>NC_134125.1:23330000-33330000 GCF_040939455.1 Microcebus murinus | reverse complement strand
TGGACACAGCCAGATCCGCACTGCACCCTGTCTGACCGTCTGCCGTGGGTGAGTGGACACAGCCAGATCCGCACTGTGCCCTGCCTGCCCGTCTCCCGTAGGTGAGTGGACACAGCCAGATCCGCACTGCGCCCTGCCTGCCCGTCTCCCGTGGGTGAGTGGACACAGCCAGATCCGTACTGCACCCTGTCTGACCGTCTGCCGTTGGTGAGTGGACACAGCCAGATCCGCACTGCGCCCTGCCTGACCGTCTGCCGTGGGTCAGTGGACATAGCCATATCCACACAGCACCCTCTCTGCCCGTCTCCCGTGGGTGTGTGGACACAGCCAGATCCACAGTGCGCCTTGCCTGCCCATCTCCCATGGGTGAGGGGACACAGCCAGATCCGCACTGCGCCCTGCCTGCCCGTCTCCCGTGGGTGAGTGGAGACAGCCAGATCCGCACTGCGCCCTGCCTGCCCGTCCCCCGTGGGTGAGTGGACAAAGCCAGATCCGCACTGCGCCTTGCCTGCCCGTCTCCCGTCAGTGAGTGGACACAGCCAGATCCGCACTGCGCCCTGCCTGCCCGTCTCCCGTGGGTGAGTGGACACAGCCAGATCCGCACTGCGCCCTGCCAGCCCTTCTCCCGTGGGCGAGTGGACACAGCCAGATCCGCACTGCGCCCTGCCTGCCCATCTGCCGTGGGTGAGTGGACACAGCCAGATCCGCACTGCGCCCTGCCTGACCCCCTCCCGTGGGTGAGTGGACACAGCCAGATATGCACTGCGCCCTGCCTGCCCGTCTCCCGTGGGCGAGTGGACACTGCCAGATCCACACTGCGCCCTGCCTGACCGCCTGCCGTCTGTGAGTGGACACAGTCAGATCCGCACTGCGCCCTGCCTGCCCGTCTCCAGTGAATGAGTGGACACAGCCAGATCCGCACTGAGCCTTGCCTGCCCGTCTCCCGTGGTTGAGTGGACACAGCCAGATCCGCACTGCGCCTTGCCTGCCCGTCTGCCGTGGGCGAGTGGACACAGCCAGATCCGCACTGCGTCCTGCCTGCCCGTCTGCCGTGGGTCAGTGGACATAGCCATATCCACACAGCACCCTCTCTGCCCGTCTCCCGTGGGTGAGTGGACACAGCCAGATCCACACTGCGCCCTGCCTGCCCGTCTCCCGTTGGTGAGTGGACACAGCCAGATCCGCACTGCACCCTGTCTGACCGTCTGCCGTGGGTGAGTGGACACAGCCAGATCCGCACTGTGCCGTGCCTGCCCGTCTCCCGTGGGTGAGTGGACACAGCCAGATCCGCACTGCTCCCTGCCTGCCCGTCTCCCGTGGGTGAGTGGACACAACCAGATCCGCACTGCACCCTGTCTGACCATCTGCCGATGATGAGTGGACACAGCCAGATCCGCACTAAGCCCTGCCTGACCGTCTGCCGTGGGTCAGTGGACATAGCCATATCCACACAGCACCCTCTCTGCCCGTCTCCCGTGGGTGTGTGGACACAGCCAGATCCACACTGCGCCTTGCCTGCCCGTCTCCCGTGGGTGAGGGTACACAGCCAGATCCGCACTGCGCCCTGTCTGCCCGTCTCCCGTGGGTGAGTGGACACAGCCAGATCCGCACTGCGCCCTGCCTGCCCGTCCCCCGTGGGTGAGTGGACACAGCCAGATCCGCACTGTGCCTTGCATGCCCGTCTCCCGTGGGTGAGTGGACACAGCCAGATCCGCACTGCGCCCTGCCTGCCCGTCTCCCGTGGGTGAGTGGACACAGCCAGATCCGCACTGCTCCCTGCCTGCCCGTCTGCCGTGGGTGAGTGGACACAGCCAGATCCGCACTGCGCCCTGCCTGACCATCTGCCGTGGGGGAGTGGACACAGCCAGATCCGCACTGCGCCCTGTCTGCCCGTCTGCCGTGGGCGAGTGGACACAGCCATATCCGCACTATGCCCTGCCTGACCGCCTGCCGTGGGTGAGTGGACACAGCCAGATCCGCACTGCGCCCTGCCTGACCGCCTGCCGTGAGTGAGTGGACACAGCCAGATCCGTACTGCGCCCTGCCGGCCCGTCTTCCGTTGGTCAGTGGACATGGCCAGATCCACACAGCACCGTCTCTGCCCATCTCCCGTGGGTGAGTGGACACAGCCAGATCCGCACTGCGCCCTGCCTGCCCGTCTGCCGTGGGCGAGTGGACACAGCCAGATCCGCACTGCGCCCTGCCTGACCGTCTGCCGTGGGTGATTGGACACAGCCAGATCCGCACTGTGCCCTCCCTGACCGCCTGCCGTGGGTGAGTGGACACAGCCCGATCTGTACTGCGCCCTGCCTGCCCGTCTCCCGTGGGCGAGTGGACACAACCAGATCCGCACTGCGCCCTGCCTGCCCGTCTGCCGTGGGTGAGTGGACACAGCCAGATCCGCACTGCGCCCTGCCTGCCCGTCTGCCGTGGGTGAGTGGACACAGCCAGATCCGCACTACGCCCTGCCTGACCGCCTGCCGTGGGTCAGTGGACATAGCCAGATCCACCCAGCACCGTCTCTGCCCATCTCCCGTGGGTGAGTGGACACAGCCGGATCCGCACTGCGCCCTGCCTGCCCGTCTCCCGTGGGTGAGTGGACACAGCCAGATCCACACTGTGCCCTGCCTGCCCGTCTCCCGTGGGTGAGTGGACACAGCCAGATCCGCACTGCGCCCTGCCTGACCGTCTGCCGTGGGTGAGTGGACACAGCCAGATCCGCACTGCGCCCTGCCTGACCGCCTGCCGTGGGTGAGTGGTTACAGCCACATCCGCACTGCACCCTGACTGCCCGTCTCCCGTGGGCGAGTGGACACAGCCAAATCCACACTGCGCCCTGCCTGCCCATCTTCCGTGGGTGAGTGGACACAGCCAGATCCGCACTGCGCCCTGCCTGCCCGTCTCCCGAGGGTGAGTGGACACAGCCAGATCCGCACTGCGCCCTGCCTGCCTGTCTCCCGTGGGTGAGTGGACACAGCCAGATCCGCACTGCGCCCTGCCTGCCCGTCTCCCGTGGGTGAGTGGACACAGCCAGATCCGCACTGCACCCTGCCTGACCGCCTGCCGTGGGTGAGTGGAAACAGCCAGATCCGTACTGCGCCCTGCCCACCCGTCTGCCGTGGGTCAGTGGACATAGCCAAATCCACACAACACCGTCTCTGCCCGTCTCCCGTGGGTGAGTGCACACACAAGATCCGCACTGCGCCTTGCCTGCCCGTCTCCCGTGGGTGAGTGGACACAGCCATATCCGCACTGCGCCCTGCCTGCCCGTCTCCCGTGGGTGTGTGGACACAGCCAGATCCGCACTGCGCCCTGCCTGACGGTCTGCCGTTGGTGAGTGGACACAGCCATATCCGTACTGGCCCTGCCTGACCGCCTGCCGTGGGTGAGTGGACACAGCCAGATCGCACTGCGCCCTGGCTGACCGCCTGCAGTGGGTGCGTGGACACAGCCAGATCCGCACTGCGCCCTGCCTGACCGCCTGCCGTGGGTGAGTGGACACAGCCAGATCCGCACTACGCCCTGCCTGACCGCCTGCCGTGGGTGAGTGGACACGGCCAGATCCGCACTGCGCCCTGCCGGACCGCCTGCCGTGGGTGAGTGGACACAGCCAGATCCGTACTGCGCCCTGCCTGCCCGTCTGCCGTGGGTCAGTGGACATAGCCCGATCCACACAGCACCGTCTCTGCCGATCTCCCGTGGGTGAGTGGACACAGCCGGATCCGCACTGCGCCCTGCCTGCCTGTCTCCCGTGGGTGAGTGGACACGGCCAGATCCGCACTGCGCCCTGCCTGCCCGTCTCCCGTGGGCGAGTGGACACAGCCAGATACGCACTGCACCCTGCCTGCCCGTCTCCCGTGGGTGAGTGGACACAGCCAAATCCGCACTGCGCCCTGCCTGCCCGTGTCCCGTGGGTGAGTGGACACTGCCAGATCTGCACTGCGCCCTGCCTGCCCGTCTCCCGTGGGCGAGTGGACACAGCCATATCCGTACTGGCCCTGCCTGACCGCCTGCCGTGGGTGAGTGGACACAGCCAGATCCGCACTGCGCCCTGCCTGCCCGTCTGCCGTGGGCGAGTGGACACAGCCAGATCCACACTATGCCCTGCCTGACCGACTGCCGTGGGTGAGTGGACACAGCCAGATCCGCACTGCGCCCTGCCTGCCCGTCTGCCGTGGGCGAGTGGACACAGCCAGATCCGCACTGCGTCCTGCCTGACCGTCTGCCGTGGGTGAGTGGACACAGCCAGATCCGCACTGCGCCCTGCCTGCCCGTCTGCCGTGGGCGAGTGGACACAGCCAGATCCGCACTGCGTCCTGCCTGACCGTCTGCCGTGGGTGAGTGGACACAGCCAGATCCACACTGCGCCCTGCCTGCCAGTCTGCCGTGGGTGAGTGGACACAGCCAGATCCGCACTGCGCCCTGCCTGTCCGTCTGCCGTGGGTCAGTGGACACAGCCAGATCCACACAGCACCCTCTCTGCCCGTTTCCCGTGGGTGAGTGGACACAGCCAGATCCACACTGCGCCTTGCCTGCCCGTCTCCCTTGGGTGAGGGGACACAGCCAGATCCGCACTGCGCCCTGCCTGCCCGTCTCCCGTGGGTGAGTGGACACAGCCAGATCCGCACTGCGCCCTGGCTGACCGCCTGCTGTGGGTGCGTGGACACAGCCGGATCCACACTGCGCCCTGCCTGACCGCCTGCCGTGGGTGAGTGGACACAGCCAGATCCGCACTGTGCCCTGCCTGACCGTCAGCCGTGTGCGAGTGGACACAGCCATATCCGCACTGCGCCCTGCCTGCCCGTCTGCTGTGGGTGAGTGGACACAGCCAGATCCGCACTGCGCCCTGCCTGACCGTCTGCCGTGGGTGAGAGGACACAGCCAGATCCACACTGCGCCCTGCCTTCCCGTCTGCCGTGGGTGAGTGGACACAGCCAGATCCGCACTACGCCCTGCCTGACCGCCTGCCGTGGGTCAGTGGACATAGCCAGATCCACACAGCACCGTCTCTGCCAATCTCCCGTGGGTGAGTGGACACAGCCGGATCCGCACTGCGCCCTGCCTGCCCGTCTGCCGTGGGTGAGTGGACACAGCCAGATCCGCACTGCGCCCTGCCTGACCGTCTGCCGTGGGTGAGAGGACACAGCCAGATCCACACTGCGCCCTGCCTTCCCGTCTGCCGTGGGTGAGTGGACACAGCCAGATCCGCACTACGCCCTGCCTGACCGCCTGCCGTGGGTCAGTGGACATAGCCAGATCTACACAGCACCGTCTCTGCCCATCTCCCGTGGGTGAGTGGACACAGCCGGATCCGCACTGCGCCCTGCCTGCCCGTCTCCCGTGGGTGAGTGGACACAGCCAGATCCACACTGCGCCCTGCCTGCCCGTCTCCCGTGGGTGAGTGGACACAGCCAGATCCGCACTGAGCCCTGCCTGACCGTCTGCCGTGGGTGAGTGGACACAGCCAGATCCGCACTGCGCCCTGCCTGACCGCCTGCCGTGGGTGAGTGGATACAGCCAAATCCGCACTGCACCCTGACTGCCCGTCTCCCGTGGGCGAGTGGACACAGCCAAATCCACACTGCGCCCTGCCTGCCCATCTTCCGTGGGTGAGTGGACACAGCCAGATCCGCACTGCGCCTTGCCTGCCCGTCTCCCGTGGGTGAGTGGACATAGCCAGATCCGCACTGCGCCCTGCCTGCCCGTCTCCCGTGGGCGAGTGGACACAGCCAGATCCGCACTGCGCCCTGCCTGCCCGTCTCCCGTGGGTGAGTGGACACAGCCAGATCCGCACTGCACCCTGCCTGACCGCCTGCCGTGGGTGAGTGGACACAGCCAGATCCGTACTGCGCCCTACCCACCCGTCTCC
The DNA here is from genome assembly GCF_040939455.1 of Microcebus murinus. Lineage (NCBI taxonomy): Eukaryota > Metazoa > Chordata > Mammalia > Primates > Cheirogaleidae > Microcebus > Microcebus murinus. The sequence goes on along the minus strand of NC_134125.1, from coordinate 33,324,131 downwards.
CGTGGGTCAGTGGACATAGCCAAATCCACACAGCACCGTCTCTGCCCGTCTCCCGTGGGTGAGTGCACACACAAGATCCGCACTGCGCCTTGCCTGCCCGTCTCCCGTGGGTGAGTGGACACAGCCAGATCCGCACTGCGCCCTGCCTGCCCGTCCCCCGTGGGTGAGTGGACACAGCCAGATCAGCACTGCACCTTGCATGCCCGGCTCCGGTCAGTGAGTGGACACAGCAAGATCCGCACTGCGCCCTGCCTGCCCGTCTCCCGTGGGTGAGTGGACACAGCCAGATCCGCACTGCGCCCTGCCTTCCCGTCTCCCGTGGGCGAGTGGACACAGCCAGATCCGCACTGCGCCCTGCCTCACCATCTGCCGTGGGGGAGTGGACAGAGCCAGATCCGCACTGCGCCCTGCCTGCCCGTCCTCTGTGGGCGAGTGGACACAGCCAGATCCGCACTGCGCCCTGCCTGACTGTCTGCCGTGGGTTAGTGGACACAGCCAGATCCGCACTGCGCCCTGCCTGACCCCCTGCCGTGGGTGAGTGGACACAGCCAGATCCGCACTGCGCATTGCCTGCCCGTCTCCCCTGGGTGAACGGACACACCCAGATTCGCACTACGCCCTGCCTGCCCGTCTCCCGTGGGTGAGTGGACACAGCCAGATCCGCACTACGCCCTGCCTGACCGCCTGCCGTGGGTGAGTGGACACAGCCAGATCCGCACTGCGCCCTGCCTGACCGCCTGCCGTGAGTGAGTGGACACAGCCAGATCCGTACTGCGCCCTGCCTGCACGTCTTCCGTGGGTCAGTGGACATGGCCAGATCCAAACAGCACCGTCTCTGCCCATCTCCCATGGGTTAGTGGACACAGCCAGATCCGCACTGCGCCCTGCCTGCCCATCTGCCGTGGGCGAGTGGACACAGCCAGATCCGCACTGCGCCCTGGCTGACCGTCTGCCGTGGGTGAGTGGACACAGCCAGATCCACACTGCGCCCTGCCTGCCCGTCTGCCGTGGGTGAGTGGACACAGCCAGATCCGCACTGCGCCCTGCCTGCCCGTCTCCCGTGGGCGAGTGGACACAGCCAGATCTGCACTGCGCCCTGCCTGCCCGTCTGCCGTGGGTGAGTGGACACAGCCAGATCCGCACTGCGCCCTGCCTGACCGTCTGCCGTGGGTGAGTGGACACAGCCAGATCCACACTGCGCCCTGCCTGCCCATCTGCCGTAAGTGAGTGGACACAGCCAGATCCGTACTGCACCCTGCCTGACCGTCTGCCGTGGGTGACTGGACACAGCCAGATCCGCACTGCGCCCTGGCTGACCGCCTGCTGTGGGTGCGTGGACATAGCCAGATCCGCACAGCACCCTGCCTGACCGCCTGCCGTGGGTGAGTGGACACAGCCAGATCCGCATTGCGCCCTGCCTGCCCGTCTCCCGTGGGCGAGTGGACACAGCCAGATACGCACTGCGCCCTGCCTGCCCGTCTCCTGTGGGCGAGTGGACACAGCCAGATCCGTACTGCGCCCTGCCTGCCCGTCTGCCGTGGGACAGTGGACATAGCCAGATCCACACAGCACCGTCTCTGCCCATCTCCCGTGGGTGAGTGGACACACCCGGATCCGCTCTGCGCCCTGCCTGCCCGTCTGCCGTGGGTGAGTGGACACAGCCAGATCCGCACTGCGCCCTACCTGCCCGTCTCCCGTGGGTGAGTGTACACAGCCAGTTCCGCACTGCGACCTGCCTCCCCATCTCCTGTGGGTGAGTGGACACAGCCAAAATCGTACTGCGCCCTGCCTGCCCGTCTCCCGTGGGTGAGTGGACACAGCCAGATCCGCACTGCGCCCTGCCTGCCCGTATCCCGTGGGTGAGTGGACACAGCCAGATCCGCACTGAGCCCTGCCTGCCCGTCTCCCGTGGGTGAGTGGACACAGCCAGATCCGTACTGCGCCCTGCCTGACCGCCTGCCGTGGGTGAGTGGACACAGCCAGATCCGTACTGCGCCCTGCCTGCCCGTCTGCCGTGGGTCAGTGGACATAGCCAGATCCACACAGCACCGTCTCTGCCCATCTCCCGTGGGTTAGTGGACACAGCCAGATCCGCCCTGCGCCCTGCCTGCCCGTCTCCCGTGGGTGAGTGGACACAGCCAGATCCGCACTGCGCCCTTCCTACCCGTCTCCCGTGGGTGAGTGGACACCGCCAGATCCGCACTGCGCCCTGCATGCCCGTCTCCCGTGGGTGAGTGGACACAGCCAGATCCGCACTGCGCCCTGCCTGCCCGTCTCCCGTGGGTGAGTGGACACAGCCAGATCCGCACTGCACCCTGCCTGACCGCCTGACGTGGGTGAGTGGACACAGCCAGATCCGTACTGCGCCCTGCCTGCCCATCTGCCGTGGGTCAGTGGACATAGCCAGATCCACACAGCACCATCTCTGCCCGTCTCCAGTGGGTGAGTGGACACAGCCAGATCCGCACTGCGACTTGACTACCCGTCTCCCGTGGGTGAGTGGACACAGCCAGAACCGCACTGCGCCCTGCCTGCCCGTCTCCCGTGGGTGAGTGGACACAGCCAGATCCGCACTGCGCACTGCCTGACCGTCTGCCGTGGGTGAGTGGACACAGCCATATCCGCACTGCGCTCTGCATGACCGCCTGCCGTGGGTGATTGGACACAGCCAGATCCGCACTGCGCCCTGCCTGCCCGTCTCCCGTGGGCGAGTGGACACAGCCAGATCCGTACTGCGCCCTGCCTGCCCGTCTGCCGTGGGTCAGTGGACATAGCCAGATCCACACAGCACCGTCTCTGCCCATCTCCCGTGGGTTAGTGGACACAGCCAGATCCGCCCTGCGCCCTGCCTGCCCGTCTCCCGTGGGTGAGTGGACACATCCAGATCCGCACTGCGCCCTTCCTACCCGTCTCCCGTGGGTGAGTGGACACAGCCAGATCCGCACTGCGCCCTGCATGCCCGTCTCCCGTGGGTGAGTGGACACAGCCAGATCCGCACTGCGCCCTGCCTGCCCGTCTCCCGTGGGTGAGTGGACACAGCCAGATCCGTACTGTGCCCTGCATGCCCATCTGCCGTGGGTCAGTGGACATAGCCAGATCCACACAGCACCCTCTCTGCCCGTCTCCAGTGGGTGAGCGGACACAGCCAGATCCGCACTGCGCCTTGACTACCCGTCTCCCGTGGGTGAGTGGACACAGCCAGAACCGCACTGCGCCCTGCCTGCCCGTCTCCCGTGGGTGAGTGGACACAGCCAGATCCGCACTGCGCACTGCCTGACCGTCTGAGGTGGGTGAGTGGACACAGCCATATCCGCACTGTGCCCTGACTGACCGCCTGCCGTGGGTGAGTGGACACAGCCAGATCCGCACTGCGCCCTGCCTGCCCATCTCTCGTGGGCGAGTGGACACAGCCAGATCTGCACTGCACCCTGCCTGCCCGTCTGCCGTGGGTGAGTGGACACAGCCAGATCCGCACTGCGCCCTGCCTGACCGTCTGCCGTGGGTGAGTGGACACAGCCAGATCCACACTGCGCCCTGCCTGCCCGTCTGCCGTAAGTGAGTGGACACAGACAGATCCGTACTGCACCCTGCCTGACCGTCTGCCGTGGGTGACTGGACATAGCCAGATCCGCACAGCACCCTGCCTGACCGCCTGCCGTGGGTGAGTGGACACAGCCAGATCCGCACTGCGCCCTGCTTGACCATCTGCCGTGGGTGAGTGGACACAGCCGGATCCGCACTGCGCCCTGCCTGCCCGTCTCCCGTGGGTGAGTGGACACAGCCGGATCCGCACTACGCCCTGCCTGCCCGTTTCCCGTGGGTGAGTGTACACAGCCAGATCCGCACTGCGCACTGCCTGCCCGTCTGCCATGGGCGAGTGGACAAAGCCAGATCCGCACTGCGCCCATCCTGACCGTCTGCCGTGGGTGAGTGGACACAGCCAGATCTGCACTGCGCCCTGCCTGCCCGTCTGCCGTGGGCGAGAGGTCACAGCCATATCCGCACTGCGCCCTGCCTTCCCGTCTCCCGTGGGCGAGTGGACACAGCCAGATCTGCACTGCGCCCTGTCTGCCCGTCTGCCGTGGGTGAGTGGACACAGCCAGATCCGCACTGCGCCTGGCTGACCGTCTGCCGTGGGTGAGTGGACACAGCCAGATCCACACTGTGCCCTGCCTGCCAGTCTGCGGTGGGTGAGTGGACACAGCCAGATCCGCACTGCGCCCTGCCTGACCGTATGCCGTGGGTGAGTGGACACAGCCATATCCGCACTGCGCCCTGCCTGACCTTCTTCCGTGGGTCAGTGGACATAGCCATATCCACACAGCACCCATTCTGCCCTTCTCCCGTGGGTGAGTGGACACAGCCAGATCCACACTGCGCCTTGCCTGCCCGTCTCCCCTGGGTGAGGGTACACAGCCAGATCCGCACTGCGCCCTGCCTGCCCGTCTCCCGTGGGTGAGCGGACACAGCCAGATCCGCATTGCGCCCTGCCGGCCCGTCTCCCGTGGGCGAGTGGACACAGCCAGATCCGCACTGCGCCCTGCCTGCCCGTCTCCCATGGGTGAGTGGACACAGCCAGATCCGCACTGCGCCCTTTCTACCCGTCTCCCGTGGGTGAGTGGACACAGCCAGATCCGCTATGCGCCCTGCATGCCCGTCTCCCGTGGGTGAGTGGACACAGCCAGATCCGCACTGCGCCCTGCCTGCCCGTCTCCCGTGGGTGAGTGGACACAGCCAGATCCGCACTGCACCCTGCCTGACCGCCTGCCGTGGGTGAGTGGACACAGCCAGATCCGTACTGCGCCCTGCCTGCCCATCTGCCGTGGGTCAGTGGACATAGCCAGATCCACACAGCACCCTCTCTGCCCGTCTCCAGTGGGTGAGTGGACACAGCCAGATCCGCACTGCGCCTTGACTACCCGTCTCCCGTGGGTGAGTGGACACAGCCAGAACCGCACTGCGCCCTGCCTGCCCGTCTCCCGTGGGTGAGTGGACACAGCCAGATCCGCACTGCGCACTGCCTGACCGTCTGCCGTGGGTGCGTGGACATAGCCAGATCCGCACAGCACCCTCCCTGACCGCCTGCCGTGGGTGAGTGGACACAGCCAGATCCGCAGTGCGCCCTGCCAGACCGTCTGCCGTGGGTGAGTGGACACAGCCGGATCCGCACTGCGCCCTGCCTGCCCGTCTCCCGTGGGTGAGTGGACACAGCCGGATCCGCACTACGCCCTGCCTGCCCGTCTCCCGTGGGTGAGTGTACACAGCCAGATCCGCACTGCGCCCTGCCTGCCCGTCTGCCGTGGGCGAGTGGACACAGCCAGATCCACACTGCGCCCTGCCTGACCGTCTGCCGTGGGTGAGTGGACACAGCCAGATCCGCACTGCGCCCTGCCTGCCCGTCTGCCGTGGGCGAGACGTCACAGCCAGATCCGCACTGCGCCCTGCCTTCCCGTCTCCCGTGGGCGAGTGGACACAGCCAGATCCGCACTGAGCCCTGCCTGCCCGTCTGCCGTGGGTGAGTGGACACAGCCAGATCCGCACTGCGCCGTGGCTGACCGTCTGCCGTGGGTGAGTGGACACAGCCAGATCCACACTGCGCCCTGCCTCCCAGTCTGCGGTGGGTGAGTGGACACAGCCAGATCCGCACTGCGCCCACCCTGACCGTCTGCCGTGGGTTTGTGGACACAGCCAGATCCGCACTACGCCCTACCTGACCGCCTGTCGTGGGTGAGTGGACACAGCCAGATCCGCACTGCGCCCTGCCTGCCCGTCTCCCGTGGGTGAGTGGACACAGCCAGATCCGTACTGTGCCCTGCATGCCCATCTGCCGTGGGTCAGTGGACATAGCCAGATCCACACAGCACCCTCTCTGCCCGTCTCCAGTGGGTGAGTGGACACAGCCAGATCCGCACTGCGCCTTGACTACCCGTCTCCCGTGGGTGAGTGGACACAGCCAGAACCGCACTGCGCCCTGCCTGCCCGTCTCCCGTGGGTGAGTGGACACAGCCAGATCCGCACTGCGCACTGCCTGACCGTCTGAGGTGGGTGAGTGGACACAGCCATATCCGCACTGTGCCCTGACTGACCGCCTGCCGTGGGTGAGTGGACACAGCCAGATCCGCACTGCGCCCTGCCTGCCCATCTCTCGTGGGCGAGTGGACACAGCCAGATCTGCACTGCACCCTGCCTGCCCGTCTGCCGTGGGTGAGTGGACACAGCCAGATCCGCACTGCGCCCTGCCTGACCGTCTGCCGTGGGTGAGTGGACACAGCCAGATCCACACTGCGCCCTGCCTGCCCGTCTGCCGTAAGTGAGTGGACACAGACAGATCCGTACTGCACCCTGCCTGACCGTCTGCCGTGGGTGACTGGACATAGCCAGATCCGCACAGCACCCTGCCTGACCGCCTGCCGTGGGTGAGTGGACACAGCCAGATCCGCACTGCGCCCTGCTTGACCATCTGCCGTGGGTGAGTGGACACAGCCGGATCCGCACTGCGCCCTGCCTGCCCGTCTCCCGTGGGTGAGTGGACACAGCCGGATCCGCACTACGCCCTGCCTGCCCGTTTCCCGTGGGTGAGTGTACACAGCCAGATCCGCACTGCGCACTGCCTGCCCGTCTGCCATGGGCGAGTGGACAAAGCCAGATCCGCACTGCGCCCATCCTGACCGTCTGCCGTGGGTGAGTGGACACAGCCAGATCTGCACTGCGCCCTGCCTGCCCGTCTGCCGTGGGCGAGAGGTCACAGCCATATCCGCACTGCGCCCTGCCTTCCCGTCTCCCGTGGGCGAGTGGACACAGCCAGATCTGCACTGCGCCCTGTCTGCCCGTCTGCCGTGGGTGAGTGGACACAGCCAGATCCGCACTGCGCCTGGCTGACCGTCTGCCGTGGGTGAGTGGACACAGCCAGATCCACACTGTGCCCTGCCTGCCAGTCTGCGGTGGGTGAGTGGACACAGCCAGATCCGCACTGCGCCCTGCCTGACCGTATGCCGTGGGTGAGTGGACACAGCCATATCCGCACTGCGCCCTGCCTGACCTTCTTCCGTGGGTCAGTGGACATAGCCATATCCACACAGCACCCATTCTGCCCTTCTCCCGTGGGTGAGTGGACACAGCCAGATCCACACTGCGCCTTGCCTGCCCGTCTCCCCTGGGTGAGGGTACACAGCCAGATCCGCACTGCGCCCTGCCTGCCCGTCTCCCGTGGGTGAGCGGACACAGCCAGATCCGCATTGCGCCCTGCCGGCCCGTCTCCCGTGGGCGAGTGGACACAGCCAGATCCGCACTGCGCCCTGCCTGCCCGTCTCCCATGGGTGAGTGGACACAGCCAGATCCGCACTGCGCCCTTTCTACCCGTCTCCCGTGGGTGAGTGGACACAGCCAGATCCGCTATGCGCCCTGCATGCCCGTCTCCCGTGGGTGAGTGGACACAGCCAGATCCGCACTGCGCCCTGCCTGCCCGTCTCCCGTGGGTGAGTGGACACAGCCAGATCCGCACTGCACCCTGCCTGACCGCCTGCCGTGGGTGAGTGGACACAGCCAGATCCGTACTGCGCCCTGCCTGCCCATCTGCCGTGGGTCAGTGGACATAGCCAGATCCACACAGCACCCTCTCTGCCCGTCTCCAGTGGGTGAGTGGACACAGCCAGATCCGCACTGCGCCTTGACTACCCGTCTCCCGTGGGTGAGTGGACACAGCCAGAACCGCACTGCGCCCTGCCTGCCCGTCTCCCGTGGGTGAGTGGACACAGCCAGATCCGCACTGCGCACTGCCTGACCGTCTGCCGTGGGTGCGTGGACATAGCCAGATCCGCACAGCACCCTCCCTGACCGCCTGCCGTGGGTGAGTGGACACAGCCAGATCCGCAGTGCGCCCTGCCAGACCGTCTGCCGTGGGTGAGTGGACACAGCCGGATCCGCACTGCGCCCTGCCTGCCCGTCTCCCGTGGGTGAGTGGACACAGCCGGATCCGCACTACGCCCTGCCTGCCCGTCTCCCGTGGGTGAGTGTACACAGCCAGATCCGCACTGCGCCCTGCCTGCCCGTCTGCCGTGGGCGAGTGGACACAGCCAGATCCACACTGCGCCCTGCCTGACCGTCTGCCGTGGGTGAGTGGACACAGCCAGATCCGCACTGCGCCCTGCCTGCCCGTCTGCCGTGGGCGAGACGTCACAGCCAGATCCGCACTGCGCCCTGCCTTCCCGTCTCCCGTGGGCGAGTGGACACAGCCAGATCCGCACTGAGCCCTGCCTGCCCGTCTGCCGTGGGTGAGTGGACACAGCCAGATCCGCACTGCGCCGTGGCTGACCGTCTGCCGTGGGTGAGTGGACACAGCCAGATCCACACTGCGCCCTGCCTCCCAGTCTGCGGTGGGTGAGTGGACACAGCCAGATCCGCACTGCGCCCACCCTGACCGTCTGCCGTGGGTTTGTGGACACAGCCAGATCCGCACTACGCCCTACCTGACCGCCTGTCGTGGGTGAGTGGACACAGCCAGATCCGCACTGCGCCCTGCCTGCCCGTCTCCCGTGGGTGAGTGGACACAGCCAGATCCGCACTGCGCCCTTTCTACCCGTCTCCCGTGGGTGAGTGGACACAGCCAGATCCGCACTGCGCCCTGCATGCCCGTCTCCCGTGGGTGAGTGGACACAGCCAGATCCGCACTGCGCCCTGCCTGCCCGTCTCCCGTGGGTGAGTGGACACAGCCAGATCCGCACTGCACCCTGCCTGACCGCCTGCCGTGGGTGAGTGGACACAGCCAGATCCGTACTGCGCCCTGCCTGCCCATCTGCCGTGGGTCAGTGGACATAGCCAGATCCACACAGCACCCTCTCTGCCCGTCTCCAGTGGGTGAGTGGACACAGCCAGATCCGCACTGCGCCTTGACTACCCGTCTCCCGTGGGTGAGTGGACACAGCCAGAACCGCACTGCGCCCTGCCTGCCCGTCTCCCGTGGGTGAGTGGACACAGCCAGATCCGCACTGCGCACTGCCTGACCGTCTGCCGTGGGTGAGTGGACACAGCCATATCCGCACTGCGCCCTGCCTGACCGCCTGCCGTGGGTGAGTGGACACAGCCAGATCCGCACTGCGCCCTGCCTGCCCGTCTCCCGTGGGCGAGTGGACATAGCCAGATCTGCACTGCGCCCAGCCTGCCCGTCTGCCGTGGGTGAGTGGACACAGCCAGATCCGCACTGCGCCCTGCCTGACCGTCTGCCGTGGGTGAGTGGACACAGCCAGATCCACACTGCGCCCTGCCTGCCCGTCTGCCGTAAGTGAGTGGACACAGCCAGATCCGTACTGCACCCTGCCTGACCGTCTGCCGTGGGTGACTGGACACAGCCAGATCCGCACTGCGCCCTGGCTGACCGCCTGCTGTGGGTGCGTGGACATAGCCAGATCCGCACAGCACCCTGCCTGACCGCCTGCCTTGGGTGAGTGGACACAGCCAGATCCGCACTGCGCCCTGCCTGACCGTCTGCCGTGGGTGAGTGGACACAGCCGGATCCGCACTGCGCCCTGCCTGCCCGTCTCCCGTGGGTGAGTGGACACAGCCGGATCCGCACTACCCCCTGCCTGCCCGTCTCCCGTGGGTGAGTGTACACAGCCAGATCCGCACTGCGCCCTGCCTGCCCGTCTGCCGTGGGCGAGTGGACACAGCCAGATCTGCACTGCGCCCTGCCTGACCGTCTGCCGTGGGTGAGTGGACACAGCCAGATCCGCACTGCGCCCTGCCTGCCCGTCTGCCGTGGGCGAGATGTCACAGCCAGATTCGCACTGCGCCCTGCCTTCCCGTCTCCCGTGGGCGAGTGGACACAGCCAGATCCGCACTGCGCCCTGCCTGCCCGTCTGCCGTGGGTGAGTGGACACAGCCAGATCCGCACTGCGCCGTGGCTGACCGTCTGCGTGGGTGAGTGGACACAGCCAGATCCACACTGCGCCCTGCCTCCCAGTCTGCGGTGGGTGAGTGGACACAGCCAGATCCGCACTGCGCCCACCCTGACCGTCTGCCGTGGATTTGTGGACACAGCCAGATCCGCACTACGCCCTACCTGACCGCCTGTCGTGGGTGAGTGGACACAGCCAGATATGCACTGCGCCCTGCCGGCCCGTCTCCCGTGTGCGAGTGGACACAGCCAGATCCGCACTGCGCCCTGCCTGACCGTCTGCCGTGGGTGAGAGGACACAGCCAGATCCACACTGCGCCCTGCCTGACCGCCTGCCGTGGGCGAGTGGACACAGCCAGATACGCACTGCGCCCTGCCTGCCCGTCTCCCGTGGGCGAGTGGACACAGCCAGATCCACACTGCGTCCTGCCTGCCCGTCTGCCGTGGGTGAGTGGACACAGCCAGAACTGCACTGTGCCCTGCCTGACCGTCTGCCGTGGGTGAGTGGACACAGCCAGATCCACACTGCGCCCTGCCTGCGCGTCTGCCGTGGGTGAGTGGACACAGCCAGATCCGCACTGCGCCCTGCCTGACCGTCTGCCGTGGGTGAGTGGACACAGCCAGATCCGCACTGCGCCCTGCCTGACCATCTGCTGTGGGTCAGTGGACATAGCCATATCCACACAGCACCCATTCTGCCCGTCTCCCGTGGGTGAGTGGACACAGCCACATCCGCACTGCGCCCTGCCTGCCCGTCTCCCGTGGGCGAGTGGACACAGCCAGATCCGCACTGCGCCCTGCCTGCCCGTCTGCCGTGGGTGAGTGGACACAGTCAGATCCGCACTGCGCCCTGCCTGCGCGTCTGCCGTGGGTGAGTGGACACAGCCAGATCCGCACTGCGCCCTGCCTGCCCGTCTCCCGTGGGTGAGTGGACACAGACAGATCCGCACTGCGCCCTGCCTGCCCGTCTCCCGTGGGCGAGTGGACACAGCCAGATCCGCACTGCGCCCTGCCTGCCCGTCTGCCGTGGGCGAGAGGACACAGCCAGATCCGCACTGCGCCCTGACTGCCGGTCTGCCGTGGGTGAGTGGACACAGCCAGATCCGCACTGCGCCCTGCCTGACCGTCTGCCGTGGGTGAGTGGACACAGCCAGATCCACACTGCGCCCTGCCTGCCCGTCTGCCGTGGGTGAGTGTACACAGCCAGATCCGCACTACGCCCTGCCTGACCGCCTGCCGTCTGTGAGTGGACACAGCCAGATCCGCACTGCGCCCTGACTGCCCGTCTCCAGTGAATGAGTGGACACAGCCAGATCCGCACTGAGCCTTGCCTGCCCGTCTCCCGTGGGTGAGTGGACACAGCCAGATCCGCACTGCGCCTTGCCTGCCCGTCTGCCGTGGGCGAGTGGACACAGCCAGATCCGCACTGCGTCCTGCCTGCCCGTCTGCCGTGGGTCAGTGGACACAGCCATATCCACACAGCACCCTCTCTGCCCGTCTCCCGTGGGTGAGTGGACACAGCCAGATCCACACTGCGCCCTGCCTGCCCGTCTCCCGTGGGTGAGTGGACACACCCAGATCCGCACTGCACCCTGTCTGACCGTCTGCCGTGGGTGAGTGGACACAGCCAGATCCGCACTGTGCCGTGCCTGCCCGTCTCCCGTGGGTGAGTGGACACAGCCAGATCCGCACTGCGCCCTGTCTGCCCGTCTCCCGTGGGTGAGTGCACACAGCCAGATCCGCACGGCGCCCTGCCTGCCCATCCCCCGTGGGTGAGTGGACACAGCCAGATCCGCACTGCGCCCTCCCTGACCGCCTGCCGTGGGTGAGTGGACACAGCCCGATCTGTACTGCGCCCTGCCGGCCCGTCTCCCGTGGGCGAGTGGACACAGCCAGATCCGCACTGCGCCCTGCCTGCCCGTCTGCCGTGGGTGAGTGGACACAGCCAGATCCGCACTGCGCCCTGCCTTCCCATCTGCCGTGGGCGAGTGGACACAGCCAGATCCGCACTGCGCCCTGCCTGACCGTCTGCCGTGGGTGAGTGGACACAGCCAGATCCGCACTGCGCCCTGCCTGACCGCCTGCCGTGGGTGAGTGGACACAGCCAGATATGCACTGCGCCCTGCCTGCCCGTCTCCCGTAGGCGAGTGGACACAGCCAGATCCGCACTGCGCCCTGCCTGACCGCCTGCCGTCTGTGAGTGGACACAGCCAGATCCGCACTGCGCCCTGCCTGCCCGTCTCCCGTGAATGAGTGGACACAGCCAGATCCGCACTGCGCCTTGCCTGCCAGTCTCCCGTCAGTGAGTGGACACAGCCAGATCCGCACAGCGCCCTGCCTGCCCGTCTCCCGTGGGTGAGTGGACACAGCCAGATCCGCACTGCGCCTTGCCTGCCCGTCTGCCGTGGGCGAGTGGACACAGCCAGATCCGCACTGCGCCCTGCCTGCCCGTCTGCCGTGGGTCAGTGGACATAGCCATATCCACAAAGCACCCTCTCTGCCCGTCTCCCGTGGGTGAGTGGACACAGCCAGATCCGCACTGCACCCTGTCTGACCGTCTGCCGTGGGTGAGTGGACACAGCCAGATCCGCACTGTGCCCTGCCTGCCCGTCTCCCGTAGGTGAGTGGACACAGCCAGATCCGCACTGCGCCCTGCCTGCCCGTCTCCCGTGGGTGAGTGGACACAGCCAGATCCGCACTGCGCCCTGCCTGCCCGTCCCCCGTGGGTGAGTGGACACAGCCAGATCCGCACTGCGCCTTGCCTGCCCGTCTCCCGTCAGTGGGTGGACACAGCCAGATCCGCACTGCGCCCTGCCTGCCCGTCTCCCGTGGGTGAGTGGACACAGCCAGATCCGCACTGCGCTCTGCCAGCCCTTCTCCCGTGGGCGAGTGGACACAGCCAGATCCGCACTGCGCCCTGCCTGCCCGTCTGCCGTGGGTGAGTGGACACAGCCAGGTCCGCACTGCGCCCTGCCTGACCGCCTGTCGTGGGTGAGTGGACACAGCCAGATATGCACTGCGCCCTGCCTGCCCGTCTCCCGTGGGCGAGTGGACACAGCCAGGTCCGCACTGCGCCCTGCCTGACCGCCTGCCGTCTGTGAGTGGACACAGCCAGATCCGCACTACGCCCTGCCTGCCCGTCTCCAGTGAATGAGTGGACACAGCCAGATCCGCACTGAGCCTTGCCTGCCCGTCTCCCGTGGGTGAGTTGACACAGCCAGATCCGCACTGCGTCCTGCCTGCCCGTCTGCCGTGGGTCAGTGGACATAGCCATATCCACACAGCACCCTCTCTGCCCGTCTCCCGTGGGTGAGTGGACACGGCCAGATCCACACTGCGCCCTGCCTGCCCGTCTCCCGTGGGTGAGTGGACACACCCAGATCCGCACTGCACCCTGTCTGACCGTCTGCCGTGGGTGAGTGGACACAGCCAGATCCGCACTGTGCCGTGCCTGCCCGTCTCCCGTGGGTGAGTGGACACAGCCAGATCCGCACTGCGCCCTGCCTGCCCGTCTCCCGTGGGTGAGTGGACACAACCAGATCCGCACTGCACCCTGTCTGACCGTCTGCCGTTGGTGAGTGGACACAGCCAGATCCGCACTACGCCCTGCCTGACCGTCTGCCGTGCGTCAGTGGACATAGCCATATCCACACAGCACCCTCTCTGCCCGTCTCCCGTGGGTGTGTGGACACAGCCAGATCCACACTGCGCCTTGCCTGCCCGTCTCCCGTGGGTGAGGGGACACAGCCAGATCCGCACTGCGCCCTGTCTGCCCGTCTCCCGTGGGTGAGTGGACACAGCCAGATCCGCACTGCGCCCTGCCTGCCCATCCCCCGTAGGTGAGTGGACACAGCCAGATCCGCACTGCGCCTTGCATGCCCGTCTCCCATCAGTGAGTGGACACAGCCAGATCCGCACTGCGCCCTGCCTGCCCGTCTCCCGTGGGTGAGTGGACACAGCCAGATCCGCACTGCTCCCTGCCTGCCCGTCTGCCGTGGGTGAGTGGACACAGCCAGATCCGCACTGCGCCCTGCCTGACCATCTGCCGTGGGGGAGTGGACACAGCCAGATCCGCACTGCGCCCTGCCTGCCCGTCTGCCGTGGGCGAGTGGACACAGCCAGATCCGCACTGCGCCCTGCCTGCCCGTCTCCCGTGGGTGAGTGGACACAGCCAGATCCGCACTGCGCCCTGCCTGCCCGTCCCCCGTGGGTGAGTGGACAAAGCCAGATCCGCACTGCGCCCTGCCTGACCGCCTGCCGTGGGTGAGTGGACACAGCCAGATATGCACTGCGCCCTGCCTGCCCGTCTCCCGTGGGCGAGTGGACACTGCCAGATCCGCACTGCGCCCTGCCTGACCGCCTGCCGTCTGTGAGTGGACACAGCCAGATCCGCACTGCGCCCTGCCTGCCCGTCTCCAGTGAATGAGTGGACACAGCCAGATCCGCACTGAGCCTTGCCTGCCCGTCTCCCGTGGGTGAGTGGACACAGCCAGATCGGCACTGCGCCTTGCCTGCCCGTCTGCCGTGGGCGAGTGGACACAGCCAGATCCGCACTGCGTCCTGCCTGCCCGTCTGCCGTGGGTCAGTGGAAATAGCCATATCCACACAGCACCCTCTCTGCCCGTCTCCCGTGGGTGAGTGGACACAGCGAGATCCACACTGCGCCCTGCCTGCCCGTCTCCCGTGGGTGAGTGGACACAGCCAGATCCGCACTGCACCCTGTCTGACCGTCTGCCGTGGGTGAGTGGACACAGCCAGATCCGCACTGTGCCGTGCCTGCCCGTCTCCCGTGGGTGAGTGGACACAGCCAGATCCGCACTGCGCCCTGCCTGCCCGTCTCCCGTGGGTGAGTGGACACAACCAGATCCGCACTGCACCCTGTCTGACCATCTGCCGTTGGTGAGTGGACACAGCCAGATCCCCACTACGCCCTGCCTGACCGTCTGCCGTGGGTCAGTGGACATAGCCATATCCACACAGCACCCTCTCTGCCCGTCTCCCGTGGGTGTGTGGACACAGCCAGATCCACACTGCGCCTTGCCTGCCCGTCTCCCGTGGGTGAGGGTACACAGCCAGATCCGCACTGCGCCCTGTCTGCCCGTCTCCCGTGGGTGAGTGGACACAGCCAGATCCACACTGCGCCCTGCCTGCCCGTCCCCCGTGGGTGAGTGGACACAGCCAGATCCGCACTGTGCCTTGCATGCCCGTCTCCCATCAGTGAGTGGACACAGCCAGATCCGCACTGCGCCCTGCCTGCCCGTCTCCCGTGGGTGAGTGGACACAGCCAGATCCGCACTGCTCCCTGCCTGCCCGTCTGCCGTGGGTGAGTGGACACAGCCAGATCCGCACTGCGCCCTGCCTGACCATCTGCCGTGGGGGAGTGGACACAGCCAGATCCGCACTGCGCCCTGTCTGCCCGTCTGCCGTGGGCGAGTGGACACATCCAGATCCGCACTATGCCCTGCCTGACCGCCTGCCGTGGGTGAGAGGACACAGCCAGATCCGCACTGCGCCCTGCCTGACCGCCTGCCGTGAGTGAGTGGACACAGCCAGATCCGTACTGCGCCCTGCCGGCCCGTCTTCCGTTGGTCAGTGGACATGGCCAGATCCACACAGCACCGTCTCTGCCCATCTCCCGTGGGTGAGTGGACACAGCCAGATCCGCACTGCGCCCTGCCTGCCCGTCTGCCGTGGGTGATTGGACACAGCCAGATCCGCACTGCGCCCTCCCTGACCGCCTGCCGTGGGTGAGTGGACACAGCCCGATCTGTACTGCGCCCTGCCTGCCCGTCTCCCGTGGGCGAGTGGACACAGCCAGATCCGCACTGCGCCCTGCCTGCCCGTCTGCCGTGGGAGAGTGGACACAGCCAGATCCGCACTGCGCCCTGCCTGCCCGTCTGCCGTGGGTGAGTGGACACAGCCAGATCCGCACTACGCCCTGCCTGACCGCCTGCCGTGGGTCAGTGGACATAGCCAGATCCACACAGCACCGTCTCTGCCCATCTCCCGTGGGTGAGTGGACACAGCCGGATCTGCACTGCGCCCTGCCTGCCCGTCTCCCGTGGGAGAGTGGACACAGCCAGATCCCCACTGCGCCCTGCCTGCCCGTCTCCCGTGGGTGAGTGGACACAGCCAGATCCGCACTGCGCCCTGCCTGACCGTCTGCCGTGGGTGAGTGGACACAGCCAGATCCGCACTGCGCCCTGCCTGACCGCCTGCCGTGGGTGAGTGGTTACAGCCACATCCGCACTGCACCCTGACTGCCCGTCTCCCGTGGGCGAGTGGACACAGCCAAATCCACACTGCGCCCTGCCTGCCCATCTTCCGTGGGTGAGTGGACACAGCCATATCCGCACTGCGCCCTGCCTGCCCGTCTGCCGTGGGCGAGTGGACACAGCCAGATCCGCACTGCGTCCTGCCTGACCGTCTGCCGTGGGTGAGTGGACACAGCCAGATCCGCACTGCGCCCTGCCTGCCCGTCTGCCGTGGGCGAGTGGACACAGCCAGATCCGCACTGCGTCCTGCCTGACCGTCTGCCGTGGGTGAGTGGACACAGCCAGATCCACACTGCGCCCTGCCTGCCAGTCTGCCGTTGGTGAGTGGACACAGCCAGATCCGCACTGCGCCCTGCCTGTCCGTCTGCCGTGGGTCAGTGGACACAGCCAGATCCACACAGCACCCTCTCTGCCCGTCTCCCGTGGGTGAGTGGACACAGCCAGATCCACACTGCGCCTTGCCTGCCCGTCTCCCTTGGGTGAGGGGACACAGCCAGATCCGCACTGCGCCCTGCATGCCCGTCTCCCGTGGGTGAGTGGACACAGCCAGATCCGCACTGCGCCCTGGCTGACCGCCTGCTGTGGGTGCGTGGACACAGCCGGATCCACACTGCGCCCTGCCTGACCGCCTGCCGTGGGTGAGTGGACACAGCCAGATCCGCACTGCGCCCTGCCTGACCGTCAGCCGTGGGCGAGTGGACACAGCCATATCCGCACTGCGCCCTGCCTGCCCGTCTGCTGTGGGTGAGTGGACACAGCCAGATCCGCACTGCGCCCTGCCTGACCGTCTGCCGTGGGTGAGAGGACACAGCCAGATCCACACTGCGCCCTGCCTTCCTGTCTGCCGTGCGTGAGTGGACACAGCCAGATCCGCACTACGCCCTGCCTGACCGCCTGCCGTGGGTCAGTGGACATAGCCAGATCCACACAGCACCGTCTCTGCCCATCTCCCGTGGGTGAGTGGACACAGCCGGATCCGCACTGCGCCCTGCCTGCCCGTCTGCCGTGGGTGAGTGGACACAGCCAGATCCGCACTGCGCCCTGCCTGACCGTCTGCCGTGGGTGAGAGGACACAGCCAGATCCACACTGCGCCCTGCCTTCCCGTCTGCCGTGGGTGAGTGGACACAGCCAGATCCGCACTACGCCCTGCCTGACCGCCTGCCGTGCGTCAGTGGACATAGCCAGATCTACACAGCACCGTCTCTTCCCATCTCCCGTGGGTGAGTGGACACAGCCGGATCCGCACTGCGCCCTGACTGCCCGTCTCCCGTGGGTGAGTGGACACAGCCAGATCCACACTGCGCCCTGCCTGCCCGTCTCCCGTGGGTGAGTGGACACAGCCAGATCCGCACTGCGCCCTGCCTGACCGTCTGCCGTGGGTGAGTGGACACAGCCAGATCCGCACTGCACCCTGCCTGACCGCCTGCCGTGGGTGAGTGGATACAGCCAAATCCGCACTGCACCCTGACTGCCCGTCTCCCGTGGGCGAGTGGACACAGCCAAATCCACACTGCGCCCTGCCTGCCCATCTTCCGTGGGTGAGTGGACACAGCCAGATCCGCACTGCGCCTTGCCTGCCCGTCTCCCGTGGGTGAGTGGACACAGCCAGATCCGCACTGCGCCCTGCCTGCCCGTCTCCCGTGGGTGAGTGGACACAGCCAGATCCGCACTGCGCCCTGCCTGCCCGTCTCCCGTGGGTGAGTGGACACAGCCAGATCCGCACTGCACCCTGCCTGACCGCCTGCCGTGGGTGAGAGGACACAGCCAGATCCGTACTGCGCCCTGCCCACCCGTCTGCCGTGGGTCAGTGGACATAGCCAAATCCACACAGCACCGTCTCTGCCCGTCTCCCGTGGGTGAGTGCACACACAAGATCCGCACTGCGCCTTGCCTGCCCGTCTCCCGTGGGTGAGTGGACACAGCCAGATCCGCACTGCGCCCTGCCTGCCCGTCTCCCGTGGGTGTGTGGACACAGCCAGATCCGCACTGCGCCCTGCCTGACCGTCTGCCGTGGGTGAGTGGACACAGCCATATCCGTACTGGCCCTGCCTGACCGCCTGCCGTGGGTGAGTGGACACAGCCAGATCGCACTGCGCCCTGGCTGACCGCCTGCAGTGGGTGCGTGGACACAGCCAGATCCGCACTGCGCCCTGCCTGACCACCTGCCGTGGGTGAGTGGACACAGCCAGATCCGCACTACGCCCTGCCTGACCGCCTGCCGTGGGTGAGTGGACACGGCCAGATCCGCACTGCGCCCTGCCTGACCGTCAGCCGTGGGCGAGTGGACACAGCCATATCCGCACTGCGCCCTGCCTGCCCGTCTGCTGTGGGTGAGTGGACACAGCCAGATCCGCACTGCGCCCTGCCTGACCGTCCTCCGTGGGTGAGAGGACACAGCCAGATCCGCACTGCGCCCTGCCTTACCGTCTGCCGTGGGTGAGTGGACACAGCCAGATCCGCACTACGCCCTGCCTGACCGCCTGCCGTGGGTCAGTGGACATAGCCAGATCCACACAGCACCGTCTCTGCCCATCTCCCGTGGGTGAGTGGACACAGCCGGATCCGCACTGCGCCCTGCCTGCCCGTCTGCTGTGGGTGAGTGGACACAGCCAGATCCGCACTGCGCCCTGCCTGACCGTCTGCCGTGGGTGAGAGGACACAGCCAGATCCACACTGCGCCCTGCCTTCCCGTCTGCCGTGGGTGAGTGGACACAGCCAGATCCGCACTACGCCCTACCTGACCGCCTGCCGTGTGTCAGTGGACATAGCCAGATCCACACAGCACCGTCTCTGCCCATCTCCCGTGGGTGAGTGGACACAGCCGGATCCGCACTGCCCCCTGCCTGCCCGTCTCCCGTGGGTGAGTGGACACAGCCAGATCCACACTGCGCCCTGCCTGCCCGTCTCCCGTGGGTGAGTGGACACAGCCAGATCCGCACTGCGCCCTGCCTGACCGTCTGCCGTAGGTGAGTGGACACAGCCAGATCCGCACTGCGCCCTGCCTGACCGCCTGCCGTGGGTGAGTGGATACAGCCAAATCCGCACTGCACCCTGACTGCCCGTCTCCCGTGGGCGAGTGGACACAGCCAAATCCACACTGCGCCCTGCCTGCCCATCTTCCGTGGGTGAGTGGACACAGCCATATCCGCACTGCGCCTTGCCTGCCCGTCTCCCGTGGGTGAGTGGACACAGCCAGATCCGCACTGCGCCCTGCCTGCCCGTCTCCCGTGGGTGAGTGGACACAGCCAGATCCGCACTGCGCCCTGCCTGCCCGTCTCCCGTGGGTGAGTGGACACAGCCAGATCCGCACTGCACCCTGCCTGACCGCCTGCCGTGGGTGAGTGGACACAGCCAGATCCGTATTGCGCCCTGCCCACCCGTCTGCCGTGGGTCAGTGGACATAGCCAAATCCACACAGCACCGTCTCTGCCCATCTCCCGTGGGTGAGTGCACACACAAGATCCGCACTGCGCCTTGCCTGCCCGTCTCCCGTGGGTGAGTGGACACAGCCAGATCCGCACTGCGCCCTGCCTGCCCGTCTCCCGTGGGTGTGTGGACACAGCCAGATCCGCACTGCGCCCTGCCTGACCGTCTGCCGTGGGTGAGTGGACACAGCCATATCTGTACTGGCCCTGCCTGACCGCCTGCCGTGGGTGAGTGGACACAGCCAGATCGCACTGCGCCCTGGCTGACCGCCTGCAGTGGGTGCGTGGACACAGCCAGATCCGCACTGCGCCCTGCCTGACCACCTGCCGTGGGTGAGTGGACACAGCCAGATCCGCACTACGCCCTGCCTGACCGCCTGCCGTGGGTGAGTGGACACGGCCAGATCCGCACTGCGCCCTGCCGGACCGCCTGCCGTGGGTGAGTGGACACAGCCAGATCCGTACTGCGCCCTGCCTGCCCGTCTGCCGTGGGTCAGTGGACATAGCCCGATCCACACAGCACCGTCTCTGCCCATCTCCCGTGGGTGAGTGGACACAGCCGGATCCGCACTACACCCTTCCTGCCCGTCTCCCGTGGGTGAGTGGACACAGCCAGATCCGCACTGCGCCCTGCCTGCCGGTCTCCCGTGGGTGAGTGGACACGGCCAGATCCGCACTGCGCCCTGCCTGCCCGTCTCCCGTGGGCGAGTGGACACAGCCAGATACGCACTGCGCCCTGCCTGCCCGTCTCCCGTGGGTGAGTGGACACAGCCAAATCCGCACTGCGCCCTGCCTGCCCGTCTCCCGTGGGTGAGTGGACACAGCCAGATCTGCACTGCGCCCTGCCTGCCCGTCTCCCGTGGGCGAGTGGACACAGCCATATCCGTACTGGCCCTGCCTGACCGCCTGCCGTGGGTGAGTGGACACAGCCAGATCCGCACTGCGCCCTGCCTGCCCGTCTGCCGTGGGCGAGTGGACACAGCCAGATCCACACTACGCCCTGCCTGACCGACTGCCGTTGGTGAGTGGACACAGCCAGATCCGCAGTGCGCCCTGCCTGCCCGTCTGCCGTGGGCGAGTGGACACAGCCAGATCCGCACTGCGTCCTGCCTGACCGTCTGCCGTGGGTGAGTGGACACAGCCAGATCCACACTGCGCCCTGCCTGCCAGTCTGCCGTGGGTGAGTGGACACAGCCAGATCCGCACTGCGCCCTGCCTGTCCGTCTGCCGTGGGTCAGTGGACACAGCCAGATCCACACAGCACCCTCTCTGCCCGTCTCCCGTGGGTGAGTGGACACAGCCAGATCCACACTGCGCCTTGCCTGCCCGTCTCCCTTGGGTGAGGGGACACAGCCAGATCCGCACTGCGCCCTGCCTGCCCGTCTCCCGTGGGTGAGTGGACACAGCCAGATCCGCACTGCGCCCTGGCTGACCGCCTGCTGTTGGTGCGTGGGCACAGCCGGATCCACACTGCGCCCTGCCTGACCGCCTGCCGTGGGTGAGTGGACACAGCCAGATCCGCACTGCGCCCTGCCTGACCGTCAGCCGTGGGCGAGTGGACACAGCCATATCCGCACTGCGCCCTGCCTGCCCGTCTGCTGTGGGTGAGTGGACACAGCCAGATCCGCACTGCGCCCTGCCTGACCGTCCTCCGTGGGTGAGAGGACACAGCCAGATCCGCACTGCGCCCTGCCTTACCGTCTGCCGTGGGTGAGTGGACACAGCCAGATCCGCACTACGCCCTGCCTGACCGCCTGCCGTGGGTCAGTGGACATAGCCAGATCCACACAGCACCGTCTCTGCCCATCTCCCGTGGGTGAGTGGACACAGCCGGATCCGCACTGCGCCCTGCCTGCCCGTCTGCTGTGGGTGAGTGGACACAGCCAGATCCGCACTGCGCCCTGCCTGACCGTCTGCCGTGGGTGAGAGGACACAGCCAGATCCACACTGCGCCCTGCCTTCCCGTCTGCCGTGGGTGAGTGGACACAGCCAGATCCGCACTACGCCCTACCTGACCGCCTGCCGTGTGTCAGTGGACATAGCCAGATCCACACAGCACCGTCTCTGCCCATCTCCCGTGGGTGAGTGGACACAGCCGGATCCGCACTGCGCCCTGCCTGCCCGTCTCCCGTGGGTGAGTGGACACAGCCAGATCCACACTGCGCCCTGCCTGCCCGTCTCCCGTGGGTGAGTGGACACAGCCAGATCCGCACTGCGCCCTGCCTGACCGTCTGCCGTAGGTGAGTGGACACAGCCAGATCCGCACTGCGCCCTGCCTGACCGCCTGCCGTGGGTGAGTGGATACAGCCAAATCCGCACTGCACCCTGACTGCCCGTCTCCCGTGGGCGAGTGGACACAGCCAAATCCACACTGCGCCCTGCCTGCCCATCTTCCGTGGGTGAGTGGACACAGCCATATCCGCACTGCGCCTTGCCTGCCCGTCTCCCGTGGGTGAGTGGACACAGCCAGATCCGCACTGCGCCCTGCCTGCCCGTCTCCCGTGGGTGAGTGGACACAGCCATATCCGCACTGCGCCTTGCCTGCCCGTCTCCCGTGGGTGAGTGGACACAGCCAGATCCGCACTGCGCCCTGCCTGCCCGTCTCCCGTGGGTGAGTGGACACAGCCAGATCCGCACTGCGCCCTGCCTGCCCGTCTCCCGTGGGTGAGTGGACACAGCCAGATCCGCACTGCACCCTGCCTGACCGCCTGCCGTGGGTGAGTGGACACAGCCAGATCCGTACTGCGCCCTGCCCACCCGTCTGCCGTGGGTCAGTGGACATAGCCAAATCCACACAGCACCGTCTCTGCCCATCTCCCGTGGGTGAGTGCACACACAAGATCCGCACTGCGCCTTGCCTGCCCGTCTCCCGTGGGTGAGTGGACACAGCCAGATCCGCACTGCGCCCTGCCTGCCCGTCTCCCGTGGGTGTGTGGACACAGCCAGATCCGCACTGCGCCCTGCCTGACCGTCTGCCGTGGGTGAGTGGACACAGCCATATCTGTACTGGCCCTGCCTGACCGCCTGCCGTGGGTGAGTGGACACAGCCAGATCGCACTGCGCCCTGGCTGACCGCCTGCAGTGGGTGCGTGGACACAGCCAGATCCGCACTGCGCCCTGCCTGACCACCTGCCGTGGGTGAGTGGACACAGCCAGATCCGCACTACGCCCTGCCTGACCGCCTGCCGTGGGTGAGTGGACACGGCCAGATCCGCACTGCGCCCTGCCGGACCGCCTGCCGTGGGTGAGTGGACACAGCCAGATCCGTACTGCGCCCTGCCTGCCCGTCTGCCGTGGGTCAGTGGACATAGCCCGATCCACACAGCACCGTCTCTGCCCATCTCCCGTGGGTGAGTGGACACAGCCGGATCCGCACTACACCCTTCCTGCCCGTCTCCCGTGGGTGAGTGGACACAGCCAGATCCGCACTGCGCCCTGCCTGCCGGTCTCCCGTGGGTGAGTGGACACGGCCAGATCCGCACTGCGCCCTGCCTGCCCGTCTCCCGTGGGCGAGTGGACACAGCCAGATACGCACTGCGCCCTGCCTGCCCGTCTCCCGTGGGTGAGTGGACACAGCCAAATCCGCACTGCGCCCTGCCTGCCCGTCTCCCGTGGGTGAGTGGACACAGCCAGATCTGCACTGTGCCCTGCCTGCCCGTCTCCCGTGGGCGAGTGGACACGGCCATATCCGTACTGGCCCTGCCTGACCGCCTGCCGTGGGTGAGTGGACACAGCCAGATCCGCACTGCGCCCTGCCTGACCGTCTGCCGTGGGTGAGTGGACACAGCCATATCTGTACTGGCCCTGCCTGACCGCCTGCCGTGGGTGAGTGGACACAGCCAGATCGCACTGCGCCCTGGCTGACCGCCTGCAGTGGGTGCGTGGACACAGCCAGATCCGCACTGCGCCCTGCCTGACCACCTGCCGTGGGTGAGTGGACACAGCCAGATCCGCACTACGCCCTGCCTGACCGCCTGCCGTGGGTGAGTGGACACGGCCAGATCCGCACTGCGCCCTGCCGGACCGCCTGCCGTGGGTGAGTGGACACAGCCAGATCCGTACTGCGCCCTGCCTGCCCGTCTGCCGTGGGTCAGTGGACATAGCCCGATCCACACAGCACCGTCTCTGCCCATCTCCCGTGGGTGAGTGGACACAGCCGGATCCGCACTGCACCCTTCCTGCCCGTCTCCCGTGGGTGAGTGGACACAGCCAGATCCGCACTGCGCCCTGCCTGCCGGTCTCCCGTGGGTGAGTGGACACGGCCAGATCCGCACTGCGCCCTGCCTGCCCGTCTCCCGTGGGCGAGTGGACACAGCCAGATACGCACTGCGCCCTGCCTGCCCGTCTCCCGTGGGTGAGTGGACACAGCCAAATCCGCACTGCGCCCTGCCTGCCCGTCTCCCGTGGGTGAGTGGACACAGCCAGATCTGCACTGCGCCCTGCCTGCCCGTCTCCCGTGGGCGAGTGGACACAGCCATATCCGTACTGGCCCTGCCTGACCGCCTGCCGTGGGTGAGTGGACACAGCCAGATCCGCACTGCGCCCTGCCTGCCCGTCTGCCGTGGGCGAGTGGACACAGCCAGATCCACACTACGCCCTGCCTGACCGACTGCCGTTGGTGAGTGGACACAGCCAGATCCGCAGTGCGCCCTGCCTGCCCGTCTGCCGTGGGCGAGTGGACACAGCCAGATCCGCACTGCGTCCTGCCTGACCGTCTGCCGTGGGTGAGTGGACACAGCCAGATCCACACTGCGCCCTGCCTGCCAGTCTGCCGTGGGTGAGTGGACACAGCCAGATCCGCACTGCGCCCTGCCTGTCCGTCTGCCGTGGGTCAGTGGACACAGCCAGATCCACACAGCACCCTCTCTGCCCGTCTCCCGTGGGTGAGTGGACACAGCCAGATCCACACTGCGCCTTGCCTGCCCGTCTCCCTTGGGTGAGGGGACACAGCCAGATCCGCACTGCGCCCTGCCTGCCCGTCTCCCGTGGGTGAGTGGACACAGCCAGATCCGCACTGCGCCCTGGCTGACCGCCTGCTGTTGGTGCGTGGGCACAGCCGGATCCACACTGCGCCCTGCCTGACCGCCTGCCGTGGGTGAGTGGACACAGCCAGATCCGCACTGCGCCCTGCCTGACCGTCAGCCGTGGGCGAGTGGACACAGCCATATCCGCACTGCGCCCTGCCTGCCCGTCTGCTGTGGGTGAGTGGACACAGCCAGATCCGCACTGCGCCCTGCCTGACCGTCCTCCGTGGGTGAGAGGACACAGCCAGATCCGCACTGCGCCCTGCCTTACCGTCTGCCGTGGGTGAGTGGACACAGCCAGATCCGCACTACGCCCTGCCTGACCGCCTGCCGTGGGTCAGTGGACATAGCCAGATCCACACAGCACCGTCTCTGCCCATCTCCCGTGGGTGAGTGGACACAGCCGGATCCGCACTGCGCCCTGCCTGCCCGTCTGCTGTGGGTGAGTGGACACAGCCAGATCCGCACTGCGCCCTGCCTGACCGTCTGCCGTGGGTGAGAGGACACAGCCAGATCCACACTGCGCCCTGCCTTCCCGTCTGCCGTGGGTGAGTGGACACAGCCAGATCCGCACTACGCCCTACCTGACCGCCTGCCGTGCGTCAGTGGACATAGCCAGATCCACACAGCACCGTCTCTGCCCATCTCCCGTGGGTGAGTGGACACAGCCGGATCCGCACTGCGCCCTGCCTGCCCGTCTCCCGTGGGTGAGTGGACACAGCCAGATCCACACTGCGCCCTGCCTGCCCGTCTCCCGTGGGTGAGTGGACACAGCCAGATCCGCACTGCGCCCTGCCTGACCGTCTGCCGTAGGTGAGTGGACACAGCCAGATCCGCACTGCGCCCTGCCTGACCGCCTGCCGTGGGTGAGTGGATACAGCCAAATCCGCACTGCACCCTGACTGCCCGTCTCCCGTGGGCGAGTGGACACAGCCAAATCCACACTGCGCCCTGCCTGCCCATCTTCCGTGGGTGAGTGGACACAGCCATATCCGCACTGCGCCTTGCCTGCCCGTCTCCCGTGGGTGAGTGGACACAGCCAGATCCGCACTGCGCCCTGCCTGCCCGTCTCCCGTGGGTGAGTGGACACAGCCATATCCGCACTGCGCCTTGCCTGCCCGTCTCCCGTGGGTGAGTGGACACAGCCAGATCCGCACTGCGCCCTGCCTGCCCGTCTCCCGTGGGTGAGTGGACACAGCCAGATCCGCACTGCGCCCTGCCTGCCCGTCTCCCGTGGGTGAGTGGACACAGCCAGATCCGCACTGCACCCTGCCTGACCGCCTGCCGTGGGTGAGTGGACACAGCCAGATCCGTACTGCGCCCTGCCCACCCGTCTGCCGTGGGTCAGTGGACATAGCCAAATCCACACAGCACCGTCTCTGCCCATCTCCCGTGGGTGAGTGCACACACAAGATCCGCACTGCGCCTTGCCTGCCCGTCTCCCGTGGGTGAGTGGACACAGCCAGATCCGCACTGCGCCCTGCCTGCCCGTCTCCCGTGGGTGTGTGGACACAGCCAGATCCGCACTGCGCCCTGCCTGACCGTCTGCCGTGGGTGAGTGGACACAGCCATATCTGTACTGGCCCTGCCTGACCGCCTGCCGTGGGTGAGTGGACACAGCCAGATCGCACTGCGCCCTGGCTGACCGCCTGCAGTGGGTGCGTGGACACAGCCAGATCCGCACTGCGCCCTGCCTGACCACCTGCCGTGGGTGAGTGGACACAGCCAGATCCGCACTACGCCCTGCCTGACCGCCTGCCGTGGGTGAGTGGACACGGCCAGATCCGCACTGCGCCCTGCCGGACCGCCTGCCGTGGGTGAGTGGACACAGCCAGATCCGTACTGCGCCCTGCCTGCCCGTCTGCCGTGGGTCAGTGGACATAGCCCGATCCACACAGCACCGTCTCTGCCCATCTCCCGTGGGTGAGTGGACACAGCCGGATCCGCACTGCACCCTTCCTGCCCGTCTCCCGTGGGTGAGTGGACACAGCCAGATCCGCACTGCGCCCTGCCTGCCGGTCTCCCGTGGGTGAGTGGACACGGCCAGATCCGCACTGCGCCCTGCCTGCCCGTCTCCCGTGGGCGAGTGGACACAGCCAGATACGCACTGCGCCCTGCCTGCCCGTCTCCCGTGGGTGAGTGGACACAGCCAAATCCGCACTGCGCCCTGCCTGCCCGTCTCCCGTGGGTGAGTGGACACAGCCAGATCTGCACTGTGCCCTGCCTGCCCGTCTCCCGTGGGCGAGTGGACACGGCCATATCCGTACTGGCCCTGCCTGACCGCCTGCCGTGGGTGAGTGGACACAGCCAGATCCGCACTGCGCCTTGCCTGCCCGTCTGCCGTGGGCGAGTGGACACAGCCAGATCCACACTACGCCCTGTCTGACCGACTGCCGTGGGTGAGTGGACACAGCCAGATCCGCACTGCGCCCTGCCTGCCCGTCTGCCGTGGGCGAGTGGACACAGCCAGATCCGCACTGCGTCCTGCCTGACCGTCTGCCGTGGGTGAGTGGACACAGCCAGATCCACACTGCGCCCTGCCTGCCAGTCTGCCGTGGGTGAGTGGACACAGCCAGATCCGCACTGCGCCCTGCCTGTCCGTCTGCCGTGGGTCAGTGGACACAGCCAGATCCACACAGCACCCTCTCTGCCCGTCTCCCGTGGGTGAGTGGACACAGCCAGATCCACACTGCGCCTTGCCTGCCCGTCTCCCTTGGGTGAGGGGACACAGCCAGATCCGCACTGCGCCCTGCATGCCCGTCTCCCGTGGGTGAGTGGACACAGCCAGATCCGCACTGCGCCCTGGCTGACCGCCTGCTGTGGGTGCGTGGACACAGCCGGATCCACACTGCGCCCTGCCTGACCGCCTGCCGTGGGTGAGTGGACACAGCCGGATCCGCACTGCGCCCTGCCTGACCGCCTGCCGTGGGTGAGTGGAAACAGCCAGATCCGCACTGCGCCCTGCCTGACCGTCAGCCATGGGCGAGTGGACACAGCCATATCCGCACTGCGCCCTGCCTGCCCGTCTGCTGTGGGTGAGTGGACACAGCCAGATCCGCACTGCGCCCTGCCTGACCGTCTGCCGTGGGTGAGAGGACACAGCCAGATCCACACTGCGCCCTGCCTTCCCGTCTGCCGTGGGTGAGTGGACACAGCCAGATCCACACAGCACCGTCTCTGCCCATCTCCCGTGGGTGAGTGGACACAGCCGGATCCGCACTGCGCCCTGCCTGCCCGTCTCCCGTGGGTGAGTGGACACAGCCAGATCCACACTGCGCCCTGCCTGCCCGTCTCCCGTGGGTGAGTGGACACAGCCAGATCCGCACTGCGCCCTGCCTGACCTTCTGCCGTGGGTGAGTGGACACAGCCAGATCCGCACTGCGCCCTGCCTGACCGCCTGCCGTGGGTGAGTGGATACAGCCAAATCCGCACTGCACCCTGACTGCCCGTCTCACGTGGGCGAGTGGACACAGCCAAATCCACACTGCGCCCTGCCTGCCTATCTTCCCTGGGTGAGTGGACACAGCCAGATCCGCACTGCGCCCTGCCTGCCCGTCTCCCGTGGGTGAGTGGACACAGCCAGATCCGCACTGCGCCCTGCCTGCCCGTCTCCCGTGGGTGAGTGGACACAGCCTGATCCGCACTGCGCCCTGCCTGCCCGTCTCCCGTGGGTGAGTGGACACAGCCAGATCCGCACTGCACCCTGCCTGACCGCCTGCCGTGGGTGAGTGGACACAGCCAGATCCGTACTGCGCCCTGCCCACCCGTCTGCCGTGGGTCAGTGGACATAGCCAAATCCACACAGCACCATCTCTGCCCGTCTCCCGTGGGTGAGTGCACACACAAGATCCGCACTGCGCCTTGCCTGCCCGTCTCCCGTGGGTGAGTGGACACAGCCAGATCCGCACTGCGCCCTGCCTGCCCGTCTCCCGTGGGTGTGTGGACACAGTCAGATCCGCACTGCGCCCTGCCTGACCGTCTGCCGTGGGTGAGTGGACACAGCCATATCCGTACTGGCCCTGCCTGACCGCCTGCCGTGGGTGAGTGGACACAGCCAGATCGCACTGCGCCCTGGCTGACCGCCTGCAGTGGGTGGGTGGACACAGCCAGATCCGCACTGCGCCCTGCCTGACCACCTGCCGTGGGTGAGTGGACACAGCCAGATTCGCACTACGCCCTGCCTGACCGCCTGCTGTGGGTGAGTGGACACGGCCAGATCCGCACTGCGCCCTGCCGGACCGCCTGCCGTGGGTGAGTGGACACAGCCAGATCCGTACTGCGCCCTGCCTGCCCGTCTGCCGTGGGTCAGTGGACATAGCCCGATCCACACAGCACCGTCTCTGCCCATCTCCCGTGGGTGAGTGGACACAGCCGGATCCGCACTGCGCCCTTCCTGCCCGTCTCCCGTGGGTGAGTGGACACAGCCAGATCCGCACTGCGCCCTGCCTGCCGGTCTCCCGTGGGTGAGTGGACACGGCCAGATCCGCACTGCGCCCTGCCTGCCCGTCTCCCGTGGGCAAGTGGACACAGCCAGATACGCACTGCGCCCTGCCTGCCCGTCTCCCGTGGGTGAGTGGACACAGGAAAATCCGCACTGCGCCCTGCCTGCCCGTCTCCCGTGGGTGAGTGGACACAGCCAGATCTGCACTGCGCCCTGCCTGCCCATCTCCCGTGGGTGAGTGGACACAGCCAGATCCGCACTGCGCCCTGATTGCCCGTCTCCCGTGGGTGAGTGGACACAGCCAGATCCGCACTGCACCCTGCCTGACCGCCTGCCGTGGGTGAGTGGACACAGCCAGATCCGTACTGTGCCCTGCCTGCCCGTCTGCCGTGGGTGAGTGGACACAGCCAGATCCGTACTGCGCCCTGCCTGACCGCTTGCCGTGGGTGAGTGGACACAGCCAGATCCTTACTGCGCCCTGCCTTCCCGTCTGCCGTGCGTCAGTGGACATAGCCAGATCCACACAGCACCGTCTCTGCCCATCTCCCGTGGGTGAGTGGACACAGCCGGATCCGCACTGCGCCCTGCCTGCCCGTCTCCCGTGGGCGAGTGGACACAGCCAGATCCGCACTGCGCCCTGCCTGCCCGTCTCCCGTGGGCGAGTGGACACAGCCAGATCCGCACTGCGCCCTGCCTGCCCGTCTCCCGTGGGCGAGTGGACACAGCCAGATCCGCACTGCGCCCTGCCTGCCCGTCTCCCATTGGTGAGTGGACACAGCCAGATCCGCACTGCGCCCTGCCTGCCCGTCTCCCGTGGGTGAGTGGACACAGCCAGATCCGCACTGTGCCCTGCCTGTCCGTCTCCCGTTGGTGAGTGGACACAGCCAGATCCGCACTGCGCCCTGCCTGCCCGTCTCCCGTGGGTGAGTGGACACAGCCAGATCCACACTGCAACCTGCCTGACCGCCTGCCGTTGGTGAGTGGACTCAGCCAGCTCCGTACTGCGCCCTGCCTGCCCGTCTGCCATGGGTCAGTGGACACAGCCAGATCCGCACTGCGCCCTGCCTGCCCGTCTTCCGTGGGTGAGTGGACACAGCCAGATCCGCACTGCGCCCTGCCTGCCCGTCTGCCGTGGGTGAGTGGACACAGCCAGATCCGTACTGCGCCCTGCCTGACCGTCTGCCGTGGGTGAGTGGACACAGCCAGATCCGCACTGCGCCCTGGCTGACCGCCTGCTGTGGGTGCGTGGACACAGCCAGATCCGCACTGCGCCCTGCCTGACCGCCTGCCGTGGGTGAGTGGACACAGCCAGATCCGCACTGTGCCCTGCCTGACCATCTGCCGTTGGTGAGTGGACACAGCCAGATCCGCACTGCGCCCTGCCTGACCGCCTGCCGTGTGTGAGTGGACACAGCCAGATCCACACTGTGCCCTGCCTGCCCGTCTGCCGTGGGTGAGTGGACACAGCCAGATCCGCACTGCGCCCTGCCTGACCGTCTGCCGTGGGTGAGTGGACACAGCCAGATCCGCACTGCGCCCTGCCTGACCGTCTGCCGTGGGTGAGTGGACACAGCCAGATCCGCACTGTGCCCTGCCTGCCCGTCTGCCGTGGGTGATTGGACACAGCCAGATCCGCACTACGCCCTGCCTGACCGCCTGCCGTGGGTGAGTGGACACAGCCAGATCCGCACTGCGCCCTGCCTCACCGCCTGCCGTGTGTGAGTGGACACAGCTAGATCCGTACTTCGCCCTGCCTGCCCGTCTGCCGTGGGTCAGTGGTCACAGCCAGATCCGCACTGCGCCCTGGCTGACCGCCTGCTGTGGGTGCGTGGACACAGCCAGATCCACACTGCGCCCTGCCTGACCGCCTGCCGTTGGTGAGTGGACACAGCCAGATCCGCACTGCGCCCTGCCTGACCGCTTGCCGTGGGTGAGTGGACACGGCCAGATCCGCACTGCGCCCTGCCGGACCGCCTGCCGTGGGTGAGTTGACACAGCCAGATCCGTACTGCGCCCTGCCTGCCCGTCTGCCGTGGGTCAGTGGACATAGCCAGATCCACACAGCACCGTCTCTGCCCATCTCCCGTGGGTGAGTGGACACAGCCGGATCCGCACTGCGCCCTGCCTGCCCGTCTCCCGTGGGTGAGTGGACACAGCCAGATCCGCACTGCGCCCTGCCTGCCGGTCTCCCGTGGGTGAGTGGACACGGCCAGATCCGCACTGCGCCCTGCCTGCCCGTCTCCCGTGGGCGAGTGGACACAGCCAGATACGCACTGCGCCCTGCCTGCCCGTCTCCCGTGGGTGAGTGGACACAGCCAGATCCACACTGCAACCTGCCTGACCGCCTGCCGTTGGTGAGTGGACTCAGCCAGCTCCATACTGCGCCCTGCCTGCCCGTCTGCCATGGGTCAGTGGACACAGCCAGATCCGCACTGCGCCCTGCCTGCCCGTCTTCCGTGGGTGAGTGGACACAGCCAGATCCGCACTGCGCCCTGCCTGCCCGTCTGCCGTGGGTGAGTGGACACAGCCAGATCCGTACTGCGCCCTGCCTGACCGTCTGCCGTGGGTGAGTGGACACAGCCAGATCCGCACTGCGCCCTGGCTGACCGCCTGCTGTGGGTGCGTGGACACAGCCAGATCCGCACTGCGCCCTGCCTGACCGCCTGCCGTGGGTGAGTGGACAAAGATAGATCCACACTGTGCCCTGCCTGACCGTCTGCCGTTGGTGAGTGGACAAAGCCAGATCCGCACTGCGCCCTGCCTGACCGCCTGCCGTGGGTGAGTGGACACAGCCAGATCCACACTGCGCCCTGCCTGCCCGTCTGCCGTGGGTGAGTGGACACAGCCAGATCCGCACTGCGCCCTGCCTGACCGTCTGCCGTGGGTGAGTGGACACAGCCAGATCCGCACTGCGCCCTGCCTGACCGTCTGCCGTGGGTGAGTGGACACAGCCAGATCCACACTGTGCCCTGCCTGCCCGTCTGCCGTGGGTGAGTGGACACAGCCAGATCCGCACTACGCCCTGCCTGACCGCCTGCCGTGGGTGAGTGAACACAGCCAAATCCGCACTGCGCCCTGCCTGACCGCCTGCCGTGGGTGAGTGGACACAGCTAGATCCGTACTTCGCCCTGCCTGCCCGTCTGCCGTGGGTCAGTGGTCACAGCCAGATCCGCACTGCGCCCTGGCTGACCGCCTGCTGTGGGTGCGTGGACACAGCCAGATCCACACTGCGCCCTGCCTGACCGCCTGCCGTTGGTGAGTGGACACAGCCAGATCCGCACTGCGCCCTGCCTGACCGCCTGCCATGGGTGAGTGGACACGGCCAGATCCGCACTGCGCCCTGCCGGACCGCCTGCCGTGGGTGAGTGGACACAGCCAGATCCGTACTGCGCCCTGCCTGCCCGTCTGCCGTGGGTCAGTGGACATAGCCAGATCCACACAGCACCGTCTCTGCCCATCTCCCGTGGGTGAGTGGACACAGCCGGATCCGCACTGCGCCCTGCCTGCCCGTCTCCCGTGGGTGAGTGGACACAGCCAGATCCGCACTGCGCCCTGCCTGCCGGTCTCCCGTGGGTGAGTGGACACGGCCAGATCCGCACTGCGCCCTGCCTGACCGCCTGCCGTGGGTGAGTGGACACAGCTAGATCCGTACTTCGCCCTGCCTGCCCGTCTGCCGTGGGTCAGTGGTCACAGCCAGATCCGCACTGCGCCCTGGCTGACCGCCTGCTGTGGGTGCGTGGACACAGCCAGATCCACACTGCGCCCTGCCTGACCGCCTGCCGTTGGTGAGTGGACACAGCCAGATCCGCACTGCGCCCTGCCTGACCGCCTGCCGTGGGTGAGTGGACACGGCCAGATCCGCACTGCGCCCTGCTGGACCGCCTGCCGTGGGTGAGTGGACACAGCCAGATCCGTACTGCGCCCTGCCTGCCCGTCTGCCGTGGGTCAGTGGACATAGCCAGATCCACACAGCACCGTCTCTGCCCATCTCCCGTGGGTGAGTGGACACAGCCGGATCCGCACTGCGCCCTGTCTGCCCGTCTCCCGTGGGTGAGTGGACACAGCCAGATCCGCACTGCGCCCTGCCTGCCGGTCTCCCGTGGGTGAGTGGACACGGCCAGATCCGCACTGCGCCCTGCCTGCCCGTCTCCCGTGGGCGAGTGGACACAGCCAGATACGCACTGCGCCCTGCCTGCCCGTCTCCCGTGGGTGAGTGGACACAGCCAAATCCGCACTGCGCCCTGCCTGCCCGTCTCCCGTGGGTGAATGGACACAGCCAGATCTGCACTGCGCCTTGCCTGCCCATCTCCAGTGGTTGAGTGGACACAGCCAGATCCGCACTGCGACCTAATTGCCCGTCTCCCGTGGGTGAGTGGACACAGCCAGATCCGCACTGCACCCTGCCTGACCGCCTGCCGTGGGTGAGTGGACACCGCCAGATCCGTACTGTGCCCTGCCTGCCCGTCTGCCGTGGGTGAGTTGACACAGCCAGATCCGCACTGCGCCCTGCCTTCCCGTCTCCCGTGGGTGAGTGGACACAGCCAGATCCGCACTGCACCCTGCCTGACCGCCTGCCGTGGGCGAGTGGACACAGCCAGATCCGCACTGCGCCCTGCCTGCCCGTCTCCCGTGGGCGAGTGGACACAGCAAGATCCGCACTGCGCCCTGCCTGCCCATCTCCCTTGGGCGAGTGGACACAGCCAGATCCGCACTGCGCCCTGCCTGCCCGTCTCCCGTGGGTGAGTGGACACAGCCAGATCCGCACTGCGCCCTGCCTGCCCGTCTCCCGTGGGTGAGTGGACACAGCCAGATCCGCACTGTGCCCTGCCTGCCCGTCTCCCGTTAGTGAGTGGACACAGCCAGATCCGCACTGCGCCCTGCCTGCCCGTCTCCCGTGGGTGAGTGGACACAGCCAGATCCACACTGCAACCTGCCTGACCGCCTGCCGTTGGTGAGTGGACTCAGCCAGCTCCGTACTGCGCCCTGCCTGCCCGTCTGCCATGGGTCAGTGGACACAGCCAGATCCGCACTGCGCCCTGCCTGCCCGTCTTCCGTGGGTGAGTGGACACAGCCAGATCCGCACTGCGCACTGCCTGGCCGTCTGCCGTGGGTGAGTGGACACAGCCAGATCCGTACTGCGCCCTGCCTGACCGTCTGCCGTGGGTGAGTGGACACAGCTAGATCCGCACTGCGCACTGGCTGACCGCCTGCTGTTGGTGCGTGGACACAGCCAGATCCGGTCTGCGCCCTGCCTGACCGCCTACCGTGGGTGAGTGGACACAGCCAGATCCGCACTGTGCCCTGCCTGACCGTCTGCTGTGGGTGAGTGGACACAGCCAGATCCGCACTGCGCCCTGCCTGACCGCCTGCCGTGGGTGAGTGGACACAGCCAGATCGGCACTGCGCCCTGCATGCCCGTCTCCTGTGGGCGAGAGGACACAGCCAGATCCGCACTGCGCCCTGCCTGACCGTCTGCCGTGGGTGAGTGGACACAGCCAGATCCTCACTGCGCCCTGCCTGACCGTCTACCGTGGGTGAGTGGACACAGCCAGATCTACACTGTGCCCTGCCTGCCCGTCTGCCGTGGGTGAGTGGACACAGCCAGATCCGCACTACGCCCTGCCTGACCGCCTGCCGTGGGTGAGTGGACACAGCCAGATCCGCACTGCGCCCTGCCTGACCGCCTGCCGTGGGTGAGTGGACACAGCTAGATCCGTACTTCGCCCTGCCTGTCCGTCTGCCGTGGGTCAGTGGACACAGCCAGATCCGCACTGCGCACTGGCTGACCGCCTGCTGTGGGTGCGTGGACACAGCCAGATCCACACTGCGCCCTGCCTGACCGCCTGCCGTTGGTGAGTGGACACAGCCAGATCCGCACTGCGCCCTGCCTGACCGTCTGCCGTGGGTGAGTGGACACAGCCACATCCGCACTGCGCCCTGCCTGACGCCTGCCATGGGTGAGTGGACACAGCCAGATCCGCACTCCGCCCTTCCTGACCGCCTGCCGTGGGTGAGGGGACACAGCCAGATCCGCACTGCGCCCTGTCTGCCCGTCTCCCGTGGGTGAGTGGACTCAGCCAGATCAGCACTGCGCCCTGCCTGCCCATCCCCCGTGGGTGAGTGGACACAACCAGATCCGCACTGCGCCTTGCATGCCCGTCTCCCATCAGTGAGTGGACACAGCCAGATCCGCACTGCGCCCTGCATGCCCGTCTCCCGTGGGTGAGTGGACACAGCCAGATCCGCACTGCTCCCTGCCTGCCCGTCTGCCGTGCGTGAGTGGACACAGCCAGATCCGCACTGCGCCCTGCCTGACCGCCTGCCGTGAGTGAGTGGACACAGCCAGATCCGTACTGCGCCCTGCCTGCCCGTCTTCCGTTGGTCAGTGGACATGGCCAGATCCACACAGCACCGTCTCTGCCCATCTCCCGTGGGTGAGTGGACACAGCCAGATCCACACTGCGCCCTGCCTGCCCGTCTGCCGTGGGCGAGTGGACACAGCCAGATCTGCACTGCGCCCTGCCTGACCGTCTGCCGTGGGTGATTGGACACAGCCAGATCCGCACTGCGCCCTCCCTGACCGCCTGCCGTGGGTGAGTGGACACAGCCCGATCTGTACTGCGCCCTGCCTGCCCGTCTCCCGTGGGCGAGTGGACACAGCCAGATCCGCACTGCGCCCTGCCTGCCCGTCTGCCGTGGGTGAGTGGACACAGCCAGATCCGCACTGCGCACTGCCTTCCCATCTGCCGTGGGCGAGTGGACACAGCCAGATCCGCACTGCGCCCTGCCTGACCGTCTGCCGTGGGTGAGTGGACACAGCCAGATCCGCACTGCGCCCTGCCTGACCGCCTGCCGTGGGTGAGTGGACACAGCCAGATATGCACTGCGCCCTGCCTGCCCGTCTCCCGTGGGCGAGTGGACACAGCCAGATCCGCACTGCGCCATGCCTGACCGCCTGCCGTCTGTGAGTGGACACAGCCAGATCCGCACTGCGCCCTGCCTGCCCGTCTCCCGTGAATGAGTGGACACAGCCAGATCCGCACTGCGCCTTGCCTGCCAGTCTCCCGTCAGTGAGTGGACACAGCCAGATCCGCACTGCGCCCTGCCTGCCCGTCTCCCGTGGGTGAGTGGACACAGCCAGATCCGCACTGCGCCTTGCCTGCCCGTCTGCCGTGGGCGAGTGGACACAGCCAGATCTGCACTGCGCCCTGCCTGCCCGTCTGCCGTGGGTCAGTGGACATAGCCATATCCACAGAGCACCCTCTCTGCCAGTCTCCCGTGGGTGAGTGGACACAGCCAGATCCCCACTGCGCCCTGCCTGCCCGTCTCCCGTGGGTGAGTGGATACAGCCAGATCCGCACTGCACCCTGTCTGACCGTCTGCCGTGGGTGAGTGGACACAGGCAGATCCGCACTGTGCCCTGCCTGCCCGTCTCCCGTAGGTGAGTGGACACAGCCAGATCCGCACTGCGCCCTGCCTGCCCGTCTCCCGTGGGTGAGTGGACACAGCCAGATCTGTACTGCACCCTGTCTGACCGTCTGCCGTTGGTGAGTGGACACAGCCAGATCCGCACTGCGCCCTGCCTGACCGTCGGCCGTGGGTCAGTGGACATAGCCATATCCACACAGCACCCTCTCTGCCCGTCTCCCGTGGGTGTGTGGACACAGCCAGATCCACACTGCGCCTTGCCTGCCCATCTCCCATGGGTGAGGGGACACAGCCAGATCCGCACTGCGCCCTGCCTGCCTGTCTCCCGTGGGTGAGTGGACACAGCCAGATCCGCACTGCGCCCTGCCTGCCCGTCCCCCGTGGGTGAGTGGACAAAGCCAGATCCGCACTGCGCCTTGCCTGCCCGTCTCCCGTCAGTGAGTGGACACAGCCAGATCCGCACTGCGCCCTGCCTGCCCGTCTCCCGTGGGAGAGTGGACACAGCCAGATCCGCACTGCGCCCTGCCAGCCCATCTCCCGTGTGCGAGTTGACACAGCCAGATCCGCACTGCGCCCTGCCTGCCCGTCTGCCGTGGGTGAGTGGACACAGCCAGATCCGCACTGCGCCCTGCCTGACCGCCTGCCGTGGATGAGTGGACACAGCCAGATATGCACTGCGCCCTGCCTGCCCGTCTCCCGTGGGCGAGTGGACACTGCCAGATCCGCACTGCGCCCTGCCTGACCGCCTGCCGTCTGTGAGTGGACACAGCCAGATCCGCACTGCGCCCTGCCTGCCCGTCTCCAGTGAATGAGTGGACACAGCCAGATCCGCACTGAGCCTTGCCTGCCCGTCTCCCGTGGGTCAGTGGACACAGCCAGATCCGCACTGCGCCTTTCCTGCCCGTCTGCCGTGGGCGAGTGGACACAGCCAGATCCGCACTGCGTCCTGCCTGCCCGTCTGCCGTGGGTCAGTGGACATAGCCATATCCACACAGCACCCTCTCTGCCCGTCTCCCGTGGGTGAGTGGACACAGCCAGATCCACACTGCGCCCTGCCTGCCCGTCTCCCGTGGGTGAGTGGACACAGCCAGATCCGCACTGCACCCTGTCTGACCGTCTGCCGTGGGTGAGTGGACACAGCCAGATCCGCACTGTGCCGTGCCTGCCCGTCTCCCGTGGGTAAGTGGACACAGCCAGATACGCACTGCGCCCTGCCTGCCCGTCTCCCGTGGGTGAGTGGACACAACCAGATCCGCACTCCACCCTGTCTGACCATCTGCCGTTGGTGAGTGGACACAGCCAGATCCGCACTACGCCCTGCCTGACCGTCTGCCGTGGGTCAGTGGACATAGCCATATCCACACAGCACCCTCTCTGCCCGTCTCCCGTGGGTGTGTGGACACAGCCAGATCCACACTGCGCCTTGCCTGCCCGTCTCCCGTGGGTGAGGGTACACAGCCAGATCCGCACTGCGCCCTGTCTGCCCGTCTCCGTGGGTGAGTGGACACAGCCAGATCCGCACTGCGCCCTGCCTGCCCGTCCCCCGTGGGTGAGTGGACACAGCCAGATCCGCACTGTGCCTTGCATGCCCGTCTCCCATCAGTGAGTGGACACAGCCAGATCCGCACTGCGCCCTGCCTGCCCGTCTCCCGTGGGTGAGTGGACACTGCCAGATCCGCACTGCGCCCTGCCTGACCATCTGCCGTGGGGGAGTGGACACAGCCAGATCCGCACTGCGCCCTGTCTGCCCGTCTGCCGTGGGTGAGTGGACACAGCCAGATCCGCCTTGCTCCCTGCCTGCCCGACTGCCGTGGGTGAGTGGACACAGCCAGATCTGCACTGCGCCCTGCCTGACCATCTGCCTTGGGGGAGTGGACACAGCCAGATCCGCACTGCGCCCTGTCTGCCCGTCTGCCGTGGGTGAGTGGACACAGCCAGATCCGCACTGCGCCCTGCCTCACCGCCTGCCGTGGGTGAGTGGACACGGCCAGATCCGCACTGCGCCCTGCCTGACCGCCTGCCGTGGGTGAGTGGACACAGCTAGATCCGTACTTCTCCCTGCCTGCCCATCTGCCGTGGGTCAGTGGACATAGCCAGATCCACACAGCACCCTCTCTGCCCGTCTCCCGTGGGTGAGTGGACACAGCCAGATCCACACTGCGCCTTGCCTACCAGTCTCCCGTGTTTGAGTGGACACAGCCAGATCCGCACTGCGCCCTTCCTGCACGTCTGCCGTGGGTGAGTGAACACAGCTAGATCCGCACTGCGCCCTGCCTGCCCGGGTGCCGTGAGTCAGTGGACATAGCCAGATCCACACAGCGCATTTCTGCCCGTCTCCCGTGGGTGAGTGGACACAGCCAGATCCCCACTGCGCCTTGCCTGCCCGTCTCCCGTGGGTGAGGGTACACAGCCAGATCCGCACTGCGCCCTGTCTGCCCGTCTCCGTGGGTGAGTGGACACAGCCAGATCCGCACTGCGCCCTGCCTACCCGTCTCCCGTGAGTGAGTGGACACAGCCAGATACGCACTGCGCCCTTCCTGTTCGTCTGCCCTGGGTGAGTGGACACAGCCAGATCCACACTGCGCCCTGCCTGCCCGTCTGCCGTGGGTCAGTGTACATAGCCAGATCCACACAGCACCCTCTCTGCCCGTCTCCCGTGGGTGAGTGGACACAGCCATATCCACACTGCGCCTTGCCTGCCCGTCTCCCGTGGGTGTGTGGACACCGCCAGATCCGCACTGCGCCCTGCCTGCCCGTCTGCCGTGGATGAGTGGACACAGCCAGATCCGCACTGCGCCTTGCCTGCCCGTCTGCCGTGGGTCAGTGGACACAGCCAGATCCGCACTGCGCCCTTCTTGACCGTTTGCCGTGTGTGAGTGGACACAGCATGATCCGCACACCGCCCTGCTTGCCCGTCTGCCGTGGGTCAGTGTACATAGCCAGATCCACACAGCACCCTATCTGCCCGTCTCCCGTGGGTGATTGAACACAGCCAGATCCACACTGCGCCTTACCTGCCCGTATCCCGTGGGTGAGTGGACACAGCCAGATCCACACTGCGCCCTGCCTGCCCGTCTGCCGTGGGTGAGTGGACACAGCGAGATCCGCACTGCGCCCTGCCTGAACATCTCAGGTGGGTGAGTGGACACAGCCAGATCCACACTGCGCCCTGCCTGCCCCTCTACCGTGGGTCAGTGGACATAGACAGATCCACACAGCACCCACTCTGCCCGTCTCCCGTGGGTGAGTGGACACAGCCAGATCCACAGTGCGCCTTGCCTACCCGTCTCCCGTGGGTGAGTGGACACAGCCAGATCCGCACTGCGCCCTGCCTAATCGTCTGCCGTGGGTGAGTGGACACAGCCATATCCGCACTGCGCCCTGCCTGCCCGTCTCCCGTGTGTGAGTGGACACTGCCAGATCCGCACTGCGCCCTTCCTGACCGTCTGCCGTGGGTGAGTGGACACAGCCAGATCCACATTGCGCCCTGCCTGCCCGTCTGCCGTGGGTCAGTGGACATAGCCAGATCCACCCAGCACCCTCTCTGCCCATATCCCGTGGGTGAGTGGACACTGCTAGATCAACACTGCACCTTGCCTGCCCGTCTCCCGTGGGTGAGTGGACACAGCCAGATCCGCACTGCACCCTGCCTGCCCGTCTGTCGTGGGTGAGTGGACACAGCCAGACACAGGCACACTGCGACCTGCCTGCCCTTCTGCCGTGGGTCAATGGACATAGCCAGATCCACACAGCACCCTCTCTGCCTGTCTCCCGTGGGTGAGGGGACACAGCCAGATCAACACTGCGCATTCCTACCCGTCTTCCGTGGGTGATTGGACACAGCCAGATCCGCACTGCACCCTGCCTGCCCATCTGTCGTAGGTCAGTGGACATAGCCAAATCCACACAGCACCCTCTCTGCCCGTCTCCCGTGGGTGAGTGGACACAGCCAGATCCACACTGCGCCCTGCCTGCCCGTCTGCCGTGGGTCAATGGACATAGCCAGATCCACACAGCACCCTCTCTGCCCGTCTCCCGTGGGTGAGTGGACAAAGCCAGATACACACTGCGCCTTGCCTACCCGTCTCCCGTGGGTGAGTGGACACAGCCAGATCCACACTGCGCCTTGCCTATTGGTCTCCCGTGGGTGAGTGGACACAGCCAGATCCGCACTGCGCCCTGCCTGACCGTCTGCCGTGGGTGAGGGGACACAGCCAGATCCACACTGCGCATTGCCTGCCCGTCTCCCAAGGGTGAGTGGACACAGCCAGATCCGCACTGCGTCCTGCCTGCCCGTCTGCCGTGTGTGAGTGGACACAGCCAGTTCCGCACTGCGCCCTGCCTGCCCGTCTCCCGTGGGAGAGCGGACACAGCCAGATGCTCACTGCACCCTGCCTGCCCGTCTGCCGTGGGTCAGTGTACATAGCCAGATGTACACAGCACCCTCTCTGCCCGTCTCCCGTGGGAGAGTGGACACAGCCAGATCCGCACTGCGCCCTGCCTGCCCGTCTGCCATGGGAGAGTGGACACAGCCAGTTCCGCACTGCGTCCTGCCTGCCCGTATCCCGTGGGAGAGTGGACACAGCCAGATCCGCACTGCGCCCTGCCTGCCCGTCTCCCGTGGGTGAGTGGACACCGCCAGATCCGCACTGCGCCCCGCCTGACCGTCTGCCGTGGGTGAGTGGACACAGCCAGATCCGCACTGCGCCCTGCCTGCCTCTCTGCCGTGGGTCAGTGCCCATAGCCAGATCCACACAGCACCCTCTCTGCCCGACTGCCGTGGGTGATTGGACACAGCCAGATCCGCACTGCGCCCTGCCTGCCCGTCTGCCGTGGGTCAGTGTACATAGCCAGATCCACACAGCACCCTCTCTGCCCGTCTCCCGTGGGTGAGTGGACACAGCCAAATCCACACTCCGCCTTGCCTGCCCGTCTCCCGTGGGTGAGTGGACACAGCCAGATCTGCACTGCGCCCTGCCTAATCGTCTGCCGTGGGTGAGTGGACACAGCCATATCCGCACTGCGCCCTGCCTGCTAGTCTCCCGTGTGTGAGTGGACACTGCCAGATCCGCACTGCGCCCTTCCTGACCGTCTGCCGTGGGTGAGTGGACACAGCCAGATCCACATTGCGCCCTGCCTGCCCGTCTACCGTGGGTCAGTGTACATAGTCGGATCCACACAGCACCCTCTCTGCCCGTCTCCCGTGGGTGAGTGGACACAGCCAGATCCACACTGCGCCTTGCCTGCCCGTCTCCCGTGGGTGAGTGGACATAGCCAGATCCGCACTGCGACCTGCCTGCCCGTCTGCCG
This sequence comes from Microcebus murinus, assembly GCF_040939455.1. Taxonomy (NCBI): domain Eukaryota; kingdom Metazoa; phylum Chordata; class Mammalia; order Primates; family Cheirogaleidae; genus Microcebus; species Microcebus murinus. The sequence goes on along the minus strand of NC_134125.1, from coordinate 33,282,338 downwards.
TGGGTGAGTGGACACAGCGAGATCTGCACTGCGCCCTCCCTGCCCGTCTGCCGTGGATCAGTGGATATAGCCAGATCCACACAGCAACATCTGTGCCCGTCTCCCGTGGGTGAGTGGACACAGCAAAATCCACACTGCGCCTTGCCTGCCAGTCTCCCATTTGTGAGTGGACACAGCCAGATCCGCACTGCGCCCTCCCTGCCTGTCTCTCGTGTGTGAGTGGACACAGCCAGATCCGCACTGCGCCCTGCCTGCCCGTCTCCCGTGGGAGAGTGGACATAGCCAGATCCGCACTGCGCCCTGCCTGCCCGTCTCCCGTGGGTGAGTGGACACCGCCAGATCGGCACTGGGCTCTGCCTGACCGTCTGCCGTGGGTGAGTGGACACAGCCAGATCCACACTGCGCCCTGCCTGCCCGTCTGCCGTGGGTCAGTGGACATAGCCAGATCCACCCAGCACCCTCTCTGCCCATATCCCGTGGGTGAGTGGACACTGCCAGATCAACACTGCGCCTTGCCTGCCCGTCTCCCGTGGGTGAGTGGACACAGCCAGATCCGCACTGCACCTTGCCTGCCCGTCTGTCGTGGGTGAGTGGACACAGCCAGACACAGGCACACTGCGACCTGCCTGCCCCTCTGCCGTGGGTCAATGGACATAGCCAGATCCACACAGCACCCTCTCTGCCCGTCACCCGTGGGTGAGTGGACACAGCCAGATCAACACTGCGCATTCCTACCCGTCTTCCGTGGGTGTGTGGACACAGCCAGATCCGCACTGCGCCCTGCCTGACCGTCCGCCGTGGGTGATTGGACACAGCCAGATCCGCACTGCACCCTGCCTGCCCGTCTGTCGTAGGTCAGTGGACATAGCCAAATCCACACAGCACCCTCTCTGCCCGTCTCCCGTGGGTGAGTGGACACAGCCAGATCCACACTGCGCCCTGCCTGCCCGTCTGCCGTGGGTCAATGGACATAGCCAGATCCACACAGCACCCTCTCTGCCCGTCTCCCGTGGGTGAGTGGACAAAGCCAGATACACACTGCGCCTTGCCTACCCGTCTCCCGTGGGTGAGTGGACACAGCCAGATCCACACTGCGCCTTGCCTATTGGTCTCCCGTGGGTGAGTGGACACAGCCAGATCCGCACTGCGCCCTGCCTGACCGTCTGCCGTGGGTGAGGGGACACAGCCAGATCCACACTGCGCATTGCCTGCTCGTCTCCCAAGGGTGAGTGGACACAGCCAGATCCGCACTGCGTCCTGCCTGCCCGTCTGCCGTGTGTGAGTGGACACAGCCAGTTCCGCACTGCGCCCTGCCTGCCCGTCTCCCGTGGGAGAGTGGACACAGCCAGATGCTCACTGCACCCTGCCTGCCCGTCTGCCGTGGGTCAGTGTACATAGCCAGATGTACACAGCACCCTCTCTGCCCGTCTCCGGTGGGTGAGTGGACACAGCCAGATCCACACTGCGCCTTGCCTTCCCATCTCCCATGGGTGAGTGGACACAGCCAGATCTGCACTGCGCCCTGCCTGCCCGTCTCCCGTGGGTGACTGGACACAGCCAGATCCGCACAGTGCCCTGCCTGCCCGTCGGCCGTGGGTCAGTGGACATAGCCAGATCCACACAGCACCCTCTCTGCCCGTCTCCCTTGGGTGAGTGGACACAGCCAGATCCCCATTGCGCCTTGCCTGCCCGTCTCCCGTGGGTGAGTGGACACAGCCAGATCCACATTGCGCCTTGCCTGCCCGTCTCCCGTGGGTGAGTGGACACAGCCAGATCCGTACTGCGCCCTGCCTGCTTGTCTGCCTTGGGTGAGTGGACACAGCCAGATCCGCACTGCGCCCTGCCTGCCCGTCTCCAGTGGGTGAGTTGACACAGCCAGAATTGCAGTGCGCCCTTCCTGACCGTCTGCTGTGGGTGAGTGGACACAGCCAGATCCGCACACCGCCCTGCCGGCCCGTCTGCCGTGGGTCAGTGTACATAGCCAGATCCACACAGCACCCTCTCTGCCCGTCTCCCGTGGGTGAGTGGACACAGCCAGATCCACACTGCGCCCTGCCTGCCCGTCTGCGGTGGGTCACTGGACATAGCCAGATCCACACAGCACCCTCTCTGGCCGTCTTTCGTGGGAGTGTGGACACAGCTAGATCCACACTGCGCCTTGCCTGCCCGTCACCCATTGGTGAGTGGACACAGCCTGATCCGCACTGCGCCCTGCCTGCCCATCTGCCGTGGGTTAGTGGACACAACCAGATCCGCACTGCGCCCTGCCTGCCCGTCTCCCGTGGGTGAGTGGACACAGCCAGATCCGCACTGCGCCCTGCCTGCCCGTCTTCCGTGGGTGAGTGGACACAGACAAATCCGCACTGCGTCCTGCCTGCCCGTCTCCCGTGGGTGAGTGGACACAGCCAGATCCAGATGGAGCCCTGCCTGACCGTCTGCCGTGGGTGAGGGGACACAGCCAGATCCGCACTGCGCCCTGCGTGCTCGTCTGCCGTGTGTGAGTGGACACATCCAGTTCCGCACTGCGCCCTACCTGCCGTCTCCCGTGGGAGAGTGGACACAGCCAGATCCACACTGCGCCCTTCCTGCCCGTCTGCCGTGGGTCAGTGGACATAGCCAGATCCACACAGCACCCTCTCTGCCTGTCTCCTGTGGGTAAGTGGACAGAGCCAGATCCACACTGCGCCTTGCCTACCCGTGTCACGTGGGTGAGTGGACACAGCCAGATCCGTACTGCGCCCTGCCCGCCCGTCTGCCGTGGGTCACTGGACATAGCCAGATCCACACAGCACCGTCTCTGCCCGTCTCCCGTTGGTGAGTGGACACAGCCAGATCCGCACTGCGCCGTGCCTGCCCGTCTCCCATGGGTGAGTGGACACAGACCAATCCGCACTGCGACCTGCCTGCCCGTCTCCCGTGGGTGAGTGGACACAGCCAGATCCAGATTGCGCCCTGCCTGACCGTCTGCCGTGGGTGAGGGGACACAGCCAGATCCGCACTGCGCCCTGCCTGCCCGTCGCCCGAGGGAGAGTGGACACAGCCAGATCCGCACTGCGCCCTGCCTGCCCGTCTCCCGTGAGTGAGTGGACACCGCCAGATCCGCACTGCGACTTGCCTGACCGTCTGCCGTGGGGCAGTGAACAGAGCCAGATCCACACAGCACCCTCTCTGCCCGTATCCCGTGGGTGAGTGGACACAGCCAGATCCACACTGCGCCTTGCCTGCCCGTCTCCCATGGGTGAGTGGACACAGCCAGATCCGCACTGCGCCCTGCCTGCCTGTCTGCCGTGGGTGAGTGGTCACAGCCAGATCCACAGTGCGCCTTGCCTGCCCGTCTCCCGTGGGTGAGTGGACACAGCCAGATCCGCACTGCGCCCTGCCTGCCCGTCTCCCGTGGGTAGTGGACACAGCGAAATCCGCACTGCTCCCTGCCTGCCCGTCTCCCGTGGGTGAGTGGACACAGCCAGATCCAGATAGCGCCCTGCCTGACCGTCTGCTGTTGGTGAGGGGACACAGCCAGATCCGCACTGCGCCCTGCCTGCCCGTCTGCCGTGGGTCAGTGGACATAGCCAGATCCACACAGCACCCTCTCTGCCCGTCTCTCGTGGGTGAGTGGACACAGCCAGATCCACACTGTGCCTTGCCTGCCCATCTCCCGAGGGTGAGTGGACACAGCCAGATCTGCACTGCGCCCTGCCTGACCGTCTGCCGTGGGTGACTGGACACAGCCAGATCCGCACTGCGCCCTGCCTGCCCGTCTGCCGTGGGTCAGTGGACATAGCCAGATCCACACTGCGCCTTGCCTACCCGTCTCCAGTGGGTGAGTGGAAACAGCCAGATCCGCACTGCGCCCTGCCTGACCCTCTGCCGTGGGTTAGGGTACACAGCCAGATCCACACTGCGCCCTGCCTGCCCGTCTGATGTGGGTCAATGGACATAGCCAGATCCACACAGCACCCTCTCTGCCCGTCTACGGTGGGTGAGTGGACACAGCCAGATCCACACTGTGCCTTGCCTACCCGTCTCCCGTGGGTGAGTGGACACAGCCAGATCCACACTGCACCTTGCCTATTCGTCTCCCGTGGGTGAGTGGACACAGCCAGATCCACACTGCGCCCTGCCTGACCGTCTGCCGTGGGTGAGGGGACACAGCCAAATCCACACTGTGCATTGCCTGCCCGTCTCCCATGGGTGAGTGGACACTGCCAGATCCACACTGCGCCATGCCTGCCCGTCTGCCGTGTGTGAGTGTACACATCCAGTTCCGCACTGCGCCCTGCCTGCTCGTCTCCCGTGGGAGAGTGGACACAGCCAGGTGCTCACTGCGCCCTGCATGCCCGTCTCCCGTGGGTGAGTGGACACTACCAGATCCGCACTGCGCCCTGCCTGACCGTCTGCCGTGGGTGAGTGGACACACCCAGATCCGCACTGCGCCCTGCCTGACCGTCTGCCATGGGTGAGGGGACACCGCCAGATCCGCATTGTGCCCTGCCTGCCCGTCTCCCGTGGGTGAGTGGACACAGCCAGATCCACACTGCGCCCTGCCTGCCCGTTTGCCGTGGGTCAGTGAACATAGCCAGATCCACACAGCGCCCTTTCTGCCCGTCTCCCGTGGTTGAGTGGACACAGCCAGATCCGCACTGCGCCCTGCCTGCCCGTCTGCCGTGTGTGGGTGGGCACAGCCAGTTCCGCACTGCGCCCTGCCTGCCCGTCTCCCGTGAGAGAGTGGACACAGGCAGACCCGCACTGCGCCCTGCCTGCCCGTCTCCCGTGGGTAAGTGTACATAGCCAGATCCACACAGCACCCTCTAGGCCCGTATCCCGTGGGTGAGTGGACACAGCCAGATCCACACTGCGCCTTGCCTGCCCGTTTCCCGTGGGTGAGTGGACACAGCCAGATCCGCACTGCTCCCTGCCTGCCCGTCTGCCGTGGGTGAGTGGACACAGCCAGATCCACACTGCGCCCTGCCTGCCCGTCTGCCGTGGGTCAATGGACATAGCCAGATCCGCACTGTGCCTTGCCTGACCGTCTGCCGTGGGTCAGTGGACACAGCCTGATCCACACTGCACCTTGCCTGCCCATCTCCCTAGAGTTAGTGGACACAGCCAGATCAGCACTGCGCCCTGCCTGCCCGTCTCCCGTGGGTGAGTGGGCACAGCCATATCTTCACTGCGCCCTGCCTGCCCGTCTCCCGTGGGTGAGTGGACACAGCCAGATCCGCACTGTGCCCTGCCTGCCTGTGTGCCGTGGGTGAGTGGACACAGCCAGATCCACACTGCGCACTGCCTGCCCATCTCCCGTGGGTGAGTGGACACAGCCAGATCCGCACTGCTCCCTGCCTGACCGTCTGCCATGGGTGAGGGGACACAGCCAGATCCACACTGCGCCCTGCCTGCCCGTCTGATGTGGGTCAATGGACATAGCCAGATCCACACTGCACCCTCTCTGCCCGTCTCCCGTGGGTGAGTGGACACAGCCTGATCCACACTGTGCCTTGCCTACCCGTCTCCCGGATTGAGTGGACATAGCCAGATCCACATTGCGCTTTGCCTTTTCGTCTCCAGAGGGTGAGTGGACACAGCCAGATCCGCACTGCGCCCTGCCTGACCGTGTGCCGTGGGTGAGGGGACACAGCCAGATCCACACTGCGCATTGCCTGCCCGTCTCCCATGGGTGAGTGGACACAGCCAGATCCGCACTGCACCCTGCCTGCCCGTCTGCCGTGTGTGAGTGGACACAGCCAGTTCCGCACTGCGCCCTGCCTGCCCGTCTCCCGTGGGAGAGTGGACACAGCCAGATGCTCACTGCGCACTGCCTGCCCATCTGCCGTGGGTCAGTGTACATAGCCAGATCCACACAGCACCCTCTAGGCCCGTATCCCGTGGGTGAGTGGACACAGCCAGATCCACACTGCGCCTTGCCAGCCCGTCTCCCGTGGTTGAGTGGACACAGCCAGATCCGCACTGCTCCCTGCCTGCCCGTCTGCCGTGGGTGAGTGTACACAGCCAGATCCACACTGCGCCCTGCCTGCCCGTCTGCCGTGGGTCAATGGACATAGCCAGATCCACACAGCACCCTCTTTGCCCATCTCCCGTGGGTGAGTGGACACAGCCAGATCCACACTGCACCTTGCCTGCCCGTCTCCCATGGGTGAGTGGACACAGCCAGATCCGCACTGCGCCCTGCCTGACCGTCTCCCGAGGGTGAGTGGACACAGCCAGATCTTCACTGCGCCCTGCCTGCCCGTCTACCGTGGGTGAGTGGACACAGCCAGATCCGCACTGCGCCCTGCCTGCCCGTGTGCCGTGGGTGAGGGGACACAGCCAGATCAACACTACGCCCTACCTGCCCGTCTGATGTGGGTCAATGGACATAGCCAGATCAACACAGCACCCTCTCTGCCCGTCTCCCGTGGGTGAGTGGACAAAGCCAGATCCACACTGTGCCTTCCCTACCCGTCTCCCGTGGGTGAGTGGAAACAGTCAGATCCACACTGCGCCTTGCCTATTAGTCTCCCGTGGGTGAATGGACACAGCCAGATCCGCACTGCGCCCTGCCTGACCGTCAGCTGTGGGTGAGGGGACACAGCCAGATCCAAACTGCGCATTGCCTGCCCGTCTCCCAAGGGTGAGTGGACACAGCCAGATCCGCACGGCGTCCTATCTGCCCGTCTGCCGTGTGTGAGTGGACACAGCCAGTTCCGCACTGCGCCCTGCCTGCCCGTCTCCCGTGGGAGAGTGGACACAGCCAGATGCTCACTGCGCCCTGCCTGTCCGTCTCCCGTGGGTGAGTGGACACCAACAGATCCGCACTGCGCCCTGCCTGACCGTCTGCCGTGGGTGAGTGGACACAGCCAGTTCCGCACTGCGCCCTGCTGCCAGTCTGCCGTGGGTCAGTGTACATAGCCAGATCCACACAGCACCCTCTAGGCCCGTAGCCCGTGGGTGAGTGGACACAGCCAGATCCACACTGCGCCTTGCCTGCAAGTCTCCCGTGGGTGAGTGGACACAGCCAGATCTGCACTGCGCCCAGCCTGCCCGTCTGCCGTGGGTGACTGGACACAGCCAGATCCACACTGCGCCCTGCCTGCCCGTCTGCCGTGGGTCAGTGGACATAGCCAGATCCACACAGCACCCTCTGTGCCCGTTTCCAGTGGGTGAGTGGACACAGCCAGATCCACACTGCGCCTTGCCTACCCGTCTCCCGTGGGTGAGTGGAAACAGCCAGATCCGCACTGTGCCCTGCCTGACCCTCTGCCGTGGGTTAGGGTACACAGCCAGATCCACACTGCGCCCTGCCTGCGCGTCTGATGTGGGTCAATGGACATAGCCAGATCCACACAGCACACTCTGCCCGTCTCCGGTGGGTGAGTGGACACAGCCAGATCCACACTGCGCCTTGCCTGCCCGTATCCCGTGGGTGAGTGGACACAGCCAGATCCACACTGCGCCTTGCCTGCCCGTCTCCCGTGGGTGAGTGGACACAGCCAGATCCGCACTGCTCCCTGCCTGCCCGTCTGCCGTGGGTGAGTGGACACATCCAGATCCACACTGCGCCCTGCCTGCCCGTCTGCCGTGGGTGAGTGGACACAGCCAGATCCACACTGCGCCCTACCTGCCCGTCTCCCGTGGGTGAGTGGACATAGCCAATTCCGCACTGCGCCCTGCCTGACTGTCTGCCTGGGGGAGGGGACACAGCCTAATCTGCACTGCGCCCTGCCTGCCCGTCTGCCGTGGGTCAGTGGACATAGCCAGATCCACACGGCACCCACTCTGCCCGTCTCCCGTGGGTGAGTGGACACAGCCAGATCCATACTGCGCTTTGCCTACCCGTCTCCCGTGGGTGAGTGGACACAGCCAGATCCGCACTGCGCCCTGCCTGCCCGTCTGCCGTGGGTGAGTTAACACAGCCAGATCCGCACACCGCCCTGCCTGCCCGTCTGCCGTGGGTCAGTGTACATAGCCAGATCCACACAGCACCCTCTCTGCCGGTCTCCCGTGGGTGAGTGGACACAGCCAGATCCACATTGGGCCATGCCTACCCGTCTCCCGTGGGTGAGTGGACACAGCCAGATCCGCACTGTGCCCTGCCTGACCGTCTGCCGTGGGTGAGTGGACACAGGCAGTTCCGCACTGCGCCCTGCCTGCCCGTCTGCCATGAGTGATTGGATACAGCCAGATCCGCAGTGCGCCCTGCCTGCCCGTCTGCCGTGGTTCAGTGTACATAGCCAGATCCACACAGCACCCTCTCGGCCTGTCTCCCGTGGGTGAGTGGAAACAGCCAGATCCAAACTGTGCCTTGCCAGCCCGTCTCCCGTGGGTGAGTGGACACAGAAAGATCAGCACTGCGCCCTGCCTGCCCGTCTGCCGTGGGTCAGTGGATGTAGCCAGATCCACACGGCACCCTCTCTGCTCGTCTCCCGTGGGTGAGTGGACACAGCCAGAGCCACACTGCGCCTTGCCTAGACGTCTCCCGTGGGTGAGTGGACACAGCCAGATCCGCACTGCGCCCTGCCTGACCGTCTGCCGTGTGTGAGTGGACACAGCCAGATCCGCACTGCGCCCTGCCTGCCCATCTGCCGTGGGTGATTGGATACAGCCAGATCCGCATTGCGCCCTGCCAGACCGTCTGCCGTTGGTGAGTGGACACAGCCATATCCGTACTGCGCCCTGCCTGCCCGTCTGCCGTGGGTCAGTGGACATAGCCAGATCCACACAGCACCCTCTCTGCCCGTCTCCCGTGGGTAAGTGGACAGAGCCAGATCCACACTGCGCCTTGCCTACCCGTGTCACGTGGGTGAGTGGACACAGCCAGATCTGCATTGCGCCCTGCCTGCCCGTCTCCCGTGGGTGAGTGGACACAGCCAGATCCACACTGCGCCCTGCCTGCCCGTCTGCCGTGGGTGAGTTAACACAGCCAGATCCACACTGCGCCCTTCCTGCCCGTCTGCCGTGGGTCAGTGGACATAGCCAGATCCACACAGCACCCTCTCTGCCCGTCTCCCGTGGGTAAGTGGACAGAGCCAGATCCACACTGCGCCTTGCCTACCCGTGTCACGTGGGTGAGTGGACACAGCCAGATCTGCATTGCGCCCTGCCTGCCCGTCTCCCGTGGGTGAGTGGACACAGCCAGATCCACACTGCGCCCTGCCTGCCCATCTGCCGTGGGTCAGTGGATGTAGCCAGATCCACACGGCACCCTCTCTGCCCGTCTCCCGTGGGTGAGTGGACACAGCCAGATCCACACGGCACACTCTCTGCCCATCTCGCGTGGGTGAGTGGACAAAGCCAGATCTGCACTGCGCCCTGCCTGCCCGTCTCCCGTGGGTGAGTGAACACAGCCAGATCCGCACTGCGCCCTGCCTGCCCGTCTGTCGTGGGTGAGTTGACAAAGCCAGATCCACACTGCGCCTTGCCTACCCGTCTCCCGTGGGTGAGTGGAAACAGCCAGATCCGCACTGCGCCATGCCTGACCGCCTGCCGTGGGTCAGTGGACATAGCCAGATCCACACAGCACCGTCTCTGCCAGTCTCCCGTGGGTGAGTGGACACAGCCAGATTCGCACTGCCCCCTGCTTGACCGTCTGCCGTGGGTGAGTGGACACAGCCATATCCGCACTGCGCCCTCCCTGACCGCCTGCCGTGCGTGAGTGGACACAGCCAGATCCGTACTGCGCCCTGCCCGCCCGTCTGCCGTGGGTCACTGGACATAGCCAGATCCACACAGCACCGTCTCTGCCCGTCTCCCGTTGGTGAGTGGACACAGCCAGATCCGCACTGCGCCGTGCCTGCCCGTCTCCCATGGGTGAGTGGACACAGACAAATCCGCACTGCGACCTGCCTGCCCGTCTCCCGTGGGTGAGTGGACACAGCCAGATCCAGATTGCGCCCTGCCTGACCGTCTGCCGTGGGTGAGGGGACACAGCCAGATCCGCACTGCGCCCTGCCTGCCCGTCGCCCGAGGGAGAGTGGACAAAGCCAGATCCGCACTGCGCCCTGCCTGCCCGTCTCCCGTGAGTGAGTGGACACCGCCAGATCCGCACTGCGACTTGCCTGACCGTCTGCCGTGGGGCAGTGGACAGAGCCAGATCCACACAGCACCCTCTCTGCCCGTCTCCCGTGGGTGAGTGGACACAGCCAGATCCACACTGCGCCTTGCCTGCCCGTCTCCCATGGGTCAGTGGACACAGCCAGATCCGCACTCCGCCCTGCCTGCCTGTCTGCCGTGGGTGAGTGGTCACAGCCAGATCCACAGTGCGCCTTGCCTGCCCGTCTCCCGTGGGTGAGTGGACACAGCCAGATCCGCACTGCGCCCTGCCTGCCCGTCTCCCGTGGGTGAGTGGACACAGCGAAATCCGCACTGCTCCCTGCCTGCCCGTCTCCCGTGGGTGAGTGGACACAGCCAGATCCAGATTGCGCCCTGCCTGACCGTCTGCTGTTGGTGAGGGGACACAGCCAGATCCGCACTGCGCCCTGCCTGCCCGTCTGCCGTGGGTCAGTGGACATAGCCAGATCCACACACCACCCTCTCTGCCCGTCTCTCGTGGGTGAGTGGACACAGCCAGATCCACACTGCGCCTTGCCTGCCCATCTCCCGTGGGTGAGTGGACACAGCCAGATCTGCACTGCGCCCTGCCTGCCCGTCTGCCGTGGGTGACTGGACACAGCCAGATCCGCACTGCGCCCTGCCTGCCCGTCTGCCGTGGGTCAGTGGACATAGCCAGATCCACACAGCACCCACTCTGCCCGTCTCCAGTGGGTGAGTGGACACAGCCAGATCCACACTGCGTCTTGCCTACCCGTCTCTTGTGGGTGAGTGGACACAGCCAGATTCGCACTGCGCCCTGCCTGCCCGTCTGTCGTGGGTGAGTGGACAAAGCCAGATCCACACTGCGCCTTGCCTACCCGTCTCCAGTGGGTGAGTGGAAACATCCAGATCCGCACTGCGCCCTGCCTGACCCTCTGCCGTGGGTTAGGGTACACAGCCAGATCCACACTGCGCCCTGCCTGCCCGTCTGATGTGGGTCAATGGACATAGCCAGATCCACACAGCACCCTCTCTGCCCGTCTCCGGTGGGTGAGTGGACACAGCCAGATCCACACTGCGCCTTGCCTACCCGTCTCCCGTGGTTGAGTGGACACAGCCAGATCCACACTGCACCTTGCCTATTCGTCTCCCGTGGGTGAGTGGACACAGCCAGATCCACACTTCGCCCTGCCTGACCGTCTGCCGTGGGTGAGGGGACACAGCCAAATCCACACTGTGCATTGCCTGCCCGTCTCCCATGGGTGAGTGGACACTGCCAGATCCGCACTGCGCCATGCCTGCCCGTCTGCCGTGTGTGAGTGTACACATCCAGTTCCGCACTGCGCCCTGCCTGCTCGTCTCCCGTGGGAGAGTGGACACAGCCAGGTGCTCACTGCGCCCTGCATGCCCGTCTCCCGTGGGTGAGTGGACACTACCAGATCCGCACTGCGCCCTGCCTGACCGTCTGCCGTGGGTGTGTGGACACAGCCAGATCCGCACTGCGCCCTGTCTGCCCGTCTGCCGTGGGTCAGTGTACATAGCCAGATCCACACAGCACCCTCTAGGCCCGTATCCCATGGGTGAGTGGACACAGCCAGATCCGCACAGCGCCCTTTCTGCCCGTCTCCCGTGGTTGAGTGGACACAGCCAGATCCGCACTGCGCCCTGCCTGCCCGTCTGCCGTGTGTGAGTGGACACAGCCAGTTCCGCACTGCGCCCTGCCTGCCCGTCTCCCGTGAGAGAGTGGACACAGGCAGACCCGCACTGCGCCCTGCCTGCCCGTCTCCCGTGGGTAAGTGTACATAGCCAGATCCACACAGCACCCTCTAGGCCCGTATCCCGTGGGTGAGTGGACACAGCCAGATCCACACTGCGCCTTGCCTGCCCGTCTCCCGTGGGTGAGTGGACACAGCCAGATCCGCACTGCTCCCTGCCTGCCCGTCTGCCGTGGGTGAGTGGACACAGCCAGATCCACACTGCGCCCTGCCTGCCCGTCTGCCGTGGGTCAATGGACATAGCCAGATCCGCACTGCCTTGCCTGACCGTCTGCCGTGGGTCAGTGGACACTGCCTGATCCACACTGCACCTTGCCTGCCCATCTCCCTAGAGTTAGTGGACACAGCCAGATCAGCACTGCGCCCTGACTGCCCGTCTCCCGTGGGTGACTGGGCACAGCCATATCTTCACTGCGCCCTGCCTGCCCGTCTCCCGTGGGTGAGTGGACACAGCCAGATCCGCACTGTGCCCTGCCTGCATGTGTGCCGTGGGTGAGTGGACACAGCCAGATCCACACTGCGCACTGCCTGCCCATCTCCCGTGGGTGAGTGGACACAGCCAGATCCGCACTGCTCCCTGCCTGACCGTCTGCCATGTGTGAGGGGACACAGCCAGATCCACACTGCGCCCTGCCTGCCCGTCTGATGTGGGTCAATGGACATAGCCAGATCCACACAGCACCCTCTCTGCCCGTCTCCCGTGGGTGAGTGGACACAGCCTGATCCACACTGTGCCTTGCCTACCCGTCTCCCGGATTGAGTGGACATAGCCAGATCCACACTGCGCTTTGCCTATTCGTCTCCAGAGGGTGAGTGGACACAGCCAGATCCGCACTGCGCCCTGCCTGACCGTGTGCCGTGGGTGAGGGGACACAGCCAGATCCACACTGCGCATTGCCTGCCCGTCTCCCATGGGTGAGTGGACACAGCCAGATCCGCACTGCACCCTGCCTGCCCGTCTGCCGTGTGTGAGTGGACACAGCCAGTTCCGCACTGCGCCCTGCCTGCCCGTCTCCCGTGGGAGAGTGGACACAGCCAGATGCTCACTGCGCACTGCCTGCCCATCTGCCGTGGGTCAGTGTACATAGCCAGATCCACACAGCACCCTCTAGGCCCATATCCCGTGGGTGAGTGGACACAGCCAGATCCACACTGCGCCTTGCCAGCCCGTCTCCCGTGGTTGAGTGGACACAGCCAGATCCGCACTGCTCCCTGCCTGCCCGTCTGCCGTGGGTGAGTGTACACAGCCAGATCCACACTGCGCCCTGCCTGCCCGTCTGCCGTGGGTCAATGGACATAGCCAGATCCACACAGCACCCTCTTTGCCCATCTCCCGTGGGTGAGTGGACACAGCCAGATCCACACTGCACCTTGCCTGCCCGTCTCCCATGGGTGAGTGGACACAGCCAGATCCGCACTGCGCCCTGCCTGACCGTCTGCCGAGGGTGAGTGGACACAGCCAGATCTTCACTGCGCCCTGCTTGCCCGTCTACCGTGGGAGAGTGGACACAGCCAGATCCGCACTGCGCCCTGCCTGCCCGTGTGCCGTGGGTGAGGGGACACAGCCAGATCAACACTACGCCCTACCTGCCCGTCTGATGTGGGTCAATGGACATAGCCAGATCCACACAGCACCCTCTCTGCCCGTCTCCCGTGGTTGAGTGGACAAAGCCAGATCCACACTGTGCCTTCCCTACCCGTCTCCCGTGGGTGAGTGGAAACAGTCAGATCCACACTGCGCCTTGCCTATTAGTCTCCCGTGGGTGAGTGGACACAGCCAGATCCGCACTGCGCCCTGCCTGACCGTCAGCTGTGGGTGAGGGGACACAGCCAGATCCAAACTGCGCATTGCCTGCCCGTCTCCAAAGGGTGAGTGGACACAGCCAGATCCGCACGGCGTCCTGTCTGCCCATCTGCCGTGTGTGAGTGGACACAGCCAGTTCCGCACTGCGCCCTGCCTGCCCGTCTCCCGTGGGAGAGTGGACACAGCCAGATGCTCACTGCGCCCTGCCTGTCCGTCTCCCGTGGGTGAGTGGACACCAACAGATCCGCACTGCGCCCTGCCTGACCGTCTGCCGTGGGTGAGTGGACACAGCCAGTTCCGCACTGCGCCCTGCTGCCAGTCTGCCGTGGGTCAGTGTACATAGCCAGATCCACACAGCACCCTCTAGGCCCGTATCCCGTGGGTGAGTGGACACAGCCAGATCCACACTGCGCCTTGCCTGCAAGTCTCCCGTGGGTGAGTGGACACAGCCAGATCCGCACTGCTCCCTGCCTGCCCGTCTGCCGTGGGTGATTGGACACAGCCAGATCCACACTGCGCCCTGTCTGCCCGTCTGCCGTGGGTCAATGGACATAGCCAGATCCACACAGCACCCTCTCTGCCCGTCTCCCGTGGGTGAGTGGACACAGCCAGATCCACATTGCGCCATGCATACCCGTCTCCCGTGGGTGAGTGGACACAGCCAGATCCGCACTGTGCCCTGCCTGACCGTCTGCCGTGGGTGAGTGGACACAGGCGGTTCCGCACTGCGCCCTGCCTGCCCGTCTCCCGAGGGTGAGTGGACACAGCCAGATCCGCACTGCGCCCTGCCTGACTGTCTGCCATGGGTGAGTGGACAGAGCCAGATCCGCACTGCGCCCTGCCTGACCGTCTGCCGTGGGTGAGTGGACACAGGCGGTTCCGCACTGCGCCCTGCCTGCCCGTCTGCCATGAGTGATTGGATACAGCCAGATCCGCACTGCGCCCTGCCTGCCCGTCTGCCGTGGTTCAGTGTACATAGCCAGATCCACACAGCACCCTCTCGGCCTGTCTCCCGTGGGTGAGTGGAAACAGCCAGATCCACACTGTGCCTTGCCAGCCCGTCTCCCGTGGGTGAGTGGACACAGAAAGATCAGCACTGCGCCCTGCCTGCCCGTCTGCCGTGGGTCAGTGGATGTAGCCAGATCCACACGGCACCCTCTCTGCTCGTCTCCCGTGGGTGAGTGGACACAGCCAGATCCACACTGCGCCTTGCCTAGACGTCTCCCGTGGGTGAGTGGACACAGCCAGATCCGCACTGCGCCCTGCCTGACCGTCTGCCGTGGGTGAGTGGACACAGCCAGATCCGCACTGCGCCCTGCCTGCCCATCTGCCGTGGGTGATTGGACACAGCCAGATCCGCATTGCGCCCTGCCAGACCGTCTGCCGTTGGTGAGTGGACACAGCCATATCCGTACTGCGCCCTGCCTGCCCGTCTGCCGTGGGTCAGTGGATATTGCCAGATCCACACATCACCCTCTCTGCCCGTCTCCCGTGGGTGAGTGGACACAGCCAGATCCACACAGTGCCTTGCCTGCCCGTCTCCCGTTAGTGAGTGCACACAGCCAGATCCGCAGTGCGCCCTGCCTGCCCGTCTGCCGTGGGTCAATGGACATAGCCAGATCCACACAGCACCCTCTAGGCCCGTATCCCGTGGGTGAGTGGACACAGCCAGATCCGCACTGCACCTTGCCTGCCCGTCTGCCGTTGGTGAGAGGACACAGCCAGATCCACACTGCGCCCTGCCTGCCCGTCTGCCGTGGGTCAATGTACATAGCCAGATCCACACAGCACCCTCTCTGCCCGTCTCCCGTGGGTGAGTGGACACAGCCAGATCCACACTGCGCCTTGCCTGACCGCCTCCCGTGGGTGAGTGGACACAGCCCGATCCGCACTGCGCCCTGCCTGCCCGTCTACCGTGGGTGAGGGGACACAGCCAGATCCACACAGCACCGTCTCCTCCCGTCTCCCGTGGGTGATTGGACAAAGCCAGATCCACACAGCACCCTCTCTGCCCGTCTCTCGTGGGTGAGTGGACACAGCCAGATCCGCACTGCGCCCTGCCTGCCCGTCTGCCGTGGGTCAGTGTACATAGCAAGATCCACACAGCACCCTCTCTGCCCGTCTCCCGTGGGTGTGTGGACACAGCCAGATCCCTATTGCGCCATGCCTACCCGTCTCCCGTGGGTGAGTGGACACAGCCAGATCCGCACTGTGCCCTGCCTGACCGTCTGCCGTGGGTGAATGGACACAGGCAGATCCGCACTGCGCCCTGCCTGCTCGTCTGCCATGAGTGATTGGATACAGCCAGATCCGCACTGCGCCCTGCCTGCCCGTCTGCCGTGGTTCAGCGTACATAGCCAGATCCACACAGCACCCTCTCTGCCTGTCTCCCGTGGGTGAGTGGAAACAGCCAGATCCACACTGTGCCTTGCCAGCCCGTCTCCCGTGGGTGAGTGGACACAGAAAGATCAGCACTGCGCCCTGCCTGCCCGTTTGCCGTGGGTGAGTGGACACAGCCAAATCCGCACAGCGCCCTGCCTGCCCGTCTCCCGTGGGTGAGTGGACACAGCCAAATCCGCACTGCGCCCTGCCTGCCCGTCTCCCGTGGGTGAGTGGACACAGCCAGATCCAGATTGCGCCCTGCCTGACCGTCTGCCTTTGGTGAGGGGACACAGCCAGATCCGCACTGCGCCCTGCCTGCCCGTCTGCCGTGGGTGAGGGGACACAGCCAGATCCACACTGTGCATTGCCTGCCCGTCTCCCATGGGTGAGTGGACACTGCCAGATCCGCACTGCGCCATGCCTGCCCGTCTGCCGTGTGTGAGTGGACACAGCCAGTTCTGCACTGCGCCCTGCCTGCTCGTCTCCCGTGGGAGAGTGGACACAGCCAGATGCTCACTGTGCCCTGCATGCCCGTCTCCCGTGCGTGAGTGGACACTACCAGATCCGCACTGCGCCCTGCCTGACCGTCTGCCATGGGTGAGTGGACACAGCCAGATCCGCACTGCGCCCTGCCTGCCCGTCTGCCGTGGGTCAGTGTACATAGCCAGATCCACACAGCACCCTCTAGGCCCGTATCCCGTGGGTGAGTGGACACAGCCAGATCCACACTGCGCCTTGCCTGCCCGTATCCCGTGGGTGAGTGGACACAGCCAGATCCACACTGCGCCTTGCCTGCCCGTCTCCCATTTGTGAGTGGACACAGCCAGATCCGCACTGCGCCCTGCCTGCCCGTCTGCCGTGGGTGAGTGGACACAGCCAGATCCGCACTGCGCCCTGCCTGACCGTCTGCCGTGGGTGAGTGGACACAGCCAGATCCACACTGCGCCCTGCCTGCCCGTCTGCCGTGGGTGACTGGACACAGCCAGAACCGCACTGCGCCCTGCCTGCCCGTCTGCCGTGGGTCAGTGGACATATTCAGATCCACACAGCACCCTCTGTGCCCGTTTCCAGTGGGTGAGTGGACACAGCCAGATCCACACTGCGCCTTGCCTACCCGTCTCCCTTGGGTGAGTGGAAACCGCCAGATCCGCACTGTGCCCTGCCTGACCCTCTGCCGTGGGTTAGGGTACACAGCCAGATCCACACTGCGCCCTGCCTGCCCGTCTGATGTGGGTCAATGGACATAGCCAGATCCACACAGCACACTCTGCCCGTCTCCGGTGGGTGAGTGCACACAGCCAGATCCACACTGCGCCTTGCCTGCCCGTATCCCGTGGGTGAGTGGACACAGCCAGATCGACACTGCGCCTTGCCTGCCCGTCTCCCGTGGGTGAGTGGACACAGCCAGATCCGCACTGCTCCCTGCCTGCCCGTCTGCCGTGGGTGAGTGGACACATCCAGATCCACACTGCGCCCTGCCTGCCCGTCTGCCGTGGGTGAGTGGACATAGCCAATTCCGCACTGCGCCCTGCCTGACTGTCTGCCGTGGGTGAGTGGACACTGCCTAATCGCACTGCGCCCTGCCTGCCCGTCTGCCGTGGGTCAGTGGACATAGCCAGATCCACACGGCACCCACTCTGCCCGTCTCCCGTGGGTGAGTGGACACAGCCATATCCATACTGCGCTTTGCCTACCCGTCTCCCGTGGGTGTGTGGACACAGCCAGATCCGCACTGCGCCCTGCCTGCCCGTCTGCCGTGGGTGAGTTAACACAGCCAGATCCGCACACCGCCCTGGCTGTCCGTCTGCCGTGGGTCAGTGTACATAGCCAGATCCACACAGCACCCTCTCTGCCCGTCTCCCGTGGGTGAGTGGACACAGCCAGATCCACATTGCGCCATGCCTACCCGTCTCCCGTGGGTGAGTGGACACAGCCAGATCCACACTGTGCCCTGCCTGACCGTCTGCCGTGGGTGAGTGGACACAGGCGGTTCCGCACTGCGCCCTGCCTGCCCGTCTGCCGTGGTTCAGTGTACATAGCCAGATCCACACAGCACCCTCTCGGCCTGTCTCCCGTGGGTGAGTGGAAACAGCCAGATCCACACTGTGCCTTGCCAGCCCGTCTCCCGTGGGTGAGTGGACACAGAAATATCAGCACTGCGCCCTGCCTGCCCGTCTGCCGTGGGTCAGTGGATGTAGCCAGATCCACACGGCACCCTCTCTGCTCGTCTCCCGTGGGTGAGTGGACACAGCCAGATCCACACTGCGCCTTGCCTAGACGTCTCCCGTGGGTGAGTGGACACAGCCAGATCCGCACTGCGCCCTGCCTGACCGTCTGCCGTGGGTGAGTGGACACAGCCAGATCCGCACTGCGCCCTGCCTGCCCATCTGCCGTGGGTGATTGGACACAGCCAGATCCGCATTGCGCCCTGCCAGACCGTCTGCCGTTGGTGAGTGGACACAGCCATATCCGTACTGCGCCCTGCCTGCCCGTCTGCCGTGGGTCAGTGGATATTGCCAGATCCACACATCACTCTCTCTGCCCGTCTCCCGTGGGTGAGTGGACACAGCCAGATCCACACAGTGCCTTGCCTGCCCGTCTCCCGTTAGTGAGTGCACACAGCCAGATCCGCAGTGCGCCCTGCCTGCCCGTCTGCCGTGGGTCAATGGACATAGCCAGATCCACACAGCACCCTCTAGGCCCGTATCCCGTGGGTGAGTGGACACAGCCAGATCCACACTGCGCATTGCCTGCCCGTCTCCCATGGGTGAGTGGACACAGCCAGATCCGCACTGCGCTCTGCCTGCCTGTCTGCCGTGGGTGAGTGGTCACAGCCAGATCCACAGTGCGCCCTGCCTGCCCGTCTCCCATGGGTGAGTGGACACAGCCAGATCCGCACTGCGCCCTGCCTGCCCGTCTCCCGTGGGTGAGTGGACACAGCCAAATCCGCACTGCGCCCTGCCTGCCCGTCTCCCGTGGGTGAGTGGACACAGCCAAATCCGCACTGCGCCCTGCCTGCCCGTCTCCCGTGGGTGAGTGGACACAGCCAGATCCAGATTGCGCCCTGCCTGACCGTCTGCCGTGGGTGAGTGGACACAGCCAGATCCGCACTGCGCCCTGCCTGCCTGTCTGCCGTGGGTGAGGGGACACAGCCAGATCCACACTGTGCATTGCCTGCCTGTCTCCCATGGGTGAGTGGACACTGCCAGATCCGCACTGCGCCATGCCTGCCCGTCTGCCGTGTGTGAGTGGACACAGCCAGTTCCGCACTGCGCCCTGCCTGCTCGTCTCCCGTGGGAGAGTGGACACAGCCAGATGCTCACTGTGCTCTGCATGCCCGTCTCCCTTGGGTGAGTGGACACTACCAGATCCGCACTGCGCCCTGCCTGACCGTCTGCCGTGGGTGAGTGGACACAGCCAGATCCGCACTGCGCCCTGCCTGCCCGTCTGCCGTGGTCAGTGTACATAGCCAGATCCACACAGCACCCTCTAGGCCCGTATCCCGTGGGTGAGTGGACACAGCCAGATCCACACTGCGCCTTGCCTGCCCGTCTCCCGTGGGTGAGTGGACACAGCCAGATCCACACTGCGCCTTGCCTAGACGTCTCCCGTGGGTGAGTGGTCACAGCCAGATCCGCACTGCGCCCTGCCTGACCGTCTGCCGTGGGTGAGTGGACACAGCCAGATCCGCACTGCGCCCTGCCTGCCCATCTCCCGTGGGTGAGTGGACACAGCCAGATCTGCACTGCGCCCTGCCTGCCCGTCTGCCGTGGGTGACTGGACACAGCCAGATCCGCACTGCGCCCTGCCTGCCCGTCTGCCGTGGGTCAGTGGACATAGCCAGATCCACACAGCACCCTCTGTGCCCGTTTCCAGTGGGTGAGTGGACACAGCCAGATCCACACTGCGCCTTGCCTACCCGTCTCCCGTGGGTGAGTGGAAACAGCCAGATCCGCACTGTGCCCTGCCTGACCCTCTGCCGTGGGTTAGGGTACACAGCCAGATCCACACTGCGCCGTGCCTGCCCGTCTGATGTGGGTCAATGGACATAGCCAGATCCACACAGCACACTCTGCCCGTCTCCGGTGGGTGAGTGGACACAGCCAGATCCACACTGCGCCTTGCCTGCCCGTATCCCGTGGGTGAGTGGACACAGCCAGATCCACACTGCGCCTTGCCTGCCCGTCTCTCGTGGGTGAGTGGACACAGCCAGATCCGCACTGCGCCCTGCCTGCCCGTCTGCCATGAGTGATTGGATACAGCCAGATCCGCACTGCGCCCTGCCTGCCCGTCTGCCGTGGTTCAGTGTACATAGCCAGATCCACACAGCACCCTCTCGGCCTGTCTCCCGTGGGTGAGTGGAAACAGCCAGATCCACACTGTGCCTTGCCAGCCCGTCTCCCGTGGGTGAGTGGACACAGAAAGATCAGCACTGCGCCCTGCCTGCCCGTCTGCCGTGGGTCAGTGGATGTAGCCAGATCCACACGGCACCCTCTCTGCTCGTCTCCCGTGGGTGAGTGGACACAGCCAGATCCACACTGCGCCTTGCCTAGACGTCTCCCGTGGGTGAGTGGACACAGCCAGATCCGCACTGCGCCCTGCCTGCCCATCTGCCGTGGGTGATTGGACACAGCCAGATCCGCATTGCGCCCTGCCAGACCGTCTGCCGTTGGTGAGTGGACACAGCCATATCCGCACTGCGCCCTGCCTGCCCGTCTGCCGTGGGTCAGTGGATATTGCCAGATCCACACATCACCCTCTCTGCCCGTCTCCCGTGGGTGAGTGGACACAGCCAGATCCACACAGTGCCTTGCCTGCCCGTCTCCCGTGAGTGAGTGCACAAAGCCAGATCCGCAGTGCGCCCTGCCTGCCCGTCTGCCGTGGGTCAATGGACATAGCCAGATCCACACAGCACCCTCTAGGCCCGTATCCCGTGGGTGAGTGGACACAGCCAGATCCGCACTGCACCTTGCCTGCCCGTCTGCCATTGGTGAGAGGACACAGCCAGATCCACACTGCGCCCTGCCTGCCCGTCTGCAGTGGGTCAATGTACATAGCCAGATCCACACAGCACCCTCTCTGCCCGTCTCCGGTGGGTGAGTGGACACAGCCAGATCCACACTGCGCCTTGCCTGCCCGTATCCCGTGGGTGAGTGGACACAGCCAGATCCACACTGCGCCTTGCCTGCCCGTCTCCCGTGGGTGAGTGGACACAGCCAGATCCGCACTGCTCCCTGCCTGCCCGTCTGCCGTGGGTGAGTGGACACATCCAGATCCACACTGCGCCCTGCCTGCCCGTCTGCCGTGGGTGAGTGGACACAGCCAGATCCGCACTGCGCCCTACCTGCCCGTCTCCCGTGGGTGAGTGGACATAGCCAATTCCGCACTGCGCCCTGCCTGACTGTCTGCCGTGGGTGAGTGGACACAGCCTAATCGCACTGCGCCCTGCCTGCCCGTCTGCCGTGGGTCAGTGGACATAGCCAGATCCACACGGCACCCACTCTGCCCGTCTCCCGTGGGTGAGTGGACACAGCCAGATCCATACTGCGCTTTGCCTACCCGTCTCCCGTGGGTGTGTGGACACAGCCAGATCCGCACTGCGCCCTGCCTGCCCGTCTGCCGTGGGTGAGTTAACACAGCCAGATCCGCACACCGCCCTGCCTGCCCGTCTGCCGTGGGTCAGTGTACATAGCCAGATCCACACAGCACCCTCTCTGCCCGTCTCCCGTGGGTGAGTGGACACAGCCAGATCCACATTGCGCCATGCCTACCCGTCTCCCGTGGGTGAGTGGACACAGCCAGATCCGCACTGTGCCCTGCCTGACCGTCTGCCGTGGGTGAGTGGACACAGGCGGTTCCGCACTGCACCCTGCCTGCCCGTCTGCCATGAGAGATTGGATACAGCCAGATCCGCACTGCGCCCTGCCTGCCCGTCTGCCGTGGTTCAGTGTACATAGCCAGATCCACACAGCACCCTCTCGGCCTGTCTCCCGTGGGTGAGTGGAAACAGCCAGATCCACACTGTGCCTTGCCAGCCCGTCTCCCGTGGGTGAGTGGACACAGAAAGATCAGCATTGCTCCCTGCCTGCCCGTCTGCCGTGGGTCAGTGGATGTAGCCAGATCCACACGGCACCCTCTCTGCTCGTCTCCCGTGGGTGAGTGGACACAGCCATATCCACACTGCGCCTTGCCTAGACGTCTCCCGTGGGTGAGTGGACACAGCCAGATCCGCACTGCGCCCTGCCTGACCGTCTGCCGTGGGTGAGTGGACACAGCCAGATCCGCACTGCGCCCTGCCTGCCCATCTGCCGTGGGTGATTGGACACAGCCAGATCCGCATTGCGCCCTGCCAGACCGTCTGCCGTTGGTGAGTGGACACAGCCATATCCGCACTGCGCCCTGCCTGCCCGTCTCCCGTGGGTGAGTGGACACAGCCAGATCCACACAGTGCCTTGCCTGCCCGTCTCCAGTGAGTGAGTACACACAGCCAGATCCGCAGTGCGCCCTGCCTGCCCGTCTGCCGTGGGTCAATGGACATAGCCAGATCCACACAGCACCCTCTAGGCCCGTATCCCGTGGGTGAGTGGACACAGCCAGATCCACACTGCGCCTTGCCTGCCCGTCTCCCATGGGTGAGTGGACACAGCAAGATCCGCACTGCGCCCTGCCTGCCTGTCTGCCGTGGGTGAGTGGTCACAGCCAGATCCACAGTGCGCCTTGCCTGCCCGTCTCCCATGGGTGAGTGGACACAGCCAGATCCGCACTGCGCCCTGCCTGCCCGTCTCCCGTGGGTGAGTGGACACAGCCAAATCCGCACTGCGCCCTGCCTGCCCGTCTCCCGTGGGTGAGTGGACACAGCCAAATCCGCACTGCGCCCTGCCTGCCCGTCTCCCGTGGGTGAGTGGACACAGCCAGATCCAGATTGCGCCCTGCCTGACCGTCTGCCGTGGGTCAATGGACATAGCCAGATCCACACAGCACCCTCTAGGCCCGTATCCCGTGGGTGAGTGGACACAGCCAGATCCGCACTGCACCTTGCCTGCCCGTCTGCCGTTGGTGAGAGGACACAGCCAGAACCACACTGCGCCCTGCCTGCCCGTCTGCCGTGGGTCAATGTACATAGCCAGATCCACACAGCACCCTCTCTGCCCGTCTCCCGTGGGTGAGTGGACACAGCCAGATCCACACTGCGCCTTGCCTGACCGCCTCCCGTGGGTGAGTGGACACAGCCCGATCCGCACTGCGCCCTGCCTGCCCGTCTACCGTGGGTGAGGGGACACAGCCAGATCCACACAGCACCGTCTCCTCCCGTCTCCCGTGGGTGATTGGACAAAGCCAGATCCACACAGCACCCTCTCTGCCCGTCTCTCGTGGGTGAGTGGACACAGCCAGATCCGCACTGCGCCCTGCCTGCCCGTCTGCTGTGGGTCAGTGTACATAGCAAGATCCACACAGCACCCTCTCTGCCCGTCTCCCGTGGGTGTGTGGACACAGCCAGATCCATATTGCGCCATGCCTACCCGTCTCCCGTGGGTGAGTGGACACAGCCAGATCCGCACTGTGCCCTGCCTGACCGTCTGCCGTGGGTGAGTGGACACAGGCAGATCCGCACTGCGCCCTGCCTGCCCGTCTGCCGTGGTTCAGTGTACATAGCCAGATCCACACAGCACCCTCTCGGCCTGTCTCCCGTGGGTGAGTGGAAACAGCCAGATCCACACTGTGCCTTGCCAGCCCGTCTCCCGTGGGTGAGTGGACACAGAAAGATCAGCACTGCTCCCTGCCTGCCCGTCTGCCGTGGGTCAGGGGATGTAGCCAGATCCACACGGCACCCTCTCTGCTCGTCTCCCGTGGGTGAGTGGACACAGCCAGATCCACACTGCGCCTTGCCTAGACGTCTCCCGTGGGTGAGTGGACACAGCCAGATCCGCACTGCGCCCTGCCTGACCGTCTGCCGTGGGTGAGTGGACACTGCCAGATCCGCACTGCGCCCTGCCTGCCCATCTGCCGTGGGTGATTGGACACAGCCAGATCCGCATTGCGCCCTGCCAGACCGTCTGCCGTTGGTGAGTGGACACAGCCATATCCGTACTGCGCCCTGCCTGCCCGTCTGCCGTGGGTCAGTGGATATTGCCAGATCCACACATCACTCTCTCTGCCCGTCTCCCGTGGGTGAGTGGACACAGCCAGATCCACACAGTGCCTTGCCTGCCCGTCTCCCGTGAGTGAGTGCACACAGCCAGATCCGCAGTGCGCCCTGCCTGCCCGTCTGCCGTGGGTCAATGGACATAGCCAGATCCACACAGCACCCTCTAGGCCCGTATCCCGTGGGTGAGTGGACACAGCCAGATCCACACTGCGCCTTGCCTGCCCGTCTCCCATGGGTGAGTGGACACAGCCAGATCCGCACTGCGCCCTGCCTGCCTGTCTGCCGTGGGTGAGTGGTCACAGCCAGATCCAAAGTGCGCCTTGCCTGCCCGTCTCCCATGGGTGAGTGGACACAGCCAGATCCGCACTGCGCCCTGCCTGCCCGTCTCCCGTGGGTGAGTGGACACAGCCAAATCCGCACTGCGCCCTGCCTGCCCGTCTCCCGTGGGTGAGTGGACACAGCCAAATCCGCACTGCTCCCTGCCTGCCCGTCTCCCGTGGGTGAGTGGACACAGCCAGATCCAGATTGCGCCCTGCCTGACAGTCTGCCGTTGGTGAGGGGACACAGCCAGATCCGCACTGCGCCCTGCCTGCCCGTCTGCCGTGGGTGAGGGGACACTGCCAGATCCACACTGTGCATTGCCTGCCCGTCTCCCATGGGTGAGTGGACACTGCCAGATCCGCACTGCGCCATGCCTGCCCGTCTGCCGTGTGTGAGTGGACACAGCCAGTTCCGCACTGCGCCCTGCCTGCTCGTCTCCCGTGGGAGAGTGGACACAGCCAGATGCTCACTGTGCCCTGCATGCCCGTCTCCCGTGGGTGAGTGGACACTACCAGATCCGCACTGCGCCCTGCCTGACCGTCTGCCGTGGGTGAGTGGACACAGCCAGATCCGCACTGCGCCCTGCCTGCCCGTCTGCCGTGGGTCAGTGTACATAGCCAGATCCACAGAGCACCCTCTAGGCCCGTATCCCGTGGGTGAGTGGACACAGCCAGATCCACACTGCGCCTTGCCTGCCCGTCTCCCGTGGGTGAGTGGACACAGCCAGATCCACACTGCGCCTTGCCTGCCCGTCTCCCATGGGTGAGTGGACACAGCCAGATCCGCACTGCGCCCTGCCTGCCTGTCTGCCGTGGGTGAGTGGTCACAGCCAGATCCACAGTGCGCCTTGCCTGCCCATCTCCCGTGGGTGAGTGGACACAGCCAGATCTGCACTGCGCCCTGCCTGCCCGTCTGCCGTGGGTGACTGGACACAGCCAGATCCGCACTGCGCCCTGCCTGCCCGTCTGCCGTGGGTCAGTGGACATAGCCAGATCCACACAGCACCCTCTGTGCCCGTTTCCAGTGGGTGAGTGGACACAGCCAGATCCACACTGCGCCTTGCCTACCCGTCTCCCGTGGCTGAGTGGAAACAGCCAGATCCGCACTGTGCCCTGCCTGACCCTCTGCCGTCGGTTAGGGTACACAGCCAGATCCACACTGCGCCGTGCCTGCCCGTCTGATGTGGGTCAATGGACATAGCCAGTTCCACACAGCACACTCTGCCCGTCTCCGGTGGGTGAGTGGACACAGCCAGATCCACACTGCGCCTTGCCTGCCCGTATCCCGTGGGTGAGTGGACACAGCCAGATCCGCACTGCGCCCTGCCTGCCCGTCTGCCATGAGTGATTGGATACAGCCAGATCCGCACTGCGCCCTGCCTGCCCGTCTGCCGTGGTTCAGTGTACATAGCCAGATCCACACAGCACCCTCTCGGCCTGTCTCCCGTGGGTGAGTGGAAACAGCCAGATCCACACTGTGCCTTGCCAGCCCGTCTCCCGTGGTTGAGTGGACACAGAAAGATCAGCACTGCGCCCTGCCTGCCCGTCTGCCGTGGGTCAGTGGATGTAGCCAGATCCACACGGCACCCTCTCTGCTCGTCTCCCGTGGGTGAGTGGACACAGCCAGATCCACACTGCGCCTTGCCTAGACGTCTCCCGTGGGTGAGTGGACACAGCCAGATCCGCACTGCGCCCTGCCTGACCGTCTGCCGTGGGTGAGTGGACACAGCCAGATCCGCACTGCGCCCTGCCTGCCCATCTGCCGTGGGTGATTGGACACAGCCAGATCCGCATTGCGCCCTGCCAGACCGTCTGCCGTTGGTGAGTGGACACAGCCATATCCGTACTGCGCCTTGCCTGCCCGTCTGCCGTGGGTCAGTGGATATTGCCAGATCCACACATCACCCTCTCTGCCCGTCTCCCGTGGGTGAGTGGACACAGCCAGATCCACACAGTGCCTTGCCTGCCCGTCTCCCGTGAGTGAGTGCACACAGCCAGATCCGCAGTGCGCCCTGCCTGCCCGTCTGCCGTGGGTCAATGGACATAGCCAGATCCACACAGCACCCTCTAGGCCCGTATCCCGTGGGTGAGTGGACACAGCCAGATCCGCACTGCACCTTGCCTGCCCGTCTGCCGTTGGTGAGAGGACACAGCCAGATCCACACTGCGCCCTGCCTGCCCGTCTGCCGTGGGTCAATGTACATAGCCAGATCCACACAGCACCCTCTCTGCCCGTCTCCCGTGGGTGAGTGGACACAGCCAGATCCACACTGCGCCTTTCCTGACCGCCTCCCGTGGGTGAGTGGACACAGCACGATCCGCACTGCGCCCTGCCTGCCCGTCTACCGTGGGTGAGGGGACACAGCCAGATCCACACAGCACCGTCTCCTCCCGTCTCCCGTGGGTGATTGGACAAAGCCAGATCCACACAGCACCCTCTCTGCCCGTCTCTCGTGGGTGAGTGGACACAGCCAGATCCGCACTGCGCCCTGCCTGCCCGTCTGCCGTGGGTCAGTGTACATAGCAAGATCCACACAGCACCCTCTCTGCCCGTCTCCCGTGGGTGTGTGGACACAGCCAGATCCATATTGCGCCATGCCTACCCGTCTCCCGTGGTGAGTGGACACAGCCAGATCCGCACTGTGCCCTGCCTGACCGTCTGCCATGGGTGAGTGGACACAGGCAGATCCGCACTGCGCCCTGCCTGCCCGTCTGCCATGAGTGATTGGATACAGCCAGATCCGCACTGCGCCCTGCCTGCCCGTCTGCCGTGGGTGAGTGGACACAGCCAGATCCGCACTGCGCCCTGCCTGCCTGTCTGCCGTGGGTGAGTGGTCACAGCCAGATCCACAGTGCGCCTTGCCTGCCCGTCTCCCATGGGTGAGTGGACACAGCCAGATCCGCACTGCGCCCTGCCTGCCCGTCTCCCGTGGGTGAGTGGACACAGCCAAATCCGCACTGCGCCCTGCCTGCCCGTCTCCCGTGGGTGAGTGGACACAGCCAAATCCGCACTGCGCCCTGCTTGCCCGTCTCCCGTGGGTGAGTGGACACAGCCAGATCCAGATTGCGCCCTGCCTGACCGTCTGCCGTTGGTGAGGGGACACAGCCAGATCCGCACTGCGCCCTGCCTGCCCGTCTGCCGTGGGTGAGGGGACACAGCCAGATCCACACTGTGCATTGCCTGCCTGTCTCCCATGGGTGAGTGGACACTGCCAGATCCGCACTGCGCCATGCCTGCCCGTCTGCCGTGTGTGAGTGGACACAGCCAGTTCCGCACTGCGCCCTGCCTGCTCGTCTCCCGTGGGAGAGTGGACACAGCCAGATGCTCACTGTGCCCTGCATGCCCGTCTCCCGTGGGTGAGTGGACACTACCAGATCCGCACTGCGCCCTGCCTGACCGTCTGCCGTGGGTGAGTGGACACAGCCAGATCCGCACTGCGCCCTGCCTGCCCGTCTGCCGTGGGTCAGTGTACATAGCCAGATCCACACAGCACCCTCTAGGCCCGTATCCCGTGGGTGAGTGGACACAGCCAGATCCACACTGCGCCTTGCCTGCCCGTCTCCCGTGGGTGAGTGGACACAGCCAGATCCACACTGCGCCTTGCCTGCCCGTCTCCCATGGGTGAGTGGACACAGCCAGATCCGCACTGCGCCCTGCCTGCCTGTCTGCCGTGGGTGAGTGGTCACAGCCAGATCCACAGTGCGCCTTGCCTGCCCATCTCCCGTGGGTGAGTGGACACAGCCAGATCTGCACTGCGCCCTGCCTGCCCGTCTGCCGTGGGTGACTGGACACAGCCAGATCCGCACTGCGCCCTGCCTGCCCGTCTGCTGTGGGTCAGTGGACATAGCCAGATCCACACAGCACCCTTTGTGCCCGTTTCCAGTGGGTGAGTGGACACAGCCAGATCCACACTGCGCCTTGCCTACCCGTCTCCCGTGGGTGAGTGGAAACAGCCAGATCCGCACTGTGCCCTGCCTGACCCTCTGCCGTGGGTTAGGGTACACAGCCAGATCCACACTGCGCCGTGCCTGCCCGTCTGATGTGGGTCAATGGACATAGCCAGTTCCACACAGCACACTCTGCCCGTCTCCGGTGGGTGAGTGGACACAGCCAGATCCACACTGCGCCTTGCCTGCCCGTATCCCGTGGGTGAGTGGACACAGCCAGATCCACACTGCGCCTTGCCTGCCCGTCTCCCGTGGGTGAGTGGACACAGCCAGATCCGCACTGCGCCCTGCCTGCCCGTCTGCCATGAGTGATTGGATACAGCCAGATCCGCACTGCGCCCTGCCTGCCCGTCTGCCGTGGTTCAGTGTACATAGCCAGATCCACACAGCACCCTCTCGGCCTGTCTCCCGTGGGTGAGTGGAAACAGCCAGATCCACACTGTGCCTTGCCAGCCCGTCTCCCGTGGGTGAGTGGACACAGAAAGATCCGCACTGCGCCCTGCCTGCCCGTCTGCCATGGGTCAGTGGACATAGCCAGATCCACACAGCACCCTCTCTGCCCGTCTCCCGTGGGTGAGTGGACACAGCCAGATCCACACTGCGCCTTGCCTGCCCGTCTCCGGTGGGTGAATGTACACAGCCAGAGCTCCACTGCGCCCTGCCTGCCCGTGTGTCATGGGTGAGTGGACACAGCGAGATCCGCACTGCGCCCTGCCTGCCCGTCTACCGTGGGTCAATGGACATAGCCAGATCCACACAGCACCCTCTCTGCCCGTCTCCCGTCGGTGAGTGGACACAGCCAGATCCACACTGCGCCTTGCCTGCCCGTCTCCCATGGGTGAGTGGACACAGCCAGATCCGCACTGCGCCCTGCCTGCCTGTCTGCCGTGTGTGAGTGGACACAGCCAGATCCGCACTGCGCCCTGCCTGCCCGTCTCTTGTGGGAGAGTGGACACAGCCAGATCCGCACTGCGCCCTGCCTGCCCATCTCCCTTTTGTGAGTGGACACCGCCAGTTCCGCACTGCGCCCTGCCTGACCGTCTGCCGTCGGTGGGTGTACACAGTCAGATCCAAACTGCGCCTTGCCTGCCTGTCTCCCGTGGGGAGGTAGACACAGCCAGATCCGCACTGCGCCCTGCCTGCCCGTCTGCCATGGGTGATTAGACACAGCCAGATCCCCACTGCGCCCTGTCTGCACGTCCGCCGTGGGTCAGTGTACATAGCCAGATCCACACAGCACCCTCTCTGCCCGTCTCCCGTGGGTGAGTGGACACAGCCAGATCCGCACTGCGGCCTGCCTGCCCGTCTACCGTGGGTCAGTGTACATAGCCAGATCCACACAGCACCCTCTCCTCCCGTCTCCCGTGGGTGAGTGGACACAGCCAGATCCACACTGCGCCTTGCCAGCCCGTCTCCCGTGGGTGAGTGGACACAGCCAGATCCGCACTGCGCCCTGCCTATTCGTCTGCCGTGGGTGAGTGGACACAGCCAGATCCGCACTGCGCCTTGCCTGCCCGTCTCCCTTGGGTGAGTGGACACAGCCAGATCCGCAATGCGCCCTGCCTGACCGTCTGCCGTGGGTGAGGGGGCACAGGCAGATCGGCACTGCGCCCTGCCTGCCCGTCTGCCGTGGGTCAGTGGACATAGCCAGATCCACACAGCACCCTCTCTGTCCGTCTCCCGTGGGTGAGTGGACACAGCTACATCCACACTGCGCCTTGCCTGCCCGTCTCCCGTGGGTGAGTGGACACAGCCAGATCCGCACTGCGCCCTGCCTGTCCGTCTCCTGTGGGTGAGTGGACACAGCCAGATCCGCACTGCGCCCTGCCTGCCCGTCTCCCGAGGGTGAGTGGACACAGCCAGATCCGCATTGCGCCCTGCCTGCGCGTCTGCCGTGGGTCAGTGGACATAGCCAGATCCACAAAGACACCCTCTCTGCCCGTCTCCCGTGGTGAGTCGACACAGCCAGGTCCACACTGCGCCTTGCCTACCCGTCTGATGTGTGTGAGTGGACACAGCCAGATCCGCACTGCCGTGGGTCATTGGACATAGGCAGATCCAAACAGGACCCTCTCTACCCGTCTCCCGTGGGTGAGAGGACACAGGTAGATCCGCACTGCGCCCTGCCTTCCCGTCTGCCGTGGGTGAGTGGACACAGCCAGATCCGCACTGCGCCCTGCCTGCCCGTCTGCCGTGGGTCAGTGGACATAGCTAGATCCACACAGCACCCTCTCTGCCCGTCTCCCGTGGGTGAGTGGTCACAGCCAGATCCACAGTGCGCCTTGCCTGCCCGTCTCCCGTGGGTGAGTGGACACAGCCAGATCCGCGCTGCGCCATTCCTGCCCGTCTGCCGTGGGTGATTGGACACAGCCAGATCCGCACTGGGCCATGCCTGCCCGTCTGCCGTGGGTCAGTGGACATAGCCAGATCCACACAGCACCCTCTCTGCCCGTCTCCCGTGGGTTAGAGGACACAGCCAGATCCACACTGCGCCTTGCCTACCCGTCTCCCGTGGGTGAGTGGACACAACCAGATACGCACTGCGCCCTGCCTGACCGTCTGCCGTGGGTGAGTGGACACAGCCAGATCCCCACTGCGCCCTGCCTGCCTGACTGCCGTGGGTGAGTGGACACAGCCAGATCCACACAGCGCCCTTTCTGCCCGTCTCCCGTCGGTGAGTGTACACAGCCAGATCCACACTGCGCCTTGCCTGCCCGTCTGTCGTGGGTGAGTGGACACAGCCAGATCCGCACTGCGCCCTGCCTGCCCGTCTGCCGTGGGTCAGTGGACATAGCCAGATCCACATAGCACCCTCTCTGCCCGTCTCCCGTGGGTGAGTGGACACAGCCAGATCCACACTGCGCTTGCCTGCCCGTCTCCCATGGGTGAGTGGACACATCCAGATCCGCACTGCACCCTGCCTGCACGTCGGCCGTGGGTCATTGTACATAGCCAGATCCACACAGCACCTTCTCTGCCCGTCTCCCGTGGGTGAGTGGACACAGCCAGATCCGCACTGCGCCCTGCCTGGCCGTCTGCCGTGGGTCAGTGTACATAGCCAGATCCACACAGCACCCTCTCCTCCCGTCTCCCGTGGGTCAGTGGACACATCCAGATCCGCACTGCGCTCTGCCTGCCCGTCTCCCGTGGGTGAGTGGACACAGCCAGATCCGCACTGCGCCCTGCCTGCCGTCTCCCGTGGGTGAGTGGACACAGCCAGATCCGCACTGCGCCCTTCCTTACCGTCTGTCGTGGGTGAGTGGACACAGCCAGATCCGCACTGCACCCTGCCTGCCCGTCTGCCGTGGGTCAGTGTACATAGTCAGATCCACACATCACCCTTTCTGTCCGTCTGCCATGGGTGAGTGGACACAGCCAGATCCACACTGCGCTTTCGCTGCCTGTCTCCCGTGGGTGAGTGTAAACAGCCAGATCCGCACTGCGCCCTGCCTGCCCGTCTGCCGTGGGAGAGTGGACACAGCGAGATCCGCACTGCGCCCTCCTTGCCCGTCTGCCGTGGGTCAGTGGACATAACAAGATCCACACAGCACCCTCTCTGCCCGTCTCCCGTGGGTGAGTGTACACAGCCAGATCCACACTGCGCCTTGCCTGCCCGTCTCCGATGGGTGAGTGGACATAGCCAGATCTGTACTGCGCCCTGCCTGCCCGTCTGTCTTGGGTGAGTGGACACAGCCAGATCCGCACTGCGCCCTGCCTGCCCGTCTGCCGTGAGTCAGTGGACATAGCCAGATCCACATAGCACCCTCTCTGCCCGTCTCCCATGGGTGAGTGGACACAGATAGATCCGCACTGCGCCCTGCCTGCCCGTCTCCCGTGGGAGAGTGGACACAGCCAGATACGCACTGCGCCCTGCCTGCCCGTCTCCCGTGGGTGAGTGGACACCGCCAGATCCGCACTGCTCCCTGCCTGACCAGCTGCCGTGGGTGAGTGGACACAGCCAGATCCGCACTGCGCCCTGCCTGCCCGTCTGCCGTGGGTCAGTGTACATAGCCAGATCCACACAGCACCCTCTCTACCCGTCTCCCGTGGGTGATTGGACAAAGCCAGATCCACACTGCGCCTTGCCTGCCCGTCTCCCGTGGGTGAGTGGACACAGCCAGTTCCGCACTGCGCCCTGCATGACCGTCTGCCGTTGGTGAGTGGACACAGCCAGATCTGCACTGCGCCCTGCCTGCCCGTCTGCCATGGGTCAGTGGACATAGCCAGATCCACACAGCACCCTCTCTGCCCGTCTCCCGTGGGTGAGTGGACACAGCCAGATCCACACTGCGCCTTGCCTGCCCGTCTCCGGTGGGTGAATGTACACAGCCAGAGCTCCACTGCGCCCTGCCTGCCCGTGTTTCATGGGTGAGTGGACACAGCGAGATCCGCACTGCGCCCTGCCTGCCCGTCTACCGTGGGTCAATGGACATAGCCAGATCCACACAGCACCCTCTTTGCCCGTCTCCCGTCGGTGAGTGGACACAGCCAGATTCACACTGCGCCTTGCCTGCCCGTCTCCCATGGGTGAGTGGACACAGCCAGATCCGCACTGCGCCCTGCCTGCCTGTCTGCTGTGTGTGAGTGGACACAGCCAGATCCGCACTGCGCCCTGCCTGCCCGACTCTTGTGGGAGAGTGGACAGAGCCAGATCCGCACTGCGCCTTGCCTGCCCGTCTCCCGTGGGTGAGTAGACACAGCCAGATCCGCAGTGCGCCCTGCCTGCCCGTCTGCCGTGGGTGATTGGACACAGCCAGATCCGCACTGCGCCCTGCCTGCCCATCTGCCGTGGGTCAGTGGACATAGCCAGATCCACACAGCACCCTCTCTGCCTGTCTCCCGTGGGTGAGTGGACACAGCAAGATCCACACTGCGCCTTGCCTGCCCGTCTCCCGTGGGTGATTGGACACAGCCAGATCCACACTGCGCTTTGCATACCCGTCTCCCGTGGGTGAGTGGAAACAGCCAGGTCCGCACTGCGCCCTGCCTGCCAGTCTGCCGTGGGTGAGTGGACACAGCCAGATCCACAATGCGCCTTACCTGCCCGTCTCCCGTGGGTGAGTGGACACAGCCATATCCGCACTGCGCCCTGCCTGCCCGTCTGCCGTGGGTGATTGGACACAGCCAGATCCGCACTGCGCCCTTCCTGCCCGTCTCCCGTGGGTGAGTGGACACAGCCAGATCCGCACTGCGCCCTGCCTGCCCGTCTCGAGTGGGTGAGTGGACACAGCCAAATCCGCACTGCGCCCTGCCTGCCCGTCTCCCGTGGGTGAGTGGACACTGCCAGATCCAGATTGCGCTCTGCCTGACCATCTGCCGTGGTTGAGCGGACACATCCAGATCCGCACTGCGCCCTGCCTGCCCGTCTGCCGTGGGTCAGTGGACATAGCCAGATCCACACAGCACCCTCTCTCCCCGTCTCCCGTGGGTGATTGGAAACAGCCAGATACACACTGCGCCTTGCCTACCCGTCTCCCGTGGGTGAGTGGACACAGACAGATCCACACTGCGCCTTGCCTACCCGTCTCCCGTGGGTTAGTGGACACAGCAAGATCCGCACTGCGCCCTGCCTGACTGTCTGCCGTGGGTGAGTGGACACAGCCAGATCCACACTGCGCCCTGCCTGCCCGTCTGCCGTGGGTCAGTGGACATAGCCAGATCCACACAGCGCCCTTTCTGCCCGTCTCCCGTGGGTGAGTGGACACAGCCAAATCCGTACTGCGCCCTGCCTGCCCGACTGCGGTGGGTGAGTGGACACAGCCAGATCCGCACTTCGCCCTGCCTGCCCGTCTCCCGTGGGTGAGAGGACAAAGCCAGATCCTCACTGCGCCCTGCCTGAACGTCTGCCGTGGGTGAGTGGAGAAAGCCCGATCCGCACTGCGCCCTGCTTGCCCGTCTGCCGTGGGTCAGTGGACATAGCCAGATCCACACGGCACCCTCTCTGCCCATCTCCCGTGGGTGAGTTGACACAGCCAGATCCACACTGCGCCTTGCCTGCCTGTCTCCCGTGGGTGAGTGGACACAGCCAGATCCGCACTGCACTCTGTCGGCCCGTCTGCCGTGGGTCAGTGGACATAGCCAGATCCACACAGCACCCTCTCTGCCCGTCTCCCGTGGGTGAGTGGACACAGCCAGATCCGCACTGCGCCCTGTCTGCCCGTCTGCCGTGGGTCAGTGGACATAGCCAGATCCACACAGCACACTCTCTGCCCGTCTCCCGTGGGTGAGTGGACACAGACAGATCCGCACTGCGCCCTGCCTGCCCGTCTGCCGTGGGAGAGTGGACACAGCCGGATCCGCACTGCGCCCTGCCTGCCCGTCTTCCGTGGGTGAGTGGACACAGCCAGATCCGCACTGCGCACTGCCTGCCCGTCTCCCGTTGGTGAGTGGACACAGCCAGATCCGCACTGCGCCCTGCCTGACCATCTGCCGTGGGTGAGTGGACACAGCCAGATCCGCACTGCGCCCTTCCTGCCCGTCTGGCGTGGGTCAGTAGAAATTGCCAGATCCACACAGCACCCTCTCTGCCCGTCTCCCGTGGGTGAGTGGACACAGCCAGATCCGCACTGCACCCTGCCTGCCCGTCTGTCGTGGGTCAGTGGACATAGCCAGATCCACACAGCAACCTCTCTGCCCGTCTCCCGTGGCTGAGTGGACACAGCCAGATCCACACTGCGCCTTGCCTACCCGTCTCCCGTGGGTGAGTGGACACAGCCAGATCCGCACTGTGCCCTGCCTGCCCGTCTGCCGTGGGTGAGTGGACACAGCCAGATCCGCACTGCACCCTTCCTGACCGTCTGCCGTGGGTGAGTGGACATAGCCAGATCCGCACAGCGCTCTGCCTGGCCGTCTGCCGTGGTTCAGTGTACATAGCCAGATCCACACAGAACCCTCTCTGCCCGTCTACCGTGTGTGAGTGGACACAGCCAGATCCACACTGCGCCCTGCCTGCCCGTCTCCCGTGGGTGAGTGGACACAGCCAGATCCGCACTGCGCCCTGCCTGCCCGTCTGCCGTGGGTGTTTGGACACAGCCAGATCCGCACTGCGCTCTGCCTGCCCGTCTTCCGTGGGTAAGTGGACACAGCCAGATCCGCACTGCGCCCTGCCTGCCCGTCTGCCGTGGGTGAGTGGACACAGCCACATCCGCCTGCGCCCTGCTTGCAGTCTGCCGTGGGTCAGTGGACATAACCAGATCCTCACAGGACCCTCTCTGCCCGTCTCCCGTGGGTGAGTGGACACAGCCAGATCCACACTGTGCCTTGCTACTTGTCCCCCGTGGGTGAGTGGACACAGCCAATTCCACACTGCACCCTGCCTGACCGTCTGCCGTGGGTGAGGGGACACAGCCAGATCCGCACTGCGCCCTGCCTGCCCGTGTGCCGTGGGTCAGTGGACATAGCTAGATCCACATAGCACCCTCTCTGCCCGTCTCCCGTGGGTGAGTGGAAACAGCCAGATCCGCACTGCGCCCTGCCTGCCCGTCTGCCGTGGGTGAGTGGACACAGCCAGATCCACAGTGCGCCTTGCCTGCCCGTCTCCCGTGGGAGTGTGGACACAGCCAGATCCACACCGCGCCAAGCCTGCCCGTCTCCCATGAGTGAGTGGACACAGCCAGATCCGCACTGCGCACTGCCTGCCCGTCTGCCGTGGGTTAGTGGACACAGCCAGATCCGCACTGCGCCCTGCCTGCCCGTCTGTCGTGGGTGAGTGGACACAGCCAGATCCACACTGCGCCCTGCCTGCCCATCTGCCGTGGGTCAGTGGACATAGCCAGATCCACACAGCACCCTCTCTGCCCGTCTGACGTGGGTGAGTGGACACAGCAATATCCACACTGCGCCTTGCCTGCCCGTCTCCCGTGGGTGTGTGGACACAGCCAGATCAACACAGCACCCTCTCTGCCCGTCTCCCGTGGGTGAGTGGACACAGCCAGATCCACACTCGCCTTGCCTACCCATCTCCCGTGGTGATTGGACACAGCCACATCCGCACTGCGCCCTGCCTGCCCGTCTGCCGTGGGTCAGTGTACATAGCCAGATCCGGACAGCACCCTCTCTGCCCGTCTCCCGTGGGTGAGTGGACACAGCCAGATCCACACTGCGCCTTGCCTACCTGTCTCCCGTGGGTGAGTGGACACAGCCAGATCCGCACTGCGCCCTGCCTGACCTTCTGCCGTGGGTGAGTGGACACAGTCAGATCCGCACTGCGCCCTGCCTGACCGTCTGCCGTGGGTCAGTGTACATAGCCAGATCCACACAGCCCCGTCTCTGCCCGTCTCCCGTGGGTGAGTGGACACAGCCAGATCTGCACTGCGCCCTGCCTTCCCGTCTGCAGTGGGTGACTGGACACAGCCAGATCCGCACTGCGCCCTGCCTGCCCGTCTGCCGTGGGTCAGTGGACAAAGCCAGAACCACACAGCACCCTCTCTGCCCGTCTCCCGTGGGTGAGTGGACACAGCCAGATCCACACTGCGCCTTGCCTGCCCGTCTCCCGTGGGTGAGTGGACACAGCCAGATCCGCACTGCGCCCTGCCTGCCCGTCTGCCGTGGGTGAGTTAACACAGCCAGATCCACACTACGCTTTGCCTACCCGTCTCCCGTGGGTGAGTGGACACACCAAATCCGCACTGCGCCCTGCCTGCCCGTCTGCCGTGGGAGAGTTAACACAGCCAGATCCGCACTGTGCCCTGCCTGCCCGTCTGCCGTGGGTTAGTGGACATAGCTAGATCCACACAGCACCCTCTCTGCCCGTCTCCCGTGGGTGTGTGTTCACAGCAAGATCCACAGTGCACATTGCCTGCCCATCTGCCGTGGGTGATTGGTCACAGCCAGATCCTCACTGTGCCCTGCCTGCCCATCTGCCGTGGGTCAGTGGACATAGCCAGATCCACACAGCACCCTTTCTGCCCATATCTTGTGGGTGAGTGGACACTGCCAGATCAACACTTCGCCTTGCCTGCCCGTCTCTCGTGGGTGAGTGGACACAGCCAGATCCGCACTGCACCCTGGCTGCCCGTCTGTCGTTGGTGAGTGGACACAGCCAGATCCACACTGCGCCCTGCCTGCCCCTCTGCCGTGGGTCAGTGGACATAGCTAGATCCACACAGCACCCTCTCTGCCCGTCTCCCGTGTGTGAGTGGACACAGCCAGATCAACACTGCGCCTTGCCTACCCGTCTCCCGTTGGTGAGTGGACACAGCCAGATCCGCACTGCGCCCTGCCTGACCGTTCGCCGTTGGTGATTGGACACAGCCAGATCCGCACTGCACCCTGCCTGCCCGTCTGTCGTGGGTCAGTGGACATACCCAAATCCACACAGCACCCACTCTGCCCGTCTCCCGTGGGTGAGTGGACGCAGCCAGATCCACAGTGCGCCTTGCCTACCCGTCTCCCGTGGGTGAGTGGACACAGCCAGATCAGCACTGCGCCCTGCCTGACCGTCTGCCGTGGGTGAGGGGACACAGCCAGATCCTCACTGCACCCTGCCTACCCGTCTGCCGTGGGTCAGTGGACATAGCCAGATCCACACGGCAACCTCTCTGCCGGTCTCCCGTGGGTGAGTGGACACACAGATCCACAGTACGCTTTGCCTACCCGTCTCCCGTTGGTGAGTGGTCATAGCCAGATCCGAAGTGCGCCCTGCCTGCCCGTCAGCCGTGGGTGAGTGGACACAGCCAGATCCTCCGTGCGCCTTGCCTGCCCGTCTCCCGTGGGTGAGTGGACACAGCCATATCCGCACAGCGCCCTGCCTGCCCGTCTCCCGTTGGTGAGTGGACACAGCCACATCCACACTGCGCCCTGCCTGACCTTCTGGCGTGGGTGAGTGGACACAGCCAGATCCGCACAGCGCCCTGCCTGCCCGTCTCCCATGGGTGAGTGGACACAGCCAGATCCGCACTGCGCCCTGCCTGACCGTCTGCCGTGGGTGAGTGGACACAGCCAGATCCGCACTGCGCCCTGCCTGCCCGTCTGCCGTGGGTGAGTGGACACAGCCAGATCCGCACTGCGCCCTGCCTGCCCGTCTCCCGTGGGCGAGTTGACACAGCCAGATCCGCACTTCGCCCTGCCTGACCGTCTGCTGTATGTGAGGGGACACAGCCAGATCCGCACTACGCCCTGCCTGCCCGTCTGCTTTGGGTCAGTGGACATAGCCAGATCCACACAGCACACTCTCTGCCCGTCTCCCGTGGGTGAGTGGACACAGCCAGATCCACACTGCGCCTTGCCTGCCCGTCTCCAGTGGGTGAGTGGACACAGCCAGATCCGCACTGCGACTAGCCTGCCCGTCTCCCGTGGGTGAGTGGACACAGCCAGAACCACACTGCGCCCTGCCTGCCCGTCTGCCATGGGTGAGTGGACACAGCCAGATCCGCACTGCGCCCTGCCTGCCCGTCTCCCGTGGGTGAGTGGACATAGCCAGATCCTCACTGCGCCCTGCCTGCCCGTCTGCCGTTGGTCAGTGGACATATCCAGATCCACACAGCACCCTCTCTGCCCGTCTCCCGTGGGTGAGTGGACACAGCCAGATCCGCAGTGCGCCCTGCCTGCTTCTCTGCCGTGGGTGAGTGGAAACAGCCAGATCCTCAGTGCGCCTTGCCTGGCCGTCTCCCGTGGGTGAGTGGACACAGCCATATCCGCACTGCGCCCTGCCTGACCGTCTGCCGTGGGTGAGTGGACACAGCCAGATCCGCACTGCGCCCTGCCTGCCCGTCTGCCGTGGGTGATTGGACACAGCCATATCCGCACTGCGCCCTGCCTTCCCATGTGCCGTGGGTCAGTGGACATAGCCAGATCCACACTGTGCCCTTTCTGCACGTCTCCCGTGGGTGAGTGGACACAGCCAGATCCACACTGCGACTTGCCTGCCCGTCTCCCGTGGGTGAGTGGACACAGCCAGATCCACACTGCGCCCTGCCTGCCCGTCTCCCGTGGGTGAGTGGACACAGCCAGATCCGCACTGCGCCCTGCCTGCCCGTCTCCCGTGGGTGAGTGGACACAGCCAGATGCGCACTGCGCCCTGCCTGCCCGTCTCCCGTGGGTGAGTGGACACAGCCAGATCCGCACTGCGCCCTGCCTGCCCGTCTGCCGTGGGTCAGTGGACATAGCCAGATCCACACAGCACCCTCTCTGCCCGTCTCCCGTGGGTTAGTGGACACAGCCAGATCCACACGGCGCCTTGCCTACCCATCTCCCGTGGGTGAGTGGACACAGCCAGATCCGCACTGCGCCCTGCCTGACCGTCTGCCATGAGTGAGTAGACACAGTCAGATCCGCACTGCGCCCTGCCTGCCCGTCACCCATGGGTGAGTGGACACAGGCAGATCCGCACTGCGCCCTCCCTGCCTGTCTGCCGTGTGTGAGTGGACACAGTCAGATCCTCACTGCGCCCTGCCTGCCCGTCTCCAGTGAAAGAGTGGACATAGCCAGATCCGCACTGCGCCCTGCCTGCCCATCTCCCGTGGGTGAGTGGACACCGCCAGATCCGCACTGCGCCCTGCCTGACCGTCTGCCGTGGGTGAGTGGACACAGCCAGATCCGCACTGCGCCTTGCCTGCCAGTCTCCCATGGGTGAGTGGACACAGGCAGATCCGCACTGCGCCCTCCCTGCCTGTCTGCCGTGTGTGAGTGAACACAGTCAGATCCGCAGTGCGCCCTGCCTGCCCGTCTCCAGTGAAAGAGTGGACATAGCCAGATCCGCACTGCGCCATGCCTGCCCGTCTCCTGTGGGTGAGTGGACACTGCCAGATCAACACTGCGCCTTGCCTGCCCGTCTCCCGTGGGTGAGTGGACACAGCCAGATCCGTACTGCGCCCTGCCTGCCCGTCTGTCGTTGGTGAGTGGACACAGCCAGATCCACACTGCGCCCTGCCTGCCCCTCTGCCGTGGGTCAGTGGACATAGCCAGATCCACACAGCACCCTCTCTGCCCGTCTCCCGTGGGTGAGTGGACACAGCCAGATCAACACTGCGCCTTGTCTACCCGTCTCCCGTTGGTTAGTGGACACAGCCAGATCCGAAGTGCGCCCTGCCTGACCGTTCGCCGTTGGTGATTGGACACAGCCCGATCCGCACTGCACCCTGCCTGCCCATCTGTCGTGGGTCAGTGGACATAGCCAAATCGACACAGCACCCACTCTGCCCGTCTCCCGTGGGTGAGTGGACACAGCCATATCCACAGTGCGCCTTGCCTACCCGTCTCCCGTGGGTGAGTGGACACAGCCAGATCCGCACTGCGCCCTGCCTGACCGTCTGCCGTGGGTGAGGGGACACAGCCAGATCCTCACTGCACCCTGCCTACCCGTATGCCGTGGGTCAGTGGACATAGCCAGATCCACACGGCAACCTCTCTGCCCGTCTCCCGTGGGTGAGTGGACACACAGATCCACAGTACGCTTTGCCTACCCGTCTCCCGTTGGTGAGTGGTCATAGCCAGATCCGAAGTGCGCCCTGCCTGCCCGTCAGCCGTGGGTGAGTGGACACAGCCAGATCCTCAGTGCGCCTTGCCTGCCCGTCTCCCGTGGGTGAGTGGACACAGCCATATCCGCACAGCGCCCTGCCTGCCCGTCCCCCGTGGGTGAGTGGACACAGCCAGATCCGCACTGCGCCCTGCCTGACCTTCTGCCGTGGGTGAGTGGACACAGCCAGATCCGCACAGCGCCCTGCCTGCCCGTCTACCGTGGGTGAGTGGACACAGCAAGATCCGCACTGCGCCCTGCCTGACCGTCTGCCGTGGGTGAGGGGACACAGCCAGATCCTCACTGCACCCTGCCTGCCCGTCTGCCGTGGGTGAGTGGACACAGCCAGATCCGCACT
Source organism: Microcebus murinus (assembly GCF_040939455.1). Classification (NCBI taxonomy): domain Eukaryota; kingdom Metazoa; phylum Chordata; class Mammalia; order Primates; family Cheirogaleidae; genus Microcebus; species Microcebus murinus. The sequence goes on along the minus strand of NC_134125.1, from coordinate 33,241,125 downwards.
GCGACTGCCTGCCCGTCTCCCGTGGGCGAGTGGACACAGCCAGATCCGCACTGCGCCCTGCCTGACCGTCTGCTGTAGGTGAGGGGACACAGCCAGATCCGCACTACGCCCTGCCTGCCCGTCTGCTGTGGGTCAGTGGACATAGCCAGATCCACACAGCACACTCTCTGCCCGTCTCTTGTGGGTGAGTGGACACAGCCAGATCCACACTGCGCCTTGCCTGCCCGTCTCCAGTAGGTGAGTGGACACAGCCAGATCCGCACTGCGACTTGCCTGCCCGTCTCCCGTGGGTGAGTGGACACAGCCAGAACCACACTGCGCCCTGCCTGCCCGTCTGCCATGGGTGAGTGGACACAGCCAGATCCGCACTGCGCCCTGCCTGCCCGTCTCCCGTGGGTGAGTGGACACAGCCAGATCCGCACTGCGCCCTGCCTGCCCGTCTGCCGTGGGTCAGTGGACATAGCCAGATCCACACAGCACCCTCTCTGCCCGTCTCCCGTGGGTGAGTGGACACAGCCAGATCCGCACTGCGCCCTGCCTGCTTCTCTGCCGTGGGTGAGTGGACACAGCCAGATCCTCAGTGCGCCTTGCCTGGCCGTCTCCCGTGGGTGAGTGGACACAGCCATATCCGCACTGCGCCCTGCCTGACCGTCTGCCGTGGGTGAGTGGACACAGCCAGATCCGCACTGTGCCCTGCCTGCCCGTCTGCCGTGGGTGATTGGACACAGCCAGATCCGCACTGCGCCCTGCCTTCCCATGTGCCGTGTGTCAGTGGACATAGCCAGATCCACACAGCGCCCTTTCTGCCCGTCTCCCGTGGGTGAGTGCACACAGCCAGATCCACACTGCGACTTGCTTGCCCGTCTCCCGTGGGTGAGTGGACACAGCCAGATCCACACTGCGCCCTGCCTGCCCGTCTCCCGTGGGTGAGTGGACACAGCCAGATCCGCACTGCGCCCTGCCTGCCCGTCTCCCGTGGGTGAGTGGACACAGCCAGATCCGCACTGCGCCCTGCCTGCCCGTCTCCCGTGGGTGAGTGGACACAGCCAGATCCGCACTGAGCCCTGCCTGCCCGTCTGCCGTGGGTCAGTGGACATAGCCAGATCCACACAGCACCCTCTCTGCCCGTCTCCCGTGGGTTAGTGGACACAGCCAGATCCACACGGCGCCTTGCCTACCCATCTCCCGTGGGTGAGTGGACACAGCCAGATCCGCACTGCGCCCTGCCTGACCGTCTGCCGTGGGTGAGTGGACACAGCCAGATCCGCACTGCGCCCTGCCTATTCGTCTGCCGTGGGTGAGTAGACACAGCCAGACCCGCACTGTGCCCTGCCTGCCCGTCACCCATGGGTGAGTGGACACAGCCAGATCTGCACTGCGCCCTTCCTGAACGTCTGTCATGGGTGAGTGGACACAGCCAGATCCGCACTGTGCCCTGCCTGCCCGTCTTCCGTGGGTCAGTGGACATAGGCAAATCCACACAGCACCCTCTCTGCCCGTCTCCCGTGGGTGATTGGACACAGCCAGATCCACACGGCGCCTTGCCTACCCATCTCCCGTGGGTGAGTGGACACAGCCAGATCCGCACTGCGCCCTGCCTGACCGTTTGCCGTGGGTGAGTGGACACAGCCAGATCCTCACTGCGCCCTGCCTGCCCGTCTGCCGTGGGTGATTGGACACAGCCAGATCCGCACTGCCCCCTGCCTGCCCGTCTGCCGTGGGTGAGTGGACACAGCCAGATCCGCACTGCGCCCTGCCGGCACGTCTGCCATGGGTCAGTGTACATAGCCAGATCAACACAGCACCCTCTCTGCACGTCTCCCGTGGGTGAGTGGACACAGCCAGATCCACACTGCGCCTTGCCTGCCCGTCTCCCGTGGGTGAGTGGACACAGCCAGATCCGCAGTGCGCCCTGCCTATTCGTCTGCCGTGAGTGAGTAGACACAGTCAGATCCGCACTGCGCCCTGCCTGCCCGTCACCCATGGGTGAGTGGACACAGCCAGATCCGCACTGCGCCCTTCCTGAACGTCTGCTGTGGGTGTGTGGACACAGCCACATCCGCACTGCGCCCTGCCTACCCGTCTGCGTGGGTCAGTGGACACAGACAGATCCACACTGCGCCTTGACTACCCTTCTCCCATGGGTGAGTGGACACAGCCAGATCCGCACTGCGCCCTGCCTGACCGTTTGCCGTGGGTGAGTGGACACAGCCAGATCCTCACTGCGCCCTGCCTGCCCGTCTGCCGTGGGTGATTGGACACAGCCAGATCCGCACTGCCCCCTGCCTGCCCGTCTGCCGTGGGTGAGTGGACACAGCCAGATCCGCACTGCGCCCTACCTGCACGTCTGCCATGGGTCAGTGTACATAGCCAGATCAACACAGCACCCTCTCTGCACGTCTCCCGTGGGTGAGTGGACACAGCCAGATCCACACTGCGCCTTGACTGCCCGTCTCCCGTGGGTGAGTGGACACAGCCAGATCCGCAGTGCGCCCTGCCTATTCGTCTGCCGTGAGTGAGTAGACACAGTCAGATCCGCACTGCGCCCTGCCTGCCCGTCACCCATGGGTGAGTGGACACAGCCAGATCCGCACTGCGCCCTTCCTGAACGTCTGCTGTGGGTGAGTGGACACAGCCAGATCCGCACTGCGCCCTGCCTGACCGTCTGCCGTGGGTGAGTGGACACAGCCAGATCCGCACTGTGCCCTGACTGCCCGTCTGCCGTGGGTGATTGGACACAGCCAGATCCGCACTGCGCCCTGCCTTCCCATGTGCCGTGTGTCAGTGGACATAGCCAGATCCACACAGCGCCCTTTCTGCCCGTCTCCCGTGGGTGAGTGCACACAGCCAGATCCACACTGCGACTTGCTTGCCCGTCTCCCGTGGGTGAGTGGACACAGCCAGATCCACACTGCGCCCTGCCTGCCCGTCTCCCGTGGGTGAGTGGACACAGCCAGATCCGCACTGCGCCCTGCCTGCCCGTCTCCCGTGGGTGAGTGGACACAGCCAGATCCGCACTGCGCCCTGCCTGCCCGTCTCCCGTGGGTGAGTGGACACAGCCAGATCCGCACTGAGCCCTGCCTGCCCGTCTGCCGTGGGTCAGTGGACATAGCCAGATCCACACAGCACCCTCTCTGCCCGTCTCCCGTGGGTTAGTGGACACAGCCAGATCCACACGGCGCCTTGCCTACCCATCTCCCGTGGGTGAGTGGACACAGCCAGATCCGCACTGCGCCCTGCCTGACCGTCTGCCGTGGGTGAGTGGACACAGCCAGATCCGCACTGCGCCCTGCCTATTCGTCTGCCGTGGGTGAGTAGACACAGCCAGACCCGCACTGTGCCCTGCCTGCCCGTCACCCATGGGTGAGTGGACACAGCCAGATCTGCACTGCGCCCTTCCTGAACGTCTGTCATGGGTGAGTGGACACAGCCAGATCCGCACTGCGCCCTGCCTGCCCGTCTTCCGTGGGTCAGTGGACATAGGCAAATCCACACAGCACCCTCTCTGCCCGTCTCCCGTGGGTGATTGGACACAGCCAGATCCACACGGCGCCTTGCCTACCCATCTCCCGTGGGTGAGTGGACACAGCCAGATCCGCACTGCGCCCTGCCTGACCGTTTGCCGTGGGTGAATGGACACAGCCAGATCCTCACTGCGCCCTGCCTGCCCGTCTGCCGTGGGTGATTGGACACAGCCAGATCCGCACTGCCCCCTGCCTGCCCGTCTGCCGTGGGTGAGTGGACACAGCCAGATCCGCACTGCGCCCTGCCGGCACGTCTGCCATGGGTCAGTGTACATAGCCAGATCAACACAGCACCCTCTCTGCACGTCTCCCGTGGGTGAGTGGACACAGCCAGATCCACACTGCGCCTTGCTTGCCCGTCTCCCGTGGGTGAGTGGACACAGCCAGATCCGCAGTGCGCCCTGCCTATTCGTCTGCCGTGAGTGAGTAGACACAGTCAGATCCGCACTGCGCCCTGCCTGCCCGTCACCCATGGGTGAGTGGACACAGCCAGATCCGCACTGCGCCCTTCCTGAACGTCTGCTGTGGGTGTGTGGACACAGCCACATCCGCACTGCGCCCTGCCTACCCGTCTGCGTGGGTCAGTGGACACAGACAGATCCACACTGCGCCTTGACTACCCTTCTCCCATGGGTGAGTGGACACAGCCAGATCCGCACTGCGCCCTGCCTGACCGTTTGCCGTGGGTGAGTGGACACAGCCAGATCCTCACTGCGCCCTGCCTGCCCGTCTGCCGTGGGTGATTGGACACAGCCAGATCCGCACTGCCCCCTGCCTGCCCGTCTGCCGTGGGTGAGTGGACACAGCCAGATCCGCACTGCGCCCTGCCGGCACGTCTGCCATGGGTCAGTGTACATAGCCAGATCAACACAGCACCCTCTCTGCACGTCTCCCGTGGGTGAGTGGACACAGCCAGATCCACACTGCGCCTTGACTGCCCGTCTCCCGTGGGTGAGTGGACACAGCCAGATCCGCAGTGCGCCCTGCCTATTCGTCTGCCGTGAGTGAGTAGACACAGTCAGATCCGCACTGCGCCCTGCCTGCCCGTCACCCATGGGTGAGTGGACACAGCCAGATCCGCACTGCGCCCTTCCTGAACGTCTGCTGTGGGTGAGTGGACACAGCCAGATCCGCACTGCGCCCAGCCTGCCCGTCTGCCGTGGGTCAGTGTACATAGCCAGATCCGCACACCGCCCTGCTTGCCCGTCTGTCGTGGGTCAGTGTACATAGCCAGATCCACACAGCACCCTCTCTGCCCGTATCCCGTTGGTGAGTGAAAACAGCCAGATCCACACTGCGCCTTACCTGCCCGTATCCCGTGGGTGAGTGGACACAGCCAGATCCGCACTGCGCCCTGCTTGCCCGACTGCCATGGGTGAGTGGACACAGCGAGATCCGCACTGCGCCCTGCCTGACCATCTCCCGTGGGTGAGTGGACACTGCCAGATCAACACTGCGCCTTGCCTGCCCGTCTCCCGTGGGTGAGTGGACACAGCCAGATCCGTACTGCGCCCTGCCTGCCCGTCTGTCGTTGGTGAGTGGACACAGCCAGATCCACTCTGCGCCCTGCCTGCCCCTCTGCCGTGGGTCAGTGGACATAGCCAGATCCACACAGCACCCTCTCTGCCCGTCTCCCGTGGGTGAGTGGACACAACCAGATCAACACTGCGCCTTGTCTACCCGTCTCCCGTTGGTGAGTGGACACAGCCAGATCCGCACTGCGCCCTGCCTGACCGTTCGCCGTTGGTGATTGGACACAGCCAGATCCGCACTGCACCCTGCCTGCCCGTCTGTCGTGGGTCAGTGGACATAGCCAAATCCACACAGCACCCACTCTGCCCGTCCCCCGTGGGTGAGTGGACACAGCCAGATCCACAGTGCGCCTTGCCTACCCGTCTCCCGTGGGTGAGTGGACACAGCGAGATCTGCACTGCGCCCTCCCTGCCCGTCTGCCCTGGATCAGTGGATATAGCCAGATCCACACAGCAACATCTGTGACCGTCTCCCGTGGGTGAGTGGACACAGCCAAATCCACACTGCGCCTTGCCTGCCAGTCTCCCATGTGTGAGTGGACACAGCCAGATCCGCACTGCGCCCTCCCTGCCTGTCTGCCGTGTGTGAGTGGACACAGCCATATCCGCACTGCGCCCTGCCTGCCCGTCTCCCGTGGACGAGTGGACATAGCCAGATCCGCACTGCGCCCTGCCTGCCCGTCTCCCGTGGGTGAGTGGACACAGCCAGATCCGCACCGCGCTCTGCCTGTCTGCCGTGGGTGAGTGGACACAACCAGATCCGCACTGCGCCCTGCCTGCCCGTCTGCCGAGGGTCAGTGGACATAGCCAGATCCACACAGCACCCTCTCTGCCCATATCCCGTGGGTGAGTGGACACTGCCAGATCAACACTGCGCCTTGCCTGCCCGTCTCCCGTGGGTGAGTGGACACAGCCAGATCCGCACTGCACCCTGCCTGCCCGTCTGTCGTGGGTGAGTGTACACAGCCAGATCCACACTGCGCCCTGCCTGCCCCTATGCCGTGGGTCAGTGGACATAGCCAGATCCACACAGCACCCTCTCTGCCCGTCTCCCGTGGGTGAGTGGACACAGCCAGATCAACACTGCACCTTCCTACCCGTCTCCCGTGGGTGAGTGGACACAGCCAGATCTGCACTACGCCCTTCCGGACCGTCCGCCGTGGGTGATTGGACACAGCCAGATCCGCACTGCACCCTGCCTGCCCGTCTGTTGTAGGTCAGTGGACATAGCCAAATCCACACAGCACCCACTCTGCCCGTCTCCCGTGGGTGAGGGGCACAGCCAGATCCACAGTGCGCCTTGCCTACCCGTCTCCCGTGGGTGAGTGGACACAGCCAGATCCGCACTGCGCCCTGCCTGCCCGTCTGCCGTTGGTCAGTGTACATAGCCAGATCCACACAGCACCCTCTCTGCCCATCTCCCGTGGGTGAGTGGACACAGCCAGATCCACACTGCGCCTTGCCTACCCGTCTCCCGTGGGTGAGTGGACACAGCCAGATCCGCACTGTGCCCTGCCTGACCGTCTGCCGTGGGTGAGTGGACACAGCCAGATCCGCACTGCGCCCTGCCTGCCCATCTGCCGTGGGTGATTGGACACAGCCAGATCCGCATTGCGCCCTGCCAGACCGTCTGCCGTGGGTGAGTGGACACAGCCAGATCCGCACTGCGCCCTGCCTGCCCGTCTGCCGTGGGTCAATGGATATTGCCAGATCCACACAACACCCTCTCTGCCCGTCTCCCGTGCGTGAGTGGACACAGCCAAATCCACACAGTGCCTTGCCTGCCCGTCTCCCGTGGGTGAGTGCACACAACCAGATCCGCACTGCGCCCTGCCTTCCCGTCTGCCGTGTGTGATTGGACACAGCCAGATCCGCACTGCGCCCTGCCTGCCCGTCTGCCGTGGGTCAGTGGACATAGCCAGATCCACACAGCACCTTGCCTGCCCCTCTCCCATGGGTAAGTGGACACAGCCAGATCCGCACTGCGCCGTGCCTGCCTGTCTGCCGTGTGTGAGTGGACACAGCCAGATCCGCACTGCGAGCTGCCTGCCCGTCTCCCGTAGGAGAGTTGACATAGCCAGATCCGCACTGCGCCCTGCCTGCCCGTCTACCGTGGGTGAGTGGACACCGCCAGATCCGCACTGCGCCCTGCCTGCCCGTCTGCCGTGGGTCAGTGTACATAGCCAGATCCAAACAGCACCCTCTCTGCCCGTCTCCCGTGGGTGAGTGGACACAGCCAGATCCGCACTGCGCCTTGCCTGCCCGTCTGCCGTGGGTGAGTGGACACAGCCAGATCCGCTCTGCGCCCTGCCTGCCGGTCTCCCGTGGGAGAGTGGACACAGCCAGACCCGCACTGCGCCCTGCCTGCCCGTCTCCCTTGGGTGAGTGGACACCGCCAGATCCGCACTGCGACCTGCCTGACCGTCTGCCGTGGGTGAGTGGACACAGCCAGATCCGCACTGCACCCTGCCTGCGCGTCTGCCGTGGGTAAGTGTACATAGCCAGATCCACACAGCACCCTCTAGGCCCGTATCCCGTGGGTGAGTGGACACAGCCATATCCACACTGCGCCTTGCCTGCCCGTCTGCCGTGGGAGAGTGGACACAGCCAGATCCACAGTGCGCCCTGCCTGCCCGTCTGCTCTGGGTCAATGGACAAAGCCAGATCCACACAGCACCCTCTCTGCCTGTCTCCCGTGGGTCAGTGGACATAGCCAGATCCGCACTGCGCCCTGCCTGCCCTTCTGCCGTGGGTGAGTTAACACAGCCAGATCCGCACCGCGCCCTACCTGCCCGTCTGCCGTGGGTCAGTGGACATAGCTAGATCCACACAGCACCCTCGCTGCCCGTCTCCCGTAGGTGAGTGGACACAGCCAGATCTGCACTGCGCCCTGCCTGCCTGTCTGCCGTGGGTGACTGGACACAGCCAGATCCGCACTGCGCCCTGCCTGCCCGTCTGCCGTGGGTCAGTGGACAAAGCCAGATCCACACAGCACCCTCTCTGCCCGTCTCCCGTGGGTGAGTGGACACAGCCAGATCCACACTGCGCCTTGCCTGCCCATCTCCCGTGGGTGAGTGGACACAGCCAGATCCGCACTGCGCCCTGCCTGCCCGTCTGCCGTGGGTGAGTTAACACAGCCAGATCCACATTACGCTTTGCCTACCCGTCTCCCGTAGGTGAGTGGACACAGCCAGATCCGCACTGCGCCCTGCCTGCCCGTCTGCCGTGGGTGAGTTAACACAGCCAGATCCGCACTGCGCCCTGCCTGCCCGTCTGCCGTGGGTTAGTGGACATAGCTAGATCCACACAGCACCCTCTCTGCCCGTCTCCCGTTGGTGTGTGGTCACAGCAAGATCCACAGCGCACCTTGCCTGCCCGTCTCCCGTGGGTGAGTGGACACAGCCAGATCCACACTGCACCCTGCCTGCCCGTCTTCCGTGGGTGAGTGGACACAGCCAGATCCACACAGCACCCTCTCTGCCCGTCTCCCGTGGGTGAGTGGACACAGCCAGATCTGCACTGCGCCCTGCCTGCCCGTCTGCCGTGGGTGACTGGACACAGCCAGATCCGCACTGCGCCCTGCCTGCCCGTCTGCCGTGGGTGAGTTAACACAGCCAGATCCACATTACGCTTTGCCTACCCGTCTCCCGTGGGTGAGTGGACACAGCCAGATTCGCACTGCGCCCTTCCTGACCGTCTGAAGTGGGTGAGTGGACACAGCCAGATCCGCACACCGCCCTGCCTGCCCGTCTGCCATGGGTCAGTGTACATAGCGAGATCCACACAGCACCCGCTTGCCCGTCTCCCTTGGGTGAGTGGACACAGCCAAATCCACACTGCGCCTTGTCTGACCATCTCCCGAGGGTGAGTGGACACAGCCAGATACGCACTGCGCCCTGCCTGCCCATCTGCCGTGTGTGAGTGGACAAAGCCAGATCCGCACTGCGCCCTGACTGCCCGTCTCCCGTGGGTGAGTGGACACAGCCAGATCCGCACTGCGCCCTGCCTGACCGTCACCCATCGGTGAGGGGACCCTGCCAGATCCGCACTGCGCCCTGCCTGCCCTTCTGCCGTCGGTCAGTGGACATAGCCAGACCACACAGCACCCTCTCTGCCCCTCTCCCGTGGGTGAGTGGACACAGCCAGATCCACACTGCGCCTTGCCTGCCCGTCTCCCTTGGGTGAGTGGACACAGCCAGATCCACACTGCACCCTGCCTGCCCGTCTCCCTTGGGTGAGTGGACACCGCGAGATCCGCACTGCGCCCGGCCTGCCCGTTTGCCGTGGGTCAGTGGACATAGCCAGATCCACACAGCGCCCTTTCTGCCCGTCTCCCGTGGGTGAGTGGACACAGCCAGATCCACAGTGCGCCTTGCCTTACCGTCTGCCGTGGGTGAGTGGACACAGCCAGATCCGCACTGCGCCCTGCCTGCCCGTCTGCCGTGGGTGAGTGGACACAGCCAGATCCGCACTGCGCCCTGCCTGCCCGTCGGCCGTGGGTGAGTGGACAAAGCGAGATCCGCACTGCGCCCTCCCTGCCCGTCTGCCGTGGGTCTGTGGACATAGCCAGATCCACACAGCAACCTCTCTGCCCGTCTCCCGTGGGTGAGTGGACACAGCCAGATCCGCACTGCGCCTTTCCTGCCCATCTCCCATGGGTGAGTGGACACAGCCAGATCCGCACTGCGCCCTGCCTGCCCGTCCCCCGTGGGTGAGTGGACACAGCCAGATCCGCACAGCGCCCAGCCTGCCCGTCTGCCGTGGGTCAGTGGACATAGCCAGATCCACACAGCACCCTCTCTGCCCGTCTCCCGTGGGTGAGTGGACACAGCCAGATCCACACGGCGCCTTGCCTACCCGTCTCTCGTGGGTGATTGGACACAGCCAGATCCGCACTGCGCCCTGCCTGACCGTCTGCCGTGAGTGAGTGGACGCAGCCAGATCCTCACTGCACCCTGCCTGCCCGTCTGCCGTGGGTGATTGGACACAGCCAGATCCGCACTGCGCCCTGCCTGCCCGTCTGCCGTGGGTGATTGGACACAGCCAGATCCGCACTGCGCCCTGCCTGCCCGTCTGACGTGGGTCAGTGTACATAGGCAGATCCACACAGCACCCTCTTTGCCCGTCTCCCGTGGGTGAGTGGACACACCCAGATCCACACTGCGCCCTGCCTACCCGTCTGCCGTGGGTCAGTGTACATAGCCAGATCCACACAGCACCATCTCTGCCCGTCTCCCGTGGGTGAGTGCACACAGCCATATCCACACTACGCCTTGCCTGCCCGTCTGCCGTGGGTGAGTGGACACAGCCAGATCCGCACTGCGCCCTTCCTAATCGTCTGCCGTGGGTAGGTAGACACAGCCAGATCCGCACTGCGCCCTGCCTGTCCGTCTCCCGTGGGTGAGTGGACACAGCCAGATCCGCACTGCGCCCTTCCTAATCGTCTGCCGTGGGTAGGTAGACACAGCCAGATCCGCACTGCGCCCTGCCTGCCCGTCTCCCGTGGGTGAGTGGACACAGCCAGATCCGCACTGCACCATGCCTGCCCGTCTGCCGTGGGTCAGTGGACATAGCCAGATCCGGACAGCACCCTCTCTGCCCGTCTCCCGTGGGTGAGTGGACACAGGCAGATACACACTGCGCCTTGCCTACCTGTCTCCCGTGGGTGAGTGGACACAGCCAGATCCGCATTGCGCCCTGCCTGAATGTCTGCCGTGGTTGAGTGGACAAAGCCAGATCCACACTGCGCCTTGCCTTACCATCTGCCGTGGGTGAGTGGACACAGCCAGATCCGCACTGCGCCCTGCCTGACCGTCTGCCGTGGGTGAGTGGACACAGCCAGATCCGCACTGCGCCCTGCCTGCCCGTCTGCCGTGGGTGAGTGGACACAGCCAGATCCGCACTGCGCCCTGCCTGCCCGTCTCCCGTGGGAGAGTGGACACAGCCAGATCCGCATTGCGCCCTGCCAGACCGTCTGCCGTGGGTGAGTGGACACAGCCAGATCCGCACTGCGCCCTGCCTGCCCGTCTGCCGTGGGTGAGTGGACACAGCCAGATCCGCACTGCGCCCTGCCTGCCCGTCTGCCGTGGTTGAGTGGACACAGCGAGATCCGCACTGCGCCCTCCCTGCCTGTCTGCCGTGGGTCTGTGGATATAGCCAGAACCACACAGCACCCTCTCTGCCCGTCTCCCGTGGGTGAGTGGACACAGCCAGATCCACACTGCGCCTTGCCTGCCCATCTCCCATGGGTGAGTGGACACAGCCAGATGCACACTGCGCCCTGCCTGCCCGTCTGCCGTGGTTGATTGGACACAGACAGATTCGCACTGCGCCCGGCATGCCCGTCTGACGTGGGTCAGTGTACATAGGCAGATCCACACAGCACCCTCTTTGCCCGTCTCCCGTGGGTGAGTGGACACACCCAGATCCACACTACGCCTTGCCTGCCCGACTCCCGTGGGTGAGTGGACACAGCCAGATCCGCACTGCGCCCTGCCTAATCGTATGCCGTGGGTGAATAGACACAGCCAGATCCACACTGCGCCCTGCCTGCCCGTCTCCCGTGGGTGAGTGGACACAGCCAGATTCGCACTGCGCCCTTCCTGACCGTCTGAAGTGGGTGAGTGGACACAGCGAGATCCGCATTGCGCCCTGCCTGCTCGTCTGCCGTGGGTCAGTGTACATTGTCAGATCCACACAGCACCCTCTCTGACCGTCTCCCGTGGGTGAGTGGACACAGCCAGATCCACACTGCACCTTGCCACGCCATCTCCCGTGGGTGAGTGGACACAGCCAGATCCGCATTGCGCCAGCCTGCCCGTCTGCCGTGTGTGAGTGGACACATCCAGATCCGCACTGCGCCCTGCCTGCCCGTCTCCCGTGGGAGAGTGGACATAGCCAGATCCGCACTTCGCCCTGCCTGCCCGTCTCCCGTGGGTGAGTGGACACTGCCAGATCCGCACTGCGCCCTTCCAGACCGTCTGCCGTGGGTGAGTGGACTCAGCCAGATCCGCACTGCGCCCTGCCTGCCCGTCTGCCGTGGGTCAGTTTACATAGCCAGATCCACACAGTACCCTCTCTACCCGTCTCCCGTGGGTGAGTGGACACAACCAGATCCGCACTGTGCCTTGCCTGCCCGTCTGCCGTAGGTCAGAGGACATAGCCAGATCCACACAGCGCCCTTTCTGCCCGTCTCCCGTGGCTGAGTGGACATAGCCAGATCCACACTGCGCCTTGCCTGCCCGTCTCCCCTGGGTGAGTGGACACAGCCCTATCCGCACTGCGCCCTGCCTGCCCGTCTGCCGTGGGTGAGTGGACACAGCCAGATCCGCACTGCGCCCTGCCTGCCCGTCTGCCGTGGGTGAGTGGACACAGCCAGATCCGCACTGCGCCCTTCCTGACTGTCTGCCTGGGTGAGTGGTCACAGCCAGATCCGCACTGCGCCCTGCCTGCCCGTCTGCCGTGGGTCAGTGGACATAGCCAGATCCACACAGTACCCTCTCTGCACATCTGAGGTGGGTGAGTGGACACAGCCAGATCCACACTGTGCCTTGCCTACCCGTCTCCCTTGGGTGAGTGGACACAGCCAGATCCGCACTTCACCCTGCCTGACCGACTGCCGTGGGTGAGTGGACACAGCCAGATCCGCACTGGGCCTTGCCTGCCCGTCTGCCGTGGGTCAGTGGACATAGCTAGATCCACACAGCACCCTCTCTGCCCGTCTCCCGTGGGTGAGTGGTCACAGCCAGATCAACAGTGCGCCTTTCCTGCCCGTCTCCCGTGGGTGTGTGGACACAGCCAGATCCGCACTGCACCCTGCCTGACCGTCTGCCGTGGGTGAGTAGACACAGCCAGATCCGCACTGCGCCCTGCCTGCCCGTCTGCCGTGGGTGATTGGACCAGGCACATCCGCACTGCGCCCTGCCTGCCCGTCTGCCGTGGGTCAGTGGACATAGCCAGATCCGGACAGCACCCTCTCTGCCCGTCTCCCATGGGTGAGTGGACACAGCCAGATCCACACTGCGCCTTGCCTACCTGTCTCCCATGGGTGAGTGGACACAGCCAGATCCGCACTGCGTCCTGCCTGACCGTCTGCCGTGGTTGAGTGGACACAGCCAGATCCATATTGCGTTCTGCCTGCCCGTCTGCCGTGGGTGAGTGGACACAGCCAGATCCGCACTGTGCCCTGCCTGCCAGTCTGCCGTGGGTCAGTGGACATAGCCAGATCCACACAGCGCCCTTTCTGCCCGTCTCCCGTGGGTGAGTGGACACAGCCAGATTCAAACTGCGCCTTGCCTTACCGTCTGCCGTGGGTGAGTGGACACAGCCAGATCCGCACTGCGCCCTGCCTGCCCGTCTGCCGTGGGTGAGTGGACACAGCCAGATCCGCACTGCGCCCTGCCTGCCCGTCTGCCGTGGGTGAGTGGACACAGCCAGATCCGCACTGCGCCCTTCCTGACTGTCTGCCTGGGTGAGTGGTCACAGCCAGATCCGCACTGCGCCCTGCCTGCCCGTCTGCCGTGGGTCAGTGGACATAGCCAGATCCACACAGTACCCTCTCTGCACATCTGAGGTGGGTGAGTGGACACAGCCAGATCCACACTGTGCCTTGCCTACCCGTCTCCCTTGGGTGAGTGGACACAGCCAGATCCGCACTTCACCCTGCCTGACCGACTGCCGTGGGTGAGTGGACACAGCCAGATCCGCACTGCGCCTTGCCTGCCCGTCTGCCGTGGGTCAGTGGACATAGCTAGATCCACACAGCACCCTCTCTGCCCGTCTCCCGTGGGTGAGTGGTCACAGCCAGATCAACAGTGCGCCTTTCCTGCCCGTCTCCCGTGGGTGTGTGGACACAGCCAGATCCGCACTGCACCCTGCCTGACCGTCTGCCGTGGGTGAGTAGACACAGCCAGATCCGCACTGCGCCCTGCCTGCCCGTCTGCCGTGGGTGATTGGACCAGGCACATCCGCACTGCGCCCTGCCTGCCCGTCTGCCGTGGGTCAGTGGACATAGCCAGATCCGGACAGCACCCTCTCTGCCCGTCTCCCATGGGTGAGTGGACACAGCCAGATCCACACTGCGCCTTGCCTACCTGTCTCCCATGGGTGAGTGGACACAGCCAGATCCGCACTGCGTCCTGCCTGACCGTCTGCCGTGGTTGAGTGGACACAGCCAGATCCATATTGCGTTCTGCCTGCCCGTCTGCCGTGGGTGAGTGGACACAGCCAGATCCGCACTGTGCCCTGCCTGCCAGTCTGCCGTGGGTCAGTGGACATAGCCAGATCCACACAGCGCCCTTTCTGCCCGTCTCCCGTGGGTGAGTGGACACAGCCAGATTCACACTGCGCCTTGCCTTACCGTCTGCCGTGGGTGAGTGGACACAGCCAGATCCGCACTGCGCCCTGCCTGACCGTCTGCCGTGGGTGAGTGGACACAGCCAGATCCGCACTGCGCCCTGCCTGCCCGTCATCCGTGTGTCAGTGGACATAGCCAGATCCACACAGCACCCTCTCTGCCCGTCTCCCGTGGGGGAGTGGACACAGCCAGATCCACACGGCGCCTTGCCTACCCGTCTCCCGTGGGTGATTGGACATAGCCAGATCCGCACTGCGCCTTTCCTGCCCATCTCCCATGGGTGAGTGGACACAGCCAGATCCGCACTGCGCCCTGCCTGCCCGTCCCCCTTGGGTGAGTGGACACAGCCAGATCCGCACAGCGCCCAGCCTGCCCGTCTGCCGTGGGTCAGTGGACATAGCCAGATCCACACAGCACCCTCTGTGCCCGTCTCCCGTGGGTGAGTGGACACAGCCAGATCCACACGGCGCCTTGCCTACCCGTCTCTCGTGGGTGATTGGACACAGCCAGATCCGCACTGCGCCCTGCCTGACCGTCTGCCGTGGGTGAGTGGACGCAGCCAGATCCTCACTGCACCCTGCCTGCCCGTCTGCCGTGGGTGATTGGACACAGCCAGATCCGCACTGCGCCCTGCCTGCCCGTCTGCCGTGGGTGATTGGACACAGCCAGATCCGCACTGCGCCCTGCCTGCCCGTCTGCCGTGGGTCAGTGTACATAGGCAGATCCACACAGCACCCTGTTTGCCCATCTCCCGTGGGTGAGTGGACACACCCAGATCCACACTGCGCCCTGCCTACCCGTCTGCCGTGGGTCAGTGTACATAGCCAGATCCACACAGCACCATCTCTGCCCGTCTCCCGTGGGTGAGTGCACACAGCCATATCCACACTACGCCTTGCCTGCCCGTCTCCCGTGGGTGAGTGGACACAGCCAGATCCGCACTGCGCCCTTCCTAATCGTCTGCCGTGGGTAGGTAGACACAGCCAGATCCGCACTGCGCCCTGCCTGCCCGTCTCCCGTGGGTGAGTGGACACAGCCAGATCCGCACTGCGCCCTGCCTGCCCGTCTGCCGTGGGTCAGTGGACATAGCCAGATCCGGACAGCACCCTCTCTGCCCGTCTCCCGTGGGTGAGTGGACACAGCCAGATACACACTGCGCCTTGCCTACCTGTCTCCCGTGGGTGAGTGGACACAGCCAGATCCGCATTGCGCCCTGCCTGAATGTCTGCCGTGGTTGAGTGGACAAAGCCAGATCCACACTGCGCCTTGCCTTACCATCTGCCGTGGGTGAGTGGACACAGCCAGATCCGGACTGCGCCCTGCCTGCCCGTCTGCCATGGGTGAGTGGACACAGCCAGATCCGCACTGCGCCCTTCCTGCCTGTCTGCCGTATGTGAGTGGACACAGCCAGATCCGCACTGTGCCCTGCCTGCCCGTCTCCCGTGGGAGAGTGGACACAGCCAGATCCGCACTGCACCCTGCCTGACCGTCTCCCGTGGGTGAGTGGACACCGCCAGATCCGCACTGCGCCCTGCCTGACCGTCTGCCGTGGGTGAGTGGACACAGCCAGATCCGCACTGCGCCCTGCCTGCCCGTCTGCCGTGGGTGAGTGGACACAGCCAGATCCGCACTGCGCCCTGACTGCCCGTCTCCCGTGGGAGAGTGTACACAGCCAGATCCGCATTGCGCCCTGCCAGACCGTCTGCCGTGGGTGAGTGGACACAGCCAGATCCGCACTGCGCCCTGCCTGCCCGTCTGCCGTGGGTGAGTGGACACAGCCAGATCTGCACTGCGCCCTGCCTGCCCGTCTGCCGTGGTTGAGTGGACACAGCGAGATCCGCACTGCGCCCTCCCTGCCTGTCTGCCGTGGGTCTGTGGATATAGCCAGAACCACACAGCACCCTCTCTGCCCGTCTCCCGTGGGTGAGTGGACACAGCCAGATCCACACTGCGCCTTGCCTGCCCATCTCCCATGGGTGAGTGGACACAGCCAGATGCACACTGCGCCCTGCCTGCCCGTCTGCCGTGGTTGATTGGACACAGCCAGATTCGCACTGCGCCCTGCATGCCCGTCTGACGTGGGTCAGTGTACATAGGCAGATCCACACAGCACCCTCTTTGCCCGTCTCCCGTGGGTGAGTGGACACACCCAGATCCACACTACGCCTTGCCTGCCCGTCTCCCGTGGGTGAGTGGACACAGCCAGATCCGCACTGCGCCCTGCCTAATCGTATGCCGTGGGTGAATAGACACAGCCAGATCCACACTGCGCCCTGCCTGCCCGTCTCCCGTGGGTGAGTGGACACAGCCAGATTCGCACTGCGCCCTTCCTGACCGTCTGAAGTGGGTGAGTGGACACAGCCAGATCCGCATTGCGCCCTGCATGCTCGTCTGCCGTGGGTCAGTGTACATTGTCAGATCCACACAGCACCCTCTCTGCCCGTCTCCCGTGGGTGAGTGGACACAGCCAGATCCACACTGCACCTTGCCACGCCATCTCCCGTGGCTGAGTGGACACAGCCAGATCCGCATTGCGCCAGCCTGCCCGTCTGCCGTGTGTGAGTGGACACATCCAGATCCGCACTGCGCCCTGCCTGCCCGTCTCCCGTGGGAGAGTGGACATAGCCAGATCCGCACTGCGCCCTGCCTGCCCGTCTCCCGTGGGTGAGTGGACACTGCCAGATCCGCACTGCGCCCTTCCAGACCGTCTGCCGTGGGTGAGTGGACTCAGCCAGATCCGCACTGCGCCCTGCCTGCCCGTCTGCCGTGGGTCAGTTTACATAGCCAGATCCACACAGTACCCTCTTTACCCGTCTCCCGTGGGTGAGTGGACACAACCAGATCCGCACTGTGCCTTGCCTGCCCGTCTGCCGTGGGTCAGAGGACATAGCCAGATCCACACAGCGCCCTTTCTGCCCGTCTCCCGTGGCTGAGTGGACATAGCCAGATCCACACTGCGCCTTGCCTGCCCGTCTCCCCTGGGTGAGTGGACACAGCCCTATTCGCACTGCGCCCTGCCTGCCCGTCTGCCGTGGGTGAGTGGACACAGCCAGATCCGCACTGCGCCCTTCCTGCCCGTCTGCCGTGGGTGAGTGGACACAGCCAGATCCGCACTGCGCCCTTCCTGACTGTCTGCCTGGGTGAGTGGTCACAGCCAGATCCGCACTGCGCCCTGCCTGCCCGTCTGCCGTGGGTCAGTGGACATAGCTAGATCCACACAGCACCCTCTCTGCCCGTCTCCCGTGGGTGAGTGGTCACAGCCAGATCAACAGTGCGCCTTTCCTGCCCGTCTCCCGTGGGTGTGTGGACACAGCCAGATCCGCACTGCACCCTGCCTGACCGTCTGCCGTGGGTGAGTAGACACAGCCAGATTCGCACTGCGCCCTGCCTGCCCGTCTGCCGTGGGTGATTGGATCAGGCACATCCGCACTGCGCCCTGCCTGCCCGTCTGCCGTGGGTCAGTGGACATAGCCAGATCCGGACAGCACCCTCTCTGCCCGTCTCCCATGGGTTAGTGGACACAGCCAGATCCACACTGCGCCTTGCCTACCTGTCACCCATGGGTGAGTGGACACAGCCAGATCCGCACTGCGTCCTGCCTGACCGTCTGCCGTGGTTGAGTGGACACAGCCAGATCCATATTGCGTTCTGCCTGCCCGTCTGCCGTGGGTGAGTGGACACAGCCAGATCCGCACTGTGCCCTGCCTGCCAGTCTGCCGTGGGTCAGTGGACATAGCCAGATCCACACAGCGCCCTTTCTGCCCGTCTCCCGTGGGTGAGTGGACACAGCCAGATTCACACTGCGCCCTGCCTGCCCTTCTGCCGTGGGTGATTGGACACAGCCAGATCCGCACTGTGCCCTGCCTGCCCGTCTGACGTGGGTCAGTGTACATAGGCAGATCCACACAGCACCCTCTTTGCCCGTCTCTCGTGGGTGAGTGGGCACACCCAGATCCGCACTGCGCCCTGCCTGCCCGTCTCCCATGGGTGAGTGGACACAGCGAGATCCACACTACGCCTTGCCTGCCCGTCTCCCGTGGGTGAGTGGACACAGCCAGATCCGCACTGCGCCTTGCCTAATCGTCTGCCGTGGGTGAGTAGACACAGCCAGATCCGCACGGCGCCCTGCCTGCCCGTCTCCTGTGGGTGAGTGGACACAGCCAGATCCGCACTGCGCCCTTCCTGACCGTCTGCAGTGGGTGTGTGGACACAGCCAGATCCGCATTGCGCCCTGCCTACTCGTCTGCCGTGGGTCAGTGTACATAGTCAGATCCACACAGCACACTCTCTGCCCGTCTCCCGTGGGTTAGTGTACACAGCCAGATCCACACTGCACCTTGCCTCACCGTCTCCCGTGGGTGAGTGGACACAGCCAGATACGCATTGCGCCAGCCTGCCCGTCTGCCGTGGGTGAGTGGACACAGCGAGATCTGCACTGCGCCCTCCCTGCCCGTCTGCCGTGGATCAGTGGACATAGCCAGATCCACACTGCGCCTTGCCTACCCGTCTCCCGTGGGTGAGTGGACACAGCCAGATCCGCACTGCGCCCTGCCTGACCGTCTGCCGTGGGTGAGTGGACACAGCCAGATCCGCACTGCGCCCTGCCTGCCCGTCTGCCGTGGGTGATTGGACACAGCCAGATCCGCACTGCGCCCTGCCTGACCGTCTGCCGTTGGTCAGTGGACATAGCCAAATCCACACAGCACCCTCTCTGCCCGTCTCCCGTGGGTGAGTGGACACAGCCAGATCCGCACTGCGCCCTGCCTGCCCGTCTCCCGTGGGTGAGTGGACACAGCCAGATCCGCACTGCGCCCTGCCTGCCTGTCTGCCGCGGGTGATTAGACACAGACAGATCCGCACTGTGCCCTGCCTTCCCGTCTGCCGTGGGTCAGTGGATATAGCCAGATCCACACAGCGCGTTTCTGCCCGTCTGCCTTGGGTGAGTGGACACAGCCAGATCCACACTGCGCCTTGCCTGCCCGTCTGCCGTGGGTGAGTGGACACAGCCAGATCCACACTGCGCCCTGCCTGCCCGTCTCCCGTGGGTGAGTGGACACAGCCAGATCCGCACTGCGCCCTGCCTGCCCGTCTCCCGTGGGTGAGTGGACACAGCCAGATCCGCACACCGGCCTACCTGCTTGTCTGCCGTGGGTCAGTGTACATAGCCAGATACATACAGCACCGCCTTGCCCGTCTCCCATGGGTGAGTGGACAGAGCCAGATCCACACTGCGCCTTGCCTGCCCATCTCCCGTGGGTGAGTGGACACACCCAGATACGCAGTGCGCCCTGCCTGCCCGTCTGCCGTGGGTGAGTGGACACATCCAGATCCGCACTGCACCCTGCCTGCCCGTCTGCCGTGGGTGAGTGGACACAGCCAGATCCGCACTGCGCCCTGCCTGCCCGTCTGCCGTGGGTCAGTGGACATAGCCAGATCCACACAGCACCCTCTCTGCCCGTCTCCCGTGGGTGATTGGACACAGCCAGATCAACACTGCGCCTTGCCTACCCGTGTCCCGTGGGTGAGTGGACACAGCCAGATCAACACAGCACCCTGTCTGCCCGTCTGCCGTGGGTGAGTGGACACACCCAGATCCACACTGCGCCTTGCCTACCCGTCTCCCGTGGGTGATTGGACACAGCCACATCCGCACTGCGCCCTGCCTGCCCGTCTGCCGTGGGTCAGTGGACATAGCCAGATCCGGACAGCACCCTCTCTGCCCGTCTCCCGTGGGTGAGTGGACACAGCCAGATCCACACTGCGCCTTGCCTACCTGTCTCCCGTGGGTGAGTGGACACAGGCAGATCCGCACTGCGCCCTGGCTGCCCGTCTGCCGTGGGTGAGTGGACACAGCCAGATCAGCACTATGCCCTGCCTGCCAGTCTGCCGTCGGTCAGTGGACATAGCCAGATCCACACAGCGCCCTTTCTGCCCGTCTCCCCTGGGTGAGTGGACACCGCCAGATCCACACTGCGCCTTGCCTTACCGTCTGCCGTGGGTGAGTGGACACAGCCAGATCCGCACTGCGCCCTGCCTGCCCGTCTGCCATGGGTGAGTGGACACAGCCAGATCCGCAATGCGCCCTGCCTGCCCGTCTGCCGTGGGTGAGTGGACACAGCGAGATCCGCACTGCGCCCTCCCTGCCCGTCTGCCGTGGGTCATTGGACATTGCCAGATCCACACAGCAACCTCTCTGCCCGTCTCCCGTGGGTGAGTGGACACAGCTAGATCCACACTGCGCCTTGCCTGCCCGTCTCCCATGGGTGAGTGGACACAGCCAGATCCGCACTGCGCCCTGCCTGCCTGTCTGCCGTGTGTGAGTGGACACAGCCAGATCCGCACTGCGCCCTGCCTGCCCGTCTCCTGTGGGAGAGTGGACACAGCCAGATCCGCACTGCGCCCTGCCTGACCGTCTCCCATGGGTGAGTGGACACCGCCAGATCCGCACTGCGCCTTGCCTGACCGTCTGCCGTGGGTGAGTGGACACAGCCAGATCCACACTGCGCCCTGCCTGCCCGTCTGCCGTGGGTGAGTGGACACAGCCAGATCCGTACTGCGCCCTGCCTGACCGTCTGCCGTGGGAGAGTGGACACAGCCAGATCCGCACTGCGCCCTGGCTAACAGGCTGCTGTGTGTGCATGGACACAGCCAGATCCGCACTGCGCCCTGCCTGACCGCCTGCCATGGGTGAGTGAACACAGCCAGATCCGCACTGCGCCCTGCCTGACCGTCTGCCGTGGGTGAGTGGACACAGCCAGATCCGCACTGCGCCCTGCCTGCCCGTCTCCCGTGGGCAAGTGGACACAGCCAAATCCGCACTGCTCCCTGCCTGCCCGTCTCCCGTGGGTGAGTGGACACAGCCAGATCCGCACTGCGCCCTGCCTGCCCGTCTCCCGTGGGCGAGTGGACACAGCCAGATCCGCACTGCGCCCTGCCTGCCCGTCTTCCATGGGCGAGTGGACACAGCCAGATCCGCACTGCTCCCTGCCTGCCCGTCTGCCGTGGGAGAGTGGACACAGCCAGATCCGCACTGCGCCCTGCCTGCCCGTCTCCCGTGGGCAAGTGGACACAGCCAGATCCGCACTGCTCCCTGCCTGCCCGTCTCCCGTGGGTGAGTGGACACAGCCAGATCCGCACTGCGCCCTTCCTGCCCGTCTGCCGTGGGTGAGTGGACACAGCCAGATCCGCACTGCGCCCTGCCCGCCCGTCTCCCGTGGGTGAGTGGACACAGCCCGATCCGCACTGCGCCCTGCCTGCCCATCTCCCGTGGGTGAGTGGACACAGCCAGATCCGCACTGCGCCCTGCCTGCCCGTCTCCCGTGGGTCAGTGGACACAGCCAGATCCGCACTGCACACTGCCTGACCGCCTGCCGTGGGTGAGTGGACACAGCCAGATCCGTACTGCGCCCTGCCTGACCATCTGCCGTGGGTGAGTGGACACAGCCAGATCCGCACTGCGCCCTGGCTAACAGCCTGCTGTGTGTGCATGGACACAGCCAGATCCGCACTGCGCCCTGCCTGCCCGTCTCCCGTGGGCAAGTGGACACAGCCAAATCCGCACTGCTCCCTGCCTGCCCGTCTCCCGTGGGTGAGTGGACACAGCCAGATCCGCACTGCGCCCTGCCTGCCCGTCTCCCGTGGGCGAGTGGACACAGCCATATCCGCACTGCGCCCTATCTGCCCGTCTCCCTTTGGTGAGTGGACACAGCCAGATCCACACTGCGCCCTGCCTGCCGGTCTGCCGTGGGTGAGTGGACACAGCCAGATCCGCACTGCGCCCTGCCTGCCCGTCTGCCGTGGGTCAGTGGTCATAGCCAGATCCACACAGCACCGTCTCTGCCCATCTCCCGTGGGTGAGTGGACACAGCCAGATCCACACAGCACCGTCTCTGCCGATCTCCCGTGGGTAGTGGACACAGCCAGATCCGCACTGCGCCCTGCCTGCCCGTCTCCCATGGGCGTGTGGACACAGCCAGATCGGCACTGCGCCCTGCCTGCCCGTCTTCCATGGGCGAGTGGACACAGCCAGATCCGCACTGCGCCCTGCCTGCCCGTCTCCCGTGGGTGAGTGGACACAGCCAGATCCGCACTGCGCCCTGACTGCCCGTCTCCCGTGGGTGAGTGGACACAGCCAGATCCGCACTGCGCCCTGCCTGCCCGTCTCCCGTGGTTGAGTGGACACAGCCAGATCCGCACTGCGCCCTGCCTGCCCGTCTCCCGTGGGTGAGTGGACACAGCCAGATCCGCACTTGGCCCTGCCTGCCCGTCTCCCGTGGGTCAGTGGACACAGCCAGATCCGCACTGCACCCTGCCTGACCGCCTGCCGTGGGTGAGTGGACACAGCCTGATCCGTACTGCGCCTTGCCTGCCCGTCTGCCATGGGTCAGTGGACAAAGCCAGATCCACACAGCACCCTCTCTGCCCGTCTCCCGTGGGTGAGTGGACACAGCCAGATCCGCCCTGCGCCCAGCATGCCCGTCTCCCGTGGGCGAGTGGCACAGCCAGATCCGCACTGCTCCCTCTCTGCCCGTCTCCCGTGGGCAAGTGGACACAGCCAGATCCGCACTGCTTCCTGCCTGCCCGTCTCCCGTGGGTGAGTGGACACAGCCAGATCCGCACTGCGCCCTTCCTGCCCGTCTGCCGTGGGTGAGTGGACACAGCCAGATCAGCACTGCACCCTGCCTGACCGCCTGCCGTGGGTGAGTGGACACAGCCAGATCCATACTGCGCCCTGCCTGCCCGTCTCTTGTGGGTGAGTGGACACAGCCAGAACGGCACTGCGCCCTGCCTGCCCGTCTGCCGTGGGTGAGTGGACACAGCCAGATCCGTACTGCGCCCTGCCTGACCGTCTGCCGTGGGAGAGTGGACACAGCCAGATCCGCACTGCGCCCTGGCTAACAGGCTGCTGTGTGTGCATGGACACAGCCAGATCCGCACTGCGCCCTGCCTGACCGCCTGCCGTGGGTGAGTGAACACAGCCAGATCCGCACTGCGCCCTGCCTGACCGTCTGCCGTGGGTGAGTGGACACAGCCAGATCCGCACTGCGCCCTGCCTGCCCGTCTCCCGTGGGCAAGTGGACACAGCCAAATCCGCACTGCTCCCTGCCTGCCCGTCTCCCGTGGGTGAGTGGACAAAGCCAGATCCGCACTGCGCCCTGCCTGCCCGTCTCCCGTGGGCGAGTGGACACAGCCAGATCCGCACTGCGCCCTGCCTGCCCGTCTTCCATGGGCGAGTGCACACAGCCAGATCCGCACTGCGCCCTGCCTGCCCGTCTCCCGTGGGTGAGTGGACACACCCAGATCCGCACTGGACCTGACTGCCCGTCTCCCGTGGGTGAGTGGACACAGCCAGATCTGCACTGCGCCCTGCCTGCCCGTCTCCCGTGGTTGAGTGGACACAGCCAGATCCGCACTGCGCCCTGCCTGCCCGTCTCCCGTGGGTGAGTGGACACAGCCAGATCCGCACTGGGCCCTGCCTGCCCGTCTCCCGTGGGTCAGTGGACACAGCCAGATCCGCACTGCACCCTGCCTGACCGCCTGCCGTGGGTGAGTGGACACAGCCTGATCCGTACTGCGCCTTGCCTGCCCGTCTGCCGTGGGTCAGTGGACATAGCCAGATCCACACAGCACCCTCTCTGCCCGTCTCCCGTGGGTTAGTGGACACAGCCAGATCCGCACTGCGCCCAGCATGCCCGTCTCCCGTGGGCGAGTGGACACAGCCAGAGCCGCACTGCTCCCTGCCTGCCCGTCTGCCATGGGAGAGTGGACACAGCCAGATCCGCACTGCTCCCTGCCTGCCCGTCTCCCGTGGGTGAGTGGACACAGCCAGATCCGCACTGCGCCCTTCCTGCCCGTCTGCCGTGGGTGAGTGGACACAGCCAGATCAGCACTGCACCCTGCCTGACCGCCTGCCGTGGGTGAGTGGACACAGCCAGATCCGCACTGCGCCCTTCCTGCCCGTCTCCCGTGGGTGAGTGGACACAACCAGATCCGCACTGCACCCTGCCTGACCGCCTGCCGTGGGTGAGTGGACACAGCCAGATCCGTACTACGCCCTGCCTGCCCGTCTGCCGTGGGTCAGTGGACATAGCCAGATCCACACAGCACCGTCTCTGTCCATCCCCCGTGGGTGAGTGGACACAGCCAGATCCGCACTGCGCCCTGCCTGCCCGTCACCCGTGGGTGAGTGGACACAGCCAGATCCGCACTGCCCCCTGCCTGCCCGTCTCCCGTGGGCGAGTGGACACAGCCAGATCCGCACTGCGCCTTGCCTGACCGTCTGCCGTGGGTGAGTGGACACAGCCAGATCCGCACTGCACCCTGCCTGACCGCCTGCCGTGGGTGAGTGGACACAGCCAGATCCGCACTGCGCCCAGCATGCCCGTCTCCCGTGGGCGAGTGGACACAGCCAGATCCGCACTGCTCCCTGCCTGCCCGTCTGCCGTGGGAGAGTGGACACAGCCACATCCGCACTGCGCCCTGCATGACCATCTGCCGTGGGTGAGTGGACATAGCCAGATCCACACTGCGCCCTGCCTGCCCGTCTGCCGTGGGTGAGTGGACACAGCCAGATCCGTACTGCGCCCTGCCTGACCATCTGCCGTGGGTGAGTGGACACAGCCAGATCCGCACTGCGCCCTGGCTAACAGCCTGCTGTGTGTGCATGGACACAGCCAGATCCGCACTGCGCCCTGCCTGCCCGTCTCCCGTGGGCAAGTGGACACAGCCAAATCCGCACTGCTCCCTGCCTGCCCGTCTCCCGTGGGTGAGTGGACACAGCCAGATCCGCACTGCGCCCTGCCTGCCCGTCTCCCGTGGGCGAGTGGACACAGCCATATCCGCACTGCGCCCTATCTGCCCGTCTCCCTTTGGTGAGTGGACACAGCCAGATCCACACTGCGCCCTGCCTGCCGGTCTGCCGTGGGTGAGTGGACACAGCCAGATCCGCACTGCGCCCTGCCTGCCCGTCTGCCGTGGGTCAGTGGTCATAGCCAGATCCACACAGCACCGTCTCTGCCCATCTCCCGTGGGTGAGTGGACACAGCCAGATCCGCACTGCGCCCTGCCTGACCGTCTGCCGTGGGTGAGTGGACATAGCCAGATCCGCACTGCACCCTGCCTGACCGTCTGCGGTGGGTGAGTGGACACAGCCAGATCCACACTGCGCACTGCCTGCCCGTCTCCCGTGGGTGAGTGGACACAGCCAGATCCGCACTACGCCCTGCCTGACCGCCTGCCGTGGGTGAGTGGACACAGCCAGATCCGCACTGCGTCCTGCCTACCCGTCTGCCGTGGGTCAGTGGACATAGCCAGATCCACACAGCACCGTCTCTGCCCGTCTCCCGTGGGTGAGTGGACACAGCCAGATCCGCACTGCGCCTTGCTTGCCCATCTCCCATTGGTGAGTGGACACAGCCAGATCCGCACTGCGCCCTGCCTGCCCGTCTCCCGTGGGTGAGTGGACACAGCCAGAAACGCACTGCGCCCTGCCTGACCGCCTGCCGTGGGTGAGTGGACACAGCCAGATCCGCACTGCGCCCTGCCTGACCGCCTGCCGTGGGTGAGTGGACACAGCCAGATCCGCACTGCGCCCTGCCTGACCGTCTGCCGTGGGTGAGTGGACACAGCCAGATCGGCACTGCGCCCTGCCTGACCGCCTTCCGTGGGTGAGTGGACACAGCCAGATCCGCACTGCGCCCTGCCTGCCCTTCTCCGGTTTGTGAGTGGACACAGCCAGATCCGCACTGCGCCCTGCCTGCGCGTCTCCCATGGGTGAGACGACACAGCCAGATCCGCACTGCGCCCTGCCTGCCCGTCTCCCGTGGGTGAGTGGACACAGCTAGATCCACACTGCGCCCTGCCTGCCCATCTCCCGTGGGCAAGTGGACACAGCCAGATCCGCACTGCGCCCTGCCTGCCCGTCTCCCGTGGGCAAGTGGACACAGCCAGATCCGCACTGCTCCCTGCCTGCCCGTCTCCCGTGGGTGAGTGGACACAGCCAGATCCGCACTGCGCCCTTCCTGCCCGTCTGCCGTCGGTGAGTGGACACAGCCAGATCCGCACTGCGCCCTGCCCGCCCGTCTCCCGTGGGTGAGTGGACACAGCCAGATCCGCACTGCGCCCTGCCTGCCCATCTCCCGTGGGTGAGTGGACACAGCCAGATCCGCACTGCGCCCTGCCTGCCCGTCTCCCGTGGGTCAGTGGACACAGCCAGATCCGCACTGCACACTGCCTGACCGCCTGCCGTGGGTGAGTGGACACAGCCAGATCCGTACTGCGCCCTGCCTGACCATCTGCCGTGGGTGAGTGGACACAGCCAGATCCGCACTGCGCCCTGGCTAACAGCCTGCTGTGTGTGCATGGACACAGCCAGATCCGCACTGCGCCCTGCCTGCCCGTCTCCCGTGGGCAAGTGGACACAGCCAAATCCGCACTGCTCCCTGCCTGCCCGTCTCCCGTGGGTGAGTGGACACAGCCAGATCCGCACTACGCCCTGCCTGAACGTCTCCCGTGGGCGAGTGGACACAGCCATATCCGCACTGCGCCCTATCTGCCCGTCTCCCTTTGGTGAGTGGACACAGCCAGATCCACACTGCGCCCTGCCTGCCGGTCTGCCGTGGGTGAGTGGACACAGCCAGATCCGCACTGCGCCCTGCCTGCCCGTCTGCCGTGGGTCAGTGGTCATAGCCAGATCCACACAGCACCGTCTCTGCCCATCTCCCGTGGGTGAGTGGACACAGCCAGATCCACACAGCACCGTCTCTGCCCATCTCCCGTGGGTAGTGGACACAGCCAGATCCGCACTGCGCCCTGCCTGCCCGTCTCCCATGGGCGTGTGGACACAGCCAGATCGGCACTGCGCCCTGCCTGCCCGTCTTCCATGGGCGAGTGGACACAGCCAGATCCGCACTGCGCCCTGCCTGCCCGTCTCCCGTGGGTGAGTGGACACAGCCAGATCCGCACTGCGCCCTGACTGCCCGTCTCCCGTGGGTGAGTGGACACAGCCAGATCCGCACTGCGCCCTGCCTGCCCGTCTCCCGTGGTTGAGTGGACACAGCCAGATCCGCACTGCGCCCTGCCTGCCCGTCTCCCGTGGGTGAGTGGACACAGCCAGATCCGCACTGGGCCCTGCCTGCCCGTCTCCCGTGGGTCAGTGGACACAGCCAGATCCGCACTGCACCCTGCCTGACCGCCTGCCGTGGGTGAGTGGACACAGCCTGATCCGTACTGCGCCTTGCCTGCCCGTCTGCCATGGGTCAGTGGACAAAGCCAGATCCACACAGCACCCTCTCTGCCCGTCTCCCGTGGGTGAGTGGACACAGCCAGATCCGCCCTGCGCCCAGCATGCCCGTCTCCCGTGGGCGAGTGGACACAGCCAGATCCGCACTGCTCCCTCTCTGCCCGTCTCCCGTGGGCAAGTGGACACAGCCAGATCCGCACTGCTTCCTGCCTGCCCGTCTCCCGTGGGTGAGTGGACACAGCCAGATCCGCACTGCGCCCTTCCTGCCCGTCTGCCGTGGGTGAGTGGACACAGCCAGATCAGCACTGCACCCTGCCTGACCGCCTGCCGTGGGTGAGTGGACACAGCCAGATCCATACTGCGCCCTGCCTGCCCGTCTCTTGTGGGTGAGTGGACACAGCCAGAACGGCACTGCGCCCTGCCTGCCCGTCTCCCGTTGGTGAGTGGACACACCCAGATCCGCACTGCGCGCTGCCTGCCCGTCTCCCATGGGTGAGTGGACACAACCAGATCCGCACTGCACCCTGCCTGACCGCCTGCCGTGGGTGAGTGGACACAGCCAGATCCGTACTGCGCCCTGCCTGCCCGTCTGCCGTGGGTCAGTGGACATAGCCAGATCCACACAGCACCGTCTCTGTCCATCCCCCGTGGGTAAGTGGACACAGCCAGATCCGCACTGCGCCCTGCCTGCCCGTCTCCCGTGGGTGAGTGGACACAGCCAGATCCGCACTGCGCCCTGCCTGCCCGTCTGCCGTGGGAGAGTGGACACAGCCAGATCCGCACTGCGCCTTGCCTGACCGTCTGCCGTGGGTGAGTGGACACAGCCAGATCCGCACTGCGCCCTGCCTGACCGCCTGCTGTGGGTGAGTGGACACAGCCAGATCCGCACTGCGCCCAGCATGCCCATCTCCCGTGGGCGAGTGGACACAGCCAGATCCGCACTGCTCCCTGCCGGCCCGTCTGCCGTGGGAGAGTGGACACAGCCACATCCGCACTGCGCCCTGCCTGACCATCTGCCGTGGGTGAGTGGACACAGCCAGATCCACACTGCGCCCTGCCTGCCCGTCTGCCGTGGGTGAGTGGACACAGCCAGATCCGTACTGCGCCCTGCCTGACCGTCTGCCGTGGGAGAGTGGACACAGCCAGATCCGCACTGCGCCCTGGCTAACAGGCTGCTGTGTGTGCATGGACACAGCCAGATCCGCACTGCGCCCTGCCTGACCGCCTGCCGTGGGTGAGTGAACACAGCCAGATCCGCACTGCGCCCTGCCTGACCGTCTGCCGTGGGTGAGTGGACACAGCCAGATCCGCACTGCGCCCTGCCTGCCCGTCTCCCGTGGGCA
Source organism: Microcebus murinus (assembly GCF_040939455.1). Classification (NCBI taxonomy): domain Eukaryota; kingdom Metazoa; phylum Chordata; class Mammalia; order Primates; family Cheirogaleidae; genus Microcebus; species Microcebus murinus. Next base: position 33,212,131 of record NC_134125.1, on the reverse strand, counting down.
AGTGGACACAGCCAAATCCGCACTGCTCCCTGCCTGCCCGTCTCCCGTGGGTGAGTGGACACAGCCAGATCCGCACTGCGCCCTGCCTGCCCGTCTCCCGTGGGCGAGTGGACACAGCCAGATCCGCACTGCGCCCTGCCTGCCCGTCTTCCATGGGCGAGTGCACACAGCCAGATCCGCACTGCGCCCTGCCTGCCCGTCTCCCGTGGGTGAGTGGACACACCCAGATCCGCACTGGACCTGACTGCCCGTCTCCCGTGGGTGAGTGGACACAGCCAGATCCGCACTGCGCCCTGCCTGCCCGTCTCCCGTGGTTGAGTGGACACAGCCAGATCCGCACTGCGCCCTGCCTGCCCGTCTCCCGTGGGTGAGTGGACACAGCCAGATCCGCACTGGGCCCTGCCTGCCCGTCTCCCGTGGGTCAGTGGACACAGCCAGATCCGCACTGCACCCTGCCTGACCGCCTGCCGTGGGTGAGTGGACACAGCCTGATCCGTACTGCGCCTTGCCTGCCCGTCTGCCGTGGGTCAGTGGACATAGCCAGATCCACACAGCACCCTCTCTGCCCGTCTCCCGTGGGTGAGTGGACACAGCCAGATCCGCACTGCGCCCAGCATGCCCGTCTCCCGTGGGCGAGTGGACACAGCCAGAGCCGCACTGCTCCCTGCCTGCCCGTCTGCCGTGGGAGAGTGGACACAGCCAGATCCGCACTGCTCCCTGCCTGCCCGTCTCCCGTGGGTGAGTGGACACAGCCAGATCCGCACTGCGCCCTTCCTGCCCATCTGCCGTGGGTGAGTGGACACAGCCAGATCAGCACTGCACCCTGCCTGACCGCCTGCCGTGGGTGAGTGGACACAGCCAGATCCGCACTGCGCCCTTCCTGCCCGTCTCCCGTGGGTGAGTGGACACAACCAGATCCGCACTGCACCCTGCCTGACCGCCTGCCGTGGGTGAGTGGACACAGCCAGATCCGTACTACGCCCTGCCTGCCCGTCTGCCGTGGGTCAGTGGACATAGCCAGATCCACACAGCACCGTCTCTGTCCATCCCCCGTGGGTGAGTGGACACAGCCAGATCCGCACTGCGCCCTGCCTGCCCGTCTCCCGTGGGTGAGTGGACACAGCCAGATCCGCACTGCCCCCTGCCTGCCCGTCTCCCGTGGGCGAGTGGACACAGCCAGATCCGCACTGCGCCTTGCCTGACCGTCTGCCGTGGGTGAGTGGACACAGCCAGATCCGCACTGCACCCTGCCTGACCGCCTGCCGTGGGTGAGTGGACACAGCCAGATCCGCACTGCGCCCAGCATGCCCGTCTCCCGTGGGCGAGTGGACACAGCCAGATCCGCACTGCTCCCTGCCTGCCCGTCTGCCGTGGGAGAGTGGACACAGCCACATCCGCACTGCGCCCTGCATGACCATCTGCCGTGGGTGAGTGGACATACCCAGATCCACACTGCGCCCTGCCTGCCCGTCTGCCGTGGGTGAGTGGACACAGCCAGATCCGTACTGCGCCCTGCCTGACCATCTGCCGTGGGTGAGTGGACACAGCCAGATCCGCACTGCGCCCTGGCTAACAGCCTGCTGTGTGTGCATGGACACAGCCAGATCCGCACTGCGCCCTGCCTGCCCGTCTCCCGTGGGCAAGTGGACACAGCCAAATCCGCACTGCTCCCTGCCTGCCCGTCTCCCGTGGGTGAGTGGACACAGCCAGATCCGCACTGCGCCCTGCCTGCCCGTCTCCCGTGGGCGAGTGGACACAGCCATATCCGCACTGCGCCCTATCTGCCCGTCTCCCTTTGGTGAGTGGACACAGCCAGATCCACACTGCGCCCTGCCTGCCGGTCTGCCGTGGGTGAGTGGACACAGCCAGATCCGCACTGCGCCCTGCCTGCCCGTCTGCCGTGGGTCAGTGGTCATAGCCAGATCCACACAGCACCGTCTCTGCCCATCTCCCGTGGGTGAGTGGACACAGCCAGATCCGCACTGCGCCCTGCCTGACCGTCTGCCGTGGGTGAGTGGACACAGCCAGATCCGCACTGCACCCTGCCTGACCGTCTGCGGTGGGTGAGTGGACACAGCCAGATCCACACTGCGCACTGCCTGCCCGTCTCCCGTGGGTGAGTGGACACAGCCAGATCCGCACTACGCCCTGCCTGACCGCCTGCCGTGGGTGAGTGGACACAGCCAGATCCGCACTGCGTCCTGCCTACCCGTCTGCCGTGGGTCAGTGGACATAGCCAGATCCACACAGCACCGTCTCTGCCCGTCTCCCGTGGGTGAGTGGACACAGCCAGATCCGCACTGCGCCTTGCTTGCCCATCTCCCGTTGGTGAGTGGACACAGCCAGATCCGCACTGCGCCCTGCCTGCCCGTCTCCCGTGGGTGAGTGGACACAGCCAGAAACGCACTGCGCCCTGCCTGACCGCCTGCCGTGGGTGAGTGGACACAGCCAGATCCGCACTGCGCCCTGCCTGACCGCCTGCCGTGGGTGAGTGGACACAGCCAGATCCGCACTGCGCCCTGCCTGACCGTCTGCCGTGGGTGAGTGGACACAGCCAGATCTGCACTGCGCCCTGCCTGACCGCCTTCCGTGGGTGAGTGGACACAGCCAGATCCGCACTGCGCCCTGCCTGCCCTTCTCCGGTTTGTGAGTGGACACAGCCAGATCCGCACTGCGCCCTGCCTGCGCGTCTCCCATGGGTGAGACGACACAGCCAGATCCGCACTGCGCCCTGCCTGCCCGTCTCCCGTGGGTGAGTGGACACAGCTAGATCCACACTGCGCCCTGCCTGCCCATCTCCCGTGGGTGAGTGGACACAGCCAGAAACGCACTGCGCCCTGCCTGACCGCCTGCCGTGGGTGAGTGGACACAGCCAGTTCCGTACTGCGCCCTGCCGGCCCGTCTGCCGTGGGTCAGTGGACATAGCCAGATCCACACAGCACCCTCTCTGCCCGTCTCCCGTGGGTGAGTGGACACAGCCAGATCCGCACTGCGCCCAGCATGCCCGTCTCCCGTGGGCGAGTGGACACAGCCAGAGCCGCACTGCTCCCTGCCTGCCCGTCTTCCATGGGCGAGTGCACACAGCCAGATCCGCACTGCGCCCTGCCTGCCCGTCTCCCGTGGGTGAGTGGACACACCCAGATCCGCACTGGACCTGACTGCCCGTCTCCCGTGGGTGAGTGGACACAGCCAGATCTGCACTGCGCCCTGCCTGCCCGTCTCCCGTGGTTGAGTGGACACAGCCAGATCCGCACTGCGCCCTGCCTGCCCGTCTCCCGTGGGTGAGTGGACACAGCCAGATCCGCACTGGGCCCTGCCTGCCCGTCTCCCGTGGGTCAGTGGACACAGCCAGATCCGCACTGCACCCTGCCTGACCGCCTGCCGTGGGTGAGTGGACACAGCCTGATCCGTATTGCGCCTTGCCTGCCCGTCTGCCGTGGGTCAGTGGACATAGCCAGATCCACACAGCACCCTCTCTGCCCGTCTCCCGTGGGTTAGTGGACACAGCCAGATCCGCACTGCGCCCAGCATGCCCGTCTCCCGTGGGCGAGTGGACACAGCCAGAGCCGCACTGCTCCCTGCCTGCCCGTCTGCCATGAGAGAGTGGACACAGCCAGATCCGCACTGCTCCCTGCCTGCCCGTCTCCCGTGGGTGAGTGGAAACAGCCAGATCCGCACTGCGCCCTTCCTGCCCGTCTGCCGTGGGTGAGTGGACACAGCCAGATCAGCACTGCACCCTGCCTGACCGCCTGCCGTGGGTGAGTGGACACAGCCAGATCCGCACTGCGCCCTTCCTGCCCGTCTCCCGTGGGTGAGTGGACACAACCAGATCCGCACTGCACCCTGCCTGACCGCCTGCCGTGGGTGAGTGGACACAGCTAGATCCGTACTGCGCCCTGCCTGCCCGTCTGCCGTGGGTCAGTGGACATAGCCAGATCCACACAGCACCGTCTCTGACCATATCCCGTGGGTGAGTGGACACAGCCGGATCCGCACTGCGCCCTGCCTGCCCGTCTGCCGTGGGTGCCTGGACACAGCCAGATCCGCACTACGCCCTGCCTGACCGCCTGCCGTGGGTGAGTGGACACAGCCAGATCCACACTGCGCCCTGCCTGCCCGCCTGCCGTGGGTTAGTGGACACAGCCAGATCCGCACTACGCCCTGCCTGACCACCTGCCCTGGGTGAGTGGACACAGCCAGATCCGCACTGCGCCCTGGCTGACCGCCTGCTGTGGGTGCGTGGACACAACCAGATCCGCACTGCGCCCTGCCTGACCGCCTGCCGTGGGTGAGTGGACACAGCCAGATCCGCACTCTGCCCTGCCTGACCGTCTACCGTGAATGAGTGGACACAGCCAGATCCGCACTGCGCCCTGCCTGACCGCCTGCCGTGGGTGAGTAGACACAGCCAGATCCGTACTGCGCCCTGCCTGCCCGTCTCCCGTGGGCGAGTGAACACAGCCAGATCCGCACTGCGCCCTGCCTACCCGTCTGCCGTGGGTGAGTGGACACAGCCAGATCCGCACTGCGCCCTGCCTGACTGTCTGCCGTGGGTGAGTGGACACAGCCAGATCCACACTGCGCCCTGCCTGCCCGCCTGCCGTGGGTGAGTGGACACAGCCAGATCCGCACTACGCCCTGCCTGACCACCTGTCGTGGGTGAGTGGACACAGCCAGATCCGCACTGCGCCCTGGCTGATCGCCTGCTGTGGGTGCGTGGACACAGCCGGATCCACACTGCGCCCTGCCTGACCGCCTGCCGTGGGTGAGTGGACACAGCCAGATCCGTACTGCGCCCTGGCTGACCGTCTGCCGTGGGTGAGTGGACACAGCCAGATCCGCACTGCGCCCTGGCTGACCGCCTGCTGTGGGTGCGTGGACACAGCCAGATCCGCACTGCGCCCTGCCTGACCGCCTGCCGTGGGTGAGTGGACACAGCCAGATCCGCACTGTGCCCTGCCTGACCGTCTGCCGTGAATGAGTGGACACAGCCAGATCCGCACTGCGCCCTGCCTGACCGCCTGCCGTGGGTGAGTGGACACAGCCAGATCCAAACTGCGCCCTGCCTGCCCGTCTCCCGTGGGCGAGTGGACACAGCCAGATAGGCGCTGCGCCCTGCCTGCCCGTCTCCCGTGGGTAAGTGGACACAGCCAAAATCGCACTGCGCCCTGCCTGCCCGTCTCCCGTGGGTGAGTGGACACAGCCAGATCCGCACTGCGCCCTGCCTGCCCGTCTCCCATGGGTGAGTGGACACAGCCAGATCCACACTGTGCCCTGCCTGCCCGTCTCCCGTGGGAGAGTGGACACAGCCAGATCCGCACTGCACCCTGCCTGACCGCCTGCCGTGGGTGAGTGGACACAGCCAGATCCGCACTGCGCCCTGGCTGATCGCCTGCTGTGGGTGCGTGGACACAGCCGGATCCACACTGTGCCCTGCCTGACCGCCTGCCGTGGGTGAGTGGACACAGCCAGATCCGCACTGCGCCCTGCCTGACCGTCAGCCGTGGGTGAGTGGACACAGCCAGATCCGCACTGCGCCCTGCCTGACCGCCTGCCATGGGTGAGTGGACACAGCCAGATCCACACTGTGCCCTGCCTGACCGCCTGCCGTGGGTGAGTGGTCACAGCCAGATCCGCACTGCGCCCTGCCTGACCGCCTGCCGTGGGTGAGTGGACACAGCCAGATCCGCACTGCGCCCTGCCTGCCCGTCTCCCGTGGGCGAGTGGACACAGCCAGATCCGCACTGCGCCCTGCCTTACCGCCTGCCGTGGGCGAGTAGACACAGCCATATCCGCACTGCGCCCTGCCTGCCCGTCTGCTGTGGGTGAGTGGACACAGCCAGATCCGCACTGCGCCCTGCCTGACCGCCTGCCGTGGGCGAGTGGACACAGCCATATCCGCACTGCGCCATGCCTGCCCGTCTCCCATGGGCAAGTGGACACAGCCAGATCCGCACTGCACCCTGCCTGACCGCCTGCCGTGGGTGAGTGGACACAGCCAGATCCGTACTGCGCCCTGCCTGCCCGTCTGCCGTGGGTCAGTGGACATAGCCAGATCCACACAGCACCGTCTCTGCCCATCTCCCGTGGGTCAGTGGACACAGCCGGATCCGCACTGCGCCCTAGCTGCCCGTCTGCCGTGGGTGAGTGGACACAGCCAGATCCGACTACTTCCTGCCTGATCGCCTGCCATGGGTGAGTGGACACAGCCAGATCCACACTGCGCCCTGCCTGACCGCCTGCCGTGGGTGAGTGGACACAGCCAGATCCGCACTGCGCCCTGCCTGACCGCCTGCCGTGGGTGAGTGGACACAGCCAGATCCGCACTACGCCCTGCCTGACCACCTGCCGTGGGTGAGTGGACACAGCTAGATCCGTACTGCGCCCTGCCTGCCCGTCTGCCGTGGGTCAGTGGACATAGCCAGATCCACACAGCACCGTCTCTGACCATATCCCATGGGTGAGTGGACACAGCCGGATCCGCACTGCGCCCTGCCTGCCCGTCTGCCGTGGGTGCCTGGACACAGCCAGATCCGCACTACGCCCTGCCTGACCGCCTGCCGTGGGTGAGTGGACACAGCCAGATCCACACTGCGCCCTGCCTGCCCGCCTGCCGTGGGTTAGTGGACACAGCCAGATCCGCACTACGCCCTGCCTGACCACCTGCCCTGGGTGAGTGGACACAGCCAGATCCGCACTGCGCCCTGGCTGACCGCCTGCTGTGGGTGCGTGGACACAACCAGATCCGCACTGCGCCCTGCCTGACCGCCTGCCGTGGGTGAGTGGACACAGCCAGATCCGCACTCTGCCCTGCCTGACCGTCTGCCGTGAATGAGTGGACACAGCCAGATCCGCACTGCGCCCTGCCTGACCGCCTGCCGTGGGTGAGTAGACACAGCCAGATCCGTACTGCGCCCTGCCTGCCCGTCTCCCGTGGGCGAGTGAACACAGCCAGATCCGCACTGCGCCCTGCCTACCCGTCTGCCGTGGGTGAGTGGACACAGCCAGATCCGCACTGCGCCCTGCCTGACTGTCTGCCGTGGGTGAGTGGACACAGCCAGATCCACACTGCGCCCTGCCTGCCCGCCTGCCGTGGGTGAGTGGACAAAGCCAGATCCGCACTACGCCCTGCCTGACCACCTGTCGTGGGTGAGTGGACACAGCCAGATCCGCACTGCGCCCTGGCTGATCGCCTGCTGTGGGTGCGTGGACACAGCCGGATCCACACTGCGCCCTGCCTGACCGCCTGCCGTGGGTGAGTGGACACAGCCAGATCCGTACTCCGCCCTGGCTGACCGTCTGCCGTGGGTGAGTGGACACAGCCATATCCGCACTGCGCCCTGGCTGACCGCCTGCTGTGGGTGCGTGGACACAGCCAGATCCGCACTGCGCCCTGCCTGACCGCCTGCCGTGGGTGAGTGGACACAGCCAGATCCGCACTGTGCCCTGCCTGACCGTCTGCCGTGAATGAGTGGACACAGCCAGATCCGCACTGCGCCCTGCCTGACCGCCTGCCGTGGGTGAGTGGACACAGCCAGATCCAAACTGCGCCCTGCCTGCCCGTCTCCCGTGGGCGAGTGGACACAGCCAGATAGGCGCTGCGCCCTGCCTGCCCGTCTCCCGTGGGTAAGTGGACACAGCCAAAATCGCACTGCGCCCTGCCTGCCCGTCTCCCGTGGGTGAGTGGACACAGCCAGATCCGCACTGCGCCCTGCCTGCCCGTCTCCCATGGGTGAGTGGACACAGCCAGATCCGCACTGTGCCCTGCCTGCCCGTCTCCCGTGGGAGAGTGGACACAGCCAGATCCGCACTGCACCCTGCCTGACCGCCTGCCGTGGGTGAGTGGACACAGCCAGATCCGCACTGCGCCCTGGCTGATCGCCTGCTGTGGGTGCGTGGACACAGCCGGATCCACACTGCGCCCTGCCTGACCGCCTGCCGTGGGTGAGTGGACACAGCCAGATCCGCACTGCGCCCTGCCTGACCGTCAGCCGTGGGTGAGTGGACACAGCCAGATCCGCACTGCGCCCTGCCTGACCGCCTGCCATGGGTGAGTGGACACAGCCAGATCCACACTGCGCCCTGCCTGACCGCCTGCCGTGGGTGAGTGGACACAGCCAGATCCGCACTGCGCCCTGCCTGACCGCCTGCCGTGGGTGAGTGGACACAGCCAGATCCGCACTACGCCCTGCCTGACGGCCTGCCGTGGGTGAGTGGACACAGCTAGATCCGTACTGCGCCCTGCCTGCCCGTCTGCCGTGGGTCAGTGGACATAGCCAGATCCACACAGCACCGTCTCTGCCCATCTCCCGTGGGTGAGTGGACACAGCCGGATCCGCACTGCGCCCTGCCTGCCCGTCTGCCGTGGGTGCCTGGACACAGCCAGATCCGCACTACGCCATGCCTGACCGCCTGCCGTGGGTCAGTGGACACAGGCAGATCCGCACTGCGCCCTGCCTGACCGCCTGCCGTGGGTGAGTGGACACAGCCAGATCCGTACTGCGCCCTGCCTGCCCATCTGCCGTGGGTCAGTGGACACAGCCAGATCCTCACTGCGCCCTGGCTGACCGCCTGCCGTGGGTGCGTAGACATAGCCAGATCCGCACTGCGCCCTGCCTGACCGCCAGCCGTGGGTGAGTGGACACAGCCAGATCCGCACTACGCCCTGCCTGACCGCCTGCCGTGGGTGAGTGGACACAGCCAGATCCGCACTGCGCCCTGCCTGACCGCCAGCCGTGGGTGAGTGGACACAGCCAGATCCGCACTACGCCCTGCCTGACCGCCTGCCGTGGGTGAGTGGACACAGCCAGATCCGCACTGCGCCCTGCCTGACCGCCTGCCGTGGGTGAGTGGAAACAGCCAGATCCGTACTGCGCCCTGCCTGCCCGTCTGCCGTGGGTGAGTGGACACAGCCAGATCCGCACTGCGCCCTGCCTGACCGTCAGCCGTGGGTGAGTGGACACAGCCAGATCCGCACTGCGCCCTGCCTGACCGCCTGCCGTGGGTGAGTAGACACAGCCAGATCCGCACTGCGCCCTGCCTGCCCGTCTCCCGTGGGCGAGTGGACACAGCCAGATCCGCACCGCGCCCTGCCTGCCCGTCTGCCGTGGGTGAGTGGACACAGTCAGATCCGCACTGCGCCCTGCCTGACCGTCTGCCGTGGGTGAGTGGACACAGCCAGATCCGTACTGCGCCCTGCCTGCCCGTCTGCAGTGGGTCAGTGGACATAGCCAGATCCACACAGCACCGTCTCTGCCCATCTCCCGTGGGTGAGTGGACACAGCCGGATCCGCACTGCGCCCTGCCTGCCCGTCTCCCGTGGGTGAGTGGACACAGCCAAATCCGCACTGCGCCCTGCCTGCCCGTCTCCCGTGGGTGAGTGGACACAGCCAGATCCACACTGCGCCCTGCCTACCCGTCTCCCATGGGCGAGTGGACACAGCCAGATAGGCACTGCGCCCTGCCTGCCCGTCTCCCGTGGGTGAGTGGACACAGCCAAAATCGCACTGCGTTCTGCTTGCCCGTCTCCCGTGGGTGAGTGGACACAGCCAGATCCGCACTGCGCCCTGCCTGCCCGTCTGCCGTGGGTGAGTGGACACAGCCAGATCCGCACTGTGCCCTGCCTGCCCGTCTCCCTTGGGTGAGTGGACACAGCCAGATCCGCACTGCACCATGCCTGACCGCCTGCCGTGGGTGAGTGGACACAGCCAGATCCGTACTGCGCCCTGCCTGACCGCCTGCCGTGGGTGAGTGGACACAGCCAGATCCGCACTGCGCCCTGCCTGACCGCCTGCCGTGGGTGAGTGGACACAGCCAGATCCGCACTGTGCACTGCCTGACCGTCTGCCGTGAATGAGTGGACACAGCCAGATCCGCACTGCGCCCTGCCTGACCGCCTGCCGTGGGTGAGTAGACACAGCCAGATCCGTACTGCGCCCTGCCTGCCCGTCTCTCGTGGGCGAGTGAACACAGCCAGATCCGCACTGCGCCCTGCCTACCCGTCTGCCGTGGGTGAGTGGACACAGCCAGATCCGCACTGCGCCTTGCCTGACTGTCTGCCGTGGGTGAGTGGACACAGCCAGATCCACACTGCGCCCTGCCTGCCCGCCTGCCGTGGGTGAGTGGACACAGCCAGATCCGCACTACGCCCTGCCTGACCACCTGTCGTGGGTGAGTGGACACAGCCAGATCCGCACTGCGCCCTGGCTGATCGCCTGCTGTGGGTGCGTGGACACAGCCGGATCCACACTGCGCCCTGCCTGACCGCCTGCCGTGGGTGAGTGGACACAGCCAGATCCGTACTGCGCCCTGGCTGACCGTCTGCCGTGGGTGAGTGGACACAGCCAGATCCGCACTGCGCCCTGGCTGACCGCCTGCTGTGGGTGCGTGGACACAGCCAGATCCGCACTGCGCCCTGCCTGACCGCCTGCCGTGGGTGAGTGGACACAGCCAGATCCGCACTGTGCCCTGCCTGACCGTCTGCCGTGAATGAGTGGACACAGCCAGATCCGCACTGCGCCCTGCCTGACCGCCTGCCGTGGGTGAGTGGACACAGCCAGATCCAAACTGCGCCCTGCCTGCCCGTCTCCCGTGGGCGAGTGGACACAGCCAGATAGGCGCTGCGCCCTGCCTGCCCGTCTCCCGTGGGTAAGTGGACACAGCCAAAATCGCACTGCGCCCTGCCTGCCCGTCTCCCGTGGGTGAGTGGACACAGCCAGATCTGCACTGCGCCCTGCCTGCCCGTCTCCCATGGCTGAGTGGACACAGCCAGATCCGCACTGTGCCCTGCCTGCCCGTCTCCCGTGGGAGAGTGGACACAGCCAGATCCGCACTGCACCCTGCCTGACCGCCTGCCGTGGGTGAGTGGACACAGCCAGATCCGCACTGCGCCCTGGCTGATCGCCTGCTGTGGGTGCGTGGACACAGCCGGATCCACACTGCGCCCTGCCTGACCGCCTGCCGTGGGTGAGTGGACACAGCCAGATCCGCACTGCGCCCTGCCTGACCGTCAGCCGTGGGTGAGTGGACACAGCCAGATCCGCACTGCGCCCTGCCTGACCGCCTGCCATGGGTGAGTGGACACAGCCAGATCCACACTGCGCCCTGCCTGACCGCCTGCCGTGGGTGAGTGGACACAGCCAGATCCGCACTGCGCCCTGCCTGACCGCCTGCCGTGGGTGAGTGGACACAGCCAGATCCGCACTACGCCCTGCCTGACGGCCTGCCGTGGGTGAGTGGACACAGCTAGATCCGTACTGCGCCCTGCCTGCCCGTCTGCCGTGGGTCAGTGGACATAGCCAGATCCACACAGCACCGTCTCTGCCCATCTCCCGTGGGTGAGTGGACACAGCCGGATCCGCACTGCGCCCTGCCTGCCCGTCTGCCGTGGGTGCCTGGACACAGCCAGATCCGCACTACGCCCTGCCTGACCGCCTGCCGTGGGTGAGTGGACACAGGCAGATCCGCACTGCGCCCTGCCTGACCGCCTGCCGTGGGTGAGTGGACACAGCCAGATCCGTACTGCGCCCTGCCTGCCCATCTGCTGTGGGTCAGTGGACACAGCCAGATCCTCACTGCGCCCTGGCTGACCGCCTGCCGTGGGTGCGTAGACATAGCCAGATCCGCACTGCGCCCTGCCTGACCGCCAGCCGTGGGTGAGTGGACACAGCCAGATCCGCACTACGCCCTGCCTGACCGCCTGCCGTGGGTGAGTGGACACAGCCAGATCCGCACTGCGCCCTGCCTGACCGCCTGCCGTGGGTGAGTGGAAACAGCCAGATCCGTACTGCGCCCTGCCTGCCTGTCTGCCGTGGGTCAGTGGACATAGCCAGATCCACACAGCACCGTCTCTGCCCATCTCCCTAGGGTGATTGGACACAGCCGGATCCGCACTGCGCCCTGCCTGACCGCCTGCCGTGGGTGAGTGGACACAGCCAGATCCGCACTGCGCCCTGCCTGCCCGTCTCCCGTGGGCGAGTGGACACAGCCAGATCCACACTGCGCTCTGCCTACCCGTCTGCCGTGGGTGAGTCGACACAGCCAGATCCGCACTGCGCCCTGCCTGACCGTCTGCCGTTGGTGAGTGGACACAGCCAGATCCACACTGCGCCCTGCCTTCCCGCCTGCCGTGGGTTAGTGGACACAGCCAGATCCGCACTGCGCCCTGCCTGACTGCCTGCCGTGGGTGAGTGGACACAGCCAGATCCGCACTGTGCCCTGCCTGACCGTCTGCCGTGAATGAGTGGACACAGCCAGATCCGCACTGCGCCCTGCCTGACCGCCTGCCGTGGGTGATTAGACACAGCCAGATCCGCACTGCGCCCTGCCTGCCCGTCTCCCGTGGGCGAGTGGACACAGCCAGATCCGCACTGCGCCCTGCCTGCCCGTCTGCCGTGGGTGAGTGGACACAGCCAGATCCGCACTGCGCCCTGCCTACACGTCTGCCGTGGGTGAGTGGACACAGCCAGATCCACACTGCGCCCTGCCTGCCCGCCTGCCGTGGGTGAGTGGACACAGCCAGATCCGCACTACGCCTTGCCTGACCACCTGCCGTGGGTGAGTGGACACAGCCAGATCCGCACTGCGCCGTGGCTGATCGCCTGCTGTGGGTGCGTGGACACAGCCGGATCCACACTGCGCCCTGCCTGACCGCCTGCTTTGGGTGAGTGGACACAGCCAGATCCGCACTGCGCCCTGCCTGACCGTCAGCCGTGGGTGAGTGGACACAGCCATATCCGCACTGCGCCCTGCCTGACCGCCTGCCGTGGGTGAGTAGACACAGCCAGATCCGCACTGCGCCCTGCCTGCCCGTCTCCCGTGGGCGAGTGGACACAGCCATATCCGCACTGCACCCTGCCTGCCAGTCTGCTGTTGGTGAGTGGACACAGCCACATCCGCACTGCGCCCTGCCTGCCCGTCTCCCGTGGGCGAGTGGACACAGCCAGATCCGCACCGCGCCCTGCCTGCCCGTCTGCCGTGGGTGAGTGGACACAGCCAGATCCGCACTGCGCCCTGCCTGACCGTCAGCCGTGGGTGAGTGGACACAGCCAGATCCGTACTGCGCCCTGCCTGCCCGTCTGCAGTGGGTCAGTGGACATAGCCAGATCCACACAGCACCGTCTCTGCCCATCTCCCGTGGGTGAGTGGACACAGCCGGATCCGCACTGCGCCCTGCCTGACCGTCTGCCGTGAATGAGTGGACACAGCCAGATCCGTACTGCGCCCTGCCTGACCGCCTGCCGTGGGTGATTAGACACAGCCAGATCCGCACTGCGCCCTGCCTGCCCATCTCCCGTGGGCGAGTGGACACAGCCAGATCCGCACTGCGCCCTGCCTACCCGTCTGCCGTGGGTGAGTGGACACAGCCAGATCCGCACTGCGCCCTGCCTGACCGTCTGCCGTGGGTGAGTGGACACAGCCAGATCCACACTGCGCCCTGCCTGCCCGCCTGCCGTGGGTGAGTGGACACAGCCAGATCCGCACTACGCCCTGCCTGACCACCTGCCGTGGGTGAGTGGACACAGCCAGATCCGCACTGCGCCGTGGCTGATCGCCTGCTGTGGGTGCGTGGACACAGCCGGATCCGCACTGCGCCCTGCCTGACTGCCTGCTTTGGGTGAGTGGACACAGCCAGATCCGCACTGCGCCCTGCCTGACCGTCAGCCGTGGGTGAGTGGACACAGCCAGATCCGCACTGTGCCCTGCCTGACCGCCTGCCGTGGGTGAGTAGACACAGCCAGATCCGCACTGCGCCCTGCCTGCCCGTCTCCCGTGGGCGAGTGGACACAGCCAGATCCGCACCGCGCCCTGCCTGCCCGTCTGCCGTGGGTGAGTGGACACAGCCAGATCCGCACTGCGCCCTGCCTGACCGTCTGCCGTTGGTGAGTGGACACAGCCAGATCCGTACTGCGCCCTGCCTGCCCGTCTGCAGTGGGTCAGTGGACATAGCCAGATCCACACAGCACCGTCTCTGCCCATCTCCCGTGGGTGAGTGGACACAGCCGGATCCGCACTGCGCCCTGCCTGCCCGTCTCCCGTGGGTGAGTGGACACAGCCAGATCCGCACTGCGCCCTGCCTGCCCGTCTCCCGTGGGTGAGTGGACACAGCCAGATCCACACTGCGCCCTGCCTGCCCGTCTCCCGTGGGCGAGTGGACACAGCCAGATAGGCACTGCGCCCTGCCTGCCCGTCTCCCGTGGGTGAGTGGACACAGCCAAAATCGCACTGCGTTCTGCTTGCCCGTCTCCCGTGGGTGAGTGGACACAGCCAGATCCGCACTGCGCCCTGCCTGCCCGTCTGCCGTGGGTGAGTGGACACAGCCAGATCCGCACTGTGCCCTGCCTGCCCGTCTCCCTTGGGTGAGTGGACACAGCCAGATCCGCACTGCACCATGCCTGACCGCCTGCCGTGGGTGAGTGGACACAGCCAGATCCGTACTGCGCCCTGCCTGACCGCCTGCCGTGGGTGAGTGGACACAGCCAGATCCGTACTGCGCCCTGCCTTCCCGTCTGCCGTGGGTCATTGGACATAGCCAGATCCACACAGCACCGTCTCTGCCCATCTCCCGAGGGTGAGTGGACACAGCCGGATCCGCACTGCGCCCTGCCTACCCGTCTCCCGTGGGCGAGTGGACACAGCCAGATCCGCACTGCGCCCTGCCTACCCGTGTGCCGTGGGTGAGTGGACACAGCCAGATCCGCACTGCGCCCTGCCTACCCGTCTGCCGTGGGTGAGTGGACACAGCCAGATCCACACTGCGCCCTGCCTGCCCGCCTGCCGTGGGTGAGTGGACACAGCCAGATCCGCACTACGCCCTGCCTGACCACCTGCCGTGGGTGAGTGGACACAGCCAGATCCGCACTGCGCCGTGGCTGATCGCCTGCTGTGGGTGCGTGGACACAGCCGGATCCACACTGCGCCCTGCCTGACCGCCTGCTTTGGGTGAGTGGACACAGCCAGATCCGCACTGCGCCCTGCCTGACCGTCAGCCGTGGGTGAGTGGACACAGCCATATCCGCACTGCGCCCTGCCTGACCGCCTGCCGTGGGTGAGTAGACACAGCCAGATCCGCACTGCGCCCTGCCTGCCCGTCTCCCGTGGGCGAGTGGACACAGCCAGATCCGCACTGCGCCCTGCCTACCCGTCTGCCGTGGGTGAGTGGACACAGCCAGATCCGCACTGCGCCCTGCCTACCCGTCTGCCGTGGGTGAGTGGACACAGCCAGATCCACACTGCGCCCTGCCTGCCCGCCTGCCGTGGGTGAGTGGACAAAGCCAGATCCGCACTACGCCCTGCCTGACCACCTGCCGTGGGTGAGTGGACACAGCCAGATCCGCACTGCGCCGTGGCTGATCGCCTGCTGTGGGTGCGTGGACACAGCCGGATCCACACTGCGCCCTGCCTGACCGCCTGCTTTGGGTGAGTGGACACAGCCAGATCCGCACTGCGCCCTGCCTGACCGTCAGCCGTGGGTGAGTGGACACAGCCATATCCGCACTGCGCCCTGCCTGACCGCCTGCCGTGGGTGAGTAGACACAGCCAGATCCGCACTGCGCCCTGCCTGCCCGTCTCCCGTGGGCGAGTGGACACAGCCATATCCGCACTGCACCCTGCCTGCCAGTCTGCTGTTGGTGAGTGGACACAGCCACATCCGCACTGCGCCCTGCCTGCCCGTCTCCCGTGGGCGAGTGGACACAGCCAGATCCGCACCGCGCCCTGCCTGCCCGTCTGCCGTGGGTGAGTGGACACAGCCAGATCCACACTGCGCCCTGCCTGCCCGCCTGCCGTGGGTGAGTGGACACAGCCAGATCCGCACTACGCCCTGCCTGACCACCTGCCGTGGGTGAGTGGACACAGCCAGATCCGCACTGCGCCGTGGCTGATCGCCTGCTGTGGGTGCGTGGACACAGCCGGATCCGCACTGCGCCCTGCCTGACTGCCTGCTTTGGGTGAGTGGACACAGCCAGATCCGCACTGCGCCCTGCCTGACCGTCAGCCGTGGGTGAGTGGACACAGCCAGATCCGCACTGTGCCCTGCCTGACCGCCTGCCGTGGGTGAGTAGACACAGCCAGATCCGCACTGCGCCCTGCCTGCCCGTCTCCCGTGGGCGAGTGGACACAGCCAGATCCGCACCGCGCCCTGCCTGCCCGTCTGCCGTGGGTGAGTGGACACAGCCAGATCCGCACTGCGCCCTGCCTGACCGTCTGCCGTTGGTGAGTGGACACAGCCAGATCCGTACTGCGCCCTGCCTGCCCGTCTGCAGTGGGTCAGTGGACATAGCCAGATCCACACAGCACCGTCTCTGCCCATCTCCCGTGGGTGAGTGGACACAGCCGGATCCGCACTGCGCCCTGCCTGCCCGTCTCCCGTGGGTGAGTGGACACAGCCAGATCCGCACTGCGCCCTGCCTGCCCGTCTCCCGTGGGTGAGTGGACACAGCCAGATCCACACTGCGCCCTGCCTGCCCGTCTCCCGTGGGCGAGTGGACACAGCCAGATAGGCACTGCGCCCTGCCTGCCCGTCTCCCGTGGGTGAGTGGACACAGCCAAAATCGCACTGCGTTCTGCTTGCCCGTCTCCCGTGGGTGAGTGGACACAGCCAGATCCGCACTGCGCCCTGCCTGCCCGTCTGCCGTGGGTGAGTGGACACAGCCAGATCCGCACTGTGCCCTGCCTGCCCGTCTCCCTTGGGTGAGTGGACACAGCCAGATCCGCACTGCACCATGCCTGACCGCCTGCCGTGGGTGAGTGGACACAGCCAGATCCGTACTGCGCCCTGCCTGACCGCCTGCCGTGGGTGAGTGGACACAGCCAGATCCGTACTGCGCCCTGCCTTCCCGTCTGCCGTGGGTCATTGGACATAGCCAGATCCACACAGCACCGTCTCTGCCCATCTCCCGAGGGTGAGTGGACAAAGCCGGATCCGCACTGCGCCCTGCCTACCCGTCTCCCGTGGGCGAGTGGACACAGCCAGATCCGCACTGCGCCCTGCCTACCCGTGTGCCGTGGGTGAGTGGACACAGCCAGATCCGCACTGCGCCCTGCCTACCCGTCTGCCGTGGGTGAGTGGACACAGCCAGATCCACACTGCGCCCTGCCTGCCCGCCTGCCGTGGGTGAGTGGACACAGCCAGATCCGCACTACGCCCTGCCTGACCACCTGCCGTGGGTGAGTGGACACAGCCAGATCCGCACTGCGCCGTGGCTGATCGCCTGCTGTGGGTGCGTGGACACAGCCGGATCCACACTGCGCCCTGCCTGACCGACTGCTTTGGGTGAGTGGACACAGCCAGATCCGCACTGCGCCCTGCCTGACCGTCAGCCGTGGGTGAGTGGACACAGCCATATCCGCACTGCGCCCTGCCTGACCGCCTGCCGTGGGTGAGTAGACACAGCCAGATCCGCACTGCGCCCTGCCTGCCCGTCTCCCGTGGGCGAGTGGACACAGCCAGATCCGCACTGCGCCCTGCCTACCCGTCTGCCGTGGGTGAGTGGACACAGCCAGATCCGCACTGCGCCCTGCCTACCCGTCTGCCGTGGGTGAGTGGACACAGCCAGATCCACACTGCGCCCTGCCTGCCCGCCTGCCGTGGGTGAGTGGACAAAGCCAGATCCGCACTACGCCCTGCCTGACCACCTGCCGTGGGTGAGTGGACACAGCCAGATCCGCACTGCGCCGTGGCTGATCGCCTGCTGTGGGTGCGTGGACACAGCCGGATCCACACTGCGCCCTGCCTGACCGCCTGCTTTGGGTGAGTGGACACAGCCAGATCCGCACTGCGCCCTGCCTGACCGTCAGCCGTGGGTGAGTGGACACAGCCATATCCGCACTGCGCCCTGCCTGACCGCCTGCCGTGGGTGAGTAGACACAGCCAGATCCGCACTGCGCCCTGCCTGCCCGTCTCCCGTGGGCGAGTGGACACAGCCATATCCGCACTGCACCCTGCCTGCCAGTCTGCTGTTGGTGAGTGGACACAGCCACATCCGCACTGCGCCCTGCCTGCCCGTCTCCCGTGGGCGAGTGGACACAGCCAGATCCGCACCGCGCCCTGCCTGCCCGTCTGCCGTGGGTGAGTGGACACAGCCAGATCCGCACTGCGCCCTGCCTGACCGTCTGCCGTGGGTGAGTGGACACAGCCAGATCCGTACTGCGCCCTGCCTGCCCGTCTGCAGTGGGTCAGTGGACATAGCCAGATCCACACAGCACCGTCTCTGCCCATCTCCCGTGGGTGAGTGGACACAGCCGGATCCGCACTGCGCCCTGCCTGCCCGTCTCCCGTGGGTGAGTGGACACAGCCAGATCCGCACTGCGCCCTGCCTGCCCGTCTCCCGTGGGTGAGTGGACACAGCCAGATCCACACTGCGCCCTGCCTGCCCGTCTCCCATGGGCGAGTGGACACAGCCAGATAGGCACTGCGCCCTGTCTGCCCGTCTCCCGTGGGTGAGTGGACACAGCCAAAATCGCACTGCGTTCTGCTTACCCGTCTCCCGTGGGTGAGTGGACACAGCCAGATCCGCACTGCGCCCTGCCTGCCCGTCTGCCGTGGGTGAGTGGACACAGCCAGATCCGTACTGCGCCCTGCCTGCCCATCTGCCGTGGGTCAGTGGACACAGCCAGATCCTCACTGCGCCCTGGCTGACCGCCTGCCGTGGGTGCGTAGACATAGCCAGATCCGCACTGCGCCCTGCCTGACCGCCAGCCGTGGGTGAGTGGACACAGCCAGATCCGCACTACGCCCTGCCTGACCGCCTGCCGTGGGTGAGTGGACACAGCCAGATCCGCACTGCGCCCTGCCTGACCGCCTGCCGTGGGTGAGTGGAAACAGCCAGATCCGTACTGCGCCCTGCCTGCCCGTCTGCCGTGGGTCAGTGGACATAGCCAGATCCACACAGCACCGTCTCTGCCCATCTCCCGGGGGTGATTGGACACAGCCGGATCCGCACTGCGCCCTGCCTGACCGCCTGCCGTGGGTGAGTGGACACAGCCAGATCCGCACTGCGCCCTGCCTGCCCGTCTCCCGTGGGCGAGTGGACACAGCCAGATCCACACTGCGCCCTGCCTACCCGTCTGCCGTGGGTGAGTCGACACAGCCAGATCCGCACTGCGCCCTGCCTGACCGTCTGCCGTTGGTGAGTGGACACAGCCAGATCCACACTGCGCCCTGCCTGCCCGCCTGCCGTGGGTTAGTGGACACAGCCAGATCCGCACTGCGCCCTGCCTGACTGCCTGCCGTGGGTGAGTGGACACAGCCAGATCCGCACTGTGCCCTGCCTGACCGTCTGCCGTGAATGAGTGGACACAGCCAGATCCGCACTGCGCCCTGCCTGACCGCCTGCCGTGGGTGATTAGACACAGCCAGATCCGCACTGCGCCCTGCCTGCCCGTCTCCCGTGGGCGAGTGGACACAGCCAGATCCGCACTGCGCCCTGCCTACCCGTCTGCCGTGGGTGAGTGGACACAGCCAGATCCGCACTGCGCCCTGCCTACCCGTCTGCCGTGGGTGAGTGGACACAGCCAGATCCACACTGCGCCCTGCCTGCCCGCCTGCCGTGGGTGAGTGGACACAGCCAGATCCGCACTACGCCCTGCCTGACCACCTGCCGTGGGTGAGTGGACACAGCCAGATCCGCACTACGCCCTGCCTGACCACCTGCCGTGGGTGAGTGGACACAGCCAGATCCGCACTGCGCCGTGGCTGATCGCCTGCTGTGGGTGCGTGGACACAGCCGGATCCACACTGCGCCCTGCCTGACCGCCTGCTTTGGGTGAGTGGACACAGCCAGATCCGCACTGCGCCCTGCCTGACCGTCAGCCGTGGGTGAGTGGACACAGCCATATCCGCACTGCGCCCTGCCTGACCGCCTGCCGTGGGTGAGTAGGCACAGCCAGATCCGCACTGCGCCCTGCCTGCCCGTCTCCCGTGGGCGAGTGGACACAGCCATATCCGCACTGCACCCTGCCTGCCAGTCTGCTGTTGGTGAGTGGACACAGCCACATCCGCACTGCGCCCTGCCTGCCCGTCTCCCGTGGGCGAGTGGACACAGCCAGATCCGCACCGCGCCCTGCCTGCCCGTCTGCCGTGGGTGAGTGGACACAGCCAGATCCGCACTGCGCCCTGCCTGAGCGTCTGCCGTGGGTGAGTGGACACAGCCAGATCCGTACTGCGCCCTGCCTGCCCGTCTGCAGTGGGTCAGTGGACATAGCCAGATCCACACAGCACCGTCTCTGCCCATCTCCCGTGGGTGAGTGGACACAGCCGGATCCGCACTGCGCCCTGCCTGCCCGTCTCCCGTGGGTGAGTGGACACAGCCAGATCCGCACTGCGCCCTGCCTGCCCGTCTCCCGTGGGTGAGTGGACACAGCCAGATCCACACTGCGCCCTGCCTGCCCGTCTCCCATGGGCGAGTGGACACAGCCAGATAGGCACTGCGCCCTGTCTGCCCGTCTCCCGTGGGTGAGTGGACACAGCCAAAATCGCACTGCGTTCTGCTTGCCCGTCTCCCGTGGGTGAGTGGACACAGCCAGATCCGCACTGCGCCCTGCCTGCCCGTCTGCCGTGGGTGAGTGGACACAGCCAGATCCGCACTGCGCCCTGCCTGACCGTCTGCCGTTGGTGAGTGGACACAGCCAGATCCACACTGCGCCCTGCCTGCCCGCCTGCCGTGGGTTAGTGGACACAGCCAGATCCGCACTGCGCCCTGCCTGACTGCCTGCCGTGGGTGAGTGGACACAGCCAGATCCGCACTGTGCCCTGCCTGACCGTCTGCCGTGAATGAGTGGACACAGCCAGATCCGCACTGCGCCCTGCCTGACCGCCTGCCGTGGGTGATTAGACACAGCCAGATCCGCACTGCGCCCTGCCTGCCCGTCTCCCGTGGGCGAGTGGACACAGCCAGATCCGCACTGCGCCCTGCCTACCCGTCTGCCGTGGGTGAGTGGACACAGCCAGATCCGCACTGCGCCCTGCCTACCCGTCTGCCGTGGGTGAGTGGACACAGCCAGATCCACACTGCGCCCTGCCTGCCCGCCTGCCGTGGGTGAGTGGACACAGCCAGATCCGCACTACGCCCTGCCTGACCACCTGCCGTGGGTGAGTGGACACAGCCAGATCCGCACTACGCCCTGCCTGACCACCTGCCGTGGGTGAGTGGACACAGCCAGATCCGCACTGCGCCGTGGCGGATCGCCTGCTGTGGGTGCGTGGACACAGCCGGATCCAAACTGCGCCCTGCCTGACCGCCTGCTTTGGGTGAGTGGACACAGCCAGATCCGCACTGCGCCCTGCCTGACCGTCAGCCGTGGGTGAGTGGACACAGCCATATCCGCACTGCGCCCTGCCTGACCGCCTGCCGTGGGTGAGTAGACACAGCCAGATCCGCACTGCGCCCTGCCTGCCCGTCTCCCGTGGGCGAGTGGACACAGCCATATCCGCACTGCACCCTGCCTGCCAGTCTGCTGTTGGTGAGTGGACACAGCCACATCCGCACTGCGCCCTGCCTGCCCGTCTCCCGTGGGCGAGTGGACACAGCCAGATCCGCACCGCGCCCTGCCTGCCCGTCTGCCGTGGGTGAGTGGACACAGCCAGATCCGCACTGCGCCCTGCCTGACCGTCTGCCGTGGGTGAGTGGACACAGCCAGATCCGTACTGCGCCCTGCCTGCCCGTCTGCAGTGGGTCAGTGGACATAGCCAGATCCACACAGCACCGTCTCTGCCCATCTCCCGTGGGTGAGTGGACACAGCCGGATCCGCACTGCGCCCTGCCTGCCCGTCTCCCGTGGGTGAGTGGACACAGCCAGATCCGCACTGCGCCCTGCCTGCCCGTCTCCCGTGGGTGAGTGGACACAGCCAGATCCACACTGCGCCCTGCCTGCCCGTCTCCCATGGGCGAGTGGACACAGCCAGATAGGCACTGCGCCCTGTCTGCCCGTCTCCCGTGGGTGAGTGGACACAGCCAAAATCGCACTGCGTTCTGCTTGCCCGTCTCCCGTGGGTGAATGGACACAGCCAGATCCGCACTGCGCCCTGCCTGCCCGTCTGCCGTGGGTGAGTGGACACAGCCAGATCCGTACTGCGCCCTGCCTGCCCATCTGCCGTGGGTCAGTGGACACAGCCAGATCCTCACTGCGCCCTGGCTGACCGCCTCCCGTGGGTGCGTAGACATAGCCAGATCCGCACTGCGCCCTGCCTGCCCGCCAGCCGTGGGTGAGTGGACACAGCCAGATCCGCACTACGCCCTGCCTGACCGCCTGCCGTGGGTGAGTGGACACAGCCAGATCCGCACTGCGCCCTGCCTGACCGCCTGCCGTGGGTGAGTGGAAACAGCCAGATCCGTACTGCGCCCTGCCTGCCCGTCTGCCGTGGGTCAGTGGACATAGCCAGATCCACACAGCACCGTCTCTGCCCATCTCCCGGGGGTGATTGGACACAGCCTGATCCGCACTGCGCCCTGCCTGACCGCCTGCCGTGGGTGAGTGGACACAGCCAGATCCGCACTGCGCCCTGCCTGCCCGTCTCCCGTGGGCGAGTGGACACAGCCAGATCCACACTGCGCCCTGCCTACCCGTCTGCCGTGGGTGAGTCGACACAGCCAGATCCGCACTGCGCCCTGCCTGACCGTCTGCCGTTGGTGAGTGGACACAGCCAGATCCACACTGCGCCCTGCCTGCCCGCCTGCCGTGGGTTAGTGGACACAGCCAGATCCGCACTGCGCCCTGCCTGACTGCCTGCCGTGGGTGAGTGGACACAGCCAGATCCGCACTGTGCCCTGCCTGACCGTCTGCCGTGAATGAGTGGACACAGCCAGATCCGCACTGCGCCCTGCCTGACCGCCTGCCGTGGGTGATTAGACACAGCCAGATCCGCACTGCGCCCTGCCTGCCCGTCTCCCGTGGGCGAGTGGACACAGCCAGATCCGCACTGCGCCCTGCCTACCCGTCTGCCGTGGGTGAGTGGACACAGCCAGATCCGCACTGCGCCCTGCCTGACCGTCTGCCGTGGGTGAGTGGACACAGCCAGATCCACACTGCGCCCTGCCTGCCCGCCTGCCGTGGGTGAGTGGACACAGCCAGATCCGCACTACACCCTGCCTGACCACCTGCCGTGGGTGAGTGGACACAGCCAGATCCGCACTGCGCCGTGGCTGATCGCCTGCTGTGGGTGCGTGGACACAGCCGGATCCACACTGCGCCCTGCCTGACCGCCTGCTTTGGGTGAGTGGACACAGCCAGATCCGCACTGCGCCCTGCCTGACCGTCAGCCGTGGGTGAGTGGACACAGCCAGATCCGCACTGCGCCCTGCCTGACCGCCTGCCGTGGGTGAGTAGACACAGCCAGATCCGCACTGCGCCCTGCATGCCCGTCTCCCGTGGGCGAGTGGACACAGCCATATCCGCACTGCACCCTGCCTGCCAGTCTGCTGTTGGTGAGTGGACACAGCCACATCCGCACTGCGCCCTGCCTGCCCGTCTCCCGTGGGCGAGTGGACACAGCCAGATCCGCACCGCGCCCTGCCTGCCCGTCTGCCGTGGGTGAGTGGACACAGCCAGATCCGCACTGCGCCCTGCCTGACCGTCTGCCGTGGGTGAGTGGACACAGCCAGATCCGTACTGCGCCCTGCCTGCCCGTCTGCAGTGGGTCAGTGGACATAGCCAGATCCACACAGCACCGTCTCTGCCCATCTCCCGTGGGTGAGTGGACACAGCCGGATCCGCACTGCGCCCTGCCTGCCCGTCTCCCGTTGGTGAGTGGACACAGCCAGATCCGCACTGCGCCCTGCCTGCCCGTCTCCCGTGGGTGAGTGGACACAGCCAGATCCACACTGCGCCCTGCCTGCCCGTCTCCCATGGGCGAGTGGACACAGCCAGATAGGCACTGCGCCCTGCCTGCCCGTCTCCCGTGGGTGAGTGGACACAGCCAAAATCGCACTGCGTTCTGCTTGCCCGTCTCCCGTGGGTGAGTGGACACAGCCAGATCCGCACTGCGCCCTGCCTGCCCGTCTGCCGTGGGTGAGTGGACACAGCCAGATCCGCACTGTGCCCTGCCTGCCCGTCTCCCTTGGGTGAGTGGACACAGCCAGATCCGCACTGCACCATGCCTGACCGCCTGCCGTGGGTGAGTGGACACAGCCAGATCCGTACTGCGCCCTGCCTGACCGCCTGCCGTGGGTGAGTGGACACAGCCAGATCCGTACTGCGCCCTGCCTTCCCGTCTGCCGTGGGTAAGTGGACATAGCCAGATCCACACAGCACCGTCTCTGCCCATCTCCCGAGGGTTAGTGGACACAGCCGGATCCGCACTGCGCCCTGCCTACCCGTCTCCCGTGGGCGAGTGGACACAGCCAGATCCGCACTGCGCCCTGCCTGCCCGTCTACCGTGGGCGAGTGGACACAGCCAGATCCGCACTGCGCCCTGCCTGCCCGTCTCCCGTGGGCGAGTTGACACAGCCAGATCGCACTGCGCCCTGCCTGCCCGTCTCCCGTGGGTGAGTGGACACAGCCAGATCAGCACTGCGCCCTGCCTGCCCGTCTCCCGTGGGTGAATGGACACAGCCAGATCCACACTGCACCCTGCCTGACCACCTGCCGTAGGTGAGTGGACTCAGCCAGCTCCGTACTGCGCCCTGCCTGCCCTTCTGCCGTGGGTCAGTGGACATAGCCAGATCCACACAGCACCGTCTCTGCCCGTCTCCCGTGGGTGAGTGGACACAGCCAGATCCGCATTGCGCCTTGCCTACCCGTCTCCCGTTGGTGAGTGGACACAGCCAGATCCGCACTGCGCCCTGCCTGCCCTTCTCCCGTGGGTGAGTGGACACAGCCAGATCCACACTGCGCCCTGCCTGACCGTCTGCCGTTTGTGAGTGGACACAGCCATATCCGCACTGCGCCCTGCCTGACAGCCTGCCGTGGGTGAGTGGACACAGCCAGATCCGCACTGCGCCCTGCCTGCCCGTCTCCCGTGGGCGAGTGGACACAGCCAGATCCGCACTGCGACCTGCCTGACCGCCTGCCGTGGGCGAGTGGACACAGCCATATCCGCACTGCGCCCTGCCTGCCCGTCTGCTGTGGGTGAGTGGACACAGCCAGATCCGCACTGCGCCCTGCCTGACCGCCTGCCGTGGGCGAGTGGACACAGCCATATCCGCACTGCGCCATGCCTGCCCGTCTCCCATGGGCGAGTGGACACAGCCAGATACGCACTGCACCCTGCCTGCCCGTCTCCCGTGGGTGAGTGGACACAGCCAAAATCGCACTGCGCCCTGCATGCCCGTATCCCGGGGGTAGTGGACACAGCCAGATCCGCACTGCGCCCTGCTTGCCCGTCTCCCGTGGGTGAGTGGACACAGCCAGATCCGCACTGTGCCCTGCCTGCCCGTCTCCCGTGGGTGAGTGGACACAGCCAGATCCGCACTGCACCCTGCCTGACCGCCTGCCGTGGGTGAGTGGACACAGCCAGATCCGTACTGCGCCCTGCCTGCCCGTCTGCCGTGGGTCAGTGGACATAGCCAGATCCACACAGCACCGTCTCTGCCCATCTCCTGTGGGTGAGTGGACACAGCCGGATCCGCACTGCGCCCTGCCTGCCCGTCTCCCGTGGGTAAGTGGACACAGCCAGATCCGCATTGCGCCCTGCCTGCCCGTCTGCCGTGGGTGAGTGGACACAGCCAGATCCGCACTACGCCCTGCCTGACCATCTGCCGTGGGTGAGTGGACACAGCCAGATCCGCACTGCTCCCTGCCTGCCCATCTCCCGTGGGTGAGTGGACACAGCCAGATCCGCACTGCGCCCTGCCTGCCCGTCTCCCGTGGGTGAGTGGACACAGCCAGATCCGCACTGCGCCCTGCCTGCCTGTCTGCCGTGGGTGCGTGGACACAGCCAGATCCGCACTGCGCCCTGCCTGACCTCCTGCCGTGGGTGAGTGGACACAGCCAGATCCGCACTGCGCCCTGCCTGACCGTCTGCCGTGGGTGATTGGACACAGCCAGATCCGCACTGCGCCCTGCCTGACCGCCTGCCGTGGGTGAGTGGACACAGCCAAATCCGCACTGCACCCAGCCTGCCCGTCTCCCGTGGGCGAGTGGACACAGCCAGATCCACACTGCGCCTTGCCTGCCCATCTCCCGTGGGTGAGTGGACACAGCCAGATCCGCACTGCCCCCTGCCTGACCGTCTGCCGTGGGTGAGTGGACACAGCCATATCCGCACTGCGCCCTCCCTGACCGCCTGCCGTGGGTGAGTGGACACCGCCAGATCCACACTGCGCATTGCTTGCCCGACTCCCGTGGGTGAGTGGACACAGCCTGATCCGCACTGCGCCCTGCCTGCCCGTCTGCCGTGGGTCAGTGGACACAGCCAGATACTCACTGCGCCCTGCCTGCCCGTCTGCCGTGGGTCAGTTGACATAGCGAGATCCACACAGCACCCTCTCTGTCCGTCTCCCTTGGTGGAGTGGACACAGCCAGATCCGCACTGCGCCTTGCCTGCCCGTCTGCTGTGGGTCAGTGGACATAGCCAGATCCACACAGCACCCTCTCTGTCCGTCTCCCATGGGTGAGTGGACACAGCCAGATCCGCACTGCGCCCTGCCTGCCCGTCTGCCGTGGGCGAGAGGACACAGCCAGATCCGCACTGCGCCCTGACTGCCGGTCTGCCGTGGGTGAGTGGACACAGCCAGATCCGCACTGCGCCCTGCCTGACCGTCTGCCGTGGGTGAGTGCACACAGCCAGATCCACACTGCGCCCTGCCTGCCCGTCTGCCGTGGGTGAGTGTACACAGCCAGATCCGCACTACGCCCTGCCTGACCGCCTGCCGTCTGTGAGTGGACACAGCCAGATCCGCACTGCGCCCTGCCTGCCCGTCTCCAGTGAATGAGTGGACACAGCCAGATCCGCACTGAGCCTTGCCTGCCCGTCTCCCGTGGGTGAGTGGACACAGCCAGATCCGCACTGCGCCTTGCCTGCCCGTCTGCCGTGGGCGAGTGGACACAGCCAGATCCGCACTGCGTCTTGCCTGCCCGTCTGCCGTGGGTCAGTGGACATAGCCATATCCACACAGCACCCTCTCTGCCCGTCTCCCGTGGGTGAGTGGACACAGCCAGATCCACACTGCGCCCTGCCTGCCCGTCTCCCGTGGGTGAGTGGACACACCCAGATCCGCACTGCACCCTGTCTGACCGTCTGCCGTGGGTGAGTGGACACAGCCAGATCCGCACTGTGCCGTGCCTGCCCGTCTCCCGTGGGTGAGTGGACACAGCCAGATCCGCACTGCGCCCTGCCTGCCCGTCTCCCGTGGGTGAGTGGACACAACCAGATCCGCACTGCACCCTGTCTGACCGTCTGCCGTTGGTGAGTGGACACAGCCAGATCCGCACTACGCCCTGCCTGACCGTCTGCGGTGGGTCAGTGGACATAGCCATACCCACACAGCACCCTCTCTGCCCGTCTCCCGTGGGTGTGTGGACACAGCCAGATCCACACTGCGCCTTGCCTGCCCGTCTCCCGTGGGTGAGGGGACACAGCCAGATCCGCACTGCGCCCTGTCTGCCCGTCTCCCGTGGGTGAGTGGACACAGCCAGATCCGCACGGCGCCCTGCCTGCCCATCACCCGTGGGTGAGTGGACACAGCCAGATCCGCACTGCGCCTTGCATGCCCGTCTCCCATCAGTGAGTGGACACAGCCAGATCCGCACTGCGCCCTGCCTGCCCGTCTCCCGTGGGTGAGTTGACACAGCCAGATCCGCACTGCTCCCTGCCTGCCCGTCTGCCGTGGGTGAGTGGACACAGCCAGATCCGCACTGCGCCCTGCCTGACCATCTGCCATGGGGGAGTGGACACAGCTAGATCCGCACTGAGCCCTGCCTGCCCGTCTGCCGTGGGCGAGTGGACACAGCCAGATCCGCACTACGCCCTGCCTGACCGCCTGCCGTGGGTGAGTGGACACAGCCAGATCCACACTGCGCCCTGCCTGACCGCCTGCCGTGAGTGAGTGGACACAGCCAGTTCCGTACTGCGCCCTGCCTGCCCGTCTTCCGTTGGTCAGTGGACATGGCCAGATCCACACAGCACCGTCTCTGCCCATCTCCCGTGGGTGAGTGGACACAGCCAGTACCACACTGCGCCCTGCCTGCCCGTCTGCCGTGGGCGAGTGGACACAGCCAGATCCGCACTGCGCCCTGCCTGACCGTATGCCGTGGGTGATTGGACACAGCCAGATCCGCACTGCGCCCTCCCTGACCGCCTGCCGTGGGTGAGTGGACACAGCCCGATCTGTACTGCGCCCTGCCGGCCCGTCTCCCGTGGGCGAGTGGACACAGCCAGATCCGCACTTCGCCCTGCCTGCCCGTCTGCCGTGGGTGAGTGGACACAGCCAGATCCGCACTGCGCCCTGCCTTCCCATCTGCCGTGGGCGAGTGGACACAGCCAGATCCGCACTGCGCCCTGCCTGACCGTCTGCCGTGGGTGAGTGGACACAGCCAGATCCGCACTGCGCCCTGCCTGACCGCCTGCCGTGGGTGAGTGGACACAGCCAGATATGCACTGCGCCCTGCCTGCCCGTCTCCCGTAGGCCAGTGGACATAGCCAGATCCGCACTGCGCCCTGCCTGACCGCCTGCCGTCTGTGAGTGGACACAGCCAGATCCGCACTGCGCCCTGCCTGCCCGTCTCCCGTGAATGAGTGGACACAGCCAGATCCGCACTGCGCCTTGCCTGCCAGTCTCCCGTCAGTGAGTGGACACAGCCAGATCCGCACTGCGCCCTGCCTGCCCGTCTCCCGTGGGTGAGTGGACACAGCCAGATCCGCACTGCGCCTTGCCTGCCCGTCTGCCGTGGGCGAGTGGACACAGCCAGATCCGCACTGCGCCCTGCCTGCCCGTCTGCCGTGGGTCAGTGGACATAGCCATATCCACACAGCACCCTCTCTGCCCGTCTCCCGTGGGTGAGTGGACACAGCCAGATCCGCACTGCACCCTGTCTGACCGTCTGCCGTGGGTGAGTGGACACAGCAGATCCGCACTGTGCCCTGCCTGCCCGTCTCCCGTAGGTGAGTGGACACAGCCAGATCCGCACTGCGCCCTGCCTGCCCGTCCCCCGTGGGTGAGTGGACACAGCCAGATCCGCACTGCGCCTTGCCTGCCCGTCTCCCGTCAGTGAGTGGACACAGCCAGATCCGCACTGCGCCCTGCCTGCCCGTCTCCCGTGGGTGAGTGGACACAGCCAGATCCGCACTGCGCTCTGCCAGCCCTTCTCCCGTGGGCGAGTGGACACAGCCAGATCCGCACTGCGCCCTGCCTGCCCGTCTGCCGTGGGTGAGTGGACACAGCCAGGTACGCACTGCGCCCTGCCTGACCGCCTGTCGTGGGTGAGTGGACACAGCCAGATATGCACTGCGCCCTGCCTGCCCGTCTCCCGTGGGCGAGTGGAGACAGCCAGGTCCGCACTACGCCCTGCCTGACCGCCTGCCGTCTGTGAGTGGACACAGCCAGATCCGCACTGCGCCCTGCCTGCCCGTCTCCAGTGAATGATTGGACACAGCCAGAACCGCACTGAGCCTTGCCTGCCCGTCTCCCGTGGGTGAGTGGACACAGCCAGATCCGCACTGCGTCCTGCCTGCCCGTCTGCCGTGGGTCAGTGGACATAGCCATATCCACACAGCACCCTCTCTGCCCGTCTCCCGTGGGTGAGTGGACACAGCCAGATCCACACTGCGCCCTGCCTGCCCGTCTCCCGTGGGTGAGTGGACACACCCAGATCCGCACTGCACCCTGTCTGACCGTCTGCCGTGGGTGAGTGGACACAGCCAGATCCGCACTGTGCCGTGCCTGCCCGTCACCCGTGGGTGAGTGGACACAGCCAGATCCGCACTGCGCCCTGCCTGCCCGTCTCCCGTGGGTGAGTGGACACAACCAGATCCGCACTGCACCCTGTCTGACCGTCTGCCGTTGGTGAGTGGACACAGCCAGATCCGCACTACGCCCTTCCTGACCATCTGCCGTGCGTCAGTGGACATAGCCATATCCACACAGCACCCTCTCTGCCCGTCTCCCGTGGGTGTGTGGACACAGCCAAATCCACACTGCGCCTAGCCTGCCCGTCTCCCATGGGTGAGGGGACACAGCCAGATCCGCACTGCGCCCTGTCTGCCCGTCTCCCGTGGGTGAGTGGACACAGCCAGATCCGCACTGCGCCCTGCCTGCCCATCCCCCGTGGGTGAGTGGACACAGACAGATCCGCACTGCGCCTTGCATGCCCGTCTCCCATCAGTGAGGGGACACAGCCACATCCGCACTGCGCCCTGCCTGCCCGTCTCCCGTGGGTGAGTGGACACAGCCAGATCCGCACTGCTCCCTGCCTGCCCGTCTGCCGTGGGTGAGTGGACACAGCCAGATCCGCACTGCGCCCTGCCTGACCATCTGCCGTGGGGGAGTGGACACAGCCAGATCCGCACTGCGCCTTGCCTGCCCGTCTGCCGTGGGCGAGTGGACACAGCCAGATCCGCACTACGCCCTGCCTGACCGCCTGCCGTGGGTGAGTGGACACAGCCAGATCCGCACTGCGCCCTGCCTGACCGCCTGCCGTGAGTGGGTGGACACAGCCAGATCCGTACTGCGCCCTGCCTGCCCGTCTTCCGTTGGTCAGTGGACATGGCCAGATCCACACAGCACCGTCTCTGCCCATCTCCCGTGGGTGAGTGGACACAGCCAGATCCACACTGCGCCCTGCCTGCCCGTCTCCCGTGGGTGAGTGGACACAGCCAGATCCGCACTGCACCCTGTCTGACCGTCTGCCGTGGGTGAGTGGACACAGCCAGATCCGCACTGTGCCCTGCCTGCCCGTCTCCCGTAGGTGAGTGGACACAGCCAGATCCGCACTGCGCCCTGCCTGCCCGTCTCCCGTGGGTGAGTGGACACAGCCAGATCCGTACTGCACCCTGTCTGACCGTCTGCCGTTGGTGAGTGGACACAGCCAGATCCGCACTGCGCCCTGCCTGGCCGTCTGCCGTGGGTCAGTGGACATAGCCATATCCACACAGCACCCTCTCTGCCCGTCTCCCGTGGGTGTGTGGACACAGCCAGATCCACAGTGCGCCTTGCCTGCCCATCTCGCATGGGTGAGGGGACACAGCCAGATCCGCACTGCGCCCTGCCTGCCCGTCTCCCGTGGGTGAGTGGACACAGCCAGATCCGCACTGCGCCCTGCCTGCCCGTCCCCCGTGGGTGAGTGGACAAAGCCAGATCCGCACTGCGCCTTGCCTGCCCGTCTCCCGTCAGTGAGTGGACACAGCCAGATCCGCACTGCGCCCTGCCTGCCCGTCTCCCGTGGGTGAGTGGACACAGCCAGATCCGCACTGCGCCCTGCCAGCCCTTCTCCCGTGGGCGAGTGGACACAGCCAGATCCGCACTGCGCCCTGCCTGCCCATCTGCCGTGGGTGAGTGGACACAGCCATATCCGCACTGCGCCCTGCCTGACCGCCTGCCGTGGGTGAGTGGACACAGCCAGATATGCACTGCGCCCTGCCTGCCCGTCTCCCGTGGGCGAGTGGACACTGCCAGATCCGCACTGCGCCCTGCCTGACCGCCTGCCGTCTGTGAGTGGACACAGCCAGATCCGCACTGCGCCCTGCCTGCCCGTCTCCAGTGAATGAGTGGACACAGCCAGATCCGCACTGAGCCTTGCCTGCCCGTCTCCCGTGGGTGAGTGGACACAGCCAGATCCGCACTGCGCCTTGCCTGCCCGTCTGCCGTGGGCGAGTGGACACAGCCAGATCCGCACTGCGTCCTGCCTGCCCGTCTGCCGTGGGTCAGTGGACATAGCCATATCCACACAGCACCCTCTCTGCCCGTCTCCCGTGGGTGAGTGGACACAGCCAGATCCACACTGCGCCCTGCCTGCCCGTCTCCCGTTGGTGAGTGGACACAGCCAGATCCGCACTGCACCCTGTCTGACCGTCTGCCGTGGGTGAGTGGACACAGCCAGATCCGCACTGTGCCGTGCCTGCCCGTCTCCCGTGGGTGAGTGGACACAGCCAGATCCGCACTGCTCCCTGCCTGCCCGTCTCCCGTGGGTGAGTGGACACAACCAGATCCGCACTGCACCCTGTCTGACCATCTGCCGTTGGTGAGTGGACACAGCCAGATCGGCACTACGCCCTGCCTGACCGTCTGCCGTGGGTCAGTGGACATAGCCATATCCACACAGCACCCTCTCTGCCCGTCTCCCGTGGGTGTGTGGACACAGCCAGATCCACACTGCGCCTTGCCTGCCCGTCTCCCGTGGGTGAGGGTACACAGCCAGATCCGCACTGCGCCCTGTCTGCCCGTCTCCCGTGGGTGAGTGGACACAGCCAGATCCGCACTGCGCCCTGCCTGCCCGTCCCCCGTGGGTGAGTGGACACAGCCAGATCCGCACTGTGCCTAGCATGCCCGTCTCCCATCAGTGAGTGGACACAGCCAGATCCGCACTGCGCCCTGCCTGCCCGTCTCCCGTGGGTGAGTGGACACAGCCAGATCCGCACTGCTCCCTGCCTGCCCGTCTGCCGTGGGTGAGTGGACACAGCCAGATCCGCACTGCGCCCTGCCTGACCATCTGCCGTGGGGGAGTGGACACAGCCAGATCCGCACTGCGCCCTGTCTGCCCGTCTGCCGTGGGCGAGTGGACACAGCCAGATCCGCACTATGCCCTGCCTGACCGCCTGCCGTGGGTGAGTGGACACAGCCAGATCCGCACTGCGCCCTGCCTGACCGCCTGCCGTGAGTGAGTGGACACAGCCAGATCCGTACTGCGCCCTGCCGGCCCGTCTTCCATTGGTCAGTGGACATGGCCAGATCCACACAGCACCGTCTCTGCCCATCTCCCGTGGGTGAGTGGACACAGCCAGATCCGCACTGCGCCCTGCCTGCCCGTCTGCCGTGGGCGAGTGGACACAGCCAGATCCGCACTGCGCCCTGCCTGACCGTCTGACGTGGGTGATTGGACACAGCCAGATCCGCACTGTGCCCTCCCTGACCGCCTGCCGTGGGTGAGTGGACACAGCCCGATCTGTACTGCGCCCTGCCTGCCCGTCTCCCGTGGGCGAGTGGACACAGCCAGATCCGCACTGCGCCCTGCCTGCCCGTCTGCCGTGGGTGAGTGGACACAGCCAGATCCGCACTGCGCCCTGCCTGCCCGTCTGCCGTGGGTGAGTGGACACAGCCAGATCCGCACTACGCCCTGCCTGACCGCCTGCCGTGGGTCAGTGGACATAGCCAGATCCACACAGCACCGTCTCTGCCCATCTCCCGTGGGTGAGTGGACACAGCCGGATCCGCACTGCGCCCTGCCTGCCCGTCTCCCGTGGGTGAGTGGACACAGCCAGATCCACACTGTGCCCTGCCTGCCCGTCTCCCGTGGGTGAGTGGACACAGCCAGATCCGCACTGCGCCCTGCCTGACCGTCTGCCGTGGGTGAGTGGACACAGCCAGATCCGCACTGCGCCCTGCCTGACCGCCTGCCGTGGGTGAGTGGTTACAGCCACATCCGCACTGCGCCCTGACTGCCCGTCTCCCGTGGGCGAGTGGACACAGCCAAATCCACACTGCGCCCTGCCTGCCCATCTTCCGTGGGTGAGTGGACACAGCCAGATCCGCACTGCGCCCTGCCTGCCCGTCTCCCGAGGGTGAGTGGACACAGCCAGATCCGCACTGCGCCCTGCCTGCCCGTCTCCCGTGGGTGAGTGGACACAGCCAGATCCGCACTGCGCCCTGCCTGCCCGTCTCCCGTGGGTGAGTGGACACAGCCAGATCCGCACTGCACCCTGCCTGACCGCCTGCCGTGGGTGAGTGGACACAGCCAGATCCGTACTGCGCCCTGCCCACCCGTCTGCCGTGGGTCAGTGGACATAGCCAAATCCACACAACACCGTCTCTGCCCGTCTCCCGTGGGTGAGTGCACACACAAGATCCGCACTGCGCCTTGCCTGCCCGTCTCCCGTGGGTGAGTGGACACAGCCATATCCGCACTTCGCCCTGCCTGCCCGTCTCCCGTGGGTGTGTGGACACAGCCAGATCCGCACTGCGCCCTGCCTGACCGTCTGCCGTGGGTGAGTGGACACAGCCATATCCGTACTGGCCCTGCCTGACCGCCTGCCGTGGGTGAGTGGACACAGCCAGATCGCACTGCGCCCTGGCTGACCGCCTGCAGTGGGTGCGTGGACACAGCCAGATCCGCACTGCGCCCTGCCTGACCGCCTGCCGTGGGTGAGTGGACACGGCCAGATCCGCACTGCGCCCTGCCGGACCGCCTGCCGTGGGTGAGTGGACACAGCCAGATCCGTACTGCGCCCTGCCTGCCCGTCTGCCGTGGGTCAGTGGACATAGCCCGATCCAAACAGCACTGTCTCTGCCCATCTCCCGTGGGTGAGTGGACACAGCCGGATCCGCACTGCGCCCTTCCTGCCCGTCTCCCGTGGGTGAGTGGACACAGCCGGATCCGCACTGCGCCCTGCCTGCCGGTCTCCCGTGGGTGAGTGGACACGGCCAGATCCGCACTGCGCCCTGCCTGCCCGTCTCCCGTGGGCGAGTGGACACAGCCAGATCCGCACTGCGCCCTGCCTGCCCGTCT
This sequence comes from Microcebus murinus, assembly GCF_040939455.1. NCBI lineage: Eukaryota > Metazoa > Chordata > Mammalia > Primates > Cheirogaleidae > Microcebus > Microcebus murinus. Next base: position 33,177,541 of record NC_134125.1, on the reverse strand, counting down.
CCCGTGGGTGAGTGGACACAGCCAAATCCGCACTGCGCCCTGCCTGCCCGTCTCCCGTGGGTGAGTGGACACAGCCAGATCTGCACTGCGCCCTGCCTGCCCGTCTCCCGTGGGCGAGTGGACACAGCCATATCCGTACTGGCCCTGCCTGACCGCCTGCCGTGGGTGAGTGGACACAGCCAGATCCGCACTGCGCCCTGCCTGCCCGTCTGCCGTGGGCGAGTGGACACAGCCAGATCCACACTACGCCCTGCCTGACCGACTGCCGTGGGTGAGTGGACACAGCCAGATCCGCACTGCGCCCTGCCTGCCCGTCTGCCGTGGGCGAGTGGACACAGCCAGATCCGCACTGCGTCCTGCCTGACCGTCTGCCGTGGGTGAGTGGACACAGCCAGATCCGCACTGCGCCCTGCCTGCCCGTCTGCCGTGGGCGAGTGGACACAGCCAGATCCGCACTGCGTCCTGCCTGACCGTCTGCCGTGGGTGAGTGGACACAGCCAGATCCACACTGCGCCCTGCCTGCCAGTCTGCCTTGGGTGAGTGGACACAGCCAGATCCGCACTGCGCCCTGCCTGTCCGTCTGCCGTGGGTCAGTGGACACAGCCAGATCCACACAGCACCCTCTCTGCCCGTTTCCCGTGGTGAGTGGACACAGACAGATCCACACTGCGCCTTGCCTGCCCGTCTCCCTTGGGTGAGGGGACACAGCCAGATCCGCACTGCCCCCTGCCTGCCCGTCTCCCGTGGGTGAGTGGACACAGCCAGATCCGCACTGCGCCCTGGCTGACCGCCTGCTGTGGGTGCGTGGACACAGCCGGATCCACACTGCGCCCTGCCTGACCGCCTGCCGTGGGTGAGTGGACACAGCCAGATCCGCACTGTGCCCTGCCTGACCGTCAGCCGTGGGCGAGTGGACACAGCCATATCCGCACTGCGCCCTGCCTGCCCGTCTGCTGTGGGTGAGTGGACACAGCCAGATCCGCACTGCGCCCTGCCTGACCGTCTGCCGTGGGTGAGAGGACACAGCCAGATCCACACTGCGCCCTGCCTTCCCGTCTGCCGTGGGTGAGTGGACACAGCCAGATCCGCACTACGCCCTGCCTGACCGCCTGCCGTGGGTCAGTGGACATAGCCAGATCCACACAGCACCGTCTCTGCCCATCTCCCGTGGGTGAGTGGACACAGCCGGATCCGCACTGCGCCCTGCCTGCCCGTCTGCCGTGGGTGAGTGGACACAGCCAGATCCGCACTGCGCCCTGCCTGACCGTCTGCCGTGGGTGAGAGGACACAGCCAGATCCACACTGCGCCCTGCCTTCCCGTCTGCCGTGGGTGAGTGGACACAGCCAGATCCGCACTACGCCCTGCCTGACCGCCTGCCGTGGGTCAGTGGATATAGCCAGATCTACACAGCACCGTCTCTGCCCATCTCCCGTGGGTGAGTGGACACAGCCGGATCCGCACTGCGCCCTGCCTGCCCGTCTCCCGTGGGTGAGTGGACACAGCCAGATCCACACTGCGCCCTGCCTGCCCGTCTCCCGTGGGTGAGTGGACACAGCCAGATCCGCACTGCGCCCTGCCTGACCGTCTGCCGTGGGTGAGTGGACACAACCAGATCCGCACTGCGCCCTGCCTGACCGCCTGCCGTGGGTGAGTGGATACAGCCAAATCCGCACTGCACCCTGACTGCCCGTCTCCCGTGGGCGAGTGGACACAGCCAAATCCACACTGCGCCCTGCCTGCCCATCTTCCGTGGGTGAGTGGACACAGCCAGATCCGCACTGCGCCTTGCCTGCCCGTCTCCCGTGGGTGAGTGGACACAGCCAGATCCGCACTGCGCCCTGCCTGCCCGTCTCCCGTGGGCGAGTGGACACAGCCAGATCCGCACTGCGCCCTGCCTGCCCGTCTCCCGTGGGTGAGTGGACACAGCCAGATCCGCACTGCACCCTGCCTGACCGCCTGCCGTGGATGAGTGGACACAGCCAGATCCGTACTGCGCCCTACCCACCCGTCTGCCGTGGGTCAGTGGACATAGCCAAATCCACACAGCACCGTCTCTGCCCGTCTCCCGTGGGTGAGTGCACACACAAGATCCGCACTGCGCCTTGCCTGCCCGTCTCCCGTGGGTGAGTGGACACAGCCAGATCCGCACTGCGCCCTGCCTGCCCGTCTCCCGTGGGTGTGTGGACACAGCCAGATCCGCACTGCGCCCTGCCTGACCGTCTGCCGTGGGTGAGTGGACACAGCCATATCCGTACTGGCCCTGCCTGACCGCCTGCCGTGGGTGAGTGGACACAGCCAGATCGCACTGCGCCCTGGCTGACCGCCTGCAGTGGGTGCGTGGACACAGCCAGATCCGCACTGCGCCCTGCCTGACCACCTGCCGTGGGTGAGTGGACACAGCCAGATCCGCACTACGCCCTGCCTGACCGCCTGCCGTGGGTGAGTGGACACGGCCAGATCCGCACTGCGCCCTGCCGGACCGCCTGCCGTGGGTGAGTGGACACAGCCAGATCCGTACTGCGCCCTGCCTTCCCGTCTGCCGTGGGTCAGTGGACATAGCCAGATCCACACAGCACCGTCTCTGCCCATCTCCCGTGGGTGAGTGGACACAGCCGGATCCGCACTGCGCCCTTCCTGCCCGTCTCCCGTGGGTGAGTGGACACAGCCAGATCCGCACTGCGCCCTGCCTGCCGGTCTCCCGTGGGTGAGTGGACACGGCCAGATCCGCACTGCGCCCTGCCTGCCCGTCTCCCGTGGGCGAGTGGACACAGCCAGATACGCACTGCGCCCTGCCTGCCCGTCTCCCGTGGGTGAGTGGACACAGCCAAATCCGCACTGCGCCCTGCCTGCCCGTCTCCCGTGGGCGAGTGGACACAGCCATATCCGTACTGGCCCTGCCTGACCGCCTGCCGTGGGTGAGTGGACACAGCCAGATCCGCACTGCGCCCTGCCTGCCCGTCTGCCGTGGGCGAGTGGACACAGCCAGATCCACACTACGCCCTGTCTGACCGACTGCCGTGGGTGAGTGGACACAGCCAGATCCGCACTGCGCCCTGCCTGCCCGTCTGCCGTGGGTCAGTGGACATAGCCCGATCCACACAGAACCGTCTCTGCCCATCTCCCGTGGGTGAGTGGACACAGCCGGATCCGCACTGCGCCCTTCCTGCCCGTCTCCCGTGGGTGAGTGGACACAGCCAGATCCGCACTGCGCCCTGCCTGCCGGTCTCCCGTGGGTGAGTGGACACGGCCAGATCCGCACTGCGCCCTGCCTGCCCGTCTCCCGTGGGCGAGTGGACACAGCCAGATCCGCACTGCGTCCTGCCTGTCCGCCTGCCGTGGGTGAGTGGACACAGCCAGATACGCACTGCGCACTGCCTGCCCGTCTCCCGTGGGCGAGTGGACACAGCCAGATCCGCACTGCGCCCTGCCTGCCCGTCTGCCGTGGGTGAGTGGACACAGCCAGATCCGCACTGCGCCCTGCCTGACTGTCTGCTGTGGGTGAGTGGACACAGCCAGATCCGCACTGCGCCCTGCCTGCCCGTCTGCCGTGGGTGAGTGGACACAGCCAGATCCGCACTGCGCCCTGCCTGCCCGTCTGCCGTGGGTCAGTGGACATAGCCATATCCACACAGCGCCCTCTCTGCCCGTCTCCCGTGGGTGAGTGGACACAGCCAGATCCACACTGCGCCTTGCCTGCCCGTCTCCCCTGGGTGAGGGGACACAGCCAGATCCGCACTGCTCCCTGCCTGCCCGTCTGCCGTGGGTGAGTGGACACAGCCAGATCCGCACTGCGCCCTGCCTGACCATCTGCCGTGGGGGAGTGGACACAGCCAGATCCGCACTGCGCCCTGTCTGCCCGTCTGCCGTGGGCGAGTGGAAACAGCCAGATCCGCACTATGCCCTGCCTGACCGCCTGCCGTGGGTGAGTGGACACAGCCAGATCCGCACTGCGCCCTGCCTGACCGCCTGCCGTGAGTGAGTGGACACAGCCAGATCCGTACTGCGCCCTGCCGGCCCGTCTTCCATTGGTCAGTGGACATGGCCAGATCCACACAGCACCGTCTCTGCCCATCTCCCGTGGGTGAGTGGACACAGCCAGATCCGCACTACGCCCTGCCTGCCCGTCTGCCGTGGGCGAGTGGACACAGCCAGATCCGCACTGCGCCCTGCCTGACCGTCTGACGTGGGTGATTGGACACAGCCAGATCCGCACTGTGCCCTCCCTGACCGCCTGCCGTGGGTGAGTGGACACAGCCCGATCTGTACTGCGCCCTGCCTGCCCGTCTCCCGTGGGCGAGTGGACACAGCCAGATCCGCACTGCGCCCTGCCTGCCCGTCTGCCGTGGGTGAGTGGACACAGCCAGATCCGCACTGCGCCCTGCCTGCCCGTCTGCCGTGGGTGAGTGGACACAGCCAGATCCGCACTACGCCCTGCCTGACCGCCTGCCGTGGGTCAGTGGACATAGCCAGATCCACACAGCACCGTCTCTGCCCATCTCCCGTGGGTGAGTGGACACAGCCGGATCCGCACTGCGCCCTGCCTGCCCGTCTCCCGTGGGTGAGTGGACACAGCCAGATCCACACTGTGCCCTGCCTGCCCGTCTCCCGTGGGTGAGTGGACACAGCCAGATCCGCACTGCGCCCTGCCTGACCGTCTGCCGTGGGTGAGTGGACACAGCCAGATCCGCACTGCGCCCTGCCTGACCGCCTGCCGTGGGTGAGTGGTTACAGCCACATCCGCACTGCACCCTGACTGCCCGTCTCCCGTGGGCGAGTGGACACAGCCAAATCCACACTGCGCCCTGCCTGCCCATCTTCCGTGGGTGAGTGGACAGAGCCAGATCCGCACTGCGCCCTGCCTGCCCGTCTCCCGAGGGTGAGTGGACACAGCCAGATCCGCACTGCGCCCTGCCTGCCCGTCTCCCGTGGGTGAGTGGACACAGCCAGATCCGCACTGCGCCCTGCCTGCCCGTCTCCCGTGGGTGAGTGGACACAGCCAGATCCGCACTGCACCCTGCCTGACCGCCTGCCGTGGGTGAGTGGACACAGCCAGATCCGTACTGCGCCCTGCCCACCCGTCTGCCGTGGGTCAGTGGACATAGCCAAATCCACACAACACCGTCTCTGCCCGTCTCCCGTGGGTGAGTGCACACACAAGATCCGCACTGCGCCTTGCCTGCCCGTCTCCCGTGGGTGAGTGGACACAGCCATATCCGCACTTCGCCCTGCCTGCCCGTCTCCCGTGGGTGTGTGGACACAGCCAGATCCGCACTGCGCCCTGCCTTACCGTCTGCCGTGGGTGAGTGGACACAGCCATATCCGTACTGGCCCTGCCTGACCGCCTGCCGTGGGTGAGTGGACACAGCCAGATCGCACTGCGCCCTGGCTGACCGCCTGCAGTGGGTGCGTGGACACAGCCAGATCCGCACTGCGCCCTGCCTGACCACCTGCCGTGGGTGAGTGGACACAGCCAGATCCGCACTACGCCCTGCCTGACCGCCTGCCGTGGGTGAGTGGACACGGCCAGATCCGCACTGCGCCCTGCCGGACCGCCTGCCGTGGGTGAGTGGACACAGCCAGATCCGTACTGCGCCCTGCCTGCCCGTCTGCCGTGGGTCAGTGGACATAGCCCGATCCAAACAGCACCGTCTCTGCCCATCTCCCGTGGGTGAGTGGACACAGCCGGATCCGCACTGCGCCCTTCCTGCCCGTCTCCCGTGGGTGAGTGGACACAGCCGGATCCGCACTGCGCCCTGCCTGCCGGTCTCCCGTGGGTGAGTGGACACGGCCAGATCCGCACTGCGCCCTGCCTGCCCGTCTCCCGTGGGCGAGTGGACACAGCCAGATCCGCACTGCGCCCTGCCTGCCCGTCTCCCGTGGGTGAGTGGACACAGCCAAATCCGCACTGCGCCCTGCCTGCCCGTCTCCCGTGGGTGAGTGGACACAGCCAGATCTGCACTGCGCCCTGCCTGCCCGTCTCCCGTGGGCGAGTGGACACAGCCATATCCGTACTGGCCCTGCCTGACCGCCTGCCGTGGGTGAGTGGACACAGCCAGATCCGCACTGCGCCCTGCCTGCCCGTCTGCCGTGGGCGAGTGGACACAGCCAGATCCACACTACGCCCTGCCTGACCGACTGCCGTGGGTGAGTGGACACAGCCAGATCCGCACTGCGCCCTGCCTGCCCGTCTGCCGTGGGCGAGTGGACACAGCCAGATCCGCACTGCGTCCTGCCTGACCGTCTGCCGTGGGTGAGTGGACACAGCCAGATCCGCACTGCGCCCTGCCTGCCCGTCTGCCGTGGGCGAGTGGACACAGCCAGATCCGCACTGCGTCCTGCCTGACCGTCTGCCGTGGGTGAGTGGACACAGCCAGATCCACACTGCGCCCTGCCTGCCAGTCTGCCTTGGGTGAGTGGACACAGCCAGATCCGCACTGCGCCCTGCCTGTCCGTCTGCCGTGGGTCAGTGGACACAGCCAGATCCACACAGCACCCTCTCTGCCCGTTTCCCGTGGTGAGTGGACACAGCCAGATCCACACTGCGCCTTGCCTGCCCGTCTCCCTTGGGTGAGGGGACACAGCCAGATCCGCACTGCCCCCTGCCTGCCCGTCTCCCGTGGGTGAGTGGACACAGCCAGATCCGCACTGCGCCCTGGCTGACCGCCTGCTGTGGGTGCGTGGACACAGCCGGATCCACACTGCGCCCTGCCTGACCGCCTGCCGTGGGTGAGTGGACACAGCCAGATCCGCACTGTGCCCTGCCTGACCGTCAGCCGTGGGCGAGTGGACACAGCCATATCCGCACTGCGCCCTGCCTGCCCGTCTGCTGTGGGTGAGTGGACACAGCCAGATCCGCACTGCGCCCTGCCTGACCGTCTGCCGTGGGTGAGAGGACACAGCCAGATCCACACTGCGCCCTGCCTTCCCGTCTGCCGTGGGTGAGTGGACACAGCCAGATCCGCACTACGCCCTGCCTGACCGCCTGCCGTGGGTCAGTGGACATAGCCAGATCCACACAGCACCGTCTCTGCCCATCTCCCGTGGGTGAGTGGACACAGCCGGATCCGCACTGCGCCCTGCCTGCCCGTCTGCCGTGGGTGAGTGGACACAGCCAGATCCGCACTGCGCCCTGCCTGACCGTCTGCCGTGGGTGAGAGGACACAGCCAGATCCACACTGCGCCCTGCCTTCCCGTCTGCCGTGGGTGAGTGGACACAGCCAGATCCGCACTACGCCCTGCCTGACCGCCTGCCGTGGGTCAGTGGATATAGCCAGATCTACACAGCACCGTCTCTGCCCATCTCCCGTGGGTGAGTGGACACAGCCGGATCCGCACTGCGCCCTGCCTGCCCGTCTCCCGTGGGTGAGTGGACACAGCCAGATCCACACTGCGCCCTGCCTGCCCGTCTCCCGTGGGTGAGTGGACACAGCCAGATCCGCACTGCGCCCTGCCTGACCGTCTGCCGTGGGTGAGTGGACACAACCAGATCCGCACTGCGCCCTGCCTGACCGCCTGCCGTGGGTGAGTGGATACAGCCAAATCCGCACTGCACCCTGACTGCCCGTCTCCCGTGGGCGAGTGGACACAGCCAAATCCACACTGCGCCCTGCCTGCCCATCTTCCGTGGGTGAGTGGACACAGCCAGATCCGCACTGCGCCTTGCCTGCCCGTCTCCCGTGGGTGAGTGGACACAGCCAGATCCGCACTGCGCCCTGCCTGCCCGTCTCCCGTGGGCGAGTGGACACAGCCAGATCCGCACTGCGCCCTGCCTGCCCGTCTCCCGTGGGTGAGTGGACACAGCCAGATCCGCACTGCACCCTGCCTGACCGCCTGCCGTGGATGAGTGGACACAGCCAGATCCGTACTGCGCCCTACCCACCAGTCTGCCGTGGGTCAGTGGACATAGCCAAATCCACACAGCACCGTCTCTGCCCGTCTCCCGTGGGTGAGTGCACACACAAGATCCGCACTGCGCCTTGCCTGCCCGTCTCCGGTGGGTGAATGGACACAGCCAGATCCGCACTGCGCCCTGCCTGCCCGTCTCCCGTGGGTGTGTGGACACAGCCAGATCCGCACTGCGCCCTGCCTGACCGTCTGCCGTGGGTGAGTGGACACAGCCATATCCGTACTGGCCCTGCCTGACCGCCTGCCGTGGGTGAGTGGACACAGCCAGATCGCACTGCGCCCTGGCTGACCGCCTGCAGTGGGTGCGTGGACACAGCCAGATCCGCACTGCGCCCTGCCTGACCACCTGCCGTGGGTGAGTGGACACAGCCAGATCCGCACTACGCCCTGCCTGACCGCCTGCCGTGGGTGAGTGGACACGGCCAGATCCGCACTGCGCCCTGCCGGACCGCCTGCCGTGGGTGAGTGGACACAGCCAGATCCGTACTGCGCCCTGCCTTCCCGTCTGCCGTGGGTCAGTGGACATAGCCAGATCCACACAGCACCGTCTCTGCCCATCTCCCGTGGGTGAGTGGACACAGCCGGATCCGCACTGCGCCCTTCCTGCCCGTCTCCCGTGGGTGAGTGGACACAGCCAGATCCGCACTGCGCCCTGCCTGCCGGTCTCCCGTGGGTGAGTGGACACGGCCAGATCCGCACTGCGCCCTGCCTGCCTGTCTCCCGTGGGCGAGTGGACACAGCCAGATACGCACTGCGCCCTGCCTGCCCGTCTCCCGTGGGTGAGTGGACACAGCCAAATCCGCACTGCGCCCTGCCTGCCCGTCTCCCGTGGGCGAGTGGACACAGCCATATCCGTACTGGCCCTGCCTGACCGCCTGCCGTGGGTGAGTGGACACAGCCAGATCCGCACTGCGCCCTGCCTGCCCGTCTGCCGTGGGCGAGTGGACACAGCCAGATCCACACTACGCCCTGTCTGACCGACTGCCGTGGGTGAGTGGACACAGCCAGATCCGCACTGCGCCCTGCCTGCCCGTCTGCCGTGGGTCAGTGGACATAGCCCGATCCACACAGCACCGTCTCTGCCCATCTCCCGTGGGTGAGTGGACACAGCCGGATCCGCACTGCGCCCTTCCTGCCCGTCTCCCGTGGGTGAGTGGACACAGCCAGATCCGCACTGCGCCCTGCCTGCCGGTCTCCCGTGGGTGAGTGGACACGGCCAGATCCGCACTGCGCCCTGCCTGCCCGTCTCCCGTGGGCGAGTGGACACAGCCAGATCCGCACTGCGTCCTGCCTGTCCGCCTGCCGTGGGTGAGTGGACACAGCCAGATACGCACTGCGCCCTGCCTGCCCGTCTCCCGTGGGCGAGTGGACACAGCCAGATCCGCACTGCGCCCTGCCTGCCCGTCTGCCGTGGGTGAGTGGACACAGCCAGATCCGCACTGCGCCCTGCCTGACCGTCTGCTGTGGGTGAGTGGACACAGCCAGATCCGCACTGCGCCCTGCCTGCCCGTCTGCCGTGGGTGAGTGGACACAGCCAGATCCGCACTGCGCCCTGCCTGCCCGTCTGCCGTGGGTCAGTGGACATAGCCATATCCACACTGCGCCCTCTCTGCCCGTCTCCCGTGGGTGAGTGGACACAGCCAGATCCACACTGCGCCTTGCCTGCCCGTCTCCCCTGGGTGAGGGGACACAGCCAGATCCGCACTGCGCCCTGCCTGCCCGTCTCCCGTGGGTGAGTGGACACAGCCAGATCCGCACTGCGCCCAGCCTGCCCGTCTCCCGTGGGTGAGTGGACACAGCCAGATCCGCACTGCGCCTTGCCTGCCCGTCTCCCGTCAGTGAGTGGACACAGCCAGATCCGCACTGCGCCCTGCCTGCCCGTCTCCCGTGGGCGAGTGGACACAGCCAGATCCGCACTGCGCCCTGCCTGCCCGTCTCCCGTGGGCTAGTGGACACAGCCAGATCCGCACTGCGCCCTTACTGCCCGTCTCCCGTGGGTGAGTGGACACAGACAGATCCGCACTGCGCCCTGCCTGCCCGTCTCCCGTGGGCGATTGGACACAGCCAGATCCGCACTGCGCCCTGCCTGCCCGTCTGCCGTGGGCGAGAGGACACAGCCAGATCCGCACTGCGCCCTGCATGCCGGTCTGCCGTGGGTGAGTGGACACGGCCAGATCCGCACTGCGCCCTGCCTGACCGTCTGCCGTGGGTGAGTGGACACAGCCAGATCCACACTGCGCCCTGCCTGCCCGTCTGCCGTGGGTGAGTGTACACAGCCAGATCCGCACTACGCCCTGCCTGACCACCTGCCGTGGGTGAGTGGACACAGCCAGATCCGCACTGCGCCCTGCCTGTCCGCCTGCCGTGGGTGAGTGGACACAGCCAGATCCGTACTGCGCCCTGCCTGCCCGTCTGCCGTGGGTCAGTGGACATAGCCAGATCGACACAGCATCGTCTCTGCCCATCTCCCGTGGGTGAGTGGACACAGCCGGATCCGCACTGCGCCCTGCCTGCCCGTCTCCCGTGGGTGAGTGGACACAGCCAGATCCGCACTGCGCTCTGCCTGCCCGTCTCCCGTGGGTGAGTGGACACAGCCAGATCCGCACTGTGCCCTGACTGACCGTCTCCCGTGGGTGAGTGGACACAGCCAGATCCGAACTGCGCCCTGCCTGCCCGTCTCCCGTAGGTGAGTGGACACAGCCAGATCCGCACTGCACCCTGACTGACCGTCTGCCGTTGGTGAGTGGACACAGCCAGATCCGCCCTGCGCCCTGCCTGACCGTCTGCCGTGGGTCAGTGGACATAGCCATATCCACACAGCACCCTCTCTGCCCGTCCCCCGTGGGTGTGTGGACACAGCCAGATCCACACTGCGCCTTGCCTGCCCGTCTCCCGTGGGTGAGGGGACACAGCCAGATCCGCACTGCGCCCTGCCTGCCCGTCTCCCGTGGGTGAGTGGACACAGCCAGATCCGCACTGCGCCCTGCCTGCCCGTCCCCCGTGGGTGAGTGGACACAGCCAGATCAGCACTGCGCCTTACATGCCCGTCTCCGGTCAGTGAGTGGACACAGCCAGATCCGCACTGCGCCCTGCCTGCCCGTCTCCCGTGGGTGAGTGGACACAGCCAGATCCGCACTGCGCCCTGCCTGCCCGTCTCCCGTGGGCGAGTGGACACAGCCAGATCCGCACTGCGCCCTGCCTCACCATCTGCCGTGGGGGAGTGGACAGAGCCAGATCCGCACTGCGCCCTGCCTGCCCGTCCTCCGTGGGCGAGTGGACACAGCCAGATCCGCACTGCGCCCTGCCTGACTGTCTGCCGTGGGTTAGTGGACACAGCCAGATCCGCACTGCGCCCTGCCTGACCGCCTGCCGTGGGTGAGTGGACACAGCCAGATCCGCACTGCGCATTGCCTGCCCGTCTCCCCTGGGTGAACGGACACAGCCAGATTCGCACTACGCCCTGCCTGCCCGTCTCCCGTGGGTGAGTGGACACAGCCAGATCCGCACTACGCCCTGCCTGACCGCCTGCCGTGGGTGAGTGGACACAGCCAGATCCGCACTGCGCCCTGCCTGACCGCCTGCCGTGAGTGAGTGGACACAGCCAGATCCGTACTGCGCCCTGCCTGCCCGTCTTCCGTGGGTCAGTGGACATGGCCAGATCCAAACAGCACCGTCTCTGCCCATCTCCCGTGGGTTAGTGGACACAGCCAGATCCGCACTGCGCCCTGCCTGCCCATCTGCCGTGGGCGAGTGGACACAGCCAGATCCGCACTGCGCCCTGGCTGACCGTCTGCCGTGGGTGAGTGGACACAGCCAGATCCACACTGCGCCCTGCCTGCCCGTCTGCCGTGGGTGAGTGGACACAGCCAGATCCGCACTGCGCCCTGCCTGCCCGTCTCCCGTGGGCGAGTGGACACAGCCAGATCTGCACTGCGCCCTGCCTGCCCGTCTGCCGTGGGTGAGTGGACACAGCCAGATCGCACTGCGCCCTGGCTGACCGCCTGCATTGGGTGCGTGGACACAGCCAGATCCGCACTGCGCCCTGCCTGACCACCTGCCGTGGGTGAGTGGACACAGCCAGATCCGCACTACGCCCTGCCTGACCGCCTGCCGTGGGTGAGTGGACACGGCCAGATCCGCACTGCGCCCTGCCGGACCGCCTGCCGTGGGTGAGTGGACACAGCTAGATCCGTACTGCGCCCTGCCTGCCCGTCTGCCGTGGGTCAGTGGACATAGCCAGATCCACACAGCACCGTCTCTGCCCATCTCCCGTGGGTGAGTGGACACAGCCGGATCCGCACTGCGCCCTTCCTGCCCGTCTCCCGTGGGTGAGTGGACACAGCCAGATCCGCACTGCGCCCTGCCTGCCGGTCTCCCGTGGGTGAGTGGACACAGCCAGATCCGCACTGCGCCCTGCCTGCCCGTCTCCCGTGGGCGAGTGGACACAGCCAGATACGCACTGCGCCCTGCCTGCCCGTCTCCCGTGGGTGAGTGGACACAGCCAAATCCGCACTGCGCCCTGCCTGCCCGTCTCCCGTGGGCGAGTGGACACAGCCATATCCGTACTGGCCCTGCCTGACCGCCTGCCGTGGGTGAGTGGACACAGCCAGATCCGCACTGCGCCCTGCCTGCCCGTCTGCCGTGGGCGAGTGGACACAGCCAGATCCACACTACGCCCTGTCTGAGCGACTGCCGTGGGTGAGTGGACACAGCCAGATCCGCACTGCGCCCTGCCTGCCCGTCTGCCGTGGGTCAGTGGACATAGCCCGATCCACACAGCACCGTCTCTGCCCATCTCCCGTGGGTGAGTGGACACAGCCGGATCCGCACTGCGCCCTTCCTGCCCGTCTCCCGTGGGTGAGTGGACACAGCCAGATCCGCACTGCGCCCTGCCTGCCGGTCTCCCGTGGGTGAGTGGACACGGCCAGATCCGCACTGCGCCCTGCCTGCCCGTCTCCCGTGGGCGAGTGGACACAGCCAGATCCGCACTGCGTCCTGCCTGTCCGCCTGCCGTGGGTGAGTGGACACAGCCAGATACGCACTGCGCCCTGCCTGCCCGTCTCCCGTGGGCGAGTGGACACAGCCAGATCCGCACTGCGCCCTGCCTGCCCGTCTGCCGTGGGTGAGTGGACACAGCCAGATCCGCACTGCGCCCTGCCTGACTGTCTGCTGTGGGTGAGTGGACACAGCCAGATCCGCACTGCGCCCTGCCTGCCCGTCTGCCGTGGGTGAGTGGACACAGCCAGATCCGCACTGCGCCCTGCCTGCCCGTCTGCCGTGGGTCAGTGGACATAGCCATATCCACACAGCGCCCTCACTGCCCGTCTCCCGTGGGTGAGTGGACACAGCCAGATCCACACTGCGCCTTGCCTGCCCGTCTCCCCTGGGTGAGGGGACACAGCCAGATCCGCACTGCGCCCTGCCTGCCCGTCTCCCGTGGGTGAGTGGACACAGCCAGATCCGCACTGCGCCCTGCCTGCCCGTCTCCCGTGGGTGAGTGGACACAGCCAGATCCGCACTGCGCCTTGCCTGCCCGTCTCCCGTCAGTGAGTGGACACAGCCAGATCCGCACTGCGCCCTGCCTGCCCGTCTCCCGTGGGCGAGTGGACACAGCCAGATCCGCACTGCGCCCTGCCTGCCCGTCTCCCGTGGGCGAGTGGACACAGCCAGATCCGCACTGCGCCCTTACTGCCCGTCTCCCGTGGGTGAGTGGACACAGACAGATCCGCACTGCGCCCTGCCTGCCCGTCTCCCGTGGGCGAGTGGACACAGCCAGATCCGCACTGCGCCCTGCCTGCCCGTCTGCCGTGGGCGAGAGGACACAGCCAGATCCGCACTGCGCCCTGCATGCCGGTCTGCCGTGGGTGAGTGGACACGGCCAGATCCGCACTGCGCCCTGCCTGACCGTCTGCCGTGGGTGAGTGGACACAGCCAGATCCACACTGCGCCCTGCCTGCCCGTCTGCCGTGGGTGAGTGTACACAGCCAGATCCGCACTACGCCCTGCCTGACCACCTGCCGTGGGTGAGTGGACACAGCCAGATCTGCACTGCGCCCTGCCTGTCCGCCTGCCGTGGGTGAGTGGACACAGCCAGATCCGTACTGCGCCCTGCCTGCCCGTCTGCCGTGGGTGAGTGGACATAGCCAGATCGACACAGCATCGTCTCTGCCCATCTCCCGTGGGTGAGTGGACACAGCCGGATCCGCACTGCGCCCTGCCTGCCCGTCTCCCGTGCGTGAGTGGACACAGCCAGATCCGCACTGCGCCCTGCCTGCCCGTCTCCCGTGGGTGAGTGGACACAGCCAGATCCGCACTGCGCCCTGACTGACCGTCTCCCGTGGGTGAGTGGACACAGCCAGATCCGAACTGCGCCCTGCCTGCCCGTCTCCCGTGGGTGAGTGGACACAGCCAGATCCGCACTGCACCCTGACTGACCGTCTGCCGTTGGTGAGTGGACACAGCCAGATCCGCACTGCGCCCTGCCTGACCGTCTGCCGTGGGTCAGTGGACATAGCCATATCCACACAGCACCCTCTCTGCCCGTCCCCCGTGGGTGTGTGGACACAGCCAGATCCACACTGCGCCTTGCCTGCCCGTCTCCCGTGGGTGAGGGGACACAGCCAGATCCGCACTGCGCCCTGCCTGCCCGTCTCCCGTGGGTGAGTGGACACAGCCAGATCCGCACTGCGCCCTGCCTGCCCGTCCCCCGTGGGTGAGTGGACACAGCCAGATCAGCACTGCGCCTTGCATGCCCGTCTCCGGTCAGTGAGTGGACACAGCCAGATCCGCACTGCGCCCTGCCTGCCCGTCTCCCGTGGGTGAGTGGACACAGCCAGATCCGCACTGCGCCCTGCCTGCCCGTCTCCCGTGGGCGAGTGGACACAGCCAGATCCGCACTGCGCCCTGCCTCACCATCTGCCGTGGGGGAGTGGACAGAGCCAGATCCGCACTGCGCCCTGCCTGCCCGTCTCCCGTGGGCGAGTGGACACAGCCAGATCCGCACTGCGCCCTGCCTGACTGTCTGCCGTGGGTTAGTGGACACAGCCAGATCCGCACTGCGCCCTGCCTGACCGCCTGCCGTGGGTGAGTGGACACAGCCAGATCCGCACTGCGCATTGCCTGCCCGTCTCCCCTGGGTGAACGGACACAGCCAGATTCGCACTACGCCCTGCCTGCCCGTCTCCCGTGGGTGAGTGGACACAGCCAGATCCGCACTACGCCCTGCCTGACCGCCTGCCGTGGGTGAGTGGACACAGCCAGATCCGCACTGCGCCCTGCCTGACCGCCTGCCGTGAGTGAGTGGACACAGCCAGATCCGTACTGCGCCCTGCCTGCCCGTCTTCCGTGGGTCAGTGGACATGGCCAGATCCAAACAGCACCGTCTCTGCCCATCTCCCGTGGGTTAGTGGACACAGCCAGATCCGCACTGCGCCCTGCCTGCCCATCTGCCGTGGGCGAGTGGACACAGCCAGATCCGCACTGCGCCCTGGCTGACCGTCTGCCGTGGGTGAGTGGACACAGCCAGATCCACACTGCGCCCTGCCTGCCCGTCTGCCGTGGGTGAGGGGACACAGCCAGATCCGCACTGCGCCCTGCCTGCCCGTCTCCCGTGGGCGAGTGGACACAGCCAGATCTGCACTGCGCCCTGCCTGCCCGTCTGCCGTGGGTGAGTGGACACAGCCAGATCCGCACTGCGCCCTGCCTGACCGTCTGCCGTGGGTGAGTGGACACAGCCAGATCCACACTGCGCCCTGCCTGCCCATCTGCCGTAAGTGAGTGGACACAGCCAGATCCGTACTGCACCCTGCCTGACCGTCTGCCGTGGGTGACTGGACACAGCCAGATCCGCACTGCGCCCTGGCTGACCGCCTGCTGTGGGTGCGTGGACATAGCCAGATCCGCACAGCACCCTGCCTGACCGCCTGCTGTGGGTGAGTGGACACAGCCAGATCCGCATTGCGCCCTGCCTGCCCGTCTCCCGTGGGCGAGTGGACACAGCCAGATACGCACTGCGCCCTGCCTGCCCGTCTCCTGTGGGCGAGTAGACACAGCCAGATCCGTACTGCGCCCTGCCTGCCCGTCTGCCGTTGGACAGTGGACATAGCCAGATCCACACAGCACCGTCTCTGCCCATCTCCCGTGGGTGAGTGGACACACCCGGATCCGCTCTGCGCCCTGCCTGCCCGTCTGCCGTGGGTGAGTGGACACAGCCAGATCCGCACTGCGCCCTACCTGCCCGTCTCCCGTGGGTGAGTGTACACAGCCAGATCCGCACTGCGACCTGACTCCCCATCTCCTGTGGGTGAGTGGACACAGCCAGATCCGCACTGAGCCCTGCCTGCCCGTCTCCCGTGGGTGAGTGGACACAGCCAGATCCGTACTGCGCCCTGCCTGACCGCCTGCCGTGGGTGAGTGGACACAGCCAGATCCGTACTGCGCCCTGCCTGCCCGTCTGCCGTGGGTCAGTGGACATAGCCAGATCCACACAGCACCGTCTCTGCCCATCTCCCGTGGGTTAGTGGACACAGCCAGATCCGCCCTGCGCCCTGCCTGCCCGTCTCCCGTTGGTGAGTGGACACAGCCAGATCCGCACTGCGCCCTTCCTACCCGTCTCCCGTGGGTGAGTGGACACAGCCAGATCCGCACTGCGCCCTGCATGCCCGTCTCCCGTGGGTGAGTGGACACAGCCAGATCCGCACTGCGCCCTGCCTGCCCGTCTCCCGTGGGTGAGTGGACACAGCCAGATCCGCACTGCACCCTGCCTGACCGCCTGACGTGGGTGAGTGGACACAGCCAGATCCGTACTGCGCCCTGCCTGCCCATCTGCCGTGGGTCAGTGGACATAGCCAGATCCACACAGCACCATCTCTGCCCGTCTCCAGTGGGTGAGTGGACACAGCCAGATCCGCACTGCGACTTGACTACCCGTCTCCCGTGGGTGAGTGGACACAGCCAGAACCGCACTGCGCCCTGCCTGCCCGTCTCCCGTGGGTGAGTGGACACAGCCAGATCCGCACTGCGCACTGCCTGACCGTCTGCCGTGGGTGAGTGGACACAGCCAGATCCGCACTGCGCTCTGCATGACCGCCTGCCGTGGGTGAGTGGACACAGCCAGATCCGCACTGCGCCCTGCCTGCCCGTCTCCCGTGGGCGAGTGGACACAGCCAGATCCGTACTGCGCCCTGCCTGCCCGTCTGCCGTGGGTCAGTGGACATAGCCAGATCCACACAGCACCGTCTCTGCCCATCTCCCGTGGGTTAGTGGACACAGCCAGATCCGCCCTGCGCCCTGCCTGCCCGTCTCCCGTGGGTGAGTGGACACATCCAGATACGCACTGCGCCCTTCCTACCCGTCTCCCGTGGGTGAGTGGACACAGCCAGATCCGCACTGCGCCCTGCATGCCCGTCTCCCGTGGGTGAGTGGACACAGCCAGATCCGCACTGCGCCCTGCCTGCCCGTCTCCCGTGGGTGAGTGGACACAGCCAGATCCATACTGTGCCCTGCATGCCCATCTGCCGTGGGTCAGTGGACATAGCCAGATCCACACAGCACCCTCTCTGCCCGTCTCCAGTGGGTGAGTGGACACAGCCAGATCCGCACTGCGCCTTGACTACCCGTCTCCCGTGGGTGAGTGGACACAGCCAGAACCGCACTGCGCCCTGCCTGCCCGTCTCCCGTGGGTGAGTGGACACAGCCAGATCCGCACTGCGCACTGCCTGACCGTCTGAGGTGGGTGAGTGGTCACAGCCATATCCGCACTGTGCCCTGACTGACCGCCTGCCGTGGGTGAGTGGACACAGCCAGATCCGCACTGCGCCCTGCCTGCCCATCTCTCGTGGGCGAGTGGACACAGCCAGATCTGCACTGCGCCCTGCCTGCCCGTCTGCCGTGGGTGAGTGGACACAGCCAGATCCGCACTGCGCCCACCTGACCGTCTGCCGTGGGTGAGTGGACACAGCCAGATCCACACTGCGCCCTGCCTGCCCGTCTGCCGTAAGTGAGTGGACACAGACAGATCCGTACTGCACCCTGCCTGACCGTCTGCCGTGGGTGACTGGACACAGCCAGATCCGCACTGCGCCCTGGCTGACCGCCTACTGTGGGTGCGTGGACATAGCCAGATCCGCACAGCACCCTGCCTGACCGCCTGCCGTGGGTGAGTGGACACAGCCAGATCCGCACTGCGCCCTGCTTGACCATCTGCCGTGCGTGAGTGGACACAGCCGGATCCGCACTGCGCCCTGCCTGCCCGTCTCCCGTGGGTGAGTGGACACAGCCGGATCCGCACTACGCCCTGCCTGCCCGTTTCCCGTGGGTGAGTGTACACAGCCAGATCCGCACTGCGCACTGCCTGCCCGTCTGCCGTGGGCGAGTGGACAAAGCCAGATCCGCACTGCGCCCATCCTGACCGTCTGCCGTGGGTGAGTGGACACAGCCAGATCCGCACTGCGCCCTGCCTGCCCGTCTGCCGTGGGCGAGAGGTCACAGCCATATCCGCACTGCGCCCTGCCTTCCCGTCTCCCGTGGGCGGGTGGACACAGCCAGATCTGCACTGCGCCCTGCCTGCCCGTCTGCCGTGGGTGAGTGGACACAGCCAGATCCGCACTGCGCCTGGCTGACCGTCTGCCGTGGGTGAGTGGACACAGCCAGATCCACACTGTGCCCTGCCTGCCAGTCTGCGGTGGGTGAGTGGACACAGCCAGATCCGCACTGCGCCCTGCCTGACCGTATGCCGTGGGTGAGTGGACACTGCCAGATCCGCACTGCGCCCTGGCTGACCTTCTTCCGTGGGTCAGTGGACATAGCCATATCCACACAGCACCCATTCTGCCCTTCTCCCGTGGGTGAGTGGACACAGCCAAATCCACACTGCGCCTTGCCTGCCCGTCTCCCCTGGGTGAGGGTACACAGCCAGATCCGCACTGCGCCCTGCCTGCCCGTCTACCGTGGGTGAGCGGACACAGCCAGATCCGCATTGCGCCCTGCCGGCCCGTCTCCCGTGGGCGAGTGGACACAGCCAGATCCGCACTGCGCCCTGCCTGCCCGTCTCCCATGGGTGAGTGGACACAGCCAGATCCGCACTGCGCCCTTTCTACCCGTCTCCCGTGGGTGAGTGGACACAGCCAGATCCGCACTGCGCCCTGCATGCCCGTCTCCCGTGGGTGAGTGGACACAGCCAGATCCGCACTGCGCCCTGCCTGCCCGTCTCCCGTGGGTGAGTGGACACAGCCAGATCCGCACTGCACCCTGCCTGACCGCCTGCCGTGGGTGAGTGGACACAGCCAGATCCGTACTGCACCCTGCCTGCCCATCTGCCGTGGGTCAGTGGACATAGCCAGATCCACACAGCACCCTCTCTGCCCGTCTCCAGTGGGTGAGTGGACACAGCCAGATCCGCACTGCGCCTTGACTACCCGTCTCCCGTGGGTGAGTGGACACAGCCAGAACCGCACTGCGCCCTGCCTGCCCGTCTCCCGTGGGTGAGTGGACACAGCCAGATCCGCACTGCGCACTGCCTGACCGTCTGCCGTGGGTGCGTGGACATAGCCAGATCCGCACAGCACCCTGCCTGACCGCCTGCCGTGGGTGAGTGGACACAGCAAGATCCGCAGTGCGCCCTGCCTGACCGTCTGCCGTGGGTGAGTGGACACAGCCGGATCCGCACTGCGCCCTGCCTGCCCGTCTCCCGTGGGTGAGTGGACACAGCCGGATCCGCACTACGCCCTGCCTGCCCGTCTCCCGTGGGTGAGTGTACACAGCCAGATCCGCACTGCGCCCTTCCTGCCCGTCTGTAGTGGGCGAGTGGACACAGCCAGATCCACACTGCGCCCTGCCTGACCGTCTGCCGTGGGTGAGTGGACACAGCCAGATCCGCACTGCGCCCTGCCTGCCCGTCTGCCGTGGGCGAGACGTCACAGCCAGATCCGCACTGCGCCCTGCCATCCCGTCTCCCGTGGGCGAGTGGACACAGCCAGATCCGCACTGCGCCGTGGCTGACCGTCTGCCGTGGGTGAGTGGACACAGCCAGATCCGCACTGCGCCCTGCCTGACCGTCTGCCGTGGGTGAGTGGACACAGCCAGATCCACACTGCGCCCTGCCTGCCCGTCTGCCGTAAGTTAGTGGACACAGCCAGATCCGTACTGCACCCTGCCTGACCGTCTGCCGTGGGTGACTGGACACAGCCAGATCCGCACTGCGCCCTGGCTGACCGCCTGCTGTGGGTGCGTGGACATAGCCAGATCCGCACAGCACCCTGCCTGACCGCCTGCCTTGGGTGAGTGGACACAGCCAGATCCGCACTGCGCCCTGCCTGACCGTCTGCCGTGGGTGAGTGGACACAGCCGGATCCGCACTGCGCCCTGCCTGCCCGTCTCCCGTGGGTGAGTGGACACAGCCGGATCCGCACTACCCCCTGCCTGCCCGTCTTCCGTGGGTGAGTGTACACAGCCAGATCCGCACTGCGCCCTGCCTGCCCGTCTGCCGTGGGCGAGTGGACACAGCCAGATCCACACTGCGCCCTGCCTGACCGTCTGCCGTGGGTGAGTGGACACAGCCAGATCCGCACTGCGCCCTGCCTGCCCGTCTGCCGTGGGCGAGACGTCACAGCCAGATCCGCACTGCGCCCTGCCTTCCCGTCTCCCGTGGGCGAGTGGACACAGCCAGATCCGCACTGCGCCCTGCCTGCCCGTCTGCCGTGGGTGAGTGGACACAGCCAGATTCGCACTGCGCCGTGGCTGACCGTCTGCCGTGGGTGAGTGGACACAGCCAGATCCACACTGCGCCCTGCCTCCCAGTCTGCGGTGGGTGAGTGGACACAGCCAGATCCGCACTGCGCCCACCCTGACCGTCTGCCGTGGGTTTGTGGACACAGCCAGATCCGCACTACGCCCTACCTGACCGCCTGTCGTGGGTGAGTGGACACAGCCAGATCCGCACTGCGCCCTGCCTGCCCGTCTCCCGTGGGTGAGTGGACACAGCCAGATCCGCACTGCGCCCTTTCTACCCGTCTCCCGTGGGTGAGTGGACACAGCCAGATCCGCACTGCGCCCTGCATGCCCGTCTCCCGTGGGTGAGTGGACACAGCCAGATCCGCACTGCGCCCTGCCTGCCCGTCTCCCGTGGGTGAGTGTACACAGCCAGATCCGCACTGCACCCTGCCTGACCGCCTGCCGTGGGTGAGTGGACACAGCCAGATCCGTACTGCGCCCTGCCTGCCCATCTGCCGTGGGTCAGTGGACATAGCCAGATCCACACAGCACCCTCTCTGCCCGTCTCCAGTGGGTGAGTGGACACAGCCAGATCCGCACTGCGCCTTGACTACCCGTCTCCCGTCGGTGAGTGGACACAGCCAGAACCGCACTGCGCCCTGCCTGCCCGTCTCCCGTGGGTGAGTGGACACAGCCAGATCCGCACTGCGCACTGCCTGACCGTCTGCCGTGGGCGAGACGTCACAGCCAGATCCGCACTGCGCCCTGCCTTCCCGTCTCCCGTGGGCGAGTGGACACAGCCAGATCCGCACTGCGCCCTGCCTGCCCGTCTCCCGTGGGTGAGTGGACATAGCCGGATCCGCACAGCACCCTGCCTGACCGCCTGCCTTGGGTGAGTGGACACAGCCAGATCCGCACTGCGCCCTGCCTGACCGTCTGCCGTGGGTGAGTGGACACAGCCGGATCCGCACTGCGCCCTGCCTGCACGTCTCCCGTGGGTGAGTGGACACAGCCGGATCCGCACTACCCCCTGCCTGCCCGTCTCCCGTGGGTGAGTGTACACAGCCAGATCCGCACTGCGCCCTGCCTGCCCGTCTGCCGTGGGCGAGTGGACACAGCCAGATCCACACTGCGCCCTGCCTGACCGTCTGCCGTGGGTGAGTGGACACAGCCAGATCCGCACTGCGCCCTGCCTGCCCGTCTGCCGTGGGCGAGACGTCACAGCCAGATCCGCACTGCGCCCTGCCTTCCCGTCTCCCGTGGGCGAGTGGACACAGCCAGATCCGCACTGCGCCCTGCCTGCCCGTCTGCCGTGGGTGAGTGGACACAGCCAGATCCGCACTGCGCCGTGGCTGACCGTCTGCCGTGGGTGAGTGGACACAGCCAGATCCACACTGCGCCCTGCCTCCCAGTCTGCGGTGGGTGAGTGGACACAGCCAGATCCGCACTGCGCCCACCCTGACCGTCTGCCGTGGGTTTGTGGACACAGCCAGATCCGCACTACGCCCTACCTGACCGCCTGTCGTGGGTGAGTGGACACAGCCAGATCCGCACTGCGCCCTGCCTGCCCGTCTCCCGTGGGTGAGTGGACACAGCCAGATCCGCACTGCGCCCTTTCTACCCGTCTCCCGTGGGTGAGTGGACACAGCCAGATCCGCACTGCGCCCTGCATGCCCGTCTCCCGTGGGTGAGTGGACACAGCCAGATCCGCACTGCGCCCTGCCTGCCCGTCTCCCGTGGGTGAGTGGACACAGCCAGATCCGCACTGCACCCTGCCTGACCGCCTGCCGTGGGTGAGTGGACACAGCCAGATCCGTACTGCGCCCTGCCTGCCCATCTGCCGTGGGTCAGTGGACATAGCCAGATCCACACAGCACCCTCTCTGCCCGTCTCCAGTGGGTGAGTGGACACAGCCAGATCCGCACTGCGCCTTGACTACCCGTCTCCCGTCGGTGAGTGGACACAGCCAGAACCGCACTGCGCCCTGCCTGCCCGTCTCCCGTGGGTGAGTGGACACAGCCAGATCCGCACTGCGCACTGCCTGACCGTCTGCCGTGGGTGAGTGGACACAGCCATATCCGCACTGCGCCCTGCCTGACCGCCTGCCGTGGGTGAGTGGACACAGCCAGATCCGCACTGCGCCCTGCCTGCCCGTCTCCCGTGGGCGAGTGGACATAGCCAGATCTGCACTGCGCGCAGCCTGCCCGTCTGCCGTGGGTGAGTGGACACAGCCAGATCCGCACTGCGCCCTGCCTGACCGTCTGCCGTGGGTGAGTGGACACAGCCAGATCCACACTGCGCCCTGCCTGCCCGTCTGCCGTAAGTGAGTGGACACAGCCAGATCCGTACTGCACCCTGCCTGACCGTCTGCCGTGGGTGACTGGACACAGCCAGATCCGCACTACGCCCTGGCTGACCGCCTGCTGTGGGTGCGTGGACATAGCCAGATCCGCAGAGCACCCTGCCTGACCGCCTGCCTTGGGTGAGTGGACACAGCCAGATCCGCACTGCGCCCTGCCTGACCGTCTGCCGTGGGTGAGTGGACACAGCCGGATCCGCACTGCGCCCTGCCTGCCCGTCTCCCGTGGGTGAGTGGACACAGCCGGATCCGCACTACCCCCTGCCTGCCCGTCTCCCGTGGGTGAGTGTACACAGCCAGATCCGCACTGCGCCCTGCCTGCCCGTCTGCCGTGGGCGAGTGGACACAGCCAGATCCACACTGCGCCCTGCCTGACCGTCTGCCGTGGGTGAGTGGACACAGCCAGATCCGCACTGCGCCCTGCCTGCCCGTCTGCCGTGGGCGAGACGTCACAGCCAGATCCGCACTGCGCCCTGCCTTCCCGTCTCCCGTGGGCGAGTGGACACAGCCAGATCCGCACTGCGCCCTGCCTGCCCGTCTGCCGTGGGTGAGTGGACACAGCCAGATCCGCACTGCGCCGTGGCTGACCGTCTGCCGTGGGTGAGTGGACACAGCCAGATCCACACTGCGCCCTGCCTCTCAGTCTGCGGTGGGTGAGTGGACACAGCCAGATCCGCACTGCGCCCACCCTGACCGTCTGCCGTGGGTTTGTGGACACAGCCAGATCCGCACTACGCCCTACCTGACCGCCTGTCGTGGGTGAGTGGACACAGCCAGATATGCACTGCGCCCTGCCGGCCCGTCTCCCGTGTGCCAGTGGACACAGCCAGATCCGCACTGCGCCCTGCCTGACCGTCTGCCGTGGGTGAGAGGACACAGCCAGATCCGCACTGCGCCCTGCCTGACCGCCTGCCGTGGGCGAGTGGACACAGCCAGATCCGCACTGCGCCCTGCCTGCCCGTCTGCCGTGGGTGAGTGGACACAGCCAGATCCGCACTGCGCCCTGCCTGACCGCCTGCCGTGGGTGAGTGGACACAGCCAGATATGCACTGCGCCCTGCCTGCCCGTCTCCCGTGGGTGAGTGGACACTGCCAGATCCGCACTGCGCCCTGCCTGACCGCCTGCCGTCTGTGAGTGGACACAGCCAGATCCGCACTGCGCCTTGCCTGCCCGTCTGCCGTGGGCGAGTGGACACAGCCAGATCCGCACTGCGTCCTGCCTGCCCGTCTGCCGTGGGTCAGTGGAAATAGCCATATCCACACAGCACCCTCTCTGCCCGTCTCCCGTGGGTGAGTGGACACAGCCAGATCCACACTGCGCCCTGCCTGCCCGTCTCCCGTGGGTGAGTGGACACAGCCAGATCCGCACTGCACCCTGTCTGACCGTCTGCCGTGGGTGAGTGGACACAGCCAGATCCGCACTGTGCCGTGCCTGCCCGTCTCCCGTGGGTGAGTGGACACAGCCAGATCCGCACTGCGCCCTGCCTGCCCGTCTCCCGTGGGTGAGTGGACACAACCAGATCCGCACTGCACCCTGT
The DNA here is from genome assembly GCF_040939455.1 of Microcebus murinus. Classification (NCBI taxonomy): domain Eukaryota; kingdom Metazoa; phylum Chordata; class Mammalia; order Primates; family Cheirogaleidae; genus Microcebus; species Microcebus murinus. The sequence goes on along the minus strand of NC_134125.1, from coordinate 33,153,031 downwards.
CTGACCATCTGCCGTTGGTGAGTGGACACAGCCAGATCCCCACTACGCCCTGCCTGACCGTCTGCCGTGGGTCAGTGGACATAGCCATATCCACACAGCACCCTCTCTGCCCATCTCCCGTGGGTGTGTGGACACAGCCAGATCCACACTGCGCCTTGCCTGCCCGTCTCCCGTGGGTGAGGGTACACAGCCAGATCCGCACTGCGCCCTGTCTGCCCGTCTCCCGTCGGTGAGTGGACACAGCCAGATCCAAACTGCGCCCTGCCTGCCCGTCCCCCGTGGGTGAGTGGACACAGCCAGATCCGCACTGTGCCTTGCATGCCCGTCTCCCATCAGTGAGTGGACACAGCCAGATCCGCACTGCGCCCTGCCTGCCCGTCTGCCGTGGGTCAGTGGACATGGCCAGATCCACACAGCACCGTCTCTGCCCATCTCCCGTGGGTGAGTGGACACAGCCAGATCCGCACTGCGCCCTGCCTGCCCGTCTGCCGTGGGCGAGTGGACACAGCCAGATCCGCACTGCGCCCTGCCTGACCGTCTGCCGTGGGTGATTGGACACAGCCAGATCCGCACTGCGCCCTCCCTGACCGCCTGCCGTGGGTGAGTGGACACAGCCCGATCTGTACTGCGCCCTGCCTGCCCGTCTCCCGTGGGCGAGTGGACACAGCCAGACCCGCACTGCGCCCTGCCTGCCCGTCTGCCGTGGGTGAGTGGACACAGCCAGATCCGCACTACGCCCTGCCTGACCGCCTGCCGTGGGTCAGTGGACATAGCCAGATCCACACAGCACCGTCTCTGCCCATCTCCCGTGGGCGAGTGGACACAGCCGGATCCGCACTGCGCCCTGCCTGCCCGTCTCCCGTGGGTGAGTGGACAGAGCCAGATCCACACTGCGCCCTGCCTGCCCGTCTCCCGTGGGTGAGTGGACACAGCCAGATCCGCACTGCGCCCTGCCTGACCGTCTGCCGTGGGTGAGTGGACACAGCCAGATCCGCACTGCGCCCTGCCTGACCGCCTGCCGTGGGTGAGTGGTTACAGCCAAATCCGCACTGCACCCTGACTGCCCGTCTCCCGTGGGCGAGTGGACACAGCCAAATCCACACTGCGCCCTGCCTGCCCATCTTCCGTGGGTGAGTGGACACAGCCATATCCGCACTGCGCCCTGCCTGCCCGTCTGCCGTGGGCGAGTGGACACAGTCAGATCCGCACTGCGTCCTGCCTGACCGTCTGCCGTGGGTGAGTGGACACAGCCAGATCCGCACTGCGCCCTGCCTGCCCGTCTGCCGTGGGCGAGTGGACACAGCCAGATCCGCACTGCGTCCTGCCTGACCGTCTGCCGTGGGTGAGTGGACACAGCCAGATCCACACTGCGCCCTGCCTGCCAGTCTGCCGTGGGTGAGTGGACACAGCCAGATCCGCACTGCGCCCTGCCTGTCCGTCTGCCGTGGGTCAGTGGACACAGCCAGATCCACACAGCACCCTCTCTGCCCGTCTCCCGTGGGTGAGTGGACACAGCCAGATCCACACTGCGCCTTGCCTGCCCGTCTCCCTTGGGTGAGGGGACACAGCCAGATCCGCACTGCGCCCTGCATGCCCGTCTCCCGTGGGTGAGTGGACACAGCCAGATCCGCACTGCGCCCTGGCTGACCGCCTGCTGTGGGTGCGTGGACACAGCCGGATCCACACTGCGCCCTGCCTGACCGCCTGCCGTGGGTGAGTGGACACAGCCAGATCCGCACTGCGCCCTGCCTGACCGTCAGCCGTGGGCGAGTGGACACAGCCATATCCGCACTGCGCCCTGCCTGCCCGTCTGCTGTGGGTGAGTGGACACAGCCAGATCCGCACTGCGCCCTGCCTGACCGTCTGCCGTGGGTGAGAGGACACAGCCAGATCCACACTGCGCCCTGCCTTCCCGTCTGCCGTGGGTGAGTGGACACAGCCAGATCCGCACTACGCCCTGCCTGACCGCCTGCCGTGGGTCAGTGGACATAGCCAGATCCACACAGCACCGTCTCTGCCCATCTCCCGTGGGTGAGTGGACACAGCCGGATCCGCACTGCGCCCTGCCTGCCCGTCTGCCGTGGGTGAGTGGACACAGCCAGATCCGCAATGCGCCCTGCCTGACCGTCTGCCGTGGGTGAGAGGACACAGCCAGATCCACACTGCGCCCTGCCTTCCCGTCTGCCGTGGGTGAGTGGACACAGCCAGATCCGCACTACGCCCTGCCTGACCGCCTGCCGTGGGTCAGTGGACATAGCCAGATCTACACAGCACCGTCTCTGCCCATCTCCCGTGGGTGAGTGGACACAGCCGGATCCGCACTGCGCCCTGACTGCCCGTCTCCCGTGGGTGAGTGGACACAGCCAGATCCACACTGCGCCCTGCCTGCCCGTCTCCCGTGGGTGAGTGGACACAGCCAGATCCGCACTGCGCCCTGCCTGACCGCCTGCCGTGGGTGAGTGGATACAGCCAAATCCGCACTGCACCCTGACTGCCCGTCTCCCGTGGGCGAGTGGACACAGCCAAATCCACACTGCGCCCTGCCTGCCCATCTTCCATGGGTGAGTGGACACAGCCATATCCGCACTGCGCCCTGCCTGCCCGTCTCCCGTGGGTGAGTGGACACAGCCAGATCCGCACTGCGCCCTGCCTGCCCATCTTCCGTGGGTGAGTGGACACAGCCAGATCCGCACTGCGCCTTGCCTGCCCGTCTCCCGTGGGTGAGTGGACACAGCCGGATCCGCACTGCGCCCTGCCTGCCCGTCTGCTGTGGGTGAGTGGACACAGCCAGATCCGCACTGCGCCCTGCCTGACCGTCTGCCGTGGGTGAGAGGACACAGCCAGATCCACACTGCGCCCTGCCTTCCCGTCTGCCGTGGGTGAATGGACACAGCCAGATCCGCACTACGCCCTGCCTGACCGCCTGCCGTGGGTCAGTGGACATAGCCAGATCCACACAGCACCGTCTCTGCCCGTCTCCCGTGGGTGAGTGCACACACAAGATCCGCACTGCGCCTTGCCTGCCCGTCTCCCGTGGGTGAGTGGACACAGCCAGATCCGCACTGCGCCCTGCCTGCCCGTCTCCCGTGGGTGTGTGGACACAGCCAGATCCGCACTGCGCCCTGCCTGACCGTCTGCCGTGGGTGAGTGGACACAGCCATATCTGTACTGGCCCTGCCTGACCGCCTGCCGTGGGTGAGTGGACACAGCCAGATCGCACTGCGCCCTGGCTGACCGCCTGCAGTGGGTGCGTGGACACAGCCAGATCCGCACTGCGCCCTGCCTGACCACCTGCCGTGGGTGAGTGGACACAGCCAGATCCGCACTGCGCCCTGCCTGCCGGTCTCCCGTGGGTGAGTGGACACGGCCAGATCCGCACTGCGCCCTGCCTTCCCGTCTCCCGTGGGCGAGTGGACACAGCCAGATACGCACTGCGCCCTGCCTGCCCGTCTGCCGTGGGAGAGTGGACACAGCCAGATCCGCACTGCGCCCTGCCTGCCCGTCTGCCGTGGGTGAGTGGACACAGCCAGATCCGCACTACGCCCTGCCTGACCGCCTGCCGTGGGTCAGTAGACATAGCCAGATCCACACAGCACCGTCTCTGCCCATCTCCCGTGGGTGAGTGGACACAGCCAAATCCACACTGCGCACTGCCTGCCCATCTTCCGTGGGTGAGTGGACACAGCCATATCCGCACTGCGCCCTGCCTGCCCGTCTCCCGTGGGTGAGTGGACACAGCCAGATCCGCACTGCGCCCTGCCTGCCCATCTTCCGTGGGTGAGTGGACACAGCCAGATCCGCACTGCGCCTTGCCTGCCCGTCTCCCGTGGGTGAGTGGACACAGCCAGATCCGCACTGCGCCCTGCCTGCCCGTCTCCCATGGGTGAGTGGACACAGCCAGATCCGCACTGCGCCCTGCCTGCCCGTCTCCCGTGGGTGAGTGGACACAGCCAGATCCGCACTGCACCCTGCCTGACCGCCTGCCGTGGGTGAGTGGACACAGCCAGATCCGTACTGCGCCCTGCCCACCCGTCTGCCGTGGGTCAGAGGACATAGCCAAATCCACACAGCACCGTCTCTGCCCGTCTCCCGTGGGTGAGTGCACACACAAGATCCGCACTGCGCCTTGCCTGCCCGTCTCCCGTGGGTGAGTGGACACAGCCAGATCCGCACTGCGCCCTGCCTGCCCGTCTCCCGTGGGTGTGTGGACACAGCCAGATCCGCACTGCGCCCTGCCTGACCGTCTGCCGTGGGTGAGTGGACACAGCCATATCCGTACTGGCCCTGCCTGACCGCCTGCCGTGGGTGAGTGGACACAGCCAGATCGCACTGCGCCCTGGCTGACCGCCTGCAGTGGGTGCGTGGACACAGCCAGATCCGCACTGCGCCCTGCCTGACCACCTGCCGTGGGTGAGTGGACACAGCCAGATCCGCACTACGCCCTGCCTGACCGCCTGCCGTGGGTGAGTGGACACGGCCAGATCCGCACTGCGCCCTGCCGGACCGCCTGCCGTGGGTGAGTGGACACAGCCAGATCCGTACTGCGCCCTGCCTGCCCGTCTGCCGTGGGTCAGTGGACATAGCCAGATCCACACAGCACCGTCTCTGCCCATCTCCCGTGGGTGAGTGGACACAGCCGGATCCGCACTGCGCCCTTCCTGCCCGTCTCCCGTGGGTGAGTGGACAAAGCCAGATCCGCACTGCGCCCTGCCTGCCGGTCTCCCGTGGGTGAGTGGACACGGCCAGATCCGCACTGCGCCCTGCCTGCCCGTCTCCCGTGGGCGAGTGGACACAGCAAGATACGCACTGCGCCCTGCCTGCCCGTCTCCCGTGGGTGAGTGGACACAGCCAAATCCGCACTGCGCCATGCCTGCCCGTCTCCCGTGGGTGAGTGGACACAGCCAGATCTGCACTGCGCCCTGCCTGCCCGTCTCCCGTGGGCGAGTGGACACAGCCATATCCGTACTGGCCCTGCCTGACCGCCTGCCGTGGGTGAGTGGACACAGCCAGATCCGCACTGCGCCCTGCCTGCCCGTCTGCCGTGGGCGAGTGGACACAGCCAGATCCACACTACGCCCTGTCTGACCGACTGCCGTGGGTGAGTGGACACAGCCAGATCCGCACTGCGCCGTGCCTGCCCGTCTGCCGTGGGTCAGTGGACATAGCCCGATCCACACAGCACCGTCTCTGCCCATCTCCCGTGGGTGAGTGGACACAGCCGGATCCGCACTGCGCCCTTCCTGCCCGTCTCCCGTGGGTGAGTGGACACAGCCAGATCCGCACTGCGCCCTGCCTGCCGGTCTCCCGTGGGTGAGTGGACACGGCCAGATCCGCACTGCGCCCTGCCTGCCCGTCTCCCGTGGGCGAGTGGACACAGCCAGATACGCACTGCGCCCTGCCTGCCCGTCTCCCGTGGGTGAGTGGACACAGCCAAATCCGCACTGCGCCCTGCCTGCCCGTCTCCCGTGGGTGAGTGGACACAGCCAGATCTGCACTGCGCCCTGCCTGCCCGTCTCCCGTGGGCGAGTGGACACAGCCAGATCCACACAGCACCCTCTCTGCCCGTCTCCCGTGGGTGAGTGGACACAGCCAGATCCGCACTGCGCCCTACCTGTCCGTCTGCCGTGGGTCAGTGGACACAGCCAGATCCACACAGCACCCTCTCTGCCCGTCTCCCGTGGGTGAGTGGACACAGCCAGATCCACACTGCGCCTTGCCTGCCCGTCTCCCTTGGGTGAGGGGACACAGCCAGATCCGCACTGCGCCCTGCCTGCCCGTCTCCCGTGGGTGAGTGGACACAGCCAGATCCGCACTGCGCCCTGGCTGACCGCCTGCTGTTGGTGCGTGGACACAGCCGGATCCACACTGCGCCCTGCCTGACCGCCTGCCGTGGGTGAGTGGACACAGCCAGATCCGCACTGCGCCCTGCCTGACCGTCAGCCGTGGGCGAGTGGACACAGCCATATCCGCACTGCGCCCTGCCTGCCGGTCTGCTGTGGGTGAGTGGACACAGCCAGATCCGCACTGCGCCCTGCCTGACCGTCTGCCGTGGGTGAGAGGACACAGCCAGATCCACACTGCGCCCTGCCTTACCGTCTGCCGTGGGTGAGTGGACACAGCCAGATCCGCACTACGCCCTGCCTGACCGCCTGCCGTGGGTCAGTGGACATAGCCAGATCCACACAGCACCGTCTCTGCCCATCTCCCGTGGGTGAGTGGACACAGCCGGATCCGCACTGCGCCCTGCCTGCCCGTCTGCTGTGGGTGAGTGGACACAGCCAGATCCGCACTGCGCCCTGCCTGACCGTCTGCCGTGGGTGAGAGGACACAGCCAGATCCACACTGCGCCCTGCCTTCCCGTCTGCCGTGGGTGAATGGACACAGCCAGATCCGCACTACGCCCTGCCTGACCGCCTGCCGTGGGTCAGTGGACATAGCCAGATCCACACAGCACCGTCTCTGCCCGTCTCCCGTGGGTGAGTGCACACACAAGATCCGCACTGCGCCTTGCCTGCCCGTCTCCCGTGGGTGAGTGGACACAGCCAGATCCGCACTGCGCCCTGCCTGCCCGTCTCCCGTGGGTGTGTGGACACAGCCAGATCCGCACTGCGCCCTGCCTGACCGTCTGCCGTGGGTGAGTGGACACAGCCATATCTGTACTGGCCCTGCCTGACCGCCTGCCGTGGGTGAGTGGACACAGCCAGATCGCACTGCGCCCTGGCTGACCGCCTGCAGTGGGTGCGTGGACACAGCCAGATCCGCACTGCGCCCTGCCTGACCACCTGCCGTGGGTGAGTGGACACAGCCAGATCCGCACTGCGCCCTGCCTGCCGGTCTCCCGTGGGTGAGTGGACACGGCCAGATCCGCACTGCGCCCTGCCTTCCCGTCTCCCGTGGGCGAGTGGACACAGCCAGATACGCACTGCGCCCTACCTGCCCGTCTGCCGTGGGAGAGTGGACACAGCCAAATCCGCACTGCGCCCTGCCTGCCCGTCTGCCGTGGGTGAGTGGACACAGCCAGATCCGCACTACGCCCTGCCTGACCGCTTGCCGTGGGTCAGTGGACATAGCCAGATCCACACAGCACCGTCTCTGCCCATCTCCCGTGGGTGAGTGGACACAGCCAAATCCACACTGCGCCCTGCCTGCCCATCTTCCGTGGGTGAGTGGACACAGCCATATCCGCACTGCGCCCTGCCTGCCCGTCTCCCGTGGGTGAGTGGACACAGCCAGATCCGCACTGCGCCCTGCCTGACCGTCTGCCGTGGGTGAGTGGACACAGCCAGATCCGCATTGCGCCCTGCCTGACCGCCTGCCGTGGGTGAGTGGTTACAGCCACATCCGCACTGCACCCTGACTGCCCGTCTCCCGTGGGCGAGTGGACACAGCCAAATCCACACTGCGCCCTGCCTGCCCATCTTCCGTGGGTGAGTGGACACAGCCATATCCGCACTGCGCCCTGCCTGCCCGTCTGCCGTGGGCGAGTGGACACAGCCAGATCCGCACTGCGTCCTGCCTGACCGTCTGCCGTGGGTGAGTGGACACAGCCAGATCCGCACTGCGCCCTGCCTGCCCGTCTGCCGTGGGCGAGTGGACACAGCCAGATCCGCACTGCGTCCTGCCTGACCGTCTGCCGTGGGTGAGTGGACACAGCCAGATCCACACTGCGCCCTGCCTGCCAGTCTGCCGTGGGTGAGTAGACACAGCCAGATCCGCACTGCGCCCTGCCTGTCCGTCTGCCGTGGGTCAGTGGACACAGCCAGATCCACACAGCACCCTCTCTGCCCGTCTCCCGTGGGTGAGTGGACACAGCCAGATCCACACTGCGCCTTGCCTGCCCGTCTCCCTTGGGTGAGGGGACACAGCCAGATCCGCACTGCGCCCTGCATGCCCGTCTCCCGTGGGTGAGTGGACACAGCCAGATCCGCACTGCGCCCTGGCTGACCGCCTGCTGTGGGTGCGTGGACACAGCCGGATCCACACTGCGCCCTGCCTGACCGCCTGCCGTGGGTGAGTGGACACAGCCAGATCCGCACTGCGCCCTGCCTGACCGTCAGCCGTGGGCGAGTGGACACAGCCATATCCGCACTGCGCCCTTCCTGCCCGTCTGCTGTGGGTGAGTGGACACAGCCAGATCCGCACTGCGCCCTGCCTGACCGTCTGCCGTGGGTGAGAGGACACAGCCAGATCCACACTGCGCCCTGCCTTCCCGTCTGCCGTGGGTGAGTGGACACAGCCAGATCCGCACTACGCCCTGCCTGACCGCCTGCCGTGGGTCAGTGGACATAGCCAGATCCACACAGCACCGTCTCTGCCCATCTCCCGTGGGTGAGTGGACACAGCCGGATCCGCACTGCGCCCTGCCTGCCCGTCTGCCGTGGGTGAGTGGACACAGCCAGATCCGCAATGCGCCCTGCCTGACCGTCTGCCGTGGGTGAGAGGACACAGCCAGATCCACACTGCGCCCTGCCTTCCCGTCTGCCGTGGGTGAGTGGACACAGCCAGATCCGCACTACGCCCTGCCTGACCGCCTGCCGTGGGTCAGTGGACATAGCCAGATCTACACAGCACCGTCTCTGCCCATCTCCCGTGGGTGAGTGGACACAGCCGGATCCGCACTGCGCCCTGACTGCCCGTCTCCCGTGGGTGAGTGGACACAGCCAGATCCACACTGCGCCCTGCCTGCCCGTCTCCCGTGGGTGAGTGGACACAGCCAGATCCGCACTGCGCCCTGCCTGACCGTCTGCCGTGGGTGAGTGGACACAGCCAGATCCGCACTGCGCCCTGCCTGACCGCCTGCCGTGGGTGAGTGGATACAGCCAAATCCGCACTGCACCCTGACTGCCCGTCTCCCGTGGGCGAGTGGACACAGCCAAATCCACACTGCGCCCTGCCTGCCCATCTTCCGTGGGTGAGTGGACACAGCCAGATCCGCACTGCGCCTTGCCTGCCCGTCTCCCGTGGGTGAGTGGACACAGCCAGATCCGCACTGCGCCCTGCCTGCCCGTCTCCCGTGGGTGAGTGGACACAGCCAGATCCGCACTGCGCCCTGCCTGCCCGTCTCCCGTGGGTGAGTGGACACAGCCAGATCCGCACTGCACCCTGCCTGACCGCCTGCCGTGGGTGAGTGGACACAGCCAGATCCGTACTGCGCCCTGCCCACCCGTCTGCCGTGGGTCAGAGGACATAGCCAAATCCACACAGCACCGTCTCTGCCCGTCTCCCGTGGGTGAGTGCACACACAAGATCCGCACTGCGCCTTGCTTGCCCGTCTCCCGTGGGTGAGTGGACACAGCCAGATCCGCACTGCGCCCTGCCTGCCCGTCTCCCGTGGGTGTGTGGACACAGCCAGATCCGCACTGCGCCCTGCCTGACCGTCTGCCGTGGGTGAGTGGACACAGCCATATCCGTACTGGCCCTGCCTGACCGCCTGCCGTGGGTGAGTGGACACAGCCAGATCGCACTGCGCCCTGGCTGACCGCCTGCAGTGGGTGCGTGGACACAGCCAGATCCGCACTGCGCCCTGCCTGACCACCTGCCGTGGGTGAGTGGACACAGCCAGATCCGCACTACGCCCTGCCTGACCGCCTGCCGTGGGTGAGTGGACACGGCCAGATCCGCACTGCGCCCTGCCGGACCGCCTGCCGTGGGTGAGTGGACACAGCCAGATCCGTACTGCGCCCTGCCTGCCCGTCTGCCGTGGGTCAGTGGACATAGCCAGATCCACACAGCACCGTCTCTGCCCATCTCCCGTGGGTGAGTGGACACAGCCGGATCCGCACTGCGCCCTTCCTGCCCGTCTCCCGTGGGTGAGTGGACAAAGCCAGATCCGCACAGCGCCCTGCCTGCCGGTCTCCCGTGGGTGAGTGGACACGGCCAGATCCGCACTGCGCCCTGCCTGCCCGTCTCCCGTGGGCGAGTGGACACAGCCAGATACGCACTGCGCCCTGCCTGCCCGTCTCCCGTGGGTGAGTGGACACAGCCAAATCCGCACTGCGCCCTGCCTGCCCGTCTCCCGTGGGTGAGTGGACACAGCCAGATCTGCACTGCGCCCTGCCTGCCCGTCTCCCGTGGGCGAGTGGACACAGCCATATCCGTACTGGCCCTGCCTGACCGCCTGCCGTGGGTGAGTGGACACAGCCAGATACGCACTGCGCCCTGCCTGCCCGTCTGCCGTGGGCGAGTGGACACAGCCAGATCCACACTACGCCCTGTCTGACCGACTGCCGTGGGTGAGTGGACACAGCCAGATCCGCACTGCGCCGTGCCTGCCCGTCTGCCGTGGGTCAGTGGACATAGCCCGATCCACACAGCACCGTCTCTGCCCATCTCCCGTGGGTGAGTGGACACAGCCGGATCCGCACTGCGCCCTTCCTGCCCGTCTCCCGTGGGTGAGTGGACACAGCCAGATCCGCACTGCGCCCTGCCTGCCGGTCTCCCGTGGGTGAGTGGACACGGCCAGATCCGCACTGCGCCCTGCCTGCCCGTCTCCCGTGGGCGAGTGGACACAGCCAGATACGCACTGCGCCCTGCCTGCCCGTCTCCCGTGGGTGAGTGGACACAGCCAAATCCGCACTGCGCCCTGCCTGCCCGTCTCCCGTGGGTGAGTGGACACAGCCAGATCTGCACTGCGCCCTGCCTGCCCGTCTCCCGTGGGCGAGTGGACACAGCCAGATCCACACAGCACCCTCTCTGCCCGTCTCCCGTGGGTGAGTGGACACAGCCAGATCCGCACTGCGCCCTGCCTGTCCGTCTGCCGTGGGTCAGTGGACACAGCCAGATCCACACAGCACCCTCTCTGCCCGTCTCCCGTGGGTGAGTGGACACAGCCAGATCCACACTGCGCCTTGCCTGCCCGTCTCCCTTGGGTGAGGGGACACAGCCAGATCCGCACGGCGCCCTGCCTGCCCGTCTCCCGTGGGTGAGTGGACACAGCCAGATCCGCACTGCGCCCTGGCTGACCGCCTGCTGTTGGTGCGTGGACACAGCCGGATCCACACTGCGCCCTGCCTGACCGCCTGCCGTGGGTGAGTGGACACAGCCAGATCCGCACTGAGCCCTGCCTGACCGTCAGCCGTGGGCGAGTGGACACAGCCATATCCGCACTGCGCCCTGCCTGCCCGTCTGCTGTGGGTGAGTGGACACAGCCAGATCCGCACTGCGCCCTGCCTGACCGTCTGCCGTGGGTGAGAGGACACAGCCAGATCCACACTGCGCCCTGCCTTACCGTCTGCCGTGGGTGAGTGGACACAGCCAGATCCGCACTACGCCCTGCCTGACCGCCTGCCGTGGGTCAGTGGACATAGCCAGATCCACACAGCACCGTCTCTGCCCATCTCCCGTGGGTGAGTGGACACAGCCGGATCCGCACTGCGCCCTGCCTGCCCGTCTGCTGTGGGTGAGTGGACACAGCCAGATCCGCACTGCGCCCTGCCTGACCGTCTGCCGTGGGTGAGAGGACACAGCCAGATCCACACTGCGCCCTGCCTTCCCGTCTGCCGTGGGTGAATGGACACAGCCAGATCCGCACTACGCCCTGCCTGACCGCCTGCCGTGGGTCAGTGGACATAGCCAGATCCACACAGCACCGTGTCTGCCCGTCTCCCGTGGGTGAGTGCACACACAAGATCCGCACTGCGTCTTGCCTGCCCGTCTCCCGTGGGTGAGTGGACACAGCCAGATCCGCACTGCGCCCTGCCTGCCCGTCTCCCGTGGGTGTGTGGACACAGCCAGATCCGCAATGCGCCCTGCCTGACCGTCTGCCGTGGGTGAGTGGACACAGCCATATCTGTACTGGCCCTGCCTGACCGCCTGCCGTGGGTGAGTGGACACAGCCAGATCGCACTGCGCCCTGGCTGACCGCCTGCAGTGTGTGCGTGGACACAGCCAGATCCGCACTGCGCCCTGCCTGACCACCTGCCGTGGGTGAGTGGACACAGCCAGATCCGCACTGCGCCCTGCCTGCCGGTCTCCCGTGGGTGAGTGGACACGGCCAGATCCGCACTGCGCCCTGCCTTCCCGTCTCCCGTGGGCGAGTGGACACAGCCAGATACGCACTGCGCCCTGCCTGCCCGTCTTCCGTGGGTGAGTGGACACAGCCAAATCCGCACTGCGCCCTGCCTGCCCGTCTCCCGTGGGTGAGTGGACACAGCCAGATCTGCACTGCGCCCTGCCTGCCCGTCTCCCGTGGGCGAGTGGACACAGCCATATCCGTACTGGCCCTGCCTGACCGCCTGCCGTGGGTGAGTGGACACAGCCAGATCCGCACTGCGCCCTGCCTGCCCGTCTGCCGTGGGCGAGTGGACACAGCCAGATCCACACTACGCCCTGTATGACCGACTGCCGTGGGTGAGTGGACACAGCCAGATCCGCACTGCGCCCTGCCTGCCCGTCTGCCGTGGGCGAGTGGACACAGCCAGATCCGCACTGCGTCCTGCCTGACCGTCTGCCGTGGGTGAGTGGACACAGCCAGATCCACACTGCGCCCTGCCTGCCAGTCTGCCGTGGGTGAGTGGACACAGCCAGATCCGCACTGCGCCCTGCCTGTCCGTCTGCCGTGGGTCAGTGGACACAGCCAGAACCACACAGCACCCTCTCTGCCCGTCTCCCGTGGGTGAGTGGACACAGCCAGATCCACACTGCGCCTTGCCTGCCCGTCTCCCTTGGGTGAGGGGACACAGCCAGATCCGCACTGCGCCCTGCATGCCCGTCTCCCGTGGGTGAGTGGACACAGCCAGATCCGCACTGCGCCCTGGCTGACCGCCTGCTGTGGGTGCGTGGACACAGCCGGATCCACACTGCGCCCTGCCTGACCGCCTGCCGTGGGTGAGTGGACACAGCCAGATCCGCACTGCGCCCTGCCTGACCGTCAGCCGTGGGCGAGTGGACACAGCCATATCCGCACTGCGCCCTGCCTGCCCGTCTGCTGTGGGTGAGTGGACACAGCCAGATCCGCACTGCGCCCTGCCTGACCGTCTGCCGTGGGTGAGAGGACACAGCCAGATCCACACTGCGCCCTGCCTTACCGTCTGCCGTGGGTGAGTGGACACAGCCAGATCCGCACTACGCCCTGCCTGACCGCCTGCCGTGGGTCAGTGGACATAGCCAGATCCACACAGCACCGTCTCTGCCCATCTCCCGTGGGTGAGTGGACACAGCCGGATCCGCACTGCGCCCTGCCTGCCCGTCTGCTGTGGGTGAGTGGACACAGCCAGATCCGCACTGCGCAATGCCTGACCGTCTGCCGTGGGTGAGAGGACACAGCCAGATCCACACTGCGCCCTGCCTTCCCGTCTGCCGTGGGTGAGTGGACACAGCCAGATCCGCACTACGCCCTACCTGACCGCCTGCCGTGGGTCAGTGGACATAGCCAGATCCACACAGCACCGTCTCTGCCCATCTCCCGTGGGTGAGTGGACACAGCCGGATCCGCACTGCGCCCTGCCTGCCCGTCTCCCGTGGGTGAGTGGACACAGCCAGATCCACACTGCGCCCTGCCTGCCCGTCTCCCGTGGGTGAGTGGACACAGCCAGATCCGCCCTGCGCCCTGCCTGACCGTCTGCCATGGGTGAGTGGACACAGCCAGATCCGCACTGCGCCCTGCCTGACCCCCTGCCGTGGGTGAGTGGATACAGCCAAATCCGCACTGCACCCTGACTGCCCGTCTCCCGTGGGCGAGTGGACACAGCCAAATCCACACTGCGCCCTGCCTGCCCATCTTCCGTGGGTGAGTGGACACAGCCATATCCGCACTGCGCCTTGCCTGCCCGTCTCCCGTGGGTGAGTGGACACAGCCAGATCCGCACTGCGCCCTGCCTGCCCGTCTCCCGTGGGTGAGTGGACACAGCCAGATCCGCACTGCGCCCTGCCTGCCCGTCTCCCGTGGGTGAGTGGACACAGCCAGATCCGCACTGCACCCTGCCTGACCGCCTGCCGTGGGTGAGTGGACACAGCCAGATCCGTACTGCGCCCTGCCCACCCGTCTGCCGTGGGTCAGTGGACATAGCCAAATCCACACAGCACCGTCTCTGCCCGTCTCCCGTGGGTGAGTGCACACACAAGATCCGCACTGCGCCTTGCCTGCCCGTCTCCCGTGGGTGAGTGGACACAGACAGATCCGCACTGCGCCCTGCCTGCCCGTCTCCCGTGGGTGTGTGGACACAGCCAGATCCGCACTGCGCCCTGCCTGACCGTCTGCCGTGGGTGAGTGGACACAGCCATATCCGTACTGGCCCTGCCTGACCGCCTGCCGTGGGTGAGTGGACACAGCCAGATCGCACTGCGCCCTGGCTGACCGCCTGCAGTGGGTGCTTGGACACAGCCAGATCCGCACTGCGCCTTGCCTGACCACCTGCCGTGGGTGAGTGGACACAGCCAGATCCGCACTACGCCCTGCCTGACCGCCTGCCGTGGGTGAGTGGACACGGCCAGATCCGCACTGCGCCCTGCCGGACCGCCTGCCGTGGGTGAGTGGACACAGCCAGATCCGTACTGCGCCCTGCCTGCCCGTCTGCCGTGGGTCAGTGGACATAGCCCGATCCACACAGCACCGTCTCTGCCCATCTCCCGTGGGTGAGTGGACACAGCCGGATCCGCACTGCGCCCTTCCTGCGCGTCTCTCGTGGGTGAGTGGACACAGCCAGATCCGCACTGCGCCCTGCCTGCCGGTCTCCCGTGGGTGAGTGGACACGCCAGATCCGCACTGCGCCCTGCCTGCCCGTCTCCCGTGGGCGAGTGGACACAGCCAGATACGCACTGCGCCCTGCCTGCCCGTCTCCCGTGGGTGAGTGGACACAGCCAAATCCGCACTGCGCCCTGCCTGCCCGTCTCCCGTGGGTGAGTGGACACAGCCAGATCTGCACTGCGCCCTGCCTGCCCGTCTCCCGTGGGCGAGTGGACACAGCCAGATCCGCACTGCGCCCTGGCTGACCGCCTGCTGTGGGTGCGTGGACACAGCCGGATCCACACTGCGCCCTGCCTGACCGCCTGCCGTGGGTGAGTGGACACAGCCAGATCCGCACTGCGCCCTGCCTGACCGTCAGCCGTGGGCGAGTGGACACAGCCATATCCGCACTGCGCCCTGCCTGCCCGTCTGCTGTGGGTGAGTGGACACAGCCAGATCCGCACTGCGCCCTGCCTGACCGTCTGCCGTGGGTGAGAGGACACAGCCAGATCCACACTGCGCCCTGCCTTCCCGTCTGCCGTGGGTGAGTGGACACAGCCAGATCCGCACTACGCCCTGCCTGACCGCCTGCCGTGGGTCAGTGGACATAGCCAGATCCACACAGCACCGTCTCTGCCCATCTCCCGTGGGTGAGTGGACACAGCCGGATCCGCACTGCGCCCTGCCTGCCCGTCTCCCGTGGGTGAGTGGACACAGCCAGATCCACACTGCGCCCTGCCTGCCCGTCTCCCGTGGGTGAGTGGACACAGCCATATCCGCACTGCGCCCTGCCTGACCTTCTGCCGTGGGTGAGTGGACACAGCCAGATCCGCACTGCGCCCTGCCTGACCGCCTGCCGTGGGTGAGTGGATACAGCCAAATCCGCACTGCACCCTGACTGCCCGTCTCCCGTGGGCGAGTGGACACAGCCAAATCCACACTGCGCCCTGCCTGCCTATCTTCCGTGGGTGAGTGGACACAGCCAGATCCGCACTGCGCCCTGCCTGCCCGTCTCCCGTGGGTGAGTGGACACAGCCAGATCCGCACTGCGCCCTGCCTGCCCGTCTCCCGTGGGTGAGTGGACACAGCCAGATCCGCACTGCGCCCTGCCTGCCCGTCTCCCGTGGGTGAGTGGACACAGCCAGATCCGCACTGCACCCTGCCTGACCGCCTGCCGTGGGTGAGTGGACACAGCCAGATCCGTACTGCGCCCTGCCCACCCGTCTGCCGTGGGTCAGTGGACATAGCCAAATCCACACAGCACCATCTCTGCCCGTCTCCCGTGGGTGAGTGCACACACAAGATCCGCACTGCGCCTTGCCTGCCCGTCTCCCGTGGGTGAGTGGACACAGCCAGATCCGCACTGCGCCCTGCCTGCCCGTCTCCCGTGGGTGTGTGGACACAGTCAGATCCGCACTGCGCCCTGCCTGACCGTCTGCCGTGGGTGAGTGGACACAGCAATATCCGTACTGGCCCTGCCTGACCGCCTGCCGTGGGTGAGTGGACACAGCCAGATCGCACTGCGCCCTGGCTGACCGCCTGCAGTGGGTGCTTGGACACAGCCAGATCCGCACTGCGCCCTGCCTGACCACCTGCCGTGGGTTAGTGGACACAGCCAGATCCGCACTACGCCCTGCCTGACCGCCTGCCGTGGGTGAGTGGACACGGCCAGATCCGCACTGCGCCCTGCCGGACCGCCTGCCGTGGGTGAGTGGACACAGCCAGATCCGTACTGCGCCCTGCCTGCCCGTCTGCCGTGGGTCAGTGGACATAGCCCGATCCACACAGCACCGTCTCTGCCCATCTCCCGTGGGAGAGTGGACACAGCCGGATCCGCACTGCGCCCTTCCTGCCCGTCTCCCGTGGGTGAGTGGACACAGCCAGATCCGCACCGCGCCCTGCCTGCCGGTCTCCCGTGGGTGAGTGGACACGGCCAGATCCGCACTGCGCCCTGCCTGCCCGTCTCCCGTGGGCAAGTGGACACAGCCAGATACGCACTGCGCCCTGCCTGCCCGTCTCCCGTGGGTGAGTGGACACAGCCAGATCCGCACTGCACGCTGCCTGACCGCCTGCCGTGGGTGAGTGGACACAGCCAGATCCGTACTGTGCCCTGCCTGCCCGTCTGCCGTGGGTGAGTGGACACAGCCAGATCCGTACTGCGCCCTGCCTGACCGCTTGCCGTGGGTGAGTGGACACAGCCAGATCCTTACTGCGCCCTGCCTTCCCGTCTGCCGTGCGTCAGTGGACATAGCCAGATCCACACAGCACCGTCTCTGCCCATCTCCCGTGGGTGAGTGGACACAGCCGGATCCGCACTGCGCCCTGCCTGCCCGTCTCCCGTGGGCGAGTGGACACAGCCGGATCCGCACTGCGCCCTGCCTGCCCGTCTCCCGTGGGCGAGTGGACACAGCCGGATCCGCACTGCGCCCTGCCTGCCCGTCTCCCGTGGGCGAGTGGACACAGCCGGATCCGCACTGCGCCCTGCCTGCCCGTCTCCCGTGGGCGAGTGGACACAGCCAGATCCGCACTGCGCCCTGCCTGCCCGTCTCCCGTGGGTGAGTGGACACAGCCAGATCCGCACTGTGCCCTGCCTGTCCGTCTCCCGTTGGTGAGTGGACACAGCCAGATCCGCACTGCGCCCTGCCTGCCCGTCTCCCGTGGGTGAGTGGACACAGCCAGATCCACACTGCAACCTGCCTGACCGCCTGCCGTTGGTGAGTGGACTCAGCCAGCTCCGTACTGCGCCCTGCCTGCCCGTCTGCCATGGGTCAGTGGACACAGCCAGATCCGCACTGCGCCCTGCCTCCCCGTCTTCCGTGGGTGAGTGGACACAGCCAGATCCGCACTGCGCCCTGCCTGCCCGTCTGCCGTGGGTGAGTGGACACAGCCAGATCCGTACTGCGCCCTGCCTGACCGTCTGCCGTGGGTGAGTGGACACAGCCAGATCCGCACTGCGCCCTGGCTGACCGCCTGCTGTGGGTGCGTGGACACAGCCAGATCCGCACTGCGCCCTGCCTGACCGCCTGCCGTGGGTGAGTGGACACAGCCAGATCCGCACTGTGCCCTGCCTGACCGTCTGCCGTTGGTGAGTGGACACAGCCAGATCCGCACTGCGCCCTGCCTGACCGCCTGCCGTGGGTGAGTGGACACAGCCAGATCCACACTGTGCCCTGCCTGCCCGTCTGCCGTGGGTGAGTGGACACAGCCAGATCCGCACTGCTCCCTGCCTGACCGTCTGCCGTGGGTGAGTGGACACAGCCAGATCCGCACTGTGCCCTGCCTGCCCGTCTGCCGTGGGTGATTGGACACAGCCAGATCCGCACTACGCCCTGCCTGACCGCCTGCCGTGGGTGAGTGGACACAGCCAGATCCGCACTGCGCCCTGCCTCACCGCCTGCCGTGTGTGAGTGGACACAGCTAGATCCGTACTTCGCCCTGCCTGCCCGTCTGCCGTGGGTCAGTGGTCACAGCCAGACCCGCACTGCGCCCTGGCTGACCGCCTGCTGTGGGTGCGTGGACACAGCCAGATCCACACTGCGCCCTGCCTGACCGCCTGCCGTTGGTGAGTGGACACAGCCAGATCCGCACTGCGCCCTGCCTGACCGCCTGCCGTGGGTGAGTGGACACGGCCAGATCCGCACTGCGCCCTGCCGGACCGCCTGCCGTGGGTGAGTGGACACAGCCAGATCCGTACTGCGCCCTGCCTGCCCGTCTGCCGTGGGTCAGTGGACATAGCCAGATCCACACAGCACCGTCTCTGCCCATCTCCCGTGGGTGAGTGGACACAGCCGGATCCGCACTGCGCCCTGCCTGCCCGTCTCCCGTGGGTGAGTGGACACAGCCAGATCCGCACTGCGCCCTGCCTGCCGGTCTCCCGTGGGTGAGTGGACACGGCCAGATCCGCACTGCGCCCTGCCTGCCCGTCTCCCGTGGGCGAGTGGACACAGCCAGATACGCACTGCGCCCTGCCTGCCCGTCTCCCGTGGGTGAGTGGACACAGCCAGATCCACACTGCAACCTGCCTGACCGCCTGCCGTTGGTGAGTGGACTCAGCCAGCTCCATACTGCGCCCTGGCTGACCGCCTGCTGTGGGTGCGTGGACACAGCCAGATCCGCACTGCGCCCTGCCTGACCGCCTGCCGTGGGTGAGTGGACACAGATAGATCCGCACTGTGCCCTGCCTGACCGTCTGCCGTTGGTGAGTGGACACAGCCAGATCCGCACTGCGCCCTGCCTGACCGCCTGCCGTGGGTGAGTGGACACAGCCAGATCCACACTGTGCCCTGCCTGCCCGTCTGCCGTGGGTGAGTGGACAGAGCCAGATCCGCACTGCGCCCTGCCTGACCGTCTGCCGTGGGTGAGTGGACACAGCCAGATCCGCACTGTGCCCTGCCTGCCCGTCTGCCGTGGGTGAGTGGACTCAGCCAGATCCGCACTACGCCCTGCCTGACCGCCTGCCGTGGGTGAGTGGACACAGCCAAATCCGCACTGCGCCCTGCCTGACCGCCTGCCGTGGGTGAGTGGACACAGCTAGATCCGTACTTCGCCCTGCCTGCCCGTCTGCCGTGGGTCAGTGGTCACAGCCAGATCCGCACTGCGCCCTGGCTGACCGCCTGCTGTGGGTGCGTGGACACAGCCAGATCCACACTGCGCCCTGCCTGACCGCCTGCCGTTGGTGAGTGGACACAGCCAGATCCGCACTGCGCCCTGCCTGACCGCCTGCCGTGGGTGAGTGGACACGGCCAGATCCGCACTGCGCCCTGCCGGACCGCCTGCCGTGGGTGAGTGGACCCAGCCAGATCCGTACTGCGCCCTGCCTGCCCGTCTGCCGTGGGTCAGTGGACATAGTCAGATCCACACAGCACCGTCTCTGCCCATCTCCCGTGGGTGAGTGGACACAGCTGGATCCGCACTGCGCCCTGCCTGCCCGTCTCCCGTGGGTGAGTGGACACAGCCAGATCCGCACTGCGCCCTGCCTGCCGGTCTCCCGTGGGTGAGTGGACACGGCCAGATCCGCACTGCGCCCTGCCTGACCGCCTGCCGTGGGTGAGTGGACACAGCTAGATCCGTACTTCGCCCTGCGTGCCCGTCTGCCGTGGGTCAGTGGTCACAGCCAGATCCGCACTGCGCCCTGGCTGACCGCCTGCTGTGGGTGCGTGGACACAGCCAGATCCACACTGCGCCCTGCCTGACCGCCTGCCGTTGGTGAGTGGACACAGCCAGATCCGCACTGCGCCCTGCCTGACCGCCTGCCGTGGGTGAGTGGACACGGCCAGATCCGCACTGCGCCCTGCCGGACCGCCTGCCGTGGGTGAGTGGACACAGCCAGATCCGTACTGCGCCCTGCCTGCCCGTCTGCCGTGGGTCAGTGGACATAGCCAGATCCACACAGCACCGTCTCTGCCCATCTCCCGTGGGTGAGTGGACACAGCCGGATCCGCACTGCGCCCTGCCTGCCCGTCTCCCGTGGGTGAGTGGACACAGCCAGATCCGCACTGCGCCCTGCCTGCCGGTCTCCCGTGGGTGAGTGGACACGGCCAGATCCGCACTGCGCCCTGCCTGCCCGTCTCCCGTGGGCGAGTGGACACAGCCAGATACGCACTGCGCCCTGCCTGCCCGTCTCCCGTGGGTGAGTGGACACAGCCAAATCCGCACTGCGCCCTGCCTGCCCGTCTCCCGTGGGTGAATGGACACAGCCAGATCTGCACTGCGCCTTGCCTGCCCATCTCCCGTGGGTGAGTGGACACAGCCAGATCCGCACTGCGACCTGATTGCCCGTCTCCCGTGGGTGAGTGGACACAGCCAGATCCGCACTGCACCCTGCCTGACCGCCTGCCGTGGGTGAGTGGACACCGCCAGATCCGTACTGTGCCCTGCCTGCCCGTCTTCCGTGGGTGAGTTGACGCAGCCAGATCCGCACTGCGCCCTGCCTTCCCGTCTCCCGTGGGTGAGTGGACACAGCCAGATCCGCACTGCACCCTGCCTGACCGCCTGCCGTGGGCGAGTGGACACAGCCAGATCCGCACTGCGCCCTGCCTGCCCGTCTCCCGTGGGCGAGTGGACACAGCAAGATCCGCACTGCGCCCTGCCTGCCCATCTCCCGTGGGCGAGTGGACACAGCCAGATCCGCACTGCGCCCTGCCTGCCCGTCTCCCGTGGGTGATTGGACACAGCCAGATCCGCACTGCGCCCTGCCTGCCCGTCTCCCGTGGGTGAGTGGACACAGCCAGATCCTCACTGTGCCCTGCCTGCCCGTCTCCCGTTAGTGAGTGGACACAGCCAGATCCGTACTGCGCCCTGCCTGCCCGTCTGCCGTGGATCAGTGGACATAGCCAGATCCACACAGCACCGTCTCTGCCCATCTCCCGTGGGTGAGTGGACACAGCCGGATCCGCACTGCGCCCTGCCTGCCCGTCTCCCGTGGGTGAGTGGACACAGCCAGATCCGCACTGCGCCCTGCCTGCCGGTCTCCCGTTGGTGAGTGGACACGGCCAGATCCGCACTGCGCCCTGCCTGCCCGTCTCCCGTGGGCGAGTGGACACAGCCAGATACGCACTGCGCCCTGCCTGCCCGTCTCCCGTGGGTGAGTGGACACAGCCAGATCCACACTGCAACCTGCCTGACCGCCTGCCGTTGGTGAGTGGACTCAGCCAGCTCCATACTGCGCCCTGCCTGCCCGTCTGCCATGGGTCTGTGGACACAGCCAGATCCGCACTGCGCCCTGCCTGCCCGTCTTCCGTGGGTGAGTGGACACAGCCAGATCCGCACTGCGCCCTGCCTGCCCGTCTGTCGTGGGTGAGTGGACACAGCCAGATCCGTACTGCGCCCTGCCTGACCGTCTGCCGTGGGTGAGTGGACACAGCCAGATCCGCACTGCGCCCTGGCTGACCGCCTGCTGTGGGTGCGTGGACACAGCCAGATCCGCACTGCGCCCTGCCTGACCGCCTGCCGTGGGTGAGTGGACACAGATAGATCCGCACTGTGCCCTGCCTGACCGTCTGCCGTTGGTGAGTGGACACAGCCAGATCCGCACTGCGCCCTGCCTGACCGCCTGCCGTGGGTGAGTGGACACAGCCAGATCCACACTGTGCCCTGCCTGCCCGTCTGCCGTGGGTGAGTGGACACAGCCAGATCCGCACTGCGCCCTGCCTGACCGTCTGCCGTGGGTGAGTGGACACAGCCAGATCCGCACTGCGCCCTGCCTGACCGTCTGCCGTGGGTGAGTGGACACAGCCAGATCCACACTGTGCCCTGCCTGCCCGTCTGCCGTGGGTGAGTGGACTCAGCCAGATCCGCACTACGCCCTGCCTGACCGCCTGCCGTGGGTGAGTGGACACAGCCAAATCCGCACTGCGCCCTGCCTGACCGCCTGCCGTGGGTGAGTGGACACAGCTAGATCCGTACTTCGCCCTGCCTGCCCGTCTGCCGTGGGTCAGTGGTCACAGCCAGATCCGCACTGCGCCCTGGCTGACCGCCTGCTGTGGGTGCGTGGACACAGCCAGATCCACACTGCGCCCTGCCTGACCGCCTGCCGTTGGTGAGTGGACACAGCCAGATCCGCACTGCGCCCTGCCTGACCGCCTGCCATGGGTGAGTGGACACGGCCAGATCCGCACTGCGCCCTGCCGGACCGCCTGCCGTGGGTGAGTGGACCCAGCCAGATCCGTACTGCGCCCTGCCTGCCCGTCTGCCGTGGGTCAGTGGACATAGTCAGATCCACACAGCACCGTCTCTGCCCATCTCCCGTGGGTGAGTGGACACAGCTGGATCCGCACTGCGCCCTGCCTGCCCGTCTCCCGTGGGTGAGTGGACACAGCCAGATCCGCACTGCGCCCTGCCTGCCGGTCTCCCGTGGGTGAGTGGACACGGCCAGATCCGCACTGCGCCCTGCCTGACCGCCTGCCGTGGGTGAGTGGACACAGCTAGATCCGTACTTCGCCCTGCGTGCCCGTCTGCCGTGGGTCAGTGGTCACAGCCAGATCCGCACTGCGCCCTGGCTGACCGCCTGCTGTGGGTGCGTGGACACAGCCAGATCCACACTGCGCCCTGCCTGACCGCCTGCCGTTGGTGAGTGGACACAGCCAGATCCGCACTGCGCCCTGCCTGACCGCCTGCCGTGGGTGAGTGGACACGGCCAGATCCGCACTGCGCCCTGCCGGACCGCCTGCCGTGGGTGAGTGGACACAGCCAGATCCGTACTGCGCCCTGCCTGCCCGTCTGCCGTGGGTCAGTGGACATAGCCAGATCCACACAGCACCGTCTCTGCCCATCTCCCGTGGGTGAGTGGACACAGCCGGATCCGCACTGCGCCCTGCCTGCCCGTCTCCCGTGGGTGAGTGGACACAGCCAGATCCGCACTGCGCCCTGCCTGCCGGTCTCCCGTGGGTGAGTGGACACGGCCAGATCCGCACTGCGCCCTGCCTGCCCGTCTCCCGTGGGCGAGTGGACACAGCCAGATACGCACTGCGCCCTGCCTGCCCGTCTCCCGTGGGTGAGTGGACACAGCCAAATCCGCACTGCGCCCTGCCTGCCCGTCTCCCGTGGGTGAATGGACACAGCCAGATCTGCACTGCGCCTTGCCTGCCCATCTCCCGTGGGTGAGTGGACACAGCCAGATCCGCACTGCGACCTGATTGCCCGTCTCCCGTGGGTGAGTGGACACAGCCAGATCCGCACTGCACCCTGCCTGACCGCCTGCCGTGGGTGAGTGGACACCGCCAGATCCGTACTGTGCCCTGCCTGCCCGTCTTCCGTGGGTGAGTTGACGCAGCCAGATCCGCACTGCGCCCTGCCTTCCCGTCTCCCGTGGGTGAGTGGACACAGCCAGATCCGCACTGCACCCTGCCTGACCGCCTGCCGTGGGCGAGTGGACACAGCCAGATCCGCACTGCGCCCTGCCTGCCCGTCTCCCGTGGGCGAGTGGACACAGCAAGATCCGCACTGCGCCCTGCCTGCCCATCTCCCGTGGGCGAGTGGACACAGCCAGATCCGCACTGCGCCCTGCCTGCCCGTCTCCCGTGGGTGAGTGGACACAGCCAGATCCGCACTGCGCCCTGCCTGCCCGTCTCCCGTGGGTGAGTGGACACAGCCAGATCCTCACTGTGCCCTGCCTGCCCGTCTCCCGTTAGTGAGTGGACACAGCCAGATCCGCACTGCGCCCTGCCTGCCCGTCTCCCGTGGGTGAGTGGACACAGCCAGATCCACACTGCAACCTGCCTGACCGCCTGCCGTTGGTGAGTGGACTCAGCCAGCTCCGTACTGCGCCCTGCCTGCCCGTCTGCCATGGGTCAGTGGACACAGCCAGATCCGCACTGCGCCCTGCCTGCCCGTCTTCCGTGGGTGAGTGGACACAGCCAGATCCGCACTGCGCACTGCCTGGCCGTCTGCCGTGGGTGAGTGGACACAGCCAGATCCGTACTGCGCCCTGCCTGACCGTCTGCCGTGGGTGAGTGGACACAGCTAGATCCGCACTGCGCCCTGGCTGACCGCCTGCTGTGGGTGCGTGGACACAGCCAGATCCGCACTGCGCCCTGCCTGACCGCCTACCGTGGGTGAGTGGACACAGCCAGATCCGCACTGTGCCCTGCCTGACCGTCTGCCGTGGGTGAGTGGACACAGCCAGATCCGCACTGCGCCCTGCCTGACCGCCTGCCGTGGGTGAGTGGACACAGCCAGATCGGCACTGCGCCCTGCATGCCCGTCTCCTGTGGGCGGGAGGACACAGCCAGATCCGCACTGCGCCCTGCCTGACCGTCTGCCTTGGTTGAGTGGACATAGCCAGATCCTCACTGCGCCCTGCCTGACCGTCTGCCGTGGGTGAGTGGACACAGCCAGATCCACACTGTGCCCTGCCTGCCCGTCTGCCGTGGGTGAGTGGACACAGCCAGATCCGCACTACGCCCTGCCTGACCGCCTGCCGTGGGTGAGTGGACACAGCCAGATCCGCACTGCGCCATGCCTGACCGCCTGCCGTGGGTGAGTGGACACAGCTAGATCCGTACTTCGCCCTGCCTGCCCGTCTGCCGTGGGTCAGTGGACACAGCCAGATCCGCACTGCGCACTGGCTGACCGCCTGCTGTGGGTGCGTGGACACAGCCAGATCCACACTGCGCCCTGCCTGACCGCCTGCCGTTTGTGAGTGGACACAGCCAGATCCGCACTGCGCCCTGCCTGACCGTCTGCCGTGGGTGAGTGGACACAGCCAGATCCGCACTGCGCCCTGCCTGACGCCTGCCATGGGTGAGTGGACACAGCCAGATCCGCACTGCGCCCTTCCTGACCGCCTGCCGTGGGTGAGGGGACACAGCCAGATCCGCACTGCGCCCTGTCTGCCCGTCTCCCGTGGGTGAGTGGACACAGCCAGATCCGCACTGCGCCTTGCATGCCCGTCTCCCATCAGTGAGTGGACACAGCCAGATCCGCACTGCGCCCTGCATGCCCGTCTCCCGTGGGTGAGTGGACACAGCCAGATCCGCACTGCTCCCTGCCTGCCCGTCTGCCGTGCGTGAGTGGACACAGCCAGATCCGCACTGCGCCCTGCCTGACCATCTGCCGTGGGGGAGTGGACACAGCCAGATCCGCACTGCGCCCTGCCTGCCCGTCTGCCGTGGGCGAGTGGACACAGCCAGATCCGCACTACGCCCTGCCTGACCGCCTGCCGTGGGTGAGTGGACACAGCCAGATCCGCACTGCGCCCTTCCTGACCGCCTGCCGTGAGTGAGTGGACACAGCCAGATCCGTACTGCGCCCTGCCTGCCCGTCTTCCGTTGGTCAGTGGACATGGCCAGATCCACACAGCACCGTCTCTGCCCATCTCCCGTGGGTGAGTGGACACAGCCAGATCCACACTGCGCCCTGCCTGCCCGTCTGCCGTGGGCGAGTGGACACAGCCAGATCCGCACTGCGCCCTGCCTGACCGTCTGCCGTGGGTGATTGGACACAGCCAGATCCGCACTGCGCCCTCCCTGACCGCCTGCCTTGGGTGAGTGGACACAGCCCGATCTGTACTGCGCCCTGCCTGCCCGTCTCCCGTGGGCGAGTGGACACAGCCAGATTCGCACTGCGCCCTGCCTGCCCGTCTGCCGTGGGTGAGTGGACAAAGCCAGATCCGCACTGCGCACTGCCTTCCCATCTGCCGTGGGCGAGTGGACACAGCCAGATCCGCACTGCGCCCTGCCTGACCGTCTGCCGTGGGTGAGTGGACACAGCCAGATCCGCACTGCGCCCTGCCTGACCGCCTGCCGTGGGTGAGTGGACACAGCCAGATATGCACTGCGCCCTGCCTGCCCGTCTCCCGTGGGCGAGTGGACACAGCCAGATCCGCACTGCGCCCTGCCTGACCGCCTGCCGTCTGTGAGTGGACACAGCCAGATCCGCACTGCGCCCTGCCTGCCCGTCTCCCGTGAATGAGTGGACACAGCCAGATCCGCACTGCGCCTTGCCTGCCAGTCTCCCGTCAGTGAGTGGACACAGCCAGATCCGCACTGCGCCCTGCCTGCCCGTCTCCCGTGGGTGAGTGGACACAGCCAGATCCGCACTGCGCCTTGCCTGCCCGTCTGCCGTGGGCGAGTGGACACAGCCAGATCCGCATTGCGCCCTGCCTGCCCGTCTGCCGTGGGTCAGTGGACATAGCCATATCCACACAGCACCCTCTCTGCCAGTCTCCCGTGGGTGAGTGGACACAGCCAGATCCCCACTGCGCCCTGCCTGCCCGTCTCCCGTGGGTGAGTGGACACAGCCAGATCCGCACTGCACCCTGTCTGACCGTCTGCCGTGGGTGAGTGGACACAGGCAGATCCGCACTGTGCCCTGCCTGCCCGTCTCCCGTAGGTGAGTGGACACAGCCAGATCCGCACTGCGCCCTGCCTGCCCGTCCCCCGTGGGTGAGTGGACACAGCCAGATCCGTACTGCACCCTGTCTGACCGTCTGCCGTTGGTGAGTGGACACAGCCAGATCCGCACTGCGCCCTGCCTGACCGTCGGCCGTGGGTCAGTGGACATAGCCATATCCACACAGCACCCTCTCTGCCCGTCTCCCGTGGGTGTGTGGAAACAGCCAGATCCACACTGCGCCTTGCCTGCCCATCTCCCATGGGTGAGGGGACACAGCCAGATCCGCACTGCGCCCTGCCTGCCTGTCTCCCGTGGGTGAGTGGACACAGCCAGATCCGCACTGCGCCCTGCCTGCCCGTCCCCCGTGGGTGAGTGGACAAAGCCAGATCCGCACTGCGCCTTGCCTGCCCGTCTCCCGTCAGTGAGTGGACACAGCCAGATCCGCACTGCGCCCTGCCTGCCCGCCTCCCGTGGGAGAGTGGACACAGCCAGATCCGCACTGCGCCCTGCCAGCCCATCTCCCGTGTGTGAGTTGACACAGCCAGATCCGCACTGCGCCCTGCCTGCCCGTCTGCCGTGGGTGAGTGGACACAGCCAGATCCGCACTGCGCCCTGCCTGACCGCCTGCCGTGGGTGAGTGGACACAGCCAGATATGCACTGCGCCCTGCCTGCCCGTCTCCCGTGGGCGAGTGGACACTGCCAGATCCGCACTGCGCCCTGCCTGACCGCCTGCCGTCTGTGAGTGGACACAGCCAGATCCGCACTGCGCCCTGCCTGCCGGTCTCCAGTGAATGAGTGGACACAGCCAGATCCGCACTGAGCCTTGCCTGCCCGTCTCCCGTGGGTCAGTGGACACAGCCAGATCCGCACTGCGCCTTGCCTGCCCGTCTGCCGTGGGCGAGTGGACACAGCCAGATCCGCACTGCGTCCTGCCTGCCCGTCTGCCGTGGGTCAGTGGACATAGCCATATCCACACAGCACCCTCTCTGCCCGTCTCCCGTGGGTGAGTGGACACAGCCAGATCCACACTGCGCCCTGCCTGCCCGTCTCCCGTGGGTGAGTGGACACAGCCAGATCCGCACTGCACCCTGTCTGACCGTCTGCCGTGGGTTAGTGGACACAGCCAGATCCGCACTGTGCCGTGCCTGCCCGTCTCCCGTGGGTAAGTGGACACAGCCAGATACGCACTGCGCCCTGCCTGCCCGTCTCCCGTGGGTGAGTGGACACAACCAGATCCGCACTGCACCCTGTCTGACCATCTGCCGTTGGTGAGTGGACACAGCCAGATCCGCACTACGCCCTGCCTGACCGTCTGCCGTGGGTCAGGTGACATAGCCATATCCACACAGCACCCTCTCTGCCCGTCTCCCGTGGGTGTGTGGACACAGCCAGATCCACACTGCGCCTTGCCTGCCCGTCTCCCGTGGGTGAGGGTACACAGCCAGATCCGCACTGCGCCCTGTCTGCCCGTCTCCCGTGGGTGAGTGGACACAGCCAGATCCGCACTGCGCCCTGCCTGCCCGTCCCCCGTGGGTGAGTGGACACAGCCAGATCCGCACTGTGCCTTGCATGCCCGTCTCCCATCAGTGAGTGGACACAGCCAGATCCGCACTGCGCCCTGCCTGCCCGTCTCCCGTGGGTGAGTGGACACAGCCAGATCCGCACTGCTCCCTGCCTGCCCGTCTGCCGTGGGTGAGTGGACACTGCCAGATCCGCACTGCGCCCTGCCTGACCATCTGCCGTGGGGGAGTGGACACAGCCAGATCCGCACTGCGCCCTTTCTGCCCGTCTGCCGTGGGTGAGTGGACACAGCCAGATCCGCACTGCTCCCTGCCTGCCCGTCTGCCGTGGGTGAGTGGACACAGCCAGATCCGCACTGCGCCCTGCCTGACCATCTGCCTTGGGGGAGTGGACACAGCCAGATCCGCACTGCGCCCTGTCTGCCCGTCTGCCGTGGGTGAGTGGACACAGCCAGATCCGCACTGCGCCCTGCCTCACCGCCTGCCGTGGGTGAGTGGACTCGGCCAGATCCGCACTGCGCCCTGCCTGACCGCCTGCCGTGGGTGAGTGGACACAGCTAGATCCATACTTCTCCCTGCCTGCCCGTCTGCCGTGGGTCAGTGGACACAGCCAGATCCGCACTGCGCCCTGGCTGACCGCCTGCTGTGGGTGCGTGGACACAGCCAGATCCACACTGCGCCCTGCCTGACCGCCTGCCGTTGGTGAGTGGACACAGCCAGATCCGCACTGCGCCCTGCCTGACCGTCTGCCGTGGGTGAGTGGACACAGCCAGATCCGCACTGCGCCCTGCCTGACGAGTGCCGTGGGTGAGTGGACACAGCCAGATCCGCACTGCGCCCTGCCTGACCGCCTGCCGTGGGTGAGGGGACACAGTCAGATCCGCACTGCGCCCTGTCTGCCCGTCTCCCGTGGGTGAGTGGACACAGCCAGATCCGCACTGCGCC
Organism: Microcebus murinus; assembly: GCF_040939455.1. Classification (NCBI taxonomy): domain Eukaryota; kingdom Metazoa; phylum Chordata; class Mammalia; order Primates; family Cheirogaleidae; genus Microcebus; species Microcebus murinus. The sequence continues at coordinate 33,124,071 of NC_134125.1, read as the reverse complement.
CTGCCTGCCCATCCCCCGTGGGTGAGTGGACACAGCCAGATCCGCACTGCGCCTTGCATGCCCGTCTCCCATCTGTGAGTGGACACAGCCAGATCCGCACTGCTCCCTGCCTGCCCGTCTGCCGTGGGTGAGTGGACACAGCCAGATCCGCACTGCTCCCTGCCTGCCCGTCTGCCGTGCGTGAGTGGACACAGCCAGATCCGCACTGCGCCCTGCCTGACCATCTGCCGTGGGGGAGTGGACACAGCCAGATCCGCACTGCGCCCTGCCTGCCCGTCTGCCGTGGGCGAGTGGACACAGCCAGATCCGCTCTACGCCCTGCCTGACCGCCTGCCGTGGGTGAGTGGACACAGCCAGATCCGCACTGCGCCCTTCCTGACCGCCTGCCGTGAGTGAGTGGACACAGCCAGATCCGTACTGCGCCCTGCCTGCCCGTCTTCCGTTGGTCAGTGGACATGGCCAGATCCACACAGCACCGTCTCTGCCCATCTCCCGTGGGTGAGTGGACACAGCCAGATCCACACTGCGCCCTGCCTGCCCGTCTGCCGTGGGCGAGTGGACACAGCCAGATCCGCACTGCGCCCTGCCTGACCGTCTGCCGTGGGTGATTGGACACAGCCAGATCCGCACTGCGCCCTCCCTGACCGCCTGCCGTGGGTGAGTGGACACAGCCCGATCTGTACTGCGCCCTGCCTGCCCGTCTCCCGTGGGCGAGTGGACACAGCCAGATCCGCACTGCGCCCTGCCTGCCCGTCTGCCGTGGGTGAGTGGACACAGCCAGATCCGCACTGCGCACTGCCTTCCCATCTGCCGTGGGCGAGTGGACACAGCCAGATCCGCACTGCGCCCTGCCTGACCGTCTGCCGTGGGTGAGTGGACACAGCCAGATCCGCACTGCGCCCTGCCTGACCGCCTGCCGTGGGTGAGTGGACACAGCCAGATATGCACTGCGCCCTGCCTGCCCGTCTCCCGTGGGCGAGTGTACACAGCCAGATCCGCACTGCGCCCTGCCTGACCGCCTGCCGTCTGTGAGTGGACACAGCCAGATCCGCACTGCGCCCTGCCTGCCCGTCTCCCGTGAATGAGTGGACACAGCCAGATCCGCACTGCGCCTTGCCTGCCAGTCTCCCGTCAGTGAGTGGACACAGCCAGATCCGCACTGCGCCCTGCCTGCCCGTCTCCCGTGGGTGAGTGGACACAGCCAGATCCGCACTGCGCCTTGCCTGCCCGTCTGCCGTGGGCGAGTGGACACAGCCAGATCCGCACTGCGCCCTGCCTGCCCGTCTGCCGTGGGTCAGTGGACATAGCCATATCCACAGAGCACCCTCTCTGCCAGTCTCCCGTGGGTGAGTGGACACAGCCAGATCCCCACTGCGCCCTGCCTGCCCGTCTCCCGTGGGTGAGTGGACACAGCCAGATCCGCACTGCACCCTGTCTGACCGTCTGCCGTGGGTGAGTGGACACAGGCAGATCCGCACTGTGCCCTGCCTGCCCGTCTCCCGTAGGTGAGTGGACACAGCCAGATCCGCACTGCGCCCTGCCTGCCCGTCTCCCGTGGGTGAGTGGACACAGCCAGATCCGTACTGCACCCTGTCTGACCGTCTGCCGTTGGTGAGTGGACACAGCCAGATCCGCACTGCGCCCTGCCTGACCGCCTGCCATGGGTGAGTGGACACGGCCAGATCCGCACTGCGCCCTGCCGGACCGCCTGCCGTGGGTGAGTGGACCCAGCCAGATCCGTACTGCGCCCTGCCTGCCCGTCTGCCGTGGGTCAGTGGACATAGTCAGATCCACACAGCACCGTCTCTGCCCATCTCCCGTGGGTGAGTGGACACAGCTGGATCCGCACTGCGCCCTGCCTGCCCGTCTCCCGTGGGTGAGTGGACACAGCCAGATCCGCACTGCGCCCTGCCTGCCGGTCTCCCGTGGGTGAGTGGACACGGCCAGATCCGCACTGCGCCCTGCCTGACCGCCTGCCGTGGGTGAGTGGACACAGCTAGATCCGTACTTCGCCCTGCGTGCCCGTCTGCCGTGGGTCAGTGGTCACAGCCAGATCCGCACTGCGCCCTGGCTGACCGCCTGCTGTGGGTGCGTGGACACAGCCAGATCCACACTGCGCCCTGCCTGACCGCCTGCCGTTGGTGAGTGGACACAGCCAGATCCGCACTGCGCCCTGCCTGACCGCCTGCCGTGGGTGAGTGGACACGGCCAGATCCGCACTGCGCCCTGCCGGACCGCCTGCCGTGGGTGAGTGGACACAGCCAGATCCGTACTGCGCCCTGCCTGCCCGTCTGCCGTGGGTCAGTGGACATAGCCAGATCCACACAGCACCGTCTCTGCCCATCTCCCGTGGGTGAGTGGACACAGCCGGATCCGCACTGCGCCCTGCCTGCCCGTCTCCCGTGGGTGAGTGGACACAGCCAGATCCGCACTGCGCCCTGCCTGCCGGTCTCCCGTGGGTGAGTGGACACGGCCAGATCCGCACTGCGCCCTGCCTGCCCGTCTCCCGTGGGCGAGTGGACACAGCCAGATACGCACTGCGCCCTGCCTGCCCGTCTCCCGTGGGTGAGTGGACACAGCCAAATCCGCACTGCGCCCTGCCTGCCCGTCTCCCGTGGGTGAATGGACACAGCCAGATCTGCACTGCGCCTTGCCTGCCCATCTCCCGTGGGTGAGTGGACACAGCCAGATCCGCACTGCGACCTGATTGCCCGTCTCCCGTGGGTGAGTGGACACAGCCAGATCCGCACTGCACCCTGCCTGACCGCCTGCCGTGGGTGAGTGGACACCGCCAGATCCGTACTGTGCCCTGCCTGCCCGTCTTCCGTGGGTGAGTTGACGCAGCCAGATCCGCACTGCGCCCTGCCTTCCCGTCTCCCGTGGGTGAGTGGACACAGCCAGATCCGCACTGCACCCTGCCTGACCGCCTGCCGTGGGCGAGTGGACACAGCCAGATCCGCACTGCGCCCTGCCTGCCCGTCTCCCGTGGGCGAGTGGACACAGCAAGATCCGCACTGCGCCCTGCCTGCCCATCTCCCGTGGGCGAGTGGACACAGCCAGATCCGCACTGCGCCCTGCCTGCCCGTCTCCCGTGGGTGAGTGGACACAGCCAGATCCGCACTGCGCCCTGCCTGCCCGTCTCCCGTGGGTGAGTGGACACAGCCAGATCCTCACTGTGCCCTGCCTGCCCGTCTCCCGTTAGTGAGTGGACACAGCCAGATCCGCACTGCGCCCTGCCTGCCCGTCTCCCGTGGGTGAGTGGACACAGCCAGATCCACACTGCAACCTGCCTGACCGCCTGCCGTTGGTGAGTGGACTCAGCCAGCTCCGTACTGCGCCCTGCCTGCCCGTCTGCCATGGGTCAGTGGACACAGCCAGATCCGCACTGCGCCCTGCCTGCCCGTCTTCCGTGGGTGAGTGGACACAGCCAGATCCGCACTGCGCACTGCCTGGCCGTCTGCCGTGGGTGAGTGGACACAGCCAGATCCGTACTGCGCCCTGCCTGACCGTCTGCCGTGGGTGAGTGGACACAGCTCGATCCGCACTGCGCCCTGGCTGACCGCCTGCTGTGGGTGCGTGGACACAGCCAGATCCGCACTGCGCCCTGCCTGACCGCCTACCGTGGGTGAGTGGACACAGCCAGATCCGCACTGTGCCCTGCCTGACCGTCTGCCGTGGGTGAGTGGACACAGCCAGATCCGCACTGCGCCCTGCCTGACCGCCTGCCGTGGGTGAGTGGACACAGCCAGATCGGCACTGCGCCCTGCATGCCCGTCTCCTGTGGGCGGGAGGACACAGCCAGATCCGCACTGCGCCCTGCCTGACCGTCTGCCTTGGTTGAGTGGACATAGCCAGATCCTCACTGCGCCCTGCCTGACCGTCTGCCGTGGGTGAGTGGACACAGCCAGATCCACACTGTGCCCTGCCTGCCCGTCTGCCGTGGGTGAGTGGACACAGCCAGATCCGCACTACGCCCTGCCTGACCGCCTGCCGTGGGTGAGTGGACACAGCCAGATCCGCACTGCGCCATGCCTGACCGCCTGCCGTGGGTGAGTGGACACAGCTAGATCCGTACTTCGCCCTGCCTGCCCGTCTGCCGTGGGTCAGTGGACACAGCCAGATCCGCACTGCGCACTGGCTGACCGCCTGCTGTGGGTGCGTGGACACAGCCAGATCCACACTGCGCCCTGCCTGACCGCCTGCCGTTTGTGAGTGGACACAGCCAGATCCGCACTGCGCCCTGCCTGACCGTCTGCCGTGGGTGAGTGGACACAGCCAGATCCGCACTGCGCCCTGCCTGACGCCTGCCATGGGTGAGTGGACACAGCCAGATCCGCACTGCGCCCTTCCTGACCGCCTGCCGTGGGTGAGGGGACACAGCCAGATCCGCACTGCGCCCTGTCTGCCCGTCTCCCGTGGGTGAGTGGACACAGCCAGATCCGCACTGCGCCTTGCATGCCCGTCTCCCATCAGTGAGTGGACACAGCCAGATCCGCACTGCGCCCTGCATGCCCGTCTCCCGTGGGTGAGTGGACACAGCCAGATCCGCACTGCTCCCTGCCTGCCCGTCTGCCGTGCGTGAGTGGACACAGCCAGATCCGCACTGCGCCCTGCCTGACCATCTGCCGTGGGGGAGTGGACACAGCCAGATCCGCACTGCGCCCTGCCTGCCCGTCTGCCGTGGGCGAGTGGACACAGCCAGATCCGCACTACGCCCTGCCTGACCGCCTGCCGTGGGTGAGTGGACACAGCCAGATCCGCACTGCGCCCTTCCTGACCGCCTGCCGTGAGTGAGTGGACACAGCCAGATCCGTACTGCGCCCTGCCTGCCCGTCTTCCGTTGGTCAGTGGACATGGCCAGATCCACACAGCACCGTCTCTGCCCATCTCCCGTGGGTGAGTGGACACAGCCAGATCCACACTGCGCCCTGCCTGCCCGTCTGCCGTGGGCGAGTGGACACAGCCAGATCCGCACTGCGCCCTGCCTGACCGTCTGCCGTGGGTGATTGGACACAGCCAGATCCGCACTGCGCCCTCCCTGACCGCCTGCCTTGGGTGAGTGGACACAGCCCGATCTGTACTGCGCCCTGCCTGCCCGTCTCCCGTGGGCGAGTGGACACAGCCAGATTCGCACTGCGCCCTGCCTGCCCGTCTGCCGTGGGTGAGTGGACAAAGCCAGATCCGCACTGCGCACTGCCTTCCCATCTGCCGTGGGCGAGTGGACACAGCCAGATCCGCACTGCGCCCTGCCTGACCGTCTGCCGTGGGTGAGTGGACACAGCCAGATCCGCACTGCGCCCTGCCTGACCGCCTGCCGTGGGTGAGTGGACACAGCCAGATATGCACTGCGCCCTGCCTGCCCGTCTCCCGTGGGCGAGTGGACACAGCCAGATCCGCACTGCGCCCTGCCTGACCGCCTGCCGTCTGTGAGTGGACACAGCCAGATCCGCACTGCGCCCTGCCTGCCCGTCTCCCGTGAATGAGTGGACACAGCCAGATCCGCACTGCGCCTTGCCTGCCAGTCTCCCGTCAGTGAGTGGACACAGCCAGATCCGCACTGCGCCCTGCCTGCCCGTCTCCCGTGGGTGAGTGGACACAGCCAGATCCGCACTGCGCCTTGCCTGCCCGTCTGCCGTGGGCGAGTGGACACAGCCAGATCCGCATTGCGCCCTGCCTGCCCGTCTGCCGTGGGTCAGTGGACATAGCCATATCCACACAGCACCCTCTCTGCCAGTCTCCCGTGGGTGAGTGGACACAGCCAGATCCCCACTGCGCCCTGCCTGCCCGTCTCCCGTGGGTGAGTGGACACAGCCAGATCCGCACTGCACCCTGTCTGACCGTCTGCCGTGGGTGAGTGGACACAGGCAGATCCGCACTGTGCCCTGCCTGCCCGTCTCCCGTAGGTGAGTGGACACAGCCAGATCCGCACTGCGCCCTGCCTGCCCGTCCCCCGTGGGTGAGTGGACACAGCCAGATCCGTACTGCACCCTGTCTGACCGTCTGCCGTTGGTGAGTGGACACAGCCAGATCCGCACTGCGCCCTGCCTGACCGTCGGCCGTGGGTCAGTGGACATAGCCATATCCACACAGCACCCTCTCTGCCCGTCTCCCGTGGGTGTGTGGAAACAGCCAGATCCACACTGCGCCTTGCCTGCCCATCTCCCATGGGTGAGGGGACACAGCCAGATCCGCACTGCGCCCTGCCTGCCTGTCTCCCGTGGGTGAGTGGACACAGCCAGATCCGCACTGCGCCCTGCCTGCCCGTCCCCCGTGGGTGAGTGGACAAAGCCAGATCCGCACTGCGCCTTGCCTGCCCGTCTCCCGTCAGTGAGTGGACACAGCCAGATCCGCACTGCGCCCTGCCTGCCCGCCTCCCGTGGGAGAGTGGACACAGCCAGATCCGCACTGCGCCCTGCCAGCCCATCTCCCGTGTGTGAGTTGACACAGCCAGATCCGCACTGCGCCCTGCCTGCCCGTCTGCCGTGGGTGAGTGGACACAGCCAGATCCGCACTGCGCCCTGCCTGACCGCCTGCCGTGGGTGAGTGGACACAGCCAGATATGCACTGCGCCCTGCCTGCCCGTCTCCCGTGGGCGAGTGGACACTGCCAGATCCGCACTGCGCCCTGCCTGACCGCCTGCCGTCTGTGAGTGGACACAGCCAGATCCGCACTGCGCCCTGCCTGCCGGTCTCCAGTGAATGAGTGGACACAGCCAGATCCGCACTGAGCCTTGCCTGCCCGTCTCCCGTGGGTCAGTGGACACAGCCAGATCCGCACTGCGCCTTGCCTGCCCGTCTGCCGTGGGCGAGTGGACACAGCCAGATCCGCACTGCGTCCTGCCTGCCCGTCTGCCGTGGGTCAGTGGACATAGCCATATCCACACAGCACCCTCTCTGCCCGTCTCCCGTGGGTGAGTGGACACAGCCAGATCCACACTGCGCCCTGCCTGCCCGTCTCCCGTGGGTGAGTGGACACAGCCAGATCCGCACTGCACCCTGTCTGACCGTCTGCCGTGGGTTAGTGGACACAGCCAGATCCGCACTGTGCCGTGCCTGCCCGTCTCCCGTGGGTAAGTGGACACAGCCAGATACGCACTGCGCCCTGCCTGCCCGTCTCCCGTGGGTGAGTGGACACAACCAGATCCGCACTGCACCCTGTCTGACCATCTGCCGTTGGTGAGTGGACACAGCCAGATCCGCACTACGCCCTGCCTGACCGTCTGCCGTGGGTCAGGTGACATAGCCATATCCACACAGCACCCTCTCTGCCCGTCTCCCGTGGGTGTGTGGACACAGCCAGATCCACACTGCGCCTTGCCTGCCCGTCTCCCGTGGGTGAGGGTACACAGCCAGATCCGCACTGCGCCCTGTCTGCCCGTCTCCCGTGGGTGAGTGGACACAGCCAGATCCGCACTGCGCCCTGCCTGCCCGTCCCCCGTGGGTGAGTGGACACAGCCAGATCCGCACTGTGCCTTGCATGCCCGTCTCCCATCAGTGAGTGGACACAGCCAGATCCGCACTGCGCCCTGCCTGCCCGTCTCCCGTGGGTGAGTGGACACAGCCAGATCCGCACTGCTCCCTGCCTGCCCGTCTGCCGTGGGTGAGTGGACACTGCCAGATCCGCACTGCGCCCTGCCTGACCATCTGCCGTGGGGGAGTGGACACAGCCAGATCCGCACTGCGCCCTTTCTGCCCGTCTGCCGTGGGTGAGTGGACACAGCCAGATCCGCACTGCTCCCTGCCTGCCCGTCTGCCGTGGGTGAGTGGACACAGCCAGATCCGCACTGCGCCCTGCCTGACCATCTGCCTTGGGGGAGTGGACACAGCCAGATCCGCACTGCGCCCTGTCTGCCCGTCTGCCGTGGGTGAGTGGACACAGCCAGATCCGCACTGCGCCCTGCCTCACCGCCTGCCGTGGGTGAGTGGACTCGGCCAGATCCGCACTGCGCCCTGCCTGACCGCCTGCCGTGGGTGAGTGGACACAGCTAGATCCATACTTCTCCCTGCCTGCCCGTCTGCCGTGGGTCAGTGGACACAGCCAGATCCGCACTGCGCCCTGGCTGACCGCCTGCTGTGGGTGCGTGGACACAGCCAGATCCACACTGCGCCCTGCCTGACCGCCTGCCGTTGGTGAGTGGACACAGCCAGATCCGCACTGCGCCCTGCCTGACCGTCTGCCGTGGGTGAGTGGACACAGCCAGATCCGCACTGCGCCCTGCCTGACGAGTGCCGTGGGTGAGTGGACACAGCCAGATCCGCACTGCGCCCTGCCTGACCGCCTGCCGTGGGTGAGGGGACACAGTCAGATCCGCACTGCGCCCTGTCTGCCCGTCTCCCGTGGGTGAGTGGACACAGCCAGATCCGCACTGCGCCCTGCCTGCCCATCCCCCGTGGGTGAGTGGACACAGCCAGATCCGCACTGCGCCTTGCATGCCCGTCTCCCATCTGTGAGTGGACACAGCCAGATCCGCACTGCTCCCTGCCTGCCCGTCTGCCGTGGGTGAGTGGACACAGCCAGATCCGCACTGCTCCCTGCCTGCCCGTCTGCCGTGCGTGAGTGGACACAGCCAGATCCGCACTGCGCCCTGCCTGACCATCTGCCGTGGGGGAGTGGACACAGCCAGATCCGCACTGCGCCCTGCCTGCCCGTCTGCCGTGGGCGAGTGGACACAGCCAGATCCGCTCTACGCCCTGCCTGACCGCCTGCCGTGGGTGAGTGGACACAGCCAGATCCGCACTGCGCCCTTCCTGACCGCCTGCCGTGAGTGAGTGGACACAGCCAGATCCGTACTGCGCCCTGCCTGCCCGTCTTCCGTTGGTCAGTGGACATGGCCAGATCCACACAGCACCGTCTCTGCCCATCTCCCGTGGGTGAGTGGACACAGCCAGATCCACACTGCGCCCTGCCTGCCCGTCTGCCGTGGGCGAGTGGACACAGCCAGATCCGCACTGCGCCCTGCCTGACCGTCTGCCGTGGGTGATTGGACACAGCCAGATCCGCACTGCGCCCTCCCTGACCGCCTGCCGTGGGTGAGTGGACACAGCCCGATCTGTACTGCGCCCTGCCTGCCCGTCTCCCGTGGGCGAGTGGACACAGCCAGATCCGCACTGCGCCCTGCCTGCCCGTCTGCCGTGGGTGAGTGGACACAGCCAGATCCGCACTGCGCACTGCCTTCCCATCTGCCGTGGGCGAGTGGACACAGCCAGATCCGCACTGCGCCCTGCCTGACCGTCTGCCGTGGGTGAGTGGACACAGCCAGATCCGCACTGCGCCCTGCCTGACCGCCTGCCGTGGGTGAGTGGACACAGCCAGATATGCACTGCGCCCTGCCTGCCCGTCTCCCGTGGGCGAGTGTACACAGCCAGATCCGCACTGCGCCCTGCCTGACCGCCTGCCGTCTGTGAGTGGACACAGCCAGATCCGCACTGCGCCCTGCCTGCCCGTCTCCCGTGAATGAGTGGACACAGCCAGATCCGCACTGCGCCTTGCCTGCCAGTCTCCCGTCAGTGAGTGGACACAGCCAGATCCGCACTGCGCCCTGCCTGCCCGTCTCCCGTGGGTGAGTGGACACAGCCAGATCCGCACTGCGCCTTGCCTGCCCGTCTGCCGTGGGCGAGTGGACACAGCCAGATCCGCACTGCGCCCTGCCTGCCCGTCTGCCGTGGGTCAGTGGACATAGCCATATCCACAGAGCACCCTCTCTGCCAGTCTCCCGTGGGTGAGTGGACACAGCCAGATCCCCACTGCGCCCTGCCTGCCCGTCTCCCGTGGGTGAGTGGACACAGCCAGATCCGCACTGCACCCTGTCTGACCGTCTGCCGTGGGTGAGTGGACACAGGCAGATCCGCACTGTGCCCTGCCTGCCCGTCTCCCGTAGGTGAGTGGACACAGCCAGATCCGCACTGCGCCCTGCCTGCCCGTCTCCCGTGGGTGAGTGGACACAGCCAGATCCGTACTGCACCCTGTCTGACCGTCTGCCGTTGGTGAGTGGACACAGTCAGATCCGCACTGCGCCCTGCCTGACCGTCTGCCTTGGGTCAGTGGACATAGCCATATCCACACAGCACCCTCTCTGCCCGTCTCCCGTGGGTGTGTGGACACAGCCAGATACACACTGCGCCTTGCCTGCCCATCTCCCATTGGTGAGGGGACACAGCCAGATCCGCACTGCGCCCTGCCTGCCTGTCTACCGTGGGTGAGTGGACACAGCCAGATCCGCACTGCGCCCTGCCTGCCCGTCCCCCGTGGGTGAGTGGACAAAGCCAGATCCGCACTGCGCCTTGCCTGCCCGTCTCCCGTCAGTGAGTGGACACAGCCAGATCCGCACTGCGCCCTGCCTGCCCGTCTCCTGTGGGAGAGTGGACACAGCCAGATCCGCACTGCGCCCTGCCAGCCCATCTCCCGTGTGCGAGTTGACACAGCCAGATCCGCACTGCGCCCTGCCTGCCCGTCTGCCGTGGGTGAGTGGACACAGCCAGATCCGCACTGCGCCCTGCCTGACCGCCTGCCGTGGGTGAGTGGACACAGCCAGATATGCACTGCGCCCTGCCTGCCCGTCTCCCGTGGGCGAGTGGACACTGCCAGATCCGCACTGCGCCCTGCCTGACCGCCTGCGGTCTGTGAGTGGACACAGACAGATCCGCACTGCGCCCTGCCTGCCCGTCTCCCGTGAATGAGTGGACACAGCCAGATCCGCACTGCGCCTTGCCTGCCAGTCTCCCGTCAGTGAGTGGACACAGCCAGATCCGCACTGCGCCATGCCTGCCCGTCTCCCGTGGGTGAGTGGACACAGCCAGATCCGCACTGCGCCTTGCCTGCCCGTCTGCCGTGGGCGAGTGGACACAGCCAGATCCGCACTGCGCCCTGCCTGCCCGTCTGCCGTGGGTCAGTGGACATAGCCATATCCACACAGCGCCCTCTCTGCCCGTCTCCCGTGGGTGAGTGGACACAGCCAGATCCACACTGCGCCCTGCCTGCCCGTCTCCCGTGGGTGAGTGGACACAGCCAGATCCGCACTGCACCCTGTCTGACCGTCTGCCGTGGGTGAGTGGACACAGCCAGATCCGCACTGTGCCCTGCCTGCCCGTCTCCCGTGGGTGAGTGGACACAGCCAGATCCGCACTGCGCCCTGCCTGCCCGTCTCCCGTGGGTGAGTGGACACAGCCAGATCCGTACTGCACCCTGTCTGACCGTCTGCCGTTGGTGAGTGGACACAGCCAGATCCGCACTGCGCCCTGCCTGACCGTCTGCCGTGGGTCAGTGGACATAGCCATATCCACACAGCACCCTCTCTGCCCGTCTCCCGTGGGTGTGTGGACACAGCCAGATCCACACTGCGCCTTGCCTGCCCATCTCCCATGGGTGAGGGGACACAGCCAGATCCGCACTGCGCCCTGCCTGCCCGTCTCCCGTGGGTGAGTGGACACAGCCAGATCCGCACTGCGCCCTGCCTGCCCGTCCCCCGTGGGTGAGTGGACAAAGCCAGATCCGCAATGCGCCTTGCCTGCCCGTCTCCCGTCAGTGAGTGGACACAGCCAGGTCCGCACTGCGCCCTGCCTGCCCGTCTCCCGTGGGTGAGTGGACACAGCCAGATCCGCACTGCGCCCTGCCAGCCCTTCTCCCGTGGGCGAGTGGACACAGCCAGATCCGCACTCTGCCCTGCCTTCCCGTCTGCCGTGGGTGAGTGGACACAGCCAGATCCGCACTGCGCCCTGCCTGACCGCCTGCCGTGGGTGAGTGGACACAGCCAGATATGCACTGCGCCCTGCCTGCCCGTCTCCCGTGGGCGAGTGGACACTGCCAGATCCGCACTGCGCCCTGCCTGACCACCGCCGTCTGTGAGTGGACACAGCCAGATCCGCACTGCGCCCTGCCTGCCCGTCTCCATGAATGAGTGGACACAGCCAGATCCGCACTGAGCCTTGCCTGCCCGCCTCCCGTGGGTGAGTGGACACAGCCAGATCCGCACTGCGCCTTGCCTGCCCGTCTGCCGTGGGCGAGTGGACACAGCCAGATCCGCACTGCGTCCTGCCTGCCCGTCTGCCGTGGGTCAGTGGACATAGCCATATCCACACAGCACCCTCTCTGCCCGTCTCCCGTGGGTGAGTGGACACAGCCAGATCCACACTGCGTCCTGCCTGTCCGTCTCCCGTGGGTGAGTGGACACAGCCAGATCCGCACTGCACCCTGTCTGACCGTCTGCCGTGGGTGAGTGGACACAGCCAGATCCGCACTGTGCCGTGCCTGCCCGTCTCCCGTGGGTGAGTGGACACAGCCAGATCCGCACTGCGCCCTGCCTGCCCGTCTCCCGTGGGTGAGTGGACACAACCAGATCCGCACTGCACCCTGTCTGACCATCTGCCGTTGGTGAGTGGACACAGCCAGATCCGCACTACGCCCTGCCTGACCGTCTGCCGTGGGTCAGTGGACATAGCCATATCCACACAGCACCCTCTCTGCCCGTCTCCCGTGGGTGTGTGGACACAGCCAGATCCACACTGCGCCTTGCCTGCCCGTCTCCCGTGGGTGAGGGTACACAGCCAGATCCGCACTGCGCCCTGTCTGCCCGTCTCCCGTGGGTGAGTGGACACAGCCAGATCCACACTGCGCCCTGCCTGCCCGTCCCCCGTGGGTGAGTGGACACAGCCAGATCCGCACTGTGCCTTGCATGCCCGTCTCCCATCAGTGAGTGGACACAGCCAGATCCGCACTGCGCCCTGCCTGCCCGTCTCCCGTGGGTGAGTGGACACAGCCAGATCCGCACTGCTCCCTGCCTGCCCGTCTGCCGTGGGTGAGTGGACACAGCCAGATCCGCACTGCGCCCTGCCTGACCATCTGCCGTGGGGGAGTGGACACAGCCAGATCCGCACTGCGCCCTGTCTGCCCGTCTGCCGTGGGCGAGTGGACACAGCCAGATCCGCACTATGCCCTGCCTAACCGCCTGCCGTGGGTGAGTGGACACAGCCAGATCCGCACTGCGCCCTGCCTGCCCGTCTGCCGTGGGCGAGTGGACACAGCCAGATCCGCACTGCGCCCTGCCTGACCGTCTGCCGTGGGTGATTCGACACAGCCAGATCCGCACTGCGCCCTCCCTGACCGCCTGCCGTGGGTGAGTGGACACAGCCCGATCTGTACTGCGCCCTGCCTGCCCGTCTCCCGTGGGCGAGTGGACACAGCCAGATCCGCACTGAGCCCTGCCTGCCCGTCTGCCGTGGGTGAGTGGACACAGCCAGATCCGCACTGCGCCCTGCCTGACCGTCTGCTGTGGGTGAGTGGACACAGCCTGATCCGCACTGCGCCCTGCCTGCCCGTCTTCCGTGGGTGAGTGGACACAGCCAGATCCGCACTGCGGACTGCCTGCCCGTCTGCCGTGGGTGAGTGGAAACAGCCAGATCCGCACTGCGCCCTGCCTGACCGCCTGCTGTGGGTGCGTTGACACAGCCAGATCCGCACTGCGCCCTGCCTGACCGCCTGCCGTGGGTGAATGGACACAGCCAGATCCGCACTGCGCCCTGCCTGACCGTCTGCCGTGGGTGAGTGGACACAGCCAGATCCGCACTGCGCCCTTCCTGACAGCCTACCGTGGGCGAGTGGACACAGCCAGAACCGCACTGCGCCCTGCCTGCCCGTCTCCCGTGGGCGAGTGGACACAGCCAGATCCGCACTGCTCCCTGCCTGCCCGTCTGCCGTGGGCGAGTGGACACAGCCAGATCCGTACTGCGCCCTGCCTGCCCATCTGCCGTGGGTCAGTGGACATAGCGAGATCCACACATCACCATCTCTGCCCATCTCCCGTGGGTGAGTGGACACAGCCGGATCCGCACTGCGCCCTGCCTGCCCGTCTCCCGTGGGTGAGTGGACACAGCCAGATCCGCACTACGCCCTGCCTGCCCGTCTCCCGTGGGTGAGTGGACACAGCCAGATCCGCACTGCGCCCTGCCTGCCCGTCTGCCGTGGGCGAGTGGACACAGCCAGATCCACACTACGCCCTGCCTGACCGACTGCCGTGGGTGAGTGGACACAGCCAGATCCGCACTGCGTCCTGCCTGACCGTCTGCCGTGGGTGAGTGGACACAGCCAGATCCACACTGCGCCCTGCCTGCCAGTCTGCCGTGGGTGAGTGGACACAGCCAGATCCGCACTGCGCCCTGCCTGCCCGTCTCCCGTGGGTGAGTGGACACAGCCAGATCCGCACTGCACCCTGTCTGACCGTCTGCCGTGGGTGAGTGGACACAGCCAGATCCGCACTGTGCCGTGCCTGCCCGTCTCCCGTGGGTAAGTGGACACAGCCAGATCCGCACTGCGCCCTGCCTGTCCGTCTCCCGTGGGTGAGTGGACACAACCAGATCCGCACTGCACCCTGTCTGACCATCTGCCGTTGGTGAGTGGACACAGCCAGATCCGCACTACGCCCTGCCTGACCGTCTGCCGTGGGTCAGTGGAGATAGCCATATCCACACAGCACCCTCTCTGCCCGTCTCCCGTGGGTGTGTGGACACAGCCAGATCCACACTGCGCCTTGCCTGCCCGTCTCCCGTGGGTGAGGGTACACAGCCAGATCCGCACTGCGCCCTGTCTGCCCGTCTCCCGTGGGTGAGAGGACACAGCCAGATCCGCACTGCGCCCTGCCTGCCCGTCCCCCGTGGGTGAGTGGACACAGCCAGATCCGCACTGTGCCTTGCATGCCCGTCTCCCATCAGTGAGTGGACACAGCCAGATCCGCACTGCTCCCTGCCTGCCCGTCTCCCGTGGGTGAGTGGACACAGCCAGATCCGCACTGCTCCCTGCCTGCCCGTCTGCCGTGGGTGAGTGGACAGAGCCAGATCCGCACTGCGCCCTGCCTGACCATCTGCCGTGGGGGAGTGGACACAGCCAGATCCGCACTGCGCCCTCTCTGCCCGTATGCCGTGGGTGAGTGGACACAGCCAGATCCGCACTGCTCCCTGCCTGCCCGTCTGCCGTGGGTGAGTGGACACAGCCAGATCCGCACTGCGCCCTGCCTGACCATCTGCCTTTGGGGAGTGGACACAGCCAGATCCGCACTGCGCCCTGTCTGCCCGTCTGCCGTGGGTGAGTGGACACAGCCAGATCCGCACTGCGCCCTGCCTGACCGCCTGCCGTGGGTGAGTGGACACGGCCAGATCCGCACTGCGCCCTTCCGGACCGCCTGCCGTGGGTGAGTGGACACAGCCAGATCCGTACTGCGCCCTGCCTGCCCGTCTGCCGTGGGTCAGTGGACATAGCCAGATCCACACAGCACCGTCTCTGCCCATCTCCCGTGGGTGAGTGGACACAGATGGATCCGCACTGTGCCCTGCCTGCCCGTCTCCCGTGGGTGAGTGGACACAGCCAGATCCGCACTGCGCCCTGCCTGCCGGTCTCCCGTGGGTGAGTGGACATGGCCAGATCCGCACTGCGCCCTGCCTGCCCGTCTCCCGTGGGCGAGTGGACACGGTCAGATACGCACTGCGCCCTGCCTGCCCGTCTCCCGTGGGTGAGTGGACACAGCCATATCCGCACTGCGCCCTGCCTGCCCGTCTCCCGTGGGTGAATGGACACAGCCAAATCTGCACTGCGCCCTGCCTGCCCATCTCCCGTGGGTGAGTGGACACAGCCAGATCCGCACTGCGCCCTGATTGCCCGTCTCCCGTGGGTGAGTGGACACAGCCAGATCCGCACTGCACCCTGCCTGACCGCCTGCCGTGGGTGAGTGGACACAGCCAGATCCGTACTGTGCCCTGCCTGCCCGTCTGCCGTGGGTGAGTGGACACAGCCAGATCCGTACTGCGCCCTGCCTGACCGCCTGCCGGGGGTGAGTGGACACAGCCAGATCCTTACTGCGCCCTGCCTTCCCGACTGCCGTGGGTCAGTGGACATAGCCAGATCCACACAGCACCGTCTCTGCCCATCTCCCGTGGGTGAGTGGACACAGCCGGATCCGCACTGCGCCCGGCCTGCCCGTCTCCCGTGGGCGAGTGGACACAGCCAGATCCGCACTGCGCCCTGCCTGCCCGTCTCCCGTGGGCGAGTGGACACAGCAAGATCCGCACTGCGCCCTGCCTGCCCATCTCCCGTGGGCGAGTGGACACAGCCAGATCCGCACTGCACCCTGCCTGCCCGTCTCCCGTGGGTGAGTGGACACAGCCAGATCCGCACTGCGCCCTGCCTGCCCGTCTCCCGTGGGTGAGTGGACACAGCCAGATCCGCACTGCGCACTGCCTGCCCGTCTGCCGTGGGTGAGTGGATACAGCCAGATCCGTACTGTGTCCTGCCTGACCGTCTGCCGTGGGTGAGTGGACACAGCCAGATCCGCACTGCGCCCTGGCTGACCGCCTGCTGTGGGTGCGTGGACACAGCCAGATCCGCACTGCGCCCTGCCTTACCGCCTGCCGTGGGTGAGTGGACACAGCCAGATCCGCACTGTGCCCTGCCTGACCGTCTGCCGTGGGTGAGTGGACACAGCCAGATCCGCACTGCGCCCTGCCTGACCGCCTGCCGTGGGTGAGTGGACACAGCCAGATCCGCACTGCGCCCTGCCTGACCGCCTGCCGTGGGTGAGTGGACACAGCTAGATCCGTACTTCGCCCTGCCTGCCCGTCTGCCGTGGGTCAGTGGACACAGCCAGATCCGCACTGCGCCCTGGCTGACCGCCTCCTGTGGGTGCGTGGACACAGCCAGATCCACACTACGCCCTGCCTGACCGCCTGCCGTTGGTGAGTGGACACAGCCAGATCCGTACTGCGCCCTGCCTGACCTTCTGCCGTGGGTCAGTGGACATAGCCATATCCACACAGCACCCTCTCTGCCCGTCTCCCGTGGGTGAGTGGACACAGCCAGATCCACACTGCGTCCTGCCTGTCCGTCTCCCGTGGGTGAGTGGACAGAGCCAGATCCGCACTGCACCCTGTCTGACCGTCTGCCGTGGGTGAGTGGACACAGCCAGATCCGCACTGTGCCGTGCCTGCCCGTCTCCCGTGGGTGAGTGGACACAGCCAGATCCGCACTGCGCCTTGCCTTCCCGTCTCCCGTGGGTGAGTGGACACAACCAGATCCGCACTGCACCCTGTCTGACCATCTGCCGTTGGTGAGTGGACACAGCCAGATCCGCACTACGCCCTGCCTGACCGTCTGCCGTGGGTCAGTGGACATAGCCATATCCACACAGCACCCTCTCTGCCCGTCTCCCGTGGGTGTGTGGACACAGCCAGATCCACACTGCGCCTTGCCTGCCCGTCTCCCGTGGGTGAGGGTACACAGCCAGATCCGCACTGCGTTCTGTCTGCCCGTCTCCCGTGGGTGAGTGGACACAGCCAGATCCGCACTGCGCCCTGCCTGCCCGTCCCCCGTGGGTGAGTGGACACAGCCAGATCCGCACTGTGCCTTGCATGCCCGTCTCCCATCAGTGAGTGGACACAGCCAGATCCGCACTGCGCCCTGCCTGCCCGTCTCCCGTGGGTGATTGGACACAGCCAGATCCGCACTGCTCCCTGCATGCCCGTCTGCCGTGGGTGAGTGGACACAGCCAGATCCGCACTGCGCCCTGCCTGACCATCTGCCGTGGGGGAGTGGACACAGCCAGATCCGCACTGCGCCCTGTCTGCCCGTCTGCCGTGGGCGAGTGGACACAGCCAGATCCGCACTATGCCCTGCCTGACCGCCTGCCGTGGGTGAGTGGACACAGCCAGATCCGCACTGCGCCCTGCCTGCCCGTCTGCCGTGGGCGAGTGGACACAGCCAGATCCGCACTGCGCCCTGCCTGACCGTCTGCCGTGGGTGATTGGACACAGCCAGATCCGCACTGCGCCCTCCCTGACCGCCTGCCGTGGGTGAGTGGACACAGCCCGATCTGTACTGCGCCCTGCCTGCCCGTCTCCCGTGGGCGAGTGGACACAGCCAGATCCGCACTGAGCCCTGCCTGCCCGTCTGCCGTGGGTGAGTGGACACAGCCAGATCCGCACTGCGCCCTGCCTGACCGTCTGCTGTGGGTGAGTGGACACAGCCAGATCCGCACTGCGCCCTGCCTGCCCGTCTTCCGTGGGTGAGTGGACACAGCCAGATCCGCACTGCGGACTGCCTGCCCGTCTGCCGTGGGTGAGTGGAAACAGCCAGATCCGCACTGCGCCCTGCCTGACCGCCTGCTGTGGGTGCGTTGACACAGCCAGATCCGCACTGCGCCCTGCCTGACCGCCTGCCGTGGGTGAATGGACACAGCCAGATCCGCACTGCGCCCTGCCTGACCGTCTGCCGTGGGTGAGTGGACACAGCCAGATCCGCACTGCGCCCTGCCTGACAGCCTACCGTGGGCGAGTGGACACAGCCAGAACCGCACTGCGCCCTGCCTGCCCGTCTCCCGTGGGCGAGTGGACACAGCCAGATCCGCACTGCGCCCTGCCTGCCCGTCTGCCGTGGGCGAGTGGACACAGCCAGATCCGTACTGCGCCCTGCCTGCCCATCTGCCGTGGGTCAGTGGACATAGCGAGATCCACACATCACCATCTCTGCCCATCTCCCGTGGGTGAGTGGACACAGCCGGATCCGCACTGCGCCCTGCCTGCCCGTCTCCCGTGGGTGAGTGGACACAGCCAGATCCGCACTACGCCCTGCCTGCCCGTCTCCCGTGGGTGAGTGGACACAGCCAGATCCGCACTGCGCCCTGCCTGCCCGTCTGCCGTGGGCGAGTGGACACAGCCAGATCCACACTACGCCCTGCCTGACCGACTGCCGTGGGTGAGTGGACACAGCCAGATCCGCACTGCGTCCTGCCTGACCGTCTGCCGTGGGTGAGTGGACACAGCCAGATCCACACTGCGCCCTGCCTGCCAGTCTGCCGTGGGTGAGTGGACACAGCCAGATCCGCACTGCGCCCTGCCTGCCCGTCTCCCGTGGGTGAGTGGACACAGCCAGATCCGCACTGCACCCTGTCTGACCGTCTGCCGTGGGTGAGTGGACACAGCCAGATCCGCACTGTGCCGTGCCTGCCCGTCTCCCGTGGGTAAGTGGACACAGCCAGATCCGCACTGCGCCCTGCCTGCCCGTCTCCCGTGGGTGAGTGGACACAACCAGATCCGCACTGCACCCTGTCTGACCATCTGCCGTTGGTGAGTGGACACAGCCAGATCCGCACTACGCCCTGCCTGACCGTCTGCCGTGGGTCAGTGGAGATAGCCATATCCACACAGCACCCTCTCTGCCCGTCTCCCGTGGGTGTGTGGACACAGCCAGATCCACACTGCGCCTTGCCTGCCCGTCTCCCGTGGGTGAGGGTACACAGCCAGATCCGCACTGCGCCCTGTCTGCCCGTCTCCCGTGGGTGAGAGGACACAGCCAGATCCGCACTGCGCCCTGCCTGCCCGTCCCCCGTGGGTGAGTGGACACAGCCAGATCCGCACTGTGCCTTGCATGCCCGTCTCCCATCAGTGAGTGGACACAGCCAGATCCGCACTGCTCCCTGCCTGCCCGTCTCCCGTGGGTGAGTGGACACAGCCAGATCCGCACTGCTCCCTGCCTGCCCGTCTGCCGTGGGTGAGTGGACAGAGCCAGATCCGCACTGCGCCCTGCCTGACCATCTGCCGTGGGGGAGTGGACACAGCCAGATCCGCACTGCGCCCTCTCTGCCCGTATGCCGTGGGTGAGTGGACACAGCCAGATCCGCACTGCTCCCTGCCTGCCCGTCTGCCGTGGGTGAGTGGACACAGCCAGATCCGCACTGCGCCCTGCCTGACCATCTGCCTTTGGGGAGTGGACACAGCCAGATCCGCACGGCGCCCTGTCTGCCCGTCTGCCGTGGGTGAGTGGACACAGCCAGATCCGCACTGCGCCCTGCCTGACCGCCTGCCGTGGGTGAGTGGACACGGCCAGATCCGCACTGCGCCCTTCCGGACCGCCTGCCGTGGGTGAGTGGACACAGCCAGATCCGTACTGCGCCCTGCCTGCCCGTCTGCCGTGGGTCAGTGGACATAGCCAGATCCACACAGCACCGTCTCTGCCCATCTCCCGTGGGTGAGTGGACACAGCCGGATCCGCACTGTGCCCTGCCTGCCCGTCTCCCGTGGGTGAGTGGACACAGCCAGATCCGCACTGCGCCCTGCCTGCCGGTCTCCCGTGGGTGAGTGGACATGGCCAGATCCGCACTGCGCCCTGCCTGCCCGTCTCCCGTGGGCGAGTGGACACGGTCAGATACGCACTGCGCCCTGCCTGCCCGTCTCCCGTGGGTGAGTGGACACAGCCATATCCGCACTGCGCCCTGCCTGCCCGTCTCCCGTGGGTGAATGGACACAGCCAAATCTGCACTGCGCCCTGCCTGCCCATCTCCCGTGGGTGAGTGGACACAGCCAGATCCGCACTGCGCCCTGATTGCCCATCTCCCGTGGGTGAGTGGACACAGCCAGATCCGCACTGCACCCTGCCTGACCGCCTGCCGTGGGTGAGTGGACACAGCCAGATCCGTACTGTGCCCTGCCTGCCCGTCTGCCGTGGGTGAGTGGACACAGCCAGATCCGTACTGCGCCCTGCCTGACCGCCTGCCGGGGGTGAGTGGACACAGCCAGATCCTTACTGCGCCCTGCCTTCCCGACTGCCGTGGGTCAGTGGACATAGCCAGATCCACACAGCACCGTCTCTGCCCATCTCCCGTGGGTGAGTGGACACAGCCGGATCCGCACTGCGCCCGGCCTGCCCGTCTCCCGTGGGCGAGTGGACACAGCCAGATCCGCACTGCGCCCTGCCTGCCCGTCTCCCGTGGGCGAGTGGACACAGCAAGATCCGCACTGCGCCCTGCCTGCCCATCTCCCGTGGGCGAGTGGACACAGCCAGATCCGCACTGCACCCTGCCTGCCCGTCTCCCGTGGGTGAGTGGACACAGCCAGATCCGCACTGCGCCCTGCCTGCCCGTCTCCCGTGGGTGAGTGGACACAGCCAGATCCGCACTGCGCACTGCCTGCCCGTCTGCCGTGGGTGAGTGGACACAGCCAGATCCGTACTGTGTCCTGCCTGACCGTCTGCCGTGGGTGAGTGGACACAGCCAGATCCGCACTGCGCCCTGGCTGACCGCCTGCTGTGGGTGCGTGGACACAGCCAGATCCGCACTGCGCCCTGCCTTACCGCCTGCCGTGGGTGAGTGGACACAGCCAGATCCGCACTGTGCCCTGCCTGACCGTCTGCCGTGGGTGAGTGGACACAGCCAGATCCGCACTGCGCCCTGCCTGACCGCCTGCCGTGGGTGAGTGGACACAGCCAGATCCGCACTGCGCCCTGCCTGACCGCCTGCCGTGGGTGAGTGGACACAGCTAGATCCGTACTTCGCCCTGCCTGCCCGTCTGCCGTGGGTCAGTGGACACAGCCAGATCCGCACTGCGCCCTGGCTGACCGCCTCCTGTGGGTGCGTGGACACAGCCAGATCCACACTACGCCCTGCCTGACCGCCTGCCGTTGGTGAGTGGACACAGCCAGATCCGTACTGCGCCCTGCCTAACCTTCTGCCGTGGGTCAGTGGACATAGCCATATCCACACAGCACCCTCTCTGCCCGTCTCCCGTGGGTGAGTGGACACAGCCAGATCCACACTGCGTCCTGCCTGTCCGTCTCCCGTGGGTGAGTGGACAGAGCCAGATCCGCACTGCACCCTGTCTGACCGTCTGCCGTGGGTGAGTGGACACAGCCAGATCCGCACTGTGCCGTGCCTGCCCGTCTCCCGTGGGTGAGTGGACACAGCCAGATCCGCACTGCGCCTTGCCTTCCCGTCTCCCGTGGGTGAGTGGACACAACCAGATCCGCACTGCACCCTGTCTGACCATCTGCCGTTGGTGAGTGGACACAGCCAGATCCGCACTACGCCCTGCCTGACCGTCTGCCGTGGGTCAGTGGACATAGCCATATCCACACAGCACCCTCTCTGCCCGTCTCCCGTGGGTGTGTGGACACAGCCAGATCCACACTGCGCCTTGCCTGCCCGTCTCCCGTGGGTGAGGGTACACAGCCAGATCCGCACTGCGCCCTGTCTGCCCGTCTCCCGTGGGTGAGTGGACACAGCCAGATCCGCACTGCGCCCTGCCTGCCCGTCCCCCGTGGGTGAGTGGACACAGCCAGATCCGCACTGTGCCTTGCATGCCCGTCTCCCATCAGTGAGTGGACACAGCCAGATCCGCACTGCGCCCTGCCTGCCCGTCTCCCGTGGGTGATTGGACACAGCCAGATCCGCACTGCTCCCTGCATGCCCGTCTGCCGTGGGTGAGTGGACACAGCCAGATCCGCACTGCGCCCTGCCTGACCATCTGCCGTGGGGGAGTGGACACAGCCAGATCCGCACTGCGCCCTGTCTGCCCGTCTGCCGTGGGCGAGTGGACACAGCCAGATCCGCACTATGCCCTGCCTGACCGCCTGCCGTGGGTGAGTGGACACAGCCAGATCCGCACTGCGCCCTGCCTGCCCGTCTGCCGTGGGCGAGTGGACACAGCCAGATCCGCACTGCGCCCTGCCTGACCGTCTGCCGTGGGTGATTGGACACAGCCAGATCCGCACTGCGCCCTCCCTGACCGCCTGCCGTGGGTGAGTGGACACAGCCCGATCTGTACTGCGCCCTGCCTGCCCGTCTCCCGTGGGCGAGTGGACACAGCCAGATCCGCACTGAGCCCTGCCTGCCCGTCTGCCGTGGGTGAGTGGACACAGCCAGATCCGCACTGCGCCCTGCCTGACCGTCTGCTGTGGGTGAGTGGACACAGCCAGATCCGCACTGCGCCCTGCCTGCCCGTCTTCCGTGGGTGAGTGGACACAGCCAGATCCGCACTGCGGACTGCCTGCCCGTCTGCCGTGGGTGAGTGGAAACAGCCAGATCCGCACTGCGCCCTGCCTGACCGCCTGCTGTGGGTGCGTTGACACAGCCAGATCCGCACTGCGCCCTGCCTGACCGCCTGCCGTGGGTGAATGGACACAGCCAGATCCGCACTGCGCCCTGCCTGACCGTCTGCCGTGGGTGAGTGGACACAGCCAGATCCGCACTGCGCCCTGCCTGACAGCCTACCGTGGGCGAGTGGACACAGCCAGAACCGCACTGCGCCCTGCCTGCCCGTCTCCCGTGGGCGAGTGGACACAGCCAGATCCGCACTGCGCCCTGCCTGCCCGTCTGCCGTGGGCGAGTGGACACAGCCAGATCCGTACTGCGCCCTGCCTGCCCATCTGCCGTGGGTCAGTGGACATAGCGAGATCCACACATCACCATCTCTGCCCATCTCCCGTGGGTGAGTGGACACAGCCGGATCCGCACTGCGCCCTGCCTGCCCGTCTCCCGTGGGTGAGTGGACACAGCCAGATCCGCACTACGCCCTGCCTGCCCGTCTCCCGTGGGTGAGTGGACACAGCCAGATCCGCACTGCGCCCTGCCTGCCCGTCTGCCGTGGGCGAGTGGACACAGCCAGATCCACACTACGCCCTGCCTGACCGACTGCCGTGGGTGAGTGGACACAGCCAGATCCGCACTGCGTCCTGCCTGACCGTCTGCCGTGGGTGAGTGGACACAGCCAGATCCACACTGCGCCCTGCCTGCCAGTCTGCCGTGGGTGAGTGGACACAGCCAGATCCGCACTGCGCCCTGCCTGCCCGTCTCCCGTGGGTGAGTGGACACAGCCAGATCCGCACTGCACCCTGTCTGACCGTCTGCCGTGGGTGAGTGGACACAGCCAGATCCGCACTGTGCCGTGCCTGCCCGTCTCCCGTGGGTAAGTGGACACAGCCAGATCCGCACTGCGCCCTGCCTGCCCGTCTCCCGTGGGTGAGTGGACACAACCAGATCCGCACTGCACCCTGTCTGACCATCTGCCGTTGGTGAGTGGACACAGCCAGATCCGCACTACGCCCTGCCTGACCGTCTGCCGTGGGTCAGTGGAGATAGCCATATCCACACAGCACCCTCTCTGCCCGTCTCCCGTGGGTGTGTGGACACAGCCAGATCCACACTGCGCCTTGCCTGCCCGTCTCCCGTGGGTGAGGGTACACAGCCAGATCCGCACTGCGCCCTGTCTGCCCGTCTCCCGTGGGTGAGAGGACACAGCCAGATCCGCACTGCGCCCTGCCTGCCCGTCCCCCGTGGGTGAGTGGACACAGCCAGATCCGCACTGTGCCTTGCATGCCCGTCTCCCATCAGTGAGTGGACACAGCCAGATCCGCACTGCTCCCTGCCTGCCCGTCTCCCGTGGGTGAGTGGACACAGCCAGATCCGCACTGCTCCCTGCCTGCCCGTCTGCCGTGGGTGAGTGGACAGAGCCAGATCCGCACTGCGCCCTGCCTGACCATCTGCCGTGGGGGAGTGGACACAGCCAGATCCGCACTGCGCCCTCTCTGCCCGTATGCCGTGGGTGAGTGGACACAGCCAGATCCGCACTGCTCCCTGCCTGCCCGTCTGCCGTGGGTGAGTGGACACAGCCAGATCCGCACTGCGCCCTGCCTGACCATCTGCCTTTGGGGAGTGGACACAGCCAGATCCGCACGGCGCCCTGTCTGCCCGTCTGCCGTGGGTGAGTGGACACAGCCAGATCCGCACTGCGCCCTGCCTGACCGCCTGCCGTGGGTGAGTGGACACGGCCAGATCCGCACTGCGCCCTTCCGGACCGCCTGCCGTGGGTGAGTGGACACAGCCAGATCCGTACTGCGCCCTGCCTGCCCGTCTGCCGTGGGTCAGTGGACATAGCCAGATCCACACAGCACCGTCTCTGCCCATCTCCCGTGGGTGAGTGGACACAGCCGGATCCGCACTGTGCCCTGCCTGCCCGTCTCCCGTGGGTGAGTGGACACAGCCAGATCCGCACTGCGCCCTGCCTGCCGGTCTCCCGTGGGTGAGTGGACATGGCCAGATCCGCACTGCGCCCTGCCTGCCCGTCTCCCGTGGGCGAGTGGACACGGTCAGATACGCACTGCGCCCTGCCTGCCCGTCTCCCGTGGGTGAGTGGACACAGCCATATCCGCACTGCGCCCTGCCTGCCCGTCTCCCGTGGGTGAATGGACACAGCCAAATCTGCACTGCGCCCTGCCTGCCCATCTCCCGTGGGTGAGTGGACACAGCCAGATCCGCACTGCGCCCTGATTGCCCATCTCCCGTGGGTGAGTGGACACAGCCAGATCCGCACTGCACCCTGCCTGACCGCCTGCCGTGGGTGAGTGGACACAGCCAGATCCGTACTGTGCCCTGCCTGCCCGTCTGCCGTGGGTGAGTGGACACAGCCAGATCCGTACTGCGCCCTGCCTGACCGCCTGCCGGGGGTGAGTGGACACAGCCAGATCCTTACTGCGCCCTGCCTTCCCGACTGCCGTGGGTCAGTGGACATAGCCAGATCCACACAGCACCGTCTCTGCCCATCTCCCGTGGGTGAGTGGACACAGCCGGATCCGCACTGCGCCCGGCCTGCCCGTCTCCCGTGGGCGAGTGGACACAGCCAGATCCGCACTGCGCCCTGCCTGCCCGTCTCCCGTGGGCGAGTGGACACAGCAAGATCCGCACTGCGCCCTGCCTGCCCATCTCCCGTGGGCGAGTGGACACAGCCAGATCCGCACTGCACCCTGCCTGCCCGTCTCCCGTGGGTGAGTGGACACAGCCAGATCCGCACTGCGCCCTGCCTGCCCGTCTCCCGTGGGTGAGTGGACACAGCCAGATCCGCACTGCGCACTGCCTGCCCGTCTGCCGTGGGTGAGTGGACACAGCCAGATCCGTACTGTGTCCTGCCTGACCGTCTGCCGTGGGTGAGTGGACACAGCCAGATCCGCACTGCGCCCTGGCTGACCGCCTGCTGTGGGTGCGTGGACACAGCCAGATCCGCACTGCGCCCTGCCTTACCGCCTGCCGTGGGTGAGTGGACACAGCCAGATCCGCACTGTGCCCTGCCTGACCGTCTGCCGTGGGTGAGTGGACACAGCCAGATCCGCACTGCGCCCTGCCTGACCGCCTGCCGTGGGTGAGTGGACACAGCCAGATCCGCACTGCGCCCTGCCTGACCGCCTGCCGTGGGTGAGTGGACACAGCTAGATCCGTACTTCGCCCTGCCTGCCCGTCTGCCGTGGGTCAGTGGACACAGCCAGATCCGCACTGCGCCCTGGCTGACCGCCTCCTGTGGGTGCGTGGACACAGCCAGATCCACACTACGCCCTGCCTGACCGCCTGCCGTTGGTGAGTGGACACAGCCAGATCCGTACTGCGCCCTGCCTAACCTTCTGCCGTGGGTCAGTGGACATAGCCATATCCACACAGCACCCTCTCTGCCCGTCTCCCGTGGGTGAGTGGACACAGCCAGATCCACACTGCGTCCTGCCTGTCCGTCTCCCGTGGGTGAGTGGACAGAGCCAGATCCGCACTGCACCCTGTCTGACCGTCTGCCGTGGGTGAGTGGACACAGCCAGATCCGCACTGTGCCGTGCCTGCCCGTCTCCCGTGGGTGAGTGGACACAGCCAGATCCGCACTGCGCCTTGCCTTCCCGTCTCCCGTGGGTGAGTGGACACAACCAGATCCGCACTGCACCCTGTCTGACCATCTGCCGTTGGTGAGTGGACACAGCCAGATCCGCACTACGCCCTGCCTGACCGTCTGCCGTGGGTCAGTGGACATAGCCATATCCACACAGCACCCTCTCTGCCCGTCTCCCGTGGGTGTGTGGACACAGCCAGATCCACACTGCGCCTTGCCTGCCCGTCTCCCGTGGGTGAGGGTACACAGCCAGATCCGCACTGCGCCCTGTCTGCCCGTCTCCCGTGGGTGAGTGGACACAGCCAGATCCGCACTGCGCCCTGCCTGCCCGTCCCCCGTGGGTGAGTGGACACAGCCAGATCCGCACTGTGCCTTGCATGCCCGTCTCCCATCAGTGAGTGGACACAGCCAGATCCGCACTGCGCCCTGCCTGCCCGTCTCCCGTGGGTGATTGGACACAGCCAGATCCGCACTGCTCCCTGCATGCCCGTCTGCCGTGGGTGAGTGGACACAGCCAGATCCGCACTGCGCCCTGCCTGACCATCTGCCGTGGGGGAGTGGACACAGCCAGATCCGCACTGCGCCCTGTCTGCCCGTCTGCCGTGGGCGAGTGGACACAGCCAGATCCGCACTATGCCCTGCCTGACCGCCTGCCGTGGGTGAGTGGACACAGCCAGATCCGCACTGCGCCCTGCCTGCCCGTCTGCCGTGGGCGAGTGGACACAGCCAGATCCGCACTGCGCCCTGCCTGACCGTCTGCCGTGGGTGATTGGACACAGCCAGATCCGCACTGCGCCCTCCCTGACCGCCTGCCGTGGGTGAGTGGACACAGCCCGATCTGTACTGCGCCCTGCCTGCCCGTCTCCCGTGGGCGAGTGGACACAGCCAGATCCGCACTGAGCCCTGCCTGCCCGTCTGCCGTGGGTGAGTGGACACAGCCATATCCGCACTGCGCCCTGCCTGACCGTCTGCTGTGGGTGAGTGGACACAGCCAGATCCGCACTGCGCCCTGCCTGCCCGTCTTCCGTGGGTGAGTGGACACAGCCAGATCCGCACTGCGCACTGCCTGCACGTCTGCCGTGGGTGAGTGGACACAGCCAGATCCGCACTGCGCCCTGCCTGACCGCCTGCTGTGGGTGCGTGGACACAGCCAGATCCGCATTGCGCCCTGCCTGACCGCCTGCCGTGGGTGAATGGACACAGCCAGATCCGCAATGCGCCCTGCCTGACCGTCTGCCGTGGGTGAGTGGACACAGCCAGATCCGCACTGCGCCCTGCCTGACCGCCTACCGTGGGCGAGTGGACACAGCCAGAACCGCACTGCGCCCTGCCTGCCCGTCTCCCGTAGGCGAGTGGACACAGCCAGATCTGCACTGCACCCTGCCTGCCCGTCTGCCGTGGGCGAGTGGACACAGCCAGATCCGTACTGCGCCCTGCCTGCCCATCTGCCGTGGGTCAGTGGACATAGCCAGATCCACACATCACCATCTCTGCCCATCTCCCGTGGGTGAGTGGACACAGCCGGATCCGCACTGCGCCCTGCCTGCCCGTCTCCCGTGGGTGAGTGGACACAGCCAGATCCGCACTACGCCCTGCCTGCCCGTCTCCCGTGGGTGAGTGGACACAGCCAGATCCGCACTGCGCCCTGCCTGCCCTTCTGCCGTGGGCGAGTGGACACAGCCAGATCCACACTACGCCCTGCCTGACCGACTGCCGTGGGTGAGTGGACACAGCCAGATCCGCACTGCGTCCTGCCTGACCGTCTGCCGTGGGTGAGTGGACACAGCCAGAACCACACTGCGCCCTGCCTGCCAGTCTGCCGTGGGTGAGTGGACACAGCCAGATCCGCACTGCGCCCTGCCTGCCCGTCTCCCGTGGGTGAGTGGACACAGCCAGATCCGCACTGCGCCCTGCCTGCCCGTCTGCCGTGGGCGAGTGGACACAGCCAGATCCGCACTGCGCCCTGCCTGACCGTTTGCCGTGGGTGAGTGGACACAGCCAGATCCAAACTGCGCCCTGCCATACCGCCTGCTGTGGGTGCGTGCACACAGCCAGATCCGCACTGCGCCCTGCCTGACCGTCTGCCGTGGGTGAGTGGACACAGCCAGATCCACACTGCGCCCTGCCATACCGCCTGCTGTGGGTGCGTGGACACAGCCAGATCCGCACTGCGCCCTGCCTGACCGCCTGCCGTGGGTGAGTGGACACAGCCAGATCCGCACTGCGCCCTGCCTGACCGTCTGCCGTGGGTGAGTGGACACAGCCAGATCCGCACTGCACCCTGCCTGACCGCCTGCCGTGGGCGAGTGGACACAGCCAGATCCGCACTGCGCCCTGCCTGCCCGTCTCCCGTGGGCGAGTGGACACAGCCAGATCCGCACTGCGCCATGCCTGCCCGTCTGCCGTGGGCGAGTGGACACAGCCAGATACATACTGCGCCCTGCCTGCCCATCTGCCGTGGGTCAGTAGACATAGCCAGATCCACACACCGCCATCTCTGCCCATCTCCCGTGTGTGAGTGGACACAGCCGGATCCGCACTGCGCCCTGCCTGCCCGTCTCCCGTGGGTGAGTGGACACAGCCAGATCCGCACTACGCCCTGCCTGCCCATATCCCGTGGGTGAGTGGACACAGCCAGATCTGCACTGCGCCCTGCCTGCCCGTCTGCCGTGGGCGAGTGGACACAGCCAGATCCGCACTGCGCCCTGCCTGACCGTCTGCCGTGGGTGAGTGGACACAGCCAGATCCACACTGCGCCCTGCCTGCCAGTCTGCCGTGGGTCAGTGGACATAGCCATATCCACACAGCACCCTCTCTGCCCGTCTCCCGTGGGTGAGTGGACACAACCAGATCCGCACTGCGCCTTGCCTGCCCGTCTCCCGTGGGCGAGTGGACACAGCCAGATCCGCACTGCGCCCTGCCTGCCCGTCTGCCGTGGGTGAGTGGACACAGCCAGATCCGCACTGCGCCCTGCCTGACCGTCTGCCGTGGGTGAGTGGACACAGCCATATCCGCAATGCGCCCTGCCTGACCGTCTGCCGTTGGTGAGTGGACACAGCCAGATCCGCACTGCGCCCTGCCTGACCGTCTGCCGTGTGTCAGTGGACATAGCCATATCCACACAGCACACATTCTGCCCATCTCCCGTGGGTGAGTGGACACAGCCAGATCCACACTGCGCCTTGCCTGCCCGTCTCCCCTGGGTGAGGGGACACAGCCAGATCCGCACTGCGCCCTGCCTGCCCGTCTCCCGTGGGTGAGCGGACACAGCCAGATCGGCACTGCGCCCTGCCTGCCCGTCTCCCGTGGGTGAGTGGACACAGCCAGATCCGAACTGCGCCTTGCCTGCCCGTCTCCCGTCAGTGAGTGGACACAGCCAGATACGCACTGCGCCCTGCCTGCCCGTCTGCCGTGGGTGAGTGGACACAGCCAGATCCGCACTGCGCCCTGCCTGCCCGTCTCCCGTGGGCGAGTGGACACAGCCAGATCCGCAGTGCGCCCTGCCTGACCGTCTGCCGTGGGTGAGTGGACACAGCCAGATCCACACTGCGCTCTGCCTGCCAGTCTGCCGTGGGTGAGTGGACACAGCCAGGTCCGCACTGCGCCCGGCCTTCCCGTCTGCCGTGGGTCAGTTGACATAGCCATATCCACACAGAACCCTCTCTGCCCGTCTCCCGTGGGTGAGTGGACACAACCAGATCCACACTGGGCCTTGCCTGCCCGTCTCCCCTGGGTGAGGGGACACAGCCAAATCCGCACTGCGCCCTGCCTGACCGCCTGCCGTGGGTGAGTGGACACAGCTAGATCCGTACTGCGCCCTGCATGCCCGTCTGCCGTGGGTCAGTGGACACAGCCAGATCCGCACTGCTCCCTGGCTGACCGCCTGCTGTGGGTGCGTGGCCACAGCCAGATCCACACTGCGCCCTGCCTGACCGCCTGCCGTGGGTTAGTGGATACAGCCAGATCCGCACTGCGCCCTGCCTTACCGTCTGCCGTGGGTGAGTGGACACAGCCAGATCCGCACTGCGCCCTGCCTGACCGCCTGCCTTAGGTTAGTGGACACAGCCAGATCCGTACTGCGCCCTGCCTGCCCGTCTCCCGTGGGCGAGTGGACACAGCCAGATCCGCACTGCGCCCTGCCTGCCGGTCTGCCGTGGGTGAGTGGACACAGGCAGATCCGCACTGCGCCCTGCCTGACCGTCTGCCGTGGGTGAGTGGACACAGCCAGATCCGCACTGCGCCCTGCCTGCCCGTCTGCCGTGGGTGAGTGGACACAGCCAGATCCACACTACGCCCTGCCTGACCACCTGCCGTGGGTGAGTGGACACAGCCAGATCCGTACTGCGCCCTGCCTGCCCGTCTGCCGTGGGTCAGTGGACATAGCCAGATCCACACAGCATCGTCTCTGCCCATCTCCCGTGGGTGAGTGGACACAGCCGGATCCGCACTGCGCCCTGCCTGCCCGTCTCCCGTTGGTGAGTGGACACAGCCAGATCCGAACTGCGCCCTGCCTGCCCGTCTCCCGTGGGTGAGTGGACACAGCCAGATCCGCACTGCACCCTGTCTGACCGTCTGCCGTTGGTGAGTGGACACAGCCAGATCCGCACTGCGCCCTGCCTGACCGTCTGCCGTGGGTCAGTGGACATAGCCATATCCACACAGCACCCTCTCTGCCCGTCCCCCATGGGTGTGTGGACACAGCCAGATCCACACTGCGCCCTGCCTGCCCGTTCCCCGTGGGTGAGTGGACACAGCCAGATCCGCACTGCGCCTTGCATGCCCGTCTTCCGTCAGTGAGTGGACACAGCCAGATCCGCACTGCGCCCTGCCTGCCCGTCTCCCGTGGGTGAGTGGACACAGCCAGATCCGCACTGCGCCCTGCCTGCCCGTCTCCCGTGGGCGAGTGGACACAGCCAGATCCGCACTGCGCCCTGCCTGCCCGTCTGCCGTGTGTGAGTGGACACCGCCAGATCCGCACTGCACCCTGCCTCACCATCTGCCGTGGGGGAGTGGACAGAGCCAGATCCGCACTGCGCCCTGCCTGCCCGTCCGCCGTAGGCGAGTGGACACAGCCAGATCCGCACTGCGCCCTGCCTGACTGTCTGCCGTGGGTGAGTGGACACAGCCAGATCCGCACTGCGCCCTGCCTTAAAGCCTGCCGTGGGTGAGTGGACACAGCCAGATCCTCACTGCGCATTGCCTGCCCGTCTCCTCTGGGTGAACGGACACAGCCAGATTCGCACTACGCCCTTCTTGCCCGTCTCCCGTGGGTGAGTGGACACAGCCAGATCGGCACTACGCCCTGCCTGACCGCCTGCCGTGAGTGAGTGGACACAGCCAAATCTGTACTGGGCCCTGCCTGCCCGTCTTCCGTGGGTCAGTGGACATGGCCAGATCCACACAGCACCGTCTCTGCCCATCTCCCGTGGGTGAGTGGACACAGCCAGATCCGCACTGCGCCCTGCCTGACCGTCTGCCGTGGGTGAGTGGACACAGCCAGATCCACACTGCGCCCTGCCATACCGCCTGCTCTGGGTGCGTGGACACAGCCAGATCCGCACTGCAACCTGCCTGACCGCCTGCCGTGGGTGAGTGGACACAGCCAGATCCGCACTTAGCCCTGCCTGACCGTCTGCCGTGGGCGAGTGGACACAGCCAGATCCGCACAGCGCCCTGCCTGACCGCCTGCCATGGGCGAGTGGACACAGCCAGATCCGCACTGCGCCCTGCCTGCCCGTCTCCTGTGGGCGAGTGGACACAGCCTGATCCGCACTGCGCCCTGCCTGCCCGTCTGCCGTGGGCGAGTGGACACAGCCAGATCCGTACTGCGCCCTGCCTGCCCATCTGCCGTGGGTCAGTAGACATAGCCAGATCCACACAACGCCATCTCTGCCAATCTCCCGTGTGTGAGTGGACACAGCCGGATCCGCACTGCGCCCTGCCTGCCCGTCTCCCGTGGGTGAGTGGACACAGCCAGATCCGCACTACGCCCTGCCTGCCCATATCCCGTGGGTGAGTGGACACAGCCAGATCCGCACTGCGCCCTGCCTGCCCGTCTGCCGTGGGCGAGTGGACACAGCCAGATCCACACTGCGCCCTGCCTGCCCGTCTGCCGTGGGTGAGTGGACACAGCCAGATCCGCACTGCGCCCTGCCTGCCCGTCTGCCGTGGGCGAGTGGACACAGCCAGATCCGCACTGCGCCCTGCCTGACCGTCTGCCGTGGGTGAGTGGACACAGCCAGATCCACACTGCGCCCTGCCTGCCAGTCTGCCGTGGGTGAGTGGACACAGCCAGATCTGCACTGCGCCCTGCCTGCCCGTCTGCCGTGGGTCAGTGGACATAGCCATATCCACACAGCACCCTCTCTGCCCGTCTCCCGTGGGTGAGTGGACACAGCCAGATCCGCACTGCGCCCTGCCTGACCATCTGCCGTGGGGGAGTGGACACAGCCAGATCCGCACTGCGCCCTGCCTGCCCGTCTGCCGTGGGCGAGTGGACACAGCCAGATCCGCACTACGCCCTGCCTGACCGCCTGCCGTGGGTGAGTGGACACAGCCAGATCCGCACTGCGCCCTGCCTGACCGCCTGCCGTGAGTGAGTGGACACAGCCAAATCCGTCCTGCGCCCTGCCTGCCCGTCTTCTGTTGGTCAGTGGACATGGCCAGATCCACACAGCACCCTCTCTGCCCGTCTCCCGTGGGTGAGTGGACACAGCCAGATCCACACTGCGCCCTGCCTGCCCGTCTCCCGTGGGTGAGTGGACACAACCAGATCCGCACTGCACCCTGTCTGACCATCTGCCGTTGGTGAGTGGACACAGCCAGATCCGAACTACGCCCTGCCTGACCGTCTGCCGTGGGTCAGTGGACATAGCCATATCCACACAGCACCCTCTCTGCCCGTCTCCCGTGGGTGTGTGGACACAGCCAGATCCACACTGCGCCTTGCCTGCCCGTCTCCCGTGGGTGAGGGTACACAGCCAGATCCGCACTGCGCCCTGTCTGCCCGTCTCCCGTGGGTGAGTGGACACAGCCAGATCCGCACTGAGCCCTGCCTGCCCGTCCCCCGTGGGTGAGTGGACACAGCCAGATCCGCACTGTGCCTTGCATGCCCGTCTCCCATCAGTGAGTGGACACAGCCAGATCCGCACTGCGCCCTGCCTGCCCGTCTCCCGTGGGTGAGTGGACACAGCCAGATCCGCACTGCTCCCTGCCTGCCCGTCTGCCGTGGGTGAGTGGACACAGCCAGATCCGCACTGCGCCCTGCCTGACCGTCTGCTGTGGGTGAGTGGACACAGCCAGATCCGCACTGCGCCCTGCCTGCCCGTCTTCCGTGGGTGAGTGGACACAGCCAGATCCGCACTGCGCACTGCCTGCCCGTCTGCCGTGGGTGAGTGGACACAGCCAGATCCGCACTGCGCCCTGCCTGACCGCCTGCTGTGGGTGCGTGGACACAGCCAGATCCGCACTGCGCCCTGCCTGACCGCCTGCCGTGGGTGAATGGACACAGCCAGATCCGCACTGCGCCCTGCCTGACCGTCTGCCGTGGGTGAGTGGACACAGCCAGATCCGCACTGCGCCCTGCCTGACCGCCTACCGTGGGCGAGTGGACACAGCCAGAACCGCACTGCGCCCTGCCTGCCCGTCTCCCGTGGGCGAGTGGACACAGCCAGATCCGCACTGCGCCCTGCCTGCCCGTCTGCCGTGGGCGAGTGGACACAGCCAGATCCGTACTGCGCCCTGCCTGCCCATCTGCCGTGGGTCAGTGGACATAGCCAGATCCACACATCACCATCTCTGCCCATCTCCCGTGGGTGAGTGGACACAGCCGGATCCGCACTGCGCCCTGCCTGCCCGTCTCCCGTGGGTGAGTGGACACAGCCAGATCCGCACTACGCCCTGCCTGCCCGTCTCCCGTGGGTGAGTGGACACAGCCAGATCCGCACTGCGCCCTGCCTGCCCGTCTGCCGTGGGCGAGTGGACACAGCCAGATCCACACTACGCCCTGCCTGACCGACTGCCGTGGGTGAGTGGACACAGCCAGATCCGCACTGCGTCCTGCCTGACCTTCTGCCGTGGGTGAGTGGACACAGCCAGATCCACATTGCGCCCTGCCTGCCAGTCTGCCGTGGGTGAGTGGACACAGCCAGATCCGCACTGCGCCCTGCCTGCCCGTCTCCCGTGGGTGAGTGGACACAGCCAGATCCGCACTGCGCCCTACCTGCCTGTCTGCCGTGGGTGACTTAACACAGCCAGATCCGCACTGCGCCCTGCCTGCCCCTGTGCCGTGGGTCAGTTGACATAGCTAGATCCACACAGCACCCTCTCTGCCCGTCTCCCGTGCGTGAGTGGACACAGCCAGATCCGCACTGCGCCCTGTCTGCCCGTCTGCCGTGGGTGAGTGGACACAGCCAGATCCACACTGCGACTTGCCTGCCCGTCTCCCGTGGGTGAGTGGACACAGCCAGATCCACACTGCGCCCTGCCTGCCCGTCTGCCATGGGTGAGTGGACACAGCCAGATCCGCACTGCGCCCTGCCTGCCCGTCTCCCGTGGGTGAGTGGACACAGCCAGATCCGCACTGCGCCCTGCCTGCCCGTCTGCCGTGGGTCAGTGGACATAGCCAGATCCACACAGAACCCTCTCTGCCCGTCTCCCGTGGGTGAGTGGACACAGCCAGATCCGCACTGCGCCCTGCATGCCCGTCTGCCGTGGGTGAGTGGACACAGCCAGATCCCAAATGCGCCCTGCCTGCCGTCTCCCGTGGGTGAGTGGACATAGCCAGATCCGGACTGCGCCCTTCCTGACTGTCTGCTATGGGTGAGTGGACACAGCCAGATCCGCACTGCGCCCTGCCTGCCCGTCTGCCGTGGGTCAGTGTACATAGCCAGATCCACACAGCACCCTCTCTGCCCGTCTCCCGTGAGTGAGTGGACACAGCCAGATCCACACGGCGCCTTGCCTACCCGTCTCCCGTGGGTGAGTGGACACAGCCAGATCCGCACTGCGCCCTGCCTGACCGTCTGCCGTGGGTGAGTGGACACAGCCAGATCCTCACTGCGCCCTGCCTGCCCGTCTGCCGTGGGTGATTGGACACAGCCAGATCCGCACTGTGCCCTGCCTGCCCGTCTGCCGTGGGTGAGTGGACACAGCCAGATCCGCACTGCGCCCTGCCTATTCGTCTGCCGTGGGTGAGTAGACACAGCCAGACCCACACTACGCCCTGCCTGCCCGTCACCCATGGGTGAGTGGACACAGCCAGATCCGCACTGCGCCCTTCCTGAACGTCTGTCGTGGGTGAGTGGACACAGCCAGATCCGCACTGCGCCCTGCCTGCCCGTCTGCCGTAGGTGAGTTAACACAGCCAGATCCGCACTTCGCCCTGCCTGCCCGTCTGCGTGGGTCAGTGGACACAGCCAGATCCACACTGCGCCTTGCCTACCCGTCTCCCATGGGTGAGTGGACACAGCCAGATCCGCACTGCGCCCTGCCTGCCCGTCTGCCGTGGGTGATTGGACACAGCCCGATCCGCACTGCGCCCGGCCTGCCCGTCTGCCGTGGGTGAGTGGACACAGCCAGATCCGCACTGCGCCCTGCCTGCACGTCTTACGTGGGTCAGTGGACATAGCCAGTTCCACACAGTACCCTCTCTGCCCGTCTCCCTTGTGTGAGTGGACACAGCCAGATCCACACGGCACCATGCCTACCCGTCTCCCATGGATGAGTGGACACAGCCAGATCTGCACTGCGCCCTGCCTGACCGTCTGCCGTGAATGAGTGGACACAGCCAGATCCGCACTGCGCCCTGCCTGCCCGTCTGCCGTGGGTGATTGGACACAGCCAGATCCGCTCTGCGCCCTGCCTGCCCGTCTGTCGTGGGTGAGTGGACACAGCCAGATCCGCACTGCGCCCTGCCTGTCCGTCTGCCGTGGGTCAGTGGACATAGCGAGATCCACACAGCACCCTCTCTGCCCGTCTGCCGTGGATGAGTGGACAGAGCCAGATCCACACTGCGCCTTGCCTGCCCGTCTCCCGTGGGTGAGTGGACACAGCCAGATCCGCACTGCGACCTGCATGCCCGTCTGCCGTGGGTGAGTGGACACAGCCAGATCCCAACTGAGCCCTTCCTGCCCGTCTCCCGTGGGTGAGTGGACATAGCCATATCCGGACTGCGCCCTTCCTGACTGTCTGCCGTGGGTGAGTGGACACAGCCAGATCCGCACTGCGCCCTGCCTGCCCGTCTGCCGTGGGTCAGTGTACATAGCCAGATCCACACAGCACCCTCTCTGCCCGTCTCCCGTGGGTGAGTGGACACAGCCAGATCCACACGTCGCCTTGCCTACCCATCTCCCGTGGGTGAGTGGACACAGCCAGATCCGCACTGCGCCCTGCCTGACCGTCTGCCGTGGGTGAGTGGACACAGCCAGATCCTCACTGCGCCCTGCCTGCCCGTCTGCCGTGGGTGATTGGACACAGCCAGATCCGAACTTCGCCCTGCCTGCCCGTCTGACATGGGTGAGTGGACACAGCCAGATCCGCACTGCGCCCTGCCTGCACGTCTGCCATGGGTCAGTGTACAAAGCCAGATCCACACAGCACCCTCTCTTCCCGTGTCCCGTGGGTGAGTGGACACTGCCAGATCCGCACTGCGCCCTGTCTGACCGTCTGCCGTGGGTGAGGGGACACAGCCAGATCCGCACTGCGCCCTGCCTGACCGTCTGCCGTGGGTGATTGGACACAGCCAGATCCGCACTGTGCCCTGCCAGACTGTCTGCCGTGCGTGAGTGGACACAGCCAGATCCGCACTGCGCCCTGCCTGCCCGTCTGCCGTGGGTCAGTGGACATAGCCATATCCACACAGCACCCACTCTGCCCGTCTCCCGTGGGTGAGTGAACACAGCCAGATCCACACTGCACCCTGCCTGACCGTCTGCCGTGGGTGAGTGGACATAGCCAGATCCGCACTGCGCCCTGCCTGCCCGTCTGCCGTGTGTCAGTGAACATAGCCAGATCCACACAGCTCCCTCTCTGCCCGTCTCCCGTGGGTGAGTGGACACAGCCATATCCACACTGCGCCTTGCCTACCCATCTGCCATGGGTGAGGGGAAACAGACAGATCCGCACTGCGCCCTGCCTGCCCATCTGCCGTGGGTCAGTGGACATAGCCAGATCCACACAGCACCCTCTCTGCCCGTCTCCCGTGGGTGAGTGGACACAGCCAGATCCACACTGCGCCTTGCCTACCAGTCTCCCGTGTTTGAGTGGACACAGCCAGATCCGCACTGCGCCCTTCCTGCCCGTCTGCCGTGGGTGAGTGGACACAGCTAGATCCGCACTGCGCCCTG
Organism: Microcebus murinus; assembly: GCF_040939455.1. Classification (NCBI taxonomy): domain Eukaryota; kingdom Metazoa; phylum Chordata; class Mammalia; order Primates; family Cheirogaleidae; genus Microcebus; species Microcebus murinus. Next base: position 33,086,285 of record NC_134125.1, on the reverse strand, counting down.
CCTGCCCGGCTGCCGTGAGTCAGTGGACATAGCCAGATCCACACAGCGCATTTCTGCCCGTCTCCCGTGGGTGAGTGGACACAGCCAGATCCCCACTGCGCCTTGCCTGCCCGTCTCCCGTGGGTGAGTGGACACAGCCAGATCCGCACTGCGCCCTGCCTGCCGGTCTGCCCTGGGTGAGTGGACACAGCCAGATCCGCACTGCGCCCTGCCTACCCGTCTCCCGTGAGTGAGTGGACACAGCCAGATACGCACTGCGCCCTTCCTGTTCGTCTGCCCTGGGTGAGTGGACACAGCCAGATCCACACTGCGCCCTGCCTGCCCGTCTGCCGTGGGTCAGTGTACATAGCCAGATCCACACAGCACCCTCTCTGCCCGTCTCCCGTGGGTGAGTGGACACAGCCATATCCACACTGCGCCTTGCCTGCCCGTCTCCCGTGGGTGTGTGGACACCGCCAGATCCGCACTGCGCCCTGCCTGCCCGTCTGCCGTGGATGAGTGGACACAGCCAGATCCGCACTGCGCCTTGCCTGCCCGTCTGCCGTGGGTCAGTGGACACAGCCAGATCCGCACTGCGCCCTTCTTGACCGTTTGCCGTGTGTGAGTGGACACAGCATGATCCGCACACCGCCCTGCTTGCCCGTCTGCCGTGGGTCAGTGTACATAGCCAGATCCACACAGCACCCTATCTGCCCGTCTCCCGTGGGTGATTGAACACAGCCAGATCCACACTGCGCCTTACCTGCCCGTATCCCGTGGGTGAGTGGACACAGCCAGATCCACACTGCGCACTGCCTGCCCGTCTGCCGTGGGTGAGTGGACACAGCGAGATCCGCACTGCGCCCTGCCTGAACATCTCAGGTGGGTGAGTGGACACAGCCAGATCCACACTGCGCCCTGCCTGCCCCTCTACCGTGGGTCAGTGGACATAGACAGATCCACACAGCACCCACTCTGCCCGTCTCCCGTGGGTGAGTGGACACAGCCAGATCCACAGTGCGCCTTGCCTACCCGTCTCCCGTGGGTGAGTGGACTCAGCCAGATCCGCACTGCGCCCTGCCTAATCGTCTGCCGTGGGTGAGTGGACACAGCCATATCCGCACTGCGCCCTGCCTGCCCGTCTCCCGTGTGTGAGTGGACACTGCCAGATCCGCACTGCGCCCTTCCTGACCGTCTGCCGTGGGTGAGTGGACACAGCCAGATCCACATTGCGCCCTGCCTGCCCGTCTGCCGTGGGTCAGTGGACATAGCCAGATCCACCCAGCACCCTCTCTGCCCATATCCCGTGGGTGAGTGGACACTGCCAGATCAACACTGCGCCTTGCCTGCCCGTCTCCCGTGGGTGAGTGGACACAGCCAGATCCGCACTGCACCCTGCCTGCCCGTCTGTCGTGGGTGAGTGGACACAGCCAGACACAGGCACACTGCGACCTGCCTGCCCTTCTGCCGTGGGTCAATGGACATAGCCAGATCCACACAGCACCCTCTCTGCCCGTCTCCCGTGGGTGAGGGGACACAGCCAGATCAACACTGCGCATTCCTACCCGTCTTCCGTGGGTGATTGGACACAGCCAGATCCGCACTGCACCCTGCCTGCCCATCTGTCGTAGGTCAGTGGACATAGCCAAATCCACACAGCACCCTCTCTGCCCGTCTCCCGTGGGTGAGTGGACACAGCCAGATCCACACTGCGCCCTGCCTGCCCGTCTGCCGTGGGTCAATGGACATAGCCAGATCCACACAGCACCCTCTCTGCCCGTCTCCCGTGGGTGAGTGGACAAAGCCAGATACACACTGCGCCTTGCCTACCCGTCTCCCGTGGGTGAGTGGACACAGCCAAATCCACACTGCGCCTTGCCTATTGGTCTCCCGTGGGTGAGTGGACACAGCCAGATCCGCACTGCGCCCTGCCTGACCGTCTGCCGTGGGTGAGGGGACACAGCCAGATCCACACTGCGCATTGCCTGCCCGTCTCCCAAGGGTGAGTGGACACAGCCAGATCCGCACTGCGTCCTGCCTGCCCGTCTGCCGTGTGTAAGTGGACACAGCCAGTTCCGCACTGCGCCCTGCCTGCCCGTCTCCCGTGGGAGAGCGGACACAGCCAGATGCTCACTGCACCCTGCCTGCCCGTCTGCCGTGGGTCAGTGTACATAGCCAGATGTACACAGCACCCTCTCTGCCCGTCTCCCGTGGGAGAGTGGACACAGCCAGATCCGCACTGCGCCCTGCCTGCCCGTCTGCCGTGGGAGAGTGGACACAGCCAGTTCCGCACTGCGTCCTGCCTGCCCGTATCCCGTGGGAGAGTGGACACAGCCAGATCCGCACTGCGCCCTGCCTGCCCGTCTCCTGTGGGTGAGTGGACACCGCCAGATCCGCACTGCGCCCTGCCTGACCTTCTGCCGTGGGTGAGTGGACACAGCCAGATCCGCACTGCGCCCTGCCTGCCTCTCTGCCGTGGGTCAGTGCCCATAGCCAGATCCACACAGCACCCTCTCTGCCCGACTGCCGTGGGTGATTGGACACAGCCAGATCCGCACTGCGCCCTGCCTGCCCGTCTGCCGTGGGTCAGTGTACATAGCCAGATCCACACAGCACCCTCTCTGCCCGTCTCCCGTGGGTGAGTGGACACAGCCAAATCCACACTCCGCCTTGCCTGCCCGTCTCCCGTGGGTGAGTGGACACAGCCAGATCTGCACTGCGCCCTGCCTAATCGTCTGCCGTGGGTGAGTGGACACAGCCATATCCGCACTGCGCCCTGCCTGCTAGTCTCCCGTGTGTGAGTGGACACTGCCAGATCCGCACTGCGCCCTTCCTGACCGTCTGCCGTGGGTGAGTGGACACAGCCAGATCCACATTGCGCCCTGCCTGCCCGTCTGCCGTGGGTCAGTGTACATAGTCGGATCCACACAGCACCCTCTCTGCCCGTCTCCCGTGGGTGAGTGGACACAGCCAGATCCACACTGCGCCTTGCCTGCCCGTCTCCCGTGGTGAGTGGACACAGCCAGATCCGCACTGCGACCTGCCTGCCCGTCTGCCGTAGGTGAGTTAACACAGCCAGATCCGCACTTCGCCCTGCCTGCCCGTCTGCGTGGGTCAGTGGACACAGCCAGATCCACACTGCGCCTTGCCTACCCGTCTCCCATGGGTGAGTGGACACAGCCAGATCCGCACTGCGCCCTGCCTGCCCGTCTGCCGTGGGTGATTGGACACAGCCCGATCCGCACTGCGCCCGGCCTGCCCGTCTGCCGTGGGTGAGTGGACACAGCCAGATCCGCACTGCGCCCTGCCTGCACGTCTTACGTGGGTCAGTGGACATAGCCAGTTCCACACAGTACCCTCTCTGCCCGTCTCCCTTGTGTGAGTGGACACAGCCAGATCCACACGGCACCATGCCTACCCGTCTCCCATGGATGAGTGGACACAGCCAGATCTGCACTGCGCCCTGCCTGACCGTCTGCCGTGAATGAGTGGACACAGCCAGATCCGCACTGCGCCCTGCCTGCCCGTCTGCCGTGGGTGATTGGACACAGCCAGATCCGCTCTGCGCCCTGCCTGCCCGTCTGTCGTGGGTGAGTGGACACAGCCAGATCCGCACTGCGCCCTGCCTGTCCGTCTGCCGTGGGTCAGTGGACATAGCGAGATCCACACAGCACCCTCTCTGCCCGTCTGCCGTGGATGAGTGGACAGAGCCAGATCCACACTGCGCCTTGCCTGCCCGTCTCCCGTGGGTGAGTGGACACAGCCAGATCCGCACTGCGACCTGCATGCCCGTCTGCCGTGGGTGAGTGGACACAGCCAGATCCCAACTGAGCCCTTCCTGCCCGTCTCCCGTGGGTGAGTGGACATAGCCATATCCGGACTGCGCCCTTCCTGACTGTCTGCCGTGGGTGAGTGGACACAGCCAGATCCGCACTGCGCCCTGCCTGCCCGTCTGCCGTGGGTCAGTGTACATAGCCAGATCCACACAGCACCCTCTCTGCCCGTCTCCCGTGGGTGAGTGGACACAGCCAGATCCACACGTCGCCTTGCCTACCCATCTCCCGTGGGTGAGTGGACACAGCCAGATCCGCACTGCGCCCTGCCTGACCGTCTGCCGTGGGTGAGTGGACACAGCCAGATCCTCACTGCGCCCTGCCTGCCCGTCTGCCGTGGGTGATTGGACACAGCCAGATCCGAACTTCGCCCTGCCTGCCCGTCTGACATGGGTGAGTGGACACAGCCAGATCCGCACTGCGCCCTGCCTGCACGTCTGCCATGGGTCAGTGTACAAAGCCAGATCCACACAGCACCCTCTCTTCCCGTGTCCCGTGGGTGAGTGGACACTGCCAGATCCGCACTGCGCCCTGTCTGACCGTCTGCCGTGGGTGAGGGGACACAGCCAGATCCGCACTGCGCCCTGCCTGACCGTCTGCCGTGGGTGATTGGACACAGCCAGATCCGCACTGTGCCCTGCCAGACTGTCTGCCGTGCGTGAGTGGACACAGCCAGATCCGCACTGCGCCCTGCCTGCCCGTCTGCCGTGGGTCAGTGGACATAGCCATATCCACACAGCACCCACTCTGCCCGTCTCCCGTGGGTGAGTGAACACAGCCAGATCCACACTGCACCCTGCCTGACCGTCTGCCGTGGGTGAGTGGACATAGCCAGATCCGCACTGCGCCCTGCCTGCCCGTCTGCCGTGTGTCAGTGAACATAGCCAGATCCACACAGCTCCCTCTCTGCCCGTCTCCCGTGGGTGAGTGGACACAGCCATATCCACACTGCGCCTTGCCTACCCATCTGCCATGGGTGAGGGGAAACAGACAGATCCGCACTGCGCCCTGCCTGCCCATCTGCCGTGGGTCAGTGGACATAGCCAGATCCACACAGCACCCTCTCTGCCCGTCTCCCGTGGGTGAGTGGACACAGCCAGATCCACACTGCGCCTTGCCTACCAGTCTCCCGTGTTTGAGTGGACACAGCCAGATCCGCACTGCGCCCTTCCTGCCCGTCTGCCGTGGGTGAGTGGACACAGCTAGATCCGCACTGCGCCCTGCCTGCCCGGCTGCCGTGAGTCAGTGGACATAGCCAGATCCACACAGCGCATTTCTGCCCGTCTCCCGTGGGTGAGTGGACACAGCCAGATCCCCACTGCGCCTTGCCTGCCCGTCTCCCGTGGGTGAGTGGACACAGCCAGATCCGCACTGCGCCCTGCCTGCCGGTCTGCCCTGGGTGAGTGGACACAGCCAGATCCGCACTGCGCCCTGCCTACCCGTCTCCCGTGAGTGAGTGGACACAGCCAGATACGCACTGCGCCCTTCCTGTTCGTCTGCCCTGGGTGAGTGGACACAGCCAGATCCACACTGCGCCCTGCCTGCCCGTCTGCCGTGGGTCAGTGTACATAGCCAGATCCACACAGCACCCTCTCTGCCCGTCTCCCGTGGGTGAGTGGACACAGCCATATCCACACTGCGCCTTGCCTGCCCGTCTCCCGTGGGTGTGTGGACACCGCCAGATCCGCACTGCGCCCTGCCTGCCCGTCTGCCGTGGATGAGTGGACACAGCCAGATCCGCACTGCGCCTTGCCTGCCCGTCTGCCGTGGGTCAGTGGACACAGCCAGATCCGCACTGCGCCCTTCTTGACCGTTTGCCGTGTGTGAGTGGACACAGCATGATCCGCACACCGCCCTGCTTGCCCGTCTGCCGTGGGTCAGTGTACATAGCCAGATCCACACAGCACCCTATCTGCCCGTCTCCCGTGGGTGATTGAACACAGCCAGATCCACACTGCGCCTTACCTGCCCGTATCCCGTGGGTGAGTGGACACAGCCAGATCCACACTGCGCACTGCCTGCCCGTCTGCCGTGGGTGAGTGGACACAGCGAGATCCGCACTGCGCCCTGCCTGAACATCTCAGGTGGGTGAGTGGACACAGCCAGATCCACACTGCGCCCTGCCTGCCCCTCTACCGTGGGTCAGTGGACATAGACAGATCCACACAGCACCCACTCTGCCCGTCTCCCGTGGGTGAGTGGACACAGCCAGATCCACAGTGCGCCTTGCCTACCCGTCTCCCGTGGGTGAGTGGACTCAGCCAGATCCGCACTGCGCCCTGCCTAATCGTCTGCCGTGGGTGAGTGGACACAGCCATATCCGCACTGCGCCCTGCCTGCCCGTCTCCCGTGTGTGAGTGGACACTGCCAGATCCGCACTGCGCCCTTCCTGACCGTCTGCCGTGGGTGAGTGGACACAGCCAGATCCACATTGCGCCCTGCCTGCCCGTCTGCCGTGGGTCAGTGGACATAGCCAGATCCACCCAGCACCCTCTCTGCCCATATCCCGTGGGTGAGTGGACACTGCCAGATCAACACTGCGCCTTGCCTGCCCGTCTCCCGTGGGTGAGTGGACACAGCCAGATCCGCACTGCACCCTGCCTGCCCGTCTGTCGTGGGTGAGTGGACACAGCCAGACACAGGCACACTGCGACCTGCCTGCCCTTCTGCCGTGGGTCAATGGACATAGCCAGATCCACACAGCACCCTCTCTGCCCGTCTCCCGTGGGTGAGGGGACACAGCCAGATCAACACTGCGCATTCCTACCCGTCTTCCGTGGGTGATTGGACACAGCCAGATCCGCACTGCACCCTGCCTGCCCATCTGTCGTAGGTCAGTGGACATAGCCAAATCCACACAGCACCCTCTCTGCCCGTCTCCCGTGGGTGAGTGGACACAGCCAGATCCACACTGCGCCCTGCCTGCCCGTCTGCCGTGGGTCAATGGACATAGCCAGATCCACACAGCACCCTCTCTGCCCGTCTCCCGTGGGTGAGTGGACAAAGCCAGATACACACTGCGCCTTGCCTACCCGTCTCCCGTGGGTGAGTGGACACAGCCAAATCCACACTGCGCCTTGCCTATTGGTCTCCCGTGGGTGAGTGGACACAGCCAGATCCGCACTGCGCCCTGCCTGACCGTCTGCCGTGGGTGAGGGGACACAGCCAGATCCACACTGCGCATTGCCTGCCCGTCTCCCAAGGGTGAGTGGACACAGCCAGATCCGCACTGCGTCCTGCCTGCCCGTCTGCCGTGTGTGAGTGGACACAGCCAGTTCCGCACTGCGCCCTGCCTGCCCGTCTCCCGTGGGAGAGCGGACACAGCCAGATGCTCACTGCACCCTGCCTGCCCGTCTGCCGTGGGTCAGTGTACATAGCCAGATGTACACAGCACCCTCTCTGCCCGTCTCCCGTGGGAGAGTGGACACAGCCAGATCCGCACTGCGCCCTGCCTGCCCGTCTGCCGTGGGAGAGTGGACACAGCCAGTTCCGCACTGCGTCCTGCCTGCCCGTATCCCGTGGGAGAGTGGACACAGCCAGATCCGCACTGCGCCCTGCCTGCCCGTCTCCTGTGGGTGAGTGGACACCGCCAGATCCGCACTGCGCCCTGCCTGACCTTCTGCCGTGGGTGAGTGGACACAGCCAGATCCGCACTGCGCCCTGCCTGCCTCTCTGCCGTGGGTCAGTGCCCATAGCCAGATCCACACAGCACCCTCTCTGCCCGACTGCCGTGGGTGATTGGACACAGCCAGATCCGCACTGCGCCCTGCCTGCCCGTCTGCCGTGGGTCAGTGTACATAGCCAGATCCACACAGCACCCTCTCTGCCCGTCTCCCGTGGGTGAGTGGACACAGCCAAATCCACACTCCGCCTTGCCTGCCCGTCTCCCGTGGGTGAGTGGACACAGCCAGATCTGCACTGCGCCCTGCCTAATCGTCTGCCGTGGGTGAGTGGACACAGCCATATCCGCACTGCGCCCTGCCTGCTAGTCTCCCGTGTGTGAGTGGACACTGCCAGATCCGCACTGCGCCCTTCCTGACCGTCTGCCGTGGGTGAGTGGACACAGCCAGATCCACATTGCGCCCTGCCTGCCCGTCTGCCGTGGGTCAGTGTACATAGTCGGATCCACACAGCACCCTCTCTGCCCGTCTCCCGTGGGTGAGTGGACACAGCCAGATCCACACTGCGCCTTGCCTGCCCGTCTCCCGTGGTGAGTGGACACAGCCAGATCCGCACTGCGACCTGCCTGCCCGTCTGCCGTGGGTGAGTGGACACAGCAAGATCTGCACTGCGCCCTCCCTGCCCGTCTGCCATGGATCAGTGGACATAGCCAGATCCACACAGCAACATCTGTGCCCGTCTCCCGTGGGTGAGTGGACACAGCAAAATCCACACTGCGCCTTGCCTGCCAGTCTCCCATTTGTGAGTGGACACAGCCAGATCCGCACTGCGCCCTCCCTGCCTGTCTCTCGTGTGTGAGTGGACACAGCCAGATCCGCACTGCGCCCTGCCTGCCCGTCTCCCGTGGGAGAGTGGACATAGCCAGATCCGCACTGCGCCCTGCCTGCCCGTCTCCCGTGGGTGAGTGGACACCGCCAGATCCGCACTGGGCTCTGCCTGACCGTCTGCCGTGGGTGAGTGGACACAGCCAGATCCACACTGCGCCCTGCCTGCCCGTCTGCCGTGGGTCAGTGGACATAGCCAGATCCACCCAGCACCCTCTCTGCCCATATCCCGTGGGTGAGTGGACACTGCCAGATCAACACTGCGCCTTGCCTGCCCGTCTCCCGTGGGTGAGTGGACACAGCCAGATCCGCACTGCACCTTGCCTGCCCGTCTGTCGTGGGTGAGTGGACACAGCCAGACACAGGCACACTGCGACCTGCCTGCCCCTCTGCCGTGGGTCAATGGACATAGCCAGATCCACACAGCACCCTCTCTGCCCGTCTCCCGTGGGTGAGTGGACACAGCCAGATCAACACTGCGCATTCCTACCCGTCTTCCGTGGGTGGGTGGACACAGCCAGATCCGCACTGCGCCCTGCCTGACCGTCCGCCGTGGGTGATTGGACACAGCCAGATCCGCACTGCACCCTGCCTGCCCGTCTGTCGTAGGTCAGTGGACATAGCCAAATCCACACAGCACCCTCTCTGCCCGTCTCCCGTGGGTGAGTGGACACAGCCAGATCCACACTGCGCCCTGCCTGCCCGTCTGCCGTGGGTCAATGGACATAGCCAGATCCACACAGCACCCTCTCTGCCCGTCTCCCGTGGGTGAGTGGACAAAGCCAGATACACACTGCGCCTTGCCTACCCGTCTCCCGTGGGTGTGTGGACACAGCCAGATCCACACTGCGCCTTGCCTATTGGTCTCCCGTGGGTGAGTGGACACAGCCAGATCCACACTGCGCCCTGCCTGACCGTCTGCCGTGGGTGAGGGGACACAGCCAGATCCACACTGCGCATTGCCTGCCCGTCTCCCAAGGGTGAGTGGACACAGCCAGATCCGCACTGCGTCCTGCCTGCCCGTCTGCCGTGTGTGAGTGGACACAGCCAGTTCCGCACTGCGCCCTGCCTGCCCGTCATCCGTGGGAGAGTGGACACAGCCAGATGCTCACTGCACCCTGCCTGCCCGTCTGCCGTGGGTCAGTGTACATAGCCAGATGTACACAGCACCCTCTCTGCCCGTCTCCGGTGGGTGAGTGGACACAGCCAGATCCACACTGCGCCTTGCCTTCCCATCTCCCGTGGGTGAGTGGACACAGCCAGATCTGCACTGCGCCCTGCCTGCCCGTCTCCCGTGGGTGACTGGACACAGCCAGATCCGCACAGTGCCCTGCCTGCCCGTCGGCCGTGGGTCAGTGGACATAGCCAGATCCACACAGCACCCTCTCTGCCCGTCTCCCTTGGGTGAGTGGACACAGCCAGATCCCCATTGCGCCTTGCCTGCCCGTCTCCCGTGGGTGAGTGGACACAGCCAGATCCACATTGCGCCTTGCCTGCCCGTCTCCCGTGGGTGAGTGGACACAGCCAGATCCGTACTGCGCCCTGCCTGCTTGTCTGCCTTGGGTGAGTGGACACAGCCAGATCCGCACTGCGCCCTGCCTGCCCGTCTCCAGTGGGTGAGTTGACACAGCCAGAATTGCAGTGCGCCCTTCCTGACCGTCTGCTGTGGGTGAGTGGACACAGCCAGATCCGCACACCGCCCTGCCGGCCCGTCTGCCGTGGGTCAGTGTACATAGCCAGATCCACACAGCACCCTCTCTGCCCGTCTCCCGTGGGTGAGTGGACACAGCCAGATCCACACTGCGCCTTGCCTGCCCATCTCCCGTGGGTGAGTAGACACAGCCAGATCCGCACTGTGCACTGCCTGCCCGTCTGCCGTGGGTGAGTGGACACAGCCAGATCCGCACTGCGCCCTGCCTGCCCGTCTGCGGTGGGTCACTGGACATAGCCAGATCCACACAGCACCCTCTCTGGCCGTCTTTCGTGGGAGTGTGGACACAGCTAGATCCACACTGCGCCTTGCCTGCCCGTCACCCATTGGTGAGTGGACACAGCCTGATCCGCACTGCGCCCTGCCTGCCCATCTGCCGTGGGTTAGTGGACACAACCAGATCCGCACTGCGCCCTGCCTGCCCGTCTCCCGTGGGTGAGTGGACACAGCCAGATCCGCACTGCGCCCTGCCTGCCCGTCTTCCGTGGGTGAGTGGACACAGACAAATCCGCACTGCGTCCTGCCTGCCCGTCTCCCGTGGGTGAGTGGACACAGCCAGATCCAGATGGAGCCCTGCCTGACCGTCTGCCGTGGGTGAGGGGACACAGCCAGATCCGCACTGCGCCCTGCCTGCTCGTCTGCCGTGTATGAGTGGACACATCCAGTTCCGCACTGCGCCCTACCTGCCCGTCTCCCGTGGGAGAGTGGACACAGCCAGATCCACACTGCGCCCTTCCTGCCCATCTGCCGTGGGTCAGTGGACATAGCCAGATCCACACAGCACCCTCTCTGCCCGTCTCCCGTGGGTAAGTGGACAGAGCCAGATCCACACTGCGCCTTGCCTACCCGTGTCACGTGGGTGAGTGGACACAGCCAGATCCGTACTGCGCCCTGCCCGCCCGTCTGCCGTGGGTCACTGGACATAGCCAGATCCACACAGCACCGTCTCTGCCCGTCTCCCGTTGGTGAGTGGACACAGCCAGATCCGCACTGCGCCGTGCCTGCCCGTCTCCCATGGGTGAGTGGACACAGACCAATCCGCACTGCGACCTGCCTGCCCGTCTCCCGTGGGTGAGTGGACACAGCCATATCCAGATTGCGCCCTGCCTGACCGTCTGCCGTGGGTGAGGGGACACAGCCAGATCCGCACTGCGCCCTGCCTGCCCGTCGCCCGAGGGAGAGTGGACACAGCCAGATCCGCACTGCGCCCTGCCTGCCCGTCTCCCGTGAGTGAGTGGACACCGCCAGATCCGCACTGCGACTTGCCTGACCGTCTGCCGTGGGGCAGTGAACAGAGCCAGATCCACACAGCACCCTCTCTGCCCGTCTCCCGTGGGTGAGTGGACACAGCCAGATCCACACTGCGCCTTGCCTGCCCGTCTCCCATGGGTGAGTGGACACAGCCAGATCCGCACTGCGCCCTGCCTGCCTGTCTGCCGTGGGTGAGTGGTCACAGCCAGATCCACAGTGCGCCTTGCCTGCCCGTCTCCCGTGGGTGAGTGGACACAGCCAGATCCGCACTGCGCCCTGCCTGCCCGTCTCCCGTGGGTAGTGGACACAGCGAATTCCGCACTGCTCCCTGCCTGCCCGTCTCCCGTGGGTGAGTGGACACAGCCAGATCCAGATAGCGCCCTGCCTGACCGTCTGCTGTTGGTGAGGGGACACAGCCAGATCCGCACTGCGCCCTGCCTGCCCGTCTGCCGTGGGTCAGTGGACATAGCCAGATCCACACAGCACCCTCTCTGCCCGTCTCTCGTGGGTGAGTGGACACAGCCAGATCCACACTGTGCCTTGCCTGCCCATCTCCCGAGGGTGAGTGGACACAGCCAGATCTGCACTGCGCCCTGCCTGACCGTCTGCCGTGGGTGACTGGACACAGCCAGATCCGCACTGCGCCCTGCCTGCCCGTCTGCCGTGGGTCAGTGGACATAGCCAGATCCACACTGCGCCTTGCCTACCCGTCTCCAGTGGGTGAGTGGAAACAGCCAGATCCGCACTGCGCCCTGCCTGACCCTCTGCCGTGGGTTAGGGTACACAGCCAGATCCACACTGCGCCCTGCCTGCCCGTCTGATGTGGGTCAATGGACATAGCCAGATCCACACAGCACCCTCTCTGCCCGTCTCCGGTGGGTGAGTGGACACAGCCAGATCCACACTGTGCCTTGCCTACCCGTCTCCCGTGGGTGAGTGGACACAGCCAGATCCACACTGCACCTTGCCTATTTGTCTCCCGTGGGTGAGTGGACACAGCCAGATCCACACTGCGCCCTGCCTGACCGTCTGCCGTGGGTGAGGGGACACAGCCAAATCCACACTGTGCATTGCCTGCCCGTCTCCCATGGGTGAGTGGACACTGCCAGATCCACACTGCGCCATGCCTGCCCGTCTGCCGTGTGTGAGTGGACACATCCAGTTCCGCACTGCGCCATGCCTGCTCGTCTCCCGTGGGAGAGTGGACACAGCCAGGTGCTCACTGCGCCCTGCATGCCCGTCTCCCGTGGGTGAGTGGACACTACCAGATCCGCACTGCGCCCTGCCTGACCGTCTGCCGTGGGTGAGTGGACACAGCCAGATCCGCACTGCGCCCTGCCTGACCGTCTGCCATGGGTGAGGGGACACCGCCAGATCTGCATTGTGCCCTGCCTGCCCGTCTCCCGTGGGTGAGTGGACACAGCCAGATCCACACTGCGCCCTGCCTGCCCGTTTGCCGTGGGTCAGTGAACATAGCCAGATCCACACAGCGCCCTTTCTGCCCGTCTCCCGTGGTTGAGTGGACACAGCCAGATCCGCACTGCGCCCTGCCTGCCCGTCTGCCGTGTGTGGGTGGGCACAGCCAGTTCCGCACTGCGCCCTGCCTGCCCGTCTCCCGTGAGAGAGTGGACACAGGCAGACCCGCACTGCGCCCTGCCTGCCCGTCTCCCGTGGGTAAGTGTACATAGCCAGATCCACACAGCACCCTCTAGGCCCGTATCCCGTGGGTGAGTGGACACAGCCAGATCCACACTGCGCCTTGCCTGCCCGTTTCCCGTGGGTGAGTGGACACAGCCAGATCCGCACTGCTCCCTGCCTGCCCGTCTGCCGTGGGTGAGTGGACACAGCCAGATCCACACTGCGCCCTGCCTGCCCGTCTGCCGTGGGTCAATGGACATAGCCAGATCCGCACTGTGCCTTGCCAGACCGTCTGCTGTGGGTCAGTGGACACAGCCTGATCCACACTGCACCTTGCCTGCCCATCTCCCTAGAGTTAGTGGACACAGCCAGATCAGCACTGCGCCCTGCCTGCCCGTCTCCCGTGGGTGAGTGGGCACAGCCATATCTTCACTGCGCCCTGCCTGCCCGTCTCCCGTGGGTGAGTGGACACAGCCAGATCCGCACTGTGCCCTGCCTGCCTGTGTGCCGTGGGTGAGTGGACACAGCCAGATCCACACTGCGCACTGCCTGCCCATCTCCCGTGGGTGAGTGGACACAGCCAGATCCGCACTGCTCCCTGCCTGACCGTCTGCCATGGGTGAGGGGACACAGCCTGATCCACACTGCGCCCTGCCTGCCCGTCTGATGTGGGTCAATGGACATAGCCAGATCCACACAGCACCCTCTCTGCCCGTCTCCCGTGGGTGAGTGGACACATCCTGATCCACACTGTGCCTTGCCTACCCGTCTCCCGGATTGAGTGGACATAGCCAGATCCACATTGCGCTTTGCCTTTTCGTCTCCAGAGGGTGAGTGGACACAGCCAGATCCGCACTGCGCCCTGCCTGACCGTGTGCCGTGGGTGAGGGGACACAGCCAGATCCACACTGCGCATTGCCTGCCCGTCTCCCATGGGTGAGTGGACACAGCCAGATCCGCACTGCACCCTGCCTGCCCGTCTGCCGTGTGTGAGTGGACACAGCCAGTTCCGCACTGCGCCCTGCCTGCCCGTCTCCCGTGGGAGAGTGGACACAGCCAGATGCTCACTGCGCACTGCCTGCCCATCTGCCGTGGGTCAGTGTACATAGCCAGATCCACACAGCACCCTCTAGGCCCGTATCCCGTGGGTGAGTGGACACAGCCAGATCCACACTGCGCCTTGCCAGCCCGTCTCCCGTGGTTGAGTGGACACAGCCAGATCCGCACTGCTCCCTGCCTGCCCGTCTGCCGTGGGTGAGTGTACACAGCCAGATCCACACTGCGCCCTGCCTGCCCGTCTGCCGTGGGTCAATGGACATAGCCAGATCCACACAGCACCCTCTTTGCCCATCTCCCGTGGGTGAGTGGACACAGCCAGATCCACACTGCACTTTGCCTGCCCGTCTCCCATGGGTGAGTGGACACAGCCAGATCCGCACTGCGCCCTGCCTGACCGTCTCCCGAGGGTGAGTGGACACAGCCAGATCTTCACTGCGCCCTGCCTGCCCGTCTACCGTGGGTGAGTGGACACAGCCAGATCCGCACTGCGCCCTGCCTGCCCGTGTGCCGTGGGTGAGGGGACACAGCCAGATCAACACTACGCCCTACCTGCCCGTCTGATGTGGGTCAATGGACATAGCCAGATCCACACAGCACCCTCTCTGCCCGTCTCCCGTGGGTGAGTGGACAAAGCCAGATCCACACTGTGCCTTCCCTACCCGTCTCCCGTGGGTGAGTGGAAACAGTCAGATCCACACTGCGCCTTGCCTATTAGTCTCCCGTGGGTGAGTGGACACAGCCAGATCCGCACTGCGCCCTGCCTGACCGTCAGCTGTGGGTGACTGGACACAGCCAGATCCACACTGCGCCTTGCCTGCAAGTCTCCCGTGGGTGAGTGGACATAGCCAGATCTGCACTGCGCCCTGCCTGCCCGTCTGCCGTGGGTGACTGGACACAGCCAGATCCACACTGCGCCCTGCCTGCCCGTCTGCCGTGGGTCAGTGGACATAGCCAGATCCACACAGCACACTCTGCCCATTTCCAGTGGGTGAGTGGACACAGCCAGATCCACACTGCACCTTGCCTGCCCGTATCCCGTGGGTGAGTGGAAACAGCCAGATCCGCACTGTGCCCTGCCTGACCCTCTGCCGTGGGTGAGTGGACACAGCCAGATCCGCACTGCTCCCTGCCTGCCCGTCTGCCGTGGGTGAGTGGACACATCCAGATCCACACTGCGCCCTGCCTGCCCGTCTGCCGTGGGTGAGTGGACACAGCCAGATCCACACTGCGCCCTACCTGCCCGTCTCCCGTGGGTGAGTGGACATAGCCAATTCCGCACTGCGCCCTGCCTGACTGTCTGCCTGGGGGAGGGGACACAGCCTAATCTGCACTGCGCCCTGCCTGCCCGTCTGCCGTGGGTCAGTGGACATAGCCAGATCCACACGGCACCCACTCTGCCCGTCTCCCGTGGGTGAGTGGACACAGCCAGATCCATACTGCGCTTTGCCTACCCGTCTCCCGTGGGTGAGTGGACACAGCCAGATCCGCACTGCGCCCTGCCTGCCCGTCTGCCGTGGGTGAGTTAACACAGCCAGATCCGCACACCGCCCTGCCTGCCCGTCTGCCGTGGGTCAGTGTACATAGCCAGATCCACACAGCACCCTCTCTGCCGATCTCCCGTGGGTGAGTGGACACAGCCAGATCCACATTGGGCCATGCCTACCCGTCTCCCGTGGGTGAGTGGACACAGCCAGATCCGCACTGTGCCCTGCCTGACCGTCTGCCGTGGGTGAGTGGACACAGGCAGTTCCGCACTGCGCCCTGCCTGCCCGTCTGCCATGAGTGATTGGATACAGCCAGATCCGCAGTGCGCCCTGCCTGCCCGTCTGCCGTGGTTCAGTGTACATAGCCAGATCCACACAGCACCCTCTCGGCCTGTCTCCCGTGGGTGAGTGGAAACAGCCAGATCCAAACTGTGCCTTGCCAGCCCGTCTCCCGTGGGTGAGTGGACACAGAAAGATCAGCACTGCGCCCTGCCTGCCCGTCTGCCGTGGGTCAGTGGATGTAGCCAGATCCACACGGCACCCTCTCTGCTCGTCTCCCGTGGGTGAGTGGACACAGCCAGATCCACACTGCGCCTTGCCTAGACGTCTCCCGTGGGTGAGTGGACACAGCCAGATCCGCACTGCGCCCTGCCTGACCGTCTGCCGTGTGTGAGTGGACACAGCCAGATCCGCACTGCGCCCTGCCTGCCCATCTGCCGTGGGTGATTGGACACAGCCAGATCCGCATTGCGCCCTGCCAGACCGTCTGCCGTTGGTGAGTGGACACAGCCATATCCGTACTGCGCCCTGCCTGCCCGTCTGCCGTGGGTCAGTGGACATAGCCAGATCCACACAGCACCCTCTCTGCCCGTCTCCCGTGGGTAAGTGGACAGAGCCAGATCCACACTGCGCCTTGCCTACCCGTGTCACGTGGGTGAGTGGACACAGCCAGATCTGCATTGCGCCCTGCCTGCCCGTCTCCCGTGGGTGAGTGGACACAGCCAGATCCGCACTGCGCCCTGCCTGCCCGTCTGCCGTGGGTGAGTTAACACAGCCAGATCCACACTGCGCCCTTCCTGCCCGTCTGCCGTGGGTCAGTGGACATAGCCAGATCCACACAGCACCCTCTCTGCCCGTCTCCCGTGGGTAAGTGGACAGAGCCAGATCCACACTGCGCCTTGCCTACCCGTGTCACGTGGGTGAGTGGACACAGCCAGATCTGCATTGCGCCCTGCCTGCCCGTCTCCCGTGGGTGAGTGGACACAGCCAGATCCACACTGCGCCCTGCCTGCCCATCTGCCGTGGGTCAGTGGACGTAGCCAGATCCACACGGCACCCTCTCTGCCCGTCTCCCGTGGGTGAGTGGACACAGCCAGATCCACACGGCACACTCTCTGCCCATCTCGCGTGGGTGAGTGGACAAAGCCAGATCTGCACTGCGCCCTGCCTGCCCGTCTCCCGTGGGTGAGTGAACACAGCCAGATCCGCACTGCGCCCTGCCTGCCCGTCTGTCGTGGGTGAGTTGACAAAGCCAGATCCACACTGCGCCTTGCCTACCCGTCTCCCGTGGGTGAGTGGAAACAGCCAGATCCGCACTGCGCCATGCCTGACCGCCTGCCGTGGGTCAGTGGACATAGCCAGATCCACACAGCACCGTCTCTGCCAGTCTCCCGTGGGTGAGTGGACACAGCCAGATTCGCACTGCCCCCTGCTTGACCGTCTGCCGTGGGTGATTGGACACAGCCATATCCGCACAGCGCCCTCCCTGACCGCCTGCCGTGGGTGAGTGGACACAGCCAGATCCGTACTGCGCCCTGCCCGCCCGTCTGCCGTGGGTCACTGGACATAGCCAGATCCACACAGCACCGTCTCTGCCCGTCTCCCGTTGGTGAGTGGACACAGCCAGATCCGCACTGCGCCGTGCCTGCCCGTCTCCCATGGGTGAGTGGACACAGACAAATCCGCACTGCGACCTGCCTGCCCGTCTCCCGTGGGTGAGTGGACACAGCCAGATCCAGATTGCGCCCTGCCTGACCGTCTGCCGTGGGTGAGGGGACACAGCCAGATCCGCACTGCGCCCTGCCTGCCCGTCGCCCGAGGGAGAGTGGACAAAGCCAGATCCGCACTGCGCCCTGCCTGCCCGTCTCCCGTGAGTGAGTGGACACCGCCAGATCCGCACTGCGACTTGCCTGACCGTCTGCCGTGGGGCAGTGGACAGAGCCAGATCCACACAGCACCCTCTCTGCCCGTCTCCCGTGGGTGAGTGGACACAGCCAGATCCACACTGCGCCTTGCCTGCCCGTCTCCCATGGGTGAGTGGACACAGCCAGATCCGCACTCCGCCCTGCCTGCCTGTCTGCCGTGGGTGAGTGGTCACAGCCAGATCCACAGTGCGCCTTGCCTGCCCGTCTCCCGTGGGTGAGTGGACACAGCCAGATCCGCACTGCGCCCTGCCTGCCCGTCTCCCGTGGGTGAGTGGACACAGCGAAATCCGCACTGCTCCCTGCCTGCCCGTCTCCCGTGGGTGAGTGGACACAGCCAGATCCAGATTGCGCCCTGCCTGACCGTCTGCTGTTGGTGAGGGGACACAGCCAGATCCGCACTGCGCCCTGCCTGCCCGTCTGCCGTGGGTCAGTGGACATAGCCAGATCCACACACCACCCTCTCTGCCCGTCTCTCGTGGGTGAGTGGACACAGCCAGATCCACACTGCGCCTTGCCTGCCCATCTCCCGTGGGTGAGTGGACACAGCCAGATCTGCACTGCGCCCTGCCTGCCCGTCTGCCGTGGGTGACTGGACACAGCCAGATCCGCACTGCGCCCTGCCTGCCCGTCTGCCGTGGGTCAGTGGACATAGCCAGATCCACACAGCACCCACTCTGCCCGTCTCCAGTGGGTGAGTGGACACAGCCAGATCCACACTGCGTCTTGCCTACCCGTCTCTTGTGGGTGAGTGGACACAGCCAGATTCGCACTGCGCCCTGCCTGCCCGTCTGTCGTGGGTGAGTGGACAAAGCCAGATCCACACTGCGCCTTGCCTACCCGTCTCCAGTGGGTGAGTGGAAACAGCCAGATCCGCACTGCGCCCTGCCTGACCCTCTGCCGTTGGTTAGGGTACACAGCCAGATCCACACTGCGCCCTGCCTGCCCGTCTGCCGTGGGTGAGTGGACACAGCCAGATCCGCACTACGCCCTGCCTGACCACCTGCCGTGGGTGAGTGGACACAGCCAGATCCGTACTGCTCCCTGCCTGCCCGTCTGCCGTGGGTCAGTGGACATAGCCAGATCCACACAGCATCGTCTCTGCCCATCTCCCGTGGGTGAGTGGACACAGCCGGATCCGCACTGCGCCCTGCCTGCCCGTCTCCCGTTGGTGAGTGGACACAGCCAGATCCGAACTGCGCCCTGCCTGCCCGTCTCCCGTGGGTGAGTGGACACAGCCAGATCCGCACTGCACCCTGTCTGACCGTCTGCCGTTGGTGAGTGGACACAGCCATATCCGCACTGCGCCCTGCCTGACCGTCTGCCGTGGGTCAGTGGACATAGCCATATCCACACAGCACCCTCTCTGCCCGTCCCCCATGGGTGTGTGGACACAGCCAGATCCACACTGCGCCTTGCCTGCCCGTCTCCCGTGGGTGAGGGGACACAGCCAGATCCGCACTGCGCCCTGCCTGCCCGTCTCCCGTGGGTGAGTGGACACAGCCAGATCCGCACTGCGCCCTGCCTGCCCGTTCCCCGTGGGTGAGTGGACACAGCCAGATCCGCACTGCGCCTTGCATGCCCGTCTCCCGTCAGTGAGTGGACACAGCCAGATCCGCACTGCGCCCTGCCTGCCCGTCTCCCGTGGGTGAGTGGACACAGCCAGATCCGCACTGCGCCCTGCCTGCCCGTCTCCCGTGGGCGAGTGGACACAGCCAGATCCGCACTGCGCCCTGCCTGCCCGTCTGCCGTGGGTGAGTGGACACAGCCAGATCCGCACTGCACCCTGCCTCACCATCTGCCGTGGGGGAGTGGACAGAGCCAGATCCGCACTGCGCCCTGCCTGCCCGTCCGCCGTAGGCGAGTGGACACAGCCAGATCCGCACTGCGCCCTGCCTGACTGTCTGCCGTGGGTGAGTGGACACAGCCAGATCCGCACTGCGCCCTGCCTGACCGTCTGCCGTGGGTGAGTGGACACAGCCAGATCCACACTGCGCCCTGCCATACCGCCTGCTCTGGGTGCGTGGACACAGCCAGATCCGCACTGCAACCTGCCTGACCGCCTGCCGTGGGTGAGTGGACACAGCCAGATCCGCACTTAGCCCTGCCTGACCGTCTGCCGTGGGCGAGTGGACACAGCCAGATCCGCACAGCGCCCTGCCTGACCGCCTGCCATGGGCGAGTGGACACAGCCAGATCCGCACTGCGCCCTGCCTGCCCGTCTCCTGTGGGCGAGTGGACACAGCCTGATCCGCACTGCGCCCTGCCTGCCCGTCTGCCGTGGGCGAGTGGACACAGCCAGATCCGTACTGCGCCCTGCCTGCCCATCTGCCGTGGGTCAGTAGACATAGCCAGATCCACACAACGCCATCTCTGCCAATCTCCCGTGTGTGAGTGGACACAGCCGGATCCGCACTGCGCCCTGCCTGCCCGTCTCCCGTGGGTGAGTGGACACAGCCAGATCCGCACTACGCCCTGCCTGCCCATATCCCGTGGGTGAGTGGACACAGCCAGATCCGCACTGCGCCCTGCCTGCCCGTCTGCCGTGGGCGAGTGGACACAGCCAGATCCACACTGCGCCCTGCCTGCCCGTCTGCCGTGGGTGAGTGGACACAGCCAGATCCGCACTGCGCCCTGCCTGCCCGTCTGCCGTGGGCGAGTGGACACAGCCAGATCCGCACTGCGCCCTGCCTGACCGTCTGCCGTGGGTGAGTGGACACAGCCAGATCCACACTGCGCCCTGCCTGCCAGTCTGCCGTGGGTGAGTGGACACAGCCAGATCTGCACTGCGCCCTGCCTGCCCGTCTGCCGTGGGTCAGTGGACATAGCCATATCCACACAGCACCCTCTCTGCCCGTCTCCCGTGGGTGAGTGGACACAGCCAGATCCACACTGCGCCTTGCCTGCCCGTCTCCCCTGGGTGAGGGGACACAGCCAGATCCGCACTGCGCCCTGCCTGACCGCCTGCCGTGGGTGAGTGGACACAGCTAGATCCGTACTGCGCCCTGCCTGCCCGTCTGCCGTGGGTCAGTGGACACAGCCAGATCCGCACTGCGCCCTGGCTGACCGCCTGCTGTGGGTGTGTGGACACAGCCAGATCCACACTGCGCCCTGCCTGACCGCCTGCCGTGGGTGAGTGGACACAGCCAGATCCGCACTGCGCCCTGCCTGACCGCCTGCCGTAGGTTAGTGGACACAGCCAGATCCGTACTGCGCCCTGCCTGCCCATCTCCCGTGGGCGAGTGGACACAGCCAGATCCGCACTGCGCCCTGCCTGCCGGTCTGCCGTGGGTGAGTGGACACAGGCAGATCTGCACTGCGCCCTGCCTGACCGTCTGCCGTGGGTGAGTGGACACAGGCAGATCCACACTGGGCCTTGCCTGCCCGTCTCCCCTGCGTGAGGGGACACAGCCAGATCCGTACTGCACCCTGCCTGACCGCCTGCCGTGGGTGAGTGGACACAGCTAGATCCGTACTGCGCCCTGCCTGCCCGTCTGCCGTGGGTCAGTGGACACAGCCAGATCCGCACTGCGCCCTGGCTGACCGCCTGCTGTGGGTGCGTGGACACAGCCAGATCCACAATGCGCCCTGCCTGACCGCCTGCCGTGGGTGAGTGGATAAAGCCAGATCCGCACTGCGCCCTGCCTGACCGTCTGCCGTGGGTGAGTGGACACAGCCAGATCCGCACTGCGCCCTGCCTGACCCCCTGCCGTAGGTTAGTGGACACAGCCAGATCCGTACTGCGCCCTGCCTGCCCGTCATCCGTGGGCGATTGGACACAGCCAGATCCGCACTGCGCCCTGCCTGCCGGTCTGCTGTGGGTGAGTGGACACAGGCAGATCCGCACTGCGCCCTGCCTGACCGTCTGCCGTGGGTGAGTGGACACAGCCAGATCCACACTGCGCCCTGCCTGCCCGTCTGCTGTGGGTGAGTGGACACAGCCAGATCCACACTGCGCCCTGCCTGCCCGTCTGCCGTGGGTGAGTGGACACAGCCAGATCCGCACTGCGCCCTGCCTGTCCGCCTGCCGTGGGTGAGTGGACACAGCCAGATCCGTACTGCGCCATGCCTGCCCGTCTGCCGTGGGTCAGTGGACATTGCCAGATCCACACAGCATCGTCTCTGCCCATCTCCCGTGGGTGAGTGGACACTGCCGGATCCGCACTGCGCACTGCCTGCCCGTCTCCCGTTGGTGATGGACACAGCCAGATCCGCACTGCGCCCTGCCTGCCCGTCTCCCGTGGGCGAGTGGACACAGCCAGATCCGCACTGCGCCCTGCCTGCCCGTCTCCCGTGGGCGAGTGGACACTGCCAGATCCGCACTGCACCCTGCCTGCCCGTCTGCCGTGGGTGAGTGGACACAGCCAGATCCGCACTGCACCCTGCCTGCCCGTCTGCCGTGGGTGAGTGGACACAGCCAGATCCGCACTGCGACCTGCCTGCCCATCTCCTGTGGGTGAGTGGACACAGCCAAAATCGCACTGTGCCCTGCCTGCCCGTCTCCCGTGGGTGAGTGGACACAGCCAGATCCGCACTGCGCCCTGCCTGCCCGTCTCCCGTGGGAGAGTGGACACAGCCAGATCCGCAATGCGCCCTGCCTGCCCGTCTCCCGTGGGTGAGTGGACACAGCCAGATCCGTACTGCGCCCTGCCTGACCGCCTGCCGTGGGTGAGTGGACACAACCAGATCCGTACTGCGCCCTGCCTGCCCGTCTGCCGTGGGTCAGTGGACATAGCCAGATCCACACAGCCCCGTCTCTGCCCATCTCCCGTGGGTTAGTGGACACAGCCAGATCCGCCCTGCGCACTGCCTGCCCGTCTCCCGTGGTTGAGTGGACACAGCCAGATCCGCACTGCGCCCTTCCTACCCGTCTCCCGTGGGTGAGTGGACACAGCCAGATCCGCACAGCGCCCTGCATGCCCGTCTCCCGTGGGTGAGTGGACACAGCCAGATCCGCACTGCGCCCTGCCTGCCCGTCTCCCGTGGGTGAGTGGACACAGCCAGATCCGCACTGCACCCTGCCTGACCGCCTGCCGTGGGTGAGTGGACACAGCCAGATCCGTACTGCGCCCTGCCTGCCCATCTGCCGTGGGTCAGTGGACATAGCCAGATCCCCACAGACCCTCTCTGCTCGTCTCCAGTGGGTGAGTGGACACAGCCAGATCCGCACTGCGCCTTGACTACCCGTCTCCCGTGGGTGAGTGGACACAGCCAGAACCCTACTGCGCCCTGCCTGCCCGTCTCCCGTGGGTGAGTGGACACAGCCAGATCCGCACTGCGCACTGCCTGACCATCTGCCGTGGGTGAGTGGACACAGCCATATCCGCACTGCGCGCTGCCTGACCGCCTGCCGTGGGTGAGTGGACACAGACAGATCCGCACTGCGCCCTGCCTGCCCGTCCCCCGTGGGCGAGTGGACACAGCCAGATCTGCACTGCGCCCTGCCTGCCCGTCTGCCGTTGTTGAGTGGACACAGCCAGATCCGCACTGCGCCCTGCCTGACCGTCTGCCGTGGGTGAGTGGACACAGCCAGATCCACACTGCGCCCTGCCTGCCCGTCTGCCGTAAGTGAGTGGACACAGCCAGATCCCTACTGCACCCAGCCTGACCGTCTGCCGTGGGTGAGTGGACACGGCCAGATCCGCACTGCGCCCTGGCTGACCGCCTGCTGTGGTTGCGTGGACATAGCCAGATCCGCACAGCACCCTGCCTGACCGCCTGCCGTGGGTGAGTGGACACAGCCAGATCCGCACTGCGCCCTGCCTGACCGTCTGCCGTGGGTGAGTGGACACAGCCGGATCCGCACTGCGCCCTGCCTGCCCGTCTCCCGTGGGTGAGTGGACACAGCCGGATCCGCACTACGCCCTGCCTGCCCGTCTCCCGTGGGTGAGTGTACACAGCCAGATCCGCACTGAGCCCTGCCTGCCCGTCTGCCGTGGGCGAGTGGACACAGCCAGATCCGCACTGCGCCCTGCCTGACCGTCTGCCGTGGATCAGTGGACACAGCCAGATCCGCACTGCGCCCTGCCTGCCCGTCTGCCGTGGGCGAGAGGTCACAGCCAGATCCGCACTGCGCCCTGCCTGCCCGTCTCCCGTGGGCGAGTGGACACAGCCAGATCCGCCCTGCGCCCTGCCTGCCCGTCTGCCGTGGGTGAGTGGACACAGCCAGATCCGCACTGCGCCCTGGCTGACCGTCTGCCGTGGGTGAGTGGACACAGCCAGATCCACACTGCGCCCTGCATGCCAGTCTGCGGTGGGTGAGTGGACACAGCCAGATCCGCACTGCGCCCTGCCTGCCCGTCTGCCGTGGGTGAGTGGACACAGCCAGATCCGCACTGCGCCCTGCCTGACCGTCTGCCGTGTGTGAGTGGACACAGCCAGATCCGCACTGCGCCCTACCTGACCGCCTGCCGTGGGTGAGTGGACACAGCCAGATATGCACTGTGCCCTGCCTGCCCGTCTCCGGTGGGTGAGTGGACACAGCCAGATCCGCACTGCGCACTGCCTGACCGCCTGCCGTCTGTGAGTGGACACAGCCAGATCCGCACTGCGACCTGCCTGCCCGTCTCCCGTGAATGAGTGGACACAGCCAGATCCGCACTGAGCCTTGCCTGCCCATCTCCCGTTGGTGAGTGGACACAGCCAGATCCGCACTGCGCCTTGCCTGCCCGTCTGCCGTGGGCGAGTGGACACAGCCAGATCCGCACTGCGCCCTGCCTGCCCGTCTGCCGTGGGTCAGTGGACATAGCCATATCCACACAGCACCCTCTCTGCCCGTCTCCCGTGGGTGAGTGGACACAGCCAGATCCACACTGCGCCCTGCCTGCCCGTCTCCCGTGGGTGAGTGGACACAGCCAGATCCGCACTGCACCCTGTCTGACCGTCTGCCGTGGGTGAGTGGACACAGCCAGATCCGCACTGTGCCCTGCCTGCCCGTCTCCCGTGGGTGAGTGGACACAGCCAAATCCGCACTGCGCCCTGCCTGCCCGTCTCCCGTGGGTGAGTGGACACAGCCAGATCCGCACTGCACCCTGTCTGACCGTCTGCCGTTGGTGAGTGGACACAGCCAGATCCGCACTGCGCCCTGCATGACCGTCTGCCGTGGGTCAGTGGACATACCCATATCCACACAGCACCATCTCTGCCCGTCTCCCGTGGGTGTGTGGACACAGCTAGATCCACACTGCGCCTTGCCTGCCCGTCTCCCGTGGGTGAGGGGACACAGCCAGATCCGCACTGCGCCCTGCCTGCCCGTGTCCCGTGGGTGAGTGGACACAGCCAGATCTGCACTGCGCCCTGCCTGCCCGTCCCCTGTGGGTGAGTGGACACAGCGAGATCCGCACTGCGCCTTGCATGCCCGTTTCCCGTCAGTGAGTGGACACAGCCAGATCCGCACTGCGCCCTGCCTGCCCGTCTCCCGTGGGTGAGTGGACACAGCCAGATCCGCACTGCGCCCTGCCTGCCCGTCTCCCGTGGGCGAGTGGACACAGCCAGATCTGCACTGCGCCCTGCCTGCCCGTCTGCCGTGGGTGAGTGGACACAGCCAGATCCGCACTGCGCCCTGCCTGCCCGTCTGCCGTGGGTGAGTGTACACAGCCAGATCCGCACTGCACTCTGTCTGACCGTCTGCCGTGGGTGAGTGGACACAGCCAGATCCGCACTGTGCCCTGCCTGCCCGTCTCCCGTGGGTGAGTGGACACAGCCAGATCCGAACTGCGCCCTGCCTGCCCGTCTCCCGTGGGTGAGTGGACACAGCCAGATCCGCACTGCACCCTGTCTGACCGTCTGCCGTTGGTGAGTTGACACAGCCAGATCCGCACTGCGCCCTGCCTGACCGTCTGCCGTGGGTCAGTGGACATAGCCATATCCACACAGCACCCTCTCTGCCCGTCCCCCGTGGGTGTGTGGACACAGCCAGATCCACACTGCGCCTTGCCTGCCCGTCTCCCGTGGGTGAGGGGACACAGCCAGATCCGCACTGCGCCCTGCCTGCCCGTCTCCCATGGGTGAGTGGACACAGCCAGATCCGCACTGCGCCCTGCCTGCCCGTCCCCCGTGGGTGAGTGGACACAGCCAGATCTGCACTGCGCCCTGCCTGCCCGTGTCCCGTGGGTGAGTGGACACAGCCAGATCCGCACTGCGCCCTGCCTGCCCGTCCCCTGTGGGTGAGTGGACACAGCGAGATCCGCACTGCGCCTTGCATGCCCGTCTCCCGTCAGTGAGTGGACACAGCCAGATCCGCACTGCGCCCTGCATGCCCGTCTCCCGTGGGTGAGTGGACACAGCCAGATCCGCACTGCGCCCTGCCTGCCTGTCTCCCGTGGGCGAGTGGACACAGCCAGATCCGCACTGCGCCCTGCCTGCCCGTCTGCCGTGGGTGAGTGGACACAGCCAGATCCGCACTGCGCCCTGCCTGCCCGTCTGCCGTGGGTGAGTGGACACAGCCAGATCCGCACTGCGCCCTGCCTGCCCGCCTGCCGTGGGTCAGTGGACATGGCCAGATCCACACAGCACCGTCTCTGCCCATCTCCCGTGGGTGAGTGGACACAGCCAGATCCGCACTGCGCCCTGCCTGCCCGTCTGCCGTGGGCGAGTGGACACAGCCAGATCCGCACTGCGCCCTGCCTGACCGTCTGCCGTGGGTGTGTGGACACAGCCAGATCCACACTGCGCCCTGCCAGCCCGTCTGCCGTGGGTGAGTGGACACAGCCAGATCCGCACTGCGCCCTGCCTGACCGTCTGCCGTGGGTGAGTGGACACAGCCAGATCCGCACTGCGCCCTGCCATACCGCCTGCTGTGGGTGCGTGGACACAGCCAGATCCGCACTGCGCCCTGCCTGACCGCCTGCCGTGGCTGAGTGGACACAGCCAGATCCGCACTGCGCCCTGCCTGACCGTCTGCCGTGGGTGAGTGGACACAGCCAGATCCGCACTGTGCCCTGCCTGACCGCCTGCCGTGGGGGAGTGGACACAGCCAGATCCGCAGTGCGCCCTGCCTGCCCGTCTCCCGTGGGCGAGTGGACACAGCCAGATCCGCACTGCGCCCTGCCTGCCCGTCTGCCGTGGGCGAGTGGACACAGCCAGATCCGTACTGCGCCCTGCCTGCCCATCTGCCGTGGGTCAGTAGACATAGCCAGATCCACACACCGCCATCTCTGCCCATCTCCGGTGTGTGAGTGGACACAGCCGGATCCGCACTGCGCCCTGCCTGCCCGTTTCCCGTGGGTGAGTGGACACAGACAGATCCGCACTACGCCCTGCCTGCCCATATCCCGTGGGTGAGTGGACACAGCCAGATCCGCACTGCGCCCTGCCTGCCCGTCTGCCGTGGGCGAGTGGACACAGCCAGATCCACACTGCGCCCTGCCTGCCCGTCTGCCGTGGGTGAGTGGACACAGCCAGATCCGCACTGCGCCCTGCTTGCCCGTCTGCCGTGGGCGAGTGGACACAGCCAGATCCGCACTGCGCCCTGCCTGCCCGTCTGCCGTGGGTCAGTGGATATAGCCATATCCACACAGCACCCTCTCTGCCCGTCTCCCGTGGGTGAGTGGACACAGCCAGATCCACACTGCGCCTTGCCTGCCCGTCTCCCCAGGGTGAGGGGACACAGCCAGATCCGCACTGTGCCCTGCCTGCCCGTCTCCCGTGGGTGAGTGGACACAGCCAGATCCGCACTGCGCCCTGCCTGCCCGTCTCCCGTGGGTGAGTGGACACAGCCAGATCTGCACTGCGCATTGCCTGCCCGTCTCCCGTCAGTGAGTGGACACAGCCAGATCCGCACTGCGCCCTGCCTGACCATCTGCCGTGGGTGAGTGGACACAGCCAGATCCACACTGCGCCCTGCCTGCCCGTCTGCCGTGGGCGAGTGGACACAGCCAGATCCGCACTGCGCCCTGCCTGACCGTCTGCCGTGGGTGAGTGGACACAGCCAGATCCGCACTGCGCCCTGCCTGACCGCCTGCCGTGGGTGAGTGGACACAGCCAGATACGCACTGCGCCCTGCCTGCCCGTCTCCCGTGGGCGAGTGGACACAGCCAGATCCGCACTGCGCCCTGCCTGCCCGTATGCCGTGGGTGAGTGGACACAGCCAGATCCGCACTGCGCCCTGCCTGACCGTCTGCCGTAGGTGAGTGGACACAGCCAGATCCACACTGCGCCCTGCCTGCCTGTCTGCCGTGGGTGAGTGGACACAGCCAGATCCGCACTGCGCCCTGCCTGACCGTCTGCCGTGGGTGAGTGGACACAGCGAGATCCGCACTGCTCCCTGCATGCCCTTTTCCCGTGGGTGAGTGGACACAGCCAGATCCGCACTGCGCCTTGCCTGCTCGTCTCCCGTCTGTGAGTGGACACAGCCAGATCCGCACTGCGCCCTGCCTGACCGTCCGCCGTGGGCGAATGGACACAGCCAGATCCGCACTGCGCCCTGCCTGCCCGTCTCCCGTGGGTGAGTGGACACAGACAGATCCGCACTGCGCCCTGCCTGCCCGTCTCCCGTGGGCGAGTGGACACGGCCAGATCCGCACTGCGCCCTGCCTGCCCATCTCCCGTGGGTGAGTGGACACAGCCAGATCCGCACTGCGCCCTGCCTGCCCGTCCCCCGTGGGTGAGTGGACACAGCCAGATCCGCACTGCGCCTTGCATACCCGTCTCCCGTCAGTGAGTGGACAAAGCCAGATCCGCACTGCGCCCTGCCTGCCCGTCTCCCGTGGGTGAGTGGACACAGCCAGATCCGCACTGCGCCCTGCCTGCCCGTCTCCCGTAAGCGAGTGGACACTCCAGATCCGCACTGCGCCCTGCCTGCCCGTCTGCCATGGGTGAGTGGACACAGCCAGATCCGCACTGCGCCCTGCCTGACCATCTGCCGTGGGGGAGTGGACAGAGCCAGATCCGCACTGCGCCCTGCCTGCCCTTCTGCCATGGGTGAGTGGACACAGCCAGATCCGCACTGCGCCCTGCCTGACCATCTGCTGTGGGCGAGTGGACACAGCCTGATCCGCACTGCGCCCTGCCTGACCGTCTGCCGTGGGTGAGTGGACACAGCCAGATCCGCACTGCGCCCTGCCTGCCCGTCTGCAGTGGGCGAGAGGTCACAGCCAGATCCGCACTGCGCCCTGCCTGCCCGTCTCCCGTGGGCGAGTGGACACAGCCAGATCCACACTGCGCCTTGCCTGCCCGTCTCCCCTGGGTGAGGGGACACAGCCAGATCCGCACTGCGCCCTGCCTGCCTGTCTCCCGTTGGTGAGTGGACACAGCCAGATCCGCACTGCGCCCTGCCTGCCCGTCTCCCGTGGGTGAGTGGACACAGCCAGATCCGCACTGCGCCTTGCCTGCCCGTCTCCCGTCAGTGAGTGGACATAGCCAGATCCGCACTGCGCCCTGCCTGCCCGTCTCCCGTGGGTGAGTGGACACAGCCAGATCCACACTGCGCCTTGCCTACCCGTCTCCCGTCAGTGAGTGGACACAGCCAGATCCGCACTGCGCCTTGCCTGCCCGTCTCCCGTCAGTGAGTGGACACAGCCAGATCCGCACTGCGCCCTGCCTGCCCATCTGCCGTGGGTCAGTGGACATAGCCATATCCAAAGAGCACCCTTTCTGCCCGTCTCCCGTGGGTGAGTGGACACAGCCAGATCCACACTGCGCCTTGCCTGCCCGTCTCCTCTGGGTGAGGGGACACAGCCAGATCCGCACTGCGCCCTGCCTGCCCGTCTCCCGTGGGTGAGTGGACACAGCCAGATCCGCACTGCGCCCTGCCTGCCCGTCTCCCGTGGGTGAGTGGACACAGCCAGATCCGCACTGCGCCCTGCCTGCCCGTCCGCCGTGGGCGAGTGGACACAGCCAGATCCGCACTGCGCTCTGCCTGCCCGTCTGCCGTGGGCGAGTGGACATAGCCAGATCCGCACTGCGCCCTGCCTGACCGTCTGCCGTTGGTGAGTGGACACAGACAGATCCGCACTGCGCCCTGCCTGCCCATCTGCCGTGGGCGAGTGGACACAGCCAGATCCTCACTGCGCCCTGCCTGAGCGTCTGCCGTGGGTGAGTGGACACAGCCAGATCCGCACTGCGCCCTGCCTGCCCGTCTGCCGGGGGTGAGTGGACACAGCCAGATCCGCACTGCGCCCTGCCTGCCCGTCTGCCGTGGGTCAGTGGATATAGCCATATCCACACAGCACCCTCTCTGCCCGTCTCCCGTGGGTGAGTGGACACAGCCAGATCCACACTGCGCCTTGCCTGCCCGTCTCCCCAGGGTGAGGGGACACAGCCAGATCCGCACTGTGCCCTGCCTGCCCGTCTCCCGTGGGTGAGTGGACACAGCCAGATCCGCACTGCGCCCTGCCTGCCCGTCTCCCGTGGGTGAGTGGACACAGCCAGATCTGCACTGCGCATTGCCTGCCCGTCTCCCGTCAGTGAGTGGACACAGCCAGATCCGCACTGCGCCCTGCCTGACCGTCTGCCGTGGGTGAGTGGACACAGCCAGATCCACACTGCGCCCTGCCTGCCCGTCTGCCGTGGGCGAGTGGACACAGCCAGATCCGCACTGCGCCCTGCCTGACCGTCTGCCGTGGGTGAGTGGACACAGCCAGATCCGCACTGCGCCCTGCCTGACCGCCTGCCGTGGGTGAGTGGACACAGCCAGATACGCACTGCGCCCTGCCTGCCCGTCTCCCGTGGGCGAGTGGACACAGCCAGATCCGCACTGCGCCCTGCCTGCCCGTATGCCGTGGGTGAGTGGACACAGCCAGATCCGCACTGCGCCCTGCCTGACCGTCTGCCGTAGGTGAGTGGACACAGCCAGATCCACACTGCGCCCTGCCTGCCTGTCTGCCGTGTGTGAGTGGACACAGCCAGATCCGCACTGCGCCCTGCCTGACCGTCTGCCGTGTGTGAGTGGACAGAGCGAGATCCGCACTGCTCCCTGCATGCCCTTTTCCCGTGGGTGAGTGGACACAGCCAGATCCGCACTGCGCCTTGCCTGCTCGTCTCCCGTCTGTGAGTGGACACAGCCAGATCCGCACTGCGCCCTGCGTGACCGTCCGCCGTGGGCGAGTGGACACAGCCAGATCCGCACTGCGCCCTGCCTGCCCGTCTCCCGTGGGTGAGTGGACACAGACAGATCCGCACTGCGCCCTGCCTGCCCGTCTCCCGTGGGCGAGTGGACACAGCCAGATCCGCACTGCGCCCTGCCTGCCCATCTCCCGTGGGTGAGTGGACACAGCCAGATCCGCACTGCGCCCTGCCTGCCCGTCCCCCGTGGGTGAGTGGACACAGCCAGATCCGCACTGCGCCTTGCATACCCGTCTCCCGTCAGTGAGTGGACAAAGCCAGATCCGCACTGCGCCCTGCCTGCCCGTCTCCCGTGGGTGAGTGGACACAGCCAGATCCGCACTGCGCCCTGCCTGCCCGTCTCCCGTAAGCGAGTGGACACTCCAGATCCGCACTGCGCCCTGCCTGCCCGTCTGCCATGGGTGAGTGGACACAGCCAGATCCGCACTGCGCCCTGCCTGACCATCTGCCGTGGGGGAGTGGACAGAGCCAGATCCGCACTGCGCCCTGCCTGCCCGTCCGCCGTGGGCGAGTGGACACAGCCAGATCCGCACTGCGCCCTGCCTGACTGTCTGCCGTGGGTGAGTGGACACAGCCAGATCCGCACTGCGCCCTGCCTGACCGCCTGCCGTGGGTGAGTGGACACAGCCAGATCCGCACTGCGCATTGCCTGCCCGTCTCCCCTAGGTGAACGGACACAGCCAGATTCGCACTACGCCCTGCCTGCCCGTCTCCCGTGGGTGAGTGGACACAGCCAGATCCGCACTACGCCCTGCCTGACCGCCTGCCGTGGGTGAGTGGACACAGCCAGATCCGCACTTCGCCCTGCCTGCCCGTCTGCTGTGGGTCAGTGGACATAGCCAGATCCACACAGCATCGTCTCTGCCCATCTCCCGTGGGTGAGTGGACACAGCCGGATCCGCACTGCGCCCTGCCTGCCCGTCTCCCGTTGGTGAGTGGACACAGCCAGATCCGAACTGCGCCCTGCCTGCCCGTCTCCCGTGGGTGAGTGGACACAGCCAGATCCGCACTGCGCCCTGCCTGACCGCCTGCCGTGAGTGAGTGGACACAGCCAGATCCGTACTGCGCCCTGCCTTCCCGTCTTCCGTGGGTCAGTGGACATGGCCAGATCCACACAGCACCGTCTCTGCCCATCTCCCGTGGGTGAGTGGACACAGCCAGATCCGCACTGCGCCCTGCCTGCCCGTCTGCCGTGGGCGAGTGGACACAGCCAGATCCGCACTGCGCCCTGCCTGACCGTCTGCCGTGGGTGAGTGGACACAGCCAGATCCGCACTGCGCCCTGCCATACCGCCTGCTGTGGGTGCGTGGACACAGCCAGATCCGCACTGCGCCCTGCCTGACCGCCTGCCGTGGCTGAGTGGACACAGCCAGATCCGCACTGCGCCCTGCCTGACCGTCTGCCGTGGGTGAGTGGACACAGCCAGATCCGCATTGCGCCCTGCCTGACCGCCTGCCGTGGGGGAGTGGACACAGCCAGATCCGCACTGCGCCCTGCCTGCCCGTCTCCCGTGGGCGAGTGGACACAGCCAGATCCGCACTGCGCCCTGCCTGCCCGTCTGCCGTGGGCGAGTGGACACAGCCAGATCCGTACTGCGCCCTGCCTGCCCATCTGCCGTGGGTCAGTAGACATAGCCAGATCCACACACCGCCATCTCTGCCCATCTCCGGTGTGTGAGTGGACACAGCCGGATCCGCACTGCGCCCTGCCTGCCCGTCTCCCGTGGGTGAGTGGACACAGCCAGATCCGCACTACGCCCTGCCTGCCCATATCCCGTGGGTGAGTGGACACAGCCAGATCCGCACTGCGCCCTGCATGCCCGTCTGCCGTGGGCGAGTGGACACAGCCAGATCCACACTGCGCCCTGCCTGCCCGTCTGCCGTGGGTGAGTGGACACAGCCAGATCCGCACTGCGCCCTGCCTGCCCGCCTGCCGTGGGCGAGTGGACACAGCAAGATCCACACTGCGCCCTGCCTGCCAGTCTGCCGTGGGTGAGTGGACACAGCCAGATCCGCACTGCGCCCTGCCTGCCCGTCTGCCGTGGGTCAGTGGACATAGCCATATCCACACAGCACCCTCTCTGCCCGTCTCCCGTGGGTGAGTGGACACAGCCAGATCCACACTGCGCCTTGCCTGCCCGTCTCCCCTAGGTGAGGGGACACAGCCAGATCCGCACTGCGCCCTGCCTGACCGCCTGCCGTGGGTGAGTGGACACAGCTAGATCCGTACTGCGCCCTGCCTGCCCGTCTGCCGTGGGTCAGTGGACACAGCCATATCCGCACTGCGCCCTGGCTGACCGCCTGCTGTGGGTGCGTGGACACAGCCAGATCCACACTGCGCCCTGTCTGATCGCCTGCCGTGGGTGAGTGGATACAGCCAGATCCGCACTGCGCCCTGCCTGACCGTCTGCCGTGGGTGAGTGGACACAGCCAGATCCGCACTGCGCCCTGCCTGACCGCCTGCCGTAGGTTAGTGGACACAGCCAGATCCGTACTGCGCCCTGACTGCCCGTCTCCCGTGGGCGAGTGGACACAGCCAAATCCGCACTGCGCCCTGCCTGCTGGTCTGCCGTGGGTGAGTGGACACAGGCAGATCCGCACTGCGCCCTTCCTGACCGTCTGCCATGGGTGAGTGGACACAGCCAGATCCACACTGCGCCCTGCCTGCCCGTCTGCCGTGGGTGAGTGGACACAGCCAGATCCGCACTACGCCCTGCCTGACCACCTGCCGTGGGTGAGTGGACACCGCCAGATCCGCACTGCGCCCTGCCTGTCCGCCTGCCGTGGGTGAGTGGACACAGCCAGATCCGTACTGAGCCGTGCCTGCCCGTCTGCCGTGGGTCAGTGGACATAGCCAGATCCACACAGCATCGTCTCTGCCCATCTCCCGTGGGTGATTGGACACAGCCGGATCCGCACTGCGCCCTGCCTGCCCGTCTCCCGTTGGTGAGTGGACACAGCCAGATCCGAACTGCGCCCTGCCTGCCCGTCTCCCGTGGGTGAGTGGACACAGCCAGATCCGCACTGCACACTGTCTGACCATCTGCCGTTGGTGAGTGGACACAGCCAGATCCGCACTGCGCCCTGCCTGACAGTCTGCCGTGGGTCAGTGGACATAGCCATATCCACACAGCACCCTCTCTGCCCGTCCCCCGTGGGTGTGTGGACACAGCCAGATCCACACTGCGCCTTGCCTGCCCGTCTCCCGTGGGTGAGGGGACACATCCAGATCCGCACTGCGCACTGCCTGCCCGTCTCCCCTGGGTGAGTGGACACAGCCAGATCCGCACTGCGCCCTGCCTGCCCGTCCCCCGTGGGCGAGTGGACACAGCCAGATCCACACTGCGCCTTGCATGCCCGTCTCCCGTCAGTGAGTGGACACAGCCAGATCCGCACTGCACCCTGCCTGCCCGTCTCCCGTGGGTGAGTGGACACAGCCAGATCCGCACTACGCCCTGCCTGCCCATATCCCGTGGGTGAGTGGACACAGCCAGATCCGCACTGCGCCCTGCCTGCCCGTCTGCCGTGGGTGAGTGGACACAGCCAGATCCACACTGCGCCCTGCCTGCCCGTCTGCCGTGGGTGAGTGGACACAGCCAGATCCGCACTGCGCCCTTCCTGCCCGTCTGCCGTGGGCGAGTGGACACAGCCAGATCCGCACTGCGCCCTGCCTGACCGTCTGCCGTGGGTGAGTGGACACAGCCAGATCCACACTGCGCCTTGCCTGCCCGTCTCCCGTGGGTGAGGGGACACAGCCAGATCCGCACTGCGCCCTGCCTGCCCGTCTCCCATGGGTGAGTGGACACAGCCAGATCCGCACTGCGCCCTGCCTGCCCGTCTCCCGTGGGTGAGTGGACACAGCCAGATCCGCACTGCACCCTGTCTGACCATCTGCCGTTGGTGAGTGGACACAGCCAGATCCGCACTGCGCCCTGCCTGACCGTCTGCCGTGGGTCAGTGGACATAGCCATATCCACACAGCACCCTCTCTGCCCGTCCCCCGTGGGTGTGTGGACACAGCCAGATCCACACTGCGCCTTGCCTGCCCGTCTCCCGTGGGTGAGGGGACACATCCAGATCCGCACTGCGCCCTGCCTGCCCGTCTCCCCTGGGTGAGTGGACACAGCCAGATCCGCACTGCGCCCTGCCTGCCCGTCCCTTGTGGGTGAGTGGACACAGCCAGATCCACACTGCGCCTTGCATGCCCGTCTCCCGTCAGTGAGTGGACACAGCCAGATCCGCACTGCACCCTGCCTGCCCGTCTCCCGTGGGTGAGTGGACACAGCAAGATCCGCACTACGCCCTGCCTGCCCATATCCCGTGGGTGAGTGGACACAGCCAGATCCGCACTGCGCCCTGCCTGCCCGTCTGCCGTGGGCGAGTGGACACAGCCAGATCCACACTGCGCCCTGCCTGCCCGTCTGCCGTGGGTGAGTGGACACAGCCAGATCCGCACTGCGCCCTTCCTGCCCGTCTGCCGTGGGCGAGTGGACACAGCCAGATCCGCACTGCGCCCTGCCTGACCGTCTGCCGTGGGTGAGTGGACACAGCCAGATCCACACTGCGCCCTGCCTGCCAGTCTGCCGTGGGTGAGTGGACACAGCCAGATCCGCACTGCGCCCTGCCTGCCCGTCTGCGGTGGGTCAGTGGACATAGCCATATCCACACAGCACCCTCTCTGCCCGTCTCCCGTGGGTGAGTGGACACAGCCAGATCCACACTGCGCCTTGCCTGCCCGTCTCCCCTGGGTGAGGGGACACAGCCAGATCCGCACTGCGCCCTGCCTGACCGCCTGCCGTGGGTGAGTGGACACAGCTAGATCCGTACTGCGCCCTGCCTGCCCGTCAGCCGTGGGTCAGTGGACACAGCCAGATCCGCATTGCGCCCTGGCTGACCGCCTGCTGTGGGTGCGTGGACACAGCCAGATCCACACTGCACCCTGCCGGACCGCCTGCCGTGGGTGAGTGGACACAGCCAGATCCGCACTGCGCCCTGCCTGACCGCCTGCCGTAGGTTAGTGGACACAGCCAGATCCGTACTGCGCCCTGCCTGCCCGTCTCCCGTGGGCGAGTGGACACAGCCAGATCTGCACTGCGCCCTGCCTGACCGTCTGCCGTGAGCGAGTGGACACAGCCAGATCCGCACTGCGCCCTGCCTGACCGCCTGCCGTGGGCGAGTGGACACAGCCAGATCCGCACTGCGCCCTGCCTGCCCGTCTCCCGTGGGCGAGTGGACACAGCCAGATCCGCACTGCGCCCTGCCTGCCCGTCTGCCGTGGGCGAGTGGACACAGCCAGATCCGTACTGCGCTTTGCCTGCCCATCTGCCGTGGGTCAGTAGACATAGCCAGATCCACACACCGCCATCTCTGCCCATCTCCCGTGTGTGAGTGGACACAGCCGGATCCGCACTGCGCCCTGCCTGCCCGTCTCCCGTGGGTGAGTGGACACAGCCAGATCCGCACTACGCCCTGCCTGCCCATATCCCGTGGGTGAGTGGACACAGCCAGATCCGCACTGCGCCCTGCCTGCCCGTCTGCCGTGGGCGAGTGGACACAGCCAGATCCACACTGCGCCCTGCCTGCCCGTCTGCCGTGGGTGAGTGGTCACAGCCAGATCCGCACTGCGCCCTGCCTGCCCGTCTGCCGTGGGCGAGTGGACACAGCCAGATCCGCACTGCGCCCTGCCTGACCGTCTGCCGTGGGTGAGTGGACACAGCCAGATCCACACTGCGCCCTGCCTGCCAGTCTGCCGTTGGTGAGTGGACACAGCCGGATCCGCACTGCGCCCTGCCTGCCCTTCTGGCGTGGGTCAGTGGACATAGCCATATCCACACAGCACCCTCTCTGCCCGTCTCCCGTGGGTGAGTGGACACAACCAGATCCACACTGCGCCTTGCCTGCCCGTCTCCCCTGGGTGAGGGGACACAGCCAGATCCGCACTGCGCCCTGCCTGACCACCTGCCGTGGGTGAGTGGACACAGCTAGATCCGTACTGCGCCCTGCCTGCCCGTCTGCCGTGGGTCAGTGGACACAGCCAGATCCGCACTGCGCCCTGGCTGACCGCCTGCTGTGGGTGCGTGTACACAGCCAGATCCACACTGCGCCCTGCCTGACCGCCTGCCGTGGGTGAGTGGATACAGCCAGATCAGCACTGCGCCCTGCCTGACCGTCTGCCGTGGGTGAGTGGACACAGCCAGATCCGCACTGCGCCCTGCCTGACCGCCTGCCGTGGGTTAGTGGACACAGCCAGATCCGTACTGCGCCCTGCCTGCCCGTCTCCCGTGGGCGAGTGGACACAGCCAGATCCGCACTGCGCTCTGCCTGCCGGTCTGCCGTGGGTGAGTGGACACAGGCAGATCCGCACTGCGCCCTGCCTGACCATCTGCTGTTGGTGAGTGGACACAGCCAGATCCACACTGCGCCCTGCCTGCCCGTCTGCCGTGGGTGAGTGGACACAGCCAGATCCGCACTACGCCCTGCCTGACCACCTGCCGTGGGTGAGTGGACACAGCCAGATCCGCACTGCGCCCTGCCTGTCCGCCTGCCGTGGGTGAGTGGACACAGCCAGATCCGTACTGCGCCCTGCCTGCCCGTCTGCCGTGGGTCCGTGGACATAGCCAGATCCACACAGCATCGTCTCTGCCCATCTCCCGTGGGTGAGTGGACACAGCCGGATCCGCACTGCGCCCTGCCTGCCCTTCTGGCGTGGGTCAGTGGACATAGCCATATCCACACAGCACCCTCTCTGCCCGTCTCCCGTGGGTGAGTGGACACAACCAGATCCACACTGCGCCTTGCCTGCCCGTCTCCCCTGGGTGAGGGGACACAGCCAGATCCGCACTGCGCCCTGCCTGACCACCTGCCGTGGGTGAGTGGACACAGCTAGATCCGTACTGCGCCCTGCCTGCCCGTCTGCCGTGGGTCAGTGGACACAGCCAGATCCGCACTGCGCCCTGGCTGACCGCCTGCTGTGGGTGCGTGTACACAGCCAGATCCACACTGCGCCCTGCCTGACCGCCTGCCGTGGGTGAGTGGATACAGCCAGATCCGCACTGCGCCCTGCCTGACCGTCTGCCGTGGGTGAGTGGACACAGCCAGATCCGCACTGCGCCCTGCCTGACCGCCTGCCGTGGGTTAGTGGACACAGCCAGATCCGTACTGCGCCCTGCCTGCCCGTCTCCCGTGGGCGAGTGGACACAGCCAGATCCGCACTGCGCTCTGCCTGCCGGTCTGCCGTGGGTGAGTGGACACAGGCAGATCCGCACTGCGCCCTGCCTGACCATCTGCTGTTGGTGAGTGGACACAGCCAGATCCACACTGCGCCCTGCCTGCCCGTCTGCCGTGGGTGAGTGGACACAGCCAGATCCGCACTACGCCCTGCCTGACCACCTGCCGTGGGTGAGTGGACACAGCCAGATCCGCACTGCGCCCTGCCTGTCCGCCTGCCGTGGGTGAGTGGACACAGCCAGATCCGTACTGCGCCCTGCCTGCCCGTCTGCCGTGGGTCCGTGGACATAGCCAGATCCACACAGCATCGTCTCTGCCCATCTCCCGTGGGTGAGTGGACACAGCCGGATCCGCACTGCGCCCTGCCTGCCCGTCTCCCGTTGGTGAGTGGACACAGCCAGATCCGCACTGCGCCCTGCCTCCCCGTATCCCGTGGGTGAGTGGACACAGCCAGATCCGCACTGCGCCCTGCCTGCCCATCTCCCGTGGGCGAGTGGACACAGCCAGATCCACACTGCGCCCTGCCTGCCTGTCTCCCGTGGGTGAGTGGACACAGCCAAATCTGCACTGCACCCTGCCTGCCCGTCTCCCGTGGGTGAGTGGACACAGCCAGATCCGCACTGCGACCTGCCTGCCCATCTCCCGTGGGTGAGTGGACACAGCCAAAATCGCACTGCGCCCTGCCTGCCCGTCTCCCGTGGGAGAGTGGACACAGCCAGATCCGCACTGCGCCCTGCCTGCCCGTCTCCCGTGGGTGAGTGGACACAGCCAGATCCGTACTGCGCCCTGCCTGACCGCCTGCCGTTGGTGAGTGGACACAGCCAGATCCGCACTGCGCCCTGCCTGTCCGCCTGCCGTGGGTGAGTGGACATAGCCAGATCCGTACTGCGCCCTGCCTGCCCGTCTGCTGTGGGTCAGTGGACATAGCCAGATCCACACAGCATCGTCTCTGCCCATCTCCCGTGGGTGAGTGGACACAGCCGGATCCGCACTGCGCCCTGCCTGCCCGTCTCCCGTTGGTGAGTGGACACAGCCAGATCCGCACTGCGCCCTGCCTCCCCGTCTCCCGTGGGTGAGTGGACACAGCCAGATCCGCACTGCGCCCTGCCTGCCCGTCTCCCGTGGGCGAGTGGACACAGCCAGATCCGCACTGCGCCCTGCCTGCCCGTCTCCCGTGGGTGAGTGGACACAGCCAAATCCGCACTGCACCCTGCCTGCCCGTCTCCCGTGGGTGAGTGGACACAGCCAGATCCGCACTGCGACCTGCCTGCCCATCTCCTGTGGGTGAGTGGACACAGCCAAAATCGCACTGCGCCCTGCCTGCCCGTCTCCCGTGGGAGAGTGGACACAGCCAGATCCGCACTGCGCCCTGCCTGCCCGTCTCCCGTGGGTGAGTGGACACAGCCAGATCCGTACTGCGCCCTGCCTGACCGCCTGCCGTTGGTGAGTGGACACAGCCAGATCCGTACTGCGCCCTGCCTGCCCGTCTGCCGTGGGTCAGTGGACATAGCCAGATCCACACAGCACCGTCTCTGCCCATCTCCCGTGGGTTAGTGGACACAGCCAGATCCGCCCTGCGCCCTGCCTGCCCGTCTCCCGTGGGTGAGTGGACACAGCCAGATCCGCACTGCGCCCTTCCTACCCGTCTCCCGTGGGTGAGTGGACACAGCCAGATCCGCACTGCGCCCTGCATGCCCGTCTCCCGTGGGTGAGTGGACACAGCCAGATCCGCACTGCGCCCTGCCTGCCGGTCTCCCGTGGGTGAGTGGACACAGCCAGATCCGCACTGCACCCTGCCTGACCGCCTGCCGTGGGTGAGTGGACACAGCCAGATCCGTACTGCGCCCTGCCTGCCCATCTGCCGTGGGTCAGTGGACATAGCCAGATCCACACAGACCCTCTCTGCCCGTCTCCAGTGGGTGAGTGGACACAGCCAGATCCGCACTGCGCCTTGACTACCCGTCTCCCGTGGGTGAGTGGACACAGCCAGAACCGCACTGCGCCCTGCCTGCCCGTCTCCCGTGGGTGAGTGGACACAGCCATGTCCGCACTGCGCACTGCCTGACCGTCTGCCGTGGGTGAGTGGACACAGCCATATCCGCACTGCGCCCTGCCTGACCGCCTGCCGTGGGTGAGTGGACACAGCCAGATCCGCACTGCGCCCTGCCTGCCCGTCTCCCGTGGGCGAGTGGACACAGCCAGATCTGCACTGCGCCCTGCCTGCCCATCTGCCGTGGGTGAGTGGACACAGCCAGATCCGCACAGCGCCCTGCCTGACCGTCTGCCGTGGGTGAGTGGACACAGCCAAATCCACACTGCGCCCTGCCTGCCCGTCTGCCGTAAGTGAGTGGACACAGCCAGATCCGTACTGCACCCTGCCTGACCGTCTGCCGTCGGTGAGTGGACACGGCCAGATCCGCACTGCGCCCTGGCTGACTGCCTGCTGTGGGTGCGTGGACATAGCCAGATCCGCACAGCACCCTGCCTGACCGCCTGCCGTGGGTGAGTGGACACAGCCAGATCCACACTGCGCCCTGCCTGACCGTCTGCCGTGGGTGAGTGGACACAGCCGGATCCGCACTGCGCCCTGCCTGCCCGTCTCCCGTGGGTGAGTGGACACAGCCGGATCCGCACTACGCCCTGCCTGCCCGTCTCCCGTGGGTGAGTGTACACAGCCAGATCCGCACTGCGCCCTGCCTGCCCATCTGCCGTGGGCGAGTGGACACAGCCAGATCCGCACTGCGCCCTGCCTGACCGTCTGCCGTGGGTGAGTGGACACAGCCAGATCCGCACTGCGCCCTGCCTGCCCGTCTGCCGTGGGCGAGAGGTCACAGCCAGATCCGCACTGCGCCCTGCCTGCCCGTCTCCCGTGGGCGAGTGGACACAGCCAGATCCACACTGCGCCTTGCCTGCCCGTCTCCCCTGGGTGAGGGGACACAGCCAGATCCGCACTGCGCCCTGCCTGCCCGTCTCCCGTTGGTGAGTGGACACAGCTAGATCCGCACTGCGCCCTGCCTGCCCGTCTCCCGTGGGTGAGTGGACACAGCCAGATCCGCACTGCGCCTTGCCTGCCCGTCTCCCGTCAGTGAGTGGACACAGCCAGATCCGCACTGCGCCCTGCCTGCCCGTCTCCCGTGGGTGAGTGGACACAGCCAGATCCACACTGCGCCCTGCCTGCCCGTCTCCCGTGGGTGAGTGGACACAGCCAGATCCGCACTGCGCCTTGCCTGCCCGTCTCCCGTCAGTGAGTGGACACAGCCAGATCCGCACTGCGCCCTGCCTGCCCGTCTCCCGTGGGCGAGTGGACACAGCCAGATCCGCACTGCGCCCTGCCTGCCCGTCTGCCGTGGGCGAGAGGACACAGCCAGATCCGCACTGCGCCCTGCCTGCCGGTCTGCCGTGGGTGAGTGGACACGGCCAGATCCACACTGCGCCCTGCCTGACCGTCTGCCGTGGGTGAGTGGACACAGCCAGATCCACACTGCGCCCTGCCTGCCCGTCTGCCGTGGGTGAGTGTACACAGCCAGATCCGCACTACGCCCTGCCTGACCACCTGCCGTGGGTGAGTGGACACAGCCAGATCCGCACTGCGCCCTGCCTGTCCGCCTGCCGTGGGTGAGTGGACACAGCCAGATCCGTACTGCGCCCTGCCTGCCCGTCTGCCGTGGGTCCGTGGACATAGCCAGATCCACACAGCATCGTCTCTGCCCATCTCCCGTGGGTGAGTGGACACAGCCGGATCCGCACTGCGCCCTGCCTGCCCTTCTGGCGTGGGTCAGTGGACATAGCCATATCCACACAGCACCCTCTCTGCCCGTCTCCCGTGGGTGAGTGGACACAACCAGATCCACACTGCGCCTTGCCTGCCCGTCTCCCCTGGGTGAGGGGACACAGCCAGATCCGCACTGCGCCCTGCCTGACCACCTGCCGTGGGTGAGTGGACACAGCTAGATCCGTACTGCGCCCTGCCTGCCCGTCTGCCGTGGGTCAGTGGACACAGCCAGATCCGCACTGCGCCCTGGCTGACCGCCTGCTGTGGGTGCGTGTACACAGCCAGATCCACACTGCGCCCTGCCTGACCGCCTGCCGTGGGTGAGTGGATACAGCCAGATCCGCACTGCGCCCTGCCTGACCGTCTGCCGTGGGTGAGTGGACACAGCCAGATCCGCAGTGCGCCCTGCCTGACCGCCTGCCGTGGGTTAGTGGACACAGCCAGATCCGTACTGCGCCCTGCCTGCCCGTCTCCCGTGGGCGAGTGGACACAGCCAGATCCGCACTGCGCTCTGCCTGCCGGTCTGCCGTGGGTGAGTGGACACAGGCAGATCCGCACTGCGCCCTGCCTGACCATCTGCTGTTGGTGAGTGGACACAGCCAGATCCACACTGCGCCCTGCCTGCCCGTCTGCCGTGGGTGAGTGGACACAGCCAGATCCGCACTACGCCCTGCCTGACCACCTGCCGTGGGTGAGTGGACACAGCCAGATCCGCACTGCGCCCTGCCTGTCCGCCTGCCGTGGGTGAGTGGACACAGCCAGATCCGTACTGCGCCCTGCCTGCCCGTCTGCCGTGGGTCCGTGGACATAGCCAGATCCACACAGCATCGTCTCTGCCCATCTCCCGTGGGTGAGTGGACACAGCCGGATCCGCACTGCGCCCTGCCTGCCCGTCTCCCGTTGGTGAGTGGACACAGCCAGATCCGCACTGCGCCCTGCCTCCCCGTATCCCGTGGGTGAGTGGACACAGCCAGATCCGCACTGCGCCCTGCCTGCCCATCTCCCGTGGGCGAGTGGACACAGCCAGATCCACACTGCGCCCTGCCTGCCTGTCTCCCGTGGGTGAGTGGACACAGCCAAATCTGCACTGCACCCTGCCTGCCCGTCTCCCGTGGGTGAGTGGACACAGCCAGATCCGCACTGCGACCTGCCTGCCCATCTCCCGTGGGTGAGTGGACACAGCCAAAATCGCACTGCGCCCTGCCTGCCCGTCTCCCGTGGGAGAGTGGACACAGCCAGATCCGCACTGCGCCCTGCCTGCCCGTCTCCCGTGGGTGAGTGGACACAGCCAGATCCGTACTGCGCCCTGCCTGACCGCCTGCCGTTGGTGAGTGGACACAGCCAGATCCGCACTGCGCCCTGCCTGTCCGCCTGCCGTGGGTGAGTGGACACAGCCAGATCCGTACTGCGCCCTGCCTGCCCGTCTGCTGTGGGTCAGTGGACATAGCCAGATCCACACAGCATCGTCTCTGCCCATCTCCCGTGGGTGAGTGGACACAGCC
This sequence comes from Microcebus murinus, assembly GCF_040939455.1. Classification (NCBI taxonomy): domain Eukaryota; kingdom Metazoa; phylum Chordata; class Mammalia; order Primates; family Cheirogaleidae; genus Microcebus; species Microcebus murinus. The sequence goes on along the minus strand of NC_134125.1, from coordinate 33,043,062 downwards.
GGATCCGCACTGCGCCCTGCCTGCCCGTCTCCCGTTGGTGAGTGGACACAGCCAGATCCGCACTGCGCCCTGCCTCCCCGTCTCCCGTGGGTGAGTGGACACAGCCAGATCCGCACTGCGCCCTGCCTGCCCGTCTCCCGTGGGCGAGTGGACACAGCCAGATCCGCACTGCGCCCTGCCTGCCCGTCTCCCGTGGGTGAGTGGACACAGCCAAATCCGCACTGCACCCTGCCTGCCCGTCTCCCGTGGGTGAGTGGACACAGCCAGATCCGCACTGCGACCTGCCTGCCCATCTCCTGTGGGTGAGTGGACACAGCCAAAATCGCACTGCGCCCTGCCTGCCCGTCTCCCGTGGGAGAGTGGACACAGCCAGATCCGCACTGCGCCCTGCCTGCCCGTCTCCCGTGGGTGAGTGGACACAGCCAGATCCGTACTGCGCCCTGCCTGACCGCCTGCCGTTGGTGAGTGGACACAGCCAGATCCGTACTGCGCCCTGCCTGCCCGTCTGCCGTGGGTCAGTGGACATAGCCAGATCCACACAGCACCGTCTCTGCCCATCTCCCGTGGGTTAGTGGACACAGCCAGATCCGCCCTGCGCCCTGCCTGCCCGTCTCCCGTGGGTGAGTGGACACAGCCAGATCCGCACTGCGCCCTTCCTACCCGTCTCCCGTGGGTGAGTGGACACAGCCAGATCCGCACTGCGCCCTGCATGCCCGTCTCCCGTGGGTGAGTGGACACAGCCAGATCCGCACTGCGCCCTGCCTGCCGGTCTCCCGTGGGTGAGTGGACACAGCCAGATCCGCACTGCACCCTGCCTGACCGCCTGCCGTGGGTGAGTGGACACAGCCAGATCCGTACTGCGCCCTGCCTGCCCATCTGCCGTGGGTCAGTGGACATAGCCAGATCCACACAGACCCTCTCTGCCCGTCTCCAGTGGGTGAGTGGACACAGCCAGATCCGCACTGCGCCTTGACTACCCGTCTCCCGTGGGTGAGTGGACACAGCCAGAACCGCACTGCGCCCTGCCTGCCCGTCTCCCGTGGGTGAGTGGACACAGCCATGTCCGCACTGCGCACTGCCTGACCGTCTGCCGTGGGTGAGTGGACACAGCCATATCCGCACTGCGCCCTGCCTGACCGCCTGCCGTGGGTGAGTGGACACAGCCAGATCCGCACTGCGCCCTGCCTGCCCGTCTCCCGTGGGCGAGTGGACACAGCCAGATCTGCACTGCGCCCTGCCTGCCCATCTGCCGTGGGTGAGTGGACACAGCCAGATCCGCACAGCGCCCTGCCTGACCGTCTGCCGTGGGTGAGTGGACACAGCCAAATCCACACTGCGCCCTGCCTGCCCGTCTGCCGTAAGTGAGTGGACACAGCCAGATCCGTACTGCACCCTGCCTGACCGTCTGCCGTCGGTGAGTGGACACGGCCAGATCCGCACTGCGCCCTGGCTGACTGCCTGCTGTGGGTGCGTGGACATAGCCAGATCCGCACAGCACCCTGCCTGACCGCCTGCCGTGGGTGAGTGGACACAGCCAGATCCACACTGCGCCCTGCCTGACCGTCTGCCGTGGGTGAGTGGACACAGCCGGATCCGCACTGCGCCCTGCCTGCCCGTCTCCCGTGGGTGAGTGGACACAGCCGGATCCGCACTACGCCCTGCCTGCCCGTCTCCCGTGGGTGAGTGTACACAGCCAGATCCGCACTGCGCCCTGCCTGCCCATCTGCCGTGGGCGAGTGGACACAGCCAGATCCGCACTGCGCCCTGCCTGACCGTCTGCCGTGGGTGAGTGGACACAGCCAGATCCGCACTGCGCCCTGCCTGCCCGTCTGCCGTGGGCGAGAGGTCACAGCCAGATCCGCACTGCGCCCTGCCTGCCCGTCTCCCGTGGGCGAGTGGACACAGCCAGATCCACACTGCGCCTTGCCTGCCCGTCTCCCCTGGGTGAGGGGACACAGCCAGATCCGCACTGCGCCCTGCCTGCCCGTCTCCCGTTGGTGAGTGGACACAGCTAGATCCGCACTGCGCCCTGCCTGCCCGTCTCCCGTGGGTGAGTGGACACAGCCAGATCCGCACTGCGCCTTGCCTGCCCGTCTCCCGTCAGTGAGTGGACACAGCCAGATCCGCACTGCGCCCTGCCTGCCCGTCTCCCGTGGGTGAGTGGACACAGCCAGATCCACACTGCGCCCTGCCTGCCCGTCTCCCGTGGGTGAGTGGACACAGCCAGATCCGCACTGCGCCTTGCCTGCCCGTCTCCCGTCAGTGAGTGGACACAGCCAGATCCGCACTGCGCCCTGCCTGCCCGTCTCCCGTGGGCGAGTGGACACAGCCAGATCCGCACTGCGCCCTGCCTGCCCGTCTGCCGTGGGCGAGAGGACACAGCCAGATCCGCACTGCGCCCTGCCTGCCGGTCTGCCGTGGGTGAGTGGACACGGCCAGATCCGCACTGCGCCCTGCCTGACCGTCTGCCGTGGGTGAGTGGACACAGCCAGATCCACACTGCGCCCTGCCTGCCCGTCTGCCGTGGGTGAGTGTACACAGCCAGATCCGCACTACGCCCTGCCTGACCACCTGCCGTGGGTGAGTGGACACAGCCAGATCCGCACTGCGCCCTGCCTGTCCGCCTGCCGTGGGTGAGTGGACACAGCCAGATCCGTACTGCGCCCTGCCTGCCCGTCTGCCGTGGGTCAGTGGACATAGCCAGATCCACACAGCATCGTCTCTGCCCATCTCCCGTGGGTGAGTGGACACAGCCGGATCCGCATTGCGCCATGCCTGCCCGTCTCCCGTGGGTGAGTGGACACAGCCAGATCCGCACTGCGCCCTGCCTGCCCGTCTCCCGTGGGTGAGTGGACACAGCCAGATCCGCACTGCGCCCTGCCTGACCGCCTGCCGTAGGTTAGTGGACACAGCCAGATCCGTACTGCGCCCTGCCTGCCCGTCTCCCGTGGGCGAGTGGACACAGCCAGATCTGCACTGCGCCCTGCCTGACCGTCTGCCGTGAGTGAGTGGACACAGCCAGATCCGCACTGCGCCCTGCCTGACCGCCTGCCGTGGGCGAGTGGACACAGCCAGATCCGCACTGCGCCCTGCCTGCCCGTCTCCCGTGGGCGAGTGGACACAGCCACATCCGGACTGTGCCCTGCCTGCCCGTCTGCCGTGGGCGAGTGGACACAGCCAGATCCGTACTGCGCCCTGCCTGCCCATCTGCCGTGGGTCAGTAGACATAGCCAGATCCACACACCGCCATCTCTGCCCATCTCCCGTGTGTGAGTGGACACAGCCGGATCCGCACTGCGCCCTGCCTGCCCGTCTCCCGTGGGTGAGTGGACACAGCCAGATCCGCACTACGCCCTGCCTGCCCATATCCCGTGGGTGAATGGACACAGCCAGATCCGCACTGTGCCCTGCCTGCCCGTCTGCCGTGGGCGAGTGGACACAGCCAGATCCACACTGCGCCCTGCCTGCCCGTCTGCCGTGGGTGAGTGGTCACAGCCAGATCCGCACTGCGCCCTGCCTGCCCGTCTGCCGTGGGCGAGTGGACACAGCCAGATCCGCACTGCGCCCTGCCTGACCGTCTGCCGTGGGTGAGTGGACACAGCCAGATCCACACTGCGCCCTGCCTGCCAGTCTGCCGTTGGTGAGTGGACACAGCCGGATCCGCACTGCGCCCTGCCTGCCCTTCTGCCGTGGGTCAGTGGACATAGCCATATCCACACAGCACCCTCTCTGCCCGTATCCCGTGGGTGAGTGGACACAACCAGATCCACACTGCGCCTTGCCTGCCCGTCTCCCCTGGGTGAGGGGACACAGCCAGATCCGCACTGCGCCCTGCCTGACCACCTGCCGTGGGTGAGTGGACACAGCTAGATCCGTACTGCGCCCTGCCTGCCCGTCTGCCGTGGGTCAGTGGACACAGCCAGATCCGCACTGCGCCCTGGCTGACCGCCTGCTGTGGGTGCGTGTACACAGCCAGATCCACACTGCGCCCTGCCTGACCGCCTGCCGTGGGTGAGTGGATACAGCCAGATCCGCACTGCGCCCTGCCTGACCGTCTGCCGTGGGTGAGTGGACACAGCCAGATCCGCACTGCGCCCTGCCTGACCGCCTGCCGTGGGTTAGTGGACACAGCCAGATCCATACTGCGCCCTGCCTGCCAGTCTCCCGTGGGCGATTGGACACAGCCAGATCCGCACTGCGCTCTGCCTGCCGGTCTGCCGTGGGTGAGTGGACACAGGCAGATCCGCACTGCGCCCTGCCTGACCGTCTGCTGTTGGTGAGTGGACACAGCCAGATCCACACTGCGCCCTGCCTGCCCGTCTGCCGTGGGTGAGTGGACACAGCCAGATCCGAACTACGCCCTGCCTGACCACCTGCCGTGGGTGAGTGGACACAGCCAGTTCCGCACTGCGCCCTGCCTGTCCGCCTGCCGTGGGTGAGTGGACACAGCCAGATCCGTACTGCGCCCTGCCTGCCCGTCTGCCGTGGGTCAGTGGACATAGCCAGATCCACACAGCATCGTCTCTGCCCATCTCCCGTGGGTGAGTGGACACAGCCGGATCCGCACTGCGCCCTGCCTGCCCGTCTCCCGTTGGTGAGTGGACACAGCCAGATCCGCACTGCGCCCTGCCTCCCCGTCTCCCGTGGGTGAGTGGACACAGCCAGATCCGCACTGCGCCCTGCCTGCCCATCTCCCGTGGGCGAGTGGACACAGCCAGATCCGCACTGCGCCCTGCCTGCCCGTCTCCCGTGGGTGAGTGGACACAGCCAAATCCGCACTGCACCCTGCCTGCCCGTCTCCCGTGGGTGAGTGGACACAGCCAGATCCGCACTGCGACCTGCCTGCCCATCTCCTGTGGGTGAGTGGACACAGCCAAAATCGCACTGCGCCCTGCCTGCCCGTCTCCCGTGGGAGAGTGGACACAGCCAGATCCGCACTGCGCCCTGCCTGCCCGTCTCCCGTGGGTGAGTGGACACAGCCAGATCCGTACTGCGCCCTGCCTGACCGCCTGCCGTTGGTGAGTGGACACAGCCAGATCCGCACTGCGCCCTGCCTGTCCGCCTGCCGTGGGTGAGTGGACACAGCCAGATCCGTACTGCGCCCTGCCTGCCCGTCTGCCGTGGGTCAGTGGACATAGCCAGATCCACACAGCATCGTCTCTGCCCATCTCCCGTGGGTGAGTGGACACAGCCGGATCCGCACTGCGCCCTGCCTGCCCGTCTCCCGTTAGTGAGTGGACACAGCCAGATCCGCACTGCGCCCTGCCTCCCCGTCTCCCGTGGGTGAGTGGACACAGCCAGATCCGCACTGCGCCCTGCCTGCCCGTCTCCCGTGGGCGAGTGGACAGAGCCAGATCCGCACTGCGCCCTGCCTGCCCGTCTCCCGTGGGTGAGTGGACACAGCCAAATCCGCACTGCACCCTGCCTGCCCGTCTCCCGTGGGTGAGTGGACACAGCGAGATCCGCACTGCGACCTGCCTGCCCATCTCCTGTGGGTGAGTGGACACAGCCAAAATCGCACTGCGCCCTGCCTGCCCGTCTCCCGTGGGAGAGTGGACACAGCCAGATCCGCACTGCGCCCTGCCTGCCCATCTCCCGTGGGTGAGTGGACACAGCCAGATCCGTACTGCGCCCTGCCTGACCGCCTGCCGTTGGTGAGTGGACACAGCCAGATCCGTACTGCGCCCTGCCTGCCCGTCTGCCGTGGGTCAGTGGACATAGCCAGATCCACACAGCACCGTCTCTGACCATCTCCCGTGGGTTAGTGGACACAGCCAGATCCGCCCTGCGCCCTGCCTGCCCGTCTCCCGTGGGTGAGTGGACACAGCCAGATCCGCACTGCGCCCTTCCTACCCGTCTCCCGTGGGTGAGTGGACACAGCCAGATCCGCACTGCGCCCTGCATGCCCGTCTCCCGTGGGTGAGTGGACACAGCCAGATCCGCACTGCGCCCTGCATGCCCGTCTCCCGTGGGTGAGTGGACACAGCCAGATCCGCACTGCACCCTGCCTGACCGCCTGCCGTGGGTGAGTGGACACAGCCAGATCCGTACTGCGCCCTGCCTGCCCATCTGCCGTGGGTCAGTGGACATAGCCAGATCCACACAGACCCTCTCTGCCCGTCTCCAGTGGGTGAGTGGACACAGCCAGATCCGCACTGCGCCTTGACTACCCGTCTCCCGTGGGTGAGTGGACACAGCCAGAACCGCACTGCGCCCTGCCTGCCCGTCTCCCGTGGGTGAGTGGACACAGCCAGATCCGCACTGCGCACTGCCTGACCGTCTGCCGTGGGTGAGTGGACACAGCCAAATCCACACTGCGCCCTGCCTGCCCGTCTGCCGTAAGTGAGTGGACACAGCCAGATCCGTACTGCACCCTGCCTGACCGTCAGCCGTCGGTGAGTGGACACGGCCAGATCCGCACTGCGCCCTGGCTGACTGCCTGCTGTGGGTGCGTGGACATAGCCAGATCCGCACAGCACCCTGCCTGACCGCCTGCCGTGGGTGAGTGGACACATCCAGATCCGCACTGCGCCCTGCCTGACCGTCTGCCGTGGGTGAGTGGACACAGCCGGATCCGCACTGCGCCCTGCCTGCCCGTCTCCCGTGGGTGAGTGGACACAGCCGGATCCGCACTACGCCCTGCCTGCCCGTCTCCCGTAGGTGAGTGTACACAGCCAGATCCGCACTGCGCCCTGCCTGCCCATCTGCCGTGGGCGAGTGGACACAGCCAGATCCGCACTGCGCCCTGCCTGACCGTCTGCCGTGGGTGAGTGGACACAGCCAGATCCGCACTGCGCCCTGCCTGCCCGTCTGCCGTGGGCGAGAGGTCACAGCCAGATCCGCACTGCGCCCTGCCTGCCCGTCTCCCGTGGGCGAGTGGACACAGCCAGATCCACACTGCGCCTTGCCTGCCCGTCTCCCCTGGGTGAGGGGACACAGCCAGATCCGCACTGCGCCCTGCCTGCCCGTCTCCCGTTGGTGAGTGGACACAGCTAGATCCGCACTGCGCCCTGCCTGCCCGTCTCCCGTGGGTGAGTGGACACAGCCAGATCCGCACTGCGCCTTGCCTGCCCGTCTCCCGTCAGTGAGTGGACACAGCCAGATCCGCACTGCGCCCTGCCTGCCCGTCTCCCGTGGGTGAGTGGACACAGCCAGATCCGCACTGCGCCTTGCCTGCCCGTCTCCCGTCAGTGAGTGGACACAGCCAGATCCGCACTGCGCCCTGCCTGACCGTCTGCCGTGGGTGAGTGGACACAGCCAGATCCACACTGCGCCCTGCCTGCCCGTCTGCCGTGGGTGAGTGTACACAGCCAGATCCGCACTACGCCCTGCCTGACCACCTGCCGTGGGTGAGTGGACACAGCCAGATCCGCACTGCGCCCTGCCTGTCCGCCTGCCGTGGGTGAGTGGACACAGCCAGATCCGTACTGCGCCCTGCCTGCCCGTCTGCCGTGGGTCAGTGGACATAGCCAGATCCACACAGCATCGTCTCTGCCCATCTCCCGTGGGTGAGTGGACACAGCCGGATCCGCATTGCGCCATGCCTGCCCGTCTCCCGTGGGTGAGTGGACACAGCCAGATCCGCACTGCGCCCTGCCTGCCTGTCTCCCGTGGGTGAGTGGACACAGCCAGATCCGCACTGCGCCCTGCCTGCCCGTCTCCCGTGGGCGAGTGTACACAGCCAGATCCGCACTGCGCCCTGCCTGCCCGTCTCCCGTGGGCGAGTGGACACAGCCAGATCCGCACTGCGCCATGCCTGCCCGTCTCCCTTGGGCGAGTGGACACAGCCAGATCCGCACTGCGCCCTGCCTGCCCGTCTCCCGTGGGCGAGTGGACACAGCCAGATCCGCACTGCGCCCTGCCTGCCCATCTGCCGTGGGTCAGTGGACATAGCCATATCCAAAGAGCACCCTTTCTGCCCGTCTCCCGTGGGTGAGTGGACACAGCCAGATCCACACTGCGCCTTGCCTGCCCGTCTCCTCTGGGTGAGGGGACACAGCCAGATCCGCACTGCGCCCTGCCTGCCCGTCTCCCGTGGGTGAGTGGACACAGCCAGATCCGAACTGCGCCCTGCCTGCCCGTCTCCCGTGGGTGAGTGGACACAGCCAGATCCACACTGCGCCCTGCCTGCCCGTCTGCCGTGGGTCAGTGGACATAGCCATATCCACACAGCACCCTCTCTGCCCGTCTCCCGTGGGTGAGTGGACACAGCCAGATCCACACTGCGCCTTGCCTGCCCGTCTCCCCAGGGTGAGGGGACACAGCCAGATCCGCACTGCGCCCTGCCTGCCCGTCTCCCGTGGGTGAGTGGACACAGCCAGATCCGCACTGCGCCCTGCCTGCCCGTCTCCCGTGGGTGAGTGGACACAGCCAGATCCGCACTGCGCATTGCCTGCCCGTCTCCCGTCAGTGAGTGGACACAGCCAGATCCGCACTGCGCCCTGCCTGCCCGCCTGCCGTGGGTGAGTGGACACAGCCAGATCCGCACTGCGCCCTGCCTGACCGTCTGCCGTGGGCGAGTGGACACAGCCAGATCCGCACTGCGCCCTGCCTGACCGTCTGCCGTGGGTGAGTGGACACAGCTAGATCCGCACTGCGCCCTGCCTGCCCGCCTGCCGTGGGTGAGTGGACACAGCCAGATCCGCACTGCGCCCTGCCTGCCCGTCTCCCGAGGGCGAGTGGACACAGCCAGATCCGCACTGCGCCCTGCCTGCCCGTCTGCCGTGGGTGAGTGGACATAGCCAGATTCGCACTGCGCCCTGCCTCACCATCTGCCGTGGGAAAGTGGACAGAGCCAGATCCGCACTGCGCCCTGCCTGCCCGTCCTCCGTAGGCGAGTGGACACAGCCAGATCCGCACTGCGCCCTGCCTGACTGTCTGCCGTGGGTGAGTGGACACAGCCAGATCCGCACTGCGCACTGCCTGACCGCCTGCCGTGGGTGAGTGGACACAGGCAGATCCGCACTGCGCATTGCCTGCCCGTCTCCCCTGGGTGAACGGACACAGCCAGATTCGCACTACGCCCTGCCTGCCCGTCTCCCGTGGGTGAGTGGACACAGCCAGATCCGCACTACGCCCTGCCTGACCGCCTGCCGTGGGTGAGTGGACCCAGCCAGATCCGCACTGCGCCCTGCCTGACCGCCTGCCGTGAGTGAGTGGACACAGCCAGATCCGTACTGCGCCCTGCCTGCCCGTCTTCCGTGGGTCAGTGGACATAGCCAGATCCACACAGCATCGTCTCTGCCCATCTCCCGTGGGTGAGTGGACACAGTCGGATCCGCACTGCGCCCTGCCTGCCCGTCTCCCGTTGGTGAGTGGACACAGCCAGATCCGCACTGCGCCCTGCCTCCCCGTCTCCCGTGGGTGAGTGGACACAGCCAGATCCGCACTGCGCCCTGCCTGCCCGTCTCCCGTGGGCGAGTGGACACAGCCAGATCCGCACTGCGCCCTGCCTGCCCGTCTCCCGTGGGTGAGTGGACACAGCCAAATCCGCACTGCACCCTGCCTGCCCGTCTCCCGTGGGTGAGTGGACACAGCCAGATCCGCACTGCGACCTGCCTGCCCATCTCCTGTGGGTGAGTGGACACAGCCAAAATCGCACTGCGCCCTGCCTGCCCGTCTCCCGTGGGAGAGTGGACACAGCCAGATCCGCACTGCGCCCTGCCTGCCCGTCTCCCGTGGGTGAGTGGACACAGCCAGATCCGTACTGCGCCCTGCCTGACCGCCTGCCGTTGGTGAGTGGACACAGCCAGATCCGTACTGCGCCCTGCCTGCCCGTCTGCCGTGGGTCAGTGGACATAGCCAGATCCACACAGCACCGTCTCTGCCCATCTCCCGTGGGTTAGTGGACACAGCCAGATCCGCCCTGCGCCCTGCCTGCCCGTCTCCCGTGGGTGAGTGGACACAGCCAGATCCGCACTGCGCCCTTCCTACCCGTCTCCCGTGGGTGAGTGGACACAGCCAGATCCGCACTGCGCCCTGCATGCCCGTCTCCCGTGGGTGAGTGGACACAGCCAGATCCGCACTGCGCCCTGCCTGCCCGTCTCCCGTGGGTGAGTGGACACAGCCAGATCCGCACTGCACCCTGCCTGACCGCCTGCCGTGGGTGAGTGGACACAGCCAGATCCGTACTGCGCCCTGCCTGCCCATCTGCCGTGGGTCAGTGGACATAGCCAGATCCACACAGACCCTCTCTGCCCGTCTCCAGTGGGTGAGTGGACACAGCCAGATCCGCACTGCGCCTTGACTACCCGTCTCCCGTGGGTGAGTGGACACAGCCAGAACCGCACTGCGCCCTGCCTGCCCGTCTCCCGTGGGTGAGTGGACACAGCCAGATCCGCACTGCGCACTGCCTGACCGTCTGCCGTGGGTGAGTGGACACAGCCATATCCGCACTGCGCCCTGCCTGACCGCCTGCCGTGGGCGAGTGGACACAGCCAGATCCGCACTGCGCCCTGCCTGCCCGTCTCCCGTGGGCGAGTGGACACAGCCACATCCGCACTGCGCCCTGCCTGCCCGTCTGCCGTGGGCGAGTGGACACAGCCAGATCTGTACTGCGCCCTGCCTGCCCATTTGCCGTGGGTCAGTAGACATAGCCAGATCCACACACCGCCATCTCTGCCCATCTCCCGTGTGTGAGTGGACACAGCCGGATCCGCACTGCGCCCTGCCTGCCCGTCTCCCGTGGGTGAGTGGACACAGCCAGATCCGCACTACGCCCTGCCTGCCCATATCCCATGGGTGAGTGGACACAGCCAGATCCGCACTGCGCCCTGCCTGCCCGTCTGCCGTGGGCGAGTGGACACAGCCAGATCCACACTGCGCCCTGCCTGCCCGTCTGCCGTGGGTGAGTGGTCACAGCCAGATCCGCACTGCGCCCTGCCTGCCCGTCTGCCGTGGGCGAGTGGACACAGCCAGATCCGCACTGCGCCCTGCCTGACCGTCTGCCGTGGGTGAGTGGACACAGCCAGATCCACACTGCGCCCTGCCTGCCAGTCTGCCGTTGGTGAGTGGACACAGCCGGATCCGCACTGCGCCCTGCCTGCCCTTCTGCCGTGGGTCAGTGGACATAGCCATATCCACACAGCACCCTCTCTGCCCGTATCCCGTGGGTGAGTGGACACAACCAGATCCACACTGCGCCTTGCCTGCCCGTCTCCCCTGGGTGAGGGGACACAGCCAGATCCGCACTGCGCCCTGCCTGACCACCTGCCGTGGGTGAGTGGACACAGCTAGATCCGTACTGCGCCCTGCCTGCCCGTCTGCCGTGGGTCAGTGGACACAGCCAGATCGGCACTGCGCCCTGGCTGACCGCCTGCTGTGGGTGCGTGTACACAGCCAGATCCACACTGCGCCCTGCCTGACCGCCTGCCGTGGGTGAGTGGATACAGCCAGATCCGCACTGCGCCCTGCCTGACCGCCTGCCGTGGGTTAGTGGACACAGCCAGATCCATACTGCGCCCTGCCTGCCCGTCTCCCGTGGGCGAGTGGACACAGCCAGATCCGCACTGCGCTCTGCCTGCCGGTCTGCCGTGGGTGAGTGGACACAGGCAGATCCGCACTGCGCCCTGCCTGACCGTCTGCTGTTGGTGAGTGGACACAGCCAGATCCACACTGCGCCCTGCCTGCCCGTCTGCCGTGGGTGAGTGGACACAGCCAGATCCGCACTACGCCCTGCCTGACCACCTGCCGTGGGTGAGTGGACACAGCCAGATCCGCACTGCGCCCTGCCTGCCCGTCTCCCGTGGGTGAGTGGACACAGCCAGATCCGCACTGCGCCCTGCCTGCCCGTCTCCCGTGGGCGAGTGGACACAGCCAGATCCGCACTGCGCCCTGCCTGCCCGTCTCCCGTGGGCGAGTGGACACAGCCAGATCCGCACTGCGCTATGCCTGCCCGTCTCCCGTGGGCGAGTGGACACAGCCAGATCCGCACTGCGCCCTGCCTGCCCATCTCCCGTGGGCGAGTGGACACAGCCAGATCCGCACTGCGCCCTGCCTGCCCATCTGCCGTGGGTCAGTGGACATAGCCATATCCAAAGAGCACCCTTTCTGCCCGTCTCCCGTGGGTGAGTGGACACAGCCAGATCCATACTGCGCCTTGCCTGCCCGTCTCCTCTGGGTGAGGGGACACAGCCAGATCCGCACTGCGCCCTGCCTGCCCGTCTCCCGTGGGTGAGTGGACACAGCCAGATCCGCACTGCGCCCTGCCTGCCCGTCTCCCGTGGGTGAGTGGACACAGCCAGATCCACACTGCGCCCTGCCTGCCCGTCTGCCGTGGGTCGGTGGACATAGCGATATCCACACAGCACCCTCTCTGCCCGTCTCCCGTGGGTGAGTGGACACAGCCAGATCCACACTGCGCCTTGCCTGCCCGTCTCCCCAGGGTGAGGGGACACAGCCAGATCCGCACTGCGCCCTGCCTGCCCGTCTCCCGTGGGTGAGTGGACACAGCCAGATCCGCACTGCGCCCTGCCTGCCCGTCTCCCGTGGGTGAGTGGACACAGCCAGATCCGCACTGCGCATTGCCTGCCCGTCTCCCGTCAGTGAGTGGACACAGCCAGATCCGCACTGCGCCCTGCCTGACCGTCTGCCGTGGGTGAGTAGACACAGCCAGATCCACACTGCGCCCTGCCTGCCCGTCTGCCGTGGGCGAGTGGACACAGCCAGATACGCACTGCGCCCTGCCTGACCGTCTGCCGTGGGCGAGTGGACACAGCCAGATCCGCACTGCGCCCTGCCTGACCGTCTGCCGTGGGCGAGTGGACACAGCCAGATCCGCACTGCGCCCTGCCTGCCCGCCTGCCGTGGGTGAGTGGACACAGCCAGATCCGCACTGCGCCCTGCCTGACCGTCTGCCGTGGGCGAGTGGACACAGCCAGATCCGCACTGCGCCCTGCCTGACCGTCTGCCGTGGGTGAGTGGACACAGCCAGATCCGCACTGCGCCCTGTCTGCCCGCCTGCCGTGGGTGAGTGGACACAGCCAGATCCGCACTGCGCCCTGCCTGCCCGTCTCCCGAGGGCGAGTGGACACAGCCAGATCCGCACTGCGCCCTGCCTGCCCGTCTGCCGTGGGTGAGTGGACATAGCCAGATTCGCACTGCGCCCTGCCTCACCATCTGCCGTGGGAAAGTGGACAGAGCCAGATCCGCACTGCGCCCTGCCTGCCCGTCCTCCGTGGGCGAGTGGACACAGCCAGATCCGCACTGCGCGCTGCCTGACTGTCTGCCGTGGGTGAGTGGACACAGCCAGATCCGCACTGCGCACTGCCTGACCGCCTGCCGAGGGTGAGTGGACACAGGCAGATCCGCACTGCGCATTGCCTGCCCGTCTCCCCTGGGTGAACGGACACAGCCAGATTCGCACTACGCCCTGCCTGCCCGTCTCCCGTGGGTGAGTGGACACAGCCAGATCCGCACTACGCCCTGCCTGACCGCCTGCCGTGGGTGAGTGGACCCAGCCAGATCCGCACTGCGCCCTGCCTGACCGCCTGCCGTGAGTGAGTGGACACAGCCAGATCCGTACTGCGCCCTGCCTGCCCGTCTTCCGTGGGTCAGTGGACATAGCCAGATCCACACAGCATCGTCTCTGCCCATCTCCCGTGGGTGAGTGGACACAGCCGGATCCGCACTGCGCCCTGCCTGCCCGTCTCCCGTTGGTGAGTGGACACAGCCAGATCCGCACTGCGCCCTACCTCCCCGTCTCCCGTGGGTGAGTGGACACAGCCAGATCCGCACTGCGCCCTGCCTGCCCGTCTCCCGTGGGCGAGTGGACACAGCCAGATCCGCACTGCGCCCTGCCTGCCCGTCTCCCGTGGGTGAGTGGACACAGCCAAATCCGCACTGCACCCTGCCTGCCCGTCTCCCGTGGGTGAGTGGACACAGCCAGATCCGCACTGCGACCTGCCTGCCCATCTCCTGTGGGTGAGTGGACACAGCCAAAATCGCACTGCGCCCTGCCTGCCCGTCTCCCGTGGGAGAGTGGACACAGCCAGATCCGCACTGCGCCCTGCCTGCCCGTCTCCCGTGGGTGAGTGGACACAGCCAGATCCGTACTGCGCCCTGCCTGACCGCCTGCCGTTGGTGAGTGGACACAGCAAGATCCGTACTGCGCCCTGCCTGCCCGTCTGCCGTGGGTCAGTGGACATAGCCAGATCCACACAGCACCATCTCTGCCCATCTCCCGTGGGTTAGTGGACACAGCCAGATCCGCCCTGCGCCCTGCCTGCCCGTCTCCCGTGGGTGAGTGGACACAGCCAGATCCGCACTGCGCCCTTCCTACTCGTCTCCCGTGGGTGAGTGGACACAGCCAGATCCGCACTGCGCCCTGCATGCCCGTCTCCCGTGGGTGAGTGGACACAGCCTGATCCGCACTGCGCCCTGCCTGCCCGTCTCCCGTGGGTGAGTGGACACAGCCAGATCCGCACTGCACCCTGCCTGACCGCCTGCCGTGGGTGAGTGGACACACCCAGATCCGTACTGCGCCCTGCCTGCCCATCTGCCGTGGGTCAGTGTACATAGCCAGATCCACACAGACCCTCTCTGCCCGACTCCAGTGGGTGAGTGGACACAGCCAGATCCGCACTGCGCCTTGACTACCCGTCTCCCGTGGGTGAGTGGACACAGCCAGAACCGCACTGCGCCCTGCCTGCCCGTCTCCCGTGGGTGAGTGGACACAACCAGATCCGCACTGCGCACTGCCTGACCGTCTGCCGTGGGTGAGTGGACACAGCCATATCCGCACTGCGCCCTGCCTGACCGCCTGCCGTGGGTGAGTGGACACAGCCAGATCCGCACTGCGCCCTGCCTGCCCGTCTCCCGTGGGTGAGTGGACACAGCCAGATCCGCACTGCGCACTGCCTGACCGTCTGCCGTGGGTGAGTGGACACAGCCAAATCCACACTGCGCCCTGCCTGCCCGTCTGCCGTAAGTGAGTGGACACAGCCAGATCCGTACTGCACCCTGCCTGACCGTCTGCCGTCGGTGAGTGGACACGGCCAGAACCGCACTGCGCCCTGGCTGACTGCCTGCTGTGGGTGCGTGGACATAGCCAGATCCGCACAGCACCCTGCCTGACCGCCTGCCATGGGTGAGTGGACACAGCCAGATCCACACTGCGCCCTGCCTGACCGTCTGCCGTGGGTGAGTGGACACAGCCGGATCCGCACTGCGCCCTGCCTGCCCGTCTCCCGTGGGTGAGTGGACACAGCCGGATCCGCACTACGCCCTGCCTGCCCGTCTCCCGTGGGTGAGTGTACACAGCCAGATCCGCACTGCGCCCTGCCTGCCCATCTGCCGTGGGCGAGTGGACACAGCCAGATCCGCACTGCGCCCTGCCTGACCGCCTGCCGTGGGTGAGTGGACACAGCCAGATCCGCACTGCGCCCTGCCTGCCCGTCTGCCGTGGGCGAGAGGTCACAGCCAGATCCGCACTGCGCCCTGCCTGCCCGTCTCCCGTGGGCGAGTGGACACAGCCAGATCCACACTGCGCCTTGCCTGCCCGTCTCCCCTGGGTGAGGGGACACAGCCAGATCCGCACTGCGCCCTGCCTGCCCGTCTCCCGTTGGTGAGTGGACACAGCTAGATCCGCACTGCGCCCTGCCTGCCCGTCTCCCGTGGGTGAGTGGACACAGCCAGATCCGCACTGCGCCTTGCCTGCCCGTCTCCCGTCAATGAGTGGACACAGCCAGATCCGCACTGCGCCCTGCAAGCCCGTCTCCCGTGGGTGAGTGGACACAGCCAGATCCACACTGCGCCCTGCCTGCCCGTCTCCCGTGGGTGAGTGGACACAGCCAGATCCGCACTGCGCCCTGCCTGCCCGTCTCCCGTGGGCGAGTGGACACAGCCAGATCCGCACTGCGCCCTGCCTGCCCGTCTGCCGTGGGTGAGTGGACACAGCCAGATCCACACTGCGCCCTGCCTGCCCGTCTGCCGTGGGTGAGTGTACACAGCCAGATCCGCACTACGCCCTGCCTGACCACATGCCGTGGGTGAGTGGACACAGCCAGATCCGCACTGCGCCCTGCCTGTCCGCCTGCCGTGGGTGAGTGGACACAGCCAGATCCGTACTGCGCCCTGCCTGCCCGTCTGCCGTGGGTCAGTGGACATAGCCAGATCCACACAGCATCGTCTCTGCCCATCTCCCGTGGGTGAGTGGACACAGCCGGATCCGCATTGCGCCATGCCTGCCCGTCTCCCGTGGGTGAGTGGACACAGCCAGATCCGCACTGCGCCCTGCCTGCCCGTCTCCCGTGGGCGAGTGGACACAGCCAGATCTGCACTGCGCCCTGCCTGACCGTCTACCGTGAGTGAGTGGACACAGCCAGATCCGCACTGCGCCCTGCCTGACCGCCTGCCGTGGGCGAGTGGACACAGCCAGATCCGCACTGCGCCCTGCCTGCCCGTCTCCCGTGGGCGAGTGGACACAGCCAGATCCGCACTGCGCCCTGCCTGACCGTCTGCCGTGGGTGAGTGGACACAGCCAGATCCACACTGCGCCCTGCCTGCCAGTCTGCCGTTGGTGAGTGGACACAGCCGGATCCGCACTGCGCCCTGCCTGCCCTTCTGCCGTGGGTCAGTGGACATAGCCATATCCACACAGCACCCTCTCTGCCCGTATCCCGTGGGTGAGTGGACACAACCAGATCCACACTGCGCCTTGCCTGCCCGTCTCCCCTGGGTGAGGGGACACAGCCAGATCCGCACTGCGCCCTGCCTGACCACCTGCCGTGGGTGAGTGGACACAGCTAGATCCGTACTGCGCCCTGCCTGCCCGTCTGCCGTGGGTCAGTGGACACAGCCAGATCCGCACTGCGCCCTGGCTGACCGCCTGCTGTGGGTGCGTGTACACAGCCAGATCCACACTGCGCCCTGCCTGACCGCCTGCCGTGGGTGAGTGGATACAGCCAGATCCGCACTGCGCCCTGCCTGACCGTCTGCCGTGGGTGAGTGGACACAGCCAGATCCGCACTGCGCCCTGCCTGACCGCCTGCCGTGGGTTAGTGGACACAGCCAGATCCATACTGCGCCCTGCCTGCCAGTCTCCCGTGGGCGATTGGACACAGCCAGATCCGCACTGCGCTCTGCCTGCCGGTCTGCCGTGGGTGAGTGGACACAGGCAGATCCGCACTGCGCCCTGCCTGACCGTCTGCTGTTGGTGAGTGGACACAGCCAGATCCACACTGCGCCCTGCCTGCCCGTCTGCCGTGGGTGAGTGGACACAGCCAGATCCGAACTACGCCCTGCCTGACCACCTGCCGTGGGTGAGTGGACACAGCCAGTTCCGCACTGCGCCCTGCCTGTCCGCCTGCCGTGGGTGAGTGGACACAGCCAGATCCGTACTGCGCCCTGCCTGCCCGTCTGCCGTGGGTCAGTGGACATAGCCAGATCCACACAGCATCGTCTCTGCCCATCTCCCGTGGGTGAGTGGACACAGCCGGATCCGCACTGCGCCCTGCCTGCCCGTCTCCCGTTGGTGAGTGGACACAGCCAGATCCGCACTGCGCCCTGCCTCCCCGTCTCCCGTGGGTGAGTGGACACAGCCAGATCCGCACTGCGCCCTGCCTGCCCATCTCCCGTGGGCGAGTGGACACAGCCAGATCCGCACTGCGCCCTGCCTGCCCGTCTCCCGTGGGTGAGTGGACACAGCCAAATCCGCACTGCACCCTGCCTGCCCGTCTCCCGTGGGTGAGTGGACACAGCCAGATCCGCACTGCGACCTGCCTGCCCATCTCCTGTGGGTGAGTGGACACAGCCAAAATCGCACTGCGCCCTGCCTGCCCGTCTCCCGTGGGAGAGTGGACACAGCCAGATCCGCACTGCGCCCTGCCTGCCCGTCTCCCGTGGGTGAGTGGACACAGCCAGATCCGTACTGCGCCCTGCCTGACCGCCTGCCGTTGGTGAGTGGACACAGCCAGATCCGCACTGCGCCCTGCCTGTCCGCCTGCCGTGGGTGAGTGGACACAGCCAGATCCGTACTGCGCCCTGCCTGCCCGTCTGCCGTGGGTCAGTGGACATAGCCAGATCCACACAGCATCGTCTCTGCCCATCTCCCGTGGGTGAGTGGACACAGCCGGATCCGCACTGCGCCCTGCCTGCCCGTCTCCCGTTAGTGAGTGGACACAGCCAGATCCGCACTGCGCCCTGCCTCCCCGTCTCCCGTGGGTGAGTGGACACAGCCAGATCCGCACTGCGCCCTGCCTGCCCGTCTCCCGTGGGCGAGTGGACAGAGCCAGATCCGCACTGCGCCCTGCCTGCCCGTCTCCCGTGGGTGAGTGGACACAGCCAAATCCGCACTGCACCCTGCCTGCCCGTCTCCCGTGGGTGAGTGGACACAGCGAGATCCGCACTGCGACCTGCCTGCCCATCTCCTGTGGGTGAGTGGACACAGCCAAAATCGCACTGCGCCCTGCCTGCCCGTCTCCCGTGGGAGAGTGGACACAGCCAGATCCGCACTGCGCCCTGCCTGCCCATCTCCCGTGGGTGAGTGGACACAGCCAGATCCGTACTGCGCCCTGCCTGACCGCCTGCCGTTGGTGAGTGGACACAGCCAGATCCGTACTGCGCCCTGCCTGCCCGTCTGCCGTGGGTCAGTGGACATAGCCAGATCCACACAGCACCGTCTCTGACCATCTCCCGTGGGTTAGTGGACACAGCCAGATCCGCCCTGCGCCCTGCCTGCCCGTCTCCCGTGGGTGAGTGGACACAGCCAGATCCGCACTGCGCCCTTCCTACCCGTCTCCCGTGGGTGAGTGGACACAGCCAGATCCGCACTGCGCCCTGCATGCCCGTCTCCCGTGGGTGAGTGGACACAGCCAGATCCGCACTGCGCCCTGCATGCCCGTCTCCCGTGGGTGAGTGGACACAGCCAGATCCGCACTGCACCCTGCCTGACCGCCTGCCGTGGGTGAGTGGACACAGTCAGATCCGTACTGCGCCCTGCCTGCCCATCTGCCGTGGGTCAGTGGACATAGCCAGATCCACACAGACCCTCTCTGCCCGTCTCCAGTGGGTGAGTGGACACAGCCAGATCCGCACTGCGCCTTGACTACCCGTCTCCCGTGGGTGAGTGGACACAGCCAGAACCGCACTGCGCCCTGCCTGCCCGTCTCCCGTGGGTGAGTGGACACAGCCAGATCCGCACTGCGCACTGCCTGACCGTCTGCCGTGGGTGAGTGGACACAGCCAAATCCACACTGCGCCCTGCCTGCCCGTCTGCCGTAAGTGAGTGGACACAGCCAGATCCGTACTGCACCCTGCCTGACCGTCAGCCGTCGGTGAGTGGACACGGCCAGATCCGCACTGCGCCCTGGCTGACTGCCTGCTGTGGGTGCGTGGACATAGCCAGATCCGCACAGCACCCTGCCTGACCGCCTGCCGTGGGTGAGTGGACACATCCAGATCCGCACTGCGCCCTGCCTGACCGTCTGCCGTGGGTGAGTGGACACAGCCGGATCCGCACTGCGCCCTGCCTGCCCGTCTCCCGTGGGTGAGTGGACACAGCCGGATCCGCACTACGCCCTGCCTGCCCGTCTCCCGTAGGTGAGTGTACACAGCCAGATCCGCACTGCGCCCTGCCTGCCCATCTGCCGTGGGCGAGTGGACACAGCCAGATCCGCACTGCGCCCTGCCTGACCGTCTGCCGTGGGTGAGTGGACACAGCCAGATCCGCACTGCGCCCTGCCTGCCCGTCTGCCGTGGGCGAGAGGTCACAGCCAGATCCGCACTGCGCCCTGCCTGCCCGTCTCCCGTGGGCGAGTGGACACAGCCAGATCCACACTGCGCCTTGCCTGCCCGTCTCCCCTGGGTGAGGGGACACAGCCAGATCCGCACTGCGCCCTGCCTGCCCGTCTCCCGTTGGTGAGTGGACACAGCTAGATCCGCACTGCGCCCTGCCTGCCCGTCTCCCGTGGGTGAGTGGACACAGCCAGATCCGCACTGCGCCTTGCCTGCCCGTCTCCCGTCAGTGAGTGGACACAGCCAGATCCGCACTGCGCCCTGCCTGCCCGTCTCCCGTGGGTGAGTGGACACAGCCAGATCCGCACTGCGCCTTGCCTGCCCGTCTCCCGTCAGTGAGTGGACACAGCCAGATCCGCACTGCGCCCTGCCTGACCGTCTGCCGTGGGTGAGTGGACACAGCCAGATCCACACTGCGCCCTGCCTGCCCGTCTGCCGTGGGTGAGTGTACACAGCCAGATCCGCACTACGCCCTGCCTGACCACCTGCCGTGGGTGAGTGGACACAGCCAGATCCGCACTGCGCCCTGCCTGTCCGCCTGCCGTGGGTGAGTGGACACAGCCAGATCCGTACTGCGCCCTGCCTGCCCGTCTGCCGTGGGTCAGTGGACATAGCCAGATCCACACAGCATCGTCTCTGCCCATCTCCCGTGGGTGAGTGGACACAGCCGGATCCGCATTGCGCCATGCCTGCCCGTCTCCCGTGGGTGAGTGGACACAGCCAGATCCGCACTGCGCCCTGCCTGCCTGTCTCCCGTGGGTGAGTGGACACAGCCAGATCCGCACTGCGCCCTGCCTGCCCGTCTCCCGTGGGCGAGTGGACACAGCCAGATCCGCACTGCGCCCTGCCTGCCCGTCTCCCGTGGGCGAGTGGACACAGCCAGATCCGCACTGCGCCATGCCTGCCCGTCTCCCTTGGGCGAGTGGACACAGCCAGATCCGCACTGCGCCCTGCCTGCCCGTCTCCCGTGGGCGAGTGGACACAGCCAGATCCGCACTGCGCCCTGCCTGCCCATCTGCCGTGGGTCAGTGGACATAGCCATATCCAAAGAGCACCCTTTCTGCCCGTCTCCCGTGGGTGAGTGGACACAGCCAGATCCACACTGCGCCTTGCCTGCCCGTCTCCTCTGGGTGAGGGGACACAGCCAGATCCGCACTGCGCCCTGCCTGCCCGTCTCCCGTGGGTGAGTGGACACAGCCAGATCCGAACTGCGCCCTGCCTGCCCGTCTCCCGTGGGTGAGTGGACACAGCCAGATCCACACTGCGCCCTGCCTGCCCGTCTGCCGTGGGTCAGTGGACATAGCCATATCCACACAGCACCCTCTCTGCCCGTCTCCCGTGGGTGAGTGGACACAGCCAGATCCACACTGCGCCTTGCCTGCCCGTCTCCCCAGGGTGAGGGGACACAGCCAGATCCGCACTGCGCCCTGCCTGCCCGTCTCCCGTGGGTGAGTGGACACAGCCAGATCCGCACTGCGCCCTGCCTGCCCGTCTCCCGTGGGTGAGTGGACACAGCCAGATCCGCACTGCGCATTGCCTGCCCGTCTCCCGTCAGTGAGTGGACACAGCCAGATCCGCACTGCGCCCTGCCTGCCCGCCTGCCGTGGGTGAGTGGACACAGCCAGATCCGCACTGCGCCCTGCCTGACCGTCTGCCGTGGGCGAGTGGACACAGCCAGATCCGCACTGCGCCCTGCCTGACCGTCTGCCGTGGGTGAGTGGACACAGCTAGATCCGCACTGCGCCCTGCCTGCCCGCCTGCCGTGGGTGAGTGGACACAGCCAGATCCGCACTGCGCCCTGCCTGCCCGTCTCCCGAGGGCGAGTGGACACAGCCAGATCCGCACTGCGCCCTGCCTGCCCGTCTCCCGAGGGCGAGTGGACACAGCCAGATCCGCACTGCGCCCTGCCTGCCCGTCTGCCGTGGGTGAGTGGACATAGCCAGATTCGCACTGCGCCCTGCCTCACCATCTGCCGTGGGAAAGTGGACAGAGCCAGATCCGCACTGCGCCCTGCCTGCCCGTCCTCCGTAGGCGAGTGGACACAGCCAGATCCGCACTGCGCCCTGCCTGACTGTCTGCCGTGGGTGAGTGGACACAGCCAGATCCGCACTGCGCACTGCCTGACCGCCTGCCGTGGGTGAGTGGACACAGGCAGATCCGCACTGCGCATTGCCTGCCCGTCTCCCCTGGGTGAACGGACACAGCCAGATTCGCACTACGCCCTGCCTGCCCGTCTCCCGTGGGTGAGTGGACACAGCCAGATCCGCACTACGCCCTGCCTGACCGCCTGCCGTGGGTGAGTGGACCCAGCCAGATCCGCACTGCGCCCTGCCTGACCGCCTGCCGTGAGTGAGTGGACACAGCCAGATCCGTACTGCGCCCTGCCTGCCCGTCTTCCGTGGGTCAGTGGACATAGCCAGATCCACACAGCATCGTCTCTGCCCATCTCCCGTGGGTGAGTGGACACAGTCGGATCCGCACTGCGCCCTGCCTGCCCGTCTCCCGTTGGTGAGTGGACACAGCCAGATCCGCACTGCGCCCTGCCTCCCCGTCTCCCGTGGGTGAGTGGACACAGCCAGATCCGCACTGCGCCCTGCCTGCCCGTCTCCCGTGGGCGAGTGGACACAGCCAGATCCGCACTGCGCCCTGCCTGCCCGTCTCCCGTGGGTGAGTGGACACAGCCAAATCCGCACTGCACCCTGCCTGCCCGTCTCCCGTGGGTGAGTGGACACAGCCAGATCCGCACTGCGACCTGCCTGCCCATCTCCTGTGGGTGAGTGGACACAGCCAAAATCGCACTGCGCCCTGCCTGCCCGTCTCCCGTGGGAGAGTGGACACAGCCAGATCCGCACTGCGCCCTGCCTGCCCGTCTCCCGTGGGTGAGTGGACACAGCCAGATCCGTACTGCGCCCTGCCTGACCGCCTGCCGTTGGTGAGTGGACACAGCCAGATCCGTACTGCGCCCTGCCTGCCCGTCTGCCGTGGGTCAGTGGACATAGCCAGATCCACACAGCACCGTCTCTGCCCATCTCCCGTGGGTTAGTGGACACAGCCAGATCCGCCCTGCGCCCTGCCTGCCCGTCTCCCGTGGGTGAGTGGACACAGCCAGATCCGCACTGCGCCCTTCCTACCCGTCTCCCGTGGGTGAGTGGACACAGCCAGATCCGCACTGCGCCCTGCATGCCCGTCTCCCGTGGGTGAGTGGACACAGCCAGATCCGCACTGCGCCCTGCCTGCCCGTCTCCCGTGGGTGAGTGGACACAGCCAGATCCGCACTGCACCCTGCCTGACCGCCTGCCGTGGGTGAGTGGACACAGCCAGATCCGTACTGCGCCCTGCCTGCCCATCTGCCGTGGGTCAGTGGACATAGCCAGATCCACACAGACCCTCTCTGCCCGTCTCCAGTGGGTGAGTGGACACAGCCAGATCCGCACTGCGCCTTGACTACCCGTCTCCCGTGGGTGAGTGGACACAGCCAGAACCGCACTGCGCCCTGCCTGCCCGTCTCCCGTGGGTGAGTGGACACAGCCAGATCCGCACTGCGCACTGCCTGACCGTCTGCCGTGGGTGAGTGGACACAGCCAGATCCGCACTGCGCCCTGCCTGCCCGTCTCCCGTGGGCGAGTGGACACAGCCACATCCGCACTGCGCCCTGCCTGCCCGTCTGCCGTGGGCGAGTGGACACAGCCAGATCTGTACTGCGCCCTGCCGGCCCATTTGCCGTGGGTCAGTAGACATAGCCAGATCCACACACCGCCATCTCTGCCCATCTCCCGTGTGTGAGTGGACACAGCCGGATCCGCACTGCGCCCTGCCTGCCCGTCTCCCGTGGGTGAGTGGACACAGCCAGATCCGCACTACGCCCTGCCTGCCCATATCCCATGGGTGAGTGGACACAGCCAGATCCGCACTGCGCCCTGCCTGCCCGTCTGCCGTGGGCGAGTGGACACAGCCAGATCCACACTGCGCCCTGCCTGCCCGTCTGCCGTGGGTGAGTGGTCACAGCCAGATCCGCACTGCGCCCTGCCTGCCCGTCTGCCGTGGGCGAGTGGACACAGCCAGATCCGCACTGCGCCCTGCCTGACCGTCTGCCGTGGGTGAGTGGACACAGCCAGATCCACACTGCGCCCTGCCTGCCAGTCTGCCGTTGGTGAGTGGACACAGCCGGATCCGCACTGCGCCCTGCCTGCCCTTCTGCCGTGGGTCAGTGGACATAGCCATATCCACACAGCACCCTCTCTGCCCGTATCCCGTGGGTGAGTGGACACAACCAGATCCACACTGCGCCTTGCCTGCCCGTCTCCCCTGGGTGAGGGGACACAGCCAGATCCGCACTGCGCCCTGCCTGACCACCTGCCGTGGGTGAGTGGACACAGCTAGATCCGTACTGCGCCCTGCCTGCCCGTCTGCCGTGGGTCAGTGGACACAGCCAGATCGGCACTGCGCCCTGGCTGACCGCCTGCTGTGGGTGCGTGTACACAGCCAGATCCACACTGCGCCCTGCCTGACCGCCTGCCGTGGGTGAGTGGATACAGCCAGATCCGCACTGCGCCCTGCCTGACCGCCTGCCGTGGGTTAGTGGACACAGCCAGATCCATACTGCGCCCTGCCTGCCCGTCTCCCGTGGGCGAGTGGACACAGCCAGATCCGCACTGCGCTCTGCCTGCCGGTCTGCCGTGGGTGAGTGGACACAGGCAGATCCGCACTGCGCCCTGCCTGACCGTCTGCTGTTGGTGAGTGGACACAGCCAGATCCACACTGCGCCCTGCCTGCCCGTCTGCCGTGGGTGAGTGGACACAGCCAGATCCGCACTACGCCCTGCCTGACCACCTGCCGTGGGTGAGTGGACACAGCCAGATCCGCACTGCGCCCTGCCTGCCCGTCTCCCGTGGGTGAGTGGACACAGCCAGATCCGCACTGCGCCCTGCCTGCCCGTCTCCCGTGGGCGAGTGGACACAGCCAGATCCGCACTGCGCCCTGCCTGCCCGTCTCCCGTGGGCGAGTGGACACAGCCAGATCCGCACTGCGCTATGCCTGCCCGTCTCCCGTGGGCGAGTGGACACAGCCAGATCCGCACTGCGCCCTGCCTGCCCATCTCCCGTGGGCGAGTGGACACAGCCAGATCCGCACTGCGCCCTGCCTGCCCATCTGCCGTGGGTCAGTGGACATAGCCATATCCAAAGAGCACCCTTTCTGCCCGTCTCCCGTGGGTGAGTGGACACAGCCAGATCCATACTGCGCCTTGCCTGCCCGTCTCCTCTGGGTGAGGGGACACAGCCAGATCCGCACTGCGCCCTGCCTGCCCGTCTCCCGTGGGTGAGTGGACACAGCCAGATCCGCACTGCGCCCTGCCTGCCCGTCTCCCGTGGGTGAGTGGACACAGCCAGATCCACACTGCGCCCTGCCTGCCCGTCTGCCGTGGGTCGGTGGACATAGCGATATCCACACAGCACCCTCTCTGCCCGTCTCCCGTGGGTGAGTGGACACAGCCAGATCCACACTGCGCCTTGCCTGCCCGTCTCCCCAGGGTGAGGGGACACAGCCAGATCCGCACTGCGCCCTGCCTGCCCGTCTCCCGTGGGTGAGTGGACACAGCCAGATCCGCACTGCGCCCTGCCTGCCCGTCTCCCGTGGGTGAGTGGACACAGCCAGATCCGCACTGCGCATTGCCTGCCCGTCTCCCGTCAGTGAGTGGACACAGCCAGATCCGCACTGCGCCCTGCCTGACCGTCTGCCGTGGGTGAGTAGACACAGCCAGATCCACACTGCGCCCTGCCTGCCCGTCTGCCGTGGGCGAGTGGACACAGCCAGATACGCACTGCGCCCTGCCTGACCGTCTGCCGTGGGCGAGTGGACACAGCCAGATCCGCACTGCGCCCTGCCTGACCGTCTGCCGTGGGCGAGTGGACACAGCCAGATCCGCACTGCGCCCTGCCTGCCCGCCTGCCGTGGGTGAGTGGACACAGCCAGATCCGCACTGCGCCCTGCCTGACCGTCTGCCGTGGGCGAGTGGACACAGCCAGATCCGCACTGCGCCCTGCCTGACCGTCTGCCGTGGGTGAGTGGACACAGCCAGATCCGCACTGCGCCCTGTCTGCCCGCCTGCCGTGGGTGAGTGGACACAGCCAGATCCGCACTGCGCCCTGCCTGCCCGTCTCCCGAGGGCGAGTGGACACAGCCAGATCCGCACTGCGCCCTGCCTGCCCGTCTGCCGTGGGTGAGTGGACATAGCCAGATTCGCACTGCGCCCTGCCTCACCATCTGCCGTGGGAAAGTGGACAGAGCCAGATCCGCACTGCGCCCTGCCTGCCCGTCCTCCGTGGGCGAGTGGACACAGCCAGATCCGCACTGCGCCCTGCCTGACTGTCTGCCGTGGGTGAGTGGACACAGCCAGATCCGCACTGCGCACTGCCTGACCGCCTGCCGTGGGTGAGTGGACACAGGCAGATCCGCACTGCGCATTGCCTGCCCGTCTCCCCTGGGTGAACGGACACAGCCAGATTCGCACTACGCCCTGCCTGCCCGTCTCCCGTGGGTGAGTGGACACAGCCAGATCCGCACTACGCCCTGCCTGACCGCCTGCCGTGGGTGAGTGGACCCAGCCAGATCCGCACTGCGCCCTGCCTGACCGCCTGCCGTGAGTGAGTGGACACAGCCAGATCCGTACTGCGCCCTGCCTGCCCGTCTTCCGTGGGTCAGTGGACATAGCCAGATCCACACAGCATCGTCTCTGCCCATCTCCCGTGGGTGAGTGGACACAGCCGGATCCGCACTGCGCCCTGCCTGCCCGTCTCCCGTTGGTGAGTGGACACAGCCAGATCCGCACTGCGCCCTACCTCCCCGTCTCCCGTGGGTGAGTGGACACAGCCAGATCCGCACTGCGCCCTGCCTGCCCGTCTCCCGTGGGCGAGTGGACACAGCCAGATCCGCACTGCGCCCTGCCTGCCCGTCTCCCGTGGGTGAGTGGACACAGCCAAATCCGCACTGCACCCTGCCTGCCCGTCTCCCGTGGGTGAGTGGACACAGCCAGATCCGCACTGCGACCTGCCTGCCCATCTCCTGTGGGTGAGTGGACACAGCCAAAATCGCACTGCGCCCTGCCTGCCCGTCTCCCGTGGGAGAGTGGACACAGCCAGATCCGCACTGCGCCCTGCCTGCCCGTCTCCCGTGGGTGAGTGGACACAGCCAGATCCGTACTGCGCCCTGCCTGACCGCCTGCCGTTGGTGAGTGGACACAGCAAGATCCGTACTGCGCCCTGCCTGCCCGTCTGCCGTGGGTCAGTGGACATAGCCAGATCCACACAGCACCATCTCTGCCCATCTCCCGTGGGTTAGTGGACACAGCCAGATCCGCCCTGCGCCCTGCCTGCCCGTCTCCCGTGGGTGAGTGGACACAGCCAGATCCGCACTGCGCCCTTCCTACTCGTCTCCCGTGGGTGAGTGGACACAGCCAGATCCGCACTGCGCCCTGCATGCCCGTCTCCCGTGGGTGAGTGGACACAGCCTGATCCGCACTGCGCCCTGCCTGCCCGTCTCCCGTGGGTGAGTGGACACAGCCAGATCCGCACTGCACCCTGCCTGACCGCCTGCCGTGGGTGAGTGGACACACCCAGATCCGTACTGCGCCCTGCCTGCCCATCTGCCGTGGGTCAGTGTACATAGCCAGATCCACACAGACCCTCTCTGCCCGACTCCAGTGGGTGAGTGGACACAGCCAGATCCGCACTGCGCCTTGACTACCCGTCTCCCGTGGGTGAGTGGACACAGCCAGAACCGCACTGCGCCCTGCCTGCCCGTCTCCCGTGGGTGAGTGGACACAACCAGATCCGCACTGCGCACTGCCTGACCGTCTGCCGTGGGTGAGTGGACACAGCCATATCCGCACTGCGCCCTGCCTGACCGCCTGCCGTGGGTGAGTGGACACAGCCAGATCCGCACTGCGCCCTGCCTGCCCGTCTCCCGTGGGTGAGTGGACACAGCCAGATCCGCACTGCGCACTGCCTGACCGTCTGCCGTGGGTGAGTGGACACAGCCAAATCCACACTGCGCCCTGCCTGCCCGTCTGCCGTAAGTGAGTGGACACAGCCAGATCCGTACTGCACCCTGCCTGACCGTCTGCCGTCGGTGAGTGGACACGGCCAGAACCGCACTGCGCCCTGGCTGACTGCCTGCTGTGGGTGCGTGGACATAGCCAGATCCGCACAGCACCCTGCCTGACCGCCTGCCATGGGTGAGTGGACACAGCCAGATCCACACTGCGCCCTGCCTGACCGTCTGCCGTGGGTGAGTGGACACAGCCGGATCCGCACTGCGCCCTGCCTGCCCGTCTCCCGTGGGTGAGTGGACACAGCCGGATCCGCACTACGCCCTGCCTGCCCGTCTCCCGTGGGTGAGTGTACACAGCCAGATCCGCACTGCGCCCTGCCTGCCCATCTGCCGTGGGCGAGTGGACACAGCCAGATCCGCACTGCGCCCTGCCTGACCGCCTGCCGTGGGTGAGTGGACACAGCCAGATCCGCACTGCGCCCTGCCTGCCCGTCTGCCGTGGGCGAGAGGTCACAGCCAGATCCGCACTGCGCCCTGCCTGCCCGTCTCCCGTGGGCGAGTGGACACAGCCAGATCCACACTGCGCCTTGCCTGCCCGTCTCCCCTGGGTGAGGGGACACAGCCAGATCCGCACTGCGCCCTGCCTGCCCGTCTCCCGTTGGTGAGTGGACACAGCTAGATCCGCACTGCGCCCTGCCTGCCCGTCTCCCGTGGGTGAGTGGACACAGCCAGATCCGCACTGCGCCTTGCCTGCCCGTCTCCCGTCAATGAGTGGACACAGCCAGATCCGCACTGCGCCCTGCAAGCCCGTCTCCCGTGGGTGAGTGGACACAGCCAGATCCACACTGCGCCCTGCCTGCCCGTCTCCCGTGGGTGAGTGGACACAGCCAGATCCGCACTGCGCCCTGCCTGCCCGTCTCCCGTGGGCGAGTGGACACAGCCAGATCCGCACTGCGCCCTGCCTGCCCGTCTGCCGTGGGTGAGTGGACACAGCCAGATCCACACTGCGCCCTGCCTGCCCGTCTGCCGTGGGTGAGTGTACACAGCCAGATCCGCACTACGCCCTGCCTGACCACATGCCGTGGGTGAGTGGACACAGCCAGATCCGCACTGCGCCCTGCCTGTCCGCCTGCCGTGGGTGAGTGGACACAGCCAGATCCGTACTGCGCCCTGCCTGCCCGTCTGCCGTGGGTCAGTGGACATAGCCAGATCCACACAGCATCGTCTCTGCCCATCTCCCGTGGGTGAGTGGACACAGCCGGATCCGCATTGCGCCATGCCTGCCCGTCTCCCGTGGGTGAGTGGACACAGCCAGATCCGCACTGCGCCCTGCCTGCCCGTCTCCCGTGGGCGAGTGGACACAGCCAGATCTGCACTGCGCCCTGCCTGACCGTCTACCGTGAGTGAGTGGACACAGCCAGATCCGCACTGCGCCCTGCCTGACCGCCTGCCGTGGGCGAGTGGACACAGCCAGATCCGCACTGCGCCCTGCCTGCCCGTCTCCCGTGGGCGAGTGGACACAGCCACATCCGCACTGCGCCCTGCCTGCCCGTCTGCCGTGGGCGAGTGGACACAGCCAGATCCGTACTGCGCCCTGCCTGCCCATCAGCCGTGGGTCAGTAGACATAGCCAGATCCACACACCGCCATCTCTGCCCATCTCCCGTGTGTGAGTGGACACAGCAGGATCCGCACTGCGCCCTGCCTGCCCGTCTCCCGTGGGTGAGTGGACACAGCCAGATCCGCACTACGCCCTGCCTGCCCATATCCCGTGGGTGAGTGGACACAGCCAGATCCGCACTGCGCCCTGCCTGCCCGTCTGCCGTGGGCGAGTGGACACAGCCAGATCCACACTGCGCCCTGCCTGCCCGTCTGCCGTGGGTGAGTGGTCACAGCCAGATCCGCACTGCGCCCTGCCTGCCCGTCTGCCGTGGGCGAGTGGACACAGCCAGATCCGCACTGCGCCCTGCCTGACCTTCTGCCGTGGGTGAGTGGACACAGCCAGATCCACACTGCGCCCTGCCTGCCAGTCTGCCGTTGGTGAGTGGACACAGCCGGATCCGCACTGCGCCCTGCCTGCCCTTCTGCCGTGGGTCAGTGGACATAGCCATATCCACACAGCACCCTCTCTGCCCGTATCCCGTGGGTGAGTGGACACAACCAGATCCACACTGCGCCTTGCCTGCCCGTCTCCCCTGGGTGAGGGGACACAGCCAGATCCGCACTGCGCCCTGCCTGACCACCTGCCGTGGGTGAGTGGACACAGCTAGATCCGTACTGCGCCCTGCCTGCCCGTCTGCCGTGGGTCAGTGGACACAGCCAGATCCGCACTGCGCCCTGGCTGACCGCCTGCTGTGGGTGCGTGTACACAGCCAGATCCACACTGCGCCCTGCCTGACCGCCTGCCGTGGGTGAGTGGATACAGCCAGATCCGCACTGCGCCCTGCCTGACCGCCTGCCGTGGGTTAGTGGACACAGCCAGATCCATACTGCGCCCTGCCTGCCCGTCTCCCGTGGGCGAGTGGACACAGCCAGATCCGCACTGCGCTCTGCCTGCCGGTCTGCCGTGGGTGAGTGGACACAGGCAGATCCGCACTGCGCCCTGCCTGACCGTCTGCTGTTGGTGAGTGGACACAGCCAGATCCACACTGCGCCCTGCCTGCCCGTCTGCCGTGGGTGAGTGGACACAGCCAGATCCGCACTACGCCCTGCCTGACCACCTGCCGTGGGTGAGTGGACACAGCCAGATCCGCACTGCGCCCTGCCTGTCCGCCTGCCGTGGGTGAGTGGACACAGCCAGATCCGTACTGCGCCCTGCCTGCCCGTCTGCCGTGGGTCAGTGGACATAGCCAGATCCACACAGCATCGTCTCTGCCCATCTCCCGTGGGTGAGTGGACACAGCCGGATCCGCACTGCGCCCTGCCTGCCCGTCTCCCGTTGGTGAGTGGACACAGCCAGATCCGCACTGCGCCCTGCCTCCCTGTCTCCCGTGGGTGAGTGGACACAGCCAGATCCGCACTGCGCCCTGCCTGCCCATCTCCCGTGGGCGAGTGGACACAGCCAGATCCGCACTGCGCCCTGCCTGCCCGTCTCCCGTGGGTGAGTGGACACAGCCAAATCCGCACTGCACCCTGCCTGCCCGTCTCCCGTGGGTGAGTGGACACAGCCAGATCCGCACTGCGACCTGCCTGCCCATCTCCTGTGGGTGAGTGGACACAGCCAAAATCGCACTGCGCCCTGCCTGCCCGTCTCCCGTGGGAGAGTGGACACAGCCAGATCCGCACTGCGCCCTGCCTGCCCGTCTCCCGTGGGTGAGTGGACACAGCCAGATCCGTACTGCGCCCTGCCTGACCGACTGCCGTTGGTGAGTGGACACAGCCAGATCCGCACTGCGCCCTGCCTGTCCGCCTGCCGTGGGTGAGTGGACACAGCCAGATCCGTACTGCGCCCTGCCTGCCCGTCTTCCGTGGGTCAGTGGACATAGCCAGATCCACACAGCATCGTCTCTGCCCATCTCCCGTGGGTGAGTGGACACAGCCGGATCCGCACTGCGCCCTGCCTGCCCGTCTCCCGTTGGTGAGTGGACACAGCCAGATCCGCACTGCGCCCTGCCTCCCCGTCTCCCGTGGGTGAGTGGACACAGCCAGATCCGCACTGCGCCCTGCCTGCCCGTCTCCCGTGGGCGAGTGGACACAGCCAGATCCTCACTGCGCCCTGCCTCACCGTCTCCCGTGGGTGAGTGGACACAGCCAGATCCGCACTGCGCCCTGCCTGCCCATCTCCCGTGGGCGAGTGGACACAGCCAGATCCGCACTGCGCCCTGCCTGCCCGTCTCCCGTGGGTGAGTGGACACAGCCAAATCCGCACTGCACCCTGCCTGCCCGTCTCCCGTGGGTGAGTGGACACAGCCAGATCCGCACTGCGACCTGCCTGCCCATCTCCTGTGGGTGAGTGGACACAGCCAAAATCGCACTGCGCCCTGCCTGCCCGTCTCCCGTGGGAGAGTGGACACAGCCAGATCCGCACTGCGCCCTGCCTGACTGTCTGCCGTGGGTGAGTGGACACAGCCAGATCCGCACTGCGCACTGCCTGACCGCCTGCCGTGGGTGAGTGGACACAGGCAGATCCGCACTGCGCATTGCCTGCCCGTCTCCCCTGGGTGAACGGACACAGCCAGATTCGCACTACGCCCTGCCTGCCCGTCTCCCGTGGGTGAGTGGACACAGCCAGATCCGCACTACGCCCTGCCTGACCGCCTGCCGTGGGTGAGTGGACCCAGCCAGATCCGCACTGCGCCCTGCCTGACCGCCTGCCGTGAGTGAGTGGACACAGCCAGATCCGTACTGCGCCCTGCCTGCCCGTCTTCCGTGGGTCAGTGGACATAGCCAGATCCACACAGCATCGTCTCTGCCCATCTCCCGTGGGTGAGTGGACACAGCCGGATCCGCACTGCGCCCTGCCTGCCCGTCTCCCGTTGGTGAGTGGACACAGCCAGATCCGCACTGCGCCCTGCCTCCCCGTCTCCCGTGGGTGAGTGGACACAGCCAGATCCGCACTGCGCCCTGCCTGCCCGTCTCCCGTGGGCGAGTGGACACAGCCAGATCCGCACTGCGCCCTGCCTGCCCGTCTCCCGTGGGTGAGTGGACACAGCCAAATCCGCACTGCACCCTGCCTGCCCGTCTCCCGTGGGTGAGTGGACACAGCCAGATCCGCACTGCGACCTGCCTGCCCATCTCCTGTGGGTGAGTGGACACAGCCAAAATCGCACTGCGCCCTGCCTGCCCGTCTCCCGTGGGAGAGTGGACACAGCCAGATCCGCACTGCGCCCTGCCTGCCCGTCTCCCGTGGGTGAGTGGACACAGCCAGATCCGTACTGCGCCCTGCCTGACCGCCTGCCGTTGGTGAGTGGACACAGCCAGATCCGTACTGCGCCCTGCCTGCCCGTCTGCCGTGGGTCAGTGGACATAGCCAGATCCACACAGCACCGTCTCTGCCCATCTCCCGTGGGTTAGTGGACACAGCCAGATCCGCCCTGCGCCCTGCCTGCCCGTCTCCCGTGGGTGAGTGGACACAGCCAGATCCGCACTGCGCCCTTCCTACCCGTCTCCCGTGGGTGAGTGGACACAGCCAGATCCGCACTGCGCCCTGCATGCCCGTCTCCCGTGGGTGAGTGGACACAGCCAGATCCGCACTGCGCCCTGCCTGCCCGTCTCCCGTGGGTGAGTGGACACAGCCAGATCCGCACTGCACCCTGCCTGACCGCCTGCCGTGGGTGAGTGGACACAGCCAGATCCGTACTGCGCCCTGCCTGCCAATCTGCCGTGGGTCAGTGGACATAGCCAGATCCACACAGACCCTCTCTGCCCGTCTCCAGTGGGTGAGTGGACACAGCCAGATCCGCACTGCGCCTTGACTACCCGTCTCCCGTGGGTGAGTGGACACAGCCAGAACCGCACTGCGCCCTGCCTGCCCGTCTCCCGTGGGTGAGTGGACACAGCCAGATCCGCACTGCGCACTGCCTGACCGTCTGCCGTGGGTGAGTGGACACAGCCAAATCCACACTGCGCCCTGCCTGCCCGTCTGCCGTAAGTGAGTGGACACAGCCAGATCCGTACTGCACCCTGCCTGACCGTCTGCCGTCGGTGAGTGGACACGGCCAGATCCGCACTGCGCCCTGGCTGACTGCCTGCTGTGGGTGCGTGGACATAGCCAGATCCGCACAGCACCCTGCCTGACCGCCTGCCGTGGGTGAGTGGACACAGCCAGATCCGCACTGCGCCCTGCCTGACCGTCTGCCGTGGGTGAGTGGACACAGCCGGATCCGCACTGCGCCCTGCCTGCCCGTCTCCCGTGGGTGAGTGGCCACAGCCGGATCCGCACTACGCCCTGCCTGCCCGTCTCCCGTAGGTGAGTGTACACAGCCAGATCCGCACTGCGCCCTGCCTGCCCATCTGCCGTGGGCGAGTGGACACAGCCAGATCCGCACTGCGCCCTGCCTGACCGTCTGCCGTGGGTGAGTGGACACAGCCAGATCCGCACTGCGCCCTGCCTGCCGGTCTGCCGTGGGCGAGAGGTCACAGCCAGATCCGCACTGCGCCCTGCCTACCCGTCTCCCGTGGGCGAGTGGACACAGCCAGATCCACACTGCGCCTTGCCTGCCCGTCTCCCCTGGGTGAGGGGACACAGCCAGATCCGCACTGCGCCCTGCCTGCCCGTCTCCCGTTGGTGAGTGGACACAGCTAGATCCGCACTGCGCCCTGCCTGCCCGTCTCCCGTGGGTGAGTGGACACAGCCAGATCCGCACTGCGCCTTGCATGCCCGTCTCCCGTCAGTGAGTGGACACAGCCAGATCCGCACTGCGCCCTGCCTGCCCGTCTCCCGTGGGTGAGTGGACACAGCCAGATCCACACTGCGCCCTGCCTGCCCGTCTCCCGTTGGTGAGTGGACACAGCCAGATCCGCACTGCGCCTTGCCTGCCCGTCTCCCGTCAGTGAGTGGACACAGCCAGATCCGCACTGCGCCCTGCCTGACCGTCTGCCGTGGGTGAGTGGACACAGCCAGATCCACACTGCGCCCTGCCTGCCCGTCTGCCGTGGGTGAGTGTACACAGCCAGATCCGCACTACGCCCTGCCTGACCACCTGCCGTGGGTGAGTGGACACAGCCAGATCCGCACTGCGCCCTGCCTGTCCGCCTGCCGTGGGTGAGTGGACACAGCCAGATCCGTACTGCGCCCTGCCTGCCCGTCTGCCGTGGGTCAGTGGACATAGCCAGATCCACACAGCATCGTCTCTGCCCATCTCCCGTGGGTGAGTGGACACAGCCGGATCCGCATTGCGCCATGCCTGCCCGTCTCCCGTGGGTGAGTGGACACAGCCAGATCCGCACTGCGCCCTGCCTGCCCGTCTCCCGTGGGCGAGTGGACACAGCCAGATCCGCACTGCGCCCTGCCTGCCCGTCTCCCGTGGGCGAGTGGACACAGCCAGATCCGCAATGCGCCCTGCCTGCCCGTCTCCCGTGGGCGAGTGGACACAGCCAGATCCGCACTGCGCCCTGCCTGCCCGTCTCCCGTGGGCGAGTGGACACAGCCAGATCCGCACTGCGCCCTGCCTGCCCGTCTCCCGTGGGCGAGTGGACACAGCCAGATCCGCACTGCGCCCTGCCTGCCCATCTGCCGTGGGTCAGTGGACATAGCCATATCCAAAGAGCACCCTTTCTGCCCGTCTCCCGTGGGTGAGTGGACACAGCCAGATCCACACTGCGCCTTGCCTGCCCGTCTCCTCTGGGTGAGGGGACACAGCCAGATCCGCACTGCGCCCTGCCTGCCCGTCTCCCGTGGGTGAGTGGACACAGCCAGATCCGCACTGCGCCCTGCCTGAAGGTCTGCCGTGGGTGAGTGGACACAGCCAGATCCGCACTACGCCCTACCTGACCGCCTGCCGAGGGTCAGTGGACACAGCCAGATATGCACTGCGCCCTGCCGGCCCGTCTCCCGTGGGCGAGTGGACACAGCCAGATCCGCACTGCGCCCTGCCTGACAGTCTGCCGTGGGTGAGTGGACACAGCCAGATCCGCACTGCGCCCTGCCTGACCGCCTGCCGTGGGCGAGTGGACACAGCCAGATACGCACTGCGCCCTGCCTGCCCGTCTCCCGTGGCGAGTGGACACAGCCAGATCCGCACTGCGCCCTGCCTGCCCGTCTGCCGTGGGTGAGTGGACACAGCCAGATCCGCACTGCGCCCTGCCTGACCGTCTGCCGTGGGTGAGTGGACACAGCCAGATCCGCACTGCGCCCTGCCTGACCGTCTGCCGTTGGTGAGTGGACACAGCCAGATCCGCACTGCGCCCTGCCTGACCGTCTGCCGTGTGTCAGTGGACATAGCCATATCCACACAGCACACATTCTGCCCATCTCCCGTGGGTGAGTGGACACAGCCAGATCCACACTGCGCCTTGCCTGCCCGTCTCCCCTGGGTGAGGGGACACAGCCAGATCCGCACTACGCCCTGCCTGCCCGTCTCCCGTGGGTGAGCGGAGACAGCCAGATCCGCACTGCGCCCTGCCTGCCCGTCTGCCGTGGGTGATTGGACACAGCCAGATCCGCACTGCGCCCTGCCTGACCGTCTGCCGTTGGTGAGTGGACACAGCCAGATCCGCACTGCGCCCTGCCTGACCGTCTGCCGTGTGTCAGTGGACATAGCCATATCCACACAGCACACATTCTGCCCATCTCCCGTGGGTGAGTGGACACAGCCAGATCCACACTGCGCCTTGCCTGCCCGTCTCCCCTGGGTGAGGGGACACAGCCAGATCCGCACTGCGCCCTGCCTGCCCGTCTCCCGTGGGTGAGCGGACACAGCCAGATCCGCACTGCGCCCTGCCTGCCCGTCTCCCGTGGGTGAGTGGACACAGCCAGATCCGAACTGCGCCTTGCCTGCCCGTCTCCCGTCAGTGAGTGGACACAGCCAGATCCGCACTGCGCCCTGCCTGCCCGTCTCCCGTGGGCGAGTGTACACAGCCAGATCCGCACTGCGCCCTGCCTGCCCGCCTGCCGTGGGTGAGTGGACACAGGCAGATTCACACTGCGCCCTGCCTGCCCGTCTGCCGTGGGTGAGTGGACACAGCCAGATCCGCACTGCACCCTGCCTGACCGTCTGCCGTGGGTGAGTGGACACAGCCAGATCCGCACTACGCCCTACCTGACCGCCTGCCGTGGGTCAGTGGACACAGCCAGATATGCACTGCGCCCTGCCGGCCCGTCTCCCCTGGGCGAGTGGACACAGCCAGATCCGCACTGCGCCCTGCCTGACAGTCTGCCGTGGGTGAGTGGACACAGCCAGATCCGCACTGCGCCCTGCCTGACCGCCTGCCGTGGGCGAGTGGACACAGCCAGATACGCACTGCGCCCTGCCTGCCCGTCTACCGTGGGCGAGTGGACACAGCCAGATCCGCACTGCACCCTGCCTGCACGTCTGCCGTGGGTGAGTGGACACAGCCAGATCCGCACTGCGCCCTGCCTGACCGTCTGCCGTAGGTGAGTGGACACAGCCAGATCCGCACTGCGCCCTGCCTGACCGTCTGCCGTTGGTGAGTGGACACAGCCAGATCCGCACTGCGCCCTGCCTGACCGTCTGCCGTGTGTCAGTGGACATAGCCATATCCACACAGCACACATTCTGCCTATCTCCCGTGGCTAGTGGACACAGCCAGATCCACACTGCGCCTTGCCTGCCCGTCTCCCCTGGGTGAGGGGACACAGCCAGATCCGCACTGCGCCCTGCCTGCCCGTCTCCCGTGGGTGCGCGGACACAGCCAGATCCGCACTGCGCCCTGCCTGCCCGTCTCCCGTGGGTGAGTGGACACAGCCAGATCCGAACTGCGCCTTGCCTGCCCGTCTCCCGTCAGTGAGTGGACACAGCCAGATACGCACTGCGCCCTGCCTGCCCGTCTGCCGTGGGTGAGTGGACACAGCCAGATCCGTACTGCGCCTTGCCTGCCCGTCTCCCGTCAGTGAGTGGACACAGCCAGATCCGCACTGCGCCCTGCCTGCCCATCTGCCGTGGGTGATTGGACACAGCCAGATGCGCACTGCGCCCTGCCTGCCCGTCCCCCGTGGGTGAGTGGACACAGCCAGATCCGCACTGCGCCCTACCTGCCCGTCTCCCGTCGGTGAGTGTCCACAGCCAGATCCGCACTGCGCCCTGCCTGCCCGTCTCCCATGGGTGAGTGGACACAGCCAGATCCGCACTGCGCCCTGCCTGCCCGTCTCCCGTGGGCGAGTGGACACAGCCAGATCCGCACTGCGCCCTGCCTGCCCGCCTGCCGTGGGTGAGTGGACACAGCCAGATACGCACTGCGCCCTGCCTGCCCGTCACCCGTTGGCGAGTGGACACAGCCAGATCCACACTGCGCCCTGCCTGCCCGTCTGCCGTGGGTGAGTGGACACAGCCAGATCCGCACTGCGCCCTGCCTGACCGTCTGCCGTGGGTGAGTGGCCACAGCCAGATCCGCACTGCGCCCTGCCTGCCCGTCTGCCGTGGGTGAGTGGACACAGCC
Organism: Microcebus murinus; assembly: GCF_040939455.1. Classification (NCBI taxonomy): domain Eukaryota; kingdom Metazoa; phylum Chordata; class Mammalia; order Primates; family Cheirogaleidae; genus Microcebus; species Microcebus murinus. The sequence goes on along the minus strand of NC_134125.1, from coordinate 33,005,230 downwards.
AGATCCGCACTGCGCCCTGCCTGACCGTCTGCCGTGGGCGAGTGGACACAGCCAGATCCGCACTGCGCCCTGCCTGCCCGTCTGCCGTGGGTGAGTGGACACAGCCAGATCCGCACTGCGCCCTGCCTGCCCGTCTCCCGTGGGTCAGTGGACATAGCCATATCCACACAGCACCCTCTCTGCCCGTCTCCCGTGGGCGAGTGGACACAGCCAGATCCGCACTGCGCCCTGCCTGCCCGCCTGCCGTGGGTGAGTGGACACAGCCAGATACGCACTGCGCCCTGCCTGCCCGTCTCCCGTGGGCGAGTGGACACAGCCAGATCCGCACTGCGCCCTGCCTGCCCGCCTGCCGTGAGTGAGTGGACACAGCCAGATCCGCACTGCGCCCTGCCTGCCCGTCTCCCGTGGGCGAGTGGACACAGCCAGATCCGCACTGCGCCCTGCCTGCCCGTCTGCCGTGGGTGAGTGGACACAGCCAGATTCGCACTGCGCCCTGCCTCACCATCTGCCGTGGGGGAGTGGACAGTGCCAGATCCGCACTGCGCCCTGCCTGCCCGTCCTCTGTGGGCGAGTGGACACAGTCAGATCCGCACTGCGCCCTGCCTAACTGTCTGCCGTGGGTGAGTGGACACAGCCAGATCCGCACTGCGCCCTGCCTGACCGCCTGCCGTGGGTGAGTGGACACAGCCAGATCCGCACTGCGCATTGCCTGCCCGTCTCCCCTGGGTGAACGGACACAGCCAGATTCGCACTATGCCCTGCTTGCCCGTCTCCCGTGGGTGAGTGGACACAGCCAGATCCGCACTACGCCCTGCCTGACCGCCTGCCGTGGGTGAGTGGACCCAGCCAGATCCGCACTGCGCCCTGCCTGACCGCCTGCCGTGAGTGAGTGGACACAGCCAGATCCATACTGCGCCCTGCCTGCCCGTCTTCCGTGGGTGAGTGGACATGGCCAGATCCACACAGCACCGTCTCTGCCCATCTCCCGTGGGTGAGTGGACATAGCCAGATCCGCACTGCGCCCTGCCTGCCCGTCTACCGTGGGCGAGTGGACACAGCCAGATCCGCACTGCGCCCTGCCTGACCGTCTGCCGTGGGTGAGTGGACACAGCCAGATCCACACTGCGCCCTGCCTGCCCGTCTGCCGTGGGTGAGTGGACACAGCCAGATCCGCACTGCGCCCTGCCTGACCGTCTGCCGTGGGTGAGTGGACACAGCCAGATCCGCACTGCGCCCTGCCATACCGCCTGCTGTGGGTGGGTGGACACAGCCTGATCCGCACTGCGCCCTACCTGACCGCCTGCCGTGGGTGAGTGGACACAGCCAGATCCGCACTGCGCCCTGCCTGACCGTCTGCCGTGGGTGAGTGGACACAGCCAGATCCGCACTGCGCCCTGCCTGCCCGTCTCCCGTGGGCGAGTGGACACAGCCAGATCCGCACTGTGCCCTGCCTGCCCGTCTCCCGTGGGTGAGTGGACACAGCCAGATCTGCACTGCGCCCTGCCTGCCCGTCTTCCGTGGGCGAGTGGACACAGCCAGATCGGCACTGCGCCTTGCCTGCCCGTCTGCTGTTGGCGAGAGGACACAGCCAGATCCGCACTGCTCCCTGCCTGACCGTCTGCCGTGGGTGAGTGGACACAGCCAGATCCACACTGCCCCCTGCCTGCCCGTCTCCCGTGGGCGAGTGGACACAGCCAGATCCGCACTGCGCCCTGCCTGCCCGTATGCCGTGGGTGAGTGGACACAGCCAGATCCGCACTGCGCCCTGCCTGACCGTCTTCCGTAGGTGAGTGGACACAGCCAGATCCACACTGCGCCCTGCCTGCCCGTCTTCCGTGGGTGAGTGGACACAGCCAGATCCGCACTGCGCCCTGCCTGCCCGTCTGCCGTAGGTCAGTGGACATAGCCATATCCACACAGCACCCTCTCTGCCCGTCTCCCGTGGGTGTGTGGACACAGCCAGATCCACACTGCGCCCTGCCTGCCCGTCTTCCGTGGGTGAGTGGACACAGCCAGATCCGCACTGCACCCTGTCTGACCGTCTTCCGTGGGTGAGTGGACACAGCCAGATCCGCACTGTGCCCTGCCTGCCCGTCTCCCGTGGGTGAGTGGACACAGCCAAATCCGCACTGCGCCCTGCCTGCCCGTCTCCCGTGGGTGAGTGGACACAGCCAGATCCGCACTGCACCCTGTCTGACCGTCTGCCGTTGGTGAGTGGACACACCCAGATCCGCACTGCGCCCTGCATGACCGTCTGCCGTGGGTCAGTGGACATAGCCATATCCACACAGCACCCTCTCTGCCCGTCTCCCGTGGGTGTGTGGACACAGCCAGTTCCACACTGCGCCTTGCCTGCCCGTCTCCCGTGGGTGAGGGGACACAGCCAGATCCGCACTGCGCCCTGCCTGCCCGTGTCCCGTGGGTGAGTGGACACAGCCAGATCTGCACTGCACCCGGCCTGCCCGTCCCCTGTGGGTGAGTGGACACAGCGAGATCCGCACTGCGCCTTGCATGCCCGTTTCCCGTCAGTGAGTGGACACAGCCAGATCCGCACTGCGCCCTGCCTGCCCGTCTCCCGTGGGTGAGTGGACACAGCCAGATCCGCACTGCGCCCTGCCTGCCCGTCTCCCGTGGGCGAGTGGACACAGCCAGATCCGCACTGCGCCCTGCCTGCCCGTCTGCCGTGGGTGAGTGGACACAGCCAGATCCGCACTGCGCCCTGCCTGCCCGTCTGCCGTGGGTGAGTGTACACAGCCAGATCCGCACTGCACCCTGTCTGACCGTCTGCCGTGGGTGAGTGGACACAGCCAGATCCGCACTGTGCCCTGCCTGCCCGTCTCCCGTGGGTGAGTGGACACAGCCAGATCCGAACTGCGCCCTGCCTGCCCGTCTCCCGTGGGTGAGTGGACACAGCCAGATCCGCACTGCACCCTGTCTGACCGTCTGCCGTTGGTGAGTGGACACAGCCAGATCCGCACTGCGCCCTGCCTGACCGTCTGCCGTGGGTCAGTGGACATAGCCATATCCACACAGCACCCTCTCTGCCCGTCCCCCGTGGGTGTGTGGACACAGCCAGATCCACACTGCGCCTTGCCTGCCCGTCTCCCGTGGGTGAGGGGACACAGCCAGATCCGCACTGCGCCCTGCCTGCCCGTCTCCCATGGGTGAGTGGACACAGCCAGATCCGCACTGCGCCCTGCCTGCCCGTCCCCTGTGGGTGAGTGGACACAGCGAGATCCGCACTGCGCCTTGCATGCCCGTCTCCCGTCAGTGAGTGGACACAGCCAGATCCGCACTGCGCCCTGCCTGCCCGTCTCCCGTGGGTGAGTGGACACAGCCAGATCCGCACTGCGCCCTGCCTGCCCGTCTACCGTGGGCGAGTGGACACAGCCAGATCCGCACTGCGCCCTGCCTGCCCGTGTGCCGTGGGTGAGTGGACACAGCCAGAACCGCACTGCGCCCTGCCTGCCCGTCTGCCGTGGGTGAGTGGACACAGCCAGATCCGCACTGCACCCTGTCTGACCGTCTGCCATGGGTGAGTGGACACAGCCAGATCCGCACTGTGCCCTGCCTGCCCGTCTCCCGTGGGTGAGTGGACACAGCCCGATCCTTACTGCGCCCTGCCTGCCCGTCTCCCGTGGGTGAGTGGACACAGCCGGATCCGCACTGCACCCTGTCTGACCGTCTGCCGTTGGTGAGTGGACACAGCCAGATCCGCACTGCGCCCTGCCTGACCGTCTGCCGTGGGTCAGTGGACATAGCCATATCCACACAGCACCCTCTCTGCCCGTCCCCCGTGGGTGTGTGGACACAGCCAGATCCACACTGCGCCTTGCCTGCCCGTCTCCCGTGGGTGAGGGGACACAGCCAGATCCGCACTGCGCCCTGCCTGCCCGTGTCCCGTGGGTGAGTGGACACAGCCAGATCCGCACTGCGCCCTGCCTGCCCGTCCCCTGTGGGTGAGTGGACACAGCGAGATCCGCACTGCGCCTTGCATGCCCGTTTCCCGTCAGTGAGTGGACACAGCCAGATCCGCACTGCGCCCTGCCTGCCCGTCTCCCGTGGGTGAGTGGACACAGCCAGATCCGCACTGCACCCTGCCTGCCCGTCTCCCGTGGGCGAGTGGACACAGCCAGATCCGCACTGCGCCCTGCCTGCCCGTCTGCCGTGGGTGATTGGACACAGCCAGATCCGCACTGCGCCCTGCCTGCCCGTCTGCCGTGGGTGAGTGGACACAGCCAGATCCGCACAGCACCCTGTCTGACCGTCTGCCGTGGGTGAGTGGACACAGCCAGATCCGCACTGTGCCCTGCCTGCCCGTCTCCCGTGGGTGAGTGGACACAGCCAGATCCGAACTGCGCCCTGCCTGCCCGTCTCCCGTGGGTGAGTGGACACAGCCAGATCCGCACTGCACCCTGTATGACCGTCTGCCGTTGGTGAGTGGACACACCCAGATCCGCACTGCGCCCTGCCTGACCGTCTGCCATGGGTCAGTGGACATAGCCATATCCACACAGCACCCTCTCTGCCCGTCCCCCGTGGGTGTGTGGACACAGCCAGATCCACACTGCGCCTTGCCTGCCCGTCTCCCGTGGGTGAGGGGACACAGCCAGATCCGCACTGCGCCCTGCCTGCCCGTCTCCCATGGGTGAGTGGACACAGCCAGATCCGCACTGCGCCCTGCCTGCCCGTCCCCCGTGGGTGAGTGGACACAGCCAGATCTGCACTACGCCCTGCCTGCCCGTGTCCCGTGGGTGAGTGGACACAGCCAGATCCGCACTGCGCCCTGCCTGCCCGTCCCCTGTGGGTGAGTGGACACAGCGAGATCCGCACTGCGCCTTGCATGCCCGTCTCCCGTCAGTGAGTGGACACAGCCAGATCCGCACTGCGCCCTGCATGCCCGTCTCCCGTGGGTGAGTGGACACAGCCAGATCCGCACTGCGCCCTGCCTGCCTGTCTCCCGTGGGCGAGTGGACACAGCCAGATCCGCACTGCGCCCTGCCTGCCCGTCTGCCGTGGGTGAGTGGACACAGCCAGATCCGCACTGCGCCCTGCCTGCCCGTCTGCCGTGGGTGAGTGGACACAGCCAGATCCGCACTGTGCCCTGCCTGCCCGTCTCCCGTGGGTGAGTGGACACAGCCCGATCCTTACTGCGCCCTGCCTGCCCGTCTTCCGTGGGTGAGTGGACACAGCCAGATCCGCACTGCACCTTGTCTGACCGTCTGCCGTTGGTGAGTGGACACAGCCAGATCCGCACTGCGCCCTGCCTGACCGTCTGCCGTGGGTCAGTGGACATAGCCATATCCACACAGCACCCTCTCTGCCCGTCCCCCGTGGGTGTGTGGACACAGCCAGATCCACACTGCGCCTTGCCTGCCCGTCTCCCGTGGGTGAGGAAACACAGCCAGATCCGCACTGCGCCCTGCATGCCCGTCTCCCGTGGGTGAGTGGACACAGCCAGATCCGCACTGCGCCCTGCCTGCCCGTCCCCCGTGGGTGAGTGGACACAGCCAGATCCGCACTGCGCCTTGCATACCCGTCTCCCGTCAGTGAGTGGACAAAGCCAGATCCGCACTGCGCCCTGCCTGCCCGTCTCCCGTGGATGAGTGGACACAGCCAGATCCGCACTGCGCCCTGCCTGCCCGTCTCCCGTAAGCGAGTGGACACTCCAGATCCGCACTGCGCCCTGCCTGCCCGTCTGCCGTGGGTGAGTGGACACAGCCAGATCCGCACTGCGCCCTGCCTGACCATCTGCCGTGGGAGAGTGGACAGAGCCAGATCCGCACTGCGCCCTGCCTGCCCGTCCGATGTGGGCGAGTGGACACAGCCAGATCCGCACTGCGCCCTGCCTGACTGTCTGCCGTGGGTGAGTGGACACAGCCAGATCCGCACTGCGCCCTGCCTGACCGCCTGCCGTGGGTGAGTGGACACAGCCAGATCCGCACTGCGCATTGCCTGCCCGTCTCCCCTAGGTGAACGGACACAGCCAGATTCGCACTACGCCCTGCCTGCCCGTCTCCCGTGGGTGAGTGGACACAGCCAGATCCGCACTACGCCCTGCCTGACCGCCTGCCGTGGGTGAGTGGACACAGCCAGATCCGCACTACGCCCTGCCTGACCGCCTGCCGTGGGTGAGTGGACACAGCCAGATCCGCACTGCGCCCTGCCTGACCGCCTGCCGTGAGTGAGTGGACACAGCCAGATCCGCACTGCGCCCTGCCTGCCCGTCTCCCGTGGGTGAGTGGACACAGCCAGATCCGCACTACGCCCTGCCTGACCGCCTGCCGTGGGTGAGTGGACACAGCCAGATCCGCACTACGCCCTGCCTGACCGCCTGCCGTGGGTGAGTGGACACAGCCAGATCCGCACTGCGCCCTGCCTGACCGCCTGCCGTGAGTGAGTGGACACAGCCAGATCCGCACTGCGCCCTGCCTGCCCGTCTCCCGTGGGCGAGTGGACACAGCCAGATCCGCACTGCGCCCTGCCTGCCCGTCTCCCGTGGGCGAGTGGACACAGCCAGATCCGCACTGCGCCCTGCCTGCCCGTCTCCCGTGGGCGAGTGGACACAGCCAGATCCGCACTGCGCCCTGCCTGCCCGTCTCCCGTGGGCGAGTGGACACAGCCAGATCCGCACTGCGCCCTGCCTGCCCATCTGCCGTGGGTCAGTGGACATAGCCATATCCAAAGAGCACCCTTTCTGCCCGTCTCCCGTGGGTGAGTGGACACAGCCAGATCCACACTGCGCCTTGCCTGCCCGTCTCCTCTGGGTGAGGGGACACAGCCAGATCCGCACTGCGCCCTGCCTGCCCGTCTCCCGTGGGTGAGTGGACACAGCCAGATCCGCACTGCGCCCTGCCTGCCCGTCTCCCGTGGGTGAGTGGACACAGCCAGATCCACACTGCGCCCTGCCTGCCCGTCTGCCGTGGGTCAGTGGACATAGCCATATCCACACAGCACCCTCTCTGCCCGTCTCCCGTGGGTGAGTGGACACAGCCAGATCCACACTGCGCCTTGCCTGCCCATCTCCCCAGGGTGAGGGGACACAGCCAGATCCGCACTGCGCCCTGCCTGCCCGTCTCCCGTGGGTGAGTGGACACAGCCAGATCCGCACTGCGCCCTGCCTGCCCGTCTCCCGTGGGTGAGTGGACACAGCCAGATCCGCACTGCGCATTGCCTGCCCGTCTCCCGTCAGTGAGTGGACACAGCCAGATCCGCACTGCGCCCTGCCTGACCGTCTGCCGTGGGTGAGTGGACACAGCCAGATCCACACTGCGCCCTGCCTGCCCGTCTGCCGTGGGCGAGTGGACACAGCCAGATCCGCACTGCGCCCTGCCTGACCGTCTGCCGTGGGTGAGTGGACACAGCCAGATCCGCACTGCGCCCTGCCTGACCGTCTGCCGTGGGTGAGTGGACACAGCCAGATCCGCACTGCGCCCTGCCTGCCCTCCTGCCGTGGGTGAGTGGACACAGCCAGATCCGCACTGCGCCCTGCCTGACCGTCTGCCGTGGGCGAGTGGACACAGCCAGATCCGCACTGCGCCCTGCCTGACCGTCTGCCGTGGGTGAGTGGACACAGCCAGATCCGCACTGCGCCCTGCCTGCCCGCCTGCCGTGGGTGAGTGGACACAGCCAGATCTGCACTGCGCCCTGCCTGCCCGTCTCCCGAGGGCGAGTGGACACAGCCAGATCCGCACTGCGCCCTGCCTGCCCGTCTGCCGTGGGTGAGTGGACATAGCCAGATTCGCACTGCGCCCTGCCTCACCATCTGCCGTGGGAAAGTGGATAGAGCCAGATCCGCACTGCGCCCTGCCTGCCCGTCCTCCGTGGGCGAGTGGACACAGCCAGATCCGCACTGCGCCCTGCCTGACTGTCTGCCGTGGGTGAGTGGACACAGCCAGATCCGCACTGCGCACTGCCTGACCACCTGCCGTGGGTGAGTGGACACAGGCAGATCCGCACTGCGCATTGCCTGCCCGTCTCCCCTGGGTGAACGGACACAGCCAGATTCGCACTACGCCCTGCCTGCCCGTCTCCCGTGGGCGAGTGGACACAGACAGATCCGCACTGCGCCCTGCCTGCCCGCCTGCCGTGGGTGAGTGGACACAGCCAGATACGCACTGCGCCCTGCCTGCCCGTCTCCCGTGGGCGAGTGGACACAGCCAGATCCGCACTGCGCCCTGCCTGCCCGCCTGCCGTGAGTGAGTGGACACAGCCAGATCCGCACTGCGCCCTGCCTGCCCGTCTCCCGTGGGCGAGTGGACACAGCCAGATCCGCACTGCGCCCTGCCTGCCCGTCTGCCGTGGGTGAGTGGACACAGCCAGATTCGCACTGCGCCCTGCCTCACCATCTGCCGTGGGGGAGTGGACAGTGCCAGATCCGCACTGCGCCCTGCCTGCCCGTCTTCCGTGGGTGAGTGGACATGGCCAGATCCACACAGCACCGTCTCTGCCCATCTCCCGTGGGTGAGTGGACACAGCCAGATCCGCACTGCGCCCTGCCTGCCCGTCTGCCGTGGGCGAGTGGACACAGCCAGATCCGCACTGCGCCCTGCCTGACCGTCTGCCGTGGGTGAGTGGACACAGCCAGATCCACACTGCGCCCTGCCTGCCCGTCTGCCGTGGGTGAGTGGACACAGCCAGATCCGCACTGCGCCCTGCCTGACCGTCTGCGTGGGTGAGTGGACACAGCCAGATCCGCACTGCGCCCTGCCATACCGCCTGCTGTGGGTGGGTGGACACAGCCTGATCCGCACTGCGCCCTACCTGACCGCCTGCCGTGGGTGAGTGGACACAGCCAGATCCGCACTGCGCCCTGCCTGACCGTCTGCCGTGGGTGAGTGGACACAGCCAGATCCGCACTGCGCCCTGCCTGCCCGTCTTCCGTGGGTGAGTGGACACAGCCAGATCCGCACTGCGCCCTGCCTGCCCGTCTGCCGTGGGTCAGTGGACATAGCCATATCCACACAGCACCCTCTCTGCCCGTCTCCCGTGGGTGAGTGGACACAGCCAGATCCACACTGCGCCCAGCCTGCCCGTCTTCCGTGGGTGAGTGGACACAGCCAGATCCGCACTGCACCCTGTCTGACCGTCTGCCGTGGGTGAGTGGACACAGCCAGATCCGCACTGTGCCCTGCCTGCCCGTCTCCCGTGGGTGAGTGGACACAGCCAAATCCGCACTGCGCCCTGCCTGCCCGTCTCCCGTGGGTGAGTGGACACAGCCAGATCCGCACTGCACCCTGTCTGACCGTCTGCCGTTGGTGAGTGGACACAGCCAGATCCGCACTGCGCCCTGCATGACCGTCTGCCGTGGGTCAGTGGACATAGCCATATCCACACAGCACCCTCTCTGCCCGTCTCCCGTGGGTGTGTGGACACAGCCAGATCCACACTGCGCCTTGCCTGCCCGTCTCCCGTGGGTGAGGGGACACAGCCAGATCCGCACTGCGCCCTGCCTGCCCGTGTCCCGTGGGTGAGTGGACACAGCCAGATCTGCACTGCACCCTGCCTGCCCGTCCCCTGTGGGTGAGTGGACACAGCGAGATCCGCACTGCGCCTTGCATGCCCGTTTCCCGTCAGTGAGTGGACACAGCCAGATCCGCACTGCGCCCTGCCTGCCCGTCTCCCGTGGGTGAGTGGACACAGCCAGATCCGCACTGCGCCCTGCCTGCCCGTCTCCCGTGGGCGAGTGGACACAGCCAGATCCGCACTGCGCCCTGCCTGCCCGTCTGCCGTGGGTGAGTGGACACAGCCAGATCCGCACTGCGCCCTGCCTGCCCGTCTCCCGTGGGTGAGTGGACACAGCCAGATCCGCACTGCGCCCTGCCTGCCCGTCTCCCGTAAGCGAGTGGACACTCCAGATCCGCACTGCGCCCTGCCTGCCCGTCTGCCGTGGGTGAGTGGACACAGCCAGATCCGCACTGCGCCCTGCCTGACCATCTGCCGTGGGAGAGTGGACAGAGCCAGATCCGCACTGCGCCCTGCCTGCCCGTCCGATGTGGGCGAGTGGACACAGCCAGATCCGTACTGCGCCCTGCCTGACTGTCTGCCGTGGGTGAGTGGACACAGCCAGATCCGCACTGCGCCCTGCCTGACCGCCTGCCGTGGGTGAGTGGACACAGCCAGATCCGCACTGCGCATTGCCTGCCCGTCTCCCCTAGGTGAACGGACACAGCCAGATTCGCACTACGCCCTGCCTGCCCGTCTCCCGTGGGTGAGTGGACACAGCCAGATCCGCACTACGCCCTGCCTGACCGCCTGCCGTGGGTGAGTGGACACAGCCAGATCCGCACTGCGCCCTGCCTGACCGCCTGCCGTGAGTGAGTGGACACAGCCAGATCCGTACTGCGCCCTGCCTGCCCGTCTTCCGTGGGTCAGTGGACATGGCCAGATCCACACAGCACCGTCTCTGCCCATCTCCCGTGGGTGAGTGGACACAGCCAGATCCGCACTGCGCCCTGCCTGCCCGTCTGCCGTGGGCGAGTGGACACAGCCAGATCCGCACTGCGCCCTGCCTGACCGTCTGCCGTGGGTGAGTGGACACAGCCAGATCCGCACTGCGCCCTGCCTGACCGTCTGCCGTGGGTGAGTGGACACAGCCAGATCCGCACTGCGCCCTGCCATACCGCCTGCTGTGGGTGCGTGGACACAGCCAGATCCGCACTGCGCCCTGCCTGACCGCCTGCCGTGGCTGAGTGGACACAGCCAGATCCGCACTGCGCCCTGCCTGACCGTCTGCCGTGGGTGAGTGGACACAGCCAGATCCGCACTGCGCCCTGCCTGACCGCCTGCCGTGGGGGAGTGGACACAGCCAGATCCGCACTGCGCCCTGCCTGCCCGTCTCCCGTGGGCGAGTGGACATAGCCAGATCCGCACTGCGCCCTGCCTGCCCGTCTGCCGTGGGCGAGTGGACACAGCCAATCCGTACTGCGCCCTGCCTGCCCATCTGCCGTGGGTCAGTAGACATAGCCAGATCCACACACCGCCATCTCTGCCCATCTCCGGTGTGTGAGTGGACACAGCCGGATCCGCACTGCGCCCTGCCTGCCCGTTTCCCGTGGGTGAGTGGACACAGACAGATCCGAACTACGCCCTGCCTGCCCATATCCCGTGGGTGAGTGGACACAGCCAGATCCGCACTGCGCCCTGCCTGCCCGTCTGCCGTGGGCGAGTGGACACAGCCAGATCCACACTGCGCCCTGCCTGCCCGTCTGCCGTGGGTGAGTGGACACAGCCAGATCCGCACTGCGCCCTGCCTGCCCGTCTGCCGTGGGCGAGTGGACACAGCCAGATCCGCACTGAGCCCTGCCTGACCGTCTGCTGTGGGTGAGTGGACACAGCCAGATCCACACTGCGCCCTGCCTGCCAGTCTGCCGTGGGTGAGTGGACACAGCCAGATCCGCACTGCGCCCTGCCTGCCCGTCTGCCGTGGGTCAGTGGACATAGCCATATCCACACAGCACCCTCTCTGCCCGTCTCCCGTGGGTGAGTGGACACAGCCAGATCCACACTGCGCCTTGCCTGCCCGTCTCCCCTGGGTGAGGGGACACAGCCAGATCCGCACTGCGCCCTGCCTGACCGCCTGCCGTGGGTGAGTGGACACAGCTAGATCCGTACTGCGCCCTGCCAGACCGTCTGCCGTGGGTCAGTGGACACAGCCAGATCCGCACTGCGCCCTGGCTGACCGCCTACTGTGGGTGCGTGGACACAGCCAGATCCATACTGCGCCCTGCCTGACCGCCTGCCGTGGGTGAGTGGATACAGCCAGATCCGCACTGCGCCCTGCCTGACCGTCTGCCGTGGGTGAGTGGACACAGCCAGATCCGCACTGCGCCCTGCCTGACCGCCTGCCGTAGGTTAGTGGACACAGCCAGATCCGTACTGCGCCCTGACTGCCCGACTCCCGTGGGCGAGTGGACACAGCCATATCCGCACTGCGCCCTGCCTGCCGGTCTGCTGTGGGTGAGTGGACACAGCCAGATCCGCACTGCGCCCTGCCTGCCCGTCTGCCGTGGGCGAGTGGACACAGCCAGATCCGCACTGCGCCCTGCCTGACCGTCTGCCGTGGGTGAGTGGACACAGCCAGATCCACACTGCGCCCTGCCTGCCCGTCTGCCGTGGGTGAGTGGACACAGCCAGATCCGCACTGCGCCCTGCCTGACCGTCTGCCGTGGGTGAGTGGACACAGCCAGATCCGCACTGCGCCCTGCCATACCGCCTGCTGTGGGTGCGTGGACACAGCCAGATCCGCACTGCGCCCTGCCTGACCGCCTGCCGTGGGTGAGTGGACACAGCCAGATCCGCACTGCGCCCTGCCTGACCGTCTGCCGTGGGTGAGTGGACACAGCCAGATCCGCACTGCGCCCTGCCTGACCGCCTGCCGTGGGGGAGTGGACACAGCCAGATCCGCACTGCGCCCTGCCTGCCCGTCTCCCGTGGGCGAGTGGACACAGCCAGATCCGCACTGCGCCATGCCTGCCCGTCTGCCGTGGGCGAGTGGACACAGCCAGATCCGTACTGCGCCCTGCCTGCCCATTTGCCGTGGGTCAGTAGACATAGCCAGATCCACACACTGCCATCTCTGCCCATCTCCGGTGTGTGAGTGGACACAGCCGGATCCGCACTGCGCCCTGCCTGCCCGTCTCCCGTGGGTGAGTGGACACAGCCAGATCCGCACTACGCCCTGCCTGCCCATATCCCGTGGGTGAGTGGACACAGCCAGATCCGCACTGCGCCCTGCCTGCCCGTCTGCCGTGGGCGAGTGGACACAGCCAGATCCACACTGCGCCCTGCCTGCCCGTCTGCCGTGGGTGAGTGGACACAGCCAGATCCGCACTGCGCCCTGCCTGCCCGTGTCCCGTGGGTGAGTGGACACAGCCAGATCTGCACTGCACCCTGCCTGCCCGTCCCCTGTGGGTGAGTGGACACAGCGAGATCCGCACTGCGCCTTGCATGCCCGTTTCCCGTCAGTGAGTGGACACAGCCAGATCCGCACTGCGCCCTGCCTGCCCGTCTCCCGTGGGTGAGTGGACACAGCCAGATCCGCACTGCGCCCTGCCTGCCCGTCTCCCGTGGGCGAGTGGACACAGCCAGATCCGCACTGCGCCCTGCCTGCCCGTCTGCCGTGGGTGAGTGGACACAGCCAGATCCGCACTGCGCCCTGCCTGCCCGTCTGCCGTGGGTGAGTGTACACAGCCAGATCCGCACTGCACCCTGTCTGACCGTCTGCCGTGGGTGAGTGGACACAGCCAGATCCGCACTGTGCCCTGCCTGCCCGTCTCCCGTGGGTGAGTGGACACAGCCAGATCCGAACTGCGCCCTGCCTGCCCGTCTCCCGTGGGTGAGTGGACACAGCCAGATCCGCACTGCACCCTGTCTGACCGTCTGCCGTTGGTGAGTGGACACAGCCAGATCCGCACTGCGCCCTGCCTGACCGTCTGCCGTGGGTCAGTGGACATAGCCATATCCACACAGCACCCTCTCTGCCCGTCCCCCGTGGGTGTGTGGACACAGCCAGATCCACACTGCGCCTTGCCTGCCCGTCTCCCGTGGGTGAGGGGACACAGCCAGATCCGCACTGCGCCCTGCCTGCCCGTCTCCCATGGGTGAGTGGACACAGCCAGATCCGCACTGCGCCCTGCCTGCCCGTCCCCCGTGGGTGAGTGGACACAGCCAGATCCGCACTGCGCCCTGCCTGCCCGTGTCCCGTGGGTGAGTGGACACAGCCAGATCCGCACTGCGCCCTGCCTGCCCGTCCCCTGTGGGTGAGTGGACACAGCGAGATCCGCACTGCGCCTTGCATGCCCGTCTCCCGTCAGTGAGTGGACACAGCCAGATCCGCACTGCGCCCTGCCTGCCCGTCTCCCGTGGGTGAGTGGACACAGCCAGATCCGCACTGCGCCCTGCCTGCCCGTCTACCGTGGGCGAGTGGACACAGCCAGATCCGCACTGCGCCCTGCCTGCCCGTGTGCCGTGGGTGAGTGGACACAGCCAGAACCGCACTGCGCCCTGCCTGCCCGTCTGCCGTGGGTGAGTGGACACAGCCAGATCCGCACTGCACCCTGTCTGACCGTCTGCCGTGGGTGAGTGGACACAGCCAGATCCGCACTGTGCCCTGCCTGCCCGTCTCCCGTGGGTGAGTGGACACAGCCCGATCCTTACTGCGCCCTGCCTGCCCGTCTCCCGTGGGTGAGTGGATACAGCCAGATCCGCACTGCACCCTGTCTGACCGTCTGCCGTTGGTGAGTGGACACAGCCAGATCCGCACTGCCCCATGCCTGACCGTCTGCCGTGGGTCAGTGGACATAGCCATATCCACACAGCACCCTCTCTGCCCGTCTCCCGTGGGTGAGGGGACACAGCCAGATCCGCACTGCGCCCTGCCTGCCCGTGTCCCGTGGGTGAGTGGACACAGCCAGATCCGCACTGCGCCCTGCCTGCCCGTCCCCTGTGGGTGAGTGGACACAGCGAGATCCGCACTGCGCCTTGCATGCCCGTTTCCCGTCAGTGAGTGGACACAGCCAGATCCGCACTGCGCCCTGCCTGCCCGTCTCCCGTGGGTGAGTGGACACAGCCAGATCCGCACTGCACCCTGCCTGCCCGTCTCCCGTGGGCGAGTTGACACAGCCAGATCCGCACTGCGCCCTGCCTGCCCGTCTGCCGTGGGTGATTGGACACAGCCAGATCCGCACTGCGCCCTGCCTGCCCGTCTGCCGTGGGTGAGTGGACACAGCCAGATCCGCACAGCACCCTGTCTGACCGTCTGCCGTGGGTGAGTGGACACAGCCAGATCCGCACTGTGCCCTGCCTGCCCGTCTCCCGTGGGTGAGTGGACACAGCCAGATCCGAACTGCGCCCTGCCTGTCCGTCTCCCGTGGGTGAGTGGACACAGCCAGATCCGCACTGCACCCTGTCTGACCGTCTGCCGTTGGTGAGTGGACACACCCAGATCCGCACTGCGCCCTGCCTAACCGTCTGCCATGGGTCAGTGGACATAGCCATATCCACACAGCACCCTCTCTGCCCGTCCCCCGTGGGTGTGTGGACACAGCCAGATCCACACTGCGCCTTGCCTGCCCGTCTCCCGTGGGTGAGGGGACACAGCCAGATCCGCACTGCGCCCTGCCTGCCCGTCTCCCATGGGTGAGTGGACACAGCCAGATCCGCACTGCGCCCTGCCTGCCCGTCCCCCGTGGGTGAGTGGACACAGCCAGATCTGCACTGCGCCCTGCCTGCCCGTGTCCCGTGGGTGAGTGGACACAGCCAGATCCGCACTGCGCCCTGCCTGCCCGTCCCCTGTGGGTGAGTGGACACAGCGAGATCCGCACTGCGCCTTGCATGCCCGTCTCCCGTCAGTGAGTGGACACAGCCAGATCCGCACTGCGCCCTGCATGCCCGTCTCCCGTGGGTGAGTGGACACAGCCAGATCCGCACTGCGCCCTGCCTGCCTGTCTCCCGTGGGCGAGTGGACACAGCCAGATCCGCACTGCGCCCTGCCTGCCCGTCTGCCGTGGGTGAGTGGACACAGCCAGATCCGCACTGCGCCCTGCCTGCCCGTCTGCCGTGGGTGAGTGGACACAGCCAGATCCGCACTGTGCCCTGCCTGCCCGTCTCCCGTGGGTGAGTGGACACAGCCCGATCCTTACTGCGCCCTGCCTGCCCGTCTTCCGTGGGTGAGTGGACACAGCCAGATCCGCACTGCACCTTGTCTGACCGTCTGCCGTTGGTGAGTGGACACAGCCAGATCCGCACTGCGCCCTGCCTGACCGTCTGCCGTGGGTCAGTGGACATAGCCATATCCACACAGCACCCTCTCTGCCCGTCCCCCGTGGGTGTGTGGACACAGCCAGATCCACACTGCGCCTTGCCTGCCCGTCTCCCGTGGGTGAGGAAACACAGCCAGATCCGCACTGCGCCCTGCATGCCCGTCTCCCGTGGGTGAGTGGACACAGCCAGATCCGCACTGCGCCCTGCCTGCCCGTCCCCCGTGGGTGAGTGGACACAGCCAGATCCGCACTGCGCCTTGCATACCCGTCTCCCGTCAGTGAGTGGACAAAGCCAGATCCGCACTGCGCCCTGCCTGCCCGTCTCCCGTGGGTGAGTGGACACAGCCAGATCCGCACTGCGCGCTGCCTGCCCGTCTCCCGTAAGCGAGTGGACACTCCAGATCCGCACTGCGCCCTGCCTGCCCGTCTGCCGTGGGTGAGTGGACACAGCCAGATCCGCACTGCGCCCTGCCTGACCATCTGCCGTGGGAGAGTGGACAGAGCCAGATCCGCACTGCGCCCTGCCTGCCCGTCCGATGTGGGCGAGTGGACACAGCCAGATCCGCACTGCGCCCTGCCTGACTGTCTGCCGTGGGTGAGTGGACACAGCCAGATCCGCACTGCGCCCTGCCTGACCGCCTGCCGTGGGTGAGTGGACACAGCCAGATCCGCACTGCGCATTGCCTGCCCGTCTCCCCTAGGTGAACGGACACAGCCAGATTCGCACTACGCCCTGCCTGCCCGTCTCCCGTGGGTGAGTGGACACAGCCAGATCCGCACTACGCCCTGCCTGACCGCCTGCCGTGGGTGAGTGGACACAGCCAGATCCGCACTGCGCCCTGCCTGACCGCCTGCCGTGAGTGAGTGGACACAGCCAGATCCGTACTGCGCCCTGCCTGCCCGTCTTCCGTGGGTCAGTGGACATGGCCAGATCCACACAGCACCGTCTCTGCCCATCTCCCGTGGGTGAGTGGACACAGCCAGATCCGCACTGCGCCCTGCCTGCCCGTCTGCCGTGGGCGAGTGGACACAGCCAGATCCGCACTGCGCCCTGCCTGACCGTCTGCCGTGGGTGAGTGGACACAGCCAGATCCGCACTGCGCCCTGCCTGACCGTCTGCCGTGGGTGAGTGGACACAGCCAGATCCGCACTGCGCCCTGCCATACCGCCTGCTGTGGGTGCGTGGACACAGCCAGATCCGCACTGCGCCCTGCCTGACCGCCTGCCGTGGCTGAGTGGACACAGCCAGATCCGCACTGCGCCCTGCCTGACCGTCTGCCGTGGGTGAGTGGACACAGCCAGATCCGCACTGCGCCCTGCCTGACCGCCTGCCGTGGGGGAGTGGACACAGCCAGATCCGCACTGCGCCCTGCCTGCCCGTCTCCCGTGGGCGAGTGGACATAGCCAGATCCGCACTGCGCCCTGCCTGCCCGTCTGCCGTGGGCGAGTGGACACAGCCAATCCGTACTGCGCCCTGCCTGCCCATCTGCCGTGGGTCAGTAGACATAGCCAGATCCACACACCGCCATCTCTGCCCATCTCCGGTGTGTGAGTGGACACAGCCGGATCCGCACTGCGCCCTGCCTGCCCGTTTCCCGTGGGTGAGTGGACACAGACAGATCCGCACTACGCCCTGCCTGCCCATATCCCGTGGGTGAGTGGACACAGCCAGATCCGCACTGCGCCCTGCCTGCCCGTCTGCCGTGGGCGAGTGGACACAGCCAGATCCACACTGCGCCCTGCCTGCCCGTCTGCCGTGGGTGAGTGGACACAGCCAGATCCGCACTGCGCCCTGCCTGCCCGTCTGCCGTGGGCGAGTGGACACAGCCAGATCCGCACTGCGCCCTGCCTGACCGTCTGCTGTGGGTGAGTGGACACAGCCAGATCCACACTGCGCCCTGCCTGCCAGTCTGCCGTGGGTGAGTGGACACAGCCAGATCCGCACTGCGCCCTGCCTGCCCGTCTGCCGTGGGTCAGTGGACATAGCCATATCCACACAGCACCCTCTCTGCCCGTCTCCCGTGGGTGAGTGGACATAGCCAGATCCACACTGCGCCTTGCCTGCCCGTCTCCCCTGGGTGAGGGGACACAGCCAGATCCGCACTGCGCCCTGCCTGACCGCCTGCCGTGGGTGAGTGGACACAGCTAGATCCGTACTGCGCCCTGCCTGCCCGTCTGCCGTGGGTCAGTGGACACAGCAAGATCCGCACTGCGCCCTGGCTGACCGCCTACTGTGGGTGCGTGGACACAGCCAGATCCATACTGCGCCCTGCCTGACCGCCTGCCGTGGGTGAGTGGATACAGCCAGATCCGCACTGCGCCCTGCCTGACCGTCTGCCGTGGGTGAGTGGACACAGCCAGATCCGCACTGCGCCCTGCCTGACCGCCTGCCGTAGGTTAGTGGACACAGCCAGATCCGTACTGCGCCCTGACTGCCCGACTCCCGTGGGCGAGTGGACACAGCCATATCCGCACTGCGCCCTGCCTGCCGGTCTGCTGTGGGTGAGTGGACACAGCCAGATCCGCACTGCGCCCTGCCTGCCCGTCTGCCGTGGGCGAGTGGACACAGCCAGATCCGCACTGCGCCCTGCCTGACCGTCTGCCGTGGGTGAGTGGACACAGCCAGATCCGTACTGCGCCCTGCCTGCCCATCTGCCGTGGGTCAGTAGACATAGCCAGATCCACACACCGCCATCTCTGCCCATCTCCGGTGTGTGAGTGGAAACAGCCGGATCCGCACTGCGCCCTGCCTGCCCGTCTCCCGTGGGTGAGTGGACACAGCCAGATCCGCACTACGCCCTGCCTGCCCATATCCCGTGGGTGAGTGGACACAGCCAGATCCGCACTGCGCCCTGCCTGCCCGTCTGCCGTGGGCGAGTGGACACAGCCAGATCCACACTGCGCCCTGCCTGCCCGTCTGCCGTGGGTGAGTGGACACAGCCAGATCCGCACTGCGCCCTGCCTGCCCGCCTGCCGTGGGCGAGTGGACACAGCAAGATCCACACTGCGCCCTGCCTGCCAGTCTGCCGTGGGTGAGTGGACATAGCCAGATCCGCACTGCGCCCTGCCTGCCCGTCTGCCGTGGGTCAGTGGACATAGCCATATCCACACAGCACCCTCTCTGCCCGTCTCCCGTGGGTGAGTGGACACAGCCAGATCCGCACTGCGCACTGCCTGACCGTCTGCCGTGGGTGAGTGGACACAGCCATATCCGCACTGCGCCCTGCCTGACCGCCTGCCGTGGGTGAGTGGACACAGCCAGATCCGCACTGCGCCCTGCCTGCCCGTCTCCCGTGGGCGAGTGGACACAGCCAGATCTGCACTGCGCCATGCCTGCCCATATGCCGTGGGTGAGTGGACACAGCCAGATCCGCACTGCGCCCTGCCTGACCGTCTGCCGTGGGTGAGTGGACACAGCCAAATCCACACTGCGCCCTGCCTGCCCGTCTGCCGTAAGTGAGTGGACACAGCCAGATCCGTACTGCACCCTGCCTGACCGTCTGCCGTCGGTGAGTGGACACGGCCAGATCCGCACTGCGCCCTGGCTGACCGCCTGCTGTGGGTGCGTGGACATAGCCAGATCCGCACAGCACCCTGCCTGACCGCCTGCCGTGGGTGAGTGGACACAGCCAGATCCGCACTGCGCCCTGCCTGACCGTCTGCCGTGGGTGAGTGGACACAGCCGGATCCGCACTGCGCCCTGCCTGCCCGTCTCCCGTGGGTGAGTGGACACAGCCGGATCCGCACTACGCCCTGCCTGCCCGTCTCCCGTGGGTGAGTGTACACAGCCAGATCCGCACTGCGCCCTGCCTGCCCATCTGCCGTGGGCGAGTGGACACAGCCAGATCCGCACTGCGCCCTGCCTGACAGTCTGCCGTGGGTGAGTGGACACAGCCAGATCCGCACTGCGCCCTGCCTGCCCGTCTGCCGTGGGCGAGAGGTCACAGCCAGATCCGCACTGCGCCCTGCCTGCCCGTCTCCCGTGGGCGAGTGGACACAGCCAGATCCACACTGCGCCTTGCCTGCCCGTCTCCCCTGGGTGAGGGGACACAGCCAGATCCGCACTGCGCCCTGCCTGCCTGTCTCCCGTTGGTGAGTGGACACAGCCAGATCCGCACTGCGCCCTGCCTGCCCGTCTCCCGTGGGTGAGTGGACACAGCCAAATCCGCACTGCGCCTTGCCTGCCCGTCTCCCGTCAGTGAGTGGACATAGCCAGATCCGCACTGCGCCCTGCCTGCCCGTCTCCAGTGGGTGAGTGGACACAGCCAGATCCACACTGCGCCTTGCCAACCCGTCTCCCGTCAGTGAGTGGACACAGCCAGATCCGCACTGCGCCTTGCCTGCCCGTCTCCCGTCAGTGAGTGGACACAGCCAGATCCGCACTGCGCCCTGCCTGCCCATCTGCCGTGGGTCAGTGGACATAGCCATATCCAAAGAGCACCCTTTCTGCCCGTCTCCCGTGGGTGAGTGGACACAGCCAGATCCACACTGCGCCTTGCCTGCCCGTCTCCTCTGGGTGAGGGGACACAGCCAGATCCGCACTGCGCCCTGCCTGCCCGTCCCCCGTGGGTGAGTGGACACAGCCAGATCCGCACTGCGCCCTGCCTGCCCGTCTCCCGTGGGTGAGTGGACACAGCCAGATCCGCACTGCGCCCTGCCTGCCCATCCGCCGTGGGCGAGTGGACACAGCCAGATCCGCACTGCGGCCTGCCTGCCCGTCTGCCGTGGGCGAGTGGACATAGCCAGATCCGCACTGCGCCCTGCCTGACCGTCTGCCGTTGGTGAGTGGACACAGACAGATCCGCACTGCGCCCTGCCTGCCCATCTGCCGTGGGCGAGTGGACACAGCCAGATCCTCACTGCGCCCTGCCTGACCGTCTGCCGTGGGTGAGTGGACACAGCCAGATCCGCACTGCGCCCTGCCTGCCCGTCTGCCGGGGGTGAGTGGACACAGCCAGATCCGCACAGCGCCCTGCCTGCCCGTCTGCCGTGGGTCAGTGGATATAGCCATATCCACACAGCACCCTCTCTGCCCGTCTCCCGTGGGTGAGTGGACACAGCCAGATCCACACTGCGCCTTGCCTGCCCGTCTCCCCAGGGTGAGGGGACACAGCCAGATCCGCACTGTGCCCTGCCTGCCCGTCTCCCGTGGGTGAGTGGACACAGCCAGATCCGCACTGCGCCCTGCCTGCCCGTCTCCCGTGGGTGAGTGGACACAGCCAGATCTGCACTGCGCATTGCCTGCCCGTCTCCCGTCAGTGAGTGGACACAGCCAGATCCGCACTGCGCCCTGCCTGACCGTCTGCCGTGGGTGAGTGGACACAGCCAGATCCACACTGCGCCCTGCCTGCCCGTCTGCCGTGGGCGAGTGGACACAGCCAGATCCGCACTGCGCCCTGCCTGACCGTCTGCCGTGGGTGAGTGGACACAGCCAGATCCGCACTGCGCCCTGCCTGACCGCCTGCCGTGGGTGAGTGGACACAGCCAGATAAGCACTGCGCCCTGCCTGCCCGTCTCCCGTGGGCGAGTGGACACAGCCAGATCTGCACTGCGCCCTGCCTGCCCGTATGCCGTGGGTGAGTGGACACAGCCAGATCCGCACTGCGCCCTGCCTGACCGTCTGCCGTAGGTGAGTGGACACAGCCAGATCCACACTGCGCCCTGCCTGCCTGTCTGCCGTGGGTGAGTGGACACAGCCAGATCCGCACTGCGCCCTGCCTGACCGTCTGCCGTGGGTGAGTGGACACAGCCAGATCCGCACTGCGCCCTGCATGCCCGTGTCCCGTGGGTGAGTGGACACAGCCAGATCCGCACTGCGCCTTGCCTGCTCGTCTCCCGTCTGTGAGTGGACACAGCCAGATCCGCACTGCGCCCTGCCTGACCGTCCGCCGTGGGCGAGTGGACACAGCCAGATCCGCACTGCGCCCTGCCTGCCCGTCTCCCGTGGGTGAGTGGACACAGACAGATCCGCACTGCGCCCTGCCTGCCCGTCTCCCGTGGGCGAGTGGACACAGCCAGATCCGCACTGCGCCCTGCCTGCCCATCTCCCGTGGGTGAGTGGACACAGACAGATCCGCACTGCGCCCTGCCTGCCCGTCCCCCGTGGATGAGTGGACACAGCCAGATCCGCACTGCGCCTTGCATACCCGTCTCCCGTCAGTGAGTGGACAAAGCCAGATCCGCACTGCGCCCTGCCTGCCCGTCTCCCGTGGGTGAGTGGACACAGCCAGATCCGCACTGCGCCCTGCCTGCCCGTCTCCCTTGGGTGAGTGGACACAGCCAGATCCGCACTGCGCCCTGCCTGCCCGTCTGCCGTGGGTGAGTGGACACAGCCAGATCTGCACTGCGCCCTGCCTGACCATCTGCCGTGGGGGAGTGGACAGAGCCAGATCCGCACTGCGCCCTGCCTGCCCGTCCGCCGTGGGTGAGTGGACACAGCCAGATCCGCACTGCGCCCTGCCTGACTGTCTGCCGTGGGTGAGTGGACAGAGCCAGATCCGCACTGCGCCCTGCCTGACCGTCTGCCGTGGGTGAGTGGACACAGCCAGATCCGCACTGTGCCCTGCCTGACCGCCTGCCGTGGGGGAGTGGACACAGCCAGATCCGCACTGCGCCCTGCCTGCCCGTCTCCCGTGGGCGAGTGGACACAGCCAGATCCGCACTGCGCCTTGCCTGCCCGTCTGCCGTGGGCGAGTGGACACAGCCAGATCCGTACTGCGCCCTGCCTGCCCATCTGCCGTGGGTCAGTAGACATAGCCAGATCCACACACCGCCATCTCTGCCCATCTCCGATGTGTGAGTGGACACAGCCGGATCCGCACTGCGCCCTGCCTGCCCGTCTCCCGTGGGTGAGTGGACACAGACAGATCCGCACTTCGCCCTGCCTGCCCATATCCCGTGGGTGAGTGGACACAGCCAGATCCGCACTGCGCCCTGCCTGCCCGTCTGCCGTGGGCGAGTGGACACAGCCAGATCCACACTGCGCCCTGCCTGCCCGTCTGCCGTGGGTGAGTGGACACAGCCAGATCCGCACTGCGCCCTGCCTGCCCGTCTGCCGTGGGCGAGTGGACACAGCCAGATCCGCACTGCGCCCTGCCTGACCATCTGCTGTGGGTGAGTGGACACAGCCAGATCCACACTGCGCCCTGCCTGCCAGTCTGCCGTGGGTGAGTGGACACAGCCAGATCCGCACTGCGCCCTGCCTGCCCGTCTGCCGTGGGTCAGTGGACATAGCCATATCCACACAGCACCCTCTCTGCCCGTCTCCCGTGGGTGAGTGGACACAGCCAGATCCACACTGCGCCTTGCCTGCCCGTCTCCCCTGGGTGAGGGGACACAGCCAGATCCGCACTGCGCCCTGCCTGACCGCCTGCCGTGGGTGAGTGGACACAGCTAGATCCGTACTGCGCCCTGCCTGCCCGTCTGCCGTGGGTCAGTGGACACAGCCAGATCCGCACTTCGCCCTGGCTGACCGCCTGCTGTGGGTGCGTGGACACAGCCAGATCCACACTGCGCCCTGCCTGACCGCCTGCCGTGGGTGAGTGGATACAGCCAGATCCGCACTGCGCCCTACCTGACCGTCTGCCGTGGGTGAGTGGACACAGCCAGATCCGCACTGCGCCCTGTCTGACCGCCTGCCGTAGGTTAGTGGACACAGCCAGATCCGTACTGCGCCCTGACTGCCCGTCTCCCGTGGGCGAGTGGACACAGCCAGATCCGCACTGCGCCCTGCCTGCTGGTCTGCCGTGGGTGAGTGGACACAGGCAGATCCGCACTGCGCCCTTCCTGACCGTCTGCCGTGGGTGAGTGGACACAGCCAGATCCACACTGCGCCCTGCCTGCCCGTCTGCCGTGGGTGAGTGGACACAGCCAGATCCGCACTACGCCCTGCCTGACCACCTGCCGTGGGTGAGTGGAAACGGCCAGATCCGCACTGCGCCCTGCCTGTCCGCCTGCCGTGGGTGAGTGGACACAGCCAGATCCGTACTGAGCCATGCCTGCCCGTCTGCTGTGGGTCAGTGGACATAGCCAGATCCACACAGCATCGTCTCTGCCCATCTCCCGTGGGTGAGTGGACACAGCCGGATCCGCACTGCGCCCTGCCTGCCCGTCTCCCGTTGGTGAGTGGACACAGCCAGATCCGAACTGCGCCCTGCCTGCCCGTCTCCCGTGGGTGAGTGGACACAGCCAGATCCGCACTGCGCCCTGCCTGACCGCCTGCCGTGAGTGAGTGGACACAGCCAGATCCGTACTGCGCCCTGCCTGCCCGTCTTCCGTGGGTCAGTGGACATGGCCAGATCCACACAGCACCGTCTCTGCCCATCTCCCGTGGGTGAGTGGACACAGCCAGATCCGCACTGCGCCCTGCCTGCCCGTCTGCCGTGGGCGAGTGGACACAGCCAGATCCGCACTGCGCCCTGCCTGACCGTCTGCCGTGGGTGAGTGGACACAGCCAGATCCACACTGCGCCCTGCCTGCCCGTCTGCCGTGGGTGAGTGGACACAGCCAGATCCACACTGCGCCCTGCCTGACCGTCTGCCGTGGGTGAGTGGACACAGCCAGATCCGCACTGCGCCCTGCCATAACGCCTGCTGTGGGTGCGTGGACACAGCCAGATCCGCACTGCGCCCTGCCTGACCGCCTGCCGTGGGTGAGTGGACACAGCCAGATCCGCACTGCGCCCTGCCTGACCGTCTGCCGTGGGTGAGTGGACACAGCCAGATCCACACTGCGCCCTGCCTGACCGTCTGCCGTGGGTGAGTGGACACAGCCAGATCCGCACTGCGCCCTGCCATACCGCCTGCTGTGGGTGCGTGGACACAGCCAGATCCGCACTGCGCCCTGCCTGACCGCCTGCCGTGGGTGAGTGGACACAGCCAGATCCGCACTGCGCCCTGCCTGACCGCCTGCCGTGGGGGAGTGGACACAGCCAGATCCGCACTGCGCCCTGCCTGCCCGTCTCCCGTGGGCGAGTGGACACAGCCAGATCCGCACTGCGCCCTGCCTGCCCGTCTGCCGTGGGCGAGTGGACACAGCCAGATCCGTACTGCGCCCTGCCTGCCCATCTGCCGTGGGTCAGTAGACATAGCCAAATCCACACACCGCCATCTCTGCCCATCTCCGGTGTGTGAGTGGACACAGCCGGATCCGCACTGCGCCCTGCCTGCCCGTCTCCCGTGGGTGAGTGGACACAGCCAGATCCGCACTACGCCCTGCCTGCCCATATCCCGTGGGTGAGTGGACACAGCCAGATCCGCACTGCGCCCTGCATGCCCGTCTGCCGTGGGCGAGTGGACACAGCCAGATCCACACTGCGCCCTGCCTGCCCGTCTGCCGTGGGTGAGTGGACACAGCCAGATCCGCACTGCGCCCTGCCTGCCCGCCTGCCTTGGGCGAGTGGACACAGCAAGATCCACACTGCGCCCTGCCTGCCAGTCTGCCGTGGGTGAGTGGACACAGCCAGATCCGCACTGCGCCCTGCCTGCCCGTCTGCCGTGGGTCAGTGGACATAGCCATATCCACACAGCACCCTCTCTGCCCGTCTCCCGTGGGTGAGTGGACACAGCCAGATCCACACTGCGCCTTGCCTGCCCGTCTCCCCTGGGTGAGGGGACACAGCCAGATCCGCACTGCGCCCTGCCTGACCGCCTGCCGTGGGTGAGTGGACACAGCTAGATCCGTACTGCGCCCTGCCTGCCCGTCTGCCGTGGGTCAGTGGACACAGCCATATCCGCACTGCGCCCTGGCTGACCGCCTGCTGTGGGTGCGTGGACACAGCCAGATCCACACTGCGCCCTGCCTGACCGCCTGCCGTGGGTGAGTGGATACAGCCAGATCCGCACTGCGCCCTGCCTGACCGTCTGCCGTGGGTGAGTGGACACAGCCAGATCCGCACTGCGCCCTGCCTGACCGTCTGCCGTGGGTGAGTGGACACAGCCAGATCCGCACTGCGCCCTGCCTGACCGCCTGCCGTAGGTTAGTGGACACAGCCAGATCCGTACTGCGCCCTGACTGCCCGTCTCCCGTGGGCGAGTGGACACAGCCAGATCCGCACTGCGCCCTGCCTGCTGGTCTGCCGTGGGTGAGTGGACACAGGCAGATCCGCACTGCGCCCTTCCTGACCGTCTGCCGTGGGTGAGTGGACACAGCCAGATCCGTACTGAGCCCTGCCTGCCCGTCTGCCGTGGGTCAGTGGACATAGCCAGATCCACACAGCATCGTCTCTGCCCATCTCCCGTGGGTGATTGGACACAGCCGGATCCGCACTGCGCCCTGCCTGCCCGTCTCCCGTTGGTGAGTGGACACAGCCAGATCCGAACTGCTCCCTGCCTGCCCGTCTCCC
This sequence comes from Microcebus murinus, assembly GCF_040939455.1. NCBI lineage: Eukaryota > Metazoa > Chordata > Mammalia > Primates > Cheirogaleidae > Microcebus > Microcebus murinus. Next base: position 32,979,127 of record NC_134125.1, on the reverse strand, counting down.
GTGGGTGAGTGGACACAGCCAGATCCGCACTGCACCCTGTCTGACCATCTGCCGTTGGTGAGTGGACACAGCCAGATCCGCACTGCGCCCTGCCTGACCGTCTGCCGTGGGTCAGTGGACATAGCCATATCCACACAGCACCCTCTCTGCCCGTCCCCCGTGGGTGTGTGGACACAGCCAGATCCACACTGCGCCTTGCCTGCCCGTCTCCCGTGGGTGAGGGGACACATCCAGATCCGCACTGCGCACTGCCTGCCCGTCTCCCCTGGGTGAGTGGACACAGCCAGATCCGCACTGCGCCCTGCCTGCCCGTCCCCCGTGGGCGAGTGGACACAGCCAGATCCACACTGCGCCTTGCATGCCCGTCTCCCGTCAGTGAGTGTACACAGCCAGATCCGCACTGCACCCTGCCTGCCCATCTCCCGTGGGTGAGTGGACACAGCCAGATCCGCACTACGCCCTGCCTGCCCATATCCCGTGGGTGAGTGGACACAGCCAGATCCGCACTGCGCCCTGCCTGCCCGTCTGCCGTGGGCGAGTGGACACAGCCAGATCCACACTGCGCCCTGCCTGCCCGTCTGCCGTGGGTGAGTGGACACAGCCAGATCCGCACTGCGCCCTTCCTACCCGTCTGCCGTGGGCGAGTGGACACAGCCAGATCCGCACTGCGCCCTGCCTGACCGTCTGCCGTGGGTGAGTGGACACAGCCAGATCCACACTGCGCCCTGCCTGCCAGTCTGCCGTGGGTGAGTGGACACAGCCAGATCCGCACTGCGCCCTGCCTGCCCGTCTGCCGTGGGTCAGTGGACATAGCCATATCCACACAGCACCCTCTCTGCCCGTCTCCCGTGGGTGAGTGGACACAGCCAGATCCACACTGCGCCTTGCCTGCCCGTCTCCCCTGATTGAGGGGACACAGCCAGATCCGCACTGCGCCCTGCCTGACCGCCTGCCGTGGGTGAGTGGACACAGCTAGATCCGTACTGCGCCCTGCCTGCCCGTCAGCCGTGGGTCAGTGGACACAGCCAGATCCGCACTGCGCCCTGGCTGACCGCCTGCTGTGGGTGCGTGGACACAGCCAGATCCACACTGCACCCTGCCTGACCGCATGCCGTGGGTGAGTGGACACAGCCAGATCCGCACTGCGCCCTGCCTGACCGCCTGCCGTAGGTTACTGGACACAGCCAGATCCGTACTGCGCCCTGCCTGCCCGTCTCCCGTGGGCGAGTGGACACAGCCAGATCTGCACTGCGCCCTGCCTGACCGTCTGCCGTGAGTGAGTGGACACAGCCAGATCCGCACCGCGCCCTGCCTGACCGCCTGCCGTGGGCGAGTGGACACAGCCAGATCCGCACTGCGCCCTGCCTGCCCGTCTCCCGTGGGCGAGTGGACACAGCCAGATCCGCACTGCGCCCTGCCTGCCCGTCTGCCGTGGGCGAGTGGACACAGCCAGATCCGTACTGCGCCCTGCCTGCCCATCTGCCGTGGGTCAGTAGACATAGCCAGATCCACACACCGCCATCTCTGCCCATCTCCCGTGTGTGAGTGGACACAGCCGGATCCGCACTGCGCCCTGCCTGCCCGTCTCCCGTGGGTGAGTGGACACAGCCAGATCCGCACTACGCCCTGCCTGCCCATATCCCGTGGGTGAGTGGACACAGCCAGATCCGCACTGCGCCCTGCCTGCCCGTCTGCCGTGGGCGAGTGGACACAGCCAGATCCACACTGCGCCCTGCCTGCCCGTCTGCCGTGGGTGAGTGGACACAGCCAGATCCGCACTGCGCCCTGCCTGCCCGTCTGTCGTGGGCGAGTGGACACAGCCAGATCCGCACTGCGCCCTGCCTGACCGTCTGCCGTGGGTGAGTGGACACAGCCAGATCCACACTGCGCCCTGCCTGCCAGTCTGCCGTGGGTGAGTGGACACAGCCAGATCCGCACTGCGCCCTGCCTGCCCGTCCGCCGTGGGCGAGTGGACACAGCCAGATCCGCACTGCGCTTTGCCTGACTGCCGTGGGTGAGTGGACACAGCCAGATCCGCACTGCGCCCTGCCTGACCGCCTGCCGTGGGTGAGTGGACACAGCCAGATCCGCACTGCGCATTGCCTGCCCGTCTGCCATAGGTGAACGGACACAGCCAGATTCGCACTACGCCCTGCCTGCCCGTCTCCCCTGGGTGAGTGGACACAGCCAGATCCGCACTACGCCCTGCCTGACCGCCTGCCGTGGGTGAGTGGACACAGCCAGATCCGCACTGCGCCCTGCCTGACCGCCTGCCGTGAGTGAGTGGACACAGCCAGATCCGTACTGTGCCCTGCCTGCCCGTCTTCCGTGGGTCAGTGGACATGGCCAGATCCATACAGCACCGTCTCTGCCCATCTCCCGTGGGTGAGTGGACACAGCCAGATCCGCACTGCGCCCTGCCTGCCCGTCTGCCGTGGGCGAGTGGACACAGCCAGATCCGCACTGCGCCCTGCCTGACCGTCTGTCGTGGGTGAGTGGACACAGCCAGATCCACACTGCGCCCTGCCAGCCCGTCTGCCGTGGGTGAGTGGACACAGCCAGATCCGCACTGCGCCCTGCCTGACCGTCTGCCGTGGGTGAGTGGACACAGCCAGATCCGCACTGCGCCCTGCCATACCGCCTGCTGTGGGTGCGTGGACACAGCCAGATCCGCACTGCGCCCTGCCTGACCGCCTGCCGTGGCTGAGTGGACACAGCCAGATCCGCACTGCGCCCTGCCTGACCGTCTGCCGTGGGTGAGTGGACACAGCCAGATCCGCACTGCGCCCTGCCTGACCGCCTGCCGTGGGGGAGTGGACACAGCCAGATCCGCACTGCGCCCTGCCTGCCCGTCTCCCGTGGGCGAGTGGACACAGCCAGATCCCCACTGCGCCCTGCCTGCCCGTCTGCCGTGGGCGAGTGGACACAGCCAGATCCGTACTGCGCCCTGCCTGCCCATCTGCCGTGGGTCAGTAGACATAGCCAGATCCACACACCGCCATCTCTGCCCATCTCCGGTGTGTGAGTGGACACAGCCGGATCCGCACTGCGCCCTGCCTGCCCGTCTCCCGTGGGTGAGTGGACACAGCCAGATCCGCACTACGCCCTGCCTGCCCATATCCCGTGGGTGATAGGACACAACCAGATACGCACTGAGCCCTGCCTGACCGTCTGCCGTGGGCGAGTGGACACAGCCAGATCCACACTGCGCCCTGCCTGCCCGTCTGCCGTGGGTGAGTGGACACAGCCAGATACGCACTGCGCCCTGCCTGCCCGTCTGCCGTGGGCGATTGGACACAGCCAGATCCGCACTGCGCCCTGCCTGACCATCTGCTGTGGGTGAGTGGACACAGCCAGATCCACACTGCGCCCTGCCTGCCAGTCTGCCGTGGGTCAGTGGACACAGCCAGATCCGCACTGCGCCCTGCCTGCCCGTCTGCCGTGGGTCAGTGGACATAGCCATATCCACACAGCACCCTCTCTGCCCGTCTCCCGTGGGTGAGTGGACACAGCCAGATCCACACTGCGCCTTGCCTGCCCGTCTCCCCTGGGTGAGGGGACACAGCCAGATCCGCACTGCGCCCTGTCTGACCGCCTGCCGTGGGTGAGTGGACACAGCTAGATCCGTACTGCGCCCTGCCTGCCCGTCTGCCGTGGGTCAGTGGACACAGCCAGATCCGCACTGCGCCCTGGCTGACCGCCTGCTGTGGGTGCGTGGACACAGCCAGATCCACACTGCGCCCTGCCTGACCGCCTGCCGTGGGTGAGTGGATACAGCCAGATCCGCACTGCGCCCTGCCTGACCGTCTGCCGTGGGTGAGTGGACACAGCCAGATCCGCACTGCGCCCTGCCTGACCGCCTGCCGTAGGTTAGTGGACACAGCCAGATCCGTACTGCGCCCTGACTGCCCGTCTGCCGTGGGCGAGTGGACACAGCCAGATCCGCACTGCGCCCTGCCTGCTGGTCTGCCGTGGGTGAGTGGACACAGGCAGATCCGCACTGCGCCCTTCCTGACCGACTGCCGTGGGTGAGTGGACACAGCGAGATCCACACTGCGCCCTGCCTGCCCGTCTGCCGTGGGTGAGTGGACACAGCCAGATCCGCACTACGCCCTGCCTGACCACCTGCCGTGGGTGAGTGGACACGGCCAGATCCGCACTGCGCCCTGCCTGTCCGCCTGCCGTGGGTGAGTGGACACAGCCAAATCCGTACTGAGCCCTGCCTGCCCGTCTGCCGTGGGTCAGTGGACATAGCCAGATCCACACAGCATCGTCTCTGCCCATCTCCCGTGGGTGAGTGGACACAGCCGGATCCGCACTGCGCCCTGCCTGCCCGTCTCCCGTTGGTGAGTGGACACAGCCAGATCCGAACTGCGCCCTGCCTGCCCGTCTCCCGTGGGTGAGTGGACACAGCCAGATCCGCACTGCGCCCTGCCTGACCGCCTGCCGTGAGTGAGTGGACACAGCCAGATCCGTACTGCGCCCTGCCTGCCCGTCTTCCGTGGGTCAGTGGACATGGCCAGAACCACACAGCACCGTCTCTGCCCACTCCCGTGGGTGAGTGGACACAGCCAGATCCGCACTGCGCCCTGCCTGCCCGTCTGCCGTGGGCGAGTGGACACAGCCAGATCCGCACTGCGCCCTGCCTGACCGTCTGCCGTGGGTGAGTGGACACAGCCAGATCCACACTGCGCCCTGCCTGCCCGTCTGCCGTGGGTGAGTGGACACAGCCAGATCCGCACTGCACCCTGCCTGACCGTCTGCCGTGGGTGAGTGGACACAGCCAGATCCGCACTGCGCCCTGCCATACCGCCTGCTGTGGGTGCGTGGACACAGCCAGATCCGCACTGCGCCCTGCCTGACCGCCTGCCGTGGGTGAGTGGACACAGCCAGATCCGCACTGCGCCCTGCCTGACCGTCTGCCGTGGGTGAGTGGACACAGCCAGATCCACACTGCGCCCTGCCTGACCGCCTGCCGTGGGGGAGTGGACACAGCCAGATCCGCACTGCGCCCTGCCTGCCCGTCTCCCCTGGGCGAGTGGACACAGCCAGATCCGCACTGCGCCCTGCCTGCCCGTCTGCCGTGGGCGAGTGGACACAGCCAGATCCGTACTGCGCCCTGCCTGCCCATCTGCCGTGGGTCAGTAGACATAGCCAGATCCACACACCGCCATCTCTGCCCATCTCCGGTGTGTGAGTGGACACAGCCGGATCCGCACTGCGCCCTGCCTGCCCGTCTCCCGTGGGTGAGTGGACACAGCCAGATCCGCACTGCGCCCTGCCTGCCCGTCTGCCGTGGGCGAGTGGACACAGCCAGATCCACACTGCGCCCTGCCTGCCCGTCTGCCGTGCGTGAGTGGACACAGCCAGATCCGCACTGCGCCCTGCCTGCCCGCCTGCCGTGGGCGAGTGGACACAGCAAGATCCACACTGCGCCCTGCCTGCCAGTCTGCCGTGGGTGAGTGGACACAGCCAGATCCGCACTGCGCCCTGCCTGCCCGTCTGCCGTGGGTCAGTGGACATAGCCATATCCACACAGCACCCTCTCTGCCCGTCTCCCGTGGGTGAGTGGACACAGCCAGATCCACACTGCGCCTTGCCTGCCCGTCTCCCCTGGGTGAGGGGACACAGCCAGATCCGCACTGCGCCCTGCCTGACCGCCTGCCGTGGGTGAGTGGACACAGCTAGATCCGTACTGCGCCCTGCCTGCCCGTCTGCCATGGGTCAGTGGACACAGCCATATCCGCACTGCGCCCTGGCTGACCGCCTGCTGTGGGTGCGTGGACACAGCCAGATCCACACTGCGCCCTGCCTGACCGCCTGCCGTGGGTGAGTGGATACAGCCAGATCCGCACTGCGCCCTGCCTGACCGTCTGCCGTGGGTGAGTGGACACAGCCAGATCCGCACTGCGCCCTGCCTGACCGCCTGCCGTAGGTTAGTGGACACAGCCAGATCCGTACTGCGCCCTGACTGCCCGTCTCCCGTGGGCGAGTGGACACAGCCAGATCCGCACTGCGCCCTGCCTGCTGGTCTGCCGTGGGTGAGTGGACACAGGCAGATCCGCACTGCGCCCTTCCTGACCGTCTGCCATGGGTGAGTGGACACAGCCAGATCCACACTGCGCCCTGCCTGCCCGTCTGCCGTGGGTGAGTGGACACAGCCAGATCCGCACTACGCCCTGCCTGACCACCTGCCGTGGGTGAGTGGACACGGCCAGATCCGCACTGCGCCCTGCCTGTCCGCCTGCCGTGGGTGAGTGGACACAGCCAGATCCGTACTGAGCCCTGCCTGCCCGTCTGCCGTGGGTCAGTGGACATAGCCAGATCCACACAGCATAGTCTCTGCCCATCTCCCGTGGGTGATTGGACACAGCCGGATCCGCACTGCGCCCTGCCTGCCCGTCTCCCGTTGGTGAGTGGACACAGCCGGATCCGAACTGCGCCCTGCCTGCCCGTCTCCCGTGGGTGAGTGGACACAGCCAGATCCGCACTGCACCCTGTCTGACCATCTGCCGTTGGTGAGTGGACACAGCCAGATCCGCACTGCGCCCTGCCTGACCGTCTGCCGTGGGTCAGTGGACATAGCCATATCCACACAGCACCCTTTCTGCCCGTCCCCCGTGGGTGTGTGGACACAGCCAGATCCACACTGCGCCTTGCCTGCCCGTCTCCCGTGGGTGAGGGGACACATCCAGATCCGCACTGCGCCCTGCCTGCCCGTCTCCCCTGGGTGAGTGGACACAGCCAGATCCGCACTGCGCCCTGCCTGCCCGTCCCCCGTGGGTGAGTGGACACAGCCAGATCCACACTGCGCCTTGCATACCCGTCTCCCGTCAGTGAGTGGACACAGCCAGATCCGCACTGCACCCTGCCTGCCCGTCTCCCGTGGGTGAGTGGACACAGCCAGATCCGCACTACGCCCTGCCTGCCCATATCCCGTGGGTGAGTGGACACAGCCAGATCCGCACTGCGCCCTGCCTGCCCGTCTGCCGTGGGTCAGTGGACATAGCCATATCCACACAGCACCCTCTCTGCCCGTCCCCCGTGGGTGTGTGGACACAGCCAGATCCACACTGCGCCTTGCCTGCCCGTCTCCCGTGGGTGAGGGGATACATCCAGATCCGCACTGCGCCCTGCCTGCCCGTCTCCCCTGGGTGAGTGGACACAGCCAGATCCGCACTGTGCCCTGCCTGCCCGTCCCCCGTGGGTGAGTGGACACAGCCAGATCCACACTGCGCCTTGCATGCCCGTCTCCCGTCAGTGAGTGGACACAGCCAGATCCGCACTGCACCCTGCCTGCCCGTCTCCCGTGGGTGAGTGGACACAGCCAGATCCGCACTACGCCCTGCCTGCCCATATCCCGTGGGTGAGTGGACACAGCCAGATCCGCACTGCGCCCTGCCTGCCCGTCTGCCGTGGGCGAGTGGACACAGCCAGATCCACACTGCGCCCTGCCTGCCCGTCTGCCGTGGGTGAGTGGTCACAGCCAGATCCGCACTGCGCCCTGCCTGCCCGTCTGCCGTGGGCGAGTGGACACAGCCAGATCCGCACTGCGCCCTGCCTGACCGTCTGCCGTGGGTGAGTGGACACAGCCAGATCCACACTGCGCCCTGCCTGCCAGTCTGCCGTGGGTGAGTGGACACAGCCGGATCCGCACTGCGCCCTGCCTGCCCTTCTGCCGTGGGTCAGTGGACATAGCCATATCCACACAGCACCCTCTCTGCCCGTCTCCCGTGGGTGAGTGGACACAACCAGATCCACACTGCGCCTTGCCTGCCCGTCTCCCCTGGGTGAGGGGACACAGCCAGATCCGCACTGCGCCCTGCCTGACCACCTGCCGTGGGTGAGTGGGCACAGCTAGATCCGTACTGCGCCCTGCCTGCCCGTCTGCCGTGGGTCAGTGGACACAGCCAGATCCGCACTGCGCCCTGCCTGCCCGTCTCCCCTGGGTGAGTGGACACAGCCAGATCCGCACTGCGCCTTGCCTGCCCGTCTCCCGTCAGTGAGTGGACACAGCCAGATCCGCACTGCGCCCTGCCTGCCCGTCTCCCGTGGGTGAGTGGACACAGCCAGATCCACACTGCGCCCTGCCTGCCCGTCTCCCATGGGCGAGTGGACACAGCCAGATAGGCACTGCGCCCTGCCTGCCCGTCTCCCGTGGGTGAGTGGACACAGCCAAAATCGCACTGCGCCCTGCCTGCCCGTCTCCCGTGGGTGAGTGGACACAGCCAGATCCGCACTGCGCCCTGCCTGCCCGTCTCCCGTGGGTGAGTGAACACAGCCAGATCGGCACTGTGCCCTGCCAGCCCGTCTCCCGTGGGTGAGTGGACACAGCCAGATCCGCACTGCACCCTGCATGACCGCCTGCCGTGGGTGAGTGGACACAGCCAGATCCGTACTGCACCCTGCCTGACCGCCTGCCGTGGGTGAGTGGACTCAGCCAGCTCCGTACTGGGCCCTGCCTGCCCGTCTGCCGTGGGTCAGTGTACATAGCCAGATCCACACAGCACCGTCTCTGCCCGTCTCCCGTGGGTGAGTGGACACAGCCAGATCCGCACTGCGCCCTGCCTGCCGGTCTCCCGTGGGTGAGTGGACACGGCCAGATCCGCACTGCGCCCTGCCTGCCCGTCTCCCGTGGGCGAGTGGAAACAGCCAGATACGCACTGCGCCCTGCCTGCCCGTCTCCCGTGGGTGAGTGGACACAGCCAAATCCGCACTGCGCCCTGCCTGCCCGTCTGCCGTGGGTGAGTGGACACAGCCAGATCCGCACTGCGCCCTGCCGGCCCATCTGCCGTGGGTCAGTGGACATAGCCATATCCAAAGAGCACCCTTTCTGCCCGTCTCCCGTGGGTGAGTGGACACAGCCAGATCCACACTGCGCCTTGCCTGCCCGTCTCCCCTGGGTGAGGGGACACAGCCAGATCCGCACTGCGCCCTGCCTGCCCGTCTCCCGTGGGTGAGTGGACACAGCCAGATCCGCACTGCGCCCTGCCTGCCCGTCTCCCGTGGGTGAGTGGACCCAGCCAGATCCGCACTGCGCCTTGCCTGCCCGTCTCCCGTCAGCGAGTGGACACAGCCAGATCCGCACTGCGCCCTGCCTGCCCGTCCGCCGTGGGCGAGTGGACACAGCCAGATCCGCACTGCGCCCTGCCTGCCCGTCTGCCGTGGGCGAGTGGACATAGCCAGATCCGCACTGCGCCCTCCCTGACCGTCTGCCGTTGGTGAGTGGACACAGACAGATCCGCACTGCGCCCTGCCTGCCCATCTGCCGTGGGCGAGTGGACACAGCCAGATCCTCACTGCGCCCTGCCTGACCGTCTGCCGTGGGTGAGTGGACACAGCCAGATCCGCACTGCGCCCTGCCTGCCCGTCTGCCGTGGGTGAGTGGACACAGCCAGATCCGCACTGCGCCCTGCCTGCCCGTCTGCCGTGGGTCAGTGGACATAGCCATATCCACACAGCACCCTCTCTGCCCGTCTCCCGTGGGTGAGTGGACACAGCCAGATCCACACTGCGCCTTGCCTGCCCGTCTCTCCAGGGTGAGGGGACACAGCCAGATCCGCACTGCGCCCTGCCTGCCCGTCTCCCGTGGGTGAGTGGACACAGCCAGATCCGCACTGCGCCCTGCCTGCCCGTCTCCCGTGGGTGAGTGGACACAGCCAGATCCGCACTGCGCCTTGCCTGCCCGTCTCCCGTCAGTGAGTGGACACAGCCAGTTCCGCACTGCGCCCTGCCTGCCCGTCTCCCGTGGGCGAGTGGACACAGCCAGATCCGCACTGCGCCCTGCCTGCCCGTCTCCCGTGGGCGAGTGGACACAGCCAGATCCGCACTGGGCCCTGCCTGCCCGTCTCCCGTGGGTGAGTGGACACAGCCAGATCCGCACTGCGCCCTGCCTGCCCGTCTTCCGTGGGCGAGTGGACACAGCCAGATCCGCACTGCGCCTTGCCTGCCCGTCTGCCGTGGGCGAGAGGACACAGCCAGATCCGCATTGCGCCCTGCCTGACCGTCTGCCGTGGGTGAGTGGACACAGCCAGATCCACACTGCGCCCTGCCTGCCCGTCTGCCGTGGGCGAGTGGACACAGCCAGATCCGCACTGCGCCCTGCCTGACCGTCTGCCGTGGGTGAGTGGACACAGCCAGATCCGCACTGCGCCCTGCCTGACCGCCGGCCGTGGGTGAGTGGACACAGCCAGATACGCACTGCGCCCTGCCTACCCGTCTCCCGTGGGCGAGTGGACACAGCCAGATCCGCACTGCGCCCTGCCTGCCCGTATGCCGTGGGTGAGTGGACACAGCCAGATCCGCACTGCGCCCTGCCTGACCGTCTGCCGTAGGTGAGTGGACACAGCCAGATCCACACTGCGCCCTGCCTGCCCGTCTGCCGTGGGTGAGTGGACACAGCCAGATCCGCACTGCGCCCTGCCTGACCGTCTGCCGTGGGTGAGTGGACACAGCCAGATACGCACTGCGCCCTGCATGCCCGTGTCCCGTGTGTGAGTGGACACAGCCAGATCCGCACTGCGCCTTGCCTGCTCGTCTCCCGTCTGTGAGTGGACACAGCCAGATCCGCACTGCGCCCTGCCTGACCGTCCGCCGTGGGCGAGTGGACACAGCCAGATCCGCACTGCGCCCTGCCTGCCCGTCTCCCGTGGGTGAGTGGACACAGACAGATCCGCACTGCGCCCTTCCTGCCCGTCTCCCGTGGGCGAGTGGACACAGCCAGATCCGCACTGCGCCCTGCCTGCCCATCTCCCGTGGGTGAGTGGACACAGCCAGATCCGCACTGCGCCCTGCCTGCCCGTCTGTCGTGGGTCAGTGGACATAGCCATATCCACACAGCACCCTCTCTGCCCGTCTCCCGTGGGTGAGTGGACACAGCCAGATCCACACTGCGCCTTGCCTGCCCGTCTCCCCTGGGTGAGGGGACACAGCCAGATCCGCACTGCGCCCTGCCTGACCGCCTGCCGTGGGTGACTGGACACAGCTAGATCCGTACTGCGCCCTGCCTGCCCGTCTGCCGTGGGTCAGTGGACACAGCCAGATCCGCACTGCGCCCTGGCTGACCGCCTGCTGTGGGTGCGTGGACACAGCCAGATCCACACTGCGCCCTGCCTGACCGCCTGCCGTGGGTGAGTGGATACAGCCAGATCCGCACTGCGCCCTGCCTGACCGTCTGCCGTGGGTGAGTGGACACAGCCAGATCCGCACTGCGCCCTGCCTGACCGCCTGCCGTAGGTTAGTGGACACAGCCAGATCCGTACTGCGCCCTGACTGCCCGTCTGCCGTGGGCGAGTGGACACAGCCAGATCCGCACTGCGCCCTGCCTGCTGGTCTGCCGTGGGTGAGTGGACACAGGCAGATCCGCACTGCGCCCTTCCTGACCGACTGCCGTGGGTGAGTGGACACAGCCAGATCCACACTGCGCCCTGCCTGCCCGACTGCCGTGGGTGAGTGGACACAGCCAGATCCGCACTACGCCCTGCCTGACCACCTGCCGTGGGTGAGTGGACACGGCCAGATCCGCACTGCGCCCTGCCTGTCCGCCTGCCGTGGGTGAGTGGACACAGCCAAATCCGTACTGACCCCTGCCTGCCCGTCTGCCGTGGGTCAGTGGACATAGCCAGATCCACACAGCATCGTCTCTGCCCATCTCCCGTGGGTGAGTGGACACAGCCGGATCCGCACTGCGCCCTGCCTGCCCGTCTCCCGTTGGTGAGTGGACACAGCCAGATCCGAACTGCGCCCTGCCTGCCCGTCTCCCGTGGGTGAGTGGACACAGCCAGATCCGCACTGCGCCCTGCCTGACCGCCTGCCGTGAGTGAGTGGACACAGCCAGATCCGTACTGCGCCCTGCCTGCCCGTCTTCCGTGGGTCAGTGGACATGGCCAGAACCACACAGCACCGTCTCTGCCCACTCCCGTGGGTGAGTGGACACAGCCAGATCCGCACTGCGCCCTGCCTGCCCGTCTGCCGTGGGCGAGTGGACACAGCCAGATCCGCACTGCGCCCTGCCTGACCGTCTGCCGTGGGTGAGTGGACACAGCCAGATCCACACTGCGCCCTGCCTGCCCGTCTGCCGTGGGTGAGTGGACACAGCCAGATCCGCACTGCGCCCTGCCTGACCGTCTGCCGTGGGTGAGTGGACACAGCCAGATCCGCACTGCGCCCTGCCATACCGCCTGCTGTGGGTGCGTGGACACAGCCAGATCCGCACTGCGCCCTGCCTGACCGCCTGCCGTGGGTGAGTGGACACAGCCAGATCCGCACTGCGCCCTGCCTGACCGTCTGCCGTGGGTGAGTGGACACAGCCAGATCCACAATGCGCCCTGCCTGACCGCCTGCCGTGGGGGAGTGGACACAGCTAGATCCGCACTGCGCCCTGCCTGCCCGTCTCCCGTGGGCGAGTGGACACAGCCAGATCCGCACTGCGCCCTGCCTGCCCGTCTGCCGTGGGCGAGTGGACACAGCCAGATCCGTACTGCGCCCTGCCTGCCCATCTGCCGTGGGTCAGTAGACATAGCCAGATCCACACACCGCCATCTCTGCCCATCTCCGGTGTGTGAGTGGACACAGCCGGATCCGCACTGCGCCCTGCCTGCCCGTCTCCCGTGGGTGAGTGGACACAGCCAGATCCGCACTGCGCCCTGCCTGCCCGTCTGCCGTGGGCGAGTGGACACAGCCAGATCCACACTGCGCCCTGCCTGCCCGTCTGCCGTGCGTGAGTGGACACAGCCAGATCCGCACTGCGCCCTGCCTGCCCTCCTGCCGTGGGCGAGTGGACACAGCAAGATCCACACTGCGCCCTGCCTGCCAGTCTGCCGTGGGTGAGTGGACACAGCCAGATCCGCACTGCGCCCTGCCTGCCCGTCTGCCGTGGGTCAGTGGACATAGCCATATCCACACAGCACCCTCTCTGCCCTTCTCCCGTGGGTGAGTGGACACAGCCAGATCCACACTGCGCCTTGCCTGCCCGTCTCCCCTGGGTGAGGGGACACAGCCAGATCCGCACTGCGCCCTGCCTGACCGTCTGCCGTGGGTGAGTGGACACAGCTAGATCCGTACTGCGCCCTGCCTGCCCGTCTGCCGTGGGTCAGTGGACACAGCCATATCCGCACTGCGCCCTGGCTGACCGCCTGCTGTGGGTGCGTGGACACAGCCAGATCCACACTGCGCCCTGCCTGACCGCCTGCCGTGGGTGAGTGGATACAGCCAGATCCGCACTGCGCCCTGCCTGACCGTCTGCCGTGGGTGAGTGGACACAGCCAGATCCGCACTGCGCCCTGCCTGACCGCCTGCCGTAGGTTAGTGGACACAGCCAGATCCGTACTGCGCCCTGACTGCCCGTCTCCCGTGGGCGAGTGGACACAGCCAGATCCGCACTGCGCCCTGCCTGCTGGTCTGCCGTGGGTGAGTGGACACAGGCAGATCCGCACTGCGCCCTTCCTGACCGTCTGCCATGGGTGAGTGGACACAGCCAGATCCACACTGCGCCCTGCCTGCCCGTCTGCCGTGGGTGAGTGGACACAGCCAGATCCGCACTACGCCCTGCCTGACCACCTGCCGTGGGTGAGTGGACACGGCCAGATCCGCACTGCGCCCTGCCTGTCCGCCTGCCGTGGGTGAGTGGACACAGCCAGATCCGTACTGAGCCCTGCCTGCCCGTCTGCCGTGGGTCAGTGGACATAGCCAGAACCACACAGCATAGTCTCTGCCCATCTCCCGTGGGTGATTGGACACAGCCGGATCCGCACTGCGCCCTGCCTGCCCGTCTCCCGTTGGTGAGTGGACACAGCCGGATCCGAACTGCGCCCTGCCTGCCCGTCTCCCGTGGGTGAGTGGACACAGCCAGATCCGCACTGCACCCTGTCTGACCATCTGCCGTTGGTGAGTGGACACAGCCAGATCCGCACTGCGCCCTGCCTGACCGTCTGCCGTGGGTCAGTGGACATAGCCATATCCACACAGCACCCTCTCTGCCCGTCCCCCGTGGGTGTGTGGACACAGCCAGATCCACACTGCGCCTTGCCTGCCCGTCTCCCGTGGGTGAGGGGACACATCCAGATCCGCACTGCGCCCTGCCTGCCCGTCTCCCCTGGGTGAGTGGACACAGCCAGATCCGCACTGCGCCCTGCCTGCCCGTCCCCCGTGGGTGAGTGGACACAGCCAGATCCACACTGCGCCTTGCATACCCGTCTCCCGTCAGTGAGTGGACACAGCCAGATCCGCACTGCACCCTGCCTGCCCGTCTCCCGTGGGTGAGTGGACACAGCCAGATCCGCACTACGCCCTGCCTGCCCATATCCCGTGGGTGAGTGGACACAGCCAGATCCGCACTGCGCCCTGCCTGCCCGTCTGCCGTGGGTCAGTGGACATAGCCATATCCACACAGCACCCTCTCTGCCCGTCCCCCGTGGGTGTGTGGACACAGCCAGATCCACACTGCGCCTTGCCTGCCCGTCTCCCGTGGGTGAGGGGACACATCCAGATCCGCACTGCGCCCTGCCTGCCCGTCTCCCCTGGGTGAGTGGACACAGCCAGATCCGCACTGTGCCCTGCCTGCCCGTCCCCCGTGGGTGAGTGGACACAGCCAGATCCACACTGCGCCTTGCATGCCCGTCTCCCGTCAGTGAGTGTACACAGCCAGATCCGCACTGCACCCTGCCTGCCCGTCTCCCGTGGGTGAGTGGACACAGCCAGATCCGCACTACGCCCTGCCTGCCCATATCCCGTGGGTGAGTGGACACAGCCAGATCCGCACTGCGCCCTGCCTGCCCGTCTGCCGTGGGCGAGTGGACACAGCCAGATCCACACTGCGCCCTGCTTGCCCGTCTGCCGTGGGTGAGTGGACACAGCCAGATCCGCACTGCGCCCTTCCTGCCCGTCTGCCGTGGGCGAGTGGACACAGCCAGATCCGCACTGCGCCCTGCCTGACCGTCTGCCGTGGGTGAGTGGACACAGCCAGATCCACACTGCGTCCTGCCTGCCAGTCTGCCGTTGGTGAGTGGACACAGCCGGATCCGCACTGCGCCCTGCCTGCCCTTCTGCCGTGGGTCAGTGGACATAGCCATATCCACACAGCACCCTCTCTGCCCGTCTCCCGTGGGTGAGTGGACACAACCAGATCCACACTGCGCCTTGCCTGCCCGTCTCCCCTGGGTGAGGGGACACAGCCAGATCCGCACTGCGCCCTGCCTGACCACCTGCCGTGGGTGAGTGGGCACAGCTAGATCCGTACTGCGCCCTGCCTGCCCGTCTGCCGTGGGTCAGTGGACACAGCCAGATCCGCACTGCGCCCTGCCTGCCCGTCTCCCCTGGGTGAGTGGACACAGCCAGATCCGCACTGCGCCTTGCCTGCCCGTCTCCCGTCAGTGAGTGGACACAGCCAGATCCGCACTGCGCCCTGCCTGCCCGTCTCCCGTGGGTGAGTGGACACAGCCAGATCCACACTGCGCCCTGCCTGCCCGTCTCCTGTGGGTGAGTGGACACAGCCAGATCCGCACTGCGCCTTGCCTGCCCGTCTCCCGTCAGCGAGTGGACACAGCCAGATCCGCACTGCGCCCTGCCTGCCCGTCTCCCGTGGGCGAGTGGACACAGCCAGATCCGCACTGCGCCCTGCCTGCCCGTCTGCCGTGGGCGAGAGGACACAGCCAGATCCGCACTGCGCCCTGCCTGCCGGTCTGCCGTGGGTGAGTGGACACGGCCAGATCCGCACTGCGCCCTGCCTGACCGTCTGCCGTGGGTGAGTGGACACAGCCAGATCCACACTGCGCCCTGCCTGAGCGTCTGCCGTGGGTGAGTGTACACAGCCAGATCCGCACTACGCCCTGCCTGACCACCTGCCGTGGGTGAGTGGACACAGCCAGATCCGCACTGCGCCCTGCCTGTCCGCCTGCCGTGGGTGAGTGGACACAGCCAGATCCGTACTGCGCCCTGCCTGCCCGTCTGCCGTGGGTCAGTGGACATAGCCAGATCCACACAGCATCGTCTCTGCCCATCTCCCGTGGGTGAGTGGACACATCCGGATCCGCATTGCGCCATGCCTGCCCGTCTCCCGTGGGTGAGTGGACACAGCCAGATCCGCACTGCGCCCTGCATGCCCGTCTCCCGTGGGTGAGTGGACACAGCCAGATCCGCACTGCGCCCTGCCTGCCCGTCTCCCGTGGGCGAGTGGACACAGCCAGATCCGCACTGCGCCCTGCCTGCCCGTCTCCCGTGGGCGAGTGGACACAGCCAGATCCGCACTGCGCCCTGCCTGCCCGTCTCCCGTGGGCGAGTGGACACAGCCAGATCCGCACTGCGCCCTGCCTGCCCGTCTCCCGTGGGTGAGTGGACACAGCCAGATCCGCACTGCGCCCTGCCTGCCCATCTGCCGTGGGTCAGTGGACATAGCCATATCCAAAGAGCACCCTTTCTGCCCGTCTCCCGTGGGTGAGTGGACACAGCCAGATCCACACTGCGCCTTGCCTGCCCGTCTCCTCTGGGTGAGGGGACACAGCCAGATCCGCACTGCGCCCTGCCTGCCCGTCTCCCGTGGGTGAGTGGACACAGCCCGATCCGCACTGCGCCCTGCCTGCCCGTCTCCCGTGGGTGAGTGGACACAGCCAGATCCGCACTGCGCCCTGCCTGCCCGTCCGCCGTGGGCGAGTGGACACAGCCAGATCCGCACTGCGCCCTGCCTGCCCGTCTGCCGTGGGCGAGTGGACATAGCCATATCCGCACTGCGCCCTGCCTGACCGTCTGCCGTTGGTGAGTGGACACAGACAGATCCGCACTGCGCCCTGCCTGCCCATCTGCCGTGGGCGAGTGGACACAGCCAGATCCTCACTGCGCCCTGCCTGACCGTCTGCCGTGGGTGAGTGGACACAGCCAGATCCGCACTGCGCCCTGCCAGCCCGTCTGCCGAGGGTGAGTGGACACAGCCAGATCCGCACTGCGCCCTGCCTGCCCGTCTGCCGTGGGTCAGTGGACACGGCCAGATCCGCACTGCGCCCTGCCTGCCCGTCTCCCGTGGGCGAGTGGAAACAGCCAGATACGCACTGCGCCCTGCCTGCCCGTCTCCCGTGGGTGAGTGGACACAGCCAAATCCGCACTGCGCCCTGCCTTCCCGTCTGCCGTGGGTGAGTGGACACAGCCAGATCCGCAATACCCCCTGCCTGACCGCCTGCCGTGGGTCAGTGGACATAGCCAGATCCACACAGCACCGTCTCTACCAATCTCCCGTGGGTGAGTGGACACAGCCGGATCCGCACTGCGCCCTGCCTGCCAGTCTCCCGTGGGTGAGTGGACACAGCCAGATCCGCACTGCGCCCTGCCTGCCCGTCTCCCGTGGGTGAGTGGACACAGCCAGATCCACACTGCGCCCTGCCTGCCCGTCTCCCATGGGCGAGTGGACACAGCCAGATAGGCACTGCGCCCTGCCTGCCCGTCTCCCGTGGGTGAGTGGACACAGCCAAAATCGCACTGCGCCCTGCCTGCCCGTCTCCCGTGGGTGAGTGGACACAGCCAGATCCGCACTGCGCCCTGCCTGCCCGTCTCCCGTGGGTGAGTGAACACAGCCAGATCGGCACTGTGCCCTGCCAGCCCGTCTCCCGTGGGTGAGTGGACACAGCCAGATCCGCACTGCACCCTGCCTGACCGCCTGCCGTGGGTGAGTGGACACAGCCAGATCCGTACTGCACCCTGCCTGACCGCCTGCCGTGGGTGAGTGGACTCAGCCAGCTCCGTACTGGGCCCTGCCTGCCTGTCTGCCGTGGGTCAGTGGACATAGCCAGATCCACACAGCACCGTCTCTGCCCGTCTCCCGTGGGTGAGTGGACACAGCCAGATCCGCACTGCGCCCTGCCTGCCGGTCTCCCGTGGGTGAGTGGACACGGCCAGATCCGCACTGCGCCCTGCCTGCCCGTCTCCCGTGGGCGAGTGGAAACAGCCAGATACGCACTGCGCCCTGCCTGCCCGTCTCCCGTGGGTGAGTGGACACAGCCAAATCCGCACTGCGCCCTGCCTGCCCGTCTGCCGTGGGTGAGTGGACACAGCCAGAACCGCACTGCGCCCTGCCTGACCGTCTGCCGTGGGTGAGTGGACACAGCCAGATCCGCACTGCGCCCTGCCGGCCCATCTGCCGTGGGTCAGTGGACATAGCCATATCCAAAGAGCACCCTTTCTGCCCGTCTCCCGTGGGTGAGTGGACACAGCCAGATCCACACTGCGCCTTGCCTGCCCGTCTCCCCTGGGTGAGGGGACACAGCCAGATCCGCACTGCGCCCTGCCTGCCCGTCTCCCGTGGGTGAGTGGACACAGCCAGATCCGCACTGCGCCCTGCCTGCCCGTCTCCCGTGGGTGAGTGGACACAGCCAGATCCGCACTGCGCCTTGCCTGCCCGTCTCCCGTCAGCGAGTGGACACAGCCAGATCCGCACTGCGCCCTGCCTGCCCGTCCGCCGTGGGCGAGTGGACACAGCCAGATCCGCACTGCGCCCTGCCTGCCCGTCTGCCGTGGGCGAGTGGACATAGCCAGATCCGCACTGCGCCCTCCCTGACCGTCTGCCGTTGGTGAGTGGACACAGACAGATCCGCACTGCGCCCTGCCTGCCCATCTGCCGTGGGCGAGTGGACACAGCCAGATCCTCACTGCGCCCTGCCTGACCGTCTGCCGTGGGTAGTGGACACAGCCAGATCCGCACTGCGCCCTGCCTGCCCGTCTGCCGTGGGTGAGTGGACACAGCCAGATCCGCACTGCGCCCTGCCTGCCCGTCTGCCGTGGGTCAGTGGACATAGCCATATCCACACAGCACCCTCTCTGCCCGTCTCCCGTGGGTGAGTGGACACAGCCAGATCCACACTGCGCCTTGCCTGCCCGTCTCTCCAGGGTGAGGGGACACAGCCAGATCCGCACTGCGCCCTGCCTGCCCGTCTCCCGTGGGTGAGTGGACACAGCCAGATCCGCACTGCGCCCTGCCTGCCCGTCTCCCGTGGGTGAGTGGACACAGCCAGATCCGCACTGCGCCTTGCCTGCCCGTCTCCCGTCAGTGAGTGGACACAGCCAGTTCCGCACTGCGCCCTGCCTGCCCGTCTCCCGTGGGCGAGTGGACACAGCCAGATCCGCACTGCGCCCTGCCTGCCCGTCTCCCGTGGGCGAGTGGACACAGCCAGATCCGCACTGTGCCCTGCCTGCCCGTCTCCCGTGGGTGAGTGGACACAGCCAGATCCGCACTGCGCCCTGCCTGCCCGTCTTCCGTGGGCGAGTGGACACAGCCAGATCCGCACTGCGCCTTGCCTGCCCGTCTGCCGTGGGCGAGAGGACACAGCCAGATCCGCACTGCGCCCTGCCTGACCGTCTGCCGTGGGTGAGTGGACACAGCCAGATCCACACTGCGCCCTGCCTGCCCGTCTGCCGTGGGCGAGTGGACACAGCCAGATCCGCACTGCGCCCTGCCTGACCGTCTGCCGTGGGTGAGTGGACACAGCCAGATCCGCACTGCGCCCTGCCTGACCGCCGGCCGTGGGTGAGTGGACACAGCCAGATACGCACTGCGCCCTGCCTACCCGTCTCCCGTGGGCGAGTGGACACAGCCAGATCCGCACTGCGCCCTGCCTGCCCGTATGCCGTGGGTGAGTGGACACAGCCAGATCCGCACTGCGCCCTGCCTGACCGTCTGCCGTAGGTGAGTGGACACAGCCAGATCCACACTGCGCCCTGCCTGCCCGTCTGCCGTGGGTGAGTGGACACAGCCAGATCCGCACTGCGCCCTGCCTGACCGTCTGCCGTGGGTGAGTGGACACAGCCAGATACGCACTGCGCCCTGCATGCCCGTGTCCCGTGTGTGAGTGGACACAGCCAGATCCGCACTGCGCCTTGCCTGCTCGTCTCCCGTCTGTGAGTGGACACAGCCAGATCCGCACTGCGCCCTGCCTGACCGTCCGCCGTGGGCGAGTGGACACAGCCAGATCCGCACTGCGCCCTGCCTGCCCGTCTCCCGTGGGTGAGTGGACACAGACAGATCCGCACTGCGCCCTTCCTGCCCGTCTCCCGTGGGCGAGTGGACACAGCCAGATCCGCACTGCGCCCTGCCTGCCCATCTCCCGTGGGTGAGTGGACACAGCCAGATCCGCACTGCGCCCTGCCTGCCCGTCTGCCGTGGGTCAGTGGACATAGCCATATCCACACAGCACCCTCTCTGCCCGTCTCCCGTGGGTGAGTGGACACAGCCAGATCCACACTGCGCCTTGCCTGCCCGTCTCCCCTGGGTGAGGGGACACAGCCAGATCCGCACTGCGCCCTGCCTGACCGCCTGCCGTGGGTGACTGGACACAGCTAGATCCGTACTGCGCCCTGCCTGCCCGTCTGCCGTGGGTCAGTGGACACAGCCAGATCCGCACTGCGCCCTGGCTGACCGCCTGCTGTGGGTGCGTGGACACAGCCAGATCCACACTGCGCCCTGCCTGACCGCCTGCCGTGGGTGAGTGGATACAGCCAGATCCGCACTGCGCCCTGCCTGACCGTCTGCCGTGGGTGAGTGGACACAGCCAGATCCGCACTGCGCCCTGCCTGACCGCCTGCCGTATGTTAGTGGACACAGCCAGATCCGTACTGCGCCCTGACTGCCCGTCTGCCGTGGGCGAGTGGACACAGCCAGATCCGCACTGCGCCCTGCCTGCTGGTCTGCCGTGGGTGAGTGGACACAGGCAGATCCGCACTGCGCCCTTCCTGACCGACTGCCGTGGATGAGTGGACACAGCCAGATCCACACTGCGCCCTGCCTGCCCGACTGCCGTGGGTGAGTGGACACAGCCAGATCCGCACTATGCCCTGCCTGACCACCTGCCGTGGGTGAGTGGACACGGCCAGATCCGCACTGCGCCCTGCCTGTCCGCCTGCCGTGGGTGAGTGGACACAGCCAAATCCGTACTGAGCCCTGCCTGCCCGTCTGCCGTGGGTCAGTGGACATAGCCAGATCCACACAGCATCGTCTCTGCCCATCTCCCGTGGGTGAGTGGACACAGCCGGATCCGCACTGCGCCCTGCCTGCCCGTCTCCCGTTGGTGAGTGGACACAGCCAGATCCGAACTGCGCCCTGCCTGCCCGTCTCCCGTGGGTGAGTGGACACAGCCAGATCCGCACTGCGCCCTGCCTGACCGCCTGCCGTGAGTGAGTGGACACAGCCAGATCCGTACTGCGCCCTGCCTGCCCGTCTTCCGTGGGTCAGTGGACATGGCCAGAACCACACAGCACCGTCTCTGCCCACTCCCGTGGGTGAGTGGACACAGCCAGATCCGCACTGCGCCCTGCCTGCCCGTCTGCCGTGGGCGAGTGGACACAGCCAGATCCGCACTGCGCCCTGCCTGACCGTCTGCCGTGGGTGAGTGGACACAGCCAGATCCACACTGCGCCCTGCCTGCCCGTCTGCCGTGGGTGAGTGGACACAGCCAGATCCGCACTGCGCCCTGCCTGACCGTCTGCCGTGGGTGAGTGGACACAGCCAGATCCGCACTGCGCCCTGCCATACCGCCTGCTGTGGGTGCGTGGACACAGCCAGATCCGCACTGCGCCCTGCCTGACCGCCTGCCGTGGGTGAGTGGACACAGCCAGATCCGCACTGCGCCCTGCCTGACCGTCTGCCGTGGGTGAGTGGACACAGCCAGATCCACACTGCGCCCTGCCTGACCGCCTGCCGTGGGGGAGTGGACACAGCCAGATCCGCACTGCGCCCCGCCTGCCCGTCTCCCGTGGGCGAGTGGACACAGCCAGATCCGCACTGCGCCCTGCCTGCCCGTCTGCCGTGGGCGAGTGGACACAGCCAGATCCGTACTGCGCCCTGCCTGCCCATCTGCCGTGGGTCAGTAGACATAGCCAGATCCACACACCGCCATCTCTGCCCATCTCCGGTGTGTGAGTGGACACAGCCGGATCCGCACTGCGCCCTGCCTGCCCGTCTCCCGTGGGTGAGTGGACACAGCCAGATCCGCACTGCGCCCTGCCTGCCCGTCTGCCGTGGGCGAGTGGACACAGCCAGATCCACACTGCGCCCTGCCTGCCCGTCTGCCGTGCGTGAGTGGACACAGCCAGATCCGCACTGCGCCCTGCCTGCCCGCCTGCCGTGGGCGAGTGGACACAGCAAGATCCACACTGCGCCCTGCCTGCCAGTCTGCCGTGGGTGAGTGGACACAGCCAGATCCGCACTGCGCCCTGCCTGCCCGTCTGCCGTGGGTCAGTGGACATAGCCATATCCACACAGCACCCTCTCTGCCCGTCTCCCGTGGGTGAGTGGACACAGCCAGATCCACACTGCGCCTTGCCTGCCCGTCTCCCCTGGGTGAGGGGACACAGCCAGATCCGCACTGCGCCCTGCCTGACCGCCTGCCGTGGGTGAGTGGACACAGCTAGATCCGTACTGCGCCCTGCCTGCCCGTCTGCCGTGGGTCAGTGGACACAGCCAGATCCGCACTTCGCCCTGGCTGACCGCCTGCTGTGGGTGCGTGGACACAGCCAGATCCACACTGCGCCCTGCCTGACCGCCTGCCGTGGGTGAGTGGATACAGCCAGATCCGCACTGCGCCCTGCCTGACCGTCTGCCGTGGGTGAGTGGACACAGCCAGATCCGCACTGCGCCCTGCCTGACCGCCTGCCGTAGGTTAGTGGACACAGCCAGATCCGTACTGCGCCCTGACTGCCCGTCTCCCGTGGGCGAGTGGACACAGCCAGATCCGCACTGCGCCCTGCCTGCTGGTCTGCCGTGGGTGAGTGGACACAGGCAGATCCGCACTGCGCCCTTCCTGACCGTCTGCCATGGGTGAGTGGACACAGCCAGATCCACACTGCGCCCTGCCTGCCCGTCTGCCGTGGGTGAGTGGACACAGCCAGATCCGCACTACGCCCTGCCTGACCACCTGCCGTGGGTGAGTGGACACGGCCAGATCCGCACTGCGCCCTGCCTGTCCACCTGCCGTGGGTGAGTGGACACAGCCAGATCCTTACTGAGCCCTGCCTGCCCGTCTGCCGTGGGTCAGTGGACATAGCCAGATCCACACAGCATAGTCTCTGCCCATCTCCCGTGGGTGATTGGACACAGCCGGATCCGCACTGCGCCCTGCCTGCCCGTCTCCCGTTGGTGAGTGGACACAGCCGGATCCGAACTGCGCCCTGCCTGCCCGTCTCCCGTGGGTGAGTGGACACAGCCAGATCCGCACTGCACCCTGTCTGACCATCTGCCGTTGGTGAGTGGACACAGCCAGATCCGCACTGCGCCCTGCCTGACCGTCTGCCGTGGGTCAGTGGACATAGCCATATCCACACAGCACCCTCTCTGCCCGTCCCCCGTGGGTGTGTGGACACAGCCAGATCCACACTGCGCCTTGCCTGCCCGTCTCCCGTGGGTGAGGGGACACATCCTGATCCGCACTGCGCCCTGCCTGCCCGTCTCCCCTGGGTGAGTGGACACAGCCAGATCCGCACTGCGCCCTGCCTGCCCGTCCCCCGTGGGTGAGTGGACACAGCCAGATCCACACTGCGCCTTGCATACCCGTCTCCCGTCAGTGAGTGGACACAGCCAGATCCGCACTGCACCCTGCCTGCCCGTCTCCCGTGGGTGAGTGGACACAGCCAGATCCGCACTACGCCCTGCCTGCCCATATCCCGTGGGTGAGTGGACACAGCCAGATCCGCACTGCGCCCTGCCTGCCCGTCTGCCGTGGGTCAGTGGACATAGCCATATCCACACAGCACCCTCTCTGCCCGTCCCCCGTGGGTGTGTGGACACAGCCAGATCCACACTGCGCCTTGCCTGCCCGTCTCCCGTGGGTGAGGGGACACATCCAGATCCGCACTGCGCCCTGCCTGCCCGTCTCCCCTGGGTGAGTGGACACAGCCAGATCCGCACTGTGCCCTGCCTGCCCGTCCCCCGTGGGTGAGTGGACACAGCCAGATCCACACTGCGCCTTGCATGCCCGTCTCCCGTCAGTGAGTGTACACAGCCAGATCCGCACTGTCCCTGCCTGCCCGTCTCCCGTGGGTGAGTGGACACAGCCAGATCCGCACTACGCCCTGCCTGCCCATATCCCGTGGGTGAGTGGACACAGCCAGATCCGCACTGCGCCCTGCCTGCCCGTCTGCCGTGGGCGAGTGGACACAGCCAGATCCACACTGCGCCCTGCCTGCCCGTCTGCCGTGGGTGAGTGGACACAGCCAGATCCGCACTGCGCCCTTCCTGCCCGTCTGCCGTGGGCGAGTGGACACAGCCAGATCCGCACTGCGCCCTGCCTGACCGTCTGCCGTGGGTGAGTGGACACAGCCAGATCCACACTGCGCCCTGCCTGCCAGTCTGCTGTGGGTGAGTGGACACAGCCAGATCCGCACTGCGCCCTGCCTGCCCGTCTGCCGTGGGTCAGTGGACATAGCCATATCCACACAGCACCCTCTCTGCCCGTCTCCCGTGGGTGAGTGGACACAGCCAGATCCACACTGCGCCTTGCCTGCCCGTCTCCCCTGGGTGAGGGGACACAGCCAGATCCGCACTGCGCCCTGCCTGACCGCCTGCCGTGGGTGAGTGGACACAGCTAGATCCGTACTGCGCCCTGCCTGCCCGTCAGCCGTGGGTCAGTGGACACAGCCAGATCCGCACTGCGCCCTGGCTGACCGCCTGCTGTGGGTGCGTGGACACAGCCAGATCCACACTGCACCCTGCCTGACCGCCTGCCGTGGGTGAGTGGACACAGCCAGATCCGCACTGCGCCCTGCCTGACCGCCTGCCGTAGGTTAGTGGACACAGCCAGATCCGTACTGCGCCCTGCCTGCCCGTCTCCCGTGGGCGAGTGGACACAGCCAGATCTGCACTGCGCCCTGCCTGACCGTCTGCCGTGAGTGAGTGGACACAGCCAGATCCGCACTGCGCCCTGCCTGACCGCCTGCCGTGGGCGAGTGGACACAGCCAGATCCGCACTGCGCCCTGCCTGCCCGTCTCCCGTGGGCGAGTGGACACAGCCAGATCCGCACTGCGCCCTGCCTGCCCGTCTGCCGTGGGCGAGTGGACACAGCCAGATCCGTACTGCGCCCTGCCTGCCCATCTGCCGTGGGTCAGTAGACATAGCCAGATCAACACACCGCCATCTCTGCCCATCTCCCGTGTGTGAGTGGACACAGCCGGATCCGCACTGCGCCCTGCCTGCCCGTCTCCCGTGGGTGAGTGGACACAGCCAGATCCGCACTACGCCCTGCCTGCCCATATCCCGTGGGTGAGTGGACACAGCCAGATCCGCACTGCGCCCTGCCTGCCCGTCTGCCGTGGGCGAGTGGACACAGCCAGATCCACACTGCGCCCTGCCTGCCCGTCTGCCGTGGGTGAGTGGTCACAGCCAGATCCGCACTGCGCCCTGCCTGCCCGTCTGCCGTGGGCGAGTGGACACAGCCAGATCCGCACTGCGCCCTGCCTGACCGTCTGCCGTGGGTGAGTGGACACAGCCAGATCCACACTGCGCCCTGCCTGCCAGTCTGCCGTTGGTGAGTGGACACAGCCGGATCCGCACTGCGCCCTGCCTGCCCTTCTGCCGTGGGTCAGTGGACATAGCCATATCCACACAGCACCCTCTCTGCCCGTCTCCCGTGGGTGAGTGGACACAACCAGATCCACACTGCGCCTTGCCTGCCCGTCTCCCCTGGGTGAGGGGACACAGCCAGATCCGCACTGCGCCCTGCCTGACCACCTGCCGTGGGTGAGTGGGCACAGCTAGATCCGTACTGCGCCCTGCCTGCCCGTCTGCCGTGGGTCAGTGGACACAGCCAGATCCGCACTGCGCCCTGCCTGCCCGTCTCCCCTGGGTGAGTGGACACAGCCAGATCCGCACTGCGCCTTGCCTGCCCGTCTCCCGTCAGTGAGTGGACACAGCCAGATCCGCACTGCGCCCTGCCTGCCCGTCTCCCGTGGGTGAGTGGACACAGCCAGATCCACACTGCGCCCTGCCTGCCCGTCTCCCGTGGGTGAGTGGACACAGCCAGATCCGCACTGCGCCTTGCCTGCCCGTCTCCCGTCAGCGAGTGGACACAGCCAGATCCGCACTGCGCCCTGCCTGCCCGTCTCCCGTGGGCGAGTGGACACAGCCAGATCCGCACTGCGCCCTGCCTGCCCGTCTGCTGTGGGCGAGAGGACACAGCCAGATCCGCACTGCGCCCTGCCTGCCGGTCTGCCGTGGGTGAGTGGACACGGCCAGATCCGCACTGCGCCCTGCCTGACCGTCTGCCGTGAGTGAGTGGACACAGCCAGATCCACACTGCGCCCTGCCTGCCCATCTGCCGTGGGTGAGTGTACACAGCCAGATCCGCACTACGCCCTGCCTGACCACCTGCCGTGGGTGAGTGGACACAGCCAGATCCGCACTGCGCCCTGCCTGTCCGCCTGCCGTGGGTGAGTGGACACAGCCAGATCCGTACTGCGCCCTGCCTGCCCGTCTGCCGTGGGTCAGTGGACATAGCCAGATCCACACAGCATCGTCTCTGCCCATCTCCCGTGGGTGAGTGGACACATCCGGATCCGCATTGCGCCATGCCTGCCCATCTCCCGTGGGTGAGTGGACACAGCCAGATCCGCACTGCGCCCTGCATGCCCGTCTCCCGTGGGTGAGTGGACACAGCCAGATCCGCACTGCGCCCTGCCTGCCCGTCTCCCGTGGGCGAGTGGACACAGCCAGATCCGCACTGCGCCCTGCCTGCCCGTCTCCCGTGGGCGAGTGGACACAGCCAGATCCGCACTGCGCCCTGCCTGCCCGTCTCCCGTGGGCGAGTGGACACAGCCAGATCCGCACTGCGCCCTGCCTGCCCGTCTCCCGTGGGTGAGTGGACACAGCCAGATCCGCACTGCGCCCTGCCTGCCCATCTGCCGTGGGTCAGTGGACATAGCCATATCCAAAGAGCACCCTTTCTGCCCGTCTCCCGTGGGTGAGTGGACACAGCCAGATCCACACTGCGCCTTGCCTGCCCGTCTCCTCTGGGTGAGGGGACACAGCCAGATCCGCACTGCGCCCTGCCTGCCCGTCTCCCGTGGGTGAGTGGACACAGCCCGATCCGCACTGCGCCCTGCCTGCCCGTCTCCCGTGGGTGAGTGGACACAGCCAGATCCGCACTGCGCCCTGCCTGCCCGTCCGCCGTGGGCGAGTGGACACAGCCAGATCCGCACTGCGCCCTGCCTGCCCGTCTGCCGTGGGCGAGTGGACATAGCCAGATCCGCACTGCGCCCTGCCTGACCGTCTGCCGTTGGTGAGTGGACACAGACAGATCCGCACTGCGCCCTGCCTGCCCATCTGCCGTGGGCGAGTGGACACAGCCAGATCCTCACTGCGCCCTGCCTGACCGTCTGCCGTGGGTGAGTGGACACAGCCAGATCCGCACTGCGCCCTGCCAGCCCGTCTGCCGAGGGTGAGTGGACACAGCCAGATCCACACTGCGCCCTGCCTGCCCGTCTGCCGTGGGTCAGTGGACACGGCCAGATCCGCACTGCGCCCTGCCTGCCCGTCTCCCGTGGGCGAGTGGAAACAGCCAGATACGCACTGCGCCCTGCCTGCCCGTCTCCCGTGGGTGAGTGGACACAGCCAAATCCGCACTGCGCCCTGCCTTCCCGTCTGCCGTGGGTGAGTGGACACAGCCAGATCCGCAATACCCCCTGCCTGACCGCCTGCCGTGGGTCAGTGGACATAGCCAGATCCACACAGCACCGTCTCTACCAATCTCCCGTGGGTGAGTGGACACAGCCGGATCCGCACTGCGCCCTGCCTGCCAGTCTCCCGTGGGTGAGTGGACACAGCCAGATCCGCACTGCGCCCTGCCTGCCCGTCTCCCGTGGGTGAGTGGACACAGCCAGATCCACACTGCGCCCTGCCTGCCCGTCTCCCATGGGCGAGTGGACACAGCCAGATAGGCACTGCGCCCTGCCTGCCCGTCTCCCGTGGGTGAGTGGACACAGCCAAAATCGCACTGCGCCCTGCCTGCCCGTCTCCCGTGGGTGAGTGGACACAGCCAGATCCGCACTGCGCCCTGCCTGCCCGTCTCCCGTGGGTGAGTGAACACAGCCAGATCGGCACTGTGCCCTGCCAGCCCGTCTCCCGTGGGTGAGTGGACACAGCCAGATCCGCACTGCACCCTGCCTGACCGCCTGCCGTGGGTGAGTGGACACAGCCAGATCCGTACTGCACCCTGCCTGACCGCCTGCCGTGGGTGAGTGGACTCAGCCAGCTCCGTACTGGGCCCTGCCTGCCCGTCTGCCGTGGGTCAGTGTACATAGCCAGATCCACACAGCACCGTCTCTGCCCGTCTCCCGTGGGTGAGTGGACACAGCCAGATCCGCACTGCGCCCTGCCTGCCGGTCTCCCGTGGGTGAGTGGACACGGCCAGATCCGCACTGCGCCCTGCCTGCCCGTCTCCCGTGGGCGAGTGGAAACAGCCAGATACGCACTGCGCCCTGCCTGCCCGTCTCCCGTGGGTGAGTGGACACAGCCAAATCCGCACTGCGCCCTGCCTGCCCGTCTGCCGTGGGTGAGTGGACACAGCCAGAACCGCACTGCGCCCTGCCTGACCGTCTGCCGTGGGTGAGTGGACACAGCCAGATCCGCACTGCGCCCTGCCGGCCCATCTGCCGTGGGTCAGTGGACATAGCCATATCCAAAGAGCACCCTTTCTGCCCGTCTCCCGTGGGTGAGTGGACACAGCCAGATCCACACTGCGCCTTGCCTGCCCGTCTCCCCTGGGTGAGGGGACACAGCCAGATCCGCACTGCGCCCTGCCTGCCCGTCTCCCGTGGGTGAGTGGACACAGCCAGATCCGCACTGCGCCCTGCCTGCCCGTCTCCCGTGGGTGAGTGGACACAGCCAGATCCGCACTGCGCCTTGCCTGCCCGTCTCCCTTCAGCGAGTGGACACAGCCAGATCCGCACTGCGCCCTGCCTGCCCGTCCGCCGTGGGCGAGTGGACACAGCCAGATCCGCACTGCGCCCTGCCTGCCCGTCTGCCGTGGGCGAGTGGACATAGCCAGATCCGCACTGCGCCCTCCCTGACTGTCTGCCGTTGGTGAGTGGACACAGACAGATCCGCACTGCGCCCTGCCTGCCCATCTGCCGTGGGCGAGTGGACACAGCCAGATCCTCACTGCGCCCTGCCTGACCGTCTGCCGTGGGTGAGTGGACACAGCCAGATCCGCACTGCGCCCTGCCTGCCCGTCTGCCGTGGGTGAGTGGACACAGCCAGATCCGCACTGCGCCCTGCCTGCCCGTCTGCCGTGGGTCAGTGGACATAGCCATATCCACACAGCACCCTCTCTGCCCGTCTCCCGTGGGTGAGTGGACACAGCCAGATCCACACTGCGCCTTGCCTGCCCGTCTCTCCAGGGTGAGGGGACACAGCCAGATCCGCACTGCGCCCTGCCTGCCCGTCTCCCGTGGGTGAGTGGACACAGCCAGATCCGCACTGCGCCCTGCCTGCCCGTCTCCCGTGGGTGAGTGGACACAGCCAGATCCGCACTGCGCCTTGCCTGCCCGTCTCCCGTCAGTGAGTGGACACAGCCAGTTCCGCACTGCGCCCTGCCTGCCCGTCTCCCGTGGGCTAGTGGAAACAGCCAGATCCGCACTGCGCCCTGCCTGCCCGTCTCCCGTGGGCGAGTGGACACAGCCAGATCCACACTGTGCCCTGCCTGCCCGTCTCCCGTGGGTGAGGGGACACAGCCAGATCCGCACTGCGCCCTGCCAGCCCTTCTCCCGTGGGCGAGTGGACACAGCCAGATCCGCACTGCGCCCTGCCTGACCGTCTGCCGTGGGTGAGTGGACACAGCCAGATACGCACTGCGCCCTGCATGCCCGTGTCCCGTGTGTGAGTGGACACAGCCAGATCCGCACTGCGCCTTGCCTGCTCGTCTCCCGTCTGTGAGTGGACACAGCCAGATCCGCACTGCGCCCTGCCTGACCGTCCGCCGTGGGCGAGTGGACACAGCCAGATCCGCACTGCGCCCTGCCTGCCCGTCTCCCGTGGGTGAGTGGACACAGACAGATCCGCACTGCGCCCTTCCTGCCCGTCTCCCGTGGGCGAGTGGACACAGCCAGATCCGCACTGCGCCCTGCCTGCCCATCTCCCGTGGGTGAGTGGACACAGCCAGATCCGCACTGCGCCCTGCCTGACCGTCTGCCGTGGGTGAGTGGACACAGCCAGATCCGCACTGCGCCCTGCCTGACCGCCTGCCGTGGGTGAGTGGACACAGCCAGATATGCACTGTGCCCTGCCTGCCCGTCTCCCGTGGGCGAGTGGACACAGCCAGATCCGCACTGCGCACTGCCTGACCGCCTGCCGTCTGTGAGTGTACACAGCCAGATCCGCACTGCGACCTGCCTGCCCGTCTCCCGTGAATGAGTGGACACAGCCAGATCCGCACTGAGCCTTGCCTGCCCGTCTCCCGTGGGTGAGTGGACACAGCCAGATCCGCACTGCGCCTTGCCTGCCCGTCTGCCGTGGGTCAGTGGACATAGCCATATCCACACAGCACCCTCTCTGTCCGTCTCCCGTGGGTGAGTGGACACAGCCAGATCCACACTGCGCCCTGCCTTCCCGTCTCCCTTGGGTGAGGGGACACAGCCAGATCCGCACCGCGCCCTGCCTGCCCTTGTCCCGTGGGTGAGTGGACACAGCCAGATCCGCACTGCGCCCTGCCTGCCCGTCTCCCGTGGGCGAGTGGACACAGCCAGATCCGCACTGCGCCCTGACTGCCCGTCTGCCGTGGGTGAGTGGACACAGCCAGATCCGCACTGCGCCCTGCCTGCCCGTCTGCCGTGGGTGAGTGGACACAGCCAGATCCGCACTGCACCCTGTCTGACCGTCTGCCGTGGGTGAGTGGACACAGCCAGATCCGCACTGTGCCCTGCCTGCCCGTCTCCCGTGGGTGAGTGGACACAGCCAGATCCGAACTGCGCCCTGCCTTCCCGTCTCCCGAGGGTGAGTGGACACAGCCAGATCCGCACTACCCCCTGCCTGACCGCCTGCCGTGGGTCAGTGGACATAGCCAGATCCACACAGCACCGTCTCTACCAATCTCCCGTGGGTGAGTGGACACAGCCGGATCCGCACTGCGCCCTAACTGCCAGTCTCCCGTGGGTGAGTGGACACAGCCAGATCCGCACTGCGCCCTGCCTGCCCGTCTCCCGTGGGTGAGTGGACACAGCCAGATCCACACTGCGCCCTGCCTGCCCGTCTCCCGTGGGCGAGTGGACACAGCCAGATAGGCACTGCGCCCTGCCTGCCCGTCTCCCGTGGGTGAGTGGACACAGCCAAAATCGCACTGCGCCCTGCCTGCCCGTCTCCCGTGGGTGAGTGGACACAGCCAGATCCGCACTGCGCCCTGCCTGCCCGTCTCCCGTGGGTGAGTGAACACAGCCAGATCGGCACTGTGCCCTGCCAGCCCGTCTCCCGTGGGTGAGTGGACACAGCCAGATCCGCACTGCACCCTGCCTGACCGCCTGCCGTGGGTTAGTGGACACAGCCAGATCCGTACTGCACCCTGCCTGACCGCCTGCCGTGGGTGAGTGGACTCAGCCAGCTCCGTACTGGGCCCTGCCTGCCCGTCTGCCGTGGGTCAGTGGACATAGCCAGATCCACACAGCACCGTCTCTGCCCGTCTCCCGTGGGTGAGTGGACACAGCCAGATCCGCACTGCGCCCTGCCTGCCGGTCTCCCGTGGGTGAGTGGACACGGCCAGATCCGCACTGCGCCCTGCCTGCCCGTCTCCCGTGGGCGAGTGGAAACAGCCAGATACGCACTGCGCCCTGCCTGCCCGTCTCCCGTGGGTGAGTGGACACAGCCAAATCCGCACTGCGCCCTGCCTGCCCGTCTGCCGTGGGTGAGTGGACACAGCCAGAACCGCACTGCGCCCTGCCTGACCGTCTGCCGTGGGTGAGTGGACACAGCCAGATCCGCACTGCGCCCTGCCGGCCCATCTGCCGTGGGTCAGTTGACATAGCCATATCCAAAGAGCACCCTTTCTGCCCGTCTCCCGTGGGTGAGTGGACACACCCAGATCCACACTGCGCCTTGCCTGCCCGTCTCCCCTGGGTGAGGGGACACAGCCAGATCCGCACTGCGCCCTGCCTGCCCGTCTCCCGTGGGTGAGTGGACACAGCCAGATCCGCACTGCGCCCTGCCTGCCCGTCTCCCGTGGGTGAGTGGACACAGCCAGATCCGCACTGCGCCTTGCCTGCCCGTCTCCCGTCAGCGAGTGGACACAGCCAGATCCGCACTGCGCCCTGCCTGCCCGTCCGCCGTGGGCGAGTGGACACAGCCAGATCCGCACTGCGCCCTGCCTGCCCGTCTGCCGTGGGCGAGTGGACATAGCCAGATCCGCACTGCGCCCTCCCTGACTGTCTGCCGTTGGTGAGTGGACACAGACAGATCCGCACTGCGCCCTGCCTGCCCATCTGCCGTGGGCGAGTGGACACAGCCAGATCCTCACTGCGCCCTGCCTGACCGTCTGCCGTGGGTGAGTGGACACAGCCAGATCCGCACTGCGCCCTGCCTGCCCGTCGGCCGGGGGTGAGTGGACACAGCCAGATCCGCACTGCGCCCTGCCTGACCGTCTGCCGTGGGTGAGTGGACACAGCCAGATCCGCACTGCGCCCTTCATGCCCGTGTCCCGTGGGTGAGTGGACACAGCCAGATCCGCACTGCGCCTTGCCTGCTCGTCTCCCGTCTGTGAGTGGACACAGCCAGGTCCGCACTGCGCCCTGCCTGACCGTCCGCCGTGGGCGAGTGGACACAGCCAGATCCGCACTGCGCCCTGCCTGCCCGTCTCCCGTGGGTGAGTGGACACAGACAGATCCGCACTGCGCCCTGCCTGCCCGTCTCCCGTGGGCGAGTGGACACAGCCAGATCCGCACTGCGCCCTGCCTGCCCGTCTCCCGTGGGTGAGTGGACACAGCCAGATCCGCACTGCGCCCTGCCTGACCGTCTGCCGTGGGTGAGTGGACACAGCCAGATCCGCACTGCGCCCTGCCTGACCGCCTGCCGTGGGTGAGTGGACACAGCCAGATATGCACTGTGCCCTGCCTGCCCGTCTCCCGTGGGCGAGTGGACACAGCCAGATCCGCACTGCGCACTGCCTGACCGCCTGCCGTCTGTGAGTGGACACAGCCAGAACCTCACTGCGACCTGCCTGCCCGTCTCCCGTGAATGAGTGGACACAGCCAGATCCGCACTGAGCCTTGCCTGCCCGTCTCCCGTGGGTGAGTGGACACAGCCAGATCCGCACTGCGCCTTGCCTGCCCGTCTGCCGTGGGTCAGTGGACATAGCCATATCCACACAGCACCCTCTCTGTCCGTCTCCCGTGGGTGAGTGGACACAGCCAGATCCACACTGCGCCCTGCCTTCCCGTCTCCCTTGGGTGAGGGGACACAGCCAGATCCGCACCGCGCCCTGCCTGCCCTTGTCCCGTGGGTGAGTGGACACAGCCAGATCCGCACTGCGCCCTGCCTGCCCGTCTCCCGTGGGCGAGTGGACACAGCCAGATCCGCACTGCGCCCTGACTGCCCGTCTGCCGTGGGTGAGTGGACACAGCCAGATCCGCACTGCGCCCTGCCTGCCCGTCTGCCGTGGGTGAGTGGACACAGCCAGATCCGCACTGCACCCTGTCTGACCGTCTGCCGTGGGTGAGTGGACACAGCCAGATCCGCACTGTGCCCTGCCTGCCCGTCTCCCGTGGGTGAGTGGACACAGCCAGATCCGAACTGCGCCCTGCCTTCCCGTCTCCCGAGGGTGAGTGGACACAGCCAGATCCGCACTGCACCCTGTCTGACCGTCTGCCGTTGGTGAGTGGACACAGCCAGATCCGCACTGCGCCCTGCCTGACCGTCTGCCGTGGGTCAGTGGACATAGCCATATCCACACAGCACCCTCTCTGCCCGTCTCCCGTGGGTGTGTGGACACAGCCAGATCCACACTGCGCCTTGCCTGCCCGTCTCCCGTGGGTGAGGGGACACAGCCAGATCCGCACTGTGCCCTGCCTGCCCGTCTCCCGTGGGTGAGTGGACACAGCCAGATCCGCACTGCGCCCTGTCTGCCCGTCCCCCGTGGGTGAGTGGACACAGCCAGATCCGCACTGCGCCTTGCATGCCCGTCTCCCGTCAGTGAGTGGACACAGCCAGATCCGCACTGCACCCTGCCTGCCCGTCTCCCGTGGGTGAGTGGACACAGCCAGATCCGCACTGCGCCCTGCCTGCCCGTCTCCCGTGGGCGAGTGGACACAGCCAGATCCGCACTGCGCCCTGCCTGCCCGTCTGCCGTTGGTGAGTGGACACAGCCAGATCCGCACTGCGCCCTGCCTTACCATCTGCCGTGGGGGAGTGGACAGAGCCAGATCCGCACTGCGCCCTGCCTGCCCGTCCGCCGTGGGCAGTGGACACAGCCAGATCCGCACTGCGCCCTGCCTGACTGTCTGCCGTGGGTGAGTGGACACAGCCAGATCCGCAGTGCGCCCTGCCTGACTGCCTGCCGTGGGTGAGTGCACACAGCCAGATCCGCACTGCGCATTGCCTGCCCGTCTCCCCTGGGTGAACGGACACAGCCAGATTCGCACTGCGCCCTGCCTGCCCGTCTCCCGTGGGTGAGTGGACACAACCAGATCCGCACTACGCCCTGCCTGACCGCCTGCCGTGGGTGAGTGGACACAGCCAGATCCGCACTGCGCCCTGCCTGACCGCCTGCCGTGAGTGAGTGGACACAGCCAGATCCGTATTGCGCCCTGCCTGCCCGTCTTCCGTGGGTCAGTGGACATGGCCAGATCCACACAGCACCGTCTCTGCCCATCTCCCGTGGGTGAGTGGACACAGCCAGATCCGCACTGCGCCCTGCCTGCCCGTCTGCCGTGGGCGAGTGGACACAGACAGATCCGCACTGCGCCCTGCCTAACCGTCTGCGGTGGGTGAGTGGACACAGCCAGATCCACACTGCGCCCTGCCTGCCCGTCTGCCGTGGGTGAGTGGACACAGCCAGATCCGCACTGCGCCCTGCCTGACCGTCTGCCGTGGGTGAGTGGACACAGCCAGATCCGCACTGCGCCCTGCCTGACCGCCTGCCGTGGGTGCGTGGACACAGCCAGATCCGCACTGCGCCCTGCCTGACCGCCTGCCGTGGGTGAGTGGACACAGCCAGATCCGCACTGCGCCCTGCCTGACCGTCTGCCGTGGGTGAGTGGACACAGCCAGATCCGCACTGCGCCCTTCCTGACCGCCTGCCGTGGGCGAGTGGACACAGCCAGATCCGCACTGCGCCCTGCCTGCCCGTCTCCCGTGGGCGAGTGGACACAGCCAGATCCGCACTGCGCCCTGCCTGCCCGTCTGCGTGGGCGAGTGGACACAGCCAGATCCATACTGCGCCCTGCCTTCCCATCTGACGTGGGTCAGTAGACATAGCCAGATCCACACACGACCATCTCTGCCCATCTCCCGTGGGTGAGTGGACACAGCCGGATCCGCACTGCGCCCTGCCTGCCCGTCTCCCGTGGGTGAGTGGACACAGCCAGATCCGCACTACGCCCTGCCTGCCCATATCCCGTGGGTGAGTGGACACAGCCAGATCCGCACTGCGCCCTGCCTGCACGTCTGCCGTGGGCGAGTGGACACAGCCAGATCCACACTGCGCCCTGCCTGCCCGTCTGCCGTGGGTGAGTGGACACAGCCAGATCCGCACTGCGCCCTGCCTGCCCGTCTGCCGTGGGCGAGTGGACACAGCCAGATCCGCACTGCGCCCTGCCTGACCGTCTGCCGTGGGTGAGTGGACACAGCCAGATCCACACTGCGCCCTGCCTGACCGTCTGCCGTGGGTGAGTGGACACAGCCAGATCCACACTGCGCCCTGCCTGCCCGTCGACCGTGGGTGAGTGGACACAGCCAGATCCGCACTGCGCCCTGCCTGACCGCCTGCCGTGGGTCAGTGGACATAGCCAGATCCACACAGCACCGTCTCTGCCCGTCTCCCGTGGGTGAGTGGACACAGCCAGATCCGCACTGCCCCCTGCCTGACCGTCTGCCGTGGGTGAGTGGACACAGCCATATCCGCACTGCGCCCTTACTGACCGCCTGCCGTGGGTGAGTGGACACAGCCAGAACCGCACTGCGCCCTGCCTGCCCGTCTGCCGTGGGTCAGTGGACATAGCCAAATCCACACAGCACCGTCTCTGCCCGTCTCCCGTGGGTGAGTGGACACAGCCAGATCCGCACTGCGCCCTGCCTGCCCGTCTCCCGTGGGTGAGTGGACACAGCCAGATCCGCACTGCGCCCTGCCTGCCCGTCTCCCGTGGGTGAGTGGACACAGCCAGATCCGCACAGCACCCTGCCTGACCGCCTGCCGTGGGTGAGTGGACACAGCCAGATCCGTACTGCGCCCTGCCCGCCCGTCCTCCGTGGGTCAGTGGACATAGCCAGATCCACACAGCACCGTCTCTGCCCGTCTCCCGAGGGTGAGTGCACACACAAGATCCGCACTGCGCCTTGCCTGCCCGTCTCCCGTGGGTGAGTGGACACGGCCAGATCCGCACTGCGCCCTGCCTGCCCGTCTCCCGTGGGCGAGTGGACACAGCCAGATACGCACTGCGCCCTGCCTGCCCGTCTCCCGTGGGTGAGTGGACACAGCAAAATCCGCACTGCGCCCTGCCTTCCCGTCTGCCGTGGGTGAGTGGACACAGCCAGATCCGCACTGCGCCCTGCCTGCCCGTCTCCCGTGGGTGAGTGGACACAGCCAGATCCGCACTGCACCCTGCCTGACCGTCTGCCGTGGGTGAGTGGACACAGCCAGATCCACACTGCGCCCTGCCTGCCCGTCTGCCGTGGGCGAGTGGACACAGCCAGATCCGTACTGCGCCCTGCCTGACCGTCTGCCGTGGGTGAGTGGACACAGCCAGATCCGCACTGCGCCCTGCCTGACCGCCTGCCGTGGGTGAGTGGACACAGCCAGATACGCACTGCGCCCTGCCTGCCCGTCTCCCGTGGGCGAGTGGACACAGCCAGATCCGCACTGCGCCCTGCCTGCCCGTATGCCGTGGGTGAGTGGACACAGCCAGATCCGCACTGCGCCCTGCCTGACCGTCTGCCGTAGGTGAGTGGACTCAGCCAGATCCACACTGCGCCCTGCCTGCCCGTCTGCCGTGGGTGAGTGGACACAGCCAGATCCGCACTGCGCCCTGCCTGACCGTCTGCCTTGGGTGAGTGGACACAGCCAGATCCGCACTGCGCCCTGCATGCCCGTGTCCCGTGGGTGAGTGGACACAGCCAGATCCGCACTGCGCCTTGCCTGCTCGTCTCCCGTCTGTGAGTGGACACAGCCAGATCCGCACTGCGCCCTGCCTGACCGTCCGCCGTGGGCGAGTGGACACAGCCAGATCCGCACTGCGCCCTGCCTGCCCGTCTCCCGTGGGTGAGTGGACACAGACAGATCCGCACTGCGCCCTGCCTGCCCGTCTCCCGTGGGCGAGTGGACACAGCCAGATCCGCACTGCGCCCTGCCTGCCCATCTCCCGTGGGTGAGTGGACACAGCCAGATCCGCACTGCGCCCTGCCTGACCGTCTGCCGTGGGTTAGTGGACACAGCCAGATCCGCACTGCGCCCTGCCTGACCGCCTGCCGTGCGTGAGTGGACACAGCCAGATATGCACTGTGCCCTGCCTGCCCGTCTCCCGTGGGCGAGTGGACACAGCCAGATCCGCACTGCGCACTGCCTAACCGCCTGCCGTCTGTGAGTGGACACAGCCAGATCCGCACTGCGACCTGCCTGCCCGTCTCCCGTGAATGAGTGGACACAGCCAGATCCGCACTGAGCCTTGCCTGCCCGTCTCCCGTGGGTGAGTGGACACAGCCAGATCCGCACTGCGCTTTGCCTGCCCGTCTGCCGTGGGTCAGTGGACATAGCTATATCCACACAGCACCCTCTCTGTCCGTCTCCCGTGGGTGAGTGGACACAGCCAGATCCACACTGCGCCCTGCCTGCCCGTCTCCCTTGGGTGAGGGGACACAGCCAGATCCGCACCGCGCCCTGCCTGCCCTTGTCCCGTGGGTGAGTGGACACAGCCAGATCCGCACTGCGCCCTCCCTGCCCGTCCCCCGTGGGTGAGTGGACACAGCCAGATCCGCACTGCGCCCTGCCTGCCCGTCTCCCGTGGGCGAGTGGACACAGCCAGATCCGCACTGCGCCCTGACTGCCCGTCTGCAGTGGGTGAGTGGACACAGCCAGATCCGCACTGCGCCCTGCCTGCCCGTCTGCCGTGGGTGAGTGGACACAGCCAGATCCGCACTGCGCCCTGTCTGACCGTCTGCCGTGGGTGAGTGGACACAGCCAGATCCGCACTGTGCCCTGCCTGCCCGTCTCCCGTGGGTGAGTGGACACAGCCAGATCTGAACTGCACCCTGTCTGACCGTCTGCCGTTGGTGAGTGGACACATCCAGATCCGCACTGCGCCCTGCCTGACCGTCTGCCGTGGGTCAGTGGACATAGCCATATCCACACAGCACCCTCTCTGCCCGTCTCCCGTGGGTGTGTAGACACAGCCAGATCCACACTGCGCCTTGCCTGCCCGTCTCCCGTGGGTGAGGGGACACAGCCAGATCCGCACTGTGCCCTGCCTGCCCGTCTCCCGTGGGTGAGTGGACACAGCCAGATCCGCACTGCGCCCTGTCTGCCCGTCCCCCGTGGGTGAGTGGACACAGCCAGATCCGCACTGCGCCTTGCATGCCCGTCTCCCGTCAGTGAGTGGACACAGCCAGATCCGCACTGCACCCTGACTGCCCGTCTGCCGTGGGTGAGTGGACACAGCCAGATCCGCACTGCGCCCTGCCTGCCCGTCTGCCGTGGGTGAGTGGACACAGCCAGATCCGCACTGCACCCTGTCTGACCGTCTGCCGTGGGTGAGTGGACACAGCCAGATCCGCACTGTGCCCTGCCTGCCCGTCTCCCGTGGGTGAGTGGACACAGCCAGATCCGAACTGCGCCCTGCCTTCCCGTCTCCCGAGGGTGAGTGGACACAGCCAGATCCGCACTACCCCCTGCCTGACCGCCTGCCGTGGGTCAGTGGACATAGCCAGATCCACACAGCACCGTCTCTACCAATCTCCCGTGGGTGAGTGGACACAGCCGGATCCGCACTGCGCCCTAACTGCCAGTCTCCCGTGGGTGAGTGGACACAGCCAGATCCGCACTGCGCCCTGCCTGCCCGTCTCCCGTGGGTGAGTGGACACAGCCAGATCCACACTGCGCCCTGCCTGCCCGTCTCCCGTGGGCGAGTGGACACAGCCAGATAGGCACTGCGCCCTGCCTGCCCGTCTCCCGTGGGTGAGTGGACACAGCCAAAATCACACTGCGCCCTGCCTGCCCGTCTCCCGTGGGTGAGTGGACACAGCCAGATCCGCACTGCGCCCTGCCTGCCCGTCTCCCGTGGGTGAGTGAACACAGCCAGATCGGCACTGTGCCCTGCCAGCCCGTCTCCCGTGGGTGAGTGGACACAGCCAGATCCGCACTGCACCCTGCCTGACCGCCTGCCGTGGGTTAGTGGACACAGCCAGATCCGTACTGCACCCTGCCTGACCGCCTGCCGTGGGTGAGTGGACTCAGCCAGCTCCGTACTGGGCACTGCCTGCCCGTCTGCCGTGGGTCAGTGGACATAGCCAGATCCACACAGCACCGTCTCTGCCCGTCTCCCGTGGGTGAGTGGACACAGCCAGATCCGCACTGCGCCCTGCCTGCCGGTCTCCCGTGGGTGAGTGGACACGGCCAGATCCGCACTGCGCCCTGCCTGCCCGTCTCCCGTGGGCGAGTGGAAACAGCCAGATACGCACTGCGCCCTGCCTGCCCGTCTCCCGTGGGTGAGTGGACACAGCCAAATCCGCACTGCGCCCTGCCTGCCCGTCTGCCGTGGGTGAGTGGACACAGCCAGAACCGCACTGCGCCCTGCCTGACCGTCTGCCGTGGGTGAGTGGACACAGCCAGATC
The DNA here is from genome assembly GCF_040939455.1 of Microcebus murinus. NCBI lineage: Eukaryota > Metazoa > Chordata > Mammalia > Primates > Cheirogaleidae > Microcebus > Microcebus murinus. The sequence continues at coordinate 32,939,152 of NC_134125.1, read as the reverse complement.
CGCACTGCGCCCTGCCGGCCCATCTGCCGTGGGTCAGTTGACATAGCCATATCCAAAGAGCACCCTTTCTGCCCGTCTCCCGTGGGTGAGTGGACACAGCCAGATCCACACTGCGCCTTGCCTGCCCGTCTCCCCTGGGTGAGGGGACACAGCCAGATCCGCACTGCGCCCTGCCTGCCCGTCTCCCGTGGGTGAGTGGACACAGCCAGATCCGCACTGCGCCCTGCCTGCCCGTCTCCCGTGGGTGAGTGGACACAGCCAGATCCGCACTGCGCCTTGCCTGCCCGTCTCCCGTCAGCGAGTGGACACAGCCAGATCCACACTGCGCCCTGCCTGCCCGTCCGCCGTGGGCGAGTGGACACAGCCAGATCCGCACTGCGCCCTGCCTGCCCGTCTGCCGTGGGCGAGTGGACATAGCCAGATCCGCACTGCGCCCTCCCTGACCGTCTGCCGTTGGTGAGTGGACACAGACAGATCCGCACTGCGCCCTGCCTGCCCATCTGCCGTGGGCGAGTGGACACAGCCAGATCCTCACTGCGCCCTGCCTGACCGTCTGCCGTGGGTGAGTGGACACAGCCAGATCCGCACTGCGCCCTGCCTGCCCGTCTGCCGGGGGTGAGTGGACACAGCCAGATCCGCACTGCGCCCTGCCTGACCGTCTGCCGTGGGTGAGTGGACACAGCCAGATCCGCACTGCGCCCTTCATGCCCGTGTCCCGTGGGTGAGTGGACACAGCCAGATCCGCACTGCGCCTTGCCTGCTCGTCTCCCGTCTGTGAGTGGACACAGCCAGGTCCGCACTGCGCCCTGCCTGACCGTCCGCCGTGGGCGAGTGGACACAGCCAGATCCGCACTGCGCCCTGCCTGCCCGTCTCCCGTGGGTGAGTGGACACAGACAGATCCGCACTGCGCCCTGCCTGCCCGTCTCCCGTGGGCGAGTGGACACAGCCAGATCCGCACTGCGCCCTGCCTGCCCGTCTCCCGTGGGTGAGTGGACACAGCCAGATCCGCACTGCGCCCTGCCTGACCGTCTGCCGTGGGTGAGTGGACACAGCCAGATCCGCACTGCGCCCTGCCTGACCGCCTGCCGTGGGTGAGTGGACACAGCCAGATATGCACTGTGCCCTGCCTGCCCGTCTCCCGTGGGCGAGTGGACACAGCCAGATCCGCACTGAGCCTTGCCTGCCCGTCTCCCGTGGGTGAGTGGACACAGCCAGATCCGCACTGCGCCTTGCCTGCCCGTCTGCCGTGGGTCAGTGGACATAGCCATATCCACACAGCACCCTCTCTGTCCGTCTCCCGTGGGTGAGTGGACACAGCCAGATCCACACTGCGCCCTGCCTTCCCGTCTCCCGAGGGTGAGTGGACACAGCCAGATCCGCACTGCACCCTGTCTGACCGTCTGCCGTTGGTGAGTGGACACAGCCAGATCCGCACTGCGCCCTGCCTGACCGTCTGCCGTGGGTCAGTGGACATAGCCATATCCACACAGCACCCTCTCTGCCCGTCTCCCGTGGGTGTGTGGACACAGCCAGATCCACACTGCGCCTTGCCTGCCCGTCTCCCGTGGGTGAGGGGACACAGCAAGATCCGCACTGTGCCCTGCCTGCCCGTCTCCCGTGGGTGAGTGGACACAGCCAGATCCGCACTGCGCCCTGTCTGCCCGTCCCCCGTGGGTGAGTGGACACAGCCAGATCCGCACTGCGCCTTGCATGCCCGTCTCCCGTCAGTGAGTGGACACAGCCAGATCCGCACTGCACCCTGCCTGCCCGTCTCCCGTGGGTGAGTGGACACAGCCAGATCCGCACTGCGCCCTGCCTGCCCGTCTCCCGTGGGCGAGTGGACACAGCCAGATCCGCACTGCGCCCTGCCTGCCCGTCTGCCGTTGGTGAGTGGACACAGCCAGATCCGCACTGCGCCCTGCCTTACCATCTGCCGTGGGGGAGTGGACAGAGCCAGATCCGCACTGCGCCCTGCCTGCCCGTCCGCCGTGGGCAGTGGACACAGCCAGATCCGCACTGCGCCCTGCCTGACTGTCTGCCGTGGGTGAGTGGACACAGCCAGATCCGCACTGCGCCCTGCCTGACTGCCTGCCGTGGGTGAGTGGACACAGCCAGATCCGCACTGCGCATTGCCTGCCCGTCTCCCCTGGGTGAACGGACACAGCCAGATTCGCACTGCGCCCTGCCTGCCCGTCTCCCGTGGGTGAGTGGACACAACCAGATCCGCACTACGCCCTGCCTGACCGCCTGCCGTTGGTGAGTGGACACAGCCAGATCCGCACTGCGCCCTGCCTGACCGCCTGCCGTGAGTGAGTGGACACAGCCAGATCCGTATTGCGCCCTGCCTGCCCGTCTTCCGTGGGTCAGTGGACATGGCCAGATCCACACAGCACCGTCTCTGCCCATCTCCCGTGGGTGAGTGGACACAGCCAGATCCGCACTGCGCCCTGCCTGCCCGTCTGCCGTGGGCGAGTGGACACAGACAGATCCGCACTGCGCCCTGCCTAACCGTCTGCGGTGGGTGAGTGGACACAGCCAGATCCACACTGCGCCCTGCCTGCCCGTCTGCCGTGGGTGAGTGGACACAGCCAGATCCGCACTGCGCCCTGCCTGACCGTCTGCCGTGGGTGAGTGGACACAGCCAGATCCGCACTGCGCCCTGCCTGACCGCCTGCCGTGGGTGCGTGGACACAGCCAGATCCGCACTGCGCCCTGCCTGACCGCCTGCCGTGGGTGAGTGGACACAGCCAGATCCGCACTGCGCCCTGCCTGACCGTCTGCCGTGGGTGAGTGGACACAGCCAGATCCGCACTGCGCCCTTCCTGACCGCCTGCCGTGGGCGAGTGGACACAGCCAGATCCGCACTGCGCCCTGCCTGCCCGTCTCCCGTGGGCGAGTGGACACAGCCAGATCCATACTGCGCCCTGCCTTCCCATCTGACGTGGGTCAGTAGACATAGCCAGATCCACACACGACCATCTCTGCCCATCTCCCGTGGGTGAGTGGACACAGCCGGATCCGCACTGCGCCCTGCCTGCCCGTCTCCCGTGGGTGAGTGGACACAGCCAGATCCGCACTACGCCCTGCCTGCCCATATCCCGTGGGTGAGTGGACACAGCCAGATCCGCACTGCGCCCTGCCTGCACGTCTGCCGTGGGCGAGTGGACACAGCCAGATCCACACTGCGCCCTGCCTGCCCGTCTGCCGTGGGTGAGTGGACACAGCCAGATCCGCACTGCGCCCTGCCTGCCCGTCTGCCGTGGGCGAGTGGACACAGCCAGATCCGCACTGCGCCCTGCCTGACCGTCTGCCGTGGGTGAGTGGACACAGCCAGATCCACACTGCGCCCTGCCTGACCGTCTGCCGTGGGTGAGTGGACACAGCCAGATCCACACTGCGCCCTGCCTGCCCGTCGGCCGTGGGTGAGTGGACACAGCCAGATCCGCACTGCGCCCTGCCTGACCGCCTGCCGTGGGTCAGTGGACATAGCCAGATCCACACAGCACCGTCTCTGTCCGTCTCCCGTGGGTGAGTGGACACAGCCAGATCCGCACTGCCCCCTGCCTGACCGTCTGCCGTGGGTGAGTGGACACAGCCATATCCGCACTGCGCCCTTACTGACCGCCTGCCGTGGGTGAGTGGACACAGCCAGAACCGCACTGCGCCCTGCCTGCCCGTCTGCCGTGGGTCAGTGGACATAGCCAAATCCACACAGCACCGTCTCTGCCCGTCTCCCGTGGGTGAGTGGACACAGCCAGATCCGCACTGCGCCCTGCCTGCCCGTCTCCCGTGGGTGAGTGGACACAGCCAGATCCGCACTGCGCCCTGCCTGCCCGTCTCCCGTGGGTGAGTGGACACAGCCAGATCCGCACAGCACCCTGCCTGACCGCCTGCCGTGGGTGAGTGGACACAGCCAGATCCGTACTGCGCCCTGCCCGCCCGTCCTCCGTGGGTCAGTGGACATAGCCAGATCCACACAGCACCGTCTCTGCCCGTCTCCCGAGGGTGAGTGCACACACAAGATCCGCACTGCGCCTTGCCTGCCCGTCTCCCGTGGGTGAGTGGACACGGCCAGATCCGCACTGCGCCCTGCCTGCCCGTCTCCCGTGGGCGAGTGGACACAGCCAGATACGCACTGCGCCCTGCCTGCCCGTCTCCCGTGGGTGAGTGGACACAGCAAAATCCGCACTGCGCCCTGCCTTCCCGTCTGCCGTGGGTGAGTGGACACAGCCAGATCCGCACTACCCCCTGCCTGACCGCCTGCCGTGGGTCAGTGGACATAGCCAGATCCACACAGCACCGTCTCTACCAATCTCCCGTGGGTGAGTGGACACAGCCGGATCCGCACTGTGCCTTGCCTGCCCGTCTCCCGTGGGTGAGTGGACACAGCCAGATCCGCACTGCGCCCTGCCTGCCCGTCTCCCGTGGGTGAGTGGACACAGCCAGATCCGCACTGCACCCTGCCTGACCGTCTGCCGTGGGTGAGTGGACACAGCCAGATCCACACTGCGCCCTGCCTGCCCGTCTGCCGTGGGCGAGTGGACACAGCCAGATCCGTACTGCGCCCTGCCTGACCGTCTGCCGTGGGTGAGTGGACACAGCCAGATCCGCACTGCGCCCTGCCTGACCGCCTGCCGTTGGTGAGTGGACACAGCCAGATACGCACTGCGCCCTGCCTGCCCGTCTCCCGTGGGCGAGTGGACACAGCCAGATCCGCACTGCGCCCTGCCTGCCCGTATGCCGTGGGTGAGTGGACACAGCCAGATCCGCACTGCTCCCTGCCTGACCGTCTGCCGTAGGTGAGTGGACACAGCCAGATCCACACTGCGCCCTGCCTGCCCGTCTGCCGTGGGTGAGTGGACACAGCCAGATCCGCACTGCGCCCTGCCTGACCGTCTGCCTTGGGTGAGTGGACACAGCCAGATCCGCACTGCGCCCTGCATGCCCGTGTCCCGTGGGTGAGTGGACACAGCCAGATCCGCACTGCGCCTTGCCTGCTCGTCTCCCGTCTGTGAGTGGACACAGCCAGATCCGCACTGCGCCCTGCCTGACCGTCCGCCGTGGGCGAGTGGACACAGCCAGATCCGCACTGCGCCCTGCCTGCCCGTCTCCCGTGGGTGAGTGGACACAGACAGATCCGCACTGCGCCCTGCCTGCCCGTCTCCCGTGGGCGAGTGGACACAGCCAGATCCGCACTGCGCCCTGCCTGCCCATCTCCCGTGGGTGAGTGGACACAGCCAGATCCGCACTGCGCCCTGCCTGACCGTCTGCCGTGGGTTAGTGGACACAGCCAGATCCGCACTGCGCCCTGCCTGACCGCCTGCCGTGCGTGAGTGGACACAGCCAGATATGCACTGTGCCCTGCCTGCCCGTCCTCCGTGGGCGAGTGGACACAGCCAGATCCGCACTGCGCACTGCCTGACCGCCTGCCGTCTGTGAGTGGACACAGCCAGATCCGCACTGCGACCTGCCTGCCCGTCTCCCGTGAATGAGTGGACACAGCCAGATCCGCACTGAGCCTTGCCTGCCCGTCTCCCGTGGGTGAGTGGACACAGCCAGATCCGCACTGCGCTTTGCCTGCCCGTCTGCCGTGGGTCAGTGGACATAGCTATATCCACACAGCACCCTCTCTGTCCGTCTCCCGTGGGTGAGTGGACACAGCCAGATCCACACTGCGCCCTGCCTGCCCGTCTCCCTTGGGTGAGGGGACACAGCCAGATCCGCACCGCGCCCTGCCTGCCCTTGTCCCGTGGGTGAGTGGACACAGCCAGATCCGCACTGCGCCCTCCCTGCCCGTCCCCCGTGGGTGAGTGGACACAGCCAGATCCGCACTGCGCCCTGCCTGCCCGTCTCCCGTGGGCGAGTGGACACAGCCAGATCCGCACTGCGCCCTGACTGCCCGTCTGCAGTGGGTGAGTGGACACAGCCAGATCCGCACTGCGCCCTGCCTGCCCGTCTGCCGTGGGTGAGTGGACACAGCCAGATCCGCACTGCGCCCTGTCTGACCGTCTGCCGTGGGTGAGTGGACACAGCCAGATCCGCACTGTGCCCTGCCTGCCCGTCTCCCGTGGGTGAGTGGACACAGCCAGATCTGAACTGCACCCTGTCTGACCGTCTGCCGTTGGTGAGTGGACACATCCAGATCCGCACTGCGCCCTGCCTGACCGTCTGCCGTGGGTCAGTGGACATAGCCATATCCACACAGCACCCTCTCTGCCCGTCTCCCGTGGGTGTGTGGACACAGCCAGATCCACACTGCGCCTTGCCTGCCCGTCTCCCGTGGGTGAGGGGACACAGCCAGATCCGCACTGTGCCCTGCCTGCCCGTCTCCCGTGGGTGAGTGGACACAGCCAGATCCGCACTGCGCCCTGTCTGCCCGTCCCCCGTGGGTGAGTGGACACAGCCAGATCCGCACTGCGCCTTGCATGCCCGTCTCCCGTCAGTGAGTGGACACAGCCAGATCCGCACTGCACCCTGCCTGCCCGACTCCCGTGGGCGAGTGGACACAGCCAGATCCGCACTGCGCCCTGCCTGCCCGTCTGCCGTTGGTGAGTGGACACAGCCAGATCCGCACTGCGCCCTGCCTTTCCATCTGCCGTGGGGGAGTGGACAGAGCCAGATCCGCACTGCGCCCTGCCTGCCCGTCCGCCGTGGGCAGTGGACACAGCCAGATCCGCACTGCGCCCTGCCTGACTGTCTGCCGTGGGTGAGTGGACACAGCCAGATCCGCACTGCGCCCTGCCTGACTGCCTGCCGTGGGTGAGTGGACAAAGCCAGATCGGCACTGCGCATTGCCTGCCCGTCTCCCCTGGGTGAACGGACACAGCCAGATTCGCACTGCGCCCTGCCTGCCCGTCTCCCGTGGGTGAGTGGACAAAACCAGATCCGCACTACGCCCTGCCTGACCGCCTGCCGTGGGTGAGTGGACACAGCCAGATCCGCACTGCGCCCTGCCTGACCGCCTGCCGTGAGTGAGTGGACACAGCCAGATCCGTACTGCGCCCTGCCTGCCCGTCTTCCGTGGGTCAGTGGACATGGCCAGATCCACACAGCACCGTCTCTGCCCATCTCCCATGGGTGAGTGGACACAGCCAGATCCGCACTGCGCCCTGCCTGCCCGTCTGCCGTGGGCGAGTGGACACAGCCAGATCCGCACTGCGCCCTGCCTAACCGTCTGCGGTGGGTGAGTGGACACAGCCAGATCCACACTGCGCCCTGCCTGCCCGTCTGCCGTGGGTGAGTGGACACAGCCAGATCCGCACTGCGCCCTGCCTGCCCGTCTCCCGTGGGCGAGTGGACACAGCCAGATCCGCACTGCGCCCTGCCTGCCCGTCTGCCGTGGGCGAGTGGACACAGCCAGATCCGTACTGCGCCCTGCCTGCCCATCTGCCGTGGGTCAGTAGACATAGCCAGATCCACACACCACCATCTCTGCCCATCTCCCGTGGGTGAGTGGACACAGCCGGATCCGCACTGCGCCCTGCCTGCCCGTCTCCCGTGGGTGAGTGAACACAGCCAGATCCGCACTACGCCCTGCCTGCCCATATCCCGTGGGTGAGTGGACACAGCCAGATCCGCACTGCGCCCTGCCTGCCCGTCTGCCGTGGGCGAGTGGACACAGCCAGATCCACACTGCGCCCTGCCTGCCCGTCTGCCGTGGGTGAGTGGACACAGCCAGATCCGCACTGCGCCCTGCCTGCCCGTCTGCCGTGGGCGAGTGGACACAGCCAGATCCGCACTGCGCCCTGCCTGACCGTCTGCCGTGGGTGAGTGGACACAGCCAGATCCACACTGCGCCCTGCCTGACCGTCTGCCGTGGGTGAGTGGACACAGCCAGATCCACACTGCGCCCTGCCTGCCCGTCTGCCGTGGGTGAGTGGACACAGCCAGATCCGAACTGCGCCCTGCCTGACCGCCTGCCGTGGGTCAGTGGACATAGCCAGATCCACACAGCACCGTCTCTGCCCGTCTCCCGTGGGTGAGTGGACACAGCCAGATCCGCACTGCCCCCTGCCTGACCGTCTGCCGTGGGTGAGTGGACACAGCCATATCCGCACTGCGCCCTTCCTGACCGCCTGCCGTGGGTGAGTGGACACAGCCAGATCCGCACTGCGCCCTGCCTGCCCGTCTGCCGTGGGTCAGTGGACATAGACAAATCCACACAGCAGCGTCTCTGCCCGTCTCCCGTGGGTGAGTGGACACAGCCAGATCCGCACTGCGCCCTGCCTGCCCGTCTCCCGTGGGTGAGTGGACACAGCCAGATCCGCACTGCGCCCTGCCTGCCCGTCTCCCGTGGGTGAGTGGACACAGCCAGATCCGCACAGCACCCTGCCTGACCGCCTGCCGTGGGTGAGTGGACACAGCCAGATCCGCACTATCCCCTGCCTGACCGCCTGCCGTGGGTCAGTGGACATAGCCAGATCCACACAGCACCGTCTCTACCAATCTCCCGTGGGTGAGTGGACACAGCCGGATCCGCACTGCGCCCTGCCTGCCCGTCTCCCGTGGGTGAGTGGACACAGCCAGATCCGCACTGCGCCCTGCCTGCCCGTCTCCCGTGGGTGAGTGGACACAGCCAGATCCACACTGCGCCCTGCCTGCCCGTCTCCCATGGGCGAGTGGACACAGCCAGATAGGCACTGCGCCCTGCCTGCCCGTCTGCCGTGGGCGAGTGGACACAGCCAGATCCGTACTGCGCCCTGCCTGCCCATCTGCCGTGGGTCAGTAGACATAGCCAGATCCACACACCACCATCTCTGCCCATCTCCCGTAGGTGAGTGGACACAGCCGGATCCGCACTGCGCCCTGCCTGCCCGTCTCCCGTGGGTGAGTGGACACAGCCAGATCCGCACTACGCCCTGCCTGCCCATATCCCGTGGGTGAGTGGACACAGCCAGATCCGCACTGCGCCCTGCCTGCCCGTCTGCCGTGGGCGAGTGGACACAGCCAGATCCACACTGCGCCCTGCCTGCCCGTCTGCCGTGGGTGAGTGGACACAGCCAGATCCGCACTGCGCCCTGCCTGCCCGTCTGCCGTGGGCGAGTGGACACAGCCAGATCCGCACTGCGCCCTGCCTGACCGTCTGCCGTGGGTGAGTGGACACAGCCAGATCCACACTGCGCCCTGCCTGACCGTCTGCCGTGGGTGAGTGGACACAGCCAGATCCACACTGCGCCCTGCCTGCCCGTCTGCCGTGGGTGAGTGGACACAGCCAGATCCGCACTGCGCCCTGCCTGACCGCCTGCCGTGGGTCAGTGGACATAGCCAGATCCACACAGCACCGTCTCTGCCCGTCTCCCGTGGGTGAGTGGACACAGCCAGATCCGCACTGCCCCCTGCCTGACCGTCTGCCGTGGGTGAGTGGACACAGCCATATCCGCACTGCGCCCTTCCTGACCGCCTGCCGTGGGTGAGTGGACACAGCCAGATCCGCACTGCGCCCTGCCTGCCCGTCTGCCGTGGGTCAGTGGACATAGCCAAATCCACACAGCACCGTCTCTGCCCGTCTCCCGTGGGTGAGTGGACACAGCCAGATCCGCACTGCGCCCTGCCTGCCCGTCTCCCGTGGGTGAGTGGACACAGCCAGATCCGCACTGCGCCCTGCCTGCCCGTCTCCCGTGGGTGAGTGGACACAGCCAGATCCGCACAGCACCCTGCCTGACCGCCTGCCGTGGGTGAGTGGACACAGCCAGATCCGCACTACCCCCTGCCTGACCGCCTGCCGTGGGTCAGTGGACATAGCCAGATCCACACAGCACCGTCTCTACCAATCTCCCGTGGGTGAGTGGACACAGCCGGATCCGCACTGCGCCCTGCCTGCCCGTCTCACGTGGGTGAGTGGACACAGCCAGATCCGCACTGCGCCCTGCCTGCCCGTCTCCCGTGGGTGAGTGGACACTGCCAGATCCACACTGCGCCCTGCCTGCCCGTCTCCCATGGGCGAGTGGACACAGCCAGATAGGCACTGCGCCCTGCCTGCCCGTCTCCCGTGGGTGAGTGGACACAGCCAAAATCGCACTGCGCCCTGCCTGCCCGTCTCCCGTGGGTGAGTGGACACAGCCAAAATCACACTGCGCCCTGCCTGCCCGTCTACCGTGGGTGAGTGGACACAGCCAGATCCCCACTGCGCCCTGCCTGCCAGTCTCCCATGGGTGAGTGGACACAGCTAGATCCGCACTGCACCCTCCCTGACCGAGTGCCGTGGGTGAGTGGACACAGCCAGATTCGCACTGCGCCCTGCCTGACCGCTTGCCGTGGGTGAGTGGACACAGCCAGATCCACACTGCGACCTGCCTACCCGTCTCCCGTGGGTGAGTGGACACAGCCAGATCCGCACTGCACCCTGCCTGCCCATCTGCCGTGGGTCAGTGGACATAGCCAGATCCACACAGCACCGTCTCTGCCCGTCTCCCGTGGGTGAGTGTACACAGCCAGATCCGCACTGCTCCCTGCCTGCCCGTCTCCCGTGGGTGAGTGGACACAGCCAGATCCGCACTGCGCCCTGCCTGCCCGTCTGCCGTGGGTCAGTCGACATAGCCAGATCCACACAGCACCCTCTCTGCCCGTCTCCTGTGGGTGAGTGGACACAGCCAGATCCACACTGCGCCTTGCCTGCCCGTCTCCCCTGGGTGAGTGGACTCAGCCAGATCCGCACTGCGCACTGCCTGCCCGTCTCCCAAGGGTGAGTGGACACAGCGAGATCCGCACTGCGCCCTGCCTGCCCGTCTCCCGTGGGTGAGTGGACACAGCCAGATCCGCACTGCGCCCTGCCTACACGTCTCCCGTGGGTGAGTGGACACAGCCAGATCTGCACTGCGCCCTGCCTGACCGTCTGCCGTGGGTGAGTGGACACAGCCAGATCCGCACTGCGCCCTGCCTGCCCGTCTCCCGTGGGTGAGTGGACACAGCCAGATCCGCACTGCGCCTTGCCTGCCCGTCTCCCGTGGGTTAGTGGACACAGCCAGATCCGCACTGCGCCCTGCCTGCCCGTCTGCCATGGGTGAGTGGACACAACCAGATGGGCACTGAGCCCTGCCTGCCCGTCTGCCGTGGGTGAGTGGACACAGCCAGATCCGCACTGCGCCCTGCCTGACCGCCTGCCGTGTGTGAGTGGACACAGCCAGATCCACACTGCGCCCTGCCTGACCGCCTGCCGTGGGTGAGTGGACACAGCCCGATCCGTACTGCACCCTGCCTGCCCGTCTGCCGTGGGTCAGTGGACATCGCCAGATCCACACAGCACCGTCTCTGCCCGTCTCCCGTGGGTGAGTGGACACAGCCAGATCCGCACTGGACATTGCCTGCCCGTCTCCCGTGGGTGAGTGGACACAGCCAGATCCGCACTGCGCCCTGCCTGCCCGACTCCCGTGGGTGAGTGGACAGAGCCAGATCCGCACTGGGCCCTGCCTGCCCGTCTGCCGTGGGTCAGTGGACATAGCCAGATCCACATAGCACCCTCTCTGCCCGTCTCCCGTGGGTGAGTGGACACAGCCAGATCCACACTGCGCCTTGCCTGACCGTCTCCCCTGGGTGAGTTTACACAGCCAGATCCGCACTGCGCCCTGCCTGCCCGTCTCCCATGGGTGAGTGGACACAGCCAGATCTGCACTGCGCCCTGCCTGCCCGTCTACCGTGGGTGAGTGGACACAGCCAGATCCCCACTGCGCCCTGCCTGCCAGTCTCCCATGGGTGAGTGGACACAGCCAGATCCGCACTGCACCCTGCCTGACCGAGTGCCGTGGGTGAGTGGACACAGCCAGATTCGCACTGCGCCCTGCCTGACCGCTTGCCGTGGGTGAGTGGACACAGCCAGATCCACACTGCGCCCTTCCTGACCGCCTGCCGTGGGTGAGTGGACACAGCCAGATCCGTACTGCACCCTGCCTGCCCGTCTGCCGTTGGTGAGTGGACACAGCCAGATCCGCACTGCGCCCTACCTGCCCGTCTCCCGTGGGTGAGTGGACACAGCCAGATCCGCACTGCGCCTTGCCTGCCCATCTCCCGTGGGTGAGTGGACACAGCCATATCCACACTGCTCCTTGAATGCCCGCTTCCCGTGGGTGAGTGGACCCAGCCAGTTCTGCACTGCGCCCTGCCTGCCAGTCTGCCGTGGGTGAGTGGACACAGCCAGATCCGCACTGCGCCCTGCCTGCCTGTCTGCCGTGGGTCAGTGGACATAGCCAGACCCACAGATTAACCTCTCTGCCCGTCTCCCCTGGGTGAGTGGACACAGTCAGATCCACACTGCGCCTTGCCTGACCGCCTCCCGTGTGTGTGTGGACACAGCCAGATCCGCACTGCGCCCTGCCTGCCCATCTACCGTGGGTGAGTGGACACAGCCAGATCCACACAGCACCGTCTCCTCCCGTCTCCCGTGGGTGATTGGACAAAGCCAGATCCACACAGCACCCTCTACGCCCGTCTCTCGTGGGTGAGTGGACACAGCCAGATCCGCAATGCGCCCTGCCTGCCCGTCTGCCGTGGGTCAGTGGACATAGCCAGATCCACACAGCACCCTCTCTGCCCGTCTCCCGTGGGTGAGTGGACACAGCCAGATCCACACTACGCCTTGCCAGCCCGTCTACCCTGGGTGAGTGGACACAGCCAGATCCGCACTGCGCCCTGCCTGCCCGTCTCCCATGGGTGAGTGGACACAGCCAGATCCGCACTGCGCCCTGCCTGCCCGTCTCCCGTGAATGAGTGGACACAGCCTGATCCGCACTGAGCCTTGCCTGCCCGTCTCCCGTGGGTGAGTGGACACAGCCAGATCCGCACTGCGCCCTGCCTGCCCGTCTCCCGTGGGTGAGTGGACACAGCCAGATCCGCACTGATCCTTGACTGCCCGTCTCACGTGGGTGAGTGGACACAGCCAGATTCGCACTGCGCCCTGCCTGCCCGTCTCCCGTGGGTGAGTGGACACAGCCAGATCCGCACTGCACCCTGTCTGACCGTCTCCCGTGGGTGAGTGGACACAGCCATATCCGCACTGCGCCCTGCCTGACCGCCTGCCGTGGGTCAGTGGACATAGCCAGATCCACACAGCACCGTCTCTGCCCGTCTCCCGTGGGTGAGTGGACACAGCCAGATCCGCACTGCCCCCTGCCTGACCGCCTGCCGTGGGTGAGTGGACACAGCCAGATCCGCACTGCGCCCTGCCTGCCCGTCTGCCGTGGGTCAGTGGACATAGCCAAATCCACACAGCACCGTCTCTGCCCGTCTCCCGTGGGTGAGTGGACACAGCCAGATCCACACAGCACCCTCTCTGCTCGTCTCCCGTGGGTGAGAAAACACAGCCAAATCAGCACTGCGCCCTGCCTGCCCGTCTGCCGTGGGTCTGTGGACATAGCCGGATCCACACAGCACCCTCTCTGCCCGCCTCCCGTGGGTGAGTGTACACACCCAGATCCACACTGCGCCTTGCCTGCCCGTCTCCCCTGGGTGAGTGGACACTGCCAGATCTGCACTGCGCCCTGCCTGCCCGTCTCCCATGGGTGAGTGGACACAGCCAGATCCGCACTGCGCCCTGCCTGTCCTTCTCCCGTGGGTGAGTGGACACAACCAGATCCGCACTGCGCCCTGCCTGCCCGTCTCCCGTGGGTGAGTGGACACAGCCATATCCGCACTGCGCCCTGCCTGGCCGTCTGCCGTGGGTGAGTGGACACAGCCAGATCCGCACTGCGCCCTGCCTACCCGTCTCCCGTGGGTGAGTGGACACAGCCAGATCCGCACTGCACCCTGCCTGCCCGTCTGCCGTGGGTCAGTGGACATAGCCAGATCCACACAGCACCGTCTCTGCCCGTCTCCCGTGGGTGAGTGTACACAGCCAGATCCGCACTGCGCCTTGCCTGCCCGTCTCCCGTGGGTGAGTGGACACAGCCAGATCCGCACTGCGCCCTGCCTGCCCGTCTACCGTGGGTCAGTGGACATAGCCAGATCCACACAGCACCCTCTCTGCCCGTCTCCTGTGGGTGAGTGGACACAGCCAGATCCACACTGCGCCTTGCCTGCCCGTCTCCCCTGGGTGAGTGGACTCAGCCAGATCCGCACTGCGCACTGCCTGCCCGTCTCCCATGGGTGAGTGGACACAGCGAGATCCGCACTGCGCCCTGCCTGCCCGTCTCCCGTGGGTGAGTGGACACAGCCAGATCCGCACTGCGCCCTGCCTACCCGTCTCCCGTGGGTGAGTGGACACAGCCAGATCCGCACTGCGCCCTGCCTGACCGTCTGCCGTGGGTGAGTGGACACAGCCAGATCCGCACTGCGCCCTGCCTACTTGTCTCCCGTGGGTGAGTGGACACAGCCAGATCCGCACTGCGCCTTGCCTGCCCGTCTCCCGTGGGTTAGTGGACACAGCTAGATCCGCACTGCGCCCTGCCTGCCCGTCTGCCGTGGGTGAGGGGACACAGCCAGATGGGCACTGAGCCCTGCCTGCCCGTCTTCCGTGGGTGAGTGGACACAGCCAGATCCGCACTGCGCCTTGCCTGCCCGTCTCCCGTGGGTGAGTGGAAACAGCCAGAACCGCACTGCGCCCTGCCTGACCGCCTGCCGTGGGTGAGTGGACACAGCCAGATCCGCACTGCGCCCTGCCTGACCGCCTGCCGTGGGTGAGTGGACACAGCCAGATCCGCACTGCGCCCTGCCTGACCGCCTGCCGTGGGTGAGTGGACACAGCCAGATCCGCACTGCGCCCTGCCTGACCGCCTGCCGTGGGTGAGTGGACACAGCCAGATCCGCACTGCGCCCTGCCTGACCGCCTGCCGTGGGTGAGTGGACACAGCCAGATCCGTACTGCACCCTGCCTGCCCGTCTGCCGTGGGTCAGTGGACATCGCCAGATCCACACAGCACCGTCTCTGCCCGTCTCCCGTGGGTGAGTGGACACAGCCAGATCCGCACTGTACCTTGCCTGCCCGTCTCCCGTGGGTGAGTGGACACAGCCAGATCCGCACTGCGCCCTGCCTGCCCGACTCCCGTGGGTGAGTGGACAGAGACAGATCCGCACTGGGCCCTGCCTGCCCGTCTGCCGTGGGTCAGTGGACATAGCCAGATCCACATAGCACCCTCTCTGCCCGTCTCCCGTGGGTGAGTGGACACAGCCAGATCCACACTGCGCCTTGCCTGACCGTCTCCCCTGGGTGAGTTTACACAGCCAGATCCGCACTGCGCCCTGCCTGCCCGTCTCCCATGGGTGAGTGGACACAGCCAGATCTGCACTGCGCCCTGCCTGCCCGTCTACCGTGGGTGAGTGGACTCAGCCAGATCCCCACTGCGCCCTGCCTGCCAGTCTCCCATGGGTGAGTGGACACAGCCAGATCCGCACTGCACCCTGCCTGACCGAGTGCCGTGGGTGAGTGGACACAGCCAGATTCGCACTGCGCCCTGCCTGACCGCTTGCCGTGGGTGAGTGGACACAGCCAGATCCACACTGCGCCCTGCCTACCCGTCTCCCGTGGGTGAGTGGACACAGCCAGATCCGCACTGCACCCTGCCTGCCCATCTGCCGTGGGTCAGTGGACATAGCCAGATCCACACAGCACCGTCTCTGCCCGTCTCCTGTGGGTGAGTGTACACAGCCAGATCCGCACTGCTCCCTGCCTGCCCGTCTCCCGTGGGTGAGTGGACACAGCCAGATCCGCACTGCGCCCTGCCTGCCCGTCTGCCGTGGGTCAGTCGACATAGCCAGATCCACACAGCACCCTCTCTGCCCGTCTCCTGTGGGTGAGTGGACACAGCCAGATCCACACTGCGCCTTGCCTGCCCGTCTCCCCTGGGTGAGTGGACTCAGCCAGATCCGCACTGCGCACTGCCTGCCCGTCTCCCAAGGGTGAGTGGACACAGCGAGATCCGCACTGCGCCCTGCCTGCCCGTCTCCCGTGGGTGAGTGGACACAGCCAGATCTGCACTGCGCCCTGCCTACCCGTCTCCCGTGGGTGAGTGGACACAGCCAGATCTGCACTGCGCCCTGCCTGACCGTCTGCCGTGGGTGAGTGGACACAGCCAGATCCGCACTGCGCCCTGCCTGCCCGTCTCCCGTGGGTGAGTGGACACAGCCAGATCCGCACTGCGCCTTGCCTGCCCGTCTCCCGTGGGTTAGTGGACACAGCCAGATCCGCACTGCGCCCTGCCTGCCCGTCTGCCATGGGTGAGTGGACACAGCCAGATGGGCACTGAGCCCTGCCTGCCCGTCTGCCGTGGGTGAGTGGACACAGCCAGATCCGCACTGCGCCCTGCCTGACCGCCTGCCGTGTGTGAGTGGACACAGCCAGATCCACACTGCGCCCTGCCTGACCGCCTGCCGTGGGTGAGTGTACACAGCCCGATCCGTACTGCACCCTGCCTGCCCGTCTGCCGTGGGTCAGTGGACATCGCCAGATCCACACAGCACCGTCTCTGCCCGTCTCCCGTGGGTGAGTGGACACAGCCAGATCCGCACTGGACATTGCCTGCCCGTCTCCCGTGGGTGAGTGGACACAGCCATATCCGCACTGCGCCCTGCCTGCCCGACTCCCGTGGGTGAGTGGACAGAGCCAGATCCGCACTGGGCCCTGCCTGCCCGTCTGCCGTGGGTCAGTGGACATAGCCAGATCCACATAGCACCCTGTCTGCCCGTCTCCCGTGGGTGAGTGGACACAGCCAGATCCACACTGCGCCTTGCCTGACCGTCTCCCCTGGGTGAGTTTACACAGCCAGATCCGCACTGCGCCCTGCCTGCCCGTCTCCCATGGGTGAGTGGACACAGCCAGATCTGCACTGCGCCCTGCCTGCCCGTCTACCGTGGGTGAGTGGACACAGCCAGATCCCCACTGAGCCCTGCCTGCCAGTCTCCCATGGGTGAGTGGACACAGCCAGATCCGCACTGCACCCTGCCTGACCGAGTGCCGTGGGTGAGTGGACACAGCCAGATTCGCACTGCGCCCTGCCTGACCGCTTGCCGTGGGTGAGTGGACACAGCCAGATCCACACTGCGCCCTTCCTGACCGCCTGCCGTGGGTGAGTGGACACAGCCAGATCCGTACTGCACCCTGCCTGCCCGTCTGCCGTTGGTGAGTGGACACAGCCAGATCCGCACTGCGCCCTACCTGCCCGTCTCCCGTGGGTGAGTGGACACAGCCAGATCCGCACTGCGCCTTGCCTGCCCATCTCCCGTGGGTGAGTGGACACAGCCATATCCACACTGCTCCTTGAATGCCCGCTTCCCGTGGGTGAGTGGACCCAGCAAGTTCTGCACTGCGCCCCGCCTGCCAGTCTGCCGTGGGTGAGTGGACACAGCCAGATCCGCACTGCGCCCTGCCTGCCTGTCTGCCGTGGGTCAGTGGACATAGCCAGATCCACAGATTAACCTCTCTGCCCGTCTCCCCTGGGTGAGTGGACACAGTCAGATCCACACTGCGCCTTGCCTGACCGCCTCCCGTGTGTGTGTGGACACAGCCAGATCCGCACTGCGCCCTGCCTGCCCATCTACCGTGGGTGAGTGGACACAGCCAGATCCACACAGCACCGTCTCCTCCCGTCTCCCGTGGGTGATTGGACAAAGCCAGATCCACACAGCACCCTCTACGCCCGTCTCTCGTGGGTGAGTGGACACAGCCAGATCCGCAATGCGCCCTGCCTGCCCGTCTGCCGTGGGTCAGTGGACATAGCCAGATCCACACAGCACCCTCTCTGCCCGTCTCCCGTGGGTGAGTGGACACAGCCAGATCCACACTACGCCTTGCCAGCCCGTCTACCCTGGGTGAGTGGACACAGCCAGATCCGCACTGCGCCCTGCCTGCCCGTCTCCCATGGGTGAGTGGACACAGCCAGATCCGCACTGCGCCCTGCCTGCCCGTCTCCCGTGAATGAGTGGACACAGCCAGATCCGCACTGAGCCTTGCCTGCCCGTCTCCCGTGGGTGAGTGGACACAGCCAGATCCGCACTGCGCCCTGCCTGCCCGTCTCCCGTGGGTGAGTGGACACAGCCAGATCCGCACTGATCCTTGACTGCCCGTCTCACGTGGGTGAGTGGACACAGCCAGATTCGCACTGCGCCCTGCCTGCCCGTCTCCCGTGGATGAGTGGACACAGCCAGATCCGCACTGCACCCTGTCTGACCGTCTCCCGTGGGTGAGTGGACACAGCCATATCCGCACTGCGCCCTGCCTGGCCGTCTGCCGTGGGTGAGTGGACACAGCCAGATCCGCACTGCGCCCTGCCTACCCGTCTCCCGTGGGTGAGTGGACACAGCCAGATCCGCACTGCACCCTGCCTGCCCGTCTGCCGTGGGTCAGTGGACATAGCCAGATCCACACAGCACCGTCTCTGCCCGTCTCCCGTGGGTGAGTGTACACAGCCAGATCCGCACTGCGCCTTGCCTGCCCGTCTCCTGTGGGTGAGTGGACACAGCCAGATCCGCACTGCGCCCTGCCTGCCCGTCTGCCGTGGGTCAGTGGACATAGCCAGATCCACACAGCACCCTCTCTGCCCGTCTCCTGTGGGTGAGTGGACACAGCCAGATCCACACTGCGCCTTGCCTGCCCGTCTCCCCTGGGTGAGTGGACTCAGCCAGATCCGCACTGCGCACTGCCTGCCCGTCTCCCATGGGTGAGTGGACACAGCGAGATCCGCACTGCGCCCTGCCTGCCCGTCTCCCGTGGGTGAGTGGACACAGCCAGATCCGCACTGCGCCCTGCCTACCCGTCTCCCGTGGGTGAGTGGACACAGCCAGATCCGCACTGCGCCCTGCCTGACCGTCTGCCGTGGGTGAGTGGACACAGCCAGATCCGCACTGCGCCCTGCCTACCCGTCTCCCGTGGGTGAGTGGACACAGCCAGATCCGCACTGCGCCTTGCCTGCCCGTCTCCCGTGGGTTAGTGGACACAGCTAGATCCGCACTGCGCCCTGCCTGCCCGTCTGCCGTGGGTGAGGGGACACAGCCAGATGGGCACTGAGCCCTGCCTGCCCGTCTTCCGTGGGTGAGTGGACACAGCCAGATCCGCACTGCGCCTTGCCTGCCCGTCTCCCGTGGGTGAGTGGAAACAGCCAGAACCGCACTGCGCCCTGCCTGACCGCCTGCCGTGGGTGAGTGGACACAGCCAGATCCGCACTGCGCCCTGCCTGACCGCCTGCCGTGGGTGAGTGGACACAGCCAGATCCGCACTGCGCCCTGCCTGACCGCCTGCCGTGGGTGAGTGGACACAGCCAGATCCACACTGCGCCCTGCCTGACCGCCTGCCGTGGGTGAGTGGACACAGCCAGATCCGTACTGCACCCTGCCTGCCCGTCTGCCGTGGGTCAGTGGACATCGCCAGATCCACATAGCACCGTCTCTGCCCGTCTCCCGTGGGTGAGTGGACACAGCCAGATCCGCACTGTACCTTGCCTGCCCGTCTCCCGTGGGTGAGTGGACACAGCCAGATCCGCACTGCGCCCTGCCTGCCCGACTCCCGTGGGTGAGTGGACAGAGACAGATCCGCACTGGGCCCTGCCTGCCCGTCTGCCGTGGGTCAGTGGACATAGCCAGATCCACATAGCACCCTCTCTGCCCGTCTCCCGTGGGTGAGTGGACACAGCCAGATCCACACTGCGCCTTGCCTGACCGTCTCCCCTGGGTGAGTTTACACAGCCAGATCCGCACTGCGCCCTGCCTGCCCGTCTCCCATGGGTGAGTGGACACAGCCAGATCTGCACTGCGCCCTGCCTGCCCGTCTACCGTGGGTGAGTGGACTCAGCCAGATCCCCACTGCGCCCTGCCTGCCAGTCTCCCATGGGTGAGTGGACACAGCCAGATCCGCACTGCACCCTGCCTGACCGAGTGCCGTGGGTGAGTGGACACAGCCAGATTCGCACTGCGCCCTGCCTGACCGCTTGCCGTGGGTGAGTGGACACAGCCAGATCCACACTGCGCCCTTCCTGACCGCCTGCCGTGGGTGAGTGGACACAGCCAGATCCGTACTGCACCCTGCCTGCCCGTCTGCCGTTGGTGAGTGGACACAGCCAGATCCGCACTGCGCCCTACCTGCCCGTCTCCCGTGGGTGAGTGGACACAGCCAGATCCGCACTGCGCCTTGCCTGCCCATCTCCCGTGGGTGAGTGGACACAGCCATATCCACACTGCTCCTTGAATGCCCGCTTCCCGTGGGTGAGTGGACCCAGCCAGATCTGCACTGCGCCCTACCTGCCAGTCTGCCGTGGGTGAGTGGACACAGCCAGATCCGCACTGCGCCCTGCCTGCCTGTCTGCCGTGGGTCAGTGGACATAGCCAGATCCACACAGTACCCTCTCTGCCCGTCTCCCCTGGGTGAGTGGACACAGTCAGATCCACACTGCGCCTTGCCTGACCACCTCCCGTGTGTGTGTGGACACAGCCAGATCCGCACTGCGCCCTGCCTGCCCGTCTACCGTGGGTGAGTGGACACAGCCAGATCCACACAGCACCCTCTACGCCCGTCTCTCGTGGGTGAGTGGACACAGCCAGATCCGCACTGCGCCCTGCCTGCCCGTCTGCCGTGGGTCAGTGGACATAGCCAGATCCACACAGCACCCTCTCTGCCCGTCTCCCGTGGGTGAGTGGACACAGCCAGATCCACACTACGCCTTGCCAGCCCGTCTCCCCTGGGTGAGTGGACACAGCCAGATCCACACTGCGCCCTGCCTGCCCGTCTCCCATGGGTGAGTGGACACAGCCAGATCCGCACTGCGCCCTGCCTGCCCGTCTCCCGTGAATGAGTGGACACAGCCAGATCCGCACTGAGCCTTGCCTGCCCGTCTCCCGTGGGTGAGTGGACACAGCCAGATCCGCACTGCGCCCTGCCTGCCAGTCTCCCGTGGGTGAGTGGATACAGCCAGATCCGCACTGATCCTTGCCTGAACGTCTCACGTGGGTCAGTGGACACAGCCAGATTCGCACTGCGCCCTGCCTGCCCGTCTCCCGTGGGTGAGTGGACACAGCCAGATCCGCACTGCACCCTGTCTGACCGTCTGCCATGGGTGAGTGGACACAGCCAGATCCGCACTGCGCCCTGCCTGCCCGTCTACCTGGGTCAGTGGACATAGCCATATCCACACAGCACCCTCTCTGCCAATCTCCCGTGGGTGAGTTGCCACAGCCAGATCCACACTGCGCCTTGCCTGCCCGTCTCCCATGGGTGAGTGGACACAGCCAGATCCGCACTGCGCCCTGCCTGCCCGTCTCCCGTGGGTGAGTGGACACAGCCAGATCCGCACTGCGCCTTGCCAGCCCGTCTCCCGTCAGTGAGTGGATACAGCCAGATCCGCACTGCGCCCTGCCTGCCCGTCCCCCGTGGGTGAGTGGACACAGCCAGATCCGCACTGCGCCCTGCCTGCCCGTTTCCCGTGGGCGAGTGGACACATCCAGAACCGCACTGCGCCATGCCTGACCGTCTGCCGTGGGTGAGTGGACACAGCCAGATCCGCACTGCGCCCTGCCTGCCCGTCTGCCGTGGGCGAGTGGACACAGCCAGATCCGCACTGTGCCCTGCCTGACCGTCTGCCGTGGGTGATTGGACACAGCCAGATCCGCACTGCGCCCTCCCTGACCGCCTTCCGTGGGTGAGTGGACACAGCCAGATCCGTACTGCACCCTGCCTGCCCGTCTGCCGTGGGTCAGTGGACATCGCCAGATCCACACAGCACCGTCTCTGCCCGTCTCCCGTGGGTGAGTGGACACAGCCAGATCCGCACTGCACCTTGCCTGCCCGTCTCCCGTGGGCGAGTGGACACAGCCAGATCCGCACTGCACCCTGCCTGCCCGACTCCCGTGGGTGAGTGGACAGAGCCAGATCCGCACTGGGCCCTGCCTGCCCGTCGGCCGTGGGTCAGTGGACATAGCCAGATCCACATAGCACCCTCTCTGCCCGTCTCCCGTGGGTGAGTGGACACAGCCAGATCCACACTGCGCCTTGCCTGACCGTCTCCCCTGGGTGAGTTTACACAGCCAGATCCGCACTGCGCCCTGCATGCCCGTCTCCCATGGGTGAGTGGACACAGCCAGATCTGCACTGCGCCCTGCCTACCCGTCTACCGTGGGTGAGTGGACACAGCCAGATCCCCACTGCGCCCTGCCTGCCAGTCTCCCATGGGTGAGTGGACACAACCAGATCCGCACTGCAACCTGCCTGACCGAGTGCCGTGGGTGAGTGGACACAGCCAGATCCGCACTGCGCCCTGCCTACCCGTCTCCCGTGGGTGAGTGGACACAGCCAGATCCGCACTGCGCCTTGCCTGCCCGTCTCCCGTGGGTTAGTGGACACAGCTAGATCCGCACTGCGCCCTGCCTGCCCGTCTGCCGTGGGTGAGGGGACACAGCCAGATGGGCACTGAGCCCTGCCTGCCCGTCTTCCGTGGGTGAGTGGACACAGCCAGATCCGCACTGCGCCTTGCCTGCCCGTCTCCCGTGGGTGAGTGGAAACAGCCAGAACCGCACTGCGCCCTGCCTGACCGCCTGCCGTGGGTGAGTGGACACAGCCAGATCCGCACTGCGCCCTGCCTGACCGCCTGCCGTGGGTGAGTGGACACAGCCAGATCCGCACTGCGCCCTGCCTGACCGCCTGCCGTGGGTGAGTGGACACAGCCAGATCCACACTGCGCCCTGCCTGACCGCCTGCCGTGGGTGAGTGGACACAGCCAGATCCGTACTGCACCCTGCCTGCCCGTCTGCCGTGGGTCAGTGGACATCGCCAGATCCACATAGCACCGTCTCTGCCCGTCTCCCGTGGGTGAGTGGACACAGCCAGATCCGCACTGTACCTTGCCTGCCCGTCTCCCGTGGGTGAGTGGACACAGCCAGATCCGCACTGCGCCCTGCCTGCCCGACTCCCGTGGGTGAGTGGACAGAGACAGATCCGCACTGGGCCCTGCCTGCCCGTCTGCCGTGGGTCAGTGGACATAGCCAGATCCACATAGCACCCTCTCTGCCCGTCTCCCGTGGGTGAGTGGACACAGCCAGATCCACACTGCGCCTTGCCTGACCGTCTCCCCTGGGTGAGTTTACACAGCCAGATCCGCACTGCGCCCTGCCTGCCCATCTCCCATGGGTGAGTGGACACAGCCAGATCTGCACTGCGCCCTGCCTGCCCGTCTACCGTGGGTGAGTGGACTCAGCCAGATCCCCACTGCGCCCTGCCTGCCAGTCTCCCATGGGTGAGTGGACACAGCCAGATCCGCACTGCACCCTGCCTGACCGAGTGCCGTGGGTGAGTGGACACAGCCAGATTCGCACTGCGCCCTGCCTGACCGCTTGCCGTGGGTGAGTGGACACAGCCAGATCCACACTGCGCCCTTCCTGACCGCCTGCCGTGAGTGAGTGGACACAGCCAGATCCGTACTGCACCCTGCCTGCCCGTCTGCCGTTGGTGAGTGGACACAGCCAGATCCGCACTGCGCCCTACCTGCCCGTCTCCCGTGGGTGAGTGGACACAGCCAGATCCGCACTGCGCCTTGCCTGCCCATCTCCCGTGGGTGAGTGGACACAGCCATATCCACACTGCTCCTTGAATGCCCGCTTCCCGTGGGTGAGTGGACCCAGCCAGATCTGCACTGCGCCCTACCTGCCAGTCTGCCGTGGGTGAGTGGACACAGCCAGATCCGCACTGCGCCCTGCCTGCCTGTCTGCCGTGGGTCAGTGGACATAGCCAGATCCACACAGTACCCTCTCTGCCCGTCTCCCCTGGGTGAGTGGACACAGTCAGATCCACACTGCGCCTTGCCTGACCGCCTCCCGTGTGTGTGTGGACACAGCCAGATCCGCACTGCGCCCTGCCTGCCCGTCTACCGTGGGTGAGTGGACACAGCCAGATCCACACAGCACCGTCTCCTCCCGTCTCCCGTGGGTGATTGGACAAAGCCAGATCCACACAGCACCCTCTACGCCCGTCTCTCGTGGGTGAGTGGACACAGCCAGATCCGCACTGCGCCCTGCCTGCCCGTCTGCCGTGGGTCAGTGGACATAGCCAGATCCACACAGCACCCTCTCTGCCCGTCTCCCGTGGGTGAGTGGACACAGCCAGATCCACACTACGCCTTGCCAGCCCGTCTCCCCTGGGTGAGTGGACACAGCCAGATCCACACTGCGCCCTGCCTGCCCGTCTCCCATGGGTGAGTGGACACAGCCAGATCCGCACTGCGCCCTGCCTGCCCGTCTCCCGTGAATGAGTGGACACAGCCAGATCCGCACTGAGCCTTGCCTGCCCGTCTCCCGTGGGTGAGTGGACACAGCCAGATCCGCACTGCGCCCTGCCTGCCAGTCTCCCGTGGGTGAGTGGACACAGCCAGATCCGCACTGATCCTTGCCTGCCCGTCTCACGTGGGTGAGTGGACACAGCCAGATTCGCACTGCGCCCTGCCTGCCCGTCTCCCGTGGGTGAGTGGACACAGCCAGATCCGCACTGCACCCTGTCTGACCGTCTGCCATGGGTGAGTGGACACAGCCAGATCCGCACTGCGCCCTGCCTGCCCGTCTACCGTGGGTCAGTGGACATAGCCATATCCACACAGCACCCTCTCTGCCAATCTCCCGTGGGTGAGTTGCCACAGCCAGATCCACACTGCGCCTTGCCTGCCCGTCTCCCATGGGTGAGTGGACACAGCCAGATCCGCACTGCGCCCTGCCTGCCCGTCTCCCGTGGGTGAGTGGACACAGCCAGACCCGCACTGCGCCTTGCCAGCCCGTCTCCCGTCAGTGAGTGGATACAGCCAGATCCGCACTGCGCCCTGCCTGCCCGTCCCCCGTGGGTGAGTGGACACAGCCAGATCCGCACTGCGCCCTGCCTGCCCGTTTCCCGTGGGCGAGTGGACACATCCAGAACCGCACTGCGCCATGCCTGACCGTCTGCCGTGGGTGAGTGGACACAGCCAGATCCGCACTGCGCCCTGCCTGCCCGTCTGCCGTGGGCGAGTGGACACAGCCAGATCCGCACTGTGCCCTGCCTGACCGTCTGCCGTGGGTGATTGGACACAGCCAGATCCGCACTGCGCCCTCCCTGACCGCCTTCCGTGGGTGAGTGGACACAGCCAGATCCGTACTGCACCCTGCCTGCCCGTCTGCCGTGGGTCAGTGGACATCGCCAGATCCACACAGCACCGTCTCTGCCCGTCTCCCGTGGGTGAGTGGACACAGCCAGATCCGCACTGCACCTTGCCTGCCCGTCTCCCGTGGGCGAGTGGACACAGCCAGATCCGCACTGCGCCCTGCCTGCCCGACTCCCGTGGGTGAGTGGACAGAGCCAGATCCGCACTGGGCCCTGCCTGCCCGTCGGCCGTGGGTCAGTGGACATAGCCAGATCCACATAGCACCCTCTCTGCCCGTCTGCCGTGGGTGAGTGCACACAGCCAGATCCACACTGCGCCTTGCCTGACCGTCTCCCCTGGGTGAGTTTACACAGCCAGATCCGCACTGCGCCCTGCATGCCCGTCTCCCATGGGTGAGTGGACACAGCCAGATCTGCACTGCGCCCTGCCTGCCCGTCTACCGTGGGTGAGTGGACACAGCCAGATCCCCACTGCGCCCTGCCTGCCAGTCTCCCATGGGTGAGTGGACACAGCCAGATCCGCACTGCAACCTGCCTGACCGAGTGCCGTGGGTGAGTGGACACAGTCAGATTCGCACTGCGCCCTGCCTGACCGCTTGCCGTGGGTGAGTGGACACAGCCAGATCCACACTGCGCCCTTCCTGACCGCCTGCCGTGGGTGAGTGGACACAGCCAGATCCGTACTGCACCCTGCCTGCCCGTCTGCCGTTGGTGAGTGGACACAGCCAGATCCGCACAGCGCCCTACCTGCCCGTCTCCCGTGGGTGAGTGGACACAGCCAGATCCGCACTGCGCCTTGCCAGCCCATCTCCCGTGGGTGAGTGGACACAGCCATATCCACACTGCTCCTTGAATGCCCGCTTCCCGTGGGTGAGTGGACCCAGCCAGATCTGCACTGCGCCCTGCCTGCCAGTCTGCCGTGGGTGAGTGGACACAGCCAGATCCGCACTGCGCCCTGCCTGACCGTCTGCCGTGGGTCAGTGGACATAGCCATATCCACACAGCACCCTCTCTGCCCGTCTCCCGTGGGTGTGTGGACACAGCCAGATCCACACTGCGCCTTGCCTGCCCGTCTCCCGTGGGTGAGGGGACACAGCCAGATCCGCACTGTGCCCTGCCTGCCCGTCTCCCGTGGGTGAGTGGACACAGCCAGATCCGCACTGCGCCCTGTCTGCCCGTCCCCCGTGGGTGAGTGGACACAGCCAGATCCGCACTGCGCCTTGCATGCCCGTCTCCCGTCAGTGAGTGGACACAGCCAGATCCGCACTGCACCCTGCCTGCCCGACTCCCGTGGGCGAGTGGACACAGCCAGATCCGCACTGCGCCCTGCCTGCCCGTCTGCCGTTGGTGAGTGGACACAGCCAGATCCGCACTGCGCCCTGCCTTTCCATCTGCCGTGGGGGAGTGGACAGAGCCAGATCCGCACTGCGCCCTGCCTGCCCGTCCGCCGTGGGCAGTGGACACAGCCAGATCCGCACTGCGCCCTGCCTGACTGTCTGCCGTGGGTGAGTGGACACAGCCAGATCCGCACTGCGCCCTGCCTGACTGCCTGCCGTGGGTGAGTGGACACAGCCAGATCGGCACTGCGCATTGCCTGCCCGTCTCCCCTGGGTGAACGGACACAGCCAGATTCGCACTGCGCCCTGCCTGCCCGTCTCCCGTGGGTGAGTGGACAAAACCAGATCCGCACTACGCCCTGCCTGACTGCCTGCCGTGGGTGAGTGGACACAGCCAGATCCGCACTGCGCCCTGCCTGACCGCCTGCCGTGAGTGAGTGGACACAGCCAGATCCGTACTGCGCCCTGCCTGCCCGTCTTCCGTGGGTCAGTGGACATGGCCAGATCCACACAGCACCGTCTCTGCCCATCTCCCGTGGGTGAGTGGACACAGCCAGATCCGCACTGCGCCCTGCCTGCCCGTCTGCCGTGGGCGAGTGGACACAGCCAGATCCGCACTGCGCCCTGCCTAACCGTCTGCGGTGGGTGAGTGGACACAGCCAGATCCACACTGCGCCCTGCCTGCCCGTCTGCCGTGGGTGAGTGGACACAGCCAGATCCGCACTGCGCCCTGCCTGACCGTCTGCCGTTGGTGAGTGGACACAGCCAGATCCGCACTGCGCCCTTGCTGACCGCCTGCCGTGGGCGAGTGGACACAGCCAGATCCGCACTGCGCCCTGCCTGCCCGTCTCCCGTGGGCGAGTGGACACAGCCAGATCCGCACTGCGCCCTGCCTGCCCGTCTGCCGTGGGCGAGTGGACACAGCCAGATCCGTACTGCGCCCTGCCTGCCCATCTGCCGTGGGTCAGTAGACATAGCCAGATCCACACACCACCATCTCTGCCCATCTCCCGTGGGTGAGTGGACACAGCCGGATCCGCACTGCGCCCTGCCTGCCCGTCTCCCGTGGGTGAGTGGACACAGCCAGATCCGCACTACGCCCTGCCTGCCCATATCCCGTGGGTGAGTGGACACAGCCAGATCCGCACTGCGCCCTGCCTGCCCGTCTGCCGTGGGCGAGTGGACACAGCCAGATCCACACTGCGCCCTGCCTGCCCGTCTGCCGTGGGTGAGTGGACACAGACAGATCCGCACTGCGCCCTGCCTGACCGCCTGCCGTGGGTCAGTGGACATAGCCAGATCCACACAGCACCGTCTCTGCCCGTCTCCCGTGGGTGAGTGGACACAGCCAGATCCGCACTGCCCCCTGCCTGACCGTCTGCCGTGGGTGAGTGGACACAGCCATATCCGCACTGCGCCCTTCCTGACCGCCTGCCGTGGGTGAGTGGACACAGCCAGATCCGCACTGCGCCCTGCCTGCCCGTCTGCCGTGGGTCAGTGGACATAGCCAAATCCACACAGCAGCGTCTCTGCCCGTCTCCCGTGGGTGAGTGGACACAGCCAGATCCGCACTGCGCCCTGCCTGCCCGTCTCCCGTGGGTGAGTGGACACAGCCAGATCCACACTACGCCTTGCCAGCCCGTCTACCCTGGGTGAGTGGACACAGCCAGATCCGCACTGCGCCCTGCCTGCCCGTCTCCCATGGGTGAGTGGACACAGCCAGATCCGCACTGCGCCCTGCCTGCCCGTCTCCCGTGAATGAGTGGACACAGCCAGATCCGCACTGAGCCTTGCCTGCCCGTCTCCCGTGGGTGAGTGGACACAGCCAGATCCGCACTGCGCCCTGCCTGCCCGTCTCCCGTGGGTGAGTGGACACAGCCAGATCCGCACTGATCCTTGACTGCCCGTATCACGTGGGTGAGTGGACACAGCCAGATTCGCACTGCGCCCTGCCTGCCCGTCTCCCGTGGGTGAGTGGACACAGCCAGATCCGCACTGCACCCTGTCTGACCGTCTCCCGTGGGTGAGTGGACACAGCCATATCCGCACTGCGCCCTGCCTGACCGCCTGCCGTGGGTCAGTGGACATAGCCAGATCCACACAGCACCGTCTCTGCCCGTCTCCCGTGGGTGAGTGGACACAGCCAGATCCGCACTGCCCCCTGCCTGACCGCCTGCCGTGGGTGAGTGGACACAGCCAGATCCGCACTGCGCCCTGCCTGCCCGTCTGCCGTGGGTCAGTGGACATAGCCAAATCCACACAGCACCGTCTCTGCCCGTCTCCCGTGGGTGAGTGGACACAGCCAGATCCACACAGCACCCTCTCTGCTCGTCTCCCGTGGGTGAGAAAACACAGCCAAATCAGCACTGCGCCCTGCCTGCCCGTCTGCCGTGGGTCTGTGGACATAGCCGGATCCACACAGCACCCTCTCTGCCCGCCTCCCGTGGGTGAGTGGACACACCCAGATCCACACTGCGCCTTGCCTGCCCGTCTCCCCTGGGTGAGTGGACACTGCCAGATCTGCACTGCGCCCTGCCTGCCCGTCTCCCATGGGTGAGTGGACACAGCCAGATCCGCACTGCGCCCTGCCTGTCCTTCTCCCGTGGGTGAGTGGACACAACCAGATCCGCACTGCGCCCTGCCTGCCTGTCTCCCGTGGGTGAGTGGACACAGCCATATCCGCACTGCGCCCTGCCTGGCCGTCTGCCGTGGGTGAGTGGACACAGCCAGATCCGCACTGCGCCCTGCCTACCCGTCTCCCGTGGGTGAGTGGACACAGCCAGATCCGCACTGCACCCTGCCTGCCCGTCTGCCGTGGGTCAGTGGACATAGCCAGATCCACACAGCACCGTCTCTGCCCGTCTCCCGTGGGTGAGTGTACACAGCCAGATCCGCACTGCGCCTTGCCTGCCCGTCTCCCGTGGGTGAGTGGACACAGCCAGATCCGCACTGCGCCCTGCCTGCCCGTCTGCCGTGGGTCAGTGGACATAGCCAGATCCACACAGCACCCTCTCTGCCCGTCTCCTGTGGGTGAGTGGACACAGCCAGATCCACACTGCGCCTTGCCTGCCCGTCTCCCCGGGGTGAGTGGACTCAGACAGATCCGCACTGCGCACTGCCTGCCCGTCTCCCATGGGTGAGTGGACACAGCGAGATCCGCACTGCGCCCTGCCTGCCCGTCTCCCGTGGGTGAGTGGACACAGCCAGATCCGCACTGCGCCCTGCCTACCCGTCTCCCGTGGGTGAGTGGACACAGCCAGATCCGCACTGCGCCCTGCCTGACCGTCTGCCGTGGGTTAGTGGACACAGCCAGATCCGCACTGCGCCCTGCCTACCCGTCTCCCGTGGGTGGGTGGACACAGCCAGATCCGCACTGCGCCTTGCCTGCCCGTCTCCCGTGGGTTAGTGGACACAGCTAGATCCGCACTGCGCCCTGCCTGCCCGTCTGCCGTGGGTGAGGGGACACAGCCAGATGGGCACTGAGCCCTGCCTGCCCGTCTTCCGTGGGTGAGTGGACACAGCCAGATCCGCACTGCGCCTTGCCTGCCCGTCTCCCGTGGGTGAGTGGAAACAGCCAGAACCGCACTGCGCCCTGCCTGACCGCCTGCCGTGGGTGAGTGGACACAGCCAGATCCGCACTGCGCCCTGCCTGACCGCCTGCCGTGGGTGAGTGGACACAGCCAGATCCGCACTGCGCCCTGCCTGACCGCCTGCCGTGGGTGAGGGGACACAGCCAGATCCGCACTGCGCCCTGCCTGACCGCCTGCCGTGGGTGAGTGGACACAGCCAGATCCGCACTGCGCCCTGCCTGACCGCCTGCCGTGGGTGAGTGGACACAGCCAGATCCGTACTGCACCCTGCCTGCCCGTCTGCCGTGGGTCAGTGGACATCGCCAGATCCACACAGCACCGTCTCTGCCCGTCTCCCGTGGGTGAGTGGACACAGCCAGATCCGCACTGTACCTTGCCTGCCCGTCTCCCGTGGGTGAGTGGACACAGCCAGATCCGCACTGCGCCCTGCCTGCCCGACTCCCGTGGGTGAGTGGACAGAGACAGATCCGCACTGGGCCCTGCCTGCCCGTCTGCCGTGGGTCAGTGGACATAGCCAGATCCACATAGCACCCTCTCTGCCCGTCTCCCGTGGGTGAGTGGACACAGCCAGATCCACACTGCGCCTTGCCTGACCGTCTCCCCTGGGTGAGTTTACACAGCCAGATCCGCACTGCGCCCTGCCTGCCCGTCTCCCATGGGTGAGTGGACACAGCCAGATCTGCACTGCGCCCTGCCTGCCCGTCTACCGTGGGTGAGTGGACTCAGCCAGATCCCCACTGCGCCCTGCCTGCCAGTCTCCCATGGGTGAGTGGACACAGCCAGATCCGCACTGCACCCTGCCTGACCGAGTGCCGTGGGTGAGTGGACACAGCCAGATTCGCACTGCGCCCTGCCTGACCGCTTGCCGTGGGTGAGTGGACACAGCCAGATCCACACTGCGCCCTGCCTACCCGTCTCCCGTGGGTGAGTGGACACAGCCAGATCCGCACTGCACCCTACCTGCCCATCTGCCGTGGGTCAGTGGACATAGCCAGATCCACACAGCACCGTCTCTGCCCGTCTCCTGTGGGTGAGTGTACACAGCCAGATCCGCACTGCTCTCTGCCTGCCCGTCTCCCGTGGGTGAGTGGACACAGCCAGATCCGCACTGCGCCCTGCCTGCCCGTCTGCCGTGGGTCAGTCGACATAGCCAGATCCACACAGCACCCTCTCTGCCTGTCTCCTGTGGGTGAGTGGACACAGCCAGATCCACACTGCGCCTTGCCTGCCCGTCTCCCCTGGGTGAGTGGACTCAGCCAGATCCGCACTGCGCACTGCCTGCCCGTCTCCCAAGGGTGAGTGGACACAGCGAGATCCGCACTGCGCCCTGCCTGCCCGTCTCCCGTGGGTGAGTGGACACAGCCAGATCTGCACTGCGCCCTGCCTACCCGTCTCCCGTGGGTGAGTGGACACAGCCAGATCTGCACTGCGCCCTGCCTGACCGTCTGCCGTGGGTGAGTGGACACAGCCAGATCCGCACTGCGCCCTGCCTGCCCGTCTCCCGTGGGTGAGTGGACACAGCCAGATCCGCACTGCGCCTTGCCTGCCCGTCTCCCGTGGGTTAGTGGACACAGCCAGATCCGCACTGCGCCCTGCCTGCCCGTCTGCCATGGGTGAGTGGACACAGCCAGATGGGCACTGAGCCCTGCCTGCCCGTCTGCCGTGGGTGAGTGGACACAGCCAGATCCGCACTGCACCCTGCCTGACCGCCTGCCGTGTGTGAGTGGACACAGCCAGATCCACACTGCGCCCTGCCTGACCGCCTGCCGTGGGTGAGTGTACACAGCCCGATCCGTACTGCACCCTGCCTGCCCGTCTGCCGTGGGTCAGTGGACATCGCCAGATCCACACAGCACCGTCTCTGCCCGTCTCCCGTGGGTGAGTGGACACAGCCAGATCCGCACTGGACATTGCCTGCCCGTCTCCCGTGGGTGAGTGGACACAGCCAGATCCGCACTGCGCCCTGCCTGCCCCACTCCCGTGGGTGAGTGGACAGAGCCAGATCCGCACTGGGCCCTGCCTGCCCGTCTGCCGTGGGTCAGTGGACATAGCCAGATCCACATAGCACCCTCTCTGCCCGTCTCCCGTGGGTGAGTGGACACAGCCAGATCCACACTGCGCCTTGCCTGACCGTCTCCCCTGGGTGAGTTTACACAGCCAGATCCGCACTGCGCCCTGCCTGCCCGTCTCCCATGGGTGAGTGGACACAGCCAGATCTGCACTGCGCCCTGCCTGCCCGTCTACCGTGGGTGAGTGGACACAGCCAGATCCCCACTGCGCCCTGCCTGCCAGTCTCCCATGGGTGAGTGGACACAGCCAGATCCGCACTGCACCCTGCCTGACCGAGTGCCGTGGGTGAGTGGACACAGCCAGATTCGCACTGCGCCCTGCCTGACCGCTTGCCGTGGGTGAGTGGACACAGCCAGATCCACACTGCGCCCTTCCTGACCGCCTGCCGTGGGTGAGTGGACACAGCCAGATCCGTACTGCACCCTGCCTGCCCGTCTGCCGTTGGTGAGTGGACACAGCCAGATCCGCACTGCGCCCTACCTGCCCGTCTCCCGTGGGTGAGTGGACACAGCCAGATCCGCACTGCGCCTTGCCTGCCCATCTCCCGTGGGTGAGTGGACACAGCCATATCCACACTGCTCCTTGAATGCCCGCTTCCCGTGGGTGAGTGGACCCAGCCAGTTCTGCACTGCGCCCCGCCTGCCAGTCTGCCGTGGGTGAGTGGACACAGCCAGATCCGCACTGCGCCCTGCCTGCCTGTCTGCCGTGGGTCAGTGGACATAGCCAGATCCACAGATTAACCTCTCTGCCCGTCTCCCCTGGGTGAGTGGACACAGTCAGATCCACACTGCGCCTTGCCTGACCGCCTCCCGTGTGTGTGTGGACACAGCCAGATCCGCACTGCGCCCTGCCTGCCCATCTACCGTGGGTGAGTGGACACAGCCAGATCCACACAGCACCGTCTCCTCCCGTCTCCCGTGGGTGATTGGACAAAGCCAGATCCACACAGCACCCTATACGCCCGTCTCTCGTGGGTGAGTGGACACAGCCAGATCCGCAATGCGCCCTGCCTGCCCGTCTGCCGTGGGTCAGTGGACATAGCCAGATCCACACAGCACCCTCTCTGCCCGTCTCCCGTGGGTGAGTGGACACAGCCAGATCCACACTACGCCTTGCCAGCCCGTCTACCCTGGGTGAGTGGACACAGCCAGATCCGCACTGCGCCCTGCCTGCCCGTCTCCCATGGGTGAGTGGACACAGCCAGATCCGCACTGCGCCCTGCCTGCCCGTCTCCCGTGAATGAGTGGACACAGCCAGATCCGCACTGAGCCTTGCCTGCCCGTCTCCCGTGGGTGAGTGGACACAGCCAGATCCGCACTGCGCCCTGCCTGCCCGTCTCCCGTGGGTGAGTGGACACAGCCAGATCCGCACTGATCCTTGACTGCCCGTCTCACGTGGGTGAGTGGACACAGCCAGATTCGCACTGCGCCCTGCCTGCCCGTCTCCCGTGGGTGAGTGGACACAGCCAGATCCGCACTGCACCCTGTCTGACCGTCTCCCGTGGGTGAGTGGACACAGCCATATCCGCACTGCGCCCTGCCTGGCCGTCTGCCGTGGGTGAGTGGACACAGCCAGATCCGCACTGCGCCCTGCCTACCCGTCTCCCGTGGGTGAGTGGACACAGCCAGATCCGCACTGCACCCTGCCTGCCCGTCTGCCGTGGGTCAGTGGACATAGCCAGATCCACACAGCACCGTCTCTGCCCGTCTCCCGTGGGTGAGTGTACACAGCCAGATCCGCACTGCGCCTTGCCTGCCCGTCTCCTGTGGGTGAGTGGACACAGCCAGATCCGCACTGCGCCCTGCCTGCCCGTCTGCCGTGGGTCAGTGGACATAGCCAGATCCACACAGCACCCTCTCTGCCCGTCTCCTGTGGGTGAGTGGACACAGCCAGATCCACACTGCGCCTTGCCTGCCCGTCTCCCCTGGGTGAGTGGACTCAGCCAGATCCGCACTGCGCACTGCCTGCCCGTCTCCCATGGGTGAGTGGACACAGCGAGATCCGCACTGCGCCCTGCCTGCCCGTCTCCCGTGGGTGAGTGGACACAGCCAGATCCGCACTGCGCCCTGCCTACCCGTCTCCCGTGGGTGAGTGGACACAGCCAGATCCGCACTGCGCCCTGCCTGACCGTCTGCCGTGGGTGAGTGGACACAGCCAGATCCGCACTGCGCCCTGCCTACCCGTCTCCCGTGGGTGAGTGGACACAGCCAGATCCGCACTGCGCCTTGCCTGCCCGTCTCCCGTGGGTTAGTGGACACAGCTAGATCCGCACTGCGCCCTGCCTGCCCGTCTGCCGTGGGTGAGGGGACACAGCCAGATGGGCACTGAGCCCTGCCTGCCCGTCTTCCGTGGGTGAGTGGACACAGCCAGATCCGCACTGCGCCTTGCCTGCCCGTCTCCCGTGGGTGAGTGGAAACAGCCAGAACCGCACTGCGCCCTGCCTGACCGCCTGCCGTGGGTGAGTGGACACAGCCAGATCCGCACTGCGCCCTGCCTGACCGCCTGCCGTGTGTGAGTGGACACAGCCAGATCCGCACTGCGCCCTGCCTGATCGCCTGCCGTGGGTGAGTGGACACAGCCAGATCCACACTGCGCCCTGCCTGACCGCCTGCCGTGGGTGAGTGGACACAGCCAGATCCGTACTGCACCCTGCCTGCCCGTCTGCCGTGGGTCAGTGGACATCGCCAGATCCACATAGCACCGTCTCTGCCCGTCTCCCGTGGGTGAGTGGACACAGCCAGATCCGCACTGTACCTTGCCTGCCCGTCTCCCGTGGGTGAGTGGACACAGCCAGATCCGCACTGCGCCCTGCCTGCCCGACTCCCGTGGGTGAGTGGACAGAGACAGATCCGCACTGGGCCCTGCCTGCCCGTCTGCCGTGGGTCAGTGGACATAGCCAGATCCACATAGCACCCTCTCTGCCCGTCTCCCGTGGGTGAGTGGACACAGCCAGATCCACACTGCGCCTTGCCTGACCGTCTCCCCTGGGTGAGTTTACACAGCCAGATCCGCACTGCGCCCTGCCTGCCCGTCTCCCATGGGTGAGTGGACACAGCCAGATCTGCACTGCGCCCTGCCTGCCCGTCTACCGTGGGTGAGTGGAGTCAGCCAGATCCCCACTGCGCCCTGCCTGCCAGTCTCCCATGGGTGAGTGGACACAGCCAGATCCGCACTGCACCCTGCCTGACCGAGTGCCGTGGGTGAGTGGACACAGCCAGATTCGCACTGCGCCCTGCCTGACCGCTTGCCGTGGGTGAGTGGACACAGCCAGATCCACACTGCGCCCTTCCTGACCGCCTGCCGTGGGTGAGTGGACACAGCCAGATCCGTACTGCACCCTGCCTGCCCGTCTGCCGTTGGTGAGTGGACACAGCCAGATCCGCACTGCGCCCTACCTGCCCGTCTCCCGTGGGTGAGTGGACACAGCCAGATCCGCACTGCGCCTTGCCTGCCCATCTCCCGTGGGTGAGTGGACACAGCCATATCCACACTGCTCCTTGAATGCCCGCTTCCCGTGGGTGAGTGGACCCAGCCAGATCTGCACTGCGCCCTACCTGCCAGTCTGCCGTGGGTGAGTGGACACAGCCAGATCCGCACTGCGCCCTGCCTGCCTATCTGCCGTGGGTCAGTGGACATAGCCAGATCCACACAGTACCCTCTCTGCCCGTCTCCCCTGGGTGAGTGGACACAGTCAGATCCACACTGCGCCTTGCCTGACCGCCTCCCGTGTGTGTGTGGACACAGCCAGATCCGCACTGCGCCCTGCCTGCCCGTCTACCGTGGGTGAGTGGACACAGCCAGATCCACACAGCACCGTCTCCTCCCGTCTCCCGTGGGTGATTGGACAAAGCCAGATCCACACAGCACCCTCTACGCCCGTCTCTCGTGGGTGAGTGGACACAGCCAGATCCGCACTGCGCCCTGCCTGCCCGTCTGCCGTGGGTCAGTGGACATAGCCAGATCCACACAGCACCCTCTCTGCCCGTCTCCCGTGGGTGAGTGGACACAGCCAGATCCACACTACGCCTTGCCAGCCCGTCTCCCCTGGGTGAGTGGACACAGCCAGATCCACACTGCGCCCTGCCTGCCCGTCTCCCATGGGTGAGTGGACACAGCCAGATCCGCACTGCGCCCTGCCTGCCCGTCTCCCGTGAATGAGTGGACACAGCCAGATCCGCACTGAGCCTTGCCTGCCCGTCTCCCGTGGGTGAGTGGACACAGCCAGATCCGCACTGCGCCCTGCCTGCCAGTCTCCCGTGGGTGAGTGGACACAGCCAGATCCGCACTGATCCTTGCCTGCCCGTCTCACGTGGGTGAGTGGACACAGCCAGATTCGCACTGCGCCCTGCCTGCCCGTCTCCCGTGGGTGAGTGGACACAGCCAGATCCGCACTGCACCCTGTCTGACCGTCTGCCATGGGTGAGTGGACACAGCCAGATCCGCACTGCGCCCTGCCTGCCCGTCTACCGTGGGTCAGTGGACATAGCCATATCCACACAGCACCCTCTCTGCCAATCTCTCGTGGGTGAGTTGCCACAGCCAGATCCACACTGCGCCTTGCCTGCCCGTCTCCCATGGGTGAGTGGACACAGCCAGATCCGCACTGCGCCCTGCCTGCCCGTCTCCCGTGGGTGAGTGGACACAGCCAGACCCGCACTGCGCCTTGCCAGCCCGTCTCCCGTCAGTGAGTGGATACAGCCAGATCCGCACTGCGCCCTGCCTGCCCGTCCCCCGTGGGTGAGTGGACACAGCCAGATCCGCACTGCGCCCTGCCTGCCCGTTTCCCGTGGGCGAGTGGACACATCCAGAACCGCACTGCGCCATGCCTGACCGTCTGCCGTGGGTGAGTGGACACAGCCAGATCCGCACTGCGCCCTGCCTGCCCGTCTGCCGTGGGCGAGTGGACACAGCCAGATCCGCACTGTGCCCTGCCTGACCGTCTGCCGTGGGTGATTGGACACAGCCAGATCCGCACTGCGCCCTCCCTGACCGCCTTCCGTGGGTGAGTGGACACAGCCAGATCCGTACTGCACCCTGCCTGCCCGTCTGCCGTGGGTCAGTGGACATCGCCAGATCCACACAGCACCGTCTCTGCCCGTCTCCCGTGGGTGAGTGGACACAGCCAGATCCGCACTGCACCTTGCCTGCCCGTCTCCCGTGGGCGAGTGGACACAGCCAGATCCGCACTGCGCCCTGCCTGCCCGACTCCCGTGGGTGAGTGGACAGAGCCAGATCCGCACTGGGCCCTGCCTGCCCGTCGGCCGTGGGTCAGTGGACATAGCCAGATCCACATAGCACCCTCTCTGCCCGTCTCCCGTGGGTGAGTGGACACAGCCAGATCCACACTGCGCCTTGCCTGACCGTCTCCCCTGGGTGAGTTTACACAGCCAGATCCGCACTGCGCCCTGCATGCCCGTCTCCCATGGGTGAGTGGACACAGCCAGATCTGCACTGCGCCCTGCCTGCCCGTCTACCGTGGGTGAGTGGACACAGCCAGATCCCAACTGCGCCCTGCCTGCCAGTCTCCCATGGGTGAGTGGACACAGCCAGATCCGCACTGCAACCTGCCTGACCGAGTGCCGTGGGTGAGTGGACACAGCCAGATCCGCACTGCGCCCTGCCTACCCGTCTCCCGTGGGTGAGTGGACACAGCCAGATCCGCACTGCGCCTTGCCTGCCCGTCTCCCGTGGGTTAGTGGACACAGCTAGATCCGCACTGCGCCCTGCCTGCCCGTCTGCCGTGGGTGAGGGGACACAGCCAGATGGGCACTGAGCCCTGCCTGCCCGTCTTCCGTGGGTGAGTGGACACAGCCAGATCCGCACTGCGCCTTGCCTGCCCGTCTCCCGTGGGTGAGTGGAAACAGCCAGAACCGCACTGCGCCCTGCCTGACCGCCTGCCGTGGGTGAGTGGACACAGCCAGATCCGCACTGCGCCCTGCCTGACCGCCTGCCGTGGGTGAGTGGACACAGCCAGATCCGCACTGCGCCCTGCCTGACCGCCTGCCGTGGGTGAGTGGACACAGCCAGATCCACACTCCGCCCTGCCTGACCGCCTGCCGTGGGTGAGTGGACACAGCCAGATCCGTACTGCACCCTGCCTGCCCGTCTGCCGTGGGTCAGTGGACATCGCCAGATCCACATAGCATTGTCTCTGCCCGTCTCCCGTGGGTGAGTGGACACAGCCAGATCCGCACTGTACCTTGCCTGCCCGTCTCCCGTGGGTGAGTGGACACAGCCAGATCCGCACTGCGCCCTGCCTGCCCGACTCCCGTGGGTGAGTGGACAGAGACAGATCCGCACTGGGCCCTGCCTGCCCGTCTGCCGTGGGTCAGTGGACATAGCCAGATCCACATAGCACCCTCTCTGCCCGTCTCCCGTGGGTGAGTGGACACAGCCAGATCCACACTGCGCCTTGCCTGACCGTCTCCCCTGGGTGAGTTTACACAGCCAGATCCGCACTGCGCCCTGCCTGCCCGTCTCCCATGGGTGAGTGGACACAGCCAGATCTGCACTGCGCCCTGCCTGCCCGTCTACCGTGGGTGAGTGGACTCAGCCAGATCCCCACTGCGCCCTGCCTGCCAGTCTCCCATGGGTGAGTGGACACAGCCAGATCCGCACTGCACCCTGCCTGACCGAGTGCCGTGGGTGAGTGGACACAGCCAGATTCGCACTGCGCCCTGCCTGACCGCTTGCCGTGGGTGAGTGGACACAGCCAGATCCACACTGCGCCCTTCCTGACCGCCTGCCGTGGGTGAGTGGACACAGCCAGATCCGTACTGCACCCTGCCTGCCCGTCTGCCGTTGGTGAGTGGACACAGCCAGATCCGCACTGCGCCCTACCTGCCCGTCTCCCGTGGGTGAGTGGACACAGCCAGATCCGCACTGCGCCTTGCCTGCCCATCTCCCGTGGGTGAGTGGACACAGCCATATCCACACTGCTCCTTGAATGCCCGCTTCCCGTGGGTGAGTGGACCCAGCCAGATCTGCACTGCGCCCTACCTGCCAGTCTGCCGTGGGTGAGTGGACACAGCCAGATCCGCACTGCGCCCTGCCTGCCCGTCTCCCGTGGGTGAGTGGACACAGCCAGATCCGCACTGATCCTTGCCTGCCCGTCTCACGTCGGTGAGTGGACACAGCCAGATTCGCACTGCGCCCTGCCTGCCCGTCTCCCGTGGGTGAGTGGACACAGCCAGATCCGCACTGCACCCTGTCTGACCGTCTGCCGTGGGTGAGTGGACACAGCCAGATCCGCACTGCGCCCTGCCTGCCCGTCTACCGTGGGTCAGTGGACATAGCCATATCCACACAGCACCCTCTCTGCCAATCTCCCGTGGGTGAGTTGCCACAGCCAGATCCACACTGCGCCTTGCCTGCCCGTCTCCCATGGGTGAGTGGACACAGCCAGATCCGCACTGCGCCCTGCCTGCCCGTCTCCCGTGGGTGAGTGGACACAGCCAGACCCGCACTGCGCCCTGCCTGCCCGTCTCCCGTGGGTGAGTGGACACAGCCAGATCCGCACTGCGCCCTGCCTGCCCGTCTCCCGTGGGTGAGTGGACACAGCCAGATCCTCACTGATCCTTGCCTGCCCGTCTCACGTGGGTGAGTGGACACAGCCAGATTCGCACTGCGCCCTGCCTGCCCGTCTCCCGTGGGTGAGTGGACACAGCCAGATCCGCACTGCACCCTGTCTGACCGTCTGCCGTGGGTGAGTGGACACAGCCAGATCCGCACTGCGCCCTGCCTGCCCGTCTACCGTGGGTCAGTGGACATAGTCATATCCACACAGCACCCTCTCTGCCCGTCTCCCTTGGGTGAGTGGACACAGCCAGATCCGCACTGCGCCCTGCCTGCCCGTCTCCCGTGGGTGAGTGGACACAGCCAGATCCGCACTGCGCCTTGCCTGACCGTCTCCCGTCAGTGAGTGGATACAGCCAGATCCGCACTGCGCCTTGCCTGCCCGTCTCCCGTCAGTGAGTGGACACAGCCAGATCCGCACTGCGCCCTGCCTGCCCGTCTCCCGTGGGCGAGTGGACACAGCCAGATCCGCACTGCGCCCTGCCTGCCCGTCTCCCGTGGGCGAGTGGACACAGCCAGATCCGCACTGCGCCCTGCCTGCCCGTCTGCCGTGGGTGAGTGGACACAGCCAGATCCGCACTACGCCCTGCCTGACCGTCTGCCGTGGGCGAGTGGACACAGCCAGATCCGCACTGCGCCCTGCCTGCCCGTCTGCCGTGGGCGAGTGGACACAGCCAGATCCGCACTGCGTCCTGCCTGCCCGTCTCCCGTGGGCGAGTGGACACAGGCAGATCCGCACTGCGCCATGCCTGCCCGTCTGCCGTGGGCGAGTGGACACAGCCAGATCCGCACTGCGCCCAGCCTGACGGTCTGCCGTGGGTGACTGGACACAGCCAGATCCACACTGCGCCCTGCCTGCCCGTCTGCCGTGGTCGACTGGACACAGCCAGATCCGCACTGCGCACTGCCTGACCGACTGCCATTGGTGAGTGGACACAGCCAGATCCGCACTGCGCCCTGCCTGACTGCCTGCCGTCTGTGAGCGGACACAGCCAGATCCGCACTGCGCCCTGCCTTCCCGTCTCCCGTGAATGAGTGGACACAGCCAGATCCGCACTGAGCCTTGCCTGCCCGTCTCCCGTGGGTGAGTGGACACAGCCAGATCCGTACTGCGCCCTGCCTGCCCGTCTCCCGTGGGTGAGTGGACACAGCCAGATCCGCACTGATCCATGCCTGCCCGTCTCACGTGGGTGAGTGGACACAGCCAGATTCGCACTGCGCCCTGCCTGCCCGTCTCCCGTAGGTGAGTGGAGACAGCCAGATCCGCACTGCACCCTGTCTTACCGTCTGCCGTGGGTGAGTGGAGACAGCATGATCCGCACTGCGCCCTGCCTGCCCGTCTACCGTGGGTCAGTGGACATTGCCATATCCACACAGCACCCTCTCTGGCCGTCTCCCGTGGGTGAGTGGACACAGCAAGATCCGCACTGCAACCTGCCTGCCGGTCTCCCGTCAGTGAGTGGACACAGCCAGATCCGCACCGCGCCCTGCCTGCCCGTCTGCCGTGGGCGAGTGGAAACAGCCAGATCCGCACTGCGCCCTGCCTGCCCATCTGCCGTGGGCGAGTGGACACAGCCAGATCCTCACTGCGCCCTGCCTGACCGTCCGACATGGGTGAGTGGACACAGCCAGATCCGCACTGCGCCCTGCCTGACCGCCTGCCGTGGGTGAGTGGACACAGCCAGATCCGCACTGCGCCCTGCCTGCCCGTCTCCCGTGGGCGAGTGGACACAGCCAGATCCGCACTGGGCCTTGCCTGCCCGTCTGCCGTGGGTGAGTGGACACAGCCAGATCCGCACTGCGCCCTGCCTGACCGTCTGCCGTGGGTGAGTGGACACAGCCAGATCCGCACTGCGCCCTGCCTGCCCGTCTGCCGTGGGCGAGTGGACACAGCCAGATCCGCACTGCGTCCTACCTGCCCGTTTCCCGTGGGCAAGTGGACACAGGCAAATCCGCACTGCGCCCTGCCTGACCGTCTGCCGTGGGCCAGTGGACACAGCCAGATCCGCACTGCGCCCAGCCTGACCGTCTGCCGTGGGTGAGTGGACACAGCCACTTCCACACTGCGCCCTGCCTGCCCGTCTGCCGTGGGCGACTGGACACAGCCAGATCCGCACTGCCAACTGCCTGGACGCCTGCCGTGGGTGAGTGGACACAGCCAGATCCGCACTGCGCCCTGCCTGCCCGTCTCCCGTGGGCGAGTGGACACAGCCAGATCCGCACTGCGCCCTGACTGACCGTCTCCCGTGAATGAGTGGACACAGCCAGATCCGCACTGAGCCTTGCCTGCCCGTCTCACGTGGGTGAGTGGACACAGCCAGATCCGCACTGAGCCTTGCCTGCCCGTCTCCCGTGGGTGAGTGGACACAGCCAGATCCGCACTGAGCCTTGCCTGCCCGTCTCCCGTGGGTGAGTGGACACAGCCAGAACCGCACTGCGCACTGCCTGCCCGTCTCCCGTGGGTGAGTGGACACAGCCATATCCGCACTGATCCTTGCCTGCCCGTCTCACGTGGGTGAGTGGACACAGCCAGATTCGCACTGCGCCCTGCCTGCCCGTCTCCCGAGGGTGAGTGGACACAGCCAGATCCGCACTGCGCCCTGCCTGCCCGTCTCCCGTGGGTGAGTGGACACAGCCAGATCCGCACTGCGCCTTGCCTGTCCGTCCCCCGTCAGTGAGTGGACACAGCCAGATCCGCACTGCGCCCTGCCTGCCCGTCTGCCGTGGGTGAGTGGACACAGCCAGATCCGCACTGCGCCCTGCCTTACCGTCTGCCGTGGGTGAGTGGACACAGCCAGATCCGCACTGCGCCCTGCCTGCCCGTCTGCCGTGGGTGAGTGGACACAGCCAGATCCGCACTGCGCCCTGCCTGCCCGTCTCCCGTGAATGAGTGGACACAGCCCGATGCGCACTGAGCCTTGCCTGCCCGTCTCCCGTGGGTGAGTGGACACAGCCAGATCCGCACTGCGCCCTGCCTGCCCGTCTCCCATGGGTGAGTGGACACAGCCAGATCCGCACTGAGCCTTGCTTGCCCGTCTCACGTGGGTGAGTGGACACAGCCAGATCCGCACTGCGCCCTGTCTGCCCGTCTCCCGTGGGTGAGTGGAAATAGCCAGATCCGCACTGCACCCTGTCTGACCGTCACCCGTGGGTGAGTGGACACAGCCAGATCCGCACTGCGCCCTGCCTACCCGTCTCCCGTGGGTGAGTGGACACAGCCAGATCCGCACTGCGCCTTGCCTGCCCGTCTCCCGTGGGTTAGTGGACACAGCTAGATCCGCACTGCGCCCTGCCTGCCCGTCTGCCGTGGGTGAGGGGACACAGCCAGATGGGCACTGAGCCCTGCCTGCCCGTCTTCCGTGGGTGAGTGGACACAGCCAGATCCGCACTGCGCCTTGCCTGCCCGTCTCCCGTGGGTGAGTGGAAACAGCCAGAACCGCACTGCGCCCTGCCTGACCGCCTGCCGTGGGTGAGTGGACACAGCCAGATCCGCACTGCGCCCTGCCTGACCGCCTGC
The DNA here is from genome assembly GCF_040939455.1 of Microcebus murinus. Taxonomy (NCBI): domain Eukaryota; kingdom Metazoa; phylum Chordata; class Mammalia; order Primates; family Cheirogaleidae; genus Microcebus; species Microcebus murinus. The sequence continues at coordinate 32,896,041 of NC_134125.1, read as the reverse complement.
CGTGGGTGAGTGGACACAGCCAGATCCGCACTGCGCCCTGCCTGACCGCCTGCCGTGGGTGAGTGGACACAGCCAGATCCACACTCCGCCCTGCCTGACCGCCTGCCGTGGGTGAGTGGACACAGCCAGATCCGTACTGCACCCTGCCTGCCCGTCTGCCGTGGGTCAGTGGACATCGCCAGATCCACATAGCATTGTCTCTGCCCGTCTCCCGTGGGTGAGTGGACACAGCCAGATCCGCACTGTACCTTGCCTGCCCGTCTCCCGTGGGTGAGTGGACACAGCCAGATCCGCACTGCGCCCTGCCTGCCCGACTCCCGTGGGTGAGTGGACAGAGACAGATCCGCACTGGGCCCTGCCTGCCCGTCTGCCGTGGGTCAGTGGACATAGCCAGATCCACATAGCACCCTCTCTGCCCGTCTCCCGTGGGTGAGTGGACACAGCCAGATCCACACTGCGCCTTGCCTGACCGTCTCCCCTGGGTGAGTTTACACAGCCAGATCCGCACTGCGCCCTGCCTGCCCGTCTCCCATGGGTGAGTGGACACAGCCAGATCTGCACTGCGCCCTGCCTGCCCGTCTACCGTGGGTGAGTGGACTCAGCCAGATCCCCACTGCGCCCTGCCTGCCAGTCTCCCATGGGTGAGTGGACACAGCCAGATCCGCAATGCACCCTGCCTGACCGAGTGCCGTGGGTGAGTGGACACAGCCAGATTCGCACTGCGCCCTGCCTGACCGCTTGCCGTGGGTGAGTGGACACAGCCAGATCCACACTGCGCCCTTCCTGACCGCCTGCCGTGGGTGAGTGGACACAGCCAGATCCGTACTGCACCCTGCCTGCCCGTCTGCCGTTGGTGAGTGGACACAGCCAGATCCGCACTGCGCCCTACCTGCCCGTCTCCCGTGGGTGAGTGGACACAGCCAGATCCGCACTGCGCCTTGCCTGCCCATCTCCCGTGGGTGAGTGGACACAGCCATATCCACACTGCTCCTTGAATGCCCGCTTCCCGTGGGTGAGTGGACCCAGCCAGATCTGCACTGCGCCCTACCTGCCAGTCTGCCGTGGGTGAGTGGACACAGCCAGATCCGCACTGCGCCCTGCCTGCCCGTCTCCCGTGGGTGAGTGGACACAGCCAGATCCGCACTGATCCTTGCCTGCCCGTCTCATGTCGGTGAGTGGACACAGCCAGATTCGCACTGCGCCCTGCCTGCCCGTCTCCCGTGGGTGAGTGGACACAGCCAGATCCGCACTGCACCCTGTCTGACCGTCTGCCGTGGGTGAGTGGACACAGCCAGATCCGCACTGCGCCCTGCCTGCCCGTCTACCGTGGGTCAGTGGACATAGCCATATCCACACAGCACCCTCTCTGCCAATCTCCCGTGGGTGAGTTGCCACAGCCAGATCCACACTGCGCCTTGCCTGCCCGTCTCCCATGGGTGAGTGGACACAGCCAGATCCGCACTGCGCCCTGCCTGCCCGTCTCCCGTGGGTGAGTGGACACAGCCAGACCCGCACTGCGCCCTGCCTGCCCGTCTCCCGTGGGTGAGTGGACACAGCCAGATCCGCACTGCGCCCTGCCTGCCCGTCTCCCGTGGGTGAGTGGACACAGCCAGATCCTCACTGATCCTTGCCTGCCCGTCTCACGTGGGTGAGTGGACACAGCCAGATTCGCACTGCGCCCTGCCTGCCCGTCTCCCGTGGGTGAGTGGACACAGCCAGATCCGCACTGCACCCTGTCTGACCGTCTGCCGTGGGTGAGTGGACACAGCCAGATCCGCACTGCGCCCTGCCTGCCCGTCTACCGTGGGTCAGTGGACATAGTCATATCCACACAGCACCCTCTCTGCCCGTCTCCCTTGGGTGAGTGGACACAGCCAGATCCGCACTGCGCCCTGCCTGCCCGTCTCCCGTGGGTGAGTGGACACAGCCAGATCCGCACTGCGCCTTGCCTGACCGTCTCCCGTCAGTGAGTGGATACAGCCAGATCCGCACTGCGCCTTGCCTGCCCGTCTCCCGTCAGTGAGTGGACACAGCCAGATCCGCACTGCGCCCTGCCTGCCCGTCTCCCGTGGGCGAGTGGACACAGCCAGATCCGCACTGCGCCCTGCCTGCCCGTCTCCCGTGGGCGAGTGGACACAGCCAGATCCGCACTGCGCCCTGCCTGCCCGTCTGCCGTGGGTGAGTGGACACAGCCAGATCCGCACTACGCCCTGCCTGACCGTCTGCCGTGGGCGAGTGGACACAGCCAGATCCGCACTGCGCCCTGCCTGCCCGTCTGCCGTGGGCGAGTGGACACAGCCAGATCCGCACTGCGTCCTGCCTGCCCGTCTCCCGTGGGCGAGTGGACACAGGCAGATCCGCACTGCGCCATGCCTGCCCGTCTGCCGTGGGCGAGTGGACACAGCCAGATCCGCACTGCGCCCAGCCTGACGGTCTGCCGTGGGTGACTGGACACAGCCAGATCCACACTGCGCCCTGCCTGCCCGTCTGCCGTGGTCGACTGGACACAGCCAGATCCGCACTGCGCACTGCCTGACCGACTGCCATTGGTGAGTGGACACAGCCAGATCCGCACTGCGCCCTGCCTGACTGCCTGCCGTCTGTGAGCGGACACAGCCAGATCCGCACTGCGCCCTGCCTTCCCGTCTCCCGTGAATGAGTGGACACAGCCAGATCCGCACTGAGCCTTGCCTGCCCGTCTCCCGTGGGTGAGTGGACACAGCCAGATCCGTACTGCGCCCTGCCTGCCCGTCTCCCGTGGGTGAGTGGACACAGCCAGATCCGCACTGATCCATGCCTGCCCGTCTCACGTGGGTGAGTGGACACAGCCAGATTCGCACTGCGCCCTGCCTGCCCGTCTCCCGTAGGTGAGTGGAGACAGCCAGATCCGCACTGCACCCTGTCTTACCGTCTGCCGTGGGTGAGTGGAGACAGCATGATCCGCACTGCGCCCTGCCTGCCCGTCTACCGTGGGTCAGTGGACATTGCCATATCCACACAGCACCCTCTCTGGCCGTCTCCCGTGGGTGAGTGGACACAGCAAGATCCGCACTGCAACCTGCCTGCCGGTCTCCCGTCAGTGAGTGGACACAGCCAGATCCGCACCGCGCCCTGCCTGCCCGTCTGCCGTGGGCGAGTGGAAACAGCCAGATCCGCACTGCGCCCTGCCTGCCCATCTGCCGTGGGCGAGTGGACACAGCCAGATCCTCACTGCGCCCTGCCTGACCGTCCGACATGGGTGAGTGGACACAGCCAGATCCGCACTGCGCCCTGCCTGACCGCCTGCCGTGGGTGAGTGGACACAGCCAGATCCGCACTGCGCCCTGCCTGCCCGTCTCCCGTGGGCGAGTGGACACAGCCAGATCCGCACTGGGCCTTGCATGCCCGTCTGCCGTGGGTGAGTGGACACAGCCAGATCCGCACTGCGCCCTGCCTGACCGTCTGCCGTGGGTGAGTGGACACAGCCAGATCCGCACTGCGCCCTGCCTGCCCGTCTGCCGTGGGCGAGTGGACACAGCCAGATCCGCACTGCGTCCTACCTGCCCGTTTCCCGTGGGCAAGTGGACACAGGCAAATCCGCACTGCGCCCTGCCTGACCGTCTGCCGTGGGCCAGTGGACACAGCCAGATCCGCACTGCGCCCAGCCTGACCGTCTGCCGTGGGTGAGTGGACACAGCCACTTCCACACTGCGCCCTGCCTGCCCGTCTGCCGTGGGCGACTGGACACAGCCAGATCCGCACTGCCAACTGCCTGGACGCCTGCCGTGGGTGAGTGGACACAGCCAGATCCGCACTGCGCCCTGCCTGCCCGTCTCCCGTGGGCGAGTGGACACAGCCAGATCCGCACTGCGCCCTGACTGACCGTCTCCCGTGAATGAGTGGACACAGCCAGATCCGCACTGAGCCTTGCCTGCCCGTCTCACGTGGGTGAGTGGACACAGCCAGATCCGCACTGAGCCTTGCCTGCCCGTCTCCCGTGGGTGAGTGGACTCAGCCAGATCCGCACTGAGCCTTGCCTGCCCGTCTCCCGTGGGTGAGTGGACACAGCCAGAACCGCACTGCGCACTGCCTGCCCGTCTCCCGTGGGTGAGTGGACACAGCCAGATCCGCACTGATCCTTGCCTGCCCGTCTCACGTGGGTGAGTGGACACAGCCAGATTCGCACTGCGCCCTGCCTGCCCGTCTCCCGAGGGTGAGTGGACACAGCCAGATCCGCACTGCGCCCTGCCTGCCCGTCTCCCGTGGGTGAGTGGACACAGCCAGATCCGCACTGCGCCTTGCCTGTCCGTCCCCCGTCAGTGAGTGGACACAGCCAGATCCGCACTGCGCCCTGCCTGCCCGTCTGCCGTGGGTGAGTGGACACAGCCAGATCCGCACTGCGCCCTGCCTTACCGTCTGCCGTGGGTGAGTGGACACAGCCAGATCCGCACTGCGCCCTGCCTGCCCGTCTGCCGTGGGTGAGTGGACACAGCCAGATCCGCACTGCGCCCTGCCTGCCCGTCTCCCGTGAATGAGTGGACACAGCCCGATGCGCACTGAGCCTTGCCTGCCCGTCTCCCGTGGGTGAGTGGACACAGCCAGATCCGCACTGCGCCCTGCCTGCCCGTCTCCCATGGGTGAGTGGACACAGCCAGATCCGCACTGAGCCTTGCTTGCCCGTCTCACGTGGGTGAGTGGACACAGCCAGATCCGCACTGCGCCCTGTCTGCCCGTCTCCCGTGGGTGAGTGGAAATAGCCAGATCCGCACTGCACCCTGTCTGACCGTCACCCGTGGGTGAGTGGACACAGCCAGATCCGCACTGCGCCCTGCCTGCCCATCTGCCGTGGGTCAGTGGACATAGCCATATCCACACAGCACCCTCTCTGCCCGACTCCCGTGGGTGAGTGGACACAGCCAGATCCACACTGCGCCTTGCCTGACCGTCTCCCCTGGGTGAGTTTACACAGCCAGATCCGCACTGCGCCCTGCCTGTCCGTCTCCCATGGGTGAGTGGACACAGCCAGATCTGCACTGCGCCCTGCCTGCCCGTCTACCGTGGGTGAGTGGACTCAGCCAGATCCCCACTGCGCCCTGCCTGCCAGTCTCCCATGGGTGAGTGGACACAGCCAGATCCGCACTGCACCCTGCCTGACCGAGTGCCGTGGGTGAGTGGACACAGCCAGATTCGCACTGCGCCCTGCCTGACCGCTTGCCGTGGGTGAGTGGACACAGCCAGATCCACACTGCGCCCTTCCTGACCGCCTGCCGTGGGTGAGTGGACACAGCCAGATCCGTACTGCACCCTGCCTGCTCGTCTGCCGTTGGTGAGTGGACACAGCCAGATCCGCACTGCGCCCTACCTGCCCGTCTCCCGTGGGTGAGTGGACACAGCCAGATCCGCACTGCGCCTTGCCTGCCCATCTCCCGTGGGTGAGTGGACACAGCCATATCCACACTGCTCCTTGAATGCCCGCTTCCCGTGGGTGAGTGGACCCAGCCAGATCTGCACTGCGCCCTACCTGCCAGTCTGCCGTGGGTGAGTGGACACAGCCAGATCCGCACTGCGCCCTGCCTGCCTGTCTGCCGTGGGTCAGTGGACATAGCCAGATCCACACAGTACCCTCTCTGCCCGTCTCCCCTGGGTGAGTGGACACAGTCAGATCCACACTGCGCCTTGCCTGACCGCCTCCCGTGTGTGTGTGGACACAGCCAGATCCGCACTGCGCCCTGCCTGCCCGTCTACCGTGGGTGAGTGGACACAGCCAGATCCACACAGCACCGTCTCCTCCCGTCTCCCGTGGGTGATTGGACAAAGCCAGATCCACACAGCACCCTCTACGCCCGTCTCTCGTGGGTGAGTGGACACAGCCAGATCCGCACTGCGCCCTGCCTGCCCGTCTGCCGTGGGTCAGTGGACATAGCCAGATCCACACAGCACCCTCTCTGCCCGTCTCCCGTGGGTGAGTGGACACAGCCAGATCCACACTACGCCTTGCCAGCCCGTCTCCCCTTGGTGAGTGGACACAGCCAGATCCACACTGCGCCCTGCCTGCCCGTCTCCCATGGGTGAGTGGACACAGCCAGATCCGCACTGCGCCCTGCCTGCCCGTCTCCCGTGAATGAGTGGACACAGCCAGATCCGCACTGAGCCTTGCCTGCCCGTCTCCCGTGGGTGAGTGGACACAGCCAGATCCGCACTGCGCCCTGCCTGCCCGTCTCCCGTGGGTAAGTGGACACAGCCAGATCCGCACTGATCCTTGCCTGCCCGTCTCACGTCGGTGAGTGGACACAGCCAGATTCGCACTGCGCCCTGCCTGCCCGTCTCCCGTGGGTGAGTGGACACAGCCAGATCCGCACTGCACCCTGTCTGACCGTCTGCCGTGGGTGAGTGGACACAGCCAGATCCGCCCTGCGCCCTGCCTGCCCGTCTACCGTGGGTCAGTGGACATAGCCATATCCACACAGCACCCTCTCTGCCAATCTCCCGTGGGTGAGTTGCCACAGCCAGATCCACACTGCGCCTTGCCTGCCCGTCTCCCATGGGTGAGTGGACACAGCCAGATCCGCACTGCGCCCTGCCTGCCCGTCTCCCGTGGGTGAGTGGACACAGCCAGACCCGCACTGCGCCCTGCCTGCCCGTCTCCCGTGGGTGAGTGGACACAGCCAGATCCGCACTGCGCCCTGCCTGCCCGTCTCCCGTGGGTGAGTGGACACAGCCAGATCCGCACTGATCCTTGCCTGCCCGTCTCACGTGGGTGAGTGGACACAGCCAGATTCGCACTGCGCCCTGCCTGCCCGTCTCCCGTGGGTGAGTGGACACAGCCAGATCCGCACTGCACCCTGTCTGACCGTCTGCCGTGGGTGAGTGGACACAGCCAGATCCGCACTGCGCCCTGCCTGCCCGTCTACCGTGGGTCAGTGGACATAGTCATATCCACACAGCACCCTCTCTGCCCGTCTCCCTTGGGTGAGTGGACACAGCCAGATCCGCACTGCGCCCTGCCTGCCCGTCTCCCGTGGGTGAGTGGACACAGCCAGATCCGCACTGCGCCTTGCCTGACCGTCTCCCGTCAGTGAGTGGATACAGCCAGATCCGCACTGCGCCTTGCCTGCCCGTCTCCCGTCAGTGAGTGGACACAGCCAGATCCGCACTGCGCCCTGCCTGCCCGTCTCCCGTGGGCGAGTGGACACAGCCAGATCCGCACTGCGCCCTGCCTGCCCGTCTCCCGTGGGCGAGTGGACACAGCCAGATCCGCACTGCGCCCTGCCTGCCCGTCTGCCGTGGGTGAGTGGACACAGCCAGATCCGCACTACGCCCTGCCTGACCGTCTGCCGTGGGCGAGTGGACACAGCCAGATCCGCACTGCGCCCTGCCTGCCCGTCTGCCGTGGGCGAGTGGACACAGCCAGATCCGCACTGCGTCCTGCCTGCCCGTCTCCCGTGGGCGAGTGGACACAGGCAGATCCGCACTGCGCCATGCCTGCCCGTCTGCCGTGGGCGAGTGGACACAGCCAGATCCGCACTGCGCCCAGCCTGACCGTCTGCCGTGGGTGACTGGACACAGCCAGATCCACACTGCGCCATGCCTGCCCGTCTGCCGTGGTCGACTGGACACAGCCAGATCCGCACTGCGCACTGCCTGACCGACTGCCGTGGGTGAGTGGACACAGCCAGATCCGCACTGCGCCCTGCCTGACTGCCTGCCGTCTGTGAGCGGACACAGCCAGATCCGCACTGCGCCCTGCCTTCCCGTCTCCCGTGAATGAGTGGACACAGCCAGATCCGCACTGAGCCTTGCCTGCCCGTCTCCCGTGGGTGAGTGGACACAGCCAGATCCGTACTGCGCCCTGCCTGCCCGTCTCCCGTGGGTGAGTGGACACAGCCAGATCCGCACTGATCCATGCCTGCCCGTCTCACGTGGGTGAGTGGACACAGCCAGATTCGCACTGCGCCCTGCCTGCCCGTCTCCCGTAGGTGAGTGGAGACAGCCAGATCCGCACTGCACCCTGTCTTACCGTCTGCCGTGGGTGAGTGGAGACAGCATGATCCGCACTGCGCCCTGCCTGCCCGTCTACCGTGGGTCAGTGGACATTGCCATATCCACACAGCACCCTCTCTGGCCGTCTCCCGTGGGTGAGTGGACACAGCAAGATCCGCACTGCAACCTGCCTGCCGGTCTCCCGTCAGTGAGTGGACACAGCCAGATCCGCACCGCGCCCTGCCTGCCCGTCTGCCGTGGGCGAGTGGAAACAGCCAGATCCGCACTGCGCCCTGCCTGCCCATCTGCCGTGGGCGAGTGGACACAGCCAGATCCTCACTGCGCCCTGCCTGACCGTCCGACATGGGTGAGTGGACACAGCCAGATCCGCACTGCGCCCTGCCTGACCGCCTGCCGTGGGTGAGTGGACACAGCCAGATCCGCACTGCGCCCTGCCTGCCCGTCTCCCGTGGGCGAGTGGACACAGCCAGATCCGCACTGGGCCTTGCCTGCCCGTCTGCCGTGGGTGAGTGGACACAGCCAGATCCGCACTGCGCCCTGCCTGACCGTCTGCCGTGGGTGAGTGGACACAGCCAGATCCGCACTGCGCCCTGCCTGCCCGTCTGCCGTGGGCGAGTGGACACAGCCAGATCCGCACTGCGTCCTACCTGCCCGTTTCCCGTGGGCAAGTGGACACAGGCAAATCCGCACTGCGCCCTGCCTGACCGTCTGCCGTGGGCGAGTGGACACAGCCAGATCCGCACTGCGCCCAGCCTGACCGTCTGCCGTGGGTGAGTGGACACAGCCACTTCCACACTGCGCCCTGCCTGCCCGTCTGCCGTGGGCGACTGGACACAGCCAGATCCGCACTGCCAACTGCCTGGACGCCTGCCGTGGGTGAGTGGACACAGCCAGATCCGCACTGCGCCCTGCCTGCCCGTCTCCCGTGGGCGAGTGGACACAGCCAGATCCGCACTGCGCCCTGACTGACCGTCTCCCGTGAATGAGTGGACACAGCCAGATCCGCACTGAGCCTTGCCTGCCCGTCTCACGTGGGTGAGTGGACACAGCCAGATCCGCACTGAGCCTTGCCTGCCCGTCTCCCGTGGGTGAGTGGACACAGCCAGATCCGCACTGAGCCTTGCCTGCCCGTCTCCCGTGGGTGAGTGGACACAGCCAGAACCGCACTGCGCACTGCCTGCCCGTCTCCCGTGGGTGAGTGGACACAGCCAGATCCGCACTGATCCTTGCCTGCCCGTCTCACGTGGGTGAGTGGACACAGCCAGATTCGCACTGCGCCCTGCCTGCCCGTCTCCCGAGGGTGAGTGGACACAGCCAGATCCGCACTGCGCCCTGCCTGCCCGTCTCCCGTGGGTGAGTGGACACAGCCAGATCCGCACTGCGCCTTGCCTGTCCGTCCCCCGTCAGTGAGTGGACACAGCCAGATCCGCACTGCGCCCTGCCTGCCCGTCTCCCGTGGGCGAGTGGACACAGCCAGATCCGCACTGCGCCCTTCCTGCCCATCTGCCGTGGGTGAGTGTACACAGCCAGATCCGCACTGCGCCCTGCCTGACCGTCTGCCGTGGGTGAGTGGACACAGCCAGATCCGCACTGCGCCCTGCCTTACTGCCTGCCGTGGGTGAGTGGACACAGCCAGATCTGCACTGCGCCCTGCCTGCCCGTCTCCCGTGGGCGAGTGGACACAGCCAGATCCGCACTGTGCCCTGCCTGACCGCCTGCTGTGGGTGTGTGGACACAGCCAGATCCGCACTGCGCCCTGCCTGACCGCCTGCCGTGGGCGAATGGACACAGCCAGATCCGCACTGCGCCCTGCCTGACCGTCTGCCGTGGGCGAGTGGACACAGCCAGATCCGCACTGCGCCCTGCCTGACCGCCTCCCGTGGGCGAGTGGACACAGCCAGATCCGTACTGCGCTCTGCCTGCCCATCTGCTTTGGGTCAGTGGACATAGCCAGATCCACATAGCACCGTCTCTGCCCGTCTCCCGTGGGTGAGTGGACACAGCCAGATCCGCACTGAGCCTTGCCTGCCCGTCTCCCGTGGGTGAGTGGACACAGCAAGATCCGCACTGCGCCCTGCCTGCCCGTCTCCCGTGGGTGAGTGGACACAGCCAGATCCGCACTGCGCCTTACCTGCCCGTCTCCCGTGGGTGAGTGGACACAGCCAGATCCGCACTGCGCCTTGCCTGCCCGTCTCCCGTAGGTGAGTGGACACAGCCAGATCAGCACTGAGCCTTGCCTGCCCGTCTCCCGTGGGTGAGTGGACACAGCCAGATCCGCAATGAGCCTTGCCTGCCCGTCTGTCGTGGGTGAGTGGACACAGCCAGATCCGCACTGCGCCCTGCCTGCCCGTCTCCCGTGGGTGAGTGGACGCAGCCAGATCCGCACTGCGCCCTGCCTGCCCGTCTCCCGTGGGCGAGTGGAAACAGCCAGATCCGCACTGCGCCCTGCCTGCCCGTCTGCCGTGGGAGAGTGCTCACAGCCAGATCCGTACTGCACCCTGCCTGCCCATCTGCCGTGGGTCAGTGGACATAGCCAGATCCACACAGCACCGTCTCTGCCCATCTCCCGTGGGTTAGTGGACACAGCCGGATCCGCACTGCGCCCTGCCTGCCCGTCTGCCGTGGGCGAATGGACACAGCCAGATCCACACTGCGCCCTGCCTGACCGCCTGCTGTGGGTGCATATACACAGCCAGATCCGCACTGCGCCCTGCCTGCCCGTCTGCCGTAGGCGAGTGGACACAGCCAGATCCGCACTGCGTCCTGCCTTCCCGTCTCCCGTGGGCGAGTGGACACAGGCAGATCCGCACTGCACCCTGCCTGCCCGTCTGCCGTGGGGGAGTGGACATGCCAGATCCGCACTGCGCCCAGCCTGACCGTCTGCCATGGGTGAGTGGACACAGCCAGATCCGCACTGCGCACTGCCTGACCGACTGCCGTGGGTGAGTGGACACAGCCAGATCCGCACTGCGCCCTGCCAGACTGCCTGCCATCTGTGAGCGGACACAGCCAGATCCACACTGCGCCCTGCCTGCCCGTTTCCCGTGAATGAGTGGACACAGCCAGGTCCGCACTGAGCATTGCCTGCCCATCTCCCGTGGGTGAGTGGACACAGCCAGATCCGCACTGCGCCCTGCCTGCCCGTCTCCCGTGGGTGAGTGGACACAGCCAGATCCGCACTGCGCACTGCCTGCCCGTCTACCGTGGGTCAGTGGACATAGCCATATCCACACAGCACCCTCTCTGCCCGTCTCCCTTGGGTGAGTGGACACAGCCAGATCCACACTGCGCCCTGCCTGACCGCCTGCTGTGGGTGCATGGACACAGCCAGATCCGCACTGCGCCCTGCCTGACCGCCTGCCGTGGGTAAGTGGACATAGCCAGATTCGCACTGCGCCCTGCGTTACCGTCTGCCGTGGGTGAGTTGACACAGCCAGATCCGCACTACGCACTGCCTGACCGCCTTCCGTGGGTGAGTGGACACAGCCAGATCCGCACTGCGCCCTGCCTGACCCCCTGCCGTGGGTGAGTGGACACAGCCAGATCCGTACTGCGCTCTGCCTTCCCGTCTGCTTTGGGTCAGTGGTCATAGCCAGATCCACACAGCACCGTCTCTGCCCGTCTCCCGTGGGTGAGTGGACACAGCCAGATCCGCACTGCGCCCTGCCTGCCCGTCTCCCGTGGGTGTGTGGACACAGCCAGATCCGCACTGCGCCCTGCCTGCCCGTCTCACGTGGGTGAGTGGACACAGAAAGATCCGCACTGCGCCCTGCCTGCCCGTCTGCCGTGGGCGAGTGTACACAGCCAGATCAACACTGCGCCCTGCCTGCCCGTCTGCCGTGGGTCAGTGGACACAGCCAGATCCACACTGCGCCCTGCTTGCCCATCTGCCGTAGGTGAGTGGACACAGCCAGATCCGCACTGCGCCCTGCCTGCCCGTCTCCCGTGGGTGAGTGGACACAGCCAGATCCGCACTGCGCCCTGCCTGCCCGTCTCCCGTGGGTGAGTGGACACAGCCAGATCCGCACTGAGCCTTGCCTGCCCGTCTCCCGTGGGTGAGTGGACACTGCCAGTTCCGCACTGAGCCTTGCCTGCCCATCTGACGTGGGTGAGTGGACACAGCCAGATCCGCACTGCGTCCTGCCTGCCCGTCTCCCGTGGGTGAGTGGACACAGCGAGATCCGCACTGCGCCCTGGCTGCCCGTCTGCCGTGGGTAAGTGGACACAGCCAGATCCGCACTGCGCCCTGCCTGCCCATCTGCCGTGGGTCAGTGGACATAGCCATATCCACACAGCACCCTCTCTGTCCGTCTGCCGTGGGTGAGTGGACACAGCCAGATCCACACTGCGCCTTGCCTGCCCGTCTCCCCTGGGTGAGGGGACACAGCCAGATCCGCACTGCGCCCTGCCTGCCCGTCTCCCGTGGGTGAGTGGACACAGCGAGATCCGCACTGCGCCCTGGCTGCCCGTCTCCCGTGGGTGAGTGGACACAGGCAGATCCGCAATGCACCCTGTCTGACCGTCTGCCGTGGGTGAGTGGACACAGCCAGATCCGCACTGATCCTTGCCTGCCCGTCTCACGTGGGTGAGTTGACACAGCCAGAATCGCACTGCGCCCTGCCTGCCCTTCTCCCGTGGGTGAGTGGACACAGCCAGATCCGCACTGCACCCTGTCTGACCGTCTGCCGTGGGTGAGTGGACACAACCCAGATCCGCACTGCGCCCTGCCTGCCCGTCTGCCGTGGGTTAGTGGACATAGCCATATCCACACAGCACCCTCTCTGCCCGTCTCCCATGGGTGAGTGGACATAGCCAGATCCACACTGCGCCTTGCCTACCCGTCTCCCCTGGGTGAGGGGACACAGCCAGATCCGCACTGCGCCCTACCTGACCGTCTGCCGTGGGTGAATGGACACAGCCATATCCGCACTGCGCCCTGCCTGACCGCCTGCCGTGGGTGAGTGGACACAGCCAGATACGCCCTGCGCCCTGCCTGCCCGTCTGCCGTGGGCGAGTGGACACAGCCAGATCCGCACTGCGCCCTGCCTGCCCGTCCCCGTGGGTGAGTGGATACAGCCAGATCCGCACTGCGCCCTGCCTGCCCGTCTCCCGTGGGTGAGTGGACATAGCGAGATCCGCACTGCGCCCTGCCTGCCCGTCTCCCGTTGGTGAGTGGACACACCAAATCCGCACTGCGCCCTGCCTGCCCGTCTCCCGTGGGTGAGTGGACACAGCCAGATCCGCACTGCACCCTGCCTGACCGCCTGCCATGGGTGAGTGGACACAGCCAGATCCGTACTGCGCCCTGCTTGCCCGTCTCCCGTGGGTGAGTGGACACAGCCAGATCCGCACTGCGCCCTGCCTGACCGCCTGCCGTGGGTGAGTGGACACAGCCAGATCCGCACTGCGCCCTGCCTGCCCGTCTCCCGTGCGTGAGTGGACACAGCCAGATCCGCACTGAGCCTTGCCTGCCCGTCTCCCGTGGGCGAGTGGACACAGCCAATCCGCACTGCGCCCAGCCTGCCCGTCTGCCTTGGGGAGTGGACACAGCCAGATCCGAACTGCGCCCTGCCTGGCCGTCTGCCGTGGGTGAGTGGACACAGCCAGATCCGCACTGTGCCCTGCCTGCCCGTCTCCCGTGGGCGAGTGGACACAGCCAGATCCGCACTGCGCCCAGCCTGCCCGTCTGCCTTGGGGAGTGGACACAGCCAGATCCGAACTGCGCCCTGCCTGGCCGTCTGCCGTGGGTGAGTGGACACAGCCAGATCCGCACTGCGCCCTGCCTGCCAGTCTGCCGTGGGCGAGTGGACACAGCCAGATCCGCACAGCGCCCTGCCTGACCGTCTGCCGTGGGTGAGTGGACACAGCCAGATCCGCACTGCGCCCTCCCTGACCGCCTGCCGTGGGTGAGTGGACACAGCCGGATCCGCACTGCGCCCTGCCTGCCCGTCCCCCGTGGGTGAGTGGACACAGCCAGATCCGCACTGCGCCCTGCCTGCCCGTTTCCCGTGGGCGAGTGGACACATCCAGAACCGCACTGCGCCATGCCTGACCGTCTGCCGTGGGTGAGTGGACACAGCCAGATCCGCACTGCGCCCTGCTTGCCCGTCTGCCGTGGGCGAGTGGACACAGCCAGATCCGCACTGTGCCCTGCCTGACCGTCTGCCGTGGGTGATTGGACACAGCCAGATCCGCACTGCGCCCTCCCTGACCGCCTTCCGTGGGTGAGTGGACACAGCCAGATCCGTACTGCACCCTGCCTGCCCGTCTGCCGTGGGTCAGTGGACATCGCCAGATCCACACAGCACCGTCTCTGCCCGTCTCCCGTGGGTGAGTGGACACAGCCAGATCCGCACTGCACCTTGCCTGCCCGTCTCCCGTGGGCGAGTGGACACAGCCAGATCCGCACTGCGCCCTGCCTGCCCGACTCCCGTGGGTGAGTGGACAGAGCCAGATCCGCACTGGACCCTGCCTGCCCGTCTGCCGTGGGTCAGTGGACATAGCCAGATCCACATAGCACCCTCTCTGCCCGTCTCCCGTGGGTGAGTGGACACAGCCAGATCCACACTGCGCCTTGCCTGACCGTCTCCCCTGGGTGAGTTTACACAGCCAGATCCGCACTGCGCCCTGCATGCCCGTCTCCCATGGGTGAGTGGACACAGCCAGATCTGCACTGCGCCCTGCCTGCCCGTCTACCGTGGGTGAGTGGACACAGCCAGATCCCCACTGCGCCCTGCCTGCCAGTCTCCCATGGGTGAGTGGACACAGCCAGATCCGCACTGCAACCTGCCTGACCGAGTGCCGTGGGTGAGTGGACACAGCCAGATTCGCACTGCGCCCTGCCTGACCGCTTGCCGTGGGTGAGTGGACACAGCCAGATCCACACTGCGCCCTTCCTGACCGCCTGCCGTGGGTGAGTGGACACAGCCAGATCCGTACTGCACCCTGCCTGCCCGTCTGCCGTTGGTGAGTGGACACAGCCAGATCCGCACAGCGCCCTACCTGCCCGTCTCCCGTGGGTGAGTGGACACAGCCAGATCCGCACTGCGCCTTGCCTGCCCATCTCCCGTGGGTGAGTGGACACAGCCATATCCACACTGCTCCTTGAATGCCCGCTTCCCGTGGGTGAGTGGACCCAGCCAGATCTGCACTGCGCCCTGCCTGCCAGTCTGCCGTGGGTGAGTGGACACAGCCAGATCCGCACTGCGCCCTGCCTGCCTGTCTGCCGTGGGTCAGTGGACATAGCCAGATCCACACAGTACCCTCTCTGCCCGTCTCCCCTGGGTGAGTGGACACAGTCAGATCCACACTGCGCCTTGCCTGACCGCCTCCCGTGTGTGTGTGGACACAGCCAGATCCGCACTGCGTCCTGCCTGCCCGTCTACCGTGGGTGAGTGGACACAGCCAGATCCACACAGCACCGTCTCCTCCCGTCTCCCGTGGGTGATTGGACAAAGCCAGATCCACACAGCACCCTCTACGCCCGTCTCTCGTGGGTGAGTGGACACAGCCAGATCCGCACTGCGCCCTGCCTGCCCGTCTGCCGTGGGTCAGTGGACATAGCCAGATCCACACAGCACCCTCTCTGCCCGTCTCCCGTGGGTGAGTGGACACAGCCAGATCCACACTACGCCTTGCCAGCCCGTCTCCCCTGGGTGAGTGGACACAGCCAGATCCGCACTGCGCCTTGCCTGCCCGTCTCCCGTCAGTGAGTGGATACAGGCAGATCCGCACTGCGCCCTGCCTGCCCGTCTCCCGTGGGTGAGTGGACACAGCCAGATCCGCACTGCGCCCTGCCTGCCCGTTTCCCGTGGGCGAGTGGACACAGCCAGATCCGCACTGCGCCCTGCCTGCCCGTCTGCCGTGGGTGAGTGGACACAGCCAGATCCGCACTGCGCCCTGCCTGACCGTCTGCCATGGGTGAGTGGACACAGCCAGATCCGCACTGCGCCCTGCCTGCCCGTCTGCCGTGGGCGAGTGGACACAGCCAGATCCGCACTGCGCCCTGCCTGACCGTCTGCCGTGGGTGATTGGACACAGCCAGATCCGCATTGCGCCCTCCCTGACCGCCTGCCGTGGGTGAGTGGACACAGCCAGATCCGCACTGCGCCCTGCCTGCCCGTCTCCCGTGGGCGAGTGGACACAGCCAGATCCGCACTGCGTCCTGCCTGCCCGTCTGCCGTGGGTGAGTGGACACAGCCAGATCCGCACTGCGCCCTGCCTTACCGTCTGCCGTGGGTGAGTGGACACAGCCAGATCCGCACTGCGCCCTGCCTGCCCGTCTGCCGTGGGTGAGTGGACACAGCCAGATCCGCACTGCGCCCTGCCTGCCCGTCTCCCGTGAATGAGTGGACACAGCCCGATGCGCACTGAGCCTTGCCTGCCCGTCTCCCGTGGGTGAGTGGACACAGCCAGATCCGCACTGCGCCCTGCCTGCCCGTCTCCCATGGGTGAGTGGACACAGCCAGATCCGCACTGAGCCTTGCTTGCCCGTCTCACGTGGGTGAGTGGACACAGCCAGATCCGCACTGCGCCCTGTCTGCCCGTCTCCCGTGGGTGAGTGGAAATAGCCAGATCCGCACTGCACCCTGTCTGACCGTCACCCGTGGGTGAGTGGACACAGCCAGATCCGCACTGCGCCCTGCCTGCCCGTCTGCCGTGTGTCAGTGGACATAGCCAGATCCACACAGCACCCTCTCTGCCCGACTCCCGTGGGTGAGTGGACACAGCCAGATCCACACTGCGCCTTGCCTGACCGTCTCACCTGGGTGAGTTTACACAGCCAGATCCGCACTGCGCCCTGCCTGCCCGTCTCCCATGGGTGAGTGGACACAGCCAGATCTGCACTGCGCCCTGCCTGCCCGTCTACCGTGGGTGAGTGGACTCAGCCAGATCCCCACTGCGCCCTGCCTGCCAGTCTCCCATGGGTGAGTGGACACAGCCAGATCCGCACTGCACCCTGCCTGACCGAGTGCCGTGGGTGAGTGGACACAGCCAGATTCGCACTGCGCCCTGCCTGACCGCTTGCCGTGGGTGAGTGGACACAGCCAGATCCGCACTGCGCCCTTCCTGACCGCCTGCCGTGGGTGAGTGGACACAGCCAGATCCGTACTGCACCCTGCCTGCTCGTCTGCCGTTGGTGAGTGGACACAGCCAGATCCGCACTGCGCCCTACCTGCCCGTCTCCCGTGGGTGAGTGGACACAGCCAGATCCGCACTGCGCCTTGCCTGCCCATCTCCCGTGGGTGAGTGGACACAGCCATATCCACACTGCTCCTTGAATGCCCGCTTCCCGTGGGTGAGTGGACCCAGCCAGATCTGCACTGCGCCCTACCTGCCAGTCTGCCGTGGGTGAGTGGACACAGCCAGATCCGCACTGCGCCCTGCCTGCCTGTCTGCCGTGGGTCAGTGGACATAGCCAGATCCACACAGTACCCTCTCTGCCCGTCTCCCCTGGGTGAGTGGACACAGTCAGATCCACACTGCGCCTTGCCTGACCGCCTCCCGTGTGTGTGTGGACACAGCCAGATCCGCACTGCGTCCTGCCTGCCCGTCTACCGTGGGTGAGTGGACACAGCCAGATCCACACAGCACCGTCTCCTCCCGTCTCCCGTGGGTGATTGGACAAAGCCAGATCCACACAGCACCCTCTACGCCCGTCTCTCGTGGGTGAGTGGACACAGCCAGATCCGCACTGCGCCCTGCCTGCCCGTCTGCCGTGGGTCAGTGGACATAGCCAGATCCACACAGCACCCTCTCTGCCCGTCTCCCGTGGGTGAGTGGACACAGCCAGATCCACACTACGCCTTGCCAGCCCGTCTCCCCTGGGTGAGTGGACACAGCCAGATCCGCACTGCGCCTTGCCTGCCCGTCTCCCGTCAGTGAGTGGATACAGGCAGATCCGCACTGCGCCCTGCCTGCCCGTCTCCCGTGGGTGAGTGGACACAGCCAGATCCGCACTGCGCCCTGCCTGCCCGTTTCCCGTGGGCGAGTGGACACAGCCAGATCCGCACTGCGCCCTGCCTGCCCGTCTGCCGTGGGTGAGTGGACACAGCCAGATCCGCACTGCGCCCTGCCTGACCGTCTGCCATGGGTGAGTGGACACAGCCAGATCCGCACTGCGCCCTGCCTGCCCGTCTGCCGTGGGCGAGTGGACACAGCCAGATCCGCACTGCGCCCTGCCTGACCGTCTGCCGTGGGTGATTGGACACAGCCAGATCCGCATTGCGCCCTCCCTGACCGCCTGCCGTGGGTGAGTGGACACAGCCAGATCCGCACTGCGCCCTGCCTGCCCGTCTCCCGTGGGCGAGTGGACACAGCCAGATCCGCACTGCGTCCTGCCTGCCCGTCTGCCGTGGGTGAGTGGACACAGCCAGATCCGCACTGCGCCCTGCCTTACCGTCTGCCGTGGGTGAGTGGACACAGCCAGATCCGCACTGCGCCCTGCCTGCCCGTCTGCCGTGGGTGAGTGGACACAGCCAGATCCGCACTGCGCCCTGCCTGCCCGTCTCCCGTGAATGAGTGGACACAGCCCGATGCGCACTGAGCCTTGCCTGCCCGTCTCCCGTGGGTGAGTGGACACAGCCAGATCCGCACTGCGCCCTGCCTGCCCGTCTCCCATGGGTGAGTGGACACAGCCAGATCCGCACTGAGCCTTGCTTGCCCGTCTCACGTGGGTGAGTGGACACAGCCAGATCCGCACTGCGCCCTGTCTGCCCGTCTCCCGTGGGTGAGTGGAAATAGCCAGATCCGCACTGCACCCTGTCTGACCGTCACCCGTGGGTGAGTGGACACAGCCAGATCCGCACTGCGCCCTGCCTGCCCGTCTGCCGTGTGTCAGTGGACATAGCCAGATCCACACAGCACCCTCTCTGCCCGACTCCCGTGGGTGAGTGGACACAGCCAGATCCACACTGCGCCTTGCCTGACCGTCTCACCTGGGTGAGTTTACACAGCCAGATCCGCACTGCGCCCTGCCTGCCCGTCTCCCATGGGTGAGTGGACACAGCCAGATCTGCACTGCGCCCTGCCTGCCCGTCTACCGTGGGTGAGTGGACTCAGCCAGATCCCCACTGCGCCCTGCCTGCCAGTCTCCCATGGGTGAGTGGACACAGCCAGATCCGCACTGCACCCTGCCTGACCGAGTGCCGTGGGTGAGTGGACACAGCCAGATTCGCACTGCGCCCTGCCTGACCGCTTGCCGTGGGTGAGTGGACACAGCCAGATCCGCACTGCGCCCTTCCTGACCGCCTGCCGTGGGTGAGTGGACACAGCCAGATCCGTACTGCACCCTGCCTGCTCGTCTGCCGTTGGTGAGTGGACACAGCCAGATCCGCACTGCGCCCTACCTGCCCGTCTCCCGTGGGTGAGTGGACACAGCCAGATCCGCACTGCGCCTTGCCTGCCCATCTCCCGTGGGTGAGTGGACACAGCCATATCCACACTGCTCCTTGAATGCCCGCTTCCCGTGGGTGAGTGGACCCAGCCAGATCTGCACTGCGCCCTACCTGCCAGTCTGCCGTGGGTGAGTGGACACAGCCAGATCCGCACTGCGCCCTGCCTGCCTGTCTGCCGTGGGTCAGTGGACATAGCCAGATCCACACAGTACCCTCTCTGCCCGTCTCCCCTGGGTGAGTGGACACAGTCAGATCCACACTGCGCCTTGCCTGACCGCCTCCCGTGTGTGTGTGGACACAGCCAGATCCGCACTGCGCCCTGCCTGCCCGTCTACCGTGGGTGAGTGGACACAGCCAGATCCACACAGCACCGTCTCCTCCCGTCTCCCGTGGGTGATTGGACAAAGCCAGATCCACACAGCACCCTCTACGCCCGTCTCTCGTGGGTGAGTGGACACAGCCAGATCCGCACTGCGCCCTGCCTGCCCGTCTGCCGTGGGTCAGTGGACATAGCCAGATCCACACAGCACCCTCTCTGCCCGTCTCCCCTGGGTGAGTGGACACAGTCAGATCCACACTGCGCCTTGCCTGACCGCCTCCCGTGTGTGTGTGGACACAGCCAGATCCGCACTGCGCCCTGCCTGCCCGTCTACCGTGGGTGAGTGGACACAGCCAGATCCACACAGCACCGTCTCCTCCCGTCTCCCGTGGGTGATTGGACAAAGCCAGATCCACACAGCACCCTCTACGCCCGTCTCTCGTGGGTGAGTGGACACAGCCAGATCCGCACTGCGCCCTGCCTGCCCGTCTGCCGTGGGTCAGTGGACATAGCCAGATCCACACAGCACCCTCTCTGCCCGTCTCCCGTGGGTGAGTGGACACAGCCAGATCCACACTACGCCTTGCCAGCCCGTCTCCCCTTGGTGAGTGGACACAGCTAGATCCACACTGCGCCCTGCCTGCCCGTCTCCCATGGGTGAGTGGACACAGCCAGATCCGCACTGCGCCCTGCCTGCCCGTCTCCCGTGAATGAGTGGACACAGCCAGATCCGCACTGAGCCTTGCCTGCCCGTCTCCCGTGGGTGAGTGGACACAGCCAGATCCGCACTGCGCCCTGCCTGCCCGTCTCCCGTGGGTGAGTGGACACAGCCAGATCCGCACTGATCCTTGCCTGCCCGTCTCACGTCGGTGAGTGGACACAGCCAGATTCGCACTGCGCCCTGCCTGCCCGTCTCCCGTGGGTGAGTGGACATAGCCAGATCCGCACTGCACCCTGTCTGACCGTCTGCCGTGGGTGAGTGGACACAGCCAGATCCGCACTGCGCCCTGCCTGCCCGTCTACCGTGGGTCAGTGGACATAGCCATATCCACACAGCACCCTCTCTGCCAATCTCCCGTGGGTGAGTTGCCACAGCCAGATCCACACTGCGCCTTGCCTGCCCGTCTCCCATGGGTGAGTGGACACAGCCAGATCCGCACTGCGCCCTGCCTGCCCGTCTCCCGTGGGTGAGTGGACACAGCCAGACCCGCACTGCGCCCTGCCTGCCCGTCTCCCGTGGGTGAGTGGACACAGCCAGATCCGCACTGCGCCCTGCCTGCCCGTCTCCCGTGGGTGAGTGGACACAGCCAGATCCGCACTGATCCTTGCCTGCCCGTCTCACGTGGGTGAGTGGACACAGCCAGATTCGCACTGCGCCCCGCCTGCCCGTCTCCCGTGGGTGAGTGGACACAGCCAGATCCGCACTGCACCCTGTCTGACCGTCTGCCGTGGGTGAGTGGACACAGCCAGATCCGCACTGCGCCCTGCCTGCCCGTCTACCGTGGGTCAGTGGACATAGTCATATCCACACAGCACCCTCTCTGCCCGTCTCCCGTGGGTGAGTGGACACAGCCAGATCCGCACTGCGCCCTGCCTGCCCGTCTCCCGTGGGCGAGTGGACACAGCCAGATCCGCACTGCGCCCTGCCTGCCCGTCTCCCGTGGGCGAGTGGACACAGCCAGATCCGCACTGCGCCCTGCCTGCCCGTCTGCCGTGGGTGAGTGGACACAGCCAGATCCGCACTACGCCCTGCCTGACCGTCTGCCGTGGGCGAGTGGACACAGCCAGATCCGCACTGCGCCCTGCCTGCCCGTCTGCCGTGGGCGAGTGGACACAGCCAGATCCGCACTGCGTCCTGCCTGCCCGTCTCCCGTGGGCGAGTGGACACAGGCAGATCCGCACTGCACCATGCCTGCCCGTCTGCCGTGGGCGAGTGGACACAGCCAGATCCGCACTGCGCCCAGCCTGACCGTCTGCCGTGGGTGACTGGACACAGCCAGATCCACACTGCGCCCTGCCTGCCCGTCTGCCGTGGTCGACTGGACACAGCCAGATCCGCACTGCGCACTGCCTGACCGACTGCCGTGGGTGAGTGGACACAGCCAGATCCGCACTGCGCCCTGCCTGACTGCCTGCCGTCTGTGAGCGGACACAGCCAGATCCGCACTGCGCCCTGCCTTCCCGTCTCCCGTGAATGAGTGGACACAGCCAGATCCGCACTGAGCCTTGCCTGCCCGTCTCCCGTGGGTGAGTGGACACAGCCAGATCCGTACTGCGCCCTGCCTGCCCGTCTCCCGTGGGTGAGTGGACACAGCCAGATCCGCACTGATCCATGCCTGCCCGTCTCACGTGGGTGAGTGGACACAGCCAGATTCGCACTGCGCCCTGCCTGCCCGTCTCCCGTAGGTGAGTGGAGACAGCCAGATCCGCACTGCACCCTGTCTTACCGTCTGCCGTGGGTGAGTGGAGACAGCATGATCCGCACTGCGCCCTGCCTGCCCGTCTACCGTGGGTCAGTGGACATTGCCATATCCACACAGCACCCTCTCTGGCCGTCTCCCGTGGGTGAGTGGACACAGCAAGATCCGCACTGCAACCTGCCTGCCGGTCTCCCGTCAGTGAGTGGACACAGCCAGATCCGCACCGCGCTCTGTCTTACCGTCTGCCGTGGGTGAGTGGAGACAGCATGATCCGCACTGCGCCCTGCCTGCCTATCTGCCGTGGGCGAGTGGACACAGCCAGATCCTCACTGCGCCCTGCCTGACCGTCCGACATGGGTGAGTGGACACAGCCAGATCCGCACTGCGCCCTGCCTGCCCG
Organism: Microcebus murinus; assembly: GCF_040939455.1. Classification (NCBI taxonomy): domain Eukaryota; kingdom Metazoa; phylum Chordata; class Mammalia; order Primates; family Cheirogaleidae; genus Microcebus; species Microcebus murinus. The sequence continues at coordinate 32,873,526 of NC_134125.1, read as the reverse complement.
TCTCCCGTGGGCGAGTGGACACAGCCAGATCCGCACTGGGCCTTGCCTGCCCGTCTGCCGTGGGTGAGTGGACACAGCCAGATCCGCACTGCGCCCTGCCTGACCGTCTGCCGTGGGTGAGTGGACACAGCCAGATCCGCACTGCGCCCTGCCTGCCCGTCTGCCGTGGGCGAGTGGACACAGCGAGATCCGCACTGCGTCCTACCTGCCCGTTTCCCGTGGGCAAGTGGACACAGGCAAATCCGCACTGCGCCCTGCCTGACCGTCTGCCGTGGGCGAGTGGACACAGCCAGATCCGCACTGCGGCCAGCCTGACCGTCTGCCGTGGGTGAGTGGACACAGCCACTTCCACACTGCGCCCTGCCTGCCCGTCTGCCGTGGGCGACTGGACACAGCCAGATCCGCACTGCCAACTGCCTGGACGCCTGCCGTGGGTGAGTGGACACAGCCAGATCCGCACTGCGCCCTGCCTGCCCGTCTCCCGTGGGCGAGTGGACACAGCCAGATCCGCACTGCGCCCTGACTGACCGTCTCCCGTGAATGAGTGGACACAGCCAGATCCGCACTGAGCCTTGCCTGCCCGTCTCACGTGGGTGAGTGGACACAGCCAGATCCGCACTGAGCCTTGCCTGCCCGTCTCCCGTGGGTGAGTGGACACAGCCAGATCCGCACTGAGCCTTGCCTGCCCGTCTCCCGTGGGTGAGTGGACACAGCCAGAACCGCACTGCGCACTGCCTGCCCGTCTCCCGTGGGTGAGTGGACACAGCCAGATCCGCACTGATCCTTGCCTGCCCGTCTCACGTGGGTGAGTGGACACAGCCAGATTCGCACTGCGCCCTGCCTGCCCGTCTCCCGAGGGTGAGTGGACACAGCCAGATCCGCACTGCGCCCTGCCTGCCCGTCTCCCGTGGGTGAGTGGACACAGCCAGATCCGCACTGCGCCTTGCCTGTCCGTCCCCCGTCAGTGAGTGGACACAGCCAGATCCGCACTGCGCCCTGCCTGCCCGTCTCCCGTGGGTGAGTGGACACAGCCAGATCCGCACTGCGCCCTGCCTGCCCGTCTCCCGTGGGCGAGTTGACACAGCCAGATCCGCACTGCGCCCTTCCTGCCCATCTGCCGTGGGTGAGTGTACACAGCCAGATCCGCACTGCGCCCTGCCAGACCGTCTGCCGTGGGTGAGTGGACACAGCCAGATCCGCACTGCGCCCTGCCTTACCGCCTGCCGTGGGTGAGTGGACACAGCCAGATCTGCACTGCGCCCTGCCTGCCCGTCTCCCGTGGGCGAGTGGACACAGCCAGATCCGCACTGTGCCCTGCCTGACCGCCTGCTGTGGGTGTGTGGACACAGCCAGATCCGCACTGCGCCCTGCCTGACCGCCTGCCGTGGGCGAATGGACACAGCCAGATCCGCACTGCGCCCTGCCTGACCGTCTGCCGTGGGCGAGTGGACACAGCCAGATCCGCACTGCGCCCTGCCTGACCGTCTGCCGTGGGCGAGTGGACACAGCCAGATCCGCACTGCGCCCTGCCTGACCGCCTCCCGTGGGCGAGTGGACACAGCCAGATCCGTACTGCGCTCTGCCTGCCCATCTGCTTTGGGTCAGTGGACATAGCCAGATCCACATAGCACCGTCTCTGCCCGTCTCCCGTGGGTGAGTGGACACAGCCAGATCCGCACTGAGCCTTGCCTGCCCGTCTCCCGTGGGTGAGTGGACACAGCAAGATCCGCACTGCGCCCTGCCTGCCCGTCTCCCGTGGGTGAGTGGACACAGCCAGATCCGCACTGCGCCTTACCTGCCCGTCTTCCGTGGGTGAGTGGACACAGCCAGATCCGCACTTCGCCTTGCCTGCCCGTCTCCCGTAGGTGAGTGGACACAGCCAGATCAGCACTGAGCCTTGCCTGCCCGTCTCCCGTGGGTGAGTGGACACAGCCAGATCCGCAATGAGCCTTGCCTGCCCGTCTGTCGTGGGTGAGTGGACACAGCCAGATCCGCACTGCGCCCTGCCTGCCCGTCTCCCGTGGGTGAGTGGACGCAGCCAGATCCGCACTGCGCCCTGCCTGCCCGTCTCCCGTGGGCGAGTGGAAACAGCCAGATCCGCACTGCGCCCTGCCTGCCCGTCTGCCGTGGGAGAGTGCTCACAGCCAGATCCGTACTGCACCCTGCCTGCCCATCTGCCGTGGGTCAGTGGACATAGCCAGATCCACACAGCACCGTCTCTGCCCATCTCCCGTGGGTTAGTGGACACAGCCGGATCCGCACTGCGCCCTGCCTGCCCGTCTGCCGTGGGCGAGTGGACACAGCCAGATCCACACTGCGCCCTGCCTGACCGCCTGCTGTGGGTGCATGGACACAGCCAGATCCGCACTGCGCCCTGCCTGCCTTCTGCCGTAGGCGAGTGGACACAGCCAGATCCGCACTGCGTCCTGCCTTCCCGTCTCCCGTGGGCGAGTGGACACAGGCAGATCCGCACTGCACCCTGCCTGCCCGTCTGCCGTGGGGGAGTGGACATGCCAGATCCGCACTGCGCCCAGCCTGACCGTCTGCCATGGGTGAGTGGACACAGCCAGATCCGCACTGCGCACTGCCTGACCGACTGCCGTGGGTGAGTGGACACAGCCAGATCCGCACTGCGCCCTGCCAGACTGCCTGCCGTCTGTGAGCGGACACAGCCAGATCCGCACTGCGCCCTGCCTGCCCATCTGCCGTGGGTCAGTGGACATAGCCATATCCACACAGCACCCTCTCTGTCCGTCGGCCGTGGGTGAGTGGACACAGCCAGATCCACACTGCGCCTTGCCTGCCCGTCTCCCATGGGTGAGGGGACACAGCCAGATCCGCACTGCGCCCTGCCTGCCCGTCTCCCGTGGGTGAGTGGACACAGTGAGATCCGCACTGCGCCCTGGCTGCCCGTCTCCCGTGGGTGAGTGGACACAGGCAGATCCGCAATGCACCCTGTCTGACCGTCTGCCGTGGGTGAGTGGACACAGCCAGATCCGCACTGATCCTTGCCTGCCCGTCTCACGTGGGTGAGTTGACACAGCCAGAATCGCACTGCGCCCTGCCTGCCCTTCTCCCGTGGGTGAGTGGACACAGCCAGATCCGCACTGCACCCTGTCTGACCGTCTGCCGTGGGTGAGTGGACACAACCCAGATCCGCACTGCGCCCTGCCTGCCCGTCTGCCGTGGGTTAGTGGACATAGCCATATCCACACAGCACCCTCTCTGCCCGTCTCCCATGGGTGAGTGGACATAGCCAGATCCACACTGCGCCTTGCCTACCCGTCTCCCCTGGGTGAGGGGACACAGCCAGATCCGCACTGCGCCCTACCTGACCGTCTGCCGTGGGTGAATGGACACAGCCATATCCGCACTGCGCCCTGCCTGACCGCCTGCCGTGGGTGAGTGGACACAGCCAGATACGCCCTGCGCCCTGCCTGCCCGTCTGCCGTGGGCGAGTGGACACAGCCAGATCCGCACTGCGCCCTGCCTGCCCGTCCCCGTGGGTGAGTGGATACAGCCAGATCCGCACTGCGCCCTGCCTGCCCGTCTCCCGTGGGTGAGTGGACATAGCGAGATCCGCACTGCGCCCTGCCTGCCCGTCTCCCGTTGGTGAGTGGACACACCAAATCCGCACTGCGCCCTGCCTGCCCGTCTCCCGTGGGTGAGTGGACACAGCCAGATCCGCACTGCACCCTGCCTGACCGCCTGCCATGGGTGAGTGGACACAGCCAGATCCGTACTGCGCCCTGCTTGCCCGTCTCCCGTGGGTGAGTGGACACAGCCAGATCCGCACTGCGCCCTGCCTGACCGCCTGCCGTGGGTGAGTGGACACAGCCAGATCCGCACTGCGCCCTGCCTGCCCGTCTCCCGTGCGTGAGTGGACACAGCCAGATCCGCACTGAGCCTTGCCTGCCCGTCTCCCGTGGGTGAGTGGACACAGCCAGATCCGCACTGCGCCCAGCCTGCCCGTCTGCCTTGGGGAGTGGACACAGCCAGATCCGAACTGCGCCCTGCCTGGCCGTCTGCCGTGGGTGAGTGGACACAGCCAGATCCGCACTGTGCCCTGCCTGCCCGTCTCCCGTGGGCGAGTGGACACAGCCAGATCCGCACTGCGCCCAGCCTGCCCGTCTGCCTTGGGGAGTGGACACAGCCAGATCCGAACTGCGCCCTGCCTGGCCGTCTGCCGTGGGTGAGTGGACACAGCCAGATCCGCACTGCGCCCTGCCTGCCAGTCTGCCGTGGGCGAGTGGACACAGCCAGATCCGCACAGCGCCCTGCCTGACCGTCTGCCGTGGGTGAGTGGACACAGCCAGATCCGCACTGCGCCCTCCCTGACCGCCTGCCGTGGGTGAGTGGACACAGCCGGATCCGCACTGCGCCCTGCCTGCCCGTCTCCCGTGGGCGAGTGGACACAGCCAGATCCGCACTGCGCCCTGCCTGCCCGTCTGCCGTGGGCGAGTGGACACAGCCAGATCCGCACTGTGCCCTGCCTGACCGTCTGCCGTGGGTGAGTTGACACAGCCAGATCCACACTGCGCCCTGCCTGCCCGTCTGCCGTGGGCGAGTGGACACAGCCAGATCCGCAATGCGCCCTGCCTGACCGTCTGCCGTGGGTGAGTGGACACAGCCAGATCCGAACTTCGCCCTGCCTGACCGCCTGCCGTGGGTGAGTGGACACAGCTAGATACGCACTGCGCCCTGCCTGCCCGTCTCCCGTGGGTGAGTGGACACAGCCAGATCCGCACTGCGCCCTGCCTGCCCGTCCCCGTGGGTGAGTGGATACATCCAGATCCGCACTGCGCCCTGCCTGCCCGTCTCCCGTGGGTTAGTGGACATAGCGAGATCCGCACTGCGCCCTGCCTGCCCGTCTCCCTTGGGTGAGTGGACACAGCCAGATCCGCACTGCGCCCTGCCTGCCCGTCTCCCGTGGGTGAGTGGACACAGCCAGATCCGCACTGCACCCTACCTGACCGCCTGCCATGGGTGAGTGTACACAGCCAGATCCGTACTGCGCCCTGCTTGCCCGTCTCCCGTGGGTGAGTGGACACAGCCAGATCCGCACTGCGCCCTGCCTGACCGCCTGCCGTGGGTTAGTGGACACAGCCAGATCCGCACTGCGCCCTGCCTGCCCGTCTCCCGTGCGTGAGTGGACACAGCCAGATCCGCACTGAGCCTTGCCTGCCCGTCTCCCGTGGGTGAGTGGACACAGCCAGATCCGCACTGAGCCTTGCCTGCCCGTCTGACGTGGGTGAGTGGACACAGCCAGATCCGCACTGCGCCCTGCCTGCCCGTCTCCCGTGGGTGAGTGGACACAGCCAGATCCGCACTGCACCCTGTCTGACCGTCTGCCGTCGGTCAGTGGACATAGCCATATCCACACAGCACCCTCTCTGCCCGTCTCCCATGGGTGAGTGGACACAGCCAGATCCACACTGCGCCTTGCCTGCCCGTCTCCCCTGGGTGAGGGGACACAGCCAGATCCGCTCTGCGCCCTGTCTGCCCGTCTCCCGTGGGTTTGTGGACACAGCCAGATCCGCACTGCGCCCTGCCTGCCCGTCTCCCGTGGGTGAGTGGACACAGCCAGATCCGCACTGCGCCGTGCCTGCCCGTCTGCCGTGGGTGAGTGGACACAGCCAGATCCGCGCTGCGCCCTGCCTGACCGTCTGCCGTGGGTGAGTGGACACAGCCAGATCCGCACTGCGCCCTGCCTGACCGCCTGCAGTGGGTGAGTGGACACAGCAAGATCCGCACTGCGCCCTGCCTGACCGCCTGCCGTGGGTCAGTGGACACAGCCAGATACGCACTGCGCCCTGCCTGCCCGTCTCCCGTGGGCGAGTGGACACAGCCAGATCCACACTGCGCCCTGCCTGCCCGTCCCCGTGGTAGAGTGGATACAGCCAGATCCGCACTGCGCCCTGCCTGCCCGTCTCCCGTGGGTGAGTGGACACAGCGAGATCCGCACTGCGCCCTGCCTGCCCGTCTCCCGTGGGTGAGTGGACACAGCCAGATCCGCACTGCGCCCTGCCTGCCCGTCTCCTGTGAATGAGTGGACACAGCCAGATCCGCACTGAGCCTTGCCTGCCCGTCTCTCGTGGGTGAGTGGACACAGCCAGATCCGCACTGCGCCTTGCCTGCCCGTCTGCCGTGGGCGAGTGGACACAGCCAGATCCGCACTGCGCCCTGCCTGCGCATCTGCCGTGGGTCAGTGGACATAGCCATATCCACACAGCACCATCTCTGCCCGTCTCCCGTGGGTGAGTGGACACAGCCAGATCCACACTGCGCCCTGCCTGCCCGTCTCCCGTGGGTGAGTGGACACAGCCAGATCCGCACTGCACCCTGTCTGACCGTCTGCCGTGGGTGAGTGGACACAGCCAGATCCGCACTTTGCCCTGCCTGCCCGTCTCCCGTGGGTGAGTGGACACAGCCAGATCCGCACTGCGCCCTGCCTGCCCGTCTCCCGTGGGAGAGTGGACACAGCCAGATCCGCAATGCACCCTGTCTGACTGTCTGCCGTTGGTGAGTGGACACAGCCAGATCCGCACTGCGCCCTGCCTGACCGTCTGCCGTGGGTCAGTGGACATAGCCATATCCACACAGCACCCTCTCTGCCCGTCTCCTGTGGGTGTGTGGACACAGCCAGATCCGCACTGCGATCTGCCTGCCCGTCTCCCGTGGTGAGTGGACACTGCCAGATCCGCACTGCGCCCTGCCTGCCCGTCCCCCGTGGGTGAGTGGACACAGCCAGATCCGCACTGCGCCTTGCATGCCCATCTCCCGTCAGTGAGTGGACACAGCCAGATCCGCACTGCGCCCTGCCTGCCCGTCTCCCGTGGGTGAGTGGACACAGCCAGATCCGCACTGCGCCCTGCCTGCCCGTCTCCCGTGGGTGAGTGGACACAGCCAGATCCGCACTGCACCCTGTCTGACCGTCTGCCGTGGGTGAGTGGACACAGCCAGATTCGCAATGCGCCCTGCCTGACCGTCTGCCGTGGGTCAGTGGACATAGCCATATCCACACAGCACCCTCTCTGCCCGTCTCCTGTGGGTGTGTGGACACAGCCAGATCCGCACTGCGATCTGCCTGCCCGTCTCCCGTGGTGAGTGGACACTGCCAGATCCGCACTGCGCCCTGCCTGCCCGTCCCCCGTGGGTGAGTGGACACAGCCAGATCCGCACTGCGCCTTGCATGCCCATCTCCCGTCAGTGAGTGGACACAGCCAGATCCGCACTGCGCCCTGCCTGCCCGTCTCCCGTGGGTGAGTGGACACAGCCAGATCCGCACTGCGCCCTGCCTGCCCGTCTCCCGTGGGTGAGTGGACACAGCCAGATCCGCACTGCACCCTGTCTGACCGTCTGCCGTGGGTGAGTGGACACAGCCAGATTCGCAATGCGCCCTGCCTGCCCATCTGCCGTCGGTCAGTGGACATAGCCATATCCACACAGCACCCTCTCTGCCCGTCTACCGTGGGTGAGTGGACACAGCCAGATCCACACTGCGCCTTGCCTGCCCGTCTCACCTGGGTGAGGGGACACAGCCAGATCCGCTCTGCGCCCTGTCTGCCCGTCTCCCGTGGGTGAGTGGACACAGCCAGATCCGCACTGCGCCCTGCCTGCCCGTCTCCCGTGGGTGAGTGGACACAGCCAGATCCGCACTGCGCCGTGCCTGCCCGTCTCCCGTCAGTGAGTGGACACAGCCAGATCCGCACTGCGCCCTGCCTGCCCGTCTCCCGTGGGTGAGTGGACGCAGCCAGATCCGCACTGCGCCCTGCCTGCCCGTCTCCCGTGGGCGAGTGGACACAGCCAGATCCGCACTGCGCCCAGCCTGCCCGTCTGCCTTGGGGAGTGGACACAGCCAGATCCGCACTGCGCCCTGCCTGGCCGTCTGCCGTGAGTGAGTGGACACAGCCAGATCCGCACTGCACCCTGCCTGCCAGTCTAGCGTGGGCGAGTGGACACAGCCAGATCCGCACAGCGCCCTGCCTGACCGTCTGCCGTGGGTGATTGGACACAGCCAGATCCGCACTGCGCCCTCCCTGACCGCCTGCCGTGGGTGAGTGGACACAGCCGGATCCGCACTGCGCCCTGCCTGCCCGTCTCCCGTGGGCGAGTGGACACAGCCAGATCCGCACTGCGCCCTGCCTGCCCGTCTGCCGTGGGCGAGTGGACACAGCCAGATCCGCACTGTGCCCTGCCTGACCGTCTGCCGTGGGTGAGTTGACACAGACAGATCCACACTGCGCCCTTCCTGCCCGTCTGCCGTGGGCGAGTGGACACAGCCAGATCCGCAATGCGCCCTGCCTGACTGTCTGCCGTGGGTGAGTGGACACATCCAGATCCGCACTGCGCCCTGCCTGACCGCCTGCCGTGGGTGAGTGGACACAGCCAATTACGCACTGCGCCCTACCTGCCCGTCTCCCTAGGGCGAATTGACACAGCCAGATCCGCACTGCGCCCTGCTTGCCCGTCTGCCGTAGGTGAGTGGACACAGCCAGATCCGCACTGCGCCCTGCCTGACCGTCTGCCGTGGGTGAGTGGACACAGCCAGATCCGCACTGCGCCCTGCCTGACCGCCTGCCGTGGGTGAGTGGACACAGCCAGATCCGCACTGCGCCCTGCCTGCCCGTCTCCCATGGGCGAGTGGACACAGCCAGATCCGCACTGCGCCCTGCCTGCCCGTCTGCCGTGGGCGAGTGGACACAGCCAGATCCGCACTGCGCCCTGCCTGACCGTCTGCCGTGGGTGAGTGGAAACAGCCAGATCCGCACTGCGCCCTGCCTGACCGCCTGCCGTGGGTGAGTGGACACAGCCAGACACGCACTGCGCCCTGCCTGCCCATCTCCCGTGGGCGAATTGACACAGCCAGATCCGCACTGCGCCCTGCCTGCCCGTCTGCCGTGGGTGAGTGGACACAGCCAGATCCGCACTGCGCCCTGCCTGACCGTCTGCCGTGGGTGAGTGGACACAGCCAGATCCGCACTGCGCCCTGCCTGACCGCCTGCAGTGGGTGAGTGGACACAGCCAGATCCGCACTGCGCCCTGCCTGCCCGTCTCCCGTTGGTGAGTGGACACAGCTAGATCTGCAATGCACCCTGTCTGACTGTCTGCCGTTGGTGAGTGGACACAGCCAGATCCGCACTACGCCCTGCCTGACCGTCTGCCGTGGGTCAGTGGACATAGCCATATCCACACAGCACCCTCTCTGCCCGTCTCCTGTGGGTGTGTGGACACAGCCATATCCGCACTGCGATCTGCCTGCCCGTCTCCCGTGGGTGAGTGGACACAGCCAGATCCGCACTGCGCCCTGCCTGCCCGTCCCCCGTGGGTGAGTGGACGCAGCCAGATCCGCACTGCGCCTTGCATGCCCATCTCCCGTCAGTGAGTGGACACAGCCAGATCCGCACTGCGGCCTGCCTGCCCGTCTCCCGTGGGTGAGTGGACACAGCCAGATCCGCACTGCGCCCTGCCTGCCCGTCTCCCGTGGGTGAGTGGACACAGCCAGATCCGCACTGCACCCTGTCTGACCGTCTGCCGTGGGTGAGTGGACACAGCCAGATTCGCAATGCGCCCTGCCTGCCCATCTGCCGTCGGTCAGTGGACATAGCCATATCCACACAGCACCCTCTCTGCCCGTCTACCGTGGGTGAGTGGACACAGCCAGATCCACACTGCGCCTTTCCTGCTCGTCTCCCCTGGGTGAGGGGACACAGCCAGATCCGCTCTGCGCCCTGCCTGCCCGTCTCCCGTGGGTGAGTGGACACAGCCAGATCCGCACTGCGCCCTGCCTGCCCGTCTCCCGTGGGTGAGTGGACATAGCGAGATCCGCACTGCGCCCTGCCTGCCAGTCTCCCGTTGGTGAGTGGACACACCAAATCCGCACTGCGCCCTGCCTGCCCGTCTCCCGTGGGTGAGTGGACACAGCCAGATCCGCACTGCACCCTGCCTGACCGCCTGCCATGGGTGAGTGGACACAGCCAGATCCGTACTGCGCCCTGCTTGCCCGTCTCCCGTGGGTGAGTGGACACAGCCAGATCCGCACTGCGCCCTGCCTGACCGCCTGCCGTGGGTGAGTGGACACAGCCAGATCCGCACTGCGCCCTGCCTGCCCGTCTCCCGTGCGTGAGTGGACACAGCCAGATCCGCACTGAGCCTTGCCTGCCCGTCTCCCGTGGGCGAGTGGACACAGCCAGATCCGCACTGCGCCCAGCCTGCCCGTCTGCCTTGGGGAGTGGACACAGCCAGATCCGAACTGCGCCCTGCCTGGCCGTCTGCCGTGGGTGAGTGGACACAGCCAGATCCGCACTGTGCCCTGCCTGCCCGTCTCCCGTGGGCGAGTGGACACAGCCAGATCCGCACTGCGCCCAGCCTGCCCGTCTGCCTTGGGGAGTGGACACAGCCAGATCCGAACTGCGCCCTGCCTGGCCGTCTGCCGTGGGTGAGTGGACACAGCCAGATCCGCACTGCGCCCTGCCTGCCAGTCTGCCGTGGGCGAGTGGACACAGCCAGATCCGCACAGCGCCCTGCCTGACCGTCTGCCGTGGGTGAGTGGACACAGCCAGATCCGCACTGCGCCCTCCCTGACCGCCTGCCGTGGGTGAGTGGACACAGCCGGATCCGCACTGCGCCCTGCCTGCCCGTCTCCCGTGGGCGAGTGGACACAGCCAGATCCGCACTGCGCCCTGCCTGCCCGTCTGCCGTGGGCGAGTGGACACAGCCAGATCCGCACTGTGCCCTGCCTGACCGTCTGCCGTGGGTGAGTTGACACAGCCAGATCCACACTGCGCCCTGCCTGCCCGTCTGCCGTGGGCGAGTGGACACAGCCAGATCCGCACTGTGCCCTGCCTGACCGTCTGCCGTGGGTGAGTGGACACAGCCAGATCCGAACTGCGCCCTGCCTGACCGCCTGCCGTGAGTGAGTGGACACAGCTAGATACGCACTGCGCCCTGCCTGCCAGTCTCCCGTGGGTGAGTGGACACAGCCAGATCCGCACTGCGCCCTGCCTGCCCGTCCCCGTGGGTGAGTGGATACATCCAGATCCGCACTGCGCCCTGCCTGCCAGTCTCCCGTGAGTTAGTGGACATAGCGAGATCCGCACTGCGCCCTGCCTGCCCGTCTCCCTTGGGTGAGTGGACACAGCAAGATCCGCACTGCGCCCTGCCTGCCCGTCTCCCGTGGGTGAGTGGACACAGCCAGATCCGCACTGCACCCTACCTGACCGCCTGCCATGGGTGAGTGTACACAGCCAGATCCGTACTGCGCCCTGCTTGCCCGTCTCCCGTGGGTGAGTGGACACAGCCAGATCCGCACTGCGCCCTGCCTGACCGCCTGCCGTGGGTGAGTGGACACAGCCAGATCCGCACTGCGCCCTGCCTGCCCGTCTCCCGTGCGTGAGTGGACACAGCCAGATCCGCACTGAGCCTTGCCTGCCCGTCTCCCGTGGGTGAGTGGACACAGCCAGATCCGCACTGAGCCTTGCCTGCCCATCTGCCGTCGGTCAGTGGACATAGCCATATCCACACAGCACCCTCTCTGCCCGTCTCCCATGGGTGAGTGGACACAGCCAGATCCACACTGCGCCTTGCCTGCCCGTCTCCCCTGGGTGAGGGGACACAGCCAGATCCGCTCTGCGCCCTGTCTGCCCGTCTCCCGTGGGTTTGTGGACACAGCCAGATCCGCACTGCGCCCTGCCTGCCCGTCTCCCGTGGGTGAGTGGACACAGCCAGATCCGCACTGCGCCGTGCCTGCCCGTCTCCCGTCAGTGAGTGGACACAGCCAGATCCGCACTGCGCCCTGCCTGCCCGTCTGCCGTGGGTGAGTGGACACAGCCAGATCCGCGCTGCGCCCTGCCTGACCGTCTGCCGTGGGTGAGTGGACACAGCCAGATCCGCACTGCGCCCTGCCTGACCGCCTGCAGTGGGTGAGTGGACACAGCAAGATCCGCACTGCGCCCTGCCTGACCGCCTGCCGTGGGTCAGTGGACACAGCCAGATACGCACTGCGCCCTGCCTGCCCGTCTCCCGTGGGCGAGTGGACACAGCCAGATCCACACTGCACCCTGCCTGCCCTTCCCCGTGGGTGAGTGGATACAGCCAGATCCGCACTGCGCCCTGCCTGCCCGTCTCCCGTGGGTGAGTGGACACAGCGAGATCCGCACTGCGCCCTGCCTGCCCGTCTCCCGTGGGTGAGTGGACACAGCCAGATCCGCACTGCGCCCTGCCTGCCCGTCTCCTGTGAATGAGTGGACACAGCCAGATCCGCACTGAGCCTTGCCTGCCCGTCTCCCGTGGGTGAGTGGACACAGCCAGATCCGCACTGCGCCTTGCCTGCCCGTCTGCCGTGGGCGAGTGGACACAGCCTGATCCGCACTGCGCCCTGCCTGCGCATCTGCCGTGGGTCAGTGGACATAGCCATATCCACACAGCACCATCTCTGCCCGTCTCCCGTGGGTGAGTGGACACAGCCAGATCCACACTGCGCCCTGCCTGCCCGTCTCCCGTGGGTGAGTGGACACAGCCAGATCCGCACTGCACCCTGTCTGACCGTCTGCCGTGGGTGAGTGGACACAGCCAGATCCGCACTTTGCCCTGCCTGCCCGTCTCCCGTGGGTGAGTGGACACAGCCAGATCCGCACTGCGCCCTGCCTGCCCGTCTCCCGTGGGAGAGTGGACACAGCCAGATCCGCAATGCACCCTGTCTGACTGTCTGCCGTTGGTGAGTGGACACAGCCAGATCCGCACTGCGCCCTGCCTGACCGTCTGCCGTGGGTCAGTGGACATAGCCATATCCACACAGCACCCTCTCTGCCCGTCTCCTGTGGGTGTGTGGACACAGCCAGATCCGCACTGCGATCTGCCTGCCCGTCTCCCGTGGTGAGTGGACACTGCCAGATCCGCACTGCGCCCTGCCTGCCCGTCCCCCGTGGGTGAGTGGACACAGCCAGATCCGCACTGCGCCTTGCATGCCCATCTCCCGTCAGTGAGTGGACACAGCCAGATCCGCACTGCGCCCTGCCTGCCCGTCTCCCGTGGGTGAGTGGACACAGCCAGATCCGCACTGCGCCCTGCCTGCCCGTCTCCCGTGGGTGAGTGGACACAGCCAGATCCGCACTGCACCCTGTCTGACCGTCTGCCGTGGGTGAGTGGACACAGCCAGATTCGCAATGCGCCCTGCCTGCCCATCTGCCGTCGGTCAGTGGACATAGCCATATCCACACAGCACCCTCTCTGCCCGTCTACCGTGGGTGAGTGGACACAGCCAGATCCACACTGCGCCTTGCCTGCCCGTCTCCCCTGGGTGAGGGGACACAGCCAGATCCGCTCTGCGCCCTGTCTGCCCGTCTCCCGTGGGTGAGTGGACACAGCCAGATCCGCACTGCGCCCTGCCTGCCCGTCTCCCGTGGGTGAGTGGACACAGCCAGATCCGCACTGCGCCGTGCCTGCCCGTCTCCCGTCAGTGAGTGGACACAGCCAGATCCGCACTGCGCCCTGCCTGCCCGTCTCCCGTGGGTGAGTGGACGCAGCCAGATCCGCACTGCGCCCTGCCTGCCCGTCTCCCGTGGGCGAGTGGACACAGCCAGATCCGCACTGCGCCCAGCCTGCCCGTCTGCCTTGGGGAGTGGACACAGCCAGATCCGCACTGCGCCCTGCCTGGCCGTCTGCCGTGGGTGAGTGGACACAGCCAGATCCGCACTGCACCCTGCCTGCCAGTCTAGCGTGGGCGAGTGGACACAGCCAGATCCGCACAGCGCCCTGCCTGACCGTCTGCCGTGGGTGATTGGACACAGCCAGATCCGCACTGCGCCCTCCCTGACCGCCTGCCGTGGGTGAGTGGACACAGCCGGATCCGCACTGCGCCCTGCCTGCCCGTCTCCCGTGGGCGAGTGGACACAGCCAGATCCGCACTGCGCCCTGCCTGCCCGTCTGCCGTGGGCGAGTGGACACAGCCAGATCCGCACTGTGCCCTGCCTGACCGTCTGCCGTGGGTGAGTTGACACAGACAGATCCACACTGCGCCCTTCCTGCCCGTCTGCCGTGGGCGAGTGGACACAGCCAGATCCGCAATGCGCCCTGCCTGACCGTCTGCCGTGGGTGAGTGGACACAGCCAGATCCGCACTGCGCCCTGCCTGACCGCCTGCCGTGGGTGAGTGGACACAGCCAAATACGCACTGCGCCCTGCCTGCCCGTCTCCCTAGGGCGAATTGACACAGCCAGATCCGCACTGCGCCCTGCTTGCCCGTCTGCCGTAGGTGAGTGGACACAGCCAGATCCGCACTGCGCCCTGCCTGACCGTCTGCCGTGGGTGAGTGGACACAGCCAGATCCGCACTGCGCCCTGCCTGACCGCCTGCCGTGGGTGAGTGGACACAGCCAGATCCGCACTGCGCCCTGCCTGCCCGTCTCCCATGGGCGAGTGGAGACAGCCAGATCCGCACTGCGCCCTGCCTGCCCGTCTGCCGTGGGCGAGTGGACACAGCCAGATCCGCACTGCGCCCTGCCTGACCGTCTGCCGTGGGTGAGTGGAAACAGCCAGATCCGCACTGCGCCCTGCCTGACCGCCTGCCGTGGGTGAGTGGACACAGCCAGACACGCACTGCGCCCTGCCTGCCCATCTCCCGTGGGCGAATTGACACAGCCAGATCCGCACTGCGCCCTGCCTGCCCGTCTGCCGTGGGTGAGTGGACACAGCCAGATCCGCACTGCGCCCTGCCTGACCGTCTGCCGTGGGTGAGTGGACACAGCCAGATCCGCACTGCGCCCTGCCTGACCGCCTGCAGTGGGTGAGTGGACACAGCCAGATCCGCACTGCGCCCTGCCTGCCCGTCTCCCGTTGGTGAGTGGACACAGCTAGATCTGCAATGCACCCTGTCTGACTGTCTGCCGTTGGTGAGTGGACACAGCCAGATCCGCACTACGCCCTGCCTGACCGTCTGCCGTGGGTCAGTGGACATAGCCATATCCACACAGCACCCTCTCTGCCCGTCTCCTGTGGGTGTGTGGACACAGCCATATCCGCACTGCGATCTGCCTGCCCGTCTCCCGTGGGTGAGTGGACACAGCCAGATCCGCACTGCGCCCTGCCTGCCCGTCCCCCGTGGGTGAGTGGACACAGCCAGATCCGCACTGCGCCTTGCATGCCCATCTCCCGTCAGTGAGTGGACACAGCCAGATCCGCACTGCGCCCTGCCTGCCCGTCTCCCGTGGGTGAGTGGACACAGCCAGATCCGCACTGCGCCCAGCCTGCCCGTCTCCCGTGGGTGAGTGGACACAGCCAGATCCGCACTGCACCCTGTCTGACCGTCTGCCGTGGGTGAGTGGACACAGCCAGATTCGCAATGCGCCCTGCCTGCCCATCTGCCGTCGGTCAGTGGACATAGCCATATCCACACAGCACCCTCTCTGCCCGTCTACCGTGGGTGAGTGGACACAGCCAGATCCACACTGCGCCTTTCCTGCCCGTCTCCCCTGGGTGAGGGGACACAGCCAGATCCGCTCTGCGCCCTGCCTGCCCGTCTCCCGTGGGTGAGTGGACACAGCCAGATCCGCACTGCGCCCTGCCTGCCCGTCTCCCGTGGGTGAGTGGACACAGCCAGATCCGCACTGCGCCGTGCCTGCCCGTCTCCCGTAAGTGAGTGGACACAGCCAGATCCGCACTGCGCCCTGCCTGCCCGTCTCCCGTGGGTGAGTGGACGCAGCCAGATCCGCACTGCGCCCTGCCTGCCCGTCTCCCGTGGGCGAGTGGACACAGCCAGATCCGCACTGCGCCCAGCCTGCCCGTCTGCCTTGGGGAGTGGACACAGCCAGATCCGCACTGCGCCCTGCCTGGCCGTCTGCCTTGGGTGAGTGGACACAGCCAGATCCGCACTGCACCCTGCCTGCCAGTCTGCCGTGGGCGAGTGGACACAGCCAGATCCGCACAGCGCCCTGCCTGACCGTCTGCCGTGGGTGATTGGACACAGCCAGATCCGCACTGCGCCCTCCCTGACCGCCTGCCGTGGGTGAGTGGACACAGCCGGATCCGCACTGCGCCCTGCCCGTCTCCCGTGGGCGAGTGGACACAGCCAGATCCGCACTGCGCCCTGCCTGCCCATCTGCCGTGGGCGAGTGGACACAGCCAGATCCGCACTGTGCCCTGCCTGACCATCTGCCGTGGGTGAGTTGACACAGACAGATCCACACTGCGCCCTGCCTGCCCGTCTGCCGTGGGCGAGTGGACACAGCCAGATCCGCAATGCGCCCTGCCTGACCGTCTGCCGTGGGTGAGTGGACACAGCCAGATCCGCACTGCGCTCTGCCTGACCGCCTGCCGTGGGTGAGTGGACACAGCCAAATACGCACTGCGCCCTGCCTGCCCATCTCCCTAGGGCGAATTGACACAGCCAGATCCGCACTGCGCCCTGCTTGCCCGTCTGCCGTAGGTGAGTGGACACAGCCAGATCCGCACTGCGCCCTGCCTGACCGACTGCCGTGGGTGAGTGGACACAGCCAGATCCGCACTGCGCCCTGCCTGACCGCCTGCCGTGGGTGAGTGGACACAGCCAGATCCGCACTGCGCCCTGCCTGCCCGTCTCCCATGGGCGAGTGGACACAGCCAGATCCGCACTGCGCCCTGCCTGCCCGTCTGCCGTGGGCGAGTGGACACAGCCAGATCCGCACTGCGCCCTGCCTGACCGTCTGCCGTGGGTGAGTGGAAACAGCCAGATCCGCACTGCGCCCTGCCTGACCGCCTGCCGTGGGTGAGTGGACACAGCCAGATACGCACTGCGCCCTGCCTGCCCATCTCCCGTGGGCGAATTGACACAGCCAGATCCGCACTGCGCCCTGCCTGCCCGTCTGCCGTGGGTGAGTGGACACAGCCAGATCCGCACTGCGCCCTGCCTGACCGTCTGCCGTGGGTGAGTGGACACAGCCAGATCCGCACTGCGCCCTGCCTGACCGCCTGCAGTGGGTGAGTGGACACAGCCAGATCCGCACTGCGCCCTGCCTGCCCGTCTCCCGTTGGTGAGTGGACACAGCCAGATCCGCAATGCACCCTGTCTGACTGTCTGCCGTTGGTGAGTGGACACAGCCAGATCCGCACTGCGCCCTGCCTGACCGTCTGCCGTGGGTCAGTGGACATAGCCATATCCACACAGCACCCTCTCTGCCCGTCTCCTGTGGGTGTGTGGACACAGCCATATCCGCACTGCGATCTGCCTGCCCGTCTCCCGTGGGTGAGTGGACACAGCCAGATCCGCACTGCGCCCTGCCTGCCCGTCCCCCGTGGGTGAGTGGACACAGCCAGATCCGCACTGCGCCTTGCATGCCCATCTCCCGTCAGTGAGTGGACACAGCCAGATCCGCACTGCGCCCTGCCTGCCCGTCTCCCGTGGGTGAGTGGACACAGCCAGATCCGCACTGCGCCCTGCCTGCCCGTCTCCCGTGGGTGAGTGGACACAGCCAGATCCGCACTGCACCCTGTCTGACCGTCTGCCGTGGGTGAGTGGACACAGCCAGATTCGCAATGCGCCCTGCCTGCCCATCTGCCGTCGGTCAGTGGACATAGCCATATCCACACAGCACCCTCTCTACCCGTCTACCGTGGGTGAGTGGACACAGCCAGATCCACACTGCGCCTTGCCTGCCCGTCTCCCCTGGGTGAGGGGACACAGCCAGATCCGCTCTGCGCCCTGTCTGCCCGTCTCCCGTGGGTGAGTGGACACAGCCAGATCCGCACTGCGCCCTGCCTGCCCGTCTCCCCTGGGTGAGTGGACACAGCCAGATCCGCACTGCGCCGTGCCTGCCCGTCTCCCGTCAGTGAGTGGACACAGCCAGATCCGCACTGCGCCCTGCCTGCCGGTCTCCCGTGGGTGAGTGGACGCAGCCAGATCCGCACTGCGCCCTGCCTGCCCGTCTCCCGTGGGCGAGTGGACACAGCCAGATCCGCACTGCGCCCAGCCTGCCCGTCTGCCTTGGGGAGTGGACACAGCCAGATCCGCACTGCGCCCTGCCTGGCCGTCTGCCGTGGGTGAGTGGACACAGCCAGATCCGCACTGCACCCTGCCTGCCAGTCTGCCGTGGGCGAGTGGACACAGCCAGATCCGCACAGCGCCCTGCCTGACCGTCTGCCGTGGGTGATTGGACACAGCCAGATCCGCACTGCGCCCTCCCTGACCGCCTGCCGTGGGTGAGTGGACACAGCCGGATCCGCACTGCGCCCTGCTTGCCCGTCTCCCGTGGGCGAGTGGACACAGCAAGATCCGCACTGCGCCCTGCCTGCCCGTCTGCCGTGGGCGAGTGGACACAGCCAGATCCGCACTGTGCCCTGCCTGACCGTCTGCCGTGGGTGAGTTGACACAGACAGATCCACACTGCGCCCTTCCTGCCCGTCTGCCGTGGGCGAGTGGACACAGCCAGATCCGCAATGCGCCCTGCCTGACCGTCTGCCGTGGGTGAGTGGACACAGCCAGATCCGCACTGCGCCCTGCCTGACCCCCTGCCGTGGGTGAGTGGACACAGCCAAATACGCACTGCGCCCTGCCTGCCCGTCTCCCTAGGGCGAATTGACACAGCCAGATCCGCACTGCGCCCTGCTTGCCCGTCTGCCGTAGGTGAGTGGACACAGCCAGATCCGCACTGCGCCCTGCCTGCCCGTCTACGTTGGTGAGTGGACACAGCTAGATCTGCAATGCACCCTGTCTGACTGTCTGCCGTTGGTGAGTGGACACAGCCAGATCCGCACTACGCCCTGCCTGACCGTCTGCCATGGGTCAGTGGACATAGCCATATCCACACAGCACCCTCTCTGCCCGTCTCCTGTGGGTGTGTGGACACAGCCATATCCGCACTGCGATCTGCCTGCCCGTCTCCCGTGGGTGAGTGGACACAGCCAGATCCGCACTGCGCCCTGCCTGCCCGTCCCCCGTGGGTGAGTGGACACAGCCAGATCCGCACTGCGCCTTGCATGCCCATCTCCCGTCAGTGAGTGGACACAGCCAGATCCGCACTGCGCCCTGCCTGCCCGTCTCCCGTGGGTGAGTGGACACAGCCAGATCCGCACTGCGCCCTGCCTGCCCGTCTCCCGTGGGTGAGTGGACACAGCCAGATCCGCACTGCACCCTGTCTGACCGTCTGCCGTGGGTGAGTGGACACAGCCAGATTCGCAATGCGCCCTGCCTGCCCATCTGCCGTCGGTCAGTGGACATAGCCATATCCACACAGCACCCTCTCTGCCCGTCTACCGTGGGTGAGTGGACACAGCCAGATCCACACTGCGCCTTTCCTGCCCGTCTCCCCTGGGTGAGGGGACACAGCCAGATCCGCTCTGCGCCCTGCCTGCCCGTCTCCCGTGGGTGAGTGGACACAGCCAGATCCGCACTGCGCCCTGCCTGCCCGTCTCCCGTGGGTGAGTGGACACAGCCAGATCCGCACTGCGCCGTGCCTGCCCGTCTCCCGTAAGTGAGTGGACACAGCCAGATCCGCACTGCGCCCTGCCTGCCCGTCTCCCGTGGGTGAGTGGACGCAGCCAGATCCGCACTGCGCCCTGCCTGCCCGTCTCCCGTGGGCGAGTGGACACAGCCAGATCCGCACTGCGCCCAGCCTGCCCGTCTGCCTTGGGGAGTGGACACAGCCAGATCCGCACTGCGCCCTGCCTGGCCGTCTGCCTTGGGTGAGTGGACACAGCCAGATCCGCACTGCACCCTGCCTGCCAGTCTGCCGTGGGCGAGTGGACACAGCCAGATCCGCACAGCGCCCTGCTTGACCGTCTGCCGTGGGTGATTGGACACAGCCAGATCCGCACTGCGCCCTCCCTGACCGCCTGCCATGGGTGAGTGGACACAGCCGGATCCGCACTGCGCCCTGCCCGTCTCCCGTGGGCGAGTGGACACAGCCAGATCCGCACTGCGCCCTGCCTGCCCATCTGCCGTGGGCGAGTGGACACAGCCAGATCCGCACTGTGCCCTGCCTGACCGTCTGCCGTGGGTGAGTTGACACAGACAGATCCACACTGCGCCCTGCCTGCCCGTCTGCCGTGGGCGAGTGGACACAGCCAGATCCGCAATGCGCCCTGCCTGACCGTCTGCCGTGGGTGAGTGGACACAGCCAGATCCGCACTGCGCTCTGCCTGACCGCCTGCCGTGGGTGAGTGGACACAGCCAAATACGCACTGCGCCCTGCCTGCCCATCTCCCTAGGGCGAATTGACACAGCCAGATCCGCACTGCGCCCTGCTTGCCCGTCTGCCGTAGGTGAGTGGACACAGCCAGATCCGCACTGCGCCCTGCCTGACCGTCTGCCGTGGGTGAGTGGACACAGCCAGATCCGCACTGCGCCCTGCCTGACCGCCTGCCGTGGGTGAGTGGACACAGCCAGATCCGCACTGCGCCCTGCCTGCCCGTCTCCCATGGGCGAGTGGACACAGCCAGATCCGCACTGCGCCCTGCCTGCCCGTCTGCCGTGGGCGAGTGGACACAGCCAGATCCGCACTGCGCCCTGCCTGACCGTCTGCCGTGGGTGAGTGGAAACAGCCAGATCCGCACTGCGCCCTGCCTGACCGCCTGCCGTGGGTGAGTGGACACAGCCAGATACGCACTGCGCCCTGCCTGCCCATCTCCCGTGGGCGAATTGACACAGCCAGATCCGCACTGCGCCCTGCCTGCCCGTCTGCCGTGGGTGAGTGGACACAGCCAGATCCGCACTGCGCCCTGCCTGACCGTCTGCCGTGGGTGAGTGGACACAGCCAGATCCGCACTGCGCCCTGCCTGACCGCCTGCAGTGGGTGAGTGGACACAGCCAGATCCGCACTGCGCCCTGCCTGCCCGTCTCCCGTTGGTGAGTGGACACAGCCAGATCCGCAATGCACCCTGTCTGACTGTCTGCCGTTGGTGAGTGGACACAGCCAGATCCGCACTGCGCCCTGCCTGACCGTCTGCCGTGGGTCAGTGGACATAGACATATCCACACAGCACCCTCTCTGCCCGTCTCCTGTGGGTGTGTGGACACAGCCATATCCGCACTGCGATCTGCCTGCCCGTCTCCCGTGGGTGAGTGGACACAGCCAGATCCGCACTGCGCCCTGCCTGCCCGTCCCCCGTGGGTGAGTGGACACAGCCAGATCCGCACTGCGCCTTGCATGCCCATCTCCCGTCAGTGAGTGGACACAGCGAGATCCGCACTGCGCCCTGCCTGCCCGTCTCCCGTGGGTGAGTGGACACAGCCAGATCCGCACTGCGCCCTGCCTGCCCGTCTCCTGTGAATGAGTGGACACAGCCAGATCCGCACTGAGCCTTGCCTGCCCGTCTCCCGTGGGTGAGTGGACACAGCCAGATCCGCACTGCGCCCTGCCTGACCGTCTGCCGTGGGCGAGTGGACACAGCCAGATCCGCACTGCGCCCTGCCTGACCGTCTGCCGTGGGTGAGTGGAAACAGCCAGATCCGCACTGCGCCCTGCCTGCCCGTCTCCCGTGGGTGAGTGGACACAGCCAGATCCGCAATGCACCCTGTCTGACTGTCTGCCGTTGGTGAGTGGACACAGCCAGATCCGCACTGCGCCCTGCCTGACCGTCTGCCGTGGGTCAGTGGACATAGCCATATCCACACAGCACCCTCTCTGCCCGTCTCCTGTGGGTGTGTGGACACAGCCAGATCCGCACTGCGATCTGCCTGCCCATCTCCCGTGGGTGAGTGGACACAGCCAGATCCGCACTGCGCCCTGCCTGCCCGTCCCCCGTGGGTGAGTGGACACAGCCAGATCCGCACTGCGCCTTGCATGCCCGTCTCCCGTCAGTGAGTGGACACAGCCAGATCCGCACTGCGCCCTGCCTGCCCATCTCCCGTGGGTGAGTGGCCACAGCCAGATCCGCACTGCGCCCTGCCTGCCCATCTCCCGTGGGTGAGTGGACACAGCCAGATACGCACTGCGCCCTGCCTGACCGTCTGCCGTGGGTGAGTGGACACACCCAGATCCGCACTGCGCCCTGCCTGACCGCCTGCAGTGGGTGAGTGGACACAGCCAGATCCGCACTGCGCCCTGCCTGACCGCCTGCCGTGGGTGAGTGGACACAGCCAGATACGCACTGCGCCCTGCCTGCCCGTCTCCCGTGGGCGAGTGGACACAGCCAGATCCACACTGCGCCCTGCCTGCCCGTCCCCGTGGGTGAGTGGATACAGCCAGATCCGCACTGCGCCCTGCCTGCCCGTCCCCCGTGGGTGAGTGGACACAGCGAGATCCGCACTGCGCCCTGCCTGCCCGTCTCCCGTGGGTGAGTGGACACAGCCAGATCCGCACTGCGCCCTGCCTGCCCGTCTCCCGTGAATGAGTGGACAAAGCCAGATCCGCACTGAGCCTTGCCTGCCCGTCTCCCGTGGGTGAGTGGACACAGCCAGATCCGCACTGCGCCTTGCCTGCCCGTCTGCCGTGGGCGAGTGGACACAGCCAGATCCGCACTGCGCCCTGCCTGCCCGTCTGCCGTGGGTCAGTGGACATAGCCATATCCACACAGCACCATCTCTGCCCGTTTACGTGGGTGAGTGGACACAGCCAGATCCACACTGCGCCCTGCCTGCCCGTCTCCCGTGGGTGAGTGGACACAGCCAGATCCGCACTGCACCCTGTCTGATCGTCTGCCATGGGTGAGTGGACACAGCCAGATCCGCACTGTGCCCTGCCTGCCCGTCTCCCGTGGGTGAGTGGACACAGCCAGATCCGCACTGCGCCCTGCCTGCCCGTCTCCCGTGGGTGAGTGGACACAGCCAGATCCGCAATGCACCCTGTCTGACTGTCTGCCGTTGGTGAGTGGACACAGCCAGATCCGCACTGCGTCCTGCCTCACCGTCTGCCGTGGGTCAGTGGACATAGCCATATCCACACAGCACCCTCTCTGCCCGTCTCCTGTGGGTGTGTGGACACAGCCAGATCCGCACTGCGATCTGCCTGCCCATCTCCCGTGGGTGAGTGGACACAGCCAGATCCGCACTGCGCCCTGCCTGCCCGTCCCCCGTGGGTGAGTGGACACAGCCAGATCCGCACTGCGCCTTGCATGCCCGTCTCCCGTCAGTGAGTGGACACAGCCAGATCCGCACTGCGCCCTGCCTGCCCGTCTCCCGTGGGTGAGTGGACACAGCCAGATCCGCACTGCGCCCTGCCTGCCCGTCTCCCGTGGGTGAGTGGACACAGACAGATCCGCACTGCGCCCTGCCTGCCCGTCTCCCGTGGGCGAGTGGACACAGCCAGATCCGCACTGCGCCCTGCCTGCCCGTCTGCCGTGGGTGAGTGGAGACAGCCAGATCCGCACTGCGCCCTGCCTGCCCGTCTGCCGTGGGTGAGTGGACACAGCCAGATCCGCGCTGCGCCCTGCCTGACCGTCTGCCGTGGGTGAGTGGACACAGCCAGATCCGCACTGCGCCCTGCCTGACCGCCTGCCGTGGGTGAGTAGACACAGCCAGATCCGCACTGCGCATTGCCTGCCCGTCTCCCCTGGGTGAGGGGACACAGCCAGATCCGCACTGCGCCCTGCCTGCCCGTCTCCCGTGGGTGAGTGGACACAGCCAGATCCGCACTGCGCCCTGCCTGCCCGTCTCCCGTGGGTGAGTGGACACAGCCAGATCCGCACTGCGCCTTGCCTGCCCGTCTCCCGTCAGTGAGTGGACACAGCCAGATACGCACTGCCCCTTGCCTGCCGGTCCGCCGTGGGCGAGTGGACACAGCCAGATCCGCACTGCGCCCTGCCTGACCGTCTGCCGTGGGTGAGTGGACACAGCCAGATCCGCACTGCGCCCTGCCTGCCCGTCTGCCGTGGGCGAGTGGACACAGCCAGATCCGCACTGCGCCCTGCCTGACCGTCTGCCGTGGGTGAGTGGACACAGCCAGATACGCACTGCGCCCTGCCTGCCCGTCTCCCGTGGGCGAGTGGACACAGCCAGATCCACACTGCGCCCTGCCTGCCCATCCCCGTGGGTGAGTGGACACAGCCAGATCCACACTGTGCCCTGCCTGCCAGTCTGCCGTGGGTGAGTGGACACAGCCAGATCTGCACTGCGCCCTGCCTGACCGTCTGCCGTGGGTGAGTGGACACAGCCAGATCCGCACTGCGCCCTGCCTGACCGCCTGCTGTGGGTGCGTGGACACAGCCAGGTCCGCACTGCGCCCTGCCTGCCCGTCTGCCGTGGGTGAGTGGACACAGCCAGATCCGCACTGCGCCCTGCCTGACCGTCTGCCGTGGGTGAGTGGACACAGCCAGATCCGCACTGCGCCCTGCCTGACCGCCTGCTGTGGGTGCGTGGACACAGCCAGATCCGCACTGCGCCCTGCCTGCCCGTCCGCCGTGGGCGAGTGGACACAGCCAGATCAGCACTGAGCCTTGCCTGCCCGTCTCCCGTGGGTGAGTGGACACAGCCAGATCCGCAATGAGCCTTGCCTGCCCGTCTGTCGTGGGTGAGTGGACACAGCCAGATCCGCACTGCGCCCTGCCTGCCCGTCTCCCGTGGGTGAGTGGACGCAGCCAGATCCGCACTGCGCCCTGCCTGCCCGTCTCCCGTGGGCGAGTGGAAACAGCGAGATCCGCACTGCGCCCTGCCTGCCCAAAAGCCGTGGGCGAGTGGTCACAGCCAGATCCGTACTGCGCCCTGCCTGCCCATTTGCCGTGGGTCAGTGGACATAGCCAGATCCACACAGCACCGTCTCTGCCCATCTCCCGTGGGTTAGTGGACACAGCCGGATCCGCACTGCGCCCTGCCTGCCCGTCTGCCGTGGGCGAGTGGACACAGCCAGATCCACACTGCGCCCTGCCTGACCGCCTGCTGTGGGTGCATGGACACAGCCAGATCCGCACTGCGCCCTGCCTGCCCGTCTGCCGTAGGCGAGTGGACACAGCCAGATCCGCACTGCGTCCTGCCTGCCCGTCTCCCGTGGGCGAGTGGACACAGGCAGATCCGCACTGCACCCTGCCTGCCCGTCTGCCGTGGCGGAGTGGACATGCCAGATCCGCACTGCGCCCAGCCTGACCGTCTGCCATGGGTGAGTGGACACAGCCAGATCCGCACTGCGCACTGCCTGACCGACTGCCGTGGGTGAGTGGACACAGCCAGATCCGCACTGCGCCCTGCCAGACTGCCTGCCGTCTGTGAGCGGACACAGCCAGATCCACACTGCGCCCTGCCTGCCCGTCTCCCGTGAATGAGTGGACACAGCCAGGTCCGCACTGAGCATTGCCTGCCCGTCTCCCGTGGGTGAGTGGACACAGCCAGATCCGCACTGCGCCCTGCCTGCCCGTCTCCCGTGGGTGAGTGGACACAGCCAGATCCGCACTGCGCACTGCCTGCCCGTCTACCGTGGGTCAGTGGACATAGCCATATCCACACAGCACCCTCTCTGCCCGTCTCCCTTGGGTGAGTGGACACAGCCAGATCCACACTGCGCCCTGCCTGACCGCCTGCTGTGGGTGCATGGAAACAGCCAGATCCGCACTGCGCCCTGCCTGACCGCCTGCCGTGGGTAAGTGGACATAGCCAGATCCGCACTGCGCCCTGCATTACCGTCTGCCGTGGGTGAGTGGACACAGCCAGATCCGCACTACGCACTGCCTTACCGCCTTCCGTGGGTGAGTGGACACAGCCAGATCCGCACTGCGCCCTGCCTGACCCCCTGCCGTGGGTGAGTGGACACAGCCAGATCCGTACTGCGCTCTGCCTACCCGTCTGCTTTGGGTCAGTGGACATAGCCAGATCCACACAGCACCGTCTCTGCCCATCTCCCGTGGGTGAGTGGACACAGCCAGATCCGCACTGCGCCCTGCCTGCCCGTCTCCCGTGGGTGTGTGGACACAGCCAGATCCGCACTGCGCCCTGCCTGCCCGTCTCACGTGGGTGAGTGGACACAGAAAATCCGCACTGCGCCCTGCCTGCCCGTCTGCCGTGGGCGAGTGGACACAGCCAGATCAACACTGCGCCCTGCCTGCCCGTCTGCCATGGGTCAGTGGACACAGCCAGATCCACACAGCGCCCTGCTTGCCCATCTGCCGTAGGTGAGTGGACACAGCCAGATCCGCACTGCGCCCTGCCTGCCCGTCTCCCGTGGGTGAGTGGACACAGCCAGATCCGCACTGCGCCCTGCCTGCCCGTCTCCCGTGGGTGAGTGGACACAGCCAGATCCGCACTGAGCCTTGCCTGCCCGTCTCCCGTGGGTGAGTGGACACTGCCAGTTCCGCACTGAGCCTTGCCTGCCCATCTGACGTGGGTGAGTGGACACAGCCAGATCCGCACTGCGTCCTGCCTGCCCGTCTCCCGTGGGTGAGTGGACACAGCGAGATCCGCACTGCGCCCTGGCTGCCCGTCTGCCGTGGGTAAGTGGACACAGCCAGATCCGCACTGCGCCCTGCCTGCCCATCTGCCGTGGGTCAGTGGACATAGCCATATCCACACAGCACCCTCTCTGTCCGTCTGCCGTGGGTGAGTGGACACAGCCAGATCCACACTGCGCCTTGCCTGCCCGTCTCCCCTGGGTGAGGGGACACAGCCAGATCCGCACTGCGCCCTTCCTGCCCGTCTCTCGTGGGTGAGTGGACACAGCCAGATCCGCACTGCGCCCTGCCTGCCCGTCTCCCGAGGGTGAGTGGACACAGCGAGATCCGCACTGCGCCCTGGCTGCCCGTCTCCCGTGGGTGAGTGGACACAGGCAGATCCGCAATGCACCCTGTCTGACCGTCTGCGGTGGGTGAGTGGACACAGCCAGATCCGCACTGATCCTTGCCTGCCCGTCTCACGTGGGTGAGTTGACACAGCAAGAATCGCACTGCGCCCTGCCTGCCCTTCTCCCGTGGGTGAGTGGACACAGCCAGATCCGCACTGCACCCTGTCTGACCGTCTGCCGTGGGTGAGTGGACACAACCCAGATCCGCACTGCGCCCTGCCTGCCCGTCTGCCGTGGGTTAGTGGACATAGCCATATCCACACAGCACCCTCTCTGCCCGTCTCCCGTGGGTGAGTGGACATAGCCAGATCCACACTGCGCCTTGCCTACCCGTCTCCCCTGGGTGAGGGGACACAGCCAGATCCACACTGCGCCCTGCTTGCCCGTCTGCCGTGGGCGAGTGGACACAGCCAGATCCGCACTGCGCCCTACCTGACCGTCTGCCGTGGGTGAATGGACACAGCCAGATCCGCACTGCGCCCTGCCTGACCGCCTGCCGTGGGTGAGTGGACACAGCCAGATACGCCCTGCGCCCTGCCTGCCCGTCTGCCGTGGGCGAGTGGACACAGCCAGATCCGCACTGCGCCCTGCCTGCCCGTCCCAGTGGGTGAGTGGATACAGCCAGATCCGCACTGCGCCCTGCCTGCCCGTCTCCCGTGGGTGAGTGGACATAGCGAGAACCGCACTGCGCCCTGCCTGCCCGTCTCCCGTTGGTGAGTGGACACAGCCAGATCCGCACTGCGCCCTGCCTGCCCGTCTCCGGTGGGTGAGTGGACACAGCCAGATCCGCACTGCACCCTGCCTGACCGCCTGCCATGGGTGAGTGGACACAGCCAGATCCGTACTGCGCCCTGCTTGCCCGTCTCCCGTGGGTGAGTGGACACAGCCAGATCCGCACTGCGCCCTGCCTGACCGCCTGCCGTGGGTGAGTGGACACAGCCAGATCCGCACTGCGCCCTGCCTGCCCGTCTCCCGTGCGTGAGTGGACACAGCCAGATCCGCACTGAGCCTTGCCTGCCCGTCTCCC
The DNA here is from genome assembly GCF_040939455.1 of Microcebus murinus. Classification (NCBI taxonomy): domain Eukaryota; kingdom Metazoa; phylum Chordata; class Mammalia; order Primates; family Cheirogaleidae; genus Microcebus; species Microcebus murinus. The sequence goes on along the minus strand of NC_134125.1, from coordinate 32,845,835 downwards.
GTGGGTGAGTGGACACAGCCAGATCCGCACTGAGCCTTGCCTGCCCGTCTGACGTGGGTGAGTGGACACAGCCAGATCCGCACTGCGTCCTGCCTGCCCGTTTCCCGTGGGTGAGTGGACACAGCCAGATCCGCACTGCACCCTGTCTGACCGTCTGCCGTGGGTGAGTGGACACAGCCAGATTCGCAATGCGCCCTGCCTGCCCATCTGCCGTCGGTCAGTGGACATAGCCATATCCACACAGCACCCTCTCTGCCCGTCTCCCGTGGGTTAGTGGACACAGCCAGATCCGCACTGCGCCCTGCCTGCCCGTCTCCCGTGGGTGAGTGGACACAGCCAGATCCGCACTGTGCCCTGCCTGCCCGTCTCCCGTGGGCGAGTGGACACAGCCAGATCCGCACTGCGCCCAGCCTGCCCGTCTGCCTTGGGGAGTGGACACAGCCAGATCCGAACTGCGCCCTGCCTGGCCGTCTGCCGTGGGTGAGTGGAAACAGCCAGATCCGCACTGCGCCCTGCCTGACCGCCTGCCGTGGGTGAGTGGACACAGCCAGATACGCACTGCGCCCTGCCTGCCCATCTCCCGTGGGCCAATTGACACAGCCAGATCCGCACTGCGCCCTGCCTGCCCGTCTGCCGTGGGTGAGTGGACACAGCCAGATCCGCACTGCGCCCTGCCTGACCGTCTGCCGTTGGTGAGTGGACACAGCCAGATCCGCACTGCGCCCTGCCTGACCGCCTGCAGTGGGTGAGTGGACACAGCCAGATCCGCACTGCGCCCTGCCTGACCGCCTGCCGTGGGTGAGTGGACACAGCCAGATACGCACTGCGCCCTGCCTGCCCGTCTCCCGTGGGCGAGTGGACACAGCCAGATCCGCACTGCGCCCTGCCTGCCCGTCCCCGTGCGTGAGTGGATACAGCCAGATCCGCTCTGCGCCCTGCCTGCCCGTCTCCCGTGGGTGAGTGGACATAGCGAGATCCGCACTGCGCTCTGCCTGCCCGTCTCCCGTGGGTGAGTGGACACAGCCAGATCCGCACTGCGCACTGCCTGCCCGTCTCCCGTGGGTGAGTGGACACAGCCAGATCCGCACTGCACCCTACCTGACCGCCTGCCATGGTTGAGTGTACACAGCCAGATCCGTACTGCGCCCTGCTTGCCCGTCTCCCGTGGGTGAGTGGACACAGCCAGATCCGCACTGCGCCCTGCCTGACCGCCTGCCGTGGGTGAGTGGACACAACCAGATCCGCACTGCGCCCTGCCTGCCCGTCTCCCGTGCGTGAGTGGACACAGCCAGATCCGCACTGAGCCTTGCCTGCCCGTCTCCCGTGGGTGAGTGGACACAGCCAGATCCGCACTGAGCCTTGCCTGCCCGTCTGACGTGGGTGAGTGGACACAGCCAGATCCGCACTGCGCCCTGCCTGCCCGTCTCCCGTGGGTGAGTGGACACAGCCAGATCCGCACTGCACCCTGTCTGACCGTCTGCCGTCGGTCAGTGGACATAGCCATATCCACACAGCACCCTCTCTGCCCGTCTCCCATGGGTGAGTGGACACAGCCAGATCCACACTGCGCCTTGCCTGCCCGTCTCCCCTGGGTGAGGGGACACAGCCAGATCCGCTCTGCGCCCTGTCTGCCCGTCTCCCGTGGGTGAGTGGACACAGCCAGATCCGCACTGCGCCCTGCCTGCCCGTCTCCCGTGGGTGAGTGGACACAGCCAGATCCGCACTGCGCCGTGCCTGCCCGTCTCCCGTCGGTGAGTGGACACAGCCAGATCCGCACTGCGCCCTGCCTGCCCGTCTCCCGTGGGTGAGTGGACACAGCCAGATCCGCACTGCGCCCTGCGTGCCCGTCTCCCGTGGGCGAGTGTACACAGCCAGATCCGCACTGCGCCCTCCCTGACCGCCTGCCGTGGGTGAGTGGACACAGCCGGATCCGCACTGCGCCCTGCCTGCCCGTCTCCCGTGGGCGAGTGGACACAGCCAGATCCGCACTGCGCCCTGCCTGCCCGTCTGCCGTGGGCGAGTGGACACAGCCAGATCTGCACTGTGCCCTGCCTGACCGTCTGCCGTGGGTGAGTTGACACAGCCAGATCCACACTGCGCCCTGCCTGCCCGTCTGCCGTGGGCGAGTGGACACAGCCAGATCCGCAATGCGCCCTGCCTGACCGTCAGCCGTGGGTGAGTGGACACAGCCAGATCCGCACTGCGCCCTGCCTGACCGCCTGCCGTGGGTGAATGGACACAGCCAAATACGCACTGCGCCCTGCCTGCCCGTCTCCCTAGGTCGAATTGACACAGCCAGATCCGCACTGCGCCCTGCTTGCCCCTCTGCCGTAGGTGAGTGGACACAGCCAGATCCGCACTGCGCCCTGCCTGACCGTCTGCCGTGGGTGAGTGGACACAGCCAGATCCGCACTGCGCCCTGCCTGACCGCCTGCCGTGGGTGAGTGGACACAGCCAGATCCGCACTGCGCCCTGCCTGCCCGTCTCCCGTGGTCGAGTGGACACAGCCAGATCCGCACTGCGCCCTGCCTGCCAGTCTGCCGTGGGCGAGTGGACACAGCCAGATCCGCACTGCGCCCTGCCTGACGGTCTGCCGTGGGTGAGTGGACACAGCCAGATACGCACTGCGCCCTGCCTGCCCATCTCCCGTGGGCCAATTTACACAGCCAGATCCGCACTGCGCCCTGCCTGCCCGTCTGCCGTGGGTGAGTGGACACAGCCAGATCCGCACTGCGCCCTGCCTGACCGTCTGCCGTGGGTGAGTGGACACAGCCAGATCCGCACTGCGCCCTGCCTGACCGCCTGCAGTGGGTGAGTGGACACAGCCAGATCCGCACTGCGCCCTGCCTGACCGCCTGCCGTGGGTGAGTGGACACAGCCAGATACGCACTGCGCCCTGCCTGCCCGTCTCCCGTGGGCGAGTGGACACAGCCAGATCCGCACTGCGCCCTGCCTGCCCGTCCCCGTGCGTGAGTGGATACAGCCAGATCCGCACTGCGCCCTGCCTGCCCGTCTCCCGTGGGTGAGTGGACACAGCCAGATCCGCACTGCACCCTACCTGACCGCCTGCCATGGGTGAGTGTACACAGCCAGATCCGTACTGCGCCCTGCTTGCCCGTCTCCCGTGGGTGAGTGGACACAGCCAGATCCGCACTGCGCCCTGCCTGACCGCCTGCCGTGGGTGAGTGGACACAACCAGATCCGCACTGCGCCCTGCCTGCCCGTCTCCCGTGGGTGATTGGACACAGCCAGATCCGCACTGAGACTTGCCTGCCCGTCTGACGTGGGTGAGTGGACACAGCCAGATCCGCACTGCGCCCTGCCTGCCCGTCTCCCGTGGGTGAGTGGACACAGCCAGATCCGCACTGCACCCTGGCTGACCGTCTGCCGTCGGTCAGTGGACATAGCTATATCCACACAGCACCCTCTCTGCCCGTCTCCCATGGGTGAGTGGACACAGCCAGATCCACACTGCGCCTTGCCTGCCCGTCTCCCCTGGGTGAGGGGACACAGCCAGATCCGCTCTGCGCCCTGTCTGCCCGTCTCCCGTGGGTGAGTGGACACAGCCAGATCCGCACTGCGCCCTGCCTGCCCGTCTCCCGTGGGTGAGTGGACACAGCCAGATCCGCACTGCGCCGTGCCTGCCCGTCTCCCGTCAGTGAGTGGACACAGCCAGATCCGCACTGCGCCCTGCCTGCCCGTCTCCCGTGGGTGAGTGGACACAGCCAGATCCGCACTGCGCCCTGCCTGCCCGTCTCCCATGGGCGAGTGGACACAGCCAGATCCGCACTGCGCCCAGCCTGCCCGTCTGCCTTGGGGAGTGGACACAGCCAGATCCGCACTGAGCCCTGCCTGACCGTCTGCCGTGGGTGAGTGGACACAGCCAGATCCGCACTGCGCCCTGCCTGCCAGTCTGCCGTGGGCGAGTGGACACAGCCAGATCCGCACAGCGCCCTGCCTGACCGTCTGCCGTGCGTGATTGGACACAGCCAGATCCGCACTGCGCCCTCCCTGACCGCCTGCCGTGGGTGAGTGGACAAAGCCGGATCCGCACTGCGCCCTGCCTGCCCGTCTCCCGTGGGCGAGTGGACACAGCCAGATCCGCACTGCGCCCTGCCTGCCCGTCTGCCGTGGGCGAGTGGACACAGCCAGATCTGCACTGTGCCCTGCCTGACCGTCTGCCGTGGGTGAGTTGACACAGCCAGATCCACACTGCGCCCTGCCTGCCCGTCTGCCGTGGGCGAGTGGACACAGCCAGATCCGCAATGCGCCCTGCCTGACCGTCTGCCGTGGGTGAGTGGACACAGCCAGATCCGCACTGCGCCCTGCCTGACCGCCTGCCGTGGGTGAGTGGACACAGCCAAATACGCACTGCGCCCTGCCTGCCCGTCTCCCTAGTTCGAATTGACACAGCCAGATCCGCACTGCGCCCTGCTTGCCCCTCTGCCGTAGGTGAGTGGACACAGCCAGATCCGCACTGCGCCCTGCCTGACCGTCTGCCGTGGGTGAGTGGACACAGCCAGATCCGCACTGCGCCCTGCCTGACCGCCTGCCGTGGGTGAGTGGACACAGCCAGATCCGCACTGCGCCCTGCCTGCCCGTCTCCCGTGGGCGAGTGGACACAGCCAGATCCGCACTGCGCCCTGCCTGCCCGTCTGCCGTGGGCGAGTGGACTCAGCCAGATCCGCACTGCGCCCAGCCTGACCGTCTGCCGTGGGTGAGTGGAAACAGCCAGATCCGCACTGCGCCCTGCCTGACCGCCTGCCGTGGGTGAGTGGACACAGCCAGATACGCACTGCGCCCTGCCTGCCCATCTCCCGTGGGCGAATTGACACAGCCAGATCCGCACTGCGCCCTGCCTGCCCGTCTGCCGTGGGTGAGTGGACACAGCCAGATCCGCGCTGCGCCCTGCCTGACCATCTGCCGTGGGTGAGTGGACACAGCCAGATCCGCACTGCGCCCTGCCTGACCGCCTGCAGTGGGTGAGTGGACACAGCCAGATCCGCACTGCGCCCTGCCGGACCGCCTGCCGTGGGTGAGTGGACACAGCCAGATACGCACTGCGCCCTGCCTGCCCGTCTCCCGTGGGCGAGTGGACACAGCCAGATCCACACTGCGCCCTGCCTGCCCGTCCCCGTGGGTGAGTGGATACAGCCAGATCCGCACTGCGCCCTGCCTGCCCGTCTCCCGTGGGTGAGTGGACACAGCCAGATCCGCACTGCGCCCTGCCTGCCCGTCTCCCGTGGGTGAGTTGACACAGCCAGATCCGCACTGCGCCCTGCCTGCCCGTCTCCTGTGAATGAGTGGACACAGCCAGATCCGCACTGAGCCTTGCCTGCCCGTCTCCCGTGGGTGAGTGGACACAGCCAGATCCGCACTGCGCCTTGCCTGCCCGTCTGCCGTGGGCGAGTGGACACAGCCAGATCCGCACTGCGCCCTGCCTGCCCGTCTGCCGTGGGTCAGTGGACATAGCCATATCCACACAGCACCATCTCTGCCCGTCTCCCGTGGGTGAGTGGACACAGCCAGATCCACACTGCGCCCTGCCTGCCCGTCTCCCGTGGGTGAGTGGACACAGCCAGATCCGCACTGCACCCTGTCTGACCGTCTGCCGTGGGTGAGTGGACACAGCCAGATCCGCACTTTGCCCTGCCTGCCCGTCTTCCGTGGGTGAGTGGACACAGCCAGATCCGCACTGCGCCCTGCCTGCCCGTCTCCCGTGGGTGAGTGGACACAGCCAGATCCGCAATGCACCCTGTCTGACTGTCTGCCGTTGGTGAGTGGACACAGCCAGATCCGCACTGCGCCCTGCCTGACCGTCTGCCGTGGGTCAGTGGACATAGCCATATCCACACAGCACCCTCTCTGCCCGTCTCCTGTGGGTGTGTGGACACAGCCAGATCCGCACTGCGATCTGCCTGCCCGTCTCCCGTGGGTGAGTGGACACAGCCAGATCCGCACTGCGCCCTGCCTGCCCGTCCCCCGTGGGTGAGTGGACACAGCCAGATCCGCACTGCGCCTTGCATGCCCATCTCCCGTCAGTGAGTGGACACAGCCAGATCCGCACTGCGCCCTGCCTGCCCGTCTCCCGTGGGTGAGTGGACACAGCCAGATCCGCACTGCGCCCTGCCTGCCCGTCTCCCGTGGGTGAGTGGACACAGCCAGATCCGCACTGCACCCTGTCTGACCGTCTGCCGTGGGTGAGTGGACACAGCCAGATTCGCAATGCGCCCTGCCTGCCCATCTGCCGTCGGTCAGTGGACATAGCCATATCCACACAGCACCCTCTCTGCCCGTCTACCGTGGGTGAGTGGACACAGCCAGATCCACACTGCGCCTTGCCTGCCCGTCTCCCCTGGGTGAGGGGACACAGCCAGATCCGCACTGCGCCCTGCCTGCCCGTCTCCCGTGGGTGAGTGGACACAGCCAGATCCGCACTGCGCCGTGCCTGCCCGTCTCCCTTCAGTGAGTGGACACAGCCAGATCCGCACTGCGCCCTGCCTGCCCGTCTCCCGTGGGTGAGTGGACGCAGCCAGATCCGCACTGCGCCCTGCCTGCCCTTCTCCCGTGGGCGAGTGGACACAGCCAGATCCGCACTGCGCCCAGCCTGCCCGTCTGCCTTGGGGAGTGGACACAGACAGATCCGCACTGCGCCCTGCCTGGCCGTCTGCCGTGGGTGAGTGGACACAGCCAGATCCGCACTGCACCCTGCCTGCCAGTCTGCCGTGGGCGAGTGGACACAGCCAGATCCGCACCGCGCCCTGCCTGACCGTCTGCCGTGGGTGATTGGACACAGCCAGATCCGCACTGCGCCCTCCCTGACCGCCTGCCGTGGGTGAGTGGACACAGCCGGATCCGCACTGCGCCCTGCCTGCCCGTCTCCCGTGGGCGAGTGGACACAGCCAGATCCGCACTGCGCCCTGCCTGCCCGTCTGCCGTGGGCGAGTGGACACAGCCAGATCCGCACTGTGCCCTGCCTGACCGTCTGCCGTGGGTGAGTTGACACAGACAGATCCACACTGCGCCCTGCCTGCCCGTCTGCCGTGGGCGAGTGGACACAGCCAGATCCGCAATGCGCCCTGCCTGACCGTCTGCCGTGGGTGAGTGGACACAGCCAGATCCGCACTGCGCCCTGCCTGACCGCCTGCCGTTGGTGAGTGGACACAGCCAAATACGCACTGCGCCCTGCCTGCCAATCTCCCTAGGGCGAATTGACACAGCCAGATCCGCACTGCGCCCTGCTTGCCCGTCTGCCGTAGGTGAGTGGACACAGCCAGATCCGCACTGCGCCCTGCCTGACCGTCTGCCGTGGGTGAGTGGACACAGCCAGATCCGCACTGCGCCCTTCCTGACCGCCTGCCGTGGGTGAGTGGACACAGCCAGATCCGCACTGCGCCCTGCCTGCCCGTCTCCCATGGGCGAGTGGACACAGCCAGATCCGCACTGCGCCCTGCCTGCCCGTCTGCCGTGGGCGAGTGGACACAGCCAGATCCGCACTGCGCCCTGCCTGACCGTCTGCCGTGGGTGAGTGGAAACAGCCAGATCCGCACTGCGCCCTGCCTGACCGCCTGCCGTGGGTGAGTGGACACAGCCAGATCCGCACTGCGCCCTGCCTGACCGCCTGCCGTGGGTGAGTGGACACAGCCAGATACGCACTGCGCCCTGCCTGCCCGTCTCCCGTTGGCGAGTGGACACAGCCAGATCCGCACTGCGCCCTGCCTGCCCGTCCCCGTGGGTGAGTGGATACAGCCAGATCCGCACTGCGCCCTGCCTGCCCGTCTCCCGTGGGTGAGTGGACATAGCGAGATCCGCACTGCGCCCTGCCTGCCCGTCTCCCGTGGGTGAGGGGACACAGCCAGATCCGCACTGCGCCCTGCCTGACCGCCTGCCCTGGGTGAGTGGACACAGCCAGATCCGCACTGCGCCCTGCCTGCCCGTCTCCCGTGCGTGAGTGGACACAGCCAGATCCGCACTGAGCCTTGCCTGCCCGTCTCCCGTGGGTGAGTGGACACAGCCAGATCCGCACTGCGCCTTGCCTGCCCGTCTGCCGTGGGCGAGTGGACACAGCCAGATCCGCACTGCGCCCTGCCTGCCCGTCTGCCGTGGGTCAGTGGACATAGCCATATCCACACAGCACCATCTCTGCCCGTTTACGTGGGTGAGTGGACACAGCCAGATCCACACTGCGCCCTGCCTGCCCGTCTCCCGTGGGTGAGTGGACACAGCCAGATCCGCACTGCACCCTGTCTGACCGTCTGCCGTGGTTGAGTGGACACAGCCAGATCCGCACTGTGCCCTGCCTGCCCGTCTCCCGTGGGTGAGTGGACACAGCCAGATCCGCACTGCGCCCTGCCTGCCCGTCTCCCGTGGGTGAGTGGACACAGCCAGATCCGCAATGCACCCTGTCTGACTGTCTGCCGTTGGTGAGTGGACACAGCCAGATCCGCACTGCGCCCTGCCTGACCGTCTGCCGTGGGTCAGTGGACATAGCCATATCCACACAGCACCCTCTCTGCCCGTCTCCTGTGGGTGTGTGGACACAGCCAGATCCGCACTGCGATCTGCCTGCCCATCTCCCGTGGGTGAGTGGACACAGCCAGATCCGCACTGCGCCCTGCCTGCCCGTCCCCCGTGGGTGAGTGGACACAGCCAGATCCGCACTGCGCCTTGCATGCCCGTCTCCCGTCAGTGAGTGGACACAGCCAGATCCGCACTGCGCCCTGCCTGCCCGTCTCCCGTGGGTGAGTGGACACAGCCAGATCCGCACTGCGCCCTGCCTGCCCGTCTCCCGTGGGTGAGTGGACACAGACAGATCCGCACTGCGCCCTGCCTGCCCGTCTCCCGTGGGCGAGTGGACACAGCCAGATCCGCACTGCGCCCTGCCTGCCCGTCTGCCGTGGGTGAGTGGAGACAACCAGATCCGCACTGCGCCCTGCCTGCCCGTCTGCCGTGGGTGAGTGGACACAGCCAGATCCGCGCTGCGCCCTGCCTGACCGTCTGCCGTGGGTGAGTGGACACAGCCAGATCCGCACTGCGCCCTGCCTGACCGCCTGCCGTGGGTGAGTGGACACAGCCAGATCCGCACTGCGCATCGCCTGCCCGTCTCCCCTGGGTGAGGGGACACAGCCAGATCCGCACTGCGCCCTGCCTGCCCGTCTCCCGTGGGTGAGTGGACACAGCCAGATCCGCACTGCGCCCTGCCTGCCCGTCTCCCGTGGGTGAGTGGACACAGCCAGATCCGCACTGCGCCTTGCCTGCCCGTCTCCCGTCAGTGAGTGGACACAGCCAGATACGCACTGCGCCCTGCCTGCCGGTCCGCCGTGGGCGAGTGGACACAGCCAGATCCGCACTGCGCCCTGCCTGACCGTCTGCCGTGGGTGAGTGGACACAGCCAGATCCGCACTGCGCCCTGCCTGCCCGTCTGCCGTGGGCGAGTGGACACAGCCAGATCCGCACTGCGCCCTGCCTGACCGTCTGCCGTGGGTGATTGGACACAGCCAGATCCGCACTGCGCCCTCCCTGACCGCCTGCCGTGGGTGAGTGGACACAGCCGGATCCGCACTGCGCCCTGCCTGCCCGTCTCCCGTGGGCGAGTGGACACAGCCAGATCCGCACTGCGCCCTGCCTGCCCGTCTGCCGTGGGCGAGTGGACACAGCCAGATCCGCACTGTGCCCTGCCTGACCATCTGCCGTGGGTGAGTTGACACAGACAGATCCACACTGCGCCCTGCCTGCCCGTCTGCCGTGGGCGAGTGGACACAGCCAGATCCGCAATGCGCCCTGCCTGACCGTCTGCCGTGGGTGAGTGGACACAGCCAGATCCGCACTGCGCCCTGCCTGACCGCCTGCCGTTGGTGAGTGGACACAGCCAAATACGCACTGCGCCCTGCCTGCCAATCTCCCTAGGGCGAATTGACACAGCCAGATCCGCACTGCGCCCTGCTTGCCCGTCTGCCGTAGGTGAGTGGACACAGCCAGATCCGCACTGCGCCCTGCCTGACCGTCTGCCGTGGGTGAGTGGACACAGCCAGATCCGCACTGCGCCCTGCCTGACCGCCTGCCGTGGGTGAGTGGACACAGCCAGATCCGCACTGCGCCCTGCCTGCCCGTCTCCCATGGGCGAGTGGACACAGCCAGATCCGCACTGCGCCCTGCCTGCCCGTCTGCCGTGGGCGAGTGGACACAGCCAGATCCGCACTGCGCCCTGCCTGACCGTCTGCCGTGGGTGAGTGGAAACAGCCAGATCCGCACTGCGCCCTGCCTGACCGCCTGCCGTGGGTGAGTGGACACAGCCAGATACGCACTGCGCCCTGCCTGCCCATCTCCCGTGGGCGAATTGACACAGCAAGATCCGCACTGCGCCCTGCGTGCCCGTCTGCCGTGGGTGAGTGGACACAGCCAGATCCGCACTGCGCCCTGCCTGACCGTCTGCCGTGGGTGAGTGGACACAGCCAGATCCGCATGCGCCCTGCCTGACCGCCTGCAGTGGGTGAGTGGACACAGCCAGATCCGCACTGCGCCCTGCCTGACCGCCTGCCGTGGGTGAGTGGACACAGCCAGATACGCACTGCGCCCTGCCTGCCCGTCTCCCGTTGGCGAGTGGACACAGCCAGATCCGCACTGCGCCCTGCCTGCCCGTCCCCGTGGGTGAGTGGATACAGCCAGATCCGCACTGCGCCCTGCCTGCCCGTCTCCCGTGGGTGAGTGGACATAGCGAGATCCGCACTGCGCCCTGCCTGCCCGTCTCCCGTGGGTGAGGGGACACAGCCAGATCCGCACTGCGCCCTGCCTGACCGCCTGCCGTGGGTGAGTGGACACAGCCAGATCCGCACTGCGCCCTGCCTGCCCGTCTCCCGTGCGTGAGTGGACACAGCCAGATCCGCACTGAGCCTTGCCTGCCCGTCTCCCGTGGGTGAGTGGACACAGCCAGATCCGCACTGCGCCTTGCCTGCCCGTCTGCCGTGGGCGAGTGGACACAGCCAGATCCGCACTGCGCCCTGCCTGCCCGTCTGCCGTGGGTCAGTGGACATAGCCATATCCACACAGCACCATCTCTGCCCGTTTACGTGGGTGAGTGGACACAGCCAGATCCACACTGCGCCCTGCCTGCCCGTCTCCCGTGGGTGAGTGGACACAGCCAGATCCGCACTGCACCCTGTCTGACCGTCTGCCGTGGGTGAGTGGACACAGCCAGATCCGCACTGTGCCCTGCCTGCCCGTCTCCCGTGGGTGAGTGGACACAGCCAGATCCGCACTGCGCCCTGCCTGCCCGTCTCCCGTGGGTGAGTGGACACAGCCAGATCCGCAATGCACCCTGTCTGACTGTCTGCCGTTGGTGAGTGGACACAGCCAGATCCGCACTGCGCCCTGCCTGACCGTCTGCCGTGGGTCAGTGGACATAGCCATATCCACACAGCACCCTCTCTGCCCGTCTCCTGTGGGTGTGTGGACACAGCCAGATCCGCACTGCGATCTGCCTGCCCATCTCCCATGGGTGAGTGGACACAGCCAGATCCGCACTGCGCCCTGCCTGCCCGTCCCCCGTGGGTGAGTGGACACAGCCAGATCCGCACTGCGCCTTGCATGCCCGTCTCCCGTCAGTGAGTGGACACAGCCAGATCCGCACTGCGCCCTGCCTGCCCGTCTCCCGTGGGTGAGTGGACACAGCCAGATCCGCACTGCGCCCTGCCTGCCCGTCTCCCGTGGGTGAGTGGACACAGACAGATCCGCACTGCGCCCTGCCTGCCCGTCTCCCGTGGGCGAGTGGACACAGCCAGATCCGCACTGCGCCCTGCCTGCCCGTCTGCCGTGGGTGAGTGGAGACAACCAGATCCGCACTGCGCCCTGCCTGCCCGTCTGCCGTGGGTGAGTGGACACAGCCAGATCCGCGCTGCGCCCTGCCTGACCGTCTGCCGTGGGTGAGTGGACACAGCCAGATCCGCACTGCGCCCTGCCTGACCGCCTGCCGTGGGTGAGTGGACACAGCCAGATCCGCACTGCGCATCGCCTGCCCGTCTCCCCTGGGTGAGGGGACACAGCCAGATCCGCACTGCGCCCTGCCTGACCGCCTGCCGTGGGTGAGTGGACACAGCCAGATCCGCACTGCGCCTTGCCTGCCCGTCTCCTGTCAGTGAGTGGACACAGCCAGATACGCACTGCGCCCTGCCTGCCGGTCCGCCGTGGGCGAGTGGACACAGCCAGATCCGCACTGCGCCCTGCCTGACCGTCTGCCGTGGGTGAGTGGACACAGCCAGATCCGCACTGCGCCCTGCCTGCCCGTCTGCCGTGGGCGAGTGGACACAGCCAGATCCGCACTGCGCCCTGCCTGACCGTCTGCCGTGGGTGAGTGGACACAGCCAGATACGCACTGCGCCCTGCCTGCCCATCCCCGTGGGTGAGTGGACACAGCCAGATCCACACTGTGCCCTGACTGCCAGTCTGCCGTGGGTGAGTGGACACAGCCAGATCTGCACTGCGCCCTGCCTTACCGTCTGCCGTGGGTGAGTGGACACAGCCAGATCCGCACTGCGCCCTGCCTGACCGCCTGCTGTTGGTGCGTGGACACAGCCAGGTCCGCACTGCGCCCTGCCTGCCCGTCTGCCGGGGGTGAGTGGACACAGCCAGATCCGCACTGCGCCCTGCCTGACCGTCTGCCGTGGGTGAGTGGACACAGCCAGATCCGCACTGCGCCCTGCCTGACCGCCTGCTGTGGGTGCGTGGACACAGCCAGATCCGCACTGCGCCCTGCCTGCCCGTCCGCCGTGGGCGAGTGGACACAGCCAGATCAGCACTGAGCCTTGCCTGCCCGTCTCCCGTGGGTGAGTGGACACAGCCAGATCCGCAATGAGCCTTGCCTGCCCGTCTGTCGTGGGTGAGTGGACACAGCCAGATCCGCACTGCGCCCTGCCTGCCCGTCTCCCGTGGGTGAGTGGACGCAGCCAGATCCGCACTGCGCCCTGCCTGCCCGTCTCCCGTGGGCGAGTGGAAACAGCGAGATCCGCACTGCGCCCTGCCTGCCCAAAAGCCGTGGGCGAGTGGTCACAGCCAGATCCGTACTGCGCCCTGCCTGCCCATTTGCCGTGGGTCAGTGGACATAGCCAGATCCACACAGCACCGTCTCTGCCCATCTCCCGTGGGTTAGTGGACACAGCCGGATCCGCACTGCGCCCTGCCTGCCCGTCTGCCGTGGGCGAGTGGACACAGCCAGATCCACACTGCGCCCTGCCTGACCGCCTGCTGTGGGTGCATGGACACAGCCAGATCCGCACTGCGCCCTGCCTGCCCGTCTGCCGTAGGCGAGTGGACACAGCCAGATCCGCACTGCGTCCTGCCTGCCCGTCTCCCGTGGGCGAGTGGACACAGGCAGATCCGCACTGCACCCTGCCTGCCCGTCTGCCGTGGGGGAGTGGACATGCCAGATCCGCACTGCGCCCAGCCTGACCGTCTGCCATGGGTGAGTGGACACAGCCAGATCCGCACTGCGCACTGCCTGACCGACTGCCGTGGGTGAGTGGACACAGCCAGATCCGCACTGCGCCCTGCCAGACTGCCTGCCGTCTGTGAGCGGACACAGCCAGATCCACACTGCGCCCTGCCTGCACGTCTCCCGTGAATGAGTGGACACAGCCAGGTCCGCACTGAGCATTGCCTGCCCGTCTCCCGTGGGTGAGTGGACACAGCCAGATCCGCACTGCGCCCTGCCTGCCCGTCTCCCGTGGGTGAGTGGACACAGCAAGATCCGCACTGCGCACTGCCTGCCCGTCTACCGTGGGTCAGTGGACATAGCCATATCCACACAGCACCCTCTCTGCCCGTCTCCCTTGGGTGAGTGGACACAGCCAGATCCACACTGCGCCCTGCCTGACCGCCTGCTGTGGGTGCATGGACACAGCCAGATCCGCACTGCGCCCTGCCTGACCGCCTGCCGTGGGTAAGTGGACATAGCCAGATCCGCACTGCGCCCTGCGTTACCGTCTGCCGTGGGTGAGTGGACACAGCCAGATCCGCACTACGCACTGCCTGACCGCCTTCCGTGGGTGAGTGGACACAGCCAGATCCGCACTGCGCCCTGCCTGACCCCCTGCCGTGGGTGAGTGGACACAGCCAGATCCGTACTGCGCTCTGCCTGCCCGTCTGCTTTGGGTCAGTGGACATAGCCAGATCCACACAGCACCGTCTCTGCCCATCTCCCGTGGGTGAGTGGACACAGCCAGATCCGCACTGCGCCCTGCCTGCCCGTCTCCCGTGGGTGTGTGGACACAGCCAGATCCGCACTGCGCCCTGCCTGCCCGTCTCACGTGGGTGAGTGGACACAGAAAGATCCGCACTGCGCCCTGCCTGCCCGTCTGCCGTGGGCGAGTGGACACAGCCAGATCAACACTGCGCCCTGCCTGCCCGTCTGCCATGGGTCAGTGGACACAGCCAGATCCACACAGCGCCCTGCTTGCCCATCTGCCGTAGGTGAGTGGACATAGCCAGATCCGCACTGCGCCCTGCCTGCCCGTCTCCCGTGGGTGAGTGGACACAGCCAGATCCGCACTGCGCCCTGCCTGCCCGTCTCCCGTGGGTGAGTGGACACAGCCAGATCCGCACTGAGCCTTGCCTGCCCGTCTCCCGTGGGTGAGTGGACACTGCCAGTTCCGCACTGAGCCTTGCCTGCCCATCTGACGTGGGTGAGTGGACACAGCCAGATCCGCACTGCGTCCTGCCTGCCCGTCTCCCGTGGGTGAGTGGACACAGCGAGATCCGCACTGCGCCCTGGCTGCCCGTCTGCCGTGGGTAAGTGGACACAGCCAGATCCGCACTGCGCCCTGCCTGCCCATCTGCCGTGGGTCAGTGGACATAGCCATATCCACACAGCACCCTCTCTGTCCGTCTGCCGTGGGTGAGTGGACACAGCCAGATCCACACTGCGCCTTGCCTGCCCGTCTCCCCTGGGTGAGGGGACACAGCCAGATCCGCACTGCGCCCTTCCTGCCCGTCTCTCGTGGGTGAGTGGACACAGCCAGATCCGCACTGCGCCCTGCCTGCCCTTCTCCCGTGGGTGAGTGGACACAGCGATATCCGCACTGCGCCCTGGCTGCCCGTCTCCCGTGGGTGAGTGGACACAGGCAGATCCGCAATGCACCCTGTCTGACCGTCTGCGGTGGGTGAGTGGACACAGCCAGATCCGCACTGATCCTTGCCTGCCCGTCTCACTTGGGTGAGTTGACACAGCCAGAATCGCACTGCGCCCTGCCTGCCCTTCTCCCGTGGGTGAGTGGAAACAGCAAGATCCGCACTGCACCCTGTCTGACCGTCTGCCGTGGGTGAGTGGACACAACCCAGATCCGCACTGCGCCCTGCCTGCCCGTCTGCCGTGGGTTAGTGGACATAGCCATATCCACACAGCACCCTCTCTGCCCGTCTCCCGTGGGTGAGTGGACATAGCCAGATCCACACTGCGCCTTGCCTACCCGTCTCCCCTGGGTGAGGGGACACAGCCAGATCCACACTGCGCCCTGCTTGCCCGTCTGCCGTGGGCGAGTGGACACAGCCAGATCCGCACTGCGCCCTACCTGACCGTCTGCCGTGGGTGAATGGACACAGCCAGATCCGCACTGCGCCCTGCCTGACCGCCTGCCGTGGGTGAGTGGACACAGCCAGATACGCCCTGCGCCCTGCCTGCCCGTCTGCCGTGGGCGAGTGGACACAGCCAGATCCGCACTGCGCCCTGCCTGCCCGTCCCCGTGAGTGAGTGGATACAGCCAGATCCGCACTGCGCCCTGCCTGCCCGTCTCCCGTGGGTGAGTGGACACAGCCAGATCCGCACTGCACCCTGCCTGACCGCCTGCCATGGGTGAGTGGACACAGCCAGATCCGTACTGCGCCCTGCTTGCCCGTCTCCCGTGGGTGAGTGGACACAGCCAGATCCGCACTGCGCCCTGCCTGACCGCCTGCCGTGGGTGAGTGGACACAGCCAGATCCGCACTGCGCCCTGCCTGCCCGTCTCCCGTGCGTGAGTGGACACAGCCAGATCCGCACTGAGCCTTGCCTGCCCGTCTCCCGTGGGTGAGTGGACACAGCCAGATCCGCACTGAGCCTTGCCTGCCCGTCTGACGTGGGTGAGTGGACACAGCCAGATCCGCACTGCGTCCTGCCTGCCCGTCTCCCGTGGGTGAGTGGACACAGCCAGATCCGCACTGCACCCTGTCTGACCGTCTGCCGTGGGTGAGTGGACACAGCCAGATTCGCAATGCGCCCTGCCTGCCCATCTGCCGTCGGTCAGTGGACATAGCCATATCCACACAGCACCCTCTCTGCCCGTCTCCCGTGGGTGAGTGGACACAGCCAGATCCACACTGCGCCTTGCCTGCCCGTCTCCCCTGGGTGAGGGGACACAGCCAGATCCGCTCTGCGCCCTGTCTGCCCGTCTCCCGTGGGTGAGTGGACACAGCCAGATCCGCACTGCGCCCTGCCTGCCCGTCTCCCGTGGGTGAGTGGACACAGCCAGATCCGCACTGCGCCGTGCCTGCCCGTCTCCCGTCAGTGAGTGGACACAGCCAGATCCGCACTGCGCCCTGCCTGCCCGTCTCCCGTGGGTGAGTGGACACAGCCAGATCCGCACTGTGCCCTGCCTGCCCGTCTCCCGTGGGCGAGTGGACACAGCCAGATCCGCACTGCGCCCAGCCTGCCCGTCTGCCTTGGGGAGTGGACACAGCCAGATCCGAACTGCGCCCTGCCTGGCCGTCTGCCGTGGGTGAGTGGAAACAGCCAGATCCGCACTGCGCCCTGCCTGACCGCCTGCCGTGGGTGAGTGGACACAGCCAGATACGCACTGCGCCCTGCCCGCCCATCTCCCGTGGGCCAATTGACACAGCCAGATCCGCACTGCGCCCTGCCTGCCCGTCTGCCGTGGGTGAGTGGACACAGCCAGATCCGCACTGCGCCCTGCCTGACCGTCTGCCGTGGGTGAGTGGACACAGCCAGATCCGCACTGCGCCCTGCCTGACCGCCTGCAGTGGGTGAGTGGACACAGCCAGATCCGCACTGCGCCCTGCCTGACCGCCTGCCGTGGGTGAGTGGACACAGCCAGATACGCACTGCGCCCTGCCTGCCCGTCTCCCGTGGGCGAGTGGACACAGCCAGATCCGCACTGCGCCCTGCCTGCCCGTCCCCGTGCGTGAGTGGATACAGCCAGATCCGCTCTGCGCCCTGCCTGCCCGTCTCCTGTGGGTGAGTGGACATAGCGAGATCCGCACTGCGCCCTGCCTGCCCGTCTCCCGTGGGTGAGTGGACACAGCCAGATCCGCACTGCACCCTGTCTGACCGTCTGCCGTCGGTCAGTGGACATAGCCATATCCACACAGCACCCTCTCTGCCCGTCTCCCATGGGTGAGTGGACACAGCCAGATCCACACTGCGCCTTGCCTGCCCGTCTCCCCTGGGTGAGGGGACACAGCCAGATCCGCTCTGCGCCCTGTCTGCCCGTCTCCCGTGGGTGAGTGGACACAGCCAGATCCGCACTGCGCCCTGCCTGCCCGTCTCCCGTGGGTGAGTGGACACAGCCAGATCCGCACTGCGCAGTGCCTGCCCGTCTCCCGTCAGTGAGTGGACACAGCCAGATCCGCACTGCGCCCTGCCTGCCCGTCTCCCGTGGGTGAGTGGACACAGCCAGATCCGCACTGCGCCCTGCGTGCCCGTCTCCCGTGGGCGAGTGGACACAGCCAGATCCGCACTGCGCCCAGCCTGCCCGTCTGCCTTGGGGAGTGGACACAGCCATATCCGCACTGCGCCCTGCCTGACCGTCTGCCGTGGGTGAGTGGACACAGCCAGATCCGCACTGCGCCCTGCCTGCCAGTCTGCCGTGGGCGAGTGGACACAGCCAGATCCGCACAGCGCCCTGCCTGACCGTCTGCCGTGCGTGATTGGACACAGCCAGATCCGCACTGCGCCCTCCCTGACCGCCTGCGGTGGGTGAGTGGACACAGCCGGATCCGCACTGCGCCCTGCCTGCCCGTCTCCCGTGGGCGAGTGGACACAGCCAGATCCGCACTGCGCCCTGCCTGCCCGTCTGCCGTGGGCGAGTGGACACAGCCAGATCTGCACTGTGCCCTGCCTGACCGTCTGCCGTGGGTGAGTTGACACAGCCAGATCCACACTGCGCCCTGCCTGCCCGTCTGCCGTGGGCGAGTGGACACAGCCAGATCCGCAATGCGCCCTGCCTGACCGTCAGCCGTGGGTGAGTGGACACAGCCAGATCCGCACTGCGCCCTGCCTGACCGCCTGCCGTGGGTGAATGGACACAGCCAAATACGCACTGCGCCCTGCCTGCCCGTCTCCCTAGGTCGAATTGACACAGCCAGATCCGCACTGCGCCCTGCTTGCCCCTCTGCCGTAGGTGAGTGGACACAGCCAGATCCGCACTGCGCCCTGCCTGACCGTCTGCCGTGGGTGAGTGGACACAGCCAGATCCGCACTGCGCCCTGCCTGACCGCCTGCCGTGAGTGAGTGGACACAGCCAGATCCGCACTGCGCCCTGCCTGCCCGTCTCCCGTGGGCGAGTGGACACAGCCAGATCCGCACTGCGCCCTGCCTGCCAGTCTGCCGTGGGCGAGTGGACACAGCCAGATCCGCACTGCGCCCTGCCTGACCGTCTGCCGTGGGTGAGTGGTAACAGCCAGATCCGCACTGCGCCCTGCCTGACCGCCTGCCGTGGGTGAGTGGACACAGCCAGATACGCACTGCGCCCTGCCTTCCCATCTCCCGTGGGCCAATTGACACAGCCAGATCCGCACTGCGCCCTGCCTGCCCGTCTGCCGTGGGTGAGTGGACACAGCCAGATCCGCACTGCGCCCTGCCTGACCGTCTGCCGTGGGTGAGTGGACACAGCCAGATCCGCACTGCGCCCTGCCTGACCGCCTGCAGTGGGTGAGTGGACACAGCCAGATCCGCACTGCGCCCTGCCTGACCGCCTGCCGTGGGTGAGTGGACACAGCCAGATACGCACTGCGCCCTGCCTGCCCGTCTCCCGTGGGCGAGTGGACACAGCCAGATCCGCACTGCGCCCTGCCTGCCCGTCCCCGTGCGTGAGTGGATACAGCCAGATCCGCACTGCGCCCTGCCTGCCCGTCTCCCGTGGGTGAGTGGACATAGCGAGATCCGCACTGCGCCCTGCCTGCCCGTCTCCCGTGGGTGAGTGGACACAGCCAGATCCGCACTGCGCACTGCCTGCCCGTCTCCCGTGGGTGAGTGGACACAGCCAGATCCGCACTGCACCCTACCTGACCGCCTGCCATGGGTGAGTGTACACAGCCAGATCCGTACTGCGCCCTGCTTGCCCGTCTCCCGTGGGTGAGTGGACACAGCCAGATCCGCACTGCGCCCTGCCTGACCGCCTGCCGTGGGTGAGTGGACACAACCAGATCCGCACTGCGCCCTGCCTGCCCGTCTCCCGTGGGTGAGTGGACACAGCCAGATCCGCACTGAGCCTTGCCTGCCCGTCTGACGTGGGTGAGTGGACACAGCCAGATCCGCACTGCGCCCTGCCTGCCCGTCTCCCGTGGGTGAGTGGACACAGCCAGATCCGCACTGCACCCTGTCTGACCGTCTGCCGTCGGTCAGTGGACATAGCTATATCCACACAGCACCCTCTCTGCCCGTCTCCCATGGGTGAGTGGACACAGCCAGATCCACACTGCGCCTTGCCTGCCCGTCTCCCCTGGGTGAGGGGACACAGCCAGATCCGCTCTGCGCCCTGTCTGCCCGTCTCCCGTGGGTGAGTGGACACAGCCAGATCCGCACTGCGCCCTGCCTGCCCGTCTCCCGTGGGTGAGTGGACACAGCCAGATCCGCACTGCGCCGTGCCTGCCCGTCTCCCGTCAGTGAGTGGACACAGCCAGATCCGCACTGCGCCCTGCCTGCCCGTCTCCCGTGGGTGAGTGGACACAGCCAGATCCGCACTGCGCCCTGCCTGCCCGTCTCCCGTGGGCGAGTGGACACAGCCAGATCCGCACTGCGCCCAGCCTGCCCGTCTGCCTTGGGGAGTGGACACAGCCAGATCCGCACTGAGCCCTGCCTGACCGTCTGCCGTGGGTGAGTGGACACAGCCAGATCCGTACTGCGCCCTGCCTGCCAGTCTGCCGTGGGCGAGTGGACACAGCCAGATCCGCACAGCGCCCTGCCTGACCGTCTGCCGTGCGTGATTGGACACAGCCAGATCCGCACTGCGCCCTCCCTGACCACCTGCCGTGGGTGAGTGGACACAGCCGGATCCGCACTGCGCCCTGCCTGCCCGTCTCCCGTGGGCGAGTGGACACAGCCAGATCCGCACTGCGCCCTGCCTGCCCGTCTGCCGTGGGCGAGTGGACACAGCCAGATCTGCACTGTGCCCTGCCTGACCGTCTGCCGTGGGTGAGTTGACACAGCCAGATCCACACTGCGCCCTGCCTGCCCGTCTGCCGTGGGCGAGTGGACACAGCCAGATCCGCAATGCGCCCTGCCTGACCGTCTGCCGTGGGTGAGTGGACACAGCCAGATCCGCACTGCGCCCTGCCTGACCGCCTGCCGTGGGTGAATGGACACAGCCAAATACGCACTGTGCCCTGCCTGCCCGTCTCCCTAGGTCGAATTGACACAGCCAGATCCGCACTGCGCCCTGCTTGCCCCTCTGCCGTAGGTGAGTGGACACAGGCAGATCCGCACTGCGCAATGCCTGACCGTCTGCCGTGGGTGAGTGGACACAGCCAGATCCGCACTGCGCCCTGCCTGACCGCCTGCCGTGGGTGAGTGGACACAGCCAGATCCGCACTGCGCCCTGCCTGCCCGTCTCCCGTGGGCGAGTGGACACAGCCAGATCCGCACTGGCCCTGCCTGCCCGTCTGCCGTGGGCGAGTGGACACAGCCAGATCCGCACTGCGCCCTGCCTGACCGTCTGCCGTGGGTGAGTGGAAACAGCGAGATCCGCACTGCGCCCTGCCTGACCGCCTGCCGTGGGTGAGTGGACACAGCCAGATCCGCACTGCGTCCTGCCTGCCCGTCTCCCGTGGGTGAGTGGACACAGCCAGATCCGCACTGCACCCTGTCTGACCGTCTGCCGTGGGTGAGTGGACACAGCCAGATTCGCGATGCGCCCTGCCTGCCCATCTGCCGTCGGTCAGTGGACATAGCCATATCCACACAGCACCCTCTCTGCCCGTCTCCCCTGGGTGAGGGGACACAGCCAGATCCGCTCTGCGCCCTGTCTGCCCGTCTCCCGTGGGTGAGTGGACACAGCCAGATCCGCACTGCGCCCTGCCTGCCCGTCTCCCGTGGGTGAGTGGACACAGCCAGATCCGCACTGCGCCGTGCCTGCCCGTCTCCCGTCAGTGAGTGGACACAGCCAGATCCGCACTGCGCCCTGCCTGCCCGTCTACCGTGGGTGAGTGGACACAGCCAGATCCGCACTGCGCCCTGCCTGCCCGTCTCCCGTGGGCGAGTGGACACAGCCAGATCCGCACTGCGCCCAGCCTGCCCGTCTGCCTTGGGGTGTGGACACAGCCAGATCCGAACTGCGCCCTGCCTGGCCGTCTGCCGTGGGTGAGTGGAAACAGCCAGATCCGCACTGCGCCCTGCCTGACCGCCTGCCGTGGGTGAGTGGACACAGCCAGATACGCACTGCGCCCTGCCTGCCCATCTCCCGTGGGCCAATTGACACAGCCAGATCCGCACTGCGCCCTGCCTGCCCGTCTGCCGTGGGTGAGTGGACACAGCCAGATCCGCACTGCGCCCTGCCTGACCGTCTGCCGTGGGTGAGTGGACACAGCCAGATCCGCACTGCGCCCTGCCTGACCGCCTGCAGTGGGTGAGTGGACACAGCCAGATCCGCACTGCGCCCTGCCTGACCGCCTGCCGTGGGTGAGTGGACACAGCCAGATACGCACTGCGCCCTGCCTGCCCGTCTCCCGTGGGCGAGTGGACACAGCCAGATCCGCACTGCGCCCTGCCTGCCCGTCCCCGTGCGTGAGTGGATACAGCCAGATCCCCTCTGGTCCCTGCCTGCCCGTCTCCCGTGGGTGAGTGGACATAGCGAGATCCGCACTGCGCCCTGCCTGCCCGTCTCCCGTGGGTGAGTGGACACAGCCAGATCCGCACTGCACCCTGTCTGACCGTCTGCCGTCGGTCAGTGGACATAGCCATATCCACACAGCACCCTCTCTGCCCGTCTCCCATGGGTGAGTGGACACAGCCAGATCCACACTGCGCCTTGCCTGCCCGTCTCCCCTGGGTGAGGGGACACAGCCAGATCCGCTCTGCGCCCTGTCTGCCCGTCTCCCGTGGGTGAGTGGACACAGCCAGATCCGCACTGCGCCCTGCCTGCCCGTCTCCCGTGGGTGAGTGGACACAGCCAGATCCGCACTGCGCCGTGCCTGCCCGTCTCCCGTCAGTGAGTGGACACAGCCAGATCCGCACTGCGCCCTGCCTGCCCGTCTCCCGTTGGTGAGTGGACACAGCCAGATCCGCACTGCGCCCTGCGTGCCCGTCTCCCGTGGGCGAGTGGACATAGCCAGATCCGCACTGCGCCCAGCCTGCCCGTCTGCCTTGGGGAGTGGACACAGCCAGATCCGCACTGCGCCCTGCCTGACCGTCTGCCGTGGGTGAGTGGACACAGCCAGATCCGCACTGCGCCCTGCCTGCCAGTCTGCCGTGGGCGAGTGGACACAGCCAGATCCGCACAGCGCCCTGCCTGACCGTCTGCCGTGCGTGATTGGACACAGCCAGATCCGCACTGCGCCCTCCCTGACCGCCTGCCGTGGGTGAGTGGACACAGCCGGATCCGCACTGCGCCCTGCCTGCCCGTCTCCCGTGGGCGAGTGGACACAGCCAGATCCGCACTGCGCCCTGCCTGCCCGTCTGCCGTGGGCGAGTGGACACAGCCAGATCTGCACTGTGCCCTGCCTGACCGTCTGCCGTGGGTGAGTTGACACAGCCAGATCCACACTGCGCCCTGCCTGCCCGTCTGCCGTGGGTGAGTGGACACAGCCAGATCCGCAATGCGCCCTGCCTGACCGTCAGCCGTGGGTGAGTGGACACAGCCAGATCCGCACTGCGCCCTGCCTGACCGCCTGCCGTGGGTGAATGGACACAGCCAAATACGCACTGCGCGCTGCCTGCCCGTCTCCCTAGGTCGAATTGACACAGCCAGATCCGCACTGCGCCCTGCTTGCCCCTCTGCCGTAGGTGAGTGGACACAGCCAGATCCGCACTGCGCCCTGCCTGACCGTCTGCCGTGGGTGAGTGGACACAGCCAGATCCGCACTGGGCCCTGCCTGACCGCCTGCCGTGGGTGAGTGGACACAGCCAGATCCGCACTGCGCCCTGCCTGCCCGTCTCCCGTGGGCGAGTGGACACAGCCAGATCCGCACTGCGCCCTGCCTGCCAGTCTGCCGTGGGCGAGTGGACACAGCCAGATCCGCACTGCGCCCTGCCTGACCGTCTGCCGTGGGTGAGTGGAAACAGCCAGATCCGCACTGCGCCCTGCCTGACCGCCTGCCGTGGGTGAGTGGACACAGCCAGATACGCACTGCGCCCTGCCTGCCCATCTCCCGTGGGCCAATTGACACAGCCAGATCCGCACTGCGCCCTGCCTGCCCGTCTGCCGTGGGTGAGTGGACACAGCCAGATCCGCACTGCGCCCTGCCTGACCGTCTGCCGTGGGTGAGTGGACACAGCCAGATCCGCACTGCGCCCTGCCTGACCGCCTGCAGTGGGTGAGTGGACACAGCCAGATCCGCACTGCGCCCTGCCTGACCGCCTGCCGTGGGTGAGTGGACACAGCCAGATACGCACTGCGCCCTGCCTCCCCGTCTCCCGTGGGCGAGTGGACACAGCCAGATCCGCACTGCACCCTGCCTGCCCGTCCCCGTGCGTGAGTGGATACAGCCAGATCCGCACTGCGCCCTGCCTGCCCGTCTCCCGTGGGTGAGTGGACATAGCGAGATCCGCACTGCGCCCTGCCTGCCCGTCTCCCATGGGTGAGTGGACACAGCCAGATCCGCACTGCGCACTGCCTGCCCGTCTCCCGTGGGTGAGTGGACACAGCCAGATCCGCACTGCACCCTACCTGACCGCCTGCCATGGGTGAGTGTACACAGCCAGATCCGTACTGCGCCCTGCTTGCCCGTCTCCCGTGGGTGAGTGGACACAGCCAGATCCGCACTGCGCCCTGCCTGACCGCCTGCCGTGGGTGAGTGGACACAACCAGATCCGCACTGCGCCCTGCCTGCCCGTCTCCCGTGGGTGAGTGGACACAGCCAGATCCGCACTGAGCCTTGCCTGCCCGTCTGACGTGGGTGAGTGGACACAGCCAGATCCGCACTGCGCCCTGCCTGCCCGTCTCCCGTGGGTGAGTGGACACAGCCAGATCCGCACTGCACCCTGTCTGACTGTCTGCCGTCGGTCAGTGGACATAGCTATATCCACACAGCACCCTCTCTGCCCGTCTCCCATGGGTGAGTGGACACAGCCAGATCCACACTGCGCCTTGCCTGCCCGTCTCCCCTGGGTGAGGGGACACAGCCAGATCCGCTCTGCGCCCTGTCTGCCCGTCTCCCGTGGGTGAGTGGACACAGCCAGATCCGCACTGCGCCCTGCCTGCCCGTCTCCCGTGGGTGAGTGGACACAGCCAGATCCGCACTGCGCCGTGCCTGCCCGTCTCCCGTCAGTGAGTGGACACAGCCAGATCCGCACTGCGCCCTGCCTGCCCGTCTCCCGTGGGTGAGTGGACACAGCCAGATCCGCACTGCGCCCTGCCTGCCCGTCTGCCATGGGTGAGTGGACACAACCAGATGGGCACTGAGCCCTGCCTGCCCGTCTCCCGTGGGTGAGTGGACACAGCCAGATCCGCACTGCGCCCTGCCTGCCCGTCTGCCGTGAGTGAGTGGACACAGCCAGATCCGCGCTGCGCCCTGCCTGACCGTCTGCCGTGGGTGAGTGGACACAGCCAGATCCGCACTGCGCCCTGCCTGACCGCCTGCAGTGGGTGAGTGGACACAGCCAGATCCGCACTGCGCCCTGCCGGACCGCCTGCCGTGGGTGAGTGGACACAGCCAGATACGCACTGCGCCCTGCCTGCCCGTCTCCCGTGGGTGAGTGGACACAGCCAGATCCGCACTGCGCCCTGCCTGCCCGTCTCCCGTGGGTGAGTGGACACAGCCAGATCCGCACTGCGCCCTGCCTGCCCGTCTCCTGTGAATGAGTGGACACAGCCAGATCCGCACTGAGCCTTGCCTGCCCGTCTCCCGTGGGTGAGTGGACACAGCCAGATCCGCACTGCGCCCTGCCTGCCCGTCTGCCGTGGGCGAGTGGACACAGCCAGATCCGCACTGCGCCCTGCCTGCCCGTCTGCCGTGGGTCAGTGGTCATAGCCATATCCACACAGCACCATCTCTGCCCGTCTCCCGTGGGTGAGTGGACACAGCCAGATCCACACTGCGCCCTGCCTGCCCGTCTCCCGTGGGTGAGTGGACACAGCCAGATCCGCACTGCACCCTGTCTGACCGTCTGCCGTGGGTGAGTGGACACAGCCAGATCCGCACTTTGCCCTGCCTGCCCGTCTACCGTGGGTGAGTGGACACAGCCAGATCCGCACTGCGCCCTGCCTGACCGTCTGCCGTGGGTCAGTGGACATAGCCATATCCACACAGCACCCTCTCTGCCCGTCTCCTGTGGGTGTGTGGACACAGCCAGATCCGCACTGCGATCTGCCTGCCCGTCTCCCGTGGGTGAGTGGACACAGCCAGATCCGCACTGCGCCCTGCCTGCCCGTCCCCCGTGGGTGAGTGGACACAGCCAGATCCGCACTGCACCTTGCATGCCCATCTCCCGTCAGTGAGTGGACACAGCCAGATCCGCACTGCGCCCTGCCTGCCTGTCTCCCGTGGGTGAGTGGACACAGCCAGATCCGCACTGCGCCCTGCCTGCCCGTCTCCCGTGGGTGAGTGGACACAGCCAGATCCGCACTGCACCCTGTCTGACCGTCTGCCGTGGGTGAGTGGACACAGCCAGATTCGCAATGCGCCCTGCCTGCCCATCTGCCGTCGGTCAGTGGACATAGCCATATCCACACAGCACCCTTTCTGCCCGTCTACCGTGGGTGAGTGGACACAGCCAGATCCACACTGCGCCTTGCCTGCCCGTCTCCCCTGGGTGAGGGGACACAGCCAGATCCGCTCTGCGCCCTGTCTGCCCGTCTCCCGTGGGTGAGTGGACACAGCCAGATCCGCACTGCGCCCTGCCTGCCCGTCTCCCGTGGGTGAGTGGACACAGCCAGATCCGCACTGCGCCGTGCCTGCCCGTCTCCCGTCAGTGAGTGGACACAGCCAGATCCGCACTGCGCCCTGCCTCCCCGTCTCCCGTGGGTGAGTGGACGCAGCCAGATCCGCACTGCGCCCTGCCTGCCCTTCTCCCGTGGGCGAGTGGACACAGCCAGATCCGCACTGCGCCCTGCCTGGCCGTCTGCCGTGGGTGAGTGGACACAGCCAGATCCGCACTGCACCCTGCCTGCCAGTCTGCCGTGGGCGAGTGGACACAGCCAGATCCGCACAGCGCCCTGCCTGACCGTCTGCCGTGGGTGATTGGACACAGCCAGATCCGCACTGCGCCCTCCCTGACCGCCTGCCGTGGGTGAGTGGACACAGCCGGATCCGCACTGCGCCCTGCCTGCCCGTCTCCCGTGGGCGAGTGGACACAGCCAGATCCGCACTGCGCCCTGCCTGCCCGTCTGCCGTGGGCGAGTGGACACAGCCAGATCCGCACTGTGCCCTGCCTGACCGTCTGCCGTGGGTGAGTTGACACAGACAGATCCACACTGCGCCCTGCCTGCCCGTCTGCCGTGGGCGAGTGGACACAGTCAGATCCGCAATGCGCCCTGCCTGACCGTCTGCCGTGGGTGAGTGGACACAGCCAGATCCGCACTGCGCCCTGCCTGACCGCCTGCCGTGGGTGAGTGGACACAGCCAAATACGCACTGCGCCCTGCCTGCCCGTCTCCCTAGGGCGAATTGACACAGCCAGATCCGCACTGCGCCCTGCTTGCCCGTCTGCCGTAGGTGAGTGGACACAGCCAGATCCGCACTGCGCCCTGCCTGACCGTCTGCCGTGGGTGAGTGGACACAG
This sequence comes from Microcebus murinus, assembly GCF_040939455.1. NCBI lineage: Eukaryota > Metazoa > Chordata > Mammalia > Primates > Cheirogaleidae > Microcebus > Microcebus murinus. The sequence goes on along the minus strand of NC_134125.1, from coordinate 32,818,704 downwards.
CCAGATCCGCACTGCGCCCTGCCTGACCGCCTGCCGTGGGTGAGTGGACACAGCCAGATCCGCACTGCGCCCTGCCTGCCCGTCTCCCATGGGCGAGTGGACACAGCCAGATCCGCACTGCGCCCTGCCTGCCCGTCTGCCGTGGGCGAGTGGACACAGCCAGATCCGCACTGCGCCCTGCCTGACCGTCTGCCGTGGGTGAGTGGAAACAGCCAGATCCGCACTGCGCCCTGCCTGACCGCCTGCCGTGGGTGAGTGGACACAGCCAGATACGCACTGCGCCCTGCCTGCCCATCTCCCGTGGGCGAATTGACACAGCCAGATCCGCACTGCGCCCTGCCTGCCCGTCTGCCGTGGGTGAGTGGACACAGCCAGATCCGCACTGCGCCCTGCCTGACCGTCTGCCGTGGGTGAGTGGACACAGCCAGATCCGCACTGCGCCCTGCCTGACCGCCTGCAGTGGGTGAGTGGACACAGCCAGATCCGCACTGCGCCCTGCCTGCCCGTCTCCCGTGGGTGAGTGGACACAGCCAGATCCGCAATGCACCCTGTCTGACTGTCTGCCGTTGGTGAGTGGACACAGCCAGATCCGCACTGCGCCCTGCCTGACCGTCTGCCGTGGGTCAGTGGACATAGCCATATCCACACAGCACCCTCTCTGCCCGTCTCCTGTGGGTGTGTGGACACAGCCAGATCCGCACTGCGATCTGCCTGCCCGTCTCCCGTGGGTGAGTGGACACAGCCAGATCCGCACTGCGCCCTGCCTGCCCGTCCCCCGTGGGTGAGTGGACACAGCCAGATCCGCACTGCGCCTTGCATGCCCATCTCCCGTCAGTGAGTGGACACAGCCAGATCCGCACTGCGCCCTGCCTGCCCGTCTCCCGTGGGTGAGTGGACACAGCCAGATCCGCACTGCGCCCTGCCTGCCCGTCTCCCGTGGGTGAGTGGACACAGCCAGATCCGCACTGCACCCTGTCTGACCGTCTGCCGTGGGTGAGTGGACACAGCCAGATTCGCAATGCGCCCTGCCTGCCCATCTGCCGTCGGTCAGTGGACATAGCCATATCCACACAGCACCCTCTCTGCCCGTCTACCGTGGGTGAGTGGACACAGCCAGATCCACACTGCGCCTTGCCTGCCCGTCTCCCCTGGGTGAGGGGACACAGCCAGATCCGCTCTGCGCCCTGTCTGCCCGTCTCCCGTGGGTGAGTGGACACAGCCAGATCCGCACTGCGCCCTGCCTGCCCGTCTCCCGTGGGTGAGTGGACACAGCCAGATCCGCACTGCGGCGTGCCTGCCCGTCTCCCTTCAGTGAGTGGACACAGCCAGATCCGCACTGCGCCCTGCCTGCCCGTCTCCCGTGGGTGAGTGGACGCAGCCAGATCCGCACTGCGCCCTGCCTGCCCGTCTCCCGTGGGCGAGTGGACACAGCCAGATCCGCACTGCGCCCAGCCTGCCCGTCTGCCTTGGGGAGTGGACACAGCCAGATCCGCACTGCGCCCTGCCTGGCCGTCTGCCGTGGGTGAGTGGACACAGCCAGATCCGCACTGCACCCTGCCTGCCAGTCTGCCGTGGGCGAGTGGACACAGCCAGATCCGCACAGCGCCCTGCCTGACCGTCTGCCGTGGGTGATTGGACACAGCCAGATCCGCACTGCGCCCTCCCTGACCGCCTGCCGTGGGTGAGTGGACACAGCCGGATCCGCACTGCGCCCTGCCTGCCCGTCTCCCGTGGGCGAGTGGACACAGCCAGATCCGCACTGCGCCCTGCCTGCCCGTCTGCCGTGGGCGAGTGGACACAGCCAGATCCGCACTGTGCCCTGCCTGACCGTCTGCCGTGGGTGAGTTGACACAGACAGATCCACACTGCGCCCTGCCTGCCCGTCTGCCGTGGCCGAGTGGACACAGTCAGATCCGCAATGCGCCCTGCCTGACCGTCTGCCGTGGGTGAGTGGACACAGCCAGATCCGCACTGCGCCCTGCCTGACCGCCTGCCGTGGGTGAGTGGACACAGCCAAATACGCACTGCGCCCTGCCTGCCCATCTCCCTAGGGCGAATTGACACAGCCAGATCCGCACTGCGCCCTGCTTGCCCGTCTGCCGTAGGTGAGTGGACACAGCCAGATCCGCACTGCGCCCTGCCTGCCCGTCTGCCGTGGGTGAGTGGACACAGCCAGATCCGCGCTGCGCCCTGCCTGACCGTCTGCCGTGGGTGAGTGGACACAGCCAGATCCGCACTGCGCCCTGCCTGACCGCCTGCAGTGGGTGAGTGGGCACAGCCAGATCCGCACTGCGCCCTGCCGGACCGCCTGCCGTGGGTGAGTGGACACAGCCAGATACGCACTGCGCCCTGCCTGCCCGTCTCCCGTGGGCGAGTGGACACAGCCAGATCCACACTGCGCCCTGCCTGCCCGTCCCCGTGGGTGAGTGGATACAGCCAGATCCGCACTGCGCCCTGCCTGCCCGTCTCCCGTGGGTGAGTGGACACAGCGAGATCCGCACTGCGCCCTGCCTGCCCGTCTCCCGTGGGTGAGTGGACACAGCCAGATCCGCACTGCGCCCTGCCTGCCCGTCTCCTGTGAATGAGTGGACACAGCCAGATCCGCACTGAGCCTTGCCTGCCCGTCTCCCGTGGGTGAGTGGACACAGCCAGATCCGCACTGCGCCTTGCCTGCCCGTCTGCCGTGGGCGAGTGGACACAGCCAGATCCGCACTGCGCCCTGCCTGCCCGTCTGCCGTGGGTCAGTGGACATAGCCATATCCACACAGCACCATCTCTGCCCGTCTCCCGTGGGTGAGTGGACACAGCCAGATCCACACTGCGCCCTGCCTGCCCGTCTCCCGTGGGTGAGTGGACACAGCCAGATCCGCACTGCACCATGTCTGACCGTCTGCCGTGGGTGAGTGGACACAGCCAGATCCGCACTGCGCCCTGCCTGACCGCCTGCCGTGGGTGAGTGGACACAGCCAGATCCGCACTGCGCCCTGCCTGACCGCCTGCCGTGGGTGAGTGGACACAGCCAAATCCGCACTGCGCCCTGCCTGCCCGTCTCCCGTGCGTGAGTGGACACAGCCAGATCCGCACTGAGCCTTGCCTGCCCGTCTCCCGTGGGTGAGTGGACACAGCCATATCCGCACTGAGCCTTGCCTGCCCGTCTGACGTGGGTGAGTGGACACAGCCAGATCCGCACTGCGCCCTGCCTGCCCGTCTCCCGTGGGTGAGTGGACACAGCCAGATCCGCACTGCACCCTGTCTGACCGTCTGCCGTCGGTCAGTGGACATAGCCATATCCACACAGCACCCTCTCTGCCCGTCTCCCATGGGTGAGTGGACACAGCCAGATCCACACTGTGCCTTGCCTGCCCGTCTCCCCTGGGTGAGGGGACACAGCCAGATCCGCTCTGCGCCCTGTCTGCCTTTCTCCCGTGGGTGAGTGGACACAGCCAGATCCGCACTGCGCCCTGCCTGCCCGTCTCCCGTGGGTGAGTGGACACAGCCAGATCCGCACTGCGCCGTGCCTGCCCGTCCCCCGTCAGTGATTGGACACAGCCAGATCCGCACTGCGCCCTGCCTGCCCGTCTCCCGTGGGTGAGTGGACACAGCCAGATCCGCACTGCGCCCTGCCTGCCCGTCTCCCGTGGGCGAGTGGACACAGCCAGATCCGCAGTGCGCCCAGCCTGCCCGTCTGCCTTGGGGAGTGGACACAGCCAGATCCGCACTGCGCCCTCCATGACCGCCTACCGTGGGTGAGTGGACACAGCCAGATCCGCACTGCGCCCTGCCTTCCCGTCTCCCGTGGGCGAGTGGACACAGCCAGATCCGCACTGCGACCTGCCTCTCCGTCTGCCGTGGGTGAGTGGACACACCCAGATCCGCACTGCGCCCTGCCTGACCGCCTGCAGTGGGTGAGTGGACACAGCCAGATCCGCCTTGCACCCTACCTGACCGCCTGTCGTGGGTGAGTGGACACAGCCAGATACGCACTGCGCCCTGCCTGCCCGTCTCCCGTGGGCGAGTGGACACAGCCAGATCCACACTGCGCCCTGCCTGCCCGTCCCCGTGGGTGAGTGGATACAGCCAGATCCGCACTGCGCCCTGCCTGCCCGTCTCCCGTGGGTGAGTGGACACAGCGAGATCCGCACTGCGCCCTGCCTGCCCGTCTCCCGTGGGTGAGTGGACACAGCCAGATCCGCACTGCGCCCTGCCTGCCCGTCTCCTGTGAATGAGTGGACACAGCCAGATCCGCACTGAGCCTTGCCTGCCCGTCTCCCGTGGGGGAGTGGACACAGCCAGATCCGCACTGCGCCTTGCCTGCCCGTCTGCCGTGGGCGAGTGGACACAGCCAGATCCGCACTGCGCCCTGCCTGCCCGTCTGCCGTGGGTCAGTGGACATAGCCATATCCACACAGCACCATCTCTGCCCGTCTACCGTGGGTGAGTGGACACAGCCAGATCCACACTGCGCCCTGCCTGCCCGTCTCCCGTGGGTGAGTGGACACAGCCAGATCCGCACTGCACCCTGTCTGACCGTCTGCCGTGGGTGAGTGGACACAGCCAGATCCGCACTGTGCCCTGCCTGCCCGTCTCCCGTGGGTGAGTGGACACAGCCAGATCCGCACTGCGCCCTGCCTGCCCGTCTCCCGTGGGTGAGTGGACACAGCCAGATCCGCAATGCACCCTGTCTGACTGTCTGCCGTTGGTGAGTGGACACAGCCAGATCCGCACTGCGCCCTGCCTGACCGTCTGCCGTGGGTCAGTGGACATAGCCATATCCACACAGCACCCTCTCTGCCCGTCTCCTGTGGGTGTGTGGACACAGCCAGATCCGCACTGCGATCTGCCTGCCCATCTCCCGTGGGTGAGTGGACACAGCCAGATCCGCACTGCGCCCTGCCTGCCCGTCCCCCGTGGGTGAGTGGACACAGCCAGATCCGCACTGCGCCTTGCATGCCCGTCTCCCGTCAGTGAGTGGACACAGCCAGATCCGCACTGCGCCCTGCCTGCCCGTCTCCCGTGGGTGAGTGGACACAGCCAGATCCGCACTGCGCCCTGCCTGCCCGTCTCCCGTGGGTGAGTGGACACAGACAGATCCGCACTGCGCCCTGCCTGCCCGTCTCCCGTGGGCGAGTGGACACAGCCAGATCCGCACTGTGCCCTGCCTGCCCGTCTGCCGTGGGTGAGTGGAGACAACCAGATCCGCACTGCGCCCTGCCTGCCCGTCTGCCGTGGGTGAGTGGACACAGCCAGATCCGCGCTGCGCCCTGCCTGACCGTCTGCCGTGGGTGAGTGGACACAGCCAGATCCGCACTGCGCCCTGCCTGACCGCCTGCCGTGGGTGAGTGGACACAGCCAGATCCGCACTGCGCATCGCCTGCCCGTCTCCCCTGGGTGAGGGGACACAGCCAGATCCGCACTGCGCCCTGCCTGCCCGTCTCCCGTGGGTGAGTGGACACAGCCAGATCCGCACTGCGCCCTGCCTGCCCGTCTCCCGTGGGTGAGTGGACACAGCCAGATCCGCACTGCGCCCTGCCTGACCACCTGCTGTGGGTGCGTGGACACAGCCAGATCCGCACTGCGCCCTGCCTGCCCGTCCGCCGTGGGCGAGTGGACACAGCCAGATCCGCACTGCGCCCTGCCTGCCCGTCTGCCGTGGGTCAGTGGACATAGCCATATCCACACAGCACCATCTCTGCCCGTCTCCCGTGGGTGAGTGGACACAGCCAGATCCACACTGCGCCCTGCCTGCACGTCTCCCGTGGGTGAGTGGACACAGCCAGATCCGCACTGCACCCTGTCTGACCGTCTGCCGTGGGTGAGTGGACACAGCCAGATCCGCACTGTGCCCTGCCTGCCCGTCTCCCGTGGGTGAGTGGACACAGCCAGATCCGCACTGCGCCCTGCCTGCCCGTCTCCCGTGGGTGAGTGGACACAGGCAGATCCGCAATGCACCCTGTCTGACCGTCTGCCGTGGGTGAGTGGACACAGCCAGATCCGCACTGATCCTTGCCTGCCCGTCTCATGTGGGTGAGTTGACACAGCCAGAATCGCACTGCGCCCTGCCTGCCCTTCCCCGTGGGTGAGTGGACACAGCCAGATCCGCACTGGACCCTGTCTGACCATCTGCCGTGGGTGAGTGGACACAACCCAGATCCGCACTGCGCCCTGCCTGCCCGTCTGCCGTGGGTCAGTGGACATAGCCATATCCACACAGCACCCTCTCTGCCCGTCTCCCGTGGGTGAGTGGACACAGCCAGATCCACACTGCGCCTTGCCTACCCGTCTCCCCTGGGTGAGGGGACACAGCCAGATACACACTGCGCCCTGCTTGCCCGTCTGCCGTGGGCGAGTGGACACAGCCAGATCCGCACTGCGCCCTGCCTGCCCGTCTCCCGTTGGTTAGTGGACATAGCCATATCCACACAGCACCCTCTCTGCCCGTCTCCCGTGGGTGAGTGGACACAGCCAGATCCACACTGCGCCTTGCCTACCCGTCTCCCCTGGGTGAGGGGACACAGCCAGATACACACTGCGCCATGCTTGCCCGTCTCCCGTGGGTGAGTGGACACAGCCAGATCCGCACTGCGCCCTGCCTGACCGCCTGCCGTGGGTGAGTGGACACAGCCAGATCCGCACTGCGCCCTGCCTGCCCGTCTCCCGTGCGTGAGTGGACACAGCCAGATCCGCACTGAGCCTTGCCTGCCCGTCTCCCGTGGGTGAGTGGACACAGCCAGATCTGCACTGAGCCTTGCCTGCCCGTCTGACGTGGGAGAGTGGACACAGCCAGATCCGCACTGCGCCCTGCCTGACCGCCTGCAGTGGGTGAGTGGACACAGCCAGATCCGCACTGCGCCCTGCCTGACCGCCTGCCGTGGGTGAGTGGACACAGCCAGATACGCACTGCGCCCTGCCTGCCCGTCTCCCGTGGGCGAGTGGACACAGCCAGATCCGCACTGCGCCCTGCCTGCCCTTCCCCGTGGGTGAGTGGATACAGCCAGATCCGCACTGCGCCCTGCCTGCCCGTCTCCCGTGGGTGAGTGGACATAGCGAGATCCGCACTGCACCCGGCCTGCCCGTCTCCCGTGGGTGAGTGGACACAGCCAGATCCGCACTGCGCCCTGCCTGCCCGTCTCCCGTGGGTGAGTGGACACAGCCAGATCCGCACTGCACCCTACCTGACCGCCTGCCATGGGTGAGTGGACACAGCCAGATCCGTACTGCGCCCTGCTTGCCGGTCTCCCGTGGGTGAGTGGACACAGCCAGATCCGCACTGCGCCCTGCCTGACCGCCTGCCGTGGGTGAGTGGACACAGCCAGATCCGCACTGCGCCCTGCCTACCCGTCTGCCGTGGGTGAGTGGACACAGCCAGATCTGAACTGCGCCCTGCCTGCCCGTCTGCCGTCTGTCAGTGGACATAGCCAGATCCACACAGCACCCTCTCTGCCCGTCTCCCGTGGGTGAGTGGACACAGACAGATCCACACTGCGCCTTGCCTGCCCGTCTCCCGTGGGTGAGTGGACACAGCAAGATCGGCACTGTGCCCTGCCTGCCCGTCTGCAGTGTGTGAGTGGACACAGCCAGATCCGCACTGCGCCCTGCCTGCCCGTCTGCCGTGGATCAGTGACATAGCCAGATCCACACAGCACCCTCTCTGCCCGTCTCCCGTGGGTGAGTGGACACAGCCAGATCCACACTGCGCCCTGCCTGCCCGTCTCCCGTGGGTGAGTGGACACAGCCAGATCGGCACTGTGCCCTCTCTGCCCGTCTCCCGTGGGTGAGTGGACACAGCCAGATCCGCACTGCGCCCTGAATGACCGTCTGCCGTGGGTGAGTGGACACAGCCAGATCTGCACTGCGCCTTGCCTGCCCGTCTACCGTGGGTCAGTGGACATAGCCAGATCCACACAGCACCTTCTCTGCCCGTCTCCCGTGGGTGAGTGGACACAGCCAGATCCACACTGCTCCTGGCCTACCCGTCTCCCGTGGGAGAGTGGACACAGCTAGATCCGCACTGCGCCCTGCATGACCGTCAGCCGTGGGTCAGTGGACATAGCCAGATCCACACGCACCCTCTCTACCCGTCTCCCCTTGGTTACATGACACAGCCACATCCACAATGCGCTTTGCCTACACGTCTCCCGTGGGTGAGTGGAAACAGCCAGATCCACACTTCGCCCTGCCGGCCCATCTGCCGTGGGTGAGTGGACACAGGCAGATACACAGTGCGCCTTGCCTGCCCTTCTCCAGTGGGTGAGTGGACACAGCCATATCCGCACTGCGCCCTGCCTGCCCGTCTGCAGTGGGTCAGTGCACATAGCCAGATCCACACAGCACCCTCTCTGCCCGTCTCCCGTGGGTGAATGGGCACCGCCAGATCCACACTGCGCCTTGCCTGCCCGTCTCCCATGGGTGAGTGGACACAGCCAGATCCGCACTGCGCCCTGCCTGCCCGTCTCCCGTGGGTGAGTGGACACAGCCAGATCCGCACTGCGCCCTGCCTGACCGTCTGCCGTGGGTGAGTGGACACAGCCAGATCCGCACTGCGCCTTGCCTGCCCGTCTGCCGTGGGTCAGTGGACATAGCCAGATCCACAGGGCACCCTCTCTACCCGTCTCCCGTTGGTTAGATGACACAGCCACATCCACACTGCGCCTTGCCTGCCCGTCTCCCGTGGGTGAGTGGACACAGCCATATCCGCACTGCGCCCTGCCTGCCCGTCTGCCGTGGGTGATTGGACACAGCCAGATCCGCACTGCGCACTGCCTGCCCGTCTGCCGTGGGTCAGTGGACATAGCCAGATCCACATAGCACCCTCTCTGCCCGTCTCCCGTGGCTGAATGCACACCGCCAGATCCACTCTGCGCCTTGCCTGCCCGTCTCCCATGGGTGAGTGGACACAGCCAGATCCGCACTGCGCCATGCCTGCCCGTCTCCCGTGGGTGAGTGGACACAGCCAGATACGCACTGCGCCCTGCCTGCCCATCTGCCGTGGGTGAGTGGACACAGCCAGATCCGCACTGGGCCCTGCCTGCCCGTCTCCCGTGGGTGAGTGGACACAGCCAGATACGCACTGCGACCTGACTGACCGTCTGCCATGGGTAAGTGGACACAGCCAGATCCGCACAGCGCCCTGCCTGCCGGTCTGCCATGGGTGATTGGACACAGCCAGATCCGCACTGCGCCCTGCCTGCCTGTCTGCGGTGGGTGATTGGACACAGCCTGATCCGCCCTGCGCCCTGCTTGCCCGTCTGCCTGGGGCAGTGGACATAGCCAGATCCACACAGCACCCTCTTTGCCCGTCTCCCGTGGGTGAGTGGACACAGCTAGATCCACACTGCGCCTTCCCTACCCGTCTCCCGTGGGTGAGTGGACACAGCCAGATCCACACTGCGCCATGCCTGACCGTCTGCTGTGGGTCAGTGAACATAGCCAGATCCACACGGCACTCTCTCTGCCCGTCTGCCGTGAGTGAGTGGACACAGCCAGATCCACACTGCGCCTTGCCTGCCCGTCTACCGTGGGTGAGTGGACACAGCCAGATCCGCAATGTGCCCTGCCTGCCCGTCGGCCTTGGGTAAGTGGACATAGCCAGATCCACACAGCACCCTCTCTGCCCGTCTCCCGTGGGTGAGTGGACACAGCCAGGTCCACACTGCGCCTTGCCTGCCCATCACCCGTGGGTGAGTTGAAACAGCAAGATCCGCACTGCGCCCTGCCTGCCCGACTGCCGTGGGTGAGTGGACACAGCCTGATCCGCACTGCGCCCTGCCTGCCCGTCTGCTGTGGGTCAGTGGACATAGCCAGATCCACACAGCACCCTCTCTACCCGTCTCCCGTGGGTGAGTGGACACAGCCAAATCCACACTGCGCCCTGCCTGCCCGTCTGCTGTGGGTGATTGGACACAGCGAGATCCGCACTGCGCCCTGCCTGCCCATCTGCCGTGGGTCAGTGGACATAGCCAGATCCACACAGCGCCCTTTCTGCCCGTCTCCCGTGGGTGATGAACACAGCCAAAACCACACTGCACCTTTCCTGCCCATCTCCCGTGAGTGAGTGCACACAGCCAGATCCACACTGCGCCTTGCCTGCCCGTCTCCCGTGGGTGAGTGGACACAGCAAGATCGGCACTGTGCCCTGCCTGCCCGTCTGCAGTGTGTGAGTGGACACAGCCAGATCCGCACTGCGCCCTGCCTGCCCGTCTGCCGTGGATGAGTGACATAGCCAGATCCACACAGCACCCTCTCTGCCCGTCTCCCGTGGGTGAGTGGAAACAGCCAGATCCACACTGCGCCTTGCCTGCCCGTCTCCCGTGGGTGAGTGGACACAGCCAGATCCGCACTGCGCCCAGCCTGCCCATCTGCCTTGGGTGAGTGGACACAGCCAGATCTTCACTCGCCCTGCCTGCCCGTCTGCCGTCTGTCAGTGGACATAGCCAGATCCACACAGCACCCTCTCTGCCCGTCTCCCGTGTGTGAGTGGACACAGCCAGATCCACACTGTGCCTTGCCTGCCCGTCTCCCGTGGGTGAGTGGACACAGCGAGATCCGCACTGCGCCCTGCCTGCCCGTCTGCCGTGGGTGAGTGGATACAGCCATATCTGCTCTGCGCCCTGCCTGCCCGTCTGCCGTGCGTCAGTGGACATAGCCAGATGCACACAGCACCCTCTCTGCCCGTCTCCAGTGGGTGAGAGGACACAGCCAGATCCACACTGCGCCTTGCCTGCCCGTCTCCCGTGGGTGAGTGGACACAGCCAGATCCGCACTGCGCCCTGCCTGCCCGTCTGCCGTGGGTGATTGGACACAGCCAAATCCGCAGTGCGCCCTGCCTGCCCGTCTGCCATGGGTGAGTGGACACAGCCAGATCCGCACTGCTACCTGCCTACACGTCTCCCGTGTCTGAGTGGACACAGCCAGATCCACACGGCACCCAACCTGCCCATCTCCCGTGGGTGTGTGGACATGGCAAGATCTACACTGCGCCCTGCCAGCCCATCTCCCGTGGGTGATTGGACACAGCCACATCCACACTGCGCCCTGCCTGCCCGTCTCCCGTGGGTGTGTGGACACGGCCAGATCCACACTGCGCCCTGCCTGCCCGTCTCCTGTGGGTGTGTGGACACGGCTATATCCACACAGCACCCTGCCTGCCCGTCTCCTGTGGGTGAGTGGACACAGCCAGATCCACACAGCGCCTTGCCTGCCCGTCTACCATGGATGTGTGGACACGGCCACATCCACACTGCACCCTGCCTGCCCGTCTCCCGTGGGTGAGTGGACACAGCCAGTTCCGTGGGTTTCTGGACACAGCCACATCCACAAGCACCCTGCCTGACCATCTCACATAGGTGTGTGGACACAGCTAGTTGTAAACAGCGCCCTGCCTGCCCATCTCCCGAGGGTGAGTGGACACAGCCACATCCACAAAGCGTCCTTCCTGCCCATCTCCATTGGGTGTGTAGACACAGCAAGTTCCACACTGCGCACTCCCTAACGGTCCCCATGGGTGTGTGGACACAGCCAGTTCCTCACAGCGCCCTTCCTGCCCGTTTCCTGTGGTTGTGGACAAGGCCAAATCCACACAACACCCTGCCTGACTGTCTCTCATGGGTGTTTGGACAGAGCCAGACCCACACAAGGCTTGCCAGCCTGCCTCCCGTGGTTGTGTGGACTCGGCAAGATCCACACTGCTCTCTGCCTCCCCGTCAACCATGGGTGAGTGGACACAGCCAGATCCACACTGCGCCCTGCCTTCCCGACTCCCGTGGGTGTTTGGACACAGTCAGTTCCACACTGCGCCCTGCCTGTCCGTTTTCCTTGGGTTTGTGGACACAGCGTCATGCCTGCCCGTCTCCCGTGGGTGAGTGGACACAGCCAGATCCACACGGCTCCCAGCCTGACCGTCTCCCATGGGTGAGTGGACACAGCCCCATCCACACTGCGCTCTGCCTGCCCGTCTTCCTTGGGTTTGTGGACACAGCCACATCCACACAGGACCCTGCCTGACCGTCTCCCGATTGAGTGTGGACACAGCCAGTTCCACGCAGCACCCTACCTGCCTGTCTCCCATGGGTTAGTGGACACAGCCACGTCCACACTGCGCCTTACCTGCCCGTCTCCGGTGGGTGTGTGGACAAAGCCAGTTCCACACTGCATCCTGCCTGCCCGTGTCCCGTGGGTGTGGGGATACAGGAAGTTCCACACAGAGCCCTGCCTGCCCGCCTCCCGTTGGTTCTTGGACACAGCCAGTTCCACACTGCGCCCTGCCTGCCCGTCACCCATGGGTGAGTGGACACAGCCACATCCACACTGCGCCCTGCCTGCGCATCTCCCATAGGTGAGTGGACACATCCAGTTCCACACAGAGCCCTGCCTGCCCATCTCCCATGGGTGATTAGACACTGCCAGTTCCACAAGGCGCCCTGCCCGCCCGTCACCCATGGGTGTGTGGAAACAGCCAGATCCACACTGCGCCCTACCTGCCCGTCTCCCGTAGGTGTGTGGACACAGCCAGTTCCACACTGTGCCCAGTCTGCCCGTCTCCCTTGGGTGAGTGGACACAGCTACATCCATACTGCGCCCTGCCTGCCCGTCTCCCGTGGGTGTGCGGACACAGCCAATTCCACACTGCGCCCTGACTGCCCGTCTCCCATGGCTGAGTTGACACAGCCAGATCCACACTGCGCCCTGAGTGCCCGTCACTCATGGTTGAGTGGACACAGGCACATCAACACTGTGCCCTGCCTGTCCATCTCCAGTGGGTGAGTGGACACAGAAAGTTTCACACAGATACCTGCCTGCCCATCTCCCGTGGGTGTGTGGACAAAGCCAGTCCACATTGCGCCCTGCCTGCCGGTCTCCCATGGGTGTGTGGACACAGCCAGTTCCACACTGCGACTTGCCTGTCCGTCTCCCATGGGTGAGTGGACACAGCCACATCCACACTGCACGCCGCCTGCCCGTCTCCCGTGAGTGTGTGGACACAGCCTGATCCACACAGCGCCCAGCCTGCCTGTGTCCCGTGAGTTTGTGGAAACACCAGATCCACACTGCACCCTGCCTGCCTGTCTCCCATGGGTGTGTGGACACAGCCAGTTCCACACAGCGTCCTGCCTGCCCGTCTCCCGTGGGTGCGTGTATCCAGCCACATCCACACTGCGCCTGCATGCCTGTCTCCCGTGGGTGAGTGGACACAGCCAGTTCCACACAGAGCCCTGCCTGCCCCTCTCCCATGGGTGATTGGACACAGCCACATCCACACTGTGCCCTGCCTGCCCGTCTCCTGTGGGTGAGTGGACACAGCCAGTTCCACACTGTGCCCTACCTGCCCGTCTCCGGTGGCTGTGTGGACACAGCAAGTTCCACACAGTGCCCTGCCTTCCCATCTCCCATGGGTGTGTGGACACAGCCAGATCCACACAGCGCCCGGCCTGACCGTATCCCATGGGTGTGTGTAAACAGCCAGATCCATACCACGCCCTGCCTGCCCGTCTCTCCTGGGTAAGTGGACACAGCCAGTTCCAAACTGTGCCCTACCTGCCCGTCTCCCATAGGTGAGTGGACACAGCCAGGTCCACACTGCGCCCTGCCTGCTCTTCTCCCGTGTTTGTGTGGACACAGCCACTTCCATACAAACCCCTGCCTGACCGTCTCCTGTCGGTGTGTGGACATAGCCAGTTTCACACTGCGCTCTGCCTTCTCGTCACCCATGCGTGAGTGGACACAGCCAGTTCCACACAGCGCCCTGCCTGCCTGTCTCCCGTGGGTGTGTGGATACGGCCAGATCCACACAGCGTCTGCTCTTTGGGAACCGACACGCTGGAGGAAACCTTGAGAGGCTGAGAGGGGAGGGAGTTGCAGAAGAAGGCCAGGATGTCATTTTGAGGGAGTATGTGACCAGAACTCATCCCGTTGCTTTTGGGGTTCTATGGGCTCCACGTAGGAATCTTTGGTGGTGGCACCTGATGTTGGGGGATCCGGAGTCACACCCAGACCTGCTCCACAGGCCTCCTTTTACTTTTCTCTTTGGATTCATTATTTTTAAAAAGTGTCTCTTACCTCTATTATTGCATTTTCTTTTCTCTGTCTTTTCAAGCTTATGATGGGAGTACAAGTATTCAGGTGACATGTGTTGCCCGTGCCCCCCTCCCCCCTGTGTTCTTATTCATTTACCTCTCATGTTGTTCCAGCGTATTGTGGGGGTACCAATGTTAAGGTCGGGTACGTTGCCCTCTCCCAGCCTCCCCCCTCGGGTCAGAGCTTCAAGTTCGCCCATCCCCCAGTCGGTAGGCACCCACCCCATTCCTAATAAATGTGTATGCCCATCCCCTCCCCCCACCCACCCGACACCCACCCGATGAAGGTGATTCCTCTCTGACCACTTAGGTGTCCATCCGTTCGTACCAATTTGCTGGTGAGCGCGCTCACGTGGTGCTCGTGTGTCCATTCTTGGGATACTTGGCTTACTGGAACGGGATCCAGCTCTGGCCAGGAGAACACGAGAGGTGCCCTCTCACCGCTGCTCCTCATAGCCGAACGGCACTCCGTGGTGTCCACGCGCCACATTTTATTAATGCACTCCTGGATGGATGGGCACTCGGTCGCTTCCACATCTTTGCGATTGTGAATCGTGCCCTAACTGTAACCCTAACCATTACCCAGCTCGTCTCCTCTGCCCCTACCTGACGCACTCCTCCCCGCCAGGCCCGTCACTGTCCTGGGCCCCTGCCTGAATGGCTCCTTCCCGCCCGGCCGATCACCATCCTCTGCCCCTGCCTGACACCCTCCTCCCCGCCCGGGCCATCACCTGGGCCCCTGCCTGACTCGCTCCTTCCCTCCTCCCCACCCGGCCCGTCACCGTCCTCGGCCCCTGCCTGACCGGCTCCTTCATGCCCAGCCTGTCACCGTCCTCGGCCCCTGCCTGACGGGCTCTTCCGTCGCCTGGGCCTTCCAAGGGCTTGGTGTGGACGCTGCTTCCAGGAAGCCCTTCAGAAACCCGGCAACAGGGTGGCCGCAGCAGTCTCGAGCAGCCATACCTAAGTGTCCCTGGTGTCTTCCCTGAGGCCCTGCGGCTGCCGCCCCCCACAAGGGGAGAGCCGCGGAGGTGGGTACCGCCTCCTCATGGGGACGTACACGCAGCTCTCCACGTCAGATTCCGGGGCTCTCTGTCCTGCCTGAAGGCCCAGCTGGCCTGCGGGTCCTTAGAGTGGCAAAAGCATCCGAAAACTGAGATTGAGGGTCCGGTGGCTGTCTGCACTTTTGTGCTGGGCACCCCAGGGAGGCCCGGGGGCTGGCTGGACAACGTGGTCTGCTGGGCGGGGGGGTTGGAGGAGCAACTGATGCCCTTTGCACTTTGGGTAGCAAGAGTCTGAGGTGTCTCTGAGCCCTGGGCCATGTCAGGGTGGGGGGGAGGAGGAGGAGGAGGAGGAGGAGGAGGATGTGGGAGGGGCCGTGACCTGCAGTCCTGTTCCCGGGGTGGCACGGCATGTGGCTTCTTGCACAGGCTGCTTGGCCTGGGCTCCCTGCACCTGGGCCTTTGGAGGACTGGCCCTGTGCTTGCCAACACTTCCTGCAGGGACCCAGAGCTGGGAGGTTGCATCTCTCAGCCCTGAGTCGGGCAGAGCCCCAGCGGGCCATGCCCACAACTTCTCTCAGCACGGGTCCCCCAGAAGGCTCCTTTGGGACCAGGATTCTCTTGCAGGTGACTGTTAAGGTCTGGCCCCTGGATGGAGGGGCACCAAGAGTAGAGGAGCAGGAAGGGGAAGGGCGTGGCCATGCGAGGAGACACTTTGAGGCCAAGTCCCAGCTTCAGCCTGATCCTCCTGGGTCATGTACACCCTGGGAACCCCGGGGTGTACATCACACCTCCTGGTTGTCCCACTCTGAGACCGGGAGCCGGGCTTCGCATTCCCACAGCAGCCGGTCGTGGGCTGAGGACACTTGGGGCGTTGGGAACTCCCTGGCTTCTCCTTGGATTAACATCTGGAGCTGCTTGTGAATTGTGCCGCCACACACACCCGAGTGCAGGTGTCTTCCGCACAGACTGCGGGCCTGGCTCTTCTGAATGCCGCTAGCTTGTGACCCACCCACGGGGAACCTGGTCAGGGTACTTTCTCTCAGGGGCAGACTCTGATCTGGGCGGGCTACTGGTGTCTCTGTTTGCTCGTTTCTTTCTTCCATTTCGGGAAAGGCTTCCTTACTGGGTGTGGAAATCTCCTATGCCTTTCCTCTCCTATTCTGTCAGCTTTAAAATTCTCCTTCAGTTGCCACCCTCACAGATGGATTAGGAAACTCTTTCCGGTGCACTCATTAGTGAAATGACCTCAATGAAGCTGGAATCCAATATCTACTCGCCGATTTTTCGCGAGTCCACACACCGGTGTGGTTGGGGTCCAATGCAGCCCTGGCCAGGCCCAGGGCCCTTGGACTGGGCCACAGGAGGACACAGAGGAGGGTCCCGGCCCCCACGGTAGCGGTTCGGGCAGTTCTCCAAGGGCTTGGGCGTTTTCCAGAGGTAGGAGATGGAGGGGACTGATTTCTTCAGCACCCCAGAAACCACGCCACCCCACCCCACCCATGGGACACATCCCGAGAGGGAGACGCCCCATACACTCGCTCCCCTCCCCCTTGTGCTGTGCCCCAGCCCTGGCCTGGGGGAATAGGTGGCAGCCCACGCCACAGGGCGGGGGGTGGGGGGGGCACAGCTGAAAGGGGTTGTGGGGGAGGGCGGCCCCTAGCTGGGGTCAAAGGGCCAGTGCCCCGCGCGTGCGCAGTCAGCGGCGGAGGTGGTGGTGGCAGTGGCGGAGACTCGCTGGGGGTGGGCAGCAGGTAGGTGAAGGAGGCCAGGCGAGGAGAGGAGGGGGGCTGGAAGGTCTCCACCTTGGCCAGTCCAGCCGTGGAGGCGCATCTTCTGTGAGTGTGAGTGACTGTGAGTGTGTGTGGGTGTGTATAGAGAGACAGCCCCCCACCCCGGCCTGCCCCGCCCCGCCCGTCACCCCTGTCCCTCGGAGCCCGCCGGACCCGGCCGGCGAACTCAACAGTCCCGGCCCGGCGCGGGGCCTGGGGCGGGAGGAGGCGGCGGGGAAGCGCAGAGAGGCTCGGCTTCTTGAGGGTGGCAGGGGCGCCCACCGCCGTCTAGGGCCACACCACCCTGAACGCGCTGGATCTCGTCTGTTCTCGGAAGCTAAGCAAGGTCGGGCCTGGTTGGTACTTGGATGGGAGACCGCCTGGGAATACCGGGTGCGGTAGGCTTTTTTTTTTTTTTTTTTTTTGCCTCTTGTTCTGTCCCCTTTCTGGGAGCGCGGCGGCGGCCCGGGGTGGGGGTCACCCCCACCCTCAGCGCCCGCCGCGGTGCCTGGCGCCCCCGCCCGCACCGTGGGGCCTCCTCTTGTCCCAAGCCATGACATCGCCACCACAGGGCAGCATGCGTGGCATCTGGACTGTCAGGTGTGAGACCGAAGGTCTGGTCTGTGGGAACCGACACGCTGGAGGAAACCTTGAGAGTCTGAGAGGGGAGGGAGTTCCAGAAGAAGGCCAGGATGTCATTTTGAGGGAGTATGTGACCAGAACTCGTCCCGTTGCTTTTGGGGTTCTATGGGCTCCACGTAGGAATCTTTGGTCGTGGCACCTGATGTTGGGGGATCCGGAGTGACACCCAGACCTGCTCCACAGGCCTCCTTTTACTTTTCTCTTCGGATTCATTATTTTTAAAAAGTGTCTCCTATCTCTATTATTGCATTTTCTTTTCTCTCTCTCTTCAAGCAGATGATGGGAGTACAAGTATTCAGGTGACATGTGTTGCCCGTGCCCCCCTCCCCCCTGTGTTCTTATTCATTTACCTCTCATGTTGTTCCAGCGTATTGTGGGGGTACCAGTGTTAAGGTCGGGTACGTTGCCCTCTCCCAGCCTCCCCCCTCGGGTCAGAGCTTCAAGTGTGCCCATCCCCCAGTCGGTGCGCACCCACCCCATCCCTAATGGATGTGTATGCCCATCCCCTCCCCCCACCCGCCCGACGCCCACCCGATGAAGGTGATTCCTCTGTGTCCACTTAAGTGTCCATCGGTTCATACCAATTTGCCGGTGAGCGCGAGCACGTGGTGCTCGTGTGTCCATTCTTGGGATACTTGGCTTACTGGAACGGGTTCCAGCTCTGGCCAGGAGAACCACGAGAGGTGCCCTCTCACCGCTGCTCCTCATAGCCGAATGGCACTGCGTGGTGTCCACGCGCCACATTTTATTTATGCACTCGTGGGTCGATGGGCACTCGGGTCGCTTCCAGGTCTTTGCGATTGTGACTTGTGCCCTGACTCTAACCCTAACCCTTACCCAGCCCGTCTCCTCCTCGACCCCTGCCTGACTGACTCCTTCCCGCCTGGCCTGTCACCTGTCACCGTCCTCTGCCCCTGCCTGATGGGGCTCCTCCATCGCCTGGGCCTTCCAAGGGCTTGGTGTGGACGCTGGTTCCAGGACGCCCTCCCAGGAACCCGGTAGCAGGGCTGCCCCAGCGTCTCGCGCAACCCAACCATCCACTGGCTGCCTTAGCTAAGTGGCCTGCGGGGGACGTGCTCCCGCTGTGTGGTGGGGGCCCAGCCTGGTGTCTTCTCTGAGGCCCCGGGGCTGCCGCTCCCCGCAAGGGGAGAGCTGGGGAGGTGGGGACCGCCTCCTCATGGGGACGTACACCCAGCTCTCCACGTTGGATTCCGGGGCTCTCTTTCTGCCAGAAGCCCCAGCTGGCCTGCAGGTCCTTAGAGTGGCAAAAACATCCGAAAACTGAGATTGACGGTCCGGTGGGTGTCTGCACTGTTAACGGAAAAAAATTTAAACTCTGTAAAATAATTTTAAAGAGATTTATTTTGAGCCAAATTTGAGGACCATGACCCGGAGCCACTGCCAAGAGGCCTTGGGCAAGTGGACTCGCCGTGGCTGGGTTACAGTTCAGTTTTATACATTTTTAGAGAGACAGGGGTTACAGGCAAAGTCACAAATCAATACATGAGAGGCATATATTGGTTTGGCCTAAAAAGGTGGGACATTTTGAAGCGGGGGCTTATAGGTTATAGGTGGGTTTAAAGATTCTTTGGCTGGCAATTGGCTGAGAGAGTTAGTCTTTATTTAGAAGACCAGGAAGGATATGCTTACTTTAAGATAAGGGTATGAGCACTCTGGGAGGTCTAGACAGGAGGACATTTTAAATTTACAATAATAGGCGCCTGCTAGGATGTTTGAGTTAAGATATTTTAAATTTATGATAGGCATCTGCTAGGATGCTTGAGTTAAGACAGGGGCTTTTTATTTTTTAGGTGATGTTAATGCCATACCAGAATTAGGTCAGGAAGTAAACCACTGCTTTGTTTGGTTAACAAAAGCCGCTTAGTGGGAATTTACCCTTTGTCAGCCTAACCCTGCTGGCCTCCTTACCATTTGCCAGCCTAACCCAGCTGGCCTTCTTAGGAAGGAGTTTTTAGCAAAAAATTAGAGTTTAGTCTTTAGTTCCCCCTGTTGGCCAAAGATTATTTTATGGAATGTATATGTAGGCTAATAACTAGCATGAGGTCTCAAGGTGCTAGGAAGGCTCATTTTTAGAGATGTCTGGTTTTATGGTGCTAGGAAGGCTCATTTTTAGAGTTGTTTGTCTGGTCGCATGGTGTTGTGAAATAGGTGGTGTTATATTTTAGGGGAGGGACATGACTCTATTTGATTTAATAGCCAATTGTTAAAGGGGGCTAGATAGAGTCAGGCCTCGGGCCTACTCTGAAAAAACTGAACCAGATTTATTTTTTTAGCTATTATGATTTGGGCCTTTGATTGATTTTTTTTTTTTTCTTGTATCTGGTATAGCATTTACAGGAAACATAATTAGAGTTATAGGTAGAATTAGAAGGTAGCAAGCAGCCTAACCAGCCAAAAAAATAATTTTTTTTATGCATTATTATATTTTTTTAATCAGACTTATAATGTGTTTACCCTGTGTATTAACAGTCAATTGAACTTTATGGTAAATTTTATTTGAGGATTATAAAACTGATATCAATTTAGAATTTAATAAATGTAATTTTTTTTTTGGACAATTAGTCTTTATAGGTATAATATTTTGAGGAGGGCATAAATTAAACTTGAGAAACATTTGATTTTTAATATTTTAAAGGCAAAGTTATAAGACTAATTTACCTACAACTTGTAACAAAATATAAGCATTATTAACAATTAAGCTAAGGAGGAAATTTAGTAATTTATAGTAAGGTGGCTGATAAATTATTTATTATATTTTTTTTGGATAAATTTATAACTGATAAAAATTATTTTAAGTTTATAGGAAGCAGAGAAAGACTTTTATGATTGGGATGGCTATTTGCAGCATGTGGCCTGAAAAGACAGAGTATTTTTTGTGTGTCCCTCCTTTATTTGGAGGGTCTAAACTAATTCCATCCCTCAGAATTGGCCCTTATAATCTGGCACGCCCCCTCTTCTGCAATATTCCCTGGGCTCAGAGGGAGGATATTTGAACAAGGCTTTTGCAGATTTTATGGTTTTAAGGTCTCAGAGATTAGGTAAACTTGTTAATTACCTAAAATTTGTTAGGACTCTAGAAAACAAAACAAAAGAATTAGTAATGTTTTAAATAAAGAGTCTTTATATGAAAATTTAGTTCTATTTTATGAGGGTTGAATTAGCTATACTTATGGTCATATTAAATTTTTAATTAAAGTCTTGGAACTTTGTTTTGTTTTAGTCTAGTGGTATACATAATTTTTAAAGTATACATAATCTCTAATACTTAGAAACCAGTATTTAAGTGGATTTGTCAGTCCTTTTTATGGCCTTTACTTGAAGAAGCCAAAATTAGACTTAGCCAGAAAGAACTATTTTTTGAGATGAATTAAAGAAAAATAATTACTTAAAAGATGATAAAACTTGACTAGCCATGGTTACAGAGAGTCTAAATTGGTTATTTTGTGACATATAGCAATTTTACTTAATAACTATAATTATTACTGATAACACATATTAAGACATGTCAATATTTTATAATATTAGTATATTAATAACATACTTATAAGTACAGCCCAAAGAAAGTTAAACACCATTTTATATTTGACAATGTTCCCTGGATAGTTTTGACACATTAAAATAAATTTAAAGTCTGTCTTAGACTTTTGGTGATTTTAATGTGTAAAAAGCTAGTTTAAGGTCAAAAGGCTGGATTTAGAATTTAAGTTTTGGAAAGGTTGTCAAATATTAAAGGCTTAAAGTATTTGTGTATATATAATTATAAACCACTATAAAATAATTTTAACAAAGAGAGAGATAGACATTAAATAAATTTAAAGGTGATAAAGTTATATGGATACAAATTTTAACCTTTCTTTAGTTTTTTTAGTTAGTCAAAACCTAATAAAGAAGCCGGGCGCGGTGGCTCACGCCTGTAATCCTAGCTCTCTGGGAGGCTGAGGTGGGTGGATTGCTCAAGGTCAGGAGTTCAAAACCAGCCTGAGCAAGACCCCGTCTCTACTATAAAATAGAAAGAAATTAATTGGCCAACTGATTTATATATGTAAAAAATTAGCCGGGCATGGTGGCACATGCCTGTAGTCCCAGCTACTCGGGAGGCTGAGGCAGTAGGATTGCTTGAGCCCAGGAGTTTGAGGTTGCTGTGAGCTAGGCTGATGCCACGGCACTCACTCTAGCCTGGGCAACAAAGTGAGACTCTGTCTCAAAAAAAAAAAAAAAAAAAAAAAACCTAATAAAGAGAGCACAGGGATTATTTGACAAAGCATAAAATGTTTTACCAATGCATAAAATGCCAATTATTAAAATTAAACACCTTTTGTACTACACTACTTTTTATATTAAAAGGAAAAAAACGTTATAAAATTAAAATGAGTATATATGTTATTTTATTAAGAGTAAATTAATATTGACAGAAATCTTTGTTTTAGCCAAAATTTTTTAATACATTTTTTTTTTTTTTTTTTTTTTTTTTTTTTTTTTTTTTTTGAGACAGAGTCTCACTTTGTTGCCTAGGCTAGAGTGAGTGCCATGGCGTCAGCCTAGCTCACAGCAACCTCAGACTCCTGGGCTCAAGCGATCCTTCTGTCTCAGCCTCCCAAGTAGCTGGGACTACAGGCATGCGCCACCATGCCCGGCTAATTTTTTCTATATATATTAGTTGGCCAATTAGTTTCTTTCTATTTATAGTAGAGACGGGGTCTCGCTCTTGCTCAGGCTGGTTTTGAACTCCCGACCTCGAGCAATCCGCCCGCCTCGGCCTCCCAGAGAGCTAGGATTACAGGCGTGAGCCACCGCGCCCGGCCTACATTTTTTTATAAACTTTATTTTTACCTGCACGTACCACACACCATTTATAAAACATACCTTAAAACTTTTGATTTTGTCTTAACATTTTTTTTTAAATAACTATTTATTTTAGGACAAAAATTTTATGTAAGATTCTTTTTTTACATTATTTTTTTTGTTTAACCTTTTTTACCAAAATATATTTTTATATTCATTGTCTCTTTACATTTTTTTTTATATAAGTGGAATTTTTTATTTTTTTTTTAAATTTATTTTGATTTAACCTTTAAATAACCTCTGAATTAGACAAAGTTATACATTTTAATAAGAACATTTTGTTTTATAATTTTTTTTATTAAAAAAATCTATTTTTTTTGTTTAAGAAAGGAGACTCAGTGTCTTAACCAAGTATAAGACTTATTAGACAGACTGCAGTATAAGTTAATAAGGAAGCTGAATTTGTGTCTTTTTTTGCAGTTTATTAAAAGGTGAATAAAAAATTTTTTGTTATTCTTATTATATGACAATTTAGTTTAAAAGAGAAAACCAAATTTTATTGTATTAGTGTACTAATGATTAAAGTTAATTTTAATAAAATTTTATAAACAAATTTATTTAATTTTAACCTATAAGACTATAAGACCTTTATATAAACTTTTTATAACCTTTAACTTTTATATTTACTTAATTTTTAATGATTATTTACATATTGAATAAGTAGTTTTAAAGAAACCAATAAATTAAACAAAATAATGGACTTAAACAGAACTCTAGAACAAATGGGCCTGACTGACATTTTATAGCACATTTTACCTCAAAACCACTGAATATACATTCTTCTCATCAGCTCATGGGTCATTTTTTAAGATTGACCATATTTTAGGACACAAGGCACGTCTCAAACAATTTTTTTTTAAAAAAAAATAGAACATATACTATGTCTCTTTTTAGATTATAATGAAATAAATGTAGAAATTAACCCTAACAGGAGCTCTCATTTTTATATAAAGTCATGGAAACTAAACAACCTTTTATTAAATGATTACTTTATAAACGAGGAAATTAAGATGGAAATTAAAAGATTTTTTTTTTTTAACTAAATGACAACACAAGTTATTAAACACAAGTTATTAAAACCTGTGGGACACAGCTAAAGCATTCTTGAGAGGAAAGTTTGTTTTTATAAATGCCTATAAACAAAATTATCTTTTAACAAAACTAATACTTATGCTGTATAACATTTTATTAAAAGAATTTTTGTACAGAATTGTTTTTTTTTATTTAGAAGTTTTAATTATACGTACTGATTATAATATTAACTCTTAGAAAAACTTAGGAAGTTAAATTAACTTTGAACTGTTAGTCACCAATTGTATTAATATTCTTAAATATAAAGCTATGAAGGTATAAACTTAAACTTATATTTAAGAACTGATGTTTTAGTACTTTACCTTACAAATGACCCATTTATAAGGGACATATAATGACATTTTATGATTATTTTTTAACTTAACATGACTTTAAGATTTGTATTTATTGCATTTGTATTTATCTAATTTATTTATATTAGCACCTTACTTAGATTTTAGCTATTAAAAGTTTAAGTTACTTTATTAACCATTTTTATACCCTGTAAACTAGATATATATAACAGAACACGGATTAAAATATAAACTCAAATCTTATTAGAAACAATAAGCATTTAAATAAGACTTGTTATTTTAAACAAAATATAACATTACTTTTAAATTTTGTAAACATAGTAGTCATTTTAGAATATTTTGTTTAAAGGTATTTGCTAATTAGATCTTTCTAAAACATTACATTTTTAAACAAAATTTATTGGCATTATAGGGGAATGTCTCTGGCACCCAAAGTTTGGGAGCAAAGGCCACTGTTCTCTTAAAGGCTTGCTGAAAATTTACTGACATTAAAATTAATAGGATTAATAAGAGAAGGACTTAAAACTTATACATGGACGTTTTTAGAATGAACACAAAGATGCAGGGGAAATTGTCTATTTTTTTATGTTTAAAGTATGGACAGCTGTGTAGAAAGATGATTGGACAAAAAGGATATGAGCTAATTTTAACAGGCTTAGTGGCAGAACCAGCAAGGCATTTTATATTTAGATTTTGCTTGGCCTCTTGAGTGTGCATTTTTCCCTTTTGGGTGTAGGACAAAGCCCTTTTTTTTGGCATGGGGTTTTACAGTAAAACAAAGTAGGTCAGATAATTGCTTTATGGCCATTTTACATGAATAATTTTAGGTTTTATGGCTAGCTTTAGGGAAGAATTGGCACAAGAGGTGAGCAAGGTCAGAAAATTTTGCTTTTGAAGCCTTTATTTTAAGCTAGTTTTTTTTTTTTTAATCCCATTAACATAAGATCTCCTGGCTGTAGACTGAGGAAAAAAAACTTTTAGCACCATTTGTCAGCACCTCAAATAATGATATAAAGTGGTAACATGCTTTTTACATGAGGCTCAAGATTAAGCTGTTAAAAAAAAACACAAACTATCTAAATGGTTTCAAAACAATGTTTAGTGCATAAACTTGAGCACATTTATAGAGTAAGATTACTTTGAGAGTCTCATGGATTTTAACCATCATTTACTTTTTATCTTAAATTGCTATATAAAAATTAATAATTTAGAATTTTTTTTTTAGGCAAAAACTCTATTATAGTAACACAATGTAATTATAACTAGCTAGATTGTAAAGAGTAGGACAAAAATGGACAAGACCAAGGTAAAACTAAAGCTTTTAATTTAAGTTCTTTATAACTTTCAGGACAACTTTGAATTCTTAACAGTACTGTTAAATGAGTTGAACACACCTTGTGCACCTCTCTACAGGCATTGAATGAGTGGAGGTAAACTATTTTTGCAGTTAGGATTAAAAGACCAAAACTAAAATGTTTTTTTTTATACACCTTTAACGATTAAATTTGGATTTTTTTTCCCTCTACTTGGTGTTTTATTTATTCTAATTTGCTGACTCAGGCACATTTGCATTTTTACCTTAAAGTTAAACACATAAGTATTTTTGTTGGTAACCCAGATTTAGTTAATATCATTTGACCAAATATTAATTTTACTTTACTTATCAAAAATCACCCATTACTTTGTCTTTGGCTGAGTTTACATTTTTATTAAACCTTTACACGTCAAGAACTTAAAAATGTCTAGTAAAACCCAGGCAAAAACAAATGTATGCTGACAGTTTGAAAGCATTTTTACTATTACTTTACTAATAACACCTTATTTATTAATAATAACACAGCTTATTTACCAACGGTTACTAAATTCACATGAAGCATTTGGGTTTAATTTATGAGCGCTTCTTTAATTTTAAAACAGTCTGAAACCTATAAGCACAAACATGTGATACATGGACAGACATAAAACATACCCAAACATATACACTCTCTCAGACGCACACATATAAAGTTCTGATAAATTTTACCTTAGAATGTTAGCCATGAAATGGTAACACAAACTCACCAGTCTGTAAAAGAAAGCTGGATCTAAATTTCTTCTGACGAGACTGGAACTTGTACACCTGGCAAACTTTAGTTGACCTGATAGGTAACTTAATTAGGCCTGTGGATCAAAGTTTTGGGTAAAGCAGTTTCTATGGCAGTTTGATTTTTTTTTTTTTTCAGTGCAAAATGAGTTTTCTAAGTTAGCATTTTAGCTAGAACTGGCTGCAAGGTCTCTAGGTAGCCTTTCAATTGTAAATACCGCAAACAATGAGTTATCTTAACATCACTAGAAAAAGTTAGCAGATTTTAGAGTAGCCAGAAAGGAAGAGAGATAGCTTGAGACATTTTAATAGTGGGGGGTCGACCATTTTAGCTCTGAATTTTTCTTGATGTAATTTTGCCCTTTCTTAAAACCTTGTGCACAAGAATTAGCTATAACCAGCTGGAGCCCTAGAAAAACTGGCATGCCTTTGAATCTTTTCGTTTACAAAAATACTTGCAAGTAGAGACGCCACAAACCAACTGGGGTGCCCCAACAGGAGTCATTTTCTTTGCCCTTCCTCACTCTTAAGTGGAAAAAAAGGCAACGGAGAAAGCCCTTTAGAATGCACCTCCAAAACTAAATTAGGATCCCAAACAACAATTCCTAGGAAAAGAACCAGCTCAGAATAAACCAAGACCATCAACCAAAAACGGGAGGTCCGGATCTCAGGAGGACTTACCAGTTCCCGCCAAAGGAGAAGCTCGGAGTCGGAGGCCTAAAAGGGCCATGCCAGTACCTGGCGCCGAGTCCGCGCTGCTCCTTAGGCGGCCCTGAGTCTTCTCTGAGATCCTGCCGACTACGCCAAAATTGTTAACGGGAAAAAATTCAAACTCTGTAAAATAATTTTAAAGAGATTTATTCTGAGCCAAATTTGAGGACCATGACCCGGAGCCACTGCCAAGAGGCCTTGGGCAAGTGGACTCGCCGTGGCTGGGTTACAGTTCAGTTTTATACATTTTTAGAGAGACAGGGGTTACAGGCAAAGTCACAAATCAATACATGAGAGGCATATATTGGTTTGGCCTAAAAAGGTGGGACATTTTGAAGCGGGGGCTTATAGGTTATAGGTGGGTTTAAAGATTCTTTGGCTGGCAATTGGCTGAGAGAGTTAGTCTTTATTTAGAAGACCAGGAAGGATATGCTTACTTTAAGATAAGGGTATGAGCACTCTGGGAGGTCCAGACAGGAGGACATTTTAAATTTACAATAATAGGCGCCTGCTAGGATGTTTGAGTTAAGATATTTTAAATTTATGATAGGCATCTGCTAGGATGCTTGAGTTAAGACAGGGGCTTCTTATCTTTTAGGTGATGTTAATGCCATACCAGAATCAGGTCAGGAAGTAAACCACTGCTTTGTTTGGTTAACAAAAGCCGCTTAGTGGGAATTTACCCTTTGTCAGCCTAACCCTGCTGGCCTCCTTACCATTTGCCAGCCTAACCCAGCTGGCCTTCTTAGGAAGGAGTTTTTAGCAAAAAATTAGAGTTTAGTCTTCAGCACTTTTGTGGCGGGCACCCCAGGGAGGCCCAGGGGCTGACTGGACAACGCTGTCCGCTGGGCGGGGGGGTGGGCGTTTGGAGGAGCAACTGATGCCCTTTGGACTTTGGGTAGAAAGTGTCTGAGGTGTCTCTGAGCCCTGCGCCATGTCGGGGTGGGGGGGAGGAGGAGGAGGAGGAGGAGGTGGGAGGGGCCGTGACCTGCAGTCGTGTTCCCAGGGTGGCATGGCACGTGGCTTCTTCCACAGGCTGCTTGGCCTGGGCTCCCTGCACCTGGGCCTTTGGAGGACTGGCCCTGTGCTTGCCAACACTTCCTGCAGGGACTCAGAGCTGGGAGGTTGCATCTCTCAGCCCTGGGTCGGGCAGAGCCCCAGTGGGCCATGCCCACAACCTCTCTCAGCAGGGGTCCCCCAGAAGGCTCCTTTGGGACCAGGATTCTCTTTTGGGTGACTCTGTAACGTCTGGCCCCTGGATGGAGGTGCACCAGGAGTAGAGGAGCAGGAAGGGGAAGGGCGTGGCCATGCGAGGGGACACTTTGAGGCCAAGTCCCAGCTTCAGCCTGATCCTCCTGGGAACCCCTGAGTGTACATCACACCTCCTGGTTGTCCCGCTCCGAGACCGGGAGCCGGGCTTCGCGTTCCCACAGTAGCCAGTCCTGGGATGAGGACACCTGGGGCGTCGGGAACTCCCTGGCTTCTCTTTGTGGTACCATTTGGAGCTACTTGTGAATCGTGCCGCCACGCACGCCCCAGTGCAGGTGTCTTCTGCACAGACTGCGGGCCTCGCTCTTCTGAATGCCGCTAGCTCGCCACCCACCCACGGGTGAACCTGGTCAGGGTACTTTCTCTAAGGAGCAGACTCTGACCCGGGCGGGCTACCGGTGTCTCTGTTTGCTCGTTTCTTTCTTCCATTTCGGGAAAGACTTCCTTGCTGGGTGTGGAAATCTCCTATGCCTTTCCTCGCCTATTCTGTCAGCTTTAAAATTCTCCTTCAGTTGCCACCCTCACAGGTGGATTAGGAAACTCTTTCCGGTGCACTCATTAGTGAAATGACCTCAATGAAGCTCAAATCCAATATCTAATCGCCGATTTTTCACGAGTCCACATGCCAGGGTGGTTGGGGTCCGATCCACCCCGGGCCAGGCCCAGGCCCCTTGGACTGGGCCAGAGAAGGACACAGAGCAGGGTCCCGGCCCCCACGGTAGCGGTGCCCACAGTTCTCCAAGGGCTTGGGGGTTTTCCAGAGGGAGGAGATGGAGGGGACTGATTTCTTCAGCACCCCACAAACCACGCCACCCCACCCCACCCATGGGACACATCCCGAGAGGGAGACGCCCCTACACTCGCTCCCCTCCCCCATGCGCTGTGCCCCAGCCCTGGCCCTGGGGAATAGGCGGCAGCCCACGCACAGGGCGGGGGGCACAGCTGAAAGGGTTTGTGGGGGAGGGCGGCCCCTGGCTGGGGGCAAAGGTCGAGCGCCCCACGTGCGCGTGCGCAGTCAGCAGTGGCGGCGCGCTGGGGGTGGGGGGCGGGTAGGTGAAGGAGGGGAGGCGAGGAGAGGAGGGGGGCTGGAAGGTCTCCACCTTGGCGGGTCTAGCCTTGGAGGCGCGTCTTCTGTGAGTGAGTGAGTGTGAGTGTGTGTGTGTGTGTAGAGAGACAGCCCCCCACCCCGGCCCGGCTCTCCCTGCCCGCCCCGCCCTGCCCGTCACCCCAGTCCCGCGGAGCCCGCCAGACCCGGCCAGTGAACTCAACAGGCCCAGCCCGGCGCGGGGCCTGGGGCCGGAGGAGGCGGCGGCGGGGAAGCGCAGAGAGGCTCGGCTTCTTGAGCGGGGCAGGGGCTCCCTCTGCCATCTCTGGCCACGCTGCCCTGAACGCGCCCGATCTCGTCTGATCTCCGAAGCTAAGCAGCGTCGGGCCTGGTCAGTACTTGGATGGGAGACCGCCTGGGAATACCGGGTGCCATAGGCTTTTTTTTTTTTCCTTTTTGCCTCTTGTTCTGTCCCCTTTCTGGGAGTGGGGCGGCGGTCCGGCGGATCACCCCCACCCTCAGTGCCCGCCGCGGTGCCTGGCGCCCTACCCGGCGCCGTGGGGCCTCCTCTTGTCCCGAGCCGTGACACCACTGCCACGCGGCAGCATGCGTGCCATCTCTACTGTCAGGTGTCAGACCAAAGCTCTGGTGTGTGGGACCGACATGCTGGAGGAAACCTTGAGAACCTTGAGAGTCTGAGAGGGGAGGGAGTTGCAGAAGAATTCCCAGGATGTCATTTTGAGCAAGTATGTGACCAGAACTCGTCCCGTTGCTTTGGGAGTTCTATGGGCTACACTGTAGGAATCTTTGGTGGTGGCACCTGATGTTGGGGGATCCGGAGTCACACCCAGAGCTGCTGGACAGGCCCCATTTTACATTTCTTTTCGGATTCATTTTCTTAAAAAGTGTCTCTTATCTCTATTGTTGCATTTCCTTTTCTCTCTCTTTTCAAGCAGATTATGGGAGTACAAGTATTGAGGTGACATGTACTGCCCGTGCCTCCCTCCCCCCTGTTTTCTGATTCATTTATTTCTCATTTTCCCCCAGCGTACTGTGGGGGTACCAATGTTAAGGTCGGGTGTGAGGACTAAACTCTAATTTTTTGCTAAAAACTCCTTCCTAAGGAGGCCAGCTGGGTTAGGCTGGCAAATGGTAAATTCCCACAAGGCGGCTTTTGTTAACCAAATGAAGCAGTGGTTTACTTCCTGACCTGATGCTGGTATGGCATTAACATCACCTAACAGATAAGAAGCCCCTGTCTTAACTCCAGCATCCTGGCAGATGCCTATCATAAATCTAAAATGTCATAACTGAGCATCCTAGCAGGCGCGTATTCTTTAATTTAAAGCATCTTAAAACATCCTAGCAGGCGCCTATTGTAAATTTAAAATGTCCTCCTGTCTGGACCTCCCAGAGTGCCCACAACCTTATCTTAAAGTAAGCATATCCTGCCGCACATGGTGGCTCACGCCTGTAATCCTAGCACTTTGGGAGGCCGAGGGGGGCGGATTGCTCAAGGTCAGGAGTTCGAAACCAGCCTGAGCGAGACCCCGTCTCTACCAAAAATAGAAAGAAATTAATTGACCAACTAAAAATATACAAAAAATTAGCCGGGCATGGTGGCACATGCCTGTAGTCCCAGCTACTCGGGAGGCTGAGGCAGCAGGATCGCTGAGCCCCGGAGATTGAGGTTGCTGTGAGCCAGGCTGATGCCACGGCACTCACTCTAGCCTGGGCAACAAAGTGAGACTCTGTCTCAAAAGAAAAAAAAAATTAAAGTAAGCATATCCTTTCTGGTCTTCTAGATAAAGTCTAACCCTCTCAGCCAATTGCCAGCCAAAGAATCTTTAAACCCACCTATAACCTGTAAGCCCCCACTTCGAGATGTCCCACCTTTTTGGGCCAAACCAATGTATGCCTCTCATGTATTGATTTGTGACCTTGTCTATAACCTTTGTCTCTCTAAAAATATATAAAACTAAGCTGTAACCCAGCTACAGCGAGCCCACTTGCTCAAGGCTTCTTGAGAGTGGCTCCGGGTCATGGTCCTCAAACTTGGCTCAGAATAAACTTCTTTCAAATATTTCAGGGCTTGGATTTTTTCCGTCCACAATTTTGGCGTAGTCGGCAGGATCTCAGAGAAGACTCGGGACCCCTGAAGGAGTCGCCCGAACCCGGAGCTAAGGTATCAGCACGGGCCCATTGAAGCCCTTCCGACTTTGAGCCGCTCCTCCGGCGGGAACCGGTAAGTCCTCCTGAGATCCGGACCTCCCACTCTTGGTCAAAGGTCCCAGTTTATTCTGAGCTGTCTATTCTCTTCCTAAAAATTGTTGTTTGGGACCCTAATTTGATGTAAAAGTGCACTCTGAAGGGCTTTCTCTGCTGCCTTTTTCCTCTCAAAGACCAATTTCGATTGGCTTGTCTGCATATTTGCATAAGGAACCCAACTGTCCTATTCATAGATAAATGAGAGACTGAGTTTCTCAGCTCCAAAGATAAGGGGCAGCTTACTCCTCCCAGACCTAAGGTAGCCCTGGGTGACCAGAGCCCTGATTGGGAGTTGCCTGGGGCGATTCCTGAGGTGCGAGTAGCCCCACAGGGAACCGCCCAACAAATTAATTTTAAAAAAGGCTCGTCCAGAAAACGCGCATAAGAGCTGATCACTCGGCGTTTTGAGCCCTCTCAGAGGTACTAGACCCCCAAAGAGAGAAACTGGGACACATAAGAGGGTGGGACCGAATCAGTGGTGAAGCACTGAGGAGCCCCACCCACAAGCAGCACACTCTGATCCACTACACCAAACCCTAGACCACAATTCGGTTCCTTCTTAAAAAAAAAAAAAAATGGGAAACAAATTATGTAAAAATGAGAAAAGGCAAAAAGAACGACCTCCTTCAGGCACCCCAGCTGATTTTATGTTTAATAATTATGGCGCCTCTACTTGCAAGTATTTATATAAATGGAAAGATCTTACTAAAGATGACCTAGGTCTGAGGTTTCCAAAATGGGGAACTTTCAATATTCCCAAATTGGTTTTCTTGCGCGCTAAACTAAAAAAACTAGGTTCTCCAATTAAGAAAAATAAATAAAAATCATACTATTGCTGGCACTTGGAATCATCCAAAAGAGAGAATGATAAACTTGCCTCCCTCCAGGAAGTTAATAAAAAAATACTTGAGACTGTCTCAGAATTAAAGAAACTAGCAGAAGCCGCTTCTAAAATCAGGAACGCTCCAAAAATTGTCTCTCCTTCTGCTCCCCCTAACCCTCTGTTCTCTAAATTTCCTTATCCTGATGATTTCATTTTCCCCCCTCCTTCCCCTATTCCTTCACCTCGAGCTGTAAAAGGATCAAAAATAGCTAAAAAAGAAGATAAAATAGTTGTTGCTCCCTTTAAAATAAAACCCACTGGGAGAGGGGACCCTAATATATTATATACACCCTGGACCAAGACAGAGTTAAAGGCTCTGGTGTCTGGGTTCCCTGATCCAACTCAAGACCCCCTCGGGTTTGCCAGAGAATTCCAATTAACACTTAAGACCTATGATCCAGGTTTCTCTGACCTGTATCAGCTAATTGAGTTACTAGTCCCCAAAAACAAAGCTAAAAAATGGTTCAGGGTAGCAGGTTAAAAACAACCTTTAAAAGATTTTGATAAAATAGATGCAAATAAAAAAAAAATGCAGGGAGCTCTGTGACCGCCTCTATAAAAACTTACCACAGATTTACCCTAAAGTTATAGATTGGGCAAAAGTGCAACAATGTAAAATACGCCCAAATAAAACCATACCTGACTTTTATAACAGGTTTAAGAAAACATTCAAACAATATTCAGGGATACCTCCTAAAAATTTTGAGCATGGTAAAAGTGACATTTTACTAAATTCTGGATTTGTACAAGGCTTAGACGACAAATTAGTAACCCTGATAAAAAAAAATAATGTGGCCTGGGCTTCTCTGCCCACTAGCAGCCAGTTGTCACAAACAATAGTTAAGAAGCAAAAGAAAACGGCCTCCAAGATTATGAGTTTACAGCTAAAGCAACTTAGTAACCAAGTCAAAAGGTCGGAGGGGTTCTGTCCCCTGCAGAGATCGCAGCTGGCCACCAAGAAAGTGATTTATTATTACTGCAAAAAAAAGGGACACCTTAAAAAAGATTGTAAAAAACTTAAATGGGTGCTTGCACAAAAGGAGCAAAAGGCCTTAGAGGGAGGCACCAAAGAAACTTTAAAACCAGAATAGGGAGGCTCCGAGGGAATAGAGAGGGTTTTCCCCTTACTTCTAACAAACACTCTAGGGGAAATAGAAATATCCATAAATAAAAAAGACACCAGGCCGGGCGCTGTGGCTCATGCCTGTAATCCTAGCTCTTGGGAGGCCGAGGCGGGCGGATTGCTCAAGGTCAGGAGTTCAAAACCAGCCTGAGCAAGAGCGAGACCCCGTCTCTACTATAAATAGAAAGAAATTAATTGGCCAACTGATATATATATAAAAAATTAGCCGGGCATGGTGGCGCATGCCTGTAGTCCCAGCTACTCGGGAGGCTGAGGCAGAAGGATCGCTCGAGCCCAGGAGTTTGAGGTTGCTGTGAGCTAGGCTGACGCCAAGGCACTCACTCTAGCCTGGGCAACAAAGCGAGACTCTGTCTCAAAAAAAAAAAAAAATAAAAAAAGACACCAGAGCCCTTGTGGACACTGGTGCCACGCTGTCAGTCCTCAACCCTACCTTAATTAAAAACCCTCTCCCTCAAAGTAAAGTAAAAATTCAAATGGTAGGGGTTTCAAACTCCCCAATTGTTGCCTTTAAATCTGATCCACTCCAATATCAATTGGGAGAGCTTATAGGACAGCATGTTTTCCTTTTAATAGATAGTGCTCCTATACACCTGCTGGGACGGGATTTCTTAGAGACCCATAATGCCCACATCTCATTTTCACAGAAGGGAGAGATGATTCTCAATTTGGGAGACACAGAAGACTTACAAAACCCTACATGCAGTATCATGCTTGCTGAGGTTAATGGAGATTTTGAACAGGGGGACGTAGAGCCTTTCTTATCCAAAATACCAGATTCTCTATGGGCAAACTCTTCCATGGATATTGGACAAATTAAGCCAGCAGTTCCCATAGAGATCACCATAGATGAGTCTAAACCCCTGCCAAACATTAAACAATACCCCCTTAGGCCTGAAGCCTTACTAGGAATCAAGCCAATCATTCAGGACTACTTAGATAAAGGACTCACAATACCCTGCACCAGCCCTTGTAACACACCAATCCTCCCAGTCAGAAAACCAAATGGGAAAGGCTGGCGGTTTGTTCAGGACCTAAGAGCCATAAATAAAACAGTGGTTCCGAGGCATCCTGTCGTCCCTAACCCCCACACCTTACTGTCCAATATTCCTATCACTGCCAGCCACTTCTCTGTCATTGACTTATGCAGTGCTTTCTTTAGCCTACCTGTAGATCAGGATAGTCAATATCTTTTTGCCTTCACTTGGGAAAATCGCCAGTATACATGGACAGTCTTGCCCCAGGGTTACTCTGAAAATCCTACATATTTTTCTCAAATATTAAAGGCAGATTTAGATGATATTGTATTCCAAAATGAATCTACTCTGATTCAGTATGTGGATGATTTGCTGTTGTGTTCACCCTCCCTGAGTGAATGCAGAGAAGACACTATATACCTGCTGCAACAGCTTGCCTTAAAGGGACACAAAGTGTCCAGAGATAAATTACAATTTAGGCTCCCCCAAGTTAAATACTTAGGGCACACAATTTTCCCAAAGGACTTCTTATAAACCCAGAAAGAATCTCTGCCATCATGGCCTTTCCTTTGCCCAAAACAAAAAAACAATTAAGAGGGTTCTTAGGGCTAACAGGCTACTGCAGAAGTTGGATTCCAAACTACTCATTAATGGCCCAGCCCTTATACAAAAAACTAAAGCATCACCAACCAGACCCAATTTGCTGGGGGGAAAGTGAAAAGCAATATATAGAGGATTTAAAACAGGCTCTTACCCAGGCACCTGCTTTAGGACACCCAAACTATAGCCTTCCTTTTTTCCTTTTTATACATGAAGTAGATGGAAATGCGCTTGGAGTATTAACTCAAAAGCATGGCGACAGTCACAGGCCAGTTGGTTATTTCAGCCAACAGTTAGACCCAGTAGCAAAAGGACACCCCCCTTATATGAGAGCCATATCAGCTGCAGCCATTTTATATAAAAAAATTGAGAAATTTGTCCTGGGGTCCCCACTAATAATTTATGCCCCTCATTCTGTGGAATCTCTCCTAAACTCTCACCACACTCAACACTATTCTGTAAGTCGCCTATAAAGTGCTTTTGCTTCCTGCCCCTAACATCACTTTGAAGCGCTGCAATATTCTTAACCCTGCAACTCTTCTCCCTCTTCCAGGTGAGCAAGAGGAAAAACATGACTGCAGTCTACTAACTGATATCTTACTCTCTCCTAGAGCAGATTTGCAGGAAACTCCTATCGAGAATGCTGAGTTAATTTGGTTCTTATTTAAAGGACCATCAGGGACATTATCAGGCGGGATATGCTGTCACTTCCACGGTAGACGTAATAAAAAGCGCCCAACTCAAAGGAGTAAAATCAGCCCAAATGGCTAAATTAATAGAATTAACTAGAGCTTATATTTTGGCTGAAGGGAAGGTAGCTAATATATACACTGATAGCCGCTATGCCTTTAAAATAGCCCATGATTTTGGCATGCTATGGAAACAGAGAGGATTTCTTACCTCATCTGGACAACCTATAAGAAATGGGCACCAAGTCTCAGAGCTATTAAAAGCAATTCAAATGCCTAAACAACTGGCAATCATAAAAATTCCTGGGCATTCCAAAGATAACACTAAAATAGCTAAGGGAAACAATCTAGCTGATGCTGCAGCAAAGAATGCTGCCCTAGGAAAGATGACCTGTCCTGTACGAGAATGCCCCTTCCGACCCACCGACACTCTCACTAACATTCTTTTACAGTACCAATAGGCATCAACCCCTAAAAAAAACAAATCTGGCAGCAAAAGGGAGGTGTATTTGACCCAAATAGGGAGTTGTGGCTGGGTCCCAACAAAAAACCTATAGTTCCTTTAGGTGCACAATTTCCTCTCCTTCAATTCATTCATAAAATGACTCACTGGGCCCCTGAAAAAATGATATTATGAAAAAAACAATATTTCTAAAAACCATCCCCCACAATAGCCCAAAAGGTATATTTTCGTTATACTATATGTCCAGAACATAACCCTGGCAAGCCTTTGCATGGCTCCCAAGGCCACTTTCCTTTGCCTGCAGGACCATTTAAAGTTTGGCAACTGGATTTTATCCAGATGCCACCATCCCAGAATTACAAATATGTATTGGTCCTGGTTTGCATGTTCTCCCATTGGGTAGAAGCATTTCCTTGTCGGAGGGCTACTGCCTTAACAGTAGGCAAAATACTGCTGGAAAAAATCATTCCAGTTTGGGAAATCCCTTCTGAGTTACACAGTGATCGTGGAACTCACTTTACAGGACAAATTATCCAATCCATCTGCAAAATTTGGCCCATAATACAACATTTCCATTGTGCCTATCATCCTCAGTCGTCTGGGTTGGTAAAACAAACAAATGGCACAATAAAAACTCAATCAGCTAAATTAACTGAGGCCTTTAACCTCCCCTGTCCAAAAGCCCTCCCACTGGTTTTGCTTAACCTTAGATCCTCTCCCTTTGGGAAGCACTGTCTATCACCTTATAAAATAATAACAGGGAGACCTATGAGGCTGGACGAGGGCTTATATGAGCCAGCCTTACTTAAAGGAGAAATACTACATTATTGTCAGGGACTACTTAAAGCTCTAACAAATAATGCAAAGATGATAACAGAGTCTTTCCACAGTGAGCTTACGGGAGCTAAAGACCCCAAGGATCATGGATTACAGCCAGGTGACTTTGTTTATTGGAAAAGGCACCAACTCAAAGACTCCTTACAACCTCGCTAAAAAAGACCTTACCAGGTACTCTTAACTAACTCTTGTGCTGCAAAATTAAAGGGGGTCGCCTCTTGGATTCATGTCTCACATCTAAAACGAGTGCCTGACCACGCTCCCGACCACACCTGGACTTCTAAATTAATCTCTGACACCCGCCTACGACTTCAGAAAACATCTGAGTCTCAATCGGCCTCCAAAGCGACGTCCAAAGCAACAACTGAAGCGGACAGTCTTCCCAAGACATTGGACCAGGCCAGTCCTCATAAACCCTAAAATAACTCTTATTCTTACTTTATTTGCTATAGAGTATATTGCTGCAAACCCTAAATGCCTTAACCAAGACCCCCAGGAGGTTGTTTGGGATTTGTAAAATCTCCCTTGGTATAACTTTCTAAATGGATATGGTTATAAATTTCCTTGTTAAGATTAAAAAAATATTTCACCTGATCATCCTCCTTCCCATAATTTCCCCTATCTGCCTACCCCACACTCCTGTTCTCTTTAAACCTAAAGATTTTTCCTGGCTTCCTGCAAATCTCACTACCTTCCCTGCCGGTAAAAATCATATCATTTGGTATGACATAGATCAGGATGAAATGAAGGCCACTGAATGAAACAGTTCCACTGTAAATCTCCCTAGAGGGGCCTCCTTTGCAGGGTACCTCTATTATAAAGCCTTAACCAAGTATAATGCCCTGCAGAAATATTTACCAAATAATGCCTCAGGACGATTATTGAGGAGATCTAATCAGATAAAATACTGCGTCACAATAGACATTGGTGATGACAAACTCAGACAACTGCCTGGGTATGATGGGAGAAACCTAGCAGCTTCCTGTGTAAACTGTCGTAGCATAAGCTGCCCAGACAACCACCAGCCCTGTGCTTGTGGCTGGATGCCCTTGTCCAGCACCAACCACACTGACACTGCCCATAAAAAACTATTTATGGGAGTCAGTTGGTGGACAGAAGTCCCTGACAGTACAAATTCCACCCTAAGACAAGGGCGCCTCTGAAAAGCCTTATGGCACACTCAGACAAAGGCATACTTAGGAGTAACCTCCACCCATCTGACAATTGTCTGGGATACCCAGCGGTTCTGGGTTAACTCTATTTATCCAAATTGCACTGAGGCCATTAGTATACAATGGCAACAGCATTCCTGGTGGATACACCAAAATTGGCCATCCAAAAGACTAAAACGCCATCTCACGGAAAAAATTGGAGCTGGGTTAGGTATATTGGGGCAAGCTAAATTCGCAGCTAATGAGGAGAGACATTCCCTAAAAAAAGATTCCCTCTCAAAAATAGGCCACATAAAAAAAATGCTGTTCCAAAAAAAAGAAAAGGGATGGAAAGCTGCCCTAAAAGATAATGCAGCTCTAATAAAGTAGATAGAAGAGACCAGACAAACCCTAAAGACATACGCCCAAACCCAGAGGTGGGAGCGAGCATGTGCTCTGACCCAACAAGGACTCATATCCATGTTATTACAAATAGAATCTAAAGTGGCTATAAAACAATGGCCTACAATACTCAGTGCTAAGGCTCAGTCTAGGCACCTATGGAAAATATATGGTTCCCCAAATCTATAAAAATTTTTAGATGGTAGATGTAATCTTAAACATTATATTTTAAAAATTCTGGCACCAAAGTTAAATGAGGCTCAACAATATCCTGTAGTTCAACTAGCTGGCATTAAAACCATTGTCAATAATACCAAAATACTCCCCATAAAAAGTCGATGGGCTATTTTAGCTGATAAAAACACCTGGCATCCCATTTCCCTCTCAGATTGTAAAAATAAAAAAGGAAAATGGCTATGCCCTCAAAACACTTAAAACCCTGATTTCTCCCAGATTTGGCCCCTAGTATCCACCCCCATAGAACATAACATCTGGTATATGAAAAAGGGCCGATTTTGCTGGGAGAAAAAACAAAATGACATTATAGAATTATATTTCTTTTGTAACAAAGCCTCCTTTGCCCTCCTAAATACTAGTATATGGTGTAACACAAAGGTGGTGAGAAAAATAAATTTGCTAACTGTAAACAAGTCCTATAATAATTTAAATATTAAAGATCGAATGTTTCTCAAATTCAATTTATACCCTCCTCAGGATGTTATACCTATGGAGACTAATTGGCCAGAGGAAAAATTAAACTTATTAGACTCCAAATTGGTATCGGTTTTACAATCCTCAAATAAAATTTACCATAAAGTTCAATTGACTGTTGATAAAAAAGATAAACATATTATAAGTCTGATTAAAAAATATGATGATGCATGCAGAGGATTTTTTGGCTGGTTAGGCTGCTTGCTACCTTCTGATTCTACCTATGACTTTCTTGGGCACCTTCTGTTTAGTACTTTTATGACACTCATTGCCATATTATTATATGTTTCTTGTAAATGCTATACCAGATACAGAAAAAGGAAAAAAAAAATCAATCAAAGGCCCAGATCATGATAGCTTGCAAAATAGATCTGGTCCAAGATGTGTTTTTAGACTAAGCCCGAGGCCTGACTCTATCTGGCCCCTTTTAACAATTGGCTACTAAATCAAGTAGAGTCAAGTCCCTCCCCTAAGATACAACACCGCCTATTCTACAGCACCATGGGACCAGATAGGCAACTCTAGGAATGAGCCTTCCTAGCACCGTGGGACCAGATAGACAACTCTAAATATGAGCCTTCCTAGCGCCATGGGACATCATGCTGGTTGTTGGCCTACACATGCATTCCATGGAATGATCTTTGGCCAACAGGGGGAACTGAGGACTAAACTCTAATTTTTTGCTAAAAACTCCTTCCTAAGGAGGCCAGCTAGGTTAGGCTGGCAAATGGTAAGGAGGCCAGCAGGGTTAGGCTGACAAACCTTAAATTCCCACAAAGCGGCTTTTGTTAACCAAACGAAGCAGTGGTTTACTTCCTGACCTGATTCTGGTATGGCATTAACATCACCTAAAAGATAAGAAGCCCCTGTCTTAACTCAAGCATCCTGGCAGATGCCTATCATAAATCTAAAATGTCTTAACTGAGCATCCTAGCAGGCGCCTATACTTAAATTTAAAGCATCTTAAAACATCTTAGGAGGCGCCTATTGTAAATTTAAAATGTCCTCCTGTCTGGACCTCCCAGAGTGCCCACAACCTTATCTTAAAGTAAGCATATCCTTTCTGGTCTTCTAGATAAAGTCTAACCCTCTCAGCCAATTGCCAGCCAAAGAATCTTTAAACCCACCTATAACCTGTAAGCCCCCGCTTCGAGATGTCCCACCTTTTTGGGCCAAACCAATGTATGCCTCTCATGTATTGATTTGTGACCTTGCCTATAACCTTTGTCTCTCTAAAAATATATAAAACTAAACTGTAACCCAGCTACAGCGAGCCCACTTGCTCAAGGCTTCTTGAGAGTGGCTCCAGGTCATGGTCCTCAAATTTGGCTCAGAAGAAACTTCTTTCAAATATTTCAGGGCTTGGATTTTTTCCGTCCACAGGTGCATCGCCCTTTCCCCGCCCCCCCCCTCGGGTCGGGTCAGAGCTTCAAGTGCGCCCATGCCCCGGTTGGTGCGCACCCACCCCATTCCTAATGGATGTGCATGCCCATCCCCTCCCCAGGCCCGCCCGACACCCACTCGATGAAGGCGATCCCTCTGTGTCCACTTAGGTGTCCATCGGTTCCTACCAATTTGCTGGTGAGCGCACGCACGTGGTGCTCGTGTGTCCATTCTTGGGACACTTGGCTTACTGGAACGGGTTCCAGCTCTGGCCGGGAGAACACGAGAGGTGCCCTCTCACCGCTGTTCCTCATAGCTGAACGGCACTCCGTGGTGTCCACGTGCCACATTTTATTAATGCACCCGTGGATCGATGGTCATTCGGGTCGTTTCCACATCTTTGCGATTGTGAATTGTGCCCTGACTGTAACCCTAACCCTTACCCAGCCCGTCTCCTCTGCCCCTGCCTGCTCCTTCCCGCCTGGCCCGTCACCGTCACCATCCTCGGCCCCTGACTGACGGGCTCCTCCATCCCCTGGGCCTTCCAAGGGCTTGGTGTGGACGCTGCTTCCAGGAAGCCCTCCAGGAACCCGGCAGCAGGGCGGCCGCGACGACTCACATGCGGGGGACGTGCCCCGGCTGTGCCGCGGGGGCCCAGCCTGGTGTCTTCCCTGAGGCTCTGTGGCTGCCACTCCCCACAAGGGGAGAGCCTTGCCGCGGAGGTGGGGGCCGAATCCTGATGGGGACGTACATGCAGCTCTCCACGTCGGATTCCGGGGCTCTCTGTCCTGCCCGGAGTCCCAGCTGGCCTGCGGGTCCTCAGGGTGGCAGAAACATCCTCAAATTGATATTGCGAGTCCGGTGGCTGTCTGCACTTTTGTGCTGGGCACCCCAGGGAGGCCCAGGGGCTGGCTGGACAACGCGGTCTGCTCGGAGGCTTTGGAGGAGCAAGTGATGCCCTTAGGACTTTGGTAGCAGTGTCTGAGGTGTCTCTGAGCCCTGGAGGCTTCTTCCACAGGCTGCTCGGCCTGGGCTCCCTGCACCTGGGCCTTTGGAGGACCGGCCCTGTTCTTGCCGACACTTCCTGCAGGGACCCAGAGGTGGGAGGTTGCATCTCCCAGCCCTGGGTCAAGCAGAGCCCCAGCGGGCCATGCCCACAACCTCTCTCAGCACGGGTCCCCCAGAAGGCTGCTTTGGGACCAGGATTCTCCTGCGGGTGAATTTTGAGGTCTGGCCCCTGGATGGAGGGGCACCAGGAGCAGAGGAGCCGGAAGAGGAAGGGGCTGCCCATGCGAGGGGACACTTTGAGGCCAAGTCCCAGCTTCAGCCTCATCCTCCTGGGCACCCCCGAACTGTACATCACACCTCCTGGCTGTCCCGCTCTGAGACCAGGAGCCGGGCTTCGCGTTCCCATACCAGCCAGTCCTGGGCTGAGGACATCTGGGGCGTCGGGAACTGCCTGGCTTCCCTTTTTGGTACCATTTGGAGCTACTTGTGAATCGTGCCGCCACACACACCGGAGTGCAGGTGTCTTCCGCACAGACTGCGGGCCTCGCTCTTCTGAATGCCGCTAGCTCGCCACCCACTCACGGGTGAACCTGGTCAGGGTACTTTCTCTCAGGGGCAGACTCTGATCCGATCGGACTACCGGTGTCTCTGTTTGCTCGTTTCTTCCTTCCATTTCGGGAAAGGCTTCCTTACTGGGTGTGGAAATCTCCTATGCCTTTCCTCACCTATTCTGTCAGCTTTAAAATTCTCTTTCAGTTGCCACCCTCACAGATGGATTAGGAAACTCTTTCCGGTGCACTCATTAGTGAAATGACCTCAATGAAGCTGGAATCCAATATCTAATCGCCGATTTTTAGCAAGTGCACACCCCGGGGTGGTCGGGGTCCAATGCAGCCCCGGCCAGGCCCAGGCCCCTTGGGCTGGGCCACAGGAGGACACAGAGGAGGGTCCCGGCCCCCACGGTAGCGGTGCGGGCAGTTCTCCAAGGGCTTAGGCGTTTTCCAGAGGTAGGAGATGGAGGGGACTGATTTCTTCAGCGCCACACAAACCACGCCACCCCACCCCACCCATGGGACACATGGAGAGAGAGAGAGAG
This sequence comes from Microcebus murinus, assembly GCF_040939455.1. Lineage (NCBI taxonomy): Eukaryota > Metazoa > Chordata > Mammalia > Primates > Cheirogaleidae > Microcebus > Microcebus murinus. The sequence continues at coordinate 32,776,258 of NC_134125.1, read as the reverse complement.
AGAGAGAGAGAGAGAGACGCCCCTACACTCGCTCCCCTCCCCCATGCGCTGTGCCCCAGCCCTGGCCATGGGGAATAGGCTACAGCCCACGCACAGGGCGGGGGTCACAGCTGAAAGGGTTTGTGGGGGAGGGCGGCCCCTGGCTGGGGGCAAAGGTCGAGCGCCCCGTGCGCCTGCGCAGTCAGCAGTGGCGGCGCACTGGGGGTGGGGGGCAGGTAGGTGAAGGAGGCGAGGAGAGGAGGGGGGCTGGAAGGTCTCCACCTTGGCGGGTCCAGCCGTGGAGGCCCATCTCGTGTGTGTGTGTGTGTGTGTGTGTGTGTGTGTGTGTGTGTGTGTGTGTGTGTCTGGACAGCCCCCCACGCCGCCCCGCCCCTCTCCCCAGTCCCGCGGAGTCCGCCGGACCCGGCCGGCGAACGCAACTGGCCCAGCGAGGGGAAGCGCAGAGAGGCTCGGCTTCTTGAGCGGGACAGGGGCGCCCTCCGCCATCTCCGGCCACGCCGGCCTGAACGCGCCCGGTCTCCTCTGATCTCCGAAGCTAAGCAGGGTCGGGCCTGGTTAGTACTTGGATGGGAGACCGCCTGGGAATACCGGTGCCGTAGGCTTTTTTTTTTTTTTTTTTTTGCCTCTTGTTCTGTCCCCTTTCTGGGAGCGCGGCGGCGGTCAGGGGGATCACCCCCACCCTCAGCGCCCGTCGCGGTGCCAGGCGCCCCAGCCCGCACCGTGGGGCCTCCTCTTGTCCTGAGCCGTGACACCGCCGCCACGCGGCAGCATGCGTGGCATCTGGACTGTCAGGTGTCAGACCAAAGGTCTGGTCTGTGGGAACCGACACGCTGGAGGAAACCTTGAGAGGCTGAGAGGGGAGGGAGTTCCAGGAGAATTCCAGGACGTCATTTTGAGCGAGTATGTGACCAGAACTCGTCCCGTTGCTTTTGGGGTTCTACGGGCTACACGTAGGAATCTTTGGTGGTGGCACTGGATGTTGGGGGATCCGGAGTCACACCCAGACCTGCTCCACAGGCCTCATTTTACTTTTCTTTTCGGATTCATTTTCTGAAAAGGTGTGTCTTATCTCTATGATTACATTTCCTTTTCTCTCTCTTTCCGAGCAGATCATGGGAGTCCACGTATTGAGGTGACATGTATTGCCCGTGCCCCCCTCCCTCCCGTTTTCTGATTCATTTATTTCTCATTTTCTCCCAGCGTATGGTGGGGGTACCAATGTTAAGGTCAGCTGCATCGCCCTGTCCCCTCCTCCCCCCTCGGGTCAGAGCTTCAAGTGCGCCCATGCCCCGGTTGGTGCGCACCCACCCCATTCCTAATGGATGTGCATGCCCATCCCCTCCCCACGCCTGCCCGACACCCACCCGATGAAGGCGATTCCTCTGTGTCCACTTAGGTGTCCATCGGTTCCTACTAATCTGCTGGCGAGCGCGCGCACGTGGCGCTCTTTTGTCCGTTCTTGGGACACTTGGCTTACTGGAACGGGTTCCAGCTCTGGCCGGGAGAACACGAGAGGTGCCCTCTCACCGCTGTTCCTCATAGCTGAACGGCACTCCGTGGTGTCCACGTGCCACATTTTATTAATGCACCCGTGGATCGATGGGCACTCGGGGCGCTTCCACATCTTTGCGATTGTGAATGGCGCCCTAACTGTAACCCTGACCCCTACCCAGCCCGTCTCCTCTGCCCCTGCCTGAGGCGCTCCTCCCCCGCCAGGCCCGTCACTGTCCTCGTCCCCTGCCTGACCGGCTCCTTCCCGCCCGGCCTGTCACCGTCCTCTGCCCCTGCGAGACACGCTCCTCCCCGCCCTGCCCATCACCTTGGCCCCTGCCTGACTCGCTCCTCCCCACCTAGGCCCCTGCCTGACGGGCTCCTCCGTCGCCTGGGCCTTCCGAGGGCTTGGTGTGGACACTGCTTCCAGGAAGCCCTCCAGGAACCCGGCAGCCGGGCGGCCGGCCGCAGCAGTCTCGCGCAGCCCTCGCTAAGTCGCGCGCGGGGCACGTGCCCCCACTGTGCCGCGGGGGCCCAGCCTGGTGTCTTCTCTGAGGCCCTGCGGCTGCCGCTCCCCGCGAGGAGAGAGCCGTGGAGGTGGGGACCGCCTCCTGGTGGGGACGTACGCCCAGCTCTCCGCGTCGGATTCCGGGGCTCTCTGTCCTGCCCGGAGGCCCAGCTGGCCTGCGGGTCCTTAGAGTGGCAGAAACGTCCTCAAGCTGATATTGCCAGTCAGGTGGGTGTCTGCACTTTTGTGCCGGGCACCCCAGGGAGGCCCAGGGGCTGGCTGGACAACGGGGCCTGCTGGGGGCCGGGGGTGTGCTTTGGAGGAGCAACTGATGCCCTTTGGACTTTGCTAGCAGCATCTGAGGTGTCTCTGAGCCCTGCTCCATGTCGGGGAGAGGAGGAGGAGGAGGAGGAGGTGGCAGGGGCCGTGACCTACAGTCGTGTTCCCGGGGTGGCACGGCATGTGGCTTCTTCCACAGGCTGCTCGGCCTGGGCTCCCTGCACCTGGGCCTTTGGAGGACTGGCCCTGTTCTTGCTGACACTTCCTGCAGGGACCCAGAGCTGGGAGGTTGCATCTCCCAGCCCTGGGTCGGGCAGAGCCCCAGCGGGCCATGCCCACAACCTCTCTCACCACGGGTCCCCCAGAAGGCTTCTTTGGGACCAGGATTCTCTTGCGGGTGACTCTTTAAGGTCTGGCCCCTGGGTGGAGGGGCACCAGGAGTAGAGGAGCAGGAGGGGAAGGGGGTGGCCAGGTGAGGGGACACTTTGAGGCCAAGTCCAAGCTTCAGCCTGATCCTCCTGGGAACCCCGGGGTGTACATCACACCTCCTGGTTGTCCCGCTCTGAGACCGGGACCCGGGCTTCGCATTTTCACAGCAGCCGGTCGTGGGCTGAGGACACCTGGGGCGTTGGGAACTCCCTGGCTTCTCCTTGGTTTAACATCTGAGCTGCTTGTCAATTGTGCCACCACACACGCCCGAGTGCAGGTGTCTTCCGCACAGACTGCGGGCCTCGCTCTTCTGAATGCCGCTAGCTCGCCACCCACCCACGGGTGAACCTGGTCAGGGTACTTTCTCTCAGGGGCAGACTCTGATCCGGGCGGGCTACCGGTGTCTCTGTTTGCTCGTTTCTTTCTTCCATTTCGGGAAAGGCTTCCTTACTGGGTGTGGAAATCTCCTATGCCTTTCCTCACCTATTCTGTCAGCTTTAAAATTCTCTTTCAGTTACCACCCGCACAGATGGATTAGGAAACTCTTTCCGGTGCACTCATTAGTGAAATGACCTCAATGAAGCTGGAATCCAATATCTAATCGCTGATTTCTAGCGAGTCCACATGCCAGGGTGGTCGGGGTCCAATGCAGCCCCGGCCAGGCCCAGGCCCCTTGGACTGGGCCACAGGAGGACACAGAGGAGGGTCCCGGCCCCCACGGTAGCGGTGCGGGCAGTTCTCCAAGGGCTTGGGCGTTTTCCAGAGGTAGGAGATGGAGGGGACTGATTTCTTCAGCGCCACACAAACCACGCCACCCCACCCCACCCATGGGACACATCCCAAGAGAGAGAGAGAGAGAGAGAGTGAGAGAGAGAGAGACGCCCCATACACTCGCTCCCCTCCCTTTTGCGCTGTGCCCTGGCCCTGGTCTGGGGGAATAGGGGGCAGCCCACCCACAGGGCTGGGGGGGCACAGCTGAAAGGGGTTGTGGGGGAGGGCGGCCCCTGGCTGGGGTCAAAGGGCGAGAGCCCTGCACATGCCCAGTCAGCAGTGGCGGCGGCGGAGACTCGCTGGGGGTTGGGCAGCTGGTAGGTGAAGTAGGCCAGGCGAGGAGAGGAGGGGGGCTGGAAGGTCTCCACCTTGGCAAGTCCAGCCGTGGAATCGCATCTTGTTGAGTGAGTGTGAGTGTGTGTGGGTGTGTATAGAGAGACAGCTCCCCACCCCGGCCCGCCCCGCCCCGCCCATCACCCCTGTCCCTCGGAGCCCGCTGGACCCGGCCAGCGAACTCAACAGTCCCGGCCCAGCGCGGGGCCTGGGGAGGGAGGAGGCGGCGGGGAAGCACAGAGAGGCTCGGCTTCTTGAGCGTGGCAGGGGCGCTCTCCGCCGTCTAGGGCCACACCACCCTGAACGCGCTGGATCTCGTCTGTTCTCCGAAGCTAAGCAGGGTCGGGCCTGGTTAGTACTTGGATGTAGACCGCCTGGGAATACCGGGTGCGGTAGGCTGCTGCTGCTTTTTTTTTTTGCCTCTTGTTCTGTCCCCTTTCTGGGAGCGCGGCGGCGGACCGGGGTGGGGGTCACCCCCACCCTCAGCGCCCGCCGCGGTGCCTGGCACCCCAGCCCGCACTGTGGGGCCTCCTCTTGTCCCGAGCCGCGACACCGCCGCCACGCGACAGCATGCCTGGCATCTGGACTGTCAGGTGTCAGACCAAAGGTCTGGTCTGTGGGAACCGACACGCTGGAGGAAACCTTGAGAGGCTGAGAGGGGAGGGAGTTCCAGAAGAAGGCCAGGATGTCATTTTGAGGGAGTATGTGACCAGAACTCGTCCCGTTCCTTTTGGGGTTCTATGGGCTACACGTAGGAATCTTTGGTGGTGGCACCTGATGTTGGGGGATCCGGAGTCACACCCAGACCTGCTCCACAGGCCTCCTTTTACTTTTCTCTTCGGATTCATTATTTTTAAAAAGTGTCTCTTACCTCTATTATTGCATTTTCTTTTCTCTCTCTTTTCAAGCAGTTGATGGGAGTACAAGTATCCAGGTGACATGTGTTGCCCGTGCCCCCCTCCCCCCTGTGTTCTTATTCATTTACCTCTCATGTTGTGCCAGCGTATTGTGGGGGTACCAATGTTAAGGTCGGGTACGTTGCCCTCTCCCAGCCTCCCCCCTCGGGTCATTAGCTTCAAGTGCGCCCATCCCCCAGTCGGTGCGCACCCACCACATTCCTAATGGAAGTGTATGCCCATCCCCTCCCCCCGCCCGCCCGACACCCACCCGATGAAGGTGATTCCTCTGTGTCCACTTAGGTGTCCATCCGTTCGTACCAATTTGCTGGTGAGCGCGCTCACGTGGTGCTCGTGTGTCCATTCTTGGGATACTTGACTTACTGGAACGGGTTCCAGCTCTGGCCAGGAGAACCACGAGAGGTGCCCTCTCACCGCTGCTCCTCATAGCCGAATGGCACTCCGTGGTGTCCACGCGCCAGATTTTATTAATGCACTCCTGGATGGATGGGCACTCGGGTCGCTTCCACATCTTTGCGATTGTGAATTGTGCCCTAACTGTAACCCTAACCCTTACCCCGCCCGTCTCCTGTGCCCCTGCCTGATGCACTCCTCCCCGGCCAGGCCCGTCACCGTCCTCGGCCCCTGCCTGAACGGCTCCTTCCTACCCGGCCCGTCACGGTCACGGTCACCGTCTTCGGCCCCTGCCTGACATGCTCCTCCTTGCCCGTCACCATCCTCGGCCCCTGCATGACCGGCTCCCCCGTCGCCTGGGCCTTCCAAGGGCTTGGTGTGGACGCTGCTTCCAGGAAGCCCTCCAGAAACCCGGCAGCAGGGTGGACGCAGCAGTCTCGAGCAGCCATCCCTAAGTCGCGTGTGGGGGACGTGCCCCCGCTGTGCCGTGGGGGCCCAGCCTGGTGTCTTCCCTGAGGCCCTGCGCGAGGGGAGAGCGGCGGAGGTGGGGACGGCCTCCTGATGGGGACGTACACGCAGCTCTCCACACCCAGCTCTCCACGTCGGATTCCGGGGCTCTCTGTCCTGCCAGAAGGCCCAGCTGGCCTGCGGGTCCTTAGAGTGGCAAAAACATCGGAAAACTGAGATTGAGGGTCCGGTGGGTGTCTGCACTTTTGTGCTGGGTACCCCAGGGAGGCCCGGGGGCTGGCTGGACAACGTGGTCTGCTGGGCGGGGGGTTTGGAGGAGCAACTGATGCCCTTTGCACTTTGGGTAGCAAGAGTCTGAGGTGTCTCTGAGCCCTGCGCCATGTCGGGCGGGGGGGGGGCGGGGGGGGAAGAGGAGGAGGTGGGAAGGGCCGGGGCCTGCAGTGGTGTTACCGGGGTGGCACGGCAAGTGGCTTCTTCCACAGGCTGCTTGGCCTGGGCTCCCTGCACCTGGGCCTTTAGAGGACTGGCCCTGTGCTTGCCAACACTTCCTGCAGGGACCCAGAGCTGGGAGGTTGCATCTCTCAGCCCTGGGTCAGGCAGAGCCCCAGCAGGCCATGCCCACAAGCTCTCTCAGCATGGGTCCCCCAGAAGGCTCCTTTGGGACCAGGATTCTCTTGCGGTGACTCTTTAAGGTCTGGCCCCTGGATGGAGGGGCACCAGGAGTAGAGGAGCAGGAAGGGGAAGGGGGTGGCCAGGCGAGGGGACACTTTGAGGCCAAGTCCCAGCTTCAGCCTGATCCTCCTGGGAACCCCGGGGTGTACATCACACCTCCTGGTTGTCCCGCTCTGAGACAAGGAGCCGGGCTTCGCATTCCCACAGCAGCCGGTCGTGGGCTGAGGACACCTGGGGCGTTGGGAACTCCCTGGCTTCTCCTTGGTTTAACATCTGGAGCTGCTTGTGAATCGTGCCGCCACACACACCCGAGCGCAGGTGTCTTCCGCACAGACTGCGGGCCTCGCTCTTCTGAATGCCGCTAGCTCGCCACCCACCCACGGGTGAACCTGGTCAGGGTACTTTCTCTCAGGGGCAGACTCTGATCCGGGCGGGCTACCGGTGTCTCTGTTTGCTCGTTTCTTTCTTCCATTTCGGGAAAGTCTTCCTTGCTGGGTGTGGAAATCTCCTATGCCTTCCCTCGCCTATTCTGTCAGCTTTAAAATTCTCTTTCAGTTGCCACCCTCACAGATGGTTTAGGAAACTCTTTCTGGTGCACTCATTAGTGAAATGACCTCAATGAAGCTGGAATCCAATATCTAATCGCCGATTTCTAGCGAGTGCACACGCCAGGGTGGTCGGGGTCCAATGCAGCCCTGGCCAGGCCCAGGCCCCTTGGACTGGGCCACAGGAGGACACAGAGGACGGTCCGGCCCCCACGGTAGCGGTGCGGGCAGTTCTCCAAGGGCTTGGGTGTTTTCCAGAGGGAGGAGATGGAGGGGATTGATTTCTTCAGAGCCCCCCAAACCACCCCACCCCACCCCACCCCACCCATGGGACACATCCGGAGAGACGCCCCTACACTCGCTCCCCTCCCCCATGCGCTGTGCCCCAGCCCTGGCCATGGGGAATAGGCAGCAGCCCACGCACAGGGCGGGGGTCACAGCTGAAAGGGTTTGTGGGGGAGGGCGGCCCCTGGCTGGGGGCAAAGGTCGAGCGCCCTGTGCGTGTGCGCAGTCAGCCAGGGCGGCGTGCTGGGGGTGGGGGCGGGTAGGTGAAGGAGGGGAGGAGAGGAGGGGGGCTGGAAGGTCTCCACCTTGGCGGGTCCAGCCGTGGAGGCCCATCTCGTGTGTGTGTATGTGTGTGTGTGTGTGTGTGTGTGTGTGTCTGGACAGCCCCCCACGCCGCCCCGCCCCTCTCCCCAGTCCCGCGGAGTCCGCCGGACCCGGCTGGTGAACGCAACAGGCCCGGCGAGGGGAAGCGCAGAGAGGCTCGGCTTCTTGAGCGGGACAGGGGCGCCCTCCACCCTCTCCGGCCACGCAGGCCTGAACGCGCCCGGTCTCGGCTGATCTCCGAAGCTAAGCAGGGTCGGGCCTGGTTAGTACTTGGATGGGAGACTGCCTGGGAATACCGGTGCCGTAGGCTTTTGTTTTGTTTTGTTTTTTTTTTTTGCCTCTTGTTCTGTCCCCTTTCTGGGAGCGCGGCGGCGGTCAGGGGGGTCACCCCCACCCTCAGCGCCCGTCGCGGTGCCAGGCTCCCCAGCCCGCACCGTGGGGCCTCCTCTTGTCCCGAGCCGTGACACCGCCGCCACGCGGCAGCATGCGTGGCATCTGGACTGTCAGGTGTCAGACCAAAGGTCTGGCACCCTGTCTGACCGTCCCCCATGGGTGTGTGGACACGGCAAGATCCACACTGCACCCTGCCAGCCCATCTCCCGTGGGTAAGTGGACACAGCCAGATCCCCACAGCACCCTGCCTACCCGTCTCCCGTGGGTTAGTGGACACAGCCAAATCCACACAGCGCCCTGCCTGCCCGTCTCCAGTGGGTGTTTGGACACAGCCAGATCCAAACGGCGCCCAGCCTGCCCGTCTCCCGTGGGTGAGTGGACACAGCCAGATCCACACAGCGCCCTGCCTGCCCGTCTCCCATGTGTGAGTGGACACAGCCAGATCCCCACAGCACCCTGCCTGCCCGTCTCCCGTGGGTTAGTGGACACAGCCAAATCCACACAGCGCCCTGCCTGCCCGTCTCCGGTGGGTGTGTAGACATACCCATATCCACACAGCGCCCTGCCTACCCGTCTCCCATGGGTGTTTGGACACAGCCAGATCCAAACGGCGCCCAGCCTGCCCGTCTCCCGTTGGTGAGTGGACACAGCCACATCCACACAGCACCCTTTCTGACCGTCTCCCATGGGTATGTGGAAAAAGCAAGTTCCACAAAGCGCCCTGCCTGCCCGTCTCCCATGGGGAAAAGGACAAAGCCAGATCCAGATAGCGCCCTCCCTGGCCGGCTCCCGTGGGTGTGTGGACACGGCAACATCCACAGGGCGCCCAGACTCCCGTCTCCCGTGGATGAGTGGACACGGCCACAGCCACACAGTGCCCTGCCTGCCCGTCTACCGTGGGTGAGTGGACACAGCCAGATCCACAAGGCTCCCTGTTTGACTGTCTTCCATGGGTGTGTGGACACAGGCAGTTCCACACAACGCCCTACCAGCCCGACGTCGGTGGGTGTGGGGACACAGCAAGTTCCACACTGCGCCCTTCCTGCCTGTCTCCCGTGGGTGAGTGGACACAGCCAGTTCCACACTGTGCCTTGCCTGCCCGTCTCCCGTGGGAGTATGGACACGGCCAGTTCCACACTGTGCACTACCTGACCGTCTCCCGTTGGTGAGTGGACACAGCCACATCAGCACTGCGCCCTGCCTGCCCGTCTCCCATGCGAGTATGGACACGGCAAGTTACACACTGCGCCCTGCCTGCCCAACTTCCGTGGGTGAGTGGAGACAGCCACATACACACAGCGCCCTGCCTGCCCGTCTCCGATGGGTGTGTGGACACAGCCGGTTCCAAACTGCGCCCTGCCTGCCCGTCACCCATGTGTGAGTGGACACAGCCAGATCCACACTGCGACCTGCCTGCCCGTCTCCCGTGGGTGTGTGGACACAGCCATTTCCACACTGCACCCTGCCAGCCCGTCTCCCATGAGTGAGTGGACACAGACAGATCTACACAGCGCCCTGTCTGCCTGTCTCCCATGGGTGAGTGGATACAGCCAGTTCCACACAGTGCCCTGCCTGCCCGTCTCCCGTGTGTGAGTGGACATAGCCAGATCCACACAGCACCCTGCCTGCCCATCTTCCATGGGTGTGTGGACACAGCCAGATCCACACGGGGCCCACCCTGCCCGTCTCCCGTGGGTGTGTTGACACAGCCACATCCACACAGCACCCTGCCTGCCCGTCTCCCATGTGTGAGTGGAGACAGCCACAACCACACAGGGCCCTGCCTTCCCGTCTCTGGTGTGTGTGTGGACACAGCCATTTCCACACTGCACCCTGCCTGCCCGTCACCCATGGGTGAGTGATCACAGCCAGATCCACACTGCACCCTGCCTGTCCATCTCCCGTGGGTGTGTTGACACAGCCAGTTCTACACAGAGCCTTGCCGGCCCTTCTCTGGTGGGTGTGTGGACACAGCCTGTTCCACACTGCGCCCTGCCTGCCCGTCTCCTGTGGGTGTGTGGTCACAGCGAGTTCCACACAGAGCCCTGCCTGCCCGTCTCCGGTGCGTGTGTGGACACAGCCAGTTCCACACTGTGCCCTTCCTGCCCATCACTCATGGGTGAGTGGACACAGCGCGATCCACACTGCGCCTAGCCTGCAAGTCTGCCGTGGGAGTGTGGACACGGTAAGATCCACACTGCGCCCTGCCTGTCCGTCACGCATGGGTGAGTGGACATAGTCTGATCCACACTGCGCCCTGCCTGCAAGTCTCCTATGGCTGTGTGGTCACGGCAAGATCCACACTGCACCCTGCCTGCCCGTCTCCCGTGTGTGAGTGGACACAGCCACATCCACACTGCGCCCTGTCTGCCAGTCTCCTATGGCTGTGTGGTCACGGCAAGATCCACACTGCACCCTGCCTGCCCGTCTCCCGTGTGTGAGTGGACACAGCCACATCCATACTGCGCCCTGTCTGCCCGTCACCCATGGGTGAGTGCACAAAGCCAGTTCCACACTGCGCCCTGCCTGCACATCCTCGGTGGTTTGTGGACACGACAAGATCCACACTTCGCCCTACCTGCCCGTCTCCCGTGGGTGTGTGGACACGGCAAGATCCACACTGCGCCCTGCCTGACCGTCTCCCGTGGGTGAGTGGACTCAGCCACATCCACACTGCGCCCTGTCTGCCCGTCACCCATGGGTGAGTGCACAAAGCCAGTTCCACACTGCGCCCTGCCTGCCCGTCTCCTGTGGGTGTGTGGACACTGCAAGATCCACACTGCGCCCTGCCTGCCCGTCTCCTTTGGGAGAGTGGACACAGCCACGTCCACAGAGCGCCCTGCCTGCCCATCTCCAGTGGTTCAGTGGAAACAGCGATGTCCACACAGCGCCCTTCCTGCCAGTCTCCAGTGGGTATGTGGACACAGCAAGTTCCACACTGTGCCCTGCCTGCTCATCTCCCGTGGGTGTGTGGACACGGCCAGATCCACACAGCACCCTGCCAGACGGTCCCACATGGGTGCGTGGACACACCGAGATCGACACAGCGCACGGCCTGCCCATCTCCCATGGGTGAGTGGACAAAGCCACATCCACACTGTGCCCTGCCTGCCCGTCTCCCGTGGGTGTGTGGACACAGACAGTTCCACACTGCGCCTAGCATGCCCATCTCCCATGGGTGTGTGGACATAGCCAGATCCATACGCCGCCCAGCCTGCCTGTCTCCCGTGGTGTTTGGAAACAGCCAGATCCACACAGCGCCCTGCCTGACCGTCTCCCATGGGTTTGTGGAAACAGCCATTTCTACATTGCGCCCTGCCTGCCCGTCTCCCATAGGTGTGTGGAAACAGCCATATCCACACAACACCCTGCCCGCCTGTCTCCCGTGGGTGTGTGGACACAGCCAGATCCACACTCCGCCCTGACTACCCATCTCCCAAGGGTGTGTGGACACAGCCAGTTCCACACTGCGCCCTGCCTGCCCGTCTCACGTGGGTGAGTGGACACAGCCACATCCACTCTGCGCCCTGCCTGCCCATCTGCTGTTGGTGAGTGGACACAGCTAGTTCTACACAGCACCCTGCCTGCCCGTCTTCCGTGGGTGTGTGGACACAGCCAGATCCACACAGCGCCCTGCCAGCCCATCTCCCGTGGGTGTGTGGACATGGCAAGATCCACACTGCGCCCTGCGTGCCCGTCTCCCATGGGTGAGTGGACACAACCAGATCCACACTGCACCCTCCCTGCCCATCTCCCGAGGGTGTGTGGACACAGTCAGTTACACACTGCGCTCTGCCTGCCCGTTTTCGGTGGGTGAGTGGACACAGCCACATGCACACTGACCCCTGCCTGTCACTCTCCCGTGGGTGAGTGGACACAGCCAATTCCACACAGATCCCTACCTACCCGTCTCCCGTGGGTGTATGGACACAGCCAGTTCCACACTGCGCCCGTCTGCTCGTCACCCATGCATGAGTGGACACAGCCAGATACACACTGCGCCCTGCCTGCCCGTCTCCCGTCAGTGTGTGGACACAGCCAGTTCCATACTGCACCCTGTCTGCCCGTCTCCTGTGGGTGTGTGGACACAGGAAGTTCCACACAGAGCCCTCCTGCCTGTCTCCCGTGGGTGCGTGGACACAGCCAGTTCCACACTGCGCCCTGTCTGCCCGTCTCCCGTGAGTGAGAGGACACAGCTACATCCACACTGCGCCCTGCCTGCCCGTCTCCCGTGGGTGTGTGGACACAGCCAGTTCAACACTGTGCCCTGTCTGCCCGTCTCCCATGGGTGAGTGGACACAGCCACATCCACTCTGCGCCCTGCCTGCCCGATACCCGTGGGTGAGTGAACAGAGCCATTTCCACAAAGAGTCCTGCCTACCCGTCTCCCGTGGGTGCGTGGACACAGCCAGTTCCACACTGCGCCCTGTCTGCCCGTCTCCCGTGAGTGAGAGGACACAGCTACATCCACACTGCGCCCTGCCTGCCCGTCTCCCGTGGGTGTGTGGACACAGCCAGTTCAACACTGTGCCCTGTCTGCCCGTCTCCCATGGGTGAGTGGACACAGCCACATCCACTCTGCGCCCTGCCTGCCCGATACCCGTGGGTGAGTGAACAGAGCCATTTCCACAAAGAGTCCTGCCTACCCGTCTCCCGTGGGTGTGTGGACACAGCCATTTCCACAATGCGCTCTGCCTGCCGGTCTCCCTTAGGTGAGTGGACACAGCCAGATCCACACTGCGCCCTGCCTGCTTGTCTCCCGTGGGTTTGTGGACACAGCCAGTTCCACACTGCGCCCTGTCTGCTCGTCTCCCGTCTGTGAATGGACACAGCCAGAACCACACTGCGCCCTGCCTGCCAGTCTCCGGTTGGTGTGTGGACACAGCCAGTTCCACACAGCGCCCTGCCTGCTCGTCACCCTTGGGTGAGTGGACACAGCCACATCCACACTGCGCCCTGCGTGCCTAGCTCCCGTGGGTGAGTGGACAAGGCCAGTTCCACACAGAGCCCTCCTGCCCGTCTCCCGTGGGTGCGTGGACACAGCCAGATCCACACAGCGCCCTGCCTGCCCCTCTCCCATGGGTGAGTGGACACAGCCAGTTCCACACAGATCCCTGCCTGCCTGTCTCCCGTGGGTATATGGACACAGCCATTTCCACACTGCTAACTGCCTGCCCGTTTCCTGTGGGTGTGTGGACACGGCAAGATCCACACTGCGCCCTGCCTGCCTGTCTCCCGTGGGTGAGAGGACACAGCCACATCCACACTGTGCCCTGCCCGCCCATCTCCCGTGGATGTGTGGACAAAAAAGTTCCACACTGTGCCCTGTCTGCCCTTCTCCCGTGGGTGAGTGGACACAGCCTTATCCACACTGTGCCCTGTCTGCCCATCTCCCGTGGGTGTGTAGAAACAGCCAGTTCCAACTGCGCCCTGCATGCCCGTATCCCGTGGGTGAGTGGACACAGCCAGTTCCACACAGATCCCTACCTGCCCGTCTCCCGTGGGTGTATGGTCACAGCCAGTTCCACACATTGCCCTGCCTGCCTGTCTCCCGTGGGTGAGTGGACACAGCCACGTCCGCACAGCACCCTTCCTGCCTGTCTCCCGTGGGTGAGTGGAAACAGCCACGTCCGCACAGCACCCTACCTGCCCGTCTCCGATGGGTGTGTGGACACGGCAAGTTCCACCCTGCGCCCTGCCTGCCCGTCACCCATGGGAGTGTGGACACAGTCAGTTCCACACTGCACCACTGCCTGCCCGCCTCCCGTGTGTGAGTGGACAGAGCCAGAACCACACTGCGCCCTGCCTGCTTGTCTCCCGTGTGTGTGTGGACACAGCCAGTTTCACACTGCGCCCAGCCTCCCGTCTCCCGTGGGTGTGTCGACACAGCCACATCCACACTGCGCAGTTCCTGCGCGTCTCCGGTTGCTGTGTGGACACAGCCAGATCCACACTGCGCCTTGCCGGACCGTCTCAAGTGGGTGAGTGGACACAGCCAGATCCGCTGTGCGCCTTGCCTACCCATCTCCCGTGGGTGAGTGGACACAGCCAGATCCGCACTGCGCCCTGCCTGCCCGTCTGCCGTGGGTCACTGGACATAGCCAGATCCACAGAGTACCCACTCTGCCAGTCTCCCGTGGGTGAGTGGACACAGCCAGATCCACACTGCGCCTTGCCTACCCGTCTCCCGTCGGTGAGTGGACACAGCCAGATCTGCACTGCGCCATGCCTGCCCGTCTCCCGTGGGTGAGTGGACACAGCCAGATCCGCACTGCGCCCTGCCTGACCGTCTGCCGTCGGTGAGTGGACACAGCCAGATCCACACTGCGCCTTGCCTACCCGTCTCCCATGGGTGAGTGGACACAGCCAGATCCGCACTGCGCCCTGCCTGACCGTCTGCCGTGGGTTAGTGGACACAGCCAGATCCTCACTGCGCCCTGCCTGACCGTCTGTCGTGGGTGATTGGACACAGCCAGATCCGCACTGCGCCCTGCCTGTCCGTCTGCCGTGGGTCAGTGGACATAGCCAGATCCACACAGCACCCTCTCTGCCCGTCTCCCGTGGGTGAGTGGACAGAGCCAGATCCACACTGCGCCTTGCCTGCCCGTCTCCCGTGAGTGAGTGGACACAGCCAGATCCGCACTGCACCCTGCATGCCCGTCTGCCGTGGGTGAGTGGACACAGCCAGATCCCAACTGTGCCCTGCCTGCCCGTCTCCCGTGGGTGAGTGGACATAGCCAGATCCGGACTGCACCCTTCCTGACTGTCTGCCATGGGTGAGTGGACACAGCCAGATCCGCACTGTGCCCTGCCTGCCCATCTGCCGTGGGTCAGTGGACATAGCCAGATCCACACAGCACCCTCTCTGCCCGTCTCCCGTGGGTGAGTGGACACAGCCAGATCCGCACTGCGCCCTGCCTGTCCGTCTGCTGTGGGTGAGGGGACACAGCCAAATCCGCACTGCACCCTGCCTGGCCGTCTGCAGTGGGTCAGTGGACATAGCCAGATCCACACGGCACACTCTCTACCCGTCTCCCGTGGGTAAGTGGACACAGCCAGATCCACAATGTGCTTTGCCTACCCGTCTGCCGTGGGTGAGTGGACACAGCCAGATCCACAGTGCGCCTTGCCTGCCCATCTCCCGTGGGTGAGTGGACACAGCCAGATCCACACTGAGCCATGCATGCCCGTCTCCCATGGGTGAGTGAACACAGCCAGATCCGCACTACGCCCTGCCTGCCCGTCTGCCGTGGGTGAGTGGACACAGCCAGATCTGCACTGCGCCCTGCCTGACCGTCTGCCGTGGGTGAGGGGACACAGCCAGATCCGCACTGTGCCCTGCCTGCCCGTCTGCCGTGGGTCAGTGGACATAGCCAGATCCACACAGCACCCTCTCTGCCCGTCTCCCGTTGATGAGTGGACACAGCCAGATCCACACTGCGCCTTGCCTGCCCGTCTCCCATGGGTGAGTGGACACAAGCAGATCCGCACTGCGCGCTGCCTGCCCGTCGGCCGTGGGTCAGTGGACATAGCCAGAACCACACAGCGCCCTTTCAGCCCGTCTCCCGTGGGTGAGTGGACACAGGCAGATCCACACTGCGCCTTGCCTGCCCGTCTCCAGTGGGCGAGTGGACACAGCCAGATCCGCACTGCGGCCTGCCTACCCGTCTGCCGTGGGTCAGTGGACACTGCCAGATCCGCACTGCGCCCTGCCTGCCCGTCTGCCGTGTGTCAGTGGACATAGCCAGATCCACACAGCACCCTCTCTGCCCGTCTCCCGTGGATGAGTTGACACAGCCAGATCCACACTGCGCCTTGCCTACCCCTCTCCCTTGGGTCAGTGGACGCAGCCAGATCCGCACTGCGCCCTGCCTGCCCGTCTGCCCTGGGTGATTGGACACAGCCAGATCCGCACGGCACCCTTCCTGCCCGTCTGCCGTGGGTTAGTGGACATAGCCAGATCCACACAGCGCCCTTTCTGCCCGTCTCCCGTGGGTGAGTGGACACAGCCAGATCCGCACGGCGCCCTGCCTGCTCGTCTGCCGTGGGTGAGTGGACACAGAGAGATCCGCACTGCGCCCTGCCTGCCCGTCTCCAGTGGGTGAGTGGACACAGCCAGAATCGCACTGCGCCCTGCCTGCCCGTCTGCCGTGGGTGAGTGGACACAGACAGATCCGCACTGCGCCCTGCCTGCCCGTCTGCCGTGGGTGAGTGGACATAGCCAGATCCACACAGCACCCTCTCTGCCTGTCTCCCGTGGGTCAGTGGACACAGCCAGATCCACACTGTGCCTTGCCTGCCCGTCTCCCGTGGGTGAGTGGACACAGCCAGATCCGCACTGCGCCCTGCCTGCCCGTCTTCCGTGGGTCAGTGGACATAGCCAGATCCACACAGCACCCTCTCTGCCCGTCTCCCGTGGGTGAGTGGACACAGCCTGATCCACACTGCGCCTTGCCTGCCCGTCTCCCGTGGGTGAGTGGACACAGCCAGATCCACACTGCGCTTTGCATACCCGTCTCCCGTGGGTGAGTGGACACAGCCAGATCCAGATTGCACCCTCTCTGCCCGTCTCCCGTGGGTGAGTGGACACAGCCAGATCCACACTGCACCTTGCCTGCCCGTCTCCCTAGGGTGAGTGGACACAGCCATATCCGCACTGCGCCCTGCCTGCCCGTCTCCAGTGGGTGAGTGGACACAGCCATATCTTCACTGCGCCCTGCCTGCCCGTGTGCCGTGGGTGAGTGGACACAGCCAGATCCGCACTGCGCCCTGCCTGCCCGTCTCCCGTGGGTGAGTGGACACAGCCAGATCCGCACTGCGCCCTGCCTGCCCGTCTGCCGTGGGTCAGTGTACATAGCCAGATCCACACAGCACCCTCTCTGCCCGTCTCTCGTGGGTGAGTGGACACAGCCAGATCCACACTGCGCCTTGCCTGCCCATCTCCCGTGGGTGAGTGGACACAGCCAGATCCGCACTGCGCCCTGCCTGCCCGTCTGCCGTGGGTGACTGGACACAGCCAGATCCGCACTGCGCCCTGCCTGCCCGTCTGTTGTGGGTCAGTGGACATAGCCAGATCCACAGAGCACCCTCTCTGCCCGTCTCCAGTGGGTGAGTGGACACAGCCAGGTCCACACTGCGCCTTGCCTGCCCGTCTCTTGTGGGTGAGTGGACACAGTCATATCCTCACTGCGCCCTGCCTGCCCGTCTGTCGTGGGTGAGAGAACACAGCAAGATCCACACTGCGCCTTGCCTACCCGTCGCCCGTAGGTGAGTGGACACAGCCAGATCCGCACTGCGCCCTGCCTGACCGTCTGCCATGGGTGAGGGGACACAGCCAGATCCACACTGCGCCCTGCCTGCCCGTCTGATGTGGGTCAATGGACATAGCCAGATCCACACAGCACCCTCTCTGCCCGTCTCCCGTGGGTGAGTGGACACAGCCTGATCCACACTGCGCCCTGCCTGCCCGTCTGCCGTGGGTGACTGGACACAGCCAGATCCGCACGGCGCCCTGCGTGCCCGTCTGCCGTGGGTGAGTGGACATAGCCAGATCCACACAGCACCCTCTCTGCCCGTCTCCCGTGGGTGAGTGGACACAGCCAGATCCACAGTGCTTCTTGCCTACCCGTCTCCCGTGGGTGAGTGGACACAGCCATATCCGCACTGCGCCCTGCCTGACCGTCTGCCGTGGGTGAGGGGACACAGCCAGATCCGCACTGCGCCCTGCCTGCCTGTCTTCCGTGGGTCAGTGGACATAGCCAAATACACACGCCACCCTCTCTGCCCTTCTCCCGTGAGTGAGTGGACACAGCCAGATCCACACTGCGCTTTGCCTACACGTCCCCCGTGGGTGAGTGGACAGAGCCAGATCCGCACTGCGCCCTGCCTGCCCGTCTGCCGTGGGTGAGTGGACTCAGCCAGATCCGCACTGCGCCCTGCCTGCCCGTCTCCCGTGGGTTAGTGGACACAGCCAGATCCGCACTGCGCCCTTCACGACCGTCTGGCGTGGGTGAGTGGACACAGCGAGATCCGCACACCGCCCTGCCTGCCCGTCTGCCGTGGGTCAGTGGACATAGCCAGATCCACACAGTACCCTCTCTGCCCGTCTCCCGTGGGTGAGTGGACACAGCCAGATCCACACAGCGCCTTGCCTGCCCGTCTCCCGTGGGTGATTGGACACAGCCAGATCCGCACTGAGCCCTGCCTGCCCGTCTGCCGTGGGTCTGTGGTCACAGCCAGATCCGCACTGCGCCCTGCCTGCCCGTCGGCCGTGGGTCAGTGGACATAGCCAGATCCACACAGCACCCTCTCTGCCCGTCTCCCGTGGGTGAGTGGACACAACCAGATCCTCACTGCAACTTATCTACCCATCTCCTGTGGGTGAGTGGACACAGCCAGATCCGCACTGCGCCCTGACTGACCGTCTTCCGTGGGTGAGGGGACACAGCCAGATCCGCACTGCGCCCTGCCTGCCCGTCTGCCGTGGGTCAGTGGACATAGCCAGATCCACACAGCACCCTCTCTGCCCGTCTCCCGTGGGTGAGTGGACACAGCCAGATCCACACTGCGCCTTGCCTACCCGTCTCCCGTGGGTGAGTGGATACAGCCAGATCCGCACTGCGCCCTGCCAGACCGTCTGCCGTTGGTGAGGGGACACAGCCAGATCTGCACTGCGCCCTGCCTGACCGTCTTCCGTGGGTGAGTGGACACAACGAGATCCGCACACCGCCCTGCCTGCCCGTCTGCCGTGGGTCAGTGGACATAGACAGATCCACAAGGCACCCTCTCTGCCCGTCTCCCGCTGGTGAGTGGACACAGCCAGATCCACACTGCCCTTTGCCTACTTGTCTCCCGTGGGTGAGTGGACTCAGCCAGATCCGCACTGCGCCCTGCCTGCCCGTCTGCCGTGGGTCAGTGGACATAGCCAGATCCACACAGCACACTCTCTGCCCGTCTCCCGTGGGTGAGTGGACACAGCCAGATCCACACTGCGCCTTGCCTGGCCGTCTCCCGTGGGTGAGTGTACACAGCCAGATCCCCATTGCGCCCTGCCTGCCCGTCTCCCGTGGGTGAGTGGACACAGCCAGATCCGCACTGCGCCCTGCCTGACCGTCTGCCGTGGGTGAGTGGACACAGCCAGATCCGCACTGCGCCCTGCCTGCCCGTCTGCCGTGGGTGATTGGACACAGCCAGATCCGCACTGCGCCGTGCCTGCCTGTCTGCTGTGGGTCAGTGGACATACCCAGATCCACACAGCGCCCTTTCTGCCCGTCTCCCGTGGGTGAGTGGACACAGCCAGATCCACACTGCGCCTTGCCTGCCCGTCTCCCGTTGGTGAGTGGACACAGCCAGATCCGCACTGCGCCCTGCCTGCCCGTCTCCTGTGGGCGAGTGGACACAGCCAAATCCGCACTGCGCCCTGCCTGCCCGTCTCCCGTGGGTGAGTGGACACAGCCAGATCCGCACTGCGCCCTGCCTGCCCGTCTCCCGTAGGTGAGTGGACACAGCCAGATCATCACTGCACCCTGCCTGACCGCCTGCCGTGGGTGAGTGGACTCAGCCAGCTCCGTACTGGGCCCTGCCTGCCCGTCTGCCGTGGGTCAGTGGACATAGCCAGATCCACACAGCACCGTCCCTGCCCGTCTCCCGTGGGTGAGTGGACACAGCCAGATCCGCACTGCGCCCTGGCTGACCGCCTGCTGTGGGTGCGTGGACACAGCCGGATCCACACTGCGCCCTGCCTGACCGCCTGGCGTGGGTGAGTGGACACAGCCAGATCCGCACTGCGCCCTGCCTGATCGTCAGCCGTGGGTGAGTGGACACAGCCAAATCCGCACTGCGCCCTGCCTGACCGCCTGCCGTGGGTGGGTAGACACAGCCAGATCCGCACTGCGCCCTGCCTGCCCGACTCCCGTGGGCGAGTGGACACAGCCATATCCGCACTGCGCCCTGCCTGCCGGTCTGCTGTGGGTGAGTGGACACAGCCAGATCCGCACTGCGCCATGCCTAACCGTCTGCCGTGGGTGAGAGGACACAGCCAGATCCACACTGCGCCCTGCCTTCCCGTCTGCCGTGGGTGAGTGGACACAGTCAGATCCACACAGCACCGTCTCTGCCCATCTCCCGTGGGTGAGTGGACACAGCCGGATCCGCACTGCGCCCTACCTGCCCGTCTCCCGTGGGTGAGTGGACACAGCCAGATCCGCACTGCGCCCTGCCTGCCCGTCTCCCTTGGGCGAGTGGACACAGCCAGATAGGCACTGCGCCCTAGCTGCCCGTCTCCCGTGGGTGAGTGGACACAGCCAAAATCGCACTGCGCCCTGCCTGCCCGTCTCCCGTGTGTGAGTGGACACAGCCAGAACCGCACTGCGCCCTGCCTGCCCGTCTCCCGTGGGTGAGTGGACACAGCCAGATCCGCACTGTGCCCTGCCTGCCCGTCTGCCGTGGGTGAGTGGACACAGCCAGATCCACACTGCGCCTTGCCTGCCCGTCTCCCCTGGGTGAGGTTACACAGCCTGATCCGCACTGCGCCCTGCCTGCACGTCTCCCGTGGGTGAGTGGACACAGCCAGATCCACACAGCACCGTCCCTGCCCGTCTCCCGTGGGTGAGTGGACACAGCCAGATCCGCACTGTGCCCTGGCTGACCGCCTGCTGTGGGTGCGTGGACACAGCCGGATCCACACTGCGCCCTGCCTGACCGCCTGGCGTGGGTGAGTGGACACAGCCAGATCCGCACTGCGCCCTGCCTGATCGTCAGCCGTGGGTGAGTGGACACAGCCAAATCCGCACTGCGCCCTGCCTGACCGCCTGCCGTGGGTGGGTAGACACAGCCAGATCCGCACTGCGCCCTGCCTGCCCGACTCCCGTGGGCGAGTGGACACAGCCATATCCGCACTGCGCCCTGCCTGCCGGTCTGCTGTGGGTGAGTGGACACAGCCAGATCCGCACTGCGCCATGCCTAACCGTCTGCCGTGGGTGAGAGGACACAGCCAGATCCACACTGCGCCCTGCCTTCCCGTCTGCCGTGGGTGAGTGGACACAGTCAGATCCACACAGCACCGTCTCTGCCCATCTCCCGTGGGTGAGTGGACACAGCCGGATCCGCACTGCGCCCTACCTGCCCGTCTCCCGTGGGTGAGTGGACACAGCCAGATCCACACTGCGCCCTGCCTGCCCGTCTCCCTTGGGCGAGTGGACACAGCCAGATAGGCACTGCGCCCTAGCTGCCCGTCTCCCGTGGGTGAGTGGACACAGCCAAAATCGCACTGCGCCCTGCCTGCCCGTCTCCCGTGTGTGAGTGGACACAGCCAGAACCGCACTGCGCCCTGCCTGCCCGTCTCCCGTGGGTGAGTGGACACAGCCAGATCCGCACTGTGCCCTGCCTGCCCGTCTGCCGTGGGTGAGTGGACACAGCCAGATCCACACTGCGCCTTGCCTGCCCGTCTCCCCTGGGTGAGGTTACACAGCCTGATCCGCACTGCGCCCTGCCTGCACGTCTCCCGTGGGTGAGTGGACACAGCCAGATCGGCACTGCGCCCTGCCTGCCCGTCTCCCGTGGGTGAGTGGACACAGCCAGATCCGCACTGCGCCTTGCCTGCCCGTCTCCCGTCAGTGAGTGGACACAGCCAGATCCGCACTGCGCCCTGCCTGCCCGTCTCCCGTGGGTGAGTGGACACAGCCAGATCTGCACTGCGCCCTGCCTGCCCATCTCCCATGGGTGAGTGGACACAGCCAGATCCGCACTGCGCCCTGCTTGCCCGTCTCCCGTGGGTGAGTGGACACAGCCAGATCCGCACTGCACCCTGCCTGACCGCCTGCCGTGTGTGAGTGGACACAGCCAGATCCGTACTGTGCCCTGCCTGCCCGTCTGCTGTGGGTGAGTGGACACAGCCAGATCCGTACTGCGCCCTGCCTGACCGCCTGCCATGGGTGAGTGGACACAGCCAGATCCGTACTGCGCCCTGCCTTCCCGTCTGCCGTGGGTCAGTGGACATAGCCAGATCCACACAGCACCGTCTCTGCCCATCTCCCGTGGGTGAGTGGACACAGCCGGATCCGCACTGCGCCCTGCCTGCCCGTCTCCCGTGGGTGAGTGGACACAGCCAGATCCGCACTGCGCCCTGCCTGCCCATCTCCCGTGGGTGAGTGGACACAGCCAGATCCGCACTGCGCCCTGCCTGCCCGTCTGCCGTGGGCGAGTGGACACAGCCAGATCCGCACTGCATCCTGCCTGCCCGTCTCCCGTGGGCGAGTGGACACAGGCAGATCCGCACTGCGCCCTGCCTGCCCGTCTGCCGTGGGCGAGTGGACACAGCCAGATCCGCACTGCGCAGAGCCTGACCGTCTGCCGTGGGTGAGTGGACACAGCCAGATCCACACTACGCCCTGCCTGCCCGTCTACCGTGGGCGACTGGACACAGCCAGATCCGCACTGCGCACTGCCTGACCGACTGCCGTGGGTGAGTGGACACAGCCAGATCCGCACTGCGCCCTGCCTGACTGCCTGCCGTCTGTGAGCGGACACAGCCAGATCCGCACTGCGCCCTGCCTGCCCGTCTCCCGTGAATGAGTGGACACAGCCAGATCCGCACTGAGCCTTGCCTGCCCGTCTCCCGTGGGTGAGTGGACACAGCCAGATCCGCACTGCGCCCTGCCTGCCCGTCTCCCGTGGGTGAGTGGACACAGCCAGATCCGCACTGATCCTTGCCTGCCCGTCTCACGTGGGTGAGTGGACACAGCCAGATCAGCACTGCGCCCTGCCTGCCCGTCTCCCCTGGGTGAGGGGACACAGCGAGATCCGCACTGCGCCCTGCTTGCCCGTCTCCCGTGGGTGAGTGGACACAGCCAGATCCGCACTGCGCCCTGCCTGCCCGTCTCCCGTGGGTGAGTGGACACAGCCAGGTCCGCACTGCGCCCTGCCTGCCCGTCTCCCGTGGGTGAGTGGACACAGCCAGATCCGCACTGCGCCCTGCCTGCCCGTCTGCCGTGGGTGAGTGAACACAGCCAGATCCGCACTGCGCCCTGCCTGCCCATCTGCCGTGGGTCAGTGGACATAGCCATCTCCACACAACACCCTCTCTGCCCGTCTCCCGTGGGTGAGTGGACACAGCCAGATTCACACTGCGCCTTGCCTGCCCGTCTCCCCTGGGTGAGGGAACACAGCCAGATCCACACTGCGCCTTGCCTGCCCGTCTCCCCTGGGTGAGTGGACACAGCCAGATCCGCACTGCGCCCTGCCTGACCGTCTCCCGTGGGCGAGTGTACACAGCCAGATCCGCACCTCGCCCTGCCTGCCCGTCTGCCGTGGGTGAGTGGACACAGCCAGATCCGCACTGCGCCCTGCCTGACCGTCTGCCGTGGGTGAGTGGACACAGCCAGATCCGCACTGCGGCCTGCCTGCCCGTCTGCCGTGGGCGAGTGGACACAGCCAGATCCGCACTGCGCCCTGCCTGACCGTCTGCCGTGGGTGATTGGACACAGCCAGATCCGCACTGCGCCCTCCCTGACCGCCTGCCAGGGGTGAGTGGACACAGCCAGATCCGCACTGCGCCCTGCCTGCCCGTCTCCCGTGGGCGAGTGGACACAGCCAGATCCGCACTGCGTCCTGCCTGCCCGTCTGCCGTGGGTGAGTGGACACAGCCAGATCCGCACTGCGCCCTGCCTGACCGTCTGCCGTGGGTGAGTGGACACAGCCAGATACACACTGCGCCCTGCCTGCCCGTCTGCCGTGGGTGTGTGGACATAGCCAGATCCGCACTGCGCCCTGCCTGACCGTCTGCCGTGGGTGAGTGGACACAGCCAGATCCGCACTGCGCCCTGCCTGACCGCCTGCCGTAGGTGAGTGGACACAGCCAGATCCGCACTGCACCCTGCCTGCCCGTCTGCCGTGGGTCAGTGGACATAGCCATATCCACACAGCACCCTCTCTGCCCGACTCCCGTGGGTTAGTGGACACAGCCAGATCCACACTGCGCCTTGCCTGCCCGTCTCCCCTGGGTGAGGGGACACAGCCAGATCCGCACTGCGCCCTGCGTGCCCGTCTCCCGTGGGTGAGTGGACACAGCCAGATCCGCACTGCGTCCTGCCTGCCCGTCTCCCGTGGGTGAGTGGACACAGCCAGATCCGCACTGCGCCTTGCCTGCCCGTCTCCCGTCAGTGAGTGTACACAGCCAGATCCGCACTGCGCCCTGCCTGCCCGTCTGCCGTGGGCGAGTGGACACAGCCAGATCCGCACTGCGCCCTGCCTGACCGTCTGCCGTTGGTGATTGGACACAGACAGATCCGCACTGCGCCCTCCCTGACCGCCTGCCGTGGGTGAGTGGACACAGCCTGATCCGCACTGCGCCCTGCCTTCCCGTCTCCAGTGGGCGAGTGGACACAGCCAGATCCGCACTGCGTACTGCCTGCCCGTCTGCCGTGGGTGAGTGGACACAGCCAGATCCGCACTGCGCCCTGCCTGACCGCCTGCCGTGGGCGAGTGGACACAGCCAGATCCGCACTGCACCCTGCCTGCCCGTCTTCCGTGGGCGAGTGGACACATCCAGATCCGCACTGCGCCCTTCCTGCCCGTCTGCCGTGGGTCAGTGTACATAGCCAGATCCACACTGCACCCTCTTTGCCCGTCTCCCGTGGGTGAGTGGACACAGCCAGATCCGCACTGCGCCCTGCCTGCCCGTCTGCCGTGGGTGAGTGGACACAGGCAGATCCGCACTGCGCCCTGCATGCCCGTCTGCCGTGGGTCAGTGGAGATAGCCAGATCCACACAGCACCCTCTCTGCCCGTCTCCCGTCGGTGAGTGGACACAGCCAGATCAACACTGCGCCTTGCCTACACGACTCCCGTGGTTGTGTGGACACAACCAGATCAACACAGCAGCCTCTCTGCCCGTCTCCCATGGGTGAGTGGACACAGCCAGATCCACACTGCGCCTTGCCTACCCGTCTTCCGTTGGTGAGTGGACACAGCCATATCCGCACTGCTCCCTGCCTGCCCGTCTGCCGTGGGTGATTGGACACAGCCAGATCCGCACTGCGCCCTGCCTGCCCGTGTGCTGTGGGTAAGTGGATATAGCCAGATCAACACAGCACCCTCTCTGCCCGTCTCCCGTGGGTGAGTGGACACAGCCAGATCCACACTGCGCCTTGCCTACCCGTCTCCCGTGGGAGAGTGGACACAGCCAGATCCGCACTGCGCCCTGCCTGACCGTCTGCCGTGGGTGAGGGGACACAGCCAGATCCGCACTGCGCCCTGCCTGCCCGTCAGCCGAGGGTCAGTGGACATAGCCTTATCCACACAGCACCCTATCTTCCCATCTCCCGTGGGTGAGTGGACACAGCCAGATCCACACTGCGCCTTGCCTACCCATCTCCCGTGGGTGAGTGGACACAGCGAGATCCGCCCTGCGCCCTGCCTGCCCGTCTGCCGTGGGTGAGTGGACACAGCCAGATCCGCACTGCGCCCTGCCTGCCCGTCTGCCGTGGGTGAGTGGACACAGCCAGATCCGCACTGCGCCCTTCCTGACCGTCTGCCGTGGGTGAGTGGACACAGCCAGATCCGCACGGCGCCCTGCCTGCCCTTCTGCCGTGGGTCAGTGTACATAGTCAGATCCACACAGCACCCTCTCCGCCCGTCTCCCGTGGGTGAGTTGACACAGACAGATACACACTGCGCCTTGCCTGCCCGTCTCCCGTGGGTGAGTGGACACAACCAGATCCGCACTGCGCCCTCCCTGCCCGTCTGCCGTGGGTCAGTGTACATAGCCAGATCCAAACAGCACCCTCTCTACCCGTCTCCCGTGGGTGAGTCGACACAGCCAGATCCGCACTGCGCCCTGCCTGCCCGTGTGCTGTGGGTCAGCGGATATAGCCAGATCAACACAGTACCCTCTCTGCCCATCTCCCCTGGGTGAGTGGACACAGCCAGATCCGCACTGCGCCCTGCCTGCCCGTCTGCCGTGGGTCAGGGGACAGAGCCAGATCCACACAGCGCACTTTCTGCCCGTCTCCCGTGGGTGAGTGGACACAGCCAGATCCACACTGTGCCTTGCCTGCCCGTCTGCCGTGGGTGAGTGGACACAGCGAGATCCGCACTGCGCCCTCCCTGCCCGTCTGCCGTGGGTGAGTGGACACAGCCAGATCCACACAGCACCCTCTTGTCCGTCTCCCGTGGGTGAGTGGACACAGGCAGATCCACACTGCGCCTTCCCTGCCCGTCTCCAGTGGGTGAGTGGACACAGCCAGATCCGCACTGCGCCCTGCCTGCCCGTCTGCCGTGGGTGAGTGGACACAGCGAGATCCGCACTGCGCCCTCCCTGCCCGTCTGCCGTGGGTCAGTGGACATAGCCAGATCCACACAGCAACCTCTCTGCCCGTCTCCCGTGGGTGAATGGACACAGCCAGATCCACACTGCGCCTTGCCTGCACGTCTCCCATGGATGAGTGGACACAGCCAGATCCGCACTGCGCCCTGCCTGCCCATCTCCCGTGGGAGAGTGGACACAGCCAGATCCGCACTGCGCCCTGCCTGCCCATCTCCCGTGGGTGAGGGGACACCGCCAGATCCGCACTGCGCCCTTCCTTACCGTCTGCCGTGGGTGAGTGGACACAGCCAGATCCGCACTGCGCCCTGCCTGCCCGTCTGCCGTGGGTCAGTGTACATAGCCAGATCCACACAGTACCCTCTCTGCCCGTCTCCCGTGGGTGAATGGACACAGCCAGATCCACACTGCGCCTTGCCTGCCCGTCTCCCGTAGTTGTGTGGACACAGCCAGATCAACACAGCACCCTCTCTGCCCGTCTCCCGTGGGTGAGTGGACACAGCCAGATCCACACTGCGCCTTGCCTACCCGTCTCCCGTGGGTGAGTGGACACAGCCAGATCCTCAGTGCGCCTTGTCTGCCCGTCTCCCGTTGGTGAGTGGACACAGCCATATCCGCACTGCGCCCTGCCTGCCCGTCTTCCGTGGGGGATTGGACACAGCCAGATCCGCACTGCGCCCTGCCTGCCCGTGTGCTGTGGGTCAGTGGATATAGCCAGATCAACACAGCACCCTCTCTGCCCGTCTCCCGTGGGTGAGTGGACACAGCCAGATCCACACTGCGCCTTGCCTGCCCGTCTCCCATGGGTGAGTGGACACAGCCAGATCCGCACTACGCCCTGCCTGCCCGTCTGCCGTGGGTGAGTGGACACAGCCAGATCCGCACTGCGCCCTGCCTGCCCGTCTCCCGTGGATGAGTGGACACAGCCAGATCCGCACTGCGGCCTTCCTCACCGTCTGCCGTGGGTGAGTGGACACAGCCAGATCCGCACACCGCCCTGCCTGCCCGTCTGCCGTGGGTCAGTGTACATAGCCAGAACCACACAGCACCCCCTTTCCCGTATCCCGTGGGTGAGTGGACACAGCCAGATCCACACTGCACCTTGCCTGCCCGTCTCCCGTGGGTGAGTGGACACAGCCAGATCCGCAGTGTCCTGCCTGCCTGTCTGCCGGGGGTCAGTGGAAACAGCCAGATCCGCACTGCGCCCTGCCTGTCCGTCTGCCCTGGGTCAGTGGACACAGCCAGATCTGCACTGAGACCTGCCTGCCCGTCTGCCGTGGGTCAGTAACATAGCCAGATCCACAGAGCACACACTCTGCCCATCTCCCGTGGGTCAGTGGACATAGCCAGATCCACACTGCGCCTTGCCTACCCGTCTCCCGTGGGTGAGTGGACACAGCCAGATCCGCACTGCGCCCTGCCTGACCGTGCCGTGGGTGAGTGGACACAGCCAGATCCGCACTGCGCCCTGCCTGCCCGTCTGCCATGGGTGATTGGACACAGCCAGATCCGCACTGCGCCCTGCCTGCCCGTCTGCCGTGGGTCAGTGTACATAGCCAGATCCACACAGCACCCTCTCTGCCCATCTCCCGTGGGTGAGTGGACACAGCCAGATCCACACTGCGCCTTGCCTGCCCGTCTCCCGTAGGTGAGTGGACACAGCCAGATTCGCACTGCGCCCTGCCTGCCGGTCTCCCGTGGGTGAGTGGACACGGCCAGATCCGCACTGCGCCCTGCCTGTCCGTCTCCCGTGGGCGAGTGGACACAGCCAGATACGCACTGCGCCCCGCCTGCCCGTCTCCCGTGGGTGAGTGGACACAGCCAAATCCGCACTGCGCCCTGCCTGACCGCCTGCCGTGGGTGAGTGGACTCAGCCAGCTCCGTACTGAGCCCTGCCTGCCCGTCTGCCGTGGTTCAGTGGACATAGCCAGATCCACACAGCACCGTCTCTGCCCGTCTCCCGTGGGAGAGTGGACACAGCCAGATCCGCACTGCGCCTTGCCTACCCGTCTCCCGTGGGTGAGTGGACACAGCCAGATCCCCATTGCGCCCTTCCTGCCCGTCTCCCGTGGGTGAGTGGACACAGCCAGATCCGCACTGCGCCCTGCCTGACCGTCTGCCGTGGGTGAGTGGACACAGTCATATCCGCACTGCGCCCTGCCTGACCGCCTGCCGTGGGTGAGTGGACATAGCGAGATCCGCACTGCGCCCTGCCTGCCCGTCTCCCGTGGGCGAGTGGACACAGCCAGATCCGCACTGCGCCATGCCTGCCCGTCTGCCGTGGGTGAGTGGACACAGCCAGATCCGCACTGCGCCCTGCCTGCCCGTCTCCCGTGGGCGAGTGGACACAGCCAGATCCGCACTGCGCCCTGCCTGCCCGTCTGCCATGGGTGAGTGGACACAGCCAGATCCGCACTGTGCCCTGGCTGACCGCCTGCTGTGGATGCGTGGACACAGCCAGATCTGCACTGCGCCCTGCCTGCCCGTCTCCCGTGGGTGAGTGGACACAGCCAGATCCGCACTGCCCCCTGCCTGACAGACTGCCGTGGGTGAGTGGACACAGCCATATCCGCACTGCACCCTGCCTGACCGCCAGCCGTGGGTCAGTGGACATAGCCAGATCCACACAGCACCGTCTATGCCCGTCTCCCGTGGGTGAGTGGACACAGCCAGATCTGCACTGCCCCCTGCCTGACCGTCTGCCGTGGGTGAGTGGACACAGCCATATCCGCACTGCGCCCTCCCTGACCGCCTGCCGTGGGTGAGTGGACACAGCCAGATCCGCACTGCGCCCTGCCTGCCCGTCTGCCGTGGGTCAGTGGACATAGCCAAATCCACACAGCACCGTCTCTGCCCGTCTCCCGTGGGTGAGTGGACACAGCCAGATCCGCACTGCGCCCTGCCTGCCCGTCTCCCGTGGGTGAGTGGACACAGCCAGATCCGCACTGCACCCTGCCTGACCGCCTGCCGTGGGTGAGTGGACACAGCCAGATCCGTACTGCGCCCTGCCTGACCGCCTGCCGTGGGTGAGTGGACACAGCCAAATTCGTACTCGCCCTGCCTTCCCGTCTGTCGTGGGTCAGTGGACATAGCCAGATCCACACAGCACCGTCTCTGCCCATCTCCCGTGGGTGAGTGGACACAGCCGGATCCGCACTGCGCCCTGCTTGCCCGTCTCTCGTGGGCGAGTGGACACAGCCAGATCCGCACTGCGCCCTGCCTGCCCGTCTACTGTGGGCGAGTGGACACAGCCAAATCCGCACTGCGTCCTGCCTGCCCGTCTCCCGTGGGTGAGTGGACACAGCCAGATCATCACTGCACCCTGCCTGACCGCCTGCCGTGGGTGAGTGGACTCAGCCAGCTCCGTACTGGGCCCTGCCTGCCCGTCTGCCGTGGGTCAGTGGACATAGCCAGATCCACACAGCACCGTCCCTGCCCGTCTCTTGTGGGTGAGTGGACACAGCCAGATCCGCACTGCGCCCTGGCTGACCGCCTGCTGTGGGTGCGTGGACACAGCCGGATCCACACTGCGCCCTGCCTGACCGCCTGCCGTGGGTGAGTGGACACAGCCAGATCCTCACTGCGCCCTGCCTGCCCGTCTCCCGTGGGTGAGTGGACACAGCCAGATACGCACTGTGCCCTGCCTGCCCGTCTCCCGTGGGTGAGTGGACACAGCCAGATCCGCACTGCACCCTGCCTGACCGCCTGCCGTGGGTGAGTGGACACAGCCAGATCCGTACTGCGCCCTGCCTGCCTGTCTGCCGTGGGTCAGTGGACATAGCCAGATCCACACAGCACCGTCTCTGCCCGTCTCCCGTGGGTGAGTGGACACAGCCAGATCCGCACTGCGCCTTGCCTACTCGTCTCCCGTGGGTGAGTGGACACAGCCAGATCCGCACTGCGCCCTGCCTGCCCGTCTCCCGTGGGTGAGTGGACACAGCCAGATCCGCACTGCGCCCTGCCTCACCGTCTGCCGTGGGCGAGTGGACACAGCCAGATCCGCACTGCGCCCTGCCTGACCGCCTGCCGTGGGTGAGTGGACACAGCCAGATCCGCACTGCACCCTGCCTGCCCGACTTCCGTGGGCAAGTGGACACAGCCACATCCGCACTGCGCCCTGCCTGACCGTCTGCCGTGGGTGAGTGGACACAGCCGGATCCGCACTGCGCCCTGCCTGCCCGTCTGCCGTGGGTGAGTGGACACAGCCAGATCCGCACTACGCCCTGCCTGACCGCCTGCCGTTGGTGAGTGGACACAGCCAGATCCGCACTGCGCCCTGCCTGACCGCCTGCCGTGGGTTTGTGGACACAGCCAGATCCGTACTGCGCCCTGCCTGCCCGTCTGCCGTGGGTCAGTGGACACAGCCAGATCCGCACTGCGCCCTGCCTGACCGTCTGCCGTGGGTGAGTGGACACAGCCAGATCCACACTGCGCCCTGCCTGCCCGTCTGCCGTGAGTGAGTGGACACAGCCAGATCCGCACTGCGCCCTGCCTGACCGCCTGCCATGGGTGAGTGGACACAGCTAGATCCGTACTGCGCCCTGCCTACCCGTCTGCCGTGGGTCAGTGGACACAGCCAGATCCGCAGTGCGCCCTGGCTGACCGCCTGCTGTGGGTGCGTGGACACAGCCAGATCCACAGTGCGCCCTGCCTGACCGCCTGCCGTGGGTGAGTGGACACAGCCAGATCCGCACTGCGCCCTGCCTGACCACCTGCCGTGGGTGAGTGGACACAGCCAGATCCGCACTGCGCCCTGCCTGTCCGCCTGCCGTGGGTGAGTGGACACAGCCAGATCCGTACTGCGCCCTGCCTGCCCGTCTGCCGTGGGTCAGTGGACATAGCCAGATCCACACAGCATCGTCTCTGCCCATCTCCCGTGGGTGAGTGGACACAGACGGATCCGCACTGCGCCCTGTCTGCCCGTCTCCCGTGGGTGAGTGGACACAGCCAGATCTGCACTGCGCCCTGCCTGCCCATCTCCCGTGGGTGAGTGGACACAGCCAGATCCGCACTGCGCCCTGCCTGCCCGTCTGCCGTGGGCGAGTGGACACAGCCAGATCCGCACTGCATCCTGCCTGCCCGTCTTCCGTGGGCGAGTGGACACAGGCAGATCCGCACTGCGCCCTGCCTGCCCGTCTGCCGTGGGCGAGTGGACACAGCCAGATCCGCACTACGCAGAGCCTGACCGTCTGCCGTGGGTGAGTGGACACAGCCAGATCCACACTGCGCCCTGCCTGCCCGTCTGCCGTGGGCGACTGGACACAGCCAGATCCGCACTGCGCACTGCCTGACCGACTGCCGTGGGTGAGTGGACACAGCCAGATCCGCACTACGCCCTGCCTGACTGCCTGCCGTCTGTGAGCGGACACAGCCAGATCCGCACTGCGCCCTGCCTGCCCGTCTCCCGTGAATGAGTGGACACAGCCAGATCCGCACTGAGCCTTGCCTGCCCGTCTCCCGTGGGTGAGTGGACACAGCCAGATCCGCACTGCGCCCTGCCTGCCCGTCTCCCGTGGGTGAGTGGACACAGCCAGATCCGCACTGATCCTTGCCTGCCCGTCTCACGTGGGTGAGTGGACACAGCCAGATTCGCACTGCGCCCTGCCTGCCCGTCTCCCGTGGGTGAGTGGACACAGCCAGACCCGCACTGCACCCTGTCTGACCATCTGCCGTGGGTGAGTGAACACAGCCAGATCCGCACTGCGCCCTGCCTGCCCGTCTACCGTGGGTCAGTGGACATAGCCATATCCACACAGCACCCTGTCTGCCCGTCTCCCTTGGGTGAGTGGACACAGCCAGATCCGCACTGCGCCCGGCCTTCCCATCTGCCATGGGTCAGTGGACATAGCCATGTCCACACAGAACCCTCTCTGCCCATCTCCTGTGGGTGAGTGGACACAGCCAGATCCACACTGCGCCTTGCCTTCCCGTCTCCCCTGGGTGAGGGGACACAGCCAGATCCGCACTGCGCCCTGCCTGCCCGTCTCCCATGGGTGAGTGGACACAGCCAGATCCGCACTGCGCCCTGCCTGCCCGTCTCCCGTGGGTGAGTGGACACAGCCAGATCCGCACTGCGCCCTGCCTGCCCGTTTCCCGTGGGCGAGTGGACACAGCCAGATCCGCACTGCGCCCTGCCTGCCCGTCTGCCGTGGGTGAGTGGACACAGCCAGATCCGCACTGCGCCCTGTCTGACCGTCTGCCGTGGGTGAGTGGACACAGCCAGATCCGCACTGCGCCCTGCCTGCCCGTCTGCCGTGGGCGAGTGGACACAGCCAGATCCGCACTGCGCCCTACCTGACCGTCTGCCGTGGGTGATTGGACACAGCCAGATCCGCACTGCGCCCTCCCTGACCACCTGCCGTGGGTCAGTTGACACAGCCAGATCCGCACTCCGCCCTGCCTGCCCGTCTCCCGTGGGCGAGTGGACACAGCCAGATCCACACTGCGTCCTGCCTGCCCGTCTGCCGTGGGTGAGTGGACACAGCCAGATCCGCACTGCGCCCTGCCTGACCGTCTTCCGTGGGTGAGTGGACACAGCCAGATCCACACTGCGCCCTGCCTGCCCGTCTACCGTGGGTGAGTGGACGCAGCCAGATCCGCACTGCGCCCTGCCTGACCGTCTGCCGTGGGTGAGTGGACGCAGCCAGATCCGCACTGCGCCCTGCCTGACCGCCTGCCGTGGGTGAGTGGACACAGCCAGATCCGCACTGCACCCTGCCTGCCCGTCTGCCGTGGGCGAGTGGACACAGCCAGATCCGCACAGCGCCCTGCCTGACCGTCTGCCGTGGGTGAGTGGACACAGCCAGATCGTCACTGCGCCCTGCCTGACCGCCTGCCGTCTGTGAGTGGACACAGGCAGATCCGCACTGCGCCGTGCCTGCCCGTCTCTCGTGAATGAGTGGACACAGGCCGATGCGCACTGAGTCTTGCCTGCCCGTCTCCCGTGGGTGAGTGGACACAGCCAGATCCGCACTGCGCCCTGCCTGCCCGTCTCCCATGGGTGAGTGGACACAGCCAGATCCGCACTGAGCCTTGCTTGCCCGTCTCACGTGGGTGAGTGGACACAGCCAGATCCGCACTGCGCCCTGTCTGCCCATCTCCCGTGGGGGAGTGGACACAGCCAGATCTGCACTGCACCCTGTCTGACCGTCTCCCGTGGGTGAGTGGACACAGCCAGATCCGCACTGCGCCCTGCCTGCCCGTCTGCCGTGGGTCAGTGCACATAGCCATATCCACACAGCACCCTCTCTGCCCGACTCCCGTGGGTGAGTGGACACAGCCAGATCCACACTGCGCCTTGCCTGCCCGTCTCCCCTGGGTGAGGGGACACAGCCAGATCCGCACTGCGCCCTGCCTTCCCGACTCCCGTGGGTGAGTGGACACAGCCAGATCCGCACTGCGCCCTGCCTCCCCGTCTCCTGTGGGCGAGTGGACACAGCCAGATCCGCACTGCGCCTTGCCTGCCCGTCTCCCGTCAGTGAGTGGACACAGCCAGATCCGCACTGCGCCCTGCCTGACCGTCTGCCGTGGGCGAGTGGACACAGCCAGATCCGCACTGCGCCCTTCCTGCCCGTCTGCCGTGGGCGAGTGGACACAGCCAGATCCGCACTGCGTCCTGCCTGCCCGTCTCCCGTGGGCGAGTGGACACAGGCAGATCCGCACTGCGCCCTGCCTGCCCGTCTGCCGTGGGCGAGTGGACACAGCCAGATCCGCACTGCGCCCAGCCTGACCCTCTGTCGTGGGTGAGTGGACACAGCTAGATCCACACTGCGCCCTGCCTGCCCGTCTGCCGTGGGCGACTGGACACAGCCAGATCCGCACTGCGCACTGCCTGACCGACTGCCGTGGGTGAGTGGACACAGCCAGATCCGCACTGCGCCCTGCCTGACTGCCTGCCGTCTGTGAGCGGACACAGCCATATCCGCACTGCGCCCTACCTGCCCGTCTCCCGTGAATGAGTGGACACAGCCAGATCCTCACTGCGCCATGCCTGCCTGTCTCCCGTGGGTGAGTGGACACAGCCAGATCCGCACTGAGCCTTGCCTGCCCGTCTCACGTGGGTGAGTGGACACAGCCAGATCTGCACTGCGCCCTGCCTGCCCGTCTCCCCTGGGTGAGGGGACACAGCCAGATCCGCACTGCGCCCAGCCTGCCCGTCTCCCGTGGGTGAGTGGACACAGCCAGATCAGCACTGCGCCCTGCCTGCCCGTCTCCCCTGGGTGAGGGGACACAGCGAGATCCGCACTGCGCCCTGCTTGCCCGTCTCCCGTGGGTGAGTGGACACAGCCAGATCCGCACTGCGCCCTGCCTGCCCGTCTCCCGTGGGTGAGTGGACACAGCCAGATCCGCACTGCGCCCTGCCTGCCCGTCTCCCGTGGGTGAGTGGACACAGCCAGATCCGCACTGCGCCCTGCCTGCCCGTCTGCCGTGGGTGAGTGAACACAGCCAGATCCGCACTGCGCCCTGCCTGCCCATCTGCCGTGGGTCAGTGGACATAGCCATATCCACACAACACCCTCTCTGCCCGTCTCCAGTGGGTGAGTGGACACAGCCAGATTCACACTGCGCCTTGCCTGCCCGTCTCCCCTGGGTGAGTGGACACAGCCAGATCCGCACTGCGCCCTGCCTGACCGTCTCCCGTGGGCGAGTGTACACAGCCAGATCCGCACTGCGCCCTGCCTGCCCGTCTGCCGTTGGAGAGTGGACACAGCCAGATCCGCACTGCGCCCTGCCTGACCGTCTGCCGTGGGTGAGTGGACACAGCCAGATCCGCACTGCGGCCTGCCTGCCCGTCTGCCGTGGGCGAGTGGACACAGCCAGATCCGCACTGCGCCCTGCCTGACCGTCTGCCGTGGGTGATTGGACACAGCCAGATCCGCACTGCGCCCTCCCTGACCGCCTGCCAGGGGTGAGTGGACACAGCCAGATCCGCACTGCGCCCTGCCTGCCCGTCTCCCGTGGGCGAGTGGACACAGCCAGATCCGCACTGCGTCCTGCCTGCCCGTCTGCCGTGGGTGAGTGGACACAGCCAGATCCGCACTGCGCCCTGCCTGACCGTCTGCCGTGGGTGAGTGGACACAGCCAGATACACACTGCGCCCTGCCTGCCCGTCTGCCGTGGGTGTGTGGACACAGCCAGATCCGCACTGCGCCCTGCCTGACCGTCTGCCGTGGGTGAGTGGACACAGCCAGATCTGCACTGCGCCCTGCCTGACCGCCTGCCGTAGTTGAGTGGACACAGCCAGATCCGCACTGCACCCTGCCTGCCCGTCTGCCGTGGGTCAGTGGACATAGCCATATCCACACAGCACCCTCTCTGCCCTACTCCCGTGGGTTAGTGGACACAGCCAGATCCACACTGCGCCTTGCCTGCCCGTCTCCCCTGGGTGAGGGGACACAGCCAGATCCGCACTGCGCCCTGCGTGCCCGTCTCCCTTGGGTGAGTGGACACAGCCAGATCCGCACTGCGCCCTGCCTGCCCGTCTCCCGTGGGTGAGTGGACACAGCCAGATCCGCACTGCGCCTTGCCTGCCCGTCTCCCGTCAGTGAGTGTAAACAGCCAGATCCGCACTGCGCCCTGCCTGCCCGTCTGCCGTGGGCGAGTGGACACAGCCAGATCCGCACTGTGCCCTGCCTGACCGTTGCCGTTGGTGATTGGACACAGACAGATCCGCACTGCGCCCTCCCTGACCGCCTGCCGTGGGTGAGTGGACACAGCCAGATCCGCACTGCGCCCTGCCTTCCCGTCTCCAGTGGGCGAGTGGACACAGCCAGATCCGCACTGCGTACTGCCTGCCCGTCTGCCGTGGGTGAGTGGACACAGCCAGATCCGCACTGCGCCCTACCTGACCGTCTGCCGTGGGTGATTGGACACAGCCAGATCCGCACTGCGCCCTCCCTGACCACCTGCCGTGGGTCAGTTGACACAGCCAGATCCGCACTCCGCCCTGCCTGCCCGTCTCCCGTGGGCGAGTGGACACAGCCAGATCCACACTGCGTCCTGCCTGCCCGTCTGCCGTGGGTGAGTGGACACAGCCAGATCCGCACTGCGCCCTGCCTGACCGTCTTCCGTGGGTGAGTGGACACAGCCAGATCCACACTGCGCCCTGCCTGCCCGTCTACCGTGGGTGAGTGGACGCAGCCAGATCCGCACTGCGCCCTGCCTGACCGTCTGCCGTGGGTGAGTGGACGCAGCCAGATCCGCACTGCGCCCTGCCTGACCGCCTGCC
Organism: Microcebus murinus; assembly: GCF_040939455.1. Classification (NCBI taxonomy): domain Eukaryota; kingdom Metazoa; phylum Chordata; class Mammalia; order Primates; family Cheirogaleidae; genus Microcebus; species Microcebus murinus. Next base: position 32,739,904 of record NC_134125.1, on the reverse strand, counting down.
GTGGGTGAGTGGACACAGCCAGATCCGCACTGCACCCTGCCTGCCCGTCTGCCGTGGGCGAGTGGACACAGCCAGATCCGCACAGCGCCCTGCCTGACCGTCTGCCGTGGGTGAGTGGACACAGCCAGATCGTCACTGCGCCCTGCCTGACCGCCTGCCGTCTGTGAGTGGACACAGGCAGATCCGCACTGCGCCGTGCCTGCCCGTCTCTCGTGAATGAGTGGACACAGGCCGATGCGCACTGAGTCTTGCCTGCCAGTCTCCCGTGGGTGAGTGGACACAGCCAGATCCGCACTGCGCCCTGCCTGCCCGTCTCCCATGGGTGAGTGGACACAGCCAGATCCGCACTGAGCCTTGCTTGCCCGTCTCACGTGGGTGAGTGGACACAGCCAGATCCGCACTGCGCCCTGTCTGCCCATCTCCCGTGGGGGAGTGGACACAGCCAGATCTGCACTGCACCCTGTCTGACCGTCTCCCGTGGGTGAGTGGACACAGCCAGATCCGCACTGCGCCCTGCCTGCCCGTCTGCCGTGGGTCAGTGCACATAGCCATATCCACACAGCACCCTCTCTGCCCGACTCCCGTGGGTGAGTGGACACAGCCAGATCCACACTGCGCCTTGCCTGCCCGTCTCCCCTGGGTGAGGGGACACAGCCAGATCCGCACTGCGCCCTGCCTTCCCGTCTCCCGTGGGTGAGTGGACACAGCCAGATCCGCACTGCGCCCTGCCTCCCCGTCTCCTGTGGGCGAGTGGACACAGCCAGATCCGCACTGCGCCTTGCCTGCCCGTCTCCCGTCAGTGAGTGGACACAGCCAGATCCGCACTGCGCCCTGCCTGACCGTCTGCCGTGGGCGAGTGGACACAGCCAGATCCGCACTGCGCCCTTCCTGCCCGTCTGCCGTGGGCGAGTGGACACAGCCAGATCCGCACTGCGTCCTGCCTGCCCGTCTCCCGTGGGCGAGTGGACACAGGCAGATCCGCACTGCGCCCTGCCTGCCCGTCTGCCGTGGGCGAGTGGACACAGCCAGATCCGCACTGCGCCCAGCCTGACCCTCTGTCGTGGGTGAGTGGACACAGCTAGATCCACACTGCGCCCTGCCTGCCCGTCTGCCGTGGGCGACTGGACACAGCCAGATCCGCACTGCGCACTGCCTGACCGACTGCCGTGGGTGAGTGGACACAGCCAGATCCGCACTGCGCCCTGCCTGACTGCCTGCCGTCTGTGAGCGGACACAGCCATATCCGCACTGCGCCCTACCTGCCCGTCTCCCGTGAATGAGTGGACACAGCCAGATCCTCACTGCGCCATGCCTGCCTGTCTCCCGTGGGTGAGTGGACACAGCCAGATCCGCACTGAGCCTTGCCTGCCCGTCTCACGTGGGTGAGTGGACACAGCCAGATCTGCACTGCGCCCTGCCTGCCCGTCTCCCCTGGGTGAGGGGACACAGCCAGATCCGCACTGCGCCCAGCCTGCCCGTCTCCCGTGGGTGAGTGGACACAGCCAGATCAGCACTGCGCCCTGCCTGCCCGTCTCCCCTGGGTGAGGGGACACAGCGAGATCCGCACTGCGCCCTGCTTGCCCGTCTCCCGTGGGTGAGTGGACACAGCCAGATCCGCACTGCGCCCTGCCTGCCCGTCTCCCGTGGGTGAGTGGACACAGCCAGATCCGCACTGCGCCCTGCCTGCCCGTCTCCCGTGGGTGAGTGGACACAGCCAGATCCGCACTGCGCCCTGCCTGCCCGTCTGCCGTGGGTGAGTGAACACAGCCAGATCCGCACTGCGCCCTGCCTGCCCATCTGCCGTGGGTCAGTGGACATAGCCATATCCACACAACACCCTCTCTGCCCGTCTCCAGTGGGTGAGTGGACACAGCCAGATTCACACTGCGCCTTGCCTGCCCGTCTCCCCTGGGTGAGTGGACACAGCCAGATCCGCACTGCGCCCTGCCTGACCGTCTCCCGTGGGCGAGTGTACACAGCCAGATCCGCACTGCGCCCTGCCTGCCCGTCTGCCGTTGGAGAGTGGACACAGCCAGATCCGCACTGCGCCCTGCCTGACCGTCTGCCGTGGGTGAGTGGACACAGCCAGATCCGCACTGCGGCCTGCCTGCCCGTCTGCCGTGGGCGAGTGGACACAGCCAGATCCGCACTGCGCCCTGCCTGACCGTCTGCCGTGGGTGATTGGACACAGCCAGATCCGCACTGCGCCCTCCCTGACCGCCTGCCAGGGGTGAGTGGACACAGCCAGATCCGCACTGCGCCCTGCCTGCCCGTCTCCCGTGGGCGAGTGGACACAGCCAGATCCGCACTGCGTCCTGCCTGCCCGTCTGCCGTGGGTGAGTGGACACAGCCAGATCCGCACTGCGCCCTGCCTGACCGTCTGCCGTGGGTGAGTGGACACAGCCAGATACACACTGCGCCCTGCCTGCCCGTCTGCCGTGGGTGTGTGGACACAGCCAGATCCGCACTGCGCCCTGCCTGACCGTCTGCCGTGGGTGAGTGGACACAGCCAGATCCGCACTGCGCCCTGCCTGACCGCCTGCCGTAGTTGAGTGGACACAGCCAGATCCGCACTGCACCCTGCCTGCCCGTCTGCCGTGGGTCAGTGGACATAGCCATATCCACACAGCACCCTCTCTGCCCGACTCCCGTGGGTTAGTGGACACAGCCAGATCCACACTGCGCCTTGCCTGCCCGTCTCCCCTGGGTGAGGGGACACAGCCAGATCCGCACTGCGCCCTGCGTGCCCGTCTCCCGTGGGTGAGTGGACACAGCCAGATCCGCACTGCGCCCTGCCTGCCCGTCTCCCGTGGGTGAGTGGACACAGCCAGATCGTCACTGCGCCCTGCCTGACCGCCTGCCGTCTGTGAGTGGACACAGCCAGATCCGCACTGCGCCCTGCCTGCCCGTCTCCCGTGGGTGAGTGGACACAGCCAGATCGTCACTGCGCCCTGCCTGACCGCCTGCCGTCTGTGAGTGGACACAGCCAGATACACACTGCGCCCTGCCTGCCCGTCTGCCGTGGGTGTGTGGACACAGCCAGATCCGCACTGCGCCCTGCCTGCCCGTCTGCCGTGGGCGAGTGGACACATCCTGATCCGCACTGCGCACTGCCTGACCGACTGCCGTGGGTGAGTGGACACAGCCAGATCCGCACTGCGCCCTGCCTGACCGTCTGCCGTTGGTGAGTGGACACAGCCAGATCGTCACTGCGCCCTGCCTGACCGCCTGCCGTCTGTGAGTGGACACAGCCAGATCCGCACTGCGCCCTGCCTGCCCGTCTCCCGTGAATGAGTGGACACAGCCCGATGCACACTGAGCCTTGCCTGCCCATCTCCCGTGGGTGAGTGGACACAGCCAGATCCGCACTGCACCCGGTCTGACCGTCTCCCGTGGGTGAGTGGACACAGCCAGATGCGCACTGCGCCCTGCCTGCCCGTCTGCCGTGGGTCAGTGGACATAGCCATATCCACACAGCACCCTCTCTGCCCGACTCCCGTGGGTGAGTGGACACAGCCAGATCCACACTGCGCCTTGCCTGCCCGTCTCCCCTGGGTGAGGGGACACAGCCAGATCCGCACTGCGCGCTGCCTGCCCGTCTCCCGTGGGTGAGTGGACACAGCCAGATCCGCACTGCGCCCTGCCTGCCCGTCTCCCGTGGGTGAGTGGACACAGCCAGATCCGCACTGCGCCTTGCCTGCCCATCTCCCGTCAGTGAGTGGACACCACCAGATCCGCACTGCGCCCTGCCTGCCCGTCTCCCATGGGTGAGTGGACACAGCGAGATCCACACTGCGCCCTGCCTGCCCGTCTCCCGTGGGCGAGTGGACACAGCCAGATCCGCACTGCGCCCTGCCTGACCGTCTGCCGTGGGCGAGTGGACACAGCCAGATCCGCACTGCGCCCTGCCTGCCCGTCTCCCATGGGTGAGTGGACACAGCCAGATCCGCACTGCGCCCTGCCTGACCGTCTGCCGTGGGAGAGTGGACACAGCCAGATCCGCACTGCGCCCTGCCTGCCCGTCTGCCGTGGGCGAGTGGACACAGCCAGATCCGCACTGCGTCCTGCCTGCCCGTCTCCCGTGGGCGAGTCGACACAGGCAGATCCGCACTGCGTCCTGCCTGCCCGTCTGCCGTGGGCGAGTGGACACAGCGAGATCCGCACTGCGCCCAGCCTGACCGTCTGCCGTGGGTGAGTGGACACAGCCAGATCCACACTGCGCCCTGCCTGCCCGTCTGCCGTGGTCGACTGGACACAGCCAGATCCGCACTGCGCACTGCCTGACCGACTGCCGTGGGTGAGTGGACACAGCCAGATCCGCACTGCGCCCTGCCTGATTGCCTGCCGTCTGTGAGCGGACACAGCCAGATCCGCACTGCGCCCTGCCTGCCCGTCTCCCGTGAATGAGTGGACACAGCCAGATCCGCACTGAGCCTTGCCTGCCCGTCTCCCGTGGGTGAGTGGACACAGCCAGATCCGCACTGCGCCCTGCCTGCCCGTCTCCCTTGGGTGAGTGGACACAGCCAGATCCGCACTTATCCTTGCCTGCCCGTCTCACGTGGGTGAGTGGACACAGCCAGATTCGCACTGCTCCCTGCCTGCCCGTCTCCCGTGGGTGAGTGGACACAGCCAGATCCGCACTGCACCCTGTCTGACCGTCTGCCGTGGGTGAGTGGACACAGCCAGATCCGCACTGCGCCCCGCCTGCCCGTCTACCGTGGGTCAGTGGACATAGCCATATCCACACAGCACCCTCTCTGCCCGTCTCCCTTGGGTGAGTGGACACAGCCAGATCCGCACTGTGCCCTGCCTGCCCATCTGCCATGGGTCAGTGGACATAGCGATATCCACACAGCACCCTCTCTGCCCGGCTCCCGTGGGTCAGTGGACACAGCCAAATCCACACTGCGCCTTGCCTGAACGTCTCCCGTGGGTGAGTGGACACAGCCAGATCCGCACTGCGCCCTGCCTGCCCGTCTCCCATGGGTGAGTGGACACAGCCAGATCCACACTGCGCCCTGCCTGCCCGTCTCCCGTGCGTGAGTGGACACAGCCAGATCCGCACTGCGCCTTGCCTGCCCGTCTCCCGTCAGTGAGTGGACACAGCCAGATCCGCACTGCGCCCTGCCTGCCCGTTTCCCGTGGGCGAGTGGACACAGCCAGATCCGCACTGCGCCCTGCCTGCCCGTCTGCCGTGGGTGTGTGGACACAGCCAGATCCGCACTGCGCCCTGCCTGACCGTCTGCCGTGGTCGAGTGGACACAGCCAGATCCGCACTGCGCCCTGCCTGCCCGTCTGCCGTGGGCGAGTGGACACAGCTAGATCCGCACTGCGCCCTGACTGACCGTCTGCCGTGGGTGAGTGGACACAGCCAGATCCGCACTGCGCCCTGCCTGACCGTCTCCCGTGGGTGAGTGGACACAGCCAGATACACACTGCGCCCAGCCTGCCCGTCTCCCGTGGGTGAGTGGACACAGCCAGATCCGCACTGCGCCCTGCCTGCCCGTCTCCCCTGGGTGAGGGGACACAGCCAGATCCGCACTGCGCCCAGCCTGCCCGTCTCCCGTGGGTGAGTGGACACAGCCAGATCAGCACTGCGCCCTGCCTGCCCGTCTCCCCTGGGTGAGGGGACACAGCGAGATCCGCACTGCGCCCTGCTTGCCCGTCTCCCGTGGGTGAGTGGACACAGCCAGATCCGCACTGCGCCCTGCCTGCCCGTCTCCCGTGGGTGAGTGGACACAGCCAGATCCGCACTGCGCCCTGCCTGCCCGTCTCCCGTGGGTGAGTGGACACAGCCAGATCCGCACTGCGCCCTGCCTGCCCGTCTGCCGTGGGTGAGTGAACACAGCCAGATCCGCACTGCGCCCTGCCTGCCCATCTGCCGTGGGTCAGTGGACATAGCCATATCCACACAACACCCTCTCTGCCCGTCTCCAGTGGGTGAGTGGACACAGCCAGATTCACACTGCGCCTTGCCTGCCCGTCTCCCCTGGGTGAGTGGACACAGCCAGATCCGCACTGCGCCCTGCCTGACCGTCTCCCGTGGGCGAGTGTACACAGCCAGATCCGCACTGCGCCCTGCCTGCCCGTCTGCCGTTGGAGAGTGGACACAGCCGGATCCGCACTGCGCCCTGCCTGACCGTCTGCCGTGGGTGAGTGGACACAGCCAGATCCGCACTGCGGCCTGCCTGCCCGTCTGCCGTGGGCGAGTGGACACAGCCAGATCCGCACTGCGCCCTGCCTGACCGTCTGCCGTGGGTGATTGGACACAGCCAGATCCGCACTGCGCCCTCCCTGACCGCCTGCCAGGGGTGAGTGGACACAGCCAGATCCGCACTGCGCCCTGCCTGCCCGTCTCCCGTGGGCGAGTGGACACAGCCAGATCCGCACTGCGTCCTGCCTGCCCGTCTGCCGTGGGTGAGTGGACACAGCCAGATCCGCACTGCGCCCTGCCTGACCGTCTGCCGTGGGTGAGTGGACACAGCCAGATACACACTGCGCCCTGCCTGCCCGTCTGCCGTGGGTGTGTGGACACAGCCAGATCCGCACTGCGCCCTGCCTGACCGTCTGCCGTGGGTGAGTGGACACAGCCAGATCCGCACTGCGCCCTGCCTGACCGCCTGCCGTAGTTGAGTGGACACAGCCAGATCCGCACTGCACCCTGCCTGCCCGTCTGCCGTGGGTCAGTGGACATAGCCATATCCACACAGCACCCTCTCTGCCCGACTCCCGTGGGTTAGTGGACACAGCCAGATCCACACTGCGCCTTGCCTGCCCGTCTCCCCTGGGTGAGGGGACACAGCCAGATCCGCACTGCGCCCTGCGTGCCCGTCTCCCTTGGGTGAGTGGACACAGCCAGATCCGCACTGCGCCCTGCCTGCCCGTCTCCCGTGGGTGAGTGGACACAGCCAGATCCGCACTGCGCCTTGCCTGCCCGTCTCCCGTCAGTGAGTGTAAACAGCCAGATCCGCACTGCGCCCTGCCTGCCCGTCTGCCGTGGGCGAGTGGACACAGCCAGATCCGCACTGTGCCCTGCCTGACCGTTGCCGTTGGTGATTGGACACAGACAGATCCGCACTGCGCCCTCCCTGACCGCCTGCCGTGGGTGAGTGGACACAGCCAGATCCGCACTGCGCCCTGCCTTCCCGTCTCCAGTGGGCGAGTGGACACAGCCAGATCCGCACTGCGTACTGCCTGCCCGTCTGCCGTGGGTGAGTGGACACAGCCAGATCCGCACTGCGCCCTGCCTGACCGCCTGCCGTGGTCGAGTGGACACAGCCAGATCCGCACTGCACCCTGCCTGCCCGTCTGCCGTGGGCGAGTGGACACATCCAGATCCGCACTGCGCACTGCCTGACCGACTGCCGTGGGTGAGTGGACACAGCCAGATCCGCACTGCGCCCTGCCTGACCGTCTGCCGTTGGTGAGTGGACACAGCCAGATCGTCACTGCGCCCTGCCTGACCGCCTGCCGTCTGTGAGTGGACACAGCCAGATCCGCACTGCGCCCTGCCTGCCCGTCTCCCGTGAATGAGTGGACACAGCCCGATGCACACTGAGCCTTGCCTGCCCATCTCCCGTGGGTGAGTGGACACAGCCAGATCCGCACTGCACCCTGTCTGACCGTCTCCCGTGGGTGAGTGGACACAGCCAGATGCGCACTGCGCCCTGCCTGCCCGTCTGCCGTGGGTCAGTGGACATAGCCATATCCACACAGCACCCTCTCTGCCCGACTCCCGTGGGTGAGTGGACACAGCCAGATCCACACTGCGCCTTGCCTGCCCGTCTCCCCTGGGTGAGGGGACACAGCCAGATCCGCACTGCGCGCTGCCTGCCCGTCTCCCGTGGGTGAGTGGACACAGCCAGATCCGCACTGCGCCCTGCCTGCCCGTCTCCCGTGGGTGAGTGGACACAGCCAGATCCGCACTGCGCCTTGCCTGCCCATCTCCCGTCAGTGAGTGGACACCACCAGATCCGCACTGCGCCCTGCCTGCCCGTCTCCCATGGGTGAGTGGACACAGCGAGATCCACACTGCGCCCTGCCTGCCCGTCTCCCGTGGGCGAGTGGACACAGCCAGATCCGCACTGCGCCCTGCCTGACCGTCTGCCGTGGGAGAGTGGACACAGCCAGATCCGCACTGCGCCCTGCCTGCCCGTCTGCCGTGGGCGAGTGGACACAGCCAGATCCGCACTGCGTCCTGCCTGCCCGTCTCCCGTGGGCGAGTCGACACAGGCAGATCCGCACTGCGTCCTGCCTGCCCGTCTGCCGTGGGCGAGTGGACACAGCGAGATCCGCACTGCGCCCAGCCTGACCGTCTGCCGTGGGTGAGTGGACACAGCCAGATCCACACTGCGCCCTGCCTGCCCGTCTGCCGTGGTCGACTGGACACAGCCAGATCCGCACTGCGCACTGCCTGACCGACTGCCGTGGGTGAGTGGACACAGCCAGATCCGCACTGCGCCCTGCCTGATTGCCTGCCGTCTGTGAGCGGACACAGCCAGATCCGCACTGCGCCCTGCCTGCCCGTCTCCCGTGAATGAGTGGACACAGCCAGATCCGCACTGAGCCTTGCCTGCCCGTCTCCCGTGGGTGAGTGGACACAGCCAGATCCGCACTGCGCCCTGCCTGCCCGTCTCCCTTGGGTGAGTGGACACAGCCAGATCCGCACTTATCCTTGCCTGCCCGTCTCACGTGGGTGAGTGGACACAGCCAGATTCGCACTGCTCCCTGCCTGCCCGTCTCCCGTGGGTGAGTGGACACAGCCAGATCCGCACTGCACCCTGTCTGACCGTCTGCCGTGGGTGAGTGGACACAGCCAGATCCGCACTGCGCCCCGCCTGCCCGTCTACCGTGGGTCAGTGGACATAGCCATATCCACACAGCACCCTCTCTGCCCGTCTCCCTTGGGTGAGTGGACACAGCCAGATCCGCACTGTGCCCTGCCTGCCCATCTGCCATGGGTCAGTGCACATAGCGATATCCACACAGCACCCTCTCTGCCCGGCTCCCGTGGGTCAGTGGACACAGCCAAATCCACACTGCGCCTTGCCTGAACGTCTCCCGTGGGTGAGTGGACACAGCCAGATCCGCACTGCGCCCTGCCTGCCCGTCTCCCATGGGTGAGTGGACACAGCCAGATCCACACTGCGCCCTGCCTGCCCGTCTCCCGTGCGTGAGTGGACACAGCCAGATCCGCACTGCGCCTTGCCTGCCCGTCTCCCGTCAGTGAGTGGACACAGCCAGATCCGCACTGCGCCCTGCCTGCCCGTTTCCCGTGGGCGAGTGGACACAGCCAGATCCGCACTGCGCCCTGCCTGCCCGTCTGCCGTGGGTGTGTGGACACAGCCAGATCCGCACTGCGCCCTGCCTGACCGTCTGCCGTGGTCGAGTGGACACAGCCAGATCCGCACTGCGCCCTGCCTGCCCGTCTGCCGTGGGCGAGTGGACACAGCTAGATCCGCACTGCGCCCTGACTGACCGTCTGCCGTGGGTGAGTGGACACAGCCAGATCCGCACTGCGCCCTGCCTGACCGTCTCCCGTGGGTGAGTGGACACAGCCAGATACACACTGCGCCCAGCCTGCCCGTCTCCCGTGGGTGAGTGGACACAGCCAGATCCGCACTGCGCCCTGCCTGCCCGTCTCCCCTGGGTGAGGGGACACAGCCAGATCCGCACTGCGCCCAGCCTGCCCGTCTCCCGTGGGTGAGTGGACACAGCCAGATCAGCACTGCGCCCTGCCTGCCCGTCTCCCCTGGGTGAGGGGACACAGCGAGATCCGCACTGCGCCCTGCTTGCCCGTCTCCCGTGGGTGAGTGGACACAGCCAGATCCGCACTGCGCCCTGCCTGCCCGTCTCCCGTGGGTGAGTGGACACAGCCAGATCCGCACTGCGCCCTGCCTGCCCGTCTCCCGTGGGTGAGTGGACACAGCCAGATCCGCACTGCGCCCTGCCTGCCCGTCTGCCGTGGGTGAGTGAACACAGCCAGATCCGCACTGCGCCCTGCCTGCCCATCTGCCGTGGGTCAGTGGACATAGCCATATCCACACAACACCCTCTCTGCCCGTCTCCAGTGGGTGAGTGGACACAGCCAGATTCACACTGCGCCTTGCCTGCCCGTCTCCCCTGGGTGAGTGGACACAGCCAGATCCGCACTGCGCCCTGCCTGACCGTCTCCCGTGGGCGAGTGTACACAGCCAGATCCGCACTGCGCCCTGCCTGCCCGTCTGCCGTTGGAGAGTGGACACAGCCAGATCCGCACTGCGCCCTGCCTGACCGTCTGCCGTGGGTGAGTGGACACAGCCAGATCCGCACTGCGGCCTGCCTGCCCGTCTGCCGTGGGCGAGTGGACACAGCCAGATCCGCACTGCGCCCTGCCTGACCGTCTGCCGTGGGTGATTGGACACAGCCAGATCCGCACTGCGCCCTCCCTGACCGCCTGCCAGGGGTGAGTGGACACAGCCAGATCCGCACTGCGCCCTGCCTGCCCGTCTCCCGTGGGCGAGTGGACACAGCCAGATCCGCACTGCGTCCTGCCTGCCCGTCTGCCGTGGGTGAGTGGACACAGCCAGATCCGCACTGCGCCCTGCCTGACCGTCTGCCGTGGGTGAGTGGACACAGCCAGATACACACTGCGCCCTGCCTGCCCGTCTGCCGTGGGTGTGTGGACACAGCCAGATCCGCACTGCGCCCTGCCTGACCGTCTGCCGTGGGTGAGTGGACACAGCCAGATCCGCACTGCGCCCTGCCTGACCGCCTGCCGTAGTTGAGTGGACACAGCCAGATCCGCACTGCACCCTGCCTGCCCGTCTGCCGTGGGTCAGTGGACATAGCCATATCCACACAGCACCCTCTCTGCCCGACTCCCGTGGGTTAGTGGACACAGCCAGATCCACACTGCGCCTTGCCTGCCCGTCTCCCCTGGGTGAGGGGACACAGCCAGATCCGCACTGCGCCCTGCGTGCCCGTCTCCCGTGGGTGAGTGGACACAGCCAGATCCGCACTGCGCCCTGCCTGCCCGTCTCCCGTGGGTGAGTGGACACAGCCAGATCCGCACTGCGCCTTGCCTGCCCGTCTCCCGTCAGTGAGTGTAAACAGCCAGATCCGCACTGCGCCCTGCCTGCCCGTCTGCCGTGGGCGAGTGGACACAGCCAGATCCGCACTGTGCCCTGCCTGACCGTTGCCGTTGGTGATTGGACACAGACAGATCCGCACTGCGCCCTCCCTGACCGCCTGCCGTGGGTGAGTGGACACAGCCAGATCCGCACTGCGCCCTGCCTTCCCGTCTCCAGTGGGCGAGTGGACACAGCCAGATCCGCACTGCGTACTGCCTGCCCGTCTGCCGTGGGTGAGTGGACACAGCCAGATCCGCACTGCGCCCTGCCTGACCGCCTGCCGTGGTCGAGTGGACACAGCCAGATCCGCACTGCACCCTGCCTGCCCGTCTGCCGTGGGCGAGTGGACACATCCAGATCCGCACTGCGCACTGCCTGACCGACTGCCGTGGGTGAGTGGACACAGCCAGATCCGCACTGCGCCCTGCCTGACCGTCTGCCGTTGGTGAGTGGACACAGCCAGATCGTCACTGCGCCCTGCCTGACCGCCTGCCGTCTGTGAGTGGACACAGCCAGATCCGCACTGCGCCCTGCCTGCCCGTCTCCCGTGAATGAGTGGACACAGCCCGATGCACACTGAGCCTTGCCTGCCCATCTCCCGTGGGTGAGTGGACACAGCCAGATCCGCACTGCACCCTGTCTGACCGTCTCCCGTGGGTGAGTGGACACAGCCAGATGCGCACTGCGCCCTGCCTGCCCGTCTGCCGTGGGTCAGTGGACATAGCCATATCCACACAGCACCCTCTCTGCCCGACTCCCGTGGGTGAGTGGACACAGCCAGATCCACACTGCGCCTTGCCTGCCCGTCTCCCCTGGGTGAGGGGACACAGCCAGATCCGCACTGCGCGCTGCCTGCCCGTCTCCCGTGGGTGAGTGGACACAGCCAGATCCGCACTGCGCCCTGCCTGCCCGTCTCCCGTGGGTGAGTGGACACAGCCAGATCCGCACTGCGCCTTGCCTGCCCATCTCCCGTCAGTGAGTGGACACCACCAGATCCGCACTGCGCCCTGCCTGCCCGTCTCCCATGGGTGAGTGGACACAGCGAGATCCACACTGCGCCCTGCCTGCCCGTCTCCCGTGGGCGAGTGGACACAGCCAGATCCGCACTGCGCCCTGCCTGACCGTCTGCCGTGGGCGAGTGGACACAGCCAGATCCGCACTGCGCCCTGCCTGCCCGTCTCCCATGGGTGAGTGGACACAGCCAGATCCGCACTGCGCCCTGCCTGACCGTCTGCCGTGGGAGAGTGGACACAGCCAGATCCGCACTGCGCCCTGCCTGCCCGTCTGCCGTGGGCGAGTGGACACAGCCAGATCCGCACTGCGTCCTGCCTGCCCGTCTCCCGTGGGCGAGTCGACACAGGCAGATCCGCACTGCGTCCTGCCTGCCCGTCTGCCGTGGGCGAGTGGACACAGCGAGATCCGCACTGCGCCCAGCCTGACCGTCTGCCGTGGGTGAGTGGACACAGCCAGATCCACACTGCGCCCTGCCTGCCCGTCTGCCGTGGTCGACTGGACACAGCCAGATCCGCACTGCGCACTGCCTGACCGACTGCCGTGGGTGAGTGGACACAGCCAGATCCGCACTGCGCCCTGCCTGATTGCCTGCCGTCTGTGAGCGGACACAGCCAGATCCGCACTGCGCCCTGCCTGCCCGTCTCCCGTGAATGAGTGGACACAGCCAGATCCGCACTGAGCCTTGCCTGCCCGTCTCCCGTGGGTGAGTGGACACAGCCAGATCCGCACTGCGCCCTGCCTGCCCGTCTCCCTTGGGTGAGTGGACACAGCCAGATCCGCACTTATCCTTGCCTGCCCGTCTCACGTGGGTGAGTGGACACAGCCAGATTCGCACTGCTCCCTGCCTGCCCGTCTCCCGTGGGTGAGTGGACACAGCCAGATCCGCACTGCACCCTGTCTGACCGTCTGCCGTGGGTGAGTGGACACAGCCAGATCCGCACTGCGCCCCGCCTGCCCGTCTACCGTGGGTCAGTGGACATAGCCATATCCACACAGCACCCTCTCTGCCCGTCTCCCTTGGGTGAGTGGACACAGCCAGATCCGCACTGTGCCCTGCCTGCCCATCTGCCATGGGTCAGTGGACATAGCGATATCCACACAGCACCCTCTCTGCCCGGCTCCCGTGGGTCAGTGGACACAGCCAAATCCACACTGCGCCTTGCCTGAACGTCTCCCGTGGGTGAGTGGACACAGCCAGATCCGCACTGCGCCCTGCCTGCCCGTCTCCCATGGGTGAGTGGACACAGCCAGATCCACACTGCGCCCTGCCTGCCCGTCTCCCGTGCGTGAGTGGACACAGCCAGATCCGCACTGCGCCTTGCCTGCCCGTCTCCCGTCAGTGAGTGGACACAGCCAGATCCGCACTGCGCCCTGCCTGCCCGTTTCCCGTGGGCGAGTGGACACAGCCAGATCCGCACTGCGCCCTGCCTGCCCGTCTGCCGTGGGTGTGTGGACACAGCCAGATCCGCACTGCGCCCTGCCTGACCGTCTGCCGTGGTCGAGTGGACACAGCCAGATCCGCACTGCGCCCTGCCTGCCCGTCTGCCGTGGGCGAGTGGACACAGCTAGATCCGCACTGCGCCCTGACTGACCGTCTGCCGTGGGTGATTGGACACAGCCAGATCCGCACTGCGCCCTCCCTGACCGCCTGCCGTGGGTGAGTGGACACAGCCAGATCCGCACTGCGCCCTGCCTGCCCGTCTCTTGTGGGCGAGTGGACACAGCCAGATCCGCACTGCGTCCTGCCTGCCCGTCTGCCGTGGGTGAGTGGACACAGCCAGATCCGCACTGTGCCCTGCCTGACCGTCTGCCGTGGGTGAGTGGACACAGCCAGATCCGCACTGTGCCCTGCCTGCCCGTCTGCCGTGGGTGAGTGGACACAGCCAGATCCCCACTGCGCCCTGCCTGACCGTCTGCCGTGGGTGAGTGGACACAGCCAGATCCGCACTGCGCACTGCCTGACCGCCTGCCGTGGGTGAGTGGACACAGCCAGATCCGCACTGCACCCTGCCTGCCCGTCTGCCGTGGGCGAGTGGACACAGCCAGATCCGCACTGCGCCCTGCCTGACCGTCTGCCGTGGGTGAGTGGACACAGCCAGATCGTCACTGCGCCCTGCCTGACCGCCTGCCGTCTGTGAGTGGACACACCCAGATCCGCACTGCGTTCTGCCTGCCAGTCTCCCGTGAATGAGTGGACACAGCCCGATGCGCACTCAGCCTTGCCTGCCCGTCTCCCGTGGGTGAGTGGACACAGCCAGATCCGCACTGCGCCCTGCCTGCCCGTCTCCCATGGGTGAGTGGACACAGCCAGATCCGCACTGAGCCTTGCTTGCCCGTCTCACGTGGGTGAGTGGACACAGCCAGATCCGCACTGCGCCCTGTCTGCCCGTCTCCCGTGGGTAGTGGACACAGCCAGATCCGCACTGCACCCTGTCTGACCGTCTCCCGTGGGGGGTGGACACAGCCAGATCCGCACTGCGCCCTGCCTGCCCGTCTGCCGTGGGTCAGTGGACATAGCCATATCCACACAGCACCCTCTGTGCCCGACTCCCGTGGGTGAGGGGACACAGCCAGATCCGCACTGCGCCCTGCCTGCCCGTCTCCCGTGGGTGAGTGGACACAGCCAGATCCGCACTGCGCCCTGCCTGCCCGTCTCCCGTAGGTGAGTGGACACAGCCAGATCCGCACTGCGCCTTGCCTGCCCGTCTCCCATCAGTGAGTGGACACAGCCAGATCCGCACTGCGCCCTGCCTGCACGTCTCCCGTGAATGAGTGGACACAGCCAGATCCGCACTGCGCCCTGCCTGCCCGTCTCCCGTGAATGAGTGGACACAGCCCGATGCACACTGAGCCTTGCCTGCCCGTCTCCCGTGGGTGAGTGGACACAGCCAGATCCGCACTGCACCCTGTCTGACCGTCTCCCGTGGGTGAGTGGACACAGCCAGATCCGCACTGCGCCCTGCCTGCCCGTCTGCCGTGGGTCAGTGGACATAGCCATATCCACACAGCACCCTCTCTGCCCGACTCCCGTGGGTGAGTGGACACAGCCAGATCCACACTGCGCCTTGCCTGCCCGTCTCCCCTGGGTGAGGGGACACAGCCAGATCCGCACTGCGCCCTGCCTGCCCGTCTCCCGTGGGTGAGTGGACACAGCCAGATCCGCACTGCGCCCTGCCTGCCCGTCTCCCGTGGGTGAGTGGACACAGCCAGATCCGCACTGCGCCTTGCCTGCCCGTCTCCCGTCAGTGAGTGGACACCACCAGATCCAGACTGCGCCCTGCCTGCCCGTCTCCCATGGGTGAGTGGACACAGCCAGATCCGCACTGCGCCCTGCCTGCCCGTGTCCCGTGGGCGAGTGGACACAGCCAGATCCGCACTGCGCCTTGCCTGCCCGTCTGCCGTGGGTGAGTGGACACAGCCAGATCCGCACTTCGCCCTGCCTGACCGTCTGCCTTGGGCGAGTGGACACAGCCAGATCCGCACTGCGCCCTGCCTGCCCGTCTGCCGTGGGCGAGTGGACACAGCCAGATCCGCACTGCGTCCTGCCTGCCCGTCTCCCGTGGGCGAGTGGACACAGGCAGATCCGCACTGCGTCCTGCCTGCCCGTCTGCCGTGGGCGAGTGGACACAGCGAAATCCGCACTGCGCCCAGCCTGACCGTCTGCCGTGGGTGAGTGGACACAGCCAGATCCACACTGCGCCCTGCCTGCCCGTCTGCCGTGGGCGACTGGACACAGCCAGATCCGCACTGCGCACTGCCTGACCGAATGTCGTGGGTGAGTGGACACAGCCAGATCCGCACTGCGCCCTGCCTGATTGCCTGCCGTCTGTGAGCGGACACAGCCAGATCCGCACTGCGCCCTGCCTGCCCGTCTCCCGTGAAAGAGTGGACACAGCCAGATCCGCACTGAGCCTTGCCTGCCCGTCTCCCGTGGGTGAGTGGACACAGCCAGATCCGCACTGCGCCCTGCCTGCCCGTCTCCCGTGGGTGAGTGGACACAGCCAGATCCGCACTTATCCTTGCCTGCCCGTCTCACGTGGGTGAGTGGACACAGCCAGATTCGCACTGCGCCCTGCCTGCCCGTCACCCGTGGGTGAGTGGACACAGCCAGATCCGCACTGCACCCTGTCTGACCGTCTGCCGTGGGTGAGTGGACACAGCCAGATCCGCACTGCGCCCTGCCTGCCCGTCTACCGTGTTTCAGTGGACATAGCCATATCCACACAGCACCCTCTCTGCCCGTCTCCCTTGGGTGAGTGGAAACAGCCAGATCCGCACTGTGCCCTGCCTGCCCATCTGCCATGGGTCAGTGGACATAGCGATATCCACACAGCACCCTCTCTGCCCGTCTCCCGTGGGTCAGTGGACACAGCCAAATCCACACTGCGCCTTGCCTGAACGTCTCCCCTGGGTGAGGGGACACAGCCAGATCCGCACTGCGCCCTGCCTGCCCGTCTCCCATGGGTGAGTGGACACAGCCAGATCCACAATGCGCCCTGCCTGCCCGTCTCCCGTGCGTGAGTGGACACAGCCAGATCCGCACTGCGCCTTGCCTGCCCGTCTCCCGTCAGTGAGTGGACACAGCCAGATCCGCACTGCGCCCTGCCTGCCCGTTTCCCGTGGGCGAGTGGACACAGCCAGATCCGCACTGCGCCCTGCCTGCCCGTCTGCCGTGGGTGAGTGGACACAGCCAGATCCGCACTGCGCCCTGCCTGACCGTCTGCCGTGGTCGAGTGGACACAGCCAGATCCGCACTGCGCCCTGCCTGCCCGTCTGGCGTGGGCGAGTGGACACAGCCAGATCCGCACTGCGCCCTGACTGACCGTCTGCCGTGGGTGATTGGACACAGCCAGATCCGCACTGCGCCCTCCCTGACCGCCTGCCGTGGGTGAGTGGACACAGCCAGATCCGCACTGCGCCCTGCCTGCCCGTCTCCCGTGGGCGAGTGGACACAGCCAGATCTGCACTGCGTCCTGCCTGCCTGTCTGCCGTGGGTGAGTGGACACAGCCAGATCCGCACTGCGCCCTGCCTGACCGTCTGCTGTGGGTGAGTGGACACAGCCAGATCCACACTGCGCCCTGCCTGCCCGTCTCCCGTGGGTGAGTGGACACAGCCAGATCCCCACTGCGCCCTGCCTGACCGTCTGCCGTGGGTGAGTGGACACAGCCAGATCCGCACTGCACACTGCCTGACCGCCTGCCGTGGGTGATTGGACACAGCCAGATCCGCACTGCACCCTGCCTGCCCGTCTGCCGTGGGCGAGTGGACACAGCCAGATCCGCACTGCGCCCTGCCTGACCGTCTGCCGTGGGTGAGTGGACACAGCCAGATCGTCACTGCGCCCTGCCTGACCGCCTGCCGTCTGTGAGTGGACACACCCAGATCCGCACTGCGCCCTGCCTGCCAGTCTCCCGTGAATGAGTGGACACAGCCCGATGCGCACTCAGCCTTGCCTGCCCGTCTCCCGTGGGTGAGTGGACACAGCCAGATCCGCACTGCGCCCTGCCTGCCCGTCTGCCGTGGGTCAGTGGACATAGCCATATCCACACAGCACCCTCTGTGCCCGACTCCCGTGGGTGAGGGGACACAGCCAGATCCGCACTGCGCCCTGCCTGCCCGTCTCCCGTGGGTGAGTGGACACAGCCAGATCCGCACTGCGCCCTGCCTGCCCGTCTCCCGTGGGTGAGTGGACACAGCCAGATCCGCACTGCGCCTTGCCTGCCCGTCTCCCATCAGTGAGTGGACACAGCCAGATCCGCACTGCGCCCTGCCTGCCCGTCTCCCGTGAATGAGTGGACACAGCCAGATCCGCACTGAGCCTTGCCTGCCCGTCTCCCGTGGGTGAGTGGACACAGCCAGATCCGCACTGCGCCCTGCCTGCCCGTCTCCCGTGGGTGAGTGGACACAGCCAGATCCGCACTGATCCTTGCCTGCCCGTCTCACGTGGGTGAGTGGACACAGCTAGATCCGCACCGCGCCCTGCCTGCCCGTCTCCCGTGGGTGAGGGGACACAGCCAGATCCGCACTGCGCCCTGCCTGCCCGTCTCCCGTGGGCGAGTGGACACAGGCAGATCCGCACTGCGCCCTGCCTGCCCGTCTGCCGTGGGTGAGTGGACACAGCCAGATCCACACTGCGCCCTGCCTGCCCGTCTGCCGTGGGTGAGTGGACACAGCCAGATCCACACTGCGCCTTGCCTGCCCGTCTCCCCTGGGTGAGGTTACACAGCCTGATCCGCACTGCGCCCTGCCTGCACGTCTCCCGTGGGTGAGTGGACACAGCCAGATCCGCACTGCGCCCTGCCTGCCCGTCTCCCGTGGGTGAGTGGACACAGCCAGATCCGCACTGCGCCTTGCCTGCCCGTCTCCCGTCAGTGAGTGGACACAGCCAGATCCGCACTGCGCCCTGCCTGCCCGTCTCCCGTGGGTGAGTGGACACAGCCAGATCTGCACTGCGCCCTGCCTGCCCATCTCCCATGGGTGAGTGGACACAGCCAGATCCGCACTGCGCCCTGCTTGCCCGTCTCCCGTGGGTGAGTGGACACAGCCAGATCCGCACTGCACCCTGTCTGACCGCCTGCCGTGTGTGAGTGGACACAGCCAGATCCGTACTGTGCCCTGCCTGCCCGTCTGCCGTGGGTGAGTGGACACAGCCAAATCCGTACTCGCCCTGCCTTCCCGTCTGCCGTGGGTCAGTGGACATAGCGAGATCCACACAGCACCGTCTCTGCCCATCTCCCGTGGGTGAGTGGACACAGCCGGATCCGCACTGCGCCCTGCTTGCCCGTGTCTCGTGGGCGAGTGGACACAGCCAGATCCGCACTGAGGCCTGCCTGCCCGTCTCCTGTGGGCGAGTGGACACAGCCAAATCCGCACTGCGCCCTGCCTGCCCGTCTCCCGTGGGTGAGTGGACACAGCCAGATCCGCACTGCGCCCTGCCTGCCCGTCTCCCGTAGGTGAGTGGACACAGCCAGATCATCACTGCACCCTGCCTGACCGCCTGCCGTGGGTGAGTGGACTCAGCCAGCTCCGTACTGGGCCCTGCCTGCCCGTCTGCCGTGGGTCAGTGGACATAGCCAGATCCACACAGCACCGTCCCTGCCCATCTCCCGTGGGTGAGTGGACACAGCCAGATCCGCACTGCGCCCTGGCTGACCGCCTGCTGTGGGTGCATGGACACAGCCGGATCCACACTGCTCCCTGCCTGACCGCCTGCCATGGGTGAGTGGACACAGCCAGATCCGCACTGCGCCCTGCCTGATCGTCAGCCGTGGGTGAGTGGACACAGCCAAATCCGCACTGCGCCCTGCCTGACCGCCTGCCGTGGGTGAGTAGACACAGCCAGATCCCCACTACGCCCTGCCTGACCGCCTGCCGTGGGTCAGTGGACATAGCCAGATCCACACAGCACCGTCTCTGCCCATCTCCCGTGGGTGAGTGGACACAGCCGGATCCGCACTGCGCCCTGCCTGCCCGTCTCCCGTGGGTGAGTGGACACAGCCAGATCCGCACTACGCCCTGCCTGCCCATATCCCGTGGGTGAGTGGACACAGCCAGATCCGCACTGCGCACTGCCTGACCGACTGCCGTGGGTGAGTGGACACAGCCAGATAGGCACTGCGCCCTGCCTGCCCGTCTCCCGTGGGTGAGTGGACACAGCCAAAATCGCACTGCGCCCTGCCTGCCCATATCCGGTGGGTGAGTGGACACAGCCAGATCCGCACGGCGCCCTGCCTGCCCGTCTCCCGTGGGTGAGTGGACACAGCCAGATCCGCACTGCACCCTGCCTGACCGCCTGCCGTGGGTGAGTGGACTCAGCCAGCTCCGTACTGCGCCCTGCCAGCCCGTCTGCCGTGGGTCAGTGGACACAGCGAGATCCGCACTGCGCCCTGCCTGCCCGTCTTCCGTGGGTGAGTGGACACAGCCAGATCCGCACTGCGCCCTGCCTGCCCGTCTCCCGTGGGTGAGTGGACACAGACAGATGCGTACTGCGCCCTGCCTGACCGTCTGCCATGGGTGTGTGGACACAGCCAAATCCGCACTGCGCCCTGGCTGACCGCCGGCTGTGGGTGCGTGGACACAGCGAGATCCGCACTGCGCCCTGCCTGACCGCCTGCCTTGGGTGAGTGGACACAGCCAGATCCGCACTGTGCCCTGCCTGACCGTCTGCCGTGGCTGAGTGGACACAGCCAGATCCGCACTGCGCCCTGCCTGACCGCCTGCCGTGGGTGAGTGGACACAGCCAGATCGGCACTGCGCCCTGCCTGCCCGTCTCCCGTGGGTGAGTGGACCCAGCCAGATCCGCACTGCGTCTTGCCTGCCCGTCTCCCGTGGGTGAGTGGACACAGCCCGATCCGCACTGCGCCCTGCCTGCCCGTCTCCCGTGGGTGAGTGGACACAGCCAGATCCGCACTGCCCCCTGCCTGACAGTCTGCCGTGGGTGAGTGGACACAGCCATATCCGCACTGCACCCTGCCTATCCGCCTGCCGTGGGTCAGTGGACATAGCCAGATCCACACAGCACCGTCTCTGCCCGTCTCCCGTTGGTGAGTGGACACAGCCAGATCCGCACTGCGCCCTGCCTGACCGCCTGCCATGGGCGAGTGGACACAGCCTGATCCGCACTGCGCCGTGCCTGCCCGTCTCCCGTGGGCGAGTGGACACAGCCAGATCCGCACTGCGCCCTGCCTGCCCGTCTCCCGAGGGCGAGTGGACACAGCCAGATCCGCACCGCGCCCTGCCTGCCCGTCTGCCGTGGGTGAGTGGACACAGCCAGATCCGCACTGCGCCCTGCCTGACCGTCTGCCGTGGGTGAGTGGACACAGCCAGATCCGTACTGCGCCCTGCCTGCCCGTCTGCCGTGGGTCAGTGGACATAGCCAGATCCACACAACACCGTCTCTGCCCATCTCCCGTTGGTGAGTGGACACAGCCGGATCCGCACTGCGCCCTGCCTGCCCGTCTCCCGTGGGTGAGTGGACACAGCCAAATCCGCACTGCGCCCTGCCTGCCCGTCTCCCGTGGGTGAGTGGACACAGCCAGATCTGCACTGCCCCCTGCCTGCCCATCTCCCGTGGGTGAGTGGACACAGCCAGATCCGCACTGCACCCTGCCTGACCGCCTGCCGTGGGTGAGTGGACACAGCCAGATCCTTACTGCGCCCTGCCTGCCCGTCTGCCGTGGGTGAGTGGACACTGCCAGATCCGTACTGCGCCCTGCCTGACCGCCTGCCGTGGGTCAGTGGACATAGCCAGATCCACACAGCACCGTCTCTGCCCATCTCCCGTGGTTGAGTGGACACAGCCGGATCCGCACTGCGCCCTGCCTGCCCGTCTCCCGTGGGCGAGTGGACACTGCCAGATAGGCACTGCGCCCTGCCTGCCCGTCTCCCGTGGGTGAGTGGACACAGCCAAAATCGCACTGCGCCCTGCCTGCCCATCTCCCGTGGGTGAGTGAACACAGCCAAATCCGCACTGCGCCCTGCCTGCCCGTCTCCCGTGGGTGAGTGGACACAGCCAGATCCGCACTGCGCCCTGCCTACCCGTCTCCCGTGGGTGAGTGGACACAGCCAGATCCGCACTGCGCCCTGCCTGCCCGTCTCCCGTGGGTGTATGGACACAGCCAGATCCACACTGCACCCTGCCTGACCGCCTGCCGTGGGTGAGTGGACTCAGCCAGCTCCGTACTGCGCCCTGCCTGCCCGTCTGCCGTGGGTCAGTGGACATAGCCAGATCCACACATCACCGTCTCTGCCCATCTCCCGTGGGTGAGTGGACACAGCCGGATCCGCACTGCACCCTGCCTGACCGCCTGCCGTGGGTGAGTGGACACAGCCAGATCCGCACTGCGCCCTGCCTGCCCGTCTCCCGTGGGCGAGTGGACATAGCCAGATCCGCACTGCGCCCTGCCTGCCCGTCTGCCGTGGGTGAGTGGACACAGCCAGATCCGCACTGCGCCCTGCCTGACCGTCTGCCGTGGGTGAGTGGACACAGCCAGATCCGCACTGCGCCCTGCCTGCCCGTCTGCCGTGGGTGAGTGGACACAGCCAGATCCGCACTGCGCCCTGCCTGACCGTCTGCCTTGGGTGAGTGGACACAGCCAGATCCGCACTGCGCCCTGCCTACCCGTCTTCCGTGGGTGAGTGGACACAGCCAGATCCGCACTGCGCCCTGCCTGACCGTCTGCCTTGGGTGAGTGGACACAGCCAGATCCACACTGCGCCCTGCCTGCCCGCCTTCCGTGGGTGAGTGGACACAGCCAGATCCGCACTACGCCCTGCCTGACCACCTGCCCTGGGTGAGTCGACACAGCCAGATCCGCACTGCGCCCTGGCTGACCGCCTGCTGTGGGTGCGTGGACACAGCCAGATCCGCACTGCGCCCTGCCTGACCGCCTGCCGTGGGTGAGTGGACACAGCCAGATCCGCACTGTGCCCTTCCTGACCGTCTGCCGTGAATGAGTGGACACAGCCAGATCCGCACTGCGCCCTGCCTGACCGCCTGCCGTGGGTGAGTGGACACAGCCAGATCGGCACTGCGCCCTGCCTGCCCGTCTCCCGTGGGTGAGTGGACCCAGCCAGATCCGCACTGCGCCTTGCCTGCCCGTCTCCCGTGGGTGAGTGGACACAGCCCGATCCGCACTGCGCCCTGCCTGCCCGTCTCCCGTGGGTGAGTGGACACAGCCAGATCCGCACTGCCCCCTGCCTGACAGTCTGCCGTGGGTGAGTGGACACAGCCATATCCGCACTGCACCCTGCCTATCCGCCTGCCGTGGGTCAGTGGACATAGCCAGATCCACACAGCACCGTCTCTGCCCGTCTCCCGTTGGTGAGTGGACACAGCCAGATCCGCACTGCGCCCTGCCTGACCGCCTGCCATGGGCGAGTGGACACAGCCTGATCCGCACTGCGCCGTGCCTGCCCGTCTCCCGTGGGCGAGTGGACACAGCCAGATCCGCACTGCGCCCTGCCTGCCCGTCTCCCGAGGGCGAGTGGACACAGCCAGATCCGCACCGCGCCCTGCCTGCCCGTCTGCCGTGGGTGAGTGGACACAGCCAGATCCGCACTGCGCCCTGCCTGACCGTCTGCCGTGGGTGAGTGGACACAGCCAGATCCGTACTGCGCCCTGCCTGCCCGTCTGCCGTGGGTCAGTGGACATAGCCAGATCCACACAACACCGTCTCTGCCCATCTCCCGTTGGTGAGTGGACACAGCCGGATCCGCACTGCGCCCTGCCTGCCCGTCTCCCGTGGGTGACTGGACACAGCCAAATCCGCACTGCGCCCTGCCTGCCCGTCTCCCGTGGGTGAGTGGACACAGCCAGATCTGCACTGCCCCCTGCCTGCCCATCTCCCGTGGGTGAGTGGACACAGCCAGATCCGCACTGCACCCTGCCTGACCGCCTGCCGTGGGTGAGTGGACACAGCCAGATCCTTACTGCGCCCTGCCTGCCCGTCTGCCGTGGGTGAGTGGACACTGCCAGATCCGTACTGCGCCCTGCCTGACCGCCTGCCGTGGGTCAGTGGACATAGCCAGATCCACACAGCACCGTCTCTGCCCATCTCCCGTGGTTGAGTGGACACAGCCGGATCCGCACTGCGCCCTGCCTGCCCGTCTCCCGTGGGCGAGTGGACACTGCCAGATAGGCACTGCGCCCTGCCTGCCCGTCTCCCGTGGGTGAGTGGACACAGCCAAAATCGCACTGCGCCCTGCCTGCCCATCTCCCGTGGGTGAGTGAAGACAGCCAAATCCGCACTGCGCCCTGCCTGCCCGTCTCCCGTGGGTGAGTGGACACAGCCAGATCCGCACTGCGCCCTGCCTACCCGTCTCCCGTGGGTGAGTGGACACAGCCAGATCCGCACTGCGCCCTGCCTGCCCGTCTCCCGTGGGTGTATGGACACAGCCAGATCCACACTGCACCCTGCCTGACCGCCTGCCGTGGGTGAGTGGACTCAGCCAGCTCCGTACTGCGCCCTGCCTGCCCGTCTGTCGTGGGTCAGTGGACATAGCCAGATCCACACATCACCGTCTCTGCCCATCTCCCGTGGGTGAGTGGACACAGCCGGATCCGCACTGCGCCCTGCCTGACCGCCTGCCGTGGGTGAGTGGACACAGCCAGATCCGCACTGCGCCCTGCCTGCCCGTCTCCCGTGGGCGAGTGGACATAGCCAGATCCGCACTGCGCCCTGCCTGCCCGTCTGCCGTGGGTGAGTGGACACAGCCAGATCCGCACTGCGCCCTGCCTGACCGTCTGCCGTGGGTGAGTGGACACAGCCAGATCCGCACTGCGCCCTGCCTGCCCGTCTGCCGTGGGTGAGTGGACACAGCCAGATCCGTACTGCGCCCTGCCTGACCGTCTGCCGTGGGAGAGTGGACACAGCCAGATCCGCACTGCGCCATGGCTGACCGCCTGCTGTGGGTGCGTGGACACAGCCAGATCCGCACTGCGCCCTGCCTTACCGCCTGCCGTGGGTGAGTGGACACAGCCAGATCCGCACTATGCCCTGCCTGACCGTCTGCCGTGAATGAGTGGACACAGCCAGATCCGCACTGCGCCCTGCCTGACCGCCTGCCGTGGGTGAGTGGACACAGCCAGATCCGCACTGCGCCCTGCCTGCCCGTCTCCCGTGGGCGAGTGGACACAGCCAGATCCGCACTGCGCCCTGCCTACCCGTCTTCCGTGGGTGAGTGGACACAGCCAGATCCGCACTGCGCCCTGCCTGACCGTCTGCCTTGGGTGAGTGGACACAGCCAGATCCACACTGCGCCCTGCCTGCCCGCCTTCCGTGGGTGAGTGGACACAGCCAGATCCGCACTACGCCCTGCCTGACCACCTGCCCTGGGTGAGTCGACACAGCCAGATCCGCACTGCGCCTTGGCTGACCGCCTGCTGTGGGTGCGTGGACACAGCCAGATCCGCACTGCGCCCTGCCTGACCGCCTGCCGTGGGTGAGTGGACACAGCCAGATCCGCACTGTGCCCTTCCTGACCGTCTGCCGTGAATGAGTGGACACAGCCAGATCCGCACTGCGCCCTGCCTGACCGCCTGCCGTGGGTGAGTAGACACAGCCAGATCCGCACTGCGCCCTGCCTGCCCGTCTCCCTTGGGAGAGTGGACACAGCCAGATCCGCACTGCGCCCTGCCTACCCGTCTGCCGTGGGTGAGTGGACACAGCCAGATCCGCACTACGCCCTGCCTGACCACCTGCCGTGGGTGAGTGGACACAGCCAGATCCGCACTGCGCCCTGGCTGATCGCCTGCTGTGGGTGCGTGGACACAGCCGGATCCACACTGCGCCCTGCCTGACCGCCTGCCGTGGGTGAGTGGACACAGCCAGATCCGCACTGCGCCCTGCCTGACCGTCAGCCGTGGGTGAGTGGACACAGTCAGATCCGCACTGCGCCCTGCCTGACCGCCAGCCGTGGGTGAGTGGACACAGCCAGATCCGCACTGCGCCCTGCCTGCCCGTCTCCTGTGGGCGAGTGGACACAGCCAAATCCGCACTGCGCCCTGCCTGCCCGTCTCCCGTGGGTGAGTGGACACAGCCAGATCCGCACTGCGCCCTGCCTGCCCGTCTCCCGTAGGTGAGTGGACACAGCCAGATCATCACTGCACCCTGCCTGACCGCCTGCCGTGGGTGAGTGGACTCAGCCAGCTCCGTACTGGGCCCTGCCTGCCCGTCTGCCGTGGGTCAGTGGACATAGCCAGATCCACACAGCACCGTCCCTGCCCGTCTCCCGTGGGTGAGTGGACACAGCCAGATCCGCACTGCGCCCTGGCTGACCGCCTGCTGTGGGTGCGTGGACACAGCCGGATCCACACTGCGCCCTGCCTGACCGCCTGGCGTGGGTGAGTGGACACAGCCAGATCCGCACTGCGCCCTGCCTGATCGTCAGCCGTGGGTGAGTGGACACAGCCAAATCCGCACTGCGCCCTGCCTGACCGCCTGCCGTGGGTGGGTAGACACAGCCAGATCCGCACTGCGCCCTGCCTGCCCGACTCCCGTGGGCGAGTGGACACAGCCATATCCGCACTGCGCCCTGCCTGCCGGTCTGCTGTGGGTGAGTGGACACAGCCAGATCCGCACTGCGCCATGCCTAACCGTCTGCCGTGGGTGAGAGGACACAGCCAGATCCACACTGCGCCCTGCCTTCCCGTCTGCCGTGGGTGAGTGGACACAGTCAGATCCACACAGCACCGTCTCTGCCCATCTCCCGTGGGTGAGTGGACACAGCCGGATCCGCACTGCGCCCTACCTGCCCGTCTCCCGTGGGTGAGTGGACACAGCCAGATCCACACTGCGCCCTGCCTGCCCGTCTCCCTTGGGCGAGTGGACACAGCCAGATAGGCACTGCGCCCTAGCTGCCCGTCTCCCGTGGGTGAGTGGACACAGCCAAAATCGCACTGCGCCCTGCCTGCCCGTCTCCCGTGTGTGAGTGGACACAGCCAGAACCGCACTGCGCCCTGCCTGCCCGTCTCCCGTGGGTGAGTGGACACAGCCAGATCCGCACTGTGCCCTGCCTGCCCGTCTCCCGTGGGTGAGTGGACACAGCCAGATCCGCACTGCACCCTGCCTGACCGCATGCCGTGGGTGAGTGGACACAGCCAGATCCGTACTGCGCCCTGCCTGACCGCCTGCCGTGGGTGAGTGGACACAGCCAGATCCGTACTGCGCCCTGCCTTCCCGTCTGCCGTGGGTCAGTGGACATAGCCAGATCCACACAGCACCGTCTCTGCCCATCTCCCGTGGGTGAGTGGACACAGCCGGATCCGCACTGCGCCCTGCCTGCCCGTCTCCCATGGGCGAGTGGACACAGCCAGATCCGCACTGCGCCCTGCCTGCCCGTCTCCCGTGGGCGAGTGGACACGGCCAGATCCGCACTGCGCCCTGCCTGCCCATCTCCCGTGGGCGAGTGGACACAGCCAAATCCGCACTGCGCCCTGCCTGCCCGTCTCCCGTGGGTGAGTGGACACAGCCAGATCCGCACTGCGCCCTGCCTACCCGTCTCCCGTGGGTGAGTGGACACAGCCAGATCCGCACTGCGCCCTGCCTGCCCGTCTCCCTTGGGTGTATGGACACAGCCAGATCCACACTGCACCCTGCCTGACCGCCTGCCGTGGGTGAGTGGACTCAGCCAGCTCCGTACTGCGCCCTGCCTGCCCGTCTGCCGTGGGTCAGTGGACATAGCCAGATCCACACATCACCGTCTCTGCCCATCTCCCGTGGGTGAGTGGACACAGCCGGATCCGCACTGCGCCCTGACTGACCGCCTGCCGTGGGTGAGTGGACACAGCCAGATACGCACTGCGCCCTGCCTGCCCGTCTCCCGTGGGCGAGTGGACATAGCCAGATCCGCACTGCGCCCTGCCTGCCCGTCTGCCGTGGGTGAGTGGACACAGCCAGATCCGCACTGCGCCCTGCCTGACCGTCTCCCGTGGGTGAGTGGACACAGCCAGATCCGCACTGCGCCCTGCCTACCCGTCTCCCGTGGGTGAGTGGACACAGCCAGATCCGCACTGCGCCCTGCCTGCCCGTCTCCCGTGGGTGTATGGACACAGCCAGATCCACACTGCACCCTGCCTGACCGCCTGCCGTGGGTGAGTGGACTCAGCCAGCTCCGTACTGCGCCCTGCCTGCCCGTCTGTCGTGGGTCAGTGGACATAGCCAGATCCACACATCACCGTCTCTGCCCATCTCCCGTGGGTGAGTGGACACAGCCGGATCCGCACTGCGCCCTGCCTGACCGCCTGCCGTGGGTGAGTGGACACAGCCAGATCCGCACTGCGCCCTGCCTGCCCGTCTCCCGTGGGCGAGTGGACATAGCCAGATCCGCACTGCGCCCTGCCTGCCCGTCTGCCGTGGGTGAGTGGACACAGCCAGATCCGCACTGCGCCCTGCCTGACCGTCTGCCGTGGGTGAGTGGACACAGCCAGATCCGCACTGCGCCCTGCCTGCCCGTCTGCCGTGGGTGAGTGGACACAGCCAGATCCGTACTGCGCCCTGCCTGACCGTCTGCCGTGGGAGAGTGGACACAGCCAGATCCGCACTGCGCCATGGCTGACCGCCTGCTGTGGGTGCGTGGACACAGCCAGATCCGCACTGCGCCCTGCCTTACCGCCTGCCGTGGGTGAGTGGACACAGCCAGATCCGCACTATGCCCTGCCTGACCGTCTGCCGTGAATGAGTGGACACAGCCAGATCCGCACTGCGCCCTGCCTGACCGCCTGCCGTGGGTGAGTGGACACAGCCAGATCCGCACTGCGCCCTGCCTGCCCGTCTCCCGTGGGCGAGTGGACACAGCCAGATCCGCACTGCGCCCTGCCTACCCGTCTTCCGTGGGTGAGTGGACACAGCCAGATCCGCACTGCGCCCTGCCTGACCGTCTGCCTTGGGTGAGTGGACACAGCCAGATCCACACTGCGCCCTGCCTGCCCGCCTTCCGTGGGTGAGTGGACACAGCCAGATCCGCACTACGCCCTGCCTGACCACCTGCCCTGGGTGAGTCGACACAGCCAGATCCGCACTGCGCCCTGGCTGACCGCCTGCTGTGGGTGCGTGGACACAGCCAGATCCGCACTGCGCCCTGCCTGACCGCCTGCCGTGGGTGAGTGGACACAGCCAGATCCGCACTGTGCCCTTCCTGACCGTCTGCCGTGAATGAGTGGACACAGCCAGATCCGCACTGCGCCCTGCCTGACCGCCTGCCGTGGGTGAGTAGACACAGCCAGATCCGCACTGCGCCCTGCCTGCCCGTCTCCCTTGGGCGAGTGGACACAGCCAGATCCGCACTGCGCCCTGCCTACCCGTCTGCCGTGGGTGAGTGGACACAGCCAGATCCGCACTACGCCCTGCCTCACCACCTGCCGTGGGTGAGTGGACACAGCCAGATCCACACTGCGCCCTGGCTGATCGCCTGCTGTGGGTGCGTGGACACAGCCGGATCCACACTGCGCCCTGCCTGACCGCCTGCCGTGGGTGAGTGGACACAGCCAGATCCGCACTGCGCCCTGCCTGACCGTCAGCCGTGGGTGAGTGGACACAGTCAGATCCGCACTGCGCCCTGCCTGACCGCCAG
Organism: Microcebus murinus; assembly: GCF_040939455.1. Taxonomy (NCBI): domain Eukaryota; kingdom Metazoa; phylum Chordata; class Mammalia; order Primates; family Cheirogaleidae; genus Microcebus; species Microcebus murinus. The sequence goes on along the minus strand of NC_134125.1, from coordinate 32,710,708 downwards.
CCGTGGGTGAGTGGACACAGCCAGATCCGCACTGCGCCCTGCCTGCCCGTCTCCCGTGGTTGTGTGGACACAGCCAGATCCGCACTGCGCCCTTCTTGACCGTCTGCCGTGGGTGAGTGGACACAGCCAGATCCGCACTGCGCCCTTCCTGACCGTCTGCCGTGGGTGAGTGGACACAGCCAGATCCGCACGGCGCCCTGCCTGCCCTTCTGCCGTGGGTCAGTGTACATAGTGAGATCCACACAGCACCCTCTTGCCCGTCTCCCGTGGGTGAGTGGACACAGGCAGATCCACACTGCGCCTTCCTGCCCGTCTCCAGTGGGTGAGTGGACACAGCACGATCCGCACTGCGCCCTGCCTGCCCGTCTGCCGTGGGTGAGTGGACACAGCGAGATCCGCACTGCGCCCTCCCTGCCCGTCTGCCGTGGGTCATTGGACATAGCCAGATCCACACAGCAACCTCTCTGCCCGTCTCCCGTGGGTGAGTGCACACAGCCAGATCCACACTGCGCCCTTCCTGACCGTCTGCCGTGGGTGAGCGGACACAGCCAGATCATCACTGCGCCCTGCCTCCCCGTCTGCCGTGGGTGATTGGACACAGCCATATCCGCACTGCGCCCTGACTGCCCGTCTGCCGTGGGTGAGTGGACACAGCCAGAACTGCACTGCGCCCTTCCTGCCTGTCTGCCGTGGGTCAGTGTACATAGCCAGATCCACACAGCACCCTCTCTGCCAGTCTCCCGTCGGTGAGTGGACACAGCCAGATCAACACTGCGCCTTGCCTACACGACTCCCGTGGTTGTGTGGACACAGCCAGATCAACAGAGCAGCCTCTCTGCCCGTCTCCCGTGGGTGAGTGGACACAGCCAGATCCACACTGCGCCTTGCCTACCCGTCTCCCGTGGGTGAGTGGACACAGCCAGATCCTCAGTGCGCCTTGACTGCCCGTCTCCCGTTGGTGAGTGGACACAGCCATATCCGCACTGCGCCCTGCCTGCCCGTCTGCCGTGGGTGATTGGACACAGCCAGATCCGCACTGCGCCCTGCCTGCCCATGTGCTGTGGGTCAGTGGATATAGCCAGATCAACACAGCACCCTCTCTGCCCGACTCCCGTGGGTGAGTGGACACAGCCAGATCCACACTGTACCTTGCCTACCGTCTCCCGTGGGAGAGTGGACAAAGCCAGATCCGCACTGCGCCCTGCCTGACCGTCTGCCGTGGGTGAGGGGACACAGCCAGATCCGCACTGCGCCCTGCCTACCCGTCAGCCGAGGGTCAGTGGACATAGCCAGATCCACACAGCACCGTCTCTGCCCATCTCCCGTGGGTGAGTGGACACAGCCGGATCCGCACTGCGCCCTGCTTGCCCGTCTCTCGTGGGCGAGTGGACACAGCCAGATCTGCACTGCGCCCTGCCTGCCCGTCTCCTGTGGGCGAGTGGACACCGCCAAATCCGCACTGCGCCCTGCCTGCCCGTCTCCCGTGGGTGAGTGGACACAGCCAGATCCGCACTGCGCCCTGCCTGCCCGTCTCCCGTAGGTGAGTGGACACAGCCAGATCATCACTGCACCCTGCCTGACCGCCTGCCGTGGGTGAGTGGACTCAGCCAGCTCCGTACTGGGCCCTGCCTGCCCGTCTGCCGTGGGTCAGTGGACATAGCCAGATCCACACAGCACCGTCCCTGCCCGTCTCCCGTGGGTGAGTGGACACAGCCAGATCCGCACTGCGCCCTGGCTGACCGCCTGCTGTGGGTGCGTGGACAGAGCCGGATCCACACTGCGCCCTGCCTGACCGCCTGGCGTGGGTGAGTGGACACAGCCAGATCCGCACTGCGCCCTGCCTGATCGTCAGCCGTGGGTGAGTGGACACAGCCAAATCCGCACTGCGCCCTGCCTGACCGCCTGCCGTGGGTGGGTAGACACAGCCAGATCCGCACTGCGCCCTGCCTGCCCGACTCCCGTGGGCGAGTGGACACAGCCATATCCGCACTGCGCCCTGCCTGCCGGTCTGCTGTGGGTGAGTGGACACAGCCAGATCCGCACTGCGCCCTGCCTAACCGTCTGCCGTGGGTGAGAGGACACAGCCAGATCCACACTGCGCCCTGCCTTCCCGTCTGCCGTGGGTGAGTGGACACAGTCAGATCCACACAGCACCGTCTCTGCCCATCTCCCGTGGGTGAGTGGACACAGCCGGATCTGCACTGCGCCCTACCTGCCCGTCTCCCGTGGGTGAGTGGACACAGCCAGATCCACACTGCGCCCTGCCTGCCCGTCTCCCTTGGGCGAGTGGACACAGCCAGATAGGCACTGCGCCCTAGCTGCCCGTCTCCCGTGGGTGAGTGGACACAGCCAAAATCGCACTGCGCCCTGCCTGCCCGTCTCCCGTGTGTGAGTGGACACAGCCAGAACCGCACTGCGCCCTGCCTGCCCGTCTCCCGTGGGTGAGTGGACACAGCCAGATCCGCACTGTGCCCTGCCTGCCCGTCTCCCGTGGGTGAGTGGACACAGCCAGATCCGCACTGCACCCTGCCTGACCGCATGCCGTGGGTGAGTGGACACAGCCAGATCCGTACTGCGCCCTGCCTGACCGCCTGCCGTGGGTGAGTGGACACAGCCAGATCCGTACTGCGCCCTGCCTTCCCGTCTGCCGTGGGTCAGTGGACATAGCCAGATCCACACAGCACCGTCTCTGCCCATCTCCCGTGGGTGAGTGGACACAGCCGGATCCGCACTGCGCCCTGCCTGCCCGTCTCCCATGGGCGAGTGGACACAGCCAGATCCGCACTGCGCCCTGCCTGCCCGTCTCCCGTGGGCGAGTGGACACGGCCAGATCCGCACTGCGCCCTGCCTGCCCATCTCCCGTGGGCGAGTGAACACAGCCAAATCCGCACTGCGCCCTGCCTGCCCGTCTCCCGTGGGTGAGTGGACACAGCCAGATCCGCACTGCGCCCTGCCTACCCGTCTCCCGTGGGTGAGTGGACACAGCCAGATCCGCACTGCGCCCTGCCTGCCCGTCTCCCGTGGGTGTATGGACACAGCCAGATCCACACTGCACCCTGCCTGACCGCCTGCCGTGGGTGAGTGGACTCAGCCAGCTCCGTACTGCGCCCTGCCTGCCCGTCTGCCGTGGGTCAGTGGACATAGCCAGATCCACACATCACCGTCTCTGCCCATCTCCCGTGGGTGAGTGGACACAGCCGGATCCGCACTGCGCCCTGCCTGACCGCCTGCCGTGGGTGAGTGGACACAGCCAGATCCGCACTGCGCCCTGCCTGCCCGTCTCCCGTGGGCGAGTGGACATAGCCAGATCCGCACTGCGCCCTGCCTGCCCGTCTGCCGTGGGTGAGTGGACACAGCCAGATCCGCACTGCGCCCTGCCTGACCGTCTGCCGTGGGTGAGTGGACACAGCCAGATCCGCACTGCGCCCTGCCTGCCCGTCTGCCGTGGGTGAGTGGACACAGCCAGATCCGTACTGCGCCCTGCCTGACCGTCTGCCGTGGGAGAGTGGACACAGCCAGATCCGCACTGCGCCATGGCTGACCGCCTGCTGTGGGTGCGTGGACACAGCCAGATCCGCACTGCGCCCTGCCTTACCGCCTGCCGTGGGTGAGTGGACACAGCCAGATCCGCACTATGCCCTGCCTGACCGTCTGCCGTGAATGAGTGGACACAGCCAGATCCGCACTGCGCCCTGCCTGACCGCCTGCCGTGGGTGAGTGGACACAGCCAGATCCGCACTGCGCCCTGCCTGCCCGTCTCCCGTGGGCGAGTGGACACAGCCAGATCCGCACTGCGCCCTGCCTACCCGTCTTCCGTGGGTGAGTGGACACAGCCAGATCCGCACTGTGCCCTGCCTGACCGTCTGCCTTGGGTGAGTGGACACAGCCAGATCCACACTGCGCCCTGCCTGCCCGCCTTCCGTGGGTGAGTGGACACAGCCAGATCCGCACTACGCCCTGCCTGACCACCTGCCCTGGGTGAGTCGACACAGCCAGATCCGCACTGCGCCCTGGCTGACCGCCTGCTGTGGGTGCGTGGACACAGCCAGATCCGCACTGCGCCCTGCCTGACCGCCTGCCGTGGGTGAGTGGACACAGCCAGATCCGCACTGTGCCCTTCCTGACCGTCTGCCGTGAATGAGTGGACACAGCCAGATCCGCACTGCGCCCTGCCTGACCGCCTGCCGTGGGTGAGTAGACACAGCCAGATCCGCACTGCGCCCTGCCTGCCCGTCTCCCTTGGGCGAGTGGACACAGCCAGATCCGCACTGCGCCCTGCCTACCCGTCTGCCGTGGGTGAGTGGACACAGCCAGATCCGCAATACGCCCTGCCTGACCACCTGCCGTGGGTGAGTGGACACAGCCAGATCCGCACTGCGCCCTGGCTGATCGCCTGCTGTGGGTGCGTGGACACAGCCGGATCCACACTGCGCCCTGCCTGACCGCCTGCCGTGGGTGAGTGGACACAGCCAGATCCGCACTGCGCCCTGCCTGACCGTCAGCCATGGGTGAGTGGACACAGTCAGATCCGCACTGCGCCCTGCCTGACCGCCAGCCGTGGGTGAGTGGACACAGCCAGATCCGCACTGCGCCCTGCCTGCCCGTCTCCCGTGGTTGTGTGGACACAGCCAGATCCGCACTGCGCCCTTCTTGACCGTCTGCCGTGGGTGAGTGGACACAGCCAGATCCGCACTGCGCCCTTCCTGACCGTCTGCCGTGGGTGAGTGGACACAGCCAGATCCGCACGGCGCCCTGCCTGCCCTTCTGCCGTGGGTCAGTGTACATAGTGAGATCCACACAGCACCCTCTTGCCCGTCTCCCGTGGGTGAGTGGACACAGGCAGATCCACACTGCGCCTTCCTGCCCGTCTCCAGTGGGTGAGTGGACACAGCACGATCCGCACTGCGCCCTGCCTGCCCGTCTGCCGTGGGTGAGTGGACACAGCGAGATCCGCACTGCGCCCTCCCTGCCCGTCTGCCGTGGGTCATTGGACATAGCCAGATCCACACAGCAACCTCTCTGCCCGTCTCCCGTGGGTGAGTGCACACAGCCAGATCCACACTGCGCCCTTCCTGACCGTCTGCCGTGGGTGAGCGGACACAGCCAGATCATCACTGCGCCCTGCCTCCCCGTCTGCCGTGGGTGATTGGACACAGCCATATCCGCACTGCGCCCTGACTGCCCGTCTGCCGTGGGTGAGTGGACACAGCCAGAACTGCACTGCGCCCTTCCTGCCTGTCTGCCGTGGGTCAGTGTACATAGCCAGATCCACACAGCACCCTCTCTGCCAGTCTCCCGTCGGTGAGTGGACACAGCCAGATCAACACTGCGCCTTGCCTACACGACTCCCGTGGTTGTGTGGACACAGCCAGATCAACAGAGCAGCCTCTCTGCCCGTCTCCCGTGGGTGAGTGGACACAGCCAGATCCACACTGCGCCTTGCCTACCCGTCTCCCGTGGGTGAGTGGACACAGCCAGATCCTCAGTGCGCCTTGACTGCCCGTCTCCCGTTGGTGAGTGGACACAGCCATATCCGCACTGCGCCCTGCCTGCCCGTCTGCCGTGGGTGATTGGACACAGCCAGATCCGCACTGCGCCCTGCCTGCCCATGTGCTGTGGGTCAGTGGATATAGCCAGATCAACACAGCACCCTCTCTGCCCGTCTCCCGTGGGTGAGTGGACACAGCCAGATCCACACTGTACCTTGCCTACCGTCTCCCGTGGGAGAGTGGACAAAGCCAGATCCGCACTGCGCCCTGCCTGACCGTCTGCCGTGGGTGAGGGGACACAGCCAGATCCGCACTGCGCCCTGCCTACCCGTCAGCCGAGGGTCAGTGGACATAGCCAGATCCACACAGCACCGTCTCTGCCCATCTCCCGTGGGTGAGTGGACACAGCCGGATCCGCACTGCGCCCTGCTTGCCCGTCTCTCGTGGGCGAGTGGACACAGCCAGATCCGCACTGCGCCCTGCCTGCCCGTCTCCTGTGGGCGAGTGGACACAGCCAAATCCGCACTGCGCCCTGCCTGCCCGTCTCCCGTGGGTGAGTGGACACAGCCAGATCCGCACTGCGCCCTGCCTGCCCGTCTCCCGTAGGTGAGTGGACACAGCCAGATCATCACTGCACCCTGCCTGACCGCCTGCCGTGGGTGAGTGGACTCAGCCAGCTCCGTACTGGGCCCTGCCTGCCCGTCTGCCGTGGGTCAGTGGACATAGCCAGATCCACACAGCACCGTCCCTGCCCGTCTCCCGTGGGTGAGTGGACACAGCCAGATCCGCACTGCGCCCTGGCTGACCGCCTGCTGTGGGTGCGTGGACACAGCCGGATCCACACTGCGCCCTGCCTGACCGCCTGGCGTGGGTGAGTGGACACAGCCAGATCCGCACTGCGCCCTGCCTGATCGTCAGCCGTGGGTGAGTGGACACAGCCAAATCCGCACTGCGCCCTGCCTGACCGCCTGCCGTGGGTGGGTAGACACAGCCAGATCCGCACTGCGCCCTGCCTGCCCGACTCCCGTGGGCGAGTGGACACAGCCATATCCGCACTGCGCCCTGCCTGCCGGTCTGCTATGGGTGAGTGGACACAGCCAGATCCGCACTGCGCCCTGCCTAACCGTCTGCCGTGGGTGAGAGGACACAGCCAGATCCACACTGCGCCCTGCCTTCCCGTCTGCCGTGGGTGAGTGGACACTGTCAGATCCACACAGCACCGTCTCTGCCCATCTCCCGTGGGTGAGTGGACACAGCCGGATCCGCACTGCGCCCTACCTGCCCGTCTCCCGTGGGTGAGTGGACACAGCCAGATCCACACTGCGCCCTGCCTGCCCGTCTCCCTTGGGCGAGTGGACACAGCCAGATAGGCACTGCGCCCTAGCTGCCCGTCTCCCGTGGGTGAGTGGACACAGCCAAAATCGCACTGCGCCCTGCCTGCCCGTCTCCCGTGTGTGAGTGGACACAGCCAGAACCGCACTGCGCCCTGCCTGCCCGTCTCCCGTGGGTGAGTGGACACAGCCAGATCCGCACTGTGCCCTGCCTGCCCGTCTCCCGTGGGTGAGTGGACACAGCCAGATCCGCACTGCACCCTGCCTGACCGCATGCCGTGGGTGAGTGGACACAGCCAGATCCGTACTGCGCCCTGCCTGACCGCCTGCCGTGGGTGAGTGGACACAGCCAGATCCGTACTGCGCCCTGCCTTCCCGTCTGCCGTGGGTCAGTGGACATAGCCAGATCCACACAGCACCGTCTCTGCCCATCTCCCGTGGGTGAGTGGACACAGCCGGATCCGCACTGCGCCCTGCCTGCCCGTCTCCCATGGGCGAGTGGACACAGCCAGATCCGCACTGCGCCCTGCCTGCCCGTCTCCCGTGGGCGAGTGGACACGGCCAGATCCGCACTGCGCCCTGCCTGCCCATCTCCCGTGGGCGAGTGAACACAGCCAAATCCGCACTGCGCCCTGCCTGCCCGTCTCCCGTGGGTGAGTGGACACAGCCAGATCCGCACTGCGCCCTGCCTACCCGTCTCCCGTGGGTGAGTGGACACAGCCAGATCCGCACTGCGCCCTGCCTGACCATCTCCCGTGGGTGTATGGACACAGCCAGATCCACACTGCACCCTGCCTGACCGCCTGCCGTGGGTGAGTGGACTCAGCCAGCTCCGTACTGCGCCCTGCCTGACCGTCTGCCGTGGGAGAGTGGACACAGCCAGATCCGCACTGCGCCATGGCTGACCGCCTGCTGTGGGTGCGTGGACACAGCCAGATCCGCACTGCGCCCTGCCTTACCGCCTGCCGTGGGTGAGTGGACACAGCCAGATCCGCACTATGCCCTGCCTGACCGTCTGCCGTGAATGAGTGGACACAGCCAGATCCGCACTGCGCCCTGCCTGACCGCCTGCCGTGGGTGAGTGGACACAGCCAGATCCGCACTGCGCCCTGCCTGCCCGTCTCCCGTGGGCGAGTGGACACAGCCAGATCCGCACTGCGCCCTGCCTACCCGTCTTCCGTGGGTGAGTGGACACAGCCAGATCCGCACTGCGCCCTGCCTGACCGTCTGCCTTGGGTGAGTGGACACAGCCAGATCCACACTGCGCCCTGCCTGCCCGCCTTCCGTGGGTGAGTGGACACAGCCAGATCCGCACTACGCCCTGCCTGACCACCTGCCCTGGGTGAGTCGACACAGCCAGATCCGCACTGCGCCCTGGCTGACCGCCTGCTGTGGGTGCGTGGACACAGCCAGATCCGCACTGCGCCCTGCCTGACCGCCTGCCGTGGGTGAGTGGACACAGCCAGATCCGCACTGTGCCCTTCCTGACCGTCTGCCGTGAATGAGTGGACACAGCCAGATCCGCACTGCGCCCTGCCTGACCGCCTGCCGTGGGTGAGTAGACACAGCCAGATCCGCACTGCGCCCTGCCTGCCCGTCTCCCTTGGGCGAGTGGACACAGCCAGATCCGCACTGCGCCCTGCCTACCCGTCTGCCGTGGGTGAGTGGACACAGCCAGATCCGCACTACGCCCTGCCTGACCACCTGCCGTGGGTGAGTGGACACAGCCAGATCCGCACTGCGCCCTGGCTGATCGCCTGCTGTGGGTGCGTGGACACAGCCGGATCCACACTGCGCCCTGCCTGACCGCCTGCCGTGGGTGAGTGGACACAGCCAGATCCGCACTGCGCCCTGCCTGACCGTCAGCCGTGGGTGAGTGGACACAGTCAGATCCGCACTGCGCCCTGCCTGACCGCCAGCCGTGGGTGAGTGGACACAGCCAGATCCGCACTGCGCCCTGCCTGCCCGTCTCCTGTGGGCGAGTGGACACAGCCAAATCCGCACTGCGCCCTGCCTGCCCGTCTCCCGTGGGTGAGTGGACACAGCCAGATCCGCACTGCGCCCTGCCTGCCCGTCTCCCGTAGGTGAGTGGACACAGCCAGATCATCACTGCACCCTGCCTGACCGCCTGCCGTGGGTGAGTGGACTCAGCCAGCTCCGTACTGGGCCCTGCCTGCCCGTCTGCCGTGGGTCAGTGGACATAGCCAGATCCACACAGCACCGTCCCTGCCCGTCTCCCGTGGGTGAGTGGACACAGCCAGATCCGCACTGCGCCCTGGCTGACCGCCTGCTGTGGGTGCGTGGACACAGCCGGATCCACACTGCGCCCTGCCTGACCGCCTGGCGTGGGTGAGTGGACACAGCCAGATCCGCACTGCGCCCTGCCTGATCGTCAGCCGTGGGTGAGTGGACACAGCCAAATCCGCACTGCGCCCTGCCTGACCGCCTGCCGTGGGTGGGTAGACACAGCCAGATCCGCACTGCGCCCTGCCTGCCCGACTCCCGTGGGCGAGTGGACACAGCCATATCCGCACTGCGCCCTGCCTGCCGGTCTGCTGTGGGTGAGTGGACACAGCCAGATCCGCACTGCGCCATGCCTAACCGTCTGCCGTGGGTGAGAGGACACAGCCAGATCCACACTGCGCCCTGCCTTCCCGTCTGCCGTGGGTGAGTGGACACAGTCAGATCCACACAGCACCGTCTCTGCCCATCTCCCGTGGGTGAGTGGACACAGCCGGATCCGCACTGCGCCCTACCTGCCCGTCTCCCGTGGGTGAGTGGACACAGCCAGATCCACACTGCGCTCTGCCTGCCCGTCTTCCTTGGGCGAGTGGACACAGCCAGATAGGCACTGCGCCCTAGCTGCCCGTCTCCCGTGGGTGAGTGGACACAGCCAAAATCGCACTGCGCCCTGCCTGCCCGTCTCCCGTGTGTGAGTGGACACAGCCAGAACCGCACTGCGCCCTGCCTGCCCGTCTCCCGTGGGTGAGTGGACACAGCCAGATCCGCACTGTGCCCTGCCTGCCCGTCTCCCGTGGGTGAGTGGACACAGCCAGATCCGCACTGCACCCTGCCTGACCGCATGCCGTGGGTGAGTGGACACAGCCAGATCCGTACTGCGCCCTGCCTGACCGCCTGCCGTGGGTGAGTGGACACAGCCAGATCCGTACTGCGCCCTGCCTTCCCGTCTGCCGTGGGTCAGTGGACATAGCCAGATCCACACAGCACCGTCTCTGCCCATCTCCCGTGGGTGAGTGGACACAGCCGGATCCGCACTGCGCCCTGCCTGCCCGTCTCCCATGGGCGAGTGGACACAGCCAGATCCGCACTGCGCCCTGCCTGCCCGTCTCCCGTGGGCGAGTGGACACGGCCAGATCCGCACTGCGCCCTGCCTGCCCATCTCCCGTGGGCGAGTGGACACAGCCAAATCCGCACTGCGCCCTGCCTGCCCGTCTCCCGTGGGTGAGTGGACACAGCCAGATCCGCACTGCGCCCTGCCTACCCGTCTCCCGTGGGTGAGTGGACACAGCCAGATCCGCACTGCGCCCTGCCTGCCCGTCTCCCGTGGGTGTATGGACACAGCCAGATCCACACTGCACCCTGCCTGACCGCCTGCCGTGGGTGAGTGGACTCAGCCAGCTCCGTACTGCGCCCTGCCTGCCCGTCTGCCGTGGGTCAGTGGACATAGCCAGATCCACACATCACCGTCTCTGCCCATCTCCCGTGGGTGAGTGGACACAGCCGGATCCGCACTGCGCCCTGCCTGACCGCCTGCCGTGGGTGAGTGGACACAGCCAGATCCGCACTGCGCCCTGCCTGCCCGTCTCCCGTGGGCGAGTGGACATAGCCAGATCCGCACTGCGCCCTGCCTGCCCGTCTGCCGTGGGTGAGTGGACACAGCCAGATCCGCACTGCGCCCTGCCTGACCGTCTGCCGTGGGTGAGTGGACACAGCCAGATCCGCACTGCGCCCTGCCTGCCCGTCTGCCGTGGGTGAGTGGACACAGCCAGATCCGTACTGCGCCCTGCCTGACCGTCTGCCGTGGGAGAGTGGACACAGCCAGATCCGCACTGCGCCATGGCTGACCGCCTGCTGTGGGTGCGTGGACACAGCCAGATCCGCACTGCGCCCTGCCTTACCGCCTGCCGTGGGTGAGTGGACACAGCCAGATCCGCACTATGCCCTGCCTGACCGTCTGCCGTGAATGAGTGGACACAGCCAGATCCGCACTGCGCCCTGCCTGACCGCCTGCCGTGGGCGAGTGGACACAGCCAGATCCGCACTGCGCCCTGCCTGCCCGTCTCCCGTGGGCGAGTGGACACAGCCAGATCCGCACTGCGCCCTGCCTACCCGTCTTCCGTGGGTGAGTGGACACAGCCAGATCCGCACTGCGCCCTGCCTGACCGTCTACCTTGGGTGAGTGGACACAGCCAGATCCACACTGCGCCCTGCCTGCCCGCCTTCCGTGGGTGAGTGGACACAGCCAGATCCGCACTACGCCCTGCCTGACCACCTGCCCTGGGTGAGTCGACACAGCCAGATCCGCACTGCGCCCTGGCTGACCGCCTGCTGTGGGTGCGTGGACACAGCCAGATCCGCACTGCGCCCTGCCTGACCGCCTGCCGTGGGTGAGTGGACACAGCCAGATCCGCACTGTGCCCTTCCTGACCGTCTGCCGTGAATGAGTGGACACAGCCAGATCCGCACTGCGCCCTGCCTGACCGCCTGCCGTGGGTGAGTAGACACAGCCAGATCCGCACTGCGCCCTGCCTGCCCGTCTCCCTTGGGCGAGTGGACACAGCCAGATCCGCACTGCGCCCTGCCTACCCGTCTGCCGTGGGTGAGTGGACACAGCCAGATCCGCACTACGCCCTGCCTGACCACCTGCCGTGGGTGAGTGGACACAGCCAGATCCGCACTGCGCCCTGGCTGATCGCCTGCTGTGGGTGCGTGGACACAGCCGGATCCACACTGCGCCCTGCCTGACCGCCTGCCGTGGGTGAGTGGACACAGCCAGATCCACACTGCGCCCTGCCTGACCGTCAGCCGTGGGTGAGTGGACACAGTCAGATCCGCACTGCGCCCTGCCTGACCGCCAGCCGTGGGTGAGTGGACACAGCCAGATCCGCACTGCGCCCTGCCTGCCCGTCTCCCGTGGTTGTGTGGACACAGCCAGATCCGCACTGCGCCCTTCTTGACCGTCTGCCGTGGGTGAGTGGACACAGCCAGATCCGCACTGCGCCCTTCCTGACCGTCTGCCGTGGGTGAGTGGACACAGCCAGATCCGCACGGCGCCCTGCCTGCCCTTCTGCCGTGGGTCAGTGTACATAGCGAGATCCACACAGCACCCTCTTGCCCGTCTCCCGTGGGTAAGTGGACACAGCCAGATCCACACTGCGCCCTTCCTGACCGTCTGCCGTGGGTGAGCGGACACAGCCAGATCATCACTGCGCCCTGCCTCCCCGTCTGCCGTGGGTGATTGGACACAGCCATATCCGCACTGCGCCCTGACTGCCCGTCTGCCGTGGGTGAGTGGACACAGCCAGAACTGCACTGCGCCCTTCCTGCCTGTCTGCCGTGGGTCAGTGTACATAGCCAGATCCACACAGCACCCTCTCTGCCAGTCTCCCGTCGGTGAGTGGACACAGCCAGATCAACACTGCGCCTTGCCTACACGACTCCCGTGGTTGTGTGGACACAGCCAGATCAACAGAGCAGCCTCTCTGCCCGTCTCCCGTGGGTGAGTGGACACAGCCAGATCCACACTGCGCCTTGCCTACCCGTCTCCCGTGGGTGAGTGGACACAGCCAGATCCTCAGTGCGCCTTGACTGCCCGTCTCCCGTTGGTGAGTGGACACAGCCATATCCGCACTGCGCCCTGCCTGCCCGTCTGCCGTGGGTGATTGGACACAGCCAGATCCGCACTGCGCCCTGCCTGCCCATGTGCTGTGGGTCAGTGGATATAGCCAGATCAACACAGCACCCTCTCTGCCCGTCTCCCGTGGGTGAGTGGACACAGCCAGATCCACACTGTACCTTGCCTACCGTCTCCCGTGGGAGAGTGGACAAAGCCAGATCCGCACTGCGCCCTGCCTGACCGTCTGCCGTGGGTTAGGGGACACAGCCAGATCCGCACTGCGCCCTGCCTACCCGTCAGCCGAGGGTCAGTGGACATAGCCAGATCCACACAGCACCCTATCTGCCCGTCTCCCGTGGGTGAGTGGACACAGCGAGATCCACACTGCGCCTTGCCTACTCATCTCCCGTAGGTGATTGGACACAGCCAGATCCGCACTGCGCCCTTCTGACCGTCTGCCGTGGGTGAGTGGACACAGCCAGATCCGCACTGCGCCCTTCCTGACCGTCTGCCGTGGGTCAGTGGACACCGCCAGATCCGCACTGCGCCCTGTCTGCCCGTTTGCCGTGGGTCAGTGTACATAGCCAGATCCACACAGCACCCTCTCTGCCCGTCTCCCGTGGGTGAGTGGACACAGCCAGATCCACACTGCACCTTGCCTGCTCGTCTCCCATGGGTGAGTGGACACAGCCAGATCTGCACTGCGCCCTGCCTGCCCGTCTGCCGTGGGTGAGTGGACACAGCCAGATCCGCACTGCGCCCTTCCTGACCGTCTGCCTTGGGTGAGGGGACACAGCCAGATCCGCACTGCGCCCTGCATGCCCGTCTGCCGTGGGTCAGTGGACATAGCCAGATCCACACGGCACCCTCTCTGCCGGTCTCGCGTGGGGGAGTGGACACAGCCAGATCCGCACTGTGCCCTTCCTGACGGTCTGCCGTGGATGAGTGGACACAGCCAGATCTGCACTGCGCCCTGCCAGCCCGTCTGCCGTGTGCCATTGGACACAGCCATATCAACACAGCACCCTCTCTGCCCGTCACCGGTGGGTGAGTGGACACAGCCAGATCCACACTGCGCCTTGCCTACCCGTCTCCCGTGGGTGAGTGGACACAGCCATATCCGCACTGCGCCCTGCCTTCCCGTCTGCCGTGGTTGATTGCACACAGCCACATCCGCACTGCGCCCTGCCTGCCCGTCTGCCGTGGGACAGTGGACATAGCCAGATCCACACTGCACCCTCTCTGCCCGTCTACCGTGGGTGAGTGGACACAGCCAGATCCGCATTGCGCCCTGCCTGCCGGTCTGCCGTGGGTGAGTGGACACAGCCAGATCCGCACTGCGCCCTGACTGCCCGTCTGCCGTGGGTCAGTGGACATAGCCAGATCCACACAGCGCCGTTTCTGCCCGTCTCCCGTGGGTGAGTGGACACAGCCAGATCCACACTGTGCCTTGCCTTACCGTCTCCCGTGGGTGAGTGGACACAGCCAGATCCGCACTGCGCCCTGCCTGCCCGTCTGCCGTGGGTGAGTGGACACAGCGAGATCCGCACTACGCCCTCCCTGCCCGTCTGCCGTGGGTGAGTGGACACAGCCAGATCCACACAGCACCCTCTTGCCCGTCTCCCGTGGGTGAGTGGACACAGGCAGATCCACACTGCGCCTTCCCTGCCCGTCTCTAGTGGGTGAGTGGACACATCCAGATCCGCACTGCGCCCTGCCTGCCCGTCTGCCGTGGGTGAGTGAACACAGCGAGATCCGCACTGCGCCCTCCCTGCCCGTCTGCCGTGGGTCAGTGGACATAGCCAGATCCACACAGCAACCTCTCTGCCCGTCTCCCGTGGGTGAGTCGACACAGCCAGATCCACAATGCGCCTTGCCTGCCCGTCTCCCATGGGTGAGTGGACACAGCCAGATCCGCACTGCGCCCTGCCTGCCTGTCTGCCGTGTGTGAGTGGACACAGCCAGATACGCACTGCGCCCTGCCTGCTCGTTTCCCGTGGGAGAGTGGACACAGCCAGATCTGCACTGCGCCCTGCCTGCCCGTCTCCCGTGGGTGAGTGGACACCGCCAGATCCGCACTGCGCCCTGCCTGCCCGTCTGCCGTGGGTCAGTGTACATAGCCAGATCCACACTTCACCCTCTTTGCCCGTCTCCCGTGGTTGAGTGGACACAGCCAGATCCGCACTGCGCCCTGCCTGCCCGTCTGACGTGGGTGAGTGGACACAGCCAGATCCGCACTGCGCCCTGCATGCCCGTCTGCCGTGGGTCAGTGGAAATAGCCAGATCCACACAGCACCTTCTCTGCCCGTCTCCCGTCGGTGAGTGGACACAGCCAGATCAACACTGAGCCTTGCCTACACGACTCCCGTGGTTGTGTGGACACAGCCAGATCAACACAGCAGCCTCTCTGCCCGTCTCCCGTGGGTGAGTGGACACAGCCAGATCCACACTGCGCCTTGCCTACCCGTCTCCCGTGGGTGAGTGGACACAGCCAGATCCTCAGTGCGCCTTGTCTGCCCGTCTCCCGTTTGTGAGTGGACACAGCCATATCCGCACTGCGCCCTGCCAGCCCGTCTGCCGTGGGTGATTGGACACAGCCAGATCCGCACTGCGCCCTGCCTGCCCGTGTGCTGTGGGTCAGTGGATATAGCCAGATCAACACAGCACCCTCTCTGCCCGTCTCCCGTGGGTGAGTGGACACAGCCAGATCCACACTGCGCCTTGCCTACCCGTCTCCCGTGGGAGAGTGGACACAGCCAGATCCGCACTGCGCCCTTCCTGACCGTCTGCCGTGTGTGAGGGGACACAGCCAGATCCGCACTGCGCCCTGCCTGCCCGTCAGCCGAGGGTCAGTGGACATAGCCAGATCCACACAGCACCCTATCTGCCCATCTCCCGTGGGAGAGTGGACACAGCCATATCCGCCCTGCGCCCTGCCTGCCCGTCTGCCGTGGGTGAGTGGACACAGCCAGATCCGCACTGCGCCCTGCCTGCCCGTCTCCCGTGGGTGTGTGGACACAGCCAGATCCGCACTGCGCCCTTCCTGACCATCTGCGGTGGGTGAGTGGACACAGCCAGATCCGCACTGCGCCCTTCCTGACCGTCTGCCGTGGGTGAGTGGACACCGCCAGATCCGCACTGCGCCCTGCCTGCCCGTTTGCCGTGGGTCAGTGTACATAGCCAGATCCACACAGCACCCTCTCTGCCCGTCTCCCGTGGGTGAGTGGACACAGCCAGATCCACACTGCGCCTTGGCTGCCCGTCTCCCGTGGGTGCGTGGACACAGCCAGATCCGCACTGCGCCCTGCCTGCCTGTCTGCCGTGGGTGAGTGGAAACAGCCAGATCTGCACTTCGCCCTGCCTGCCCCTCTGCCGTGGGTCAATGGACATAGCCAGATCCACACAGCACCCTCTCTGCCCGTCTCCCGTGGGTGAGTGGACACAGCCAGATCCACACTGCACCTTGCCTGCTCGTCTCCCATGGGTGAGTGGACACAGCCAGATCCGCACTGCGCATTACCTGCCCGTCTGCCGTGGGTGAGTGGACACAGCCAGATCCGCACTGCGCCCTGCCTGCCCGTCTCCCATGGGTGAGTGGACACAGCCAGATCCGCACTGCGCCCTGCCGGCCCGTCTGCCGTGGGTGAGTGGACACAGCCAGATCCGCACTGCGCCCTGCCTGCCCGTCTCCCGTGGGTGAGTGGACATAGCCAGATCCGCACTGCGCCCTTCCTGACCGTCTGCCGTGGGTGAGTGGACACAGCCAGATCCGCACGGCGCCCTGCCTGCCCTTCTGCCGTGGGTCAGTGTACATAGTCAGATCCACACAGCACCCTCTCCGCCCGTCTCCCGTGGGTGTGTTGACACAGCCAGATCCACACTGCGCCTTGCCTGCCCGTCTCCCGTGGGTGAGTGGACACAGCCAGATCCGCACTGCGCACTGCCTGCCCGTCTGCCGTGGGTGAGTGGACACAGTTAGATCCGCACTGCTCCCTCCCTGCCCGTCTGCCGTGGGTCAGTGTACATAGCCATATCCAAACAGCACCCTCTCTGCCCGTCTCCCGTGGGTGAGTCGACACAGCCAGATCCGGACTGCGCCCTGCCTGCCCGTGTGCTGTGGGTCAGTGGATATAGCCAGATCAACACAGCACTCTCTCTGCCCGTCTCCCGTGGGTGAGTGGACACAGCCAGATCCGCACTGCGCCCTGCCTGCCCATCTGCCGTGGGTCAGTGGACAGAGCCAGATCCACACAGCGCACTTTCTGCCCGTCTGCCGTGGGTGAGTCGACACAGCCAGATCCGCACTGCGCCCTGCCTGCCTGTCTCCCGTGGGTGAGTGGACACAGCCAGATCCGCACTGCGCCCTTCTGACCGTCTGCCGTGGGTGAGTGGACACAGCCAGATCCGCACTGCGCCCTTCCTGCCCGTCTGCCGTGGGTCAGTGTACATAGCCAGATCCACACTGCACCCTCTTTGCCCGTCTCCCGTGGGTGAGTGGACACAGCCAGATCCGCACTGCGCCCTGCCTGCCCGTCTGCCGTGGGTGAGTGGACACAGCCAGATCCGCACTGCGCCCTGCATGCCCGTCTGCCGTGGGTCAGTGGAGATAGCCAGATCCACACAGCACCCTCTCTGCCCGTCTCCCGTCGGTGAGTGGACACAGCCAGATCAACACTGCGCCTTGCCTACACGACTCCCGTGGTTGTGTGGACACAACCAGATCAACACAGCAGCCTCTCTGCCCGTCTCCCATGGGTGAGTGGACACAGCCAGATCCACACTGCGCCTTGCCTACCCGTCTTCCGTTGGTGAGTGGACACAGCCATATCCGCACTGCTCCCTGCCTGCCCGTCTGCCGTGGGTGATTGGACACAGCCAGATCCGCACTGCGCCCTGCCTGCCCGTGTGCTGTGGGTCAGTGGATATAGCCAGATCAACACAGCAGCCTCTCTGCCCGTCTCCCGTGGGTGAGTGGACACAGCCAGATCCACACTGCGCCTTGCCTACCCGTCTCCCGTGGGAGAGTGGACACAGCCAGATCCGCACTGCGCCCTGCCTGACCGTCTGCCGTGGGTGAGGGGACACAGCCAGATCCGCACTGCGCCCTGCCTGCCCGTCAGCCGAGGGTCAGTGGACATAGCCAGATCCACACAGCACCCTATCTGCCCATCTCCCGTGGGTGAGTGGACACAGCCAGATCCATACTGCGCCTTGCCTACCCATCTCCCGTGGGTGAGTGGACACAGCCAGATCCGCCCTGCGCCCTGCCTGCCCGTCTGCCGTGGGTGAGTGGACACAGCCAGATCCGCACTGCGCCCTGCCTGCCCGACTGCCGTGGGTGAGTGGACACAGCCAGATCCGCACTGCGCCCTTCCTGACCGTCTGCCGTGGGTGAGTGGACACAGCCAGATCCGCACGGCGCCCTGCCTGCCCTTCTGCCGTGGGTCAGTGTACATAGTCAGATCCACACAGCACCCTCTCCGCCCGTCTCCCGTGGTTGAGTTGACACAGACAGATACACACTGCGCCTTGCCTGCCCGTCTCCCGTGGGTGAGTGGACACAGCCAGATCCGCACTGCGCCCTGCCTGCCCGTCTGCCGTGGGTGAGTGGACACAGCGAGATCCGCACTGCGCCCTCCCTGCCCGTCTGCCGTGGGTCAGTGTACATAGCCAGATCCAAACAGCACCCTCTCTACCCGTCTCCCGTGGGTGAGTCGACACAGCCAGATCCCCACTGCGCCCTGCCTGCCCGTGTGCTGTGGGTCAGCGGATATAGCCAGATCAACACAGTACCCTCTCTGCCCGTCTCCCGTGGGTGAGTGGACACAGCCAGATCCGCAATGCGCCCTGCCTGCCCGTCTGCCGTGGGTCAGGGGACAGAGCCAGATCCACACAGCGCACTTTCTGCCCATCTCCCGTGGGTGAGTGGACACAGCCAGATCCACACTGTGCCTTGCCTGCCCGTCTGCCGTGGGTGAGTGGACACAGCGAGATCCGCACTGCGCCCTCCCTGCCCGTCTGCCGTGGGTGATTGGACACAGCCAGATCCACACAGCACCCTCTTGCCCGTCTCCCGTGGGTGAGTGGACACAGGCAGATCCACACTGCGCCTTCCCTGCCCGTCTCCAGTGGGTGAGTGGACACAGCCAGATCCGCACTGCGCCCTGCCTGCCCGTCTGCCGTGGGTGAGTGGACACAGCGAGATCCGCACTGTACCCTCCTTGCCCGTCTGCCGTGGGTCAGTGGACATAGCCAGATCCACACAGCAACCTCTCTGCCCGTCTCCCGTGGGTGAATGGACACAGCCAGATCCACACTGCGCCTTGCCTGCCCGTCTCCCATGGGTGAGTGGACACAGCCAGATCCGCACTGCGCCCTGCCTGCCCGTCTCCTGTGGGAGAGTGGACACAGCCAGATCCGCACTGCGCCCTGCCTGCCCGTCTCCCGTGGGTGAGGAGACACCGCCAGATCCGCACTGCGCCCTTCCTTACCGTCTGCCGTGGGTGAGTGGACACAGCCAGATCCGCACTGCGCCCTGCCTGCCCGTCTGCCGTGGGTCAGTGTACATAGCCAGATCCACACAGCACCCTCTCTGCCCGTCTCCCGTGGGTGAATGGACACAGCCAGATCCACACTGCGCCTTGCCTGCCCGTCTCCCGTGGGTGAGTGGACACAGCCAGTTCCGCACTGCGCCCTGCATGCCCGTCTGCCGTGGGTGAGTGGACAAAGCCAGATCCGCACTGCGCCCTGCCTGCCCGTCTGCTGTGGGTCAGTGGACATAGCCAGATCCACACAGCACCCTCTCTTGCCGTCTCCCGTGGGTGAGTGCACACAGCCAGATCCACACTGCGCCCTGCCTGACCGTCTGCCGTGGGTGAGCGGACACAGCCAGATCCTCACTGCGCCCTGCCTGCCCGTCTGCCGTGGGTGATTGGACACAGCCAGATCCGCACTGCGCCCTGCCTGCCCGTCTGCCGTGGGTGAGTGGACACAGCCAGATCCGCACTGCGCCCTGCATGCCCGTCTGCCGTGGGTCAGTGGACATAGCCAGATCCACACGGCACCCTCTCTGCCGGTCTCGCGTGGGGGAGTGGACACAGCCAGATCCGCACTGTGCCCTTCCTGACGGTCTGCCGTGGATGAGTGGACACAGCCAGATCTGCACTGCGCCCTGCCAGCCCGTCTGCCGTGTGCCATTGGACACAGCCATATCAACACAGCACCCTCTCTGCCCGTCACCGGTGGGTGAGTGGACACAGCCAGATCCACACTGCGCCTTGCCTACCCGTCTCCCGTGGGTGAGTGGACACAGCCATATCCGCACTGCGCCCTGCCTTCCCGTCTGCCGTGGTTGATTGCACACAGCCACATCCGCACTGCGCCCTGCCTGCCCGTCTGCCGTGGGACAGTGGACATAGCCAGATCCACACTGCACCCTCTCTGCCCGTCTACCGTGGGTGAGTGGACACAGCCAGATCCGCATTGCGCCCTGCCTGCCGGTCTGCCGTGGGTGAGTGGACACAGCCAGATCCGCACTGCGCCCTGACTGCCCGTCTGCCGTGGGTCAGTGGACATAGCCAGATCCACACAGCGCCGTTTCTGCCCGTCTCCCGTGGGTGAGTGGACACAGCCAGATCCACACTGTGCCTTGCCTTACCGTCTCCCGTGGGTGAGTGGACACAGCCAGATCCGCACTGCGCCCTGCCTGCCCGTCTGCCGTGGGTGAGTGGACACAGCGAGATCCGCACTACGCCCTCCCTGCCCGTCTGCCGTGGGTGAGTGGACACAGCCAGATCCACACAGCACCCTCTTGCCCGTCTCCCGTGGGTGAGTGGACACAGGCAGATCCACACTGCGCCTTCCCTGCCCGTCTCTAGTGGGTGAGTGGACACATCCAGATCCGCACTGCGCCCTGCCTGCCCGTCTGCCGTGGGTGAGTGAACACAGCGAGATCCGCACTGCGCCCTCCCTGCCCGTCTGCCGTGGGTCAGTGGACATAGCCAGATCCACACAGCAACCTCTCTGCCCGTCTCCCGTGGGTGAGTCGACACAGCCAGATCCACAATGCGCCTTGCCTGCCCGTCTCCCATGGGTGAGTGGACACAGCCAGATCCGCACTGCGCCCTGCCTGCCTGTCTGCCGTGTGTGAGTGGACACAGCCAGATACGCACTGCGCCCTGCCTGCTCGTTTCCCGTGGGAGAGTGGACACAGCCAGATCTGCACTGCGCCCTGCCTGCCCGTCTCCCGTGGGTGAGTGGACACCGCCAGATCCGCACTGCGCCCTGCCTGCCCGTCTGCCGTGGGTCAGTGTACATAGCCAGATCCACACTTCACCCTCTTTGCCCGTCTCCCGTGGTTGAGTGGACACAGCCAGATCCGCACTGCGCCCTGCCTGCCCGTCTGACGTGGGTGAGTGGACACAGCCAGATCCGCACTGCGCCCTGCATGCCCGTCTGCCGTGGGTCAGTGGAAATAGCCAGATCCACACAGCACCTTCTCTGCCCGTCTCCCGTCGGTGAGTGGACACAGCAAGATCAACACTGAGCCTTGCCTACACGACTCCCGTGGTTGTGTGGACACAGCCAGATCAACACAGCAGCCTCTCTGCCCGTCTCCCGTGGGTGAGTGGACACAGCCAGATCCACACTGCGCCTTGCCTACCCGTCTCCCGTGGGTGAGTGGACACAGCCAGATCCTCAGTGCGCCTTGTCTGCCCGTCTCCCGTTTGTGAGTGGACACAGCCATATCCGCACTGCGCCCTGCCAGCCCGTCTGCCGTGGGTGATTGGACACAGCCAGATCCGCACTGCGCCCTGCCTGCCCGTGTGCTGTGGGTCAGTGGATATAGCCAGATCAACACAGCACCCTCTCTGCCCGTCTCCCGTGGGTGAGTGGACACAGCCAGATCCACACTGCGCCTTGCCTACCCGTCTCCCGTGGGAGAGTGGACACAGCCAGATCCGCACTGCGCCCTTCCTGACCGTCTGCCGTGTGTGAGGGGACACAGCCAGATCCGCACTGCGCCCTGCCTGCCCGTCAGCCGAGGGTCAGTGGACATAGCCAGATCCACACAGCACCCTATCTGCCCATCTCCCGTGGGAGAGTGGACACAGCCATATCCGCCCTGCGCCCTGCCTGCCCGTCTGCCGTGGGTGAGTGGACACAGCCAGATCCGCACTGCGCCCTGCCTGCCCGTCTCCCGTGGGTGTGTGGACACAGCCAGATCCGCACTGCGCCCTTCCTGACCATCTGCGGTGGGTGAGTGGACACAGCCAGATCCGCACTGCGCCCTTCCTGACCGTCTGCCGTGGGTGAGTGGACACCGCCAGATCCGCACTGCGCCCTGCCTGCCCGTTTGCCGTGGGTCAGTGTACATAGCCAGATCCACACAGCACCCTCTCTGCCCGTCTCCCGTGGGTGAGTGGACACAGCCAGATCCACACTGCGCCTTGGCTGCCCGTCTCCCGTGGGTGCGTGGACACAGCCAGATCCGCACTGCGCCCTGCCTGCCTGTCTGCCGTGGGTGAGTGGAAACAGCCAGATCTGCACTTCGCCCTGCCTGCCCCTCTGCCGTGGGTCAATGGACATAGCCAGATCCACACAGCACCCTCTCTGCCCGTCTCCCGTGGGTGAGTGGACACAGCCAGATCCACACTGCACCTTGCCTGCTCGTCTCCCATGGGTGAGTGGACACAGCCAGATCCGCACTGCGCATTACCTGCCCGTCTGCCGTGGGTGAGTGGACACAGCCAGATCCGCACTGCGCCCTGCCTGCCCGTCTCCCATGGGTGAGTGGACACAGCCAGATCCGCACTGCGCCCTGCCGGCCCGTCTGCCGTGGGTGAGTGGACACAGCCAGATCCGCACTGCGCCCTGCCTGCCCGTCTCCCGTGGGTGAGTGGACATAGCCAGATCCGCACTGCGCCCTTCCTGACCGTCTGCCGTGGGTGAGTGGACACAGCCAGATCCGCACGGCGCCCTGCCTGCCCTTCTGCCGTGGGTCAGTGTACATAGTCAGATCCACACAGCACCCTCTCCGCCCGTCTCCCGTGGGTGTGTTGACACAGCCAGATCCACACTGCGCCTTGCCTGCCCGTCTCCCGTGGGTGAGTGGACACAGCCAGATCCGCACTGCGCACTGCCTGCCCGTCTGCCGTGGGTGAGTGGACACAGTTAGATCCGCACTGCTCCCTCCCTGCCCGTCTGCCGTGGGTCAGTGTACATAGCCATATCCAAACAGCACCCTCTCTGCCCGTCTCCCGTGGGTGAGTCGACACAGCCAGATCCGGACTGCGCCCTGCCTGCCCGTGTGCTGTGGGTCAGTGGATATAGCCAGATCAACACAGCACTCTCTCTGCCCGTCTCCCGTGGGTGAGTGGACACAGCCAGATCCGCACTGCGCCCTGCCTGCCCATCTGCCGTGGGTCAGTGGACAGAGCCAGATCCACACAGCGCACTTTCTGCCCGTCTGCCGTGGGTGAGTCGACACAGCCAGATCCGCACTGCGCCCTGCCTGCCCGTCTCCCGTGGGTGAGTGGACACAGCCAGATCCGCACTGCGCCCTTCTGACCGTCTGCCGTGGGTGAGTGGACACAGCCAGATCCGCACTGCGCCCTTCCTGCCCGTCTGCCGTGGGTCAGTGTACATAGCCAGATCCACACTGCACCCTCTTTGCCCGTCTCCCGTGGGTGAGTGGACACAGCCAGATCCGCACTGCGCCCTGCCTGCCCGTCTGCCGTGGGTGAGTGGACACAGCCAGATCCGCACTGCGCCCTGCATGCCCGTCTGCCGTGGGTCAGTGGAGATAGCCAGATCCACACAGCACCCTCTCTGCCCGTCTCCCGTCGGTGAGTGGACACAGCCAGATCAACACTGCGCCTTGCCTACACGACTCCCGTGGTTGTGTGGACACAACCAGATCAACACAGCAGCCTCTCTGCCCGTCTCCCATGGGTGAGTGGACACAGCCAGATCCACACTGCGCCTTGCCTACCCGTCTTCCGTTGGTGAGTGGACACAGCCATATCCGCACTGCTCCCTGCCTGCCCGTCTGCCGTGGGTGATTGGACACAGCCAGATCCGCACTGCGCCCTGCCTGCCCGTGTGCTGTGGGTCAGTGGATATAGCCAGATCAACACAGCAGCCTCTCTGCCCGTCTCCCGTGGGTGAGTGGACACAGCCAGATCCACACTGCGCCTTGCCTACCCGTCTCCCGTGGGAGAGTGGACACAGCCAGATCCGCACTGCGCCCTGCCTGACCGTCTGCCGTGGGTGAGGGGACACAGCCAGATCCGCACTGCGCCCTGCCTGCCCGTCAGCCGAGGGTCAGTGGACATAGCCAGATCCACACAGCACCCTATCTGCCCATCTCCCGTGGGTGAGTGGACACAGCCAGATCCATACTGCGCCTTGCCTACCCATCTCCCGTGGGTGAGTGGACACAGCCAGATCCGCCCTGCGCCCTGCCTGCCCGTCTGCCGTGGGTGAGTGGACACAGCCAGATCCGCACTGCGCCCTGCCTGCCCGACTGCCGTGGGTGAGTGGACACAGCCAGATCCGCACTGCGCCCTTCCTGACCGTCTGCCGTGGGTGAGTGGACACAGCCAGATCCGCACGGCGCCCTGCCTGCCCTTCTGCCGTGGGTCAGTGTACATAGTCAGATCCACACAGCACCCTCTCCGCCCGTCTCCCGTGGTTGAGTTGACACAGACAGATACACACTGCGCCTTGCCTGCCCGTCTCCCGTGGGTGAGTGGACACAGCCAGATCCGCACTGCGCCCTGCCTGCCCGTCTGCCGTGGGTGAGTGGACACAGCGAGATCCGCACTGCGCCCTCCCTGCCCGTCTGCCGTGGGTCAGTGTACATAGCCAGATCCAAACAGCACCCTCTCTACCCGTCTCCCGTGGGTGAGTCGACACAGCCAGATCCGCACTGCGCCCTGCCTGCCCGTGTGCTGTGGGTCAGCGGATATAGCCAGATCAACACAGTACCCTCTCTGCCCGTCTCCCGTGGGTGAGTGGACACAGCCAGATCCGCAATGCGCCCTGCCTGCCCGTCTGCCGTGGGTCAGGGGACAGAGCCAGATCCACACAGCGCACTTTCTGCCCGTCTCCCGTGGGTGAGTGGACACAGCCAGATCCACACTGTGCCTTGCCTGCCCGTCTGCCGTGGGTGAGTGGACACAGCGAGATCCGCACTGCGCCCTCCCTGCCCGTCTGCCGTGGGTGATTGGACACAGCCAGATCCACACAGCACCCTCTTGCCCGTCTCCCGTGGGTGAGTGGACACAGGCAGATCCACACTGCGCCTTCCCTGCCCGTCTCCAGTGGGTGAGTGGACACAGCCAGATCCGCACTGCGCCCTGCCTGCCCGTCTGCCGTGGGTGAGTGGACACAGCGAGATCCGCACTGTACCCTCCTTGCCCGTCTGCCGTGGGTCAGTGGACATAGCCAGATCCACACAGCAACCTCTCTGCCCGTCTCCCGTGGGTGAATGGACACAGCCAGATCCACACTGCGCCTTGCCTGCCCGTCTCCCATGGGTGAGTGGACACAGCCAGATCCGCACTGCGCCCTGCCTGCCCGTCTCCTGTGGGAGAGTGGACACAGCCAGATCCGCACTGCGCCCTGCCTGCCCGTCTCCCGTGGGTGAGGAGACACCGCCAGATCCGCACTGCGCCCTTCCTTACCGTCTGCCGTGGGTGAGTGGACACAGCCAGATCCGCACTGCGCCCTGCCTGCCCGTCTGCCGTGGGTCAGTGTACATAGCCAGATCCACACAGCACCCTCTCTGCCCGTCTCCCGTGGGTGAATGGACACAGCCAGATCCACACTGCGCCTTGCCTGCCCGTCTCCCGTGGGTGAGTGGACACAGCCAGTTCCGCACTGCGCCCTGCATGCCCGTCTGCCGTGGGTGAGTGGACAAAGCCAGATCCGCACTGCGCCCTGCCTGCCCGTCTGCTGTGGGTCAGTGGACATAGCCAGATCCACACAGCACCCTCTCTTGCCGTCTCCCGTGGGTGAGTGCACACAGCCAGATCCACACTGCGCCCTGCCTGACCGTCTGCCGTGGGTGAGCGGACACAGCCAGATCCTCACTGCGCCCTGCCTGCCCGTCTGCCGTGGGTGATTGGACACAGCCAGATCCGCACTGCGCCCTGCCTGCCCGTCTGCCGTGGGTGAGTGGACACAGCCAGATCCGCACTGCGCCCTGCCTTCCCGTCTGCCGTGGTTGATTGCACACAGCCACATCCGCACTGCGCCCTGCCTGCCTGTCTGCCGTGTGTGAGTGGACACAGCCAGATACGCACTGTGCCCTGCCTGCCCGTCTCCCGTGGGAGAGTGTACACCGCCAGATCCGCACTGGGCCCTTCCTTACCGTCTGCCGTGGGTGAGTGGACACAGCCAGATCCGCACTGCGCCCTGCCTGCCCGTCTGCCGTGGGTCAGTGTACATAGCCAGATCCACACAGCACAATCTCTGCACGTCTCCCGTGGGTGAATGGACACAGCCAGATCCACACTGCGCCTTGCCTGCCCGTCTCCCGTGGGTGAGTGGACACAGCCAGTTCCGCACTGCGCCCTGCATGCCCGTGTGCCGTGGGTGAGTGGACAAAGCCAGATCCGCACTGCGCCCTGCCTGCCCGTCTGCTGTGGGTCAGTTTACATAGCCAGATCCACACAGCACCCTCTCTGGCCGTCTCCCGTGGGTGAGTGCACACAGCCAGATCAACACTGCGCCCTGCCTGACCGTCTGCCGTGGGTGAGCGGACACAGCCAGATCATCACTGCGCCCTGCCTGCCCGTCTGCCGTGGGTGAGTGGACACAGCCAGATCCGCACTGCGCCCTTCCTGCCCGTCTGCCGTGGGTCAGTGTACATAGCCAGATCCACACTGCACCCTCTTTGCCCGTTTCCCGTGGGTGAGTGGACACAGCCAGACCCACACTGCGCCCTGCCTGCCCGTGTGCCATGGGTCAGTGTACATAGCCAGATCCACACAGCACCGTCTCTGCACGTCTCCCGTGGGTGAGTGGACACAGCCAGATCCACACTGCGCCTTGCCTGCCCGTCTCCCGTGGGTGAGTGGACACAGCCAGATCCGCACTGCGCCCTGCCAGCCCGTCTGCTGTGGGTGAGTGGAAACAGCCAGATCCGCACTGCGCCCTGCCTGCCCTTCTGCCGTGGGTCAGTGGAGATAGCCAGATCCACACAGCACCCTCTCTGCCCGTCTCCCGTCGGTGAGTGGACACAGCCAGATCAACACTGCGCCTTGCCTACACGACTCCCGTAGTTGTGTGGACACAGCCAGATCAACACAGCACCCTCTCTGCCCGTCTCCCGTGGTGAGTGGACACAGCCAGATCCACACTGCGCCTTGCCTACCCGTCTCCCGTGGGTGAGTGGACACAGCCAGATCCTCAGTGCGCCTTGTCTGCCCGTCTCCCGTGGGTGAGTGGACACAGCCAGATCCGCAGTGTCCTGCCTGCCTGTCTGCCGGGGGTCAGTGTACATAGCCAGAACCACACAGCACCCCCTTGCCCGTATCCCGTGGGTGAGTGGACACAGCCAGATCCACACTGCACCTTGCCTGCCCGTCTCCCGTGGGTGAGTGGACACAGCCAGATCCGCAGTGTCCTGCCTGCCTGTCTGCCGGGGGTCAGTGGAAACAGCCAGATCCGCACTGCGCCCTGCCTGTCCGTCTGCCCTGGGTCAGTGGACACAGCCAGATCTGCACTAAGACCTGCCTGCCCGTCTTCCATGGGTCAGTCGACATAGCCAGATCCACAGAGCACACACTCTGCCCATCTCCCGTGGGTCAGTGGACATAGCCAGATCCACACTGCGCCTTGCCTACCCGTCTCCCGTGGGTGAGTGGACACAGCCAGATCCGCACTGCGCCCTGCCTGCCCGACTCCCGTGGGTGAGTGGACACAGCCAGATCCGCACTGATCCTTACCTGCCCGTCTCACGTGGGTGAGTGGACACAGCCAGATTCGCACTGCGCCCTGCCTGCCCGTCTCCCGTGGGTGAGTGGACACAGCCAGACCCGCACTGCACCCTGTCTGACCATCTGCCGTGGGTGAGTGAACACAGCCAGATCCGCACTGCGCCCTGCCTGCCCGTCTACCGTGGGTCAGTGGACATAGCCATATCCACACAGCACCCTGTCTGCCCGTCTCCCTTGGTTGAGTGGACACAGCCAGATCCGCACTGCGCCCGGCCTTCCCATCTGCCATGGGTCAGTGGACATAGCCATGTCCACACAGAACCCTCTCTGCCCATCTCCTGTGGGTGAGTGG
Source organism: Microcebus murinus (assembly GCF_040939455.1). Taxonomy (NCBI): domain Eukaryota; kingdom Metazoa; phylum Chordata; class Mammalia; order Primates; family Cheirogaleidae; genus Microcebus; species Microcebus murinus. Next base: position 32,682,731 of record NC_134125.1, on the reverse strand, counting down.
ACACAGCCAGATCCACACTGCGCCTTGCCTGCCCGTCTCCCCTGGGTGAGGGGACACAGCCAGATCCGCACTGCGCCCTGCCTGCCCGTCTCCCATGGGTGAGTGGACACAGCCAGATCCGCACTGCGCCCTGCCTGCCCATCTCCCGTGGGTGAGTGGACACAGCCAGATCCGCACTGCGCCCTGCCTGCCCGTTTCCCGTGGGCGAGTGGACACAGCCAGATCCGCACTGCGCCCTGCCTGCCCGTCTGCCGTGGGCGAGTGGACACAGCCAGATCCGCACTGCGCCCTGCCTGACCGTCTGCCTTGGGCGAGTGGACACAGCCAGATCATCACTGCACCCTGCCTGACCGCCTGCCGTGGGTGAGTGGACTCAGCCAGCTCCGTACTGGGCCCTGCCTGCCCGTCTGCCGTGGGTCAGTGGACATAGCCAGATCCACACAGCACCGTCCCTGCCCGTCTCTTGTGGGTGAGTGGACACAGCCAGATCCGCACTGCGCCCTGGCTGACCGCCTGCTGTGGGTGCGTGGACACAGCCGGATCCACACTGCGCCCTGCCTGACCGCCTGCCGTGGGTGAGTGGACACAGCCAGATCCGCACTGCGCCCTGCCTGCCCGTCTCCCGTGGGTGAGTGGACACAGCCAGATCCGCACTGTGCCCTGCCTGCCCGTCTCCCGTGGGTGAGTGGACACAGCCAGATCCGCACTGCACCCTGCCTGACCGCCTGCCGTGGGTGAGTGGACACAGCCAGATCCGTACTGCGCCCTGCCTGCCCGTCTGCCGTGGGTCAGTGGACATAGCCAGATCCACACAGCACCGTCTCTGCCCGTCTCCCGTGGGTGAGTGGACACAGCCAGATCCGCACTGCGCCTTGCCTACTCGTCTCCCGTGGGTGAGTGGACACAGCCAGATCCGCACTGCGCCCTGTCTGCCCGTCTCCCGTGGGTGAGTGGACACAGCCAGATCCGCACTGCGCCCTGCCTCACCGTCTGCCGTGGGCGAGTGGACACAGCCAGATCCGCACTGCGCCCTGCCTGACCGCCTGCCGTGGGTGAGTGGACACAGCCAGATCCGCACTGCACCCTGCCTGCCCGACTCCCGTGGGCTAGTGGACACAGCCACATCCGCACTGCGCCCTGCCTGACCGTCTGCCGTGGGTGAGTGGACACAGCCGGATCCGCACTGCGCCCTGCCTGACCGCCTGCCGTTGGTGAGTGGACACAGCCAGATCCGCACTGCGCCCTGCCTGACCGTCTGCCGTGTGTTTGTGGACACAGCCAGATGCGTACTGCGCCCTGCCTGCCCGTCTGCCGTGTGTCAGTGGACACAGCCAGATCCGCACTGCGCCCTGCCTGACCGTCTGCCGTGGGTGAGTGGACACAGCCAGATCCACACTGCGCCCTGCCTGCCCGTCTGCCGTGAGTGAGTGGACACAGCCAGATCCGCACTGCGCCCTGCCTGACCGCCTGCCTAGTGTGAGTGGACACAGCCAGATCCGTACTGCGCCCTGCCTGCCCGTCTGCCGTTGGTCAGTGGACATAGCCAGATCCACACAGCACCGTCTCTGCCCATCTCCCGTGGGTGAGTGGACACAGCCGGATCCGCTCTGCGCTATGCCTGCCCGTCTCCAGTGGGTGAGTGGACACAGCCAGATACGCACTGCGCCATGCCTGCCCGTCTCCCGTGGGTGAGTGGACACAGCCACATCCGCACTGCACCCTGCCTGCCCGTCTCCCGTGGGTGAGTGTACACAGCCAGATCCACACTGCGCCCTGCCTGCCAATATCCCGTGGGTGAGTGGACACAGCCATATCCGCACTGCGCCCTGCCTGCCCGTCTCTCGTGGATGAGTGGACACAGCCAGATCTGCACTGCACCCTGCCTGACCGCCTGCCGTGGGTGAGTGGACACAGCCAGATCCGCACTGCGCGCTGCCTGACCGTCTGCCGTGGGTGAGTGGACACAGCCAGATCCACACTGCGCCCTGCCTGACCGTCTGCCGTGGGTGAGTGGACACAGCCAGATCCGCACCACGCCCTGCCTGACCGTCTGCCGTGGGTGAGTGGACACAGCCAGATCCGCACTGCGCCCTGCCTGCCCGTCTGCCGTGGGCGAGTGGACACAGCCAGATCCGCACTGCGCCCTGCCTGACCGTCTGCCGTGGGTGATTGGACACAGCCAGATCCGCACTGCACCCTCCCTGACCGCCTGCCGTGGGTGAGTGGACACAGCCAGATCCGCACTGCGTCCTGCCTGCTCGTCTCCCGTGGGCGAGTGGACACAGCCAGATCCGCACTGCGTCCTGCCTGCCCGTCTGCCGTGGGTGAGTGGACACAGCCAGATCCGCACTGCGCCCTGCCTGACTGTCTGCCGTGGGTGAGTGGACACAGCCAGATCCGCACTGCGCCCTGCCTGCCCGTCTGCTGTGGGTGAGTGGACACAGCCAGATCCGCACTGCGCCCTGCCTGACCGTCTGCCGTGGGTGAGTGGACGCAGCCAGATCCGCACTGCGCCCTGCCTGACCGCCTGCCGTGGGTGAGTGGACACAGCCAGATCCGCACTGCGCGCTGCCTGACCGTCTGCCGTGGGTGAGTGGACACAGCCAGATCCACACTGCGCCCTGCCTGACCGTCTGCCGTGGGTGAGTGGACACAGCCAGATCCGCACCGCGCCCTGCCTGACCGCCTGCCGTGGGTGAGTGGACACAGCCAGATCCGCACTGCGCCCTGCCTGTCCGCCTGCCATGGGTGAGTGGACACAGCTAGATCCGTACTGTGCCCTGCCTACCCGTCTGCCGTGGGTCAGTGGACACAGCCAGATCCGCAGTGCGCCCTGGCTGACCGCCTGCTGTGGGTGCGTGGACACAGCCAGATCCACAGTGCGCCCTGCCTGACCGCCTGCCGTGGGTGAGTGGACACAGCCAGATCCGCACTGCGCCCTGCCTGACCACCTGCCGTGGGTGAGTGGACACAGCCAGATCCGCACTGCGCCCTGCCTGTCCGCCTGCCGTGGGTGAGTGGACACAGCCAGATCCGTACTGCGCCCTGCCTGCCCGTCTGCCGTGGGTCAGTGGACATAGCCAGATCCACACAGCATCGTCTCTGCCCATCTCCCGTGGGTGAGTGGACACAGACGGATCCGCACTGCGCCCTGCCTGCCCGTCTCCCGTGGGTGAGTGGACACAGCCAGATCCGCACTGCGCCCTGCCTGCCCATCTCCCGTGGGTGAGTGGACACAGCCAGATCCGCACTGCGCCCTGCCTGCCCGTCTGCCGTGGGCGAGTGAACACAGCCAGATCCGCACTGCATCCTGCCTGCCCGTCTCCCGTGGGCGAGTGGACACAGGCAGATCCGCACTGCGCCCTGCCTGCCCGTCTGCCGTGGGCGAGTGGACACAGCCAGATCCGCACTGCGCAGAGTCTGACCGTCTGCGGTGGGTGAGTGGACACAGCCAGATCCACACTGCGCCCTGCCTGCCCGTCTGCCGTGGGCGACTGGACACAGCCAGATCCGCACTGCGCACTGCCTGACCGACTGCCGTGGGTGAGTGGACACAGCCAGATCCGCACTGCGCCCTGCCTGACTGCCTGCCGTCTGTGAGCGGACACAGCCAGATCCGCACTGCGCCCTGCCTGCCCGTCTCCCGTGAATGAGTGGACATAGCCAGATCCGCACTGAGCCTTGCCTGCCCGTCTCCCGTGGGTGAGTGGACACAGCCAGATCCGCACTGCGCCCTGCCTGCCCGTCTCCCGTGGGTGAGTGGACACAGCCAGATCCGCACTGATCCTTGCCTGCCCGTCTCACGTGGGTGAGTGGACACAGCCAGATTCGCACTGCGCCCTGCCTGCCCGTCTCCCGTGGGTGAGTGGACACAGCCAGACCCGCACTGCACCCTGTCTGACCATCTGCCGTGGGTGAGTGAACGCAGCCAGATCCGCACTGCGCCCTGCCTGCCCGTCTACCGTGGGTCAGTGGACATAGCCATATCCACACAGCACCCTGTCTGCCCGTCTCCCTTGGTTGAGTGGACACAGCCAGATCCGCCCTGCGCCCGGCCTTCCCATCTGCCATGGGTCAGTGGACATAGCCATGTCCACACAGAACCCTCTCTGCCCATCTCCTGTGGGTGAGTGGACACAGCCAGATCCACACTGCGCCTTGCCTGCCCGTCTCCCCTGGGTGAGGGGACACAGCCAGATCCGCACTGCGCCCTGCCTGCCCGTCTCCCATGGGTGAGTGGACACAGCCAGATCCGCACTGCGCCCTGCCTGCCCGTCTCCCGTGGGTGAGTGGACACAGCCCGATCCGCACTGCGCCCTGCCTGCCTGTTTCCCGTGGGCGAGTGGACACAGCCAGATCCGCACTGCGCCCTGCCTGCCCGTCTGCCGTGGGCGAGTGGACACAGCCAGATCCGCACTGCGCCCTGCCTGACCGTCTGCCGTGGGTGAGTGGACACAGCCAGATCCGCACTGCGCCCTGCCTGCCCGTCTGCCGTGGGCGAGTGGACACAGCCAGATCCGCACTGCGCCCTGCCTGACCGTCTGCCGTGGGTGATTGGACACAGCCAGATCCGCACTGCGCCCTCCCTGACCGCCTGCCGTGGGTGAGTGGACACAGCCAGATCCGCACTGCGCCCTGCCTGCCCGTCTCCCGTGGGCGAGTGGACACAGCCAGATCCGCACTGCGTAGTGCCTGCCCGTCTGCCGTTGGTGAGTGGACACAGCCAGATCCGCACTGCGCCCTGCCTGACCGTCTGCCGTGGGTGAGTGGACACAGCCAGATCCGCACTGCGCCCTGCCTGCCCGTCTGCCGTGGGTGAGTGGACACAGCCAGATCCGCACTGCGCCCTGCCTGACCGTCTGCCGTGGGTGAGTGGACGCAGCCAGATCCGCACTGCGCCCTGCCTGACCGCCTGCCGTGGGTGAGTGGACACAGCCAGATCCGCACTGCACCCTGCCTGCCCGTCTGCCGTGGGCGAGTGGACACAGCCAGATCCGCACAGCGCCCTGCCTGACCGTCTGCCGTGGGTGAGTGGACACAGCCAGATCGTCACTGCGCCCTGCCTGACCGCCTGCCGTCTGTGAGTGGACACAGCCAGATCCGCACTGCGTCCTGCCTGCCCGTCTCCCGTGGGCGAGTGGACACAGGCAGATCCGCACTGCGCCCTGCCTGCCCGTCTGCCGTGGGCGAGCGGACACAGCCAGATCCGCACTGCGCCCAGCCTGACCGTCTGCCGTGGGTGAGTGGACACAGCTAGATCCACACTGCGCCCTGCCTGCCCGTCTGCCGTGGGCGACTGGACACAGCCAGATCCGCACTGCGCACTGCCTGACCGACTGCCGTGGGTGAGTGGACACAGCCAGATCCGCACTGCGCCCTGCCTGACTGCCTGCCGTCTGTGAGCGGACACAGCCATATCCGCACTGCGCCCTGCCTGCCCGTCTCCCGTGAATGAGTGGACACAGCCAGATCCTCACTGCGCCATGCCTGCCTGTCTCCCGTGGGTGAGTGGACACAGCCAGATCCGCACTGAGCCTTGCCTGCCCGTCTCACGTGGGTGAGTGGACACAGCCAGATCCGCACTGCGCCCTGCCTGACCGTCTGCCGTGGGTGAGTGGACACAGCCCGATCCGCACTGCGCCCTGCCTGCCCATCTGCCGTGGGTCAGTGGACATAGCCATATCCACACAACACCCTCTCTGCCCGTCTCCCGTGGGTGAGTGGACACAGCCAGATTCACACTGCGCCTTGCCTGCCCGTCTCCCCTGGGTGAGGGGACACAGCCAGATCCGCACTGCGCCCAGCCTGCCCGTCTCCCGTGGGTTAGTGGACACAGACAGATCCGCACTGCGCCCTGCCTGCCTGTCTCCCGTGGGTGAGTGGACACAGCCAGATCCGCACTGCACCCTGTCTGACCGTCTGCCGTGGGTGAGTGGAAACAGCCAGATCCGCACTGCGCCCTGCCTGCCCATCTGCCATGGGTCAGTGGACATAGCCATATCCACACAGCACCCTCTTTGCCCATCTCCCGTGGGTGAGTGGACACAGCCAGATCCACACTGCGCCTTGCCTGCCCGTCTCCCCTGGGTGAGGGAACACAGCCAGATCCACACTGCGCCTTGCCTGCCCGTCTCCCCTGGGTGAGTGGACACAGCCAGATCCGCACTGCGCCCTGCCTGACCGTCTCCCGTGGGCGAGTGTACACAGCCAGATCCGCACTGCGCCCTGCCTGCCCGTCTGCCGTGGGTGAGTGGACACAGGCAGATCCGCACTGCGCCCTGCCTGACCGTCTACCGTGGGTGAGTGGACACAGCCAGATCCACACTGCGCCCTGCCTGCCCGTCTGCCGTGGGTGAGTGGACACAGCCAGATCCGCACTACGCCCTGCCTGACCACCTGCCGTGGGTGAGTGGACACAGCCAAATCCGTACTGCGCCCTGCCTGCCCGTCTGCCGTGGGTCAGTGGACATAGCCAGATCCACACAGCATCGTCTCTGCCCATCTCCCGTGGGTGAGTGGACACAGCCGGATCCGCACTGCGCCCTGCCTGCCCGTCTCCCGTTGGTGAGTGGACACAGCCAGATCCGAACTGAGCCCTGCCTGCCCGTCTCCCGTGGGTGAGTGGACACAGCCAGATCCGCACTGCGCCCTGCCTGCCCGTCTCCCGTGGGCGAGTGGACACAGCCAGATCCGCACTGCGCCCTGCCTGACTGTCTGCCGTGGGTGAGTGGACACAGCCAGATCCGCACTGCGCCCTGCCTGACCGTCTGCTGTGGGTGAGTGGACACAGCCAGATCCACACTGCGCCCTGCCATACCGCCTGCTCTGGGTGCGTGGACACAGCCAGATCCGCACTGCAACCTGCCTGACCGCCTGCCGTGGGTGAGTGGACACAGCCAGATCCGCACTGCGCCCTGCCTGACCGTCTGCCGTGGGCGAGTGGACACAGCCAGATCCGCACAGCGCCCTGCCTGACCGCCTGCCATGGGCGAGTGGACACAGCCAGATCCGCACTGCGCCCTGCCTGCCCGTCTGCCGTGGGTCAGTGGACATAGCCATATCCACACAGCACCCTCTCTGCCCGTCTCCCGTGGGTGAGTGGACACAGCCAGATCCACACTGCGCCTTGCCTGCCCGTCTCCCCTGGGTGAGGGGACACAGCCAGATCCGCACTGCGCCCTGCCTGACCGCCTGCCGTGGGTGAGTGGACACAGCTAGATCCGTACTGCGCCCTGCCTGCCCGTCTGCCGTGGGTCAGTGGACACAGCCAGATCCGCACTGCGCCCTGGCTGACCGCCTGCTGTGGGTGCGTGGACACAGCCAGATCCACACTGCGCCCTGCCTGACCGCCTGCCGTGGGTGAGTGGACACAGCCAGATCCGCACTGCGCCCTGCCTGACCGCCTGCCGTAGGTTAGTGGACACAGCCAGATCCGTACTGCGCCCTGCCTGCCCGTCTCCCGTGGGCGAGTGGACACAGCCAGATCCGCACTGCGCCCTGCCTGCCGGTCTGCCGTGGGTGAGTGGACACAGGCAGATCCGCACTGCGCCCTGCCTGACCATCTGCCGTGGGTGAGTGGACACAGGCAGATCCACACTGCGCCCTGCCTGCCCGTCTGCCGTGGGTGAGTGGACACAGCCAGATCCGCACTACGCCCTGCCTGACCACCTGCCGTGGGTGAGTGGACACAGCCAGATCCGCACTGCACCCTGCCTGTCCGCCTGCCGTGGGTGAGTGGACACAGCCAGATCCGTACTGCGCCCTGCCTGACCGTCTGCCGTGGGTCAGTGGACATAGCCATATCCACACAGCACCCTCTCTGCCCGTCCCCCGTGGGTGTGTGGACACAGCCAGATCCACACTGCGCCTTGCCTGCCCGTCTCCCGTGGGTGAGGGGACACAGCCAGATCCGCACTGCGCCCTGCCTGCCCGTCTCCCGTGGGTGAGTGGACACAGCCAGATCCGCACTGCGCCCTGCCTGCCCGTCTCCCGTGGGTGAGTGGACACAGCCAGATCCGCACTGCGCCCTGCCTGCCCGTCTCCCGTGGGCGAGTGGACACAGCCAGATCCGCACTGCGCCCTGCCTGCCCGTCTGCCGTGGGTGAGTGGACACAGCCAGATCCGCACTGCGCCCTGCCTGACCATCTGCCGTGGGGGAGTGGACAGAGCCAGATCCGCACTGCGCCCTGCCTGCCCGTCCGCCGTGGGCAAGTGGACACAGCCAGATCCGCACTGCGCCCTGCCTGACTGTCTGCCGTGGGTGAGTGGACACAGCCAGATCCGCACTGCGCCCTGCCGGACCGCCTGCCGTGGGTGAGTTGACACAGCCAGATCCGCACTGCGCATTGCCTGCCCGTCTCCCCTGGGTGAACGGACACAGCCAGATTCGCACTACGCCCTGCCTGCCCGTTTCCCGTGGGTGAGTGGACACAGCCAGATCCGCACTACGCCCTGCCTGACCGCCTATCGTGGGTGAGTGGACACAGCCAGATCCGCACTGCGCCCTGCCTGACCGCCTGCCGTGAGTGAGTGGACACAGCCAGATCCGTACTGCGCCCTGCCTGCCCGTCTTCCGTGGGTCAGTGGACATGGCCAGATCCACACAGCACCGTCTCTGCCCATCTCCCGTTGTTGAGTGGACACAGCCAGATCCGCACTGCGCCCTGCATGACCGTCTACCGTGGGTGAGTGGACACAGCCAGATCCACACTGCGCCCTGCCTGCCCGTCTGCCGTGGGTGAGTGGACACAGCCAGATCCGCACTGCGCCCTGCCTGACCGTCTGCCGTGGGTGAGTGGACACAGCCAGATCCACACTGCGCCCTGCCATACCGCCTGCTGTGGGTGCGTGGACACAGCCAGATCCGCACTGCGCCCTGCCTGACCGCCTGCCGTGGGTGAGTGGACACAGCCAGATCCGCACTGCGCCCTGCCTGACCGTCTGCCGTGGGTGAGTGGACACAGCCAGATCCGCACTGCACCCTGCCTGACCGCCTGCCGTGGGCGAGTGGACACAGCCAGATCCGCACTGCGCCCTGCCTGCCCGTCTCCCGTGGGCGAGTGGACACAGCCAGATCCGCACTGCGCCCTGCCTGCCCGTCTGCCGTGGGCGAGTGGACACAGCCAGATCCATACTGCGCCCTGCCTGCCCATCTGCCGTGGGTCAGTAGACATAGCCAGATCCACACACCGCCATCTCTGCCCATCTCCCGTGTGTGAGTGGACACAGCCGGATCCGCACTGCGCCCTGCCTGCCCGTCTCCCGTGCGTGAGTGGACACAGCCAGATCCGCACTACGCCCTGCCTGCCCATATCCCGTGGGTGAGTGGACACAGCCAGATCCGCACTGCGCCCTGCCTGCCCGTCTGCCGTGGGCGAGTGGACACAGCCAGATCCGCACTGCGCCCTGCCTGACCGTCTGCCGTGGGTGAGTGGACACAGCCAGATCCACACTGCGCCCTGCCTGCCAGTCTGCCGTGGGTCAGTGGACATAGCCATATCCACACAGCACCCTCTCTGCCCGTCTCCCGTGGGTGAGTGGACACAACCAGATCCACACTGGGCCTTGCCTGCCCGTCTCCCCTGGGTGAGGGGACACAGCCAGATCCGTACTGCGCCCTGCCTGCCCGTCTGCCGTGGGTCAGTGGACACAGCCAGATCCGCACTGCGCCCTGGCTGACCGCCTGCTGTGGGTGCGTGGACACAGCCAGATCCACAATGCGCCCTGCCTGACGGCCTGCCGTGGGTGAGTGGATACAGCCAGATCCGCACTGCGCCCTGCCTGACCGTCTGCCGTGGGTGAGTGGACACAGCCAGATCCGCACTGCGCCCTGCCTGACCCCCTGCCGTAGGTTAGTGGACACAGCCAGATCCGTACTGCGCCCTGCCTGCCCGTCTCCCGTGGGCGAGTGGACACAGCCAGATCCGCACTGCGCCCTGCCAGCCGGTCTGCCGTGGGTGAGTGGACACAGGCAGATCCGCACTGCGTCCTGCCTGACCGTCTGCCGTGGGTGAGTGGACACAGCCAGATCCACACTGCGCCCTGCCTGCCCGTCTGCCGTGGGTGAGTGGACACAGCCAGATCCGCACTACGCCCTGCCTGACCACCTGCCGTGGGTGAGTGGACACAGCCAGATCCGCACTGCGCCCTGCCTGTCCGCCTGCCGTGGGTGAGTGGACACAGCCAGATCCGTACTGCGCCCTGCCTGCCCGTCTGCCGTGGGTCAGTGGACATAGCCAGATCCACACAGCATCGTCTCTGCCCATCTCCCGTGGGTGAGTGGACACTGCCGGATCCGCACTGCGCACTGCCTGCCCGTCTCCCGTTGGTGAGTGGACACAGCCAGATCCGCACTGCGCCCTGCCTGCCCGTCTCCCGTGGGCGAGTGGACACAGCCAGATCCGCACTGCGCCCTGCCTGCCCGTCTCCCGTGGGCGAGTGGACACAGCCAGATCCGCACTGCGCCCTGCCTGCCCGTCTGCCGTGGGTGAGTGGACACAGCCAGATCCGCACTGCACCCTGCCTGTCCGTCTCCCGTGGGTGAGTGGACACAGCCAGATCCGCACTGCGACCTGCCTGCCCATCTCCTGTGGGTGAGTGGACACAGCCAAAATCGCACTGTGCCCTGCCTGCCCGTCTCCCGTGGGTGAGTGGACACAGCCAGATCCGCACTGCGCCCTGCATGCTTGTCTCCCGTGGGAGAGTGGACACAGCCAGATCCGCACTGCGCCCTGCCTGCCCGTCTCCCGTGGGTGAGTGGACACAGCCAGATCCGCACTGCGCCTTGCCTGCCCGTCTCCCGTCAGTGATTGGACACAGCCAGATCCGCACTGCGCACTGCCTGCCCGTCTCCCGTGGGTGAGTGGACACAGCCAGATCCGCACTGCGCCCTGCCTGCCCGTCTCCCGTGGGCGAGTGGACACAGCCAGATCCGCACTGCGCCCTGCCTGCCCGCCTGCCGTGGGTGAGTGGACACAGCCAGATACGCACTGCGCCCTGTCTGCCCGTCTCCCGTGGGTGAGTGGACACAGCCAGATCCGCACTGCGCCCTGCCTGCCCGTCTCCCGTGGGTGAGTGGACACAGCCAGATCCGTACTGCGCCCTGCCTGACCGCCTGCCGTGGGTGAGTGGACACAGCCGGATCCGCACTGCGCCCTGCCTGCCCATCTCCCGTTGGTGAGTGGACACAGCCAGATCCGAACTGCGCCCTGCCTGCCCGTCTCCCGTGGGTGAGTGGACACAGCCAGATCCGCACTGCACCCTTTCTGACCGTCTTCCGTTGGTGAGTGGACACAGCCAGATCCGCACTGCGCCCTGCCTGACCGTCTGCCGTGGGTCAGTGGACATAGCCATATCCACACAGCACCCTCTCTGCCCGTCCCCCGTGGGTGTGTGGACACAGCCAGATCCACACTGCGCCTTGCCTGCCCGTCTCCCGTGGGTGAGGGGACACAGCCAGATCCGCACTGCGCCCTGCCTGCCCGTCTCTCGTGGGTGAGTGGACACAGCCAGATCCGCACTGCGCCCTGCCTGCCCATCCCCCGTGGGTGAGTGGACACAGCCAGATCCGCACTGCGCCTTGCATGCCCGTCTCCCGTCAGTGAGTGGACACAGCCAGATCCGCACTGCGCCCTGCCTGCCCGTCTCCCGTGCGTGAGTGGACACAGCCAGATCCGCACTGCGCCCTGCCTGCCCGTCTCCCGTGGGCGAGTGGACACAGCCAGATCCGCACTGCGCCCTGCCTGCCCGTCTGCCGTGGGTGAGTGGACACAGCCAGATCCGCACTGCGCCCTGCCTGACCATCTGCCGTGGGGGAGTGGACAGAGCCAGATCCGCACTGCGCCCTGCCTGCCCGTCCGCCGTGGGCGAGTGGACACAGCCAGATCCGCACTGCGCCCTGCCTGACTGTCTGCCGTGGGTGAGTGGACACAGCCAGATCCGCACTGCGCCCTGCCGGACCGCCTGCCGTGGGTGAGTGGACACAGCCAGATCCGCACTGCGCATTGCCTGCCCGTCTCCCCTGGGTGAACGGACACAACCAGATTCGCACTACGCCCTGCCTGCCCGTCTCCCGTGGGTGAGTGGACACAGGCAGATCCGCACTACGCCCTGCCTGACCGCCTGCCGTGGGTGAGTGGACACAGCCAGATCCGCACTGCGCCCTGCCTGACCGCCTGCCGTGAGTGAGTGGACACAGCCAGATCCGTACTGCGCCCTGCCTGCCCGTCTTCCGTGGGTCAGTGGACATGGCCAGATCCACACAGCACCGTCTCTGCCCATCTCCCGTGGGTGAGTGGACACAGCCAGATCCGCACTGCGCCCTGCCTGCCTGTCTGCCGTGGGCGAGTGGACACAGCCAGATCCGCACTGCGCCCTGCATGACCGTCTACCGTGGGTGAGTGGACACAGCCAGATCCACACTGCGCCCTGCCTGCCCGTCTGCCGTGGGTGAGTGGACACAGCCAGATCCGCACTGCGCCCTGCCTGACCGTCTGCCGTGGGTGAGTGGACACAGCCAGATCCACACTGCGCCCTGCTATACCGCCTGCTGTGGGTGCGTGGACACAGCCAGATCCGCACTGCGCCCTGCCTGACCGCCTGCCGTGGGTGAGTGGACACAGCCAGATCCGCACTGCGCCCTGCCTGACCGTCTGCCGTGGGTGAGTGGACACAGCCAGATCCGCACTGCGCCCTGCCTGACCGCCTGCCGTGGGCGAGTGGACACAGCCAGATCCGCACTGCGCCCTGCCTGCCCGTCTCCCGTGGGCGAGTGGACACAGCCAGATCCGCACTGCGCCCTGCCTGCCCGTCTGCCGTGGGCGAGTGGACACAGCCAGATCCGTACTGCGCCCTGCCTGCCCATCTGCCGTGGGTCAGTAGACATAGCCAGATCCACACACCGCCATCTCTGCCCATCTCCCGTGTGTGAGTGGACACAGCCGGATCCGCACTGCGCCCTGCCTGCCCGTCTCCCGTGGGTGAGTGGACACAGCCAGATCCGCACTACGCCCTGCCTGCCCATATCCCGTGGGTGAGTGGACACAGCCAGATCCGCACTGCGCCCTGCCTGCCCGTCTGCCGTGGGCGAGTGGACACAGCCAGATCCGCACTGCGCCCTGCCTGACCGTCTGCCGTGGGTGAGTGGACACAGCCAGATCCACACTGCGCCCTGCCTGCCAGTCTGCCGTGTGTCAGTGGACATAGCCATATCCACACAGCACCCTCTCTGCCCGTCTCCCGTGGGTGAGTGGACACAACCAGATCCACACTGGGCCTTGCCTGCCCGTCTCCCCTGCGTGAGGGGACACAGCCAGATCCGCACTGCGCCCTGCCTGTCCGCCGGCCGTGGGTGAGTGGACACAGCCAGATCCGTACTGCGCCCTGCCTGCCCGTCTGCCGTGGGTCAGTGGACATAGCCAGATCCACACAGCATCGTCTCTGCCCATCTCCCGTGGTTGAGTGGACACTGCCGGATCCGCACTGCGCACTGCCTGCCCGTCTCCCGTTGGTGAGTGGACACAGCCAGATCCGCACTGCGCCCTGCCTGCCCGTCTCCCGTGGGCGAGTGGACACAGCCAGATCCGCACTGAGCCCTGCCTGCCCGTCTCCCGTGGGCGAGTGGACACAGCCAGATCCGCACTGCGCCCTGCCTGCCCGTCTGCCGTGGGTGAGTGGACACAGCCAGATCCGCACTGCACCCTGCCTGCCCGTCTCCCATGGGTGAGTGGACACAGCCAGATCCGCACTGCGACCTGCCTGCCCATCTCCTGTGGGTGAGTGGACACAGCCAAAATTGCACTGTGCCCTGCCTGCCCGTCTCCCGTGGGTGAGTGGACACAGCCAGATCCGCACTGCGCCCTGCCTGACCGTCTGCCGTGGGTGAGTGGACACAGCCAGATCCACACTGCGCCCTGCTATACCGCCTGCTGTGGGTGCGTGGACACAGCCAGATCCGCACTGCGCCCTGCCTGACCGTCTGCCGTGGGTGAGTGGACACAGCCAGATCCGCACTGCGCCCTGCCTGACCGCCTGCCGTGGGCGAGTGGACACAGCCAGATCCGCACTGCGCCCTGCCTGCCCGTCTCCCGTGGGCGAGTGGACACAGCCAGATCCGCACTGCGCCCTGCCTGCCCGTCTGCCGTGGGCGAGTGGACACAGCCAGATCCGTACTGCGCCCTGCCTGCCCATCTGCCGTGGGTCAGTAGACATAGCCAGATCCACACACCGCCATCTCTGCCCATCTCCCGTGTGTGAGTGGACACAGCCGGATCCGCACTGCGCCCTGCCTGCCCGTCTCCCGTGGGTGAGTGGACACAGCCAGATCCGCACTACGCCCTGCCTGCCCATATCCCGTGGGTGAGTGGACACAGCCAGATCCGCACTGCGCCCTGCCTGCCCGTCTGCCGTGGGCGAGTGGACACAGCCAGATCCGCACTGCGCCCTGCCTGACCGTCTGCCGTGGGTGAGTGGACACAGCCAGATCCACACTGCGCCCTGCCTGCCAGTCTGCCGTGTGTCAGTGGACATAGCCATATCCACACAGCACCCTCTCTGCCCGTCTCCCGTGGGTGAGTGGACACAACCAGATCCACACTGGGCCTTGCCTGCCCGTCTCCCCTGCGTGAGGGGACACAGCCAGATCCGCACTGCGCCCTGCCTGTCCGCCGGCCGTGGGTGAGTGGACACAGCCAGATCCGTACTGCGCCCTGCCTGCCCGTCTGCCGTGGGTCAGTGGACATAGCCAGATCCACACAGCATCGTCTCTGCCCATCTCCCGTGGTTGAGTGGACACTGCCGGATCCGCACTGCGCACTGCCTGCCCGTCTCCCGTTGGTGAGTGGACACAGCCAGATCCGCACTGCGCCCTGCCTGCCCGTCTCCCGTGGGCGAGTGGACACAGCAAGATCCGCACTGAGCCCTGCCTGCCCGTCTCCCGTGGGCGAGTGGACACAGCCAGATCCGCACTGCGCCCTGCCTGCCCGTCTGCCGTGGGTGAGTGGACACAGCCAGATCCGCACTGCACCCTGCCTGCCCGTCTCCCATGGGTGAGTGGACACAGCCAGATCCGCACTGCGACCTGCCTGCCCATCTCCTGTGGGTGAGTGGACACAGCCAAAATTGCACTGTGCCCTGCCTGCCCGTCTCCCGTGGGTGAGTGGACACAGCCAGATCCGCACTGCGCCTTGCCTGCCCGTCTCCCGTGGGAGAGTGGACACAGCCAGATCCGCACTGCGCCCTGCCTGCCCGTCTCCCGTGGGTGAGTGGACACAGCCAGATCCGTACTGCGCCCTGCCTGACCGCCTGCCGTGGGTGAGTGGACACAGCCAGATCCGTACTGCGCCCTGCCTGCCCGTCTGCCGTGGGCCAGTGGACATAGCCAGATCCACACAGCACCGTCTCTGCCCATCTCCCGTGGGTTAGTGGACACAGCCAGATCCGCCCTGCGCCCTGCCTGCCCGTCTCCCGTGGGTGAGTGGACACAGCCAGATCCGCACTGCGCCCTTCCTACCCGTCTCCTGTGGGTGAGTGGACACAGCCAGATCCGCACTGCGCCCTGCATGCCCGTCTCCCGTGGGTGAGTGGACACAGCCAGATCCGCACTGCGCCCTGCCTGCCCGTCTCCCGTGGGTGAGTGGACACAGCCAGATCCGCACTGCACCCTGCCTGACCGCCTGCCGTGGGTGAGTGGACACAGCCAGATCCGTACTGCGCCCTGCCTGCCCATCTGCCGTGGGTCAGTGGACATAGCCAGATCCACACAGACCCTCTCTGCTCGTCTCCAGTGGGTGAGTGGACACAGCCAGATCCGCACTGCGCCTTGACTACCCGTCTCCCGTGGGTGAGTGGACACAGCCAGAACCTTACTGCGCCCTGCCTGCCCGTCTCCCGTGGGTGAGTGGACACAGCCAGATCCGCACTGCGCACTGCCTGACCATCTGCCGTGGGTGAGTGGACACAGCCATATCCGCACTGCGCCCTGCCTGACCGCCTGCCGTGGGTGAGTGGACACAGACAGATCCGCACTGCGCCCTGCCTGCCCGTCCCCCGTCGGCGAGTGGACACAGCCAGATCTGCACTGCGCCCTGCCTGCCCGTCTGCCGTTGTTGAGTGGACACAGCCAGATCCGCACTGCGCCCTGCCTGACCGTCTGCCGTGGGTGAGTGGACACAGCCAGATCCACACTGCGCCCTGCCTGCCCGTCTGCCGTAAGTGAGTGGACACAGCCAGATCCCTACTGCACCCAGCCTGACCGTCTGCCGTGGGTGAGTGGACACGGCCAGATCCGCACTGCGCCCTGGCTGACCGCCTGCTGTGGGTGCGTGGACATAGCCAGATCCGCACAGCACCCTGCCTGACCGCCTGCCGTGGGTGAGTGGACACAGCCAGATCCGCACTGCGCCCTGCCTGACCGTCTGCCGTGGGTGAGTGGACACAGCCGGATCCGCACTGCGCCCTGCCTGCCCGTCTCCCGTGGGTGAGTGGACACAGCCGGATCCGCACTACGCCCTGCCTGCCCGTCTCCCGTGGGTGAGTGTACACAGCCAGATCCGCACTGCGCCCTGCCTGCCCGTCTGCCGTGGGCGAGTGGACACAGCCAGATTCGCACTGCGCCCTGCCTGACCGTCTGCCGTGGGTCAGTGGACACAGCCAGATCCGCACTGCGCCCTGCCTGCCCGTCTGCCGTGGGCGAGAGGTCACAGCCAGATTCGCACTGCGCCCTGCCTGCCCGTCTCCCGTGGGCGAGTGGACACAGCCAGATCCGCCCTGCGCCCTGCCTGCCCGTCTGCCGTGGGTGAGTGGACACAGCCAGATCCGCACTGCGCCCTGGCTGACCGTCTGCCGTGGGTGAGTGGACACAGCCAGATCCACACTGCGCCCTGCATGCCAGTCTGCGGTGGGTCAGTGGACACAGCCAGATCCGCACTGCGCCCTGCCTGACCGTCTGCCGTGGGTGAGTGGACACAGCCAGATCCGCACTACGCCCTACCTGCCCGTCTTCCGTGGGTCAGTGGACATGGCCAGATCCACACAGCACCGTCTCTGCCCATCTCCCGTGGGTGAGTGGACACAGCCAGATCCGCACTGCACCCTGCCTGCCCGTCTGCCGTGGGCGAGTGGACACAGCCAGATCCGCACTGCGCCCTGCCTGACCGTCTGCCGTGGGTGAGTGGACACAGGCAGATCCACACTGCGCCCTGCCTGCCCGTCTGCCGTGGGTGAGTGGACACAGCCAGATCCGCACTGCGCCCTGCCTGACCGTCTGCCGTGGGTGAGTGGACACAGCCAGATCCGCACTACGCCCTACCTGACCGCCTGCAGAGGGTCAGTGGACACAGCCAGATATGCACTGCGCCCTGCCGGCCCGTCTCCCGTGGGCGAGTGGACACAGCCAGATCCGCACTGCGCCCTGCCTGACAGTCTGCCGTGGGTGAGTGGACACAGCCAGATCCGCACTGCGCCCTGCCTGACCGCCTGCCGTGGGCGAGTGGACACAGCCAGATACGCACTGCGCCCTGCCTGCCCGTCTCCCGTGGCGAGTGGACACAGCCAGATCCGCACTGCGCCCTGCCTGCCCGTCTGCCGTGGGTGAGTGGACACAGCCAGATCCGCACTGCGCCCTGCCTGACCGTCTGCCGTGGGTGAGTGGACACAGCCAGATCCGCACTGCGCCCTGCCTCACCGTCTGCCGTTGGTGAGCGGACACAGCCAGATCCGCACTGCGCCCTGCCTGCCCGTCTGCCGTGGGTGAGTGGACACAGCCAGATCCGCACTGCGCCCTGCCTGACCGTCTGCCGTTGGTGAGTGGACACAGCCAGATCCGCACTGCGCCCTGCCTGACCGTCTGCCGTGTGTCAGTGGACATAGCCATATCCACACAGCACACATTCTGCCCATCTCCCGTTGGTGAGTGGACACAGCCAGATCCGCACTGCGCCCTGCCTGCCCGTCTCCCGTGGGCGAGTGGACACAGCCAGATCCGCACTGCGCCCTGCCTGCCCGCCTGCCGTGGGTGAGTGGACACAGGCAGATCCACACTGCGCCCTGCCTGCCCGTCTGCCGTGGGTGAGTGGACACAGCCAGATCCGCACTGCGCCCTGCCTGACCGTCTGCCGTGGGTGAGTGGACACAGCCAGATCCGCACTACGCCCTACCTGACCGCCTGCCGTGGGTCAGTGGACACAGCCAGATCCGCACTGCGCCCTGCCTGCCCGTCTCCCGTGGGCGAGTGGACACAGCCAGATCCGCACTGCGCCCTGCCTGCCCGTCTGCCGTGGGTGAGTGGACACAGCCAGATCCGCACTGCGCCCTGCCTGACCGTCTGCCGTGGGTGAGTGGACACAGCCAGATCCGCACTGCGCCCTGCCTGACCGTCTGCCGTTGGTGAGTGGACACAGCCAGATCCGCACTGCGCCCTGCCTGACCGTCTGCCGTGTGTCAGTGGACATAGCCATATCCACACAGCACACATTCTGCCTATCTCCCGTGGCTAGTGGACACAGCCAGATCCACACTGCGCCTTGCCTGCCCGTCTCCCGTGGGTGAGGGGACACAGCCAGATCCGCACTGCGCCCTGCCTGCCCGTCTCCCGTGGGTGAGCGGACACAGCCAGATCCGCACTGCGCCCTGCCTGCCCGTCTCCCGTGGGTGAGTGGACACAGCCAGATCCAAACTGCACCTTGCCTGCCCGTCTCCCGTCAGTGAGTGGACACAGCCAGATACGCACTGCGCCCTGCCTGCCCGTCTGCCGTGGGTGAGTGGACACAGCCAGATCCGTACTGCGCCTTGCCTGCCCGTCTCCCGTCAGTGAGTGGACACAGCCAGATCCGCACTGCGCCCTGCCTGCCCATCTGCCGTGGGTGATTGGACACAGCCAGATCCGCACTGCGCCCTGCCTGCCCGTCCCCCGTGGGTGAGTGGACACAGCCAGATCCGCACTGCGCCTTGCCTGCCCGTCTCCCGTCGGTGAGTGACCACAGCCAGATCCGCACTGCGCCCTGCCTGCCCGTCTCCCGTGGGTGAGTGGACACAGCCAGATCCGCACTGCGCCCTGCCTGCCCGTCTCCAGTGGGCGAGTGGACACAGCCAGATCCGCACTGCGCCCTGCCTGCCCGCCTGCCGTGGGTGAGTGGACACAGCCAGATACGCACTGCGCCCTGCCTGCCCGTCTCCCGTGGGCGAGTGGACACAGCCAGATCCACACTGCGCCCTGCCTGCCCGTCTGCCGTGGGTGAGTGGACACAGCCAGATCCGCACTGCGCCCTGCCTGACCGTCTGCCGTGGGTGAGTGGCCACAGCCAGATCCGCACTGCGCCCTGCCTGCCCGTCTGCCGTGGGTGAGTGGACACAGCCAGATCCGCACTGCGCCCTGCCTGACCGTCTGCCGTGGGTGAGTGGACACAGCCAGATCCGCACTGCGCCCTGCCTGCCCGTCTGCCGTGGGTGAGTGGACACAGCCAGATCCGCACTGCGCCCTGCCTGCCCGTCTGCCGTGTGTCAGTGGACATAGCCATATCCACACAGCACCCTCTCTGCCCGTCTCCCGTGGGAGGGTGGACACAGCCAGATCCGCACTGCGCCCTGCCTACCCGCCTGCCGTGGGTGAGTGGACACAGCCAGATACGCACTGCGCCCTGCCTGCCCGTCTCCCGTGGGCGAGTGGACACAGCCAGATCCGCACTGCGCCCTGCCTGCCCGCCTGCCGTGGGTGAGTGGACACAGCCAGATCCGCACTGCGCCCTGCCTGCCCGTCTCCCGTGGGCGAGTGGACACAGCCAGATCCGCACTGCGCCCTGCCTGCCCGTCTGCCGTGGGTGAGTGGACACAGCCAGATTCGCACTGCGCCCTGCCTCACCATCTGCCGTGGGGGAGTGGAGAGTGCCAGATCCGCACTGCGCCCTGCCTGCCCGTCCTCCGTGGGCGAGTGGACACAGTCAGATCCGCACTGCGCCCTGCCTGACTGTCTGCCGTGGGTGAGTGGACACAGCCAGATCCGCACTGCGCCCTGCCTGACCTCCTGCCGTGGGTGAGTGGACACAGCCAGATCCGCACTGCTCATTGCCTGCCCGTCTCCCCTGGGTGAACGGACACAGCCAGATTCGCACTACGCCCTGCCTGCCCGTCTCCCGTGGGTGAGTGGACACAGCCAGATCCGCACTACGCCCTGCCTGACCGCCTGCCGTGGGTGAGTGGACCCAGCCAGATCCGCACTGCGCCCTGCCTGACCGCCTGCCGTGAGTGAGTGGACACAGCCAGATCCGTACTGCGCCCTGCCTGCCCGTCTTCCGTGGGTGAGTGGACATGGCCAGATCCACACAGCACCGTCTCTGCCCATCTCCCGTGGGTGAGTGGACACAGCCAGATCCGCACTGCGCCCTGCCTGCCCGTCTGCCGTGGGCGAGTGGACACAGCCAGATCCGCACTGCGCCTTGCCTGCCCGTCTGCTGTGGGCGAGAGGACACAGCCAGATCCGCACTGCTCCCTGCCTGACCGTCTGCCGTGGGTGAGTGGACACAGCCAGATCCACACTGCGCCCTGCCTGCCCGTCTCCCGTGGGCGAGTGGACACAGCCAGATCCGCACTGCGCCCTGCCTGCCCGTATGCCGTGGGTGAGTGGACACAGCCAGATCCGCACTGCGCCCTGCCTGACCGTCTGCCGTAGGTGAGTGGACACAGCCAGATCCACACTGCGCCCTGCCTGCCCGTCTGCCGTGGGTGAGTGGACACAGCCAGATCCGCACTGCGCCCTGCCTGACCGTCTGCCGTGGGTGAGTGGACACAGCCAGATCCGCACTGCGCCCTACCTGACCGCCTGCCGTGGGTGAGTGGACACAGCCAGATATGCACTGTGCCCTGCCTGCCCGTCTCCGGTGGGTGAGTGGACACAGCCAGATCCGCACTGCGCACTGCCTGACCGCCTGCCGTCTGTGAGTGGACACAGCCAGATCCGCACTGCGACCTGCCTGCCCGTCTCCCGTGAATGAGTGGACACAGCCAGATCCGCACTGAGCCTTGCCTGCCCATCTCCCGTTGGTGAGTGGACACAGCCAGATCCGCACTGCGCCTTGCCTGCCCGTCTGCCGTGGGCGAGTGGACACAGCCAGATCCGCACTGCGCCCTGCCTGCCAGTCTGCCGTGGGTCAGTGGACATAGCCATATCCACACAGCACCCTCTCTGCCCGTCTCCCGTGGGTGAGTGGACACAGCCAGATCCACACTGCGCCCTGCCTGCCCGTCTCCCGTGGGTGAGTGGACACAGCCAGATCCGCACTGCACCCTGTCTGACCGTCTGCCGTGGGTGAGTGGACACAGCCAGATCCGCACTGTGCCCTGCCTGCCCGTCTCCCGTGGGTGAGTGGACACAGCCAAATCCGCACTGCGCCCTGCCTGCCCGTCTCCCGTGGGTGAGTGGACACAGCCAGATCCGCACTGCACCCTGTCTGACCGTCTGCCGTTGGTGAGTGGACACAGCCAGATCCGCACTGCGCCCTGCATGACCGTCTGCCGTGGTCAGTGGACATAGCCATATCCACACAGCACCCTCTCTGCCCGTCTCCCGTGGGTGTGTGGACACAGCCAGATCCACACTGCGCCTTGCGTGCCCGTCTCCCGTGGGTGAGGGGACACAGCCAGATCCGCACTGCGCCCTGCCTGCCCGTGTCCCGTGGGTGAGTGGACACAGCCAGATCTGCACTGCGCCCTGCCTGCCCGTCCCCTGTGGGTGAGTGGACACAGCGAGATCCGCACTGCGCCTTGCATGCCCGTTTCCCGTCAGTGAGTGGACACAGCCAGATCCGCACTGCGCCCTGCCTGCCCGTCTCCCGTGGGTGAGTGGACACAGCCAGATCCGCACTGCGCCCTGCCTGCCCGTCTCCCGTGGGCGAGTGGACACAGCCAGATCTGCACTGCGCCCTGCCTGCCCGTCTGCCGTGGGTGAGTGGACACAGCCAGATCCGCACTGCGCCCTGCCTGCCCGTCTGCCGTGGGTGAGTGGACACAGCGAGATCCGCACTGCGCCCTGCCTGCCCGTCTCCCGTGGGTGAGTGGACACAGCCAGATCTGCACTGCGCCCTGCCTGACCGTCTTCCGTGGGCGAGTGGACACAGCCAGATCCGCACTGCGCCTTGCCTGCCCGTCTGCTGTGGGCGAGAGGACACAGCCAGATCCGCACTGCTCCCTGCCTGACCGTCTGCCGTGGGTGAGTGGACACAGCCAGATCCACACTGCGCCCTGCCTGCCCGTCTCCCGTGGGCGAGTGGACACAGCCAGATCCGCACTGCGCCCTACCTGACCGTCTGCCGTAGGTGAGTGGACACAGCCAGATCCACACTGCGCCCTGCCTGCCCGTCTGCCGTGGGTGAGTGGACACAGCAAGATCCGCACTGCGCCCTGCCTGACCGTCTGCCGTGGGTGAGTGGACACAGCCAGATCCGCACTGCGCCCTACCTGACCGCCTGCCGTGGGTGAGTGGACACAGCCAGATATGCATTGTGCCCTGCCTGCCCGTCTCCGGTGGGTGAGTGGACACAGCCAGATCCGCACTGCGCACTGCCTGACCGCCTGCCGTCTGTGAGTGGACACAGCCAGATCCGCACTGCGACCTGCCTGCCCGTCTCCCGTGAATGAGTGGACACAGCCAGATCCGCACTGAGCCTTGCCTGCCCATCTCCCGTTGGTGAGTGGACACAGCCAGATCCGCACTGCGCCTTGCCTGCCCGTCTGCCGTGGGCGAGTGGACACAGCCAGATCCGCACTGCGCCCTGCCTGCCAGTCTGCCGTGGGTGAGTGGACACAGCCAGATCCGCACTGCGCCCTGCCTGCCCGTCTGCCGTGGGTCAGTGGACATAGCCATATCCACACAGCACCCTCTCTGCCCGTCTCCCGTGGGAGGGTGGACACAGCCAGATCCGCACTGCGCCCTGCCTGCCCGCCTGCCGTGGGTGAGTGGACACAGCCAGATACGCACTGCGCCCTGCCTGCCCGTCTCCCGTGGGCGAGTGGACACAGCCAGATCCGCACTGCGCCCTGCCTGCCCGCCTGCCGTGGGTGAGTGGACACAGCCAGATCCGCACTGCGCCCTGCCTGCCCGTCTCCCGTGGGCGAGTGGACACAGCCAGATCCGCACTGCGCCCTGCCTGCCCGTCTGCCGTGGGTGAGTGGACACAGCCAGATTCGCACTGCGCCCTGCCTCACTATCTGCCGTGGGGGAGTGGACAGTGCCAGATCCGCACTGCGCCCTGCCTGCCCGTCCTCCGTGGGCGAGTGGACACAGTCAGATCCGCACTGCGCCCTGCCTGACTGTCTGCCGTGGGTGAGTGGACATGGCCAGATCCACACAGCACCGTCTCTGCCCATCTCCCGTGGGTGAGTGGACACAGCCAGATCCGCACTGCGCCCTGCCTGCCCGTCTGCCGTGGGCGAGTGGACACAGCCAGATCCGCACTGCGCCCTGCCTGACCGTCTGCCGTGGGTGAGAGGACACAGCCAGATCCACACTGCGCCCTGCCTGCCCGTCTGCCGTGGGTGAGTGGACACAGCCAGATCCGCACTGCGCCCTGCCTGACCGTCTGCCGTGGGTGAGTGGACACAGCCAGATCCGCACTGCGCCTTGCCATACCGCCTGCTGTGGGTGGGTGGACACAGCCTGATCTGCACTGCGCCCTACCTGACCGCCTGCCGTGTGTGAGTGGACACAGCCAGATCCGCACTGCGCCCTGCCTGCCCGTCTCCCGTGGGCGAGTGGACACAGCCAGATCCGCACTGCGCCCTGCCTGCCCGTCTCCCGTGGGTGAGTGGACACAGCCAGATCTGCACTGCGCCCTGCCTGCCCGTCTTCCGTGGGCGAGTGGACACAGCCAGATCCGCACTGCGCCTTGCCTGCCCGTCTGCTGTGGGCGAGAGGACACAGCCAGATCCGCACTGCTCCCTGCCTGACCGTCTGCCGTGGGTGAGTGGACACAGCCAGATCCACACTGCGCCCTGCCTGCCCGTCTCCCGTGGGCGAGTGGACACAGCCAGATCCGCACTGCGCCCTGCCTGCCCGTATGCCGTGGGTGAGTGGACACAGCCAGATCCGCACTGCGCCCTGCCTGACCGTCTGCCGTAGGTGAGTGGACACAGCCAGATCCACACTGCGCCCTGCCTGCCCGTCTGCCGTGGGTGAGTGGACACAGCCAGATCCGCACTGCGCCCTGCCTGACCGTCTGCCGTGGGTGAGTGGACACAGCCAGATCCGCACTGCGCCCTACCTGACCGCCTGCCGTGGGTGAGTGGACACAGCCAGATATGCACTGTGCCCTGCCTGCCCGTCTCCGGTGGGTGAGTGGACACAGCCAGATCCGCACTGCGCACTGCCTGACCGCCTGCCGTCTGTGAGTGGACACAGCCAGATCCGCACTGCGACCTGCCTGCCCGTCTCCCGTGAATGAGTGGACACAGCCAGATCCGCACTGAGCCTTGCCTGCCCATCTCCCGTTGGTGAGTGGACACAGCCAGATCCGCACTGCGCCTTGCCTGCCCGTCTGCCGTGGGCGAGTGGACACAGCCAGATCCGCACTGCGCCCTGCCTGCCAGTCTGCCGTGGGTCAGTGGACATAGCCATATCCACACAGCACCCTCTCTGCCCGTCTCCCGTGGGTGAGTGGACACAGCCAGATCCACACTGCGCCCTGCCTGCCCGTCTCCCGTGGGTGAGTGGACACAGCCAGATCCGCACTGCACCCTGTCTGACCGTCTGCCGTGGGTGAGTGGACACAGCCAGATCCGCACTGTGCCCTGCCTGCCCGTCTCCCGTGGGTGAGTGGACACAGCCAAATCCGCACTGCGCCCTGCCTGCCCGTCTCCCGTGGGTGAGTGGACACAGCCAGATCCGCACTGCACCCTGTCTGACCGTCTGCCGTTGGTGAGTGGACACAGCCAGATCCGCACTGCGCCCTGCATGACCGTCTGCCGTGGGTCAGTGGACATAGCCATATCCACACAGCACCCTCACTGCCCGTCTCCCGTGGGTGTGTGGACACAGCCAGATCCACACTGCGCCTTGCCTGCCCGTCTCCCGTGGGTGAGGGGACACAGCCAGATCCGCACTGCGCCCTGCCTGCCCGTGTCCCGTGGCTGAGTGGACACAGCCAGATCTGCACTGCGCCCTGCCTGCCCGTCCCCTGTGGGTGAGTGGACACAGCGAGATCCGCACTGCGCCTTGCATGCCCGTTTCCCGTCAGTGAGTGGACACAGCCAGATCCGCACTGCGCCCTGCCTGCCCGTCTCCCGTGGGTGAGTGGACACAGCCAGATCCGCACTGCGCCCTGCCTGCCCGTCTCCCGTGGGCGAGTGGACACAGCCAGATCTGCACTGCGCCCTGCCTGCCCGTCTGCCGTGGGTGAGTGGACACAGCCAGATCCGCACTGCGCCCTGCCTGCCCGTCTGCCGTGGGTGAGTGTACACAGCCAGATCCGCACTGCACCCTGTCTGACCGTCTGCCGTGGGTGAGTGGACACAGCCAGATCCGCACTGTGCCCTGCCTGCCCGTCTCCCGTGGGTGAGTGGACACAGCCAGATCCGAACTGCGCCCTGCCTGCCCGTCTCCCGTGGGTGAGTGGACACAGCCAGATCCGCACTGCACCCTGTCTGACCGTCTGCCGTTGGTGAGTGGACACAGCCAGATCCGCACTGCGCCCTGCCTGACCGTCTGCCGTGGGTCAGTGGACATAGCCATATCCACACAGCACCCTCTCTGCCCGTCCCCCGTGGGTGTGTGGACACAGCCAGATCCACACTGCGCCTTGCCTGCCCGTCTCCCATGGGTGAGGGGACACAGCCAGATCCGCACTGCGCCCTGCCTGCCCGTCTCCCATGGGTGAGTGGACACAGCCAGATCCGCACTGCGCCCTGCCTGCCCGTCCCCCGTGGGTGAGTAGACACAGCCAGATCCGCACTGCGCCATGCCAGCCCGTGTCCCGTGGGTGAGTGGA
Source organism: Microcebus murinus (assembly GCF_040939455.1). Classification (NCBI taxonomy): domain Eukaryota; kingdom Metazoa; phylum Chordata; class Mammalia; order Primates; family Cheirogaleidae; genus Microcebus; species Microcebus murinus. Next base: position 32,656,764 of record NC_134125.1, on the reverse strand, counting down.
CACAGCCAGATCCGCACTGCGCCCTGCCTGCCCGTCCCCTGTGGGTGAGTGGACACAGCGAGATCCGCACTGCGCCTTGCATGCCCGTCTCCCGTCAGTGAGTGGACACAGCCAGATCCGCACTGCGCCCTGCCTGCCCGTCTCCCGTGGGTGAGTGGACACAGCCAGATCCGCACTGCGCCCTGCCTGCCCGTCTACCGTGGGCGAGTGGACACAGCCAGATCCGCACTGCGCCCTGCCTGCCCGTCTGCCGTGGGTGAGTGGACACAGCCAGATCCGCACTGCGCCCTGCCTGCCCGTCTGCCGTGGGTGAGTGGACACAGCCAGATCCGCACTGCACCCTGTCTGACCGTCTGCCGTGGGTGAGTGGACACAGCCAGATCCGCACTGTGCCCTGCCTGCCCGTCTCCCGTGGGTGAGTGGACACAGCCCGATCCTTACTGCGCCCTGCCTGCCCGTCTCCCGTGGGTGAGTGGACACAGCCAGATCCGCACTGCACCCTGTCTGACCGTCTGCCGTTGGTGAGTGGACACAGCCAGATCCGCACTGCGCCCTGCCTGACCGTCTGCCGTGGGTCAGTGGACATAGCCATATCCACACAGCACCTTGCCTGCCCGTCTCCCATGGGTGAGGGGACACAGCCAGATCCGCACTGCACCCTGTCTGACCGTCTGCCGTGGGTGTGTGGACACAGCCAGATCCACACTGCGCCTTGCCTGCCCGTCTCCCGTGGGTGAGGGGACACAGCCAGATCCGCACTGCGCCCTGCCTGCCCGTGTCCCGTGGGTGAGTGGACACAGCCAGATCCGCACTGCGCCCTGCCTGCCCGTCCCCTGTGGGTGAGTGGACACAGCGAGATCCGCACTGCGCCTTGCATGCCCGTTTCCCGTCAGTGAGTGGACACAGCCAGATCCGCACTGCGCCCTGCCTGCCCGTCTCCCGTGGGTGAGTGGACACAGCCAGATCTGCACTGCGCCCTGCCTGCCCGTCTCCCGTGGGCGAGTGGACACAGCCAGATCCGCACTGCGCCCTGCCTGCCCGTCTGCCGTGGGTGATTGGACACAGCCAGATCCGCACTGCGCCCTGCCTGCCCGTCTGCCGTGGGTGAGTGGACACAGCCAGATCCGTACTGCGCCCTGACTGCCCGTCTCCCGTGGGCGAGTGGACACAGCCAGATCCGCACTGCGCCCTGCCTGCTGGTCTGCCGTGGGTGAGTGGACACAGGCAGATCCGCACTGCGCCCTTCCTGACCGTCTGCCATGGGTGAGTGGACACAGCCAGATCCACACTGCGCCCTGCCTGCCCGTCTGCCGTGGGTGAGTGGACACAGCCAGATCCGCACTACGCCCTGCCTGACCACCTGCCGTGGGTGAGTGGACACGGCCAGATCCGCACTGCGCCCTGCCTGTCCGCCTGCCGTGGGTGAGTGGACACAGCCAGATCCGTACTGAGCCCTGCCTGCCCGTCTGCCGTGGGTCAGTGGACATAGCCAGATCCACACAGCATCGTCTCTGCCCATCTCCCGTGGGTGATTGGACACAGCCGGATCCGCACTGCGCCCTGCCTGCCCGTCTCCCGTTGGTGAGTGGACACAGCCAGATCCGAACTGCGCCCTGCCTGCCCGTCTCCCGTGGGTGAGTGGACACAGCCAGATCCGCACTGCACCCTGTCTGACCATCTGCCGTTGGTGAGTGGACACAGCCAGATCCGCACTGCGCCCTGCCTGACCGTCTGCCGTGGGTCAGTGGACATAGCCATATCCACACAGCACCCTCTCTGCCCGTCCCCCGTGGGTGTGTGGACACAGCCAGATCCACACTGCGCCTTGCCTGCCCGTCTCCCGTGGGTGAGGGGACACATCCAGATCCGCACTGCGCCCTGCCTGCCCGTCTCCCCTGGGTGAGTGGACACAGCCAGATCCGCACTGCGCCCTGCCTGCCCGTCCCCCGTGGGTGAGTGGACACAGCCAGATCCACACTGCGCCTTGCATACCCGTCTCCCGTCAGTGAGTGGACACAGCCAGATCCGCACTGCACCCTGCCTGCCCGTCTCCCGTGGGTGAGTGGACACAGCCAGATCCGCACTACGCCCTGCCTGCCCATATCCCGTGGGTGAGTGGACACAGCCAGATCCGCACTGCGCCCTGCCTGCCCGTCTGCCGTGGGCGAGTGGATACAGCCAGATCCGCACTGCGCCCTGCCTGACCGTCTGCCGTGGGTGAGTGGACACAGCCAGATCCGCACTGCGCCCTGCCTGACCGCCTGCCGTGGGTTAGTGGACACAGCCAGATCCGTACTGCGCCCTGCCTGCCCGTCTCCCGTGGGCGAGTGGACACAGCCAGATCCGCACTGCGCTCTGCCTGCCGGTCTGCCGTGGGTGAGTGGACACAGGCAGATCCGCACTGCGCCCTGCCTGACCGTCTGCTGTTGGTGAGTGGACACAGCCAGATCCACACTGCGCCCTGCCTGCCCGTCTGCCGTGGGTGAGTGGACACAGCCAGATCCGCACTACGCCCTGCCTGACCACCTGCCGTGGGTGAGTGGACACAGCCAGATCCGCACTGCACCCTGCCTGTCCGCCTGCCGTGGGTGAGTGGACACAGCCAGATCCGTACTGCGCCCTGCCTGCCCGTCTGCCGTGGGTCAGTGGACATAGCCAGATCCACACAGCATCGTCTCTGCCCATCTCCCGTGGGTGAGTGGACACAGCCGGATCCGCACTGCGCCCTGCCTGCCCGTCTCCCGTTGGTGAGTGGACACAGCCAGATCCGCACTGCGCCCTGCCTCCCCGTCTCCCGTGGGTGAGTGGACACAGCCAGATCCGCACTGCGCCCTGCCTGCCCATCTCCCGTGGGCGAGTGGACACAGCCAGATCCGCACTGCGCCCTGCCTGCCCGTCTCCCGTGGGTGAGTGGACACAGCCAAATCCGCACTGCACCCTGCCTGCCCGTCTCCCGTGGGTGAGTGGACACAGCCAGATCCGCACTGCGACCTGCCTGCCCATCTCCTGTGGGTGAGTGGACACAGCCAAAATCGCACTGCGCCCTGCCTGCCCGTCTCCCGTGGGAGAGTGGACACAGCCAGATCCGCACTGCGCCCTGCCTGCCCGTCTCCCGTGGGTGAGTAGACACAGCCAGATCCGTACTGCGCCCTGCCTGACCGCCTGCCGTTGGTGAGTGGACACAGCCAGATCCGCACTGCGCCCTGCCTGTCCGCCTGCCGTGGGTGAGTGGACACAGCCAGATCCGTACTGCGCCCTGCCTGCCCATCTGCCATGGGTCAGTGGACATAGCCAGATCCACACAGCATCGTCTCTGCCCATCTCCCGTGGGTGAGTGGACACAGCCGGATCCGCACTGCGCCCTGCCTGCCCGTCTCCCGTTGGTGAGTGGACACAGCCAGATCCGCACTGCGCCCTGCCTCCCCGTCTCCCGTGGGTGAGTGGACACAGCCAGATCCGCACTGCGCCCTGCCTGCCCGTCTCCCGTGGGCGAGTGGACACAGCCAGATCCGCACTGCGCCCTGCCTACCCGTCTCCCGTGGGTGAGTGGACACAGCCAAATCCGCACTGCACCCTGCCTGCCCGTCTCCCGTGGGTGAGTGGACACAGCCAGATCCGCACTGCGACCTGCCTGCCCATCCTCTGTGGGTGAGTGGACACAGCCAAAATCGCACTGCGCCCTGCCTGCCCGTCTCCCGTGGGAGAGTGGACACAGCCAGATCCGCACTGCGCCCTGCCTGCCCGTCTCCCGTGGGTGAGTGGACACAGCCAGATCCGTACTGCGCCCTGCCTGACCGCCTGCCGTTGGTGAGTGGACACAGCCAGATCCGTACTGCGCCCTGCCTGCCCGTCTGCCGTGGGTCAGTGGACATAGCCAGATCCACACAGCACCGTCTCTGCCCATCTCCCGTGGGTTAGTGGACACAGCCAGATCCGCCCTGCGCCCTGCCTGCCCGTCTCCCGTGGGTGAGTGGACACAGCCAGATCCGCACTGCGCCCTTCCTACCCGTCTCCCGTGGGTGAGTGGACACAGCCAGATCCGCACTGCGCCCTGCATGCCCGTCTCCCGTGGGTGAGTGGACACAGCCAGATCCGCACTGCGCCCTGCCTGCCCGTCTCCCGTGGGTGAGTGGACACAGCCAGATCCGCACTGCACCCTGCCTGACCGCCTGCCGTGGGTGAGTGGACACAGCCAGATCCGTACTGCGCCCTGCCTGCCCATCTGCCGTGGGTCAGTGGACATAGCCAGATCCACACAGACCCTCTCTGCCCGTCTCCAGTGGGTGAGTGGACACAGCCAGATCCGCACTGCGCCTTGACTACCCGTCTCCCGTGGGTGAGTGGACACAGCCAGAACCGCACTGCGCCCTGCCTGCCCGTCTCCCGTGGGTGAGTGGACACAGCCAGATCCACACTGCGCACTGCCTGACCGTCTGCCGTGGGTGAGTGGACACAGCCATATCCGCACTGCGCCCTGCCTGACCGCCTGCCATGGGTGAGTGGACACAGCCAGATCCGCACTGCGCCCTGCCTGCCCGTCTCCCGTGGGCGAGTGGACACAGCCAGATCTGCACTGCGCCCTGCCTGCCCATCTGCCGTGGGTGAGTGGACACAGCCAGATCCGCACTGCGCCCTGCCTGACCGTCTGCCGTGGGTGAGTGGACACAGCCAAATCCACACTGCGCCCTGCCTGCCCGTCTGCCGTAAGTGAGTGGACACAGCCAGATCCGTACTGCACCCTGCCTGACCGTCTGCCGTCGGTGAGTGGACACGGCCAGATCCGCACTGCGCCCTGGCTGACTGCCTGCTGTGGGTTCGTGGACATAGCCAGATCCGCACAGCACCCTGCCTGACCGCCTGCCGTGGGTGAGTGGACACAGCCAGATCCGCACTGCGCCCTGCCTGACCGTCTGCCGTGGGTGAGTGGACACAGCCGGATCCGCACTGCGCCCTGCCTGCCCGTCTCCCGTGGGTGAGTGGACACAGCCGGATCCGCACTACGCCCTGCCTGCCCGTCTCCCGTGGGTGAGTGTACACAGCCAGATCCGCACTGCGCCCTGCCTGCCCATCTGCCGTGGGCGAGTGGACACAGCCAGATCCGCACTGCGCCCTGCCTGACCGTCTGCCGTGGGTGAGTGGACACAGCCAGATCCGCACTGCGCCCTGCCTGCCCGTCTGCCGTGGGCGAGAGGTCACAGCCAGATCCGCACTGCGCCCTGCCTGCCCGTTTCCCGTGGGCGAGTGGTCACAGCCAGATCCACACTGCGCCTTGCCTGCCCGTCTCCCCTGGGTGAGGGGACACAGCCAGATCCGCACTGCGCCCTGCCTGCCCGTCTCCCGTGGGCGAGTGGACACAGCCAGATCCGCACTGCGCCCTGCCTGCCCATCTGCTGTGGGCGAGTGGACACAGCCAGATCCGCACTGCGCCCTGCCTGACCGTCTGCCGTGGGTGAGTGGACACAGCCAGATCCGCACTGCGCCCTGCCTGCCCGTCTGCCGTGGGCGAGAGGTCACAGCCAGATCCGCACTGCGCCCTGCCTGCCCGTTTCCCGTGGGCGAGTGGACACAGCCAGATCCACACTGCGCCTTGCCTGCCCGTCTCCCCTGGGTGAGGGGACACAGCCAGATCCGCACTGCGCCCTGCCTGCCCGTCTCCCGTGGGCGAGTGGACACAGCCAGATCCGCACTGCGCCCTGCCTGCCCGTCTCCCGTGGGTGAGTGGACACAGCCAGATCCGCACTGCGCCCTGCCTGCCCATCTGCCGTGGGTCAGTGGACATAGCCATATCCAAAGAGCACCCTTTCTGCCCGTCTCCCGTGGGTGAGTGGACACAGCCATATCCACACTGCGCCTTGCCTGCCCGTCTCCTCTGGGTGAGGGGACACAGCCAGATCCGCACTGCGCCCTGCCTGCCCGTCTCCCGTGGGTGAGTGGACACAGCCAGATCCGCACTGCGCCCTGCCTGCCCGTCTCCCGTGGGTGAGTGGACACAGCCAGATCCGCACTGCGCCCTGCCTGCCCGTCCGCCGTGGGCGAGTGGACACAGCCAGATCCGCACTGCGCCCTGCCTGCCCGTCTGCCGTGGGCGAGTGGACATAGACAGATCCGCACTGCGCCCTGCCTGACCGTCTGCCGTTGGTGAGTGGACACAGACAGATCCGCACTGCGCCCTGCCTGCCCATCTGCCGTGGGCGAGTGGACACAGCCAGATCCTCACTGCGCCCTGCCTGACCGTCTGCCGTGGGTGAGTGGACACAGCCAGATCCGCACTGCGCCCTGCCTGCCCGTCTGCCGAGGGTGAGTGGACACAGCCAGATCCGCACTGCGCCCTGCCTGCCCGTCTGCCGTGGGTCAGTGGACATAGCCATATCCACACAGCACCCTCTATGCCCGTCTCCCGTGGGTGAGTGGACACAGCCAGATCCACACTGCGCCTTGCCTGCCCGTCTCCCCAGGGTGAGGGGACACAGCCAGATCCGCACTGCGCCCTGCCTGCCCGTCTCCCGTGGGTGAGTGGACACAGCCAGATCCGCACTGCGCCCTGCCTGCCCGTCTCCCGTGGGTGAGTGGACACAGCCAGATCCGCACTGCGCCCTGCCTGCCCATCTGCCGTGGGTGAGTGGACACAGCCAGATCCGCACTGCGCCCTGCCTGACCGTCTGCCGTGGGTGAGTGGACACAGCCAGATCCACACTGCGCCCTGCCTGCCCGTCTGCCGTAAGTGAGTGGACACAGCCAGATCCGTACTGCGCCCTGCCTGACCGTCTGCCGTCGGTGAGTGGACACGGCCAGATCCGCACTGCGCCCTGGCTGACTGCCTGCTGTGGGTTCGTGGACATAGCCAGATCCGCACAGCACCCTGCCTGACCGCCTGCCGTGGGTGAGTGGACACAGCCAGATCCGCACTGCGCCCTGCCTGACCGTCTGCCGTGGGTGAGTGGACACAGCCGGATCCGCACTGCGCCCTGCCTGCCCGTCTCCCGTGGGTGAGTGGACACAGCCGGATCCGCACTACGCCCTGCCTGCCCGTCTCCCGTGGGTGAGTGTACACAGCCAGATCCGCACTGCGCCCTGCCTGCCCATCTGCCGTGGGCGAGTGGACACAGCCAGATCCGCACTGCGCCCTGCCTGACCGTCTGCCGTGGGTGAGTGGACACAGCCAGATCCGCACTGCGCCCTGCCTGCCCGTCTGCCGTGGGCGAGAGGTCACAGCCAGATCCGCACTGCGCCCTGCCTGCCCGTTTCCCGTGGGCGAGTGGTCACAGCCAGATCCACACTGCGCCTTGCCTGCCCGTCTCCCCTGGGTGAGGGGACACAGACAGATCCGCACTGCGCCCTGCCTGCCCGTCTCCCGTGGGCGAGTGGACACAGCCAGATCCGCACTGCGCCCTGCCTGCCCATCTGCTGTGGGAGAGGACACAGCCAGATCCGCACTGCGCCCTGCCTGACCGTCTGCCGTGGGTGAGTGGACACAGCCAGATCCGCACTGCGCCCTGCCTGCCCGTCTGCCGTGGGCGAGAGGTCACAGCCAGATCCGCACTGCGCCCTGCCTGCCCGTTTCCCGTGGGCGAGTGGACACAGCCAGATCCACACTGCGCCTTGCCTGCCCGTCTCCCCTGGGTGAGGGGACACAGCCAGATCCGCACTGCGCCCTGCCTGCCCGTCTCCCGTGGGCGAGTGGACACAGCCAGATCCGCACTGCGCCCTGCCTGCCCGTCTCCCGTGGGTGAGTGGACACAGCCAGATCCGCACTGCGCCCTGCCTGCCCATCTGCCGTGGGTCAGTGGACATAGCCATATCCAAAGAGCACCCTTTCTGCCCGTCTCCCGTGGGTGAGTGGACACAGCCAGATCCACACTGCGCCTTGCCTGCCCGTCTCCTCTGGGTGAGGGGACACAGCCAGATCCGCACTGCGCCCTGCCTGCCCGTCTCCCGTGGGTGAGTGGACACAGCCAGATCCGCACTGCGCCCTGCCTGCCCGTCTCCCGTGGGTGAGTGGACACAGCCAGATCCGCACTGCGCCCTGCCTGCCCGTCCGCCGTGGGCGAGTGGACACAGCCAGATCCGCACTGCGCCCTGCCTGCCCGTCTGCCGTGGGCGAGTGGACATAGACAGATCCGCACTGCGCCCTGCCTGACCGTCTGCCGTGGGTGAGTGGACACAGACAGATCCGCACTGCGCCCTGCCTGCCCATCTGCCGTGGGCGAGTGGACACAGCCAGATCCTCACTGCGCCCTGCCTGACCGTCTGCCGTGGGTGAGTGGACACAGCCAGATCCGCACTGCGCCCTGCCTGCCCGTCTGCCGAGGGTGAGTGGACACAGCCAGATCCGCACTGCGCCCTGCCTGCCCGTCTGCCGTGGGTCAGTGGACATAGCCATATCCACACAGCACCCTCTATGCCCGTCTCCCGTGGGTGAGTGGACACAGCCAGATCCACACTGCGCCTTGCCTGCCCGTCTCCCCAGGGTGAGGGGACACAGCCAGATCCGCACTGCGCCCTGCCTGCCCGTCTCCCGTGGGTGAGTGGACACAGCCAGATCCGCACTGCGCCCTGCCTGCCCGTCTCCCGTGGGTGAGTGGACACAGCCAGATCCGCACTGCGCATTGCCTGCCCGTCTCCCGTCAGTGAGTGGACACAGCCAGATCCGCACTGCGCCCTGCCTGACCGTCTGCCGTGGGTGAGTGGACACAGCCAGATCCACACTGCGCCCTGCCTGCCCGTCTGCCGTGGGCGAGTGGACACAGCCAGATCCGCACTGCGCCCTGCCTGACCGTCTGCCGTGGGTGAGTGGACACAGCCAGATCCGCACTGCGCCCTGCCTGACCGCCTGCCGTGGGTGAGTGGACACAGCCAGATACGCACTGCGCCCTGCCTGCCCGTCTCCCGTGGGCGAGTGGACACAGCCAGATCCGCACTGCGCCCTGCCTGCCCGTATGCCGTGGGTGAGTGGACACAGCCAGATCCGCACTGCGCCCTGCCTGACCGTCTGCCGTAGGTGAGTGGACACAGCCAGATCCACACTGCGCCCTGCCTGCCTGTCTGCCGTGGGTGAGTGGACACAGCCAGATCCGCACTGCGCCCTGCCTGACCGTCTGCCGTGGGTGAGTGGACACAGCCAGATCCGCACTGCGCCCTGCATGCCCGTGTCCCGTGGGTGAGTGGACACAGCCAGATCCGCACTGCGCCTTGCCTGCTCGTCTCCCGTCTGTGAGTGGACACAGCCAGATCCGCACTGCGCCCTGCCTGACCGTCCGCCGTGGGCGAGTGGACACAGCCAGATCCGCACTGCGCCCTGCCTCCCCTTCTCCCGTGGGTGAGTGGACACAGACAGATCCGCACTGCGCCCTGCCTGCCCGTCTCCCGTGGGCGAGTGGACACAGCCAGATCCGCACTGCGCCCAGCCTGACCGCCTGCCGTGGGTGAGTGGACACAGCCAGATATGCACTGTGCCCTGCCTGCCCGTCTCCCGTGGGCGAGTGGACACAGCCAGATCCGCACTGCGCACTGCCTGACCGCCTGCCGTCTGTGAGTGGACACAGCCAGATCCGCACTGCGACCTGCCTGCCCGTCTCCCGTGAATGAGTGGACACAGCCAGATCCGCACTGAGCCTTGCCTGCCCGTCTCCCGTGGGTGAGTGGACACAGCCAGATCCGCACTGCGCCTTGCCTGCCCGTCTGCCGTGGGTCAGTGGACATAGCCATATCCACACAGCACCCTCTCTGTCCGTCTCCCGTGGGTGAGTGGACACAGCCAGATCCACACTGCGCCCTGCCTGCCCGTCACCCTTGGGTGAGGGGACACAGCCAGATCCGCACCGCGCCCTGCCTGCCCTTGTCCCGTGGGTGAGTGGACACAGCCAGATCCGCACTGCGCCCTCCCTGCCCGTCCCCCGTGGGTGAGTGGACACAGCCAGATCCGCACTGCGCCTTGCATGCCCGTCTCCCGTCGGTGTGTGGACACAGCCAGATCCGCACTGCGCCCTGCCTGCCCGTCTCCCGTGGGTGAGTGGACACAGCTAGATCGGCACTGCGCCCTGCCTGCCCGTCTCCCGTGGGCGAGTGGACACAGCCAGTTCCGCACTGCGCCCTGACTGCCCGTCTGCCGTGGGTGTGTGGACACAGCCAGATCCGCACTGCGCCCTGCCGACCCGTCTGCCGTGGGTGAGTGGACACAGCCAGATCCGCACTGCACCCTGTCTGACCGTCTGCCGTGGGTGAGTGGACACAGCCAGATCCGCACTGTGCCCTGCCTGCCCGTCTCCCGTGGGTGAGTGGACACAGCCAGATCCGAACTGCGCCCTGCCTGCCCGTCTCCCGAGGGTGAGTGGACACAGCCAGATCCGCACTGCACCCTGTCTGACCGTCTGTCGTTGGTGAGTGGACACAGCCAGATCCGCAGTGCGCCATGCCTGACCGTCTGCCGTGGGTCAGTGGACATAGCCATATCCACACAGCACCCTCTCTGCCCGTCTCCCGTGGGTGTGTGGACACAGCCAGATCCACACTGGGCCTTGCCTGCCCGTCTCCCGTGGGTGAGGAGACACAGCCAGATCCGCACTGTGCCCTTCCTGCCCGTCTCCCGTGGGTGAGTGGACACAGCCAGATCCGCACTGCGCCCTGCCTGCCCGTCCCCCGTGGGTGAGTGGACACAGCCAGATCCGCACTGCGCCTTGCATGCCCGTCTCCCGTCAGTGAGTGGACACAGCCAGATCCGCACTGCGCCCTGCCTGACCGCCTGCCGTGGGTGAGTGGACACAGCCAGAACCGCACTGCGCCCTGCCTGACCGTCTGCCGTGGGTGAGTGGACACAGCCAGATCCGCACTGCGCCCTTCCTGACCGCCTGCCGTGGGCGAGTGGATACAGCCAGATCCGCACTGCGCCCTGCCTGCCCGTCTCCCGTGGGCGAGTGGACACAGCCAGATCCGCACTGCGCCCTGCCTGCCCGTCTGCCGTGGGCGAGTGGACACAGCCAGATCAGTACTGCGCCCTGCCTGCCCATCTGCCGTGGGTCAGTAGACATAGCCAGATCCACACACCACCATCTCTGCCCATCTCCCGTGGGTGAGTGGACACAGCCGGATCCGCACTGCGCCCTGCCTGCCCGTTTCCCGTGGGTGAGTGGACACAGCCAGATCCGCACTACGCCCTGCCTGCCCATATCCCGTGGGTGAGTGGACACAGCCAGATCCGCACTGCGCCCTGCCTGCCCGTCTGCCGTGGGCGAGTGGACACAGCCAGATCCACACTGCGCCCTGCCTGCCCGTCTGCCGTGGGTGAGTGGACACAGCCAGATCCGCAGTGCGCCCTGCCTGCCCGTCTGCCGTGGGCGAGTGGACACAGCCAGATCCGCACTGCGCCCTGCCTGACCGTCTGCCGTGGGTGAGTGGACACAGCCAGATCCGCACTGCGCCCTGCCTGACCGCCTGCCGTGGGTGAGTGGACACAGCCAGATATGCACTGCGCCCTGCCTGCCCGTCTCCCGTGGGCGAGTGGACACAGCCAGATCCGCACTGCGCCCTGCCTGCCCGTATGCCGTGGGTGAGTGGACACAGCCAGATCCGCACTGCGCCCTGCCTGACCGTCTGCCGTAGGTGAGTGGACACAGCCAGATCCACACTGCGCCCTGCCTGCCTGTCTGCCGTGGGTGAGTGGACACAGCCGGATCCGCACTGCGCCCTGCCTGCCCGTCTCCCGTGGGTGAGTGGACACAGACAGATCCGCACTGCGCCCTGCCTGCCCGTCTCCCGTGGGCGAGTGGACACAGCCAGATCCGCACTGCGCCCTGCCTGCCCATCTCCCGTGGGTGAGTGGACACAGCCAGATCCGCACTGCGCCCTGCCTGACCGTCTGCCGTGGGTGAGTGGACACAGCCAGATCCGCACTGCGCCCTGCCTGACCGCCTGCCGTGGGTGAGTGGACACAGCCAGATATGCACTGTGCCCTGCCTGCCCGTCTCCCGTGGGCGAGTGGACACAGCCAGATCCGCACTGCGCACTGCCTGACCGCCTGCCGTCTGTGAGTGGACACAGCCAGATCCGCACTGAGCCTTGCCTGCCCGTCTCCCGTGGGTGAGTGGACACAGCCAGATCCGCACTGCGCCTTGCCTGCCCGTCTGCCGTGGGTCAGTGGACATAGCCATATCCACACAGCACCCTCTCTGTCCGTCTCCCGTGGGTGAGTGGACACAGCCAGATCCACACTGCGCCCTGCCTGCCCGTCTCCCTTGGGTGAGGGGACACAGCCAGATCCGCACCGCGCCCTGCCTGCCCTTGTCCCGTGGGTGAGTGGACACAGCCAGATCCGCACTGCGCCCTCCCTGCCCGTCCCCCGTGGGTGAGTGGACACAGCCAGATCCGCACTGCGCCTTGCATGCCCGTCTCCCGTCAGTGAGTGGACACAGCCAGATCCGCACTGCGCCCTGCCTGACCGCCTGCCGTGGGTGAGTGGACACAGCCAGATCCGTACTGCACCCTGCCTGACCGCCTGCCGTGGGTGAGAGGACTCAGCCAGCTCCGTACTGGGCCCTGCCTGCCCGTCTGCCGTGGGTCAGTGGACATAGCCAGATCCACACAGCACCGTCTCTGCCCGTCTCCCGTGGGTGAGTGGACACAGCCAGATCCGCACTGCGCCCTGCCTGCCGGTCTCCCGTGGGTGAGTGGACACGGCCAGATCCGCACTGCGCCCTGCCTGCCCGTCTCCCGTGGGCGAGTGGAAACAGCCAGATACGCACTGCGCCCTGCCTGCCCGTCTCCCGTGGGTGAGTGGACACAGCCAAATCCGCACTGCGCCCTGCCTGCCCGTCTGCCGTGGGTGAGTGGACACAGCCAGAACCGCACTGCGCCCTGCCTGACCGTCTGCCGTGGGTGAGTGGACACAGCCAGATCCGCACTGCGCCCTGCCGGCCCATCTGCCGTGGGTCAGTGGACATAGCCATATCCAAAGAGCACCCTTTCTGCCCGTCTCCCGTGGGTGAGTGGACACAGCCAGATCCACACTGCGCCTTGCCTGCCCGTCTCCCCTGGGTGAGGGGACACAGCCAGATCCGACTGCGCCCTGCCTGCCCGTCTCCCGTGGGTGAGTGGACACAGCCAGATCCGCACTGCGCCCTGCCTGCCCGTCTCCCGTGGGTGAGTGGACACAGCCAGATCCGCACTGCGCCTTGCCTGCCCGTCTCCCGTCAGCGAGTGGACACAGCCAGATCCGCACTGCGCCCTGCCTGCCCGTCCGCCGTGGGCGAGTGGACACAGCCAGATCCGCACAGCGCCCTGCCTGCCCGTCTGCCGTGGGCGAGTGGACATAGCCAGATCCGCACTGCGCCCTCCCTGACCGTCTGCCGTTGGTGAGTGGACACAGACAGATCCGCACTGCGCCCTGCCTGCCCATCTGCCGTGGGCGAGTGGACACAGCCAGATCCTCACTGCGCCCTGCCTGACCGTCTGCCGTGGGTGAGTGGACACAGCCAGATCCGCACTGCGCCCTGCCTGCCCGTCTGCCGGGGGTGAGTGGACACAGCCAGATCCGCACTGCGCCCTGCCTGCCCGTCTGCCGTGGGTCAGTGGACATAGCCATATCCACACAGCACCCTCTCTGCCCGTCTCCCGTGGGTGAGTGGACACAGCCAGATCCACACTGCGCCTTGCCTGCCCGTCTCTCCAGGGTGAGGGGACACAGCCAGATCCGCACTGCGCCCTGCCTGCCCGTCTCCCGTGGGTGAGTGGACACAGCCAGATCCGCACTGCGCCCTGCCTGCCCGTCTCCCGTGGGTGAGTGGACACAGCCAGATCCGCACTGCGCCCTGCCTGCCCGTCTCCCGTCAGTGAGTGGACACAGCCAGATCTGCACTGCGCCCTGCCTGCCCGTCTCCCGTGGGCGAGTGGACACAGCCAGATCCGCACTGCGCCCTGCCTGCCCGTCTCCCGTGGGCGAGTGGACACAGCCAGATCCGCACTGTGCCCTGCCTGCCCGTCTCCCGTGGGTGAGTGGACACAGCCAGATCCGCACTGCGCCCTGCCTGCCCGTCTTCCGTGGGCGAGTGGACACAGCCAGATCCGCACTGCGCCTTGCCTGCCCGTCTGCCGTGGGCGAGAGGACACAGCCAGATCCGCACTGCGCCCTGCCTGACCGTCTGCCGTGGGTGAGTGGACACAGCCAGATCCACACTGCGCCCTGCCTGCCCGTCTGCCGTGGGCGAGTGGACACAGCCAGATCCGCACTGCGCCCTGCCTGACCGTCTGCCGTGGGTGAGTGGACACAGCCAGATCCGCACTGCGCCCTGCCTGACCGCCTCCCGTGGGTGAGTGGACACAGCCAGATACGCACTGCGCCCTGCCTGCCCGTCTCCCGTGGGCGAGTGGACACAGCCAGATCCGCACTGCGCCCTGCCTGCCCGTATGCCGTGGGTGAGTGGACACAGCCAGATCCGCACTGCGCCCTGCCTGACCGTCTGCCGTAGGTGAGTGGACACAGCCAGATCCACACTGCGCCCTGCCTGCCCGTCTGCCGTGGGTGAGTGGACACAGCCAGATCCGCACTGCGCCCTGCCTGACCGTCTGCCGTGGGTGAGTGGACACAGCCAGATCCGCACTGCGCCCTGCATGCCCGTGTCCCGTGGGTGAGTGGACACAGCCAGATCCGCACTGCGCCTTGCCTGCTCGTCTCCCGTCTGTGAGTGGACACAGCCAGATCCGCACTGCGCCCTGCCTGACCGTCCGCCGTGGGCGAGTGGACACAGCCAGATCCGCACTGCGCCCTGCCTGCCCGTCTCCCGTGGGTGAGTGGACACAGACAGATCCGCACTGCGCCCTGCCTGCCCGTCTCCCGTGGGCGAGTGGACACAGCCAGATCCGCACTGCGCCCTGCCTGCCCATCTCCCGTGGGTGAGTGGACACAGCCAGATCCGCACTGCGCCCTGCCTGACCGTCTGCCGTGGGTGAGTGGACACAGCCAGATCCGCACTGCGCCCTGCCTGACCGCCTGCCGTGTGTGAGTGGACACAGCCAGATATGCACTGTGCCCTGCCTGCCCGTCTCCCGTGGGCGAGTGGACACAGCCAGATCCGCACTGCGCACTGCCTGACCGCCTGCCGTGGGTGAGTGGACACAGCCAGATCCACACTGCAACCTGCCTGCCCGTCTCCCGTGAATGAGTGGACACAGCCAGATCCGCACTGAGCCTTGCATGCCCGTCTCCCGTGGGTGAGTGGACACAGCCAGATCCGCACTGCGCCTTGCCTGCCCGTCTGCCGTGGGTCAGTGGACATAGCCATATCCACACAGCACCCTCTCTGTCCGTCTCCCGTGGGTGAGTGGACACAGCCAGATCCACACTGCGCCCTGCCTTCCCGTCTCCCTTGGGTGAGGGGACACAGCCAGATCCGCACCGCGCCCTGCCTGCCCTTGTCCCGTGGGTGAGTGGACACAGCCAGATCCGCACTGCGCCCTGCCTGCCCGTCTCCTGTGGGCGAGTGGACACAGCCAGATCCGCACTGCGCCCTGACTGCCCGTCTGCCGTGGGTGAGTGGACACAGCCAGATCCGCACTGCGCCCTGCCTGCCCGTCTGCCGTGGGTGAGTGGACACAGCCAGATCCGCACTGCACCCTGTCTGACCGTCTGCCGTGGGTGAGTGGACACAGCCAGATCCGCACTGTGCCCTGCCTGCCCGTCTCCCGTGGGTGAGTGGACACAGCCAGATCCGAACTGCGCCCTGCCTTCCCGTCTCCCGAGGGTGAGTGGACACAGCCAGATCCGCACTGCACCCTGTCTGACCGTCTGCCGTTGGTGAGTGGACACAGCCAGATCCGCACTGCGCCCTGCCTGACCGTCTGCCGTGGGTCAGTGGACATAGCCATATCCACACAGCACCCTCTCTGCCCGTCTCCCGTGGGTGTGTGGACACAGCCAGATCCACACTGCGCCTTGCCTGCCCGTCTCCCGTGGGTGAGGGGACACAGCCAGATCCGCACTGTGCCCTGCCTGCCCGTCTCCCGTGGGTGAGTGGACACAGCCAGATCCGCACTGCGCCCTGTCTGCCCGTCCCCCGTGGGTGAGTGGACACAGCCAGATCCGCACTGCGCCTTGCATGCCCGTCTCCCGTCAGTGAGTGGACACAGCAAGATCCGCACTGCACCCTGCCTGCCCGTCTCCCGTGGGTGAGTGGACACAGCCAGATCCGCACTGCGCCCTGCCTGCCCGTCTCCCGTGGGCGAGTGGACACAGCCAGATCCGCACTGCGCCCTGCCTGCCCGTCTGCCGTTGGTGAGTGGACACAGCCAGATCCACACTGCGCCCTGCCTGCCCGTCTGCCGTGGGTGAGTGGACACAGCCAGATCCGCACTGCGCCCTGCCTGACCGTCTGCCGTGGGTGAGTGGACACAGCCAGATCCGCACTGCGCCCTGCCTGACCGCCTGCTGTGGGTGCGTGGACACAGCCAGATCCGCACTGCGCCCTGCCTGACCGCCTGCCGTGGGTGAGTGGACACAGCCAGATCCGCACTGCGCCCTGCCTGACCGTCTGCCGTGGGTGAGTGGACACAGCCAGATCCGCACTGCGCACTTCCTGACCGCCTGCCGTGGGCGAGTGGACACAGCCAGATCCGCACTGCGCCCTGCCTGCCCGTCTGCCGTGGGCGAGTGGACACAGCCAGATCCATACTGCGCCCTGCCTTCCCATCTGACGTGGGTCAGTAGACATAGCCAGATCCACACACGACCATCTCTGCCCATCTCCCGTGGGTGAGTGGACACAGCCGGATCCGCACTGCGCCCTGCCTGCCCGTCTCCCGTGGGTGAGTGGACACAGCCAGATCCGCACTACGCCCTGCCTGCCCATATCCCGTGGGTGAGTGGACACAGCCAGATCCGCACTGCGCCCTGCCTGCACGTCTGCCGTGGGCGAGTGGACACAGCCAGATCCACACTGCGCCCTGCCTGCCCGTCTGCCGTGGGTGAGTGGACACAGCCAGATCCGCACTGCGCCCTGCCTGCCCGTCTGCCGTGGGCGAGTGGACACAGCCAGATCCGCACTGCGCCCTGCCTGACCGTCTGCCGTGGGTGAGTGGACACAGCCAGATCCACACTGCGCCCTGCCTGACCGTCTGCCGTGGGTGAGTGGACACAGCCAGATCCACACTGCGCCCTGCCTGCCCGTCGGCCGTGGGTGAGTGGACACAGCCAGATCCGCACTGCGCCCTGCCTGACCGCCTGCCGTGGGTCAGTGGACATAGCCAGATCCACACAGCACCGTCTCTGCCCGTCTCCCGTGGGTGAGTGGACACAGCCAGATCCGCACTGCCCCCTGCCTGACCGTCTGCCGTGGGTGAGTGGACAAAGCCATATCCGCACTGCGCCCTTCCTGACCGCCTGCCGTGGGTGAGTGGACACAGCCAGATCCGCACTGCGCCCTGCCTGCCCGTCTGCCGTGGGTCAGTGGACATAGCCAAATCCACACAGCACCGTCTCTGCCCGTCTCCCGTGGGTGAGTGGACACAGCCAGATCCGCACTGCGCCCTGCCTGCCCGTCTCCCGTGGGTGAGTGGACACAGCCAGATCCGCAATGCGCCCTGCCTGCCCGTCTCCCGTGGGTGAGTGGACACAGCCAGATCCGCACAGCACCCTGCCTGACCGCCTGCCGTGGGTGAGTGGACACAGCCAGATCCATACTGCGCCCTGCCCGCCCGTCTGCCGTGGGTCAGTGGACATAGCCAGATCCACACAGCACCGTCTCTGCCCGTCTCCCCAGGGTGAGTGCACACACAAGATCCGCACTGCGCCTTGCCTGCCCGTCTCCCGTGGGTGAGTGGACACGGCCAGATCCGCACTGCGCCCTGCCTGCCCGTCTCCCTTGGGCGAGTGGACACAGCCAGATACGCACTGCGCCCTGCCTGCCCGTCTCCCGTGGGTGAGTGGACACAGCAAAATCCGCACTGCGCCCTGCCTTCCCGTCTGCCGTGGGTGAGTGGACACAGCCAGATCCGCACTACCCCCTGCCTGACCGCCTGCCGTGGGTCAGTGGACATAGCCAGATCCACACAGCACCGTCTCTACCAATCTCCCGTGGGTGAGTGGACACAGCCGGATCCGCACTGCGCCTTGCCTGCCCGTCTCCCGTGGGTGAGTGGACACAGCCAGATCCGCACTGCGCCCTGCCTGACCGTCTGCCGTGGGTGAGTGGACACAGCCAGATCTACACTGCGCCCTGCCTGCCCGTCGGCCGTGGGTGAGTGGACACAGCCAGATCCGCACTGCGCCCTGCCTGACCGCCTGCCGTGGGTCAGTGGACATAGCCAGATCCACACAGCACCGTCTATGCCCGTCTCCCGTGGGTGAGTGGACACAGCCAGATCCGCACTGCCCCCTGCCTGACCGTCTGCCGTGGGTGAGTGGACAAAGCCATATCCGCACTGCGCCCTTCCTGACCGCCTGCCGTGGGTGAGTGGACACAGCCAGATCCGCACTGCGCCCTGCCTGCCCGTCTGCCGTGGGTCAGTGGACATAGCCAAATCCACACAGCACCGTCTCTGCCCGTCTCCCGTGGGTGAGTGGACACAGCCAGATCCGCACTGCGCCCTGCCTGCCCGTCTCCCGTGGGTGAGTGGACACAGCCAGATCCGCACTGCGCCCTGCCTGCCCGTCTCCCGTGGGTGAGTGGACACAGCCAGATCCGCACAGCACCCTGCCTGACCGCCTGCCGTGGGTGAGTGGACACAGCCAGATCCATACTGCGCCCTGCCCGCCCGTCTGCCGTGGGTCAGTGGACATAGCCAGATCCACACAGCACCGTCTCTGCCCGTCTCCCGAGGGTGAGTGCACACACAAGATCCGCACTGCGCCTTGCCTGCCCGTCTCCCGTGGGTGAGTGGACACGGCCAGATCCGCACTGCGCCCTGCCTGCCCGTCTCCTGTGGGCGAGTGGACACAGCAAGATACGCACTGCGCCCTGCCTGCCCGTCTCCCGTGGGTGAGTGGACACAACAAAATCCGCACTGCGCCCTGCCTTCCCGTCTGCCGTGGGTGAGTGGACACAGCCAGATCCGCACTACCCCCTGCGTGACCGCCTGCCGTGGGTCAGTGGACATAGCCAGATCCACACAGCACCGTCTCTACCAATCTCCCGTGGGTGAGTGGACACAGCCGGATCCGCACTGCGCCTTGCCTGCCCGTCTCCCGTGGGTGAGTGGACACAGCCAGATCCGCACTGCGCCCTGCCTGCCCGTCTCCCGTGGGTGAGTGGACACAGCCAGATCCGCACTGCACCCTGCCTGACCGTCTGCCGTGGGTGAGTGGACACAGCCAGATCCACACTGCGCCCTGCCTGCCCGTCTGCCGTGGGCGAGTGAACACAGCCAGATCCGTACTGCGCCCTGCCTGACCGTCTGCCGTGGGTGAGTGGACACAGCCAGATCCGCACTGCGCCCTGCCTGCCCGTCTCCCGTGGGTGAGTGGACACAGCCAGATCCGCACTGCGCCTTGCCTGCCCGTCTCCCGTCAGTGAGTGGACACAGCCAGATCCGCACTGCGCCCTGCCTGCCCGTCTCCCGTGGGCGAGTGGACACAGCCAGATCCGCGCTGCGCCCTGCCTGACCGTCTGCCGTGGGTCAGTGGACATAGCCATATCCACACAGCACCCTCTCTGCCCGTCTCCCGTGGGTGTGTGGACACAGCCAGATCCTCACTGCGCCTTGCCTGCCCGTCTCCCGTGGGTGAGGGGACACAGCCAGATCCGCACTGTGCCCTGCCTGCCCGTCTCCCGTGGGTGAGTGGACACAGCCAGATCCGCACTGCGCCCTGTCTGCCCGTCCCCCGTGGGTGAGTGGACACAGCCAGATCCGCACTGCGCCTTGCATGCCCGTCTCCCGTCAGTGAGTGGACACAGCCAGACCCGCACTGCGCCCTGCCTGCCCGTCTCCCGTGGGCGAGTGGACACAGCCAGATACGCACTGCGCCCTGCCTGCCCGTCTGCCGTTGGTGAGTGGACACAGCCAGATCCTCACTGCGCCCTGCCTTTCCATCTGCCGTGGGGGAGTGGACAGAGCCAGATCCGCACTGCGCCCTGCCTGCCCGTCCGCCGTGGGCAGTGGACACAGCCAGATCCGCACTGCGCCCTGCCTGACTGTCTGCCGTGGGTGAGTGGACACAGCCAAATCCGCACTGCGCCCTGCCTGACTGCCTGCCGTGGGTGAGTGGACACAGCCAGATCGGCACTGCGCATTGCCTGCCCGTCTCCCCTGGGTGAACGGACACAGCCAGATTCGCACTGCGCCCTGCCTGCCCGTCTCCCGTGGGTGAGTGGACACAACCAGATCCGCACTACGCCCTGCCTGACCGCCTGCCGTGGGTGAGTGGACACAGCCAGATCCGCACTGCGCCCTGCCTGACCGCCTGCCGTGAGTGAGTGGACACAGCCAGATCCGTACTGCGCCCTGCCTGCCCGTCTTCCGTGGGTCAGTGGACATGGCCAGATCCACACAGCACCGTCTCTGCCCATCTCCCGTGGGTGAGTGGACACAGCCAGATCCGCACTGCGCCCTGCCTGCCCGTCTGCCGTGGGCGAGTGGACACAGCCAGATCCGCACTGCGCCCTGCCTAACCGTCTGCGGTGGGTGAGTGGACACAGCCAGATCCACACTGCGCCCTGCCTGCCCGTCTGCCGTGGGTGAGTGGACACAGCCAGATCCGCACTGCGCCCTGCCTGACCGTCTGCCGTGGGTGAGTGGACACAGCCAGATCCGCACTGCGCCCTTCCTGACCGCCTGCCGTGGGCGAGTGGACACAGCCAGATCCGCACTGCGCCCTGCCTGCCCGTCTCCCGTGGGCGAGTGGACACAGCCAGATCCGCACTGCGCCCTGCCTGCCCGTCTGCCGTGGGCGAGTGGACACAGCCAGATCCGTACTGCGCCCTGCCTTCCCGTCTGCCGTGGGTCAGTGGACATAGCCAGATCCACACAGCACCGTCTCTGCCCATCTCCCGTGGGTGAGTGGACACAGCCGGATCCGCACTGCGCCCTGCTTGCCCGTCTCCCGTGGGCGAGTGGACACAGCCAGATCCACACTGCGCCCTGCCTGCCCGTCTCCCGTGGGCGAGTGGACACAGCCAGATCCGCACTGCGCCCTGCCTGCCCGTCTCCCGTAGGCGAGTGGACACAGCCAGATCCGCACTGCGCCCTGCCTGCCCGTCTCCCGTGGGTGAGTGGACACAGCCAGATCCGCACTGCGCCCTTCCTGCCCGTCTCCCGTAGGTGAGTGGACACAGCCATATCCACACTGCACCCTGGCTGACCGCCTGCCGTGGGTGAGTGGACTCAGCCAGCTCCGTACTGGGCCCTGCCTGCCCGTCTGCCGTGGGTCAGTGGACATAGCCAGATCCACACAGCACCGTCACTGCCCGTCTCCCGTGGGTGAGTGGACAAAGCCAGATCCGCACTGCGCCCTGCTTGCCCGTCTCCCGTGGGTGAGTGGACACAGCCAGATCCGCAATGCACCCTGCCTGACCGCCTGCCGTGGGTGAGTGGACACAGCCAGATCCGTACTGCGCCCTCCTGCCCGTCTGCCGTGGGTGAGTGGACACAGCCAGATCCGTACTGCACCCTGCCTGACCGCCTGCCGTGGGTGAGTGGACACAGCCAGATCCGTACTGCGCCCTGCCTTCCCGTCTGCCATGGGTCAGTGGACATAGCCAGATCCACACAGCACCGTCTCTGCCCATCTCCCGTGGGTGAGTGGACACAGCCGGATCCGCACTGCGCCCTGCCTGCCCGTCTCCCGTGGGCGAGTGGACACAGCCAGATCCGCACTGCGCCCTGCCTGCCCGTCTCCCGTGGGCGAATGGACACAGCCAGATCCGCACTGCGCACTGCCTGCCCATCTCTCGTGGGCGAGTGGACACAGCCAGATCCGCACTGCGCCCTGCCTGCCCGTCTCCCGTGGGCGAGTGGACACAGCCATATCCGCACTGCGCCCTGCCTGCCCGTCTGCTGTGGGTGAGTGGACACAGCCAGATCCGCACTGCGCCCTGCCTGACCTTCTGCCGTGGGTGAGAGGACACAGCCAGATCCACACTGCGCCCTGCCTTCCCGTCTGCCGTGGGTGAGTGGACACAGCCAGATCCGCACTACCCCCTGCCTGACCGCCTGCCGTGGGTCAGTGGACATAGCCAGATCCACACAGCACCGTCTCTACCCATCTCCCGTGGGTGAGTGGACACAGCCGGATCCGCACTGCACCCTGCCTGCCCGTCTCCCGTGGGTGAGTGGACACAGCCAGATCCGCACTGCGCACTTCCTGCCCGTCTCCCGTGGGTGAGTGGACACAGCCAGATAGGCACTGCGCCCTGCCTGCCCGTCTCCTGTGGGTGAGTGGACACAGCCAGATCCGCACTGCGCCCTGCCTGCCCGTCTCCATTGGTTGAGTGAACACAGCCAGATCCGCACTGACCCTGCCTGACCGCCTGCCGTGGGCGAGTGGACACAGCCAGATCCGCACTGCGCCCTGCCTGCCCGTCACCCGTGGGCGAGTGGAAACAGCCAGATCCGTACTGCGCCCTGCCTTCCCGTCTGCCGTGGGTCAGTGGACATAGCCAGATCCACACAGCACCGCCTCTGCCCATCTCCCGTGGGTGAGTGGACACAGCCAGATCCGCACTGCGCCCTGCCTGCCCGTCTCCCGTGGGCGAGTGGACACAGCCAGATCCGCACTGCGCCCTGCCTGCCCGTCTCCCGTGGGTGAGTGGACACAGCCAGATCCGCACTGCACCCTGCCTGCCCATCTGCCGTGGGTCAGTGGACATAGCCAGATCCACACAGCACCGTCTCTGCCCGTCTCCCGTGGGTGAGTGTACACAGCCAGATCCGCACTGCGCCCTGCCTGCCCGTCTCCCGTGGGCGAGTGGACACAGCCAGATCCGCACTGCGCCCTGCCTGCCCGTCTCCCGTGGGTGAGTGGACACAGCCAGATCCACACTGCACCCTGCCTGACCGCCTGCCGTGGGTGAGTGGACTCAGCCAGCTCCGTACTGCGCCCTGCCTGCCCGTCTGCCGTGGGTCATTGGACATAGCCAGATCCACACAGCACCGTCTCTGCCCGTCTCCCGTGGGTGAGTGGACACAGCTAGATCCGCACTGCGCCCTGCCTGACCGCCTGCCGTGGGTGAGTGGACAAAGCCAGATCCGCACTGCGCCCTGCCTGCCCGTCTCCCGTGGGCGAGTGGACACAGCCAGATCCGCACTGCGCCCTGCCTGCCCGCCTGCCGTGGGTGAGTGGACACAGCCAGATCCGCACTGCGCCCTGCCTGACCGTCTGCCGTGGGTGAGTGGACACAGCCAGATCCGCACTGCGCCCTGCCTGCCCATCTGCCGTGGGTGAGTGGACACAGCCAGATCCGTACTGCGCCCTGCCTGACCGTCTGCCGTGGGTGAGTGGACACAGCGATATCCGCACTGCGCCCTGGCTGACCGCCTGCTGTGGGTGCGTGGACACAGCCAGATCCGCACTGCGCCCTGCCTGACCGCCTGCCGTGGGTGAGTGGACACAGCCAGATCCGCACTGTGCCCTGCCTGACCGTCTGCCGTGAATTAGTGGACACAGCCAGATCCGCACTGCGCCCTGCCTGCCCGCCTGCCGTGGGTGAGTGGACACAGGCAGATCCGAACTGCGCCCTGCCTGCCCGTCTCCCTTGGGTGAGTGGACACAGCCAGATCCGCACTGCGCCCTGCCTGCCCGACTCCCGTGGGTGAGTGGACAGAGCCAGATCCGCACTGGGCCCTGTCTGCCCGTCTGCCGTGGGTCAGTGGACATAGCTAGATCCGCACTGCGCCCTGCCTGACCGCCTGCCGTGGGTGAGTGGACACAGCCAGATCCACACTGCGCCTTGCCTGACCGTCTCCCCTGGGTGAGTTTACAGAGCCAGATCCGCACTGCGCCCTTCCTGCCCGTCTCCCATGGGTGAGTGGACACAGCCAGATCTGCACTGCGCCCTGCCTGCCCGTCTACCGTGGGTGAGTGGACACAGCCAGATCCCCACTGCGCCCTGCCTGCCAGTCTCCCATGGGTGAGTGGACACAGCTAGATCCGCACTGCACCCTCCCTGACCGAGTGCCCTGGGTGAGTGGACACAGCCAGATTCGCACTGCGCCCTGCCTGACCGCTTGCCGTGGGTGAGTGGACACAGCCAGATCCACACTGCGCCCTGCCTACCCGTCTCCCGTGGGTGAGTGGACACAGCCAGATCCGCACTGCACCCTGCCTGCCCATCTGCCGTGGGTCAGTGGACATAGCCAGATCCACACAGCACCGTCTCTGCCCGTCTCCCGTGGGTGAGTGTACACAGCCAGATCCGCACTGCTCCCTGCCTGCCCGTCTCCCGTGGTTGAGTGGACACAGCCAGATCCGCACTGCGCCCTGCCTGCCCGTCTGCCGTGGGTCAGTGGACATAGCCAGATCCACACAGCACCCTCTCTGCCCGTCTCCTTTGGGTGAGTGGACACAGCCAGATCCACACTGCGCCTTGCCTGCCCGTCTCCCCTGGGTGAGTGGACTCAGCCAGACCCGCACTGCGCACTGCCGGCCCGTCTCCCAAGGGTGAGTGGACACAGCGAGATCCGCACTGCGCCCTGCCTGCCCGTCTCCCGTGGGTGAGTGGACACAGCCAGATCCGCACTGCGCCCTGCCTACCCGTCTCCCGTGGGTGAGTGGACACAGCCAGATCTGCACTGCGCCCTGCCTGACCGTCTGCCGTGGGTGAGTGGACACAGCCAGATGGGCACTGAGCCCTGCCTGCCCGTCTGCCGTGGGTGAGTGGACACAGCCAGATCTGCACTGCGCCCTGCCTGACCGCCTACCGTGTGTGAGTGGACACAGCCATATCCACACTGCGCCCTGCCTGACCGCCTGCCGTGGGTGAGTGGACACAGCCCGATCCGTACTGCACCCTGCCTGCCCGTCTGCCGTGGGTGAGTGGACATCGCCAGATCCACACAGCACCGTCTCTGCCCGTCTCCCGTGGGTGAGTGGACACAGCCAGATCCGCACTGGACATTGCCTGCCCGTCTCCCGTGGGTGAGTGGACACAGCCAGATCCGCACTGCGCCCTGCCTGCCCGACTCCCATGGGTGAGTGGACAGAGCCAGATCCGCACTGGGCCCTGCCTGCCCGTCTGCCGTGGGTCAGTGGACATAGCCAGATCCACATAGCACCCTCTCTGCCCGTCTCCCGTGGGTGAGTGGACACAGCCAGATCCACACTGCGCCTTGCCTGACCGTCTCCCCTGGGTGAGTTTACACAGCCAGATCCGCACTGCGCCCTGCCTGCCCGTCTCCCATGGGTGAGTGGACACAGCCAGATCTGCACTGCGCCCTGCCTGCCCGTCTACCGTGGGTGAGTGGACACAGCCAGATCCCCACTGCGCCCTGCCTGCCAGTCTCCCATGGGTGAGTGGACACAGCCAGATCCGCACTGCACCCTGCCTGACCGAGTGCCGTGGGTGAGTGGACACAGCCAGATTCGCACTGCGCCCTGCCTGACCGCTTGCCGTGGGTGAGTGGACACAGCCAGATCCACACTGCGCCCTTCCTGACCGCCTGCCGTGGGTGAGTGGACACAGCCAGATCCGTACTGCACCCTGCCTGCCCGTCTGCCGTTGGTGAGTGGACACAGCCAGATCCGCACTGCGCCCTACCTGCCCGTCTCCCGTGGGTGAGTGGACACAGCCAGATCCGCACTGCGCCTTGCCTGCCCATCTCCCGTGGGTGAGTGGACACAGCCATATCCACACTGCTCCTTGAATGCCCGCTTCCCGTGGGTGAGTGGACCCAGCCAGATCTGCACTGCGCCCTGCCTGCCAGTCTGCCGTGGGTGAGTGGACACAGCCAGATCCGCACTGCGCCCTGCCTGCCTGTCTGCCGTGGGTCAGTGGACAGAGCCAGATCCACAGAGTAACCTCTCTGCCCGTCTCCCCTGGGTGAGTGGACACAGTCAGATCCACACTGCGCCTTGCCTGACCGCCTCCCGTGTGTGTGTGGACACAGCCAGATCCGCACTGCGCCCTGCCTGCCCATCTACCGTGGGTGAGTGGACACAGCCAGATCCACACAGCACCGTCTCCTCCTGTCTCCCGTGGGTGATTGGACAAAGCCAGATCCACACAGCACCCTCTACGCTCGTCTCTCGTGGGTGAGTGGACACAGCCAGATCCGCAATGCGCCCTGCCTGCCCGTCTGCCGTGGGTCAGTGGACATAGCCAGATCCACACAGCACCCTCTCTGCCCGTCTCCCGTGGGTGAGTGGACACAGCCAGATCCACACTACGCCTTGCCAGCCCGTCTACCCTGGGTGAGTGGACACAGCCAGATCCGCACTGCGCCCTGCCTGCCCGTCTCCCATGGGTGAGTGGACACAGCCAGATCCGCACTGCGCCCTGCCTGCCCGTCTCCCGTGAATGAGTGGACACAGCCAGATCCGCAATGAGCCTTGCCTGCCCGTCTCCCGTGGGTGAGTGGACACAGCCAGATCCGCACTGCGTTCTGCCTGCCCGTCTCCCGTGGGTGAGTGGACACATCCAGATCCGCACTGATCCTTGACTGCCCGTCTCACGTGGGTAAGTGGACACAGCCAGATTCGCACTGCGCCCTGCCTGCCCGTCTCCCGTGGGTGAGTGGACACAGCCAGATCCGCACTGCACCCTGTCTGACCGTCTCCCGTGGGTGAGTGGACACAGCCATATCCGCACTGCGCCCTGCCTGACCGCCTGCCGTGGGTCAGTGGACATAGCCAGATCCACACAGCACCGTCTCTGCCCGTCTCCCGTGGGTGAGTGGACACAGCCAGATCCGCACTGCCCCCTGCCTGACCGCCTGCCGTGGGTGAGTGGACACAGCCAGATCCGCACTGCGCCCTGCCTGCCCGTCTGCCGTGGGTCAGTGGACATAGCCAAATCCACACAGCACCGTCTCTGCCCGTCTCCCGTGGGTGAGTGGACACAGCCAGATCCACACAGCACCCTCTCTGCCCGTCTCCCGTGGGTGAGAAAACACAGCCAAATCAGCACTGCGCCCTGCCTGCCCGTCTGCCGTGGGTCTGTGGACATAGCCGGATCCACACAGCACCCTCTCTGCCCGCCTCCCGTGGGTGAGTGGACACAGCCAGATCCACACTGCGCCTTGCCTGCCCGTCTCCCCTGGGTGAGTGGACACTGCCAGATCTGCACTGCGCCCTGCCTGCCCATCTCCCATGGGTGAGTGGACACAGCCAGATCCGCACTGCGCCCTGCCTGTCCTTCTCCCGTGGGTGAGTGGACACAACCAGATCCGCACTGCGCCCTGCCTGCCCGTCTCCCGTGGGTGAGTGGACACAGCCATATCCGCACTGCGCCCTGCCTGGCCGTCTGCCGTGGGTGAGTGGACACAGCCAGATCCGCACTGCGCCCTGCCTACCCGTCTCCCGTGGGTGAGTGGAAACAGCCAGATCCGCACTGCACCCTGCCTGCCCGTCTGCCGTGGGTCAGTGGACATAGCCAGATCCACACAGCACCGTCTCTGCCCGTCTCCCGTGGGTGAGTGTACACGGCCAGATCCGCACTGCGCCTTGCCTGCCCGTCTCCCGTGGGTGAGTGGACACAGCCAGATCCGCACTGCGCCCTGCCTGCCCGTCTGCCGTGGGTCAGTGGACATAGCCAGATCCACACAGCACCCTCTCTGCCCGTCTCCTGTGGGTGAGTGGACACAGCCAGATCCACACTGCGCCTTGCCTGCCCGTCTCCCCTGGGTGAGTGGACTCAGCCAGATCCGCACTGCGCACTGCCTGCCCGTCTCCCATGGGTGAGTGGACACAGCGAGATCCGCACTGCGCCCTGCCTGCCCGTCTCCCGTGGGTGAGTGGACACAGCCAGATCCGCACTGCGCCCTGCCTGACCGTCTGCCGTGGGTGAGTGGACACAGCCAGATCCGCACTGCGCCCTGCCAACCCGTCTCCCGTGGGTGAGTGGACACTGCCAGATCCGCACTGCGCCTTGCCTGCCCGTCTCCCGTGGGTTAGTGGACACAGCCAGATCCGCACTGCGCCCTGCCTGCCCGTCTGCCGTGGGTGAGGGGACACAGCCAGATGGGCACTGAGCCCTGCCTGCCCGTCTTCCGTGGGTGAGTGGACACAGCCAGATCCGCACTGCGCCTTGCCTGCCCGTCTCCCGTGGGTGAGTGGAAACAGCCAGAACCGCACTGCGCCCTGCCTGACCGCCTGCCGTGGGTGAGTGGACACAGCCAGATCCGCACTGCGCCCTGCCTGACCGCCTGCCGTGGGTGAGTGGACACAGCCAGATCCGCACTGCGCCCTGCCTGACCGCCTGCCGTGGGTGAGTGGACACAGCCAGATCCACACTGCGCCCTGCCTGACCGCCTGCCGTGGGTGAGTGGACACAGCCAGATCCGTACTGCACCCTGCCTGCCCGTCTGCCTTGTGTCAGTGGACATCGCCAGATCCACACAGCACCGTCTCTGCCCGTCTCCCGTGGGTGAGTGGACACAGCCAGATCCGCACTGTACCTTGCCTGCCCGTCTCCCGTGGGTGAGTGGACACAGCCAGATCCGCACTGCGCCCTGCATGCCCGACTCCCGTGGGTGAGTGGACAGAGACAGATCCGCACTGGGCCCTGCCTGCCCGTCTGCCGTGGGTCAGTGGACATAGCCAGATCCACATAGCACCCTCTCTGCCCGTCTCCCGTGGGTGAGTGGACACAGCCAGATCCACACTGCGCCTTGCCTGACCGTCTCCCCTGGGTGAGTTTACACAGCCAGATCCGCACTGCGCCCTGCCTGCCCGTCTCCCATGGGTGAGTGGACATAGCCAGATCTGCACTGCGCCCTGCCTGCCCGTCTACCGTGGGTGAGTGGACTCAGCCAGATCCCCACTGCGCCCTGCCTGCCAGTCTCCCATGGGTGAGTGGACACAGCCAGATCCGCACTGCACCCTGCCTGACCGAGTGCCGTGGGTGAGTGGACACAGCCAGATTCGCACTGCGCCCTGCCTGACCGCTTGCCGTGTGTGAGTGGACACAGCCAGATCCACACTGCGCCCTTCCTGACCGCCTGCCGTGGGTGAGTGGACACAGCCAGATCCGTACTGCACCCTGCCTGCCCGTCTGCCGTTGGTGAGTGGACACAGCCAGATCCGCACTGCGCCCTACCTGCCCGTCTCCCGTGGGTGAGTGGACACAGCCAGATCCGCACTGCGCCTTGCCTGCCCATCTCCCGTGGGTGAGTGGACACAGCCATATCCACACTGCTCCTTGAATGCCCGCTTCCCGTGGGTGAGTGGACCCAGCCAGATCTGCACTGAGCCCTACCTGCCAGTCTGCCGTGGGTGAGTGGACACAGCCAGATCCGCACTGCGCCCTGCCTGCCTGTCTGCCGTGGTCAGTGGACATAGCCAGATCCACACAGTACCCTCTCTGCCCGTCTCCCCTGGGTGAGTGGACACAGTCAGATCCACACTGCGCCTTGCCTGACCGCCTCCCGTGTGTGTGTGGACACAGCCAGATCCGCACTGCGCCCTGCCTGCCCGTCTACCGTGGGTGAGTGGACACAGCCAGATCCACACAGCACCGTCTCCTCCCGTCTCCCGTGGGTGATTGGACAAAGCCAGATCCACACAGCACCCTCTACGCCCGTCTCTCGTGGGTGAGTGGACACAGCCAGATCCGCACTGCGCCCTGCCTGCCCGTCTGCCGTGGGTCAGTGGACATAGCCAGATCCACACAGAACCCTCTCTGCCCGTCTCCCGTGGGTGAGTGGACACAGCCAGATCCACACTACGCCTTGCCAGCCCGTCTCCCCTGGGTGAGTGGACACAGCCAGATCCACACTGCGCCCTGCCTGCCCGTCTCCCATGGGTGAGTGGACACAGCCAGATCCGCACTGCGCCCTGCCTGCCCGTCTCCCGTGAATGAGTGGACACAGCCAGATCCGCACTGAGCCTTGCCTGCCCGTCTCCCGTGGGTGAGTGGACACAGCCAGATCCGCACTGCGCCCTGCTTGCCCGTCTCCCGTGGGTGAGTGGACACAGCCAGATCCGCACTGATCCTTGCCTGCCCGTCTCACGTGGGTGAGTGGACACAGCCAGATTCGCACTGCGCCCTGCCTGCCCGTCTCCCGTGGGTGAGTGGACACAGCCAGATCCGCACTGCACCCTGTCTGACCGTCTGCCGTGGGTGAGTGGACACAGCCAGATCCGCACTGCGCCCTGCCTGCCCGTCTACCGTGGGTCAGTGGACATAGCCATATCCACACAGCACCCTCTCTGCCAATCTCCCGTGGGTGAGTTGCCACAGCCAGATCCACACTGCGCCTTGCCTGCCCGTCTCCCATGGGTGAGTGGACACAGCCAGATCCGCACTGCGCCCTGCCTGCCCGTCTCCCGTGGGTGAGTGGACACAGCCAGACCCGCACTGCGCCTTGCCAGCCCGTCTCCCGTCAGTGAGTGGATACAGCCAGATCCGCACTGCGCCCTGCCTGCCCGTCCCCCGTGGGTGAGTGGACACAGCCAGATCCGCACTGCGCCCTGCCTGCCCGTTTCCCGTGGGCGAGTGGACACAGCCAGAACCGCACTGCGCCCTGCCTGACCGTCTGCCGTGGGTGAGTGGACACAGCCAGATCCGCACTGCGCCCTGCCTGCCCGTGTGCCGTGGGCGAGTGGACACAGCCAGATCCGCACTGTGCCCTGCCTGACCGTCTGCCGTGGGTGATTGGACACAGCCAGATCCGCACTGCGCCCTCCCTGACCGCCTGCCGTGGGTGAGTGGACACAGCCAGATCCGTACTGCACCCTGCCTGCCCGTCTGCCGTGGGTCAGTGGACATCGCCAGATCCACACAGCACCGTCTCTGCCCGTCTCCCGTGGGTGAGTGGACACAGCCAGATCCGCACTGCACCTTGCCTGCCCGTCTCCCGTGGGCGAGTGGACACAGCCAGATCCGCACTGCGCCCTGCCTGCCCGACTCCCGTGGGTGAGTGGACAGAGCCAGATCCGCACTGGGCCCTGCCTGCCCGTCTGCCGTGGGTCAGTGGACATAGCCAGATCCACATAGCACCCTCTCTGCCCGTCTCCCGTGGGTGAGTGGACACAGCCAGATCCACACTGCGCCTTGCCTGACCGTCTCCCCTGGGTGAGTTTACACAGCCAGATCCGCACTGCGCCCTGCATGCCCGTCTCCCATGGGTGAGTGGACACAGCCAGATCTGCACTGCGCCCTGCCTGCCCGTCTACCGTGGGTGAGTGGACACAGCCAGATCCCCACTGCGCCCTGCCTGCCAGTCTCCCATGGGTGAGTGGACACAGCCAGATCCGCACTGCAACCTGCCTGACCGAGTGCCGTGGGTGAGTGGACACAGCCAGATTCGCACTGCGCCCTGCCTGACCGCTTGCCGTGGGTGAGTGGACACAGCCAGATCCACACTGCGCCCTTCCTGACCGCCTGCCGTGGGTGAGTGGACACAGCCAGATCCGTACTGCACCCTGAGTGCCCGTCTGCCGTTGGTGAGTGGACACAGCCAGATCCGCACAGCGCCCTACCTGCCCGTCTCCCGTGGGTGAGTGGACACAGCCAGATCCGCACTGCGCCTTGCCTGCCCATCTCCCGTGGGTGAGTGGACACAGCCATATCCACACTGCTCCTTGAATGCCCGCTTCCCGTGGGTGAGTGGACCCAGCCAGATCTGCACTGCGCCCTGCCTGCCAGTCTGCCGTGGGTGAGTGGACACAGCCAGATCCGCACTGCGCCCTGCCTGCCTGTCTGCCGTGGGTCAGTGGACAGAGCCAGATCCACACAGTACCCTCTCTGCCCGTCTCCCCTGGGTGAGTGGACACAGTCAGATCCACACTGCGCCTTGCCTGACCGCCTCCCGTGTGTGTGTGGACACAGCCAGATCCGCACTGCGCCCTGCCTGCCCGTCTACCGTGGGTGAGTGGACACAGCCAGATCCACACAGCACCGTCTCCTCCCGTCTCCCGTGGGTGATTGGACAAAGCCAGATCCACACAGCACCCTCTACGCCCGTCTTTCGTGGGTGAGTGGACACAGCCAGATCCGCACTGCGCCCTGCCTGCCCGTCTGCCGTGGGTCAGTGGACATAGCCAGATCCACACAGCACCCTCTCTGCCCGTCTCCCGTGGGTGAGTGGACACAGCCAGATCCACACTACGCCTTGCCAGCCCGTCTCCCCTGGGTGAGTGGACACAGCCAGATCCGCACTGCGCCCTGCCTGCCCGTCTCCCATAGGTGAGTGGACACAGCCAGATCCGCACTGCGCCTTGCCTGCCCGTCTCCCGTCAGTGAGTGGATACAGGCAGATCCGCACTGCGCCCTGCCTGCCCGTCTCCCGTGGGTGAGTGGACACAGCCAGATCCGCACTGCGCCCTGCCTGCCCGTTTCCCCTGGGCGAGTGGACACAGCCAGATCTGCACTGCGCCCTGCCTGCCCGTCTGCCGTGGGTGAGTGGACACAGCCAGATCCGCACTGCGCCCTGCCTGACCGTCTGCCATGGGTGAGTGGACACAGCCAGATCCGCACTGCGCCCTGCCTGCCCGTCTGCCGTGGGCGAGTGGACACAGCCAGATCCGCACTGCGCCCTGCCTGACCGTCTGCCGTGGGTGATTGAACACAGCCAGATCCGCATTGCGCCCTCCCTGACCGCCTGCCGTGGGTGAGTGGACACAGCCAGATCCGCACTGCGCCCTGCCTGCCCGTCTCCCGTGGGCGAGTGGACACAGCCAGATCCGCACTGCGTCCTGCCTGCCCGTCTGCCGTGGGTGAGTGGACACAGCCAGATCCGCACTGCGCCCTGCCTTACCGTCTGCCGTGGGTGAGTGGACACAGCCAGATCCGCACTGCGCCCTGCCTGCCCGTCTGCCGTGGGTGAGTGGACACAGCCAGATCCGCACTGCGCCCTGCCTGCCCGTCTCCCGTGAATGAGTGGACACAGCCCGATGCGCACTGAGCCTTGCCTGCCCGTCTCCCGTGGGTGAGTGGACACAGCCAGATCCGCACTGCGCCCTGCCTGCCCGTCTCCCATGGGTGAGTGGACACAGCCAGATCCGCACAGCGCCCTACCTGCCCGTCTCCCGTGGGTGAGTGGACACAGCCAGATCCGCACTGCGCCTTGCCTGCCCATCTCCCGTGGGTGAGTGGACACAGCCATATCCACACTGCTCCTTGAATGCCCGCTTCCCGTGGGTGAGTGGACCCAGCCAGATCTGCACTGCGCCCTGCCTGCCAGTCTGCCGTGGGTGAGTGGACACAGCCAGATCCGCACTGCGCCCTGCCTGCCTGTCTGCCGTGGGTCAGTGGACAGAGCCAGATCCACACAGTACCCTCTCTGCCCGTCTCCCCTGGGTGAGTGGACACAGTCAGATCCACACTGCGCCTTGCCTGACCGCCTCCCGTGTGTGTGTGGACACAGCCAGATCCGCACTGCGCCCTGCCTGCCCGTCTACCGTGGGTGAGTGGACACAGCCAGATCCACACAGCACCGTCTCCTCCCGTCTCCCGTGGGTGATTGGACAAAGCCAGATCCACACAGCACCCTCTACGCCCGTCTCTCGTGGGTGAGTGGACACAGCCAGATCCGCACTGCGCCCTGCCTGCCCGTCTGCCGTGGGTCAGTGGACATAGCCAGATCCACACAGCACCCTCTCTGCCCGTCTCCCGTGGGTGAGTGGACACAGCCAGATCCACACTACGCCTTGCCAGCCCGTCTCCCCTGGGTGAGTGGACACAGCCAGATCCGCACTGCGCCCTGCCTGCCCGTCTCCCATAGGTGAGTGGACACAGCCAGATCCGCACTGCGCCTTGCCTGCCCGTCTCCCGTCAGTGAGTGGATACAGGCAGATCCGCACTGCGCCCTGCCTGCCCGTCTCCCGTGGGTGAGTGGACACAGCCAGATCCGCACTGCGCCCTGCCTGCCCGTTTCCCCTGGGCGAGTGGACACAGCCAGATCTGCACTGCGCCCTGCCTGCCCGTCTGCCGTGGGTGAGTGGACACAGCCAGATCCGCACTGCGCCCTGCCTGACCGTCTGCCATGGGTGAGTGGACACAGCCAGATCCGCACTGCGCCCTGCCTGCCCGTCTGCCGTGGGCGAGTGGACACAGCCAGATCCGCACTGCGCCCTGCCTGACCGTCTGCCGTGGGTGATTGGACACAGCCAGATCCGCATTGCGCCCTCCCTGACCGCCTGCCGTGGGTGAGTGGACACAGCCAGATCCGCACTGCGCCCTGCCTGCCCGTCTCCCGTGGGCGAGTGGACACAGCCAGATCCGCACTGCGTCCTGCCTGCCCGTCTGCCGTGGGTGAGTGGACACAGCCAGATCCGCACTGCGCCCTGCCTTACCGTCTGCCGTGGGTGAGTGGACACAGCCAGATCCGCACTGCGCCCTGCCTGCCCGTCTGCCGTGGGGGAGTGGACACAGCCAGATCCGCACTGCGCCCTGCCTGCCCGTCTCCCGTGAATGAGTGGACACAGCCCGATGCGCACTGAGCCTTGCCTGCCCGTCTCCCGTGGGTGAGTGGACACAGCCAGATCCGCACTGCGCCCTGCCTGCCCGTCTCCCATGGGTGAGTGGACACAGCCAGATCCGCACTGAGCCTTGCTTGCCCGTCTCACGTGGGTGAGTGGACACAGCCAGATCCGCACTGCGCCCTGTCTGCCCGTCTCACGTGGGTGAGTGGACACAGCCAGATCCGCACTGCGCCCTGCCTGCCCGTCTACCGTGGGTCAGTGGACATAGCCATATCGACACAGCACCCTCTCTGCCAATCTCCCGTGGGTGAGTAGCCACAGCCAGATCCACACTGCGCCTTGCCTGCCCGTCTCCCATGGGTGAGTGGACACAGCCAGATCCGCACTGCGCCCTGCCTGCCCGTCTCCCGTGGGTGAGTGGACACAGCCAGACCCGCACTGCGCCTTGCCAGCCCGTCTCCCGTCAGTGAGTGGATACAGCCAGATCCGCACTGCGCCCTGCCTGCCCGTCCCCCGTGGGTGAGTGGACACAGCCAGATCCGCACTGCGCCCTGCCTGCCCGTTTCCCGTGGGCGAGTGGACACAGCCAGAACCGCACTGCGCCCTGCCTGACCGTCTGCCGTGGGTTAGTGGACACAGCCAGATCCGCACTGCGCCCTGCCTGCCCGTCTGACGTGGGCGAGTGGACACAGCCAGATCCGCACTGTGCCCTGCCTGACCGTCTGCCGTGGGTGATTGGACACAGCCAGATCCGCACTGCGCCCTCCCTGTCCGCCTGGCGTGGGTGAGTGGACACAGCCAGATCCGTACTGCACCCTGCCTGCCCGTCTGCCGTGGGTCAGTGGACATCGCCAGATCCACACAGCACCGTCTCTGCCCGTCTCCCGTGGGTGAGTGGACACAGCCAGATCCGCACTGCACCTTGCCTGCCCGTCTCCCGTGGGCGAGTGGACACAGCCAGATCCGCACTGCGCCCTGCCTGCCCGACTCCCGTGGGTGAGTGGACAGAGCCAGATCCGCACTGGGCCCTGCCTGCCCGTCTGCCGTGGGTCAGTGGACATAGCCAGATCCACATAGCACCCTCTCTGCCCGTCTCCCGTGGGTGAGTGGACACAGCCAGATCCACACTGCGCCTTGCCTGACCGTCTCCCCTGGGTGAGTTTACACAGCCAGATCCGCACTGCGCCCTGCATGCCCGTCTCCCATGGGTGAGTGGACACAGCCAGATCTGCACTGCGCCCTGCCTGCCCGTCTACCGTGGGTGAGTGGACACAGCCAGATCCCCACTGCGCCCTGCCTGCCAGTCTCCCATGGGTGAGTGGACACAGCCAGATCCGCACTGCAACCTGCCTGACCGAGTGCCGTGGGTGAGTGGACACAGCCAGATTCGCACTGCGCCCTGCCTGACCGCTTGCCGTGGGTGAGTGGACACAGCCAGATCCACACTGCGCCCTTCCTGACCGCCTGCCGTGGGTGAGTGGACACAGCCAGATCCGTACTGCACCCTGCCTGCCCGTCTGATGTTGGTGAGTGGACACAGCCAGATCCGCACAGCGCCCTACCTGCCCGTCTCCCGTGGGTGAGTGGACACAGCCAGATCCGCACTGCGCCTTGCCTGCCCATCTCCCGTGGGTGAGTGGACACAGCCATATCCACACTGCTCCTTGAATGCCCGCTTCCCGTGGGTGAGTGGACCCAGCCAGATCTGCACTGCGCCCTGCCTGCCAGTCTGCCGTGGGTGAGTGGACACAGCCAGATCCGCACTGCGCCCTGCCTGCCTGTCTGCCGTGGGTCAGTGGACATAGCCAGATCCACACAGTACCCTCTCTGCCCGTCTCCCCTGGGTGAGTGGACACAGTCAGATCCACACTGCGCCTTGCCTGACCGCCTCCCGTGTGTGTGTGGACACAGCCAGATCCGCACTGCGCCCTGCCTGCCCGTCTACCGTGGGTGAGTGGACACAGCCAGATCCACACAGCACAGTCTCCTCCCGTCTCCCGTGGGTGATTGGACAAAGCCAGATCCACACAGCACCCTCTACGCCCGTCTCTCGTGGGTGAGTGGACACAGCCAGATCCGCACTGCGCCCTGCCTGCCCGTCTGCCGTGGGTGAGTGGACACAGCCAGATCCGCGCTGCGCCCTGCCTGACCGTCTGCCGTGGGTGAGTGGACACAGCCAGATCCGCACTGAGCCTTGCTTGCCCGTCTCACGTGGGTGAGTGGACACAGCCAGATCCGCACTGCGCCCTGTCTGCCCGTATCCCGTGGGTGAGTGGACATAGCCAGATCCGCACTGCACCCTGTCTGACCGTCACCCGTGGGTGAGTGGACACAGCCAGATCCGCACTGCGCCCTGCCTGCCCGTCTGCTGTGGGTCAGTGGACATAGCCATATCCACACAGCACCCTCTCTGCCCGACTCCCGTGGGTGAGTGGACACAGCCAGATCCACACTGCGCCTTGCCTGCCCGTCTCCCCTGGGTGAGGGGACACAGCCAGATCCGCACTGCGCCCTGCCTGCCCGTCTCCCGTGGGTGAGTGGACACAGCCAGATCCGCACTGCGCCCTGCCTGCCCGTCTCCCGTGGTGAGTGGACACAGAAAGATCCGCACTGCACCCTGTCTGACCGTCTGCCGTGGGTGAGTGGACACAGCCAGATCCGCACTGCGCCCTGCCTGCGCGTCCACCGTAGGTCAGTGGACATAGCCATATCCACACAGCACCCTCTCTGCCCATCTCCCGTGGGTGAGTTGCCACAGCCAGTTCCACACTGCGCCTTGCCTGCCCGTCTCCCATGGGTGAGTCGACACAGCCAGATCCGCACTGCGCCCTGCCTGCCCGTCTCCCGTGGGTGAGTGGACATAGCCAGATCCGCACTGCGCCTTGCCTGCCCGTCTCCCGTCAGTGAGTGGATACAGCCAGTTCCGCACTGTGCCCTGCCTGCCCGTCTCCCGTGGGTGAGTGGACACAGCCAGATCCGCACTGCGCCCTGCCTGCCCGTTTCCCGTGGGCGAGTGGACACAGCCAGATCCGCACTGCGCCCTGCCTGCCCGTCTGCCGTGGGTGAGTGGACACAGCCAGATCCGCACTGCGCCCTGCCTGACCGTCTGCCATGGGCGAGTGGACACAGCCAGATCCGCACTGCGCCCTGCCTGCCCGTCTGCCGTGGGCGAGTGGAAACAGCCAGATCCGCACTGCGCCCTGCCTGACCGTCTGCCGTGGGTGATTGGACACAGCCAGATCCGCACTGCGCCCTCCCTGACCGCCTGCCGTGGGTGAGTGGACACAGCCAGATCCGTACTGCACCCTGCCTGCCCGTCTGCCGTGGGTCAGTGGACATCGCCAGATCCACACAGCACCGTCTCTGCCCGTCTCCCGTGGGTGAGTGGACACAGCCAGATCCGCACTGCACCTTGCCTGCCCGTCTCCCGTGGGTGAGTGGACACAGCCAGATCCGCACTGCGCCCTGCCTGCCCGACTCCCGTGGGTAAGTGGACAGAGCCAGATCCGCACTGGGCCCTGCCTGCCCGTCTGCCGTGGGTCAGTGGACATAGCCAGATCCACATAGCACCCTCTCTGCCCGTCTCCCGTGGGTGAGTGATCACAGCCAGATCCACACTGCGCCTTGCCTGACCGTCTCCCCTGGGTGAGTTTACACAGCCAGATCCGCACTGCGCCCTGCCTGCCCGTCTCCCATGGGTGACTGGACACAGCCAGATCTGCACTGCGCCCTGCCTGCCCGTCTACCGTGGGTGAGTGGACACAGCCAGATCCCCACTGCGCCCTGCCTGCCAATCTCCCATGGGTGAGTGGACACAGCCAGATCTGCACTGCACCCTGCCTGACCGAGTGCCGTGGGTGAGTGGACACAGCCAGATTCGCACTGCGCCCTGCCTGACCGCTTGCCGTGGGTGAGTGGACACAGCCAGATCCACACTGCGCCCTTCCTGACCGCCTGCCGTGGGTGAGTGGACACAGCCAGATCCGTACTGCACCCTGCCTGCCCGTCTGCCGTTGGTGAGTGGACACAGCCAGATCCGCACTGCGCCCTACCTGCCCGTCTCCCGTGGGTGAGTGGACACAGCCAGATCCGCACTGCGCCTTGCCTGCCCATCTCCCGTGGGTGAGTGGACACAGCCATATCCACACTGCTCCTTGAATGCCCGCTTCCCATGGGTGAGTGGACCCAGCCAGATCTGCACTGCGCCCAGCCAGCCAGTCTGCCGTGGGTGAGTGGACACAGCCAGATCCGCACTGCGCCCTGCCTGCCTGTCTGCCGTGGGTCAGTGGACATAGCCAGATCCACACAGTAACCTCTCTGCCCGTCTCCCCTGGGTGAGTGGACACAGTCAGATCCACACTGCGCCTTGCCTGACCGCTTCCCGTGTGTGTGTGGACACAGCCAGATCCGCACTGCGCCCTGCCTGCCCGTCTACCGTGGGTGAGTGGACACAACCAGATCCACACAGCACCGTCTCCTCCCGTCTCCCGTGGGTGATTGGACAAAGCCAGATCCACACAGCACCCTCTACGCCCGTCTCTCGTGGGTGAGTGGACACAGCCAGATCCGCACTGCGCCCTGCCTGCCCGTCTGCCGTGGGTCAGTGGACATAGCCAGATCCACACAGTACCCTCTCTGCCCGTCTCCCCTGGGTGAGTGGACACAGTCAGATCCACACTGCGCCTTGCCTGACCGCCTCCCGTGTGTGTGTGGACACAGCCAGATCCGCACTGCGCCCTGCCTGCCCGTCTACCGTGGGTGAGTGGACACAGCCAGATGCACACAGCACCGTCTCCTCCCGTCTCCCGTGGGTGATTGGACAAAGCCAGATCCACACAGCACCCTCTACGCCCGTCTCTCGTGGGTGAGTGGACACAGCCAGATCCGCACTGCGCCCTGCCTGCCCGTCTGCCGTGGGTCAGTGGACATAGCCAGATCCACACAGCACCCTCTCTGCCCGTCTCCCGTGGGTGAGTGGACACAGCCAGATCCACACTACGCCTTGCCAGCCCGTCTCCCCTGGGTGAGTGGACACAGCCAGATCCGCACTGCGCCCTGCCTGCCCGTCTCCCATGGGTGAGTGGACACAGCCAGATCCGCACTGCGCCCTGCCTGCCCGTCTCCCGTGGGTGAGTGGACACAGCCAGATCCGCACTGATCCTTGCCTGCCCGTCTCACGTGGGTGAGTGGACACAGCCAGATTCGCACTGCGCCCTGCCTGCCCGTCTCCCGTGGGTGAGTAGACACAGCCAGATCCGCACTGCACCCTGTCTGACCGTCTGCCGTGGGTGAGTGGACACAGCCAGATCCGCACTGCGCCCTGCCTGCCCGTCTACCGTGGGTCAGTGGACATAGTCATATCCACACAGCACCCTCTCTGCCCGTCTCCCTTGGGTGAGTGGACAAAGCCAGATCCGCACTGCGCCCTGCCTGCCCGTCTCCCGTGGGTGAGTGGACACAGCCAGATCCGCACTGCGCCTTGCCTGACCGTCTCCCGTCAGTGAGTGGATACAGCCAGATACGCACTGCGCCTTGCCTGCCCGTCTCCCGTCAGTGAGTGGACACAGCCAGATCCGCACTGCGCCCTGCCTGCCCGTCTCCCGTGGGCGAGTGGACACAGCCAGATCCGCACTGCGCCCTGCCTGCCCGTCTCCCGTGGGCGAGTGGACACAGCCAAATCCGCACTGCGCCCTGCCTGCCCGTCTGCCGTGGGTGAGTGGACACAGCCAGATCCGCACTACGCCCTGCCTGACCGTCTGCCGTGGGCGAGTGGACACAGCCAGATCCGCACTGCGCCCTGCCTGCCCGTCTGCCGTGGGCGAGTGGACACAGCCAGATCCGCACTGCGTCCTGCCTGCCCGTCTCCCGTGGGCGAGTGGACACAGGCAGATCCGCACTGCGCCATGCCTGCCCGTCTGCCGTGGGCGAGTGGACACAGCCAGATCCACACTGCGCCCAGCCTGACCGTCTGCCGTGGGTGACTGGACACAGCCAGATCCACACTGCGCCCTGCCTTCCCGTCTGCCGTGGTCGACTGGACACAGCCAGATCCGCACTGCGCACTGCCTGACCGACTGCCGTGGGTGAGTGGACACAGCCAGATCCGCACTGCGCCCTGCCTGACTGCCTGCCGTCTGTGAGCGGACACAGCCAGATCCGCACTGCGCCCTGCCTTCCCATCTCCCGTGAATGAGTGGACACAGCCAGATCCGCACTGAGCCTTGCCTGCCCGTCTCCCGTGGGTGAGTGGACACAGCCAGATCCGTACTGCGCCCTGCCTGCCCGTCTCCCGTGGGTGAGTGGACACAGCCAGATCCGCACTGATCCATGCCTGCCCGTCTCACGTGGGTGAGTGGACACAGCCAGATTCGCACTGCGCCCTGCCTGCCCGTCTCCCGTAGGTGAGTGGAGACAGCCAGATCCGCACTGCACCCTGTCTTACCGTCTGCCGTGGGTGAGTGGAGACAGCATGATCCGCACTGCGCCCTGCCTGCCCGTCTACCGTGGGTCAGTGGACATTGCCATATCCACACAGCACCCTCTCTGGCCGTCTCCCTTGGGTGAGTGGACACAGCCAGATCCACACTGCGCCTTGCCTGCCCGTCTCCCCTGGGTGAGGGGAC
Source organism: Microcebus murinus (assembly GCF_040939455.1). Lineage (NCBI taxonomy): Eukaryota > Metazoa > Chordata > Mammalia > Primates > Cheirogaleidae > Microcebus > Microcebus murinus. Next base: position 32,615,646 of record NC_134125.1, on the reverse strand, counting down.
ACAGCCAGATCCGCACTGCGCCCTGCCTGCCCGTCTCCCGTGGGTGAGTGGACACAGCCAGATCGGCACTGCGCCCTGCCTGCCCGTCTCCCGTGGGTGAGTGGACACAGCAAGATCCGCACTGCAACCTGCCTGCCGGTCTCCCGTCAGTGAGTGGACACAGCCAGATCCGCACCGCGCCCTGCCTGCCCGTCTGCCGTGGGCGAGTGGAAACAGCCAGATCCGCACTGCGCCCTGCCTGCCCATCTGCCGTGGGCGAGTGGACACAGCCAGAACCTCACTGCGCCCTGCCTGACCGTCCGACATGGGTGAGTGGACACAGCCAGATCCGCACTGCGCCCTGCCTGACCGCCTGCCGTGGGTGAGTGGACACAGCCAGATCCGCACTGCGCCCTGCCTGCCCGTCTCCCGTGGGCGAGTGGACACAGCCAGATCCGCACTGGGCCTTGCCTGCCCGTCTGCCGTGGGTGAGTGGACACAGCCAGATCCGCACTGCGCCCTGCCTGACCGTCTGCCGTGGGTGAGTGGACACAGCCAGATCCGCACTGCGCCCTGCCTGCCCGTCTGCCGTGGGCGAGTGGACACAGCCAGATCCGCACTGCGTCCTACCTGCCCGTTTCCCGTGGGCAAGTGGACACAGGCAAATCCGCACTGCGCCCTGCCTGACCGTCTGCCGTGGGCGAGTGGACACAGCCAGATCCGCACTGCGCCCAGCCTGACCGTCTGCCGTGGGTGAGTGGACACAGCCACTTCCACACTGCGCCCTGCCTGCCCGTCTGCCGTGGGCGACTGGACACAGCCAGATCCGCACTGCCAACTGCCTGGACGCCTGCCGTGGGTGAGTGGACACAGCCAGATCCGCACTGCGCCCTGCCTGCCCGTCTCCCGTGGGCGAGTGGACACAGCCAGATCCGCACTAGGCCCTGACTGACCGTCTCCCGTGAATGAGTGGACACAGCCAGATCCGCACTGAGCCTTGCCTGCCCGTCTCACGTGGGTGAGTGGACACAGCCAGATCCGCACTGAGCCTTGCCTGCCCGTCTCCCGTGGGTGAGTGGACACAGCCAGATCCGAACTGCGCCCTGCCTGCCCGTCTCCCGTGGGTGAGTGGACACAGCCAGATCCGCACTGCACGCTGTCTGACCGTCTGCCGTGGGTGAGTGGACACAGCCAGATCCGCACTGCTCCCTGCCTGCCCGTCTGCCGTGGGTCAGTGGACATAGCCATATCCACACATCACCCTCTCTGCCCGTCTCCTGTGGGTGAGTGGAAACAGCCAGATCCGCACTGCGCCTTGCCTGCCCGTCCCCCGTCAGTGAGTGGACACAGCCAGATCCGCACTGCGCCCTGCCTGCCCGTCTCCCGTGGGCGAGTGGACACAGCCAGATCCGCACTGCGCCCTGCCTGCCCGTCTGCCGTGGGTGAGTGGACACAGCCAGATCCGCACTGCGCCCTACCTGCCCATCTGCCGTGGGTGAGTGTACACAGCCAGATCCGCACTGCGCCCTGCCTGACCGTCTGCCGTGGGTGAGTGGACACAGCCAGATCCGCACTGCGCCCTGCCTTACCGCCTGCCGTGGGTGAGTGGACACAGCCAGATCTGCACTGCGCCCTGCCTGCCCGTCTCCCGTGGGCGAGTGGACACAGCCAGATCCGCACTGTGCCCTGCCTGACCGCCTGCTGTGGGTGTGTGGACACAGCCAGATCCGCACTGCGCCCTGCCTGACCGCCTGCCGTGGGCGAATGGACACAGCCAGATCCGCACTGCGCCCTGCCTGACCGTCTGCCGTGGGCGAGTGGACACAGCCAGATCCGCACTGCGCCCTGCCTGACCGCCTCCCGTGGGCGAGTGGACACAGCCAGATCCGCACTGCGCCCTGCCTGCCCGTCTCCCGTGGGCGAGTGGACACAGCCAGATCCGCACTGCGCCCTGCCTGCCCGTCTGCCGTGGGCGAGTGGACACAGCCAGATCCGTACTGCGCCCTGCCTGCCCATCTGCCGTGGGTCAGTGGACATAGCCAGATCCACACAGCACCGTCTCTGCCCATCTCCCGTGGGTTAGTGGACATAGCCGGATCCGCACTGCGCCCTGCCTGCCTGTCTGCCGTGGGCGAGTGGACACAGCCAGATCCACACTGCGCCCTGCCTGACCGCCTGCTGTGGGTGCATGGACACAGCCAGATCCGCACTGCGCCCTGCCGACCGCCTGCCGTGGGTAAGTGGACATAGCCAGATCCGCACTGCGCCCTGCGTTACCGTCTGCCGTGGGTGAGTGGACACAGCCAGATCCGCACTACGCCCTGCCTGACCGCCTGCCGTGGGTGAGTGGACACAGCCAGATCCGCACTGCGCCCTGCCTGACAGCCTGCCGTGGGTGAGTGGACACAGCCAGATCCGTACTGCGCTCTGCCTGCCCATCTGCTTTGGGTCAGTGGACATAGCCAGATCCACATAGCACCGTCTCTGCCCATCTCCCGTGGGTGAGTGGACATAGCCAGATCCGCACTGAGCCTTGCCTGCCCGTCTCCCGTGGGTGAGTGGACACAGCAAGATCCGCACTGCGCCCTGCCTGCCCGTCTCCCGTGGGTGAGTGGACACATCCAGATCTGCACTGAGCCTTGCCTGCCCGTCTTCCGTGGGTGAGTGGACACAGCCAGATCCGCACTGCGCCTTACCTGCCCGTCTCCCGTGGGTGAGTGGACACAGCCAGATCCGCACTGCGCCCTGCCTGCCCGTCTCCCGTAGGTGAGTGGACACAGCCAGATCAGCACTGAGCCTTGCCTGCCCGTCTCCCGTGGGTGAGTGGACACAGCCAGATCCGCAATGAGCCTTGCCTGCCCGTCTGTCATGGGTGAGTGGACACAGCCAGATCCGCACTGCGCCCTGCCTGCCCGTCTCCCGTGGGTGAGTGGACGCAGCCAGATCCGCACTGCGCCCTGCCTGCCCGTCTCCCGTGGGCGAGTGGAAACAGCCAGATCCGCACTGCGCCCTGCCTGCCCGTCTGCCGTGGGCGAGTGGTCACAGCCAGATCCGTACTGCGCCCTGCCTGCCCATCTGCCGTGGGTCAGTGGACATAGCCAGATCCACACAGCACCGTCTCTGCCCATCTCCCGTGGGTTAGTGGACACAGCCGGATCCGCACTGCGCCCTGCCTGCCCCTCTGAAGTGGGCGAGTGGACACAGCCAGATCCACACAGCGCCCTGCCTGACCGCCTGCTGTGGGTGCATGGACACAGCCAGATCCGCACTGCGCCCTGCCTGCCCGTCTGCCGTAGGCGAGTGGACACAGCCAGATCCGCACTGCGTCCTGCCTTCCCGTCTCCCGTGGGCGAGTGGACACAGGCAGATCCGCACTGCACCCTGCCTGCCCGTCTGCCGTGGGGGAGTGGACATGCCAGATCCGCACTGCGCCCAGCCTGACCGTCTGCCATGGGTGAGTGGACACAGCCAGATCCGCACTGCGCACTGCCTGACCGACTGCCGTGGGTGAGTGGACACAGCCAGATCCGCACTGCGCCCTGCCAGACTGCCTGCCGTCTGTGAGCGGACACAGCCAGATCCACACTGCGCCCTGCCTGCCCGTCTCCCGTGAATGAGTGGACACAGCCAGGTCCGCACTGAGCATTGCCTGCCCGTCTCCCGTGGGTGAGTGGACACAGCCAGATCCGCACTGCGCCCTGCCTGCCCGTCTCCCGTGGGTGAGTGGACACAGCCAGATCCGCACTGCGCACTGCCTGCCCGTCTACCGTGGGTCAGTGGACATAGCCATATCCACACAGCACCCTCTCTGCCCGTCTCCCTTGGGTGAGTGGACACAGCCAGATCCACACTGCGCCCTGCCTGACCGCCTGCTGTGGGTGCATGGACATAGCCAGATCCGCACTGCGCCCTGCCTGACCGCCTGCGTGGGTAAGTGGACATAGCCAGATCCGCACTGCGCCCTGCGTTACCGTCTGCCGTGGGTGAGAGGACACAGCCAGATCCGCACTGCACCCTGTCTGACCGTCTGCCGTGGGTGAGTGGACACAGCCAGATTCGCAATGCGCCCTGCCTGCCCATCTGCAGTCGGTCAGTGGACATAGCCATATCCACACAGCACCCTCTCTGCCCGTCTCCCGTGGGTGAGTGGACACAGCCAGATCCACACTGCGCCTTGCCTGCCCGTCTCCCCTGGGTGAGGGGACACAGCCAGATCCGCTCTGCGCCCTGTCTGCCCGTCTCCCGTGGGTGAGTGGACACAGCCAGATCCGCACTGCGCCCTGCCTGCCCGTCTCCCGTGGGTGAGTGGACACAGCCAGATCCGCACTGCGCCGTGCCTGCCCGTCTCCCGTCAGTGAGTGGACACAGCCAGATCCGTACTGCGCCCTGCCTGCCCGTCTCCCGTGTGTGAGTGGACACAGCCAGATCCGCACTGTGCCCTGCCTGCCCGTCTCCCGTGGGCGAGTGGACACAGCCAGATCCGCACTGCGCCCAGCCTGCCCGTCTGCCTTGGGGAGTGGACACAGCCAGATCCGAACTGCGCCCTGCCTGGCCGTCTGCCGTGGGTGAGTGGACACAGCCAGATCCGCACTGCGCCCTGCCTGCCAGTCTGACGTGGGCGAGTGGACACAGCCAGATCCGCACAGCGCCCTGCCTGACCGTCTGCCGTGGGTGATTGGACACAGCCAGATCCGCACTGCGCCCTCCCTGACCGCCTGCCGTGGGTGAGTGGACACAGCCGGATCCGCACTGCGCCCTGCCTGCCCGTCTCCCGTGGGCGAGTGGACACAGCCAGATCCGCACTGCGCCCTGCCTGCCCGTCTGCCGTGGGCGAGTGGACACAGCCAGATCCGCACTGTGCCCTGCCTGACCGTCTGCCGTGGGTGAGTTGACACAGCCAGATCCACACTGCGCCCTGCTTGCCCGTCTGCCGTGGGCGAGTGGACACAGCCAGATCCGCAATGCGCCCTGCCTGACCGTCTGCCGTGGGTGAGTGGACACAGCCAGATCCGAACTGCGCCCTGCCTGACCGCCTGCCGTGGGTGAGTGGACACAGCCAGATACGCACTGCGCCCTGCCTGCCCGTCTCCCATGGGTGAGTGGACACAGCCAGATCCGCACTGCGCCCTGCCTGCCCGTCCCCGTGGGTGAGTGGATACAGCCAGATCCGCACTGCGCCCTGCCTGCCCGTCTCCCGTGGGTTAGTGGACATAGCGAGATCCGCACTGCGCCCTGCCTGCCCGTCTCCCGTGGGTGAGTGGACACAGCCAGATCCGCACTGCGCCCTGCCTGCCCGTCTCCCGTGGGTGAGTGGACACAGCCAGATCCGCACTGCAACCTACCTGACCGCCTTCCATGGGTGAGTGTACACAGCCAGATCCGTACTGCGCCCTGCTTGCCCGTCTCCCGTGGGTGAGTGGACACAGCCAGATCCGCACTGCGCCCTGCCTGCCCGTCTCCCGTGCGTGAGTGGACACAGACAGATCCGCACTGAGCCTTGCCTGCCCGTCTCCCGTGGGTGAGTGGACACAGCCAGATCCGCACTGAGCCTTGCCTGCCCGTCTGACGTGGGTCAGTGGACACAGCCAGATCCGCACTGCGCCCTGCCTGCCCGTCTCCCGTGGGTGAGTGGACACAGCCAGATCCGCACTGCACCCTGTCTGACCGTCTCCCGTCGGTCAGTGGACATAGCCATATCCACACAGCACCCTCTCTGCCCGTCTCCCATGGGTGAGTGGACACAGCCAGATCCACACTGCGCCTTGCCTGCCCGTCTCCCCTGGGTGAGGGGACACAGCCAGATCCGCTCTGCGCCCTGTCTGCCCGTCTCCCGTGTGTTTGTGGACACAGCCAGATCCGCACTGCGCCCTGCCTGCCCGTCTCCCGTGGGTGAGTGGACACAGCCAGATCCGCACTGCGCCGAGCCTGCCCGTCTCCCGTCAGTGAGTGGACACAGCCAGATCCGCACTGCGCCCTGCCTGCCCGTCTGCCGTGGGTGAGTGGACACAGCCAGATCCGCGCTGCGCCCTGCCTGACCGTCTGCCGTGGGTGAGTGGACACAGCCAGATCCGCACTGCGCCCTGCCTGACCGCCTGCAGTGGGTGAGTGGACACAGCCAGATCCGCACTGCGCCCTGCCTGACCGCCTGCCGTGGGTGAGTGGACACAGCCAGATACGCACTGCGCCCTGCCTGCCCGTCTCCCGTGGGCGAGTGTACACAGCCAGATCCACACTGCGCCCTGCCTGCCCGTCCCCGTGGGTGAGTGGATACAGCCAGATCCGCACTGCGCCCTGCCTGCCCGTCTCCCGTGGGTGAGTGGACACAGCGAGATCCGCACTGCGCCCTGCCTGCCCGTCTTCCGTGGGTGAGTGGACACAGCCAGATCCGCACTGCGCCCTGCCTGCCCGTCTCCTGTGAATGAGTAGACACAGCCAGATCCGCACTGAGCCTTGCCTGCCCGTCTCCCGTGGGTGAGTGGACACAGCCAGATCCGCACTGCGCCTTGCCTGCCCGTCTGCCGTGGGCGAGTGGACACAGCCAGATCCGCACTGCGCCCTGCCTGCGCGTCTGCCGTGGGTCAGTGGACATAGCCATATCCACACAGCACCATCTCTGCCCGTCTCCCGTGGGTGAGTGGACACAGCCAGATCCACACTGCGCCCTGCCTGCCCGTCTCCCGTGGGTGAGTGGACACAGCCAGATCCGCACTGCACCCTGTCTGACCGTCTGCAGTGGGTGAGTGGACACAGCCAGATCCGCACTTTGCCCTGCCTGCCCGTCTCCCGTGGGTGAGTGGACACAGCCAGATCCGCACTGCGCCCTGCCTGCCCGTCTCCCGTGGGAGAGTGGACACAGCCAGATCCGCAATGCACCCTGTCTGACTGTCTGCCGTTGGTGAGTGGACACAGCCAGATCCGCACTGCGCCCTGCCTGACCGTCTGCCGTGGGTCAGTGGACATAGCCATATCCACACAGCACCCTCTCTGCCCGTCTCCTGTGGGTGTGTGGACACAGCCAGATCCGCACTGCGATCTGCCTGCCCGTCTCCCGTGGTGAGTGGACACAGCCAGATCCGCACTGCGCCCTGCCTGCCCGTCCCCCGTGGGTGAGTGGACACAGCCAGATCCGCACTGCGCCTTGCATGCCCATCTCCCGTCAGTGAGTGGACACAGCCAGATCCGCACTGTGCCCTGCCTGCCCGTCTCCCGTGGGTGAGTGGACACAGCCAGATCCGCACTGCGCCCTGCCTGCCCGTCTCCCGTGGGTGAGTGGACACAGCCAGATCCGCACTGCACCCTGTCTGACCGTCTGCCGTGGGTGAGTGGACACAGCCAGATTCGCAATGCGCCCTGCCTGCCCATCTGCCGTCGGTCAGTGGACATAGCCATATCCACACAGCACCCTCTCTGCCAGTCTACCGTGGGTGAGTGGACACAGCCAGATCCACACTGCGCCTTGCCTGCCCGTCTCCCCTGGGTGAGGGGACACAGCCAGATCCGCTCTGCGCCCTGTCTGCCCGTCTCCCGTGGGTGAGTGGACACAGCCAGATCCGCACTGCGCCCTGCCTGCCCGTCTCCCGTGGGTGAGTGGACACAGCCAGATCCGCACTGCGCCGTGCCTGCCCGTCTCCCGTCAGTGAGTGGACACAGCCAGATCCGCACTGCGCCCTGCCTGCCCGTCTCCCGTGGGTGAGTGGACGCAGCCAGATCCGCACTGCGCCCTGCCTGCCCGTCTCCCGTGGGCGAGTGGACACAGCCAGATCCGCACTGCGCCCAGCCTGCCCGTCTGCCTTGGGGAGTGGACACAGCCAGATCCGCACTGCGCCCTGCCTGGCCGTCTGCCGTGGGTGAGTGGACACAGCCAGATCCGCACTGCACCCTGCCTGCCAGTCTGCCGTGGGCGAGTGGACACAGCCAGATCCGCACAGCGCCCTGCCTGACCGTCTGCCGTGGGTGATTGGACACAGCCAGATCCGCACTGCGCCCTCCCTGACCGCCTGCCGTGGGTGAGTGGACACAGCCGGATCCGCACTGCGCCCTGCCTGCCCGTCTCCCGTGGGCGAGTGGACACAGCCAGATCCGCACTGCGCCCTGCCTGCCCGTCTGCCGTGGGCGAGTGGACACAGCCAGATCCGCACTGTGCCCTGCCTGCCCGTCTCCCGTGGGTGAGTGGACACAGCCAGATCCGCACTGCGCCCTGCCTGCCCGTCTCCCGTGGGTGAGTGGACACAGCCAGATCCGCACTGCACCCTGTCTGACCGTCTGCCGTGGGTGAGTGGACACAGCCATATTCGCAATGCGCCCTGCCTGCCCATCTGCCGTCGGTCAGTGGACATAGCCATATCCACACAGCACCCTCTCTGCCCGTCTACCGTGGGTGAGTGGACACAGCCAGATCCACACTGCGCCTTGCCTGCCCGTCTCCCCTGGGTGAGGGGACACAGCCAGATCCGCTCTGCGCCCTGTCTGCCCGTCTCCCGTGGGTGAGTGGACACAGCCAGATCCGCACTGCGCCCTGCCTGCCCGTCTCCCGTGGGTGAGTGGACACAGCCAGATCCGCACTGCGCCGTGCCTGCCCGTCTCCCGTCTGTGAGTGGACACAGCCAGATCCGCACTGCGCCCTGCCTGCCCGTCTCCCGTGGGTGAGTGGACGCAGCCAGATCCGCACTGCGCCCTGCCTGCCCGTCTCCCGTGGGCGAGTGGACACAGCCAGATCCGCACTGCGCCCAGCCTGCCCGTCTGCCTTGGGGAGTGGACACAGCCAGATCCGCACTGCGCCCTGCCTGGCCGTCTGCCGTGGGTGAGTGGACACAGCCAGATCCGCACTGCACCCTGCCTGCCAGTCTGCCGTGGGCGAGTGGACACAGCCAGATCCGCACAGCGCCCTGCCTGACCGTCTGCCGTGGGTGATTGGACACAGCCAGATCCGCACTGCGCCCTCCCTGACCGCCTGCCGTGGGTGAGTGGACACAGCCGGATCCGCACTGCGCCCTGCCTGCCCGTCTCCCGTGGGCGAGTGGACACAGCCAGATCCGCACTGCGCCCTGCCTGCCCGTCTGCCGTGGGCGAGTGGACACAGCCAGATCCGCACTGTGCCCTGCCTGACCGTCTGCCGTGGGTGAGTTGACACAGACAGATCCACACTGCGCCCTGCCTGCCCGTCTGCCGTGGGCGAGTGGACACAGCCAGATCCGCAATGCGCCCTGCCTGACCGTCTGCCGTGGGTGAGTGGACACAGCCAGATCCGCACTGCGCCCTGCCTGACCGCCTGCCGTGGGTGAGTGGACACAGCCAAATACGCACTGCGCCCTGCCTGCCCGTCTCCCTAGGGCGAATTGACACAGCCAGATCCGCACTGCGCCCTGCTTGCCCGTCTGCCGTAGGTGAGTGGACACAGCCAGATCCGCACTGCGCCCTGCCTGACCGTCTGCCGTGGGTGAGTGGACACAGCCAGATCCGCACTGCGCCCTGCCTGACCGCCTGCCGTGGGTGAGTGGACACAGCCAGATCCGCACTGCGCCCTGCCTGCCCGTCTCCCATTGGCGAGTGGACACAGCCAGATCCGCACTGCGCCCTGCCTGCCCGTCTGCCGTGGGCGAGTGGACACAGCCAGATCCGCACTGCGCCCTGCCTGCCCGTCTGCCGTGGGTGAGTGGAAACAGCCAGATCCGCACTGCGCCCTGCCTGACCGCCTGCCGTGGGTGAGTGGACACAGCCAGATACGCACTGCGCCCTGCCTGCCCATCTCCCGTGGGCGAATTGACACAGCCAGATCCGCACTGCGCCCTGCCTGCCCGTCTGCCGTGGGTGAGTGGACACAGCCAGATCCGCACTGCGCCCTGCCTGACCGTCTGCCGTGGGTGAGTGGACACAGCCAGATCCGCACTGCGCCCTGCCTGACCGCCTGCAGTGGGTGAGTGGACACAGCCAGATCCGCACTGCGCCCTGCCTGCCCGTCTCCCGTGGGTGAGTGGACACAGCCAGATCCGCAATGCACCCTGTCTGACTGTCTGCCGTTGGTGAGTGGACACAGCCAGATCCGCACTGCGCCCTGCCTGACCGTCTGCCGTGGGTCAGTGGACATAGCCATATCCACACAGCACCCTCTCTGCCCGTCTCCTGTGGGTGTGTGGACACAGCCAGATCCGCACTGCGATCTGCCTGCCCGTCTCCCGTGGGTGAGTGGACACAGCCAGATCCGCACTGCGCCCTGCCTGCCCGTCCCCCGTGGGTGAGTGGACACAGCCAGATCCGCACTGCGCCTTGCATGCCCATCTCCCGTCAGTGAGTGGACACAGCCAGATCCGCACTGCGCCCTGCCTGCCCGTCTCCCGTGGGTGAGTGGACACAGCCAGATCCGCACTGCGCCCTGTCTGCCCGTCTCCCGTGGGTGAGTGGACACAGCCAAATCCGCACTGCGCCCTGCCTGCCCGTCTCCCGTGGGTGAGTGGACACAGCCAGATCCGCACTGCGCCGTGCCTGCCCGTCTCCCGTCAGTGAGTGGACACAGCCAGATCCGCACTGCGCCCTGCCTGCCCGTCTCCCGTGGGTGAGTGGACGCAGCCAGATCCGCACTGCGCCCTGCCTGACCGTCTCCCGTGGGCGAGTGGACACAGCCAGATCCGCACTGCGCCCAGCCTGCCCGTCTGCCTTGGGGAGTGGACACAGCCAGATCCGCACTGCGCCCTGCCTGGCCGTCTGCCGTGGGTGAGTGGACACAGCCAGATCCGCACTGCACCCTGCCTGCCAGTCTGCCGTGGGCGAGTGGACACAGCCAGATCCGCACAGCGCCCTGCCTGACCGTCTGCCGTGGGTGATTGGACACAGCCAGATCCGCACTGCGCCCTCCCTGACCGCCTGCCGTGGGTGAGTGGACACAGCCGGATCCGCACTGCGCCCTGCCTGCCCGTCTCCCGTGGGCGAGTGGACACAGCCAGATCCGCACTGCGCCCTGCCTGCCCGTCTACCGTGGGCGAGTGGACACAGCCAGATCCGCACTGTGCCCTGCCTGACCGTCTGCCGTGGGTGAGTTGACACAGACAGATCCACACTGCGCCCTGCCTGCCCGTCTGCCGTGGGCGAGTGGACACAGCCAGATCCGCAATGCGCCCTGCCTGACCGTCTGCCGTGGGTGAGTGGACACAGCCAGATCCGCACTGCGCCCTGCCTGACCGCCTGCCGTGGGTGAGTGGACACAGCCAAATACGCACTGCGCCCTGCCTGCCCGTCTCCCTAGGGCGAATTGACACAGCCAGATCCGCACTGCGCCCTGCTTGCCCGTCTGCCGTAGGTGAGTGGACACAGCCAGATCCGCACTGCGCCCTGCCTGACCGTCTGCCGTGGGTGAGTGGACACAGCCAGATCCGCACTGCGCCCTGCCTGACCGCCTGCCGTGGGTGAGTGGACACAGCCAGATCCGCACTGCGCCCTGCCTGCCCGTCTCCCATTGGCGAGTGGACACAGCCAGATCCGCACTGCGCCCTGCCTGCCCGTCTGCCGTGGGCGAGTGGACACAGCCAGATCCGCACTGCGCCCTGCCTGCCCGTCTGCCGTGGGTGAGTGGAAACAGCCAGATCCGCACTGCGCCCTGCCTGACCGCCTGCCGTGGGTGAGTGGACACAGCCAGATACGCACTGCGCCCTGCCTGCCCATCTCCCGTGGGCGAATTGACACAGCCAGATCCGCACTGCGCCCTGCCTGCCCGTCTGCCGTGGGTGAGTGGACACAGCCAGATCCGCACTGCGCCCTGCCTGACCGTCTGCCGTGGGTGAGTGGACACAGCAAGATCCGCACTGCGCCCTGCCTGACCGCCTGCAGTGGGTGAGTGGACACAGCCAGATCCGCACTGCGCCCTGCCTGCCCGTCTCCCGTGGGTGAGTGGACACAGCCAGATCCGCAATGCACCCTGTCTGACTGTCTGCCGTTGGTGAGTGGACACAGCCAGATCCGCACTGCGCCCTGCCTGACCGTCTGCCGTGGGTCAGTGGACATAGCAATATCCACACAGCACCCTCTCTGCCCGTCTCCTGTGGGTGTGTGGACACAGCCAGATCCGCACTGCGATCTGCCTGCCCGTCTCCCGTGGGTGAGTGGACACAGCCAGATCCGCACTGCGCCCTGCCTGCCCGTCCCCCGTGGGTGAGTGGACACAGCCAGATCCGCACTGCGCCTTGCATGCCCATCTCCCGTCAGTGAGTGGACACAGCCAGATCCGCACTGCGCCCTGCCTGCCCGTCTCCCGTGGGTGAGTGGACACAGCCAGATCCGCACTGCGCCCTGCCTGCCCGTCTCCCGTGGGTGAGTGGACACAGCCAGATCCGCACTGCACCCTGTCTGACCGTCTGCCGTGGGTGAGTGGACACAGCCAGATTCGCAATGCGCCCTGCCTGCCCATCTGCCGTCGGTCAGTGGACATAGCCATATCCACACAGCACCCTCTCTGCCCGTCTACCGTGGGTGAGTGGACACAGCCAGATCCACACTGCGCCTTGCCTGCCCGTCTCCCCTGGGTGAGGGGACACAGCCAGATCCGCTCTGCGCCCTGTCTGCCCGTCTCCCGTGGGTGAGTGGACACAGCCAGATCCGCACTGCGCCCTGCCTGCCCGTCTCCCGTGGGTGAGTGGACACAGCCAGATCCGCACTGCGCCGTGCCTGCCCGTCTCCCGTCAGTGAGTGGACACAGCCAGATCCGCACTGCGCCCTGCCTGCCCGTCTCCCGTGGGTGAGTGGACGCAGCCAGATCCGCACTGCGCCCTGCCTGCCCGTCTCCCGTGGGCGAGTGGACACAGCCAGATCCGCACTGCGCCCAGCCTGCCCGTCTGCCTTGGGGAGTGGACACAGCCAGATCCGCACTGCGCCCTGCCTGGCCGTCTGCCGTGGGTGAGTGGACACAGCCAGATCCGCACTGCACCCTGCCTGCCAGTCTGCCGTGGGCGAGTGGACACAGCCAGATCCGCACAGCGCCCTGCCTGACCGTCTGCCGTGGGTGATTGGACACAGCCAGATCCGCACTGCGCCCTCCCTGACCGCCTGCCGTGGGTGAGTGGACACAGCCGGATCCGCACTGCGCCCTGCCTGCCCGTATCCCGTGGGCGAGTGGACACAGCCAGATCCGCACTGCGCCCTGCCTGCCCGTCTGCCGTGGGCGAGTGGACACAGCCAGATCCGCACTGTGCCCTGCCTGACCGTCTGCCGTGGGTGAGTTGACACAGACAGATCCACACTGCGCCCTGCCTGCCCGTCTGCTGTGGGCGAGTGGACACAGCCAGATCCGCAATGCGCCCTGCCTGACCGTCTGCCGTGGGTGAGTGGACACAGCCAGATCCGCACTGCGCCCTGCCTGACCGCCTGCCGTGGGTGAGTGGACACAGCCAAATATGCACTGCGCCCTGCCTGCCCATCTCCCTAGGGTAATTGACACAGCCAGATCCGCACTGCGCCCTGCTTGCCCGTCTGCCGTAGGTGAGTGGACACAGCCAGATCCGCACTGCGCCCTGCCTGACCGTCTGCCGTGGGTGAGTGGACACAGCCAGATCCGCACTGCGCCCTGCCTGACCGCCTGCCGTGGGTGAGTGGACACAGCCAGATCCGCACTGCGCCCTGCCTGCCCGTCTCCCATGGGCGAGTGGACACAGCCAGATCCGCACTGCGCCCTGCCTGCCCGTTGCCGTGGGCGAGTGGACACAGCCAGATCCGCACTGCGCCCTGCCTGACCGTCTGCCGTGGGTGAGTGGAAACAGCCAGATCCGCACTGCGCCCTGCCTGACCGCCTGCCGTGGGTGAGTGGACACAGCCAGATACGCACTGCGCCCTGCCTGCCCATCTCCCGTGGGCGAATTGACACAGCCAGATCCGCACTGCGCCCTGCCTGCCCGTCTGCCGTGGGTGAGTGGACACAGCCAGATCCGCACTGCGCCCTGCCTGACCGTCTGCCGTGGGTGAGTGGACACAGCCAGATCCGCACTGCGCCCTGCCTGACCGCCTGCAGTGGGTGAATGGACACAGCCAGATCCGCACTGCGCCCTGCCTGACCGCCTGCCGTGGGTGAGTGGACACAGCCAGATACGCACTGCGCCCTGCCTGCCCGTCTCCCGTGGGCGAGTGGACACAGCCAGATCCGCACTGCGCCCTGCCAGCCCGTCCCCGTGGGTGAGCGGATACAGCCAGATCCGCACTGCGCCCTGCCTGCCCGTCTCCCGTGGGTGAGTGGACATAGCGAGATCCGCACTGCGCCCTGCCTGCCCGTCTCCCGTGGGTGAGTGGACACAGCCAGATCCGCACTGCGCCCTGCCTGACCGCCTGCCGTGGGTGAGTGGACACAGCCAGATCCGCACTGCGCCCTGCCTGCCCGTCTCCCGTGCGTGAGTGGACACAGCCAGATCCGCACTGAGCCTTGCCTGCCCGTCTCCCGTGGGTGAGTGGACACAGCCAGATCCGCACTGAGCCTTGCCTGCCCGTCTGACGTGGGTGAGTGGACACAGCCAGATCCGCACTGCGCCCTGCCTGCCCGTCTCCCGTGGGTGAGTGGACACAGCCAGATCCGCACTGCACCCTGTCTGACCGTCTGCCGTCGGTCAGTGGACATAGCCATATCCACACAGCACCCTCTCTGCCCGTCTCCCATGGGTGAGTGGACACAGCCAGATCCACACTGCGCCTTGCCTGCCCGTCTCCCCTGGGTGAGGGGACACAGCCAGATCCGCTCTGCGCCCTGTCTGCCCGTCTCCCGTGGGTGAGTGGACACAGCCAGATCCGCACTGCGCCCTGCCTGCCCGTCTCCCGTGGGCGAGTGGACACAGCCAGATCCGCACTGCGCCCAGCCTGCCCGTCTGCCTTGGGGAGTGGACACAGCCAGATCCGCACTGCGCCCTGCCTGACCGTCTGCCGTGGGTGAGTGGACACAGCCAGATCCGCACTGCGCCCTGCCTGCCAGTCTGCCGTGGGCGAGTGGACACAGCCAGATCCGCACAGCGCCCTGCCTGACCGTCTGCCGTGCGTGATTGGACACAGCCAGATCCGCACTGCGCCCTCCCTGACCGCCTGCCGTGGGCGAGTGGACACAGCCAGATCCGCACTGCGCCCTGCCTTCCCATCTCCCGTGGGCGAGTGGACACAGCCAGATCCGCACTGCGCCCTGCCTGCCCGTCTGCCGTGGGCGAGTGGACACAGCCAGATCTGCACTGTGCCCTGCCTGACCGTCTGCCGTGGGTGAGTTGACACAGCCAGATCCACACTGCGCCCAACCTGCCCATCTGCCGTGGGCGAGTGGACACAGCCAGATCCGCAATGCGCCCTGCCTGACCGTCTGCCGTGGGTGAGTGGACACAGCCAGATCCGCACTGCGCCCTGCCTGCCCGTCTCCCGTGGGTGAGTGGACACAGCCAGATCCGCACTGCGCCCTGCCTGCCCGTCTCCCGTGGGTGAGTGGACACAGCCAGATACGCACTGCGCCCTGCCTGACCTTCTGCCGTGGGTGAGTGGACACACCCAGATCCGCACTGCGCCCTGCCTGACCGCCTGCAGTGGGTGAGTGGACACAGCCAGATCCGCACTGCGCCCTGCCTGACCGCCTGCCGTGGGTGAGTGGACACAGCCAGATACGCACTGCGCCCTGCCTGCCCGTCTCCCGTGGGCGAGTGGACACAGCCAGATCCACACTGCGCCCTGCCTGCCCGTCCCCGTGGGTGAGTGGATACAGCCAGATCCGCACTGCGCCCTGCCTGCCCGTCTCCCGTGGGTGAGTGGACACAGCGAGATCCGCACTGCGCCCTGCCTGCCCGTCTCCCGTGGGTGAGTGGACACAGCCAGATCCGCACTGCGCCCTGCCTGCCCGTCTCCTGTGAATGAGTGGACAAAGCCAGATCCGCACTGAGCCTTGCCTGCCCGTCTCCCGTGGGTGAGTGGACACAGCCAGATCCGCACTGCGCCTTGCCTGCCCGTCTGCCGTGGGCGAGTGGACACAGCCAGATCCGCACTGCGCCCTGCCTGCCCGTCTGCCGTGGGTCAGTGGACATAGCCATATCCACACAGCACCATCTCTGCCCGTTTACGTGGGTGAGTGGACACAGCCAGATCCACACTGCGCCCTGCCTGCCCGTCTCCCGTGGGTGAGTGGACACAGCCAGATCCGCACAGCACCCTGTCTGACCGTCTGCCGTGGGTGAGTGGACACAGCCAGATCCGCACTGTGCCCTGCCTGCCCGTCTCCCGTGGGTGAGTGGACACAGCCAGATCCGCACTGCGCCTTGCATGCCCGTCTCCCGTCAGTGAGTGGACACAGCCAGATCCGCACTGCGCCCTGCCTGCCCGTCTCCCGTGGGTGAGTGGACACAGCCAGATCCGCACTGCGCCCTGCCTGACCGCCTGCCGTGGGTGAGTGGACACAGCCAAATACGCTCTGCGCCCTGCCTGCCCGTCTCCCTAGGGCGAATTGACACAGCCAGATCCGCACTGCGCCCTGCTTGCCCCTCTGCCGTAGGTGAGTGGACACAGCCAGATCCGCACTGCGCCCTGCCTGACCGTCTGCCGTGGATGAGTGGACACAGCCAGATCCGCACTGCGCCCTGCCTGACCGCCTGCCGTGGGTGAGTGGACACAGCCAGATCCGCACTGCGCCCTGCCTGCCCGTCTCCCGTGGGCGAGTGGACACAGCCAGATCCGCACTGCGCCCTGCCTGACCGTCTGCCGTGGGCGAGTGGACACAGCCAGATCCGCACTGCGCCCTGCCTGACCGTCTGCCGTGGGTGAGTGGAAACAGCCAGATCCGCACTGCGCCCTGCCTGACGGCCTGCCGTGGGTGAGTGGACACAGCCAGATACGCATTGCGCCCTGCCTGCCCATCTCCCGTGGGCGAATTGACACAGCCAGATCCGCACTGCGCCCTGCCTGCCCGTCTGCCGAGGGTGAGTGGACACAGCCAGATCCGCACTGCGCCCTGCCTGACCGTCTGCCGTGGGTGAGTGGACACAGCCAGATCCGCACTGCGCCCTGCCTGACCGCCTGCAGTGGGTGAGTGGACACAGCCAGATCCGCACTGCGCCCTGCCTGACCGCCTGCCGTGGGTGAGTGGACACAGCCAGATACGCACTGCGCCCTGCCTGCCCGTCTTCCGTGGGCGAGTGGACACAGCCAGATCCACACTGCGCCCTGCCTGCCCGTCCCCGTGGGTGAGTGGACACAGCCAGATCCGTACTGCGCCCTGCTTGCCCGTCTCCCGTGGGTGAGTGGACACAGCCAGATCCGCACTGCGCCCTGCCTGACCGCCTGCCGTGGGTGAGTGGACACAGCCAGATCCGCACTGCGCCCTGCCTGCCCGTCTCCCGTGCGTGAGTGGACACAGCCAGATCCGCACTGAGCCTTGCCTGCCCGTCTCCCGTGGGTGAGTGGACACAGCCAGATCCGCACTGAGCCTTGCCTGCCCGTCTGACGTGGGTGAGTGGACACAGCCAGATCCGCACTGCGTCCTGCCTGCCCGTCTCCCGTGGGTGAGTGGACACAGCCAGATCCGCACAGCACCCTGTCTGACCGTCTGCCGTGGGTGAGTGGACACAGCCAGATTCGCAATGCGCCCTGCCTGCCCATCTGCCGTCGGTCAGTGGACATAGCCATATCCACACAGCACCCTCTCCGCCCGTCTCCCGTGGGTTAGTGGACACAGCCAGATCCACACTGCGCCTTGCCTGCCCGTCTCCCCTGGGTGAGGGGACACAGCCAGATCCGCTCTGCGCCCTGTCTGCCCGTCTCCCGTGGGTGAGTGGACACAGCCAGATTCGCACTGCGCCCTGCCTGCCCGTCTCCCGTGGGTGAGTGGACACAGCCAGATCCGCACTGCGCCGTGCCTGCCCGTCTCCCGTCGGTGAGTGGACACAGCCAGATCCGCACTGCGCCCTGCCTGCCCGTCTCCCGTGGGTGAGTGGACACAGCCAGATCCGCACTGCGCCCAGCCTGCCCGTCTGCCTTGGGGAGTGGACACAGCCAGATCCGAACTGCGCCCTGCCTGGCCGTCTGCCGTGGGTGAGTGGACACAGCCAGATCCACACTGCGCCCTGCCTGCCAGTCTGCCGTGGGCGAGTGGACACAGCCAGATCCGCACAGAGCCCTGCCTGACCGTCTGCCGTGGGTGATTGGACACAGCCAGATCCGCACTGCGCCCTGCCTGCCCGTCTGCCGTGGGCGAGTGGACACAGCCAGATCCGCACTGTGCCCTGCCTGACCGTCTGTCGTGGGTGAGTTGACACAGCCAGATCCACACTGCGCCCTGCCTGCCCGTCTGCCGTGGGCGAGTGGACACAGCCAGATCCGCAATGCGCTCTGCCTGACCGTCTGCCGTGGGTGAGTGGACACAGCCAGATCCGAACTGCGCCCTGCCTGACCGCCTGCCGTGGGTGAGTGGACACAGCCAAATACGCACTGCGCCCTGCCTGCCCGTCTCCCTAGGGCGAATAGACACAGCCAGATCCGCACTGCGCCCTGCTTGCCCGTCTGCCGTAGGTGAGTGGACACAGCCAGATCCGCACTGCGCCCTACCTGACCGTCTGCCGTGGGTGAGTGGACACAGCCAGATCCGCACTGCGCCCTACCTGACCGCCTGCCGTGGGTGAGTGGACACAGCCAGATCCGCACTGCGCCCTGCCTGCCCGTCTGCCGTGGGCGAGTGGACACAGCCAGATCCGCACTGCGCCCTGCCTGACCGTCTGCCGTGGGTGAGTGGAAACAGCCAGATCCGCACTGCGCCCTGCCTGACCGCCTGCCGTGGGTGAGTGGACACAGCCAGATACGCACTGCGCCCTGCCTGCCCATCTCCCGTGGGCCAATTGACACAGCCAGATCCGCACTGCGCCCTGTCTGCCCGTCTGCCGTGGGTGAGTGGACACAGCCAGATCCGCACTGCGCCCTGCCTGACCGTCTGCCGTGGGTGAGTGGACACAGCCAGATCCGCACTGCGCCCTGCCTGACCACCTGCAGTGGGTGAGTGGACACAGCCAGATCCGCACTGCGCACTGCCTGACCGCCTGCCGTGGGTGAGTGGACACAGCCAGATACGCACTGCGCCCTGCCTGCCCGTCTCCCGTGGGCGAGTGGACACAGCCAGATCCGCACTGCGCCCTGCCTGCCCGTCCCCGTGCGTGAGTGGATACAGCCAGATCCGCACTGCGCCCTGCCTGCCCGTCTCCCGTGGGTGAGTGGACATAGCGAGATCCGCACTGCGCCCTGCCTGCCCGTCTCCCGTGGGTGAGTGGACACAGCCAGATCCGCACTGCGCACTGCCTGCCCGTCTCCCGTGGGTGAGTGGACACAGCCAGATCCGCACTGCACCCTACCTGACCGCCTGCCATGGGTGAGTGTACACAGCCAGATCCGTACTGCGCCCTGCTTGCCCGTCTCCCGTGGTTGAGTGGACACAGCCAGATCCGCACTGCGCCCTGCCTGCCCGTCTCCCGTGCGTGAGTGGACACAGCCAGATCCGCACTGAGCCTTGCCTGCCCGTCTCCCGTGGGTGAGTGGACACAGCCAGATCCGCACTGAGCCTACCTGCCCGTCTGACGTGGGTGAGTGGACACAGCCAGATCCGCACTGCGCCCTGCCTGCCCGTCTCCCGTGGGTGAGTGGACACAGCCAGATCCGCACTGCACCCTGTCTGACCGTCTGCCGTCGGTCAGTGGACATAGCCATATCCACACAGCACCCTCTCTGCCCGTCTCCCATGGGTGAGTGGACACAGCCAGATCCACACTGCGCCTTGCCTGCCCGTCTCCCCTGGGTGAGGGGACACAGCCAGATCCGCTCTGCGCCCTGTCTGCCCGTCTCCCGTGGGTGAGTGGACACAGCCAGATCCGCACTGCGCCCTGCCTGCCCGTCTCCCGTGGGTGAGTGGACACAGCCAGATCCGCACTGCGCCGTGCCTGCCCGTCTCCCGTCAGTGAGTGGACACAGCCAGATCCGCACTGCGCCCTGCCTGCCCGTCTCCTGTGGGTGAGTGGACACAGCCAGATCCGCACTGCGCCCTGCCTGCCCGTCTCCCGTGGGCGAGTGGACACAGCCAGATCCGCACTGCGCCCAGCCTGCCCGTCTGCCTTGGGGAGTGGACACAGCCAGATCCGCACTGCGCCCTGCCTGACCGTCTGCCGTGGGTGAGTGGACACAGCCAGATCCGCACTGCGCCCTGCCTGCCCGTCTGCCGTGGGTGAGTGGACACAGCCAGATCCGCAATGCGCCCTTCCTGACGGTCTGCCGTGGGTGAGTGGACACAGCCAGATCCGCACTGCGCCCTGCCTGACCGCCTGCAGTGGGTGAGTGGACACAGCCAGATCCGCACTGCGCCCTGCATGACCGCCTGCCGTGGGTGAGTGGACACAGCCAGATACGCACTGCGCCCTGCCTGCCCGTCTCCCGTGGGCGAGTGGACACAGCCAGATCCGCACTGCGCCCTGCCTGCCCGTCCCCGTGCGTGAGTGGATACAGCCAGATCCGCACTGCGCCCTGCCTGCCCGTCTCCCGTGGGTGAGTGGACATAGCGAGATCCGCACTGCGCCCTGCCTGCCCGTCTCCCGTGGGTGAGTGGACACAGCCAGATCCGCACTGCGCACAGCCTGCCCGTCTCCCGTGGGTGAGTGGACACAGCCAGATCCGCACTGCACCCTACCTGACCGCCTGCCATGGGTGAGTGTACACAGCCAGATCCGTACTGCGCCCTGCTTGCCCGTCTCCCGTGGGTGAGTGGACACAGCCAGATCCGCACTGCGCCCTGCCTGACCGCCTGCCGTGGGTGAGTGGACACAACCAGATCCGCACTGCGCCCTGCCTGCCCGTCTCCCGTGGGTGAGTGGACACAGCCAGATCCGCACTGAGCCTTGCCTGCCCGTCTGACGTGGGTGAGTGGACACAGCCAGATCCGCACTGCGCCCTGCCTGCCCGTCTCCCGTGGGTGAGTGGACACAGCCAGATCCGCACTGCACCCTGTCTGACCGTCTGCCGTCGGTCAGTGGACATAGCCATATCCACACAGCACCCTCTCTGCCCGTCTCCCATGGGTGAGTGGACACAGCCAGATCCACACTGCGCCTTGCCTGCCCGTCTCCCCTGGGTGAGGGGACACAGCCAGATCCGCTCTGCGCCCTGTCTGCCCGTCTCCCGTGGGTGAGTGGACACAGACAGATCCGCACTGCGCCGTGCCTGCCCGTCTCCCGTCAGTGAGTGGACACAGCCAGATCCGCACTGCGCCCTGCCTGCCCGTCTCCCGTGGGTGAGTGGACACAGCCAGATCCGCACTGCGCCCTGCCTGCCCGTCTCCCGTGGGCGAGAGGACACAGCCAGATCCGCACTGCGCCCAGCCTGCCCGTCTGCCTTGGGGAGTGGACACAGCCAGATCCGCACTGCGCCCTGCCTGACCGTCTGCCGTGGGTGAGTGGACACAGCCAGATCCGCACTGCGCCCTGCCTGCCAGTCTGCCATGGGCGAGTGGACACAGCCAGATCCGCACAGCGCCCTGCCTGACCGTCTGCCGTGCGTGATTGGACACAGCCAGATCCGCACTGCGCCCTCCCTGACCGCCTGCCGTGGGTGAGTGGACACAGCCGGATCCGCACTGCGCCCTGCCTGCCCGTCTCCCGTGGGCGAGTGGACACAGCCAGATCCGCACTGCGCCCTGCCTGCCCGTCTGCCGTGGGCGAGTGGACACAGCCAGATCTGCACTGTGCCCTGCCTGACCGTCTGCCGTGGGTGAGTTGACACAGCCAGATCCACACTGCGCCCTGCCTGCCCGTCTGCCGTGGGCGAGTGGACACAGCCAGATCCGCAATGCGCCCTGCCTGACCGTCTGCCGTGGGTGAGTGGACACAGCCAGATCCGCACTGCGCCCTGCCTGACCGCCTGCAGTGGGTGAGTGGACACAGCCAGATCCGCACTGCGCCCTGCATGACCGCCTGCCGTGGGTGAGTGGACACAGCCAGATACGCACTGCGCCCTGCCTGCCCGTCTCCCGTGGGCGAGTGGACACAGCCAGATCCGCACTGCGCCCTGCCTGCCCGTCCCCGTGCGTGAGTGGATACAGCCAGATCCGCACTGCGCCCTGCCTGCCCGTCTCCCGTGGGTGAGTGGACATAGCGAGATCCGCACTGCGCCCTGCCTGCCCGTCTCCCGTGGGTGAGTGGACACAGCCAGATCCGCACTGCGCACAGCCTGCCCGTCTCCCGTGGGTGAGTGGACACAGCCAGATCCGCACTGCACCCTACCTGACCGCCTGCCATGGGTGAGTGTACACAGCCAGATCCGTACTGCGCCCTGCTTGCCCGTCTCCCGTGGGTGAGTGGACACAGCCAGATCCGCACTGCGCCCTGCCTGACCGCCTGCCGTGGGTGAGTGGACACAACCAGATCCGCACTGCGCCCTGCCTGCCCGTCTCCCGTGGGTGAGTGGACACAGCCAGATCCGCACTGAGCCTTGCCTGCCCGTCTGACGTGGGTGAGTGGACACAGCCAGATCCGCACTGCGCCCTGCCTGCCCGTCTCCCGTGGGTGAGTGGACACAGCCAGATCCGCACTGCACCCTGTCTGACCGTCTGCCGTCGGTCAGTGGACATAGCCATATCCACACAGCACCCTCTCTGCCCGTCTCCCATGGGTGAGTGGACACAGCCAGATCCACACTGCGCCTTGCCTGCCCGTCTCCCCTGGGTGAGGGGACACAGCCAGATCCGCTCTGCGCCCTGTCTGCCCGTCTCCCGTGGGTGAGTGGACACAGCCAGATCCGCACTGCGCCGTGCCTGCCCGTCTCCCGTCAGTGAGTGGACACAGCCAGATCCGCACTGCGCCCTGCCTGCCCGTCTCCCGAGGGTGAGTGGACACAGCCAGATCTGCACTGCGCCCTGCCTGCCCGTCTCCCGTGGGCGAGTGGACACAGCCAGATCCGCACTGCGCCCAGCCTGCCCGTCTGCCTTGGGGAGTGGACACAGCCAGATCCGCACTGCGCCCTGCCTGACCGTCTGCCGTGGGTGAGTGGACACAGCCAGATCCGCACTGCGCCCTGCCTGCCAGTCTGCCATGGGCGAGTGGACACAGCCAGATCCGCACAGCGCCCTGCCTGACCGTCTGCCGTGCGTGATTGGACACAGCCAGATCCGCACTGCGCCCTCCCTGACCGCCTGCCGTGGGTGAGTGGACACAGCCGGATCCGCACTGCGCCCTGCCTGCCCGTCTCCCGTGGGCGAGTGGACACAGCCAGATCCGCACTGCGCCCTGCCTGCCCGTCTGCCGTGGGCGAGTGGACACAGCCAGATCTGCACTGTGCCCAGCCTGACCGTCTGCCGTGGGTGAGTTGACACAGCCAGATCCACACTGCGCCCTGCCTGCCCGTCTGCCGTGGGCGAGTGGACACAGCCAGATCCGCAATGCGCCCTGCCTGACCGTCTGCCGTGGGTGAGTGGACACAGCCAGATCCGCACTGCGCCCTGCCTGACCGCCTGCCGTGGGTGAATGGACACAGCCAAATACGCACTGCGCCCTGCCTGCCCGTCTCCCTAGGTCGAATTGACACAGCCAGATCCGCACTGCGCCCTGCTTGCCCCTCTGCCCTAGGTGAGTGGACACAGCCAGATCCGCACTGCGCCCTGCCTGACTGTCTGCCGTGGGTGAGTGGACACAGCCAGATCCGCACTGCGCCCTGCCTGACCGCCTGCCGTGGGTGAGTGGACACAGCCAGATCCGCACTGCGCCCTGCCTGCCCGTCTCCCGTGGGCGAGTGGACACAGCCAGATCCGCACTGCGCCCTGCCTGCCCGTCTGCCGTGGGCGAGTGGACACAGCCAGATCCGCACTGCGCCCTGCCTGACCGTCTGCCGTGGGTGAGTGGAAACAGCCAGATCCGCACTGCGCCCTGCCTGACCGCCTGCCGTGGGTGAGTGGACACAGCCAGATACGCACTGCGCCCTGCCTGCCCATCTCCCTTGGGCTAATTGACACAGCCAGATCCGCACTGCGCCCTGCCTGCCCGTCTGCCGTGGGTGAGTGGACACAGCCAGATCCGCGCTGCGCCCTGCCTGACCGTCTGCCGTGGGTGAGTGGAAACAGCCAGATCCGCACTGCGCCCTGCCTGACCGCCTGCAGTGGGTGAGTGGACACAGCCAGATCCGCACTGCGCCCTGCCGGACCGCCTGCCGTGGGTGAGTGGACACAGCCAGATACGCACTGCGCCCTGCCTGCCCGTCTCCCGTGGGCGAGTGGACACAGCCAGATCCACACTGCGCCCTGCCTGCCCGTCCCCGTGGGTGAGTGGATACAGCCAGATCCGCACTGCGCCCTGCCTGCCCGTCTCCCGTGGGTGAGTGGACACAGCCAGATCCGCACTGCGCCCTGCCTGCCCGTCTCCCGTGGGTGAGTGGACACAGCCAGATCCGCACTGCGCCCTGCCTGCCCGTCTCCTGTGAATGAGTGGACACAGCCAGATCCGCACTGAGCCTTGCCTGCCCGTCTCCCGTGGGTGAGTGGACACAGCCAGATCCGCACTGCGCCTTGCCTGCCCGTCTGCCGTGGGCGAGTGGACACAGCCAGATCCGCACTGCGCCCTGCCTGCCCGTCTGCCGTGGGTCAGTGGACATAGCCATATCCACACAGCACCATCTCTGCCCGTCTCCCGTGGGTGAGTGGACACAGCCAGATCCACACTGCGCCCTGCCTGCCCGTCTCCCGTGGGTGAGTGGACACAGCCAGATTCGCAATGCGCCCTGCCTGCCCATCTGCCGTCGGTCAGTGGACATAGCCATATCCACACAACACCCTCTCTGCCCGTCTACCGTGGGTGAGTGGACACAGCCAGATCCACACTGCGCCTTGCCTGCCCGTCTCCCCTGGGTGAGGGGACACAGCCAGATCCGCTCTGCGCCCTGTCTGCCCGTCTCCCGTGGGTGAGTGGACACAGCCAGATCCGCACTGCGCCCTGCCTGCCCGTCTCCCGTGGGTGAGTGGACACAGCCAGATCCGCACTGCGCCGTGCCTGCCCGTCTCCCGTCAGTGAGTGGACACAGCCAGATCCGCACTGCGCCCTGCCTGCCCGTCTCCCGTGGGTGAGTGGACGCAGCCAGATCCGCACTGCGCCCTGCCTGCCCGTCTCCCGTGGGCGAGTGGACACAGCCAGATCCGCACTGCGCCCAGCCTGCCCGTCTGCCTTGGAGAGTGGACACAGCCAGATCCGCCCTGCGCCCTGCCTGGCCGTCTGCCGTGGGTGAGTGGACACAGCCAGATCCGCACTGCACCCTGCCTGCCAGTCTGCCGTGGGCGAGTGGACACAGCCAGATCCGCACAGCGCCCTGCCTGACCGTCTGCCGTGGGTGATTGGACACAGCCAGATCCGCACTGCGCCCTCCCTGACCGCCTGCCGTGGGTGAGTGGACACAGCCGGATCCGCACTGTGCCCTGCCTGCCCGTCTCCCGTGGGCGAGTGGACACAGCCAGATCCGCACTGCGCCCTGCCTGCCCGTCTGCCGTGGGCGAGTGGACACAGCCAGATCTGCACTGTGCCCTGCCTGACAGTCTGCCGTGGGTGAGTTGACACAGCCAGATCCACACTGCGCCCTGCCTGCCCGTCTGCCGTGGGCGAGTGGACACAGCCAGATCCGCAATGCGCCCAGCCTGACCGTCTGCCGTGGGTGAGTGGACACAGCCAGATCCGCACTGCGCCCTGCCTGACCGCCTGCCGTGGGTGAATGGACACAGCCAAATACGCACTGCGCCCTGCCTGCCCGTCTCCCTAGGTCGAATTGACACAGCCAGATCCGCACTGCGCCCTGCTTGCCCCTCTGCCGTAGGTGAGTGGACACAGCCAGATCCGCACTGCGCCCTGCCTGACCGTCTGCCGTGGGTGAGTGGACACAGCCAGATCCGCACTGCGCCCTGCCTGACCGCCTGCCGTGGGTGAGTGGACACAGCCAGATCCGCACTGCGCCCTGCCTGCCCGTCTCCCGTGGGCGAGTGGACACAGCCAGATCCGCACTGCGCCCTGCCTGCCCGTCTGCCGTGGGCGAGTGGACACAGCCAGATCCGCACTGCGCCCTGCCTGACCGTCTGCCGTGGGTGAGTGGAAACAGCCAGATCCGCACTGCGCCCTGCCTGACCGCCTGCCGTGGGTGAGTGGACACAGCCAGATACGCACTGCGCCCTGCCTGCCCATCTCCCGTGGGCGAATTGACACAGCCAGATCCGCACTGCGCCCTGCCTGCCCGTCTGCCGTGGGTGAGTGGACACAGCCAGATCCGCGCTGCGCCCTGCCTGACCGTCTGCCGTGGGTGAGTGGACACAGCCAGATCCGCACTGCGCCCTGCCTGACCGCCTGCAGTGGGTGAGTGGACACAGCCAGATCCGCACTGCGCCCTGCCGGACCGCCTGCCGTGGGTGAGAGGACACAGCCAGATACGCACTGCGCCCTGCCTGCCCGTCTCCCGTGGGCGAGTGGACACAGCCAGATCCACACTGCTCCCTGCCTGCCCGTCCCCGTGGGTGAGTGGATACAGCCAGATCCGCACTGCGCCCTGCCTGCCCGTCTCCCGTGGGTGAGTGGACACAGCCAGATCCGCACTGCGCCCTGCCTGCCCGTCTCCCGTGGGTGAGTGGACACAGCCAGATCCGCACTGCGCCCTGCCTGCCCGTCTCCTGTGAATGAGTGGACACAGCCAGATCCGCACTGAGCCTTGCCTGCCCGTCTCCCGTGGGTGAGTGGACACAGCCAGATCCGCACTGCGCCTTGCCTGCCCGTATGCCGTGGGCGAGTGGACACAGCCAGATCCGCACTGCGCCCTGCCTGCCCGTCTGCCATGGGTCAGCGGACATAGCCATATCCACACAGCACCATCTCTGCCCGTCTCCCGTGGGTGAGTGGACACAGCCAGATCCACACTGCGCCCTGCCTGCCCGTCTCCCGTGGGTGAGTGGACACAGCCAGATCCGCACTGCACCCTGTCTGACCGTCTGCCGTGGGTGAGTGGACACAGCCAGATCCGCACTTTGCCCTGCCTGCCCGTCTCCCGTGGGTGAGTGGACACAGCCAGATCCGCACTGCGCCCTGCCTGCCCGTCTCCCGTGGGTGAGTGGACACAGCCAGATCCGCAATGCACCCTGTCTGACTGTCTGCCGTTGGTGAGTGGACACAGCCAGATCCGCACTGCGCCCTGCCTGACCGTCTGCCGTGGGTCAGTGGACATAGCCATATCCACACAGCACCCTCTCTGCCCGTCTCCTGTGGGTGTGTGGACACAGCCAGATCCGCACTGCGATCTGCCTGCCCGTCTCCCGTGGGTGAGTGGACACAGCCAGATCCGCACTGCGCCCTGCCTGCCCGTCCCCCGAGGGTGAGTGGACACAGCCAGATCCGCGCTGCGCCTTGCATGCCCATCTCCCGTCAGTGAGTGGACACAGCCAGATCCGCACTGCGCCCTGCCTGCCCGTCTCCCGTGGGTGAGTGGACACAGCCAGATCCGCACTGCGCCCTGCCTGCCCGTCTCCCGTGGGTGAGTGGACACAGCCAGATCCGCACTGCACCCTGTCTGACCGTCTGCCGTGGGTGAGTGGACACAGCCAGATTCGCAATGCGCCCTGCCTGCCCATCTGCCGTCGGTCAGTGGACATAGCCATATCCACACAACACACTCTCTGCCCGTCTACCGTGGGTGAGTGGACACAGCCAGATCCACACTGCGCCTTGCCTGCCCGTCTCCCCTGGGTGAGGGGACACAGCCAGATCCGCTCTGCGCCCTGTCTGCCCGTCTCCCGTGGGTGAGTGGACACAGCCAGATCCGCACTGCGCCCTGCCTGCCCGTCTCCCGTGGGTGAGTGGACACAGCCAGATCCGCACTGCGCCGTGCCTGCCCGTCTCCCGTCAGTGAGTGGCCACAGCCAGATCCGCACTGCGCCCTGCCTGCCCGTCTCCCGTGGGTGAGTGGACGCAGCCAGATCCGCACTGCGCCCTGCCTGCCCGTCTCCCGTGGGCGAGTGGACACAGCCAGATCCGCACTGCGCCCAGCCTGCCCGTCTGCCTTGGAGAGTGGACACAGCCAGATCCGCACTGCGCCCTGCCTGGCCGTCTGCCGTGGGTGAGTGGACACAGCCAGATCCGCACTGCACCCTGCCTGCCAGTCTGCCGTGGGCGAGTGGACACAGCCAGATCCGCACAGCGCCCTGCCTGACCGTCTGCCGTGGGTGATTGGACACAGCCAGATCCGCACTGCGCCCTCCCTGACCGCCTGCCGTGGGTGAGTGGACACAGCCGGATCCGCACTGTGCCCTGCCTGCCCGTCTCCCGTGGGCGAGTGGACACAGCCAGATCCGCACTGCGCCCTGCCTGCCCGTCTGCCGTGGGCGAGTGGACACAGCCAGATCCGCACTGTGCCCTGCCTGACCGTCTGCCGTGGGTGAGTTGACACAGACAGATCCACACTGCGCCCTGCCTGCCCGTCTGCCGTGGGCGAGTGGACACAGCCAGATCCGCACTGCGCCCTGCCTGACCGTCTGCCGTGGGTGAGTGGAAACAGCCAGATCCGCACTGCGCCCTGCCTGACCGCCTGCCGTGGGTGAGTGGACACAGCCAGATACGCACTGCGCCCTGCCTGCCCATCTCCCGTGGGCGAATTGACACAGCCAGATCCGCACTGCGCCCTGCCTGCCCGTCTGCCGTGGGTGAGTGGACACAGCCAGATCCGCACTGCGCCCTGCCTGACCGTCTGCCGTGGGTGAGTGGACACAGCCAGATCCGCACTGCGCCCTGCCTGACCGCCTGCAGTGGGTGAGTGGACACAGCCAGATCCGCACTGCGCCCTGCCTGCCCGTCTCCCGTGGGTGAGTGGACACAGCCAGATCCGCAATGCACCCTGTCTGATTGTCTGCCGTTGGTGAGTGGACACAGCCAGATCCGCACTGCGCCCTGCCTGACCGTCTGCCGTGGGTCAGTGGACATAGCCATATCCACACAGCACCCTCTCTGCCCGTCTCCTGTGGGTGTGTGGACACAGCCAGATCCGCACTGCGATCTGCCTGCCCGTCTCCCGTGGGTGAGTGGACACAGCCAGATCCGCACTGCGCCCTGCCTGCCCATCCCCCGTGGGTGAGTGGACACAGCCAGATCCGCACTGCGCCTTGCATGCCCATCTCCCGTCAGTGAGTGGACACAGCCAGATCCGCACTGCGCCCTGCCTGCCCGTCTCCCGTGGGTGAGTGGACACAGCCAGATCCGCACTGCGCCCTGCCTGCCCGTCTCCCGTGGGTGAGTGGACACAGCCAGATCCGCACTGCACCCTGTCTGACCGTCTGCCGTGGGTGAGTGGACACAGCCAGATTCGCAATGCGCCCTGCCTGCCCATCTGCCGTCGGTCAGTGGACATAGCCATATCCACACAGCACCCTCTCTGCCCGTCTACCGTGGGTGAGTGGACACAGCCAGATCCACACTGCGCCTTGCCTGCCCGTCTCCCCTGGGTGAGGGGACACAGCCAGATCCGCTCTGCGCCCTGTCTGCCCGTCTCCCGTGGGTGAGTGGACACAGCCAGATCCGCACTGCGCCCTGCCTGCCCGTCTCCCGTGGGTGAGTGGACACAGCCAGATCCGCACTGCGCCGTGCCTGCCCGTGTCCCTTCAGTGAGTGGACACAGCCAGATCCGCACTGCGCCCTGCCTGCCCGTCTCCCGTGGGTGAGTGGACGCAGCCAGATCCGCACTGCGCCCTGCCTGCCCGTCTCCCGTGGGCGAGTGGACACAGCCAGATCCGCACTGCGCCCAGCCTGCCCGTCTGCCTTGGGGAGTGGACACAGCCAGATCCGCACTGCGCCCTGCCTGGCCGTCTGCCGTGGGTGAGTGGACACAGCCAGATCCGCACTGCACCCTGCCTGCCAGTCTGCCGTGGGCGAGTGGACACAGCCAGATCCGCACAGCGCCCTGCCTGACCGTCTGCCGTGGGTGATTGGACACAGCCAGATCCGCACTGCGCCCTCCCTGACCGCCTGCCGTGGGTGAGTGGACACAGCCGGATCCGCACTGCGCCCTGCCTGCCCGTCTCCCGTGGGCGAGTGGACACAGCCAGATCCGCACTGCGCCCTGCCTGCCCGTCTGCCGTGGGCGAGTGGACACAGCCAGATCCGCACTGTGCCCTGCCTGACCGTCTGCCGTGGGTGAGTTGACACAGACAGATCCACACTGCGCCCTGCCTGCCCGTCTGCCGTGGGCGAGTGGACACAGCCAGATCCGCAATGCGCCCTGCCTGACCGTCTGCCGTGGGTGAGTGGACACAGCCAGATCCGCACTGCGCCCTGCCTGACCGCCTGCCGTTGGTGAGTGGACACAGCCAAATACGCACTGCGCCCTGCCTGCCCATCTCCCTAGGGCGAATTGACACAGCCAGATCCGCACTGCGCCCTGCTTGCCCGTCTGCCGTAGGTGAGTGGACACAGCCAGATCCGCACTGCGCCCTGCCTGACCGTCTGCCGTGGGTGAGTGGACACAGCCAGATCCGCACTGCGCCCTGCCTGACCGCCTGCCGTGGGTGAGTGGACACAGCCAGATCCGCACTGCGCCCTGCCTGCCCGTCTCCCATGGGCGAGTGGACACAGCCAGATCCGCACTGCGCCCTGCCTGCCCGTCTGCCGTGGGCGAGTGGACACAGCCAGAGCCGCACTGCGCCCTGCCTGACCGTCTGCCGTGGGTGAGTGGAAACAGCCAGATCCGCACTGCGCCCTGCCTGACCGCCTGCCGTGGGTGAGTGGACACAGCCAGATACGCACTGCGCCCTGCCTGCCCATCTCCCGTGGGCGAATTGACACAGCCAGATCCGCACTGCGCCCTGCCTGCCCGTCTGCCGTGGGTGAGTGGACACAGCCAGATCCGCACTGCGCCCTGCCTGACCGTCTGCCGTGGGTGAGTGGACACAGCCAGATCCGCACTGCGCCCTGCCTGACCGCCTGCAGTGGGTGAGTGGACACAGCCAGATCCGCACTGCGCCCTGCCTGACCGCCTGCCGTGGGTGAGTGGACACAGCCAGATACGCACTGCGCCCTGCCTGCCCGTCTCCCGTGGGCGAGTGGACACAGCCAGATCCGCACTGCGCCCTGCCTGCCCGTCCCCGTGGGTGAGTGGATACAGCCAGATCCGCACTGCGCCTTGCCTGCCCGTCTCCCGTGGGTGAGTGGACACAGCCAGATCCGCACTGAGCCTTGCCTGCCCGTCTCCCGTGGGTGAGTGGACACAGCCAGATCCGCACTGAGCCTTGCCTGCCCGTCTGACGTGGGTGAGTGGACACAGCCAGATCCGCACTGCGCCCTGCCTGCCCGTCTCCCATGGGTGAGTGGACACAGCCAGATCCGCACTGCACCCTGTCTGACCGTCTGCCGTCGGTCAGTGGACATAGCCATATCCACACAGCACCCTCTCTGCCCGTCACCCATGGGTGAGTGGACACAGCCAGATCCACACTGCGCCTTGCCTGCCCGTCTCCCCTGGGTGAGGGGACACAGCCAGATCCGCTCTGCGCCCTGTCTGCCCGTCTCCCGTGGGTGAGTGGACACAGCCAGATCCGCACTGCGCCGTGCCTGCCCGTCCCCCGTCAGTGAGTGGACACAGCCAGATCCGCACTGCGCCCTGCCTGCCCGTCTCCCGTGGGTGAGTGGACACAGCCAGATCCGCACTGCGCCCTGCCTGCCCGTCTCCCGTGGGCGAGTGGACACAGCCAGATCCGCACTGCGCCCAGCCTGCCCGTCTGCCTTGGGGAGTGGACACAGCCAGATCCGCACTGCGCCCTGCCTGACCGTCTGCCGTGGGTGAGTGGACACAGCCAGATCCGCACTGCGCCCTGCCTGCCAGTCTGCCGTGGGCGAGTGGACACAGCCAGATCCGCACAGCGCCCTGCCTGACCGTCTGCCGTGCGTGATTGGACACAGCCAGATCCGCACTGCGCCCTCCCTGACCGCCTGCCGTGGGTGAGTGGACACAGCCAGATCCGCACTGCGCCCTGCCTTCCCGTCTCCCGTGGGCGAGTGGACACAGCCAGATCCGCACTGCGCCCTGCCTGCCCGTCTGCCGTGGGTGAGTGGACACACCCAGATCCGCACTGCGCCCTGCCTGACCGCCTGCAGTGGGTGAGTGGACACAGCCAGATCCGCACTGCGCCCTACCTGACCGCCTGTCGTGGGTGAGTGGACACAGCCAGATACGCACTGCGCCCTGCCTGCCCGTCTCCCGTGGGCGAGTGGACACAGCCAGATCCACACTGCGCCCTGCCTGCCCGTCCCCGTGGGTGAGTGGATACAGCCAGATCCGCACTGCGCCCTGCCTTTCCGTCTCCCGTGGGTGAGTGGACACAGAGAGATCCGCACTGCGCCCTGCCTGCCCGTCTCCCGTGGGTGAGTGGACACAGCCAGATCCGCACTGCGCCCTGCCTGCCCGTCTCCTGTGAATGAGTGGACACAGCCAGATCCGCACTGAGCCTTGCCTGCCCGTCTCCCGTGGGTGAGTGGACACAGCCAGATCCGCACTGCGCCTTGCCTGCCCGTCTGCCGTGGGCGAGTGGACACAGCCAGATCCGCACTGCGCCCTGCCTGCCCGTCTGCCGTGGGTCAGTGGACATAGCCATATCCACACAGCACCATCTCTGCCCGTCTACCGTGGGTGAGTGGACACAGCCAGATCCACACTGCGCCCTGCCTGCCCGTCTCCCGTGGGTGAGTGGACACAGCCAGATCCGCACTGCACCCTGTCTGACCGTCTGCCGTGGGTGAGTGGACACAGCCAGATCCGCACTGTGCCCTGCCTGCCCGTCTCCCGTGGGTGAGTGGACACAGCCAGATCCGCACTGCGCCCTGCCTGCCCGTCTCCCGTGGGTGAGTGGACACAGCCAGATCCGCAATGCACCCTGTCTGACTGTCTGCCGTTGGTGAGTGGACACAGCCAGATCCGCACTGCGCCCTGCCTGACCGTCTGCCGTGGGTCAGTGGACATAGCCATATCCACACAGCACCCTCTCTGCCCGTCTCCTGTGGGTGTGTGGACACAGCCAGATCCGCACTGCGATCTGCCTGCCCATCTCCCGTGGGTGAGTGGACACAGCCAGATCCGCACTGCGCCCTGCCTGCCCGTCCCCCGTGGGTGAGTGGACACAGCCAGATCCGCACTGCGCCTTGCATGCCCGTCTCCCGTCAGTGAGTGGACACAGCCAGATCCGCACTGCGCCCTGCCTGCCCGTCTCCCGTGGGTGAGTGGACACAGACAGATCCGCACTGCGCCCTGCCTGCCCGTCTCCCGTGGGCGAGTGGACACAGCCAGATCCGCACTGCGCCCTGCCTGCCCGTCTGCCGTGGGTGAGTGGAGACAGCCAGATCCGCACTGCCCCCTGCCTGCCCGTCTGCCGTGGGTGAGTGGACACAGCCAGATCCGCGCTGCGCCCTGCCTGACCGTCTGCCGTGGGTGAGTGGACACAGCCAGATCCGCACTGCGCCCTGCCTGACCGCCTGCCGTGGGTGAGTGGACACAGCCAGATCCGCACTGCGCATTGCCTGCCCGTCTCCCCTGGGTGAGGGGACACAACCAGATCCGCACTGCGCCCTGCCTGCCCGTCTCCCGTGGGTGAGTGGACACAGCCAGATCCGCACTGCGCCCTGCCTGCCCGTCTCCCGTGGGTGAGTGGACACAGCCAGATCCACACTGCGCCTTGCCTGCCCGTCTCCCGTCAGTGAGTGGACACAGCCAGATACGCACTGCGCCCTGCCTGCCGGTCCGCCATGGGCGAGTGGACACAGCCAGATCCGCACTGCGCCCTGCCTGACCGTCTGCCGTGGGTGAGTGGACACAGCCAGATCCGCACTGCGCCCTGCCTGACCGTCTGCCGTGGGTGAGTGGACACAGCCAGATACGCACTGCGCCCTGCCTGCCCGTCTCCCATGGGTGAGTGGACACAGCCAGATCCACACTGCGCCCTGCCTGCCCATCCCCGTGGGTGAGTGGACACAGCCAGATCCACACTGTGCCCTGCCTGCCAGTCTGCCGTGGGTGAGTGGACACAGCCAGATCTGCACTGCGCCCTGCCTGACCGTCTGCCGTGGGTGAGTGGACACAGCCAGATCCGCACTGCGCCCTGCCTGACCGCCTGCTGTGGGTGCGTGGACACAGCCAGGTCCGCACTGCGCCCTGCCTGCCCGTCTGCCGTGGGTGAGTGGACACAGCCAGATCCACACTGCGCCCTGCCTGACCGTCTGCCGTGGGTGAGTGGACACAGCCAGATCCGCACTGCGCCCTGCCTGACCGCCTGCTGTGGGTGCGTGGACACAGCCAGATCCGCACTGCGCCCTGCCTGCCCGTCCGCCGTGGGCGAGTGGACACAGCCAGATCCGCACTGCGCCCTGCCTGCCCGTCTGCCGTAGGTCAGTGGACATAGCCATATCCACACAGCACCATCTCTGCCCGTCTCCCGTGGGTGAGTGGACACAGCCAGATCCACACTGCGCCCTGCCTGCACGTCTCCCGTGGGTGAGTGGACACAGCCAGATCCGCACTGCACCCTGTCTGACCGTCTGCCGTGGGTGAGTGGACACAGCCAGATCCGCACTGTGCCCTGCCTGCCCGTCTCCCGTGGGTGAGTGGACACAGCCAGATCCGCACTGCGCCCTGCCTGCCCGTCTCCCGTGGGTGAGTGGACACAGGCAGATCCGCAATGCACCCTGTCTGACCGTCTGCCGTGGGTGAGTGGACACAGCCAGATCCGCACTGATCCTTGCCTGCCCGTCTCACGTGGGTGAGTTGACACAGCCAGAATCGCACTGCGCCCTGCCTGCCCTTCTCCCGTGGGTGAGTGGACACAGCCAGATCCGCACTGCACCCTGTCTGACCATCTGCCGTGTGTGAGTGGACACAACCCAGATCCGCACTGCGCCCTGCCTGCCCGTCTGCCGTGGGTCAGTGGACATAGCCATATCCACACAGCACCCTCTCTGCCCGTCTCCCGTGGGTGAGTGGACACAGCCAGATCCACACTGCGCCTTGCCTACCCGTCTCCCCTGGGTGAGGGGACACAGCCAGATACACACTGCGCCCTGCTTGCCCGTCTGCCGTGGGCGAGTGGACACAGCCAGATCCGCACTGCGCCCTGCCTGACCGTCTGCCGTGGGTGAATGGACACAGCCAGATCCGCACTGCGCCCTGCCTGACCGCCTGCCGTGGGTGAGTGGACACAGCCAGATACGCCCTGTGCCCTGCCTACCCGTCTGCCGTGGGCGAGTGGACACAGCCAGATCCGCACTGTGCCCTGCCTGCCCGTCCCCGTGGGTGAGTGGATACCGCCAGATCCGC
Source organism: Microcebus murinus (assembly GCF_040939455.1). Lineage (NCBI taxonomy): Eukaryota > Metazoa > Chordata > Mammalia > Primates > Cheirogaleidae > Microcebus > Microcebus murinus. The sequence goes on along the minus strand of NC_134125.1, from coordinate 32,580,369 downwards.
ACTGCGCCCTGCCTGCCCGTCTCCCGTGGGTGAGTGGACATAGCGAGATCCGCACTGCGCCTTGCCTGCCCGTCTCCCGTTGGTTAGTGGACACAGCCAGATACGCACTGCGCCCTGCCTGACCGTCTCCCGTGGGTGAGTGGACACAGCCAGATCTGCACTGAGCCTTGCCTGCCCGTCTGACGTGGGTGAGTGGACACAGCCAGATCCGCACTGCGCCCTGCCTGACCGCCTGCAGTGGGTGAGTGGACACAGCCAGATCCGCACTGCGCCCTGCCTGACCGCCTGCCGTGGGTGAGTGGACACAGCCAGATACGCACTGCGCCCTGCCTGCCCGTCTCCCGTGGGCGAGTGGACACAGCCAGATCCGCACTGCGCCCTGCCTGCCCTTCCCCGTGGGTGAGTGGATACAGCCAGATCCGCACTGCGCCCTGCCTGCCCGTCTCCCGTGGGTGAGTGGACATAGCGAGATCCGCACTGCACCCTGCCTGCCCGTCTCCCGTGGGTGAGTGGACACAGCCAGATCCGCACTGCGCCCTGCCTGCCCGTCTCCCGTGGGTGAGTGGACACAGCCAGATCCGCACTGCACCCTACCTGACCGCCTGCCATGGGTGAGTGGACACAGCCAGATCCGTACTGCGCCCTGCTTGCCGGTCTCCCGTGGGTGAGTGGACACAGCCAGATCCGCACTGCGCCCTGCCTGACCGCCTGCCGTGGGTGAGTGGACACAGCCAGATCCGCACTGCGCCCTGCCTACCCGTCTGCCGTGGGTGAGTGGACACAGCCTGATCTGAACTGCGCCCTGCCTGCCCGTCTGCCGTCTGTCAGTGGACATAGCCAGATCCACACAGCACCCTCTCTGCCCGTCTCCCGTGGGTGAGTGGACACAGCCAGATCCACACTGCGCCTTGCCTGCCCGTCTCCCGTGGGTGAGTGGACACAGCAAGATCGGCACTGTGCCCTGCCTGCCCGTCTGCAGTGTGTGAGTGGACACAGCCAGATCCGCACTGCGCCCTGCCTGCCCGTCTGCCGTGGATCAGTGACATAGCCAGATCCACACAGCACCCTCTCTGCCCGTCTCCCGTGGGTGAGTGGACACAGCCAGATCCACACTGCGCCCTGCCTTCCCGTCTCCCGTGGGTGAGTGGACACAGCCAGATCGGCACTGTGCCCTGCCTGCCCGTCTCCCGTGGGTGAGTGGACACAGCCAGATCCGCACTGCGCCCTGAATGACCGTCTGCCGTGGGTGAGTGGACACAGCCAGATCTGCACTGCGCCTTGCCTGCCCGTCTACCGTGGGTCAGTGGACATAGCCAGATCCACACAGCACCCTCTCTGCCCGTCTCCCGTGGGTGAGTGGACACAGCCAGATCTACACTGCGCCTGGCCTACCCGTCTCCCGTGGGAGAGTGGACACAGCCAGATCCGCACTGTGCCCTGCCTGCCCGTCTCCCGTGGTTGAGTGGACACAGCTAGATCCGCACTGCGCCCTGCCTGACCGTCAGCCGTGGGTCAGTGGACATAGCCAGATCCACACGCACCCTCTCTACCCGTCTCCCCTTGGTTAGATGACACAGCCACATCCACAATGCGCTTTGCCTACACGTCTCCCGTGGGTGAGTGGAAACAGCCAGATCCACACTTCGCCCTGCCGGCCAATCTGCCGTGGGTGAGTGGACACAGGCAGATACACAGTGCGCCTTGCCTGCCCTTCTCCAGTGGGTGAGTGGACACAGCCATATCCGCACTGCGCCCTGCCTGCCCATCTCCCGTGGGCGAATTGACACAGCCAGATCCGCACTGCGCCCTGCCTGCCCGTCTGCCGTGGGTGAGTGGACACAGCCAGATCCGCGCTGCGCCCTGCCTGACCGTCTGCCGTGGGTGAGTGGACACAGCCAGATCCGCACTGCGCCCTGCCTGACCGCCTGCAGTGGGTGAGTGGACACAGCCAGATCCGCACTGCGCCCTGCCGGACCGCCTGCCGTGGGTGAGTGGACACAGCCAGATACGCACTGCGCCCTGCCTGCCCGTCTCCCGTGGGCGAGTGGACACAGCCAGATCCACACTGCGCCCTGCCTGCCCGTCCCCGTGGGTGAGTGGATACAGCCAGATCCGCACTGCGCCCTGCCTGCCCGTCTCCCGTGGGTGAGTGGACACAGCCAGATCCGCACTGCGCCCTGCCTGCCCGTCTCCCGTGGGTGAGTGGACACAGCCAGATCCGCACTGCGCCCTGCCTGCCCGTCTCCTGTGAATGAGTGGACACAGCCAGATCCGCACTGAGCCTTGCCTGCCCGTCTCCCGTGGGTGAGTGGACACAGCCAGATCCGCACTGCGCCTTGCCTGCCCGTCTGCCGTGGGCGAGTGGACACAGCCAGATCCGCACTGCGCCCTGCCTGCCCGTCTGCCGTGGGTCAGTGGACATAGCCATATCCACACAGCACCATCTCTGCCCGTCTCCCGTGGGTGAGTGGACACAGCCAGATCCACACTGCGCCCTGCCTGCCCGTCTCCCGTGGGTGAGTGGACATAGCCAGATCCGCACTGCACCCTGTCTGACCGTCTGCCGTGGGTGAGTGGACACAGCCAGATCCGCACTTTGCCCTGCCTGCCCGTCTCCCGTGGGTGAGTGGACACAGCCAGATCCGCACTGCGCCCTGCCTGCCCGTCTCCCGTGGGTGAGTGGACACAGCCAGATCCGCAATGCACCCTGTCTGACTGTCTGCCGTTGGTGAGTGGACACAGCCAGATCCGCACTGCGCCCTGCCTGACCGTCTGCCGTGGGTCAGTGGACATAGCCATATCCACACAGCACCCTCTCTGCCCGTCTCCTGTGGGTGTGTGGACACAGCCAGATCCGCACTGCGATCTGCCTGCCCGTCTCCCGTGGGTGAGTGGACACGGCCAGATCCGCACTGCGCCCTGCCTGCCCGTCCCCCGTGGGTGAGTGGACACAGCCAGATCCGCACTGCGCCTTGCATGCCCATCTCCCGTCAGTGAGTGGACACAGCCAGATCCGCACTGCGCCCTGCCTGCCCGTCTCCCGTGGGTGAGTGGACACAGCCAGATCCGCACTGCGCCCTGCCTGCCCATCTCCCGTGGGTGAGTGGACACAGCCAGATCCGCACTGCACCCTGTCTGACCGTCTGCCGTGGGTGAGTGGACACAGCCAGATTCGCAATGCGCCCTGCCTGCCCATCTGCCGTCGGTCAGTGGACATAGCCATATCCACACAACACCCTCTCTGCCCGTCTACCGTGGGTGAGTGGACACAGCCAGATCCACACTGCGCCTTGCCTGCCCGTCTCCCCTGGGTGAGGGGACACAGCCAGATCCGGTCTGCGCCCTGTCTGCCCGTCTCCCGTGGGTGAGTGGACACAGCCAGATCCGCACTGCGCCCTGCCTGCCCGTCTCCCGTGGGTGAGTGGACACAGCCAGATCCGCACTGCGCCGTGCCTGCCCGTCTCCCGTCAGTGAGTGGACACAGCCAGATCCGCACTGCGCCCTGCCTGCCCGTCTCCCGTGGGTGAGTGGACGCAGCCAGGTCCGCACTGCGCCCTGCCTGCCCGTCTCCCGTGGGCGAGTGGACACAGCCAGATCCGCACTGCGCCCAGCCTGCCCGTCTGCCTTGGAGAGTGGACACAGCCAGATCCGCACTGCGCCCTGCCTGGCCGTCTGCCGTGGGTGAGTGGACACAGCCAGATCCGCACTGCACCCTGCCTGCCAGTCTGCCGTGGGCGAGTGGACACAGCCAGATCCGCACAGCGCCCTGCCTGACCGTCTGCCGTGGGTGATTGGACACAGCCAGATCCGCACTGCGCCCTCCCTGACCGCCTGCCGTGGGTGAGTGGACACAGCCGGATCCGCACTGTGCCCTGCCTGCCCGTCTCCCGTGGGCGAGTGGACACAGCCAGATCCGCACTGCGCCCTGCCTGCCCGTCTGCCGTGGGCGAGTGGACACAGCCAGATCCGCACTGTGCCCTGCCTGACCGTCTGCCGTGGGTGAGTTGACACAGACAGATCCACACTGCGCCCTGCCTGCCCGTCTGCCGTGGGCGAGTGGACACAGCCAGATCCGCACTGCGCCCTGCCTGACCGTCTGCCGTGGGTGAGTGGAAACAGCCAGATCCGCACTGCGCCCTGCCTGACCGCCTGCCGTGGGTGAGTGGACACAGCCAGATACGCACTGCGCCCTGCCTGCCCATCTCCCGTGGGCGAATTGACACAGCCAGATCCGCACTGCGCCCTGCCTGCCCGTCTGCCGTGGGTGAGTGGACACAGCCAGATCCGCACTGCGCCCTGCCTGACCGTCTGCCGTGGGTGAGTGGACACAGCCAGATCCGCACTGCGCCCTGCCTGACCGCCTGCAGTGGGTGACTGGACACAGCCAGATCCGCACTGCGCCCTGCCTGCCCGTCTCCCGTGGGTGAGTGGACACAGCCAGATCCGCAATGCACCCTGTCTGACTGTCTGCCGTTGGTGAGTGGACACAGCCAGATCCACACTGCGCCCTGCCTGACCGTCTGCCGTGGGTCAGTGGACATAGCCATATCCACACAGCACCCTCTCTGCCCGTCTCCTGTGGGTGTGTGGACACAGCCAGATCCGCACTGCGATCTGCCTGCCCTTCTCCCGTGGGTGAGTGGACACAGCCAGATCCGCACTGCGCCCTGCCTGCCCGTCCCCCGTGGGTGAGTGGACACAGCCAGATCCGCACTGCGCCTTGCATGCCCATCTCCCGTCAGTGAGTGGACACAGCCAGATCCGCACTGCGCCCTGCCTGCCCGTCTCCCGTGGGTGAGTGGACACAGCCAGATCCGCACTGCGCCCTGCCTGCCCGTCTCCCGTGGGTGAGTGGACACAGCCAGATCCGCACTGCACCCTGTCTGACCGTCTGCCGTGGGTGAGTGGACACAGCCAGATTCGCAATGCGCCCTGCCTGCCCATCTGCCGTCGGTCAGTGGACATAGCCATATCCACACAGCACCCTCTCTGCCCGTCTACCGTGGGTGAGTGGACACAGCCAGATCCACACTGCGCCTTGCCTGCCCGTCTCCCCTGGGTGAGGGGACACAGCCAGATCCGCTCTGCGCCCTGTCTGCCCGTCTCCCGTGGGTGAGTGGACACAGCCAGATCCGCACTGCGCCCTGCCTGCCCGTCTCCCGTGGGTGAGTGGACACAGCCAGATCCGCACTGCGCCGTGCCTGCCCGTGTCCCTTCAGTGAGTGGACACAGCCAGATCCGCACTGCGCCCTGCCTGCCCGTCTCCCGTGGGTGAGTGGACGCAGCCAGATCCGCACTGCGCCCTGCCTGCCCGTCTCCCGTGGGCGAGTGGACACAGCCAGATCCGCACTGCGCCCAGCCTGCCCGTCTGCCTTGGGGAGTGGACACAGCCAGATCCGCACTGCGCCCTGCCTGGCCGTCTGCCGTGGGTGAGTGGACACAGCCAGATCCGCACTGCACCCTGCCTGCCAGTCTGCCGTGGGCGAGTGGACACAGCCAGATCCGCACAGCGCCCTGCCTGACCGTCTGCCGTGGGTGATTGGACACAGCCAGATCCGCACTGCGCCCTCCCTGACCGCCTGCCGTGGGTGAGTGGACACAGCCGGATCCGCACTGCGCCCTGCCTGCCCGTCTCCCGTGGGCGAGTGGACACAGCCAGATCCGCACTGCGCCCTGCCTGCCCGTCTGCCGTGGGCGAGTGGACACAGCCAGATCCGCACTGTGCCCTGCCTGACCGTCTGCCGTGGGTGAGTTGACACAGACAGATCCACACTGCGCCCTGCCTGCCCGTCTGCCGTGGGCGAGTGGACACAGCCAGATCCGCAATGCGCCCTGCCTGACCGTCTGCCGTGGGTGAGTGGACACAGCCAGATCCGCACTGCGCCCTGCCTGACCGCCTGCCGTGGGTGAGTGGACACAGCCAAATACGCACTGCGCCCTGCCTGCCCATCTCCCTAGGGCGAATTGACACAGCCAGATCCGCACTGCGCCCTGCTTGCCCGTCTGCCGTAGGTGAGTGGACACAGCCAGATCCGCACTGCGCCCTGCCTGACCGTCTGCCGTGGGTGAGTGGACACAGCCAGATCCGCACTGCGCCCTGCCTGACCGCCTGCCGTGGGTGAGTGGACACAGCCAGATCCGCACTGCGCCCTGCCTGCCCGTCTCCCATGGGCGAGTGGACACAGCCAGATCCGCACTGCGCCCTGCCTGCCCGTCTGCCGTGGGCGAGTGGACACAGCCAGAGCCGCACTGCGCCCTGCCTGACCGTCTGCCGTGGGTGAGTGGAAACAGCCAGATCCGCACTGCGCCCTGCCTGACCGCCTGCCGTGGGTGAGTGGACACAGCCAGATACGCACTGCGCCCTGCCTGCCCATCTCCCGTGGGCGAATTGACACAGCCAGATCCGCACTGCGCCCTGCCTGCCCGTCTGCCGTGGGTGAGTGGACACAGCCAGATCCGCACTGCGCCCTGCCTGACCGTCTGCCGTGGGTGAGTGGACACAGCCAGATCCGCACTGCGCCCTGCCTGACCGCCTGCAGTGGGTGAGTGGACACAGCCAGATCCGCACTGCGCCCTGCCTTACCGCCTGCCGTGGGTGAGTGGACACAGCCAGATACGCACTGCGCCCTGCCTGCCCGTCTCCCGTGGGCGAGTGGACACAGCCAGATCCGCACTGCGCCCTGCCTGCCCGTCCCCGTGGGTGAGTGGATACAGCCAGATCCGCACTGCGCCCTGCCTGCCCGTCTCCCGTGGGTGAGTGGACAAAGCGAGATCCGCACTGCGCCCTGCCTGCCCGTCTCCCGTGGGTGAGGGGACACAGCCAGATCCGCACTGCGCCCTGCCTGACCGCCTGCCGTGGGTGAGTGGACACAGCCAGATCCTCACTGCGCCCTGCCTGCCCGTCTCCCGTGCGTGAGTGGACACAGCCAGATCCGCACTGAGCCTTGCCTGCCCGTCTCCCGTGGGTGAGTGGACACAGCCAGATCCGCACTGAGCCTTGCCTGCCCGTCTGACGTGGGTGAGTGGACACAGCCAGATCCGCACTGCGCCCTGCCTGCCCGTCTCCCGTGGGTGAGTGGACACAGCCAGATCCGCACTGCACCCTGTCTGACCGTCTGCCGTCGGTCAGTGGACATAGCCATATCCACACAGCACCCTCTCTGCCCGTCTCCCATGGGTGAGTGGACACAGCCAGATCCACACTGCGCCTTGCCTGCCCGTCTCCCCTGGGTGTGGGGACACAGCCAGATCCGCTCTGCGCCCTGTCTGCCCGTCTCCCGTGGGTGAGTGGACACAGCCAGATCCGCACTGCGCCGTGCCTGCCCGTCCCCCGTCAGTGAGTGGACACAGCCAGATCCGCACTGCGCCCTGCCTGCCCGTCTCCCGTGGGTGAGTGGACACAGCCAGATCCGCACTGCGCCCTGCCTGCCCGTCTCCCGTGGGCGAGTGGACACAGCCAGATCCGCACTGCGCCCAGCCTGCCCGTCTGCCTTGGGGAGTGGACACAGCCAGATCCGCACTGCGCCCTGCCTGACCGTCTGCCGTGGGTGAGTGGACACAGCCAGATCCGCACTGCGCCCTGCCTGCCAGTCTGCCGTGGGCGAGTGGACACAGCCAGATCCGCACAGCGCCCTGCCTGACCGTCTGCCGTGCGTGATTGGACACAGCCAGATCCGCACTGCGCCCTCCCTGACCGCCTGCCGTGGGTGAGTGGACAGAGCCAGATCCGCACTGCGCCCTGCCTTCCCGTCTCCCGTGGGCGAGTGGACACAGCCAGATCCGCACTGCGCCCTGCCTGCCCGTCTGCCGTGGGTGAGTGGACACACCCAGATCCGCACTGCGCCCTGCCTGACCGCCTGCAGTGGGTGAGTGGACACAGCCAGATCCGCACTGCGCCCTACCTGACCGCCTGTCGTGGGTGAGTGGACACAGCCAGATACGCACTGCGCCCTGCCTGCCCGTCTCCCGTGGGCGAGTGGACACAGCCAGATCCACACTGCGCCCTGCCTGCCCGTCCCCGTGGGTGAGTGGATACAGCCAGATCCGCACTGCGCCCTGCCTGCCCGTCTCCCGTGGGTGAGTGGACACAGAGAGATCCGCACTGCGCCCTGCCTGCCCGTCTCCCGTGGGTGAGTGGACACAGCCAGATCCGCACTGCGCCCTGCCTGCCCGTCTCCTGTGAATGAGTGGACACAGCCAGATCCGCACTGAGCCTTGCCTGCCCGTCTCCCGTGGGTGAGTGGACACAGCCAGATCCGCACTGCGCCTTGCCTGCCCGTCTGCCGTGGGCGAGTGGACACAGCCAGATCCGCACTGCGCCCTGCCTGCCCGTCTGCCGTGGGTCAGTGGACATAGCCATATCCACACAGCACCATCTCTGCCCGTCTACCGTGGGTGAGTGGACACAGCCAGATCCACACTGCGCCCTGCCTGCCCGTCTCCCGTGGGTGAGTGGACACAGCCAGATCCGCACTGCACCCTGTCTGACCGTCTGCCGTGGGTGAGTGGACACAGCCAGATCCGCACTGTGCCCTGCCTGCCCGTCTCCCGTGGGTGAGTGGACACAGCCAGATCCGCACTGCGCCCTGCCTGCCCGTCTCCCGTGGGTGAGTGGACACAGCCAGATCCGCAATGCACCCTGTCTGACTGTCTGCCGTTGGTGAGTGGACACAGCCAGATCCGCACTGCGCCCTGCCTGACCGTCTGCCGTGGGTCAGTGGACATAGCCATATCCACACAGCACCCTCTCTGCCCGTCTCCTGTGGGTGTGTGGACACAGCCAGATCCGCACTGCGATCTGCCTGCCCATCTCCCGTGGGTGAGTGGACACAGCCAGATCCGCACTGCGCCCTGCCTGCCCGTCCCCCGTGGGTGAGTGGACACAGCCAGATCCGCACTGCGCCTTGCATGCCCGTCTCCCGTCAGTGAGTGGACACAGCCAGATCCGCACTGCGCCCTGCCTGCCCGTCTCCCGTGGGTGAGTGGACACAGCCAGATCCGCACTGCGCCCTGCCTGCCCGTCTCCCGTGGGTGAGTGGACACAGACAGATCCGCACTGCGCCCTGCCTGCCCGTCTCCCGTGGGCGAGTGGACACAGCCAGATCCGCACTGCGCCCTGCCTGCCCGTCTGCCGTGGGTGAGTGGAGACAGCCAGATCCGCACTGCGCCCTGCCTGCCCGTCTGCCGTGGGTGAGTGGACACAGCCAGATCCGCGCTGCGCCCTGCCTGACCGTCTGCCGTGGGTGAGTGGACACAGCCAGATCCGCACTGCGCCCTGCCTGACCGCCTGCCGTGGGTGAGTGGACACAGCCAGATCCGCACTGCGCATTTCCTGCCCGTCTCCCCTGGGTGAGGGGACACAACCAGATCCGCACTGCGCCCTGCCTGCCCGTCTCCCGTGGGTGAGTGGACACAGCCAGATCCGCACTGCGCCCTGCCTGCCCGTCTCCCGTGGGTGAGTGGACACAGCCAGATCCGCACTGCGCCTTGCCTGCCCGTCTCCCGTCAGTGAGTGGACACAGCCAGATACGCACTGCGCCCTGCCTGCCGGTCCGCCATGGGCGAGTGGACACAGCCAGATCCGCACTGCGCCCTGCCTGACCGTCTGCCGTGGGTGAGTGGACACAGCCAGATCCGCACTGCGCCCTGCCTGACCGTCTGCCGTGGGTGAGTGGACACAGCCAGATCCGCACTGCGCCCTGCCTGACCGTCTGCCGTGGGTGAGTGGACACAGCCAGATACGCACTGCGCCCTGCCTGCCCGTCTCCCATGGGCGAGTGGACACAGCCAGATCCACACTGCGCCCTGCCTGCCCATCCCCGTGGGTGAGTGGACACAGCCAGATCCACACTGTGCCCTGCCTGCCAGTCTGCCGTGGGTGAGTGGACACAGCCAGATCTGCACTGCGCCCTGCCTGACCGTCTGCCGTGGGTGAGTGGACACAGCCAGATCCGCACTGCGCCCTGCCTGACCGCCTGCTGTGGGTGCGTGGACACAGCCAGGTCCGCACTGCGCCCTGCCTGCCCGTCTGCCGTGGGTGAGTGGACACAGCCAGATCCGCACTGCGCCCTGCCTGACCGTCTGCCGTGGGTGAGTGGACACAGCCAGATCCGCACTGCGCCCTGCCTGACCGCCTGCTGTGGGTGCGTGGACACAGCCAGATCCGCACTGCGCCCTGCCTGCCCGTCCGCCGTGGGCGAGTGGACACAGCCAGATCCGCACTGCGCCCTGCCTGCCCGTCTGCCGTAGGTCAGTGGACATAGCCATATCCACACAGCACCATCTCTGCCCGTCTCCCGTGGGTGAGTGGACACAGCCATATCCACACTGCGCCCTGCCTGCACGTCTCCCGTGGGTGAGTGGACACAGCCAGATCCGCACTGCACCCTGTCTGACCGTCTGCCGTGGGTGAGTGGACACAGCCAGATCCGCACTGTGCCCTGCCTGCCCGTCTCCCGTGGGTGAGTGGACACAGCCAGATCCGCACTGCGCCCTGCCTGCCCGTCTCCCGTGGGTGAGTGGACACAGGCAGATCCGCAATGCACCCTGTCTGACCGTCTGCCGTGGGTGAGTGGACACAGCCAGATCCGCACTGATCCTTGCCTGCCCGTCTCACGTGGGTGAGTTGACACAGCCAGAATCGCACTGCGCCCTGCCTGCCCTTCTCCCGTGGGTGAGTGGACACAGCCAGATCCGCACTGCACCCTGTCTGACCATCTGCCGTGGGTGAGTGGACACAACCCAGATCCGCACTGCGCCCTGCCTGCCCGTCTGCCGTGGGTCAGTGGACATAGCCATATCCACACAGCACCCTCTCTGCCCGTCTCCCGTGGGTGAGTGGACACAGCCAGATCCACACTGCGCCTTGCCTACCCGTCTCCCCTGGGTGAGGGGACACAGCCAGATACACACTGCGCCCTGCTTGCCCGTCTCCCGTGGGCGAGTGGACACAGCCAGATCCACACTGCGCCCTGCCTGCCCGTCCCCGTGGGTGAGTGGATACAGCCAGATCCGCACTGCGCCCTGCCTGCCCGTCTCCCGTGGGTGAGTGGACACAGAGAGATCCGCACTGCGCCCTGCCTGCCCGTCTCCCGTGGGTGAGTGGACACAGCCAGATCCGCACTGCGCCCTGCCTGCCCGTCTCCTGTGAATGAGTGGACACAGCCAGATCCGCACTGAGCCTTGCCTGCCCGTCTCCCGTGGGTGAGTGGACACAGCCAGATCCGCACTGCGCCTTGCCTGCCCGTCTGCCGTGGGCGAGTGGACACAGCCAGATCCGCACTGCGCCCTGCCTGCCCGTCTGCCGTGGGTCAGTGGACATAGCCATATCCACACAGCACCATCTCTGCCCGTCTACCGTGGGTGAGTGGACACAGCCAGATCCACACTGCGCCCTGCCTGCCCGTCTCCCGTGGGTGAGTGGACACAGCCAGATCCGCACTGCACCCTGTCTGACCGTCTGCCGTGGGTGAGTGGACACAGCCAGATCCGCACTGTGCCCTGCCTGCCCGTCTCCCGTGGGTGAGTGGACACAGCCAGATCCGCACTGCGCCCTGCCTGCCCGTCTCCCGTGGGTGAGTGGACACAGCCAGATCCGCAATGCACCCTGTCTGACTGTCTGCCGTTGGTGAGTGGACACAGCCAGATCCGCACTGCGCCCTGCCTGACCGTCTGCCGTGGGTCAGTGGACATAGCCATATCCACACAGCACCCTCTCTGCCCGTCTCCTGTGGGTGTGTGGACACAGCCAGATCCGCACTGCGATCTGCCTGCCCATCTCCCGTGGGTGAGTGGACACAGCCAGATCCGCACTGCGCCCTGCCTGCCCGTCCCCCGTGGGTGAGTGGACACAGCCAGATCCGCACTGCGCCTTGCATGCCCGTCTCCCGTCAGTGAGTGGACACAGCCAGATCCGCACTGCGCCCTGCCTGCCCGTCTCCCGTGGGTGAGTGGACACAGTCAGATCCGCACTGCGCCCTGCCTGCCCGTCTCCCGTGGGTGAGTGGACACAGACAGATCCGCACTGCGCCCTGCCTGCCCGTCTCCCGTGGGCGAGTGGACACAGCCAGATCCGCACTGCGCCCTGCCTGCCCGTCTGCCGTGGGTGAGTGGAGACAGCCAGATCCGCACTGCGCCCTGCCTGCCCGTCTGCCGTGGGTGAGTGGACACAGCCAGATCCGCGCTGCGCCCTGCCTGACCGTCTGCCGTGGGTGAGTGGACACAGCCAGATCCGCACTGCGCCCTGCCTGACCGCCTGCCGTGGGTGAGTGGACACAGCCAGATCCGCACTGCGCATTGCCTGCCCGTCTCCCCTGGGTGAGGGGACACAACCAGATCCGCACTGCGCCCTGCCTGCCCGTCTCCCGTGGGTGAGTGGACACAGCCAGATCCGCACTGCGCCCTGCCTGCCCGTCTCCCGTGGGTGAGTGGACACAGCCAGATCCGCACTGCGCCTTGCCTGCCCGTCTCCCGTCAGTGAGTGGACACAGCCAGATACGCACTGCGCCCTGCCTGCCGGTCCGCCATGGGTGAGTGGACACAGCCAGATCCGCACTGCGCCCTGCCTGACCGTCTGCCGTGGGTGAGTGGACACAGCCAGATCCGCACTGCGCCCTGCCTGACCGTCTGCCGTGGGTGAGTGGACACAGCCAGATCCGCACTGCGCCCTGCCTGACCGTCTGCCGTGGGTGAGTGGACACAGCCAGATACGCACTGCGCCCTGCCTGCCCGTCTCCCATGGGCGAGTGGACACAGCCAGATCCACACTGCGCCCTGCCTGCCCATCCCCGTGGGTGAGTGGACACAGCCAGATCCACACTGTGCCCTGCCTGCCAGTCTGCCGTGGGTGAGTGGACACAGCCAGATCTGCACTGCGCCCTGCCTGACCGTCTGCCGTGGGTGAGTGGACACAGCCAGATCCGCACTGCGCCCTGCCTGACCGCCTGCTGTGGGTGCGTGGACACAGCCAGGTCCGCACTGCGCCCTGCCTGCCCGTCTGCCGTGGGTGAGTGGACACAGCCAGATCCGCACTGCGCCCTGCCTGACCGCCTGCTGTGGGTGCGTGGACACAGCCAGATCCGCACTGCGCCCTGCCTGCCCGTCCGCCGTGGGCGAGTGGACACAGCCAGATCCGCACTGCGCCCTGCCTGCCCGTCTGCCGTAGGTCAGTGGACATAGCCATATCCACACAGCACCATCTCTGCCCGTCTCCCGTGGGTGAGTGGACACAGCCATATCCACACTGCGCCCTGCCTGCACGTCTCCCGTGGGTGAGTGGACACAGCCAGATCCGCACTGCACCCTGTCTGACCGTCTGCCGTGGGTGAGTGGACACAGCCAGATCCGCACTGTGCCCTGCCTGCCCGTCTCCCGTGGGTGAGTGGACACAGCCAGATCCGCACTGCGCCCTGCCTGCCCGTCTCCCGTGGGTGAGTGGACACAGGCAGATCCGCAATGCACCCTGTCTGACCGTCTGCCGTGGGTGAGTGGACACAGCCAGATCCGCACTGATCCTTGCCTGCCCGTCTCACGTGGGTGAGTTGACACAGCCAGAATCGCACTGCGCCCTGCCTGCCCTTCTCCCGTGGGTGAGTGGACACAGCCAGATCCGCACTGCACCCTGTCTGACCATCTGCCGTGGGTGAGTGGACACAACCCAGATCCGCACTGCGCCCTGCCTGCCCGTCTGCCGTGGGTCAGTGGACATAGCCATATCCACACAGCACCCTCTCTGCCCGTCTCCCGTGGGTGAGTGGACACAGCCAGATCCACACTGCGCCTTGCCTACCCGTCTCCCCTGGGTGAGGGGACACAGCCAGATACACACTGCGCCCTGCTTGCCCGTCTGCCGTGGGCGAGTGGACACAGCCAGATCCGCACTGCGCCCTGCCTGACCGTCTGCCGTGGGTGAATGGACACAGCCAGATCCGCACTGCGCCCTGCCTGACCGCCTGCCGTGGGTGAGTGGACACAGCCAGATACGCCCTGTGCCCTGCCTACCCGTCTGCCGTGGGCGAGTGGACACAGCCAGATCCGCACTGTGCCCTGCCTGCCCGTCCCCGTGGGTGAGTGCATACCGCCAGATCCGCACTGCGCCCTGCCTGCCCGTCTCCCGTGGGTGAGTGGACATAGCGAGATCCGCACTGCGCCTTGCCTGCCCGTCTCCCGTTGGTTAGTGGACACAGCCAGATACGCACTGCGCCCTGCCTGACCGTCTCCCGTGGGTGAGTGGACACAGCCAGATCCGCACTGCACCCTGCCTGACCGCCTGCCATGGGTGAGTGGACACAGCCAGATCCGTACTGCGCCCTGCTTGCCCGTCTCCCGTGGGTGAGTGGACACAGCCAGATCCGCACTGCGCCCTGCCTGACCGCCTGCCGTGGGTGAGTGGACACAGCCAGATCCGCACTGCGCCCTGCCTGCCCGTCTCCCGTGCGTGAGTGGACACAGCCAGATCCGCACTGAGCCTTGCCTGCCCGTCTCCCGTGGGTGAGTGGACACAGCCAGATCTGCACTGAGCCTTGCCTGCCCGTCTGACGTGGGTGAGTGGACACAGCCAGATCCGCACTGCGCCCTGCCTGACCGCCTGCAGTGGGTGAGTGGACACAGCCAGATCCGCACTGCGCCCTGCCTGACCGCCTGCCGTGGGTGAGTGGACACAGCCAGATACGCACTGCGCCCTGCCTGCCCGTCTCCCGTGGGCGAGTGGACACAGCCAGATCCGCACTGCGCCCTGCCTGCCCTTCCCCGTGGGTGAGTGGATACAGCCAGATCCGCACTGCGCCCTGCCTGCCCGTCTCCCGTGGGTGAGTGGACATAGCGAGATCCGCACTGCACCCTGCCTGCCCGTCTCCCGTGGGTGAGTGGACACAGCCAGATCCGCACTGCGCCCTGCCTGCCCGTCTCCCGTGGGTGAGTGGACACAGCCAGATCCGCACTGCACCCTACCTGACCGCCTGCCATGGGTGAGTGGACACAGCCAGATCCGTACTGCGCCCTGCTTGCCGGTCTCCCGTGGGTGAGTGGACACAGCCAGATCCGCACTGCGCCCTGCCTGACCGCCTGCCGTGGGTGAGTGGACACAGCCAGATCCGCACTGCGCCCTGCCTACCCGTCTGCCGTGGGTGAGTGGACACAGCCTGATCTGAACTGCGCCCTGCCTGCCCGTCTGCCGTCTGTCAGTGGACATAGCCAGATCCACACAGCACCCTCTCTGCCCGTCTCCCGTGGGTGAGTGGACACAGCCAGATCCACACTGCGCCTTGCCTGCCCGTCTCCCGTGGGTGAGTGGACACAGCAAGATCGGCACTGTGCCCTGCCTGCCCGTCTGCAGTGTGTGAGTGGACACAGCCAGATCCGCACTACGCCCTGCCTGCCCGTCTGCCGTGGATCAGTGACATAGCCAGATCCACACAGCACCCTCTCTGCCCGTCTCCCGTGGGTGAGTGGACACAGCCAGATCCACACTGCGCCCTGCCTTCCCGTCTCCCGTGGGTGAGTGGACACAGCCAGATCGGCACTGTGCCCTGCCTGCCCGTCTCCCGTGGGTGAGTGGACACAGCCAGATCCGCACTGCGCCCTGAATGACCGTCTGCCGTGGGTGAGTGGACACAGCCAGATCTGCACTGCGCCTTGCCTGCCCGTCTACCGTGGGTCAGTGGACATAGCCAGATCCACACAGCACCCTCTCTGCCCGTCTCCCGTGGGTGAGTGGACACAGCCAGATCCACACTGCGCCTGGCCTACCCGTCTCCCGTGGGAGAGTGGACACAGCCAGATCCGCACTGTGCCCTGCCTGCCCGTCTCCCGTGGTTGAGTGGACACAGCTAGATCCGCACTGCGCCCTGCCTGACCGTCAGCCGTGGGTCAGTGGACATAGCCAGATCCACACGCACCCTCTCTACCCGTCTCCCCTTGGTTAGATGACACAGCCACATCCACAATGCGCTTTGCCTACACGTCTCCCGTGGGTGAGTGGAAACAGCCAGATCCACACTTCGCCCTGCCGGCCAATCTGCCGTGGGTGAGTGGACACAGGCAGATACACAGTGCGCCTTGCCTGCCCTTCTCCAGTGGGTGAGTGGACACAGCCATATCCGCACTGCGCCCTGCCTGCCCGTCTGCAGTGGGTCAGTGCACATAGCCAGATCCACACAGCACCCTCTCTGCCCGTCTCCCGTGGGTGAATGGGCACCGCCAGATCCACACTGCGCCTTGCCTGCCCGTCTCCCATGGGTGAGTGGACACAGCCAGATCCGCACTGCGCCCTGCCTGCCCGTCTCCCGTGGGTGAGTGGACACAGCCAGATCCGCACTGCGCCCTGCCTGACCGTCTGCCGTGGGTGAGTGGACACAGCCAGATCCGCACTGCGCCTTGCCTGCCCGTCTGCCGTGGGTCAGTGGACATAGCCAGATCCACAGGGCACCCTCTCTACCCGTCTCCCGTTGGTTAGATGACACAGCCACATCCACACTGCGCCTTGCCTGCCCGTCTCCCGTGGGTGAGTGGACACAGCCATATCCGCACTGCGCCCTGCCTGCCCGTCTGCCGTGGGTGATTGGACACAGCCAGATCCGCACTGCGCACTGCCTGCCCGTCTGCCGTGGGTCAGTGGACATAGCCAGATCCACATAGCACCCTCTCTGCCCGTCTCCCGTGGCTGAATGCACACCGCCAGATCCACTCTGCGCCTTGCCTGCCCGTCTCCCATGGGTGAGTGGACACAGCCAGATCCGCACTGCGCCATGCCTGCCCGTCTCCCGTGGGTGAGTGGACACAGCCAGATACGCACTGCGCCCTGCCTGCCCATCTGCCGTGGGTGAGTGGACACAGCCAGATCCGCACTGGGCCCTGCCTGCCCGTCTACCGTGGGTGAGTGGACACAGCCAGATACGCACTGCGACCTGACTGACCGTCTGCCATGGGTAAGTGGACACAGCCAGATCCGCACAGCGCCCTGCCTGCCGGTCTGCCATGGGTGATTGGACACAGCCAGATCCGCACTGCGCCCTGCCTGCCTGTCTGCCGTGGGTGATTGGACACAGCCTGATCCGCCCTGCGCCCTGCTTGCCCGTCTGCCTGGGGCAGTGGACATAGCCAGATCCACACAGCACCCTCTTTGCCCGTCTCCCGTGGGTGAGTGGACACAGCTAGATCCACACTGCGCCTTCCCTACCTGTCTCCCGTGGGTGAGTGGACACAGCCAGATCCACACTGCGCCATGCCTGACCATCTGCTGTGGGTCAGTGAACATAGCCAGATCCACACGGCACTCTCTCTGCCCGTCTGCCGTGAGTGAGTGGACACAGCCAGATCCACACTGCGCCTTGCCTGCCCGTCTACCGTGGGTGAGTGGACACAGCCAGATCCGCAATGTGCCCTGCCTGCCCGTCGGCCTTGGGTAAGTGGACATAGCCAGATCCACACAGCACCCTCTCTGCCCGTCTCCCGTGGGTGAGTGGACACAGCCAGGTCCACACTGCGCCTTGCCTGCCCATCACCCGTGGGTGAGTTGAAACAGCAAGATCCGCACTGCGCCCTGCCTGCCCGACTGCCGTGGGTGAGTGGACACAGCCTGATCCGCACTGCGCCCTGCCTGCCCGTCTGCTGTGGGTCAGTGGACATAGCCAGATCCACACAGCACCCTCTCTACCCGTCTCCCGTGGGTGAGTGGACACAGCCAAATCCACACTGCGCCCTGCCTGCCCGTCTGCTGTGGGTGATTGGACACAGCGAGATCCGCACTGCGCCCTGCCTGCCCATCTGCCGTGGGTCAGTGGACATAGCCAGATCCACACAGCGCCCTTTCTGCCCGTCTCCCGTGGGTGATGGACACAGCCAAATCCACACTGCACCTTTCCTGCCCATCTCCCGTGAGTGAGTGCACACAGCCAGATCCACACTGCGCCTTGCCTGCCCGTCTCCCGTGGGTGAGTGGACACAGCAAGATCGGCACTGTGCCCTGCCTGCCCGTCTGCAGTGTGTGAGTGGACACAGCCAGATCCGCACTGCGCCCTGCCTGCCCGTCTGCCGTGGATGAGTGACATAGCCAGATCCACACAGCACCCTCTTTGCCCGTCTCCCGTGGGTGAGTGGAAACAGCCAGATCCACACTGCGCCTTGCCTGCCCGTCTCCCGTGGGTGAGTGGACACAGCCAGATCCGCACTGCGCCCAGCCTGCCCATCTGCCTTGGGTGAGTGGACACAGCCAGATCTTCACTCGCCCTGCCTGCCCGTCTGCCGTCTGTCAGTGGACATAGCCAGATCCACACAGCACCCTCTCTGCCCGTCTCCCGTGTGTGAGTGGACACAGCCAGATCCACACTGTGCCTTGCCTGCCCGTCTCCCGTGGGTGAGTGGACACAGCGAGATCCGCACTGCGCCCTGCCTGCCCGTCTGCCGTGGGTGAGTGGATACAGCCATATCTGCACTGCGCCCTGCCTGCCCGTCTGCCGTGCGTCAGTGGACATAGCCAGATGCACACAGCACCCTCTCTGCCCGTCTCCAGTGGGTGAGAGGACACAGCCAGATCCACACTGCGCCTTGCCTGCCCGTCTCCCGTGGGTGAGTGGACACAGCCAGATCCGCACTGCGCCCTGCCTGCCCGTCTGCCGTGGGTGATTGGACACAGCCAAATCCGCAGTGCGCCCTGCCTGCCCGTCTGCCATGGGTGAGTGGACACAGCCAGATCCGCACTGCTACCTGCCTACACGTCTCCCGTGTCTGAGTGGACACAGCCAGATCCACACGGCACCCAACCTGCCCATCTCCCGTGGGTGTGTGGACATGGCAAGATCTACACTGCGCCCTGCCAGCCCATCTCCCGTGGGTGATTGGACACAGCCACATCCACACTGCGCCCTGCCTGCCCGTCTCCCGTGGGTGTGTGGACACGGCCAGATCCACACTGCGCCCTGCCTGCCCGTCTCCCGTGGGTGTGTGGACACGGCTATATCCACACAGCACCCTGCCTGCCCGTCTCCTGTGGGTGAGTGGACACAGCCAGATCCACACAGTGCCTTGCCTGCCCGTCTACCATGGATGTGTGGACACGGCCACATCCACACTGCACCCTGCCTGCCCGTCTCCCGTGGGTGAGTGGACACAGCCAGTTCCGTGGGTTTCTGGACACAGCCACATCCACAAGCACCCTGCCTGACCATCTCACATAGGTGTGTGGACACAGCTAGTTCTAAACAGCGCCCTGCCTGCCCATCTCCCGAGGGTGAGTGGACACAGCCACATCCACAAAGCGTCCTTCCTGCCCATCTCCATTGGGTGTGTAGACACAGCAAGTTCCACACTGCGCACTCCCTAACGGTCCCCATGGGTGTGTGGACACAGCCAGTTCCTCACAGCGCCCTTCCTGCCCGTTTCCTGTGGTTGTGGACAAGGCCAAATCCACACAACACCCTGCCTGACTGTCTCTCATGGGTGTTTGGACAGAGCCAGACCCACACAAGGCTTGCCAGCCTGCCTCCCGTGGTTGTGTGGACTCGGCAAGATCCACACTGCTCTCTGCCTCCCCGTCAACCATGGGTGAGTGGACACAGCCAGATCCACACTGCGCCCTGCCTTCCCGACTCCCGTGGGTGTTTGGACACAGTCAGTTCCACACTGCGCCCTGCCTGTCCGTTTTCCTTGGGTTTGTGGACACAGCGTCATGCCTGCCCGTCTCCCGTGGGTGAGTGGACACAGCCAGATCCACACGGCTCCCAGCCTGACCGTCTCCCATGGGTGAGTGGACACAGCCCCATCCACACTGCGCTCTGCCTGCCCGTCTTCCTTGGGTTTGTGGACACAGCCACATCCACACAGGACCCTGCCTGACCGTCTCCCGATTGAGTGTGGACACAGCCAGTTCCACGCAGCACCCTACCTGCCTGTCTCCCATGGGTTAGTGGACACAGCCACGTCCACACTGCGCCTTACCTGCCCGTCTCCGGTGGGTGTGTGGACACAGCCAGTTCCACACTGCGTCCTGCCTGCCCGTGTCCCGTGGGTGTGGGGATACAGGAAGTTCCACACAGAGCCCTGCCTGCCCGCCTCCCGTTGGTTCTTGGACACAGCCAGTTCCACACTGCGCCCTGCCTGCCCGTCACCCATGGGTGAGTGGACACAGCCACATCCACACTGCGCCCTGCCTGCGCATCTCCCATAGGTGAGTGGACACATCCAGTTCCACACAGAGCCCTGCCTGCCCATCTCCCATGGGTGATTAGACACTGCCAGTTCCACAAGGCGCCCTGCCCGCCTGTCACCCATGGGTGTGTGGAAACAGCCAGATCCACACTGCGCCCTACCTGCCCGTCTCCCGTAGGTGTGTGGACACAGCCAGTTCCACACTGTGCCCAGTCTGCCCGTCTCCCTTGGGTGAGTGGACACAGCTACATCCATACTGCGCCCTGCCTGCCCGTCTCCCGTGGGTGTGCGGACACAGCCAATTCCACACTGCGCCCTGACTGCCCGTCTCCCATGGCTGAGTTGACACAGCCAGATCCACACTGCGCCCTGAGTGCCCGTCACTCATGGTTGAGTGGACACAGGCACATCAACACTGTGCCCTGCCTGTCCATCTCCAGTGGGTGAGTGGACACAGAAAGTTTCACACAGATACCTGCCTGCCCATCTCCCGTGGGTGTGTGGACAAAGCCAGTCCACATTGCGCCCTGCCTGCCGGTCTCCCATGGGTGTGTGGACACAGCCAGTTCCACACTGCGACTTGCCTGTCCGTCTCCCATGGGTGAGTGGACACAGCCACATCCACACTGCACGCCGCCTGCCCGTCTCCCGTGAGTGTGTGGACACAGCCTGATCCACACAGCGCCCAGCCTGCCTGTGTCCCGTGAGTTTGTGGAAACACCAGATCCACACTGCACCCTGCCTGCCTGTCTCCCATGGGTGTGTGGACACAGCCAGTTCCACACAGCGTCCTGCCTGCCCGTCTCCCGTGGGTGCGTGTATCCAGCCACATCCACACTGCGCCTGCATGCCTGTCTCCCGTGGGTGAGTGGACACAGCCAGTTCCACACAGAGCCCTGCCTGCCCCTCTCCCATGGGTGATTGGACACAGCCACATCCACACTGTGCCCTGCCTGCCCGTCTCCTGTGGGTGAGTGGACACAGCCAGTTCCACACTGTGCCCTACCTGCCCGTCTCCGGTGGCTGTGTGGACACAGCAAGTTCCACACAGTGCCCTGCCTTCCCATCTCCCATGGGTGTGTGGACACAGCCAGATCCACACAGCGCCCGGCCTGACCGTATCCCATGGGTGTGTGTAAACAGCCAGATCCATACCACGCCCTGCCTGCCCGTCTCTCCTGGGTAAGTGGACACAGCCAGTTCCAAACTGTGCCCTACCTGCCCGTCTCCCATAGGTGAGTGGACACAGCCAGGTCCACACTGCGCCCTGCCTGCTCTTCTCCCGTGTTTGTGTGGACACAGCCACTTCCATACAAACCCCTGCCTGACCGTCTCCTGTCGGTGTGTGGACATAGCCAGTTTCACACTGCGCTCTGCCTTCTCGTCACCCATGCGTGAGTGGACACAGCCAGTTCCACACAGCGCCCTGCCTGCCTGTCTCCCGTGGGTGTGTGGATACGGCCAGATCCACACAGCGTCTGCTCTTTGGGAACCGACACGCTGGAGGAAACCTTGAGAGGCTGAGAGGGGAGGGAGTTGCAGAAGAAGGCCAGGATGTCATTTTGAGGGAGTATGTGACCAGAACTCATCCCGTTGCTTTTGGGGTTCTATGGGCTCCACGTAGGAATCTTTGGTGGTGGCACCTGATGTTGGGGGATCCGGAGTCACACCCAGACCTGCTCCACAGGCCTCCTTTTACTTTTCTCTTTGGATTCATTATTTTTAAAAAGTGTCTCTTACCTCTATTATTGCATTTTCTTTTCTCTGTCTTTTCAAGCTTATGATGGGAGTACAAGTATTCAGGTGACATGTGTTGCCCGTGCCCCCCTCCCCCCTGTGTTCTTATTCATTTACCTCTCATGTTGTTCCAGCGTATTGTGGGGGTACCAATGTTAAGGTCGGGTACGTTGCCCTCTCCCAGCCTCCCCCCTCGGGTCAGAGCTTCAAGTTCGCCCATCCCCCAGTCGGTAGGCACCCACCCCATTCCTAATAAATGTGTATGCCCATCCCCTCCCCCCACCCACCCGACACCCACCCGATGAAGGTGATTCCTCTCTGACCACTTAGGTGTCCATCCGTTCGTACCAATTTGCTGGTGAGCGCGCTCACGTGGTGCTCGTGTGTCCATTCTTGGGATACTTGGCTTACTGGAACGGGATCCAGCTCTGGCCAGGAGAACACGAGAGGTGCCCTCTCACCGCTGCTCCTCATAGCCGAACGGCACTCCGTGGTGTCCACGCGCCACATTTTATTAATGCACTCCTGGATGGATGGGCACTCGGTCGCTTCCACATCTTTGCGATTGTGAATCGTGCCCTAACTGTAACCCTAACCATTACCCAGCTCGTCTCCTCTGCCCCTACCTGACGCACTCCTCCCCGCCAGGCCCGTCACTGTCCTGGGCCCCTGCCTGAATGGCTCCTTCCCGCCCGGCCGATCACCATCCTCTGCCCCTGCCTGACACCCTCCTCCCCGCCCGGGCCATCACCTGGGCCCCTGCCTGACTCGCTCCTTCCCTCCTCCCCACCCGGCCCGTCACCGTCCTCGGCCCCTGCCTGACCGGCTCCTTCATGCCCAGCCTGTCACCGTCCTCGGCCCCTGCCTGACGGGCTCTTCCGTCGCCTGGGCCTTCCAAGGGCTTGGTGTGGACGCTGCTTCCAGGAAGCCCTTCAGAAACCCGGCAACAGGGTGGCCGCAGCAGTCTCGAGCAGCCATACCTAAGTGTCCCTGGTGTCTTCCCTGAGGCCCTGCGGCTGCCGCCCCCCACAAGGGGAGAGCCGCGGAGGTGGGTACCGCCTCCTCATGGGGACGTACACGCAGCTCTCCACGTCAGATTCCGGGGCTCTCTGTCCTGCCTGAAGGCCCAGCTGGCCTGCGGGTCCTTAGAGTGGCAAAAGCATCCGAAAACTGAGATTGAGGGTCCGGTGGCTGTCTGCACTTTTGTGCTGGGCACCCCAGGGAGGCCCGGGGGCTGGCTGGACAACGTGGTCTGCTGGGCGGGGGGGTTGGAGGAGCAACTGATGCCCTTTGCACTTTGGGTAGCAAGAGTCTGAGGTGTCTCTGAGCCCTGGGCCATGTCAGGGTGGGGGGGAGGAGGAGGAGGAGGAGGAGGAGGAGGATGTGGGAGGGGCCGTGACCTGCAGTCCTGTTCCCGGGGTGGCACGGCATGTGGCTTCTTGCACAGGCTGCTTGGCCTGGGCTCCCTGCACCTGGGCCTTTGGAGGACTGGCCCTGTGCTTGCCAACACTTCCTGCAGGGACCCAGAGCTGGGAGGTTGCATCTCTCAGCCCTGAGTCGGGCAGAGCCCCAGCGGGCCATGCCCACAACTTCTCTCAGCACGGGTCCCCCAGAAGGCTCCTTTGGGACCAGGATTCTCTTGCGGGTGACTGTTAAGGTCTGGCCCCTGGATGGAGGGGCACCAAGAGTAGAGGAGCAGGAAGGGGAAGGGCGTGGCCATGCGAGGAGACACTTTGAGGCCAAGTCCCAGCTTCAGCCTGATCCTCCTGGGTCATGTACACCCTGGGAACCCCGGGGTGTACATCACACCTCCTGGTTGTCCCACTCTGAGACCGGGACCCGGGCTTCGCATTCCCACAGCAGCCGGTCGTGGGCTGAGGACACTTGGGGCGTTGGGAACTCCCTGGCTTCTCCTTGGATTAACATCTGGAGCTGCTTGTGAATTGTGCAGCCACACACACCCGAGTGCAGGTGTCTTCCGCACAGACTGCGGGCCTCGCTCTTCTGAATGCCGCTAGCTTGTGACCCACCCACGGGGAACCTGGTCAGGGTACTTTCTCTCAGGGGCAGACTCTGATCTGGGCGGGCTACTGGTGTCTCTGTTTGCTCGTTTCTTTCTTCCATTTCGGGAAAGGCTTCCTTACTGGGTGTGGAAATCTCCTATGCCTTTCCTCTCCTATTCTGTCAGCTTTAAAATTCTCCTTCAGTTGCCACCCTCACAGATGGATTAGGAAACTCTTTCCGGTGCACTCATTAGTGAAATGACCTCAATGAAGCTGGAATCCAATATCTACTCGCCGATTTTTCGCGAGTCCACACACCGGTGTGGTTGGGGTCCAATGCAGCCCTGGCCAGGCCCAGGGCCCTTGGACTGGGCCACAGGAGGACACAGAGGAGGGTCCCGGCCCCCACGGTAGCGGTTCGGGCAGTTCTCCAAGGGCTTGGGCGTTTTCCAGAGGTAGGAGATGGAGGGGACTGATTTCTTCAGCACCCCAGAAACCACGCCACCCCACCCCACCCATGGGACACATCCCGAGAGGGAGACGCCCCTTACACTCGCTCCCCTCCCCCTTGTGCTGTGCCCCAGCCCTGGCCTGGGGGAATAGGTGGCAGCCCACGCCACAGGGCGGGGGGTGGGGGGGGCACAGCTGAAAGGGGTTGTGGGGGAG
This sequence comes from Microcebus murinus, assembly GCF_040939455.1. NCBI lineage: Eukaryota > Metazoa > Chordata > Mammalia > Primates > Cheirogaleidae > Microcebus > Microcebus murinus. The sequence goes on along the minus strand of NC_134125.1, from coordinate 32,555,824 downwards.
GGCGGCCCCTAGCTGGGGTCAAAGGGCCAGTGCCCCGCGCGTGCGCAGTCAGCGGCGGAGGTGGTGGTGGCAGTGGCGGAGACTCGCTGGGGGTGGGCAGCAGGTAGGTGAAGGAGGCCAGGCGAGGAGAGGAGGGGGGCTGGAAGGTCTCCACCTTGGCCAGTCCAGCCGTGGAGGCGCATCTTCTGTGAGTGTGAGTGACTGTGAGTGTGTGTGGGTGTGTATAGAGAGACAGCCCCCCACCCCGGCCTGCCCCGCCCCGCCCGTCACCCCTGTCCCTCGGAGCCCGCCGGACCCGGCCGGCGAACTCAACAGTCCCGGCCCGGCGCGGGGCCTGGGGCGGGAGGAGGCGGCGGGGAAGCGCAGAGAGGCTCAGCTTCTTGAGGGTGGCAGGGGCGCCCACCGCCGTCTAGGGCCACACCACCCTGAACGCGCTGGATCTCGTCTGTTCTCGGAAGCTAAGCAAGGTCGGGCCTGGTTGGTACTTGGATGGGAGACCGCCTGGGAATACCGGGTGCGGTAGGCTTTTTTTTTTTTTTTTTTTTTGCCTCTTGTTCTGTCCCCTTTCTGGGAGCGCGGCGGCGGCCCGGGGTGGGGGTCACCCCCACCCTCAGCGCCCGCCGCGGTGCCTGGCGCCCCCGCCCGCACCGTGGGGCCTCCTCTTGTCCCAAGCCATGACATCGCCACCACAGGGCAGCATGCGTGGCATCTGGACTGTCAGGTGTGAGACCGAAGGTCTGGTCTGTGGGAACCGACACGCTGGAGGAAACCTTGAGAGTCTGAGAGGGGAGGGAGTTCCAGAAGAAGGCCAGGATGTCATTTTGAGGGAGTATGTGACCAGAACTCGTCCCGTTGCTTTTGGGGTTCTATGGGCTCCACGTAGGAATCTTTGGTCGTGGCACCTGATGTTGGGGGATCCGGAGTGACACCCAGACCTGCTCCACAGGCCTCCTTTTACTTTTCTCTTCGGATTCATTATTTTTAAAAAGTGTCTCCTATCTCTATTATTGCATTTTCTTTTCTCTCTCTCTTCAAGCAGATGATGGGAGTACAAGTATTCAGGTGACATGTGTTGCCCGTGCCCCCCTCCCCCCTGTGTTCTTATTCATTTACCTCTCATGTTGTTCCAGCGTATTGTGGGGGTACCAGTGTTAAGGTCGGGTACGTTGCCCTCTCCCAGCCTCCCCCCTCGGGTCAGAGCTTCAAGTGTGCCCATCCCCCAGTCGGTGCGCACCCACCCCATCCCTAATGGATGTGTATGCCCATCCCCTCCCCCCACCCGCCCGACGCCCACCCGATGAAGGTGATTCCTCTGTGTCCACTTAAGTGTCCATCGGTTCATACCAATTTGCCGGTGAGCGCGAGCACGTGGTGCTCGTGTGTCCATTCTTGGGATACTTGGCTTACTGGAACGGGTTCCAGCTCTGGCCAGGAGAACCACGAGAGGTGCCCTCTCACCGCTGCTCCTCATAGCCGAATGGCACTGCGTGGTGTCCACGCGCCACATTTTATTTATGCACTCGTGGGTCGATGGGCACTCGGGTCGCTTCCAGGTCTTTGCGATTGTGACTTGTGCCCTGACTCTAACCCTAACCCTTACCCAGCCCGTCTCCTCCTCGACCCCTGCCTGACTGACTCCTTCCCGCCTGGCCTGTCACCTGTCACCGTCCTCTGCCCCTGCCTGATGGGGCTCCTCCATCGCCTGGGCCTTCCAAGGGCTTGGTGTGGACGCTGGTTCCAGGACGCCCTCCCAGGAACCCGGTAGCAGGGCTGCCCCAGCGTCTCGCGCAACCCAACCATCCACTGGCTGCCTTAGCTAAGTGGCCTGCGGGGGACGTGCTCCCGCTGTGTGGTGGGGGCCCAGCCTGGTGTCTTCTCTGAGGCCCCGGGGCTGCCGCTCCCCGCAAGGGGAGAGCTGGGGAGGTGGGGACCGCCTCCTCATGGGGACGTACACCCAGCTCTCCACGTTGGATTCCGGGGCTCTCTTTCTGCCAGAAGCCCCAGCTGGCCTGCAGGTCCTTAGAGTGGCAAAAACATCCGAAAACTGAGATTGACGGTCCGGTGGGTGTCTGCACTGTTAACGGAAAAAAATTTAAACTCTGTAAAATAATTTTAAAGAGATTTATTTTGAGCCAAATTTGAGGACCATGACCCGGAGCCACTGCCAAGAGGCCTTGGGCAAGTGGACTCGCCGTGGCTGGGTTACAGTTCAGTTTTATACATTTTTAGAGAGACAGGGGTTACAGGCAAAGTCACAAATCAATACATGAGAGGCATATATTGGTTTGGCCTAAAAAGGTGGGACATTTTGAAGCGGGGGCTTATAGGTTATAGGTGGGTTTAAAGATTCTTTGGCTGGCAATTGGCTGAGAGAGTTAGTCTTTATTTAGAAGACCAGGAAGGATATGCTTACTTTAAGATAAGGGTATGAGCACTCTGGGAGGTCTAGACAGGAGGACATTTTAAATTTACAATAATAGGCGCCTGCTAGGATGTTTGAGTTAAGATATTTTAAATTTATGATAGGCATCTGCTAGGATGCTTGAGTTAAGACAGGGGCTTTTTATTTTTTAGGTGATGTTAATGCCATACCAGAATTAGGTCAGGAAGTAAACCACTGCTTTGTTTGGTTAACAAAAGCCGCTTAGTGGGAATTTACCCTTTGTCAGCCTAACCCTGCTGGCCTCCTTACCATTTGCCAGCCTAACCCAGCTGGCCTTCTTAGGAAGGAGTTTTTAGCAAAAAATTAGAGTTTAGTCTTTAGTTCCCCCTGTTGGCCAAAGATTATTTTATGGAATGTATATGTAGGCTAATAACTAGCATGAGGTCTCAAGGTGCTAGGAAGGCTCATTTTTAGAGATGTCTGGTTTTATGGTGCTAGGAAGGCTCATTTTTAGAGTTGTTTGTCTGGTCGCATGGTGTTGTGAAATAGGTGGTGTTATATTTTAGGGGAGGGACATGACTCTATTTGATTTAATAGCCAATTGTTAAAGGGGGCTAGATAGAGTCAGGCCTCGGGCCTACTCTGAAAAAACTGAACCAGATTTATTTTTTTAGCTATTATGATTTGGGCCTTTGATTGATTTTTTTTTTTTTCTTGTATCTGGTATAGCATTTACAGGAAACATAATTAGAGTTATAGGTAGAATTAGAAGGTAGCAAGCAGCCTAACCAGCCAAAAAAATAATTTTTTTTATGCATTATTATATTTTTTTAATCAGACTTATAATGTGTTTACCCTGTGTATTAACAGTCAATTGAACTTTATGGTAAATTTTATTTGAGGATTATAAAACTGATATCAATTTAGAATTTAATAAATGTAATTTTTTTTTTGGACAATTAGTCTTTATAGGTATAATATTTTGAGGAGGGCATAAATTAAACTTGAGAAACATTTGATTTTTAATATTTTAAAGGCAAAGTTATAAGACTAATTTACCTACAACTTGTAACAAAATATAAGCATTATTAACAATTAAGCTAAGGAGGAAATTTAGTAATTTATAGTAAGGTGGCTGATAAATTATTTATTATATTTTTTTTGGATAAATTTATAACTGATAAAAATTATTTTAAGTTTATAGGAAGCAGAGAAAGACTTTTATGATTGGGATGGCTATTTGCAGCATGTGGCCTGAAAAGACAGAGTATTTTTTGTGTGTCCCTCCTTTATTTGGAGGGTCTAAACTAATTCCATCCCTCAGAATTGGCCCTTATAATCTGGCACGCCCCCTCTTCTGCAATATTCCCTGGGCTCAGAGGGAGGATATTTGAACAAGGCTTTTGCAGATTTTATGGTTTTAAGGTCTCAGAGATTAGGTAAACTTGTTAATTACCTAAAATTTGTTAGGACTCTAGAAAACAAAACAAAAGAATTAGTAATGTTTTAAATAAAGAGTCTTTATATGAAAATTTAGTTCTATTTTATGAGGGTTGAATTAGCTATACTTATGGTCATATTAAATTTTTAATTAAAGTCTTGGAACTTTGTTTTGTTTTAGTCTAGTGGTATACATAATTTTTAAAGTATACATAATCTCTAATACTTAGAAACCAGTATTTAAGTGGATTTGTCAGTCCTTTTTATGGCCTTTACTTGAAGAAGCCAAAATTAGACTTAGCCAGAAAGAACTATTTTTTGAGATGAATTAAAGAAAAATAATTACTTAAAAGATGATAAAACTTGACTAGCCATGGTTACAGAGAGTCTAAATTGGTTATTTTGTGACATATAGCAATTTTACTTAATAACTATAATTATTACTGATAACACATATTAAGACATGTCAATATTTTATAATATTAGTATATTAATAACATACTTATAAGTACAGCCCAAAGAAAGTTAAACACCATTTTATATTTGACAATGTTCCCTGGATAGTTTTGACACATTAAAATAAATTTAAAGTCTGTCTTAGACTTTTGGTGATTTTAATGTGTAAAAAGCTAGTTTAAGGTCAAAAGGCTGGATTTAGAATTTAAGTTTTGGAAAGGTTGTCAAATATTAAAGGCTTAAAGTATTTGTGTATATATAATTATAAACCACTATAAAATAATTTTAACAAAGAGAGAGATAGACATTAAATAAATTTAAAGGTGATAAAGTTATATGGATACAAATTTTAACCTTTCTTTAGTTTTTTTAGTTAGTCAAAACCTAATAAAGAAGCCGGGCGCGGTGGCTCACGCCTGTAATCCTAGCTCTCTGGGAGGCTGAGGTGGGTGGATTGCTCAAGGTCAGGAGTTCAAAACCAGCCTGAGCAAGACCCCGTCTCTACTATAAAATAGAAAGAAATTAATTGGCCAACTGATTTATATATGTAAAAAATTAGCCGGGCATGGTGGCACATGCCTGTAGTCCCAGCTACTCGGGAGGCTGAGGCAGTAGGATTGCTTGAGCCCAGGAGTTTGAGGTTGCTGTGAGCTAGGCTGATGCCACGGCACTCACTCTAGCCTGGGCAACAAAGTGAGACTCTGTCTCAAAAAAAAAAAAAAAAAAAAAAAAAAAAAAAAAAAAAAAAAAAAAAAAAACCTAATAAAGAGAGCACAGGGATTATTTGACAAAGCATAAAATGTTTTACCAATGCATAAAATGCCAATTATTAAAATTAAACACCTTTTGTACTACACTACTTTTTATATTAAAAGGAAAAAAACGTTATAAAATTAAAATGAGTATATATGTTATTTTATTAAGAGTAAATTAATATTGACAGAAATCTTTGTTTTAGCCAAAATTTTTTAATACATTTTTTTATAAACTTTATTTTTACCTGCACGTACCACACACCATTTATAAAACATACCTTAAAACTTTTGATTTTGTCTTAACATTTTTTTTTTAAATAACTATTTATTTTAGGACAAAAATTTTATGTAAGATTCTTTTTTTACATTATTTTTTTTGTTTAACCTTTTTTACCAAAATATATTTTTATATTCATTGTCTCTTTACATTTTTTTTTATATAAGTGGAATTTTTTATTTTTTTTTTAAATTTATTTTGATTTAACCTTTAAATAACCTCTGAATTAGACAAAGTTATACATTTTAATAAGAACATTTTGTTTTATAATTTTTTTATTAAAAAAATCTATTTTTTTTGTTTAAGAAAGGAGACTCAGTGTCTTAACCAAGTATAAGACTTATTAGACAGACTGCAGTATAAGTTAATAAGGAAGCTGAATTTGTGTCTTTTTTTGCAGTTTATTAAAAGGTGAATAAAAAATTTTTTGTTATTCTTATTATATGACAATTTAGTTTAAAAGAGAAAACCAAATTTTATTGTATTAGTGTACTAATGATTAAAGTTAATTTTAATAAAATTTTATAAACAAATTTATTTAATTTTAACCTATAAGACTATAAGACCTTTATATAAACTTTTTATAACCTTTAACTTTTATATTTACTTAATTTTTAATGATTATTTACATATTGAATAAGTAGTTTTAAAGAAACCAATAAATTAAACAAAATAATGGACTTAAACAGAACTCTAGAACAAATGGGCCTGACTGACATTTTATAGCACATTTTACCTCAAAACCACTGAATATACATTCTTCTCATCAGCTCATGGGTCATTTTTTAAGATTGACCATATTTTAGGACACAAGGCACGTCTCAAACAATTTTGTTTTAAAAAAAAATAGAACATATACTATGTCTCTTTTTAGATTATAATGAAATAAATGTAGAAATTAACCCTAACAGGAGCTCTCATTTTTATATAAAGTCATGGAAACTAAACAACCTTTTATTAAATGATTACTTTATAAACGAGGAAATTAAGATGGAAATTAAAAGATTTTTTTTTTTTAACTAAATGACAACACAAGTTATTAAACACAAGTTATTAAAACCTGTGGGACACAGCTAAAGCATTCTTGAGAGGAAAGTTTGTTTTTATAAATGCCTATAAACAAAATTATCTTTTAACAAAACTAATACTTATGCTGTATAACATTTTATTAAAAGAATTTTTGTACAGAATTGTTTTTTTTTATTTAGAAGTTTTAATTATACGTACTGATTATAATATTAACTCTTAGAAAAACTTAGGAAGTTAAATTAACTTTGAACTGTTAGTCACCAATTGTATTAATATTCTTAAATATAAAGCTATGAAGGTATAAACTTAAACTTATATTTAAGAACTGATGTTTTAGTACTTTACCTTACAAATGACCCATTTATAAGGGACATATAATGACATTTTATGATTATTTTTTAACTTAACATGACTTTAAGATTTGTATTTATTGCATTTGTATTTATCTAATTTATTTATATTAGCACCTTACTTAGATTTTAGCTATTAAAAGTTTAAGTTACTTTATTAACCATTTTTATACCCTGTAAACTAGATATATATAACAGAACACGGATTAAAATATAAACTCAAATCTTATTAGAAACAATAAGCATTTAAATAAGACTTGTTATTTTAAACAAAATATAACATTACTTTTAAATTTTGTAAACATAGTAGTCATTTTAGAATATTTTGTTTAAAGGTATTTGCTAATTAGATCTTTCTAAAACATTACATTTTTAAACAAAATTTATTGGCATTATAGGGGAATGTCTCTGGCACCCAAAGTTTGGGAGCAAAGGCCACTGTTCTCTTAAAGGCTTGCTGAAAATTTACTGACATTAAAATTAATAGGATTAATAAGAGAAGGACTTAAAACTTATACATGGACGTTTTTAGAATGAACACAAAGATGCAGGGGAAATTGTCTATTTTTTTATGTTTAAAGTATGGACAGCTGTGTAGAAAGATGATTGGACAAAAAGGATATGAGCTAATTTTAACAGGCTTAGTGGCAGAACCAGCAAGGCATTTTATATTTAGATTTTGCTTGGCCTCTTGAGTGTGCATTTTTCCCTTTTGGGTGTAGGACAAAGCCCTTTTTTTTGGCATGGGGTTTTACAGTAAAACAAAGTAGGTCAGATAATTGCTTTATGGCCATTTTACATGAATAATTTTAGGTTTTATGGCTAGCTTTAGGGAAGAATTGGCACAAGAGGTGAGCAAGGTCAGAAAATTTTGCTTTTGAAGCCTTTATTTTAAGCTAGTTTTTTTTTTTTTAATCCCATTAACATAAGATCTCCTGGCTGTAGACTGAGGAAAAAAAACTTTTAGCACCATTTGTCAGCACCTCAAATAATGATATAAAGTGGTAACATGCTTTTTACATGAGGCTCAAGATTAAGCTGTTAAAAAAAAACACAAACTATCTAAATGGTTTCAAAACAATGTTTAGTGCATAAACTTGAGCACATTTATAGAGTAAGATTACTTTGAGAGTCTCATGGATTTTAACCATCATTTACTTTTTATCTTAAATTGCTATATAAAAATTAATAATTTAGAATTTTTTTTTTAGGCAAAAACTCTATTATAGTAACACAATGTAATTATAACTAGCTAGATTGTAAAGAGTAGGACAAAAATGGACAAGACCAAGGTAAAACTAAAGCTTTTAATTTAAGTTCTTTATAACTTTCAGGACAACTTTGAATTCTTAACAGTACTGTTAAATGAGTTGAACACACCTTGTGCACCTCTCTACAGGCATTGAATGAGTGGAGGTAAACTATTTTTGCAGTTAGGATTAAAAGACCAAAACTAAAATGTTTTTTTTTATACACCTTTAACGATTAAATTTGGATTTTTTTTCCCTCTACTTGGTGTTTTATTTATTCTAATTTGCTGACTCAGGCACATTTGCATTTTTACCTTAAAGTTAAACACATAAGTATTTTTGTTGGTAACCCAGATTTAGTTAATATCATTTGACCAAATATTAATTTTACTTTACTTATCAAAAATCACCCATTACTTTGTCTTTGGCTGAGTTTACATTTTTATTAAACCTTTACACGTCAAGAACTTAAAAATGTCTAGTAAAACCCAGGCAAAAACAAATGTATGCTGACAGTTTGAAAGCATTTTTACTATTACTTTACTAATAACACCTTATTTATTAATAATAACACAGCTTATTTACCAACGGTTACTAAATTCACATGAAGCATTTGGGTTTAATTTATGAGCGCTTCTTTAATTTTAAAACAGTCTGAAACCTATAAGCACAAACATGTGATACATGGACAGACATAAAACATACCCAAACATATACACTCTCTCAGACGCACACATATAAAGTTCTGATAAATTTTACCTTAGAATGTTAGCCATGAAATGGTAACACAAACTCACCAGTCTGTAAAAGAAAGCTGGATCTAAATTTCTTCTGACGAGACTGGAACTTGTACACCTGGCAAACTTTAGTTGACCTGATAGGTAACTTAATTAGGCCTGTGGATCAAAGTTTTGGGTAAAGCAGTTTCTATGGCAGTTTGATTTTTTTTTTTTTCAGTGCAAAATGAGTTTTCTAAGTTAGCATTTTAGCTAGAACTGGCTGCAAGGTCTCTAGGTAGCCTTTCAATTGTAAATACCGCAAACAATGAGTTATCTTAACATCACTAGAAAAAGTTAGCAGATTTTAGAGTAGCCAGAAAGGAAGAGAGATAGCTTGAGACATTTTAATAGTGGGGGGTCGACCATTTTAGCTCTGAATTTTTCTTGATGTAATTTTGCCCTTTCTTAAAACCTTGTGCACAAGAATTAGCTATAACCAGCTGGAGCCCTAGAAAAACTGGCATGCCTTTGAATCTTTTCGTTTACAAAAATACTTGCAAGTAGAGACGCCACAAACCAACTGGGGTGCCCCAACAGGAGTCATTTTCTTTGCCCTTCCTCACTCTTAAGTGGAAAAAAAGGCAACGGAGAAAGCCCTTTAGAATGCACCTCCAAAACTAAATTAGGATCCCAAACAACAATTCCTAGGAAAAGAACCAGCTCAGAATAAACCAAGACCATCAACCAAAAACGGGAGGTCCGGATCTCAGGAGGACTTACCAGTTCCCGCCAAAGGAGAAGCTCGGAGTCGGAGGCCTAAAAGGGCCATGCCGGTACCTGGCACCGAGTCCGCGCTGCTCCTTAGGCGGCCCTGAGTCTTCTCTGAGATCCTGCCGACTACGCCAAAATTGTTAACGGGAAAAAATTCAAACTCTGTAAAATAATTTTAAAGAGATTTATTCTGAGCCAAATTTGAGGACCATGACCCGGAGCCACTGCCAAGAGGCCTTGGGCAAGTGGACTCGCCGTGGCTGGGTTACAGTTCAGTTTTATACATTTTTAGAGAGACAGGGGTTACAGGCAAAGTCACAAATCAATACATGAGAGGCATATATTGGTTTGGCCTAAAAAGGTGGGACATTTTGAAGCGGGGGCTTATAGGTTATAGGTGGGTTTAAAGATTCTTTGGCTGGCAATTGGCTGAGAGAGTTAGTCTTTATTTAGAAGACCAGGAAGGATATGCTTACTTTAAGATAAGGGTATGAGCACTCTGGGAGGTCCAGACAGGAGGACATTTTAAATTTACAATAATAGGCGCCTGCTAGGATGTTTGAGTTAAGATATTTTAAATTTATGATAGGCATCTGCTAGGATGCTTGAGTTAAGACAGGGGCTTCTTATCTTTTAGGTGATGTTAATGCCATACCAGAATCAGGTCAGGAAGTAAACCACTGCTTTGTTTGGTTAACAAAAGCCGCTTAGTGGGAATTTACCCTTTGTCAGCCTAACCCTGCTGGCCTCCTTACCATTTGCCAGCCTAACCCAGCTGGCCTTCTTAGGAAGGAGTTTTTAGCAAAAAATTAGAGTTTAGTCTTCAGCACTTTTGTGGCGGGCACCCCAGGGAGGCCCAGGGGCTGGCTGGACAACGCTGTCCGCTGGGCAGGGGTGGGGGCGTTTGGAGGAGCAACTGATGCCCTTTGGACTTTGGGTAGAAAGTGTCTGAGGTGTCTCTGAGCCCTGCGCCATGTCGGGGTGGGGGGGAGGAGGAGGAGGAGGAGGAGGTGGGAGGGGCCGTGACCTGCAGTCATGTTCCCAGGGTGGCATGGCACGTGGCTTCTTCCACAGGCTGCTTGGCCTGGGCTCCCTGCACCTGGGCCTTTGGAGGACTGGCCCTGTGCTTGCCAACACTTCCTGCAGGGACCCAGAGCTGGGAGGTTGCATCTCTCAGCCCTGGGTCAGGCAGAGCCCCAGTGGGCCATGCCCACAACCTCTCTCAGCAGGGGTCCCCCAGAAGGCTCCTTTGGGACCAGGATTCTCTTTTGGGTGACTCTGTAACATCTGGCCCCTGGATGGAGGTGCACCAGGAGTAGAGGAGCAGGAAGGGGAAGGGCGTGGCCATGCGAGGGGACACTTTGAGGCCAAGTCCCAGCTTCAGCCTGATCCTCCTGGGAACCCCTGAGTGTACATCACACCTCCTGGTTGTCCCGCTCCGAGACCGGGAGCCGGGCTTCGCGTTCCCACAGTAGCCAGTCCTGGGATGAGGACACCTGGGGCGTCGGGAACTCCCTGGCTTCTCTTTGTGGTACCATTTGGAGCTACTTGTGAATCGTGCCGCCAGGCACGCCCCAGTGCAGGTGTCTTCTGCACAGACTGCGGGCCTCGCTCTTCTGAATGCCGCTAGCTCGCCACCCACCCACGGGTGAACCTGGTCAGGGTACTTACTCTAAGGAGCAGACTCTGACCCGGGCGGGCTACCGGTGTCTCTGTTTGCTCGTTTCTTTCTTCCATTTCGGGAAAGACTTCCTTGCTGGGTGTGGAAATCTCCTATGCCTTTCCTCGCCTATTCTGTCAGCTTTAAAATTCTCCTTCAGTTGCCACCCTCACAGGTGGATTAGGAAACTCTTTCCGGTGCACTCATTAGTGAAATGACCTCAATGAAGCTCAAATCCAATATCTAATCGCCGATTTTTCACGAGTCCACACGCCAGGGTGGTTGGGGTCCGATCCACCCCGGGCCAGGCCCAGGCCCCTTGGACTGGGCCAGAGAAGGACACAGAGCAGGGTCCCGGCCCCCACGGTAGCGGTGCCCACAGTTCTCCAAGGGCTTGGGGGTTTTCCAGAGGGAGGAGATGGAGGGGACTGATTTCTTCAGCACCCCACAAACCACGCCACCCCACCCCACCCCACCCATGGGACACATCCCGAGAGGGAGACGCCCCTACACTCGCTCCCCTCCCCCATGCGCTGTGCCCCAGCCCTGGCCCTGGGGAATAGGCGGCAGCCCACGCACAGGGCGGGGGGCACAGCTGAAAGGGTTTGTGGGGGAGGGCGGCCCCTGGCTGGGGGCAAAGGTCGAGCGCCCCGCCTGCGCGTGCGCAGTCAGCAGTGGCGGCGCGCTGGGGGTGGGGGGCGGGTAGGTGAAGGAGGGGAGGCGAGGAGAGGAGGGGGGCTGGAAGGTCTCCACCTTGGCGGGTCTAGCCTTGGAGGCGCGTCTTCTGTGAGTGAGTGAGTGTGAGTGTGTGTGTGTGTGTAGAGAGACAGCCCCCCACCCCGGCCCGGCTCTCCCTGCCCGCCCCGCCCTGCCCGTCACCCCAGTCCCGCGGAGCCCGCCAGACCCGGCCAGTGAACTCAACAGGCCCAGCCCGGCGCGGGGCCTGGGGCCGGAGGAGGCGGCGGCGGGGAAGCGCAGAGAGGCTCGGCTTCTTGAGCGGGGCAGGGGCTCCCTCTGCCATCTCTGGCCACGCTGCCCTGAACGCGCCCGATCTCGTCTGATCTCCGAAGCTAAGCAGCGTCGGGCCTGGTCAGTACTTGGATGGGAGACCGCCTGGGAATACCGGGTGCCATAGGCTTTTTTTTTTTTTCCTTTTTGCCTCTTGTTCTGTCCCCTTTCTGGGAGTGGGGCGGCGGTCCGGCGGATCACCCCCACCCTCAGTGCCCGCCGCGGTGCCTGGCGCCCTACCCGGCGCCGTGGGGCCTCCTCTTGTCCCGAGCCGTGACACCACTGCCACGCGGCAGCATGCGTGCCATCTCTACTGTCAGGTGTCAGACCAAAGCTCTGGTGTGTGGGACCGACATGCTGGAGGAAACCTTGAGAACCTTGAGAGTCTGAGAGGGGAGGGAGTTGCAGAAGAATTCCCAGGATGTCATTTTGAGCAAGTATGTGACCAGAACTCGTCCCGTTGCTTTGGGAGTTCTATGGGCTACACTGTAGGAATCTTTGGTGGTGGCACCTGATGTTGGGGGATCCGGAGTCACACCCAGAGCTGCTGGACAGGCCCCATTTTACATTTCTTTTCGGATTCATTTTCTTAAAAAGTGTCTCTTATCTCTATTGTTGCATTTCCTTTTCTCTCTCTTTTCAAGCAGATTATGGGAGTACAAGTATTGAGGTGACATGTACTGCCCGTGCCTCCCTCCCCCCTGTTTTCTGATTCATTTATTTCTCATTTTCCCCCAGCGTACTGTGGGGGTACCAATGTTAAGGTCGGGTGTGAGGACTAAACTCTAATTTTTTGCTAAAAACTCCTTCCTAAGGAGGCCAGCTGGGTTAGGCTGGCAAATGGTAAATTCCCACAAGGCGGCTTTTGTTAACCAAATGAAGCAGTGGTTTACTTCCTGACCTGATGCTGGTATGGCATTAACATCACCTAACAGATAAGAAGCCCCTGTCTTAACTCCAGCATCCTGGCAGATGCCTATCATAAATCTAAAATGTCATAACTGAGCATCCTAGCAGGCGCGTATTCTTTAATTTAAAGCATCTTAAAACATCCTAGCAGGCGCCTATTGTAAATTTAAAATGTCCTCCTGTCTGGACCTCCCAGAGTGCCCACAACCTTATCTTAAAGTAAGCATATCCTGCCACACATGGTGGCTCACGCCTGTAATCCTAGCACTTTGGGAGGCCGAGGGGGGCGGATTGCTCAAGGTCAGGAGTTCGAAACCAGCCTGAGCGAGACCCCGTCTCTACCAAAAATAGAAAGAAATTAATTGACCAACTAAAAATATACAAAAAATTAGCCGGGCATGGTGGCACATGCCTGTAGTCCCAGCTACTCGGGAGGCTGAGGCAGCAGGATCGCTGAGCCCCGGAGATTGAGGTTGCTGTGAGCCAGGCTGATGCCACGGCACTCACTCTAGCCTGGGCAACAAAGTGAGACTCTGTCTCAAAAGAAAAAAAAAATTAAAGTAAGCATATCCTTTCTGGTCTTCTAGATAAAGTCTAACCCTCTCAGCCAATTGCCAGCCAAAGAATCTTTAAACCCACCTATAACCTGTAAGCCCCCACTTCGAGATGTCCCACCTTTTTGGGCCAAACCAATGTATGCCTCTCATGTATTGATTTGTGACCTTGTCTATAACCTTTGTCTCTCTAAAAATATATAAAACTAAGCTGTAACCCAGCTACAGCGAGCCCACTTGCTCAAGGCTTCTTGAGAGTGGCTCCGGGTCATGGTCCTCAAACTTGGCTCAGAATAAACTTCTTTCAAATATTTCAGGGCTTGGATTTTTTCCGTCCACAATTTTGGCGTAGTCGGCAGGATCTCAGAGAAGACTCGGGACCCCTGAAGGAGTCGCCCGAACCCGGAGCTAAGGTATCAGCACGGGCCCATTGAAGCCCTTCCGACTTCGAGCCGCTCCTCCGGCGGGAACCGGTAAGTCCTCCTGAGATCCGGACCTCCCACTCTTGGTCAAAGGTCCCAGTTTATTCTGAGCTGTCTATTCTCTTCCTAAAAATTGTTGTTTGGGACCCTAATTTGATGTAAAAGTGCACTCTGAAGGGCTTTCTCTGCTGCCTTTTTCCTCTCAAAGACCAATTTCGATTGGCTTGTCTGCATATTTGCATAAGGAACCCAACTGTCCTATTCATAGATAAATGAGAGACTGAGTTTCTCAGCTCCAAAGATAAGGGGCAGCTTACTCCTCCCAGACCTAAGGTAGCCCTGGGTGACCAGAGCCCTGATTGGGAGTTGCCTGGGGCGATTCCTGAGGTGCGAGTAGCCCCACAGGGAACCGCCCAACAAATTAATTTTAAAAAAGGCTCGTCCAGAAAACGCGCATAAGAGCTGATCACTCGGCGTTTTGAGCCCTCTCAGAGGTACTAGACCCCCAAAGAGAGAAACTGGGACACATAAGAGGGTGGGACCGAATCAGTGGTGAAGCACTGAGGAGCCCCACCCACAAGCAGCACACTCTGATCCACTACACCAAACCCTAGACCACAGTTCGGTTCCTTCTTAAAAAAAAAAAAAAATGGGAAACAAATTATGTAAAAATGAGAAAAGGCAAAAAGAACGACCTCCTTCAGGCACCCCAGCTGATTTTATGTTTAATAATTATGGCGCCTCTACTTGCAAGTATTTATATAAATGGAAAGATCTTACTAAAGATGACCTAGGTCTGAGGTTTCCAAAATGGGGAACTTTCAATATTCCCAAATTGGTTTTCTTGCGCGCTAAACTAAAAAAACTAGGTTCTCAAATTAAGAAAAATAAATAAAAATCATACTATTGCTGGCACTTGGAATCATCCAAAAGAGAGAATGATAAACTTGCCTCCCTCCAGGAAGTTAATAAAAAAATACTTGAGACTGTCTCAGAATTAAAGAAACTAGCAGAAGCCGCTTCTAAAATCAGGAACGCTCCAAAAATTGTCTCTCCTTCTGCTCCCCCTAACCCTCTGTTCTCTAAATTTCCTTATCCTGATGATTTCATTTTCCCCCCTCCTTCCCCTATTCCTTCGCCTCGAGCTGTAAAAGGATCAAAAATAGCTAAAAAAGAAGATAAAATAGTTGTTGCTCCCTTTAAAATAAAACCCACTGGGAGAGGGGACCCTAATATATTATATACACCCTGGACCAAGACAGAGTTAAAGGCTCTGGTGTCTGGGTTCCCTGATCCAACTCAAGACCCCCTCGGGTTTGCCAGAGAATTCCAATTAACACTTAAGACCTATGATCCAGGTTTCTCTGACCTGTATCAGCTAATTGAGTTACTAGTCCCCAAAAACAAAGCTAAAAAATGGTTCAGGGTAGCAGGTTAAAAACAACCTTTAAAAGATTTTGATAAAATAGATGCAAATAAAAAAAAATGCAGGGAGCTCTGTGACCGCCTCTATAAAAACTTACCACAGATTTTCCCTAAAGTTATAGATTGGGCAAAAGTGCAACAATGTAAAATACGCCCAAATAAAACCATACCTGACTTTTATAACAGGTTTAAGAAAACATTCAAACAATATTCAGGGATACCTCCTAAAAATTTTGAGCATGGTAAAAGTGACACTTTACTAAATTCTGGATTTGTACAAGGCTTAGACGACAAATTAGTAACCCTGATAAAAAAAAAATAATGTGGCCTGGGCTTCTCTGCCCACTAGCAGCCAGTTGTCACAAACAATAGTTAAGAAGCAAAAGAAAACGGCCTCCAAGATTATGAGTTTACAGCTAAAGCAACTTAGTAACCAAGTCAAAAGGTCGGAGGGGTTCCGTCCCCTGCAGAGATCGCAGCTGGCCACCGAGAAAGTGATTTATTATTACTGCAAAAAAAAGGGACACCTTAAAAAAGATTGTAAAAAACTTAAATGGGTGCTTGCACAAAAGGAGCAAAAGGCCTTAGAGGGAGGCACCAAAGAAACTTTAAAACCAGAATAGGGAGGCTCCGAGGGAATAGAGAGGGTTTTCCCCTTACTTCTAACAAACACTCTAGGGGAAATAGAAATATCCATAAATAAAAAAGACACCAGGCCGGGCGCTGTGGCTCATGCCTGTAATCCTAGCTCTTGGGAGGCCGAGGCGGGCGGATTGCTCAAGGTCAGGAGTTCAAAACCAGCCTGAGCAAGAGCGAGACCCCGTCTCTACTATAAATAGAAAGAAATTAATTGGCCAACTGATATATATATAAAAAATTAGCCGGGCATGGTGGCACATGCCTGTAGTCCCAGCTACTCGGGAGGCTGAGGCAGAAGGATCGCTCGAGCCCAGGAGTTTGAGGTTGCTGTGAGCTAGGCTGACGCCACGGCACTCACTCTAGCCTGGGCAACAAAGCGAGACTCTGTCTCAAAAAAAAAAAAAAATAAAAAAAGACACCAGAGCCCTTGTGGACACTGGTGCCACGCTGTCAGTCCTCAACCCTACCTTAATTAAAAACCCTCTCCCTCAAAGTAAAGTAAAAATTCAAATGGTAGGGGTTTCAAACTGCCCAATTGTTGCCTTTAAATCTGATCCACTCCAATATCAATTGGGAGAGCTTATAGGACAGCATGTTTTCCTTTTAATAGATAGTGCTCCTATACACCTGCTGGGACGGGATTTCTTAGAGACCCATAATGCCCACATCTCATTTTCACAGAAGGGAGAGATGATTCTCAATTTGGGAGACACAGAAGACTTACAAAACCCTACATGCAGTATCATGCTTGCTGAGGTTAATGGAGATTTTGAACAGGGGGACGTAGAGCCTTTCTTATCCAAAATACCAGATTCTCTATGGGCAAACTCTTCCATGGATATTGGACAAATTAAGCCAGCAGTTCCCATAGAGATCACCATAGATGAGTCTAAACCCCTGCCAAACATTAAACAATACCCCCTTAGGCCTGAAGCCTTACTAGGAATCAAGCCAATCATTCAGGACTACTTAGATAAAGGACTCACAATACCCTGCACCAGCCCTTGTAACACACCAATCCTCCCAGTCAGAAAACCAAATGGGAAAGGCTGGCGGTTTGTTCAGGACCTAAGAGCCATAAATAAAACAGTGGTTCCGAGGCATCCTGTCGTCCCTAACCCCCACACCTTACTGTCCAATATTCCTATCACTGCCAGCCACTTCTCTGTCATTGACTTATGCAGTGCTTTCTTTAGCCTACCTGTAGATCAGGATAGTCAATATCTTTTTGCCTTCACTTGGGAAAATCGCCAGTATACATGGACAGTCTTGCCCCAGGGTTACTCTGAAAATCCTACATATTTTTCTCAAATATTAAAGGCAGATTTAGATGATATTGTATTCCAAAATGAATCTACTCTGCTTCAGTATGTGGATGATTTGCTGTTGTGTTCACACTCCCTGAGTGAATGCAGAGAAGACACTATATACCTGCTGCAACAGCTTGCCTTAAAGGGACACAAAGTGTCCAGAGATAAATTACAATTTAGGCTCCCCCAAGTTAAATACTTAGGGCACACAATTTTCCCAAAGGACTTCTTATAAACCCAGAAAGAATCTCTGCCATCATGGCCTTTCCTTTGCCCAAAACAAAAAAACAATTAAGAGGGTTCTTAGGGCTAACAGGCTACTGCAGAAGTTGGATTCCAAACTACTCATTAATGGCCCAGCCCTTATACAAAAAACTAAAGCATCACCAACCAGACCCAATTTGCTGGGGGGAAAGTGAAAAGCAATATATAGAGGATTTAAAACAGGCTCTTACCCAGGCACCTGCTTTAGGACACCCAAACTATAGCCTTCCTTTTTTCCTTTTTATACATGAAGTAGATGGAAATGCGCTTGGAGTATTAACTCAAAAGCATGGCGACAGTCACAGGCCAGTTGGTTATTTCAGCCAACAGTTAGACCCAGTAGCAAAAGGACACCCCCCTTATATGAGAGCCATATCAGCTGCAGCCATTTTATATAAAAAAATTGAGAAATTTGTCCTGGGGTCCCCACTAATAATTTATGCCCCTCATTCTGTGGAATCTCTCCTAAACTCTCACCACACTCAACACTATTCTGTAAGTCGCCTATAAAGTGCTTTTGCTTCCTGCCCCTAACATCACTTTGAAGCGCTGCAATATTCTTAACCCTGCAACTCTTCTCCCTCTTCCAGGTGAGCAAGAGGAAAAACATGACTGCAGTCTACTAACTGATATCTTACTCTCTCCTAGAGCAGATTTGCAGGAAACTCCTATCGAGAATGCTGAGTTAATTTGGTTCTTATTTAAAGGACCATCAGGGACATTATCAGGCGGGATATGCTGTCACTTCCACGGTAGACATAATAAAAAGCGCCCAACTCAAAGGAGTAAAATCAGCCCAAATGGCTAAATTAATAGAATTAACTAGAGCTTATATTTTGGCTGAAGGGAAGGTAGCTAATATATACACTGATAGCCGCTATGCCTTTAAAATAGCCCATGATTTTGGCATGCTATGGAAACAGAGAGGATTTCTTACCTCATCTGGACAACCTATAAGAAATGGGCACCAAGTCTCAGAGCTATTAAAAGCAATTCAAATGCCTAAACAACTGGCAATCATAAAAATTCCTGGGCATTCCAAAGATAACACTAAAATAGCTAAGGGAAACAATCTAGCTGATGCTGCAGCAAAGAATGCTGCCCTAGGAAAGATGACCTGTCCTGTACGAGAATGCCCCTTCCGACCCACCGACACTCTCACTAACATTCTTTTACAGTACCAATAGGCATCAACCCCTAAAAAAAACAAATCTGGCAGCAAAAGGGAGGTGTATTTGACCCAAATAGGGAGTTGTGGCTGGGTCCCAACAAAAAACCTATAGTTCCTTTAGGTGCACAATTTCCTCTCCTTCAATTCATTCATAAAATGACTCACTGGGCCCCTGAAAAAATGATATTATGAAAAAAACAATATTTCTAAAAACCATCCCCCACAATAGCCCAAAAGGTATATTTTCGTTATACTATATGTCCAGAACATAACCCTGGCAAGCCTTTGCATGGCTCCCAAGGCCACTTTCCTTTGCCTGCAGGACCATTTAAAGTTTGGCAACTGGATTTTATCCAGATGCCACCATCCCAGAATTACAAATATGTATTGGTCCTGGTTTGCATGTTCTCCCATTGGGTAGAAGCATTTCCTTGTCGGAGGGCTACTGCCTTAACAGTAGGCAAAATACTGCTGGAAAAAATCATTCCAGTTTGGGAAATCCCTTCTGAGTTACACAGTGATCGTGGAACTCACTTTACAGGACAAATTATCCAATCCATCTGCAAAATTTGGCCCATAATACAACATTTCCATTGTGCCTATCATCCTCAGTCGTCTGGGTTGGTAAAACAAACAAATGGCACAATAAAAACTCAATCAGCTAAATTAACTGAGGCCTTTAACCTCCCCTGGCCAAAAGCCCTCCCACTGGTTTTGCTTAACCTTAGATCCTCTCCCTTTGGGAAGCACTGTCTATCACCTTATAAAATAATAACAGGGAGACCTATGAGGCTGGACGAGGGCTTATATGAGCCAGCCTTACTTAAAGGAGAAATACTACATTATTGTCAGGGACTACTTAAAGCTCTAACAAATAATGCAAAGATGATAACAGAGTCTTTCCACAGTGAGCTTATGGGAGCTAAAGACCCCAAGGATCATGGATTATAGCCAGGTGACTTTGTTTATTGGAAAAGGCACCAACTCAAAGACTCCTTACAACCTCGCTAAAAAAGACCTTACCAGGTACTCTTAACTAACTCTTGTGCTGCAAAATTAAAGGGGGTCGCCTCTTGGATTCATGTCTCACATCTAAAACGAGTGCCTGACCACGCTCCCGACCACACCTGGACTTCTAAATTAATCTCTGACACCCGCCTACGACTTCAGAAAACATCTGAGTCTCAATCGGCCTCCAAAGCGACGTCCAAAGCAACAACTGAAGCGGACAGTCTTCCCAAGACATTGGACCAGGCCAGTCCTCATAAACCCTAAAATAACTCTCATTCTTACTTTATTTGCTATAGAGTATATTGCTGCAAACCCTAAATGCCTTAACCAAGACCCCCAGGAGGTTGTTTGGGATTTGTAAAATCTCCCTTGGTATAACTTTCTAAATGGATATGGTTATAAATTTCCTTGTTAAGATTAAAAAAATATTTCACCTGATCATCCTCCTTCCCATAATTTCCCCTATCTGCCTACCCCACACTCCTGTTCTCTTTAAACCTAAAGATTTTTCCTGGCTTCCTGCAAATCTCACTACCTTCCCTGCCGGTAAAAATCATATCATTTGGTATGACATAGATCAGGATGAAATGAAGGCCACTGAATGAAACAGTTCCACTGTAAATCTCCCTAGAGGGGCCTCCTTTGCAGGGTACCTCTATTATAAAGCCTTAACCAAGTATAATGCCCTGCAGAAATATTTACCAAATAATGCCTCAGGACGATTATTGAGGAGATCTAATCAGATAAAATACTGCGTCACAATAGACATTGGTGATGACAAACTCAGACAACTGCCTGGGTATGATGGGAGAAACCTAGCAGCTTCCTGTGTAAACTGTCGTAGCATAAGCTGCCCAGACAACCACCAGCCCTGTGCTTGTGGCTGGATGCCCTTGTCCAGCACCAACCACACTGACACTGCCCATAAAAAACTATTTATGGGAGTCAGTTGGTGGACAGAAGTCCCTGACAGTACAAATTCCACCCTAAGACAAGGGCGCCTCTGAAAAGCCTTATGGCACACTCAGACAAAGGCATACTTAGGAGTAACCTCCACCCATCTGACAATTGTCTGGGATACCCAGCGGTTCTGGGTTAACTCTATTTATCCAAATTGCACTGAGGCCATTAGTATACAATGGCAACAGCATTCCTGGTGGATACACCAAAATTGGCCATCCAAAAGACTAAAACGCCATCTCACGGAAAAAATTGGAGCTGGGTTAGGTATATTGGGGCAAGCTAAATTCGCAGCTAATGAGGAGAGACATTCCCTAAAAAAAGATTCCCTCTCAAAAATAGGCCACATAAAAAAAATGCTGTTCCAAAAAAAAGAAAAGGGATGGAAAGCTGCCCTAAAAGATAATGCAGCTCTAATAAAGTAGATAGAAGAGACCAGACAAACCCTAAAGACATACGCCCAAACCCAGAGGTGGGAGCGAGCATGTGCTCTGACCCAACAAGGACTCATATCCATGTTATTACAAATAGAATCTAAAGTGGCTATAAAACAATGGCCTACAATACTCAGTGCTAAGGCTCAGTCTAGGCACCTATGGAAAATATATGGTTCCCCAAATCTATAAAAATTTTTAGATGGTAGATGTAATCTTAAACATTATATTTTAAAAATTCTGGCACCAAAGTTAAATGAGGCTCAACAATATCCTGTAGTTCAACTAGCTGGCATTAAAACCATTGTCAATAATACCAAAATACTCCCCATAAAAAGTCGATGGGCTATTTTAGCTGATAAAAACACCTGGCATCCCATTTCCCTCTCAGATTGTAAAAATAAAAAAGGAAAATGGCTATGCCCTCAAAACACTTAAAATCCTGATTTCTCCCAGATTTGGCCCCTAGTATCCACCCCCATAGAACATAACATCTGGTATATGAAAAAGGGCCGATTTTGCTGGGAGAAAAAACAAAATGACATTATAGAATTATATTTCTTTTGTAACAAAGCCTCCTTTGCCCTCCTAAATACTAGTATATGGTGTAACACAAAGGTGGTGAGAAAAATAAATTTGCTAACTGTAAACAAGTCCTATAATAATTTAAATATTAAAGATCGAATGTTTCTCAAATTCAATTTATACCCTCCTCAGGATGTTATACCTATGGAGACTAATTGGCCAGAGGAAAAATTAAACTTATTAGACTCCAAATTGGTATCGGTTTTACAATCCTCAAATAAAATTTACCATAAAGTTCAATTGACTGTTGATAAAAAAGATAAACATATTATAAGTCTGATTAAAAAATATGATGATGCATGCAGAGGATTTTTTGGCTGGTTAGGCTGCTTGCTACCTTCTGATTCTACCTATGACTTTCTTGGGCACCTTCTGTTTAGTACTTTTATGACACTCATTGCCATATTATTATATGTTTCTTGTAAATGCTATACCAGATACAGAAAAAGGAAAAAAAAAATCAATCAAAGGCCCAGATCATGATAGCTTGCAAAATAGATCTGGTCCAAGATGTGTTTTTAGACTAAGCCCGAGGCCTGACTCTATCTGGCCCCTTTTAACAATTGGCTACTAAATCAAGTAGAGTCAAGTCCCTCCCCTAAGATACAACACCGCCTATTCTACAGCACCATGGGACCAGATAGGCAACTCTAGGAATGAGCCTTCCTAGCACCGTGGGACCAGATAGACAACTCTAAATATGAGCCTTCCTAGCGCCATGGGACATCATGCTGGTTGTTGGCCTACACATGCATTCCATGGAATGATCTTTGGCCAACAGGGGGAACTGAGGACTAAACTCTAATTTTTTGCTAAAAACTCCTTCCTAAGGAGGCCAGCTAGGTTAGGCTGGCAAATGGTAAGGAGGCCAGCAGGGTTAGGCTGACAAACCTTAAATTCCCACAAAGCGGCTTTTGTTAACCAAACGAAGCAGTGGTTTACTTCCTGACCTGATTCTGGTATGGCATTAACATCACCTAAAAGATAAGAAGCCCCTGTCTTAACTCAAGCATCCTGGCAGATGCCTATCATAAATCTAAAATGTCTTAACTGAGCATCCTAGCAGGCGCCTATACTTAAATTTAAAGCATCTTAAAACATCTTAGGAGGCGCCTATTGTAAATTTAAAATGTCCTCCTGTCTGGACCTCCCAGAGTGCCCACAACCTTATCTTAAAGTAAGCATATCCTTTCTGGTCTTCTAGATAAAGTCTAACCCTCTCAGCCAATTGCCAGCCAAAGAATCTTTAAACCCACCTATAACCTGTAAGCCCCCGCTTCGAGATGTCCCACCTTTTTGGGCCAAACCAATGTATGCCTCTCATGTATTGATTTGTGACCTTGCCTATAACCTTTGTCTCTCTAAAAATATATAAAACTAAACTGTAACCCAGCTACAGCGAGCCCACTTGCTCAAGGCTTCTTGAGAGTGGCTCCAGGTCATGGTCCTCAAATTTGGCTCAGAAGAAACTTCTTTCAAATATTTCAGGGCTTGGATTTTTTCCGTCCACAGGTGCATCGCCCTTTCCCCGCCCCCCCCTCGGGTCGGGTCAGAGCTTCAAGTGCGCCCATGCCCCGGTTGGTGCGCACCCACCCCATTCCTAATGGATGTGCATGCCCATCCCCTCCCCAGGCCCGCCCGACACCCACTCGATGAAGGCGATCCCTCTGTGTCCACTTAGGTGTCCATCGGTTCCTACCAATTTGCTGGTGAGCGCACGCACGTGGTGCTCGTGTGTCCATTCTTGGGACACTTGGCTTACTGGAACGGGTTCCAGCTCTGGCCGGGAGAACACGAGAGGTGCCCTCTCACCGGTGTTCCTCATAGCTGAACGGCACTCCGTGGTGTCCACGTGCCACATTTTATTAATGCACCCGTGGATCGATGGTCATTCGGGTCGTTTCCACATCTTTGCGATTGTGAATTGTGCCCTGACTGTAACCCTAACCCTTACCCAGCCCTTCTCCTCTGCCCCTGCCTGCTCCTTCCCGCCTGGCCCGTCACCGTCACCGTCACCGTCACCGTCCTCGGCCCCTGACTGACGGGCTCCTCCATCCCCTGGGCCTTCCAAGGGCTTGGTGTGGACGCTGCTTCCAGGAAGCCCTCCAGGAACCCGGCAGCAGGGCGGCCGCGACGACTCACATGCGGGGGACGTGCCCCGGCTGTGCCGCGGGGGCCCAGCCTGGTGTCTTCCCTGAGGCTCTGTGGCTGCCACTCCCCACAAGGGGAGAGCCTTGCCGCGGAGGTGGGGGCCGAATCCTGATGGGGACGTACATGCAGCTCTCCACGTCGGATTCCGGGGCTCTCTGTCCTGCCCGGAGTCCCAGCTGGCCTGCGGGTCCTCAGGGTGGCAGAAACATCCTCAAATTGATATTGCGAGTCCGGTGGCTGTCTGCACTTTTGTGCTGGGCACCCCAGGGAGGCCCAGGGGCTGGCTGGACAACGCGGTCTGCTCGGAGGCTTTGGAGGAGCAAGTGATGCCCTTAGGACTTTGGTAGCAGTGTCTGAGGTGTCTCTGAGCCCTGGAGGCTTCTTCCACAGGCTGCTCGGCCTGGGCTCCCTGCACCTGGGCCTTTGGAGGACCGGCCCTGTTCCTGCCGACACTTCCTGCAGGGACCCAGAGGTGGGAGGTTGCATCTCCCAGCCCTGGGTCAGGCAGAGCCCCAGCGGGCCATGCCCACAACCTCTCTCAGCACGGGTCCCCCAGAAGGCTGCTTTGGGACCAGGATTCTCCTGCGGGTGAATTTTGAGGTCTGGCCCCTGGATGGAGGGGCACCAGGAGCAGAGGAGCCGGAAGAGGAAGGGGCTGCCCATGCGAGGGGACACTTTGAGGCCAAGTCCCAGCTTCAGCCTCATCCTCCTGGGCACCCCCGAACTGTACATCACACCTCCTGGCTGTCCCGCTCTGAGACCAGGAGCCGGGCTTCGCGTTCCCATACCAGCCAGTCCTGGGCTGAGGACATCTGGGGCGTCGGGAACTGCCTGGCTTCCCTTTTTGGTACCATTTGGAGCTACTTGTGAATCGTGCCGCCACACACACCGGAGTGCAGGTGTCTTCCGCACAGACTGCGGGCCTCGCTCTTCTGAATGCCGCTAGCTCGCCACCCACTCACGGGTGAACCTGGTCAGGGTACTTTCTCTCAGGGGCAGACTCTGATCCGATCGGACTACCGGTGTCTCTGTTTGCTCGTTTCTTTCTTCCATTTCGGGAAAGGCTTCCTTACTCGGTGTGGAAATCTCCTATGCCTTTCCTCACCTATTCTGTCAGCTTTAAAATTCTCTTTCAGTTGCCACCCTCACAGATGGATTAGGAAACTCTTTCCGGTGCACTCATTAGTGAAATGACCTCAATGAAGCTGGAATCCAATATCTAATCGCCGATTTTTAGCAAGTGCACACCCCGGGGTGGTCGGGGTCCAATGCAGCCCCGGCCAGGCCCAGGCCCCTTGGGCTGGGCCACAGGAGGACACAGAGGAGGGTCCCGGCCCCCACGGTAGCGGTGCGGGCAGTTCTCCAAGGGCTTGGGTGTTTTCCAGAGGTAGGAGATGGAGGGGACTGATTTCTTCAGCGCCACACAAACCACGCCACCCCACCCCACCCATGGGACACATGGAGAGAGAGAGAGAGAGAGAGAGAGAGAGAGAGAGAGACGCCCCTACACTCGCTCCCCTCCCCCATGCGCTGTGCCCCAGCCCTGGCCATGGGGAATAGGCTACAGCCCACGCACAGGGCGGGGGGCACAGCTGAAAGGGTTTGTGGGGGAGGGAGGCCCCTGGCTGGGGGCAAAGGTCGAGCGCCCCGTGCGCGTGCGCAGTCAGCCGGGGCGGCGCGCTGGGGGTGGGGTCAGGTAGGTGAAGGAGGCGAGGAGAGGAGGGGGGCTGGAAGGTCTCCACCTTGGCGGGTCCAGCCGTGGAGGCCCATCTCGTGTGTGTGTGTGTGTGTGTGTGTGTGTGTGTGTGTGTGTGTGTGTGTGTGTGTGTGTCTGGACAGCCCCCCACGCCGCCCCGCCCCTCTCCCCAGTCCCGCGGAGTCCGCCGGACCCGGCCGGCGAACGCAACAGGCCCGGCGAGGGGAAGCGCAGAGAGGCTCGGCTTCTTGAGCGGGGCAGGGGCGCCCTCCGCCATCTCCGGCCATGCCGGCCTGAACGCGCCCGGTCTCGTCTGATCTCCGAAGCTAAGCAGGGTCGGGCCTGGTTAGTACTTGGATGGGAGACCGCCTGGGAATACCGGTGCCGTAGGCTTTTTTTTTTTTTTTTTTGCCTCTTGTTCTGTCCCCTTTCTGGGAGCGCGGCGGCGGTCAGGGGGATCACCCCCACCCTCAGCGCCCGTCGCGGTGCCAGGCGCCCCAGCCCGCACCGTGGGGCCTCCTCTTGTCCTGAGCCGTGACACCGCCGCCACGCGGCAGCATGCGTGGCATCTGGACTGTCAGGTGTCAGACCAAAGGTCTGGTCTGTGGGAACCGACACGCTGGAGGAAACCTTGAGAGGCTGAGAGGGGAGGGAGTTCCAGGAGAATTCCAGGACGTCATTTTGAGCGAGTATGTGACCAGAACTCGTCCCGTTGCTTTTGGGGTTCTACGGGCTACACGTAGGAATCTTTGGTGGTGGCACTGGATGTTGGGGGATCCGGAGTCACACCCAGACCTGCTCCACAGGCCTCATTTTACTTTTCTTTTCGGATTCATTTTCTGAAAAGGTGTGTCTTATCTCTATGATTACATTTCCTTTTCTCTCTCTTTCCGAGCAGATCATGGGAGTCCACGTATTGAGGTGACATGTATTGCCCGTGCCCCCCTCCCTCCCGTTTTCTGATTCATTTATTTCTCATTTTCTCCCAGCGTATGGTGGGGGTACCAATGTTAAGGTCAGCTGCATCGCCCTGTCCCCTCCTCCCCCCTCGGGTCAGAGCTTCAAGTGCGCCCATGCCCCGGTTGGTGCGCACCCACCCCATTCCTAATGGATGTGCATGCCCATCCCCTCCCCACGCCTGCCCGACACCCACCCGATGAAGGCGATTCCTCTGTGTCCACTTAGGTGTCCATCGGTTCCTACCAATCTGCTGGCGAGCGCGCGCACGTGGCGCTCTTTTGTCCGTTCTTGGGACACTTGGCTTACTGGAACGGGTTCCAGCTCTGGCCGGGAGAACACGAGAGGTGCCCTCTCACCGCTGTTCCTCATAGCTGAACGGCACTCCGTGGTGTCCACGTGCCACATTTTATTAATGCACCCGTGGATCGATGGGCACTCGGGGCGCTTCCACATCTTTGCGATTGTGAATGGCGCCCTAACTGTAACCCTGACCCCTACCCAGCCCGTCTCCTCTGCCCCTGCCTGAGGCGCTCCTCCCCCGCCAGGCCCGTCACTGTCCTCGTCCCCTGCCTGACCGGCTCCTTCCCGCCCGGCCTGTCACCGTCCTCTGCCCCTGCGAGACATGCTCCTCCCCACCCTGCCCATCACCTTGGCCCCTGCCTGACTCGCTCCTCCCCACCTAGGCCCCTGCCTGACGGGCTCCTCCGTCGCCTGGGCCTTCCGAGGGCTTGGTGTGGACACTGCTTCCAGGAAGCCCTCCAGGAACCCGGCAGCCGGGCGGCCGGCCGCAGCAGTCTCGCGCAGCCCTCGCTAAGTCGCGCGCGGGGCACGTGCCCCCACTGTGCCGCGGGGGCCCAGCCTGGTGTCTTCTCTGAGGCCCTGCGGCTGCCGCTCCCCGCGAGGAGAGAGCCGTGGAGGTGGGGACCGCCTCCTGGTGGGGACGTACGCCCAGCTCTCCGCGTCGGATTCCGGGGCTCTCTGTCCTGCCCGGAGGCCCAGCTGGCCTGCGGGTCCTTAGAGTGGCAGAAACGTCCTCAAGCTGATATTGCCAGTCAGGTGGGTGTCTGCACTTTTGTGCCGGGCACCCCAGGGAGGCCCAGGGGCTGGCTGGACAACGGGGCCTGCTGGGGGTCGGGGGTGTGCTTTGGAGGAGCAACTGATGCCCTTTGGACTTTGCTAGCAGCATCTGAGGTGTCTCTGAGCCCTGCTCCATGTCGGGGAGAGGAGGAGGAGGAGGAGGAGGTGGCAGGGGCCGTGACCTACAGTCGTGTTCCCGGGGTGGCACGGCATGTGGCTTCTTCCACAGGCTGCTCGGCCTGGGCTCCCTGCACCTGGGCCTTTGGAGGACTGGCCCTGTTCTTGCTGACACTTCCTGCAGGGACCCAGAGCTGGGAGGTTGCATCTCCCAGCCCTGGGTCGGGCAGAGCCCCAGCGGGCCATGCCCACAACCTCTCTCACCACGGGTCCCCCAGAAGGCTTCTTTGGGACCAGGATTCTCTTGCGGGTGACTCTTTAAGGTCTGGCCCCTGGGTGGAGGGGCACCAGGAGTAGAGGAGCAGGAGGGGAAGGGGGTAGCCAGGTGAGGGGACACTTTGAGGCCAAGTCCAAGCTTCAGCCTGATCCTCCTGGGAACCCCGGGGTGTACATCACACCTCCTGGTTGTCCCGCTCTGAGACCGGGACCCGGGCTTCGCATTTTCACAGCAGCCGGTCGTGGGCTGAGGACACCTGGGGCGTTGGGAACTCCCTGGCTTCTCCTTGGTTTAACATCTGAGCTGCTTGTCAATTGTGCCACCACACACGCCCGAGTGCAGGTGTCTTCCGCACAGACTGCGGGCCTCGCTCTTCTGAATGCCGCTAGCTCGCCACCCACCCACGGGTGAACCTGGTCAGGGTACTTTCTCTCAGGGGCAGACTCTGATCCGGGCGGGCTACCGGTGTCTCTGTTTGCTCGTTTCTTTCTTCCATTTCGGGAAAGGCTTCCTTACTGGGTGTGGAAATCTCCTATGCCTTTCCTCACCTATTCTGTCAGCTTTAAAATTCTCTTTCAGTTACCACCCGCACAGATGGATTAGGAAACTCTTTCCGGTGCACTCATTAGTGAAATGACCTCAATGAAGCTGGAATCCAATATCTAATCGCCGATTTCTAGCGAGTCCACATGCCAGGGTGGTCGGGGTCCAATGCAGCCCCGGCCAGGCCCAGGCCCCTTGGACTGGGCCACAGGAGGACACAGAGGAGGGTCCCGGCCCCCACGGTAGCGGTGCGGGCAGTTCTCCAAGGGCTTGGGCGTTTTCCAGAGGTAGGAGATGGAGGGGACTGATTTCTTCAGCGCCACACAAACCACGCCACCCCACCCCACCCATGGGACACATCCCAAGAGAGAGAGAGAGAGAGAGAGAGTGAGAGAGAGAGAGACGCCCCATACACTCGCTCCCCTCCCTTTTGCGCTGTGCCCTGGCCCTGGTCTGGGGGAATAGGGGGCAGCCCACCCACAGGGCTGGGGGGGCACAGCTGAAAGGGGTTGTGGGGGAGGGCGGCCCCTGGCTGGGGTCAAAGGGCGAGAGCCCTGCACATGCCCAGTCAGCAGTGGCGGCGGCGGAGACTCGCTGGGGGTTGGGCAGCTGGTAGGTGAAGTAGGCCAGGCGAGGAGAGGAGGGGGGCTGGAAGGTCTCCACCTTGGCAAGTCCAGCCGTGGAATCGCATCTTGTTGAGTGAGTGTGAGTGTGTGTGGGTGTGTATAGAGAGACAGCTCCCCACCCCGGCCCGCCCCGCCCCGCCCATCACCCCTGTCCCTCGGAGCCCGCTGGACCCGGCCAGCGAACTCAACAGTCCCGGCCCAGCGCGGGGCCTGGGGAGGGAGGAGGCGGCGGGGAAGCACAGAGAGGCTCGGCTTCTTGAGCGTGGCAGGGGCGCTCTCCGCCGTCTAGGGCCACACCACCCTGAACGCGCCGGATCTCGTCTGTTCTCCGAAGCTAAGCAGGGTCGGGCCTGGTTAGTACTTGGATGTAGACCGCCTGGGAATACCGGGTGCGGTAGGCTGCTGCTGCTTTTTTTTTTTTTGCCTCTTGTTCTGTCCCCTTTCTGGGAGCGCGGCGGCGGACCGGGGTGGGGGTCACCCCCACCCTCAGCGCCCGCCGCGGTGCCTGGCACCCCAGCCCGCACCGTGGGGCCTCCTCTTGTCCCGAGCCGCGACACCGCCGCCACGCGACAGCATGCCTGGCATCTGGACTGTCAGGTGTCAGACCAAAGGTCTGGTCTGTGGGAACCGACACGCTGGAGGAAACCTTGAGAGGCTGAGAGGGGAGGGAGTTCCAGAAGAAGGCCAGGATGTCATTTTGAGGGAGTATGTGACCAGAACTCGTCCCGTTCCTTTTGGGGTTCTATGGGCTACACGTAGGAATCTTTGGTGGTGGCACCTGATGTTGGGGGATCTGGAGTCACACCCAGACCTGCTCCACAGGCCTCCTTTTACTTTTCTCTTCGGATTCATTATTTTTAAAAAGTGTCTCTTACCTCTATTATTGCATTTTCTTTTCTCTCTCTTTTCAAGCAGTTGATGGGAGTACAAGTATCCAGGTGACATGTGTTGCCCGTGCCCCCCTCCCCCCTGTGTTCTTATTCATTTACCTCTCATGTTGTGCCAGCGTATTGTGGGGGTACCAATGTTAAGGTCGGGTACGTTGCCCTCTCCCAGCCCCCCCCCTCGGGTCATTAGCTTCAAGTGCGCCCATCCCCCAGTCGGTGCGCACCCACCCCATTCCTAATGGATGTGTATGCCCATCCCCTCCCCCCGCCCGCCCGACACCCACCCGATGAAGGTGATTCCTCTGTGTCCACTTAGGTGTCCATCCGTTCGTACCAATTTGCTGGTGAGCGCGCTCACGTGGTGCTCGTGTGTCCATTCTTGGGATACTTGACTTACTGCAACGGGTTCCAGCTCTGGCCAGGAGAACCACGAGAGGTGCCCTCTCACCGCTGCTCCTCATAGCCGAATGGCACTCCGTGGTGTCCACGCGCCAGATTTTATTAATGCACTCCTGGATGGATGGGCACTCGGGTCGCTTCCACATCTTTGCGATTGTGAATCGTGCCCTAACTGTAACCCTAACCCTTACCCCGCCCGTCTCCTGTGCCCCTGCCTGACGCACTCCTCCCCGGCCAGGCCCGTCACCGTCCTCGGCCCCTGCCTGAACGGCTCCTTCCTACCCGGCCCGTCACGGTCACGGTCACCGTCTTCGGCCCCTGCCTGACATGCTCCTCCTTGCCCGTCACCATCCTCGGCCCCTGCATGACCGGCTCCCCCGTCGCCTGGGCCTTCCAAGGGCTTGGTTTGGACGCTGCTTCCAGGAAGCCCTCCAGAAACCCGGCAGCAGGGTGGACGCAGCAGTCTCCAGCAGCCATCCCTAAGTCGCATGTGGGGGACGTGCCCCCGCTGTGCCGTGGGGGCCCAGCCTGGTGTCTTCCCTGAGGCCCTGCGCGAGGGGAGAGCGGCGGAGGTGGGGACGGCCTCCTGATGGGGACGTACACGCAGCTCTCCACACCCAGCTCTCCACGTCGGATTCCGGGGCTCTCTGTCCTGCCAGAAGGCCCAGCTGGCCTGCGGGTCCTTAGAGTGGCAAAAACATCGGAAAACTGAGATTGAGGGTCCGGTGGGTGTCTGCACTTTTGTGCTGGGTACCCCAGGGAGGCCCGGGGGCTGGCTGGACAACGTGGTCTGCTGGGCGGGGGGTTTGGAGGAGCAACTGATGCCCTTTGCACTTTGGGTAGCAAGAGTCTGAGGTGTCTCTGAGCCCTGCGCCATGTCGGGCGGGGGGGGGCGGGGGGGGAGGAGGAGGAGGTGGGAAGGGCCGGGGCCTGCAGTGGTGTTCCCGGGGTGGCACGGCAAGTGGCTTCTTCCACAGGCTGCTTGGCCTGGGCTCCCTGCACCTGGGCCTTTGGAGGACTGGCCCTGTGCTTGCCAACACTTCCTGCAGGGACCCAGAGCTGGGAGGTTGCATCTCTCAGCCCTGGGTCAGGCAGAGCCCCAGCAGGCCATGCCCACAAGCTCTCTCAGCACGGGTCCCCCAGAAGGCTCCTTTGGGACCAGGATTCTCTTGCGGTGACTCTTTAAGGTCTGGCCCCTGGATGGAGGGGCACCAGGAGTAGAGGAGCAGGAAGGGGAAGGGGGTGGCCAGGCGAGGGGACACTTTGAGGCCAAGTCCCAGCTTCAGCCTGATCCTCCTGGGAACCCCGGGGTGTACATCACACCTCCTGGTTGTCCCGCTCTGAGACAAGGAGCCGGGCTTCGCATTCCCACAGCAGCCGGTCGTGGGCTGAGGACACCTGGGGCGTTGGGAACTCCCTGGCTTCTCCTTGGTTTAACATCTGGAGCTGCTTGTGAATCGTGCCGCCACACACACCCGAGTGCAGGTGTCTTCCGCACAGACTGCGGGCCTCGCTCTTCTGAATGCCGCTAGCTCGCCACCCACCCACGGGTGAACCTGGTCAGGGTACTTTCTCTCAGGGGCAGACTCTGATCCGGGCGGGCTACCGGTGTCTCTGTTTGCTCGTTTCTTTCTTCCATTTCGGGAAAGTCTTCCTTGCTGGGTGTGGAAATCTCCTATGCCTTCCCTCGCCTATTCTGTCAGCTTTAAAATTCTCTTTCAGTTGCCACCCTCACAGATGGTTTAGGAAACTCTTTCTGGTGCACTCATTAGTGAAATGACCTCAATGAAGCTGGAATCCAATATCTAATCGCCGATTTCTAGCGAGTGCACACGCCAGGGTGGTCGGGGTCCAATGCAGCCCTGGCCAGGCCCAGGCCCCTTGGACTGGGCCACAGGAGGACACAGAGGAGGGTCCGGCCCCCACGGTAGCGGTGCGGGCAGTTCTCCAAGGGCTTGGGTGTTTTCCAGAGGGAGGAGATGGAGGGGATTGATTTCTTCAGAGCCCCCCAAACCACCCCACCCCACCCCACCCCACCCATGGGACACATCCGGAGAGACGCCCCTACACTCGCTCCCCTCCCCCATGCGCTGTGCCCCAGCCCTGGCCATGGGGAATAGGCAGCAGCCCACGCACAGGGCGGGGGTCACAGCTGAAAGGGTTTGTGGGGGAGGGCGGCCCCTGGCTGGGGGCAAAGGTCGAGCGCCCCATGCGCGTGCGCAGTCAGCCAGGGCGGCGTGCTGGGGGTGGGGGCGGGTAGGTGAAGGAGGGGAGGAGAGGAGGGGGGCTGGAAGGTCTCCACCTTGGCGGGTCCAGCCGTGGAGGCCCATCTCGTGTGTGTGTATCTGTGTGTGTGTGTGTGTGTGTGTGTGTGTGTGTCTGGACAGCCCCCCACGCCGCCCTGCCCCTCTCCCCAGTCCCGCGGAGTCCGCCGGACCCGGCTGGCGAACTCAACAGGCCCGGCGAGGGGAAGCGCAGAGAGGCTCGGCTTCTTGAGCGGGACAGGGGCGCCCTCCACCCTCTCCGGCCACGCAGGCCTGAACGCGCCCGGTCTCGGCTGATCTCCGAAGCTAAGCAGGGTCGGGCCTGGTTAGTACTTGGATGGGAGACTGCCTGGGAATACCGGTGCCGTAGGCTTTTGTTTTGTTTTTTTTTTTTTTTTTTGCCTCTTGTTCTGTCCCCTTTCTGGGAGCGCGGCGGCGGTCAGGGGGGTCACCCCCACCCTCAGCGCCCGTCGCGGTGCCAGGCTCCCCAGCCCGCACCGTGGGGCCTCCTCTTGTCCCGAGCCGTGACACCGCCGCCACGCGGCAGCATGCGTGGCATCTGGACTGTCAGGTGTCAGACCAAAGGTCTGGCACCCTGTCTGACCGTCCCCCATGGGTGTGTGGACACGGCAAGATCCACACTGCACCCTGCCAGCCCATCTCCCGTGGGTAAGTGGACACAGCCAGATCCCCACAGCACCCTGCCTACCCGTCTCCCGTGGGTTAGTGGACACAGCCAAATCCACACAGCGCCCTGCCTGCCCGTCTCCAGTGGGTGTTTGGACACAGCCAGATCCAAACGGCGCCCAGCCTGCCCGTCTCCCGTGGGTGAGTGGACACAGCCAGATCCGCACTGCGCCCTGGCTGCCCGTCTGCCGTGGGTGAGTGGACACAGCCAGATCCGCACTGCGCCCTGCCTGCCCGTCTGCCGTGGGTCAGTGGACATAGCCAGATCCACACAGCACCCTCTCTGCCCGTCTCCCGTGGGTCAGTGTACATAGCCAGATCCACACAGCACCCTCTCTGCCCGTCTCCCGTGGGTGAGTGGACACAGCCAGATCAACACTGCGCCTTGCCTGCCCATCTCCCGTGGGTGAGTAGACACAGCCAGATCCGCACTGTACACTGCCTGCCCGTCTGCCGTGGGTGAGTGGACACAGCCAGATCCACACTGCGCCCTGCCTGCCCGTCTGCGGTTGGTCACTGGACATAGCCAGATCCACACAGCACCCTCTCTGCCCGTCTCTCGTTGGAGTGTGGACACAGCTAGATCCACACTGCGCCTTGCCTGCCCGTCTCCCATTGGTGAGTGGACACAGCCTGATCCGCACTGCGCCCTTCCTGCCCATCACCCGTGGGTGAGTGGACACAGACAAATCCGCACTGCGACCTGCCTGCCCGTCTCCCGTGGATGAGTGGACACAGCCAGATCCACACTGCGCCTTGCCTACTTGTCCCCCGTGGGTGAGTGGACACAGCCAATTCCGCACTACGCCCTGCCTGACCGTCTGCCGTGGGTTAGGGGACACAGCCAGATCCGCAGTGCGCCTTGCCTGCCCATCTGCCGTGGGTCAGTGGTCATAGCCAGATCCACACGGCACCCTCTATGCCCGTCTCCCATGGGTGAGTGGACACTGCCAGATCCACACTGCGCTTTGCCTACCCGTCTCCCGTGGGTGAGTGGACAAAGCCAGATCGGCACTGCGCCCTGCCTGCCTGTCTGTCGTGGGTGAGTTAACACAGCCAGATCCGCACTGCGCCCTGCCTGCCCGAGTGCCTGGGGTCAGTGGACATAGCTAGATCCACACAGCACCCTCTCTGCCCGTCTCCCGTGCGTGAGTGGACACAGCCAGATCCCCACTGCGCCCTGCCTGCCCATCTGCCTTGGGTGAGTGGACACAGCCAGATCCGCACTGCGCCCTGCCTGCCCGTCTGCCGTGGGTCAGTGGACATAGCCAGATCCACACAGCACCCTCTCTGCACGTCTCCCGTGGGTGAGTGGACACAGCCAGATCCACACTGCGCCTTGCCTGCCCGTCTCCCATGGGTGAGTGGACACAGCCAGATCTGCACTGCGCCCTGTCTGCCCGTCTGCCGTGGGTGAGTGGACACAGCCAGATCCGTACTGCGCCCTGCCTGCCCGTGTCCCGTGGGTGAATGGACACAGCCAGATCCGCACTGCGCCCTGCCTGCCCGTCTCCCGTGGGTGAGTGGACATAGCCAATTCCACACTGCGCCCTGCCTGACTGTCTGCCGTGGGTGAGTGGACACAGCCAGATCCGCACTGCCCTCTGCCTGCCCGTCTGCCGTGGGTGAGTGCACACAGCCAGATCCGCAGTGCGCCCTGCGTGCCCGTCTGCCATGGGTGATTGGACAGAGCCAGATCCGCACTGCGCCCTGCCTGCCCGTCTTCCCTGGGTCAGTGGACATAGCCAGATCCACACAGCACCCTCTCTGCCCGTCTCCCGTGGGTGAGTGGACACAGCCAGATCCACACTGCGCCTTGCCTGCCCCTCTCCCATGGGTAAGTGGACATAGCCAGATCCGCACTGCGCGCTGCCTGCCCGTCTCCCGTGGGAGAGTGGACATAGCCACATCCGCACTGCGCCCTGCCTGCTTCTCTGCCGTGGGTGAGTGGACACAGCCAGATCCGCACTGCGCCTTGCCTGCCCGTCTGCCGTGGGTGAGTGGAAACAGCCAGATCCACACTGCGCCTTGCCTGCCCGTCTCTTGTGTGTGAGTGGACACAGCCAGATCCACACAGCACCCTGCCAGCCCGTCTCCCGTGGGTGTGTGGACACAGCCAGATCCACATTGGGCCCTGCCTGCCTTTCCCCCGTGGGTGAGTGTACACAGCCAGATCCACACTGCACCCTGCCTGCCTGTCTCCCGTGGGTGTGTGGACACAGCCAGATCCACACAGCACCCTGCCTGCCCGTCTCCCGTGGGTGTGTGTACACAGCCAGATCCACATTGGGCCCTGCCTGCCTGTCCCCCGTGGGTGAGTGGACACAGCCAGATCCACACTGCACCCTGCCTGCCTGTCTCCCGTGGGTGTGTGGACACAGCCAGATCCACACAGCACCCTGCCTGCCCGTCTCCCGTGGGTGTGTGGACACAGGCAAAACCACACAGCACCCGGCCTGCCCATCTCCCGTGGGTGAGTGGACACAGCCAAAACCACAGAGCACCCTGCCAGCCTGTCTCCCGTGGGTGTGTGGACACAGCCACATCCACACAACACCCTGCCTGCCTGTCTCCCGTGGGTGTGTGGACACAGCCAGATCCACACTGCGCCCTGCCTGCCCTTCTCCCGTGGGTGTGTGGACACAGCCAGATCCACATTGGGCCCTGCCTGCCTGTCCCCCGTGGGTGAGTGGACACAGCCAGATCCACACTGCACCCTGCCTGCCTGTCTCCCGTGGGTGTGTGGACACAGCCAGATCCACACAGCACCCTGCCTGCCCGTCTCCCGTGGGTGTGTGGAGACAGCCAAAACCACATAGCACCCTGCCTGCCCGTCCCCCGTTGGTGTGTGGACACAGCCAGATCCACACAGCACCCTGCCAGCCCGTCTCCCGTGGGTGTGTGGACACAGCCAGATCCACATTGGGCCCTGCCTGCCTGTCCCCCGTGTGTGAGTGGACACAGCCAGATCCACACAGCACCCTGCCTGCCTGTCTCCCGTGGGTGTGTGGACACAGCCAGATCCACACAGCACCCTGCCTGCCCGTCTCCCGTGGATGTGTGGACACAGCCAGATCCACACTGCACCCTGCCTGCCCGTCTCCCGTGGTTGTGTGGACACAGCCAGATCCACACAGCACCCTGCCTGCCCGTCTCCCGTGGTTGTGTGGACACAGCCAAAACCACACAGCACCCTGCCTGCCCGTCTCCCGTGGGTGTGTGGACACAGCCAGATCCACACTGTGCCCTGCCTGCCCGTCTCCCGTGGGTGTGTGGACACAGCCAGATCCATACACCACCCTGCCTGCCCATCTCCAGTGGGTGTGTGGAAACAGCCAGATCCACACAGCACCCTGCCTGCCCGTCTCCCGTGGGTGTGTGGACACAGCCAGATCCACACAGCTCCCTGCCTGCCCGTCCCCCGTGGCTGTGTGGACACAGCCAATTCCAGACAGCAACCTGTCTGCCCGTCTCCCGTGGGTGAGTGAACACAGCCAGATCCAGACAGCACCCTGCCTGCCCGTCTCCCGTGGGTGTGTGGACACAGCCAGATCCACACTCAGCCCTGCCTGTCCGTCACCCATGGGTGTGTGGAGACAGCCAGATCCACACAGGGCCTTGCCTGCCCGTCACCCATGGGTGTGTGGACACAGCCAGATCCACACAGCACCCTGCCTGCCCGTCACCCGTGGGTGTGTGTACACAGCCAGATCCACATTGGGCCCTGACTGCCTGTCCCCCGTGGGTGAGTTGACACAGCCAGATCCACACTGCACCCTGCCTGCCCATCTCCCGTGGGTGTGTGGACACAGCCAGATCCACACAGCACCCTACCAGCCTGTCTCCCGTGGGTGAGTGGACACAGCCAAAACCATACAGCACCCTGCCTGCCCGTCTCCCGTGGGTGACTGTACACAGCCAAAACCACACAACACCCGGCCTGCCCATCTCCCGTGGGTGAGTGGACACAGCCAAAACCACAGAGCACCCTGCCCGCCTGTCTCCCGTGGGTGTGTGGACATAGCCACATCCACACAACACCCTGCCTGCCTGTCTCCCGTGGGTGTGTGGACACAGCCAGATCCACACTGCGCCCTGCCTGCCTATCTCCCGTGGGTGTGTGGACACAGCCAGATCCACACAGCACCCTGCCTGCCTGTCTCCAGTGGGTGTGTGGACACAGCCAGATCCACACAGTACCCTGCCAGCCGGTCCCCAATGGGTGTGTGGACACAGCCAGATCCTCACTGGGTCCTGCCTGCCCGTCTCCCGTGGGTGTGTGGACACAGCCAAATCCACACTGGGCCGTGCTGGCTTGTCTCCCGTGGGTGTGTGGACACAGCCAGATCCACACTGGGCCCTGCCAGCCCGTCTCTCGTGGGTGAGTGGACACAGCCAAATCCACACAGCACCCTGCCAGCCCGTCCCCCGTGGGTGTGTGGACACAGCCAGATCTTCACTGGGCCCTTCCTGATGTCTCCCGTGGGTGTGTGGACACAGCCCGATCCACACAGCACCCTGCCTGCCCGTCTCCCGTGGGTGTGTGGAGACAGCCAAAACCACATAGCACCCTGCCTGCCCGTCCCCCGTGGGTGTGTGGACACAGCCAGATCCCCACAGCACCCTGCCAGCCCGTCTCCCGTGGGTGTGTGGACACAGCCAGATCCACATGGGGCCCTGCCTGCCTGTCCCCCGTGGGTGAGTGGACACAGCCAGATCCACACTGCACCCTGCCTGCCCGTCCCCTGTGGGTGTGTGGAGACAGCCAAAACCACATAGCACCCTGCTTGCCCGTACCCCGTGGGTGTGTGGACACAGCCCGATCCACACAGCACCCTGCCTGCCCGTGTCCCGTGGGTGTGTGGACTCAGCCAAAACCACATAGCACCCTGCTTGCCCGTCCCCCGTGGGTGTGTGGACACAGCCAGATCCACACAGCACCCTGTCTGCCCGTCTCCCGTGGGTGTGTGGACACAGCCAGATCCACACAGCACCCTGCCTGCCTGTCTCCCGTGCGTGTGTGGACACAGCCAGATCCACACTGCACCCTGCCTGCCCGTCTCCCGTGGGTGTGTGGAGACAGCCAAAACCACATAGCACCCTGCCTGCCCGTCCCCCGTGGGTGTGTGGACACAGCCAGATCCACACTGCACCCTGCCAACCTGTCTCCCGTGGGTGTGTGGACACAGCCAGATCCACACTGCACCCTGCCTGCCTGTCTCCCGTGGGAGTGCGGATACAGCCCAATCCACACAGCACCCTGCCTGCCCGTCTCCCGTGGGTGTGTGGAGACAGCCAAAACCACATAGCACCCTGCCTGCCCGTCCCCCGTGGGTGTGTGGACACAGCCAGATCCACACTGCACCCTGCCAGCCCGTCTCCCGTGGGTGTGTGGACACAGCCAGATCCCCTTTGGGCCCTGCCTGCCTGTCCCCCGTGGGTGAGTGGACACAGCCAGATCCACACTGCACCCTGCCTGCCTGTCTCCCGTGGGTGTGTGGACACAGCCAGATCCACACAGCACCCTGCCTGCCCATCTCCCGTGGGTGTGTGGACACAGCCAAAACCACACAGCACCCTGCCTGCCCGTCTCCCGTGGGTGTGTGGACACAGCCAGATCCACACAGCATCCTGCCTGCCCATGTCCCGTGGGTGTGTGGACACAGCCAAAACCACACAGCACCCTGCCTGCCCGTCTCCCGTGGGTGAGTGGACACAGCCAAAACCACACAGCACCCGGCCTGCCCATCTTCCGTGGGTGGGTTGACACAGCCAAAACCACACAGCACCCTGCCTGCCCGTCCCCCGTGGGTGTGTGGACACAGCCAGATCCAGACAGCACCCTGCCTGCCCGTCTCCCGTGGGTGAGTGGAAACAGCCAGATCCAGACAGCACCCTGCCTGCCCGTCTCCCGTGGGTGTGTGGACACAGGCACATCCACACTGCACCCTCCCTGCCCGTCCCCCGTGGGTGAGTGGACACAGCCAGATCCACACAGCACCCTGCCTGCCCGTCTCCCGTGGGTGTGTGGACACAGCCAGATCCACACAGCACCCTGCCAGCCGGTCCCCAATTGGTGTGTGGACACAGCCAGATCCTCACTGGGAACTGCCTGCCCGTCTCCCGTGGGTGTGTGGACACAGCCAGATCCACACAGCACCCTGCCAGCCCGTCACCCGTGGGTGTGTGGACACAGCCAGATCCACATTGGGCCTTGCCTGCCCGTCTCCCGTGGGTATGTGGACACAGCCAGATCCACACAGCACCCTGCCTGCCTGTCTCCCGTGGGTGTGTGGACACAGCCAGATCCACACTGCACCCTGCGTGCCAGTCTCCCGTGGGTGTGTGCACACAGCCAGATCCACACAGCACCCTGCCTGCCCGTCTTCTGTGGGTGTGTGGACATAGGCAAAACCACACAGCACCCTGCCTGCCCGTCTCCCGTGGGTGTGTGGACACAGCCAGATCCACACTGCGCCCTGCCTGCCCGTCTCCCGTGGGTGTGTGGACACAGCCAGATCCACACTGGGCCCCGCCAGCCCGTCTCCCCTGGGTGAGTGGACACAGCCAAATCCACACAGCACCCTGCCAGCCGGTCCCCCGTGGGTGTGTGGACACAGCCAGATCCACACTGGGCCCTGCCAGCCTGTCTCCCGTGCGTGAGTTGACACAGCCAAATCCACACAGCACCCTGCCAGCCGGTCCCCCATGGGTGTGTGGACACAGCCAGATCCTCACTGGGCCCTGCCTGATGTCTCCCGTGGGTTTGTGGACACAGCCCGATCCACACAGCACCCTGCCTCCCCGTCTCCCGTGGGTGTGTGGACACAGCCAGATCCAAACAGCACCCTGCCTGCCTGTCTCCCGTGGGTGTGTGGACACAGCCAGATCCACACTGCGCCCTGCCTGCCTGTCTCCCGTGGGTGTGTGGACACAGCCAGATCCACACACCACCCTGCCTGCCCATCTCCCGTGGGTGTGTGGACACAGCCAGATCCACACAGCACCCTGCCAGCCCGTCTCCCGTGGGTGTGTGGACACAGCCAGATCCACATTGGGCCCTGCCTGCCTGTCCCCCGTGGGTGAGTGGACACAGCCAGATCCACACTGCACCCTGCCTGCCTGTCTCCCGTGGGTGTGTGGACACAGCCAGATCCACAGAACACCCTGCCTGCCCATCTCCCGTGGGTGTGTGGACACAGCCAGATCCCCACAGCTCCCTACCTGCCCGTCTCCCGTGGGTGTGTGGCCACAGGCAGAACCACATTGGGCCCTGCCAGCCCGTCCCCCGTGGGTGACTGGACACAGCCAAATCCTCACAGCACCCTGCCAGCCGGTCCCCCATGGGTGTGTGGACACAGCCAGATCCTCACTGGGCCCTGCCTGATGTCTCCCGTGGGTTTGTGGACACAGCCCGATCCACACAGCACCCTGCCTCCCCGTCTCCCGTGGGTGTGTGGACACAGCCAGATCCAAACAGCACCCTGCCTGCCTGTCTCCCGTGGGTGTGTGGACACAGCCAGATCCACACTGCGCCCTGCCTGCCTGTCTCCCGTGGGTGTGTGGACACAGCCAGATCCACACACCACCCTGCCTGCCCATCTCCCGTGGGTGTGTGGACACAGCCAGATCCACACAGCACCCTGCCAGCCCGTCTCCCGTGGGTGTGTGGACACAGCCAGATCCACATTGGGCCCTGCCTGCCTGTCCCCCGTGGGTGAGTGGACACAGCCAGATCCACACTGCACCCTGCCTGCCTGTCTCCCGTGGGTGTGTGGACACAGCCAGATCCACAGAACACCCTGCCTGCCCATCTCCCGTGGGTGTGTGGACACAGCCAGATCCCCACAGCTCCCTACCTGCCCGTCTCCCGTGGGTGTGTGGCCACAGGCAGAACCACATTGGGCCCTGCCAGCCCGTCCCCCGTGGGTGACTGGACACAGCCAAATCCTCACAGCACCCTGCCAGCCGGTCCCCCATGGGTGTGTGGACACAGCCAGATCCTCACTGGGCCCTGCCTGATGTCTCCCGTGGGTTTGTGGACACAGCCCGATCCACACAGCACCCTGCCTCCCCGTCTCCCGTGGGTGTGTGGACACAGCCAGATCCAAACAGCACCCTGCCTGCCTGTCTCCCGTGGGTGTGTGGACACAGCCAGATCCACACTGCGCCCTGCCTGCCTGTCTCCCGTGGGTGTGTGGACACAGCCAGATCCACACACCACCCTGCCTGCCCATCTCCCGTGGGTGTGTGGACACAGCCAGATCCACACAGCACCCTGCCAGCCCGTCTCCCGTGGGTGTGTGGACACAGCCAGATCCACATTGGGCCCTGCCTGCCTGTCCCCCGTGGGTGAGTGGACACAGCCAGATCCACACTGCACCCTGCCTGCCTGTCTCCCGTGGGTGTGTGGACACAGCCAGATCCACAGAACACCCTGCCTGCCCATCTCCCGTGGGTGTGTGGACACAGCCAGATCCCCACAGCTCCCTACCTGCCCGTCTCCCGTGGGTGTGTGGCCACAGGCAGAACCACATTGGGCCCTGCCAGCCCGTCCCCCGTGGGTGACTGGACACAGCCAAATCCTCACAGCACCCTGCCAGCCGGTCCCCCGTGGGTGTTTGGAAACAGCCAAATCTTCACTGGGACCTGCCTGCCCTTCTCCCGTGGGTGTGTGGACAAAGCCAAATCCACACTGGGCCTTGCCTGCTTGTCTCCCGTGGGTGTGTGGACACAGCCAGATCCACACAGCACCCTGACTACCCGTCTCCCGTGGGTGTGTGGACTCAGCCAAAACCACACAGCACCCTGCCTGCCCGTCTCCCGTGGGTGTGTGGACACAGCCAGATCCACATTGGGCCCTGCCTGCCTGTCCCCCGTGGGTGAGTGGACACAGCCAGATCCACACTGCACCCTGCCTGCCCGTCACCCATGGTTGTGTGGACACAGCCAGATCCACACAGCACCCTGCCTGCCCGTCTCCCGTGGGTGTGTGGACACAGCCAGATCCACAGTAGGCCCTGCCTGCCCCTCCCCCGTGGGTGCGTGGACACAGCCAGATCCACACAGCGCCCTGCCTGCCCGTCTCCCGTGGGTGTGTGGACACAGCCATATCCAAACAGCACCCTGCCAGCCGGTCCCCAATGGGTGTGTGGACACAGCCAGATCCTCACTGGGACCTGCCTGCCCGTCTCCCGTGGATGTGTGGACACAGCCAAATCCAAACAGCACCCTGCCAGCCGGTCCCCAATGGGTGTGTGGACACAGCCAGATCCTCACTGGGACCTGCCTGCCCGTCTCCCGTGGGTGTGTGGACACAGCCAAATCCACACTGGGCCTTGCCTGCTTGTCTCTCGTGGGTGTGTGGACACAGACAGATCCACACAGCGCCCTGCCTGCCCGTATCCCGTGGGTATGTGGACACAGCCAGATCCAAACAGCACCCTGCCAGCCGGTCCCCAATGGGTGTGTGGACACAGCCAGATCCTCACTGGGTCCTGCCTGCCCGTTTCCCGTGGGTGTGTGGACACAGCCAAATCCACACTGGGCCTTAACTGCTTGTCTCCCGAATGTGTGTGGACACAGCTAGATCCACACAACACCCTTCCTGCCCGTCTCCCGTGGGTGTGTGGACACA
Source organism: Microcebus murinus (assembly GCF_040939455.1). NCBI lineage: Eukaryota > Metazoa > Chordata > Mammalia > Primates > Cheirogaleidae > Microcebus > Microcebus murinus. Next base: position 32,512,721 of record NC_134125.1, on the reverse strand, counting down.
GCCAAAACCACACAGCACCCTGCCTGCCTGTCTACCGTGGGTGTGTGGACACAGCCAGATCCACACAGCGCCCTGCCTGCCCGTCTCCCGTGGTTGTGTGGACACAGCCAGATCCACACTGGGCACTGCCAGCCCGTCTCCCGTGGGTGAGTGGACACAGCCAAATCCACACAGCACCCTGCCAGCCCGTCCCCCGTGGGTGTGTGGACACAGCCAGATCCTCACTGGGCCCTGCCTGATGTCTCCCGTGGGTGTGTGGACACAGCCCGATCCACATAGCACCCTGCCTGCCCGTCTCCCGTGGGTGTGTGGAGACAGCCAAAACCACATAGCACCCTGCCTGCCCGTCCCCCGTGGGTGTGTGGACACAGCCAGATCCACACAGCACCCTGCCAGCCCGTCTCCCGTGGGTGTGTGGACACAGCCAGATCCACACAGCACACTGCCTGCCTGTCCCCCGTGGGTGAGTGGACACAGCCAGATCCACACTGCACCCTGCCTGCCTGTCTCCCGTGGGTGTGTGGACACAGCCAAAACCACACAGCACCCTGCCTGCCTGTCTCCCGTGGGTGTGTGGACACAGCCAAAACCACACAGCACCCTGCCTGCCTGTCTCCCGTGGGTGTGTGGACACAGCCAGATCCACACAGCGCCCTGCCAGCCCGTCTCCCGTGGGTGTGTGGACACAGCCAGATCCACACTGGGCCCTGCCAGCCTGTCTCCCGTGCGTGAGTTGACACAGCCAAATCCACACAGCACCCTGCCAGCCGGTCCCCCATGGGTGTGTGGACACAGCCAGATCCTCACTGGGCCCTGCCTGATGTCTCCCGTGGGTTTGTGGACACAGCCCGATCCACACAGCACCCTGCCTCCCCATCTCCCGTGGGTGTGTGGACACAGCCAGATCCACGCAGCACCCTGCCTGCCTGTCTCCCGTGGGTGTGTGGACACAGCCAGATCCACACTGCGCCCTGCCTGCCCGTCTCCCGTGGGTGTGTGGACACAGCCAGATCCACACACCACCCTGCCTGCCCATCTCCCGTGGGTGTGTGGACACAGCCAGATCCACACAGCACCCTGCCTGCCCGTCTCCCGTGGGTGTGTGGACACAGCCAGATCCACACAACACCCTGCCAGCCCGTCTCCCGTGGGTGTGTGGACACAGCCAGATCCACATTGGGCCCTGCCTGCCTGTCCCCCGTGGGTGAGTGGACACAGCCAGATCCACACTGCACCCTGCCTGCCTGTCTCTCGTGGGTGTGTGGACACAGCCAGATCCACAGAACACCCTGCCTGCCCGTCTCCCGTGGGTGTGTGGACACAGCCAGATCCACACAGCTCCCTGCCTGCCCGTCTCCCGTGGGTGTGTGGACACAGGCAGAACCACATTGGGCCCTGCCAGCCCGTCTCCCGTGGGTGAGTGGACACAGCCAAATCCTCACAGCACCCTGCCAGCCGGTCCCCCGTGGGTGTGTGGACACAGCCAGATCTTCACTGGGACCTGCCTGCCCGTCTCCCGTGGGTGTATGGACAAAGCCAAATCCACACTGGGCCTTGCCTGCTTGTCTCCCGTGGGTGTGTGGACACAGCCAGATCCACACAGCACCCTGCCTACCTGTCTCCCGTGGGTGTGTGGACTCAGCCAAAACCACACAGCACCCTGCCTGCCCGTCTCCCGTGGGTGTGTGGACACAGCCAGATCCACATTGGGCCCTGCCTGCCTGTCCCCCGTGGGTGAGTGGACACAGCCAGATCCACACTGCACCCTGCCTGCCTGTCTCCCATGGGTGTGTGGACACAGCCAGATCCACACAGCACCCTGCCTGCCCTTCTCCCGTGAGTGTGTGGACACAGCCAGATCCACATTGGGCCCTGACTGCCTGTCCCCCGTGGGTGAGTGGACACAGCCAGATCCACACTGCACCCTGCCTGCCTGTCTCCCGTGGGTGTGTGGACACAGCCAGATACACACAGCACCCTGCCTGCCCGTCTCCCGTGGGTGTGTGGACACAGCCAAAACCACACAGCACCCGGCCTGCCCATCTCCCGTGGGTGAGTGGACACAGCCAAAGCCATAGAGCACCCTGCCAGCCTGTCTCCCGTGGGTGTGTGGACACAGCCACATCCACACAACACCCTGCCTGCCTGTCTCCCGTGGGTGTGTGGACACAGCCAGATCCACACTGCGCCCTGCCTGCCTGTCTCCCGTGGGTGTGTGGACACAGCCAGGTCCACACAGCACCCTGCTAGCCAGTCCCCAATTGGTGTGTGGACACAGCCAGATCCTCACTGGGACCTGCCTGCCCGTCTCCCGTGGGTGTGTGGACACAGCCATATCCACACTGGGCCTTGCCTGCTTGTCTCCCGTGGGTGTGTGGACACAGCCAGATCCACACAGCACCCTGCCTTCCCGCCTCCCGTGGGTGTGTGGACACAGCCATAACCACACAGCACCCTGCCTGCCCGTCTCCCGTGGGTGTGTGGACACAGCCAAAACCACACAGCACCCTGCCTGCCCGTCTCCCGTGGGTGTGTGGACACAGCCAGATCCACACTGCGCCCTGCCTGCCCGTCTCCCGTGGGTGTGTGGACACAGCCAGATCCACACAGTACCCTGCCTGCCCGTCTCCCGTGGGTATGTGGACACAGCCAGATCCACACAGCACCCTGCTTGCCTGTCTCCCGTGGGTGTGTGGACACAGCCAGATCCACACTGCGCCCTTCCTGCCCGTCTCCCGTGGGTGTGTGGACACAGCCAGATCCACACAGCACCATGCCAGCTGGTCCCCCATGGGTGTGTGGACACAGCCAGATCCACACAGCACCCTACCAGCCTGTCTCCCGTGGGTGAGTGGACACAGCCAAAACCACACAGCACCCTGCCTGCCCGTCTTCCGTGGGTGAGTCGACACAGCCAAAACCACACAGCACCCGGCCTGCCCATCTCCCGTGGTGAGTGGACACAGCCAAAACCACAGAGCACCCTGCCAGCCTATCTCCCGTGGGTGTGTGGACACAGCCACATCCACACAACACCCTGATTGCCTGTCTCCCGTGGGTGTTTGGACACAGCCAGATCCACACTGCACCCTGCCTGCCCGTCTCCCGTGGGTGTGTGGACACAGCCAGATCCACATTGGGCCCTGACTGCCTGTCCCCCGTGGGTGAGTGGACACAGCCAGATCCACACTGCACCCTGCCTGCCTGTCTCCCGTGGGTGTGTGGACACAGCCAGATACACACAGCACCCTGCCTGCCCGTCTCCCGTGGGTGTGTGGACACAGCCAAAACCACACAGCACCCGGCCTGCCCATCTCCCGTGGGTGAGTGGACACAGCCAAAGCCATAGAGCACCCTGCCAGCCTGTCTCCCGTGGGTGTGTGGACACAGCCACATCCACACAACACCCTGCCTGCCTGTCTCCCGTGGGTGTGTGGACACAGCCAGATCCACACTGCGCCCTGCCTGCCTGTCTCCCGTGGGTGTGTGGACACAGCCAGGTCCACACAGCACCCTGCTAGCCAGTCCCCAATTGGTGTGTGGACACAGCCAGATCCTCACTGGGACCTGCCTGCCCGTCTCCCGTGGGTGTGTGGACACAGCCATATCCACACTGGGCCTTGCCTGCTTGTCTCCCGTGGGTGTGTGGACACAGCCAGATCCACACAGCACCCTGCCTTCCCGCCTCCCGTGGGTGTGTGGACACAGCCATAACCACACAGCACCCTGCCTGCCCGTCTCCCGTGGGTGTGTGGACACAGCCAAAACCACACAGCACCCTGCCTGCCCGTCTCCCGTGGGTGTGTGGACACAGCCAGATCCACACTGCGCCCTGCCTGCCCGTCTCCCGTGGGTGTGTGGACACAGCCAGATCCACACAGTACCCTGCCTGCCCGTCTCCCGTGGGTATGTGGACACAGCCAGATCCACACAGCACCCTGCTTGCCTGTCTCCCGTGGGTGTGTGGACACAGCCAGATCCACACTGCGCCCTGCCTGCCCGTCTCCCGTGGGTGTGTGGACACAGCCAGATCCACACAGCACCCTGCCAGCCGTTCCCCCATGGGTGTGTGGACACAGCCAGATCCACACAGCACCCTACCAGCCTGTCTCCCGTGGGTGAGTGGACACAGCCAAAACCACACAGCACCCTGCCTGCCCGTCTTCCGTGGGTGAGTCGACACAGCCAAAACCACACAGCACCCGGCCTGCCCATCTCCCGTGGGTGAGTGGACACAGCCAAAACCACAGAGCACCCTGCCAGCCTATCTCCCGTGGGTGTGTGGACACAGCCACATCCACACAACACCCTGATTGCCTGTCTCCCGTGGGTGTTTGGACACAGCCAGATCCACACTGCACCCTGCCTGCCCGTCTCCCGTGGGTGTGTGGACACAGCCAGATCCACATTGGGCCCTGACTGCCTGTCCCCCGTGGGTGAGTGGACACAGCCAGATCCACACTGCACCCTGCCTGCCTGTCTCCCGTGGGTGTGTGGACACAGCCAGATACACACAGCACCCTGCCTGCCCGTCTCCCGTGGGTGTGTGGACACAGCCAAAACCACACAGCACCCGGCCTGCCCATCTCCCGTGGGTGAGTGGACACAGCCAAAGCCATAGAGCACCCTGCCAGCCTGTCTCCCGTGGGTGTGTGGACACAGCCACATCCACACAACACCCTGCCTGCCTGTCTCCCGTGGGTGTGTGGACACAGCCAGATCCACACTGCGCCCTGCCTGCCTGTCTCCCGTGGGTGTGTGGACACAGCCAGGTCCACACAGCACCCTGCTAGCCAGTCCCCAATTGGTGTGTGGACACAGCCAGATCCTCACTGGGACCTGCCTGCCCGTCTCCCGTGGGTGTGTGGACACAGCCATATCCACACTGGGCCTTGCCTGCTTGTCTCCCGTGGGTGTGTGGACACAGCCAGATCCACACAGCACCCTGCCTTCCCGCCTCCCGTGGGTGTGTGGACACAGCCATAACCACACAGCACCCTGCCTGCCCGTCTCCCGTGGGTGTGTGGACACAGCCAAAACCACACAGCACCCTGCCTGCCCGTCTCCCGTGGGTGTGTGGACACAGCCAGATCCACACTGCGCCCTGCCTGCCCGTCTCCCGTGGGTGTGTGGACACAGCCAGATCCACACAGTACCCTGCCTGCCCGTCTCCCGTGGGTATGTGGACACAGCCAGATCCACACAGCACCCTGCTTGCCTGTCTCCCGTGGGTGTGTGGACACAGCCAGATCCACACTGCGCCCTGCCTGCCCGTCTCCCGTGGGTGTGTGGACACAGCCAGATCCACACAGCACCCTGCCAGCCGGTCCCCCATGGGTGTGTGGACACAGCCAGATCCACACAGCACCCTACCAGCCTGTCTCCCGTGGGTGAGTGGACACAGCCAAAACCACACAGCACCCTGCCTGCCCGTCTTCCGTGGGTGAGTCGACACAGCCAAAACCACACAGCACCCGGCCTGCCCATCTCCCGTGGGTGAGTGGACACAGCCAAAACCACAGAGCACCCTGCCAGCCTATCTCCCGTGGGTGTGTGGACACAGCCACATCCACACAACACCCTGATTGCCTGTCTCCCGTGGGTGTTTGGACACAGCCAGATCCACACTGCACCCTGCCTGCCCGTCTCCCGTGGGTGTGTGGACACAGCCAGATCCACACAGCACCCTGCCTGCCTGTCTCCCGTGGGTGTGTGGACACAGCCAGATCCACACAGCACCCTGCCTGCCCGTCTCCCGTGGGTGTGTGGACACAGACAAAACCAGACAGCACCCTGCCTGCCCGTCTCCCGTGGGTGTGTGGAGACAGCCAGATCCACACAGCACCCTGCCTGCCCGTCTCCCGTGGGTGTGTGTACACAGCCAGATCCACACAGCACCCTGCCAGCCGGTCCCCAATGGGTGTGTGGACACAGCCAGATCCTCACTGGGTCCTGCATGCCCGTCTCCCGTGGGTGTGTGGACACAGCCAAATCCACACTGGGCCTTGCTGGCTTGTCTCCCGTGGGTGTGTGGACACAGCCAGATCCACACAGCACCCTTCCTGCCCGTCGCCTGTGGGTGTGTGGACACAGCCAGATCCGCACTGCGCCCTGCCTGCCCGTCTCCTGTGGGTGAGTGGACACAGCCAGATCCGCACTGCGCCCTGCCTGCCCGTCTCCCGTGGGCGAGTGGACACAGCCAGATCCGCACTGCGCCCTGCCTGCCCGTCTGCCGTGGGTGAGTGGACACAGCCAGATCCGCACTGCGCCCTGCCTAACCGTCTACCGTGGGTGAGTGGACACAGCCAGATCCGCACTGCGCCCTGCCTGCCCATCTGCCGTGGGTCAGTGGACATAGCCATATCCACACAGCACCCTTTCTGCCCGTCTCCCGTGGGTGAGTGGACACAGCCAGATCCACACTGCGCCTTGCCTGCCCGTCTCCCCTGGGTGAGGGGACACAGCCAGATCCGCACTGCGCCCTGCCTGCCCGTCTCCCGTGGGTGAGTGGACACAGCCAGATCCGCACTGCGCCCTGCCTGCCCGTCCGCCGTGGGAGAGTGGACACAGCCAGATCCGCACTGCGCCCTGCCTGCTCGTCCGCCGTGGGCGAGTGGACACAGCCAGATCCGTACTGCGCCCTGCCTGCCCGTCTCCCGTGGGTGAGTGGACACAGCCGGATCCGCACTGCACCCTGCCTGCCCGTCTGCCGTGGGTGAGTGGACACAGCCAGATCCGCACTACGCCCTGCCTGACCGCCTGCCGTGGGTGAGTGGACACAGCCAGATCCGCACTGCGCCCTGCCTGACCGCCTGCCGTGGGTTTTTGGACACAGCCAGATCCGTACTGCGCCCTGCCTGCCCGTCTGCCGTGGGTCAGTGGACACAGCCAGATTCGCACTGCGCCCTGACTGACCGCCTGCTGTGGGTGCGTGGACATATCCAGATCCGCACTGCGCCCTGCCTGACCGCCTGCAGTGGGTGAGTGGACACAGCCAGATCCGCACTGCGCCCTGCATGACCGTCTGCCGTTGGTGAGTGGACACAGCCAGATCAGCACTGCGCCCTGCCTGCCCGTCTGCCGTGGGTCAGTGGACATAGCCATATCCACACAGCACCCTCTCTGACCGTCTCCCGTGGGTGAGTGGACACAGCCAGATCCGCACTGCGCCCTGCCTGACCGTCGCCCGTGGGTGAGTGGACACAGCCAGACCCGCACTGCGCCCTGCCTGCCCGTCTCCCCTGGGTGAGGGGACACAGCCAGATCCGCACTGCGCCCTGCCTGCCCGTCTCCCGTGGGTGAGTGGACACAGCCAGACCCGCACTGCGCCCTGCCTGCCCGTCTCCCGTGGGTGAGTGGACACAGCCAGTTCCGCACTGCGCCTTGCCTGCCCGTCTGCCGTGGGTGAGTGGACACAGCCAGATCCGCACTGTGCCCTGCCTGACCGTCTGCCGTGGGTGAGTGGACACAGCCAGATCCACACTGCGCCCTGCCTGCCCGTCTGCCGTGGGTGAGTGGACACAGCCAGATCCGCACTGCGCCCTGCCTGACCGTCTGCCGTGGGTGAGTGGACACAGCCGGATCCGCACTGCGCCCTGCCTGACCATCTGCCGTGGGTCAGTGGACTTAGCCATATCCACACAGCACCCATTCTGCCCGTCTCCCGTCGGTGAGTGGACACAGCCAGATCCACACTGCGCCTTGCCTGCCCGTCTCCCCTGGGTGAGGGGACACAGCCAGATCCGCACTGCACCCTGCCTGCCCATCTCCCGTGGGTGAGCGGACACAGCCAGATCCGCACTGCGCCCTGCCTGCCCGTCGCCCGTGGGTGAGTGGACACAGCCAGATCCGTACTGCGCCTTGCCTGCCCGTCTCCCGTCAGTGAGTGGACACAGCCAGATCCGCACTGCGCCCTGCCTGCCCATCTGCTGTGGGTGAGTGGACACAGCCAGATCCGCACTGCGTCCTGCCTGCCCGTCCCCCGTGGGTGAGTGGACACAGCCAGATCCACACTGCGCCTTGCCTGCCCGTCTCCCGTCAGTGATTGGACACAGCCAGATCCGCACTGCGCCCTGCCTGCCCGTCTCCCGTGGGTGAGTGGACACAGCCAGATCCGCACTGCGCCCTGCCTGCCCGTCTCCCGTGGGCGAGTGGACACAGCCAGATCCGCACTGCGCCCTGCCTGCCCGCCTGCCGTGGGTGAGTGGACACAGCCAGATACGCACTGCGCCCTGCCTGCCCGTCTCCCGTGGGCGAGTGGACACAGCCAGATCCGCACTGCGCCCTGCCTGCCCGTCTGCCGTGGGTGAGTGGACACAGCCAGATCCGCACTGCGCCCTGCCTGACCGTCTGCCGTGGGTGAGTGGACACAGCCAGATCCACACTGCGCCCTGCCTGCCCGTCTCCCGTGGGTGAGTGGACAGAGCCAGATCCGCACTGCGCCCTGCCTGCCCGTCTCCCGTGGGTGAGTGGACAGAGCCAGATCCGCACTGCGCCCTGCCTGCCCGTCTCCCGTCAGTGAGTGGACACAGCCAGATCCGCACTGCGCCCTGCCTGCCCGTCTCCCGTGGGCGAGTGGACACAGCCAGATCCGCACTGCGCCCTGCCTGCCCGTATCCCGTGGGCGAGTGGACACAGCCAGATCCGCACTGCGCCCTGCCTGCCCGTCTCCCGTGGGTGAGTGGACACAGACATATCCGCACTGCGCCCTGCCTGCCCGTCTCCCGTGGGCGAGTGAACACAGCCAGATCCGCACTGCGCCCTGCCTGCCCGTCTGCCGTGGGCGAGAGGACACAGCCAGATCCGCACTGCGCCCTGCCTGCCGGTCTGCCGTGGGTGAGTGGACACGGCCAGATCCGCACTGCGCCCTGCCTGACCGTCTGCCGTGGGTCAGTGGACACAGCCAGATCCACACTGCGCCCTTCCTGCCCACTGCCGTGGGTGAGTGTACACAGCCAGATCCGCACTACGCCCTGCCTGACCACCTGCCGTGGGTGAGTGGACACAACCAGATCCGCACTGCGCCCTGCCTGTCCGCCTGCCGTGGGTGAGTGGACACAGCCAGATCCGTACTGCGCCCTGCCTGCCCGTCTGCCGTGGGTCAGTGGACATAGCCAGATCCACACAGCATCGTCTCTGCCCATCTCCCGTGGGTGAATGGACACAGCCGGATCCGCACTGCGCCCTGCCTGCCCGTCTCCCGTGGGTGAGTGGACACAGCCAGATCCGCACTGCGCCCTGCCTGCCCGTCTCCCGTGGGTGAGTGGACACAGCCAGATCCGCACTGCGCCCTGCCTGCCCGTCTCCCGTGTGCGAGTGGACACAGCCAGATCCACACTGCGCCCTGCCTTCCCGTCTACCGTGGGTCAGTGGACACAGCCAGATCCGCACTGTGCCCTGCCTGACCGTCTGCCGTGGGTGAGTGGACACAGCCAGATCCACACTGCGCCCTGCCTGCCCGTCTGCCGTGGGTGAGTGGACACAGCCAGATCCACACTGCGCCCTGCCTGACCGTCTGCCGTGGGTGAGTGGACACAGCCAGATCCGCACTGCGCCCTGCCTGACCATCTGCCGTGGGTCAGTGGACATAGCCATATCCACACAGCACCCATTCTGCCCGTCTCCCGTGGGTGAGTGGACACAGCCAGATCCACACTGCGCCTTGCCTGCCCGTCTCCCCTGGGTGAGTGGACACAGCCAGATCCGCACTGCGCCCTGCCTGACCATCTGCCGTGGGTCAGTGGACATAGCCATATCCACACAGCACCCATTCTGCCTGTCTCCCGTGGGTCAGTGGACACAGCCAGATCCACACTGCGCCCTGCCTGCCCGTCTGCCGTGCATGAGTGGACACAGCCAGATCCGCACTGCGCCCTGCCTGACCGTCTGCCGTGGGTGAGTGGACACAGCAGGATCCGCACTGCGCCCTGCCTGCCCGTCTGTCGTGGGTGAGTGGACACAGCCAGATCCGCACTGCGCCCTGCCTGCCCATCTGCCGTGGGTCAGTGGACATAGCCATATCCACACAGCACCCTCTCTGCCCGTCTCCCGTGGGTGAGTGTACACAGCCAGATCCACACTGCGCCTTGCCTGCCAGTCTCCCCTGGGTGAGGGGACACAGCCAGATCCGCACTGCGCCCTGCCTGCCCGTCTCCCGTGGGTGAGTGGACACAGCCAGATCCGCACTGCGCCCTGCCTGCCCGTCTCCCGTGTGTGAGTGGACACAGCCAGTTCCGCACTGCGCCTTGCCTGCCCGTCTTCCGTCAGTGAGTGGACACAGCCAGATCCGCACTGCGCCCTGCCTGCCCGTCTCCCGTGGGCGAGTGGACACAGCCAGATCCGCACTGCGCCCTGCCTGCCCGTCTCCCGTGGGCGAGTGGACACAGCCAGATCCGCACTGCGCCCTGCCATCCTGTCTCCCGTGGGTGAGTGGACACAGACAGATCCGCACTGCGCCCTGCCTGCCCGTCTCCCGTGGGCGAGTGGACACAGCCAGATCCGCACTGCGCCCTGCCTGCCCGTCTACTGTGGGTGAGTGGACACAGCCAGATCCGCACTGCGCCCTGCCTGACCGTCTGCCGTGGGTGAGTGGACACAGCCAGATCCGCACTGCGCCCTGCCTGCCCATCTGCCGTGGGTCAGTGGACATAGCCATATCCACACAGCACCCTTTCTGCCCGTCTCCCGTGGGTGAGTGGACACAGCCAGATCCACACTGCGCCTTGCCTGCCCGTCTCCCCTGGGTGAGGGGACACAGCCAGATCCGCACTGCGCCCTGCCTGCCCGTCTCCCGTGGGTGAGTGGACACAGCCAGATCCGCACTGCGCCCTGCCTGCCCGTCCGCCGTGGGCGAGTGGACACAGCCAGATCCGCACTGCGCCCTGCCTGCCCGTCTCCCGTGGGTGAGTGGACACAGCCGGATCCGCACTGCATCCTGCCTGCCCGTCTGCCGTGGGTAGTGGACACAGCCAGATCCGCACTGCGCCCTGCCTGACCGCCTGCCGTGGGTGAGTGGACACAGCCAGATCCGCACTGCGCCCTGCCTGACCGCCTGCCGTGGGTTTGTGGACACAGCCAGATCCGTACTGCGCCCTGCCTGCCCGTCTGCCGTGGGTCAGTGGACACAGCCAGATTCGCACTGCGCCCTGACTGACCGCCTGCTGTGGGTGCGTGGACACATCCAGATCCGCACTGCGCCCTGCCTGACCGCCTGCCGTAGGTGAGTGGACACAGCCAGATCCGCACTGCGCCCTGCATGACCGTCTGCCGTTGGTGAGTGGACACAGCCAGATCAGCACTGCGCCCTGCCTGCCCGTCTGCCGTGGGTCAGTGGACACAGCCAGATCCGCACTGCGCCCTGCCTTTCCGCCTGCCGTGGGTGAGTGGACACAGCCAGATCCGTACTGCGCCCTGCCTGCCCGTCTGCCGTGGGTCAGTGGACATAGCCAGATCCACACAGCATCGTCTCTGCCCATCTCCCGTGGGTGAGTGGACACAGCCGGATCCGCACTGCGCCCTGCCTGCCCGTCTCCCGTGCGTGAGTGGACACAGCCAGATCCGCACTGCGCCCTGCCTGCCCGTCTCCCGTGTGCAAGTGGACACTGCCAGATCCGCACTGCGCCCTGTCTGCCCGTCTGCCGTGGATGAGTGGACACAGCCAGATCCGCACTGTGCCCTGCCTGCCCGTCTCCCGTGGGTGAGTGGACACAGCCAGATCCACACTGCGCCCTGCCTGCCCGTCGGCCGTGGGTGAGTGGACACAGCCAGATCTGCCCTGCGCCCTGCCTGACCGTCTGCCGTGGGTGAGTGGACACAGCCAGATCCGCACTGCGCCCTGCCTGACCATCTGCCGTGGGTCAGTGGACATAGCCATATCCACACAGCACCCATTCTGCCCGTCTCCCGTGGGTGAGTCGACACAGCCAGATCCACACTGCGCCTTGCCTGCCCGTCTCCCCTAGGTGAGGGGACACAGCAAGATCCGCACTGCGCCCTGCCTGCCGGTCTCCCGTGGGTGAGCGGACACAGCCAGATCCGCACTGCGCCCTGCCTGCCCGTCTCCCGTGTGTGAGTGGACACAGCCAGATCCGTACTGCGCCTTGCCTGCCCGTCTCCCGTCAGTGAGTGGACACAGCCAGATCCGCACTGCGCCCTGCCTGCCCATCTGCCGTGGGTGAGTGGACACAGCCAGATCCGCACTGCGCCCTGCCTGCCCGTCCCCCGTGGGTGAGTGGACACAGCCAGATCCGCACTGCGCCTTGCCTGCCCGTCTCCCGTCAGTGAGTGGACACAGCCAGATCAGCACTGCACCCTGCCTGACCGCCTGCCGTGGGTGAGTGGACACAGCCAGATCCGCACTGCGCCCTGCCTGCCCGTCTCCCGTGGGTGAGTGGACACAGCCAGATCCGCACTGCGACCTGCCTGCCCGTCCGCCATGGGCGAGTGGACACAGCCAGATCCGCACTGCGCCCTGCCTGCCCGTCTCCTGTGGGTGAGTGGACACAGCCGGATCCGCACTGCATCCTGCCTGCCCGTCTGCCGTGGGTAGTGGACACAGCCAGATCCGCACTACGCCCTGCCTGACCGCCTGCCGTGGGTGAGTGGACACAGCCAGATCCGCACTGCGCCCTGCCTGACCGCCTGCCGTGGGTTTGTGGACACAGCCAGATCCGTACTGCGCCCTGCCTGCCCGTCTGCCGTGGGTCAGTGGACACAGCCAGATTCGCACTGCGCCCTGACTTACCGCCTGCTGTGGGTGCGTGGACACATCCAGATCCGCACTGCGCCCTGCCTGACCGCCTGCCGTGGGTGAGTGGACACAGCCAGATCCGCACTGCGCCCTGCATGACCGTCTGCCATTGGTGAGTGGACACAGCCAGATCAGCACTGCGCCCTGCCTGCCCGTCTGCCGTGGGTCAGTGGACATAGCCATATCCACACAGCACCCTCTCTGCCCGTCTCCCGTGGGTTAGTGGACACAGCCAGATCCACACTGCGCCTTGCCTGCCCGTCTCCCCTGGGTGAGGGGACACAGCCAGATCCGCACTGCGCCCTGCCTGCCCGTCTCCCGTGGGTGAGTGGACACAGCCAGATCCGCACTGCGACCTGCCTGCCCGTCTCCCGTGGGTGAGTGGACACAGCCAGATCCGCACTGCGCCTTGCCTGCCCGTCTCCCGTCAGTGAGTGGACACAGCCAGATCCGCACTGCGCCCTGCCTGCCCGTCTCCCGTGGGCGAGTGGACACAGCCAGATCCGCACTGCGCCCTGCCTGCCCGTCTCCCGTGGGCGAGTGGACACAGCCAGATCCGCACTGCGCCCTGCCTGCCCGTCTCCCGTGGGTGAGTGGACACAGACAGATCCGCACTGCGCCCTGCCTGCCCGTCTCCCGTGGGCGAGTGGACACAGCCAGATCCGCACTGTGCCCTGCCTGACCGTCTGCCGTGGGTGAGTGGACACAGCCAGATCCACACTGCGCCCTGCCTGCCCGTCTGCCGTGGGTGAGTGGACACAGCCAGATCCGCACTGCGCCCTGCCTGACCGTCTGCCGTGGGTGAGTGGACACAGCCGGATCCGCACTGCGCCCTGCCTGACCATCTGCCGTGGGTCAGTGGACTTAGCCATATCCACACAGCACCCATTCTGCCCGTCTCCCGTCGGTGAGTGGACACAGCCAGATCCACACTGCGCCTTGCCTGCCCGTCTCCCCTGGGTGAGGGGACACAGCCAGATCCGCACTGCGCCCTGCCTGCCCATCTGCTGTGGGTGAGTGGACACAGCCAGATCCGCACTGCGTCCTGCCTGCCCGTCCCCCGTGGGTGAGTGGACACAGCCAGATCCGCACTGCGCCTTGCCTGCCCGTCTCCCGTCAGTGATTGGACACAGCCAGATCCGCACTGCGCCCTGCCTGCCCGTCTCCCGTGGGTGAGTGGACAAAGCCAGATCCGCACTGCGCCCTGCCTGCCCGTCTCCCGTGGGCGAGTGGACACAGCCAGATCCGCACTGCGCCCTGCCTGCCCGCCTGCCGTGGGTGAGTGGACACAGCCAGATCCGCACTGCGCCCTGCCTGACCGTCTGCCGTGGGTGAGTGGACACAGCCAGATCCACACTGCGCCCTGCCTGCCCGTCTCCCGTGGGTGAGTGGACAGAGCCAGATCCGCACTGCGCCCTGCCTGCCCGTCTCCCGTGGGTGAGTGGACACAGCCAGATCCGCACTGCGCCTTGCCTGCCCGTCTCCCGTCAGTGAGTGGACACAGCCAGATCCGCACTGCGCCCTGCCTGCCCGTCTCCCGTGGGCGAGTGGACACAGCCAGATCCGCACTGCGCCCTGCCTGCCCGTCTCCCGTGGGCGAGTGGACACAGCCAGATCCGCACTGCGCCCTGCCTGCCCGTCTCCCGTGGGTGAGTGGACACAGACATATCCGCACTGCGCCCTGCCTGCCCGTCTCCCGTGGGCGAGTGAACACAGCCAGATCCGCACTGCGCCCTGCCTGCCCGTCTGCCGTGGGCGAGAGGACACAGTCAGATCCGCACTGCGCCCTGCCTGCCGGTCTGCCGTGGGTGAGTGGACACGGCCAGATCCGCACTGCGCCCTGCCTGACCGTCTGCCGTGGGTCAGTGGACACAGCCAGATCCACACTGCGCCCTTCCTGCCCACTGCCGTGGGTGAGTGTACACAGCCAGATCCGCACTACGCCCTGCCTGACCACCTGCAGTGGGTGAGTGGACACAACCAGATCCGCACTGCGCCCTGCCTGTCCGCCTGCCGTGGGTGAGTGGACACAGCCAGATCCGTACTGCGCCCTGCCTGCCCGTCTGCCGTGGGTCAGTGGACATAGCCAGATCCACACAGCATCGTCTCTGCCCATCTCCCGTGGGTGAATGGACACAGCCGGATCCGCACTGCGCCCTGCCTGCCCGTCTCCCGTGGGTGAGTGGACACAGCCAGATCCGCACTGCGCCCTGCCTGCCCGTCTCCCGTGGGTGAGTGGACACAGCCAGATCCGCACTGCGCCCTGCCTGCCCGTCTCCCGTGTGCGAGTGGACACAGCCAGATCCACACTGCGCCCTGCCTTCCCGTCTACCGTGGGTGAGTGGACACAGCCAGATCCGCACTGCGCCCTCACTGACCGTCTGCCGTGGGTGAGTGGACACAGCCAGATCCACACTGCGCCCTGCCTGCCCGTCTGCCGTGCATTAGTGGACACAGCCAGATCCGCACTGCGCCCTGCCTGACCGTCTGCCGTGGGTGAGTGGACACAGCAGGATCCGCACTGCGCCCTGCCTGCCCGTCTGCCGTGGGTGAGTGGACACAGCCAGATCCGCACTGCGCCCTGCCTGCCCATCTGCCGTGGGTCAGTGGACATAGCCATATCCACACAGCACCCTCTCTGCCCGTCTCCCGTGGGTGAGTGTACACAGCCAGATCCACACTGCGCCTTGCCTGCCCGTCTCCCCTGGGTGAGGGGACACAGCCAGATCCGCACTGCGCCCTGCCTGCCCGTCTCCCGTGGGTGAGTGGACACAGCCAGATCCGCACTGCGCCCTGCCTGCCCGTCTCCCGTGGGTGAGTGGACACAGCCAGTTCCGCACTGCGCCTTGCCTGCCCGTCTCCCGTCAGTGAGTGGACACAGCCAGATCCGCACTGCGCCCTGCCTGCCCGTCTCCCGTGGGCGAGTGGACACAGCCAGATCCGCACTGCGCCCTGCCTGCCCGTCTCCCGTGGGCGAGTGGACACAGCCAGATCCGCACTGCGCCCTGCCATCCTGTCTCCCGTGGGTGAGTGGACACAGACAGATCCGCACTGCGCCCTGCCTGCCCGTCTCCCGTGGGCGAGTGGACACAGCCAGATCCGCACTGCGCCCTGCCTGCCCGTCTACCGTGGGTGAGTGGACACAGCCAGATCCGCACTGCGCCCTGCCTGACCGTCTGCCGTGGGTGAGTGGACACAGCCAGATCCGCACTGCGCCCTGCCTGCCCATCTGCCGTGGGTCAGTGGACATAGCCATATCCACACAGCACCCTTTCTGCCCGTCTCCCGTGGGTGAGTGGACACAGCCAGATCCACACTGCGCCTTGCCTGCCCGTCTCCCCTGGGTGAGGGGACACAGCCAGATCCGCACTGCGCCCTGCCTGCCCGTCTCCCGTGGGTGAGTGGACACAGCCAGATCCGCACTGCGCCCTGCCTGCCCGTCCGCCGTGGGCGAGTGGACACAGCCAGATCCGCACTGCGCCCTGCCTGCCCGTCCGCCATGGGCGAGTGGACACAGCCAGATCCGCACTGCGCCCTGCCTGCCCGTCTCCCGTGGGTGAGTGGACACAGCCGGATCCGCACTGCATCCTGCCTGCCCGTCTGCCGTGGGTAGTAGACACAGCCAGATCCGCACTACACCCTGCCTGACCGCCTGCCGTGGGTGAGTGGACACAGCCAGATCCGCACTGCGCCCTGCCTGACCGCCTGCCGTGTGTTTGTGGACACAGCCAGATCCGTACTGCGCCCTGCCTGCCCGTCTGCCGTGGGTCAGTGGACACAGCCAGATTCGCACTGCGCCCTGACTGACCGCCTGCTGTGGGTGCGTGGACACATCCAGATCCGCACTGCGCCCTGCCTGACCGCCTGCCGTGGGTGAGTGGACACAGCCAGATCCGCACTGCGCCCTGCATGACCGTCTGCCGTTGGTGAGTGGACACAGCCAGATCAGCACTGCGCCCTGCCTGCCCGTCTGCCGTGGGTCAGTGGACATAGCCATATCCACACAGCACCCTCTCTGCCCGTCTCCCGTGGGTGAGTGGACACAGCCAGATCCACACTGCGCCTTGCCTGCCCGTCTGCCGTGGGTGAGTGGACACAGCCAGATCCGCACTGCGCCCTGCCTGACCGCCTGCCGTGGGTGAGTGGACACGGCCAGATCCGCACTGCGCCCTGCCTGACCGTCTGCCGTGGATGAGTGGACACAGCCATCCGCACTGCGCCCTGCCTGACCGCCTGCCTTGTGTGAGTGGACACAGCCAGATCCGTACTACGCCCTGCCTGCCTATCTGCCATGGGTCAGTGGACATAGCCAGATCCACACAGCACCGTCTCTGCCCATCTCCCGTTGGTGAGTGGACACAGCCGGATCCGCTCTGCGCCCTGCCTGCCCGTCTCCCGTGGGTGAGTGGACACAGCCAGATCCGCACTGCACCCTGCCTGCCCGTCTCCCGTGGGTGAGTGGACACAGCCAGATCCGCACTGCGCCCTGCCTGCCCGTCTCCCGTGGGTGAGTGGACACAGCCAGATACGCCCTGCGCCCTGCCTGCCCGTCTCCCGTGGGTGAGTGGACACAGCCAAATCCGCACTGCACCCTGCCTGCCCGTCTCCCGTGGGTGAGTGGACAAAGACAGATCCACACTGCGCCCTGCCTGCCCATCTCCCGTGGGTGAGTGGACACAGCCAGATCCGCACTGCGCCCTGCCTGCCCATCTCCCGTGGGTGAGTGGACACAGCCAGATCCGCACTGCGCCCTGCCTGACCGCCTGCCGTGGGTGAGTGGACACAGCCATATCCGCACTGCGCCCTGCCTGACCGTCTGCCGTGGGTGAGTGGACACAGCCAGATCCACACTGCGCCCTGCCTGCCCGTCTGCCGTGGGTGAGTGGACACAGCCAGATCCGCACCGCGCCCTGCCTGAGCGCCTGCCGTGGGTGAGTGGACACAGCCAGATCCGCACTGCGCCCTGCCTGACCGCCTGCCGTGGGTGAGTGGACACTGCTAGATCCGTACTGTGCCCTGCATACCCGTCTGCCGTGGGTCAGTGGACACAGCCAGATCCGCAGTGCGCCCTGGCTGACCGCCTGCTGTGGGTGCGTGGACACAGCCAGATCCACACTGCGCCCTGCCTGACCGCCTGCCGTGGGTGAGTGGACACAGCCAGATCCGCACTGCGCCCTGCCTGACCGTCTGCCGTGGGTGAGTGGACACAGCCAGATCCGCACTGCGCCCTGCCTGACCGCCTGCCGTGGGTGAGTGGACACAGCCAGATCCGCACTGCGCCCTGCCTGCCCGTCTCCCGTGGGCGAGTGGACACAGCCAGATCCGCACTGCGCCCTGCCTGCCCGTCTGCCGTGGGCGAGTGGACACAGCCAGATCCGTACTGCGCCCTGCCTGCCCATCTCCTGTGGGTGAGTGGACACAGCCAAAATCGCACTGCGCCCTGCCTGCCCGTCTACCGTGGGTGAGTGGACACAGCCAGATCCGCACTGCGCCCTGCCTGCCCGTCTCCCGTGGGTTAGTGGACACAGCCAGATCCGCACTGCGCCCTGACTGCCCGTCTCCCGTGGGTGAGTGGACACAGCCAGATCCGTACTGCGCCCTGCCTGACCGCCTGCCGTGGGTGAGTGGACACAGCCAGATCCGTACTGCGCCCTGCCTGCCCGTCTGCCGTGGGTCAGTGGACATAGCCAGATCCACACAGCACCGTCTCTGCCCATCTCCCGTGGGTTAGTGGACACAGCCAGATCCGCCCTGCACACTGCCTGCCCGTCTCCCATGGGTGAGTGGACACAGCCAGATCCGCATTGCGCCATTCCTACCCGTCTCCCGTGGGTGAGTGGACACAGCCAGATCCGCACTGCGCCCTGCATGCCCGTCTCCCGTGGGTCAGTGGACACAGCCAGATCCGCACTGCGCCCTGCCTGCCCGTCTCCCGTGGGTGAGTGGACACAGCCAGAACCGCACTGCACCCTGCCTGACCGTCTGCCGTTGGTGAGTGGACACAGCCAGATCCACACTGCGCCCTGCCTGCCAGTCTGCGGTGGGTGAGTGGACACAGCCAGATCCGCACTGCGCCCTGCCTGCCCGTCTCCCGTGGGTGAGTGGACACAGCCAGAACCGCACTGCACCCTGCCTGACCGCCTGCCGTGGGTGAGTGGACACAGCCAGATCCACACTGCGCCCTGCCTGCCAGTCTGCGGTGGGTGAGTGGACACAGCCAGATCCTCACTGCGCCCTGCCTGACCATCTGCCGTGGGTGAGTGGACACAGCCAGATCCGCACTACGCCCTACCTGACCGCCTGCCGTGGGTGAGTGGACACAGCCAGATCCGCACTACGCCCTACCTGACCGCCTGCCGTGGGCGAGTGGACACAGCCAGATACGCACTGCGCCCTGCCTGCCCGTCTCCCGTGGGCGAGTGGACACAGCCAGATCCGCACTGCGCACTGCCTGCCCGTGTGCCGTGGGTGAGTGGACACAGCCAGATCCACACTGCGCCTTGCCTGCCCGTCTCCCCTGGGTGAGGGGACACAGCCAGATCCGCACTGCGCCCTGCCTGCCCGTCTCCCGTGGGTGAGCGGACACAGCCAGATCCGCACTGCGCCCTGCCTGCCCGTCTCCCGTGGGTGAGTGGACACAGCCAGATCCGTACTGCGCCTTGCCTACCCGTCTCCCGTGAGTGAGTGGACACAGCCAGATCCGCACTGCGCCCTGCCAGCCCATCTGCCGTGGGTGAGTGGACACAGCCAGATCCGCACTGCGCCCTGCCTGCCCGTCCCCCGTGGGTGAGTGGACACAGCCAGATCCGCACTGCGCCTTGCCTGCCCGTCTCCCGTCAGTGATTGGACACAGCCAGATCCGCACTGCGCCCTGCCTGCCCGTCTCCCGTGGGTGAGTGGACACAGCCAGATCCGCACTGCGCCCTGCATGCCCGTCTCCCGTGGGCGAGTGGACACAGCCAGATCCGCACTGCGCCCTGCCTGCCCGCCTGCCGTGGGTGAGTGGACACAGCCAGATACGCACTGCGCCCTGCCTGCCCGTCTCCCGTGGGCGAATGGACACAGCCAGATCCGCACTGCGCCCTGCCTGCCCGTCTCCCGTGGGTGAGTGGACACAGCCAGATCCGCACTGCGCCCTGCATGCCCGTCTCCCGTGGGCGAGTGGACACAGCAAGATCCGCACTGCGCCCTGCCTGCCCGCCTGCCGTGGGTGAGTGGACACAGCCAGATACGCACTGCGCCCTGCCTGCCCGTCTCCCGTGGGCGAGTGGACACAGCCAGATCCGCACTGCGCCCTGCCTGCCCGTCTGCCGTGGGTGAGTGGACACAGCCAGATCCGCACTGCGCCCTGCCTGCCCGTCTGCCGTGGGTGAGTGGACACAGCCAGATCCGCACTGCGCCCTGCCTGCCCGTCTGCCGTGGGTGAGTGGACACAGCCAGATCCGCACTGCGCCCTGCCTGCCCGTCTGCCGTGGGTCAGTGGACATAGCCATATCCACACAGCACCCTCTCTGCCCGTCTCCCGTGGGTGAGTGGACACAGCCAGATCCACACTGCGCCTTGCCTGCCCGTCTCCCCTGGGTGAGGGGACACAGCCAGATCCGCACTGCGCCCTGCCTGCCCGTCTCCCGTGGGTGAGTGGACACAGCCAGATCCGCACTGCGCCCTGCCTGCCCGTCTCCCGTGGGTGAGTGGACACAACCAGATCCGCACTGCGCCTTGCCTGCCCGTCTCCCGTCAGTGAGTGGACACAGCCACATCCGCACTGCGCACTGTCTGCCCATCTCCCGTGGGCGAGTGGACACAGCCAGATCCGCACTGCGCCCTGCCTGCCCGTCTCCCGTGGCCGAGTGGACACAGCCATATCCGCAGTGCGCCCTGCCTGCCCGTCTCCCGTGGGTGTGTGGACACAGACAGATCCGCACTGCGCCCTGCCTGCCCGTCTCCCGTGGGCGAGTGAACACAGCCAGATCCGCACTGTGCCCTGCCTGCCCGTCTGCCGTGGGCGAGAGGACACAGCCAGATCCGCACTGCGCCCTGCCTGCCGGTCTGCCGTGGGTGAGTGGACACGGTCAGATCTGCCCTGCGCCCTGCCTGACCGTCTGCCGTGGGTCAGTGGACACAGCCAGATCCACACTGCGCCCTTCCTGCCCGTCTGCCGTGGGTGAGTGTACACAGCCAGATCCGACTACGCCCTGCCTGACCACCTGCCGTGGGTGAGTGGACACAGCCAGATCCGCACTGCGCCCTGCCTTTCCGCCTGCCGTGGGTGAGTGGACACAGCCAGATCCGTACTGGGCCCTGCCTGCCCGTCTGCCGTGGGTCAGTGGACATAGCCATATCCACACAGCATCGTCTCTGCCCATCTCCCGTGGGTGAGTGGACACAGCCGGATCCGCACTGCGCCCTGCCTGCCCGTCTCCCGTGGGTGAGTGGACACAGCCAGATCCGCACTGCGCCCTGCCTGCCCGTCTCCCGTGTGCGAGTGGACACTGTCAGATCCGCACTGCGCCCTGTCTGCCCGTCTGCCGTGGATGAGTGGACACAGCCAGATCCGCACTGTGCCCTGCCTGACCGTCTGCCGTGGGTGAGTGGACACAGCCAGATCCACACTGCGCCCTGCCTGCCAGTCGGCCGTGGGTGAGTGGACACAGCCAGATCCGCCCTGCGCCCTGCCTGACCGTCTGCCGTGGGTGAGTGGACACAGCCAGATCCGCACTGCGCCCTGCCTGACCATCTGCCGTGGGTCAGTGGACATAGCCATATCCACACAGCACCCATTCTGCCCGTCTCCCGTGGGTGAGTGGACACAGCCAGATCCACACTGCGCCTTGCCTGCCCGTCTCCCCTGGGTGAGGGGACACAGCAAGATCCGCACTGCGCCCTGCCTGCCGGTCTCCCGTGGGCGAGCGGACACAGCCATATCCGCACTGCGCCCTACCTGCCCGTCTCCCGTGGGTGAGTGGACACAGCCAGATCCGTACTGCGCCTTGCCTGCCCGTCTCCCGTCAGTGAGTGGACACAGCCAGATCCGCACTGCGCCCTGCCTGCCCATCTGCCGTGGGTGAGTGGACACAGCCAGATCCGCACTGCGCCCTGCCTGCCCGTCCCCCGTGGGTGAGTGGACACAGCCAGATCCGCACTGCGCCTTGCCTGCCCGTCTCCCGTCAGTGAGTGGACACAGCCAGATCCGCACTGCGCCCTGCCTGCCCGTCTCCCGTGGGCGAGTGGACACAGCCAGATCCGCACTGCGCCCTGCCTGCCCGACTGCCGTGGGCGAGTGGACACAGCCAGATCCGCACTGCGCCCTGCCTGCCCGTCTCCCGTGGGTGAGTGGACACAGACAGATCCGCACTGCGCCCTGCCTGCCCGTCTCCCGTGGGCGAGTGGACAAAGCCAGATCCGCACTGCGACCTGCCTGCCCGTCTGCCGTGGGTGAGTGGACACAGCCAGATCCGCAATGCGCCCTGCCTGACCGTCTGCCGTGGGTGAGTGGACACAGCCAGATCCGCACTGCGCCCTGCCTGCCCATCTGCCGTGGGTCAGTGGACATAGCCATATCCACACAGCACCCTTTCTGCCTGTCTCCCGTGGGTGAGTGGACACAGCCAGATCCACACTGCGCCTTGCCTGCCCGTCTCCCCTGGGTGAGGGGACACAGCCAGATCCGCACTGCGCCCTGCCTGCCCGTCTCCCGTGGGTGAGTGGACACAGCCAGATCCGCACTGCGCCCTGCCTGCCCGTCCGCCGTGGGCGAGTGGACACAGCCAGATCCGCACTGCGCCCTGCCTGCCCGTCTCCCGTGGGTGAGTGGACACAGCCAGATCCGCACTGAGCCCTGCCTGCCCGTCTCCCGTGGGCGAGTGGACACAGCCAGATCCGCACTGCGCCCTGCCTGCCCGTCTCCCGTGGGTGAGTGGACACAGCCAGATCCGCA
Organism: Microcebus murinus; assembly: GCF_040939455.1. Classification (NCBI taxonomy): domain Eukaryota; kingdom Metazoa; phylum Chordata; class Mammalia; order Primates; family Cheirogaleidae; genus Microcebus; species Microcebus murinus. Next base: position 32,490,036 of record NC_134125.1, on the reverse strand, counting down.
CTGCAACCTGTCTGACCGTCTGCCGTTGGTGAGTGGACACAGCCAGATCTGCACTGCGCCCTGCCTGACCGTCTGCCGTGGGTCAGTGGACATAGCCATATCCACACAGCACCCTCTCTGCCCTTCTCCCATGGGTGTGTGGACACAGCCAGATCCACACTGCGCCTTGCCTGCCCGTCTCCCGTGGGTGAGGGGACACAGCCAGATCCGCACTGCGCCCTGCCTGCCCGTGTCCCGTGGGTGAGTGGACACAGCTAGATCCGCACTGCGCCGTGCCTGCCCGTCTCCCGTGGGTGAGTGGACACAGCCAGATCCGCACTGCGCCCTGCCTGCCCGTCTGCCGTGGGTGAGTGGACACAGCCAGATCCGCACTGCGCCCTGCCTGCCCGTCTGCCGTGGGTGAGTGGACACAGCCAGATCCGCACTGCGCCCTGTCTGACCGTCTGCCGTGGGTGAGTGGACACAGCCAGATCCGCACTGTGCCCTGCCTGCCCGTCTCCCGTGGGTGAGTGGACACAGCCAGATCCGAACTGCGCCCTGCCTGCCCGTCTCCCGTGGGTGAGTGGACCCTGCCAGATCCGCACCGCACCCTGTCTGACCGTCTGCCGTTGGTGAGTGGACACAGCCAGATCCGCACTGCGCCCTGCCTGACCGTCTCCCGTGGGTCAGTGGACATAGCCATATCCACACAGCACCCTCTCTGCCCGTCTCCCGTGGGTGTGTGGACACAGCCAGATCCAAACTGCGCCTTGCCTGCCCGTCTCCCGTGGGTGAGGGGACACAGCCAGATCCGCACTGCGCCCTGCCTGCCCGTCTCCCGTGGGTGAGTGGACACAGCCAGATCCGCACTGCGCCCTGCCTGCCCGTCTCCCGTGGGCGAGTGGACACAGCCAGATCCGCACTGCGCCCTGCCTGCCCGTCTGACGTGGGTGAGTGGACACAGCCAGATCCGCACTGCGCCCTGCCTGACCATCTGCCGTGGGGGAGTGGACAGAGCCAGATCCGCACTGCGCCCTGCCTGCCCGTCCGCCGTGGGCGAGTGGACACAGCCAGATCCGCACTGCGCCCTGCCTGCCTGTCTCCCGTGGGTGAGTGGACACAGCCAGATCCGAACTGCGCCCTGCCTGCCCGTCTCCCGTGGGTGAGTGGACACAGCCAGATCCGCACTGAACCCTGTGTGACCGTCTGCCGTTGGTGAGTGGACACAGCCAGATCCACACTGCGCATTGCCTGCCCGTCGCCCCTGGGTGAACGGACACAGCCAGATTCGCACTGCGCCCTGCCTGCCCGTCTCCCGTGGGTGAGTGGACACATCCAGATCCGCACTACGCCCTGCCTGACCGCCTGCCGTGGGTGAGTGGACACAGCCAGATCCGCACTGAGCCCTGGCTGACCGCCTGCCGTGAGTGAGTGGACACAGCCAGATCCGTACTGCACCCTGCCTGCCCGTCTTCCGTGGGTCAGTGGACATGGCCAGATCCACACAGCACCGTCTCTGCCCATCTCCCGTGGGTGAGTGGACACAGCCAGATCCGCACTGCGCCCTGCCTGCCCGTCTGCCGTGGGCGAGTGGACACAGCCAGATCCGCACTGCGCCCTGCCTGACCGTCTGCCGTGGGTGAGTGCACACAGCCAGATCCACACTGCGCCCTGCCTGCCCGTCTGCCGTGGGTGAGTGGACACAGCCAGATCCGCACTGAGCCCTGCCTGACCGCCTGCCGTGGGTGAGTGGACACAGCCAGATCCGCACTGCGCCCTGCCTGACCGCCTGCCGTGGGTGCGTTGACACAGCCAGATCCGCACTGCGCCCTGCCTGACCGCCTGCCGTGGGTGAGTGGACACAGCCAGATCCGCACTGCGCCCTGCCTGACCGTCTGCCGTGGGTGAGTGGACACAGCAAGATCCGCACTGCACCCTGCCTGAAGGCCTGCCGTGGGCGAGTGGACACAGCCAGATCCGCACTGCGCCTTGCCTGCCCGGCTCCCGTGGGCGAGTGGACACAGCCAGATCCGCACAGCGCCCTGCCTGCCCGTCTGCCGTGGGCGAGTGGACACAGCCAGATCCGTACTCCGCCCTGCCTGCCCATCTGCTGTGGGTCAGTAGACATAGCCAGATCCACACACCACCATCTCTGCCCATCTCCCGTGGGTGAGTGGACACAGCCGGATCCGCACTGCGCCCTGCCTGCCCGTCTGCCGTGGGTGAGTGGACACAGCCAGATCCGCACTACGCCCTGCCTGACCACCTGCCGTGGGTGAGTGGACACAGCCAGATCCGCACTGCGCCCTGCCTGTCCGCCTGCCGTGGGTGAGTGGACACAGCCAGATCCGCACTGCGCCCTGCCTGCCCGTCTGCCGTGGGTCAGTGGACATAGCCAGATCCACACAGCATCGTCTCTGCCCATCTCCTGTGGGTGAGTGGACACAGCCGGATCCGCACTGCGCCCTGCCTGCCCGTCTCCCGTTGGTGAGTGGACACAGCCAGATCCGCACTGCGCCCTGCCTGCCCGTCTCCCGTGGGTGAGTGGACACAGCCAGATCCGCACTGCGCCCTGCCTGCCCGTCTCCCGTGGGCGAGTGGACACAGCCAGATCCGCACTGCGCCCTGCCTGCCCGTCTCCCGTGGGTAAGTGGACACAGCCACATACGCACTGCACCGTGCCTGCCCGTCTCCCATGGGTAAGTGGACACAGCCAGATCCGCACTGCGACCTGCCTGCCCATCTCCTGTGGGTGAGTGGACACAGCCAAAATCGCACTGCCCCCTGCCTGCCCGTCTCCCGTGGGTGAGTGGACACAGCCAGATCCGCACTGCGCCCTGCCTGCCCGTCTCCCGTCAGTGAGTGGACACAGCCAGATCCGAACTGCGCCCTTCCTACCCGTCTCCCGTGGGTGAGTGGACACAGCCAGATCCGCACTGCGCCCTGCATGCCCGTCTCCCGTGGGTGAGTGGACACAGCCAGATCCGCACTGCGCCCTGCCTGCCCGTCTCCCGTGGGTGAGTGGACACAGCCAGATTCGCACTGCACCCTGCCTGACCGCCTGCCGTGGGTGAGTGGACACAGCCAGATCCGTACTGCGCCCTGCCTGCCCATCTACCGTGGGTCAGTGGACATAGCCAGATCCACATAGCACCCTCTCTGCCCGTCTCCAGTGGGTGACTGGACACAGCCAGATCCGCACTGCGCTTTGATTACCCGTCTCCCGTGGGTGAGTGTACACAGCCAGAACCGCACTGCGCCCTGCCTGCCCGTCTCCCGTGGGTGAGTGGACACAGCCAGATCCGCACTGCGCACTGCCTGATTGTCTGCCGTGGGTGAGTGGACACAGCCATATCCGCACTGCGCCCTGCCTGACCGCCTGCCGTGGGTGAGTGGACACAGCCAGATCCGCACTGCGCCCTGCCTGCCCGTCTCCCGTGGGCGAGTGGACACAGCCAGATCTGCACTGCGCCCTGACTGCCCGTCTGCCGTGGGTGAGTGGACACAGCCAGATCCGCACTGCGCCCTGCCTGACCGTCTGCCGTGGGTGAGTGGACACAGCCAGATCCACACTGCACCCTGCCTGCCCGTCTGTCGTAAGTGAGTGGACACAGCCAGATCCGTACTGCACCCTGCCTGACCGTCTGCCGTGGGTGAGTGGACACAGCCAGATCCGCACTGCGCCCTGGCTGACCGCCTGCTGTGGGTGCGTGGACATAGCCAGATCCGCACAGCACCCTGCCTGACCGCCTGCCGTGGGTGAGTGGACACAGCCGGATCCGCACTGCGCCCTGCCTGACCGTCTGCCGTGGGTGAGTGGACACAGCCGGATCCGCACTGCGCCCTGCCTGCCCGTCTCCCGTGGGTGAGTGGACACAGCCGGATCCGCACTACGCCCTGCCTCCCCGTCTCCCGTGGGTGAGTGTACACAGCCAGATCCGCACTGCGCCCTGCCTGCCCGTCTGCCGTGGGCGAGTGGACACAGCCAGATCCGCACTGCGCCCTGCCTGACCGTCTGCCGTGGGTGAGTGGACACAGCCAGATCCGCACTGCGCCCTGCCTGCCCTTCTGCCGTGGGCGAGAGGTCACAGCCAGATCCGCAGTGCGCCCTGCCTGCCCGTCTGCCGTGGGTGAGTGGACACAGCCAGATCCGCACTGCGCCCTGCCTGACCGTCTGCCGTGGGTGAGTGGACACAGCCAGATCCGCACTGCGCCCTGCCTGCCCGTCTGCCCTGGGTGAGTGGACACAGCCAGATCCGCACTGCGCCCTGTCTGACCGTCTGCCGTGGGTGAGTGGACACAGCCAGATCCGCACTGTGCCCTGCCTGCCCGTCTCCCGTGGGTGAGTGGACACAGCCAGATCCGAACTGCGCCCTGCCTGCCCGTCTCCCGTGGGTGAGTGGACCCAGCCAGATCCGCACTGCACCCTGTCAGACCGTCTGCCATTGGTGAGTGGACACAGCCAGATCCGCACTGCGCCCTGCCTGACTGTCTCCCGTGGGTCAGTGGACATAGCCATATCCACACAGCACCCTCTCTGCCCGTCTCCCGTGGGTGTGTGGACACAGCCAGATCCACAGGCGCCTTGCCTGCCCGTCTCCCGTGGGTGAGGGGACACAGCCAGATCCGCACTGCGCCCTGCCTGCCCGTCTCCCGTGGGTGAGTGGACACAGCCAGATCCGCACTGCGCCCTGCCTGCCCGTCCCCCGTGGGTGAGTGGACACAGCCAGATCCGCACTGCGCCTTGCATGCCCGTCTCCCGTCAGTGAGTGGACACAGCCAGATCCGCACTGCGCCCTGCCTGCCCGTCTCCCGTGGGTGAGTGGACACAGCCAGATCCGCACTGCGCCCTGCATGCCCGTCTCCCGTGGGCGAGTGGACACAGCCAGATCCGCACTGCGCCCTGCCTGCCCGTCTGACGTGGGTGAGTGGACACAGCCAGATCCGCACTGCGCCCTGCCTGACCATCTGCCGTGGGGGAGTGGACAGTGCCAGATCCGCACTGCGCCCTGCCTGCCCGTCCGCCGTGGGCGAGTGGACACAGCCAGATCCGCACTGCGCCCTGCCTGCCTGTCTCCCGTGGGTGTGTGGACACAGCCAGATCCGAACTGCGCCCTGCCTGCCCGTCTCCCGTGGGTGAGTGGACACAGCCAGATCCGCACTGAACCCTGTGTGACCGTCTGCCGTTGGTGAGTGGACACAGCCAGATCCACACTGCGCATTGCCTGCCCGTCGCCCCTGGGTGAACGGACACAGCCAGATTCGCACTGCGCCCTGCCTGCCCGTCTCCCGTGGGTGAGTGGACACATCCAGATCCGCACTACGCCCTGCCTGACCGCCTGCCGTGAGTGAGTGGACACAGCCAGATCCGTACTGCACCCTGCCTGCCCGTCTTCCGTGGGTCAGTGGACATGGCCAGATCCACACAGCACCGTCTCTGCCCATCTCCCGTGGGTGAGTGGACACAGCCAGATCCGCACTGCGCCCTGCCTGACCGTCTGCCGTGGGTGAGTGGACACAGCAAGATCCGCACTGCGCCCTGCCTGAAGGCCTGCCGTGGGCGAGTGGACACAGCCAGATCCGCACTGCGCCCTGCCTGCCCGTCTCCCGTGGGCGAGTGGACACAGCCAGATCCGCACAGCGCCCTGCCTGCCCGTCTGCCGTGGGCGAGTGGACACAGCCAGATCCGTACTGCGCCCTGCCTGCCCATCTGCCGTGGGTCAGTAGACATAGCCAGATCCACACACCACCATCTCTGCCCATCTCCCGTGTGTGAGTGGACACAGCCGGATCCGCACTACGCCCTGCCGGACCACCTGCCGTGGGTGAGTGGACCCAGCCAGATCCGCACTGCACACTGCCTGCCCTTCTGCCGTGGGCGAGAGGTCACAGCCAGATCCGCAGTGCGCCCTGCCTGCCCGTCTGCCGTGGGTGAGTGGACACAGCCAGATCCGCACTGCGCCCTGCCTGACCGTCTGCCGTGGGTGAGTGGACACAGCCAGATCCGCACTGAGCCCTGCCTGCCCGTCTGCCCTGGGTGAGTGGACACAGCCAGATCCGCACTGCGCCCTGTCTGACCGTCTGCCGTGGGTGAGTGGACACAGCCAGATCCGCACTGTGCCCTGCCTGCCCGTCTCCCGTGGGTGAGTGGACACAGCCAGATCCGAACTGCGCCCTGCCTGCCCGTCTCCCGTGGGTGAGTGGACCCAGCCAGATCCGCACTGCACCCTGTCTGACCGTCTGCCGTTGGTGAGTGGACACAGCCAGATCCGCACTGCGCCCTGCCTGACTGTCTCCCGTGGGTCAGTGGACATAGCCATATCCACACAGCACCCTCTCTGCCCGTCTCCCGTGGGTGTGTGGACACAGCCAGATCCACAGGCGCCTTGCCTGCCCGTCTCCCGTGGGTGAGGGGACACAGCCAGATCCGCACTGCGCCCTGCCTGCCCGTCTCCCGTGGGTGAGTGGACACAGCCAGATCCGCACTGCGCCCTGCCTGCCCGTCCCCCGTGGGTGAGTGGACACAGCCAGATCCGCACTGCGCCTTGCATGCCCGTCTCCCGTCAGTGAGTGGACACAGCCAGATCCGCACTGCGCCCTGCCTTCCCGTCTCCCGTGGGTGAGTGGACACAGCCAGATCCGCACTGCGCCCTGCCTGCCCGTCTCCCGTGGGCGAGTGGACACAGCCAGATCCGCACTGCGCCCTGCCTGCCCGTCTGACGTGGGTGAGTGGACACAGCCAGATCCGCACTGCGCCCTGCCTGACCATCTGCCGTGGGGGAGTGGACAGTGCCAGATCCGCACTGCGCCCTGCCTGCCCGTCCGCCGTGGGCGAGTGGACACAGCCAGATCCGCACTGCGCCCTGCCTGCCTGTCTCCCGTGGGTGTGTGGACACAGCCAGATCCGAACTGCGCCCTGCCTGCCCGTCTCCCGTGGGTGAGTGGACACAGCCAGATCCGCACTGAACCCTGTGTGACCGTCTGCCGTTGGTGAGTGGACACAGCCAGATCCACACTGCGCATTGCCTGCCCGTCGCCCCTGGGTGAACGGACACAGCCAGATTCGCACTGCGCCCTGCCTGCCCGTCTCCCGTGGGTGAGTGGACACATCCAGATCCGCACTACGCCCTGCCTGACCGCCTGCCGTGGGTGAGTGGACACAGCCAGATCCGCACTGCGCCCTGGCTGACCGCCTGCCGTGAGTGAGTGGACACAGCCAGATCCGTACTGCACCCTGCCTGCCCGTCTTCCGTGGGTCAGTGGACATGGCCAGATCCACACAGCACCGTCTCTGCCCATCTCCCGTGGGTGAGTGGACACAGCCAGATCCGCACTGCGCCCTGCCTGACCGTCTGCCGTGGGTGAGTGGACACAGCAAGATCCGCACTGCGCCCTGCCTGAAGGCCTGCCGTGGGCGAGTGGACACAGCCAGATCCGCACTGCGCCCTGCCTGCCCGTCTCCCGTGGGCGAGTGGACACAGCCAGATCCGCACAGCGCCCTGCCTGCCCGTCTGCCGTGGGCGAGTGGACACAGCCAGATCCGTACTGCGCCCTGCCTGCCCATCTGCCGTGGGTCAGTAGACATAGCCAGATCCACACACCACCATCTCTGCCCATCTCCCGTGTGTGAGTGGACACAGCCGGATCCGCACTACGCCCTGCCTGACCACCTGCCGTGGGTGAGTGGACACAGCCAGATCCGCACTGCGCCCTGCCTGTCCGCCTGCCGTGGGTGAGTGGACACAGCCAGATCCGCACTGCGCCCTGCCTGCCCGTCTGCCGTTTGTCAGTGGACATAGCCAGATCCACACAGCATCGTCTCTGCCCATCTCCTGTGGGTGAGTGGACACAGCCAGATCCGCACTGCGCCCTGCCTGCCCGTCACCCGTGGGTGAGTGGACACAGCCAGATCCGAACTGCGCCCTGCCTGCCCGTCTCCCGTGGGTGAGTGGACACAGCCAGATCCGCACTGCACCCTGTCTGACCGTCTGCCGTGGGTGAGTGGACACAGCCAGAACCGCACTGCGGCCTGCCTGACCGTCTGCCGTGGGTCAGTGGACATAGCCATATCCACACAGCACCCTCTCTGCCCGTCTTCCGTGGGTGTGTGGACACAGCCAGATCCACACTGCGCCTTGCCTGCCCGTCTCCCGTGGGTGAGGGGACACAGCCAGATCCGCACTGCGCCCTGCCTGCCCGTCCCCCGTGGGTGAGTGGACACAGCCAGATCCGCACTGCGCCTTGCATGCCCGTCTCCCGTCAGTGAGTGGACACAGCCAGATCCGCACTGCGCCCTGCCTGCCCGTCTCCTGTGGGTGAGTGGACACAGCCAGATCCGCACTGCGCCCTGCCTGCTCGTCTCCCGTGGGCGAGTGGACACAGCCAGATCCGCACTGCGCCCTGCCTGCCCGTCTGCCGTGGGTGAGTGGACACAGCCAGATCCGCACTGCGCCCTGCCTGACCATCTGCCGTGGGGGAGTGGACAGAGCCAGATCCGCACTGCGCCCTGCCTGCCCATCCGCCGTGGGCGAGTGGACACAGCCAGATCCGCACTGCACCCTGCCTGACCGCCTGCCGTGGGTGAGTGGACACAGCCAGATCCGCACTGCGCATTGCCTGCCCGTCTCCCCTGGGTGAACGGACACAGCCAGATTCGTACTGCGCCCTGCCTGCCCATCTCCCGTGGGTGAGTGGACACATCCAGATCCGCACTACGCCCTGCCTGACCGCCTGCCGTGGGTGAGTGGACACAGCCAGATCCGCACTGCACCATGCCTGACCGCCTGCCGTGGGTGAGTGGACACAGCCAGATCCGTACTGCGCCCTGCCTGCCCATCTGCCGTGGGTCAGTGGACATAGCCAGATCCACACAGCACCCTCTCTGCCTGTCTCCAGTGGGTGAGTGGACACAGCCAGATCCGCACTGCGCCTTGACTACCCGTCTCCCGTGGGTGAGTGTACACAGCCAGAACCGCACTGCGTCCTGCCTGCCCGTCTCCCGTGGGTGAGTGGACACAGCCAGATCCGCACTGCGCACTGCCTGATTGTCTGCCGTGGGTGAGTGGACACAGCCATATCCGCACTGCGCCCTGCCTGACCGCCTGCCGTGGGTGAGTGGACACAGCCAGATCCGCACTGCGCCCTGCCTGCCCGTCTCCCGTGGGCGAGTGGACACAGCCAGATCCGCACTGCGCCCTGCCTGCCCGTCTGCCGTGGGCGAGAGGACACAGCCAGATCCGCACTGCGCCCTGCCTGCCGGTCTGCTGTGGGTGAGTGGACGCGGCCAGATCCGCACAGCGCCCTGCCTGACCGTCTGCCGTGGGTGAGTGGACACAGCCAGATCCACACTGCGCCCTGCCTGCCCGTCTGCCGTGGGTGAGTGTACACAGCCAGATCCGCACTACGCCCTGCCTGACCACCTGCCGTGGGTGAGTGGACACAGCCAGATCCGCACTGCGCCCTGCCTGTCCGCCTGCCGTGGGTGAGTGGACACAGCCAGATCCGTACTGCACCCTGCCTGCCCGTCTGCCGTGGGTCAGTGGACATAGCCAGATCCACACAGCATCGTCTCTGCCCATCTCCCGTGGGTGAGTGGACACAGCCGGATCCGCCTTGCGCCCTGCCTGCCCGTCTCCCGTGGGTGAGTGGACACAGCCAGATCCGCACTGCGCCCTGCCTGCCCGTCTCCCGTGGGCGAGTGGACACAGCCAGATCTGCCCTGCACCCTGCCTGCCCGTCTCCCGTGGGCGAGTGGACACAGCCAGATCCGCACTGCGCCCTGCCTGCCCGTCTCCCGTGGGCGAGTGGACACAGCCAAATCCGCACTGCACCCTGCCTGCCCGTCTCCCGTGGGTGAGTGGACACAGCCAGATCCGCACTGCGTCCTGCCTGCCCGTCTGCCGTGGGTGAGTGGACACAGCCAGATCCGCACTGCGCCCTGCCTGACCGTCTGCCGTGGGTGAGTGGACACAGCCAGATCCGCACTGCGCCCTGCCTGCCCGTCTGCAGTGGGTCAGTGGACATAGCCATATCCACACAGCACCCTTTCTGCCCGTCTCCCGTGGGTGAGTGGACACAGCCAGATCCACACTGCGCCTTGCCTGCCCGTCTCCCCTGGGTGAGGGGACACAGCCAGATCCGCACTGCGCCCTGCCTGCCCGTCTCCCGTGGGTGAGTGGACACAGCCAGATCCGCACTGCGCCCTGCCTGCCCGTCTCCCGTGGGTGAGTGGACACAGCCAGATCCGCACTGCGCCTTGCCTGCCCGTCTCCCATCGGTGAGTGGACACAGCCAGATCCGCACTGCGCCCTGCCTGCCCATCCGCCGAGGGCGAGTGGACACAGCCAGATCCGCACTGCGCCCTGCCTGCCCGTCAGCCGTGGGTGAGTGGACACAGCCAGATCCGCACTGCGCCCTGCCTGACCGTCTGCCATGGGTGAGTGGACACAGCCAGATCCACACTGCGCCCTGCCTCTCCGTCTGTCGTAAGTGAGTGGACACAGCCAGATCCGTACTGCACCCTGCCTGACCGTCTGCCGTGGGTGAGTGGACACAGCCAGATCCGCACTGCGCCCTGGCTGACCGCCTGCTGTGGGTGCGTGGACATAGCCAGATCCGCACAGCACCCTGCCTGACCGCCTGCCGTGGGTGAGTGGACACAGCCGGATCCGCACTGCGCCCTGCCTGACCGTCTGCCGTGGGTGAGTGGACACAGCCGGATCCGCACTGCGCCCTGCCTGCCCGTCTCCCGTGGGTGAGTGGACACAGCCGGATCCGCACTACGCCCTGCCTCCCCGTCTCCCGTGGGTGAGTGTACACAGCCAGATCCGCACTGCGTCCTGCCTGCCCGTCTGCCGTGGGCGAGTGGACACAGCCAGATCCGCACTGCGCCCTTCCTGACCGTCTGCCGTGGGTGAGTGGAAACAGCCAGATCCGCACTGCGCCCTGCCTGCCCGTCTGCCGTGGGCGAGAGGTCACAGCCAGATCCGCAGTGCGCCCTGCCTGCCCGTCTGCCGTGGGTGAGTGGACACAGCCAGATCCGCACTGCGCCCTGCCTGACCGTCTGCCGTGGGTGAGTGGACACAGCCAGATCCGCACTGCGCCCTGCCTGCCCGTCTGCCGTGCATGAGTGGACACAGACTGATCCGCACTGCGCCCTGCCTGACCTTCGCCGTGGGTGAGTGGACACAGCCAGATCCGCACTGCGCCCTGCCTGCCCGTCTGCCGTGTGTGAGTGGACACAGCCAGATCCGCAATGCGCCCTGCCTGCCAGTCTGCCGTGGGTCAGTGGACATAGCCATATCCACACAGCACCCTCTCTGCCCGACTCCCGTGGGTGTGTGGACACAGCCAGATCCACACTGCGCCTTGCCTGCCCGTCTCCCGTGGGTGAGTGGACACAGACAGATCCGCACTGCGCCCTCCCTGACCGCCTGCCGTGGGTGAGTGGACACAGCCAGATCCGCACTGCGCCCTGCCTTCCCGTCTCCCGTGGGTGAGTGGACACAGCCAGATCCGCACTGCGCCCTGCATGCCCGTCTCCCGTGGGTGAGTGGACACAGGCAGATCCGCACTGCGCCCTGCCTGCCCATCTATCGTGGGTCAGTGGACATAGCCAAATCCACACAGCACCCTCTCTGCCCGTCTCCAGTGGGTGAGTGGACACAGCCAGATCCGCACTGCGCCTTGACTACCCGTCTCCCGTGGGTGAGTGTACACAGCCAGAACCGCACTGCGCCCTGCCTGCCCGTCTGCCGTGGGTCAGTGGACATAGCCATATCCACACAGCACCCTCTCTGCCCGTCTCCCATGGGTGTGTGGACACAGCCAGATCCACACTGCGCCTTGCCTGCCCGTCTCCCGTGGGTGAGGGGACACAGCCAGATCCGCACTGCGCCCTGCCTGCCCGTCTCCCGTGGGTGAGTGGACACAGCCAGATCCGCACTGCGCCCTGCCTGCCCGTCCCCCGTGGGTGAGTGGACACAGCCAGATCCGCACTGCGCCTTGCATGCCCGTCTCCCGTCAGTGAGTGGACACAGCCAGATCCGCACTGCGCCCTGCCTGCCCGTCTCCCGTGGGTGAGTGGACACAGCCAGATCCGCACTGCGCCCTGACTGCCCGTCTCCCGTGGGCGAGTGGACACAGCCAGATCCGCACTGCGCCCTGCCTGACCGTCTGCCGTGGGTGAGTGGACACAGCCAGCTCCGCACTGCGCCCTGCCTGACCATCTGCCGTGGGGGAGTGGACAGAGCCAGATCCGCACTGTGCCCTGCCTGCCGGTCCGCCGTGGGCGAGTGGACACAGCCAGATCCGCACTGCGCCCTGCCTGCCCGTCTCCCGTGGGTGAGTGGACACAGCCAGATCCGAACTGCGCCCTGCCTGCCCGTCTCCCGTGGGTGAGTGGACACAGCCAGATCCGCACTGCACCCTGTCTGACCGTCTGCCGTTGCTGACTGGACACAGCCAGAACCGCACTGCGGCCTGCCTGACCGTCTGCCGTGGGTCAGTGGACATAGCCATATCCACACAGCACCCTCTCTGCCCGTCTTCCGTGGGTGTGTGGACACAGCCAGATCCACACTGCGCCTTGCCTGCCCGTCTCCCGTGGGTGAGGGGACACAGCCAGATCCGCACTGCGCCCTGCCTGCCCGTCCCCCGTGGGTGAGTGGACACAGCCAGATCCGCACTGCGCCTTGCATGCCCGTCTCCCGTCAGTGAGTGGACACAGCCAGATCCGCACTGCGCCCTGCCTGCCCGTCTCCCGTGGGTGAGTGGACACAGCCAGATCCGCACTGCGCCCTGCCTGCCCGTCTCCCGTGGGCGAGTGGACACAGCCAGATCCGCACTGCGCCCTGCCTGCCCGTCTGCCGTGGGTGAGTGGACACAGCCAGATCCGCACTGCGCCCTGCCTGACCATCTGCCGTGGGGGAGTGGACAGAGCCAGATCCGCACTGCGCCCTGCCTGCACATCCGCCGTGGGCGAGTGGACACAGCCAGATCCGCACTGCACCCTGCCTGACCGCCTGCCGTGGGTGAGTGGACACAGCCAGATCCGCACTGCGCATTGCCTGCCCGTCTCCCCTGGGTGAACGGACACAGCCAGATTCGCACTGCGCCCTGCCTGCCCGTCTCCCGTGGGTGAGTGGACACATCTAGATCCGCACTACGCCCTGCCTGACCGCCTGCCGTGGGTGAGTGGACACAGCCAGATCCGCACTGCGCCCTGGCTGACCGCCTGCCGTGAGTGAGTGGACACAGCCAGATCCGTACTGCGCCCTGCCTGCCCGTCTTCCGTGGGTCAGTGGACATGGCCAGATCCACACAGCACCGTCTCTGCCCATCTCCCGTGGGTGAGTGGACACAGCCAGATCCGCACTGCGCCCTGCCTGCCCGTCTGCCGTGGGCGAGTGGACACAGCCAGATCCGCACTGCGCCCTGCCTGACCGTCTGCCGTGGGTGAGTGGATACAGCCAGATCCACACTGCGCCCTGCCTGCCCGTCTGCCGTGGGTGAGTGGACACAGCCAGATCCGCACTGCGCCCTGCCTGACCGTCTGCCGTGGGTGAGTGGACACAGCCAGATCCGCACTGCGCCCTGCCTGACCGCCTGCTGTGGGTGCGTGGACACAGCCAGATCCGCACTGCGCCCTGCCTGACCGCCTGCCGTGGGTGAGTGGACACAGCCAGATCCGCACTGCGCCCTGCCTGACCGTCTGCCGTGGGTGAGTGGACACAGCAAGATCCGCACTGCGCCCTGCCTGACCGCCTGCCGTGGGCGAGTGGACACACCAGATCCGCACTGCGCCCTGCCTGCCCGTCTCCCGTGGGCGAGTGGACACAGCCAGATCCGCACTGCGCCCTGCCTGCCGGTCTGCCGTGGGCGAGTGGACACAGCCAGATCCGTACTGCGCCCTGCCTGCCCATCTGCCGTGGGTCAGTATACATAGCCAGATCCACACACCAACATCTCTGCCCATCTCCCGTGGGTGAGTGGACATAGCCGGATCCGCACTGCGCCCTGCCTGCCCGTCTGCCGTGGGTGAGTGGACACAGCCAGATCCGCACTACGCCCTGCCTCACCACCTGCCGTGGGTGAGTGGACACAGCCAGATCCGCACTGCGCCCTGCCTGTCCGCCTGCCGTGGGTGAGTGGACACAGCCAGATCCGTACTGCGCCCTGCCTGCCCGTCTGCTGTGGGTCAGTGGACATAGCCAGATCGACACAGCATCGTCTCTGCCCATCTCCCGTGGGTGAGTGGACACAGCCGGATCCGCACTGCGCCCTGCCTGCCCGTCTCCCGTTGGTGAGTGGACACAGCCAGATCCGCACTGCGCCCTGCCTGCTCGTCTCCCGTGGGTGAGTGGACACAGCCAGATCCGCACTGCGCCCTGCCTGCCCGTCTCCCGTGGGTGAGTGGACACAGCCAGATCCGCACTGCGCCCTGCCTGCCCGTCTCCCGTGGGTGACTGGACACAGCCAGATCCGTACTGCGCCCTGCCTGACCGCCTGCCGTGGGTGAGTGGACACAGCCAGATCCGTACTGCGCCCTGCCTGCCCGTCTGCCGTGGGTCAGTGGACATAGACAGATCCACACAGCACCGTCTCTGCCCATCTCCCGTGGGTTAGTGGACACAGCCAGATCCGCCCTGCGCCCTGCCTGACCGTCTCCCGTGGGTGAGTGGACACAGCCAGATCCACACTGCGCCCTTCCTACCCGTCTCCCGTGGGTGAGTGGACACAGCCAGATCCGCACTGCGCCCTGAATGCCCGTCTCCCGTGGGTGAGTGGACACAGCCAGATCCGCACTGCGCCCTGCCTGCCCGTCTCCCGTGGGTGAGTGGACACAGCCAGATCCGCACTGCACCCTGCCTGACCGCCTGCCGTGGGTGAGTGGACACAGCCAGATCCGTACTGCGCCCTGCCTGCCCATCTGCCGTGGGTCAGTGGACATAGCCAGATCCACACAGCACCCTCTCTGCCTGTCTCCAGTGGGTGAGTGGACGCAGCCAGATCCGCACTGCGCCTTGACTACCCGTCTCCCGTGGGTGAGTGTACACAGCCAGAACCGCACTGCGTCCTGCCTGCCCGTCTCCCGTGGGTGAGTGGACACAGCCAGATCCGCACTGCGCACTGCCTGATTGTCTGCCGTGGGTGAGTGGACACAGCCATATCCGCACTGCGCCCTGCCTGACCACCTGCCGTGGGTGAGTGGACACAGCCAGATCCGCACTGCGCCCTGCCTGCCCGTCTCCCGTGGGCGAGTGGACACAGCCAGATCCGCACTGCGCCCTGCCTGCCCGTCTCCCGTGGGCGAGTGGACACAGCCAGATCCGCACTGCGCCCTGCCTGCCCGTCTCCCGTGCGTGAGTGGACACAGACAGATCCGCACTGCGCTCTACCTGCCCGTCTCCCGTGGGCGAGTGGACACAGCCAGATCCGCACTGCGCCCTGCCTGCCCGTCTGCCGTGGGCGAGAGGACACAGCCAGATCCGCACTGCGCCCTGCCTGCCGGTCTGCCGTGGGTGAGTGGACACGGCCAGATCCGCACAGCGCCCTGCCTGACCGTCTGCCGTGGGTGAGTGGACACAGCCAGATCCACACTGCGCCCTGCCTGCCCGTCTGCCGTGGGTGAGTGTACACAGCCAGATCCGCACTACGCCCTGCCTGACCACCTGCCGTTGGTGAGTGGACACAGCCAGATCCGCACTGCGCCCTGCCTGTCCGCCTGCCGTGGGTGAGTGGACACAGCCAGATCCGTACTGCACCCTGCCTGCCCGTCTGCCGTGGGTCAGTGGACATAGCCAGATCCACACAGCATCATCTCTGCCCATCTCCCGTGGGTGAGTGGACACAGCCGGATCCGCCTTGCGCCCTGCCTGCCCGTCTCCCGTGGGTGAGTGGACACAGCCAGATCCGCACTGCGCCCTGCCTGCCCGTCTCCCGTGGGCGAGTGGACACAGCCAGATCCGCCCTGCAACCTGCCTGCCCGTCTCCCGTGGGCGAGTGGACACAGCCAGATCCGCACTGCGCCCTGCCTGCCCGTCTCCCGTGGGCGAGTGGACACAGCCAAATCCGCACTGCACCCTGCCTGCCCGTCTCCCGTGGGTGAGTGGACACAGCCAGATCCTCACTGCGCCCTGCCTGACCGTCTGCCGTGGGTGAGTGGACACAGCCAGATCCGCACTGCGCCCTGCCTGCCCGTCTGCCGTGGGTGAGTGGACACAGCCAGATCCGCACTGCGCCCTGCCTGCCAGTCTGCCGTGGGTAAGTAGACATAGCCATATCCACACAGCACCCTCTCTGCCCGTCTCCCGTGGGTGAGTGGACACAGCCAGATCCGCACTGCGCCTTGCCTGCCCGTCTCCCCTGGGTGAGGGGACACAGCCAGATCCGCACTGCGCCCTGCCTGCCCGTCTCCCGTGGGTGAGTGGACACAGCCAGATCCGCACTGCGCCCTGCCTGCCCGTCTCCCGTGGGCGAGTGGACACAGCCAGATCCGCACTGCGCCCTGCCTGCCCGTCTCCCGTGGGTGAGTGGACACAGCCAGATACGCACTGCGCCCTGCCTGCCCGTCTCCCGTGGGCGAGTGGACACAGCCAGATCCGCACTGCGCCTTGCCTGCCCGTCTGCCGTGGGCCAGAGGACACAGCCAGATCCGCACTGCGCCCTGCCTGACCGTCTGCCGTGGGTGAGTGGACACAGCCAGATCCACACTGCGCCCTGCATGCCCGTCTGCCGTGGGCGAGTGGACACAGCCAGATCCGCACTGCGCCCTGCCTGACCGTCTGCCGTGGGTGAGTGGACACAGCCAGATCCGCACTGCACCCTCCCTGTCCGCCTGCCGTTGGTGAGTGGACACAGCCAGATACGCACTGCGCCCTACCTGCCCGTCTCCCGTGGGCGAGTGGACACAGCCAGATCCGCACTGCGCCCTTCCTGCCCGTATGCCGTGGGTGAGTGGACACAGCCAGATCCGCACTGCGCCCTGCCTGACCGTCTGCCGTGGGTGAGTGGACACAGCCAGATCCACACTGCGCCCTGCCTGCCCGTCTGCCGTGGGTGAGTGGACACAGCCAGATCCGCACTGCGCCCTGCCTGACCGTCTGCCGTGGGTGAGTGGACACAGCCAGATCCGCACTGCGCCCTGCCTGACCGCCTGCCGTGGGTGAGTGGACACAGCCAGATATGCACTGTGCCCTGCCTGCCCGTCTCCCGTGGGTGAGTGGACACAGCCAGATCCGCACTGCGCACTGCCTGACCGCCTGCTGACTGTGAGTGGACACAGCCAGATCCGCACTGCGACCTGCCAACCCGTCTCCCGTGAATGAGTGGACACAGCCAGATCCGCACTGAGCCTTGCCTGCCCGTCTCCCGTGGGTGAGTGGACACAGCCAGATCCGCACTGCGCCTTGCCTGCCCGTCTGCCGTGGGTGAGTGGACACAGCCAGATCCGCACTGCGCCCTGCCTGCCCGTCTCCCGTGGGTGAGTGGACACAGCCAGATCCGCACTGCGCCTTGCCTGCCCGTCCCCGTCAGTGAGTGGACACAGCCAGATCCGCACTGCGCCCTGCCTGCCCGTCTCCCGTGGGTGAGTGGACACAGCCAGATCCGCACTGCGCCTTGCCTGCTCGTCTCCCGTCAGTGAGTGGACACAGCCAGATCCGCACTGCGCCCTGCCTGCCCGTCCGCCGTGGGCGAGTGGACACAGCCAGATCCGCACTGCGCCCTGCCTGCCCGTCTCCCGTGGGCGAGTGGACACAGACAGATCCGCACTGCGCCCTGCCTGCCCGTCTCCCGTGGGCGAGTGGACAAAGCCAGATCCGCACTGCGCCCTGCCTGCCCATCTCCCGTGGGTGAGTGGACACAGACAGATCCGCACTGCGCCCTGCCTGCCCGTCTCCCGTGGGCGAGTGGACACAGCCAGATCCGCACTGCACCCTGCCTGCCCATCTGCCGTGGGCGAGTGGACACAGCCAGATCTGCACTGCGCCCTGCCTGACCGCCTGCTGTGGGTGCGTGGACACAGCCAGATCCGCACTGCGCCCTGCCTGACCGCCTGCCGTGGGTGAGTGGACACAGCCAGATCCGCACTGCGCCCTGCCTGACCGTCTGCCGTGGGTGAGGGGACACAGCAAGATCCGCACTGCGCCCTGCCTGACCGCCTGCCGTGGGCGAGTGGACACAGCCAGATCCGCAGTGCGCCCTTCCTGCCCGTCTCCCGTGGGCGAGTGGACACAGCCAGATCCGCACTGCGCCCTGCCTGCCCGTCTGCCGTGGGCGAGTGGACACAGCCAGATCCGTACTGCGCCCTGCCTGCCCATCTGCCGTGGGTCAGTAGACATAGCCAGATCCACACACCACCATCTCTGCCCATCTCCCGTGGGTGAGTGGACACAGCCGGATCCGCACTGCGCCCTGCCTGCCCGTCTCCCGTGTGTGAGTGGACACAGCCAGATCCGAACTACGCCCTGCCTGCCCATATCCCGTGGGTGAGTGGACACAGCCAGATCCGCACTGCGCCCTGCCTGCCCGTCTGCCGTGGGCGAGTGGACACAGCCAGATCCACACTGCGCCCTGCCTGCCCGTCTGCCGTGGGTGAGTGGACACAGCCAGATCCGCACTGCGCCCTGCCTGACCGTCTGCCGTGGGCGAGTGGACACAGCCAGATCCGCACTGCGCCCTGCCTGACCGTCTGCCGTGGGTGAGTGGACACAGCCAGATCCACACTGCGCCCTGCCTGCCAGTCTGCCGTGGGTGAGTGGACACAGCCAGATCCGCACTGCGCCCTGCCTGCCCGTCTGCCGTGGGTCAGTGAACATAGCCATATCCACACTGCACCCTCTCTACCCGTCTCCCGTGGGTGAGTGGACACAGCCAGATCCACACTGCGCCTTGCCTTCCCGTCTCCCCTGGGTGAGTGGACACAGCCAGATCCGCACTGCGCCTTGCCTGCCCGTCTCCCGTCAGTGAGTGGACACAGCCAGATCCGCACTGCGCCCTGCCTGCCCGTCTCCCGTGGGTGAGTGGACACAGCCAGATCCGCACTGCGCCCTGCCTGCCCGTCTCCCGTGGGTGAGTGGACACAGCCAGATCCGCACTGCACAATGTCTGACCGTCTGCCGTTGGTGAGTGGACACAGCCAGATCCGCACTGCGCACTGCCTGACCGTCTGCCGTGGGTTTTTGGACATAGCCATATCCACACAGCACCCTCTCTGCCCGTCTCCGGTGGGTGTGTGGACACAGCCAGATCCACACTGCGCCTTGCCTGCCCTTCTCCCGTGGGTGAGGGGACACAGCCAGATCCGCACTGCGCCCTGCCTGCCCGTCTCCCGTGGGCAAGTGGACACAGCCAGATCCGCACTGCTCCCTGCCTGCCCGTCTGCCGTGGGGGAGTGGACACAGCCAGATCCGCTCTGCGCCCTGCCTGCCCGTCTGCCGTGGGCGAGTGGACACAGCCAGATCCGCACTACGCCCTGCCTGACCACCTGCCGTGGGTGAGTGGACACAGCCAGATCCGCACTGCACCCTGCCTGACCGCCTGCCGTGAGTGAGTGGACACAGCCAGATCCGTACTGCGCCCTGCCTGCCCGTATTCCGTTGGTCAGTGGACATGGCCAGATCCACACAGCACCGTCTCTGCCCATCTCCCGTGGGTGAGTGGACACAGCCATATCCGCACTGCGCCAGCCATATCCGCACTGCGCCCTGCCTGCCCGTCTGCCGTGGGCGAGTGGACACAGCCAGATCGGCACTGCGCCCTGCCTGACCGTCTGCCGTGGGTGATTGGACACAGCCAGATCCGCACTCGCCCTCCCTGACCGCCTGCCGTGGGTGAGTGGACACAGCCCGATCTGTACTGCGCCCTGCCTGCCCGTCTCCCGTGGGCGAGTGGACACAGCCAGATCCGCACTGCGCCTTGCCTGCCCGTCTGCCGTGGGTGAGTGGACACAGCCAGAGCCGCACTGCGCCCTGCCTGACCGTCTGCCGTGGGTGAGTGGACACAGCCAGATCCACACTGCGCCCTGCCTGCCCGTCTGCCGTGGGTGAGTGGACACAGCCAGATCCGCACTGCGCCCTGCCTGCCCGTCTCCCGTGGGTGAGTGGACACAGCCAGATCCGCACTGCGCCCTGCCTGACCGCCTGCTGTGGGTGCGTGGACATAGCCAGATCCGCACTGCGCCCTGCCTGACCGCCTGCCGTGGGTGAATGGACACAGCCAGATCCGCACTGCGCCCTGCCTGACTGTCTGCCGTGGGTGAGTGGACACAGCCAGATCCGCACTGCGCCCTGCCTGACCACCTGCCGTGGGCGAGTGGACATAGCCAGAACCGCACTGCGCCCTGCCTGCCTGTCTCCCGTGGGCGAGTGGACACAGCCAGATCCGCACTGCGCCCTGCCTGCCCGTCTGCCGTGGGCGAGTGGACACAGCCAGATCCGTACTGCGCCCTGCCTGCCCATCTGCCGTGGGTTAGTGGACATAGCCAGATCCACACATCACCATCTCTGCCCATCTCCCGTGGATGAGTGGATACAGCCGGATCCGCACTGCGCCCTGCCTGCCCGTCTCCCGTTGGTGAGTGGACACAGCCAGATCCGCACCACGCCCTGCCTGCCCGTCTCCCGTGGGTGAGTGGACACAGCCAGATCCGCACTGCGCCCTGCCTGCCCGTCTGCCGTGGGCGAGTGGACACAGCCAGATCCACACTGCGCCCTGCCTGACCGTCTGCCGTGGGTGAGTGGACACAGCCAGATCGGCACTGCGCCCTGCCTGCCCGTCTGCCGTGGGCGAGTGGACACAGCCAGATCCGCACTGCGCCCTGCCTGACCGTCTGCCATGGGTCAGTGGACACAGCCAGATCCACACTGCGCCCTGCCTACCAGTCTGCCGTGGGTGAGTGGACACAGCCAGATCCGCACTGCGCCCTGCCTGCCCGTCTCCCGTGGGTGAGTGGACACAGCCAGATCCGCACTGTGCCTTGCCTGCTTGTCTCCCGTCAGTGAGTGGACACAGCCAGATCCGCACTGCGCCCTGCCGGCCCGTCCGCCGTGGGCGAGTGGACACAGCCAGATCCGCACTGCGCCCTGCCTGCCCGTCTCCCGTGGGTGAGTGGACACAGACAGATCCGCACTGCGCCCTGCCTGCCCGTCTCCCGTGGGCGAGTGGACACAGCCATATCCGTACTGGCCCTGCCTGACCGCCTGCCGTGGGTGAGTGGACACAGCCAGATCCGCACTGCGCCCTGGCTGACAGCCTGCTGTGGGTGCGTGGACACAGCCAGATCCGCACTGCACCCTGCCTGACCGCCTGCCGTGGGTGAGTGCACACAGCCAGATCCGCACTGCGCCCTGGCTGACAGCCTGCCGTGGGTGAGTGGACACAGCTAGATCCGCACTACGCCCTGCCTGACCGCCTGCCATGGGTGAGTGGACACGGCCAGATCCACACTGCGCCATGCCTGACCGCCTGCCGTGTGTGAGTGGACACAGCCAGATCCGTACTGCGCCCTGCTTGCCCGTCTGCCGTGGGTCAGTGGACATAGCCAGATCCACACAGCACCGTCTCTGCCCATCTCCCGTGGGTGAGTGGACACAGCCGGATCCGCACTGCGCCCTGCCTGCCCGTCTGCCGTGGGTGAGTGGACACAGCCAGATCCGCACTGCGCTCTGCCTGACCATCTGCTGTGGGGGAGTGGACAGAGCCAGATCCGCACTGCGCCCTGCATGCCCATCCGCCGTGGGCGAGTGGACACAGCCAGATCCGCACTGCACCCTGCCTGACCGCCTGCCGTGGGTGAGTGGACACAGCCAGATCCGCACTGCGCATTGCCTGCCCGTCTCCCCTGGGTGAACGGACACAGCCAGATTCGCACTGCGCCCTGCCTGCCCGTCTCCCGTGGGTGAGTGGACACATCCAGATCCGCACTACGCCCTGCCTGACCGCCTGCCGTGGGTGAGTGGACACAGCCAGATCCGCACTGCGCCCTGGCTGACCGCCTGCCGTGAGAGAGTGGACACAGCCAGATCCGTACTGCGCCCTGCCTACCCGTCTTCCGTGGGTCAGTGGACATGGCCAGATCCACACAGCACCGTCTCTGCCCATCTCCCGTGGGTGAGTGGACACAGCCAGATCCGCACTGCGCCCTGCCTGCCCTTCTGCCGTGGGCGAGTGGACACAGCCAGATCCGCACTGCGCCCTGCCTGACCGTCTGCCGTGGGTGAGTGGACACAGCCAGATCCACACTGTGCCCTGCCTGCCCGTCTGCCGTGGGTTAGTGGACACAGCCAGATCCGCACTGCGCCCTGCCTGACCGTCTGCCGTGGGTGAGTGGACACAGCCAGATCCGCACTGCGCCCTGCCTGACCGCCTGCTGTGGGTGCGTGGACACAGCCAGATCCGCACTGCGCCCTGCGTGACCGCCTGCCGTGGGTGAGTGGACACAGCCAGATCCGCACTGCGCCCTGCCTGACCGTCTGCCGTGGGTGAGTGGACACAGCAAGATCCGCACTGCGCCCTGCCTGACCGCCTGCCGTGGGCGAGTGGACACAGCCAGATCCGCACTGCGCCCTGCCTGCCCGTCTCCCGTGGGCGAGTGGACACAGCCAGATCCGCACTGCGCCCTGCCTGCCCGTCTGCCGTGGGCGAGTGGACACAGCCAGATCCGTACTGCGCCCTGCCTGCCCATCTGCCGTGGGTCAGTATACATAGCCAGATCCACACACCAACATCTCTGCCCATCTCCCGTGGGTGAGTGGACACA
Organism: Microcebus murinus; assembly: GCF_040939455.1. Lineage (NCBI taxonomy): Eukaryota > Metazoa > Chordata > Mammalia > Primates > Cheirogaleidae > Microcebus > Microcebus murinus. The sequence continues at coordinate 32,467,298 of NC_134125.1, read as the reverse complement.
GCCGGATCTGCACTGCGCCCTGCCTGCCCGTCTGCCGTGGGTGAGTGGACACAGCCAGATCCGCACTACGCCCTGCCTCACCACCTGCCGTGGGTGAGTGGACACAGCCAGATCCGCACTGCGCCCTGCCTGTCCGCCTGCCGTGGGTGAGTGGACACAGCGAGATCCGTACTGCGCCCTGCCTGCCCGTCTGCTGTGGGTCAGTGGACATAGCCAGATCCACACAGCATCGTCTCTGCCCATCTCCCGTGGGTGAGTGGACACAGCCGGATCCGCACTGCGCCCTGCCTGCCCGTCTCCCGTTGGTGAGTGGACACAGCCAGATCCGCACTGCGACCTGCCTGCCCATCTCCTGTGGGTGAGTGGACACAGCCAAAATCGCACTGCGCCCTGCCTGCCCGTCTCCCGTGGGTGAGTGGACACAGCCAGATCCGCACTGCGCCCTGCCTGCCCGTCTCCCGTGGGTGAGTGGACACAGCCAGATCCGCACTGCGCCCTGCCTGCCCATCTCCCGTGGGTGAGTGGACACAGCCAGATCCGTACTGCGCCCTGCCTGACCGCCTGCCATGGGTGAGTGGACACAGCCAGATCCGTACTGCGCCCTGCCTGCCCGTCTGCCGTGGGTCAGTGGACATAGACAGATCCACACAGCACCGTCTCTGCCCATCTCCCGTGGGTTAGTGGACACAGCCAGATCCGCCCTGCGCCCTGCCTGACCGTCTCCCGTGGGTGAGTGGACACAGCCAGATCCGCACTGCGCCCTTCCTACCCGTCTCCCGTGGGTGAGTGGACACAGCCAGATCCGCACTGCGCCCTGCCTGCCCGTCTCCCGTGGGTGAGTGGACACAGCCAAATCCGCACTGCGCCCTGCCTGCCCGTCTCCCGTGGGTGAGTGGACACAGCCAGATCCGCACTGCACCCTGCCTGACCGCCTGCCGTGGGTGAGTGGACACAGCCAGATCCGTACTGCGCCCTGCCTGCCCATCTGCCGTGGGTCAGTGGACATAGCCAGATCCACACAGCACCCTCTCTGCCTGTCTCCAGTGGGTGAGTGGACACAGCCAGATCCGCACTGCGCCTTGACTACCCGTCTCCCGTGGGTGAGTGTACACAGCCAGAACCGCACTGCGTCCTGCCTGCCCGTCTCCCGTGGGTGAGTGGACACAGCCAGATCCGCACTGCGCACTCCCTGATTGTCTGCCGTGGGTGAGTGGACACAGCCATATCCGCACTGCGCCCTGCCTGACCGCCTGCCGTGGGTGAGTGGACACAGCCAGATCCGCACTGCGCCCTCCTGCCCGTCTCCCGTTGGCGAGTGGACACAGCCAGATCCGCACTGCGCCCTGCCTGCCCGTCTCCCGTGGGCGAGTGGACACAGCCAGATCCGCACTGCGCCCTGCCTGCCCATCTCCCGTGGGTGAGTGGACACAGACAGATCCGCACTGCGCCCTACCTGCCCGTCTCCCGTGGGCGAGTGGACACAGCCAGATCCGCACTGCGCCCTGCCTGCCCGTCTGCCGTGGGCGAGAGGACACAGCCAGATCCGCACTGCACCCTGTCTGACCGTCTGCCGTTGGTGATTGGACAAAGCCAGATCCGCACTGCGCCCTCCCTGACCGTCTGCCGTGGGTCAGTGGACATAGCCATATCCACACAGCAACCTCTCTGCCCGTCTCCCGTGGGTGTGTGGACACAGCCAGATCCACACTGCTCCTTGCCTGACCGTCTCCCCTGGGTGAGGGGACACAGCCAGATCCGCACTGCGCCCTGCCTGCCCGTCTCCCGTGGGTGAGTGGACACAGCCAGATCCGCACTGCGCCCTGCCTGCCCGTCTCCCGTGGGTGAGTGGACACAGCCAGATCCGCACTGCGCCTTGCCTGCCCGTCTCCCGTCAGAGAGTGGACACAGCCAGATCCGCACTGTGCCCTGCCTGCCCGTCTCCCGTGGGTGAGTGGACACAGCCAGATCCGCACTGCGCCTTGCCTGCTCGTCTCCCGTCAGTGAGTGGACACAGCCAGATCCGCACTGCGCCCTGCCTGCTCGTCCGCCGTGGGCGAGTGGACACAGCCAGATCCGCACTGCGCCCTGCCTGCCCGTCTCCCGTGGGCGAGTGGACACAGACAGATCCGCACTGCGCCCTGCCTGCCCGTCTCCCGTGGGCGAGTGGACACAGCCAGATCCGCACTGCGCCCTGCCTGCCCATCTCCCGTGGGTGAGTGGACACAGACAGATCCGCACTGCGCCCTGCCTGCCCGTCTCCCATGGGCGAGTGGACACAGCCAGATCCGCACTGCGCCCTGCCTGCCCATCTGCCGTGGGCGAGTGGACACAGCCAGATCCGCACTGCGCCCTGCCTGACCGCCTGCTGTGGGTGCGTGGACACAGCCAGATCCGCACTGCGCCCTGCCTGACCGCCTGCCGTGGGTGAGTGGACACAGCCAGATCCGCACTGCGCCCTGCCTGACCGTCTGCCGTGGGTGAGGGGACACAGCAAGATCCGCACTGCGCCCTGCCTGACCGCCTGCCGTGGGCGAGTGGACACAGCCAGATCCGCTCTGCGCCCTACCTGCCCGTCTCCCGTGGGCGAGTGGACACAGCCAGATCCGCACTGCGCCCTGCCTGCCCGTCTGCCGTGTGCGAGTGGACACAGCCAGATCCGTACTGCGCCCTGCCTGTCCATCTGCCGTGGGTCAGTAGACATAGCCAGATCCACACACCACCATCTCTGCCCATCTCCCGTGGGTGAGTGGACACAGCCGGATCCGCACTGCGCCCTGCCTGCCCGTCTCCCGTAGGTGAGTGGACACAGCCAGATTCGCACTACGCCCTGCCTGCCCATATCCCGTGGGTGAGTGGACACAGCCAGATCCGCACTGCGCCCTGCCTGCCCGTCTGCCGTGGGTGAGTGGACACAGCCAGATCCACACTGCGCCCTGCCTGCCCGTCTGCCGTGGGTGAGTGGACACAGCCAGATCCGCACTTCGCCCTGCCTGACCGTCTGCCGTGGGCGAGTGGACACAGCCAGATCCGCACTGCGCCCTGCCTGACCACCTGCCGTGGGTGAGTGGACACAGCCAGATCCGCACTGCGCCCTGTCTGTCCGCCTGCCATGGGTGAGTGGACACAGCCAGATCCGTACTGCGCCCTGCCTGCCCGTCTGCCGTGGGTCAGTGGACATAGCCAGATCCACACAGCATCGTCTCTGCCCATCTCCCGTGGGTGAGTTGACACAGCCGGATCCGCCTTGCGCCCTGCCTGCCCGTCTCCCGTGGGTGAGTGGACACAGCCAGATCCGCACTGCGCCCTGCCTGCCCGTCTCCCATGGGCGAGTGGACACAGCCAGATCCGCCCTGCACCCTGCCTGCCCGTCTCCCGTGGGCGAGTGGACACAGCCAGATCCGCACTGCGCCCTGCCTGCCCGTCTCCCGTGGGCGAGTGGACACAGCCAAATCCGCACTGCACCCTGCCTGCCCGTCTCCCGTGGGTGAGTGGACACAGCCAGATCCGCACTGCACCCTGTCTGACCGTCTGCCGTTGGTGAGTGGACAAAGCCAGATCCGCACTGCGCCCTGCCTGACCGTCTGCCGTGGGTCAGTGGACATAGCCATATCCACACAGCAACCTCTCTGCCCGTCTCCCGTGGGTGTGTGGACACAGCCAGATCCACACTGCTCCTTGCCTGCCCGTCTCCCCTGGGTGAGGGGACACAGCCAGATCCGCACTGCGCCCTGCCTGCCCGTCTCCCGTGGGTGAGTGGACACAGCCAGATCCGCACTGCGCCCTGCCTGCCCGTCTCCCGTGGGTGAGTGGACACAGCCAGATCCGCACAGCACCGTCTATGCCCATCTCCCGTGGGTGAGTGGACACAGCCGGATCAGCACTGCGCCCTGCCTGCCCGTCTCCCGTGGGTGAGTGGACACAGCCAGATCCGCACTGCGCCCTGCCTGCCCGTCTCCCATGGGCGAGTGGACACAGCCAGATCCGCCCTGCACCCTGCCTGCCCGTCTCCCGTGGGCGAGTGGACACAGCCAGATCCGCACTGCGCCCTGCCTGCCCGTCTCCCGTGGGCGAGTGGACACAGCCAGATCCACACTGCGCCTTGCCTGCCCGTCTCCCCTGGGTGAGGGGACACAGCCAGATCCGCACTGCGCCCTGCCTGCCCGTCTCCCGTGGGTGAGTGGACACAGCCAGATCCGCACTGCGCCTTGCCTGCCTGTCTCCCATCGGTGAGTGGACACAGCCAGATCCGCACTGCGCCCTGCCTGCCCATCTGCCGTGGGCGAGTGGACACAGCCATATCCTCACTGCGCCCTGCCTGACCGTCTGCCGTGGGTGAGTGGACACAGCCAGATCCGCACTGCGCCCTGCCTGACCGTCTGCCGTGGGTGAGTGGACACAGCCAGATCCGCACTGCGCCCTGCCTGACCGCCTGCCGTGGGTGAGTGGACACAGCCAGATATGCACTGTGCCCTGCCGGCCCGTCTCCCGTGGGCGAGTGGACACAGCCAGATCCGCACTGCGCACTGCCTGACCGCCTGCCGACTGTGAGTGGACACAGCCAGATCCGCAGTGCGACCTGCCAGCCCGTCTCCCGTGAATGAGTGGACACAGCCAGATCCGCACTGAGCCTTGCCTGCCCGTCTCCCGTGGGTGAGTGGACATAGCAATATCCACACAGCACCCTCTCTGCCCGTCTCTCGTGGGTGAGTGGACACAGCCAGATCCACACTGCACCCTGTCTGACCGTCTGCCGTGGGTGAGTGGACACAGCCAGATCCGCACTGCACCCTGTCTGACCGTCTGCCGTGGGTGAGTGGACACAGCCAGATCCGCACTGTGCCCTGCCTGCCCGTCTCCCGTGGGTGAGTGGACACAGCCAGATCCGCACTGCGCCCTGCCTGCCCGTCTCCCGTGGGTGAGTGGACACAGCCAGATCCGCACTGCACCCTGTCTGACCGTCTGCCGTTGGTGAGTGGACAAAGCCAGATCCGCACTGCGCCCTCCCTGACCGTCTGCCGTGGGTCAGTGGACATAGGCATATCCACACAGCAACCTCTCTGCCCGTCTCCCGTGGGTGTGTGGACACAGCCAGATCCACACTGCTCCTTGCCTGACCGTCTCCCCTGGGTGAGGGGACACAGCCAGATCCGCACTGCGCCCTGCCTGCCCGTCTCCCGTGGGTGAGTGGACACAGCCAGATCCGCACTGCGCCCTGCCTGCCCGTCTCCCGTGGGTGAGTGGACACAGCCAGATCCGCACTGCGCCTTGCCTGCCCGTCTCCCGTCAGAGAGTGGACACAGCCAGATCCGCACTGCGCCCTGCCTGCCCGTCTCCCGTGGGTGAGTGGACACAGCCAGATCCGCAATGCGCCTTGCCTGCTCATCTCCCGTCAGTGAGTGGACACAGCCAGATCCGCACTGCGCCCTGCCTGCCCGTCCGCCGTGGGCGAGTGGACACAGCCAGATCCGCACTGCGCCCTGCCTGCCCGTCTCCCGTGGGCGAGTGGACACAGACAGATCCGCACTGCGCCCTGCCTGCCCGTCTCCCGTGGGCGAGTGGACACAGCCAGATCCGCACTGCGCCCTGCCTGCCCATCTCCCGTTGGTGAGTGGACACAGACAGATCCGCACTGCGCCCTGCCTGCCCGTCTCCCGTGGGCGAGTGGACACAGCCAGATCCGCACTGCGCCCTGCCTGCCCATCTGCCGTGGGCGAGTGGACACAGCCAGATCCGCACTGCGCCCTGCCTGACCGCCTGCTGTGGGTGCGTGGACACAGCCAGATCCGCACTGCGCCCTGCCTGAACGCCTGCCGTGGGTGAGTGGACACAGCCAGATCCGCACTGCGCCCTGCCTGACCGTCTGCCGTGGGTGAGGGGACACAGCAAGATCCGCACTGCGCCCTGCCTGACCGCCTGCCGTGGGCGAGTGGACACAGCCAGATCCGCTCTGCGCCCTACCTGCCCGTCTCCCGTGGGCGAGTGGACACAGCCAGATCCGCACTGCGCCCTGCCTGCCCGTCTGCCGTGTGCGAGTGGACACAGCCAGATCCGTACTGCGCCCTGCCTGTCCATCTGCCGTGGGTCAGTAGACATAGCCAGATCCACACACCACCATCTCTGCCCATCTCCCGTGGGTGAGTGGACACAGCCGGATCCGCACTGCGCCCTGCCTGCCCGTCTCCCGTGGGTGAGTGGACACAGCCAGATTCGCACTACGCCCTGCCTGCCCATATCCCGTCGGTGAGTGGACACAGCCAGATCCGCACTGCGCCCTGCCTGCCCGTCTGCCGTGGGTGAGTGGACACAGCCAGATCCACACTGCGCCCTGCCTGCCCGTCTGCCGTGGGTGAGTGGACACAGCCAGATCCGCACTGCGCCCTGCCTGCCAGTCTGCCGTGGGTGAGTGGACACAGCCAGATCCGCACTGCGCCCTGCCTGCCCGTCTGCCGTGGGTCAGTGGACATAGCCATATCCACACAGCACCCTCTCTACCCGTCTCCCGTGGGTGAGTGGACACAGTCAGATCCACACTGCGCCTTGCCTGCCCGTCTCCCCTGGGTGAGTGGACACAGCCAGATCCGCAATGCGCCTTGCCTGCCCGTCTCCCGTCAGTGAGTGGACACAGCCAGATCCGCACTGCGCCCTGCCTGCCCGTCTCCCGTGGGTGAGTGGACACCGCCAGATCCGCACTGCGCCCTGCCTGCCCGTCTCCCGTGGGTGAGTGGACACAGCCAGATCCGCACTGCGCCCTGCCTGCCCGTCTCCCGTGGGCAAGTGGACACAGCCAGATCCGCACTGCTCCCTGCCTGCCCGTCTGCCGTGGGTGAGTGGACACAGCCAGATCCGCACTGCGCCCTGCCTGACCGCCTGCTGTGGGTGCGTGGACACAGCCAGATCCGCACTGCGCCCTGCCTGACCGCCTGCCGTGGCTGAATGGACACAGCCAGATCCGCACTGCGCCCTGCCTGACCGTCTGCCGTGGGTGAGTGGACACAGCCAGATCCGCACTGCGCCCTGCCTGACCTCCTGCCGTGGGCGAGTGGACACAGCCAGAACCGCACTGCGCCTTGCCTGCCCGTCTCCCGTGGGCGAGTGGACACAGCCAGATCCGCACTGCGCCCTGCCTGCCCGTCTGCCGTGGGCGAGTGGACACAGCCAGGTCCGTACTGCGCCCTGCCTGCCCATCTGCCGTGGGTTAGTGGACATAGCCAAATCCACACATCACCATCTCTGCCCATCTCCCGTGGATGAGTGGACACACCGGATCTGCACTGCGCCCTGCCTGCCCGTCTCCCGTTGGTGAGTGGACACAGCCAGATCCGCACTACGCCCTGCCTGCCCGTCTCCCGTGGGTGAGTGGACACAGCCAGATCCGCACTGCGCCCTGCCTGCCCGTCTGCCGTGGGCGAGTGGACACAGCCAGATCCACACTGCGCCCTGCCTGACCGTCTGCCGTGGGTGAGTGGACACAGCCAGATCGGCACTGCGCCCTGCCTGCCCGTCTGCCGTGGGCGAGTGGACACAGCCAGATCCGCACTGCGCCCTGCCTGACCGTCTGCCGTGGGTGAGTGGACACAGCCAGATCCACACTGCGCCCTGCCTGCCAGTCTGCCGTGGGTGAGTGGACACAGCCAGATCCGCACTGCGCCCTGCCTGCCCGTCTGCCGTGGGTCAGTGGACATAGCCATATCCACACAGCACCCTCTCTGCCCGTCTCCCGTGGGTGAGTGGACACAGCCAGATCCACACTGCGCCTTGCCTGCCCGTCTCCCCTGGGTGAGGGGACACAGCCAGATCCGCACTGCGCCCTGCCTCCCCGTCTCCCGTGGGTGAGTGGACACAGCCAGATCCGCACTGCGCCCTGCCTGCCCGTCTCCCGTGGGTGAGTGGACACAGCCAGATCCGCACTGCGCCTTGCCTGCCCGTCTCCCGTCAGTGAGTGGACACAGCCAGATCCGCACTGCGCCCTGCCTGCCCGTCTCCCGTGGGTGAGTGGACACAGCCAGATCCGCACTGTGCCTTGCCTGTTCGTCTCCCGTCAGTGAGTGGACACAGCCAGATCCGCACTGCGCCCTGCCGGCCTTCCGCCGTGGGCGAGTGGACAAAGCCAGATCCGCACTGCGCCCTGCCTGCCCGTCTCCCGTGGGTGAGTGGACACAGACAGATCCGCACTGCGCCCTGCCTGCCCGTCTCCCGTGGGCGAGTGGACACAGCCATATCCGTACTGGCCCTGCCTCACCGCCAGCCGTGGGTGAGTGAACACAGCCAGATCCGCACTGCGCCCTGGCTGACAGCCTGCTGTGGGTGCGTGGACACAGCCAGATCCGCACTGCGCCCTGCCTGACCGCCTGCCGTGAGTGAGTGGACACAGCTAGATCCGCACTACGCCCTGCCTGACCGCCTGCCGTGGGTGAGTGGACACGGCCAGATCCACACTGCGCCGTGCCTGACCGCCGGCCGTGGGTGAGTGGACACAGCCAGATCCGTACTGCGCCCTGCCTGCCCGTCTGCCGTGGGTCAGTGGACATAGCCAGATCCACACAGCACCGTCTCTGCCCATCTCCCGTGGGTGAGTGGACACAGCCAGATCCGCACTGTGCCCTGCCTGCCCGTCTCCCGTGGGTGAGTGGACACAGCCAGATCCGCACTGCGCCTTGCCTGCTCGTCTCCCGTCAGTGAGTGGACACAGCCAGATCCGCACTGCGCCCTGCCTGCCCGTCTCCCGTGGGTGAGTGGACACAGCCAGATCCGCACTGCGCCTTGCCTGCTCGTCTCCCGTCGGTGAGTGGACACAGCCAGATCCGCAATGCGCCCTGCCTGCCCGTCCGCTGTGGGCGAGTGGACACAGCCAGATCCGCACTGCGCCCTGCCTGCCCGTCTCCCGTGGGTGAGTGGACACAGACAGATCCGCACTGCGCCCTGCCTGCCCGTCTCCCGTGGGCGAGTGGACACAGCCAGATCCGCACTGCGCCCTGCCTGCCCATCTCCCGTGGGTGAGTGGACACAGCCAGATCCGCACTGCGCCCTGACTGCCCGTCTCCCGTGGGCGAGTGGACACAGCCAGATCCGCACTGCGCCCTGCCTGCCCATCTGCCGTGGGCGAGTGGACACAGCCAGATCCGCACTGCGCCCTGCCTGACCGCCTGCCGTGGGTGAGTGGACACAGCCAGATATGCACTGCGCCCTGCCTGACCGTCTCCCGTGGGCGAGTGGACACAGCCAGATCCGCACTGCGCCCTGCCTGACCGCCTGCCGTCTGTGAGTGGACACAGCCAGATCCGCACTGCGCCCTGCCTGCCCGTCTCCCGTGAATGAGTGGACACAGCCAGATCCGCACTGCGCCTTGCCTGCCCGTCTCCCGTCAGTGAGTGGACACAGCCAGATCCGCACTGCGTCCTGCCTGCCCGTCTCCCGTGGGTGAGTGGACACAGCCAGATCCGCACTGCGCCTTGCCTGCCCGTCTGCCGTGGGCGAGTGGACACAGCCAGATCCGCACTGCGCCCTGCCTGCTTGTCTGCCGTGGGTCAGTGGACATAGCCATATCCACACAGCACCCTCTCTGCCCGTCTCCCGTGGGTGAGTGGACACAGCCAGATCCACACTGCGCCCTGCCTGCCCGTCTCCCGTGGGTGAGTGGACACAGCCAGATCCACACTGCACCCTGTCTGACCGTCTGCCGTGGGTGAGTTGACACAGCCAGATCCGCACTGTGCCCTGCCTGCCCGTCTCCCGTTGGTGAGTGGACACAGCCAGATCCGCACTGCGCCATGCCTGCCCATCTCCCGTGGGTGAGTGGACACAGCCAGATCCGTACTGCACCCTGTCTGACCGTCTGCCGTTGGTGAGTGGACACAGCCAGATCCGCACTGCGCACTGCTTGACCGTCTGCCGTGGGTCAGTGGGCATAGCCATATCCACACAGCACCCTCTCTGCCCGTCTCCCGTGGGTGTGTGGACACAGCCAGATCCACACTGTGCCCTGCCTGCCCGTCTGCCATGGGTGAGTGGACACAGCCAGATCTGCACTGCGCCCTGCCTGACCGCCTGCCGTGGGTGAGTGGACACAGCCAGATATGCACTGCGCCCTGCCTGCCCATCTCCCGTGGGCGAGAGGACACAGCCAGATCCGCACTGCGCCCTGCCTGACCGCCTGCCGTCTGTGAGTGGACACAGCCAGATCCGCACTGCGCCCTGCCTGCCCGTCTCCCGTGAATGAGTGGACACAGCCAGATCCGCACTGAGCCTTGCCTGCCCGTCTCCCGTGGGTGAGTGGACACAGCCAGATCCGCACTGCGCCTTGCCTGCCCGTCTGCCGTGGGCGAGTGGACACAGCCAGATCCGCATTGCGTCCTGCCTGCCCGTCTGCCGTGGGTCAGTGGACATAGCCATATCCACACAGCACCCTCTCTGACCGTCTGCCGTGGGTGAGTGGACACAGCCAGATCCACACTGCGCCCTGCCTGCCAGTCTGCCATGGGTGAGTGGACACAGCCAGATACGCACTGCGCCCTGCCTGCCCGTCTGCCGTGGGTCAGTGGACATAGCCATATCCACACAGCACCCTCTCTGCCCGTCTCCCGTGGGTGAGTGGACACCGCCAGATCCACACTGCGCCTTGCCTGCCCGTCTCCCCTGGGTGAGGGGACACAGCCTGATCCGCACTGCGCCCTGCCTCCCCGTCTCCCGTGGGTGAGTGGACACAGGCAGATACGCACTGCGCCCTGCCTGCCTGTCTCCCGTGGGTGAGTGGACACAGCCAGATCCGCACTGCGCCTTGCCTGCCCGTCTCCCGTCAGTGAGTGGACACAGCCAGATCCGCACTGCGCCCTGCCTACCCGTCTCCCGTGGGTCAGTGGACACAGCCAGATCCGCACTGTGCCTTGCCTGCTCGTCTCCCGTCAGAGAGTGGACACAGCCAGATCCGCACTGCGCCCTGCCTGCCCGTCCGCCGTGGGCGAGTGGACACAGCCAGATCCGCACTGCGCCCTGCCTGCCCGTCTCCCGTGGGTGAGTGGACACAGACAGATCCGCACTGCGCCCTGCCTGCCCGTCTCCCGTGGGCGAGTGGACACAGCCATATCCATACTGGCCCTGCCTGCCCGTCTGCCGTGGGTCAGTGGACATAGCCAGATCCACACAGCACCGTCTCTGCCCATCTCCCGTGGGTGAGTGGACACAGCCGGATCCGCACTGCGCCCTGCCTGCCCATCTCCCGTGGGTGAGTGGACACAGCCAGATCCACACTGTGCTTTGCCTGCCCATCTCCCCTGGGTGAGGGGACACAGCCAGATCCGCACTGCGCCCTGCCTTCCCGTCTCCCGTGGGTGAGTGGACACAGCCAAATCCGCACTGCGCCCTGCCTGCCCGTCTCCCGTGGGTGAGTGGACACAACCAGATCCGCACTGCGCCTTGCCTGCCCGTCTCCCGTCAGTGAGTGGACATAGCCAGATCCGCACTGCGCCCTGCCTGCCCGTCTCCCGTGGGTGAGTGGACACAGCCAGATCCGCACTGCGCCTTGCCTGCTCGTCTCCCGTCGGTGAGTGGACACAGCCAGATCCGCAATGCGCCCTGCCTGCCCGTCCGCCGTGGGCGAGTGGACACAGCCAGATCCGCACTGCGCCCTGCCTGCCCGTCTCCCGTGGGTGAGTGGACACAGACAGATCCGCACTGCGCCCTTCCTGCCCGTCTCCCGTGGGCGAGTGGACACAGCCAGATCCGCACTGCGCCCTGCCTGCCCATCTCCCGTGGGTGAGTGGACACAGCCAGATCCGCATTGCGCCCTGACTGCCCGTCTCCCGTGGGCGAGTGGACACAGCCAGATCCGCACTGCGCCCTGCCTGCCCATCTGCCGTGGGCGAGTGGACACAGCCAGATCCGCACTGCGCCCTGCCTGACCGTCTGCCGTGGGTGAGTGGACACAGCCAGATAAGCACTGCGCCCTGCCTGACCGCCTGCCGTGGGTGAGTGGACACAGCCAGATATGCACTGCGCCCTGCCTGACCGTCTCCCGTGGGCGAGTGGACACAGCCAGATCCGCACTGCGCCCTGCCTGACCGCCTGCCGTCTGTGAGTGGACACAGCCAGATCCGCACTGCGCCCTGCCTGCCCGTCTCCCGTGAATGAGTGGACACAGCCAGATCCGCACTGCGCCTTGCCTGCCCGTCTCCCGTCAGTGAGTGGACACAGCCAGATCCGCACTGCGCCTTGCCTGCCCGTCTCCCGTGGGCGAGTGGACACAGCCAGATCCGCACTGCGCCCTGCCTGCCCGTCTGCCGTGGGCGAGTGGACACAGCCAGGTCCGTACTGCGCCCTGCCTGCCCATCTGCCGTGGGTTAGTGGACATAGCCAAATCCACACATCACCATCTCTGCCCATCTCCCGTGGATGAGTGGACACACCGGATCTGCACTGCGCCCTGCCTGCCCGTCTCCCGTTGGTGAGTGGACACAGCCAGATCCGCACTACGCCCTGCCTGCCCGTCTCCCGTGGGTGAGTGGACACAGCCAGATCCGCACTGCGCCCTGCCTGCCCGTCTGCCGTGGGCGAGTGGACACAGCCAGATCCACACTGCGCCCTGCCTGACCGTCTGCCGTGGGTGAGTGGACACAGCCAGATCGGCACTGCGCCCTGCCTGCCCGTCTGCCGTGGGCGAGTGGACACAGCCAGATCCGCACTGCGCCCTGCCTGACCGTCTGCCGTGGGTGAGTGGACACAGCCAGATCCACACTGCGCCCTGCCTGCCAGTCTGCCGTGGGTGAGTGGACACAGCCAGATCCGCACTGCGCCCTGCCTGCCCGTCTGCCGTGGGTCAGTGGACATAGCCATATCCACACAGCACCCTCTCTGCCCGTCTCCCGTGGGTGAGTGGACACAGCCAGATCCACACTGCGCCTTGCCTGCCCGTCTCCCCTGGGTGAGGGGACACAGCCAGATCCGCACTGCGCCCTGCCTCCCCGTCTCCCGTGGGTGAGTGGACACAGCCAGATCCGCACTGCGCCCTGCCTGCCCGTCTCCCGTGGGTGAGTGGACACAGCCAGATCCGCACTGCGCCTTGCCTGCCCGTCTCCCGTCAGTGAGTGGACACAGCCAGATCCGCACTGCGCCCTGCCTGCCCGTCTCCCGTGGGTGAGTGGACACAGCCAGATCCGCACTGTGCCTTGCCTGTTCGTCTCCCGTCAGTGAGTGGACACAGCCAGATCCGCACTGCGCCCTGCCGGCCTTCCGCCGTGGGCGAGTGGACAAAGCCAGATCCGCACTGCGCCCTGCCTGCCCGTCTCCCGTGGGTGAGTGGACACAGACAGATCCGCACTGCGCCCTGCCTGCCCGTCTCCCGTGGGCGAGTGGACACAGCCATATCCGTACTGGCCCTGCCTCACCGCCAGCCGTGGGTGAGTGAACACAGCCAGATCCGCACTGCGCCCTGGCTGACAGCCTGCTGTGGGTGCGTGGACACAGCCAGATCCGCACTGCGCCCTGCCTGACCGCCTGCCGTGAGTGAGTGGACACAGCTAGATCCGCACTACGCCCTGCCTGACCGCCTGCCGTGGGTGAGTGGACACGGCCAGATCCACACTGCGCCGTGCCTGACCGCCGGCCGTGGGTGAGTGGACACAGCCAGATCCGTACTGCGCCCTGCCTGCCCGTCTGCCGTGGGTCAGTGGACATAGCCAGATCCACACAGCACCGTCTCTGCCCATCTCCCGTGGGTGAGTGGACACAGCCAGATCCGCACTGTGCCCTGCCTGCCCGTCTCCCGTGGGTGAGTGGACACAGCCAGATCCGCACTGCGCCTTGCCTGCTCGTCTCCCGTCAGTGAGTGGACACAGCCAGATCCGCACTGCGCCCTGCCTGCCCGTCTCCCGTGGGTGAGTGGACACAGCCAGATCCGCACTGCGCCTTGCCTGCTCGTCTCCCGTCGGTGAGTGGACACAGCCAGATCCGCAATGCGCCCTGCCTGCCCGTCCGCTGTGGGCGAGTGGACACAGCCAGATCCGCACTGCGCCCTGCCTGCCCGTCTCCCGTGGGTGAGTGGACACAGACAGATCCGCACTGCGCCCTGCCTGCCCGTCTCCCGTGGGCGAGTGGACACAGCCAGATCCGCACTGCGCCCTGCCTGCCCATCTCCCGTGGGTGAGTGGACACAGCCAGATCCGCACTGCGCCCTGACTGCCCGTCTCCCGTGGGCGAGTGGACACAGCCAGATCCGCACTGCGCCCTGCCTGCCCATCTGCCGTGGGCGAGTGGACACAGCCAGATCCGCACTGCGCCCTGCCTGACCGCCTGCCGTGGGTGAGTGGACACAGCCAGATATGCACTGCGCCCTGCCTGACCGTCTCCCGTGGGCGAGTGGACACAGCCAGATCCGCACTGCGCCCTGCCTGACCGCCTGCCGTCTGTGAGTGGACACAGCCAGATCCGCACTGCGCCCTGCCTGCCCGTCTCCCGTGAATGAGTGGACACAGCCAGATCCGCACTGCGCCTTGCCTGCCCGTCTCCCGTCAGTGAGTGGACACAGCCAGATCCGCACTGCGTCCTGCCTGCCCGTCTCCCGTGGGTGAGTGGACACAGCCAGATCCGCACTGCGCCTTGCCTGCCCGTCTGCCGTGGGCGAGTGGACACAGCCAGATCCGCACTGCGCCCTGCCTGCTTGTCTGCCGTGGGTCAGTGGACATAGCCATATCCACACAGCACCCTCTCTGCCCGTCTCCCGTGGGTGAGTGGACACAGCCAGATCCACACTGCGCCCTGCCTGCCCGTCTCCCGTGGGTGAGTGGACACAGCCAGATCCACACTGCACCCTGTCTGACCGTCTGCCGTGGGTGAGTTGACACAGCCAGATCCGCACTGTGCCCTGCCTGCCCGTCTCCCGTTGGTGAGTGGACACAGCCAGATCCGCACTGCGCCATGCCTGCCCATCTCCCGTGGGTGAGTGGACACAGCCAGATCCGTACTGCACCCTGTCTGACCGTCTGCCGTTGGTGAGTGGACACAGCCAGATCCGCACTGCGCACTGCTTGACCGTCTGCCGTGGGTCAGTGGGCATAGCCATATCCACACAGCACCCTCTCTGCCCGTCTCCCGTGGGTGTGTGGACACAGCCAGATCCACACTGTGCCCTGCCTGCCCGTCTGCCATGGGTGAGTGGACACAGCCAGATCTGCACTGCGCCCTGCCTGACCGCCTGCCGTGGGTGAGTGGACACAGCCAGATATGCACTGCGCCCTGCCTGCCCATCTCCCGTGGGCGAGAGGACACAGCCAGATCCGCACTGCGCCCTGCCTGACCGCCTGCCGTCTGTGAGTGGACACAGCCAGATCCGCACTGCGCCCTGCCTGCCCGTCTCCCGTGAATGAGTGGACACAGCCAGATCCGCACTGAGCCTTGCCTGCCCGTCTCCCGTGGGTGAGTGGACACAGCCAGATCCGCACTGCGCCTTGCCTGCCCGTCTGCCGTGGGCGAGTGGACACAGCCAGATCCGCATTGCGTCCTGCCTGCCCGTCTGCCGTGGGTCAGTGGACATAGCCATATCCACACAGCACCCTCTCTGACCGTCTGCCGTGGGTGAGTGGACACAGCCAGATCCACACTGCGCCCTGCCTGCCAGTCTGCCATGGGTGAGTGGACACAGCCAGATACGCACTGCGCCCTGCCTGCCCGTCTGCCGTGGGTCAGTGGACATAGCCATATCCACACAGCACCCTCTCTGCCCGTCTCCCGTGGGTGAGTGGACACCGCCAGATCCACACTGCGCCTTGCCTGCCCGTCTCCCCTGGGTGAGGGGACACAGCCTGATCCGCACTGCGCCCTGCCTCCCCGTCTCCCGTGGGTGAGTGGACACAGGCAGATACGCACTGCGCCCTGCCTGCCTGTCTCCCGTGGGTGAGTGGACACAGCCAGATCCGCACTGCGCCTTGCCTGCCCGTCTCCCGTCAGTGAGTGGACACAGCCAGATCCGCACTGCGCCCTGCCTACCCGTCTCCCGTGGGTCAGTGGACACAGCCAGATCCGCACTGTGCCTTGCCTGCTCGTCTCCCGTCAGAGAGTGGACACAGCCAGATCCGCACTGCGCCCTGCCTGCCCGTCCGCCGTGGGCGAGTGGACACAGCCAGATCCGCACTGCGCCCTGCCTGCCCGTCTCCCGTGGGTGAGTGGACACAGACAGATCCGCACTGCGCCCTGCCTGCCCGTCTCCCGTGGGCGAGTGGACACAGCCATATCCATACTGGCCCTGCCTGCCCGTCTGCCGTGGGTCAGTGGACATAGCCAGATCCACACAGCACCGTCTCTGCCCATCTCCCGTGGGTGAGTGGACACAGCCGGATCCGCACTGCGCCCTGCCTGCCCATCTCCCGTGGGTGAGTGGACACAGCCAGATCCACACTGTGCTTTGCCTGCCCATCTCCCCTGGGTGAGGGGACACAGCCAGATCCGCACTGCGCCCTGCCTTCCCGTCTCCCGTGGGTGAGTGGACACAGCCAAATCCGCACTGCGCCCTGCCTGCCCGTCTCCCGTGGGTGAGTGGACACAACCAGATCCGCACTGCGCCTTGCCTGCCCGTCTCCCGTCAGTGAGTGGACATAGCCAGATCCGCACTGCGCCCTGCCTGCCCGTCTCCCGTGGGTGAGTGGACACAGCCAGATCCGCACTGCGCCTTGCCTGCTCGTCTCCCGTCGGTGAGTGGACACAGCCAGATCCGCAATGCGCCCTGCCTGCCCGTCCGCCGTGGGCGAGTGGACACAGCCAGATCCGCACTGCGCCCTGCCTGCCCGTCTCCCGTGGGTGAGTGGACACAGACAGATCCGCACTGCGCCCTTCCTGCCCGTCTCCCGTGGGCGAGTGGACACAGCCAGATCCGCACTGCGCCCTGCCTGCCCATCTCCCGTGGGTGAGTGGACACAGCCAGATCCGCATTGCGCCCTGACTGCCCGTCTCCCGTGGGCGAGTGGACACAGCCAGATCCGCACTGCGCCCTGCCTGCCCATCTGCCGTGGGCGAGTGGACACAGCCAGATCCGCACTGCGCCCTGCCTGACCGTCTGCCGTGGGTGAGTGGACACAGCCAGATAAGCACTGCGCCCTGCCTGACCGCCTGCCGTGGGTGAGTGGACACAGCCAGATATGCACTGCGCCCTGCCTGACCGTCTCCCGTGGGCGAGTGGACACAGCCAGATCCGCACTGCGCCCTGCCTGACCGCCTGCCGTCTGTGAGTGGACACAGCCAGATCCGCACTGCGCCCTGCCTGCCCGTCTCCCGTGAATGAGTGGACACAGCCAGATCCGCACTGCGCCTTGCCTGCCCGTCTCCCGTCAGTGAGTGGACACAGCCAGATCCGCACTGCGTCCTGCCTGCCCGTCTCCCGTGGGTGAGTGGACACAGCCAGATCCGCACTGCGCCTTGCCTGCCCGTCTGCCGTGGGCGAGTGGACACAGCCAGATCCGCACTGCGCCCTGCCTGCCCGTCTGCCGTGGGTCAGTGGACATAGCCATATCCACACAGCACCCTCTCTGCCCGTCTCCCGTGGGTGAGTGGACACAGCCAGATCCACACTGCGCCCTGCCTGCCCGTCTCCCGTGGGTGATTGGACACAGCCAGATCCGCACTGCACCCTGTCTGACCGTCTGCCGTGGGTGAGTGGACACAGCCAGATCCGCACTGTGCCCTGCCTGCCCGTCTCCCGTGGGTGAGTGGACACAGCCAGATCCGCACTGCGCCCTGCCTGCCCGTCTCCCGTGGGTGAGTGGACACAGCCAGATCCGCACTGCGCCTTGCCTGCCCGTCTGCCGTGGGCGAGTGGACACAGCCAGATCCGCACTGCGTCCTGCATGCCCGTCTGCCGTGGGTCAGTGGACATAGCCATATCCACACAGCACCCTCTCTGCCCGTCTCCCGTGGGTGAGTGGACACAGCCAGATCCACACTGCGCCCTGCCTGCCCGTCTCCCGTGGGTGAGTGGACACAGCCAGATCCGCACTGCACCCTGTCTGACCGTCTGCCGTGGGTGAGTGGACACAGCCAGATCCGCACTGTGCCGTGCCTGCCCGTCTCCCGTGGGTGAGTGGACACAGCCAGATCCGCACTGCGCCCTGCCTGCCCGTCTCCCGTCGGTGAGTGTACACAACCAGATCCGCACTGCACCCTGTCTGACCGTCTGCCGTTGGTGAGTGGACACAGCCAAATCCGCACTACGCCCTGCATGACCGTCTGCCGTGGGTCAGTGGACATAGCCATATCCACACAGCACCCTCTCTGCCCGTCTCCCGTGGGTGTGTGGACACAGCCAGATCCACACTGCGCCTTGCCTGCCCGTCTCCCGTGGGTGAGGGGACACAGCCAGATCCGCACTGCGCCCTGCCTGCCCGTCTCCCGTGGGTGAGTCGACACAGCCAGATCCGCACTGCGCCCTGCCTGCCCGTCCCCCGTGGGTGAGTGGACACAGCCAGATCCGCACTGCGCCCTGCCTGCCCGTCTCCCGTGGGTGAGTGGACACAGCCAGATCCGCACTGCGCCCTGCCTGCCCGTCTCCCGTGGGTGAGTGGACACAGCCAGATACGCACTGCGCCCTGCCTGCCCGTCTCCTGTGGGCGAGTGGACACAGCCAGATCCGCACTGCGCCCTGCCTGCCCGTCTGCCGTGGGTGAATGGACACAGCCAGATCCGCACTGCGCCCTGCCTGACCATCTGCCATGGGGGAGTGGACAGAGCCAGATCCGCTCTGCGCCCTGCCTGCCCGTCCGCCGTGGGCGAGTGGACACAGCCAGATCCGCACTGCGCCCTGCCTGACTGTCTGCCGTGGGTGAGTGGACACAGCCAGATCCACACTGCGCCCTGCCTGACCGCCTGCCGTGGGTCAGTGGACATAGCCATATCCACACAGCACCCTCTCTGCCCGTCTCCCGTGGGTGTGTGGACACAGCCAGATCCACACTGCGCCTTGCCTGCCCGTCTCCCGTGGGTGAGGGGACACAGCCAGATCCGCACTGCGCCCTGCCTGCCCGTCTCCCGTGGGTGAGTCGACACAGCCAGATCCGCACTGCGCCCTGCCTGCCCGTCCCCCGTGGGTGAGTGGACACAGCCAGATCCGCACTGCGCCCTGCCTGCCCGTCTCCCGTGGGTGAGTGGACACAGCCATATCCGCACTGGCCCTGCCTGACCGCCTGCCGTGGGTGAGTGGACACAGCCAGATCCGCACTGCGCCCTGCCTGACCGTCTGCCGTGGGTGAGTGGACACAGCCAGATCCACACTGCGCCCTGCCTGCCTGTCTGCCGTGGGTGAGTGGACACAGCCAGATCCGCACTACGATCTGCCTGACCGCCTGCCGTGGGTGAGTGGACACGGCCAGATCCGCACTGCGCCCTGCCTGACCGCCTGCCGTGGGTGAGTGGACACAGCCAGATCCATACTGCGCCCTGCCTGCCCGTCTGCCGTGGGTCAGTGGACATAGCCAGATCCACACAGCACCGTCTCTGCCCATCTCCCGTGGGTGAGTGGACACAGCCGGATCCGCACTGCGCCCTGCCTGCCCGTCTCCCGTGGGTGAGTGGACACAGCCAGATCCGCACTGCGCCCTGCCTGCCAGTCTCCCGTGTGTGAGTGGACACGGCCAGATCCGCACTGCGCACTGCCTTCCCGTCTCCCGTGGGCGAGTGGACACAGCCAGATACGCACTGCGCCCTGCCTGCCCGTCTCCCGTGGGTGAGTGGACACAGCCAAATCCGCACTGCGCCCTGCCTGCCCGTCTCCCGTGGGTGAGTGGACACAGCCAGATCTGCACTGCGCCCTGCCTGCCCATCTCCCGTGGGTGAGTGGACTCAGCCAGATCCGCACTGCGCCCTGCTTGCCCGTCTCCCGTGGGTGAGTGGACACAGCCAGATCCGCACTGCACCCTGCCTGACCGCCAGCCGTGGGTGAGTGGACACAGCCAGATCCGTACTGCACCCTGCCTGCCCGTCTGCCGTGGGTGAGTGGACACAGCCAGATCCGCGCTGCGCCCTGCCTGACCGCCTGCCGTGGGTGAGTGTACACAGCCAGATCCGTACTGCGCCCTGCCTTCCCGTCTGCCGTGGGTCAGTGGACATAGCCAGATCCACACAGCACCGTCTCTGCCCATCTCCCTTGGGTGAGTGGACACAGCCGGATCCGCACTGCGCCCTGCCTGCCCGTCTCCCGTGGGCGAGTGGACACAGCCAGATCCGCACTGCGCCCTGCCTGCCCGTCTCCCGTGGGCGAGTGGACACAGCCAGATCCGCACTGCATACTGCCTGCCCATCTCTCGTGGGCGAGTGGACACAGCCAGATCCGCACTGAGCCCTGCCTGCCCGTCTCCTGTGGGTGAGTGGACACAGCCAGATCCGCACTGCGCCCTGCCTGCCCGTCTCCCGTGTGTGAGTGGACACAGCCAGATCCGCACTGCGCCCTG
Organism: Microcebus murinus; assembly: GCF_040939455.1. NCBI lineage: Eukaryota > Metazoa > Chordata > Mammalia > Primates > Cheirogaleidae > Microcebus > Microcebus murinus. Next base: position 32,446,881 of record NC_134125.1, on the reverse strand, counting down.
CCTGCCCGTCTCCCGTGGGTGAGTGGACACAGCCAGATCCACACTGCACCCTGCCTGACCGCCTGCCGTGGGTGAGTGGACTCAGCCAGCTCCGTACTGCGCCCTGCCTGCCCGTCTGCCGTGGGTCATTGGACATAGCCAGATCCACACAGCACCGTCTCTGCCCGTCTCCCGTGGGTGAGTGGACACAGCCAGATCCGCACAGCGCCTTGCCTACCCGTCTCCCGTGGGGGAGTGGACACAGCCAGATCCGCACTGCGCCCTGCCTGCCCGTCTCCCGTGGGTGAGTGGACACAGCCAGATCCGCACTGCGCCCTGCCTGACCGTCTGCCGTGGGTGAGTGGACACAGCCATATCCGCACTGCGCTCTGCCTGACCGCCTAACGTGGGTGAGTGGACACAGCCAGATCCGCACTGCGCCCTGCCTGCCCGTCTCCCGTGGGCGAGTGGACACAGCCAGATCCGCATTGCGCCCTGCCTGACCGTCTGCCGTGGGTGAGTGGACACAGCCAGATCCGCACTGCGCCCTGCCTGCCCGTCTGCCGTGGGCAAGTGGACACAGCCAGATCCGCACTGCGCCCTGCCTGACCGTCTACCGTGGGTGAGTGGACACAGCCAGATCCACACTGCGCCCTGCCTGCCAGTCTGCCGTGGGTGAGTGGACACAGCCAGATCCGCACTGCGCCCTGCATGCCCGTCTGCCGTGGGTCAGTGGACATAGCCATATCCACACAGCACCCTCTCTGCCCGTCTCCCGTAGGTGAGTGGACACAGCCAGATCCACACTGCGCCTTGCCTGCCCGTCTCCCCTGGGTGAGGGGACACAGCCAGATCCGCACTGCGCCCTGCCTGCCCGTCTCCCGTGGGTGAGTGGACACAGCCAGATCCACACTGCGCTCTGCCTGCCCGTCTCCCGTGGGTGAGTGGACACAGCCAGATCCGCACTGCGCCTTGCCTGCCCGTCTCCCGTCAGTGAGTGGACACAGCCAGATCCACACTGCGCCCTGCCTGCCCGTCTCCCGTGGGTGAGTGGACACAGCCAGATCCGCACTGCGCCTTGCGTGCTCGTCTCCCGTCAGTGAGTGGACACAGCCAGATCCGCACTGCGCCCTGCCTGCCCGTCCGCCGTGGGCGAGTAGACACAGCCAGATCCGCACTGCGCTCTGCCTGCTCGTCTCCCGTGGGTGAGTGGACACAGACAGATCCGCACTGCGCCCTGCCTGCCCGTCTCCCGTGGGGGAGTGGACACAGCCATATCCGTACTGGCCCTGCCTGACCGCCTGCCGTGGGTGAGTGGACACAGCCAGATCCGCACTGCGCCCTTCCTGCCCGTCTCCCGTGGGTGAGTGGACACAGCCAGATCCGCACTGCGCCCTGCCTGCCCGTCTCCCATGGGTGAGTGCACACAGCCAGATCCGCACTGCGCCCTGCCTGCCCGTCTCCCGTGGGTGAGTGAACACAGCCAGATCCGCACTGCGCCCTGCCGGCCTGTCTGCCGTGGGTCAGTGGACACAGCCAGATCCGCGCTGCGCCCTGGCTGACCGCCTGCCGTGGGTGCGTGGACACAGCCAGATCCGCACTGCGCCCTGCCTGACCGCCTGCCGTGGGTGAGTGGACACAGCCAGATCCGCACTGCGCCCTGCCTGACCGTCTGCCGTGGGTGAGGGGACACAGCCAGATCCGCACTGCGCCCTGCCTGCCCGTCTCCCGTGGGTGACTCGACACAGCCAGATCCGCACTGCGCCCTGCCTGCCCGTCCCCCGTGGGTGAGTGGACACAGCCAGATCCGCACTGCGCCCTGCCTGCCCGTCTCCCGTGGGTGAATGGACACAGCCAGATCCGCACTGCGCCCTGCCTGCCCGTCTCCCGTGGGTGAGTGGACACAGCCAGATCCGCACTGCGCCCTGCCTGCCCGTCTCCTGTGGGCGAGTGGACACAGCCAGATCCGCACTGCGCCCTGCCTGCCCGTCTGCCGTGGGTGAATGGACACAGCCAGATCCGCACTGCGCCCTGCCTGACCATCTGCCATGGGGGAGTGGACAGAGCCAGATCCGCACTGCGCCCTGCCTGCCCGTCCGCCGTGGGCGAGTGGACACAGCCAGATCCGCACTGCGCCCTGCCTGACTGTCTGCCGTGGGTGAGTGGACACAGCCAGATCCACACTGCGCCCTGCCTGACCGCCTGCCGTGGGTCAGTGGACATAGCCATATCCACACAGCACCCTCTCTGCCCGTCTCCCGTGGGTGTGTGGACACAGCCAGATCCACACTGCGCCTTGCCTGCCCGTCTCCCGTGGGTGAGGGGACACAGCCAGATCCGCACTGCGCCCTGCCTGCCCGTCTCCCGTGGGTGAGTCGACACAGCCAGATCCGCACTGCGCCCTGCCTGCCCGTCCCCCGTGGGTGAGTGGACACAGCCAGATCCGCACTGCGCCCTGCCTGCCCGTCTCCCGTGGGTGAGTGGACACAGCCATATCCGCACTGGCCCTGCCTGACCGCCTGCCGTGGGTGAGTGGACACAGCCAGATCCGCACTGCGCCCTGCCTGACCGTCTGCCGTGGGTGAGTGGACACAGCCAGATCCACCCTGCGCCCTGCCTGCCTGTCTGCCGTGGGTGAGTGGACACAGCCAGATCCGCACTACGATCTGCCTGACCCCCTGCCGTGGGTGAGTGGACACGGCCAGATCCGCACTGCGCCCTGCCTGACCGCCTGCCGTGGGTGAGTGGACACAGCCAGATCCGTACTGCGCCCTGCCTGCCCGTCTGCCGTGGGTCAGTGGACATAGCCAGATCCACACAGCACCGTCTCTGCCCATCTCCCGTGGGTGAGTGGACACAGCCGGATCCGCACTGCGCCCTGCCTGCCAGTCTCCCGTGTGTGAGTGGACACGGCCAGATCCGCACTGCGCACTGCCTTCCCGTCTCCCGTGGGCGAGTGGACACAGCCAGATACGCACTGCGCCCTGCCTGCCCGTCTCCCGTGGGTGAGTGGACACAGCCAGATCCGCACTGCGCCCTGCCTGACCGCCTGCCGTGGGTGAGTGGACACAGCCAGATCCGCACTGCGCCCTGCCTGACCGTCTGCCGTGGGTGAATGGACACAGCCAGATCCGCACTGCGCCCTGCCTGACCGCCTGCCGTGGGTGAGTGGACACAGCCAAATCCGCACTGCACCCTGCCTGCCCGTCTCCCGTGCACGAGTGGACACAGCCAGATCCACACTGCGCCCTGCCTGCCCATCTCCCGTGGGTGAGTGGACACAGCCAGATCCGCACTGCGCCTTGCCTGCCCGTCCCCCGTGGGTGAGTGGACACAGCCAGATCCGCACTGCGCCCTGCCTGCCCGTCTCCCGTGGGTGAGTGGACACAGCCAGATCCGTACTGCCCCCTGCCTGACAGTCTGCCGTGGGTGAGTGGACACAGCCATATCCGCACTGCGCCCTGCATGACCGCCTGCCGTGGGTCAGTGGACATAGCCAGATCCACACAGCACCGTCTCTGCCCGTCTCCCGTGGGTGAGTGGACACAGCCAGATCCGCACTGCCCCCTGCCTGACCGTCTGCCGTGGGTGAGTGGACACAGCCATATCCGCACTGCGCCGTCCCCGACCGCCTGCCGTGGGTGAGTGGACACAGCCAGATCCGCACTGCGCCCTGCCTGCCCGTCGGCCGTGGGTCAGTGGACATAGCCAAATCCACACAGCACCGTCTCTGCCCGTCTCCCGTGGGTGAGTGGACACAGCCAGATCCACACTGCGCCCTGCCTGCCCGTCTCCCGTGGGTGAGTTGACACAGCCAGATCCGCACTGCGCCCTGCCTGCCTGTCTCCCGTGGGTGAGTGGACACAGCCAGATCCGCACTGCACCCTGCCTGACCGCCTGCCGTGGGTGAGTGGACACAGCCAGATCCGTACTGCGCCCTGCCCGCCCGTCTGCCGTGGGTCAGTGGACATAGACAGATCCACACAGCACCGTCTCTGCCCGTCTCCCGTGGGTGAGTGCACACACAAGATCCGCACTGCGCCTTGCCTGCCCGTCTCCCGTGGGTGAGTGGACACAGCCAGATCCGCACTGCGCCCTGCCTGCCCGTCTCCCGTGGGTGTGTGGACACAGCCAGATCCGCACTGCGCCCTGCCTGACCGTCTGCCGTGGGTGAGTGGACACAGCCATATCCGCACTGGCCCTGCCTGACCGCCTGCCGTGGGTGAGTGGACACAGCCAGATCCGCACTGTGCCCTGGCTGACCGCCTGCTGTGGGTGCATGGACACAGCCAGATCCGCACTGCGCCCTGCCTGACCGCCTGCCGTGGGTGAGTGGACACAGCCAGATCCGCACGGCGCCCTGCCTGACCGTCTGCCGTGGGTGAGTGGACACAGCCAGATCCGCACTGCGCCCTGCCTGACCGCCTGCCGTGGGTGAGTGGACACAGCCAGATCCGCACTACGCCGTGCCTGCCCGTATCCCGTGGGCGAGTGGACACAGCCAGATCCGCACTGCGCCCTGGCTGATCGCCTGCCGTGGGTGCGTGGACACAGCCAGATCCGCACTGCGCCCTGCCTGACCGCCTGCCGTGGGTTAGTGGACACAGCCAGATCCGCACTGCACCCTGCCTGACCGTCTGCCGTGGGTGAGTGGACACAGCCAGATCCACACTGCGCCCTGCCTGCCCGTCTGCCGTGGGTGAGCGGACACAGCCATATCCGCACTACGATCTGCCTGACCGCCTGCCGTGGGTGAGTGGACACGGCCAGATCCGCACTGCGCCCTACCTAACCGCCTGCCGTGGGTGAGTGGACACAGCCAGATCCGTACTGTGCCCTGCCTGCCCGTCTGCCGTGGGTCAGTGGACATAGCCAGATCCACACAGCACCGTCTCTGCCCATCTCCCGTGGGTGAGTGGACACAGCTGGATCCGCACTGCGCCCTGCCTGCCCGTCTCCCGTGGGTGAGTGGACACAGCCAGATCCGCACTGCGCCCTGCCTGCCGGTCTCCCGTGGGTGAGTGGACACGGCCAGATCCGCACTGCGCCCTGCCTACCCGTCTCCCGTGGGCGAGTGGACACAGCCAGATACGCACTGCGCCCTGCCTGCCCGTTTCCCGTGGGTGAGTGGACACAGCCAGATCCGCACTGCGCCCTGCCTGCCCGTCTCCCGTGGGTGAGTGGACACAGCCAGATCTGCACTGCGCCCTGCCTGCCCATCTCCCGTCGGTGAGTGGACACAGCCAGATCCGCACTGCACCCTGCCTGACCGCCTGCCGTGGGTGAGTGGACACAGCCAGATCCGTACTGCGCCCTGCCCGCCCGTCTGCCGTGGGTCAGTGGACATAGACAGATCCACACAGCACCGTCTCTGCCCGTCTCCCGTGGGTGAGTGCACACACAAGATCCCCACTGCGCCTTGCCTGCCCGTCTCCCGTGGGTGAGTGGACACAGCCAGATCCGCACTGCGCCCTGCCTGCCCGTCTCCCGTGGGTGTGTGGACACAGCCAGATCCGCACTGCGCCCTGCCTGACCGTCTGCCGTGGGTGAGTGGACACAGCCATATCCGCACTGGCCCTGCCTGACCGCCTGCCGTGGGTGAGTGGACACAGCCAGATCCGCACTGCGCCCTGGCTGACCGCCTGCTGTGGGTGCGTGGACACAGCCAGATCCGCACTGCGCCCTGCCTGACCACCTGCCGTGGGTGAGTGGCACAGCCAGATCCGCACTGCGCCCTGCCTGACCGCCTGCTCTGGGTGAGTGGACACAGCCAGATCCGCACTCCGCACTGCCTGCCCGTCTCCCGTGGGCGAGTGGACACAGCCAGATCCGCACTGCGCCCTGCCTGCCCGTCTCCCGTGGGTGAGTGGACACAGCCAGATCCGCACTGCGCCCTGCCTGCCCGTCTCCCGTGGGTGAGTGGACACAGCCAGATCCGCACTGCACCCTGCCTGACCGCCTGCCGTGGGTGAGTGGACACAGCCAGATCCGTACTGCGCCCTGCCCGCCCGTCTGCCGTGGGTCAGTGGACATAGCCAGATCCACACAGCACCGTCTCTGCCCGTCTCCCGTGGGTGAGTGCACACACAATATCCGCACTGCGCCTTGCCTGCCCGTCTCCCGTGGGTGAGTGGACACAGCCAGATCCGCACTGCGCCCTGGCTGACCGCCTGCAGTGGGTGCGTGGACACAGCCAGATCCGCACTGCGCCCTGCCTGACCACCTGCCGTGGGTGAGTGGACACAGCCAGATCCGTACTGCGCCCTGCCTGCCCGTCTCCCGTGGGTGTGTGGACACAGCCAGATCCACACTGCGCCCTGCCTGACCGTCTGCAGTGGGTGAGTGGACACAGCCATATCTGTACTGGCCCTGCCTGACCGCCTGCCGTGGGTGAGTGGACACGGCCAGATCCGCACTGCGCCCTGCCTGACCGCCTGCCGTGGGTGAGTGGACACACCCAGATCCGTACTGCGCCCTGCCTGCCCGTCTGCCGTGGGTCAGTGGACATAGCCAGATCCACACAGCACCGTCTCTGCCCATCTCCTGTGGGTGAGTGGACACAGCCGGATCCGCACTGCGCCCTGCCTGCCCGTCTCCCGTGGGTGAGTGGACACGGCCAGATCCGCACTGCGCCCTGCCTGCCCGTCTCCCGTGGGTGAGTGGACACAGCCAGATATGCACTGCGCCCTGCCTGCCCGTCTCCCGTGTGTGAGTGGACACAGCCAGATCTGCACTGCGCCCTGCCTGCCTATCTCCCGTGGGTGAGTGGACACAGCCAGATCCGCACTGCGCCCTGCTTGCCCGTCTCCCGTGGGTGAGTGGACACAGCCAGATCCGCACTGCACCCTGCCTGACCACCTGCCGTGTGTGAGTGGACACAGCCAGATCCGTACTGTACCCTGCCTGCCCGTCTGCCGTGGGTGAGTGGACACAGCCAGATCCGTACTGCGCCCTGCCTGACCGCCTGCCGTGGGTGAGTGGACACAGCCAGATCCGTACTGCGCCCTGCCTTCCCGTCTGCCGTGGGTCAGTGGACATAGCCAGATCCACACAGCACCGTCTCTGCCCATCTCCCGTGGGTGAGTGGACACAGCCGGATCTGCACTGCGCCCTGCCTGCCCGTCTCCCGTGGGCGAGTGGACACAGCCAGATCCGCACTGCGCCCAGCATGCCCGTCTCCCATGGGCGAGTGGACACAGCCAGATCCGCACTGCGCCCTGCCGGCCTGTCTGCCGTGGGTCAGTGGACACAGCCAGATCCGCACTGCGCCCTGGCTGACCGCCTGCCGTGGGTGCGTGGACACAGCCAGATCCGCACTGCGCCCTGCCTGACCGCCTGCCATGGGTGAGTGGACACAGCCAGATCCGCACTGCGCCCTGCCTGACCGCCTGCCGTGGGTCAGTGGACATAGCCATATCCACACAGCACCCTCTCTGCCCGTCTCCCGTGGGTGTGTGGACACAGCCAGATCCACACTGCGCCTTGCCTGCCCGTCTCCCGTGGGTGAGGGGACACAGCCAGATCCGCACTGCGCCCTGCCTGCCCGTCTCCCGTGGGTGAGTCGACACAGCCAGATCCGCACTGCGCCCTGCCTGCCCGTCCCCCGTGGGTGAGTGGACACAGCCAGATCCGCACTGCGCCTTGCCTGCCCGTCTCCCGTGGGTGAGTGGACACAGCCATATCCGCACTGGCCCTGCCTGACCGCCTGCCGTGGGTGAGTGGACACAGCCAGATCCGCACTGCGCCCTGCCTGACCGTCTGCCGTGGGTGAGTGGACACAGCCAGATCCACACTGCGCCCTGCCTGCCTGTCTGCCGTGGGTGAGTGGACACAGCCAGATCCGCACTACGATCTGCCTGACCGCCTGCCGTGGGTGAGTGGACACGGCCAGATCCGCACTGCGCCCTGCCTGACCGCCTGCCGTGGGTGAGTGGACACAGCCAGATCCGTACTGCGCCCTGCCTGCCCGTCTGCAGTGGGTCAGTGGACATAGCCAGATCCACACAGCACCGTCTCTGCCCAACTCACGTGGGTGAGTGGACACAGCCGGATCCGCACTGCGCCCTGCCTGCCCGTCTCCCGTGGGTGAGTGGACACAGCCAGATCCGCACTGCGCCCTGTCTGCCAGTCTCCCGTGTGTGAGTGGACACGGCCAGATCCGCACTGCGCACTGCCTTCCCGTCTCCCGTGGGCGAGTGGACACAGCCAGATACGCACTGCGCCCTGCCTGCCCGTCTCCCGTGGGTGAGTGGACACAGCGAAATCCGCACTGCGCCCTGCCTGCCCGTCTCCCGTGGGTGAGTGGACACAGCCAGATCTGCACTGCGCCCTGCCTGCCCATCTCCCGTGGGTGAGTGGACACAGCCAGATCCGCACTGCGCCCTGCTTGCCCGTCTCCCGTGGGTGAGTGGACACAGCCAGATCCGCACTGCACCCTGCCTGACCGCCAGCCGTGGGTGAGTGGACACAGCCAGATCCGTACTGCGCCCTGCCTGCCCGTCTGCCGTGGGTGAGTGGACACAGCCAGATCCGCGCTGCGCCCTGCCTGACCGCCTGCCGTGGGTGAGTGGACACAGCCAGATCCGAACTGCGCCCTGCCTTCCCGTCTGCCGTGGGTCAGTGGACATAGCCAGATCCACACAGCACCGTCTCTGCCCATCTCCCGTGGGTGAGTGGACACAGCCGGATCCGCACTGCGCCCTGCCTGCCCGTCTCCCGTGGGCGAGTGGACACAGCCAGATCCGCACTGCGCCCTGCCTGCCCGTCTCCCGTGGGCGAGTGGACACAGCCAGATCCGCACTGCGTACTGCCTGCCCATCTCTCGTGGGCGAGTGGACACAGCCAGATGCGCACTGAGCCCTGCCTGCCCGTCTCCTGTGGGTGAGTGGACACAGCCAGATCCGCACTGCGCCCTGCCTGCCCGTCTCCCGTGGGTGAGTGGACACAGCCAGATCCGCACTGCGCCCTGCCTGCCCGTCTCCCGTGGGTGAGTGGACACAGCCAGATCCACACTGCACCCTGCCTGACCGCCTGCCGTGGGTGAGTGGACTCAGCCAGCTCCGTACTGCGCCCTGCCTGCCCGTCTGCCGTGGGTCATTGGACATAGCCAGATCCACACAGCACCGTCTCTGCCCGTCTCCCGTGGGTGAGTGGACACAGCCAGATCCGCACAGCGCCTTGCCTACCCGTCTCCCGTGGGGGAGTGGACACAGCCAGATCCGCACTGCGCCCTGCCTGCCCGTCTCCCGTGGGTGAGTGGACACAGCCAGATCCGCACTGCACCCTGCCTGACCGTCTGCCGTGGGTGAGTGGACACAGCCATATCCGCACTGCGCCCTGCCTGACCGCCTAACGTGGGTGAGTGGACACAGCCAGATCCGCACTGCGCCCTGCCTGCCCGTCTCCCGTGGGCGAGTGGACACAGCCAGATCCGCATTGCGCCCTGCCTGACCGTCTGCCGTGGGTGAGTGGACACAGCCAGATCCGCACTGCGCCCTGCCTGCCCGTCTGCCGTGGGCAAGTGGACACAGCCAGATCCGCACTGCGCCCTGCCTGACCGTCTTCCGTGGGTGAGTGGACACAGCCAGATCCACACTGCGCCCTGCCTGCCAGTCTGCCGTGGGTGAGTGGACACAGCCAGATCCGCACTGCGCCCTGCCTGCCCGTCTGCCGTGGGTCAGTGGACATAGCCATATCCACACAGCACCCTCTCTGCCCGTCTCCCGTAGGTGAGTGGACACAGCCAGATCCACACTGCGCCTTGCATGCCCGTCTCCCCTGGGTGAGGGGACACAGCCAGATCCGCACTGCGCCCTGCCTGCCCGTCTCCCGTGGGTGAGTGGACACAGCCAGATCCACACTGCGCTCTGCCTGCCCGTCTCCCGTGGGTGAGTGGACACAGCCAGATCCGCACTGCGCCTTGCCTGCCCGTCTCCCGTCAGTGAGTGGACACAGCCAGATCCACACTGCGCCCTGCCTGCCCGTCTCCCGTGGGTGAGTGGACACAGCCAGATCCGCACTGCGCCTTGCGTGCTCGTCTCCCGTCAGTGAGTGGACACAGCCAGATCCGCACTGCGCCCTGCCTGCCCGTCCGCCGTGGGCGAGTAGACACAGCCAGATCCGCACTGCGCTCTGCCTGCTCGTCTCCCGTGGGTGAGTGGACACAGACAGATCCGCACTGCGCCCTGCCTGCCCGTCTCCCGTGGGCGAGTGGACACAGCCATATCCGTACTGGCCCTGCCTGACCGCCTGCCGTGGGTGAGTGGACACAGCCAGATCCGCACTGCGCCCTGCCTGCCCGTCTCCCGTGGGTGAGTGGACACAGCCAGATCCGCACTGCGCCCTGCCTGCCCGTCTCCCGTGGGTGAGTGGACACAGCCAGATCCGCACTGCGCCCTGCCGGCCTGTCTGCCGTGGGTCAGTGGACACAGCCAGATCCGCGCTGCGCCCTGGCTGACCGCCTGCCGTGGGTGCGTGGACACAGCCAGATCCGCACTGCGCCCTGCCTGACCGCCTGCCGTGGGTGAGTGGACACAGCCAGATCCGCACTGCGCCCTGCCTGACCGTCTGCCGTGGGTGAATGGACACAGCCAGATCCGCACTGCGCCCTGACTGACCGCCTGCCGTGGGTGAGTGGACACAGCCAAATCCGCACTGCACCCTGCCTGCCCGTCTCCCGTGGGTGAGTGGACACAGCCAGATCCGCACTGCGCCCTGCCTGACCGCCTGCCGTGGGTGAGTGGACACAGCCAGATCCGCACTGCGCCCTGCCGGCCTGTCTGCCGTGGGTCAGTGGACACAGCCAGATCCGCGCTGCGCCCTGGCTGACCGCCTGCCGTGGGTGCGTGGACACAGCCAGATCCGCACTGCGCCCTGCCTGACCGCCTGCCGTGGGTGAGTGGACACAGCCAGATCCGCACTGCGCCCTGCCTGACCGTCTGCCGTGGGTGAATGGACACAGCCAGATCCGCACTGCGCCCTGACTGACCGCCTGCCGTGGGTGAGTGGACACAGCCAAATCCGCACTGCACCCTGCCTGCCCGTCTCCCGTGGGTGAGTGGACACAGCCAGATCCGCACTGCGCCCTGCCTGCCCGTCTCCCGTGGGTGAGTGGACACAGCCAGATCCGCACTGCGCCCTGCCGGCCTGTCTGCCGTGGGTCAGTGGACACAGCCAGATCCGCGCTGCGCCCTGGCTGACCGCCTGCCGTGGGTGCGTGGACACAGCCAGATCCGCGCTGCGCCCTGGCTGACCGCCTGCCGTGGGTGCGTGGACACAGCCAGATCCGCACTGCGCCCTGCCTGACCGCCTGCCGTGGGTGAGTGGACACAGCCAGATCCGCACTGCGCCCTGCCTGACCGTCTGCCGTGGGTGAATGGACACAGCCAGATCCGCACTGCGCCCTGACTGACCGCCTGCCGTGGGTGAGTGGACACAGCCAGATCCACACTGCGCCCTGCCTGCCCATCTCCCGTGGGTGAGTGGACACAGCCAGATCCGCACTGCGCCTTGCCTGCCCGTCCCCCGTGGGTGAGTGGACACAGCCATATCCGCACTGCGCCCTGCATGACCGCCTGCCGTGGGTCAGTGGACATAGCCAGATCCACACAGCACCGTCTCTGCCCGTCTCCCGTGGGTGAGTGGACACAGCCAGATCCGCACTGCCCCCTGCCTGACCGTCTGCCGTGGGTGAGTGGACACAGCCATATCCGCACTGCGCCGTCCCCGACCGCCTGCCGTGGGTGAGTGGACACAGCCAGATCCGCACTGCGCCCTGCCTGCCCGTCGGCCGTGGGTCAGTGGACATAGCCAAATCCACACAGCACCGTCTCTGCCCGTCTCCCGTGGGTGAGTGGACACAGCCAGATCCACACTGCGCCCTGCATGCCCGTCTCCCGTGGGTGAGTTGACACAGCCAGATCCGCACTGCGCCCTGCCTGCCTGTCTCCCGTGGGTGAGTGGACACAGCCAGATCCGCACTGCACCCTGCCTGACCGCCTGCCGTGGGTGAGTGGACACAGCCAGATCCGTACTGCGCCCTGCCCGCCCGTCTGCCGTGGGTCAGTGGACATAGACAGATCCACACAGCACCGTCTCTGCCCGTCTCCTGTGGGTGAGTGCACACAAAAGATCCGCACTGCGCCTTGCCTGCCCGTCTCCCGTGGGTGAGTGGACACAGCCAGATCCGCACTGCGCCCTGCCTGCCCGTCTCCCGTGGGTGTGTGGACACAGCCAGATCCGCACTGCGCCCTGCCTGACCGTCTGCCGTGGGTGAGTGGACACAGCCAGATCCGCACTGTGCCCTGGCTGACCGCCTGCTGTGGGTGCATGGACACAGCCAGATCCGCACTGCGCCCTGCCTGACCGCCTGCCGTGGGTGAGTGGACACAGCCAGATCCGCACGGCGCCCTGCCTGACCGTCTGCCGTGGGTGAGTGGACACAGCCAGATCCGCACTGCGCCCTGCCTGACCGCCTGCCGTGGGTGAGTGGACACAGCCAGATCCGCACTACGCCGTGCCTGCCCGTCTCCCGTGGGCGAGTGGACACAGCCAGATCCGCACTGCGCCCTGGCTGATCGCCTGCCGTGGGTGCGTGGACACAGCCAGATCCGCACTGCGCCCTGCCTGACCGCCTGCCGTGGGTTAGTGGACACAGCCAGATCCGCACTGCACCCTGCCTGACCGTCTGCCGTGGGTGAGTGGACACAGCCAGATCCACACTGCGCCCTGCCTGCCCGTCTGCCGTGGGTGAGCGGACACAGCCATATCCGCACTACGATCTGCCTGACCGCCTGCCGTGGGTGAGTGGACACGGCCAGATCCGCACTGCGCCCTACCTGACCGCCTGCCGTGGGTGAGTGGACACAGCCAGATCCGTACTGTGCCCTGCCTGCCCGTCTGCCGTGGGTCAGTGGACATAGCCAGATCCACACAGCACCGTCTCTGCCCATCTCCCGTGGGTGAGTGGACACAGCTGGATCCGCACTGCGCCCTGCCTGCCCGTCTCCCGTGGGTGAGTGGACACAGCCAGATCCGCACTGCGCCCTGCCTGCCGGTCTCCCGTGGGTGAGTGGACACGGCCAGATCCGCACTGCGCCCTGCCTACCCGTCTCCCGTGGGCGAGTGGACACAGCCAGATACGCACTGCGCCCTGCCTGCCCGTTTCCCGTGGGTGAGTGGACACAGCCAAATCCGCACTGCGCCCTGCCTGCCCGTCTCCCGTGGGTGAGTGGACACAGCCAGATCTGCACTGCGCCCTGCCTGAACATCTCCCGTGGGTGAGTGGACACAGCCAGATCCGCACTGCACCCTGCCTGACCGCCTGCCGTGGGTGAGTGGACACAGCCAGATCCGTACTGCGCCCTGCCCGCCCGTCTGCCGTGGGTCAGTGGACATAGACAGATCCACACAGCACCGTCTCTGCCCGTCTCCCGTGGGTGAGTGCACACACAAGATCCCCACTGCGCCTTGCCTGCCCGTCTCCCGTGGGTGAGTGGACACAGCCAGATCCGCACTGCGCCCTGCCTGCCCGTCTCCCGTGGGTGTGTGGACACAGCCAGATCCGCACTGCGCCCTGCCTGACCGTCTGCCGTGGGTGAGTGGACACAGCCATATCCGCACTGGCCCTGCCTGACCGCCTGCCGTGGGTGAGTGGACACAGCCAGATCCGCACTGCGCCCTGGCTGACCGCCTGCTGTGGGTGCGTGGACACAGCCAGATCCGCACTGCGCCCTGCCTGACCACCTGCCGTGGGTGAGTGGACACAGCCAGATCCGCACTGCGCCCTGCCTGACCGCCTGCTCTGGGTGAGTGGACACAGCCAGATCCGCACTCCGCACTGCCTGCCCGTCTCCCGTGGGCGAGTGGACACAGCCAGATCCGCACTGCGCCCTGCCTGCCCGTCTCCCGTGGGTGAGTGGACACAGCCAGATCCGCACTGCGCCCTGCCTGCCCGTCTCCCGTGGGTGAGTGGACACAGCCAGATCCGCACTGCACCCTGCCTGACCGCCTGCCGTGGGTGAGTGGACACAGCCAGATCTGTACTGCGCTCTGCCCGCCCGTCTGCCGTGGGTCAGTGGACATAGCCAGATCCACACAGCACCGTCTCTGCCCGTCTCCCGTGGGTGAGTGCACACACAATATCCGCACTGCGCCTTGCCTGCCCGTCTCCCGTGGGTGAGTGGACACAGCCTGATCAGCACTGCGCCCTGGCTGACCGCCTGCAATGGGTGCGTGGACACAGCCAGATCCGCACTGCGCCCTGCCTGACCACCTGCCGTGGGTGAGTGGACACAGCCAGATCCGTACTGCGCCCTGCCTGCCCGTCTCCCGTGGGTGTGTGGACACAGCCAGATCCACACTGCGCCCTGCCTGACCGTCTGCAGTGGGTGAGTGGACACAGCCATATCTGTACTGGCCCTGCCTGACCGCCTGCCGTGGGTGAGTGGACACGGCCAGATCCGCACTGCGCCCTGCCTGACCGCCTGCCGTGGGTGAGTGGACACAGCCAGATCCGTACTGCGCCCTGCCTGCCCGTCTGCCGTGGGTCAGTGGACATAGCCAGATCCACACAGCACCGTCTCTGCCCATCTCCTGTGGGTGAGTGGACACAGCCGGATCCGCACTGCGCCCTGCCTGCCCGTCTCCCGTGGGTGAGTGGACACGGCCAGATCCGCACTGCGCCCTGCCTGCCCGTCTCCCGTGGGTGAGTGGACACAGCCAGATATGCACTGCGCCCTGCCTGCCCGTCTTCCGTGTGTGAGTGGACACAGCCAGATCTGCACTGCGCCCTGCCTGCCCATCTCCCGTGGGTGAGTGGACACAGCCAGATCCGCACTGCACCCTGCCTGACCACCTGCCGTGTGTGAGTGGACACAGCCAGATCCGTACTGTACCCTGCCTGCCCGTCTGTCGTGGGTGAGTGGACACAGCCAGATCCGTACTGCGCCCTGCCTGACCGCCTGCCGTGGGTGAGTGGACACAGCCAGATCCGTACTGCGCCCTGCCTTCCCGTCTGCCGTGGGTCAGTGGACATAGCCAGATCCACACAGCACCGTCTCTGCCCATCTCCCGTGGGTGAGTGGACACAGCCGGATCCGCACTGCGCCCTGCCTGCCCGTCTCCCGTGGGCGAGTGGACACAGCCAGATCCGCACTGCGCCCAGCATGCCCGTCTCCCGTGGGCGAGTGGACACAGCCAGATCCGCACTGCGCCCTGCCGGCCTGTCTGCCGTGGGTCAGTGGACACAGCCAGATCCGCACTGCGCCCTGGCTGACCGCCTGCCGTGGGTGCGTGGACACAGCCAGATCCGCACTGCGCCCTGCCTGACCGCCTGCCATGGGTGAGTGGACACAGCCAGATCCGCACTGCGCCCTGCCTGACCGTCTGCCGTGGGTGAGTGGACACAGCCAGATCCACACTGCGCCCTGCCTGTCAGTCTGCCGTGGGTGAGTGGACACAGCCAGATCCGCACTGCGCCCTGCCTGCCCATCTCCCGTAGGTGAGTGGACACAGCCAGATCCGCACTGCGCCCTGCCTGCCCGTCTCCCGTGGGTGAGTGGACACAGCCAGATCCACACTGCACCCTGCCTGACCGCCTGCCGTGGGTGAGTGGACTCAGCCAGCTCCGTACTTCGCCCTGCCTGCCCGTCTGCCGTGGGTGAGTGGACACAGCCAGATCTGCACTACGATCTGCCTGACCGCCTGCCGTGGGTGAGTGGACACGGCCAGATCCGCACTGCGCCCTGCCTGACCGCCTACCGTGGGTGAGTGGACACAGCCATATCCGTACTGCGCCCTGCCTGCCCGTCTGCCGTGGGTCAGTGGACATAGCCTGATCCACACAGCACCGTCTCTGCCCATATCCCGTGGGTGAGTGGACACAGCCGGATCCGCACTGCGCCCTGCCTGCCCGTCTCCCGTGGGTGAGTGGACACAGCCAGATCCGCACTGCGCCCTGCCTGCCGGTCTCCCGTGGGTGAGTGGACACGGCCAGATCCGCACTGCGCCCTGCCTGCCCGTCTCCCGTGGGCGAGTGGACACAGCCAGATACGCACTGCGCCCTGCCTGCCCGTCTCCCGTGGGTGAGTGGACACAGCCAAATCCGCACTGCGCCCTGCCTGCCCGTCTCCCGTGGGTGAGTGGACACAGCCGGATCTGCAATGCGCCCTGCCTGCCCATCTCCCGTGGGTGAGCGGACACAGCCAGATCTGCACTGCGCCCTGCTTGCCCGTCTCCCGTGGGTGAGTGGACACAGCCAGATCCGCACTGCACCCTGCCTGACCGCCTGCCGTGTGTGAGTGGACACAGCCAGATCCGTACTGCGCCCTGCCTGCCCGTCTGCCGTGGGTGAGTGGACACAGCCAGATCCGTACTGCGCCCTGCCTGACCGCGTGCCGTGGGAGAGTGGACACAGCCAGATCCGTACTGCGCCCTGCCTTCCCGTCTGCCGTGGGTCAGTGGACATAGCCAGATCCACAAAGCACCGTCTCTGCCCATCTCCCGTGGGTGAGTGGACACAGCCGGATCCGCACTGCGCCCTGCCTGCCCGTCTCCCGTGGGCGAGTGGACACAGCCAGATCCGCACTGCGCCCTGCCTGCCCGTCTCCCGTGGGCGAGTGGACACAGCCAGATCCGCACTGCGCACTGCCTGCCCATCTCTCGTGGGCGAGTGGACACAGCCAGATCCGCACTGCGCCCTGCCTGCCCGTCTCCTGTGGGTGAGTGGACACAGCCAGATCCGCACTGCGCCCTGCCTGCCCGTCTCCCGTGGGTGAGTGGACACAGCCAGATCCGCACTGCGCCCTGCCTGCCCGTCTCCCGTGGGTGAGTGGACACAGCCAGATCCACACTGCACCATGCCTGACCGCCTGCCGTGGGTGAGTGGACTCAGCAAGCTCCGTAATGCGCCCTGCCTGCCCGTCTGCCGTGGGTCATTGGACATAGCCAGATCCACACAGCACCGTCTCTGCCCGTCTCCCGTGGGTGAGTGGACACAGCCAGATCCGCACTGCGCCTTGCCTACCCGTCTCCCGTGGGTGAGTGGACACAGCCAGATCCGCACTGCGCCTTGCCTACCCGTCTCCCGTGGGTGAGTGGACACAGCCAGATCCGCACTGCGCCCTGCCTGCCCGTCTCCCGTGTGTGAGTGCACACCGCCAGATCCGCACTGCGCCTTGCCTGCCCGTCTCCTGTAGGTGAGTGGACACAGCCAGATCCGCACTGCGCCCTGCCTGCCCGTCTCCCGTGGGTGAGTGGACACAGCCAGATCCGCACTGCGCCTTGCCTGCCCGTCTCCCGTAGGTGAGTGGACACAGCCAGATCCGCACTGCGCCCTGCCTGCCCGTCTCCCGTGTGTGAGTGCACACAGCCAGATCCGCACTGCGCCTTGCCTGCCCGTCTCCTGTAGGTGAGTGGACACAGCCAGATCCGCACTGCGCCCTGCCTGCCCGTCTCCCGTGGGTGAGTGGACACAGCCAGATCCGCACTGCGCCTTGCCTGCCCGTCTCCCGTAGGTGAGTGGACACAGCCAGATCCGCACTGCGCCCTGCCTGCCCGTCTCCCGTGGGTGAGTGGACACAGCCAGATCCGTACTGCGCCCTGCCCGCCCGTCTGCCGTGGGTCAGTGGACATAGCCAGATCCACACAGCACCGTCTCTGCCCGTCTCACGTGGGTGAGTGCACACACAAGATCCGCACTGCGCCTTGCCTGCCCGTCTCCCGTGGGTGAGTGGACACAGCCAGATCCGCACTGCGCCCTGCCTGCTCGTCTCCCGTGGGTGTGTGGACACAGCCAGATCCGCACTGCGCCCTGCCTGACCGTCTGCTGTGGGTGAGTGGACACAGCCATATCTGTACTGGCCCTGCCTGACCGCCTGCCGTGGGTGAGTGGACACAGCCAGATCCGCACTGCGCCCTGGCTGACCGCCTGCAGTGGGTGCATGGACACAGCAAGATCCGCACTTAGCCATGCCTGACCGTCTGCCAAGGGTGATTGGACACAGCCAGATCCGCACTGCGCCCTGCCTGACCGCCTGCCGTGGGTGAGTGGACACAGCCAAATCCGCACTGCACCCTGCTTGCCGGTCTCCCGTGGGCGAGTGGACACAGCCAGATCCAAACTGCGCCCTGCCTGCCCATCTCCCGTGGGTGAGTGGAAACAGCCAGATCCGCACTGCGCCTTGCCTGCCCGTCTCCCGTGGGTGAGTGGACACAGCCAGATCCGCACTGCGCCCTGCCTGCCCGTCTCCCGTGGGTGAGTGGACACAGCCAGATCAGCACTGCCCCCTGCCTGACAGTCTGCCGTGGGTGAGTGGACACAGCCAGATCCGTACTGCGCCCTGCCTTCCCGTCTGCCGTGGGTCAGTGGACATAGCCAGATCCACACAGCACCGTCTCTGCCCATCTCCCGTGGGTGAGTGGACACAGCCGGATCGGCACTGCGCCCTGCCTGCCCGTCTCCCGTGGGCGAGTGGACACAGCCAGATCCGCACTGCGCCCTGCCTGCCCGTCTCCCGTGGGCGAGTGGACACAGCCAGATCCGCACTGCGCACTGCCTGCCCATCTCTCGTGGGCGAGTGGACACAGCCAGATCCGCACTGAGCCCTGCCTGCCCGTCTCCTGTGGGTGAGTGGACACAGCCAGATCCGCACTGCGCCCTGCCTGCCCGTCTCCCGTGGGTGAGTGGACACAGCCAGATCCGCACTGCGCCCTGCCTGCCCGTCTCCCGTGGGTGAGTGGACAGAGCCAGATCCACACTGCACCCTGCCTGACCGCCTGCCGTGGGTGAGTGGACTCAGCCAGCTCCGTACTGCGCCCTGCCTGCCCGTCTGCCGTGGGTCATTGGACATAGCCAGATCCACACAGCAACGTCTCTGCCCGTCTCCCGTGGGTGTGTGGACACAGCCAGATCCGCACTGCGCCTTGCCTACCCGTCTCCCGTGGGGGAGTGGACACAGCCAGATCCGCACTGCGCCCTGCCTGCCCGTCTCCCGTGGGTGAGTGGACACAGCCAGATCCGCACTGCGCCCTGCCTGACCGTCTGCCGTGGGTGAGTGGACACAGCCATATCCGCACTGCGCCCTGCCTGACCGCCTGCCGTGGGTGAGTGGACACAGCCAGATCCGCACTGCGCCCTGCCTGCCCGTCTCCCGTGGGCGAGTGGACACAGCCAGATCCGCATTGCGCCCTGCCTGCCCGTCTGCCGTGGGTGAGTGGACACAGCCAGATCCGCACTGCGCCCTGCCTGACCGTCTGCCGTGGGTGAGTGGACACAGCCAGATCCGCACTGCGCCCTGCCTGCCCATCTGCCGTGGGTGAGTGGACACAGCCAGATCCGTACTGTGCCCTGCCTGACCGTCTGCCGTGGGTGAGTGGACACAGCGATATCCGCACTGCGCCCTGGCTGACCGCCTGCTGTGGCTGCGTGGACACAGCCAGATCCGCACTGCGCCCTGCCTGACCGCCTGCCGTGGGTGAGTGGACACAGCCAGATCCGCACTGTGCCCTGCCTGCCCGTCGCCCGTGGGTGAGTGGACACAGCCAGATCCGCACTGCGCCCTGCCAGCCCGTCTAGCGTGGGCGAGTGGACACAGCCAGATCCACACTGCGCCCTGCCTGACCGTCTGCCGTGGGTGAGTGGACACAGCCAGATCCGCACTGCGCCCTGCCTGCCCGTCTGCCGTGGGCAAGTGGACACAGCCAGATCCGCACTGCGCCCTGCCTGACCGTCTGCCGTGGGTGAGTGGACACAGCCAGATCCACACTGCGCCCTGCCTGCCAGTCTGCCGTGGGTGAGTGGACACAGCCAGATCCGCACTGCGCCCTGCCTGCCCGTATGCCGTGGGTCAGTGGACATAGCCATATCCACACAGCACCCTCTCTGCCCGTCTCCCGTGGGTGAGTGGACACAGCCAGATCCACACTGCGCCTTGCCTGCCCGTGTTCCCTGGGTGAGGGGACACAGCCAGATCCGCACTGCGCCCTGCCTGCCCGTCTCCCGTGGGTGAGTGGACACAGCCAGATCCACACTGCGCTCTGCCTGCCCGTCTCCCGTGGGTGAGTGGACACAGCCAGATCCGCACTGCGCCTTGCCTGCCCGTCTCCCGTCAGTGAGTGGACACAGCCAGATCCACACTGCGCCCTGCCTGCCCGTCTCCCGTGGGTGAGTCGACACAGCCAGATCCGCACTGCGCCTTGCGTGCTCGTCTCCCGTCAGTGAGTCGACACAGCCAGATCCGCACTGCGCCCTGCCTGCCCGTCCGCCGTGGGCGAGTAGACACAGCCAGATCCGCACTGCGCCCTGCCTGCCCGTCTCCCGTGGGTGAGTGGACACAGACAGATCCGCACTGCGCCCTGCCTGCCCGTCTCCCGTGGGCGAGTGGACACAGCCATATCCATACTGGCCCTGCCTGACCGCCTGCCGTGGGTGAGTGGACACAGCCAGATCCGCACTGCGCCCTGCCTGCCCATCTCCCGTGGGTGAGTGGACACAGCCAGATCCGCACTGCGCCCTGCCTGCCCGTCTCCCGTGGGTGAGTGCACACAGCCAGATCCGCACTGCGCCCTGCCTGCCCGTCTCCCGTGGGTGAGTGGACACAGCCAGATCCGCACTGCGCCCTGCCGGCATGTCTGCCGTGGGTCAGTGGACACAGCCAGATCCGCACTGCGCCCTGGCTGACCGCCTGCCGTGGGTGCGTGGACACAGCCAGATCCGCACTGCGCCCTGCCTGACCGCCTGCCATGGGTGAGTGGACACAGCCAGATCCGCACTGCGCCCTGCCTGACCCTCTGCCGTGGGTGAGTGGACACAGCCAGATCCGCACTGCGCCCTGCCTGACCGCCTGCCGTGGGTGAGTGGACACAGCCAAATCCGCACTGCACCCTGCCTGCCCGACTCCCGTGGGCAAGTGGGTGAGTAGACACTGCCAGATCCGCACTGCGCCCTGCCTGCCCGTCTCCCGTGGGTGAGTGGACACAGCCATATCCGCACTGCGCCCTCCCCTACCGCCTGCCGTGGGTGAGTGGACACAGCCAGATCCGCACTGCGCCCTGCCTGCCCGTCGGCCGTGGGTCAGTGGACATAGCCAAATCCACACAGCACCGTCTCTGCCCGTCTCCCGTGGGTGAGTGGACACAGCCAGATCCACACTGCGCCCTGCCTGCCCGTCTCTCGTGGGTGAGTTGACACAGCCAGATCCGCACTGCGCCCTGCCTGCCCGTCTCCCGTGGGTGAGTGGACACAGCCAGATCCGCACTGCACCCTGCCTGACCGCCTGCCGTGGGTGAGTGGACACAGCCAGATCCGTACTGCGCCCTGCCCGCCCGTCTGCCGTGGGTCAGTGGACATAGACAGATCCACACAGCACCGTCTCTGCCCGTCTCCCGTGGGTGAGTGCACACACAAGATCCGCACTGCGCCTTTCCTGCCCGTCTCCCGTGGGTGAGTGGACACAGCCAGATCCGCACTGCGCCCTGCCTGCCCGTCTCCCGTGGGTGTGTGGACACAGCCAGATCCGTACTGCGCCCTGCCTGACCGTCTGCCGTGGGTGAGTGGATACAGCCATATCCGCACTGGCCCTGCCTGACCGCCTGCCGTGGGTGAGTGGACACAGCCAGATCCGCACTGCGCCCTGGCTGACCGCCTGCTGTGGGTGCGTGGACACAGCCAGATCCGCACTGCGCCCTGCCTGACCGCCTGCCATGGGTGAGTGGACACAGCCAGATCCGCACGGCGCCCTGCCTTACCGTCTGCCGTGGGTGAGTGGACACAGCCAGATCCGCACTGCGCCCTGCCTGACCACCTGCCGTGGGTGAGTGGACTCAGCCAGATACGCACTGCGCCCTGCCTGCCCGTTTCCCGTGGGTGAGTGGACACAGCCAAATCCGCACTGCGCCCTGCCTGCCCGTCTCCCGTGGGTGAGTGGACACAACCAGATCTGCACTGCGCCCTGCCTGCCCATCTCCCGTGGGTGAGTGGACACAGCCAGATCCGCACTGCGCCCTGCTTGCCCGTCTCCCGTGAGTGAGTGGACACAGCCAGATCCGCACTGCACCCTGCCTGACCGCCTGCCGTGGGTGAGTGGACACAGCCAGATCCGTACTGCGCCCTGCCTGCCCGTCTGCCGTGGGTGAGTGGACACAGCCAGATCCGTACTGCGCCCTGCCTGACCGCCTGCCGTGTGTGAGTGGACACAGCCAGATCCGTACTGCGCCCTGCCTTCCCGTCTGCCGTGGGTCAGTGGACATAGCCAGATCCACACAGCACCGTCTCTGCCCATCTCCCGTGGGTGAGTGGACACAGCCGGATCCGCACTGGCCCTGCCTGCCCGTCTCCCGTGGGCGAGTGGACACAGCCAGATCCGCACTGCGCCCTGCCTTCCCGTCTCCCTTGGGTGAGTGGACACAGCCAGATCCACACTGGACCCTGCCTGACCGCCTGCCGTGGATGAGTGGACTCAGCCAGCTCCGTACTGCGCCCTGCCTGCCCGTCTGCCGTGGGTCATTGGACAAAGCCAGATCCACACAGCACCGTCTCTGCCCGTCTCCCGTGGGTGAGTGGACACAGCCAGATCCGCACTGCGCCGTGCCTACCCGTCTCCCGTGGGAGAGTGGACACAGCCAGATCCGCACTGCTCCCTGCCTGACCGCCTGCCGTGGGTGAGTGGACAGAGCCAGATCTGTACTGCGCCCTGCCCGCCCGTCTGCCGTGGGTCAGTGGACATAGCCAGATCCACACAGTACCGTCTCTGCCCGTCTCCCGTGGGTGAGTGCACACACAAGATCCGCACTGCGCCTTGCCTGCCCGTCTCCCGTGGTTGAGTGGACACAGCCTGAGCCGCACTGCGCCCTGCCTGCCCGTCTCCCGTGGGTGAGTGGACACAGCCAGATCCGCACTGCGCCGTGCCTACCCGTCTCCCGTGGGAGAGTGGACACAGCCAGATCCGCACTGCTCCCTGCCTGACCGCCTGCCGTGGGTGAGTGGACAGAGCCAGATCTGTACTGCGCCCTGCCCGCCCGTCTGCCGTGGGTCAGTGGACATAGCCAGATCCACACAGTACCGTCTCTGCCCGTCTCCCGTGGGTGAGTGCACACACAAGATCCGCACTGCGCCTTGCCTGCCCGTCTCCCGTGGTTGAGTGGACACAGCCTGAGCCGCACTGCGCCCTGCCTGCCCGTCTCCCGTGGGTGTGTGGACACAGCCAGATCCGCACTGCGCCCTGCCTGACCGTCTGCCGTTGGTGAGTGGACACAGCCATATCTGTAATGGCCCTGCCTGACCGCCTGCCGTGGGTGAGTGGACACAGCCAGATCCGCAATGCGCCCTGGCTGACCGCCTGCAGTGGGTGCGTCGACACAGCCAGATCCGCACTGCGCCCTGCCTGACCACCTGCCATGGGTGAGTGGACACAGCCAGATCCGTACTGCGCCCTGCCTGCCCGTCTCCCGTGGGTGTGTGGACACAGCCAGATCCGCACTGCGCCCTGCCTGACCGTCTGCAGTGGGTGAGTGGACACAGCCATATCTGTACTGGCCCTGCCTGACCGCCTGCCGTGGGTGAGTGGACACGGCCAGATCCGCACTGCGCCCTGCCTGACCGCCTGCCGTGGGTGAGTGGACACAGCCAGATCCGTACTGCGCCCTGCCTGCCCGTCTGCCGTGGGTCAGTGGACATAGCCAGATCCACACAGCACCGTCTCTGCCCATCTCCTGTGGGTGAGTGGACACAGCCGGATCCGCACTGCGCCCTGCCTGCCCGTCTCCCGTGGGTGAGTGGACACGGCCAGATCCGCACTGCGCCCTGCCTGCCCGTCTCCCGTGGGTGAGTGGACACAGCCAGATACGCACTGCGCCCTGCCTGCCCGTCTCCCGTGGGTGAGTGGACACAGCCAGATCCACACTGCGCCCTGTCTGCCCGTCTCCCGTGGGTGTGTGGACACAGCCAGATCCGCACTGCGCCCTGCCTGACCGTCTACCGTGGGTGAGTGGACACAGCCATATCCGCACTGGCCCTGCCTGACCGCCTGCCGTGGGTGAGTGGACACAGCCAGATCCGCACTGCGCCCTGCCTGACCGTCTGCCGTGGGTGAGTGGACACAGCCAGATCCACACTGCGCCCTGCCTGCCTGTCTGCCGTGGGTGAGTGGACACAGCCAGATCCGCACTACGATCTGCCTGACCGCCTGCCGTGGGTGAGTGGACACGGCCAGATCCGCACTGCGCCCTGCCTGACCGCCTGCCGTGGGTGAGTGGACACAGCCAGATCCGTACTGCGCCCTGCCTGCCCGTCTGCCGTGGGTCAGTGGACATAGCCAGATCCACACAGCACCGTCTCTGCCCATCTCCCGTGGGTGAGTGGACACAGCCGGATCCGCACTGCGCCCTGCCTGCCCGTCTCCCGTGGGTGAGTGGACACAGCCAGATCCGCACTGCGCCCTGCCTGCCAGTCTCCCGTGTGTGAGTGGACACGGCCAGATCCGCACTGCGCACTGCCTTCCCGTCTCCCGTGGGCGAGTGGACACAGCCAGATACGCACTGCGCCCTGCCTGCCCGTCTCCCGTGGGTGAGTGGACACAGCCAAATCCGCACTGCGCCCTGCCTGCCCGTCTCCCGTGGGTGAGTGGACACAGCCAGATCTGCACTGCGCCCTGCCTGCCCATCTCCCGTGGGTGAGTGGACACAGCCAGATCCGCACTGCGCCCTGCTTGCCCGTCTCCCGTGGGTGAGTGGACACAGCCAGATCCGCACTGCACCCTGCCTGACCGCCAGCCGTGGGTGAGTGGACACAGCCAGATCCGTACTGCGCCCTGCCTGCCCGTCTGCCGTGGGTGAGTGGACACAGCCAGATCCGTACTGCGCCCTGCCTGACCGCCTGCCGTGGGTGAGTGGACACAGCCATATCCGCACTGCGCCCTGCCTGACCGCCTGCCGTGGGTCAGTGGACATAGCCAGATCCACACAGCACCGTCTCTGCCCGTCTCCCGTGGGTGAGTGGACACAGCCAGATCCGCACTGCCCCCTGCCTGACCGTCTGCCATGGGTGAGTGGACACAGCCATATCCGCACTGCGCCCTCCCTGACCGCCTGCCGTGGGTGAGTGGACACAGCCAGATCCGCACTGCGCCCTGCCTGCCCGTCTGCCGTGGGTCAGTGGACATAGCCAAATCCACACAGCACCGTCTCTGCCCGTCTCCCGTGGGTGAGTGGACACAGCCAGATCCGCACTGCGCCCTGCCTGCCCGTCTCACGTGGGTGAGTGGACACAGCCAGATCCGCACTGCGCCCTGCCTGCCCGTCTCCCGTGGGTGAGTGGACACAGCCAGATCCGCACTGCACCCTGCCTGACCGCCTGCCGTGGGTGAGTGGACACAGCCAGATCCGTACTGCGCCCTGCCCGCCCGTCTGCCGTGCGTCAGTGGACATAGCCAGATCCACACAGCACCGTCTCTGCCCGTCTCCCGTGGGTGAGTGCACACACAAGATCCGCACTGCGCCTTGCCTGCCCGTCTCCCGTGGGTGAGTGGACACAGCCAGATCCGCACTGCGCCCTGCCTGCCCGTCTCCCGTGGGTGTGTGGATACAGCCAGATCCGCACTGCGCCCTGCCTGACCGTCTGCCGTGGGTGAGTGGACACAGCCATATCCGCACTGGCCCTGCCTGACCGCCTGCCGTGGGTGAGTGGACACAGCGAGATCCGCACTGCGCCCTGGCTGACCGCCTGCTGTGGGTGCGTGGACACAGCCAGATCCGCACTGCGCCCTGCCTGACCGCCTGCCGAGGGTGAGTGGACACAGCCAGATCCGCACGGCGCCCTGCCTGACCGTCTGCCGTGGGTGAGTGGACACAGCCAGATCCGCACTGCGCCCTGCCTGACCGCCTGCCGTGGGTGAGTGGACACAGCCAGATCCGCACTGCGCCGTGCCTGCCCGTATCCCGTGGGCGAGTGGACACAGCCAGATCCGCACTGCGCCCTGGCTGATCACCTGCTGTGGGTGCGTGGACAAGGCCAGATCCGCACTGCGCCCTGCCTGACCGCCTGCCGTGTGTGAGTGGACACACCCTGATCCGCACTGCGCCCTTCCTGACCGTCTGCCGTGGGTGAGTGGACACAGCCAGATCCGCACTGCGCCCTGCCTGCCCGTCTCCCGTGGGTGAGTGGACACAGCCAGATCCGCACTGCGCCCTGCCTGCCCGTCTCCCGTGGGTGAGTGGACACAGCCAGATCCACACTGCACCCTGCCTGACCGCCTGCCGTGGGTGAGTGGACTCAGCCAGCTGCGTACTGCGCCCTGCCTGCCCGTCTGCCGTGGGTCATTGGACATAGCCAGATCCACACAGCACCGTCTCTGCCCGTCTCCCGTGGGTGAGTGGACACAGCCAGATCCGCACTGCGCCCTGCCTGACCGCCTGCCGTGGGTGAGTGGACACAGCCAGATCCGCACTGTGCCCTGCCTGACCGTCTGCCGTGAATGAGTGGACACAGCCAGATCCGCACTGCGCCCTGCCTGACCGCCTGCCGTGGGTGAGTGGACACAGCCAGATCCGAACTGCGCCCTGCCTGCCCGTCTCCCGTGGGCGAGTGGACACAGCCAGATCCGCACTGCGCCCTGCCTACCTGTCTGCCGTGGGTGAGTGGACACAGCCAGATCCGCACTGCGCCCTGCCTGACCGTCTGCCGTTGGTGAGTGGACACAGCCAGATCCACACTGCGCCCTGCCTGCCCGCCTGCCGTGGGTCAGTGGACATAGCCAGATCCACACAGCACCGTCTCTGCCCGTCTCCCGTGGGTGAGTGCACACACAAGATCCGCACTGCGCCTTGCCTGCCCGTCTCCCGTGGGTGAGTGGACACAGCCAGATCCGCACTGCGCCCTGCCTGCCCGTCTCCCGTGGGTGTGTGGACACAGCCAGATCCGCACTGCGCCCTGCCTGCCCTTCTGCCGTGGGTGAGTGGACACAGCCAGATCCGCATACGATCTGCCTGACCGCCTGCCGTGGGTGAGTGGACACGGCCAGATCCGCACTGCGCCCTACCTGACCGCCTGCCGTGGGTGAGTGGACACAGCCAGATCCGCACTGCGCCCTGCCTTCCCGTCTGCCGAGGGTCAGAGGACATAGCCAGATCCACACAGCACCGTCTCTGCCCATCTCCCGTGGGTGAGTGGACACAGCCGGATCCGCACTGCGCCCTGCCTGCCCGTCTCCCGTGGGCGAGTGGACACAGCCAGATCCGCACTGCGCCCTGCCTGCCCGTCTCCCGTGGGCGAGTGGACACAGCCAGATCCGCACTGCGCACTGCCTGCCCATCTCTCGTGGGCGAGTGGACACAGCCAGATCCGCACGGCGCCCTGGCTGATCGCCTGCTGTGGGTGCGTGGACACAGCCAGATACTCACTGCGCCCTGCCTGACCGCCTGCCGTGGGTGAGTGGACACAGCCAGATCCGCACTGCGCCCTGCCTGCCCGTCTCCCGTGGGTGAGTGGACACAGCCAGATCCGCACTGCGCCCTGCCTGCCCGTCTCCCGTGGGTGAGTGGACACAGCCAGATCCGCACTGCACCCTGCCTGACCGCCTGCCGTGGGTGAGTGGACACAGCCAGATCCGTACTGCGCCCTGCCCGCCCGTCTGCCGTGGGTCCGTGGACATAGCCAGATCCACACAGCACCGTCTCTGCCCGTCTCCCGTGGGTGAGTGGACACAGCCAGATCCGCACTGCGCCCTGCCTGACCGCCTGCCGTGGGTGAGTGGACACAGCCAGATCCGCACTGTGCCCTGCCTGACCGTCTGCCGTGAATGAGTGGACACAGCCAGATCCGCACTGCGCCCTGCCTGACCGCCTGCCGTGGGTGAGTGGACACAGCCAGATCCGAACTGCGCCCTGCCTGCCCGTCTCCCGTGGGCGAGTGGACACAGCCAGATCCGCACTGCGCCCTGCCTACCTGTCTGCCGTGGGTGAGTGGACACAGCCAGATCCGCACTGCGCCCTGCCTGACAGTCTGCCGTTGGTGAGTGGACACAGCCAGATCCACACTGCGCCCTGCCTGCCCGCCTGCCGTGGGTCAGTGGACATAGCCAGATCCACACAGCACCGTCTCTGCCCGTCTCCCGTGGGTGAGTGCACACACAAGATCCGCACTGCGCCTTGCGTGCCCGTCTCCCGTGGGTGAGTGGACACAGCCAGATCCGCACTGCGCCCTGCCTGCCCGTCTCCCGTGGGTGTGTGGACACAGCCAGATCCGCACTGCGCCCTGCCTGCCCTTCTGCCGTGGGTGAGTGGACACAGCCAGATCCGCACTACGATCTGCCTGACCGCCTGCCGTGGGTGAGTGGACACGGCCAGATCCGCACTGCGCCCTACCTGACCGCCTGCCGTGGGTGAGTGGACACAGCCAGATCCGCACTGCGCCCTGCCTTCCCGTCTGCCGAGGGTCAGAGGACATAGCCAGATCCACACAGCACCGTCTCTGCCCATCTCCCGTGGGTGAGTGGACACAGCCGGATCCGCACTGCGCCCTGCCTGCCCGTCTCCCGTGGGCGAGTGGACACAGCCAGATCCGCACTGCGCCCTGCCTGCCCGTCTCCCGTGGGCGAGTGGACACAGCCAGATCCGCACTGCGCACTGCCTGCCCATCTCTCGTGGGCGAGTGGACACAGCCAGATCCGCACGGCGCCCTGGCTGATCGCCTGCTGTGGGTGCGTGGACACAGCCAGATACGCACTGCGCCCTGCCTGACCGCCTGCCGTGGGTGAGTGGACACAGCCAGATCCGCACTGCGCCCTTCCTAACCGTCTGCCGTGGGTGAGTGGACACAGCCATATCCGCACTGCGCCCTCCCTGA
The DNA here is from genome assembly GCF_040939455.1 of Microcebus murinus. NCBI lineage: Eukaryota > Metazoa > Chordata > Mammalia > Primates > Cheirogaleidae > Microcebus > Microcebus murinus. The sequence continues at coordinate 32,418,068 of NC_134125.1, read as the reverse complement.
CCGCCTGCCGTGAGTGAGTGGACACAGCCAGATCCGCACTGCGCCCTGCCTGCCCGTCTGCCGTGGGTCAGTGGACATAGCCAAATCCACACAGCACCGTCTCTGCCCGTCTCCCGTGGGTGAGTGGACACAGCCAGATCCGCACTGCGCCCTGCCTGCCCGTCTCCCGTGGGTGAGTGGACACAGCCAGATCCGCACTGCGCCCTGCCTGCCCGTCTCCCGTGGGTGAGTGGACACAGCCAGATCCGCACTGCACCCTGCCTGACCGCCTGCCGTGGGTGAGTATACACAGCCAGATCCGTACTGCGCCCTGCCCGCCCGTCTGCCGTGGGTCAGTGGACATAGCCAGATCCACACAGCACCGTCTCTGCCCGTCTCCCGTGGGTGAGTGCACACACAAGATCCGCACTGCGCCTTGCCTGCCCGTCTCCCGTGGGTGAGTGGACACAGCCAGATCCGCACTGCGCCCTGCCTGCCCGTCTCCCGTGGGTGTGTGGACACAGCCAGATCCGCACTGCGCCCTGCCTGACCGTCTGCCGTGTGTGAGTGGACACAGCCATATCCGCACTGGCCCTGCCTGACCGCCTGCCGTGGGTGAGTGGACACAGCCAGATCCGCACTTCGCCCTGGCTGACCGCCTGCTGTGGGTGCGTGGACACAGCCAGATCCGCACTGCGCCCTGCCTGACCGCCTGCCATGGGTGAGTGGACACAGCCAGATCCGCACGGCGCCCTGCCTGACCGTCTGCCGTGGGTGAGTGGACACAGCCAGATCCGCACTGCGCCCTGCCTGACCGCCTGCCGTGGGTGAGTGGACACAGCCAGATCCGCACTGCGCCGTGCCTGCCCGTCTCCCGTGGGCGAGTGGACACAGCCAGATCCGCACTGCGCCCTGGCTGATCGCCTGCAGTGGGTGCGTGGACACAGCCAGATCCGCACTGCGCCCTGCCTGACCGCCTGCCGTGGGTGAGTGGACACAGCCAGATCCGCACTGCGCCCTTCCTGACCGTCTGCCGTGGGTGAGTGGACACAGCCAGATCCGCACTGCGCCCTGCCTGACCGCCTGCCCTCGGTGAGTGGACACAGCCAGATCCGCACTGCGCCCTGCCTGCCCGTCTCCCGTGGGCGAGTGGACACAGCCAGATCCGCACTGCGCCCTGCCTGCCCGTCGGCCGTGGGTGAGTGGACACAGCCAGATCCGCACTGCGCCCTGCCTGACCGTCTGCCGTGGGTGAGTGGATATAGCCAGATCCACATAGCACCCTCTCTGCCCGTCTCCCGTGGGTGAGTGGACACAGCCAGATCCGCACTGCGCCCTGCCTGCCCGTCTCCCGTGGGCGAGTGGACACAGCCAGATCCGCACTGCGCACTGCCTGCCCATCTCTCGTGGGCGAATTGACACAGCCAGATCCGCACTGCGCCCTGCCTGCCCGTCTCCTGTGGGTGAGTGGACACAGCCAGATCCGCACTGCGCCCTGCCTGCCCGTCCCCCGTGGGTGAGTGGACACAGCCAGATCCGCACTGCGCCCTGCCTGTCCGTCTCCCGTGGGTGAGTGGACAGAGCCAGATCCACACTGCACCCTGCCTGACCGCCTGCCGTGGGTGAGTGGACTCAGCCAGCTCCGTACTGCGCCCTGCCTTCCCGTCTGCCGTGGGTCAGTGGACATAGCCAGATCCACACAGCACCGTCTCTGCCCATCTCCCGAGGGTGAGTGGACACAGCCGGATCCGCACTGTGCCCTGCCTGCCCGTCTCCCGTGAGCGAGTGGACACAGCCAGATCCGCACTGCGCCCTGCCTGCCCGTCTCCCGTGGGCGAGTGGACACAGCCAGATCCGCACTGCGCACTGCCTGCCCATCTCTCGTGGGCGAGTGGACACAGCCAGATCCGCACTGCGCCCTGCCTGCCCGTCTCCTGTGGGTGAGTGGACACAGCCAGATCCGCACTGCGCCCTGCCTGCCCGTCTCCCGTTGGTGAGTGGACACAGCCAGATCCGCACTGCACCCTGCCTGCCCGTCTGCTGTGGGTCAGTGGACATAGCCAGATCCACACAGCACCGTCTCTGCCCATCTCCCGTGGGTGAGTGGACACAGCCGGATCCGCACTGCGCCCTGCCTGCCCGTCTGCCGTGGGTGAGTGGACACAGCCAGATCCGCACTACGCCCTACATGACCGCCTGCCGTGGGTGAGTGGACACAGCCAGATCCGCACTGCGCCCTGCCTGACCGCCTGCCGTGGGTGAGTGGACACAGCCAGATCCGTACTGCGCCCTGCCTGCCCGTCTGCCGTGGGTCAGTGGACATAGCAGGATCCACACAGCAACGTCTCTGCCCATCTCCTGTGGGTGAGTGGACACAGCCGGATCCGCACTGCGCCCTGCCTGCCCGTCTCCCGTGGGTGAGTGGACACAGCCAGATCCGCACTGCGCCCTGCCTGCCTGTCTGCCGTGGGTCAGTGGACACAGCCAGATCCGCACTGCGCCCTAGCTGACAGCCTGCCGTGGGTGCGTGTACACAGCCAGATCGGCACTGCGCCCTGCCTGACCGCCTGCCGTGGGTGAGTGGACACAGCCAAATCCGCACTGCACCCTGCCTGCCCGTCTCCCGTGGGCGAGTGGACACAGCCAGATCCACACTGCGCCCTGCCTACCCATCTCCCGTGGGTGAGTGGACACAGCCAGATCCCCACTGCGCAGTGCCTGCCCGTCTCCCGTGAATGAGTGGACACAGCCAGATCCGCACTGCGCCCTGCCTGCCCGTCTCCCGTGGGTGAGTGGACACAGCCAGATCAGCACTTCCCCCTGCCTGACAGTCTGCCGTGGGTGAGTGGACACAGCCATATCCGCACTGCGCCCTGCCTGACCGCCTGCCGTGGGTCAGTGGACATAGCCAGATCCACACAGCACCGTCTCTGCCCGTCTCCCTTGGGTGAGTGGACACAGCCAGATCCGCACTGCCCCCTGCCTGACCGTCTGCCGTGGGTGAGTGGACACAGCCTTATCCGCACTGCGCCCTCCCTGACCGCCTGCCGTGGGTGAGTGGACACAGCCAGATCCGCACTGCGCCCTGCCTGCCCGTCTGCGGTGGGTCAGTGGACATAGCCAAATCCACACAGCACCGTCTATGCCCGTCTCCCGTGGGTGAGTGGACACAGCCAGATCCGCACTGCGCCCTGCCTGCCCGTCTCCCGTGGGTGAGTGGACACAACCAGATCCGCACTGCGCCCTGCCTGCCCGTCTCCCGTGGGTGAGTGGACACAGCCAGATCCGCACTGCACCGTGCCTGACCGCCTGCCGTGGGTGAGTGGACACAGCCAGATCCGTACTGCGCCCTGCCCGCCCGTCTGCCGTGGGTCAGTGGACATAGCCAGATCCACACAGCACCGTCTCTGCCCGTCTCCCGTGGGTGAGTGCACACACAAGATCCGCACTGCGCCTTGCCTGCCCGTCTCCCGTGGGTGAGTGGACACAGCCAGATCCGCACTGCGCCCTGCCTGCCCGTCTCCCGTGGGTGTGTGGACACAGCCAGATCCGCACTGCGCCTTGCCTGACCGTCTTCCGTGGGTGAGTGGACACAGCCATATCCGCACTGGCCCTGCCTGACCGCCTGCCGTGGGTGAGTGGACACAGCCGGATCCGCACTGCGCCCTGCCTGCCCGTCTGCCGTGGGTGAGTGGACACAGCCAGATCCGCACTACGCCCTACATGACCGCCTGCCGTGGGTGAGTGGACACAGCCAGATCCGCACTGCGCCCTGCCTGACCGCCTGCCGTGGGTGAGTGGACACAGCCAGATCCGTACTGCGCCCTGCCTGCCCGTCTGCCGTGGGTCAGTGGACATAGCAGGATCCACACAGCAACGTCTCTGCCCATCTCCTGTGGGTGAGTGGACACAGCCGGATCCGCACTGCGCCCTGCCTGCCCGTCTCCCGTGGGTGAGTGGACACAGCCAGATCCGCACTGCGCCCTGCCTGCCTGTCTGCCGTGGGTCAGTGGACACAGCCAGATCCGCACTGCGCCCTAGCTGACAGCCTGCCGTGGGTGCGTGTACACAGCCAGATCGGCACTGCGCCCTGCCTGACCGCCTGCCGTGGGTGAGTGGACACAGCCAAATCCGCACTGCACCCTGCCTGCCCGTCTCCCGTGGGCGAGTGGACACAGCCAGATCCACACTGCGCCCTGCCTACCCATCTCCCGTGGGTGAGTGGACACAGCCAGATCCCCACTGCGCAGTGCCTGCCCGTCTCCCGTGAATGAGTGGACACAGCCAGATCCGCACTGCGCCCTGCCTGCCCGTCTCCCGTGGGTGAGTGGACACAGCCAGATCAGCACTTCCCCCTGCCTGACAGTCTGCCGTGGGTGAGTGGACACAGCCATATCCGCACTGCGCCCTGCCTGACCGCCTGCCGTGGGTCAGTGGACATAGCCAGATCCACACAGCACCGTCTCTGCCCGTCTCCCTTGGGTGAGTGGACACAGCCAGATCCGCACTGCCCCCTGCCTGACCGTCTGCCGTGGGTGAGTGGACACAGCCTTATCCGCACTGCGCCCTCCCTGACCGCCTGCCGTGGGTGAGTGGACACAGCCAGATCCGCACTGCGCCCTGCCTGCCCGTCTGCGGTGGGTCAGTGGACATAGCCAAATCCACACAGCACCGTCTATGCCCGTCTCCCGTGGGTGAGTGGACACAGCCAGATCCGCACTGCGCCCTGCCTGCCCGTCTCCCGTGGGTGAGTGGACACAACCAGATCCGCACTGCGCCCTGCCTGCCCGTCTCCCGTGGGTGAGTGGACACAGCCAGATCCGCACTGCACCGTGCCTGACCGCCTGCCGTGGGTGAGTGGACACAGCCAGATCCGTACTGCGCCCTGCCCGCCCGTCTGCCGTGGGTCAGTGGACATAGCCAGATCCACACAGCACCGTCTCTGCCCGTCTCCCGTGGGTGAGTGCACACACAAGATCCGCACTGCGCCTTGCCTGCCCGTCTCCCGTGGGTGAGTGGACACAGCCAGATCCGCACTGCGCCCTGCCTGCCCGTCTCCCGTGGGTGTGTGGACACAGCCAGATCCGCACTGCGCCTTGCCTGACCGTCTTCCGTGGGTGAGTGGACACAGCCATATCCGCACTGGCCCTGCCTGACCGCCTGCCGTGGGTGAGTGGACACAGCCAGATCCGCACTGCGCCCTGGCTGACCGCCTGCTGTGGGTGCGAGGACACAGCCAGATCCGCACTGCGCCCTGCCTGACCGCCTGCCGTGGGTGAGTGGACACAGCCAGATCCGCACGGCGCCCTGCCTGACCGTCTGCCGTGGGTGAGTGGACACGGCCAGATCCGCACTGCGCCCTGCCTGACCGCCTGCCGTGGGTGAGTGGACACAGCCAGATCCGCACTGCGCCGTGACTGCCCGTCTCCCGTGGGCGAGTGGACACAGCCAGATCCGCACTGCGCCTTGGCTGACCCCCTGCTGTGGGTGCGTGGACACAGCCAGATCCGCACTGCGCCCTGCCTGACCGCCTGCCCTGGGTGAGTGGACACAGCCAGATCCGCACTGCGCCCTGCCTGCCCGTCTCCCGTGGGTGAGTGGACACAGCCAGATCCGCACTGCGCCCTGCCTGACCGTCTGCCGTGGGTGAGTGGACACAGCCAGATCCACACTGCGCCCTGCCTGCCAGTCTGCCGTGGGTGAGTGGACACAGCCAGATCCGCACTACGATCTGCCTGACCGCCTGCCGTGGGTGAGTGGACACAGCCAGATCCGTACTGCGCCCTGCCTGCCCGTCTGCCGTGGGTCAGTGGACATAGCCAGATCCACACAGCACCGTCTCTGCCCATCTCCCGTGGGTGAGTGGACACAGCCGGATCCGCACTGCGCCCTGCCTGCCCGTCTCCCGTGGGTGAGTGGACACAGCCAGATCCGCACTGCGCCCTGCCTGCCGGTCTCCCGTGGGTGAGTGGACACGGCCAGATCCACACTGCGCCCTGCCTGCCCGTCTCCCGTGGGCGAGTGGACACAGCCAGATACGCACTGCGCCCTGCCTGCCCGTCTCCCGTGGGTGAGTGGACACAGCCAAATCCGCACTGCGCCCTGCCTGCCCGTCTCCCGTGGGTGAGTGGACACAGCCAGATCTGCACTGCGCCCTGCCTGCCCATCTCCCGTGGGTGAGTGGACACAGCCAGATCCGCACTGCGCCCTGCTTGCCCGTCTCCCGTGGGTGAGTGGACACAGCCAGATCCGCACTGCACCCTGCCTGACCGCCTACCGTGGGTGAGTGAACACAGCCAGATCCGTACTGCGCCCTCCTTTCCGTCTGCCGTGGGTGAGTGGACACAGCCAGATCCGTACTGCGCCCTGCCTGACTGCCTGCCGTGGGTGAGGGGACACAGCCAGATCCGTACTGCCCCCTGCCTTCCCGTCGGCCGTGGGTCACTGGACATAGCCAGATCCACACAGCACCGTCTCTGCCCATCTCCCGTGGGTGAGTGGACACAGCCGGATCCGCACTGCGCCCTGCCTGCCCGTCTCCCGTGGGCGAGTGGACACAGCCAGATCCGCACTGCGCCCTGCCTGCCCGTCTCCCGTGGGCGAGTGGACACAGCCAGATCCGCACTGCGCACTGCCTGCCCATCTCTCGTGGGCGAATTGACACAGCCAGATCCGCACTGCGCCCTGCCTGCCCGTCTCCTGTGGGTGAGTGGACACAGCCAGATCCGCACTGCGCCCTGCCTGCCCGTCCCCCGTGGGTGAGTGGACACAGCCAGATCCGCACTGCGCCCTGCCTGTCCGTCTCCCGTGGGTGAGTGGACAGAGCCAGATCCACACTGCACCCTGCCTGACCGCCTGCCGTGGGTGAGTGGACTCAGCCAGCTCCGTACTGCGCCCTGCCTGCCCGTCTGCCGTGGGTCATTGGACATAGCCAGATCCACACAGCACCTTCTCTGCCCGTCTCCCGTGGGTGAGTGGACACAGCCATATCCGCACTGCGCCTTGCCTACCCGTCTCCCGTGGGTGAGTGGACACAGCCAGATCCGCACTGCGCCCTGCCTGCCCGTCTCCCGTGGGTGAGTGGACACAGCCAGATCCGCACTGCGCCCTGCCTGACCGTCTGTTGTGGGTGAGTGGACACAGCCATATCCGCACTGCGCCCTGCCTGACCGCCTGCCGTGGGTGAGTGGACACAGCCAGATCCGTACTGAGCCCTGCCTGCCCGTCTCCCGTGGGCGAGTGGACACAGCCAGATCCGCACTGCGCCCTGCCTGCCCGTCTGCCGTGGGTGAGTGTACACAGCCAGATCCGCACTGCGCCCTGCCTGACCGTCTGCCGTGGGTGAGTGGACACAGCCAGATCCGCACTGCGCCCTGCCTGCCCATCTGCCGTGGGTGAGTGGACACAGCCAGATCCGTACTGCGCCCTGCCTGACCGGCTGCCGTGGGTGCGTGGACACAGCCAGATCCGCACTGCGCCCTGCCTGACCGCCTGCCGTGGGTGAGTGGACACAGCCAGATCCGCACTGTGCCCTGCCTGACCGTCTGCCGTGAATGAGTGGACACAGCCAGATCCGCACTGCGCCCTGGCTGACCGCCTGCTGTGGGTGCGTGGACACAGCCAGATCCGCACTGCGCCCTGCCTGACCGCCTGCCGTGGGTGAGTGACACAGCCAGATCCGCACTGTGCCCTGCCTGACCGTCTGCCGTGAATGAGTGGACACAGCCAGATCCGCACTGCGCCCTGCCTGACCGCCTGCCGTGGGTGAGTGGACACAGCCAGATCCGAACTGCGCCCTGCCTGCCCGTCTCCCGTGGGCGAGTGGACACAGCCAGATCCGCACTGCGCCCTGCCTACCCGTCTGCCGTGGGTGATTGGACACAGCCAGATCCGCATTGCGCCCTGCCTGACCGTCTGCCGTTGGTGAGTGGACACAGCCAGATCCACACTGCGCCCTGCCTGCCCGCCTGCCGTGGGTCAGTGGACATAGCCAGATCCACACAGCACCGTCTCTGCCCGTCTCCCGTGGGTGAGTGCACACACAAGATCCGCACTGCGCCTTGCCTGCCCGTCTCCCGTGGGTGAGTGGACACAGCCAGATCCGCACTGCGCCCTGCCTGCCCGTCTCCCGTGGGTGTGTGGACACAGCCAGATCCGCACTGCGCCCTGCCTGACCGTCTGCCGTGGGTGAGTGGACACAGCCATATCCGTACTGGCCCTGCCTGACCGCCTGCCGTGGGTGAGTGGACACAGCCAGATCCGCACTGCGCCCTGCCTGCCCGTCTCCCGTGGGTGTGTGGACACAGCCAGATTCGCACTGCGCCCTGCCTGCCCGTCTGCCGTAGGTGAGTGGACACAGCCAGATCCGCACTATGCCCTGCCTGACCGCCTGCCGTCGGTGAGTGGACACGGCCAGATCCGCACTGCGCCCAGCCTGCCCGCCTGCCGTGGGTGAGTGGACACAGCCAGATACGCACTGCGCCCTGCCTGCCCGTCTCCCGTGGTTGAGTGGACACAGCCAGATCTGCACTGCGCCCTGCCTGCCCATCTCCCGTGGGTGAGTGGACACAGCCAGATCCCCACTGCGCCCTGCTTGCCCGTCTCCCGTGGGTGAGTGGACACAGCCAGATCCGCACTGCACCCTGCCTGACCGCCTGCCGTGGGTGAGTGGACACAGCCAGATCCGTACTGCGCCCTGCCTGCCCGTCTGCCGTGGGTGAGTGGACACAGCCAGATCCGTACTGCGCCCTGCCTGACCGCCTGCCGTGGGTGAGTGGACACAGCCAGATCCGTACTGCGCCCTGCCTTCCCGTCTGCCGTGGGTCAGTGGACATAGCCAGATCCACACAGCACCGTCTCTGCCCATCTCCCGTGGGTGAGTGGACACAGCCGGATCCGCACTGCGCCCTGCCTGCCCGTCTCCCGTGGGCGAGTGGACACAGCCAGATCCGCACTGCGCCCTGCCTGCCCGTCTCCCCTGGGCGAGTGGACACAGCCAGATCCTCACTGCGCCCTGCCTGCCCGTCTCCCGTGGGCGAGTGGACACAGCCAGATCCGCACTGCGCCCTGCCTGCCCGTCTCCCGTGGGTGAGTGGACACAGCCAGATCCGCACTGCGCCCTGCCTGCCCGTCTTCCGTGGGTGAGTGGACACAGCCAGATCCCCACTGCGCCCTGCCTGCCCATCTGCCGTGGGTGAGTGGACACAGCCAGATCCGTACTGCGCCCTGCCTGACCGTCTGCCGTGGGTGAGTGGACACAGCCAGAACCGAACTGCGCCCTGCCTGACCGCCTGCCGTGGGTGAGTGGAAACAGCCAGATCGGCACTGCGCCCTGCCTGCCCGTCTCCCGTGGGCGAGAGGACACAGCCAGATCCGCTCTGCGCCCTGCCTGCCCGTCTGCCGTGGGTCAGTGGACACAGGCAGATCCGCACTGCGCCCTGCCTGCCCGTCTGCCATGGGTCAGTGGACACAACCAGATCCGCACTGCGCCCTGGCTGACCGCCTGCCGTGGGTGAGTAGACACAGCCAGATCCGCACTGCGCCCTGCCTGCCCGTCTCCCGTGGGCGAGTGGACACAGCCATATCCGCACTGCGCCCTGCCTGCCCGTCTGCCGTGGGTGAGTGGACACAGCCAGATCCGCACTGCGCCCTGCCTGACCGTCTGCCGTGGGTGAGAGGACACAGCCAGATCCACACTGCGCCCTGCCTTCCCGTCTGCCGTGGGTGAGTGGACACAGCCAGATCCGCACTACGCCCTGCCTGACCGCCTGCCGTGGGACAGTGGACATAGCCAGATCCACACAGCACCGTCTCTGCCCATCTCCCTTGGGTGAGTGGACACAGCCAGATCCGCACTGCGCCCTGCCTGCCCGTCTCCCGTGGGTGAGTGTACACAGCCAGATCCACACTACGCCATGCCTGCCCGTCTCCCATGGGCGAGTGGACACAGCCAGATACGCACTGCACCCTGCCTGCCCGTCTCCCATGGGTGAGTCGACACAGCCAAAATCGCACTGCGCCCTGCCTGCCCATCTGCCGTGGGTGAGTGGACACAGCCAGATCCGCACTACGCCCTGCCTGACCGCCTGCCGTGGGTGAGTGGACACAGCCAGATCCGAACTGCGCCCTGCCTGACCGCCTGCCGTGGGTGAGTGGACACAGCCAGATCCGCACTGCGCCCTGCCTGACCGTCTGCCGTGGGTGAGTGGACACAGCCAGATCCACACTGTGCCATGCCTGCCCGTCTGCCGTGGGTGAGTGGACACAGCCAGATCCGCACTACGCCCTGCCTGACCGCCTGCCGTGGGTGAGTGGACACAGCCAGATCCGCACTGCGCCCTGCCTGACCGCCTGCCGTGGGTGAGTGGACACAGCTAGATCCGTACTGCGCCCTGCCTGCCCGTCTGCCGTGGGTCAGTGGACACAGCCAGATCCGCACTGCGCCCTGGCTGACCGCTTGCCATGGGTGAGTAGACACAGCCAGATCCGCACTGCGCCCTGCCTGCCCGTCTTCCGTGGGCGAGTGGACACAGCCATATCCGCACTGCGCCCTGCCTGCCCGTCGGCTGTGGGTGAGTGGATACAGCCAGATCCGCACTGCGCCCTGCCTGACCGTCTGCCGTGGGTGAGAGGACACAGCCAGATCCACACTGCGCCCTGCGTTCCCGTCTGCCGTGGGCGAGTGGACACAGCCAGATCCGCACTACGCCCTGCCTGACCGCCTGCCGTGGGTCAGTGGACATAGCCAGATCCACACAGCACCGTCTCTGCCCATCTCCCGTGGGTGAGTGGACACAGCCGGATCCGCACTGCGCCCTGCCTGCCCGTCTCCCGTGGGTGAGTGGACACAGCCAGATCCGCACTGCGCCCTGCCTGCCCGTCTCCCGTGGGTGAGTGTACACAGCCAGATCCACACTACGCCATGCCTGCCCGTCTCCCATGGGCGAGTGGACACAGCCAGATACGCACTGCACCCTGCCTGCCCGTCTCCCGTGGGTGAGTGGACACAGCCAAAATCGCACTGCGCCCTGCCTGCCCGTCTCCCGTGGGTGAGTGGACACAGCCAGATCCGCACTGCGCCCTGCCTGCCCGTCTCCCGTGAGTGAGTGGACACAGCCAGATCCGCACTGTGCCCTGCCTGCCCGTCTCCCGTGGGTGAGTGGACACAGCCAGATCCGTACTGCACCATGCCTGCCCGTCTGCCGTGGGTCAGTGGACATAGCCAGATCCACACAGCACCGTCTCTGCCCATCTCCCGTGGGTGAGTGGACACAGCCGGATCCGCACTGCGCCCTGCCTGCCCGTCTGCCGTGGGTGAGTGGACACAGCCAGATCCGCACTACGCCCTACCTGACCGCCTGCCGTGGGTGAGTGGACACAGCCAGATGCGCACTGCGCCCTGCCTGACCGCCTGCCGTGGGTGAGTGGACACAGCCAGATCCGAACTGCGCCCTGCCTGCCCGTCTGCCGTGGGTGAGTGGACACAGCCAGATCCGCACTGCACCCTGCCTGACCGCCTGCCGTGGGTGAGAGAACACAGCCAGATCCGTACTGTGCCCTCCTGCCGTCTGCCGTGGGTGAGTGGACACAGCCAGATCCGTACTGCGCCCTGCCTGACCGCCTGCCGTGGGTGAGTGGAAACAGCCAGATCCGTACTGCGCCCTGCCTTCCCGTCTGCCGTGGGTCAGTGGACATAGCCAGATCCACACAGCACCGTCTCTGCCCATCTCCCGTGGGTGAGTGGACACAGCCGGATCCCCACTGCGCCCTGCCTGCCCGTCTCCCGTGGGCGGGTGGACACAGCCAGATAGGCACTGCGCCCTGCCTGCCCGTCTCCCGTGGGTGAGTGGACACAGCCAGATCCGCACTGAGCCCTGCCTGCCCGTCCCCCGTGGGTGAGTGGACACAGCCAGATCCGCACTGCGCCCTGCCTGCCCGTCTCCCGTGGGTGAGTGGACAGAGCCAGATCCACACTGCACCCTGCCTGACCGCCTGCCGTGGGTGAGTGGACTCAGCCAGCTCCGTACTGCGCCCTGCCTGCCCGTCTGCCGTGGGTCATTGGACATAGCCAGTTCCACACAGCACCGTCTCTGCCCGTCTCCCGTGGGCGAGTGGACACAGCCAGATCCGCACTGCGCCCTGCCTACCCGTCTGCCGTGGGTGAGTGGACACAGCCAGATCCGCACTGCGCCCTGCCTGACCGTCTGCCGTGGGTGAGTGGACACAGCCAGATCCGCACTGCGCCCTGCCTGCCCATCTGCCGTGGGTGAGTGGACACAGCCAGATCCATACTGCGCCCTGCCTGACCGTCTGCCGTGGGTGAGTGGACACAGCGATATCCGCACTGCGCCCTGGCTGACCGCCTGCTGTGGGTGCGTGGACACAGCCAGATCCGCACTGCGCCCTGCCTGACCGCCTGCCGTGGGTGAGTGGACACAGCCAGATCCGCACTGCGCCTTGCCTGACCGTCAGCCGTGGGTGAGTGGACACAGCCAGATCCGCACTGCGCCCTGCCTGCCCGTCTCCCGTGGGCGAGTGGACACAGCCAGATCCGCACTGCGCCCTGCCTGCCCGTCTCCCGTGGGCGAGTGGACACAGCCAGATCCGCACTGCGCCCTGCCTGCCCGTCTCCCGTGGGCGAGTGGACACAGCCAGATCCGCACTGCGCCCTGCCTGCCCGTCTCCCGTGGGTGAGTGGACACAGCCATATCCGCACTGCGCCCTGCCTGCCCATCTGCCGTGGGTGAGTGGACACAACCAGATCCGCACTGCACCCTGCCTGACCGTCTGCCGTGGGTGAGTGGACACAGCCAGATCCGCACTGCGCCCTGCCTGCCCGTCTGCCGTGGGTGAGTGGACACAGCCAGATCCGCACTACGCCCTGCCTGACCGCCTGCCGTGGGACAGTGGACATAGCCAGATCCACACAGCACCGTCTCTGCCCATCTCCCTTGGGTGAGTGGACACAGCCATATCCGCACTGCGCCCTGCCTGCCCGTCTCCCGTGGGTGAGTGTACACAGCCAGATCCACACTACGCCATGCCTGCCCGTCTCCCATGGGCGAGTGGACACAGCCAGATACGCACTGCACCCTGCCTGCCCGTCTCCCGTGGGTGAGTCGACACAGCCAAAATCGCACTGCGCCCTGCCTGCCCGTCTGCCGTGGGTGAGTGGACACAGCCAGATCCGCACTACGCCCTGCCTGACCGCCTGCCGTGGGTGAGTGGACACAGCCAGATCCGAACTGCGCCCTGCCTGACCGCCTGCCGTGGGTGAGTGGACACAGCCAGATCCGCACTGCGCCCTGCCTGACCGTCTGCCGTGGGTGAGTGGACACAGCCAGATCCACACTGTGCCATGCCTGCCCGTCTGCCGTGGGTGAGTGGACACAGCCAGATCCGCACTACGCCCTGCCTGACCGCCTGCCGTGGGTGAGTGGACACAGCCAGATCCGCACTGCGCCCTGCCTGACCGCCTGCCATGGGTGAGTGGACACAGCTAGATCCGTACTGCGCCCTGCCTGCCCGTCTGCCGTGGGTCAGTGGACACAGCCAGATCCGCACTGCGCCCTGGCTGACCGCTTGCCGTGGGTGAGTAGACACAGCCAGATCCGCACTGCGCCCTGCCTGCCCGTCTTCCGTGGGCGAGTGGACACAGCCATATCCGCACTGCGCCCTGCCTGCCCGTCGGCTGTGGGTGAGTGGATACAGCCAGATCCGCACTGCGCCCTGCCTGACCGTCTGCCGTGGGTGAGAGGACACAGCCAGATCCACACTGCGCCCTGCGTTCCCGTCTGCCGTGGGCGAGTGGACACAGCCAGATCCGCACTACGCCCTGCCTGACCGCCTGCCGTGGGTCAGTGGACATAGCCAGATCCACACAGCACCGTCTCTGCCCATCTCCCGTGGGTGAGTGGACACAGCCGGATCCGCACTGCGCCCTGCCTGCCCGTCTCCCGTGGGTGAGTGGACACAGCCAGATCCGCACTGCGCCCTGCCTGCCCGTCTCCCGTGGGTGAGTGTACACAGCCAGATCCACACTACGCCATGCCTGCCCGTCTCCCATGGGCGAGTGGACACAGCCAGATACGCACTGCACCCTGCCTGCCCGTCTCCCGTGGGTGAGTGGACACAGCCAAAATCGCACTGCGCCCTGCCGGCCCGTCTCCCGTGGGTGAGTGGACACAGCCAGATCCGCACTACGCCCTGCCTGACCGCCTGCCGTGGGTGAGTGGACACAGCCAGATCCGAACTGAGCCCTGCCTGACCGCCTGCCGTGGGTGAGTGGACACAGCCAGATCCGCACTGCGCCCTGCCTGACCGTCTGCCGTGGGTGAGTGGACACAGCCAGATCCACACTGTGCCATGCCTGCCCGTCTGCCGTGGGTGAGTGGACACAGCCAGATCCGCACTACGCCCTGCCTGACCGCCTGCCGTGGGTGAGTGGACACAGCCAGATCCGCACTGCGCCCTGCCTGACCGCCTGCCGTGGGTGAGTGGACACAGCTAGATCCGTACTGCGCCCTGCCTGCCCGTCTGCCGTGGGTCAGTGGACACAGCCAGATCCGCACTGCGCCCTGGCTGACCGCTTGCCGTGGGTGAGTAGACACAGCCAGATCCGCACTGCGCCCTGCCTGCCCGTCTTCCGTGGGCGAGTGGACACAGCCATATCCGCACTGCGCCCTGCCTGCCCGTCGGCTGTGGGTGAGTGGATACAGCCAGATCCGCACTGCGCCCTGCCTGACCGTCTGCCGTGGGTGAGAGGACACAGCCAGATCCACACTGCGCCCTGCGTTCCCGTCTGCCGTGGGCGAGTGGACACAGCCAGATCCGCACTACGCCCTGCCTGACCGCCTGCCGTGGGTCAGTGGACATAGCCAGATCCACACAGCACCGTCTCTGCCCATCTCCCGTGGGTGAGTGGACACAGCCGGATCCGCACTGCGCCCTGCCTGCCCGTCTCCCGTGGGTGAGTGGACACAGCCAGATCCGCACTGCGCCCTGCCTGCCCGTCTCCCGTGGGTGAGTGTACACAGCCAGATCCACACTACGCCATGCCTGCCCGTCTCCCATGGGCGAGTGGACACAGCCAGATACGCACTGCACCCTGCCTGCCCGTCTCCCGTGGGTGAGTGGACACAGCCAAAATCGCACTGCGCCCTGCCGGCCCGTCTCCCGTGGGTGAGTGGACACAGCCAGATCCGCACTGCGCCCTGCCTGCCCGTCTCCCGTGAGTGAGTGGACACAGCCAGATCCGCACTGTGCCCTGCCTGCCCGTCTCCCGTGGGTGAGTGGACACAGCCAGATCCGTACTGCACCATGCCTGCCCGTCTGCCGTGGGTCAGTGGACATAGCCAGATCCACACAGCACCGTCTCTGCCCATCTCCCGTGGGTGAGTGGACACAGCCGGATCCGCACTGCGCCCTGCCTGCCCGTCTGCCGTGGGTGAGTGGACACAGCCAGATCCGCACTACGCCCTACCTGACCGCCTGCCGTGGGTGAGTGGACACAGCCAGATGCGCACTGCGCCCTGCCCGACCGCCTGCCGTGGGTGAGTGGACACAGCCAGATCCGTACTGCGCCCTGCCTGCCCGTCTGCCGTGGGTGAGTGGACACAGCCAGATCCGCACAGCACCCTGCCTGACCGCCTGCCGTGGGTGAGAGAACACAGCCAGATCCGTACTGTGCCCTCCTGCCGTCTGCCGTGGGTGAGTGGACACAGCCAGATCCGTACTGCGCCCTGCCTGACCGCCTGCCGTGGGTGAGTGGACACAGCCAGATCCGTACTGCGCCCTGCCTTCCCGTCTGCCGTGGGTCAGTGGACATAGCCAGATCCACACAGCACCGTCTCTGCCCATCTCCCGTGGGTGAGTGTACACAGCCGGATCCGCACTGCGCCCTGCCTGCCCGTCTCCCGTGGGCGGGTGGACACAGCCAGATAGGCACTGCGCCCTGCCTGCCCGTCTCCCGTGGGTGAGTGGACACAGCCAGATCCGCACTGCGCCCTGCCTGCCCGTCCCCCGTGGGTGAGTGGACACAGCCAGATCCGCACTGCGCCCTGCCTGCCCGTCTCCCGTGGGTGAGTGGACAGAGCCAGATCCACACTGCACCCTGCCTGACCGCCTGCCGTGGGTGAGTGGACTCAGCCAGCTCCGTACTGCGCCCTGCCTGCCCGTCTGCCGTGGGTCATTGGACATAGCCAGTTCCACACAGCACCGTCTCTGCCCGTCTCCCGTGGGTGAGTGGACACAGCCAGATCCGCACTGCGCCCTGCCTACCCGTCTGCCGTGGGTGAGTGGACACAGCCAGATCCGCACTGCGCCCTGCCTGACCGTCTGCCGTGGGTGAGTGGACACAGCCAGATCCGCACTGCGCCCTGCCTGCCCATCTGCCGTGGGTGAGTGGACACAGCCAGATCCATACTGCGCCCTGCCTGACCGTCTGCCGTGGGTGAGTGGACACAGCGATATCCGCACTGCGCCCTGGCTGACCGCCTGCTGTGGGTGCGTGGACACAGCCAGATCCGCACTGCGCCTTGCCTGACCGTCAGCCGTGGGTGAGTGGACACAGCCAGATCCGCACTGCGCCCTGCCTGACCGCCTGCCGTGGGTGAGTAGACACAGCCAGATCCGCACTGCGCCCTGCCTGCCCGTCTCCCGTGGGCGAGTGGACACAGCCATATCCGCACTGCGCCCTGCCTGCCCATCTCCCGTGGGTGAGTGGACACAGCCAGATCCGCACTGCACCCTGCCTGACCGCCTGCCGTGGGTGAGTGGACACAGCCAGATCCGTACTGCGCCATGCCTGACCGCCTGCCGTGGGTGAGTGGACACAGCCAGATCCGTACTGCGCCCTGCATTCCCGTCTGCCGTGGGTCAGTGGACATAGCCAGATCCACACAGCACCGTCTCTGCCCATCTCCCGTGGGTGAGTGGACACAGCCGGATCCGCACTGCGCCCTGCTTGCCCGTCTCCCGTGGGCGAGTGGACACAGCCAGATCCGCACTGCGCAATGCCTGCCCGTCTCCCGTGGGCGAGTGGACACAGCCAGATCCGCACTGCGCCCTGCCTGCCCGTCTCCCGTGGGCGAGTGGACACAGCCAGATCCGCACTGCGCCCTGCCTGCCCGTCTCCCGTAGGCGAGTGGACATAGCCAGATCCGCACTGCGCCCTGCCTGCCCATCTCCCGTGGGTGAGTGGACACAGCCAGATCCGCACTGCGCCCTGCCTGCCCGTCTCCCGTGGGTGAGTGGACACAGCCAAAATCGCACTGCGCCCTGCCTGCCGGTCTCCCGTGGGTGAGTGAACACAGCCAGATCCGCACTGCGCCCTGCCTGCCCGTCTCCCGTGGGTGAGTGAACACAGCCAGATCCGCACTGTGCCCTGCCTGCCCGTCTCCCGTGGGTGAGTGGACACAGCCAGATCCGCACTGCACACTGCCTACCGCCTGCCGTGGGTGAGTGGACACAGCCAGATCCGTACTGCGCCCTGCCTGACCGCCTGCCGTGGGTGAGTGGACACAGCCAGATCCGTACTGCGCCCTGCCTTCCCGTCTGCCGTGGGTCAGTGGACATAGCAAGATCCACACAGCACCGTCTCTACCCATCTCCCGTGGTTGCGTGGACACAGCCAGATCCGGACTGCGCCCTGCCTGACCGCCTGCCGTGGGAGAGTGGACACTGCCAGATCCGCACTGCGCCCTGCCTGACCGTCTGCCGTGGGTGATTGGACACAGCCAGATCCGCACTGCGCCGTGCCTGACCGCCTGCCGTGGGTGAGTGGACATAGCCAGATCCACACAGCACCGTCTCTGCCCATCTCCCGTGGGTGAGTGGACACAGCCAGATCCGCACTGCGCCCTGCCTGCCCATCTCCCGTGGGTGAGTGGACACAGCCAGATCCGCACTGCGCCCTGCCTGCCCGTCTCCCGTGGGTGAGTGGACACAGCCAGATCCGCACTGCACCCTGCCTGACCGCCTGCCGTGGGTGAGTGGACACAGCCAGATCCGTACTGCGCCCTGCCTGACCGCCTGCCGTGGGTGAGTGGACACAGCCAGATCCGTACTGCGCCCTGCCTTCCCGTCTGCCGTGGGTCAGTGGACATAGCCAGATCCACACTGCCCCGTCTCTGCCCATCTCCCGTGGGTGAGTGGACACAGCCGGATCCGCACTGCGCCCTGCTTGCCCGTCTCCCGTGGGCGAGTGGACACAGCCAGATCCGCACTGCGCCCTGCCTGCCCGTCTCCCGTGGGCGACTGGACACAGCCAGATCCGCACTGCGCCCTGCCTGCCCGTTTCCCGTAGGTGAGTGGACACAGCCAGATCCGCACTGCGCCCTGCCTGCCCGTCTCCCGTGGGTGAGTGGACACAGCCAGATCCGCACTGCGCCCTGCCTGCCCGTCTCCCGTAGGTGAGTGGACACAGCCAGATCCACACTGCACCCTGCCTGACCGCCTGCCGTGGGTGAGTGGACTCAGCCAGCTCCGTACTGGGCCCTGCCTGCCGGTCTGCCGTGGGTCAGTGGACATAGGTAGATCCACACAGCACCGTCTCTGCCCGTCTCCCGTGGGTTAGTGGACACAGCCAGATCCGCACTGCCCCCTGCCTGCCGGTCTCCCGTGGGTGAGTGGACACGGCCAGATCCGCATTGCGCCCTCCCTGCCCGTCTCCCGTGGGCGAGTGGAAACAGCCAGATACGCACTGCGCCCTGCCTGCCCGTCTCCCGTGGGTGACTGGACACAGCCAATTCCGCACTGCGCCCTGCCTGCCCGTCTCCAGTGGGTGAGTGGACACAGCCAGATCTGCACTGCGCCCTGCCTGCCCATCTCCCGTGGGTGAGTGGACACAGCCAGATCCGCACTGCGCCCTGCTTGCCCGTCTCCCGTGGGTGAGTGGACACAGCCAGATCCGCACTGCACCCTGCCTGACCGCCTGCCGTGGGTGAGTGGACACAGCCAGATCCGTACTGCGCCCTCCTGCCCATCTGCCGTGGGTGAGTGGACACAGCCAGATCCGTACTGCACCCTGCCTGACCGCCTGCCGTGGGTGAGTGGACACAGCCAGATCCGTACTGCGCCCTCCTGCCCGTCTGCCGTAGGTGAGTGGACACAGCCAGATCCGTACTGCACCCTGCCTGACCGCCTGCCGTGGGTGAGTGGACACAGCCAGATCCGCACTGCGCCTTGCCTGACCGTCTGCCGTGGGTGAGTGGACACAGCCAGATCCGCACTGCGCCCTGCCTGACCGCCTGCCGTGGGTGAGTAGACACAGCCAGATCCGCACTGCGCCCTGCCTGCCCGTCTCCCGTGGGCGAGTGGACACAGCCATATCCGCACTGCGCCCTGCCTGCCCGTCTCCCGTGGGTGAGTGGACACAGCCAGATCCGCACTGCACCCTGCCTGACCGCCTGCCGTGGGTGAGTGGACACAGCCAGATCCGTACTGCGCCATGCCTGACCGCCTGCCGTGGGTGAGTGGACACAGCCAGATCCGTACTGCGCCCTGCATTCCCGTCTGCCGTGGGTCAGTGGACATAGCCAGATCCACACAGCACCGTCTCTGCCCATCTCCCGTGGGTGAGTGGACACAGCCGGATCCGCACTGCGCCCTGCTTGCCCGTCTCCCGTGGGCGAGTGGACACAGCCAGATCCGCACTGCGCAATGCCTGCCCGTCTCCCGTGTGCGAGTGGGCACAGCCAGATCCGCACTGCGCCCTGCCTGCCCGTCTCCCGTGGGCGAGTGGACACAGCCAGATCCGCACTGCGCCCTGCCTGCCCGTCTCCCGTAGGCGAGTGGACATAGCCAGATCCGCACTGCGCCCTGCCTGCCCATCTCCCGTGGGTGAGTGGACACAGCCAGATCCGCACTGCGCCCTGCCTGCCCATCTCCCGTAGGTGAGTGGACACAGCCAGATCCACACTGCACCCTGCCTGACCGCCTGCCGTGTGTGAGTGGACTCAGCCAGCTCCGTACTGGGCCCTGCCTGCCCGTCTGCCGTGGGTCAGTGGACATAGCCAGATCCACACAGCACCGTCTCTGCCCGTCTCCCGTGGGTGAGTGGACACAGCCAGATCCGCACTGCGCCCTGCATGCCGGTCTCCCGTTGGTGAGTGCAAACACCCAGATACGCACTGCGCCCTGCCTGCCCGTCTCCCGTGGGTGAGTGGACACAGCCAAATCCGCACTGCGCCCTGCCTGCCCGTCTCCCGTGGGTGAGTGGACACAGCCAGATCTGCACTGCGCCCTGCCTGCCCATCTCCCGTGGGTGAGTGGACACAGCCAGATCCGCACTGCGCCCTGCTTGCCCGTCTCCCGTGGGTGAGTGGACACAGCCAGATCCGCACTGCACCCTGCCTGACCGCCTGCCGTGGGTGAGTGGACACAGCCAGATCCGTACTGCGCCCTCCTGCCCGTCTGCCGTGGGTGAGTGGACACAGCCAGATCCGCACTGCACCCTGCCTGACCGCCTGCCGTGGGTGAGTGGACACAGCCAGATCCGTACTGCGCCCTCCTGCCCGTCTGCCGTGGGTGAGTGGACACAGCCAGATCCGTACTGCGCCCTGCCTGACCGCCTGCCGTGGGTGAGTGGACACAGCCAGATCCGCACTACGCCCTGCCTGACCACCTGCCGTGGGTGATTGGACACAGCCAGATCCGCACTGCGCCCTGCCTGACCGCCTGCTGTGGGTGCGTGGACACAGCCGGATCCACACTGCGCCCTGCCTGACCGCCTGCCGTGGGTCAGGGGACACAGCCAGATCCGCACTGCGCCGTGCCTGACCATCAGCCGTGGGTGAGTGGACACAGCCATATCCGCACTGCGCCCTGCCTGCCCGTCTGCTGTGGGTGAGTGGACACAGCCAGATCCGCACTGCGCCCTGCCTGACCGTCTGCCGTGGGTGAGAGGACACAGCCAGATCCACGCTGCGCCCTGCCTTCCCGTCTGCCGTGGGTGACTGGACACAGCCATATCCGCACTACCACCTGCCTGACCGCCGGCCGTGGGTCAGTGGACATAGCCAGATCCACACAGCACCGTCTCTACCCATCTCCCGTGGGTGAGTGGACACAGCCGGATCCGCACTGCGCCCTGCCTGCCCGTCTCCCGTGGGTGAGTGGACACAGCCAGATCCGCACTGCGCCCTGCCTGCCCGTCTCCCGTGGGTGAGTGGACACAGCCAGATCCACACTGCGCCCTGCCTGCCCGTCTCCCATGGGCGAGTGGACACAGCCAGATAGGCACTGCGCCCTGCCTGCCCGTCTCCCGTGGGTGAGTGGACACAGCCAAAATCGCACTGCGCCCTGCCTGCCCGTCTCCCGTGGGTGAGTGGACACAGCCAGATCCGCACTGCGCCCTGCCTGCCCGTCTCCCGTGGGTGAGTGAACACAGCCAGATCCGCATTGTGCCCTGCCTGCCCGTCTCCCGTGGGTGAGTGGACACAGCCAGATCCGCACTGCACCCTGCCTGACCGCCTGCCGTGGGTGAGTGGACACAGCCAGATCCGTACTGCACCCTGCCTGACCGCCTGCCGTGGGTGAGTGGACACAGCCAGATCCGTACTGCGCCCTGCCTTCCCGTCTGCCGTGGGTCAGTGGACATAGCAAGATCCACACAGCACCGTCTCTACCCATCTCCCGTGGTTGCGTGGACACAGCCAGATCCGGACTGCGCCCTGCCTGACCGCCTGCCGTGGGTGAGTGGACACAGCCAGATCCGCACTGCGCCCTGCCTGACCGTCTGTCGTGGGTGATTGGACACAGCCAGATCCGCACTGCGCCGTGCCTGACCGCCTGCCGTGGGTGAGTGGACATAGCCAGATCCACACAGCACCGTCTCTACCCATCTCCCGTGGGTGAGTGGACACAGCCAGATCCGCACTGCGCCCTGCCTGCCCGTCTCCCGTGGGTGAGTGGACACAGCCAGATCCGCACTGCGCCCTGCCTGCCCGTCTCCCGTGGGTGAGTGGACACAGCCAGATCCGCACTGCCCCCTGCCTGACCGTCTGCCGTGGGTGAGTGGACACAGCCATATCAGCACTGCGCCCTCCCTGACCGTCTGCCGTGGGTGAGTGGACACAGCCAGATCCGCACTGCGCCCTGCCTGCCCGTCTGCCGTGGGTCAGTGGACATAGCCAAATCCACACAGCACCGTATCTGCCCGTCTCCCGTGGGTGAGTGGACACAGCCAGATCCGCACTGCGCCCTGCCTTCCCGTCTCCCGTGGGTGAGTGGACACAGCCAGATCCGCACTGCACCCTGCCTGACCGCCTGCCGTGGGTGAGTGGACACATCCAGATCCGTACTGCGCCCTGCCCACCCGTCTGCCGTGGGTCAGTGGAAATAGCCAGATCCTCACAGCACCGTCTCTGCCCGTCTCCAGTGGGTGAGTGGACAGAGGCAGATTCGCACTGGGCCCTGCCTGCCCGTCTCCCGTGGGTGAGTGGACACAGCCAGATCCGCACTGCGCCCTGCCTGCCCGTCTCCCGTGGGCGAGTGGACACAGCCAGATCCGCACTGCGCCCTGCCTACCTGTCTGCCGTGGGTGAGTGGACACAGCCAGATCCGCACTGCGCCCTGCCTGAACGTCTGCCGTGGGTGAGTGGACACAGCCAGATCCACACTGCGCTCTGCCTGCCCGCCTGCCGTGGGTGAGTGGACACAGCCAGATCCGCACTACGCCCTGCCTGACCTCCTGACGTGGGTGAGTGGACACAGCCAGATCCGCACTGCGCCCTGGCTGACCGCCTGCTGTGGATGCGTGGACACAGCCAGATGCGCACTGCGCCCTGCCTGACCGCCTGCCGTGGGGGAGTGGACACAGCCAGATCCGCACTGTGCCCTGCCTGACCGTCTGCCGTGAATGAGTGTACACAGCCAGATCCGCACTGCGCCCTGCCTGACCGCCTGCCGTGGGTGAGTGGACACAGCCAGATCCGCACTGCGCCCTGCCTGCCCGTCTCCCGTGGGCGAGTGGACACAGCCAGATCCGCAATGCGCCCTGCCTACCCGTCTACCGTGGGTGAGTGGACACAGCCAGATCCGCACTGCGCCCTGCATGACCGTCTGCCGTGGGTGAGTGGACACAGCCAGATCCGCACTGCGCCCTGCCTGCCCGCCTGCCGTGGGTGAGTGGACACAGCCAGATCCGCACTGTGCCCTGCCTGACCGTCTGCCCTAAATGAGTGGACACAGCCAGATCCGCACTGCGCCCTGCCTGACCGCCTGCCGTGGGTGAGTGGACACAGCCAGATCCGCACTGCGCCCTGCCTGCCCGTCTCCCGTGGGCGAGTGGACACAGCCAGATCCGCACTGCGCCCTGCCTACCCGTCTGCCGTGGGTGAGTGGACACAGCCAGATCCGCATGCGCCCTGCCTGACCGTCTGCCATGGGTGAGTGGACACAGCCAGATCCACACTGCGCCCTGCCTGCCCGCCTGCCGTGGGTGAGTGGACACAGCCAGATCCGCACTACGCCCTGCCTGACCACCTGCCGTGGGTGAGTGGACACTGCCAGATCCGCACTGCGCCCTGGCTGACCGCCTGCTGTGGATGCGTGGACACAGCCAGATCCGCACTGCGCCCTGCCTGACCGCCTGCCGTGGGGGAGTGGACACAGCCAGATCCGCACTGTGCCCTGCCTGACCGACTGCCGTGAATGAGTGTACACAGCCAGATCCGCACTGCGCCCTGCCTGACCGCCTGCCATGGGTGAGTGGACACAGCCAGATCCGCACTGCGCCCTGCCTGCCCGTCTCCCGTGGGCGAGTGGACACAGCCAGATCCGCACTGCGCCCTGCCTACCCGTCTGCCGTGGGTGAGTGGACACAGCCAGATCCGCACTGCGCCCTGCCTGACCGTCTGCCGTGGGTGAGTGGACACAGCCAAATCCGCACTGCGCCCTGCCTGTCCGCCTGCCGTGGGTGAGTGGACACAGCCAGATCCGCACTACGCCCTGCCTGACCACCTGCCGTGGGTGAGTGGACACAGCCAGATCCGCACTGCGCCCTGCCTGACCGTCTGCCGTGGGTGAGAGGACACAGCCAGATCCACACTGCGCCCTGCCTTCCCGTCTGCCGTGGGTGAGTGGACAAGCCAGATCCGTACTGCGCCCTGCCTTCCCGTCTGCCGTGGGTGAGTGGACACAGCCAGATCCGTACTGCGCCCTGCCTGACCGCCTGCCATGGTGAGTGGACACAGCCAGATCCGTACTGCGCCCTGCCTTCCCGTCTGCCGTGGGTCAGTGGACATAGCCAGATCCACACAGCACCGTCTCTGCCCATCTCCCGTGGGTGAGTGGACACAGCCGGATCCGCACTGCGCCCTGCCTGCCCGTCTCCCGTGGGCGAGTGGACACAGCCAGATCCGCACTGCGCCCTGCCTGCCCGTCTCCCGTGGGCGAGTGGACACAGCCAGATCCGCACTGCGCCCTGCCTGCCCGTCTCCCGTGGGTGAGTGGAGACAGCCAGATCCGCACTGCGCCCTGCCAACCCGTCTGCCGTGGGTGAGTGGACACAGCCAGATCCGCACTGCGCCCTGCCTGACCGTCTGCCGTGGGTGAGTGGACACAGCCAGATCCACACTGCGACCTGCCTGCCCGCCTGCCGTGGGTGAGTGGACACAGCCAGATCCGCACTACGCCCTGCCTGACCGCCTGCCGTGGGTGAGTGGACACAGCCAGATCCGCACTGCGCCCTGGCTGACCGCCTGCTGTGGATGCGTGGACACAGCCAGATCCGCACTGCGCCCTGCCTTACCGCCTGCCGTGGGGGAGTGGACACAGCCAGATCCGCACTGTGCCCTGCCTGACCGTCTGCCGTGAATGAGTGTACACAGCCAGATCCGCACTGCGCCCTGCCTGACCGCCTGCCGTGGGTGAGAGGACACAGCCAGATCCGCACTGCGCCCTGCCTGCCCGTCTCCCGTGGGCCAGTGGACACAGCCAGATCTGCACTGCGCCCTGCCTACCCGTCTACCGTGGGTGAGTGGACACAGCCAGATCCGCACTGCGCCCTGCCTGACCGTCTGCCGTGGGTGAGTGGACACAGCTAGATCCGCACTGCGCCCTGCCTGCCCGCCTGCCGTGGGTGAGTGGACACAGCCAGATCCGCACTGTGCCCTGCCTGACCGTCTGCCGTGAATGAGTGGACACAGCCAGATCCGCACTGCGCCCTGCCTGACCGCCTGCCGTGGGTCAGTGGACACAGCGAGATCCGCACTGCGCCCTGCCTGCCCGTCTCCCGTGGGCGAGTGGACACAGCCAGATCCGCACTGCGCCCTGCCTACCCGTCTGCCATGGGTGAGTGGACACAGCCAGATCCGCATTCGCCCTGCCTGACCGTCTGCCATGGGTGAGTGGACACAGCCAGATCCACACTGTGCCCTGCCTGCCCGCCTGCCGTGGGTGAGTGGACACAGCCAGATCCGCACTACGCCCTGCCTGACCACCTGCCGTGGGTGAGTGGACACAGCCAGATGCGCACTGCGCCCTGGCTGACCGCCTGCTGTGGATGCGTGGACACAGCCAGATCCGCACTGCGCCCTGCCTGACCGCCTGCCGTGGGGGAGTGGACACAGCCAGATCCGCACTGTGCCCTGCCTGACCGTCTGCCGTGAATGAGTGTACACAGCCAGATCCGCACTGCGCCCTGCCTGACCGCCTGCCGTGGGTGAGTGGACACAGCCAGATCCGCACTGCGCCCTGCCTGCCCGTCTCCCGTGGGCGAGTGGACACACCCAGATCCGCACTGCGCCCTGCCTACCCGTCTGCCGTGGGTGAGTGGACACAGCCAGATCCGCACTGCGCCCTGCCTGACCGTCTGCCGTGGGTGAGTGGACACAGCCAGATCCGCACTGCGCCCTGCCTGCCCGCCTGCCGTGGGTGAGTGGACACAGCCAGATCCGCACTACGCCCTGCCTGACCACCTGCCGTGGGTGAGTGGACACAGCCAGATCCGCACTGCGCCCTGGCTGACCGCCTGCTGTGGGTGCGTGGACACAGCCGGATCCACACTGCGCCCTGCCTGACCTCCTGCCGTGGGTGAGTGGACACAGCCAGATCCGCACTGCGCCCTGCCTGACCGTCAGCCGTGGGTGAGTGGACACAGCCAGATCCGCACTGCGCCCTGCCTGACCGCCTGCCATGGGTCAGTGGACATAGCCAGATCTACACAGCACCGTCTCTGCCCATCTCCCGTGGGTGAGTGGACACAGCCGGATCCGCACTGCGCCCTGCCTGCCCGTCTTCCGTGGGTGAGTGGACACAGCCAGATCTGCACTGCGCCCTGCCTGCCCGTCTCCCGTGGGTGAGTGGACACAGCCAGATCCACACTGCGCCCTGCCTGCCCGTCTCCCATGGGCGAGTGGACACAGCCAGATAGGCACTGCGCCCTGCCTGCCCGTCTCCCGTGGGTGAGTGGACACAGCCAGATCCGCACTGGGCCCTGCCTGCCCGTCTCCCGTGGGTGAGTGGACACAACCAGATCCGCACTGCGCCCTGCCTGCCCGTCTCCCGTGGGTGAGTGGACACAGCCAGATCCGCACTGCGCCCTGCCTGCCCGTCTCCCGTGGGTGAGTGGACACAGCCAGATCCTCACTGCGCCCTGCCTGCCCGTCTCCCATGGGCGAGTGGACACAGCCAGATAGGCACTGCGCCCTGCCTGCCCGTCTCCCGTGGGTGAGTGGACACAGCCAAAATCGCACTGCGCCCTGCCTGCCCGTCTCCCGTGGGTGAGTGGACACAGCCAGATCCGCACTGCGCCCTGCCTGCCCGTCTCCCGTGAGTGAGTTTACACAGCCAGATCCGCACTGCGCCCTGCCTGCCCGTCTCCCGTGGGTGAGTGGACACAGCCAGATCCGCACTGCACCCTGCCTAACCGCCTGCCGTGGGTGAGTGGACACAGCCAGATCCGTACTGCGCCCTGCCTGCCCGTCTGCCGTGGGTCAGTGGACATAGCCAGATCCACACAGCACCGTCTCTGCCCATCTCCCGTGAGTGAGTGGACACAGCCGGATCCGCACTGCGCCCTGCCTGCCCGTCTGCCGTGGGTGAGTGGACACAGCCAGATCCGCACTACGCCCTGCCTGACCGCCTGCTGTGGGTGAGTGGACACAGCCAGATCCGCACTGCGCCCTGCCTGACCGCCTGCCGTGGGTGAGTGGACACAGCCAGATCCGCACTGCGCCCTGCCTGACCACCTGCCGTGGGTGAGTGGACACAGCCAGATCCGCACTACGCCCTGCCTGACCGCCTGCCTTGGGTGAGTGGACACAGCCAGATCCGCACTGCGCCCTGCCTGACCGCCTGCCGTGGGTGAGTAGACACAGCCAGATCCGCACTGCGCCCTGCCTGACCGCCTGCCGTGGGTGAGTGGACACAGCCAGATCCGCACTGCGCCCTGCCTGCCCGTCTCCCGTGGGCGAGTGGACACACCCAGATCCGCACTGCGCCCTGCCTACCCGTCTGCCGTGGGTGAGTGGACACAGCCAGATCCGCACTGCGCCCTGCCTGACCGTCTGCCGTGGGTGAGTGGACACAGCCAGATCCGCACTGCGCCCTGCCTGCCCGCCTGCCGTGGGTGAGTGGACACAGCCAGATCCGCACTACGCCCTGCCTGACCACCTGCCGTGGGTGAGTGGACACAGCCAGATCCGCACTGCGCCCTGGCTGACCGCCTGCTGTGGGTGCGTGGACATAGCCGGATCCACACTGCGCCCTGCCTGACCTCCTGCCGTGGGTGAGTGGACACAGCCAGATCCGCACTGCGCCCTGCCTGACCGTCAGCCGTGGGTGAGTGGACACAGCCAGATCCGCACTGCACCCTGCCTGACCGCCTACCGTGGGTGAGTAGACACAGCCAGATCCGCACTGCGCCCTGCCTGCCCGTCTCCCGTGGGCGAGTGGACACAGCCAGATCCGCACTGCGCCCTGCCTGCCTGTCTGCTGTGCGTGAGTGGACACAGCCAGATCCGCACTGCGCACTGCCTGACCGTCTGCCGTGGGTGAGAGGACACAGCCAGATCCACACTGCGCCCTGCCTTCCCGTCTGCCGTGGGTGAGTGGACACAGCCAGATCCGCACTGCTCCCTGGCTGACCGCCTGCTGTGGGTGCGTGGACACAGCCGGATCCACACTGCGCCCTGCCTGACCTCCTGCCGTGGGTGAGTGGACACAGCCAGATCCGCACTGCGCCCTGCCTGACCGTCAGCCGTGGGTGAGTGGACACAGCCAGATCCGCACTGCGCCCTGCCTGACCGCCTGCCATGGGTCAGTGGACATAGCCAGATCTACACAGCACCGTCTCTGCCCATCTCCCGTGGGTGAGTGGACACAGCCGGATCCGCACTGCGCCCTGCCTGCCCGTCTTCCGTGGGTGAGTGGACACAGCCAGATCTGCACTGCGCCCTGCCTGCCCGTCTCCCGTGGGTGAGTGGACACAGCCAGATCCACACTGCGCCCTGCCTGCCCGTCTCCCATGGGCGAGTGGACACAGCCAGATAGGCACTGCGCCCTGCCTGCCCGTCTCCCGTGGGTGAGTGGACACAGCCAGATCCGCACTGGGCCCTGCCTGCCCGTCTCCCGTGGGTGAGTGGACACAGCCAGATCCGCACTGCGCCCTGCCTGCCCGTCTCCCGTGGGTGAGTGGACACAGCCAGATCCGCACTGCGCCCTGCCTGCCCGTCTCCCGTGGGTGAGTGGACACAGCCAGATCCTCACTGCGCCCTGCCTGCCCGTCTCCCATGGGCGAGTGGACACAGCCAGATATGCACTGCGCCCTGCCTGCCCGTCTCCCGTGGGTGAGTGGACACAGCCAAAATCGCACTGCGCCCTGCCTGCCCGTCTCCCGTGGGTGAGTGGACACAGCCAGATCCGCACTGCGCCCTGCCTGCCCGTCTCCCGTGAGTGAGTTTACACAGCCAGATCCGCACTGCGCCCTGCCTGCCCGTCTCCCGTGGGTGAGTGGACACAGCCAGATCCGCACTGCACCCTGCCTAACCGCCTGCCGTGGGTGAGTGGACACAGCCAGATCCGTACTGCGCCCTGCCTGCCCGTCTGCCGTGGGTCAGTGGACATAGCCAGATCCACACAGCACCGTCTCTGCCCATCTCCCGTGAGTGAGTGGACATAGCCGGATCCGCACTGCGCCCTGCCTGCCCGTCTGCCGTGGGTGAGTGGACACAGCCAGATCCGCACTACGCCCTGCCTGACCGCCTGCTGTGGGTGAGTGGACACAGCCAGATCCGCACTGCGCCCTGCCTGACCGCCTGCCGTGGGTGAGTGGACACAGCCAGATCCGCACTGCGCCCTGCCTGACCACCTGCCGTGGGTGAGTGGACACAGCCAGATCCGCACTACGCCCTGCCTGACCGCCTGCCTTGGGTGAGTGGACACAGCCAGATCCGCACTGCGCCCTGCCTGACCGCCTGCCGTGGGTGAGTAGACACAGCCAGATCCGCACTGCGCCCTGCCTGACCGCCTGCCGTGGGTGAGTGGACACAGCCAGATCCGCACTGCGCCCTGCCTGCCCGTCTCCCGTGGGCGAGTGGACACACCCAGATCCGCACTGCGCCCTGCCTACCCGTCTGCCGTGGGTGAGTGGACACAGCCAGATCCGCACTGCGCCCTGCCTGACCGTCTGCCGTGGGTGAGTGGACACAGCCAGATCCGCACTGCGCCCTGCCTGCCCGCCTGCCGTGGGTGAGTGGACACAGCCAGATCCGCACTACGCCCTGCCTGACCACCTGCCGTGGGTGAGTGGACACAGCCAGATCCGCACTGCGCCCTGGCTGACCGCCTGCTGTGGGTGCGTGGACATAGCCGGATCCACACTGCGCCCTGCCTGACCTCCTGCCGTGGGTGAGTGGACACAGCCAGATCCGCACTGCGCCCTGCCTGACCGTCAGCCGTGGGTGAGTGGACACAGCCAGATCCGCACTGCACCCTGCCTGACCGCCTACCGTGGGTGAGTAGACACAGCCAGATCCGCACTGCGCCCTGCCTGCCCGTCTCCCGTGGGCGAGTGGACACAGCCAGATCCGCACTGCGCCCTGCCTGCCTGTCTGCTGTGCGTGAGTGGACACAGCCAGATCCGCACTGCGCACTGCCTGACCGTCTGCCGTGGGTGAGAGGACACAGCCAGATCCACACTGCGCCCTGCCTTCCCGTCTGCCGTGGGTGAGTGGACAAGCCAGATCCGTACTGCGCCCTGCCTTCCCGTCTGCCGTGGGTGAGTGGACACAGCCAGATCCGCACTACGCCCTGCCTGACCGCCTGCCATGGGTCAGTGGACATAGCCAGATCTACACAGCACCGTCTCTGCCCATCTCCCGTGGGTGAGTGGACACAGCCGGATCCGCACTGCGCCCTGCCTGCCCGTCTTCCGTGGGTGAGTGGACACAGCCAGATCTGCACTGCGCCCTGCCTGCCCGTCTCCCGTGGGTGAGTGGACACAGCCAGATCCACACTGCGCCCTGCCTGCCCGTCTCCCATGGGCGAGTGGACAAAGCCAGATAGGCACTGCGCCCTGCCTGCCCGTCTCCCGTGGGTGAGTGGACACAGCCAGATCCGCACTGGGCCCTGCCTGCCCGTCTCCCGTGGGTGAGTGGACACAGCCAGATCCGCACTGCGCCCTGCCTGCCCGTCTCCCGTGGGTGAGTGGACACAGCCAGATCCGCACTGCGCCCTGCCTGCCCGTCTCCCGTGGGTGAGTGGACACAGCCAGATCCTCACTGCGCCCTGCCTGCCCGTCTCCCATGGGCGAGTGGACACAGCCAGATAGGCACTGCGCCCTGCCTGCCCGTCTCCCGTGGGTGAGTGGACACAGCCAAAATCGCACTGCGCCCTGCCTGCCCGTCTCCCGTGGGTGAGTGGACACAGCCAGATCCGCACTGCGCCCTGCCTGCCCGTCTCCCGTGAGTGAGTTTACACAGCCAGATCCGCACTGCGCCCTGCCTGCCCGTCTCCCGTGGGTGAGTGGACACAGCCAGATCCGCACTGCACCCTGCCTAACCGCCTGCCGTGGGTGAGTGGACACAGCCAGATCCGTACTGCGCCCTGCCTGCCCATCTGCCGTGGGTCAGTGGACATAGCCAGATCCACACAGCACCGTCTCTGCCCATCTCCCGTGGGTGAGTGGACACAGCCGGATCCGCACTGCGCCCTGCCTGCCCGTCTGCCGTGGGTGAGTGGACACAGCCAGATCCGCACTACGCCCTGCCTGACCGCCTGCTGTGGGTGAGTGGACACAGCCAGATCCGCACTGCGCCCTCCCTGACCGCCTGCCGTGGGTGAGTGGACACAGCCAGATCCGCACTGCGCCCTGCCTGACCACCTGCCGTGGGTGAGTGGACACAGCCAGATCCGCACTACGCCCTGCCTGACCGCCTGCCTTGGGTGAGTGGACACAGCCAGATCCGCACTGCGCCCTGCCTGACCGCGTGCCGTGGGTGAGTAGACACAGCCAGATCCGCACTGCGCCCTGCATGCCCGTCTCCCGTGGGCGAGTGGACACAGCCATATCCGCACTGCGCCCTGCCTGCCCGTCTGCTGTGGGTGAGTGGACACAGCCAGATCCGCACTGCGCCCTGCCTGACTGTCTGCCGTGTGTGAGAGGACACAGCCAGATCCACACTGCACCCTGCCTTCCCATCTGCCGTGGGTGAGTGGACACAGCCATATCCGCACTACGCCCTGCCTGACCGCCTACCGTGGGTCAGTGGACATAGCCAGATTCACACAGCACCGTCTCTGCCCATCTCCCGTGGGTGAGTGGACACAGCCGGATCCGCACTGCGCCCTGCCTGCCCGTCTCCCGTGGGTGAGTGGACACAGCCAGATCCGCACTGCGCCCTGCCTGCCCGTCTCCCGTGGGTGAGTGGACACAGCCAGATCCACACTGCGCCCAGCCTGCCCGTCTCCCATGGGCGAGTGGACACAGCCAGATAGGCACTGCGCCCTGCCTGCCCGTCTCCCGTGGGTGAGTGGACACAGCCAAAATCGCACTGCGCCCTGCCTGCCCGTCTCCCGTGGGTGAGTGGACACAGCCAGATCCACACTGCGCCCTGCCTGCCCGTCTCCCGTGAGTGAGTGGACACAGCCAGATCCGCACTGCGCCCTGCCTGCCCGTCTCCCGTGGGTGAGTGGACACAGCCAGATCCGCACTGCACCCTGCCTGACCGCCTGCCGTGGGTGAGTGGACACAGCCAGATCCGTACTGCGCCCTGCCTGCCCGTCTGCCGTGGGTCAGTGGACATAGCCAGATCCACACAGCACCGTCTCTGCCCATCTCCCGTGGGTGAGTGGACACAGCCGGATCCGCACTGCGCCCTGCCTGACCGCCTGCCGTGGGTGAGTGGACACAGCCAGATCCGCACTGCGCCCTGCCTGCCCGTCTCCCGTGGGTGAGTGGACACAGCCAGATCCGCACTGTGCCCTGCCTGCCCGTCTCCCGTGGGTGAGTGGACACAGCCAGATCCGCACTGCGCCCTGCCTGACCGCCGGCCGTGGGTGAGTGGACACAGCCAGATCCGTACTGCGCCCTGCCTTCCCGTCTGCCGTGGGTCTGTGGACATAGCCAGATCCACACAGCACCGTCTCTGCCCATCTCCCGTTGTTGAGTGGACACAGCCGGATCCACACTGCGCCCTGCCTGCCCGTCTCCCGTGGGCGAGTGGACACAGCCAGATCCACACTGCGCCCTGCCTGCCCGTCTCCAGTGGGCGAGTGGACACACCCAGATCCGCACTGCGCCCTGCCTACCCGTCTGCCGTGGGTGAGTGGACACAGCCAGATCCGCACTGCGCCCTGCCTGACCGTCTGCCGTGGGTGAGTGGACACAGCCAGATCCGCACTGCGCCCTGCCTGCCCGCCTGCCGTGGGTGAGTGGACACAGCCAGATCCGCACTACGCCCTGCCTGACCACCTGCCGTGGGTGAGTGGACACAGCCAGATCCGCACTGCGCCCTGGCTGACCGCCTGCTGTGGGTGCGTGGACATAGCCGGATCCACACTGCGCCCTGCCTGACCTCCTGCCGTGGGTGAGTGGACACAGCCAGATCCGCACTGCGCCCTGCCTGACCGTCAGCCGTGGGTGAGTGGACACAGCCAGATCCGCACTGCACCCTGCCTGACCGCCTACCGTGGGTGAGTAGACACAGCCAGATCCGCACTGCGCCCTGCCTGCCCGTCTCCCGCTGGCGAGTGGACACAGCCAGATCCGCACTGCGCCCTGCCTGCCTGTCTGCTGTGCGTGAGTGGACACAGCCAGATCCGCACTGCGCACTGCCTGACCGTCTGCCGTGGGTGAGAGGACACAGCCAGATCCACACTGCGCCCTGCCTTCCCGTCTGCCGTGGGTGAGTGGACACAGCCAGATCCGCACTGCTCCCTGGCTGACCGCCTGCTGTGGGTGCGTGGACACAGCCGGATCCACACTGCGCCCTGCCTGACCTCCTGCCGTGGGTGAGTGGACACAGCCAGATCCGCACTGCGCCCTGCCTGACCGTCAGCCGTGGGTGAGTGGACACAGCCAGATCCGCACTGCGCCCTGCCTGACCGCCTGCCATGGGTCAGTGGACATAGCCAGATCTACACAGCACCGTCTCTGCCCATCTCCCGTGGGTGAGTGGACACAGCCGGATCCGCACTGCGCCCTGCCTGCCCGTCTTCCGTGGGTGAGTGGACACAGCCAGATCTGCACTGCGCCCTGCCTGCCCGTCTCCCGTGGGTGAGTGGACACAGCCAGATCCACACTGCGCCCTGCCTGCCCGTCTCCCATGGGCGAGTGGACACAGCCAGATAGGCACTGCGCCCTGCCTGCCCGTCTCCCGTGGGTGAGTGGACACAGCCAGATCCGCACTGGGCCCTGCCTGCCCGTCTCCCGTGGGTGAGTGGACACAGCCAGATCCGCACTGCGCCCTGCCTGCCCGTCTCCCGTGGGTGAGTGGACACAGCCAGATCCGCACTGCGCCCTGCCTGCCCGTCTCCCGTGGGTGAGTGGACACAGCCAGATCCTCACTGCGCCCTGCCTGCCCGTCTCCCATGGGCGAGTGGACACAGCCAGATATGCACTGCGCCCTGCCTGCCCGTCTCCCGTGGGTGAGTGGACACAGCCAAAATCGCACTGCGCCCTGCCTGCCCGTCTCCCGTGGGTGAGTGGACACAGCCAGATCCGCACTGCGCCCTGCCTGCCCG
The DNA here is from genome assembly GCF_040939455.1 of Microcebus murinus. Taxonomy (NCBI): domain Eukaryota; kingdom Metazoa; phylum Chordata; class Mammalia; order Primates; family Cheirogaleidae; genus Microcebus; species Microcebus murinus. The sequence continues at coordinate 32,383,904 of NC_134125.1, read as the reverse complement.
TCTCCCGTGAGTGAGTTTACACAGCCAGGTCCGCACTGCGCCCTGCCTGCCCGTCTCCCGTGGGTGAGTGGACACAGCCAGATCCGCACTGCACCCTGCCTAACCGCCTGCCGTGGGTGAGTGGACACAGCCAGATCCGTACTGCGCCCTGCCTGCCCGTCTGCCGTGGGTCAGTGGACATAGCCAGATCCACACAGCACCGTCTCTGCCCATCTCCCGTGAGTGAGTGGACACAGCCGGATCCGCACTGCGCCCTGCCTGCCCGTCTGCCGTGGGTGAGTGGACACAGCCAGATCCGCACTACGCCCTGCCTGACCGCCTGCTGTGGGTGAGTGGACACAGCCAGATCCGCACTGCGCCCTGCCTGACCGCCTGCCGTGGGTGAGTGGACACAGCCAGATCCGCACTGCGCCCTGCCTGACCACCTGCCGTGGGTGAGTGGACACAGCCAGATCCGCACTACGCCCTGCCTGACCGCCTGCCTTGGGTGAGTGGACACAGCCAGATCCGCACTGCGCCCTGCCTGACCGCCTGCCGTGGGTGAGTAGACACAGCCAGATCCGCACTGCGCCCTGCCTGACCGCCTGCCGTGGGTGAGTGGACACAGCCAGATCCGCACTGCGCCCTGCCTGCCCGTCTCCCGTGGGCGAGTGGACACACCCAGATCCGCACTGCGCCCTGCCTACCCGTCTGCCGTGGGTGAGTGGACACAGCCAGATCCGCACTGCGCCCTGCCTGACCGTCTGCCGTGGGTGAGTGGACACAGCCAGATCCGCACTGCGCCCTGCCTGCCCGCCTGCCGTGGGTGAGTGGACACAGCCAGATCCGCACTACGCCCTGCCTGACCACCTGCCGTGGGTGAGTGGACACAGCCAGATCCGCACTGCGCCCTGGCTGACCGCCTGCTGTGGGTGCGTGGACATAGCCGGATCCACACTGCGCCCTGCCTGACCTCCTGCCGTGGGTGAGTGGACACAGCCAGATCCGCACTGCGCCCTGCCTGACCGTCAGCCGTGGGTGAGTGGACACAGCCAGATCCGCACTGCACCCTGCCTGACCGCCTACCGTGGGTGAGTAGACACAGCCAGATCCGCACTGCGCCCTGCCTGCCCGTCTCCCGTGGGCGAGTGGACACAGCCAGATCCGCACTGCGCCCTGCCTGCCTGTCTGCTGTGCGTGAGTGGACACAGCCAGATCCGCACTGCGCACTGCCTGACCGTCTGCCGTGGGTGAGAGGACACAGCCAGATCCACACTGCGCCCTGCCTTCCCGTCTGCCGTGGGTGAGTGGACAAGCCAGATCCGTACTGCGCCCTGCCTTCCCGTCTGCCGTGGGTGAGTGGACACAGCCAGATCCGCACTACGCCCTGCCTGACCGCCTGCCATGGGTCAGTGGACATAGCCAGATCTACACAGCACCGTCTCTGCCCATCTCCCGTGGGTGAGTGGACACAGCCGGATCCGCACTGCGCCCTGCCTGCCCGTCTTCCGTGGGTGAGTGGACACAGCCAGATCTGCACTGCGCCCTGCCTGCCCGTCTCCCGTGGGTGAGTGGACACAGCCAGATCCACACTGCGCCCTGCCTGCCCGTCTCCCATGGGCGAGTGGACAAAGCCAGATAGGCACTGCGCCCTGCCTGCCCGTCTCCCGTGGGTGAGTGGACACAGCCAGATCCGCACTGGGCCCTGCCTGCCCGTCTCCCGTGGGTGAGTGGACACAGCCAGATCCGCACTGCGCCCTGCCTGCCCGTCTCCCGTGGGTGAGTGGACACAGCCAGATCCGCACTGCGCCCTGCCTGCCCGTCTCCCGTGGGTGAGTGGACACAGCCAGATCCTCACTGCGCCCTGCCTGCCCGTCTCCCATGGGCGAGTGGACACAGCCAGATAGGCACTGCGCCCTGCCTGCCCGTCTCCCGTGGGTGAGTGGACACAGCCAAAATCGCACTGCGCCCTGCCTGCCCGTCTCCCGTGGGTGAGTGGACACAGCCAGATCCGCACTGCGCCCTGCCTGCCCGTCTCCCGTGAGTGAGTTTACACAGCCAGATCCGCACTGCGCCCTGCCTGCCCGTCTCCCGTGGGTGAGTGGACACAGCCAGATCCGCACTGCACCCTGCCTAACCGCCTGCCGTGGGTGAGTGGACACAGCCAGATCCGTACTGCGCCCTGCCTGCCCATCTGCCGTGGGTCAGTGGACATAGCCAGATCCACACAGCACCGTCTCTGCCCATCTCCCGTGGGTGAGTGGACACAGCCGGATCCGCACTGCGCCCTGCCTGCCCGTCTGCCGTGGGTGAGTGGACACAGCCAGATCCGCACTACGCCCTGCCTGACCGCCTGCTGTGGGTGAGTGGACACAGCCAGATCCGCACTGCGCCCTGCCTGACCGCCTGCCGTGGGTGAGTGGACACAGCCAGATCCGCACTGCGCCCTGCCTGACCACCTGCCGTGGGTGAGTGGACACAGCCAGATCCGCACTACGCCCTGCCTGACCGCCTGCCTTGGGTGAGTGGACACAGCCAGATCCGCACTGCGCCCTGCCTGACCGCGTGCCGTGGGTGAGTAGACACAGCCAGATCCGCACTGCGCCCTGCATGCCCGTCTCCCGTGGGCGAGTGGACACAGCCATATCCGCACTGCGCCCTGCCTGCCCGTCTGCTGTGGGTGAGTGGACACAGCCAGATCCGCACTGCGCCCTGCCTGACTGTCTGCCGTGTGTGAGAGGACACAGCCAGATCCACACTGCACCCTGCCTTCCCATCTGCCGTGGGTGAGTGGACACAGCCATATCCGCACTACGCCCTGCCTGACCGCCTACCGTGGGTCAGTGGACATAGCCAGATTCACACAGCACCGTCTCTGCCCATCTCCCGTGGGTGAGTGGACACAGCCGGATCCGCACTGCGCCCTGCCTGCCCGTCTCCCGTGGGTGAGTGGACACAGCCAGATCCGCACTGCGCCCTGCCTGCCCGTCTCCCGTGGGTGAGTGGACACAGCCAGATCCACACTGCGCCCAGCCTGCCCGTCTCCCATGGGCGAGTGGACACAGCCAGATAGGCACTGCGCCCTGCCTGCCCGTCTCCCGTGGGTGAGTGGACACAGCCAAAATCGCACTGCGCCCTGCCTGCCCGTCTCCCGTGGGTGAGTGGACACAGCCAGATCCACACTGCGCCCTGCCTGCCCGTCTCCCGTGAGTGAGTGGACACAGCCAGATCCGCACTGCGCCCTGCCTGCCCGTCTCCCGTGGGTGAGTGGACACAGCCAGATCCGCACTGCACCCTGCCTGACCGCCTGCCGTGGGTGAGTGGACACAGCCAGATCCGTACTGCGCCCTGCCTGCCCGTCTGCCGTGGGTCAGTGGACATAGCCAGATCCACACAGCACCGTCTCTGCCCATCTCCCGTGGGTGAGTGGACACAGCCGGATCCGCACTGCGCCCTGCCTGACCGCCTGCCGTGGGTGAGTGGACACAGCCAGATCCGCACTGCGCCCTGCCTGCCCGTCTCCCGTGGGTGAGTGGACACAGCCAGATCCGCACTGTGCCCTGCCTGCCCGTCTCCCGTGGGTGAGTGGACACAGCCAGATCCGCACTGCGCCCTGCCTGACCGCCGGCCGTGGGTGAGTGGACACAGCCAGATCCGTACTGCGCCCTGCCTTCCCGTCTGCCGTGGGTCTGTGGACATAGCCAGATCCACACAGCACCGTCTCTGCCCATCTCCCGTTGTTGAGTGGTACAGCCGGATCCACACTGCGCCCTGCCTGCCCGTCTCCCGTGGGCGAGTGGACACAGCCAGATCCACACTGCGCCCTGCCTGCCCGTCTCCAGTGGGCGAGTGGACACAGCCAGATCCGCACTGCGCCCTGCCCGCCCATCTCCCGTGGCCGAGTGGACACAGCCAGATCCGCACTGCGCCCTGCCTGCCCGTCTCCCGTGGGTGAGTGGACACAGCCAGGTCCGCACTGCGCCCTGCCTGCCCGTCTCCCGTGGGTGAATGGACACAGCCAGATCCACACTGCACCCTGCCTGACCGCCTGCCGTGGGTGAGTGGACTCAGCCAGGTCCTTACTGCGCCCTGCCTGCCCGTCTGCCGTGGGTCAGTGGACATAGCCAGATCCACACAGCACCGTCTCTGCCCGTCTGCCGTGGGTGAGTGGACACAGCCATATCCGCACTGCGCCCTGCCTGACAGCCTGCCGTGCGTGAGTGGACACAGCCAGATCCGCACTGCGCCCTGCCTGCCCGTCTCCCGTGGGCGAGTGGACACAGCCAAATCTGCACTGCGCCCTGCCTGCCCGTCTGCCGTGGGTGAGTGGACACAGCCAGATCCGCACTGCGCCCTGCCTGACCGTCTGCCGTGGGTGAGTGGACACAGCCAGATCCGCACTGCGCCCTGCCTGCCCGTCTGCCGTGGGTGAGTGGACACAGCCAGATCCGTACTGCGCCGTGCCTGACCGTCTGCCGTGGGTGAGTGGACACAGCCAGATCCGCACTGCGCCCTGGCTGACCGCCTGCTGTGGGAGCGTGGAGACAGCCAGATCCGCACTGCGCCCTGCCTGACCGCCTGCCTTGGGTGAGTGGACACAGCCAGATCCGCACTGTGCCCTGCCTGACCGTCTTCCGAGAATGAGTGGACACAGCCAGATCCGCACTGCGCCCTGCCTGACCGCCTGCCGTGGGTGAGTGGACACAGCCAGATCTGCACTGCGCCCTGCCTGCCCGTCTCCCGTGGGCGAGTGGACACAGCCAGATCCGCACAGCGCCCTGCCTATCCGTCTGCCGTGGGTGAGTGGACACAGCCAGATCCGCACTGCGCCCTGCCTGACCGTCTGCCGTGGGTGAGTGGACACAGCCAGATCCACACTGCGCCCTGCCTGCCCGCCTGCCGTGGGTGAGTGGACACAGCCAGATCCGCACTACGCCCTGCCTGACTACCTGCCGTGGGTGAGTGGACACAGCCAGATCCTCACTGCGCCCTGCCTGACCGCCTGCCGTGGGTGAGTAGACACAGCCAGATTCGCACTGCGCCCTGCCTGCCCGTCTCCCGTGGGCGAGAGGACACAGCCATATCCGCACTGCGCCCTGCCTGCCCGGCTGCTGTGGGTGAGTGGACACAGCCAGATCCGCACTGCACCCTGCCTAACCGCCTGCCGTGGGTGAGTGGACACAGCCAGATCCGTACTGCGCCCTGCCTGCCCGTCTGCCGTGGGTCAGTGGACATAGCCAGATCCACACAGCACCGTCTCTGCCCATCTCCCGTGAGTGAGTGGACACAGCCGGATCCGCACTGCGCCCTGCCTGCCCGTCTGCCGTGGGTGAGTGGACACAGCCAGATCCGCACTACGCCCTGCCTGACCGCCTGCTGTGGGTGAGTGGACACAGCCAGATCCGCACTGCGCCCTGCCTGACCGCCTGCCGTGGGTGAGTGGACACAGCCAGATCCGCACTGCGCCCTGCCTGACCACCTGCCGTGGGTGAGTGGACACAGCCAGATCCGCACTACGCCCTGCCTGACCGCCTGCCTTGGGTGAGTGGACACAGCCAGATCCGCACTGCGCCCTGCCTGACCGCCTGCCGTGGGTGAGTAGACACAGCCAGATCCGCACTGCGCCCTGCCTGACCGCCTGCCGTGGGTGAGTGGACACAGCCAGATCCGCACTGCGCCCTGCCTGCCCGTCTCCCGTGGGCGAGTGGACACACCCAGATCCGCACTGCGCCCTGCCTACCCGTCTGCCGTGGGTGAGTGGACACAGCCAGATCCGCACTGCGCCCTGCCTGACCGTCTGCCGTGGGTGAGTGGACACAGCCAGATCCGCACTGCGCCCTGCCTGCCCGCCTGCCGTGGGTGAGTGGACACAGCCAGATCCGCACTACGCCCTGCCTGACCACCTGCCGTGGGTGAGTGGACACAGCCAGATCCGCACTGCGCCCTGGCTGACCGCCTGCTGTGGGTGCGTGGACATAGCCGGATCCACACTGCGCCCTGCCTGACCTCCTGCCGTGGGTGAGTGGACACAGCCAGATCCGCACTGCGCCCTGCCTGACCGTCAGCCGTGGGTGAGTGGACACAGCCAGATCCGCACTGCACCCTGCCTGACCGCCTACCGTGGGTGAGTAGACACAGCCAGATCCGCACTGCGCCCTGCCTGCCCGTCTCCCGTGGGCGAGTGGACACAGCCAGATCCGCACTGCGCCCTGCCTGCCTGTCTGCTGTGCGTGAGTGGACACAGCCAGATCCGCACTGCGCACTGCCTGACCGTCTGCCGTGGGTGAGAGGACACAGCCAGATCCACACTGCGCCCTGCCTTCCCGTCTGCCGTGGGTGAGTGGACAAGCCAGATCCGTACTGCGCCCTGCCTTCCCGTCTGCCGTGGGTGAGTGGACACAGCCAGATCCGCACTACGCCCTGCCTGACCGCCTGCCATGGGTCAGTGGACATAGCCAGATCTACACAGCACCGTCTCTGCCCATCTCCCGTGGGTGAGTGGACACAGCCGGATCCGCACTGCGCCCTGCCTGCCCGTCTTCCGTGGGTGAGTGGACACAGCCAGATCTGCACTGCGCCCTGCCTGCCCGTCTCCCGTGGGTGAGTGGACACAGCCAGATCCACACTGCGCCCTGCCTGCCCGTCTCCCATGGGCGAGTGGACAAAGCCAGATAGGCACTGCGCCCTGCCTGCCCGTCTCCCGTGGGTGAGTGGACACAGCCAGATCCGCACTGGGCCCTGCCTGCCCGTCTCCCGTGGGTGAGTGGACACAGCCAGATCCGCACTGCGCCCTGCCTGCCCGTCTCCCGTGGGTGAGTGGACACAGCCAGATCCGCACTGCGCCCTGCCTGCCCGTCTCCCGTGGGTGAGTGGACACAGCCAGATCCTCACTGCGCCCTGCCTGCCCGTCTCCCATGGGCGAGTGGACACAGCCAGATAGGCACTGCGCCCTGCCTGCCCGTCTCCCGTGGGTGAGTGGACACAGCCAAAATCGCACTGCGCCCTGCCTGCCCGTCTCCCGTGGGTGAGTGGACACAGCCAGATCCGCACTGCGCCCTGCCTGCCCGTCTCCCGTGAGTGAGTTTACACAGCCAGATCCGCACTGCGCCCTGCCTGCCCGTCTCCCGTGGGTGAGTGGACACAGCCAGATCCGCACTGCACCCTGCCTAACCGCCTGCCGTGGGTGAGTGGACACAGCCAGATCCGTACTGCGCCCTGCCTGCCCATCTGCCGTGGGTCAGTGGACATAGCCAGATCCACACAGCACCGTCTCTGCCCATCTCCCGTGGGTGAGTGGACACAGCCGGATCCGCACTGCGCCCTGCCTGCCCGTCTGCCGTGGGTGAGTGGACACAGCCAGATCCGCACTACGCCCTGCCTGACCGCCTGCTGTGGGTGAGTGGACACAGCCAGATCCGCACTGCGCCCTGCCTGACCGCCTGCCGTGGGTGAGTGGACACAGCCAGATCCGCACTGCGCCCTGCCTGACCACCTGCCGTGGGTGAGTGGACACAGCCAGATCCGCACTACGCCCTGCCTGACCGCCTGCCTTGGGTGAGTGGACACAGCCAGATCCGCACTGCGCCCTGCCTGACCGCGTGCCGTGGGTGAGTAGACACAGCCAGATCCGCACTGCGCCCTGCATGCCCGTCTCCCGTGGGCGAGTGGACACAGCCATATCCGCACTGCGCCCTGCCTGCCCGTCTGCTGTGGGTGAGTGGACACAGCCAGATCCGCACTGCGCCCTGCCTGACTGTCTGCCGTGTGTGAGAGGACACAGCCAGATCCACACTGCACCCTGCCTTCCCATCTGCCGTGGGTGAGTGGACACAGCCATATCCGCACTACGCCCTGCCTGACCGCCTACCGTGGGTCAGTGGACATAGCCAGATTCACACAGCACCGTCTCTGCCCATCTCCCGTGGGTGAGTGGACACAGCCGGATCCGCACTGCGCCCTGCCTGCCCGTCTCCCGTGGGTGAGTGGACACAGCCAGATCCGCACTGCGCCCTGCCTGCCCGTCTCCCGTGGGTGAGTGGACACAGCCAGATCCACACTGCGCCCAGCCTGCCCGTCTCCCATGGGCGAGTGGACACAGCCAGATAGGCACTGCGCCCTGCCTGCCCGTCTCCCGTGGGTGAGTGGACACAGCCAAAATCGCACTGCGCCCTGCCTGCCCGTCTCCCGTGGGTGAGTGGACACAGCCAGATCCACACTGCGCCCTGCCTGCCCGTCTCCCGTGAGTGAGTGGACACAGCCAGATCCGCACTGCGCCCTGCCTGCCCGTCTCCCGTGGGTGAGTGGACACAGCCAGATCCGCACTGCACCCTGCCTGACCGCCTGCCGTGGGTGAGTGGACACAGCCAGATCCGTACTGCGCCCTGCCTGCCCGTCTGCCGTGGGTCAGTGGACATAGCCAGATCCACACAGCACCGTCTCTGCCCATCTCCCGTGGGTGAGTGGACACAGCCGGATCCGCACTGCGCCCTGCCTGACCGCCTGCCGTGGGTGAGTGGACACAGCCAGATCCGCACTGCGCCCTGCCTGCCCGTCTCCCGTGGGTGAGTGGACACAGCCAGATCCGCACTGTGCCCTGCCTGCCCGTCTCCCGTGGGTGAGTGGACACAGCCAGATCCGCACTGCGCCCTGCCTGACCGCCGGCCGTGGGTGAGTGGACACAGCCAGATCCGTACTGCGCCCTGCCTTCCCGTCTGCCGTGGGTCTGTGGACATAGCCAGATCCACACAGCACCGTCTCTGCCCATCTCCCGTTGTTGAGTGGTACAGCCGGATCCACACTGCGCCCTGCCTGCCCGTCTCCCGTGGGCGAGTGGACACAGCCAGATCCACACTGCGCCCTGCCTGCCCGTCTCCAGTGGGCGAGTGGACACAGCCAGATCCGCACTGCGCCCTGCCCGCCCATCTCCCGTGGCCGAGTGGACACAGCCAGATCCGCACTGCGCCCTGCCTGCCCGTCTCCCGTGGGTGAGTGGACACAGCCAGGTCCGCACTGCGCCCTGCCTGCCCGTCTCCCGTGGGTGAATGGACACAGCCAGATCCACACTGCACCCTGCCTGACCGCCTGCCGTGGGTGAGTGGACTCAGCCAGGTCCTTACTGCGCCCTGCCTGCCCGTCTGCCGTGGGTCAGTGGACATAGCCAGATCCACACAGCACCGTCTCTGCCCGTCTGCCGTGGGTGAGTGGACACAGCCATATCCGCACTGCGCCCTGCCTGACAGCCTGCCGTGCGTGAGTGGACACAGCCAGATCCGCACTGCGCCCTGCCTGCCCGTCTCCCGTGGGCGAGTGGACACAGCCAAATCTGCACTGCGCCCTGCCTGCCCGTCTGCCGTGGGTGAGTGGACACAGCCAGATCCGCACTGCGCCCTGCCTGACCGTCTGCCGTGGGTGAGTGGACACAGCCAGATCCGCACTGCGCCCTGCCTGCCCGTCTGCCGTGGGTGAGTGGACACAGCCAGATCCGTACTGCGCCGTGCCTGACCGTCTGCCGTGGGTGAGTGGACACAGCCAGATCCGCACTGCGCCCTGGCTGACCGCCTGCTGTGGGAGCGTGGAGACAGCCAGATCCGCACTGCGCCCTGCCTGACCGCCTGCCTTGGGTGAGTGGACACAGCCAGATCCGCACTGTGCCCTGCCTGACCGTCTTCCGAGAATGAGTGGACACAGCCAGATCCGCACTGCGCCCTGCCTGACCGCCTGCCGTGGGTGAGTGGACACAGCCAGATCTGCACTGCGCCCTGCCTGCCCGTCTCCCGTGGGCGAGTGGACACAGCCAGATCCGCACAGCGCCCTGCCTATCCGTCTGCCGTGGGTGAGTGGACACAGCCAGATCCGCACTGCGCCCTGCCTGACCGTCTGCCGTGGGTGAGTGGACACAGCCAGATCCACACTGCGCCCTGCCTGCCCGCCTGCCGTGGGTGAGTGGACACAGCCAGATCCGCACTACGCCCTGCCTGACTACCTGCCGTGGGTGAGTGGACACAGCCAGATCCTCACTGCGCCCTGCCTGACCGCCTGCCGTGGGTGAGTAGACACAGCCAGATTCGCACTGCGCCCTGCCTGCCCGTCTCCCGTGGGCGAGAGGACACAGCCATATCCGCACTGCGCCCTGCCTGCCCGGCTGCTGTGGGTGAGTGGACACAGCCAGATCCGCACTGCGCCCTGCCTGACCGTCTGCCGTGTGTGAGAGGACACAGCCAGATCCACACTGCACCCTGCCTTCCCGTCTGCCGTGGGTGAGTGGACACAGCCAGATCCGCACTACGCCCTGCCTGACCGCCTGCCGTGGGTCAGTGGACATAGCCAGATCCACACAGCACCGTCTCTGCCCATCTCCCGTGGGTGAGTGGACACAGCCGGATCCGCACTGCGCCCTGCCTGCCCGTCTGCCGTGGGTGAGTGGACACAGCCAGATCCGCACTACGCCCTGCCTGACCGCCTGCCGTGGGTGAGTGGACACAGCCAGATCCGCACTGCGCCCTGCCTGACCGCCTGCCGTGGGTGAGTGGACACAGCCAGATCCGCACTGCGCCCTGCCTGACCGCCTGCCGTGGGTGAGTGGACACAGCCAGAACCGCACTACGCCCTGCCTGACCGCCTGCCTTGGGTGAGTGGACACAGCCAGATCCGCACTGCGCCCTGCCTGACCGCCTGCCGTGGGTGAGTAGACACAGCCAGATCCGCACTGCGCCCTGCCTGCCCGTCTCCCGTGGGCGAGTGGACACAGCCATATCCGCACTGCGCCCTGCCTGCCCGTCTGCTGTGGGTGAGTGGACACAGCCAGATCCGCACTACCCCCTGCCTGACCGTCTGCCGTGGGTGAGTGGACACAGCCATATCCGCACTACGCCATGCCTGACCGCCTGCCGTGGGTCAGTGGACATAGCCAGATCCACACAGCACCGTCTCTGCCCATCTCCCGTGGGTGAGTGGACACAGCCGGATCCGCACTGCGCCCTGCCTGCCCGTCTCCCGTGGGTGAGTGGACACAGCCAGATCCGCACTGCGCCCTGCCTGCCCGTCTCCCGTGGGTGAGTGGACACAGCCAGATCCACACTGCGCCCTGCCTGCCCGTCTCCCATGGGCGAGTGGACACAGCCAGATAGGCACTGCGCCCTGCCTGCCCGTCTCCCGTGGGTGAGTGGACACAGCCAAAATCGCACTGCGCCCTGCCTGCCCGTCTCCCGTGGGTGAGTGGACACAGCCAAATCCACACTGCGCCCTGCCTGCCCGTCTCCCGTGAGTGAGTGGACACAGCCAGATCCGCACTGCGCCCTGCCTGCCCGTCTCCCGTGGGTGAGTGGACACAGCCAGATCCGCACTGCACCCTGCCGGACCGCCTGCCGTGGGTGAGTGGACACAGCCAGATCCGTACTGCGCCCTGCCTGCCCGTCTGCCGTGGGTCAGTGGACATAGCCAAATCCACACAGCACCGTCTCTGCCCATCTCCCGTGGGTGAGTGGACACAGCCGGATCCGCACTGCGCCCTGCCTGACCGCCTGCCGTGGGTGAGTGGACACAGCCAGATCCGCACTGCGCCCTGCCTGACCGCCTGCCGTGTTTGAGTGGACACAGCCAGATCCGCACTACGCCCTGCCTGACCGCCTGCCGTGGGTGAGTGGACACAGCCAGATCCGCACTGCACCCTGCCTGCCCGACTCCCGTGGGCAAGTGGGTGAGTAGACACTGCCAGATCCGCACTGCGCCCTGCCTGCCCATCTCCCGTGGGTGAGTGGACACAGCCAGATCCGCACTGCCCCCTGCCTGACAGTCTGCCGTGGGTGAGTGGACACAGCCATATCCGCACTGCGCCCTGCCTGACCGCCTGCCGTGGGTCAGTGGACATAGCCAGATCCGCATAGCACCGTCTCTGCCAGTCTCCCGTGGGTGAGTGGACACAGCCAGATTCCCACTGCCCCCTGCCTGACCGTCTGCCGTGGGTGAGTGGACACAGCCATATCCGCACTGCGCCCTCCCTGACTGCCTGCCGTGGGTGAGTGGACACAGCCAGATCCGCACTGCGCACTGGCTGACCGCCTGCCGTGGGTGCGTGGACACAGCCGGATCCACACTGCGCCCTGCCTGACCGCCTGCCGTGGGTGTGTGGACACAGCCAGATCCGCACTGCGCCCTGCCTGACCGTCAGCCGTGGGTGAGTGGACACAGCAAGATCCGCAATGCAACCTGCCTGACCGCCTGCCGTGGGTGAGTAGACACAGCCAGATCCGCACTGCGCCCTGCCTGCCCGTCTCCCGTGGGCGAGTGGACACAGCCATATCCGCACTGCGCCCTGCCTGCCCGTCTGCTGTGGGTGAGTGGACACAGCCAGATCCGCACTGCGCCCTGCCTGACCGTCTGCCGTGGGTGAGAGGACACAGCCAGATCCACACTGCGCCCTGCCTTCCCGTCTGCCGTGGGTGAGTGGACACAGCCAGATCCGCACTGCGCCCTGCCTGACCGCCTGCCGTGGGTCAGTGGACACAGCCAGATCCACACAGCACCGTCTCTGCCCATCTCCCGTGGGTGAGTGGACACAGCCGGATCCGAACTGCGCCCTGCCTGCCCGTCTCCCGTGGGTGAGTGGACCCAGCCAAATCCGCACTGCGCCCTGCCTGCCCGTCTCCCGTATGTGAGTGGACACAGCCAGATCCACACTGCGCCCTGCCTGCCCGTCTCCCATGGGCGAGTGGACACACTGCGCCCTGCTCGCCCGTCTCCCATGGGCGAGTGGACACAGCCAGATAAGCACTGCGCCCTGCCTGCCCGCCTCCCGTGGGTGAGTGGACACAGCCAAAATCGCACTGCGCCCTGCCTGCCCGTCTCCCGTGGGTGAGTGAACACAGCCAGATCCGCACTGCACCCTGCCTGACCGCCTGCCGTGGGTGAGTGGACACAGCCAGATCCGTACTGCGCCCTGCCTGCCCGTCTGCCGTGGGTCAGTGGACATAGCCAGATCCACACAGCACCGTCTCTGCCCATCTCCCATGGGTGAGTGGACACAGCCGGATCCGCACTGCGCCCTGCCTGCCCGTCTGCCGTGGGTGCCTGGACACAGCCAGATCCGCACTACGCCCTGCCTGACCGATGGCCGTGGGTGAGTGGACACAGCCAGATCCGCACTGCACCCTGCCTGCCTGTCTCCCGTGGGTGAGTGGACACAGCCAGATCCACACTGCGCCCTGCCTGCCCATCTCCCGTGGGTGAGTGGACACAGCCAGATCCGCACTGCGCCCTGCCTGACCGCCTGCCGTGGGTCAGTGGACATAGCCAGATCCACACAGCACCGTCTCTGCCCATCTCCCGTGGGTGAGTGGACACAGCCGGATCCGAACTGCGCCCTGCCTGCCCGTCTCCCTTGGGTGAGTGGACACAGCCAAATCCGCACTGCACCCTGCCTGCCCGTCTCCCGTATGTGAGTGGACACAGCCAGATCCACACTGCGCCCTGCCTGCCCATCTCCCATGGGCGAGTGGACACAGCCAGATACGCACTGCGCCCTGCCTGCCCGTCTCCCGTGGGTGAGTGGACACAGCCAAAATCGCACTGCGCCCTGCCTGCCCGTCTCCCGTGGGTGAGTGGACACAGCCAAATCCGCACTGCACCCTGCCTGCCCGTCTCCCGTGGGTGAGTGGACACAGCCAGATCCGCACTGTGCCCTGCCTGCCCGTCTCCCGTGGGTGAGTGGACACAGCCAGATCCGCACTGCACCCTGCCTGACCGCCTGCCGTGGGTGAGTGGACACAGCCAGATCCGTACTGCGCCCTGCCTGCCCGTCTGCCGTGGGTCAGTGGACATAGCCAGATCCACACAGCACCGTCTCTACCCATCTCCCATGGGTGAGTGGACACAGCCGGATCCGCACTGCGCCCTGCCTGCCCGTCTGCCGTGGGTGCCTGGACACAGCCAGATCCGCACTACGCCCTGCCTGACCGATGGCCGTGGGTGAGTGGACACAGCCAGATCCGCACTGCACCCTGCCTGCCTGTCTCCCGTGGATGAGTGGACACAGCCAGATCCACACTGCGCCCTGCCTGCCCATCTCCCGTGGGTGAGTGGACACAGCCAGATCCACACTGCGCCTTACCTGCCCGTCTCCCGTGGGTGAGTGGACACAGCCAGATCCGCACTGCGCCCTGCCTGCCCGTCTCCCGTGGGTGAGTGGACACAGCCAGATCCGCACTGCCCCCTGCCTGACAGTCTGCCGTGGGTGAGTGGACACAGCCATATCCGCACTGCGCCCTGCCTGACCGCCTGCCGTGGGTCAGTGGACATAGCCAGATCCACACAGCACCGTATCTGCCAGTCTCCCGTGGGTGAGTGGACACAGCCAGATTCGCACTGCCCCCTGCCTGACCGTCTGCCGTGGGTGAGTGGACACAGCCAGATCCGCACTGTGCCCTGCCTGACCGTCTGCCGTGAATGAGTGGACACAGCCAGATCCGCACTGTGCCCTGCCTGACCGTCTGCCGTGTATGAGTGGACACAGCCAGATCCGCACTGCGCCCTGCCTGCCCGTCTCCCGTGGGCGAGTGGACACAGCCAGATCCACACTGCGCCCTGCCTGCCCGCCTGCCGTGGGTGAGTGGAAACAGCCAGATCCGCACTACGCCCTGCCTGACCACCTGCCATGGGAGAGTGGACACAGCCAGATCCGCACTGCTCCCTGGCTGACCGCCTGCTGTGGGTGCGTGGACACAGCCGGATCCACACTGCGCCCTGCCTGACCGCCTGCCGTGGGTGAGTGGACACAGCCAGATCCGCACTGCGCCCTGCCTGACCGTCAGCCGTGGGTGAGTGGACACAGCCAGATCCGCACTGCGCCCTGCCTGACCGCCTGCCATGGGTCAGTGGACATAGCCAGATCTACACAGCACCGTCTCTGCCCATCTCCCGTGGGTGAGTGGACACAGCCGGATCCGCACTGCGCCCTGCCTGCCCGTCTTCCGTGGGTGAGTGGACACAGCCAGATCTGCACTGCGCCCTGCCTGCCCGTCTCCCGTGGGTGAGTGGACACAGCCAGATCCACACTGCGCCCTGCCTGCCCGTCTCCCATGGGCGAGTGGACACAGCCAGATAGGCACTGCGCCCTGCCTGCCCGTCTCCCGTGGGTGAGTGGACACAGCCAGATCCGCACTGGGCCCTGCCTGCCCGTCTCCCGTGGGTGAGTGGACACAACCAGATCCGCACTGCGCCCTGCCTGCCCGTCTCCCGTGGGTGAGTGGACACAGCCAGATCCGCACTGCGCCCTGCCTGCCCGTCTCCCGTGGGTGAGTGGACACAGCCAGATCCTCACTGCGCCCTGCCTGCCCGTCTCCCATGGGCGAGTGGACACAGCCAGATAGGCACTGCGCCCTGCCTGCCCGTCTCCCGTGGGTGAGTGGACACAGCCAAAATCGCACTGCGCCCTGCCTGCCCGTCTCCCGTGGGTGAGTGGACACAGCCAGATCCGCACTGCGCCCTGCCTGCCCGTCTCCCGTGAGTGAGTTTACACAGCCAGATCCGCACTGCGCCCTGCCTGCCCGTCTCCCGTGGGTGAGTGGACACAGCCAGATCCGCACTGCACCCTGCCTAACCGCCTGCCGTGGGTGAGTGGACACAGCCAGATCCGTACTGCGCCCTGCCTGCCCGTCTGCCGTGGGTCAGTGGACATAGCCAGATCCACACAGCACCGTCTCTGCCCATCTCCCGTGAGTGAGTGGACACAGCCGGATCCGCACTGCGCCCTGCCTGCCCGTCTGCCGTGGGTGAGTGGACACAGCCAGATCCGCACTACGCCCTGCCTGACCGCCTGCTGTGGGTGAGTGGACACAGCCAGATCCGCACTGCGCCCTGCCTGACCGCCTGCCGTGGGTGAGTGGACACAGCCAGATCCGCACTGCGCCCTGCCTGACCACCTGCCGTGGGTGAGTGGACACAGCCAGATCCGCACTACGCCCTGCCTGACCGCCTGCCTTGGGTGAGTGGACACAGCCAGATCCGCACTGCGCCCTGCCTGACCGCCTGCCGTGGGTGAGTAGACACAGCCAGATCCGCACTGCGCCCTGCCTGACCGCCTGCCGTGGGTGAGTGGACACAGCCAGATCCGCACTGCGCCCTGCCTGCCCGTCTCCCGTGGGCGAGTGGACACACCCAGATCCGCACTGCGCCCTGCCTACCCGTCTGCCGTGGGTGAGTGGACACAGCCAGATCCGCACTGCGCCCTGCCTGACCGTCTGCCGTGGGTGAGTGGACACAGCCAGATCCGCACTGCGCCCTGCCTGCCCGCCTGCCGTGGGTGAGTGGACACAGCCAGATCCGCACTACGCCCTGCCTGACCACCTGCCGTGGGTGAGTGGACACAGCCAGATCCGCACTGCGCCCTGGCTGACCGCCTGCTGTGGGTGCGTGGACATAGCCGGATCCACACTGCGCCCTGCCTGACCTCCTGCCGTGGGTGAGTGGACACAGCCAGATCCGCACTGCGCCCTGCCTGACCGTCAGCCGTGGGTGAGTGGACACAGCCAGATCCGCACTGCACCCTGCCTGACCGCCTACCGTGGGTGAGTAGACACAGCCAGATCCGCACTGCGCCCTGCCTGCCCGTCTCCCGTGGGCGAGTGGACACAGCCAGATCCGCACTGCGCCCTGCCTGCCTGTCTGCTGTGCGTGAGTGGACACAGCCAGATCCGCACTGCGCACTGCCTGACCGTCTGCCGTGGGTGAGAGGACACAGCCAGATCCACACTGCGCCCTGCCTTCCCGTCTGCCGTGGGTGAGTGGACACAGCCAGATCCGCACTGCTCCCTGGCTGACCGCCTGCTGTGGGTGCGTGGACACAGCCGGATCCACACTGCGCCCTGCCTGACCTCCTGCCGTGGGTGAGTGGACACAGCCAGATCCGCACTGCGCCCTGCCTGACCGTCAGCCGTGGGTGAGTGGACACAGCCAGATCCGCACTGCGCCCTGCCTGACCGCCTGCCATGGGTCAGTGGACATAGCCAGATCTACACAGCACCGTCTCTGCCCATCTCCCGTGGGTGAGTGGACACAGCCGGATCCGCACTGCGCCCTGCCTGCCCGTCTTCCGTGGGTGAGTGGACACAGCCAGATCTGCACTGCGCCCTGCCTGCCCGTCTCCCGTGGGTGAGTGGACACAGCCAGATCCACACTGCGCCCTGCCTGCCCGTCTCCCATGGGCGAGTGGACACAGCCAGATAGGCACTGCGCCCTGCCTGCCCGTCTCCCGTGGGTGAGTGGACACAGCCAGATCCGCACTGGGCCCTGCCTGCCCGTCTCCCGTGGGTGAGTGGACACAGCCAGATCCGCACTGCGCCCTGCCTGCCCGTCTCCCGTGGGTGAGTGGACACAGCCAGATCCGCACTGCGCCCTGCCTGCCCGTCTCCCGTGGGTGAGTGGACACAGCCAGATCCTCACTGCGCCCTGCCTGCCCGTCTCCCATGGGCGAGTGGACACAGCCAGATATGCACTGCGCCCTGCCTGCCCGTCTCCCGTGGGTGAGTGGACACAGCCAAAATCGCACTGCGCCCTGCCTGCCCGTCTCCCGTGGGTGAGTGGACACAGCCAGATCCGCACTGCGCCCTGCCTGCCCGTCTCCCGTGAGTGAGTTTACACAGCCAGATCCGCACTGCGCCCTGCCTGCCCGTCTCCCGTGGGTGAGTGGACACAGCCAGATCCGCACTGCACCCTGCCTAACCGCCTGCCGTGGGTGAGTGGACACAGCCAGATCCGTACTGCGCCCTGCCTGCCCGTCTGCCGTGGGTCAGTGGACATAGCCAGATCCACACAGCACCGTCTCTGCCCATCTCCCGTGAGTGAGTGGACATAGCCGGATCCGCACTGCGCCCTGCCTGCCCGTCTGCCGTGGGTGAGTGGACACAGCCAGATCCGCACTACGCCCTGCCTGACCGCCTGCTGTGGGTGAGTGGACACAGCCAGATCCGCACTGCGCCCTGCCTGACCGCCTGCCGTGGGTGAGTGGACACAGCCAGATCCGCACTGCGCCCTGCCTGACCACCTGCCGTGGGTGAGTGGACACAGCCAGATCCGCACTACGCCCTGCCTGACCGCCTGCCTTGGGTGAGTGGACACAGCCAGATCCGCACTGCGCCCTGCCTGACCGCCTGCCGTGGGTGAGTAGACACAGCCAGATCCGCACTGCGCCCTGCCTGACCGCCTGCCGTGGGTGAGTGGACACAGCCAGATCCGCACTGCGCCCTGCCTGCCCGTCTCCCGTGGGCGAGTGGACACACCCAGATCCGCACTGCGCCCTGCCTACCCGTCTGCCGTGGGTGAGTGGACACAGCCAGATCCGCACTGCGCCCTGCCTGACCGTCTGCCGTGGGTGAGTGGACACAGCCAGATCCGCACTGCGCCCTGCCTGCCCGCCTGCCGTGGGTGAGTGGACACAGCCAGATCCGCACTACGCCCTGCCTGACCACCTGCCGTGGGTGAGTGGACACAGCCAGATCCGCACTGCGCCCTGGCTGACCGCCTGCTGTGGGTGCGTGGACATAGCCGGATCCACACTGCGCCCTGCCTGACCTCCTGCCGTGGGTGAGTGGACACAGCCAGATCCGCACTGCGCCCTGCCTGACCGTCAGCCGTGGGTGAGTGGACACAGCCAGATCCGCACTGCACCCTGCCTGACCGCCTACCGTGGGTGAGTAGACACAGCCAGATCCGCACTGCGCCCTGCCTGCCCGTCTCCCGTGGGCGAGTGGACACAGCCAGATCCGCACTGCGCCCTGCCTGCCTGTCTGCTGTGCGTGAGTGGACACAGCCAGATCCGCACTGCGCACTGCCTGACCGTCTGCCGTGGGTGAGAGGACACAGCCAGATCCACACTGCGCCCTGCCTTCCCGTCTGCCGTGGGTGAGTGGACAAGCCAGATCCGTACTGCGCCCTGCCTTCCCGTCTGCCGTGGGTGAGTGGACACAGCCAGATCCGCACTACGCCCTGCCTGACCGCCTGCCATGGGTCAGTGGACATAGCCAGATCTACACAGCACCGTCTCTGCCCATCTCCCGTGGGTGAGTGGACACAGCCGGATCCGCACTGCGCCCTGCCTGCCCGTCTTCCGTGGGTGAGTGGACACAGCCAGATCTGCACTGCGCCCTGCCTGCCCGTCTCCCGTGGGTGAGTGGACACAGCCAGATCCACACTGCGCCCTGCCTGCCCGTCTCCCATGGGCGAGTGGACAAAGCCAGATAGGCACTGCGCCCTGCCTGCCCGTCTCCCGTGGGTGAGTGGACACAGCCAGATCCGCACTGGGCCCTGCCTGCCCGTCTCCCGTGGGTGAGTGGACACAGCCAGATCCGCACTGCGCCCTGCCTGCCCGTCTCCCGTGGGTGAGTGGACACAGCCAGATCCGCACTGCGCCCTGCCTGCCCGTCTCCCGTGGGTGAGTGGACACAGCCAGATCCTCACTGCGCCCTGCCTGCCCGTCTCCCATGGGCGAGTGGACACAGCCAGATAGGCACTGCGCCCTGCCTGCCCGTCTCCCGTGGGTGAGTGGACACAGCCAAAATCGCACTGCGCCCTGCCTGCCCGTCTCCCGTGGGTGAGTGGACACAGCCAGATCCGCACTGCGCCCTGCCTGCCCGTCTCCCGTGAGTGAGTTTACACAGCCAGATCCGCACTGCGCCCTGCCTGCCCGTCTCCCGTGGGTGAGTGGACACAGCCAGATCCGCACTGCACCCTGCCTAACCGCCTGCCGTGGGTGAGTGGACACAGCCAGATCCGTACTGCGCCCTGCCTGCCCATCTGCCGTGGGTCAGTGGACATAGCCAGATCCACACAGCACCGTCTCTGCCCATCTCCCGTGGGTGAGTGGACACAGCCGGATCCGCACTGCGCCCTGCCTGCCCGTCTGCCGTGGGTGAGTGGACACAGCCAGATCCGCACTACGCCCTGCCTGACCGCCTGCTGTGGGTGAGTGGACACAGCCAGATCCGCACTGCGCCCTCCCTGACCGCCTGCCGTGGGTGAGTGGACACAGCCAGATCCGCACTGCGCCCTGCCTGACCACCTGCCGTGGGTGAGTGGACACAGCCAGATCCGCACTACGCCCTGCCTGACCGCCTGCCTTGGGTGAGTGGACACAGCCAGATCCGCACTGCGCCCTGCCTGACCGCGTGCCGTGGGTGAGTAGACACAGCCAGATCCGCACTGCGCCCTGCATGCCCGTCTCCCGTGGGCGAGTGGACACAGCCATATCCGCACTGCGCCCTGCCTGCCCGTCTGCTGTGGGTGAGTGGACACAGCCAGATCCGCACTGCGCCCTGCCTGACTGTCTGCCGTGTGTGAGAGGACACAGCCAGATCCACACTGCACCCTGCCTTCCCATCTGCCGTGGGTGAGTGGACACAGCCATATCCGCACTACGCCCTGCCTGACCGCCTACCGTGGGTCAGTGGACATAGCCAGATTCACACAGCACCGTCTCTGCCCATCTCCCGTGGGTGAGTGGACACAGCCGGATCCGCACTGCGCCCTGCCTGCCCGTCTCCCGTGGGTGAGTGGACACAGCCAGATCCGCACTGCGCCCTGCCTGCCCGTCTCCCGTGGGTGAGTGGACACAGCCAGATCCACACTGCGCCCAGCCTGCCCGTCTCCCATGGGCGAGTGGACACAGCCAGATAGGCACTGCGCCCTGCCTGCCCGTCTCCCGTGGGTGAGTGGACACAGCCAAAATCGCACTGCGCCCTGCCTGCCCGTCTCCCGTGGGTGAGTGGACACAGCCAGATCCACACTGCGCCCTGCCTGCCCGTCTCCCGTGAGTGAGTGGACACAGCCAGATCCGCACTGCGCCCTGCCTGCCCGTCTCCCGTGGGTGAGTGGACACAGCCAGATCCGCACTGCACCCTGCCTGACCGCCTGCCGTGGGTGAGTGGACACAGCCAGATCCGTACTGCGCCCTGCCTGCCCGTCTGCCGTGGGTCAGTGGACATAGCCAGATCCACACAGCACCGTCTCTGCCCATCTCCCGTGGGTGAGTGGACACAGCCGGATCCGCACTGCGCCCTGCCTGACCGCCTGCCGTGGGTGAGTGGACACAGCCAGATCCGCACTGCGCCCTGCCTGCCCGTCTCCCGTGGGTGAGTGGACACAGCCAGATCCGCACTGTGCCCTGCCTGCCCGTCTCCCGTGGGTGAGTGGACACAGCCAGATCCGCACTGCGCCCTGCCTGACCGCCGGCCGTGGGTGAGTGGACACAGCCAGATCCGTACTGCGCCCTGCCTTCCCGTCTGCCGTGGGTCTGTGGACATAGCCAGATCCACACAGCACCGTCTCTGCCCATCTCCCGTTGTTGAGTGGACACAGCCGGATCCACACTGCGCCCTGCCTGCCCGTCTCCCGTGGGCGAGTGGACACAGCCAGATCCACACTGCGCCCTGCCTGCCCGTCTCCAGTGGGCGAGTGGACACACCCAGATCCGCACTGCGCCCTGCCTACCCGTCTGCCGTGGGTGAGTGGACACAGCCAGATCCGCACTGCGCCCTGCCTGACCGTCTGCCGTGGGTGAGTGGACACAGCCAGATCCGCACTGCGCCCTGCCTGCCCGCCTGCCGTGGGTGAGTGGACACAGCCAGATCCGCACTACGCCCTGCCTGACCACCTGCCGTGGGTGAGTGGACACAGCCAGATCCGCACTGCGCCCTGGCTGACCGCCTGCTGTGGGTGCGTGGACATAGCCGGATCCACACTGCGCCCTGCCTGACCTCCTGCCGTGGGTGAGTGGACACAGCCAGATCCGCACTGCGCCCTGCCTGACCGTCAGCCGTGGGTGAGTGGACACAGCCAGATCCGCACTGCACCCTGCCTGACCGCCTACCGTGGGTGAGTAGACACAGCCAGATCCGCACTGCGCCCTGCCTGCCCGTCTCCCGCTGGCGAGTGGACACAGCCAGATCCGCACTGCGCCCTGCCTGCCTGTCTGCTGTGCGTGAGTGGACACAGCCAGATCCGCACTGCGCACTGCCTGACCGTCTGCCGTGGGTGAGAGGACACAGCCAGATCCACACTGCGCCCTGCCTTCCCGTCTGCCGTGGGTGAGTGGACACAGCCAGATCCGCACTGCTCCCTGGCTGACCGCCTGCTGTGGGTGCGTGGACACAGCCGGATCCACACTGCGCCCTGCCTGACCTCCTGCCGTGGGTGAGTGGACACAGCCAGATCCGCACTGCGCCCTGCCTGACCGTCAGCCGTGGGTGAGTGGACACAGCCAGATCCGCACTGCGCCCTGCCTGACCGCCTGCCATGGGTCAGTGGACATAGCCAGATCTACACAGCACCGTCTCTGCCCATCTCCCGTGGGTGAGTGGACACAGCCGGATCCGCACTGCGCCCTGCCTGCCCGTCTTCCGTGGGTGAGTGGACACAGCCAGATCTGCACTGCGCCCTGCCTGCCCGTCTCCCGTGGGTGAGTGGACACAGCCAGATCCACACTGCGCCCTGCCTGCCCGTCTCCCATGGGCGAGTGGACACAGCCAGATAGGCACTGCGCCCTGCCTGCCCGTCTCCCGTGGGTGAGTGGACACAGCCAGATCCGCACTGGGCCCTGCCTGCCCGTCTCCCGTGGGTGAGTGGACACAGCCAGATCCGCACTGCGCCCTGCCTGCCCGTCTCCCGTGGGTGAGTGGACACAGCCAGATCCGCACTGCGCCCTGCCTGCCCGTCTCCCGTGGGTGAGTGGACACAGCCAGATCCTCACTGCGCCCTGCCTGCCCGTCTCCCATGGGCGAGTGGACACAGCCAGATATGCACTGCGCCCTGCCTGCCCGTCTCCCGTGGGTGAGTGGACACAGCCAAAATCGCACTGCGCCCTGCCTGCCCGTCTCCCGTGGGTGAGTGGACACAGCCAGATCCGCACTGCGCCCTGCCTGCCCGTCTCCCGTGAGTGAGTTTACACAGCCAGGTCCGCACTGCGCCCTGCCTGCCCGTCTCCCGTGGGTGAGTGGACACAGCCAGATCCGCACTGCACCCTGCCTAACCGCCTGCCGTGGGTGAGTGGACACAGCCAGATCCGTACTGCGCCCTGCCTGCCCGTCTGCCGTGGGTCAGTGGACATAGCCAGATCCACACAGCACCGTCTCTGCCCATCTCCCGTGAGTGAGTGGACACAGCCGGATCCGCACTGCGCCCTGCCTGCCCGTCTGCCGTGGGTGAGTGGACACAGCCAGATCCGCACTACGCCCTGCCTGACCGCCTGCTGTGGGTGAGTGGACACAGCCAGATCCGCACTGCGCCCTGCCTGACCGCCTGCCGTGGGTGAGTGGACACAGCCAGATCCGCACTGCGCCCTGCCTGACCACCTGCCGTGGGTGAGTGGACACAGCCAGATCCGCACTACGCCCTGCCTGACCGCCTGCCTTGGGTGAGTGGACACAGCCAGATCCGCACTGCGCCCTGCCTGACCGCCTGCCGTGGGTGAGTAGACACAGCCAGATCCGCACTGCGCCCTGCCTGACCGCCTGCCGTGGGTGAGTGGACACAGCCAGATCCGCACTGCGCCCTGCCTGCCCGTCTCCCGTGGGCGAGTGGACACACCCAGATCCGCACTGCGCCCTGCCTACCCGTCTGCCGTGGGTGAGTGGACACAGCCAGATCCGCACTGCGCCCTGCCTGACCGTCTGCCGTGGGTGAGTGGACACAGCCAGATCCGCACTGCGCCCTGCCTGCCCGCCTGCCGTGGGTGAGTGGACACAGCCAGATCCGCACTACGCCCTGCCTGACCACCTGCCGTGGGTGAGTGGACACAGCCAGATCCGCACTGCGCCCTGGCTGACCGCCTGCTGTGGGTGCGTGGACATAGCCGGATCCACACTGCGCCCTGCCTGACCTCCTGCCGTGGGTGAGTGGACACAGCCAGATCCGCACTGCGCCCTGCCTGACCGTCAGCCGTGGGTGAGTGGACACAGCCAGATCCGCACTGCACCCTGCCTGACCGCCTACCGTGGGTGAGTAGACACAGCCAGATCCGCACTGCGCCCTGCCTGCCCGTCTCCCGTGGGCGAGTGGACACAGCCAGATCCGCACTGCGCCCTGCCTGCCTGTCTGCTGTGCGTGAGTGGACACAGCCAGATCCGCACTGCGCACTGCCTGACCGTCTGCCGTGGGTGAGAGGACACAGCCAGATCCACACTGCGCCCTGCCTTCCCGTCTGCCGTGGGTGAGTGGACAAGCCAGATCCGTACTGCGCCCTGCCTTCCCGTCTGCCGTGGGTGAGTGGACACAGCCAGATCCGCACTACGCCCTGCCTGACCGCCTGCCATGGGTCAGTGGACATAGCCAGATCTACACAGCACCGTCTCTGCCCATCTCCCGTGGGTGAGTGGACACAGCCGGATCCGCACTGCGCCCTGCCTGCCCGTCTTCCGTGGGTGAGTGGACACAGCCAGATCTGCACTGCGCCCTGCCTGCCCGTCTCCCGTGGGTGAGTGGACACAGCCAGATCCACACTGCGCCCTGCCTGCCCGTCTCCCATGGGCGAGTGGACAAAGCCAGATAGGCACTGCGCCCTGCCTGCCCGTCTCCCGTGGGTGAGTGGACACAGCCAGATCCGCACTGGGCCCTGCCTGCCCGTCTCCCGTGGGTGAGTGGACACAGCCAGATCCGCACTGCGCCCTGCCTGCCCGTCTCCCGTGGGTGAGTGGACACAGCCAGATCCGCACTGCGCCCTGCCTGCCCGTCTCCCGTGGGTGAGTGGACACAGCCAGATCCTCACTGCGCCCTGCCTGCCCGTCTCCCATGGGCGAGTGGACACAGCCAGATAGGCACTGCGCCCTGCCTGCCCGTCTCCCGTGGGTGAGTGGACACAGCCAAAATCGCACTGCGCCCTGCCTGCCCGTCTCCCGTGGGTGAGTGGACACAGCCAGATCCGCACTGCGCCCTGCCTGCCCGTCTCCCGTGAGTGAGTTTACACAGCCAGATCCGCACTGCGCCCTGCCTGCCCGTCTCCCGTGGGTGAGTGGACACAGCCAGATCCGCACTGCACCCTGCCTAACCGCCTGCCGTGGGTGAGTGGACACAGCCAGATCCGTACTGCGCCCTGCCTGCCCATCTGCCGTGGGTCAGTGGACATAGCCAGATCCACACAGCACCGTCTCTGCCCATCTCCCGTGGGTGAGTGGACACAGCCGGATCCGCACTGCGCCCTGCCTGCCCGTCTGCCGTGGGTGAGTGGACACAGCCAGATCCGCACTACGCCCTGCCTGACCGCCTGCTGTGGGTGAGTGGACACAGCCAGATCCGCACTGCGCCCTGCCTGACCGCCTGCCGTGGGTGAGTGGACACAGCCAGATCCGCACTGCGCCCTGCCTGACCACCTGCCGTGGGTGAGTGGACACAGCCAGATCCGCACTACGCCCTGCCTGACCGCCTGCCTTGGGTGAGTGGACACAGCCAGATCCGCACTGCGCCCTGCCTGACCGCGTGCCGTGGGTGAGTAGACACAGCCAGATCCGCACTGCGCCCTGCATGCCCGTCTCCCGTGGGCGAGTGGACACAGCCATATCCGCACTGCGCCCTGCCTGCCCGTCTGCTGTGGGTGAGTGGACACAGCCAGATCCGCACTGCGCCCTGCCTGACTGTCTGCCGTGTGTGAGAGGACACAGCCAGATCCACACTGCACCCTGCCTTCCCATCTGCCGTGGGTGAGTGGACACAGCCATATCCGCACTACGCCCTGCCTGACCGCCTACCGTGGGTCAGTGGACATAGCCAGATTCACACAGCACCGTCTCTGCCCATCTCCCGTGGGTGAGTGGACACAGCCGGATCCGCACTGCGCCCTGCCTGCCCGTCTCCCGTGGGTGAGTGGACACAGCCAGATCCGCACTGCGCCCTGCCTGCCCGTCTCCCGTGGGTGAGTGGACACAGCCAGATCCACACTGCGCCCAGCCTGCCCGTCTCCCATGGGCGAGTGGACACAGCCAGATAGGCACTGCGCCCTGCCTGCCCGTCTCCCGTGGGTGAGTGGACACAGCCAAAATCGCACTGCGCCCTGCCTGCCCGTCTCCCGTGGGTGAGTGGACACAGCCAGATCCACACTGCGCCCTGCCTGCCCGTCTCCCGTGAGTGAGTGGACACAGCCAGATCCGCACTGCGCCCTGCCTGCCCGTCTCCCGTGGGTGAGTGGACACAGCCAGATCCGCACTGCACCCTGCCTGACCGCCTGCCGTGGGTGAGTGGACACAGCCAGATCCGTACTGCGCCCTGCCTGCCCGTCTGCCGTGGGTCAGTGGACATAGCCAGATCCACACAGCACCGTCTCTGCCCATCTCCCGTGGGTGAGTGGACACAGCCGGATCCGCACTGCGCCCTGCCTGACCGCCTGCCGTGGGTGAGTGGACACAGCCAGATCCGCACTGCGCCCTGCCTGCCCGTCTCCCGTGGGTGAGTGGACACAGCCAGATCCGCACTGTGCCCTGCCTGCCCGTCTCCCGTGGGTGAGTGGACACAGCCAGATCCGCACTGCGCCCTGCCTGACCGCCGGCCGTGGGTGAGTGGACACAGCCAGATCCGTACTGCGCCCTGCCTTCCCGTCTGCCGTGGGTCTGTGGACATAGCCAGATCCACACAGCACCGTCTCTGCCCATCTCCCGTTGTTGAGTGGTACAGCCGGATCCACACTGCGCCCTGCCTGCCCGTCTCCCGTGGGCGAGTGGACACAGCCAGATCCACACTGCGCCCTGCCTGCCCGTCTCCAGTGGGCGAGTGGACACAGCCAGATCCGCACTGCGCCCTGCCCGCCCATCTCCCGTGGCCGAGTGGACACAGCCAGATCCGCACTGCGCCCTGCCTGCCCGTCTCCCGTGGGTGAGTGGACACAGCCAGGTCCGCACTGCGCCCTGCCTGCCCGTCTCCCGTGGGTGAATGGACACAGCCAGATCCACACTGCACCCTGCCTGACCGCCTGCCGTGGGTGAGTGGACTCAGCCAGGTCCTTACTGCGCCCTGCCTGCCCGTCTGCCGTGGGTCAGTGGACATAGCCAGATCCACACAGCACCGTCTCTGCCCGTCTGCCGTGGGTGAGTGGACACAGCCATATCCGCACTGCGCCCTGCCTGACAGCCTGCCGTGCGTGAGTGGACACAGCCAGATCCGCACTGCGCCCTGCCTGCCCGTCTCCCGTGGGCGAGTGGACACAGCCAAATCTGCACTGCGCCCTGCCTGCCCGTCTGCCGTGGGTGAGTGGACACAGCCAGATCCGCACTGCGCCCTGCCTGACCGTCTGCCGTGGGTGAGTGGACACAGCCAGATCCGCACTGCGCCCTGCCTGCCCGTCTGCCGTGGGTGAGTGGACACAGCCAGATCCGTACTGCGCCGTGCCTGACCGTCTGCCGTGGGTGAGTGGACACAGCCAGATCCGCACTGCGCCCTGGCTGACCGCCTGCTGTGGGAGCGTGGAGACAGCCAGATCCGCACTGCGCCCTGCCTGACCGCCTGCCTTGGGTGAGTGGACACAGCCAGATCCGCACTGTGCCCTGCCTGACCGTCTTCCGAGAATGAGTGGACACAGCCAGATCCGCACTGCGCCCTGCCTGACCGCCTGCCGTGGGTGAGTGGACACAGCCAGATCTGCACTGCGCCCTGCCTGCCCGTCTCCCGTGGGCGAGTGGACACAGCCAGATCCGCACAGCGCCCTGCCTATCCGTCTGCCGTGGGTGAGTGGACACAGCCAGATCCGCACTGCGCCCTGCCTGACCGTCTGCCGTGGGTGAGTGGACACAGCCAGATCCACACTGCGCCCTGCCTGCCCGCCTGCCGTGGGTGAGTGGACACAGCCAGATCCGCACTACGCCCTGCCTGACTACCTGCCGTGGGTGAGTGGACACAGCCAGATCCTCACTGCGCCCTGCCTGACCGCCTGCCGTGGGTGAGTAGACACAGCCAGATTCGCACTGCGCCCTGCCTGCCCGTCTCCCGTGGGCGAGAGGACACAGCCATATCCGCACTGCGCCCTGCCTGCCCGGCTGCTGTGGGTGAGTGGACACAGCCAGATCCGCACTGCGCCCTGCCTGACCGTCTGCCGTGTGTGAGAGGACACAGCCAGATCCACACTGCACCCTGCCTTCCCGTCTGCCGTGGGTGAGTGGACACAGCCAGATCCGCACTACGCCCTGCCTGACCGCCTGCCGTGGGTCAGTGGACATAGCCAGATCCACACAGCACCGTCTCTGCCCATCTCCCGTGGGTGAGTGGACACAGCCGGATCCGCACTGCGCCCTGCCTGCCCGTCTGCCGTGGGTGAGTGGACACAGCCAGATCCGCACTACGCCCTGCCTGACCGCCTGCCGTGGGTGAGTGGACACAGCCAGATCCGCACTGCGCCCTGCCTGACCGCCTGCCGTGGGTGAGTGGACACAGCCAGATCCGCACTGCGCCCTGCCTGACCGCCTGCCGTGGGTGAGTGGACACAGCCAGAACCGCACTACGCCCTGCCTGACCGCCTGCCTTGGGTGAGTGGACACAGCCAGATCCGCACTGCGCCCTGCCTGACCGCCTGCCGTGGGTGAGTAGACACAGCCAGATCCGCACTGCGCCCTGCCTGCCCGTCTCCCGTGGGCGAGTGGACACAGCCATATCCGCACTGCGCCCTGCCTGCCCGTCTGCTGTGGGTGAGTGGACACAGCCAGATCCGCACTACCCCCTGCCTGACCGTCTGCCGTGGGTGAGTGGACACAGCCATATCCGCACTACGCCATGCCTGACCGCCTGCCGTGGGTCAGTGGACATAGCCAGATCCACACAGCACCGTCTCTGCCCATCTCCCGTGGGTGAGTGGACACAGCCGGATCCGCACTGCGCCCTGCCTGCCCGTCTCCCGTGGGTGAGTGGACACAGCCAGATCCGCACTGCGCCCTGCCTGCCCGTCTCCCGTGGGTGAGTGGACACAGCCAGATCCACACTGCGCCCTGCCTGCCCGTCTCCCATGGGCGAGTGGACACAGCCAGATAGGCACTGCGCCCTGCCTGCCCGTCTCCCGTGGGTGAGTGGACACAGCCAAAATCGCACTGCGCCCTGCCTGCCCGTCTCCCGTGGGTGAGTGGACACAGCCAAATCCACACTGCGCCCTGCCTGCCCGTCTCCCGTGAGTGAGTGGACACAGCCAGATCCGCACTGCGCCCTGCCTGCCCGTCTCCCGTGGGTGAGTGGACACAGCCAGATCCGCACTGCACCCTGCCGGACCGCCTGCCGTGGGTGAGTGGACACAGCCAGATCTGTACTGCGCCCTGCCTGCCCGTCTGCCGTGGGTCAGTGGACATAGCCAAATCCACACAGCACCGTCTCTGCCCATCTCCCGTGGGTGAGTGGACACAGCCGGATCCGCACTGCGCCCTGCCTGACCGCCTGCCGTGGGTGAGTGGACACAGCCAGATCCGCACTGCGCCCTGCCTGACCGCCTGCCGTGTTTGAGTGGACACAGCCAGATCCGCACTACGCCCTGCCTGACCGCCTGCCGTGGGTGAGTGGACACAGCCAGATCCGCACTGCACCCTGCCTGCCCGACTCCCGTGGGCAAGTGGGTGAGTAGACACTGCCAGATCCGCACTGCGCCCTGCCTGCCCATCTCCCGTGGGTGAGTGGACACAGCCAGATCCGCACTGCCCCCTGCCTGACAGTCTGCCGTGGGTGAGTGGACACAGCCATATCCGCACTGCGCCCTGCCTGACCGCCTGCCGTGGGTCAGTGGACATAGCCAGATCCGCATAGCACCGTCTCTGCCAGTCTCCCGTGGGTGAGTGGACACAGCCAGATTCCCACTGCCCCCTGCCTGACCGTCTGCCGTGGGTGAGTGGACACAGCCATATCCGCACTGCGCCCTCCCTGACTGCCTGCCGTGGGTGAGTGGACACAGCCAGATCCGCACTGCGCACTGGCTGACCGCCTGCCGTGGGTGCGTGGACACAGCCGGATCCACACTGCGCCCTGCCTGACCGCCTGCCGTGGGTGTGTGGACACAGCCAGATCCGCACTGCGCCCTGCCTGACCGTCAGCCGTGGGTGAGTGGACACAGCAAGATCCGCAATGCAACCTGCCTGACCGCCTGCCGTGGGTGAGTAGACACAGCCAGATCCGCACTGCGCCCTGCCTGCCCGTCTCCCGTGGGCGAGTGGACACAGCCATATCCGCACTGCGCCCTGCCTGCCCGTCTGCTGTGGGTGAGTGGACACAGCCAGATCCGCACTGCGCCCTGCCTGACCGTCTGCCGTGGGTGAGAGGACACAGCCAGATCCACACTGCGCCCTGCCTTCCCGTCTGCCGTGGGTGAGTGGACACAGCCAGATCCGCACTGCGCCCTGCCTGACCGCCTGCCGTGGGTCAGTGGACACAGCCAGATCCACACAGCACCGTCTCTGCCCATCTCCCGTGGGTGAGTGGACACAGCCGGATCCGAACTGCGCCCTGCCTGCCCGTCTCCCGTGGGTGAGTGGACCCAGCCAAATCCGCACTGCGCCCTGCCTGCCCGTCTCCCGTATGTGAGTGGACACAGCCAGATCCACACTGCGCCCTGCCTGCCCGTCTCCCATGGGCGAGTGGACACACTGCGCCCTGCTCGCCCATCTCCCATGGGCGAGTGGACACAGCCAGATAAGCACTGCGCCCTGCCTGCCCGCCTCCCGTGGGTGAGTGGACACAGCCAAAATCGCACTGCGCCCTGCCTGCCCGTCTCCCGTGGGTGAGTGAACACAGCCAGATCCGCACTGCACCCTGCCTGACCGCCTGCCGTGGGTGAGTGGACACAGCCAGATCCGTACTGCGCCCTGCCTGCCCGTCTGCCGTGGGTCAGTGGACATAGCCAGATCCACACAGCACCGTCTCTGCCCATCTCCCATGGGTGAGTGGACACAGCCGGATCCGCACTGCGCCCTGCCTGCCCGTCTGCCGTGGGTGCCTGGACACAGCCAGATCCGCACTACGCCCTGCCTGACCGATGGCCGTGGGTGAGTGGACACAGCCAGATCCGCACTGCACCCTGCCTGCCTGTCTCCCGTGGGTGAGTGGACACAGCCAGATCCACACTGCGCCCTGCCTGCCCATCTCCCGTGGGTGAGTGGACACAGCCAGATCCGCACTGCGCCCTGCCTGACCGCCTGCCGTGGGTCAGTGGACATAGCCAGATCCACACAGCACCGTCTCTGCCCATCTCCCGTGGGTGAGTGGACACAGCCGGATCCGAACTGCGCCCTGCCTGCCCGTCTCCCTTGGGTGAGTGGACACAGCCAAATCCGCACTGCACCCTGCCTGCCCGTCTCCCGTATGTGAGTGGACACAGCCAGATCCACACTGCGCCCTGCCTGCCCATCTCCCATGGGCGAGTGGACACAGCCAGATACGCACTGCGCCCTGCCTGCCCGTCTCCCGTGGGTGAGTGGACACAGCCAAAATCGCACTGCGCCCTGCCTGCCCGTCTCCCGTGGGTGAGTGGACACAGCCAAATCCGCACTGCACCCTGCCTGCCCGTCTCCCGTGGGTGAGTGGACACAGCCAGATCCGCACTGTGCCCTGCCTGCCCGTCTCCCGTGGGTGAGTGGACACAGCCAGATCCGCACTGCACCCTGCCTGACCGCCTGCCGTGGGTGAGTGGACACAGCCAGATCCGTACT
Source organism: Microcebus murinus (assembly GCF_040939455.1). Taxonomy (NCBI): domain Eukaryota; kingdom Metazoa; phylum Chordata; class Mammalia; order Primates; family Cheirogaleidae; genus Microcebus; species Microcebus murinus. The sequence continues at coordinate 32,352,294 of NC_134125.1, read as the reverse complement.
GCGCCCTGCCTGCCCGTCTGCCGTGGGTCAGTGGACATAGCCAGATCCACACAGCACCGTCTCTGCCCATCTCCCATGGGTGAGTGGACACAGCCGGATCCGCACTGCGCCCTGCCTGCCCGTCTGCCGTGGGTGCCTGGACACAGCCAGATCCGCACTACGCCCTGCCTGACCGATGGCCGTGGGTGAGTGGACACAGCCAGATCCGCACTGCACCCTGCCTGCCTGTCTCCCGTGGATGAGTGGACACAGCCAGATCCACACTGCGCCCTGCCTGCCCATCTCCCGTGGGTGAGTGGACACAGCCAGATCCACACTGCGCCTTACCTGCCCGTCTCCCGTGGGTGAGTGGACACAGCCAGATCCGCACTGCGCCCTGCCTGCCCGTCTCCCGTGGGTGAGTGGACACAGCCAGATCCGCACTGCCCCCTGCCTGACAGTCTGCCGTGGGTGAGTGGACACAGCCATATCCGCACTGCGCCCTGCCTGACCGCCTGCCGTGGGTCAGTGGACATAGCCAGATCCACACAGCACCGTATCTGCCAGTCTCCCGTGGGTGAGTGGACACAGCCAGATTCGCACTGCCCCCTGCCTGACCGTCTGCCGTGGGTGAGTGGACACAGCCAGATCCGCACTGTGCCCTGCCTGACCGTCTGCCGTGAATGAGTGGACACAGCCAGATCCGCACTGTGCCCTGCCTGACCGTCTGCCGTGTATGAGTGGACACAGCCAGATCCGCACTGCGCCCTGCCTGCCCGTCTCCCGTGGGCGAGTGGACACAGCCAGATCCACACTGCGCCCTGCCTGCCCGCCTGCCGTGGGTGAGTGGAAACAGCCAGATCCGCACTACGCCCTGCCTGACCACCTGCCATGGGAGAGTGGACACAGCCAGATCCGCACTGCTCCCTGGCTGACCGCCTGCTGTGGGTGCGTGGACACAGACGGATCCACACTGCGCCCTGCCTGACCGCCTGCCGTGGGTGAGTGGACACAGCCAGATCCGCACTGCGCCCTGCCTGACCGTCAGCCATGGGTGAGTGGACACAGCCAGATCCGCACTGCGCCCTGCCTGACCGTCTGCCGTGGGTGAGAGGACACAGCCAGATCCACACTGCACCCTGCCTTCCCGTCTGCCGTGGGTGAGTGGACACAGCCAGATCCGCACTACGCCCTGCCTGACCGCCTGCTGTGGGTCAGTGGACATAGCCAGATCCACACAGCACCGTCTCTGCCCATCTCCCGTGGGTGAGTGGACACAGCCGGGTCCGCACTGTGCCCTGCCTGCCCGTCTCCCGTGGGTGAGTGGACACAGCCAGATCCTCACTGCGCCCTGCCTGCCCGTCTCCCGTGGGTGAGTGGACACAGCCAGATCCACACTGCGCCCTGCCTGCCCGTCTCCCATGGGCGAGTGGACACAGCCAGATAGGCAATGCGCCCTGCCTGCTCGTCTGCCGTGGGTCAGTGGACACAGCCAGATCCGCACTGCGCCCTGGCTGACCGCCTGCTGTTGGTGCGTGGACACAGCCAGGTCCGCACTGCGCCTTGCCTACCCGTCTCCCGTGGGTGAGTGGACACTGCCAGATCCGCACTGCGCTCTGCCTGCCCGTCTCCCGTGGGTGAGTGGACACAGCCAGATCCGCACTGCCCCCTGCCTGACAGTCTGCCGTGGGTGAGTGGACACAGCCATATCCGCACTGCGCCCTGCATGACCGCCTGCCGTGGGTCAGTGGACATAGCCAGATCCACACAGCACCGTCTCTGCCACTCTCCCGTGGGTGAGTGGACACAGCCAGATTCGCACTGCCCCCTGCCTGACCGTCTGCCGTGGGTGAGTGGACACAGCCATATCCGCACTGCGCCCTCCTTGACTGCCTGCCGTGGGTGAGTGGACACAGCCAGATCCGCACTGCGCCCTGGCTGACCGCCTGCTGTGGGTGCGTGGACACAGCCGGATCCACACTGCGCCCTGCCTGACCGCCTGCCGTGGGTGAGTGGACACAGCCAGATCCGCACTGCGCCCTGCCTGACCGTCAGCCGGGGGTGAGTGGACACAGCCAGATCCGCAATGCGCCCTGCCTGACCGCCTGCCGTGGGTGAGTAGACACAGCCAGATCCGCACTGCGCCCTGCCTGCCCGTCTCCCGTGGGCGAGTGGACACAGCCATATCCGCACTGCGCCCTGCCTGCCCGTCTGCTGTGGGTGAGTGGACACAGCCAGATCCGCACTGCGCCCTGCCTGACCGTCTGCCGTGGGTGAGAGGACACAGCCAGATCCACATTGCGCCCTGCCTTCCCGTCTGCCGTGGGTGAGTGGACACAGCCAGATCCGCACTACGCCCTGCCTGACCGCCTGCCGTGGGTCAGTGGACATAGCTAGATGCACACAGCACCGTCTCTGCCCATCTCCCGTGGGTGAGTGGACACAGCCGGATCCGCACTGCGCCCTGCCTGCCCGTCTCCCGTGGGTGAGTGGACACAGCCGGATCCGCACTGCGCCCTGCCTGCCCGTCTCCCGTGGGTGAGTGGACACAGCCAGATCCACACTGCGCCCTGCCTGCCCGTCTCCCATGGGCGAGTGTACACAGCCAGATACGCACTGCGCCCTGCTTGCCCGTCTCCCGTGGGTGAGTGGACACAGCCAAAATCGCACTGCGCCCTGCCTGCCCGTCTCCCGTGTGTGAGTGGACACAGCCAGATCCGCACTGCACCCTGCCTGCCCGTCTCCCGTGGGTGAGTGGACACAGCCAGATCCGCACTGTGCCCTGCCTCCCAGTCTCCCGTGGGTGAGTGGACACAGCCATATCAGCACTGCACCCTGCCTGACCGCCTGCCGTGGGTGAGTGGACACAGCCAGATCCGTACTGCGCCCTGCCTGCCCGTCTGCCGTGGGTCAGTGGACATAGCCAGATCCACACAGCACCGTCTCTGCCCATCTCCCATGGGTGAGTGGACACAGCCGGATCCGCACTGTGCCCTGCCTGCCCGTCTGCCGTGGGTGCCTGGACACAGCCAGATCCGCACTGCACCCTGGCTGACCGCCTGCCGTGGGTGCGTGGACACAGCCAGATCCACACTGCGCCCTGCCTGACTGCCTGCCGTGGGTGAGTGGACACAGCCAGATCCGTACTGCGCCCTGCCTGCCGGTCTGCCGTGGGTCAGTGGACACAGCCAGATCCGCACTGCGCCCTGGCTTACCGCCTGCTGTGGGATGTGGACACAGCCAGATCCGCACTGCGCCCTGCCTGACCGCCTGCCGTGGGTGAGTGGACACAGCCAGATCCGCACTACGCCCTGCCTGACCGCCTGCCGTGGGTGAGTGGACACAGGCAGATCCGCACTGCGCCCTGCCTGACCGCCTGCCGTGGGTGAGTGGACACAGCCAGATCCGTACTGCGCCCTGCCTGCCCGTCTGCCGTGGGTCAGTGGACATAGCCAGATCCACACAGCAAGGTCTCTGTCCATCTCCCGTGGGTGAGTGGACACAGCCGGATCCGCACTGCGCCCTGCCTGCCCATCTCCCGTGGGTGAGTGGACACAGCCAGATCCGCACTGCGCCCTGCCTGCCCGTCTGCCGTGGGTGAGTGGACACAGCCAGATCCGCACTACGCCCTGCCTGACCGTCTGCCATGGGTGAGTGGACACAGCCAGATCCGCACTGCGCCCTGCCTGCCCATCTCCCGTGGGTGAGTGGACACAGCCAGATCCGCACTGCGCCCTGCCTGGCCGTCTCCCGTGGGTGAGTGGACACAGCCAAATCCGCACTGCGCCCTTCCTGCCCGTCTGCCGTGGGTCAGTGGACACAGCCAGCTCCGTACTGCGCCCTGGCTGACCGCCTGCCTTGGTTGCGTGGACACAGCCAGATCCGCACTGCGCCCTACCTGACCGCCTGCCGTGGGTGAGTGGACACAGCCAGATCCGCACTGCGCCCTGCCTGACCGTCTGCCGTGGGTGAGTGGACACAGCCAGTTCCGCACTGCGCCCTGCCTGACCGCCTGCCGTGGGTGAGTGGACACAGCCAGATCCGCACTGCGCCCTGCCTGACCGTCAGCCGTTGGTGAGTGGACACAGCCAGATCCGCACTGCGCCCTGCCTGACTGTCTGCCGTGGGTGAGAGGACACAGCCAGATCCACACTGCACCCTGCCTTCCCGTCTGCCGTGGGTGAGTGGACACAGCCAGATCCGCACTACGCCCTGCCTGACCGCCTGCTGTGGGTCAGTGGACATAGCCAGATCCACACAGCACCGTCTCTGCCCATCTCCCGTGGGTGAGTGGACACAGCCGGATCCGCATGCGCCCTGCCTGCCCGTCTCCCGTGGGTGAGTGGACACAGCCAGATCCTCACTGCGCCCTGCCTGCCCGTCTGCCGTGGGTGAGTGGACAAGCCAGATCCGTATTGCGCCCTGCCTTCCCGTCTGCCGTGGGTGAGTGGACACAGCCAGATCCGCACTACGCCCTGCCTGACCGCCTGCCGTGGGTCAGTGGACATAGCCAGATCCACACAGCACCGTCTCTGCCCATCTCCCGTGGGTGAGTGGACACAGCCGGATCCGCACTGCGCCCTGCCTGCCCGTCTCCCGTGGGTGAGTGGACACAGCCAGATCCGCACTGCGCCCTGCCTGCCCGTCTCCCTTGGGTGAGTGGACACAGCCAGATCCACACTGCGCCCTGCCTGCCCGTCTCCCATGGGCGAGTGGACACAGCCAGATAGGCACTGCGCCCTGCCTGCCCGTCTCCCGTGGGTGAGTGGACACAGCCAAAATCGCACTGCGCCCTGCCTGCCCGTCTCCCGTGGGTGAGTGGACACAGCCAGATCCGCACTGCGCCCTGCCTGCCCGTCTCCCGTGCGTGAGTGGACACAGCCAGATCCGCACTGTGCCCTGCCTGCCCGTCTCCCGTGGGTGAGTGGACACAGCCAGATCCGCACTGCGCCCTGCCTGACCGCCTGCCGTGGGTGAGTGGACACAGCCAGATCCGTACTGCTCCCTGCCTGACCGCCTGCCGTGGGTGAGTGGACACAGCCAGATCCGTACTGCGCCCTGCCTTCCCGTCTGTCGTGGGTCAGTGGACATAGCCAGATCCGCACTGCGCCCTGCCTACCCGTCTCCAGTGGGCGAGTGGACACAGCCAGATCCGCACTGCGCCCTGCCTGCCCATCACCCGTGGCCAAGTGGACACAGCCAGATCCGCACTGCGCCCTGCCTGCCCGTCTCCCGTGGGTGAGTGGACACAGCCAGATCCGCACTGCGCCCTGCCTGCCCATCTCCCGTGGGTGAATGGACACAGCCAGATCCACACTGCACCCTGCCTGCCCGTCTCCCGTGGGTGAGTGGACTCAGCCAGCTCCGTACTGCGCCCTGCCTGTCCGTCTCCCGTGGGTGAGTGGACTCAGCCAGCTCCGTACTGCGCCCTGCCTGCCCGTCTGCCGTGGGTCAGTGGACATAGCCAGATCCACACAGCACCGTCTCTGCCCGTCTCCCGTGGGTGAGTTGACACAGCCAGATCCGCACTGCACGTTGCCTACCCGTCTCCCGTGGGTGAGTGGACACAGCCAGATCCACACTGCGCCCTGCCTGCCCGTCTCCCGTGGGTGAGTGGACACAGCCAGATCCGCACTGCGCCCTGCCTGACCGTCTGCCGTGGGTGAGTGGACACAGCCATATCCGCACTGCGCCCTGCCTGACCGCCTGCCGTGCGTGAGTGGACACAGCCAGATCCGCACTGCGCCCTGCCTGCCCGTCTCCCGTGGGCGAGTGGACACAGCCAGATCCGCACTGCGCCCTGCCTGCCCGTCTGCCGTGGGCGAGTGGACACAGCCAGATCCGCACTGCGCCCTGCCTGCCCGTCTGCCGTGGGCGAGTGGACACAGCCAGATCCGCACTGCGCCCTGCCTGCCCGTCTGCCGTGGGTGAGTGGACACAGCCAGATCCGTACTGCGCCCTGCCTGACCGTCTGCCGTGGGTGAGTGGACACAGCTAGATCCGCACTGCGCCCTGGCTGACCGCCTGCTGTGGGTGCGTGGACACAGCCAGATCCGCACTTCGCCCTGCCTGACCGCCTGCCGTGGGTGAGTGGACAAAGCCAGATCCGCACTGTGCCCTGCCTGACCGTCTGCCGTGAATGAGTGGACACAGCCAGATCCGCACTGCGCCCTGCCTGACCGTCTGCCGTGGGTGAGTGTACACAGCCAGATCCGCACTGCGCCCTGCCTGCCCGCCTGCCGTGGGTGAGTGGACACAGCCAGATCCGCACTACGCCCTGCCTGACCACCTGCCGTGGGTGAGTGGACACAGCGAGATCAGCACTGCGCCCTGGCTGACCGCCTGCTGTGTGTACTTGGACACAGCCTGATCCACACTGCGCCCTGCCTGACCGCCTGCCGTGGGTGAGTGGACACAGCCAGATCCGCACTGCGCCCTGCCTTACCGTCAGCCGTGGGTGAGTGGACAAAGCCAGATCCGCACTGCGCCCTGCCTGACCGCCTGCCGTGGGTGAGTAGACACAGCCAGATCCGCACTGCGCCCTGCCTGCCCGTCTCCCGTGGGCGAGTGGACACAGCCATATCCGCACTGCGCCCTGCCTGCCCGTCTGCTGTGGGTGGGTGGACACAGCCAGATCCGCACTGCGCCCTGCCTGACCGTCTGCCGTGGGTGAGAGGACACAGCCAGATCCACACTGCACCCTGCCTTCCCGTCTGCCGTGGGTGAGTGGACACAGCCAGATCCGCACTACGCCCTGCCTGACCGCCTGCTGTGGGTCAGTGGACATAGCCAGATCCACACAGCACCGTCTCTGCCCATCTCCCGTGGGTGAGTGGACACAGCCGGATCCGCACTGTGCCCTGCCTGCCCGTCTCCCGTGGGTGAGTGGACACAGCCAGATCCTCACTGCGCCCTGCCTGCCCGTCTCCCGTGGGTGAGTGGACACAGCCAGATCCACACTGCGCCCTGCCTGCCCGTCTCCCATGGGCGAGTGGACACAGCCAGATAGGCAATGCGCCCTGCCTGCCCGTCTGCCGTGGGTCAGTGGACACAGCCAGATCCGCACTGCGCCCTGGCTGACCGCCTGCTGTTGGTGCGTGGACACAGCCAGGTCCGCACTGCGCCTTGCCTGCCCGTCTCCCGTGGGTGAGTGGACACTGCCAGATCCGCACTGCGCTCTGCCTGCCCGTCTCCCGTGGGTGAGTGGACACAGCCAGATCCGCACTGCCCCCTGCCTGACAGTCTGCCGTGGGTGAGTGGACACAGCCATATCCGCACTGCGCCCTGCCTGACCGCCTGCCGTGGGTCAGTGGACATAGCCAGATCCACACAGCACCGTCTCTGCCACTCTCCCGTGGGTGAGTGGACACAGCCAGATTCGCACTGCCCCCTGCCTGACCGTCTGCCGTGGGTGAGTGGACACAGCCATATCCGCACTGCGCCCTCCTTGACTGCCTGCCGTGGGTGAGTGGACACAGCCAGATCCGCACTGCGCCCTGGCTGACCGCCTGCTGTGGGTGCGTGGACACAGCCGGATCCACACTGCGCCCTGCCTGACCGCCTGCCGTGGGTGAGTGGACACAGCCAGATCCGCACTGCGCCCTGCCTGACCGTCAGCCGGGGGTGAGTGGACACAGCCAGATCCGCAATGCGCCCTGCCTGACCGCCTGCCGTGGGTGAGTAGACACAGCCAGATCCGCACTGCGCCCTGCCTGCCCGTCTCCCGTGGGCGAGTGGACACAGCCATATCCGCACTGCGCCCTGCCTGCCCGTCTGCTGTGGGTGAGTGGACACAGCCAGATCCGCACTGCGCCCTGCCTGACCGTCTGCCGTGGGTGAGAGGACACAGCCAGATCCACATTGCGCCCTGCCTTCCCGTCTGCCGTGGGTGAGTGGACACAGCCAGATCCGCACTACGCCCTGCCTGACCGCCTGCCGTGGGTCAGTGGACATAGCTAGATCCACACAGCACCGTCTCTGCCCATCTCCCGTGGGTGAGTGGACACAGCCGGATCCGCACTGCGCCCTGCCTGCCCGTCTCCCGTGGGTGAGTGGACACAGCCGGATCCGCACTGCGCCCTGCCTGCCCGTCTCCCGTGGGTGAGTGGACACAGCCAGATCCACACTGCGCCCTGCCTGCCCGTCTCCCATGGGCGAGTGTACACAGCCAGATACGCACTGCGCCCTGCTTGCCCGTCTCCCGTGGGTGAGTGGACACAGCCAAAATCGCACTGCGCTCTGCCTGCCCGTCTCCCGTGTGTGAGTGGACACAGCCAGATCCGCACTGCACCCTGCCTGCCCGTCTCCCGTGGGTGAGTGGACACAGCCAGATCCGCACTGTGCCCTGCCTCCCAGTCTCCCGTGGGTGAGTGGACACAGCCAGATCCGCACTGCACCCTGCCTGACCGCCTGCCGTGGGTGAGTGGACACAGCCAGATCCGTACTGCGCCCTGCCTGCCCGTCTGCCGTGGGTCAGTGGACATAGCCAGATCCACACAGCACCGTCTCTGCCCATCTCCCATGGGTGAGTGGACACAGCCGGATCCGCACTGTGCCCTGCCTGCCCGTCTGCCGTGGGTGCCTGGACACAGCCAGATCCGAACTGCGCCCTGGCTGACCGCCTGCCGTGGGTGCGTGGACACAGCCAGATCCACACTGCGCCCTGCCTGACTGCCTGCCGTGGGTGAGTGGACACAGCCAGATCCGTACTGCGCCCTGCCTGCCGGTCTGCCGTGGGTCAGTGGACACAGCCAGATCCGCACTGCGCCCTGGCTTACCGCCTGCTGTGGGATGTGGATACAGCCAGATCCGCACTGCGCCCTGCCTGACCGCCTGCCGTGGGTGAGTGGACACAGCCAGATCCGCACTACGCCCTGCCTGACCGCCTGCCGTGGGTGAGTGGACACAGGCAGATCCGCACTGCGCCCTGCCTGACCGCCTGCCGTGGGTGAGTGGACACAGCCAGATCCGTACTGCGCCCTGCCTGCCCGTCTGCCGTGGGTCAGTGGACATAGCCAGATCCACACAGCACCGTCTCTGTCCATCTCCCGTGGGTGCGTGGACACAGCCGGATCCGCACTGCGCCCTGCCTGCCCATCTCCCGTGGGTGAGTGGACACAGCCAGATCCGCACTGCGCCCTGCCTGCCCGTCTGCCGTGGGTGAGTGGACACAGCCAGATCCGCACTACGCCCTGCCTGACCGTCTGCCATGGGTGAGTGGACACAGCCAGATCCGCACTGCGCCCTGCCTGCCCATCTCCCGTGGGTGAGTGGACACATCCAGATCCGCACTGCGCCCTGCCTGCCCGTCTCCCGTGGGTGAGTGGACACAGCCAAATCCGCACTGCGCCCTGCCTGCCCGTCTGCCGTGGGTCAGTGGACACAGCCAGCTCCGTACTGCGCCCTGGCTGACCGCCTGCCGTGGTTGCGTGGACACAGCCAGATCCGCACTGCGCCCTACCTGACCGCCTGCCGTGGGTGAGTGGACACAGCCAGATCCGCACTGCGCCCTGCCTGACCGTCTGCCGTGGGTGAGTGGACACAGCCAGTTCCGCACTGCGCCCTGCCTGACCGCCTGCCGTGGGTGAGTGGACACAGCCGGATCCGCATGCGCCCTGCCTGCCCGTCTCCCGTGGGTGAGTGGACACAGCCAGATCCTCACTGCGCCCTGCCTGCCCGTCTGCCGTGGGTGAGTGGACAAGCCAGATCCGTATTGCGCCCTGCCTTCCCGTCTGCCGTGGGTGAGTGGACACAGCCAGATCCGCACTACGCCCTGCCTGACCGCCTGCCGTGGGTCAGTGGACATAGCCAGATCCACACAGCACCGTCTCTGCCCATCTCCCGTGGGTGAGTGGACACAGCCGGATCCGCACTGCGCCCTGCCTGCCCGTCTCCCGTGGGTGAGTGGACACAGCCAGATCCGCACTGCGCCCTGCCTGCCCGTCTCCCTTGGGTGAGTGGACACAGCCAGATCCACACTGCGCCCTGCCTGCCCGTCTCCCATGGGCGAGTGGACACAGCCAGATAGGCACTGCGCCCTGCCTGCCCGTCTCCCGTGGGTGAGTGGACACAGCCAAAATCGCACTGCGCCCTGCCTGCCCGTCTCCCGTGGGTGAGTGGACACAGCCAGATCCGGACTGCGCCCTGCCTGCCCGTCTCCCGTGGGTGAGTGGACACAGCCAGATCCGCACTGTGCCCTGCCTGCCCGTCTCCCGTGGGTGAGTGGACACAGCCAGATCCGCACTGCGCCCTGCCTGACCGCCTGCCGTGGGTGAGTGGACACAGCCAGATCCGTACTGCTCCCTGCCTGACCGCCTGCCGTGGGTGAGTGGACACAGCCAGATCCGTACTGCGCCCTGCCTTCCCGTCTGTCGTGGGTCAGTGGACATAGCCAGATCCACACAGCGCCCTGCCTACCCGTCTCCAGTGGGCGAGTGGACACAGCCAGATCCGCACTGCGCCCTGCCTGCCCATCACCCGTGGCCGAGTGGACACAGCCAGATCCGCACTGCGCCCTGCCTGCCCGTCTCCCGTGGGTGAATGGACCCAGCCAGATCTGCACTGCGCCCTGCCTGCCAGTCTCCCGTGGGTGAGTGGACACAGCCAGATCAGCACTGCCCCCTGCCTGACAGTCTGCCGTGGGTGAGTGGACACAGCCATATCCGCACTGCGCCCTGCCTGACCGCCTGCCGTGGGTCAGTGGACATAGCCAGATCCACACAGCACCGTCTCTGCCACTCTCCCGTGGGTGAGTGGACACAGCCAGATTCGCACTGCCCCCTGCCTGACCGTCTGCCGTGGGTGAGTGGACACAGCCATATCCGCACTGCGCCCTCCTTGACTGCCTGCCGTGGGTGAGTGGACACAGCCAGATCCGCACTGCGCCCTCGCTGACCGCCTGCTGTGGGTGCGTGGACACAGCCGGATCCACACTGCGCCCTGCCTGACCGCCTGCCGTGGGTGAGTGGACACAGCCAGATCCGCACTGCGCCCTGCCTGACCGTCAGCCGGGGGTGAGTGGACACAGCCAGATCCGCAATGCGCCCTGCCTGACCGCCTGCCGTGTGTGAGTAGACACAGCCAGATCCGCACTGCGCCCTGCCTGCCCGTCTCCCGTGGGCGAGTGGACACAGCCATATCCGCACTGCGCCCTGCCTGCCCGTCTGCTGTGGGTGAGTGGACACAGCCAGATCCGCACTGCGCCCTGCCTGACCGTCTGCCGTGGGTGAGAGGACACAGCCAGATCCACATTGCGCCCTGCCTTCCCGTCTGCCGTGGGTGAGTGGACACAGCCAGATCCGCACTACGCCCTGCCTGACCGCCTGCCGTGGGTCAGTGGACATAGCTAGATCCACACAGCACCGTCTCTGCCCATCTCCCGTGGGTGAGTGGACACAGCCGGATCCGCACTGCGCCCTGCCTGCCCGTCTCCCGTGGGTGAGTGGACACAGCCGGATCCGCACTGCGCCCTGCCTGCCCGTCTCCCGTGGGTGAGTGGACACAGCCAGATCCACACTGCGCCCTGCCTGCCCGTCTCCCATGGGCGAGTGTACACAGCCAGATACGCACTGCGCCCTGCTTGCCCGTCTCCCGTGGGTGAGTGGACACAGCCAAAATCGCACTGCGCCCTGCCTGCCCGTCTCCCGTGTGTGAGTGGACACAGCCAGATCCGCACTGCACCCTGCCTGCCCGTCTCCCGTGGGTGAGTGGACACAGCCAGATCCGCACTGTGCCCTGCCTCCCAGTCTCCCGTGGGTGAGTGGACACAGCCAGATCCGCACTGCACCCTGCCTGACCGCCTGCCGTGGGTGAGTGGACACAGCCAGATCCGTACTGCGCCCTGCCTGCCCGTCTGCCGTGGGTCAGTGGACATAGCCAGATCCACACAGCACCGTCTCTGCCCATCTCCCATGGGTGAGTGGACACAGCCGGATCCGCACTGTGCCCTGCCTGCCCGTCTGCCGTGGGTGCCTGGACACAGCCAGATCCGCACTGCGCCCTGGCTGACCGCCTGCCGTGGGTGCGTGGACACAGCCAGATCCGCACTGCGCCCTGCCTGCCCGTCTCCCTTGGGTGAGTGGACACAGCCAGATCCACACTGCGCCCTGCCTGCCCGTCTCCCATGGGCGAGTGGACACAGCCAGATAGGCACTGCGCCCTGCCTGCCCGTCTCCCGTGGGTGAGTGGACACAGCCAAAATCGCACTGCGCCCTGCCTGCCCGTCTCCCGTGGGTGAGTGGACACAGCCAGATCCGGACTGCGCCCTGCCTGCCCGTCTCCCGTGGGTGAGTGGACACAGCCAGATCCGCACTGTGCCCTGCCTGCCCGTCTCCCGTGGGTGAGTGGACACAGCCAGATCCGCACTGCGCCCTGCCTGACCGCCTGCCGTGGGTGAGTGGACACAGCCAGATCCGTACTGCTCCCTGCCTGACCGCCTGCCGTGGGTGAGTGGACACAGCCAGATCCGTACTGCGCCCTGCCTTCCCGTCTGTCGTGGGTCAGTGGACATAGCCAGATCCACACAGCGCCCTGCCTACCCGTCTCCAGTGGGCGAGTGGACACAGCCAGATCCGCACTGCGCCCTGCCTGCCCATCACCCGTGGCCGAGTGGACACAGCCAGATCCGCACTGCGCCCTGCCTGCCCGTCTCCCGTGGGTGAGTGGACACAGCCAGATCCGCACTGCGCCCTGCCTGCCCGTCTCCCGTGGGTGAATGGACACAGCCAGATCCACACTGCGCCCTGCCTGCCCGTCTCCCGTGGGTGAGTGGACTCAGCCAGCTCCGTATTGCGCCCTGCCTGCCCGTCTCTCGTGGGTGAGTGGACTCAGCCAGCTCCGTACTGCGCCCTGCCTGCCCGTCTGCCGTGGGTCAGTGGACATAGCCAGATCCACACAGCACCGTCTCTGCCCGTCTCCCGTGGGTGAGTTGACACAGCCAGATCCGCACTGCGCGTTGCCTACCCGTCTCCCGTGGGTGAGTGGACACAGCCAGATCCACACTGCGCCCTGCCTGCCCGTCTCCCGTGGGTGAGTGGACACAGCCAGATCCGCACTGCGCCCTGCCTGACCGTCTGCCGTGGGTGAGTGGACACAGCCATATCCGCACTGCGCCCTGCCTGACCGCCTGCCGTGCGTGAGTGGACACAGCCAGATCCGCACTGCGCCCTGCCTGCCCGTCTCCCGTGGGCGAGTGGACACAGCCAGATCCGCACTGCGCCCTGCCTGCCCGTCTGCCGTGGGAGAGTGGACACAGCCAGATCCGCACTGCGCCCTGCCTGCCCGTCTGCCGTGGGTGAGTGGACACAGCCAGATCCGCACTGCGCCCTGCCTGCCCGTCTGCCGTGGGTGAGTGGACACAGCCAGATCCGTACTGCGCCCTGCCTGACCGTCTGCCGTGGGTGAGTGGACACAGCTAGATCCGCACTGCGCCCTGGCTGACCGCCTGCTGTGGGTGCGTGGACACAGCCAGATCCGCACTTCGCCCTGCCTGACCGCCTGCCGTGGGTGAGTGGACACAGCCAGATCCGCACTGTGCCCTGCCTGACCGTCTGCCGTGAATGAGTGGACACAGCCAGATCCGCACTGCGCCCTGCCTGACCGCCTGCCGTGGATGAGTGGACACAGCCAGATACGCACTGCGCCCTGCCTGCCCGTCTCCCGTGGGCGAGTGGACACAGCCAGATCCGCACAGCGCCCTGCCTACCTGTGTGCCGTGGGTGAGTGGACACAGCCAGATCCGCACTGCGCCCTGCCTGACCGTCTGCCGTGGGTGAGTGGACACAGCCAGATCCACACTGCGCCCTGCCTGCCCGCCTGCCGTGGGTGAGTGGACACAGCCAGATCCGCACTACGCCCTGCCTGACCACCTGCCGTGGGTGAGTGGACACAGCCAGATCCTCACTGCGCCCTGGCTGACCGCCTGCTGTGGATGCGTGGACACCGCCGGATCCACACTGCGCCCTGCCTGACCGCCTGCCGTGGGTGAGTGGACACAGCGAGATCCACACTGCGCCTTGCCTGCCCGCCTCCCGTGGGTGAGTGGACACAGCCATATCCGTACTGCGCCCTACCTGCCCGTCTGCCGTGGGTCAGTGGACATAGCCAGATCCACACAGCACCCTCTCTGCCTGTCTCCCGTGGGTGAGTGGACACAGCCAGATCCACACTGCGCCTTGCCTGCCCGCCTCCCGTGGGTGAGTGGACACAGCTAGATCCACACTTCGCCTTGCCAGCCCGTCTCCACTGGGTGAGTGGACACTGCCAGATCCGCACTGCGCCCTGCCTGCCCGTTTCCCATGGGTGAGTGGACACAGCCAGATCCGCACTGCGCCCTGCCTGCCCGTCTGCCGTGGGTGAGTGGACACAGCCAGATCCCCACTGCGCCCTGTCTTCCAGTCTCCCATGGGTAAGTGGACACAGCCAGATCCGCACTGCGCCCTGCCTGACCGCCTGCCGTGGGTGAGTGGACACAGCCAGATCCGTACTGCGCCCTGCCTGCCCGTCTGCCGTGGGTCAGTAGACACAGCGAGAACCACACAGCACCGTCTCTGCCCGTCTCCCGTGGGTGAGTGGACACAGCGAGATCCACACAGCACCCTCTCTGCCCGTCTCCCGTGGGTGAGAGGACACAGCCAAATCAGCACTGCGCCCTGCCTGCCCGTCTGCCATGGGTCTGTGGACATAGCCGGATCGACACAGCACCCTCTCTGCCCGTCTCCCGTGGGTGAGTGGACACAACCAGATCCGCACTGCGCCCTGCCTGCCCGTCTCCCGTGGGTGAGTGGACACAGCCATATCCGCACTGCGCCCTGCCTGGCCGTCTGCTGTGGGTGATTGGACACAGCCAGATCCGCACTGCGCCCTGCCTACCCGTCTCCCGTGGGTGAGTGGACACAGCCAGATCCGCACTGCACCCTGCCTGTCCGTCTGCCGTGGGTCAGTGGACATAGCCAGATCCACACAGCACCGTCTCTGCCCGTCTCCCGTGGGTGAGTGGACACAGCCAGATCCGCACTGCGCCTTGCCTGCCCATCTCCCGTGGGTGAGTGGACACAGCCAGATCCGCACTGCGCCCTGCCTGCCCGTCTCCCGTGGGTCAGTGGACATAGCCAGATCCACACAGCACCCTCTCTGCCCGTCTCCTGTGGGTGAGTGGACACAGCCAGATCCACACTGCGCCTTGCCTGCCCGTCTCCCCTGGGTGAGTGGACTCAGCCAGATCCACACTGCGCCCTGACTGCCCGTCTCCCATGGGTGAGTGGACACAGCGAGATCCGCACTGCGCCCTGCCTGCCGGTCTCCCGTGGGTGAGTGGACACAGCCAGATCCGAACTGCGCCCTGCCTGCCCGTCTCCCGTGGGTTAGTGGACACAGCCAGATCCGCACTGCGCCTTGCCTGCCCGTCTCTCGTGGGAGAGTGGAGACAGCCAGATCCGCACTGCGCCCTGCCTGCCCGTCTCCCGTGGGTGAGTGGACACAGCCAGATCCGCATTGCGCCTTGCCTGCCCGTCTCCCGTGGGTGAGTGGACACAGCCAGATCCGCACTGCGCCCTGCCTGGCCGTCTGCCATGGGTGAGTGGACACAGCCAGATCCGCACTGCGCCCTGCCTACCCGTCTCCCGTGGGTGAGTGGACACAGCCAGATCCGCACTGCGCCCTGCCTGACCGTCTGTCGTGGGTGAGTGGACACAGCCAGATCCGCACTGCGCCCTGCCTACCCGTCTCCCGTGGGTGAGTGGACACAGCCAGATCCGCACTGCGCCTTGCTTGCCCGTCTCCCGTGGGTGAGTGGACACAGCCAGATCCGCACTGCGCCCTGCCTGGCCGTCTGCCATGGGTGAGTGGAAACAGCCAGAACCGCACTGCGCCCTGCCTGACCGTCTGCCGTGGGTGAGTGGACACAGCCAGATCCGCACTGCGCCCTGCCTGACCGCCTGCCGTGGGTGAGTGGACACAGCCAGATCCGTACTGCACCCTGCCTGCCCGTCTGCCGTGGGTCAGTGGACATCGCCAGATCCACACAGCACCGTCTCTGCCCGTTTCCCGTGGGTGAGTGGACACAGCCAGATCCGCACTGCACCTTGCCTGCCCGTCTCCGGTGGGTGAGTGGACACAGCCAGATCCGCACTGCGCCCTGCCTGCCCGACTCCCGTCGGTGAGTGGACAGAGCCAGATCCGCACTCGGCCCTGCCTGCCCGTCTGCCGTGGGTCAGTGGACATAGCCAGATCAACATACCACCCTCTCTGCCCGTCTTCCGTGGGTGAGTGAACACAGCCAGATCCACACTGCACCTTGCCTGACCGTCTCCCCTGGGTGAGTTTACACAGCCAGATCCGCACTGCGCCCTGCCTGCCCGTCTCCCATGGGTGAGTGGACACAGCCAGATCTGCACTGCGCCCTGCCTGCCCGTCTCCCGTGGGTGAGTGGACACAGCCAGATCCGCACTGCGCCTTGCCTGCCCATCTCCCGTGGGTGAGTGGACACAGCCATATCCACACTGCTCCTTGAATGCCCGCTTCCCGTGGGTGAGTGGACCCAGCCAGATCTGCACTGCGCCCTGCCTGCCAGTCTGCCGTGGTTGAGTGGACACAGCCAGATCCGCACTGCGCCCTGCCTGCCCGTCTCCCATGGGTGAGTGGACACAGCCAGATCCGCACTGCGCCCTGCCTGCCCATCTTCCGTGGGTGAGTGGACACAGCCAGATCCGCACTGCGCCCTGCCTGCCCGTCTCCCGTGGGTGAGTGGACACAGCCAGATCCGAACTGCGCCCTGCCTGCCCGTCTCCCGTGGGCGACTGGACACAGCCAGATCCGCACTGCGCCCTGCCTGCCCGTTTCCCGTAGGTGAGTGGACACAGCCAGATCCGCACTGCGCCCTGCCTGCCCGTCTCCCGTGGGTGAGTGGACACAGCCAGATCCGCACTGCGCCCTGCCTGCCCGTCTCCCGTAGGTGAGTGGACACAGCCAGATCCACACTGCACCCTGCCTGACCGCCTGCCGTGGGTGAGTGGACTCAGCCAGCTCCGTACTGGGCCCTGCCTGCCGGTCTGCCGTGGGTCAGTGGACATAGGTAGATCCACACAGCACCGTCTCTGCCCGTCTCCCGTGGGTTAGTGGACACAGCCAGATCCGCACTGCCCCCTGCCTGCCGGTCTCCCGTGGGTGAGTGGACACGGCCAGATCCGCATTGCGCCCTCCCTGCCCGTCTCCCGTGGGCGAGTGGAAACAGCCAGATACGCACTGCGCCCTGCCTGCCCGTCTCCCGTGGGTGACTGGACACAGCCAATTCCGCACTGCGCCCTGCCTGCCCGTCTCCAGTGGGTGAGTGGACACAGCCAGATCTGCACTGCGCCCTGCCTGCCCATCTCCCGTGGGTGAGTGGACACAGCCAGATCCGCACTGCGCCCTGCTTGCCCGTCTCCCGTGGGTGAGTGGACACAGCCAGATCCGCACTGCACCCTGCCTGACCGCCTGCCGTGGGTGAGTGGACACAGCCAGATCCGTACTGCGCCCTCCTGCCCATCTGCCGTGGGTGAGTGGACACAGCCAGATCCGTACTGCACCCTGCCTGACCGCCTGCCGTGGGTGAGTGGACACAGCCAGATCCGCACTGCGCCTTGCCTGACCGTCTGCCGTGGGTGAGTGGACACAGCCAGATCCGCACTGCGCCCTGCCTGACCGCCTGCCGTGGGTGAGTAGACACAGCCAGATCCGCACTGCGCCCTGCCTGCCCGTCTCCCGTGGGCGAGTGGACACAGCCATATCCGCACTGCGCCCTGCCTGCCCGTCTCCCGTGGGTGAGTGGACACAGCCAGATCCGCACTGCACCCTGCCTGACCGCCTGCCGTGGGTGAGTGGACACAGCCAGATCCGTACTGCGCCATGCCTGACCGCCTGCCGTGGGTGAGTGGACACAGCCAGATCCGTACTGCGCCCTGCATTCCCGTCTGCCGTGGGTCAGTGGACATAGCCAGATCCACACAGCACCGTCTCTGCCCATCTCCCGTGGGTGAGTGGACACAGCCGGATCCGCACTGCGCCCTGCTTGCCCGTCTCCCGTGGGCGAGTGGACACAGCCAGATCCGCACTGCGCAATGCCTGCCCGTCTCCCGTGTGCGAGTGGGCACAGCCAGATCCGCACTGCGCCCTGCCTGCCCGTCTCCCGTGGGCGAGTGGACACAGCCAGATCCGCACTGCGCCCTGCCTGCCCGTCTCCCGTAGGCGAGTGGACATAGCCAGATCCGCACTGCGCCCTGCCTGCCCATCTCCCGTGGGTGAGTGGACACAGCCAGATCCGCACTGCGCCCTGCCTGCCCATCTCCCGTAGGTGAGTGGACACAGCCAGATCCACACTGCACCCTGCCTGACCGCCTGCCGTGTGTGAGTGGACTCAGCCAGCTCCGTACTGGGCCCTGCCTGCCCGTCTGCCGTGGGTCAGTGGACATAGCCAGATCCACACAGCACCGTCTCTGCCCGTCTCCCGTGGGTGAGTGGACACAGCCAGATCCGCACTGCGCCCTGCATGCCGGTCTCCCGTTGGTGAGTGCAAACACCCAGATACGCACTGCGCCCTGCCTGCCCGTCTCCCGTGGGTGAGTGGACACAGCCAAATCCGCACTGCGCCCTGCCTGCCCGTCTCCCGTGGGTGAGTGGACACAGCCAGATCTGCACTGCGCCCTGCCTGCCCATCTCCCGTGGGTGAGTGGACACAGCCAGATCCGCACTGCGCCCTGCTTGCCCGTCTCCCGTGGGTGAGTGGACACAGCCAGATCCGCACTGCACCCTGCCTGACCGCCTGCCGTGGGTGAGTGGACACAGCCAGATCCGTACTGCGCCCTCCTGCCCGTCTGCCGTGGGTGAGTGGACACAGCCAGATCCGCACTGCACCCTGCCTGACCGCCTGCCGTGGGTGAGTGGACACAGCCAGATCCGTACTGCGCCCTCCTGCCCGTCTGCCGTGGGTGAGTGGACACAGCCAGATCCGTACTGCGCCCTGCCTGACCGCCTGCCGTGGGTGAGTGGACACAGCCAGATCCGCACTACGCCCTGCCTGACCACCTGCCGTGGGTGATTGGACACAGCCAGATCCGCACTGCGCCCTGCCTGACCGCCTGCTGTGGGTGCGTGGACACAGCCGGATCCACACTGCGCCCTGCCTGACCGCCTGCCGTGGGTGAGGGGACACAGCCAGATCCGCACTGCGCCGTGCCTGACCATCAGCCGTGGGTGAGTGGACACAGCCATATCCGCACTGCGCCCTGCCTGCCCGTCTGCTGTGGGTGAGTGGACACAGCCAGATCCGCACTGCGCCCTGCCTGACCGTCTGCCGTGGGTGAGAGGACACAGCCAGATCCACGCTGCGCCCTGCCTTCCCGTCTGCCGTGGGTGACTGGACACAGCCATATCCGCACTACCACCTGCCTGACCACCGGCCGTGGGTCAGTGGACATAGCCAGATCCACACAGCACCGTCTCTACCCATCTCCCGTGGGTGAGTGGACACAGCCGGATCCGCACTGCGCCCTGCCTGCCCGTCTCCCGTGGGTGAGTGGACACAGCCAGATCCGCACTGCGCCCTGCCTGCCCGTCTCCCGTGGGTGAGTGGACACAGCCAGATCCACACTGCGCCCTGCCTGCCCGTCTCCCATGGGCGAGTGGACACAGCCAGATAGGCACTGCGCCCTGCCTGCCCGTCTCCCGTGGCTGAGTGGACACAGCCAAAATCGCACTGCGCCCTGCCTGCCCGTCTCCCGTGGGTGAGTGGACACAGCCAGATCCGCACTGCGCCCTGCCTGCCCGTCTCCCGTGGGTGAGTGAACACAGCCAGATCCGCATTGTGCCCTGCCTGCCCGTCTCCCGTGGGTGAGTGGACACAGCCAGATCCGCACTGCACCCTGCCTGACCGCCTGCCGTGGGTGAGTGGACACAGCCAGATCCGTACTGCACCCTGCCTGACCGCCTGCCGTGGGTGAGTGGACACAGCCAGATCCGTACTGCGCCCTGCCTTCCCGTCTGCCGTGGGTCAGTGGACATAGCAAGATCCACACAGCACCGTCTCTACCCATCTCCCGTGGTTGCGTGGACACAGCCAGATCCGGACTGCGCCCTGCCTGACCGCCTGCCGTGGGTGAGTGGACACAGCCAGATCTGCACTGCGCCCTGCCTGACCGTCTGTCGTGGGTGATTGGACACAGCCAGATCCGCACTGCGCCGTGCCTGACCGCCTGCCGTGGGTGAGTGGACATAGCCAGATCCACACAGCACCGTCTCTACCCATCTCCCGTGGGTGAGTGGACACAGCCAGATCCGCACTGCGCCCTGCCTGCCCGTCTCCCGTGGGTGAGTGGACACAGCCAGATCCGCACTGCGCCCTGCCTGCCCGTCTCCCGTGGGTGAGTGGACACAGCCAGATCCGCACTGCCCCCTGCCTGACCGTCTGCCGTGGGTGAGTGGACACAGCCATATCAGCACTGCGCCCTCCCTGACCGTCTGCCGTGGGTGAGTGGACACAGCCAGATCCGCACTGCGCCCTGCCTGCCCGTCTGCCGTGGGTCAGTGGACATAGCCAAATCCACACAGCACCGTATCTGCCCGTCTCCCGTGGGTGAGTGGACACAGCCAGATCCGCACTGCGCCCTACCTGCCCGTCTCCCGTGGGTGAGTGGACACAGCCAGATCCGCACTGCGCCCTGCCTTCCCGTCTCCCGTGGGTGAGTGGACACAGCCAGATCCGCACTGCACCCTGCCTGACCGCCTGCCGTGGGTGAGTGGACACATCCAGATCCGTACTGCGCCCTGCCCACCCGTCTGCCGTGGGTCAGTGGAAATAGCCAGATCCTCACAGCACCGTCTCTGCCCGTCTCCAGTGGGTGAGTGGACAGAGCCAGATTCGCACTGGGCCCTGCCTGCCCGTCTCCCGTGGGTGAGTGGACACAGCCAGATCCGCACTGCGCCCTGCCTGCCCGTCTCCCGTGGGCGAGTGGACACAGCCAGATCCGCACTGCGCCCTGCCTACCTGTCTGCCGTGGGTGAGTGGACACAGCCAGATCCGCACTGCGCCCTGCCTGAACGTCTGCCGTGGGTGAGTGGACACAGCCAGATCCACACTGCGCTCTGCCTGCCCGCCTGCCGTGGGTGAGTGGACACAGCCAGATCCGCACTACGCCCTGCCTGACCTCCTGCCGTGGGTGAGTGGACACAGCCAGATCCGCACTGCGCCCTGGCTGACCGCCTGCTGTGGATGCGTGGACACAGCCAGATGCGCACTGCGCCCTGCCTGACCGCCTGCCGTGGGGGAGTGGACACAGCCAGATCCGCACTGTGCCCTGCCTGACCGTCTGCCGTGAATGAGTGTACACAGCCAGATCCGCACTGCGCCCTGCCTGACCGCCTGCCGTGGGTGAGTGGACACAGCCAGATCCGCACTGCGCCCTGCCTGCCCGTCTCCCGTGGGCGAGTGGACACAGCCAGATCCGCAATGCGCCCTGCCTACCCGTCTACCGTGGGTGAGTGGACACAGCCAGATCCGCACTGCGCCCTGCATGACCGTCTGCCGTGGGTGAGTGGACACAGCCAGATCCGCACTGCGCCCTGCCTGCCCGCCTGCCGTGGGTGAGTGGACACAGCCAGATCCGCACTGTGCCCTGCCTGACCGTCTGCCCTGAATGAGTGGACACAGCCAGATCCGCACTGCGCCCTGCCTGACCGCCTGCCGTGGGTGAGTGGACACAGCCAGATCCGCACTGCGCCCTGCCTGCCCGTCTCCCGTGGGCGAGTGGACACAGCCAGATCCGCACTGCGCCCTGCCTACCCGTCTGCCGTGGGTGAGTGGACACAGCCAGATCCGCATGCGCCCTGCCTGACCGTCTGCCATGGGTGAGTGGACACAGCCAGATCCACACTGCGCCCTGCCTGCCCGCCTGCCGTGGGTGAGTGGACACAGCCAGATCCGCACTACGCCCTGCCTGACCACCTGCCGTGGGTGAGTGGACACTGCCAGATCCGCACTGCGCCCTGGCTGACCGCCTGCTGTGGATGCGTGGACACAGCCAGATCCGCACTGCGCCCTGCCTGACCGCCTGCCGTGGGGGAGTGGACACAGCCAGATCCGCACTGTGCCCTGCCTGACCGACTGCCATGAATGAGTGTACACAGCCAGATCCGCACTGCGCCCTGCCTGACCGCCTGCCATGGGTGAGTGGACACAGCCAGATCCGCACTGCGCCCTGCCTGCCCGTCTCCCGTGGGCGAGTGGACACAGCCAGATCCGCACTGCGCCCTGCCTACCCGTCTGCCGTGGGTGAGTGGACACAGCCAGATCCGCACTGCGCCCTGCCTGACCGTCTGCCGTGGGTGAGTGGACACAGCCAGATCCGCACTGCGCCCTGCCTGTCCGCCTGCCGTGGGTGAGTGGACACAGCCAGATCCGCACTACGCCCTGCCTGACCACCTGCCGTGGGTGAGTGGACACAGCCAGATCCGCACTGCGCCCTGCCTGACCGTCTGCCGTGGGTGAGAGGACACAGCCAGATCCACACTGCGCCCTGCCTTCCCGTCTGCCGTGGGTGAGTGGACAAGCCAGATCCGTACTGCGCCCTGCCTTCCCGTCTGCCGTGGGTGAGTGGACACAGCCAGATCCGTACTGCGCCCTGCCTGACCGCCTGCCATGGTGAGTGGACACAGCCAGATCCGTACTGCGCCCTGCCTTCCCGTCTGCCGTGGGTCAGTGGACATAGCCAGATCCACACAGCACCGTCTCTGCCCATCTCCCGTGGGTGAGTGGACACAGCCGGATCCGCACTGCGCCCTGCCTGCCCGTCTCCCGTGGGCGAGTGGACACAGCCAGATCCGCACTGCGCCCTGCCTGCCCGTCTCCCGTGGGCGAGTGGACACAGCCAGATCCGCACTGCGCCCTGCCTGCCCGTCTCCCGTGGGTGAGTGGACACAGCCAGATCCGCACTGCGCCCTGCCAACCCGTCTGCCGTGGGTGAGTGGACACAGCCAGATCCGCACTGCGCCCTGCCTGACCGTCTGCCGTGGGTGAGTGGACACAGCCAGATCCACACTGCGCCCTGCCTGCCCGCCTGCCGTGGGTGAGTGGACACAGCCAGATCCGCACTACGCCCTGCCTGACCGCCTGCCGTGGGTGAGTGGACACAGCCAGATCCGCACTGCGCCCTGGCTGACCGCCTGCTGTGGATGCGTGGACACAGCCAGATCCGCACTGCGCCCTGCCTTACCGCCTGCCGTGGGGGAGTGGACACAGCCAGATCCGCACTGTGCCCTGCCTGACCGTCTGCCGTGAATGAGTGTACACAGCCAGATCCGCACTGCGCCCTGCCTGACCGCCTGCCGTGGGTGAGAGGACACAGCCAGATCCGCACTGCGCCCTGCCTGCCCGTCTCCCGTGGGCCAGTGGACACAGCCAGATCCGCACTGCGCCCTGCCTACCCGTCTACCGTGGGTGAGTGGACACAGCCAGATCCGCACTGCGCCCTGCCTGACCGTCTGCCGTGGGTGAGTGGACACAGCTAGATCCGCACTGCGCCCTGCCTGCCCGCCTGCCGTGGGTGAGTGGACACAGCCAGATCCGCACTGTGCCCTGCCTGACCGTCTGCCGTGAATGAGTGGACACAGCCAGATCCGCACTGCGCCCTGCCTGACCGCCTGCCGTGGGTCAGTGGACACAGCGAGATCCGCACTGCGCCCTGCCTGCCCGTCTCCCGTGGGCGAGTGGACACAGCCAGATCCGCACTGCGCCCTGCCTACCCGTCTGCCATGGGTGAGTGGACACAGCCAGATCCGCATTCGCCCTGCCTGACCGTCTGCCATGGGTGAGTGGACACAGCCAGATCCACACTGTGCCCTGCCTGCCCGCCTGCCGTGGGTGAGTGGACACAGCCAGATCCGCACTACGCCCTGCCTGACCACCTGCCGTGGGTGAGTGGACACAGCCAGATGCGCACTGCGCCCTGGCTGACCGCCTGCTGTGGATGCGTGGACACAGCCAGATCCGCACTGCGCCCTGCCTGACCGCCTGCCGTGGGGGAGTGGACACAGCCAGATCCGCACTGTGCCCTGCCTGACCGTCTGCCGTGAATGAGTGTACACAGCCAGATCCGCACTGCGCCCTGCCTGACCGCCTGCCGTGGGTGAGTGGACACAGCCAGATCCGCACTGCGCCCTGCCTGCCCGTCTCCCGTGGGCGAGTGGACACACCCAGATCCGCACTGCGCCCTGCCTACCCGTCTGCCGTGGGTGAGTGGACACAGCCAGATCCGCACTGCGCCCTGCCTGACCGTCTGCCGTGGGTGAGTGGACACAGCCAGATCCGCACTGCGCCCTGCCTGCCCGCCTGCCGTGGGTGAGTGGACACAGCCAGATCCGCACTACGCCCTGCCTGACCACCTGCCGTGGGTGAGTGGACACAGCCAGATCCGCACTGCGCCCTGGCTGACCGCCTGCTGTGGGTGCGTGGACACAGCCGGATCCACACTGCGCCCTGCCTGACCTCCTGCCGTGGGTGAGTGGACACAGCCAGATCCGCACTGCGCCCTGCCTGACCGTCAGCCGTGGGTGAGTGGACACAGCCAGATCCGCACTGCGCCCTGCCTGACCGCCTGCCATGGGTCAGTGGACATAGCCAGATCTACACAGCACCGTCTCTGCCCATCTCCCGTGGGTGAGTGGACACAGCCGGATCCGCACTGCGCCCTGCCTGCCCGTCTTCCGTGGGTGAGTGGACACAGCCAGATCTGCACTGCGCCCTGCCTGCCCGTCTCCCGTGGGTGAGTGGACACAGCCAGATCCACACTGCGCCCTGCCTGCCCGTCTCCCATGGGCGAGTGGACACAGCCAGATAGGCACTGCGCCCTGCCTGCCCGTCTCCCGTGGGTGAGTGGACACAGCCAGATCCGCACTGGGCCCTGCCTGCCCGTCTCCCGTGGGTGAGTGGACACAGCCAGATCCGCACTGCGCCCTGCCTGCCCGTCTCCCGTGGGTGAGTGGACACAGCCAGATCCGCACTGCGCCCTGCCTGCCCGTCTCCCGTGGGTGAGTGGACACAGCCAGATCCTCACTGCGCCCTGCCTGCCCGTCTCCCATGGGCGAGTGGACACAGCCAGATAGGCACTGCGCCCTGCCTGCCCGTCTCCCGTGGGTGAGTGGACAC
Source organism: Microcebus murinus (assembly GCF_040939455.1). NCBI lineage: Eukaryota > Metazoa > Chordata > Mammalia > Primates > Cheirogaleidae > Microcebus > Microcebus murinus. The sequence continues at coordinate 32,327,147 of NC_134125.1, read as the reverse complement.
AGCCAAAATCGCACTGCGCCCTGCCTGCCCGTCTCCCGTGGGTGAGTGGACACAGCCAGATCCGCACTGCGCCCTGCCTGCCCGTCTCCCGTGAGTGAGTTTACACAGCCAGATCCGCACTGCGCCCTGCCTGCCCGTCTCCCGTGGGTGAGTGGACACAGCCAGATCCGCACTGCACCCTGCCTAACCGCCTGCCGTGGGTGAGTGGACACAGCCAGATCCGTACTGCGCCCTGCCTGCCCGTCTGCCGTGGGTCAGTGGACATAGCCAGATCCACACAGCACCGTCTCTGCCCATCTCCCGTGAGTGAGTGGACACAGCCGGATCCGCACTGCGCCCTGCCTGCCCGTCTGCCGTGGGTGAGTGGACACAGCCAGATCCGCACTACGCCCTGCCTGACCGCCTGCTGTGGGTGAGTGGACACAGCCAGATCCGCACTGCGCCCTGCCTGACCGCCTGCCGTGGGTGAGTGGACACAGCCAGATCCGCACTGCGCCCTGCCTGACCACCTGCCGTGGGTGAGTGGACACAGCCAGATCCGCACTATGCCCTGCCTGACCGCCTGCCTTGGGTGAGTGGACACAGCCAGATCCGCACTGCGCCCTGCCTGACCGCCTGCCGTGGGTGAGTAGACACAGCCAGATCCGCACTGCGCCCTGCCTGACCGCCTGCCGTGGGTGAGTGGACACAGCCAGATCCGCACTGCGCCCTGCCTGCCCGTCTCCCGTGGGCGAGTGGACACACCCAGATCCGCACTGCGCCCTGCCTACCCGTCTGCCGTGGGTGAGTGGACACAGCCAGATCCGCACTGCGCCCTGCCTGACCGTCTGCCGTGGGTGAGTGGACACAGCCAGATCCGCACTGCGCCCTGCCTGCCCGCCTGCCGTGGGTGAGTGGACACAGCCAGATCCGCACTACGCCCTGCCTGACCACCTGCCGTGGGTGAGTGGACACAGCCAGATCCGCACTGCGCCCTGGCTGACCGCCTGCTGTGGGTGCGTGGACATAGCCGGATCCACATTGCGCCCTGCCTGACCTCCTGCCGTGGGTGAGTGGACACAGCCAGATCCGCACTGCGCCCTGCCTGACCGTCAGCCGTGGGTGAGTGGACACAGCCAGATCCGCACTGCACCCTGCCTGACCGCCTACCGTGGGTGAGTAGACACAGCCAGATCCGCACTGCGCCCTGCCTGCCCGTCTCCCGTGGGCGAGTGGACACAGCCAGATCCGCACTGCGCCCTGCCTGCCTGTCTGCTGTGCGTGAGTGGACACAGCCAGATCCGCACTGCGCACTGCCTGACCGTCTGCCGTGGGTGAGAGGACACAGCCAGATCCACACTGCGCCCTGCCTTCCCGTCTGCCGTGGGTGAGTGGACACAGCCAGATCCGCACTGCGCCCTGGCTGACCGCCTGCTGTGGGTGCGTGGACACAGCCGGATCCACACTGCGCCCTGCCTGACCTCCTGCCGTGGGTGAGTGGACACAGCCAGATCCGCACTGCGCCCTGCCTGACCGTCAGCCGTGGGTGAGTGGACACAGCCAGATCCGCACTGCGCCCTGCCTGACCGCCTGCCATGGGTCAGTGGACATAGCCAGATCTACACAGCACCGTCTCTGCCCATCTCCCGTGGGTGAGTGGACACAGCCGGATCCGCACTGCGCCCTGCCTGCCCGTCTTCCGTGGGTGAGTGGACACAGCCAGATCTGCACTGCGCCCTGCCTGCCCGTCTCCCGTGGGTGAGTGGACACAGCCAGATCCACACTGCGCCCTGCCTGCCCGTCTCCCATGGGCGAGTGGACACAGCCAGATAGGCACTGCGCCCTGCCTGCCCGTCTCCCGTGGGTGAGTGGACACAGCCAGATCCGCACTGGGCCCTGCCTGCCCGTCTCCCGTGGGTGAGTGGACACAGCCAGATCCGCACTGCGCCCTGCCTGCCCGTCTCCCGTGGGTGAGTGGACACAGCCAGATCCGCACTGCGCCCTGCCTGCCCGTCTCCCGTGGGTGAGTGGACACAGCCAGATCCTCACTGCGCCCTGCCTGCCCGGCTCCCATGGGCGAGTGGACACAGCCAGATAGGCACTGCGCCCTGCCTGCCCGTCTCCCGTGGGTGAGTGGACACAGCCAAAATCGCACTGCGCCCTGCCTGCCCGTCTCCCGTGGGTGAGTGGACACAGCCAGATCCGCACTGCGCCCTGCCTGCCCGTCTCCCGTGAGTGAGTTTACACAGCCAGATCCGTACTGCGCCCTGCCTGCCCGTCTCCCGTGGGTGAGTGGACACAGCCAGATCCGCACTGCACCCTGCCTAACCGCCTGCCGTGGGTGAGTGGACACAGCCAGATCCGTACTGCGCCCTGCCTGCCCGTCTGCCGTGGGTCAGTGGACATAGCCAGATCCACACAGCACCGTCTCTGCCCATCTCCCGTGAGTGAGTGGACACAGCCGGATCCGCACTGCGCCCTGCCTGCCCGTCTGCCGTGGGTGAGTGGACACAGCCAGATCCGCACTACGCCCTGCCTGACCGCCTGCTGTGGGTGAGTGGACACAGCCAGATCCGCACTGCGCCCTGCCTGACCGCCTGCCGTGGGTGAGTGGACACAGCCAGATCCGCACTGCGCCCTGCCTGACCACCTGCCGTGGGTGAGTGGACACAGCCAGATCCGCACTACGCCCTGCCTGACCGCCTGCCTTGGGTGAGTGGACACAGCCAGATCCGCACTGCGCCCTGCCTGACCGCCTGCCGTGGGTGAGTAGACACAGCCAGATCCGCACTGCGCCCTGCCTGACCGCCTGCCGTGGGTGAGTGGACACAGCCAGATCCGCACTGCGCCCTGCCTGCCCGTCTCCCGTGGGCGAGTGGACACACCCAGATCCGCACTGCGCCCTGCCTACCCGTCTGCCGTGGGTGAGTGGACACAGCCAGATCCGCACTGCGCCCTGCCTGACCGTCTGCCGTGGGTGAGTGGACACAGCCAGATCCGCACTGCGCCCTGCCTGCCCGCCTGCCGTGGGTGAGTGGACACAGCCAGATCCGCACTACGCCCTGCCTGACCACCTGCCGTGGGTGAGTGGACACAGCCAGATCCGCACTGCGCCCTGGCTGACCGCCTGCTGTGGGTGCGTGGACATAGCCGGATCCGCACTGCGCCCTGCCTGACCTCCTGCCGTGGATGAGTGGACACAGCCAGATCCGCACTGCGCCCTGCCTGACCGTCAGCCGTGGGTGAGTGGACACAGCCAGATCCGCACTGCACCCTGCCTGACCGCCTACCGTGGGTGAGTAGACACAGCCAGATCCGCACTGCGCCCTGCCTGCCCGTCTCCCGTGGGCGAGTGGACACAGCCAGATCCGCACTGCGCCCTGCCTGCCTGTCTGCTGTGCGTGAGTGGACACAGCCAGATCCGCACTGCGCACTGCCTGACCGTCTGCCGTGGGTGAGAGGACACAGCCAGATCCACACTGCGCCCTGCCTTCCCGTCTGCCGTGGGTGAGTGGACAAGCCAGATCCGTACTGCGCCCTGCCTTCCCGTCTGCCGTGGGTGAGTGGACACAGCCAGATCCGCACTACGCCCTGCCTGACCGCCTGCCATGGGTCAGTGGACATAGCCAGATCTACACAGCACCGTCTCTGCCCATCTCCCGTGGGTGAGTGGACACAGCCGGATCCGCACTGCGCCCTGCCTGCCCGTCTTCCGTGGGTGAGTGGACACAGCCAGATCTGCACTGCGCCCTGCCTGCCCGTCTCCCGTGGGTGAGTGGACACAGCCAGATCCACACTGCGCCCTGCCTGCCCGTCTCCCATGGGCGAGTGGACACAGCCAGATAGGCACTGCGCCCTGCCTGCCCGTCTCCCGTGGGTGAGTGGACACAGCCAGATCCGCACTGGGCCCTGCCTGCCCGTCTCCCGTGGGTGAGTGGACACAGCCAGATCCGCACTGCGCCCTGCCTGCCCGTCTCCCGTGGGTGAGTGGACACAGCCAGATCCGCACTGCGCCCTGCCTGCCCGTCTCCCGTGGGTGAGTGGACACAGCCAGATCCTCACTGCGCCCTGCCTGCCCGTCTCCCATGGGCGAGTGGACACAGCCAGATAGGCACTGCGCCCTGCCTGCCCGTCTCCCGTGGGTGAGTGGACACAGCCAAAATCGCACTGCGCCCTGCCTGCCCGTCTCCCGTGGGTGAGTGGACACAGCCAGATCCGCACTGCGCCCTGCCTGCCCGTCTCCCGTGAGTGAGTTTACACAGCCAGATCCGCACTGCGCCCTGCCTGCCCGTCTCCCGTGGGTGAGTGGACACAGCCAGATCCGCACTGCACCCTGCCTAACCGCCTGCCGTGGGTGAGTGGACACAGCCAGATCCGTACTGCGCCCTGCCTGCCCATCTGCCGTGGGTCAGTGGACATAGCCAGATCCACACAGCACCGTCTCTGCCCATCTCCCGTGGGTGAGTGGACACAGCCGGATCCGCACTGCGCCCTGCCTGCCCGTCTGCCGTGGGTGAGTGGACACAGCCAGATCCGCACTACGCCCTGCCTGACCGCCTGCTGTGGGTGAGTGGACACAGCCAGATCCGCACTGCGCCCTGCCTGACCGCCTGCCGTGGGTGAGTGGACACAGCCAGATCCGCACTACGCCCTGCCTGACCGCCTGCCTTGGGTGAGTGGACACAGCCAGATCCGCACTGCGCCCTGCCTGACCGCGTGCCGTGGGTGAGTAGACACAGCCAGATCCGCACTGCGCCCTGCATGCCCGTCTCCCGTGGGCGAGTGGACACAGCCATATCCGCACTGCGCCCTGCCTGCCCGTCTGCTGTGGGTGAGTGGACACAGCCAGATCCGCACTGCGCCCTGCCTGACTGTCTGCCGTGTGTGAGAGGACACAGCCAGATCCACACTGCACCCTGCCTTTCCATCTGCCGTGGGTGAGTGGACATAGCCATATCCGCACTACGCCCTGCCTGACCGCCTACCGTGGGTCAGTGGACATAGCCAGATTCACACAGCACCGTCTCTGCCCATCTCCCGTGGGTGAGTGGACACAGCCGGATCCGCACTGCGCCCTGCCTGCCCGTCTCCCGTGGGTGAGTGGACACAGCCAGATCCGCACTGCGCCCTGCCTGCCCGTCTCCCGTGGGTGAGTGGACACAGCCAGATCCACACTGCGCCCAGCCTGCCCGTCTCCCATGGGCGAGTGGACACAGCCAGATAGGCACTGCGCCCTGCCTGCCCGTCTCCCGTGGGTGAGTGGACACAGCCAAAATCGCACTGCGCCCTGCCTGCCCGTCTCCCGTGGGTGAGTGGACACAGCCAGATCCACACTGCGCCCTGCCTGCCCGTCTCCCGTGAGTGAGTGGACACAGCCAGATCCGCACTGCGCCCTGCCTGCCCGTCTCCCGTGGGTGAGTGGACACAGCCAGATCCGCACTGCACCCTGCCTGACCGCCTGCCGTGGGTGAGTGGACACAGCCAGATCCGTACTGCGCCCTGCCTGCCCGTCTGCCGTGGGTGAGTGGACATAGCCAGATCCACACAGCACCGTCTCTGCCCATCTCCCGTGGGTGAGTGGACACAGCCGGATCCGCACTGCGCCCTGCCTGACCGCCTGCCGTGGGTGAGTGGACACAGCCAGATCCGCACTGCGCCCTGCCTGACCGCCTGCCGTGGGTGAGTGGACACAGCCAGATCCGCACTGCGCCCTGCCTGCCCGTCTCCCGTGGGTGAGTGGACACAGCCAAATCTGCACTGCGCCCTGCCTGCCCGTCTGCCGTGGGTGAGTGGACACAGCCAGATCCGCACTGCGCCCTGCCTGACCGCCGGCCGTGGGTGAGTGGACACAGCCAGATCCGCACTGCGCCCTGCCTGCCCGTCTGCCGTGGGTGAGTGGACACAGCCAGATCCGTACTGCGCCGTGCCTGACCGTCTGCCGTGGGTGAGTGGACACAGCCAGATCCGCACTGCGCCCTGGCTGACCGCCTGCTGTGGGAGCGTGGAGACAGCCAGATCCGCACTGCGCCCTGCCTGACCGCCTGCCTTGGGTGAGTGGACACAGCCAGATCCGCACTGTGCCCTGCCTGACCGTCTTCCGAGAATGAGTGGACACAGCCAGATCCGCACTGCGCCCTGCCTGACCGCCTGCCGTGGGTGAGTGGACACAGCCAGATCTGCACTGCGCCCTGCCTGCCCGTCTCCCGTGGGCGAGTGGACACAGCCAGATCCGCACAGCGCCCTGCCTATCCGTCTGCCGTGGGTGAGTGGACACAGCCAGATCCGCACTGCGCCCTGCCTGACCGTCTGCCGTGGGTGAGTGGACACAGCCAGATCCACACTGCGCCCTGCCTGCCCGCCTGCCGTGGGTGAGTGGACACAGCCAGATCCGCACTACGCCCTGCCTGACTACCTGCCGTGGGTGAGTGGACACAGCCAGATCCTCACTGCGCCCTGCCTGACCGCCTGCCGTGGGTGAGTAGACACAGCCAGATTCGCACTGCGCCCTGCCTGCCCGTCTCCCGTGGGCGAGAGGACACAGCCATATCCGCACTGCGCCCTGCCTGCCCGGCTGCTGTGGGTGAGTGGACACAGCCAGATCCGCACTGCGCCCTGCCTGACCGTCTGCCGTGTGTGAGAGGACACAGCCAGATCCACACTGCACCCTGCCTTCCCGTCTGCCGTGGGTGAGTGGACACAGCCAGATCCGCACAACGCCCTGCCTGACCGCCTGCCGTGGGTCAGTGGACATAGCCAGATCCACACAGCACCGTCTCTGCCCATCTCCCGTGGGTGAGTGGACACAGCCGGATCCGCACTGCGCCCTGCCTGCCCGTCTGCCGTGGGTGAGTGGACACAGCCAGATCCGCACTACGCCCTGCCTGACCGCCTGCCGTGGGTGAGTGGACACAGCCAGATCCGCACTGCGCCCTGCCTGACCGCCTGCCGTGGGTGAGTGGACACAGCCAGATCCGCACTGCGCCCTGCCTGACCGCCTGCCGTGGGTGAGTGGACACAGCCAGAACCGCACTACGCCCTGCCTGACCGCCTGCCTTGGGTGAGTGGACACAGCCAGATCCGCACTGCGCCCTGCCTGACCGCCTGCCGTGGGTGAGTAGACACAGCCAGATCCGCACTGCGCCCTGCCTGCCCGTCTCCCGTGGGCGAGTGGACACAGCCATATCCGCACTGCGCCCTGCCTGCCCGTCTGCTGTGGGTGAGTGGACACAGCCAGATCCGCACTACCCCCTGCCTGACCGTCTGCCGTGGGTGAGTGGACACAGCCATATCCGCACTACGCCATGCCTGACCGCCTGCCGTGGGTCAGTGGACATAGCCAGATCCACACAGCACCGTCTCTGCCCATCTCCCGTGGGTGAGTGGACACAGCCGGATCCGCACTGCGCCCTGCCTGCCCGTCTCCCGTGGGTGAGTGGACACAGCCAGATCCGCACTGCGCCCTGCCTGCCCGTCTCCCGTGGGTGAGTGGACACAGCCAGATCCACACTGCGCCCTGCCTGCCCGTCTCCCATGGGCGAGTGGACACAGCCAGATAGGCACTGCGCCCTGCCTGCCCGTCTCCCGTGGGTGAGTGGACACAGCCAAAATCGCACTGCGCCCTGCCTGCCCGTCTCCCGTGGGTGAGTGGACACAGCCAAATCCACACTGCGCCCTGCCTGCCCGTCTCCCGTGAGTGAGTGGACACAGCCAGATCCGCACTGCGCCCTGCCTGCCCGTCTCCCGTGGGTGAGTGGACACAGCCAGATCCGCACTGCACCCTGCCGGACCGCCTGCCGTGGGTGAGTGGACACAGCCAGATCCGTACTGCGCCCTGCCTGCCCGTCTGCCGTGGGTCAGTGGACATAGCCAAATCCACACAGCACCGTCTCTGCCCATCTCCCGTGGGTGAGTGGACACAGCCGGATCCGCACTGCGCCCTGCCTGACCGCCTGCCGTGGGTGAGTGGACACAGCCAGATCCGCACTGCGCCCTGCCTGACCGCCTGCCGTGTTTGAGTGGACACAGCCAGATCCGCACTACGCCCTGCCTGACCGCCTGCCGTGGGTGAGTGGACACAGCCAGATCCGCACTGCACCCTGCCTGCCCGACTCCCGTGGGCAAGTGGGTGAGTAGACACTGCCAGATCCGCACTGCGCCCTGCCTGCCCATCTCCCGTGGGTGAGTGGACACAGCCAGATCCGCACTGCCCCCTGCCTGACAGTCTGCCGTGGGTGAGTGGACACAGCCATATCCGCACTGCGCCCTGCCTGACCGCCTGCCGTGGGTCAGTGGACATAGCCAGATCCGCATAGCACCGTCTCTGCCAGTCTCCCGTGGGTGAGTGGACACAGCCAGATTCCCACTGCCCCCTGCCTGACCGTCTGCCGTGGGTGAGTGGACACAGCCATATCCGCACTGCGCCCTCCCTGACTGCCTGCCGTGGGTGAGTGGACACAACCAGATCCGCACTGCGCACTGGCTGACCGCCTGCCGTGGGTGCGTGGACACAGCCGGATCCACACTGCGCCCTGCCTGACCGCCTGCCGTGGGTGTGTGGACACAGCCAGATCCGCACTGCGCCCTGCCTGACCGTCAGCCGTGGGTGAGTGGACACAGCAAGATCCGCAATGCAACCTGCCTGACCGCCTGCCGTGGGTGAGTAGACACAGCCAGATCCGCACTGCGCCCTGCCTGCCCGTCTCCCGTGGGCGAGTGGACACAGCCATATCCGCACTGCGCCCTGCCTGCCCGTCTGCTGTGGGTGAGTGGACACAGCCAGATCCGCACTGCGCCCTGCCTGACCGTCTGCCGTGGGTGAGAGGACACAGCCAGATCCACACTGCGCCCTGCCTTCCCGTCTGCCGTGGGTGAGTGGACACAGCCAGATCCGCACTGCGCCCTGCCTGACCGCCTGCCGTGGGTCAGTGGACACAGCCAGATCCACACAGCACCGTCTCTGCCCATCTCCCGTGGGTGAGTGGACACAGCCGGATCCGAACTGCGCCCTGCCTGCCCGTCTCCCGTGGGTGAGTGGACCCAGCCAAATCCGCACTGCGCCCTGCCTGCCCGTCTCCCGTATGTGAGTGGACACAGCCAGATCCACACTGCGCCCTGCCTGCCCGTCTCCCATGGGCGAGTGGACACACTGCGCCCTGCTCGCCCGTCTCCCATGGGCGAGTGGACACAGCCAGATAAGCACTGCGCCCTGCCTGCCCGCCTCCCGTGGGTGAGTGGACACAGCCAAAATCGCACTGCGCCCTGCCTGCCCGTCTCCCGTGGGTGAGTGAACACAGCCAGATCCGCACTGCACCCTGCCTGACCGCCTGCCGTGGGTGAGTGGACACAGCCAGATCCGTACTGCGCCCTGCCTGCCCGTCTGCCGTGGGTCAGTGGACATAGCCAGATCCACACAGCACCGTCTCTGCCCATCTCCCATGGGTGAGTGGACACAGCCGGATCCGCACTGCGCCCTGCCTGCCCGTCTGCCGTGGGTGCCTGGACACAGCCAGATCCGCACTACGCCCTGCCTGACCGATGGCCGTGGGTGAGTGGACACAGCCAGATCCGCACTGCACCCTGCCTGCCTGTCTCCCGTGGGTGAGTGGACACAGCCAGATCCACACTGCGCCCTGCCTGCCCATCTCCCGTGGGTGAGTGGACACAGCCAGATCCGCACTGCGCCCTGCCTGACCGCCTGCCGTGGGTCAGTGGACATAGCCAGATCCACACAGCACCGTCTCTGCCCATCTCCCGTGGGTGAGTGGACACAGCCGGATCCGAACTGCGCCCTGCCTGCCCGTCTCCCTTGGGTGAGTGGACACAGCCAAATCCGCACTGCACCCTGCCTGCCCGTCTCCCGTATGTGAGTGGACACAGCCAGATCCACACTGCGCCCTGCCTGCCCGTCTCCCATGGGCGAGTGGACACAGCCAGATACGCACTGCGCCCTGCCTGCCCGTCCCCCGTGGGTGAGTGGACACAGCCAAAATCGCACTGCGCCCTGCCTGCCCGTCTCCCGTGGGTGAGTGGACACAGCCAAATCCGCACTGCACCCTGCCTGCCCGTCTCCCGTGGGTGAGTGGACACAGCCAGATCCGCACTGTGCCCTGCCTGCCCGTCTCCCGTGGGTGAGTGGACACAGCCAGATCCGCACTGCACCCTGCCTGACCGCCTGCCGTGGGTGAGTGGACACAGCCAGATCCGTACTGCGCCCTGCCTGCCCGTCTGCCGTGGGTCAGTGGACATAGCCAGATCCACACAGCACCGTCTCTGCCCATCTCCCATGGGTGAGTGGACACAGCCGGATCCGCACTGCGCCCTGCCTGCCCGTCTGCCGTGGGTGCCTGGACACAGCCAGATCCGCACTACGCCCTGCCTGACCGATGGCCGTGGGTGAGTGGACACAGCCAGATCCGCACTGCACCCTGCCTGCCTGTCTCCCGTGGATGAGTGGACACAGCCAGATCCACACTGCGCCCTGCCTGCCCATCTCCCGTGGGTGAGTGGACACAGCCAGATCCACACTGCGCCTTACCTGCCCGTCTCCCGTGGGTGAGTGGACACAGCCAGATCCGCACTGCGCCCTGCCTGCCCGTCTCCCGTGGGTGAGTGGACACAGCCAGATCCGCACTGCCCCCTGCCTGACAGTCTGCCGTGGGTGAGTGGACACAGCCATATCCGCACTGCGCCCTGCCTGACCGCCTGCCGTGGGTCAGTGGACATAGCCAGATCCACACAGCACCGTATCTGCCAGTCTCCCGTGGGTGAGTGGACACAGCCAGATTCGCACTGCCCCCTGCCTGACCGTCTGCCGTGGGTGAGTGGACACAGCCAGATCCGCACTGTGCCCTGCCTGACCGTCTGCCGTGAATGAGTGGACACAGCCAGATCCGCACTGTGCCCTGCCTGACCGTCTGCCGTGTATGAGTGGACACAGCCAGATCCGCACTGCGCCCTGCCTGCCCGTCTCCCGTGGGCGAGTGGACACAGCCAGATCCACACTGCGCCCTGCCTGCCCGCCTGCCGTGGGTGAGTGGAAACAGCCAGATCCGCACTACGCCCTGCCTGACCACCTGCCATGGGAGAGTGGACACAGCCAGATCCGCACTGCTCCCTGGCTGACCGCCTGCTGTGGGTGCGTGGACACAGCCGGATCCACACTGCGCCCTGCCTGACCGCCTGCCGTGGGTGAGTGGACACAGCCAGATCCGCACTGCGCCCTGCCTGACCGTCAGCCATGGGTGAGTGGACACAGCCAGATCCGCACTGCGCCCTGCCTGACCGTCTGCCGTGGGTGAGAGGACACAGCCAGATCCACACTGCACCCTGCCTTCCCGTCTGCCGTGGGTGAGTGGACACAGCCAGATCCGCACTACGCCCTGCCTGACCGCCTGCTGTGGGTCAGTGGACATAGCCAGATCCACACAGCACCGTCTCTGCCCATCTCCCGTGGGTGAGTGGACACAGCCGGATCCGCACTGTGCCCTGCCTGCCCGTCTCCCGTGGGTGAGTGGACACAGCCAGATCCTCACTGCGCCCTGCCTGCCCGTCTCCCGTGGGTGAGTGGACACAGCCAGATCCACACTGCGCCCTGCCTGCCCGTCTCCCATGGGCGAGTGGACACAGCCAGATAGGCAATGCGCCCTGCCTGCCCGTCTGCCGTGGGTCAGTGGACACAGCCAGATCCGCACTGCGCCCTGGCTGACCGCCTGCTGTTGGTGCGTGGACACAGCCAGGTCCGCACTGCGCCTTGCCTACCCGTCTCCCGTGGGTGAGTGGACACTGCCAGATCCGCACTGCGCTCTGCCTGCCCGTCTCCCGTGGGTGAGTGGACACAGCCAGATCCGCACTGCCCCCTGCCTGACAGTCTGCCGTGGGTGAGTGGACACAGCCATATCCGCACTGCGCCCTGCATGACCGCCTGCCGTGGGTCAGTGGACATAGCCAGATCCACACAGCACCGTCTCTGCCACTCTCCCGTGGGTGAGTGGACACAGCCAGATTCGCACTGCCCCCTGCCTGACCGTCTGCCGTGGGTGAGTGGACACAGCCATATCCGCACTGCGCCCTCCTTGACTGCCTGCCGTGGGTGAGTGGACACAGCCAGATCCGCACTGCGCCCTGGCTGACCGCCTGCTGTGGGTGCGTGGACACAGCCGGATCCACACTGCGCCCTGCCTGACCGCCTGCCGTGGGTGAGTGGACACAGCCAGATCCGCACTGCGCCCTGCCTGACCGTCAGCCGGGGGTGAGTGGACACAGCCAGATCCGCAATGCGCCCTGCCTGACCGCCTGCCGTGGGTGAGTAGACACAGCCAGATCCGCACTGCGCCCTGCCTGCCCGTCTCCCGTGGGCGAGTGGACACAGCCATATCCGCACTGCGCCCTGCCTGCCCGTCTGCTGTGGGTGAGTGGACACAGCCAGATCCGCACTGCGCCCTGCCTGACCGTCTGCCGTGGGTGAGAGGACACAGCCAGATCCACATTGCGCCCTGCCTTCCCGTCTGCCGTGGGTGAGTGGACACAGCCAGATCCGCACTACGCCCTGCCTGACCGCCTGCCGTGGGTCAGTGGACATAGCTAGATGCACACAGCACCGTCTCTGCCCATCTCCCGTGGGTGAGTGGACACAGCCGGATCCGCACTGCGCCCTGCCTGCCCGTCTCCCGTGGGTGAGTGGACACAGCCGGATCCGCACTGCGCCCTGCCTGCCCGTCTCCCGTGGGTGAGTGGACACAGCCAGATCCACACTGCGCCCTGCCTGCCCGTCTCCCATGGGCGAGTGTACACAGCCAGATACGCACTGCGCCCTGCTTGCCCGTCTCCCGTGGGTGAGTGGACACAGCCAAAATCGCACTGCGCCCTGCCTGCCCGTCTCCCGTGTGTGAGTGGACACAGCCAGATCCGCACTGCACCCTGCCTGCCCGTCTCCCGTGGGTGAGTGGACACAGCCAGATCCGCACTGTGCCCTGCCTCCCAGTCTCCCGTGGGTGAGTGGACACAGCCATATCCGCACTGCACCCTGCCTGACCGCCTGCCGTGGGTGAGTGGACACAGCCAGATCCGTACTGCGCCCTGCCTGCCCGTCTGCCGTGGGTCAGTGGACATAGCCAGATCCACACAGCACCGTCTCTGCCCATCTCCCATGGGTGAGTGGACACAGCCGGATCCGCACTGTGCCCTGCCTGCCCGTCTGCCGTGGGTGCCTGGACACAGCCAGATCCGCACTGCGCCCTGGCTGACCGCCTGCCGTGGGTGCGTGGACACAGCCAGATCCACACTGCGCCCTGTCTGACTGCCTGCCGTGGGTGAGTGGACACAGCCAGATCCGTACTGCGCCCTGCCTGCCGGTCTGCCGTGGGTCAGTGGACACAGCCAGATCCGCACTGCGCCCTGGCTTACCGCCTGCTGTGGGATGTGGACACAGCCAGATCCGCACTGCGCCCTGCCTGACCGCCTGCCGTGGGTGAGTGGACACAGCCAGATCCGCACTACGCCCTGCCTGACCGCCTGCCGTGGGTGAGTGGACACAGGCAGATCCGCACTGCGCCCTGCCTGACCGCCTGCCGTGGGTGAGTGGACACAGCCAGATCCGTACTGCGCCCTGCCTGCCCGTCTGCCGTGGGTCAGTGGACATAGCCAGATCCACACAGCAAGGTCTCTGTCCATCTCCCGTGGGTGAGTGGACACAGCCGGATCCGCACTGCGCCCTGCCTGCCCATCTCCCGTGGGTGAGTGGACACAGCCAGATCCGCACTGCGCCCTGCCTGCCCGTCTGCCGTGGGTGAGTGGACACAGCCAGATCCGCACTACGCCCTGCCTGACCGTCTGCCATGGGTGAGTGGACACAGCCAGTTCCGCACTGCGCCCTGCCTGCCCATCTCCCGTGGGTGAGTGGACACAGCCAGATCCGCACTGCGCCCTGCCTGGCCGTCTCCCGTGGGTGAGTGGACACAGCCAAATCCGCACTGCGCCCTGCCTGCCCGTCTGCCGTGGGTCAGTGGACACAGCCAGCTCCGTACTGCGCCCTGGCTGACCGCCTGCCGTGGTTGCGTGGACACAGCCAGATCCGCACTGCGCCCTACCTGACCGCCTGCCGTGGGTGAGTGGACACAGCCAGATCCGCACTGCGCCCTGCCTGACCGTCTGCCGTGGGTGAGTGGACACAGCCAGTTCCGCACTGCGCCCTGCCTGACCGCCTGCCGTGGGTGAGTGGACACAGCCAGATCCGCACTGCGCCCTGCCTGACCGTCAGCCGTTGGTGAGTGGACACAGCCAGATCCGCACTGCGCCCTGCCTGACTGTCTGCCGTGGGTGAGAGGACACAGCCAGATCCACACTGCACCCTGCCTTCCCGTCTGCCGTGGGTGAGTGGACACAGCCAGATCCGCACTACGCCCTGCGAGACCGCCTGCCGTGGGTCAGTGGACATAGCCAGATCCACACAGCACCGTCTCTGCCCATCTCCCGTGGGTGAGTGGACACAGCCGGATCCGCATGCGCCCTGCCTGCCCGTCTCCCGTGGGTGAGTGGACACAGCCAGATCCTCACTGCGCCCTGCCTGCCCGTCTGCCGTGGGTGAGTGGACAAGCCAGATCCGTATTGCGCCCTGCCTTCCCGTCTGCCGTGGGTGAGTGGACACAGCCAGATCCGCACTACGCCCTGCCTGACCGCCTGCCGTGGGTCAGTGGACATAGCCAGATCCACACAGCACCGTCTCTGCCCATCTCCCGTGGGTGAGTGGACACAGCCGGATCCGCACTGCGCCCTGCCTGCCCGTCTCCCGTGGGTGAGTGGACACAGCCAGATCCGCACTGCGCCCTGCCTGCCCGTCTCCCTTGGGTGAGTGGACACAGCCAGATCCACACTGCGCCCTGCCTGCCCGTCTCCCATGGGCGAGTGGACACAGCCAGATAGGCACTGCGCCCTGCCTGCCCGTCTCCCGTGGGTGAGTGGACACAGCCAAAATCGCACTGCGCCCTGCCTGCCCGTCTCCCGTGGGTGAGTGGACACAGCCAGATCCGCACTGCGCCCTGCCTGCCCGTCTCCCGTGCGTGAGTGGACACAGCCAGATCCGCACTGCGCCCTGCCTGCCCGTCTCCCGTGGGTGAGTGGACACAGCCAGATCCGCACTGCGCCCTGCCTGACCGCCTGCCGTGGGTGAGTGGACACAGCCAGATCCGTACTGCTCCCTGCCTGACCGCCTGCCGTGGGTGAGTGGACACAGCCAGATCCGTACTGCGCCCTGCCTTCCCGTCTGTCGTGGGTCAGTGGACATAGCCAGATCCGCACTGCGCCCTGCCTACCCGTCTCCAGTGGGCGAGTGGACACAGCCAGATCCGCACTGCGCCCTGCCTGCCCATCACCCGTGGCCAAGTGGACACAGCCAGATCCGCACTGCGCCCTGCCTGCCCGTCTCCCGTGGGTGAGTGGACACAGCCAGATCCGCACTGCGCCCTGCCTGCCCGTCTCCCGTGGGTGAATGGACACAGCCAGATCCACACTGCACCCTGCCTGCCCGTCTCCCGTGGGTGAGTGGACTCAGCCAGCTCCGTACTGCGCCCTGCCTGCCCGTCTCCCGTGGGTGAGTGGACTCAGCCAGCTCCGTACTGCGCCCTGCCTGCCCGTCTGCCGTGGGTCAGTGGACATAGCCAGATCCACACAGCACCGTCTCTGCCCGTCTCCCGTGGGTGAGTTGACACAGCCAGATCCGCACTGCACGTTGCCTACCCGTCTCCCGTGGGTGAGTGGACACAGCCAGATCCACACTGCGCCCTGCCTGCCCGTCTCCCGTGGGTGAGTGGACACAGCCAGATCCGCACTGCGCCCTGCCTGACCGTCTGCCGTGGGTGAGTGGACACAGCCATATCCGCACTGCGCCCTGCCTGACCGCCTGCCGTGCGTGAGTGGACACAGCCAGATCCGCACTGCGCCCTGCCTGCCCGTCTCCCGTGGGCGAGTGGACACAGCCAGATCCGCACTGCGCCCTGCCTGCCCGTCTGCCGTGGGCGAGTGGACACAGCCAGATCCGCACTGCGCCCTGCCTGCCCGTCTGCCGTGGGCGAGTGGACACAGCCAGATCCGCACTGCGCCCTGCCTGCCCGTCTGCCGTGGGTGAGTGGACACAGCCAGATCCGTACTGCGCCCTGCCTGACCGTCTGCCGTGGGTGAGTGGACACAGCTAGATCCGCACTGCGCCCTGGCTGACCGCCTGCTGTGGGTGCGTGGACACAGCCAGATCCGCACTTCGCCCTGCCTGACCGCCTGCCGTGGGTGAGTGGACAAAGCCAGATCCGCACTGTGCCCTGCCTGACCGTCTGCCGTGAATGAGTGGACACAGCCAGATCCGCACTGCGCCCTGCCTGACCGTCTGCCGTGGGTGAGTGGACACAGCCAGATCCGCACTGCGCCCTGCCTGCCCGCCTGCCGTGGGTGAGTGGACACAGCCAGATCCGCACTACGCCCTGCCTGACCACCTGCCGTGGGTGAGTGGACACAGCGAGATCCGCACTGCGCCCTGGCTGACCGCCTGCTGTGTGTACTTGGACACAGCCTGATCCACACTGCGCCCTGCCTGACCGCCTGCCGTGGGTGAGTGGACACAGCCAGATCCGCACTGCGCCCTGCCTTACCGTCAGCCGTGGGTGAGTGGACAAAGCCAGATCCGCACTGCGCCCTGCCTGACCGCCTGCCGTGGGTGAGTAGACACAGCCAGATCCGCACTGCGCCCTGCCTGCCCGTCTCCCGTGGGCGAGTGGACACAGCCATATCCGCACTGCGCCCTGCCTGCCCGTCTGCTGTGGGTGGGTGGACACAGCCAGATCCGCACTGCGCCCTGCCTGACCGTCTGCCGTGGGTGAGAGGACACAGCCAGATCCACACTGCACCCTGCCTTCCCGTCTGCCGTGGGTGAGTGGACACAGCCAGATCCGCACTACGCCCTGCCTGACCGCCTGCTGTGGGTCAGTGGACATAGCCAGATCCACACAGCACCGTCTCTGCCCATCTCCCGTGGGTGAGTGGACACAGCCGGATCCGCACTGTGCCCTGCCTGCCCGTCTCCCGTGGGTGAGTGGACACAGCCAGATCCTCACTGCGCCCTGCCTGCCCGTCTCCCGTGGGTGAGTGGACACAGCCAGATCCACACTGCGCCCTGCCTGCCCGTCTCCCATGGGCGAGTGGACACAGCCAGATAGGCAATGCGCCCTGCCTGCCCGTCTGCCGTGGGTCAGTGGACACAGCCAGATCCGCACTGCGCCCTGGCTGACCGCCTGCTGTTGGTGCGTGGACACAGCCAGGTCCGCACTGCGCCTTGCCTGCCCGTCTCCCGTGGGTGAGTGGACACTGCCAGATCCGCACTGCGCTCTGCCTGCCCGTCTCCCGTGGGTGAGTGGACACAGCCAGATCCGCACTGCCCCCTGCCTGACAGTCTGCCGTGGGTGAGTGGACACAGCCATATCCGCACTGCGCCCTGCCTGACCGCCTGCCGTGGGTCAGTGGACATAGCCAGATCCACACAGCACCGTCTCTGCCACTCTCCCGTGGGTGAGTGGACACAGCCAGATTCGCACTGCCCCCTGCCTGACCGTCTGCCGTGGGTGAGTGGACACAGCCATATCCGCACTGCGCCCTCCTTGACTGCCTGCCGTGGGTGAGTGGACACAGCCAGATCCGCACTGCGCCCTGGCTGACCGCCTGCTGTGGGTGCGTGGACACAGCCGGATCCACACTGCGCCCTGCCTGACCGCCTGCCGTGGGTGAGTGGACACAGCCAGATCCGCACTGCGCCCTGCCTGACCGTCAGCCGGGGGTGAGTGGACACAGCCAGATCCGCAATGCGCCCTGCCTGACCGCCTGCCGTGGGTGAGTAGACACAGCCAGATCCGCACTGCGCCCTGCCTGCCCGTCTCCCGTGGGCGAGTGGACACAGCCATATCCGCACTGCGCCCTGCCTGCCCGTCTGCTGTGGGTGAGTGGACACAGCCAGATCCGCACTGCGCCCTGCCTGACCGTCTGCCGTGGGTGAGAGGACACAGCCAGATCCACATTGCGCCCTGCCTTCCCGTCTGCCGTGGGTGAGTGGACACAGCCAGATCCGCACTACGCCCTGCCTGACCGCCTGCCGTGGGTCAGTGGACATAGCTAGATCCACACAGCACCGTCTCTGCCCATCTCCCGTGGGTGAGTGGACACAGCCGGATCCGCACTGCGCCCTGCCTGCCCGTCTCCCGTGGGTGAGTGGACACAGCCGGATCCGCACTGCGCCCTGCCTGCCCGTCTCCCGTGGGTGAGTGGACACAGCCAGATCCACACTGCGCCCTGCCTGCCCGTCTCCCATGGGCGAGTGTACACAGCCAGATACGCACTGCGCCCTGCTTGCCCGTCTCCCGTGGGTGAGTGGACACAGCCAAAATCGCACTGCGCCCTGCCTGCCCGTCTCCCGTGTGTGAGTGGACACAGCCAGATCCGCACTGCACCCTGCCTGCCCGTCTCCCGTGGGTGAGTGGACACAGCCAGATCCGCACTGTGCCCTGCCTCCCAGTCTCCCGTGGGTGAGTGGACACAGCCAGATCCGCACTGCACCCTGCCTGACCGCCTGCCGTGGGTGAGTGGACACAGCCAGATCCGTACTGCGCCCTGCCTGCCCGTCTGCCGTGGGTCAGTGGACATAGCCAGATCCACACAGCACCGTCTCTGCCCATCTCCCATGGGTGAGTGGACACAGCCGGATCCGCACTGTGCCCTGCCTGCCCGTCTGCCGTGGGTGCCTGGACACAGCCAGATCCGAACTGCGCCCTGGCTGACCGCCTGCCGTGGGTGCGTGGACACAGCCAGATCCACACTGCGCCCTGCCTGACTGCCTGCCGTGGGTGAGTGGACACAGCCAGATCCGTACTGCGCCCTGCCTGCCGGTCTGCCGTGGGTCAGTGGACACAGCCAGATCCGCACTGCGCCCTGGCTTACCGCCTGCTGTGGGATGTGGACACAGCCAGATCCGCACTGCGCCCTGCCTGACCGCCTGCCGTGGGTGAGTGGACACAGCCAGATCCGCACTACGCCCTGCCTGACCGCCTGCCGTGGGTGAGTGGACACAGGCAGATCCGCACTGCGCCCTGCCTGACCGCCTGCCGTGGGTGAGTGGACACAGCCAGATCCGTACTGCGCCCTGCCTGCCCGTCTGCCGTGGGTCAGTGGACATAGCCAGATCCACACAGCACCGTCTCTGTCCATCTCCCGTGGGTGCGTGGACACAGCCGGATCCGCACTGCGCCCTGCCTGCCCATCTCCCGTGGGTGAGTGGACACAGCCAGATCCGCACTGCGCCCTGCCTGCCCGTCTGCCGTGGGTGAGTGGACACAGCCAGATCCGCACTACGCCCTGCCTGACCGTCTGCCATGGGTGAGTGGACACAGCCAGATCCGCACTGCGCCCTGCCTGCCCATCTCCCGTGGGTGAGTGGACACATCCAGATCCGCACTGCGCCCTGCCTGCCCGTCTCCCGTGGGTGAGTGGACACAGCCAAATCCGCACTGCGCCCTGCCTGCCCGTCTGCCGTGGGTCAGTGGACACAGCCAGCTCCGTACTGCGCCCTGGCTGACCGCCTGCCGTGGTTGCGTGGACACAGCCAGATCCGCACTGCGCCCTACCTGACCGCCTGCCGTGGGTGAGTGGACACAGCCAGATCCGCACTGCGCCCTGCCTGACCGTCTGCCGTGGGTGAGTGGACACAGCCAGTTCCGCACTGCGCCCTGCCTGACCGCCTGCCGTGGGTGAGTGGACACAGCCGGATCCGCATGCGCCCTGCCTGCCCGTCTCCCGTGGGTGAGTGGACACAGCCAGATCCTCACTGCGCCCTGCCTGCCCGTCTGCCGTGGGTGAGTGGACAAGCCAGATCCGTATTGCGCCCTGCCTTCCCGTCTGCCGTGGGTGAGTGGACACAGCCAGATCCGCACTACGCCCTGCCTGACCGCCTGCCGTGGGTCAGTGGACATAGCCAGATCCACACAGCACCGTCTCTGCCCATCTCCCGTGGGTGAGTGGACACAGCCGGATCCGCACTGCGCCCTGCCTGCCCGTCTCCCGTGGGTGAGTGGACACAGCCAGATCCGCACTGCGCCCTGCCTGCCCGTCTCCCTTGGGTGAGTGGACACAGCCAGATCCACACTGCGCCCTGCCTGCCCGTCTCCCATGGGCGAGTGGACACAGCCAGATAGGCACTGCGCCCTGCCTGCCCGTCTCCCGTGGGTGAGTGGACACAGCCAAAATCGCACTGCGCCCTGCCTGCCCGTCTCCCGTGGGTGAGTGGACACAGCCAGATCCGGACTGCGCCCTGCCTGCCCGTCTCCCGTGGGTGAGTGGACACAGCCAGATCCGCACTGTGCCCTGCCTGCCCGTCTCCCGTGGGTGAGTGGACACAGCCAGATCCGCACTGCGCCCTGCCTGACCGCCTGCCGTGGGTGAGTGGACACAGCCAGATCCGTACTGCTCCCTGCCTGACCGCCTGCCGTGGGTGAGTGGACACAGCCAGATCCGTACTGCGCCCTGCCTTCCCGTCTGTCGTGGGTCAGTGGACATAGCCAGATCCACACAGCGCCCTGCCTACCCGTCTCCAGTGGGCGAGTGGACACAGCCAGATCCGCACTGCGCCCTGCCTGCCCATCACCCGTGGCCGAGTGGACACAGCCAGATCCGCACTGCGCCCTGCCTGCCCGTCTCCCGTGGGTGAATGGACCCAGCCAGATCTGCACTGCGCCCTGCCTGCCAGTCTCCCGTGGGTGAGTGGACACAGCCAGATCCGCACTGCCCCCTGCCTGACAGTCTGCCGTGGGTGAGTGGACACAGCCATATCCGCACTGCGCCCTGCCTGACCGCCTGCCGTGGGTCAGTGGACATAGCCAGATCCAAACAGCACCGTCTCTGCCACTCTCCCGTGGGTGAGTGGACACAGCCAGATTCGCACTGCCCCCTGCCTGACCGTCTGCCGTGGGTGAGTGGACACAGCCATATCCGCACTGCGCCCTCCTTGACTGCCTGCCGTGGGTGAGTGGACACAGCCAGATCCGCACTGCGCCCTCGCTGACCGCCTGCTGTGGGTGCGTGGACACAGCCGGATCCACACTGCGCCCTGCCTGACCGCCTGCCGTGGGTGAGTGGACACAGCCAGATCCGCACTGCGCCCTGCCTGACCGTCAGCCGGGGGTGAGTGGACACAGCCAGATCCGCAATGCGCCCTGCCTGACCGCCTGCCGTGTGTGAGTAGACACAGCCAGATCCGCACTGCGCCCTGCCTGCCCGTCTCCCGTGGGCGAGTGGACACAGCCATATCCGCACTGCGCCCTGCCTGCCCGTCTGCTGTGGGTGAGTGGACACAGCCAGATCCGCACTGCGCCCTGCCTGACCGTCTGCCGTGGGTGAGAGGACACAGCCAGATCCACATTGCGCCCTGCCTTCCCGTCTGCCGTGGGTGAGTGGACACAGCCAGATCCGCACTACGCCCTGCCTGACCGCCTGCCGTGGGTCAGTGGACATAGCTAGATCCACACAGCACCGTCTCTGCCCATCTCCCGTGGGTGAGTGGACACAGCCGGATCCGCACTGCGCCCTGCCTGCCCGTCTCCCGTGGGTGAGTGGACACAGCCGGATCCGCACTGCGCCCTGCCTGCCCGTCTCCCGTGGGTGAGTGGACACAGCCAGATCCACACTGCGCCCTGCCTGCCCGTCTCCCATGGGCGAGTGTACACAGCCAGATACGCACTGCGCCCTGCTTGCCCGTCTCCCGTGGGTGAGTGGACACAGCCAAAATCGCACTGCGCCCTGCCTGCCCGTCTCCCGTGTGTGAGTGGACACAGCCAGATCCGCACTGCACCCTGCCTGCCCGTCTCCCGTGGGTGAGTGGACACAGCCAGATCCGCACTGTGCCCTGCCTCCCAGTCTCCCGTGGGTGAGTGGACACAGCCAGATCCGCACTGCACCCTGCCTGACCGCCTGCCGTGGGTGAGTGGACACAGCCAGATCCGTACTGCGCCCTGCCTGCCCGTCTGCCGTGGGTCAGTGGACATAGCCAGATCCACACAGCACCGTCTCTGCCCATCTCCCATGGGTGAGTGGACACAGCCGGATCCGCACTGCGCCCTGCCTGCCCGTCTGCCGTGGGTGCCTGGACACAGCCAGATCCGCACTGCGCCCTGGCTGACCGCCTGCCGTGGGTGCGTGGACACAGCCAGATCCACACTGCGCCCTGCCTGACTGCCTGCCGTGGGTGAGTGGACACAGCCAGATCCGTACTGCGCCCTGCCTGCCGGTCTGCCGTGGGTCAGTGGACACAGCCAGATCCGCACTGCGCCCTGGCTTACCGCCTGCTGTGGGATGTGGACACAGCCAGATCCGCACTGCGCCCTGCCTGACCGCCTGCCGTGGGTGAGTGGACACAGCCAGATCCGCACTACGCCCTGCCTGACCGCCTGCCGTGGGTGAGTGGACACAGGCAGATCCGCACTGCGCCCTGCCTGACCGCCTGCCGTGGGTGAGTGGACACAGCCAGATCCGTACTGCGCCCTGCCTGCCCGTCTGCCGTGGGTCAGTGGACATAGCCAGATCCACACAGCACCGTCTCTGTCCATCTCCCGTGGGTGCTTGGACACAGCCGGATCCGCACTGCGCCCTGCCTGCCCATCTCCTGTGGGTGAGTGGACACAGCCAGATCCGCACTGCGCCCTGCCTGCCCGTCTGCCGTGGGTGAGTGGACACAGCCAGATCCGCACTACGCCCTGCCTGACCGTCTGCCATGGGTGAGTGGACACAGCCAGATCCGCACTGCGCCCTGCCTGCCCATCTCCCGTGGGTGAGTGGACACAGCCAGATCCGCACTGCGCCCTGCCTGCCCGTCTCCCGTGGGTGAGTGGACACAGCCAAATCCGCACTGCGCCCTGCCTGACCGCCTGCCGTGGGTGAGTGGACACAGCCAGATCCGCACTGCGCCCTGCCTGACCGTCTGCCGTGGGTGAGTGGACACAGCCAGTTCCGCACTGCGCCCTGCCTGACCGCCTGCCGTGGGTGAGTGGACACAGCCGGATCCGCATGCGCCCTGCCTGCCCGTCTCCCGTGGGTGAGTGGACACAGCCAGATCCTCACTGCGCCCTGCCTGCCCGTCTGCCGTGGGTGAGTGGACAAGCCAGATCCGTATTGCGCCCTGCCTTCCCGTCTGCCGTGGGTGAGTGGACACAGCCAGATCCGCACTACGCCCTGCCTGACCGCCTGCAGTGGGTCAGTGGACATAGCCAGATCCACACAGCACCGTCTCTGCCCATCTCCCGTGGGTGAGTGGACACAGCCGGATCCGCACTGCGCCCTGCCTGCCCGTCTCCCGTGGGTGAGTGGACACAGCCAGATCCGCACTGCGCCCTGCCTGCCCGTCTCCCTTGGGTGAGTGGACACAGCCAGATCCACACTGCGCCCTGCCTGCCCGTCTCCCATGGGCGAGTGGACACAGCCAGATAGGCACTGCGCCCTGCCTGCCCGTCTCCCGTGGGTGAGTGGACACAGCCAAAATCGCACTGCGCCCTGCCTGCCCGTCTCCCGTGGGTGAGTGGACACAGCCAGATCCGGACTGCGCCCTGCCTGCCCGTCTCCCGTGGGTGAGTGGACACAGCCAGATCCGCACTGTGCCCTGCCTGCCCGTCTCCCGTGGGTGAGTGGACACAGCCAGATCCGCACTGCGCCCTGCCTGACCGCCTGCCGTGGGTGAGTGGACACAGCCAGATCCGTACTGCTCCCTGCCTGACCGCCTGCCGTGGGTGAGTGGACACAGCCAGATCCGTACTGCGCCCTGCCTTCCCGTCTGTCGTGGGTCAGTGGACATAGCCAGATCCACACAGCGCCCTGCCTACCCGTCTCCAGTGGGCGAGTGGACACAGCCAGATCCGCACTGCGCCCTGCCTGCCCATCACCCGTGGCCGAGTGGACACAGCCAGATCCGCACTGCGCCCTGCCTGCCCGTCTCCCGTGGGTGAGTGGACACAGCCAGATCCGCACTGCGCCCTGCCTGCCCGTCTCCCGTGGGTGAATGGACACAGCCAGATCCACACTGCGCCCTGCCTGCCCGTCTCCCGTGGGTGAGTGGACTCAGCCAGCTCCGTATTGCGCCCTGCCTGCCCGTCTCTCGTGGGTGAGTGGACTCAGCCAGCTCCGTACTGCGCCCTGCCTGCCCGTCTGCCGTGGGTCAGTGGACATAGCCAGATCCACACAGCACCGTCTCTGCCCGTCTCCCGTGGGTGAGTTGACACAGCCAGATCCGCACTGCGCGTTGCCTACCCGTCTCCCGTGGGTGAGTGGACACAGCCAGATCCACACTGCGCCCTGCCTGCCCGTCTCCCGTGGGTGAGTGGACACAGCCAGATCCGCACTGCGCCCTGCCTGACCGTCTGCCGTGGGTGAGTGGACACAGCCATATCCGCACTGCGCCCTGCCTGACCGCCTGCCGTGCGTGAGTGGACACAGCCAGATCCGCACTGCGCCCTTCCTGCCCGTCTCCCGTGGGCGAGTGGACACAGCCAGATCCGCACTGCGCCCTGCCTGCCCGTCTGCCGTGGGAGAGTGGACACAGCCAGATCCGCACTGCGCCCTGCCTGCCCGTCTGCCGTGGGTGAGTGGACACAGCCAGATCCGCACTGCGCCCTGCCTGCCCGTCTGCCGTGGGTGAGTGGACACAGCCAGATCCGTACTGCGCCCTGCCTGACCGTCTGCCGTGGGTGAGTGGACACAGCTAGATCCGCACTGCGCCCTGGCTGACCGCCTGCTGTGGGTGCGTGGACACAGCCAGATCCGCACTTCGCCCTGCCTGACCGCCTGCCGTGGGTGAGTGGACACAGCCAGATCCGCACTGTGCCCTGCCTGACCGTCTGCCGTGAATGAGTGGACACAGCCAGATCCGCACTGCGCCCTGCCTGACCGCCTGCCGTGGATGAGTGGACACAGCCAGATCCGCACTGCGCCCTGCCTGCCCGTCTCCCGTGGGCGAGTGGACACAGCCAGATCCGCACAGCGCCCTGCCTACCCGTGTGCCGTGGGTGAGTGGACACAGCCAGATCCGCACTGCGCCCTGCCTGACCGTCTGCCGTGGGTGAGTGGACACAGCCAGATCCACACTGTGCCCTGCCTGCCCGCCTGCCGTGGGTGAGTGGACACAGCCAGATCCGCACTACGCCCTGCCTGACCACCTGCCGTGGGTGAGTGGACACAGCCAGATCCTCACTGCGCCCTGGCTGACCGCCTGCTGTGGATGCGTGGACACCGCCGGATCCACACTGCGCCCTGCCTGACCGCCTGCCGTGGGTGAGTGGACACAGCGAGATCCACACTGCGCCTTGCCTGCCCGCCTCCCGTGGGTGAGTGGACACAGCCATATCCGTACTGCGCCCTACCTGCCCGTCTGCCGTGGGTCAGTGGACATAGCCAGATCCACACAGCACCCTCTCTGCCCGTCTCCCGTGGGTGAGTGGACACAGCCAGATCCACACTGCGCCTTGCCTGCCCGCCTCCCGTGGGTGAGTGGACACAGCTAGATCCACACTTCGCCTTGCCAGCCCGTCTCCACTGGGTGAGTGGACACTGCCAGATCCGCACTGCGCCCTGCCTGCCCGTTTCCCATGGGTGAGTGGACACAGCCAGATCCGCACTGCGCCCTGCCTGCCCGTCTGCCGTGGGTGAGTGGACACAGCCAGATCCCCACTGCGCCCTGTCTTCCAGTCTCCCATGGGTAAGTGGACACAGCCAGATCCGCACTGCGCCCTGCCTGACCGCCTGCCGTGGGTGAGTGGACACAGCCAGATCCGTACTGCGCCCTGCCTGCCCGTCTGCCGTGGGTCAGTAGACACAGCGAGAACCACACAGCACCGTCTCTGCCCGTCTCCCGTGGGTGAGTGGACACAGCGAGATCCACACAGCACCCTCTCTGCCCGTCTCCCGTGGGTGAGAGGACACAGCCAAATCAGCACTGCGCCCTGCCTGCCCGTCTGCCATGGGTCTGTGGACATAGCCGGATCGACACAGCACCCTCTCTGCCCGTCTCCCGTGGGTGAGTGGACACAACCAGATCCGCACTGCGCCCTGCCTGCCCGTCTCCCGTGGGTGAGTGGACACAGCCATATCCGCACTGCGCCCTGCCTGGCCGTCTGCTGTGGGTGATTGGACACAGCCAGATCCGCACTGCGCCCTGCCTACCCGTCTCCCGTGGGTGAGTGGACACAGCCAGATCCGCACTGCACCCTGCCTGCCCGTCTGCCGTGGGTCAGTGGACATAGCCAGATCCACACAGCACCGTCTCTGCCCGTCTCCCGTGGGTGAGTGGACACAGCCAGATCCGCACTGCGCCTTGCCTGCCCATCTCCCGTGGGTGAGTGGACACAGCCAGATCCGCACTGCGCCCTGCCTGCCCGTCTCCCGTGGGTCAGTGGACATAGCCAGATCCACACAGCACCCTCTCTGCCCGTCTCCTGTGGGTGAGTGGACACAGCCAGATCCACACTGCGCCTTGCCTGCCCGTCTCCCATGGGTGAGTGGACACAGCGAGATCCGCACTGCGCCCTGCCTGCCGGTCTCCCGTGGGTGAGTGGACACAGCCAGATCCGAACTGCGCCCTGCCTGCCCGTCTCCCGTGGGTTAGTGGACACAGCCAGATCCGCACTGCGCCTTGCCTGCCCTTCTCTCGTGGTAGAGTGGAGACAGCCAGATCCGCACTGCGCCCTGCCTGCCCGTCTCCCGTGGGTGAGTGGACACAGCCAGATCCGCATTGCGCCTTGCCTGCCCGTCTCCCGTGGGTGAGTGGACACAGCCAGATCCGCACTGCGCCCTGCCTGGCCGTCTGCCATGGGTGAGTGGACACAGCCAGATCCGCACTGCGCCCTGCCTACCCGTCTCCCGTGGGTGAGTGGACACAGCCAGATCCGCACTGCGCCCTGCCTGACCGTCTGTCGTGGGTGAGTGGACACAGCCAGATCCGCACTGCGCCCTGCCTTCCCGTCTCCCGTGGGTGAGTGGACACAGCCAGATCCGCACTGCGCCTTGCTTGCCCGTCTCCCGTGGGTGAGTGGACACAGCCAGATCCGCACTGCGCCCTGCCTGGCCGTCTGCCATGGGTGAGTGGAAACAGCCAGAACCGCACTGCGCCCTGCCTGACCGTCTGCCGTGGGTGAGTGGACACAGCCAGATCCGCACTGCGCCCTGCCTGACCGCCTGCCGTGGGTGAGTGGACACAGCCAGATCCGTACTGCACCCTGCCTGCCCGTCTGCCGTGGGTCAGTGGACATCGCCAGATCCACACAGCACCGTCTCTGCCCGTTTCCCGTGGGTGAGTGGACACAGCCAGATCCGCACTGCACCTTGCCTGCCCGTCTCCGGTGGGTGAGTGGACACAGCCAGATCCGCACTGCGCCCTGCCTGCCCGACTCCCGTCGGTGAGTGGACAGAGCCAGATCCGCACTCGGCCCTGCCTGCCCGTCTGCCGTGGGTCAGTGGACATAGCCAGATCAACATACCACCCTCTCTGCCCGTCTTCCGTGGGTGAGTGAACACAGCCAGATCCACACTGCACCTTGCCTGACCGTCTCCCCTGGGTGAGTTTACACAGCCAGATCCGCACTGCGCCCTGCCTGCCCGTCTCCCATGGGTGAGTGGACACAGCCAGATCTGCACTGCGCCCTGCCTGCCCGTCTCCCGTGGGTGAGTGGACACAGCCAGATCCGCACTGCGCCTTGCCTGCCCATCTCCCGTGGGTGAGTGGACACAGCCATATCCACACTGCTCCTTGAATGCCCGCTTCCCGTGGGTGAGTGGACCCAGCCAGATCTGCACTGCGCCCTGCCTGCCAGTCTGCCGTGGTTGAGTGGACACAGCCAGATCCGCACTGCGCCCTGCCTGCCCGTCTCCCATGGGTGAGTGGACACAGCCAGATCCGCACTGCGCCCTGCCTGCCCATCTTCCGTGGGTGAGTGGACACAGCCAGATCCGCACTGCGCCCTGCCTGCCCGTCTCCCGTGGGTGAGTGGACACAGCCAGATCCGAACTGCGCCCTGCCTGACCGCCTGCCGTGGGTGAGTGGACACAGCCAGATCCGTACTGCACCCTGCCTGCCCGTCTGCCATGGGTCAATGGACATCGCCAGATCCACACAGCACCGTCTCTGCCCGTCTCCCGTGGGTGAGTGGACACTGCTAGATCCGCACTGCACCTTGCCTGGCCGTCTCCCGTGGGTGAGTGGACACAGCCAGATCCGCACTGCGCCCGCCTGCCCAACTCCCGTGGGTGAGTGGACAGAGCCAGATCCGCACTGGGCCCTGCCTGCCCGTCTGCCGTGGGTCAGTGGACATAGCCAGATCCACATAGCACCCTCTCTGCCCGTCTCCCGTATGTGAGTGGACACAGCCAGATCCACACTGCGCCTTGCCTGACCGTCTCCCCTGGGTGAGTTTACACAGCCAGATCCGCACTGCGCCCTGCCTGCCCGTCTCCCATGGGTGAGTGGACACAGCCAGATCCGCACTGCGCCCTACCTGCCCGTCTCCCGTGGGTGAGTGGACACAGCCAGATCCCCACTGCGCCCTGCCTGCCAGTCTCCCATGGGTGAGTGGACACAGCCAGATCCGCACTGCACCCTGCCTGACCGAGTGCCGTGGGTGAGTGGACACAGCCAGATTCGCACTGCGCCCTGAATGACCGCTTGCCGTGGGTGAGTGGACACAGCCAGATCCACACTGCGCCCTGCCTGACCGCCTGCCGTGGGTGAGTGGACACAGCCAGATCCGTACTGCACCCTGCCTGCCCGTCTGCCGTTGGTGAGTGGACACAGCCAGATCCGCACTGCGCCCTGCCTGCCCGTCTCCCGTGGGTGAGTGGACACAGCCAGATCCGCACTGCGCCTTGCCTGCCCATCTCCCGTGGGTGAGTGGACACAGCCATATCCACACTGCTCCTTGCCTGCCCGCTTCCCGTGGGTGAGTGGACCCAGCCAGATCTGCACTGCGCCCTTCCTACCAGTCTGCCGTGGGTGAGTGGACACAGCCAGATCCGCACTGCGCCCTGCCTGCCTGTCTGCCGTGGGTCAGTGGTCATCGCCAGATCCACACAGCACCGTCTCTGGCCGTCTCCCGTGGGTGAGTGGACACAGCCAGATCCGCACTGTACCTTGCCTGCCCGTCTCCCGTAGGTGAGTGGACACAGCCAGATCCGCACTGCGCCCTGCCTGCCCGTCTCCTGTGGGTGAGTGGACAGAGCCAGATCCGCACTGGGCCCTGCCTGACCGTCTGCCGTGGGTCAGTGGATATAGCCAGATCCACATAGCACCCTCTCTGCCCGTCTCCCGTGGGTGAGTGGACACAACCAGATCCACACTGCGCCTTGCCTGACCGCCTCCCGTGGGTGAGTGGACACAGCCATATCCGCACTGCGCCCTGCCTGCCCGTCTACCGTGGGTGAGTGGACACACCCAGATCCACACAGCATCGTCTCCTCCCGTCTCCCGTGGGTGATTGGACAAAGCCAGATCCACACAGCACCCTCTCTGCCCGTCTCTCGTGGGTGAGTGGACACAGCCAGATCCGCACTGCGCCCTGCCTGCCCATCTCCCATGGGTTAGTGGACACAGCCAGATCCGCACTGCGCCCTGCCTGCCCATCTTCCGTGGGTGAGTGGACACGGCCAGATGCGCACTGCGCCCTGCCTGCCCGTCTCCCGTGGGTGAGTGGACACAGCCAGATCCGCACTGCGCCCTGCCTGCCCGTCCGCTGTGGGTCAGTGGACATAGCCAGATCCACACAGCGCCCTCTCTGCCCGTCTCCAGTGGGTGAGTGGACACAGCGAGATCCACACTGCGCCTTGCCTGCCCGCCTCCCGTGGGTGAGTGGACACAGCCAGATCCGCACTGCGCCCTTCCTGCCCATCTGCCGTGCGTCAGTGGACATAGCCAGATGCACACAGCACCCTCTCTGCCCGTCTCCCGTGGGTGAGTGGACACAGCCAGATCCACACTGCGCCTTGCCTGCCCGCCTGCCGTGGGTGAGTGGACACAGCCAGATCCACACTTCGCCTTGCCAGCCCGTCTCCACTGGGTTAGTGGACACAGCCAGATCCGCACTGCGCCCTGCCTGCCATCTCCCATGGGTGAGTGGACACAGCCAGATCCGCACTGCGCCCTGCCTGCCCATCTTCCGTGTGTGAGTGGACACAGCCAGATCCGCACTGCGCCCTGCCTGGCCGTCTCCCGTGGGTGAGTGGACACAGCCAGATCCGCACAGCGCCCTGCCTGGCCGTCTGCCGTGGGTGAGTGGACACAGCCAGATCCGCACTGCGCCCTGCCTACCCGTCTCCCGTGGGTGAGTGGACACAGCCAGATCCGCACTGCACCCTGCCTGACCGTCTGCCGTGGGTGAGTGGACACAGCCAGATCCGCACTGCGCCCTGCCTGCCCGTCTCCCGTGGGTGAGTGGACACAGTCAGATCCGCATTGCGCCTTGCCTGCCCGTCTCCTGTGGGTTAGTGGACACAGCCAGATCCGCACTGCGCCCTGCATGCCCGTCTGCCGTGGGTGATTGGACACAGCCAGATAGGCACTGAGCCCTGCCTGCCCGTCTGCCGTGTGTGAGTGGACACAGCCAGATCCGCACTGCGCCTTGCCTGCCCGTCTCCCATGGGTGAGTGGACACAGCCAGATCCGCACTGCGCCCTGCCTACCCGTCTCCCGTGGGTGAGTGGACACAGCCAGATCCGCACTGCACCCTGCCTGACCGTCTGCCGTGGGTGAGTGGACACAGCCAGATCCGCACTGCGCCCTGCCTGCCCGTCTCCCGTGGGTGAGTGAACACAGCCAGATCCACACTGCACCTTGCCTGACCGTCTCCCCTGGGTGAGTTTACACAGCCAGATCCGCACTGCGCCCTGCCTGCCCGTCTCCCATGGGTGAGTGGACACAGCCAGATCTGCACTGCGCCCTGCCTGCCCGTCTCCCGTGGGTGAGTGGACACAGCCAGATCCCCACTGCGCCCTGCCTGCCAGTCTCCCATGGGTGAGTCGACACAGCCAGATCCGCACTGCACCCTGCCTGACCGAGTGCCGTGTGTGAGTGGACACAGCCAGATTCGCACTGCGCCCTGCCTGACCGCTTGCCGTGGGTGAGTGGACACAGCCAGATCCACACTGCGCCCTGCCTGACCGCCTGCCGTGGGTGAGTGGACACAGCCAGATCCGTACTGCACCCTGCCTGCCCGTCTGCCGTTGGTGAGTGGACACAGCCAGATCCGCACTGCGCCCTACCTGCCCGTCTCCCGTGGGTGAGTGGACACAGCCAGATCCGTACTGCGCCTTGCCTGCCCATCTCCCGTGGGTGAGTGGACACAGCCATATCCACACTGCTCCTTGAATGCCCGCTTCCCGTGGGTGAGTGGACCCAGCCAAATCTGCACTGCGCCCAGCCAGCCAGTCTGCCGTGGGTGAGTGGACACAGCCAGATCCGCACTGCGCCCTGCCTGCCCGTCTCCCGTGGGTGAGTGGACACAGCCAGATCCGCACTGCGCCCTGCCTGCCCCTCTCCCGTGGGTGAGTGGACCCAGCCAGATCTGCACTGCGCCCTGCCTGCCAGTCTGCCGTGGGTGAGTGGACACAGCCAGATCCGCACTGCGCCCTGCCTGCCCGTCTCCCATGGGTGAGTGGACACAGCCAGATCCGCACTGCGCCCTGCCTGCCCGTCTCCCGTGGGTGAGTGGACACAGCCAGATCCGCACTGCGCCTTGCCTGCCCATCTCCCGTGGGTGAGTGGACACAGCCATATCCACACTGCTCCTTGCCTGCCCGCTTCCCGTGGGTGAGTGGACCCAGCCAGATCTGCACTGCGCCCTTCCTACCAGTCTGCCGTGGGTGAGTGGACACAGCCAGATCCGCACTGCGCCCTGCCTGCCTGTCTGCCGTGGGTCAGTGGTCATCGCCAGATCCACACAGCACCGTCTCTGGCCGTCTCCCGTGGGTGAGTGGACACAGCCAGATCCGCACTGTACCTTGCCTGCCCGTCTCCCGTAGGTGAGTGGACACAGCCAGATCCGCACTGCGCCCTGCCTGCCCGTCTCCTGTGGGTGAGTGGACAGAGCCAGATCCGCACTGGGCCCTGCCTGACCGTCTGCCGTGGGTCAGTGGATATAGCCAGATCCACATAGCACCCTCTCTGCCCGTCTCCCGTGGGTGAGTGGACACAACCAGATCCACACTGCGCCTTGCCTGACCGCCTCCCGTGGGTGAGTGGACACAGCCATATCCGCACTGCGCCCTGCCTGCCCGTCTACCGTGGGTGAGTGGACACACCCAGATCCACACAGCATCGTCTCCTCCCGTCTCCCGTGGGTGATTGGACAAAGCCAGATCCACACAGCACCCTCTCTGCCCGTCTCTCGTGGGTGAGTGGACACAGCCAGATCCGCAGTGCACCCTGCATGCCCGCTGCCGTGGGTCAGTGGACATAGCCAGATCCACACAGCACCCTCTCTGCCCGTCTCCCGTGGGTGAGTGGACACAGCCAGATCCACACTTCGCCTTGCCTGCCCGTCTCCCCTGGGTGAGTGGACACAGCCAGATCCGCACTGCGCCCTGCCTGCCCATCTCCCATGGGTTAGTGGACACAGCCAGATCCGCACTGCGCCCTGCCTGCCCATCTTCCGTGGGTGAGTGGACACGGCCAGATGCGCACTGCGCCCTGCCTGCCCGTCTCCCGTGGGTGAGTGGACACAGCCAGATCCGCACTGCGCCCTGCCTGCCCGTCCGCTGTGGGTCAGTGGACATAGCCAGATCCACACAGCGCCCTCTCTGCCCGTCTCCAGTGGGTGAGTGGACACAGCGAGATCCACACTGCGCCTTGCCTGCCCGCCTCCCGTGGGTGAGTGGACACAGCCAGATCCGCACTGCGCCCTTCCTGCCCATCTGCCGTGCGTCAGTGGACATAGCCAGATGCACACAGCACCCTCTCTGCCCGTCTCCCGTGGGTGAGTGGACACAGCCAGATCCACACTGCGCCTTGCCTGCCCGCCTGCCGTGGGTGAGTGGACACAGCCAGATCCACACTTCGCCTTGCCAGCCCGTCTCCACTGGGTTAGTGGACACAGCCAGATCCGCACTGCGCCCTGCCTGCCATCTCCCATGGGTGAGTGGACACAGCCAGATCCGCACTGCGCCCTGCCTGCCCATCTTCCGTGTGTGAGTGGACACAGCCAGATCCGCACTGCGCCCTGCCTGGCCGTCTCCCGTGGGTGAGTGGACACAGCCAGATCCGCACAGCGCCCTGCCTGGCCGTCTGCCGTGGGTGAGTGGACACAGCCAGATCCGCACTGCGCCCTGCCTACCCGTCTCCCGTGGGTGAGTGGACACAGCCAGATCCGCACTGCACCCTGCCTGACCGTCTGCCGTGGGTGAGTGGACACAGCCAGATCCGCACTGCGCCCTGCCTGCCCGTCTCCCGTGGGTGAGTGGACACAGTCAGATCCGCATTGCGCCTTGCCTGCCCGTCTCCTGTGGGTTAGTGGACACAGCCAGATCCGCACTGCGCCCTGCATGCCCGTCTGCCGTGGGTGATTGGACACAGCCAGATAGGCACTGAGCCCTGCCTGCCCGTCTGCCGTGTGTGAGTGGACACAGCCAGATCCGCACTGCGCCTTGCCTGCCCGTCTCCCATGGGTGAGTGGACACAGCCAGATCCGCACTGCGCCCTGCCTACCCGTCTCCCGTGGGTGAGTGGACACAGCCAGATCCGCACTGCGCCCGCCTGCCCAACTCCCGTGGGTGAGTGGACAGAGCCAGATCCGCACTGGGCCCTGCCTGCCCGTCTGCCGTGGGTCAGTGGACATAGCCAGATCCACATAGCACCCTCTCTGCCCGTCTCCCGTATGTGAGTGGACACAGCCAGATCCACACTGCGCCTTGCCTGACCGTCTCCCCTGGGTGAGTTTACACAGCCAGATCCGCACTGCGCCCTGCCTGCCCGTCTCCCATGGGTGAGTGGACACAGCCAGATCCGCACTGCGCCCTACCTGCCCGTCTCCCGTGGGTGAGTGGACACAGCCAGATCCCCACTGCGCCCTGCCTGCCAGTCTCCCATGGGTGAGTGGACACAGCCAGATCCGCACTGCACCCTGCCTGACCGAGTGCCGTGGGTGAGTGGACACAGCCAGATTCGCACTGCGCCCTGAATGACCGCTTGCCGTGGGTGAGTGGACACAGCCAGATCCACACTGCGCCCTGCCTGACCGCCTGCCGTGGGTGAGTGGACACAGCCAGATCCGTACTGCACCCTGCCTGCCCGTCTGCCGTTGGTGAGTGGACACAGCCAGATCCGCACTGCGCCCTGCCTGCCCGTCTCCCGTGGGTGAGTGGACACAGCCAGATCCGCACTGCGCCTTGCCTGCCCATCTCCCGTGGGTGAGTGGACACAGCCATATCCACACTGCTCCTTGCCTGCCCGCTTCCCGTGGGTGAGTGGACCCAGCCAGATCTGCACTGCGCCCTTCCTACCAGTCTGCCGTGGGTGAGTGGACACAGCCAGATCCGCACTGCGCCCTGCCTGCCTGTCTGCCGTGGGTCAGTGGTCATCGCCAGATCCACACAGCACCGTCTCTGGCCGTCTCCCGTGGGTGAGTGGACACAGCCAGATCCGCACTGCGCCCTGCCTGCCCGTCTCCTGTGGGTGAGTGGACAGAGCCAGATCCGCACTGGGCCCTGCCTGACCGTCTGCCGTGGGTCAGTGGATATAGCCAGATCCACATAGCACCCTCTCTGCCCGTCTCCCGTGGGTGAGTGGACACAACCAGATCCACACTGCGCCTTGCCTGACCGCCTCCCGTGGGTGAGTGGACACAGCCATATCCGCACTGCGCCCTGCCTGCCCGTCTACCGTGGGTGAGTGGACACACCCAGATCCACACAGCATCGTCTCCTCCCGTCTCCCGTGGGTGATTGGACAAAGCCAGATCCACACAGCACCCTCTCTGCCTGTCTCTCGTGGGTGAGTGGACACAGCCAGATCCGCAGTGCACCCTGCATGCCCGCTGCCGTGGGTCAGTGGACATAGCCAGATCCACACAGCACCCTCTCTGCCCGTCTCCCGTGGGTGAGTGGACACAGCCAGATCCACACTTCGCCTTGCCTGCCCGTCTCCCCTGGGTGAGTGGACACAGCCAGATCCGCACTGCGCCCTGCCTGCCCATCTCCCATGGGTTAGTGGACACAGCCAGATCCGCACTGCGCCCTGCCTGCCCATCTTCCGTGGGTGAGTGGACACGGCCAGATGCGCACTGCGCCCTGCCTGCCCGTCTCCCGTGGGTGAGTGGACACAGCCAGATCCGCACTGCGCCCTGCCTGCCCGTCCGCTGTGGGTCAGTGGACATAGCCAGATCCACACAGCGCCCTCTCTGCCCGTCTCCAGTGGGTGAGTGGACACAGCGAGATCCACACTGCGCCTTGCCTGCCCGCCTCCCGTGGGTGAGTGGACACAGCCAGATCCGCACTGCGCCCTTCCTGCCCATCTGCCGTGCGTCAGTGGACATAGCCAGATGCACACAGCACCCTCTCTGCCCGTCTCCCGTGGGTGAGTGGACACAGCCAGATCCACACTGCGCCTTGCCTGCCCGCCTGCCGTGGGTGAGTGGACACAGCCAGATCCACACTTCGCCTTGCCAGCCCGTCTCCACTGGGTTAGTGGACACAGCCAGATCCGCACTGCGCCCTGCCTGCCATCTCCCATGGGTGAGTGGACACAGCCAGATCCGCACTGCGCCCTGCCTGCCCATCTTCCGTGTGTGAGTGGACACAGCCAGATCCGCACTGCGCCCTGCCTGGCCGTCTCCCGTGGGTGAGTGGACACAGCCAGATCCGCACAGCGCCCTGCCTGGCCGTCTGCCGTGGGTGAGTGGACACAGCCAGATCCGCACTGCGCCCTGCCTACCCGTCTCCCGTGGGTGAGTGGACACAGCCAGATCCGCACTGCACCCTGCCTGACCGTCTGCCGTGGGTGAGTGGACACAGCCAGATCCGCACTGCGCCCTGCCTGCCCGTCTCCCGTGGGTGAGTGGACACAGTCAGATCCGCATTGCGCCTTGCCTGCCCGTCTCCTGTGGGTTAGTGGACACAGCCAGATCCGCACTGCGCCCTGCATGCCCGTCTGCCGTGGGTGATTGGACACAGCCAGATAGGCACTGAGCCCTGCCTGCCCGTCTGCCGTGTGTGAGTGGACACAGCCAGATCCGCACTGCGCCTTGCCTGCCCGTCTCCCATGGGTGAGTGGACACAGCCAGATCCGCACTGCGCCCTGCCTACCCGTCTCCCGTGGGTGAGTGGACACAGCCAGATCCGCACTGCACCCTGCCTGACCGTCTGCCGTGGGTGAGTGGACACAGCCAGATCCGCACTGCGCCCTGCCTGCCCGTCTCCCGTGGGTGAGTGAACACAGCCAGATCCACACTGCACCTTGCCTGACCGTCTCCCCTGGGTGAGTTTACACAGCCAGATCCGCACTGCGCCCTGCCTGCCCGTCTCCCATGGGTGAGTGGACACAGCCAGATCTGCACTGCGCCCTGCCTGCCCGTCTCCCGTGGGTGAGTGGACACAGCCAGATCCCCACTGCGCCCTGCCTGCCAGTCTCCCATGGGTGAGTCGACACAGCCAGATCCGCACTGCACCCTGCCTGACCGAGTGCCGTGTGTGAGTGGACACAGCCAGATTCGCACTGCGCCCTGCCTGACCGCTTGCCGTGGGTGAGTGGACACAGCCAGATCCACACTGCGCCCTGCCTGACCGCCTGCCGTGGGTGAGTGGACACAGCCAGATCCGTACTGCACCCTGCCTGCCCGTCTGCCGTTGGTGAGTGGACACAGCCAGATCCGCACTGCGCCCTACCTGCCCGTCTCCCGTGGGTGAGTGGACACAGCCAGATCCGTACTGCGCCTTGCCTGCCCATCTCCCGTGGGTGAGTGGACACAGCCATATCCACACTGCTCCTTGAATGCCCGCTTCCCGTGGGTGAGTGGACCCAGCCAAATCTGCACTGCGCCCAGCCAGCCAGTCTGCCGTGGGTGAGTGGACACAGCCAGATCCGCACTGCGCCCTGCCTGCCCGTCTCCCGTGGGTGAGTGGACACAGCCAGATCCGCACTGCGCCCTGCCTGCCCCTCTCCCGTGGGTGAGTGGACCCAGCCAGATCTGCACTGCGCCCTGCCTGCCAGTCTGCCGTGGGTGAGTGGACACAGCCAGATCCGCACTGCGCCCTGCCTGCCCGTCTCCCATGGGTGAGTGGACACAGCCAGATCCGCACTGCGCCCTGCCTGCCCGTCTCCCGTGGGTGAGTGGACACAGCCAGATCCGCACTGCGCCTTGCCTGCCCATCTCCCGTGGGTGAGTGGACACAGCCATATCCACACTGCTCCTTGCCTGCCCGCTTCCCGTGGGTGAGTGGACCCAGCCAGATCTGCACTGCGCCCTTCCTACCAGTCTGCCGTGGGTGAGTGGACACAGCCAGATCCGCACTGCGCCCTGCCTGCCTGTCTGCCGTGGGTCAGTGGTCATCGCCAGATCCACACAGCACCGTCTCTGGCCGTCTCCCGTGGGTGAGTGGACACAGCCAGATCCGCACTGTACCTTGCCTGCCCGTCTCCCGTAGGTGAGTGGACACAGCCAGATCCGCACTGCGCCCTGCCTGCCCGTCTCCTGTGGGTGAGTGGACAGAGCCAGATCCGCACTGGGCCCTGCCTGACCGTCTGCCGTGGGTCAGTGGATATAGCCAGATCCACATAGCACCCTCTCTGCCCGTCTCCCGTGGGTGAGTGGACACAACCAGATCCACACTGCGCCTTGCCTGACCGCCTCCCGTGGGTGAGTGGACACAGCCATATCCGCACTGCGCCCTGCCTGCCCGTCTACCGTGGGTGAGTGGACACACCCAGATCCACACAGCATCGTCTCCTCCCGTCTCCCGTGGGTGATTGGACAAAGCCAGATCCACACAGCACCCTCTCTGCCCGTCTCTCGTGGGTGAGTGGACACAGCCAGATCCGCAGTGCACCCTGCATGCCCGCTGCCGTGGGTCAGTGGACATAGCCAGATCCACACAGCACCCTCTCTGCCCGTCTCCCGTGGGTGAGTGGACACAGCCAGATCCACACTTCGCCTTGCCTGCCCGTCTCCCCTGGGTGAGTGGACACAGCCAGATCCGCACTGCGCCCTGCCTGCCCATCTCCCATGGGTTAGTGGACACAGCCAGATCCGCACTGCGCCCTGCCT
Organism: Microcebus murinus; assembly: GCF_040939455.1. Taxonomy (NCBI): domain Eukaryota; kingdom Metazoa; phylum Chordata; class Mammalia; order Primates; family Cheirogaleidae; genus Microcebus; species Microcebus murinus. Next base: position 32,288,877 of record NC_134125.1, on the reverse strand, counting down.
GCCCATCTTCCGTGGGTGAGTGGACACGGCCAGATGCGCACTGCGCCCTGCCTGCCCGTCTCCCGTGGGTGAGTGGACACAGCCAGATCCGCACTGCGCCCTGCCTGCCCGTCCGCTGTGGGTCAGTGGACATAGCCAGATCCACACAGCGCCCTCTCTGCCCGTCTCCAGTGGGTGAGTGGACACAGCGAGATCCACACTGCGCCTTGCCTGCCCGCCTCCCGTGGGTGAGTGGACACAGCCAGATCCGCACTGCGCCCTTCCTGCCCATCTGCCGTGCGTCAGTGGACATAGCCAGATGCACACAGCACCCTCTCTGCCCGTCTCCCGTGGGTGAGTGGACACAGCCAGATCCACACTGCGCCTTGCCTGCCCGCCTGCCGTGGGTGAGTGGACACAGCCAGATCCACACTTCGCCTTGCCAGCCCGTCTCCACTGGGTTAGTGGACACAGCCAGATCCGCACTGCGCCCTGCCTGCCATCTCCCATGGGTGAGTGGACACAGCCAGATCCGCACTGCGCCCTGCCTGCCCATCTTCCGTGTGTGAGTGGACACAGCCAGATCCACACTGCGCCCTGCCTGGCCGTCTCCCGTGGGTGAGTGGACACAGCCAGATCCGCACAGCGCCCTGCCTGGCCGTCTGCCGTGGGTGAGTGGACACAGCCAGATCCGCACTGCGCCCTGCCTACCCGTCTCCCGTGGGTGAGTGGACACAGCCAGATCCGCACTGCACCCTGCCTGACCGTCTGCCGTGGGTGAGTGGACACAGCCAGATCCGCACTGCGCCCTGCCTGCCCGTCTCCCGTGGGTGAGTGGACACAGTCAGATCCGCATTGCGCCTTGCCTGCCCGTCTCCTGTGGGTTAGTGGACACAGCCAGATCCGCACTGCGCCCTGCATGCCCGTCTGCCGTGGGTGATTGGACACAGCCAGATAGGCACTGAGCCCTGCCTGCCCGTCTGCCGTGTGTGAGTGGACACAGCCAGATCCGCACTGCGCCTTGCCTGCCCGTCTCCCATGGGTGAGTGGACACAGCCAGATCCGCACTGCGCCCTGCCTACCCGTCTCCCGTGGGTGAGTGGACACAGCCAGATCCGCACTGCACCCTGCCTGACCGTCTGCCGTGGGTGAGTGGACACAGCCAGATCCGCACTGCGCCCTGCCTGCCCGTCTCCCGTGGGTGAGTGAACACAGCCAGATCCACACTGCACCTTGCCTGACCGTCTCCCCTGGGTGAGTTTACACAGCCAGATCCGCACTGCGCCCTGCCTGCCCGTCTCCCATGGGTGAGTGGACACAGCCAGATCTGCACTGCGCCCTGCCTGCCCGTCTCCCGTGGGTGAGTGGACACAGCCAGATCCCCACTGCGCCCTGCCTGCCAGTCTCCCATGGGTGAGTCGACACAGCCAGATCCGCACTGCACCCTGCCTGACCGAGTGCCGTGTGTGAGTGGACACAGCCAGATTCGCACTGCGCCCTGCCTGACCGCTTGCCGTGGGTGAGTGGACACAGCCAGATCCACACTGCGCCCTGCCTGACCGCCTGCCGTGGGTGAGTGGACACAGCCAGATCCGTACTGCACCCTGCCTGCCCGTCTGCCGTTGGTGAGTGGACACAGCCAGATCCGCACTGCGCCCTACCTGCCCGTCTCCCGTGGGTGAGTGGACACAGCCAGATCCGTACTGCGCCTTGCCTGCCCATCTCCCGTGGGTGAGTGGACACAGCCATATCCACACTGCTCCTTGAATGCCCGCTTCCCGTGGGTGAGTGGACCCAGCCAAATCTGCACTGCGCCCAGCCAGCCAGTCTGCCGTGGGTGAGTGGACACAGCCAGATCCGCACTGCGCCCTGCCTGCCCGTCTCCCGTGGGTGAGTGGACACAGCCAGATCCGCACTGCGCCCTGCCTGCCCCTCTCCCGTGGGTGAGTGGACCCAGCCAGATCTGCACTGCGCCCTGCCTGCCAGTCTGCCGTGGGTGAGTGGACACAGCCAGATCCGCACTGCGCCCTGCCTGCCCGTCTCCCATGGGTGAGTGGACACAGCCAGATCCGCACTGCGCCCTGCCTGCCCATCTTCCGTGGGTGAGTGGACACAGCCAGATACGCACTGCGCCCTGCCTGCCCGTCTCCCGTGGGTGAGTGGACACAGCCAGATCCGAACTGCGCCCTGCCTGACCGCCTGCCGTGGGTGAGTGGACACAGCCAGATCCGTACTGCACCCTGCCTGCCCGTCTGCCATGGGTCAGTGGACATCGCCAGATCCACACAGCACCGTCTCTGCCCGTCTCCCGTGGGTGAGTGGACACAGCTAGATCCGCACTGCACCTTGCCTGGCCGTCTCCCGTGGGTGAGTGGACACAGCCAGATCCGCACTGCGCCCGCCTGCCCAACTCCCGTGGGTGAGTGGACAGAGCCAGATCCGCACTGGGCCCTGCCTGCCCGTCTGCCGTGGGTCAGTGGACATAGCCAGATCCACATAGCACCCTCTCTGCCCGTCTCCCGTATGTGAGTGGACACAGCCAGATCCACACTGCGCCTTGCCTGACCGTCTCCCCTGGGTGAGTTTACACAGCCAGATCCGCACTGCGCCCTGCCTGCCCATCTCCCATGGGTGAGTGGACACAGCCAGATCTGCACTGCGCCCTACCTGCCCGTCTCCCGTGGGTGAGTGGACACAGCCAGATTCCCACTGCGCCCTGCCTGCCAGTCTCCCATGGGTGAGTGGACACAGCCAGATCCGCACTGCACCCTGCCTGACCGAGTGCCGTGGGTGAGTGGACACGGCCAGATTCGCACTGCGCCCTGAATGACCGCTTGCCGTGGGTGAGTGGACACAGCCAGATCCACACTGCGCCCTGCCTGACCGCCTGCCGTGGGTGAGTGGACACAGCCAGATCCGTACTGCACCCTGCCTGCCCGTCTGCCGTTGGTGAGTGGACACAGCCAGATCCGCACTGCGCCCTGCCTGCCCGTCTCCCGTGGGTGAGTGGACACAGCCAGATCCGCACTGCGCCTTGCCTGCCCATCTCCCGTGGGTGAGTGGACACAGCCATATCCACACTGCTCCTTGCCTGCCCGCTTCCCGTGGGTGAGTGGACCCAGCCAGATCTGCACTGCGCCCTTCCTACCAGTCTGCCGTGGGTGAGTGGACACAGCCAGATCCGCACTGCGCCCTGCCTGCCTGTCTGCCGTGGGTCAGTGGTCATCGCCAGATCCACAAGCACCGTTTCTGGCCGTCTCCCGTGGGTGAGTGGACACAGCCAGATCCGCACTGTACCTTGCCTGCCCGTCTCCCGTAGGTGAGTGGACACAGCCAGATCCGCACTGCGCCCTGCCTGCCCGTCTCCTGTGGGTGAGTGGACAGAGCCAGATCCGCACTGGGCCCTGCCTGACCGTCTGCCGTGGGTCAGTGGATATAGCCAGATCCACATAGCACCCTCTCTGCCCGTCTCCCGTGGGTGAGTGGACACAACCAGATCCACACTGCGCCTTGCCTGACCGCCTCCCGTGGGTGAGTGGACACAGCCATATCCTCACTGCGCCCTGCCTGCCCGTCTACCGTGGGTGAGTGGACACACCCAGATCCACACAGCACCGTCTCCTCCCGTCTCCCGTGGGTGATTGGACAAAGCCAGATCCACACAGCACCCTCTCTGCCCGTCTCTCGTGGGTGAGTGTACACAGCCAGATCCGCAGTGCGCCCTGCCTGCCCGCTGCCGTGGGTCAGTGGACATAGCCAGATCCACACAGCACCCTCTCTGCCCGTCTCCCGTGGGTGAGTGGACACAGCCAGATCCACACTTCGCCTTGCCTGCCCGTCTCCCCTGGGTGAGTGGACACAGCCAGATCCGCACTGCGCCCTGCCTGCCCATCTCCTATGGGTTAGTGGACACAGCCAGATCCGCACTGCGCCCTGCCTGCCCATCTTCCGTGGGTGAGTGGACACGGCCAGATGCGCACTGCGCCCTGCCTGCCCGTCTCCCGTGGGTGAGTGGACACAGCCAGATCCGCACTGCGCCCTGCCTGCCCGTCCGCTGTGGGTCAGTGGACATAGCCAGATCCACACAGCGCCCTCTCTGCCCGTCTCCAGTGGGTGAGTGGACACAGCGAGATCCACACTGCGCCTTGCCTGCCCGCCTCCCGTGGGTGAGTGGACACAGCCAGATCCGCACTGCGCCCTTCCTGCCCATCTGCCGTGCGTCAGTGGACATAGCCAGATGCACACAGCACCCTCTCTGCCCGTCTCCCGTGGGTGAGTGGACACAGCCAGATCCACACTGCGCCTTGCCTGCCCGCCTCCCGTGGGTGAGTGGACACAGCCAGATCCACACTTCGCCTTGCCAGCCCGTCTCCACAGGGTTAGTGGACACAGCCAGATCCGCACTGCGCCCTGCCTGCCATCTCCCATGGGTGAGTGGACACAGCCAGATCCGCACTGCGCCCTGCCTGCCCATCTTCCGTGTGTGAGTGGACACAGCCAGATCCGCACTGCGCCCTGCCTGGCCGTCTCCCGTGGGTGAGTGGACACAGCCAGATCCGCACTGCGCCCTGCCTGGCCGTCTGCCGTGGGTGAGTGGACACAGCCAGATCTGCACTGCGCCCTGCCTACCCGTCTCCCGTGGGTGAGTGGACACAGCCAGATCCGCACTGCACCCTGCCTGACCGTCTGCCGTGGGTGAGTGGACACAGCCAGATCCGCACTGCGCCCTGCCTGCCCGTCTCCCGTGGGTGAGTGGACACAGTCAGATCCGCATTGCGCCTTGCCTGCCCGTCTCCTGTGGGTTAGTGGACACAGCCAGATCCGCACTGCGCCCTGCATGCCCGTCTGCCGTGGGTGATTGGACACAGCCAGATAGGCACTGAGCCCTGCCTGCCCGTCTGCCGTGTGTGAGTGGACACAGCCAGATCCGCACTGCGCCTTGCCTGCCCGTCTCCCATGGGTGAGTGGACACAGCGAGATCCGCACTGCGCCCTCTCTGCCCGTCTCTTGTGGGTGAGTGGACACAGCCATATCCACATGTGCCTTGCCTGCCCGTCTCCCGTGGGTGAGTGGACACAGCCAGATCCGCACTGCGCCCTGCCTGCCCATCTACCGTGGGTCTGTGGACATAGCCACATCCACAGAGCACGTTCTCTGCCCGTCTCCCGTGGGTGAGTGGACACTGCCAGATCCGCACTGCGCCTTGCCTGACCGTCTCCCGTGGGTGCGTGGACACAGCCAGATCCGCACTGCTCGCTGCCTGCCCGTCTGCCGTGGGTGAGTAGACACAGCCAGATCCGCACTGCGCCCTGCCTGCCCGTGTGCCGTGGGTCAGTGGACATATCCAGATCCACACAGCACCCTTTCTGCCCGTCTCCCGTGTTTGAGTGGACACAGCCAGATCCACACTGCGCCTTGCCTGCCCGTCTCCCGTTGGTGATTGGACACAAGCAGATCCGCACAGTGCCCTGCCTGCCCGTCTGCCGTGGGTGAGTGGACACTGCCGGAACAACACTGCGCCCTCACTGCCCGTCTCCCGTGGGAGTGTGGACACAGTCAGATCCGCACTGCGCCCTGCCTGCCTGTCTGCCGTGGGTGATTTGACACAGCAAGATCCGGACAGCGCCCTGCTTGCCCGTCTGCCGTGGGTCAGTGGACGTAGCCAGATCCACACAGCACCCACTCTGCCCGTCTCCCGTGGGTGAGTGGACACAGCCAAGTCCACACTGCGCCTTGCCTGCCCTCCTCCCGTGTGTGAGTGGACACAGCCAGATCCGCACTGCGCCCTGCCTGCCCGTCTCCCATGGGTGAGAGGACACAGCAAGATCCGCACTGAGCCCTGCCTGCCCGTCTCCCGTGGGTGAGTGGACACAGCCAGATCCGCACTGCGCCCTGCCTGCCCGTCTGCCGTGGGTGAGTGGACATAGCCAGATCCACACAGCACCCTCTCTGCCCGTCTCCCGTGGGTGAGTGTACAAGGCCAGATCCACACTGCGCCTTGCCTGCCCGCCTCCCGTGGATGAGTGGACACAGCCAGATCCGCACTGCGCCCTGCCTGCCAGTGTGCCGTGGGTGAGTGGACACAGCCAGATCCGCACTTCGCCCTGCCTGCCCGTCTGCCGTGGGTGAGTGGACATAGCCAGATCCACACAGCACCCTCTCTGCCCGTCTCCAGTGGGTGAGTGGACACAGCCAGATCCACACTGCCCCTTGCCTGACCGCCTCCCATGGGTGAGTGGACACAGCCAGATCCGCACTGCGCCCTGCCTGCCCGTCTGCCGTGGGTCAGTGGACATAGCCAGATCCACACAGCACCCTCTCTGCCCGTCTCCCTTTGGTGAGTGGACACAGCCAGATCCACACTGCGCCTTGCCTGCCCGCCTCTCGTGGGTGAGTGGACACAGCCAGATCCGCACTCCGCACTGCCTGCCAGTCTGCCGTGGGTGAGTGGACACAGCCAGATCCGCACTGCGCCCTGCCTTCCCGTCTGCCCTGGTCAGTGGACATAGGCAGATCCACACAGCACCCTCTCTGCCCGTCTTCCGTGGGTGAGTGGACACAGCCAGATCCACACTGCGCCTTGCCTTCCCGTCTCCCGTGGGTGAGTGGACACAGCCAGATCGGCACTGCGCCCTGCCTGCCCGTCTGCCGTGGGTGAGTGGACACAGCCAGATCCGCACTGCGCCCTGCCTGCCCGTCTGCTGTGGGATAGTGGACATAGCCAGATCCACACAGCACCCTCTCTGTCCGTCTTCCGTGGGTTAGTGGACACAGCTAGATCCACACTGCGCCTTGCCTTCCCGTCTCCCATGGGTGAGTGGACACAGCCATATCCACACTGCTCCTGGCCTGCCCGCCTCCCGTGGGTGAGTGGACCCAGCCAGATCTGCACTGGCCCCTGCCTGCCAGTCTGCCGTGGGTGAGTGGACACAGCCAGATCCGCACTGCGCTCTGCCTGCCTGTCTGCCGTGGGTCATTGGACATAGCCAGATCCACACAGTACCCTCTCTGCCCGTCTTCCGTGGGTGAGTGGACACAGCCAGATCCACACTGTGCCTTGCCTGACCGCATCCCATGGGTGAGTGGACACAGCCAGATCCGCACTGCGCCCTGCCTGCCTGTCTACCGTGGGTGAGGGGACACAGCCAGATCCACACAGCACCGTCTCCTCCCGTCTCCCGTGGGTGATTGGACAAAGCCAGATCCACACAGCACCCTCTCTGCCCGTCTCTCGTGGGTGAGTGGACACAGCCAGATCCGCACTGCGCCCTGCCTGCCCGTCTGCCGTGGGTCAGTGGACATAGCCAGATCCACACAGCACCCTCTCTGCCCGTCTCCCTTGGGTGAGTGGACACAGCCAGATGCACACTTCGCCTTGCCTGGCCGTCTCCCCTGGGTTTGTGGACACAGCCAGATCCGCCCTGCGCCCTGCCTGCCCGTCTCCCATGGGTGATTGGCACAGCCAGATCCGAACTGTGCCCTGCCTGCCCATCTTCCGTGGGTGAGTGGACACAGCCAGATCCGCACTGCGCCCTGCCTGCCCGTCTCCCGTGGGTGAGTGGACACAGAAAGATCCGCACTGCGCCCTGCTTGCCCGTCTGCCGTGGGTCAGTGGACATAGCCAGATCCACACAGCGCCCTCTATGCCCGTCTCCCGTGGGTGAGTGGACACTGCAAGATCCACACTGCGCCTTGCATGCCCGCCCCCCGTGGGTGAGTGGACACAGCCAGATCCGCACTGCGCCCTGCCTGCCCGTCTGCCATGGGTCAGTGGACATAGCCAGATCCACACAGCACCCTCTCTGCCCGTCTCCCGTGGGTGAGTGGACACAGCCAGATCCAAACTGCGCCTTGCCTGCCCGCCTCCCGTGGGTGAGTGGACACAGCCATATTCGCACTGCGCCCTGCCTGCCAGTCTGCCGTGGGTGAGTGGACAGAGCCAGATCCGCACTGCGCCCTGCCTGCCTTTCGGCCGTGGGCCAGTGGACATAGCCAGATCCACACAGCACCCTCTCTGCCCGTCTCCCGTGGGTGAGTGGACACAGCCAGATCCGCACTGCGCCCTGCCTACCCGTCTCCCGTGGGTGAGTGGACACAGCCAGATCCGCACTGCACCCTGCCTGACCGTCTGCCGTGGGTGAGTGGACACAGCCAGATCCGCACTGCACCCTGCCTGCCCGTCTCCCGTGGGTGAGTGGACACAGTCAGATCCGCATTGCGCCTTGCCTGCCCGTCTCCTGTGGGTTAGTGGACACAGCCAGATCCGCACTGCGCCCTGCATGCCCGTCTGCCGTGGGTGATTGGACACAGCCAGATAGGCACTGAGCCCTGCCTGCCCGTCTGCCGTGTGTGAGTGGACACAGCCAGATCCGCACTGCGCCTTGCCTGCCCGTCTCCCATGGGTGAGTGGACACAGCGAGATCCGCACTGCGCCCTCTCTGCCCGTCTCTTGTGGGTGAGTGGACACAGCCATATCCACATGTGCCTTGCCTGCCCGTCTCCCGTGGGTGAGTGGACACAGCCAGATCCGCACTGCGCCCTGCCTGCCCATCTACCGTGGGTCTGTGGACATAGCCACATCCACAGAGCACGTTCTCTGCCCGTCTCCCGTGGGTGAGTGGACACTGCCAGATCCGCACTGCGCCTTGCCTGACCATCTCCCGTGGGTGCGTGGACACAGCCAGATCCGCACTGCTCGCTGCCTGCCCGTCTGCCGTGGGTGAGTAGACACAGCCAGATCCGCACTGCGCCCTGCCTGCCCGTGTGCCGTGGGTCAGTGGACATATCCAGATCCACACAGCACCCTTTCTGCCCGTCTCCCGTGTTTGAGTGGACACAGCCAGATCCACACTGCGCCTTGCCTGCCCGTCTCCCGTTGGTGATTGGACACAAGCAGATCCGCACAGTGCCCTGCCTGCCCGTCTGCCGTGGGTGAGTGGACACTGCCGGAACAACACTGCGCCCTCACTGCCCGTCTCCCGTGGGAGTGTGGACACAGTCAGATCCGCACTGCGCCCTGCCTGCCTGTCTGCCGTGGGTGATTGGACACAGCAAGATCCGGACAGCGCCCTGCTTGCCCGTCTGCCGTGGGTCAGTGGACGTAGCCAGATCCACACAGCACCCTCTCTGCCCATCTCCCGTGGGTGAGTGGACACAGCCAGGTCCACACTGCGCCTTGCCTGCCCGCCTCCCGTGGGTGAGTGGACACAGCCAGATCCGCACTGCGCCCTGCCTGCCCGTCTCCCATGGGTGAGAGGACACAGCAAGATCCGCACTGAGCCCTGCCTGCCCGTCTCCCGTGGGTGAGTGGACACAGCCAGATCCGCACGGCGCCCTGCCTGCCCGTCTGCCGTGGGTGAGTGGACATAGCCAGATCCACACAGCACCCTCTCTGCCCATCTCCCGTGGGTGAGTGTACAAGGCCCGATCCACACTGCGCCTTGCCTGCCCGCCTCCCGTGGATGAGTGGACACAGCCAGATCCGCACTGCGCCCTCCCTGCCAGTGTGCCGTGGGTGAGTGGACACAGCCAGATCCGCACTGCGCCCTGCCTGCCCGTCTGCCGTGGGTGAGTGGACACAGCCAGATCCGCACTGCGCCCTGCCTGCCCGTCCGCTGTGGGTCAGTGGACATAGCCAGATCCACACAGCGCCCTCTCTGCCCGTCTCCAGTGGGTGAGTGGACACAGCGAGATCCACACTGCGCCTTGCCTGCCCGCCTCCCGTGGGTGAGTGGACACAGCCAGATCCGCACTGCGCCCTTCCTGCCCATCTGCCGTGCGTCAGTGGACATAGCCAGATGCACACAGCACCCTCTCTGCCCGTCTCCCGTGGGTGAGTGGACACAGCCAGATCCACACTGCGCCTTGCCTGCCCGCCTCCCGTGGGTGAGTGGACACAGCCAGATCCACACTTCGCCTTGCCAGCCCGTCTCCACAGGGTTAGTGGACACAGCCAGATCCGCACTGCGCCCTGCCTGCCATCTCCCATGGGTGAGTGGACACAGCCAGATCCGCACTGCGCCCTGCCTGCCCATCTTCCGTGTGTGAGTGGACACAGCCAGATCCGCACTGCGCCCTGCCTGGCCGTCTCCCGTGGGTGAGTGGACACAGCCAGATCCGCACTGCGCCCTGCCTGGCCGTCTGCCGTGGGTGAGTGGACACAGCCAGATCTGCACTGCGCCCTGCCTACCCGTCTCCCGTGGGTGAGTGGACACAGCCAGATCCGCACTGCACCCTGCCTGACCGTCTGCCGTGGGTGAGTGGACACAGCCAGATCCGCACTGCGCCCTGCCTGCCCGTCTCCCGTGGGTGAGTGGACACAGTCAGATCCGCATTGCGCCTTGCCTGCCCGTCTCCTGTGGGTTAGTGGACACAGCCAGATCCGCACTGCGCCCTGCATGCCCGTCTGCCGTGGGTGATTGGACACAGCCAGATAGGCACTGAGCCCTGCCTGCCCGTCTGCCGTGTGTGAGTGGACACAGCCAGATCCGCACTGCGCCTTGCCTGCCCGTCTCCCATGGGTGAGTGGACACAGCGAGATCCGCACTGCGCCCTCTCTGCCCGTCTCTTGTGGGTGAGTGGACACAGCCATATCCACATGTGCCTTGCCTGCCCGTCTCCCGTGGGTGAGTGGACACAGCCAGATCCGCACTGCGCCCTGCCTGCCCATCTACCGTGGGTCTGTGGACATAGCCACATCCACAGAGCACGTTCTCTGCCCGTCTCCCGTGGGTGAGTGGACACTGCCAGATCCGCACTGCGCCTTGCCTGACCGTCTCCCGTGGGTGCGTGGACACAGCCAGATCCGCACTGCTCGCTGCCTGCCCGTCTGCCGTGGGTGAGTAGACACAGCCAGATCCGCACTGCGCCCTGCCTGCCCGTGTGCCGTGGGTCAGTGGACATATCCAGATCCACACAGCACCCTTTCTGCCCGTCTCCCGTGTTTGAGTGGACACAGCCAGATCCACACTGCGCCTTGCCTGCCCGTCTCCCGTTGGTGATTGGACACAAGCAGATCCGCACAGTGCCCTGCCTGCCCGTCTGCCGTGGGTGAGTGGACACTGCCGGAACAACACTGCGCCCTCACTGCCCGTCTCCCGTGGGAGTGTGGACACAGTCAGATCCGCACTGCGCCCTGCCTGCCTGTCTGCCGTGGGTGATTTGACACAGCAAGATCCGGACAGCGCCCTGCTTGCCCGTCTGCCGTGGGTCAGTGGACGTAGCCAGATCCACACAGCACCCTCTCTGCCCGTCTCCCGTGGGTGAGTGGACACAGCCAGGTCCACACTGCGCCTTGCCTGCCCTCCTCCCGTGTGTGAGTGGACACAGCCAGATCCGCACTGCGCCCTGCCTGCCCGTCTCCCATGGGTGAGAGGACACAGCAAGATCCGCACTGAGCCCTGCCTGCCCGTCTCCCGTGGGTGAGTGGACACAGCCAGATCCGCACTGCGCCCTGCCTGCCCGTCTGCCGTGGGTGAGTGGACATAGCCAGATCCACACAGCACCCTCTCTGCCCGTCTCCCGTGGGTGAGTGTACAAGGCCAGATCCACACTGCGCCTTGCCTGCCCGCCTCCCGTGGATGAGTGGACACAGCCAGATCCGCACTGCGCCCTGCCTGCCAGTGTGCCGTGGGTGAGTGGACACAGCCAGATCCGCACTTCGCCCTGCCTGCCCGTCTGCCGTGGGTGAGTGGACATAGCCAGATCCACACAGCACCCTCTCTGCCCGTCTCCAGTGGGTGAGTGGACACAGCCAGATCCACACTGCCCCTTGCCTGACCGCCTCCCATGGGTGAGTGGACACAGCCAGATCCGCACTGCGCCCTGCCTGCCCGTCTGCCGTGGGTCAGTGGACATAGCCAGATCCACACAGCACCCTCTCTGCCCGTCTCCCTTTGGTGAGTGGACACAGCCAGATCCACACTGCGCCTTGCCTGCCCGCCTCTCGTGGGTGAGTGGACACAGCCAGATCCGCACTCCGCACTGCCTGCCAGTCTGCCGTGGGTGAGTGGACACAGCCAGATCCGCACTGCGCCCTGCCTTCCCGTCTGCCCTGGTCAGTGGACATAGGCAGATCCACACAGCACCCTCTCTGCCCGTCTTCCGTGGGTGAGTGGACACAGCCAGATCCACACTGCGCCTTGCCTTCCCGTCTCCCGTGGGTGAGTGGACACAGCCAGATCGGCACTGCGCCCTGCCTGCCCGTCTGCCGTGGGTGAGTGGACACAGCCAGATCCGCACTGCGCCCTGCCTGCCCGTCTGCTGTGGGATAGTGGACATAGCCAGATCCACACAGCACCCTCTCTGTCCGTCTTCCGTGGGTTAGTGGACACAGCTAGATCCACACTGCGCCTTGCCTTCCCGTCTCCCATGGGTGAGTGGACACAGCCATATCCACACTGCTCCTGGCCTGCCCGCCTCCCGTGGGTGAGTGGACCCAGCCAGATCTGCACTGGCCCCTGCCTGCCAGTCTGCCGTGGGTGAGTGGACACAGCCAGATCCGCACTGCGCTCTGCCTGCCTGTCTGCCGTGGGTCATTGGACATAGCCAGATCCACACAGTACCCTCTCTGCCCGTCTTCCGTGGGTGAGTGGACACAGCCAGATCCACACTGTGCCTTGCCTGACCGCATCCCATGGGTGAGTGGACACAGCCAGATCCGCACTGCGCCCTGCCTGCCTGTCTACCGTGGGTGAGGGGACACAGCCAGATCCACACAGCACCGTCTCCTCCCGTCTCCCGTGGGTGATTGGACAAAGCCAGATCCACACAGCACCCTCTCTGCCCGTCTCTCGTGGGTGAGTGGACACAGCCAGATCCGCACTGCGCCCTGCCTGCCCGTCTGCCGTGGGTCAGTGGACATAGCCAGATCCACACAGCACCCTCTCTGCCCGTCTCCCTTGGGTGAGTGGACACAGCCAGATGCACACTTCGCCTTGCCTGGCCGTCTCCCCTGGGTTTGTGGACACAGCCAGATCCGCCCTGCGCCCTGCCTGCCCGTCTCCCATGGGTGATTGGCACAGCCAGATCCGAACTGTGCCCTGCCTGCCCATCTTCCGTGGGTGAGTGGACACAGCCAGATCCGCACTGCGCCCTGCCTGCCCGTCTCCCGTGGGTGAGTGGACACAGAAAGATCCGCACTGCGCCCTGCTTGCCCGTCTGCCGTGGGTCAGTGGACATAGCCAGATCCACACAGCGCCCTCTATGCCCGTCTCCCGTGGGTGAGTGGACACTGCAAGATCCACACTGCGCCTTGCATGCCCGCCCCCCGTGGGTGAGTGGACACAGCCAGATCCGCACTGCGCCCTGCCTGCCCGTCTGCCATGGGTCAGTGGACATAGCCAGATCCACACAGCACCCTCTCTGCCCGTCTCCCGTGGGTGAGTGGACACAGCCAGATCCAAACTGCGCCTTGCCTGCCCGCCTCCCGTGGGTGAGTGGACACAGCCATATTCGCACTGCGCCCTGCCTGCCAGTCTGCCGTGGGTGAGTGGACAGAGCCAGATCCGCACTGCGCCCTGCCTGCCTTTCGGCCGTGGGCCAGTGGACATAGCCAGATCCACACAGCACCCTCTCTGCCCGTCTCCCGTGGGTGAGTGGACACAGCCAGATCCGCACTGCGCCCTGCCTACCCGTCTCCCGTGGGTGAGTGGACACAGCCAGATCCGCACTGCACCCTGCCTGACCGTCTGCCGTGGGTGAGTGGACACAGCCAGATCCGCACTGCACCCTGCCTGCCCGTCTCCCGTGGGTGAGTGGACACAGTCAGATCCGCATTGCGCCTTGCCTGCCCGTCTCCTGTGGGTTAGTGGACACAGCCAGATCCGCACTGCGCCCTGCATGCCCGTCTGCCGTGGGTGATTGGACACAGCCAGATAGGCACTGAGCCCTGCCTGCCCGTCTGCCGTGTGTGAGTGGACACAGCCAGATCCGCACTGCGCCTTGCCTGCCCGTCTCCCATGGGTGAGTGGACACAGCGAGATCCGCACTGCGCCCTCTCTGCCCGTCTCTTGTGGGTGAGTGGACACAGCCATATCCACATGTGCCTTGCCTGCCCGTCTCCCGTGGGTGAGTGGACACAGCCAGATCCGCACTGCGCCCTGCCTGCCCATCTACCGTGGGTCTGTGGACATAGCCACATCCACAGAGCACGTTCTCTGCCCGTCTCCCGTGGGTGAGTGGACACTGCCAGATCCGCACTGCGCCTTGCCTGACCATCTCCCGTGGGTGCGTGGACACAGCCAGATCCGCACTGCTCGCTGCCTGCCCGTCTGCCGTGGGTGAGTAGACACAGCCAGATCCGCACTGCGCCCTGCCTGCCCGTGTGCCGTGGGTCAGTGGACATATCCAGATCCACACAGCACCCTTTCTGCCCGTCTCCCGTGTTTGAGTGGACACAGCCAGATCCACACTGCGCCTTGCCTGCCCGTCTCCCGTTGGTGATTGGACACAAGCAGATCCGCACAGTGCCCTGCCTGCCCGTCTGCCGTGGGTGAGTGGACACTGCCGGAACAACACTGCGCCCTCACTGCCCGTCTCCCGTGGGAGTGTGGACACAGTCAGATCCGCACTGCGCCCTGCCTGCCTGTCTGCCGTGGGTGATTGGACACAGCAAGATCCGGACAGCGCCCTGCTTGCCCGTCTGCCGTGGGTCAGTGGACGTAGCCAGATCCACACAGCACCCTCTCTGCCCATCTCCCGTGGGTGAGTGGACACAGCCAGGTCCACACTGCGCCTTGCCTGCCCGCCTCCCGTGGGTGAGTGGACACAGCCAGATCCGCACTGCGCCCTGCCTGCCCGTCTCCCATGGGTGAGAGGACACAGCAAGATCCGCACTGAGCCCTGCCTGCCCGTCTCCCGTGGGTGAGTGGACACAGCCAGATCCGCACGGCGCCCTGCCTGCCCGTCTGCCGTGGGTGAGTGGACATAGCCAGATCCACACAGCACCCTCTCTGCCCATCTCCCGTGGGTGAGTGTACAAGGCCAGATCCACACTGCGCCTTGCCTGCCCGCCTCCCGTGGATGAGTGGACACAGCCAGATCCGCACTGCGCCCTCCCTGCCAGTGTGCCGTGGGTGAGTGGACACAGCCAGATCCGCACTGCGCCCTGCCTGCCCGTCTGCCGTGGGTGAGTGGACATAGCCAGATCCACACAGCACCCTCTCTGCCCGTCTCCCGTGGGTGAGTGGACACAGCCAGATCCACACTGCCCCTTGCCTGACCGCCTCCCTTGGGTGAGTGGACACAGCCAGATCCGCACTGCGCCCTGCCTGCCCGTCTGCCGTGGGTCAGTGGACATAGCCAGATCCACACAGCACCCTCTCTGCCCGTCTCCCTTTGGTGAGTGGACACAGCCAGATCCACACTGCGCCTTGCCTGCCCGCCTCCCGTGGGTGAGTGGACACAGCCAGATCCGCACTCCGCACTGCCTGCCAGTCTGCCGTGGGTGAGTGGACACAGCCAGATCCGCACTGCGCCCTGCCTTCCCGTCTGCCCTGGTCAGTGGACATAGGCAGATCCACACAGCACCCTCTCTGCCCGTCTTCCGTGGGTGAGTGGACACAGCCAGATCCACACTGCGCCTTGCCTTCCCGTCTCCCGTGGGTGAGTGGACACAGCCAGATCGGCACTGCGCCCTGCCTGCCCGTCTGCCGTGGGTGAGTGGACACAGCCAGATCCGCACTGCGCCCTGCCTGCCCGTCTGCTGTGGGATAGTGGACATAGCCAGATCCACACAGCACCCTCTCTGTCCGTCTTCCGTGGGTTAGTGGACACAGCTAGATCCACACTGCGCCTTGCCTTCCCGTCTCCCATGGGTGAGTGGACACAGCCATATCCACACTGCTCCTGGCCTGCCCGCCTCCCGTGGGTGAGTGGACCCAGCCAGATCTGCACTGGCCCCTGCCTGCCAGTCTGCCGTGGGTGAGTGGACACAGCCAGATCCGCACTGCGCCCTGCCTGCCTGTCTGCCGTGGGTCAGTGGACATAGCCAGATCCACACAGTACCCTCTCTGCCCGTCTCCCGTGGGTGAGTGGACACAGCCAGATCCGCACTGCGCCCTGCCTGCCCGTCTGCCGTGGGTCAGTGGACATAGCCAGATCCACACAGCACCCTCTCTGCCCGTCTCCCTTGGGTGAGTGGACACAGCCAGATGCACACTTCGCCTTGCCTGGCCGTCTCCCCTGGGTTTGTGGACACAGCCAGATCCGCCCTGCGCCCTGCCTGCCCGTCTCCCATGGGTGAGTGGACACAGCCAGATCCGAACTGTGCCCTGCCTGCCCATCTTCCGTGGGTGAGTGGACACAGACAGATCCGCACTGCGCCCTGCCTGCCCGTCTCCCGTGGGTGAGTGGATACAGAAAGATCCGCACTGCGCCCTGCTTGCCCGTCTGCCGTGGGTCAGTGGACATAGCCAGATCCACACAGCGCCCTCTATGCCCGTCTCCCGTGGGTGAGTGGACACTGCAAGATCCACACTGCGCCTTGCCTGCCCGCCCCCCGTGGGTGAGTGGACACAGCCAGATCCGCACTGCGCCCTGCCTGCCCGTCTGCCATGGGTCAGTGGACATAGCCAGATCCACACAGCACCCTCTCTGCCCGTCTCCCGTGGGTGAGTGGACACAGCCAGACCACACTGCGCCTTGCCTGCCCGCCTCCCGTGGGTGAGTGGACACAGCCAGATTCGCACTGCGCCCTGCCTGCCAGTGTGCCGAGGGTGAGTGGACAGAGCCAGATCCGCACTGCGCCCTGCCTGCCTTTCGGCCGTGGGCCAGTGGACATAGCCAGATCCACACAGCACCCTCTCTGCCCGTCTCCCGTGGGTGAGTGGACACAGCCAGATCCACAGTTCGCCTTGCCTGCCCGTCTCCCCTGGGTGAGTGGACACAGCCAGATCCGCACGGCGCCCTGCCTGCCCGTTTCCCATGGGTGAGTGGACACAGCCAGATCCGCACTGGGCCCTGACTGCCCATCTTCCGTGGGTGAGTGGACACAGCCAGATCTGCACTGCGCCCTGCCTGCCCGTCTGTCGTGGGTGAGTGGACACAGCCAGATCCGCACTGCGCCCTGCCTGCCCGTCTCCCGTGGGTGAGTGGACACAGCCAGATCCGCACTGCACCCTGCCTGACCGTATGCCGTGGGTGAGTGGAAACAGCCAGATCCGCACTGCGCCCTGTCTGCCCGTCTGACGTGGGTCAGTGGACGTAGCCAGATCCACACAGCACCCACTCTGCCCATCTCCCGTGGGTGAGTGGACACAGCCAGATCCACACTGCGCCTTGCCTGCCCGCCTCCCGTGGGTGAGTGGACACAGCCAGATCCGCACTGCACCCTGCCTGCCCGTCTGCCGTGGGTCAGTGGACATAGCCAGATCCACACAGCACCCTCTCTGCCCGTCTCCCGTTGGTGAGTGGACACAGCCACATCCGCACTGCGCCCTGCCTGCCCGTCTACCGTGGGTGAGTGGACACAGCCAGATCCGCACTGAGCCCTGCCTGCCCGTCTCCCATGGGTGAGTGGACACAGCCAGATCCGCACTGCGCCCTGCCTGCCCATCTTCCGTGGGTGAGTGGACACAGCCAGATCCGCACTGCGCCCTGCCTGCCCGTCTCCCGTGGGTGAGTGGACACAGCCAGATCCGCACTGTGCCCT
The DNA here is from genome assembly GCF_040939455.1 of Microcebus murinus. Taxonomy (NCBI): domain Eukaryota; kingdom Metazoa; phylum Chordata; class Mammalia; order Primates; family Cheirogaleidae; genus Microcebus; species Microcebus murinus. The sequence continues at coordinate 32,271,248 of NC_134125.1, read as the reverse complement.
GCCTGCCCGTCTGCCGTGGGTCAGTGGACATAGCCAGATCCACACAGCACCCTCTCTGCCCGTCTCCTGTGGGTGAGTGGACACAGCCAGATCCACACTGCGCCTTGCCTGCCCGTCTCCCCTGGGTGAGTGGACTCAGCCAGATCCGCATTGCGCCCTGCCTGCCCGTCTCCCATGGGTGAGAGGACACAGCAAGATCCGCACTGAGCCCTGCCTGCCCGTCTCCCGTGGGTGAGTGGACACAGCCAGATCCATACGGCGCCTTGCCTGACCGCCTCCCGTGGGTAAGTGGACACAGCCAGATCCGCACTCCGCACTGCCTGCCAGTCTGCCGTGGGTGAGTGGACACAGCCAGATCCGCACTGCGCCCTGCCTGCCCGTCTGCCGTGGGTGATTGGACACAGCCAGATCCGCACTGCTCCCTGCCTGCCCGTATCCCGTGGGTGAGTGGACACAGCCAGATCCACACTGCGCCTTGCCTGCCCGCCTCCCATGGGTGAGTGGACACAGCCAGATCCGCACTCCGCCCTGACTGCTAGTCTGCCGTGGGTGAGTGGACACAGCCAGATCCGCACTGCGCCCTGCCTGCCCGTCTGCCGTGGTCAGTGGACATAGGCAGATCCACACAGCACCCTCTCTGCCCGTCTCCCGTGGGTGAGTGGACACAGCCAGATCCACACTGCGCCTTGCCTGCCCGTCTCCCGTGGGTGAGTGGACACAGCCAGATCCGCACTGCGCCCTGCCTGCCCGTCTGCTGTGGGTGAGTGGACACAGCCTGATCCGCACTGCGCCCTGCCTGCCCGTCTGCCGTGGGTCAGTGGACATAGCCAGATCCACACAGCACCCTCTCTGTCCGTCTCCCGTGGGTGAGTGGACACTGCTAGATCCACACTGCGCCAAGCCTGCCCGTCTACCGTGGGTGAGTGTACACAGCCAGATCCGCACTGCGCCCTGCCTGCCCGTCTGCTGTGGGTCAGTGACATAGCCAGATCCACACAGCACCCTCTCTATCCGTCTCCCGTGGGTGAGTGGACACTGCTAGATCCACACTGCGCCTTGCCTGCCCGTCTCCCATGGGTGAGTGGACACAGCCAGATCCGCACTGCGCCCTGCCTGCTCGTCTGCCGTGGGTGATTGCACACAGCCAGATCCGCACTGCGCCCTGCCTGCCCGTCTGCCGTGGGTGAGTGGACACAGCCACATCCGCATTGCGCCCTGCCTGCTCGTCTGCCGTGGGTCAGTGGACATAGCAAGATCCACACAGCACCCTCTCTGCCCGTCACCCGTGGGTGAGTGGACACAGCCAGATCCGCACTGCGCCCTGCCTGCCCGTCTGCCGTGGGTGAGTGGACAAAGCCAGATCCACACTACGCCCTGCCTGCCCGTCTGCCGTGGGTCAGTGGACATAGCCAGATAGACACAGCACCCTCTCTGCCCGTCACCCGTGGGTGAGTGGACACAGCCAGATCCGTACTGCGCCCTGCCTGCCCGTCTGCCGAGGGTGAGTGGACACAGGCAGATCCGCACTGCACCCTGCCTGCCCGTCTGCCTTGGGTGAGTGGACATAGCCAGATCCACACTACGCCCTGCCTGCCCGTCTGCCGTGGGTCAGTGGACATAGCCAGATGCACACAGCACCGTCTCTGCCCGTATCCCGTGGGTGAGTGGACACAGCCATATCCACACTGAGCCTTGCCTGCCCGTCTCCCGTGGGTGAGTGGACACAGCCAGATCCGCACTGCGCCCTGCCTGCCAGTCTGCCGTGGGTGATTGGACACAGCCAGATCCGCACTGCGCCCTGCCTGCCCCTCTGCCGTGGGTCAGTGGACATAGCCAGATCCACACAGCACCCTCTCTTCCCGTCTCCCGTGGGTGAGTGGACACAGCGAGATCCACACTGCCCCTTGCCTGCACGTCTCCCATGAGTGAGTGGACACAGCCAGATCCGCACTGCGCCCTGCCTGCCCGTCTTCCGTGGGTGAGTGGACACAGCCAGATCCGCACTGCGCCCTGCCTGCCCATCTCCCGAGGGTGAGTGGACACAGCCAGATCCGCACTGCGCCCTGCCTACACGTCTGCCGTGGGTCAGTGGACATAGCAAGATCCACACCGCACCCTGCCTGCCCGTCTCCCCTGGGTGAGTGGACACAGCCAGATCCACACGGCGCCCTGCCTTCGCGTCTCCCGTGGGTGTGTGAACAGAGCCAAATCCACACAGTACCCTGCCTGCATATCTCCTTTGGGTGAGTGGACACAGCCAGATCCACATAGCGCCCTGCATGCCCGTCTCCCGTGGGTGTGTGGACACAGCCATATCCACACAGCACCTTGACTGCCCGTCTCAGGTCGGTGTGTGTACACAGCCAGATCCACACAGCACCCTTCCTGCCTGTCTCCCGTGGGTGTGTGGACACAGCCAGATCCACACAGCACCCTTCCTGCCCCTTTCCCGTTTGTGAGTGGACATAGTGACTTCCATCTGCGCACTCCCTGTCCGTCAACTATGTGTGTGTTGATAGAGCCCGTTGCTGACCACGCTTGCTTGCCCGTTTCCCGTGGGTGAGTGGACAGTCAGAGCTATACAGCACCGAGTCTGCCCCTCTCCGGTGGGTGAGTGAACGCATCGAGATCCACACAGCGCCCTGTCTGACCGTCTCTCGTGTGGGATTCGACACAGGCAGATCCACACATCGCCCTGCCTACCTGTCTTCCGTGGGTGAGTGGACACAGCCTATCCACCCAGCTCCCTGCCTGCTCGTCTCCTTAGGGTGAGTGGACACAACGAAATTCACACAGCGCCCAACCTGTCCGTCTCCTGAGAGTGAGTGGACATAGCCACTCTTCTCTGAGTAGGTACTCTCTATTATTTTTTAAACGTATATAAGAAACAGTTTTTTATTAAGAACTCCCGCATGTGCAATGACCCAAAAATCTCTTGTAAATGCCTTGTTTTTACAGTAGGCTTTTCTGAGAATGGAAAACACTTCTATATTGTTTTTACAAAAATATAATAAACATTGTCATTTCATAAAAAACTCCCTTATATAAATGATTACAGATTCATATACATAAGCGATGGAGACCTCTTTATACGTTATTCTCTAATTGAAATATACAATTGTTTGCAGTGAGTTAGACGCACAGAAAGTGCATTGCCTCATCTGTGAGAACGGAAACACATTTTTCATTGTTTTCAAAAAAAGCATATAAGAAATATTCAGTTCTTACATATGTACCGGAAGGTGGTGACCCATACTGGGAACCCTCTCTCCAAGAGGGCCTTCGATGGTACTAAATGACATTGGGATTCGGTGTAAGCCGCTGCCCGTGGAAGGCCGGCTATGACAGAAAGAAAGGTCATTTGGGCACAGAGTGTAATTGATTGGAGTAAAAATTATGAGACAAGGAACCAATAGGTTGTTGTTTGTAGAAATGTTGAAGACTATGCTTCAGGCCCGCAGTGTTAAAATAGGAAAAAACCAGAAATTATTTTGTTTTGTAGTAGCAGTTTGTCCTTGGTTCCCTGAGGAATGAACGGTAAATTTAGATACATGGAAGAAGGTAGGAGTTAAATTGCAGGATTATTACTCAGCCCACGGACCTTAGAAGGTTGCGATGGACGCTTTTTATCTTTGAAATCTTATTAGGGATTGTCTAAACCCCCGACATGAAAGACAGCGCTTAACTTGAGGCCGGAGTTTTGCAATCCTTGAGGATGAATCGAATGATCACTCTCCTCCTTTGCCTCTTAACCCTTATCAGGAGGATCATGATCTAACGAGTTCTCGCATCTACAGCCTCTGTGACTTCTCATACTCAGAAACAGGCACATAACGTGTTAAGGAATTAGAAAGTCTAAAAATTATGATGCAACAACTTCTTATTCAAAATACTGCTATAGGCTTATTATTAGGTAGTATCACTTTGAAAGGCTGATATGTGACACCGGGAATCGGGATCAGGATTATACAGGAGAAAATAAACTTTTGGTCTCCTCTCCTAGCTCTATTTCTGTTGTGTATCTTGGCCAGCCCATTGGTCAGCTCGTTTTGATCCCTTTGATAGCCCTTGGTCAAGTACAATCGCAACAAGCGCGGGTTCCCTCTGCTTAAGGCTTCTCAGATGCTTACTGGATGCTATTACTAGGAATAAGCCTGAACTGGTTTTGTGGGTGAACAGCAAGCTAGCCTTAAAATTAGTAGAACAGGAATTGTCCCACCAAAATGTTTCTTATGTAAACTATAACTTGGAATGGGCTGGCTATGGTTTACCGACTTCTCATACCCCCTCAGCAGTCCTCTATCAAGGGGAACCACTGATGTGGCTACATTTGCCATCCTATATCTCTAAACTTCTAATTCATTATGAGATGGTTGCTACCTTAGTACATATGCTGCGTTCAAAATCCTGCAAATTACTTGATAAAGAGCCACACTTTGTGTTTCATTTCCTCGTCAGCAACAGGACTGGTTGTTATAGCATAGTGACTCCTGGACCACAGCCCTGGCCAGTTACCCTGTAAAAATTGATAACCATTACACCACGATAAGTTGTTATATTTTGCTATACTACATCCGTTTATTTTTGTTGCCCAAGTGTCTCTTGTACCCCTTGGCAACGCTGTTCTGATTTTTACAGATGGGTTTCTAATGGTATGGCAGTCCATTCAGTTAACAATGACATTAAATCTTGGTACACTGGGTCTCCTCCTCTCAAGCGGTTGAATTGCAGGCAATTTTTTTCAGCTTTACAGGACATCCGTGCTAAGACTGTTAACCTTTATTCAGATAGCCATTATGTGATTCGGCCACTCCAAGTCATAGAGAATGTGCCCTTTATTGGGACTTCTAATAATAAGGTTCAGAAATAGTTTCGTGCCTTGCAAGCTCTCATGCACTCACGTACAGAACGATGTTTCTTTGGGCACCTTCGTGCTCTTTCTCACCTGCCTGGTCCTCTCAGCCAAGGAAATGAAATTGCAGATCTTGCCACTAGAACCAAACCCCTTCGTATTTTGTTAACTCAAGTGCAGTTAGCACAGCAGTCCAATGCTTTGCACAACCAAAATAGCTGCGCTCTCAAGCAACAGTTCAATATCACTAGAGAAACTGCTCGAAAAATTGTAAAAGCTTGCTCTTCTTGTTACTCCCTGTCCCCCATTATGTTGTTAATAGCAGAGGCCTTTTACCTAACCATTATGCCAAATGGATGTGACCCTTATTTCTTCTTTTGGTCGATTAAAATATGTTCATCTGACCATAGACTCTTATTCTGGGTATTTAATAGCCACATTTTAACTAGGCAAGGCTGGTAAACATTGTGTAACTCATTGCCTCCGGTGCTTTGCTTCAGTGGGCCAGCCTAAATGTATAAAAACAGACAATGGGCCGGGCGTGGTGGCTCATGCCTGTAATCCTAGCACTTTGGGAGGCCGAGGCGGGCGGATTGCTCAAGGTCAGGAGTTCGAAACCAGCCTGAGCGAGACCCCGTCTCTAACAAAAATAGAAAGAAATTAATTGACCAAATAAAAATATATATACAAAAAATTAGCCGGGCATGGTGGCGCATGCCTGTAGTCCCAGCTACTCGGGAGGCTGAGGCAGTATGATCGCTGAGCCCCGGAGATTGAGGTTGCTGTGAGCCACGCTGACGCTACGGCACTCACTCTAGCCTGAGCAACATAGTGAGATTCTGTCTCAAAACAAACAAACAAACAAACAAACAAACAAAAACCAGACAATGGCCCTGGATACACGAGTCACAAATTTCAAACATTCTTACGGAAAATGGGATCAGTCATAAAACAGAAATTCTTTATAACACCCAAGGACAAAGCATTGTAGAACGTGCCCACTAGTCTCTCAAAAATCAACTTTTGAAAATAAAAAAGGGGGAACTCTACCCCTTAACGCCCCCCCCCCCGAATTAGCTAAACCATGATCTCTTTATTTTAAATTTTTAATTTTGGACAAAGATCGTTCAACAGCCAAGCGGTTTTGGTGTACTAATTCCAACAAAGACACGCCGTCGGTTTTGTGGAAGGATCCACGGACTAGGCAGAGGTCAGAACCTGCAGCCACTTATTGGACTTATATATCAGACCTCCCCTTTACTCCACCCGTTGGGCTTGGAAGATCGTGTTGTTCCTATGTCAGTGATCCCAGGGCTCTGGGAGCACCCGCTAATGACCACATCCAGCATGCTAAGGTATCTGCTTATAATTATACAGGACTCAGCTCTGATCATATTTGTTTCCATCGTGAGGGTTATTTTCCAGGGTGTGTTCTTGTATCTACTTATGTATATTACAATATAAAAGGTGTTAAACGGTCTCTGTTTAGGTCAAGTTTAGACAGGAGGTTTTCTGGCTCTGCGTCCTCTGATTTGCCACCGCCGCCCGGAGTACTTCCCTGTGGAAAGGAGCTGGTTGCTTGTACTCTGCACGTGCTCTGGGGAAGTTGCCGTGAACCAATTCCACCTAAGATTCCTATTCTCGGGACGACTCAGAGCATATATGATTGGACCCCGGCAGTAACTCACAGTGAGTATTTGGGGGACAAGAGTTTTGTTGAGGTGATATGGACAACTCCTTCAAAGGTATACCAGACTAGTTTCTGGAAACTTGTTGCTGGAAGGGGTAAATTCTCTGCAAGAGAGTCTGGAGGACTCTACACAAAAACTACGGTTAAGGACTTATCTGCTTGTGTCCCTGAACATTTGTACTCATGATAGGCAATGTGAATATTCGTACTGTCACTCATGGTTTTGAAATATCATGCCTTAATTGTCAACTAACTAATTGTATACAATCTCTTTCTTATCCTGATAGAATGGTTGTGTTATACCGCACCGCCATTGTGGTGGTCCCAGCTAATGTCTCTAGCCCACGGCATGATGATAAAGGATTGCAAATGTGGAAGGAGGTGAACGCTATTTTGCTAAGGCTTAAAAGATTTATTGGGTTACTCATAACTGGCATTGTAGCTCTACTAGGATCTTCTGCTGCGGCTTGAGTGACGTTGACACAGAAGATTAAAAACAGACCATTATTTCAATAATATCTCTAAAATGTCATTCAGGCATTGGGTACCCAAGAACATATTTATAAAAAGATTGAAGACCACGCTTTATATGAGGTGGTCCAGATACTGGGAGAGGAATTACATGAGCTTCGGCTACGTAGCCAACTCCACGGCCAAGACAATTATCAGTGGATTTGTGTAACTCCCCGACCTTATAATGAGAGTAACTATAATTGAGCTAAGGTCCAAAATAACCTGGCAAGTATCTGGCAATGTGTAAATGCATCTATTTGCTCCAAGATTTGCTCCAAAATCATCAGGAAATAACAGGCATGTTGGAGACTGCTTAATACTAGCATTGCCGCAAAAGCGCGAGATTTTCTCAATCAACTTTTTGGACATAGTCTATCTTATGGAAATTGTAAAAGCATATTCTTTATGATTATTGGGGCTTTGTTCTTCTCCTGGTAATTATGTTTGTTACGCCTCTGCTACTGCAACTGATTGCTAAGAATATTTTGGCTGTTACCGCTGCCATACACTCCCCTAACTTGCAAATGAAAGCTTACCAGCGACCCTGCAATTAATTATAAAGGGAAGGTAGAGGTGTTGGGAGCTGTCCGAAAACGGTAGAGTTAAAGTACGGTTGCTACCCGGAACACTGGGGTTCTTGAGACATGGCACCTGGCGCCTTAACTCAGGGCTCTGACATTCTTTGTCTTTCTTCCAGATCACGGAGCGTGCTGGAGATAGCAGTAACAGTAATAGGAGGTCACTGAAGTAAGCCTGTGCACACAGCCCTTATAGCTTATAACCCCCACCGAAGCCCTACACCTTTCCCAGAATTGTTAATTACGCTTGGGTGCTCTTTTCCCTGAACTGAGTAATCATAGTTGAGTATTTGTAGCTTTTTGAATATCAGAAAAAAGTTAAGTTGTATATTAGAAAACTGCTTAAGCGAGGGAAAGGGCTACTAAAGTGAGGTAAGGTTGAAAGAAAAAAAGAACGGTTTTGTTTTCTGGTTCCTTTGCATTTCCCTTCTCCTTTGTTATCTGTATACATATAGCAACGGAAATAAACTAGGCGCGGCAGGCACCAAGGACTCCGTCCTCCCGTCTCCATATTTTTGTTTCTTCATTTCTAAGCCTCGCCCTTTAACTCCAGGTGCCGTACGTCATCGGCTGGAACCTGCAGATCATTCATAAAGAAATGCCATATATAAAAATCTTTACAGAGACTTACACAAAGGTTATAAAGTGCCTATTACACTTGTTTTTCAGTGAGAACTGAAACTGCGTACTATGCGGTCATAAACACATATAACAAGCACACACTTCTTTAATAAATGATTCCCCTTTGCAAAGACTTACACAAAGGAGACTGTGACTTCTTTATATGCTTGCTTTTCTCTGAGAACTGAAAAACTATGTACAAGATTTTGACAAACGCATATAAGATACATTCAGTTTTTTCATAACGAACTTCCACAGGTTAGCAACTAACCTGTGGAATACACACACACACACACACACACACACACACACACAAGGTGCGCCTCCACTGCTGGACCTGCCAAGGTGGAGACCTTCCAGCCCCCCTCCTCAACTCGCCTTGCCTCCTTCCCCTTTGCGGCCCCCACCCCCAGAGCGCCACTGCTCACTGCGCAGGCACAGGGTGCTCGATCTTTGACCCCAGCAAGTGCCCGCCCTCCCGAACAACCCCTTTCAGCTGTGTCCCACGCCCTGTGGGTGGGCGGGCGCCAAGTCCCCCCGGCCAGGGCTTAGGCACAGCCCATTGGTTAGGGAAGCGAGTATAAGGGCCGTCTCTTGCGGGTGAGTGGACACAGCCAGATCCACACTGCGCCCTGCCTGCCCGTCTCCCGTGGGTGAGTGGACACAGCCAGATCCACAATTCGCACTCACTGCAGGTCTCCCGTGGGTGATTGGACACAGCCAGATCCACACTTCGCACTCACTGCCCATCTCACGTGGGTGAGTGGACACAGCCAGATCCACACTGCACCCTCACTACCCATCTCCAGTGGGTGAGTGGACACAGCCAGATCCACACAGCGCACTCACTGCCTGTCTCCCGTGGGTGAGTGGACACAACCAGATCCACAATGCGACCTCACTGCCCGTCTCCCCTGGGTGAATGGACACAGCCAGATGCACTCAGCGCACTCACTGCCCGTCTCCCGTGGGTGAGTGGACACAACCAGATCCACAATGCGACCCCACTGCCCGTCTCCCCTGGGTGAGTGGACACAGCCAGATCCACACTGCGCCCTCAGTGACCGTCTCCCGAGGGTGAGTGGACACAGCAAGATCCAAACTGCGCCCTGACTGGCCGTCTCCCGTGGGTGAGTGGACACAGCCATATCCACACTGCGCCCTCACGGCCCGTATCCCGTGGATCAGGGGACACAGCCAGATCCACACTGGGCCCTCAAAGCCCATCTCCTGTGGGTGAGTGGACACAGCTAGATCCACACTGGGCCCTGCCTGCCCATCTCCCGTGGGAGTGTGGACACCGCCGGATCCACACAGCGCCCTCACTGCCAGCCCCCCTGGGTCAGTGGACATAGCCAGATCAACACTGCGCCCTCACTGCCCGTCTCCCATGGGTGAGTGGACACAGCCATATCCACACTGCGCCCTCAGTGACCGTCTCCCTAGGGTGAGTAGACACAGCAAGATCCACACTGCGCCCTGCCTGCCTGTCTCCCGTGGGTGAGTGGACACAGCCAGATACACAGAGCACCCTCTCTTCCCGTCTCCAGTGGGTGAGTGGACACAGCCAGATCCACACAGCGCCCTCACTGCTTGTCTCCCGTGGGTGAGTGGACACAGCTAGATCCACACTGCGCCCTCACTGCCCGTCTCCCGTGGGTGAGTGGACACAGCCTGATCCACATTGCACCCTCAGTGACCGTTTCCGGAGGGTGAGTGGACACAGCAAGATCCACACTGCGCCGTGCATGCCCGTCTCCCGTGGGTGAGTGGACACAGCCAAATACACACTGCGCCCTCAGGGCCCATCTCCCGTGGGTCACTGGACAGAGCAAGATCCAGACTGGGCCCTCAAAGCCCGGCTCCCGTGGGTGAGTGGACATAGCCAGATCCACACTACCCCCTGCCTGCTCGTCTCCCGTGGGTGAGTGGACACAACCAGATCCACACAGCGCCCTCACTGCCCTTCTCCTATGGCTGAGTGGACACAGCCAAATCCACACTGTGCCCTCACTGCTCGTCTCCCATGGGTGAGTGGACACAGCCAGATCCACTGTGCTCCCAGCCTGCTAGTCTACCGTGGGTGAGTGGACACAGCCGGATCCACACAGCGCCCTGCCTGCCCGTCTCCCGTGGGTGATTGGACAAAGCCAGATCCACCCAGCGCCCTCACTGCCCGTCTACCGTGGGTGATTGGACACAGCCAGATCCACAATTCGCACTCACTGGCCATCTCACGTGGGTGAGTGGACAAAGCCAGATCCACACTGCACCCTCACTGCCCATCTCCCGTGGGTGAGTGGACACAGCCAGATCCACACGGCGCCCTGCCTTCGCGTCTCCCGTGGGTGTGTGAACAGAGCCAAATCCACACAGTACCCTGCCTGCACATCTCCTTTGGGTGAGTGGACACAGCCAGATCCACATAGTGCCCTGCATGCCCGTCTCCCGTGGGTGTGTGGACACAGCCATATCCACACAGCACCTTGACTGCCCGTCTCAGGTCGGTGTGTGTACACAGCCAGATCCACACAGCACCCTTCCTGCCTGTCTCCCGTGGGTGTGTGGACACAGCCAGATCCACACAGCACCCTTCCTGCCCCTTTCCCGTTTGTGAGTGGACATAGTGACTTCCATCTGCGCACTCCCTGTCCGTCAACTATGTGTGTGTTGATAGAGCCCGTTGCTGACCACGCTTGCTTGCCCGTTTCCCGTGGGTGAGTGGACAGTCAGAGCTATACAGCACCGAGTCTGCCCCTCTCCGGTGGGTGAGTGAACGCATCGAGATCCACACAGCGCCCTGTCTGACCGTCTCTCGTGTGGGATTCGACACAGGCAGATCCACACATCGCCCTGCCTACCTGTCTTCCGTGGGTGAGTGGACACAGCCTATCCACCCAGCTCCCTGCCTGCTCGTCTCCTTAGGGTGAGTGGACACAACGAAATTCACACAGCGCCCAACCTGTCCGTCTCCTGAGAGTGAGTGGACATAGCCACTCTTCTCTGAGTAGGTACTCTCTATTATTTTTTAAACGTATATAAGAAACAGTTTTTTATTAAGAACTCCCGCATGTGCAATGACCCAAAAATCTCTTGTAAATGCCTTGTTTTTACAGTAGGCTTTTCTGAGAATGGAAAACACTTCTATATTGTTTTTACAAAAATATAATAAACATTGTCATTTCATAAAAAACTCCCTTATATAAATGATTACAGATTCATATACATAAGCGATGGAGACCTCTTTATACGTTATTCTCTAATTGAAATATACAATTGTTTGCAGTGAGTTAGACGCACAGAAAGTGCATTGCCTCATCTGTGAGAACGGAAACACATTTTTCATTGTTTTCAAAAAAAGCATATAAGAAATATTCAGTTCTTACATATGTACCGGAAGGTGGTGACCCATACTGGGAACCCTCTCTCCAAGAGGGCCTTCGATGGTACTAAATGACATTGGGATTCGGTGTAAGCCGCTGCCCGTGGAAGGCCGGCTATGACAGAAAGAAAGGTCATTTGGGCACAGAGTGTAATTGATTGGAGTAAAAATTATGAGACTAGGAACCAATAGGTTGTTGTTTGTAGAAATGTTGAAGACTATGCTTCAGGCCCGCAGTGTTAAAATAGGAAAAAACCAGAAATTATTTTGTTTTGTAGTAGCAGTTTGTCCTTGGTTCCCTGAGGAATGAACGGTAAATTTAGATACATGGAAGAAGGTAGGAGTTAAATTGCAGGATTATTACTCAGCCCACGGACCTTAGAAGGTTGCGATGGACGCTTTTTATCTTTGAAATCTTATTAGGGATTGTCTAAACCCCCGACATGAAAGACAGCGCTTAACTTGAGGCCGGAGTTTTGCAATCCTTGAGGATGAATCGAATGATCACTCTCCTCCTTTGCCTCTTAACCCTTATCAGGAGGATCATGATCTAACGAGTTCTCGCATCTACAGCCTCTGTGACTTCTCATACTCAGAAACAGGCACATAACGTGTTAAGGAATTAGAAAGTCTAAAAATTATGATGCAACAACTTCTTATTCAAAATACTGCTATAGGCTTATTATTAGGTAGTATCACTTTGAAAGGCTGATATGTGACACCGGGAATCGGGATCAGGATTATACAGGAGAAAATAAACTTTTGGTCTCCTCTCCTAGCTCTATTTCTGTTGTGTATCTTGGCCAGCCCATTGGTCAGCTCGTTTTGATCCCTTTGATAGCCCTTGGTCAAGTACAATCGCAACAAGCGCGGGTTCCCTCTGCTTAAGGCTTCTCAGATGCTTACTGGATGCTATTACTAGGAATAAGCCTGAACTGGTTTTGTGGGTGAACAGCAAGCTAGCCTTAAAATTAGTAGAACAGGAATTGTCCCACCAAAATGTTTCTTATGTAAACTATAACTGGAATGGGCTGGCTATGGTTTACCGACTTCTCATACCCCCTCAGCAGTCCTCTATCAAGGGGAACCACTGATGTGGCTACATTTGCCATCCTATATCTCTAAACTTCTAATTCATTATGAGATGGTTGCTACCTTAGTACATATGCTGCGTTCAAAATCCTGCAAATTACTTGATAAAGAGCCACACTTTGTGTTTCATTTCCTCGTCAGCAACAGGACTGGTTGTTATAGCATAGTGACTCCTGGACCACAGCCCTGGCCAGTTACCCTGTAAAAATTGATAACCATTACACCACGATAAGTTGTTATATTTTGCTATACTACATCCGTTTATTTTTGTTGCCCAAGTGTCTCTTGTACCCCTTGGCAACGCTGTTCTGATTTTTACAGATGGGTTTCTAATGGTATGGCAGTCCATTCAGTTAACAATGACATTAAATCTTGGTACACTGGGTCTCCTCCTCTCAAGCGGTTGAATTGCAGGCAATTTTTTTCAGCTTTACAGGACATCCGTGCTAAGACTGTTAACCTTTATTCAGATAGCCATTATGTGATTCGGCCACTCCAAGTCATAGAGAATGTGCCCTTTATTGGGACTTCTAATAATAAGGTTCAGAAATAGTTTCGTGCCTTGCAAGCTCTCATGCACTCACGTACAGAACGATGTTTCTTTGGGCACCTTCGTGCTCTTTCTCACCTGCCTGGTCCTCTCAGCCAAGGAAATGAAATTGCAGATCTTGCCACTAGAACCAAACCCCTTCGTATTTTGTTAACTCAAGTGCAGTTAGCACAGCAGTCCAATGCTTTGCACAACCAAAATAGCTGCGCTCTCAAGCAACAGTTCAATATCACTAGAGAAACTGCTCGCAAAATTGTAAAAGCTTGCTCTTCTTGTTACTCCCTGTCCCCCATTATGTTGTTAATAGCAGAGGCCTTTTACCTAACCATTATGCCAAATGGATGTGACCCTTATTTCTTCTTTTGGTCGATTAAAATATGTTCATCTGACCATAGACTCTTATTCTGGGTATTTAATAGCCACATTTTAACTAGGCAAGGCTGGTAAACATTGTGTAACTCATTGCCTCCGGTGCTTTGCTTCAGTGGGCCAGCCTAAATGTATAAAAACAGACAATGGGCCGGGCGTGGTGGCTCATGCCTGTAATCCTAGCACTTTGGGAGGCCGAGGCGGGCGGATTGCTCAAGGTCAGGAGTTCGAAACCAGCCTGAGCGAGACCCCGTCTCTAACAAAAATAGAAAGAAATTAATTGACCAAATAAAAATATATATACAAAAAATTAGCCGGGCATGGTGGCGCATGCCTGTAGTCCCAGCTACTCGGGAGGCTGAGGCAGTATGATCGCTGAGCCCCGGAGATTGAGGTTGCTGTGAGCCACGCTGACGCTACGGCACTCACTCTAGCCTGAGCAACATAGTGAGATTCTGTCTCAAAACAAACAAACAAACAAACAAACAAACAAAAACCAGACAATGGCCCTGGATACACGAGTCACAAATTTCAAACATTCTTACGGAAAATGGGATCAGTCATAAAACAGAAATTCTTTATAACACCCAAGGACAAAGCATTGTAGAACGTGCCCACTAGTCTCTCAAAAATCAACTTTTGAAAATAAAAAAGGGGGAACTCTACCCCTTAACGCCCCCCCCCCCGAATTAGCTAAACCATGATCTCTTTATTTTAAATTTTTAATTTTGGATAAAGATCGTTCAACAGCCAAGCGGTTTTGGTGTACTAATTCCAACAAAGACACGCCGTCGGTTTTGTGGAAGGATCCACGGACTAGGCAGAGGTCAGAACCTGCAGCCACTTATTGGACTTATATATCAGACCTCCCCTTTACTCCACCCGTTGGGCTTGGAAGATCGTGTTGTTCCTATGTCAGTGATCCCAGGGCTCTGGGAGCACCCGCTAATGACCACATCCAGCATGCTAAGGTATCTGCTTATAATTATACAGGACTCAGCTCTGATCATATTTGTTTCCATCGTGAGGGTTATTTTCCAGGGTGTGTTCTTGTATCTACTTATGTATATTACAATATAAAAGGTGTTAAACGGTCTCTGTTTAGGTCAAGTTTAGACAGGAGGTTTTCTGGCTCTGCGTCCTCTGATTTGCCACCGCCGCCCGGAGTACTTCCCTGTGGAAAGGAGCTGGTTGCTTGTACTCTGCACGTGCTCTGGGGAAGTTGCCGTGAACCAATTCCACCTAAGATTCCTATTCTCGGGACGACTCAGAGCATATATGATTGGACCCCGGCAGTAACTCACAGTGAGTATTTGGGGGACAAGAGTTTTGTTGAGGTGATATGGACAACTCCTTCAAAGGTATACCAGACTAGTTTCTGGAAACTTGTTGCTGGAAGGGGTAAATTCTCTGCAAGAGAGTCTGGAGGACTCTACACAAAAACTACGGTTAAGGACTTATCTGCTTGTGTCCCTGAACATTTGTACTCATGATAGGCAATGTGAATATTCGTACTGTCACTCATGGTTTTGAAATATCATGCCTTAATTGTCAACTAACTAATTGTATACAATCTCTTTCTTATCCTGATAGAATGGTTGTGTTATACCGCACCGCCATTGTGGTGGTCCCAGCTAATGTCTCTAGCCCACGGCATGATGATAAAGGATTGCAAATGTGGAAGGAGGTGAACGCTATTTTGCTAAGGCTTAAAAGATTTATTGGGTTACTCATAACTGGCATTGTAGCTCTACTAGGATCTTCTGCTGCGGCTTGAGTGACGTTGACACAGAAGATTAAAAACAGACCATTATTTCAATAATATCTCTAAAATGTCATTCAGGCATTGGGTACCCAAGAACATATTTATAAAAAGATTGAAGACCACGCTTTATATGAGGTGGTCCAGATACTGGGAGAGGAATTACATGAGCTTCGGCTACGTAGCCAACTCCACGGCCAAGACAATTATCAGTGGATTTGTGTAACTCCCCGACCTTATAATGAGAGTAACTATAATTGAGCTAAGGTCCAAAATAACCTGGCAAGTATCTGGCAATGTGTAAATGCATCTATTTGCTCCAAGATTTGCTCCAAAATCATCAGGAAATAACAGGCATGTTGGAGACTGCTTAATACTAGCATTGCCGCAAAAGCGCGAGATTTTCTCAATCAACTTTTTGGACATAGTCTATCTTATGGAAATTGTAAAAGCATATTCTTTATGATTATTGGGGCTTTGTTCTTCTCCTGGTAATTATGTTTGTTACGCCTCTGCTACTGCAACTGATTGCTAAGAATATTTTGGCTGTTACCGCTGCCATACACTCCCCTAACTTGCAAATGAAAGCTTACCAGCGACCCTGCAATTAATTATAAAGGGAAGGTAGAGGTGTTGGGAGCTGTCCGAAAACGGTAGAGTTAAAGTACGGTTGCTACCCGGAACACTGGGGTTCTTGAGACATGGCACCTGGCGCCTTAACTCAGGGCTCTGACATTCTTTGTCTTTCTTCCAGATCACGGAGCGTGCTGGAGATAGCAGTAACAGTAATAGGAGGTCACTGAAGTAAGCCTGTGCACACAGCCCTTAGAGCTTATAACCCCCACCGAAGCCCTACACCTTTCCCAGAATTGTTAATTACGCTTGGGTGCTCTTTTCCCTGAACTGAGTAATCATAGTTGAGTATTTGTAGCTTTTTGAATATCAGAAAAAAGTTAAGTTGTATATTAGAAAACTGCTTAAGCGAGGGAAAGGGCTACTAAAGTGAGGTAAGGTTGAAAGAAAAAAAGAACGGTTTTGTTTTCTGGTTCCTTTGCATTTCCCTTCTCCTTTGTTATCTGTATACATATAGCAACGGAAATAAACTAGGCACGGCAGGCACCAAGGACTCCGTCCTCCCGTCTCCATATTTTTGTTTCTTCATTTCTAAGCCTCGCCCTTTAACTCCAGGTGCCGTACGTCATCGGCTGGAACCTGCAGATCATTCATAAAGAAATGCCATATATAAAAATCTTTACAGAGACTTACACAAAGGTTATAAAGTGCCTATTACACTTGTTTTTCAGTGAGAACTGAAACTGCGTACTATGCGGTCATAAACACATATAACAAGCACACACTTCTTTAATAAATGATTCCCCTTTGCAAAGACTTACACAAAGGAGACTGTGACTTCTTTATATGCTTGCTTTTCTCTGAGAACTGAAAAACTATGTACAAGATTTTGACAAACGCATATAAGATACATTCAGTTTTTTCATAACGAACTTCCACAGGTTAGCAACTAACCTGTGGAATACACACACACACACACACACACACACACACACAAGGTGCGCCTCCACTGCTGGACCTGCCAAGGTGGAGACCTTCCAGCCCCCCTCCTCAACTCGCCTTGCCTCCTTCCCCTTTGCGGCCCCCACCCCCAGAGCGCCACTGCTCACTGCGCAGGCACAGGGTGCTCGATCTTTGACCCCAGCAAGTGCCCGCCCTCCCGAACAACCCCTTTCAGCTGTGTCCCACGCCCTGTGGGTGGGCGGGCGCCAAGTCCCCCCGGCCAGGGCTTAGGCACAGCCCATTGGTTAGGGAAGCGAGTATAAGGGCCGTCTCTTGCGGGTGAGTGGACACAGCCAGATCCACACTGCGCCCTGCCTGCCCGTCTCCCGTGGGTGAGTGGACACAGCCAGATCCACAATTCGCACTCACTGCAGGTCTCCCGTGGGTGATTGGACACAGCCAGATCCACACTTCGCACTCACTGCCCATCTCACGTGGGTGAGTGGACACAGCCAGATCCACACTGCACCCTCACTACCCATCTCCAGTGGGTGAGTGGACACAGCCAGATCCACACAGCGCACTCACTGCCTGTCTCCCGTGGGTGAGTGGACACAACCAGATCCACAATGCGACCTCACTGCCCGTCTCCCCTGGGTGAATGGACACAGCCAGATGCACTCAGCGCACTCACTGCCCGTCTCCCGTGGGTGAGTGGACACAACCAGATCCACAATGCGACCCCACTGCCCGTCTCCCCTGGGTGAGTGGACACAGCCAGATCCACACTGCGCCCTCAGTGACCGTCTCCCGAGGGTGAGTGGACACAGCAAGATCCAAACTGCGCCCTGACTGGCCGTCTCCCGTGGGTGAGTGGACACAGCCATATCCACACTGCGCCCTCACGGCCCGTATCCCGTGGATCAGGGGACACAGCCAGATCCACACTGGGCCCTCAAAGCCCATCTCCTGTGGGTGAGTGGACACAGCTAGAGCCACACTGGGCCCTGCCTGCCCATCTCCCGTGGGAGTGTGGACACCGCCGGATCCACACAGCGCCCTCACTGCCAGCCCCCCTGGGTCAGTGGACATAGCCAGATCAACACTGCGCCCTCACTGCCCGTCTCCCATGGGTGAGTGGACACAGCCATATCCACACTGCGCCCTCAGTGACCGTCTCCCTAGGGTGAGTAGACACAGCAAGATCCACACTGCGCCCTGCCTGCCTGTCTCCCGTGGGTGAGTGGACACAGCCAGATCCACAGAGCACCCTCTCTTCCCGTCTCCAGTGGGTGAGTGGACACAGCCAGATCCACACAGCGCCCTCACTGCTTGTCTCCCGTGGGTGAGTGGACACAGCCAGATCCACACTGCGCCCTCACTGCCCGTCTCCCGTGGGTGAGTGGACACAGCCTGATCCACATTGCACCCTCAGTGACCGTTTCCGGAGGGTGAGTGGACACAGCAAGATCCACACTGCGCCGTGCATGCCCGTCTCCCGTGGGTGAGTGGACACAGCCAAATACACACTGCGCCCTCAGGGCCCATCTCCCGTGGGTCACTGGACAGAGCAAGATCCAGACTGGGCCCTCAAAGCCCGGCTCCCGTGGGTGAGTGGACATAGCCAGATCCACACTACCCCCTGCCTGCTCGTCTCCCGTGGGTGAGTGGACACAGCTGGATCCACACAGCGCCCTCACTGCCCGTCTCCCGTGGGTGATTGGACAAAGCCAGATCCACCCAGCGCCCTCACTGCCCGTCTACCGTGGGTGATTGGACACATCCAGATCCACAATTCGCACTCACTGGCCATCTCACGTGGGTGAGTGGACAAAGCCAGATCCACACTGCACCCTCACTGCCCATCTCCCGTGGGTGAGTGGACACAGCTAGATCCACACTGCACACTCACTGCCCGTCTCCCGTGGGTGAGTGGACACAGGAAGATCCACACTACGCCCTCACTGCCCGTCTCCCATTTGTTTGTGGACACAGCCAAATCCACACTGCGCCCTGCCTGCCCGTCTCCCGTGTGTGAGTGGACACAGCCATATCCACACAGCGCACTCACCGCCCGTCTCCCGTGGGTGAGTGGACACAACCAGATCCACAATGCGACCTCACTGCCCATCTCCCCTGGGTGAATGGACACAGCCAGATGCACACTTCGCACTTACTGCCCGTCTTCCGTGGGTGAGTGGACTCAGCCAGATCCACACTGCGCCCTGCCTGCCCATCTCCCGTGGGAGTGGGGACACAGCCAGATCCACACTGCGACTTCAGTGACCGTCTCCCGAGTGTGAGTGGACACAGCCAGATCCACACTGCGCCTTCAGTGACGGTCTCCGGAGGGTGAGTGGACACAGCCAGATCCAAAATGCGCCTTGCCTGACCGTCTCCCGTGGGTGAGTGGACACAGCCAGATCCACTCAGCACCCTCTGTGCACGTCTCCCATGGGTGAGTGGACACAGCCAGATCCGCACTGCGCCCTGCCTGACCGTCTGCCGTGGGTGAGTGGACATAGCCAGATCCACACAGCACCCTCTCTGCCCGTCTCCCGTGGGTGAGTGGACACAGCCAGATCAACACTGCGCCTTGCCTGCCCGCCTCCCGTGGGTGAGTGGACACAGCCAGATCCGCACTGCGCCCTGCCTGCCTGTCGGCCGTGGGCCAGTGGACACAGCCAGATCCACACAGCACCCTCTCTGCAAGTCTCCCGTGGGTGAGTGGACACAGCCAGATCCACAGTTCGCCTTGCCTGCCCGTCTCCCCTGGGTGAGTGGACACAGCCAGATCCGCACTGCGCCCTGCCTGCCCGTTTCCCATGGGTGAGTGGACACGGCCAGATCTGCACTGCGCCCTGCCTGCCCGTCTGTCGTGGGTGAGTGGACACAGCCAGATCCGCACTGCGCCCTGCCTGCCCGTCTCCCGTGGGTGAGTGGAGACAGCCAGATCCGCACTGCGCCCTGCCTGCCAGTCTGCCATGGGTGAGTGGACACAGCCAGACCCGCACTGCGCCATGCCTGCCTGTCTGCCGTGGGTCAGTGGACATAGCCAGATCCACACAGCACCCTCTCTACCCGTCTCCCGTGAGTGAGTGGACACAGCCAGATCCACACTGCCCCTTGCCTGACCGCCTCCCTTGGGTGAGTGGACACAGCCAGATCCGCACTGCGCCCTGCCTGCCCGTCTGCCGTGGGTCAGTGGACATAGCCAGATCCACACAGCACCCTCTCTGCCCGTCTCCCTTGGGTGAGTGGACACAGCCAGATCCACACTGCGCCTTGCCTGCCCGCCTCCCATGGGTGAGTGGACACAGCAAGGTCCGCACTCCGCCCTGCCTGCCAGTCTGCCGTGGGTGAGTGGACACAGCCAGATCCGCACTGCGCCCTGCCTGCCCGTCTGCCGTGGTCAGTGGACATAGGCAGATCCACACAGCACCCTCTATGCCCGTCTCCCTTGGGTGAGTGGACACAGCCAGATCCACACTGCGCCTTGCCTGCCCGTCTCCCGTGGGTGAGTGGACACAGCCAGATCTGCACTGCGCCCTGCCTGCCCGTCTGCTGTGGGTGAGTGGAATCAGCCAGATCCGCACTGCGCCCTGCCTGCCCGTCTGCCGTGGGTCAGTGGACATAGCCAGATACACACAGCACCCTCTCTGCCCGTAACCCGTGGGTGAGCGGACACAGCCAGATCCACACTGCGCCTTGCCTTCCCGTCTCCCGTGGGTGAGTGGACACAGCCAGATCCGCACTGCGCCCTGCCTGCCCGTCTGCCGTGGGTGAGTGGACACAGCCACATCCGCATTGCGCCCTGCCTGCTCGTCTGCCGTGGGTCAGTGGACATAGCAAGATCCAAACAGCACCCTCTCTGCCCGTCTCCCGTGGGTGAGTGGACACAGCCAGATCCGCACTGCGCCCTGCCTGCCCGTCTGCCTTGGGTGATTGGACACAGCCAGATCCGCACTGCGCCCTGCCTGCCTGTATCCCGTGGGTGAGTGGACACAGCCAGATTCACACTGCGCCTTGCCTGCCCGCCTCCCATGGGTGAGTGGACACAGCCAGATCCGCAATCCGCCCTGACTGCTAGTCTGCCGTGGGTGAGTGGACACAGCCAGATCCGCACTGCGCCCTGCCTGCCCGTCTGCCGTGGTCAGTGGACATAGGCAGATCCACACAGCACCCTCTCTGCCCGTCTCCCGTGGGTGAGTGGACACAGCCAGATCCGCACTGCGCCTTGCCTGCCCGTCTCCCGTGGGTGAGTGGACACAGCCAGATCCGCACTGCGCCCTGCCTGCCCGTCTGCTGTGGGTGAGTGGACACAGCCAGATCCGCACTGCGCCCTGCCTGCCCGTCTGCCGTGGGTCAGTGGACATAGCCAGATCCACACAGCACCCTCTCTGTCCGTCTCCCGTGGGTGAGTGGACACAGCTAGATCCACACTGCGCCCTGCCTGCCCGTCTGCCGTGGGTGAGTGGACACAGCCAGATCCACACTGCGCCCTGCCTGCCCGTCTGCTGTGGGTCAGTGACATAGCCAGATCTGGCTGTCATTGCACACAGCCAGATCCGCACTGCGCCCTGCCTGCCCGTCTGCCGTGGGTGAGTGGACACAGCCACATCCGCATTGCGCCCTGCCTGCTCGTCTGCCGTGGGTCAGTGGACATAGCAAGATCCACACAGCACCCTCTCTGCCCGTTACCCGTGGGTGAGTGGACACAGCCAGATCCGCACTGCGCCCTGCCTGCCCGTCTGCCGTGGGTGAGTGGACACAGCCAGATCCACACTACGCCCTGCCTGCCCGTCTGCCGTGGGTCAGTGGACATAGCCAGATGCACACAGCACCCTCTCTGCCCGTCACCCGTGGGTGAGTGGACACAGCCAGATCCGCACTGCGCCCTGCCTGCCCGTCTGCCGAGGGTGAGTGGACACAGGCAGATCCGCATTGCACCCTGCCTGCCCGTCTGCCGTGGGTGAGTGGACACAGCCAGATCCACACTACGTCCTGCCTGCCCGTCTGCCGTGGGTCAGTGGACATAGCCAGATCCACACAGCACCCTCTCTTCCCGTCTCCCGTGGGTGAGTGGACACAGCGAGATCCACACTGCCCCTTGCCTGCACGTCTCCCATGAGTGAGTGGACACAGCCAGATCCGCACTGCGCCCTGCCTGCCCGTCTTCCGTGGGTGAGTGGACACAGCCAGATCCGCACTGCGCCCTGCCTGCCCGTCTCCCGAGGGTGAGTGGACACAGCCAGATCCGCACTGCGCCCTGCCTACACGTCTGCCGTGGGTCAGTGGACATAGCAAGATCCACACCGCACCCTGCCTGCCCGTCTCCCCTGGGTGAGTGGACACAGCCAGATCCACACGGCGCCCTGCCTTCGCGTCTCCCGTGGGTGTGTGAACAGAGCCAAATCCACACAGTACCCTGCCTGCACATCTCCTTTGGGTGAGTGGACACAGCCAGATCCACATAGCGCCCTCACTGCTTGTCTCCCGTGGGTGAGTGGACACAGCCAGATCCACACTGCGCCCTCACTGCCCGTCTCCCGTGGGTGAGTGGACACAGCCTGATCCACATTGCACCCTCAGTGACCGTTTCCGGAGGGTGAGTGGACACAGCAAGATCCACACTGCGCCGTGCATGCCCGTCTCCCGTGGGTGAGTGGACACAGCCAAATACACACTGCGCCCTCAGGGCCCATCTCCCGTGGGTCACTGGACAGAGCAAGATCCAGACTGGGCCCTCAAAGCCCGGCTCCCGTGGGTGAGTGGACATAGCCATATCCACACTACCCCCTGCCTGCTCGTCTCCCGTGGGTGAGTGGACACGGCCGGATCCACACAGCGCCCTCACTGCCCGTCTCCCGTGGGTGATTGGACAAAGCCAGATCCACCCAGCGCCCTCACTGCCCGTCTACCGTGGGTGATTGGACACATCCAGATCCACAATTCGCACTCACTGGCCATCTCACGTGGGTGAGTGGACAAAGCCAGATCCACACTGCACCCTCACTGCCCATCTTCCGTGGGTGAGTGGACACAGCTAGATCCACACTGCACACTCACTGCCCGTCTCCCGTGGGTGAGTGGACACAGGAAGATCCACACTACGCCCTCACTGCCCGTCTCCCATTTGTTTGTGGACACAGCCAAATCCACACTGCGCCCTGCCTGCCCGTCTCCCGTGTGTGAGTGGACACAGCCATATCCACACAGCGCACTCACCGCCCGTCTCCCGTGGGTGAGTGGACACAACCAGATCCACAATGCGACTTCACTGCCCATCTCCCCTGGGTGAATGGACACAGCCAGATGCACACTTCGCACTTACTGCCCGTCTTCCGTGGGTGAGTGGACTCAGCCAGATCCACACTGCGCCCTGCCTGCCCATCTCCCGTGGGAGTGGGGACACAGCCAGATCCACACTGCGACTTCAGTGACCGTCTCCCGAGTGTGAGTGGACACAGCCAGATCCACACTGCGCCTTCAGTGACGGTCTCCGGAGGGTGAGTGGACACAGCCAGATCCAAAATGCGCCTTGCCTGCCCGCCTCCCGTGGGTGAGTGGACACAGCCAGATCCGCACTGCGCCCTGCCTGCCAGTCTGCCGTGGGTGAGTGGACAGAGCCAGATCCGCACTGCGCCCTGCCTGCCTGTCGGCCGTGGGCCAGTGGACACAGCCAGATCCACACAGCACCCTCTCTGCCCGTCTCCCGTGGGTGAGTGGACACAGCCAGATCCACAGTTCGCCTTGCCTGCCCGTCTCCCCTGGGTGAGTGGACACAGCCAGATCCGCACTGCGCCCTGCCTGCCCGTTTCCCATGGGTGAGTGGACACGGCCAGATCTGCACTGCGCCCTGCCTGCCCGTCTGTCGTGGGTGAGTGGACACAGCCAGATCCGCACTGCGCCCTGCCTGCCCGTCTCCCGTGGGTGAGTGGAGACAGCCAGATCCGCACTGCGCCCTGCCTGCCAGTCTGCCATGGGTGAGTGGACACAGCCAGACCCGCACTGCGCCATGCCTGCCTGTCTGCCGTGGGTCAGTGGACATAGCCAGATCCACACAGCACCCTCTCTACCCATCTCCCGTGAGTGAGTGGACACAGCCAGATCCACACTGCCCCTTGCCTGACCGCCTCGATTGGGTGAGTGGACACAGCCAGATCCGCACTGCGCCCTGCCTGCCCGTCTGCCGTGGGTCAGTGGACATAGCCAGATCCACACAGCACCCTCTCTGCCCGTCTCCCTTGGGTGAGTGGACACAGCCAGATCCACACTGCGCCTTGCCTGCCCGCCTCCCATGGGTGAGTGGACACAGCCAGGTCCGCACTCCGCCCTGCCTGCCAGTCTGCCGTGGGTGAGTGGACACAGCCAGATCTGCACTGCGCCCTGCCTGCCCGTCTGCCGTGGTCAGTGGACATAGGCAGATCCACACAGCACCCTCTATGCCCGTCTCCCGTGGGTGAGTGGACACAGCCAGATCCACACTGCGCCTTGCCTGCCCGTCTCCCGTGGGTGAGTGGACACAGCCAGATCTGGACTGCGCCCTGCCTGCCCGTCTGCTGTGGGTGAGTGGAATCAGCCAGATCCGCACTGCGCCCTGCCTGCCCGTCTGCCGTGGGTCAGTGGACATAGCCAGATCCACACAGCACCCTCTCTGCCCGTAACCCGTGGGTGAGCGGACACAGCCAGATCCACACTGCGCCTTGCCTTCCCGTCTCCCTTGGGTGAGTGGACACAGCCAGATCCGCACTGCGCCCTGCCTGCCCGTCTGCCGTGGGTGAGTGGACACAGCCACATCCGCATTGCGCCCTGCCTGCTCGTCTGCCGTGGGTCAGTGGACATAGCAAGATCCAAACAGCACCCTCTCTGCCCGTCTCCCGTGGGTGAGTGGACACAGCCAGATCCGCACTGCGCCCTGCCTGCCCGTCTGCCTTGGGTGATTGGACACAGCCAGATCCGCACTGCGCCCTGCCTGCCCGTATCCCGTGGGTGAGTGGACACAGCCAGATCCACACTGCGCCTTGCCTGCCCGCCTCCCATGGGTGAGTGGACACAGCCAGATCCGCAATCCGCCCTGACTGCTAGTCTGCCGTGGGTGAGTGGACACAGCCAGATCCGCACTGCGCCCTGCCTGCCCGTCTGCCGTGGGTGAGTGGACACAGCCAGATCAACACTGCGCCTTGCCTGCCCGCCTCCCGTGGGTGAGTGGACACAGCCAGATCCGCACTGCGCCCTGCCTGCCAGTCTGCCGTGGGTGAGTGGACAGAGCCAGATCCGCACTGCGCCCTGCCTGCCTGTCGGCCGTGGGCCAGTGGACACAGCCAGATCCACACAGCACCCTCTCTGCCCGTCTCCCGTGGGTGAGTGGACACAGCCAGATCCACAGTTCGCCTTGCCTGCCCGTCTCCCCTGGGTGAGTGGACACAGCCAGATCCGCACTGCGCCCTGCCTGCCCGTTTCCCATGGGTGAGTGGACACGGCCAGATCTGCACTGCGCCCTGCCTGCCCGTCTGTCGTGGGTGAGTGGACACAGCCAGATCCGCACTGCGCCCTGCCTGCCCGTCTCCCGTGGGTGAGTGGAGACAGCCAGATCCGCACTGCGCCCTGCCTGCCAGTCTGCCATGGGTGAGTGGACACAGCCAGACCCGCACTGCGCCATGCCTGCCTGTCGGCCGTGGGTCAGTGGACATAGCCAGATCCACACAGCACCCTCTCTACCCGTCTCCCGTGAGTGAGTGGACACAGCCAGATCCACACTGCCCCTTGCCTGACCGCCTCCCTTGGGTGAGTGGACACAGCCAGATCCGCACTGCGCCCTGCCTGCCCGTCTGCCGTGGGTCAGTGGACATAGCCAGATCCACACAGCACCCTCTCTGCCCGTCTCCCTTGGGTGAGTGGACACAGCCAGATCCACACTGCGCCTTGCCTGCCCGCCTCCCATGGGTGAGTGGACACAGCCAGGTCCGCACTCCGCCCTGCCTGCCAGTCTGCCGTGGGTGAGTGGACACAGCCAGATCCACACTGCGCCTTGCCTGCCCGTCTCCCGTGGGTGAGTGGACACAGCCAGATCTGCACTGCGCCCTGCCTGCCCGTCTGCTGTGGGTGAGTGGAATCAGCCAGATCCGCACTGCGCCCTGCCTGCCCGTCTGCCGTGGGTCAGTGGACATAGCCAGATCCACACAGCACCCTCTCTGCCCGTAACCCGTGGGTGAGCGGACACAGCCAGATCCACACTGCGCCTTGCCTTCCCGTCTCCCGTGGGTGAGTGGACACAGCCAGATCCGCACTGCGCCCTGCCTGCCCGTCTGCCGTGGGTGAGTGGACACAGCCACATCCGCATTGCGCCCTGCCTGCTCGTCTGCCGTGGGTCAGTGGACATAGCAAGATCCAAACAGCACACTCTCTGCCCGTCTCCCGTGGGTGAGTGGACACAGCCAGATCCGCACTGCGCCCTGCCTGCCCGTCTGCCTTGGGTGATTGGACACAGCCAGATCCGCACTGCGCCCTGCCTGCCCGTATCCCGTGGGTGAGTGGACACAGCCAGATCCACACTGCGCCTTGCCTGCCCGCCTCCCATGGGTGAGTGGACACAGCCAGATCCGCAATCCGCCCTGACTGCTAGTCTGCCGTGGGTGAGTGGACACAGCCAGATCCACACTGCGCCCTGCCTGCCCGTCTGCCGTGGTCAGTGGACATAGGCAGATCCACACAGCACCCTCTCTGCCCGTCTCCCGTGGGTGAGTGGAAACAGCCAGATCCGCACTGGGCCTTGCCTGCCCGTCTCCCGTGGGTGAGTGGACACAGCCAGATCCGCACTGCGCCCTGCCTGCCCGTCTGCTGTGGGTGAGTGGACACAGCCAGATCCGCACTGCGCCCTACCTGCCCGTCTGCCGTGGGTCAGTGGACATAGCCAGATCCACACAGCACCCTCTCTGTCCGTCTCCCGTGGGTGAGTGGACACAGCTAGATCCACACTGCGCCCTGCCTGCCCGTCTGCCGTGAGTGAGTGGACACAGCCAGATCCGCACTGCGCCCTGCCTGCCCGTCTGCTGTGGGTCAGTGACATAGCCAGATCTGGCTGTCATTGCACACAGCCAGATCCGCACTGCGCCCTGCCTGCCCGTCTGCCGTGGGTGAGTGGACACAGCCACATCCGCATTGCGCCCTGCCTGCTCGTCTGCCGTGGGTCAGTGGACATAGCAAGATCCACACAGCACCCTCTCTGCCCGTCACCCGTGGGTGAGTGGACACAGCCAGATCCGCACTGCGCCCTGCCTGCCCGTCTGCCGTGGGTGAGTGGACACAGCCAGATCCACACTACGCCCTGCCTGCCCGTCTGCCGTGGGTCAGTGGACATAGCCAGATGCACACAGCACCCTCTCTGCCCGTCACCCGTGGGTGAGTGGACACAGCCAGATCCGCACTGCGCCCTGCCTGCCCGTCTGCCGAGGGTGAGTGGACACAGGCAGATCCGCACTGCACCCTGCCTGCCCGTCTGCCGTGGGTGAGTGGACACAGCCAGATCCACACTACGCCCTGCCTGCCCGTCTGCCGTGGGTCAGTGGACATAGCCAGATGCACACAGCACCGTCTCTGCCCGTATCCCGTGGGTGAGTGGACACAGCCAGATCCACACTGAGCCTTGCCTGCCCGTCTCCCGTGGGTGAGTGGACACAGCCAGATCCGCACTGCGCCCTGCCTGCCAGTCTGCCGTGGGTGATTGGACACAGCCAGATCCGCACTGCGCCCTGCCTGCCCCTCTGCC
Organism: Microcebus murinus; assembly: GCF_040939455.1. Classification (NCBI taxonomy): domain Eukaryota; kingdom Metazoa; phylum Chordata; class Mammalia; order Primates; family Cheirogaleidae; genus Microcebus; species Microcebus murinus. Next base: position 32,243,556 of record NC_134125.1, on the reverse strand, counting down.
GTGGGTCAGTGGACATAGCCAGATCCACACAGCACCCTCTCTTCCCGTCTCCCGTGGGTGAGTGGACACAGCGAGATCCACACTGCCCCTTGCCTGCACGTCTCCCATGAGTGAGTGGACACAGCCAGATCCGCACTGCGCCCTGCCTGCCCGTCTTCCGTGGGTGAGTGGACACAGCCAGATCCGCACAGCGCCCTGCCTGCCCCTCTCCCGAGGGTGAGTGGACACAGCCAGATCCGCACTGCGCCCTGCCTACACGTCTGCCGTGGGTCAGTGGACATAGCAAGATCCACACCGCACCCTGCTTGCCCGTCTCCCCTGGGTGAGTGGACACAGCCAGATCCACACGGCGCCCTGCCTTCGCGTCTCCCGTGGGTGTGTGAACAGAGCCAAATCCTCGCAGTACCCTGCCTGCATATCTCCTTTGGGTGAGTGGACACAGCCAGATCCACATAGCGCCCTGCATGCCCGTCTCCCGTGGGTGTGTGGACACAGCCATATCCACACAGCACCTTGACTGCCCGTCTCAGGTCGGTGTGTGTACACAGCCAGATCCACACAGCACCCTTCCTGCCTGTCTCCCGTGGGTGTGTGGACACAGCCAGATCCACACAGCACCCTTCCTGCCCCTTTCCCGTTTGTGAGTGGACATAGTGACTTCCATCTGCGCACTCCCTGTCCGTCAACTATGTGTGTGTTGATAGAGCCCGTTGCTGACCACGCTTGCTTGCCCGTTTCCCGTGGGTGAGTGGACAGTCAGAGCTATACAGCACCGAGTCTGCCCCTCTCCGGTGGGTGAGTGAACGCATCGAGATCCACACAGCGCCCTGTCTGACCGTCTCTCGTGTGGGATTCGACACAGGCAGATCCACACATCGCCCTGCCTACCTGTCTTCCGTGGGTGAGTGGACACAGCCTATCCACCCAGCTCCCTGCCTGCTCGTCTCCTTAGGGTGAGTGGACACAACGAAATTCACACAGCGCCCAACCTGTCCGTCTCCTGAGAGTGAGTGGACATAGCCACTCTTTTCTGAGTAGGTACTCTCTATTATTTTTTAAACGTATATAAGAAACAGTTTTTTATTAAGAACTCCCGCATGTGCAATGACCCAAAAATCTCTTGTAAATGCCTTGTTTTTACAGTAGGCTTTTCTGAGAATGGAAAACACTTCTATATTGTTTTTACAAAAATATAATAAACATTGTCATTTCATAAAAAACTCCCTTATATAAATGATTACAGATTCATATACATAAGCGATGGAGACCTCTTTATACGTTATTCTCTAATTGAAATATACAATTGTTTGCAGTGAGTTAGACGCACAGAAAGTGCATTGCCTCATCTGTGAGAACGGAAACACATTTTTCATTGTTTTCAAAAAAAGCATATAAGAAATATTCAGTTCTTACATATGTACCGGAAGGTGGTGACCCATACTGGGAACCCTCTCTCCAAGAGGGCCTTCGATGGTACTAAATGACATTGGGATTCGGTGTAAGCCGCTGCCCGTGGAAGGCCGGCTATGACAGAAAGAAAGGTCATTTGGGCACAGAGTGTAATTGATTGGAGTAAAAATTATGAGACAAGGAACCAATAGGTTGTTGTTTGTAGAAATGTTGAAGACTATGCTTCAGGCCCGCAGTGTTAAAATAGGAAAAAACCAGAAATTATTTTGTTTTGTAGTAGCAGTTTGTCCTTGGTTCCCTGAGGAATGAACGGTAAATTTAGATACATGGAAGAAGGTAGGAGTTAAATTGCAGGATTATTACTCAGCCCACGGACCTTAGAAGGTTGCGATGGACGCTTTTTATCTTTGAAATCTTATTAGGGATTGTCTAAACCCCCGACATGAAAGACAGCGCTTAACTTGAGGCCGGAGTTTTGCAATCCTTGAGGATGAATCGAATGATCACTCTCCTCCTTTGCCTCTTAACCCTTATCAGGAGGATCATGATCTAACGAGTTCTCGCATCTACAGCCTCTGTGACTTCTCATACTCAGAAACAGGCACATAACGTGTTAAGGAATTAGAAAGTCTAAAAATTATGATGCAACAACTTCTTATTCAAAATACTGCTATAGGCTTATTATTAGGTAGTATCACTTTGAAAGGCTGATATGTGACACCGGGAATCGGGATCAGGATTATACAGGAGAAAATAAACTTTTGGTCTCCTCTCCTAGCTCTATTTCTGTTGTGTATCTTGGCCAGCCCATTGGTCAGCTCGTTTTGATCCCTTTGATAGCCCTTGGTCAAGTACAATCGCAACAAGCGCGGGTTCCCTCTGCTTAAGGCTTCTCAGATGCTTACTGGATGCTATTACTAGGAATAAGCCTGAACTGGTTTTGTGGGTGAACAGCAAGCTAGCCTTAAAATTAGTAGAACAGGAATTGTCCCACCAAAATGTTTCTTATGTAAACTATAACTGGAATGGGCTGGCTATGGTTTACCGACTTCTCATACCCCCTCAGCAGTCCTCTATCAAGGGGAACCACTGATGTGGCTACATTTGCCATCCTATATCTCTAAACTTCTAATTCATTATGAGATGGTTGCTACCTTAGTACATATGCTGCGTTCAAAATCCTGCAAATTACTTGATAAAGAGCCACACTTTGTGTTTCATTTTCTCGTTAGCAACAGGACTGGTTGTTATAGCATAGTGACTCCTGGACCACAGCCCTGGCCAGTTACCCTGTAAAAATTGATAACCATTACACCACGATAAGTTGTTATATTTTGCTATACTACATCCGTTTATTTTTGTTGCCCAAGTGTCTCTTGTACCCCTTGGCAACGCTGTTCTGATTTTTACAGATGGGTTTCTAATGGTATGGCAGTCCATTCAGTTAACAATGACATTAAATCTTGGTACACTGGGTCTCCTCCTCTCAAGCGGTTGAATTGCAGGCAATTTTTTTCAGCTTTACAGGACATCCGTGCTAAGACTGTTAACCTTTATTCAGATAGCCATTATGTGATTCGGCCACTCCAAGTCATAGAGAATGTGCCCTTTATTGGGACTTCTAATAATAAGGTTCAGAAATAGTTTCGTGCCTTGCAAGCTCTCATGCACTCACGTACAGAACGATGTTTCTTTGGGCACCTTCGTGCTCTTTCTCACCTGCCTGGTCCTCTCAGCCAAGGAAATGAAATTGCAGATCTTGCCACTAGAACCAAACCCCTTCGTATTTTGTTAACTCAAGTGCAGTTAGCACAGCAGTCCAATGCTTTGCACAACCAAAATAGCTGCGCTCTCAAGCAACAGTTCAAAATCACTAGAGAAACTGCTCGAAAAATTGTAAAAGCTTGCTCTTCTTGTTACTCCCTGTCCCCCATTATGTTGTTAATAGCAGAAGCCTTTTACCTAACCATTATGCCAAATGGATGTGACCCTTATTTCTTCTTTTGGTCGATTAAAATATGTTCATCTGACCATAGACTCTTATTCTGGGTATTTAATAGCCACATTTTAACTAGGCAAGGCTGGTAAACATTGTGTAACTCATTGCCTCCGGTGCTTTGCTTCAGTGGGCCAGCCTAAATGTATAAAAACAGACAATGGGCCGGGCGTGGTGGCTCATGCCTGTAATCCTAGCACTTTGGGAGGCCGAGGCGGGCGGATTGCTCAAGGTCAGGAGTTCGAAACCAGCCTGAGCGAGACCCCGTCTCTAACAAAAATAGAAAGAAATTAATTGACCAAATAAAAATATATATACAAAAAATTAGCCGGGCATGGTGGCGCATGCCTGTAGTCCCAGCTACTCGGGAGGCTGAGGCAGTATGATCGCTGAGCCCCGGAGATTGAGGTTGCTGTGAGCCACGCTGACGCTACGGCACTCACTCTAGCCTGAGCAACATAGTGAGATTCTGTCTCAAAACAAACAAACAAACAAACAAACAAAAACCAGACAATGGCCCTGGATACACGAGTCACAAATTTCAAACATTCTTACGGAAAATGGGATCAGTCATAAAACAGAAATTCTTTATAACACCCAAGGACAAAGCATTGTAGAACGTGCCCACTAGTCTCTCAAAAATCAACTTTTGAAAATAAAAAAGGGGGAACTCTACCCCTTAACGCCCCCCCCCCCGAATTAGCTAAACCATGATCTCTTTATTTTAAATTTTTAATTTTGGACAAAGATCGTTCAACAGCCAAGCGGTTTTGGTGTACTAATTCCAACAAAGACACGCCGTCGGTTTTGTGGAAGGATCCACGGACTAGGCAGAGGTCAGAACCTGCAGCCACTTATTGGACTTATATATCAGACCTCCCCTTTACTCCACCCGTTGGGCTTGGAAGATCGTGTTGTTCCTATGTCAGTGATCCCAGGGCTCTGGGAGCACCCGCTAATGACCACATCCAGCATGCTAAGGTATCTGCTTATAATTATACAGGACTCAGCTCTGATCATATTTGTTTCCATCGTGAGGGTTATTTTCCAGGGTGTGTTCTTGTATCTACTTATGTATATTACAATATAAAAGGTGTTAAACGGTCTCTGTTTAGGTCAAGTTTAGACAGGAGGTTTTCTGGCTCTGCGTCCTCTGATTTGCCACCGCCGCCCGGAGTACTTCCCTGTGGAAAGGAGCTGGTTGCTTGTACTCTGCACGTGCTCTGGGGAAGTTGCCGTGAACCAATTCCACCTAAGATTCCTATTCTCGGGACGACTCAGAGCATATATGATTGGACCCCGGCAGTAACTCACAGTGAGTATTTGGGGGACAAGAGTTTTGTTGAGGTGATATGGACAACTCCTTCAAAGGTATACCAGACTAGTTTCTGGAAACTTGTTGCTGGAAGGGGTAAATTCTCTGCAAGAGAGTCTGGAGGACTCTACACAAAAACTACGGTTAAGGACTTATCTGCTTGTGTCCCTGAACATTTGTACTCATGATAGGCAATGTGAATATTCGTACTGTCACTCATGGTTTTGAAATATCATGCCTTAATTGTCAACTAACTAATTGTATACAATCTCTTTCTTATCCTGATAGAATGGTTGTGTTATACCGCACCGCCATTGTGGTGGTCCCAGCTAATGTCTCTAGCCCACGGCATGATGATAAAGGATTGCAAATGTGGAAGGAGGTGAACGCTATTTTGCTAAGGCTTAAAAGATTTATTGGGTTACTCATAACTGGCATTGTAGCTCTACTAGGATCTTCTGCTGCGGCTTGAGTGACGTTGACACAGAAGATTAAAAACAGACCATTATTTCAATAATATCTCTAAAATGTCATTCAGGCATTGGGTACCCAAGAACATATTTATAAAAAGATTGAAGACCACGCTTTATATGAGGTGGTCCAGATACTGGGAGAGGAATTACATGAGCTTCGGCTACGTAGCCAACTCCACGGCCAAGACAATTATCAGTGGATTTGTGTAACTCCCCGACCTTATAATGAGAGTAACTATAATTGAGCTAAGGTCCAAAATAACCTGGCAAGTATCTGGCAATGTGTAAATGCATCTATTTGCTCCAAGATTTGCTCCAAAATCATCAGGAAATAACAGGCATGTTGGAGACTGCTTAATACTAGCATTGCCGCAAAAGCGCGAGATTTTCTCAATCAACTTTTTGGACATAGTCTATCTTATGGAAATTGTAAAAGCATATTCTTTATGATTATTGGGGCTTTGTTCTTCTCCTGGTAATTATGTTTGTTACGCCTCTGCTACTGCAACTGATTGCTAAGAATATTTTGGCTGTTACCGCTGCCATACACTCCCCTAACTTGCAAATGAAAGCTTACCAGCGACCCTGCAATTAATTATAAAGGGAAGGTAGAGGTGTTGGGAGCTGTCCGAAAACGGTAGAGTTAAAGTACGGTTGCTACCCGGAACACTGGGGTTCTTGAGACATGGCACCTGGCGCCTTAACTCAGGGCTCTGACATTCTTTGTCTTTCTTCCAGATCACGGAGCGTGCTGGAGATAGCAGTAACAGTAATAGGAGGTCACTGAAGTAAGCCTGTGCACACAGCCCTTATAGCTTATAACCCCCACCGAAGCCCTACACCTTTCCCAGAATTGTTAATTACGCTTGGGTGCTCTTTTCCCTGAACTGAGTAATCATAGTTGAGTATTTGTAGCTTTTTGAATATCAGAAAAAAGTTAAGTTGTATATTAGAAAACTGCTTAAGCGAGGGAAAGGGCTACTAAAGTGAGGTAAGGTTGAAAGAAAAAAAGAACGGTTTTGTTTTCTGGTTCCTTTGCATTTCCCTTCTCCTTTGTTATCTGTATACATATAGCAACGGAAATAAACTAGGCGCGGCAGGCACCAAGGACTCCGTCCTCCCGTCTCCATATTTTTGTTTCTTCATTTCTAAGCCTCGCCCTTTAACTCCAGGTGCCGTACGTCATCGGCTGGAACCTGCAGATCATTCATAAAGAAATGCCATATATAAAAATCTTTACAGAGACTTACACAAAGGTTATAAAGTGCCTATTACACTTGTTTTTCAGTGAGAACTGAAACTGCGTACTATGCGGTCATAAACACATATAACAAGCACACACTTCTTTAATAAATGATTCCCCTTTGCAAAGACTTACACAAAGGAGACTGTGACTTCTTTATATGCTTGCTTTTCTCTGAGAACTGAAAAACTATGTACAAGATTTTGACAAACGCATATAAGATACATTCAGTTTTTTCATAACGAACTTCCACAGGTTAGCAACTAACCTGTGGAATACACACACACACACACACACACACACACACACACACACAAGGTGCGCCTCCACTGCTGGACCTGCCAAGGTGGAGACCTTCCAGCCCCCCTCCTCAACTCGCCTTGCCTCCTTCCCCTTTGCGGCCCCCACCCCCAGAGCGCCACTGCTCACTGCGCAGGCACAGGGTGCTCGATCTTTGACCCCAGCAAGTGCCCGCCCTCCCGAACAACCCCTTTCAGCTGTGTCCCACGCCCTGTGGGTGGGCGGGCGCCAAGTCCCCCCGGCCAGGGCTTAGGCACAGCCCATTGGTTAGGGAAGCGAGTATAAGGGCCGTCTCTTGCGGGTGAGTGGACACAGCCAGATCCACACTGCGCCCTGCCTGCCCGTCTCCCGTGGGTGAGTGGACACAGCCAGATCCACAATTCGCACTCACTGCAGGTCTCCCGTGGGTGATTGGACACAGCCAGATCCACACTTCGCACTCACTGCCCATCTCCCGTGGGTGAGTGGACACAGCCAGATCCACACTGCACCCTCACTACCCATCTCCCGTGGGTGAGTGGACACAGCCAGATCCACACAGCGCACTCACTGCCTGTCTCCCGTGGGTGAGTGGACACAACCAGATCCACAATGCGACCTCACTGCCCGTCTCCCCTGGGTGAATGGACACAGCCAGATGCACTCAGCGCACTCACTGCCCGTCTCCCATGGGTGAGTGGACACAACCAGATCCACAATGCGACCCCACTGCCCGTCTCCCCTGGGTGAGTGGACACAGCCAGATCCACACTGCGCCCTCAGTGACCGTCTCCCGAGGGTGAGTGGACACAGCAAGATCCAAACTGCGCCCTGACTGGCCGTCTCCCGTGCGTGAGTGGACACAGCCATATCCACACTGCGCCCTCACGGCCCGTATCCCGTGGATCAGGGGACACAGCCAGATCCACACTGGGCCCTCAAAGCCCATCTCCTGTGGGTGAGTGGACACAGCTAGATCCACACTGGGCCCTGCCTGCCCATCTCCCGTGGGAGTGTGGACACCGCCGGATCCACACAGCGCCCTCACTGCCAGCCCCCCTGGGTCAGTGGACATAGCCAGATCAACACTGCGCCCTCACTGCCCGTCTCCCATGGGTGAGTGGACACAGCCATATCCACACTGCGCCCTCAGTGACCGTCTCCCTAGGGTGAGTAGACACAGCAAGATCCACACTGCGCCCTGCCTGCCTGTCTCCCGTGGGTGAGTGGACACAGCCAGATCCACAGAGCACCCTCTCTTCCCGTCTCCAGTGGGTGAGTGGACACAGCCAGATCCACACAGCGCCCTCACTGCTTGTCTCCCGTGGGTGAGTGGACACAGCCAGATCCACACTGCGCCCTCACTGCCCGTCTCCCGTGGGTCAGTGGACACAGCCTGATCCACATTGCACCCTCAGTGACCGTTTCCGGAGGGTGAGTGGACACAGCAAGATCCACACTGCGCCGTGCATGCCCGTCTCCCGTGGGTGAGTGGACACAGCCAAATACACACTGCGCCCTCAGGGCCCATCTCCCGTGGGTCACTGGACAGAGCAAGATCCAGACTGGGCCCTCAAAGCCCGGCTCCCGTGGGTGAGTGGACATAGCCATATCCACACTACCCCCTGCCTGCTCGTCTCCCGTGGGTGAGTGGACACGGCCGGATCCACACAGCGCCCTCACTGCCCGTCTCCCGTGGGTGATTGGACAAAGCCAGATCCACCCAGCGCCCTCACTGCCCGTCTACCGTGGGTGATTGGACACATCCAGATCCACAATTCGCACTCACTGGCCATCTCACGTGGGTGAGTGGACAAAGCCAGATCCACACTGCACACTCACTGCCCATCTCCCGTGGGTGAGTGGACACAGCTAGATCCACACTGCACACTCACTGCCCGTCTCCCGTGGGTGAGTGGACACAGGAAGATCCACACTACGCCCTCACTGCCCGTCTCCCATTTGTTTGTGGACACAGCCAAATCCACACTGCGCCCTGCCTGCCCGTCTCCCGTGTGTGAGTGGACACAGCCATATCCACACAGCGCACTCACCGCCCGTCTCCCGTGGGTGAGTGGACACAACCAGATCCACAATGCGACTTCACTGCCCATCTCCCCTGGGTGAATGGACACAGCCAGATGCACACTTCGCACTTACTGCCCGTCTTCCGTGGGTGAGTGGACTCAGCCAGATCCACACTGCGCCCTGCCTGCCCATCTCCCGTGGGAGTGGGGACACAGCCAGATCCACACTGCGACTTCAGTGACCGTCTCCCGAGTGTGAGTGGACACAGCCAGATCCACACTGCGCCTTCAGTGACGGTCTCCGGAGGGTGAGTGGACACAGCCAGATCCAAAATGCGCCTTGCCTGACCGTCTCCCGTGGGTGAGTGGACACAGCCAGATCCACTCAGCACCCTCTGTCCCCGTCTCCCATGGGTGAGTGGACACAGCCAGATCCGCACTGCGCCCTGCCTGACCGTCTGCCGTGGGTGAGTGGACATAGCCAGATCCACACAGCACCCTCTCTGCCCGTCTCCCGTGGGTGAGTGGACACAGCCAGATCAACACTGCGCCTTGCCTGCCCGCCTCCCGTGGGTGAGTGGACACAGCCAGATCCGCACTGCGCCCTGCCTGCCAGTCTGCCGTGGGTGAGTGGACAGAGCCAGATCCGCACTGCGCCCTGCCTGCCTGTCGGCCGTGGGCCAGTGGACACAGCCAGATCCACACAGCACCCTCTCTGCCCGTCTCCCGTGGGTGAGTGGACACAGCCAGATCCACAGTTCGCCTTGCCTGCCCGTCTCCCCTGGGTGAGTGGACACAGCCAGATCCGCACTGCGCCCTGCCTGCCCGTTTCCCATGGGTGAGTGGACACGGCCAGATCTGCACTGCGCCCTGCCTGCCCGTCTGTCGTGGGTGAGTGGACACAGCCAGATCCGCACTGCGCCCTGCCTGCCCGTCTCCCGTGGGTGAGTGGAGACAGCCAGATCCGCACTGCGCCCTGCCTGCCAGTCTGCCATGGGTGAGTGGACACAGCCAGACCCGCACTGCGCCATGCCTGCCTGTCTGCCGTGGGCCAGTGGACATAGCCAGATCCACACAGCACCCTCTCTACCCATCTCCCGTGAGTGAGTGGACACAGCCAGATCCACACTGCCCCTTGCCTGACCGCCTCGATTGGGTGAGTGGACACAGCCAGATCCGCACTGCGCCCTGCCTGCCCGTCTGCCGTGGGTCAGTGGACATAGCCAGATCCACACAGCACCCTCTCTGCCCGTCTCCCTTGGGTGAGTGGACACAGCCAGATCCACACTGCGCCTTGCCTGCCCGCCTCCCATGGGTGAGTGGACACAGCCAGGTCCGCACTCCGCCCTGCCTGCCAGTCTGCCGTGGGTGAGTGGACACAGCCAGATCCGCACTGCGCCCTGCCTGCCCGTCTGCCGTGGTCAGTGGACATAGGCAGATCCACACAGCACACTCTATGCCCGTCTCCCGTGGGTGAGTGGACACAGCCAGATCCACACTGCGCCTTGCCTGCCCGTCTCCCGTGGGTGAGTGGACACAGCCAGATCTGGACTGCGCCCTGCCTGCCCGTCTGCTGTGGGTGAGTGGAATCAGCCAGATCCGCACTGCGCCCTGCCTGCCCGTCTGCCGTGGGTCAGTGGACATAGCCAGATCCACACAGCACCCTCTCTGCCCGTAACCCGTGGGTGAGCGGACACAGCCAGATCCACACTGCGCCTTGCCTTCCCGTCTCCCTTGGGTGAGTGGACACAGCCAGATCCGCACTGCGCCCTGCCTGCCCGTCTGCCGTGGGTGAGTGGACACAGCCACATCCGCATTGCGCCCTGCCTGCTCGTCTGCCGTGGGTCAGTGGACATAGCAAGATCCAAACAGCACCCTCTCTGCCCGTCTCCCGTGGGTGAGTGGACACAGCCAGATCCGCACTGCGCCCTGCCTGCCCGTCTGCCTTGGGTGATTGGACACAGCCAGATCCGCACTGCGCCCTGCCTGCCCGTATCCCGTGGGTGAGTGGACACAGCCAGATCCACACTGCGCCTTGCCTGCCCGCCTCCCATGGGTGAGTGGACACAGCCAGATCCGCAATCCGCCCTGACTGCTAGTCTGCCGTGGGTGAGTGGACACAGCCAGATCCGCACTGCGCCCTGCCTGCCCGTCTGCCGTGGGTGAGTGGACACAGCCAGATCAACACTGCGCCTTGCCTGCCCGCCTCCCGTGGGTGAGTGGACACAGCCAGATCCGCACTGCGCCCTGCCTGCCAGTCTGCCGTGGGTGAGTGGACAGAGCCAGATCCGCACTGCGCCCTGCCTGCCTGTCGGCCGTGGGCCAGTGGACACAGCCAGATCCACACAGCACCCTCTCTGCCCGTCTCCCGTGGGTGAGTGGACACAGCCAGATCCACAGTTCGCCTTGCCTGCCCGTCTCCCCTGGGTGAGTGGACACAGCCAGATCCGCACTGCGCCCTGCCTGCCCGTTTCCCATGGGTGAGTGGACACGGCCAGATCTGCACTGCGCCCTGCCTGCCCGTCTGTCGTGGGTGAGTGGACACAGCCAGATCCGCACTGCGCCCTGCCTGCCCGTCTCCCGTGGGTGAGTGGAGACAGCCAGATCCGCACTGCGCCCTGCCTGCCAGTCTGCCATGGGTGAGTGGACACAGCCAGACCCGCACTGCGCCATGCCTGCCTGTCGGCCGTGGGTCAGTGGACATAGCCAGATCCACACAGCACCCTCTCTACCCGTCTCCCGTGAGTGAGTGGACACAGCCAGATCCACACTGCCCCTTGCCTGACCGCCTCCCTTGGGTGAGTGGACACAGCCAGATCCGCACTGCGCCCTGCCTGCCCGTCTGCCGTGGGTCAGTGGACATAGCCAGATCCACACAGCACCCTCTCTGCCCGTCTCCCTTGGGTGAGTGGACACAGCCAGATCCACACTGCGCCTTGCCTGCCCGCCTCCCATGGGTGAGTGGACACAGCCAGGTCCGCACTCCGCCCTGCCTGCCAGTCTGCCGTGGGTGAGTGGACACAGCCAGATCCACACTGCGCCTTGCCTGCCCGTCTCCCGTGGGTGAGTGGACACAGCCAGATCTGCACTGCGCCCTGCCTGCCCGTCTGCTGTGGGTGAGTGGAATCAGCCAGATCCGCACTGCGCCCTGCCTGCCCGTCTGCCGTGGGTCAGTGGACATAGCCAGATCCACACAGCACCCTCTCTGCCCGTAACCCGTGGGTGAGCGGACACAGCCAGATCCACACTGCGCCTTGCCTTCCCGTCTCCCGTGGGTGAGTGGACACAGCCAGATCCGCACTGCGCCCTGCCTGCCCGTCTGCCGTGGGTGAGTGGACACAGCCACATCCGCATTGCGCCCTGCCTGCTCGTCTGCCGTGGGTCAGTGGACATAGCAAGATCCAAACAGCACACTCTCTGCCCGTCTCCCGTGGGTGAGTGGACACAGCCAGATCCGCACTGCGCCCTGCCTGCCCGTCTGCCTTGGGTGATTGGACACAGCCAGATCCGCACTGCGCCCTGCCTGCCCGTATCCCGTGGGTGAGTGGACACAGCCAGATCCACACTGCGCCTTGCCTGCCCGCCTCCCATGGGTGAGTGGACACAGCCAGATCCGCAATCCGCCCTGACTGCTAGTCTGCCGTGGGTGAGTGGACACAGCCAGATCCACACTGCGCCCTGCCTGCCCGTCTGCCGTGGTCAGTGGACATAGGCAGATCCACACAGCACCCTCTCTGCCCGTCTCCCGTGGGTGAGTGGAAACAGCCAGATCCGCACTGGGCCTTGCCTGCCCGTCTCCCGTGGGTGAGTGGACACAGCCAGATCCGCACTGCGCCCTGCCTGCCCGTCTGCTGTGGGTGAGTGGACACAGCCAGATCCGCACTGCGCCCTGCCTGCCCGTCTGCCGTGGGTCAGTGGACATAGCCAGATCCACACAGCACCCTCTCTGTCCGTCTCCCGTGGGTGAGTGGACACAGCTAGATCCACACTGCGCCCTGCCTGCCCGTCTGCCGTGGGTGAGTGGACACAGCCAGATCCGCACTGCGACCTGCCTGCCCGTCTGCTGTGGGTCAGTGACATAGCCAGATCTGGCTGTCATTGCACACAGCCAGATCCGCACTGCGCCCTGCCTGCCCGTCTGCCGTGGGTGAGTGGACACAGCCACATCCGCATTGCGCCCTGCCTGCTCGTCTGCCGTGGGTCAGTGGACATAGCAAGATCCACACAGCACCCTCTCTGCCCGTCACCCGTGGGTGAGTGGACACAGCCAGATCCGCACTGCGCCCTGCCTGCCCGTCTGCCGTGGGTGAGTGGACACAGCCAGATCCACACTACGCCCTGCCTGCCCGTCTGCCGTGGGTCAGTGGACATAGCCAGATGCACACAGCACCCTCTCTGCCCGTCACCCGTGGGTGAGTGGACACAGCCAGATCCGCACTGCGCCCTGCCTGCCCGTCTGCCGAGGGTGAGTGGACACAGGCAGATCCGCACTGCACCCTGCCTGCCCGTCTGCCGTGGGTGATTGGACACAGCCAGATCCGCACTGCGCCCTGCCTGCCCCTCTGCCGTGGGTCAGTGGACATAGCCAGATCCACACAGCACCCTCTCTTCCCGTCTCCCGTGGGTGAGTGGACACAGCGAGATCCACACTGCCCCTTGCCTGCACGTCTCCCATGAGTGAGTGGACACAGCCAGATCCGCACTGCGCCCTGCCTGCCCGTCTTCCGTGGGTGAGTGGACACAGCCAGATCCGCACTGCGCCCTGCCTGCCCCTCTCCCGAGGGTGAGTGGACACAGCCAGATCCGCACTGCGCCCTGCCTACACGTCTGCCGTGGGTCAGTGGACATAGCAAGATCCACACCGCACCCTGCTTGCCCGTCTCCCCTGGGTGAGTGGACACAGCCAGATCCACACGGCGCCCTGCCTTCGCGTCTCCCGTGGGTGTGTGAACAGAGCCAAATCCACGCAGTACCCTGCCTGCATATCTCCTTTGGGTGAGTGGACACAGCCAGATCCACATAGCGCCCTGCATGCCCGTCTCCCGTGGGTGTGTGGACACAGCCATATCCACACAGCACCTTGACTGCCCGTCTCAGGTCGGTGTGTGTACACAGCCAGATCCACACAGCACCCTTCCTGCCTGTCTCCCGTGGGTGTGTGGACACAGCCAGATCCACACAGCACCCTTCCTGCCCCTTTCCCGTTTGTGAGTGGACATAGTGACTTCCATCTGCGCACTCCCTGTCCGTCAACTATGTGTGTGTTGATAGAGCCCGTTGCTGACCACGCTTGCTTGCCCGTTTCCCGTGGGTGAGTGGACAGTCAGAGCTATACAGCACCGAGTCTGCCCCTCTCCGGTGGGTGAGTGAACGCATCGAGATCCACACAGCGCCCTGTCTGACCGTCTCTCGTGTGGGATTCGACACAGGCAGATCCACACATCGCCCTGCCTACCTGTCTTCCGTGGGTGAGTGGACACAGCCTATCCACCCAGCTCCCTGCCTGCTCGTCTCCTTAGGGTGAGTGGACACAACGAAATTCACACAGCGCCCAACCTGTCCGTCTCCTGAGAGTGAGTGGACATAGCCACTCTTCTCTGAGTAGGTACTCTCTATTATTTTTTAAACGTATATAAGAAACAGTTTTTTATTAAGAACTCCCGCATGTGCAATGACCCAAAAATCTCTTGTAAATGCCTTGTTTTTACAGTAGGCTTTTCTGAGAATGGAAAACACTTCTATATTGTTTTTACAAAAATATAATAAACATTGTCATTTCATAAAAAACTCCCTTATATAAATGATTACAGATTCATATACATAAGCGATGGAGACCTCTTTATACGTTATTCTCTAATTGAAATATACAATTGTTTGCAGTGAGTTAGACGCACAGAAAGTGCATTGCCTCATCTGTGAGAACGGAAACACATTTTTCATTGTTTTCAAAAAAAGCATATAAGAAATATTCAGTTCTTACATATGTACCGGAAGGTGGTGACCCATACTGGGAACCCTCTCTCCAAGAGGGCCTTCGATGGTACTAAATGACATTGGGATTCGGTGTAAGCCGCTGCCCGTGGAAGGCCGGCTATGACAGAAAGAAAGGTCATTTGGGCACAGAGTGTAATTGATTGGAGTAAAAATTATGAGACAAGGAACCAATAGGTTGTTGTTTGTAGAAATGTTGAAGACTATGCTTCAGGCCCGCAGTGTTAAAATAGGAAAAAACCAGAAATTATTTTGTTTTGTAGTAGCAGTTTGTCCTTGGTTCCCTGAGGAATGAACGGTAAATTTAGATACATGGAAGAAGGTAGGAGTTAAATTGCAGGATTATTACTCAGCCCACGGACCTTAGAAGGTTGCGATGGACGCTTTTTATCTTTGAAATCTTATTAGGGATTGTCTAAACCCCCGACATGAAAGACAGCGCTTAACTTGAGGCCGGAGTTTTGCAATCCTTGAGGATGAATCGAATGATCACTCTCCTCCTTTGCCTCTTAACCCTTATCAGGAGGATCATGATCTAAAGAGTTCTCGCATCTACAGCCTCTGTGACTTCTCATACTCAGAAACAGGCACATAACGTGTTAAGGAATTAGAAAGTCTAAAAATTATGATGCAACAACTTCTTATTCAAAATACTGCTATAGGCTTATTATTAGGTAGTATCACTTTGAAAGGCTGATATGTGACACCGGGAATCGGGATCAGGATTATACAGGAGAAAATAAACTTTTGGTCTCCTCTCCTAGCTCTATTTCTGTTGTGTATCTTGGCCAGCCCATTGGTCAGCTCGTTTTGATCCCTTTGATAGCCCTTGGTCAAGTACAATCGCAACAAGCGCGGGTTCCCTCTGCTTAAGGCTTCTCAGATGCTTACTGGATGCTATTACTAGGAATAAGCCTGAACTGGTTTTGTGGGTGAACAGCAAGCTAGCCTTAAAATTAGTAGAACAGGAATTGTCCCACCAAAATGTTTCTTATGTAAACTATAACTGGAATGGGCTGGCTATGGTTTACCGACTTCTCATACCCCCTCAGCAGTCCTCTATCAAGGGGAACCACTGATGTGGCTACATTTGCCATCCTATATCTCTAAACTTCTAATTCATTATGAGATGGTTGCTACCTTAGTACATATGCTGCGTTCAAAATCCTGCAAATTACTTGATAAAGAGCCACACTTTGTGTTTCATTTCCTCGTCAGCAACAGGACTGGTTGTTATAGCATAGTGACTCCTGGACCACAGCCCTGGCCAGTTACCCTGTAAAAATTGATAACCATTACACCACGATAAGTTGTTATATTTTGCTATACTACATCCGTTTATTTTTGTTGCCCAAGTGTCTCTTGTACCCCTTGGCAACGCTGTTCTGATTTTTACAGATGGGTTTCTAATGGTATGGCAGTCCATTCAGTTAACAATGACATTAAATCTTGGTACACTGGGTCTCCTCCTCTCAAGCGGTTGAATTGCAGGCAATTTTTTTCAGCTTTACAGGACATCCGTGCTAAGACTGTTAACCTTTATTCAGATAGCCATTATGTGATTCGGCCACTCCAAGTCATAGAGAATGTGCCCTTTATTGGGACTTCTAATAATAAGGTTCAGAAATAGTTTCGTGCCTTGCAAGCTCTCATGCACTCACGTACAGAACGATGTTTCTTTGGGCACCTTCGTGCTCTTTCTCACCTGCCTGGTCCTCTCAGCCAAGGAAATGAAATTGCAGATCTTGCCACTAGAACCAAACCCCTTCGTATTTTGTTAACTCAAGTGCAGTTAGCACAGCAGTCCAATGCTTTGCACAACCAAAATAGCTGCGCTCTCAAGCAACAGTTCAATATCACTAGAGAAACTGCTCGAAAAATTGTAAAAGCTTGCTCTTCTTGTTACTCCCTGTCCCCCATTATGTTGTTAATAGCAGAGGCCTTTTACCTAACCATTATGCCAAATGGATGTGACCCTTATTTCTTCTTTTGGTCGATTAAAATATGTTCATCTGACCATAGACTCTTATTCTGGGTATTTAATAGCCACATTTTAACTAGGCAAGGCTGGTAAACATTGTGTAACTCATTGCCTCCGGTGCTTTGCTTCAGTGGGCCAGCCTAAATGTATAAAAACAGACAATGGGCCGGGCGTGGTGGCTCATGCCTGTAATCCTAGCACTTTGGGAGGCCGAGGCGGGCGGATTGCTCAAGGTCAGGAGTTCGAAACCAGCCTGAGCGAGACCCCGTCTCTAACAAAAATAGAAAGAAATTAATTGACCAAATAAAAATATATATACAAAAAATTAGCCGGGCATGGTGGCGCATGCCTGTAGTCCCAGCTACTCGGGAGGCTGAGGCAGTATGATCGCTGAGCCCCGGAGATTGAGGTTGCTGTGAGCCACGCTGACGCTACGGCACTCACTCTAGCCTGAGCAACATAGTGAGATTCTGTCTCAAAACAAACAAACAAACAAACAAACAAACAAAAACCAGACAATGGCCCTGGATACACGAGTCACAAATTTCAAACATTCTTACGGAAAATGGGATCAGTCATAAAACAGAAATTCTTTATAACACCCAAGGACAAAGCATTGTAGAACGTGCCCACTAGTCTCTCAAAAATCAACTTTTGAAAATAAAAAAGGGGGAACTCTACCCCTTAACGCCCCCCCCCCCCGAATTAGCTAAACCATGATCTCTTTATTTTAAATTTTTAATTTTGGACAAAGATCGTTCAACAGCCAAGCGGTTTTGGTGTACTAATTCCAACAAAGACACGCCGTCGGTTTTGTGGAAGGATCCACGGACTAGGCAGAGGTCAGAACCTGCAGCCACTTATTGGACTTATATATCAGACCTCCCCTTTACTCCACCCGTTGGGCTTGGAAGATCGTGTTGTTCCTATGTCAGTGATCCCAGGGCTCTGGGAGCACCCGCTAATGACCACATCCAGCATGCTAAGGTATCTGCTTATAATTATACAGGACTCAGCTCTGATCATATTTGTTTCCATCGTGAGGGTTATTTTCCAGGGTGTGTTCTTGTATCTACTTATGTATATTACAATATAAAAGGTGTTAAACGGTCTCTGTTTAGGTCAAGTTTAGACAGGAGGTTTTCTGGCTCTGCGTCCTCTGATTTGCCACCGCCGCCCGGAGTACTTCCCTGTGGAAAGGAGCTGGTTGCTTGTACTCTGCACGTGCTCTGGGGAAGTTGCCGTGAACCAATTCCACCTAAGATTCCTATTCTCGGGACGACTCAGAGCATATATGATTGGACCCCGGCAGTAACTCACAGTGAGTATTTGGGGGACAAGAGTTTTGTTGAGGTGATATGGACAACTCCTTCAAAGGTATACCAGACTAGTTTCTGGAAACTTGTTGCTGGAAGGGGTAAATTCTCTGCAAGAGAGTCTGGAGGACTCTACACAAAAACTACGGTTAAGGACTTATCTGCTTGTGTCCCTGAACATTTGTACTCATGATAGGCAATGTGAATATTCGTACTGTCACTCATGGTTTTGAAATATCATGCCTTAATTGTCAACTAACTAATTGTATACAATCTCTTTCTTATCCTGATAGAATGGTTGTGTTATACCGCACCGCCATTGTGGTGGTCCCAGCTAATGTCTCTAGCCCACGGCATGATGATAAAGGATTGCAAATGTGGAAGGAGGTGAACGCTATTTTGCTAAGGCTTAAAAGATTTATTGGGTTACTCATAACTGGCATTGTAGCTCTACTAGGATCTTCTGCTGCGGCTTGAGTGACGTTGACACAGAAGATTAAAAACAGACCATTATTTCAATAATATCTCTAAAATGTCATTCAGGCATTGGGTACCCAAGAACATATTTATAAAAAGATTGAAGACCACGCTTTATATGAGGTGGTCCAGATACTGGGAGAGGAATTACATGAGCTTCGGCTACGTAGCCAACTCCACGGCCAAGACAATTATCAGTGGATTTGTGTAACTCCCCGACCTTATAATGAGAGTAACTATAATTGAGCTAAGGTCCAAAATAACCTGGCAAGTATCTGGCAATGTGTAAATGCATCTATTTGCTCCAAGATTTGCTCCAAAATCATCAGGAAATAACAGGCATGTTGGAGACTGCTTAATACTAGCATTGCCGCAAAAGCGCGAGATTTTCTCAATCAACTTTTTGGACATAGTCTATCTTGTGGAAATTGTAAAAGCATATTCTTTATGATTATTGGGGCTTTGTTCTTCTCCTGGTAATTATGTTTGTTACGCCTCTGCTACTGCAACTGATTGCTAAGAATATTTTGGCTGTTACCGCTGCCATACACTCCCCTAACTTGCAAATGAAAGCTTACCAGCGACCCTGCAATTAATTATAAAGGGAAGGTAGAGGTGTTGGGAGCTGTCCGAAAACGGTAGAGTTAAAGTACGGTTGCTACCCGGAACACTGGGGTTCTTGAGACATGGCACCTGGCGCCTTAACTCAGGGCTCTGACATTCTTTGTCTTTCTTCCAGATCACGGAGCGTGCTGGAGATAGCAGTAACAGTAATAGGAGGTCACTGAAGTAAGCCTGTGCACACAGCCCTTATAGCTTATAACCCCCACCGAAGCCCTACACCTTTCCCAGAATTGTTAATTACGCTTGGGTGCTCTTTTCCCTGAACTGAGTAATCATAGTTGAGTATTTGTAGCTTTTTGAATATCAGAAAAAAGTTAAGTTGTATATTAGAAAACTGCTTAAGCGAGGGAAAGGGCTACTAAAGTGAGGTAAGGTTGAAAGAAAAAAAGAACGGTTTTGTTTTCTGGTTCCTTTGCATTTCCCTTCTCCTTTGTTATCTGTATACATATAGCAACGGAAATAAACTAGGCGCGGCAGGCACCAAGGACTCCGTCCTCCCGTCTCCATATTTTTGTTTCTTCATTTCTAAGCCTCGCCCTTTAACTCCAGGTGCCGTACGTCATCGGCTGGAACCTGCAGATCATTCATAAAGAAATGCCATATATAAAAATCTTTACAGAGACTTACACAAAGGTTATAAAGTGCCTATTACACTTGTTTTTCAGTGAGAACTGAAACTGCGTACTATGCGGTCATAAACACATATAACAAGCACACACTTCTTTAATAAATGATTCCCCTTTGCAAAGACTTACACAAAGGAGACTGTGACTTCTTTATATGCTTGCTTTTCTCTGAGAACTGAAAAACTATGTACAAGATTTTGACAAACGCATATAAGATACATTCAGTTTTTTCATAACGAACTTCCACAGGTTAGCAACTAACCTGTGGAATACACACACACACACACACACACACACACACACACACACTAACACACACACAAGGTGCGCCTCCACTGCTGGACCTGCCAAGGTGGAGACCTTCCAGCCCCCCTCCTCAACTCGCCTTGCCTCCTTCCCCTTTGCGGCCCCCACCCCCAGAGCGCCACTGCTCACTGCGCAGGCACAGGGTGCTCGATCTTTGACCCCAGCAAGTGCCCGCCCTCCCGAACAACCCCTTTCAGCTGTGTCCCACGCCCTGTGGGTGGGCGGGCGCCAAGTCCCCCCGGCCAGGGCTTAGGCACAGCCCATTGGTTAGGGAAGCGAGTATAAGGGCCGTCTCTTGCGGGTGAGTGGACACAGCCAGATCCACACTGCGCCCTGCCTGCCCGTCTCCCGTGGGTGAGTGGACACAGCCAGATCCACAATTCGCACTCACTGCAGGTCTCCCGTGGGTGATTGGACACAGCCAGATCCACACTTCGCACTCACTGCCCATCTCACGTGGGTGAGTGGACACAGCCAGATCCACACTGCACCCTCACTGCCCATCTCCCGTGGGTGAGTGGACACAGCCAGATCCACACAGCGCACTCACTGCCTGTCTCCCGTGGGTGAGTGGACACAACCAGATCCACAATGCGACCTCACTGCCCGTCTCCCCTGGGTGAATGGACACAGCCAGATGCACTCAGCGCACTCACTGCCCGTCTCCCGTGGGTGAGTGGACACAACCAGATCCACAATGCGACCCCACTGCCCGTCTCCCCTGGGTGAGTGGACACAGCCAGATCCACACTGCGCCCTCAGTGACCGTCTCCCGAGGGTGAGTGGACACAGCAAGATCCAAACTGCGCCCTGACTGGCCGTCTCCCGTGGGTGAGTGGACACAGCCATATCCACACTGCGCCCTCACGGCCCGTATCCCGTGGATCAGGGGACACAGCCAGATCCACACTGGGCCCTCAAAGCCCATCTCCTGTGGGTGAGTGGACACAGCTAGATCCACACTGGGCCCTGCCTGCCCATCTCCTGTGGGAGTGTGGACACCGCCGGATCCACACAGCGCCCTCACTGCCAGCCCCCCTGGGTCAGTGGACATAGCCAGATCAACACTGCGCCCTCACTGCCCGTCTCCCATGGGTGAGTGGACACAGCCATATCCACACTGCGCCCTCAGTGTCCGTCTCCCTAGGGTGAGTAGACACAGCAAGATCCACACTGCGCCCTGCCTGCCTGTCTCCCGTGGGTGAGTGGACACAGCCAGATCCACAGAGCACCCTCTCTTCCCGTCTCCAGTGGGTGAGTGGACACAGCCAGATCCACACAGCGCCCTCACTGCTTGTCTCCCGTGGGTGAGTGGACACAGCCAGATCCACACTGCGCCCTCACTGCCCGTCTCCCGTGGGTTAGTGGACACAGCCTGATCCACATTGCACCCTCAGTGACCGTTTCCGGAGGGTGAGTGGACACAGCAAGATCCACACTGCGCCATGCATGCCCGTCTCCCGTGGGTGAGTGGACACAGCCAAATACACACTGCGCCCTCAGGGCCCATCTCCCGTGGGTCACTGGACAGAGCAAGATCCAGACTGGGCCCTCAAAGCCCGGCTCCCGTGGGTGAGTGGACATAGCCAGATCCACACTACCCCCTGCCTGCTCGTCTCCCGTGGGTGAGTGGACACAACCAGATCCGCACAGCGCCCTCACTGCCCTTCTAATATGGGTGAGTGGACACAGCCAAATCCACACTGTACCCTCACTGCCCGTCTCCCATGGGTGAGTGGACACAGCCAGATCCACTGTGCTCCCAGCCTGCTAGTCTACCGTGGTGAGTGGACACAGCCGGATCCACACAGCGCCCTCACTGCCCGTCTCCCGTGGGTGATTGGACAAAGCCAGATCCACCCAGCGCCCTCAGTGCCCGTCTACCGTGGGTGATTGGACACAGCCAGATCCACAATTCGCACTCACTGGCCATCTCACGTGGGTGAGTGGACAAAGCCAGATCCACACTGCACCCTCACTGCCCATCTCCCGTGGGTGAGTGGACACAGCTAGATCCACACTGCACACTCACTGCCCGTCTCCCGTGGGTGAGTGGACACAGGAAGATACACTACGCCCTCACTGCCCGTCTCCCATTTGTTTGTGGACACAGCCAAATCCACACTGCGCCCTGCCTGCCCGTCTCCCGTGTGTGAGTGGACACAGCCATATCCACACAGCGCACTCACCGCCCGTCTCCCGTGGGTGAGTGGACACAACCAGATCCACAATGCGACCTCACTGCCCATCTCCCCTGGGTGAATGGACACAGCCAGATGCACACTTCGCACTTACTGCCCGTCTTCCGTGGGTGAGTGGACTCAGCCAGATCCACACTGCGCCCTGCCTGCCCATCTCCCGTGGGAGTGGGGACACAGCCAGATCCACACTGCGACTTCAGTGACCGTCTCCCGAGTGTGAGTGGACACAGCCAGATCCACACTGCGCCTTCAGTGACGGTCTCCCGAGAGTGAGTGGACACAGCCAGATCCAAAATGCGCCTTGCCTGACCGTCTCCCGTGGGTGAGTGGACACAGCCAGATCCACTCAGCACCCTCTGTGCCCGTCTTCCATGGGTGAGTGGACACAGCCAGATCCGCACTGCGCCCTGCCTGACCGTCTGCCGTGGGTGAGTGGACATAGCCAGATCCACACAGCACCCTCTATGCCCGTCTCCCGTGGGTGAGTGGACACAGCCAGATCCACACTGCGCCTTGCCTGCCCGCCTCCCGTGGGTGAGTGGACACAGCCAGATCCGTCCTGCGCCCTGCCTGCCAGTCTGCCGTGGGTGAGTGGACAGAGCCAGATCCGCACTGCGCCCTGCCTGCCTGTCGGCCGTGGGCCAGTGGACATAGCCAGATCCACACAGCACCCTCTCCTACCGTCTCCCGTGGGTGAGTGGACACAGCCAGATCCACAGTTCGCCTTGCCTGCCCGTCTCCCCTGGGTGAGTGGACACAGCCAGATCCGCACTGCGCTCTGCCTGCCCGTTTCCCATGGGTGAATGGACACAGCCAGATCCGAACTACGCCCTGACTGCCCATCTTCCGTGGGTGAGTGGACACAGCCAGATCTGCAATGCGCCCTGCCTGCCCGTCTGTCGTGGGTGAGTGGACACAGCCAGATCCGCACTGCGCCCTGCCTGCCCGTCTCCCGTGGGTGAGTGGACACAGCCAGATCCACACTGCACCCTGCCTGACCGTATGCCGTGGGTGAGTGGAAACAGCCAGATCCGCACTGCGCCCTGCCTGCCCGTCTGCCGTGGGTGAGTGGAAACAGCCAGATCCGCACTGCGCCCTGCCTGCCCGTCTGCCGTGGGTCAGTGGACGTAGCCAGATCCACACAGCACCCTCTCTGCCCGTCTCCGGTGGGTGAGTGGACACAGCCAGATCCACACTGCGCCTTGCCTGCCCGCCTCCCGTGGGTGAGTGGACACAGCCAGATCCGCACTGCGCCCTGCCTGCCCGTCTGCCGTGAGTCAGTGGACATAGCCAGATCCACACAGCACCCTCTCTGCCCGTCTCCCGTTGGTGAGTGGACACAGCCAGATCCGCACTGCGCCATGCCTGCCTGTCTGCCGTGGGTCAGTGGACATAGCCAGATCCACACAGCACCCTTTCTACCCGTCTCCCGTGGGTGATTGGACACAGCAAAATACACACTGCGCCCTCACGGCCTGCCTCCCATGTGTCAGTGGACACAGCAAGATCCACACTGGGCCCTGAAAGTCCGGATCCCGTGGGTGAGTGGACACAGCCAGATCCACACTGTGCCCTCACTGCCCATCTCCCGTGGGTGTGTGGACACAGCCGTATCCACACAGCGCCCTCACTGTCCGTTTCCCTTGGGTGAGTGGACATAGCCAGATCCACACTGTGCCCTGCCTGCCCGTCTCCCGTGGGAGAGTGGACATAGTCAGATCCACACTTCACCATGCCTGCCCGTCTCCCGTGGGTGAATGGACACAACCAGATCCACACAGCACCCTCTGTGCCCGTCTCTCATTGGTGAGTGGACACAGTCAGATCCACACTGCGCCCTGCCTGCCCATCTCCCGTGGGTAAGTGGACACAGCCAGATGCACACTACCCCCTGCCTGCTCGTCTCTCGTGGGTGAGTGGACACAGCCAGATCCACACAGCACACTCACTGCCCGTCACCCGTGGGTGAGTGGACACAGCAAGATCCACACAGAGCCCTCACTGCCCGTCTCCCATGGGTCAGTGGACACAGCCAGATCCGCACTGCGCCCTCACTGCCCTTCTCCCCTGTGTGAGTGGACGCAGCCAGATCCACAATGCGCCCTCACTGCCAGTCTCCCGTGGCGGATTGGACTCAGCCAGATACACACTGCAACCTCTTGCTCGTCGCCCGTGGGTGAGTGGACACAGCCAGATCCACACTGCGCCCTCACTGCACGTCTCCCGTAGGTGTGTGGACAAAGCCGGATACACACTGCGCCCTGCCTGCCCATCTCCCGTGGGAGTCGGGACACAGCCGGATCCACACAGCGCCCTCACTGCCAGCCTCCCATGGTTGAGTGGACACAGCCAGATGCACTCAGCACCCCTCTACGTGTGTCCCGTGGGTGAGTGGACACAGCCATATCAACACTGCACCTTGCCTGCCCGTCTCCCGTGGTTTAGTGGACACAGTCAGATCCACACCGCGCTCACTGCCCATCTCCCGTGGGTGAGTGGACACAGCCAGATACACACTGCGCCCTCACTGCCCGTCTCCCGTGGGTGAGTGGACACAGCCAGATCCACACTGCGCCCTCACTGCTCGTCTCCCGTGGGTGAGTGGACACAGCCAGATCCACACTGCGCCCTCACGGCTAGTCTCCCGAGGTTCAGCGGACACAGCCAGATCCACACTGGGCCCTCAAAGCCCGTCTCCCGTTGGTGAGTGGACACAGCCAGATCCACATTGCGCCTCACGGCCAGTCTCTCGAGTTTCAGGGGACACTGCCAGATCCACACTGGGCCCTCAAAGCCCGTCTCCCTTGGGTGAGTGGACACAGCCAGATCTATACTGAGCCTTGCGTGCCCTTCTCCCATGGGTGAGTGGACACAGCCAGTTCTACAATGTGCCCTCACTGCCCGTCGCCCGTGGGTGAGTGGACACAGCCAGATCCACACTGCGCCCTGCCTGCCCATCTCCCGTGATAGTGTGGACACAGCCGGATCCACACAGCGCCCTCCTTTCCAGTCTCCCTTGGATGTGGACACAGCCAGATCCACACTGTACCTTTACTGCCCGTCTCCCGTGGTTGAGTGGACACCGCTAGATCCACACTGCGCCCTCACTGCCTGTCTCCCGTGGGTGAGTGGACACAACGAAATCCACACAGCCCCCAACCTGTCCGTCTCCTGAGAGTGAGTGGACTTAGCCACTCTTCTCTGAGTAGGGACTCTCTATTATTTTTTCAACGTATATAAGAAATAGTTTTTTATTAAGAACTCCTGGGTTTGCAATGACCCAAAAAGCTCTTGTAAATGCCTTGCTTTTACAGTAGGCTTTTCTGAGTATGGAAAACACTTCTATATTTTTTTCACAAAAGCATATAAGAAACGTTGTCATTTCATAAAAAACTCCCTTATATAAATGATTACAGATTCATATACATAAGCGATGGAGACCTCTTTATACGTTATTCTCTAATTGAAATATACAAATGTTTGCAGTGAGTTAGACGCACAGAAAGTGCATTGCCTCATCTGTGAGAACGGAAACACATTTTTCATTGTTTTCAAAAAAAGCATATAAGAAATATTCAGTTCTTCCATATGCAATATCTCTACGTAGACATTTAGGGTGTCTTAGAGAAAAAAAATAAAATAACCCTTGATTTTACAATAGATTTTTCTCTTAGAACAAAAGCAATGTATATATGGTTCCGCAAAAGAAATATGCCATTCTTTCACAAAGAAGTCTCATATAGTGCTAGCTTCGGCAGCACATATACTAAAATTGGAACGATACACAGACGATTAGCATGGCCTCTGCGCATGGATGACACGCAAATTCGTGAAGCGTTCAATTTTTTTTTTAAAAAGAACTCCCATATATAAATGTTCGGAGGGACATAGACAAAGGTGATAAAATGTGCATTGCTTAAAGCTTCTTCTTCTCTGAGAAATGAAATACATCGAATATTGGTTATACAAATGGATATAAGAAGCATTTAATTTTTTTACACAGAACGTCCTTATATAAATGCAATGATTTACACAAATGATGGAAGAAATTCCTTGCTTATATACTTTATCTTTTCTGAGCAATGAACTGTGTATATTGTTTTCACAGCAATAAGAAACATACAGTTCTTTCATAAAGAACTCCGATACGTTTACGTAGACAAAGGCTATAGAAAGTAACTACCTAATATTTGTTCTTCTCTAATTAAGCACATTTTACACTGTTTTCACCAACGTATATTAGAAACGTTAAGTCCTTACATAAAGAAGGTTACATGTAAATGTAACCGATATATAAATGATTACTGATTCTGAGTAAAAGAACTAAATGCTTCTTATATCCATTTGTATACACTTTCACCAATGTATATTAGAAACGTTAAGTCCTTACATAAAGAAGGTTACATGTAAATGTTTACCGTGACATGGACAAAGGAGAGATAGAAAGTCCCTTGCTTAGATACTTGATCTTCCCTCAGATCTGAGGAACTGTATACATTGTTTTCACAAACGCATTTAGAAAACATATAGTTCTTTGTTGGGTGCTGTCCCGAACACCAGAGAGTTAAAGTGCGGTTGCTGCCCAGAAAACTGGGGTCCTTGAGACACAGCACCTGGTGCCTTGACTCAGAGCTCTGACATCTTGGCCATTCTTCCAGGTCACGGAGGGTGCTGGAGATAACAGCAGTTATAGAAGGTCACTGAAGTCATCCTGTACACACAGCCCTTGTAGCTTTTAGGCTACACCGAGCCCTACACCCTAGCCCTACACCCTCCTTTACTAGAATTGTTATTTACTCTTAGGTGCGCTTTCTTTGACTGTCTGAGTGATCATGGTTGAGTGTATCTTTTTTCATATCAGAAAAAAGTTAAGTTGTAGATTAGAAACTGCTTAAGCGAAAGAAATGGCTATCGAAGTGAGGTAAGGTTGAAAGAAACAAGAACTGTTTTGGTTTCTGGTTTAATGAAGATATATACCACCTGTTCCTTTATATTTCGCTTCTCCTTTGTTCTTATCTGTATAAATATAACAACGGAAATAAACGATGTGCTGCAGTCACCAAGGATTCCAGTCTCCCGTCCCCATCTTTTTGTTGTCTCTTCATTTCTCTGCCGCGCCCCCTAACTCCTGTTGCTGCATGTCGCCGGCTGGCACCGGCAGGTGGTGACCCATACTGGGAACCCTCTCTCCAAGAAGGCCTTCGGTGGTACTAAATGACATTGGGATTCGGTGTAAGCCGCTGCCCGTGGAAGGCCGGCTATGACAGAAAGAAAGGTCATTTGGGCACAGAGTGTAATTGATTGGAGTAAGAAATTATGAGACAAGGAACCAATAGGTTGTTGTTTGTAGAAATATTGAAGACTATGCTTCGGGCCCGCAGTGTTAAAATAGGAAAAAAGCAGAAATTATTTTGTTTTGTAGTAGCAGTATGTCCTTAGTTCCCTGAGGAATGAACGGTAAATTTAGATACATGGAAGAAGGTAGGAGTTAAATTGCAGGACTATTACTCAGCCCACGGACCTTAGAAGGTTGCGATGGACTCTTTTTATTGTTGAAATCTTATTAGGGATTGTCTAAACCCCCGGCATGAAGGACAGCGCTTAACTTGAGGTCGGAGTTTTACAATCCCAGAGGATGAATCGAATGATCATTCTCCTCCTTTGTCTCTTAACCCTTATCAGGAAGATCATGATCTGACGAGTTCTCGCATCTACAGCCTCTGTGACTTCTCATACTCAGAAACAGGCACATAACGTGTTAAGGAATTAGAAAGTCTAAAAATTATGATGCAACAACTTTTTATTCAAAATACTGCTATAGGCTTATTATTAGGTAGTATCACTTTGAAAGGCTGATATGTGACACCGGGAATCGGGATCAGGATTATACAGGAGAAAATAAACTTTTGGTCTCCTCTCCTTGCTCTATTTCTGTTGTGTATCTTGGCCAGCCCATTGGTCAGCTCCTTTTGACCCCTTTGATATCCCTAGGTCAAGTACAATCGCAACAAGCGAGGGTTCCCTCTGCTCATGACTTCTCAGATGCTTACTGGATGCTATTACTAGGAATAAGCCTGAACTGGTTTTGTGGGTGAACAGCAAGCTAGCCTTAAAATTAGTAAAACAGGACTTGTCCCACCAAAATGTTTCTTATGTAAACTATAACTTGGAATGGGTTGGCTATGTTTTGCCGACTTCTCATGCCTCCTCAGCAGTCCTCTATCAAGGGGAACCACTGATACATTTGCCATCCTATCCCTCTAAACTTCTAATTCATTATGAGATGGTTGCTACCTTAGTCCATATTCTGCGTTCAGAATCCTGCCAATTACATGATAAAGAGCCACACTTTGTGTTTCATTTTCTCGTCAGCAACAGGACTGGTTGTTATAGCATAGTGACTCCTGGACCACAGCCCTGGCCAATAATCCTGGAAAAATTGATAACCATTACACCACGATAAGTTGTTACATTTTGCTATACTACATCCGTTTATTTTTGTTGCCCAAGTGTCTCCTGTATTCCTTGGCAACGCTGTTCTGAATTTTACAGATGGGTTTCTAATGGTATGGCAGTCCATTCAGTTAACAATGAAATTAAATCTTGGTACACTGGGTCTCCTCCTCTCAGCCGGTTGAATTGCAGGCAGTTTTTCTCAGCTTTACAGGCCATCACTGCTAAGACTGTTAACCTTTATTCATATAGCCATTATGTGATTCGGCCACTCCAAGTCATAGAGAATGTGCCCTTTATTGGGACTTCTAATAGTAAGGTTCAGAAATAGTTTCGTGCCTTACAAGCTCTCATGCAGCCACGTACAGAACGATGTTTCCTTGGGAATCTTCGTGCTCTTTCTCACCTGCCTGGTCCTCTCAGCCAAGGAAATGAAATTGCAGATCTTGCCTCTAGAACCAAACCCCTTCTTATTTTGTTAACTCAAGTGCAGTTAGCACACCAGTCGAAAGCTTTGCACAACCAAAATAGCTGCGCTCTCAAGCAACAGTTCAATATCACTAGAGAAACTGCTCGAAAAATTGTAAAAGCTTGCTCTTCCTGTTACTCCCTGTCCCCCATTATGGTGTTAATACCAGAGGCCTTTTACCTAACCATTATGCCATATGGATGTGACCTTTATTTCTTCTTTTGATCGATTAAAATATGTTCATCTGACCATAGACTCTTATTCTGGGTATTTAATAGCCACATTTTAACTAGGCGAGGCTGGTAAACATTGTGTAACCCATTGCCTCTGGTGCTTTGCTTCAGTGGGCCAGCCTAAATGTATAAAAATAGACAATGGGCCGGGCGTTGGGGCTCACGCCTGTAATCCTAGCACTTTGGGAAGCCGAGGCGGGCAGATTGCTCAAGGTCAGGAGTTCGAAACCAGCCTGAGCGAGACCCCGTCACTACCAAAAATAGAAAGAAATTAATTGACCAAATAAAAATATATATACAAAAAATTAGCCGGGCATGGTGGCGCATGCCTGTAGTACAGCTACTCGGGAGGCTGAGGCAGTATGATCGCTGAGCCCCGGACATTGAGGTCGCTGTGAGCCACGCTGACGCCACGGCACTCACTCTAGCCTGGGCAGCATAGTGAGAGTCTGTCTCAAAAACAAACAAACAAACAAAAAAAAACAAACAATGGCCCTGGATACACGAGTCACAAATTTCAAACATTCTTACGGAAAATGGGATCAGTCATAAAACAGAAATTCTTTATAACACCCAAGGACAAAGCATTGTAGAACGTGCCCACTAGTCTCTCAAAAGCAACTTTTGAAAATAAAAAAGCGGGAGCTGTACCCCCTAACTCCCCCCCAAGAATTATCTAAACTATGATCTCTTTATTTTAAATTTCTAAATTTAGGACAAAGATTGTTCAACAGCCAAGCGGTTTTGGTGTACTAATTCCAACAAAGACACGCCGTTGGTTTTGTGGAAGGATCCACTGACTAGGCAGAGGTCAGAACCTGCAGCCACCTATTGGACTTATATATCAGACCTCCCCTTTACTCCACCCGTTGGGCTTGGAAGATCGTGTTGTTCCTATGTCAGTGATCCCAGGGCTCTGGGAGCACCCGCTAATGACCACATCCAGCATGCTACGGATATAATTATGCTTATAATTATACAGGACTCAGCTCTGATCATATTTGTTTCCATCGTGAGGGTTATTTTCCAGGCTGTGTTCTTGTATCTACTTATGTATATTAAAATATAAAAGGTCTCTGTTTAGGTCAAGTTTAAACAGGAGATTTTTGGCTCTGCATCCTCTGCTTTGCCACCGCCGCCCGGAGTACTTCCCTGTGAAAAGGACCTGGTGGTTTGTACTCTGCACGTGCTCTGGGGAAGTTGCCGTGAACCAACTGCACCTAAGATTCCTATTCTCGGGACGACTCAGAGCATATATGATTGGACCCCGGCAGTAACTCACAATGGGTATTTGGGGGACAAGAGTTTTGTTGAGGTGATATGGACAACTTTTTCAAAGGTATACCAGACTAGTCTCTGCAAACTTGTTGCTGGAAGGGGTAAATTCTCTGCAAGAGAGTCTGGAGGACTCTACACAAAAACTACGGTTACGGACTTATCTGCTTGTGTCCCTGGTCATTTTTAGTCATGATAGGCAATGTGAATATTCGTACTGTCACTCTGGGTTTTGAAATATCATGCCTTAATTGTCAACTAACTAATTGTATACAATCTCTTTCTTATCCTGATAGAATGGTTGTGTTATACCGCAACGCCTTTGTGTTCGTCCCAGCTAATGTCTCTGGCCCATGGCATGATGATAAAGGATTGCAAATGTGGAAGGAGGTGAACGCTATTTTGCTAAGGCTTATAAGATTTATTGGGCTACTCATAACTGGCATTGTAGCTCTACTAGGATCTTCTGCTGCGGCTTGAGTGACATTGACACAGGAGATTAAAAACAGACCATTATTTCAATAATATCTCTAAAATGTCATTCAGGCATTGGGTACCCAAGAACATATTTATAAAAAGATTGAAGACCACGCTTTATATGAGGTGGTCCAGATACTGGGAGAGGAAGTACTTGAGCTTCGGCTACGTAGCCAACTCCACGGCCAAGACAATTATCAGTGGATTTGTGTAACTTCCCGACCTTATAATGAGAGTAACTATAATTGAGCTAAGGCCCACAATCACCTGGCAGGGATCTAGCAATGCGTAAATGCATCAATAGATTTGCTCCAACATCTTCAAGAAATAACAGGCATGTTGGAGACTGCTTAATACTAGCATTGCCACAAAAGCGTGAGATTTTCTCAATCAACTCTTAGGACATATTACATCTTATGGAAATTGTAAAAGCTTATACATGTTTATTGGGTATTTGTTCTCCTGCAACTGATAGCTAAGAATATTTTGGCTGTTACCGCTGCCATACACCTCAATAACTGGCAAATGAAAGCTTACCGGCGACCCTCCAATTAATTATAAAGGGAAGGGAGAGTTGTTGGGAGCTGTCCGAAAACGGGAGAGTTAAAGTACGGTTGCTGCCCAGAACACTGAGGTTCTTGAAACATGGCACCTGGCACCTTAACTCAGAGCTCTGACATTATTAGCCTTTCTTCCAGCTCACGGAGCGTGCTGGAGATAGCAGTCACAGTTATAGAAGGTCACTGAAGTAAGCCTGTGCACACAGCCCTTGTAGCTTATAACCCCCACCGAAGCCCTACACCTTTCCCAGAATTGTTAATTACGCTTGGGTGCTCTTTTCCCTGAACTGAGTAATCATAGTTGAGTATTTGTAGCTTTTTGACTATCAGAAAAAAGTTAAGTTGTAGGTTAGAAAACTGCTACTGGAAAGGACTACTAAAGTGAGGTAAGGTTGAAAGAAACAAGAACTGTTTTGTTTTCTGGTTTAATGAAGACATATAACACCTGTTCCTTTGCATTTCGCTTCTCCTTTGTTGTTATCTGTATAAATATAGCAACGGAAATAAACTAGGCCCGGCAGTCACCAAAGACTCCGTCCTCCGGTCTCCATATTTTTTTTGTTTCTTCATTTCTAAGCCTCGCCCTCTAACTCCAGGTGCCACACGTCGTCAGCTGGAACCTGCAGATCTTTCATAAAGAAATGCCATATATAAAAATCTTTACAGAGACTTACACAAAGGTGTAAGTGAGAACGGAAACCACGTACATTGCAGTCATAAACACATATAAGAAGCACACAGTTCTTTTATAAATGATTCCCCTTTGCAAAGACTTTCACAAAGGAGACTGACTTCTTTATATGCTTGCTTTTCTCTGAGAACTGAAAAACTATGTACAAGATTTTGACAAACGCATATAAGATACATTCAGTTTTTTCATAACGAAATTCCACAGGTTAGTTGCAGTAACTAAGACAATTCAGATAGAAAGTGCTTGCATACATGCTTGTTCTTCCCTGAGTACTGAAACAAAATGTACATGGTTCTACACACGCATATAATATTCATTCTGTTCTTTCATAAATAACACCCACATTTATCAATGACTCAGAATGGGTCCTGCTTATACCGTTCTTCTCTGAGAACAGAAGACCTGTGTACATTGTTTTCACAAACGCATATAACAAACATTCATTTCTTTCGTATAGAACTTCCATATATAAATATTTTCAAAGACTTATAGAAAGGCGACAGAATCTGCTCTGGTTATAATTTTTCTCCAAAAATGGAAGCACTTGTACACTTAACTAACGTATGTAAAAACAGTTCTTTGATAAAGAATTGACAAGAGAGTTAGACAAATGAGATAGAAGGTTCTTTGCTTACACGCTTGTTTCTTCTCTGTGAACTGGAAACCATTATTTATTGGTGTCAGAAAAGTATATAAGACACATTCACTTCTTCATAAACAACTTCTATATATAAACGTCTACGGTGACAGACAATGGTAATAAATATAAAGTGCGTTTCTTATGTGCTTGTTCTACGGGGTCTGAAACACAGTGTACATTGTTTTTACAAACGCCTATATGAGACTCTGTTTTCGTATAGAACTTCCACAAATAATTGTTAACAAAGACCTAGACAAAGGAGATAGAAACTTCCATGCATATATATATTTATGATGGTTTTTAAATGATCTTTATAATTTTCTGATTGGAGAGATAATGTATCTGGGAATATGGATTTAAGCTGTGTGGAAGTGAGTGGATTTAAGTAACCGTATATAGCAATGAGTTGAGTAATTCTCAATGCTGCTCTTAAAGAAAACAAGGACATAGAGGAAGAAAAAAAAGGCAAACAAGAGTGGGACACAGTATCTTCAAAATTCCGTTGCAAATATGAGGGCTCAGAATAGTCTTCAAAAGAGTTCAAGTCAAAAATATCAGAAAGAAGAGAATTAAAGAGTTCTTCTGGCCGTACTCGGCTAGCTGAGTTGGTGAAGGGCCGCGACAGCAGAGCGGTGATAACCAAGGAACATGGGGCATGTGGGCATGTGAGGTTCCATGTGAAAAGATGTAATTCCGCTTAAGACCAAATTAGGGCCTAGCACAGAGCTCAGCCCTGAGATAGGAAAATGGAAGTGTAGTCTCAAATAGAAGGATTGCAATAGGGGCTTTAAGGTACACCTAGAAGGAATTCGCTAGAACTCTGTTAGGTGACAGGCTCACTGTTCATCTTTGAGAACTGAAAAACTGTGTACTTTGTTTTCACAATAACATAAGAAACATATAGTCCTTTAATGAAAAAATCTCTCGTGACTTATCCTATAAGTCAGTGACTTATAGGATAAAGAGGGTCTAGCTTATATTCTTGTTTAATCTATGACAACAGAAATAGAAATAGAAACTTCCTGTTAATTTATTGTGCAAGTGTTCATTTCTGAGAACTGAAACGGTGTTTCGTTCTCACAAACCCATGAGAATCATCTAGTTTTTACAGAAGGAACCTCTATATATAAATGTTTACAGGGAGTTACAAAAAGAGACGGAAAGTGCCTTGTATATGCCTTTAATTTCTGAGAACTGAAGAACTGTAAACATTCTCACAAGCACATATCAGAAACATACATCTCTTTGATAATTAATTCCCATATGTAAATATTTACAGTGACATAGATGAAGGTGACAGAATCTGCCTTGCATATACTCTGGTTCTTCCCTAATAAATGAATTAATAAAAAAAGTTTGTTCTTCTCTAAGAATTGAACCACTTTGTAACAGTTGTCAATAACGTATATAAGAAATAGTTCTTTCATAAAGTACTGTATATGTGTTTACAGCGACTTAGACAAAGGACGTAGAAATGTGTTGTTTATGCCTTTCCCTGAGAATTGAATCTCAATCTACATTGTTTTTATAAACACATATAAGAAACTTTCTGTTCTTTCATAAAGAACGTCCATATGTAAATGTTGATAGTGAATTAGACTAAAGAGGTGGTGCCTTGCGTATATGGTTTTTCTTAACTGAGAATTGAAGCACTGTGGACAGTTTTCACTAATGTTTAAAGGAAACATTCACTTCTTTTCATAAAGAATTTCCATATATGAATATAGAGTGTGTTGGACCAAAGAGAAAGAAAGTGCCTTCTATATATGCTTGTTGTTCTTTGAGAACTAACGCTATGTGGACATTGTTTGCAGTAACATCAAAAAAACATGTTTCTTTTATAAATTCCCATATATATAAAGGCGATAGAAATCACTTGTTCTATGAAAACTTAGGCAGTGTGTATTGACAAACATATAACCGAATAATTACGTTCTTTCATAAAAAACTTCCACATACAAATGCATAAAGTTACTTAGACAAAGAAAGTAGAAAGTGCCTTCTTCGCTTGTTTTTCTCGGATACTTGAAGCCGTGTCAATGGTGTTTTGCAAATGCGTATAACACTAAGTTCTGTCATATGCACATGTTAAAAGTCAGGACAAAAGAGATAGAACCTTGTTTATATAAATATACGCCTTCTTCTTTGAGAATTTAGTAGCGTGTAAGGTATTCTGACAAAGGTATATAAGAAACACAGTCTCTCATAAAAAATTTTCATATACAAATGTTTATTTTAGTCACCTAAAAAATAGAGACAAGAGAGACAAAAAGGAGACAGAATCTTTACAATCACGAGATTTACAAAAACAGGATAGAAAGTGTTTTGTTTATAAAGGTCGTCTTTTTTTGAGAACTGAAGCAGTAAACACTTTCACAAAGGAGGAGAAAAAACATTAGGTTACTTCATAAAGAACTTCCATATGCAAATGTTAAAAGTGACTAAGAAAAAGTATGTACAAAGGGTCTTGCTCATTCGCTTCTTCTCTGAGAACTGAAACACTGTGTAGAATGTATTGGCAAAAGCATATAAAGAAACCTTTGTTTCATAATCAACTTCAATATAGAAATGTGTCGAGTGACTGAAACAAAGGAGATAGAAATTATCTTGCTTATTATATGCTTTTTCTTCTCTGAAAACTGAATAAGTGGCTATTGACTAACGCTTACAGAAACATTACTTTCTTTCCTAACAAACTTTCATATACAGATGTTTACAGTCACGAAAGAGATGAAGCGTTTGCTTACAAGCTTATTCTCCTAAAACTGAAGCAATGTGTACAGTATTTTCAAAAATGTGTATGAGAAACAAGTTCTTTCATAAAGAACTTTAATATGCAAAAGTTTACAGTGACTTAGACATTGGAGATAGAAAGTACCGTGGTTATTCGCTTATTCTCTGAGAACTGAAGAAGAATGTATAGTTTATTCACAAACGGTGAGGGAAAACATTAAGTTATTCTATAAAGAATTTATATATATAAATGTTTAAGGTCAAGAAAGGCATATCATATAGATTGCTTTGTTTGTATGCTTGTTCTTCTCAGAGAACTGAAGCAATGTGTAGATAGTTTTCATAAACATGGAGAAAAAAATGAAGTTCTTTGATAAACATATACAAATGTTTCCAGTGATTTACACAGAGGAGCTACAAGGACCTTGTTTATAGATTTGTTCTCAGAGAACTATAGTGGTGTGTGAGATATTTTCACACATGCCTATAGGAAACGTTAAGTTCTCTCATAGAGGAATTCATACTGACATGTGTACAGTGACTAAGGCAAAGGATATAGAAAGTTACTTTCTTACATGTTTGTTCACTGAGAACTGGAGCAGTGTGTTTTGACAAACGCATATAAGAAACATTAAGTTCTTTCCTAAAGAACTTCCATATACAAATGTTAAAAATCACAGAGATAGATATAATATAAAAATCACTTAGATAGATATAATCAAGTAGATAATGCTTTCCGCAAGGGATTGTTTCCTGAGATCTGAAGGAAAGAAACACTGAAAAAGCCAGGGCATGGTGGCTAAGGCCTGTAATCCTAGCACTCTGGGAGACCAAGGTGGGAGGAAGGCTCAAGATCAGGAGTTCGAAACTAGCCTGTGCTACAGGGAGACCCCGTCTCTACTAAAAATAGGAAGAATTTAATTGGCCAACTAAAATATCTATAAAAAATTAGCCAGGTGTGGTGGCAATGCCTGTAGTCCCAACTACTCGGAAGGCTCTAGCAAGAAGATCGCCTGAACCCAGGAGTCTGTGGTTGCTGTGAGCGTGGCTGATGCCACAGAACTCACTCTAGCCAGGTCACCAAGGTGAGACAATGTCTCAAAAAAAAAATTTAAGGAAATAAGTTCTTTCATAAAAATTTTCCAAAGAAAATTGTGTACATCCAAATAGATAACGTTGCTAGACACTTGCTTTTCCCTGAGAACTGAGGCATTGGGAAAAGTTTGATTTCAAATGCACGTAAAAATAGTAAGCTATGACATAAATAATTTCCCAAGGCGAACGTTGAAGGTCACTAAAAGGAGCTAGAATGTGCGCTGTCTATCCACTTTACTCATTCTGAGAACCGAAGATGTAGAGATTCCTGTCAAAGGCACATAAGAAACTGGAAATTATTTCATAGAGTATATCCTCAGACAAATATTTGCAGATACTTAGATAAAGTGCTCGGTCTATTCGCTTCATCTCTGAGAACTGAAGTAGTGTTTAGAGCTTCTTGTCAAAGGCACAAAGGAAACAGTACGTCTTAAGAATTTTTGTAAGCAAATATTTACTATCCTTTCGAGAAAACAAGTAGAAAGTTAGTTATGTATACTATTGCTTTACTCTGACAACGGAAGCAGTGTATAGAGGTTGCTGCCAAACACGCCTGAGAAACAGTATGTTTTTTCAGAAAAGGATCATTAGCAACTGTATCCCAACTTTAATGCTAACCCTAACCCATGTGTGGGAAGCATGCTTTTTTCACACTATATAAAGAGAGCTGTAGCAAAGGGTACTGTTTCCTGTGAAATTCATAAGATAAAGATTTTTCATGTTTACTTACACTTTGAGAAAGCAGCTAGAAAATGCATTGTTTATACGTTTGCTTTCTCAGAACTGAAGCAGTGTGTACAGTTTTCTGTGAAATGCACATAAGAAAAATTAAGTTCTTTCAAAAAATGTTCTTAGGCAACCTGAACACTAAGGCTAAACGTAAACGTAAGAGACCCTAGAAATTACGTTGCCTGTATGCTTTCTAGTCTCTCAGAGGTGAAGCAGTGTGTGAATCTTGCTGTAAAACAAACAGGCAATAGTAAGTTCTTTGATATAGGAGATTCTTTGTAAATCCCAATCGTAACCCTGAGGGTAACCATAAACCTAGACCTATCTTATGCCATGCATTGCGTATACACTTGCGTTTCTTTGAGAGCTGAAGAAGTGTGTAAACTGCCCTCTAAGACACAAGAGAAATAATAGTGCCTTTATATATGAAGGAGATATTAAGACATTCTCAGATAGGCACAGAATTCAACAAATCTCAGAGAATTCACCAAGACCAGCCCTATAAGAGGTACTCAAAAAAGTGCTACCCACAGAACACCATAATAAAAACTCACGAATAAAAAACAACCAACACCCAAAGAATAAAGGCCAGATATTACAATGGTTCGAGACAGAAATCAAAGCAAGAACATCTAAACCAACAGAATGAACAGTAATCTACCTTACCTATCAATTCTCTCAATATATGTGAATGGCTTAAACTCTGCACTCAAGAGACATACGCTGGCTGACTGGATAAGAAAATAGAGGCCATGTATATGCTGCCTTCAGGAAACACATCTAACCTGCAAGGATGTATATACACTCAAAGTAAAAGGGTGGAGATCAGTGTTTCAACAAGTGGAGGCAAAAAGAACGCTGGCATGGCTGTTCTCATTTCAGACGATTTAGTTTTTAAACCAACAAAGGTAGTGAAAGACAAAGATGGTCATATAAAGGTGAAGGACAAGTTCAACAAGAAGGGACAACAATTTTAAATATTATGCAACCAACTTAGGTGCACCCTGATTCATATAGCAAACCTTACTCGCTCTAAGTAACTTGATTAATAGCAACTCCATAATCACCAGGGTTTTCAACACTTCACTGACAGCACAAGAGAGATCCGTTAAAGAAAAATAATAAATAAATAATGGACTTGAACTCTAGAACAATTGGATCTCAGTGACATTTACAGGACATTCTACCCAAAATCCACTAATATATGTTCTTCACCTCAGCTCAGGGGACATTCTCTAACATGGACCATATCCTAAGACACAAAGTAAACATCAAGAAATTTTAAAAAATAGAAACCATACCGTGTATTTCTCAGATCACAGTGGAATAAAAGAAGAAATCAAACCTAACTGAAATCACAATTCAACAAAAAGGGTTGAAAGTAAACAATCTCCTACTAAATGATTAGTTCATAAATGAAGATATCAAGATAGAAATAAGCAGGGTGTGGAGGCTCACGCCTGTAATTCTTGCACTCTGGGAGGCCGAGCCGGTGGATAACTCAAGATGAGGAGTTCAAAACCAACCTGAGCAAGATCAACAATCCGTCTCTACTATAAAAAGAAAAAAATTAATTGGCCAACTGATACATATAGAATATATTAGCCGGGTATGGTGGCGCATGTCTGATGTTCTAGCTACTCAGGAGGCTGAGGCAGCAGGATTGCTTGAACCCAGGGGTTTTAGGTTGCTGTGAGCTAGGCTGATTCCACGACACTCACATGGGCTACAAAGCAAGACTCTCTCACAACAAAAAAAGGCGGAAATAAAAAATTCTATGAGCAAAATGACCGAAAGACATGTTATCAAACCCTCTGTGGCACAGCTAAAGCCGTTCTGAGAGGAAAGTTTATTTCCATAAATGCCTATAACCAAAAGTCAAGGAGATCACAAATACAAAATCTAATGAAACAACTCAATGAACTGGAAAAAGAAGAATACCAACTTCAAATCCAGCAGGAGAACTGAAATTAACAAGACCAAATCAGAACTAAACGAAACTAAAACAGGGAAGCTATTCAGAAGATTAATAAAACAGAAAGTTGGTTCTTAGAAAAAATACACAAAATTGACTCGCCATTGGCTCGCGCCAAAAGAAAAGCAGAAAAGAGAAATCTCTAATCCACATCGGGAATAAAAAAGGACTATCATAACTCACCCCAAGGAGATACAACATTCACACAAACGGGAAAATGTGGAGGAAGTGGACAAATTTCTAGAAACACACTGTCTCCCTAGGCTCAACCAGGAAGAAATAGATTTCCTGGACAGACGAATCTCAAGAGCTGAAATAGTAACAGCAATTAAAAATCTACCTAAAATGTCCCAATCTAGGTGGTTTCACACCGGAATTTTATCACACTTACAACAAAAGAACTAGTGCCTATTTTGCAGAAATTCGTCCACAATATAGAGAATGGAAACCTCCCCGACACCTTATATGAAGCAAATATTACTTTGATACCAAAGCCAGGAAAGGATGCAACAAAAAAGAAATCTACAGACCAATATCCCTAATGAATATAGATGCAAACATTTCAACAAAATCATAGCTAACTGAATCCAGATGCTTATCAAAAAAAATAATACAGACGACCAAGTGGACTTCATCCCTGCGATGCAGGGAAGGATACATTCAACATACGTAAATCTATAAATGCAATTCACCACATATATAGAAGCAAAAACAAAGACCACGTGATTCTTTCAAAAGATGCAGAGAAAGCTTTTTACAAAAGTCAACATCTTTTCAAGATACGAACACTTAATAAAGTACATACCTAAAAATGATACAAACCATATACGACAGATCCATAGCCAACATCATATTGAATGGGGATACATTGAAAGCATTCCCACTTAGAACTGGAATCAGACAAGGCTGCCCACAATCTCCACTTCTATTCATCATAGTGGTGGAAGTCCTAGCTACAGCAATCAGACAAGAAAGTGCAATTAAAAGAATCCAAATAGGGGCAGAAGAGATCAAACTTTCACTGTTTGCTGATGATATGATATACGCCAAACATTCAACCAAGAATCACCTGGAGCTAATAAATGAACTTAGTAAAGTGTCAGAATACAAAATCAATACACAGATATCAGAGGCATTCATATACGCCAACAATCAAATTGAGAACAAAAACAGAGACTCAATTCCCTTCAGAATAGCTACAAAGAAAATAAAGTGCCTAGGTATATACTTAATATACGAGGCAAAACAGTGCTACAGGGTGAAATATGAAACACAGGAATGAAATAGCAGAGCATGTAAACAGATGGAAGTACATAACATGCTCGTGGATCGGCAGACTGAACCTCATTAAAATGTTTAAATTAGCCAGACGCGGTGGCGCACGCCTGTAGTCCCAGCTACTCGGGAGGCTGAGATGGGAGGATCGCTTGAGCCCAGGAGTTCTGGGCTGTAGTGCGCTATGCCGATCGGGTGTCCGCACTAAGTTCGGCATCAATATGGTGACCTCCCGGGAGCGGGGGACCACCAGGTTGCCTAAGGAGGGGTGAACCGGCCCAGGTCAGAAACGGAGCAGGTCAAAACTCCCGTGCTGATCAGTAGTGGGATCACGCCTGTGAATAGCCACTGCACTCCAGCCTGGGCAACATAGCAAGACCCCGTCTCTTTAAAAAAAAAAAAAAAAAAGAAAGAAAAAAAAAATGTTTAAATTACCCGAACTGATCTATAGACATAGTAAAATACCTATTAAAGTCCCATCGGCATTCTTCACAGATATAGAAAAAATAATTTTATGCTTCGTATGGAACCAAAGAAGACCCTGAATATGAAAAGCAATTCTAGGTAACAAAAACAAA
Source organism: Microcebus murinus (assembly GCF_040939455.1). NCBI lineage: Eukaryota > Metazoa > Chordata > Mammalia > Primates > Cheirogaleidae > Microcebus > Microcebus murinus. Next base: position 32,202,108 of record NC_134125.1, on the reverse strand, counting down.
GTGGGCGATATTAATATGCCAGATATCAAACTATATCAATCTGGTGTTGGCACAAATATAGGAATATTGGCCAGTGGATCAGATCTGAGAATTTTGATATAAAACCATCCACATATAGCCATCTAATCTTTGACAAAGCAGACAAAAACATACGTTGGGGAAGAGTATCCTGTTTCAATAAATGGTGGGAAAAGAGGATAGCCACCTGTAGAAGGCTAAAACAGGACCCACACCTTTCACCTCTCACAAAACTCTACTCACGCTGGGTAACAGACTTAAACCTAAGGTACTAGAATTCTAGAGGAAAATTTGGAAACACTCTCCTTAACATAGACCTAGGCAAAGAGTTTACGAAGAAGTCCCCAAAGGCAATCACAGCAGCAACAAAAAGAAATAAATGGGACCAAATAAATGGGATCAAACGAAAAAGCTTCTGCACAGATAAGAAATAGTCCTGAAAGTAGACAACCTACAGAATGGGAGAAAATTTTGCATCCTACACATCTGATAATTGGCTTTTTAGAATATACTTAGAACTCACGAATATCAGCAAGAAACGTCAAGTAACTCTATTAAAAAGTGGGCAAGGCACTTGAACAGAAACTTTTCTAAAGAAGACAGAAGAAAGCCAACAAACATGAAAAAATGATCAACATCTCTAATCATCAGGGAAATGCAAATCAAAACCACAGTGAGATATCACTTAACACCAGTGAGAATGGCCTTTATGAAAAATTTTCCAAACAATAAATGCTGGCGTGGGTGCCAGAGAAAGGAACTGCTGGTGGGGCTGCACACCAGTTCAACCTCCGTGGAAAACAATATGGAGATACAAGTGGATGTACCCTTTGATCCAGCAATCCCATTACTGGGCATCTATCAAAAGATCCAATGACACTTTACAAAAAAGACACCTGCAGTCGAATGTTTATAGAAGCAGAATTCATAATTGCAAGACTGTGGAAACAGCCCAAGTGTCCATCCATCCAAGACTAGATTAACAAAATTGGTATACATATACCATGGAGTACTATTAGGCTCTAAAAAACAACGCTGATATAGCACATCTTATATTTTCCGCATAGAGGTGGAACCTAAATGAAGCTGGAACTAAATTAAGTATCCCAAGAATGGAAAAACAAGCACCACATATACTCACCAGCAAACTGGTATTAACTGATCAGCACCTAAGTGGACACATAGGTATTACAGTGATAGGATATTGGGCAGGTGAGAATGGGGCGGGGGGCACGTGTATACATAAATAATGAGATGTGCATCATCTTGGGGATGGTCACGCTGGAAACACAGACTTGGGGGGGAAAGGGCATTTTTGGAAACCTTAAAAGCCATATCCCCATACTATGCCGAAAGAAAAAATAACAGTTCTTCACACACCCACACACACACACACACACTCACACACACACACAGACAAAGGAAATAATAGTGAGTCATTTCAAAAAGAATTTCCAAAAGAAAACATTTAATGTCACTAAGGAGCTGGGCGTGGTGGCTTACCACAGTAATCCTAGCACTCTGCGAGCCCAATGCGGGCAGATTGCTTGAAGTCAGGAGTTGGAATCCAACCTGAGCAAGAGCAAGACACCATCTCTGCTATAAATAGAAAGAAATTAATTGGCCAATAATATATATAGAAAAAATACAGCCATGGTGTTGCATGCCAGTATTCCCAGCTACTCAGGAGGCTGAGGCAGGAGGATGGTTTGAGCCCAGGAGATTAAGTTTGCTGTGAGCTAGGCTGTAGCCAGGGCATGCACTGTAGTTTGGGCAACAAAACGACACTCTCTCACGTTTGCTTTCAAACATACATAACAAAGAGTAAATGCTTTCAAAAAGAATTTATATAGACAATCCAAACACATCCTTCCTAGGACGTTCGTGGTCTAGCATTGCTATTCTCTGAGAACTGAAGTAGTGTCTAGAGGTTGCTTTCCAACACACATAACAAATATTAAATGCTTTCAAAAAGAATTTTCATAGGCAATCCAACGACTAACCATAACTTAGGGAGTGTGCTGTCTAGCACTCTGAGCAAGCAAGGGGTGTGTAGAGTTTCTCAGCAAACACAAACTAAAAAAAATAAGTTCTTTCATAGAAAATTTTAATTATAAAATGTTTACCATCACTTAGAAACAGAAGTTAAAACATGCATTGTCTAAACCCTTCTGAGAACTGATGCTGTGTGTAGAGATTTCAGTCAAAAGCACATAAGAAACACTAAGGTCATTCAAAAAGAAGTTTCCTGTGCAATCCTATCCTTAACGCAAAAGTTAATACTAACCCTATATAACGAAGCGCGTTGCTTATAGGTTTCCTATTCTGAGAGCTTAAGCAGGGTGCAGAGATTCCTGTCAAAGCCATATAAGGAACAGTAAGTTCTTTCATTAGTAATTGCCATAGTAAAATGTGTACAGTCACTTAGAGAATGCAGCTAGAGTACATTATGCTCACGCTTCGTGTTCTCAGAGAACTAAAGCAAAATGTAGACCGTGGACTCAAATGCACATAAGAAACAGTAAGTCCTTTTATAACGAAGTTTCTTCGGCAATCCTAACCTTAACCCTAACCCTAGCCTTAACCACATTCTAGGAAGTTTATTTGCATACAGGCTTGCTATTCTCTGAGAGCTTAAGCAATGGTAAAGTTTCCTGTAAAGACACATAAGAAACAATAAGTTCTTACATAAACAATTTTTTCAGGCCGGGCGCGGTGGCTCACGCCTGTAATCCTAGCTCTTGGGAGGCCGAGGCGGGCGGATTGCTCAAGGTCAGGAGTTCAAAACCAGCCTGAGCAAGAGCGAGACCCCGTCTCTACTATAAATACAAAGAAATTAATTGGCCAACTGATATATATATTAAAAATTAGCCGGGCATGGTGGCGCATGCCTGTAGTCCCAGCTACTCGGGAGGCTGAGGCAGGAGGATTGCTTGAGCCCAGGAGTTTGAGGTTGCTGTGAGCTAGGCTGACGCCACGGCACTCACTCTAGCCTGGACAACAAAGCGAGACTCTGTCTCAAAAAAAAAAAAAAAAATTTTTTTTCAGGTGTTACTAGGTTATTATGCTCAATGTTTGTACATGTGGTAGCATGTGTCAGAATTTTTTTCTTTTCAGGGGTTACTTTTACTACAATTTCAAATCTAAAGAGAAACGGTACCATCGGAAAGGCCATTATTCAGTAATTCCATTTTAAAAGCTTACAGTGAAAACATATGAAGCTAAACTAGACATGGTGCACTGACATATGAAAACATGCATACACCTGGAAAACGTGTTGTGTGGGACAGCCCTGCAGGGAAACTTACCTTAGTGGCAATTCTGTGGTCTGAGCAGTGGATTCCTACAAACTCTGGGTTCCAATCGTGGCGCTGTTATTTCATAGCTGCACAATTTTGTCAAGCATCTTGACTCCTCTTTGAGCCTCTACATGGAAGTGGGGAATTACAGTCTTTGCCTCACGGAGCTCTGGTGAGGATTCAAAGAGACAGCAAATGTATGGGGTTTTGCTCATAGACATATTTAAGTTCTCAAAATTTAGGAGGTATTATCTGTGAATGTGAGAACAACATCAATTATTTAACCATTTGAAATCCTGGATCCTGATTTCTGAGAGCTCCAACTGAAGTCAGTCCTTTCCTCAGGAAGCCGCCTGTCCATCGCCCTGTCGAGGCCGGGGTATGCCTAGAATTGGAGCTGTTTCTTCTTTTCTCTATCCCCTCTGTCTTTGCGCCCAGAGCTGCTCAATCAACCTTTGATGAGTGAAGAAATGAAGGAATGGGGGGAAAACTCAGGCAGGATTTGACTGGGCCTTTCGTGTGAAGGAGCAGGAGGGTTCAGGAAATCATTATTATGGTTTCAAATGCCACTGGCCAGGCGGAGTTTCCCTAAATGAAAAAGTACGTGTGTTTGGTAAGTACCTTAAGCTCCCCTACTGTCCGCACTGCTGGGACAATTAGCCAACACCAGGAGCACAAGGGGCTTGGCCCTTCCCCATTTGGCCCAAAATAACCTCCTCCCCCTCTTTGAGCAAATGCTTGGGATACTTTCAACTGGATGATAAAGCCTTTCATCTGCCAATTACTGATAAAGAGAAAATGCAAATATCAAGGGGGAATATCAAAGCAGGCTCCAGCCTGAGCCTCAGCCATGCCACACGCAGCTTTGTGATCCTGGTTGAGTGGCTTTGCCTTTCTGAGTCCCTGTTTTCCCTCTGCAAAGTAGGGACTAAGACTATTTCCATAAAGTGTTCTTATAAGAAAAAGAGACGCAAATAAAATGGTTCCCCATGCGCGGTGCCCCAGCCCGGGCCCAGGTTAATAAGATGCAGCCCCACCGCGAGGGGTCACAGCTGAAAAGGGTTGTCCCAGAGAGCAGCCGCAGGAGGCACAGCGCCCATGCGCAGTCACCAGCGCGCTGGGGGTTGTGGATGGGTAGGGTGGGCGGAGCCCAGTACCGTTTGGGCCCCAGATGAAGGAAGGAAGGCACGGAGAGGGGGTGTTGAAGGCTCCACCTAGGCCGATCCACAGTAGAAACGCAACGTGTGAGGACGAGAAAAGCCTGCTCGACCCAGCACCCCGCATTTGCCCGGTACCCATGTCCCAGGGAGTCTGTGTGGCCTGGAGGGGAACTCAACAGACCCAGCCAGGCAGAGATAACCGCTGGCACGAGGAGTGAACGGGACCGATTGCTGGTGAGGGCACATGGTACTCGATTGTACATTCTAGGACACCTGGCTTACTGTCATGGTTTCCAGCTCTGGCCAGGAGAACACAAGAGTTTCCTGGAGGGCGTCCTGAACCACCGTCCACAAGACCTTGGAAGGCCCAGGTGACAGAGGAGACCGTCCTGCAGAGGCCGAGGACAGTGAAGGGAAGAGTGAGAAAAAGCGAATGAGGCAGGGGTAAAGTGACGGACCGGGCAAGGAGGAGCGTGTAAGGCAGGGGCAGAGGACGGAAACAGGCCTGGCGGGAAGGAGCCAGTCAGGAAAGGGCCCAGGACAGTGACAGACCTGGCCAGGGAGGAGCACGTCAGGCAGGGGTAGAGGAGAGGGGTTGGGAAAGGGAAAGGGTTACAGTTAGAGCACAATTCACAATCACAAAGATGTGGAAGCGACCCGAGTGCCCATCCATCCAGGAGTGCATTAATAACATGTGGCGCGTGGACACCACGGAGTGCTATTCGGCTATGAGGAGCAGCGGTGAGAGGGCACCTCTCGTGCTCTCCTGGCCAGAGCTGGAAACCGTTCCAGTAAGCCAAGTATCCCAAGAATGGACACACGAGCACCACGTGAGCGCGCTCACCAGCAAATTGGTAGGAACGGATGGACACCTAAGTGGACAGAGGGGAATCACCTTCATCGGGTGGGTGTCGGGCGGGCGTGGGGAGGGGGTGGACATACACATCCATTAGGGAGGGGGTGGGTACGCACCAACTGGGGGATGGGCGCGCTTGGAGCTCTGACCCGAGGGGGGAGGCGGGGAAAGAGCAATGCACCTGACCTTAACCTTGGTACCCTCACAATAGGCTGGGAGAAAATGAGAAATAAATGAATAAGAAAACAGGGGCTGGGGGGCAGGGGCAATACATGTCACCTCAATGCTTGGACTCCCATCATCTGCTTGGAAAGAGAGAGAAAAGAAAATGCAATAATAGAGATAAGAGACACTTTTTAAGAAAATGAATCCGAAAAGAAAAGTAAAAGGAGGCCTGTGGAGCAGGTCTGGGTGTGACTCCGGATCCCCCAACATCTGGTGCCACCACCAAAGATTCCTAGGTGTAGCCCATAGAACCCCGAAAGCAACGGGACGAGTTCTGGTCACATACTCCCTCAAATTACATCCTGGAATGCTTCCGGAACTCCCTCCCCTCTCAGACTCTCAAGGTTTCCTCCAGCGTGTCGGTTCCCACAGACCAGACCTTTGGTCTGAGACCTGACAGTCCAGATGGCACGCATGCTGCCGCGTGGCGGCGGTGCCGCGGCTCGGGACAAGAGGAGGCCCCACGGTGTGGGCTGTGGTGGCAGGCACCCCGGGGGGCGCTGAGGGTGGGGGTGATCCGCGGGACCCGCCGCCGCCACCGCAGTAGCACTCCCAGAAAGGGGACAGAATGAGAGGCAAAAAAAAAAAGAAAAGTAAAAAAAAAAAAAAGCCTCCGGCACCCGGTATTCCCAGGCGGTCTCCCATGCAAGTACTAACCAGGACAGAAGCTGCTTAGCTTCGGAGATCAGAAGAGATGGGAAGCGTTCAGGGTGGTGTGGCCTTAGACGGCGGAGGGCGCCCCTGCGCCGCTCAAGAAGCCGAGTCTCACTGCACTTCCCCGCGATAGCTCTGCCCCGCGCCGGGCCGGGCCTGTTGAGTTCGCCGGTCGGACAGGGCCTGTTAAGTTCGCGGGACTGAGGTGAGGGACGGGGCGGGGTGGGGGGCTGTCTCTCCACACACAGACACACAGACACACACACACACACACACACACACACACACACACGATGTGCCTCCACGGCTGGACCCGCCAAGGTGGGGACCTTCCAGCCCCCCTCCTCTCCTCACCTCGCCTCCTTCACCTACCCGCTCCCCACTCCCAGGGCGCCGGCCGCCGCTGACTGCGCACGCGTGGGGCGCTCGCCCTTTGCCCCCAGCCAGGGGCCGGCCTCGCGCACAACCCCTTTCACCTGCGCCCCCAGCCCTGTGGGTGGGCTGCCGCCTATTCCCCCGGGCCAGGGCTGCGGCACAGCGCATGGGGGAGGCGAGCGAGTGTAGGGGCGTCTCTCGGGATGTGTCCCATGGGTGGGGTGGGGTGGCGTGGCCTGTGGGGCGCTGAAGAAATCAGTCCCCTCCATCTCCTCCCTCTGGAAGGCCCCCAAGCCCTTGGAGAATGCCGGCACCGCTACCGTGGGGGCCGGGACCCTGCTCTGTGTCCTCCTGTGGCCCAGTCCAAGGGGCCTGGGCCTGGCTGGGGCTGCATTGGACCCCAACCACCCTGGGGTGTGGACTTGCTAAAAGTCGGCGATTAGATATTGGATTCGAGCTTCATGGAGGTCTTTTCACTAATGAATGCACCGAAAAGAGTCTCCTAATCCATCTGTGAGGGTGGCAACTGAAAGAGAATTTTAAAGCTGACAGAATAGGCGAGGAAAGGCATAGGAGATTTCCAAACCCAGTAAGGAAGCCTTTCCCGAAACGGAAGAAAGAAACGAGCAAACAGAAACACCGGTAGCCCGCCCGGATCAGAGTCTGCCCCTGAGAGAAAGTACCCTGACCAGGTTCACCCGTGGGTGGGTGGCGAGCTAGCGGCGTTCAGAAGAGCGAGGCCCGCAGTCTGTGCAGAAGACACCTGCACTCGGGTGTGTGTGGCGGCACAATTCCCAAGCAGCTCCAAATGGTAATCCAAAGAGAAGCCAGGGAGTTCCCAACGCCCCAGGTGTCCGCAGCCCACGACTGGCTGCTGTGGGAATGCGAAGCCCGGCTCCTTGTCTCAGAGCGGGACAACCAGGAGGTGTGATGTCCACTCCGGGGGTTCCCAGGAGGATGAGGCTGAAGCTGGGACTTGGCCTGAAAGTGTCCCCTCGCATGGGCACCCCCTTCCGCTTCCGGCTCCTCTACCCCTGGTGCCCCTCCATCCAGGGGCCAGACCTTAAAAAATCACCCGCAAGAGAATCCTGGTCCCAAAGAAGCCCTCTGGGGGACCCGTGCTGAGAGAGCTTGTGGGCATGGCCCGCTGGGGCTCTGCCCGACCCAGGGCTGGGAGATGCAACCTCCCAGCTCTGGGTCCCTGCAGGAAGTGTTGGCAAGCACTGGGCCAGTCCTCCAAAGGCCCAGGTGCAGGGAGCCCAGGCCAAGCAGCCTGTGCAAGAAGCCACATGCCGTGCCACCCCGGGAACACGACTGCAGGTCACGGCCCCTCCCTCCCCCCACTCCTCTTCCTCCTCCTCCTCCTCCTCCTCCTCCTCCTCCTCCACCTCCTCCTCCCCACCCCCGACATGGCGCAGGGCTCAGAGACACCTCAGACGCTGCTACCAAAGTCCACAGGGCATCGGTTGCTACTCCAAAGCACCCGAGCAGACCGCGTTGTCCAGCCAGCCCCTGGGCCTCCCTGGGGTGCCCACACAAAAGTGCAGACAACCACCAGACTCGCAATGTCAGTTTGAGGATGTTTCTGCCACTCTAAGGACCCGCAGGCCAGCTGGGCCTTCGGGCAGGACAGAGAGCCCCGGAATCCGACGTGGAGAGCTGCGTGTACGTCCCCATCAGGAGGCGGTCCCCACCTCCCCGGCTCTCCCCTTGCGGGGAGCGGCAGCTGCAGGGCCTCAGGGAAGACACCAGGCTGGGCCCCCGCGGCACAGCGGGGCACCTGAGCCAGACTGCTGAGGCCGCCCTGCTGCCGGGTTCCCGGAGGGCTTCCTGGAAGCAGCGTCCACACCAAGCCCTTGGAAGGCCCAGGCGATGGAGGAGCCGGTCAGGCAGGGTCCTAGGAGGGTGACGGGCGGGGAGGAGCGTGTAAGGCAGGGGCAGAGGACGGTGACAGGCTGGGCGGGAAGGAGCCGGTCAGGCAGGGGCCCAGGACGGTGACAGGCTGGGTGGGGAGGAGCGAGTCAGGCAGGGGCCGAGGTGAGGGGCCGGGCGGGGAGGAGGGTGTCAGGCCGGGGCAGAGGATGGTGACAGGCCGGGCGGGAAGGAGCCGGTCAGGCAGGGGCCCAGGACAGTGACGGGCCTGGCCGGGGAGGAGCGCGTCAGGCAGGGGCAGAGGAGACGGGCTGGGTAAGGGTTAGGGTTACAGTTAGGGCACAATTCACAATCGCAAAGATGTGGAAGCGACCCGAGTGCCCATCCATCCAGGAGTGCATTAATAACATGTGGCGCGTGGACACCACGGAGTGCCATTCGGCTGTGAGGAGCAGCGGTGAGAGGGCACCTCTCGTGCTCTCCCGGCCAGAGCTGGAACCCGTTCCAGTAAGCCAAGTGTCCGAAGAATGGACACACGAGCACCATGTGAGCGCGCTCACCAGCAAATTGGTAGGAACGGATGGACACCTAAGTGGACAGAGGGGAATCACCTTCATCGGGTGGGTGTCGGGCGGGCGTGGGGAGGGGGTGGACATACACATCCATTAGTGAGGGGGTGGGTGCGCACCAACTGGGGGATGGGCGCGCTTGGAGCTCTGACCCCAGGAGGGAGGCGGGGAAAGAGCAATGCACCTGACCTTAGCCTTGGTACCCTCACAATAGTCTGGGAGAAAATGAGAAATAAATGAATAAGAAAACAGGGGCTAGGGGGGCACGGGCAATACATGTCACCTCAATGCTTGGACTCCCATCATCTGCTTGGAAAGAGAGAGAAAAGAAAATGCAATAATAGAGATAAGAGACACTTTTTAAGAAAATGAATCCAAGAAGAAAAGTAAAAGGAGGCCTGTGGAGCAGGTCTGGGTGTGACTCCGGATCCCCCAACATCTAGTGCCACCACCAAAGATTCCTATGTGTAGCCCATAGAACCCCGAAAGCAACGGGATGAGTTCTGGTCACATACTCGCTCAAAATGACATCCTGGAATGCTTCCGGAACTCCATCCCCTCTCAGACTCTCAAGGTTTCCTCCAGCGTGTCGGTTCCCACAGACCAGACCTTTGGTCCCCCATGCGCTGTGCCCCAGCCCCAGCCCAGGCTAATACGATGCAGCCCCATGGCGAGGGGGCACAGCTGAAAAGGGTTGTCCCAGAGAGCAGCCGCAGGGGCCCCAGATGAAGGAAGCAAGGCACGGAGAGGGGGTGTTGAAGGCTCCACCTTGGCCAATCCACAGTAGAAACGCAACGTGTGAGGAAGAGGGAAGCCTGCTCGACCCAGCACCCCGTATTTGCCCGGTACCCATGTCCCAGGGAGTCCATGGAGCCTGGAGGGGAACTCAACAGACCCAGCCAGGCAGAGGTAACCGCTGGCACGAGGAGTGGATGGGACGATTGCTGGTGAGGGCACATGGTACTCGTTTGTACATTCTAGGATACCTGGCTTACTGTCACGGGTTCCAACTCTGGCCAGGAGAACACAAGAGGTTCCTGGAAGGCGTCCTGAACCAGCGTCTACAACAAGACATTGGAAGGCCCAGGTGGGGACCGTCCTACAGGGGCTGAGGACAGAGGGGACCGTCCTACAGGGGCTGAGGACCGTGACAGGCTGGGTGGGGAGGAGCGAAGCAGGCAGGGGCCGAGGTGACAGGCTGGGCAGGGAGGAGCGTGTCGGGCAGAGGATGGTGACAGGCCGGGAGGGAAGGAACGTGTGAGGCAGAGGCCGAAGATGGTGACAGGCCCGGTGGGGAGGAGCCAGTCAGGCAGGGGCAGAGGACGGTGACAGGCCTGGTGAGGGAGGAGCGCGTCAGGCAGGGGCAGAGGAGACGGGCTGGGTAAGGGTTAGGGTTACAGTTAGGGCACAATTCACAATCGCAAAGATGTTGAAGTGACCCAGTGCCCATCCATCCAGGAGTGAATTAATAAAATGTGGCACGTGGACTCCCCGGAGTGCTATTCAGCTATGAGGAACAGCAGTGAGAGGTCACCTCTCGTGTTCTACTTGCCAGAGATGGAACCCACTCCAGTAAGCCAAGAATGGACACACGAGCACCATGGGCGCGTGCTCACCAGCAAATTGGTATGAACCAAATTGGTATGGACACCTAAGTGGACAGAGAGGAATCGCCTTCATCGGGTGGGTGTCGGGCAGGCGTGGGGAGGGGATGGGCATGCACATCCATTAGGAATGGAGAGGGTGCGCACCAACGGGGGAATGGGCGCACTTGAAGCTCTGACTCGGGGGAGTTGGGGAAAGAGTGATGCACCTGACCTTAACATTGGTACCCCCACAATAGGCTGGGAGAAAATGAGAAATAAATGAATAAGAAAACAGGGGTTAGGGGGGCACGGGCAGTACATGTCACCTCAATGCTTGTCCTCCCATGATCTGCTTGAAAAGAGAGAGAAAAGAAAATGCAATAATAAAGATAAGAGACACTTTTTAAGAAAATGAATCCGAAAAGAAAAGTAGAAGGAGGACTGTCAAGCAGGTCTGGGTGTGACTCCGGATCCCCCAACATCCAGTGCCACCACCAAAGATTCCTACAGTGTAGCCCATACAACCCCAAAAGAAACGGGATGAGTTCTGGTCACATACTCGCTCAAAATGATATCCTGGAATTCTTCCAGAACTCCCTCCCCTCTAGGACTCTCAAGGTTTCCTCCAACGCGTCGGTTCCCATAGACCAGACCTTTGGTCTGAGACCTGACAGTCCAGATGGCACGCATGCTGCCGCGTGGTGGCGGTGTCCCGGCTTGGGACAAGAGGAGGCCCCACGGTGCCTGCTGGGGGGCGCCAGGCACCGCGGCTGGTGCTGAGGGTGGGGGTGATCCGCCGGACCGTCTCCCCGCTCCCAGAAAGGGGACAGAACAAGAGGCAAAAAGGAAAAAAAAAAAAAAAAAGCCTACGGCACCTGGTATTCCCAGGCGATGTCCCATCCAAGTACTAACCAGGCCTGACGATGCTTACCTTCGGAGATCAGGCGCGTTCAGGGCGGCGTGGCCAGAGACGGCGGAGGGCGCCCCTGCCCCGCTCAAGAAGCCGAGCCTCTCTGCGATTCCCCACGCCTGCGTGGAGCCCCACCGGGCCGGGCCTGTTGCGTTCGCCGGCTGGGTCCGGCGGGCTCCGCGGGACTGGTGTGGGGGGCGGGGCGGCGTGGGGGCTGTCCAGACACACACACACACACACACAAGATGCGCCTCCACTGCTGGACCCGCCAAGGTGGAGACATTCCAGCCCCCCTCCTCTCCTCACCTCGCCTCCTTCCCCTACCCGCCCCCACCCCCAGTGTGCCGCTGCTGACTGCGCAGGCGCGGGGTGCTCGACCTTTGCCCCCAGCCAGCGGCCGCCCTCCCGAGCAAACCCTTTCAGCTGCGCCCCCCGCCCTGTGCGTGGGCTGCCGCCTATTCCCCAGGGCCAGGGCTGGGGCACAGCGCATGGGGGAGGGGAGCGAGTGTAGGGGTGTCTTTCGGGATGTGTCCCATGGGTGGGGTGGGGTGGTTTGGGGGGGCGCTGAAGAAATCAGTCCCCTCCATCTCCTCCCTCTGGAAGGCCCCCAAGCCCTTAAAGAACTGCCGGCACCGCTACCGTGGGGGCCGGGACCCTGCTCTGTGTCCTCCTGTGGCCCAGTCCAAGGGGCCTGGGCCTGGCCCGAGGTGGATTGGGCCCCAACCACCCCGGGGTGTGCACTTGCTAAAAGTCGGTGATTAGATATTGGATTCGAGCTTCATTGAGGTCACTTCACTAATGAATGCACCGAAAAGAGTTTCCTAATCCATCTGTGAGGGTGGCAACTGAAAGAGAATTTTAAAGTTGACAGAACAGGCAAGGAAAGGCATAGGAGATTTCCAAACCCAGTAAGGCAGACTTTCCCGAAATGGAAGAAAGAAACAAGCAAACAGAAACACCGGTAGCCCGCCCGGGTCAGAGTCTGCTCCTTAGAGAAAGTACCCTGACCAGGTTCACCCCTGGGTGGGTCTCTAGGTAGTGGCATTCAGAAGAGCGAGGCCCGCAGTCTGTGCGGAAGACACCTGCACTCGGGTGTGTGTGGCGGCACGATTCACAAGCAGCTCCAAATGGTACCACAAAGAGAAGCCAGGGAGTTCCCGACGCCCCAGATGTCCTCAGCCCAGGACTGGCTGGTATGGGAACGCGAAGCCCGGCTCCTGGTCTCAGAGCGGGACAGCCAGGAGGTGTGATGTACAGTTCGGGGGTGCCCAGGAGGATGAGGCTGAAGCTGGGACTTGGCCTCAAAGTGTCCCCTCGCATGGGCAGCCCCTTCCTCTTCCGGCTCCTCTGCTCCTGGTGCCCCTCCATCCAGGGGCCAGACCTCAAAATTCACCCGCAGGAGAATCCTGGTCCCAAAGCAGCCTTCTGGGGGACCCGTGCTGAGAGAGGTTGTGGGCATGGCCCGCTGGGGCTCTGCCTGACCCAGGGCTGGGAGATGCAACCTCCCACCTCTGGGTCCCTGCAGGAAGTGTCGGCAAGAACAGGGCCGGTCCTCCAAAGGCCCAGGTGCAGGGAGCCCAGGCCGAGCAGCCTGTGGAAGAAGCCTCCAGGGCTCAGAGACACCTCAGACACTGCTACCAAAGTCCTAAGGGCATCACTTGCTCCTCCAAAGCCTCCGAGCAGACCGCGTTGTCCAGCCAGCCCCTGGGCCTCCCTGGGGTGCCCAGCACAAAAGTGCAGACAGCCACCGGACTCGCAATATCAATTTGAGGATGTTTCTGCCACCCTGAGGACCCGCAGGCCAGCTGGGACTCCGGGCAGGACAGAGAGCCCCGGAATCCGACGTGGAGAGCTGCATGTACGTCCCCATCAGGATTCGGCCCCCACCTCCGCGGCAAGGCTCTCCCCTTGTGGGGAGTGGCAGCCACAGAGCCTCAGGGAAGACACCAGGCTGGGCCCCCGCGGCACAGCCGGGGCACGTCCCCCGCATGTGAGTCGTCGCGGCCGCCCTGCTGCCGGGTTCCTGGAGGGCTTCCTGGAAGCAGCGTCCACACCAAGCCCTTGGAAGGCCCAGGGGATGGAGGAGCCCGTCAGTCAGGGGCCGAGGACGGTGACGGTGACGGGCCAGGCGGGAAGGAGCAGGCAGGGGCAGAGGAGACGGGCTGGGTAAGGGTTAGGGTTACAGTCAGGGCACAATTCACAATCGCAAAGATGTGGAAACGACCCGAACGACCATCGATCCACGGGTGCATTAATAAAATGTGGCACGTGGACACCACGGAGTGCCGTTCAGCTATGAGGAACAGCGGTGAGAGGGCACCTCTCGTGTTCTCCCGGCCAGAGCTGGAACCCGTTCCAGTAAGCCAAGTGTCCCAAGAATGGACACACGAGCACCACGTGCGTGCGCTCACCAGCAAATTGGTAGGAACCGATGGACACCTAAGTGGACACAGAGGGATCGCCTTCATCGAGTGGGTGTCGGGCGGGCCTGGGGAGGGGATGGGCATGCACATCCATTAGGAATGGGGTGGGTGCGCACCAACCGGGGCATGGGCGCACTTGAAGCTCTGACCCGACCCGAGGGGGGGGCGGGGAAAGGGCGATGCACCTGTGGACGGAAAAAATCCAAGCCCTGAAATATTTGAAAGAAGTTTCTTCTGAGCCAAATTTGAGGACCATGACCTGGAGCCACTCTCAAGAAGCCTTGAGCAAGTGGGCTCGCTGTAGCTGGGTTACAGTTTAGTTTTATATATTTTTAGAGAGACAAAGGTTATAGGCAAGGTCACAAATCAATACATGAGAGGCATACATTGGTTTGGCCCAAAAAGGTGGGACATCTCGAAGCGGGGGCTTACAGGTTATAGGTGGGTTTAAAGATTCTTTGGCTGGCAATTGGCTGAGAGGGTTAGACTTTATCTAGAAGACCAGAAAGGATATGCTTACTTTAAGATAAGGTTGTGGGCACTCTGGGAGGTCCAGACAGGAGGACATTTTAAATTTACAATAGGCGCCTCCTAAGATGTTTTAAGATGCTTTAAATTTAAGTATAGGCGCCTGCTAGGATGCTCAGTTAAGACATTTTAGATTTATGATAGGCATCTGCCAGGATGCTTGAGTTAAGACAGGGGCTTCTTATCTTTTAGGTGATGTTAATGCCATACCAGAATCAGGTCAGGAAGTAAACCACTGCTTCGTTTGGTTAACAAAAGCCGCTTTGTGGGAATTTACCATTTGTCAGCCTAACCCTGCTGGCCTCCTTACCATTTGCCAGCCTAACCTAGCTGGCCTCCTTAGGAAGGAGTTTTTAGCAAAAAATTAGAGTTTAGTCCTCAGTTCCCCCTGTTGGCCAAAGATCATTCCATGGAATGCATGTGTAGGCCAACAACCAGCATGATGTCCCATGGCGCTAGGAAGGCTCATATTTAGAGTTGTCTATCTGGTCCCACGGTGCTAGGAAGGCTCATTCCTAGAGTTGCCTATCTGGTCCCATGGTGCTGTAGAATAGGCGGTGTTGTATCTTAGGGGAGGGACTTGACTCTACTTGATTTAGTAGCCAATTGTTAAAAGGGGCCAGATAGAGTCAGGCCTCGGGCTTAGTCTAAAAACACGTCTTGGACCAGATCTATTTTGCAAGCTATCATGATCTGGGCCTTTGATTGATTTTTTTTTTTCCTTTTTCTGTATCTGGTATAGCATTTACAAGAAACATATAATAATATGGCAATGAGTGTCATAAAAGTACTAAACAGAAGGTGCCCAAGAAAGTCATAGGTAGAATCAGAAGGTAGCAAGCAGCCTAACCAGCCAAAAAATCCTCTGCATGCATCATCATATTTTTTAATCAGACTTATAATATGTTTATCTTTTTTATCAACAGTCAATTGAACTTTATGGTAAATTTTATTTGAGGATTGTAAAACTGATACCAATTTGGAGTCTAATAAGTTTAATTTTTCCTCTGGCCAATTAGTCTCCATAGGTATAACATCCTGAGGAGGGTATAAATTGAATTTGAGAAACATTTGATCTTTAATATTTAAATTATTATAGGACTTGTTTACAGTTAGCAAATTTATTTTTCTCACCACCTTTGTGTTACACCATATACTAGTATTTAGGAGGGCAAAGGAGGCTTTGTTACAAAAGAAATATAATTCTATAATGTCATTTTGTTTTTTCTCCCAGCAAAATCGGCCCTTTTTCATATACCAGATGTTATGTTCTATGGGGGTGGATACTAGGGGCCAAATCTGGGAGAAATCAGGGTTTTAAGTGTTTTGAGGGCATAGCCATTTTCCTTTTTTATTTTTACAATCTGAGAGGGAAATGGGATGCCAGGTGTTTTTTTTTTTTTTTTTTTTTTTTTTTTTTTGAGACAGAGTCTCGCTTTGTTGCCCAGGCTAGAGTGAGTGCCATGGCGTCAGCCTAGCTCACAGCAACCTCAAACTCCTGGCTCAAGCGATCCTCCTGCCTCAGCCTCCCAATTAGCTGGGACTACAGGCATTCGCCACCATGCCCGGCTAATTTTTTGTATATATATTAGTTGGCCAATTAATTTCCTTCTATTTTATAGTAGAGACGGGGTCTCGCTCTTGCTCAGGCTGGTTTCGAACTCCTGACCTCGAGCAATCCGCCCGCCTCGGCCTCCCAGAGAGCTAGGATTACAGGCGTGAGCCACCGCGCCCGGCCTATGCCAGGTGTTTTTATCAGCTAAAATAGCCCATCGACTTTTTATGGGGAGTATTTTGGTATTATTGACAATGGTTTTAATGCCAGCTAGTTGAACTACAGGATATTGTTGAGCCTCATTTAACTTTGGTGCCAGAATTTTTAAAATATAATGTTTAAGATTACATCTACCATCTAAAAATTTTTATAGATTTGGGGAACCATATATTTTCCATAGGTGCCTAGACTGAGCCTTAGCACTGAGTATTGTAGGCCATTGTTTTATAGCCACTTTAGATTCTATTTGTAATAACATGGACATGAGTCCTTGTTGGGTCAGAGCACATGCTCGCTCCCACCTCTGGGTTTGGGCGTATGTCTTTAGGGTTTGTCTGGTCTCTTCTATCTACTTTATTAGAGCTGCATTATCTTTTAGGGCAGCTTTCCATCCCTTTTCTTTTTTTTGGAACAGCATTTTTTTTATGTGGCCTATTTTTGAGAGGGAATCTTTTTTTAGGGAATGTCTCTCCTCATTAGCTGCGAATTTAGCTTGCCCCAATATACCTAACCCAGCTCCAATTTTTTCCGTGAGATGGCGTTTTAGTCTTTTGGATGGCCAATTTTGGTGTATCCACCAGGAATGCTGTTGCCATTGTATACTAATGGCCTCAGTGCAATTCGGATAAATAGAGTTAACCCAGAACCGCTGGGTATCCCAGACAATTGTCAGATGGGTGGAGGTTACTCCTAAGTATGCCTTTGTCTGAGTGTGCCATAAGGCTTTTCAGAGGCGCCCTTGTCTTAGGGTGGAATTTGTACTGTCAGGGACTTCTGTCCACCAACTGACTCCCATAAATAGTTTTTTATGGGCAGTGTCAGTGTGGTTGGTGCTGGACAAGGGCATCCAGCCACAAGCACAGGGCTGGTGGTTGTCTGGGCAGCTTATGCTGCGACAGTTTACACAGGAAGCTGCTAGGTTTCTCCCATCATACCCAGGCAGTTGTCTGAGTTTGTCATCACCAATGTCTATTGTGACGCAGTATTTTATCTGATTAGATCTCCTCAATAATCGTCCTGAGGCATTATTTGGTAAATATTTCTGCAGGGCATTATACTTGGTTAAGGCTTTATAATAGAGGTACCCTGCAAAGGAGGCCCCTCTAGGGAGATTTACAGTGGAACTGTTTCATTCAGTGGCCTTCATTTCATCCTGATCTATGTCATACCAAATGATATGATTTTTACCGGCAGGGAAGGTAGTGAGATTTGCAGGAAGCCAGGAAAAATCTTTAGGTTTAAAGAGAACAGGAGTGTGGGGTAGGCAGATAGGGGAAATTATGGGAAGGAGGATGATCAGGTGAAATATTTTTTTAATCTTAACAAGGAAATTTATAACCATATCCATTTAGAAAGTTATACCAAGGGAGATTTTACAAATCCCAAACAACCTCTTGGGGGTCTTGGTTAAGGCATTTAGGGTTTGCAGCAATATACTCTATAGCAAATAAAGTAAGAATGAGAGTTATTTTAGGGTTTATGAGGACTGGCCTGGTCCAATGTCTTGGGAAGACTGTCCGCTTCAGTTGTTGCTTTGGACGTCGCTTTGGAGGCCGATTGAGACTCAGATGTTTTCTGAAGTCGTAGGCGGGTGTCAGAGATTAATTTAGAAGTCCAGGTGTGGTCGGGAGCGTGGTCAGGCACTCGTTTTAGATGTGAGACATGAATCCAAGAGGCGACCCCCTTTAATTTTGCAGCACAAGAGTTAGTTAAGAGTACCTGGTAAGGTCTTTTTTAGCGAGGTTGTAAGGAGTCTTTGAGTTGGTGCCTTTTCCAATAAACAAAGTCACCTGGCTGTAATCCATGATCCTTGGGGTCTTTAGCTCCCGTAAGCTCACTGTGGAAAGACTCTGTTATCATCTTTGCATTATTTGTTAGAGCTTTAAGTAGTCCCTGACAATAATGTAGTATTTCTCCTTTAAGTAAGGCTGGCTCATATAAGCCCTCGTCCAGCCTCATAGGTCTCCCTGTTATTATTTTATAAGGTGATAGACAGTGCTTCCCAAAGGGAGAGGATCTAAGGTTAAGCAAAACCAGTGGGAGGGCTTTTGGCCAGGGGAGGTTAAAGGCCTCAGTTAATTTAGCTAATTGAGTTTTTATTGTGCCATTTGTTTGTTTTACCAACCCAGACGACTGAGGATGATAGGCACAATGGAAATGTTGTATTATGGGCCAAATTTTGCAGATGGATTGGATAATTTGTCCTGTAAAGTGAGTTCCACGATCACTGTGTAACTCAGAAGGGATTTCCCAAACTGGAATGATTTTTTCCAGCAGTATTTTGCCTACTGTTAAGGCAGTAGCCCTCCGACAAGGAAATGCTTCTACCCAATGGGAGAACATGCAAACCAGGACCAATACATATTTGTAATTCTGGGATGGTGGCATCTGGATAAAATCCAGTTGCCAAACTTTAAATGGTCCTGCAGGCAAAGGAAAGTGGCCTTGGGAGCCATGCAAAGGCTTGCCAGGGTTATGTTCTGGACATATAGTATAACGAAAATATACCTTTTGGGCTATTGTGGGGGATGGTTTTTAGAAATATTGTTTTTTTCATAATATCATTTTTTCAGGGGCCCAGTGAGTCATTTTATGAATGAATTGAAGGAGAGGAAATTGTGCACCTAAAGGAACTATAGGTTTTTTGTTGGGACCCAGCCACAACTCCCTATTTGGGTCAAATACACCTCCCTTTTGCTGCCAGATTTGTTTTTTTTTAGGGGTTGATGCCTATTGGTACTGTAAAAGAATGTTAGTGAGAGTGTCGGTGGGTCGGAAGGGGCATTCTCGTACAGGACAGGTCATCTTTCCTAGGGCAGCATTCTTTGCTGCAGCATCAGCTAGATTGTTTCCCTTAGCTATTTTAGTGTTATCTTTGGAATGCCCAGGAATTTTTATGATTGCCAGTTGTTTAGGCATTTGAATTGCTTTTAATAGCTCTGAGACTTGGTGCCCATTTCTTATAGGTTGTCCAGATGAGGTAAGAAATCCTCTCTGTTTCCATAGCATGCCAAAATCATGGGCTATTTTAAAGGCATAGCGGCTATCAGTGTATATATTAGCTACCTTCCCTTCAGCCAAAATATAAGCTCTAGTTA
This sequence comes from Microcebus murinus, assembly GCF_040939455.1. Taxonomy (NCBI): domain Eukaryota; kingdom Metazoa; phylum Chordata; class Mammalia; order Primates; family Cheirogaleidae; genus Microcebus; species Microcebus murinus. The sequence goes on along the minus strand of NC_134125.1, from coordinate 32,182,761 downwards.
ATTCTATTAATTTAGCCATTTGGGCTGATTTTACTCCTTTGAGTTGGGCGCTTTTTATTATGTCTACCGTGGAAGTGACAGCATATCCCGCCTGATAATGTCCCTGATGGTCCTTTAAATAAGAACCAAATTAACTCAGCATTCTCGATAGGAGTTTCCTGCAAATCTGCTCTAGGAGAGAGTAAGATATCAGTTAGTAGACTGCAGTCATGTTTTTCCTCTTGCTCACCTGGAAGAGGGAGAAGAGTTGCAGGGTTAAGAATATTGCAGCGCTTCAAAGTGATGTTAGGGGCAGGAAGCAAAAGCACTTTACAGGAGGCAAGGCGACTTACAGAATAGTGTTGAGTGTGGTGAGAGTTTAGGAGAGATTCCACAGAATGAGGGGCATAAATTATTAGTGGGGACCCCAGGACAAATTTCTCAATTTTTTTATATAAAATGGCTGCAGCTGATATGGCTCTCATATAAGGGGGGTGTCCTTTTGCTACTGGGTCTAACTGTTGGCTGAAATAACCAACTGGCCTGTGACTGTCGCCATGCTTTTGAGTTAATACTCCAAGCGCATTTCCATCTACTTCATGTATAAAAAGGAAAAAAGGAAGGCTATAGTTTGGGTGTCCTAAAGCAGGTGCCTGGGTAAGAGCCTGTTTTAAATCCTCTATATATTGCTTTTCACTTTCCCCCCAGCAAATTGGGTCTGGTTGGTGATGCTTTAGTTTTTTGTATAAGGGCTGGGCCATTAATGAGTAGTTTGGAATCCAACTTCTGCAGTAGCCTGTTAGCCCTAAGAACCCTCTTAATTGTTTTTTTGTTTTGGGCAAAGGAAAGGCCATGATGGCAGAGATTCTTTCTGGGTTTATAAGAAGTCCCTTTGGGAAAATTGTGTGCCCTAAGTATTTAACTTGGGGGAGCCTAAATTGTAATTTATCTCTGGACACTTTGTGTCCCTTTAAGGCAAGCTGTTGCAGCAGGTATATAGTGTCTTCTCTGCATTCACTCAGGGAGGGTGAACACAACAGCAAATCATCCACATACTGAATCAGAGTAGATTCATTTTGGAATACAATATCATCTAAATCTGCCTTTAATATTTGAGAAAAATATGTAGGATTTTCAGAGTAACCCTGGGGCAAGACTGTCCATGTATACTGGCGATTTTCCCAAGTGAAGGCAAAAAGATATTGACTATCCTGATCTACAGGTATGCTAAAGAAAGCACTGCATAAGTCAATGACAGAGAAGTGGCTGGCAGTGATAGGAATATTGGACAGTAAGGTGTGGGGGTTAGGGACGACAGGATGCCTCGGAACCACTGTTTTATTTATGGCTCTTAGGTCCTGAACAAACCGCCAGCCTTTCCCATTTGGTTTTCTGACTGGGAGGATTGGTGTGTTACAAGGGCTGGTGCAGGGTATTGTGAGTCCTTTATCTAAGTAGTCCTGAATGATTGGCTTGATTCCTAGTAAGGCTTCAGGCCTAAGGGGGTATTGTTTAATGTTTGGCAGGGGTTTAGACTCATCTATGGTGATCTCTATGGGAACTGCTGGCTTAATTTGTCCAATATCCATGGAAGAGTTTGCCCATAGAGAATCTGGTATTTTGGATAAGAAAGGCTCTACGTCCCCCTGTTCAAAATCTCCATTAACCTCAGCAAGCATGATACTGCATGTAGGGTTTTGTAAGTCTTCTGTGTCTCCCAAATTGAGAATCATCTCTCCCTTCTGTGAAAATGAGATGTGGGCATTATGGGTCTCTAAGAAATCCCGTCCCAGCAGGTGTATAGGAGCACTATCTATTAAAAGGAAAACATGCTGTCCTATAAGCTCTCCCAATTGATATTGGAGTGGATCAGATTTAAAGGCAACAATTGGGCAGTTTGAAACCCCTACCATTTGAATTTTTACTTTACTTTGAGGGAGAGGGTTTTTAATTAAGGTAGGGTTGAGGACTGACAGCGTGGCACCAGTGTCCACAAGGGCTCTGGTGTCTTTTTTTATTTTTATTTTTTTTTTGAGACAGAGTCTCGCTTTGTTGCCCAGGCTAGAGTGAGTGCCGTGGCGTCAGCCTAGCTCACAGCAACCTCAAACTCCTGGGCTCGAGCGATCCTTCTGCCTCAGCCTCCCGAGTAGCTGGGACTACAGGCATGTGCCACCATGCCCGGCTAATTTTTTATATATATATCAGTTGGCCAATTAATTTCTTTCTATTTATAGTAGAGATGGGGTTTTGAACTCCTGACCTTGAGCAATCCGCCCGCCTCGGCCTCCCAAGAGCTAGGATTACAGGCATGAGCCACAGCGCCCGGCCTGGTGTCTTTTTTATTTATGGATATTTCTATTTCCCCTAGAGTGTTTGTTAGAAGTAAGGGGAAAACCCTCTCTATTCCCTCGGAGCCTCCCTATTCTGGTTTTAAAGTTTCTTTGGTGCCTCCCTCTAAGGCCTTTTGCTCCTTTTGTGCAAGCACCCATTTAAGTTTTTTACAATCTTTTTTAAGGTGTCCCTTTTTTTTGCAGTAATAATAAATCACTTTCTCGGTGGCCAGCTGCGATCTCTGCAGGGGACGGAACCCCTCCGACCTTTTGACTTGGTTACTAAGTTGCTTTAGCTGTAAACTCATAATCTTGGAGGCCGTTTTCTTTTGCTTCTTAACTATTGTTTGTGACAACTGGCTGCTAGTGGGCAGAGAAGCCCAGGCCACATTATTTTTTTTTTATCAGGGTTACTAATTTGTCGTCTAAGCCTTGTACAAATCCAGAATTTAGTAAAGTGTCACTTTTACCATGCTCAAAATTTTTAGGAGGTATCCCTGAATATTGTTTGAATGTTTTCTTAAACCTGTTATAAAAGTCAGGTATGGTTTTATTTGGGCGTATTTTACATTGTTGCACTTTTGCCCAATCTATAACTTTAGGGAAAATCTGTGGTAAGTTTTTATAGAGGCGGTCACAGAGCTCCCTGCATTTTTTTTTTATTTGCATCTATTTTATCAAAATCTTTTAAAGGTTGTTTTTAACCTGCTACCCTGAACCATTTTTTAGCTTTGTTTTTGGGGACTAGTAACTCAATTAGCTGATACAGGTCAGAGAAACCTGGATCATAGGTCTTAAGTGTTAATTGGAATTCTCTGGCAAACCCGAGGGGGTCTTGAGTTGGATCAGGGAACCCAGACACCAGAGCCTTTAACTCTGTCTTGGTCCAGGGTGTATATAATATATTAGGGTCCCCTCTCCCAGTGGGTTTTATTTTAAAGGGAGCAACAACTATTTTATCTTCTTTTTTAGCTATTTTTGATCCTTTTACAGCTCGAGGCGAAGGAATAGGGGAAGGAGGGGGGAAAATGAAATCATCAGGATAAGGAAATTTAGAGAACAGAGGGTTAGGGGGAGCAGAAGGAGAGACAATTTTTGGAGCGTTCCTGATTTTAGAAGCGGCTTCTGCTAGTTTCTTTAATTCTGAGACAGTCTCAAGTATTTTTTTATTAACTTCCTGGAGGGAGGCAAGTTTATCATTCTCTCTTTTGGATGATTCCAAGTGCCAGCAATAGTATGATTTTTATTTATTTTTCTTAATTTGAGAACCTAGTTTTTTTAGTTTAGCGCGCAAGAAAACCAATTTGGGAATATTGAAAGTTCCCCATTTTGGAAACCTCAGACCTAGGTCATCTTTAGTAAGATCTTTCCATTTATATAAATACTTGCAAGTAGAGGCGCCATAATTATTAAACATAAAATCAGCTGGGGTGCCTGAAGGAGGTCGTTCTTTTTGCCTTTTCTCATTTTTACATAATTTGTTTCCCATTTTTTTTTTTTTTTAAGAAGGAACCGAACTGTGGTCTAGGGTTTGGTGTAGTGGATCAGAGTGTGCTGCTTGTGGGTGGGGCTCCTCAGTGCTTCACCACTGATTCGGTCCCACCCTCTTATGTGTCCCAGTTTCTCTCTTTGGGGGTCTAGTACCTCTGAGAGGGCTCAAAACGCCGAGTGATCAGCTCTTATGCGCGTTTTCTGGAGGAGCCTTTTTTAAAATTAATTTGTTGGGCGGTTCCCTGTGGGGCTACTCGCACCTCAGGAATCGCCCCAGGCAACTCCCAATCAGGGCTCTGGTCACCCAGGGCTACCTTAGGTCTGGGAGGAGTAAGCTGCCCCTTATCTTTGGAGCTGAGAAACTCAGTCTCTCATTTATCTATGAATAGGACAGTTGGGTTCCTTATGCAAATATGCAGACAAGCCAATCGAAATTGGTCTTTGAGAGGAAAAAGGCAGCAGAGAAAGCCCTTCAGAGTGCACTTTTACATCAAATTAGGGTCCCAAACAACAATTTTTAGGAAGAGAATAGACAGCTCAGAATAAACTGGGACCTTTGACCAAGAGTGGGAGGTCCGGTTCCCTCCGGTAAGGAGGACTTACCGGTTCCCGCCGGAGGAGCGGCTAGAAGTCGGAAGGGCTTCAATGGGCCCGTGCTGATACCTTAGCTCCGGGTTCGGGCGACTCCTTCAGGGGTCCCGAGTCTTCTCTGAGATCCTGCCGACTACGCCAAAATTGTGGACGGAAAAAATCCAAGCCCTGAAATATTTGAAAGAAGTTTATTCTGAGCCAAGTTTGAGGACCATGACCCGGAGCCACTCTCAAGAAGCCTTGAGCAAGTGGGCTCGCTGTAGCTGGGTTACAGCTTAGTTTTATATATTTTTAGAGAGACAAAGGTTATAGGCAAGGTCACAAATCAATACATGAGAGGCATACATTGGTTTGGCCCAAAAAGGTGGGACATCTCGAAGTGGGGGCTTACAGGTTATAGGTGGGTTTAAAGATTCTTTGGCTGGCAATTGGCTGAGAGGGTTAGACTTTATCTAGAAGACCAGAAAGGATATGCTTACTTTAATTTTTTTTTTCTTTTGAGACAGAGTCTCACTTTGTTGCCCAGGCTAGAGTGAGTGCCGTGGCATCAGCCTGGCTCACAGCAACCTCAATCTCCGGGGCTCAGCGATCCTGCTGCCTCAGCCTCCCGAGTAGCTGGGACTACAGGCATGTGCCACCATGCCCGGCTAATTTTTTGTATATTTTTAGTTGGTCAATTAATTTCTTTCTATTTTTGGTAGAGACGGGGTCTCGCTCAGGCTGGTTTCGAACTCCTGACCTTGAGCAATCCGCCCCCCTCGGCCTCCCAAAGTGCTAGGATTACAGGCGTGAGCCACCATGTGCGGCAGGATATGCTTACTTTAAGATAAGGTTGTGGGCACTCTGGGAGGTCCAGACAGGAGGACATTTTAAATTTACAATAGGCGCCTGCTAGGATGTTTTAAGATGCTTTAAATTAAAGAATACGCGCCTGCTAGGATGCTCAGTTATGACATTTTAGATTTATGATAGGCATCTGCCAGGATGCTGGAGTTAAGACAGGGGCTTCTTATCTGTTAGGTGATGTTAATGCCATACCAGCATCAGGTCAGGAAGTAAACCACTGCTTCATTTGGTTAACAAAAGCCGCCTTGTGGGAATTTACCATTTGCCAGCCTAACCCAGCTGGCCTCCTTAGGAAGGAGTTTTTAGCAAAAAATTAGAGTTTAGTCCTCACACCCGACCTTAACATTGGTACCCCCACAGTACGCTGGGGGAAAATGAGAAATAAATGAATCAGAAAACTGGGGGGAGGGAGGCACGCACGGGCAGTACATGTCACCTCAATACTTGTACTCCCATAATCTGCTTGAAAAGAGAGAGAAAAGGAAATGCAACAATAGAGATAAGAGACACTTTTTAAGAAAATGAATCCGAAAAGAAATGTAAAATGGGGCCTGTCCAGCAGCTCTGGGTGTGACTCCGGATCCCCCAACATCAGGTGCCACCACCAAAGATTCCTACAGTGTAGCCCATAGAACTCCCAAAGCAACGGGACGAGTTCTGGTCACATACTTGCTCAAAATGACATCCTGGGAATTCTTCTGCAACTCCCTCCCCTCTCAGACTCTCAAGGTTCTCAAGGTTTCCTCCAGCATGTCGGTCCCACACACCAGAGCTTTGGTCTGACACCTGACAGTAGAGATGGCACGCATGCTGCCGCGTGGCAGTGGTGTCACGGCTCGGGACAAGAGGAGGCCCCACGGCGCCGGGTAGGGCGCCAGGCACCGCGGCGGGCACTGAGGGTGGGGGTGATCCGCCGGACCGCCGCCCCACTCCCAGAAAGGGGACAGAACAAGAGGCAAAAAGGAAAAAAAAAAAAAGCCTATGGCACCCGGTATTCCCAGGCGGTCTCCCATCCAAGTACTGACCAGGCCCGACGCTGCTTAGCTTCGGAGATCAGACGAGATCGGGCGCGTTCAGGGCAGCGTGGCCAGAGATGGCAGAGGGAGCCCCTGCCCCGCTCAAGAAGCCGAGCCTCTCTGCGCTTCCCCGCCGCCGCCTCCTCCGGCCCCAGGCCCCGCGCCGGGCTGGGCCTGTTGAGTTCACTGGCCGGGTCTGGCGGGCTCCGCGGGACTGGGGTGACGGGCAGGGCGGGGCGGGCAGGGAGAGCCGGGCCGGGGTGGGGGGCTGTCTCTCTACACACACACACACACTCACACTCACTCACTCACAGAAGACGCGCCTCCAAGGCTAGACCCGCCAAGGTGGAGACCTTCCAGCCCCCCTCCTCTCCTCGCCTCCCCTCCTTCACCTACCCGCCCCCCACCCCCAGCGCGCCGCCACTGCTGACTGCGCACGCGCACGCGGGGCTCTCGACCTTTGCCCCCAGCCAGGGGCCGCCCTCCCCCACAACCCCTTTCAGCTGCGCCCCCCGCCCTGTGTGTGGGCTGCCGCCTATTCCCCAGGGCCAGGGCTGGGGCACAGCACATGGGGGAGGGGAGCGAGTGTAGGGGCGTCTCCCTCTCGGGATGTGTCCCATGGGTGGGGTGGGGTGGGGTGGCGTGGTTTGTGGGGTGCTGAAGAAATCAGTCCCCTCCATCTCCTACCTCTGGAAAACGCCCAAGGCCATGGAGAACTGCTGGCACCGCTACCTTGGGGGCCGGACCCTCCTCTGTGTCCTCCTGTGGCCCAGTCCAAGTGGCCTGGGCCTGGCTGGGGCTGCATTGGACCCCAACCACCCTGGCGTGTGGACTCGCGAAAAATCGGCGATTAGATATTGGATTCCAGCTTCATTGAGGTCATTTCACTAATGAGTGCACCGGGAAGAGTTTCCTAATCCACCTGTGAGGGTGGCAACTGAAGGAGAATTTTAAAGCTGACAGAATAGGCGAGGAAAGGCATAGGAGATTTCCACACCCAGTAAGGAAGTCTTTCCCGAAATGGAAGAAAGAAACGAGCAAACAGAGACACCGGTAGCCCGCCCGGGTCAGAGTCTGCTCCTTAGAGAAAGTACCCTGACCAGGTTCACCCGTGGGTGGGTGGCGAGCTAGCGGCATTCAGAAGAGCGAGGCCCGCAGTCTGTGCAGAAGACACCTGCACTCGGGCGTGTGTGGCGGCACGATTCACAAGCAGCTCCAAATGGTACCACAAAGAGAAGCCAGGGAGTTCCCGACGCCCCAGGTCTCCTCAGCCCAGGACTGGCTGCTGTGGGAACATGAAGCCCGGCTCCCAGTCTCAGAGCGGGACAACCAGGAGGTGTGATGTACACCCCGGGGTTCCCAGGAGGATCAGGCTGAAGCTGGGACTTGGCCTCAAAGTGTCCCCTCGCATGGCCACGCCCTTCCCCTTCCTGCTCCTCTACTCTTGGTGCCCCTCCATCCAGGGGCCAGACCTTACAGAGTCACCCGCAAGAGAATCCTGGTCCCAAAGGAGCCTTCTGGGGGACCCCTGCTGAGAGAGGTTGTGGGCATGGCCCGCTGGGGCTCTGCCCGACCCAGGGCTGAGAGATGCAACCTCCCAGCTCTGGGTCCCTGCAGGAAGTGTTGGCAAGCACAGGGCCAGTCCCCCAAAGGCCCAGGTGCAGGGAGCCCAGGCCGAGCAGCCTGTGGAAGAAGCCACGTGCCATGCCACCCTGGGAACACAACTGCAGGTCACAGCCCCTCCCACCTCCTCCTCCTCCTCCTCCTCCCCCCCACCCCGACATGGCGCAGGGCTCAGAGACACCTCAGACACTTTCTACCCAAAGTCCAAAGGACATCAGTTGCTCCTCCAAACCCCCACCCCTGCCCAGCGGACAGCGTTGTCCAGCCAGCCCCTGGGCCTCCCTGGGGTGCCCGCCACAAAAGTGCAGAAACCCACCGGACCGTCAATCTCAGTTTTCGGATGTTGTTGCCACTCTAAGGACCTGCAGGCCAGCTGGGGCTTCTGGCAGAAAGAGAGCCCCGGAATCCAACATGGAGAGCTGGGTGTACGTCCCCATGAGGAGGCGGTCCCCACCTCCCCAGCTCTCCCCTTGCGGGGAGCGGCAGCCGCGGGGCCTCAGAGAAGACACCAGGCTGGGCCCCCGCCACACAGCGGGAGCACGTCCCCAGCAGGCCACTTAGCTAAGGCGGCCAGTGGACGGTTGGGTTGCGCGAGACGCTGGGGCAGCCCTGCTACCGGGTTCCTGGGAGGGCGTCCTGGAACCAGCGTCCACACCAAGCCCTTGGAAGGCCCAGGCGATGGAGGAGCCCCATCAGGCAGGGGCAGAGGACGGTGACAGGTGACAGGCCAGGCGGGAAGGAGTCAGTCAGGCAGGGGTCGAGGAGGAGACGGGCTGGGTAAGGGTTAGGGTTAGAGTCAGGGCACAAGTCACAATCGCAAAGACCTGGAAGCGACCCGAGTGCCCATCGACCCACGAGTGCATAAATAAAATGTGGCGCGTGGACACCACGCAGTGCTATTCGGCTATGAGGAGCAGCGGTGAGAGGGCACCTCTCGTGGTTCTCCTGGCCAGAGCTGGAACCCGTTCCAGTAAGCCAAGTATCCCAAGAATGGACACACGAGCACCACGTGCTCGCGCTCACCGGCAAATTGGTATGAACCGATGGACACTTAAGTGGACACAGAGGAATCACCTTCATCGGATGGGCGTCGGGCGGGCGGGGGGAGGGGATGGGCATACACATCCATTAGGGATGGGGTGGGTGCGCACCGACTGGGGGATGGGCGCACTTGAAGCTCTGACCCGAGGGGGGAGGCTGGGAGAGGGCAACGTACCCGACCTTAACACTGGTACCCCCACAATACGCTGGAACAACATGAGAGGTAAATGAATAAGAACACAGGGGGGAGGGGGGCACGGGCAACACATGTCACCTGAATACTTGTACTCCCATCATCTGCTTGAAAAGAGAGAGAAAAGAAAATGCAATAATAGAGATAGGAGACACTTTTTAAAAATAATGAATCCGAAGAGAAAAGTAAAAGGAGGCCTGTGGAGCAGGTCTGGGTGTGACTCCGGATCCCCCAACATCAGGTGCCACCACCAAAGATTCCTACGTGGAGCCCATAGAACCCCAAAAGCAACGGGACGAGTTCTGGTCACATACTCCCTCAAAATGACATCCTGGCCTTCTTCTGGAACTCCCTCCCCTCTCAGACTCTCAAGGTTTCCTCCAGCGTGTCGGTTCCCACAGACCAGACCTTCGGTCTCACACCTGACAGTTCAGATGCCACGCATGCTGCCCTGTGGTGGCGATGTCGCGGCTTGGGACAAGAGGAGGCCCCACGGTGCGGGCGGGGGCGCCAGGCACCGCGGCGGGCGCTGAGGGTGGAGGTTACCTTCACCCCGGGCCGCCGCTGCGCTCCCAGAAAGGGGACAGAACAAGAGGCAAAAAAAAAAAAAAAAAAAAAAGCCTACAGCACCCGGTATTCCCAGGCGGTCTCCCATCCAAGTACCAACCAGGCCCGACCCTGCTTAGCTTCCGAGAACAGACGAGATCCGGCGCGTTCAGGGTGGCGTGGCCCTAGACGGCGGAGGGCGCCCCTGCCACGCTCAAGAAGCCGAGCCTCTCTGCGCTTCCCCGCCGCCTCCTCCCGCCCCAGGCCCCGCGCCGGGCCGGGACTGTTGAGTTCGCCGGCCGGGTCCGGCGGGCTCCGAGGGACAGGGGTGACGGACGGGGCGGGGCGGGCCGGGGTGGGGGGCTGTCTCTCTATACACACACACACATACTCACAGTCACTCACACTCACAGAAGATGCGCCTCCACGGCTGGACTGGCCAAGGTGGAGACCTTCCAGCCCCCCTCCTCTCCTTGCCTGGCCTCCTTCACCTACCCGCTGCCCACCCCCAGCGAGTCTCCGCCGCTGCCACCACCGCCTCTGCTGCCGCCACTGACTGCGCACGCGCGGGGCGCTCGCCCTTTGACCCCAGCCAGGGGCCGCCCTCTCCCACAACCCCTTTCACCTGTGCCCCCCCGCCCCCCGCCCTGTGCGTGGGCTGCTGCGTATTCCCCCAGGCCAGGGCTGGGGCACAGCGCAAGGGGGAGGGGAGCGAGTGTATGGGGCGTCTCCCTCTCGGGATGTGTCCCATGGGTGGGGTGGGATGGCGTGGTTTGTGGTGAAGACTGAACTCTAATTTTTTGCTAAAAACTCCTTCCTAAGGAGGCCAGCAGGGTTAGGCTGACAAACAATAAATTCCCACAAAGCGGCTTTTGTTAACCAAACGAAGCAGTGGTTTACTTCCTGACCTGATTCTGGTATGGCATTAACATCACCTAAAAGATAAGAAGCCCCTGTCTTAACTCAAGCATCCTGGCAGATGCCTATCATAAATCTAAAATGTCTTAACTGAGCATCCTAGCAGGCGCCTATTGTAAATTTAAAATGTCCTCCTGTCTGGACCTCCCAGAGTGCCCACAACCCTATCTTAAAATAAGCATATCCTTTCTGGTCTTCTAGATAAAGTCTAACCCTCTCAGCCAATTGCCAGCCAAAGAATCTTTAAACCCACCTATAACCTGTAAGCCCCCGCTTCGAGATGTCCCACCTTTTTGGGCCAAACCAATGTATACCTCTCATGTATTAATTTGTGACCTTGCCTGTAACCTTTGTCTCTCTGAAAATGTATAAAACTGAACTGTAACCCAGCTACAGCGAGCCCACTTGCTCAAGGCTTCTTGAGAGTGGCTCCGGGTCATGGTCCTCAAATTTGGCTCAGAATAAACTTCTTTCAAATATTTCAGGGCTTGGATTTTTTCCGTCCACAATTTTGGCGTAGTCGGCAGGATCTCAGAGAAGACTCGAGACCCCCGAAGGAGTCGCCCGAACCCGGAGCTAAGGTACCAGCACGGGCCCATTGAAGCCCTTCCGACTTCGAGCCGCTCCTCCGGCGGGAACCGGTAAGTCCTCCTGAGATCCGGACCTCCCACTCTTGGTCAAAGGTCCCGGTTTATTCTGAGCTGTCTGTTCTCTTCCTAGGAATTGTTGTTTGGGATCCTAATTTGATGTGAAAGTGCACTCTGAAGGGCTTTCTCTGCTGCCTTATTCCTCTTGAAGACCAATTTCGATTGGCTTGTCTGCATATTTGCATAAGGAACCCAACTGTCCTATTCGTAGATAAATGAGAGACTGAGTTTCTCAGCTCCGAAGATAAGGGGCAGCTTACTCCTCCCAGACCTAAGGTAGCCCTGGGTGACCAGAGCCCTGATTGGGAGTTGCCTGGGGCGATTCCCCGAGGCGCGAGTAGCCCCACAGGGAACCCCCCAACAAATTAATTAAAAAAAAAAGGCTCGTCCAGGAAACGCGCATAAGAGCTGATCACTAGGCGTTTTGAGCCCTCTCGGAGGTACTAGACCCCCGAAGAGAGAAACTGGGACACGTAAGAGGGTGGGACCGACTCAGTGGTGAAACACTGAGGAGCCCCACCCACAAGCAGCACACTCTGATCCACTACACCAAACCCTAGACCACAGTTCGGTTCCTTCTTAAAAAAAAAAAAAAAAAAAAAAAAATGGGAAACAAATTATGTAAAAATGAGGAAAGGCAAGAAGAACGACCTCCTTCAGGCACCCCAGCTGGTTTTATGTTTGATAATTATGACGCCTCTACTTGCAAGTATTTGTATAAATGGGAAGATCTTACTAAAGATGACCTAGGTCTGAGGTTTCCAAAATGGGGAACTTTTAATATTCCCAAATTGGTTTTCTTGCGCGCTAAACTAGAGAAACTAGGTTCTCGAATTAAAGAAAATGAATGGGAATCATACTATTGCTGGCACTTGGAATCGTCCAAAAGAGGGAATGATAAACTTGCCTCCCTCCAGGAAGTTAATAAGAAAATACTTGAGACTGTCTCAGAATTAAAGAAACTAGCAAAAGCCGCTTCTGAAATCAGGAACGCTCCAAAAACTGTCTCTCCTTCTGCTCCCCCTAACCCTCTGTTCTCTGAATTTCCTTATCCTGATGATTTCATTTTCCCCCCTCCTTCCCCTATTCCTTCGCCTCAAGCTGTAAAAGGATCGGGAATAGCTAGAGGAGAAGATAAAATAGTTGTTGCTCCCTTTAAAATAAAACCCACTGAGAGAGGGGACCCTAATATATTGTATACACCCTGGACCAAGACAGAGTTAAAGGCTCTGGTGTCTGGGTTCCCTGATCCAACTCAAGACCCCCTTGGGTTTGCCAGAGAATTCCAATTAACACTTAAGACCTATGATCCAGGTTTTTCTGACCTGTATCAGCTAATTGAGTTACTAGTCCCCAAGAACAAAGCTGAAGAATGGTTCAGGGTAGCAGGTTGGAAACAACCTTTAGAAGATTTTGATAAAATAGATGCAAATGGAAGGGAAAAATGCAGGGAGCTCTGTGACCGCCTCTGTGAAAACTTACCACAGATTTTCCCTAAAGTTATAGATTGGGCAAAAGTGCAACAATGTAAAATACGCCCAAATGAAACCATACCTGACTTTTATACCAGGTTTGAAAAAACATTCAAACAATATTCAGGGATACCTCCTAAAAATTTTGAGCATGGTAAAAGTGACACTTTACTAAATTCTGGATTTATACAAGGCTTAGACGACGAATTAGTGACCCTGGTAAAGAGAAATAATGTGGCCTGGGCGTCCCTGCCCACTAGCAACCTAGTCATCCTAGCTGACCAGTTGTCACAGACAATAGTTAAGAAGCAAAAAGAAACAGCCTCCAAGATTATGAGTTTACAGCTAAAGCAACTTAGTAACCAAGTCAAAAGGTCAGAGGGGTTCCGTCCCCTGCAGAGATCGCAGCTGGCCACAGAGGAAGTGATTTGTTATTACTGCAAAAAGAAGGGACACCTTAAAAAAGATTGTAAGAAACTTAAATGGGTGCTTGCACAAAAAGAGCAGAAGGCCTTAGAGGAAGGCACCAAAGGAACTTTAAAACCAGAATAGGGAGGCTCCGAGGGAATAGAGAGGGTTTTCCCCTTACTTCTAACAAACACTCTAGGGGAAATAGAAATATCCATAAATGGGGAAGACACCAGAGCCCTTGTGGACACTGGTGCCACGCTGTCAGTCCTCAACCCTACCTTAATTAAAAACCCTCTCCCTCGGAGTAAAGTAAAAATTCAAATGGTAGGGGTATCAAACTCCCCAATTGTTGCCTTTAAATCTGATCCACTCCAATTTCAATTGGGAGAGCTTATAGGACAGCATGTTTTCCTTTTAGTAGATAGTGCTCCTATACACCTGCTGGGACGGAATTTCCTAGAGACCCATAATGCCCACATCTCATTTTCACAGAAGGGAGAGATGATTCTCAATTTGGGAGACACAGAAGACTTACAAAACCCTACATGCAGTATCATGCTTGCTAAGGTTAATGGAGATTTTGAACAGGGGGACTTAGAGCCTTTCTTATCCAAAATACCAGATTCTCTATGGGCAAACTCTTCCACGGATATTGGACGAATTAAGTCAGCAGTTCCCATAGAGATCACCATAGATGAGTCTAAGCCCCTGCCAAACATTAAACAATACCCCCTTAGGCCTGAAGCCTTACTAGGAATCAAGCCAATCATTCAGGACTACTTAGATAAAGCACTCATAATACCCTGCACCAGCCCTTGTAACACACCAATCCTCCCAGTCAAAAAACCAAATGGGAAAGGCTGGCGGTTTGTTCAGGACCTAAGAGCCATAAATAAAACAGTGGTTCCGAGGCATCCCGTCGTCCCTAACCCCCACACCTTACTGTCCAATATTCCTATCACTGCCAGCCACTTCTCTGTCATTGACTTATGCAGTGCTTTCTTTAGCATACCTGTAGATCAGGATAGTCAATATCTTTTTGCCTTCACTTGGGAAAATCGCCAGTATACATGGACAGTCTTGCCCCAGGGTTACTCTGAAAGTCCTACATATTTTTCTCAAATATTAAAGGCAGATTTAAATGATATTGTATTCCAAAATGAATCTACTCTGATTCAGTATGTGGATGATTTGCTGTTGTGTTCACCCTCCCTGAGTGAATGCAGAGAAGACACTATATACCTGCTGCAACAGCTTGCCTTGAAGGGACACAAAGTGTCCAGAGATAAATTACAATTTTGTCTCCCCCAAGTTAAATACTTAGGGCACACAATTTCCCCAAAGGGACTTCTTATAAACCCCGAAAGAATCTCTGCCATCATGGCCTTTCCTTTGCCCAAAACAAAAAAACAGTTAAGAGGGTTCTTAGGGCTAACAGGCTACTGCAGAAGTTGGATTCCAAACTACTCATTAATGGCCCAGCCCTTATACAAGAAACTAAAGCATCACCAACCAAATCCAATTTGCTGGGGGGAAAGTGAAAAGCAATATATAGAGGATTTAAAACAGGCTCTTACCCAGGCACCTGCTTTAGGACACCCCAACTATAGCCTTCCTTTTTTCCTTTTTGTACATAAAGTAGATGGAAATGCGCTTAGAGTATTAACTCAAAAGCATGGCGACAGTCACAGGCCAGTTGGTTATTTCAGCCAACAGTTAGACCCAGTAGCAAAAGGACACCCCCCTTGTATGAGAGCTATATCAGCTGCAGCCATTTTATGTAAAAAAAATTGAGGAATTTGTCCTGGGGTCCCCACTAATAATTTATGCCCCTCATTCTGTGGAATCTCTCCTAAACTCTCACCACACTCAACACTATTCTGTAAGTCGCCTTGCCTCCTATGAAGTGCTTTTGCTTTCTGCCCCTAACATCACTTTGAAGCGCTGCAATATTCTTAACCCTGCAACTCTTCTCCCTCTTCCAGGTGAGCAAGAAGAAAAACATGACTGCAGTCTACTAACTGATATCTTACTCTCTCCTCGAGCAAATTTGCAGGAAACTCCTATCGAGAATGCTGAGTTAATTTGGTTTACAGATGGTTCTTATTTAAAGGACCATCAGGGACATTATCAGGCGGGATATGCTGTCACTTCCACAGTAGACATAATAGAAAGCGCCCAACTCAAAGGAGTAAAATCAGCCCAAATGGCTGAATTAATAGCATTAACTAGAGCTTGTATTTTGGCTGAAGGGAAGGTAGCTAATATATACACTGATAGCCGCTATGCTTTTAGCATAGCCCATGATTTTGGCATGCTATGAAAACAGAGAGGATTTCTTACCTCATCTGGACAACCTATAAGAAATGGGCACCAAGTCTCAGAGCTATTAAAAGCAATTCAAATGCCTAAACAACTGGCAATCATAAAAATTCCTGGGCATTCCAAAGATAACACTGAAGAAGCTAAGAGAAACAATCTAGCTGATGCTGCAGCAAAAAATGCTGCCCTAGGAAAGATGACCTGTCCTGTACGAGAATGCCCCTTCCGACCCACCGACACTCTTACTAACATTCTTTTACAGTACCAACAGGCATCAACCCCTGAAGAGAAACAAATCTGGCAGCAAAAGGGAGGTGTATTTGACCCAAATAGGGAGTTGTGGCTGGGTCCCAACAAAAAACCTATAGTTCCTTTAGGTGCACAATTTCCTCTCCTTCAATTCATTCATGAAATGACTCACTGGGCCCCTGAGAAAATGATATTATGGGGAAAACAATATTTCTAGAAACCATCCCCCACAATAGCCCAAAAGGTATATTTTCGTTGTACTATATGTCCAAAACATAACCCTGGCAAGCCTTTGCATGGCTCCCAAGGCCACTTTCCTTTGCCTGCAAGACCATTTGAAGTTTGGCAACTGGATTTTATCCAGATGCCACCATCCCAGAATTACAAATATGTATTGGTCCTGGTTTGCATGTTCTCCCACTGGGTAGAAGCATTTCCTTGTCGGAGGGCTACTGCCTTAACAGTAGGCAAAATACTGCTAGAAAGAATCATTCCAGTTTGGGGAATCCCTTCTGAGTTACACAGTGATCGTGGAACTCACTTTACTGGACAAATTATCCAATCCATCTGCAAAATTTGGCCCATAATACAACATTTCCATTGTGCCTATCATCCTCAGTCGTCTGGGTTGGTAGAACGAACAAATGGCACAATAAAAACTCAATTAGCTAAATTAACTGAGGCCTTTAACCTCCCCTGGCCGAAAGCCCTCCCACTGGTTTTGCTTAACCTTAGATCCTCTCCCTTTGGGAAGCACTGTCTATCACCTTATGAAATAATAACAGGGAGACCTATGAGGCTGGACGAGGGTTTATATGAGCCAGCCTTACTTAAAAAAAAAATACTACATTATTGTCAGGGACTACTTAAAGCTCTAACAAATAATGCAAAAATGGTAACAGAGTCTTTCCACAGTGAGCTT
This sequence comes from Microcebus murinus, assembly GCF_040939455.1. Classification (NCBI taxonomy): domain Eukaryota; kingdom Metazoa; phylum Chordata; class Mammalia; order Primates; family Cheirogaleidae; genus Microcebus; species Microcebus murinus. The sequence goes on along the minus strand of NC_134125.1, from coordinate 32,166,164 downwards.
ACGGGAGCTAAAGACCCCAAGGATCATGGATTACAGCCAAGTGACTTTGTTTATTGGAAAAGGCACCAACTCAAAGACTCCTTACAACCTCGCTGAAAAGGACCTTACCAGGTACTCTTAACTAACTCTTGTGCTGCAAAATTAAAGGGGGTCGCCTCTTAGATTCATGTCTCACATCTAAAACGAGTGCCTGACCACGCTCCCGACCACACCTGGACTTCTAAATTAATCTCTGACACCCGCCTACGACTTCAAAAAACATCTGAGTCTCAACCAGCCTCCAAAGCAACGTCCAAAGCAACAACTAAAGCGGACACTCTTCTCAAGACATTGGACCAGGCCAGTCCTTATAAACCCTAAAATAACTCTTATTCTTACTTTACTTGCTATAGAATATATTGCTGCAAACCCTGAATGCCTTAACCAAGACCCCCAAGAGGTTGTTTGGGATTTGTAGAATCTCCCTTGGTATAACTTTCTAAATGAATATGGTTATGAATTTCCTTGTTAAGATTAGAAAAATATTTCACTTGATCATCCTCCTTCCCATAATTTCCCCTATCTGCCTACCCCACACTCCTGTTCTCTTTAAACCTAAAGATTTTTCCTGGCTTCCTGCAAACCTCACTACCTTCCCTGCCAGTAGAAATCATATCATTTGGTATGACATAGATCAGGATGAAATGAAGGCCACTGAATGGAACAGTTCCACTGTAAATCTCCCTAGAGGGGCCCCCTTTGCAGGGTACCTCTATTATAAAGCCTTAACCAAGTATAATGCCCTGCAAGAATATTTACCGAATAATGCCTCAGGACGATTATTAAAGAGATCTAATCAGGTAGAATACTGCGTCACAATAGACATTGGTGATGACAAACTCAGACAACTGCCTGGGTATGATGAGAAAAACCTAGCAGCTTCCTGTGTAAACTGTCGCAGCATAAGCTGCCCAGACAACCACCAGCCCTGTGCTTGTGGCTGGATGCCCTTGTCCAGCACCAATCACACTGACACTGCCCATAAAGAACTATTTATGGGAGTCAGTTGGTGGACAGAAGTCCCTGACAGTACAAATTCCACCCTAAGACAAGGGCGCCTCTGGGAAGCCTTATGGCACACTCAGACAAAGGCATACTTAGGAGTAACCTCCACCCATCTGACAATTGTCTGGGATACCCAGCGGTTCTGGGTTGACTCCATTTATCCAAATTGCACTGAGGCCATTAGTATACAATGGCAACAGCATTCCTGGTGAATACACCAAAATTGGCCATCCAAAAGACTAAAACGCCATCTCACGGGAAAAATTAGAGCTGGGTTAGGTATATTGGGGCAAGCTAAATTCGCAGCTAATAAAAAAAGACATTCCCTAAAAAAAGATTCCCTCTCAAAAATAGGCCACATAGAAGGAATGCTGTTCCAAAAAAAAGGGAAGGGATGGGAAGCTGCCCTAAAAGATAATGCAGCTCTAATGAAGTGGATAGAAGAGACCAGACAAACCCTAAAGACATACGCCCAAACCCAGAGGTAGAAACGAGCATGTGCTCTGACCCAACAAGGACTCATGTCCATGTTATTACAAATGGAATCTGAAGTGGCTATAAAACAATGGCCTACAGTACTCAGTGCTGAGGCTCAATCTAGGCACCTATGGAAAATATATGGTTCCCCAAATCTATGAAAATTCTTAGATGATAGATGTGATCTTAAACATTGTATTTTAAAAATTCTAGCACCAAAGTTAAATGAGGCTCAACAATATCCTGTAGTTCAACTAGCTGGCATTGGAACTATTGTCAATAATACTAGAATACTCCCCATGGGAAGTCGATGGGCTATTTTAGCCAATGAAAACACCTGGCATCCCATTTCCCTCTCAGATTGTGAGAATAGAAAAGGAGAATGGCTATGCCCTCAAAACACTTGGAACCCTGATTTCTCCCAGATTTGGCCCCTAATATCCACCCCCATAGAGCATAACATCTGGTATATAGAAAAGGGCCGTTTTTGCTGAGAGGGAAAACAAAATGACATTATAAAATTATATGATTTCTTTTGTAACAAAACCTCCTTTTCCCTCCTAAATACTAGTATATGGTGTAACACAAAGGTGGTGGGAAAAATAAATTTGCTAACTGTAAACAAGTCCTATAATAATTTAGATATTAAAAATCAAATGTTTCTCGAATTCAATTTATACCCTCCTCAGAATGTTATACCTATGGAGACTAATTGGCCAGAGGAAAAATTAAATTTATTAGACTCCAAATTGGTATCAGTTTTACAATCCTCAAATAAAATTTATCATAAAGTTCAATTGACTGTTGATAAAGAGGGTAAACATATTGTAAGTCTGATTAAAAAATATGATGATACATGCAGAGGATTTTTTGGCTGGTTAGGCTGCTTGCTACCTTCTGATTCTACCTATGGCTTTCTTGGGCACCTTCTGTTTAGTACTTTTATGACACTCATTGCCGTATTATTATTATATGTTTCTTGTAAATGCTATACCAGATACAAGAAAAGGAAGAAAAAAAATCAGTCAAAGGCCCAAATCATAATAGCTCACAGAATAAATCTAGTCCAAAACGTTTTTTAGACTAAGCCCAAGGCCTGACTCTATCTGGCCCCTTTTAACAATTGACTACTAAATCAAATAGAGTCAAGTCCCTCCCCTAAGATATAACATCGCCTATTCTACAGCACCGTGGGACCAGATAGACAACTCTAAGAATGAGCCTTCCTAGCACCGTGGGACCAGATAGACAACTCTAAAAATGAGCCTTCCTAGCGCCCTAAGACCTCATGCTGGTTGTTGGCCTACACATGCATTCCATGGAATGATCTTTGGCCAACAGGGGGAACTGAAGACTGAACTCTAATTTTTTGCTAAAAACTCCTTCCTAAGGAGGCCAGCAGGGTTAGGCTGACAAACAATAAATTCCCACAAAGCGGCTTTTGTTAACCAAACGAAGCAGTGGTTTACCCCCTGACCTGATTCTGGTATGGCATTAACATCACCTAAAAGATAAGAAGCCCCTGTCTTAACTCAAGCATCCTGGCAGATGCCTATCATAAATCTAAAATGTCTTAACTGAGCATCCTAGCAGGCGCCTATTGTAAATTTAAAATGTCCTCCTGTCTGGACCTCCCAGAGTGCCCACAACCCTATCTTAAAATAAGCATATCCTTTCTGGTCTTCTAGATAAAGTCTAACCCTCTCAGCCAATTGCCAGCCAAAGAATCTTTAAACCCACCTATAACCTGTAAGCCCCCGCTTCGAGATGTCCCACCTTTTTGGGCCAAACCAATGTATACCTCTCATGTATTAATTTGTGACCTTGCCTGTAACCTTTGTCTCTCTGAAAATGTATAAAACTGAACTGTAACCCAGCTACAGCGAGCCCACTTGCTCAAGGCTTCTTGAGAGTGGCTCCGGGTCATGGTCCTCAAATTTGGCTCAGAATAAACTTCTTTCAAATATTTCAGGGCTTGGATTTTTTCCGTCCACAGTGGGGTGCTGAAGAAATCAGTCCCCTCCATCTCCTACCTCTGGAAAACGCCCAAGCCCTTGGAGAACTGCCCGCACCGCTACCGTGGGGGCCGGGACCCTCCTCTGTGTCCTCCTGTGGCCCAGTCCACGGGGCCTGGGCCTGGCCGGGGCTGCATTGGACCCCAACCACCCTGGTGTGTGGACTCGCGAAAAATCGGCGAGTAGATATTGGATTCCAGCTTCATTGAGGTCATTTCACTAATGAGTGCACCGGAAAGAGTTTCCTAATCCACCTGTGAGGGTGGCAACTGAAGGAGAATTTTAAAGCTGACAGAATAGGCGAGGAAAGGCATAGGAGATTTCCACACCCAGTAAGGAAGTCTTTCCCGAAATGGAAGAAAGAAACGAGCAAACAGAGACACCAGTAGCCCGCCCAGATCAGAGTCTGCCCCTGAGAGAAAGTACCCTGACCAGGTTCCCCGTGGGTGGGTCGCAAGCTAGCGGCATTCAGAAGAGCCAGGCCCGCAGTCTGTGCGGAAGACACCTGCACTCGGGTGTGTGTGGCGGCACAATTCACAAGCAGCTCCAGATGTTAATCCAAGGAGAAGCCAGGGAGTTCCCAACGCCCCAAGTGTCCTCAGCCCATGACCGGCTGCTGTGGGAATGCGAAGCCCGGCTCCCGGTCTCAGAGCGGGACAACCAGGAGGTGTGATGTACACCCCGGGGTTCCCAGGAGGATCAGGCTGAAGCTGGGACTTGGCCTCAAAGTGTCCCCTCGCATGGCCACGCCCTTCCCCTTCCTGCTCCTCTACTCTTGGTGCCCCTCCATCCAGGGGCCAGACCTTAACAGTCACCCGCAAGAGAATCCTGGTCCCAAAGGAGCCTTCTGGGGGACCGTGCTGAGAGAGGTTGTGGGCATGGCCCGCTGGGGCTCTGCCCGACCCAGGGCTGAGAGATGCAACCTCCCAGCTCTGGGTCCCTGCAGGAAGTGTTGGCAAGCACAGGGCCAGTCCTCCCAAGGTTCAGGTGCAGGGAGCTCAGGCCAAGCAGCCTGTGGAAGAAGCCACATGCTGTGCCACCCCGGGAACAGGACTGCAGGTCACGGCCCCTCCCACATCCTCCTCCTCCTCCTCTTCCTCCTCCTCCCCCCCACCCTGACATGGCCCAGGGCTCAGAGACACCTCAGACTCTTGCTACCCAAAGTGCAAAGGGCATCAGTTGCTCCTCCAAACCCCCCGCCCAGCAGACCACGTTGTCCAGCCAGCCCCCGGGCCTCCCTGGGGTACCCAGCACAAAAGTGCAGACACCCACCGGACCCTCAGTCTCAGCTTTCGGATGTTTTTGCCACTCTAAGGACCCGTAGGCCCGCTGGGCCTTCTGGCAGGACAGAGAGCCCCGGGATCCGACGTGGAGAGCTGCGTGTACGTCCCCATGAGGAGGCGGTCCCCACCTCTGCGGCTCTCCCCTTGTGGGGGGCGGCAGCCGCAGGGCCTCAGGGAAGACACCAGGGACACTTAGGTATGGCTGCTCGAGACTGCTGCGGCCACCCTGTTGCCGGGTTTCTGAAGGGCTTCCTGGCAGCAGCGTCCACACCAAGCCCTTGGAAGGCCCAGGCGACGGAAGAGCCCGTCAGGCAGGGGCCGAGGACGGTGACAGGCCGGGTGGGGAGGAGGGAAGGAGCGAGTCAGGCAGGGGCCCAGGTGATGGCCCGGGCGGGGAGGAGGGTGTCAGGCAGGGGCAGAGGATGGTGATAGGCCAGGCGGGAAGGAGCCATTCAGGCAGGGGCCCAGGACAGTGAGGGGCCTGGTGGGGAGGAGTGCGTCAGGTAGGGGCAGAGGAGACGAGCTGGGTAATGGTTAGGGTTACAGTTAGGGCACGATTCACAATCGCAAAGATGTGGAAGCGACCGAGTGCCCATCCATCCAGGAGTGCATTAATAAAATGTGGCGCGTGGACACCACAGAGTGCCCTTCGGCTATGAGGAGCAGCGGTGAGAGGGCACCTCTCGTGTTCTCCCGGCCAGAGCTGTGTATACTCACCCACGGGAGACGGGCAGGCAGGGCGCAGTGTGGATCTGGCTGTGTCCATTTACCCACGGGAGACGGGCAGAGAGGGTGCTGTGTAGATCTGGCTATGTCCACGGACCCACGGCAGACGGCCAGGCAGGGCACAGTGCGGATCGGGCTGTGTCCACTCACCCACGGGAGATGGGCAGAGAGGGTGCTGTGTGGATATGGCTATGTCCACTGACCAACGGCAGACGGGCATGCAGGGCGCAGTGCGGATCTGGCTGTGTCCAATCACACACGGCAGACGGGCAGGCAGGGCGCAGTGCAGATCTGGCTGTGTCCACTGACCCACGGGAGACGGGCAGGCAAGGCGCAGTGTGGATCTGTCTGTGTCCACTCACCCACGGGAGACGGACATAGAGGGTGCTGTGTGGATCTGGTTATGTCCACTGACCACGGCAGACGGGCAGGCAGGGCGCAGTGCGGATCTGGCTGTGTCCACTCACCCACGGCAGACTGTCAGGCAGGGCGCAGTGCGGATCTGGCTGTGTCCACTCACCCACGGGAGACGGGCAGGCAAGTCGCAGTGCGGATCTGGCTGTGTTCACTCACCCACGGCAGACGGGCAGGCAGGGAGCAGTGCGGATCTGGCTGTGTCCACTCACCGACAGGAGACGGGCAGGCAAGGCGCAGTGTGGATCTGGCTGTGTCCACTCACCCACGGGAGACGTGCAGAGAGGGTGCTGTGTGGATCTGGCTATGTCCACTGACACACGGCAGACGCGCATGCAGGGAGCAGTGCGGATCTGGCTGTGTCCACTCACCCACGGCAGACAGTCAGGCAGGGCGCAGTGCGGATCTGGCTGTGTCCACTCACCAACGGGAGACGGGTACGCAAGGCGCAGTTTGGATCTGGCTGTGTCCACTCACCCACGGGAGACGGGCAGAGAGGGTGCTGTGTGGATCTGGCTATGTCCACTGACCAACGGCAGACGGGCAGGCAGGGCGCAGTGCGCATCTGGCCGTGTCCACTCACCCACGGCAGACGGGCAGGCATGGCGCAATTGGGATCTGGCTGTGTCCACTCACCCACGGCAGACGGTCAGGCAGGGCGCAGTGTGGATCTGGCTGTGTCCACTCACCCACGGGAGACAGGCAGTGATGGTGCTGTGTGGATCTGGCTATGTCCACTGTCCCACGGCAGACGGGCAGGCAGGGCGCAGTGCGGATCTGGCTGTGTACACTCACCCATGGCAGACGGGCAGGCAGGACGCAGTGCGGATCTGGCTGTGTCCACTGACTCACGGCAGACGGGCAGGCAGGGCGCAGTGCAGATCTGGCTGTGTCCACTCACCCACGGCAGACGGGCATGCAGGGCGCAGTGAGGATCTGGCTGTGTCCAATCACCCACGGCAGACGGGCAGGCAGGGCGCAGTGCGGATCTGGCTGTGTCCACTGACCCACGGGAGACGGGCAGGCAAGGCGCAGTGTGGATCTGTCTGTGTCCACTCACCCACGGGAGACAGACATAGAGGGTGCTGTGTGGATCTGGCTATGTCCACTGACCACGGCAGACGGGCAGGCAGGGCGCAGTGCGGATCTGGCTGTGTCCACTCACCCACGGCAGACTGTCAGGCAGGGCGCAGTGCGGATCTGGCTGTGTCCACTCACCCACGGGAGACGGGCAGGCAAGTCGCAGTGCGGATCTGGCTGTGTTCACTCACCCACGGCAGACGGGCAGGCAGGGAGCAGTGCGGATCTGGCTGTGTCCACTCACCGACAGGACACGGGCAGGCAAGGCGCAGTGTGGATCTGGCTGTGTCCACTCACCCACGGGAGACGTGCAGAGAGGGTGCTGTGTGGATCTGGCTATGTCCACTGACCAACGGCAGACGCGCATGCAGGGAGCAGTGCGGATCTGGCTGTGTCCACTCACCCACGGCAGACGGTCAGGCAGGGCGCAGTGCGGATCTGGCTGTGTCCACTCACCAACGGGAGACGGGTACGCAAGGCGCAGTTTGGATCTGGCTGTGTCCACTCACCCACGGGAGACGGGCAGAGAGGGTGCTGTGTGGATCTGGCTATGTCCACTGACCAACGGCAGACGGGCAGGCAGGGCGCAGTGCGCATCTGGCCGTGTCCACTCACCCACGGCAGACGGGCAGGCATGGCGCAATTGGGATCTGGCTGTGTCCACTCACCCACGGCAGACGGTCAGGCAGGGCGCAGTGTGGATCTGGCTGTGTCCACTCACCCACGGGAGACAGGAAGTGATGGTGCTGTGTGGATCTGGCTATGTCCACTGTCCCACGGCAGACGGGCAGGCAGGGCGCAGTGCGGATCTGGCTGTGTCCACTCACCCATGGCAGACGGGCAGGCAGGACGCAGTGCGGATCTGGCTGTGTCCACTGACTCACGGCAGACGGGCAGGCAGGGCGCAGTGCAGATCTGGCTGTGTCCACTCACCCACGGCAGACGGTCAGGCAGGGCGCAGTGCGGATCTGGCTGTGTCCACTTACCCACGGGAGACGGGCAGGCAGGGCGCAGTGCGGATCTGGCTGTGTCCACCCACTCATGGGAGACGTGCAGGCAAGACACAGTGTGGATCTGGCTGTGTCCACTCACCCACGGGAGACGGGCAGAGAGGGTGCTGTGTGGATCTGGCTATGTACACTGACCCACGGCAGACGGGCAGGCAGGGCGCAGTGTGGATCTGGCTGTGTCCACTCACCCATGGCAGACAGTCAGGCAGGGCGCCGTTCGGATATGGCTGTGTCCACTCACCCACGGGAGACGGGTAGGCAAGGCGCAGTGTGGATCTGGATGTGTCCACTCACCCACGGGAGACGGGCAGAGAGGGTGCTGTGTGGATCTCGCTATGTCCACTGACCCACGGCAGATGGGCAGGCAGGGCGCAGTGAGTATGTGGCTGTGTCCACTGACCCACGGCAGATGGGCAGGCAGGGCGCAGTGCGGATCTCGCTGTGTCCACTCACCCATGGCAGACGGTCAGGCAGGGCGCAGTGCGGATCTGGCTGTGTCCACTCACTCACGGGAGACCGGCAGGCAAGGCGCAGTGCGGATCTGGCTGTGTCCTCTCACTCACGGGAGACGGGCAGGCAGGGCGCAGTGCGGACCTGGCTGTGTCCACTCACCCACAGAAGACGGGCAGGCAAGGCGCAGTGTGGTTCTGGCTGTGTCCACTCACCCGCGGGAGGTGGGCAGAGAGGGTGCTGTGTGGCTCTGGCTATGTCCACTGACCCACGGCACACGGGCATGCAGGGCGCAGTGCGGATCTGGCTGTGTCCAATCACCCCCGGCAGACGGGCAGGCATGGCGCAGTGCGGATCTGATTGTGTCCACTCACCCATGGCAGACGGGCAGACAGGGCGCAGTGCGGATCTGGCTGTGTCCACTCACCCACGGGAGACTGGCAGGCAAGGCGCAGTGCGGATCTGGCTGTGTCCACTGACCCACGGCAGACGGGCAGGCAGGGCGCAGTGCGGCTCTGGCTTTGTGCACTCACCCACGGCAGGCGGTCAGGCAGGGCGCAGTGTGGATCAGGCTGTGTCCACTCACCCACGGGAGACGGGCAGGCAAGGCGCAGTGCGGATCTGGCTGTGTCCACTCACCCACGGCAGACGGGCAGGCAGGGCGCAGTGTGGATCTGGCTGTGTCCACTACCCACGGGAGACAGGCACAGAGGGTGATGTGTGGATCTGGCTATGTCCACTGACCCACGGCAGATGGGAAGGCAGGGCGCAGTGTGGATGTGGCTGTGTCCACTCACCCAGGGGAGACGGTCAGGAAGGGCGCAGTGCGGATCTGGCTGTGTCCACTCACCCACGGGAGACGGGCAGGCAGGGCGCAGTGCAGATCTGGCTCTATCCACTCACCCAAGGCAGACGGGCCGGCAGGGTGCAGTGCGGATCTGGCTGTGTCCACTCACCCACGGCAGACAGTCAGGCAGGGCGCAGTGCGGATCTGGCTGTGTCCACTCACCCACGCGAGACGAGTAGGCAAGGCGCAGTGTGGATCTGGCTGTGTCCACTCCCCCAAGGGAGACGGGCAGAGACGGTGCTGTGTCGATCTCGCTATGTCCACTGACCCACGGCAGACGGGCAGGCAGGGCGCAGTGAGTATCTGACTGTGTCCACTGACCCACGGCAGACGGGCAGGCAGGGCGCAGTGCGGATCTGGCTGTGTCCACTCACCCACGGCTGACGGGCTGGCAGGGCGCAGTGCGGATCTGGCAGTTTCCACTCATTCACGGGAGACGGGCAGGCAATGCGCAGTGTGGATCTTGCTGTGTCCACTCTGCCACGGGAGACGGGCAGAGAGTGTGCGGTGTGGATCTGGCTATGTACACTGACCCACGTCAGACGGGCAGGCAGGGCGCAGTGCGGATCTGCCTGGGTCCACTCACCCACGGCAGATGGTCAGGCAGGGCGCAGTGCGGATCTGGCTGTGTCCACTCACCCAGGGGAGACGGACAGGCAGGGCGCAGTGCGGATCTGGCTGTGTCCACTCACCCACGGGAGACGGGCAGGCAGGGCGCAGTATGTATCTGGCTGTGTCCACTCACCACGGGAGACGGGCAGAGAGGGTGCTGTGTGGATCTGGCTATGTCCACTGACCCACGGCAGATGGGCAGGCAGGGCGCAGTGCGGATCTGGCTGTGTCCACTCACCCACGGTAGACGGGCAGGCAAGGCGCAATGTGGATCTGGCTGTGTCCACTCACCCACGGGAGACGGACAGAGAGGGTGCTGTGTGGATCTGGCTATGTCCACTGACCCACAGCAGACGGGCAGGCAGGGCGCAGTGCGGATCTGGCTGTGTCCACTCCCCCAAGGGAGACGGGCAGAGAGGGTGCTGTGTGGATCTCGCTATGTCAACTGACCCACGGCAGACGGGCAGGCAGGGCGCAGTGAGTATCTGGCTGTGTCCACTGACCCACGGCAGACGGGCAGGCAGGGCGCAGTGCGGATCAGGCTGTGTCCACTCACCCACGGCTGACGGGCAGGCAGGGCGCAGTGCGGATCTGGCTGTGTCCACTCACCCACGGGAGATGGGCAGTCAATGCGCAGTGTGGATCTGGCTGTGTCCACTCAACCACGGGAGACGGGCAGAGACGGTGCTGTGTGGATCTGGCTATGTACTCTGACCCACGTCAGACGGACAGGCAGGGCGCAGTGCGGATCTGGCTGTGTCCACTCACCCACGGGAGACGGGCAGAGAGGGTGCTGTGTGCATCTGGCTATGTTCACTGACCCACGGCAGTCGGGCAGGCAGGGCGCAGTGCGGATCTGGCTGTGTCCACTCACCCACGGCAGACAGGCAGGCAGGGCGCAGTGCGGATCTGGCTGTGTCCACTCACCTATGGGAGACGGGCAGGCAAGGCGCAGTGTGGATCTGGCTGTGTCCACTCACCCACGGGAGACGGGCAGAGAGGGTGCTGTGTGGATCTGGCTATGTACACTGACCCACGGCAGACGGGCAGGCCGGGCGCAGTGCGGATCTGGCTGTGTCCACTCACCCATGGCAGACGGGCAGGCAGGGCGCAGTGCGGATCTGGCTGTGTCCACTCACCCACGGCACGGTCAGGCAGGGCGCAGTGCGGATCTGGCTGTGTCCAGTCACACACGGGAGACGGGTAGGCAAGGCGCAGTGTGGATCTGGCTATGTCCACTGACCCACGGGAGATGGGCAGAGAGTGTGCTCTGTGGATCTGGCTATGTCGACTGACCCACGGCAGACGGGCAGGCAGGGCTCAGTGCAGATCTGGCTGTGTCCACTGACCCAGGGCAGACGGACAGGCAGGGCCCAGTGCGGATCTGGCTGTTTCCACTGACCCCCGGCAGACAGGCAGGCAGGACACTGCGGATCTGGCTGTGTCCACTCACCCACGGGAAACGAGCAGGCAGGGCGCAGTGCGTATCTGGCTGTGTCCACTCACCCACGGGATACGGGCAAGGGGGTGCTGTGTGGTTCTGGCTATATACACTGACCCACGACAGACGGGCAGGCAGGGCGGTGTGCGGATCTGGCTGTGTCCACTCACCCACGGCAGACGGTGAGGAAGGCCGCAGTGCGGATCTGGCTGTGTCCACTCATCCACGGGAGACGGGCAGGCAGGGCGCAGTGCGGATCTGGCTGTGTCCACTCACCCACGGCAGACGGGCAGGCAGGGCGCAGTGCGGATCTGGCTGTGTCCACTCACCCACGGCAGACGGGCAGGCAGGGCGCAGTGCGGATCTGGCTGTGTCCACTCACCCACGGGAGACGGGCAGGCAGGGCGCAGTGCGGATCTGGCTGTGTCCACTCACCCACGGCAGACGGTAAGGAAGGTCGCAGTGCGGATCTGGCGGTGTCCACTCACTCACGGGAGACGGGCAGGCAGGGCGCAGTGCGGATCTGGCTGTGTCCACTCTCCCACGGGAGACGGGCAGGCAGGGCACAGTGCGTATCTGGCTGTGTCCACTCACACACGGCAGACAGGCAGGCAGGGCGCAGTGCGGATGTGGCTGTGTGCAATCAACCACGGCAGACGGGAAGGCAGGGCGCAGTGCGGATCTGGCTGTGTCCACTCACCCACGGGAGACGGGTAGGCAAGGCGCAGTGTGGATCTGGCTGTGTCCTCTCACCCACGGGAGTTGTGTAGGCAAGGCGCAGTGTTGATCTGGATGTGTCCACTCACCGACGGGAGACGGGCAGAGAGGGTGCTGTGTGGATCTGGTTATCTCCACTGACCCACGGCAGACGTGCATGCAGGGCGCAGTGCGGATCTGGCTGTGTCCACTCACCCACGGCAGACGGTCAGGCAGGGCGCAGTGCGGAATTGGCTGTGTCCACTCACCCACGGGAGTCGGGTAGGCAGGGCGCAGTGTGGATATGGCTGTGTCCACTCACCCACAGGAGACGGGCAGAGAGGGTCCTGTGTGGATCTGGCTATGTCCAATGACACACGGCAGACGGGCTGGCAGGGCGCAGTGCGGATCTGGCTGTGTCCACTCACCCACGGCAGACGGGCAGGCAGGGCGCAGTGCCGATCTGGCTGTGTCCAATCACCCACGGCAGACGGGCAGGCAGGGCGCAGTGAGGATCTGGCTGTGTCGGCTCACCCACGGCAGACGGTCAGGCAGGGCGCAGTGTGGATCTGGCTGTGTGCACTCACCCACGGGAGACGGCAAGAGAGGGTGCTGTGTGGATCTGGCTATGTCCACTGACCCACAGCAGACGGGCAGGCAGGGCGCAGTGCGGATCTGGCTTTGTCCACTCACCCACGGCAGACGGGCATGCAGGGCGCAGTGCGGAACTGGCTGTGTCCACTCACCCACGGGAGACGGGCAGGCAAGGCGCAGTGTGGATCTGGCTGTGTCCATTCACCCACGGGAGACGGGCAGAGAGGGTGCTGTGTGGATCTGGCTATGTACACTGACCCACGGCAGACGGGCAGGCAGGGCGCAGTGCGGATCTGGCTGTGTCCATTCACCCACGGCAGACGGTAAGGAAGGGCGCAGTGTGGATCTGGCGGTGTCCACTCACCCACGGGAGACGGGCAGGCAGGGCGCAGTGCGGATCTGGCTGTGTCCACTCTCCCACGGGAGACGGGCAGGCAGGGCGCAGTGCGGATCTGGCTGTGTCCACTCACCCACGGGAGACGGGCAGGCAAGGCGCAGTGTGGATCTGGCTGTGTCCATTCACCCACGGGAGACGGGCAGAGAGGTTGCTGTGTGGATCTGGCTATGTCCACTGACCCACGGCAGACGGGCAGGGAGGGCGCAGTGCGGATCTCGCTGTGTCCACTCACCCACGGCAGACGGGCAGGCAGGGCGCAGTGCGGATCTGGCTGTGTCCACTCACCCACTGGAGACGGGCAGGGAAGGCGCAGTGTGGATCTGCCTGTGTCCACTCACCCACGGGAGACGGGCAAGAGGGTGCTGTGTGGATCTGGCTGTGTCCACTCACCCACGGCAGACGGGCAGGGAGGGCGCAGTGCGGATCTCGCTGTGTCCACTCACCCACGGCAGACGGGCAGGCAGGGCGCAGTGCGGATCTGGCTGTGTACACTCACCCACGGGAGACGGTAAGGCAAGGCACAGTGTGGATCTGGCTGTGTCCACTCACCCACGGGAGACGGGCAGAAAGTGCGCTGTGTGGATCTGGCTCTGTCCCCTGACCCACGGCAGACGGGCAGGCAGGGCGCAGTGCGGATCTGGCTGTGTCCACTCACCCAGGGGAGACGGGCAGAGAGGGTACTGTGTTGATCTGGCTATATCCGCTGACCCACAGCACACGGGCAGGCAGGGCGCAGTGCAGATCTGGCTGTGTCACTCACCCACGGGAGACGGGTAGAGAGGGTGCTGTTTGGATCTGGCTATGTACACTGACCCACGGCAGACGGGCAGGGAGGGCGCAGTGCGGATCTCGCTGTGTCCACTCACCCACGGCAGACGGGCAGGCAGGGCGCAGTGCGGATCTGGCTGTGTCCACTCACCCACGGGAGACGGGCAGGCAAGGCGCAGTGTGTATCTGTCTATGTCAACTCACCCACGGGAGACGGGCGGAGAGGGTGCTGTGTGGATCTGACTATGTACACTGACCCACGGCAGAAGGGTAGGCAGGGCGCCGTGCGGATCTGGCTGTGTCCACTCACCCACGGCAGACGGTCAGGAAGGGCGCAGTGCGGATCAGGCTGTGTCCACTCACCCACGGCAGACGGTCAGGAAGGGCGCAGTGCGGATCTGGCTGTGTCCACACAACCACGGGAGACGGGCAGGCAGGGCGCAGTGCGGATCTGGCTGTGTCCACTCACCCACGGCAGACGGGCAGGCAGGGCGCAGTTCGGATCTGGCTGTGTCCACTCACCCACGGGAGATGGGTAGGCAAGGCGCAGTGTGGATCTGGCTGTGTCCACTCACCCACGGGAGATGGGCAGATAGGGTGCTGTGTGGATCTGGCTATGTCCACTGACCCTCGGCTGACGGGCAGGCAGGGCGCAGTGCGGATCTGGCTGTGTCCCCTCACCCACGGCAGACGGTCAGGCAGGGCGCAGTGCGGATCTGGCTGTGTCCACTCTCCCACGGGAGACGGGTAGGCAAGGCGCAGTGTGGATCTGGCTGTGTCCACTCACCCACGGGAGACGGGCAGAGAGGGTGCTGTGTTGATCTGGCTATATCCACTGACCCACAGCACACGGGCAGGCAGGGCGCAGTGCGGATCTGGCTGTGTCCAATCACCCACGGCAGACGGGCAGGCAGGGAGCAGTGGAGATATGGCTGTGTCCACTCACCAACGGAAGACGGGTAGGCAAGGCGCAGTGTGGATCTGGCTGTGTCCACTCACCCATGGGAGACGGGCAGAGAGGCTGCTGTGTTGATCTGGTTGTGTCCACACAACCACGGGAGTCGTGTAGGCAAGGCGCAGTGTTGATCTGGCTGTGTCCACTCACCGACGGGAGACGGGCAGAGAGGGTGCTGTGTGGATCTGGCTATCTCCACTGACCCACGGCAGACGGGCATGCAGGGCGCAGTGCGGATCTGGCTGTGTCCACTCACCCACGGCAGACGGGCAGGCAGGGCGCAGTGCTGATCTGGCTGTGTCCACTCACCCACGGGAGACGGGCAAAGAGGGTGCAGTGTGGATCTGGCTATGTACACTGACTCACGGCAGACGGGCAGGAAGGGCGCAGTGCGATTCTGGCTGTGTCCACTCACCCACGGCAGACGGTCAGGAAGGGCGCAGTGCGGATCTGGCTGTGTCCACTCACCCACGGCAGACGGTCAGAAGGGCGCAGTGCGGATCTGGCTGTGTCCACTCACCCACGGGAGACGGGTAGGCATGGCGCAGTATGGATCTGGCTGTTTCCACTCACCCACGGGAGACGGGCAGGCAGGGCGCAGTGCGGATCTGGCTGTGTCCACTCACCCACGGCAGACGGGCAGAAAGTGCGCTGTGTGGATCTGGCTCTGTCCACTGACCCACGGCAGATGGGCAGGCAGGGCGCAGTGCGGATCTGGCTGTGTCCACTCACCCACGGGAGACGGGCAGAGAGGGTGCTGTGTTGATCTGGCTATATCCACTGACCCACAGCACACGGGCAGGCAGGGCGCAGTCCGGATCTGGCTGTGTCGACTCACCCACGGGAGACGGGCAAAGAGGGTGCTGTTTGGATATGGCTATGTACACTGACCCACGGCAGAGGGGCAGGCAGGGCGCAGTGCGGATCTGGCTGTGTCCACTCACCCACGGCAGACAGGCAGGCAGGGCGCAGTGCGGATCTGGCTGTGTCCACGCACCCACGGGAGACGGGCAGGCAAGGCGCAGTGTGGATCTGGCTGTGTCCACTCACCCACGGGAGACGGGCAGAGAGGGTGCTGTGTGGATCTGGCTATGTACACTGACCCACGGCAAACGGGCAGGCAGGGCGCAGTGCGGATCTGGCGGTGTCCACTCACCCACGGCAGACGGTCAGGAAGGGCGCAGTGCGGATCTGGCTGTGTCCACTCACCCACCGCAGATGGTCAGGAAGGGCGCAGTGCGGATCTGGCTGTGTCCACACACGCACGGGAGATGGGCAGGCAGGGCGCAGTGCGGATCTGGCTGTGTCCACTCACCCACGGCAGACGGGCAGGCAGGGCGCAGGGCGGATATGGCTGTGTCCACTCTCCCACGGGAGACGGGCAGATAGGGTGCTGTGTGGATCTGGCTATGTCCACTGACCCTCGGCTGACGGGCAGGCAGGGCGCAGTGCGGATCTGGCTGTGTCCCCTCACCCACGGGAGACGGTCAGGCAGGGCGCAGTGCGGATCTGGCTGTGTCCACTCTCCCACGGGAGACGGGTAGGCAAGGCGCAGTGTGGATCTGGCTGTGTCCACTCACCCACGGGAGACGGGCAGAGAGGGTGCTGTGTTGATCTGGCTATATCCACTGACCCACAGCACACGGGCAGGCAGGGCGCAGTGCGGATCTGGCTGTGTCCAATCACCCACGGCAGACGGGCAGGCAGGGCGCAGTGCGGATATGGCTGTGTCCACTCACAAACGGGAGACGGGCAGACAAGGCGCACTGAGGATCTGGCTGTGTCCACTCACCCACGGGAGACGGGTAGGCAAGGCGCAGTGTGGATCTGGCTGTGTCCACTCACCCACGGGAGACGGGCAGAGAGGCTGCTGTGTTGATTTGGCTGTGTCCACACAACCACGGGAGTCGTGTAGGCAAAGCTCAGTGTTGATCTGGCTGTGTCCACTCACCGACGGGAGACGGGCAGAGAGGGTGCTGTGTGGATCTGGCTATCTCCACTGACCCACGGCAGACGGGCATGCAGGGCGCAGTGCGGATCTGGCTGTGTCCACTCACCCACGTCAGACGGGCAGGCAGGGCGCAGTGCGGATCTGGCTGTGTCCACTCACCCACGGGAGACGGGCAAAGAGGGTGCAGTGTGGATCTGGCTATGTACACTGACCCACGGCAGACGGGCAGGCAGGGCGCAGTGCGGATCTGGCTGTGTCCACTCACCCACGGCAGACGGTAAGGAAGGGCGCAGTGCGGATCTTGCGGTGTCCACTCACCCACGGGAGACGGGCAGGCAGGGCGCAGTGCGGATCTGGCTGTGTCCACTCTCCCACGGGAAACGAGCAGGCAGGGCGCAGTGCGTATCTGGCTGTGTCCACTCACACACGGCAGACAGGCAGGCAGGGCGCAGTGCGGATCTGGCTGTGTCCACTCACCCATGGGAGACGGGCAGGCAAGGCGCAGTGTGGATCTGGCTGTGTCCACTCACCCACGGGAGACGGGCAGAGAGGTTGCTGTGTGGATCTGGCTATGTCCACTGACCCACGGCAGACGGGCAGGGAGGGCCCAGTGCGGATCTCGCTGTGTCCACTCACCCACGGCAGACGGGCAGGCAGGGCGCAGTGCGGATCTGGATGTGTCCACTCACCCACTAGAGACGGGCAGGGAAGGCGTAGTGTGGATCTGCCTGTGTCCACTCACCCACGGGAGACGGGCAAGAGGGTGCTGTGTGAATCTGGCTGTGTCCACTCACCCACGGCAGACGGGCAGGGAGGGCGTAGTGCGGATCTCGCTGTGTCCACTCACCCACGGCAGACGGGCAGGCAGGGCGCAGTGCGGATCTGGCTGTGTCCACTCACCCACGGGAGACGGTAAGGCAAGGCACAGTGTGGATCTGGCTGGGTCCACTCACCCATGGGAGACGGGCAGAAACGGCGCTGTGTGGATCTGGCTATGTCCACTGACCCACGGCAGACGGGCAGTCAGGGCGCAGTGCGGATCTGGCTGTGTCCACTCACCCACGGCAGACCGGCAGGCAGGGCGCAATGCGGATCTGGTTGTGTCCACTCACCCACGGTAGACGGGCAGAGAGGGTGCAGTGTGGATCTGGCTATGTCCACTGTCCCACGGCAGACGGGCAGGCAGGGCGCAGTGCGGATGTGGCTGTGTGCAATCAACCACGGCAGACGGGAAGGCAGGGCGCAGTGCGGATATGGCTGTGTCCACTAACCCACGGGAGACGGGTAGGCAAGGCGCAGTGTGGATCTGGCTGTGTCCACTCACCCACAGGAGACGGGCAGAGAGGGTGCTGTGTTGATCTGGCTGTGTCCAATGGCACACGGCAGACGGGCTGGCAGGGCGCAGTGCAGATCTGGCTGTGTCCACTCATCCACGGCAGACGGTCAGGAAGGGTGCAGTGCGGATCTGGCTGTGTCCACTCACCCACGGGAGACGGGCAGGCAGGGCGCAGTGCAGATCTGGCTCTGTCCACTCACCCAAGGCAGACGGGCCGGCAGGGCGCAGTGCGGATCTGGCTGTGTCCACTCACCCACGGCACACGGGCAGGCAGGGCGCAGTGCGGATCTGGCTGTGTCCACTCACCCACGGCAGACGGGCAGGCAGGGCGCAGTGCAGATCTGGCTGTGTCCACTCACCCATGGGAGACGAGCAGGCAAGGTGCAGTGTGGATCTGGCTGTGTCCACTCACCCACGGGAGACGGGCAGAGAGGGTGCTGTGTGGATCTGGCTATGTACACTGACCCACGGCAAACGGGCAGACAGGGCGCAGTGCGGATCTGGGGGTGTCCACTCACCCACGGCAGACGGTCAGGAAGGGCGCAGTGCGGATCTGGCTGTGTCCACTCACCGACGGCAGATGGTCAGAAGGGCGCAGTGCGGATCTGGCTGTGTCCAATCACCTACGGGAGATTGGTAGGCAAGGCGCAGTGTGGATCTGGCTGTGTCCACTCACCCACGGGAGACGGGCAGAGAGGGTGCTGTGTTGATCTGGCTATATCCACTGACCCACAGCACACGGGCAGGCAGGGCGCAGTGCGGATCTGGCTGTGTCCAATCACCCACGGCAGACGGGCAGGCAGGGCGCAGTGTGGATATGGCTGTGTCCACTCACCAACGGGAGACGGGCAGTCATGGCGCACTGAGGATCTGCCTGTGTCCACTCACCCACGGGAGACGGGTAGGCAAGGCGCAGTGTGGATCTGGCTGTGTCCACTCACCCACGGGAGACGGGCAGAGAGGCTGCTCTGTTGATCTGGCTGTGTCCACACAACCACGGGAGTCGTGTAGGCAAGGCGCAGTGTTGATCTGGCTGTGTCCACTCACCGACGGGAGACTGGCAGAGAGGGTGCTGTGTGGATCTGGCTATGTCCACTGACCCATGGCAGATGGGCAGGCAGGGCGCAGTGCGGATCTCGCTGTGTCCACTCACCCACGGCAGACGGGCAGGCAGGGCGCAGTGCGGATCGTGCTGTGTCCACTCACCCACTGGAGACGGGCAGGAAAGGCGTAGTGTGGATCTGCCTGTGTCCACTCACCCACGGGAGACGGGCAAGAGGGTGCTGTGTGGATCTGGCTGTGTCCACTCACCCACGGCAGACGGGCAGGGAGGGCGTAGTGCGGATCTCGCTGTGTCCACTCACCCACGGCAGACGGGCAGGCAGGGCGTAGTGCGGATCTGGCTGTGTCCACTCACCCACGGGAGACGGTAAGGCAAGGCACAGTGTGGATCTGGCTGTGTCCACTCACCCACGGGAGACGGGCAGAAACGGCGCTGTGTGGATCTGGCTATGTCCACTGACCCACGGCAGACGGGCAGTCAGGGCGCAGTGCGGATCTGGCTGTGTCCACTCACCCACGGCAGACCGGCAGGCAGGGCGCAATGCGGATCTGGTTGTGTCCACTCACCCACGGTAGACGGGCAGAGAGGGTGCAGTGTGGATCTGGCTATGTCCACTGTCCCACGGCAGACGGGCAGGCAGGGCGCAGTGCGGATGTGGCTGTGTGCAATCAACCACGGCAGACGGGAAGGCAGGGCGCAGTGCGGATATGGCTGTGTCCACTAACCCACGGGAGACGGGTAGGCAAGGCGCAGTGTGGATCTGGCTGTGTCCACTCACCCACGGGAGACGGGCAGAGAGGGTGCTGTGTTGATCTGGCTGTGTCCAATGGCACACGGCAGACGGGCTGGCAGGGCGCAGTGCAGATCTGGCTGTGTCCACTCATCCACGGCAGACGGTCTGGAAGGGCGCAGTGCGGATCTGGCTGTGTCCACTAACCCACGGGAGACGGGCAGGCAGGGCGCAGTGCAGATCTGGCTCTGTCCACTCACCCAAGGCAGACGGGCCGGCAGGGCGCAGTGCGGATCTGGCTGTGTCCACTCACCCACGGCACACGGGCAGGCAGGGCGCAGTGCGGATCTGGCTGTGTCCACTCACCCACGGCAGACGGGCAGGCAGGGCGCAGTGCAGATCTGGCTGTGTCCACTCACCCATGGGAGACGAGCAGGCAAGGTGCAGTGTGGATCTGGCTGTGTCCACTCACCCACGGGAGACGGGCAGAGAGGGTGCTGTGTGGATCTGGCTATGTACACTGACCCACGGCAAACGGGCAGACAGGGCGCAGTGCGGATCTGGGGGTGTCCACTCACCCACGGCAGACGGTCAGGAAGGGCGCAGTGCGGATCTGGCTGTGTCCACTCACCGACGGCAGACGGTCAGAAGGGCGCAGTGCGGATCTGGCTGTGTCCAATCACCTACGGGAGATTGGTAGGCAAGGCGCAGTGTGGATCTGGCTGTGTCCACTCACCCACGGGAGACGGGCAGAGAGGGTGCTGTGTTGATCTGGCTATATCCACTGACCCACAGCACACGGGCAGGCAGGGCGCAGTGCGGATCTGGCTGTGTCCAATCACCCACGGCAGACGGGCAGGCAGGGCGCAGTGTGGATATGGCTGTGTCCACTCACCAACGGGAGACGGGCAGTCATGGCGCACTGAGGATCTGGCTGTGTCCACTCACCCACGGGAGACGGGTAGGCAAGGCGCAGTGTGGATCTGGCTGTGTCCACTCACCCACGGGAGACGGGCAGAGAGGCTGCTCTGTTGATCTGGCTGTGTCCACACAACCACGGGAGTCGTGTAGGCAAGGCGCAGTGTTGATCTGGCTGTGTCCACTCACCGACGGGAGACTGGCAGAGAGGGTGCTGTGTGGATCTGGCTATGTCCACTGACCCACGGCAGACGGGCAGGCAGGGCGCAGTGCGGATCTCGCTGTGTCCACTCACCCACGGCAGACGGGCAGGCAGGGCGCAGTGCGGATCGTGCTGTGTCCACTCACCCACTGGAGACGGGCAGGAAAGGCGCAGTGTGGATCTGCCTGTGTCCACTCACCCACGGGAGACGGGCAAGAGGGTGCTGTGTGGATCTGGCTGTGTCCACTCACCCACGGCAGACGGGCAGGGAGGGCGCAGTGCGGATCTCACTGTGTCCACTCACCCACGGCAGACGGGCAGGCAGGGCGCAGTGCGGATCTGGCTGTGTCCCCTCACCCACGGCAGACGGTCAGGCAGGGCGCAGTGCGGATCTGGCTGTGTCCACTCTCCCACGGGAGACGGGTAGGCAAGGCGCAGTGTGGATCTGGCTGTGTCCACTCACCCACGGGAGACGGGCAGAGAGGGTGCTGTGTTGATCTGGCTATATCCACTGACCCACAGCACACGGGCAGGCAGGGCGCAGTGCGGATCTGGCTGTGTCCAATCACCCACGGCAGACGGGCAGGCAGGGCGCAGTGCGGATATGGCTGTGTCCACTCACCAACGGGAGACGGGCAGACAAGGCGCACTGAGGATGTGGCTGTGTCCACTCACCCACGGGAGACGGGTAGGCAAGGCGCAGTGTGGATCTTGCTGTGTCCACTCACCCACGGGAGACGGGCAGAGAGGCTGCTGTGTTGATTTGGCTGTGTCCACACAACCACGGGAGTCGTGTAGGCAAGGCGCAGTGTTGATCTGGCTGTGTCCACTCACCGACATGAGACGGACAGAGAGGGTGCTGTGTGGATCTGGCTATATCCACTGACCCACGGCAGACGGGCATGCAGGGCGCAGTGCGGATCTGGCTGTGTCCACTCACCCACGGCAGACGGGCAGGCAGGGCGCAGTGCGGAAATGGCTGTGTCCACTCACCCACGGGAGACGGGCAAAGAGGGTGCAGTGTGGAAATGCCTATGTACACTGACCCACGGCAGACGGGCAGGAAAGGCGCAGTGCTGTTCTGGCTGTGTCCACTCACCCACGGCAGACGGGCAGGCAGGGCGCAGTGCGGATCTGGCTGTGTCCAATCACCCACGGCAGACGGGCAGGCAGGGCGCAGTGATGTTCTGGCTGTGTCCGCTCACCCACGGCAGACGGTCAGGAAGGGCGCAGTGTGGATCTGGCTGTGTGTACTCACCCACGGGAGACGGCCAGAGAGGGTGCTGTGTGGATCTGGCTATGTTCACTAACCCACAGCAGACGGGCAGGCAGGGCGCAGTGCGGATGTGGCTTTGTCCCCTCACCCACGGCAGACTGGCATGCAGGGCGCAGTGCAGAACTGGCTGTGTCCACTCACCCACGGGAGACGGGCAGAGAGGGTGCAGTGTGGATCTGGCTATGTCCACTGACCCACGGCAGACGGGCAGGCAGGGCGCAGTACGGCCTGACTGTGTTAACTCACCCACGGCAGACGGGCTGGCAAGGCGCAGTGTGGATCTGGCTGTGTCCACTCACCCACGGGAGACGGGCAGAGAGGGTGCTGTGTTGATCTGGCTATGTCCACTGACCCACGGCAGACGGGCATGCAGGGCGCAGTGCGGATCTCGCAGTGTCCACTCACCCACGGCAGACGGTCAGGCAGGGCGCAGTGCGGAATTGGCTGTGTCCAATCACCCACGGGAGATGGGTAGGCAGGGCGCAGTGTGGATCTGGCTGTGTCCACTCACCCACAGGAGACGGGCAGAGAGGGTCCTGTGTGGATCTGGCTATGTCCAATGACACACGGCAGTCGGGCTGGCAGGGCGCAGTGCGGATCTGGCTGTGTCCACTCATCCACGGCAGACGGTCAGGAAGGGCACAGTGCGGATCTGGCTGCGTCCACTCCCCCACGCGAGACGGGCAGAGAGGGTGCCGTGTGGATCTGGCTATGTCCACAGACCCACGGTAGACGGGCAGGCAAGGCGCAGTGCGGATCTGGCTGTGTCCCCTCACCCACGGCAGTCGGGCAGGCAGGGCGATGTGCGGATCTGGCTGTGTGCACTCACCCACGGGAGACGGGCAGGCAAGGCGCAGTGTGGATCTGGCTGTGTCCACTCACCCTCGGGAGACGGGCAGAGAGGGTGCTGTGTGGATCTGGCTATGTCCAATGACACACGGCAGTCGGGCTGGCAGGGCGGAGTGCGGATCTGGCTGTGTCCACTCATCCACGGCAGACGGTCAGGAAGGGCACAGTGCGGATCTGGCTGCGTCCACTCCCCCACGCGAGACGGGCAGAGAGGGCGCCGTGTGGATCTGGCTATGTCCGCAGACCCACGGTAGACGGGCAGGCAAGGCGCAGTTCGGATCTGGCTGTGTCCCCTCACCCACGGCAGTCGGGCAGGCAGGGCGATGTGCGGATCTGGCTCTGTGCACTCACCCACGGGAGACGGGCAGGCAAGGCGCAGTGTGGATCTGGCTGTGTCCACTCACCCTCGGGAGAAGGGCAGAAAGGGTGCTGTGTGGATCTGGCTATGTCCACTGACCTACGGCAGACGGGCAGGCAGGGCGCAGTGCGGATCTGGCTGTGTCCACTCACCCACGGCAGACGGGCAGGCAGGGCGATGTGCGGATCTGGCTGTGTGCACTCACCCACGGGAGACGGGCAGGCAAGGCGCAGTGTGGATCTGGCTGTGTCCACTCACCCACGGGAGACGGGCAGACAGGGTGCTGTGTGCATCTGGCTATGTCCACTGACCGACGGCAGACGGACATGCAGGGCGCAGTGCGGATCTGGCTCTGTCCACTCACCCATGGCAGACGGTCAGGCAGGGCGCAGTCCGAATCTTGCTAGGTCCACTCACCCACGGGAGACGGGCAGGCAGGGCACAGTGCGGATCTGGCTGTGTCCACTCACCCACGGCACACGGGTAGGCAGGGCGCAGTGCGGATCTGGCTGTGTCCGCTCACCCACGGGAGATGGGCAAGCAAGGCGCAGAGTGGATCTGGCTGTGTCCACTCACCCACGCGAGACGGGCATTAAGGGCGCTGTGTGGATCTGGCTATGTCCACTGACCCACGGCTGAGGGGCAGGCAGGGCGCAGTGCGGATCTGGCTGTGTCCAATCACCCACGGGCGACGGGCAGGCAAGGCGCAGTGTGGATCTGGCTGTGTCCACTCACCCACGGGAGACGGGCAGAGAGGGTGCTGTGTGGATCTGACTATGTCCACTACCCAAGGCAGACGGGCAGGCAGGGTGCAGTGCGGATCTGGCTGTGTCCACTCACCCACGGCAGACAGGCAGGCAGGGCGCAGTGCGGATCTGGCTGTGTCCACTCACTCACGGGAGACGGGCAGGCAAGGCGCAGTGTGGATCTGGCTGTGTCCACTCACCCACGGGATACGGGCAGAGAGGGTGCTGTGTGGATCTGGCTATGTACACTGACCCACTGCAGACGGGCAGGCAGGGCGCAGTGCGGATCTGGCTGTGTCCACTCACCCACGGCAGACGGTCAGGAAGGGCGCAGTGCGGATCTGGCTGTGTCCACTCACCCATGGGAGACGGGCACGCAGGGCGCAGTGCGGATCTGGCTGTGTCCACTCACACACGGCAGACGGGCAAGCAGGGCGCAGTGCGGATCTGGCTTTGTCCACTCACCCACGGGAGACGGGCAGGCAAGGCGCAGTGTGGATCTGGCTGTGTCCACTCACCTACGGGAGACGGGCAGAGAGGGTGCTGTGGATCCGGCTATGTCCACTGACCAACCCCAGACTGGCAGGCAGGGCGCAGTGCGGATCTGGCTGTATCCAATCACCCACGGCAGACGGGCAGGCAGGGCGCAATGCGGATCAGGCTGTGTCCACTCACCCACGGCAGATGGTCAGGCAGGGCGCAGGGCAGATCTGGCTGTGTCCACTCACCCACGGGAGACGGGTGGGAAGGCGCAGTGTGGATCTGGCTGTGTCCACTCACCCACGGGATACGGGCAGAAAGGGTGCTGTGTGGATCTGGCTATGTGCACTGACCCACGGCAGACGGGCAGGCAGGGCGCAGTGCGGACCTGGCTGTGTCCACTGACCCACGGCAGATGGGCAGGCAGAGTGCAGTGCGGATCTGGCTGTGTCCACTCACCCACGGGATACGGGCAGGCAAGGCGCAGTGTGGATTTGGCTGTGTCCACTGACCCACGGCAGACGGGCAGGCAGGGCGCAGTGCGGATCTGGCTGTGTCCAATCACCCACGGCAGACGGGCAGGCAGGGCGCAGTGCGGATCTGGCTGTGTCCAATCACCCACGGCAGACGGGCAGGCAGGGCGCAGTGCGGATCTGGCTATGTCCACTCACCCCCGGCAGACGGTCAGGCAGGGCGCAGTGCGGATCTGGCTGTCTCCACTCACCCACGAGAGACGGTCAGGCAAGGCGCAGTGTGCCTCCGGCTGTCTCCACTCACCCATGGGAGACGGGCAGAGAGGGTCCTGTGTGGATCTGGCTATGTCAACTGACCCACGGCAGACGGGCAGGCAGGGCGCAGTGCGGATCTGGCTGTGTCCACTCACCCACGAGAGACGGGCAGGCAAGGCGCAGTGTGCATCCGGCTGTCTCCACTCACCCACGGGAGACGGGCAGAGAGGGTGCTGTGTGGATCTGGCTATGTATAATGACCCACGGCAGACGGCCAGACAGGGCGCAGTGCGGATCTGGCTGTGTCCACTCACCCACGGCACACGGTCAGGCAGGGCGCAGTGCGGATCTGGCTGTGTCCACTCACCCACGGGAGACGGGCAGGCAGGGCGCAGTGCGGATTTGGCTAGGTCCACTCACCCAGGGCAGACGGGCAGACAGGGCACAGTGCGGATCTGGCTGTGTCCACTCACCCATGGGAGACGGGCAGGCAAGGCGCAGTGTGGATCTGGCTGTGTCCACAACCCACAGGAGACAGGCAGAGAGGGTGCAGTGAGGATCTGGCGGTTTCCACTCACCCACGGGAGACGGGCAGGCAGGGCGCAGTGCGGATCTGGCTGTGTCCACTGACCCACGGCAGAAGGGCAGGCAGGGCGCAGTGCGGATCTGGCTGTGTCCACTCACCCACGGCAGACGGTCAGGAAGGGCGCAGTGCGGATCTGGCTGTGTCCAATCACCCACGGCAGACGGGCAGGCAGGGCGCAGTACGGATCTGGCTATGTCCACTCACCCCCGGCAGACGGTCAGGCAGGGCGCAGTGCGGATCTGGCTGTCTCCACTCACCCACGAGAGACGGTCAGGCAAGGCGCAGTGTGCATCCGGCTGTCTCCACTCACCCATGGGAGACGGGCAGAGAGGGTCCTGTGTGGATCTGGCTATGTCAACTGACCCACGGCAGACGGGCAGGCAGGGCGCAGTGCGGATCTGGCTGTGTCCACTCACCCACGAGAGACGGGCAGGCAAGGCGCAGTGTGCATCCGGCTGTCTCCACTCACCCACGGGAGACGGGCAGAGAGGGTGCTGTGTGGATCTGGCTATGTATAATGACCCACGGCAGACGGGCAGACAGGGCGCAGTGCGGATCTGGCTGTGTCCACTCACCCACGGCACACGGTCAGGCAGGGCGCAGTGCGGATCTGGCTGTGTCCACTCACCCACGGGAGACGGGCAGGCAGGGCGCAGTGCGGATTTGGCTAGGTCCACTCACCCAGGGCAGACGGGCAGAAAGGGCACAGTGCGGATCTGGCTGTGTCCACTCACCCATGGGAGACGGGCAGGCAAGGCGCAGTGTGGATCTGGCTGTGTCCACAACCCACAGGAGACAGGCAGAGAGGGTGCAGTGAGGATCTGGCGGTTTCCACTCACCCACGGGAGACGGGCAGGCAGGGCGCAGTGCGGATCTGGCTGTGTCCACTGACCCACGGCAGACGGGCAGGCAGGGCGCAGTGCGGATCTGGCTGTGTCCACTCACCCACGGCAGACGGTCAGGAAGGGCGCAGTGCGGATCTGGCTGTGTCCACTCACCCACGGCACCGGTCAGGAAGGGCGCAGTGCGGATCTGGCTGTGTCCACACAACCACGGGAGACGGGCAGGCAGGGCGCAGTGCGGATCTGGCTGTGTCCACTCACCCACGGCAGACGGGCAGGCAGGGCGCAGGGCGGATCTGGCTGTGTCCACTCACCCACGGGAGATGGGTAGGCAAGGCGCAGTGTGGATCTGGCTGTGTCCACTCACCCACGGGAGATGGGCAGATAGGGTGCTGTGTGGATCTGGCTATGTCCACTGACCCTCGGCTGACGGGCAGGCAGGGCGCAGTGCGGATCTGGCTGTGTCCCCTCACCCACGGCAGACGGTCAGGCAGGGCGCAGTGCGGATCTGGCTGTGTCCACTCTCCCACGGGACACGGGTAGGCAAGGCGCAGTGTGGATCTGGCTGTGTCCACTCACCCACGGGAGAAGGGCAGAAAGGGTGCTGTGTTGATCTGGCTATATCCACTGACCCACAGCACACGGGCAGGCAGGTCGCAGTGCGGATCTGGCTGTGTCCAATCACCCACGGCAGATGGGCAGGCAGGGAGCAGTGCGGATAAGGCTGTGTCCACTCACCAACGGAAGACGGGTAGGCAAGGCGCAGTGTGGATCTGGCTGTGTCCACTCACCCATGGGAGACGGGCAGAGAGGCTGCTGTGTTGATCTGCTTGTGTCCACACAACCACGGGAGTCGTGTAGGCAAGGCGCAGTGCTGATCTGGCTGTGTCCACTCACCGACGGGAGACGGGCAGAGAGGGTGCTGTGTGGATCTGGCTATCTCCACTGACCCAAGCAGACGGGCATACAGGGCGCAGTGCGGATCTGGCTGTGTCCACTCACCCACGGCAGACGGGCAGGCAGGGCGCAGTGCGGATCTGGCTGTGTCCACTCACCCACGGGAGACGGGCAAAGAGGGTGCAGTGTGGATCTGGCTATGTACACTGACCCACGGCAGACGGGCAGGAAGGGCGCAGTGCGATTCTGGCTGTGTCCACTCACCCACGGCAGACGGTCAGGAATGGCGCAGTGCGGATCTGGCTGTGTCCACTCACCCACGGCAGACGGTCAGAAGTGCGCAGTGCGGATCTGGCTGTGTCCACTCACCCACGGGAGACGGGTAGGCAAGGCGCAGTGTGGATCTGGCTGTTTCCACTCACCCACGGGAGACGGGCAGGCAGGGCGCAGTGCGGATCTGGCTGTGTCCACTCACCCACGACAGACGTTCAGGAAGGGCGCAGTGCGGATCTGGCTGTGTCCACTCACCCACGGCAGTCGGTCAGGCAGGGCGCAGTGCGGATCTGGCTGTGTCCACTCACCCACGGGAGACGGGTAGGCAAGGCGCCGTGTGGATCTGGCTGTGTCCACTAACCCACGGGAGACGGGCAGAGAGGGTGCTGTTTGGATCTGGCTATGTACACTGACCCACGGCAGACGGGCAGGGAGGGAGCAGTGCGGATCTCACTGTGTCCACTCACCCACGGCAGACGGGCAGGCAGGGCGCAGTGCGGATCTGGCTGTGTCCACTCACCCAAGGGAGACGGGCAGGCAAGGCGCAGTGTGGATCTGGCTGTGTCAACTCACCCACGGGAGACGGGCGGAGAGGGTGCTGTGTGGATCTGACTATGTACACTGACCCACGGCAGAAGGGCAGGCAGGGCGCCGTGCGGATCTGGCTGTGTCCACTCACCCACGGCAGACGGTCAGGAAGGGCGCAGTGCGGATCTGGCTGTGTCCACTCACCCACGGGAGACGGGCAGGCAGGGCGCAGTGCGGATCTGGCTGTGTCCACTCACCCACGGCAGACGGGCCGGCAGGGCGCAGTGCGGATCTGGCTGTGTCCACTAACCCATGGGAGACGGGCAGGCAGGGCGCAGTGCGGATCTGGCTGTGTCCACTCACCCACGGCAGACGGGCAGGTAATGCGCAGTGCGGATCTGGCTGTGTCCACTCACCCACGGCAGACGGGCAGGCAGGGCGCAGTGCGGATCTGGCTGTGTCCACTCACCCACGGCAGACGGGCAGGCAGGGCGCAGGGCGGATATGGCTGTGTCCACTCTCCCACGGGAGACGGGCAGATAGGGTGCTGTGTGGATCTGGCTATGTCCACTGACCCTCGGCTGACGGGCAGGCAGGGCGCAGTGCGGATCTGGCTGTGTCCCCTCACCCACGGCAGACGGTCAGGCAGGGCGCAGTGCGGATCTGGCTGTGTCCACTCTCCCACGGGAGACGTGTAGGCAAGGCGAAGTGTGGATCTGGCTGTGTCCACTCACCCACGGGAGACGGGCAGAGAGGGTGCTGTGTTGATCTGGCTATATCCACTGACCCACAGCACACGGGCAGGCAGGGCGCAGTGCGGATCTCGCTGTGTCCAATCACCCACGGCAGACGGGCAGGCAGGGCGCAGTGCGGATATGGCTGTGTCCACTCACAAACGGGAGACGGGTAGACAAGGCGCACTGAGGATCTGGCTGTGTCCACTCACCCACGGGAGACGGGTAGGCAAGGCGCACTGTGGATCTGGCTGTGTCCACTCACCCACGGGAGACGGGCAGAGAGGCTGCTGTGTTGATCTGGCTGTGTCCACACAACCACGGGAGTCGTGTAGGCAAGGCGCAGTGTTGATCTGGCTGTGTCCACTCACCGACGGGAGACGGGCAGAGAGGGTGCTGTGTGGATCTGGCTATCTCCACTGACCCACGGCAGACGGGCATGCAGGGCGCAGTGCGGATCTGGCTGTGTCCACTCACCCACGTCAGACGGGCAGGCAGGGCGCAGTGCGGATCTGGCTGTGTCCACTCACCCACGGGAGACGGGCAAAGAGGGTGCAGTGTGGATCTGGCTATGTACACTGACCCACGGCAGACGGGTAGGCAGGGTGCAGTGCGGATCTGGCTGTGTCCACTCTCCCACGGGAAACGAGCAGGCAGGGCGCAGTGCGTATCTGGCTGTGTCCACTCACACACGGCAGACAGGCAGGCAGGGCTCAGTGCGGATCTGGCTGTGTCCACTCACCAACGGGAGACGGGCAGACAGGGTGCAGTGCGGATCTGGCTGTGTCCACTCACCCACGGGAGACGGGCAGGCAGGGCGCAGTGCGGATCTGGCTGTGTCCACTCTCCCACGGGAGACGAGCAGGCAGGGCGCAGTGCGTATCTGGCTGTGTCCACTCACACTCGGCAGACAGGCAGGCAGGGCGCAGTGCGGATCTGGCTGTATCCCCTCACCCACGGCAGACGGTCAGGCAGGGCGCAGTGCGGATCTGGCTGTGTCCACTCTCCCACGGGAGACGGGTAGGCAAGGCGCAGTGTGGATCTGGCTGTGTCCACTCACCCACGGGAGACGGGCAGAGAGGGTGCTGTGTTGATCTGGCTATATCCACTGACCCACAGCACACGGGCAGGCAGGGCGCAGTGCGGATCTGGCTGTGTCCAATCACCCACGGCAGATGGGCAGGCAGGGCGCAGTGCGGATATGGCTGTGTCCACTCACCAACGGGAGACGGGCAGACAAGGCGCACTGAGGATGTGGCTGTGTCCACTCACCCACGGGAGACGGGTAGGCAAGGCGCAGTGTGGATCTTGCTGTGTCCACTCACCCACGGGAGACGGGCAGAGAGGCTGCTGTGTTGATTTGGCTGTGTCCACACAACCACGGGAGTCGTGTAGGCAAGGCGCAGTGTTGATCTGGCTGTGTCCACTCACCGACATGAGACGGACAGAGAGGGTGCTGTGTGGATCTGGCTATCTCCACTGACCCACGGCAGACGGGCATGCAGGGCGTAGTGCGGATCTGGCTGTGTCCTCTCACCCACGGCAGACGGGCAGGCAGGGCGCAGTGCGGAAATGGCTGTGTCCACTCACCCACGGGAGACGGGCAAAGAGGGTGCAGTGTGGAAATGCCTATGTACACTGACCCACGGCAGACGGGCAGGAAAGGCGCAGTGCGGTTCTGGCTGTGTCCACTCACCCACGGCAGACAGGCAGGCAGGGCGCAGTGTGGATCTGGCTGTGTCCAATCACCCACGGCAGACGGGCAGGCAGGGCGCAGTGATGATCTGGCTGTGTCCGCTCACCCACGGCAGACGGTCAGGAAGGGCGCAGTGTGGATCTGGCTGTGTGTACTCACCCATGGGAGACGGCCAGAGAGGGTGCTGTGTGGATCTGGCTATGTCCACTAACCCACAGCAGACGGGCAGGCAGGGCGCAGTGCGGATGTGGCTTTGTCCCCTCACACACGGCAGACTGGCATGCAGGGCGCAGTGCAGAACTGGCTGTGTCCACTCACCCACGGGAGACGGGCAGAGAGGGTGCTGTGTGGATCTGGCTATGTCCACTGACCCACGGCAGACGGGCAGGCAGGGCGCAGTACGGACCTGACTGTGTTAACTCACCCACGGCAGACTGGCTGGCAAGGCGCAGTGTGGATCTGGATGTGTCCACTCACCCACGGGAGACGGGCAGAGAGGGTGCTGTGTTGATCTGGCTATGTCCACTGACCCACGGCAGACGGGCATGCAGGGCGCAGTGCGGAATTGGCTGTGTCCACTCACCCACGGGAGACGGGTAGGCAGGGCGCAGTGTGGATCTGGCTGTGTCCACTCACCCACAGGAGACGGGCAGAGAGGGTCCTGTGTGGATCTGGCTATGTCCAATGACACACGGCAGTCGGGCTGGCAGGGCGCAGTGCGGATCTGGCTGTGTCCACTCATCCACGGCAGACGGTCAGGAAGGGCACAGTGCGGATCTGGCTGCGTCCACTCCCCCATGCGAGACGGGCAGAGAGGGTGCCGTGTGGATCTGGCTATGTCCACAGACCCACGGTAGACGGGCAGGCAAGGCGCAGTGCGGATCTGGCTGTGTCCCCTCACCCACGGCAGACGGGCAGGCAGGGCGATGTGCGGATCTGGCTGTGTGCACTCACCCACGGGAGACGGGCAGGCAAGGCGCAGTGTGGATCTGGCTGTGTCCACTCACCCTCGGGAGACGGGCAGAGAGGGTGCTGTGTGGATCTGGCTATGTCCACTGACCTACGGCAGACGGGCAGGCAGGGCGCAGTGCGGATCTGGCTGTGTCCACTCACCCACGGCACACGGTCAGGCAGGGCGCAGTGCGGATCTGGCTGTGTCCACTCACCCACGGGAGACGGGCAGGCAGGGCGCAGTGCGGATTTGGCTAGGTCCACTCACCCAGGGCAGACGGGCAGACAGGGCACAGTGCGGATCTGGCTGTGTCCACTCACCCATGGGAGACGGGCAGGCAAGGCGCAGTGTGGATCTGGCTGTGTCCACAACCCACAGGAGACAGGCAGAGAGGGTGCAGTGAGGATCTGGCGGTTTCCACTCACCCACGGGAGACGGGCAGGCAGGGCGCAGTGCGGATCTGGCTGTGTCCACTGACCCACGGCAGACGGGCAGGCAGGGCGCAGTGCGGATCTGGCTGT
Organism: Microcebus murinus; assembly: GCF_040939455.1. Classification (NCBI taxonomy): domain Eukaryota; kingdom Metazoa; phylum Chordata; class Mammalia; order Primates; family Cheirogaleidae; genus Microcebus; species Microcebus murinus. The sequence continues at coordinate 32,133,689 of NC_134125.1, read as the reverse complement.
GTACACTCACCCACGGCAGACGGTCAGGAAGGGCGCAGTGCGGATCTGGCTGTGTCCACTCACCCACGGCACCGGTCAGGAAGGGCGCAGTGCGGATCTGGCTGTGTCCACACAACCACGGGAGACGGGCAGGCAGGGCGCAGTGCGGATCTGGCTGTGTCCACTCACCCACGGCAGACGGGCAGGCAGGGCGCAGGGCGGATCTGGCTGTGTCCACTCACCCACGGGAGATGGGTAGGCAAGGTGCAGTGTGGATCTGGCTGTGTCCACTCACCCACGGGAGATGGGCATATAGGGTGCTGTGTGGATCTGGCTATGTCCACTGACCCTCGGCTGACGGGCAGGCAGGGCGCAGTGCGGATCTGGCTGTGTCCCCTCACCCACGGCAGACGGTCAGGCAGGGCGCAGTGCGGATCTGGCTGTGTCCACTCTCCCACGGGACACGGGTAGGCAAGGCGCAGTGTGGATCTGGCTGTGTCCACTCACCCACGGGAGAAGGGCAGAAAGGGTGCTGTGTTGATCTGGCTATATCCACTGACCCACAGCACACGGGCAGGCAGGTCGCAGTGCGGATCTGGCTGTGTCCAATCACCCACGGCAGATGGGCAGGCTGGGAGCAGTGCGGATATGGCTGTGTCCACTCACCAACGGAAGACGGGTAGGCAAGGCGCAGTGTGGATCTGGCTGTGTCCACTCACCCATGGGAGACGGGCAGAGAGGCTGCTGTGTTGATCTGCTTGTGTCCACACAACCACGGGAGTCGTGTAGGCAAGGCGCAGTGCTGATCTGGCTGTGTCCACTCACCGACGGGAGACGGGCAGAGAGGGTGCTGTGTGGATCTGGCTATCTCCACTGACCCACGGCAGACGGGCATGCAGGGCGCAGTGCGGATCTGGCTGTGTCCACTCACCCACGGCAGACGGGCAGGCAGGGCGCAGTGCGGATCTGGCTGTGTCCACTCACCCACGGGAGACGGGCAAAGAGGGTGCTGTGTGGATCTGGCTGTTTCCACTCACCCACGGGAGACGGGCAGGCAGGGCGCAGTGCGGATCTGGCTGTGTCCACTCACCCACGGCAGACGGGCAGAAAGTGCGCTGTGTGGATCTGGCTCTGTCCACTGACCCACGGCAGATGGGCAGGCAGGGCGCAGTGCGGATCTGGCTGTGTCCACTCACCCACGGGAGACGGGCAGAGAGGGTGCTGTGTTGATCTGGCTATATCCACTGACCCACAGCACACGGGCAGGCAGGGCGCAGTCCGGATCTGGCTGTGTCGACTCACCCACGGGAGACGGGCAGAGAGGGTGCTGTTTGGATCTGGCTATGTACACTGACCCACGGCAGACGGGCAGGGAGGGAGCAGTGCGGATCTCACTGTGTCCACTCACCCACGGCAGACGGGCAGGCAGGGCGCAGTGCGGATCTGGCTGTGTCCACTCACCCAAGGGAGACGGGCAGGCAAGGCGCAGTGTGGATCTGGCTGTGTCAACTCACCCACGGGAGACGGGCGGAGAGGGTGCTGTGTGGATCTGACTATGTACACTGACCCACGGCAGAAGGGCAGGCAGGGCGCCGTGCGGATCTGGCTGTGTCCACTCACCCACGGCAGACGGTCAGGAAGGGCGCAGTGCGGATCTAGCTGTGTCCACTCACCCACGGGAGACGGGCAGGCAGGGCGCAGTGCGGATCTGGCTGTGTCCACTCACCCACGGCAGACGGGCCGGCAGGGCGCAGTGCGGATCTGGCTGTGTCCACTCACCCATGGGAGACGGGCAGGCAGGGCGCAGTGCGGATCTGGCTGTGTCCACTTACCCACGGCAGACGGGCAGGTAATGCGCAGTGCGGATCTGGCTGTGTCCACTCACCCACGGCAGACGGGCAGGCAGGGCGCAGTGCGGATCTGGCTGTGTCCACTCACCCACGGCAGACGGGCAGGCAGGGCGCAGGGCGGATATGGCTGTGTCCACTCTCCCACGGGAGACGGGCAGATAGGGTGCTGTGTGGATCTGGCTATGTCCACTGACCCTCGGCTGACGGGCAGGCAGGGCGCAGTGCGGATCTGGCTGTGTCCCCTTACCCACGGCAGACGGTCAGGCAGGGCGCAGTGCGGATCTGGCTGTGTCCACTCTCCCACGGGAGACGTGTAGGCAAGGCGAAGTGTGGATCTGGCTGTGTCCACTCACCCACGGGAGACGGGCAGAGAGGGTGCTGTGTTGATCTGGCTATATCCACTGACCCACAGCACACGGGCAGGCAGGGCGCAGTGCGGATCTGGCTGTGTCCAATCACCCACGGCAGACGGGCAGGCAGGGCGCAGTGCGGATATGGCTGTGTCCACTCACAAACGGGAGACGGGTAGACAAGGCGCACTGAGGATCTGGCTGTGTCCACTCACCCACGGGAGACGGGTAGGCAAGGCACACTGTGGATCTGGCTGTGTCCACTCACCCACGGGAGACGGGCAGAGAGGCTGCTGTGTTGATCTGGCTGTGTCCACACAACCACGGGAGTCGTGTAGGCAAGGCGCAGTGTTGATCTGGCTGTGTCCACTCACCGACGGGAGACGGGCAGAGAGGGTGCTGTGTGGATCTGGCTATCTCCACTGACCCACGGCAGACGGGCATGCAGGGCGCAGTGCGGATCTGGCTGTGTCCACTCACCCACGTCAGACGGGCAGGCAGGGCGCAGTGCGGATCTGGCTGTGTCCACTCACCCACGGGAGACGGGCAAAGAGGGTGCAGTGTGGATCTGGCTATGTACACTGACCCACGGCAGACGGGTAGGCAGGGTGCAGTGCGGATCTGGCTGTGTCCACTCTCCCACGGGAAACGAGCAGGCAGGGCGCAGTGCGTATCTGGCTGTGTCCACTCACACACGGCAGACAGGCAGGCAGGGCTCAGTGCGGATCTGGCTGTGTCCACTCACCAACGGGAGACGGGCAGACAGGGTGCAGTGCGGATCTGGCTGTGTCCACTCACCCACGGGAGACGGGCAGGCAGGGCGTAGTGCGGATCTGGCTGTGTCCTCTCACCCACGGCAGACGGGCAGGCAGGGCGCAGTGCGGAAATGGCTGTGTCCACTCACCCACGGGAGACGGGCAAAGAGGGTGCAGTGTGGAAATGCCTATGTACACTGACCCACGGCAGACGGGCAGGAAAGGCGCAGTGCGGTTCTGGCTGTGTCCACTCACCCACGGCAGACAGGCAGGCAGGGCGCAGTGTGGATCTGGCTGTGTCCAATCACCCACGGCAGACGGGCAGGCAGGGCGCAGTGATGATCTGGCTGTGTCCGCTCACCCACGGCAGACGGTCAGGAAGGGCGCAGTGTGGATCTGGCTGTGTGTACTCACCCATGGGAGACGGCCAGAGAGGGTGCTGTGTGGATCTGGCTATGTCCACTAACCCACAGCAGACGGGCAGGCAGGGCGCAGTGCGGATGTGGCTTTGTCCCCTCACACACGGCAGACTGGCATGCAGGGCGCAGTGCAGAACTGGCTGTGTCCACTCACCCACGGGAGACGGGCAGAGAGGGTGCTGTGTGGATCTGGCTATGTCCACTGACCCACGGCAGACGGGCAGGCAGGGCGCAGTACGGACCTGACTGTGTTAACTCACCCACGGCAGACTGGCTGGCAAGGCGCAGTGTGGATCTGGATGTGTCCACTCACCCACGGGAGACGGGCAGAGAGGGTGCTGTGTTGATCTGGCTATGTCCACTGACCCACGGCAGACGGGCATGCAGGGCGCAGTGCGGAATTGGCTGTGTCCACTCACCCACGGGAGACGGGTAGGCAGGGCGCAGTGTGGATCTGGCTGTGTCCACTCACCCACAGGAGACGGGCAGAGAGGGTCCTGTGTGGATCTGGCTATGTCCAATGACACACGGCAGTCGGGCTGGCAGGGCGCAGTGCGGATCTGGCTGTGTCCACTCATCCACGGCAGACGGTCAGGAAGGGCACAGTGCGGATCTGGCTGCGTCCACTCCCCCACGCGAGACGGGCAGAGAGGGTGCCGTGTGGATCTGGCTATGTCCACAGACCCACGGTAGACGGGCAGGCAAGGTGCAGTGCGGATCTGGCTGTGTCCCCTCACCCACGGCAGACGGGCAGGCAGGGCGATGTGCGGATCTGGCTGTGTGCACTCACCCACGGCAGACGGGCAGGCAGGGCGATGTGCGGATCTGGCTGTGTGCACTCACCCTCGGGAGACGGGCAGAGAGGGTGCTGTGTGGATCTGGCTATGTCCACTGACCTACGGCAGACGGGCAGGCAGGGCGCAGTGCGGATCTGGCTGTGTCCACTCACCCACGGCAGACGGGCAGGCAGGGCGATGTGCGGATCTGGCTGTGTGCACTCACCCACGGGAGACGGGCAGGCAAGGCGCAGTGTGGATCTGGCTGTGTCCACTCACCCACGGGAGACGGGCAGACAGGGTGCTGTGTGCATCTGGCTATGTCCACTGACCGACGGCAGACGGACATGCAGGGCGCAGTGCGGATCTGGCTCTGTCCACTCACCCATGGCAGACGGTCAGGCAGGGCGCAGTCCGAATCTTGCTAGGTCCACTCACCCACGGGAGACGGGCAGGCAGGGCACAGTGCGGATCTGGCTGTGTCCACTCACCCACGGAACACGGGCAGGCAGGGCGCAGTGCGGATCTGGCTTTGTCCGCTCACCCACGGGAGATGGGCAAGCAAGGCGCAGAGTGGATCTGGCTGTGTCCACTCACCCACGGGAGACGGGCATTAAGGGCGCTGTGTGGATCTGGCTATGTCCACTGACCCACGGCTGACGGGCAGGCAGTTCGCAGTGCGGATCTGGCTGTGTCCAATCACCCACGGGCGACGGGCAGGCAAGGCGCAGTGTGGATCTGGCTGTGTCCACTCACCCACGGGAGACGGGCAGAGAGGGTGCTGTGTGGATCTGACTATGTCCACTACCAAAGGCAGACGGGCAGGCAGGGCGCAGTGCGGATCTGGCTGTGTCCACTCACCCACGGCAGACAGGCAGGCAGGGCGCAGTGCGGATCTGGCTGTGTCCACTCACTCACGGGAGACGGGCAGGCAAGGCGCAGTGTGGATCTGGCTGTGTCCACTCACCCACGGGATACGGGCAGAGAGGGTGCTGTGTGGATCTGGCTATGTACACTGACCCACTGCAGACGGGCAGGCAGGGCGCAGTGCGGATCTGGCTGTGTCCACTCACCCACGGCAGACGGTCAGGAAGGGCGCAGTGCGGATCTGGCTGTGTCCACTCACCCACGGGAGACGGGTAGGCAAGGAGCAGTGTAGATCTGGCTGTGTCCACTCATCAACGGGAGAGGGGCAGAGAGGGTGCCATGTGGATCTGGCTATGTCCACTGACCCACGGCAGATGGGCAGGCCGGGCGCAGTGCGGATCTGGCTGTGTCCCCTCACCCACGGCAGACGGTCAGGCAGGGCGCAGTGCGGATCTGCCTATGTCCACTAACCCACGAGATATGGGTAGGCAAGGTGCAGTGTGGATCTGGCTGTGTCCACTCACCCACCGGAGACGGGCAGAGAGGGCGCAGTGCGGATCTGGCTATGTCCACTCACCCACGGCCGACGGGCAGGCAGGGCACAGTGCGGATATGGCTGTGTCCACTCACCCACGGGAGACGGGCAGGCAAGGTGCACTGTGGATCTGGCTGTGTCCACTCACCTACGGGAGACGGGCAGAGAGTGTGCTGTGGATCCGGCTATGTCCACTGACCCACGGCAGACTGGCAGGCAGGGCGCAGTGCGGATCTGGCTGTATCCAATCACCCACGGCAGACGGGCAGGCAGGGCGCAATGCGGATCAGGCTGTGTACACTCACCCACGGCAGACGGTCAGGCAGGGCGCAGGGCGGATCTGGCTGTGTCCACTCACCCACGGGAGACGGGTGGGAAGGCGCAGTGTGGATCTGGCTGTGTCCACTCACCCACGGCAGACGGTCAGGCAGGGCGCAGGGCGGATCTGGCTGTGTCCACTCACCCACGGGAGACGGGTGGGAAGGCGCAGTGTGGATCTGGCTGTGTCCACTCACCCACGGGATACGGGCAGAAAGGGTGCAGTGTGGATCTGGCTATGTGCACTGACCCACGGCAGACGGGCAGGCAGGGCGCAGTGCGGATCTGGCTGTGTCCACTGACCCACGGCAGATGGGCAGGCAGAGTGCAGTGCGGATCTGGCTGTGTCCACTCACCCACGGGATACGGGCAGGCAAGGCGCAGTGTGGATTTGGCTGTGTCCACTGACCCACGGCAGACGGGCAGGCAGGGCGCAGTGCGGATCTGGCTGTGTCCAATCACCCACGGCAGACGGGCAGGCAGGGCGCAGTGCGGATCTGGCTGTGTCCAATCACCCACGGCAGACGGGCAGGCAGGGCGCAGTGCGGATCTGGCTATGTCCACTCACCCCCGGCAGACGGTCAGGCAGGGCGCAGTGCGGATCTGGCTGTCTCCACTCACCCACGAGAGACGGTCAGGACAGGCGCAGTGTGCATCCGGCTGTCTCCAATCACCCATGGGAGACGGGCAGAGAGGGTCCTGTGTGGATCTGGCTATGTCAACTGACCCACGGCAGACGGGCAGGCAGGGCGCAGTGCGGATCTGGCTGTGTCCACTGACCCACGGCAGACGGGCAAGCAGGGCGCAGTGCGGGTCTGGCTTTGTGCACTCACCCACGGCAGGCGGTCAGGCAGGGCGTAGTGCGGATCAGGCTGTGTCCACTCACCCACGGGAGACGGGCAGGCAAGGCGCAGTGCGGATCTGGCTGTGTCCACTCACCCATGGCAGACGGGCAGGCAGGGCGCAGTGTGGATCTGGCTGTGTCCACTACCAACGGGAGACAGGCACAGAGGGTGATGTGTGGATCTGGCTATGTCCACTGACCCACAGCAGATGGGAAGGCAGGGCGCAGTGCGGATGTGGCTGTGTCCACTCACCCAGGGGAGACGGTCAGGAAGGGCGCAGTGCGGATCTGGCTGTGTCCACTCACCCACCGGAGACGGGCAGAGAGGGCGCAGTGCGGATCTGGCTATGTCCACTCACCCACGGCCGACGGGCAGGCAGGGCACAGTGCGGATATGGCTGTGTCCACTCACCCACGGGAGACGGGCAGGCAAGGTGCACTGTGGATCTGGCTGTGTCCACTCACCTACGGGAGACGGGCAGAGAGTGTGCTGTGGATCCGGCTATGTCCACTGACCCACGGCAGACTGGCAGGCAGGGCGCAGTGCGGATCTGGCTGTATCCAATCACCCACGGCAGACGGGCAGGCAGGGCGCAATGCGGATCAGGCTGTGTACACTCACCCACGGCAGACGGTCAGGCAGGGCGCAGGGCGGATCTGGCTGTGTCCACTCACCCACGGGAGACGGGTGGGAAGGCGCAGTGTGGATCTGGCTGTGTCCACTCACCCACGGCAGACGGTCAGGCAGGGCGCAGGGCGGATCTGGCTGTGTCCACTCACCCACGGGAGACGGGTGGGAAGGCGCAGTGTGGATCTGGCTGTGTCCACTCACCCACGGGATACGGGCAGAAAGGGTGCAGTGTGGATCTGGCTATGTGCACTGACCCACGGCAGACGGGCAGGCAGGGCGCAGTGCGGATCTGGCTGTGTCCACTGACCCACGGCAGATGGGCAGGCAGAGTGCATTGCGGATCTGGCTGTGTCCACTCACCCACGGGATACGGGCAGGCAAGGCGCAGTGTGGATTTGGCTATGTCCACTGACCCACGGCAGACGGGCAGGCAGGGCGCAGTGCGGATCTGGCTGTGTCCAATCACCCACGGCAGACGGGCAGGCAGGGCGCAGTGCGGATCTGGCTGTGTCCAATCACCCACGGCAGACGGGCAGGCAGGGCGCAGTGCGGATCTGGCTATGTCCACTCACCCCCGGCAGACGGTCAGGCAGGGCGCAGTGCGGATCTGGCTGTCTCCACTCACCCACGAGAGACGGTCAGGAAAGGCGCAGTGTGCATCCGGCTGTCTCCACTCACCCATGGGAGACGGGCAGAGAGGGTCCTGTGTGGATCTGGCTATGTCAACTGACCCACGGCAGACGGGCAGGCAGGGCGCAGTGCGGATCTGGCTGTGTCCACTGACCCACGGCAGACGGGCAGGCAGGGCGCAGTGCGGGTCTGGCTTTGTGCACTCACCCACGGCAGGCGGTCAGGCAGGGCGTAGTGCGGATCAGGCTGTGTCCACTCACCCACGGGAGACGGGCAGGCAAGGCGCAGTGCGGATCTGGCTGTGTCCACTCACCCATGGCAGACGGGCAGGCAGGGCGCAGTGTGGATCTGGCTGTGTCCACTACCCACGGGAGACAGGCACAGAGGGTGATGTGTGGATCTGGCTATGTCCACTGACCCACAGCAGATGGGAAGGCAGGGCGCAGTGCGGATGTGGCTGTGTCCACTCACCCAGGGGAGACGGTCAGGAAGGGCGCAGTGCGGATCTGGCTGTGTCCACTCACCCACGGGAGACGGGCAGGCAGGGCGCAGTGCAGATCTGGCTCTATCCACTCACCCAAGGCAGACGAGCCGGCAGGGCGCAGTGCGGATCTGGCTGTGTCCACTCACCCACGGCAGACGGTCAGGCAGGGCGCAGTGCAGATCTGGCTGTGTCCACTCACCCACGCGAGACGAGTAGGCAAGGCGCAGTGTGGATCTGGCTGTGTCCACTCCCCCAAGGGAGACGGGCAGAGACGGTGCTGTGTCGATCTCGCTATGTCCACTGACCCACGGCAGACGGGCAGGCAGGGAGCAGTGAGTATCTGACTGTGTCCACTGACCCACGGCAGATGGGCAGGCAGGGCGCAGTGCGGATCTGGCTGTGTCCACTCACCCACGGCTGACGGGCTGGCAGGGCGCAGTGCGGATCTGGCAGTTTCCACTCACTCACGGGAGACGGGCAGGCAATGCGCAGTGTGGATCTTGCTGTGTCCACTCTGCCACGAGAGACGGGCAGAGAGTGTGCGGTGTGGATCTGGCTATGTACACTGACCCACGTCAGACGGGCAGGCAGGGCGCAGTGCGGATCTGCCTGGGTCCACTCACCCACGGCAGATAGTCAGGCAGGGTGCAGTGCGGATCTGGCTGTGTCTACTCACCCACGGCAGACGAATAGGCAGGGCGCAGTGCGGATCTGGCTGTGTCCACTCACCCACGGGAGACGGGCAGGCAGGGCGCAGTATGTATCTGGCTGTGTCCACTCACCACGGGAGACGGGCATTAAGGGCGCTGTGTGGATCTGGCTATGTCCACTGACCCACGGCTGACGGGCAGGCAGGGCGCAGTGCGGATCTGGCTGTGTCCAATCACCCACGGGCGACGGGCAGGCAAGGCGCAGTGTGGATCTGGCTGTGTCCACTCACCCACGGGAGACGGGCAGAGAGGGTGCTGTGTGGATCTGACTATGTCCACTACCACATGCAGACGGGCAGGCAGGGCGCAGTGCGGATTTGGCTGTGTCCACTCACCCACGGCAGACAGGCAGGCAGGGCGCAGTGCGGAACTGGCTGTGTCCACTCACTCACGGGAGACGGGCAGGCAAGGCGCAGTGTGGATCTGGCTGTGTCCACTCATCCACGGGATACGGGCAGAGAGGGTGCTGTGTGGATCTGGCTATGTACACTGACCCACTGCAGACGGGCAGGCAGGGCGCAGTGCGGATCTGGCTGTGTCCACTCACCCACGGCAGACGGTCAGGCAGGGCGCAGTGCGGATCTGGCTGTGTCCACTCACCCACGGGAGACGGGTAGGCAAGGAGCAGTGTAGATCTGGCTGTGTCCACTCATCAACGGGAGAGGGGCAGAGAGGGTGCCATGTGGATCTGGCTATGTCCACTGACCCACGGCAGATGGGCAGGCCGGGCGCAGTGCGGATCTGGCTGTGTCCCCTCACCCACGGCAGACGGTCAGGCAGGGCGCAGTGCGGATCTGCCTATGTCCACTAACCCACGAGATATGGGTAGGCAAGGTGCAGTGTGGATCTGGCTGTGTCCACTCACCCACCGGAGACGGGCAGAGAGGGCACAGTGCGGATCTGGCTATGTCCACTCACCCACGGCCGACGGGCAGGCAGGGCACAGTGCGGATATGGCTGTGTCCACTCACCCACGGGAGACGGGCAGGCAAGGTGCACTGTGGATCTGGCTGTGTCCACTCACCTACGGGAGACGGGCAGAGAGTGTGCTGTGGATCCGGCTATGTCCACTGACCCACGGCAGACTGGCAGGCAGGGCGCAGTGCGGATCTGGCTGTATCCAATCACCCACGGCAGACGGGCAGGCAGGGCGCAATGCGGATCAGGCTGTGTACACTCACCCACGGCAGACGGTCAGGCAGGGCGCAGGGCGGATCTGGCTGTGTCCACTCACCCACGGGAGACGGGTGGGAAGGCGCAGTGTGGATCTGGCTGTGTCCACTCACCCACGGGATACGGGCAGAAAGGGTGCAGTGTGGATCTGGCTATGTGCACTGACCCACGGCAGACGGGCAGGCAGGGCGCAGTGCGGATCTGGCTGTGTCCACTGACCCACGGCAGATGGGCAGGCAGAGTGCAGTGCGGATCTGGCTGTGTCCACTCACCCACGGGATACGGGCAGGCAAGGCGCAGTGTGGATTTGGCTGTGTCCACTGACCCACGGCAGACGGGCAGGCAGGGCGCAGTGCGGATCTGGCTGTGTCCAATCACCAACGGCAGACGGGCAGGCAGGGCGCAGTGCGGATCTGGCTGTGTCCAATCACCCACGGCAGACGGGCAGGCAGGGCGCAGTGCGGATCTGGCTTTGTCCACTTACCCCCGGCAGACGGTCAGGCAGGGCGCAGTGCGGATCTGGCTGTCTCCACTCACCCACGAGAGACGGTCAGGAAAGGCGCAGTGTGCATCCGGCTGTCTCCACTCACCCATGGGAGACGGGCAGAGAGGGTCCTGTGTGGATCTGGCTATGTCAACTGACCCACGGCAGACGGGCAGGCAGGGCGCAGTGCGGATCTGGCTGTGTCCACTGACCCACGGCAGACGGGCAGGCAGGGCGCAGTGCGGGTCTGGCTTTGTGCACTCACCCACGGCAGGCGGTCAGGCAGGGCGTAGTGTGGATCAGGCTGTGTCCACTCACCCACGGGAGACGGGCAGGCAAGGCGCAGTGCGGATCTGGCTGTGTCCACTCACCCATGGCAGACGGGCAGGCAGGGCGCAGTGTGGATCTGGCTGTGTCCACTACCCACAGGAGACAGGCACAGAGGGTGATGTGTGGATCTGGCTATGTCCACTGACCCACAGCAGATGGGAAGGCAGGGCGCAGTGCGGATGTGGCTGTGTCCACTCACCCAGGGGAGACGGTCAGGAAGGGCGCAGTGCGGATCTGGCTGTGTCCACTCACCCACGGGAGACGGGCAGGCAGGGCGCAGTGCAGATCTGGCTGTGTCCACTCACCCAAGGCAGACGAGCCGGCAGGGCCCAGTGCGGATCTGGCTGTGTCCACTCACCCACGGCAGACGGTCAGGCAGGGCGCAGTGCGGATCTGGCTGTGTCCACTCACCCACGCGAGACGAGTAGGCAAGGCGCAGTGTGGATCTGGCTGTGTCCACTCCCCCAAGGGAGACGGGCAGAGACGGTGCTGTGTCGATCTCGCTATGTCCACTGACCCACGGCAGACGGGCAGGCAGGGAGCAGTGAGTATCTGACTGTGTCCACTGACCCACGGCAGACGGGCAGGCAGGGCGCAGTGCGGATCTGGCTGTGTCCACTCACCCACGGCTGACGGGCTGGCAGGGCGCAGTGCGGATCTGGCAGTTTCCACTCACTCACGGGAGACGGGCAGGCAATGCGCAGTGTGGATCTTGCTGTGTCCACTCTGCCACGGGAGACGGGCAGAGAGTGTGCGGTGTGGATCTGGCTATGTACACTGACCCACGTCAGACGGGCAGGCAGGGCGCAGTGCGGATCTGCCTGGGTCCACTCACCCACGGCAGATAGTCAGGCAGGGCGCAGTGCGGATCTGGCTGTGTCCACTCACCCAGGGGAGACGGACAGGCAGGGCGCAGTGCGGATCTGGCTGTGTCCACTCACCCACGGGAGACGGGCAGGCAGGGCGCAGTATGTATCTGGCTGTGTCCACTCACCACGGGAGACGGGCAGAGAGGGTGCTGTGTGGATCTGGCTATGTCCACTGACCCACGGCAGATGGGCAGGCAGGGCGCAGTGCGGATCTGGCTGTGTCCACTCACCCACGGTAGACGGGCAGGCAAGGCGCAATGTGGATCTGGCTGTGTCCACTCACCCACGGGAGACGGACAGAGAGGGTGCTGTGTGGATCTGGCTATGTCCACTGACCCACAGCAGACGGGCAGGCAGGGCGCAGTGCGGATCTGGCTGTGTCCACTCCCCCAAGGGAGACGGGCAGAGAGGGTGCTGTGTGGATCTCGCTATGTCAACTGACCCACGGCAGACGGGCAGGCAGGGCGCAGTGAGTATCTGGCTGTGTCCACTGACCCACGGCAGACGGGCAGGCAGGGCGCAGTGCGGATCAGGCTGTGTCCACTCACCCACGGCTGACGGGCAGGCAGGGCGCAGTGCGGATCTGGCTGTGTCCACTCACCCACGGGAGATGGGCAGTCAATGCGCAGTGTGGATCTGGCTGTGTCCACTCAACCACGGGAGACGGGCAGAGAGGGTGCTGTGTGGATCTGGCTATGTACTCTGACCCACGTCAGACGGACAGGCAGGGCGCAGTGCGGATCTGGCTGGGTCCACTCATCCACGGCAGATGGTCAGGCAGGGCGCAGTGTGGATCTGGCTGTGTCCACTCACCCACGGGAGACGGGCAGGCGGGGCGCAGTGCGGATCTGGCTGTGTCCACTCACCCACGGGAGACGGGCAGAGAGGGAGCTGTGTGCATCTGGCTATGTTCACTGACCCACGGCAGTCGGGCAGGCAGGGCGCAGTGCAGATCTGGCTGTGTCCACTCACCCACGGCAGACAGGCAGGCAGGGCGCAGTGCGGATCTGGCTGTGTCCACTCACCTACGGGAGACGGGCAGGCAAGGCGCAGTGTGGATCTGGCTGTGTCCACTCACCCACGGGAGACGGGCAGAGAGGGTGCTGTGTGGATCTGGCTATGTACACTGACCCACGGCATACGGGCAGGCAGGGCGCAGTGCGGATCTGGCTGTGTCCAATCACCCATGGCAGACGGGCAGGCAGGGCGCAGTGCGGATCTGGCTGTGTCCACTCACCCACGGCACGGTCAGGCAGGGCGCAGTGCGGATCTGGCTGTGTCCACTCACCCACGGGAGACGGGTAGGCAAGGCGCAGTGTGGATCTGGCTATGTCCACTGACCCACAGGAGATGGGCAGAGAGTGTGCTCTGTGGATCTGGCTATGTCGACTGACCCACGGCAGACGGGCAGGCAGGGCTCAGTGCAGATCTGGCTGTGTCCCCTGACCCAGGGCAGACGGACAGGCAGGGCGCAGTGCGGATCTGGCTGTTTCCACTGACACCCGGCAGACAGGCAGGCAGGACACTGCGGATCTGGCTGTGTCCACTCACCCACGGGAGACGGGCAGGCAAGGTGCAGTGTGGATCTGGCTGTGTCCACTCACCCACGGGATACGGGCAAGGGGGTGCTGTGTGGTTCTGGCTATGTACACTGACCCACGACAGACGGGCAGGCAGGGCGGTGTGCGGATCTGGCTGTGTCCACTCACCCACGGCAGACGGTGAGGAAGGCCGCAGGGCGGATCTGGCTGTGTCCACTCATCCACGGGAGACGGGCAGGCAGGGCGCAGTGCGGATCTGGCTGTGTCCACTCACCCACGGCAGACGGGCAGGCAGGGCGCAGTGCGGATCTGGCTGTGTCCACTCACCCATGGGAGACGGGCAGGCAAGGCGCAGTGTGGATCTGGGTGTGTCCACTCACCCACGGGAGACGGGCAGAGAGGGTGCTGTGTTGATCTGGCTATATCCACTGACCCACAGCACACGGGCAGGCAGGGCGCAGTGCGGATCTGGCTGTGTCCCATCCCCCACGGAAGACGGGCAGGCAGGGCGCAGTGCGGATATGGCTGTGTCCACTCACCAACGGGAGACGGGCAGACAATGCGCACTGAGGATCTGGCTGTGTCCACTCACCCACGGGAGACGGGTAGGCAAGGCGCAGTGTGGATCTGGCTGTGTCCACTCACCCACGGGAGACGGGCAGAGAGGGTGCTGTGTTGATCTGGCTGTGTCCACACAACTACGGGAGTCATGTAGGCAAGGCGCAGTGTTGATCTGGCTGTGTCCACTAACCGACGGGAGACGGGCAGAGAGGGTGCTGTGTGGATCTGGCTATCTCCACTGACCCACGGCAGACGGGCAGGCAGGGCGCAGTGCGGATCTGGCTGTTTCCACTCACCCACGGATGACGGGCTGGCAGGGCGCAGTGCGGATCTGGCTGTGTCCACTCACCCACGGGAGACGGGCAGGCAAGGCGCAGTGTGGATCTGGCTGTGTCCACTCACCCACGGGAGACGTGCAGAGACGGTGCTGTGTGGATCTGGCTATGTACACTGACCCATGGCACACGGGCAGGCAGGGCGCAGTGCGGATCTGGCTGTGTCCACTCACCCACGGGAGACGGGCAAAGAGGGTGCAGTGTGGATCTGGCTATGTACACTGACCCACGGCAGACGGGCAGGAAGGGCGCAGTGCGGATCTGGCTGTGTCCACTCACCCACGGCAGACGGGCAGGCAGGGCGCAGTGCGGATCTGGCTGTGTCTAATCACCCACGGCAGACGGGCAGGCAGGGCGCAGTGATGATCTGGCTGTGTCCGCTCACCCACGGCAGACGGTCAGGCAGGGCGCAGTGTTGATCTGGCTGTGTGCACTCACCCACGGGAGAAGGCCAGAGAGGGTGCTGTGTGGATCTGGCTATGTAAACTGACCCACAGCAGACGGGCAGGCAGGGCGCAGTGCGGATCTGGCTTTGTCCACTCACCCACGGCAGACGGGCATGCAGGGCGCAGTGCGGAACTGGCTGTGTCCACTCACCCACGGGAGACGGGCAGGCAAGGCGCAGTGTGGATCTGGCTGTGTCCATTCACCCACGGGAGACGTGCAGAGATTGTGCTGTGTGGATCTGGCTATGTACACTGACCCACGGCAGACGGGCAGGCAGGGCGCAGTGCGGATCTGGCTGTGTCCACTCACCCACGGCAGACGGTAAGGAAGGGCGCAGTGCGGATCTGGCGGTGTCCACTCACCCACGGGAGACGGGCAGGCAGGGCGCAGTGCGGATCTGGCTGTGTCCACTCACCCACGGCAGACGGTAAGGAAGGTCGCAGTGCGGATCTGGCGGTGTCCACTCACTCACGGGAGACGGGCAGGCAGGGCGCAGTGCGGATCTGGCTGTGTCCACTCTCCCACGGGAGACGGGCAGGCAGGGCACAGTGCGTATCTGGCTGTGTCCACTCACACACGGCAGACAGGCAGGCAGGGCGCAGTGCGGATGTAGCTGTGTGCAATCAACCACGGCAGACGGGAAGGCAGGGCGCAGTGCGGATCTGGCTGTGTCCACTCACCCACGGGAGACGGGTAGGCAAGGCGCAGTGTGGATCTGGCTGTGTCCTCTCACCCACGGGAGTTGTGTAGGCAAGGCGCAGTGTTGATCTGGATGTGTCCACTCACCGACGGGAGACGGGCAGAGAGGGTGCTGTGTGGATCTGGTTATCTCCACTGACCCACGGCAGACGTGCATGCAGGGCGCAGTGCGGATCTGGCTGTGTCCAATCACCCACGGCAGACGGGCAGGCAGGGCGCAGTGCGGATCTGGCTATGTCCACTCACCCCCGGCAGACGGTCAGGCAGGGCGCAGTGCGGATCTGGCTGTCTCCACTCACCCACGAGAGACGGTCAGGAAAGGCGCAGTGTGCATCCGGCTGTCTCCACTCACCCATGGGAGACGGGCAGAGAGGGTCCTGTGTGGATCTGGCTATGTCAACTGACCCACGGCAGACGGGCAGGCAGGGCGCAGTGCGGATCTGGCTGTGTCCACTGACCCACGGCAGACGGGCAGGCAGGGCGCAGTGCGGGTCTGGCTTTGTGCACTCACCCACGGCAGGCGGTCAGGCAGGGCGTAGTGCGGATCAGGCTGTGTCCACTCACCCACGGGAGACGGGCAGGCAAGGCGCAGTGCGGATCTGGCTGTGTCCACTCACCCATGGCAGACGGGCAGGCAGGGCGCAGTGTGGATCTGGCTGTGTCCACTACCCACGGGAGACAGGCACAGAGGGTGATGTGTGGATCTGGCTATGTCCACTGACCCACAGCAGATGGGAAGGCAGGGCGCAGTGCGGATGTGGCTGTGTCCACTCACCCAGGGGAGACGGTCAGGAAGGGCGCAGTGCGGATCTGGCTGTGTCCACTCACCCACGGGAGACGGGCAGGCAGGGCGCAGTGCAGATCTGGCTCTATCCACTCACCCAAGGCAGACGAGCCGGCAGGGCGCAGTGCGGATCTGGCTGTGTCCACTCACCCACGGCAGACGGTCAGGCAGGGCGCAGTGCAGATCTGGCTGTGTCCACTCACCCACGCGAGACGAGTAGGCAAGGCGCAGTGTGGATCTGGCTGTGTCCACTCCCCCAAGGGAGACGGGCAGAGACGGTGCTGTGTCGATCTCGCTATGTCCACTGACCCACGGCAGACGGGCAGGCAGGGAGCAGTGAGTATCTGACTGTGTCCACTGACCCACGGCAGACGGGCAGGCAGGGCGCAGTGCGGATCTGGCTGTGTCCACTCACCCACGGCTGACGGGCTGGCAGGGCGCAGTGCGGATCTGGCAGTTTCCACTCACTCACGGGAGACGGGCAGGCAATGCGCAGTGTGGATCTTGCTGTGTCCACTCTGCCACGAGAGACGGGCAGAGAGTGTGCGGTGTGGATCTGGCTATGTACACTGACCCACGTCAGACGGGCAGGCAGGGCGCAGTGCGGATCTGCCTGGGTCCACTCACCCACGGCAGATAGTCAGGCAGGGTGCAGTGCGGATCTGGCTGTGTCTACTCACCCACGGCAGACGAATAGGCAGGGCGCAGTGCGGATCTGGCTGTGTCCACTCACCCACGGGAGACGGGCAGGCAGGGCGCAGTATGTATCTGGCTGTGTCCACTCACCACGGGAGACGGGCATTAAGGGCGCTGTGTGGATCTGGCTATGTCCACTGACCCACGGCTGACGGGCAGGCAGGGCGCAGTGCGGATCTGGCTGTGTCCAATCACCCACGGGCGACGGGCAGGCAAGGCGCAGTGTGGATCTGGCTGTGTCCACTCACCCACGGGAGACGGGCAGAGAGGGTGCTGTGTGGATCTGACTATGTCCACTACCACATGCAGACGGGCAGGCAGGGCGCAGTGCGGATTTGGCTGTGTCCACTCACCCACGGCAGACAGGCAGGCAGGGCGCAGTGCGGATCTGGCTGTGTCCACTCACTCACGGGAGACGGGCAGGCAAGGCGCAGTGTGGATCTGGCTGTGTCCACTCATCCACGGGATACGGGCAGAGAGGGTGCTGTGTGGATCTGGCTATGTACACTGACCCACTGCAGACGGGCAGGCAGGGCGCAGTGCGGATCTGGCTGTGTCCACTCACCCACGGCAGACGGTCAGGCAGGGCGCAGTGCGGATCTGGCTGTGTCCACTCACCCACGGGAGACGGGTAGGCAAGGAGCAGTGTAGATCTGGCTGTGTCCACTCATCAACGGGAGAGGGGCAGAGAGGGTGCCATGTGGATCTGGCTATGTCCACTGACCCACGGCAGATGGGCAGGCCGGGCGCAGTGCGGATCTGGCTGTGTCCCCTCACCCACGGCAGACAGTCAGGCAGGGCGCAGTGCGGATCTGCCTATGTCCACTAACCCACGAGATATGGGTAGGCAAGTTGCAGTGTGGATCTGGCTGTGTCCACTCACCCACCGGAGACGGGCAGAGAGGGCACAGTGCGGATCTGGCTATGTCCACTCACCCACGGCCGACGGGCAGGCAGGGCACAGTGCGGATATGGCTGTGTCCACTCACCCACGGGAGACGGGCAGGCAAGGTGCACTGTGGATCTGGCTGTGTCCACTCACCTACGGGAGACGGGCAGAGAGTGTGCTGTGGATCCGGCTATGTCCACTGACCCACGGCAGACTGGCAGGCAGGGCGCAGTGCGGATCTGGCTGTATCCAATCACCCACGGCAGACGGGCAGGCAGGGCGCAATGCGGATCAGGCTGTGTACACTCACCCACGGCAGACGGTCAGGCAGGGCGCAGGGCGGATCTGGCTGTGTCCACTCACCCACGGGAGACGGGTGGGAAGGCGCAGTGTGGATCTGGCTGTGTCCACTCACCCACGGGATACGGGCAGAAAGGGTGCAGTGTGGATCTGGCTATGTGCACTGACCCACGGCAGACGGGCAGGCAGGGCGCAGTGCGGATCTGGCTGTGTCCACTGACCCACGGCAGATGGGCAGGCAGAGTGCAGTGCGGATCTGGCTGTGTCCACTCACCCACGGGATACGGGCAGGCAAGGCGCAGTGTGGATTTGGCTGTGTCCACTGACCCACGGCAGACGGGCAGGCAGGGCGCAGTGCGGATCTGGCTGTGTCCAATCACCCACGGCAGACGGGCAGGCAGGGCGCAGTGCGGATCTGGCTGTGTCCAATCACCCACGGCAGACGGGCAGGCAGGGCGCAGTGCGGATCTGGCTTTGTCCACTTACCCCCGGCAGACGGTCAGGCAGGGCGCAGTGCGGATCTGGCTGTCTCCACTCACCCACGAGAGACGGTCAGGAAAGGCGCAGTGTGCATCCGGCTGTCTCCACTCACCCATGGGAGACGGGCAGAGAGGGTCCTGTGTGGATCTGGCTATGTCAACTGACCCACGGCAGACGGGCAGGCAGGGCGCAGTGCGGATCTGGCTGTGTCCACTGACCCACGGCAGACGGGCAGGCAGGGCGCAGTGCGGGTCTGGCTTTGTGCACTCACCCACGGCAGGCGGTCAGGCAGGGCGTAGTGTGGATCAGGCTGTGTCCACTCACCCACGGGAGACGGGCAGGCAAGGCGCAGTGCGGATCTGGCTGTGTCCACTCACCCATGGCAGACGGGCAGGCAGGGCGCAGTGTGGATCTGGCTGTGTCCACTACCCACAGGAGACAGGCACAGAGGGTGATGTGTGGATCTGGCTATGTCCACTGACCCACAGCAGATGGGAAGGCAGGGCGCAGTGCGGATGTGGCTGTGTCCACTCACCCAGGGGAGACGGTCAGGAAGGGCGCAGTGCGGATCTGGCTGTGTCCACTCACCCACGGGAGACGGGCAGGCAGGGCGCAGTGCAGATCTGGCTCTATCCACTCACCCAAGGCAGACGAGCCGGCAGGGCCCAGTGCGGATCTGGCTGTGTCCACTCACCCACGGCAGACGGTCAGGCAGGGCGCAGTGCGGATCTGGCTGTGTCCACTCACCCACGCGAGACGAGTAGGCAAGGCGCAGTGTGGATCTGGCTGTGTCCACTCCCCCAAGGGAGACGGGCAGAGACGGTGCTGTGTCGATCTCGCTATGTCCACTGACCCACGGCAGACGGGCAGGCAGGGAGCAGTGAGTATCTGACTGTGTCCACTGACCCACGGCAGACGGGCAGGCAGGGCGCAGTGCGGATCTGGCTGTGTCCACTCACCCACGGCTGACGGGCTGGCAGGGCGCAGTGCGGATCTGGCAGTTTCCACTCACTCACGGGAGACGGGCAGGCAATGCGCAGTGTGGATCTTGCTGTGTCCACTCTGCCACGGGAGACGGGCAGAGAGTGTGCGGTGTGGATCTGGCTATGTACACTGACCCACGTCAGACGGGCAGGCAGGGCGCAGTGCGGATCTGCCTGGGTCCACTCACCCACGGCAGATAGTCAGGCAGGGCGCAGTGCGGATCTGGCTGTGTCCACTCACCCAGGGGAGACGGACAGGCAGGGCGCAGTGCGGATCTGGCTGTGTCCACTCACCCACGGGAGACGGGCAGGCAGGGCGCAGTATGTATCTGGCTGTGTCCACTCACCACGGGAGACGGGCAGAGAGGGTGCTGTGTGGATCTGGCTATGTCCACTGACCCACGGCAGATGGGCAGGCAGGGCGCAGTGCGGATCTGGCTGTGTCCACTCACCCACGGTAGACGGGCAGGCAAGGCGCAATGTGGATCTGGCTGTGTCCACTCACCCACGGGAGACGGACAGAGAGGGTGCTGTGTGGATCTGGCTATGTCCAGTGACCCACAGCAGACGGGCAGGCAGGGCGCAGTGCGGATCTGGCTGTGTCCACTCCCCCAAGGGAGACGGGCAGAGAGGGTGCTGTGTGGATCTCGCTATGTCAACTGACCCACGGCAGACGGGCAGGCAGGGCGCAGTGAGTATCTGGCTGTGTCCACTGACCCACGGCAGACGGGCAGGCAGGGCGCAGTGCGGATCAGGCTGTGTCCACTCACCCACGGCTGACGGGCAGGCAGGGCGCAGTGCGGATCTGGCTGTGTCCACTCACCCACGGGAGATGGGCAGTCAATGCGCAGTGTGGATCTGGCTGTGTCCACTCAACCACGGGAGACGGGCAGAGAGGGTGCTGTGTGGATCTGGCTATGTACTCTGACCCACGTCAGACGGACAGGCAGGGCGCAGTGCGGATCTGGCTGGGTCCACTCATCCACGGCAGATGGTCAGGCAGGGCGCAGTGTGGATCTGGCTGTGTCCACTCACCCACGGGAGACGGGCAGGCGGGGCGCAGTGCGGATCTGGCTGTGTCCACTCACCCACGGGAGACGGGCAGAGAGGGAGCTGTGTGCATCTGGCTATGTTCACTGACCCACGGCAGTCGGGCAGGCAGGGCGCAGTGCAGATCTGGCTGTGTCCACTCACCCACGGCAGACAGGCAGGCAGGGCGCAGTGCGGATCTGGCTGTGTCCACTCACCTACGGGAGACGGGCAGGCAAGGCGCAGTGTGGATCTGGCTGTGTCCACTCACCCACGGGAGACGGGCAGAGAGGGTGCTGTGTGGATCTGGCTATGTACACTGACCCACGGCATACGGGCAGGCAGGGCGCAGTGCGGATCTGGCTGTGTCCAATCACCCATGGCAGACGGGCAGGCAGGGCGCAGTGCGGATCTGGCTGTGTCCACTCACCCACGGCACGGTCAGGCAGGGCGCAGTGCGGATCTGGCTGTGTCCACTCACCCACGGGAGACGGGTAGGCAAGGCGCAGTGTGGATCTGGCTATGTCCACTGACCCACGGGAGATGGGCAGAGAGTGTGCTCTGTGGATCTGGCTATGTCGACTGACCCACGGCAGACGGGCAGGCAGGGCTCAGTGCAGATCTGGCTGTGTCCCCTGACCCAGGGCAGACGGACAGGCAGGGCGCAGTGCGGATCTGGCTGTTTCCACTGACACCCGGCAGACAGGCAGGCAGGACACTGCGGATCTGGCTGTGTCCACTCACCCACGGGAGACGGGCAGGCAAGGTGCAGTGTGGATCTGGCTGTGTCCACTCACCCACGGGATACGGGCAAGGGGGTGCTGTGTGGTTCTGGCTATGTACACTGACCCACGACAGACGGGCAGGCAGGGCGGTGTGCGGATCTGGCTGTGTCCACTCACCCACGGCAGACGGTGAGGAAGGCCGCAGTGCGGATCTGGCTGTGTCCACTCATCCACGGGAGACGGGCAGGCAGGGCGCAGTGCGGATCTGGCTGTGTCCACTCACCCACGGCAGACGGGCAGGCAGGGCGCAGTGCGGATCTGGCTGTGTCCACTCACCCATGGGAGACGGGCAGGCAAGGCGCAGTGTGGATCTGGGTGTGTCCACTCACCCACGGGAGACGGGCAGAGAGGGTGCTGTGTTGATCTGGCTATATCCACTGACCCACAGCACACGGGCAGGCAGGGCGCAGTGCGGATCTGGCTGTGTCCCATCCCCCACGGAAGACGGGCAGGCAGGGCGCAGTGCGGATATGGCTGTGTCCACTCACCAACGGGAGACGGGCAGACAATGCGCACTGAGGATCTGGCTGTGTCCACTCACCCACGGGAGACGGGTAGGCAAGGCGCAGTGTGGATCTGGCTGTGTCCACTCACCCACGGGAGACGGGCAGAGAGGGTGCTGTGTTGATCTGGCTGTGTCCACACAACTACGGGAGTCATGTAGGCAAGGCGCAGTGTTGATCTGGCTGTGTCCACTAACCGACGGGAGACGGGCAGAGAGGGTGCTGTGTGGATCTGGCTATCTCCACTGACCCACGGCAGACGGGCAGGCAGGGCGCAGTGCGGATCTGGCTGTTTCCACTCACCCACGGATGACGGGCTGGCAGGGCGCAGTGCGGATCTGGCTGTGTCCACTCACCCACGGGAGACGGGCAGGCAAGGCGCAGTGTGGATCTGGCTGTGTCCACTCACCCACGGGAGACGTGCAGAGACGGTGCTGTGTGGATCTGGCTATGTACACTGACCCATGGCACACGGGCAGGCAGGGCGCAGTGCGGATCTGGCTGTGTCCACTCACCCACGGGAGACGGGCAAAGAGGGTGCAGTGTGGATCTGGCTATGTACACTGACCCACGGCAGACGGGCAGGAAGGGCGCAGTGCGGATCTGGCTGTGTCCACTCACCCACGGCAGACGGGCAGGCAGGGCGCAGTGCGGATCTGGCTGTGTCTAATCACCCACGGCAGACGGGCAGGCAGGGCGCAGTGATGATCTGGCTGTGTCCGCTCACCCACGGCAGACGGTCAGGCAGGGCGCAGTGTTGATCTGGCTGTGTGCACTCACCCACGGGAGAAGGCCAGAGAGGGTGCTGTGTGGATCTGGCTATGTAAACTGACCCACAGCAGACGGGCAGGCAGGGCGCAGTGCGGATCTGGCTTTGTCCACTCACCCACGGCAGACGGGCATGCAGGGCGCAGTGCGGAACTGGCTGTGTCCACTCACCCACGGGAGACGGGCAGGCAAGGCGCAGTGTGGATCTGGCTGTGTCCATTCACCCACGGGAGACGTGCAGAGATTGTGCTGTGTGGATCTGGCTATGTACACTGACCCACGGCAGACGGGCAGGCAGGGCGCAGTGCGGATCTGGCTGTGTCCACTCACCCACGGCAGACGGTAAGGAAGGGCGCAGTGCGGATCTGGCGGTGTCCACTCACCCACGGGAGACGGGCAGGCAGGGCGCAGTGCGGATCTGGCTGTGTCCACTCACCCACGGCAGACGGTAAGGAAGGTCGCAGTGCGGATCTGGCGGTGTCCACTCACTCACGGGAGACGGGCAGGCAGGGCGCAGTGCGGATCTGGCTGTGTCCACTCTCCCACGGGAGACGGGCAGGCAGGGCACAGTGCGTATCTGGCTGTGTCCACTCACACACGGCAGACAGGCAGGCAGGGCGCAGTGCGGATGTAGCTGTGTGCAATCAACCACGGCAGACGGGAAGGCAGGGCGCAGTGCGGATCTGGCTGTGTCCACTCACCCACGGGAGACGGGTAGGCAAGGCGCAGTGTGGATCTGGCTGTGTCCTCTCACCCACGGGAGTTGTGTAGGCAAGGCGCAGTGTTGATCTGGATGTGTCCACTCACCGACGGGAGACGGGCAGAGAGGGTGCTGTGTGGATCTGGTTATCTCCACTGACCCACGGCAGACGTGCATGCAGGGCGCAGTGCGGATCTGGCTGTGTCCACTCACCCACGGCAGACGGTCAGGCAGGGCGCAGTGCGGAATTGGCTGTGTCCACTCACCCACGGGAGTCAGGTAGGCAGGGCGCAGTGTGGATATGGCTGTGTCCACTCACCCACAGGAGACGGGCAGAGAGGGTCCTGTGTGGATCTGGCTATGTCCAATGACACACGGCAGACGGGCTGGCAGGGCGCAGTGCGGATCTGGCTGTGTCCACTCACCCACGGCAGACGGGCAGGCAGGGCACAGTGCGGATCTGGCTGTGTCCAATCACCCACGGCAGACGGGCAGGCAGGGCGCAGTGAGGATCAGGCTGTGTCCGCTCACCCACGGCAGACGGTCAGGCAGGGCGCAGTGTGGATCTCGCTGTGTGCACTCACCCACGGGAGACGGCAAGAGAGGGTGCTGTGTGGATCTGGCTATGTCCACTGACCCACAGCAGACGGGCAGGCAGGGCGCAGTGCGGATCTGGCTTTGTCCACTCACCCACGGCAAACGGGCATGCAGGGCGCAGTGCGGAACTGGCTGTGTCCACTCACCCACGGGAGACGGGCAGGCAAGGCGCAGTGTGGATCTGGCTGTGTCCATTCACCCACGGGAGACGGGCAGAGAAGGTGCTGTGTGGATCTGGCTATGTACACTGACCCACGGCAGACGGGCAGGCAGGGCACAGTGCGGATCTGGCTGTGTCCATTCACCCACGGCAGACGGTCAGGCAGGGCGCAGTGCGGAATTGGCTGTGTCTAATCACCCACGGAAGACGGGTAGGCAAGGCGCAGTGTGGATCTGGCTGTGTCCACTCACCCATGGGAGACGGGCAGAGAGGCTGCTGTGTTGATCTGGTTGTGTCCACACAACCACGGGAGTCGTGTAGGCAAGGCGCAGTGTTGATCTGGCTGTGTCCACTCACCGACGGGAGACGGGCAGAGAGGGTGCTGTGTGGATCTGGCTATCTCCACTGACCCACGGCAGACGGGCATGCAGGGCGCAGTGCGGATCTGGCTGTGTCCACTCACCCACGGCAGACGGGCAGGCAGGGCGCAGTGCGGATCTGGCTGTGTCCACTCACCCACGGGAGACGGGCAAAGAGGGTGCAGTGTGGATCTGGCTATGTACACTGACCCACGGCAGACGGGCAGGAAGGGCGCAGTGCGATTCTGGCTGTGTCCACTCACCCACGGCAGACGGTCAGGAAGGGCGCAGTGCGGATCTGGCTGTGTCCACTCACCCACGGCAGACGGTCAGAAGGGCGCAGTGCGGATCTGGCTGTGTCCACTCACCCACGGGAGACGGGTAGGCATGGCGCAGTGTGGATCGGGCTGTTTCCACTCACCCACGGGAGACGGGCAGGCAGGGCGCAGTGCGGATCTGGCTGTGTCCACTCACCCACGGCAGACGGGCAGAAAGTGCGCTGTGTGGATCTGGCTCTGTGCACTGACCCACGGCAGATGGGCAGGCAGGGCGCAGTGCGGATCTGGCTGTGTCCACTCACCCACGGGAGACGGGCAGAGAGGGTGCTGTGTTGATCTGGCTATATCCACTGACCCACAGCACACGGGCAGGCAGGGCGCAGTCCGGATCTGGCTGTGTCGACTCACCCACGGGAGACGGGCAGAGAGGGTGCTGTTTGGATATGGCTATGTACACTGACCCACGGCAGACGGGCAGGGAGGGAGCAGTGCGGATCTAACTGTGTCCACTCTCCCACGGCAGACGGGCAGGCAGGGCGCAGTGCGGATCTGGCCGTGTCCACTCACCCACGGGAGACGGGCAGGCAAGGCGCAGTGTGGATCTGGCTGTGTCAACTCACCCACGGGAGACGGGCGGAGAGGGTGCTGTGTGGATCTGACTATGTACACTGACACACGGCAGAAGGGCAGGCAGGGCGCCGTGCGGATCTGGCTGTGTCCACTCACCAACGGCAGACGGTCAGGAAGGGCGCAGTGCGGATCTGGCTGTGTCCACTCACCCACGGGAGACGGGCAGGCAGGGCGCAGTGCGAATCTGGCTGTGTCCACTCACCCACGGCAGACGGGCCGGCAGGGCGCAGTGCGGATCTGGCTGTGTCCACTCACCCATGGGAGACGGGCAGGCAGGGCGCAGTGCGGATCTGGCTGTGTCCACTCACCCACGGCAGACGGGCAGGTAATGCGCAGTGCGGATATGGCTGTGTCCACTCACCCATGGGAGACGAGCAGGCAAGGTGCAGTGTGGATCTGGCTGTGTCCACTCACCCACGGGAGACGGGCAGAGAGGGTGCTGTGTGGATCTGGCGATGTCCATTGACCCAAGGCAGAGGGGCAGGCAGGGCGCAGTGCAGATCTGGCTGTGTCCACTCACCCACGGCAGACAGGCAGGCAGGGCGCAGTGCGGATCTGGCTGTGTCCACGCACCCACGGGAGACGGGCAGGCAAGGCGCAGTGTGGATCTGGCTGTGTCCACTCACCCACGGGAGACGGGCAGAGAGGGTGCTGTGTGGATCTGGCTATGTACACTGACCCACGGCAAACGGGCAGGCAGGGCGCAGTGCGGATCTGGCGGTGTCCACTCACCCACGGCAGACGGTCAGGAAGGGCGCAGTGCGGATCTGGCTGTGTCCACTCAGCCACCGCAGATGGTCAGGAAGGGCGCAGTGCGGATCTGGCTGTGTCCACACACCCACGGGAGATGGGCAGGCAGGGCGCAGTGCGGATCTGGCTGTGTCCACTCACCCACGGCAGACGGTCAGGCAGGGCGCAGTGCGGATCTGGCTGTGTCCACTCACCCACGCGAGACGAGTAGGCAAGGCGCAGTGTGGATCTGGCTGTGTCCACTCCCCCAAGGGAGACGGGCAGAGACGGTGCTGTGTCGATCTCGCTATGTCCACTGACCCACGGCAGACGGGCAGGCAGGGAGCAGTGAGTATCTGACTGTGTCCACTGACCCACGGCAGACGGGCAGGCAGGGCGCAGTGCGGATCTGGCTGTGTCCACTCACCCACGGCTGACGGGCTCGCAGGGCGCAGTGCGGATCTGGCAGTTTCCACTCACTCACGGGAGACGGGCAGGCAATGCGCAGTGTGGATCTTGCTGTGTCCACTCTGCCACGGGAGACGGGCAGAGAGTGTGCGGTGTGGATCTGGCTATGTACACTGACCCACGTCAGACGGGCAGGCAGGGCGCAGTGCGGATCTGCCTGGGTCCACTCACCCACGGCAGATAGTCAGGCAGGGCGCAGTGCGGATCTGGCTGTGTCCACTCACCCAGGGGAGACGGACAGGCAGGGCGCAGTGCGGATCTGGCTGTGTCCACTCACCCACGGGAGACGGGCAGGCAGGGCGCAGTATGTATCTGGCTGTGTCCACTCACCACGGGAGACGGGCAGAGAGGGTGCTGTGTGGATCTGGCTATGTCCACTGACCCACGGCAGATGGGCAGGCAGGGCGCAGTGCGGATCTGGCTGTGTCCACTCACCCACGGTAGACGGGCAGGCAAGGCGCAATGTGGATCTGGCTGTGTCCACTCACCCACGGGAGACGGACAGAGAGGGTGCTGTGTGGATCTGGCTATGTCCAGTGACCCACAGCAGACGGGCAGGCAGGGCGCAGTGCGGATCTGGCTGTGTCCACTCCCCCAAGGGAGACGGGCAGAGAGGGTGCTGTGTGGATCTCGCTATGTCAACTGACCCACGGCAGACGGGCAGGCAGGGCGCAGTGAGTATCTGGCTGTGTCCACTGACCCACGGCAGACGGGCAGGCAGGGCGCAGTGCGGATCAGGCTGTGTCCACTCACCCACGGCTGACGGGCAGGCAGGGCGCAGTGCGGATCTGGCTGTGTCCACTCACCCACGGGAGATGGGCAGTCAATGCGCAGTGTGGATCTGGCTGTGTCCACTCAACCACGGGAGACGGGCAGAGAGGGTGCTGTGTGGATCTGGCTATGTACTCTGACCCACGTCAGACGGACAGGCAGGGCGCAGTGCGGATCTGGCTGGGTCCACTCATCCACGGCAGATGGTCAGGCAGGGCGCAGTGTGGATCTGGCTGTGTCCACTCACCCACGGGAGACGGGCAGGCGGGGCGCAGTGCGGATCTGGCTGTGTCCACTCACCCACGGGAGACGGGCAGAGAGGGAGCTGTGTGCATCTGGCTATGTTCACTGACCCACGGCAGTCGGGCAGGCAGGGCGCAGTGCAGATCTGGCTGTGTCCACTCACCCACGGCAGACAGGCAGGCAGGGCGCAGTGCGGATCTGGCTGTGTCCACTCACCTACGGGAGACGGGCAGGCAAGGCGCAGTGTGGATCTGGCTGTGTCCACTCACCCACGGGAGACGGGCAGAGAGGGTGCTGTGTGGATCTGGCTATGTACACTGACCCACGGCATACGGGCAGGCAGGGCGCAGTGCGGATCTGGCTGTGTCCAATCACCCATGGCAGACGGGCAGGCAGGGCGCAGTGCGGATCTGGCTGTGTCCACTCACCCACGGCACGGTCAGGCAGGGCGCAGTGCGGATCTGGCTGTGTCCACTCACCCACGGGAGACGGGTAGGCAAGGCGCAGTGTGGATCTGGCTATGTCCACTGACCCACGGGAGATGGGCAGAGAGTGTGCTCTGTGGATCTGGCTATGTCGACTGACCCACGGCAGACGGGCAGGCAGGGCTCAGTGCAGATCTGGCTGTGTCCCCTGACCCAGGGCAGACGGACAGGCAGGGCGCAGTGCGGATCTGGCTGTTTCCACTGACACCCGGCAGACAGGCAGGCAGGACACTGCGGATCTGGCTGTGTCCACTCACCCACGGGAGACGGGCAGGCAAGGTGCAGTGTGGATCTGGCTGTGTCCACTCACCCACGGGATACGGGCAAGGGGGTGCTGTGTGGTTCTGGCTATGTACACTGACCCACGACAGACGGGCAGGCAGGGCGGTGTGCGGATCTGGCTGTGTCCACTCACCCACGGCAGACGGTGAGGAAGGCCGCAGTGCGGATCTGGCTGTGTCCACTCATCCACGGGAGACGGGCAGGCAGGGCGCAGTGCGGATCTGGCTGTGTCCACTCACCCACGGCAGACGGGCAGGCAGGGCGCAGTGCGGATCTGGCTGTGTCCACTCACCCATGGGAGACGGGCAGGCAAGGCGCAGTGTGGATCTGGGTGTGTCCACTCACCCACGGGAGACGGGCAGAGAGGGTGCTGTGTTGATCTGGCTATATCCACTGACCCACAGCACACGGGCAGGCAGGGCGCAGTGCGGATCTGGCTGTGTCCCATCCCCCACGGAAGACGGGCAGGCAGGGCGCAGTGCGGATATGGCTGTGTCCACTCACCAACGGGAGACGGGCAGACAATGCGCACTGAGGATCTGGCTGTGTCCACTCACCCACGGGAGACGGGTAGGCAAGGCGCAGTGTGGATCTGGCTGTGTCCACTCACCCACGGGAGACGGGCAGAGAGGGTGCTGTGTTGATCTGGCTGTGTCCACACAACTACGGGAGTCATGTAGGCAAGGCGCAGTGTTGATCTGGCTGTGTCCACTAACCGACGGGAGACGGGCAGAGAGGGTGCTGTGTGGATCTGGCTATCTCCACTGACCCACGGCAGACGGGCAGGCAGGGCGCAGTGCGGATCTGGCTGTTTCCACTCACCCACGGATGACGGGCTGGCAGGGCGCAGTGCGGATCTGGCTGTGTCCACTCACCCACGGGAGACGGGCAGGCAAGGCGCAGTGTGGATCTGGCTGTGTCCACTCACCCACGGGAGACGTGCAGAGACGGTGCTGTGTGGATCTGGCTATGTACACTGACCCATGGCACACGGGCAGGCAGGGCGCAGTGCGGATCTGGCTGTGTCCACTCACCCACGGGAGACGGGCAAAGAGGGTGCAGTGTGGATCTGGCTATGTACACTGACCCACGGCAGACGGGCAGGAAGGGCGCAGTGCGGATCTGGCTGTGTCCACTCACCCACGGCAGACGGGCAGGCAGGGCGCAGTGCGGATCTGGCTGTGTCTAATCACCCACGGCAGACGGGCAGGCAGGGCGCAGTGATGATCTGGCTGTGTCCGCTCACCCACGGCAGACGGTCAGGCAGGGCGCAGTGTTGATCTGGCTGTGTGCACTCACCCACGGGAGAAGGCCAGAGAGGGTGCTGTGTGGATCTGGCTATGTAAACTGACCCACAGCAGACGGGCAGGCAGGGCGCAGTGCGGATCTGGCTTTGTCCACTCACCCACGGCAGACGGGCATGCAGGGCGCAGTGCGGAACTGGCTGTGTCCACTCACCCACGGGAGACGGGCAGGCAAGGCGCAGTGTGGATCTGGCTGTGTCCATTCACCCACGGGAGACGTGCAGAGATTGTGCTGTGTGGATCTGGCTATGTACACTGACCCACGGCAGACGGGCAGGCAGGGCGCAGTGCGGATCTGGCTGTGTCCACTCACCCACGGCAGACGGTAAGGAAGGGCGCAGTGCGGATCTGGCGGTGTCCACTCACCCACGGGAGACGGGCAGGCAGGGCGCAGTGCGGATCTGGCTGTGTCCACTCACCCACGGCAGACGGTAAGGAAGGTCGCAGTGCGGATCTGGCGGTGTCCACTCACTCACGGGAGACGGGCAGGCAGGGCGCAGTGCGGATCTGGCTGTGTCCACTCTCCCACGGGAGACGGGCAGGCAGGGCACAGTGCGTATCTGGCTGTGTCCACTCACACACGGCAGACAGGCAGGCAGGGCGCAGTGCGGATGTAGCTGTGTGCAATCAACCACGGCAGACGGGAAGGCAGGGCGCAGTGCGGATCTGGCTGTGTCCACTCACCCACGGGAGACGGGTAGGCAAGGCGCAGTGTGGATCTGGCTGTGTCCTCTCACCCACGGGAGTTGTGTAGGCAAGGCGCAGTGTTGATCTGGATGTGTCCACTCACCGACGGGAGACGGGCAGAGAGGGTGCTGTGTGGATCTGGTTATCTCCACTGACCCACGGCAGACGTGCATGCAGGGCGCAGTGCGGATCTGGCTGTGTCCACTCACCCACGGCAGACGGTCAGGCAGGGCGCAGTGCGGAATTGGCTGTGTCCACTCACCCACGGGAGTCAGGTAGGCAGGGCGCAGTGTGGATATGGCTGTGTCCACTCACCCACAGGAGACGGGCAGAGAGGGTCCTGTGTGGATCTGGCTATGTCCAATGACACACGGCAGACGGGCTGGCAGGGCGCAGTGCGGATCTGGCTGTGTCCACTCACCCACGGCAGACGGGCAGGCAGGGCACAGTGCGGATCTGGCTGTGTCCAATCACCCACGGCAGACGGGCAGGCAGGGCGCAGTGAGGATCAGGCTGTGTCCGCTCACCCACGGCAGACGGTCAGGCAGGGCGCAGTGTGGATCTCGCTGTGTGCACTCACCCACGGGAGACGGCAAGAGAGGGTGCTGTGTGGATCTGGCTATGTCCACTGACCCACAGCAGACGGGCAGGCAGGGCGCAGTGCGGATCTGGCTTTGTCCACTCACCCACGGCAAACGGGCATGCAGGGCGCAGTGCGGAACTGGCTGTGTCCACTCACCCACGGGAGACGGGCAGGCAAGGCGCAGTGTGGATCTGGCTGTGTCCATTCACCCACGGGAGACGGGCAGAGAAGGTGCTGTGTGGATCTGGCTATGTACACTGACCCACGGCAGACGGGCAGGCAGGGCACAGTGCGGATCTGGCTGTGTCCATTCACCCACGGCAGACGGTCAGGCAGGGCGCAGTGCGGAATTGGCTGTGTCTAATCACCCACGGAAGACGGGTAGGCAAGGCGCAGTGTGGATCTGGCTGTGTCCACTCACCCATGGGAGACGGGCAGAGAGGCTGCTGTGTTGATCTGGTTGTGTCCACACAACCACGGGAGTCGTGTAGGCAAGGCGCAGTGTTGATCTGGCTGTGTCCACTCACCGACGGGAGACGGGCAGAGAGGGTGCTGTGTGGATCTGGCTATCTCCACTGACCCACGGCAGACGGGCATGCAGGGCGCAGTGCGGATCTGGCTGTGTCCACTCACCCACGGCAGACGGGCAGGCAGGGCGCAGTGCGGATCTGGCTGTGTCCACTCACCCACGGGAGACGGGCAAAGAGGGTGCAGTGTGGATCTGGCTATGTACACTGACCCACGGCAGACGGGCAGGAAGGGCGCAGTGCGATTCTGGCTGTGTCCACTCACCCACGGCAGACGGTCAGGAAGGGCGCAGTGCGGATCTGGCTGTGTCCACTCACCCACGGCAGACGGTCAGAAGGGCGCAGTGCGGATCTGGCTGTGTCCACTCACCCACGGGAGACGGGTAGGCATGGCGCAGTGTGGATCGGGCTGTTTCCACTCACCCACGGGAGACGGGCAGGCAGGGCGCAGTGCGGATCTGGCTGTGTCCACTCACCCACGGCAGACGGGCAGAAAGTGCGCTGTGTGGATCTGGCTCTGTGCACTGACCCACGGCAGATGGGCAGGCAGGGCGCAGTGCGGATCTGGCTGTGTCCACTCACCCACGGGAGACGGGCAGAGAGGGTGCTGTGTTGATCTGGCTATATCCACTGACCCACAGCACACGGGCAGGCAGGGCGCAGTCCGGATCTGGCTGTGTCGACTCACCCACGGGAGACGGGCAGAGAGGG
Organism: Microcebus murinus; assembly: GCF_040939455.1. Lineage (NCBI taxonomy): Eukaryota > Metazoa > Chordata > Mammalia > Primates > Cheirogaleidae > Microcebus > Microcebus murinus. The sequence continues at coordinate 32,101,371 of NC_134125.1, read as the reverse complement.
TGCTGTTTGGATATGGCTATGTACACTGACCCACGGCAGACGGGCAGGGAGGGAGCAGTGCGGATCTAACTGTGTCCACTCTCCCACGGCAGACGGGCAGGCAGGGCGCAGTGCGGATCTGGCCGTGTCCACTCACCCACGGGAGACGGGCAGGCAAGGCGCAGTGTGGATCTGGCTGTGTCAACTCACCCACGGGAGACGGGCGGAGAGGGTGCTGTGTGGATCTGACTATGTACACTGACACACGGCAGAAGGGCAGGCAGGGCGCCGTGCGGATCTGGCTGTGTCCACTCACCAACGGCAGACGGTCAGGAAGGGCGCAGTGCGGATCTGGCTGTGTCCACTCACCCACGGGAGACGGGCAGGCAGGGCGCAGTGCGAATCTGGCTGTGTCCACTCACCCACGGCAGACGGGCCGGCAGGGCGCAGTGCGGATCTGGCTGTGTCCACTCACCCATGGGAGACGGGCAGGCAGGGCGCAGTGCGGATCTGGCTGTGTCCACTCACCCACGGCAGACGGGCAGGTAATGCGCAGTGCGGATATGGCTGTGTCCACTCACCCATGGGAGACGAGCAGGCAAGGTGCAGTGTGGATCTGGCTGTGTCCACTCACCCACGGGAGACGGGCAGAGAGGGTGCTGTGTGGATCTGGCGATGTCCTTTGACCCAAGGCAGAGGGGCAGGCAGGGCGCAGTGCAGATCTGGCTGTGTCCACTCACCCACGGCAGACAGGCAGGCAGGGCGCAGTGCGGATCTGGCTGTGTCCACGCACCCACGGGAGACGGGCAGGCAAGGCGCAGTGTGGATCTGGCTGTGTCCACTCACCCACGGGAGACGGGCAGAGAGGGTGCTGTGTGGATCTGGCTATGTACACTGACCCACGGCAAACGGGCAGGCAGGGCGCAGTGCGGATCTGGCGGTGTCCACTCACCCACGGCAGACGGTCAGGAAGGGCGCAGTGCGGATCTGGCTGTGTCCACTCAGCCACCGCAGATGGTCAGGAAGGGCGCAGTGCGGATCTGGCTGTGTCCACACACCCACGGGAGATGGGCAGGCAGGGCGCAGTGCGGATCTGGCTGTGTCCACTCACCCACGGCAGACGGGCAGGCAGGGCGCAGGGCGGATATGGCTGTGTCCACTCTCCCACGGGAGACGGGCAGATAGGGTGCTGTGTGGATCTGGCTATATCCACGGACCCACAGCACACGGGCAGGCAGGGCGCAGTGCGGATCTGGCTGTGTCCAATCACCCACAGCAGACGGGCAGGCAGGGCGCAGTGCGGATATGGCTGTGTCCACTCACAAACGGGAGACGGGCAGACAAGGCGCACTGAGGATCTGGCTGTGTCCACTCACCCACGGGAGACGGGTAGGCAAGGCGCAGTGTGGATCTGGCTGTGTCCACTCACCCACGGGAGACGGGCAGAGAGGGTGCTGTGTGGATCTGGCTATCTCCACTGACCCACGGCAGACGGGCATGCAGGGCGCAGTGCGGATCTGGCTGTGTCCACTCACCCACGGGAGACGGGCAGGCAAGGCGCAGTGTGGATCTGGCTGTGTCCATTCACCCACGGGAGACGGGCAGAGAAGGTGCTGTGTGGATCTGGCTATGTACACTGACCCACGGCAGACGGGCAGGCAGGGCACAGTGCGGATCTGGCTGTGTCCATTCACCCACGGCAGACGGTCAGGCAGGGCGCAGTGCGGAATTGGCTGTGTCTAATCACCCACGGAAGACGGGTAGGCAAGGCGCAGTGTGGATCTGGCTGTGTCCACTCACCCATGGGAGACGGGCAGAGAGGCTGCTGTGTTGATCTGGTTGTGTCCACACAACCACGGGAGTCGTGTAGGCAAGGCGCAGTGTTGATCTGGCTGTGTCCACTCACCGACGGGAGACGGGCAGAGAGGGTGCTGTGTGGATCTGGCTATCTCCACTGACCCACGGCAGACGGGCATGCAGGGCGCAGTGCGGATCTGGCTGTGTCCACTCACCCACGGCAGACGGGCAGGCAGGGCGCAGTGCGGATCTGGCTGTGTCCACTCACCCACGGGAGACGGGCAAAGAGGGTGCAGTGTGGATCTGGCTATGTACACTGACCCACGGCAGACGGGCAGGAAGGGCGCAGTGCGATTCTGGCTGTGTCCACTCACCCACGGCAGACGGTCAGGAAGGGCGCAGTGCGGATCTGGCTGTGTCCACTCACCCACGGCAGACGGTCAGAAGGGCGCAGTGCGGATCTGGCTGTGTCCACTCACCCACGGGAGACGGGTAGGCATGGCGCAGTGTGGATCGGGCTGTTTCCACTCACCCACGGGAGACGGGCAGGCAGGGCGCAGTGCGGATCTGGCTGTGTCCACTCACCCACGGCAGACGGGCAGAAAGTGCGCTGTGTGGATCTGGCTCTGTGCACTGACCCACGGCAGATGGGCAGGCAGGGCGCAGTGCGGATCTGGCTGTGTCCACTCACCCACGGGAGACGGGCAGAGAGGGTGCTGTGTTGATCTGGCTATATCCACTGACCCACAGCACACGGGCAGGCAGGGCGCAGTCCGGATCTGGCTGTGTCGACTCACCCACGGGAGACGGGCAGAGAGGGTGCTGTTTGGATATGGCTATGTACACTGACCCACGGCAGACGGGCAGGGAGGGAGCAGTGCGGATCTAACTGTGTCCACTCTCCCACGGCAGACGGGCAGGCAGGGCGCAGTGCGGATCTGGCCGTGTCCACTCACCCACGGGAGACGGGCAGGCAAGGCGCAGTGTGGATCTGGCTGTGTCAACTCACCCACGGGAGACGGGCGGAGAGGGTGCTGTGTGGATCTGACTATGTACACTGACACACGGCAGAAGGGCAGGCAGGGCGCCGTGCGGATCTGGCTGTGTCCACTCACCAACGGCAGACGGTCAGGAAGGGCGCAGTGCGGATCTGGCTGTGTCCACTCACCCACGGGAGACGGGCAGGCAGGGCGCAGTGCGAATCTGGCTGTGTCCACTCACCCACGGCAGACGGGCCGGCAGGGCGCAGTGCGGATCTGGCTGTGTCCACTCACCCATGGGAGACGGGCAGGCAGGGCGCAGTGCGGATCTGGCTGTGTCCACTCACCCACGGCAGACGGGCAGGTAATGCGCAGTGCGGATATGGCTGTGTCCACTCACCCATGGGAGACGAGCAGGCAAGGTGCAGTGTGGATCTGGCTGTGTCCACTCACCCACGGGAGACGGGCAGAGAGGGTGCTGTGTGGATCTGGCGATGTCCTTTGACCCAAGGCAGAGGGGCAGGCAGGGCGCAGTGCAGATCTGGCTGTGTCCACTCACCCACGGCAGACAGGCAGGCAGGGCGCAGTGCGGATCTGGCTGTGTCCACGCACCCACGGGAGACGGGCAGGCAAGGCGCAGTGTGGATCTGGCTGTGTCCACTCACCCACGGGAGACGGGCAGAGAGGGTGCTGTGTGGATCTGGCTATGTACACTGACCCACGGCAAACGGGCAGGCAGGGCGCAGTGCGGATCTGGCGGTGTCCACTCACCCACGGCAGACGGTCAGGAAGGGCGCAGTGCGGATCTGGCTGTGTCCACTCAGCCACCGCAGATGGTCAGGAAGGGCGCAGTGCGGATCTGGCTGTGTCCACACACCCACGGGAGATGGGCAGGCAGGGCGCAGTGCGGATCTGGCTGTGTCCACTCACCCACGGCAGACGGGCAGGCAGGGCGCAGGGCGGATATGGCTGTGTCCACTCTCCCACGGGAGACGGGCAGATAGGGTGCTGTGTGGATCTGGCTATATCCACGGACCCACAGCACACGGGCAGGCAGGGCGCAGTGCGGATCTGGCTGTGTCCAATCACCCACAGCAGACGGGCAGGCAGGGCGCAGTGCGGATATGGCTGTGTCCACTCACAAACGGGAGACGGGCAGACAAGGCGCACTGAGGATCTGGCTGTGTCCACTCACCCACGGGAGACGGGTAGGCAAGGCGCAGTGTGGATCTGGCTGTGTCCACTCACCCACGGGAGACGGGCAGAGAGGGTGCTGTGTGGATCTGGCTATCTCCACTGACCCACGGCAGACGGGCATGCAGGGCGCAGTGCGGATCTGGCTGTGTCCACTCACCCACGTCAGACGGGCAGGCAGGGCGCAGTGCGGATCTGGCTGTGTCCACTCACCCACGGGACACGGGCAAAGAGGGTGCAGTGTGGATCTGGCTATGTACACTGACCCACGGCAGACGGGCAGGCAGGACGCAGTGCGGATCTGGCTGTGTCCACTCACCCACGGCAGACGGTAAGGAAGGGCGCAGTGCGGATCTGGCGGTGTCCACTCACCCACGGGAGACGGGCAGGCAGGGCGCAGTGCGGATCTGGCTGTGTCCACTCTCCCACGGGAAACGAGCAAGCAGGGCGCAGTGCGTATCTGGCTGTGTCCACTCACACACGGCAGACAGGCAGGCAGGGCGCAGTGCGGATCTGGCTGTGTCCACTCACCCATGGGAGATGGGCAGGCAAGGCGCAGTGTGGATCTGGCTGTGTCCACTCACCCACGGGAGACGGGCAGAGAGGTTGCTGTGTGGAACTGGCTATGTCCACTGACCCACGGCAGACGGGCAGGGAGGGCGGTGTGCGGATCTCGCTGTGTCCACTCACCCACGGCAGACGGGCAGGCAGGGCGCAGTGCGGATCTGGATGTGTCCACTCACCCACTAGAGACGGGCAGGGAAGGCGCAGTGTGGATCTGCCTGTGTCCACTCACCCACGGGAGACGGGCAAGAGGGTGCTGTGTGGATCTGGCTGTGTCCACTCACCCACGGCAGACGGGCAGGGAGGGCGTAGTGCGGATCTCGCTGTGTCCACTCACCCACGGCAGACGGGCAGGCAGGGCGCATTGCGGATCTGGCTGTGTCCACTCACCCACTGGAGACGGTAAGGCAAGGCACAGTGTGGATCTGGCTGTGTCCACTCACCCACGGGAGACGGGCAGAAACGGCGCTGTGTGGATCTGGCTATGTCCACTCCCCCACGCGAGACGGGCAGAGAGGGTGCCGTGTGGATCTGGCTATGTCCACTGACCCACGGCAGACGGGCATGCAGGGCGCAGTGCGGATCTGGCTGTGTCCCCTCACCCAAGGCAGACGGGCAGGCAGGGCGCAGTGCGGATCTGGCTGTGTCCAATCACCCACGGCAGACAGGCAGGCAGGGCGCAGTGATGATCTGGCTGTGTCCGCTCACCCACGGCAGACGGTCAGGCAGGGCGCAGTGTTGATCTGGCTGTGTGCACTCACCCACGGGAGACGGCCAGAGAGGGTGCTGTGTGGATCTGGCTATGTAAACTGACCCACAGCAGACGGGCAGGCAAGGCGCAGTGCGGATCTGGCTTTGTCCACTCACCCACGGCAGACGGGCATGCAGGGCGCAGTGCGGAACTGGCTGTGTCCACTCACCCACGGGAGACGGGCAGGCAAGGCGCAGTGTGGATCTGGCTGTGTCCATTCACCCACGGGAGACGTGCAGAGATTGTGCTGTGTGGATCTGGCTATGTACACTGACCCACGGCAGACGGGCAGGCAGAGCGCAGTGCGGATCTGGCTGTGTCCCCTCCCCCACGGCAGACGGTAAGGAAGGGCGCAGTGCGGATCTGGCGGTGTCCACTCACCCACGGGAGACGGGCAGGCAGGGCGCAGTGCGGATCTGGCTGTGTCCACTCACACACGGCAGACAGGCAGGCAGGGCGCAGTGCGGATGTGGCTGTGTGCAATCAACCACGGCAGACGGGAAGGCAGGGCGCAGTGCGGATCTGGCTGTGTCCACTCACCCACGGGAGACGGGTAGGCAAGGCGCAGTGTGGATCTGGCTGTGTCCTCTCACCCACGGGAGTTGTGTAGGCAAGGCGCAGTGTTGATCTGGATGTGTCCACTCACCGACGGGAGACGGGCAGAGAGGGTGCTGTGTGGATCTGGTTATCTCCACTGACTCACGGCAGACGTGCATGCAGGGCGCAGTGCGGATCTGGCTGTGTCCACTCACCCACAGGAGACGGGCAGAGAGGGTCCTGTGTGGATCTGGCTATGTCCAATGACACACGGCAGACGGGCTGGCAGGGCGCAGTGCGGATCTGGCTGTGTCCACTCACCCACGGCAGACGGGCAGGCAGGGCACAGTGCGGATCTGGCTGTGTCCAATCACCCACGGCAGACGGGCAGGCAGGGCGCAGTGAGGATCTGGCTGTGTCCGCTCACCCACGGCAGACGGTCAGGCAGGGCGCAGTGTGGATCTCGCTGTGTGCACTCACCCACGGGAGACGGCAAGAGAGGGTGCTGTGTGGATCTGGCTATGTCCACTGACCCACAGCAGACGGGCAGGCAGGGCGCAGTGCGGATCTGGCTTTGTCCACTCACCCACGGCAGACGGGCATGCAGGGCGCAGTGCGGAACTGGTTGTGTCCACTCACCCACGGGAGACGGCCAGGCAAGGCGCAGTGTGGATCTGGCTGTGTCCATTCACCCACGGGAGACGGGCAGAGAGGGTGCTGTGTGGATCTGGCTATGTACACTGACCCACGGCAGACGGGCAGGCAGGGCACAGTGCGGATCTGGCTGTGTCCATTCACCCACGGCAGACGGTCAGGCAGGGCGCAGTGCGGAATTGGCTGTGTCCAATCACCCACGGAAGACGGGTAGGCAAGGCGCAGTGTGGATCTGGCTGTGTCCACTCACCCATGGGAGACGGGCAGAGAGGCTGCTGTGTTGATCTGGTTGTGTCCACACAACCACGGGAGTCGTGTAGGCAAGGCGCAGTGTTGATCTGGCTGTGTCCACTCACCGACGGGAGACGGGCAGAGAGGGTGCTGTGTGGATCTGGCTATCTCCACTGACCCACGGCAGACGGGCATGCAGGGCGCAGTGCGGATCTGGCTGTGTCCACTCACCCACGGCAGACGGGCCGGCAGGGCGCAGTGCGGATCTGGCTGTGTCCACTCACCCACGGGAGACGGGCAAAGAGGGTGCAGTGTGGATCTGGCTATGTACACTGACCCACGGCAGACGGGCAGGAAGGGCGCAGTGCGATTCTGGCTGTGTCCACTCACCCACGGCAGACGGTCAGGAAGGGCGCAGTGCGGATCTGGCTGTGTCCACTCACCCACGGCAGACGGTCAGAAGGGCGCAGTGCGGATCTGGCTGTGTCCACTCACCCACGGGAGACGGGTAGGCATGGCGCAGTGTGGATCTGGCTGTTTCCACTCACCCACGGGAGACGGGCAGGCAGGGCGCAGTGCGGATCTGGCTGTGTCCACTCACCCACGGCAGACGGGCAGAAAGTGCGCTGTGTGGATCTGGCTCTGTGCACTGACCCACGGCAGATGGGCAGGCAGGGCGCAGTGCGGATCTGGCTGTGTCCACTCACCCACGGGAGACGGGCAGAGAGGGTGCTGTGTTGATCTGGCTATATCCACTGACCCACAGCACACGGGCAGGCAGGGCGCAGTCCGGATCTGGCTGTGTCGACTCACCCACGGGAGACGGGCAGAGAGGGTGCTGTTTGGATATGGCTATGTACACTGACCCACGGCAGACGGGCAGGGAGGGAGCAGTGCGGATCTAACTGTGTCCACTCACCCACGGCAGACGGGCAGGCAGGGCGCAGTGCGGATCTGGCCGTGTCCACTCACCCACGGGAGAGGGGCAGGCAAGGCGCAGTGTGGATCTGGCTGTGTCAACTCTCCCACGGGAGACGGGCGGAGAGGGTGCTGTGTGGATCTGACTATGTACACTGACCCACGGCAGAAGGGCAGGCAGGGCGCCGTGCGGATCTGGCTGTGTCCACTCACCCACGGCAGACGGTCAGGAAGGGCGCAGTGCGGATCTGGCTGTGTCCACTCACCCATGGGAGACGGGCAGGCAGGGCGCAGTGCGGATCTGGCTGTGTCCACTCACCCACGGCAGACGGGCAGGTAATGCGCAGTGCGGATCTGGCTGTGTCCACTCACCCATGGGAGACGAGCAGGCAAGGTGCAGTGTGGATCTGGCTGTGTCCACTCACCCACGGGAGACGGGCAGAGAGGGTGCTGTGTGGATCTGGCTATGTCCATTGACCCAAGGCAGAGGGGCAGGCAGGGCGCAGTGCAGATCTGGCTGTGTCCACTCACCCACGGCAGACAGGCAGGCAGGGCGCAGTGCTTATCTGGCTGTGTCCACGCACCCACGGGAGACGGGCAGGCAAGGCGCAGTGTGGATCTGGCTGTGTCCACTCACCCACGGGAGACGGGCAGAGAGGGTGCCGTGTGGATCTGGCTATGTCCACTGACCCACGGCAGACGGGCATGCAGGGCGCAGTGCGGATCTGGCTGTGTCCCCTCACCCATGGCAGACAGTCAGGAAGGGCGCAGTGCGGATCTGGCTATGTCCACTCACCCACGGGAGACGGGCAGGCAGGGCGCAGTGCAGATCTGGCTCTGTCCACTCACCCAAGGCAGACGGGCCGGCAGGGCGCAGTGCGGATCTGGCTGTGTCCACTCACCCACGGCACACGGGCAGGCAGGGCGCAGTGCGGATCTGGCTGTGTCCACTCACCCACGGCAGACGGGCAGGCAGGGCGCAGTGCAGATCTGGCTGTGTCCACTCACCCATGGGAGACGAGCAGGCAAGGTGCAGTGTGGATCTGGCTGTGTCCACTCACCCACGGGAGACGGGCAGAGAGGGTGCTGTGTGGATCTGGCTATGTACACTGACCCACGGCAAACGGGCAGACAGGGCGCAGTGCGGATCTGGGGGTGTCCACTCACCCACGGCAGACGGTCAGGAAGGGCGCAGTGCGGATCTGGCTGTGTCCACTCACCCACGGCAGATGGTCAGAAGGGCGCAGTGCGGATCTGGCTGTGTCCACTCACCCACGGGAGACGGGCAGATAGGGTGCTGTGTGGATCTGGCTATGTCCACTGACCCTCGGCTGACGGGCAGTCAGGGCGCAGTGCGGATCTGGCTGTGTCCCCTCACCCACGGCAGACGGTCAGGCAGGGCGCAGTGCGGATCTGGCTTTGTCCACTCTCCCACGGGAGACGGTAGGCAAGGTGCAGTGTGGATCTGGCTGTGTCCACTCACGCACGGGAAACGGGCAGAGAGGGTGCTGTGTTGATCTGGCTATATCCACTGACCCATAGCACACGGGCAGGCAGGGCGCAGTGCGGATCTGGCTGTGTCCAATCACCCACGGCAGACGGGCAGGCAGGGCGCAGTGCGGATATGGCTGTGTCCACTCACCAACGGGAGACGGGCAGACAAGGCGCACTGAGGATGTGGCTGTGTCCACTCACCCACGGGAGACGGGTAGGCAAGGCGCAGTGTGGATCTTGCTGTGTCCACTCACCCACGGGAGACGGGCAGAGAGGCTGCTGTGTTGATTTGGCTGTGTCCACACAACCACGGGAGTCGTGTAGGCAAGGCGCAGTGTTGATCTGGCTGTGTCCACTCACCGACATGAGACGGACAGAGAGTGTGCTGTGTGGATCTGGCTATCTCCACTGACCCACGGCAGACGGTCATGCAGGGCGCAGTGCGGATCTGGCTGTGTCCACTCACCCACGGCAGACGGGCAGGCAGGGTGCAGTGCGGAAATGGCTGTGTCCACTCACCCACGGGAGACGGGCAAAGAGGGTGCAGTGTGGAAATGCCTATGTACACTGACCCACGGCAGACGGGCAGGAAAGGCGCAGTGCTGTTCTGGCTGTGTCCACTCACCCACGGCAGACGGGCAGGCAGGGCGCAGTGCGGATCTGGCTGTGTCCAATCACCCACGGCAGACGGGCAGGCAGGGCGCAGTGATGATCTGGCTGTGTCCGCTCACCCACGGCAGACGGTCAGGAAGGGCGCAGTGTGGATTTGGCTGTGTGTACTCACCCACGGGAGACGGCCAGAGAGGGTGCTGTGTGGATCTGGCTATGTCCACTAACCCACAGCAGACGGGCAGGCAGGGCGCAGTGCGGATGTGGCTTTGTCCCCTCACCCACGGCAGACTGGCATGCATGGCGCAGTGCAGAACTGGCTGTGTCCACTCACCCACGGGAGACGGGCAGAGAGGGTGCTGTGTGGATCTGGCTATGTCCACTGACCCACGGCAGACGGGCAGGCAGGGCGCAGTACGGACCTGACTGTGTTAACTCACCCACGGCAGACGGGCTGGCAAGGCGCAGTGTGGATCTGGCTGTGTCCACTCACCCACGGGAGACGGGCAGAGAGGGTGCTGTGTTGATCTGGCTATGTCCACTGACCCACGGCAGACGGGCATGCAGGGCGCAGTGCGGATCTCGCTGTGTCCACTCACCCACGGCAGACGGTCAGGCAGGGCGCAGTGCGGAATTGGCTGTGTCCAATCACCCACGGGAGACGGGTAGGCAGGGCGCAGTGTGGATCTGGCTGTGTCCACTCACCCACAGGAGACGGGCAGAGAGGGTCCTGTGTGGATCTGGCTATGTCCAATGACACACGGCAGTCGGGCTGGCAGGGCGCAGTGCGGATCTGGCTGTGTCCACTCATCCACGGCAGACGGTCAGGAAGGGCACAGTGCGGATCTGGCTGCGTCCACTCCCCCACGCGAGACGGGCAGAGAGGGTGCCGTGTGGATCTGGCTATGTCCACAGACCCACGGTAGACGAGCAGGCAAGGTGCAGTGCGGATCTGGCTGTGTCCCCTCACCCACGGCAGTCGGGCAGGCAGGGCGATGTGCGGATCTGGCTGTGTCCACTCACCCTCGGGAGACGGGCAGAGAGGGTGCTGTGTGGATCTGGCTATGTCCAATGACACACGGCAGTCGGGCTGGCAGGGCGCAGTGCGGATCTGGCTGTGTCCACTCATCCACGGCAGACGGTCAGGAAGGGCACAGTGCGGATCTGGCTGCGTCCACTCCCCCACGCGACACGGGCAGAGAGGGTGCAGTGTGGATCTGGCTATGTCCACTGTCCCACGGCAGACGGGCAGGCAGGGCGCAGTGCGGATGTGGCTGTGTGCAATCAACCACGGCAGACGGGAAGGCAGGGCGCAGTGCGGATATGGCTGTGTCCACTAACCCACGGGAGACGGGTAGGCAAGGCGCAGTGTGGATCTGGCTGTGTCCACTAACCCACGGGAGACGGGCAGAGAGGGTGCTGTGTTGATCTGGCTGTGTCCAATGGCACACGGCAGACGGGCTGGCAGGGCGCAGTGCAGATCTGGCTGTGTCCACTCATCCACGGCAGACCGTCAGGAAGGGCACAGTGCGGATCTGGCTGTGTCCACTCCCCCACGCGAGACGGGCAGAGAGGGTGCCGTGTGGATCTGACTCTGTCCACTCACCCAAGGCAGACGGGCCGGCAGGGCGCAGTGCGGATCTGGCTGTGTCCACTCACCCAAGGCACACGGGCAGGCAGGGCGCAGTGCGGATCTGGCTGTGTCCACTCACCCACGGCAGACGGGCAGGCAGGGCGCAGTGCAGATCTGGCTGTGTCCACTCACCCATGGGAGACGAGCAGGCAAGGTGCAGTGTGGATCTGGCTGTGTCCACTCACCCACGGGCGACGGGCAGAGAGGGTGCTGTGTGGATCTGGCTATGTACACTGACCCACGGCAAACGGGCAGACAGGGCGCAGTGCGGATCTGGGGGTGTCCACTCACCCACGGCAGACGGTCAGGAAGGGCGCAGTGCGGATCTGGCTGTGTCCACTCACCCACGGCAGACGGTCAGAAGGGCGCAGTGCGGATCTGGCTGTGTCCACTCACCCACGGGAGACGGGCAGATAGGGTGCTGTGTGGATCTGGCTATGTCCACTGACCCTCGGCTGACGGGCAGGCAGGGCGCAGTACGGACCTGACTGTGTTAACTCACCCACGGCAGACGGGCTGGCAAGGCGCAGTGTGGATCTGGCTGTGTCCACTCACCCACGGGAGACGGGCAGAGAGGGTGCTGTGTTGATCTGGCTATGTCCACTGACCCACGGCAGACGGGCATGCAGGGCGCAGTGCGGATCTCGCTGTGTCCACTCACCCACGGCAGACGGTCAGGCAGGGCGCAGTGCGGAATTGGCTGTGTCCAATCACCCACGGGAGACGGGTAGGCAGGGCGCAGTGTGGATCTGGCTGTGTCCACTCACCCACAGGAGACGGGCCGAGAGGGTCCTGTGTGGATCTGGCTATGTCCAATGACACACGGCAGTCGGGCTGGCAGGGCGCAGTGCGGATCTGGCTGTGTCCACTCATCCACGGCAGACGGTCAGGAAGGGCACAGTGCGGATCTGGCTGCATCCACTCCCCCACGTGAGACGGGCAGAGAGGGTGCCGTGTGGATCTGGCTATGTCCACAGACCCACGGTAGACGGGCAGGAAAGGCGCAGTGCGGATCTGGCTGTGTGCCCTCACCCACGGCAGTCGGGCAGGCAGGGCGATGTGCGGATCTGGCTGTGTGCACTCACCCACGGGAGACGGGCAGGCAAGGCGCAGTGTGGATCTGGCTGTGTCCACTCACCCTCGGGAGACGGGCAGAGAGGGTGCTGTGTGGATCTGGCTATGTCCAATGACACACGGCAGTCGGGCTGGCAGGGCGCAGTGCGGATCTGGCTGTGTCCACTCATCCACGGCAGACGGTCAGGAAGGGCACAGTGCGGATCTGGCTGCGTCCACTCCCCCACGCGAGACGGGCAGAGAGGGTGCCGTGTGGATCTGGCTATGTCCGCAGACCCACGGTAGACGGGCAGGCAAGGCGCAGTGCGGATCTGGCTGTGTCCCCTCACCCACGGCAGTCGGGCAGGCAGGGCGATGTGCGGATCTGGCTGTGTGCACTCACCCACGGGAGACGGGCAGGCAAGGCGCAGTGTGGATCTGGCTGTGTCCACTCACCCTCGGGAGACGGGCAGAGAGGGTGCTGTGTGGATCTGGCTATGTCCACTGACCTACGGCAGACGGGCAGGCAGGGCGCAGTGCGGATCTGGCTGTGTCCACTCACCCACGGCAGACGGGCAGGCAGGGCGATGTGCGGATCTGGCTGTGTGCACTCACCCACGGGAGACGGGCAGGCAAGGCGCAGTGTGGATCTGACTGTGTCCACTCACCCACGGGAGACGGGCAGACAGGGTGCTGTGTGCATCTGGCTATGTCCACTGACAGACGGCAGACGGACATGCAGGGCGCAGTGCGGATCTGGCTCTGTCCACTCACCCACGGCAGACGGGCAGGCAGGGCGCAGTGCGGATCTGGCTGTGTCCACTCACCCACGGGAGACGGGCAAAGAGGGTGCAGTGTGGATCTGGCTATGTACACTGACCCACGGCAGACGGGCAGGAAGGGCGCAGTGCGATTCTGGCTGTGTCCACTCACCCACGGCAAACGGTCAGGAAGGGCGCTGTGCGGATCTGGCTGTGTCCACTCACCCACGGCAGACGGTCAGAAAGGCGCAGTGCGGATCTGGCTGTGTCCACTCACCCACGGGAGACGGGTAGGCAAGGCGCAGTGTGGATCTGGCTGTTTCCACTCACCCACGGGAGACGGGCAGGCAGGGCACAGTGCGGATCTGGCTGTGTCCACTCACCCACGGCAGACGGGCAGAAAGTGCGCTGTGTGGATCTGGCTCTGTCCACTGACCCACGGCAGATGGGCAGGCAGGGCGCAGTGCGGATCTGGCTGTGTCCACTCACCCACGGGAGACGGGCAGAGAGGGTGCTGTGTTGATCTGGCTATATCCACTGACCCACAGCACACGGGCAGGCAGGGCGCAGTCCGGATCTGGCTGTGTCGACTCACCCACGGGAGACGGGCAGAGAGGGTGCTGTTTGGATCTGGCTATGTACACTGACCCACGGCAGACGGGCAGGGAGGGAGCAGTGCGGATCTCACTGTGTCCACTCACCCACGGCAGACGGGCAGGCAGGGCGCAGTGCGGATCTGGCTGTGTCCACTCACCCACGGGAGACGGGCAGGCAAGGAGCAGTGTGGATCTGGCTGTGTCAACTCACCCACGGGAGACGGGCGGAGAGGGTGCTGTGTGGATCTGACTATGTACACTGACCCACGGCAGAAGGGCAGGCAGGGCGCCGTGCGGATCTGGCTGCGTCCACTCACCCACGGCAGACGGTCAGGAAGGGCGCAGTGCGGATCTGGCTGTGTCCACTCACCCACGGGAGACGGGCAAGCAGGGCGCAGTGCGGATCTGGCTGTGTCCACTCACCCACGGCAGACGGGCCGGCAGGGCGCAGTGCGGATCTGGCTGTGTCCACTCACCCATGGGAGACGGGCAGGCAGGGCGCAGTGCGGATCTGGCTGTGTCCACTCACCCACGGCAGACGGGCAGGTAATGCGCAGTGCGGATCTGGCTGTGTCCACTCACCCATGGGAGACGAGCAGGCAAGGTGCAGTGTGGATCTGGCTGTGTCCACTCACCCACGGGAGACGGGCAGAGAGGGTGCTGTGTGGATCTGGCTATGTCCATTGACCCACGGCAGAGGGGCAGGCAGGGCGCAGTGCGGATCTGGCTGTGTCCACACACCCACGGGAGACGGGCAGGCAGGGCGCAGTGCGGATCTGGCTGTGTCCACTCACCCACGGCAGACGGGCAGGCAGGGCGCAGGGCGGATATGGCTGTGTCCACTCTCCCACGGGAGACGGGCAGATAGGGTGCTGTGTGGATCTGGCTATGGCCACTGACCCTCGGCTGACGGGCAGGCAGGGCGCAGTGCGGATCTGGCTGTGTCCCCTCACCCACGGCAGACGGTCAGGCAGGGCGCAGTGCGGATCTGGCTGTGTCCACTCTCCCACGGGAGACGTGTAGGCAAGGCGCAGTGTGGATCTGGCTGTGTCCACTCACCCACGGGAGACGGGCAGAGAGGGTGCTGTGTTGATCTGGCTATATCCACTGACCCACAGCACACGGGCAGGCAGGGCGCAGTGCGGATCTGGCTGTGTCCAATCACCCACGGCAGACCGGCAGGCAGGGCGCAGTGCGGATATGGCTGTGTCCACTCACAAACGGGAGACGTGTAGACAAGGCGCACTGAGGATCTGGCTGTGTCCACTCACCCACGGGAGACGGGTAGGCAAGGCGCAGTGTGGATCTGGCTGTGTCCACTCACCCACGGGAGACGGGCAGAGAGGCTGCTGTGTTGATCTGGCTGTGTACACTGACCCACTGCAGACGGGCAGGCAGGGCGCAGTGCGGATCTGGCTGTGTCCACTCACCCACGGCAGACGGTCAGGAAGGGCGCAGTGCGGATCTGGCTGTGTCCACTCACCCATGGGAGACGGGCACGCAGGGCACAGTGCGGATCTGGCTGTGTCCACTCACACACGGCAGACGGGCAAGCAGGGCGCAGTGCGGATCTGGCTTTGTCCACTCACCCACGGGAGACGGGCAGGCAAGGCGCAGTTTGGATCTGGCTGTGTCCACTCACTCACGGTAGACGGGCAGAAAGGGCGCTGTATGGATCTGTCTATGTCCACTGACCCACGGCAGACGGGCAGGCAAGGCGCAGTGCGGATCTGGCTGTGTCCAATCACCCACGGCAGACGGGCAGGCAGGGCGCAGTGCGGATCTGGCTGTTTCCACTCACCCACGACAGACGGTCAGGCAGGGCGCAGTGCGGATCTGGCTGTGTCCACTCACCCACGGGATACGGGTAGGCAAGGCGCAGTGTAGATCTGGCTGTGTCCACTCATCAACGGGAGAGGGGCAGAGAGGGTGCCATGTGGATCTGGCTATGTCCACTGACCCACGGCAGATGGGCAGGCCGGGCGCAGTGCGGATCTGGCTGTGTCCCCTCACCCACGGCAGACGGTCAGGCAGGGCGCAGTGCGGATCTGCCTATGTCCACTAACCCACGAGATATGGGTAGGCAAGGTGCAGTGTGGATCTGGCTGTGTCCACTCACCCACCGGAGAGGGGCAGAGAGGGCGCAGTGCGGATCTGGCTATGTCCACTCACCCAAGGCCGACGGGCAGGCAGGGCACAGTGCGGATATGGCTGTGTCCACTCACCCACGGGAGACGGGCAGGCAAGGTGCACTGTGGATCTGGCTGTGTCCACTCACCTACGGGAGACGGGCAGAGAGGGTGCTGTGGATCCGGCTATGTCCACTGACCCACGGCAGACTGGCAGGCAGGGCGCAGTGCGGATCTGGCTGTATCCAATCACCCACGGCAGACGGGCAGGCAGGGCGCAATGCGGATCAGGCTGTGTCCACTCACCCACGGCAGACGGTCAGGCAGGGCGCAGGGCGGATCTGGCTGTGTCCACTCACCCACGGGAGACGGGTGGGAAGGCGCAGTGTGGATCTGGCTGTGTCCACTCACCCACGGGATACGGGCAGAAAGGGTGCAGTGTGGATCTGGCTATGTGCACTGACCCACGGCAGACGGGCAGGCAGGGCGCAGTGCGGATCTGGCTGTGTCCACTGACCCACGGCAGATGGGCAGGCAGAGTGCAGTGCGGATCTGGCTGTGTCCACTCACCCACGGGATACGGGCAGGCAAGGCGCAGTGTGGATTTGGCTGTGTCCACTGACCCACGGCAGACGGGCAGGCAGGGCGCAGTGCGGATCTGGCTGTGTCCAATCACCCACGGCAGACGGGCAGGCAGGGCGCAGTGCGGATCTGGCTGTGTCCAATCACCCACGGCAGACGGGCAGGCAGGGCGCAGTGCGGATCTGGCTATGTCCACTCACCCCCGGCAGACGGTCAGGCAGGGCGCAGTGCGGATCTGGCTGTCTCCACTCACCAACGAGAGACGGTCAGGCAAGGTGCAGTGTGCATCCGGCTGTCTCCACTCACCCATGGGAGACGGGCAGAGAGGGTCCTGTGTGGATCTGGCTATGTCAATTGACCCACGGCAGACGGGCAGGCAGGGCGCAGTGCGGATCTGGCTGTGTCCACTCACCCACGAGAGACGGGCAGGCAAGGCGCAGTGTGCATCCGGCTGTCTCCACTCACCCACGGGAGACGGGCAGAGAGGGTGCTGTGTGGATCTGGCTATGTATACTGACCCACGGCAGACGGGCAGACAGGGCGCAGTGCGGATCTGGCTGTGTCCACTCACCCACGGCACACGGTCAGGCAGGGCGCAGTGCGGATCTGGCTAGGTCCACTCACCCAGGGCAGACGGGCAGACAGGGCGCAGTGCGGATCTGGCTGTGTCCACTCACCCATGGGAGACGGGCAGGCAAGGCGCAGTGTGGATCTGGCTGTGTCCACAACCCACAGGAGACGGGCAGAGAGGGTGCAGTGAGGATCTGGCTGTTTCCACTCACCCACGGGAGACGGGCAGGCAGGGCGCAGTGCGGATCTGGCTGTGTCCACTGACCCACGGCAGACGGGCAGGCAGGGCGCAGTGCGGATCTGGCTGTGTCCACTCACGCACGGCAGACGGGCAGGCAGTGCGCAGTGCGGATCTGGCTGTGTCCAAACACCCACGGCATACGGGCAGGCAAGGCGCAGTCCGGATCTGGCTGTGTACACTCACACACGGCAGACGGGCAGGCAGGGCACAGTGCGGATCTGGCTGTGTCCACTCACCCACGTGAGATGGGCAGGCAAGGCACAGTGTGGATCTGGCTATGTCCACTCACCCATGGGAGACGGGTAGCGAAGGCGCAGTGTGGATCTGGCTGTGTCCACTCACCCACGTGAGATGGGCAGGCAAGGCACAGTGTGGATCTGGCTGTGTCCACTCACCCACGGGAGACGGGCAGAGAGGGTGCTGTGTGGATATGGCTATGTCCACTGACCCACGGCAGACGGGAAGGCAGAGCGCCGTGCGGATCTGGCTGTGTCCAATCCCCCACGGCAGACGGGCAGGCAGGGCGCAATTCGGATCAGGCTGTGTCCACTCACCCACGGCAGACGGTCAGGCAGGACGCCGTGCGGATCTGGCTGTGTCCACTAACCCACGGGAGACGGGTAGGGAAGGCGCAGTGTGGATCTGGCTGTGTCCACTCACCCACGGGAGACGTGCAGAAAGGGTGCTGTGTGGATCTGGCTATGTCCACTGACGCCCAACAGACGGGCAGGCAGGGCGCAGTGCGGATCTGGCTCTGTCCACTCACCCATGGCAGACGGTCAGGCAGGGCGCAGTCCGAATCTTGCTAGGTCCACTCACCCACGGAAGACGGGCAGGCAGGGCACAGTGCGGATCTGGCTGTGTCCACTCACCCACGGCACACGGGCAGGCAGGGCGCAGTGCGGATCTGGCTTTGTCCGCTCACCCACGGGAGATGGGCAAGCAAGGCGCAGAGTGGATCTGGCTGTGTCCACTCACCCACGGGAGACGGGCATTAAGGGCGCTGTGTGGATCTGGCTATGTCCACTGACCCACAGCTGACGGGCAGGCAGGGCGCAGTGCGGATCTGGCTGTGTCCACTCACTCACGGGAGACGGGCAGGCAAGGCGAAGTGTGGATCTGGCTGTGTCCACTCACCAACGGGATACGGGCAGAGAGGGTGCTGTGTGGATCTGGCTATGTACACTGACCCACTGCAGACGGGCAGGCAGGGCGCAGTGCGGATCTGGCTGTGTCCACTCACCCACGGCAGACGGTCAGGAAGGGCGCAGTGCGGATCTGGCTGTGTCCACTCACCCATGGGAGACGGGCACGCAGGGCACAGTGCGGATCTGGCTGTGTCCACTCACACACGGCAGACGGGCAAGCAGGGCGCAGTGCGGATCTGGCTTTGTCCACTCACCCACGGGAGATGGGCAGGTAAGGCGCAGTTTGGATCTGGCTGTGTCCACTCACCCACGGCCGACGGGCAGGCAGGGCACAGTGCGGATATGGCTGTGTCCACTCACCCACGGGAGACGGGCAGACAAGGTGCACTGTGGATCTGGCTGTGTCCACTCACCTACGGGAGACGGGCAGAGAGGGTGCTGTGGATCCGGCTATGTCCACTGACCCACGGCAGACTGGCAGACAGGGCGCAGTGCGGATCTGGCTGTATCCAATCACCCACGGCAGACGGGCAGGCAGGGCGCAATGCGGATCAGGCTGTGTCCACTCACCCACGGCAGACGGTCAGGCAGGGCGCAGGGCGTATCTGGCTGTGTCCACTCACCCACGGCAGACGGGCTGGCAATGCGCAGTGTGGATCTGGATGTGTCCACTCACCCACGGGAGACTGGCAGAGAGGGTGCTGTGTTGATCTGGCTATGTCCACTGACCCACGGCAGACGGGCATGCAGGGCGCAGTGCGGATCTCGCTGTGTCCACTCACCCACGGCAGACGGTCAGGCAGGGCGCAGTGCGGAATTGGCTGTGTCCACTCACCCACGGGAGACGGGTAGGCAGGGCGCAGTGTGGATCTGGCTGTGTCCACTCACCCACAGGAGACGGGCAGAGAGGGTCCTGTGTGGATCTGGCTATGTCCAATGACACACGGCAGTCGGGCTGGCAGGGCGCAGTGCGGATCTGGCTGTGTCCACTCATCCACGGCAGACGGTCAGGAAGGGCACAGTGCGGATCTGGCTGCGTCCACACCCCCACGCGAGACGGGCAGAGAAGGTGCCGTGTGGATCTGGCTATGTCCACAGACCCATGGTAGACGGGCAGGCAAGGCGCAGTGCGGATCTGGCTGTGTCCCCTCACCCACGGCAGACGGGCAGGCAGGGCGATGTGCGGATCTGGCTGTGTGCACTCACCCACGGGAGACGGGCAGGCAAGGCGCAGTGTGGATCTGGCTGTGTCCACTCACCCTCGGGAGACGGGCAGAGAGGGTGCTGTGTGGATCTGGCTATGTCCACTGACCTACGGCAGACGGGCAGGCAGGGCACAGTGCGGATCTGGCTGTGTCCACTCACCGACGGCAGACGGGCAGGCAGGGCAATGTGCGGATCTGGCTGTGTGCACTCACTCACGGGAGACGGGCAGGCAAGGCGCAGTGTGGATCTGGCTGTGTCCACTCACCCACGGGAGACGGGCAGACAGGGTGCTGTGTGCATCTGGCTATGTCCACTGACCGACGGCAGACGGACATGCAGGGCGCAGTGCGGATCTGGCTCTGTCCACTCACCCATGGCAGACGGTCAGGCAGGGCGCAGTCCGAATCTTGCTAGGTCCACTCACCCACGGGAGACGGGCAGGCAGGGCACAGTGCGGATCTGGCTGTGTCCACTCACCCACGGCACACGGGCAGGCAGGGCGCAGTGCGGATCTGGCTTTGTCCGCTCACCCACGGGAGATGGGCAAGCAAGGCGCAGAGTGGATCTGGCTGTGTCCACTAACCCACGGGAGACGGGCATTAAGGGCGCTGTGTGGATCTGGCTATGTCCACTGACCCACAGCTGACGGGCAGGCAGGGCGCAGTGCGGATCTGGCTGTGTTCAATCACCCACGGGCGACGGGCAGGAAAGGCGCAGTGTGGATCTGGCTGTGTCCACTCACCCACGGGAGACGGGCAGAGAGGGTGCTGTGTGGATCTGACTATGTCCACTCCCCAAGGCAGACGGGCAGGCAGGGCGCAGTGCGGATCTGGCTGTGTCCACTCACGCACGGCAGACAGGCAGGCAGGGCGCAGTGCGGATCTGGCTGTGTCCACTCACTCACGGGAGACGGGCAGGCAAGGCGAAGTGTGGATCTGGCTGTGTCCACTCACCCACGGGATACGGGCAGAGAGGGTGCTGTGTGGATCTGGCTATGTACACTGACCCACTGCAGACGGGCAGGCAGGGCGCAGTGCGGATCTGGCTGTGTCCACTCACCCACGGCAGACGGTCAGGAAGGGCGCAGTGCGGATCTGGCTGTGTCCACTCACCCATGGGAGACGGGCACGCAGGGCACAGTGCGGATCTGGCTGTGTCCACTCACACACGGCAGACGGGCAAGCAGGGCGCAGTGTGGATCTGGCTTTGTCCACTCACCCACGGGAGACGGGCAGGCAAGGCGCAGTTTGGATCTGGCTGTGTCCACTCACCCACGGTAGACGGGCAGAAAGGGCGCTGTATGGATCTGTCTATGTCCACTGACCCACGGCAGACGGGCAGGCAAGGCGCAGTGCGGATCTGGCTGTGTCCAATCACCCACGGCAGACGGGCAGGTAGGGCGCAGTGCGGATCTGGCTGTGTCCACTCACCCACGACAGACGGTCAGGCAGGGCGCAGTGCGGATCTGGCTGTGTCCACTCACCCACGGGAGACGGGTAGGCAAGGCGCAGTGTAGATCTGGCTGTGTCCACTCATCAACGGGAGAGGGGCAGAGAGGGTGCCATGTGGATCTGGCTATGTCCACTGACCCACGGCAGATGGGCAGGCCGGGCGCAGTGCGGATCTGGCTGTGTCCCCTCACCCACGGCAGACGGTCAGGCAGGGGCAGTGCGGATCTGCCTATGTCCACTAACCCACGAGATATGGGTAGGCAAGGTGCAGTGTGGATCTGGCTGTGTCCACTCACCCACCGGAGACGGGCAGAGAGGGCGCAGTGCGGATCTGGCTATGTCCACTCACCCACGGCCGACGGGCAGGCAGGGCACAGTGCGGATATGGCTGTGTCCACTCACCCACGGGAGACGGGCAGGCAAGGTGCACTGTGGATCTGGCTGTGTCCACTCACCTACGGGAGACGGGCAGAGAGGGTGCTGTGGATCCGGCTATGTCCACTGACCCACGGCAGACTGGCAGGCAGGGCGCAGTGCGGATCTGGCTGTATCCAATCACCCACGGCAGACGGGCAGGCAGGGCGCAATGCGGATCAGGCTGTGTCCACTCACCCACGGCAGACGGTCAGGCAGGGCGCAGGGCGGATCTGGCTGTGTCCACTCACCCACGGGAGACGGGTGGGAAGGCGCAGTGTGGATCTGGCTGTGTCCACTCACCCACGGGATACGGGCAGAAAGGGTGCAGTGTGGATCTGGCTATGTGCACTGACCCACGGCAGACGGGCAGGCAGGGCGCAGTGCGGATCTGGCTGTGTCCACTGACCCACGGCAGATGGGCAGGCAGAGTGCAGTGCGGATCTGGCTGTGTCCACTCACCCACGGGATACGGGCAGGCAAGGCGCAGTGTGGATTTGGCTGTGTCCACTGACCCACGGCAGACGGGCAGGCAGGGCGCAGTGCGGATCTGGCTGTGTCCAATCACCCACGGCAGACGGGCAGGCAGGGCGCAGTGCGGATCTGGCTGTGTCCAATCACCCACGGCAGACGGGCAGGCAGGGCGCAGTGCGGATCTGGCTATGTCCACTCACCCCCGGCAGACGGTCAGGCAGGGCGCAGTGCGGATCTGGCTGTCTCCACTCACCAACGAGAGACGGTCAGGCAAGGCGCAGTGTGCATCCGGCTGTCTCCACTCACCCATGGGAGACGGGCAGAGAGGGTCCTGTGTGGATCTGGCTATGTCAATTGACCCACGGCGACGGGCAGGCAGGGCGCAGTGCGGATCTGGCTGTGTCCACTCACCCACGAGAGACGGGCAGGCAAGGCGCAGTGTGCATCCGGCTGTCTCCACTCACCCACGGGAGACGGGCAGAGAGGGTGCTGTGTGGATCTGGCTATGTATACTGACCCACGGCAGACGGGCAGACAGGGCGCAGTGCGGATCTGGCTGTGTCCACTCACCCACGGCACACGGTCAGGCAGGGCGCAGTGCGGATCTGGCTAGGTCCACTCACCCAGGGCAGACGGGCAGACAGGGAGCAGTGCGGATCTGGCTGTGTCCACTCACCCATGGGAGACGGGCAGGCAAGGCGCAGTGTGGATCTGGCTGTGTCCACAACCCACAGGAGACGGGCAGAGAGGGTGCAGTGAGGATCTGGCTGTTTCCACTCACCCACGGGAGACGGGCAGGCAGGGCGCAGTGCGGATCTGGCTGTGTCCACTGACCCACGGCAGACGGGCAGGCAGGGCGCAGTGCGGATCTGGCTGTGTCCACTCACGCACGGCAGACGGGCAGGCAGTGCGCAGTGCGGATCTGGCTGTGTCCAAACACCCACGGCATACGGGCAGGCAAGGCGCAGTGCGGATCTGGCTGTGTACACTCACACACGGCAGACGGGCAGGCAGGGCACAGTGCGGATCTGGCTGTGTCCACTCACCCACGTGAGATGGGCAGGCAAGGCACAGTGTGGATCTGGCTATGTCCACTCACCCACGGGAGAAGGGTAGCGAAGGCGCAGTGTGGATCTGGCTGTGTCCACTCACCCACGTGAGATGGGCAGGCAAGGCACAGTGTGGATCTGGCTGTGTCCACTCACCCACGGGAGACGGGCAGAGAGGGTGCTGTGTGGATATGGCTATGTCCACTGACCCACGGCAGACGGGAAGGCAGAGCGCCGTGCGGATCTGGCTGTGTCCAATCCCCCACGGCAGACGGGCAGGCAGGGCGCAATTCGGATCAGGCTGTGTCCACTCACCAACGACAGACGGTCAGGCAGGACGCCGTGCGGATCTGGCTGTGTCCACTAACCCACGGGAGACGGGTAGGGAAGGCGCAGTGTGGATCTGGCTGTGTCCACTCACCCACGGGAGACGTGCAGAAAGGGTGCTGTGTGGATCTGGCTATGTCCACTGACGCCCAACAGACGGGCAGGCAGGGCACAGTGCAGATCTGGCTGTGTCCACTGACCCACGGCAGACGGGCAGGCTGGGCGCAGTGCGGATCTGGCTGTGTCCACTCACCCACGGCAGACGGGCAGGCAGAGCGCAGTGCGGATCTGGCTGTGTCCAAACACCCACGGCAGACGGGCAGGCAGGGCGCAGTGCGGATCTGGCTGTGTTCACTCACACACGGGAGACAGGCAGAGAGGGTGCTGTGTGGATCTGGCTATGTCCACTGACCCACGGCAGACGGGCAGGCAGGGCGCAGTGCGGATCTGGCTGTGTCCACTCACCCACGGCAGACGGGCAGGCAGGGCAATGTTCGGATCTGGCTGTGTGCACTCACCCACGGGAGACGGGCAGGCAAGGCGCAGTGTGGATCTGGCTGTGTCCACTCACCCACGGGAGACGGGCAGTCAGGGTGCTGTGTGCATCTGGCTATGTCCACTGACCGACGGCAGACGGACATGCAGGGCGCAGTGCGGATCTGGCTCTGTCCACTCACCCATGGCAGACGGTCAGGCAGGGCGCAGTCCGAATTTTGCTAGGTCCACTCACCCACGGGAGACGGGCAGGCAGGGCACAGTGCGGATCTGGCTGTGTCCACTCACCCACGGCACACGGGCAGGCAGGGCGCAGTGCGGATCTGGCTTTGTCCGCTCACCCACGGGAGATGGGCAAGCAAGGCGCAGAGTGGATCTGGCTGTGTCCACTCACCCACGGGAGACGGGCATTAAGGGCGCTGTGTGGATCTGGCTATGTCCACTGACCCACAGCTGACGGGCAGGCAGGGCGCAGTGCGGATCTGGCTGTGTTCAATCACCCACGGGCGACGGGCAGGAAAGGCGCAGTGTGGATCTGGCTGTGTCCACTCACCCACGGGAGACGGGCAGAGAGGGTGCTGTGTGGATCTGACTATGTCCACTACCCAAGGCAGACGGGCAGGCAGGGCGCAGTGCGGATCTGGCTGTGTCCACTCACGCACGGCAGACAGGCAGGCAGGGCGCAGTGCGGATCTGGCTGTGTCCACTCACTCACGGGAGACGGGCAGGCAAGGCGAAGTGTGGATCTGGCTGTGTCCACTCACCCACGGGATACGGGCAGAGAGGGTGCTGTGTGGATCTGGCTATGTACACTGACCCACTGCAGACGGGCAGGCAGGGCGCAGTGCGGATCTGGCTGTGTCCACTCACCCACGGCAGGCGGTCAGGAAGGGCGCAGTGCGGATCTGGCTGTGTCCACTCACCCATGGGAGACGGGCACGCAGGGCACAGTGCGGATCTGGCTGTGTCCACTCACACACGGCAGACGGGCAGGCAGGGCGCAGTGCGGATCTGGCTTTGTCCACTCACCCACGGGAGACGGGCAGGCAAGGCGCAGATTGGATCTGGCTGTGTCCACTCACCCACGGTAGACGGGCAGAAAGGGCGCTGTATGGATCTGTCTATGTCCACTGACCCACGGCAGACGGGCAGGCAAGGCGCAGTGCGGATGTGGCTGTGTCCAATCACCCACGGCAGACGGGCAGGCAGGGCGCAGTGCGGATCTGGCTGTGTCCACTCACCCACGGCAGACGGTCAGGCAGGGCGCAGTGCGGATCTGGCTGTGTCCACTCACCCACGGGAGACGGGTAGGCAAGGCGCAGTGTAGATCTGGCTGTGTCCACTCATCAACGGGAGAGGGGCAGAGAGGATGCCATGTGGATCTGGCTATGTCCACTGACCCACGGCAGATGGGCAGGCCGGGCGCAGTGCGGATCTGGCTGTGTCCCCTCACCCACGGCAGACGGTCAGGCAGGGCGCAGTGCGGATCTGCCTATGTCCACTAACCCACGAGATATGGGTAGGCAAGGTGCAGTGTGGATCTGGCTGTGTCCACTCACCCACCGGAGACGGGCAGAGAGGGCGCAGTGCGGATCTGGCTATGTCCACTCACCCACGGCCGACGGGCAGGCAGGGCACAGTGCGGATATGGCTGTGTCCACTCACCCACGGGAGACGGGCAGGCAAGGTGCACTGTGGATCTGGCTGTGTCCACTCACCTACGGGAGACGGGCAGAGAGGGTGCTGTGGATCCGGCTATGTCCACTGACCCACGGCAGACTGGCAGGCAGGGCGCAGTGCGGATCTGGCTGTATCCAATCACCCACGACAGACGGGCAGGCAGGGCGCAATGCGGATCAGGCTGTGTCCACTCACCCACGGCAGACGGTCAGGCAGGGCGCAGGGCGGATCTGGCTGTGTCCACTCACCCACGGGAGACGGGTGGGAAGGCGCAGTGTGGATCTGGCTGTGTCCACTCACCCACGGGATACGGGCAGAAAGGGTGCAGTGTGGATCTGGCTATGTGCACTGACCCACGGCAGACGGGCAGGCAGGGCGCAGTGCGGATCTGGCTGTGTCCACTGACCCACGGCAGATGGGCAGGCAGAGTGCAGTGCGGATCTGGCTGTGTCCACTCACCCACGGGATACGGGCAGGCAAGGCGCAGTGTGGATTTGGCTGTGTCCACTGACCCACGGCAGACGGGCAGGCAGGGCGCAGTGCGGATCTGGCTGTGTCCAATCACCCACGGCAGACGGGCAGGCAGGGCGCAGTGCGGATCTGGCTGTGTCCAATCACCCACGGCAGACGGGCAGGCAGGGCGCAGTGCGGATCTGGCTATGTCCACTCACCCCCGGCAGACGGTCAGGCAGGGCGCAGTGCGGATCTGGCTGTCTCCACTCACCAACGAGAGACGGTCAGGCAAGGCGCAGTGTGCATCCGGCTGTCTCCACTCACCCATGGGAGACGGGCAGAGAGGGTCCTGTGTGGATCTGGCTATGTCAATTGACTCACGGCAGACGGGCAGGCAGGGCGCAGTGCGGATCTGGCTGTGTCCACTCACCCACGAGAGACGGGCAGGCAAGGCGCAGTGTGCATCCGGCTGTCTCCACTCACCCACGGGAGACGGGCAGAGAGGGTGCTGTGTGGATCTGGCTATGTATACTGACCCACGGCAGACGGGCAGACAGGGCGCAGTGCGGATCTGGCTGTGTCCACTCACCCACGGCACACGGTCAGGCAGGGCGCAGTGCGGATCTGGCTAGGTCCACTCACCCAGGGCAGACGGGCAGACAGGGCGCAGTGCGGATCTGGCTGTGTCCACTCACCCATGGGAGACGGGCAGGCAAGGCGCAGTGTGGATCTGGCTGTGTCCACAACCCACAGGAGACGGGCAGAGAGGGTGCAGTGAGGATCTGGCTGTTTCCACTCACCCACGGGAGACGGGCAGGCAGGGCGCAGTGCGGATCTGGCTGTGTCCACTGACCCACGGCAGACGGGCAGGCAGGGCGCAGTGCGGATCTGGCTGTGTCCACTCACGCACGGCAGACGGGCAGGCAGTGCGCAGTGCGGATCTGGCTGTGTCCAAACACCCACGGCATACGGGCAGGCAAGGCGCAGTGCGGATCTGGCTGTGTACACTCACACACGGCAGACGGGCAGGCAGGGCACAGTGCGGATCTGGCTGTGTCCACTCACCCACGTGAGATGGGCAGGCAAGGCACAGTGTGGATCTGGCTATGTCCACTCACCCACTGGAGACGGGTAGCGAAGGCGCAGTGTGGATCTGGCTGTGTCCACTCACCCACGTGAGATGGGCAGGCAAGGCACAGTGTGGATCTGGCTGTGTCCACTCACCCACGGGAGACGGGCAGAGAGGGTGCTGTGTGGATATGGCTATGTCCACTGACCCACGGCAGACGGGAAGGCAGAGCGCCGTGCGGATCTGGCTGTGTCCAATCCCCCACGGCAGACGGGCAGGCAGGGCGCAATTCGGATCAGGCTGTGTCCACTCACCCACGACAGACGGTCAGGCAGGACGCCGTGCGGATCTGGCTGTGTCCACTAACCCACGGGAGACGGGTAGGGATGGCGCAGTGTGGATCTGGCTGTGTCCACTCACCCACGGGAGACGTGCAGAAAGGGTGCTGTGTGGATCTGGCTATGTCCACTGACGCCCAACAGACGGGCAGGCAGGGCACAGTGCAGATCTGGCTGTGTCCACAGACCCACGGCAGACGGGCAGGCTGGGCGCAGTGCGGATCTGGCTGTGTCCACTCACCCACGGCAGACGGGCAGGCAGAGCGCAGTGCGGATCTGGCTGTGTCCAAACACCCACGGCAGACGGGCAGGCAGGGCGCAGTGCGGATCTGGCTGTGTTCACTCACACACGGGAGACAGGCAGAGAGGGTGCTGTGTGGATCTGGCTATGTCCACTGACCCACGGCAGACGGGCAGGCAGGGCGCAGTGCGGATCTGGCTGTGTCCACTCACCCACGGCAGACGGGCAGGCAGGGCAATGTTCGGATCTGGCTGTGTGCACTCACCCACGGGAGACGGGCAGGCAAGGCGCAGTGTGGATCTGGCTGTGTCCACTCACCCACGGGAGACGGGCAGTCAGGGTGCTGTGTGCATCTGGCTATGTCCACTGACCGACGGCAGACGGACATGCAGGGCGCAGTGCGGATCTGGCTCTGTCCACTCACCCATGGCAGACGGTCAGGCAGGGCGCAGTCCGAATCTTGCTAGGTCCACTCACCCACGGGAGACGGGCAGGCAGGGCACAGTGCGGATCTGGCTGTGTACACTCACCCACGGCACACGGGCAGGCAGGGCGCAGTGCGGATCTGGCTTTGTCCGCTCACCCACGGGAGATGGGCAAGCAAGGCGCAGAGTGGATCTGGCTGTGTCCACTCACCCACGGGAGACGGGCATTAAGGGCGCTGTGTGGATCTGGCTATGTCCACTGACCCACAGCTGACGGGCAGGCAGGGCGCAGTGCGGATCTGGCTGTGTTCTATCACCCACGGGCGACGGGCAGGAAAGGCGCAGTGTGGATCTGGCTGTGTCCACTCACCCACGGGAGACGGGCAGAGAGGGTGCTGTGTGGATCTGACTATGTCCACTACCCAAGGCAGACGGGCAGGCAGGGCGCAGTGCGGATCTGGCTGTGTCCACTCACCCACGGCAGACAGGCAGGCAGGGCGCAGTGCGGATCTGGCTGTGTCCACTCACTCACGGGAGACGGGCAGGCAAGGCGAAGTGTGGATCTGGCTGTGTCCACTCACCCACGGGATACGGGCAGAGAGGGTGCTGTGTGGATCTGGCTATGTACACTGACCCACTGCAGACGGGCAGGCAGGGCGCAGTGCGGATCTGGCTGTGTCCACTCACCCACGGCAGACGGTCAGGAAGGGCGCAGTGCGGATCTGGCTGTGTCCACTCACCCACGGGAGACGGGCAGAGAGGGTGCTGTGTGGATCTGGCTATGTCCACTGACCCAGGGCAGACGGGCAGGCAGGGCACAGTGCGGATCTGGCTGTTTCCCCTCACCCACGGCAGATGGTCAGGCAGGGCGCAGTCTGGATCTGGCTGTGTCCACTCACCCACGGGAGAGGGGCAGGCAGGGCGCAGTGCGGATCTGGCTGTGTCCACTCACCCACGGCAGACGGGCAGGCAAGGCGCAGTGCGGATGTGGCTGTGTCCAATCACCCACGGCAGACGGGCAGGCAGGGCGCAGTGCGGATCTGGCTGTGTCCACTCACCCACGGCAGACGGTCAGGCAGGGCGCAGTGCGGATCTGGCTGTGTCCACTCACCCACAGGAGACGGGTAGGCAAGGCGCAGTGTAGATCTGGCTGTGTCCACTCATCAACGGGAGAGGGGCAGAGAGGATGCCATGTGGATCTGGCTATGTCCACTGACCCACGGCAGATGGGCAGGCCGGGCGCAGTGCGGATCTGGCTGTGTCCCCTCACCCACGGCAGACGGTCAGGCAGGGCGCAGTGCGGATCTGCCTATGTCCACTAACCCACGAGATATGGGTAGGCAAGGTGCAGTGTGGATCTGGCTGTGTCCACTCACCCACCGGAGACGGGCAGAGAGGGCGCAGTGCGGATCTGGCTATGTCCACTCACCCACGGCCGACGGGCAGGCAGGGCACAGTGCGGATATGGCTGTGTCCACTCACCCACGGGAGACGGGCAGGCAAGGTGCACTGTGGATCTGGCTGTGTCCACTCACCTACGGGAGACGGGCAGAGAGGGTGCTGTGGATCCGGCTATGTCCACTGACCCACGGCAGACTGGCAGGCAGGGCGCAGTGCGGATCTGGCTGTATCCAATCACCCACGGCAGACGGGCAGGCAGGGCGCAATGCGGATCAGGCTGTGTCCACTCACCCACGGCAGACGGTCAGGCAGGGCGCAGGGCGGATCTGGCTGTATCCACTCACCCACGGGAGACGGGTGGGAAGGCTCAGTGTGGATCTGGCTGTGTCCACTCACCCACGGGATACGGGCAGAAAGGGTGCAGTGTGGATCTGGCTATGTGCACTGACCCACGGCAGACGGGCAGGCAGGGCGCAGTGCGGATCTGGCTGTGTCCACTGACCCACGGCAGATGGGCAGGCAGAGTGCAGTGCGGATCTGGCTGTGTCCACTCACCCACGGGATACGGGCAGGCAAGGCGCAGTGTGGATTTGGCTGTGTCCACTGACCCACGGCAGACGGGCAGGCAGGGCGCAGTGCGGATCTGGCTGTGTCCAATCACCCACGGCAGACGGGCAGGCAGGGCGCAGTGCGGATCTGGCTGTGTCCAATCACCCACGGCAGACGGGCAGGCAGGGCGCAGTGCGGATCTGGCTGTGTCCACTCACCCCCGGCAGACGGTCAGGCAGTGCGCAGTGCGGATCTGGCTGTCTCCACTCACCAACGAGAGACGGTCAGGCAAGGCGCAGTGTGCATCCGGCTGTCTCCACTCACCCATGGGAGACGGGCAGAGAGGGTCCTGTGTGGATCTGGCTATGTCAATTGACCCACGGCAGACGGGCAGGCAGGGCGCAGTGCGGATCTGGCTGTGTCCACTCACCCACGAGAGACGGGCAGGCAAGGCGCAGTGTGCATCCGGCTGTCTCCACTCACCCACGGGAGACGGGCAGAGAGGGTGCTGTGTGGATCTGGCTATGTATACTGACCCACGGCAGACGGGCAGACAGGGCGCAGTGCGGATCTGGCTGTGTCCACTCACCCACGGCACACGGTCAGGCAGGGCGCAGTGCGGATCTGGCTAGGTCCACTCACCCAGGGCAGACGGGCAGACAGGGCGCAGTGCGGATCTGGCTGTGTCCACTCACCCATGGGAGACGGGCAGGCAAGGCGCAGTGTGGATCTGGCTGTGTCCACAACCCACAGGAGACGGGCAGAGAGGGTGCAGTGAGGATCTGGCTGTTTCCACTCACCCACGGGAGACGGGCCGGCAGGGCGCAGTGCGGATCTGGCTGTGTCCACTGACCCACGGCAGACGGGCATGCAGGGCGCAGTGCGGATCTGGCTGTGTCCACTCACCCACGGCAGACGGGCAGGCAGTGCGCAGTGCGGATCTGGCTGTGTCCAAACACCCACGGCATACGGGCAGGCAAGGCGCAGTGCGGATCTGGCTGTGTACACTCACACACGGCAGACGGGCAGGCAGGGCACAGTGCGGATCTGGCTGTGTCCACTCACCCACGTGAGATGGGCAGGCAAGGCACAGTGTGGATCTGGCTGTGTCCACTCACCCACGGGAGACGGGTAGCGAAGGCGCAGTGTGGATCTGGCTGTGTCCACTCACCCACGTGAGATGGGCAGGCAAGGCACAGTGTGGATCTGGCTGTGTCCACTCACCCACGGGAGACGGGCAGAGAGGGTGCTGTGTGGATATGGCTATGTCCACTGACCCACGGCAGACGGGAAGGCAGAGCGCCGTGCGGATCTGGCTGTGTCCAATCCCCCACGGCAGACGGGCAGGCAGGGCGCAATTCGGATCAGGCTGTGTCCACTCACCCACGACAGACGGTCAGGCAGGACGCAGTGCGGATCTGGCTGTGTCCACTAAACCACGGGAGACGGGTAGGGAAGGCGCAGTGTGGATCTGGCTGTGTCCACTCACCCACGGGAGACGTGCAGAAAGGGTGCTGTGTGGATCTGGCTATGTCCACTGACGCCCAACAGACGGGCAGGCAGGGCACAGTGCAGATCTGGCTGTGTCCACTGACCCACGGCAGACGGGCAGGCTGGGCGCAGTGCGGATCTGGCTGTGTCCACTCACCCACGGCAGACGGGCAGGCAGGGCGCAGTGCGGATCTGGCTGTGTCCAAACACCCACGGCAGACGGGCAGGCAGGGCGCAGTGCGGATCTGGCTGTGTTCACTCACACACGGGAGACAGGCAGAGAGGGTGCTGTGTGGATCTGGCTATGTCCACTGACCCACGGCAGACGGGCAGGCAGGGCACAGTGCGGATCTGGATGTGTCCACTCACCCATGGCAGACGGGCAGGCAGGGTGCAGTGCGGATCTGGCTGTGTCCACTCACCCACGGGTGACGGGCAGGCAAGGCAAAATGTGGATCTGGCTGTGTCCACTCACCCCCGGGAGACGGGCAGAGAGGGTGCTGTGTGGATCTAGCTAAGTCCACTGACCCACGGCAGACGGGCAGGCAGGGCGCAGTGCGGATCAGGCTTTGTCCACTCACCCTCGGGAGACGGTCAGGCAGGGCGCAGTGCAGATCTGGCTGTGTCCACTCACCCACGGGAGACGGGTAGTCAAGGCGCAGTGTGGATCTGGCTATGTCCACTGACCCACGGGAGACGGACAGAGAGGGTGCTGTGTGGATCTGGCTATGTCGACTGACCCACGGCAGACGGGCAGGCAGGGCGCAGTGCGGATCTGGCTGTGTCCACTGACCCACGGCAGACGGGTAGGCAGGGCGCAGTGCGGATCTGGCTTTGTCCACTGACCCACGGCAGACGGGCAGGCAGGGCGCAGTGCGGATCTGGCTGTGTCCACTCACCCACGGGAGACGGGCAGGCAAGGCGCAGTGTGGATCTGGCTGTGTCCACTCACCAACGGGAGACGGGCAAGGGGGTTTTGTGTGGATCTGGCTATGTCCACTGACTCAGGGCAGACGGGCAGGCAGGGCGGTGTGCGGATCTGGCTGTGTCCACTCACCCACGGCAGACGGTCAGGAAGGGCGCAGTGCGGATCTGGCTGTGTCCACTCATGCACGGGAAATGGGCAGGCAGGGCGCAGTGCGCATCTGGCTGTGTCCAATCACACACGGCAGACGGGCAGGCAGGGCGCAGTGCGGATCTGGCAGTGTCCATCACCCACAGGAAACGGGCAGAGAGGGTGCTGTGTGGATCTAGCTATGACCACTGACCCACGGCAGACGGGCAGGCAGGGCGCAGTGCGGATCTGGCTGTGTCCACTCACCCACGGCAGACGGTCAGGCAGGGCGCAGTGCGGATCTGGCTGTGTCCACTCACCCACGGGAGACGGGTAGGCAAGGCGCAGTGTGGATCTGGCTATGTCCACTGACTCACGCGGACGGGCAGTGAGGGCGCAGTGCGGATCTGCCTGTGTTAACTCACCCATGGCAGACGGGCAGGCAGGGCGCAGTGCGGATCTGGCTGTGTCCACTGACCCATGGGAGACGAGGAGAGAGGGTGCCGTGTGGATCTGGCAATGTCCACTGACCCACGGAAGACGGGCATGCAGGGTGCAGTGCGGATCTGGCTGTGTCCCCTCACTCAAGGCAGACGGTCAGGCAGGGAGCAGTGCGGAATTGGCTGTGTCCACTCACCCACGGGAGACGGGTAGGCAAGGCGCAGTGTGGATCTGGCAGTGTCCATCACCCACAGGAAACGGGCAGAGAGGGTCCTGTGTGGATCTGGCTGTGTCCACTCACCCACGGCAGACGGGCAGGCAGGTCGCAGTGCGGATCTGGCTGTGTCCACTCACCCACGGGAGTCGGGGAGGCAAGGCGCAGTGTGGATCTGCTCTGTCTACTCACCCACGGGAGACGGGCAGAGAGGGCGCTGTGTGGATCTCGCTATGTCCACTGACCCACGGCAGACGGGCAGGCAGGGCGCAGTGCGGATCTGGCTGTGTCCACTCACCCACGGCAGACGGTCAGGCAGGGCGCAGAGCGGATCCGGCTGTGTCCACTCACCCACGGGAGACAAGCAGGCAGGGCGCAGTGCGGATCTGGCGGTGTCCACTCACCCACGGGAGACGGGCAGTCAGGGCGCAGTGAGAATCTGGCTATGTCCACTCACCCAAGGGAGACGGGCAGGCAAGGCGCAGTGTGGATCTGGCTGTGTCCACTCACGCACGGGAGACGGGCAGAGAGGGTGCTGTGTGGTCTGGCTATGTCCACTGACCGACGGCAGAAAGGCAGGCAGGGCGCAGTGCGGATCTGGCTGTGTCCCCTCACCGATGGCACACGGTCAGGCAGGGCGCAGTGCGGATCTGGCTGTGTCCACTCACCCACGGGAGACGGGCAGGCAGGGCGCAGTGCGGATCTGGCTTTGTCCACTCACCCAGGGCAGACGGGCAGGCAGGGCGCAGTGCGGATCTGGCTGTGTCCACTCACCCATTGGAGACGGGCAGGCAAGGCGTAGTGTGGATCTGGCTGTGTCCACTCACCCACAGGAGACGGGCAGAGAGGGTGCAGTGAGGATCTGGCTGTTTCCACTCACCCACGGGAGACGGGAAGGCAGGGCGCAGTGCGGATCAGGCTGTGTCCACTGACCCAAGGCAGACGGGCAGGCAGGGCGCAGTGCGGATCTGGCTGTGTCCACTCACCCACGGCAGACGGGCAGGCAGGGCGAAGTGCGGATCTGGCTGTGTCCAAACACCCACGGCAGACGGGCAGGCAGGGCGCAGTGCGGATCTGGCTGTGTCCACTCACACACGGCAGACGGGCAGGCAGTGCGCAGTGCGGATCTGGCTGTGTCCAAACACCCATGGCATACGGGCAGGCAAGGCGCAGTGCGGATCTGGCTGTGTACACTCACACACGGCAGACGGGCAGGCAGGGTACAGTGCGGATCTGGCTGTGTCCACTCACCCACGTGAGATGGGCAGGCAAGGCACAGTGTGGATCTGGCTGTGTCCACTCACCCACGGGAGACGGGTAGCGAAGGCGCAGTGTGGATCTGGCTGTGTCCACTCACCCACGTGAGATGGGCAGGCAAGGCACAGTGTGGATCTGTCTATGTCCACTGACCCGCGGCAGACGAGCAGGAATGGCGCAGTGCAGATCTGGCTGTGTCCACTCACCCACGGTAGACGGGCAGAGAGGGTGCTGTGTGGATCTGACTATGTACACTGACCCACGGCAGACGGTCCGGCAGGGCGGTGTGCGGATCTGGCTGTGTCCAGTCACCCACGGCAGACGGTCAGGAAGGGCGCAGTGCGGATCTGGCTGTGTCCACTCACCCACGGGAGACGGGCCGGCTGGGCGCAGTGCGGATCTGGCTGTGTCCACTCACCCACGGCAGACGAGCAGGCAGGGCGCAGTGCGGATATGGCTGTGTCCACTCAGCCACGGGAGACGGGCATCCAAGGCGCAGTGTGGATCTGGCTGTGTCCACTCACTCACAAGAGACGGGCAGAAAGGGCGCTGTGTGGATCTGGCTATGTCCACTGACCTACGGCAGACGGGCAGTCAGGGCGCAGTGCGGATGTGGCTGTGTCCACTCACCCACGGCAGACGGTCAGGCAGGGCGCAGTGCGGATCTGGCTGTGTCCACTCACCCACGGGAGACGGGCAGAGAGGGTGTCGTGTGTATCTGGCTATGTCCACTGACCCACGGTATACGGGCAGGCAGGCCGCACTGCGGATTTGGCTGTGTCCCCTCACCCACAGCAGACGGTCAGGCAGGGCGCAGTGCGGATCTGGCTGTCTCCCCTCTCCCACGGCAGACGGTCAGGCAGGGCGCAGTGCGGATCTGGCTGTGTCCACTCACCCAAGGGAGACGGGCAGGCAAGGCGCAGTGTGGATTTGGCTGTGTCCACTCACCCACGGGAGACGGGCAGAGAGGGTGCTGTGTGGTCTGGCTATGTAGTGACCGACGGCAGAAGGGCAGGCAGGGCGCAGTGCGGATCTGGTTGTGTCCCCTCACCAACGGCACACGGTCAGGCAGGGCGCAGTGCGGATCTGGCTGTGTCCACTCACCGACGGGAGACGGGCAGACAGGGCGCAGTGCGGATCTGGCTTTGTCCACTCACCAAGGGCAGACGGGCAGGCAGGGCGCAGTGCGGATATGGCTGTGTCCACTCACCCATGGGAGACGGGCAGGCAAGTCGCAGTGTGGATCTGGCTGTGTCCACTCACCCACAGGAGACGGGCAGAGAGGATGCAGTGAGGATCTGGCTGTTTCCACTCACCCACGGGAGACGGGCAGGCAGGGCGCAGTGCGGATCTGGCTATGTCCACTCACCCACGGCAGACGGGCAGGCAGGGCTCAGTGCGGATCTGGCTGTGTCCACTCACCCACGGGAGACGGGCAGGCAAGGCGCAGTGTGGATCTGGCTGTGTCCAATCACCCACGGGAGATGGGCAGGTAGGGCGCAGTGCGGATCTGGCTGTGTCCCCTCACCCACGGCAGACAGTCAGGCAGGGCGCAGTGCGGATCTGGCTGTGTCCACTCACCCACGGGAGACGGGTAGGCAAGGCGCAGTGTGGATCTGGCAGTGTCCACTCACCAACGGGAGACGGGCAAGAGGGCGCAGTGCGGATCTGGCTGTGTCCACACACCCATGGGAGACGGGCAGGCAGGGCACATTGCGGATCTGGCTGTGTCCACTCACCCAAGGGAGACGGGCAGAGAGGGTGCAGTGTGGTCTGGCTATGTCCACTGACCGACGGCAGACGGGCAGGAAGGGCGCAGTGCGGATCTGGCTTTTCCCACTCACCCAGGGCAGACGGGTAGGCAAAGCGCAGTGTGGATCTGGCTGTGTCCACTCACCCACGGGAGACGGGCAGAGAGGGTGCCGTGTGGATCTGACTATGTCCACTGACCCACGGCACACGGGCAGGCAGGGCGCAGTGCGGATCTGGCTGTGTCCCCTCACCCACGGCAGACGGTCAGGCAGGGCGCAGTGCGGAATTGCCTGTGTCCACTCACCCACGGGAGACAAGTAGGCAAGGTGCAGTGTGGATCTGGCTGTGTCCACTCACCCACGGTAGACGGGCAGGCAGGGCGCACAGCAGATCTGGCTGTGTCCACTCACCCACGGGAGACAGGCAGGCAAGGTGCAGTGTCGATCTGGCTGTGTCCACTCACCCACGGGAGACGGGCAGAGATGGTGCTGTGTGGATCTGGCTATGTACACTGACCCACGGCAGACGGGCAGGCAGAGCGCAGTGCGGATCTGGCTGTGTCCACTCACCCACGGCAGACGGTCAGGCAGGGCACAGTGCGGATCTGGCTGTGTCCACTCACCCACGGGAGACGGGCAGGCAGGGCGCAGTGCGGATCTGGCGGTGTCCACTCACCCACGGGAGACGGGCAGGCAGGGCACATTGCGGATATGGCTTTGTCCACTCACCCAAGTGAGAAGGGCAGAGAGGGTGCTGTGTGGTCTGGCTATGTCCACTGACCGACGGCAGATGGGCAGGCAGGGCGCAGTGCGGATCTGGCTTTGTCCACTCACCCAGGGGAGACGGGCAGAGAGGGTGCCGTGTGGATCTGGCTATGTCCACTGACCCACGGCAGACGGTCATGCAGGGCGCAGTGCAGTTCTGGCTGTGTCCCCTCACCCACGGCAGACGGTCAGGCAGGGCGCAGTGCGGAATTGGCTGTGTCCACTCACCCACGGGGGACAAGTAGGCAAGGCGCATTGTGGATCTGGCTGTGTCCACTCACCCACGAGAGACGGGCAGAGAGGGTCCTGTGAGGATCTGCCTATGTCCACTGACCCAAGGCAGACGGGCAGGCAGGGCGCAGTGCAGATCTTGCTGTGTCCACTCACCCACGGTGGACGGGCAGGCAGGGCGCACATCGGATCTGGCTGTGTCCACTCACCCACGGGAGACGGGCAGGCATAGCGCAGTGTGGATCTGGCTGTGTCCACAACCCACGGGAGACCGGCAGAGAGGGTGCTGTGTGGATCTGGCTATGTAAACTGACCCACGGCAGACAGGCAGGCAGAGCGCAGTGCGGATCTGGCTGTGTCCACTTACCCACGGCAGATGGTCAGGCAGGGGGCAGTGCGGATCTGGCTGTGTCCACTCACCCACGGGAGATGGGCAGGCAGGGCGCAGTGCGGATCTGGCTGTGTCCACTCACCCACGGGAGATGGGCAGGCAGGGCGCAGTGCGGATCTGGCTCTGTCCACTCACCCACGGGAGACCGGCAGGCAGGGCATAGTGTGGATCTGGCTGTGTCCACTCACCCACGGCAGATGGGCAGGAAGGGCGCAGTGCGGATCTGGCTGTGTCCACTCACCCATGGGAGAAGGGCAGGCAAGGCGCAGTGTGGATCTGGCTGTGTCCACTCACCCACGGGGGACGGAAAGAGAGGGTGCTGTGTGGATCTGGCTATGTCCACTGACCCACGGCAGACGGGCAGGCAGGGCGCATTGCGGATCTGGCTGTGTCCAATCACCCACGGCAGACGGGCAGGCCGGGCGCACTGCGTATCTGGGTGTGTCCACTCACCCACGGGAGACGGGCAGGCAAGGCGCAGTGTGGATCTGGCTGTGTCCACACACCCACGGGAGACGGGCAAGGGGGTGCTGTGTGGATTTGGCTATGTACACTGAACCACAGCAGACGGGAAGGCAGGGCGGTGTGAGGATCAGGCTGTCTCCACTCACCCACGGCAGACGGTCAGGAAGGTCGCAGTGTGGATCTGGCTGTGTCCACTCACCCACGGGAGCCGGGCAGGCAGGGCGCTTGTGGATCTTGCTGTGTCCACTCACAGACGGGAGACGGGCGGAGAGGGTGCTGTGTTGATCTGGCTATGTCCACTGACCCACGGCAGACAGGCAGGCAGGGCGCAGTGCGGATCTGGCTGTGTCCAATCACCCACGGCAGACGGGCATGCAGGGTGCAGTGTGGATCTGGCTGTGTGCACTCACCCACGGGAGACGGGCAGGCAAGGTGCACTGTGGATGTTGCTGTGAACACTCACCCACGGGAGACGGGCAGAGAGGGTGCTGTGTGGATTTAGCGATGTCCACTGACCCACGGCAGACGGGCAGGCAGGGCGCAGTGCGGATCTGGCTGTGTCCACTCACCCACGGGAGACCGGCAGGCAGGGCGCAGTGCGGATCTGGCTGTGTCCACTGACCCACGGCAGACGGGCAGGCAGGGCGCAGTGCGGATCTGGCTGTGTCCACTGACCCACGGCAGACGGGCAGGCTGGGCGCAGTGCGGATCTGGCTGTGTCCACTCACCCACGGGAGACGGGCAGGCAGGGCG
Organism: Microcebus murinus; assembly: GCF_040939455.1. Classification (NCBI taxonomy): domain Eukaryota; kingdom Metazoa; phylum Chordata; class Mammalia; order Primates; family Cheirogaleidae; genus Microcebus; species Microcebus murinus. The sequence goes on along the minus strand of NC_134125.1, from coordinate 32,062,565 downwards.
CAGTGTGGATCTGGCTGTGTCCACTCACCAAGGGGAGACGGGCAAGTGGGTGTTGTGTGGATCTGGCTATGTCCACTGACACAGGGAAGACGGGCAGGCAGGGCGGTGTGCGGGTCTGGATGTGTCCCCTCACCCACGGTAGACGGTCAGGAAGGGTGCAGTGCGGATCTGGCTGTGTCCACTCATGCACGGGAAACGGGCAGGCAGTGCGCAGTGCAGATCTGGCTGTGTACACTCACCCACGGCAGACGGGCAGGCAGGGCGCAGTGTGGATCTGGCTGTGTCAACTCACCCACGGGAGACTGGCAGGCAAGGCGCAGTGTGGATCTGGCTGTGTCCACTCACCCCCGGGAGATGGGCAGAAAGGGCGCTGTGTGGATCTGGCTATGTCCACTGACCCACGGCAGATAGGCAGGCAGGGCGCAGTGCGGATCTGGCTGTGTCCACTCACCCACGGGAGACGGGCAGGCAGGGCGCAGTGCGGATCTGGCTGTGTCCACTCACCCACGGCAGACGGGCAGGCAGGGCGCAGTGCGGATCTGGCTGTGTCGCCTCACTCACGGCAGACGGTCAGGCGGGGTGCAGCACGGAATTGGCTGTGTCCACTCACCCACGGGAGACGGGTAGGCAAGGCGCAGTGTGGATCTGGCAGTGTCCACACACCCACGGGAAACAGGCAGAGAGGGTCCTGTGTGGATCTGGCTATGTCCACTTACCCACGGCAGACGGGCAGGCAGGGCGCAGTGCGGATCTGGCTGTGTCCACTCACCCACGGGAGACGGGCAGGCAGGGCGCAGTGCGTATCTGGCTGTGTCCACTCACCCACGGGAGACGGGCAGGCAAGGCGCAGTGTGGATCTGGCTGTGTCCACTCACCCACGAGAGACGGGCAGAGAGGGCGCTGTGTGGATCTGGCTATGTCTACTGACCCACGGCACACGGGCAGGCAGGGCGCAGTGCGGATCTGGCTGTGTCCACTCACCCACGGCAGAGGGTCAGGCAGGGTGCAGAGCGGATCTGGCTGTTTCCACTCACCCAAGGGAGACGGGCAGGCAAGGCGCAGTGCGGATCTAGCTGTGTCCACTCACCCATGGGAGACGGGCAGGCAGAACGTAGTGCGGATCTGGCTATGTCCACTCACCCACGGGAGACTGGCAGAAAGGGCTCTGTGTGGATCTGGCTATGTACACTGACCCACGACAGACGGGTAGGCAGGGCGCTGGGCGGATCTGGCTGTGTCCACTCACCCACGGGAGACAGGCAGGCAGGGCGCAGTCGGATCTGGCTGTGTCCACTCACCCATGGGAGACGGGCAGGCAAGGCGCAGTGTGGATCTGGCTGTGTCCACTCACCCACGGGAGATGGGCAGAGAGGGTGCTGTGTGGATCTGGCTATGTCCACTGACCCACGGCAGACGGGCAGGCAGGGCGCAGTGCGGATCTGGCTGTGTCCAATCACCCACGGCAGACGGGCAGGCAGGGCGTAGTGCGGATATGGCTGTGTACACTCACCTACGGCAGACGGGCAGGCAGGGCGCAGAGCGTATCTGGGTGTGTCCACTCACCCACGGGAGACGGGCAAGGGGGTGCAGCGTGGATATGGCTATGTACACTGAACCACGGCAGACGGGCAGGCAGGGCGGTGTGCGGATCTGGCTCTCTCCACTCACCCACGGCAGACGGTCAGGAAGGGCGCAGTGTGGATCTGGCTGTGTCCACTCACCCACGGGAGATGGGCAGGCAGGGCGCAGTGTGGATCTGGCTGTGTCCACTGACCCACGGCAGACGGGTAGGCAGGGCGCAGTGCGGATCTGGCTGTGTCCACTCACCCACGGGAAACGGGCAGAGAGGGTGCTGTGTGGATCTGACTATGTACACTGACCCACGGCAGACGGTCCGGCTGGGCGGTGTGCGGATCTGGCTGTGTCCACTCACCCACGGCAGACGGTCAGGAAGGGCGCAGTGCGGATCTGGCTGTGTCCACTCACCCACGGGAGACGGGCCGGCTGGGCGCAGTGCGGATCTGGCTGTGTCCACTCACCCACGGCAGACGAGCAGGCAGGGCGCAGTGCGGATATGGCTGTGTCCACTCAGCCACGGGAGACGGGCAGCCAAGGCACAGTGTGGATCTGGCTGTGTCCACTCACTCACAAGAGACGGGCAGAAAGGGCGCTGTGTGGATCTGGCTATGTCCACTGACCTACGGCAGACGGGCAGGCAGGGCGCAGTGCGGATGTGGCTGTGTCCACTCACCCACGGCAGACGGTCAGGCAGGGCGCAGTGCGGATCTGGCTGTGTCCACTCACCCACGGGAGACGGGCAGAGAGGGTGTCGTGTGGATCTGGCTATGTCCACTGACACACGGTATACGGGCAGGCAGGGCGCACTGCGGATTTTGCTGTGTCCCCTCACCCACAGCAGACGGTCAGGCAGGGCGCAGTGCGGATCTGGCTGTCTCCCCTCTCCCACGGCAGACGGTCAGGCAGGGCGCAGTGCGGATCTGGCTGTGTCCACTCACCCAAGGGAGACGGGCAGGCAAGGCGCAGTGTGGATTTGGCTGTGTCCACTCACCCACGGGAGACGGGCAGAGAGGGTGCTGTGTGGTCTGGCTATGTAGTGACCGACGGCAGAAGGGCAGGCAGGGCGCAGTGCGGATCTGGTTGTGTCCCCTCACCAACGGCACACGGTAAGGCAGGGCGCAGTGCGGATCTGGCTGTGTCCACTCACCCACGGGAGACGGGCAGGCAGGGCGCAGTGCGGATCTGGCTTTGTCCACTCACCCAGGGCAGACGGGCAGGCAGGGCGCAGTGCGGATATGGCTGTGTCCACTCACCCATGGGAGACGGGCAGGCAAGTCGCAGTGTGGATCTGGCTGTGTCCACTCACCCACAGGAGACGGGCAGAGAGGATGCAGTGAGGATCTGGCTGTTTCCACTCACCCACGGGAGACGGGCAGGCAGGGCTCAGTGCGGATCTGGCTGTGTCCACTCACCCACGGGAGACGGGCAGGCAAGGCGCAGTGTGGATCTGGCTGTGTCCACTCACCCACGGGAGATGGGCAGGCAGGGCGCAGTGCGGATCTGGCTGTGTCCCCTCACCCACGGCAGACAGTCAGGCAGGGCGCAGTGCGGATCTGGCTGTGTCCACTCACCCACGGGAGACGGGTAGGCAAGGCGCAGTGTGGATCTGGCAGTGTCCACTCACCAACGGGAGACGGGCAAGAGGGCGCAGTGCGGATCTGGCTGTGTCCACACACCCATGGGAGACGGGCAGGCAGGGCACATTGCGGATCTGGCTGTGTCCACTCACCCAAGGGAGACGGGCAGGCAAGGCGCAGTGTGGATCTGGCTGTGTCCACTCACCCACGGGAGACGGGCAGAGAGGGTGCAGTGTGGTCTGGCTATGTCCACTGACCGACGGCAGACGGGCAGGAAGGGCGCAGTGCGGATCTGGCTTTTCCCACTCACCCAGGGCAGACGGGTAGGCAAAGCGCAGTGTGGATCTGGCTGTGTCCACTCACCCACGGGAGACGGGCAGAGAGGGTGCCGTGTGGATCTGGCTATGTCCACTGACCCACGGCACACGGGCAGGCAGGGCGCAGTGCGGATCTGGCTGTGTCCCCTCACCCACGGCAGAGGGTCAGGCAGGGCGCAGTGCGGAATTGCCTGTGTCCACTCACCCACGGGAGACAAGTAGGCAAGGTGCAGTGTGGATCTGGCTGTGTCCACTCACCCACGGTAGACGGGCAGGCAGGGCGCACAGCGGATCTGGCTGTGTCCACTCACCCACGGGAGACGGGCAGGCAAGGTGCAGTGTCGATCTGGCTGTGTCCACTCACCCACGGGAGACGGGCAGAGATGGTGCTGTGTGGATCTGGCTATGTACACTGACCCACGGCAGACGGGCAGGCAGAGCGCAGTGCGGATCTGGCTGTGTCCACTCACCCACGGCAGACGGTCAGGCAGGGCGCAGTGCGGATCTGGCTGTGTCCACTCACCCACGTAGACGGGCAGGCAGGGCGCAGTGCGGATCTGGCGGTGTCCACTCACCCACGGGAGACGGGCAGGCAGGGCACATTGCGGATATGGCTGTGTCCACTAACCCAAGGGAGAAGGGCAGAGAGGGTGCTGTGTGGTCTGGCTATGTCCACTGACCGACGGCAGACGGGCAGGCAGGGCGCAGTGCGGATCTGGCTTTGTCCACTCACCCAGGGGAGAAGGGCAGAGAGGGTGCCGTGTGGATCTGGCTATGTCCACTGACCCACGGCAGACGGTCATGCAGGGCGCAGTGCAGTTCTGGCTGTGTCCCCTCACCCACTTCAGACGGTCAGGCAGGGCGCAGTGCGGAATTGGCTGTGTCCACTCACCCACGGGGGACAAGTAGGCAAGGCGCAGTGTGGATCTGGCTGTGTCCACTCACCCACGAGAGACGGGCAGAGAGGGTCCTGTGAGGATCTGCCTATGTCCACTGACCCAAGGCAGACGGGCAGGCAGGGCGCAGTGCAGATCTTGCTGTGTCCACTCACCCACGGTGGACGGGCAGGCAGGGCGCACATCGGATCTGGCTGTGTCCACTCACCCACGGGAGACGGGCAGGCATAGCGCAGTGTGGATCTGGCTGTGTCCACAACCCACGGGAGACCGGCAGAGAGGGTGCTGTGTGGATCTGGCTATGTAAACTGACCCACGGCAGACAGGCAGGCAGAGCGCAGTGCGGATCTGGCTGTGTCCACTTACCCACGGCAGATGGTCAGGCAGGGGGCAGTGCGGATCTGGCTGTGTCCACTCACCCACGGGAGATGGGCAGGCAGGGCGCAGTGCGGATCTGGCTGTCTCCACTCACCCACGGGAGATGGGCAGGCAGGGCGCAGTGCGGATCTGGCTCTGTCCACTCACCCACGGGAGACCGGCAGGCAGGGCATAGTGTGGATCTGGCTGTGTCCACTCACCCACGGTAGACGGGCAGGAAGGGCGCAGTGCGGATTTGGATGTGTCCACTCACCCATGGGAGAAGGGCAGGCAAGGCGCAGTGTGGATCTGGCTGTGTCCACTCACCCACGGGAGACGGGCAGAGAGGGTGCTGTGTGGATCTGGCTATGTCCACTGACCCACGGCAGACGGGCAGGCAGGGCGCACTGCGGATCTGGCTGTGTCCAATCACCCACGGCAGACGGGCAGGCAGGGCGCAGTGCGAATATGGCTGTGTCCACTCACCCACGGCAGACGGGCAGGCAGGGCGCACTGCGTATCTGGGTGTGTCCACTCACCCACGGGAGACGGGCAGGCAAGGCGCAGTGTGGATCTGGCTGTGTCCACACACCCACGGGAGACGGGCAAGGGGGTGCTGTGTGGATCTGGCTATGTACACTGAACCACAGCAGACGGGAAGGCAGGGCGGTGTGCGGATCAGGCTGTCTCCACTCACCCACGGCAGACGGTCAGGAAGGGCGCAGTGTGGATCTGGCTGTGTCCACTCACCCACGGGAGACGGGCAGGCAGGGCGCTTGTGGATCTTGCTGTGTCCACTCACCCACGGGAGACGGGCGGAGAGGGTGCTGTGTTGATCTGGCTATGTCCACTGACCCACGGCAGACAAGCAGGCAGGGCGCAGTGCGGATCTGGCTGTGTCCAATCACCCACGGCAGACGGGCAGGCAAGGTGCAGTGTCGATCTGGCTGTGTGCACTCACCCACGGGAGACGGGCAGGCAAGGTGCACTGTGGATGTTGCTGTGAACACTCACCCACGGGAGACGGGCAGAGAGGGTGCTGTGTGGATTTAGCGATGTCCACTGACCCACGTCAGACGGGCAGGCAGGGCGCAGTGCGGATCTGGCTGTGTCCACTCACCCACGGGAGACCGGCAGGCAGGGCGCAGTGCGGATCTGGCTGTGTCCACTGACCCACGGCAGACGGGCAGGCAGGGCGCAGTGCGGATCTGGCTGTGTCCACTGACCCACGGCAGACGGGCAGGCTGGGCGAAGTGCGGATCTGGCTGTGTCCACTCACCCACGGGAGACGGGCAGGCAGGGCGCAGTGTGGATCTGGCTGTGTCCACTCACCAACGGGAGACGGGCAAGTGGGTGTTGTGTGGATCTGGCTATGTCCACTGACACAGGGAAGACGGGCAGGCAGGGCGGTGTGCGGATCTGGCTGTGTCCACTCACCCACGGTAGACGGTCAGGAAGGGCGCAGTGCGGATCTGGCTGTGTCCACTCATGCACGGGAAACGGGCAGGCAGTGCGCAGTGCAGATCTGGCTGTGTACACTCACCCACGGCAGACGGGCAGGCAGGGCGCAGTGTGGATCTGGCTGTGTCAACTCACCCACGGGAGACTGGCAGGCAAGGCGCAGTGTGGATCTGGCTGTGTCCACTCACCCCCGGGAGATGGGCAGAAAGGGCGCTGTGTGGATCTGGCTATGTCCACTGACCCACGGCCGATGGGCTGGCAGCGCGCAGTGCGGATCTGGCTGTGTCCACTCACCCACGGCAGACGGGCAGGCAGGGCGCAGTGCGGATCTGGCTGTGTCGCCTCACTCACGGCAGATGGTCAGGTGGGTCGCAGTGCGGAATTGGCTGTGTCCACTCACCCACGGGAGACGGGTAGGCAAGGTGCAGTGTGGATCTGGCAGTGTCCACACACCCACGGGAAACGGGCAGAGAGGGTCCTGTGTGGATCTGGCTATGTCCACTTACCCACGGCAGACGGGCAGGCAGGGCGCAGTGCGGATCTGGCTGTGTCCACTCACCCACGGCAGACGGGCAGGCAGGGCGCAGTGCGTATCTGGCTGTGTCCACTCACCCACGGGAGACGGGCAGGCAAGGCGCAGTGTGGATCTGGCTGTGTCCACTCACCCACGAGAGACGGGCAGAGAGTGCGCTGTGTGGATCTGGTTATGTCTACTGACCCACGGCAGACGGGCAGGCAGGGCGCAGTGCGGATGTGGCTGTGTCCACTCACCCACGGCAGAGGGTCATGCAGGGTGCAGAGCGGATCTGGCTGTGTCCACTCACCCAAGGGAGACGGGCAGGCAAGGCGCAGTGCGGATCTAGCTGTGTCCACTCACCCATGGGAGACGGGCAGGCAGAACGTAGTGCGGATCTGGCTATGTCCACTCACCCACGGGAGACGGGCAGAAAGGGCTCTGTGTGGATCTGGCTATGTACACTGACCCACGACAGACGGGTAGGCAGGGCGCTGGGCGGATCTGGCTGTGTCCACTCACCCACGGGAGACGGGCAGGCAGGGCGCAGTCGGATCTGGCTGTGTCCACTCACCCATGGGAGACGGGCAGGCAAGGCGCAGTGTGGATCTGGCTGTGTCCACTCACCCACGGGAGATGGGCAGAGAGGGTGCTGTGTGGATCTGGCTATGTCCACTGACCCACGGCAGACGGGCAGGCAGGGCGCAGTGCGGATCTGGCTGTGTCCAATCACCCACGGCAGACGGGCAGGCAGGGCGCAGTGCGGATATGGCTGTGTACACTCACCTACGGCAGACGGGCAGGCAGGGCGCAGAGCGTATCTGGGTGTGTCCACTCACCCACGGGAGACGGGCAAGGGGGTGCAGCGTGGATATGGCTATGTACACTGAACCACGGCAGACGGGCAGGCAGGGCGGTGTGCGGATCTGGCTCTCTCCACTCACCCACGGCAGACGGTCAGGAAGGGCGCAGTGTGGATCTGGCTGTGTCCACACACCCACGGGAGATGGGCAGGCAGGGCGCAGTGTGGATCTGGCTGTGTCCACTGACCCACGGCAGACGGGTAGGCAGGGCGCAGTGCGGATCTGGCTGTGTCCCCTCACCCACGGCAGACGTTCAGGTAGGGCGCAGTGCGGATCTGGCTGTGTCCACTCACCCACGGGAGACGGGTAGGCAAGGCAAACTGTGGATCTCGCTGTGTCCACTCACCCACAGGAGACAGGCAGAGAGGGTGCTGTGTGGATCTGGCTATGTCCACTGACCCACGGCATACGGTCAAGCAGGGCACAGTGCGGATCTGGCTGTGTCCACTCACCCACAGCAGAGGGTCAGGCAGGGCGTAAAGCGGATCTGGCTGTGTCCACTCACCCACGGGAGATGGGCAGGCAAGGCGCAGTGCGGATCTAGCTGTGTCCACTCACCCACGGGAGACGGGCAGGCAGAACGTAGTGCGGATCTGGCTGTGTCCACTCACCCACGGGAGACGGGCAGGCAAGGCGCAGTGTGGATCTGGCTGTGTCCACTCACCCACAAGAGACGGACAGAGAGAGTGCTGTGTGGATCTGGCTATGTCCACTGACCCACGGCAGACGGGCAGGCAGGGCGCAGTGCGGATCTGGCTGTGACCCCTCACCCATAGCAGACGGTCAGGCAGGGCGCAGTGCGGATCTAGCTGTGTCCACTCACCCACGGGACACGGGCAGGCAGGGCGCAGTGCGGATCTGGCTGTGTCCACTCACCCACGGGAGACGGGCAGGCAGGGCGCAGTGCGGATCTGGCTGTGTCCACTCACGCACAGGAGACGGGCAAGCAAGGTGCAGTGTGGATCTGGCTGTGTCCATCACCCACAGGAGACGGGCAGAAAGGGCGCTGTGTGGATCTGACTATGTCCACTGACCCACGGCAGACGAGCAGGCAGGGCGCAGTGCGGATCTGGCTGTGTCCAATCACCCACAATAGACGGGCAGGCAGGGCGCTGTGCGGATCTGGCTGTGTTCACTCACCCACGGGAGAAGGTCAGGCAGGGCACAGTGCGGATCTGGCTGTGTCCACTCACCCACGGTAGACGGGTAGGCAAGGCGCAGTGTGGATCTGGCTGTGTCCACTCACCCACGGGAGACGGGCAGAGAGGGTGCTGTGTGGATCTGGCTATGTACAGTGACCCACGGCAGACGGGCAGGAAGGGCGCAGTGCGGATCTGGCTATGTCCACAGTCCCACGGGAGATGGGCAGGCAAGGCGCAGTGCAGATCTGGCTGTGTCCACTGACCCACGGCACACGGGCAGGCAGGGCGCAGTCCGGATATGGCTGTTTCCACTCACCCACGGCAGACGGTCAGGAAGGGCGCAGTGCGGATCTGGCTGTGTCCACTGACCCACGGGAGACGGGCAGGCAGGGCGCAGTGCGGATCTGGCTGTGTCCACTCACCCACGGCAGACGGGCAGGCAGGGCGCAGTGCGGATCTGGCTGTGTCCACTCACCCACGGGAGACGGGCAGGCAGGGCGCAGTGTGGATCTGGCTGTGTCCACTCACCCACGGGAGACGGGCAGGCAAGGCGCAGTGTGGATCTGGCTGTGTCCACTCACCCACAGGAGACGGGCAGAAAGGGCGCTGTGTGGATCTGGGTATGTCCACTGACCCACAGCAGACAGGCAGGCACGGCGCAGTGCGGATCTGGCTGTGTCCAATCACCCACGGCAGACGGGCAGGCAGGGCGCAGTGCGGATCTGGCTGTGTCCACTCACCCACGGCAGACGGTCAGGCAGGGCGCAGTGCGGATCTGGCTGTGTCCACTCACCCACGGGAGACGGGCAGGCAGGGCGCAATGGGGATCTGGCTGTGTACACTCACCCACGGGAGACGGCCAGGCAAGGCGCAGTGTGGATCTGGCTGTGTCCACTCACCCACGGGAGACGGGCAGAGAGTGTGCTGTGTGGATCTGGCTATGTCCACTGACCCACGGCAGACGGGCAGGCAGGGCGCAGTGCGGATATGGCTGAGTCCACTCACCCACGGGAGACAAGTAGGCAAAGCGCAGTGTGGATCTGGCTGTGTCCACTCACCAGCGGGAGACGGGCAGAGAGGGTGCCTTGTGGATCTGGCTATGTCCACTGACCCACGGCAGACGGGCAGGCAGGGCGGTGTGCGGATCTCGCTGTGTCCACTCACCCACGGCAGACGGGCAGGCAGGGTGCAGTGCGGATCTGGCTGTGTCCACTCACCCACGGGAGACGGGCAGGCAGGGCGCAGTGTGGATCTGGCTGTGTCCACTCACCCACGGGAGACGGGCAGAAAGGGCGCAGTGTGGATCTGGCTGTGTGCACTCACCCACGGGAGACGGCCAGAGAGGGTGCTGTGTGGATCTCGCTATGTCCACTGACCCACAGCAGACGGGCAGGCAGGGCGCAGTGCGGATCTGGCTGTGTCCCCTCACCCAAGGCAGACCGTCAGGCAGGGCGCAGTGCGGATCTGGCTGTGTCCACTCCCCCACGGGAGACGGGCAGGCAGGGCGCAGTGCGGATCTGGCTGTGTCCAATCACCCACGGCAGACGGGCAGGCAGGGTGCAGTGCGGATCTTGCTGTGTCCACTCACCCACGGGAGACTGTCAGGCAGGGCACAGTGCGGATCTGGCTGTGTCCACTCACCCACGGGAGACGGGTAGGCAAGACGCAGTGTGGATCTGGCTGTGTCCACTCACCCACGGGAGACGGGCATAGAGGGTGCTGTGTGGATCTGGCTATGTCCACTGACCCATGGCAGACTGGCATGAAGGGCGCAGTGCGGACCTGACTGTGCCCAGTGACCCACGGGAGACCGGCAGGCAAGGCGCAGTGGAGATCTGGCTATGTACACTGACCCACGGCACACGGGCAGGCAGGGCCCAGTCCGGATCTGGCTGTGTCCACTGACCCACGGGAGACGGGCAGGCAATGCGCAGTGTGGATCTGGCTGTGTCCACTCACCCACGGGAAACGGGCAGAGAGGGTGCTGTGTGGATCTGGTTATGTACACTGACCCACGGCAGACGGGCAGGTAGGGCCGTGTGCGGATCTGGCTGTGTCCACTCACCCACGGCAGACGGTCAAGTAGGGCGCAATGCGGATCTGGCTGTGTCCACTCACCCACGGGAGACGGGCAGGCAGGGAGCAGTGCGGATCTCGCTGTGTCCACTCACCCACGCCAGACGGTCGTGAAGGGCGCAGTGCGGATCTGGCTGTGTCCACTAACCCACGGGAGACGGGCAGGCAGGGCGCAGTGCGGATCTGGCTGAGTCCACTCACCCACGGCAGACAGGCAGGCAGGGCGCAGTGCGGATCTGGCTCTGTCCACTCACCCACGGGGGACGTGTAGGCAAAGAGCAGTGAGGATCTGGCTGTGTCCACTCACTCACGGGAGAAGGGCAGAGAGGGTGGCGTGTGTATTTGGCTATGTCCACTGACCCACGGAAGACGGGCAGGCAGGGCGCAGTGCGGATCTGGCTGTGTCCCCTCACCCACGGCAGACGGTCAGGCAGGGCGCAGTGCGGATATGGCTGTGTCCACTCACGCACGGGAGACGGGTAGGCAAGAAGCACTGTGGATCTGGCTGTGTCCACTCACCCACGGGAGACGGGCAGAGAGGGTGCTGTGTAGATCTGGCGATGTCCACTCACCCACGGCAGACGGGCATGCAGGGCGCCGTGCGGATCTGGCTGTGTCCACTCACCCACGGGAGACGGGCAGGCAAGGCGCAGTGTGGATCTGGCTGTGTCCACTCACCAACGGGAGACGGGCAGAGAGGGTGCTGTGTGGATCTGGCTATGTACACTGACCCACAGGAGACGGGCAGGCAGGGCGCAGTGCGGATCTGGCTCTGTCCAATCACCCACGGCAGACTGGCATGCAGGGCGCAGTGCGGATCTGGCTGTGTCCACTCACCCACGGGAGACGGTCAGGCAGGGCACAGTGCGGATCTGGCTGTGTCCACTCACCCACGGGAGACGGGTAGGGAAGGCGCAGTGTGGATCTGGCTGTGTCCACTCACCCACGGGAGACGGGCAGGCAAGGCGCAGTGTGGATCTGGCTGTGTCCACTCACCCACGGGAGACGGGCAGAGAGGGTGCTGAGTGGATCTGGCTATGTACACTGACGCACGGGAGACGGGCAGGCAGGGCGCAGTGCGGATCTGGCTGTGTCCAATCACCCACGGCAGACGGGCAGGCAGGGCGCAGTGCGGATATGGCTGTGTCCACTCACCCACGGCAGACGGTCAGGCAGAGCACAGTGCGGATCTCGCTGTGTCCACTCACCCACGGGAGACTGGTAGGCAAGGCGCAGTGTGGATCTGGCTGTGTCCACTCACCCACGGGAGACGGGCAGAGAGGGTGCTGTGTGGATCTGGCTATGTCCACTGACCCACGGCAGACTGGCAGGAAGGGCGCAGTGCGGATCTGGCTGTGTCCACTGACCCACGGGAGACGGGCAGGCAAGGCGCAGTACAGATCTGGCTGTGTCCACTGTCCCACGGCACACGGGCAGGCAGGGCGCAGTGCGGATCTGGCTGTGTCCACTCACCCACGGGAGACGGGCAGGCAATGCGCAGTGTGGATCTGACTGTGTCCACTCACCCTCGGGAGACGGGCAGAAAGGGTGCTGTGTGGATCTGGTTATATACACTGACCCACGGCAGACGGGCAGGCAAGGCGCAGTGCGGATCTGGCTGTGTCCACTCACCCACGGGAGACGGGCAGGCAAGGTGCAGTGTTTATCTGGCTGTGTCCATCACCCACGGTAGACGGGCAGAAAGGGCGCTGTGTGGATCTGGCTATGTCCACTGACCCACGGCAGACGGGCAGGTAGGGCGTAGTGCGGATCTGGCTGTGTCCAATCACCCTCGGCAGACAGGCAGGCAGGGCGCGGTGCGGATCTGGCTGTGTACCCTCACCCACGGCAGACGGTCAGGCAGGGCGCAGTGCGGATCTGGCTGTGTCCACTCGCCCACGGCAGACGGGCAGGCAGGGCGCAGTGCGGATCTGGCTGTTTCCAATCACCCACGGCAGACGAGCAGGCAGGGCGCAGTGCGGATATGGCTGTGTCCACTCACCCACGGGAGACGGGTAGGCAAGGCGCAGTGTGGATCTGGGTGTGTCCACTCACCCACGAGAGACGGGCAGGCAGGGCGCAGTGCGGATCTGGCTGAGTCCACTCACACACGGCAGACGGGCAGGCAGGGCGCAGTGCGGATCTGGCTGTTTCCAATCACCCACGGCAGACGAGCAGGCAGGGCGCAGTGCGGATATGGCTGTGTCCACTCACCCACGGGAGACGGGTAGGCAAGGCGCAGTGTGGATCTGGCTGTGTCCACTCACCCACGGGAGACGGGCAGGCAAGGCGCAGTGTGGATCTGGCTGTGTCCACTCACCCACGGGAGACGGGCAGAGAGGGTTCTGTGTGCATCTGGCTATGTACACTGACCCACGGGAGACGGGCAGGCAGGGCGCAGTGCGGATCTGGCTGTTTCCAATCACCCACGGCAGACGGTCAGGCAGGGCACAGTGCGGATCTCGCTGTGTCCACTCACCCACGGGAGACGGGTAGGCAAGGCGCAGTGTTGATCTGGCTGTGTCCACTCACCCACGGAGGACGAGCAGAGAGGGTGCTGTGTGGATCTGGCTATGTCCACTGACCCACGGCAGACTGGCAGGAAGGGCGCAGTGCGGATCTGGCTGTGTCCACTGACCCAGTGGAGACGGGCAGGCAAGGTGCAGTGCAGATCTGGCTGTGTCCACTGTCCCATGGAACACGGGCAGGCAGGGCGCAGTGCGGATCTGGCTGTGTCCACTAACCCACGGGAGACGGGCAGGCAATGCGCAGTGTGGATCTGACTGTGTCCACTCACCCACGGGAGACGGGCAGAGAGGGTGCTGTGTGGATCTGGTTATATACACTGACCCACGGCTGACGGGCAGCCAGGGCCGTGTGCGGATCTGGCTGTGTCCACTCACCAACGGCAGATGGTCAGGAAGGGCGCAGTGCGGATCTGGCTGTGTCCACTGACCCACGGGAGACGGGCAGGCAGGGCGCAGTGCGGATCTGGCTGTGTCCAATTACCCACGGCAGACGGGCAGGCAGGGCGCAGTGCGGATCTGGCTGTGTCCAATCACCCTCGGCAGACAGGCAGGCAGGGCGCAGTGCGGATCTAGCTGTGTACCCTCACCCACGGCAGACGGTCAGGCAGGGCGCAGTACGGATATGGCTGTGTCCACTAACCCACGGGAGACAAGCAGCCAAGGCGCACTGTGGATTTGGCTGTGTCCACTCACCCAAGGCAGATGGGCAGGCAGGGCGCAGTGCGGATCTGGCTGTGTCCACTCACCCACGCGAGACGTGTAGGCAAAGCGCAGTGTGGATCTGGCTGTGTCCACTCACTCACGGGAGACGGGCAGAGAGGGTGGCGTTTGTATCTGGCAATGTCCACTGACCCACGGCAGACGGGCAGGCAGGGCGCAGTGCGGATCTGGCTGTGTCCCCTCACCCACGGCAGACGGTCAGGCAAGGCGCAGTGCGGATCTGGTTGTGTCCACTCACCCACGGGAGACGGGTAGGCAAGAAGCATTGTGGATCTGGCTGTGTCCACTCACCCACGGGAGAGGGGAAGAGAGGGTGCTGTGTGGATCTGGCTATGTCCACTGACCCACGGCAGACGGGCAGGCAGGGCGGTGTGCGGATCTGGCTGTGTCCACTCACCAACGGGAGACGGGCAGGCAAGGCGCAGTGTGGATCTGGCTGTGTCCACTCACGCACGGGAGACGGGCAGAGAGGGTGCTGTGTGGATCTGGCTATGTACACTGACCCACAGGAGACGGGCAGGCAGGGCGCAGTGCGGATCTGGCTGTGTCTAATCACCCACAGCAGACGGGCAGGCAGGGCGCAGTGCGGATCTGGCTGTGTCCACTCACCCACGGGAGACGGTCAGGCAGGGCACAGTGCGGATCTGGCAGTGTCCACTCACCCACGGGAGATGGGTAGGCAAGGCGCAGTGTGGATCTGGCTGTGTCCACTCACCCACGGGAGACGGGCATAGAGGGTGCTGTGTGGATCTGGCTATGTCCACTGACCCACGGCAGATTGGCAGGAAGGGCGCAGTGCGGATCTGGCTGTGTCCACTCACCCACGGGAGACGGGCAGGCAAGGCGCAGTGTGGATCTTCCTATGTCCACTCACCCAGGGGAGATGGGCAGGCAATGCGTAGTGTGGATATGGCTGTGTCCACTCACCCACGGGAGAAGGGCAGAGAGAGTGCTGTGTGGATCTGGCTATGTCCGCAGACCCACGGCAGACGGGCAGGCAGGGCGCAGTGCGGATCTGGCTGTGTACACTCACCCAAGGCAGACGGTCAGGCACGGCGCCGTGCGGATCTGGCTGTGTCCACTCATCCGCGGGAGACGGGCAGGCAAAGCGCGGTGCGGAACTGGCTGTGTCCACTCACCCACGGGAAACAGGTGGCAGGGCGCAGTGCGGATCTGGCTGTGTCCACTCACCCACGGCAGACGGTCAGGCAGGGCGCAGTGCGGATTTGGCTGTGTCCACTCACCCACGGGAGACAGGTAGGCAAGGCCCAGTGTGGATCTGGCTGTGTCCACTCACCCACGGGAGACGGGCAGAGAGGGTGCTGTGTGGATCTGGCTATGTCCACTGACCCACGGCAGACGGGCAGGCAGGGCGCAGTGCGGATCTGGCTGTGTCCACTCACCTGCGGCAAACGGTCAGGCAGGGCGCAGTGCGGATCTGGCTGTGTCCACTAACCCATGGCAGAGGGTCAGGAAGGGCGCAGTGCGGATCTGGCTGTGTCCACTGACCCACGGGAGACGGGCAGGCAAGGCGCACTGTGGATCCGGCTGTGTCCACTCACCCACGGAAGACGGGCAGAGAGGGTGCTGTGTGGATCTGGCTATGTCCACTGACCCACGGCAGACGAGCAGGCAGGCCGCAGTGCACATCTGGCTGTGTCCACTAACCCACGGGAGACGGGCACGCAAGGCGCAGTGTGGATCTGGCTGTGTCCACTCACCCACGAGAGACGGGCACTGATGGTGCTGTGTGGATCTGGTTATGTCTACTGAACCACGGAAGACGGGCAGGCAGGGCGCAGTGCGGATCTGGCTGTGTCCACTCACCCACGGGAGAGGGGCAGGCAAGGCGCAGTGTGGATCTGGCTGTGTCCACTCACCCACGGGAGACGGGGAGAGAGGGTGCTGTGTGGATCTGGCTATGTCCACTGACCCACGGCAGACGGGCAGGCAGGGCGCAGTGTGGATCTGTCTGTGTCCAATCACCCACGGCAGACAAGCAGGCAGGGCGCAGTACGGATCTGGCTGTGTCCACTCACCCACGGCAGACGGTCAGGCATGGCGCAGTGCAGATCTGGCTGTGTCCACTCACCCACGGGAGACGGGCAGAGAGGGTGCCGTGTGGATCTGGCTATGTCCACTGACCCACGGTAGACGGGCAGGCAGGGCGCAGTGCGGATGTGGCTGTGTCCCCTCACCCACGGCAGATGGTCAGGCAGGGTGCAGTGCGGATCTGGCTGTGTCCACTCACCCACGGGAGACGGGTAGGCAAGGCGCAGTGTGGATCTGGCTGTGTCCACTCACCGACGAGAGACGGGCAGAGAGGGTACGGTGTGGATCTGGCTATGTCCACTGACCCACGGCAGACGGGCAGGCAGGGCGCAGTGCGGATCTGGCTGTGTCCACTCACCCAAGGGAGACGGGCAGGCAAGGCGCAGTGTGGATCTGGCTGTGTCCACTCACCCACGGGAGACGGGCTGAGAGGGTGCTATGTGGATCTGGCTATGTCCACTGACCCACGCCAGACGGGCAGGAAGGGCGCAGTGCGGATCTGGCTGTGTCCACTCACCGACGGCAGACGGTCAGGCAGGGCGCAGTGCGGATCTGGCTGTGTCCACTCACCCACGGGAGACGGGCAGGCAGGGCGCAGTGCGGATCTGGCTGTGTCCACTCACCGACGGGAGACGGGTAGGCAAGGCGCAGTGTGGATATGGCTCTGTCCACTCACCCACGGGAGACTGGCAGAGTGGGTACTGTGTGGATCTGGCTATGTCCAGTGACCCACGGCAGACGGGCAGGCAGGGCGCAGTGCGGATCTGGCTGTGTCCACTCACCCACGGGAGATGGGTAGGCAAGGCGCACAGCGGATCTGGCTGTGTCCACTCACCCACTTGAGACGGGCCGGCAAGGCGCAGTGTGGATCTGGCTGTGTCCACACAGCAACCGGAGACGGGCAGGAACTGCGCAGTGTGGATGTGGCTGTGTCGACACACCCACGGGAGACGGGAGACTGGGCGCAGTGTGAAACTGGCTGTGTCCACACACACACGGGAGACAAGCAGGCAGGGCGCAGTGTGGTTCTGGCTCTGTCCACTCACACACGGGAGGCGGGCAGGCAGTGGTGCAGTGTGGAACTGACTGTGTCCACACTCCCATGGGTGACGGGCAGGCAGGGCGCAGGGTGGAACTTGCCGTGTCCACACACCCATCGGAGAAGGGCAGGTAGGGTGCTGTGCGGACGTGGCTGTTTCCACTCACCCACGGGAGACAGGCAGGAAGGGTGCTGTGCGGACGTGGCTGTGTCCACTCACCCACGGGAGACAGGCAGGCAGGGCAATGTGTGGAACTGGCTGTGACCATACACCCACGGGAGACGGGCAGGTAGGGATCTGTGTGGAACTGGCTGTGTCCACTCACCCACGGGATACGGGCATGCAGGGCGCAGTTGGAACTGGCTGTTTCTACACACCCACGGGAGATGGGCAGACAGGGCACAGTGTGGATAAGGCTGTGTCCACTCACCCACGGGAGAAGGGCAGACAGGGCACAGTGTGGAACTTTTTTGTCCACACATCCACGGGAGATGGGCGGGCAGGGCACAGTGTGGATGTGGCTGTGTCCTCTCACCCACGGGAGACAGGCAGGCAGGGCGCAGTGTGGATCTTGCCGTGTCCACACACCCACAGGAAACGGGCAGGCAGTTAGCAGTGTGGAAATGGCTGTGTCCATATACCCACGGGAGACAGGCAGGCAGGGATCTGTGTGGAACTGGCTGTGTCCACTCACCCATGGGAGAGGGGCAGGCAGGGCGCTGTGTGGATCTGGCTGTGTCCACGCACCCACGGGAGATGGGCAGGAGGGCTCTGTGTGGAACTGGCCTTGTCCACTCACCCACGGGAGCTAGGCACGCAGGGCGCAGTGTGGATCTGGCTGTGTCCACTCACCCAAGGGTGACGAGCAGGCAGGGCGCTGTGTGGAACTGGCTGTGTCCACACACCAACCGGAGACTGGCAGGCAGGGCGCAGTGTGGTTCTGGCTGTGTCCATTCACAGACGGGAGACGAGCAGACAGGGCGCAGTGTGGAATTGGCTGTGTCCACAAACCCACGGGAGACAAGCAGGCAGGGCGCAGTGTGGATCTGGCTGTGTCCACTCACCTAAGGGAGACCGGCAGGCAGAGCGCATTGTGGAAATGGCTGTGTCCACACACCCACGGGAGACGGGTAGGCAGGACTCTTTGTGGAAATGGCTCTGTTCACTCACCCACGGGTATCGGGCAGGCAGGGCGCAGAGTGGATGTGGCTGTGTCCACTCACCCATGGGAGACGGGCAGACAGGGCACAGTGTTGAACTGGCTGTGTCCACACACCCACGGGAGACGGGCAGGCAGGGCGCAGTGTGGATGTAGCTGTGTCCTCTCACTCACGGGAGACGGGCAGACAGGGCGCAGTGTGGAACTGGCTATGTCCACGCACCCACGGGAGACAGGCAGGAGGGCTCTGTGTGGAACTTCCTGTGTCCACACACCCACAGGAGACGGGCAGACAGGGTGCAGTATGGAACTGGCTGTGTCCACACACTGACGGGAGACGGGCAGGCAGGGCGCAGTGTGTATATGGCTGTGTCCACTCATGCATGGGTGACGAGCAGACGGGCGCAGTGTGGAACTGGCTGTGTCCATACACCCACGGGAGACGGGTAGGTAGGGATCTGTGTGGAATTGGCTGTGTCCACTCACCCACGGGAGAGTGACAGGCAGGGGTCAGTGTGCATTTGGCTGTGTCCACTCACCCACCGAAAACGGGCAGGCAGGGCGCAGTGTGTAACTGACTGTGTCCACACACCCTCGGGAGATGGGCAGGGAGGGTGCAGTGTGGATCTGGTTGTGTCCACTCACCCATGGGAGACGGGCACGCAGGGCGCAGTGTGGATCTGGCTGTGTCCACTCACCCACGGGAGACGGGCAGGCAAGGCGCAGTGTGGATCTGGCTGTGTCCACTCACCCACGGGAAACGGGCAGAGAGTGTGCTGTGTGGATCTGGCTATGTCCACTGACCCACAGCAGACGGGCAGGCAGGGCGCAGTGCGGATCTGGCTGTGTCCCCTCACCTACAGCAGACGGTCAGGCAGGGCGCAGTGCGGATCTGGCTGTGTCCACTCACCCACGGGAGACGGGCAGGCAAGGCGCACTGAGGATCTGGCCGTGTCCACTCACCCACGGCTGACGGGCAGGCAGGGCACACTTCGGATCTGGCTATGACCACTCACCAACGGGAGACGGGTAGGCAAAGCCCACTGTGGATCTTTGTGTCCACTCTCCCACGGGAGACGGGCAGAGAGGTTGCCGTGTGGATCTGGCTATGTCCACTGACCCACGGCAGACGGTCAGGCAGGGCGCAGTGCGGATCTGGCTGTGTCCACTCACCCACGGGAGACGGGCAGGCAAGGCTCAGTGTGGATCTGGCTGTGTCCACTCACCCACGGGAGACGGGCAGAGAGGGTGCTATGTGGATCTGGCTATGTCCACTGACCCACGGCAGACGGGCAGGCAGGGCGCAGTGCGGATCTGGCGGTGTCCACGCACCCACGGGAGACGGGCAGAGAGGGTGCTGTGTGGATCTGGCTATGTCCACTGACCCACGGCAGACGGGCAGGCAGGGCGCAGTGCGGATCTGGCTGTGTCCACTCACACACGGGAGACGGGCAGAGAGTGTGTTGTGTGGATCTGGCTATGTCCACTGACCCACGGCAGACGGGCAGGCAGGGCACAGTGCGGATCTGTCTGTGTCCAATCACCCACGGCAGACGGGCAGGCAGGGCGCAGTGCGGATCTGGCTGTGTCCACTCACCCACGGCAGACAGTCAGGCAGGGCACAGTGCGGATCTGGCTGTGTCCACTCACCCACGGGAGACGGGGAGGCAAGGCGCAGTGTGGATCTGGCTGTGTCCACTCACCCACGGGAGCTGGGCAGAGAGTGTGCTGTGTGGATCTGGCTATGTCCACTGACCCACGGCAGACGGGCAGGCAGGGCGCAGTGCGGATATGGTTGTTTCCACTGACCCATGGCAGACGGGAAGGCAGGGCGCAGTGCAGATCTGGCTGTGTCCACTCACCCAGGTGAGATGGGTAGAGAGGGTGCTGTGTGGATCTGGCTATGTCTACTGACCCACGGCAGACGGGCAGGCAGGGCGCAGTGCGGATCTGGCTGTCTCCCCTCAAGCACGGCAGACGGTCAGGCAGGGCGCAGTGCGGATCTGTCTGTGTCCAATCACCCACGGCAGACAAGCAGGCAGGGCGCAGTGCAGATCTGGCTGTGTCCACTCACCCACGGCAGATGGGCAGGAAGGGCGCAGTGCGAATCTGGCTGTGTCCACTCACCCACGGGAAAAGGGCAGGCAGGGCGCAGTGCGGATCTGGCTGTGTCCACTCACCCACGGCAGACGGTCAGGCAGGGCGCAGTGCGGATCTGGCTGTGTCCACTCACCCACGGGAGAGGGGCAGGCAAGGCGCAGTGTGGATCTGGCTGTGTCCACTGACCCACGGGAGACGGGGAGAGAGGGTGCTGTGTGGATCTGGCTATGTCCACTGACCCACGGCAGACGGGCAGGCAGGGCGCAGTGCGGATCTGTCTGTGTCCAATCACCCACGGCAGACAAGCAGGCAGGGCGCAGTGCGGATCTGGCTGTGTCCACTCACCCACGGCAGACGGTCAGGCATGGCGCAGTGCAGATCTGGCTGTGTCCACTCACCCACGGGAGACGGGCAGAGAGGGTGCTGTGTGGATCTGGCTATGTCCACTGACCCACGGTAGACGGGCAGGCAGGGCGCAGTGCGGATGTGGCTGTGTCCCCTCACCCACGGCAGATGGTCAGGCAGTGTGCAGTGCGGATCTGGCTGTGTCCACTCACCCACGGGAGACGGGTAGGCAAGGCGCAGTGTGGATCTGGCTGTGTCCACTCACCCACGAGAGACGGGCAGAGAGGGTACGGTGTGGATCTGGCTATGTCCACTGACCCACGGCAGACGGGCAGGCAGGGCGCAGTGCGGATCTGGCTGTGTCCACTCACCCACGGCAGACAGGCATGCAGGGCGCAGTGCCGATCTGGCTGTGTCCACTCACCCACGGGAGTCGGGCAGGCAAGGCGCAGTGTGGATCTGGCTGTGTCCACTCACCCACGGGAGACGGGCAGAGAGGGTGCTGTGTGGATCTGGCTATGTCCACCGACCCACGGCAGACGGGCAGGAAGGGCGCAGTGCGGATCTGGCTGTGTCCACTCACCCACGAAAGATTGCCAGGCAGGGCGCAGTGCGGATCTGGCTGTGTCCACTAACCCATGGGAGACGGGCAGGCAGGGCGCAGTGCGGATCTGGCTGTGTCCACTCACCCACGGGAGACGGGCAGAGAGGGTGCTGTGTGGATCTTGCTATGTCCACTGACCCACGGCAGACGAGCAGGCAGGGCGCAATGCGGATGTGGCTGTGTCCACTCACCCACGGCAGACGGGCAGGCAGGGCGCAGTGCGGATCTGGCTGTGTCCAATCACCCACGGCAGACGAGCAGGCAGGGCGCAGTGCGGATCTGGCTGTGTCCACTCACAAATGGGAGACGGACAGGCAAGGTGCAGTGTGGATCTAGCTGTGTCCACTCACCCACGGGAGACGGACAGAGAGGGTGCTGTGTGGATCTGGCTATGTCCACTCACCCACGGCAGACGGGCAGGCAGGGCGCAGTGCGGATCTGGCTGTGTCCACTCACCCAAGGGAGGCGGTCAGGCAGTGCGCAGTGCGGATCTGGCTGTGTCCACTCACCCACGGGAGACGGGTAGGCAGGGCGCAGTGCCGATCTGGCTGTGTCCACTCACCCACGGCAGACGGCCAGGCAGGGCGCAGTGCGGATCTGGCTGTGTCCACTCACCCACGGGAGACGGGCAGGCAAGGCGCAATGCGGATCTGGCTGTGTCCACTCACCCACGGGAGACGGGCAGGCAGAGCGCAGTGCGGATCTGGCTGTCTCCACTCACCCACGGGAGACCGGCAGGCAAGGCGCAGTGCGGATCTGGCTGTGTCCACTAACCAACGGGAGACGGGCAGGCAAGACGCAGTTCGGATCTGGCTGTGTCCACTCACCCACGGGAGACGGGCAGGCAGGGCGCAGTGCGGATCTGGCTGTGTCCACTCACCCACGGAAGATGGGCAGGCAGGGCGCAGTGCGGATCTGGCTGTGACCACTCACCCATGGGAGACGGGCAGGCAGGGCGCAATGCGGATCTGGCTGTGTCCACTCACCCAGGGGAGACGGACTGGCAAGGCGTAGTGTGGATGTGGCTGTGTCCACTCACCCACGGGAGACGGGCAGAGAGGGTGCCGTGTGGATCTGGCTATGTCCACTGACCCACGGCAGACGGGCAGGCAGGGTGCAGTACGGATCTCGCTGTGTCCACTCACCCACGGCAGGCGGTCAGGCAGGGCGCAGTGTGGATCTGGCTGTGTCCACTCACCCACGGCAGGCGGTCAGGCAGGGCGCAGTGCGGATCTGGCTGTGTCCACTCACCCACGGCAGACGGTCAGGCAGGGCGCAGTTCGGTTCTGGCTGTTTCCACTCACCCACGGGAGACGGGCAGGCAAGGCGCAGTGCAGATCTGGCTGTGTACACTCACCCACGGCAGACGGGCAGGCAGGGCTCAGTGCCCATCTGGCTGTGTCCACTCACCCACGGCAGAGGGGCAGGCAGGGCGCAGTGCGGATCTGGCTGTGTCCACTAAGCCACGGGAGACGGGCATGCAGGGCGCAGTGCGGATCTGGCTGTGTCCACTCACCCACGGCAGACGGAAAGGCAGGGCGCAGTGCGGATCTGGCTGTGTCCACTCACCCACGGGAGACGGGTAGGCAGGGCGCAGTGCAGATCTGGCTGTGTCCACTCACCCACGGGAGACGGGTAGGCAGGGCGCAGTGCGGATCTGGCTGTGTCCACTCACCCACGGCAGACGGCCAGGCAGGGCGCAGTGCGGATCTGGCTGTGTCCACTCACCCACGGGAGACGGGCAGGCAAGGCGCAATGCGGATCTGGCTGTGTTCACTCACCCACGGGAGACGGGCAGGCAGGGCGCAGTGCGTATCTGGTTGTGTCCCATCACCCACGGCAGACGGCCCGGCAGGGCGCAGTGCGGATCTGGCTGTGTCCACTCACCCACGGCAGACGGCCAGGCAGGGCGCAGTGCGGATCTGGCTGTGTCCACTCACCCACGGAAGATGGGCAGGCAGGGCGCAGTGCGGATCTGGCTGTATCCACTCACCCATGAGAGACAGGCAGGAAGGGCGCAGTGCTGATCTGGCTGTGTCCACTCACCCACGGGAGTCGGGCAGGCAAGGCGCAGTGTGGATCTGGCTGTGTCCACTCACCCACGGGAGACGGGCAGAGAGGGTGCTGTGTGGATCTGGCTATGTCCACCGACCCACGGCAGACGGGCAGGAAGGGCGCAGTGCGGATCTGGCTGTGTCCACTCACCCACGGGAGGCGGGCAGGCAAGGCGCAGTGTGGATCTCGCTGTGTCCACTCACCCACGGGAGACGGGCAGAGAGGGTGCTGTGTGGATCTGGCTATGTCCACTGACCCACGGCAGACGGGCAGCCAGGGCGCAGTGCGGATCTGGCTGTGTCCGCTCACCCACGGGAGACGGGCATGCAGGGCGCAGTGCGGATCTGGCTGTGTCCACTCACCCACGAAAGATTGCCAGGCAGGGCGCAGTGCGGATCTGGCTGTGTCCACTCACCCATGGGAGACGGGCAGGCAGGGCGCAGTGCGGATCTGGCTGTGTCCACTCACCCAGGGGAGACGGGCAGGCAAGGCGAAGTATGGATCTGGCTGTGTCCACTCACCCACGGGAGACGGGCAGAGAGGGTGCTGTGTGGATCTGGCTATGTCCACTGACCCACGGCAGACGGGCAGGCAGGGCGCAGTGCGGATCTGGCTGTGTCCACTCACCCACGAGAGACGGGCAGAGAGGGTGCTGTGTGGATCTGGCTTTGTCAATCACCCACGGGAGACGGGAGGAGACGGTGCTGTGTGGATCTGGGTGTGTCCACTCACCCACGGTAGACGGGCAGGCAGGGCGCAGTGCGGATTTGGCTGTGTCCACTCACCCACGGGAGGCGGTCAGGCAAGGCGCAGTGTGGATCTGGCTGTGTCCACTCACCCACGGGAGACGGGCAGAGAGGGTGCTATGTGGATCTGGCTATGTCCACTGACCCACGGCAGACGGGCAGGCAGGGCCCAGTGCGGATCTGGCTCTGTCCACTCACCCACGGGAGACGGGCAGGCAGGGCGCAGTGCGGATCTGCCTGTGTCCACTCACCCTCGGCAGACGGGCAGGCAGGGCGCAGTGCGGATCTGGCTGTGTCCACTCACCCACGGGATACGGGCAGCCAGGGCGCAGTGCGGATCTGGCTGTGTCCAATCACCCACGGCAGACGGGCAGGCAGGGTGCAGTGCGGATCTGGCTGTGTCCACTCACCCACGGGAGACGGGCAGAGAGGGTGCTGTGTGGATCTTGCTATGTCCACTGACCCACGGCAGACGAGCAGGCAGGGCGCAATGCGGATGTGGCTGTGTCCACTAACGCACGGCAGACGGGCAGGCAGGGCGCAGTGCGGATCTGGCTGTGTCCAATCACCCACGGCAGACGAGCAGGCAGGGCGCAGTGCGGATCTGGCTGTGTCCACTCACAAATGGGAGACGGACAGGCAAGGCGCAGTGTGGATCTAGCTGTGTCCACTCACCCACGGGAGACGGACAGAGACGGTGCTGTGTGCATCTGGCTATGTCCACTCACCCACGGCAGACGGGCAGGCAGGGCGCAGTGCGGATCTGGCTGTGTCCACTCACCCAAGGGAGGCGGTCAGGCAGTGCGCAGTGCGGATCTGGCTGTGTCCACTCACCCACGGGAGACGGGTAGGCAGGGCGCAGTGCCGATCTGGCTGTGTCCACTCACCCACGGCAGACGGCCAGGCAGGGCGCAGTGCGGATCTGGCTGTGTCCACTCACCCACGGGAGACGGGCAGGCAAGGCGCAATGCGGATCTGGCTGTGTCCACTCACCCACGGGAGACGGGCAGGCAGAGCGCAGTGCGGATCTGGCTGTCTCCACTCACCCACGGGAGACAGGCAGGCAAG
This sequence comes from Microcebus murinus, assembly GCF_040939455.1. NCBI lineage: Eukaryota > Metazoa > Chordata > Mammalia > Primates > Cheirogaleidae > Microcebus > Microcebus murinus. Next base: position 32,037,367 of record NC_134125.1, on the reverse strand, counting down.
GCGCAGTGCGGATCTGGCTGTGTCCACTAACCCACGGGAGACGGGCAGGCAAGGCGCAGTTCGGATCTGGCTGTGTCCACTCACCCACGGGAGACGGGCAGGCAGGGCGCAGTGCGGATCTGGCTGTGTCCACTCACCCACGGAAGATGGGCAGGCAGGGCGCAGTGCGGATCTGGCTGTGTCCACTCACCCATGGGAGACGGGCAGGCAGGGCGCAGTGCGGATCTGGCTGTGTCCACTCACCCAGGGGAGACGGACTGGCAAGGCGTAGTGTGGATGTGGCTGTGTCCACTCACCCACGGGAGACGGGCAGAGAGGGTGCTGTGTGGATCTGGCTATGTCCACTGACCCACGGCAGACGGGCAGGCAGGGCGCAGTGCGGATCTGGCTGTGTCCACTCACCCACGAGAGACGGGCGTAGAGGGTGCTGTGTGGATCTGGCTTTGTCCAATCACCCACGGGAGACGGGAGGAGACGGTGCTGTGTGGATCTGGCTGTGTCCACTCACCCACGGTAGACGGGCAGGCAGGGCGCAGTGCGGATCTGGCTGTGTCCACACACACACGGGAGGCGGTCAGGCAAGGCGCAGTGTGGATCTGACTGTGTCCACTCACCCAGGGGAGATGGGTAGAGAGGGTACTGTGTGGATCTGGCTATGTCCACTGACCCACGGCAGACAGGCAGGCAGGGCGCAGTGCGGATCTGGCTGTATCCACTCACCCACGGCAGACTGGCAGGCAGGGCGCAGTGCAGACCTGGCTGGGTCCACTCACCCACGGGAAGCGGGCAGGCAAGGAGCAGTGTGGATATGGCTGTGTCCACTCACACACGGGAGATGGGCAGGCAAGGCGCAGTGCGGATCTGGCTGTGTCCACTCACCCACGGGAGACGGGCAGGTAGGGCGCAGTGCGGATCTGGCTGTGTCCACTCACCAACGGCAGACGGGCAGGCAGGGCGCAGTGCGAATCTGGCTGTGTCCACTCACCCACGGCACTCGGTCAGGCAGGGTGCAGTGCGGATCTGGCTGTGTCCACTCACCCATGGGAGACTGGCAGGCAGGGCGCAGTGGGGATCTGGCTGTGTCCACTCACCCACGGTAGACGGGCAGGAAGGGCGCTGTGCAGATCTGGCAGTGTCCACTCACCCATGGGAGACGGGCAGGCAGGGCGCACTGCGGATCTGGCTGTGTAAACTCACCCAGGGGAGACGGTCAGGCAAGGCGCAGTGTGGATCTGGCTGTGTCCACTCACCCACGGGAGACGGGCAGAGAGGGTGCTATGTGGATCTGGCTATGTCCACTGACCCACGGCAGACGGGCAGGCAGGGCCCAGTGCGGATCTGGCTCTGTCCACTCACCCACGGGAGTCGGGCAGGCAGGGCGCAGTGGGGATCTGGCTGTGTCCACTCACCCACGGGAGACGGGCAGGCAAGGTGCAGTGCGGATCTGGCTGTGTCCACTCACCCACGGGAGACGGGCAGAGACGGTGCTGTGTGGATCTGGCGATGTCCACTGACCCACGGCACACGGGCAGGCAGGGTGCAGTACGGATCTGGCTGTGTCCACTCACCCACGGCAGGCGGTCAGGCAGGGCGCAGTGTGGATCTGGCTGTGTCCACTCACCCACGGCAGACGGTCAGGCAGGGCGCAGTGCGGATCTGGCTGTGTCCACTCACCCACGGCAGACGTTCAGGCAGGGCGCAGTGCGGTTCTGGCTGTTTCCACTCACCCACGGGAGACGGGCAGGCAAGGCGCAGTGCGGATCTGGCTGTGTCCACTCACCCACGGAAGACAGGCAGGCAGGGCTCAGTGCCCATCTGGCTGTGTCCACTCACCCACGGCAGACGGGCAGGCAGGGCGAGGTGCGGATCTGGCTGAGTCTACTCACCCAGGGGAGACGGGAAGGCAAGGCGCAGTGTGGATCTGGCTGTGTCCACTCACCCACAGGAGACGGGCAGAGAGGGTGCTGTGTGGATCTGGCTATGTCCACTGACCCACGGCAGACGGGCAGGCAGGGCGCAGTGCGGATCTGGCTGTGTACACTAACCCACGGGAGACGGCCAGGCAAGGCGCAGTGCGGATCTGGCTGTGTCCACTCACCCACGGGAGACGGGCAGAGACGGTGCTGTGTGGATCTGGCTATGTCCACTGACCCACGGCAGACGGGCAGGCAGGGTGCAGTGCGGATCGGGCTGTGTCCACTCACCCACGGGAGACGGGTAGGCAGGGCGCAGTGCGGATCTGGGTGTGTCCACTCACCCACGGCAGACGGCCAGGCAGGGCGCAGTGCGGATATGGCTGTGTCCACTCACCCACGGGAGACGGGCACAGAGGGCGCAGTGCGGATCTGTCTGTGTCCACTGACCCACGGCAGACGGGCAGGCAGGGCGCAGTGCGGATCTGGCTGTGTCCACTCACCCACGGGATACGGGCATAGAGGGTGCTGTGTGGATCTGGCTATGTACACTGACCCACAGCAGACGGGCAGGCAGGGCGCAGTGCGGATCTGGCTGTGTCCACTCACCCACGGCAGACGGTCAGGAAGGGCGCAGTGCGGATCTGGCTGTGTCCACTCACCCACGGGAGACGGGCAGGCAGGGCGCAGTGCGGATCTGGCTGTGTCCACTCACACACGGCAGACGGGCAAGCAGGGCGCAGTGCGGATCTGGCTTTGTCCACTAACCCACGGGAGACGGGCAGGCAAGGCGCAGTTTGGATCTGGCTGTGTCCACTCACTTACGGGAGACGGGCAGAAAGGGCGCTGTGTGGATCTGTCTATGTCCACTGACCCACGGCAGATGGGCAGGCAAGGCGCAGTGCGGATCTGGCTGTGTCCAATCACCCACGGCAGACGGGCAGGCAGGGCGCAGTGCGGATCTGGCTGTGTCCACTCACCCACGGCAGACGGTCAGGCAGGGCGCAGTGCGGATCTGGCTGTGTCCACTCACCCACGGGAGACGGGTAGGCAAGGCCCAGTGTAGATCTGGCTGTGTCCACTCATCAACGGGAGAGGGGCAGAGAGGGTGCCGTGTGGATCTGGCTATGTCCACTGACACACGGCAGATGGGCAGGCCGGGCGCAGTGCGGATCTGGCTGTGTCCCCTCACCCACGGCAGACGGTCAGGCAGGGCGCAGTGCGGATCTGCCTATGTCCACTCACCCACGGGATATGGGTAGGCAGGGTGCAGTGTGGATCTGGCTGTGTCCACTCACGCACCGGAGACGGGCAGAGAGGGCGCAGTGCGGATCTGGCTGTGTGCACTCACCCATAGCAGACGGGCAGGCAGGGCACAGTGCGGATATGGCTGTGTCCACTCACCCAAGGGTGATGGGCAGGCAAGGTGCACTGTGGATCTTGCTGTGTCCACTCACCTACGGGAGACGTGCAGAGAGGGTGCTGTGGATCCGGCTACGTCCACTGACCCACGGCAGACGGGCAGGCAGGGCGCAGTGCGGATCTGGCTGTATCCAATCACCCACGGCAGACGGGCAGGCAGGGCGCAATGCGGATCAGGCTGTGTCCACTCACCCACGGCAGACGGTCAGGCAGGGCGCAGTGCGGATCTGGCTGTGTCCACTCACCCACGGGAGACGGGTAGGGAAGGCGCAGTGTGGATCTGGCTGTGTCCACTCACCCACGGGATACGGGAAGAAAGGGTGCTGTGTGGATCTGGCTATGTGCACTGACCCACGGCAGACGGGCAGGCAGGGCGCAGTGCGGATCTGGCTGTGTCCACTGACCCACGGCAGATGGGCAGGCAGGGTGCAGTGCGGATCTGGCTGTGTCCACTCAACCACGGGATACGGGCAGGCAAGGCGCAGTGTGGATCTGGCTGTGTCCACTGACCCACGGTAGACGGGCAGGCAGGGCGCAGTGCGGATCTGGCTGTGTGCAATCACCCACGGCGGACGGGCAGGCAAGGCGCAGTGCGGATCTGGCTGTGTCCAATCACCCACGGCAGACGGGCAGGCAGGGCGCAGTGCGGATCTGGCTATGTCCACTCACCCCCGGCAGACGGTCAGGCAGGGCGCAGTGCGGATCTGGCTGTGTTCACTCACCCATGGGAGACGGGCAGAGAGGGTGCTGTGTGGATCTGGCTATGTCCACTGACTCACGGCAGACGGGCAGGCAGGGCGCAGTGCGGATCTGGCTGTGTCCAATCACCCACGGCAGACGGGCAGGCAGGGCGCAGTGCGGATATGGCTGTGTCAACTCACCCACGGGAGACGTGCAGGTAAGGCCCATTGTGGATCTCGCTGTGTCCACTCACCCACGGCAGACGGGCAGGCAGTGCACAGTGCGGATCTGGCTGTGTCCACTCACCCACGGGAGACGGGTAGGCAAAGCGCAGTGTGGATCTGGCTGTGTCCACTCACCCACGGGAGACGGGCAGGCAAGGCGCAGTGTGGATCTGGCTGTGTCCACTAACCCACGGTAGAAGGGCAGAGAGGGTGCTGTGTAGGACTTGCTATGTCCACTGACCCACGGCATACGGGCAGGCAGGGCGCAGTGCGGATCTGGCTGTGTCCACTCACCCACGGCAGATGGGCAGGCTGGGCGCAGTGCGGATCTGGCTGTGTCCACTCACCCACGGGAGACGGGCAGGCAAGGCGCAGTGTGGATATGGCTGTTTCCACTGACCCACGGGAGACGAGCAGAGAGGGTGCTGTGTGGATCTGGCTATGTACACTGACCCACGGCAGACGGGCAGGCAGGGCGCAGTGCGGATCTGGCTATGTCCACTCTCCCACGGGAGACTGGCAGGCAGGGCCCAGTGCGGATCTGGCTGTGTCCACTCACACGGCAGACAGGCAGGCAGGGCGCAGTGCGGATCTGGCTGTGTCCACTCACCCACGGCAGACGGTCAGGCAGGGGGCTGAGCGGATCTGGCTGTGTCCACTCACCCACGGGAGACGGGTAGGCAAGGCGCAGTGTTGATCTGGCTGTGTCCACTCACCCACGGTAGACGGGCAGAGAGTGTGCTGTGTGGATCTGGTAATGTCCACTGACCCACGGCAGACGGGCAGGCAGGGCGCAGTGCGGATATGGCTGTGTCCAATCACCCACGGCAGTCGGGCAGGCAGGGTGATGTGCGGATCTGGCTGTGTCCACTCACCCACGGGATACGGGCAGGCAAGGCGCAGTGTGGATCTGTCTGTGTCCACTCACCCACGGGAGATGGGCAGAGAGGGTGCTGTGTGGATCTGACTATGTACACTGACCCATGGCAGACGGGCCCGCAGGGCGCAGTGCGGATCTGGCTGTGTCCACTCACCCACGGCAGACGGTCAGGAAGGGCTCAGTGCGGATCTGACTGTGTCCACTCACCCACGGGAGACGGGCAGGCATGGCGCAGTGCGGATCTGGCTGTGTCCACACACCCTCGGCAGACGGGCAGGCAGGGGGCAGTGCGGATCTGGCTGTGTACACTCACCCACGGCAGACGGGCAGGCAGGGCGTAGTACGGATCTGGCTGTGTCCACTCACCCACGGCAGATGGGCAGGCAGGGCGCAGTGCGGATCTGGCTGTGTCCACTCACCCACGGCAGACGGTCAGGCAGGGCGCAGTGCGGATCTGGCTGTGTCGACTCACCCACGGAAGACGGGCAGGCAGGGCGCAGTGCGGATCTGGCTGTGTCCACTCACCCACGGGAGACGGGTAGGCAAGGCGCAGTGTGGATCTGGCTATGTCCACTGACCCACGGGAGATGGGCAGAGAGGGTGCTGTGTGGATCTGGCTATGTCCACTGATCCACGGTAGACGGGTAGGGAGGGCGCAGTGTGGATCTGGCTATGTCCACTCTCCCACGGGAGACGGGGAGGCAGGGCGCAGTGCGAATCTGGATGTGTCCACTCACACACGGCAGAAGGAAGGGAGGGCGCAGTGCAGATCTGGCTGTGTCCACTCACCCATGGGAGACTGGCAGGCAAGGCGCAGTGTGGATCTGGCAGTGTCCACTCACCCACGGGACACGGGCAGAGAGGTTGCTGTGTGGATCTCGCTGTGTCCACTCACCCACGGCAGACGGGCAGGCTGGCGCAATGCGGATCTGGCTGTGTTCACTCACCCAAGGGAGACGGCGTGGCAAGGTGCAGTGTGGATCTGGCTGTGTCCACTCACCCACGGGAGACGGGCAAAGAGGGTGCTGTGTGGATCTGACAATGTACACTGACCCACGGCAGACGAGCAGGCAGGGCGCAATGCGGATCTGGCTGTGTCCACTCACCCACTGCAGACGGTCAGGAAGGGCGCAGTGCGGATCTGGCTGTGTCCACTCACCCACGGGAGACGGACAGGCAGGGCGCAGTGCGGATCTGGCTGTGTCCACTCACCCACGGGAGACGGGCAGAGAGTGTGCTGTGTGGATCTGGTTATGTACACTGACCCACGGCAGACGGGCAGGCAGGGCGCAGTGCGGATCTGGGTGTGTCCGCTCACCCACGGGAGACGGTCAAAGAGGGTGCTGTGTGGATCTGCCTATGTACACTGACCCACGTCAGATGGGCAGGCAGGGCGCAGTGCGAATATGGCTGTGTCCAATCACCCACGGCAGACGGGCAGGCAGGGTGCAGTGCGGATATGGCTGTGTCCAATCACCCACGGCAGAGGGGCAGGCAGGGCGCAGTGAGTATCTGGCTGTGTCCACTCACCCACGGCACACGGTCAGGCAGGGCGCAGTGCGGATCTGGCTGTGTCCAATCACCCACGGGAGACGGGTAGGCAAGGCGCCGTGTGGATCTGGCTGTGTCCACTCACCCAGGGGAGACGGGCAGAGAGGGTGCTGTGTGGATCTGGCTATGTCCACTGACCCACGGCAGACGGGCAGGCAGGGCGCAGTGCGGATCTGGCTGTGTCCAATCACCCACGGGAGACCGGTAGGCAAGGCGCAGTGTGGATCTGGCTGTGTCCACTCACCCACGGGAGACGGGCAGAGAGAGTGCTGTGTTGATCTGGCTGTGTGCACACACCCACGGGAGACGGGTAGGCAAGGCGCAGTGTGGATCTGGCTGTGTCCACTCACCCACGGGAGACGGGCAGAGAGGGTGCTGTGTTGATCTGGCTGTGTCCACACACCCACGGGAGACGGGTAGGCAAGGCGCTGTGTTGATCTGGCTGTGTCCACTCACCCACGGGTGACGGGCAGAGAGGGTGCTGTGTGGATCTGGCTATGTCCACTGACCCACGGCAGACGGGCAGGCAGGGCGAAGTGCGGATCTGGCTGTGTCCACTCACCCACGGCAGACGGGCAGGCAGGGCGCAGTGCGGATCTGGATGTGTCCACTCACCCACAGGAGACGGGCAGGCAAGGCGCAGTGTGCATCTGGCTGTGTCCACTCACCCACGGGAGACGGGCAAGGGGGTGCTGTATGTATCTGGCTATGTACACTGACCCACGGCAGACAAGCAGGCAGGGCGGTGTGCGGATCTGGCTGTGTCCACTCACCCACGGGAGACGGGCAGGCAGTGCGCAGTGCGGATTTGGCTGTGTCCACTCACCCACGGCAGACGGGCAGGCAAGGCACAGTGTGGATCTGGCTGTGTCCACTCACCCACGGGAGACGGGCAGAAAGGGCGCTGTGTGGATCTGGCTCTATCCACTGACCCACGGCAGACGGGAAGGCAGGGCGCACTGCGGATCTGGCTGTGTCCACTCACCCACGGGAGACAGGTAGGCAAGGCGCAGTGTGGATCTGGCTGTGTCCACTCACCCACGGCACACGGTCAGGCAGGGCGCAGTGCGGATCTGGCTGTGTCCAATCACCCACGGGAGACGGGTAGGCAAGGCGCCGTGTGGATCTGGCTGTGTCCACTCACCCAGGGGAGACGGGCAGAGAGGGTGCTGTGTGGATCTGGCTATGTCCACTGACCCACGGCAGACGGGCAGGCAGGGCGCAGTGCGGATCTGGCTGTGTCCAATCACCCACGGGAGACCGGTAGGCAAGGCGCAGTGTGGATCTGGCTGTGTCCACTCACCCACGGGAGACGGGCAGAGAGAGTGCTGTGTTGATCTGGCTGTGTGCACACACCCACGGGAGACGGGTAGGCAAGGCGCAGTGTGGATCTGGCTGTGTCCACTCACCCACGGGAGACGGGCAGAGAGGGTGCTGTGTTGATCTGGCTGTGTCCACACACCCACGGGAGACGGGTAGGCAAGGCGCAGTGTTGATCTGGCTGTGTCCACTCACCCACGGGTGACGGGCAGAGAGGGTGCTGTGTGGATCTGGCTATGTCCACTGACCCACGGCAGACGGGCAGGCAGGGCGAAGTGCGGATCTGGCTGTGTCCACTCACCCACGGCAGACGGGCAGGCAGGGCGCAGTGCGGATCTGGATGTGTCCACTCACCCACAGGAGACGGGCAGGCAAGGCACAGTGTGCATCTGGCTGTGTCCACTCACCCACGGGAGACGGGCAAGGGGGTGCTGTATGTATCTGGCTATGTACACTGACCCACGGCAGACAAGCAGGCAGGGCGGTGTGCGGATCTGGCTGTGTCCACTCACCCACGGGAGACGGGCAGGCAGTGCGCAGTGCGGATTTGGCTGTGTCCACTCACCCACGGCAGACGGGCAGGCAAGGCACAGTGTGGATCTGGCTGTGTCCACTCACCCACGGGAGACGGGCAGAAAGGGCGCTGTGTGGATCTGGCTCTGTCCACTGACCCACGGCAGACGGGAAGGCAGGGCGCAGTGCGGATCTGGCTGTGTCCACTCACCCACGGGAGACGGGCAATGGGGTGCTGTATGTATCTGGCTATGTACACTGACCCACGGCAGACAAGCAGGCAGGGCGGTGTGCGGATCTGGCTGTGTCCACACACCCACGGGAGACGGGCAGGCAGGGCGCAGTGCGGATCTGGCTGTGTCCACTCACCCATGGGAGACGGGCAGAGAGAGTGCTGTGTTGATCTGGCTGTGTCCACACACCCACGGGAGACGGGTAGGCAAGGCGCAGTGTGGATCTGGCTGTGTCCACTCACCCACGGGAGACGGGCAGAGAGGGTGCTGTGTTGATCTGGCTGTGTCCACACACCCACGGGAGACGGGTAGGCAAGGCGCAGTGTTGATCTGGCTGTATCCACTCACCCACGGGTGACGGGCAGAGAGGGTGCTGTGTGGATCTGGCTATGTCCACTGACCCACGGCAGACGGGCAGGCAGGGCGAAGTGCGGATCTGGCTGTGTCCACTCACCCACGGCAGACGGGCAGGCAGGGCGCAGTGCGGATCTGGATGTGTCCACTCACCCACAGGAGACGGGCAGGCAAGGCGCAGTGTGCATCTGGCTGTGTCCACTCACCCACGGGAGACGGGCAAGGGGGTGCTGTATGTATCTGGCTATGTACACTGACCCACGGCAGACAAGCAGGCAGGGCGGTGTGCGGATCTGGCTGTGTCCACTCACCTACGGGAGATGGGCAGAGAGGGTGCCGTGTGGATCTGGCTATGTCCACTGACCCACGGCAGACGGGCAAGCAGGGCGCAGTGCCTATCTGGCTGTGTCCACTCACCCACGGCAGACGGTCATTCAGGGCGCAGTGAGGATCTGGCTGTGTCCTCTCACCCACGGGAGACGGGCAGGCAGGGCGCAGTGCGGATCTGGCGGTGTCCCCTCACCCATGGCAGACGGTCAGGCAGGGCGCAGTGCGGATCTGGCTGTGTCCACTCACCCACGGGAGACGGGTAGGCAAGGCGCAGTGTGGATCTGGCTGTGTCCACTCACCCACGGGAGACGGGCAGAAAGGGCGCTCTGTGGATCTGGCTATGTCCACTGACCCACGGCAGACGGGCAGGCAGGGCGCAGTGTGGATCTGGCTGTGTCAATTCGCCCACGGGAGACGGGCAGGCAGGGCGCAGTGCGTATCTGGCTGTGTCCACTCACCCACGGCAGGCGGTCAGGCAAGGCGCAGTGTGGATCTGGCTGTGTCCACACTCCCACGAGAGACGGGCAGAGAGGGTGCTTTGTGGATCTGGCTATGTCCAGTGACCCACCGCAGACGGGCAGGCTGGGCGCAGTGCGGATCTGGCTGTGTCCACTCACCCACGGCAGAAGGGCAGGCAGTGCACAGTGCGGATCTGGCTGTGTCTACTCACCCACGGGAGATGGGCAGGCAAGGCGCAGTGTGGATCTGGCTGTGTTCACTCACCCACGGGAGACGGGTAGGCATGGCGCAATGTGGATCTGGCTGTGTCCACTCACCGACGGGAGACGGGCAGGCAAGGCGCAATGTGGATCTGGCTGTGTCCACTCACCCACGGGAGACGGGCAGAGAGGGTGCTGTGTGGATCTGGCTATGTCCACTGACCCACGGCAGACGGGCAGGCAGGGCGCTGTGCGGATCTGGCTGTGTCCAGTCACCCACGGCAGACAGGCAGGCAGGGCGCAGTGCTGATCTGGCTGTGTCCACTCACCCACGGGAGATGGGCAGGCAAGGCGCAGTGTGGATCTGGCTGTGTCCACTCACCCACGGGAGACGGGCAGAGAGGGTGCTGTGTGGATCTGGCTATGAACACTGACCCACGGCAGACGGGCAGGCAGGGCGCAGTGCGGATCTGGCTGTGTCCACTCACCCACGGGTGACGGGAACAGAGGGTCCTGTGTGGATCTGACTATGTACACTGACCTACTGCAGACGGGCAAGCAGGGCGCAGTGCGGATTTGGCTGTGTCCACTCACCCACGGGATACGGGCCTAGAGGTTGCTGTGTGGATCTGGCTATGTACACTGACCCACGGCAGACGGGCAGGCAGGGAAAAGTGCGGATCTGGCTGTGTCCACTCACCCATGGCAGACGGTCAGACAGGGCGCAGTGCGGATCTGGTGGTGTCCATTCACCCACGGGAGATGGGCAGGCAGGGCGCAGTGAGCATCTGGCTGTGTCCACTATCCCACGGGAGACGGGCAGGCAGGGCGCAGTGCGGAACTGGCTGTGTCCACTCACACACGGCAGACGGTCAGGCAGGGCGCAGTGCGGATCTTGCTGTGTCCACTCAAACACGGGAGACGAATAAGCAAGGCGCAGTGTGGATCTGGCTGTGTCCACTCACGCACGGGAGACGGGTAGGCAAGGCGCAGTGTGGATCTGGCTGTGTCCACTCACCCACGGGAGATGGGCAGAGAGGGTGCTGTGTGGATCTGGCTATGTCCATTCACCCACATCAGACGGGCAGGCAGGGCGCAGTGTGGATCTGGCTTTGTCCACTCACCCACGGCAGACGGTCAGGAAGGGCGCAGTGCAGATCTGGTTGTGTCCACTCACCCACGGAAGACGGGAAGGCAGGGCGCAGTGCGGATCTGGCTGTGTCCACTCACCCACGGCACACGGGCAGGCAGGGCGCAGTGCGGATCTGGCTGTGTCCACTCACCCACGGGAGACGGGCAGGCAGGGCGCAGTGAAGATCTTGCTGTGTCCACTCACCCACGGGGGACGGGTAGAGAGGGTCCTGTGTGGATCTGGCTATGTCCAATGACCCACGGCAGTGTGGATCTGCTGTGCCCACTCACCCACATGAGACGGGGAGGCAAGGCGCAGTGTGGATCTGGCTGTGTCCACTCTCCACGGGAGACGGGCAGAGAGTGTGCTTTGTGGATCTGGATATGTCCACTGACCCACGGCAGACGGGCAGGCAGGGCGCAATGCGGATCTGGCTGTGTCCACTCACCCTCAGGAGACGGGCAGGCAGGGCGCAGTGCGGATCTGGCTGTGTCCACTCACCCACCGGAGACGGGCAGGCAGGGCGCAGTGCGGATCTGTCTGTGTCCACTCACCCATGGGAGACGGGTAGGCAAGGCGCAGTGTGGATCTGGCTGTGTCCACTCACCCACGGGAGACGGTCAAGGGGGTGCTGTGTGGATCTGGCTATGTCCACTGACCCACGGCAGACGGGCAGGCAGGGCGCAGTGCGGATCTGGCTGTGCCCCCTCACCCACGTCAGACGGTCAGGCAGGGCGCAGTGCGGATCTGGCTGTGTCTACTCACCCACGGGAGACGGGCAGGCAGAGCGCAGTGCGGATCTGGCTGTGTCCACTGACCCACGGGAGATCGGAGGAGATGGTGCTGTGTGGATCTGGCTATGTACACTGACCCACGGCAGACGGAAAGGCAGGGCGCAGTGCGGATCTGGGTGTGTCCACTCACCCACGGGAGACGGGCAGAGAGGGTGCTGTGTGGATCTGGCTATGTACACTGACCCACGGCAGACGTGCATGCAGGGCGCAGTGGTGATCTGGCTGTGTCCAATCATCCATGGCAGATGGGCAGGCAGGGCGCAGTGCGGATCTGGCTGTGTCTACCCCCCCACGGGAGACAGGCAGGCAGGGCGCAGTGCGGATCTGGCTGTGTCCACTCACCCATGGGAGACGGGCAGACAAGGCACAGTGTGGATCTGGCTGTGTCCACTCACCCACGGGAGACGGGCAGAGAGGGTGCTATGTGGATCTGGCTATGTCCACTGACACACGGCAGACGGGCAGGCAGGTCGCAGTGCGGATCTGGCTGTGTCCACTCACCCACGACAGACGGGCAGGCAGGGCGCAGTGCAGATCTGGCTGTGTCCACTCACCCACGACAGACGGGCAGGCAAGGCGCAGTGTGGATCTGGCTGTGTACACTCACCCACGGGAGACGGGCAGAGAGGGTGCTGTGTGGATCTTGTTATGTCCACTGACCCACGGCAGACGGGTAGGGAGGGCGCAGTGCGGATCTCGCTGTGTCCACTCACCCACGGCAGACGGGCAGGCAGGGCGCAGTGCGGATCTAGCTGTGTCCACTCACCCACGGGAGACGGGCAGGAAAGGGGCAGTGTGGATCTGGCTGTGTCCACTCACCCACGGGAGAAGGGCAGGCAGGGCGAAGTGCGGATCTGGCTCTGTCCACTCACCCACGGGAGATGGTCAGGAAGGGCGCAGTGCGAATCTGGCTGTGTCCACTCACCCACGGGAGATGGGCAGGGGGGGCGCAGTGCGGATCTGGCTGTGTCCACTCACCCACGGGAGACGGGCAGGCAAGGCGCAGTGTGGATCTGGCTGTGTCCACTCACCCATGGGATACAGGCTGAAAGGGCGCTGTGTGGATCTGGCTATGTCCACTGACCCACGGCAGACGGGAAGGCAGGGCGAAGTGCGGATCTGGCTGTGTCCAATCACCCACGGGAGACGGATAGGCAAGGCACAGTGTGGATCTCGCTGTGTCCACTACCCACGCAGACGGGCAGGCAGGGTGCAGTGCGGATCTGCCTGTGTTAACTCACCCACGGCAGACGGGCAGGCAGGGCGCACTGCGGATCTGGCTCTGTCCACTCACTCACGGGAGACGGGTAGGCAAAGCGCAGTGTGGATCTGGCTGTGTCCACTCACCCACGGGAGACGGGCAGAGAGGGTGCCGTGTGGATCTGGCTATGTCCACTGACCCACAGCAGATGGGCATGCAGGGCGCAGTGCGGATCTGGCTGTGTCCCCTCACCCACGGCAGACGGTCAGGCAGGGCGCAGTGCGGAATTGGCTGTGTCCACTAGCCCACGGGAGACGGGTAGGCAAGGCGCAGTGTGGATCTAGCTGTGTCCACTCACCCATGGGAGACGGGCAGAGAGAGTCCTGTGTGGATCAGGCTATGTACACTGACCCACGGCACACGGGCAGGCAGGGCGCAGTGCAGATCTGGCTGTGTCCAGTCACCCACGGGAGACGGGCAGGCAGGGCGCAGTGCGGATCTTGCTGTGTCCACTCACCCACGGGTGACGGGCAGGCAAGGAGCAGTGCGGATATGGCTGTGTCCACTCACCCACGGGAGACGGGCAGGCAAGGCGCAGTGTGGTTCTGGCTGTATCCACTCACCCACGGGAGACGGACAGAGAGGATGCTGTGTGGATCTGGCAATGTCCACTGACCCACGGGAGATGGGCAGGCAGGGCGCAGTGCGGATTTGGCTGTGTCCACTCACCCACAGCAGACGGTCAGGAAGGTCGCTGTGCGTATCTGGCTGTGTCCACTCACCCACGGGAGACGGGCAGGCAGGGCGCAGTGCTGATCTGGCTGTGTCCACTCAACCACGGCAGACGGGTAGGCAGGGCGCCGTGCGGATCTGGCTGTGTCCACTCACGCACGGGAGACTGGCAGAAAGGGCGCTGTGTGGATCTGGCTATGTCGACTGACCCACGGCAGACGGTCAGGCAGGGCGCAGTGCGGATCTGGCTGTGTCCACTCACACACGGCAGACGGTCAGGCAGGGCGCAGTGAGGATCTCTCTGTGTCCACTCACCCACGGGAGACGGGCAGGCAAGGCGCAGTGTGGATCTTGCTGTGTCCACTCACCCACGGGAGACGGGCAGAGAGGGTGCTGTGTGGATCTGGCTATGTCCACTGACCCACGGCAGACGGGCAGGGAGGGCGCAGTGCGGATCTCGCTGTGTCCACTCACCCACGGCAGACGGGCACGCAGGGGGCAGTGCGGATCTGGCTGTTTCCACTCACCCACGGGAGACGGGCAGGCAAGGCGCAGTGTGGATCTGGCTGTGTCCTCTCACCCATGGGAGACGGGCAGAGAGGGTGCTGTGTGGATCTGACTATGTACACTGACCCACGGCAGACGGGCAGGCTAGGCGCAGTGCGGATCTGGCTGTGTCCACTCACCCACGGCAGACGGGCAGGAAGGGCGCAGTGCGAAATTGGCTGTGTCCACACACCCACGGAAGACGGGTAGGCAAAGCGCAGTGTGGATCTGGCTGTGTCCACTCACCCACGGGAGACGGGTAGAGAGGGTCCTGTGTGGATCTGGCTATGTCCAATGACCCACGGCAGTGTGGATCTGGCTGTGTCCACTCACCCAAATGAGACGGGGAGGCAAGGCGCAGTGTGGATCTGGCTGTGTCCACTCACCACGGGAGACGGGCAGAGAGGGTGCTTTGTGGATCTGGATATGTCCACTGACCCACGGCAGACGGGCAGGCAGGGCGCAATGCGGATCTGGCTGTGTCCACTCACCCTCGGGAGACGGGCAGGCAGGGCGCAGTGCGGATCTGGCTGTGTCCACTCACCCACCGGAGACGGGCAGGCAGGGCGCAGTGCGGATCTGTCTGTGTCCACTCACCCACGGGAGACGGGCAGGCAAGGCGCAGTGTGGATCTGGCTGTGTCCACTTACCCACGGGAGACGGTCAGAGAGGGTGCTGTGTGGATATGGCTATGTCCACTGACCCACGGCAGACGGGCAGGCAGGGCGCAGTGCGGATCTGGCTCTGTCCACTGACCCACGGGAGATGGGAGGAGAGGGTGCTGTGTGGATCTGGCTATGTACACTGACCCACGGCAGACGGCCAGGCAGGGCGCAGTGCGGATCTGGCTGTGTGCACTCACCCACGGGAGACGGGCAGAGAGGGTGCTGTGTGGATCTGGCTATGTACACTGACCCACGGCAGACATGCAGGCAGGGCGCAGTGGTGATCTGGCTGTGTCCAATCACCCATGGCAGACGGGCAGGCAGGGCGCAGTGCGGATCTGGCTGTGTCTACCCCCCCACAGGAGACAGGCCGGCAAGGCGCAGTTTGGATCTGACTGTGTCCACTCACCCACGGCAGACGGTCAGGCAGGGCGCAGTGCGGAACTGGCGGTGTCCACACACCCACGGGAGACGGGCAGGCAGGGCGCAGTGCAGATCTGGCTGTGTCCACTCTCGCACAAGAGACGGCAGGCAGGGCGCAGTTCGGATCTGGCTGTGTCCACTCACACACGGCAGACAGGCAGGCAGGGCGCAGTGCGGATCTGGCTGTGTCCACTCACCCATGGGAGACGGGCAGGCAGGGCGCTGTGCGGATCTGGCTGTGTCCATTCACCCACGGGAGACGGGCAGGCAAGGCTCAGTGTGGATCTGGCTGTGTCCACTCACCCACGGGAGACGGGCAGAGAGGGTGCTGTGTGGATCTGGCTATGTCCACTGACCCACGGCAGACGGGAAGGCAGGGCGAAGTGCGGATCTGGCTGTGTCCAATCACCCACGGGAGACGGATAGGCAGGGCACAGTGTGGATCTCGCTGTGTCCACTACCCACGCAGACGGGCAGGCAGGGTGCAGTGCGGATCTGCCTGTGTTAACTCACCCACGGCATACGGGCAGGCAGGGCGCACTGCGGATCTGGCTGTGTCCACTCACCCACGAGAACGGGCAGAGAGGGTGCCGTGTGGATCTCGCTATGTCCACTGACCCACGGCAGACGGGCATGCAGGGCGCAGTGCGGATCTGGCTGTGTCCCCTAACCCACGGCAGACGGTCCGGCAGGGCACAGTGCGGAATTGGCTGTGTCCACTCACCAACGGGAGACGGGTAGGCAAGGCGCAGTGTGGATCTGGCTGTGTCCACTCTCCCATGGGAGACGGGCAGAGAGAGTCCTGTGTGGATCTGGCTATGTACACTGACCCACGGCAGACGGGCAGGCAGGGCGCAGTGCAGATCTGGCTGTGTCCAATCACCCACGGGAGACGGGCAGGCAGGGCGCAGTGCGGATCTTGCTGTGTCCACTCACCCACGGGAGACGGGCAGGCAGGGAGCAGTGCGGATATGGCTGTGTCCACTCACCCACGGGAGATGGGCAGGCAAGGCGCAGTGTGGTTCTGGCTGTATCCACTCACCCACGGGACGGACAGAGAGGATGGTGTGTGGATCTGGCTATGTCCACTATCCCACGGGAGATGGGCAGGCAGGGCGCAGTGCGGATTTGGCTGTGTCCACTCACCCACGGCAGACGGTCAGGAAGGTCGCAGTGCGTATGTGGCTGTGTCCACTCACCCACGGGAGACGGGCAGGCAGGGCGCAATGCTGATCTGGCTGTGTCCACTCAACCACGGCAGACGGGTAGGCAGGGCGCCGTGCGGATCTGGCTGTGTCCACTCACCCACGGGAGACGGGCAGAAAGGGTGCTGTGTGGATCTGGCTATGTCGACTGACCCACGGCAGACGGGCAGGCAGGGCGCAGTGCGGATCTGTGTGTGTCCACTCACACACGGCAGACGGTCAGGCAGGGCGCAGTGAGGATCTCTCTGTGTCCACTCACCCACGGGAGACGGGCAGGCAAGGCGCAGTGTGGATCTGGCTGTGTCCACTCACCCACGGGAGACGGGCAGAGAGGGTGCTGTGTGGATCTGGCTATGTCCACTGACCCACGGCAGACGGGCAGGGAGGGCGCAGTGCGGATCTCGCTGTGTCCACTCACCCACGGCAGACGGGCAGGCAAAAGGCAGTGCGGATCTGGCTGTTTCCACTCACCCACGGGAGACGGGCAGGCAAGGCGCAGTGTGGATCAGGCTGTGTCCTCTCACCCATGGGAGACGGGCAGAGAGGGTGCTGTGTGGATCTGACTATGTACACTGACACACGGCAGACGGGCAGGCTAGGCGCAGTGCGGATCTGGCTGTGTCCACTCACCCACGGCAGACGGTCAGGAAGGGTGCAGTGCGGATCTGGCTGTGTCCACTCGCCCACGGCAGACGGGCAGGAAGGGCGCAGTGCGAAATTGGCTGTGTCCACACACCCACGGAAGACGGGTATGCAAAGCGCAGTGTGGATCTGGCTGTGTCCACTCACTCACGGGAGACGGGTAGAGAGGGTCCTGTGTGGATCTGGCTATGTCCAATGACCCACGGCAGTGTGGATCTGGCTGTGTACACTCACCCACATGAGACGGGGAGGCAAGGCGCAGTGTGGATCTGGCTGTGTCCACCCACCATGGGAGACGGGCAGAGAGGGTGCT
The DNA here is from genome assembly GCF_040939455.1 of Microcebus murinus. Classification (NCBI taxonomy): domain Eukaryota; kingdom Metazoa; phylum Chordata; class Mammalia; order Primates; family Cheirogaleidae; genus Microcebus; species Microcebus murinus. The sequence goes on along the minus strand of NC_134125.1, from coordinate 32,019,634 downwards.
TTGTGGATCTGGATATGTCCACTGACCCACGGCAGACGGGCAGGCAGGGCGCAATGCGGATCTGGCTGTGTCCACTCACCCTCGGGAGACGGGCAGACAGGGCGCAGTGCGGATCTGGCTGTGTCCACTCACCCACCGGAGACGGGCAGGCAGGGCGCAATGCGGATCTGGCTGTGCCCCCTCACCCACGGCAGACGGTCAGGCAGGGCGCAGTGCGGATCTGGCTGTGTCCACTCACCCACGGGAGACGAGCAGGCAGTGCGCAGTGCGGATCTGGCTGTGTCCACTGACCCACGGGTGATGGGAGGAGAGGGTGCTGTGTGGATCTGGCTATGTACACTGACCCACGGCAGATGGCAAGGCAGGGCGCAGTGAGGATCTGGCTGTGTCAACTCACCCACGGGAGACGGGCAGAGAGGGTGCTGTGTGGATCTGGCTATGTACACTGACCCACGGCAGAGGTGCACGCAGGGCGCAGTGGTGATCTGGCTGTGTCCAATCACCCATGGCAGACGGGCAGGCAGGGCGCAGTAAGGATCTGGCTGTGTCTACCCCCCCACGGGAGAAAGGCAGGCAAGGCGCAGTTTGGATCTGACTGTGTCCACTCACCCACGGCAGACGGTCAGGCAGGGCGCAGTGCGGAACTGGCGGTGTCCACACAGCCACGGGAGACGGGCAGGCAGGGCCCAGTGCGGATCTGGCTGTGTCCACTCTCCCACAAGAGACGGGCAGGCAGGGCGCAGTGCGGATCTGGCTGTGTACATTCACCCACCGGAGACGGGCAGGCAAGGCGCAGTGTGGATCTGGCTGTGTCCACTCACCCACGGGAGACGGGCAGAGAGGATGCTGTGTGGATCTTGCTATGTCCACTGACCCATGGCAGACGGGCAGGCAGGGCGCAGTGCGGATCTGGCTGTGTCCACTCACCCACGGCAGACGGGCATGCAGGGCGCAGTGCGGAACTGGCTGTGTCCACTCACCAACATGAGACAGGCAGGCAAGGCGCAGTTTGGATCTGACTGTGTACACTCAACCACGGCCGTCGGTCAGGCAGGGCGCAGTGCGGAACTGGCGGTGTCCACTCACCCAAGGGGGACGGGCAGGCAGGGCGCAGTGCGGATCTGGCTGTGTACACTCTCCAACAAGAGACGGGCAGGCAGGGCGCAGTGCGGATCTGGCTGTGTTCACTCACCCATGGGAGACGGGCACGCAAGGCGCAGTGTGGATCTGGCGGTGTCCACTCACCCACGGGAGACGGGCAGAGAGGGTGCTGTGTGGATCTGGCTATGTCCACTGACCCACGGCAGACGGGGAGGCAGGGCGCAGTGCGGATCTGGCTGTGTCCACTCACCCACGACAGACGGGCAGGAAGGGCGCAGTGCAGATCTGGCTGTTTCCTCTCACCCACCGGAGATGGGCAGGCAAGGCGCAGTGTGGATCTGGCTGTGTCCACTCACCCACGGGAGACGGGCAGAGAGGGTGCTGTGTGGATCCGGCTATGTCCACTGACCCACGGCAGACGGGCAGGCAGGGCGCAGTGCGGATCTGGCGGTGTCCACTGACCCATGGCAGACGGGCATGCAGGGCGCAGTGCGGAACTGGCTGTGTCCACTCACCCACGGGAGACGGGCAGGCAAGGCGCAGTGTGGATCTGGCTGTGTCCAATCACCCACGGGAGACGGGCAGAGAGTGTGTTGTGTGGATCTGGCTATGTACACTGACCCACGGCAGACGGGCAGGCAGGGCACAGTGCGGATCTGCCTGTTTCCACTCACCCACGGCAGCTGGTCAGGGAGGGCGCAGTGCGGATCTGGCGGTGTCCACTCACGCACGAGAGACGGGCAGGCAGGGCGCAGTGCGTATCTGGCTGTGTCCACTCTCCCACGGGTGACGGGCAGGCAGGGCGCAGTGCAGATCTGGCTGTGTCCACTCACACACGGCAGACAGGCATGCAGGGCGCAGTGCGGATCTGGCTGTGACCACTCACCCACGAGAGACAGGCAATCAGGGCACAGTGCGGATCTGGCTGTGTCCACTCACCCACGGCAGACGGGCCGGCAGGGCGCAGTGCGGATCTGGATATGTCCATTCACCCAAGGGAGACGTGCAGGCAGGGCGCAGTGCGGATCTGGCTGTGTCCAATCACCCACGGCAGACGGGATGGCAGGGCGCAGTGCGGATCTGGCTGTGTCCACTCACCCACCGGAGAGGGGCAGTCAAGGCGCAGTGTGGATCTGGCTGTGTCTACTCACTCACGGGAGACGGGCAGAGAGGGTGCTGTGTGGATCTGTTTATGTCCACTGACCCACGGCAGACGGGCAGGCAGGGCGCAGTGCGGATCTGGCTGTGTCCACTCACCTTCGGCAGACGGTCAGGCAGGGCGCAGTGCGGATCAGGCTGTGTCCACTCACCCACAGGAGACGGGCAGGCAGGGCGCAGTGCGGATCTTGCTGTGTCCACTCACCCACGGGAGACGGGCAGGCAGGGCGCAGTGCGGATCTGGCTGTGTCCACTCACCCACGGGAGACGGGCGCAGGGCGCAGTGTGGATCTGGCTGTGTCCACTCACCCACGGCAGACGGGCAGGCAGGGCGCAATGTGGATCCGGCTTTGTCCACTCACACAAGGGGGACGGGCAGGCAGGGCGCAGTGCGGATCTGGCTGTGTCCACACACACACGGGAGACGGGCAGGCAGGGCGCAGTGCGGATCTGGCTGTGTCCACTCACCCACGGCAGACGGGCAGGCAGGGCGCAGTGCGGACCTGGCTGTGTCCACTCACCCACGGGAGGCGGTCAGGCATGGCGCAGTGTGGATCTGGCTGTGTCCACTCACCCACGGGAGACGGGCAGAGAGGGCGCTGTGTGGATCTGGCTATGTACACTGACCCACGGCAGACGGGCAGGCAGGGCGCAGTGCGGATCTGGCTGTGTCCACTCACCAATGGGAGACGGGCAGGCAGGGCGCAGTGCGGATCTGGCTGTGTCCACTCACCCACTGGAGACAGGCAGGCAGGGCGCAGTGCGGATATGGCTGTGTCCACTCACCCACGGCAGACGGGCAGGAAGGGCGTAGTGCGGATCTGGCTGTGTCCACTGACCCACGTGAGACGGGTAGGCAGGGCGCAGTGCGGATCTGGCTGTGTCCAATCACCCACGGGAGACGGGCAGGCAGGGCGCAGTGCGGATCTGGCTGTGTCCAGTCACCCACGGCAGACGGGCAGGCAGGGCGCAGTACGGATCTGGCTGTGTCCACTCACCCACGGGAGACGGGCAGGCAGGGCGCAGTGCGGATCTCGCTGTGTCCACTCACCCATGGGAGACGGGCAGGCAAGGCGCAGTGCAGATCTGGCTGTGTCCACTCACCCACGGGAGGCGGGCAGGCAAGGCACTGTGTGGATATGGCTGTGTCCACTCACCCACGGGAGACGGGCAGAGAGGGTGCTGTGTGGATCTGGCTATGTCCACTGACCCACGGCAGAGGGGCAGCCAGGCCGCAGTACGGATCCAGCTGTGTACACTCACCCACGGCAGACGGGCAGGCAGGGCGCAGTGCGGATCTGGCTGTGTCCACTCAACCACGGGAGACGGGCAGGCAAGGCCAGTGTGGATCTGGCTGTGTCCACTCACCCACGGGAGACGGACAGAGAGGGTGCTGTGTGGATCTTGCTATGTCCACTTACCCACGGCAGACAGGCAGGCAGGACGCAGGGCGGATCTGGCTGTGTCCACTAACCCACGGCAGACTGGCAGGCAGGGCGCAGTGCAGATCTGGCTGTGTACACTCACCCACGGGAGGCGGGCCGGCAAGGCGCAGTGTGGATCTGGCTGTGTCCACTCACCCACTGGAGATGGGCAGAAAGGGTGCTGTGTGGATCTGGCTATGTCCACTGACCCACGGCAGACGGGTAGGCAGGGCGCAGTGCGGATCTGGCTGTGTCCACTCACCCACGGAAGATGGTCATGCAGGGTGCCGTGCAGATCTGGCTGTGTCCACTCACTCATGGGAGACAGGCAGAAAGAACGCAGTGCGGATATGGCTGTGTCCACTCACGCATGGGAGACGCGCAGGCAGGGCGCAGTGCGGATCTGGCTGTGTCCACTCACACATGGGAGGCGGGCAGGCAGGGCACAGTGCGGATCTGGCTGTGTCCACTCTCTCACGGCCGAGGGGCAGGCAGGGCGCAGTGCGGATCTGGCTATGTCCACTCACCCACGGGAGACGGGCAGAGAGGGTGCTGTGTGGATCTGGCTATGTCCACTGACCCACGGCAGACGGGCAGGCAGGGCGCAGTGCGGTTCTGGCTGTGTCCACTCACCCACGGGAGATGGGCAGGCATGGCGCAATGTGGATCTGGCTGTGTCCACTCACCGACGGGAGTCGGGCAGGCAAGGCGCAATGTGGATCTGGCTGTGTCCACTCACCCACGGGAGACGGGCAGAGAGGGTGCTGTGTGGATCTGGCTATGTACACTGACCCACGGCAGACGGGCAGGCAGGGCGCAGTGCGGACCTGGCTGTGTCCACTCACCCACGGGAGACGGGCAGGCAGGGCGCAGTGCGGATCTCGCTGTGTCCACTCACCCATGGGAGACGGGCAGGCAAGGCGCAGTGCAGATCTGGCTGTGTCCACTCACCCACGGGAGGCGGGCAGGCAAGGCGCTGTGTGGATCTGGCTGTGTCCACTCACCCACGGGAGACGGGCAGAGAGGGTGCTGTGTGGATCTGGCTATGTCCACTGACCCACGGCAGAGGGGCAGCCAGGCCGCAGTACGGATCCAGCTGTGTACACTCACCCACGGCAGACGGGAAGGCAGGGCGCAGTGCGGATCTGGCTGTGTCCACTCAACCACGGGAGACGGGCAGGCAAGGCCAGTGTGGATCTGGCTGTGTCCACTCACCCACGGGAGACGGACAGAGAGGGTGCTGTGTGGATCTTGCTATGTCCACTTACCCACGGCAGACAGGCAGGCAGGACGCAGTGCGGATCTGGCTGTGTCCACTAACCCACGGCAGACTGGCAGGCAGGGAGCAGTGCAGATCTGGCTGTGTCCACTCACTCACGGGAGACAGGCAGAAAGAACGCAGTGCGGATATGGCTGTGTCCACTCACGCATGGGAGACGCGCAGGCAGGGCGCAGTGCGGATCTGGCTGTGTCCACTCACACATGGGAGGCGGGCAGGCAGGGCACAGTGCGGATCTGGCTGTGTCCACTCTCTCACGGCAGACGGGCAGGCAGGGCGCAGTGCGGATCTGGCTATGTCCACTCACCCACGGGAGACGGGCAGAGAGGGTGCTGTGTGGATCTGGCTATGTCCACTGACCCACGGCAGACGGGCAGGCAGGGCGCAGTGCGGATCTGGCTGTGTCCACTCACCCACGGGAGATGGGCAGGCATGGCGCAATGTGGATCTGGCTGTGTCCACTCACCGACGGGAGTCGGGCAGGCAAGGCGCAATGTGGATCTGGCTGTGTCCACTCACCCACGGGAGACGGGCAGAGAGGGTGCTGTGTGGATCTGGCTATGTACACTGACCCACGGCAGACGGGCAGGCAGGGCGCAGTGCGGACCTGGCTGTGTCCACTCACCCACGGGAGACGGGCAGGCAGGGCGCAGTGCGGATCTCGCTGTGTCCACTCACCCATGAAAGACGGGCAGGCAAGGCGCAGTGCAGATCTGGCTGTGTCCACTCACCCACGGGAGGCGGGCAGGCAAGGCGCTGTGTGGATCTGGCTGTGTCCACTCACCCACGGGAGACGGGCAGAGAGGGTGCTGTGTGGATCTGGCTATGTCCACTGACCCACGGCAGAGGGGCAGCCAGGCCGCAGTACGGATCCAGCTGTGTACACTCACCCACGGCAGACGGACAGGCAGGGCACAGTGCGGATCTGGCTGTGTCCACTCACCCACGGGAGACGGGCAGAGAGGGTGCTGTGTGGATCTGGCTATGTACACTGACCCACGGCAGACGGGCAGGCAAGGCGCAGTGCAGATCTGGCTGTGTCCACTCACCCACGGGAGGCGGGCAGGCAAGGCGCTGTGTGGATCTGGCTGTGTCCACTCACCCACGGGAGACGGGCAGAGAGGGTGCTGTGTGGATCTGGCTATGTCCACTGACCCACGGCAGAGGGGCAGCCAGGCCGCAGTACGGATCCAGCTGTGTACACTCACCCACGGCAGACGGGCAGACAGGGCGCAGTGCGGATCTGGCTGTGTCCACTCAACCACGGGAGACGGGCAGGCAAGGCCAGTGTGGATCTGGCTGTGTCCACTCACCCACGGGAGACGGACAGAGAGGGTGCTGTGTGGATCTTGCTATGTCCACTTACCCACGGCAGACAGGCAGGCAGGACGCAGTGCGGATCTGGCTGTGTCCACTAACCCACGGCAGACTGGCAGGCAGGGAGCAGTGCAGATCTGGCTGTGTACACTCACCCACGGGAGGCGGGCCGGCAAGGCGCAGTGTGGATCTCGCTGTGTCCACTCACCCACGGGAGATGGGCAGAAAGGGTGCTGTGTGGATCTGGCTATGTCCACTGACCCACGGCAGACGGGTAGGCAGGGCGCAGTGCGGATCTGGCTGTGTCCACTCACCCACGGAAGATGGTCAGGCAGAGTGCCGTGCAGATCTGGCTGTGTCCACTCACTCACGGGAGACAGGCAGAAAGAACGCAGTGCGGATATGGCTGTGTCCACTCACCCATGGGAGACGCGCAGGCAGGGCGCAGTGCGGGTCTGGCTGTGTCCACTCACACACGGGAGACGGGCAGGCAGGGCACAGTGCGGATCTGGCTGTGTCCACTCACTCACGGCAGAGGGGCAGGCAGGGCGCAGTGCGGATCTGGCTGTGTCCACTCACCCACGGGAGACGGGCAGAGAGGGTGCTGTGTGGATCTGGCTATGTCCACTGACCCACGGCAGACGGGCAGGCAGGGCGCAGTGCGGATCTGGCTGTGTCCACTCACCCACAGGAGATGGGCAGGCATGGCGCAATGTGGATCTGGCTGTGTCCACTCACCGACGGGAGACGGGCAGGCAAGGCGCAATGTGGATCTGGCTGTGTCCACTCACCCACGGGAGACGGGCAGAGAGGGTGCTGTGTGGATCTGGCTTTGTACACTGACCAACGGCAGACGGGCAGGCAGGGCGCAGTGCGGACCTGGCTGTGTCCACTCACCCACGGGAGACGGTAAGGCAAGGCACAGTGTGGATCTGGCTGTGTCCACTCACCCACGGGAGACGGGCAGAGACGGTGCTGTGCGGATCTGGCTGTGTCCACTCACCCACGACAGACGGGCAGGCAGGGCGCAGTGCGGATCTGGCTGTGTCCACTCACCCACAAGAGATGGGCAGGCAATGCGCAGTGTGGATCTGGCCGTGTCCACTCACCCACTGGAGACGGGTAGAGAGGGAGCTGTGTGGATCTGGCTATGTCCACTGACCCACGGCAGACGGGCAGGCAGGGCGCACTTCGGATCTGGCTGTGTCCAGTCACCCACGGCAGACGGGCAGGCAGGGCGCAGTGCAGATCTTGCTGTGTCGACTCACCCACGAGAGATGGGCAGGCAAGGCGCAGTGTGGATCTGGCTGTGTTTACTCACCCACGAGAGACGGGCAGGGAGGGTGCTGTGTGGATCTGGCTATGTACACTGACCAACGGCAGACGGGCATGCAGGGCGCAGTGCGGATCTGGCTGTGTCCACTCACCCACGGCAGACGGTCAGGAAGGGCGCAGTGCGGATCTGGCTGTGTCCACTACACCACGGGAGACGGGCAGGCAGGGTGCAGTGCGGATCTGGCTGTGTCCACTCAGCCACGGCACACGGGCAGGCAGGGCGCAGTGCGGATCAGGCTGTGTCCACTCACCCACGGGAGACGGGCAGGCAGGGCGCAGTGAAGATCTGGCTGTGTCCACTCACCCACATGAGACGGGCAGGCAGGGCGCAGTTCGGATCTGGCTGTGTCCACTCACCCATGGGAGACGGGCAGGCAAGGTGCAGTGTGGATCTGGCTTGTCCAATCACCCACGGGAGACGGGCATAGAGGGTGCTGTGTGGATCTGGCTATGTCCTTTGACCCATGGCAGACGGGCAGGCAGGGCGCAGTGTGGATCTGGCTGTGTCCACTCACCCACGGCAGACGGGCATGCAGGGAGCAGTGCGGATCTGGCTGTGTCCACTCACCCATGGGAGACGGGCAGGCAAGGCGCAGTGTGGATCTGGCTGTGTCCACTCACCCACGGGATTCGGGCCTAGAGGGTGCTGTGTGGATCTGGCTATGTACACTTACCCACGGCAGACGGGCAGGCAGGGCGCAGTGCGGAACTCGCTGTGTCCACTCAACCACGGGAGACGGGCAGGCAAGGCCAGTGTGGATCTGGCTGTGTCCACTCACCCACGGGAGACGGACAGAGAGGGTGCTGTGTGGATCTTGCTATGTCCACTTACCCACGGCAGACAGGCAGGCAGGTCGCAGTGCGGATCTGGCTGTGTCCACTAACCCACGGCAGACTGGCAGGCAGGGCGCAGTGCAGATCTGGCTGTGTACACTCACCCACGGGAGGCGGGCCGGCAAGGCGCAGTGTGGATCTGGCTGTGTCCACTCACCCACGGGAGATGGGCAGAAAGGGTGCTTTGTGGATCTGGCTATGTCCACTGACCCACGGCAGACGGGTAGGCAGGGCGCAGTGCGGATCTGGCTGTGTCCACTCACCCACGGAAGATGGTCAGGCAGGGTGCCGTGCAGATCTGGCTGTGTCCACTCACTCACGGGAGACAGGCAGAAAGAACGCAGTGCGGATATGGCTGTGTCCACTCACCCATGGGAGACGCGCCGGCAGGGCGCAGTGCGGATCTGGCTGTGTCCACTCACACAAGGGAGACGGGCAGGCAGGGCACAGTGCGGATCTGGCTGTGTCCACTCACTCACGGCAGAGGGGCAGGCAGGGCGCAGTGCGGATCTGGCTGTGTCCACTCACCCACGGGAGACGGGCAGAGAGGGTGCTGTGTGGATCTGGCTATGTCCACTGACCCACGGCAGACAGGCAGGCAGGGCGCAGTGCGGATCTGGCTGTGTCCACTCACCCACGGGAGATGGGCAGGCATGGCGCAATGTGGATCTGGCTGTGTCCACTCACCGACGGAAGACGGGCAGGCAAGGCGCAATGTGGATCTGGCTGTGTCCACTCACCCACGGGAGACGGGCAGAGAAGGTGCTGTGTGGATCTGGCTATGTACACTGACCCACGGCAGACGGGCAGGCAGGGCGCAGTGCGGACCTGGCTGTGTCCACTCACCCACGGGAGACGGTAAGGCAAGGCACAGTGTGGATCTGGCTGTGTCCACTCACCCACGGGAGACGGGCAGAGACGGTGCTGTGCGGATCTGGCTGTGTCCACTCACCCACGGGAGACGGGCAGGCAGGGCGCAGTGCGGATCTGGCTGTGTCCACTCACCCACGGGAGGCGGTGAGGCAAGGCGCAGTGTGGATCTGGCTGTGTCCACTCACCCACGGGAGACGGGCAGACAGGGTGCTGTGTGGATCTGGCTATGTCCACTGACCCACGGCAGACAGGCAGGCAGGGCGCAGTGCGGATCTGGCTGTGTCCACTCACCCACGGCAGACTGGCAGGCAGGGCACAGTGCGGATCTGGCTTTGTCCACTCACCCACGGGAGACGGGCAGGCAGGGCGCAGTGCGGATCAGGCTCTCTCCACTCACTCACGGAAGACGGGCAGGCAGGGCGCAGTGCGGATCTGGCTGTGTCCACTCACCCACGGGAGATGGGCAGGCAGGGCGCAGTGCGGATCTGGCTGTGTCCACTCACCCACGGGAGACGGGCAGAGATGGTGCTCTGTTGATCTGGGTATGTCCACTGACCCACGGGAGACGGGCAGGCAGAGCGCAGTGCGGATCTGGCTGTGTCCACTCACCCACGGCAGACGGGCAGGCAGAGGGCAGTGCGGATCTGGCTGTGTCCTCTCACCCACGGGAGATTGGCAGAGAGGGTGCCGTGTGGATCTGGCTATGTCCACTGACCCACGGCAGACGGGCAGGCAGTGCGCAGTGCGGATCTGGCTGTGTCCTCTCACCCACGGGAGACGGGCAGGCAGGGCGCAGTGCAGATCTGGCTGTGTCCACTCACCCACGGGAGACGAGCAGGCAAGGCGCAGTGCGGATTTGGCTGTGTCCACTCGCCCACGGGAGACGGGCAGGCACGGCGCAGTGCGGATCTGGCTGTGTCCACTCACACACGGCAGGCTGTCAGGCAGGGCGCAGTGCGGATATGGCTGTGTCCACTCACACACGGCAGACGGTCAGGCAGGGCGCCGTGCGGATCTGGCTGTGTCCACTCACCCACGGCAGGCGGTCAGGCAGGGCGCAGTGCGGATCTGGCCGTGTCCACTCACACACGGGAGATGGGCAGGCAGGGCGCAGTGCAGATCTGGCTGTGTCCAGTCACCCACAGGAGACGGGCAGGCAGGGCGCAGTGCGGATTTGGCTGTGTCCACTCACACACGGGAGACGGGCAGGCAGGGCGCAGTGCGTATCTGGCTGTGTCCACTTGCCCACGGGAGACGGGCAGGCAGGGCGCAGTGCGGATCTGGCCGTGTCCACTCACCCACGGGAGACCGGCAGGCAGGGCGCAGTGCGGATCTGGCTGTGTCCACTCACCCATGGGAGACGGGCAGGCAGGGCGCAGTGCGGATCTGGCTGTGTCCACTCGCCCACGGGAGACGGGCAGGCATGGCGAAGTGCGGATCCGGCTGTGTCCACTCACCCACGGGAGATGGGCAGAGACGGTGCTGTGTGGATCTGGCTATGTCCACTGACCCACGGCAGACGGGAAGGCAGGGCGCAGTACGGATCTGGCTGTGTCCACTCACCCACGGGAGACGGGCAAGCAGGGCGCAGTGCGGATCTGGCTGTGTCCACTCACCCACGGCAGGAGGTCAGGCAGGGCGCAGTACGGATCTGGCTGTGTCCACTCACCCACGGCAGACGGGCAGGCAGGGCGCAGTGCGGATCTGGCTGTGTCCACTCACCCACGGGAGACGGGCAAGCAGGGCGCAGTGCGGATCTGGCTGTGTCCACTCACCCACGGGAGATGGGCAGGCAGGGCGCAGTGCAGATCTGGCTGTGTCCACTCACCCACGGGAGACGGGCAGGCAGGGCGCAGTGCGGATTTGGCTGTGTCCACTCACCCACGGGAGACGGGCAGGCAGGGCGCAGTGCGTATCTGGCTGTGTCCACTCGCTCACGGGAGACGGGCAGGCAGGGCGCAGTGCGGATCTGGCCGTGTCCACTCACCCACGGCAGGCGGTCAGGCAGGGCGCAGTGCGGATCTGGCTGTGTCCACGCACCCACAGCAGGCGGTCATCCAGGACAGAGTGCGGATCTGGCTGTGTCCACTCACCCACGGCAGGCGGTCAGGCAGGGCCAGTGCGGATATGGCTGTGTCCACTCACCCACGGCAGACTGTCAGGCAAGGGGCAGTGCGGATCTGGCTGTGTCCTCTCACCCACGGGAGACGGGCAGGCAGGGCGCAGTGCAGATCTGGCTGTGTCCACTCACCCACGGGAGACGAGCAGGCAAGGCGCAGTGCGGATTTAGCTGTGTCCACTCGCCCACGGGAGACGGGCAGGCACGGCGCAGTGCGGATCTGGCTGTGTCCACTCACACACGGCAGGCTGTCAGGCAGGGCGCAGTGCGGATATGGCTGTGTCCACTCACACACGGCAGACGGTCAGGCAGGGCGCCGTGCGGATCTGGCTGTGTCCACTCACCCACGGCAGGCGGTCAGGCAGGGCGCAGTGCGGATCTGGCCGTGTCCACTCACACACGGGAGATGGGCAGGCAGGGCGCAGTGCAGATCTGGCTGTGTCCAGTCACCCACAGGAGACGGGCAGGCAGGGCGCAGTGCGGATCTGGCTGTGTCCACTCACCCACGGCAGACGGTCAGTCAGGGCGCAGTGCGGATCTGGCTGTGTCCACTCACCCATGATAGACGGGCAGGCAGTGCGCAGTGCGGATCTGGCTGTCTCCATTCACCCATGGGAGACGGGCAGGCAAGGCGCAGTGTGGATCTGGCTGTGTCCAAACTCCCACGGGAGACGGGCAGAGAGGGTGCTGTGTGGATCTGGCTATGTCCACTGACCCACGGCAGAAGGGCAGGCAAGGCGCAGTGCGGATCTGGCTGTGTCCAATCACCCACGGCAGACGGCCAGGCAGGGCGCAGTGCGGATATGGCTGTGTCCAGTAACCCACGGGAGACAGGCAGGTAAGGCGCACTGTGGATCAGGCTGTGTCCACTCACCCACGGCAGACGGGCAGGCAGGGAGCAGTACGGATCTGGCTGTGTTAACTCACCCACGGCAGACGGGCAGGAAGGGCGCAGTGCGGATCTGGCTGTGTCCACTCACCCACGGGAGACGGGTAGGCAAAGCGTAGTGTGGATCTGGCTGTGTTAACTACCCATGGCAGACGGGCAGGCAGGGCGCAGTGCGGATCTGGCTGTGTCCACTCACCCATGGGAGACGGGTAGGCAAGGCGCAGTGTGGATCTGGCTGTGTCCACTCACCCACGGGAGACGGGCAGAGAGGGTGCTGTATGGATATGGCTATGTCCATTTACCCACATCAGACGGGCAAGCAGGGTGCAGTGTGGATCTGGCTGTGTCCCCTCACCCACAGCAGACGGTCAGGCAGGGCGCAGTGCGGATCTGGCTGTGTCCACTCACCCACGGGAGACGTGTAGGCAAGGCGCAGTGTGGATGTGGCTTTGTCCACTCACCCACGACAGACGGGCAGGCAGGGCGCAGTGCGGATCTGGCTGTGTCCACTCACCCACAAGAGATGGGCAGGCAATGCGCAGTGTGGATCTGGCCGTGTCCACTCACCCACGGGAGATGGGCAGGTATGGCGCAATGTGGATCTGGCTGTGTCCACTCACCGACGGGAGACGGGCAGGCAAGGCGCAATGTGGATCTGGCTGTGTCCACTCACCCACGGGAGACGGGCAGAGAGGATGCTGTGTGGATCTGGCTATGTACACTGACACACGGCAGACGGGCAGGCAGGGCGCAGTGAGGATCTGGCTGTGTCCACTCTCCGACGGGAGACGGGCAGGCAGGGCGCAGTGCGGATCTTTCTGTGTCCACTCACCCATGGGAGATGGGCAGGCAAGGCGCAGTGTGGATCTGGCTGTGTCAACTCACCCACGGGAGATGGGCAGAGAGGGTGCCGTGTGGATCTGGCTATGTCCACTGACCCACGGCAGACGGGGAAGCAGGGCGCAGTGCGGATCTGGCTGTGTCCACTCACCCATGGCAGACGGTCAGGCAGGGCGCAGTGCGGATCTGGCTGTGTCCACTCACCCATGGCAGACGGGCAGGCAGTGCGCAGTGCGGATCTGGCTGTGTCCACTCACCCATGGGAGACGGGCAGGCAAGGCGCAGTGTGGATCTGGCTGTGTCCACACTCCCACGGGGGACGGGCAGAGAGGGTTCTGTGTGGATCTGGCTATGTCCACTGACCCACGGCAGCCGGGCAGGCAAGGCGCAGTGCGGATCTGGCTGTGTCCAATCACCCACGGCAGATGGCCAGGCAGGGCGCAGTGCGGATATGGCTGTGTCCACTCACCCACGGGAGACGTGTAGGCAAGGCGCAGTGTGGATGTGGCTTTGTCCACTCACCCACGACAGACGGGCAGGCAGGGCGCAGTGCGGATCTGGCTGTGTCAACTCACCCAAGGGAGACGGGCAGGCAAGGCGCAGTGTGGATCTGGCTGTGTCCACTCACCCACGGGAGACGGGCAGAGAGGGTGCTGTGTGGTCTGGCTATGTCCACTGACCGACGGCAGAAGGGCGGCAGGGCGCGGTGCGGATCTGGCTGTGTCCCCTCACCGACGGCAGACGGTCAGGCAGGGCGCAGTGCGGATCTGGCTGTGTCCACTCACCCACGGGAGACGGGCAGGCAGGGCGCAGTGCGGATCTGGCTGTGTCCACTCACCCACGGGAGACGGGCAGGCAAGGTGCACTGTGGATCTTGCTGTGACCACACACCCACGGGAGACGGGCAGAGAGAGTGCTGTGTGGATCTAGCTATGTCCACTGACCCACGGCAGACGGGCAGGCAGGGCGCAGTGCGGATCTGGCTGTGTTAACTCACCCACGGCAGACGGGCAGGCAGGGCGCAGTGCGGATCTGGCTGTGTCCACTCACCCACGGGAGACGGGTAGGCAAAGCGTAGTGTGGATCTGGCTGTGTTAAATACCCATGGCAGACGGGCAGGCAGGGCGCAGTGCGGATCTGGCTGTGTCCACTCACCCACGGGAGACGGGTAGGCAAGGCGCAGTGTGGATCTGGCTGTGTCCACTCACCCACGGGAGACGGGCAGAGAGGGTGCTGTATGGATCTGGCTATGTCCATTGACCCACATCAGACGGGCAGGCAGGGTGCAGTGTGGATCTGGCTGTGTCCCCTCACCCACAGCAGACGGTCAGGCAGGGCGCAGTGCGGATCTGGCTGTGTCTACTCACCCACGGGAGACGTGTAGGCAAGGCGCAGTGTGGATGTGGCTTTGTCCACTCACCCACGACAGACGGGCAGGCAGGGCGCAGTGCGGATCTGGCTGTGTCCACTCACCCACAAGAGATGGGCAGGCAATGCGCAGTGTGGATCTGGCCGTGTCCACTCACCCACTGGAGACGGGTAGAGAGGGAGCTGTGTGGATCTGGCTATGTCCACTGACCCACGGCAGACGGGCAGGCAGGGCGCACTTCGGATCTGGCTGTGTCCAGTCACCCACGGCAGACGGGCAGGCAGGGCGCAGTGCAGATCTTGCTGTGTCGACTCACCCACGAGAGATGGGCAGGCAAGGCGCAGTGTGGATCTGGCTGTGTTTACTCACCCACGAGAGACGGGCAGGGAGGGTGCTGTGTGGATCTGGCTATGTACACTGACCAACGGCAGACGGGCATGCAGGGCGCAGTGCGGATCTGGCTGTGTCCACTCACCCACGGCAGACGGTCAGGAAGGGCGCAGTGCGGATCTGGCTGTGTCCACTACACCACGGGAGACGGGCAGGCAGGGTGCAGTGCGGATCTGGCTGTGTCCACTCAGCCACGGCACACGGGCAGGCAGGGCGCAGTGCGGATCAGGCTGTGTCCACTCACCCACGGGAGACGGGCAGGAAGGGCGCAGTGAAGATCTGGCTGTGTCCACTCACCCACATGAGACGGGCAGGCAGGGCGCAGTTCGGATCTGGCTGTGTCCACTCACCCATGGGAGACGGGCAGGCAAGGTGCAGTGTGGATCTGGCTTGTCCAATCACCCACGGGAGACTTGCATAGAGGGTGCTGTGTGGATCTGGCTATGTCCTTTGACCCATGGCAGACGGGCAGGCAGGGCGCAGTGTGGATCTGGCTGTGTCCACTCACCCACGGCAGACGGGCATGCAGGGAGCAGTGCGGATCTGGCTGTGTCCACTCACCCATGGGAGACGGGCAGGCAAGGCGCAGTGTGGATCTGGCTGTGTCCACTCACCCACGGGATTCGGGCCTAGAGGGTGCTGTGTGGATCTGGCTATGTACACTTACCCACGGCAGACGGGCAGGCAGGGCGCAGTGCGGAACTCGCTGTGTCCACTCAACCACGGGAGACGGGCAGGCAAGGCCAGTGTGGATCTGGCTGTGTCCACTCACCCACGGGAGACGGACAGAGAGGGTGCTGTGTGGATCTTGCTATGTCCACTTACCCACGGCAGACAGGCAGGCAGGACGCAGTGCGGATCTGGCTGTGTCCACTAACCCACGGCAGACTGGCAGGCAGGGAGCAGTGCAGATCTGGCTGTGTCCACTCACTCACGGGAGACAGGCAGAAAGAACGCAGTGCGGATATGGCTGTGTCCACTCACCCACGGGAGATGGGCAGAAAGGGTGCTTTGTGGATCTGGCTATGTCCACTGACCCACGGCAGACGGGTAGGCAGGGCGCAGTGCGGATCTGGCTGTGTCCACTCACCCACGGAAGATGGTCAGGCAGGGTGCGGTGCAGATCTGGCTGTGTCCACTCACTCACGGGAGACAGGCAGAAAGAACGCAGTGCGGATATGGCTGTGTCCACTCACCCATGGGAGACGCGCCGGCAGGGCGCAGTGCGGATCTGGCTGTGTCCACTCACACAAGGGAGACGGGCAGGCAGGGCACAGTGCGGATCTGGCTGTGTCCACTCACTCACGGCAGAGGGGCAGGCAGGGCGCAGTGCGGATCTGGCTGTGTCCACTCACCCACGGGAGACGGGCAGAGAGGGTGCTGTGTGGATCTGGCTATGTCCACTGACCCACGGCAGACGGGCAGGCAGGGCGCAGTGCGGATCTGGCTGTGTCCACTCACCCACGGGAGATGGGCAGGCATGGCGCAATGTGGATCTGGCTGTGTCCACTCACCGACGGGAGACGGGCAGGCAAGGCGCAATGTGGATCTGGCTGTGTCCACTCACCCACGGGAGACGGGCAGAGAAGGTGCTGTGTGGATCTGGCTATGTACACTGACCCACGGCAGACGGGCAGGCAGGGCGCAGTGCGGACCTGGCTGTGTCCACTCACTCACGGGAGACGGTAAGGCAAGGCACAGTGTGGATCTGGCTATGTCCACTCATCCACGGGAGACGGGCAGAGACGGTGCTGTGCGGATCTGGCTGTGTCCACTCACCCACGGGAGACGGGCAGGCAGGGCGCAGTGCGGATCTGGCTGTGTCCACTCACCCACGGGAGGCGGTGAGGCAAGGCGCAGTGTGGATCTGGCTGTGTCCACTCACCCACGGGAGACGGGCAGACAGGGTGCTGTGTGGATCTGGCTATGTCCACTGACCCACGGCAGACAGGCAGGCAGGGCGCAGTGCGGATCTGGCTGTGTCCACTCACCCACGGCAGACTGGCAGGCAGGGCACAGTGCGGATCTGGCTTTGTCCACTCACCCACGGGAGACGGGCAGGCAGGGCGCAGTGCGGATCAGGCTCTCTCCACTCACTCACGGGAGACGGGCAGGCAGGGCGCAGTGCGGATCTGGCTGTGTCCACTCACCCACGGGAGACGGGCAGGCAGGGCGCAGTGCGGATCTGGCTGTGTCCACTCACCCACGGGAGACGGGCAGAGATGGTGCTCTGTTGATCTGGGTATGTCCACTGACCCACGGGAGATGGGCAGGCAGAGCGCAGTGCGGATCTGGCTGTGTCCACTCACCCACGGCAGACGGGCAGGCAGAGGGCAGTGCGGATCTGGCTGTGTCCTCTCACCCACGGTATATTGGCAGAGAGGGTGCCGTGTGGATCTGGCTATATCCACTGACCCACGGCAGACGGGCAGGCAGTGCGCAGTGCGGATCTGGCTGTGTCCACTCACCCACAGCAGACGGGCAGGCAGAGGGCAGTGCGGATCTGGCTGTGTCCACTCACCCACGGCAGACGGGCAGGCAGAGGGCAGTGCGGATCTGGCTGTGTCCACTCACCCACGGGAGATTGGCAGAGAGGGTGCCGTGTGGATCTGGCTATGTCCACTGACCCACGGCAGAAGGGGAAGCAGGGCGCAGTGCGGATCTGGCTGTGTCCACTCACCCACGGCAGACGGTCAGTCAGGGCGCAGTGCGGATCTGGCTGTGTCCACTCACCCATGATAGACGGGCAGGCAGTGCGCAGTGCGGATCTGGCTGTCTCCATTCACCCATGGGAGACGGGCAGGCAAGGCGCAGTGTGGATCTGGCTGTGTCCAAACTCCCACGGGAGACGGGCAGAGAGGGTGCTGTGTGGATCTGGCTATGTCCACTGACCCACGGCAGAAGGGCAGGCAAGGCGCTGTGCAGATCTGGCTGTGTCCAATCACCCACGGCAGACGGCCAGGCAGGGCGCAGTGCGGATATGGCTGTGTCCAGTAACCCACGGGAGACAGGCAGGTAAGGCGCACTGTGGATCAGGCTGTGTCCACTCACCCACGGCAGACGGGCAGGCAGGGAGCAGTGCGGATCTGGCTGTGTTAACTCACCCACGGCAGACGGGCAGGAAGGGCGCAGTGCGGATCTGGCTGTGTCCACTCACCCACGGGAGACGGGTAGGCAAAGCGTAGTGTGGATCTGGCTGTGTTAACTACCCATGGCAGACGGGCAGGCAGGGCGCAGTGCGGATCTGGCTGTGTCCACTCACCCATGGGAGACGGGTAGGCAAGGCGCAGTGAGGATCTGGCTGTGTCCACTCACCCACGGGAGACGGGCAGAGAGGGTGCTGTATGGATATGGCTATGTCCATTTACCCACATCAGACGGGCAAGCAGGGCGCAGTGTGGATCTGGCTGTGTCCCCTCACCCACAGCAGACGGTCAGGCAGGGCGCAGTGCGGATCTGGCTGTGTCCACTCACCCACGGGAGACGTGTAGGCAAGGCGCAGTGTGGATGTGGCTTTGTCCACTCACCCACGACAGACAGGCAGGCAGGGCGCAGTGCGGATCTGGCTGTGTCCACTCACCCACGGGAGACGGGCAGGCAGGGCGCAGTGCTATTTTGGCTGTGTCCACTCACCCACGGGAGACGGGCAGGCAGGGCGCAGCGCCTATCTGGCTGTGTCCACTCGCCCACGGGAGACGGGCAGGCAGGGCGCAGTTTGGATCTGGCTGTGTCCACTCACCCACGGCAGGCGGTCAGGCAGGGCGCAGTGCGGATCTGGCTCTGTCCACTCATTCACGGCAGACGGTCACGCAGGGCACAGTGCGGATCTGGCTGTGTCCACGCACCCACAGCAGGCGGTCAGCCAGGGCGCAGTGCGAATCTGGCTGTGTCCACTCACCCACGGCAGACGGTCAGGCAGGGCGCAGTACGGATCTGGCTGTGTCCACTCACCCACGGCAGGCGGTCAGGCAGGGCGCAGTGCGGATCTGGCTGTGTCCACTCACCCACGGCTGACGGTCAGGCAGGGCGCAGTGCGGATCTGGCTGTGTCCACGCACCCACGGCAGGCGGTCAGGCAGGGCGCAGTGTGGATCCGGCTGTGTCCACGCACCCACAGCAGGCGATCAGCCAGGTCGCAGTGCGGATCTGGCTGTGTCCACTCACCCACGGCAGGTGGTCAGGCAGGGCGTAGTTCGGATCTGGCTGTGTCCACTCACCCACGGCAGGCGGGCAGGCAGGGCGCAGTGTGGATCTGGCTGTGTCCACTCACCCACGGCAGACGGTCATGCAGGGCGCAGTGCGGATCTGGCTGTGTCCACTCACCCACGGCAGACAGGTAGGCAGGGCGCAGTGCGGATCTGGCTGTGTTCACTCGCCCACGGGAGACGGGCAGGCAGGGCGCAGTGCGGATCTGGCTGTGTCTACTCACCCACGGCAGGCGGTCAGGCAGGGCGCAGTGCGGATCTGGCTGTGTCCACTCATTCACGGCAGACGGTCAGGCAGGGCACAGTGCGGATCTGGCTGTGTCCACTCACCCACGGCAGGCAGTCAGGCAGGGCGCAGTGCGGATCTGGTTGTGTCCACGCACCCACAGCAGGCGGTCATCCAGGGCGCAGTGCGGATCTGGCTGTGTCCACTCACCCAGGGCAGGTGGTCAGGCAGGGCGTAGTGCGGATCTGGCTGTGTCCACTAACCCACGGCAGGCGGGCAGGCAGGGCGCAGTGTGGATCTGGCTGTGTCCACTCACCCACGGCAGGCGGTCAAGCAGGGCGTAGTGCGGATCTGGCTGTGTCCAGGCACCCACGGCAGACGGGCAGGCAGGGCGCAGTGCGGATCCGGCTGTGTCCACTCACCCACGGGATATGGGTAGAGACGGTGCTGTGTGGATCTGGCTATGTCCACTGACCCACGGCAGACGGGCAGGCAGGGCGCAGTACGGATCTAGCTGTGTCCACTCACCCACGGCAGGCGGTCAGGCAGGGCGTAGTGCGGATCTGGCTGTGTCCACTCACCCACGGTAGACGGGCAGGCAGGGCGCAGTGCGGATCTGGCTGTGTCCACTCACCCACGGCAGGCGGTCAGGCAGGGCGCAGTGTGGATCTGGCTGTGTCCACTCACCCATGGCAGGCGGTCAGGCAGGGCGTAGTGCGGATCTGGCTGTGTCCACTCACCCACGGGAGATGGGCAGAGACGGTGCTGTGTGGATCTGGCTATGTCCACTGACCCACGGCAGACGGGCAGGCAGGGCGCAGTACGGATCTGGCTGTGTCCACTCACCCACGGCAGGCGGTCAGGCAGGGTGCAGTGCGGATCTGGCTGTGTCCACTCTCCCACGGGAGACGGGCAGGCAGGGCACAGTGCGGATCTGGCTGTGTCCACTCACCCATGGGATACGGGCAGGCAGGGCGCAGTGCGGATCTGGCTGTGTCCACACACCCACGGGAGACGGGCAGGCAGGGCGCAGTGCGATTTTGGCTGTGTCCACTCACCCACGGGAGACGGGCAGGCAGGGCGCAGCGCCTATCTGGCTGTGTCCACTCGCCACGCGAGACGGGCAGGCAGGGCGCAGTTTGGATCTGGCTGTGTCCACTCACCCACGGCAGGCGGTCAGGCAGGGCGCAGTGCGGATCTGGCTGTGTCCACTCATTCACGGCAGACGGTCAGACAGGACACACTGCGGATCTGGCTGTGTCCACTCACCCACGGCAGGCGGTCAGGCAGGGCGCAGTGCGGATCTGGCTGTGTCCACGCACCCACAGCAGGCGGTCAGCAAGGGCGCAGTGCGGATCTGGCTGTGTCCACTCACCCACGGCAGACGGTCAGGCAGGGCGCAGTACGGATCTGGCTGTGTCCACTCACCCACGGCAGACGGGCAGGCAGGGCTCAGTGCGGATCTGGCTGTGTCCACTCGCCCACGGGAGACGGGCAGGCAGGGCGCAGTGCGGATCTGGCTGTGTCCACTCACCCACGGCAGGCGGTCAGGCAGGGCGCTGTGCGGATATGGCTGTGTCCACTCACCCACGGCAGACGGTCAGGCAGGGCGCAGTGCGGATCTGGCTGTGTCCACTCACCCACGGGAGACGGGCAGGCAGGGCGCAGTGCGGATATGGCTGTGTCCACTCACCCACGGAGACGGGCATAGACGGTGCTGTGTGGATCTGGCTATGTCCACTGACCCACGGCAGACGGGCGGGCAGGGCGCAGTACGGATCTGGCTGTGTCCACTCACCCACGGCAGGCGGTCAGGGAGGGCGCAGTGTGGATATTGCTGTGTCCACTCACCCACGGCAGACGGTCAGGCAGGGGGCAGTGCGGATCTGGCTGTGTCCACTCACCCACGGCAGGCGGTCAGGCACGGCCAGTGCGGATATGGCTGTGTCCACTGACCCACGGCAGATGGGCAGGCAGGGCGCAGTACGGAGCTGGCTGAGTCCACTCACCCATGGCAGGCGGTCAGGCAGGGTGCAGTGTTGATCTGGCTGTGTCCATTCACCCACGGGAGACGG
The DNA here is from genome assembly GCF_040939455.1 of Microcebus murinus. Classification (NCBI taxonomy): domain Eukaryota; kingdom Metazoa; phylum Chordata; class Mammalia; order Primates; family Cheirogaleidae; genus Microcebus; species Microcebus murinus. The sequence continues at coordinate 31,998,201 of NC_134125.1, read as the reverse complement.
GCAGGCAGGGCGCAGTGCTGATCTGTCTGTGTCCACTCACCCACGGGAGACTGGCAGGCAGGGCGCAGTGCGGTTCTGGCTGTGTCCACTCACCCACGGGAGATGGGCAGAGACGGTGCTGTGTGGATCTGGCTATGTCCACTGACCCACGGCAGGCGGTCAGGCAGGGCGTAGTGCGGATCTGGCTGTGTCCACTCACCCACGGCAGACGGGAAGGCAGGGCGCAGTACGGATCTGGCTGTGTCCACTCGCCCACGGGAGACGGGCAGGCAGGGCGCACTGCGGATCTGGCTGTGTCTACTCACCCACGGCAGGCGGTCAGGGAGGGCGCAGTGCGGATCTGGCTGTGTCCACTCACCCACGGCTGACGGTCAGGCAGGGCGCAGTGCGGATCTGGCTGTGTCCACTCACCCACGGCAGGCGGTCAGGCAGGGCGCAGTGTGGATCCGGCTGTGTCCACGCACCCACAGCAGGCGATCAGCCAGGGCGCAGTGCGGATCTGGCTGTGTCCACTCACCCTCGGCAGGTGGTCAGGCAGGGCGTAGTGCGGATCTGGCTGTGTCCACTCACCCAAGGCAGGCGGGCAGGCAGGGCGCAGTGTGGATCTGGCTGTGTCCACTCACCCACGGCAGACGGTCAGGCAGGGCGCAGTGCGGATCTGGCTGTGTCCACTCACCCACGGCAGAAGGGCAGGCAGGGCGCAGTGCGGATCTGGCTGTGTCCACTCGCCCACGGGAGACGGGCATGCAGGGCGCAGTGCGGATCTGGCTGTGTCCACTCACCCACGAGAGACGGGCAGGCAGGGCGCAGTGCGGATTTGGCTGTGTCCACTCGCCCACGGGAGATGGGCAGGCAGGGCGCAGTGCGGATCTGGCCGTGTCCACTCGCCCACGGGAGATGGGCAGAGACGGTGCTGTGTGGATCTGGCTATGTCCACTGACCCACGGCACACGGGAAGGCAGGGCGCAGTACGGATCTGACTGTGTCCACTCACCCACGGCAGGCGGTCAGGCAGGGTGCAGTACGGATCTGGGTGTGTCCACTCACCCACGGCAGGCGGTCAGGCAGGGCGCAGTGCGGATCCGGCTGTGTCTACTCACCCACGGGAGATGGGCAGAGACGGTGCTGTGTGGATCTGGCTATGTCCAATGACCCACGGCAGACGGGAAGGCAGGGCGCAGTACGGATCTGGCTTGTCCACTCACCCATGGCAGGCGGTCAGGCAGGGCGCAGTACGGATCTGGCTGTGTCCACTTACCCATGGCAGGCGGTCAGGCAGGGTGCAGTGCGGATTTGGCTGTGTCCACTCACCCACGGGAGACGGGCAGGCAGGGCACAGTGCGGATCTGGCTGTGTCCACTCACCAACGGGAGACGGGCATGCAGGGCGCAGTGCGGATCTGGCTGTGTCCACTCACCCACGGGAGACGGGCAGGCAGGGCGCAGTGCGATTTTGGCTGTGTCCACTCACCCACGGGAGACGGGCAGGCAGGGCGCAGTGCCTATCTGGCTGTGTCCACTCGCCCATGGGAGACGGGTAGGCAGGGCGCAGTGTGGATCTGGCTGTGTCCACTCACCCACGGGAGACGGGCAGGCAGGGCGCAGTGCGGATCTGGCTGTGTCCACTCACCCACGGGAGACGGGCAGGTAGGGCGCAGTGCGGATCCGGCTGTGTCCACTCACCCACGGGAGATGGGCAGAGACGGTGCTGTGTGGATCTGGCTATGTCCACTGACCCACGGCAGGCGGTCAGGCAGGGCGTAGTGGGGATCTGGCTGTGTCCACTCACCCACGGCAGACGGGAAGGCAGGGCGCAGTGTGGTTCTGGCAGTGTCCGCTCACCCACGGCTAACGATCAGGCAGGGCGCAGTTAGGATCTGGCTGTGTCCACTCACCCACGGCAGGCGGTCAGGCATGGCGCAGTGTGGATCCGGCTGTGTCCACGCACCCACAGCAGGCGGTCAGCCAGGGCGCAGTGCGGATCTGGCTGTGTCCACTCACCCACGGGAGACGGGCAGGGACGGTGCTGTGTGGATCTGGCTATGTCCACTGACCCACGGCAGACGGGCAGGCAGGGCCCAGTACGGAGCTGGCTGAGTCCACTCACCCACGGCAGGCGGTCAGGCAGGGTGCAGTGTGGATCTGGCTGTGTCCACTCACCTACGGGAGACGGGCAGGCAGGGCGCAGTGCGGATCTGGCTGTGTCCACTCACCCACGGGAGACGGGCAGGCAGGGCGCAGTGCGGATCTGGCTGTGTCCACTCGCCTTCGGGAGACGGGCAGGCAGGGCGCAGTACGGATCTGGCTGTGTCCACTCGCCAACGGGAGACGGGCAGGCATGGCGCAGTGCGGATCTGGCTGTGTCCACTCACCCACGGGAGATGGGCAGAGACGGTGCTGTGTGGATCTGGCTATGTCCACTGACCCACGGCAGACGGGAAGGCAGGGCGCAGTACGGATCTGGCTGTGTCCACTCACCCACGGCAGGCGGTCAGGCAGGGCGTAGTGCGGATCTGGCTGTATCCACTCACCCACGGAAGACGGGCAGGCAGAGCGCAGTGCGGATCTGGCTGTGTCCACTCACCCACGGCAGACGGTCAGGCAGGGCGCAGTGCGGATCTGCCTGTGTCCACTCACCCACGGCAGACGGGCAGGCAGGGCGCAGTGCGGATCTGGCTGTGTCCACTCGCCCACGGGAGACGGGCAGGCACGGCGCAGTGCGGATCTGGCTGTGTCCACTCGCCCACGGGAGACGGGCAGGCAGGGCGCAGTGCGGATCTGGCTGTGTCCACTCACCCACGGGAGATGGGCAGGCAGGGCGCAGTGCGGATCTGGCTGTGTCCACTCACCCACGGGAGACGGGCAGGCAGGGCGCAGTGCGGATCTGGCTGTGTCCACTCGCCCACGGCAGACGGTCATGCAGGGCGCAGTTCGGATCTGGCTGTGTCCACTCGCCCACGGGAGACGGGCAGGCAGGGCGCAGTGCGGACCTGGCTGTGTCCACTCACCCACGGCAGACGGGCAGGCAGGGCGCAGTGCGGATCTGGCTGTGTCCACTCACCCACGGGAGACGGGCAGGCAGGGCGCAGTGCGGATCCGGCATGTCCACTCACCCACGGGAGATGGGCAGAGACGGTGCTGTGTGGATCTGGCTATGTCCACTGACCCACGGCAGACGGGCAGGCAGGGCGCAGTACGGATCTGGCTGTGTCCACTCACCCACGGCAGACGGGCAGGCAGAGCGCAGTGCGGATCTGGCTGTGTCCACTCACCCACGGCAGACGGTCAGGCAGGGCGCAGTGCGGATCTGGCTGTGTCCACTCACCCACGGCAGACGGGCAGGCAGGGCGCAGTGCGGATCTGGCTGTGTCCACTCGCCCACGGGAGACGGGCAGGCACGGCGCAGTGCGGATCTGGCTGTGTCCACTCACACATGGCAGGCTGTCAGGCAGGGCGCAGTGCGGATATGGCTGTGTCCACTCACCCACGGCAGACGGTCAGGCAGGGCGCCGTGCGGATCTGGCTGTGTCCACTCACCCACGGCAGGCGGTCAGGCAGGGCGCAGTGCGGATCTGGCTGTGTCCACGCACCCACAGCAGGCGGTCAGCAGGGCACAGTGCGGATCTGGCTGTGTCCACTCACCCACGGCAGGCGGTCAGGCAGGGCCAGTGCGGATATGGCTGTGTCCACTCACCCACAGCAGACGGTCAGGCAGGGCGCAGTGCGGATCTGGCTGTGTACACACACACACGGGAGACGGGCAGGCAGGGCGCAGTGCGGATCTGGCTGTGTCCACTCACCCACGGGAGACGTGCAGGCAAGGCGCAGTGCGGATCTTGTGTGTGCACTCACCCACGGCAGACGGGCAGAGACGGTGCTGTGTGGATCTGGCTATGTCCACTGACCCACGGCAGACGGGCGGGTAGGGCGCAGTACGGATCTGGCTGTGTCCACTCACCCACGGCAGGCGGTCAGGCAGGGTGCAGTGCGGATCTGGCTGTGTCCACTCACCCACGGGAGACGGGCAGGCAGGGCGCAGTGCGGATCTGGCTGTGTCCACTCACCCACGGGAGATGGGCAGGCAGGGCGCAGTGCGGATCTGGCTGTGTCCACTCACCCACGGGAGACGGGCAGAGACGGTGCTGTGTGGATCTGGCTATGTCCACTGACCCACGGCAGGCGGTCAGGCAGGGCGCAGTGCGGATATGGCTGTGTCCACTCACCCACGGCAGACTGTCAGGCAGGGGGCAGTGCGGATATGGCTGTGTCCTCTCACCCACGGGAGACGGGCAGGCAGGGCGCAGTGCGGATCTGGCTGTGTCACCTCACCCACGGGAGACGGGCAGGCAGGGCGCAGTGCGGATCTGGCCGTGTCCACTCACCCACGGGAGACCGGCAGGCAGGGCGCAGTGCGGATCTGGCTGTGTCCACTCACCCACGGGAGACGGGCAGGCAGGGCGCAGTGCGGATCTGGCTGTGTCCACTCGCCCACGGGAGACGGGCAGGCATGGCGAAGTGTGGATCCGGCTGTGTCCACTCACCCACGGGAGATGGGCAGAGACGGTGCTGTGTGGATCTGGCTATGTCCACTGACCCACGGCAGTCGGGCGGGCAGGGCGCAGTACGGATCTGGCTGTGTCCACTCACCCACGGCAGGCGGTCAGGCAGGGTGCAGTGCGGATCTGGCTGTGTCCACTCACCCACGGGAGACGGGCAAGCAGGGCGCAGTGCGGATCTGGCTGTCTCCACTCACCCACGGCAGGAGGTCAGGAAGGGCGCAGTACGGATCTGGCTGTGTCCACTCACCCACGGCATACGGGCAGGCAGGGCGCAGTACGGATTCGGCTGTGTCCACTCACCCACGGGAGACGGGCAAGCAGGGCGCAGTGCGGATCTGGCTGTGTCCACTCACCCACGGGAGATGGGCAGGCAGGGCGCAGTGCAGATCTGGCTGTGTCCACTCACCCACGGGAGATGGGCAGAGACGGTGCTGTGTGGATCTGGCTATGTCCACTGACCCACGGCAGACGGGAAGGCAGGGCGCAGTACGGATCTGGCTGTGTCCACTCACCCACGGCAGGCGGTCAGGCAGGGCGTAGTGCGGATCTGGCTGTATCCACTCACCCACGGAAGACGGGCAGGCAGAGCGCAGTGCGGATCTGGCTGTGTCCACTCACCCACGGCAGACGGTCAGGCAGGGCGCAGTGCGGATCTGCCTGTGTCCACTCACCCACGGCAGACGGGCAGGCAGGGCGCAGTGCGGATCTGGCTGTGTCCACTCGCCCACGGGAGACGGGCAGGCACGGCGCAGTGCGGATCTGGCTGTGTCCACTCGCCCACGGGAGACGGGCAGGCAGGGCGCAGTGCGGATCTGGCTGTGTCCACTCACCCACGGGAGACGGGCAGGCAGGGCGCAGTGCGGATCTGGCTGTGTCCACTCACCCACGGGAGACGGGCAGGCAGGGCGCAGTGCGGATCTGGCTGTGTCCACTCGCCCACGGCAGACGGTCATGCAGGGCGCAGTTCGGATCTGGCTGTGTCCACTCGCCCACGGGAGACGGGCAGGCAGGGCGCAGTGCGGACCTGGCTGTGTCCACTCACCCACGGCAGACGGGCAGGCAGGGCGCAGTGCGGATCTGGCTGTGTCCACTCACCCACGGGAGACGGGCAGGCAGGGCGCAGTGCGGATCCGGCATGTCCACTCACCCACGGGAGATGGGCAGAGACGGTGCTGTGTGGATCTGGCTATGTCCACTGACCCACGGCAGACGGGCAGGCAGGGCGCAGTACGGATCTGGCTGTGTCCACTCACCCACGGCAGACGGGCAGGCAGAGCGCAGTGCGGATCTGGCTGTGTCCACTCACCCACGGCAGACGGTCAGGCAGGGCGCAGTGCGGATCTGGCTGTGTCCACTCACCCACGGCAGACGGGCAGGCAGGGCGCAGTGCGGATCTGGCTGTGTCCACTCGCCCACGGGAGACGGGCAGGCACGGCGCAGTGCGGATCTGGCTGTGTCCACTCACACATGGCAGGCTGTCAGGCAGGGCGCAGTGCGGATATGGCTGTGTCCACTCACCCACGGCAGACGGTCAGGCAGGGCGCCGTGCGGATCTGGCTGTGTCCACTCACCCACGGCAGGCGGTCAGGCAGGGCGCAGTGCGGATCTGGCTGTGTCCACGCACCCACAGCAGGCGGTCAGCAGGGCACAGTGCGGATCTGGCTGTGTCCACTCACCCACGGCAGGCGGTCAGGCAGGGCCAGTGCGGATATGGCTGTGTCCACTCACCCACGGCAGACGGTCAGGCAGGGCGCAGTGCGGATCTGGCTGTGTACACACACACACGGGAGACGGGCAGGCAGGGCGCAGTGCGGATCTGGCTGTGTCCACTCACCCACGGGAGACGTGCAGGCAAGGCGCAGTGCGGATCTTGTGTGTGCACTCACCCACGGCAGACGGGCAGAGACGGTGCTGTGTGGATCTGGCTATGTCCACTGACCCACGGCAGACGGGCGGGTAGGGCGCAGTACGGATCTGGCTGTGTCCACTCACCCACGGCAGGCGGTCAGGCAGGGTGCAGTGCGGATCTGGCTGTGTCCACTCACCCACGGGAGACGGGCAGGCAGGGCGCAGTGCGGATCTGGCTGTGTCCACTCACCCACGGGAGATGGGCAGGCAGGGCGCAGTGCGGATCTGGCTGTGTCCACTCACCCACGGGAGACGGGCAGAGACGGTGCTGTGTGGATCTGGCTATGTCCACTGACCCACGGCAGGCGGTCAGGCAGGGCGCAGTGCGGATATGGCTGTGTCCACTCACCCACGGCAGACTGTCAGGCAGGGGGCAGTGCGGATATGGCTGTGTCCTCTCACCCACGGGAGACGGGCAGGCAGGGCGCAGTGCGGATCTGGCTGTGTCCACTCACCCACGGGAGACGGGCAGGCAGGGCGCAGTGCGGATCTGGCCGTGTCCACTCACCCACGGGAGACCGGCAGGCAGGGCGCAGTGCGGATCTGGCTGTGTCCACTCACCCACGGGAGACGGGCAGGCAGGGCGCAGTGCGGATCTGGCTGTGTCCACTCGCCCACGGGAGACGGGCAGGCATGGCGAAGTGTGGATCCGGCTGTGTCCACTCACCCACGGGAGATGGGCAGAGACGGTGCTGTGTGGATCTGGCTATGTCCACTGACCCACGGCAGACGGGCGGGCAGGGCGCAGTACGGATCTGGCTGTGTCCACTCACCCACGGCAGGCGGTCAGGCAGGGTGCAGTGCGGATCTGGCTGTGTCCACTCGCCCACGGGAGACGGGCAGGCAGGGCGCAGTGCGGATCTGGCTGTGTCCACTCACCCACGGGAGACGGGCAGGCAGGGCGCAGTGCGGATCTGGCTGTGTCCACTCGCCCACGGCAGACGGTCATGCAGGGCGCAGTTCGGATCTGGCTGTGTCCACTCGCCCACGGGAGACGGGCAGGCAGGGCGCAGTGCGGACCTGGCTGTGTCCACTCACCCACGGCAGACGGGCAGGCAGGGCGCAGTGCGGATCTGGCTGTGTCCACTCACCCACGGGAGACGGGCAGGCAGGGCGCAGTGCGGATCCGGCATGTCCACTCACCCACGGGAGATGGGCAGAGACGGTGCTGTGTGGATCTGGCTATGTCCACTGACCCACGGCAGACGGGCAGGCAGGGCGCAGTACGGATCTGGCTGTGTCCACTCACCCACGGCAGACGGGCAGGCAGAGCGCAGTGCGGATCTGGCTGTGTCCACTCACCCACGGCAGACGGTCAGGCAGGGCGCAGTGCGGATCTGGCTGTGTCCACTCACCCACGGCAGACGGGCAGGCAGGGCGCAGTGCGGATCTGGCTGTGTCCACTCGCCCACGGGAGACGGGCAGGCACGGCGCAGTGCGGATCTGGCTGTGTCCACTCACACATGGCAGGCTGTCAGGCAGGGCGCAGTGCGGATATGGCTGTGTCCACTCACCCACGGCAGACGGTCAGGCAGGGCGCCGTGCGGATCTGGCTGTGTCCACTCACACACGGCAGGCGGTCAGGCAGGGCGCAGTGCGGATCTGGCTGTGTCCACGCACCCACAGCAGGCGGTCAGCAGGGCACAGTGCGGATCTGGCTGTGTCCACTCACCCACGGCAGGCGGTCAGGCAGGGCCAGTGCGGATATGGCTGTGTCCACTCACCCACGGCAGACGGTCAGGCAGGGCGCAGTGCGGATCTGGCTGTGTACACACACACACGGGAGACGGGCAGGCAGGGCGCAGTGCGGATCTGGCTGTGTCCACTCACCCACGGGAGACGTGCAGGCAAGGCGCAGTGCGGATCTTGTGTGTGCACTCACCCACGGCAGACGGGCAGAGACGGTGCTGTGTGGATCTGGCTATGTCCACTGACCCACGGCAGACGGGCGGGTAGGGCGCAGTACGGATCTGGCTGTGTCCACTCACCCACGGCAGGCGGTCAGGCAGGGTGCAGTGCGGATCTGGCTGTGTCCACTCACCCACGGGAGACGGGCAGGCAGGGCGCAGTGCGGATCTGGCTGTGTCCACTCACCCACGGGAGATGGGCAGGCAGGGCGCAGTGCGGATCTGGCTGTGTCCACTCACCCACGGGAGACGGGCAGAGACGGTGCTGTGTGGATCTGGCTATGTCCACTGACCCACGGCAGGCGGTCAGGCAGGGCGCAGTGCGGATATGGCTGTGTCCACTCACCCACGGCAGACTGTCAGGCAGGGGGCAGTGCGGATATGGCTGTGTCCTCTCACCCACGGGAGACGGGCAGGCAGGGCGCAGTGCGGATCTGGCTGTGTCCACTCACCCACGGGAGACGGGCAGGCAAGGCGCAGTGCGGATCTGGCCGTGTCCACTCACCCACGGGAGACCGGCAGGCAGGGCGCAGTGCGGATCTGGCTGTGTCCACTCACCCACGGGAGACGGGCAGGCAGGGCGCAGTGCGGATCTGGCTGTGTCCACTCGCCCACGGGAGACGGGCAGGCATGGCGAAGTGTGGATCCGGCTGTGTCCACTCACCCACGGGAGATGGGCAGAGACGGTGCTGTGTGGATCTGGCTATGTCCACTGACCCACGGCAGACGGGCGGGCAGGGCGCAGTACGGATCTGGCTGTGTCCACTCACCCACGGCAGGCGGTCAGGCAGGGTGCAGTGCGGATCTGGCTGTGTCCACTCACCCACGGGAGACGGGCAAGCAGGGCGCAGTGCGGATCTGGCTGTCTCCACTCACCCACGGCAGGAGGTCAGGAAGGGCGCAGTACGGATCTGGCTGTGTCCACTCACCCACGGCATACGGGCAGGCAGGGCGCAGTACGGATTCGGCTGTGTCCACTCACCCACGGGAGACGGGCAAGCAGGGCGCAGTGCGGATCTGGCTGTGTCCACTCACCCACGGGAGATGGGCAGGCAGGGCGCAGTGCAGATCTGGCTGTGTCCACTCACCCACGGGAGACGGGCAGGCAGGGCGCAGTGCGGATATGGCTGTGTCCACTCACCCACGGGAGACGGGCACGCAGGGCGCAGTGCGTATCTGGCTGTGTCCACTCGCTCAGGGGAGACGGGCAGGCAGGGCGCAGTGCGGATCTGGCCGTGTCCACTCACCCACGGCAGGCGGTCAGGCAGGGCGCAGTGCGAATCTGGCTGTGTCCACGCACCCACAGCAGGCGGTCAGCCAGGGCGCAGTGCGGATCTGGCTGTGTCCACTCACCCACGGCAGGCGGTCAGGCAGGGCCAGTGCGGATATGGCTGTGTCCACTCACCCAGGGCAGACGGTCAGGCAGGGCGCAGTGCGGATCTGGCTTTGTCCACACACCCACGGGAGACGGGCAGGCAGGGCGCAGTGCGGATCTGGCTGTGTCCACTCACCCACGGGAGACTTGCAGGCAAGGCGCAGTGCGGATGTTGTGTGTGCACTCACCCACGGGAGACGGGCAGAGACGGTGCTGTGTGGATCTGGCTATGTCCACTGACCCACGGCAGACGGGCGGGCAGGGCGCAGTACGGATCTGGCTGTGTCCACTCACCCACGGCAGGCGGTCAGGCAGGGTGCAGTGCGGATCTGGCTGTGTCCACTCACCCATGGGAGATGGGCTGGCAGGGCGCAGTGCGGATCTGGCTGTGTCCACTCACCCACGGGAGACGGGCAGGCAGGGCGCAGTGCGGATATGGCTGTGTCCACTCACCCACGGGAGACGGGCAGAGACGGTGCTGTGTGGATCTGGCTATGTCCACTGACCCACGGCAGACGGGCGGGCAGGGCGCAGTACGGATCTGGCTGTGTCCACTCACCCACGGCAGGCGGTCAGGGAGGGCGCAGTGTGGATATGGCTGTGTCCACTCACCCACGGCAGACGGTCAGGCAGGGGGCAGTGCGGATCTGGCTGTGTCCAATCACCCACGGCAGGCGGTCAGGCAGGGCCAGTGCGGATATGGCTGTGTCCACTCATCCTCGGCAGACGGTCAGGCAGGGCGCAGTGCGGATCTGGCTTTGTCCACACACCCACGGGAGACGGGCAGGCAAGGCGCAGTGCGGATCTTGTGTGTGCACTCACCCACGGGAGACGGGCAGAGACGGTGCTGTGTGGATCTGGCTATATCCACTGACCCACGGCAGACGGGCGGGCAGGGCTCAGTAAGGATCTGGCTGTGTCCACTCACCCACGGCAGGCGGTCAGGCAGGGCGCAGTGCGGATCTGGCTGTGTCCACGCACCCACAGCAGGCGGTCAGCAGGGCACAGTGCGGATCTGGCTGTGTCCACTCACCCACGGCAGGCGGTCAGGCAGGGCCAGTGCGGATATGGCTGTGTCCACTCACCCACGGCAGACGGTCAGGCAGGGCGCAGTGCGGATCTGGCTGTGTACACACACACACGGGAGACGGGCAGGCAGGGCGCAGTGCGGATCTGGCTGTGTCCACTCACCCACGGGAGACGTGCAGGCAAGGCGCAGTGCGGATCTTGTGTGTGCACTCACCCACGGCAGACGGGAAGAGACGGTGCTGTGTGGATCTGGCTATGTCCACTGACCCACGGCAGACGGGCGGGTAGGGCGCAGTACGGATCTGGCTGTGTCCACTCACCCACGGCAGGCGGTCAGGCAGGGTGCAGTGCGGATCTGGCTGTGTCCACTCACCCACGGGAGACGGGCAGGCAGGGCGCAGTGCGGATCTGGCTGTGTCCACTCACCCACGGGAGATGGGCAGGCAGGGCGCAGTGCGGATCTGGCTGTGTCCACTCACCCACGGGAGACGGGCAGAGACGGTGCTGTGTGGATCTGGCTATGTCCACTGACCCACGGCAGGCGGTCAGGCAGGGCGCAGTGCGGATATGGCTGTGTCCACTCACCCACGGCAGACTGTCAGGCAGGGGGCAGTGCGGATATGGCTGTGTCCTCTCACCCACGGGAGACGGGCAGGCAGGGCGCAGTGCGGATCTGGCTGTGTCCACTCACCCACGGGAGACGGGCAGGCAGGGCGCAGTGCGGATCTGGCCGTGTCCACTCACCCACGGGAGACCGGCAGGCAGGGCGCAGTGCGGATCTGGCTGTGTCCACTCACCCACGGGAGACGGGCAGGCAGGGCGCAGTGCGGATCTGGCTGTGTCCACTCGCCCACGGGAGACGGGCAGGCATGGCGAAGTGTGGATCCGGCTGTGTCCACTCACCCACGGGAGATGGGCAGAGACGGTGCTGTGTGGATCTGGCTATGTCCACTGACCCACGGCAGACGGGCGGGCAGGGCGCAGTACGGATCTGGCTGTGTCCACTCACCCACGGCAGGCGGTCAGGCAGGGTGCAGTGCGGATCTGGCTGTGTCCACTCACCCACGGGAGACGGGCAAGCAGGGCGCAGTGCGGATCTGGCTGTCTCCACTCACCCACGGCAGGAGGTCAGGAAGGGCGCAGTACGGATCTGGCTGTGTCCACTCACCCACGGCATACGGGCAGGCAGGGCGCAGTACGGATTCGGCTGTGTCCACTCACCCACGGGAGACGGGCAAGCAGGGCGCAGTGCGGATCTGGCTGTGTCCACTCACCCACGGGAGATGGGCAGGCAGGGCGCAGTGCAGATCTGGCTGTGTCCACTCACCCACGGGAGACGGGCAGGCAGGGCGCAGTGCGGATATGGCTGTGTCCACTCACCCACGGGAGACTGGCACGCAGGGCGCAGTGCGTATCTGGCTGTGTCCACTCGCTCAGGGGAGACGGGCAGGCAGGGCGCAGTGCGGATCTGGCCGTGTCCACTCACCCACGGCAGGCGGTCAGGCAGGGCGCAGTGCGAATCTGGCTGTGTCCACGCACCCACAGCAGGCGGTCAGCCAGGGCGCAGTGCGGATCTGGCTGTGTCCACTCACCCACGGCAGGCGGTCAGGCAGGGCCAGTGCGGATATGGCTGTGTCCACTCACCCAGGGCAGACGGTCAGGCAGGGCGCAGTGCGGATCTGGCTTTGTCCACACACCCACGGGAGACGGGCAGGCAGGGCGCAGTGCGGATCTGGCTGTGTCCACTCACCCACGGGAGACTTGCAGGCAAGGCGCAGTGCGGATGTTGTGTGTGCACTCACCCACGGGAGACGGGCAGAGACGGTGCTGTGTGGATCTGGCTATGTCCACTGACCCACGGCAGACGGGCGGGCAGGGCGCAGTACGGATCTGGCTGTGTCCACTCACCCACGGCAGGCGGTCAGGCAGGGTGCAGTGCGGATCTGGCTGTGTCCACTCACCCATGGGAGATGGGCTGGCAGGGCGCAGTGCGGATCTGGCTGTGTCCACTCACCCACGGGAGACGGGCAGGCAGGGCGCAGTGCGGATATGGCTGTGTCCACTCACCCACGGGAGACGGGCAGAGACGGTGCTGTGTGGATCTGGCTATGTCCACTGACCCACGGCAGACGGGCGGGCAGGGCGCAGTACGGATCTGGCTGTGTCCACTCACCCACGGCAGGCGGTCAGGGAGGGCGCAGTGTGGATATGGCTGTGTCCACTCACCCACGGCAGACGGTCAGGCAGGGGGCAGTGCGGATCTGGCTGTGTCCAATCACCCACGGCAGGCGGTCAGGCAGGGCCAGTGCGGATATGGCTGTGTCCACTCATCCTCGGCAGACGGTCAGGCAGGGCGCAGTGCGGATCTGGCTTTGTCCACACACCCACGGGAGACGGGCAGGCAAGGCGCAGTGCGGATCTTGTGTGTGCACTCACCCACGGGAGACGGGCAGAGACGGTGCTGTGTGGATCTGGCTATATCCACTGACCCACGGCAGACGGGCGGGCAGGGCTCAGTAAGGATCTGGCTGTGTCCACTCACCCACGGCAGGCGGTCAGGCAGGGCGCAGTGCGGATCTGGCTGTGTCCACGCACCCACGGCAGGCGGTCAGCCAGGGCGCAGTGCGGATCTGGCTGTGTCCACTGACCCACGGCAGACAGGCAGGCAGGATGCAGTGCGGATCTGGCTGTGTCCACTCACCCACGGGAGACGGGCAGTCAGGGTGCAGTGCGGATTTGGCTGTGTCCACTCACCCTCGGCAGGCGGTCAGGCAGGGCGCAGTGCGGATCTGGCTGTGTCCACTCACCCACGGCAGACGGTCAGGCAGGGCGCAGTGCAGATCTGGCTGTGTCCACTCACCCACGGCAGGCGGTCAGACAGGGCGCAGTGCGGATCTGGCTGTGTCCACGCACCCACGGCAGGCGGTCAGCCAGGGCGCAGTGCGGATCTGGCTGTGTCCACTGACCCACGGCAGACGGGCAGGCAGGGCGCAGTGCGGATCTGGCTGTGTCCACTCACCCACGGGAGACGGGCAGGCAGGGCGCAGTGCGGATCTGGCTGTGTCCACTCACCCATGGGAGATGGGTAGGCAGGGCGCAGTGCGGATCTGGCTGTGTCCACTCACCCACGGCAGACGGTCAGGCAGGGCGTAGTGCCGATCTGGCTGTGTCCACTCACCCACTGCAGACGGGCAGGCAGGGCGCAGTGCGGATCTGGCTGTGTCCACTCACCCACGGGAGACGGGCAGGCAGGGCGCTGTGCGGATCCGGCATGTCCACTCACCCACGGGAGATGGGCAGAGACGGTGCTGTGTGGATCTGGCTATGTCCACTGACCCATGGCAGACGGGCAGGCAGGGCGCAGTACGGATCTGGCTGTGTCCACTCACCCACGGCAGACGGGCAGGCAGAGCGCAGTGCGGATCTGGCTGTGTCCACTCACCCACGGCAGACGGTCAGGCAGGGCGCAGTGCGGATCTGGCTGTGTCCACTCACCCACGGCAGATGGGCAGGCAGGGCGGAGTGCAGATCTGGCTGTGTCCACTCGCCCACGGGAGACGGGCAGGCACGGCGCAGTGCGGATCTGGCTGTGTCCACTCACACACGGCAGGCTGTCAGGCAGGGCGCAGTGCGGATATGGCTGTGTCCACTCACCCACGGCAGACGATCAGGCAGGGTGCCGTGCGGATCTGGCTGTGTCCACTCCCCCACGGCAGGCGGTCAGGCAGGGCGCAGTGCGGATCTGGCTGTGTCCACGAACCCACAGCAGGCGGTCAGGCAGGGCGTAGTGCGGATCTGGCTGTGTCCACTAACCCACGGCAGGCGGTCAGGCAGGGCCAGTGCGGATATGGCTGTGTCCACTCACCCACGGCAGACGGTCAGGCAGGGCGCAGTGCGGATCTGGCTGTGTCCACACACCCAAGGGAGACGGGCAGGCAGGGCGCAGTGCGGATCTGGCTGTGTCCACTCACCCACGGGAGACGGGCAGGCAAGGCGCAGTGCGGATCTTGTGTGTGCACTCACCCACGGCAGACGGGCAGAGACGGTGCTGTGTGGATCTGGCTATGTCCACTGACCCACGGCAGACGGGCGGGTAGGGCGCAGTACGGATCTGGCTGTGTCCACTCACCCACGGCAGGCGGTCAGGCAGGGTGCAGTGCGGATCTGGCTGTGTCCACTCACCCAAGGGAGACGGGCAGGCAGGGCGCAGTGCGGATCTGGCTGTGTCCACTCGCCCACGGGAGACGGGCAGGCAGGGCGCAGTGCGGATCTGGCTGTGTCCACTCACCCACCGGAGACGGGCAGAGACGGTGCTGTGTGGATCTGGCCATGTCCACTGACCCACGGCAGACGGGCGGGCAGGCCGCTGTACGGACCTCGCTGTGTATACTCACCCATGGCAGGCGGTCAGGGAGGGCGCAGTGCGGATATTGCTGTGTCCACTCACCCACGGCAGACGAGCAGGCAGAGCGCAGTGCGGATCTGGCTGTGTCCACTCACCCACGGCAGACGGTCAGGCAGGGCGCAGTGCGGATCTGGCTGTGTCCACTCACCCACGGCAGATGGGCAGGCAGGGCGGAGTGCGGATCTGGCTGTGTCCACTCGCCCACGGGAGACGGGCAGGCACGGCGCAGTGCGGATCTGGCTGTGTCCACTCACACACGGCAGGCTGTCAGGCAGGGCGCAGTGCGGATATGGCTGTGTCCAGTCACCCACGGCAGACGGTCAGGCAGGGCGCCGTGCGGATCTAGCTGTGTCCACTCCCCCACGGCAGGCGGTCAGGGAGGGCGCAGTGCGGATCTGTCTGTGTCCACGAACCCACAGCAGGCGGTCAGGCAGGGCGTAGTGCGGATCTGGCTGTGTCCATTCACCCACGGCAGGCGGTCAGGCAGGGCCAGTGCGGATATGGCTGTGTCCACTCACCCACGGCAGACGGTCAGGCAGGGCGCAGTGCGGATCTGGCTGTGTCCACACACCCAAGGGAGACGGGCAGGCAGGGCGCAGTGCGGATCTGGCAGTGTCCACTCACCCACGGGAGACGGGCAGGCAAGGCGCAGCGGATCTTGTGTGTGCACTCACCCACGGCAGACGGGCAGAGACGGTGCTGTGTGGATCTGGCTATGTCCACTGACCCACGGCAGACGGGCGGGTAGGGCGCAGTACGGATCTGGCTGTGTCCACTCACCCACAGCAGGCGGTCAGGCAGGGTGCAGTGCGGATCTGGCTGTGTCCACTCACCCAAGGGAGACGGGCAGGCAGGGCGCAGTGCGGATCTGGCTGTGTCCACTCGCCCACGGGAGACGGGCAGGCAGGGCGCAGTGCGGATCTGGCTGTGTCCACTCACCCACCGGAGACGGGCAGAGACGGTGCTGTGTGGATCTGGCCATGTCCACTGACCCACGGCAGACGGGCGGGCAGGCCGCTGTACGGACCTGGCTGTGTATACTCACCCACGGCAGGCGGTCAGGGAGGGCGCAGTGCGGATATTGCTGTGTCCACTCACCCACGGCAGACGGTCATTCAGGGGGCAGTGCGGATCTGGCTGTGTCCACTCACCCACGGGAGACGGGCAGAGACGGTGCTGTGTGGATCTGGTATGTCCACTGACCCATGGCAGGCGGTCAGGCAGGGCGCAGTGTGGATATCGCTGTGTCCACTCACACACGGCAGACTGTCAGGCAGGGGGCAGTGCGGATCTGGCTGTGTCCTCTCACCCACGGGAGACGGGCAGGCAGGGCGCAGTGCGGATCTGGCTGTGTCCACTCTCCCACGGCAGACGGTCAGGCAGGGCGCCGTGCGGATCTGGCTGTGTCCACTCACCCACGGCAGGCGGTCAGGCAGGGCGCAGTGCGGATCTGGCTGTGTCCACGCACCCACAGCAGGCGGTCAGCCAGGGCACGGTGCGGATCTGGCTGTGTCCACTCACCCACGGCAGGCGGTCAGGCAGGGCCAGTGCGGATATGGCTGTTTCCACTCACCCACGGCAGACGGTCAGGCAGGGCGCAGTGCGGATCTGGCTGTGTCCACACACCCACGGGAGACGGGCAGGCAGGGCGCAGTGCGGATCTGGCTGTGTCCACTGACCCACGGCAGACGGGCAGGCAGGGCGCAGTGCGGATCTGGCTGTGACCACTCACCCACGGGAGACGGGCAGGCAGGGCGCAGTGCGGATCTGGCTGTGTCCACTCACCCACGGGAGATGGGCAGGCAGGGCGCAGTGCGGATCTGGCTGTGTCCACTCACCCACGGCAGACGGTCAGGCAGGGCGTAGTGCCGATCTGGCTGTGTCCACTCACCCACGGCAGACGGGCAGGCAGGGTACAGTGCGGATCTGGCTATGTCCACTCACCCACGGGAGACGGGCAGGCAGGGCGCAGTGCGGATCCGGCATGTCCACTCACCCACGGGAGATGGGCAGTGACGGTGCTGTGTGGATCTGGCTATGTCCACTGACCCACGGCAGACGGGCAGGCAGGGCGCAGTACGGATCTGGCTGTGTCCACTGACCCACGGCAGACGGGCAGGCAGAGCGCAGTGCGGATCTGGCTGTGTCCACTCACCCACGGCAGACGTTCAAGCAGGGCGCAGTGCGGATCTGGCTGTGTCCACTCACCCACGGCAGACGGGCAGGCAGGGCGCAGTGCGGATATGGCTGTGTCCACTCGCCCACGGGAGACGGGCAGGCACGGCGCAGTGCGGATCTGGCTGTGTCCACTCACACACGGCAGGCTGTCAGGCAGGGCGCAGTGCGGATCTGGCTGTGTCCACTCACCCACGGCAGACGGTCAGGCAGGGCGCCGTGCGGATCAGCTGTGTCCACTCCCCCACGGCAGGCGGTCAGGCAGGGCGCAGTGCGGATCTGGCTGTGTCCACGCACCCACGGCAGGCGGTCAGCCAGGGCGCAGTGCGGATCTGGCTGTGTCCACTCACCCACGGCAGGCGGTCAGGCAGGGCCAGTGCGGATATGGCTGTGTCCACTCACCCACGGCAGACGGTCAGGAAGGGCGCAGTGCGGATCTGGCTGTGTCCACACACCCAAGGGAGACGGGCAGGCAGGGCGCAGTGCGGATCTGGCTGTGTCCACTCACCCACGGGAGACGGGCAGGCAAGGCGCATTGCGGATCTTGTGTGTGCACTCACCCACGGCAGACGGGCAGAGACGGTGCTGTGTGGATCTGGCTATGTCCACTGACCCACGGCAGACGGGCGGGTAGGGCGCAGTACGGATCTGGCTGTGTCCACTCACCCACGGCAGGCGGTCAGGCAGGGTGCAGTGCGGATCTGGCTGTGTCCACTCACCCACGGGAGACGGGCAGGCAGGGCGCAGTGCGGATCTGGCTGTGTCCACTCACCCACGGGAGACGGGCAGGCAGGGCGCAGTGCGGATCTGGCTGTGTCCACTCACCCACCGGAGACGGGCAGAGACGGTGCTGTGTGGATCTGGCTATGTCCACTGATCCACGGCAGACGGGCGGGCAGGGCGAAGTACGGATCTGGCTGTGTCCACTCACCCACGGCAGACGGGCAGGCAGAGCGCAGTGCGGATCTGGCTGTGTCCACTCACCCACGGCAGACGGTCAGGCAGGGCGCAGTGCGGATCTGGCTGTGTCCACTCACCCACGGCAGACGGGCAGGCAGGGCGCAGTGCGGATCTGGCTGTGTCCACTCGCCCACGGGAGACGGGCAGGCACGGCGCACTGCGGATCTGGCTGTGTCCACTCACACACGGCAGGCTGTCAGGCAGGGCACAGTGCGGATATGGCTGTGTCCACTCACCCACGGCAGACGGTCAGCCAGGGCACAGTGCGGATCTGGCTGTGTCCACTCACCCACGGCAGGCGGTCAGGCAGGGCCAGTGCGGAAATGGCTGTGTCCACTCACCCACGGCAGACGGTCAGGCAGGGCGCAGTGCGGATCTGGCTGTGTCCACACACCCACGGGAGACGGGCAGGCAGGGCGCAGTGCGGATCTGGCTGTGTCCACTCACCCACGGGAGACGTGCAGGCAAGGCGCAGTGCGGATCTTGTGTGTGCACTCACCCACGGCAGACGGGCAGAGACGGTGCTGTGTGGATCTGGCTATGTCCACTGACCCACGGCAGACGGGCGGGTAGGGCGCAGTACGGATCTGGCTGTGTCCACTCACCCACGGCAGGCGGTCAGGCAGGGTGCAGTGCGGATCTGGCTGTGTCCACTCACCCACGGGAGACGGGCAGGCAGGGCGCAGTGCGGATCTGGCTGTGTCCACTCACTCAAGGGAGACGGGCAGGCAGGGCGCAGTGCGGATCTGGCTGTGTCCACTCACCCACGGGAGACGGGCAGAGACGGTGCTGTGTGGATCTGGCTATGTCCACTGACCCACGGCAGACGGGAGGGCAGGGAGCAGTACGGATCTGGCTGTGTATACTCACCCACGGCAGGCGGTCAGGGAGGGCGCAGTGCGGATATTGCTGTGTCCACTCACCCACGGCAGACGGTAAGGCAGGGGGCAGTGCGGATCTGGCTGTGTCCACTCACCCACGGGTGTCGGGCAGAGACGGTGCTGTGTGGATCTGGCTATGTCCACTGACCCACGGCAGGCGGTCAGGCAGGGCGCAGTGCGGATATGGCTGTGTCCACTCACCCACGGCAGACTGTCAGGCAGGGGGCAGTGCGGATCTTGCTGTGTCCTCTCACCCACGGGAGACGGGCAGGCAGGGCGCAGTGCAGATCTGGCTGTGTCCACTCACCCACGGGAGACGAGCAGGCAAGGCGCAGTGCGGATTTGGCTGTGTCCACTCGCCCACGGGAGACGGGCAGGCACGGCGCAGTGCGGATCTGGCTTTGTCCACTCACACACGGCAGGCTGTCAGGCAGGGCGCAGTGCGGATATGGCTGTGTCCACTCACACACGGCAGACGGTCAGGCAGGGCGCCGTGCGGATCTGGCTGTGTCCACTCACCCACGGCAGGCGGTCAGGCAGGGCGCAGTGCGGATCTGGCCGTGTCCACTCACACACGGGAGATGGGCAGGCAGGGCGCAGTGCAGATCTGGCTGTGTCCAGTCACCCACAGGAGACGGGCAGGCAGGGCGCAGTGCGGATTTGGCTGTGTCCACTCACACACGGGAGACGGGCAGGCAGGGCGCAGTGCGTATCTGGCTGTGTCCACTTGCCCACGGGAGACGGGCAGGCAGGGCGCAGTGCGGATCTGGCCGTGTCCACTCACCCACGGGAGACCGGCAGGCAGGGCGCAGTGCGGATCTGGCTGTGTCCACTCACCCATGGGAGACGGGCAGGCAGGGCGCAGTGTGGATCTGGCTGTGTCCACTCGCCCACGGGAGACGGGCAGGCATGGCGAAGTGCGGATCCGGCTGTGTCCACTCACCCACGGGAGATGGGCAGAGACGGTGCTGTGTGGATCTGGCTATGTCCACTGACCCACGGCAGACGGGAAGGCAGGGCGCAGTACGGATCTGGCTGTGTCCACTCACCCACGGGAGACGGGCAAGCAGGGCGCAGTGCGGATCTGGCTGTGTCCACTCACCCACGGCAGGAGGTCAGGCAGGGCGCAGTACGGATCTGGCTGTGTCCACTCACCCACGGCAGACGGGCAGGCAGGGCGCAGTGCGGATCTGGCTGTGTCCACTCACCCACGGGAGACGGGCAAGCAGGGCGCAGTGCGGATCTGGCTGTGTCCACTCACCCACGGGAGATGGGCAGGCAGGGCGCAGTGCAGATCTGGCTGTGTCCACTCACCCACGGGAGACAGGCAGGCAGGGCGCAGTGCGGATTTGGCTGTGTCCTCTCACCCACGGGAGACGGGCAGGCAGGGCGCAGTGCGTATCTTGCTGTGTCCACTCGCTCACGGGAGACGGGCAGGCAGGGCGCAGTGCGGATCTGGCCGTGTCCACTCACCCACGGCAGGCGGTCAGGCAGGGCGCAGTGCGGATCTGGCTGTGTCCACGCACCCACAGCAGGCGGTCATCCAGGACAGAGTGCGGATCTGGCTGTGTCCACTCACCCACGGCAGGCGGTCAGGCAGGGCCAGTGCGGATATGGCTGTGTCCACTCACCCACGGCAGACGGTCAGGCAGGGCGCAGTGCGGATCTGGCTTTGTCCACACACCCACGGGAGACGGGCAGGCAGGGCGCAGTGCGGATCTGGCTCTGTCCACTCACCCATGGGAGACGGGCAGGCAAGGCGCAGTGCGGATCTTGTGTGTGCACTCACCCACGGGAGACGGGCAGAGACGGTGCTGTGTGGATCTGGCTATGTCCACTGACCCACGGCAGACGGGCGGGCAGGGCGCAGTACGGATCTGGCTGTGTCCACTCACCCACGGCAGGCGGTCAGGCAGGGTGCAGTGCGGATCTGGCTGTGTCCACTCACCCACGGGAGACGGGCAGGTAGGGCGCAGTGCGGATCTGGCTGTGTCCACTCACCCACGGGAGACGGGCAGGCAGGGCGCAGTGCGGATATGGCTGTGTCCTCTCACCCACGGGAGACGGGCAGAGACGGTGCTGTGTGGATCTGGCTATGTACACTGACCCACGGCAGACGGGCGGGCAGGGCGCAGTACGGATCTGGCTGTGTCCACTCACCCACGGCAGGCGGTCAGGGAGGGCGCAGTGTGGATATTGCTGTGTTCACTCACCCACGGCAGACGGTCAGGCAGGGCGCAGTGCAGATCTGGCTGTGTCCACTCACCCACGGCAGGCGGTCAGACAGGGCGCAGTGCGGATCTGGCTGTGTCCACGCACCCACGGCAGGCGGTCAGCCAGGGCGCAGTGCGGATCTGGCTGTGTCCACTGACCCACGGCAGACGGGCAGGCAGGGCACAGTGCGGATCTGGCTGTGTCCACTCACCCACGGGAGACGGGCAGGCAGGGCGCAGTGCGGATCTGGCTATGTCCATTCACCCACGGGAGATGGGCAGGCAGGGCGCAGTGCGGATCTGGCTGTGTCCACTCACCCATGGCAGACGGTCAGGCAGGGCGTAGTGCCGATCTGGCTGTGTCCACTCACCCACGGCAGACGGGCAGGCAGGGCGCAGTGCGGATCTGGCTGTGTCCACTCACCCACGGGAGACGGGCAGGCAGGGCGCAGTGCGGATCCGGCATGTCCACTCACCCACGGGAGATGGGCAGAGACGGTGCTGTGTGGATCTGGCTATGTCCACTGACCCACGGCAGACGGGCAGGCAGGGCGCAGTACGGATCTGGCTGTGTCCACTGACCCACGGCAGACGGGCAGGCAGAGCGCAGTGCGGATCTCGCTGTGTCCACTCACCCACGGCAGACGGTCAGGCAGGGCGCAGTGCGGATCTGGCTGTGTCCACTCACCCACGGCAGACGGGCAGGCAGGGCGCAGTGCAGATCTGGCTGTGTCCACTCGCCCACGGGTGACGGGCAGGCACGGCGCAGTGCGGATCTGGCTGTGTCCACTCACACACGGCAGGCTGTCAGGCAGGGCGCAGTGCGGATCTGGCTGTGTCCACTCACCCACGGCAGACGGTCAGGCAGGGCGCCGTGCGGATCTGGCTGTGTCCACTCCCCCACGGCAGGCGGTCAGGCAGGGCGCAGTGCGGATCTGGCTGTGTCCACGCACCCACGGCAGGCGGTCAGCCAGGGCGCAGTGCGGATCTGGCTGTGTCCACTCACCCACGGCAGGCGGTCAGGCAGGGCCAGTGCGGATATGGCTGTGTCCACTCACCCACGGCAGACGGTCAGGAAGGGCGCAGTGCGGATCTGGCTGTGTCCACACACCCAAGGGAGACGGGCAGGCAGGGCGCAGTGCGGATCTGGCTGTGTCCACTCACCCACGGGAGACGGGCAGGCAAGGCGCAGTGCGGATCTTGTGTGTGCACTCACCCACGGCAGACGGGCAGAGACGGTGCTGTGTGGATCTGGCTATGTCCACTGACCCACAGCAGACGGGCGGGTAGGGTGCAGTACGGATCTGGCTGTGTCCACTCACCCACGGCAGGCGGTCAGGCAGGGTGCAGTGCGGATCTGGCTGTGTCCACTCACCCACGGGAGACGGGCAGGCAGGGCGCAGTGCGGATCTGGCTGTGTCCACTCACCCACGGGAGACGGGCAGGCAGGGCGCAGTGCGGATCTGGCTGTGTCCACTCACCCACCGGAGACGGGCAGAGACGGTGCTGTGTGGATCTGGCTATGTCCACTGACCCACGGCAGACGAGCGGGCAGGGCGCAGTACGGATCTGGCTGTGTATACTCACGCACGGCAGGCGGTCAGGGAGGGCGCAGTGCGGATATTGCTGTGTCCACTCACCCACGGCAGACGGTCATTCAGGGGGCAGTGCGGATCTGGCTGTGTCCACTCACCCACGGGAGACGGGCAGAGACGGTGCTGTGTGGATCTGGCTATGTCCATTGACCCACGGCAGGCGGTCAGGCAGGGCGCAGTGCGGATATCGCTGTGTCCACTCACACACGGCAGACTGTCAGGCAGGGGGCAGTGCGGATCTGGCTGTGTCCTCTCACCCACGGGAGACGGGCAGGCAGGGCGCAGTGCGGATCTGGCTGTGTCCACTCAGCCACAGGAGACGGGCAGGCAAGGCGCAGTGCGGATCTGGCTGTGTCCACTCGCCACGGGAGACGGGCAGGCACGGCGCAGTGCGGATCTGGCTGTGTCCACTCACACACGGCAGGCTGTCAGGCAGGGCGCAGTGCGGATATGGCTGTGTCCACTCACCCACGGCAGACGGTCAGGCAGGGCGCCGTGCGGATCTGGTTGTGTCCACTCACCCACGGCAGGCGGTCAGGCAGGGCGCAGTGCGGATCTTGCCGTGTCCACTCACCCAAGGGAGACGGGCAGGCAAGGCGCAGTGCGGATCTTGTGTGTGCACTCACCCACGGGAGACGGGCAGAGACGGTGCTGTGTGGATCTGGCTATGTCCACTGACCCACGGCAGACGGGCGGGCAGGGCGCAGTACGGATCTGGCTGTGTCCACTCAACCACGGCAGGCGGTCAGGCAGGGTGCAGTGCGGATATGGCTGTGTCCACTCACCCACGGAAGACGGGCAGGCAGGGCGCAGTGCGGATCTGGCTGTGTCCACTCACCCACGGGAGACGGGCAGGCAGGGCGCAGTGCGGATCTGGCTGTGTCCACTCACCCACGGGAGATGGGCAGAGACTGTGCTGTGTGGATCTGGCTATGTCCACTGTCCCACGGCAGACGGGCGGGCAGGGCGCAGTACGGATCTGGCTGTGTCCACTCACCCACGGCAGGCGGTCAGGGAGGGCGCAGTGTGGATATTGCTGTGTCCACTCACCCACGGCAGACGGTCAGGCAGGGGGCAGTGCGGATCTGGCTGTGTCCACTCACCCACGGGAGATGGGCAGAGACGGTGCGGTGTGGATCTGGCTATGTCCACTGACCCACGGCAGGCAGTCAGGCAGGGCGCAGTACGGATCTGGCTGTGTCCACTCACCCACGGCAGACGGTCAGGCAGGGCGCAGTGCGGATCTGGCTGTGTCTGCTCACCCACGGCAGGCGGTCAGGCAGGGCGCAGTGCGGATCTGGCTGTGTCCACGCACCCACGGCAGGCGGTCAGCCAGGGCGCAGTGCGGATCTGGCTGTGTCCACTGACCCACGGCAGACGGGCAGGCAGGGCGCAGTGCGGATCTGGCTGTGTCCACTCACCCACGGGAGACGGGCAGTCAGGGTGCAGTGCGGATTTGACTGTGTCCACTCACCCACGGCAGGCGGTCAGGCAGGGCGCAGTGCGGATCTGGCTGTGTCCACTCACCCACGGCAGACGGGCAGGCAGGGCGCAGTGCGGATCTGGCTGTGTCCACTGACCCACGGCAGACGGTCAGGCAGGGCGTAGTGCGGATCTGGCTGTGTCCACTCACCCACGGCAGACGGGCAGGCAGGGCGCAGTGCGGATCTGGCTGTGTCCACTCACCCACGGGAGACGGGCAGGCAGGGCGCAGTGCGGATCCGGCATGTCCACTCACCCACGGGAGATGGGCAGAGACGGTGCTGTGTGGATCTGGCTATGTCCACTGACCCACGGCAGACGGGCAGGCAGGGCGCAGTACGTGTCTGGCTGTGTCCACTCACCCACGGCAGACGGGCAGGCAGAGCGCAATGCAGATCTGGCTGTGTCCACTCACCCACGGCAGACGGTCAGGCAGGGCGCATGGCGGATCTGGCTGTGTCCACTCACCCACGGCAGATGGGCAGGCAGGGCGCAGTGCGGATCTGGCTGTGTCCACTCGCCCACGGGAGACGGGCAGGCACGGCGCAGTGCGGATCTGGCTGTGTCCACTCACACACGGCAGGCTGTCAGGCAGGGCGCAGTGCGGATATGGCTGTGTCCACTCACCCAAGGCAGACGGTCAGGCAGGGCGCCGTGCGGATCTGGCTGTGTCCATTCACCCACGGCAGGCGGTCAGGCTGGGCGCAGTGCGGATCTGGCTGTGTCCACGCACCCACAGCAGGCGGTCAGCCAGGGCGCAGTGCGGATCTGTCTGTGTCCACTCATCCACGGCAGGCGGTCAGGCAGGGCCAGTGCGGATATGGCTGTGTCCACTCACCCATGGCAGACGTTCAGGCAGGGCGCAGTGCGGATCTGGCTGTGTCCACACACCCACGGGAGACGGGCAGGCAGGGCGCAGTGCAGATCTGGCTGTGTCCACTCACCCACGGGAGACGGGCAGAGACGGTGCTGTGTGGATCAGGCTATGTCCACTGACCCACGGCAGACGGGCGGGCAGGGCGCAGTACGGATCTGGCTGTGTCCAATCACCCACGGCAGGCGGTCAGGGAGGGCGCAGTGTGGATATTGCTGTGTCCACTCACCCACGGCAGACGGTCAGGCAGGGGGCAGTGCGGATCTGGCTGTGTCCACTCACCCACGGGAGATGGGCAGAGACGGTGCGGTGTGGATCTGGCTATGTCCACTGACCCACGGCAGGCAGTCAGGCAGGGCGCAGTGCGGATCTGGCTGTGTCCACTCACCCACGGCAGACGGTCAGGCAGGGCGCAGTGCGGATCTGGCTGTGTCTGCTCACCCACGGCAGGCGGTCAGGCAGGGCGCAGTGCGGATCTGGCTGTGTCCACGCACCCACGGCAGGCGGTCAGCCAGGGCGCAGTGCGGATCTGGCTGTGTCCACTGACCCACGGCAGACGGGCAGGCAGGGCGCAGTGCGGATCTGGCTGTGTCCACTCACCCACGGGAGACGGGCAGTCAGGGTGCAGTGCGGATTTGACTGTGTCCACTCACCCACGGCAGGCGGTCAGGCAGGGCGCAGTGCGGATCTGGCTGTGTCCACTCACCCACGGCAGACGGGCAGGCAGGGCGCAGTGCGGATCTGGCTGTGTCCACTGACCCACGGCAGACGGTCAGGCAGGGCGTAGTGCGGATCTGGCTGTGTCCACTCACCCACGGCAGACGGGCAGGCAGGGCGCAGTGCGGATCTGGCTGTGTCCACTCACCCACGGGAGACGGGCAGGCAGGGCGCAGTGCGGATCCGGCATGTCCACTCACCCACGGGAGATGGGCAGAGACGGTGCTGTGTGGATCTGGCTATGTCCACTGACCCACGGCAGACGGGCAGGCAGGGCGCAGTACGTGTCTGGCTGTGTCCACTCACCCACGGCAGACGGGCAGGCAGAGCGCAATGCAGATCTGGCTGTGTCCACTCACCCACGGCAGACGGTCAGGCAGGGCGCATGGCGGATCTGGCTGTGTCCACTCACCCACGGCAGATGGGCAGGCAGGGCGCAGTGCGGATCTGGCTGTGTCCACTCGCCCACGGGAGACGGGCAGGCACGGCGCAGTGCGGATCTGGCTGTGTCCACTCACACACGGCAGGCTGTCAGGCAGGGCGCAGTGCGGATATGGCTGTGTCCACTCACCCAAGGCAGACGGTCAGGCAGGGCGCCGTGCGGATCTGGCTGTGTCCATTCACCCACGGCAGGCGGTCAGCCAGGGCGCAGTGCGGATCTGTCTGTGTCCACTCATCCACGGCAGGCGGTCAGGCAGGGCCAGTGCGGATATGGCGGTGTCCACTCACCCATGGCAGACGGTCAGGCAGGGCGCAGTGCGGATCTGGCTGTGTCCACACACCCACGGGAGACGGGCAGGCAGGGCGCAGTGCAGATCTGGCTGTGTCCACTCACCCACGGGAGACGGGCAGAGACGGTGCTGTGTGGATCAGGCTATGTCCACTGACCCACGGCAGACGGGCGGGCAGGGCGCAGTACGGATCTGGCTGTGTCCAATCACCCACGGGAGACGGGCAGAGACGGTGCTGTGTGGATCTGGCTATGTCCACTGACCCACGGCAGGCGGTCAGGCAGGGCGCAGTGCGGATATGGCTGTGTCCACTCACCCATGGCAGACTGTAAGGCAGGGGGTAGTGCGGATCTGGCTGTGTCCACTCACCCACGGGAGACGGGCAGGCAGGGCGCAGTGCGGATCTGGCTGTGTCCACTCACCCACGGGAGACGGGCAGGCAGGGCGCAGTGCGGATCTGGCTGTGTCCACTCACCCACGGGACACGGGCAGGCAAGGCGCAGTGCGTATCTGGCTGTGTCCACTCTCCCACGGGAGATGAGCAGGCAGGGCGCAGTGTGGATCTGGCTGTGTCCACTCGCCCACGGAAGACGGGCAGTCAGGGTGCAGTGCGGATTTGGCTGTGTCCACTCACCCACGGCAGGCGGTCAGGCAGGGCGCAGTGCGGATCTGGCTGTGTCCACTCACCCACGGCAGACGGTCAGGCAGGGCGCAGTGCGGATCTGGCTGTGTCCACTCACCCACGGCAGGCGGTCAGGCAGGGCGCAGTGCGGATCTGGCTGTGTCCACGCACCCACAGCAGGCGGTCAGCCAGGGCGCATTTCGGATCTGGCTGTGTCCACTGACCCACGGCAGACGGGCAGGCAGGGCGCAGTGCAGATCTGGCTGTGTCCACTCACCCACGGGAGACGGGCAGTCAGGGTGCAGTGCGGATTTGGCTGTGTCCACTCACCCACGGCAGGCGGTCAGGCAGGGCGCAGTGCGGATTTGGCTGTGTCCACTCACCCACGGCAGACGGTCAGGCAGGGCGCAGTGCGGATCTGGCTGTGTCCACTCACCCACGGGAGATGGGCAGGCAGGGCGCAGTGCGGATCTGGCTGTGTCCACTCACCCACGGCAGACGGTCATGCAGGGCGTAGTGCGGATCTGGCTGTGTCCACTGACCCACGGCAGACGGGCAGGCAGGGCGCAGTGCGGATCTGGCTGTGTCCACTCACCCATGGGAGACGGGCAGGCAGGGCGCAGTGCGGATCCGGCATGTCCACTTACCCACGGGAGATGGGCAGGCAGAGCGCAGTGCGGATCTGGCTGTGTCCACTCACCCACGGCAGACGGTCAGGCAGGGCGCAGTGCGGATCTGGCTGTGTCCACTCACCCACGGCAGACGGGCTGGCAGGGCGCAGTGCGGATCTGGCTG
Organism: Microcebus murinus; assembly: GCF_040939455.1. Taxonomy (NCBI): domain Eukaryota; kingdom Metazoa; phylum Chordata; class Mammalia; order Primates; family Cheirogaleidae; genus Microcebus; species Microcebus murinus. The sequence goes on along the minus strand of NC_134125.1, from coordinate 31,969,974 downwards.
TGTCCACTCGCCCACGGGAGATGGGCAGGCACGGCGCAGTGCGGATCTGGCTGTGTCCACTCACACACGGCAGGCTATCAGGCAGGGCGCAGTGCGGATATGGCTGTGTCCACTCACCCACGGCAGACGGTCAGGCAGGGCGCCGTGCGGATCTGGCTGTGTCCACTCACCTACGGCAGGCGGTCAGGCTGGGCACAGTGCGGATCTGGCTGTGTCCACGCACCCACAGCAGGCGGTCAGCCAGGGTGCAGTGCAGATCTGTCTGTGTCCACTCACCCACGGCAGGCGGTCAGGCAGGGCGCAGTGCGGATCTGGCTGTGTCCACTCACCCACGGCAGACGGTCAGGCAGGGCACAGTGCGGATCTGGCTGTGTCCACACACCCACGGGAGACGGGAAGGCAGGGCGCAGTGCGGATCTGGCTGTGTCCACTCACCCACGGGAGATGGGCAGAGACGGTGCGGTGTGGATCTGGCTATGTCCACTGACCCACGGCAGGCAGTCAGGCAGGGCGCAGTGCGGATCTGGCTGTGTCCACTCACCCACGGCAGACGGTCAGGCAGGGCGCAGTGCGGATCTGGCTGTGTCTGCTCACCCACGGCAGGCGGTCAGGCAGGGCGCAGTGCGGATCTGGCTGTGTCCACGCACCCACGGCAGGCGGTCAGCCAGGGCGCAGTGCGGATCTGGCTGTGTCCACTGACCCACGGCAGACGGGCAGGCAGGGCGCAGTGCGGATCTGGCTGTGTCCACTCACCCACGGGAGACGGGCAGTCAGGGTGCAGTGCGGATTTGACTGTGTCCACTCACCCACGGCAGGCGGTCAGGCAGGGCGCAGTGCGGATCTGGCTGTGTCCACTCACCCACGGCAGACGGGCAGGCAGGGCGCAGTGCGGATCTGGCTGTGTCCACTGACCCACGGCAGACGGTCAGGCAGGGCGTAGTGCGGATCTGGCTGTGTCCACTCACCCACGGCAGACGGGCAGGCAGGGCGCAGTGCGGATCTGGCTGTGTCCACTCACCCACGGGAGACGGGCAGGCAGGGCGCAGTGCGGATCCGGCATGTCCACTCACCCACGGGAGATGGGCAGAGACGGTGCTGTGTGGATCTGGCTATGTCCACTGACCCACGGCAGACGGGCAGGCAGGGCGCAGTACGTGTCTGGCTGTGTCCACTCACCCACGGCAGACGGGCAGGCAGAGCGCAATGCAGATCTGGCTGTGTCCACTCACCCACGGCAGACGGTCAGGCAGGGCGCATGGCGGATCTGGCTGTGTCCACTCACCCACGGCAGATGGGCAGGCAGGGCGCAGTGCGGATCTGGCTGTGTCCACTCGCCCACGGGAGACGGGCAGGCACGGCGCAGTGCGGATCTGGCTGTGTCCACTCACACACGGCAGGCTGTCAGGCAGGGCGCAGTGCGGATATGGCTGTGTCCACTCACCCAAGGCAGACGGTCAGGCAGGGCGCCGTGCGGATCTGGCTGTGTCCATTCACCCACGGCAGGCGGTCAGCCAGGGCGCAGTGCGGATCTGTCTGTGTCCACTCATCCACGGCAGGCGGTCAGGCAGGGCCAGTGCGGATATGGCGGTGTCCACTCACCCATGGCAGACGGTCAGGCAGGGCGCAGTGCGGATCTGGCTGTGTCCACACACCCACGGGAGACGGGCAGGCAGGGCGCAGTGCAGATCTGGCTGTGTCCACTCACCCACGGGAGACGGGCAGAGACGGTGCTGTGTGGATCAGGCTATGTCCACTGACCCACGGCAGACGGGCGGGCAGGGCGCAGTACGGATCTGGCTGTGTCCAATCACCCACGGGAGACGGGCAGAGACGGTGCTGTGTGGATCTGGCTATGTCCACTGACCCACGGCAGGCGGTCAGGCAGGGCGCAGTGCGGATATGGCTGTGTCCACTCACCCATGGCAGACTGTAAGGCAGGGGGTAGTGCGGATCTGGCTGTGTCCACTCACCCACGGGAGACGGGCAGGCAGGGCGCAGTGCGGATCTGGCTGTGTCCACTCACCCACGGGAGACGGGCAGGCAGGGCGCAGTGCGGATCTGGCTGTGTCCACTCACCCACGGGACACGGGCAGGCAAGGCGCAGTGCGTATCTGGCTGTGTCCACTCTCCCACGGGAGATGAGCAGGCAGGGCGCAGTGTGGATCTGGCTGTGTCCACTCGCCCACGGAAGACGGGCAGTCAGGGTGCAGTGCGGATTTGGCTGTGTCCACTCACCCACGGCAGGCGGTCAGGCAGGGCGCAGTGCGGATCTGGCTGTGTCCACTCACCCACGGCAGACGGTCAGGCAGGGCGCAGTGCGGATCTGGCTGTGTCCACTCACCCACGGCAGGCGGTCAGGCAGGGCGCAGTGCGGATCTGGCTGTGTCCACGCACCCACAGCAGGCGGTCAGCCAGGGCGCATTTCGGATCTGGCTGTGTCCACTGACCCACGGCAGACGGGCAGGCAGGGCGCAGTGCGGATCTGGCTGTGTCCACTCACCCACGGGAGACGGGCAGTCAGGGTGCAGTGCGGATTTGGCTGTGTCCACTCACCCACGGCAGGCGGTCAGGCAGGGCGCAGTGCGGATTTGGCTGTGTCCACTCACCCACGGCAGACGGTCAGGCAGGGCGCAGTGCGGATCTGGCTGTGTCCACTCACCCACGGGAGATGGGCAGGCAGGGCGCAGTGCGGATCTGGCTGTGTCCACTCACCCACGGCAGACGGTCATGCAGGGCGTAGTGCGGATCTGGCTGTGTCCACTGACCCACGGCAGACGGGCAGGCAGGGCGCAGTGCGGATCTGGCTGTGTCCACTCACCCATGGGAGACGGGCAGGCAGGGCGCAGTGCGGATCCGGCATGTCCACTTACCCACGGGAGATGGGCAGGCAGAGCGCAGTGCGGATCTGGCTGTGTCCACTCACCCACGGCAGACGGTCAGGCAGGGCGCAGTGCGGATCTGGCTGTGTCCACTCACCCACGGCAGACGGGCTGGCAGGGCGCAGTGCGGATCTGGCTGTGTCCACTCGCCCACGGGAGATGGGCAGGCACGGCGCAGTGCGGATCTGGCTGTGTCCACTCACACACGGCAGGCTATCAGGCAGGGCGCAGTGCGGATATGGCTGTGTCCACTCACCCACGGCAGACGGTCAGGCAGGGCGCCGTGCGGATCTGGCTGTGTCCACTCACCTACGGCAGGCGGTCAGGCTGGGCACAGTGCGGATCTGGCTGTGTCCACGCACCCACAGCAGGCGGTCAGCCAGGGTGCAGTGCAGATCTGTCTGTGTCCACTCACCCACGGCAGGCGGTCAGGCAGGGCCAGTGCGGATATGGCTGTGTCCACTCACCCACGGCAGACGGTCAGGCAGGGCACAGTGCGGATCTGGCTGTGTCCACACACCCACGGGAGACGGGAAGGCAGGGCGCAGTGCGGATCTGGCTGTGTCCACTCACCCACGGGAGACGGGCAGACAAGGCGCAGTGCGGATCTTGTGTGTGCACTCACCCATGGGAATCGGGCAGAGACGGTGCTGTGTGGATCTGGCTATGTCCACTGACCCACGGCAGACGGGCGGGCAGGGAGCAGTACGGATCTGGCTGTGTCCACTCACCCACGGCAGGCGGTCAGGCAGGGTGCAGTGCGGATCTGGCTGTGTCCACTCACCCACGGGAGACGGGCAGGCAGGGCGCAGTGCGGATCTGGCTGTGTACACTCACCCACGGGAGACGGGCATGCAGGGCGCAGTGCGGATCTGGCTGTGTCCACTCACCCACGGGAGACGGGCAGAGACGGTGCTGTGTGGATCTGGCTATGTCCACTGACCCACGGCAGATTGGCGGGCAGGGCGCAGTACGGATCTGGCTGTGTCCACTCACCCACGGCAGGCGGTCAGGGAGGGCGCAGTGCGGATATTGCGGTGTCCACTCACCCACGGCAGACGGTCAGGCAGGGGGCAGTGCGGATCTGGCTGTGTCCACTCACCCACGGGAGATGGGCAGAGACGGTGCTGTGTGGATCTGGCTATGTCCACTGACCCACGGCAGGCGGTCACGCAGGGCGCAGTGCGGATATGGCTGTGTCCACTCACCCACGGCAGACTGTCAGGCAGGGGGCAGTGCGGATCTGGCTGTGTCCACTCACCCACGGGAGACGGGCCGGCAGGGCGCAGTGCGGATCTGGCTGTGTCCACTCACCCACGGGAGACGGGCAGGCAATGCGCAGTGCGGATCTGGCTGTGTCCACTCACCCACGGGAGAAGGGCAGGCAGGGCGCAGTGTGGATCTGGCTGTGTCCACTCGCCCACGGGAGACGGGCAGTCAGGGTGCAGTGCGGATTTGGCTGTGTCCACTCACCCACGGCAGGCGGTCAGGCAGGGCGCAGTGCGGATCTGGCTGTGTCCGCTCACCCACGGCAGACGGTCAGGCAGGGCGCAATGCGGATCTGGCTGTGTCCACTCACCCACGGCAGGCGGTCAGGCAGGGCGCAGTGCGGATCTGGCTGTGTCCACGCACCCCACGGCAGGCGGTCAGCCAGAGCGCAGTGCGGATCTGGCAGTGTCCACTCACCCACGGCAGACTGTCAGGCAGGGGGCAGTGCGGATCTGGCTGTGTCCACTCACCCACGGGAGACGGGCCGGCAGGGCGCAGTGCGGATCTGGCTGTGTCCACTCACCCACGGGAGACGGGCAGGCAATGCGCAGTGCGGATCTGGCTGTGTCCACTCACCCACGGGAGAAGGGCAGGCAGGGCGCAGTGTGGATCTGGCTGTGTCCACTCGCCCACGGGAGACGGGCAGTCAGGGTGCAGTGCGGATTTGGCTGTGTCCACTCACCCACGGCAGGCGGTCAGGCAGGGCGCAGTGCGGATCTGGCTGTGTCCGCTCACCCACGGCAGACGGTCAGGCAGGGCGCAATGCGGATCTGGCTGTGTCCACTCACCCACGGCAGGCGGTCAGGCAGGGCGCAGTGCGGATCTGGCTGTGTCTACGCACCCCACGGCAGGCGGTCAGCCAGAGCGCAGTGCGGATCTGGCAGTGTCCACTGACCCACGGCAGACTGGCAGGCAGGGCGCAGTGCGGATCTGGCTGTGTCCAATCACCCACGGGAGACGGGCAGGCAGGGCGCAGTGCGGATCTGGTTGTGTCCACTCACCCACGGGAGATGGGAAGGCAGGGCGCAGTGCGGATCTGGCTGTGTCCACTCACCCACGGCAGACGGTCAGGCAGGGCGTAGTGCGGATCTGGCTGTGTCCACTCACCCACGGCAGACGGGCAGGCAGGGCGCAGTGCGGATCTGGCTGTGTCCACTCACCCACGTGAGACGGGCAGGCAGGGCGCAGTGCTGATCCGGCATGTCCACTCACCCACGGGAGATGGGCAGAGACGGTGCTGTGTGGATCTGGCTATGTCCACTGACCCACGGCAGACGGGCAGGCAGGGCGCAGTACGGATCTGGCTGTGTCCACTCACCCACGGCAGACGGTCAGGCAGGGCACAGTGCGGATCTGGCTGTGTCCACACACCCACGGGAGACGGGCAGGCAGGGCGCAGTGCGGATCTGGCTGTGTCCACTCACCCACGGGAGACAGGCAGACAAGGCGCAGTGCGGATCTTGTGTGTGCACTCACCCACGGGAATCGGGCAGAGACGGTGCTGTGTGGATCTGGCTATGTCCACTGACCCACGGCAGACGGGCGGGCAGGGAGCAGTACGGATCTGGCTGTGTCCACTCACCCACGGCAGGCGGTCAGGCAGGGTGCAGTGCGGATCTGGCTGTGTCCACTCACCCACGGGAGACGGGCAGGCAGGGCGCAGTGCGGATCTGGCTCTGTACACTCACCCACGGGAGACGGGCAGGCAGGGCACAGTGCGGATCTGGCTGTGTCCACTCACCCACGGGAGACGGGCAGAGACGGTGCTGTGTGGATCTGGCTATGTCCACTGACCCACGGCAGATTGGCGGGCAGGGCGCAGTACGGATCTGGCTGTGTCCACTCACCCACGGCAGGCGGTCAGGGAGGGCGCAGTGCGGATATTGCGGTGTCCACTCACCCACGGCAGACGGTCAGGCAGGGGGCAGTGCGGATCTGGCTGTGTCCACTCACCCACGGGAGATGGCCAGAGACGGTGCTGTGTGGATCTGGCTATGTCCACTGACCCACGGCAGGCGGTCAGGCAGGGCGCAGTGCGGATATGGCTGTGTCCACTCACCCACGGCAGACTGTCAGGCAGGGGGCAGTGCGGATCTGGCTGTGTCCACTCACCCACGGGAGACGGGCCGGCAGGGCGCAGTGCGGATCTGGCTGTGTCCACTCACCCACGGGAGACGGGCAGGCAATGCGCAGTGCGGATCTGGCTGTGTCCACTCACCCACGGGAGAAGGGCAGGCAGGGCGCAGTGTGGATCTGGCTGTGTCCACTCGCCCACGGGAGACGGGCAGTCAGGGTGCAGTGCGGATTTGGCTGTGTCCACTCACCCACGGCAGGCGGTCAGGCAGGGCGCAGTGCGGATCTGGCTGTGTCCGCTCACCCACAGCAGACGGTCAGGCAGGGCGCAATGCGGATCTGGCTGTGTCCACTCACCCACGGCAGGCGGTCAGGCAGGGCGCAGTGCGGATCTGGCTGTGTCCACGCACCCCACGGCAGGCGGTCAGCCAGAGCGCAGTGCGGATCTGGCTGTGTCCACTGACCCACGGCAGACGGGCAGGCAGGGCGCAGTGCGGATCTGGCTGTGTCCAATCACCCACGGGAGACGGGCAGGCAGGGCGCAGTGCGGATCTGGTTGTGTCCACTCACCCACGGGAGATGGGCAGGCAGGGCGCAGTGCGGATCTGGCTGTGTCCACTCACCCACGGCAGACGGTCAGGCAGGGCGTAGTGCGGATCTGGCTGTGTCCACTCACCCACGGCAGACGGGCAGGCAGGGCGCAGTGCGGATCTGGCTGTGTCCACTCACCCACGTGAGACGGGCAGGCAGGGCGCAGTGCTGATCCGGCATGTCCACTCACCCACGGGAGATGGGCAGAGACGGTGCTGTGTGGATCTTGCTATGTCCACTGACCCACGGCAGACGGGCAGGCAGGGCGCAGTGCGGATCCGGCTGTGTCCACTCACCCACGGGCGATGGGCAGAGACGGTGATGTGTGGATCTGGCTATGTCCACTGACCCACGGCAGACGGGCAGGCAGGGCGCAGTACGGATCTGGCTGTGTCCACTCACCCACGGCAGGCGGTCAGGCAGGGCGCAGTGCGGATCTGGCTGTGTCCTCTCACCCACGGGAGACGGGCAGGCAGGGCGCAGTGCCGATCTGGCTGTGTCCACTCACCCACGGCAGGCGGTCAGGCAGGGCGCAGTGCGGATCTGGCTGTGTCCACTCACCCACGGCAGACGGTCAGGCAGGGCACAGTGCGGATCTGGCTGTGTCCACTCACCCACGGCAGGCGGTCAGGCAGGGCGCAGTGCGGATCTGGTTGTGTCCATGCACCCACAGCAGGCGGTCAACCAGGGCGCAGTGCGGATCCGGCTGTGTCCACTCACCCACGGGAGATGGGCAGAGACGGTGCTGTGTGGATCTGGCTATGTCCACTGACCCACGGCAGACGGGCAGGCAGGGCGCAGTACGGATCTGGCTGTGTCCACTCACCCACGGCAGGCGGTCAGGCAGGGCGCAGTGCGGATCTGGCTGTGTCCACTCACCCACGGCACTCGGTCATGCAGGGCGTAGTGCGGATCTGGCTGTGTCCACTCACCCACAGCAGGCGGTCAGGCAGGGCGCAGTGCGGATCTGGCTGTGTCCACGCACCCACAGCTGGCGGTCAGCCAGGGCGCAGTGCGGATCTGGCTGTGTCCACTCACACACGGCAGGCGGTCAGGCAGGGCCAATACGGATATGGCTGTGTCCACTCACCCACGGCAGACGGCCAGGCAGTGCGCAGTGCGGTTCTGGCTGTGTCCACACACCCACGGCAGGCGGTCAGGCAGGGGGCAGTGCGGATCTGGCTGTGTCCACTCACTCACGGGAGACGGGCAGAGACGGTGCTGTGTGGATCTGGCTATGTCCACTGACCCACGGCAGGCGGTCAGGCAGGGCGCAGTGCGGATATGGCTGTGTCCACTCGCCCACGGCAGACGGGCAGGCAGGGCGCAGTGCGGATCTGGCTGTGTCCACTCACCCACGGGAGATGGGCAGAGACGGTGCTGTGTGGATCTGGCCATGTCCACTGACCCACGGAAGACGGGCAGGCAGGGCGCAGTACGGATCTGGCTGTGTCCACTCACTCACGGCAGGCGGTCAGGCAGGGCGCAGTGCGGATCTGGCTGTGTCCACTCACTCACGGCAGGCGGTCAGGCAGGGCGTAGTGCGGATCTGGCTGTGTCCACTCACCCACGGGAGACGGGCAGGCAGGGCACACTGCGAATCTGGCTGTGTCCGTTCACCCAGGGGAGACGGGCAGGCAATGCGCAGTGCGGATCTGGCTGTGTCCACTCACCCACGGCCGGCAGTCAGGCAGGGCGCAGTGCGGATCTGGCTGTGTCCACTCACCCACGGCAGACAGTCAGGCAGGGCGCAGTGCGGATCTGGCTGTGTCCACTTGCCCACGGCGGACGGGCAGGCAGGGCGCAGTGCGGATCTGGCTGTGTCCCCTCACCCACGGGAGACGGGCAGGCAAGGCGCAGTGTGGATCTGGCTGTGTCCACACACCCACGGGATACGGGCAGAGAGGGTGCTGTGTGGATATGGCTATGTCCACTGACCCACGGCAGACGGTCAGGCAGGGCGCAGTGCGGATCTGGCTGTGTCCACTCACCAACGGCAGACGGTCAGACAGGGTGCAGTGCGGATCTGGCTGTGTCCACTCACCCTCGGGAGACGGGCAGGCAGGGCGCAGTTCGGATCTGGCTGTGTCCACTCACCCACGGGAGACGGGCAGGCAGGGCACAGTGCGGATCTGGCTGTGTCCACTCACTCACGGCAGACGGTCAGACAGGGTGCAGTGCGGATCTGGCTGTGTCCACTCACCCACGGCAGACGGTCAGGCAGGGCGCAGTGCGGATCTGGCTGTGTCCACTCACCCATGGCAGACGGGCAGGCAGGGCGCAGGGCGGATCTGGCTGTGTCCACTCGCCCACGGGAGACGTGCAGGCAGGGCGCAGTGCGGATCTGGCTGTGTCCACTCACCCACGGGAGAAGGGCAGGCAGGGCGCAGTGCGGATATGGCTGTGTCCACTCACTGACGGGAGACGGGCATGCAAGGCGCAGTGCGGATCTGGCTGTGTCCACTCACCCACGGGGGACGGGCAGGCAGGGCGCAGTGCGGATCTGGCTGTGTCCACTCTCCCAGGGGACACGGGCAGGCAGGGCGCAGTGCGGATCTGGCTGTGTCCCCTCACCCACGGGAGACGGGCAGGCAAGGCGCAGTGTGGATCTGGCTGTGTCCACACACCCACGGGAGACGGGCAGAGAGGGTGCTGTGTGGATATGGCTATGTCCACTGACCCACGGCAGACGGTCAGGCAGGGCGCAGTGCGCACATGGCTGTGTCCACTCACCAACGGCAGACGGTCAGACAGGGTGCAGTGCGGATCTGGCTGTGTCCACTTACCCACGAGAGACGGGCAGGCAGGGCGCAGTGCGGATCTGGCTGTGTCCACTCACCCACGGGAGACGGGCAGGCAGGGCACAGTGCGGATCTGGCTGTTTCCACTCACCCAAGGCAGACGGTCAGACAGGGTGCAGTGCGGATCTGGCTGTGTCCACTCACCCACGGGAGACGGGCAGGCAGGGCGCAGTGTGGATCTGGCTGTGTCCACTCACCCACGGGAGACGAGCAGAGAGGGTGCTGTGTGGATATGGCTATGTCCACTGACCCACGGCAGACGGGCAGGCAGGGCGCAGTGCGGATCTGGCTGTGTCCACTCGCCCACGGCAGACGGGCAGGCAAGGCGCAGTGCAGATCTGGCTGTGTCCACTCACCCACGGGAGACGGGCAGGCAAGGCTCAGTGCGATTCTGGCTGTGTCCACTCATTCACGGGAGACGGGCAGGCAGGTCGCAGTGCAGATCTGGCTGTGTCCACTCACAGATGGCAGGCGGTCAGTCAGTGCGCAGTGCGGATCTGGCTGTGTCCACTCGCCCACGGGAGACGGGCAGGCAGGGCGCAGTGCGGATCTGTCTGTGTCCACTCACCCACGGGAGACGGGAAGGCAGGGCGCAGTGCGGATCTGGCTGTGTCCACTCGCCCACGGCGGACGGGCAGGCAGGGCGCAGTGCGGATCTGGCTGTGTCCACTCACTGACGGGAGACGAGCAGGCAAGGCGCAGTGCGGATCTGGCCGTGTCCACTCACCCATGGGACACGGGCAGGCAGGGCGCAGTGCGGATCTGGCTGTGTCCACTCACCCACGGCAGACGGTCAGGCAGGGCGCAGTGCGGATCTGGCTGTGTCCACTCACCCACGGCAGACGGGCCGGCAGGGCGCAGTGTGGATCTGGCTGTGTCCACTCACCTACGGCAGACGGTCAGGCAGGGCGCAGTGCGGATCTGGCTGTGTCCACTCACCCACGGCATATGGGCAGGCAGGGCGCAGTGCGGATCTGGCTGTGTCCACTCGCCCACGGGAGACGGGCAGGCAGGGCGCAGTGTGGATCTGGCTGTGTCCACTCACCCACGGCAGACGGTCAGGCAGGGCGCAGTGCGGATCTGGCTGTGTCCTCTCGCCCACGGCAGACGGGCAGGCAAGGCGCAGTGCGGATCTGGCTGTGTCCACTCGCCCACGGAAGACGGGCAGGCAGGGCGCAGTGCAGATCTGGCTGTGTCCACTCACCCACGGGAGACGGGCAGGCAGGGCGCAGTGCGGATCTGGCTGTGTCTACTCGCCCACGGGAGACGGGCAGGCAGGGCGCAGTGCGGATCTGGCTGTGTCCACTCGCCCACGGGAGACGGGCAAGCAGGGCGCAGTGCGGATCTGGCTGTGTCCACTCACTGACGGGAGATGGGCAGGCAAGGCGCAGTGCGGATCTGGCTGTGTCCACTCACCCACGGGAGACGGGCAGGCAGGGCGCATGCGGATCTGGCTGTGTCCACTCACCCATGGGAGACGGGCAGGCAGGGCGCAGTGCGGATCTGGCTGTGTCCCCTCACCCTGGGGAGACGGGCAGGCAAGGCGCAGTGTGGATCTGGCTGTGTCCACTCACCCACGGGAGACGGGCAGGCAGGGCGCAGTGCGGATCTGGCTGTGTCCACTCACCCACGGGAGACGGGCAGGCAGGGCGCAGAGCGGATCCGGGTGTGTCCACTCACCCACGGGAGATGGGCAGAGACGGTGCTGTGTGGATCTGGCTATGTCCACTGTGCCACGGCAGACGGGCAGGCAGGGCGCAGTACAGATCTGGCTGTGTCCACTCGCCCACAGGAGACGGGCACGCAGGGCGCAGTGCGTATTTGGCTGTGTCCACTCGCCCACGGGAGACGGGCAGGCAGGGCGCAATGCGGATCGGGCTGTGTCCACTCACCCACGGCAGGCGGTCAGGCAGGGTGCTGTGCGGATCTGGCTATGTCCACGCACCCACAGCAGGCTGTCAGCCAGGGCGCAGTGCGGATCTGGCTTGTCCACTCACCCACGGGAGACGGGCAGGCAGGGAGCAGTGCGGTTCAGGCTGTGTCCACTCACCCACGGGAGACGGGTAGTCAAGGCGCAGTGCGGATCTGGCTGTGTACACTCACCCACTGGAGACTGGCAGAGAGGGTGCTGTGTGGATCTGGCTATGTCCACTGACCCACGGCAGATGGGCAGGCAGGGCGCAGTACGGATCTGGCTGTGTCCACTCACCCACGGGAGACGGGCAGGCAGGGCGCAGTGCGGATCTGGCTGTGTCCACTCACCCACGGGAGACGGGCATGCAGGGCGCAGTGCGGATCTGGCTGTGTCCACTCACCCACGGGAGACGGGTAGGAAGGGCGCAGTGCGGATCTGACTGTGTCCACTCACCCACGGGAGACGGGCAGGAAGGGCGCAGGGCGGATCTGGCTGTGTCCACTAACCCACGGGAGATGGGCAGAGACGGTGCTGTGTGGATCTGGCTATGTCCACTGACCCACGGCAGACGGGCAGGCAGGGCGCAGTACGGATCTGGCTGTGTCCACTCGCCCACAGGAGACGGGCAGTCAGGGCGCAGTACGGACCTGGCTGTGTCCACTCACCCACGGGAGACGGGCAGGCAGGGCGCACTGCGGATCTGGCTGTGTCCACTCACCCACGGGAGACGGGCAGGCAGGGCGCAGTGCGGATCTGGCTGTGTCCACTCACCCACGGCAGACGGGCAGGCAGGGCGCAGTGCGGATCTGGCTGTGTCCACTCGCCCACAGGAGTCGGGCAGGCGGGGCGCAGTGCGGATCTGGCTGTGACCTATCGCCCACGGCAGACGGGCAGGCAGGGCGCAGTGCGGATCTGGCTGTGTCCACTCACCCACGGCAGACGGTCAGGCAGGGCGCAGTGTGGATCTGGCTGTGTCCACTCACCCACGGCAGACGGGCAGGCAGGGCGCAGTGCGGATCCGGCTCTGTACACTCACCCACGGGAGACGGGCAGGCAGGGCGTAGTGCGGATCCGGCTGTGTCCACTCACCCACGGGAGACGGGCAGGCAGGGCGCAGTGCGGATCCGGCTGTGTCCACTCACCCACGGCAGACGGTCAGGCAGGGCGCAGTGCGGATCTGGCTGTGTCCACTCACCCACGGCAGGCGGTCAGGCAGGGTGCTGTGCGGATCTGGCTATGTCCACGCACCCACAGCAGGCGGTCAGCCAGGGCGCAGTGCGGATCTGGCTGTGTCCAGTCACCCACGGCAGACGGTCAGGCAGGGTACAGTTCGGATCTGGCTGTGTCCACTCACTTACGGCAGACGGGCAGGCAGGGCGCAGTGTGGATCTGGCTGTGTCCACTCACCCACGGCAGACGGTCAGGCAGGGCGCAGTGCGGATCTGGCTGTGTCCACTCACCCACGGGAGACGGGCCGGCAGGGCGCAGTGCAGATCTGGCTGTGTCCACTCGCCCACGGGAGACGGGCAGGCAGGGCGCAGTGCGGATCTGGCTGTGTCCACTCACACACGGCAGGCGGTCAGGCAGGGCGCAGTGCGGATATGGCTGTGTCCACTCACCCACGGCAGACGGTCAGGCAGTGCGCAGTGCGGATCTGGCTGTGTCCACTCACCCACGGGAGACGGGCAGGCAGGTCGCAGTGTGGTTCTGGCTGTGTCCACTCACCCACGGGAGGCGGGTAGTCAAGGCGCAGTGCGGATCTGGCTGTGTCCACTCACCCACTGGAGACGGGCAGAGAGGGTGCTGTGTGGATCTGGCTATGTCCACTGACCCACGGCAGATGGGCAGGCAGGGCGCAGTACGGATCTGGCTGTGTCCACTCACCCACGGCAGGCGGTCAGGCAGGGTGCAGTGCGGATCTGGCTGTGTCCACTCACCCCCGGGAGACGGGCAGGCAGGGCGCAGTGCGGATCTGGCTGTGTCCACTCACCCACGGGAGACGGGCATGCAGGGCGCAGTGCGGATCTGGCTGTGTCCACTCACCCACGGGAGACGGGTAGGAAGGGCGCAGTGCGGATCTGGCTGTGTCCACTCACCCACGGGAGACGGGCAGGCAGGGCGCAGGGCGGATCTGGCTGTGTCCACTAACCCACGGGAGATGGGCAGTGACGGTGCTGTGTGGATCTGGCTATGTCCACTTACCCACGGCAGACGGGCAGGCAGGGCGCAGTATGGATCTGGCTGTGTCCACTCACCCACGGCAGGCGGTCAGGTAGGGCGCAGTACGGATCTGGCTGTGTCCACTCACCCACGGGAGACGGACAGGCAGGGCGCAGTGCGGATCTGGCTGTGTCCACTCACCCACGGGAGACGGGCAGGCAGGGCGCAGTGCGGATCTGGCTGTGTCCACTCACCCACGGGAGACGGTCAGGCAGGGCGCAGTGCGATTATGGCTGTGTCCACTCAGTCACCGGAGATGGGCAGGCAGCTCGCAGTGCGGATCTGGCTGTGTCCACTCACCCACGGGAGACGGGCAGGCAGGGTGCAATGCGGATTTGGCTGTGTCCACTCACCCACTGGAGACGGGCAGGCAGGGCGCAGTGCGGATCTGGCTGTGTCCACTCGCCCACGGGAGACGGGCAGGCAGGGCGCAGTGCGGATCTGGCTGTGTCCACTCACCCACGGGAGACGGGCAGGCAGGGCGCAGTGCGGATCTGGCTGTGTCCACTCACCCACGGGAGATGGGCAGGCAGGGCGCAGTGCGGATCTGGCTGTGTCCACTCACCAACGGGAGACGGGCAGGCAGGGCGCAGTGCGGATCCGGCTGTGTCCACTCACCAACGGGAGATGGGATAAAGACGATGCTGTGTGGATCTGGCTATGTCCACTGACCCACGGCAGACGGGCAGGCAGGGCGCAGTACGGATCTGGCTGTGTCCACTCACCCACGGCAGGCGGACAGGCAGGGCGCAGTGCGGGTCTTGCTGTGTCCACTCACCCACGGCAGGAGGTCAGGCAGGGCGTAGTGCGGATCTGGCTGTGTCCACTCACCCACGGCAGACGGGCAGGCAGGGCGCAGTGTGGATCTGGCTGTGTCCACTCACCCACGGCAGATGGTCAGGCAGGGCGCAGTGCGGATCTGGCTGTGTCCACTCACCCACGGCAGACCGGCAGGCAGGGCGCAGTGCGGATCTGGCTGTGTTCACTCGCCCACGGGAGACGGGCAGGCAGGGCGCAGTACGGATCTGGCTGTGTCCACTAACCCACGGCAGGCGGTCAGGCAGGGCGCAGTGCGGATCTGGCTGTGTCCACTCACCCACGGCAGACGGTCAGGCAGGGCGCAGTGCGGATCTGGCTGTATCCACTCACCCACGGCAGGCGGTCAGGCAGGGCGCAGTGTGGATCTGGCTGTGTCCACGCACCCACAGCAGGCGGTCAGCCAGGGCGCAGTGCGGATCTGGCTGTGTCCACTGACCCACGGCAGACGGGCAGGCAGGGCGCAGTTCGGATCTAGCTGTGTCCACTCACCCACGGCAGGCGGTCAGGCAGGGCGCAGTGCGTATCTGGCTGTGTCCACTCACCCACGGCAGGCGGTCAGGCAGGGCGTAGTGCGGATCTGGCTGTGTACACTCATTCACGGCAGACTGGCAGGCACGGCGCAGTGTGGATCTGGCTGTGTCCACTCACCCACGGGAGACGGGTAGGAAGGGCGCAGTGCGGATCTGGCTGTGTCCACTCACCCACGGCAGGCGGTCAGGCAGGGTGCAGTGCGGATCTGGCTGTGTCCATTCACCCACGGGAGACGGGCAGGCAGGGCGCAGTGCGGATCTGGCTGTGTCCACTCACCCACGGCAGACGGTCAGGCAGGGCGCAGTGCGGATCTGGCTGTGTCCACTCACCCACGGCAGGTGGTCAGGCAGGGTGCAGTGCGGATCTGGCTGTGTCCACTCACCCACGGGAGACGGGCTGGCAGGGCGCAGTGCGGATCTGGCTGTGTCCACTCACCCACGGGAGACGGGCAGGCAGGGCGCAGAGCGGATCCGGCTGTGTCCACTCACCCACGGGAGATGGGCAGAGACGGTGCTGTGTGGATCTGGCTATGTCCACTGTCCCACGGCAGACGGGCAGGCAGGGCGCAGTACGGATCTGGCTGTGTCCACTCACCCACGGCAGGCGGACAGGCAGGGCGCAGTGCGGAACTGGCTGTGTCCACTCACCCACGGCAGGTGGTCAGGCAGGGCGCAGTGCGGTTCTGGCTGTGTCCACTCACCCACGGGAGACGGGGAGGCAAGGCGCAGTGCGGATCTTGTGTGTGCACTCACCCACGGGAGAAGGGCAGAGACGGTGCTGTGTGGATCTGGCTATGTCCACTGACCCACGGCAGACGGGCGGGCAGGGCGCAGTACGGATCTGGCTGTGTCCACTCACAACGGCAGGCGGTCAGGCAGGGCGCAGTGCGGATCTGGCTGTGTCCACTCACCCACGGGAGACGGGCAGGCAGGGCGCAGTGCGGATCTGGCTGTGTCCACTCACTCACGGGAGACGGGCAGGCAGGGCGCAGTGCGAATCTGGCTGTGTCCACTCACCCACGGGAGACTGGCAGAGACAGTGCTGTGTGGATCTGGCTATGTCCACTGACCCACGGCAGGCGGTCAGGCAGGGCGCAGTGCGGATATGGCTGTGTCCACTCACCCACGGCAGGCGGTCAGGCAGGGCGCAGTGCGGATCTGGCTGTGTCCACTCGCCCACGGGAGACGGGCAGGCAGGGCGCAGTGCGGATCTGGCTGTGTCCACTCACCCACGGCAGGCGGTCAGGCAGGGCGCAGTGCGGATCTGGCTGTGTCCACTCATTCACGGCAGACGGTCAGGCAGGGCACAGTGCGGATCTGGCTGTGTCCACTCACCCACGGCAGGCGGTCAGGCAGGGCGGAGTGCGGATCTGGCTGTGTCCACGCACCCACGGCAGGCGGTCAGCCAGTGCGCAGTGCGGATCTGGCTGTGTCCACTCACCCACGGCAGATGGTCAGGCAGGGCGCAGTGCGGATCTGGCTGTGTCTACTCACCCACGGCAGACGGGCAGGCAGGGCGCAGTGCGGATCTGGCTGTGTCCACTCACACACGGCAGACGGTCAGGCAGGGCGCAGTGCGGATCTGGCTGTGTCCACGCACCCACAGCAGGCGGTCAGCCAGGGCGCAGTGCGGATCTGGCTGTGTCCACTGACCGACGGCACACGGGCAGGCAGGGCGCAGTACGGATCTGGCTGTGTACACTCACCCACGGCAGGCGGTCAGGCAGGGCGCAGTGCGGATCTGGCTGTGTCCACTCACCCACGGCAGGCGGTCAGGCAGGGCGTAGTGCGGATCTGGCTGTGTCCAGGCACCCACGGCAGACGGGCAGGCAGGGCGCAGTGCGGATCCGGCTGTGTCCACTCACCCACGGGAGATGGGCAGAGACGGTGCTGTGTGGATCTGGCTATGTCT
Organism: Microcebus murinus; assembly: GCF_040939455.1. Lineage (NCBI taxonomy): Eukaryota > Metazoa > Chordata > Mammalia > Primates > Cheirogaleidae > Microcebus > Microcebus murinus. The sequence goes on along the minus strand of NC_134125.1, from coordinate 31,952,965 downwards.
ACTGACCCACGGCAGACGGGCAGGCAGGGCGCAGTACGGATCTAGCTGTGTCCACTCACCCACGGCAGGCGGTCAGGCAGGGCGTAGTGCGGATCTGGCTGTGTCCACTCACCCACGGCAGGCGGTCAGGCAGGGCGCAGTGCGGATCTGGCTGTGTCCACTCACCCACGGCAGGCGGTCAGGCAGGGCGCAGTGTGGATCTGGCTGTGTCCACTCACCCACGGCAGGCGGTCAGGCAGGGCGTAGTGCGGATCTGGCTGTGTCCACTCACCCACGGCAGACGGGCAGGCAGGGCGCAGTGCGGATCCGGCTGTGTCCACTCACCTACGGGAGATGGGCAGAGACGGTGCTGTGTGGATCTGGCTATGTCCACTGACCCACGGCAGACAGGCAGGCAGGGCGCAGTGCGGATCTGGCTGTGTCCACTCACCCACAGCAGACGGGCAGGCAGGGCGCAGTGCGATTTTGGCTGTGTCCACTCACCCACGGGAGACGGGCAGGCAGGGCGCAGTGCCTATCTGGCTGTGTCCACTCGCCCACGGGAGACGGGCAGGCAGGGCGCAGTTTGGATCTTTCTGTGTCCACTCACCCCCGGCAGGTGGTCAGGCAGGGCGCAGTGCGGATCTGGCTGTGTCCACTCATTCACGGCAGACGGTCAGGCAGGGCACAGTGCGGATCTGGCTGTGTACACTCACCCACGGCAGGCGGTCAGGCAGGGCGCAGTGCGGATCTGGCTGTGTCCACGCACCCACAGCAGGCGGTCAGCCAGGGCGCAGTGCGGATCTGGCTGTGTCCACTCACCCACGGCAGACGGTCATGCAGGGCGCAGTACGGATCTGGCTGTGTCCACTCACCCACGGCAGACGGTCAGGCAGGGCGCAGTGCGGATCTGGCTGTGTCCACTCACCCACGGCAGACGGGCAGGCAGGGCGCAGTGCGGATATGGCTCTGTCCACTCGTCCACGGGAGACGGGCAGGCAGGGCGCAATGCGGATCTGGCTGTGTCCACTCACCCACGGCAGGCGGTCAGGCAGGGCGCAGTGCGGATATGGCTGTGTCCACTCACCCACGGCAGACGGTCAGGCAGGGTGCAGTGCGGATCTGGCTGTGTCCACTCACCCACGGGAGACGGGCAGGCAGGGCGCAGTGCGGATCTGGCTGTGTCCACTCACCCACGGCAGACGGGCAGGCAGGGCGCAGTGCGGATCTGGCTGTGTCCACTTACCCACGGGATACGGGCAGAGACGGTGCTGTGTGGATCTGTCTATGTCCACTGACCCACGGCAGACGGGCGGGCAGGGCGCAGGACAGATCTGGCTGTGACCACTCACCCACGGCAGGCGGTCAGGCAGGGTGCAGTGCGGATCTGGCTGTGTCCACTCACCCACGGGAGACGGGCAGGCAAGGCGCAGTGCGGATCTTGTGTGTGCACTCACCCACGGGAGACGGGCAGAGACGGTGCTGTTCGGATCTGGCTATGTCCACTGACCCACGGCAGACGGGCGGGCAGGGCGCAGTACGGATCTGGCTGTGTCCACTCAACCACGGCAGGCGGTCAGGCAGGGTGCAGTGCGGATCTGGCTGTGTCCACTCACCCACGGGAGACGGGCAGGCAGGGCGCAGTGTGGATCTGGCTGTGTCCACTCACCCACGGGAGACGGGCAGGCAGGGCGCAGTGCGGATCTGGCTGTGTCCACTCACCCACGGGAGACGGGCAGAGACGGTGCTGTGTGGATCTGGCTATGTCCACTGACCCACGGCAGACGGGCGGGCAGGGCGCAGTACGGATCTGGCTGTGTCCACTCACCCACGGCAGGCGGTCAGGGAGGGCGCAGTGTGGATATTGCTGTGTCCACTCACCCACGGCAGACGGTCAGGCAGGGGGCAGTGCGGATCTGGCTGTGTCCACTCACCCACGGGAGACGGGCAGAGACGGTGCTGTGTGGATCTGGCTATGTCCACTGACCCACGGCAGGCGGTCAGGCAGGGCGCAGTGCGGATCTGGCTGTGTCCACTCACCCACGGCAGACGGTCAGGCAGGGCGCAGTGCGGATCTGGCTGTGTCCACTCACCACGGCAGGCGGTCAGGCAGGGCGCAATGCGGATCTGGCTGTGTCCACGCACCCACGGCAGGCGGTCAGCCAGGGCGCAGTGCGGATCTGGCTGTGTCCACTGACCCACGGCAGACGGGCAGGCAGGGCGCAGTGCGGATCTGGCTGTGTCCACTCACCCACGGGAGACGGGCAGTCAGGGTGCAGTGCGGATTTGACTGTGTCCACTCACCCACGGCAGGCGGTCAGGCAGGGCGCAGTGCGGATCTGGCTGTGTCCACTCACCCACGGCAGACGGTCAGGCAGGGCGCAGTGCGGATCTGGCTGTGTCCACTCACCCACGGCAGGCGGTCAGACAGGGCGCAGTGCGGATCTGGCTGTGTCCACGCACCCACGGAAGGCGGGCAGAGACGGTGCTGTTCGGATCTGGCTATGTCCACTGACCCACGGCAGACGGGCAGGCAAGGCGCAGTGCGGATCTTGTGTGTGCACTCACCCACGGGAGACGGGCAGAGACGGTGCTGTGTGGATCTGGCTATGTCCACTGACCCACGGCAGACGGGCGGGCAGGGCGCAGTACGGATCTGGCTGTGTCCACTCACCCACGGCAGGCGGTCAGGCAGGGTGCAGTGCGGATCTGGCTGTGTCCACTCACCCACGGGAGACGGGCAGGCAGGGCGCAGTGCGGATCTGGCTGTGTCCACTCACCCACGGGAGACAGGCAGGCAGGGCGCAGTGCGGATCTGGCTGTGTCCACTCACCCACGGGAGACGGGCAGAGACGGTGCTGTGTGGATCAGGCTATGTCCACTGACCCACGGCAGACGGGCGGGCAGGGCGCAGTACGGATCTGGCTGTGTCCACTCACCCACGGCAGGCGGTCAGGGAGGGCGCAGTGCGGATATTGCTGTGTCCACTCACCCACGGCATACGGTCAGGCAGGGGGCAGTGCGGATCTGGCTGTGTCCACTCACCCACGGGAGACGGGCAGGCACGGCACAGTGCGGATCTGGCTGTGTACACTCACACACGGCAGGCTGTCAGGCAGGGCGCAGTGCGGATATGGCTGTGTCCACTCACCCACGGCAGACGGTCAGGCAGGGCGCCGTGCGGATCTGGCTGTGTCCACTCACCCACGGCAGGCGGTCAGGCAGGGTGCAGTGCGGATCTGGCTGTGTCCACTCACCCACGGGAGATGGGCAGGCAGGGCGCAGTGCAGATCTGGCTGTGTCCAGTCACCCACGGGAGACGGGCAGGCAGGGCGCAGTGCGTATCTGGCCGTGTCCACTCGCCCACGGGAGACGGGCAGGCAGGGCGCAGTGCGGATCTGGCCGTGTCCACTCACCCACGGGAGACCGGCAGGCAGGGCGCAGTGCGGATCTGGCTGTGTCCACTCACCCACGGGAGACAGGCAGGCAGGGCGCAGTGCGGATCTGGCTGTGTCCACTCACCGACGGGAGACGGGCAGGCAAGGCGCAGTGCGGATCTGGCTGTGTCCACTCACCCACGGGAGACGGGCAGGCAGGGCGCAGTGCGGATCTGGCTGTGTCCACTCACCCACGGGAGACGGGCAGGCAGGGCGCAGTGCGGATCTGGCTGTGTCCACTCGCCCACGGGAGATGGGCAGGCAAGGCGCAGTGCGGATCTGGCTGTGTCCACTCACCGACGGGAGACGGGCAGGCAAGGCGCAGTGCGGATCTGGCTGTGTCCACTCACCCACGGGAGACGGGCAGGCAGGGCGCAGTGCGGATCTGGCTGTGTCCACTCACCCACGGGAGACGGGCAGGCAGGGCGCAGTGCGGATCTGGCTGTGTCCACTCACCCACGGGAGACGGGCAGGCAGGGCGCAGTGCGGATCTGGCTGTGTCTACTCACCCACGGCAGGCGGTCAGGCAGGGCGCAGTGCGGATCTGGCTGTGTCCACTCATTCACGGCAGGCGGTCAGGCAGGGCCAGTGCGGATATGGCTGTGTCCACTCACCCACGGCAGACGGTCAGGCAGGGCGCAGTGCGGATCTGGTTGTGTCCACACACCCACGGGAGACGGGCAGGCAGTGCGCAGTGCGGTTCTGGCTGTGTCCACTCACCCACGGGAGACGGGCAGGCAGGGCGCAGTGCGGATCTTGTGTGTGCACTCACCCACGGGAGAAGGGCAGAGACGGTGCTGTGTGGATCTGGCTATGTCCACTGACCCACGGCAGACGGGCGGGCAGGGCGCAGTACGGATCTAGCTGTGTCCACTCACCCACGGCAGGCGGTCAGGCAGGGCGCAGTGCGGATATGGCTGTGTCCACTCACCCACGGGAGACGGGCAGGCAGGGCGCAGTGCGGATCTGGCTGTGTCCACTCACCCACGGGAGATGGGCAGGCAGGGCGCAGTGCGGATCTGGCTGTGTCCACTCACCCACGGGAGACGGGCAGAGACGGTGCTGTGTGGATCTGGCTATGTCCACTGACCCACGGCAGACGGGCGGGCAGGGCGAAGTACGGATCTGTCTGTGTCCACTCACGCACGGCAGGCGGTCAGGGAGGGCGCAGTGCGGATATGGCTGTGTCCACTAACCCACGGCAGACGGTCAGGCAGGGGGCAGTGCGAATCTGGCTGTGTCTACTCACCCACGGGAGACTGGTAGAGACGGTGCTGTGTGGATCTGGCTATGTCCACTTACCCACGGCAGGCGATCAGGCAGGGCGCAGTGCGGATACGGCTGTGTCCACTCACCCACGGCAGGCGGTCAGGCAGGGCGCAGTGCTGATCTGGCTGTGTCCACTCGCCCACGGGAGACGGGCAGGCAGGGCGCAGTGCGGATCTGGCTGTGTCCACTCACCCACGGCAGGCGGTCAGGCAGGGCGCAGTGCGGATCTGGCTGTGTCCACTCATTCACGGCAGACGGTCAGGCAGGGCACAGTGCGGATCTGGCTGTGTCCACTGACCGACGGCAGACGGGCAGGCAGGGCGCAGTACGGATCTGGCTGTGTCCACTCACCCACGGCAGGCGGTCAGGCAGGGCGCAGTGCGGATCTGGCTGTGTCCACTCACCCACGGCAGGCGGTCAGGCAGGGCGTAGTGCGGATCTGGCTGTGTCCAGGCACCCACGGCAGACGGGCAGGCAGGGCGCAGTGCGTATCCGGCTGTGTCCACTCACCCACGGGAGATGGGCAGAGACGGTGCTGTGTGGATCTGGCTATGTCCACTGACCCACGGCAGACGGGCAGGCAGGGCGCAGTACGGATCTAGCTGTGTCCACTCACCCACGGCAGGCGGTCAGGCAGGGCGTAGTGCGGATCTGGCTGTGTCCACTCACCCACGGTAGGCGGTCAGGCAGGGCGCAGTGCGGATCTGGCTGTGTCCACTCACCCACGGCAGGCGGTCAGGCAGGGCGCAGTGTGGATCTGGCTGTGTCCACACACCCATGGCAAGCGGTCAGGCAGGGCGTAGTGCGGATCTGGCTGTGTCCACTCACCCACGGCAGACGGGCAGGCAGGGCGCAGTGCGGATCCGGCTGTGTCCACTCACCCACGGGAGATGGGCAGAGACGGTGATGTGTGGATCTGGCTATGTCCACTGACCCACGGCAGACGGGCAGGCAGGGCACAGTACGGATCTGGCTGTGTCCACTCACCCAAGGCAGGCGGTCAGGCAGGGTGCAGTGCGGATCTGGCTGTGTCCACTCTCCCACGGGAGACGGGCAGGCAGGGCACAGTGCGGATCTGTTTGTGTCCACTCACCCATGGGAGACGGGCAGGCAGGGCGCAGTGCGGATCTGGCTGTGTCCACTCACCCACGGGAGACGGGCAGGCAGGGCGCAGTGCGATTTTGGCTGTGTCCACTCACCCACGGGAGACGGGCAGGCAGGGCGCAGTGCCTATCTGGCTGTGTCCACTCGCCCACGGGAGACGGGCAGGCAGGGCGCAGTTTGGATCTGGCTGTGTCCACTCACCCACTGCAGGCGGTCAGGCAGGGCGCAGTGCGGATCTGGCTGTGTCCACTCATTCACGGCAGACGGTCAGGCAGGGCACAGTGCGGATCTGGCTGTGTCCACTCACCCACGGCAGGCGGTCAGGCAGGGCGGAGTGCGGATCTGGCTGTGTCCACGCACCCACAGCAGGCGGTCAGCCAGGGCGCAGTGCGGATCTGGCTGTGTCCAATCACCCACGGCAGATGGTCAGGCAGGGCGCAGTACGGATCTGGCTGTGTCCACTCACCCACGGCAGACGGGCAGGCAGGGCGCAGTGCGGATCTGGCTGTGTCCACTCACACACGGCAGACGGTCAGGCAGGGCGCAGTGCGGATCTGGCTGTGTCCACTCACCCACGGCAGACGGGCAGGCAGGGCGCAGTGCGGATCTGGCTGTGTCCACTCGCCCACGGGAGACGGGCAGGCAGGGCGCAGTGCGGATCTGGCTGTGTCCACTCACCCACCGCAGGGGTCAGGCAGGGCGCAGTGCGGTTCTGGCTGTGTCCACTCACCCACGGGAGACGGGTAGGCGAGGCGCAGTGCGGATCTGGCTGTGTCCACTCACCCACGGGAGATGGGCAGAGACGGTGCTGTGTGGATCTTGCTATGTCCACTGACCCACGGCAGACGGGAAGGCAGGGCGCAGTACGGATCTGGCTGTGTCCACTCACCCACGGCAGGCGGTCAGGCAGGGCGCAGTACGGATTTGGCTGTGTCCACTCACCCACGGCAGGCGGTCAGGCAGGGTGCAGTGTGGATCTGGCTGTGTCCACTCACCCACGGGAGACGGGCAGGCAGGGCGCAGTGCGGATCTGGCTGTGTCCACTCACCCACGGGAGACGGGCAGGCAGAACGCAGTGCGATTTTGGCTGTGTCCACTCACCCACGGGAGACGGGCAGGCAGGGCGCAGTGCGGATCTGGCTGTGTCTACTCACCCACGGCAGGCGGTCAGGCAGGGCGCAGTGCGGATCTGGCTGTGTCCACTCATTCACGGCAGACGGTCAGGCAGGGCGCAGTGCGGATCTGGCTGTGTCCACTCACACACGGCAGACGGTCAGGCAGGGCGCAGTGCGGATCTGGCTGTGTCCACTCACCCACGGCAGACGGGTAGGCAGGGCGCAGTGCGGATCTGGCTGTGTCCACTCGCCCACGGGAGACGGGCAGACAGGGCGCAGTGTGGATCTGGCTGTGTCCACTCACCCACGGCAGACGGGCAGGCAGGGGGCAGTGCGGATCCGGCTGTGTCCAATCACCCCCGGGAGATGGGCAGAGACGGTGCTGTGTGGATCTGGCTATGTCCACTGACCCACGGCAGACGGGCGGGCAGGGCGCAGTACGGATCTGGCTGTGTCCACTCACCCACGGCAGGCGGTCAGGCAGGGCGCAGTGCGGACCTGGCTGTGTCCACTCACCCACGGCAGGCGGTCAGGCAGGGCGTAGTGCGGATCTGGCTGTGTCCACTCACCCACGGCAGGCGGTCAGGCAGAGCGCAGTGCGGATCTGGCTGTGTCCACGCACCCACAGCAGGCGGTCAGCAAGGGCGCAGTGCGGATCTGGCTGTGTCCACTGACCGACGGCAGACGGGCAGGCAGCGCGCAGTACGGATCTGGCTGTGTCCACTCACCCACGGCAGGCGGTCAGGCAGGGCACAGTGCGGATCTGGCTGTGTCCACTCACCCACGGCAGGCGGTCAGGCAGGGCGTAGTGCGGATCTGGCTGTGTCCAGGCACCCACGGCAGACGGGCAGGCAGGGCGCAGTGCGGATCCGGCTGTGTCCACTCACCCACGGGAGATGGGCAGAGACGGTGCTGTGTGGATCTGGCTATGTCCACTGACCCACGGCAGACGGGCAGGCAGGGCGCAGTACGGATCTAGCTGTGTCCACTCACCCACGGCAGGCGGTCAGGCAGGGCGTAGTGCGGATCTGGCTGTGTCCACTCACCCACGGCAGGTGGTCAGGCAGGGCGCAGTGCGGATCTGGCTGTGTCCACTCACCCACGGCAGGCGGTCAGGCAGGGCGCAGTGTGGATCTGGCTGTGTCCACACACCCATGGCAAGCGGTCAGGCAGGGCGTAGTGCGGATCTGGCTGTGTCCACTCACCCACGGCAGACGGGCAGGCAGGGCGCAGTGCGGATCCGGCTGTGTCCACTCACCCACGGGAGATGGGCAGAGACGGTGATGTGTGGATCTGGCTATGTCCACTGACCCACGGCAGACGGGCAGGCAGGGCACAGTACGGATCTGGCTGTGTCCACTCACCCAAGGCAGGCGGTCAGGCAGGGTGCAGTGCGGATCTGGCTGTGTCCACTCTCCCACGGGAGACGGGCAGGCAGGGCACAGTGCGGATCTGTTTGTGTCCACTCACCCATGGGAGACGGGCAGGCAGGGCGCAGTGCGGATCTGGCTGTGTCCACTCACCCACGGCAGGCGGTCAGGCAGGGCGCAGTGCGGATCTGGCAGTGTCCACGCACCCACAGCAGGCGGTTAGCCAGGGCGCAGTGCGGATCTGGCTGTGTCCACTCACCCAGGGCAGGTGGTCAGGCAGGGCGTAGTGCGGATCTGGCTGTGTCCACTAACCCACGGCAGGCGGGCAGGCAGGGCGCAGTGTGGATCTGGCTGTGTCCACTCACACACGGCAGACGGTCAGGCAGGGCGCAGTGCGGATCTGGCTGTGTCCACTCACCCACGGCAGACGGGTAGGCAGGGCGCAGTGCGGATCTGGCTGTGTCCACTCGCCCACGGGAGACGGGCAGACAGGGCGCAGTGCGGATCTGGCTGTGTCCACTCACCCACGGCAGACGGGCAGGCAGGGGGCAGTGCGGATCCGGCTGTGTCCAATCACCCCCGGGAGATGGGCAGAGACGGTGCTGTGTGGATCTGGCTATGTCCACTGACCCACGGCAGACGGGCGGGCAGGGCGCAGTACGGATCTGGCTGTGTCCACTCACCCACGGCAGGCGGTCAGGCAGGGCGCAGTGCGGATCTGGCTGTGTCCACTCACCCACGGCAGGCGGTCAGGCAGGGCGTAGTGCGGATCTGGCTGTGTCCACTCACCCACGGCAGGCGGTCAGGCAGAGCGCAGTGCGGATCTGGCTGTGTCCACGCACCCACAGCAGGCGGTCAGCAAGGGCGCAGTGCGGATCTGGCTGTGTCCACTGACCGACGGCAGACGGGCAGGCAGCGCGCAGTACGGATCTGGCTGTGTCCACTCACCCACGGCAGGCGGTCAGGCAGGGCACAGTGCGGATCTGGCTGTGTCCACTCACCCACGGCAGGCGGTCAGGCAGGGCGTAGTGCGGATCTGGCTGTGTCCAGGCACCCACGGCAGACGGGCAGGCAGGGCGCAGTGCGGATCCGGCTGTGTCCACTCACCCACGGGAGATGGGCAGAGACGGTGCTGTGTGGATCTGGCTATGTCCACTGACCCACGGCAGACGGGCAGGCAGGGCGCAGTACGGATCTAGCTGTGTCCACTCACCCACGGCAGGCGGTCAGGCAGGGCGTAGTGCGGATCTGGCTGTGTCCACTCACCCACGGCAGGTGGTCAGGCAGGGCGCAGTGCGGATCTGGCTGTGTCCACTCACCCACGGCAGGCGGTCAGGCAGGGCGCAGTGTGGATCTGGCTGTGTCCACACACCCATGGCAAGCGGTCAAGCAGGGCGTAGTGCGGATCTGGCTGTGTCCACTCACCCACGGCAGACGGGCAGGCAGGGCGCAGTGCGGATCCGGCTGTGTCCACTCACCCACGGGAGATGGGCAGAGACGGTGATGTGTGGATCTGGCTATGTCCACTGACCCACGGCAGACGGGCAGGCAGGGCACAGTACGGATCTGGCTGTGTCCACTCACCCAAGGCAGGCGGTCAGGCAGGGTGCAGTGCGGATCTGGCTGTGTCCACTCTCCCACGGGAGACGGGCAGGCAGGGCACAGTGCGGATCTGTTTGTGTCCACTCACCCATGGGAGACGGGCAGGCAGGGCGCAGTGCGGATCTGGCTGTGTCCACTCACCCACGGGAGACGGGCAGGCAGGGCGCAGTGCGATTTTGGCTGTGTCCACTCACCCACGGGAGACGGGCAGGCAGGGCGCAGTGCCTATCTGGCTGTGTCCACTCGCCCACGGGAGACGGGCAGGCAGGGCGCAGTTTGGATCTGGCTGTGTCCACTCACCCACTGCAGGCGGTCAGGCAGGGCGCAGTGCGGATCTGGCTGTGTCCACTCATTCACGGCAGACGGTCAGGCAGGGCACAGTGCGGATCTGGCTGTGTCCACTCACCCACGGCAGGCGGTCAGGCAGGGCGGAGTGCGGATCGGGCTGTGTCCACGCACCCACAGCAGGCGGTCAGCCAGGGCGCAGTGCGGATCTGGCTGTGTCCAATCACCCACGGCAGATGGTCAGGCAGGGCGCAGTACGGATCTGGCTGTGTCCACTCACCCACGGCAGACGGGCAGGCAGGGCGCAGTGCGGATCTGGCTGTGTCCACTCACACACGGCAGACGGTCAGGCAGGGCGCAGTGCGGATCTGGCTGTGTCCACTCACCCACGGCAGACGGGCAGGCAGGGCGCAGTGCGGATCTGGCAGTGTCCACTCGCCCACGGGAGACGGGCAGGCAGGGCGCAGTGCGGATCTGGCTGTGTCCACTCACCCACCGCAGGGGTCAGGCAGGGCGCAGTGCGGTTCTGGCTGTGTCCACTCACCCACGGCAGACGGACAGGCAGGGCGCAGTGCGGATCCGGCTGTGTCCAATCACCCCCGGGAGATGGGCAGAGACGGTGCTGTGTGGATCTGGCTATGTCCACTGACCCACGGCAGACGGGCGGGCAGGGCGCAGTACGGATCTGGCTGTGTCCACTCACCCACGGCAGGCGGTCAGGCAGGGCGCAGTGCGGATCTGGCTGTGTCCACTCACCCACGGCAGGCGGTCAGGCAGGGCGTAGTGCGGATCTGGCTGTGTCCACTCACCCACGGCAGGCGGTCAGGCAGAGCGCAGTGCGGATCTGGCTGTGTCCACGCACCCACAGCAGGCGGTCAGCAAGGGCGCAGTGCGGATCTGGCTGTGTCCACTGACCGACGGCAGACGGGCAGGCAGGGCGCAGTACGGATCTGGCTGTGTCCACTCACCCACGGCAGGCGGTCAGGCAGGGCACAGTGCGGATCTGGCTGTGTCCACTCACCCACGGCAGGCGGTCAGGCAGGGCGTAGTGCGGATCTGGCTGTGTCCAGGCACCCACGGCAGACGGGCAGGCAGGGCGCAGTGCGGATCCGGCTGTGTCCACTCACCCACGGGAGATGGGCAGAGACGGTGCTGTGTGGATCTGGCTATGTCCACTGACCCACGGCAGACGGGCAGGCAGGGCGCAGTACGGATCTAGCTGTGTCCACTCACCCACGGCAGGCGGTCAGGCAGGGCGTAGTGCGGATCTGGCTGTGTCCACTCACCCACGGCAGGCGGTCAGGCAGGGCGCAGTGCGGATCTGGCTGTGTCCACTCACCCACGGCAGGCGGTCAGGCAGGGCGCAGTGTGGATCTGGCTGTGTCCACACACCCATGGCAGGCGGTCAGGCAGGGCGTAGTGCGGATCTGGCTGTGTGCACTCACCCACGGCAGACGGGCAGGCAGGGCGCAGTGCGGATCCGGCTGTGTCCACTCACCCACGGCAGACGGTCAGGCAGGGCGCAGTACGGATCTGGCTGTGTCCACTCACCCACGGCAGGCGGTCAGGCAGGGCGCAGTGCGGATATGGCTGTGTCCACTCACCCACGGCAGACGGTCAGGCAGGGCGCAGTGCGGATCTGGCTGTGTCCACTCACCCACGGGAGACGGGCAGGCAGGGCGCAGTGCGGATCTGGCTGTGTCCACTCACCCACGGGAGACGGGTAGGCAAGGCGCAGTGCGGATCTGGCTGTGTCCACTCACCCACGGGAGACGGGCAGAGACGGTGCAGTGTGGATCTGGCTATGTCCACTGACCCACGGCAGATGGGCGGGCAGGGCGCAGTACGGATCTGGCTGTGTCCACTCACCCACGGCAGGCGGTCAGGCAGGGCGCAGTGCGGATCTGGCTGTGTCCACTCACCCACGGGAGACGGGCAGGCAGGGCGCAGTGCGGATCTGGCTGTGTCCACGCACCCACAGCAGGCAGTCAGCCAGGGCGCAGTGCGGATCTGGCTGTGTCCACTGACCCACGGCAGACGGGCAGGCAGGGCGAAGTACGGATCTGGCTGTGTCCACTCACCCACGGCAGGCGGTCAGGCAGGGCGCAGTGCGGATCTGGCTGTGTCCACTCACCCACGGCAGGCGGTCAGGCAGGGCGTTGTGCGGATCTGGCTGTGTCCACTCACCCACGGCAGACGGGCAGGCAGGGCGCAGTACGGATATGGCTGTGTCCACTCGCCCACGGGAGACGGGCAGGCAGGGCGCAGTGCGGATCTGGCTGTGTCCACTCACCCACGGGAGACCGGCAGAGACGGTGCTGTGTGGATCTGGCTATGTCCACTAACCAACGGCAGACGGGCGGGCAGGGCGCAGTACGGATCTGGCTGTGTCCACTCACCCACGGCAGGCGGTCAGGGAGGGCGCAGTGCGGATATGGCTGTGTCCACTCACCCACGGCAGACGGTCAGGCAGGGGGCAGTGCGGATCTGGCTGTGTCCACTCACTCATGGAAGACGGGCAGAGACGGTGCTGTGTGGATCTGGCTATGTCCACTGACCCACGGCAGGCGGTCAGGCAGGGCGCAGTGCGGATATGGCTGTGTCCACTCACCCACGGCAGACTGTCAGACAGGGGGCAGTGCGGATCTGGCTGTGTCCACTCACCCACGGGAGACGGGCAGGCAGGGCGCAGTGCGGATCTGGCTGTGTCCACTCACCCACGGGAGACGGGCAGGCAAGGCGCAGTGCGGATCTGGCTGTGTCCACTCACCCACGGGAGATGGTCAGGCAGGGCGCAGTGCGGCTCTGGCTGTGTCCTCTCACCCACGGCAGGCGGTCAGGCAGGGCGTAGTGTGGATCTGGCTGTGTCCACTCACCCACGGCAGGCTGTCAGGCAGGGCGCAGTGCGATTCTGGCGGTGTCCACGCACTCACAGCAGGCGGTCAGCCAGGGTGCAGTGCGGATCTGGCTGTGTCCACTGACCCACGGCAGACGGGCAGGCAGGGCGCATTACGGATCTGGCTGTGTCCACTCATCCACGGCAGGCAGTCAGGCAGGGCGCAGTGCGGATCTGGCTGTGTCCACTCTCCCACGGCAAGCGGTCAGGCAGGTCGTAGTGCGGATCTGGCTGTGTCCACTAACCCACGGCAGACGGGCAGGCAGGGCGCAGTGCGGATCCGGCTGTGTCCACTCACCCACGGGAGATGGGCAGAGACGGTGATGTGTGGATCTGGCTATGTCCACTGACCCACGGCAGATGGGCAGGCAGGGCGCAGTACGGATCTGGCTGTGTCCACTCACCCACGGCAGGCGGTCAGGCAGGGTGCAGTGCGGATCTGGCTTTGTCCACTCACCCACGGCAGGCGGTCAGGCAGGGCGTAGTGCGGATCTGGCTGTGTCCACTCACCCACGGCAGACGGGCAGGCAGGGCGCAGTGTGGATCTGGCTGTGTCCACTCAACCATGGTAGACGGTCAGGCAGGGCGCAGTGCGGATCTGGCTGTGTCCACTCACCCACGGCAGACGGGCAGGCAGGGCGCAGTGCGGATGTGGCTGTGTCCACTCGCCCACGGGAGACTTGCAGGCAGGGCGCAGTGCGGATCTGGCTGTGTCCACTCACCAACGGCAGGCGGTCAGGCAGGGCGCAGTGCGGATCTGGCTGTGTCCACGCACCCAGAGCAGGCGGTCAGCCAGGGCGCATTGCGGATCTGGCTGTGTCCACCCACCCACGGCAGACGGTCAGGCAGGGCGCAGTACTGATCTGGCTGTGTCCACTCACCCACGGCAGACGGGCAGGCAGGGCGCAGTGCGGATCTGGCTGTGTCCACTCACCCACGGGAGACGGGCAGGCAGGGCGCAGTGAGGATCTGGCTGTGTCTACACACCCACGAGGGACCGGCTGGCAGGGTGCTGTGTGGATTTGGCTGTATCCACTCACCCACCAGGGACGGGCAGGTAGGGTGCAGTGTGGATGTGGCTGTGTCCACACACCCACGGAGACGGGCAGGTAGGGTGCTGTCTGGAACTGGCTGTTTCCACTCACCCACGGGAGACGGGCAGGCAGGGTGCTGTCTGGATATGGCTTTGTCCACACACACATGGGGGATGGGCAGGCAGGGTGCTGTGTGGTTTTGGCTGTGTCCACTCACCTACGGGAGATGGGCAGGCCGGGTGCTGTGTGGTTCTGGCTGTGTCCACTCACCCACGGGAGACGGGCAGGCAGGGCGCAGTGCGGATCTGGCTGTGTCCACTCACCCACGGAAGACGGACAGGCAAGGCGCAGTGTGGATCTGGCTGTGTCCACTCACCCACGGCAGACGGGCAGGCAGAGCGCAGTGCGGATCTGGCTGTGTCCACTCACCCACAGCAGACGGTCAGGCAGGTCGCAGTGCGTATCTGGCTGTGTCCACTCACCCACGGCAGACGGGCAGGCAGGGCGCAGTGCGGATCTGGCTGTGTCCACTCGCCCACGGGAGACGGGCAGGCACGGCGCAGTGCGGATCTGGCTGTGTCCACTCGCCCACGGCAGGCGGTCAGGCAGGGCGCAGTGCGGATCTGGCTGTGTCCACTCACCCACGACAGACGGTCAGGCAGGGCGCCGTGCGGATCTGGCTGTGTCCACTCACCCACGGCAGGCGGTCAGGCAGGGCGCCGTGCGGATCTGGCTGTGTCCACGCACCCACAGCAGGCGGTCAGCCAGGGCGCAGTGCGGATCTGGCTGTGTCCACTCACCCACGGCAGGCGGTCAGGCAGGGCCAGTGCGGATATGGCTGTGTCCACTCACCCACGGTAGACGGTCAGGCAGGGCGCAGTGCGGATCTGGTTGTGTCCACACACCCACGGGAGACGGGCAGGCAGGGCGGAGTGCGGTTCTGGCTGTGTCCACTCACCCACGGGAGACGGGCAGGCAGGGCGCAGTGCGGATCTTGTGTGTGCACTCACCCACGGGAGAAGGGCAGAGACGGTGCTGTGTGGATCTGGCTATGTCCACTGACCCACGGCAGACGGGCGGGCAGGGCGCAGTACGGATCTGGCTGTGTCCACTCACCCACGGCAGGCGGTCAGGCAGGGCGCAGTGCGGATCTGGCTGTGTCCACACACCCACGGGAGACGGGCAGGCAGGGCGCAGTGCGGATCTGGCTGTGTCCACTCACCCACGGGAGACGGGCAGGCAGGGCGCAGTGCGGATCTGGCTGTGTCCACTCACCCACGGGAGACGGGCAGAGACGGTGCTGTGTGGATCTGGCTATGTCCACTGACCCACGGCAGACGGGCGGGCAGGGCGAAGTACGGATCTGGCTGTGTCCACTCACCCACGGCAGGCGGTCAGGGAGGGCGCAGTGCGGATATGGCTGTGTCCACTCACCCACGGCAGACGGTCAGGCAGGGGGCAGTGCGAATCTGGCTGTGTCCACTCACCCACGGGAGACTGGTAGAGACGGTGCTGTGTGGATCTGGCTATGTCCACTGCCCCACGGCAGGCTGTCAGGCAGGGCGCAGTGCGGATATGGCTGTGTCCACTCACCCACGGCAGGCGGTCAGGCAGGGCGCAGTGCGGATCTGGCTGTGTCCACTCGCCCACGGGAGACGGGCAGGCAGGGCGCAGTGCGGATCTGGCTGTGTCCACTCACCCACGGCAGGCGGTCAGGCAGGGCGCAGTGCGGATCTGGCTGTGTCCACTCATTCACGGCAGACGGTCAGGCAGGGCACAGTGCGGATCTGACTGTGTCCACTCACCCACGGCAGGCGGTCAGGCAGGGCGGAGTGCGGATCTGGCTGTGTCCACGCACCCACAGCAGGCGGTCAGCCAGGGCGCAGTGCGGATCTGGCTGTGTCCACTCACCCACGGCAGGTGGTCAGGCAGGGCGCAGTACGGATCTGGCTGTGTCCACTCACCCACGGCAGACGGGCAGGCAGGGCGCAGTGCGGATCTGGCTGTGTCCACTCACACACGGCAGACGGTCAGGCAGGGCGCAGTGCGGATCTGGCTGTGTTCACTCACCCACGGCAGACGGGCAGGCAGGGCGCAGTGCGGATCTGGCTGTGTCCACTCGCCCACGGGAGACGGGAAGGCAGGGCGCAGTGCGGATCTGGCTGTGTCCACTCACCCACCGCAGGGGTCAGGCAGGGCGCAGTGCGGTTCTGGCTGTGTCCACTCACCCACGGAAGACGGGTAGGCAAGGCGCAGTGCGGATCTGGCTGTGTCCACTCACCCACGGGAGACGGGCAGAGACGGTGTTGTGTGGATCTGGCTATGTCCACTGACCCACGGCAGAAGGGCAGGCAGGGCGCAGTACGGAGCTGGCTGAGTCCACTCACCTACGGCAGGCGGTCAGGCAGGGTGCAGTGTGGATCTGGCTGTGTCCATTCACCCACGGGAGACGGGCAGGCAGGGCGCAGTGCTGATCTGGCTGTGTCCACTCACACATGGGAGACGGGCAGGCAGGGCGCAGTGCGGATCTGGCTGTGTCCACTCGCCCACGGGAGATGGGCAGGCAGGGCGCAGTGCGGATCTGGCTGTGTACACTCGCCCACGGGAGACGGGCAGGCAGGGCGCAGTGCGGATCTGGCTGTGTCCACTCGCCCACGGGAGACGGGCAGGCAGGGCGCAGTGCGGATCCGGCTGTGTCCACTCACCCACGGGAGATGGGCAGAGACGGTGCTGTGTGGATCTGGCTATGTCCACTGACCCACGGCAGACGGGAAGGCAGGGCGCAGTACGGATCTGGCTGTGTCCACTCACCCACGGCAGGCGGTCAGGCAGGGCGCAGTACGGATTTGGCTGTGTCCACTCACCCACGGCAGGCGGTCAGGCAGGGTGCAGTGTGGATCTGGCTGTGTCCACTCACCCACGGGAGACTGGCAGGCAGGGCGCAGTGCGGATCTGGCTGTGTCCACTCACCCACGGGAGACGGGCAGGCAGAACGCAGTGCGATTTTGGCTGTGTCCACTCACCCACGGGAGACGGGCAGGCAGGGCGCAGTGCGGATCTGGCTGTGTCTACTCACCCACGGCAGGCGGTCAGGCAGGGCGCAGTGCGAATCTGGCTGTGTCCACTCATTCACGGCAGACGGTCAGGCAAGGCACAGTGCGGATCTGGCTGTGTCCACTCACCCACGGCAGGCGGTCAGGCAGGGCGCAGTGCGGATCTGGCTGTGTCCACGCACCCACAGCAGGCGGTCAGCCAGGGCGCAGTGCGGATCTGGCTGTGTCCACTCACCCAGGGCAGGTGGTCAGGCAGGGCGTAGTGCGGATCTGGCTGTGTCCACTAACCCACGGCAGGCGGGCAGGCAGGGCGCAGTGTGGATCTGGCTGTGTCCACTCACCCACGGCAGACGGTCAGGCAGGGCGCAGTGCGGATCTGGCTGTGTCCACTCACCCACAGCAGACGGGTAGGCAGGGCGCAGTGCGGATCTGGCTGTGTCCACTCGCCCACGGGAGACGGGCAGACAGGGCGCAGTACGGATCTGGCTGTGTACACTCACCCACGACAGGCGGTCAGGCAGGGCGCAGTGCGGATCCGGCTGTGTCCAATCACCCCCGGGAGATGGGCAGAGACGGTGCTGTGTGGATCTGTCTATGTCCACTGACCCACGGCAGACGGGCAGGCAGGGCGCAGTACGGATCTGGCTGTGTCCACTCACCCACGGCAGGCGGTCAGGCAGGGCGCAGTGCGGATCTGGCTGTGTCCACTCACCCACGGCAGGCGGTCAGGCAGGGCGTAGTGCGGATCTGGCTGTGTCCACTCACCCACGGCAGGCGGTCAGGCAGAGCGCAGTGCGGATCTGGCTGTGTCCACGCACCCACAGCAGGCGGTCAGCAAGGGCGCAGTGCGGATCTGGCTGTGTCCACTGACCGACGGCAGACGGGCAGGCAGGGCGCATTGCGGATCTGGCTGTGTCCACTCGCCCACGGGAGACGGGCAGGCAGGGCGCAGTGCGTATCTGGCTGTGTCCACTCACCCACGGCAGGCGGTCAGGCGGGGCGCAGTGCGGATCTGGCTGTGTCCACTCACCCACAGCAGACGGTCAGGCAGGGCGCAGTGCGGATCTGGCTGTGTCCACTCGCCCACGGGATACGGGCAGGCAGGGCGCAGTGCGGATCTGGCTGTGTCCACTCACCCACGCCAGATGGTAAGGCAGGGCGCAGTGCGGATCTGGCTGTGTCCACTCACTCACGGCAGACGGTCAGGCAGGGCGCAGTACGGATCTGGCTGTGTCCACTCACCCACGGCAGACGGTCAGACAGGGTGCAGTGCGGATCTGGCTGTGTCCACTCACCCACGGGAGACGGGCAGGCAGGGCGCAGTGCGGATCTGGCTTTGTCCACTCACCCACGTGAGACGGGCAGGCAAGGCTCAGTGCGGATCTGGCTGTGTCCAATCACCCACGGGAGACGGGCAGGCAGGGCGCAGTGCGGATCTGGCTGTGTCCACTCGCCCATGGCAGACGGGCAGGCAGGGCGCAGTGCGGATCTGGTTGTGTCCACTCGCCCACGGCAGACGGTCAGGCAGGGCCCAGTGCGGATCTGGCTGTGTCCACTCGCCCACGGCAAACGGGCAGGCAGGGCGCAGTGCGGATCTGGCTGTGTCCACTCGCCCACGGGAGACGGGCAGGGAGGGCGCAGTGCGGATCTGGCTGTGTCCACTCACCCACGGCAGGCGGTCAGGCAGGGCGCAGTGCGGATCTGGCTGTGTACACTCGCCCACGGCAGACGGTCAGGCAGGGCGCAGTGCGGATCTGGCTGTGTCCACTCGCCCACGGCAGACGGGCAGGCAGGGCGCAGTGCGGATCTGGCTGTGTCCACTCACCCACGGGAGATGGTAAGGCAGGGCGCAGTGCGGATCTGGCTGTGTCCACTCACTCACGGCAGACGGTCAGGCAGGGCGCAGTGCGGATCTGGCTGTGTCCACTCACCCACGGCAGACGGTCAGACAGGGTGCAGTGCGGATCTGGCTGTGTCCACTCACCCACGGGAGACGGGCAGGCAGGGCGCAGTGCGGATCTGGCTGTGTCCACTCACCCACGTGAGACGGGCAGGCAAGGCTCAGTGCGGATCTGGCTGTGTCCACTCACCCACGGGAGACGGGCAGGCAGGGCGCAGTGCGGATCTGGCTGTGTCCACTCGCCCACGGAAGACGGGCAGGCAGGGCGCAGTGCGGATCTGTCTGTGTCCACTCACCCACGGGACACGGGCAGGGAGGGCGCAGTGCGGATCTGGCTGTGTCCACTCGCCCACGGAAGACGGGCAGGCAGGGCGCAGTGCGGATCTGTCTGTGTCCACTCACCTACGGGAAACGGGCAGGCAGGGCGCCGTGCGGATCTGGCTGTGTCCACTCACCCACAGCAAACGGTCAGGCAGGGCGCAGTGCGGATCTGGCTGTGTCCACTAACTGACGGGGGACGGGCAGGCAAGGCGCAGTGAGGATCTGGCTGTGTCCACTCACCCACCGGAAACGGGCAGGCAGGGCGCAGTGCGGATCTGGCTATGTCCACTCACCCACGGGAGACGGGCAGGCAGGGCGCAGTGCGGATCTGGCTGTGTCCCCTCACCCAGGGGAGACGGGCAGGCAAGGCGCAGTGCGGATCTGGCAATGTCCAATCACCCACGGGAGACGGGCAGAGAGGGTGATGTGTGGATATGGCTATGTCCACTGACCCACGGCAGACGGGCAGGCAGGGCGCAGTGCGCATCTGGCTGTGTGCACTCACCCACGGCAGATGGTCAGACAGGGCGCAGTGCGGATCTGGCTGTGTCCACTCGCCCACGGCAGACGGGCAGGCAGGGCGCAGTGCGGATCTGGCTGTGTCCACTCACCCACGTGAGACAGGCAGGCAAGGCTCAGTGCGGATCTGGCTGTGTCCACTCATTCACGGGAGACGGTCAGTCAGGGCGCAGTGCGGATCTGGCTGTGTCCACTCGCCCACGGGAGACGGGCAGTAAGGGCGCAGTGCGGATCTGGCTGTGTCCACTCACCCACGGCAGGCGGTCAGGCAGGGCGCAGTGCGGATATGGCTGTGTCCACTCACCCACGGCAGACAGTCAGGCAGGGCGCAGTGCGGATCTGGCTGTGTCCACTCACCCATGGCAGATGGGCAGGCAGGGCGCAGTGTGGATCTGGCTGTGTCCACTCACCCACGGCAGACGGTCAGGCAGGGCGCAGTGCGGATCTGGCTGTGTCCAATCACCCACGGCAGACGGGCAGGCAGGGCGCAGTGCGGATCTGGCTGTGTCCACTCGCCCACGGGAGACGGGCAGGCAGTGCGCAGTGCGTATCTGGCTGTGTCCGCTCACCCACGGGAGACGAGCAGGCAGGGCGCAGTGCGGATCTGGCTGTGTCCACTCACCCACGGTAGACGGGCAAGCAGTGCGCAGTGTGGATCTGGCTGTGTCCACTGACCCACGGCAGACGGGCAGGCAGGGCGCAGTGTGGATCTGGCTGTGTCCACTCACTCACGGCAGACGGTCAGGCAGGGCGCAGTGCGGATCTGGCTGTGTCCACTCACACACGGCAGACGGGCAGGCAGGGCGCAGTGCGGATCTCGCTGTGTCCACTCACCCACGGCAGACGGTCAGACAGGGTGCAGTGCGGATCTGGCTGTGTCCACTCACCCATGGTTGACTGGCAGGCAGGGCGCAGTGCGAATCTGGCTGTGTCTACTCACCCACGTGAAACGGGCAGTCAATGATCAGTGCGGATCTGGCATTGTCCACTCACCCACGGGAGACTGGCAGGCAGGGCGCAGTGCGGATCTGGCTGTGTCCACTCACCCACGGGAGACGGGCAGGAAGGCTCAGTGCGGATCTGGCTGTGTCCATTCATTCACAGGAGACGGGCAGGCAGGGCGCAGTGCGGATCTGGCTGTGTCCGCTCACAGACGGCAGGCAGTCAGGCAGGGCGCAGTGCGGATCTGGCTTTGTCCACTCACCCACGGCAGACGGTCAGGCAGGGCGCAGTGAGGATCTGGCTGTGTCCAGTCGCCCACGGCAGACGGGCAGGCAGGGCGTAGTGTGTATCTGGCTGTGTCCACTCACCCACGGCAGACGGTCAGGCTGGGCTCAGTGCGGATCTGGCTGTGTCCACTCGCCCACGGCAGACAGGCAGGCAGAGCGCAGTGCGTATCTGGCTGTGTCCACTCGCCCACGGGAGACAGGCAGGCAGGGTGCAGTGCGGATCTGGCTGTGTCCACTCACCCACGGCAGACGGTCAGGCAGGGCGCAGTGCAGATCTGGCTGTGTCCACTCGCCCACGGCAGACGGGCAGGCAGGGCGCAGTGCGGATCTGGCTGTGTCCACTCACCCATGGCAGATGGTCAGGCAGGGCGCAGTGCGGATCTGGCTGTGTCCACTCACCCACGGCAGACGGTCAGGCAGGGCGCAGTGCGGATCTGGCTGTGTCCACTCACCCTCGGCAGATGGGCAGGCAGGGCGCAGTGTGGATCTGGCTATGTCCACTCACCCACGGCAGATGGTCAGGCAGGGCGCAGGGCGGATCTGGCTGTGTCCACTCACCCACGGCAGACGGGCAGGCAGGGCGCAGTGCGGATCTGGATGTGTCCACTCGCCCACGGGAGACGGGCAGGCAGGGCGCAGTGCGTATCTGGCTGTGTCCACTCACCCACGGCAGGCGGTCAGGCAGGGGGCAGTGCGGATCTGGCTGTGTCCACTCACCCACGGCAGACGGTCAGGCAGGGTGCAGTGCGGATCTGGCTGTGTCCACTCACCCACGGGAGACGGGCAGGCAGGGCGCAGTGCGGATCTGGCTGTGTCCACTCACCCACGTGAGACTGGCAGGCAAGGCTCAGTGCGGATCTGGCTGTTTCCACTCACCCACGGGAGACGGGCAGGCAGGGCGCAGTGCGGATCTGGCTGTGTCCACTCGCCCAAGGAAGACGGGCAGGCAGGGCGCAGTGCGGATCTGTCTGTGTCCACTCACCCACGGGAAACGGGCAGGGAGGGCGCAGTGCGGATCTGGCTGTGTCCACTCGCCCACAGAAGACGGGCAGGCAGGGCGCAGTGCGGATCTGTCTGTGTCCACCCACCTACGGGAAACGGGCAGGCAGGGCGCCGTGCGGATCTGGCTGTGTCCACTCACCCACAGCAAACGGTCAGGCAGGGCGCAGTGCGGATCTGGCTGTGTCCACTCACTGACGGGGGACGGGCAGGCAAGGCGCAGTGCGGATCTGGCTGTGTCCACTCACCCACGGGAGACGGGCAGCAGGGCGCAGTGCGGATATGGCTGTGTCCCCTCACCCAGGGGAGACGGGCAGGCAAGGCGCAGTGCGTATCTGGCAGTGTCCAATCACCCACGGAAGACGGGCAGAGAGGGTGATGTGTGGATATGGCTATGTCCACTGACCCACGGCAGACGGGCAGGCAGGGTACAGTGCGCATCTGGCTGTGTCCACTCACCCACGGCAGACTGTCAGACAGGGCGCAGTGCGGATCTGGCTGTGTCCACTCGCCCACGGCAGACGGGCAGGCAGGGCGCAGTGCGGATCTGGCTGTGTCCACTCGCCCACGGGAGACGGGCAGGCAGGGCGCAGTGCGGATCTGGCTGTGTCCACTCGCCCACGGGAGACGGGCAGGCAAGGCTCAGTGCGGATCTGGCTGTGTCCACTCACCCACGGGAGACGGGCAGAGAGGGTGATGTGTGGATATGGCTATGTCCACTGACCCACGGCAGACGGGCAGGCAGGGCGCAGTGCGGATCTGGCTGTGTCCACTCACCCACGGCAGACGGTCAGACAGGGTGCAGTGCGGATCAGGCTGTGTCCACTCACCCACGGGAGACGGGCAGGCAGGGCGCACTGCGGATATTGCTGTGTCCACTCACCCACGTGAGAGGGGTAGGCAAGGCTCAGTGCGGATCTGGCTGTGTCCACTCACCCACGGGAGACGGGCAGGCAGGGCGCAGTGCGGATCTGGCTGTGTCCACTCACCCACGTGAGACGGGCAGGCAAGGCTCAGTGCGGATCTGGCTGTGTCCACTCATTCACGGGAGACGGTCAGTCAGGGCGCAGTGCGGATCTGGCTGTGTCCACTCGCCCACGGGAGACGGGCAGTAAGGGCGCAGTGCGGATCTGGCTGTGTCCACTCACCGCGGCAGGCAGTCAGGCAGGGCGCAGTGCGGATATGGCTGTGTCCACTCACCCACGGCAGACAGTCAGGCAGGGCGCAGTGCGGATCTGGCTGTGTCCACTCAGCCATGGCAGACGGGCAGGCAGGGCGCAGTGTGGATCTGGCTGTGTCCACTCACCCACCGCAGACGGTCAGGCAGGGCGCAGTGCGGATCTGGCTGTGTCCAATCACCCACGGCAGACGGGCAGGCAGGGCGCAGTGCGGATCTGGCTGTGTCCACTCGCCCACAGGAGACGGGCACGCAGGGCGCAGTGCGTATCTGGCTGTGTCCACTCACCCACGGGAGACGAGCATGCAGGGCGCAGTGCGGTTCTGGCTGTGTCCACTCACCCACGGGAGACGGGCAAGCAGTGCGCAGTGTGGATTTGGCTGTGTCCACTGACCCACGGCAGACGGGCAGGCAGGGCGCAGTGTGGATCTGGCTGTGTCCACTCACCCACGTCAGAAGGGCAGGCAGGGCGCAGTGCGAATCTGGCTGTGTCTACTCACCCACGTGAAACGGGCAGGCAATGATCAGTGCGGATCTGGCATTGTCCACTCACCCACGGGAGACGGGCAGGCAGGGCGCAGTGCGGATCTGGCTGTGTCCACTCACCCACGGGAGACGGGCAGGAAGGCTCAGTGCGGATCTGGCTGTGTCCATTCATTCACAGGAGACGGGCAGGCAGGGCGCAGTGCGGATCTGGCTGTGTCCGCTCACAGACGGCAGGCAGTCAGGCAGGGCGCAGTGCGGATCTGGCTTTGTCCACTCACCCACGGCAGACGGTCAGGCAGGGCGCAGTGAGGATCTGGCTGTGTCCAGTCGCCCACGGCAGACGGGCAGGCAGGGCGTAGTGTGGATCTGGCTGTGTCCACTCACCCACGGCAGACGGTCAGGCTGGGTTCAGTGCGGATCTGGCTGTGTCCACTCGCCCACGGCAGACAGGCAGGCAGAGCGCAGTGCATATTTGGCTGTGTCCACTCGCCCACGGGAGACAGGCAGGCAGGGCGCAGTGCGGATCTGGCTGTGTCCACTCACCCACGGCAGACGGTCAGGCGGGGCGCAGTGCAGATCTGGCTGTGTCCACTCGCCCACGGCAGACGGGCAGGCAGGGCGCAGTGCGGATCTGGCTGTGTCCACTCACCCATGGCAGATGGTCAGGCAGGGCGCAGTGCGGATCTGGCTGTGTCCACTCACCCACGGCAGACGGGCAGGCAGTGCGCAGTGCGGATCTGGCTGTGTCCACTCGCCCACGGGAGACGGGCAGGCAGGGCGCAATGCGGATCTGGCTGTGTCCACTCACCCACGGGAGACGGGCAGGCAGGGCGCAGTGCGGATCTGGCTGTGTACACTCACTGACGGGAGACGGGCAGGCAAGGCGCAGTGCGGATCTGGCTGTGTCCACTCACCCACGGGGGACGGGCAGGCAGGGCGCAGTGCGGATCTGGCTGTGTCCACTCGCCCACGGCAGACGGGCAGGCAGGGCGCAGTGCGGATCTGGCTGTGTCCTCTCGCCCACGGGAGACGGGTAGGCAGGGCGCAGTGCGGATCTGGCTGTGTCCACTCGCCCACGGGAGACGGGCAGGCAAGGCTCAGTGCGGATCTGGCTGTGTCCACTCACCCACGGGAGACGGGGAGAGAGGGTGATGTGTGGATATGGCTATGTCCACTGACCCACGGCAGACGGGCAGGCAGGGCGCAGTGCGCATCTGGCTGTGTCCACTCACCCACGGCAGATGGTCAGACAGGGTGCAGTGCGGATCTGGCTGTGTCCACTCACCCACGGGAGACGGACAGGCAGGGCGCACTGCGGATATTGCTGTGTCCACTCACCCACGTGAGAGGGGCAGGCAAGGCTCAGTGCGGATCTGGCTGTGTCCACTCACCCACGGGAGACGGGCAGGCAGGGCGCAGTGCGGATCTGGCTGTGTCCACTCACCCACGTGAGACGGGCAGGCAAGGCTCAGTGCGGATCTGGCTGTGTCCACTCATTCACGGGAGACGGTCAGTCAGGGCGCAGTGCGGATCTCGCTGTGTCCACTCGCCCACGGGAGACGGGCAGTAAGGGCGCAGTGCGGATCTGGCTGTGTCCACTCACCCACGGCAGACGGTCAGGCAGGGCCCAGTG
Organism: Microcebus murinus; assembly: GCF_040939455.1. Lineage (NCBI taxonomy): Eukaryota > Metazoa > Chordata > Mammalia > Primates > Cheirogaleidae > Microcebus > Microcebus murinus. The sequence continues at coordinate 31,927,557 of NC_134125.1, read as the reverse complement.
CGGATCTGGCTGTGTCCACTCGCCCACGGCAGACGGTCAGGCAGGGCGCAGTGCGGATCTGGCTATGTCCACTCACCCACGGCAGACGGGCAGGCAGGGCGCAGTGCGGATCTGGCTGTGTCAATTCGCCCACGGGAGACGGGCAGGCAGGGCGCAGTGCGTATCTGGCTGTGTCCACTCACCCACGGCAGGCGGTCAGGCAGGGCGCAGTGCAGATCTGGCTGTTTCCACTCACCCACGGCAGACGGTCAGCCAGGGCGCAGTGCGGATCTGGCTATGTCCACTCACCCACGGCAGACGGTCAGGCAGGGCGCAGTGCGGATCTGGCTGTGTCCACTCACCCACGGCAGACGGGCAGGCAGGGCGCAGTGCGGATCTGGCTGTGTCCACTCGCCCACGGGAGATGGGCAGGCAGGGCGCAGTGTGGATCTGGCTGTGTCCACTCGCCCACGGGAGACGGGCAGAGAGGGTGATGTGTGGATATGGCTATGTCCTCTGACCCACGGTAGACGGGCAGGCAGGGCGCAGTGCGGATCTGGCTGTGTCCACTAGCCCACGGCAGACGGTCAGACAGGGTGCAGTGCGGATCTGGCTGTGTCCACTCACCCACGGGAGACGGGCATGCAGGGCGCACTGCGGATCTTGCTGTGTCCACTCACCCACGTGAGAGGGGCAGGCAAGGCTCAGTGCGGATCTGGCTGTGTCCACTCACCCACGGGAGACGGGCAGGCAGGGCGCAGTGCGGATCTGGCTGTGTCCACTCACCCACGTGAGACGGGCAGGCAAGGCTCAGTGCGGATCTGGCTGTGTCCACTCATTCACGGGAGACGGTCAGTCAGGGCGCAGTGCGGATCTGGCTGTGTCCGCTCGCCCACGGGAGACAGGCAGTAAGGGCGCAGTGCGGATCTGGCTGTGTCCACTCCCCCACGGCAGACAGTCAGGCAGGGCGCAGTGCGGATCTGGCTGTGTCCACTCACCCACGGCAGACGGGCAGGCAGGGCGCAGTGCGGATCTGGCTGTGTCCACTCACCCACGGCAGACGGTCATACAGGGTGCAGTGCGGATCTGGCTGTGTCCACTCACCCACGGGAGACGGGCAGGCAGGGCGCAGTGCGAATCTGGCTGTGTCTACTCACCCACGTGAAACGGGCAGGCAATGATCAGTGCGGATCTGGCAGTGTCCACTCACCCACGGGAGACGGGCAGGCAGGGCGCAGTGCGGATCTGGCTGTGTCCACTCACCCACGGGAGACGGGCAGGAAGGCTCAGTGCGGATCTGGCTGTGTCCATTCATTCACAGGAGACGGGCAGGCAGGGCGTAGTGCGGATCTGGCTGTGTCCGCTCACAGACGGCAGGCAGTCAGGCAGGGCGCAGTGCGGATCTGGCTTTGTCCACTCACCCACGGCAGACGGTCAGGCAGGGCGCAGTGAGGATCTGGCTGTGTCCAGTCGCCCACGGCAGACGGGCAAGCAGGGCGCAGTGCGGATCTGGCTGTGCCTATTCACCCATGGGAGACGGGCTGGCAGGGCGCACTGTGGATCTGGCTGTGTCCACTCACCCAAGGGAGACGGGCAGAGAGGGTGCTGTGTGGATCTGGCTATGTCCAATGACCCACGGTAGACGGGCAGGCAGGGCGCAGTGTGGATCTGGCTATGTCCAATCACCCACAGCAGACGGTCAGGCAGGGCGCAGTGCGGATATGGCTGTGTCCACTCACCCACGGGAGACGGGTAGGCAAGGCGCAGTGTGGATCTGGCTGTGTCAACTCACCCACGGGAGACGGGCAGAGAGGGTGCTGTGTGGATCTCCATATGTCCACTGACCCACGGCTGACGGGCAGGCAGGGCGCAGTGCGGATCGGGCTGTGTCCACTCACCCACGGCAGACGGGCATGCAGGGCGCAGTGCGTATCTGGCTGTGTCCACTCACCCATGGGAGACGGGCAGGCAAGGCGCAGTGTGGATCTGGCTGTGTCCACTCACCCACGGGAGACGGGCAAGGGGGTGCTGTGTGGATCTGTCTATGTACACAGACCCACGGCAGACGGGCAGGCAGGGCGGTGTGCGGATCTGGCTCTGTCCACTCACCCATGGGAGACGGGCAGGCAAGGCACAGTGTGGATCTGGCTGTGTCCACTCACCCACGGGAGACGGGCAGAGAGGGTGCTGTGTGGATCTGGCTATGTCCACTGACCCATGGCAGACGGGCAGGGAGGGCGCAGTGCGGATCTGGCTGTGTCCACTGACCCACGGCAGACGGGCAGGCAGGGCGCAGTGCGGATCTGGCTGTGTCCACTCACCCACTGGAGACAGGCAGGGAAGGCGCAGTGTGGATCTGCCGGTGTCCACTCACCAACGGGAGACGGGCAAGAGGGCGCAGTGCGGATCTGGCTGTGTCCACTCACCCATGGGAGACGGGCAGGCAGGGCACATTGCGGATCTGGCTGTGTCCACTCACCCAAGGGAGACGGGCTGGCAAGGCGCAGTGTGGATCTGGCTGTGTCCACTCACCCACGGGAGACGGGCAGAGAGGGTGCAGTGTGGTCTGGCTATGTCCACTGACCCACGGCAGACGGGCATGCAGGGCGCAGTGCAGATCTGGCTGTGTCCCCTAACTCACGGCAGACGGTCAGGCAGGGCGCAGTGCGGATCTGGCTGTGTCCACTCACCCACGGCAGACGGTAAGGCAAGGCGCAGTGTGGATCTGGCTGTTTCCACTCACCCACGGGAGACGGGCAGAAAGGGCGCTGTGTGGATCTGGCTATGTCCACTGACCGACGGCAGACTGGCAGGCAGGGCACAGTGCGGATCTGGCTGTGTCCACTCACCCACGGGAGACGGGCAGGCAGGGCGCAGTGCGGATCTGCCTGTGTCCACTCACCCACGGGAGACAGGTAGGCAAGGAGCAGTGTGGATCTGGATGTGTCCACTCACCCACGGGAGACGGGCAGAGAGGGTGCTGTCCGGATCTGGCTATGTCCACAGACCCACGGCAGACGGGCAGGCAGGGCGCAGTGCGGATGTGGCTGGGTCCAATCACCCACGGCAGACAGGCAGGCAGGGCGCAGTGCGGATCTGGCTGTGTCCACTCACCCACGGCAGACGGTCAGGCAGGGCGCAGTGCGGATCTGGCGGTGTCCACTCACCCACGGGAGACGGGCAGGCAGGGCGCAGTGTGTATCTGGCTATGTCCACTCTCCCACGGAGGACAAGCAGGCAAGGAGCAGTGTGGATCTGGCTGTGTCCACTCACCCAAGGGACACGGGCAGAGAGGGTGCTGTGTGGATCTGGCTATGTCCACTGACCCACGGCAGAGGGGCAGGCAGGGCGCAGTGCGGATCTCGCTGTGTCCAATCACGCACGGCAGACGGTCAGGCAGGGTGCAGTGCGGATCTGGCTGTGTCCACTCACCCACGGGAGACGGGCAGGAAAGGCGCACTGTTGATCTGGCTGTGACCACTCACCCACGGGAGACGGGCAGAGAGGGTACTGTGTGGATCTAGCTATGTCCACTGACCCACGGCAGACGGGCAGGCCGGGTACAGTGCGGATCTGGCTGTGTCCAATCACCCACGGCAGACGGGCAGGCAGGGCGCAGTGCGGATCTGGCTGTGTCCACTCACCCACGGTGGACGGTCAGGCAGGGTGCAGTGCGGATCTGGCTGTGTCCACTCACCCAAGGGAGACGGGTAGGCAAGGCACAGTGTGGATCTGGCTGTGTCCACTCACCCACCTGAGATGGGCAGAGAGGGTGCTGTGTGGATCTGGCTATGTCCACTGACCCACGGCAGACGGGCAGGCAGGGCGCAGTGCGGATCTGGCTGTGTCCACTCACCCACGGCAGACGGTCAGGAAGGGCGCAGTGCGGATCTGGCTGTGTCCACTCACCCACGGGAGACGGGCAGGCAGGGCGCAGTGCGGATCTGGCTGTGTCCACTCACCCACGGGAGACGGGCAGGCAGGGCGCAGTGCGGATCTGGCTGTGTCCACTCACCCACGGGAGACGGGCAGGCAAGGCGCAGTGTGGATCTGGCTATGTCCACTCACCCACGGGAGACGGGCAGAAAGGGCGCTGTGTGGATCTGGCTATGTCCTCTGACCCACGGCAGACGGGTAGGCAAGGCACAGTGTGGATCTGGCTGTGTCCACTCACCACGGGAGACGGGTAGAGAGGGTGCTGTGTGGATCTGGCTATGTAAACTTATCACGGCAGACGGGCAGGCAGGGCGCAGTACGGATCTGGCTGAGTCCACTCACCCACGGCAGACGGTCAGGCAGGGCGCAGTGCGGATCTGGATGTGTCCACTCACACACGGCAGACAGGCAGGTAGGGCGCAGTGCGGATCTGGCTGTTTCCACTCACCCATGGGAGACTGGCAGGCAAGGCGCAGTTTGGATTTGGCTGTGTCCTCTCACCCACGGGAGACGGGCAGAGAGGTTGCTGTGTGGATCTGGCTATGTCCACTGATCCATGGCAGACGGGCAGGGAGGGCGCATGCAGATCTCGCTGTGTCCACTCACCCACGGCAGAAGGGCAGGTTGGCGCAATGCGGATCTGGCTGTGTCCACTCACCCACGGGAGACGGCGAGGCAAGGTGCAGTGTGGATCTGGCTGTGTCCACTCACGCACGGGAGACGGTCAGAGAGGGTGCTGTGTGGATCTGACAATGTACACTGACCCACGGCAGACGAACAGGCAGGGCGTAATGCGGATCTGGCTGTGTCCACTCACCCACTGCAGACGGTCAGGAAGGGCGCAGTGCGGATCTGGCTGTGTCCTCTCACCCACGGGAGACGGGCAGGCAGGGCGCAGTGCGGATCTGACTGTGTCTACTCACCCACGGCATACGATTAGGCAGGGCGCAGTGCGGATCTGGCTGTGTCCACTCACCCACGGGAGACGGGCAGGCAAGGCATAGTGTAGATCTGGCTGTGTCCACTCACCCACGGGAGACCCGTAGGCAAGGCGCAGTGTGGATCTGGCTGTGTGCATTCAACTACGGGAGACGGGCAGGCAGGGCGCAGTGCAATCTGGCGGTGTCCACTCACCCACGGCAGACGGGCAGGCAGGGCGCAGTGCATATCTGGCTGTGTCGACTCACCCACGGCAGACAGGCAGTCAGGGCGCAGTGCGGATTTGGCTGTGTCCACTCACCCACGGCAGACGGTCAGGCAGGGGGCAGTGCGGATCTGGCTGTGTCCACTCACCCACGGCAGGCGGTCAGGCAGGGCCAGTGCGGATATGGCTGTGTCCACTAACCCACGGCAGACGGTCAGGCAGGGCGCAGTGCGGATCTGGCTTTGTCCACACACCCACGGGAGACGGGCAGGCACGGCGCAGTGCGGATCTGGCTGTGTCCACTCACCCACGGGAGACGGGCAGGCAAGGCGCAGTGCGGATCTTGTGTGTGCACTCACCCACGGGAGACGGGCAGAGACGGTGCTGTTCGGATCTGGCTATGTCCACTGACCCACGGCAGACGGGCGGGCAGGGCGCAGTACGGATCTGGCTGTGTCCACTCAACCACGGCAGGCGGTCAGGCAGGGTGCAGTGCGGATCTGGCTGTGTCCACTCACCCACGGGAGACGGGCAGGCAGGGCGCAGTGTGGATCTGGCTGTGTCCACTCACCCACGGGAGACGGGCAGGCAGGGCGCAGTGCGGATCTGGCTGTGTCCACTCACCCACGAGAGACGGGCAGAGACGGTGCTGTGTGCATCTGGCTATGTCCACTGACCCACGGCAGACGGGCGGGCAGGGCGCAGTACGGATCTGGCTGTGTCCACTCACCCACGGCAGGCGGTCAGGGAGGGCGCAGTGTGGATATTGCTGTGTCCACTCACCCACGGCAGACGGTCAGGCAGGGGGCAGTGCGGATCTGGCTGTGTCCACTCACCCACGGGAGACGGGCAGAGACGGTGCTGTGTGGATCTGGCTATGTCCACTGACCCACGGCAGGCGGTCAGGCAGGGCGCAGTGCGGATCTGGCTGTGTCCACTCACCCACGGCAGACGGTCAGGCAGGGCGCAGTGCGGATCTGGCTGTGTCCACTCACCACGGCAAGCGGTCAGGCAGGGCGCAATGCGGATCTGGCTGTGTCCACGCACCCACGGCAGGCGGTCAGCCAGGGCGCAGTGCGGATCTGGCTGTGTCCACTGACCCACGGCAGACGGGCAGGCAGGGCGCAGTGCGGATCTGGCTGTGTCCACTCACCCACGGGAGACGGGCAGTCAGGGTGCAGTGCGGATTTGACTGTGTCCACTCACCCACGGCAGGCGGTCAGGCAGGGCGCAGTGCGGATCTGGCTGTGTCCACTCACCCACGGCAGACGGTCAGGCAGGGCGCAGTGCGGATCTGGCTGTGTCCACTCACCCACGGCAGGCGGTCAGACAGGGCGCAGTGCGGATCTGGCTGTGTCCACGCACCCACGGAAGGCGGGCAGAGACGGTGCTGTTCGGATCTGGCTATGTCCACTGACCCACGGCAGACGGGCAGGCAAGGCGCAGTGCGGATCTTGTGTGTGCACTCACCCACGGGAGACGGGCAGAGACGGTGCTGTGTGGATCTGGCTATGTCCACTGACCCACGGCAGACGGGCGGGCAGGGCGCAGTACGGATATGGCTGTGTCCACTCACCCACGGCAGGCGGTCAGGCAGGGTGCAGTGCGGATCTGGCTGTGTCCACTCACCCACGGGAGACGGGCAGGCAGGGCGCAGTGGGGATCTGGCTGTGTCCACTCACCCACGGGAGACAGGCAGGCAGGGCGCAGTGCGGATCTGGCTGTGTCCACTCACCCACGGGAGACGGGCAGAGACGGTGCTGTGTGGATCAGGCTATGTCCACTGACCCACGGCAGACGGGCGGGCAGGGCGCAGTACGGATCTGGCTGTGTCCACTCACCCACGGCAGGCGGTCAGGGAGGGCGCAGTGCGGATATTGCTGTGTCCACTCACCCACGGCATACGGTCAGGCAGGGGGCAGTGCGGATCTGGCTGTGTCCACTCACCCACGGGAGACGGGCAGGCACGGCACAGTGCGGATCTGGCTGTGTCCACTCACACACGGCAGGCTGTCAGGCAGGGCGCAGTGCGGATATGGCTGTGTCCACTCACCCACGGCAGACGGTCAGGCAGGGCGCCGTGCGGATCTGGCTGTGTCCACTCACCCACGGCAGGCGGTCAGGCAGGGTGCAGTGCGGATCTGGCTGTGTCCACTCACCCACGGGAGATGGGCAGGCAGGGCGCAGTGCAGATCTGGCTGTGTCCAGTCACCCACGGGAGACGGGCAGGCAGGGCGCAGTGCGTATCTGGCCGTGTCCACTCGCCCACGGGAGACGGGCAGGCAGGGCGCAGTGCGGATCTGGCCGTGTCCACTCACCCACGGGAGACCGGCAGGCAGGGCGCAGTGCGGATCTGGCTGTGTCCACTCACCCACGGGAGACAGGCAGGCAGGGCGCAGTGCGGATCTGGCTGTGTCCACTCACCGACGGGAGACGGGCAGGCAAGGCGCAGTGCGGATCTGGCTGTGTCCACTCACCCACGGGAGACAGGCAGGCAGGGCGCAGTGCGGATCTGGCTGTGTCCACTCACCCACGGGAGACGGGCAGGCAGGGCGCAGTGCGGATCTGGCTGTGTCCACTCGCCCACGGGAGATGGGCAGGCAAGGCGCAGTGCGGATCTGGCTGTGTCCACTCACCGACGGGAGACGGGCAGGCAAGGCGCAGTGCGGATCTGGCTGTGTCCACTCACCCACGGGAGACGGGCAGGCAGGGCGCAGTGGGGATCTGGCTGTGTCCACTCACCCACAAGAGACGGGCAGGCAGGGCGCAGTGCGGATCTGGCTGTGTCCACTCACCCACGGGAGACGGGCAGGCAGGGCGCAGTGCGGATCTGGCTGTGTCTACTCACCCACGGCAGGCGGTCAGGCAGGGCGCAGTGCGGATCTGGCTGTGTCCACTCATTCACGGCAGGCGGTCAGGCAGGGCCAGTGCGGATATGGCTGTGTCCACTAACCCACGGCAGACGGTCAGGCAGGGCGCAGTGCGGATCTGGTTGTGTCCACACACCCACGGGAGACGGGCAGGCAGTGCGCAGTGCGGTTCTGGCTGTGTCCACTCACCCACGGGAGACGGGCAGGCAGGGCGCAGTGCGGATCTTGTGTGTGCACTCACCCACGGGAGAAGGGCAGAGACGGTGCTGTGTGGATCTGGCTATGTCCACTGACCCACGGCAGACGGGCGGGCAGGGCGCAGTACGGATCTAGCTGTGTCCACTCACCCACGGCAGGCGGTCAGGCAGGGCGCAGTGCGGATCTGGCTGTGTCCACTCACCCACGGGAGACGGGCAGGCAGGGCGCAGTGCGGATCTGGCTGTGTCCACTCACCCACGGGAGATGGGCAGGCAGGGCGCAGTGCGGATCTGGCTGTGTCCACTCACCCACGGGAGACGGGCAGAGACGGTGCTGTGTGGATCTGGCTATGTCCACTGACCCACGGCAGACGGGCGGGCAGGGCGAAGTACGGATCTGTCTGTGTCCACTCACGCACGGCAGGCGGTCAGGGAGGGCGCAGTGCGGATATGGCTGTGTCCACTAACCCACGGCAGACGGTCAGGCAGGGGGCAGTGCGAATCTGGCTGTGTCTACTCACCCACGGGAGACTGGTAGAGACGGTGCTGTCTGGATCTGGCTATGTCCACTTACCCACGGCAGGCGATCAGGCAGGGCGCAGTGCGGATACGGCTGTGTCCACTCACCCACGGCAGGCGGTCAGGCAGGGCGCAGTGCGGATCTGGCTGTGTCCACTCGCCCATGGGAGACGGGCAGGCAGGGCGCAGTGCGGATCTGGCTGTGTCCACTCACCCACGGCAGGCGGTCAGGCAGGGCGCAGTGCGGATCTGGCTGTGTCCACTCATTCACGGCAGACGGTCAGGCAGGGCACAGTGCGGATCTGGCTGTGTCCACTGACCGACGGCAGACGGGCAGGCAGGGCGCAGTACGGATCTGGCTGTGTCCACTCACCCACGGCAGGCGGTCAGGCAGGGCGCAGTGCGGATCTGGCTGTGTCCACTCACCCACGGCAGGCGGTCAGGCAGGGCGTAGTGCGGATCTGGCTGTGTCCAGGCACCCACGGCAGACGGGCAGGCAGGGCGCAGTGCGTATCCGGCTGTGTCCACTCACCCACGGGAGATGGGCAGAGACGGTGCTGTGTGGATCTGGCTATGTCCACTGACCCACGGCAGACGGGCAGGCAGGGCGCAGTACGGATCTAGCTGTGTCCACTCACCCACGGCAGGCGGTCAGGCAGGGCGTAGTGCGGATCTGGCTGTGTCCACTCACCCACGGTAGGCGGTCAGGCAGGGCGCAGTGCGGATCTGGCTGTGTCCACTCACCCACGGCAGGCGGTCAGGCAGGGCGCAGTGTGGATCTGGCTGTGTCCACACACCCATGGCAAGCGGTCAGGCAGGGCGTAGTGCGGATCTGGCTGTGTCCACTCACCCACGGCAGACGGGCAGGCAGGGCGCAGTGCGGATCCGGCTGTGTCCACTCACCCACGGGAGATGGGCAGAGACGGTGATGTGTGGATCTGGCTATGTCCACTGACCCACGGCAGACGGGCAGGCAGGGCACAGTACGGATCTGGCTGTGTCCACTCACCCAAGGCAGGCGGTCAGGCAGGGTGCAGTGCGGATCTGGCTGTGTCCACTCTCCCACCGGAGACGGGCAGGCAGGGCACAGTGCGGATCTGTTTGTGTCCACTCACCCATGGGAGACGGGCAGGCAGGGCGCAGTGCGGATCTGGCTGTGTCCACTCACCCACGTTAGACGGGCAGGCAGGGCGCAGTGCGATTTTTGCTGTGTCCACTCACCCACGGGAGACGGGCAGGCAGGGCGCAGTGCCTATCTGGCTGTGTCCACTCGCCCACGGGAGACGGGCAGGCAGGGCGCAGTTTGGATCTGGCTGTGTCCACTCACCCACTGCAGGCGGTCAGGCAGGGCGCAGTGCGGATCTGGCTGTGTCCACTCATTCACGGCAGACGGTCAGGCAGGGCACAGTGCGGATCTGGCTGTGTCCACTCACCCACGGCAGGCGGTCAAGCAGGGCGGAGTGCGGATCTGGCTGTGTCCACGCACCCACAGCAGGCGGTCAGCCAGGGCGCAGTGCGGATCTGGCTGTGTCCAATCACCCACGGCAGATGGTCAGGCAGGGCGCAGTACGGATCTGGCTGTGTCCACTCACCCACGGCAGACGGGCAGGCAGGGCGCAGTGCGGATCTGGCTGTGTCCACTCACACACGGCAGACGGTCAGGCAGGGCGCAGTGCGGATCTGGCTGTGTCCACTCACCCACGGCAGACGGGTAGGCGAGGCGCAGTGCGGATCTGGCTGTGTCCACTCACCCACGGGAGATGGGCAGAGACGGTGCTGTGTCGATCTTGCTATGTCCACTGACCCACGGCAGACGGGAAGGCAGGGCGCAGTACGGATCTGGCTGTGTCCACTCACCCACGGCAGGCGGTCAGGCAGGGCGCAGTACGGATTTGGCTGTGTCCACTCACCCACGGCAGGCGGTCAGGCAGGGTGCAGTGTGGATCTGGCTGTGTCCACTCACCCACGGGAGACGGGCAGGCAGGGCGCAGTGCGGATCTGGCTGTGTCCACTCACCCACGGGAGACAGGCAGGCAGAACGCAGTGCGATTTTGGCTGTGTCCACTCACCCACGGGAGACGGGCAGGCAGGGCGCAGTGCGGATCTGGCTGTGTCTACTCACCCACGGCAGGCGGTCAGGCAGGGCGCAGTGCGGATCTGGCTGTGTCCACTCATTCACGGCAGACGGTCAGGCAGGGCACAGTGCGGATCTGGCTGTGTCCACTCACCCACGGCAGGCGGTCAGGCAGGGCGCAGTGCGGATCTGGCAGTGTCCACGCACCCACAGCAGGAGGTTAGCCAGGGCGCAGTGCGGATCTGGCTGTGTCCACTCACCCAGGGCAGGCGGTCAGGCAGGGCGTAGTGCGGATCTGGCTGTGTCCACTAACCCACGGCAGGCGGGCAGGCAGGGCGCAGTGTGGATCTGGCTGTGTCCACTCACACACGGCAGACGGTCAGGCAGGGCGCAGTGCGGATCTGGCTGTGTCCACTCACCCACGGCAGACGGGTAGGCAGGGCGCAGTGCGGATCTGGCTGTGTCCACTCGCCCACGGGAGACGGGCAGACAGGGCGCAGTGTGGATCTGGCTGTGTCCACTCACCCACGGCAGACGGGCAGGCAGGGGGCAGTGCGGATCCGGCTGTGTCCAATCACCCCCGGGAGATGGGCAGAGACGGTGCTGTGTGGATCTGGCTATGTCCACTGACCCACGGCAGACGGGCGGGCAGGGCGCAGTACGGATCTGGCTGTGTCCACTCACCCACGGCAGGCGGTCAGGCAGGGCGCAGTGCGGATCTGGCTGTGTCCACTCACCCACGGCAGGCGGTCAGGCAGGGCGTAGTGCGGATCTGGCTGTGTCCACTCACCCACGGCAGGCGGTCAGGCAGAGCGCAGTGCGGATCTGGCTGTGTCCACGCACCCACAGCAGGCGGTCAGCAAGGGCGCAGTGCGGATCTGGCTGTGTCCACTGACCGACGGCAGACGGGCAGGCAGCGCGCAGTACGGATCTGGCTGTGTCCACTCACCCACGGCAGGCGGTCAGGCAGGGCACAGTGCGGATCTGGCTGTGTCCACTCACCCACGGCAGGCGGTCAGGCAGGGCGTAGTGCGGATCTGGCTGTGTCCAGGCACCCACGGCAGACGGGCAGGCAGGGCGCAGTGCGGATCCGGCTGTGTCCACTCACCCACGGGAGATGGGCAGAGACGGTGCTGTGTGGATCTGGCTATGTCCACTGACCCACGGCAGACGGGCAGGCAGGGCGCAGTACGGATCTAGCTGTGTCCACTCACCCACGGCAGGCGGTCAGGCAGGGCGTAGTGCGGATCTGGCTGTGTCCACTCACCCACGGCAGGCGGTCAGGCAGGGCGCAGTGCGGATCTGGCTGTGTCCACTCACCCACGGCAGGCGGTCAGGCAGGGCGCAGTGTGGATCTGGCTGTGTCCACACACCCATGGCAGGCGGTCAGGCAGGGCGTAGTGCGGATCTGGCTGTGTGCACTCACCCACGGCAGACGGGCAGGCAGGGCGCAGTGCGGATCCGGCTGTGTCCACTCACCCACGGCAGACGGTCAGGCAGGGCGCAGTACGGATCTGGCTGTGTCCACTCACCCACGGCAGGCGGTCAGGCAGGGCGCAGTGCGGATATGGCTGTGTCCACTCACCCACGGCAGACGGTCAGGCAGGGCGCAGTGCGGATCTGGCTGTGTCCACTCACCCACGGGAGACGGGCAGGCAGGGCGCAGTGCGGATCTGGCTGTGTCCACTCACCCACGGGAGACGGGTAGGCAAGGCGCAGTGCGGATCTGGCTGTGTCCACTCACCCACGGGAGACGGGCAGAGACGGTGCTGTGTGGATCTGGCTATGTCCACTGACCCACGGCAGATGGGCGGGCAGGGCGCAGTACGGATCTGGCTGTGTCCACTCACCCACGGCAGGCGGTCAGGCAGGGCGCAGTGCGGATCTGGCTGTGTCCACTCACCCACGGGAGACGGGCAGGAAGGGCGCAGTGCGGATCTGGCTGTGTCCACTCACCCACGGGAGACGGGCAGGCAGGGCGCAGTGCGGATCTGGCTGTGTCCACTCACCCACGGGAGACGGGCAGAGACGGTGCTGTGTGGATTTGGCTATGTCCATTGACCCACGGCAGACGGGCGGGCAGGGCGCAGTGCGGATCTGTCTGTGTCCACTCACCAACGGCAGGCGGTCAGGGAGGGCGCAGTGCGGATATGGCTATGTCCACTCACCCACGGCAGACGGTCAGGCAGGGGGCAGTGCGGATCTGGCTGTGTCCACTCACCCACGGGAGACGGGCAGAGACGGTGCTGTGTGGATCTGGCTATGTCCACTGACCCACGGCAGGCGGTCAGGCAGGGCAAAGTGCGGATATGGCTGTGTCCATTCACCCACGGCAGACTGTCAGACAGGGGCAGTGCGGATCTGGCTGTGTCCACTCATCCACGGGAGAATGGCAGGCAGGGCGCAGTGCGGATCTGGCTGTGTCCACTCAACCACGGGAGACGGGCAGGCAAGGCGCAGTGCGGATCTGGCTGTGTCCACTCACCCACGGGAGATGGGCAGGCAGGGCGCAGTGTGGATCTGGCTGTGTCCACTCGCCCACGGGAGACGGGCAGGCAGGGTGCAGTGCGGATTTGGCTGTGTCCACTCACCCACGGCAGGCGGTCAGGCAGGGCGCAGTGCGGAACTGGCTGTGTCCAATAACCCACGGCAGACGGTCAGGCAGGGCGCAGTGCGGATCTGGCTGTGTCCACTCACCCACGGCAGAAGGTCAGGCAGTGCGCAGTGGGGATCTTGCTGTGTCCACGCACCCACGGCAGGCGGTCAGCCAGGGCGCAGTGCGGATCTGGCTGTGTCCACTGACCCACGGCAGAAAGGCAGGCAGGGCGCAGTGCGGATCTGGCTGTGTCCACTCACCCACGGGAGACGGGCAGGCAGGGCGCAGTGCGGATCTGGCTGTGTCCACTCACCCACGGGAGATGGGCAGGCAGGGAGCAGTGCGGATCTGGCTGTGTCCACTCACCCACGGCAGAAGGTCAGGCAGGGCGTAGTGCGGATCTGGCTGTGTCCACTCACCCACGGCAGATGGGCAGGCAGGGCGCAGTGCGGATCTGGCTGTGTCCACTCACCCACGGGAGACGGGCAGGCAGGGCGCAGTGCGGTTCCGGCTGTGTCCACTCACCCACAGGAGATGGGCAGAGACGGTGCTGTGTGGATCTGGCTATGTCCACTGACCCACGGCAGACGGGCAGGCAGGGCGCAGTACGGATCTGGCTGTGTCCACTCACCCACGGCAGGCGGTGAGGCAGGGCGCAGTGCGGATCTGGCTGTGTCCACTCACCCACGGCAGGCGGTCAGGCAGGGCGTAGTGCGGATCTGGCTGTGTCCACTGACCCACGGCAGATGGACAGGCAGGGCGCAGTACGGATCTGGCTGTGTCCACTCACCCACGGCAGGAGGTCAGGCAGGGCGCAGTGCGGATCTGGCTGTGTCCACTCACCCACGGCAGGCGGTCAGGCAGGGCGTAGTGCGGATCTGGCTGTGTCCAGGCACCCACGGCAGACGGGCAGGCAGGGCGCAGTGCGGATCCGGCTGTGTCCACTCACCCACGGGATATGGGCAGAGACGGTGCTGTGTGGATCTGGCTATGTCCACTGACCCACGGCAGACGGGCAGGCAGGGCGCAGTACGGATCTAGCTGTGTCCACTCACCCACGGGAGACGGGCAGGCAGGGCGCAGTGCGGATCCGGCTGTGTCCACTCACCCACGGGAGATGGGCAGAGACGGTGCTGTGTGGATCTGGCTATGTCCACTGACCCACGGCAGGCGGTCAGGCAGGGCGTAGTGCGGATCTGGCTGTGTCCACTCACCCACGGCAGACGGGAAGGCAGGGCGCAGTACGGATATGGCTGTGTCCACTCGCCCACGGGAGACGGGCAGGCAGGGCGCAGTGCGGATCTGGCTGTGTCTACTCACCCACGGCAGGCGGTCAGGCAGGGCGCAGTGCGGATCTGGCTGTGTCCACTCACCCACGGCTGACGGTCAGGCAGGGCGCAAGGCGGATCTGGCTGTGTCCAATCACCCACGGCAGGCGGTCAGGCAGGGCGCAGTGTGGATCCGGCTGTGTCCACGCACCCACAGCAGGCGATCAGCCAGGGCGCAGTGCGGATCTGGCTGTGTCCACTCACCCACGGCAGGTGGTCAGGCAGGGCGTAGTGCGGATCTGGCTGTGTCCACTCACCCACGGCAGGCGGGCAGGCAGGGCGCAGTGTGGATCTGGCTGTGTCCACTCACCCACGGCAGACGGTCAGGCAGGGCGCAGTGCGGATCTGGCTGTGTCCACTCACCCACGGCAGACGGGTAGGCAGGGCGCAGTGCGGATCTGGCTGTGTCCACTCGCCCACGGGAGACGGGCAGGCAGGGCGCAGTGCGGATCTCGCTGTGTCTACTCACCCACGGCAGGCCGTCAGGCAGGGCGCAGTGCGGATCTGGCTGTGTCCACTCATTCACGGCAGACGGTCAGGCAGGGCACAGTGCGGATCTGGCTGTGTCCACTCACCCACGGGAGACAAGCAGGCAGGGCGCAGTGCGATTTTGGCTGTGTCCACTCACCCACGGGAGACGGGCAGGCAGGGCGCAGTGCCTAACTGGCTGTGTCCACTCGCCCATGGGAGACGGGCAGGCAGGGTGCAGTGGGGATCTGGCTGTGTCCACTCACCCACGGGAGACGGGCAGGCAGGGCGCAGTGCGGATCTGGCTGTGTCCCCTCACCCACGGGAGACGGGCAGGCAGGGCGCAGTGCGGATCCGGCTGTGTCCACTCACCCACGGGAGATGGGCAGAGACGGTGCTGTGTGGATCTGGCTATGTCCACTGACCCACGGCAGGCGGTCAGGCAGGGCGTAGTGCGGATCTGGCTGTGTCCACTCACCCACGGCAGACGGGAAGGCAGGGCGCAGTACGGATATGGCTGTGTCCACTCGCCCACGGGAGACGGGCAGGCAGGGCGCAGTGCGGATCTGGCTGTGTCTACTCACCCACGGCAGGCGGTCAGGCAGGGCGCAGTGCGGATCTGGCTGTGTCCACTCACCCACGGCTGACGGTCAGGCAGGGCGCAAGGCGGATCTGGCTGTGTCCAATCACCCACGGCAGGCGGTCAGGCAGGGCGCAGTGTGGATCCGGCTGTGTCCACGCACCCACAGCAGGCGATCAGCCAGGGCGCAGTGCGGATCTGGCTGTGTCCACTCACCCACGGCAGGTGGTCAGGCAGGGCGTAGTGCGGATCTGGCTGTGTCCACTCACCCACGGCACACGGGCAGGCAGGGCGCAGTGCGGATCTGGCTGTGTCCACTCACCCACGGCAGGCGGTCAGGCAGGGCGCAGTGCGGATATGGCTGTGTCCACTCACCCACGGCAGACGGTCAGGCAGGGCGCAGTGCGGATCTTGCTGTGTCCACTCACCCACGGGAGACGGGCAGGCAGGGCGCAGTGCGGATCTGGCTGTGTCCACTCACCCAAGGGAGACGGGTAGGCAAGGCGCAGTGCGGATCTGGCTGTGTCCACTCACCCACGGGAGACGGTCAGAGACGGTGCTGTGTGGATCTGGCTATGTCCACTGACCCACGGCAGACGGGCAGGCAGGGCGCAGTACGGAGCTGGCTGAGTCCACTCACCCACGGCAGGCGGTCAGGCAGGGTGCAGTGTGGATCTGGCTGTGTCCATACACCCACGGGAGACGGGCAGGCAGGGCGCAGTGCGGATCTGGCTGTGTCCACTCACCCACGGGTGACGGGCAGGCAGGGTGCAGTGCGGATCTGGCTGTGTCCACTCACCCACGGGAGACGGGCAGGCAGGGCGCAGTGCGGATTTGGGTGTGTCCACCTGCCCACGGGAGATGGGCAGGCAGGGCGCAGTGCGGATCTGGCCGTGTCCACTCGCCCACGGGAGACAGGCAGGCAGGGCGCAGTGCGGATCTGGCTGTGTCCACTCGCCCACGGGAGACGGGCAGGCAGGGCGCAGTGCGGATCCGGCTGTGTCTACTCACCCACGGGAGATGGGCAGAGACGGTGCTGTGTGGATCTGGCTATGTCCACTGACCCACGGCAGACGGGAAGGCAGGGCGCAGTACGGATCTGGCTGTGTCCACTCACCCACGGCAGGCGGTCAGGCAGGGCGCAGTACGGATCTGGCTGTGTCCACTCACCCACGGCAGGCGGTCAGGCAGGGTGCAGTGCGGATCTGGCTGTGTCCACTCACCCACGGGAGACGGGCAGGCAGGGCACAGTGCGGATCTGGCTGTGTCAACTCACCCACGGGAGACGGGCAGGCAGGGCGCAGTGCGGATCTGGCTGTGTCCACTCACCCACGGGAGACGGGCAGGCAGGGCGCAGTGCGATTTTGGCTGTGTCCACTCACCCACGGGAGACGGGCAGGCAGGGCGCAGTGCCTATCTGGCTGTGTCCACTCGCCCATGGGAGACGGGCAGGCAGGGCGCAGTGTGGATCTGGCTGTGTCCACTCACCCACGGGAGACGGGCAGGCAGGGCGCAGTGCGGATCAGGCTGTGTCCACTCACCCACGGGAGACGGGCAGGTAGGGCGCAGTGCGGATCCGGCTGTGTCCACTCACCCACGGGAGATGGGCAGAGACGGTGCTGTGTGGATCTGGCTATGTCCACTGACCCACGGCAGGCGGTCAGGCAGGGCGTAGTAGGGATCTGGCTGTGTCCACTCACCCACGGCAGACGGGAAGGCAGGGTCCAGTGCGGATCTGTCTGTGTCCACTCACCCACGGGAGATGGGCAAGCAGGGCGCAGTGCCGATCTGGCTTTGTCCACTCACCCACGGGAGATGGGCAGGCAGGGCGCAGTGCGGATCTGGCTGTGTCCACTCACCCACGGGAGACGGGCAAGCAGGGCGCAGTGCGGATCTGGCTGTGTCCACTCACCCACGGGAGATGGGCAGGCAGGGCGCAGTGCAGATCTGGCTGTGTCCACTCACCCACGAGAGACGGGCAGGCAGGGCGCAGTGCGGATCCGGCTGTGTCCACTCACCCACGGGAGATGGGCAGAGACGGTGCTGTGTGGATCTGGCTATGTCCACTGACCCACGGCAGACGGGCAGGCAGGGCGCAGTACGGATCTGGCTGTGTCCACTCACCCACGGCAGACCGTCAGGCAGGGCGCAGTGCGGATCTGGCTGTGTCCACTCACCCACGGCAGACGGGCAGGCAGGGCGCGGTGCGGATCTGGCTGTGTCCACACGCCCACGGGAGACGGGCAGGCAGGGCGCAGTGTGGATCTGGCTTTGTCCACTCGCCCACGGCAGGCGGTCATGCAGGGCGCAGTGCGGATCTGGCTGTGTCCACCCACCCACAGCAGGCGGTGAGCCAGGGCGCAGTGCGGATCTGGCTGTGTCCACTCACCCACGGCAGGCGGTCAGGCAGGGCCAGTGCGGATATGGCTGTGTCCACTCACCCACGGGAGACGGGCAGGCAAGGCGCTGTGCGGATCTTGTGTGTGCACTCACCCACGGGAGACGGGCAGAGACGGTGCTGTGTGGATCTGGCTATGTCCACTGACCCATGGCAGACGGGCGGGCAGGGCGCTGTACGGATCTGGCTGTGTCCACTCACCCACGGCAGGCGGTCAGGCAGGGCGCAGTGCGGATCTGGCCGTGTCCACTCACCCACGGGAGACCGGCAGGCAGGGCGCAGTGCGGATCTGGCTGTGTCCACTCACCCACGGGAGACGGGCAGGCAGGGCGCAGTGCGGATTCGGCTGTGTCCACTCACCCACGGGAGATGGGCAGAGACGGTGCTGTGTGGATCTGGCTATGTCCACTGACCCACGGCAGACGGGCAGGCAGGGCGCAGTACGGATCTGGCTGTGTCCATTCACCAACGGCCGACGGGCAGGCAGGGCGCCGAGCGGATCTGGCTGTGTCCACTCACCCACGGCAGGCGGTCATGCAGGGCGCAGTGCGGATCTGGCTGTGTCCACGCACCCACAGCAGGCGGTGAGCCAGGGCGCAGTGCGGATCTGGCTGTGTCCACTCACCCACGGCAGGCGGTCAGGCAGGGCCAGTGCGGATATGGCTGTGTCCACTCACCCACGGGAGACGGGCAGGCAAGGCGCAGTGCGGATCTTGTGTGTGCACTCACCCACGGGAGACGGGCAGAGACGGTGCTGTGTGGATCTGGCTATGTCCACTGACCCATGGCAGACGGGCGGGCAGGGCGCTGTACGGATCTGGCTGTGTCCACTCACCCACGGCAGGCGGTCAGGCAGGGTGCAGTGCGGATCTGGCTGTGTCCACTCACCCACGGGAGACGGGCAGGCAGGGCGCAGTGCGGATCTCGCGGTGTCCACTCACCAACGGGAGACGGGCAGGCAGGGCGCAGTGCGGATCTGGCTGTGTCCACTCACCCACGGGAGACGGGCAGAGACGGTGCTGTGTGGATTTGGCTATGTCCACTGACCCACGGCAGACGGGCAGGCAGGGCGCACTACGGATCTGGCTGTGTCCACTCACCCACGGCAGGCGTTCAGGGAGGGCGCAGTGCGGATATGGCTGTGTCCACTCACCCACGGCA
Organism: Microcebus murinus; assembly: GCF_040939455.1. NCBI lineage: Eukaryota > Metazoa > Chordata > Mammalia > Primates > Cheirogaleidae > Microcebus > Microcebus murinus. The sequence goes on along the minus strand of NC_134125.1, from coordinate 31,908,307 downwards.
GACGGTCAGGCAGGGGGCAGTGCGGATCTGGCTGTGTCCACTCACCCACGGGAGACGGGCAGAGACGGTGCTGTGTGGATCTGGCTATGTCCACTGACCCACGGCAGGCGGATAGGCAGGGCGCAGTGCGGATATGGCTGTGTCCACTCACCCACGGGAGACTGTCAGGCAGGGGGCAGTGCGGATCTGGCTGTGTCCACTCACCCACGGGAGACGGGCAGGCAGGGCGCAGTGCGGATCGGGCTGTGTCCACTCACCCACGGGAGACGGGCAGGCACGGCGCAGTGCGGATCTGGCTGTGTCTACTCACCCACGGGAGACGGGCAGGCAGGGCGCAGTGCCGATCTGGCTGTGTCCACTCACCCACAGCAGGCGGTCAGGCAGGGCGCAGTGCGGATCTGGCTGTGTCCACTCACCCACGGCAGACGTTCAGGCAGGGCACAGTGCGGATCTGGCTGTGTCCACTCACCCACGGCAGGCGGTCAGGCAGGGCGCAGTGCGGATCTCGCTGTGTCCACGCACCCACAGCAGGCGGTCAGCCAGGGCGCAGTGCGGATCTGGCTGTGTCCACTCACCCACGGCAGACGGTCAGGCAGGGCGCAGTACGGATCTGGCTGTGTCCACTCACCCACGGGAGATGGGCAGGCAGGGCGCAGTGCGGATCTGGCTGTGTCCACTCACCCACGGAAGACGGGCAGGCAGTGCGCAGTGCGGATCTGGCTGTGTCCACTGACCCACGGCAGACGGGCTGGCAGGGCGCAGTACGGAGCTGGCTGAGTCCACACACCGACGGCAGGCGGTCAGGCAGGTTGCAGTGTGGATCTGGCTGTGTACACTCTCCCACGGGAGACGGGCAGGCAGGGCGCAGTGCGGATCTGGCTGTGTCCACTCACCCACGGCAGGCGGTCAGGCAGGGCGCAGTGCGGATCTGGCTGTGTCCACTCACCCACGGCTGACGGTCAGGCAGGGCGCAAGGCGGATCTGGCTGTGTCCAATCACCCACGGCAGGCGGTCAGGCAGGGCGCAGTGTGGATCCGGCTGTGTCCACGCACCCACAGCAGGCGATCAGCCAGGGCGCAGTGCGGATCTGGCTGTGTCCACTCACCCACGGCAGGTGGTCAGGCAGGGCGTAGTGCGGATCTGGCTGTGTCCACTCACCCACGGCAGGCGGGCAGGCAGGGCGCAGTGTGGATCTGGCTGTGTCCACTCACCCACGGCAGACGGTCAGGCAGGGCGCAGTGCGGATCTGGCTGTGTCCACTCACCCACGGCAGACGGGTAGGCAGGGCGCAGTGCGGATCTGGCTGTGTCCACTCGCCCACGGGAGACGGGCAGGCAGGGCGCAGTGCGGATCTCGCTGTGTCTACTCACCCACGGCAGGCCGTCAGGCAGGGCGCAGTGCGGATCTGGCTGTGTCCACTCATTCACGGCAGACGGTCAGGCAGGGCACAGTGCGGATCTGGCTGTGTCCACTCACCCACGGGAGACAAGCAGGCAGGGCGCAGTGCGATTTTGGCTGTGTCCACTCACCCACGGGAGACGGGCAGGCAGGGCGCAGTGCCTAACTGGCTGTGTCCACTCGCCCATGGGAGACGGGCAGGCAGGGCGCAGTGGGGATCTGGCTGTGTCCACTCACCCACGGGAGACGGGCAGGCAGGGCGCAGTGCGGATCTGGCTGTGTCCCCTCACCCACGGGAGACGGGCAGGCAGGGCGCAGTGCGGATCCGGCTGTGTCCACTCACCCACGGGAGATGGGCAGAGACGGTGCTGTGTGGATCTGGCTATGTCCACTGACCCACGGCAGGCGGTCAGGCAGGGCGTAGTGCGGATCTGGCTGTGTCCACTCACCCACGGCAGACGGGAAGGCAGGGCGCAGTACGGATATGGCTGTGTCCACTCGCCCACGGGAGACGGGCAGGCAGGGCGCAGTGCGGATCTGGCTGTGTCTACTCACCCACGGCAGGCGGTCAGGCAGGGCGCAGTGCGGATCTGGCTGTGTCCACTCACCCACGGCTGACGGTCAGGCAGGGCGCAAGGCGGATCTGGCTGTGTCCAATCACCCACGGCAGGCGGTCAGGCAGGGCGCAGTGTGGATCCGGCTGTGTCCACGCACCCACAGCAGGCGATCAGCCAGGGCGCAGTGCGGATCTGGCTGTGTCCACTCACCCACGGCAGGTGGTCAGGCAGGGCGTAGTGCGGATCTGGCTGTGTCCACTCACCCACGGCACACGGGCAGGCAGGGCGCAGTGCGGATCTGGCTGTGTCCACTCACCCACGGCAGGCGGTCAGGCAGGGCGCAGTGCGGATATGGCTGTGTCCACTCACCCACGGCAGACGGTCAGGCAGGGCGCAGTGCGGATCTTGCTGTGTCCACTCACCCACGGGAGACGGGCAGGCAGGGCGCAGTGCGGATCTGGCTGTGTCCACTCACCCAAGGGAGACGGGTAGGCAAGGCGCAGTGCGGATCTGGCTGTGTCCACTCACCCACGGGAGACGGTCAGAGACGGTGCTGTGTGGATCTGGCTATGTCCACTGACCCACGGCAGACGGGCAGGCAGGGCGCAGTAAGGAGCTGGCTGAGTCCACTCACCCACGGCAGGCGGTCAGGCAGGGTGCAGTGTGGATCTGGCTGTGTCCATACACCCACGGGAGACGGGCAGGCAGGGCGCAGTGCGGATCTGGCTGTGTCCACTCACCCACGGGTGACGGGCAGGCAGGGTGCAGTGCGGATCTGGCTGTGTCCACTCACCCACGGGAGACGGGCAGGCAGGGCGCAGTGCGGATTTGGGTGTGTCCACCTGCCCACGGGAGATGGGCAGGCAGGGCGCAGTGCGGATCTGGCCGTGTCCACTCGCCCACGGGAGACAGGCAGGCAGGGCGCAGTGCGGATCTGGCTGTGTCCACTCGCCCACGGGAGACGGGCAGGCAGGGCGCAGTGCGGATCCGGCTGTGTCTACTCACCCACGGGAGATGGGCAGAGACGGTGCTGTGTGGATCTGGCTATGTCCACTGACCCACGGCAGACGGGAAGGCAGGGCGCAGTACGGATCTGGCTGTGTCCACTCACCCACGGCAGGCGGTCAGGCAGGGCGCAGTACGGATCTGGCTGTGTCCACTCACCCACGGCAGGCGGTCAGGCAGGGTGCAGTGCGGATCTGGCTGTGTCCACTCACCCACGGGAGACGGGCAGGCAGGGCACAGTGCGGATCTGGCTGTGTCAACTCACCCACGGGAGACGGGCAGGCAGGGCGCAGTGCGGATCTGGCTGTGTCCACTCACCCACGGGAGACGGGCAGGCAGAGCGCAGTGCGATTTTGGCTGTGTCCACTCACCCACGGGAGACGGGCAGGCAGGGCGCAGTGCCTATCTGGCTGTGTCCACTCGCCCATGGGAGACGGGCAGGCAGGGCGCAGTGTGGATCTGGCTGTGTCCACTCACCCACGGGAGACGGGCAGGCAGGGCGCAGTGCGGATCAGGCTGTGTCCACTCACCCACGGGAGACGGGCAGGTAGGGCGCAGTGCGGATCCGGCTGTGTCCACTCACCCACGGGAGATGGGCAGAGACGGTGCTGTGTGGATCTGGCTATGTCCACTGACCCACGGCAGGCGGTCAGGCAGGGCGTAGTAGGGATCTGGCTGTGTCCACTCACCCACGGCAGACGGGAAGGCAGGGTCCAGTGCGGATCTGTCTGTGTCCACTCACCCACGGGAGATGGGCAAGCAGGGCGCAGTGCCGATCTGGCTTTGTCCACTCACCCACGGGAGATGGGCAGGCAGGGCGCAGTGCGGATCTGGCTGTGTCCACTCACCCACGGGAGACGGGCAAGCAGGGCGCAGTGCGGATCTGGCTGTGTCCACTCACCCACGGGAGATGGGCAGGCAGGGCGCAGTGCAGATCTGGCTGTGTCCACTCACCCACGAGAGACGGGCAGGCAGGGCGCAGTGCGGATCCGGCTGTGTCCACTCACCCACGGGAGATGGGCAGAGACGGTGCTGTGTGGATCTGGCTATGTCCACTGACCCACGGCAGACGGGCAGGCAGGGCGCAGTACGGATCTGGCTGTGTCCACTCACCCACGGCAGACCGTCAGGCAGGGCGCAGTGCGGATCTGGCTGTGTCCACTCACCCACGGCAGACGGGCAGGCAGGGCGCGGTGCGGATCTGGCTGTGTCCACACGCCCACGGGAGACGGGCAGGCAGGGCGCAGTGCGGATCTGGCTTTGTCCACTCGCCCACGGCAGGCGGTCATGCAGGGCGCAGTGCGGATCTGGCTGTGTCCACCCACCCACAGCAGGCGGTGAGCCAGGGCGCAGTGCGGATCTGGCTGTGTCCACTCACCCACGGCAGGCGGTCAGGCAGGGCCAGTGCGGATATGGCTGTGTCCACTCACCCACGGGAGACGGGCAGGCAAGGCGCTGTGCGGATCTTGTGTGTGCACTCACCCACGGGAGACGGGCAGAGACGGTGCTGTGTGGATCTGGCTATGTCCACTGACCCATGGCAGACGGGCGGGCAGGGCGCTGTACGGATCTGGCTGTGTCCACTCACCCACGGCAGGCGGTCAGGCAGGGCGCAGTGCGGATCTGGCCGTGTCCACTCACCCACGGGAGACCGGCAGGCAGGGCGCAGTGCGGATCTGGCTGTGTCCACTCACCCACGGGAGACGGGCAGGCAGGGCGCAGTGCGGATTCGGCTGTGTCCACTCACCCACGGGAGATGGGCAGAGACGGTGCTGTGTGGATCTGGCTATGTCCACTGACCCACGGCAGACGGGCAGGCAGGGCGCAGTACGGATCTGGCTGTGTCCACTCACCAACGGCAGACGGGCAGGCAGGGCGCCGAGCGGATCTGGCTGTGTCCACTCACCCACGGCAGGCGGTCATGCAGGGCGCAGTGCGGATCTGGCTGTGTCCACGCACCCACAGCAGGCGGTGAGCCAGGGCGCAGTGCGGATCTGGCTGTGTCCACTCACCCACGGCAGGCGGTCAGGCAGGGCCAGTGCGGATATGGCTGTGTCCACTCACCCACGGGAGACGGGCAGGCAAGGCGCAGTGCGGATCTTGTGTGTGCACTCACCCACGGGAGACGGGCAGAGACGGTGCTGTGTGGATCTGGCTATGTCCACTGACCCATGGCAGACGGGCGGGCAGGGCGCTGTACGGATCTGGCTGTGTCCACTCACCCACGGCAGGCGGTCAGGCAGGGTGCAGTGCGGATCTGGCTGTGTCCACTCACCCACGGGAGACGGGCAGGCAGGGCGCAGTGCGGATCTCGCGGTGTCCACTCACCAACGGGAGACGGGCAGGCAGGGCGCAGTGCGGATCTGGCTGTGTCCACTCACCCACGGGAGACGGGCAGAGACGGTGCTGTGTGGATTTGGCTATGTCCACTGACCCACGGCAGACGGGCAGGCAGGGCGCACTACGGATCTGGCTGTGTCCACTCACCCACGGCAGGCGTTCAGGGAGGGCGCAGTGCGGATATGGCTGTGTCCACTCACCCACGGCAGACGGTCAGGCAGGGGGCAGTGCGGATCTGGCTGTGTCCACTCACCCACGGGAGACGGGCAGAGACGGTGCTGTGTGGATCTGGCTATGTCCACTGACCCACGGCAGGCGGATAGGCAGGGCGCAGTGCGGATATGGCTGTGTCCACTCACCCACGGCAGACTGTCAGGCAGGGGGCAGTGCGGATCTGGCTGTGTCCACTCACCCACGGGAGACGGGCAGGCAGGGCGCAGTGCGGATCGGGCTGTGTCCACTCACCCACGGGAGACGGGCAGGCACGGCGCAGTGCGGATCTGGCTGTGTCTACTCACCCACGGGAGACGGGCAGGCAGGGCGCAGTGCCGATCTGGCTGTGTCCACTCACCCACAGCAGGCGGTCAGGCAGGGCGCAGTGCGGATCTGGCTGTGTCCACTCACCCACGGCAGACGTTCAGGCAGGGCACAGTGCGGATCTGGCTGTGTCCACTCACCCACGGCAGGCGGTCAGGCAGGGCGCAGTGCGGATCTCGCTGTGTCCACGCACCCACAGCAGGCGGTCAGCCAGGGCGCAGTGCGGATCTGGCTGTGTCCACTCACCCACGGCAGACGGTCAGGCAGGGCGCAGTACGGATCTGGCTGTGTCCACTCACCCACGGGAGATGGGCAGGCAGGGCGCAGTGCGGATCTGGCTGTGTCCACTCACCCACGGAAGACGGGCAGGCAGTGCGCAGTGCGGATCTGGCTGTGTCCACTGACCCACGGCAGACGGGCTGGCAGGGCGCAGTACGGAGCTGGCTGAGTCCACTCACCGACGGCAGGCGGTCAGGCAGGTTGCAGTGTGGATCTGGCTGTGTACACTCACCCACGGGAGACGGGCAGGCAGGGCGCAGTGCGGATCTGGCTGTGTCCACTCACCCAGGGGAGACGGGCAGGCAGGGCGCAGTGCGGATCTGGCTGTGTCCACTCACCCACGGGAGACGGGCAGGCAGGGCGCAGTGCGGATCTGGCTGTTTCCACTCACCCACGGGAGACGGGCAGGCAGGGCGCAGTGCGGATCTGACTGTGTCCACTCGCCCACGGGAGATGGGCAGGCAGGGCACAGTGCGGATCTGGCTGTGTCCACTCGCCCACGGGAGACGGGCAGGCAGGGCGCAGTGCGGATCTGGCTGTGTCCACTCGCCCACGGGAGACGGGCAGGCAGGGCGCAGTGCGGATCCGGCTGTGTCCACTCACCCACGGGAGATGGGCAGAAACGGTGCTGTGTGGATCTGGCTATGTCCACTGACCCACGGCAGACGGGAAGGCAGGGCGCAGTACGGATCTGGCTGTGTCCACTCACCCATGGCAGGCGGTCAGGCAGGGCGCAGTACGGTTCTGGCTGTGTCCACACACCCACAGCAGACGGGCAGGCAGGGCACAGTACGGATCTGGCTGTGTCCAATCACCCACGGCAGGCGGTCAGGCAGGGTGCAGTGCGTATCTGGCTGTGTCCACTCACCCACGGGAGACGGGCAAGCAGCGCGCAGTGCGGATCTGCCTGTGTTCACTCACCCACGGGAGATGGGCAGGCAGGGCGCAGTGCAGATCTGGCTGTGTCCACTCACCCACGGGAGATGGGCAGAGACGGTGCTGTGTGGATCTGGCTATGTCCACTGACCCACGGCAGACGGGCAGGCAGGGCGCAGTACGGATCTGGCTGTGTCCACTCACCCACGGCAGGCGGTCAGGCAGGGCGCAGTGCGGATCTGGCTGTGTCCACTCACCCACGGCAGGCGGTCAGGCAGGGCGTAGTGCGGATCTGGCTGTGTCCACTCACCCACGGCAGGCGGTCAGGCAGGGCGCAGTGCAGATCTGGCTGTGTCCACGCACCCACAGCAGGCGGTCAGCCAGGGCGCAGTGCGGATCTGGCTGTGTCCACTGACCCACGGCAGACGGGCAGGCAGGGCGAAGTACGGATCTGGCTGTGTCCACTCACCCACGGCAGGCGGTCAGGCAGGGCGCAGTGCGGATCTGGCTGTGTCCACTCACCCACGGCAGGCGGTCAGGCAGGGCGTTGTGCGGATCTGGCTGTGTCCACTCACCCACGGCAGACGGGCAGGCAGGGCGCAGTACGGATATGGCTGTGTCCACTCGCCCACGGGAGACGGGCAGGCAGGGCGCAGTGCGGATCTGGCTGTGTCCACTCACCCACGGGAGACGGGCAGAGACGGTGCTGTGTGGATCTGGCTATGTCCACTAACCAACGGCAGACGGGCGGGCAGGGCGCAGTACGGATCTGGCTGTGTCCACTCACCCACGGCAGGCGGTCAGGGAGGGCGCAGTGCGGATATGGCTGTGTCCACTCACCCACGGCAGACGGTCAGGCAGGGGGCAGTGCGGATCTGGCTGTGTCCACTCACTCATGGGAGACGGGCAGAGACGGTGCTGTGTGGATCTGGCTATGTCCACTGACCCACGGCAGGCGGTCAGGCAGGGCGCAGTGCGGATATGGCTGTGTCCACTCACCCACGGCAGACTGTCAGACAGGGGGCAGTGCGGATCTGGCTGTGTCCACTCACCCACGGGAGACGGGCAGGCAGGGCGCAGTGCGGATCTGGCTGTGTCCACTCACCCACGGGAGACGGGCAGGCAAGGCGCAGTGCGGATCTGGCTGTGTCCACTCACCCACGGGAGATGGTCAGGCAGGGCGCAGTGCGGCTCTGGCTGTGTCCTCTCACCCACGGCAGGCGGTCAGGCAGGGCGTAGTGTGGATCTGGCTGTGTCCACTCACCCACGGCAGGCTGTCAGGCAGGGCGCAGTGCGATTCTGGCGGTGTCCACGCACTCACAGCAGGCGGTCAGCCAGGGTGCAGTGCGGATCTGGCTGTGTCCACTGACCCACGGCAGACGGGCAGGCAGGGCGCATTACGGATCTGGCTGTGTCCACTCATCCACGGCAGGCAGTCAGGCAGGGCGCAGTGCGGATCTGGCTGTGTCCACTCTCCCACGGCAAGCGGTCAGGCAGGTCGTAGTGCGGATCTGGCTGTGTCCACTAACCCACGGCAGACGGGCAGGCAGGGCGCAGTGCGGATCTGGCTGTGTCCACTCACCCACGGGAGATGGGCAGAGACGGTGATGTGTGGATCTGGCTATGTCCACTGACCCACGGCAGACGGGCAGGCAGGGCGCAGTACGGATCTGGCTGTGTCCACTCACCCACGGCAGGCGGTCAGGCAGGATGCAGTGCGGATCTGGCTTTGTCCACTCACCCACGGCAGGCGGTCAGGCAGGGCGTAGTGCGGATCTGGCTGTGTCCACTCACCCACGGCAGACGGGCAGGCAGGGCGCAGTGTGGATCTGGCTGTGTCCACTCAACCATGGTAGACGGTCAGGCAGGGCGCAGTGCGGATCTGGCTGTGTCCACTCACCCACGGCAGACGGGCAGGCAGGGCGCAGTGCGGATGTGGCTGTGTCCACTCGCCCACGGGAGACTTGCAGGCAGGGCGCAGTGCGGATCTGGCTGTGTCCACTCACCCACGGGAGACGGGCAGGCAGGGCGCAGTGCGGATCTGGCTGTGTCCCCTCACCCACGGGAGACGGGCAGGCAGGGCGCAGTGCGGATCCGGCTGTGTCCACTCACCCACGGGAGATGGGCAGAGACGGTGCTGTGTGGATCTGGCTATGTCCACTGACCCACGGCAGGCGGTCAGGCAGGGCGTAGTGCGGATCTGGCTGTGTCCACTCACCCACGGCAGACGGGAAGGCAGGGCGCAGTACGGATATGGCTGTGTCCACTCGCCCACGGGAGACGGGCAGGCAGGGCGCAGTGCGGATCTGGCTGTGTCTACTCACCCACGGCAGGCGGTCAGGCAGGGCGCAGTGCGGATCTGGCTGTGTCCACTCACCCACGGCTGACGGTCAGGCAGGGCGCAAGGCGGATCTGGCTGTGTCCAATCACCCACGGCAGGCGGTCAGGCAGGGCGCAGTGTGGATCCGGCTGTGTCCACGCACCCACAGCAGGCGATCAGCCAGGGCGCAGTGCGGATCTGGCTGTGTCCACTCACCCACGGCAGGTGGTCAGGCAGGGCGTAGTGCGGATCTGGCTGTGTCCACTCACCCACGGCACACGGGCAGGCAGGGCGCAGTGCGGATCTGGCTGTGTCCACTCACCCACGGCAGGCGGTCAGGCAGGGCGCAGTGCGGATATGGCTGTGTCCACTCACCCACGGCAGACGGTCAGGCAGGGCGCAGTGCGGATCTTGCTGTGTCCACTCACCCACGGGAGACGGGCAGGCAGGGCGCAGTGCGGATCTGGCTGTGTCCACTCACCCAAGGGAGACGGGTAGGCAAGGCGCAGTGCGGATCTGGCTGTGTCCACTCACCCACGGGAGACGGTCAGAGACGGTGCTGTGTGGATCTGGCTATGTCCACTGACCCACGGCAGACGGGCAGGCAGGGCGCAGTACGGAGCTGGCTGAGTCCACTCACCCACGGCAGGCGGTCAGGCAGGGTGCAGTGTGGATCTGGCTGTGTCCATACACCCACGGGAGACGGGCAGGCAGGGCGCAGTGCGGATCTGGCTGTGTCCACTCACCCACGGGTGACGGGCAGGCAGGGTGCAGTGCGGATCTGGCTGTGTCCACTCACCCACGGGAGACGGGCAGGCAGGGCGCAGTGCGGATTTGGGTGTGTCCACCTGCCCACGGGAGATGGGCAGGCAGGGCGCAGTGCGGATCTGGCCGTGTCCACTCGCCCACGGGAGACAGGCAGGCAGGGCGCAGTGCGGATCTGGCTGTGTCCACTCGCCCACGGGAGACGGGCAGGCAGGGCGCAGTGCGGATCCGGCTGTGTCTACTCACCCACGGGAGATGGGCAGAGACGGTGCTGTGTGGATCTGGCTATGTCCACTGACCCACGGCAGACGGGAAGGCAGGGCGCAGTACGGATCTGGCTGTGTCCACTCACCCACGGCAGGCGGTCAGGCAGGGCGCAGTACGGATCTGGCTGTGTCCACTCACCCACGGCAGGCAGTCAGGCAGGGTGCAGTGCGGATCTGGCTGTGTCCACTCACCCACGGGAGACGGGCAGGCAGGGCACAGTGCGGATCTGGCTGTGTCAACTCACCCACGGGAGACGGGCAGGCAGGGCGCAGTGCGGATCTGGCTGTGTCCACTCACCCACGGGAGACGGGCAGGCAGGGCGCAGTGCGATTTTGGCTGTGTCCACTCACCCACGGGAGACGGGCAGGCAGGGCGCAGTGCCTATCTGGCTGTGTCCACTCGCCCATGGGAGACGGGCAGGCAGGGCGCAGTGTGGATCTGGCTGTGTCCACTCACCCACGGGAGACGGGCAGGCAGGGCGCAGTGCGGATCAGGCTGTGTCCACTCACCCACGGGAGACGGGCAGGTAGGGCGCAGTGCGGATCCGGCTGTGTCCACTCACCCACGGGAGATGGGCAGAGACGGTGCTGTGTGGATCTGGCTATGTCCACTGACCCACGGCAGGCGGTCAGGCAGGGCGTAGTAGGGATCTGGCTGTGTCCACTCACCCACGGCAGACGGGAAGGCAGGGTCCAGTGCGGATCTGTCTGTGTCCACTCACCCACGGGAGATGGGCAAGCAGGGCGCAGTGCCGATCTGGCTTTGTCCACTCACCCACGGGAGATGGGCAGGCAGGGCGCAGTGCGGATCTGGCTGTGTCCACTCACCCACGGGAGACGGGCAAGCAGGGCGCAGTGCGGATCTGGCTGTGTCCACTCACCCACGGGAGATGGGCAGGCAGGGCGCAGTGCAGATCTGGCTGTGTCCACTCACCCACGAGAGACGGGCAGGCAGGGCGCAGTGCGGATCCGGCTGTGTCCACTCACCCACGGGAGATGGGCAGAGACGGTGCTGTGTGGATCTGGCTATGTCCACTGACCCACGGCAGACGGGCAGGCAGGGCGCAGTACGGATCTGGCTGTGTCCACTCACCCACGGCAGACCGTCAGGCAGGGCGCAGTGCGGATCTGGCTGTGTCCACTCACCCACGGCAGACGGGCAGGCAGGGCGCGGTGCGGATCTGGCTGTGTCCACACGCCCACGGGAGACGGGCAGGCAGGGCGCAGTGTGGATCTGGCTTTGTCCACTCGCCCACGGCAGGCGGTCATGCAGGGCGCAGTGCGGATCTGGCTGTGTCCACCCACCCACAGCAGGCGGTGAGCCAGGGCGCAGTGCGGATCTGGCTGTGTCCACTCACCCACGGCAGGCGGTCAGGCAGGGCCAGTGTGGATATGGCTGTGTCCACTCACCCACGGGAGACGGGCAGGCAAGGCGCTGTGCGGATCTTGTGTGTGCACTCACCCACGGGAGACGGGCAGAGACGGTGCTGTGTGGATCTGGCTATGTCCACTGACCCATGGCAGACGGGCGGGCAGGGCGCTGTACGGATCTGGCTGTGTCCACTCACCCACGGCAGGCGGTCAGGCAGGGCGCAGTGCGGATCTGGCCGTGTCCACTCACCCACGGGAGACCGGCAGGCAGGGCGCAGTGCGGATCTGGCTGTGTCCACTCACCCACGGGAGACGGGCAGGCAGGGCGCAGTGCGGATTCGGCTGTGTCCACTCACCCACGGGAGATGGGCAGAGACGGTGCTGTGTGGATCTGGCTATGTCCACTGACCCACGGCAGACGGGCAGGCAGGGCGCAGTACGGATCTGGCTGTGTCCACTCACCAACGGCAGACGGGCAGGCAGGGCGCCGAGCGGATCTGGCTGTGTCCACTCACCCACGGCAGGCGGTCATGCAGGGCGCAGTGCGGATCTGGCTGTGTCCACGCACCCACAGCAGGCGGTGAGCCAGGGCGCAGTGCGGATCTGGCTGTGTCCACTCACCCACGGCAGGCGGTCAGGCAGGGCCAGTGCGGATATGGCTGTGTCCACTCACCCACGGGAGACGGGCAGGCAAGGCGCAGTGCGGATCTTGTGTGTGCACTCACCCACGGGAGACGGGCAGAGACGGTGCTGTGTGGATCTGGCTATGTCCACTGACCCATGGCAGACGGGCGGGCAGGGCGCTGTACGGATCTGGCTGTGTCCACTCACCCACGGCAGGCGGTCAGGCAGGGTGCAGTGCGGATCTGGCTGTGTCCACTCACCCACGGGAGACGGGCAGGCAGGGCGCAGTGCGGATCTCGCGGTGTCCACTCACCAACGGGAGACGGGCAGGCAGGGCGCAGTGCGGATCTGGCTGTGTCCACTCACCCACGGGAGACGGGCAGAGACGGTGCTGTGTGGATTTGGCTATGTCCACTGACCCACGGCAGACGGGCAGGCAGGGCGCACTACGGATCTGGCTGTGTCCACTCACCCACGGCAGGCGTTCAGGGAGGGCGCAGTGCGGATATGGCTGTGTCCACTCACCCACGGCAGACGGTCAGGCAGGGGGCAGTGCGGATCTGGCTGTGTCCACTCACCCACGGGAGACGGGCAGAGACGGTGCTGTGTGGATCTGGCTATGTCCACTGACCCACGGCAGGCGGATAGGCAGGGCGCAGTGCGGATATGGCTGTGTCCACTCACCCACGGCAGACTGTCAGGCAGGGGGCAGTGCGGATCTGGCTGTGTCCACTCACCCACGGGAGACGGGCAGGCAGGGCGCAGTGCGGATCGGGCTGTGTCCACTCACCCACGGGAGACGGGCAGGCACGGCGCAGTGCGGATCTGGCTGTGTCTACTCACCCACGGGAGACGGGCAGGCAGGGCGCAGTGCCGATCTGGCTGTGTCCACTCACCCACAGCAGGCGGTCAGGCAGGGCGCAGTGCGGATCTGGCTGTGTCCACTCACCCACGGCAGACGTTCAGGCAGGGCACAGTGCGGATCTGGCTGTGTCCACTCACCCACGGCAGGCGGTCAGGCAGGGCGCAGTGCGGATCTCGCTGTGTCCACGCACCCACAGCAGGCGGTCAGCCAGGGCGCAGTGCGGATCTGGCTGTGTCCACTCACCCACGGCAGACGGTCAGGCAGGGCGCAGTACGGATCTGGCTGTGTCCACTCACCCACGGGAGATGGGCAGGCAGGGCGCAGTGCGGATCTGGCTGTGTCCACTCACCCACGGAAGACGGGCAGGCAGTGCGCAGTGCGGATCTGGCTGTGTCCACTGACCCACGGCAGACGGGCTGGCAGGGCGCAGTACGGAGCTGGCTGAGTCCACACACCGACGGCAGGCGGTCAGGCAGGTTGCAGTGTGGATCTGGCTGTGTACACTCACCCACGGGAGACGGGCAGGCAGGGCGCAGTGCGGATCTGGCTGTGTCCACTCACCCACGGCAGGCGGTCAGGCAGGGCGCAGTGCGGATCTGGCTGTGTCCACTCACCCACGGCTGACGGTCAGGCAGGGCGCAAGGCGGATCTGGCTGTGTCCAATCACCCACGGCAGGCGGTCAGGCAGGGCGCAGTGTGGATCCGGCTGTGTCCACGCACCCACAGCAGGCGATCAGCCAGGGCGCAGTGCGGATCTGGCTGTGTCCACTCACCCACGGCAGGTGGTCAGGCAGGGCGTAGTGCGGATCTGGCTGTGTCCACTCACCCACGGCAGGCGGGCAGGCAGGGCGCAGTGTGGATCTGGCTGTGTCCACTCACCCACGGCAGACGGTCAGGCAGGGCGCAGTGCGGATCTGGCTGTGTCCACTCACCCACGGCAGACGGGTAGGCAGGGCGCAGTGCGGATCTGGCTGTGTCCACTCGCCCACGGGAGACGGGCAGGCAGGGCGCAGTGCGGATCTCGCTGTGTCTACTCACCCACGGCAGGCCGTCAGGCAGGGCGCAGTGCGGATCTGGCTGTGTCCACTCATTCACGGCAGACGGTCAGGCAGGGCACAGTGCGGATCTGGCTGTGTCCACTCACCCACGGGAGACAAGCAGGCAGGGCGCAGTGCGATTTTGGCTGTGTCCACTCACCCACGGGAGACGGGCAGGCAGGGCGCAGTGCCTAACTGGCTGTGTCCACTCGCCCATGGGACACGGGCAGGCAGGGCGCAGTGGGGATCTGGCTGTGTCCACTCACCCACGGGAGACGGGCAGGCAGGGCGCAGTGCGGATCTGGCTGTGTCCCCTCACCCACGGGAGACGGGCAGGCAGGGCGCAGTGCGGATCCGGCTGTGTCCACTCACCCACGGGAGATGGGCAGAGACGGTGCTGTGTGGATCTGGCTATGTCCACTGACCCACGGCAGGCGGTCAGGCAGGGCGTAGTGCGGATCTGGCTGTGTCCACTCACCCACGGCAGACGGGAAGGCAGGGCGCAGTACGGATATGGCTGTGTCCACTCGCCCACGGGAGACGGGCAGGCAGGGCGCAGTGCGGATCTGGCTGTGTCTACTCACCCACGGCAGGCGGTCAGGCAGGGCGCAGTGCGGATCTGGCTGTGTCCACTCACCCACGGCTGACGGTCAGGCAGGGCGCAAGGCGGATCTGGCTGTGTCCAATCACCCACGGCAGGCGGTCAGGCAGGGCGCAGTGTGGATCCGGCTGTGTCCACGCACCCACAGCAGGCGATCAGCCAGGGCGCAGTGCGGATCTGGCTGTGTCCACTCACCCACGGCAGGTGGTCAGGCAGGGCGTAGTGCGGATCTGGCTGTGTCCACTCACCCACGGCACACGGGCAGGCAGGGCGCAGTGCGGATCTGGCTGTGTCCACTCACCCACGGCAGGCGGTCAGGCAGGGCGCAGTGCGGATATGGCTGTGTCCACTCACCCACGGCAGACGGTCAGGCAGGGCGCAGTGCGGATCTTGCTGTGTCCACTCACCCACGGGAGACGGGCAGGCAGGGCGCAGTGCGGATCTGGCTGTGTCCACTCACCCAAGGGAGACGGGTAGGCAAGGCGCAGTGCGGATCTGGCTGTGTCCACTCACCCACGGGAGACGGTCAGAGACGGTGCTGTGTGGATCTGGCTATGTCCACTGACCCACGGCAGACGGGCAGGCAGGGCGCAGTAAGGAGCTGGCTGAGTCCACTCACCCACGGCAGGCGGTCAGGCAGGGTGCAGTGTGGATCTGGCTGTGTCCATACACCCACGGGAGACGGGCAGGCAGGGCGCAGTGCGGATCTGGCTGTGTCCACTCACCCACGGGTGACGGGCAGGCAGGGTGCAGTGCGGATCTGGCTGTGTCCACTCACCCACGGGAGACGGGCAGGCAGGGCGCAGTGCGGATTTGGGTGTGTCCACCTGCCCACGGGAGATGGGCAGGCAGGGCGCAGTGCGGATCTGGCCGTGTCCACTCGCCCACGGGAGACAGGCAGGCAGGGCGCAGTGCGGATCTGGCTGTGTCCACTCGCCCACGGGAGACGGGCAGGCAGGGCGCAGTGCGGATCCGGCTGTGTCTACTCACCCACGGGAGATGGGCAGAGACGGTGCTGTGTGGATCTGGCTATGTCCACTGACCCACGGCAGACGGGAAGGCAGGGCGCAGTACGGATCTGGCTGTGTCCACTCACCCACGGCAGGCGGTCAGGCAGGGCGCAGTACGGATCTGGCTGTGTCCACTCACCCACGGCAGGCGGTCAGGCAGGGTGCAGTGCGGATCTGGCTGTGTCCACTCACCCACGGGAGACGGGCAGGCAGGGCACAGTGCGGATCTGGCTGTGTCAACTCACCCACGGGAGACGGGCAGGCAGGGCGCAGTGCGGATCTGGCTGTGTCCACTCACCCACGGGAGACGGGCAGGCAGGGCGCAGTGCGATTTTGGCTGTGTCCACTCACCCACGGGAGACGGGCAGGCAGGGCGCAGTGCCTATCTGGCTGTGTCCACTCGCCCATGGGAGACGGGCAGGCAGGGCGCAGTGTGGATCTGGCTGTGTCCACTCACCCACGGGAGACGGGCAGGCAGGGCGCAGTGCGGATCAGGCTGTGTCCACTCACCCACGGGAGACGGGCAGGTAGGGCGCAGTGCGGATCCGGCTGTGTCCACTCACCCACGGGAGATGGGCAGAGACGGTGCTGTGTGGATCTGGCTATGTCCACTGACCCACGGCAGGCGGTCAGGCAGGGCGTAGTAGGGATCTGGCTGTGTCCACTCACCCACGGCAGACGGGAAGGCAGGGTCCAGTGCGGATCTGTCTGTGTCCACTCACCCACGGGAGATGGGCAAGCAGGGCGCAGTGCCGATCTGGCTTTGTCCACTCACCCACGGGAGATGGGCAGGCAGGGCGCAGTGCGGATCTGGCTGTGTCCACTCACCCACGGGAGACGGGCAAGCAGGGCGCAGTGCGGATCTGGCTGTGTCCACTCACCCACGGGAGATGGGCAGGCAGGGCGCAGTGCAGATCTGGCTGTGTCCACTCACCCACGAGAGACGGGCAGGCAGGGCGCAGTGCGGATCCGGCTGTGTCCACTCACCCACGGGAGATGGGCAGAGACGGTGCTGTGTGGATCTGGCTATGTCCACTGACCCACGGCAGACGGGCAGGCAGGGCGCAGTACGGATCTGGCTGTGTCCACTCACCCACGGCAGACCGTCAGGCAGGGCGCAGTGCGGATCTGGCTGTGTCCACTCACCCACGGCAGACGGGCAGGCAGGGCGCGGTGCGGATCTGGCTGTGTCCACACGCCCACGGGAGACGGGCAGGCAGGGCGCAGTGCGGATCTGGCTTTGTCCACTCGCCCACGGCAGGCGGTCATGCAGGGCGCAGTGCGGATCTGGCTGTGTCCACCCACCCACAGCAGGCGGTGAGCCAGGGCGCAGTGCGGATCTGGCTGTGTCCACTCACCCACGGCAGGCGGTCAGGCAGGGCCAGTGCGGATATGGCTGTGTCCACTCACCCACGGGAGACGGGCAGGCAAGGCGCTGTGCGGATCTTGTGTGTGCACTCACCCACGGGAGACGGGCAGAGACGGTGCTGTGTGGATCTGGCTATGTCCACTGACCCATGGCAGACGGGCGGGCAGGGCGCTGTACGGATCTGGCTGTGTCCACTCACCCACGGCAGGCGGTCAGGCAGGGCGCAGTGCGGATCTGGCCGTGTCCACTCACCCACGGGAGACCGGCAGGCAGGGCGCAGTGCGGATCTGGCTGTGTCCACTCACCCACGGGAGACGGGCAGGCAGGGCGCAGTGCGGATTCGGCTGTGTCCACTCACCCACGGGAGATGGGCAGAGACGGTGCTGTGTGGATCTGGCTATGTCCACTGACCCACGGCAGACGGGCAGGCAGGGCGCAGTACGGATCTGGCTGTGTCCACTCACCAACGGCAGACGGGCAGGCAGGGCGCCGAGCGGATCTGGCTGTGTCCACTCACCCACGGCAGGCGGTCATGCAGGGCGCAGTGCGGATCTGGCTGTGTCCACGCACCCACAGCAGGCGGTGAGCCAGGGCGCAGTGCGGATCTGGCTGTGTCCACTCACCCACGGCAGGCGGTCAGGCAGGGCCAGTGCGGATATGGCTGTGTCCACTCACCCACGGGAGACGGGCAGGCAAGGCGCAGTGCGGATCTTGTGTGTGCACTCACCCACGGGAGACGGGCAGAGACGGTGCTGTGTGGATCTGGCTATGTCCACTGACCCATGGCAGACGGGCGGGCAGGGCGCTGTACGGATCTGGCTGTGTCCACTCACCCACGGCAGGCGGTCAGGCAGGGTGCAGTGCGGATCTGGCTGTGTCCACTCACCCACGGGAGACGGGCAGGCAGGGCGCAGTGCGGATCTCGCGGTGTCCACTCACCAACGGGAGACGGGCAGGCAGGGCGCAGTGCGGATCTGGCTGTGTCCACTCACCCACGGGAGACGGGCAGAGACGGTGCTGTGTGGATTTGGCTATGTCCACTGACCCACGGCAGACGGGCAGGCAGGGCGCACTACGGATCTGGCTGTGTCCACTCACCCACGGCAGGCGTTCAGGGAGGGCGCAGTGCGGATATGGCTGTGTCCACTCACCCACGGCAGACGGTCAGGCAGGGGGCAGTGCGGATCTGGCTGTGTCCACTCACCCACGGGAGACGGGCAGAGACGGTGCTGTGTGGATCTGGCTATGTCCACTGACCCACGGCAGGCGGATAGGCAGGGCGCAGTGCGGATATGGCTGTGTCCACTCACCCACGGCAGACTGTCAGGCAGGGGGCAGTGCGGATCTGGCTGTGTCCACTCACCCACGGGAGACGGGCAGGCAGGGCGCAGTGCGGATCGGGCTGTGTCCACTCACCCACGGGAGACGGGCAGGCACGGCGCAGTGCGGATCTGGCTGTGTCTACTCACCCACGGGAGACGGGCAGGCAGGGCGCAGTGCCGATCTGGCTGTGTCCACTCACCCACAGCAGGCGGTCAGGCAGGGCGCAGTGCGGATCTGGCTGTGTCCACTCACCCACGGCAGACGTTCAGGCAGGGCACAGTGCGGATCTGGCTGTGTCCACTCACCCACGGCAGGCGGTCAGGCAGGGCGCAGTGCGGATCTCGCTGTGTCCACGCACCCACAGCAGGCGGTCAGCCAGGGCGCAGTGCGGATCTGGCTGTGTCCACTCACCCACGGCAGGCGGTCAGGCAGGGCGCAGTGCGGATCTGGCTGTGTCCTCTCACCCACGGCAGGCGGTCAGGCAGGGCGTAGTGTGGATCTGGCTGTGTCCACTCACCCACGGCAGGCTGTCAGGCAGGGCGCAGTGCGATTCTGGCGGTGTCCACGCACTCACAGCAGGCGGTCAGCCAGGGTGCAGTGCGGATCTGGCTGTGTCCACTGACCCACGGCAGACGGGCAGGCAGGGCGCATTACGGATCTGGCTGTGTCCACTCATCCACGGCAGGCAGTCAGGCAGGGCGCAGTGCGGATCTGGCTGTGTCCACTCTCCCACGGCAAGCGGTCAGGCAGGTCGTAGTGCGGATCTGGCTGTGTCCACTAACCCACGGCAGACGGGCAGGCAGGGCGCAGTGCGGATCCGGCTGTGTCCACTCACCCACGGGAGATGGGCAGAGACGGTGATGTGTGGATCTGGCTATGTCCACTGACCCACGGCAGACGGGCAGGCAGGGCGCAGTACGGATCTGGCTGTGTCCACTCACCCACGGCAGGCGGTCAGGCAGGGTGCAGTGCGGATCTGGCTTTGTCCACTCACCCACGGCAGGCGGTCAGGCAGGGCGTAGTGCGGATCTGGCTGTGTCCACTCACCCACGGCAGACGGGCAGGCAGGGCGCAGTGTGGATCTGGCTGTGTCCACTCAACCATGGTAGACGGTCAGGCAGGGCGCAGTGCGGATCTGGCTGTGTCCACTCACCCACGGCAGACGGGCAGGCAGGGCGCAGTGCGGATGTGGCTGTGTCCACTCGCCCACGGGAGACTTGCAGGCAGGGCGCAGTGCGGATCTGGCTGTGTCCACTCACCCACGGGAGACGGGCAGGCAGGGCGCAGTGCGGTTCCGGCTGTGTCCACTCACCCACAGGAGATGGGCAGAGACGGTGCTGTGTGGATCTGGCTATGTCCACTGACCCACGGCAGACGGGCAGGCAGGGCGCAGTACGGATCTGGCTGTGTCCACTCACCCACGGCAGGCGGTGAGGCAGGGCGCAGTGCGGATCTGGCTGTGTCCACTCACCCACGGCAGGCGGTCAGGCAGGGCGTAGTGCGGATCTGGCTGTGTCCACTGACCCACGGCAGATGGACAGGCAGGGCGCAGTACGGATCTGGCTGTGTCCACTCACCCACGGCAGGAGGTCAGGCAGGGCGCAGTGCGGATCTGGCTGTGTCCACTCACCCACGGCAGGCGGTCAGGCAGGGCGTAGTGCGGATCTGGCTGTGTCCAGGCACCCACGGCAGACGGGAAGGCAGGGCGCAGTGCGGATCCGGCTGTGTCCACTCACCCACGGGATATGGGCAGAGACGGTGCTGTGTGGATCTGGCTATGTCCACTGACCCACGGCAGACGGGCAGGCAGGGCGCAGTACGGATCTAGCTGTGTCCACTCACCCACGGGAGACGGGCAGGCAGGGCGCAGTGCGGATCCGGCTGTGTCCACTCACCCACGGGAGATGGGCAGAGACGGTGCTGTGTGGATCTGGCTATGTCCACTGACCCACGGCAGGCGGTCAGGCAGGGCGTAGTGCGGATCTGGCTGTGTCCACTCACCCACGGCAGACGGGAAGGCAGGGCGCAGTACTGATATGGCTGTGTCCACTCGCCCACGGGAGACGGGCAGGCAGGGCGCAGTGCGGATCTGGCTGTGTCTACTCACCCACGGCAGGCGGTCAGGCAGGGCGCAGTGCGGATCTGGCTGTGTCCACTCACCCACGGCTGACGGTCAGGCAGGGCGCAAGGCGGATCTGGCTGTGTCCAATCACCCACGGCAGGCGGTCAGGCAGGGCGCAGTGTGGATCCGGCTGTGTCCACGCACCCACAGCAGGCGATCAGCCAGGGCGCAGTGCGGATCTGGCTGTGTCCACTCACCCACGGCAGGTGGTCAGGCAGGGCGTAGTGCGGATCTGGCTGTGTCCACTCACCCACGGCAGGCGGGCAGGCAGGGCGCAGTGTGGATCTGGCTGTGTCCACTCACCCACGGCAGACGGTCAGGCAGGGCGCAGTGCGGATCTGGCTGTGTCCACTCACCCACGGCAGACGGGTAGGCAGGGCGCAGTGCGGATCTGGCTGTGTCCACTCGCCCACGGGAGACGGGCAGGCAGGGCGCAGTGCGGATCTCGCTGTGTCTACTCACCCACGGCAGGCCGTCAGGCAGGGCGCAGTGCGGATCTGGCTGTGTCCACTCATTCACGGCAGACGGTCAGGCAGGGCACAGTGCGGATCTGGCTGTGTCCACTCACCCACGGGAGACAAGCAGGCAGGGCGCAGTGCGATTTTGGCTGTGTCCACTCACCCACGGGAGACGGGCAGGCAGGGCGCAGTGCCTAACTGGCTGTGTCCACTCGCCCATGGGAGACGGGCAGGCAGGGCGCAGTGGGGATCTGGCTGTGTCCACTCACCCACGGGAGACGGGCAGGCAGGGCGCAGTGCGGATCTGGCTGTGTCCCCTCACCCACGGGAGACGGGCAGGCAGGGCGCAGTGCGGATCCGGCTGTGTCCACTCACCCACGGGAGATGGGCAGAGACGGTGCTGTGTGGATCTGGCTATGTCCACTGACCCACGGCAGGCGGTCAGGCAGGGCGTAGTGCGGATCTGGCTGTGTCCACTCACCCACGGCAGACGGGAAGGCAGGGCGCAGTACGGATATGGCTGTGTCCACTCGCCCACGGGAGACGGGCAGGCAGGGCGCAGTGCGGATCTGGCTGTGTCTACTCACCCACGGCAGGCGGTCAGGCAGGGCGCAGTGCGGATCTGGCTGTGTCCACTCACCCACGGCTGACGGTCAGGCAGGGCGCAAGGCGGATCTGGCTGTGTCCAATCACCCACGGCAGGCGGTCAGGCAGGGCGCAGTGTGGATCCGGCTGTGTCCACGCACCCACAGCAGGCGATCAGCCAGGGCGCAGTGCGGATCTGGCTGTGTCCACTCACCCACGGCAGGTGGTCAGGCAGGGCGTAGTGCGGATCTGGCTGTGTCCACTCACCCACGGCACACGGGCAGGCAGGGCGCAGTGCGGATCTGGCTGTGTCCACTCACCCACGGCAGGCGGTCAGGCAGGGCGCAGTGCGGATATGGCTGTGTCCACTCACCCACGGCAGACGGTCAGGCAGGGCGCAGTGCGGATCTTGCTGTGTCCACTCACCCACGGGAGACGGGCAGGCAGGGCGCAGTGCGGATCTGGCTGTGTCCACTCACCCAAGGGAGACGGGTAGGCAAGGCGCAGTGCGGATCTGGCTGTGTCCACTCACCCACGGGAGACGGTCAGAGACGGTGCTGTGTGGATCTGGCTATGTCCACTGACCCACGGCAGACGGGCAGGCAGGGCGCAGTACGGAGCTGGCTGAGTCCACTCACCCACGGCAGGCGGTCAGGCAGGGTGCAGTGTGGATCTGGCTGTGTCCATACACCCACGGGAGACGGGCAGGCAGGGCGCAGTGCGGATCTGGCTGTGTCCACTAACCCACGGGTGACGGGCAGGCAGGGTGCAGTGCGGATCTGGCTGTGTCCACTCACCCACGGGAGACGGGCAGGCAGGGCGCAGTGCGGATTTGGGTGTGTCTACCTGCCCACGGGAGATGGGCAGGCAGGGCGCAGTGCGGATCTGGCCGTGTCCACTCGCCCACGGGAGACAGGCAGGCAGGGCGCAGTGCGGATCTGGCTGTGTCCACTCGCCCACGGGAGACGGGCAGGCAGGGCGCAGTGCGGATCCGGCTGTGTCTACTCACCCACGGGAGATGGGCAGAGACGGTGCTGTGTGGATCTGGCTATGTCCACTGACCCACGGCAGACGGGAAGGCAGGGCGCAGTACGGATCTGGCTGTGTCCACTCACCCACGGCAGGCGGTCAGGCAGGGCGCAGTACGGATCTGGCTGTGTCCACTCACCCACTTCAGGCGGTCAGGCAGGGTGCAGTGCGGATCTGGCTGTGTCCACTCACCCACGGGAGACGGGCAGGCAGGGCACAGTGCGGATCTGGCTGTGTCAACTCACCCACGGGAGACGGGCAGGCAGGGCGCAGTGCGGATCTGGCTGTGTCCACTCACCCACGGGAGTCGGGCAGGCAGGGCGCAGTGCGATTTTGGCTGTGTCCACTCACCCACGGGAGACGGGCAGGCAGGGCGCAGTGCCTATCTGGCTGTGTCCACTCACCCATGGGAGACGGGCAGGCAGGGCGCAGTGTGGATCTGGCTGTGTCCACTCACCCACGGGAGACGGGCAGGCAGGGCGCAGTGCGGATCTGGCTGTGTCCACTCACCCACGGGAGACGGGCAGGTAGGGCGCAGTGCGGATCCGGCTGTGTCCACTCACCCACGGGAGATGGGCAGAGACGGTGCTGTGTGGATCTGGCTATGTCCACTGACCCACGGCAGGCGGTCAGGCAGGGCGTAGTAGGGATCTGGCTGTGTCCACTCACCCACGGCAGACGGGAAGGCAGGGCGCAGTGCGGATCTGTCTGTGTCCACTCACCCACGGGAGATGGGCAAGCAGGGCGCAGTGCCGATCTGGCTTTGTCCACTCACCCACGGGAGATGGGCAGGCAGGGCGCAGTGCGGATCTGGCTGTGTCCACTCACCCACGGGAGACGAGCAAGCAGGGCGCAGTGCGGATCTGGCTGTGTCCACTCACCCACGGGAGATGGGCAGGCAGGGCGCAGTGCAGATCTGGCTGTGTCCACTCACCCACGAGAGACGGGCAGGCAGGGCGCAGTGCGGATTTGGCTGTGTCCACTCACCCACGGGAGACGGGCAGGCAGGGCGCAGTGCGTATCTGGAGGTGTCCACTCGCCCACGGGAGACGGGCAGGCAGGGCGCAGTGCGGATCTGGCCGTGTCCACTCACCCACGGGAGACCGGCAGGCAGGGCGCAGTGCGGATCTGGCTGTGTCCACTCACCCACGGGAGACGGGCAGGCAGGGCGCAGTGCGGATCCGGCTGTGTCCACTCACCCACGGGAGATGGGCAGAGACGGTGCTGTGTGGATCTGGCTATGTCCACTGACCCACGGCAGACGGGCAGGCAGGGCGCAGTACGGATCTGGCTGTGTCCACTCACCCACGGCAGACCGTCAGGCAGGGCGCAGTGCGGATCTGGCTGTGTCCACTCACCCACGGCAGACGGGCAGGCAGGGCGCGGTGCGGATCTGGCTGTGTCCACACGCCCACGGGAGACGGGCAGGCAGGGCGCAGTGCGGATCTGGCTTTGTCCACTCGCCCACGGCAGGCGGTCATGCAGGGCGCAGTGCGGATCTGGCTGTGTCCACCCACCCACAGCAGGCGGTGAGCCAGGGCGCAGTGCGGATCTGGCTGTGTCCACTCACCCACGGCAGGCGGTCAGGCAGGGCCAGTGCGGATATGGCTGTGTCCACTCACCCACGGGAGACGGGCAGGCAAGGCGCTGTGCGGATCTTGTGTGTGCACTCACCCACGGGAGACGGGCAGAGACGGTGCTGTGTGGATCTGGCTATGTCCACTGACCCATGGCAGACGGGCGGGCAGGGCGCTGTACGGATCTGGCTGTGTCCACTCACCCACGGCAGGCGGTCAGGCAGGGCGCAGTGCGGATCTGGCCGTGTCCACTCACCCACGGGAGACCGGCAGGCAGGGCGCAGTGCGGATCTGGCTGTGTCCACTCACCCACGGGAGACGGGCAGGCAGGGCGCAGTGCGGATTCGGCTGTGTCCACTCACCCACGGGAGATGGGCAGAGACGGTGCTGTGTGGATCTGGCTATGTCCACTGACCCACGGCAGACGGGCAGGCAGGGCGCAGTACGGATCTGGCTGTGTCCACTCACCCACGGCAGACGGGCAGGCAGGGCGCCGAGCGGATCTGGCTGTGTCCACTCACCCACGGCAGGCGGTCATGCAGGGCGCAGTGCGGATCTGGCTGTGTCCACGCACCCACAGCAGGCGGTGAGCCAGGGCGCAGTGCGGATCTGGCTGTGTCCACTCACCCACGGCAGGCGGTCAGGCAGGGCCAGTGCGGATATGGCTGTGTCCACTCACCCACGGGAGACGGGCAGGCAAGGCGCAGTGCGGATCTTGTGTGTGCACTCACCCACGGGAGACGGGCAGAGACGGTGCTGTGTGGATCTGGCTATGTCCACTGACCCATGGCAGACGGGCGGGCAGGGCGCTGTACGGATCTGGCTGTGTCCACTCACCCACGGCAGGCGGTCAGGCAGGGTGCAGTGCGGATCTGGCTGTGTCCACTCACCCACGGGAGACGGGCAGGCAGGGCGCAGTGCGGATCTCGCGGTGTCCACTCACCAACGGGAGACGGGCAGGCAGGGCGCAGTGCGGATCTGGCTGTGTCCACTCACCCACGGGAGACGGGCAGAGACGGTGCTGTGTGGATTTGGCTATGTCCACTGACCCACGGCAGACGGGCAGGCAGGGCGCACTACGGATCTGGCTGTGTCCACTCACCCACGGCAGGCGTTCAGGGAGGGCGCAGTGCGGATATGGCTGTGTCCACTCACCCACGGCAGACGGTCAGGCAGGGGGCAGTGCGGATCTGGCTGTGTCCACTCACCCACGGGAGACGGGCAGAGACGGTGCTGTGTGGATCTGGCTATGTCCACTGACCCACGGCAGGCGGATAGGCAGGGCGCAGTGCGGATATGGCTGTGTCCACTCACCCACGGCAGACTGTCAGGCAGGGGGCAGTGCGGATCTGGCTGTGTCCACTCACCCACGGGAGACGGGCAGGCAGGGCGCAGTGCGGATCGGGCTGTGTCCACTCACCCACGGGAGACGGGCAGGCACGGCGCAGTGCGGATCTGGCTGTGTCTACTCACCCACGGGAGACGGGCAGGCAGGGCGCAGTGCCGATCTGGCTGTGTCCACTCACCCACAGCAGGCGTTCAGGCAGGGCGCAGTGCGGATCTGGCTGTGTCCACTCACCCACGGCAGACGTTCAGGCAGGGCACAGTGCGGATCTGGCTGTGTCCACTCACCCACGGCAGGCGGTCAGGCAGGGCGCAGTGCGGATCTCGCTGTGTCCACGCACCCACAGCAGGCGGTCAGCCAGGGCGCAGTGCGGATCTGGCTGTGTCCACTCACCCACGGCAGACGGTCAGGCAGGGCGCAGTACGGATCTGGCTGTGTCCACTCACCCACGGGAGATGGGCAGGCAGGGCGCAGTGCGGATCTGGCTGTGTCCACTCACCCACGGAAGATGGGCAGGCAGTGCGCAGTGCGGATCTGGCTGTGTCCACTGACCCACGGCAGATGGGCTGGCAGGGCGCAGTACGGAGCTGGCTGAGTCCACTCACCGACGGCAGGCGGTCAGGCAGGTTGCAGTGTGGATCTGGCTGTGTACACTCACCCACGGGAGACGGGCAGGCAGGGCGCAGTGCGGATCTGGCTGTGTCCACTCACCCAGGGGAGACGGGCAGGCAGGGCGCAGTGCGGATCTGGCTGTGTCCACTCACCCACGGGAGACGGGCAGGCAGGGCGCAGTGCGGATCTGGCTGTTTCCACTCACCCACGGGAGACGGGCAGGCAGGGCGCAGTGCGGATCTGGCTGTGTCCACTCGCCCACGGGAGATGGGCAGGCAGGGCACAGTGCGGATCTGGCTGTGTCCACTCGCCCACGGGAGACGGGCAGGCAGGGCGCAGTGCGGATCTGGCTGTGTCCACTCGCCCACGGGAGACGGGCAGGCAGGGCGCAGTGCGGATCCGGCTGTGTCCACTCACCCACGGGAGATGGGCAGAAACGGTGCTGTGTGGATCTGGCTATGTCCACTGACCCACGGCAGACGGGAAGGCAGGGCGCAGTACGGATCTGGCTGTGTCCACTCACCCATGGCAGGCGGTCAGGCAGGGCGCAGTACGGTTCTGGCTGTGTCCACTCACCCACAGCAGACGGGCAGGCAGGGCACAGTACGGATCTGGCTGTGTCCAATCACCCACGGCAGGCGGTCAGGCAGGGTGCAGTGCGTATCTGGCTGTGTCCACTCACCCACGGGAGACGGGCAAGCAGGGCGCAGTGCGGATCTGCCTGTGTCCACTCACCCACGGGAGATGGGCAGGCAGGGCGCAGTGCAGATCTGGCTGTGTCCACTCACCCACGGGAGATGGGCAGAGACGGTGCTGTGTGGATCTGGCTATGTCCACTGACCCACGGCAGACGGGCAGGCAGGGCGCAGTACGGATCTGGCTGTGTCCACTCACCCACGGCAGGCGGTCAGGCAGGGCGCAGTGCGGATCTGGCTGTGTCCACTCACCCACGGCAGGCGGTCAGGCAGGGCGTAGTGCGGATCTGGCTGTGTCCACTCACCCACGGCAGGCGGTCAGGCAGGGCGCAGTGCAGATCTGGCTGTGTCCACGCACCCACAGCAGGCGGTCAGCCAGGGCGCAGTGCGGATCTGGCTGTGTCCACTGACCCACGGCAGACGGGCAGGCAGGGCGAAGTACGGATCTGGCTGTGTCCACTCACCCACGGCAGGCGGTCAGGCAGGGCGCAGTGCGGATCTGGCTGTGTCCACTCACCCACGGCAGGCGGTCAGGCAGGGCGTTGTGCGGATCTGGCTGTGTCCACTCACCCACGGCAGACGGGCAGGCAGGGCGCAGTACGGATATGGCTGTGTCCACTCGCCCACGGGAGACGGGCAGGCAGGGCGCAGTGCGGATCTGGCTGTGTCCACTCACCCACGGGAGACGGGCAGAGACGGTGCTGTGTGGATCTGGCTATGTCCACTAACCAACGGCAGACGGGCGGGCAGGGCGCAGTACGGATCTGGCTGTGTCCACTCACCCACGGCAGGCGGTCAGGGAGGGCGCAGTGCGGATATGGCTGTGTCCACTCACCCACGGCAGACGGTCAGGCAGGGGGCAGTGCGGATCTGGCTGTGTCCACTCACTCATGGGAGACGGGCAGAGACGGTGCTGTGTGGATCTGGCTATGTCCACTGACCCACGGCAGGCGGTCAGGCAGGGCGCAGTGCGGATATGGCTGTGTCCACTCACCCACGGCAGACTGTCAGACAGGGGGCAGTGCGGATCTGGCTGTGTCCACTCACCCACGGGAGACGGGCAGGCAGGGCGCAGTGCGGATCTGGCTGTGTCCACTCACCCACGGGAGACGGGCAGGCAAGGCGCAGTGCGGATCTGGCTGTGTCCACTCACCCACGGGAGATGGTCAGGCAGGGCGCAGTGCGGCTCTGGCTGTGTCCTCTCACCCACGGCAGGCGGTCAGGCAGGGCGTAGTGTGGATCTGGCTGTGTCCACTCACCCACGGCAGGCTGTCAGGCAGGGCGCAGTGCGATTCTGGCGGTGTCCACGCACTCACAGCAGGCGGTCAGCCAGGGTGCAGTGCGGATCTGGCTGTGTCCACTGACCCACGGCAGACGGGCAGGCAGGGCGCATTACGGATCTGGCTGTGTCCACTCATCCACGGCAGGCAGTCAGGCAGGGCGCAGTGCGGATCTGGCTGTGTCCACTCTCCCACGGCAAGCGGTCAGGCAGGTCGTAGTGCGGATCTGGCTGTGTCCACTAACCCACGGCAGACGGGCAGGCAGGGCGCAGTGCGGATCCGGCTGTGTCCACTCACCCACGGGAGATGGGCAGAGACGGTGATGTGTGGATCTGGCTATGTCCACTGACCCACGGCAGACGGGCAGGCAGGGCGCAGTACGGATCTGGCTGTGTCCACTCACCCACGGCAGGCGGTCAGGCAGGGTGCAGTGCGGATCTGGCTTTGTCCACTCACCCACGGCAGGCGGTCAGGCAGGGCGTAGTGCGGATCTGGCTGTGTCCACTCACCCACGGCAGACGGGCAGGCAGGGCGCAGTGTGGATCTGGCTGTGTCCACTCAACCATGGTAGACGGTCAGGCAGGGCGCAGTGCGGATCTGGCTGTGTCCACTCACCCACGGCAGACGGGCAGGCAGGGCGCAGTGCGGATGTGGCTGTGTCCACTCGCCCACGGGAGACTTGCAGGCAGGGCGCAGTGCGGATCTGGCTGTGTCCACTCACCAACGGCAGGCGGTCAGGCAGGGCGCAGTGCGGATCTGGCTGTGTCCACGCACCCAGAGCAGGCGGTCAGCCAGGGCGCATTGCGGATCTGGCTGTGTCCACCCACCCACGGCAGACGGTCAGGCAGGGCGCAGTACTGATCTGGCTGTGTCCACTCACCCACGGCAGACGGGCAGGCAGGGCGCAGTGCGGATCTGGCTGTGTCCACTCACCCACGGGAGACGGGCAGGCAGGGCGCAGTGAGGATCTGGCTGTGTCTACACACCCACGAGGGACCGGCTGGCAGGGTGCTGTGTGGATTTGGCTGTATCCACTCACCCACCAGGGACGGGCAGGTAGGGTGCAGTGTGGATGTGGCTGTGTCCACACACCCACGGAGACGGGCAGGCAGGGTGCTGTCTGGAATTGGCTGTTTCCACTCACCCACGGGAGACGGGCAGGCAGGGTGCTGTCTGGATATGGCTTTGTCCACACACACATGGGGGATGGGCAGGCAGGGTGCTGTGTGGTTTTGGCTGTGTCCACTCACCTACGGGAGATGGGCAGGCCGGGTGCTGTGTGGTTTTGGCTGTGTCCACTCACCCACGGGAGACGGGCAGGCAGGGCGCAGTGCGGATCTGGCTGTGTCCACTCACCCACGGAAGACGGACAGGCAAGGCGCAGTGTGGATCTGGCTGTGTCCACTCACCCACGGCAGACGGGCAGGCAGAGCGCAGTGCGGATCTGGCTGTGTCCACTCACCCACAGCAGACGGTCAGGCAGGTCGCAGTGCGTATCTGGCTGTGTCCACTCACCCACGGCAGACGGGCAGGCAGGGCGCAGTGCGGATCTGGCTGTGTCCACTCGCCCACGGGAGACGGGCAGGCACGGCGCAGTGCGGATCTGGCTGTGTCCACTCACCCACGGCAGGCGGTCAGGCAGGGCGCAGTGCGGATCTCGCTGTGTCCACTCACCCACGACAGACGGTCAGGCAGGGCGCCGTGCGGATCTGGCTGTGTCCACTCACCCACGGCAGGCGGTCAGGCAGGGCGCAGTGCGGATCTGGCTGTGTCCACGCACCCACAGCAGGCGGTCAGCCAGGGCGCAGTGCGGATCTGGCTGTGTCCACTCACCCACGGCAGGCGGTCAGGCAGGGCCAGTGCGGATATGGCTGTGTCCACTCACCCACGGTAGACGGTCAGGCAGGGCGCAGTGCGGATCTGGTTGTGTCCACACACCCACGGGAGACGGGCAGGCAGGGCGGAGTGCGGTTCTGGCTGTGTCCACTCACCCACGGGAGACGGGCAGGCAGGGCGCAGTGCGGATCTTGTGTGTGCACTCACCCACGGGAGAAGGGCAGAGACGGTGCTGTGTGGATCTGGCTATGTCCACTGACCCACGGCAGACGGGCGGGCAGGGCGCAGTACGGATCTGGCTGTGTCCACTCACCCACGGCAGGCGGTCAGGCAGGGCGCAGTGCGGATCTGGCTGTGTCCACACACCCACGGGAGACGGGCAGGCAGGGCGCAGTGCGGATCTGGCTGTGTCCACTCACCCACGGGAGACGGGCAGGCAGGGCGCAGTGCGGATCTGGCTGTGTCCACTCACCCACGGGAGACGGGCAGAGACGGTGCTGTGTGGATCTGGCTATGTCCACTGACCCACGGCAGACGGGCGGGCAGGGCGAAGTACGGATCTGGCTGTGTCCACTCACCCACGGCAGGCGGTCAGGGAGGGCGCAGTGCGGATATGGCTGTGTCCACTCACCCACGGCAGACGGTCAGGCAGGGGGCAGTGCGAATCTGGCTGTGTCCACTCACCCACGGGAGACTGGTAGAGACGGTGCTGTGTGGATCTGGCTATGTCCACTGCCCCACGGCAGGCTGTCAGGCAGGGCGCAGTGCGGATATGGCTGTGTCCACTCACCCACGGCAGGCGGTCAGGCAGGGCGCAGTGCGGATCTGGCTGTGTCCACTCGCCCACGGGAGACGGGCAGGCAGGGCGCAGTGCGGATCTGGCTGTGTCCACTCACCCACGGCAGGCGGTCAGGCAGGGCGCAGTGCGGATCTGGCTGTGTCCACTCATTCACGGCAGACGGTCAGGCAGGGCACAGTGCGGATCTGACTGTGTCCACTCACCCACGGCAGGCGGTCAGGCAGGGCGGAGTGCGGATCTGGCTGTGTCCACGCACCCACAGCAGGCGGTCAGCCAGGGCGCAGTGCGGATCTGGCTGTGTCCACTCACCCACGGCAGGTGGTCAGGCAGGGCGCAGTACGGATCTGGCTGTGTCCACTCACCCACGGCAGACGGGCAGGCAGGGCGCAGTGCGGATCTGGCTGTGTCCACTCACACACGGCAGACGGTCAGGCAGGGCGCAGTGCGGATCTGGCTGTGTTCACTCACCCACGGCAGACGGGCAGGCAGGGCGCAGTGCGGATCTGGCTGTGTCCACTCGCCCACGGGAGACGGGAAGGCAGGGCGCAGTGCGGATCTGGCTGTGTCCACTCACCCACCGCAGGGGTCAGGCAGGGCGCAGTGCGGTTCTGGCTGTGTCCACTCACCCACGGAAGACGGGTAGGCAAGGCGCAGTGCGGATCTGGCTGTGTCCACTCACCCACGGGAGACGGGCAGAGACGGTGTTGTGTGGATCTGGCTATGTCCACTGACCCACGGCAGAAGGGCAGGCAGGGCGCAGTACGGAGCTGGCTGAGTCCACTCACCTACGGCAGGCGGTCAGGCAGGGTGCAGTGTGGATCTGGCTGTGTCCATTCACCCACGGGAGACGGGCAGGCAGGGCGCAGTGCGGATCTGGCTGTGTACACTCGCCCACGGGAGACGGGCAGGCAGGGCGCAGTGCGGATCTGGCTGTGTCCACTCGCCCACGGGAGACGGGCAGGCAGGGCGCAGTGCGGATCCGGCTGTGTCCACTCACCCACGGGAGATGGGCAGAGACGGTGCTGTGTGGATCTGGCTATGTCCACTGACCCACGGCAGACGGGAAGGCAGGGCGCAGTACGGATCTGGCTGTGTCCACTCACCCACGGCAGGCGGTCAGGCAGGGCGCAGTACGGATTTGGCTGTGTCCACTCACCCACGGCAGGCGGTCAGGCAGGGTGCAGTGTGGATCTGGCTGTGTCCACTCACCCACGGGAGACTGGCAGGCAGGGCGCAGTGCGGATCTGGCTGTGTCCACTCACCCACGGGAGACGGGCAGGCAGAACGCAGTGCGATTTTGGCTGTGTCCACTCACCCACGGGAGACGGGCAGGCAGGGCGCAGTGCGGATCTGGCTGTGTATACTCACCCACGGCAGGCGGTCAGGCAGGGCGCAGTGCGAATCTGGCTGTGTCCACTCATTCACGGCAGACGGTCATGCAAGGCACAGTGCGGATCTGGCTGTGTCCACTCACCCACGGCAGGCGGTCAGGCAGGGCGCAGTGCGGATCTGGCGGTGTCCACGCACCCACAGCAGGCGGTCAGCCAGGGCGCAGTGCGGATCTGGCTGTGTCCACTCACCCAGGGCAGGTGGTCAGGCAGGGCGTAGTGCGGATCTGGCTGTGTCCACTAACCCACGGCAGGCGGGCAGGCAGGGCGCAGTGTGGATCTGGCTGTGTCCACTCACCCACGGCAGACGGTCAGGCAGGGCGCAGTGCGGATCTGGCTGTGTCCACTCACCCACAGCAGACGGGTAGGCAGGGCGCAGTGCGGATCTGGCTGTGTCCACTCGCCCACGGGAGACGGGCAGACAGGGCGCAGTACGGATCTGGCTGTGTACACTCACCCACGACAGGCGGTCAGGCAGGGCGCAGTGCGGATCCGGCTGTGTCCAATCACCCCCGGGAGATGGGCAGAGACGGTGCTGTGTGGATCTGTCTATGTCCACTGACCCACGGCAGACGGGCAGGCAGGGCGCAGTACGGATCTGGCTGTGTCCACTCACCCACGGCAGGCGGTCAGGCAGGGCGCAGTGCGGATCTGGCTGTGTCCACTCTCCCACGGCAGGCGGTCAGGCAGGGCGTAGTGCGGATCTGGCTGTGTCCACTCACCCACGGCAGGCGGTCAGGCAGAGCGCAGTGCGGATCTGGCTGTGTCCACGCACCCACAGCAGGCGGTCAGCAAGGGCGCAGTGCGGATCTGGCTGTGTCCACTGACCGACGGCAGACGGGCAGGCAGGGCGCATTGCGGATCTGGCTGTGTCCACTCGCCCACGGGAGACGGGCAGGCAGGGCGCAGTGCGTATCTGGCTGTGTCCACTCACCCACGGCAGGCGGTCAGGCGGGGCGCAGTGCGGATCTGGCTGTGTCCACTCACCCACAGCAGACGGTCAGGCAGGGCGCAGTGCGGATCTGGCTGTGTCCACTCGCCCACGGGAGACGGGCAGGCAGGGCGCAGTGCGGATCTGGCTGTGTCCACTCACCCACGCCAGATGGTAAGGCAGGGCGCAGTGCGGATCTGGCTGTGTCCACTCACTCACGGCAGACGGTCAGGCAGGGCGCAGTGCGGATCTGGCTGTGTCCACTCACCCACGGCAGACGGTCAGACAGGGTGCAGTGCGGATCTGGCTGTGTCCACTCACCCACGGGAGACGGGCAGGCAGGGCGCAGTGCGGATCTGGCTTTGTCCACTCACCCACGTGAGACGGGCAGGCAAGGCTCAGTGCGGATCTGGCTGTGTCCAATCACCCACGGGAGACGGGCAGGCAGGGCGCAGTGCGGATCTGGCTGTGTCCACTCAACCACGGCAGATGGTCAGGCAGGGCGCAGGGCGGATCTGGCTGTGTCCACTCACCCACGGCAGACGGGCAGGCAGGGCGCAGTGCGGATCTGGCTGTGTCCACTCGCCCACGGGAGACGGGCAGGCAGGGCGCAGTGCGTATCTGGCTGTGTCCACTCACCCACGGCAGGCGGTCAGGCAGGGCGCAGTGCGGATCTGGCTGTGTCCACTCACCCACGGCAGACGGTCAGGCAGGGCGCAGTGCGGATCTGGCTGTGTCCACTCAACCACGGCAGACTGTCAGGCAGGGCGCAGTGCGGATCTGGCTGTGTCCACTCGCCCACGGCAGACGGGCAGGCAGGGCGCAGTGCGGATCTGGCTGTGTCCACTCGCCCACGGGAGACGGGCAGGCAGGGCGCAGTGCGGATCTGGCTGTGTCCACTCATCCACGGCAGGCAGTCAGGCAGGGCGCAGTGCGGATCTGGCTGTGTCCACTCTCCCACGGCAAGCGGTCAGGCAGGTCGTAGTGCGGATCTGGCTGTGTCCACTAACCCACGGCAGACGGGCAGGCAGGGCGCAGTGCGGATCCGGCTGTGTCCACTCACCCACGGGAGATGGGCAGAGACGGTGATGTGTGGATCTGGCTATGTCCACTGACCCACGGCAGACGGGCAGGCAGGGCGCAGTACGGATCTGGCTGTGTCCACTCACCCACGGC
This sequence comes from Microcebus murinus, assembly GCF_040939455.1. Classification (NCBI taxonomy): domain Eukaryota; kingdom Metazoa; phylum Chordata; class Mammalia; order Primates; family Cheirogaleidae; genus Microcebus; species Microcebus murinus. Next base: position 31,873,931 of record NC_134125.1, on the reverse strand, counting down.
AGGCGGTCAGGCAGGGTGCAGTGCGGATCTGGCTTTGTCCACTCACCCACGGCAGGCGGTCAGGCAGGGCGTAGTGCGGATCTGGCTGTGTCCACTCACCCACGGCAGACGGGCAGGCAGGGCGCAGTGTGGATCTGGCTGTGTCCACTCAACCATGGTAGACGGTCAGGCAGGGCGCAGTGCGGATCTGGCTGTGTCCACTCACCCACGGCAGACGGGCAGGCAGGGCGCAGTGCGGATGTGGCTGTGTCCACTCGCCCACGGGAGACTTGCAGGCAGGGCGCAGTGCGGATCTGGCTGTGTCCACTCACCAACGGCAGGCGGTCAGGCAGGGCGCAGTGCGGATCTGGCTGTGTCCACGCACCCAGAGCAGGCGGTCAGCCAGGGCGCATTGCGGATCTGGCTGTGTCCACCCACCCACGGCAGACGGTCAGGCAGGGCGCAGTACTGATCTGGCTGTGTCCACTCACCCACGGCAGACGGGCAGGCAGGGCGCAGTGCGGATCTGGCTGTGTCCACTCACCCACGGGAGACGGGCAGGCAGGGCGCAGTGAGGATCTGGCTGTGTCTACACACCCACGAGGGACCGGCTGGCAGGGTGCTGTGTGGATTTGGCTGTATCCACTCACCCACCAGGGACGGGCAGGTAGGGTGCAGTGTGGATGTGGCTGTGTCCACACACCCACGGAGACGGGCAGGCAGGGTGCTGTCTGGAATTGGCTGTTTCCACTCACCCACGGGAGACGGGCAGGCAGGGTGCTGTCTGGATATGGCTTTGTCCACACACACATGGGGGATGGGCAGGCAGGGTGCTGTGTGGTTTTGGCTGTGTCCACTCACCTACGGGAGATGGGCAGGCCGGGTGCTGTGTGGTTTTGGCTGTGTCCACTCACCCACGGGAGACGGGCAGGCAGGGCGCAGTGCGGATCTGGCTGTGTCCACTCACCCACGGAAGACGGACAGGCAAGGCGCAGTGTGGATCTGGCTGTGTCCACTCACCCACGGCAGACGGGCAGGCAGAGCGCAGTGCGGATCTGGCTGTGTCCACTCACCCACAGCAGACGGTCAGGCAGGTCGCAGTGCGTATCTGGCTGTGTCCACTCACCCACGGCAGACGGGCAGGCAGGGCGCAGTGCGGATCTGGCTGTGTCCACTCGCCCACGGGAGACGGGCAGGCACGGCGCAGTGCGGATCTGGCTGTGTCCACTCACCCACGGCAGGCGGTCAGGCAGGGCGCAGTGCGGATCTCGCTGTGTCCACTCACCCACGACAGACGGTCAGGCAGGGCGCCGTGCGGATCTGGCTGTGTCCACTCACCCACGGCAGGCGGTCAGGCAGGGCGCAGTGCGGATCTGGCTGTGTCCACGCACCCACAGCAGGCGGTCAGCCAGGGCGCAGTGCGGATCTGGCTGTGTCCACTCACCCACGGCAGGCGGTCAGGCAGGGCCAGTGCGGATATGGCTGTGTCCACTCACCCACGGTAGACGGTCAGGCAGGGCGCAGTGCGGATCTGGTTGTGTCCACACACCCACGGGAGACGGGCAGGCAGGGCGGAGTGCGGTTCTGGCTGTGTCCACTCACCCACGGGAGACGGGCAGGCAGGGCGCAGTGCGGATCTTGTGTGTGCACTCACCCACGGGAGAAGGGCAGAGACGGTGCTGTGTGGATCTGGCTATGTCCACTGACCCACGGCAGACGGGCGGGCAGGGCGCAGTACGGATCTGGCTGTGTCCACTCACCCACGGCAGGCGGTCAGGCAGGGCGCAGTGCGGATCTGGCTGTGTCCACACACCCACGGGAGACGGGCAGGCAGGGCGCAGTGCGGATCTGGCTGTGTCCACTCACCCACGGGAGACGGGCAGGCAGGGCGCAGTGCGGATCTGGCTGTGTCCACTCACCCACGGGAGACGGGCAGAGACGGTGCTGTGTGGATCTGGCTATGTCCACTGACCCACGGCAGACGGGCGGGCAGGGCGAAGTACGGATCTGGCTGTGTCCACTCACCCACGGCAGGCGGTCAGGGAGGGCGCAGTGCGGATATGGCTGTGTCCACTCACCCACGGCAGACGGTCAGGCAGGGGGCAGTGCGAATCTGGCTGTGTCCACTCACCCACGGGAGACTGGTAGAGACGGTGCTGTGTGGATCTGGCTATGTCCACTGCCCCACGGCAGGCTGTCAGGCAGGGCGCAGTGCGGATATGGCTGTGTCCACTCACCCACGGCAGGCGGTCAGGCAGGGCGCAGTGCGGATCTGGCTGTGTCCACTCGCCCACGGGAGACGGGCAGGCAGGGCGCAGTGCGGATCTGGCTGTGTCCACTCACCCACGGCAGGCGGTCAGGCAGGGCGCAGTGCGGATCTGGCTGTGTCCACTCATTCACGGCAGACGGTCAGGCAGGGCACAGTGCGGATCTGACTGTGTCCACTCACCCACGGCAGGCGGTCAGGCAGGGCGGAGTGCGGATCTGGCTGTGTCCACGCACCCACAGCAGGCGGTCAGCCAGGGCGCAGTGCGGATCTGGCTGTGTCCACTCACCCACGGCAGGTGGTCAGGCAGGGCGCAGTACGGATCTGGCTGTGTCCACTCACCCACGGCAGACGGGCAGGCAGGGCGCAGTGCGGATCTGGCTGTGTCCACTCACACACGGCAGACGGTCAGGCAGGGCGCAGTGCGGATCTGGCTGTGTTCACTCACCCACGGCAGACGGGCAGGCAGGGCGCAGTGCGGATCTGGCTGTGTCCACTCGCCCACGGGAGACGGGAAGGCAGGGCGCAGTGCGGATCTGGCTGTGTCCACTCACCCACCGCAGGGGTCAGGCAGGGCGCAGTGCGGTTCTGGCTGTGTCCACTCACCCACGGAAGACGGGTAGGCAAGGCGCAGTGCGGATCTGGCTGTGTCCACTCACCCACGGGAGACGGGCAGAGACGGTGTTGTGTGGATCTGGCTATGTCCACTGACCCACGGCAGAAGGGCAGGCAGGGCGCAGTACGGAGCTGGCTGAGTCCACTCACCTACGGCAGGCGGTCAGGCAGGGTGCAGTGTGGATCTGGCTGTGTCCATTCACCCACGGGAGACGGGCAGGCAGGGCGCAGTGCGGATCTGGCTGTGTACACTCGCCCACGGGAGACGGGCAGGCAGGGCGCAGTGCGGATCTGGCTGTGTCCACTCGCCCACGGGAGACGGGCAGGCAGGGCGCAGTGCGGATCCGGCTGTGTCCACTCACCCACGGGAGATGGGCAGAGACGGTGCTGTGTGGATCTGGCTATGTCCACTGACCCACGGCAGACGGGAAGGCAGGGCGCAGTACGGATCTGGCTGTGTCCACTCACCCACGGCAGGCGGTCAGGCAGGGCGCAGTACGGATTTGGCTGTGTCCACTCACCCACGGCAGGCGGTCAGGCAGGGTGCAGTGTGGATCTGGCTGTGTCCACTCACCCACGGGAGACTGGCAGGCAGGGCGCAGTGCGGATCTGGCTGTGTCCACTCACCCACGGGAGACGGGCAGGCAGAACGCAGTGCGATTTTGGCTGTGTCCACTCACCCACGGGAGACGGGCAGGCAGGGCGCAGTGCGGATCTGGCTGTGTATACTCACCCACGGCAGGCGGTCAGGCAGGGCGCAGTGCGAATCTGGCTGTGTCCACTCATTCACGGCAGACGGTCATGCAAGGCACAGTGCGGATCTGGCTGTGTCCACTCACCCACGGCAGGCGGTCAGGCAGGGCGCAGTGCGGATCTGGCGGTGTCCACGCACCCACAGCAGGCGGTCAGCCAGGGCGCAGTGCGGATCTGGCTGTGTCCACTCACCCAGGGCAGGTGGTCAGGCAGGGCGTAGTGCGGATCTGGCTGTGTCCACTAACCCACGGCAGGCGGGCAGGCAGGGCGCAGTGTGGATCTGGCTGTGTCCACTCACCCACGGCAGACGGTCAGGCAGGGCGCAGTGCGGATCTGGCTGTGTCCACTCACCCACAGCAGACGGGTAGGCAGGGCGCAGTGCGGATCTGGCTGTGTCCACTCGCCCACGGGAGACGGGCAGACAGGGCGCAGTACGGATCTGGCTGTGTACACTCACCCACGACAGGCGGTCAGGCAGGGCGCAGTGCGGATCCGGCTGTGTCCAATCACCCCCGGGAGATGGGCAGAGACGGTGCTGTGTGGATCTGTCTATGTCCACTGACCCACGGCAGACGGGCAGGCAGGGCGCAGTACGGATCTGGCTGTGTCCACTCACCCACGGCAGGCGGTCAGGCAGGGCGCAGTGCGGATCTGGCTGTGTCCACTCTCCCACGGCAGGCGGTCAGGCAGGGCGTAGTGCGGATCTGGCTGTGTCCACTCACCCACGGCAGGCGGTCAGGCAGAGCGCAGTGCGGATCTGGCTGTGTCCACGCACCCACAGCAGGCGGTCAGCAAGGGCGCAGTGCGGATCTGGCTGTGTCCACTGACCGACGGCAGACGGGCAGGCAGGGCGCATTGCGGATCTGGCTGTGTCCACTCGCCCACGGGAGACGGGCAGGCAGGGCGCAGTGCGTATCTGGCTGTGTCCACTCACCCACGGCAGGCGGTCAGGCGGGGCGCAGTGCGGATCTGGCTGTGTCCACTCACCCACAGCAGACGGTCAGGCAGGGCGCAGTGCGGATCTGGCTGTGTCCACTCGCCCACGGGAGACGGGCAGGCAGGGCGCAGTGCGGATCTGGCTGTGTCCACTCACCCACGCCAGATGGTAAGGCAGGGCGCAGTGCGGATCTGGCTGTGTCCACTCACTCACGGCAGACGGTCAGGCAGGGCGCAGTGCGGATCTGGCTGTGTCCACTCACCCACGGCAGACGGTCAGACAGGGTGCAGTGCGGATCTGGCTGTGTCCACTCACCCACGGGAGACGGGCAGGCAGGGCGCAGTGCGGATCTGGCTTTGTCCACTCACCCACGTGAGACGGGCAGGCAAGGCTCAGTGCGGATCTGGCTGTGTCCAATCACCCACGGGAGACGGGCAGGCAGGGCGCAGTGCGGATCTGGCTGTGTCCACTCAACCACGGCAGATGGTCAGGCAGGGCGCAGGGCGGATCTGGCTGTGTCCACTCACCCACGGCAGACGGGCAGGCAGGGCGCAGTGCGGATCTGGCTGTGTCCACTCGCCCACGGGAGACGGGCAGGCAGGGCGCAGTGCGTATCTGGCTGTGTCCACTCACCCACGGCAGGCGGTCAGGCAGGGCGCAGTGCGGATCTGGCTGTGTCCACTCACCCACGGCAGACGGTCAGGCAGGGCGCAGTGCGGATCTGGCTGTGTCCACTCAACCACGGCAGACTGTCAGGCAGGGCGCAGTGCGGATCTGGCTGTGTCCACTCGCCCACGGCAGACGGGCAGGCAGGGCGCAGTGCGGATCTGGCTGTGTCCACTCGCCCACGGGAGACGGGCAGGCAGGGCGCAGTGCGGATCTCGCTGTGTCCACTCACCCACGGCAGGCGGTCAGGCAGGGCGCAGTGCTGATCTGGCTGTGTCCACGCACCCACAGCAGGCGGTCAGGCAGGGCGCAGTGCGGATCTGGCTATGTCCACTCACCCACGGCAGACGGGCAGGCAGGGCGCATTGCGGATCTGGCTGTGTCCACTCGCCCACGGCAGACGGGCAGGCAGGGCGCAGTGCGGATCTGGCTGTGTCCACTCGCCCACGGGAGACGGGCAGGCAGGGCGCAGTGCGGATCTGGCTGTGTCCACTCGCCCATGGCAGACGGGCAGGCAGGGCGCAGTGCGGATCTGGTTGTGTCCACTCGCCCACGGCAGACGGTCAGGCAGGGCCCAGTGCGGATCTGGCTGTGTCCACTCGCCCACGGCAAACGGGCATGCAGGGCGCAGTGCGGATCTGGCTGTGTCCACTCGCCCACGGGAGACGGGCAAGGAGGGCGCAGTGCGGATCTGGCTGTGTCCACTCACCCACGGCAGGCGGTCAGGCAGGGCGCAGTGCGGATCTGGCTGTGTACACTCGCCCACGGCAGACGGTCAGGCAGGGCGCAGTGCGGATCTGGCTGTGTCCACTCGCCCACGGCAGACGGGCAGGCAGGGCGCAGTGCGGATCTGGCTGTGTCCACTCACCCACGCCAGATGGTAAGGCAGGGCGCAGTGCGGATCTGGCTGTGTCCACTCACTCACGGCAGACGGTCAGGCAGGGCGCAGTGCGGATCTGGCTGTGTCCACTCACCCACGGCAGACGGTCAGACAGGGTGCAGTGCGGATCTGGCTGTGTCCACTCACCCACGGGAGACGGGCAGGCAGGGCGCAGTGCGGATCTGGCTGTGTCCACTCACCCACGTGAGACGGGCAGGCAAGGCTCAGTGCGGATCTGGCTGTGTCCACTCACCCACGGGAGACGGGCAGGCAGGGCGCAGTGCGGATCTGGCTGTGTCCACTCGCCCATGGAAGACGGGCAGGCAGGGCGCAGTGCGGATCTGTCTGTGTCCACTCACCCACGGGACACGGGCAGGGAGGGCGCAGTGCGGATCTGGCTGTGTCCACTCGCCCACGGAAGACGGGCAGGCAGGGCGCAGTGCGGATCTGTCTGTGTCCACTCACCTACGGGAAACGGGCAGGCAGGGCGCCGTGCGGATCTGGCTGTGTCCACTCACCCACAGCAAACGGTCAGGCAGGGCGCAGTGCGGATCTGGCTGTGTCCACTAACTGACGGGGGACGGGCAGGCAAGGCGCAGTGAGGATCTGGCTGTGTCCACTCACCCACCGGAAACGGGCAGGCAGGGCGCAGTGCGGATCTGGCTATGTCCACTCACCCACGGGAGACGGGCAGGCAGGGCGCAGTGCGGATCTGGCTGTGTCCCCTCACCCAGGGGAGATGGGCAGGCAAGGCGCAGTGCGGATCTGGCAATGTCCAATCACCCACGGGAGACGGGCAGAGAGGGTGATGTGTGGATATGGCTATGTCCACTGACCCACGGCAGACGGGCAGGCAGGGCGCAGTGCGCATCTGGCTGTGTCCACTCACCCACGGCAGATGGTCAGACAGGGCGCAGTGCGGATCTGGCTGTGTCCACTCGCCCACGGCAGACGGGCAGGCAGGGCGCAGTGCGGATCTGGCTGTGTCCACTCACCCACGTGAGACGGGCAGGCAAGGCTCAGTGCGGATCTGGCTGTGTCCACTCATTCACGGGAGACGGTCAGTCAGGGCGCAGTGCGGATCTGGCTGTGTCCACTCGCCCACGGGAGACGGGCAGTAAGGGCGCAGTGCGGATCTGGCTGTGTCCACTCACCCACGGCAGGCGGTCAGGCAGGGCGCAGTGCGGATATGGCTGTGTCCACTCACCCACGGCAGACAGTCAGGCAGGGCGCAGTGCGGATCTGGCTGTGTCCACTCACCCATGGCAGATGGGCAGGCAGGGCGCAGTGTGGATCTGGCTGTGTCCACTCACCCACGGCAGACGGTCAGGCAGGGCGCAGTGCGGATCTGGCTGTGTCCAATCACCCACGGCAGACGGGCAGGCAGGGCGCAGTGCGGATCTGGCTGTGTCCACTCGCCCACGGGAGACGGGCAGGCAGGGCGCAGTGCGTATCTGGCTGTGTCCACTCACCCACGGGAGACGAGCAGGCAGGGCGCAGTGCGGATCTGGCTGTGTCCACTCACCCACGGGAGACGGGCAAGCAGTGCGCAGTGTGGATCTGGCTGTGTCCACTGACCCACGGCAGACGGGCAGGCAGGGCGCAGTGTGGATCTGGCTGTGTCCACTCACTCACGGCAGACGGTCAGGCAGGGCGCAGTGCGGATCTGGCTGTGTCCACTCACACACGGCAGACGGGCAGGCAGGGCGCAGTGCGGATCTCGCTGTGTCCACTCACCCACGGCAGACGGTCAGGCAGGGTGCAGTGCGGATCTGGCTGTGTCCACTCACCCATGGTTGACGGGCAGGCAGGGCGCAGTGCGAATCTGGCTGTGTCTACTCACCCACGTGAAACGGGCAGTCAATGATCAGTGCGGATCTGGCATTGTCCACTCACCCACGGGAGACGGGCAGGCAGGGCGCAGTGCGGATCTGGCTGTGTCCACTCACCCACGGGAGACGGGCAGGAAGGCTCAGTGCGGATCTGGCTGTGTCCATTCATTCACAGGAGACGGGCAGGCAGGGCGCAGTGCGGATCTGGCTGTGTCCGCTCACAGACGGCAGGCAGTCAGGCAGGGCGCAGTGCGGATCTGGCTTTGTCCACTCACCCACGGCAGACGGTCAGGCAGGGCGCAGTGAGGATCTGGCTGTGTCCAGTCGCCCACGGCAGACGGGCAGGCAGGGCGTAGTGTGTATCTGGCTGTGTCCACTCACCCACGGCAGACGGTCAGGCTGGGCTCAGTGCGGATCTGGCTGTGTCCACTCGCCCACGGCAGACAGGCAGGCAGAGCGCAGTGCGTATCTGGCTGTGTCCACTCGCCCACGGGAGACAGGCAGGCAGGGTGCAGTGCGGATCTGGCTGTGTCCACTCACCCACGGCAGACGGTCAGGCAGGGCGCAGTGCAGATCTGGCTGTGTCCACTCGCCCACGGCAGACGGGCAGGCAGGGCGCAGTGCGGATCTGGCTGTGTCCACTCACCCATGGCAGATGGTCAGGCAGGGCGCAGTGCGGATCTGGCTGTGTCCACTCACCCACGGCAGACGGTCAGGCAGGGCGCAGTGCGGATCTGGCTGTGTTCACTCACCCTCGGCAGATGGGCAGGCAGGGCGCAGTGTGGATCTGGCTGTGTCCACTCACCCACGGCAGATGGTCAGGCAGGGCGCAGGGCGGATCTGGCTGTGTCCACTCACCCACGGCAGACGGGCAGGCAGGGCGCAGTGCGGATCTGGATGTGTCCACTCGCCCACGGGAGACGGGCAGGCAGGGCGCAGTGCGTATCTGGCTGTGTCCACTCACCCACGGCAGGCGGTCAGGCAGGGCGCAGTGCGGATCTGGCTGTGTCCACTCACCCACGGCAGACGGTCAGGCAGGGTGCAGTGCGGATCTGGCTGTGTCCACTCACCCACGGGAGACGGGCAGGCAGGGCGCAGTGCGGATCTGGCTGTGTCCACTCACCCACGTGAGACTGGCAGGCAAGGCTCAGTGCGGATCTGGCTGTGTCCACTCACCCACGGGAGACGGGCAGGCAGGGCGCAGTGAGGATCTGGCTGTGTCCACTCGCCCAAGGAAGACGGGCAGGCAGGGCGCAGTGCGGATCTGTCTGTGTCCACTCACCCACGGGAAACGGGCAGGGAGGGCGCAGTGCGGATCTGGCTGTGTCCACTCGCCCACAGAAGACGGGCAGGCAGGGCGCAGTGCGGATCTGTCTGTGTCCACTCACCTACGGGAAACGGGCAGGCAGGGCGCCGTGCGGATCTGGCTGTGTCCACTCACCCACAGCAAACGGTCAGGCAGGGCGCAGTGCGGATCTGGCTGTGTCCACTCACTGAAGGGGGACGGGCAGGCAAGGCGCAGTGCGGATCTGGCTGTGTCCACTCACCCACGGGAGACGGGCAGCAGGGCGCAGTGCGGATCTGGCTGTGTCCCCTCACCCAGGGGAGACGGGCAGGCAAGGCGCAGTGCGTATCTGGCAGTGTCCAATCACCCACGGAAGACGGGCAGAGAGGGTGATGTGTGGATATGGCTATGTCCACTGACCCACGGCAGACGGGCAGGCAGGGTGCAGTGCGCATCTGGCTGTGTCCACTCACCCACGGCAGACTGTCAGACAGGGCGCAGTGCGGATCTGGCTGTGTCCACTCGCCCACGGCAGACGGGCAGGCAGGGCGCAGTGCGGATCTGGCTGTGTCCACTCGCCCACGGGAGACGGGCAGGCAGGGCGCTGTGCGGATCTGGCTGTGTCCACTCGCCCACGGGAGACGGGCAGGCAAGGCTCAGTGCGGATCTGGCTGTGTCCACTCACCCACGGGAGACGGGCAGAGAGGGTGATGTGTGGATATGGCTATGTCCACTGACCCACGGCAGACGGGCAGGCAGGGCGCAGTGCGGATCTGGCTGTGTCCACTCACCCACGGCAGACGGTCAGACAGGGTGCAGTGCGGATCAGGCTGTGTCCACTCACCCACGGGAGACGGGCAGGCAGGGCGCACTGCGGATATTGCTGTGTCCACTCACCCACGTGAGAGGGGTAGGCAAGGCTCAGTGCGGATCTGGCTGTGTCCACTCACCCACGGGAGACGGGCAGGCAGGGCGCAGTGCGGATCTGGCTGTGTCCACTCACCCACGTGAGACGGGCAGGCAAGGCTCAGTGCGGATCTGGCTGTGTCCACTCATTCACGGGAGACGGTCAGTCAGGGCGCAGTGCGGATCTGGCTGTGTCCACTCGCCCACGGGAGACGGGCAGTAAGGGCGCAGTGCGGATCTGGCTGTGTCCACTCACCGCGGCAGGCAGTCAGGCAGGGCGCAGTGCGGATATGGCTGTGTCCACTCACCCACGGCAGACAGTCAGGCAGGGCGCAGTGCGGATCTGGCTGTGTCCACTCAGCCATGGCAGACGGGCAGGCAGGGCGCAGTGTGGATCTGGCTGTGTCCACTCACCCACCGCAGACGGTCAGGCAGGGCGCAGTGCGGATCTGGCTGTGTCCAATCACCCACGGCAGACGGGCAGGCAGGGCGCAGTGCGGATCTGGCTGTGTCCACTCGCCCACAGGAGACGGGCACGCAGGGCGCAGTGCGTATCTGGCTGTGTCCACTCACCCACGGGAGACGAGCATGCAGGGCGCAGTGCGGATCTGGCTGTGTCCACTCACCCACGGGAGACGGGCAGGCAGGGCGCAGTGTGGATCTGGCTGTGTCCACTCACCCACGTCAGAAGGGCAGGCAGGGCGCAGTGCGAATCTGGCTGTGTCTACTCACCCACGTGAAACGGGCAGGCAATGATCAGTGCGGATCTGGCATTGTCCACTCACCCACGGGAGACGGGCAGGCAGGGCGCAGTGCGGATCTGGCTGTGTCCACTCACCCACGGGAGACGGGCAGGAAGGCTCAGTGCGGATCTGGCTGTGTCCGCTCACAGACGGCAGGCAGTCAGGCAGGGCGCAGTGCGGATCTGGCTTTGTCCACTCACCCACGGCAGACGGTCAGGCAGGGCGCAGTGAGGATCTGGCTGTGTCCAGTCGCCCACGGCAGACGGGCAGGCAGGGCGTAGTGTGGATCTGGCTGTGTCCACTCACCCACGGCAGACGGTCAGGCTGGGTTCAGTGCGGATCTGGCTGTGTCCACTCGCCCACGGCAGACAGGCAGGCAGAGCGCAGTGCATATTTGGCTGTGTCCACTCGCCCACGGGAGACAGGCAGGCAGGGCGCAGTGCGAATCTGGCTGTGTCCACTCACCCACGGCAGACGGTCAGGCGGGGCGCAGTGCAGATCTGGCTGTGTCCACTCGCCCACGGCAGACGGGCAGGCAGGGCGCAGTGCGGATCTGGCTGTGTCCACTCACCCATGGCAGATGGTCAGGCAGGGCGCAGTGCGGATCTGGCTGTGTCCACTCACCCACGGCAGACGGGCAGGCAGTGCGCAGTGCGGATCTGGCTGTGTCCACTCGCCCACGGGAGACGGGCAGGCAGGGCGCAGTGCGGATCTGGCTGTGTCCACTCACCCACGGGAGACGGGCAGGCAGGGCGCAGTGCGGATCTGGCTGTGTACACTCACTGACGGGAGACGGGCAGGCAAGGCGCAGTGCGGATCTGGCTGTGTCCACTCACCCACGGGGGACGGGCAGGCAGGGCGCAGTGCGGATCTGGCTGTGTCCACTCGCCCACGGCAGACGGGCAGGCAGGGCGCAGTGCGGATCTGGCTGTGTCCTCTCGCCCACGGGAGACGGGCAGGCAGGGCGCAGTGCGGATCTGGCTGTGTCCACTCGCCCACGGGAGACGGGCAGGCAAGGCTCAGTGCGGATCTGGCTGTGTCCACTCACCCACGGGAGACGGGGAGAGAGGGTGATGTGTGGATATGGCTATGTCCACTGACCCACGGCAGACGGGCAGGCAGGGCGCAGTGCGCATCTGGCTGTGTCCACTCACCCACGGCAGACGGTCAGACAGGGTGCAGTGCGGATCTGGCTGTGTCCACTCACCCACGGGAGACGGACAGGCAGGGCGCACTGCGGATCTTGCTGTGTCCACTCACCCACGTGAGAGGGGCAGGCAAGGCTCAGTGCGGATCTGGCTGTGTCCACTCACCCACGGGAGACGGGCAGGCAGGGCGCAGTGCGGATCTGGCTGTGTCCACTCACCCACGTGAGACGGGCAGGCAAGGCTCAGTGCGGATCTGGCTGTGTCCACTCATTCACGGGAGACGGTCAGTCAGGGCGCAGTGCGGATCTGGCTGTGTCCACTCGCCCACGGGAGACGGGCAGTAAGGGCGCAGTGCGGATCTGGCTGTGTCCACTCACCCACGGCAGACGGTCAGGCAGGGCCCAGTGCGGATCTGGCTGTGTCCACTCGCCCACGGCAGACGGTCAGGCAGGGCGCAGTGCGGATCTGGCTGTGTCCACTCACCCACGGCAGACGGGCAGGCAGGGCGCAGTGCGGATCTGGCTGTGTCAATTCGCCCACGGGAGACGGGCAGGCAGGGCGCAGTGCGTATCTGGCTGTGTCCACTCACCCACGGCAGGCGGTCAGGCAGGGCGCAGTGCAGATCTGGCTGTTTCCACTCACCCACGGCAGACGGTCAGCCAGGGCGCAGTGCGGATCTGGCTATGTCCACTCACCCACGGCAGACGGTCAGGCAGGGCGCAGTGCGGATCTGGGTGTGTCCACTCACCCATGGGAGACGGGCAAAGAGGGTGCTGTGTGGATCTGCCTATGTACACTGACCCACGTCAGATGGGCAGGCAGGGCGCAGTGCGAATCTGGCTGTGTCCAATCACCCACGGCAGACGGGCAGGCAGGGCGCAGTGCGGATCTGGCTGTGTCAAATCACCCACGGCAGACGGGCAGGAAAGGCGCACTGTTGATCTGGCTGTGACCACTCACCCACGGGAGACGGGCAGAGAGGGTGCTGTGTGGATCTAGCTATGTCCACTGACACACGGCAGACGGGAAGGCCGGGTACAGTGCGGATCTGGCTGTGTCCAATCACCCACGGCAGACGGGCAGGCAGGGCGCAGTGCGGATCAGGCTGTGTCCACTCACCCACGGCAGACGGTCAGGCAGGGTGCAGTGCGGATCTGGCTGTGTACACTCACCCAAGGGAGACGGGTAGGAAGGCACAGTTTGGATCTGGCTGTGTCCACTCACCCACCTGAGATGGGCAGAGAGGGTGCTGTGTGGATCTGGCTATGTCCACTGACCCACGGCAGACGGTCAGGCAGGGCGCAGTGCGGATCTGGCTATGTCCACTCACCCATGGGAGACGGGCAGGCAGGGCGCAGTGCGGATCTGGATGTGTCCACTCACACACGGCAGACAGGCAGGGAGGGCGCAGTGCGGATCTGGCTGTGTCCACTCACCCATGGGAGACTGGCAGGCAAGGCGCAGTGTGGATTTGGCTGTGACCACTCACCCACGGGAGACGGGCAGAGAGTTTGCTGTGTGGATCTGGCTATGTCCACTGATCCACGGCAGACGGGCAGGGAGGGCGCAGTGCAGATCTCGCTGTGTCCACTCACCCACGGCAGACGGGCAGGCTGGCGCAATGCGGATCTGGCTGTGTCCACTCACCCAAGGGAGACAGCGAGGCAAGGTGCAGTGTGGATCTGGCTGTGTCCACTGACCCACGGGAGACGGGCAGAGAGGGTGCTGTGTGGATCTGACTATGTACACTGACCCACGGCAGACGAGCAGGCAGGGCGCAATGCGGATCTGGCTGTGTCCACTCACCTACTGCAGACGGTCAGGAAGGGCGCAGTGCGGATCTGGCTGTGTCCACTCACCCACGGGAGACGGGCAGGCAGGGCGCAGTGCGGATCTGGCTGTGTCTACTCACCCACGGCAGACGATAAGGCAGGGCGCAGTGCGGATCTGGCTGTGTCCACTCACCCACGGGAGACGGGCAGGCAAGGCGTAGTGTGGATCTGGCTGTGTCCACTCACCCACAGGAGACGGGCAGAGAGAGTGCTGTGTGGTTCTGTCTACGTACACTGACCCACGGCAGACGGGCACGCAGGGCGCAGTGCGGATCTGAGTGTGTCCACTCACCCACGGGAGACGGGCAAAGAGGGTGCTGTGTGGATCTGCCTATGTACACTGACCCACGTCAGACGGGCAGGCAGGGCGCAGTTCGGATCTGGCTGTGTCCAATCTCACACGGCAGACGGGCAGGCAGGGCGCAGTGCGGATCTGGCTGTGTCCAATCACCCACGGCAGACGGGCAGGCAGGGCGCAGTGAGGATCTGGCTGCGTCCACTCACCCACGGCAGACGGTCAGGCAGGGCGCAGTGCGGATCTGGCTGTGTCCAATCACCCACGGGAGACGGGTAGGCAAGGCGCCGTGTGGATCTGGCTGTGTCCACTCACCCTCGGGAGACGGGCAGAGAGGGTGCTGTGTGGATCTGGCTATGTCCACTGACCCACGGCAGACGGGCAGGCTGGGCGCAGTGCGGATCTGGCTGTGTCCACTCACCCACGGGAGACGGGCAGGCAGGGCGCAGTGCGGATCTGGCTGTGTCCACTCACCCATGGGAGATGGGCAGGCAAGGCGCAGTGTGGATCTGGCTGTGTCCACTCACCCACGGGAGACGGGCAGAGAGGTTGCTGTGTGGATCTGGCTATGTCCACACACCCACGGCAGACGGGCAGGGAGGGCGCAGTGCGGATCTCGCTTTGTCCACTCACCCACGGCAGACGGGCAGGCAGGGCGCAGTGCGGATCTGGCTGTGTCCACTCACCCACGGCAGACGGGCAAGCAGGGCGCAGTGCGGATCTGGCTGTGTCCACTCACCCACGGCAGACGGTAAGGCAAGACGCAGTGTGGATCTGGCTGTTTCCACTCACCCACGGGAGACGGGCAGAAAGGGCGCTGTGTGGATCTGGCTATGTCCACTGACCGACGGCAGACTGGCAGGCAGGGCACAGTGCGGATCTGGCTGTGTCCACTCACCCACGGCAGACGGGCAGGCAGGGCGCAGTGCGAATCTGGCTATGTCCACTCACCCACGGGAGACAGGTAGGCAAGGCGCAGTGTGGATCTGGCTGTGTCCACTCACCCACGGGAGACGGGCAGAGAGGGTGCTGTCCGGATCTGGCTATGTCCACTGACCCACGGCAGACGGGCAAGCAGGGCGCAGTGTGGATCTGGCTGTGTCCACTCAAAAACGGGAGACAGTCAGAGAGGGTGCTTTGTGGATCTGGCTATGTCCAATGACCCACGGCAGACGGGCAGGCAGGGCGCAGTGCGGATCTGGCTGTGTCCACTCACACACCGGAGACGGGCAGGCAGGGCGCACTGTGGATCTGGTTGTGTCCACTCACCTACGGGAGACGGGCACAGAGTGTGCTGTGTGGAACTGGATATGTCCACTGACCAACGGCAGACGGGCAGGCAGGGCGCAAAGCGGATCTGGCTGTGTCCACTCACCCACGGAATACGGGCAGGCAAGGTGCAGTGTGGATCTGGCTGTGTCCACTCACCCACGGGAGACGGGCAGAGAGGGTTCTGTGTGGATCTGGCTATGTCCACTGACCCACGGAAGACGGGCCGGCAGGGCGCAGTGCGGATCTGGCTGTGTACACTCACACACGGGAGATGGGCAGGCAGGGTGCAGTGCGGATCTGTCTGTGTCCACTCTCCCACGGGAGACGGGCAGGCAAGGCGCAGTGTGGATCTGGCTGTGTCCACTCACCCACGGGAGACGGGTAGGCAAGGCGCAGTGTGGATATGGCTATGTCCACTGACCCACGGGAGATGGGCAGAGAGGGTGCTGTGTGAATCTGGCTATGTCCACTGATCCACGGCAGACGGGTAGGGAGGGCGCAGTGTGGATCTGGCTATGTCCACTCTCCCACGGGAGACGGGGAGGCAGGGCGCAGTGCGTATCTGGATGTGTCCACTCACACACGGCAGACAGGCAGGGAGGGCGCACTGCGGATCTGGCTGTGTCCACTCACCCATGGGAGACTGGCAGGCAAGGCGCAGTGTGGATCTGGCTGTGTCCACTCACCCACGGGAGTCGGGCAGAGAGGTTGCTGTGTGGATCTTGCTATGTCCACTGATCCACGGCAGACGGGTAGGGAGGGCGCAGTGCAGATCTCGCTGTGTCCACTCACCCACGGCAGACGGGCAGGCTGGCGCAATGCGGATCTGGCTGTGTCCACTCACACACGGGAGACGGCGAGGCAAGGTGCAGTGTGGATCTGGCTGTGTCCACTCACCCACGGGAGACGGGCAGAGAGGGTGCTCTGTGGATCTGACAATGTACACTGACCCACGGCAGACGAGCAGGCAGGGCGCAATGCGGATCTGGCTGTGTCCACTCACCCACTGCAGACGGTCAGGAAGGGCGCAGTGCGGATCTGGCTGTGTCCACTCACCCACGGGAGACGACCAGGAAGGGCGCAGTGCGGATCTGGCTGTGTCTACTCACCCACGGCATACGATTAGGCAGGGCGCAGTGCGGATCTGGCTGTGTCCACTCACCCACGGGAGACGGGCAGGCAAGGCGTAGTGTGGATCTGGCTGTGTCCACTCACCCACGGGAGACGGGCAGAGAGTGTGCTGTGTGGATCTGGCTATGTACACTGACCCACGGCAGACGGGCAGGCAGGGCGCAGTGCGGATCTGGCTGTGTCCAATCACCCACGGCAGACGGGCAGGCAGGGCGCAGTGAGGATCTGGCTGTGTCCACTCACCCACGGCAGACGGTCAGGCAGGGCGCAGTGCGGATCTGGCTGTGTCCAATCACCCACGGGAGACGGGTAGGCAAGGCGCCGTGTGGATCTGGCTGTGTCCACTCACCCACGGGAGACGGGCAGAGAGGGTGCTGTGTGGATCTGGCTATATCCACTGACCCAAGGCAGACTGGCAGGCAGGGCGCAGTGCGGATCTGGCTGTGTCCAATCACCCACGGGAGACCGGTAGGCAAGGCACAGTGTGGATCTGGCTGTGTCCACTCACCCACGGGAGACGGGCAGAGAGAGTGCTGTGTTGTTCTGGCTGTGTCCACACACCCACGGGAGACGGGTAGGCAAGGCGCAGTGTGGATATGGCTGTGTCCACTCACCCACGAGAGACGGGCAGAGAGGGTGCTGTGTTGATCTGGCTGTGTCCACACACCCACGGGAGACGGGTAGGCAAGGCGCAGTGTTGATCTGGCTGTGTCCACTCACCCACGGGTGACGGGCAGAGAGGGTGCTGTGTGGATCTGGCTATGTCCACTGACCCACGGCAGACGGGCAGGCAGGGCGAAGTGCGGATCTGGCTGTGTCCACTCACCCACGGCAGACGGGCAGGCAGGGCGCAGTGCGGATCTGGATGTGTCCACTCGCCCACGGGAGACGGAAAGGCAAGGCGCAGTGTGCATCTGGCTGTGTCCACTCACCCACGGGAGACGGGCAAGGGGGTGCTGTATGTATCTGGCTATGTACACTGACCCACGGCAGACAAGCAGGCAGGGCGGTGTGCGGATCTGGCTGTGTCCACTCACCCACGGGAGACGGGCAGGCAGGGCGCAGTGCGGATCTGGCTGTGTCCACTCACCCACGGCAGACGGGCAGGCAAGGCGCAGTGTGGATATGGCTGTGTCCACTCACCCACGGGAGACGGGACGAAAGGGCGCTGTGTGGATCTGGCTCTGTCCACTGACCCACGGCAGACGGGAAGGAAGGGCGCAGTGCGGATCTGGCTGTGTCCACTCACCCACGGGAGACGGGCAAGGGGGTGCTGTATGTATCTGGCTATGTACACTGACCCACGGCAGACAAGCAGGCAGGGCGATGTGCGGATCTGGCTGTGTCCACTCACCCACGGGAGACGGGCAGGCAGGGCGCAGTGCGGATCTGGCTGTGTCCACTCACCCACGGGAGACGGGCAGGCAGGGCGCAGTGCGGATCTGGCTGTGTCCACTCACCCACGGCAGACGGGCAGGCAAGGCGCAGTTTGGATCTGGCTGTGTCCACTCACCCACGGGAGACGGGCAGAAAGTGCGCTGTGTGGATCTGGCTCTGTCCACTGACCCACCGCAGACGGGAAGGCAGGGTGCAGTGCGGATCTGGCTGTGTCCAATCACCCGCGGCAGACGGGCAGGCAGGGCGCAGTGCGGATCTGGCTGTGTCCACTCACCCACGGGAGACGGGCCGAGAGGGTGCTGTGTGGATTTGGCTATGTCCACTGACCCACGGCAGACGGGCAGGCATGGCGCAGTGCGGATCTGGCTGTGTCCACTCACCCACGGGAGACGGGCAGGCAGGGCGCAGTGTGGATCTGGCTGTGTCCACTCACCCACGGGAGACATGCAGGCAAGGCGCAGTGTGGATCTGGCTGTGTCCACTCACCCACGGGAGACGGGCAGAAAGTGCGCTGTGTGGATCTTGCTCTGTCCACTGACCCACGGCAGACAGGAAGGCAGGGCGCAGTGCGGATCTGGCTGTGTCCAATCACCCACGGCAGACGGGCAGGCAGGGCGCAGTGCGGATCTGGCTGTGTCCACTCACCCACGGCAGACGGTCAGGCAGGGCGCAGTGCGGATCTGGCTCTGTCCACTCACCCTTGGGAGACGGGTAGGCAGGGCGCAGTGTGGATCTGGCTGTGTCCACTGACCTACGCAGACGGGCAGGCAGGGCGAAGTGCGGATTTGGCTGTGTTAATTCACCCACGGCAGATGGGCAGGCAGGGCGCAGTGCAGATCAGCTGTGTCCACTCATCCACGGGAGACGGGCAGGCAAGGCGCAGTGTGGATCTGGCTTTGTCCACTCACCCAAGGGACACGGGCAGAGAGGGTGCTGTGTGGATCTGGCTATGTCCACTGACCCACGGCAGAGGGGCAGGCAGGGCGCAGTGCGGACCTCGCTGTGTCCAATCACCCACGGCAGACGGTCAGGCAGGGTGCAGTGCGGATCTGGCGGTGTCCACTCACCCACGGGAGACGGGCAGGCAGGGCGCAGTGCGGATCTGGCTATGTCCACTCTCCCACGGGAGACGGGCAGGCAGGGCGCAGTGCGGATCTGCATGTGTCCACTCAGACACGGCAGACAAGCAGGGAGGGCGCAGTGCGGATCTGGCTGTGTCCACTCACCAATGGGAGACTGGCAGGCAAGGCGCAGTGTGGATTTGGCTGTGTCCACTCACCCACGGGAGACGGGCAGAGAGGTTGCTGTGTGGATCTGGCTATGTCCACTGATCCACGGCAGACGGGCAGGGAGGGCGCAGTGCAGATCTCGCTGTGTCCACTCACCCACGGCAGACGGGCAGGCTGGCGCAATGCGGA
The DNA here is from genome assembly GCF_040939455.1 of Microcebus murinus. NCBI lineage: Eukaryota > Metazoa > Chordata > Mammalia > Primates > Cheirogaleidae > Microcebus > Microcebus murinus. The sequence continues at coordinate 31,854,575 of NC_134125.1, read as the reverse complement.
TCTGGCTGTGTCCACTCTCCCACGGGAGACAGCGAGGCAAGGTGCGGTGTGGATCTGGCTGTGTCCACTGACCCACGGGAGACGGGCAGAGAGTGTGCTGTGCGGATCTGACTATGTACACTGACCCACGGCAGACGAGCAGGCAGGGCGCAATGCGGATCTGGCTGTGTCCACTCACCTACTGCAGACGGTCAGGAAGGGCATAGTGCGGATCTGGCTGTGTCCACTCACCCACGGGAGAAGGGCAGGCAGGGCGCAGTGCGGATCTGGCTGTGTCTACTCACCCACGGCATACGATTAGGCAGGGCGCAGTGCGGCTCTGGCTGTGTCCACTCACCCACAGGAGACGGGCAGGCAAGGCGTAGTGTGGATCTGGCTGTGTCCACTCACCCACTGGAGACAGGCAGAGAGAGTGCTGTGTGGATCTGGCTATGTATACTGACCCACGGCAGACGGGCAGGCAGGGCGCAGTGCGGATCTGAGTGTGTCCACTCACCCAAGGGAGACGGGCAAAGAGGGTGCTGTGTGGATCTGCCTATGTACACTGACCCACGTCAGACGGGCAGGCAGGGCGCAGTTCGGATCTGGCTGTGTCCAATCACCCACGGCAGACGGGCAGGCAGGGCGCAGTGCGGATCTGGCTGTGTCCAATCACCCACGGCAGACGGGCAGGCAGGGCGCAGTGAGGATCTGGCTGCGTCCACTCACCCACGGCAGACGGTCAGGCAGGGCGCAGTGCGGATCTGGCTGTGTCCAATCACCCACGGGAGACGGGTAGGCAAGGCGCCGTGTGGATCTGGCTGTGTCCACTCACCCACGGGAGACGGGCAGAGAGGGTGCTGTGTGGATCTGGCTATGTCCACTGACCCACGGCAGACGGGCAGGCTGGGCGCAGTGCGGATATGGCTGTGTCCACTCACCCACGGGAGACGGGCAGGCAGGGCGCAGTTCGGATCTGGCTGTGTCCACTCACCCATGGGAGATGGGCAGGCAAGGTGCAGTGTGGATCTGGCTGTGTCCACTCACCCACGGGAGACGGGCAGAGAGGTTGCTGTGTGGATCTGGCTATGTCCACAGACCCACGGCAGACGGGCAGGGAGGGCGCAGTGCGGATCTCGCTTTGTCCACTCACCCACGGCAGACGGGCATGCAGGGCACAGTGCGGAACTGGCTGTGTCCACTCACCCACGGCAGACGGGCAGGCAGGGCGCAGTGCGGATCTGGCTGTGTCCACTCACCCACGGCAGACGGTAAGGCAAGGCGCAGTGTGGATCTGGCTGTTTCCACTCACCCACGGGAGACGGGCAGAAAGGGCGCTGTGTGGATCTGGCTATGTCCACTGACCCACGGCAGACTGGCAGGCAGGGCACAGTGCGGATCTGGCTGTGTCCACTCACCCACGGGAGACGGGCAGGCAGGGCGCAGTGCGGATCTGGCTGTGTCCACTCACCCACGGGAGACAGGTAGGCAAGGACCAGTGTGGATCTGGCTGTGTCCACTCACCCACGGGAGACGGGCAGAGAGGGTGCTGTCCGGATCTGGCTATGTCCACAGACCCACGGCAGACGGGCAGGCAGGGCGCAGTGCGGATGTGGCGGGGTCCAATCACCCACGGCAGACAGGCAGGCAGGGCGCAGTGCGGATCTGGCTGTGTCCACTCACCCACGGCAGACGGTCAGGCAGGGCGCAGTGCGGATCTGGCGGTGTCCACTCACCCACGGGAGACGGGCAGGCAGGGCGCAGTGTGTATATGGCTATGTCCACTCTCCCACGGAGGACAAGCAGGCAAGGAGCAGTGTGGATCTGGCTGTGTCCACTCACCCAAGGGACACGGGCAGAGAGGGTGCTGTGTGGATATGGCTATGTCCACTGACCCACGGCAGAGGGGCAGGCAGGGCGCAGTGCGGATCTCGCTGTGTCCAATCACGCAGGGCAGACGGTCAGGCAGGGTGCAGTGCGGATCTGGCTGTGTCCACTCACCCACGGGAGACGGGCAGGAAAGGCGCACTGTTGATCTGGCTGTGACCACTCACCCACGGGAGACGGGCAGAGAGGGTGCTGTGTGGATCTAGCTATGTCCACTGACCCACGGCAGACGGGCAGGCCGGGTACAGTGCGGATCTGGCTGTGTCCAATCACCCACGGCAGACGGGCAGGCAGGGCGCAGTGCGGATCTGGCTGTGTCCACTCACCCACGGTAGACGGTCAGGCAGGGTGCAGTGCGGATCTGGCTGTGTCCACTCACCCAAGGGAGACGGGTAGGCAAGGCACAGTGTGGATCTGGCTGTGTCCACTCACCCACCTGAGATGGGCAGAGAGGGTGCTGTGTGGATCTGGCTATGTCCACTGACCCACGGCAGACGGGCAGGCAGGGCGCAGTGCGGATCTGGCTGTGTCCACTCACCCACGGCAGACGGTCAGGAAGGGCGCAGTGCGGATCTGGCTGTGTCCACTCACCCACGGGAGACGGGCAGGCAGGGCGCAGTGCGGATCTGGCTGTGTCCACTCACCCACGGGAGACGGGCAGGCAGGGCGCAGTGCGGATCTGGCTGTGTCCACTCACCCACGGGAGACGGGCAGGCAAGGCGCAGTGTGGATCTGGCTATGTCCACTCACCCACGGGAGACGGCCAGAAAGGGCGCTGTGTGGATCTGGCTATGTCCTCTGACCCACGGCAGACGGGTAGGCAAGGCACAGTGTGGATCTGGCTGTGTCCACTCACCACGGGAGACGGGTAGAGAGGGTGCTGTGTGGATCTGGCTATGTAAACTTATCACGGCAGACGGGCAGGCAGGGCGCAGTGCGGATCTGGCTGAGTCCACTCACCCACGGCAGACGGTCAGGCAGGGCGCAGTGCGGATCTGGATGTGTCCACTCACACACGGCAGACAGGCAGGTAGGGCGCAGTGCGGATCTGGCTGTTTCCACTCACCCATGGGAGACTGGCAGGCAAGGCGCAGTTTGGATTTGGCTGTGTCCTCTCACCCACGGGAGACGGGCAGAGAGGTTGCTGTGTGGATCTGGCTATGTCCACTGATCCATGGCAGACGGGCAGGGAGGGCGCATGCAGATCTCGCTGTGTCCACTCACGCACGGCAGACGGGCAGGTTGGCGCAATGCGGATCTGCCTGTGTCCACTCACCCACGGGAGACGGCGAGGCAAGGTGCAGTGTGGATCTGGCTGTGTCCACTCACGCACGGGAGACGGTCAGAGAGGGTGCTGTGTGGATCTGACAATGTACACTGACCCACGGCAGACGAACAGGCAGGGCGTAATGCGGATCTGGCTGTGTCCACTCACCCACTGCAGACGGTCAGGAAGGGCGCAGTGCGGATCTGGCTGTGTCCTCTCACCCACGGGAGACGGGCAGGCAGGGCGCAGTGCGGATCTGACTGTGTCTACTCACCCACGGCATACGATTAGGCAGGGCGCAGTGCGGATCTGGCTGTGTCCACTCACCCACGGGAGACGGGCAGGCAAGGCGTAGTGTGGATCTGGCTGTGTCCACTCACCCACGGGAGACCCGTAGGCAAGGCGCAGTGTGGATCTGGCTGTGTGCATTCAACTACGGGAGACGGGCAGGCAGGGCGCAGTGCAATCTGGCGGTGTCCACTCACCCACGGCAGACGGGCAGGCAGGGCGCAGTGCATATCTGGCTGTGTCGACTCACCCACGGCAGACCGGCAGGCAGGGCGCAGTGCGGATTTGGCTGTGTCCACTCACCCACGGGAGACGGGCAGAGAGGGTGCTGTGTGGATCTGGCTATGTGAACTGACCCACGGCAGACGGGCAGGCAGGGCGCAGTGCGGATCTGGCTGTGTCCACTCAACCATGGGAGACGGGCAGGCAGGGCGCAGTGCGGATCTGGCTGTGTCCACTCACCCACGGGAGACGGGCAGGCAAGGCGTAGTGTGGATCTGGCTGTGTCCACTCCCCCACGGGAGACGGGCAGAAAGGGCGCTGTGTGGATCTGGCTATGTCCACTGACCCACGGAAGACGGGCAGGCAGGGTGCAGTGCGTATCTGGCTGTGTCCACTCACTAACGGCAGACGGTCAGGCAGGGCGCCGTGCGGATCTGGCTGTGTCCACTCACCAACGGGAGACGGGCAGGCAGGGCACAGTGCGGATATGGCTGTTTCCACTCACTCACGGGAGACGGGCAGGCAAGGCGCAGTGTGGATCTGGCTGTATCCAATCACCCACGGGAGACGGGCAGAGAGGGTGCTGTGTGGATCTGACTATGTCCACTGACCCACGTCAGACTGGTAGGAAGGGCGCAGTGCGGATCTGGCTGTGTCCACTGACCCATGGGAGACGGGCAGGCAAGGCGCAGTGCAGATCTGGCTGTGTACACTGTCCCACGGCACACGGGCAGGCAGGGCGCAGTGCGGATCTGGCTGTGTCCACTCACCAACGGGAGACGGGCAAGGGGGTGTTCTTTGGATCTGGCTATGTCCACTGACCCAGGGCAGACGGGCAGGCAGGGCGGTGTGCGGATCTGGCTGTGTCCACTCACCCACGGGAGACGAGGAGAGAGGGTGCCGAGTGGATCTGGCTATGTCCACTGACCCACGGCAGACGGGCATGCAGGGCGCAGTGCAGATCTGGCTGTGTCCCCTAAGTCACGGCAGACGGTCAGGCAGGGCGCAATGCGAATTGGCTGTGTCCACTCACCCACGTGAGAGGGGTAGGCAAGGCGCAGTGTGGATCTGGCAGTGTCCACTCACCCACGGGAAACGGGCAGAGAGGGTCCTGTGTGGATCTGGCTATGTCCACTCACCCACGGCAGACGGGCAGGCAGGGCGCAGTGCGGATCTGGCTGTGTCCACTCACCCACGGCAGACGGGCAGGCAGGGCGCAGTGCGGATCTGGCTGTGTCCACTCACCCACGGGAGACGGGCAGGCAAGGCGCAGTGCGGATCTAGCTGTGTCCACTCACCCACGGGAGACGGGCAGGCAGAACGTAGTGCGGATCTGGCTGTGTCCACTCACCCACGGGAGACGGGCAGGCAAGGCGCAGTGTGGATCTGGCTGTGTCCACTCACCCACAAGAGACGGACAGAGAGAGTGCTGTGTGGATCTGGCTATGTCCACTGACCCACGGCAGACGGGCAGGCAGGGCGCAGTGCGGATCTGGCTGTGCCCCCTCACCCATAGCAGACGGTCAGGCAGGGCGCAGTGCGGATCTGGCTGTGTCCACTCACCCACGGGAGACGGGCAGACAGGGCGCAGTGCGGATCTGGATGTGTCCAGTCACCCACGGGATACGGGCAGAGAGGGTGCTGTGTGGATCTGGCTATGTCCACTGACCCACGGCAGACGGTCAGGGAGGGCGCAGTGCCGATCTGGCTGTGTGCACTCACCCACGGGAGACGGGCAGGCAAGGTGCAGTGTGGATCTGGCTGTGTCCACTCACCCACAAGAGACGGACAGAGAGGGTGCTGTGTGGATCTGGCTATGTCCACTGACCAACGGCAGACGGGCAGGCAGGGCGCAGTGTGGATGTGGCTGTGCCCCCTCACCCACAGCAGACGGTCAGGCAGGGCGCAGTGCGGATCTGGCTGTGTGCACTCAACCACGGGAGACGGGCAGGCAGGGCGCAGTGCAGATCTGGCGGTGTCCACTCACCCACGGCAGACGGGCAGGCAGGGCGCAGTGCATATCTGGCTGTGTCGACTCACCCACGGCAGACGAGCAGGCAGAGCGCAGTGCGTATTTGGCTGTGTCCATTCACCCACGGGAGACGGGCAGAGAGGGTGCTGTGGGGATCTGGCTATGTGAACTGACCACGGCAGACGGGCAGGCAGGGCGCAGTGCGGATCTGGCTGTGTCCAATCACCCACGGCAGACGAGCAGGCAGGGCGCAGTGCGGATCTGTCTGTGTCCACTCAACCACGGGAGACGGGCAGGCAGGGCGCAGTGCGGAACTGGCTGTGTCCACTCACCCACGGGAGACGGGCAGGCAAGGCGCAGTGTGGATCTGGCTGTGTCCACTCCCCCACGGGAGACGGGCAGAAAGGGCGCTGTGTGGATCTGGCTATGTCCACTGACCCACAGAAGACGGGCAGGCAGGGTGCAGTGCGAATCTGGCTGTGTCCACTCACTAACGGCAGACGGTCAGGCAGGGCACCGTGCGGATCTGGCTGTGTCCACTCACCCACGGGAGAACCGTAGGCAAGGCGCAGTGTGGATCTGGCTGTGTGCACTAAACCACGGGAGATGGGCAGGCAGGGCGCAGTGCAATCTGGCGGTGTCCACTCACCCACGGCAGACGGGCAGGCAGGGCGCAGTGCATATCTGGCTGTGTCGACTCACCCACGGCAGACGGGCAGGCAGGGCGCAGTGCGGATTTGGCTGTGTCCACTCACCCACGGGAGACGGGCAGAGAGGGTGCTGTGTGGATCTGGCTATGTGAACTGACCCACGGCAGACGGGCAGGCAGGGCGCAGTGCGGATCTGGCTGTGTCCAATCACCCACGGCAGACGAGCAGGCAGGGCGCAGTGCGGATCTGGCTGTGTCCACTCAACCATGGGAGACGGGCAGGCAGGGCGCAGTGCGGATCTGGCTGTGTCCACTCACCCACGGGAGACGGGCAGGCAAGGCGTAGTGTGGATCTGGCTGTGTCCACTCCCCCACGGGAGACGGCCAGAAAGGGCGCTGTGTGGATCTGGCTATGTCCACTGACCCACGGAAGACGGGCAGGCAGGGTGCAGTGCGTATCTGGCTGTGTCCACTCACTAACGGCAGACGGTCAGGCAGGGCGCCGTGCGGATCTGGCTGTGTCCACTCACCAACGGGAGACGGGCAGGCAGGGCACAGTGCGGATTTGGCTGTTTCCACTCACTCACGGGAGACGGGCAGGCAAGGCGCAGTGTGGATCTGGCTGTGTCCACTCACCCACGGGAGACGGGCAGAGAGGGTGCTGTGTGGATCTGGCTATGTCCACTGACCCACGGCAGACTGGCAGGAAGGGCGCAGTGCGGATCTGGCTGTGTCCACTGACCCATGGGAGACGGGCATGCAATGCGCAGTGTGGATCTGACTGTGTCCAATCACCCACGGCAGACGGGCAGGAAAGGCGCACTGTTGATCTGGCTGTGACCACTCACCCACGGGAGACGGGCAGAGAGGGTGCTGTGTGGATCTAGCTATGTCCACTGACACACGGCAGACGGGAAGGCCGGGTACAGTGCGGATCTGGCTGTGTCCAATCACCCACGGCAGACGGGCAGGCAGGGCGCAGTGCGGATCAGGCTGTGTCCACTCACCCACGGCAGACGGTCAGGCAGGGTGCCGTGCGGATCTGGCTGTGTACACTCACCCAAGGGAGACGGGTAGGAAGGCACAGTGTGGATCTGGCTGTGTCCACTCACCCACCTGAGATGGGCAGAGAGGGTGCTGTGTGGATCTGGCTATCTCCACTGACCCACGGCAGACGGTCAGGCAGGGCGCAGTGCGGATCTGGCTATGTCCACTCACCCATGGGAGACGGGCAGGCAGGGCGCAGTGCGGATCTTGATGTGTCCACTCACACACGGCAGACAGGCAGGGAGGGCGCAGTGCGGATCTGGCTGTGTCCACTCACCCATGGGAGACTGGCAGGCAAGGCGCAGTGCGGATCTGGCTGTGTCCACTCACACACGGGAGACGGGCAGGCAGGGCGCACTGTGGATCTGGTTGTGTCCACTCACCTACGGGAGACGGGCACAGAGTGTGCTGTGTGGAACTGGCTATGTCCACTGACCTACGGCAGACGGGCAGGCAGGGCGCAAAGCGGATCTGGCTGTGTCCACTCACCCACGGGATACGGGCAGGCAAGGTGCTGTGTGGATCTGGCTGTGTCCACTCACCCACGGGAGACGGGCAGAGAGGGTTCTGTGTGGATCTGGCTATGTCCACTGACCCACGGAAGACGGGCCGGCAGGGCGCAGTGCGGATCTGGCTGTGTACACTCACACACGGCAGATGGGCAGGCAGGGTGCAGTGCGGATCTGTCTGTGTCCACTCACCCACGGGAGACGTGCTGGCAAGGCGCAGTGTGGATCTGGCTGTGTCCACTCACCCACGGGAGACGGGTAGGCAAGGCGCAGTGTGGATATGGCTATGTCCACTGACCCACGGGAGATGGGCAGAGAGGGTGCTGTGTGGATCTGGCTATGTCCACTGATCCACGGCAGACGGGTAGGGAGGGCGCAGTGTGGATCTGGCTATGTCCACGCTCCCACGGGAGACGGGGAGGCAGGGCGCAGTGCGTATCTGGATATGTCCACTCACACACGGCAGACAGGCAGGGAGGGCGCACTGCGGATCTGGCTGTGTCCACTCACCCATGGGAGACTGGCAGGCAAGGCGCAGTGTGGATCTGGCTGTGTCCACTCACACACGGGAGTCGGACAGAGAGGTTGCTGTGTGGATCTGGCTATGTCCACTGATCCACGGCAGACGGGTAGGGAGGGCGCAGTGCAGATCTCGCTGTGTCCACTCACCCACGGCAGACGGGCAGGCTGGCGCAATGCGGATCTGGCTGTGTCCACTCACACACGGGAGACGGCGAGGCAAGGTGCAGTGTGGATCTGGCTGTGTCCACTCACCCACGGGAGACGGGCAGAGAGGGTGCTGTGTGGATCTGACAATGTACACTGACCCACGGCAGACGAGCAGGCAGGGCGCAATGCGGATCTGGCTGTGTCCACTCACCCACTGCAGACGGTCAGGAAGGGCGCAGTGCGGATCTGGCTGTGTCCACTCACCCACGGGAGACGACCAGGAAGGGCGCAGTGCGGATCTGGCTGTGTCTACTCACCCACGGCATACGATTAGGCAGGGCGCAGTGCGGATCTGGCTGTGTCCACTCACCCACGGGAGACGGGCAGGCAAGGCGTAGTGTGGATCTGGCTGTGTCCACTCACCCACGGGAGACGGGCAGAGAGTGTGCTGTGTGGATCTGGCTATGTACACTGACCCACGGCAGACGGGCAGGCAGGGCGCAGTGCGGATCTGGGTGTGTCCACTCACCCACGGGAGACGGGCAAAGAGGGTGCTGTGTGGATCTGCCTATGTACACTGACCCACGTCAGATGGGCAGGCAGGGCGCAGTGCGAATCTGATTGTGTCCAATCACCCACGGCAGACGGGCAGGCAGGGCGCAGTTCGGATCTGGCTGTGTCCAATCACCCACGGCAGACGGGCAGGCAGGGCGCAGTGAGGATCTGGCTGTGTCCACTCACCCACGGAAGACGGTCAGGCAGGGCGCAGTGCGGATCTGGCTGTGTCCAATCACCCACGGGAGACGGGTAGGCAAGGCGCCGTGTGGATCTGGCTGTGTCCACTCGCCCACGGGAGACGGGCAGAGAGGGTGCTGTGTGGATCTGGCTATATCCACTGACCCACGGCAGACTGGCAGGCAGGGCGCAGTGCGGATCTGGCTGTGTCCAATCACCCACGGGAGACCGGTAGGCAAGGCGCAGTGTGGATCTGGCTGTGTCCACTCACCCACGGGAGATGGGCAGAGAGAGTGCTGTGTTGATCTGGCTGTGTCCACACACCCACGGGAGACGGGTAGGCAAGGCGCAGTGTGGATATGACTGTGTCCACTCACCCACGGGAGACGGGCAGAGAGGGTGCTGTGTTGATCTGGCTGTGTCCACACACCCACGGGAGACGGGTAGGCAAGGCGCAGTGTTGATCTGGCTGTGTCCACTCACCCACGGGTGACGGGCAGAGAGGGTGCTGTGTGGATCTGGCTATGTCCACTGACCCACGGCAGACGGGCAGGCAGGGCGAAGTGCGGATCTGGCTGTGTCCACTCACCCACGGCAGATGGGCAGGCAGGGCGCAGTGTGGATCTTGATGTGTCCACTCGCCCACGGGAGACGGGAAGGCAAGGCGCAGTGTGCATCTGGCTGTGTCCACTCACCCACGGGAGACGGGCAAGGGGGTGCTGTATGTATCTGGCTATGTACACTGACCCACGGCAGACAAGCAGGCAGGGCGGTGTGCGGATCTGGCTGTGTCCACTCACCCACGGGAGACGGGCAGGCAGGGCGCAGTGCGGATCTGGCTGTGTCCACTCACCCACGGGAGACGGGCAGGCAGGGCGCAGTGCGGATCCGGCTGTGTCCACTCACCCACGGCAGACGGGCAGGCAAGGCGCAGTGTGGATCTGGCTGTGTCCACTCACCCACGGGAGACTGGCAGAAAGTGCGCTGTGTGGATCTGGCTCTGTCCACTGACCCACGGCAGACGGGAAGGCAGGGCGCAGTGCGGATCTGGCTGTGTCCAATCACCCGCGGCAGACGGGCAGGCAGGGCGCAGTGCTGATCTGGCTGTGTCCACTCACCCACGGGAGACGGGCAGAGAGGGTGCTGTGTGGATCTGGCTATGTCCACTGACCCACGGCAGACGGGCAGGCATGGCGCAGTGCGGATCTGACTGTGTCCACTCACCCACGGGAGACGGGCAGGCAGGGCGCAGTGTGGATCTGGCTGTGTCCACTCACCCATGGGAGACATGCAGGCAAGGCGCAGTGTGGATCTGGCTGTGTCCACTCACCCACGGGAGACGGGCAGAAAGGGCGCTGTGTGGATCTTGCTCTGTCCACTGACCCACGGCAGACGGGAAGGCAGGGCGCAGTGCGGATCTGGCTGTGTCCTATCACCCACGGCAGACGGGCAGGCAGGGCGCAGTGCGGATCTGGCTGTGTCCACTCACCCACGGCAGTCGGGCAGGCAGGGCGAAGTGCGGATCTGGCTTTGTCCACTCATCCACGGCAGACGGGCAGGCAGGGCGCAGTGCGGATCTGGATGTGTCCACTCACCCACGGGAGACGGGAAGGCAAGGCGCAGTTTGCATCTGGCTGTGTCCACTCACCCACGGGAGACGGGCAAGGGGGTGCTGTATGTATCTGGCTATGTACACTGACCCACGGCAGACGGGCAGGCATGGCGCAGTGCGGATCTGGCTGTGTCCACTCACCCACGGGAGACGGGCAGGCAGGGCGCAGTGTGGATCTGGCTGTGTCCACTCACCCACGGCAGACGGGCAGGCAAGGCGCAGTGTGGATCTGGCTGTGTCCACTCACCCACGGGAGACGGGCAGAAAGGGCGCTGTGTGGATCTGGCTCTGTCCACTGACCCACGGCAGACGGGAAGGCAGGGCGCAGTGCGGATCTGGCTGTGTCCACTCACCCACGGGAGACGGGCAAGGGGGTGCTGTATGTATCTGGCTATGTACACTGACCCACGTCAGACGGGCAGGCAGGGCGCAGTTCGGATCTGGCTGTGTCCAATCACACACGGCAGACGGGCAGGCAGGGCGCAGTGCGGATCTGGCTGTGTCCAATCACCCACGGCAGACGGGCAGGCAGGGCGCAGTGAGGATCTGGCTGCGTCCACTCACCCACGGCAGACGGTCAGGCAGGGCGCAGTGCGGATCTGGCTGTGTCCAATCACCCACGGGAGACGGGTAGGCAAGGCGCCGTGTGGATCTGGCTGTGTCCACTCACCCTCGGGAGACGGGCAGAGAGAGTGCTGTGTGGATCTGGCTATGTCCACTGACCCACGGCAGACGGGCAGGCTGGGCGCAGTGCGGATCTGGCTGTGTCCACTCACCCACGGGAGACGGGCAGGCAGGGCGCAGTGCGGATCTGGCTGTGTCCACTCACCCATGGGAGATGGGCAGGCAAGGCGCAGTGTGGATCTGGCTGTGTCCACTCACCCACGGGAGACGGGCAGAGAGGTTGCTGTGTGGATCTGGCTATGACCACAGACCCACGGCAGACGGGCAGGGAGGGCGCAGTGCGGATCTCGCTTTGTCCACTCACCCACGGCAGACGGGCAGGCAGGGCGCAGTGCGGATCTGGCTGTGTCCACTCACCCACGGCAGACGGGCAAGCAGGGCGCAGTGCGGATCTGGCTGTGTCCACTCACCCACGGCAGACGGTAAGGCAAGGCGCAGTGTGGATCTGGCTGTGTCCACTCACCCACGGGAGACGGGCAGAAAGGGCGCTGTGTGGATCTGGCTATGTCCACTGACCGACGGCAGACTGGCAGGCAGGGCACAGTGCGGATCTGGCTGTGTCCACTCACCCACGGCAGACGGGCAGGCAGGGCGCAGTGCGGATCTGGCTGTGTCCACTGACCCACGGGAGACAGGTAGGCAAGGCGCAGTGTGGATCTGGCTGTGTCCACTCACCCACGGGAGACGGGCAGAGAGGGTGCTGTGTTGATCTGGCTGTGTACACACCCACGGGAGACGGGTAGGCAAGGCGCAGTGTTGATCTGGCTGTGTCCACTCACCCACGGGTGACGGGCAGAGAGGGTGCTGTGTGGATCTGGCTATGTCCACTGACCCACGGCAGACGGGCAGGCAGGGCGAAGTGCGGATCTGGCTGTGTCCACTCACCCACGGCAGACGGGCATGCAGGGCGCAGTGCGGATCTTGATGTGTCCACTCGCCCACGGGAGACGGGAAGGCAAGGCGCAGTGTGCATCTGGCTGTGTCCACTCACCCACGGGAGACGGGCAAGGGGGTGCTGTATGTATCTGGCTATGTACACTGACCCACGGCAGACAAGCAGGCAGGGCGGTGTGCGGATTGGCTGTGTCCACTCACCCACGGGAGACGGGCAGGCAGGGCGCAGTGCGGATCTGGCTGTGTCCACTCACCCACGGGAGACGGGCAGGCAGGGCGCAGTGCGGATCCGGCTGTGTCCACTCACCCACGGCAGACGGGCAGGCAAGGCGCAGTGTGGATCTGGCTGTGTCCACTCACCCATGGGAGACGGGCAGAAAGTGCGCTGTGTGGATCTGGCTCTGTCCACTGACCCACGGCAGACGGGAATGCAGGGCGCAGTGCGGATCTGGCTGTGTCCAATCACCCGCGGCAGACGGGCAGGCAGGGCGCAGTGCGGATCTGGCTGTGTCCACTCACCCACGGGAGACGGGCAGAGAGGGTGCTGTGTGGATCTGGCTATGTCCACTGACCCACGGCAGACGGGCAGGCATGGCGCAGTGCGGATCTGGCTGTGTCCACTCACCCACGGGAGACGGGCAGGCAGGGCGCAGTGTGGATCTGGCTGTGTCCACTCACCCACGGGAGACATGCAGGCAAGGCGCAGTGTGGATCTGGCTGTGTCCACTCACCCACGGGAGACGGGCAGAAAGGGCGCTGTGTGGATCTTGCTCTGTCCACTGACCCACGGCAGACGGGAAGGCAGGGCGCAGTGCGGATCTGGCTGTGTCCAATCACCCACGGCAGACGGGCAGGCAGGGCGCAGTGCGGATCTGGCTGTGTCCACTCACCCACGGCAGACGGGCAGGCAGGGCGAAGTGCGGATCTGGCTTTGTCCACTCACCCACGGCAGACGGGCAGGCAGGGCGCAGTGCGGATCTGGATGTGTCCACTCACCCACGGGAGACGGGAAGGCAAGGCGCAGTGTGCATCTGGCTGTGTCCACTCACCCACGGGAGACGGGCAGGCAAGGCGCAGTGTGGATCTGGCTTTGTCCACTCACCCAAGGGACACGGGCAGAGAGGGTGCTGTGTGGATCTGGCTATGTCCACTGACCCACGGCAGAGGGTCAGGCAGGGCGCAGTGCGGATGTGGCTGTGTCCAATCACCCACGGCAGACGGTCAGGCAGGGCGCAGGGCGGATCTGGCTGTGTCCAATCACCCACGGGAGACGGGTAGGCAAGGCGCCGTGTGGATCTGGCTGTGTCCACTCACCCACGGGAGACGGGCAGAGAGGGTGCTGTGTGGATCTGGCTATGTCCACTGACCCACGGCAGACGGGCAGGTTGGGCGCAGTGCGGATCTGGCTGTGTCCACTCACCCACGGGAGACGGGCAGGCAGGGCGCAGTTCGGATCTGGCTGTGTCCACTCACCCATGGGAGATGGGCAGGCAAGGCGCAGTGTGGATCTGGCTGTGTCCACTCACCCACGGGAGACGGGCAGAGAGGTTGCTGTGTGGATCTGCCTATGTCCACAGACCCACGGCAGACGGCCAGGGAGGGCGCAGTGCGGATCTCGCTTTGTCCACTCACCCACGGCAGACGGGCAGGCAGGGCACAGTGCGGATCTGGCTGTGTCCACTCACCCACGGCAGACGGGCAGGCAGGGCGCAGTGCGGATCTGGCTGTGTCCACTCACCCACGGCAGACGGTAAGGCAAGGCGCAGTGTGGATCTGGCTGTTTCCACTCACCCACGGGAGACGGGCAGAAAGGGCGCTGTGTGGATCTGGCTATGTCCACTGACCCACGGCAGACTGGCAGGCAGGGCACAGTGCGGATCTGGCTGTGTCCACTCACCCACGGGAGACGGGCAGGCAGGGCGCAGTGCGGATCTGGCTGTGTCCACTCACCCACGGGAGACAGGTAGGCAAGGAGCAGTGTGGATCTGGCTGTGTCCACTCACCCACGGGAGACGGGCAGAAAGGGCGCTGTGTGGATCTGGCTATGTCCTCTGACCGACGGCAGACGGGCAGGCAAGGCACAGTGTGGATCTGGCTGTGTCCACTCACCACGGGAGACGGGTAGAGAGGGTGCTGTGTGGATCTGGCTATGTAAACTGATCACGGCAGACGGGCAGGCAGGGCGCAGTGCGGATCTGGCTGAGTCCACTCACCCACGGCAGACGGTCAGGCAGGGCGCAGTGCGGATCTGGATGTGTCCACTCACACACGGCAGACAGGAAGGGAGGGCGCAGTGCGGATCTGGCTGTTTCCACTCACCCATGGGAGACTGGCAGGCAAGGCGCAGTTTGGATTTGGCTGTGTCCTCTCACCCACGGGAGACGGGCAGAGAGGTTGCTGTGTGGATCTGGCTATGTCCACTGATCCATGGCAGACGGGCAGGGAGGGCGCATGCAGATCTCGCTGTGTCCACTCACCCACGGCAGACGGGCAGGTTGGCGCAATGCGGATCTGGCTGTGTCCACTCACCCACGAGAGACGGCGAGGCAAGGTGCAGTGTGGATCTGGCTGTGTCCACTCACGCACGGGAGACGGTCAGAGAAGGTGCTGTGTGGATCTGACAATGTACACTGACCCACGGCAGACGAACAGGCAGGGCGTAATGCGGATCTGGCTGTGTCCACTCACCCACTGCAGACGGTCAGGAAGGGCGCAGTGCGGATCTGGCTGTGTCCTCTCACCCACGGGAGACGGGCAGGCAGGGCGCAGTGCGGATCTGGCTGTGTCTACTCACCCACGGCATACGATTAGGCAGGGCGCAGTGCGGATCTGGCTGTGTCCACTGACCCACGGGAGACGGGCAGGCAAGGCGTAGTGTGGATCTGGCTGTGTCCACTCACCCACGGGAGACAGTCAGAGAGGGTGCTGTGTGGATCTCGCTATGTACACTGACCCACGGCAGACGGGCAGGCAGAGCGCAGTGAGGATCTGGGTGTGTTCACTGACCCACGGGAGATGGGCAAAGAGGGTGCTGTGTGGATCTGCCTATGTACACTGACCCACGTCAGACGGGCAGGCAGGGCGCAGTGCGGATCTGGCTGTGTCCAATCATCCACGGCAGATGGGCAGGCAGGGCGCAGTGAGGATCTGGCTGTGTCCACTCACCCACGGCAGACGGTCAGGCAGGGCGCAGTGCGGATCTGGCTGTGTCCAATCACCCACGGGAGACGGGTACGCAAGGCGCCGTGTGGATCTGGCTGTGTCCACTCACCCACGGGAGACGGGTAGAGAGGGTGCTGTGTGGATCTGGCTATGTCCACTGACCCACGGCAGACGGGCAGGCAGGGCGCAGTGCGGATCTGGCTGTGTCCACTCACACACGGGAGACGGGCAGAGAGGGTGCTGTGTTGATCTGGCTATATCCACTGACCCACAGCACACGGGCAGGCAGGGCGCAGTGCGGATCTGGCTGTGTCCAATCACCCACGGGAGACGGGCAGAGAGGGTGCTGTGTGGATCTGACAATGTACACTGACCCACGGCAGACGAACAGGCAGGGCGTAATGCGGATCTGGCTGTGTCCACTCACCCACTGCAGACGGTCAGGAAGGGCGCAGTGCGGATCTGGCTGTGTCCTCTCACCCACGGGAGACGGGCAGGCAGGGCGCAGTACGGATCTGACTGTGTCTACTCACCCACGGCATACGATTAGGCAGGGCGCAGTGCGGATCTGGCTGTGTCCACTCACCCACGGGAGACGGGCAGGCAAGGCGTAGTGTGGATCTGGCTGTGTCCACTCACCCACGGGAGACCCGTAGGCAAGGCGCAGTGTGGATCTGGCTGTGTGCATTCAACTACGGGAGACGGGCAGGCAGGGCGCAGTGCAATCTGGCGGTGTCCACTCACCCACGGCAGACGGGCAGGCAGGGCGCAGTGCATATCTGGCTGTGTCGACTCACCCACGGCAGACGGGCAGGCAGGGCGCAGTTCGGATTTGGCTGTGTCCACTTACCCACGGGAGACGGGCAGAGAGTGTGCTGTGTGGATCTGGCTATGTGAACTGACCCACGGCAGACGGGCAGGCAGGGCGCAGTGCGGATCTGGCTGTGTCCAATCACCCACGGCAGACGAGCAGGCAGGGCGCAGTGCGGATCTGGCTGTGTCCACTCAACCATGGGAGACGGGCAGGCAGGGCGCAGTGCGGATCTGGCGGTGTCCACTCACCCACGGGAGACGGGCAGGCAAGGCGCAGTGTGGATCTGGCTGTGTCCACTCACCCACGGGAGACGGGCAGAGAGGGTGCTGTGTGGATCTGGCTATGTCCACTGACCCACGGCAGACTGGCAGGAAGGGCGCAGTGCGGATCTGGCTGTGTCCACTGACCCATGGGAGACGGGCAGGCAAGGCGCAGTGCAGATCTGGCTGTGTCCACTGTCCCACGGCACACGGGCAGGCAGGGCGCAGTGCGGATCTGGCTGTGTCCACTCACCCACGGGAGACGGGCATGCAATGCGCAGTGTGGATCTGACTGTGTCCACTCACCCACGGGAGACAGGCAGAGAGGGTGCTGTGTGGATCTGGTTATATACACTTACCCACGGCAGACGGGCAGGCAGGGCCGTGTGAGGATCTGGCTGTGTCCACTCACCAACGGCAGACGGTCAGGCAGGGCGCAGTGCGGATCTGGCTGTGTCCACTCACCCACGGGAGATGGGTAGGCAAGGCGCAGTGAATCTGGGTGTGTCCACTCACCCACGAGAGACAGGCAGAGAGGGTGCTGTGTGGATCTGGCTATGTCCACTGACCCACGGCAGACGGGCAGGCAAAGTGCAGTGCGGATCTGGCTGTTTCCAATCACCCACGGCAGACGAGCAGGCAAGGCGAAGTGCGGTTATGGCTGTGTCCACTAACCCACGGGAGACGAGCAGCCAAGGCGCACTGTGGATGTGGCTGTGTCCACTAACCCAAGGCAGATGGGCAGGCAGGGCGCAGTGCGGATCTGGCTGTGTCCACTCACCCACGCGAGACGTGTAGGCAAAGCGCAGTGTGGATCTGGCTGTGTCCACTCACTCACGGGAGACGGGCAGAGAGGGTGGCGTTTGTATCTGGCTATGTCCACTGACCCACGGCAATCGGGCAGGCAGGGCGCAGTGCGGATCTGGCTGTGTCCCCTCACCCACCGCAGACGGTCAGGCAGGGCGCCGTGCGGATCTGGTTGTGTCCACTCACCCACGGGAGACGGGTAGGCAAGAAGCACTGTGGATCTGGCTGTGTCCACTCACCCACGGGAGACGGGAAGAGAGGGTGCTGTGTGGATCTGGCTATGTCCACTGACCCACGGCAGATTGGCAGGAAGGGCGCAGTGCGGATCTGGCTGTGTCCACTCACCCACGGGAGACGGGCAGGCAAGGCGCAGTGTGAATCTGCCTATGTCCACTCACCCACGGGAGATGGGCAGGCAATGCGTAGTGTGGATCTGGCTGTGTCCACTCACCCACGGGAGAAGGGCAGAGAGAGTGCTGTGTGGATCTGGCTATGTCCGCAGACCCACGGCAGACGGGTAGGCAGGGCGCAGTGCGGATCTGGCTGTGTCCACTGACCCACGGCAGACGGGCAAACAGGGTGCAGTGCGGATCTTGCTTGGCCACTCACCCACCGGAGACTGGCAGGCAAGGCGCAGTGTGGATATGGCTGTATCCACTCACCCAAGGGAGACGGGCAGAGAGGGTGCCGTGTGGATCTGGCTATGTCCACTGACCCACGGCAGACTGTCAGGCAGGGCGCAGTGCGGATCTGGCTGTGTACACTCACCTACGGGAGACGGGTCGGCAAGGCGCAGTGTTTATCTGGCTGTGTCCACTCACCTACGGGAGACTGGCAGGCAAGGCGCAGTGTGGATCTGGCTGTGTCTACTCACCTACGGGAGATGGGCACAGAGGGTGCTGTGTGGACCTGGCTATGTCCAATGTCTCACGGCAGACGGGCAGGCAGGGCGCATTGTGGATCTGGCTGTGTCCACTCACCCATGGGAGACGGGCAGGCAAGGCGCATTGTGGACCTGCCTGTGTCCACTCACCCATGGGAGATGGGCAGAGAGGGTGCTGTGTGGATCTGGCTATGTCCGCTGAACCACGGCAGACGGGCAGGAAGGTACAGTGCGGATCTGGCTGTGTACACTCACCCACGGCAGACGGTCAGGCAGGGCGCAGTGCGGATCTGGCTGTGTCCACTCACCCACGGGAGACGGGCAGGCAAGGTGCAGTGTGGATCTGGCTGTGTCCACTCACCCATGGGGACGGGCAGAGAGGGTGCTGTGTGGATCTGGCTATGTCCACTGACCCACGGCTGACGGGCAGGCAGGGCGCAGTGCGGATCTGGCTGTGTCCACTCACCCACGGCAGACGGTCAGGCAGGGCGCAGTGCGGATCTGGCTGTGTACACTCACCCACGGCAGACGGTCAGGCAGGGCGCAGTGCGGATCTGGCTGTGTCCACTCACTCACGGCAGACGGACAGGCAGGGCGCAATGCGGATCTGGCTGTGACCACTCACTCACGGCAGACGGGCAGGCAGGGCGCAGTGCGGATCTGGCTGTGTCCACTCACCCACGGGAGACGGGTAGGCAAGGCGCAGTGTGGATCTGGCTATGTCCACTGACCCTCGGGAGATGGGCAGAGAGTGTGCTGTGTGGATCTGGCTATGTCCACTGACCGACGGCAGACTGGCAGGCAGGGCACAGTGCGGATCTGGCTGTGTCCACTCACCCACGGGAGATGGGGAGGCAGGGCGCAGTGCGTATCTGGATGTGTCCACTCACACACGGCAGACAGGAAGGGAGGGCGCAGTGCAGATCTGGCTGTGTCCACTCACCAATGGGAGACTGGCAGGCAAGGCGCAGTGTGGATCTGGCTGTGTCCACTCACCCACGGGACACGGGCAGAGAGGTTGCTGTGTGGATCTGGCTATGTCCACTGATCCACGGCAGACGGGTAGGGAGGGCGCAGTGCAGATCTCGCTGTGTCCACTCACCCACGGCAGACGGGCAGGCTGGCGCAATGCAGATCTGGCTGTGTCCACTCACCCACAAGAGACGGGCAGAGAGGGTGCTGTGTGGATCTGATTATGTCCACTACCCACGGGAGACGGGCAGACAGGGAGCAGTGCGGATCTGGCTGTGTCCACTCACCCACGGGAGACGGACAGGCAGGGCGCAGTGCGGATCTGTCTGTGTCCACTCACCCACGGGAGACGGGCAGGCAAGGCGTAGTGTGGATCTGGCTGTGTCCACTCACCCACGGGAGACGGGCAGAGAGTGTGCTGTGTGGATCTAGTTATGTACACTGACCCAAGGCAGACGGGCAGGCAGGGCGCAGTGCGGATCTGGGTGTGTCCACTCACCCACGGGAGACGGGCAAAGAGGGTGCTGTGTGGATCTGCCTATGTACACTGACCCACGTCAGATGGGCAGGCAGGGCGCAGTGCGAATCTGGCTGTGTCCAATCACCCACGGCAGACGGGCAGGCAGGGCGCAGTGCGGATCTGGCTGTGTCCAATCACCCACGGCAGAGGGGCAGGCAGGGCGCAGTGAGGATCTGGCTGTGTCCACTCACCCACGGCACACGGTCAGGCAGGGCGCAGTGCGGATCTGGCTGTGTCCAATCACCCACGGGAGACGGGTAGGCAAGGCGCCGTGTGGATCTGGCTGTGTCCACTCACCCACGGGAGACGGGCAGAGAGGGTGCTGTGTGGATCTGGCTATGTCCACTGACCCACGGCAGACGGGCAGGCAGGGCGCAATGAGGATCTGGCTGTGTCCAATCACCCACGGGAGACCGGTAGGCAAGGCGCAGTGTGGATCCGGCTGTGTCCACTCACCCTCGGGAGACGGGCAGAGAGAGTGCTGTGTTGATCTGGCTGTGTGCACACACCCACGGGAGACGGGTAGGCAAGGCGCAGTGTGGATCTGGCTGTGTCCACTCACCCACGGGAGACTGGCAGAGAGGGTGCTGTGTTGATCTGGCTGTGTCCACACACCCACGGGAGACGGGTAGGCAAGGCGCAGTGTTGATCTGGCTGTGTCCACTCACCCACGGGTGACGGGCAGAGAGGGTGCTGTGTGGATCTGGCTATGTCCACTGACCCACGGCAGACGGGCAGGCAGGGCGAAGTGCGGATCTGGCTGTGTCCACTCACCCACGGCAGACGGGCAGGCAGGGCGCAGTGCGGATCTGGATGTGTCCACTCACCCACAGGAGACGGGCAGGCAAGGCGCAGTGTGCATCTGGCTGTGTCCACTCACCCACGGGAGACGGGCAAGGGGGTGCTGTATGTATCTGGCTATGTACACTGACCCACGGCAGACAAGCAGGAAGGGCGGTGTACGGATCTGGCTGTGTCCACTCACACACGGGAGACGGGCAGGCAGTGCGCAGTGCGGATTTGGCTGTGTCCACTCACCCACGGCAGACGGGCAGGCAAGGCGCAGTGTGGATCTGGCTGTGTCCACTCACCCACGGGAGACGGGCAGAAAGGGCGCTGTGTGGATCTGGCTCTGTCCACTGACCCACGGCAGACGGGAAGGCAGGGCGCAGTGCGGATCTGGCTGTGTCCACTCACCCACGGGAGACGGCAAGGGGATGCTGTATGTATCTGGCTATGTACACTGACCAACGGCAGACAAGCAGGCAGGGCGGTGTACGGATCTGGCTGTGTCCACACACCCACGGGAGACGGGCAGGCAGGGCGCAGGGCGGATCTGGCTGTGTCCACTCACCCACGGGAGACGGGCAGGCAGGGCGCAGTGCGGATCTGGCTGTGTCCACTCACCCACGGCAGACAGGCAGGCAAGGCGCAGTGTGGATCTGGCTGTGTCCACTCACCCACGGGAGACGGGCAGAAAGTGCGCTGTGTGGATCTGGCTCTGTCCACTGACCCACGGCAGACGGGAAGGCAGGGTGCAGTGCGGATCTGGCTGTGTCCAATCACCCGCGGCAGACGGGCAGGCAGGGCGCAGTGCGGATCTGGCTGTGTCCACTCACCCATGGGAGACGGGCAGGCAGGGCGCAGTGTGGATCTGGCTGTGTCCACTCACCCACGGGAGACGGGCAGGCAAGGCGCAGTGCGGATCTGGCTGTGTCCACTCACCCACGGCAGACGGTCAGGCAGGGCGCAGTGCGGATCTGGCTCTGTCCACTCACCCTTGGGAGACGGGTAGGCAGGGCGCAGTGTGGATCTGGCTGTGTCCACTCACCCACGGGAGACGGGCAGAGAGTGTGCTGTGTTGATCTGGCTGTGTCCACACACCCACGGGAGACGGGTAGGCAAGGCGCAGTGTGGATCTGGCTGTGTCCACTCACCCACGGGAGACGGGCAGAGAGGGTGCTGTGTTGATCTGGCTGTGTCCACACACCCACGGGAGACGGGTAGGCAAGGCGCAGTGTTGATCTGGCTGTGTCCACTCACCCACGGGTGACGGGCAGAGAGGGTGCTGTGTGGATCTGGCTATGTCCACTGACCCACGGCAGACGGGCAGGCAGGGCGAAGTGCGGATCTGGCTGTGTCCACTCACCCACGGCAGACGGGCAGGCAGGGCGCAGTGCGGATCTGGATGTGTCCACTCACCCACAGGAGACGGGCAGGCAAGGCGCAGTGTGCATCTGGCTGTGTCCACTCACCCACGGGAGACGGGCAGAGAGGGTGCTGTGTGGATCTAGCTATGTCCACTGACACACGGCAGACGGGAAGGCCGGGTACAGTGCGGATCTGGCTGTGTCCAATCACCCAAGGCAGACGGGCAGGCAGGGCGCAGTGCGGATCAGGCTGTGTCCACTCACCCACGGCAGACGGTCAGGCAGGTTGCAGTGCGGATCTGGCTGTGTACACTCACCCAAGGGAGACGGGTACGAAGGCACAGTGTGGATCCGGCTGTGTCCACTCACCCACCTGAGATGGGCAGAGAGGGTGCTGTGTGGATCTGGCTATGTCCACTGACCCACGGCAGACGGTCAGGCAGGGCGCAGTGCGGATCTGGCTATGTCCACTCACCCATGGGAGACGGGCAGGCAGGGCGCAGTGCGGATCTGGATGTGTCCACTCACACACGGCAGACAGGCAGGGAGGGCGCAGTGCGGATCTGGCTGTGTCCACTCACCAATGGGAGACTGGCAGGCAAGGCGCAGTGTGGATTTGGCTGTGTCCACTCACCCACGGGAGACGGGCAGAGAGGTTGCTGTGTGGATCTGGCTATGTCCACTGATCCACGGCAGACGGGCAGGAAGGGCGCAGTGCAGATCTCGCTGTGTCCACTCACCCATGGCAGACGGGCAGGCTGGCGCAATGCGGATCTGGCTGTGTCCACTCACCCAAGGGAGACGGCGAGGCAAGGTGCAGTGTGGATCTGGCTGTGTCCACTGACCCACGGGAGACGGGCAGAGAGGGTGCTGTGTGGATCTGACTATGTACACTGACCCACGGCAGACGAGCAGGCAGGGCGCAATGCGGATCTGGCTGTGTCCACTCACCTACTGCAGACGGTCAGGAAGGGCGCAGTGCGGATCTGGCTGTGTCCACTCACCCACGGGAGACGGGCAGGCAGGGCGCAGTGCGGATCTGGCTGTGTCTACTCACCCACGGCAGACGATTAGGCAGGGCGCAGTGCGGATCTGGCTGTGTCCACTCACCCACGGGAGACGGGCAGGCAAGGCGTAGTGTGGATCTGGCTGTGTCCACTCACCCACAGGAGACGGGCAGAGAGAGTGCTGTGTGGTTCTGGCTACGTACACTGACCCACGGCAGACGGGCACGCAGGGCGCAGTGCGGATCTGAGTGTGTCCACTCACCCACGGGAGACGGGCAAAGAGGGTGCTGTGTGGATCTGCCTATGTACACTGACCCACGTCAGACGGGCAGGCAGGGCGCAGTTCGGATCTGGCTGTGTCCAATCACACACGGCAGACGGGCAGGCAGGGCGCAGTGCGGATCTGGCTGTGTCCAATCACCCACGGCAGACGGGCAGGCAGGGCGCAGTGAGGATCTGGCTGCGTCCACTCACCCACGGCAGACGGTCAGGCAGGGCGCAGTGCGGATCTGGCTGTGTCCAATCACCCACGGGAGACGGGCAGGCAAGGCGCCGTGTGGATCTGGCTGTGTCCACTCACCCTCGGGAGACGGGCAGAGAGGGTGCTGTGTGGATCTGGCTATGTCCACTGACCCACGGCAGACGGGCAGGCTGGGCGCAGTGCGGATCTGGCTGTGTCCACTCACCCACGGGAGACGGGCAGGCAGGGCGCAGTGCGGATCTGGCTGTGTCCACTCACCCATGGGAGATGGGCAGGCAAGGCGCAGTGTGGATCTGGCTGTGTCCACTCACCCACGGGAGACGGGCAGAGAGGTTGCTGTGTGGATCTGGCTATGTCCACAGAACCACGGCAGACGGGCAGGGAGGGCGCAGTGCGGATCTCGCTTTGTCCACTCACCCACGGCAGACGGGCAGGCAGGGCGCAGTGCGGATCTGGCTGTGTCCACTCACCCACGGCAGACGGGCAAGCAGGGCGCAGTGCGGATCTGGCTGTGTCCACTCACCCACGGCAGACGGTAAGGCAAGGCGCAGTTGGATCTGGCTGTGTCCACTCACCCACGGGAGACGGGCAGAAAGGGCGCTGTGTGGATCTGGCTATGTCCACTGACCGACGGCAGACTGGCAGGCAGGGCACAGTGCGGATCTGGCTGTGTCCACTCACCCACGGCAGACGGGCAGGCAGGGCGCAGTGCGGATCTGGCTGTGTCCACTCACCCACGGGAGACAGGTAGGCAAGGCGCAGTGTGGATCTGGCTGTGTCCACTCACCCACGGGAGACGGGCAGAGAGGGTGCTGTCCGGATCT
This sequence comes from Microcebus murinus, assembly GCF_040939455.1. Lineage (NCBI taxonomy): Eukaryota > Metazoa > Chordata > Mammalia > Primates > Cheirogaleidae > Microcebus > Microcebus murinus. Next base: position 31,830,281 of record NC_134125.1, on the reverse strand, counting down.
GGCTATGTCCACTGACCCACGGCAGACGGGCAGGCAGGGCGCAGTGTGGATCTGGCTGTGTCCACTCAAAAACGGGAGACAGTCAGAGAGGGTGCTTTGTGGATCTGGCTCTGTCCAATGACCCACGGCAGACGGGCAGAGAGGGCGCAGTGCGGATCTGGCTGTGTCCACTCACCCACGGGAGACGGCAAGGGGGTGCTGTATGTATTTGGCTATGTACACTGACCCACGGCAGACAAGCAGGCAGGGCGGTGTGCGGATCTGGCTGTGTCCACACACCCACGGGAGACGGGCAGGCAGGGCGCAGGGCGGATCTGGCTGTGTCCACTCACCCACGGGAGACGGGCAGAGAGGGTGCTGTGTGGATCTGGCTATGTCCACTGACCCACGGCAGAGGGGCAGGCAGGGCGCAGTGCGGATGTGGCTGTGTCCAATCACCCACGGCAGACGGTCAGGCAGGGCGCAGTGCGGATCTGGCTGTGTCCAATCACCCACGGGAGACGGGTAGGCAAGGCGCCGTGTGGATCTGGCTGTGTCCACTCACCCACGGGAGACGGGCAGAGAGGGTGCTGTGTGGATCTGGCTATGTCCACTGACCCACGGCAGACGGGCAGGTTGGGCGCAGTGCGGATCTGGCTGTGTCCACTCACCCACGGGAGACGGGCAGGCAGGGCGCAGTTCGGATCTGGCTGTGTCCACTCACCCATGGGAGATGGGCAGGCAAGGCGCAGTGTGGATCTGGCTGTGTCCACTCACCCACGGGAGACGGGCAGAGAGGTTGCTGTGTGGATCTGCCTATGTCCACAGACCCACGGCAGACGGGCAGGGAGGGCGCAGTGCGGATCTCGCTTTGTCCACTCACCCACGGCAGACGGGCAGGCAGGGCACAGTGCGGATCTGGCTGTGTCCACTCACCCACGGCAGACGGGCAGGCAGGGCGCAGTGCGGATCTGGCTGTGTCCACTCACCCACGGCAGACGGTAAGGCAAGGCGCAGTGTGGATCTGGCTGTTTCCACTCACCCACGGGAGACGGGCAGAAAGGGCGCTGTGTGGATCTGGCTATGTTCACTGACCCACGGCAGACTGGCAGGCAGGGCACAGTGCGGATCTGGCTGTGTCCACTCACCCACGGGAGACGGGCAGGCAGGGCGCAGTGCGGATCTGGCTGTGTCCACTCACCCACGGGAGACAGGTAGGCAAGGAGCAGTGTGGATCTGGCTGTGTCCACTCACCCACGGGAGACGGGCAGAGAGGGTGCTGTCCGGATCTGGCTATGTCCACAGACCCACGGCAGACGGGCAGGCAGGGCGCAGTGCGGATGTGGCTGGGTTCAATCACCCACGGCAGACAGGAAGGCAGGGCGCAGTGCGGATCTGGCGGTGTCCACTCACCCACGGGAGACGGGCAGGCAGGGCGCAGTGTGTATCTGGCTATGTCCACTCTCCCACGGAGGACAAGCAGGCAAGGAGCAGTGTGGATCTCGCTGTGTCCACTCACCCAAGGGACACGGGCAGAGAGGGTGCTGTGTGGATATGGCTATGTCCACTGACCCACGGCAGAGGGGCAGGCAGGGCGCAGTGCGGATCTCGCTGTGTCCAATCACGCACGGCATACGGTCAGGCAGGGTGCAGTGCGGATCTGGCTGTGTCCACTCACCCACGGGAGACGGGCAGGAAAGGCGCACTGTTGATCTGGCTGTGACCACTCACCCACGGGAGACGGGCAGAGAGGGTGCTGTGTGGATCTAGCTATGTCCACTGACCCACGGCAGACGGGCAGGCCGGGTACAGTGCGGATCTGGCTGTGTCCAATCACCCACGGCAGACGGGCAGGCAGGGCGCAGTGCGGATCTGGCTGTGTCCACTCACCCACGGTAGACGGTCAGGCAGGGTGCAGTGCGGATCTGGCTGTGTCCACTCACCCAAGGGAGACGGGTAGGCAAGGCACAGTGTGGATCTGGCTGTGTCCACTCACCCACCTGAGATGGGCAGAGAGGGTGCTGTGTGGATCTGGCTATGTCCACTGACCCACGGCAGACGGGCAGGCAGGGCGCAGTGCGGATCTGGCTGTGTCCACTCACCCACAGCAGACGGTCAGGAAGGGCGCAGTGCGGATCTGGCTGTGTCCACTCACCCACGGGAGACGGGCAGGCAGGGCGCAGTGCGGATCTGGCTGTGTCCACTTACCCACGGCAGACGGGCAGGCAGGGCGCAGTGCGGATCTGGCTGTGTCCACTCACCCACGGGAGACGGGCAGGCAAGGCGCAGTGTGGATCTGGCTATGTCCACTCACCCACGGGAGACGGGCAGAAAGGGCGCTGTGTGGATCTGGCTATGTCCTCTGACCGACGGCAGACGGGCAGGCAAGGCACAGTGTGGATCTGGCTGTGTCCACTCACCACGGGAGACGGGTAGAGAGGGTGCTGTGTGGATCTGGCTATGTAAACTGATCACGGCAGACGGGCAGGCAGGGCGCAGTGCGGATCTGGCTGAGTCCACTCACCCAGGGCAGACGGTCAGGCAGGGCGCAGTGCGGATCTGGATGTGTCCACTCACACACGGCAGACAGGAAGGGAGGGCGCAGTGCGGATCTGGCTGTTTCCACTCACCCATGGGAGACTGGCAGGCAAGGCGCAGTTTGGATTTGGCTGTGTCCTCTCACCCACGGGAGACGGGCAGAGAGGTTGCTGTGTGGATCTGGCTATGTCCACTGATCCATGGCAGACGGGCAGGGAGGGCGCATGCAGATCTCGCTGTGTCCACTAACCCACGGCAGACGGGCAGGTTGGCGCAATGCGGATCTGGCTGTGTCCACTCACCCACGAGAGACGGCGAGGCAAGGTGCAGTGTGGATCTGGCTGTGTCCACTCACGCACGGGAGACGGTCAGAGAAGGTGCTGTGTGGATCTGACAATGTACACTGACCCACGGCAGACGAACAGTCAGGGCGTAATGCGGATCTGGCTGTGTCCACTCACCCACTGCAGACGGTCAGGAAGGGCGCAGTGCGGATCTGGCTGTGTCCTCTCACCCACGGGAGACGGGCAGGCAGGGCGCAGTGCGGATCTGGCTGTGTCTACTCACCCACGGCATACGATTAGGCAGGGCGCAGTGCGGATCTGGCTGTGTCCACTGACCCACGGGAGACGGGCAGGCAAGGCGTAGTGTGGATCTGGCTGTGTCCACTCACCCACGGGAGACAGTCAGAGAGGGTGCTGTGTGGATCTCGCTATGTACACTGACCCACGGCAGACGGGCAGGCAGAGCGCAGTGAGGATCTGGGTGTGTCCACTGACCCACGGGAGATGGGCAAAGAGGGTGCTGTGTGGATCTGCCTATGTACACTGACCCACGTCAGACGGGCAGGCAGGGCGCAGTGCGGATCTGGCTGTGTCCAATCATCCACGGCAGATGGGCAGGCAGGGCGCAGTGAGGATCTGGCTGTGTCCACTCACCCACGGCAGACGGTCAGGCAGGGCGCAGTGCGGATCTGGCTGTGTCCAATCACCCACGGGAGACGGGTACGCAAGGCGCCGTGTGGATCTGGCTGTGTCCACTCACCCACGGGAGACGGGCAGGCAAGGCGTAGTGTGGATCTGGCTGTGTCCACTCACCCACGGGAGACAGTCAGAGAGGGTGCTGTGTGGATCTGGCTATGTCCACTGACCCACGGCAGACGGGCAGGCAGGGCGCAGTGCGGATCTGGCTGTGTCCACTCACACACGGGAGACGGGCAGAGAGGGTGCTGTGTTGATCTGGCTATATCCACTGACCCACAGCACACGGGCAGGCAGGGCGCAGTGCGGATCTGGCTGTGTCCAATCACCCACGGGAGACGGGCAGAGAGGGTGCTGTGTGGATCTGACAATGTACACTGACCCACGGCAGACGAACAGGCAGGGCGTAATGCGGATCTGGCTGTGTCCACTCACCCACTGCAGACGGTCAGGAAGGGCGCAGTGCGGATCTGGCTGTGTCCTCTCACCCACGGGAGACGGGCAGGCAGGGCGCAGTACGGATCTGACTGTGTCTACTCACCCACGGCATACGATTAGGCAGGGCGCAATGCGGATCTGGCTGTGTCCACTCACCCACGGGAGACGGGCAGGCAAGGCGTAGTGTGGATCTGGCTGTGTCCACTCACCCACGGGAGACCCGTAGGCAAGGCGCAGTGTGGATCTGGCTGTGTGCATTCAACTACGGGAGACGGGCAGGCAGGGCGCAGTGCAATCTGGCGGTGTCCACTCACCCACGGCAGACGGGCAGGCAGGGCGCAGTGCATATCTGGCTGTGTCGACTCACCCACGGCAGACGGGCAGGCAGGGCGCAGTTCGGATTTGGCTGTGTCCACTTACCCACGGGAGACGGGCAGAGAGGGTGCTGTGTGGATCTGGCTATGTGAACTGACCCACGGCAGACGGGCAGGCAGGGCGCAGTGCGGATCTGGCTGTGTCCAATCACCCACGGCAGACGAGCAGGCAGGGCGCAGTGCGGATCTGGCTGTGTCCACTCAACCATGGGAGACGGGCAGGCAGGGCGCAGTGCGGATCTGGCTGTGTCCACTCACCCACGGGAGACGGGCAGGCAAGGCGTAGTGTGGATCTGGCTGTGTCCACTCCCGCACGGGAGACGGGCAGAAAGGGCGCTGTGTGGATCTGGCTATGTCCACTGATCCACGGAAGACGGGCAGGCAGGGTGCAGTGCGTATCTGGCTGTGTCCACTCACTAACGGCAGACGGTCAGGCAGGGCGCCGTGCGGATCTGGCTGTGTCCACTCACCAACGGGAGACGGGCAGGCAGGGCACAGTGCGGATATGGCTGTTTCCACTCACTCACGGGAGACGGGCAGGCAAGGCGCAGTGTGGATCTGGCTGTGTCCACTCACCCACGGGAGACGGGCAGGCAGGGCGCAGTGCGGATCTGGCGGTGTCCACTCACCCACGGGAGACGGGCAGGCAAGGCGCAGTGTGGATCTGGCTGTGTCCACTCACCCACGGGAGACGGGCAGAGAGGGTGCTGTGTGGATCTGGCTATGTCCACTGACCCACGGCAGACTGGCAGGAAGGGCGCAGTGCGGATCTGGCTGTGTCCACTGACCCATGGGAGACGGGCAGGCAAGGCGCAGTGCAGATCTGGCTGTGTCCACTGTCCCACGGCACACGGGCAGGCAGGGCGCAGTGCGGATCTGGCTGTGTCCACTCACCCACGGGAGACGGGCATGCAATGCGCAGTGTGGATCTGACTGTGTCCACTCACCCACGGGAGACAGGCAGAGAGGGTGCTGTGTGGATCTGGTTATATACACTGACCCACGGCAGACGGGCAGGCAGGGCCGTGTGAGGATCTGGCTGTGTCCACTCACCAACGGCAGACGGTCAGGCAGGGCGCAGTGCGGATCTGGCTGTGTCCACTCACCCACGGGAGATGGGTAGGCAAGGCGCAGTGAATCTGGGTGTGTCCACTCACCCACGAGAGACAGGCAGAGAGGGTGCTGTGTGGATCTGGCTATGTCCACTGACCCACGGCAGACGGGCAGGCAAAGTGCAGTGCGGATCTGGCTGTTTCCAATCACCCACGGCAGACGAGCAGGCAAGGCGAAGTGCGGATATGGCTGTGTCCACTAACCCACGGGAGACGAGCAGCCAAGGCGCACTGTGGATTTGGCTGTGTCCACTAACCCAAGGCAGATGGGCAGGCAGGGCGCAGTGCGGATCTGGCTGTGTCCACTCACCCACGCGAGACGTGTAGGCAAAGCGCAGTGTGGATCTGGCTGTGTCCACTCACTCACGGGAGACGGGCAGAGAGGGTGGCGTTTGTATCTGGCTATGTCCACTGACCCACGGCAGACGGGCAGGCAGGGCGCAGTGCGGATCTGGCTGTGTCCCCTCACCCACGGCAGACGGTCAGGCAGGGCGCCGTGCGGATCTGGTTGTGTCCACTCACCCACGGGAGACGGGTAGGCAAGAAGCACTGTGGATCTGGCTGTGTCCACTCACCCACGGGAGACGGGAAGAGAGGGTGCTGTGTGGATCTGGCTATGTCCACTGACCCACGGCAGATTGGCAGGAAGGGCGCAGTGCGGATCTGGCTGTGTCCACTCACCCACGGGAGACGGGCAGGCAAGGCGCAGTGTGAATCTGCCTATGTCCACTCACCCACGGGAGATGGGCAGGCAATGCGTAGTGTGGATCTGGCTGTGTCCACTCACCCACGGGAGAAGGGCAGAGAGAGTGCTGTGTGGATCTGGCTATGTCCGCAGACCCACGGCAGACGGGTAGGCAGGGCGCAGTGCGGATCTGGCTTGTCCACTGACCCACGGCAGACGGGCAAACAGGGTGCAGTGCGGATCTTGCTTGGCCACTCACCCACCGGAGACTGGCAGGCAAGGCGCAGTGTGGATATGGCTGTATCCACTCACCCAAGGGAGACGGGCAGAGAGGGTGCCGTGTGGATCTGGCTATGTCCACTGACCCACGGCAGACTGTCAGGCAGGGCGCAGTGCGGATCTGGCTGTGTACACTCACCTACGGGAGACGGGTCGGCAAGGCGCAGTGTTTATCTGGCTGTGTCCACTCACCTACGGGAGACTGGCAGGCAAGGCGCAGTGTGGATCTGGCTGTGTCTACTCACCTACGGGAGATGGGCACAGAGGGTGCTGTGTGGACCTGGCTATGTCCAATGTCTCACGGCAGACGGGCAGGCAGGGCGCATTGTGGATCTGGCTGTGTCCACTCACCCATGGGAGACGGGCAGGCAAGGCGCATTGTGGACCTGCCTGTGTCCACTCACCCATGGGAGATGGGCAGAGAGGGTGCTGTGTGGATCTGGCTATGTCCGCTGAACCACGGCAGACGGGCAGGAAGGTACAGTGCGGATCTGGCTGTGTACACTCACCCACGGCAGACGGTCAGGCAGGGCGCAGTGCGGATCTGGCTGTGTCCACTCACCCACGGGAGACGGGCAGGCAAGGTGCAGTGTGGATCTGGCTGTGTCCACTCACCCATGGGGACGGGCAGAGAGGGTGCTGTGTGGATCTGGCTATGTCCACTGACCCACGGCTGACGGGCAGGCAGGGCGCAGTGCGGATCTGGCTGTGTACACTCACCCACGGCAGACGGTCAGGCAGGGCGCAGTGCGGATCTGGCTGTGTCCACACATCCGCGGGAGACGGGCAGGCAGGGAGCAGTGCGGATCTGGCTGTGTCCACTCACCCACGGCAGACGGTCAGGCAGGGCGCAGTGCGGATCTGGCTGTGTACACTCACCCACGGCAGACGGTCAGGCAGGGCGCAGTGCGGATCTGGCTGTGTCCACTCACTCACGGCAGACGGACAGGCAGGGCGCAATGCGGATCTGGCTGTGACCACTCACTCACGGCAGACGGGCAGGCAGGGCGCAGTGCGGATCTGGCTGTGTCCACTCACCCACGGGAGACGGGTAGGCAAGGCGCAGTGTGGATCTGGCTATGTCCACTGACCCTCGGGAGATGGGCAGAGAGTGTGCTGTGTGGATCTGGCTATGTCCACTGACCGACGGCAGACTGGCAGGCAGGGCACAGTGCGGATCTGGCTGTGTCCACTCACCCACGGGAGATGGGGAGGCAGGGCGCAGTGCGTATCTGGATGTGTCCACTCACACACGGCAGACAGGAAGGGAGGGCGCAGTGCAGATCTGGCTGTGTCCACTCACCAATGGGAGACTGGCAGGCAAGGCGCAGTGTGGATCTGGCTGTGTCCACTCACACACGGGACACGGGCAGAGAGGTTGCTGTGTGGATCTGGCTATGTCCACTGATCCACGGCAGACGGGTAGGGAGGGCGCAGTGCAGATCTCGCTGTGTCCACTCACCCACGGCAGACGGGCAGGCTGGCGCAATGCAGATCTGGCTGTGTCCACTCACCCACAAGAGACGGGCAGAGAGGGTGCTGTGTGGATCTGACTATGTCCACTACCCACGGGAGACGGGCAGGCAGGGAGCAGTGCGGATCTGGCTGTGTCCACTCACCCACGGGAGACGGACAGGCAGGGCGCAGTGCGGATCTGTCTGTGTCCACTCACCAATGGGAGACTGGCAGGCAAGGCGCAGTGTGGATCTGGCTGTGTCCACTCACCCTCGGGAGACGGGCAGAGAGAGTGCTGTGTTGATCTGGCTGTGTGCACACACCCACGGGAGACGGGTAGGCAAGGCGCAGTGTGGATCTGGCTGTGTCCACTCACCCACGGCAGACGGGCAGGCAGGGCTCAGTGCGGATCTGGATGTGTCCACTCACCCACAGGAGACGGGCAGGCAAGGCGCAGTGTGCATCTGGCTGTGTCCACTAACCCACGGGAGACGGGCAAGGGGGTGCTGTATGTATCTGGCTATGTACACTGACCCACGGCAGACAAGCAGGAAGGGCGGTGTACGGATCTGGCTGTGTCCACTCACCCACGGGAGACGGGCAGGCAGTGCGCAGTGCGGATTTGGCTATGTCCACTCACCCACGGCAGACGGGCAGGCAAGGCGCAGTGTGGATCTGGCTGTGTCCACTCACACACGGGAGACGGGCAGAAAGGGCGCTGTGTGGATCTGGCTCTGTCCACTGACCCACGGCAGACGGGAAGGCAGGGCGCAGTGCGGATCTGGCTGTGTCCACTCACCCACGGGAGACGGCAAGGGGGTGCTGTATGTATCTGGCTATGTACACTGACCCACGGCAGACAAGCAGGCAGGGCGGTGTGCGGATCTGGCTGTGTCCCCACACCCACGGGAGACGGGCAAGCAGGGCGCAGGGCGGATCTGGCTGTGTCCACTCACCCACGGGAGACGGGCAGGCAGGGCGCAGTGCGGATCTGGCTGTGTCCACTCACCCACGGCAGACGGGCAGGCAAGGCGCAGTGTGGATCTGGCTGTGTCCACTCACCCACGGGAGACGGGCAGAAAGTGCGCTGTGTGGATCTGGCTCTGTCCACTGACCCACGGCAGACGGGAAGGCAGGGTGCAGTGCGGATCTGGCTGTGTCCAATCACCCGCGGCAGACGGGCAGGCAGGGCGCAGTGCGGATCTGGCTGTGTCCACTCACCCATGGGAGACGGGCAGGCAGGGCGCAGTGTGGATCTGGCTGTGTCCACTCACCCACGGGAGACGGGCAGGCAAGGCGCAGTGCGGATCTGGCTGTGTCCACTCACCCACGGCAGACGGTCAGGCAGGGCGCAGTGCGGATCTGGCTCTGTCCACTCACCCTTGGGAGACGGGTAGGCAGGGCGCAGTGTGGATCTGGCTGTGTCCACTCACCCACGGGAGACGGGCAGAGAGAGTGCTGTGTTGATCTGGCTGTGTCCACACACCCACGGGAGACGGGTAGGCAAGGCGCAGTGTGGATCTGGCTGTGTCCACTCACCCACGGGAGACGGGCAGAGAGGGTGCTGTGTTGATCTGGCTGTGTCCACACACCCACGGGAGACGGGTAGGCAAGGCGCAGTGTTGATCTGGCTGTGTCCACTCACCCACGGGTGACGGGCAGAGAGGGTGCTGTGTGGATCTGGCTATGTCCACTGACCCACGGCAGACGGGCAGGCAGGGCGAAGTGCGGATCTGGCTGTGTCCACTCACCCACGGCAGACGGGCAGGCAGGGCGCAGTGCGGATCTGGATGTGTCCACTCACCCACAGGAGACGGGCAGGCAAGGCGCAGTGTGCATCTGGCTGTGTCCACTCACCCACGGGAGACGGGCAGAGAGGGTGCTGTGTGGATCTAGCTATGTCCACTGACACACGGCAGACGGGAAGGCCGGGTACAGTGCGGATCTGGCTGTGTCCAATCACCCACGGCAGACGGGCAGGCAGGGCGCAGTGCGGATCAGGCTGTGTCCACTCACCCACGGCAGACGGTCAGGCAGGTTGCAGTGCGGATCTGGCTGTGTACACTCACCCAAGGGAGACGGGTAGGAAGGCACAGTGTGGATCTGGCTGTGTCCACTCACCCACCTGAGATGGGCAGAGAGGGTGCTGTGTGGATCTGGCTATGTCCACTGACCCACGGCAGACGGTCAGGCAGGGCGCAGTGCGGATCTGGCTATGTCCACTCACCCATGGGAGACGGGCAGGCAGGGCGCAGTGCGGATCTGGATGTGTCCACTCACACACGGCAGACAGGCAGGGAGGGCGCAGTGCGGATCTGGCTGTGTCCACTCACCAATGGGAGACTGGCAGGCAAGGCGCAGTGTGGATTTGGCTGTGTCCACTCACCCACGGGAGACGGGCAGAGAGGTTGCTGTGTGGATCTGGCTATGTCCACTGATCCACGGCAGACGGGCAGGGAGGGCGCAGTGCAGATCTCGCTGTGTCCACTCACCCATGGCAGACGGGCAGGCTGGCGCAATGCGGATCTGGCTGTGTCCACTCACCCAAGGGAGACGGCGAGGCAAGGTGCAGTGTGGATCTGGCTGTGTCCACTGACCCACGGGAGACGGGCAGAGAGGGTGCTGTGTGGATCTGACTATGTACACTGACCCACGGCAGACGAGCAGGCAGGGCGCAATGCGGATCTGGCTGTGTCCACTCACCTACTGCAGACGGTCAGGAAGGGCGCAGTGCGGATCTGGCTGTGTCCACTCACCAACGGGAGACGGGCAGGCAGGGCGCAGTGCGGATCTGGCTGTGTCTACTCACCCACGGCAGACGATTAGGCTGGGCGCAGTGCGGATGTGGCTGTGTCCACTCACCCACGGGAGACGGGCAGGCAAGGCGTAGTGTGGATCTGGCTGTGTCCACTCACCCACAGGAGACGGGCAGAGAGAGTGCTGTGTGGTTCTGGCTACGTACACTGACCCACGGCAGACGGGCACGCAGGGCGCAGTGCGGATCTGAGTGTGTCCACTCACCCACGGGAGACGGGCAAAGAGGGTGCTGTGTGGATCTGCCTATGTACACTGACCCACGTCAGACGGGCAGGCAGGGCGCAGTTCGGAACTGGCTGTGTCCAATCACACACGGCAGACGGGCAGGCAGGGCGCAGTGCGGATCTGGCTGTGTCCAATCACCCACGGCAGAGGGGCAGGCAGGGCGCAGTGAGGATCTGGCTGCGTCCACTCACCCACGGCAGACGGTCAGGCAGGGCGCAGTGCGGATCTGGCTGTGTCCAATCACCCACGGGAGACGGGTAGGCAAGGCGCCGTGTGGATCTGGCTGTGTCCACTCACCCTCGGGAGATGGGCAGAGAGGGTGCTGTGTGGATCTGGCTATGTCCACTGACCCACGGCAGACGGGCAGGCTGGGCGCAGTGCGGATCTGGCTGTGTCCACTCACCCACGGGAGACGGGCAGGCAGGGCGCAGTGCGGATCTTGCTGTGTCCACTCACCCATGGGAGATGGGCAGGCAAGGCTCAGTGTGGATCTGGCTGTGTCCACTCACCCACGGGAGACGGGCAGAGAGGTTGCTGTGTGGATCTGGCTATGTCCACAGAACCACGGCAGACGGGCAGGGAGGGCGCAGTGCGGATCTCGCTTTGTCCACTCACCCACGGCAGACGGGCAGGCAGGGCGCAGTGCGGATCTGGCTGTGTCCACTCACCCACGGCAGACGGGCAAGCAGGGCGCAGTGCGGATCTGGCTGTGTCCACTCACCCACGGCAGACGGTAAGGCAAGGCGCAGTTGGATCTGGCTGTGTCCACTCACCCACGGGAGACGGGCAGAAAGGGCGCTGTGTGGATCTGGCTATGTCCACTGACCGACGGCAGACTGGCAGGCAGGGCACAGTGCGGATCTGGCTGTGTCCACTCACCCACGGCAGACGGGCAGGCAGGGCGCAGTGCGGATCTGGCTGTGTCCACTCACCCACGGGAGACAGGTAGGCAAGGCGCAGTGTGGATCTGGCTGTGTCCACTCACCCACGGGAGACAGGCAGAGAGGGTGCTGTCCGGATCTGGCTATGTCCACTGACCCACGGCAGACGGGCAGGCAGGGCGCAGTGTGGATCTGGCTGTGTCCACTCAAAAACGGGAGACAGTCAGAGAGGGTGCTTTGTGGATCTGGCTCTGTCCAATGACCCACGGCAGACGGGCAGACAGGGCGCAGTGCGGATCTGGCTGTGTCCACTCACCTACGGCAGATGGGCATGCAGGGCGCACTGCGGATGTGGCTGTGTCCACTCACCCACGGGATACGGGCAGGCAGGGCGCAGTGCGGATCTGGCTGTGTCCACTCACCCAGGGGAGACGGGCAGAGAGGGTGCTGTGTGGATCTGGCTATGTCCACTGACACACGGCAGACGGGCAGGCAGGGCGCAGTGCGGATCTGGCTGTGTCCACTCACCCACGGGAGACGGGCAGGCAGGGCGCACTGTGGATCTGGTTGTGTCCACTCACCTACGGGAGACGGGCACAGAGTGTGCTGTGTGGAACTGGCTATGTCCACTGACCAACGGCAGACGGGCAGGCATGGCGCAAAGCGGATCTGGCTGTGTCAACTCACCCACGGGATACGGGCAGGCAAGGTGCAGTGTGGATCTGGCTGTGTCCACTCACCCACGGGAGACGAGCAGAGAGGGTTCTGTGTGGATCTGGCTATATCCACTGACCCACGGAATACGGGCCGGCAGGGCGCAGTGCGGATCTGGCTGTGTAAACTCACACACGGCAGATGGGCAGGCAGGGTGCAGTGCGGATCTGTCTGTGTCCACTCACCCACGGGAGACGGGCAGGCAAGGCGCAGTGTGGATCTGGCTGTGTCCACTCACCCACGGGAGACGGGTAGGCAAGGCGCAGTGTGGATATGGCTATGTCCACTGACCCACGGGAGATGGGCACAGAGGGTGCTGTGTGGATCTGGCTATGTCCACTGATCCACGGCAGACGGGTAGGGAGGGCGCAGTGTGGATCTGGCTATGTCCACTCTCCCACGGGAGACGGGGAGGCAGGGCGCAGTGCGTATCTGGATGTGTCCACTCACACACGGCAGACAGGCAGGGAGGGCGCAGTGCGGATCTGGCTGTGTCCACTCACCCATGGGAGACTGGCAGGCAAGGCGCAGTGTGGATCTGGCTGTGTCCACTCACCCACGGGAGTCGGGCAGAGAGGTTGCTGTGTGGATCTGGCTATGTCCACTGATCCACGGCAGACGGGTAGGGAGGACGAAGTGCAGATCTCGCTGTGTCCACTCACCCACGGCAGACGGGCAGGCTGGCGCAATGCGGATCTGGCTGTGTCCACTCACACACGGGAGACGGCGAGGCAAGGTGCAGTGTGGATCTGGCTGTGTCCACTCAGCCACGGGAGACGGGCAGAGAGGGTGCTGTGTGGATCTGACAATGTACACTGACCCACGGCAGTCGAGCAGGCAGGGCGCAATGCGGATCTGGCTGTGTCCACCCACCCACTGCAGACGGTCAGGAAGGGCGCAGTGCGGATCTGGCTGTGTCCACTCACCCACGGGAGACGACCAGGAAGGGCGCAGTGCGGATCTGGCTGTGTCTACTCACCCACGGCATACGATTAGGCAGGGCGCAGTGCGGATCTGGCTGTGTCCACTCACCCACGGGAGACGGGCAGGCAAGGCGTAGTGTGGATCTGGCTGTGTCCACTCACCCACGGGAGACGGGCAGAGAGTGTGCTGTGTGGATCTGGGTATGTACACTGACCCACGGCAGACGGGCAGGCAGGGCGCAGTGCGGATCTGGGTGTGTCCACTCACCCACGGGAGACGGGCAAAGAGGGTGCTGTGTGGATCTGCCTATGTACACTGACCCACGGCAGACAAGCAGGCAGGGCGGTGTTCGGATCTGGCTGTGTCCACTCACCCACGGGAGACGGGCAGGCAGGGCGCAGTGCGGATCTGGCTGTGTCCACTCACCCACGGCAGACGGGCAGGCAAGGCGCAGTGTGGATCTGGCTGTGTCCACTCACCCACGGGAGACGGGCAGAAAGTGTGCTGTGTGGATCTGGCTGTGTCCACTGACCCACGGCAGACGGGAAGGCAGGGCGCAGTGCGGATCTGGCTGTGTCCAATCACCCGCGGCAGACGGGCAGGCAGGGCGCAGTGCGGATCTGGCTGTGTCCACTCACCCACGGGAGACTGGCCGAGAGGGTGCTGTGTGGATTTGGCTATGTCCACTGACCCACGGCAGACGGGCAGGCATGGCGCAGTGCGGATCTGGCTGTGTCCACTCACCCACGGGAGACGGGCAAGCAGGGCGCAGTGTGGATCTGGCTGTGTCCACTCACCCACGGGAGACATGCAGGCAAGGCGCAGTGTGGATCTGGCTGTGTCCACTCACCCACGGGAGACGGGCAGAAAGTGCGCTGTGTGGATCTTGCTCTGTCCACTGACCCACGGCAGACGGGAAGGCAGGGCGCAGTGCGGATCTGGCTGTGTCCAATCACCCACGGCAGACGGGCAGGCAGGGCGCAGTGCGGATCTGGCTGTGTCCACTCACCCACGGCAGACGGTCAGGCAGGGCGCAGTGCGGATCTGGCTCTGTCCACTCACCCTTGGGAGACGGGTAGGCAGGGCGCAGTGTGGATCTGGCTGTGTCCACTGACCTACGCAGACGGGCAGGCAGGGCGAAGTGCGGATTTGGCTGTGTTAATTCACCCATGGCAGACGGGTAGGCAGGGCGCAGTGCGGATCTGGCTGTGTCCACTCACCCACGGGAGACGGGCAGGCAAGGCGCAGTGTGGATCTGGCTTTGTCCACTCACCCAAGGGACACGGGCAGAGAGGGTGCTGTGTGGATCTGGCTATGTCCACTGACCCACGGCAGACGGGCAGGCAGGGCGCAGTGCGGATCTCGCTGTGTCCAATCACCCACGGCAGACGGTCAGGCAGGGTGCAGTGCGGATCTGGCTGTGTCCACTCACCCACAGGAGACGGGCAGGAAAGGCGCACTGTTGATCTGGCTGTGACCACTCACCTACGGGAGACGGGCAGAGAGGGTGCTGTGTGGATCTGGCTATGTCCACTGACACACGGCAGACGGTCAGGCAGGGCGCAGTGCGGATCTGGCGGTGTCCACTCACCCACGGGAGACGGGCAGGCAGGGCGCAGTGCGGATCTGGCTATGTCCACTCTCCCACGGGAGATGGGCAGGCAGGGCGCAGTGCGGATCTGGATGTGTCCACTCACACACGGCAGACAGGCAGGGAGGGCGCAGTGCGGATCTGGCTGTGTCCACTCACCAATGGGAGACTGGCAGGCAAGGCGCAGTGTGGATTTGGCTGTGTCCACTCACCCACGGGAGACGGGCAGAGAGGTTGCTGTGTGGATCTGGCTATGTCCACTGATCCACGGCAGACGGGCAGGGGGGGCGCAGTGCAGATCTCGCTGTGTCCACTCACCCACGGCAGACGGGCAGGCAGGGCACAGTGCGGATCTGGCTGTGTCCACTCACCCACGGCAGACGGGCAGGCAGGGCGCAGTGCGGATCTGGCTGTGTCCACTCACCCACGGCAGACGGTAAGGCAAGGCGCAGTGTGGATCTGGCTGTTTCCACTCACCCACGGGAGACGGGCAGAAAGGGCGCTGTGTGGATCTGGCTATGTCCACTGACCGACGGCAGACTGGCAGGCAGGGCACAGTGCGGATCTGGCTGTGTCCACACACCCACGGCAGACGGGCAGGCAGGGCGCAGTGCGGATCTGGCTGTGTCCACTCACCCACGGGAGACAGGTAGGCAAGGAGCAGTGTGGATCTGGCTGTGTCCACTCACCCACGGGAGACGGGCAGAGAGGGTGCTGTCCGGATCTGGCTATGTCCACAGACCCACGGCAGACGGGCAGGCAGGGTGCAGTGCGGATGTGGCTGGGTCCAATCACACACGGCAGACAGGCAGGCAGGGCGCAGTGCGGATCTGGCTGTGTCCACTCACCCACGGCAGACGGTCAACAGGGCGCAGTGCGGATTTGGCGGTGTCCACTCACCCACGGGAGACGGGCAGGCAGGGCGCAGTGTGTATCTGGCTATGTCCACTCTCCCACGGAGGACAAGCAGGCAAGGAGCAGTGTGGATCTGGCTGTGTCCACTCACCCAAGGGACACGGGCAGAGAGCGTGCTGTGTGGATCTGGCTATGTCCACTGACCCACGGCAGAGGGGCAGGCAGGGCGCAGTGCGGATCTCGCTGTGTCCAATCACGCACGGCAGACGGTCAGGCAGGGTGCAGTGCGGATCTGCCTGTGTCCACTCACCCACAGGAGACGGGCAGGAAAGGCACACTGTTGATCTGGCTGTGACCACTCACCCACGGGAGACGGGCAGAGAGGGTGCTGTGTGGATCTAGCTATGTCCACTGACCCACGGCAGACGGGCAGGCCGGGTACAGTGCGGATCTGGCTGTGTACAATCACCCACGGGAGACGGGCAGGCAGGGCGCAGTGCAGATCTGGCTGTGTCCACTCACCCACGGTAGACGGTCAGGCAGGGTGCAGTGCGGATCTGGCTGTGTCCACTCACCCAAGGGAGACGGGTAGGCAAGGCACAGTGTGGATCTGGCTGTGTCCACTCACCCACCTGAGATGGGCAGAGAGGGTGCTGTGTGGATCTGGCTATGTCCACTGACGCACGGCAGACGGGCAGGCAGGGCGCAGTGCGGATCTGGCTGTGTCCACTCACCCACGGCAGACGGTCAGGAAGGGCGCAGTGCGGATCTGGCTGTGTCCACTCACCCACGGGAGACGGGCAGGAAAGGCACAGTGCGGATCTGGCTGTGTCCACTCACCCACGGCAGACGGGCAGGCAGGGCGCAGTGCGGATCTCGCTGTGTCCAATCACCCACGGCAGACGGTCAGGCAGGGTGCAGTGCGGATCTGGCTGTGTCCACTCACCCACGGGAGACGGGCAGGAAAGGCGCACTGTTGATCTGGCTGTGACCACTCACCCACGGGAGACGGGCAGAGAGGGTGCTGTGTGGATCTGGCTATGTCCACTGACACACGGCAGACGGTCAGGCAGGGCGCAGTGCGGATCTGGCGGTGTCCACTCACCCACGGGAGACGGGCAGGCAGGGCGCAGTGCGGATCTGGCTATGTCCACTCTCCCACGGGAGACGGGCAGGCAGGGCGCAGTGCGGATCTGGATGTGTCCACTCACACACGGCAGACAGGCAGGGAGGGCGCAGTGCGGATCTGGCTGTGTCCACTCACCAATGGGAGACTGGCAGGCAAGGCGCAGTGTGGATTTGGCTGTGTCCACTCACCCACGGGAGACGGGCAGAGAGGTTGCTGTGTGGATCTGGCTATGTCCACTGATCCACGGCAGACGGGCAGGGAGGGCGCAGTGCAGATCTCGCTGTGTCCACTCACCCACGGCAGACGGGCAGGCTGGCGCAATGCGGATCTGGCTGTGTCCACTCACCCACGGGAGACAGCAAGGCAAGGTGCAGTGTGGATCTGGCTGTGTCCACTGACCCACGGGAGACGGGCAGAGAGGGTGCTGTGTGGATCTGACTATGTACACTGACCCACGGCAGACGAGCAGGCAGGGCGCAATGCGGATCTGGCTGTGTCCACTCACCTACTGCAGACGGTCAGGAAGGGCGTAGTGCGGATCTGTCTGTGTCCACTCACCCACGGGAGACGGGCAGGCAGGGCGCAGTGCGGATCTGGCTGTGTCTACTCACCCACGGCAGACGATTAGGCAGGGCGCAGTGCGGCTCTGGCTGTGTCCACTCACCCACGGCAGACGGTAAGGCAAGGCGCAGTGTGGATCTGGCTGTTTCCACTCACCCACGGGAGACGGGCAGAAAGGGCGCTGTGTGGATCTGGCTATGTTCACTGACCGATGGCAGACTGGCAGGCAGGGCACAGTGCGGATCTGGCTGTGTCCACACACCCACGGCAGACGGGCAGGCAGGGCGCAGTGCGGATCTGGCTGTGTCCACTCACCCACGGGAGACAGGTAGGCAAGGAGCAGTGTGGATCTGGCTGTGTCCACTCACCCACGGGAGACGGGCAGAGAGGGTGCTGTCCGGATCTGGCTATGTCCACAGACCCACGGCAGACGGGCAGGCAGGGTGCAGTGCGGATGTGGCTGGGTCCAATCACACACGGCAGACAGGCAGGCAGGGCGCAGTGCGGATCTGGCTGTGTCCACTCACCCACGGCAGACGGGCAGGCAGGGCGCAGTGCGGATTTGGCGGTGTCCACTCACCCACGGGAGACGGGCAGGCAGGGCGCAGTGTGTATCTGGCTATGTCCACTCTCCCACGGAGGACAAGCAGGCAAGGAGCAGTGTGGATCTGGCTGTGTCCACTCACCCAAGGGACACGGGCAGAGAGCGTGCTGTGTGGATCTGGCTATGTCCACTGACCCACGGCAGAGGGGCAGGCAGGGCGCAGTGCGGATCTCGCTGTGTCCAATCACGCACGGCAGACGGTCAGGCAGGGTGCAGTGCGGATCTGGCTGTGTCCACTCACCCACAGGAGACGGGCAGGAAAGGCACACTGTTGATCTGGCTGTGACCACTCACCCACGGGAGACGGGCAGAGAGGGTGCTGTGTGGATCTAGCTATGTCCACTGACCCACGGCAGACGGGCAGGCCGGGTACAGTGCGGATCTGGCTGTGTACAATCACCCACGGGAGACGGGCAGGCAGGGCGCAGTGCAGATCTGGCTGTGTCCACTCACCCACGGTAGACGGTCAGGCAGGGTGCAGTGCGGATCTGGCTGTGTCCACTCACCCAAGGGAGAAGGGTAGGCAAGGCACAGTGTGGATCTGGCTGTGTCCACTCACCCACCTGAGATGGGCAGAGAGGGTGCTGTGTGGATCTGGCTATGTCCACTGACGCACGGCAGACGGGCAGGCAGGGCGCAGTGCGGATCTGGCTGTGTCCACTCACCCACGGCAGACGGTCAGGAAGGGCGCAGTGCGGATCTGGCTGTGTCCACTCACCCACGGGAGACGGGCAGGAAAGGCGCAGTGCGGATCTGGCTGTGTCCACTCACCCACGGCAGACGGGCAGGCAGGGCGCAGTGCGGATCTCGCTGTGTCCAATCACCCAGGGCAGACGGTCAGGCAGGGTGCAGTGCGGATCTGGCTGTGTCCACTCACCCACGGGAGACGGGCAGGAAAGGCGCACTGTTGATCTGGCTGTGACCACTCACCCACGGGAGACGGGCAGAGAGCGTGCTGTGTGGATCTGGCTATGTCCACTGACACACGGCAGACGGTCAGGCAGGGCGCAGTGCGGATCTGGCGGTGTCCACTCACCCACGGGAGACGGGCAGGCAGGGCGCAGTGCGGATCTGGCTATGTCCACTCTCCCACGGGAGACGGGCATGCAGGGCGCAGTGCGGATCTGGATGTGTCCACTCACACACGGCAGACAGGCAGGGAGGGCGCAGTGCGGATCTGGCTGTGTCCACTCACCAATGGGAGACTGGCAGGCAAGGCGCAGTGTGGATTTGGCTGTGTCCACTCACCCACGGGAGACGGGCAGAGAGGTTGCTGTGTGGATCTGGCTATGTCCACTGATCCACGGCAGACGGGCAGGGAGGGCGCAGTGCAGATCTCGCTGTGTCCACTCACCCACGGCAGACGGGCAGGCTGGCGCAATGCGGATCTGGCTGTGTCCACTCACCCACGGGAGACAGCAAGGCAAGGTGCAGTGTGGATCTGGCTGTGTCCACTGACCCACGGGAGACGGGCAGAGAGGGTGCTGTGTGGATCTGACTATGTACACTGACCCACGGCAGACGAGCAGGCAGGGCGCAATGCGGATCTGGCTGTGTCCACTCACCTACTGCAGACGGTCAGGAAGGGCGTAGTGCGGATCTGTCTGTGTCCACTCACCCACGGGAGACGGGCAGGCAGGGCGCAGTGCGGATCTGGCTGTGTCTACTCACCCACGGCAGACGATTAGGCAGGGCGCAGTGCGGCTCTGGCTGTGTCCACTCACCCACGGGAGACGGGCAGGAAAGGCGCACTGTTGATCTGGCTGTGACCACTCACCCACGGGAGACGGGCAGAGAGGGTGCTGTGTGGATCTAGCTATGTCCACTGACCCACGGCAGACGGGCAGGCCGGGTACAGTGCGGATCTGGCTGTGTACAATCACCCACGGGAGACGGGCAGGCAGGGCGCAGTGCGGATCTGGCTGTGTCCACTCACCCACGGTAGACGGTCAGGCAGGGTGCAGTGCGGATCTGGCTGTGTCCACTCACCCAAGGGAGACGGGTAGGCAAGGCACAGTGTGGATCTGGCTGTGTCCACTCACCCACCTGAGATGGGCAGAGAGGGTGCTGTGTGGATCTGGCTATGTCCACTGACGCACGGCAGACGGGCAGGCAGGGCGCAGTGCGGATCTGGCTGTGTCCACTCACCCACGGCAGATGGTCAGGAAGGGCTCAGTGCGGATCTGGCTGTGTCCACTCACCCACGGGAGACGGGCAGGCAGGGCGCAGTGCGGATCTGGCTGTGTCCACTCACCCACGGGAGACGGGCAGGCAAGGCGCAGTGTGGATCTGGCTATGTCCACTCACCCACGGGAGACGGGCAGAAAGGGCGCTGTGGTGATCTGGCTATGTCCTCTGACCCACGGCAGACGGGCAGGCAAGGCACAGTGTGGATCTGGCTGTGTCCACTCACCACGGGAGACGGTTAGAGAGGGTGCTGTGTGGATCTGGCTATGTAAACTGAACACGGCAGACGGGCAGGCAGGGCGCAGTGCGGATCTGGCTGTGTCCACTCACACACGGCAGACAGGCAGGTAGGGCGCAGTGCGGATCTGGCTGTTTCCACTCATCCATGGGAGACTGGCAGGCAAGGCGCAGTTTGGATTTGGCTGTGTCCTCTCACCCACGGGAGACGGGCAGAGAGGTTGCTGGGTGGATCTGGCTATGTCCACTCATCCATGGCAGACGGGCAGGGAGGGCGCATGCAGATCTCGCTGTGTCCACTCACCCACGGCAGAAGGGCAGGTTGGCGCAATGCGGATCTGGCTGTGTCCACTCACCCACGGGAGACGGCGAGGCAAGTTGCAGTGTGGATCTGGCTGTGTCCACTCACGCACGGGAGACGGTCAGAGAGGGTGCTGTGTGGATCTGACAATTTACACTGACCCACGGCAGACGAACAGGCAGGGCGTAATGCGGATCTGGCTGTGTCCACTCACCCACTGCAGACGGTCAGGTAGGGCGCAGTGCGGATCTGGCTGTGACCTCTCACCCACGGGAGACGGGCAGGCAGGGCGCAGTGCGGATCTGGCTGTGTCTACTCACCCACGGCATACGATTAGGCAAGGCGCAGTGCGGATCTGGCTGTGTCCACTCACCCACGGGAGACGGGCAGGCAAGGCGTAGTGTGGATCTGGCTGTGTCCACTCACCCACGGTAGACAGTCAGAGAGGGTGCTGTGTGGATCTCGCTATGTACACTGACCCACGGCAGACGGGCAGGCAGGGCGCAGTGAGGATCTGGGTGTGTCCACTGACCCACGGGAGTTGGGCAAAGAGGGTGCTGTGTGGATCTGCCTATGTACACTGACCCACGTCAGACGGGCAGGCATGGCGAAGTGCGGATCTGGCTGTGTCCAATCATCCACGGCAGATGGGCAGGCAGGGCGCAGTGCGGATCTGGCTGTGTCCAATCACCCACGGGAGACGGGTACGCAAGGCGCCGTGTGGATCTGGCTGTGTCCACTCACCCACGGGAGACGGGTAGAGAGGGTGCTGTGTGGATCTGGCTATGTCCACTGACCCACGGCAGACGGGCAGGCAGGGCGCAGTGCGGATCTGGCTGTGTCCACTCACCCACGGGAGACGGGCAGGCAGGGCGCAGTGCGGATCTGGCTGTGTCCACTCACCCATGGGAGATGGGCAGGCAAGGCGCAGTGTAGATCTGGCTGTGTCCACTCACCCACGGGAGACGGGCAGAAAGGGCGCTGTGTGGATCTGGCTATGTCCACTGACCCACTGCAGACTGGCAGGCAGGGCACAGTGTGGATCTGGCTGTGTCCACTCACCCACGGCAGACGTGCAGGAAGGGCGCAATGCGGATCTGGCTGTGTCCACTCAACCACGGCAGACGGTCAGGCAGGGCGCAGTGCGGATCTGGCAGTGTCCACTCACCCACGGGAGACGGTCAGGCAGGGCGCAGTGCGGATCTGGCTGTGTCCACTCTCCCACTGGAGACGGGCAGGCAGGGCGCAGTGCGGATCTGGCTGTGTCCACTCACACACGGCAGACAGGCAGGCAGGGCGCAGTGCGCATCTGGCTGTGTCCACTCACCCATGGGAGACGGGCAGGCAAGGCGCAGTGTGGATCTGGCTGTGTCCACTCACCCACGGGAGACGGGCAGAGAGGTTGCTGTGTGGATCTGGCTATGTCCAATGACCCACGGCAGACGGGCAGGGAGGGCGCAGTGCGGATCTCGCTGTGTCCACTCACCCACGGCAGACGGGCAGGCAGGGCGCAGTGCGGATCTGGCTGTGTCCACTCACCCATGGCAGACGGGCAGGTAGGGCGCAGTGCGGATCTGGCTGTGTCCACTCACCCACGGCAGACGGTAAGGCAAGGCGCAATGTGGATGGCTGTGTCCACTCACCCACGGGAGACGGGCAGAAAGGGCTCTGTGTGGATCTGGCTATGTCCACTGACCGACGGCAGACTGGCAGGCAGGGCATACTGCTGATCTGGCTGTGTCCACTCACCCACGGGAGACAGGTAGGCAAGGCGCAGTGTGGATCTGGCTGTGTCCACTCACCCACGGGAGACGGGCAGAGACGGTGCTGTCCGGATCTGGCTATGTCCACTGACCCACGGCAGACGGGCAGGCAGGGCGCAGTGCGGATGTGGCTGTGTCCAATCACCCACGGGAGACGGGTAAGCAAGGCGCAGTGTGGATCTGACTGTGTACACTCACCCACGGGAGACGGGCAGAGAGGGTGCTGTGTGGATCTGGCTATGTCCACTGATCCACGGCAGACGGGCAGGGAGGGCGCAGTGCAGATCTCGCTGTGTCCACTCACCCACGGCAGACGGGCAGGCTGGCGCAATGCGGATATGGCTGTGTCCACTCACCCACGGGAGACGGCGAGGCAAGGTGCAGTGTGGATCTGGCTGTGTCCACTCACCCACGGGAGACGGTCAGAGAGGGTGCTGTGTGGATCAGACAATGTACACTGATCCACGGCAGACGAGCAGGCAGGGCGCAATGCGGATCTGGCTGTGTCCACTCACCCACTGCAGACGGTCAGGAAGGGCGCAGTGCGGATCTGGCTGTGTCCTCTCACCCACGGGAGACGGACAGGCAGGGCGCAGTGCGGATCTGGCTGTGTCTACTCACCCACGGCATACGATTAGGCAGGGCGCAGTGCGGATCTGGCTGTGTCCACTCACCCACGGGAGACGGGCAGGCAAGGCGTAGTGTGGATCTGGCTGTGTCCACTCACCCACGGGGGACAGTCAGAGAGGGTGCTGGGTGTGTCCACTGACGGATCTGGGTGTGTCCACTGACCCACGGGAGATGGGCAAAGAGGGTGCTGTGTGGATCTGCCTATGTACACTGACCCACGTCAGACGGGCAGGCAGGGCGCAGTGCGGATCTGGCTGTGTCCAATCATCCACGGCAGATGGGCAGGCAGGGCGCAGTGAGGATCTGGCTGTGTCCACTCACCCACGGCAGACGGTCAGGCAGGGCGCAGTGCGGATCTGGCTGTGTCCAATCACCCACGGGAGACGGGTACGCAAGGCGCCGTGTGGATCTGGCTGTGTCCACTCACCCACGGGAGACGGGTAGAGAGGGTGCTGTGTGGATCTGGCTGTGTCCACTCACCCACGGCAGACGGGCAGGCAGGGCTCAGTGCGGATCTGGCTGTGTCCACTCACCCACGGGAGACGGGCAGGCAGGGCGCAGTGCGGATCTGGCTGTGTCCACTCACCCACGGGAGACGGGCAGGCAAGGCGCAGTGTGGATCTGGCTATGTCCACTCACCCACGGGAGACGGGCAGAAAGGGCGCTGTGGTGATCTGGCTATGTCCTCTGACCCACGGCAGACGGGCAGGCAAGGCACAGTGTGGATCTGGCTGTGTCCACTCACCACGGGAGACGGTTAGAGAGGGTGCTGTGTGGATCTGGCTATGTAAACTGAAAACGGCAGACGGGCAGGCAGGGCGCAGTGCGGATCTGGCTGTGTCCACTCACACACGGCAGACAGGCAGGTAGGGCGCAGTGCGGATCTGGCTGTTTCCACTCATCCATGGGAGACTGGCAGGCAAGGCGCAGTTTGGATTTGGCTGTGTCCTCTCACCCACGGGAGACGGGCAGAGAGGTTGCTGTGTGGATCTGGCTATGTCCACTGATCCATGGCAGACGGGCAGGGAGGGCGCATGCAGATCTCGCTGTGTCCACTCACCCACGGCAGAAGGGCAGGTTGGCGCAATGCGGATCTGGCTGTGTCCACTCACCCACGGGAGACGGCGAGGCAAGGTGCAGTGTGGATCTGGCTGTGTCCACTCACGCACGGGAGACGGTCAGAGAGGGTGCTGTGTTGATCTGACAATTTACACTGACCCACGGCAGACGAACAGGCAGGGCGTAATGCGGATCTGGCTGTGTCCACTCACCCACTGCAGACGGTCAGGAAGGGCGCAGTGCGGATCAGGCTGTGTCCTCTCACCCACGGGAGACGGGCAGGCAGGGCGCAGTGCGGATCTGGCTGTGTCTACTCACCCACGGCATACGATTAGGCAGGGCGCAGTGCGGATCTGGCTGTGTCCACTCACCCACGGGAGACGGGCAGGCAAGGCGTAGTGTGGATCTGGCTGTGTCCACTCACCCACGGTAGACAGTCAGAGAGGGTGCTGTGTGGATCTCGCTATGTACACTGACCCACGGCAGACGGGCAGGCAGGGCGCAGTGAGGATCTGGGTGTGTCCACTGACCCACGGGAGTTGGGCAAAGAGGGTGCTGTGTGGATCTGCCTATGTACACTGACCCACGTCAGACGGGCAGGCATGGCGAAGTGCGGATCTGGCTGTGTCCAATCATCCACGGCAGATGGGCAGGCAGGGCGCAGTGCGGATCTGGCTGTGTCCAATCACCCACGGGAGACGGGTACGCAAGGCGCCGTGTGGATCTGGCTGTGTCCACTCACCCACGGGAGACGGGTAGAGAGGGTGCTGTGTGGATCTGGCTATGTCCACTGACCCACGGCAGACGGGCAGGCAGGGCGCAGTGCGGATCTGGCTGTGTCCACTCACCCACGGGAGACGGGCAGGCAGGGCGCAGTGCGGATCTGGCTGTGTCCACTCACCCATGGGAGATGGGCAGGCAAGGCGCAGTGTAGATCTGGCTGTGTCCACTCACCCACGGGAGACGGGCAGAAAGGGCGCTGTGTGGATCTGGCTATGTCCACTGACCCACTGCAGACTGGCAGGCAGGGCACAGTGTGGATCTGGCTGTGTCCACTCACCCACGGCAGACGTGCAGGAAGGGCGCAATGCGGATCTGGCTGTGTCCACTCAACCACGGCAGACGGTCAGGCAGGGCGCAGTGCGGATCTGGCAGTGTCCACTCACCCACGGGAGACGGTCAGGCAGGGCGCAGTGCGGATCTGGCTGTGTCCACTCTCCCACTGGAGACGGGCAGGCAGGGCGCAGTGCGGATCTGGCTGTGTCCACTCACACACGGCAGACAGGCAGGCAGGGCGCAGTGCGCATCTGGCTGTGTCCACTCACCCATGGGAGACGGGCAGGCAAGGCGCAGTGTGGATCTGGCTGTGTCCACTCACCCACGGGAGACGGGCAGAGAGGTTGCTGTGTGGATCTGGCTATGTCCAATGACCCACGGCAGACGGGCAGGGAGGGCGCAGTGCGGATCTCGCTGTGTCCACTCACCCACGGCAGACGGGCAGGCAGGGCGCAGTGCGGATCTGGCTGTGTCCACTCACCCATGGCAGACGGGCAGGTAGGGCGCAGTGCGGATCTGGCTGTGTCCACTCACCCACGGCAGACGGTAAGGCAAGGCGCAATGTGGATGGCTGTGTCCACTCACCCACGGGAGACGGGCAGAAAGGGCTCTGTGTGGATCTGGCTATGTCCACTGACCGACGGCAGACTGGCAGGCAGGGCATACTGCTGATCTGGCTGTGTCCACTCACCCACGGGAGACAGGTAGGCAAGGCGCAGTGTGGATCTGGCTGTGTCCACTCACCCACGGGAGACGGGCAGAGACGGTGCTGTCCGGATCTGGCTATGTCCACTGACCCACGGCAGACGGGCAGGCAGGGCGCAGTGCGGATGTGGCTGTGTCCAATCACCCACGGGAGACGGGTAAGCAAGGCGCAGTGTGGATCTGACTGTGTACACTCACCCACGGGAGACGGGCAGAGAGGGTGCTGTGTGGATCTGGCTATGTCCACTGATCCACGGCAGACGGGCAGGGAGGGCGCAGTGCAGATCTCGCTGTGTCCACTCACCCACGGCAGACGGGCAGGCTGGCGCAATGCGGATATGGCTGTGTCCACTCACCCACGGGAGACGGCGAGGCAAGGTGCAGTGTGGATCTGGCTGTGTCCACTCACCCACGGGAGACGGTCAGAGAGGGTGCTGTGTGGATCAGACAATGTACACTGATCCACGGCAGACGAGCAGGCAGGGCGCAATGCGTATCTGGCTGTGTCCACTCACCCACTGCAGACGGTCAGGAAGGGCGCAGTGCGGATCTGGCTGTGTCCTCTCACCCACGGGAGACGGACAGGCAGGGCGCAGTGCGGATCTGGCTGTGTCTACTCACCCACGGCATACGATTAGGCAGGGCGCAGTGCGGATCTGGCTGTGTCCACTCACCCACGGGAGACGGGCAGGCAAGGCGTAGTGTGGATCTGGCTGTGTCCACTCACCCACGGGGGACAGTCAGAGAGGGTGCTGGGTGTGTCCACTGACGGATCTGGGTGTGTCCACTGACCCACGGGAGATGGGCAAAGAGGGTGCTGTGTGGATCTGCCTATGTACACTGACCCACGTCAGACGGGCAGGCAGGGCGCAGTGCGGATCTGGCTGTGTCCAATCATCCACGGCAGATGGGCAGGCAGGGCGCAGTGAGGATCTGGCTGTGTCCACTCACCCACGGCAGACGGTCAGGCAGGGCGCAGTGCGGATCTGGCTGTGTCCAATCACCCACGGGAGACGGGTACGCAAGGCGCCGTGTGGATCTGGCTGTGTCCACTCACCCACGGGAGACGGGTAGAGAGGGTGCTGTGTGGATCTGGCTATGTCCACTGACCCACGGCAGACGGGCAGGCAGGGCGCAGTGCGGATCTGGCTGTGTCCACTCACCCACGGCAGACGGGCAGGCAGGGCGCAGTGCGGATCTGGCTGTGTCCACTCACCCACGGGAGACGGGCAGGCAAGGCGCAGTGTGGATCTGGCTATGTCCACTCACCCACGGGAGACGGGCAGAAAGGGCGCTGTGTGGATCTGGCTATGTCCTCTGACCCACGGCAGACGGGCAGGCAAGGCACAGTGTGGATCTGGCTGTGTCCACTCACCACGGGAGACGGTTAGAGAGGGTGCTGTGTGGATCTGGCTATGTAAACTGAAAACGGCAGACGGGCAGGCAGGGCGCAGTGCGGATCTGGCTGTGTCCACTCACACACGGCAGACAGGCAGGTAGGGCGCAGTGCGGATCTGGCTGTTTCCACTCATCCATGGGAGACTGGCAGGCAAGGCGCAGTTTGGATTTGGCTGTGTCCTCTCACCCACGGGAGACGGGCAGAGAGGTTGCTGTGTGGATCTGGCTATGTCCACTGATCCATGGCAGACGGGCAGGGAGGGCGCATGCAGATCTCGCTGTGTCCACTCACCCACGGCAGAAGGGCAGGTTGGCGCAATGCGGATCTGGCTGTGTCCACTCACCCACGGGAGACGGCGAGGCAAGGTGCAGTGTGGATCTGGCTGTGTCCACTCACGCACGGGAGACGGTCAGAGAGGGTGCTGTGTTGATCTGACAATTTACACTGACCCACGGCAGACGAACAGGCAGGGCGTAATGCGGATCTGGCTGTGTCCACTCACCCACTGCAGACGGTCAGGAAGGGCGCAGTGCGGATCAGGCTGTGTCCTCTCACCCACGGGAGACGGGCAGGCAGGGCGCAGTGCGGATCTGGCTGTGTCTACTCACCCACGGCATACGATTAGGCAGGGCGCAGTGCGGATCTGGCTGTGTCCACTCACCCACGGGAGACGGGCAGGCAAGGCGTAGTGTGGATCTGGCTGTGTCCACTCACCCACGGGAGACAGTCAGAGAGGGTGCTGTGTGGATCTCGCTATGTACACTGACCCACGGCAGACGGGCAGGCAGGGCGCAGTGAGGATCTGGGTGTGTCCACTGACCCACGGGAGTTGGGCAAAGAGGGTGCTGTGTGGATCTGCCTATGTACACTGACCCACGTCAGACGGGCAGGCATGGCGAAGTGCGGATCTGGCTGTGTCCAATCATCCACGGCAGATGGGCAGACAGGGCGCAGTGCGGATCTGGCTGTGTCCAATCACCCACGGGAGACGGGTACGCAAGGCGCCGTGTGGATCTGGCTGTGTCCACTCACCCACGGGAGACGGGTAGAGAGGGTGCTGTGTGGATCTGGCTATGTCCACTGACCCACGGCAGACGGGCAGGCAGGGCGCAGTGCGGATCTGGCTGTGTCCACTCACCCACGAGAGACGGGCAGGCAGGGCGCAGTGCGGATCTGGCTGTGTCCACTCACCCATGGGAGATGGGCAGGCAAGGCGCAGTGTAGATCTGGCTGTGTCCACTCACCCACGGGAGACGGGCAGAAAGGGCGCTGTGTGGATCTGGCTATGTCCACTGACCCACTGCAGACTGGCAGGCAGGGCACAGTGTGGATCTGGCTGTGTCCACTCACCCACGGCAGACGTGCAGGAAGGGCGCAATGCGGATCTGGCTGTGTCCACTCAACCACGGCAGACGGTCAGGCAGGGCGCAGTGCGGATCTGGCAGTGTCCACTCACCCACGGGAGACGGTCAGGCAGGGCGCAGTGCGGATCTGGCTGTGTCCACTCTCCCACTGGAGACGGGCAGGCAGGGCGCAGTGCGGATCTGGCTGTGTCCACTCACACACGGCAGACAGGCAGGCAGGGCGCAGTGCGCATCTGGCTGTGTCCACTCACCCATGGGAGACGGGCAGGCAAGGCGCAGTGTGGATCTGGCTGTGTCCACTCACCCACGGGAGACGGGCAGAGAGGTTGCTGTGTGGATCTGGCTATGTCCAATGACCCACGGCAGACGGGCAGGGAGGGCGCAGTGCGGATCTCGCTGTGTCCACTCACCCACGGCAGACGGGCAGGCAGGGCGCAGTGCGGATCTGGCTGTGTCCACTCACCCATGGCAGACGGGCAGGTAGGGCGCAGTGCGGATCTGGCTGTGTCCACTCACCCACGGCAGACGGTAAGGCAAGGCGCAATGTGGATGGCTGTGTACACTCACCCTCGGGAGACGGGCAGAAAGGGCTCTGTGTGGATCTGGCTATGTCCACTGACCGACGGCAGACTGGCAGGCAGGGCATACTGCTGATCTGGCTGTGTCCACTCACCCACGGGAGACAGGTAGGCAAGGCGCAGTGTGGATCTGGCTGTGTCCACTCACCCACGGGAGACGGGCAGAGACGGTGCTGTCCGGATCTGGCTATGTCCACTGACCCACGGCAGACGGGCAGGCAGGGCGCAGTGCGGATGTGGCTGTGTCCAATCACCCACGGGAGACGGGTAAGCAAGGCGCAGTGTGGATCTGACTGTGTACACTCACCCACGGGAGACGGGCAGAGAGGGTGCTGTGTGGATCTGGCTATGTCCACTGATCCACGGCAGACGGGCAGGGAGGGCGCAGTGCAGATCTCGCTGTGTCCACTCACCCACGGCAGACGGGCAGGCTGGCGTAATGCGGATATGGCTGTGTCCACTCACCCACGGGAGACGGCGAGGCAAGGTGCAGTGTGGATCTGGCTGTGTCCACTCACCCACGGGAGACGGTCAGAGAGGGTGCTGTGTGGATCAGACAATGTACACTGATCCACGGCAGACGAGCAGGCAGGGCGCAATGCGGATCTGGCTGTGTCCACTCACCCACTGCAGACGGTCAGGAAGGGCGCAGTGCGGATCTGGCTGTGTCCTCTCACCCACGGGAGACGGACAGGCAGGGCGCAGTGCGGATCTGGCTGTGTCTACTCACCCACGGCATACGATTAGGCAGGGCGCAGTGCGGATCTGGCTGTGTCCACTCACCCACGGGAGACGGGCAGGCAAGGCGTAGTGTGGATCTGGCTGTGTCCACTCACCCACGGGGGACAGTCAGAGAGGGTGCTGGGTGTGTCCACTGACGGATCTGGGTGTGTCCACTGACCCACGGGAGATGGGCAAAGAGGGTGCTGTGTGGATCTGCCTATGTACACTGACCCACGTCAGACGGGCAGGCAGGGCGCAGTGCGGATCTGGCTGTGTCCAATCATCCACGGCAGATGGGCAGGCAGGGCGCAGTGAGGATCTGGCTGTGTCCACTCACCCACGGCAGACGGTCAGGCAGGGCGCAGTGCGGATCTGGCTGTGTCCAATCACCCACGGGAGACGGGTACGCAAGGCGCCGTGTGGATCTGGCTGTGTCCACTCACCCACGGGAGACGGGTAGAGAGGGTGCTGTGTGGATCTGGCTATGTCCACTGACCCACGGCAGACGGGCAGGCAGGGCGCAGTGCGGATCTGGCTGTGTTCACTCACCCACGGGAGACGGGCAGGCGGGGCGCAGTGCGGATCTGGCTGTGTCCACTCACCCATGGGAGATGGGCAGGCAAGGCGCAGTGTGGATCTGGCTGTGTCCACTCACCCACGGGAGACGGGCAGAAAGGGCGCTGTGTGGATCTGGCTATGTCCACTGACCCACTGCAGACTGGCAGGCAGGGCACAGTGCGGATCTGGCTGTGTCCACTCACCCACGGCAGACGGGCAGGCAGGGCGCAATGCGGATCTGGTTGTGTCCACTCACCCACGGCAGCCGGGCAGGCAGGGCGCAGTGCGGATCTGGCAGTGTCCACTCACCCACGGGAGACGGTCAGGCAGGGCGCAGTGCGGATCTGGCTGTGTCCACTCTCCCACTGGAGACGGGCAGGCAGGGCGCAGTGCGGATCTGGCTGTGTCCACTCACACACGGCAGACAGGCAGGCAGGGCGCAGTGCGCATCTGGCTGTGTCCACTCACCCATGGGAGACGGGCAGGCAAGGCGCAGTGTGGATCTGGCTGTGTCCACTCACCCACGGGAGACGGGCAGAGAGGTTGCTGTGTGGATCTGGCTATGTCCAATGACACACGGCAGACGGGCAGGCAGGGCGCAGTGCGGATCTCGCTGTGTCCACTCACCCATGGCAGACGGGCAGGCAGGGCGCAGTGCGGATCTGGCTGTGTCCACTCTCCCACGGCAGACGGTAAGGCAAGGCGCAATGTGGATGGCTGTGTCCACTCACCCACGGGAGACGGGCAGAAAGGGCGCTGTGTGGATCTGGCTATGTCCACTGACCGACGGCAGACTGGCAGGCAGGGCATAGTGCTGATCTGGCTGTGTCCACTCACCCACGGCAGACGGGCAGGCAGGGCGCAGTGCGGATCTGGCTGTGTCCACTCACCCACGGGAGACAGGTAGGCAAGGCGCAGTGTGGATCTGGCTCTGTCCATCACCCACGGGAGACGGGCCGAGAGGGTGCTGTCCGGATCTGGCTATGTCCACTGACCCACGGCAGACGGGCAGGCAGGGCGCAGTGCGGATGTGGCTGTGTCCACTCACCCACGGGAGACGGGCAGAGAGGGTGCTGTGTGGATCTGGCTATGTCCACTGATCCACGGCAGACGAGCAGGGAGGGCGCAGTGCAGATCTCGCTGTGTCCACTCACCCACGGCAGACGGGCAGGCTGGCGCAATGCGGATCTGGCTGTGTCCACTCACCCACGGGAGACGGCGAGGCAAGGTGCAGTGTGGATCTGGCTGTGTCCACTCACCCACGGGAGACGGTCAGAGAGGGTGCTGTGTGGATCTGACAATGTACACTGATCCACGGCAGACGAGCAGGCAGGGCGCAATGCGGATCTGGCTGTGTCCACTCACCCACTGCAGACGGTCAGGAAGGGCGCAGTACGGATCTCTCTGTGTCCTCTCACCCACGGGAGATGGGCAGGCAGGGCGCAGTGCGGATCTGGCTGTGTCTACTCACCCACGGCATACGATTAGGCAGGGCGCAGTGCGGATCTGGCTGTGTCCACTCACCCACGGGAGACGGGCAGGCAAGGCGTAGTGTGGATCTGGCTGTGTCCACTCACCCATGGGAGACGGTCAGAGAGGGTGCTGTGTGGATCTCGCTATGTACACTGACCCACGGCAGACGGGCAGGCAGGGCGCAGTGAGGATCTAGGTGTGTCCACTCACCCACGGGAGATGTGCAAAGAGGGTGCTGTGTGGATCTGCCTATGTACACTGACCCACGTCAGACGGGCAGGCAGGGCGCAGTGCGGATCTGGCTGTGTCCAATCATCCACGGCAGATGGGCAGGCAGGGCGCAGTGAGGATCTGGCTGTGTCCACTCACCCACGGCAGACGGGCAGGCAGGGCGCCGTGCGGATCTGGCTGTGTCCACTCACCCACGGGAGACGGGCAGGCAGGGTGCAGTGCGGATCTGGCTGTGTCCACTCACCCATTGGAGATGGGCAGGCCATGCGCAGTGTGGATCTGGCTGTGTCCACTCACGCACGGGAGACGGGCAGAAAGTGCGCTGTGTGGATCTGGCTATGTCCACTGACCCACGTCAGACTGGCAGGCAGGGCACAGTGCGGATCTGGCTGTGTCCACTCACCCACGGCAGACGGGTAGGCAGGGCGCAATGCGGATCTGGCTGTGTCCACTCAACCACGGCAGACGGTCAGGCAGGGCGCAGTGCGGATCTGGCTGTGTCCACTCACCCACAGGAGACAGGTAGGCAAGGCGCAGTTGGATCTGGCTGTGTCCACTCACCCACGGTAGACGGGCAGAGAGGGTGCTGTCCGGATCTGGCTATGTCCACTAACCCACGGCAGATGGGCATGCAGGGCGCAGTGTGGATGTGGCTGTGTCCAATCACCCACGGCAGACGGGCAGGCAGGGCGCAGTGCGGATCTGGCTGTGTCCAGTAAACCACGGGAGACGGGAAGGCAAAGCGCAGTAGGATCTGGCTGTGTCCACATACCCACGGGAGACGGGCAGAGAGGGTGCTGTGTGGATCTGGCTATGTCCACTGACCAACGGCAGACGGGCAGGCTGGGCGCAGTGCGGATCTGGCGGTGTCCACTCACCCACGGGAGACGGGCAGGCAGGGCGCAGTGCGGATCTGGCTGTGTCCACTCTCCCACGGGAGACCGGCAGCCAGGGCGCAGTGCGGAACTGGCTGTGTCCATTCACACACGGCAGACAGGCAGGCAGGGCGCAGTGCGGATCTGGCTGTGTCCACTCACCCATGGGATACGGGCAGGCAAAGCGCAGTGTGGATTTCGCTGTGTCCAGTGACCCACGGGAGACGGGCAGAGAAGGTGCTGTGTGGAACTGGCTCTGTCCACTGACCCACGGCAGACGGGCAGGCAGGGCGCAGTGTGTCTCTGGCTGTGTCCACTCACCCACGGGAGACGGGCAGGCAGGGCGCAGTGCGGATATGGCTGTGTCCACTCACCCACGGCAGACGGTCAGGAAGGGCGCAGTGCGGATCTGGCTGTGTCCACTCACCCATGGGAGACGGGCAGGCAAGGCGCAGTGTGGATCTGGCTGTGTCCACTCACCCACGGGAGACGGGCAGAGAGGGTGCTGTGTGGATCTGGCTATGTCCACTGACCCACGGCAGACGGGCAGGCAGGGCGCAGTGCGGATCTGGCTGTGTCCACTCACCTGCGGGAGATGGGCAGGCAGGGCGCAGTGCGGATCTGGCTGTGACCACTCACCCACGGCAGACGGTCAGGAAGGGCGCACTGCGGATCTGGCTGTGTCCACTCACCCACGGGAGATGGGCAGGCAGGGCGCAGTGCGGATCTGGCTGTGTCCACTCACCCACGGCAGACGGGCAGGCAGGGCGCAGTGCGGATCTGGCTGTGTCCACTCACCCACGGGAGACGGGCATGCAAGGCGCAGTGTGGATCTGGCTATGTCCACTCACCCACGGGAGACGGGCAGAAAGGGCGCTGTGTGGATCTGGCTATGTCCTCTGACCCACGACAGACGGGCAGGCAAGGCACAGTGCGTATCTGGCTGTGTCCACTCACCCACGGGAGACGGGTAGAGAGGGTGCTGTGTGGATCTGGCTATGTAAACTGACCCACGGCAGACGGGCAGGCAGGGCGCAGTGCGGATCTGGCTGAGTCCACTCACCCTCGGCAGACGGTCTGGAAGGGCGCAGTGCGGATCTGGCAGTGTCCACTCACCCACGGGAGACGGGCAGGCAGGGCGCAGTGCGGATCTGGCTATGTCCACTATCCCACGGGAGACGGGCAGGCAGGGCGCAGTGGGGATCTGGATGTTTCCACTCACACACGGCAGACGGGCAGGCTGGCGCAATGCGGATCTGGCTGTGTCCACTGACCCACGGGAGACGGCGTGGCAAGGTGCAGTGTGGATCTGGCTGTGTCCACTCACCCACGAGAGACGGGCAGAGAGGGTGCTGTGTGGATCTGACAATGTACACTGACCCACGGCAGACGAGCAGGCAGGGCGCAATGCGGATCTGGCTGTGTCCACTCACCCACTGCAGACGGTCAGGAAGGGCTCAGTGCGGATCTGGCTGTGTCCACTCACCCACGGGACACGGGCAGGCAGGGCGCAGTGCGGATCTGGCTGTGTCTACTCACCCACGGCATACGATTAGGCAGGGCGCAGTGCGGATCTGGCTGTGTCCACTCACCCACGGGAGACGGGCAGGCAAGGCGTATGTGGATCTGGCTGTGTCCACTCACCCACGGGAGACGGGCAGAGAGGGTGCTGTGTGGATCTGGCTATGTACACTGACCCACGGAAGACGGGCTGGCAGGGCGCAGTGCAGATCTGGGTGTGTCCACTCACCCACGGGAGACGGGCAAAGAGGGTGCTGTGTGGATCTGCCTATGTACACTGACCCACGTCAGACGGGCAGGCAGGGCGCAGTGCGAATCTGGCTGTGTCCAATCACCCACGGCAGACGGGCAGGCAGGGCGCAGTGCGGATCTGGCTGTGACCAATCACCCACGGCAGACGGTCAGGCAGGGCGTAGTGCGGATCTGGCTGTGTCCACTCACCCACGGGAGACGGGTAGGCAAGGCGCCGTGTGGAAATGGCTGTGTCCACTCACCCACGGGAGACGGGCAGAGAGGGTGCTGTGTGGATCTGGCTATGTCCACTGACCCACGGCAGATGGGCAGGCAGGGCGCAGCGCGTACCTGGCTGTGTCCATTCACCCACGGGAGACGGGCAGGCAGGGCGCAGTGTGGGTCTGATTGTGTCCACTCACCCATGGGAGATGGGCAGGCAAGGCGCAGTGTGGATCTGGCTGTGTCCACTCACCCACGGAAGACGGGCAGAGAGGATGCTGTTTGGTTCTGGCTATATCCACAGACCCACGGCAGACAGGCAGGGAGGGCGCAGTGCGGATCTCGTTGTGTCCACTCAACCACGGCAGACGGGCAGGCAGGGCGCAGTGCGGATCTGGCGGTGTCCACTCACCCACGGGGGACGGTCAGGCAGGGCGCAGTGCGGATCTGGCTGTGTCCACTCTCCCACGGGAGACGGGCAGGCAGGGCACAGTGAGGATCTGGCTGTGTCCACTCACACACGGCAGACAGGCAGGCAGGGCGCAGTGCGGATCTGGCTGTGTCCACTCACCCATGGGAGACGGGCAGGCAATGGGCATTGTGGATCTGGCTGTGTCCACTCACCCACGGGAGACGGGCAGAGAAGTTGCTGTGTGGATCTGGCTATGTCCAATGACCCACGGCAGACGGGCAGGGAGGGCGCAGTGCGGATCTCGCTGTGTCCACTCACCCACGGCAGACGGGCAGGCAGGGCGCAGTGCGGATCTGGCTGTGTCCACTCACCCACGGGAGACGGGCAGGCAAGGCGTAGTGTGGATCTGGCTGTGTCCACTCACCCATGGGAGATGGTCAGAGAGGGTGCTGTGTGGATCTCGCTATGTACACTGACCCACGGCAGACGGGCAGGCAGGGCGCAGTGAGGATCTGGGTGTGTCCACTCACCCACGGGAGATGGGCAAAGAGGGTGCTGTGTGGATCTGCCTATGTACACTGACCCATGTCAGACGGGCAGGCAGGGCGCAGTGCGGATCTGGCTGTGTCCAATCACCCACGGCAGACCGGCAGGAAGGGCGCAGTGCGGATCTGGCTGTGTCCAATCATCCACGGCAGATAGGCAGGCAGGGCGCAGTGAGGATCTGGCTCTGTCCACTCACCCACGGCAGACGGGCAGTCAGGGCGCAGTGCGGATCTGGCTGTGTCCACTCACCCACAGGAGACGGGCAGGCAGGGCGCAGTGCGTATCTGGCTGTGTCCACTCACCCATGGGAGATGGGCAGGCAAGGCGCAGTGTGGATCTGGCTGTGTCCACTCACCCACGGGAGACGGGCAGAAAGGGCGCTGTGTGGATCTGGCTATGTCCACTGACCCATGGCAGACTGGCAGGCAGGGCACAGTGCGGATCTGGCTGTGTCCACTCACCCACGGCAGACGGGCAGGCAGGGCGCAATGCAGATCTGGCTGTGTCCACTCACCCACGGGAGACGGGTAGGCAAGGCGCAGTGTGGACCTGGCTGTGTCCACTCACCCACGGGAGACGGGCAGAGAGGGCGCTGTGTGGTTCTGGCTATGTCCACTGACACACGGCAGACGGGCACGCAGGGCGCAGTGCGGATCTGGCTGTTTCCACTCACCCACGGCAGACGGCAGGCAGGGCGCAGTGCGGATCTGGCTGTGTCCACTAACCCACGGGAGACGGGAAGGCAATGCGCCGTGTGGATTTGGCTGCGTCCACTCACCTACGGGAGACGGGCAGAGAGGGTGCTGTGTGGATCTGGCTATGTCCACTGACCCACGGCAGACGGGCAGGCAGGGCGCAGTGCGGATCTGGCTGTGTCCACTCACCCACGGCAGACGGTCAGGCCGGGCGCAGTGCGGATCTAGCTTTTTCCACTCACCCACGGGAGATGGGCAGGCAGAGCCCAGTGCGGATCTGGCTGTGTCCACTCACCCACGGGAGACGGGCAGGCAAGGCGCAGTATGGATCTGGATGTGTCCACTCACCCACGGTAGACGGGCAGAGAGGGTGCTGTGTGGATCTGGCTATGTCCACTGACCCACGGCAGATGGGCAGGCAGGGCGCAGTGCGGATCTGGCTGTGTCCACTCACCCATGGGAGACGGGAAGGCAGGGCGCAGTGCGGATCTCCCTGTGTCCACTCACCCACGGTAGACGGGCAGGGAGGGCGCAATACGGATCTGGCTGTGTCCACTCACCCACGGGAGACGGGCAGACAGGGCGCAGTGCGGATCTGGCTGTGTCCCGTCACCCACGGGAGACGGGCAGGAAAGGCGCAGTGCGGATCTGGCTGTGTCCACTCACCCAAGGGAGACGGACAGAGAGGGTGCTGTGTGGATCTGGCTATGTACACTGACCCACGGCAGACGGGCAGGCAGGGCGCAGTGCGGATCTGGCTGTGTCCACTCACCTACTGCAGACGGTAAGGAAGGGCGCACTGCGGATCTGGCTGTGTCCACTCACCCACGGGAGACGGGCAGGCAGGGCGCAGTGCGGACCTGGCTGTGTCTACCTACCCACGGCAGACGATTAGGCAGGGCGCAGTGCGGATCTGGCTGTGTACACTCGCCCAAGGGAGACGGGCAGGCATAGCGCAGTGTGGATCTGGCTGTGTCCACTCACCCACGGGAGACAGGCAGAGAGGGTGCTGTGTGGATCTGGCTATGTACACTGACCCACGGCAGACGGGTAGGCAGGGCGTAGTGCGGATCTTGGTGTGTCCACTCACCCACGGGAGACGGGCAAAGAGGGTGCTGTGTGGATCTGCCTATGTACACTGACACACGTCAGACGGGCAGGCAGGGCGCAGTGCGGATCTGGCTGTGTCCAATCACCTACGGCAGACGGGCAGGCAGGGCGCAGTGCGGATCTGGCTGTGTCCAATCACCCACGGCAGACGGGCAGGCAGGGTGCAGTGAGGATCTGGCTGCGTCCACTCACCCACGGCAGATGGTCAGGCAGGGCGCAGTGCGGATCTGGCTGTGTCCAATCACCCACGAGAGATGGGTAGGCAAGGCGCCGTGTGGATCTGGCTGTGTCCACTCACCCACGGGAGACGGGCAGAGAGGGTGCTGCGTGGATCTGGCTATGTCCACTGACCCACGGCAGACGGGCAGGCTGGGCGCTGTGCGGATCTGGCTGTGTCCACTCACCCACGGGGGACGGGCAGGCAGGGCGCAGTGCGGATCTGGCTGTGTCCACTCACCCATGGGAGATGGGCAGGAAAGGCGCAGTGTGGATCTGGCTGTGTCCACTCACCCACGGGAGACGGGCAGAGAGGTTGCTGTGTGGATCTGGCTATGTCCACAGACCCACGGCAGACGGGCAGGGAGGGCGCAGTGCGGATCTCGCTTTGTCCACTCACCCACGGCAGACGGTCAGGCAGGGCGCAGTGCGGATCTGGCTGTGTCCACTCACCCACGGCAGACGGGCAGGCAGGGCGCAGTGCGGATCTGGCTGTGTCCACTCCCCAAGGCAGACAGTAAGGCAAGTCGCAGTGTGGATCTGGCTGTGTCCACTCACCCACGGGAGATGGGCAGAAAGGGCGCTGTGTGGATCTGGCTATGTCCACTGACCCACGGCAGACTGGCAGGAAGGGCACAGTGCGGATCTGGCTGTGTCCACTCACCCACGGCAGACGGGCAGGCAGGGCGCAATGCGGATCTGGCTGTGTCCACTCAACCACGGCAGACGGTCAGGCAAGGCGCGTTGCGGATCTGGCTGTGTCCACTCACCCACGGGAGACAGGTAGGCAAGGCGCAGTGTGGATCTGGCTGTGTCCACTCACCCACGTGAGACGGGCAGAGAGGGTGCTGTCCGGATCTGGCTATGTCCACTGACCCACGGCAGACGGGCAGGCAGGGCGCAGTGCGGATGTCGCTGGGTCCAATCACCCAGGGCAGACGGGCAGGCAGGGCGCAGTGCGTATCTGGCTGTGTCCACACTCCCACGGCAGACGGGCAGGCAGGGCGCAGTGCGGATCTGGCTGTGTCCACTCACGCACGGCAGACGGTCAGGCAGGGCGCAGTGCGGATCGGACTGTGTCCACTCACCCACAGGAGACGGGCAGAGAGGGTGCTGTGTGGATCTGGCTATGGACACTGACCCACGGCAGACGGGCAGGCAGGGCGCAGTGCGGATCTGGCTGTGTCCACTCACCCACGGCAGACGGGCAGGCAGGGCGCAGTGCGGATCTGGCTGTGTCCACTCACCCACGGCAGACGGTAAGGCAAGGCGCAGTGTGGATCTGGCTGTGTCCACTCACCCACGGAAGATGGGCAGAAAGGGCGCTGTGTGGATCTGGCTATGTCCACTGACCCACGGCAGACTGGCAGGCAGGGCACAGTGCGGATCTGGCTGTGTCCACTCACCCACGGCAGACGGGCAGGCAGGGCGCAATGCGGATCTGGCTGTGTCCACTCAACCACGGCAGACGGTCAGGCAGGGCGCGTTGCGGATCTAGCTGTGTCCACTCACCCACGAGAGACAGGTAGGCAAGGCGCAGTGTGGATCCGGCTGTGTCCACTCACCCACGGGAGACGGGCAGAGAGGGTGCTGTCCGGATCTGGCTATGTCCACTGACCCACGGCAGACGGGCACGCAGGGCGCAGTGCGGATGTCGCTGAGTCCAATCACCCAGGGCAGACGGGCAGGCAGGGCGCAGTGCGGATCTGGCTGTGTCCACTCACCCACGGCAGACGGTCAGGCAGGGCGAAGTGCGGATCTGGCGGTGTCCACTCACCCCTGGGAGACGGGCAGGCAGGGCGCAGTGCGGATCTGGCTATGTCCACTCTCCCACGGGAGACGGGCAGGCAAGGCGAAGTGTGGATCTGGCTGTGTCCACTCACCTAAGGACACGGGCAGAGAGGGTGCTGTGTGGATCTGGCTATGTGCACTGACCCACGGCAGAGGGGCAGGCAGGGCGCAGTGCGGATCTGGCTGTGTCCACTCTCCCACAGGAGATGGGCAGGCAGGGCGCAGTGCGTATCTGGCTGTGTCCACACTTCCACGGCAGACGGGCAGGCAGGGCGCAGTGCGGATCTGGCTCTGTCCACTCACCCAGGGCAGACGGTCAGGCAGGGCGCAGTGCGGATCGGACTGTGTCCACTCACCCACAGGAGACGGGCAGAGAGGGTGCTGTGTGGATCTGGCTATGGACACTGACCCACGAAGGACGGGCAGGCAGGGCGGAGTGCGGATCTGGCTGTGTCCACTCACCCATGGCAGACGGTCAGGCAGGGCGCAGTGCGGATCTGGCGGTTTCCACTCACCCACGGGAGACGGGCAGGCAGGGCGCAGTGCGGATCTGGCTGTGTCCACTCTCCCACGGGAGACGGGCAGGCAGGGTGCAGTGCGGAACTGGCTGTGTCCACTCTCCCACGGGAGACAGGCAGGCAGGGCGCAGTGCAGATCTGGATGTGTCCACTCACACACGGCAGACGGGCAGGGAGGGCGCAGTGCGGATCTGGCTGTGTCCACTCACCCACGGGAGACGGGCAGGCAGGGCGCAGTGCGGACCTGGCTGTGTCTACCTACCCATGGCAGACGATTAGGCAGGGCGCAGTGCGGATCTGGCTGTGTACACTCACCCACGGGAGACGGGCAGGCAAGGCGTAGTGTGGATCTGGCTGTGTCCACTCACCCACGGGAGACGGGCAGAGAGGGTGCTGCGTGGATCTGGCTATGTCCACTGACCCACGGCAGACGGGCAGGCTGGGCGCTGTGCGGATCTGGCTGTGTCCACTCACCCACGGGGGACGGGCAGGCAGGGCGCAGTGCGGATCTGGCTGTGTCCACTCACCCATGGGAGATGGGCAGGAAAGGCGCAGTGTGGATCTGGCTGTGTCCACTCACCCACGGGAGACGGGCAGAGAGGTTGCTGTGTGGATCTGGCTATGTCCACAGACCCACGGCAGACGGGCAGGGAGGGCGCAGTGCGGATCTCGCTTTGTCCACTCACCCACGGCAGACGGTCAGGCAGGGCGCAGTGCGGATCTGGCTGTGTCCACTCACCCACGGCAGACGGGCAGGCAGGGCGCAGTGCGGATCTGGCTGTGTCCACTCCCCAAGGCAGACAGTAAGGCAAGTCGCAGTGTGGATCTGGCTGTGTCCACTCACCCACGGGAGATGGGCAGAAAGGGCGCTGTGTGGATCTGGCTATGTCCACTGACCCACGGCAGACTGGCAGGAAGGGCACAGTGCGGATCTGGCTGTGTCCACTCACCCACGGCAGACGGGCAGGCAGGGCGCAATGCGGATCTGGCTGTGTCCACTCAACCACGGCAGACGGTCAGGCAGGGCGCGTTGCGGATCTGGCTGTGTCCACTCACCCACGGGAGACAGGTAGGCAAGGCGCAGTGTGGATCTGGCTGTGTCCACTCACCCACGTGAGACGGGCAGAGAGGGTGCTGTCCGGATCTGGCTATGTCCACTGACCCACGGCAGACGGGCAGGCAGGGCGCAGTGCGGATGTCGCTGGGTCCAATCACCCAGGGCAGACGGGCAGGCAGGGCGCAGTGCGTATCTGGCTGTGTCCACACTCCCACGGCAGACGGGCAGGCAGGGCGCAGTGCGGATCTGGCTGTGTCCACTCACGCACGGCAGACGGTCAGGCAGGGCGCAGTGCGGATCGGACTGTGTCCACTCACCCACAGGAGACGGGCAGAGAGGGTGCTGTGTGGATCTGGCTATGGACACTGACCCACGGCAGACGGGCAGGCAGGGCGCAGTGCGGATCTGGCTGTGTCCACTCACCCACGGCAGACGGGCAGGCAGGGCGCAGTGCGGATCTGGCTGTGTCCACTCACCCACGGCAGACGGTAAGGCAAGGCGCAGTGTGGATCTGGCTGTGTCCACTCACCCACGGAAGATGGGCAGAAAGGGCGCTGTGTGAATCTGGCTATGTCCACTGACCCACGGCAGACTGGCAGGCAGGGCACAGTGCGGATCTGGCTGTGTCCACTCACCCACGGCAGACGGGCAGGCAGGGCGCAATGCGGATCTGGCTGTGTCCACTCAACCACGGCAGACGGTCAGGCAGGGCGCGTTGCGGATCTAGCTGTGTCCACTCACCCACGAGAGACAGGTAGGCAAGGCGCAGTGTGGATCTGGCTGTGTCCACTCACCCACGGGAGACGGGCAGAGAGGGTGCTGTCCGGATCTGGCTATGTCCACTGACCCACGGCAGACGGGCACGCAGGGCGCAGTGCGGATGTCGCTGAGTCCAATCACCCAGGGCAGACGGGCAGGCAGGGCGCAGTGCGGATCTGGCTGTGTCCACTCACCCACGGCAGACGGTCAGGCAGGGCGAAGTGCGGATCTGGCGGTGTCCACTCACCCCTGGGAGACGGGCAGGCAGGGCGCAGTGCGGATCTGGCTATGTCCACTCTCCCACGGGAGACGGGCAGGCAAGGCGAAGTGTGGATCTGGCTGTGTCCACTCACCTAAGGGACACGGGCAGAGAGGGTGCTGTGTGGATCTGGCTATGTGCACTGACCCACGGCAGAGGGGCAGGCAGGGCGCAGTGCGGATCTGGCTGTGTCCACTCTCCCACAGGAGATGGGCAGGCAGGGCGCAGTGCGTATCTGGCTGTGTCCACACTTCCACGGCAGACGGGCAGGCAGGGCGCAGTGCGGATCTGGCTCTGTCCACTCACCCAGGGCAGACGGTCAGGCAGGGCGCAGTGCGGATCGGACTGTGTCCACTCACCCACAGGAGACGGGCAGAGAGGGTGCTGTGTGGACATGGCTATGGACACTGACCCACGAAGGACGGGCAGGCAGGGCGGAGTGCGGATCTGGCTGTGTCCACTCACCCATGGCAGACGGTCAGGCAGGGCGCAGTGCGGATCTGGCGGTTTCCACTCACCCACGGGAGACGGGCAGGCAGGGCGCAGTGCGGATCTGGCTGTGTCCACTCTCCCACGGGAGACGGGCAGGCAGGGTGCAGTGCGGAACTGGCTGTGTCCACTCTCCCACGGGAGACAGGCAGGCAGGGCGCAGTGCAGATCTGGATG
This sequence comes from Microcebus murinus, assembly GCF_040939455.1. NCBI lineage: Eukaryota > Metazoa > Chordata > Mammalia > Primates > Cheirogaleidae > Microcebus > Microcebus murinus. The sequence continues at coordinate 31,786,998 of NC_134125.1, read as the reverse complement.
TGTCCACTCACACACGGCAGACGGGCAGGGAGGGCGCAGTGCGGATCTGGCTGTGTCCACTCACCCACGGGAGACGGGCAGGCAGGGCGCAGTGCGGACCTGGCTGTGTCTACCTACCCATGGCAGACGATTAGGCAGGGCGCAGTGCGGATCTGGCTGTGTACACTCACCCACGGGAGACGGGCAGGCAAGGCGTAGTGTGGATCTGGCTGTGTCCACTCACCCACGGGAGACGGGTAGAGAGGGTGCTGTGTGGATCTGGCTATGTACACTGACCCACGGCAGACGGGTAGGCAGGGCGCAGTGCGGATCTGGGTGTGTCCACTCACCCACGGGAGACGGGCAAAGAGGGTGCTGTGTGGATCTGCCTATGTACACTGACCCACGTCAGACGGGCAGGCAGGGCGCAGTGCGGATCTGGCTGTGTCCAATCACCTACGGCAGACGGGCAGGCAGGGTGCAGTGAGGATCTGGCTGCGTCCACTCACCCACGGCAGACGGTCAGGCAGGGCGCAGTGCAGATCTGGCTGTGTCCAATCACCCACGAGAGATGGGTAGGCAAGGCGCCGTGTGGATCTGGCTGTGTCCACTCACCCACGGGAGACGGGCAGAGAGGGTGCTGCGTGGATCTGGCTTTGTCCACTCACCCACGGGAGACGGGCAGTGAGGGTGCTGTGTGGATCTGGCTATGTCCATTGACCCACGGCACACGGGCAGGCAGGGCGCAGTGGGGATCTGGCTGTGTCCACTCACCTACGGCAGACGGGCAGGGAGGGCGCACTGCGGATCTGTCTATGTCCACTGACCCACGGCAGACTGGCAGGCAGGGCACAGTGCGGATCTGGCTGTGTCCACTCACCCACGGCAGACGGGCAGGCAGGGCGCAATGCGGATCTGGCTGTGTCCACTCAACCACGGCAGACGGTCAGGCAGGGCGCGTTGCGGATCTGGCTGTGTACACTCACCCACGGGAGACAGGTAGGCAAGGCGCAGTGTGGATCTGGCTGTGTCCACTCACCCACGGGAGACGGGCAGAGAGGGTGCTGTCCGGATCTGGATATATCCACTGACCCACGGCTGACGGGCAGGCAGGGCGCAGTGCGGATGTCGCTGGGTCCAATCACCCAGGGCAGACGGGCAGGCAGGGCGCAGTGCGGATCTGGCTATGTCCAATCTCCCACGGGAGACGGGCAGGCAAGGCGCAGTGTGGATCTGGCTGTGTCCACTCACCCAAGGGACACGGGCAGAGAGGGTGCTGTGTGGATCTGGCTATGTGCACTGACCCACGGCAGAGGGGCAGGCAGGGCGCAGTGCGGATCTGGCTGTGTCCACTCTCCCACGGGAGACGGGAAGGCAGGGCGCAGTGCGTATCTGGCTGTGTCCACACTCCCACGGCAGACGGGCAGGCAGGGCGCAGTGCGGATCTGGCTGTGTCCACTCACCCACAGGAGACGTGCAGAGAGGGTGCTGTGTGGATCTGGCTATAGACACTGACCCACGACAGACGGGCAGGCAGGGCGCAGTGCGGATCTGGCTGTGTCCACTCACCCATGGCAGACGGTCAGGCAGGGCGCAGTGCGGATCTGGCGGTGTCAACTCACCCACGGGAGACGGGCAGGCAGGGCGCAGTGCGGATCTGGCTGTGTCCACTCTCCCACGAGAGACGGGCAGGCAGGGCGCAGTGCGGAACTGGCTGTGTCCACTCTCCCACGGCAGACGGGCAGGCAGGGCGCAGTGCGGATCTGGCTGTGTCCACTCTCCCACGAGAGACGGACACGCAGGGCACAGTGCGGATCTGGCTGTGTCCACTCACCCACGGCAGACGGTCAGGCAGGGCGCAGTGCGGATCTGGCGTTGTCCACTCACCCACGAGAGACGGTCAGGCAGGGCGCAGTGCGGATCTGGCGGTGTCCACTCTCCCACGGGAGACAGGCAGGCAGGGCGCAGTGCGGATCTGGCTGTGTCCACTCACCCATGGGAGACGGGCACTCAAGGCGCAGTGTGGATCTGGCTGTGTCCACTCACCTACGGGAGACGGGCAGAGAGGTTGCTGTGTGGATCTGGCTATGTCCAATGACCCACGGCAGACGGGCAGGGAGGGCGCAGTGCGGATCTGGCTGTGTCCACTCACCCACGGCAGACGGGCAGGCAGGGCGCAGTGCGGATCTGGCTGTGTCCACTCACCCAAGGGAGACGGGCAGGCAGGGCGCAGTGTGGATCTGGCTATGTCCACTGACCGACGGCAGACTGACAGGCAGGGCATAGTCCTGATCTGGCTGTGTCCACTCACCCACGGCAGACGGGCAGGCAGGGCGCAGTGCGGATCTGGCTGTGTCCACTCACCCACGGGAGACAGGTAGGCAAGGCGCAGTGTGGATCTGGCTGTGTCCACTCACCCACGGGAGACGGGCAAAGAGGGTGCTGTCCGGATCTGGCTATGTCCACTGACCCACGGCAGACGGGCAGGCAGGGCGCAGTGCGGATGTGGCTGTGTCCAATAACCCACGGGAAACGGGTATGCAAGGCGCAGTGTGGATCTGGCTGTGTCCACTCACCCACGGGAGACGGGCAGAGAGGGTGCTGTGTTGATCTGGCTGTGTCCACACACCCACGGGAGACGGGTAGGCAAGGCGCAGTGTGGATCTGGCTGTGTCCACTCACCCACGGCAGACGGGCAGACAGGGTGCTGTGTTGATCTGGCTGTATCCACTCACCCACGGGACACGGGTAGGCAAGGCGCAGTGTTGATCTAGCTGTGTCCACTCACCCAAGGGAGATGTGCAGGCAAGGCGCAGTGTGGATCTGGCTGTGTCCACTCACCCACGGGAGACAGGAAAGGGGGTGCTGTATGTATCTGGCTATGTACACTGACGCACGGCAGACAAGCAATCAGGGCGGTGTGCGGATCTGGCTGTGTCCACTCACCCACGGGAGACGGGCAGGCAGGGCGCAGTGCGGATCTGGCTGTGTCCACTCACCCACGGGAGACGGGCAGGCAGGGCGCAGTGTGGATCTGGCTGTGTCCACTCACCCACGGCAGACGGGCAGGCAAGGCGCAGTGTGGATCTGGCTGTGTCCACTCACCCACGGGAGACGGGCAGAAACACGCTGTGTGGATCTGACTATGTCCACTGACCCACGGCAGACGGGAAGACAGGGCGCAGTGCGGATCTGGCTGTGTCCAATCACCCGCGGCAGACGGGGAGGCAGGGCGCAGTGCGGATCTGGCTGTGTCCACTCACCCACGGGAGACGGGCAGGCAGGGCACACTGCGGATCTGGCTGTGTCCACTCACCCACGGGAGACGGGCAGATAGGGTGCTGTGTGGATCTGGCTATGTCCACTGACCCACGGCAGACGGGCAGGCAGGGCGCAGTGCGGATCTGGCTGTTTCCACTCACCCACGGGAGACGGGCAGGCAGGGCGCAGTGTGGATCTGGCTGTGTCCACTCACCCACGGGAGACGGGCAGGCAAGGCGCAGTGTGGATCTGGCTGTGTCCACTCACCCACGAGAGACGGGCAAAAGGGCGCTGTGTGGATCTTGCTCTGTCCACTGACCCAAGGCAGATGGGAAGGCAGGGCGCAGTGCGGATCTGGCTGTGTCCAATCACCCACGGCAGACGGGCAGGCAGGGCGCAGTGCGGATCTGGCTGTGTCCACTCACCCACGGCAGACGGTCAGGCAGGGCGCTTTGCGGATCTGGCTTTGTCCACTCACCCATGGGAGACGGGTAGGCAGGGCGCAGTGTGGTTCTGGCTGTGTCCACTGACACTCGCAGACGGGCAGGCAGGGCGAAGTGCGGATTTGGCTGTGTTAACTCACCCACGGCAGACGGGCAGGCCGGGCGCAGTGCGGATATGGCTGTGTCCACTCACCCACGGCAGACGGTCAGGCAGGGCGCAGTGCGGATCTGGCTGTGTCCACTCACACACGGCAGACAGGCAGGCAGGGCGCAGTGCGGATCTGGCTGTGTCCACTCACCCATGGGAGACGGGCAGGCAAGGCGCAGTGTGGATCTGGCTGTGTCCACTCACCCACGGGAGACGGGCAGAAAGGTTGCTGTGTGAATCTGGCTATGTCCACTGACCCACGGCAGACGGGCAGGGAGGGCGCAGTGCGGATCTCGCTGTGTCCACTCACCCACGGCAGACGGTCAGGCAGCCCACTATGCGGATCTGGCTGTGTCCACTCAACCACGGCAGACGGTCAGGCTGGGCGCAGTGCGGATCTGGCTGTGTCCACTCAACCACGGGAGACAGTTAGGCAAGGCGCAGTGTGGGTCTGGCTGTGTCCACTCACCCACGGGAGACGGGCAAGGAGGGTGCTGTCCGGATCTGGCTATGTTCACTGACCCACGGCAGACGGGCAGGCAGGGCGCAGTGCGGATGTGGCTGTGTCCAATCACCCACGGCAGACGGGCATGCAGGGCGCAGTGCGGACCTGGCTGTGTCCACTCACCCATGGGAGACGGGTAGGCAAGGCGCAGTGTGGATCTTGCTGTGTCCACTAACCCACGGGAGACGGGCAGAGAGAGTGCTGTGTTTATCTGGCTGTGTCCACACACCCACGGGAGACGGGTAGGCAAGGCGCAGTGTTGATCTGGCTGTGTCCACTCACACACGGGAGACGGGCAGAGAGGGTGCTGTGTGGATGTGGCTATCTCCACTGACCCACGGCAGACAGGCAGGCAGGGCGCAGTGCGGATCTGGCTGTGTTGACTCACCCACGGCAGACGGGCATGCAGGGCGCAGTGCGGATCTGGCTGTGTCCACTCACCACGGAACACGGGCAGGCAAGGCGCAGTGCGGATCTGGCTGTGTCCACTCACCCACGGGAGACGGGCAGAGAGGGTGCTGTGTGGATCTGGCTATGTCCACTGACCCACCGCAGACGGGCAGGCAGGGCGCAGTATGGATGTGGCTGTGTCCACTCACCCATGGCAGACGGGCAGGCAGGGCGCAGTGCGGATCTGGATGTGTCCACTCACCCACGGGAGACGGGCAGGCAAGGCGCAGTTTGGATCTGGCTGTGTCAACTCACCCACGGAAGACGGGCAAGGGGGTGCTGTATGTATCTGGCTATGTACACTGACCCACGGCAGACGAGTCGGCAGGGCGGTGTGCGGATCTGGCTGTGTCCACTCACCAACGGCAGACGGTCAGGAAGGGCGCAGTGCGGATCTGGCTGTGTCCACTCACCCACTGGAGACGGGCAGACAGCGCACAGTGCGGATCTGGCTGTGTCCACTCACCCACGGCAGATGGGCAGGCAGGTCGCAGTGCGGATCTGGCTGTGTCCACTCACCAACGGGAGACGGGCAGGCAAGGCGCAGTGTGGATCTGACTGTGTCCACTCACCCACGGGAGTCGGGCAGAAAGGGCGCCGTGTGGATCTGGCTCTGTCCACTGACCCACGGCAGACGGGAAGGCAGGGCGCAGTGCGGATCTGGCTGTGTCCAATCACCCACGGCAGACGGGCAGGCAGGGCGCAGTGCGGATCTGGCTGTGTCCACTCACCCACGGCAGACGGTCAGGCAGGGCGCAGTGCGGATCTGGCTGTCTCCACTCACCTAAGGGAGACCGGCAGAGAGGGTGCTGTCCGGATCTGGCCATGTCCACTGACCCATGGCAGACGGGCAGGCATGGCGCAGTGCGGATGTGGTTGTGTCCAATCACCCACGGGAGACGGGTAGGAAAGGCGCAGTGTGGATCTGGCTGTGTCCCCTCACCCACGGGAGACGGGCAGAGAGGGTGCTGTGTTGATCTGGCTGTGTCCACACACCCACGGGAGACGGGTAGGCAAGGCGCAGTGTGGATCTGGGTGTGTCCACTCACCCACGGGAGACGGGCAGAGAGGGTGCTGAGTGGATCTTGCTATGTCCACTGACCCACGGCAGACGGGCAGGCAGGGCGCAGTGCGGATCTGGCTATGTCCACTCACCCACGGGAGACGGGCAGGCAGGGCGCAGTGCGGATCTGGCTGTGTCCACTCGCCCACGGCAGACGGGCAGGCAGGGCGCAGTGTAGATCTGGCTGTGTCCACTCACCCACGGCAGACGGTCAGGCAGGGCGCAGTGCGGATCTGGCTGTGTCCACTCTCCCACGGGAGACGGGCAGGCAGGGCGCAGTGCGGATCTGGCTGTGTCCACTCACACACGGCAGACAGGCAGGCAGGGCGCAGTGCGGATCTGGCTGTTTCTACTCACCCACGGGAGACGGGCAGGCAAGGCGCAGTGTGGATCTGGCTGTGTACACTCACCCACGGGAGACGGGCAGGCAAGGCGCAGTGTGGATCTGGCTGTGTCCACTCACCCACGGGAGACAGGCAGAGAGGGTGCTGTGTGGATCTGGCTATGTCCATTGACCCATGGCAGACGGGCAGGCAGGGCGCACTGTGGATCTTGCTGTGTCCACTCTCCCACGGCAGACGGGTAGGCAAGGCGCAGTGTGGATCTGGCTGTGTCCACTCACCCACGGGATACGGGCCTAGAGGGTGCTGTGTGGATCTGGCTATGTACACTTACCCACGGCAGACGGTCAGGCAGGGCGCAGTGCGGATCTGGCTGTGTCCACTCACCCACGGCAGACGGTCAGGCAGGTCGCAGTGCGGATCTGGCGGTGTCCACTCACCCAAGGGAGACGGGCAGCCAGGGCGCAATGCGGGTCTGGCTGTGTCCACTCTCCCACGGGAGACCGGCAGGCAGGGCGCAGTGTGGAACTGGCTGTGTCCACTCACACACGGCAGACGGGCAGGCAGGGCGCAGAGCGGATCTGGCTGTGTCCACTCACCCATGGCAGACGGGCAGGCAAGGCGCAGTGCGGATCTGGCTGTGTCCTCTCACCCACGGGAGACGGGCAGAGAGGGTGCTGTGTGGATCTGGCTATGTCCACTGACCCACGGCAGACGGGCAGGCAGGGCGCAGTGCGGATCTGGCTGTGTCCACTCACCCACGGCAGACGGTCAGGCAGGGCGCAGTGCGGATCTGGCGGTGTCCACTCACCCACGGCAGACGGTCAGGCAGGGCGCAGTGCGGATCTGGCGGTGTCCACTCACCCACGGGAGACGGGCAGGCAGGGCGCAGTGCGGATCTGGCTATGTCCACTCTCCCACGGGAGACTGGCAGGCAGCGCGCAGTGCGGATCTGGCTGTGTCCACTCACACACGGCAGACAGGTAGGCACGGCGCAGTGCGGATCTGGCTGTGTCCACTTACCCATGGGAGAGGGGCAGGCAAGGCGCAGGGTGGATCTGGCTAAGTCCACTGACCCACGGCAGACGGGCAGGCAGGGCGCAGTGCGGATCTGGCTGTGTCCTCTCACCCATGGGAGACGGGCAGGCAAGGCGCAGTGTGGATCTGGCTGTGTCCACTCACCTACGGGAGACGGGCAGAGAGGTTGCTGTGTGGATCTGGCTATGTCCAATGACCCACGGCAGACGGGCAGAGAGGGCGCAGTGCGGATCTCGCTGTGTCCACTCACCCACGGCAGACGGGCAGGCAGGGCGCAGTGCGGATCTGGCTGTGTCCACTCACCCACGGGAGATGGGCAGGCAGGGCGCAGTGCGGATCTGGCTGTGTCCACTCACCCACGGCAGACGGTAAGGCAAGGCGCAGTGTGGATCTGGCTGTGTCCACTCACCCACGGGAGACGGGCAGAAAGGTCGCTGTGTGGATCTGGCTATGTCCACTGACAGACGGCAGACTGACAGGCAGGGCATAGTGCTGATCTGGCTTTGTCCACTCACCCACGGCAGACGGGCAGGCAGGGCGCAGTGCGGATCTGGCTGTGTCCACTCACCCACGGGAGACAGGTAGGCAAGGCGCAGTGTGGATCTGGCTGTGTCCACTCACCCACGGGAGACGGGCAGAGAGGGTGCTGTCCGGATCTGGCTATGTTCACTGACCCACGGCAGACGGGCAGGCAAGGCGCAGTGCGGATGTGGCTGTGTCCAATCACCCACGGGAGACGGGTAGGCAAGGCGCAGTGTGGATCTGGCTGTGTCCACTCACCCACGGGAGACGGGCAGAGAGGTTGCTGTGTGGATCTGGCTATGTCCACAGACCCACGGTAAACGGGCAGGGAGGGCGCAGTGCGGATCTCGCTTTGTCCACTCACCCACGGCAGACGGGCAGGCAGGGCGCAGTGCGGATCTGGCTGTGTCCACTCACCCACGGCAGACGGGCAGGCAGGGCGCAGTGCGGATCTGGCTGTGTCCACTCACCCACGGCAGACGGTAAGGCAAGGCGCTGTGTGGATCTGGCTGTGTCCACTCACCCACGGGAGATGGGCAGAAAGGGCGCTGTGTGGATCTGGCTATGTCCACTGACCCACGGCAGACTGGCAGGCAGGGCACAGTGCGGATCTGGCTGTGTCCACTCACCCACGGCAGACGGGCAGGCAGGGCGCAATGCGGATCTGGCTGTGTCCACTCAAGCACGGCAGACGGTCAGGCAGGGCGCATGGCGGATCTGGCTGTGTCCACTCACCCACGGGAGACAGGTAGGCAAGGCGCAGTGTGGATCTGGCTGTGTCCACTCACCCACGGGAGACGGGCAGAGAGGGTGCTGTCCGGATCTGGCTATGTCCACTGACCCACGGCAGACAGGCAGGCAGGGCGCAGTGCGGATATCGCTGGGTCCAATCACCCAGGGCAGACGGGCAGGCAGGACGCAGTGCGGATCTGGCTGTGTCCACTCACCCACGGCAGACAGTCAGGCAGGGCGCAGTACGGATCTGGCTGTGTCCACTCACCCACAGTAGACGGGCAGGCAGGGCACAGTGCGGATCTGGATGTGACCACTCACCCACGGGAGACGGGCAGGCAAGGCGCAGTGTGGATCTGGCTGTGTCCACTCACCCACAGTAGACGGGCAGGCAGGGCACAGTGCGGATCTGGATGTGACCACTCACCCACGGGAGACGGGCAGGCAGGGCGCAGTGCGGATCTGGCTATGTCCACTCACCCACGGGAGACGGGCAGGCAGGGCGCAGTGCGGATCTGGCTGTGTCCACTCGCCCACGGCAGACGGGCAGGCAGGGCGCAGTGCAGATCTGGCTGTGTCCACTCACCCACGGCAGACGGTCAGGCAGGGCGCAGTGCGGATCTGGCTGTGTCCACTCACCCATGGGAGACGGGTAGGCAAGGCGCAGTGTGGATCTGGCTGTGTCCACTGACCCACGCAGACGGGCAGGCAGGGCGAAGTGCGGATCCGGCTGTGTTAACTCACCCACGGCAGACGGGCAGGCAGGGTGCAGTGCGGATCTGGCTGTGTCTACTCACCCACGGCAGACGAATAGGCAGGGCGCAGTGCGGATCTGGCTGTGTCCACTCACCCACGGGAGACGTGCAGGCAAGGCGCAGTGTGGATCTGGCTGTGTCCACTCACCCACGGGAGACGCGCAGAGATGGTGCTGTGTGGATCTGGCTATGTACACTGACCCACGGCACACGGGCAGGCAGGGCGCAGTGCGGATCTGGTGTGTCCACTCACCCACGGGAGACGGGCAGAGAGGGTGCTGTGTGGATCTGGCTATGTCCAATAACCCATGGCAGATGGGCAGGGAGGGCGCAGTGCGGATCTCGCTGTGTCCACTCACCCACGGCAGACGGGCAGGCAGGGCGCAGTGCGGATCTGGCTGTGTCCACTCACCCACGGCAGACGGTAAGGCAAGGCGCAGTGTGGATCTGGCTGTGTCCACTCACCCACAGGAGACGGGCAGAAAGGGCGCTGTGTGGATCTTGCTATGTCCACTGTCCGACAGCAGACTTGCAGGCAGGGCACAGTGCTGATCTGGCTGTGTCCACTCACCCACGGCAGACGGGCAGGCAGGGCGCAATGCGGATCTGGCTGTATCCACTCAACCACGGCAGACGGTCAGACAGGGCGCAGTGCGGATCTGGCTGTGTCCACTCACCCACGGGACACAGGTAGGCAAGGCGCAGTGTGGATCTGGCTGTGTCCACTCACCTACGGGAGACCGGAGGAGAGGGTGCTGTCCGGATCTGGCCATGTCCACTGACCCATGGCAGACGGGCAGGCATGGCGCAGTGCGGATGTGGTTGTGTCCAATCACCCACGGGAGACGGGTAGGAAAGGTGCAGTGTGGATCTGGCTGTGTCCCCTCACCCACGGGAGACGGGCAGAGAGGGTGCTGTGTTGATCTGGCTGTGTCCACACACCCACGGGAGACGGGTAGGCAAGGCGCAGTGTGGATCTGGGTGTGTCCACTCACCCACGGGAGACGGGCAGAGAGGGTGCTGAGTGGATCTGGCTATGTCCACTGACCCACGGCAGACGGGCAGGCAGGGCGCAGTACGGATGTGGCTGTGTCCACTCACCCACAGTAGACGGGCAGGCAGGGCACAGTGAGGATCTGGATGTGACCACTGACCCACGGGAGACGGGCAGGCAAGGCGCAGTGTGGATCTGGCTGTGTCTACTCACCCACGAGAGACGGGTAAGGGGGTGCTGTATGTATCTGGCTATGTACACTGACCCACGGCAGATGGGCAGGCAGGGCGGTGTGCGGATCTGGCTGTGTCCACTCACCCACGGGAGACGGGCAGGCAGGGCGCAGTGCGGATCTGGCTATGTCCACTCACCCACGGGAGACGGGCAGGCAGGGCGCAGTGCGGATCTGGCTGTGTCCACTCGCCCACGGCAGACGGGCAGGCAGGGCGCAGTGCAGATCTGGCTGTGTCCACTCACCCACGGCAGACGGTCAGGCAGGGCGCAGTGCGGATCTGGCTGTGTCCACTCTCCCACGGGAGACGGGCAGGCAGGGCGCAGTGCGGATCTGGCTGTGTCCACTCACACACGGCAGACAGGCAGGCAGGGCGCAGTGCGGATCTGGCTGTTTCCACTCACCCACGGGAGACGGGCAGGCAAGGCGCAGTGTGGATCTGGCTGTGTACACTCACCCACGGGAGACGGGCAGGCAAGGCGCAGTGTGGATCTGGCTGTGTCCACTCACCCACGGGAGACGGGCAGAGAGGGTGCTGTGTGGATCTGGCTATGTCCATTGACCCACGGCAGACGGGCAGGCAGGGCGCACTGTGGATCTTGCTGTGTCCACTCTCCCACGGCAGACGGGTAGGCAAGGCGCAGTGTGGATCTGGCTGTGTCCACTCACCCACGGGATACGGGCCTAGAGGGTGCTGTGTGGATCTGGCTATGTACACTTACCCACGGCAGACGGTCAGGCAGGGCGTAGTGCGGATCTGGCTGTGTCCACTCACCCACGGCAGACGGTCAGGCAGGTCGCAGTGCGGATCTGGCGGTGTCCACTCACCCAAGGGAGACGGGCAGCCAGGGCGCAGTGCGGGTCTGGCTGTGTCCACTCTCCCACGGGAGACCGGCAGGCAGGGCGCAGTGTGGAACTGGCTGTGTCCACTCACACACGGCAGACGGGCAGGCAGGGCGCAGTGCGGATCTGGCTGTGTCCACTCACCCACGGGAGACAGGTAGGCAAGGCGCAGTGTGGATCTGGCTGTGTCCACTCACCCACGGGAGACGGGCAGAGAGGGTGCTGTCCGGATCTGGCTATGTCCACTGACCCACGGCAGACGGGCAGGCAAGGCGCAGTGCGGATGTGGCTGTGTCCAATCACCCACGGGAGACGGGTAGGCAAGGCGCAGTGTGGATCTGGCTGTGTCCACTCACCCACGGGAGACGGGCAGAGAGGTTGCTGTGTGGATCTGGCTATGTCCACAGACCCACGGTAAACGGGCAGGGAGGGCGCAGTGCGGATCTCGCTTTGTCCACTCACCCACGGCAGACGGGCAGGCAGGGCGCAGTGCGGATCTGGCTGTGTCCACTCACCCACGGCAGACGGGCAGGCAGGGCGCAATGCGGATCTGGCTGTATCCACTCAACCACGGCAGACGGTCAGACAGGGCGCAGTGCGGATCTGGCTGTGTCCACTCACCCACGGGAGACAGGTAGGCAAGGCGCGGTGTGGATCTGGCTGTGTCCACTCACCTATGGGAGACCGGCAGAGAGGGTGCTGTCCGGATCTGGCCATGTCCACTGACCCATGGCAGACGGGCAGGCATGGCGCAGTGCGGATGTGGTTGTGTCCAATCACCCACGGGAGACGGGTAGGAAAGGCGCAGTGTGGATCTGGCTGTGTCCCCTCACCCACGGGAGACGGGCAGAGAGGGTGCTGTGTTGATCTGGCTGTGTCCACACACCCACGGGAGACGGGTAGGCAAGGCGCAGTGTGGATCGGGGTGTGTCCACTCACCCACGGGAGACGGGCAGAGAGGGTGCTGAGTGGATCTGGCTATGTCCACTGATCCACGGCAGACGGGCAGGCAGGGCGCAGTACGGATCTGGCTGTGTCCACTCACCCACAGTAGACGGGCAGGCAGGGCACAGTGAGGATCTGGATGTGACCACTCACCCACGGGAGACGGGCAGGCAAGGCGCAGTGTGGATCTGGCTGTGTCTACTCACCCACGGGAGACGGGTAAGGGGGTGCTGTATGTATCTGGCTATGTACACTGACCCACGGCAGATGGGCAGGCAGGGCGGTGTGCGGATCTGGCTGTGTCCACTCACCCACGGGAGACGGGCAGGCAGGGCGCAGTGCGGATTTGGCTATGTCCACTCACCCACGGGAGACGGGCAGGCAGGGCGCAGTGCGGATCTGGCTGTGTCCACTCGCCCACGGCAGACGGGCAGGCAGGGCGCAGTGCAGATCTGGCTGTGTCCACTCACCCACGGCAGACGGTCAGGCAGGGTGCAGTGCGGATCTGGCTGTGTCCACTCTCCCACGGGAGACGGGCAGGCAGGGCGCAGTGCGGATCTGGCTGTGTCCACTCACACACGGCAGACAGGCAGGCAGGGCGCAGTGCGGATCTGGCTGTTTCCACTCACCCACGGGAGACGGGCAGGCAAGGCGCAGTGCGGATCTGGCTGTGTACACTCACCCACGGGAGACGGGCAGGCAAGGCGCAGTGTGGATCTGGCTGTGTCCACTCACCCACGGGAGACGGGCAGAGAGGGTGCTGTGTGGATCTGGCTATGTCCATTGACCCACGGCAGACGGGCAGGCAGGGCGCACTGTGGATCTTGCTGTGTCCACTCTCCCACGGCAGACGGGTAGGCAAGGCGCAGTGTGGATCTGGCTGTGTCCACTCACCCACGGGATACGGGCCTAGAGGGTGCTGTGTGGATCTGGCTATGTACACTTACCCACGGCAGACGGTCAGGCAGGGCGCAGTGCGGATCTGGCTGTGTCCACTCACCCACGGCAGACGGTCAGGCAGGTCGCAGTGCGGATCTGGCGGTGTCCACTCACCCAAGGGAGACGGGCAGCCAGGGCGCAGTGCGGGTCTGGCTGTGTCCACTCTCCCACGGGAGACCGGCAGGCAGGGCGCAGTGTGGAACTGGCTGTGTCCACTCACACACGGCAGACGGGCAGGCAGGGCGCAGAGCGGATCTGGCTGTGTCCACTCACCCACGGCAGAAGGGCAGGCAAGGCGCAGTGCGGATCTGGCTGTGTCCTCTCACCCACGGGAGACGGGCAGAGAGGGTGCTGTGTGGATCTGGCTATGTCCACTGACCCACGGCAGACGGGCAGGCAGGGCGCAGTGCGGATCTGGCTGTGTCCACTCACCCACGGCAGACGGTCAGGCAGGGCGCAGTGCGGATCTGGCGGTGTCCACTCACCCACGGCAGACGGTCAGGCAGGGCGCAGTGCGGATCTGGCGGTGTCCACTCACCCACGGTAGACGGGCAGGCAGGGCGCAGTGCGGATCCGGCTATGTCCACTCTCCCACGGGAGACTGGCAGGCAGCGCGCAGTGCGGATCTGGCTGTGTCCACTCACACACGGCAGACAGGTAGGCACGGCGCAGTGCGGATCTGGCTGTGTCCACTTACCCATGGGAGAGGGGCAGGCAAGGCGCAGGGTGGATCTGGCTAAGTCCACTGACCCACGGCAGACGGGCAGGCAGGGCGCAGTGCGGATCTGGCTGTGTCCTCTCATCCATGGGAGACGGGCAGGCAAGGCGCAGTGTGGATCTGGCTGTGTCCACTCACCTACGGGAGACTGGCAGAGAGGTTGCTGTGTGGATCTGGCTATGTCCAATGACCCACGGCAGACGGGCAGAGAGGGCGCAGTGCGGATCTCGCTGTGTCCACTCACGCACGGCAGACGGGCAGGCAGGGCGCAGTGCGGATCTGGCTGTGTCCACTCACCCACGGGAGATGGGCAGGCAGGGCGCAGTGCGGATCTGGCTGTGTCCACTCACCCACGGCAGACGGTAAGGCAAGGCGCAGTGTGGATCTGGCTGTGTCCACTCACCCACGGGAGACGGGCAGAAAGGTCGCTGTGTGGATCTGGCTATGTCCACTGACAGACGGCAGACTGACAGGCAGGGCATAGTGCTGATCTGGCTTTGTCCACTCACCCACGGCAGACGGGCAGGCAGGGCGCAGTGCGGATCTGGCTGTGTCCACTCACCCACGGGAGACAGGTAGGCAAGGCGCAGTGTGGATCTGGCTGTGTCCACTCACCCACGGGAGACGGGCAGAGAGGGTGCTGTCCGGATCTGGCTATGTCCACTGACCCACGGCAGACGGGCAGGCAAGGCGCAGTGCGGATGTGGCTGTGTCCAATCACCCACGGGAGACGGGTAGGCAAGGCGCAGTGTGGATCTGGCTGTGTCCACTCACCCACGGGAGACGGTCAGAGAGGTTGCTGTGTGGATCTGGCTATGTCCACAGACCCACGGTAAACGGGCAGGGAGGGCGCAGTGCGGATCTCGCTTTGTCCACTCACCCACGGCAGACGGGCAGGCAGGGCGCAGTGCGGATCTGGCTGTGTCCACTCACCCACGGCAGACGGGCAGGCAGGGCGCAGTGCGGATCTGGCTGTGTCCACTCACCCACGGCAGACGGTAAGGCAAGGCGCAGTGTGGATCTGGCTGTGTCCACTCACCCACGGGAGATGGGCAGAAAGGGCGCTGTGTGGATCTGGCTATGTCCACTGACCCACGGCAGACTGGCAGGCAGGGCACAGTGCGGATCTGGCTGTGTCCACTCACCCACGGCAGACGGGCAGGCAGGGCGCAATGCGGATCTGGCTGTGTCCACTCAACCACGGCAGACGGTCAGGCAGGGCGCAGTGCGGATCTGGCTGTGTCCACTCACCCACGGGAGACAGGTAGGCAAGGCGCAGTGTGGATCTGGCTGTGTCCACTCACCCACGGGAGACGGGCAGAGAGGGTGCTGTCCGGATCTGGCTATGTCCACTGACCCACGGCAGACAGGCAGGCAGGGCGCAGTGCGGATATCGCTGGGTCCAATCACCCAGGGCAGACGGGCAGGCAGGACGCAGTGCGGATCTGGCTGTGTCCACTCACCCACGGCAGACAGTCAGGCAGGGCGCAGTGCGGATCTGGCGGTGTCCACTCACCCACGGGAGACGGGCAGGCAGGGCGCAGTGCGGATCTGGCTATGTCCACTCTCCCACGGGAGACGGGCAGGCAAGGCGCAGTGTGGATCTGGCTGTGTCCACTCACCCAAGGGACACGGGCAGAGAGGGTGCTGTGTGGATCTGGCTATGTGCACTGACCCACGGCAGAGGGGCACGCAGGGCGCAGTGTGGATCTGGCTGTGTCCACTCTCCCACGGGAGACGGGCAGGCAGGGCGCAGTGCGTATCTGGCTGTGTCCACACTCCCACGGCAGACGGGCAGGCAGGGCGCAGTGCGGATCTGGCTCTGTCCACTCACCCACGGCAGACGGTCAGGCAGGGCGCAGTGCGGATCGGACTGTGTCCACTCACCCACAGGAGACGGGCAGAGAGGGTGCTGTGTGGATCTGGCTATGGACACTGACCCACGACAGACGGGCAGGCAGGGCGCAGTGCGGATCTGGCTGTGTCTACTCACCCATGGCAGACGGTCAGGCAGGGCGCAGTGCGGATATGGCTGTGTCCACTCACCCACGGGAGACGGGCAGAGAGGTTGCTGTGGGGATCTGGCTATGTCCACTGATCCACGGCAGATGGGCAGGGAGGGCGCAGTGCAGATCTTGCTGTGTCCACTCACCCACGGCAGACGGGCAGGCTGGCGCAATGCAGATCTGGCTGTGTCCACTCACCCACTGGAAACGGCGAGGCATGGTGCAGTGTGGATCTGGCTGTGTCCACTCATCCACGGGAGACGGGCAGAGAGGGTGCTGTGTGGATCTGACTATGTACACTGACCCAAGGCAGACGAGCAGGCAGGGCGCAATGCGGATCTGGCTGTGTCCACTCACCCACGGGAGACGGGCAGGCAGGGTGCAGTGCGGACCTGGCTGTGTCTACCTACCCACGGCAGACGATTAGGCAGGGCGCAGTGCGGAACTGGCTGTGTACACTCACCCACGGGAGACGGGCAGGCAGGGTGCAGTGCGGACCTGGCTGTGTCTACCTACCCACGGCAGACGATCAGGCAGGGCGCAGTGCGGATCTGGCTGTGTACACTCGCCCACGGGAGACGGGCAGGCAAGGCGTAGTGTGGATCTGGCTGTGTCCACTCACCCACGGGAGACGGGTAGAGAGGGTGCTGTGTGGATCTGGCTATGTACACTGACCCACGGCAGACGGGTAGGCAGGGCGCAGTGCGGATCTGGTTGTGTCCACTCACCCACGGAGGACGGGCAAAGAGGGTGCTGTGTGGATCTGCCTATGTACACTGACCCACGTCAGATGGGCAGGCAGGGCGCAGTGCGGATCTGGCTGTGGCCAATCACCTACGGCAGACGGGCAGGCAGGGCGCAGTGCGGATCTGGCTGTGTCCAATCACCCACGGCAGACGGGCAGGCAGGGTGCAGTGAGGATCTGGCTGCGTCCACTCACGCACGGCAGACGGTCAGGCAGGGCGCAGTGCAGATCTGGCTGTGTCCAATCACCCACGAGAGATGGGTAGGCAAGGCGCCATGTGGATCTGGCTGTGTCCACTCACCCACGGGAGACGGGCAGAGAGGGTGCTGCGTGGATCTGGCTATGTCCACTGACCCAGGGCAGACGGGCAGGCTGGGCGCTGTGCGGATCTGGCTGTGTCCACTCACCCACGGGGGACGGGCAGTCAGGGCGCAGTGCGGATCTGGCTGTGTCCACTCACCCATGGGAGATGGGCAGGAAAGGCGCAGTGTGGATCTGGCTGTGTCCAATCACCCACGGGAGACGGGCAGAGAGGGTGCTGTGTGGATCTGGCTATGTCCACTGACCCACCGCAGACGGGCAGGCAGGGCGCAGTATGGATGTGGCTGTGTCCACTCACCCACGGCAGACGGGCAGGCAGGGCGCAGT
The DNA here is from genome assembly GCF_040939455.1 of Microcebus murinus. Classification (NCBI taxonomy): domain Eukaryota; kingdom Metazoa; phylum Chordata; class Mammalia; order Primates; family Cheirogaleidae; genus Microcebus; species Microcebus murinus. Next base: position 31,769,691 of record NC_134125.1, on the reverse strand, counting down.
GCGGATCTGGATGTGTCCACTCACCCACGGGAGACGGGCAGGCAAGGCGCAGTGTGGATCTGGCTGTGTCAACTCACCCACGGAAGACGGGCAAGGGGGTGCTGTATGTATCTGGCTTTGTACACTGACCCACGGCAGACGGGTAGGTAGGGCGGTGTGCGGATCTGGCTGTGTCCACTCACCAACGGCAGACGGGCAGGCAGGGCGCAGTGCGGATCTGGCTGTGTCCACTCACCCACTGGAGACGGGCAGACAGCGCACAGTGCGGATCTGGCTGTGTCCACTCACCCACGGCAGATGGGCAGGCAGGTCGCAGTGTGGATCTGGCTGTGTCCACTCACCCACGGGAGACGGGCAGGCAGGGCGCAGTGTGGATCTGACTGTGTCCACTCACCCACGGGAGTCGGGCAGAAAGGGCGCTGTGTGGATCTGGCTCTGTCCACAGGCCCACGGCAGACGGGAAGGCAGGGCGCAGTGCGGATCTGGCTGTGTCCAATCACCCACGGCAGACGGGCAGGCAGGGCGCAGTGCGGATCTGGCTGTGTCCACTCACCCACGGCAGACGGTCAGGCAGGGCGCAGTGCGGATCTGGCTGTGTCCACTCACCCATGGGAGACGGGTAGGCAAGGCGCAGTGTGGATCTGGCTGTGTCCACTGACCCACGCAGACGGGCAGGCAGGGCGAATTGCGGATCCGGCTGTGTTAACTCACCCACGGCAGACGGGCAGGCAGGGTGCAGTGCGGATCTGGCTGTGTCTACTCACCCACGGCAGATGAATAGGCAGGGCGCAGTGCGGATCTGGCTGTGTCCACTCACCCACGGGAGAAGTGCAGGCAAGGCGCAGTGTGGATCTCGCTGTGTCCACTCACCCACGGGAGACGTGCAGAGATGGTGCTGTGTGGATCTGGCTATGTACACTGACCCACGGCACACGGGCAGGCAGGGCGCAGTGCAGATCTGGTGTGTCCACTCACCCACGGGAGACGGGCAGAGAGGGTGCTGTGTGGATCTGGCTATGTTCAATGACCCACGGCAGACGGGCAGGGAGGGCGCAGTGCGGATCTCGCTGTGTCCACTCACCCACGGCAGACGGGCATGCAGGGCGCAGTGCCGATCTGGCTGTGTCCAATCACCCACGGCAGACGGAGAGGCAGGGCGCAGTGCGGATCTGGCTGTGTCCACTCACCCACGGCAGACGGTAAGGCAAGGCGCAGTGTGGATCTGGCTGTGTCCACTCACCCACGGGAGACGGGCAAAAAGGGCGCTGTGTGGATCTGGCTATGTCCACTGACAGACAGCAGACTGGCAGGCAGGGCACAGTGCTGATCTGGCTGTGTCCACTCACCCACGGCAGACGGGCAGGCAGGGCGCAATGCGGATCTGGCTGTATCCACTCAACCACGGCAGACGGTCAGACAGGGCGCAGTGTGGATCTGGCTGTGTCCACTCACCCACGGGAGACAGGTAGGCCACGCGCAGTGTGGATCTGGCTGTGTCCACTCACCTACGGGAGACCGGCAGAGAGGGTGCTGTCCGGATCTGGCCATGTCCACTGACCCATGGCAGACGGGCAGGCATGGCGCAGTACGGATCTGGCTGTGTCCACTCACCCACAGTAGACGGGCAGGCAGGGCACAGTGCGGATCTGGATGTGACCACTCACCCACGGGAGACGGGCAGGCAAGGCGCAGTGTGGATCTGGATGTGTCTACTCACCCACGGGAGACGGGCAAGGGGGTGCTGTATGTATCTGGCTATGTACACTGACCCACGGCAGATGGGCAGGCAGGGCGGTGTGCGGATCTGGCTGTGTCCACTCACCCACGGGAGACGGGCAGGCAGGGTGCAGTGCGGATCTGGCTATGTCCACTCACACACGGGAGACGGGCAGGCAGGGCGCAGTGCGGATCTGGCTGTGTCCACTCGCCCACGGCAGACGGGCAGGGAGGGCGCAGTGCAGATCTGGCTGTGTCCACTCACCCACGGCAGACGGTCAGGCAGGGCGCAGTGCGGATATGGCGGTGTCCACTCACCCACGGGAGACGGTCAGGCAGGGCGCATTGCGGATATGGCGGTGTCCACTCACCCACGGCAGACGGTCAGGCAGGGCGCAGTGCGGATATGGCGGTGTCCACTCACCCACGGGAGACGGTCAGGCAGGGCGCAGTGCGGATCTGGCTGTGTCCACTCTCCCACGGGAGACGGGCAGGCAGGGCGCAGTGCGGATCTGGCTGTCTCCAGTCACCCACGGCAGACGGGCAGGCAGGGCGCAGTGCAGATCTGGCTGTGTCCACTGACCCACGGGATACGGTCAGAGAGGGTGCTGTGTGGATCTGGCTATGTCCATTGACACACGGCAGACGGGCAGGCAGGGCGCACTGTGGATCTGGCTGTGTCCACTCTCCCACGGCAGACGGGTAGGCAAGGCGCAGTGTGTATCTGGCTGTGTCCACTCACCCACGGTTTACGGGCCTAGAGGGTGCTGTGTGGATCTGGCTATGTACACTTACCCACGGCAGACGGTCAGGCAGGGCGCAGTGCGGATCTGGCTGTGTCCACTCACCCACGGCAGACGGTCAGGCAGGTCGCAGTGCGGATCTGGCGGTGTCCACTCACCCAAGGGAGACGGGCAGCCAGGGCGCAGTGCGGGTCTGGCTGTGTCCACTCTCCCACGGGAGACCGGCAGGCAGGGCGCAGTGTGGAACTGGCTGTGTCCACTCACACACGGCAGACGGGCAGGCAGGGCGCAGAGCGGATCTGGCTGTGTCCACTCACCCACGGCAGACGGGCAGGCAAGGCGCAGTGCGGATCTGGCTGTGTCCTCTCACCCATGGGAGACGGGCAGTCAAGGCGCAGTGTGGATCTGGCTGTGTCCACTCACCCACGGGAGACGGGCAGAAAGGGCGCTGTGTGGATCTGGCTATGTACAAGGACCCACGGCAGACGGGCAGGCAGGGCGCAGTGCGGATCTGGCTGTGTCCACTCACCCACGGGAGACCGGCAGGCAGGGCGCAGTGCGGATCTGGCTGTGTCCACTCACCCACGGGAGACAGGTAGGCAAGGCGCAGTGTGGATCTGGCTGTGTCCACTCACCCACGGGAGACGGGCAGAGAGGGTGCTGTCCGGATCTGGCTATGTCCACTGACCCACGGCAGACGGGCAGGCAAGGCGCAGTGCGGATGTGGCTGTGTCCAATCACCCACGGGAGACGGGTAGGCAAGGCGCAGTGTGGATCTGGCTGTGTCCACTCACCCACGGGAGACGGGCAGAGAGGTTGCTTTGTGGATCTGGCTATGTCCACAGACCCACGGTAAACGGGCAGGGAGGGCGCAGTGCGGATCTCGCTTTGTCCACTCACCCACGGCAGACGGGCAGGCAGGGCGCAGTGCGGATCTGGCTGTGTCCACTCACCCATGGCAGACGGGCAGGCAGGGCGCAGTGCGGATCTGGCTGTGTCCACTCACCCACGGCAGATGGTAAGGCAAGGCGCAGTGTGGATCTGGCTGTGTCCACTCACCCACGGGAGATGGGCAGAAAGGGCGCTGTGTGGATCTGGCTATGTCCACTGACCCACGGCAGACTGGCAGGCAGGGCACAGTGCGGATCTGGCTGTGTCCACTCACCCACGGCAGACGGGCAGGCAGGGCGCAATGCGGATCTGGCTGTGTCCACTCAACCACGGCAGACGGTCAGGCAGGGCGCAGTGCGGATCTGGCTGTGTCCACTCACCCACGGGAGACAGGTAGGCAAGGCGCAGTGTGGATCTGGCTGTGTCCACTCACCCACGGGAGACGGGCAGAGAGGGTGCTGTCCAGATCTGGCTATGTCCACTGACCCACGGCAGACAGGCAGGCAGGGCGCAGTGCGGATATCGCTGGGTCCAATCACCCAGGGCAGACGGGCAGGCAGGACGCAGTGCGGATCTGGCTGTGTCCACTCACCCACGGCAGACAGTCAGGCAGGGCGCAGTGCGGATCATGCGGTGTCCACTCACCCACGGGAGACGGGCAGGCAGGGCGCAGTGCGGATCTGGCTATGTCCACTCTCCCACGGGAGACGGGCAGGCAAGGCGCAGTGTGGATCTGGCTGTGTCCACTCACCCAAGGGACACGGGCAGAGAGGGTGCTGTGTGGATCTGGCTATGTGCACTGACCCACGGCAGAGGGGCACGCAGGGCGCAGTGTGGATCTGGCTGTGTCCACTATCCCACGGGAGACGGGCAGGCAGGGCGCAGTGCGTATCTGGCTGTGTCCACACTCCCACGGCAGACGGGCAGGCAGGGCGCAGTGCGGATCTGGCTCTGTCCACTCACCCACGGCAGACGGTCAGGCAGGGCGCAGTGCGGATCGGACTGTGTCCACTCACCCACAGGAGACGGGCAGAGAGGGTGCTGTGTGGATCTGGCTATGGACACTGACCCACGACAGACGGGCAGGCAGGGCGCAGTGCGGATCTGGCTGTGTCCACTCACCCATGGCAGACGGTCAGGCAGGGTGCAGTGCGGATCTGGCGGTGTCCACTCACCCACGGGAGACGGGCAGGCAGGGCGCAGTGCGGATATGGCTGTGTCCACTCACCCACGGGAGACGGGCAGAGAGGTTGCTGTGGGGATCTGGCTATGTCCACTGATCCACGGCAGATGGGCAGGGAGGGCGCAGTGCAGATCTTGCTGTGTTCACTCACCCACGGCAGACGGGCAGGCTGGCGCAATGCAGATCTGGCTGTGTCCACTCACCCACTGGAGACGGCGAGGCATGGTGCAGTGTGGATCTGGCTGTGTCCACTCATCCACGGGAGACGGGCAGAGAGGGTGCTGTGTGGATCTGACTATGTACACTGACCCAAGGCAGACAAGCAGGCAGGGCGCAATGCGGATCTGGCTGTGTCCACTCACCCACGGGAGACGGGCAGGCACGGTGCAGTGCGGACCTGGCTGTGTCTACCTACCCACGGCAGACGATTAGGCAGGGCGCAGTGCGGATCTGGCTGTGTACACTCACCCACGGGAGACGGGCAGGCAGGGTGCAGTGCGGACCTAGCTGTGTCTACCTACCCACGGCAGACGATTAGGCAGGGCGCAGTGCGGATCTGGCTGTGTCCACTCACCCACGGCAGACGGTCAGGCAGGGCGCAGTGCGGATCTGGCTGTGTCCACTCACCCATGGGAGACGGGTAGGCAAGGCGCAGTGTGGATCTGGCTGTGTCCACTGACCCACGCAGACGGGCAGGCAGGGCGAAGTGCGGATCCGGCTGTGTTAACTCACCCACGGCAGACGGGCAGGCAGGGTGCAGTGCGGATCTGGCTGTGTCTACTCACCCACGGCAGACGAATAGGCAGGGCGCAGTGCGGATCTGGCTTTGTCCACTCACCCACGGGAGACGTGCAGGCAAGGCGCAGTGTGGATCTGGCTGTGTCCACTCACCCACGGGAGATGCGCAGAGATGGTGCTGTGTGGATCTGGCTATGTACACTGACCCACGGCACATGGGCAGGCAGGGCGCAGTGCGGATCTGGTGTGTCCAATCACCCACGGGAGACGGGCAGAGAGGGTGCTGTGTGGATCTGGCTATGTCCAATAACCCATGGCAGATGGGCAGGGAGGGCGCAGTGCGGATCTCGCTGTGTCCACTCACCCACGGCAGACGGGCAGGCAGGGCGCAGTGCGGATCTGGCTGTGTCCACTCACCCACGGCAGACGGTAAGGCAAGGCGCAGTGTGGATCTGGCTGTGTCCACTCACCCACAGGAGACGGGCAGAAAGGGCGCTGTGTGGATCTGGCTATGTCCACTGTCCGACAGCAGACTGGCAGGCAGGGCACAGTGCTGATCTGGCTGTGTCCACTCACCCACGGCAGACGGGCAGGCAGGGCGCAATGCGGATCTGGCTGTATCCACTCAACCACGGCAGACGGTCAGACAGGGCGCAGTGCGGATCTGGCTGTGTCCACTCACCCACGGGAGACAGGTAGGCAAGGCGCGGTGTGGATCTGGCTGTGTCCACTCACCTACGGGAGACCGGCAGAGAGGGTGCTGTCCGGATCTGGCCATGTCCACTGACCCATGGCAGACGGGCAGGCATGGCGCAGTGCGGATGTGGTTGTGTCCAATCACCCACGGGAGACGGGTAGGAAAGGCGCAGTGTGGATCTGGCTGTGTCCCCTCACCCACGGGAGACGGGCAGAGAGGGTGCTGTGTTGATCTGGCTGTGTCCACACACCCACGGGAGACGGGTAGGCAAGGCGCAGTGTGGATCTGGGTGTGTCCACTCACCCACGGGAGACGGGCAGAGAGGGTGCTGAGTGGATCTGGCTATGTCCACTGATCCACGGCAGACGGGCAGGCAGGGCGCAGTACGGATCTGGCTGTGTCCACTCACCCACAGTAGACGGGCAGGCAGGGCACAGTGAGGATCTGGATGTGACCACTCACCCACGGGAGACGGGCAGGCAAGGCGCAGTGTGGATCTGGCTGTGTCTACTCACCCACGGGAGACGGGTAAGGGGGTGCTGTATGTATCTGGCTATGTACACTGACCCACGGCAGATGGGCAGGCAGGGCGGTGTGCGGATCTGGCTGTGTCCACTCACCCACGGGAGACGGGCAGGCAGGGCGCAGTGCGGATTTGGCTATGTCCACTCACCCACGGGAGACGGGCAGGCAGGGCGCAGTGCGGATCTGGCTGTGTCCACTCGCCCACGGCAGACGGGCAGGCAGGGCGCAGTGCAGATCTGGCTGTGTCCACTCACCCACGGCAGACGGTCAGGCAGGGTGCAGTGCGGATCTGGCTGTGTCCACTCTCCCACGGGAGACGGGCAGGCAGGGCGCAGTGCGGATCTGGCTGTGTCCACTCACACACGGCAGACAGGCAGGCAGGGCGCAGTGCGGATCTGGCTGTTTCCACTCACCCACGGGAGACGGGCAGGCAAGGCGCAGTGCGGATCTGGCTGTGTACACTCACCCACGGGAGACGGGCAGGCAAGGCGCAGTGTGGATCTGGCTGTGTCCACTCACCCACGGGAGACGGGCAGAGAGGGTGCTGTGTGGATCTGGCTATGTCCATTGACCCACGGCAGACGGGCAGGCAGGGCGCACTGTGGATCTTGCTGTGTCCACTCTCCCACGGCAGACGGGTAGGCAAGGCGCAGTGTGGATCTGGCTGTGTCCACTCACCCACGGGATACGGGCCTAGAGGGTGCTGTGTGGATCTGGCTATGTACACTTACCCACGGCAGACGGTCAGGCAGGGCGCAGTGCGGATCTGGCTGTGTCCACTCACCCACGGCAGACGGTCAGGCAGGTCGCAGTGCGGATCTGGCGGTGTCCACTCACCCAAGGGAGACGGGCAGCCAGGGCGCAGTGCGGGTCTGGCTGTGTCCACTCTCCCACGGGAGACCGGCAGGCAGGGCGCAGTGTGGAACTGGCTGTGTCCACTCACACACGGCAGACGGGCATGCAGGGCGCAGAGCGGATCTGGCTGTGTCCACTCACCCACGGCAGAAGGGCAGGCAAGGCGCAGTGCGGATCTGGCTGTGTCCTCTCACCCACGGGAGACGGGCAGAGAGGGTGCTGTGTGGATCTGGCTATGTCCACTGACCCACGGCAGACGGGCAGGCAGGGCGCAGTGCGGATCTGGCTGTGTCCACTCACCCACGGCAGACGGTCAGGCAGGGCGCAGTGCGGATCTGGCGGTGTCCACTCACCCACGGCAGACGGTCAGGCAGGGCGCAGTGCGGATCTGGCGGTGTCCACTCACCCACGGTAGACGGGCAGGCAGGGCGCAGTGCGGATCCGGCTATGTCCACTCTCCCACGGGAGACTGGCAGGCAGCGCGCAGTGCGGATCTGGCTGTGTCCACTCACACACGGCAGACAGGTAGGCACGGCGCAGTGCGGATCTGGCTGTGTCCACTTACCCATGGGAGAGGGGCAGGCAAGGCGCAGGGTGGATCTGGCTAAGTCCACTGACCCACGGCAGACGGGCAGGCAGGGCGCAGTGCGGATCTGGCTGTGTCCTCTCATCCATGGGAGACGGGCAGGCAAGGCGCAGTGTGGATCTGGCTGTGTCCACTCACCTACGGGAGACTGGCAGAGAGGTTGCTGTGTGGATCTGGCTATGTCCAATGACCCACGGCAGACGGGCAGAGAGGGCGCAGTGCGGATCTCGCTGTGTCCACTCACCCACGGCAGACGGGCAGGCAGGGCGCAGTGCGGATCTGGCTGTGTCCACTCACCCACGGGAGATGGGCAGGCAGGGCGCAGTGCGGATCTGGCTGTGTCCACTCACCCACGGCAGACGGTAAGGCAAGGCGCAGTGTGGATCTGGCTGTGTCCACTCACCCACGGGAGACGGGCAGAAAGGTCGCTGTGTGGATCTGGCTATGTCCACTGACAGACGGCAGACTGACAGGCAGGGCATAGTGCTGATCTGGCTTTGTCCACTCACCCACGGCAGACGGGCAGGCAGGGCGCAGTGCGGATCTGGCTGTGTCCACTCACCCACGGGAGACAGGTAGGCAAGGCGCAGTGTGGATCTGGCTGTGTCCACTCACCCACGGGAGACGGGCAGAGAGGGTGCTGTCCGGATCTGGCTATGTCCACTGACCCACGGCAGACGGGCAGGCAAGGCGCAGTGCGGATGTGGCTGTGTCCAATCACCCACGGGAGACGGGTAGGCAAGGCGCAGTGTGGATCTGGCTGTGTCCACTCACCCACGGGAGACGGGCAGAGAGGTTGCTGTGTGGATCTGGCTATGTCCACAGACCCACGGTAAACGGGCAGGGAGGGCGCAGTGCGGATCTCGCTTTGTCCACTCACCCACGGCAGACGGGCAGGCAGGGCGCAGTGCGGATCTGGCTGTGTCCACTCACCCACGGCAGACGGGCAGGCAGGGCGCAGTGCGGATCTGGCTGTGTCCACTCACCCACGGCAGACGGTAAGGCAAGGCGCAGTGTGGATCTGGCTGTGTCCACTCACCCACGGGAGATGGGCAGAAAGGGCGCTGTGTGGATCTGGCTATGTCCACTGACCCACGGCAGACTGGCAGGCAGGGCACAGTGCGGATCTGGCTGTGTCCACTCACCCACGGCAGACGGGCAGGCAGGGCGCAATGCGGATCTGGCTGTGTCCACTCAACCACGGCAGACGGTCAGGCAGGGCGCAGTGCGGATCTGGCTGTGTCCACTCACCCACGGGAGACAGGTAGGCAAGGCGCAGTGTGGATCTGGCTGTGTCCACTCACCCACGGGAGACGGGCAGAGAGGGTGCTGTCCGGATCTGGCTATGTCCACTGACCCACGGCAGACAGGCAGGCAGGGCGCAGTGCGGATATCGCTGGGTCCAATCACCCAGGGCAGACGGGCAGGCAGGACGCAGTGCGGATCTGGCTGTGTCCACTCACCCACGGCAGACAGTCAGGCAGGGCGCAGTGCGGATCTGGCGGTGTCCACTCACCCACGGGAGACGGGCAGGCAGGGCGCAGTGCGGATCTGGCTATGTCCACTCTCCCACGGGAGACGGGCAGGCAAGGCGCAGTGTGGATCTGGCTGTGTCCACTCACCCAAGGGACACGGGCAGAGAGGGTGCTGTGTGGATCTGGCTATGTGCACTGACCCACGGCAGAGGGGCACGCAGGGCGCAGTGTGGATCTGGCTGTGTCCACTCTCCCACGGGAGACGGGCAGGCAGGGCGCAGTGCGTATCTGGCTGTGTCCACACTCCCACGGCAGACGGGCAGGCAGGGCGCAGTGCGGATCTGGCTCTGTCCACTCACCCACGGCAGACGGTCAGGCAGGGCGCAGTGCGGATCGGACTGTGTCCACTCACCCACAGGAGACGGGCAGAGAGGGTGCTGTGTGGATCTGGCTATGGACACTGACCCACGACAGACGGGCAGGCAGGGCGCAGTGCGGATCTGGCTGTGTCTACTCACCCATGGCAGACGGTCAGGCAGGGCGCAGTGCGGATATGGCTGTGTCCACTCACCCACGGGAGACGGGCAGAGAGGTTGCTGTGGGGATCTGGCTATGTCCACTGATCCACGGCAGATGGGCAGGGAGGGCGCAGTGCAGATCTTGCTGTGTCCACTCACCCACGGCAGACGGGCAGGCTGGCGCAATGCAGATCTGGCTGTGTCCACTCACCCACTGGAAACGGCGAGGCATGGTGCAGTGTGGATCTGGCTGTGTCCACTCATCCACGGGAGACGGGCAGAGAGGGTGCTGTGTGGATCTGACTATGTACACTGACCCAAGGCAGACGAGCAGGCAGGGCGCAATGCGGATCTGGCTGTGTCCACTCACCCACGGGAGACGGGCAGGCAGGGTGCAGTGCGGACCTGGCTGTGTCTACCTACCCATGGCAGACGATTAGGCAGGGCGCAGTGCGGAACTGGCTGTGTACACTCACCCACGGGAGACGGGCAGGCAGGGTGCAGTGCGGACCTGGCTGTGTCTACCTACCCACGGCAGACGATCAGGCAGGGCGCAGTGCGGATCTGGCTGTGTACACTCGCCCACGGGAGACGGGCAGGCAAGGCGTAGTGTGGATCTGGCTGTGTCCACTCACCCACGGGAGACGGGTAGAGAGGGTGCTGTGTGGATCTGGCTATGTACACTGACCCACGGCAGACGGGTAGGCAGGGCGCAGTGCGGATCTGGTTGTGTCCACTCACCCACGGGAGACGGGCAAAGAGGGTGCTGTGTGGATCTGCCTATGTACACTGACCCACGTCAGATGGGCAGGCAGGGCGCAGTGCGGATCTGGCTGTGGCCAATCACCTACGGCAGACGGGCAGGCAGGGCGCAGTGCGGATCTGGCTGTGTCCAATCACCCACGGCAGACGGGCAGGCAGGGTGCAGTGAGGATCTGGCTGCGTCCACTCACGCACGGCAGACGGTCAGGCAGGGCGCAGTGCAGATCTGGCTGTGTCCAATCACCCACGAGAGATGGGTAGGCAAGGCGCCATGTGGATCTGGCTGTGTCCACTCACCCACGGGAGACGGGCAGAGAGGGTGCTGCGTGGATCTGGCTATGTCCACTGACCCAGGGCAGACGGGCAGGCTGGGCGCTGTGCGGATCTGGCTGTGTCCACTCACCCACGGGGGACGGGCAGTCAGGGCGCAGTGCGGATCTGGCTGTGTCCACTCACCCATGGGAGATGGGCAGGAAAGGCGCAGTGTGGATCTGGCTGTGTCCAATCACCCACGGGAGACGGGCAGAGAGGGTGCTGTGTGGATCTGGCTATGTCCACTGACCCACCGCAGACGGGCAGGCAGGGCGCAGTATGGATGTGGCTGTGTCCACTCACCCACGGCAGACGGGCAGGCAGGGCGCAGTGCGGATCTGGATGTGTCCACTCACCCACGGGAGACGGGCAGGCAAGGCGCAGTGTGGATCTGGCTGTGTCAACTCACCCACGGAAGACGGGCAAGGGGGTGCTGTATGTATCTGGCTTTGTACACTGACCCACGGCAGACGGGTAGGTAGGGCGGTGTGCGGATCTGGCTGTGTCCACTCACCAACGGCAGACGGGCAGGCAGGGCGCAGTGCGGATCTGGCTGTGTCCACTCACCCACTGGAGACGGGCAGACAGCGCACAGTGCGGATCTGGCTGTGTCCACTCACCCACGGCAGATGGGCAGGCAGGTCGCAGTGTGGATCTGGCTGTGTCCACTCACCCACGGGAGACGGGCAGGCAGGGCGCAGTGTGGATCTGACTGTGTCCACTCACCCACGGGAGTCGGGCAGAAAGGGCGCTGTGTGGATCTGGCTCTGTCCACAGGCCCACGGCAGACGGGAAGGCAGGGCGCAGTGCGGATCTGGCTGTGTCCAATCACCCACGGCAGACGGGCAGGCAGGGCGCAGTGCGGATCTGGCTGTGTCCACTCACCCACGGCAGACGGTCAGGCAGGGCGCAGTGCGGATCTGGCTGTGTCCACTCACCCATGGGAGACGGGTAGGCAAGGCGCAGTGTGGATCTGGCTGTGTCCACTGACCCACGCAGACGGGCAGGCAGGGCGAATTGCGGATCCGGCTGTGTTAACTCACCCACGGCAGACGGGCAGGCAGGGTGCAGTGCGGATCTGGCTGTGTCTACTCACCCACGGCAGATGAATAGGCAGGGCGCAGTGCGGATCTGGCTGTGTCCACTCACCCACGGGAGAAGTGCAGGCAAGGCGCAGTGTGGATCTCGCTGTGTCCACTCACCCACGGGAGACGTGCAGAGATGGTGCTGTGTGGATCTGGCTATGTACACTGACCCACGGCACACGGGCAGGCAGGGCGCAGTGCAGATCTGGTGTGTCCACTCACCCACGGGAGACGGGCAGAGAGGGTGCTGTGTGGATCTGGCTATGTTCAATGACCCACGGCAGACGGGCAGGGAGGGCGCAGTGCGGATCTCGCTGTGTCCACTCACCCACGGCAGACGGGCATGCAGGGCGCAGTGCCGATCTGGCTGTGTCCAATCACCCACGGCAGACGGAGAGGCAGGGCGCAGTGCGGATCTGGCTGTGTCCACTCACCCACGGCAGACGGTAAGGCAAGGCGCAGTGTGGATCTGGCTGTGTCCACTCACCCACGGGAGACGGGCAAAAAGGGCGCTGTGTGGATCTGGCTATGTCCAATGACAGACAGCAGACTGGCAGGCAGGGCACAGTGCTGATCTGGCTGTGTCCACTCACCCACGGCAGACGGGCAGGCAGGGCGCAATGCGGATCTGGCTGTATCCACTCAACCACGGCAGACGGTCAGACAGGGCGCAGTGTGGATCTGGCTGTGTCCACTCACCCACGGGAGACAGGTAGGCCACGCGCAGTGTGGATCTGGCTGTGTCCACTCACCTACGGGAGACCGGCAGAGAGGGTGCTGTCCTGATCTGGCCATGTCCACTGACCCATGGCAGACGGGCAGGCATGGCGCAGTACGGATCTGGCTGTGTCCACTCACCCACAGTAGACGGGCAGGCAGGGCACAGTGCGGATCTGGATGTGACCACTCACCCACGGGAGACGGGCAGGCAAGGCGCAGTGTGGATCTGGATGTGTCTACTCACCCACGGGAGACGGGCAAGGGGGTGCTGTATGTATCTGGCTATGTACACTGACCCACGGCAGATGGGCAGGCAGGGCGGTGTGCGGATCTGGCTGTGTCCACTCACCCACGGGAGACGGGCAGGCAGGGTGCAGTGCGGATCTGGCTATGACCACTCACACACGGGAGACGGGCAGGCAGGGCGCAGTGCGGATCTGGCTGTGTCCACTCGCCCACGGCAGACGGGCAGGCAGGGCGCAGTGCAGATCTGGCTGTGTCCACTCACCCACGGCAGACGGTCAGGCAGGGCGCAGTGCGGATATGGCGGTGTCCACTCACCCACGGGAGACGGTCAGGCAGGGCGCATTGCGGATATGGCGGTGTCCACTCACCCACGGCAGACGGTCAGGCAGGGCGCAGTGCGGATATGGCGGTGTCCACTCACCCACGGGAGACGGTCAGGCAGGGCGCAATGCGGATCTGGCTGTGTCCACTCTCCCACGGGAGACGGGCAGGCAGGGCGCAGTGCGGATCTGGCTGTCTCCAGTCACCCACGGCAGACGGGCAGGCAGGGCGCAGTGCAGATCTGGCTGTGTCCACTGACCCACGGGATACGGTCAGAGAGGGTGCTGTGTGGATCTGGCTATGTCCATTGACCCACGGCAGACGGGCAGGCAGGGCGCACTGTGGATCTGGCTGTGTCCACTCTCCCACGGCAGACGGGTAGGCAAGGCGCAGTGTGGATCTGGCTGTGTCCACTCACCCACGGGATACGGGCCTAGAGGGTGCTGTGTGGATCTGGCTATGTACACTTACCCACGGCAGACGGTCAGGCAGGGCGCAGTGCGGATCTGGCTGTGTCCACTCACCCACGGCAGACGGTCAGGCAGGTCGCAGTGCGGATCTGGCGGTGTCCACTCACCCAAGGGAGACGGGCAGCCAGGGCGCAGTGCGGGTCTGGCTGTGTCCACTCTCCCACGGGAGACCGGCAGGCAGGGCGCAGTGTGGAACTGGCTGTGTCCACTCACACACGGCAGACGGGCAGGCAGGGCGCAGAGCGGATCTGGCTGTGTCCACTCACCCACGGCAGACGGGCAGGCAAGGCGCAGTGCGGATCTGGCTGTGTCCTCTCACCCACGGGAGACGGGCAGAGAGGGTGCTGTGTGGATCTGGCTATGTCCACTGACCCACGGCAGACGGGCAGGCAGGGCGCAGTGCGGATCTGGCTGTGTCCTCTCACCCATGGGAGACGGGCAGTCAAGGCGCAGTGTGGATCTGGCTGTGTCCACTCACCTACGGGAGACGGGCAGAGAGGTTGCTGTGTGGATCTGGCTATGTCCAATGACCCACGGCAGACGGGCAGGGAGGGCGCAGTGCGGATCTCGCTGTGTCCACTCACCCACGGCAGACGGGCAGGCAGGGCGCAGTGCGGATCTGGCTGTGTCCACTCACCCACGGGAGATGGGCAGGCAGGGCGCAGTGCGGATCTGGCTGTGTCCACTCACCCACGGGAGACCGGCAGAGAGGGTGCTGTCCGGATCTGGCCATGTCCACTGACCCATGGCAGACGGGCAGGCATGGCGCAGTACGGATCTGGCTGTGTCCACTCACCCACAGTAGACGGGCAGGCAGGGCACAGTGCGGATCTGGATGTGACCACTCACCCACGGGAGACGGGCAGGCAAGGCGCAGTGTGGATCTGGATGTGTCTACTCACCCACGGGAGACGGGCAAGGGGGTGCTGTATGTATCTGGCTATGTACACTGACCCACGGCAGATGGGCAGGCAGGGCGGTGTGCGGATCTGGCTGTGTCCACTCACCCACGGGAGACGGGCAGGCAGGGTGCAGTGCGGATCTGGCTATGTCCACTCACCCACGGGAGACGGGCAGGCAGGGCGCAGTGCGGATCTGGCTGTGTCCACTCGCCCACGGCAGACGGGCAGGCAGGGCGCAGTGCAGATCTGGCTGTGTCCACTCACCCACGGCAGACGGTCAGGCAGGGCGCAGTGCGGATATGGCGGTGTCCACTCACCCACGGGAGACGGTCAGGCAGGGCGCATTGCAGATATGGCGGTGTCCACTCACCCACGGGAGACGGTCAGGCAGGGCGCAGTGCGGATATGGCGGTGTCCACTCACCCACGGGAGACGGTCAGGCAGGGCGCAGTGCGGATCTGGCTGTGTCCACTCTCCCACGGGAGACGGGCAGGCAGGGCGCAGTGCGGATCTGGCTGTCTCCAGTCACCCACGGCAGACGGGCAGGCAGGGCGCAGTGCAGATCTGGCTGTGTCCACTGACCCACGGGATACGGTCAGAGAGGGTGCTGTGTGGATCTGGCTATGTCCATTGACCCACGGCAGACGGGCAGGCAAGGCGCACTGTGGATCTGGCTGTGTCCACTCTCCCACGGCAGACGGGTAGGCAAGGCGCAGTGTGTATCTGGCTGTGTCCACTCACCCACGGTTTACGGGCCTAGAGGGTGCTGTGTGGATCTGGCTATGTACACTTACCCACGGCAGACGGTCAGGCAGGGCGCAGTGCGGATCTGGCTGTGTCCACTCACCCACGGCAGACGGTCAGGCAGGTCGCAGTGCGGATCTGGCGGTGTCCACTCACCCAAGGGAGACGGGCAGCCAGGGCGTGGTGCGGGTCTGGCTGTGTCCACTCTCCCACGGGAGACCGGCAGGCAGGGCGCAGTGTGGAACAGGCTGTGTCCACTCACACACGGCAGACGGGCAGGCAGGGCGCAGAGCGGATCTGGCTGTGTCCACTCACCCACGGCAGACGGGCAGGCAAGGCGCAGTGCGGATCTGGCTGTGTCCTCTCACCCACGGGAGACGGGCAGAGAGGGTGCTGTGTGGATCTGGCTATGTCCACTGACCCACGGCAGACGGGCAGGCAGGGCGCAGTGCGGATCTGGCTGTGTCCTCTCACCCATGGGAGACGGGCAGTCAAGGCGCAGTGTGGATCTGGCTGTGTCCACTCACATACGGGAGACGGGCAGAGAGGTTGCTGTGTGGATCTGGCTATGTCCAATGACCCACGGCAGACGGGCAGGGAGGGCGCAGTGCGGATCTCGCTGTGTCCACTCACCCACGGCAGACGGGCAGGCAGGGCGCAGTGCGGATCTGGCTGTGTCCACTCACCCACGGGAGATGGGCAGGCAGGGCGCAGTGCGGATCTGGCTGTGTCCACTCACCCACAGCAGACGGTAAGGCAAGGCGCAGTGTGGATCTGGCTGTGTCCACTCACCCACGGGAGACGGACAGAAAGGTCGCTGTGTGGATCTGGCTATGTCCACTGACCGACGGCAGACTGACAGGCAGGGCATAGTGCTGATCTGGCTGTGTCCACTCACCCACGGCAGACGGGCAGGCAGGGCGCAGTGCGGATCTGGCTGTGTCCACTCACCAACAGGAGACAGGTAGGCAAGGCGCAGTGTGGATCTGGCTGTGTCCACTCACCCACGGGAGACGGGCAGAGAGGGTGCTGTCCGGATCTGGCTATGTCCACTGACCCACGGCAGACGGGCAGGCAGGGCGCAGTGCGGATGTGGCTGTGTCCAATCACCCACGGGAGACGGGTAGGCAGGCGCAGTGTGGATCTGGCTGTGTCCACTCACCCACGGGAGACGGGCAGAGAGGTTGCTGTGTGGATCTGGCTATGTCCACAGACCCACGGCAGACGGGCAGGGTGGGCGCAGTGCGGATCTCGCTTTGTCCACTCACCCACGGCAGACGGGCAGGCAGGGCGCAGTGCGGATCTGGCTGTGTCCACTCACCCACGGCAGACGGGCAGGCAGGGCGCAGTGTGGATCTGGCTGTGTCCACTCACCCACGGGAGACGGGCAGGCAAGGCGCAGTGTGGATCTGGCTGTGTCCACTCACCCACGGGAGACGGGCAGAAAGGGCGCTGTGTGGATCTGGCTATGTACAAGGACCCACGGCAGACGGGCAGGCAGGGCGCAGTGCGGATCTGGCTGTGTCCACTCACCCACGGGAGACCGGCAGGCAGGGCGCAGTGCGGATCTGGCTGTGTCCACTCACCCACGGCAGACGGGCAGAAAGGGCGCTGTGTGGATCTGGCTATGTACAAAGACCCACGGCAGACGGGCAGGCAGGGCGCAGTGCGGATCTGGCTGTGTCCACTCACCCACGGGAGACCGGCAGGCAGGGCGCAGTGCGGATCTGGCTGTGTCCACTCACCCATGGGAGACGGGCAGGCAAGGCGCAGTGTGGATTTGGCTGTGTCCACTCATCCACAAGAGAAGGGCAAAGAGGGTGCTGTGTGGATCTGGCTCTGTCCACTGACCCACGGCAGACGGGCAGGCATGGCGCAGTGCGGATCTGGCTGTGTAGAATCACCCACGGCAGACTGGCAGGCAGGGCGCAGTGCGGATATGGCTGTGTCCACTCACCCACGGGAGACGGGCAGGCAAGGCGCACTGTGGATCTGGCTGTGTCCACTCACCCACGGGAGACGGGCAGAGAGGGTGCTGTGTGGATCTGGCTGTGTCTACTCACCCACGGCAGGCGGTCAAGTAGGGCGCAGTGTGGATCTGGCTGTGTCCACTCACCAACGGCTGATGGTCAGGCAGTGCGCAGTGCGGATCTGGCTGTGTCCACTCACCCACGGCAGGCGGTAAGGCAGGGCGCAGTGTGGATCCGGCTGTGTCCACTCACCCACGGCAGGCGGTCAGGCAGGGCGCAGTGCGGATCCGGCTGTGTCCACTCACCCACGGCAGACGGTAAGGCAGGGCGCAGTGCGGATCTGGCTGTGTCCACTCACCCACGGGAGACGGGCAGGCAGGGCGCAGTGCGGATCTGGCTGTGTCCACTCACCCACGGGAGACGGGCAGGCAGGGCGCAGTGCGGATCCGGCTGTGTCCACTCACCCACGGGAGATGGGCAGAGACGGTGCTGTGTGGATCTGGCTATGTCCACTGACCCACGGCAAGCGGTCAGGCAGGGCGTAGTGCGGATCTGGCTTTGTCCACTCACCCACGGCAGACGGGAAGGCAGGGCGCAGTGTGGATCTGGCTGTGTCCTCTCACCCACGGCAGACGGTCAGGCAGGGCGCAGTGCGGATCTGGCTGTGTCCACTCACCCACAGCAGACGGGCAGGCAGGGCGCAGTGCGGATATGGCTGTGTCCACTCGCCCACGGGAGACGGGCAGGCAGGGCGCAGTGCGGATCTGGCTGTGTCTACTCACCCACGGCAGGCGGTCAAGTAGGGCGCAGTGCGGATCTGGCTGTGTCCACTCACCCACGGCTGATGGTCAGGCAGGGCGGAGTGCGGATCTGGCTGTGTCCACTCACCCACGGCAGGCGGTCAGGCAGGGCGCAGTGTGGATCCGGCTGTGTCCACGCACCCACAGCAGGCGGTCAGCCAGGGCGCAGTGCGGATCTGGCTGTGTCCACTCACCCACGGGAGACGGGCAGGCAGGGCGCAGTGCGCATCTGGCTGTGTCCCCTCACCCAAGGGAGACGGGCAGGCAAGGCGCAGTGTGGATCTGGCTGTGTCCACTCACCCACGGGAGACGGGCAGAGAGGGTGCTGTGTGGATATGGCTATGTCCACTGACCCACGGCAGACGGGCAGGCAGGGCGCAGTGCGGATCTGGCTGTGTCCACTCACCCACGGCAGACGGGCAGGAAGGGCGCAGTGCGGATCTGGCTGTGTCCACTCGCCCACGGGAGAAGGGCTGGCAGGGCGCAGTGCGGATCTGGCTATGTCCACTCACCCACGGGAGACGGGCAGGCAGGGCGCAGTGCGGATCTGGCTGTGTCCACTCACTGACGGGAGACTGGCAGGCAAGGCGCAGTGCGGATCTGGCTGTGTCCACTCATCCACGGGGGACGGGCAGGCAGGGCGCAGTGCGGATCTGGCTGTGTCCACTCACCCACGGGAGACGGGCAGGCAAGGCGCAGTGTGGATCTGGCTGTGTTCACACACACACGGGAGACGGGCAGAGAGGGTGCTGTGTGGATATGGCTATGTCCACTGACCCACGGCAGACGGTCAGGCAGGGCGCAGTGCGGATCTGGCTGTGTCCACTCACCAACGGCAGACTGGCAGGCAGGGCGCAGTGTGGATCTGGCTGTGTCCACTCACCCACGGCAGACGGTCAGACAGGGTGCAGTGCGGATCTGGCTGTGTCCACTCACCCAGGGGAGACGGGCAGGCAGGGCGCAGTGTGGATCTGGCTGTGTCCACTCACCCACGGGAGACGGGCAGAGAGTGTGCTGTGTGGATATGGCTATGTCCACTGACCCACGGCAGACGGGCAGGCAGGGCGCAGTGCGGATCTGGCTGTGTCCACTCGCCCACGGCAGACGGGCAGGCAAGGCGCAGTGCGGATCTGGCTGTGTCCACTCACCCACGGGATACGGGCAGGCAGGGCGCAGTGCGGATCTGGCTGTGTCCACTCACTGACGGGAGACTGGCAGGCAAGGCGCAGTGCGGATCTGGCTGTGTCCACTCATTCACGGGAGACGGGCAGGCAGGGCGCAGTGCGGATCTGGCTGTGTCCACTCACAGACGGCAGGCGGTCAGGCAGGGCGCAGTGCGGATCTGGCTGTGTCCACTCACCCACGGCAGACGGTCAGGCAGGGCGCAGTGCGGATCTGGCGGTGTCCACTCGCCCACGGCAGATGGGCAGGCAGGGCGCAGTGCGGATCTGGCTGTGTCCACCCGCCCACGGGAGACGGGCAGGCAGGGCGCAGTGCGGATCTGTCTGTGTCCACTCACCCACGGGAGATGGGCAGGCAGGGCGCAGTGCGGATCTGGCTGTGTCCACTCACTGACGGGAGACTGGCAGGCAAGGCGCAGTGCGGATCTGGCTGTGTCCACTCATTCACGGGAGACGGGCACGCAGGGCGCAGTGCGGATCTGGCTGTGTCCACTCACCCACGGCAGACTTTCAGGCAGGGCGCAGTGCGGATCTGGCTGTGTCCACTCGCCCACGGGAGACGGGCAGGCAGGGCGCAGTGCATATCTGGCTGTGTCCACTCACCAACGGCAGACGGTCAGGCAGGGCGCAGTGTGGATGTGGCTGTGTCCACTCGCCCACGGGAGACGGGCAGGCAGGGCGCAGTGCATATCTGGCTGTGTCCACTCACCCACGGCAGGCGGTCAGGCAGGGCGCAGTGCGGATCAGGCTGTGTCCACTCACCCACGGCAGACGGGCACCAGGGCGCAGTGCGGATCTGGCTGTGTCCACTCGACCACGGGAGAAGGGCTGGCAGGGCGCAGTGCGGATCTGGCTGTGTCCAGTCACCCACGGGAGACGGGCAGGCAGGGCGCAGTGCGGATCCGGCTGTGTCCACTCACCCACGGGGGACGGGCAGGCAGGGCGCAGTGCGGATCTGGCTGTGTCCCCTCACCCATGGGAGACGGGCAGGCAAGGCGCAGTGTGGATCTGCCTGTGTCCCCACACCCACGGGAGACGGGCAGAGAGGGTGCGGTGTGGATATGGCTATGTCCACTGACCCACGGCAGACGGTCAGGCAGGGCGCAGTGCTGATCTGGCTGTGTCCACTCACCAAAGGCAGACGGTCAGACAGGGTGCAGTACGGATCTGGCTGTGTCCACTCACCCACGGGAGACGGGCAGGCAGGGCGCAGTGCGGATCTGGATGTGTCCACTCACCTACGGGAGACGGGCAGGCAGGGCACAGTGCGGATCTCGCTGTGTCCACTCACCCACGGCAGACGGTCAGACAGGGTGCAGTGCAGATCTGGCTGTGTCCACTCACCAACGGGAGACGGGCAGGCAGGGCGCAGTGTGGATCTGGCTGTGTCCACTCACCCACGGGAGACGGGCAGAGAGGGTGCTGTGTGGATATGGCTATGTCCATTGACCCACGGCATACGGGCAGGCAGGGCGCAGTGCGGATCTGGCTGTGTCCACTCGCCCACGGCAGACGGGCAGGCAAGGCGCAGTGCAGATCTGGCTGTGTCCACTCACCCATGGGAGACGGGCAGGCAGGGCGCAGTGCGGATCTGGCTGTGTCCACTCACTGACGGGAGACTGGCAGGCAAGGCGCAGTGCGGATCTGGCTGTGTCCACTCATTCACGGGAGACGGGCAGGCAGGGCGCAGTGCGGATCTGGCTGTGTCCACTCACAGACGGCAGGCGGTCAGGCAGGGCGCAGTGCGGATCTGGCTGTGTCCACTCGCCCATGGGAGACCGGCAGTCAGGGTGCAGTGCGGATTTGGCTGTATCCACTCACCCACGGCAGGCGGTCAGGCAGGGCGCAGTGCGGATCTGGCTGTGTCCACTCACCCACGGCAGATGGTCAGGCAGGGCGCAGTGCGGATCTGGCTGAGTCCACTCGCCCACGGCAGATGGGCAGGCAGGGCGCAGTGCGGATCTGGCTGTGTCCAACCGCCCACGGGAGACGGGCAGGCAGGGTGCAGTGCGGATCTGTCTGTGTCCACTCACCCACGGGAGATGGGCTGGCAGGGCGTAGTGCGGATCTGGCTGTGTCCACTCACCCACGGGAGATGGGCAGGCAGGGCGCAGTGCGGATCTGGCTGTGTCCACTCTCCCACGGCAGACGGTCAGGCAGGGCGTAGTGCGGATCTGGCTGTGTCCACTCACCCACGGGAGACGGGCAGGCAGGGCGCAATGCGGATCCGGCTGTGTCCACTCACCCACAGGAGATGGGCAGAGACGCTGCTGTGTGTATCTGGCTATGTCCACTGACCCACGGCAGACGGGCAGGCAGGGCGCAGTACGGATCTGGCTGTGTCCACTCACCCACGGCAGGCGGTCAGGCAGGGCGCAGTGCGGATCTGGCTGTGTCCACTCACCCACGGCAGGCGGTCAGGCAGGGCGTAGTGCGGATCTGGCTGTGTCCACTCACCCACGGCAGACGGGCAGGCAGGGCGCAGTGCGGATCCGGCTGTGTCCACTCACCCACGGGAGATGGGCAGAGACGGTGCTGTGTGGATCTGGCTATGTCCACTGACCCACGGCAGACGGGCAGGCAGGGTGCAGTACGGATCTGGCTGTGTCCACTCACCCACGGCAGGCGGTCAGGCAGGGCGCAGTGCGGATCTGGCTGTGTCCACGCACCCACAGCAGGCGGTCAGCCAGGGCGCAGTGCAGATCTGGCTGTGTCCACTCACCCACGGCAGACGGTCAGGCAGGGCGCAGTACGGATCTGGCTGTGTCCACTCACCCACGGCAGACGGGCAGGCAGGGCGCAGTGCGGATCTGGCTGTGTCCACTCGCCCAGGGCAGACGGGCAGGCAAGGCGCAGTGCCGATCTGGCAATGTCCACTCACCCACGGCAGACGGGCAGGCAGGGCGCAGTACGGATCTGGCTGTGTCCACTCACCCACGGCAGGCGGTCAGGCAGGGTGCAGTGCGGATCTGGCTGTGTCCACTCACCCACGGGAGACGGGCAGGCAGGGCGCAGTGTGGATCTGGCTGTGTCCACTCACCCACGGAAGACGGGCAGAGAGGGTGCTGTGTGGATATGGCTATGTCCATTGACCCACGGCAGACGGGCAGGCAGGGCGCAGTGCGGATATGGCTGTGTCCACTCGCCCACGGCAGATGGGCAGGCAAGGCGCAGTGCAGATCTGGCTGTGTCCACTCACCCACGGGAGACGGGCAGGCAGGGTGCAGTGCGGATCTGGCTGTGTCCACTCACTGACGGGAGACTGGCAGGCAAGGCGCAGTGCGGATCTGGCTGTGTCCACTCATTCACGGCAGACGGGCAGGCAGGGCGCAGTGCGGATCTGGCTGTGTCCACTCACAGACGGCAGGCGGTCAGGCAGGGCGCAGTGCGGATCTGGCTGTGTCCACTCGCCCACGGGAGACGGGCAGGCAGGGCGCAGTGCATATCTGGCTGTGTAAACTCACCCACGGCAGGCGGTCAGGCAGGGCGCAGTGCGGATCTGGCTGTGTCCACTCACCCACGGCAGATGGTCAGGCAGGGCGCAGTGCGGATCTGGCTGAGTCCACTCGCCCACGGCAGATGGGCAGGCAGGGCGCAGTGCGGATCTGGCTGTGTCCACCCGCCCACGGGAGACGGGCAGGCAGGGCGCGGTGCGGATCTGTCTGTGTCCACTCACCCACGGGAGACGGGCTGGCAGGGCGTAGTGCGGATCTGGCTGTGTCCACTCACCCACGGGAGATGGGCAGGCAGGGCGCAGTGCGGATCTGGCTGTGTCCACTCTCCCACGGCAGACGGTCAGGCAGGGCGTAGTGCGGATCTGGCTGTGTCCACTCACCCACGGGAGACGGGCAGGCAGGGCGCAATGCGGATCCGGCTGTGTCCACTCACCCACAGGAGATGGGCAGAGACGCTGCTGTGTGGATCTGGCTATGTCCACTGACCCACGGCAGACGGGCAGGCAGGGCGCAGTACGGATCTGGCTGTGTCCACTCACCCACTGCAGGCGGTCAGGCAGGGCGCAGTGCGGTTCTGTCTGTGTCCACTCACCCACGGCAGGCGGTCAGGCAGGGCGTAGTGCGGATCTGGCTGTGTCCACTCACCCACGGCAGACGGGCAGGCAGGGCGCAGTGCGGATCCGGCTGTGTCCACTCACCCACGGGAGATGGGCAGAGACGGTGCTGTGTGGATCTGGCTATGTCCACTGACCCACGGCAGACGGGCCGGCAGGGTGCAGTACGGATCTGGCTGTGTCCACTCACCCATGGCAGGCGGTCAGGCAGGGTGCAGTGCGGATCTGGCTGTGTCCACTCACCCACGGGAGACGGGCAGGCAGGGCACAGTGCGGATCTGGCTGTGTCCACTCACCCACGTGAGACGGGCAGGCAGGGCGCAGTGCGGATCTGGCTGTGTCCACTCACCCACGGGAGACGGGCAGGCAGGGCGCAGTGCTATTTTGGCTGTGTCCACTCTCCCACGGGAGACGGGCAGGCAGGGTGCAGTGCGTATCTGGCTGTGTCCACTCGCCCATGGGAGACGGGCAGGCATGGCGCAGTGTGGATCTGGCTGTGTACACTCAGCCACGGGAGACGGGCAGGCAGGGCACAGTGCGGATCTGGCTTTGTCCACTCACACACGGGAGACGGGCAGGCAGGGCGCAGTGCGGATCCGGCTGTGTCCACTCACCCACGGGAGATGTGCAGAGACGGTGCTGTGTGGATCTGGCTATGTCCACTGACCCACGGCAGGCGGTCAGGCAGGGCGTAGTGCGGATCTGGCTGTGTCCACTCACCCACGGCAGACGGGAAGGCAGGGCGCAGTGTGGATCTGGCTGTGTCCTCTCACCCACGGCAGACGGTCAGGCAGGGCGCAGTGCGGATCTGGCTGTGTCCACTCACCCACAGCAGACGGGCAGGCAGGGCGCAGTGCGGATCTGGCTGTGTCCACTCGCCCACGGGAGACGGGCAGGCAGGGCGCAGTGCATATTTGGCTGTGTAAACTCACCCACGGCAGGCGGTCAGGCAGGGCGCAGTGCGGATCTGGCTGTGTCCACTCACCCACGGCAGATGGTCAGGCAGGGCGCAGTGCGGATCTGGCTGAGTCCACTCGCCCACGGCAGATGGGCAGGCAGGGCGCAGTGCGGATCTGGCTGTATCCACCCGCCCACGGGAGACGGGCAGGCAGGGCGCGGTGCGGATCTGTCTGTGTCCACTCACCCACGGGAGACGGGTTGGCAGGGCGTAGTGCGGATCTGGCTGTGTCCACTCACCCACGGGAGATGGGCAGGCAGGGCGCAGTGCGGATCTGGCTGTGTCCACTCTCCCACGGCAGACGGTCAGGCAGGGCGTAGTGCGGATCTGGCTGTGTCCACTCACCCACGGGAGACGGGCAGGCAGGGCGCAATGCGGATCCGGCTGTGTCCACTCACCCACAGGCGATGGGCAGAGACGCTGCTGTGTGGATCTGGCTATGTCCACTGACCCACGGCAGACGGGCAGGCAGGGCGCAGTACGGATCTGGCTGTGTCCACTCACCCACTGCAGGCGGTCAGGCAGGGCGCAGTGCGGTTCTGGCTGTGTCCACTCACCCACGGCAGGCGGTCAGGCAGGGCGTAGTGCGGATCTGGCTGTGTCCACTCACCCAAGGCAGACGGGCAGGCAGGGCGCAGTGCGGATCCGGCTTTGTCCACTCACCCACGGGAGATGGGCAGAGACGGTGCTGTGTGGATCTGGCTATGTCCACTGACCCACGGCAGACGGGCCGGCAGGGTGCAGTACGGATCTGGCTGTGTCCACTCACCCATGGCAGGCGGTCAGGCAGGGTGCAGTGCGGATCTGGCTGTGTCCACTCACCCACGGGAGACGGGCAGGCAGGGCACAGTGCGGATCTGGCTGTGTCCACTCACCCACGGGAGACGGGCAGGCAAGGCGCAGTGCGGATCTGGCTGTGTCCACTCACCCACGGGAGACGGGCAGGCAGGGCGCAGTGCGATTTTGGCTGTGTCCACTCTCCCACGGGAGACGGGCAGGCAGGGTGCAGTGCGTATCTGGCTGTGTCCACTCGCCCATGGGAGTCGGGCAGGCATGGCGCAGTGTGGATCTGGCTGTGTACACTCACCCACGGGAGACGGGCAGGCAGGGCGCAGTGCGGATCTGGCTTTGTCCACTCACACACGGGAGACGGGCAGGCAGGGCGCAGTGCGGATCCGGCTGTGTCCACTCACCCACGGGAGATGGGCAGAGACGGTGCTGTGTGGATCTGGCTATGTCCACTGACCCACGGCAGGCGGTCAGTCAGGGCGTAGTGCGGATCTGGCTGTGTCCACTCACCCACGGCAGACGGGAAGGCAGGGCGCAGTGTGGATCTGGCTGTGTCCTCTCACCCACGGCAGACGGTCAGGCAGGGCGCAGTGCGGATCTGGCTGTGTCCACTCACCCACAGCAGACGGGCAGGCAGGGCGCAGTGCGGATATGGCTGTGTCCACTCGCCCACGGGAGACGGGCAGGCAGGGCGCAGTGCGGATCTGGCTGTGTCTACTCACCCACGGCAGGCGGTCAGGCAGGGCGCAGTGCGGATCTGGCTGTGTCCACTCACCCACGGCTGACGGTCAGGCAGGGCGCAGTGCGGATCTGGCTGTGTCCACTCACCCACGGCAGGCGGTCAGGCAGGGCGCAGTGTGGATCCGGCTGTGTCCACGCACCCACAGCAGGCGGTCAGCCAGGGCGCAGTGCGGATCTGGCTATGTCCACTCACCCACGGCAGGTGGTCAGGCAGGGCGTAGTGCGGATCTGGCTGTGTCCACTCACCCACGGCAGACGGGCAGGCAGGGCGCAGTGTGGATCTGGCTGTGTCCACTCACCCACGGCAGACGGTCAGGCAGGGCGCAGTGCGGATCTGGCTGTGTCCACTCACCCACGGCAGACGGGTAGGCAGGGCGCAGTGCGGATCTGGCTGTGTCCACTCGCCCACTGGAGACGGGCAGGCAGGGCGTAGTGTGGATCTGGCTGTGTCCACTCACCCACGGCAGGCGTCAGGCAGGGCGCAGTGCAGATCTGGCTGTGTCCACTCACCCACGGCAGACGGTCAGGCAGGGCGCAGTGCGGATCTGGCTGTGTCTACTCACCCACGGCAGGCGGTCAGGCAGGGCGCAGTGCGGATCTGGCTGTGTCCACTCACCCACGGCAGGCGGTCAGGCAGGGCGTAGTGCGGATCTGGCTGTGTCCACTCACCCACGGCAGACGGGCAGGCAGGGCACAGTGTGGATCTGGCTGTGTCCACTCACCCACGGCAGACGGTCAGGCAGGGCGCAGTGCGGATCTGGCTGTGTCCACTCACCCACGTGAGACGGGCAGGCAGGGCGCAGTGCGGATCTGGCTGTGTCCACTCACCCACGGGAGACGGGCAGGCAGGGCGCAGTGCTATTTTGGCTGTGTCCACTCTCCCACGGGAGACGGGCAGGCAGGGTGCAGTGCGTATCTGGCTGTGTCCACTCGCCCATGGGAGACGGGCAGGCATGGCGCAGTGTGGATCTGGCTGTGTACACTCAGCCACGGGAGACGGGCAGGCAGGGCACAGTGCGGATCTGGCTTTGTCCACTCACACACGGGAGACGGGCAGGCAGGGCGCAGTGCGGATCCGGCTGTGTCCACTCACCCACGGGAGATGTGCAGAGACGGTGCTGTGTGGATCTGGCTATGTCCACTGACCCACGGCAGGCGGTCAGGCAGGGCGTAGTGCGGATCTGGCTGTGTCCACTCACCCACGGCAGACGGGAAGGCAGGGCGCAGTGTGGATCTGGCTGTGTCCTCTCACCCACGGCAGACGGTCAGGCAGGGCGCAGTGCGGATCTGGCTGTGTCCACTCACCCACAGCAGACGGGCAGGCAGGGCGCAGTGCGGATCTGGCTGTGTCCACTCGCCCACGGGAGACGGGCAGGCAGGGCGCAGTGCATATTTGGCTGTGTAAACTCACCCACGGCAGGCGGTCAGGCAGGGCGCAGTGCGGATCTGGCTGTGTCCACTCACCCACGGCAGATGGTCAGGCAGGGCGCAGTGCGGATCTGGCTGAGTCCACTCGCCCACGGCAGATGGGCAGGCAGGGCGCAGTGCGGATCTGGCTGTGTCCACCCGCCCACGGGAGACGGGCAGGCAGGGCGCGGTGCGGATCTGTCTGTGTCCACTCACCCACGGGAGACGGGTTGGCAGGGCGTAGTGCGGATCTGGCTGTGTCCACTCACCCACGGGAGATGGGCAGGCAGGGCGCAGTGCGGATCTGGCTGTGTCCACTCTCCCACGGCAGACGGTCAGGCAGGGCGTAGTGCGGATCTGGCTGTGTCCACTCACCCACGGGAGACGGGCAGGCAGGGCGCAATGCGGATCCGGCTGTGTCCACTCACCCACAGGAGATGGGCAGAGACGCTGCTGTGTGGATCTGGCTATGTCCACTGACCCACGGCAGACGGGCAGGCAGGGCGCAGTACGGATCTGGCTGTGTCCACTCACCCACTGCAGGCGGTCAGGCAGGGCGCAGTGCGGTTCTGGCTGTGTCCACTCACCCACGGCAGGCGGTCAGGCAGGGCGTAGTGCGGATCTGGCTGTGTCCACTCACCCAAGGCAGACGGGCAGGCAGGGCGCAGTGCGGATCCGGCTTTGTCCACTCACCCACGGGAGATGGGCAGAGACGGTGCTGTGTGGATCTGGCTATGTCCACTGACCCACGGCAGACGGGCAGGCAGGGTGCAGTACGGATCTGGCTGTGTCCACTCACCCATGGCAGGCGGTCAGGCAGGGTGCAGTGCGGATCTGGCTGTGTCCACTCACCCACGGGAGACGGGCAGGCAGGGCACAGTGCGGATCTGGCTGTGTCCACTCACCCACGGGAGACGGGCAGGCAAGGCGCAGTGCGGATCTGGCTGTGTCCACTCACCCACGGGAGACGGGCAGGCAGGGCGCAGTGCGATTTTGGCTGTGTCCACTCTCCCACGGGAGACGGGCAGGCAGGGTGCAGTGCGTATCTGGCTGTGTCCACTCGCCCATGGGAGTCGGGCAGGCATGGCGCAGTGTGGATCTGGCTGTGTACACTCACCCACGGGAGACGGGCAGGCAGGGCGCAGTGCGGATCTGGCTTTGTCCACTCACACACGGGAGACGGTCAGGCAGGGCGCAGTGCGGATCTCGCTGTGTCCACTCACCCATGGGAGATGGGCAGGCAAAGCGCAGTGTGTATCTTGCTGTGTCCACTCACCCTCGGGAGACGGGCAGAGAGGGTGCCGTGTGGATCTGGCTATGTCCACGGACCCACGGGAGACGGGCAGGCAGGGAGCAGTGCGGATCTGGCTGTGTCCACTCACCCACGGGAGACGGGCACACAAGGCGCAGTGTGGATCTGGCTGTGTCCACTCAACCACGGGAGACGGACAGAGAGGGTGCTGTGTGGATCTGGCTATGTCCACTTACCCATGGCAGACGGGCAGGCAGGGCGCAGTGCGGATCTGGCTGTGTCCACTCACCCACGGCAGACGGTCAGGAAGGGCACAGTGCGGATCTGGCTGTGTCCACCCACCTACGGGAGACGGGCAGGCAGGTCGCAGAGCGGATGTGGCTGTGTCCACTCACCCACGGCAGACGGGTAGGCAGGGCGCAGTGCGGATCTGACTGTGTCCACTCACCCAGGGTGACGGGAGGCAAGGCAAAGTGTGGATATGGCTGTGTCCACTCACCCACGGGAGACGGGCAGAGAGGGTGCTGTGAGGATCTGGCTATGTCCACTGACCCACAGCAGACGGGCAGGCACGTCGCAGTGCGGATCTGGCTGTGTCCAATCACCCACGGCAGACTGGCAGGCAGGGCACAGTGCGGATATGGCTGTGTCCACTCACCCACGGGAGACGGGCAGGCAAGGCGCACTGTGGATCTGGCTGTGTCCACTCACCCACGGGAGACGGGCAGAGAGGGTGCTGTGTGAATCTGGCTATGTCCACTGACCCACGGCAGACGGGAAGGCGGGGCACCGTGCGGATCAGGCTATGTCCAATCACCCACGGCAGACGGGCAGGCAGGGCGCAGTGCGGATCTGGCTGTGTCCACTCACCCACGGCAGACGGGCAGGCAGGGCGCAGTGCGGATCTGGCTGTGTCCACTCACGCACAGGAGACGGGCAGAGAGTGTACTTTGTGGATCTGGCTATGTCCACTGACCCACGACAGACGGGCAGGCAGGGCACAGTGCGGATCTGGCTGTGTCCAATCACCCACGGGAGACGGGTAGACAAGGCGCACTGAGGATCTGGCTGTGTCCACTCACCCACGGGAGACGGGCAGAGAGGGTGCTGTGTGGATCTGGCTATGTCCACTGACCCACGGCAGACGGGCAGGCATGGCGCAGTGCGGATCTGGCTGAGTCCATTCACCCACGGGAGACGGGTAGGCAAGGTGCAGTGTTGATCTGGCTGTGTCCACTCACCCACGGGAGACGGGCACAGAGGGCGCAGTGCGGATCTGTCTGTGTCCACTGACCCACGGCAGAAGGGCAGGCAGCGCGCAGTGCGGATCTGGCTGTGTCCACTCACCCACGGGATACGGGCATAGAGGGTGCTGTGTGAATCTGGCTATGTACACTGACCCACTGCAGACGGGCAGGCAGGGCGCAGTGCGGATTTGGCTGTGTCCACACACCCACGGCAGACGGTCAGGAAGGGCGCAGTGCGGATCTGGCTGTGTCCACTCACCCACGGGAGACGGGCACGCAGGGCGCAGTGCGGATCTGGCTGTGTCCACTCACACACGGCAGACGGGCAAGCAGGGCGCAGTGCGGATCTGGCTTTGTCCACTCACCCACGGAAGACGGGCAGGCAAGGCGCAGTTTGGATCTGGCTGTGTCCACTCACTTACGCGAGACGGGCAGAAAGGGCGCTGTGTGGATCTGTCTATGTCCACTGACCCACGGCAGACGGGCAGGCAAGGCGCAGTGCGGATCTGGCTGTGTCCAATCACCCACGGCAGACGGGCAGGCAGGGCGCAGTGCGGATCTGGCTGTGTCCACTCACCCACGGGAGACGGGCAGGCAAGGCGCAGTGTGGATATGGCTGTTTCCACTGACCCACGGGAGACGGGAAGAGAGGGTGCTGTGTGGATCTGGCTATGTACACTGACCCACGGCAGACGGGCAGGCAGGGCGCAGTGCGGATCTGGCTATGTCCACTCTCCCACGGGAGACTGGCAGGCAGGGCCCAGTGCGGATATGGCTGTGTCCACTCACACGGCAGACAGGCAGGCAGGGCGCAGTGCGGATCTGGCTGTGTCCACTCACCCACGGCAGACGGTCAGGCAGGGGGCTGAGCGGATCTGGCTGTGTCCACTCACCCACGGGAGACGGGTAGGCAAGGCGCAGTGTTGATCTGGCTGTGTCCACTCACCCACGGGAGACGGGCAGAGAGTGTGCTGTGTGGATCTGGTAATGTCCACTGACCCACGGCAGACGGGCAGGCAGGGCGCAGTGCGGATATGGCTGTGTCCAATCACCCACGGCAGTCGGGCAGGCAGGGCGATGTGTGGATCTGGCTGTGTCCACTCACCCACGGGATACGGGCAGGCAAGGCGCAGTGTGGATCTGTCTGTGTCCACTCACCCACGGGAGATGGGCAGAGAGGGTGCTGTGTGGATCTGACTATGTACACTGACCCATGGCAGACGGGCCCGCAGGGCGCAGTGCGGATCTGGCTGTGTCCACTCACCCACGGCAGACGGTCAGGAAGGGCTCAGTGCGGATCTGACTGTGTACACTCACCCACGGGAGACGGGCAGGCATGGCGCAGTGCGGATCTGGCTGTGTCCACACACCCTCGGCAGATGGGCAGGCAGGGGGCAGTGCGGATCTGGCTGTGTACACTCACCCACGGCAGACGGGCAGGCAGGGCGCAGTGCGGATATGGCTGTGTCCATTCACGCACGGCAGACGGTCAGACAGGGCGCAGTGCGGATCTGGCTGTGTCTACTCACCCACGGGAGACCGGCAGAGAGGGTGCTGTGTGGATCTCGCTATGTCCACTGGCCCAAGGCAGACGGGCAGGCAGGGCGCAGTGCGGATGTGGCTGTGTCCAATCACCCACGGCACACGGGCAGGCAGGGCTCAGTTCGGATCTGGCTGTGTCCACTCACCAACGGGAGACGGGTAGGCAAAGCGCACTGTGGATCTGGATGTGTCCACTCACCCACGGGAGACGTGCAGAGAGGGTGCCGTGTGGATCTGGCTATGTCCACTGACCCACGGCAGACGAGTAGGCAGGGCGCAGTGAGGATCTGGCTGTGTTCCCTCACCCACTGCAGACGGGCAGGCAGGGCCTGTGCGGATCTGGCTGTGTCCACTCACCCATGGGAGACGGGTAGGCAAGGCGCACTTTGGATCTGGCTGTGTCCACTCACCCACGAAAGACGGGCAGAGAGGGTGCTGTGTGGATCTGGCTATGACCACTGACCCACGACAGACGGGCAGGCAGGGCACAGTGCGGATCTGGCTGTGTCCAATCACCCACGGCAGACGGTCAGGCAGAGCGCACTGCGGATCTGGCTGTGTCCACTCACCCACTGGAGACGGGAAGAAAGGGCGCTGTGTGGATCTGGCTATGTCCACTGACCCACGGCTGACGGGCAGGCTGTGCGCAGTGCGGATCTGGCTGTGTCCAATCACTCACGGGCGACGGGCAGGCAGGGCGCAGTGCGGATATGGCTGTGTCCACTCACCCACAGCAGACGAACAGGCAAGGCACAGTGTGGATCTGGCTGTTTCCACTCACCCACAAGAGACGTGTAGGCAAGGCGCAGTGTGGATCTGGCTGTGTCCACTCACCCACGGGAGACGGGCAGAGAGTGTGCTGTGTGGATCTGGCTACATCCACTGACCCACGGCAGACGGGCAGTCAGGGCCCAGTGCGGATCTGGCTGTGTCCACTCACCCTCGGTAGACGGGCAGGAAGGGCGCAGTGCGGATCTGGCTGTGTCCACTCACCCACCGGAGACGGGCTGAGACGGTGCTGTGTGGATCTGGGTATGTACACTGACCCATGGCACACGGGCAGGCAGGGCGCAGTGCGGATCTGGCTGTGTCCACTCACCCACGGGAGACGGGCCGAGAGGGTGCTGTGTGGATCTGGCTATGTACACTGACCCACGGCAGACGGGCAGGCAGGGCGCAGTGCGGATCTGGCTGTGTCCACTCACCCACGGGAGACGGGCAGGCAAGGCGCAGTGCGGATCTGGCTGTGTCCACTCACCCACGGCAGACGGTCAGGCAGGGTGCAGTGCGGATCTGGCTGTGTCCACTCACCCACGGGAGACGGGTAGGCATGGCGCAGTGTGGATCTGGCTGTGTCCACTCACCCACAAGAGACGGGCAGAGAGGGTGCTGTGTGGATCTGACTATGTCCACTACCCACGGCAGTCGGGCAGGTAGGGCCCAGTGCGGATCTGGCTGTGTCCACTCACCCACGGCAGACGGGCAGGCAGGGCGCAGTGTGGATCTGGCTGTGTCCACTCACTCACGGGAGACGGGCAGGCAAGGCGCAGTGTGGATCTGGCTGTGTCCACTCACCCACGGGATAGGGGCAGAGAGGGTGCTGTGTGGATCTGGCTATGTACACTGACCCACGGCAGACAGGCAGGCAGGGCGCAGTGCGGATCTGGCTGTGTCCCCTCACCCACGGTGGACGGTCAGGAAGGGCGCAGTGAGGATCTGGCTGTGTCCACTCACCCACGGGAGACGGTCAGGCAGGGCGCAGTGCGGATCTGGCTGTGTCCACTCACACACGGCAGACGGGCAAGCAGGGCGCAGTGCGGATCTCGCTGTGTCCACCCACCCAAGGGAGACGGGCAGACAGGGTGCAGTGTGGATCTGGCTGTGTCCACTCACCCACGGGAGACGGGCAGAGAGGGTGCTGTGTGGATCTGGCTATGTACACTGACCCACGGCAGATGGGCAGGCAGGGCGCAGTGCGGATCTGGCTCTGTCCACTCACCCATGGCAGATGGTCAGGAAGGGCGCAGTGCGGATCTGGCTATGTCCACTCACCCACGGCAGACGGGCAGGCAGGGCGCTGTGCGGATCTGGCTGTGTCCACTCACCCACGGGAGTCGGGCAGGAAAGGCGCAGTGTGGATCTGGCTGTGTCCACTCACCCACGGGAGATGGGCAGAAAGGGCGCTGTGTGGATTTGGCTATGTCCACCTACCCACGGCAGACGGGCAGGCAGGGCGCAGTGCGGATCTGTCTGTGTCCAATCACACACGGCAGACGGGCAGGCAGGGCGCAGTGCGGATCTGGCTGTGTCCACTCACACACGGCAGACGGGCAAGCAGGGCGCAGTGCGGATCTGGCTGTGTCCACTCACCCACGGGAGACGGGCATGCAAGGCGCAGTGTGGATCTGGCTGTGTCCACTCACACACGGAAGACGGGCAGAAAGGGCGCTGTGTGGATTTGTCTATGTCCACTGACCTACGGCAGACGGGCAGGCAGGGCGCAGTGCGGATCTGGCTGTGTCCACTCACCCACGGGAGACGGGCAGGCAAGGCACAGTGCGGATCTGGCTGTGTCCACTCACCCACGGGAGACGGGCAGAGAGGGTGCCGTGTGGATCTGGCTATGTCCACTGACCCACGGCAGACGGGCAGGAAGGGCGGAGTGCGGATGTGGCTGTGTTCCCTCACCCACGGCAGACGGTCAGGCAGGGCGCAGTGCGGATCTGGCTGTGTCCACTCACCCTCGGGCTACTGGTATGCAAGGCGCAGTGTGGATCTGGCTGTGTCCACTCACCCACGGGAGACGGGCAGAGAGGGTGCTGTGTGGATCTGGCTATGTCCACTCACACGCGGCAGACGGGCAGGAAGGGCGCAGTGCTGATCTGGCTGTGTCCACTCACCCACGGCATATGGGCAGGCAGGGAGCAGTGCGGATCTGGCTGTGTCCACTCACCCACGGGAGACGGCAGGCAGGGCGCAGTGCGGATCTGGCTGTGTCCACTAACCCACGGGAGACGGGCAGGCACGGCGCAGTGCGGATCTGGCTGTGTCCACTCACCCACGGCAGACGGGCAGGCAAGGCGCAGTGCGGATCTGGCTGTGTCCACTCACCCATGGGAGACGGGCAGGCAAGGCGCAGTGTGGATCTGGCTGTGTCCACTCACCCACAGGTGATGGGCAGAGAGGTTGCTGTGTGGATCTGTCTATGTCCACTGACCCACGGCAGACTGGCAGTCAGGGCGCACTGCGGATCTGGCTGTGTCCAATCACCCACGGCAGACGGGCAGGAAGGGCGCAGTGCGGATACGGCTCTGTCCACTCACCCACGGGAGACTGGCAGGCAAGGCGCAGTGTGGATCTGGCTGTGTCCACTCACCCACGGCAGACGGGCAGGCAGGGCGCAGTGCGGATCTGGCTGTGTCCACTCACCCACGGGAGACGGGTAGGCAAAGCGCAGTGTGGAAATGGCGGTGTCCTCTCACAAACGGGAGACGGGCAGAGAGGGTGCAGTGTGGAACTGGCTATGTCCACTGACCCACGGCAGACGGCCAGGCAGGGCGCAGTGGGGATCTGGCTGTATCCCTTCACCCACGCCAGACGGTCAGGCAGGGCGCCGTGCGGATCTGGCTGTGTCCACTCACCCACGGGAGACGGGCAGAGAGGGCGCTGTATGGATCTGGCTATGTCCACTCACCCACGGCAGACGGGCAGAAATGGCGCAGTGCGGATCTGGCTGTGTCCACTCACCCACGGCAGACAGGCAGGCAGGGCGCAGTGCGGATCTTGCTGTGGCACTCACCCCTGGGAGACGGGCAGGCAAGGCGCCCTGTGGATCTGGCTGTGTCCACTCACCCAAGGAAGACGGGCAGAGAGGGTGCCGTGTAAATCTGGCTATGTCCACTGACCCACGGCAGACGGGCAGGCAAGGCGCAGTGCGGATCTGGCTGTGTCCAATCACCCACGGCCGACGGGCAGGAAGGGCGGAGTGCGGATCTGGCTGTGTCCACTCACCCACGGGAGACGGGCAGGCAAGTCGCAGTGTGGATCTGGCTGTGTCCACTCACCCACGGGAGACGGGCAGAGAGGGTGCTGTGTGGATCTGGCTATGTACACTGACCCACGGCAGATGGGCAGGCAGGGCGCAGTGCGGATCTGGCTCTGTCCACTCACCCATGGAAGACGGTCAGGAAGGGCTCAGTGCGGATCTGGCTATGTCCACTCACCCACGGGAGACGGGCAGGCAAGGCGCAGATGGGATCTGGCTGTGTCCGCTCACCCACGGCAGACGGGCAGGCAGGGCGCTGTGCGGATCTGGCTGTGTCCACTCACCCACGGGAGTCGGGCAGGCAAGGCGCAGTGTGGATCTGGCTGTGTCCACTCACCCACGGGAGATGGGCAGAAAGGGCGCTCTGGGGATTAGGCTATGTCCACCTACCCATGGCAGACGGGCATGCAGGGCGCAGTGTGGATCTGTCTGTGTCCAATCACACACGGCAGACGGGCAGGCAGGGCGAAGTGCGGATCTGGCTGTGTCCACACAAACACGGCAGACGGTTAGGCAGGGCGCAGTGCGGATCTGGCTGTGTCCACTAACCCACGGGAGACGGGTAGGCAAGGCGCAGTGTGGATCTGGCTGTGTCCACTCACACACGGGAGACAGGCAGAGAGGGTGCTGTGTGGATCTGGCTATGTCCACTGACCCACGGCGGACGGGCAGGCAGTGCGCAGTACGGATCTGGCTGTGTCCAATCACCCACGGCAGACGGGCAGGCAGGGCGCAGTGTGGATCTGGCTGTGTCCACTCACCCAAGGGAGATGGGCAGAGAGGGTGATGTGTGGATCTGGCTGTGTCCACTCACACACGGCAGACGGGCAAGCAGGGCGCAGTGCGGATCTCGCTGTGTCCACTCACCCACGGGAGATGGGCAGAGAGGGTGCTGTGTGGATCTGACTATGTACACTGACCCATGGCAGACGGGCCCGCAGG
The DNA here is from genome assembly GCF_040939455.1 of Microcebus murinus. Taxonomy (NCBI): domain Eukaryota; kingdom Metazoa; phylum Chordata; class Mammalia; order Primates; family Cheirogaleidae; genus Microcebus; species Microcebus murinus. The sequence continues at coordinate 31,733,259 of NC_134125.1, read as the reverse complement.
GCGCAGTGCAGATCTGGCTGTGTCCACTCACCCACGGCAGACGGTCAGGAAGGGCTCAGTGCGGATCTGACTGTGTCCACTCACCCACGGGAGACGGGCAGGCATGGCGCAGTGCGGATCTGGCTGTGTCCACACACACACGGCAGACGGGCAGGCAGGGGGCAGTGCGGATCTGGCTGTGTCCACTCACGCACGGCAGACGGTCAGACAGGGCGCAGTGCGGATCTGGCTGTGTCTACTCACCCATGGGAGACGGGCAGAGAGGGTGATGTGTGGATCTGGCTATGTCCACTGACCCAAGGCAGACGGGCAGACAGGGCGCAGTGCGGATGTGGCTGTGTCCAATCACCCACGGCACACGGGCAGGCAGGGCTCAGTTCGGATCTGGCTGTGTCCACTCACCAACGGGAGACGGGTAGGCAAAGCGCACTGTGGATCTGGATGTGTCCACTCACCCACGGGAGACGGGCAGAGAGGGTGCCGTGTGGATCTGGCTATGTCCACTGACCCACGGCAGACGAGTAGGCAGGGCGCAGTGAGGATCTGGCTGTGTTCCCTCACCCACTGCAGACGGGCAGGCAGGGCCTGTGCGGATCTGGCTGTGTCCACTCACCCATGGGAGACGGGTAGGCAAGGCGCACTTTGGATCTGGCTGTGTCCACTCACCCACGAAAGACGGGCAGAGAGGGTGCTGTGTGGATATGGCTATGACCACTGACCCACGGCAGACGGGCAGGCAGGGCGCAGTGCGGATCTGGCTGTGTCCAATCACCCACGGCAGACGGTCAGGCAGAACGCACTGTGGATCTGGCTGTGTCCACTCACCCACAGCAGACGGTCAGGCAGGGGGCTGTGCGGATCTGGCTGTGTCCACTCTCCCACGGGAGATGGGTAGGCAAGGCGCAGTGTTGATCTGGCTGTGTCCGCTCACCCACGGGAGACGGGCAGAGAGGGTGCTGTGTGGTTCTGGTAATGTCCAGTGACCCACGGCAGAAGGGCAGGCAGGGCGCAGTGCGGATATGGCTGTGTCCACTCACCCACGGCAGTCGGGCAGGCAGGGCGATGTGCGGATCTGGCTGTGTCCACTCACCCACGGGAGACGGGCAGGCAAGGCGCAGTGTGGATCTGGCTGTGTCCACTCACCCACGGGAGACGGGCAGAGAGGGTGCTGTGTGGATCTGGCTATGTACACTGACCCACGTCAGATGGGCAGGCAGGGCGCAGTGCGGATCTGGCTCTGTCCACTCACCCATGGCAGATGGTCAGGAAGGGCGCAGTGCGGATCTGGCTATGTCCACTCACCCACGGGAGACGGGCAGGCAGGGCGCAGTTGGGATCTGGCTGTGTCCGCTCACCCACGGCAGACGGGCAGGAAGGGCTCTGTGCGGATCTGGCTGTGTCCACTCACCCACGGTAGTCGGGCAGGCAAGGCGCAGTGTGGATCTGGCTGTGTCGACTCACCCACGGGAGATGGGCAGAAAGGGCGCTGTGTGGATTTGGCTATGTCCACCTACCCACGGCAGACGGGCAGGCAGGGCGCAGTGCGGATCTCTCTGTGTCCAATCACACACGGCAGACGGGCAGGCAGGGCGCAGTGCGGATCTGGCTGTGTCCACTCACACACGGCAGACGGGCAAGCAGGGCGCAGTGCGGATCTGGCTGTGTCCACTCACCCACGGGAGACGGGCATGCAAGGCGCAGTGTGGATCTGGCTGTGTCCACTCACCCACGGGAGACGGGCAGAAAGGGCGCTGTGTGGATTTGTCTATGTCCACTGACCTACGGCAGACGGGCAGGCAGGGCGCAGTGCGGATCTGGCTGTGTCCACTCACCCACGGGAGACGGGCAGGCAAGGCACAGTGCGGATCTGGCTGTGTCCACTCACCCACGGGAGACGGGCAGAGAGGGTGCCGTGTGGATCTGGCTATGTCCACTGACCCACGGCAGACGGGCAGGCAGGGCGGAGTGCGGATGTGGCTGTGTCCCCTCACCCACGGCAGACGGTCAGGCAGGGCTCAGTGCGGATCTGGCTGTGTCCACTCACCCACGGGCTACCGGTATGCAAGGCGCAGTGTGGATCTGGCTGTGTCCACTCACCCACGGGAGACGGGCAGAGAGGGTGCTGTGTGGATCTGGCTATGTCCACTCACACGCGGCAGACGGGAGGAATGGCGCAGTGCGGATCTGGCTGTGTCCACTCACCCACGGAGACGGGCAGGCAGGGCGCAGTGCGGATCTGGCTGTGTCCACTAACCCACGGGAGACGGGCAGGCACGGCGCAGTGCGGATCTGGCTGTGTCCACTCACCCTCGGCAGACGGGCAGGCAAGGCGCAGTGCGGATCTCGCTGTGTCCACTCACCCATGGGAGACGGGCAGGCAAGGCGCAGTGTGGATCTGGCTGTGTCCACTCACCCACAGGTGATGGGCAGAGAGGTTGCTGTGTGGATCTGTCTATTTCCACTGACCCACGGCAGACGGGCAGGCAGGGCGCACTGCGGATCTGGCTGTGTCCAATCACCCACGGCAGACGGGCAGGAAGGGCGCAGTGCGGATACGGCTGTGTCCACTCACCCACGGGAGACTGGCAGGCAAGGCGCAGTGTGGATCTGGCTGTGTCCACTCACCCACGGCAGACGGGCAGGCAGGGCGCAGTGCGGATCTGGCTGTGTCCACTCACCCACGGGAGACGGGTAGGCAAAGCGCAGTGTGGAAATGGCGGTGTCCTCTCACAAACGGGAGACGGGCAGAGAGGGTGCCGTGTGGAACTGGCTATGTCCACTGACCAACGGCAGACGGCCAGGCAGGGCGCAGTGGGGATCTGGCTGTGTCCCTTCACCCACGCCAGACGGTCAGGCAGGGCGCCGTGCGGATCTGGCTGTGTCCACTCACCCACGGGAGACGGGCAGAGAGGGCGCTGTGTGGATCTGGCTATGTCCACTCACCCACGGCAGACGGGCAGAAATGGCGCAGTGCGGATCTGGCTGTGTCCACTCACCCACGGCAGACTGGCAGGCAGGGCGCAGTGCGGATCTTGCTGTGGCACTCACCCACGGGAGACGGGCAGGCATGGCGCACTGTGGATCTGGCTGTGTCCACTCACCCAAGGGAGACGGGCAGAGAGGGTGCCGTGTAAATCTGGCTATGTCCACTGACCCACGGCAGACGGGCAGGCAAGGCGCAGTGCGGATCTGGCTGTGTCCAATCACCCACGGCCGACGGGGAGGAAGGGCGGAGTGCGGATCTGGCTGTGTCCACTCACCCACGGGAGACGGGCAGGCAAGTCGCAGTGGATCTGGCTGTGTCCACTCACCCACGGGAGACGGGCAGAGAGGGTGCTGTGTGGATCTGGCTATGTACACTGACCCACGGCAGATGGGCAGGCAGGGCGCAGTGCGGATCTGGCTCTGTCCACTCACCCATGGCAGATGGTCAGGAAGGGCTCAGTGCGGATCTGGCTATGTCCACTCACCCACGGGAGACGGGCAGGCAGGGCGCAGATGGGATATGGCTGTGTCCGCTCACCCACGGCAGACGGGCAGGCAGGGCGCAGTGCGGATCTGTCTGTGTCCAATCACACACGGCAGACGGGCAGGCAGGGCGAAGTGCGGATCTGGCTGTGTCCACACACCCACGGCAGACGGTTAGGCAGGGCGCAGTGCGGATCTGGCTGTGTCCACTAACCCACGGGAGACGGGTAGGCAAGGCGCAGTGTGGATCTGGCTGTGTCCACTCACCCACGGGAGACAGGCAGAGAGGGTGCTGTGTGGATCTGGCTATGACCACTAACCCACGGCGGACGGGCAGGCAGTGCGCAGTACGGATCTGGCTTTGTCCAATCACCCACGGCAGACGGGCAGGCAGGGCGCAGTGTGGATCTGGCTGTGTCCACTCACCCAAGGGAGACGGGCAGAGAGGGTGTTGTGTGGATCTGGCTGTGTCCACTCACACACGGCAGACGGGCAAGCAGGGCGCAGTGCGGATCTCGCTGTGTTCACTCACCCAAGGGAGACGGGCAGGCAGGTGCAGTGTGGATCTGGCTGTGTCCACTCACCCACGGGAGACGGGCAGAGAGGGTGCTGTGTGGATCTGGCTATGTACACTGACCCATGGCAGATGGGCAGGCAGGGCGCAGTGCGGATCTGGCTCTGTCCACTCACCCACGGGAGACGGGCAGGCAAGGCGCAGTGTGAATCTGGCTGTGTCCACTCACCCACGGGGACGGACATGGGGGTGCTGTGTGGATCTGGCTATGTACACTGACCCACGGCAGACGGGCAGGCAGGGCGGTGTGCGGATCTGGCTGTGTCCACTCAACCACGGCAGACGTGCAGCAAAGCGCAGTGTGGATCTGGCTGTATCCAATCACCCACGGCAGACGGGCAGGCAGGGCGCAGTGAGGATCTGGCTGTGTCCACTCACCCACGGGAGACGGGTAGGCAAGGCGCAATGTGCATCTGGCTGTGTCCACTCACCCACGGGAGACGGGCAGAGAGGGTGCTGTGTGGATCTGGCTATGTCCACTGACCCATGGCAGACGGGCAGGCAGGGCGCAGTGCGGATCTGGCTGTGTCCACTCACCCACGGCAGACGGGCAGGCAGGGCGCATTGCGGATCTGGATGTGTCCACTCACCCACGGGAGACAGGCAGGCAAGGCACAGTGTGGATCTCGCTGTGTCCACTCACCCACGGGAGACGGGCAAGGGGGTGCTGTGTGTATCTGGCTATGTACACTGTCCCACGGCAGACGGGCAGGCAGGGCGGTGTGCAGATCTGGCTGTGTCCACTCACCAAAGGCAGACGGTCAGGAAGGTCGCAGTGCGGATCTGGCTGTGTCCTCTCACCCACGGCAGAGGGGCAGGCAGGGCGCAGTGCGGATCTGGCTGTGTCCACTCACCCACGGCAGATGGGCAGGCAGGGCGCAGTGTGGATCTGGCTGTGTCCACTCACCCACGGGAGATGGGCAGGCAAGGCGCAGTGTGGATCTGGCTGTGTCCACTCACCCACGGGAGACGGGCAGAAAGGGCGCTGTGTGGATCTGGCTATGTCCACTGACCCACGGCAGACGGGAAGGCAGGGCGCAGTGCGGATCTGGCTGTGTCCACTCACCCATGGGAGACGGGTAGGCAAAGCGCAGTGTGGATCTGGCTGTGTCCACTCATCCTCTGGAGACGGGCAGAGAGGATGCCGTGGGGATCTGGCGATGTCCACGGACCCACGGGAGACGAGCAGGCAGAGAGCAGTGCGGATCTGGCTGTGTCTACTCACCCACGAAAGACGGGCAGGCAAGGCGCAATGTAGATCTGGCTGTGTCCACTCAACCACGGGAGACGGACAGAGAGGGTGCTGTGTGGATCTTGCTATGTCCACTTACCCATGGCAGACGGGTAGGCAGGGCGCAGTGCGGATCTGACTGTGTCCACTCACCCATGGCAGACGGTCAGGAAGGGCACAGTGCGGATCTGGCTGTGTCCACTCACCCACGGGAGACGGGCAGGCAGGGCGCAGAGCGGATGTGGCTGGGTCCACTCACTCACGGCAGATGGGTAGGCAGGGCGCAGTGCGGATCTGACTGTGTCCACTCACCCAGGGAGACGGGGAGGCAAGGCACAGTGTGGATATGGCTGTGTCCACTCACCCACGGAAGACGTGCAGAGACGGTGCTGTGTGGATCTGGCTATGTACACTGACCCATGGCACACGGGCAGGCAGGGCGCAGTGCGGATCTGGCTGTGTCCACTCACCCATGGGAGACGGGCATAGAGGGTGCTGTGTGTATCTGGCTATGTACACTGACCCACGGCAGACGGGCAGGAAGGGCGCAGTGCGGATCTGGCTTTGTCCACTCACCCACGGCAGACGGGCATTCAGGGTGCAGTGCGGAACTGGCTGTGTCCACTCACCCACGGGAGATGGGCAAGCAAGTCGCAGTGTGGATCTGGCTGTGTCCACTCCCCCACCGGAGATGGGCAGAGAGGGTGCTGTGTGGATCTTGCTATGTACACTGACGCACGGCAGACGGGCAGGCAGGGCGCAGTGCGGATCTGGCTGTGTCCACTCACCCACGGGAGACGGGTAGGCAATGCGCAGTGTGGATCTGGCTGTGTCCACTCACCCACGGGAGACGGGCAGAGAGGGTGCTGTGTCGATCTGTCTATGTCCACTGACCCACGGCAGACGGGCATGCAGGGCGCAGTGCGGATCTGGCTGTGTCCCCTCACCCACGGCAGACGGTAAGGCAGGGCGCAGTGCGGATCTGGCTGTGTCCTCTCACCCACGGGAGACGGGCAGAGAGGGTGCTGTGAGGATCTGGCTATGTCCACTGACCCACGGCAGACGGGCAGGAAGGGCGCAGTGCGGATCTGGCTGTGTCCACTCACCCACGGCAGATGGGCAGGAAGGGCGCAGTGCGGATCTGGCTGTGTCCACTCACCCACGGGAGACGGGCAGGCAAGGCGCAGTGTGGATCTGGCTGTGTCCACTCACCCACGGGAGACGGGCAGAAAGGGCGCTGTGTGGATCTGGCTATGTACACTGACCCAAGGCAGACGGGCAGGCAGGGCGCAGTGCGGATCTGGCTGTGTCCACTCACCCACGGGAGACCGGCAGGCAGGGCGCAGTGCGGATCTGGCTGTGTCCACTCACCCACGGCAGACGGGCAGGCAGGGCGCAGTGCGGATCTGGCTGTGTCCACTCACCCATGGGAGACGGGCAGGCAAGGCGCAGTGTGGATCTGGCTGTGTCCACTCATCCACAAGAGAAGGGTAGAGAGGGTGCTGTGTGGATCTGGCTATGTCCACTGACCCACGGCAGACGGGCAGGCAGGGCGCAGTGCGGATCTGGCTGTGTAGAATCACCCACGGCAGACTGGCAGGCAGGGCGCAGTGCGGATATGGCTGTGTCCACTCACCCACGGGAGACGGGCAGGCAAGCCGCACTGTGGATCTGGCTGTGTCCACTCACCCACGGGAGACGGGCAGAGAGAGTGCTGTGTGGATCTGGCTATGTCCACTGACCCACAGCAGACGGGATGGCAGGGCACCGTGCGGATCTGGCTGTGTCCAATCACCCACGGCAGACGGGCAGGCAGGGCGCAGTGCCGATCTGGCTGTGTCCACTCACCCACGGCAGATGGGCAGGCAGGGCGCAGTGCGGATCTGGCTGTGTCCACTCACCCACGGGAGACTGGCAGAGAGTGTACTTTGTGGATCTGGCTATGTTCACTGACCCACGGCAGACGGGCAGGCAGGGCGCAGTGCGGATCTGGCTGTGTCCATTCACCCACGGGAGACGGGTAGGCAAGGTGCAGTGTTGATCTGGCTGTGTCCACTCACCCACGGGAGACGGGCACAGAGGGCGCAGTGCAGATCTGTTTGTGTCCACTGACCAACGGAAGACGGGCAGGCAGGGCGCAGTGCGGATCTGGCTGTGTCCTATCACCCACGGCTACGGGCATGCAGGGCGCAGTGCGGATCTGGCTGTGTCCACTCACCCATGGCAGACGGGCAGGCAGGGCGCAGTGCGGATCTGGCTGTGTCCACTCACCCACGGGAGACGGGCAGAGAGGGTGCTGTGTGGATCTGGCTATGTCCACTCACCCACGGCAGACGGGCAGAAATGGCGCAGTGCGGATCTGGCTGTGTCCACTCACCCACGGCAGACTGGCAGGCAGGGCGCAGTGCGGATCTTGCTGTGGCACTCACCCACGGGAGACGGGCAGGCAAGGCGCACTGTGGATCTGGCTGTGTCCACTAACCCACGGGAGACGGGCAGAGAGGGTGCCGTGTAAATCTGGCTATGTCCACTGACCCACGGCAGACGGGCAGGCAAGGCGCAGTGCGGATCTGGCTGTGTCCACTCACCCACGGGAGACGGGCAGGCAGGTTGCAGTGTGGATCTGGCTGTGTCCACGCACCCACGGGAGACGGGCAGAGAGGGTGCTGTGTGGATCTGGCTATGTACACTGACCCACGGCAGACGGGCAGGCAGGGCGCAGTGCGGATCTGGCTCTGTCCACTCACCCATGGCAGACGATCAGGAAGGGCGCAATGCGGATCTGGCTGTGTCAACTCACCCACGGGAGTCGGGCAGGCAAGGCGCAGTGTGGATCTGGCTGTGTCCACTCACCCACGGGATATGGGCAGAAAGGGCGCTGTGTGGATTTGGCTATGTCCACCTACCCACGGCAGATGGGCAGGCAGGGCGCAGTGCGGATCTGTCTGTGTCCAATCACACACGGCAGACGGGCAGGCAGGGCGCAGTGCGGATCTGGCTGTGTCCACACACCCACGGCAGACGGTCAGGCAGGGCGCAGTGCGGATCTGGCTGTGTCCACTAACCCACGGGAGACGGGTAGGCAAGGCGCAGTGTTGATCTGGCTGTGTCCACTCACGCACGGGAGACAGGCAGAGAGGGTGCTGTGTGGATCTGGCTGTGTCCACTGACCCACGGCAGACGGACAGGCAGTGCGCAGTACAGATCTGGCTGTTTCCACTCACCCACGGGAGACGAGCAGCAAAGGCGCAGTGTGGATCTGGCTGTGTCCACTCACCCACGGGAGACGGGCAGAGAGGGTGCTGTGTGGATCTGGCTATGTCCACTGACACACGGCAGACGGGCAGGCAGGGTGCAGTGTGGACCTGGCTGTGTCCAATCACCCATGGGAGATGGGCCAGCAAGGTGCACTGAGGATCTTGCTGTGACCACTCACCCACGGGAGGCGGTCAGAGAGGGTGCCGTGTGGATCTGGCTATGTCCACTCACCCACGGGAGACGGGCAGGCAGGGCGCAGTGCGAATTAGGCTGTGTCCCCTCACCCACGGCAGACGGTCCGGAAGGGCGCAGTGCGGAATTGGCTATGTCCACTCACCCACGGGAGACGGGCAGGCAGGGCGCAGTGCGAATTAGGCTGTGTCCCCTCACACACGGCAGACGGTCAGCCAGGGCACAGTGCGAAATTGGCTATGTCCACTCACCCACGGGAGACGGGCAGGCATGGCGCAGTGCGGATCTGGCTGTGTCCACTCACCCACGGGAGACGGGCAGGCATGGCGCAGTGCGGATCTGGCTGTGTCCACTCACCCAGGGGAGACGGGTAGGCAAAGCGCAGTGTGGATCTGGCTGTGTCCACTCACCCACTGGAGACGGGCAGGCACGGCGCAGTGCGGATCTGGCTGTGTCCACTCACCCACTGGAGACGGGCAGGCAGGGCGCAGTGCGGATCTGGCTGTGACCACTCACCCACGGGAGACGGGCAGGCAGGACGCAGTGCGGATCTGGCTGTGTCCACTCACCCACGGCAGATGGGCAGGCAGGGCGCAGTGCGGATCTGGCTTTGTCCACTCACCCAGGGCAGACGGGCAGGCAGGGCGCAGTGCGGATCTGGCTTTTTCCACTCACCCAGGGCAGATGGGCAGGCAGGGCGCAGTACAGATCTGGCTGTGTCCACTCACCCATGGGAGACGGGCAGGCAGGGCGCAGTGCGGATCTGGCTGTGTCCCCTCACCAACGGCACACGGTCAGGCAGGGCGCAGTGCGGATCTGACTGTGTCCACTCACCCACGGGAGACGGGCAGGCAGGGCGCAGTGCGGATCTGGCTTTGTCCACTCACCCAGGGCCCACGGGCAGGCAGGGCGCAGTGCGGATATGGCTGTGTCCACTCACCCATGGGAGACGGGCAGGCAAGTCGCAGTGTGGATCTGGCTGTGTCCACTCTCCCACGGGAGACGGGCAGGCAAGGCACAGTGTGGATCTGGCTGTGTCCACTCACCCACGGGAAACGGGCAGAGAGGGTGCTGTGTGGATCTGTCTATGTCCACTGACCCACGGCAGACGGGCAGGCAGGGCGCAGTGCAGATCTGGCTGTGTCCACTCACCCACGGCAGATGGTGTGGCAGGGCGCAGTGCGGATCTGGCTGTGTCCACTCACCCACGGTACACGGGCAGAGAGGGTGCCGTGTGTATCTGGCTACGTCCAGTGACCCACGGCACACGGGCAGGCAGGGCGCAGTGCGGATCTGGCTGTGTCCACTCACCCACGGCAGACGGGCAGGCAGAGCGCAGTGCGGATCTGGCTGTGTCCCCTGACCCACCGCAGACGGGCATGCAGGGCGCACTGCGGATCTGGCTGTGTCCACTCACCCACGGGAGACTGGCAGAAAATGCGCTGTGTGGATCTGGCTAAGTCCACTGACCCACGGCAGACGGGCAGGCAGGGCGCAGTGCGGATCTGGCTGTGTGCAATCACCCACGGCAGACGGGCAGGCAGGGCGCAGTGCGGATCTGACTGTGTCCACTCACCCACGGCAGATGGTCAGGCAGGGCGCAGTGCGGATCTGGCTGTGTCCACTCACCCACGGGAGACGGGTAGGCAAGGCGCAGTGTGGATCTGGCTGTGTCAACTGACCCACGGCAGATGGGCAGGCAGGGCGCAGTGCGGATCTGGATGTGTCCCTTCACTCACAGCAGACGGTCAGGCAGGGCGCAGTCTGGATCTGGCTGTGTCCACTCACCCACGGGAGACGGGCAGGCAGGGCGCAGAGCGGATCTGGCTGTGTCCACTCACCCACGGAAGACGGGCAGGCAGGGCGTAGTGCGGATCTGGCTGTTTCCACTCACCCACGGGAGACGGGCAGGCAGGGCGCAGTGCGGATCTGGCTGTGTCCACTCACCCACGGCAGACGGGCACTCAGGGCGCAGTGCGAATCTGGCTGTGTCCAGTAACCCATGGGAGACAGGCAGGCAAGGCGCAGTGTAGATCTGGCTGTGTCCACACTCCCACGGGAGACGGGCAGAGAGGGTGCTGTGTGGATCTGGCTATGTCCACTGACCCACGGCAGACGGGCAGGCAGGGCGCAGTGCGGATCTGGATGTGTCCCCTCACTCACAGCAGACGGTCATGCAGGGCGCAGTCTGGATCTGGCTGTGTCCACTCACCCACGGGAGACGGGCAGGCAGGGCGCAGTGCGGATCTGGCTCTGTCCACTCACCCACGGGAGACGGGCAGGCAGGGCGTAGTGCGGATCTGGCTGTTTCCACTCACCCACGGGAGACGGGCAGGCAGGGCGCAGTGCGGATCTGGCTGTGTCCATTAACCCATGGGAGACAGGCAGGCAAGGGGCAGTGTAGATCTGGCTGTGTCCTCACTCCCACGGGAGACGGACAGAGAGGGTGCTGTGTGGATCTGGCTATGTCCACTGACCCACGGCAGACGGGCAGGCAGGGCGCAGTGCGGTTCTGGCTTTGTCCAATCACCAATGCAGACGGGCAGGCAGGGCGCAGTGCGGATATGGCTGTGTCCACTAACCCACGGGAGACGCACAGGTAAGGCGCATTGTGGATCTCGCTGTGTCCACTCACCCACGGCAGACGGGCAGGCATGGCGCAGTGCGGATCTGGCTGTTTCCACTCACCCACGGGAGACAGGCAGAGAGGGTGCTATGTGGAGGTGGCTATGTTCACTGACCCACGGCAGACGGGCAGGCAGTGCGCAGTGCGGATCTGGCTGTGTCCAATCACCCAGGCCAGACGGGCAGGCATGGCGCAGTGCGGATCTGGCTGTGTCCACTCACCCATGGGAGATGGGCAGGCAAGGCCCAGTGTGGATCTGGCTGTGTCCACTCACCCACAGGAGACGGGCAGAGAGGGTGCAGTGAGGATCTGGCTGTTTCCACTCACCCACGGGAGACGGGCAGGCAGGGAGCAGTGCGGATCAGGCTGTGTCCACTGACCCACGGCAGACGGGCAGGCAGGGCGCAGTGCGGATCTGGCTGTGTCCACTCACCCAAGGCAGACGGGCAGGCAGGGCGAAGTGCGGATCTGGCTGTGTCCAATCACCCACGGGAGACTGGCAGAAAATGCGCTGTGTGGATCTGGCTATGTCCAGTGACCCACGGCAGACGGGCAGGCAGGGCGCAGTGCGGATCTGCCTGTGTCCACTGACCCACGGCAGACGGGCAGGCAGGGCGCAGTGCGGATCTGGCTGTGTCCACTCACCCACGGGAGACTGGCAGGCAAGGCGCAGTGTGGATCTGGCTATGTACACTCACCCACGGGAGACGGGCAGAGAGGGTGCTGTGTGGATCTGACTATGTACACTGATCCACGGCAGACGGTCCGGCAGGGCGGTGGGCGGATCTGGCTGTGTCCACTCACCCACGGCAGACGGTCAGGAAGGGCGCAGTGCGGATATGGCAGTGTCCACTCACCCACGGGAGACGGGCCGGCCGGGCGCAGTGCGGATCTGGCTGTGTCCACTCACCCACGGCAGACGAGCAGGCAGGGCGCAGTGCGGATCTGGCTGTGTCCACTCACCCACGGGAGACGGGCAGGCAAGGCGCAGTGTGGATCTGGCTTCCACTCACTCACAAGAGACAGGCAGAAAGGGCGCTGTGTTGATCTGGCTATGTCCACTGACCTAAGGCAGACAGGCAGGCAGGGCGCAGTGCGGATGTGGCTGTGTCCACTCACCCACGGCAGACGGTCAGGCAGGGCGCAGTGCGGATCTGGCTGTGTCCACTCACCCACGGGAGACGGGCAGAGAGGGTGTCGTGTGGATCTGGCTATGTCCACTGGCCCACGGTAGACGGGCAGGCAGGGCGCACTGCGGATCTGGCTGTGTCCCCTCACCCACAGCAGACGGTCAGGCAGGGCGCAGTGCGGATCTTGCTGTGTCCCCTCACCCACGGCAGACGGTCAGGAAGGGCGCAGTGCGGATCTGGCTGTGTACACTCACCCAAGGGAGACGGGCAGGCAAGGCGCAGTGTGGATTTGGCTGTGTCCACTCACCCACGGGAGACGGGCAGAGAGGGTGCTGTGTGGTCTGGCTATGTCCACTGACCGACGGCAGAAGGGCAGGCAGGGCGCAGTGCGGATCTGGCTGTGTCCCCTGACCCACCGCAGACGGGCATGCAGGGCGCAGTGCGGATCTGGCTGTGTCCACTCACCCACGGGAGACTGGCAGAAAATGCGCTGTGTGGATCTGGCTATGTCCAGTGACCCACGGCAGACGGGCAGGCAGGGCGCAGTGCGGATCTCCCTGTGTCCACTGACCCACGGCAGACGGGCAGGCAGGGCGCAGTGCGGATCTGGCTGTGTCCACTCACCCACGGGAGACGGGCAGGCAAGGCGCAGTGTGGATCTGGCTATGTACACTCACCCACGGGAGACGGGCAGAGAGGGTGCTGTGTGGATCTGACTATGTACACTGATCCACGGCAGACGGTCCGGCAGGGCGGTGTGCGGATCTGGCTGTGTCCACTCACCCACGGCAGACGGTCAGGATGGGCGCAGTGCGGATATGGCAGTGTCCACTCACCCACGGGAGACGGGCCGGCCGGGCGCAGTGCGGATCTGGCTGTGTCCACTCACCCACGGCTGACGAGCAGGCAGGGCGCAGTGCGGATCTGGCTGTGTCCACTCACCCACGGGAGACGGGCAGGCAAGGCGCAGTGTGGATCTGGCTTCCACTCACTCACAAGAGACAGGCAGAAAGGGCGCTGTGTTGATCTGGCTATGTCCACTGACCTAAGGCAGACAGGCAGGCAGGGCGCAGTGCGGATGTGGCTGTGTCCACTCACCCACGGCAGACGGTCAGGCAGGGCGCAGTGCGGATCTGGCTGTGTCCACTCACCCACGGGAGACGGGCAGAGAGGGTGTCGTGTGGATCTGGCTATGTCCACTGGCCCACGGTAGACGGGCAGGCAGGGCGCACTGCGGATCTGGCTGTGTCACCTCACCCACAGCAGACGGTCAGGCAGGGCGCAGTGCGGATCTTGCTGTGTCCCCTCACCCACGGCAGACGGTCAGGCAGGGCGCAGTGCGGATCTGGCTGTGTCCACTCACCCAAGGGAGACGGGCAGGCAAGTCGCAGTGTGGATCTGGCTGTGTCCACTCACCCACGGGAGACGGGCAGGCAAGGCACAGTGTGGATCTGGCTGTGTCCACTCACCCACGGGAAATGGGCAGAGAGGGTGCTGTGTGGATTTGTCTATGTCCACTGACCCACGGCAGACGGGCAGGCAGGGCGCAGTGCAGATCTGGCTGTGTCCACTCACCCACGGCAGATGGTGTGGCAGGGCGCAGTGCTGATCTGGCTGTGTCCACTCACCCACGGTACACGGGCAGAGAGGGTGCCGTGTGTATCTGGCTACGTCCAGTGACCTACGGCAGACAGGCAGGCAGGGCGCAGTGCGGATCTGCCTGTGTCCACTCACCCACGGCAGACGGGCAGGCAGAGCGCAGTGCGGATCTGGCTGTGTCTCCTGACCCACCGCAGACGGGCATGCAGGGCGCAGTGCGGATCTGGCTGTGTCCACTCACCCACGGGAGACTGGCAGAAAATGCGCTGTGTGGATCTGGCTATGTCCAGTGACCCACGGCAGACGGGCAGGCAGGGCGCAGTGCGGATCTGCCTGTGTCCACTGACCCACGGCAGACGGGCAGGCAGGGCGCAGTGCGGATCTGGCTGTGTCTACTCACCCACGGGAGACGGGCAGGCAAGGCGCAGTGTGGATCTGGCTATGTCCACTCACCCACGGGAGACGGGCAGAGAGGGTGCTGTGTGGATCTGACTATGTACACTGATCTACGGCAGACGGTCCGGCAGGGCGGTGTGCGGATCTGGCTGTGTCCACTCACCCACGGCAGACGGTCACGAAGGGCGCAGTGCGGATCTGGCAGTGTCCACTCACCCACGGGAGACGGGCCGGCCGGGCGCAGTGCGGATATGGCTGTGTCCACTCACCCACGGCAGACGAGAAGGCAGGGCGCAGTGCGGATCTGGCTGTGTCCACTCACCAACGGGAGACGGGCAGGCAAGGCGCAGTGTGGATCTGGCTGTGTCCACTCACTCACAAGAGACAGGCAGAAAGGGCGCTGTGTGGATCTGGCTATTTCCACTGACCTAGGGCAGACGGGCAGGCAGGGCGCAGTGCGGATGTGGCTGTGTCCACTCACCCACGGCAGACGGTCAGGCAGGGCGCAGTGCGGATCTGGCTGTGTCCACTCACCCACGGGAGACGGGCAGAGAGGGTGTCGTGTGGATTTGGCTATGTCCACTGACCCACGGGAAACGGGCAGGCAGGGCGCAGTGCGGATCTGGCTGTGTCCACTCACCCACGGCAGACGAGCAGGCAGGGCGCAGTGTGGATCTGGCTGTGTCCACTCACCCACGGGAGACTGGCAGAAAATGCGCTGTGTGGATCTGGCTATGTCCAGTGACCCACGGCAGACGGGCAGGCAGGGCGCAGTGCGGATCTGCCTGTGTCCACTGACCCACGGCAGACGGGCAGGAAGGGCGCAGTGCGGATCTGGCTGTGTCCACTCACCCACGGGAGACGGGCAGGCAAGGCGCAGTGTGGATCTGGCTATGTACACTCACCCACGGGAGACGGGCAGAGAGGGTGCTGTGTGGATCTGACTATGTACACTGATCCACGGCAGACGGTCCGGCAGGGCGGTGTGCGGATCTGGCTCTGTCCACTCACCCACGGCAGACGTTCAGGAAGGGCGCAGTGCGGATATGGCAGTGTCCACTCACCCACGGGAGACGGGCCGGCCGGGCGCAGTGCGGATCTGGCTGTGTCTACTCACCCACGGCAGACGAGCAGGCAGGGCGCAGTGCGGATCTGGCTGTGTCCACTCTCCCACGGGAGACGGGCAGGCAAGGCGCAGTGTGGATCTGGCTTCCACTCACTCACAAGAGACAGGCAGAAAGGGCGCTGTGTTGATCTGGCTATGTCCACTGACCTAAGGCAGACAGGCAGGCAGGGCGCAGTGCGGATGTGGCTGTGTCCACTCACCCACGGCAGACGGTCAGGCAGGGCGCAGTGCGGATCTGGCTGTGTCCACTCACCCACGGGAGACGGGCAGAGAGGGTGTCGTGTGGATCTGGCTATGTCCACTGGCCCACGGTAGACGGGCAGGCAGGGCGCACTGCGGATCTGGCTGTGTCCCCTCACCCACAGCAGACGGTCAGGCAGGGCGCAGTGCGGATCTTGCTGTGTCCCCTCACCCACGGCAGACGGTCAGGCAGGGCGCAGTGCGGATCTGGCTGTGTCCACTCACCCAAGGGAGACGGGCAGGCAAGGCGCAGTGTGGATTTGGCTGTGTCCACTCACCCACGGGAGACGGGCAGAGAGGGTGCTGTGTGGTCTGGCTATGTCCACTGACCGACGGCAGAAGGGCAGGCAGGGCGCAGTGCGGATCTGGCTGTGTCCCCTCACCAACGGCACACGGTCAGGCAGGGCGCAGTGCGGATCTGGCTGTGTCCACTCACCCACGGGAGACGGGCAGGCAGGGCGCAGTGCGGATCTGGCTTTGTCCACTCACCCAGGGCCCACGGGCAGGCAGGGCGCAGTGCGGATATGGCTGTGTCCACTCACCCATGGGAGACGGGCAGGCAAGTCGCAGTGTGGATCTGGCTGTGTCCACTCACCCACGGGAGACGGGCAGGCAAGGCACAGTGTGGATCTGGCTGTGTCCACTCACCCACGGGAAACGGGCAGAGAGGGTGCTGTGTGGATCTGTCTATGTCCACTGACCCACGGCAGACGGGCAGGCAGGGCGCAATGCAGATCTGGCTGTGTCCACTCACCCACGGCAGATGGTGTGGCAGGGCGCAGTGCGGAACTGGCTGTGTCCACTCACCCACGGTACACGGGCAGAGAGGGTGCCGTGTGTATCTGGCTACGTCCAGTGACCCACGGCACACGGGCAGGCAGGGCGCAGTGCGGATCTGGCTGTGTCCACTCACCCACGGCAGACGGGCAGGCAGAGCGCAGTGCGGATCTGGCTGTGTCCCCTGACCCACCGCAGACGGGCATGCAGGGCGCACTGCGGATCTGGCTGTGTCCACTCACCCACGGGAGACTGGCAGAAAATGCGCTGTGTGGATCTGGCTAAGTCCACTGACCCACGGCAGACGGGCAGGCAGGGCACAGTGCGGATCTGGCTGTGTCCCCTCACCCACGGCAGACGGTCAGACAGGGTGCAGTGCGGATCTGGCTGTGTCCACTCACCCAAGGGAGACGGGCAGGCAATGCGCAGTGTGGATCTGACTGTGTCCACTCACCCACGGGAGATGGGCAGAGAGGGTGCTGTGTGGATCTGGCTATGTCAAGTGACCCACGGCAGACGGGCAGGCAGGGCGCAGTGCGGATCTGCCTGTGTCCACTGACCCACGGCAGACGGGCAGGCAGGGCGCAGTGCGGATCTGACTGTGTATACTCACCCACGGGAGACGGGCAGGCAAGGCGCAGTGTGGATCTGGCTATGTCCACTCACCCACGGGAGACGGGCAGAGAGGGTGCTGTGTGGATCTGACTATGTACACTGACCACGGCAGACGGTCCGGCAGGGCGGTATGCGGATATGGCTGTGTTCACTCACCCACGGGAGACTGGCAGAAAATGCGCTGTGTGGATCTGGCTAAGTCCACTGACCCACGGCAAACGGGCAGGCAGGGCGCAGTGCGGATCTGGCTGTGTCCAATCACCCACGGCAGATGGGCAGGCAGGGCGCAGAGCGGATCTGACTGCGTCCACTCACCCACGGCAGATGGTCAGGCAGGGCGCAGTGCGGATCTGGCTGTGTCCACTCACCCACGGGAGACGGGTAGGCAAGGCGCAGTGTGGATCTGGCTGTGTCAACTGACCCACGGCAGACGGGCAGGCAGGGCGCAGTGCGGATCTGGATGTGTCCCCTCACTCACAGCAGACGGTCAGGCAGGGCGCAGTCTGGATCTGGCTGTGTCCACTCACCCACGGGAGACGGGCAGGCAGGGCGCAGTGCGGATCTGGCTGTGTCCACTCACCCACGGGAGACGGGCAGGCAGGGCGTAGTGCGGATCTGGCTGTTTCCACTCACCCACGGGAGACGGGCAGGCAGGGCGCAGTGCGGATCTGGCTGTGTCCACTCACCCACGGCAGACGGGCAGGTAGGGCGCAGTGCGAATATGGCTGTGTCCAGTAACCCATGGGAGACAGGCAGGCAAGGCGCAGTGTAGATCTGGCTGTGTCCACACTCCCACCGGAGACGGGCAGAGAGGGTGCTGTGTGGATCTGGCTATGTCCACTGACCCACGGCAGACGGGCAGGCAGGGCGCAGTGCGGATCTGGATGTGTCCCCTCACTCACAGCAGACGGTCAGGCAGGGCGCAGTCTGGATCTGGCTGTGTCCACTCACCCACGGGAGACGGGCAGGCAGGGCGCAGTGCGGATCTGGCTCTGTCCACTCACCCACGGGAGACGGGCAGGCAGGGCGTAGTGCGGATCTGGCTGTTTCCACTCACCCACGGGAGACGGGCAGGCAGGGCGCAGTGCGGATCTGGCTGTGTCCATTAACCCATGGGAGACAGGCAGGCAAGGCGCAGTGTAGATCTGGCTGTGTCCTCACTCCCACGGGAGACGGACAGAGAGGGTGCTGTGTGGATCTGGCTATGTCCACTGACCCACGGCAGACGGGCAGGCAGGGCGCAGTGCGGTTCTGGCTTTGTCCAATCACCAATGCAGACGGGCAGGCAGGGCGCAGTGCGGATATGGCTGTGTCCACTAACCCACGGGAGACGCACAGGTAAGGCGCATTGTGGATCTCGCTGTGTCCACTCACCCACGGCAGACGGGCAGGCAGGGCGCAGTGCGGATCTGGCTGTTTCCACTCACCCACGGGAGATAGGCAGAGAGGGTGCTATGTGGAGGTGGCTATGTTCACTGACCCACGGCAGACGGGCAGGCAGGGCGCAGTGCGGATCTGGCTGTGTCCAATCACCCAGGGCAGACGGGCAGGCATGGCGCAGTGCGGATCTGGCTGTGTCCACTCACCCATGGGAGACGGGCAGGCAAGGCCCAGTGTGGATCTGGCTGTGTCCACTCACCCACAGGAGACGGGCAGAGAGGGTGCAGTGAGGATCTGGCTGTTTCCACTCACCCACGGGAGACGGGCAGGCAGGGAGCAGTGCGGATCAGGCTGTGTCCACTGACCCACGGCAGACGGGCAGGCAGGGCGCAGTGCGGATCTGGCTGTGTCCACTCACCCAAGGCAGACGGGCAGGCAGGGCGAAGTGCGGATCTGGCTGTGTCCAATCACCCACGGCAGAGGGGCAGGCAGGGCGCAGTGCGGATCTGGCTGTGTTCACTCACACACGGCAGACGGGCAGGCAGGGCGCAGTGCGGATCTGGCTGTGTCCGCTCACCCACGAGAGACGGGCAGGCAAGGCACAGTGTGGATCTGGCTGTGTCCACTCACCCACGGGAAACGGGCAGAGAGGGTGCTGTGTGGATCTGTCTATGTCCACTGACCCACGGCAGACGGGCAGGCAGGGCGCAGTGCAGATCTGGCTGTGTCCACTCACCCACGGCAGATGGTGTGGCAGGGCGCAGTGCGGATCTGGCTGTGTACACTCACCCACGGTACACGGGCAGAGAGGGTGCCGTGTGTATCTGGCTACGTCCAGTGACCCACGGCAGACGGGCAGGCAGGGCGCAGTGCGGATCTGGCTGTGTCCACTCACCCACGGCAGACGGGCAGGCAGAGTGCAGTGCGGATCTGGCTGTGTCCCCTGACCCACCGCAGACGGGCATGCAGGGCGCAGTGCGGATCTGGCTGTGTCCACTCACCCACGGGAGACTGGCAGAAAATGCGCTGTGTGGATCTGGCTATGTCCAGTGACCCACGGCAGACGGGCAGGCAGGGCGCAGTGCGGATCTGGCTGTGTCCACTCACCCACGGGAGACGGGCAGGCAAGGCGCAGTGTGGATCTGGCTATGTACACTCACCCACGGGAGACGGGCAGAGAGGGTGCTGTGTGGATCTGACTATGTACACTGATCCACGGCAGACGGTCCGGCAGGGCGGTGTGCGGATCTGGCTGTGTCCACTCACCCACGGCAGACGGTCAGGAAGGGCACAGTGCGGATATGGCAGTGTCCACTCACCCACGGGAGACGGGCCGGCCGGGCGCAGTGCGGATCTGGCTGTGTCCACTCACCCACGGCAGACGAGCAGGCAGGGCGCAGTGCGGATCTGGCTGTGTCCACTCACCCACGGGATACGGGCAGGCAAGGCGCAGTGTGGATCTGTCTTCCACTCACTCACAAGAGACAGGCAGAAAGGGCGCTGTGTTGATCTGGCTATGTCCACTGACCTAAGGCAGACAGGCAGGCAGGGCGCAGTGCGGATGTGGCTGTGTCCACTCACCCACGGCAGACGGTCAGGCAGGGCGCAGTGCGGATCTGGCTGTGTCCACTCACCCACGGGAGACGGGCAGAGAGGGTGTCGTGTGGATCTGGCTATGTCCACTGGCCCACGGTAGACGGGCAGGCAGGGCGCACTGCGGATCTGGCTGTGTCCCCTCACCCACAGCAGACGGTCAGGCAGGGCGCAGTGCGGATCTTGCTGTGTCCCCTCACCCACGGCAGACGGTCAGGCAGGGCGCAGTGCGGATCTGGCTGTGTCCACTCACCCAAGGGAGACGGGCAGGCAAGGCGCAGTGTGGATTTGGCTGTGTCCACTCACCCACGGGAGACGGGCAGAGAGGGTGCTGTGTGGTCTGGCTATGTCCACTGACCGACGGCAGAAGGGCAGGCAGGGCGCAGTGCGGATCTGGCTGTGTCCCCTCACCAACGGCACACGGTCAGGCAGGGCGCAGTGCGGATCTGGCTGTGTCCACTCACCCACGGGAGATGGGCAGGCAGGGCGCAGTGCGGATCTGGCTTTGTCCACTCACCAGGGCCCACAGGCAGGCAGGGCGCAGTGCGGATATGGCTGTGTCCACTCACCCATGGGAGACGGGCAGGCAAGTCGCATTGTGGATCTGGCTGTGTCCACTCACCCACGGGAGACGGGCAGGCAAGGCACAGTGTGGATCTGGCTGTGTCCACTCACCCACGGGAAACGGGCAGAGAGGGTGCTGTGTGGATCTGTCTATGTCCACTGACCCACGGCAGACGGGCAGGCAGGGCGCAGTGCAGATCTGGCTGTGTCCACTCACCCACGGGAGATGGTGTGGCAGGGCGCAGTGCTGATCTGGCTGTGTCCACTCACCCACGGTACACGGGCAGAGAGGGTGCCGTGTGTATCTGGCTACGTCCAGTGACCCACGGCAGACAGGCAGGCAGGGCGCAGTGCGGATCTCGCTGTGTCCACTCACCCAAGGCAGACGGGCAGGCAGAGCGCAGTGCGGATCTGGCTGTGTCCCCTGACCCACCGCAGACGGGCATGCAGGGCGCAGTGCGGATCTGGCTGTGTCCACTCACCCACGGGAGACTGGCAGAAAATGCGCTGTGTGGATCTGGCTATGTCCAGTGACCCACGGCAGACGGGCAGGCAGGGCGCAGTGCGGATCTGCCTGTGTCCACTGACCCACGGCAGACGGGCAGGCAGGGCGCAGTGCGGATCTGGCTGTGTCCACTCACCCAAGGCAGACGGGCAGGCAGGGCGAAGTGCGGATCTGGCTGTGTCCAATCACCCACGGCAGACGGGCAGGCAGGGCGCAGTGCGGATCTGGCTGTGTCCACTCACACACGGCAGACGGGCAGGCAGGGCGCAGTGCGGATCTGGCTGTGTCCGCTCACCCACGAGAGACGGGCAGGCAAGGCACAGTGTGGATCTGGCTGTGTCCACTCACCCACGGGAAACGGGCAGAGAGGGTGCTGTGTGGATCTGTCTATGTCCACTGACCCACGGCAGACGGGCAGGCAGGGCGCAGTGCAGATCTGGCTGTGTCCACTCACCCACGGCAGATGGTGTGGCAGGGCGCAGTGCGGATCTGGCTGTGTCCACTCACCCACGGTACACGGGCAGAGAGGGTGCCGTGTGTATCTGGCTACGTCCAGTGACCCACGGCAGACGGGCAGGCAGGGCGCAGTGCGGATCTGGCTGTGTCCACTCACCCACGGCAGACGGGCAGGCAGAGCGCAGTGCGGATCTGGCTGTGTCCCCTGACCCACCGCAGACGGGCATGCAGGGCGCAGTGCGGATCTGGCTGTGTCCACTCACCCACGGGAGACTGGCAGAAAATGCGCTGTGTGGATCTGGCTATGTCCAGTGACCCACGGCAGACGGGCAGGCAGGGCGCAGTGCGGATCTGCCTGTGTCCACTGACCCACGGCAGACGGGCAGGCAGGGCGCAGTGCGGATCTGGCTGTGTCCACTCACCCACGGGAGACGGGCAGGCAAGGCGCAGTGTGGATCTGGCTATGTACACTCACCCACGGGAGACGGGCAGAGAGGGTGCTGTGTGGATCTGACTATGTACACTGATCCACGGCAGACGGTCCGGCAGGGCGGTGTGCGGATCTGGCTGTGTCCACTCACCCACGGCAGACGGTCAGGAAGGGCGCAGTGCGGATATGGCAGTGTCCACTCACCCACGGGAGACGGGCCGGCCGGGCGCAGTGCGGATCTGGCTGTGTCCACTCACCCACGGCAGACGAGCAGGCAGGGCGCAGTGCGGATCTGGCTGTGTCCACTCACCCACGGGAGACGGGCAGGCAAGGCGCAGTGTGGATCTGGCTTCCACTCATTCACAAGAGTCAGGCAGAAAGGGCGCTGTGTTGATCTGGCTATGTCCACTGACCTAAGGCAGACAGGCAGGCAGGGCGCAGTGCGGATGTGGCTGTGTCCACTCACCCACGGCAGACGGTCAGGCAGGGCGCAGTGCGGATCTGGCTGTGTCCACTCACCCACGGGAGACGGGCAGAGAGGGTGTCGTGTGGATCTGGCTATGTCCACTGGCCCACGGTAGACGGGCAGGCAGGGCGCACTGCGGATCTGGCTGTGTTCCCTCACCCACAGCAGACGGTCAGGCAGGGCGCAGTGCGGATCTTGCTGTGTCCCCTCACCCACGGCAGACGGTCAGGCAGGGCGCAGTGCGGATCTGGCTGTGTCCACTCACCCAAGGGAGACGGGCAGGCAAGGCGCAGTGTGGATTTGGCTGTGTCCACTCACCCACGGGAGACGGGCAGAGAGGGTGCTGTGTGGTCTGGCTATGTCCACTGACCGACGGCAGAAGGGCAGGCAGGGCGCAGTGCGGATCTGGCTGTGTCCCCTCACCAACGGCACACGGTCAGGCGGGGCGCAGTGCGGATCTGGCTGTGTCCACTCACCCACGGGAGACGGGCAGGCAGGGCGCAGTGCGGATCTGGCTTTGTCCACTCACCCAGGGCCCACGGGCAGGCAGGGCGCAGTGCGGATATGGCTGTGTCCACTCACCCATGGGAGACGGGCAGGCAAGTCGCAGTGTGGATCTGGCTGTGTCCACTCACCCACGGGAGACGGGCAGGCAAGGCACAGTGTGGATCTGGCTGTGTCCACTCACCCACGGGAAACGGGCAGAGAGGGTGCTGTGTGGATCTGTCTATGTCCACTGACCCACGGCAGACGGGCAGGCAGGGCGCAGTGCAGATCTGGCTGTGTCCACTCACCCACGGCAGATGGTGTGGCAGGGCGCAGTGCGGATCTGGCTGTGTCCACTCACCCACGGTACACGGGCAGAGAGGGTGCCGTGTGTATCTGGCTACGTCCTGTGACCCACGGCACATGGGCAGGCAGGGCGCAGTGCGGATCTGGCTGTGTCCACTCACCCACGGCAGACGGGCAGGCAGAGCGCAGTGCGGATCTGGCTGTGTCCCCTGACCCACCGCAGACGGGCATGCAGGGCGCACTGCGGATCTGGCTGTGTCCACTCACCCACGGGAGACTGGCAGAAAATGCGCTGTGTGGATCTGGCTAAGTCCACTGACCCACGGCAGACGGGCAGGCAGGGCGCAGTGCGGATCTGGCTGTGTCCCCTCACCCACGGCAGACGGTCAGACAGGGTGCAGTGCGGATCTGGCTGTGTCCACTCACCCAAGGGAGACGGGCAGGCAATGCGCAGTGTGGATCTGACTGTGTCCACTCACCCACGGGAGATGGGCAGAGAGGGTGCTGTGTGGATCTGGCTATGTCAAGTGACCCACGGCAGACAGGCAGGCAGGGCGCAGTGCGGATCTGCCTGTGTCCACTGACCCACGGCAGACGGGCAGGCAGGGCGCAGTGTGGACCTGGCTGTGTCCACTCACCCACGGGAGACGGGCAGAGAGGGCGCTGTGTGGTTCTGGCTATGTCCACTGACACACGGCAGACGGGCAGGCAGGGCGCAGTGCGGATCTGGCTGTTTCCACTCACCCACGGCAGACGGCAGGCAGGGCGCAGTGCGGATCTGGCTGTGTCCACTAACCCACGGGAGACGGGAAGGCAATGCGCCGTGTGGATTTGGCTGCGTCCACTCACCTACGGGAGACGGGCAGAGAGGGTGCTGTGTGGATCTGGCTATGTCCACTGACCCACGGCAGACGGGCAGGCAGGGCGCAGTGTAGATCTGGCTGTGTCCACTCACCCACGGCAGATGGTGTGGCAGGGCGCAGTGCGGATCTGGCTGTGTCCACTCACCCACGTTCACGGGCAGAGAGGGTGCTGTGTGTATCTGGCTACGTCCAGTGACCCACGGCAGACAGGCAGGCAGGGCGCAGTGCGGATCTGGCTGTGTCCACTCACCCACGGCAGACGGGCAGGCAGAGCGCAGTGCGGATCTGGCTGTGTCTCCTGACCCACCGCAGACGGGCATGCAGGGCGCAGTGCGGATCTGGCTGTGTCCACCTACCCACGGGAGACTGGAAGAAAATGCGCTGTGTGGATCTGGCTATGTCCAGTTACCCACGGCAGACGGGCAGGCAGGGCGCAGTGCGGATCTGCCTGTGTCCACTGACCCACGGCAGACCGGCAGGCAGGGCGCAGTGCGGATCTGGCTGTGTCTACTCACCCACGGGAGACGGGCAGGCAAGGCGCAGTGTGGATCTGGCTATGTCCACTCACCCATGGGAGACGGGCAGAGAGGGTGCTGTGTGGATCTGACTATGTACACTGATCCACGGCAGACGGTCCGGCAGGGCGGTGTGCGGATCTGGCTGTGTCCACTCACCCACGGCAGACGGTCACGAAGGGTGCAGTGCGGATCTGGCAGTGTCCACTCACCCACGGGAGACGGGCCGGCCGGGCGCAGTGCGGATCTGGCTGTGTCCACTCACCCACGGCAGACGAGCAGGCAGGGCGCAGTGCGGATCTGGCTGTGTCCACTCACCCACGGGAGACGGGCAGGCAAGGCGCAGTGTGGATCTGGCTGTGTCCACTCACTCACAAGAGACAGGCAGAAAGGGCGCTGTGTGGATCTGGCTATTTCCACTGACCTAGGGCAGACGGGCAGGCAGGGCGCAGTGCGGATGTGGCTGTGTCCACTCACCCACGGCAGACGGTCAGGCAGGGCGCAGTGCGGATCTGGCTGTGTCCACTCACCCACGGGAGACGGGCAGAGAGGGTGTCGTGTGGATTTGGCTATGTCCACTGACCCACCGGAAACGGGCAGGCAGGGCGCACTGCGGATCTGGCTGTGTCCCCTCACCCACAGCAGACGGTCAGGCAGGGCGCAGTGCGGATCTTGCTGTGTCCCCTCACCCACGGCAGACGGTCAGGCAGGGCGCAGTGCGGATCTGGCTGTGTCCACTCACCCAAGGGAGACTGGCAGGCAAGGCGCAGTGTGGATTTGGCTGTGTCCACTCACCCTCGGGAGACGGGCAGAGAGGGTGCTGTGTGGTCTGGATATGTCCACTGACCGACGGCAGAAGGGCAGGCAGGGCGCAGTGCGGATCTGGCTGTGTCCCCTCACCAACGGCACACGGTCAGGCAGGGCGCAGTGCGGATCTGGCTGTGTCCACTCACCCACGGGAGACGGGCAGGCAGGGCGTAATGCGGATCTGGCTTTGTCCACTCACCCAGGGCCCACGGGCAGGCAGGGCGCAGTGCGGATATGGCTGTGTCCACTCACCCATGGGAGACGGGCAGGCAAATCGCAGTGTGGATCTGGCTGTGTCCACTCACCCACAGGAGACGGGCAGAGAGGATGCAGTGAGGATCTGGCTGTTTCCACTCACCCACGGGAGACGGGCAGGCAGGGCGCAGTGCGGATCTGGCTGTGTCCACTCACCCACGGCAGACGGGCAGGCAGGGCTCAGTGCGGATCTGGCTGTGTCCACTCACCCACAGGAGACGGGCAGGCTAGGCGCAGTGTGGAGCTGGCTGTGTCCACTCACCCACGGGAGACGGGCAGGCAGGGCGCAGTGCGGATCTGGCTGTGTCCCCTCACCCACGGGAGACGGGTAGGCAAAGCGCAATGTGGATCTGGCTGTGTCCACTCACCCACGTTAGACGGTCAGAGAGGGTGCCGTGTGGATCTGGCTATGTCCACTCACCCACGGGAGACGGGCAGGCAGGGCGCAGTGCGAATTGGGCTGTGTCCCCTCACCCACGGCAGACGGTCAGGCAGGGCGCAGTGCGGAATTGGATATGTCCACTCACCCACGGGAGACGGGCAGGCAGGGCGCAGTGCGAATTAGGCTGTGTCCCCTTACCCACGGCAGACGGTCAGGCAGGGCACAGTGCGAAATTGGCTATGTCCACTCACCCACGGGAGACGGGCAGGCATGGCGCAGTGCGGATCTGGCTGTGTCCACTCACCCAGGGGAGACGGGTAGGCAAAGCACAGTGTGGATCTGGCTGTGTCCACTCACCCACTGGAGACGGGCAGGCACGGCGCAGTGCGGATCTGGCTGTGTCCACTCACCCACGGCAGACGGGCAGGCAGGGCGCAGTGCGGATCTGGCTTTGTCCACTCACCCAGGGGAGACGGGTAGGCAAAGCGCAGTGTGGATCTGGCTGTGTCCACTCACCCACGGGAGACGAGCAGAGAGGGTGCCGTGTGGATCTGGCTATGTCCACTGACCCACGGCAGACGGGCAGGCAGAGCGCAGTGCGGATCTGGCTTTGTCCACTCACCCAGGGCAGACGGGCAGGCAGGGCGCAGTGCGGTTCTGGCTGTGTCCACTCACTCATGGGAGACGGGCAGGCAAGGCGCAGTGTGGATCTGGCTGTGTCCACTCACCCACAGGAGACGGGCAGAGAGCGTGCAGTGAGGATCTGGCTGTTTCCACTCACCCATGGGAGACGGGCAGGCAGGGCGCAGTGCAGATCAGGCTGTGTCCACTGACCCACGGCAGACGGGCAGGCAGGGCGAAGTGCGGATGTGGCTGTGACCAAACACCCACGGCAGACGGGCAGGCATGGCGCAGTGCGGATCTGGCTGTGTCCACTCACCCACGGGAGACGGGCAGGCAAAACACAGTATGGATCTGGCTGTGTCCACTCACCCACGGGAGACGGGCAGAGAGGGTGCTGTGTGGATCTGTCTATGTCCACTGAGCCACGGCAGACGGGCAGGCAGGGCGCAGTGCATATCTGGCTGTGTCCACTCACCCACGGCAGATGGTGTGGCAGGGAGCAGTGCGGATCTGGCTGTGTCCACTCACCCACGGTAGACGGCAGAGAGGGTGCCGTGTGTATCTGGCTACGTCCAGAGACCCACGGCAGACGGGCAGGCAGGGCGCAGTGCGGATCTGGCTGTGTCCACTCACCCACGGCAGACGGGCAGGCAGAGCGCAGTGCGGATCTGGCTGTGTCCCCTGACCCACCGCAGACGGGCATGCAGGGCGCACTGCGGATCTGGCTGTGTCCACTCACCCACGGGAGACTGGCAGAAAATGCGCTGTGTGGATTTGGCTAAGTCCACTGACCCACGGCAGACGGGCAGGAAGGGCGCAGTGCGGATCTGGCTGTGTCCCCTCACCCACGGCAGACGGTCAGGCAGGGCGCAGTGCGGATCTGGCTGTGTCCACTCACCCAAGGGAGACGGGCAGGCAATGTGCAGTGTGGATCTGGCTGTGTCCACTCACCCACGGGAGACGGGCAGAGAGGGTGCTGTGTGGATCTGGCTATGTCAAGTGACCCACGGCAGACGGGCAGGCAGGGCGCAGTGCGGATCTGCCTGTGTCCACTGACCCACGGCAGACGGGCAGGCAGGGCGCAGTGTGGATCTGGCTATGTCCACTCACCCACGGGAGACGGGCAGAGAGGGTGCTGTGTGGATCTGACTATGTACACTGACCACGGCAGACGGTCCGGCAGGGCGGTATGCGGATCTGGCTGTGTCCACTCACCGACGGCAGACGGTCAGGAAGGGCGCAGTGCGGATCTGGCTGTGTCCACTCACCCACGGGAGACGGGCAGGCAGGGCGCAGTGCGGATCTGACTGTGTCTACTCACCCACGGGAGACGGGCAGGCAAGGCGCAGTGTGGATCTGGCTGTGTCCACTCACCCACGGCAGACGAGCAGGCAGGGCGCAGTGCGGATCTGGCTGTGTCCACTCACCCACGGGAGACTGGCAGGCAAGGCGCAGTGTGGATCTGGCTGTGTCCACTCACTCACAAGTGACGGGCAGAAAGGGCGCTGTGTGGATCTGGCTATGTCCACTGACCCACGGCAGACGGGCAGGCAGAGCGCAGTGCGGATCTGGCTGTGTCCAATCACCCATGGCTGACGAGCAGGCATGGCGTAGTGCAGATATGGCTTTGTCCACTCACCCACGGCAGATGGTCAGGCAGGGCGCAGTGTGGATCTGGCTATGTCCAGTCACCCACGGGAGACGGTCAGAGATGGTGCTGTGTGGATCTGGCTATGTCCACTGTCCCACGGCAGACGGGCAGGCAGGGCGCAGTGCGGATCGGGCTGTGTCCACTGACCCACGGCAGACGGGCAGGCAGGGCGCAGTGCGTATCTGGCTCTGTCCACTCACCCACGGGAGACGGGCAGGCAAGGCGCAGTGTGAATCTGGCTGTGTCCACTCACCCACGGGAGACGGGCAAGGGGGTGCTGTGTGGATCTGGCTATGTACATTGACACACGGCAGACGGGCAGGCAGGGCGGTGTGCGGATCTGGCTGTGTCTACTCATCCACGGGAGACGGGCAGGCAGGGAGCAGTGCGGATCTGGCTGTGTCCACTCACCCACGGGAGACGGGCAGGCAAGGCGCAGTGTGGATCTGTCTTTGTCCACTCACCCACGGGAGAAGGGCAGAGAGGGTGATGTGTGGATCTGGCTATGTCCACTGACCCACGACAGACGGGCAGGCAGGGTGCAGTGTGGACCTGGCTGTGTCCCCTCACCCACGGCAGACGGTCAGCCAGGGCGCAGTGCGGAATTGGCTATGTCCACTCACCACGGGAGACGGGCAGGCAGGGCTCAGTGCGAATTAGGCTGTGTCCCCTCACCCACGGCAGACGGTAAGGCAGGGCGCAGTGCGGAATTGGCTATGTCCCCTCACCCACGGCAGACGGTCAGGCACGGCGCAGTGCGGAATTGGCTATGTCCACTCACCCACGGGAGACGGGCAGGCAGGGCGCAGTGCGGATCTGGCTGTGTCCACTCACCCAGGGGAGACGGGTATGCAAAGCGCAGTGCGGATCTGGCTGTGTCCACTCATCCACGGCAGACGGTCAGGCAGGGCGCAGTGCGGAATTGGCTGTGTCCAGTCACCCACGGGGGACAAGTAGTCAAGGCGCAGTGTGGATCTGGCTGTGTCCACTCACCCACGAGAGACGGGCAGAGAGGGTCCTGTGAGGATCTGCCTATATCCACTGACCCACGGTAGACGGGAAGGCAGGGCACACAGCGGATCTGGCTGTGTCCACTCACACATGGCAGACGGGCAGGCACGGCGCAGTGTGGATCTGGCTGTGTCCACTCACCCACGGGAGACGGGCAGAGAGGGTGCTGTGTGGATCTGGCTATGTACACTGACCCACGGCCGACGGGCAGGCAGAGCGCAGTGCGGATCTGGCTGTGTCCAAATACCCACGGCTGACGGGCAGGCAGGGCGCACTGCGGATCTGGCTGTGTCCACTCACCCACGGCATACGGTCAGGTAGGGCGCAGTGTGGATCTGGCTGTGTCCACTCACCCACGGGAGACGGGTAGGCAAGGCGCAGTGGGGATCTGGCTGTATGCACTCACCCACGAGAGACGGGCAGAGAGGGTGCTGTGTGGATCTGGCTATATCCACTGACCCACGGCCGACGGGCAGGCAGGGCGCAGTGCGGATCTGGCTGTGTCCACTCACCCACGGCAGACGGGCAGGCAGGGCGCAGTGCGTATCTGGCTGTGTCTACTCACCCACGGGAGACGGGCAGGCAATGCGCAGTGTGGATCTGGCTGTGTCCACTCACCCACGGGAGACGAGCAGGCAGGGCGCAGTGCGGATCTGGCTGTGTCCACTCACCCAAAGGAGACGGGCAGGCAAGGTGCTGTGTGGATCTGGCTGTGTCCACTCACCCACGGGAGACGGGCAGAGAGGGTGCTGTGTGGATCTGGCTATGTACACTGACCCACGGCAGACGGGCAGGCAGGGCGCAGTGCGGATCTGGCTGTGTCCACTCACCCAGGGGAGACGGGCAGGCAAGGCGCAGTGTGGATCTGGCTGTGTCCACTCACCCACGGAAGACGGGCAGGCAGGGCGCAGTGCGGATCTGGCTGTGTCCACTCACCCACGGGAGACGGGCAGGCAAGGCGCAGTGTGGATCTGGCTGTGTCCACTCACCCACGGGAGACGGGCAGAGAGGGCGCTGTGTGGATCTGGCTATGTCTTCTGACCCACGGCAGACGGGCAGGCAGGGCGCAGTGCGGATCTGGCTGTGTCCACTCACCCACGGCAGAGGGTCAGGCAGGGCGCAGAGCGGATTTGGCTGTTTCCACTCACCCACGGGAGACGGGCAGGCAAGGCGCAGTGCGGATCTAGCTGTGTCCACTCACCCACGGGAGACGGGCAGGCAGAACGTAGTGCGGATCTGGCTGTGTCCACTCACCCACGGGAGACGGGCAGGCAAGGTGCACTGTGGATCTTGCTGTGAACACTCACCCACGGGAGACCTGCAGGGAGGGTGCTGTGTGGATCTAGCGATGTCCACTGACCCACGGCAGACGAGCAGGCAGGGCGCAGTGCGGATCTGGCTGTGTCCACTCACCCACGGGAGACCGGCAGGCAGGGCGCAGTGCGGATCTGGCTGCGTCCACTCACCCACGGCCGATGGGCAGTCAGGGCGCAGTGCGGATCAGGCTGTGTCCACACACCCACGGGAGACGGGCAGAAAGGGCTCTGTGTGGATCTGGCTATGTACACTGACCCACAACAGACGGGCAGGCAGGGCGCAGGGCGGATCTGGCTGTGTCCACTCACTCACGGGAGACCGGCATGCAGGGCGCAGTGCGGATCTGGCTGTGTCCACTCACCCACGGCATTCGGGCAGGCAGGGCGCAGTGCGGATCTGGCTGTGTCCAATCACCCACAGCAGACGGGCAGGCAGGGTGCAGTGTGGATCTGGCTGTGTCCACTCACCCACGGTAGACGGGCAGGCAAGGTGCACTGTGGATATTGCTGTGACCACTCACCCACGGGAGACGGGCAGAGAGGGTTCTGTGTGGATATAGCTAAGTCCACTGACCCACGGCAGACGGGCAGGCAGGGCGCAGTGCGGATCTGGCTGTGTCCCCTCACCCACGGCACACGGTCAGGCAGGGCGCAGTGCGGATCTGGCTGTGTCCACTCACCCACGGGAGACGGGCAGGCAGGGCGCAGTGCGGATCTGGCTGTGTCCCCTCACCCACGGGAGACGGGTAGGCAAAGCGCAGTGCGAAATTGGCTATGTCCACTCACCCACGGGAGACGGGCAGGCATGGCGCAGTGTGGATCTGGCTGTGTCCAATCACCCAGGGGAGACGGGTAGGCAAAGCGCAGTGTGGATCTGGCTGTGTCCACTCACCCACTGGAGACGGGCAGGCACGGCGCAGTGCGGGTCTGGCTGTGTCCACTCACCCACGGGAGACGGGAAGGCAAGGCGCACTGTGGATCTTGCTGTGAACACTCACCCACGGGAGATGGGCGGAGAGGGTGCTGTGTGTATCTAGCTATGTCCACTAACCCACGGCAGACGGGCAGGCAGGTCGCAGTACGGACCTGACTGTGTTAACTCACCCACGGCAGACGGGCTGGCAAGGCGCAGTGTGGATCTGGCTGTGTCCACTCACCCACGGGAGACGGGCAGAGAGGGTGCTGTGTGGATCTGGCTATGTCCACTGACCCACGGCAGACGGGCAGGCAGGGCGCAGTGCGGATCGGGCTGTGTCCAATCACCCACGGCAGACGGGCAGGCAGGGCGCAGTGTGGATCTGGCTATGTCCAGTCACCCACGGGAGACGGTCAGAGATGGTGCTGTGTGGATCTGGCTCTGTCCACTGACCCACGGCAGACGGGCAGGCAGGGCGCAGTGCGGATCGGGCTGTGTCCACTGACCCACGGCAGACGGGCAGGCAGGGCGCAGTGCGGATCTGGCTGTGTCCACTCACCCTCGGGAGACGGGTAGGCAAGGCGCAGTGTGGATCTGGCCGTGTCCACTCACCCACGGGAAACGGGCAGAGAGTGTCCTGTGTGGATCTGGCTATGTCCACTTACCCACGGCAGACGGGCAGGCAGGGCGCAGTGCGGATCTGGCTGTGTCCACTCACCCATGGCAGACGGGCAGGCAGGGCGCAGTGCGGATCTGGCTGTGTCCACTCACCCACGGGAGACGGGCAGGCAAGGCGCAGTGTGGATCTGGCTGTGTCCACTCACCCACGGGAGACGGGCAGAGAGGGCGCTGTGTGGATCTGGCTATGTCTTCTGACCCACGGCAGACGGGCAGGCAGGGCGCAGTGCGGATCTGGCTGTGTCCACTCACCCACGGCAGAAGGTCAGGCAGGGCGCAGAGTGGATTTGGCTGTGTCAACTCACCCACGGGAGACGGGCAGGCAAGGCGCAGTGCGGATCTAGCTGTGTCCACTCACCCACGGGAGACGGGCAGGCAGAACGTAGTGCGGATCTGGCTGTGTCCACTCACCCACGGGAGACGGGCAGGCAAGGTGCACTGTGGATCTTGCTGTGAACACTCACCCACGGGAGACCTGCAGGGAGGGTGCTGTGTGGATCTAGCGATGTCCACTGACCCACGGCAGACGGGCAGGCAGGGCGCAGTGCGGATCTGGCTGTTTCCACTCACCCACGGGAGACCGGCAGGCAGGGCGCAGTGCGGATCTGGCTGTGTCCACTCACCCATGGGAGACGGGCAGGCAAGGCGCAGTGTGGATCTGGC
The DNA here is from genome assembly GCF_040939455.1 of Microcebus murinus. NCBI lineage: Eukaryota > Metazoa > Chordata > Mammalia > Primates > Cheirogaleidae > Microcebus > Microcebus murinus. Next base: position 31,700,160 of record NC_134125.1, on the reverse strand, counting down.
TGTGTCCACTCACCCACGGGAGACGGGCAGAGAGGGTCTGTGTTGATCTTGCTATGTCCACTGACCTACGGCAGACGTTCAGGCAGGGCGCAGTGCGGATCTGGCTGTGTCCAATCACCCACAGCAGACGGGCAGGCAGGGTGCAGTGTGGATCTGGCTGTGTCCACTCACCCACGGTAGACGGGCAGGCAAGGTGCACTGTGGATATTGCTGTGAAAACTCACCCACGGGAGACGGGCAGAGAGGGTTCTGTGTGGATATAGCTAAGTCCACTGACCCACGGCAGACGGGCAGGCAGGGCGCAGTGCGTATCTGGCTGTGTCCAATCACCCACGGCAGACGGGCAGGCAGGGCGCAGTGCGGATCTGGCTTTGTCCACTCACCCACGGGAGAGGGTCAGGCATGGCGCAGTGCGGATCTGGCTGTGTCCACTCACCCACGGGAGACGGGTAGTCAAGGCGCAGTGTGGATCTGGCTATGTCCACTGACCCACGGGAGACGAACAGAGAGGGTGCTGTGTGGATCTGGCTATGTCGACTGACCCACGGCAGACGGGCAGGCAGGGCGCAGTGCGGATCTGTCTGTGTCCGCTGACCCACGGCAGACGGGCAGGCAGGGCGCAGTGCGGATCTGGCTGTGTCCACTAACACACGGGAGACGGGCAGGCAAGGCGCAGTGTGGATCTGGCTGTGTCCACTCACCAACGGGAGACGGGCAAGGGGGTGTTGTGTGGATCTGTCTATGTCCACTGACCCACGGCAGACGGGCAGGCAGGGCGCAGTGCAGATCTGGCTGTGTACACTCACCCACGGCAGATGGTGTGGCAGGGAGCAGTGCGGATCTGGCTGTGTCCACTCACCCACGGTAGACGGGCAGAGAGGGTGCCGTGTGTATCTGGCTACGTCCAGAGACCCACGGCAGATGGGCAGGCAGGGCGCAGTGCGGATCTGGCTGTGTCCACTCACCCACGGCAGACGGGCAGGCAGAGCGCAGTGCGGATCTGGCTGTGTCCCCTGACCCACCGCAGACGGGCATGCAGGGCGCACTGCGGATCTGGCTGTGTCCACTCACCCACGGGAGACTGGCAGAAAATGCGCTGTGTGGATTTGGCTAAGTCCACTGACCCACGGCAGACGGGCAGGAAGGGCGCAGTGCGGATCTGGCTGTGTCCCCTCACCCACGGCAGACGGTCAGGCAGGGCGCAGTGCGGATCTGGCTGTGTCCACTCACCCAAGGGAGACGGGCAGGCAATGTGCAGTGTGGATCTGGCTGTGTCCACTCACCCACGGGAGACGGGCAGAGAGGGTGCTGTGTGGATCTGGCTATGTCAAGTGACCCACGGCAGACGGGCAGGCAGGGCGCAGTGCGGATCTGCCTGTGTCCACTGACCCACGGCAGACGGGCAGGCAGGGCGCAGTGTGGATCTGGCTATGTCCACTCACCCACGGGAGACGGGCAGAGAGGGTGCTGTGTGGATCTGACTATGTACACTGACCACGGCAGACGGTCCGGCAGGGCGGTATGCGGATCTGGCTGTGTCCACTCACCGACGGCAGACGGTCAGGAAGGGCGCAGTGCGGATCTGGCTGTGTCCACTCACCCACGGGAGACGGGCAGGCAGGGCGCAGTGCGGATCTGACTGTGTCTACTCACCCACGGGAGACGGGCAGGCAAGGCGCAGTGTGGATCTGGCTGTGTCCACTCACCCACGGCAGACGAGCAGGCAGGGCGCAGTGCGGATCTGGCTGTGTCCACTCACCCACGGGAGACTGGCAGGCAAGGCGCAGTGTGGATCTGGCTGTGTCCACTCACTCACAAGTGACGGGCAGAAAGGGCGCTGTGTGGATCTGGCTATGTCCACTGACCCACGGCAGACGGGCAGGCAGAGCGCAGTGCGGATCTGGCTGTGTCCAATCACCCATGGCTGACGAGCAGGCATGGCGTAGTGCAGATATGGCTTTGTCCACTCACCCACGGCAGATGGTCAGGCAGGGCGCAGTGTGGATCTGGCTATGTCCAGTCACCCACGGGAGACGGTCAGAGATGGTGCTGTGTGGATCTGGCTATGTCCACTGTCCCACGGCAGACGGGCAGGCAGGGCGCAGTGCGGATCGGGCTGTGTCCACTGACCCACGGCAGACGGGCAGGCAGGGCGCAGTGCGTATCTGGCTCTGTCCACTCACCCACGGGAGACGGGCAGGCAAGGCGCAGTGTGAATCTGGCTGTGTCCACTCACCCACGGGAGACGGGCAAGGGGGTGCTGTGTGGATCTGGCTATGTACATTGACACACGGCAGACGGGCAGGCAGGGCGGTGTGCGGATCTGGCTGTGTCTACTCATCCACGGGAGACGGGCAGGCAGGGAGCAGTGCGGATCTGGCTGTGTCCACTCACCCACGGGAGACGGGCAGGCAAGGCGCAGTGTGGATCTGTCTTTGTCCACTCACCCACGGGAGAAGGGCAGAGAGGGTGATGTGTGGATCTGGCTATGTCCACTGACCCACGACAGACGGGCAGGCAGGGTGCAGTGTGGACCTGGCTGTGTCCCCTCACCCACGGCAGACGGTCAGCCAGGGCGCAGTGCGGAATTGGCTATGTCCACTCACCACGGGAGACGGGCAGGCAGGGCTCAGTGCGAATTAGGCTGTGTCCCCTCACCCACGGCAGACGGTAAGGCAGGGCGCAGTGCGGAATTGGCTATGTCCCCTCACCCACGGCAGACGGTCAGGCACGGCGCAGTGCGGAATTGGCTATGTCCACTCACCCACGGGAGACGGGCAGGCAGGGCGCAGTGCGGATCTGGCTGTGTCCACTCACCCAGGGGAGACGGGTATGCAAAGCGCAGTGCGGATCTGGCTGTGTCCACTCATCCACGGCAGACGGTCAGGCAGGGCGCAGTGCGGAATTGGCTGTGTCCAGTCACCCACGGGGGACAAGTAGTCAAGGCGCAGTGTGGATCTGGCTGTGTCCACTCACCCACGAGAGACGGGCAGAGAGGGTCCTGTGAGGATCTGCCTATATCCACTGACCCACGGTAGACGGGAAGGCAGGGCACACAGCGGATCTGGCTGTGTCCACTCACACATGGCAGACGGGCAGGCACGGCGCAGTGTGGATCTGGCTGTGTCCACTCACCCACGGGAGACGGGCAGAGAGGGTGCTGTGTGGATCTGGCTATGTACACTGACCCACGGCCGACGGGCAGGCAGAGCGCAGTGCGGATCTGGCTGTGTCCAAATACCCACGGCTGACGGGCAGGCAGGGCGCACTGCGGATCTGGCTGTGTCCACTCACCCACGGCATACGGTCAGGCAGGGCGCAGTGTGGATCTGGCTGTGTCCACTCACCCACGGGAGACGGGTAGGCAAGGCGCAGTGGGGATCTGGCTGTATGCACTCACCCACGAGAGACGGGCAGAGAGGGTGCTGTGTGGATCTGGCTATATCCACTGACCCACGGCCGACGGGCAGGCAGGGCGCAGTGCGGATCTGGCTGTGTCCACTCACCCACGGCAGACGGGCAGGCAGGGCGCAGTGCGTATCTGGCTGTGTCTACTCACCCACGGGAGACGGGCAGGCAATGCGCAGTGTGGATCTGGCTGTGTCCACTCACCCACGGGAGACGAGCAGGCAGGGCGCAGTGCGGATCTGGCTGTGTCCACTCACCCAAAGGAGACGGGCAGGCAAGGTGCTGTGTGGATCTGGCTGTGTCCACTCACCCACGGGAGACGGGCAGAGAGGGTGCTGTGTGGATCTGGCTATGTACACTGACCCACGGCAGATGGGCAGGCAGGGCGCAGTGCGGATCTGGCTGTGTCCACTCACCCAGGGGAGACGGGCAGGCAAGGCGCAGTGTGGATCTGGCTGTGTCCACTCACCCACGGAAGACGGGCAGGCTGGGCGCAGTGCGGATCTGGCTGTGTCCACTCACCCACGGGAGACGGGCAGGCAAGGCGCAGTGTGGATCTGGCTGTGTCCACTCACCCACGGGAGACGGGCAGAGAGGGCGCTGTGTGGATCTGGCTATGTCTTCTGACCCACGGCAGACGGGCAGGCAGGGCGCAGTGCGTATCTGGCTGTGTCCACTCACCCACGGCAGAGGGTCAGGCAGGGCGCAGAGCGGATTTGGCTGTGTCCACTCACCCACGGGAGACGGGCAGGCAAGGCGCAGTGCGGATCTAGCTGTGTCCACTCACCCACGGGAGACGGGCAGGCAGAACGTAGTGCGGATCTGGCTGTGTCCACTCACCCACGGGAGACGGGCAGGCAAGGTGCACTGTGGATCTTGCTGTGAACACTCACCCACGGGAGACCTGCAGGGAGGGTGCTGTGTGGATCTAGCGATGTCCACTGACCCACGGCAGACGGGCAGGCAGGGCGCAGTGCGGATCTGGCTGTTTCCACTCACCCACGGGAGACCGGCAGGCAGGGCGCAGTGCGGATCTGGCTGTGTCCACTCACCCATGGGAGACGGGCAGGCAAGGCGCAGTGTGGATCTGGCTGTGTCCACTCACCCACGGGAGACGGGCAGAGAGGGTCTGTGTTGATCTTGCTATGTCCACTGACCTACGGCAGACGTTCAGGCAGGGCGCAGTGCGGATCTGGCTGTGTCCAATCACCCACAGCAGACGGGCAGGCAGGGTGCAGTGTGGATCTGGCTGTGTCCACTCACCCACGGTAGACGGGCAGGCAAGGTGCACTGTGGATATTGCTGTGAAAACTCACCCACGGGAGACGGGCAGAGAGGGTTCTGTGTGGATATAGCTAAGTCCACTGACCCACGGCAGACGGGCAGGCAGGGCGCAGTGCGTATCTGGCTGTGTCCAATCACCCACGGCAGACGGGCAGGCAGGGCGCAGTGCGGATCTGGCTTTGTCCACTCACCCACGGGAGAGGGTCAGGCATGGCGCAGTGCGGATCTGGCTGTGTCCACTCACCCACGGGAGACGGGTAGTCAAGGCGCAGTGTGGATCTGGCTATGTCCACTGACCCACGGGAGACGAACAGAGAGGGTGCTGTGTGGATCTGGCTATGTCGACTGACCCACGGCAGACGGGCAGGCAGGGCGCAGTGCGGATCTGTCTGTGTCCGCTGACCCACGGCAGACGGGCAGGCAGGGCGCAGTGCGGATCTGGCTGTGTCCACTAACACACGGGAGACGGGCAGGCAAGGCGCAGTGTGGATCTGGCTGTGTCCACTCACCAACGGGAGACGGGCAAGGGGGTGTTGTGTGGATCTGTCTATGTCCACTGACCCACGGCAGACGGGCAGGCAGGGCGCAGTGCAGATCTGGCTGTGTACACTCACCCACGGCAGATGGTGTGGCAGGGAGCAGTGCGGATCTGGCTGTGTCCACTCACCCACGGTAGACGGGCAGAGAGGGTGCCGTGTGTATCTGGCTACGTCCAGAGACCCACGGCAGATGGGCAGGCAGGGCGCAGTGCGGATCTGGCTGTGTCCACTCACCCACGGCAGACGGGCAGGCAGAGCGCAGTGCGGATCTGGCTGTGTCCCCTGACCCACCGCAGACGGGCATGCAGGGCGCACTGCGGATCTGGCTGTGTCCACTCACCCACGGGAGACTGGCAGAAAATGCGCTGTGTGGATTTGGCTAAGTCCACTGACCCACGGCAGACGGGCAGGAAGGGCGCAGTGCGGATCTGGCTGTGTCCCCTCACCCACGGCAGACGGTCAGGCAGGGCGCAGTGCGGATCTGGCTGTGTCCACTCACCCAAGGGAGACGGGCAGGCAATGTGCAGTGTGGATCTGGCTGTGTCCACTCACCCACGGGAGACGGGCAGAGAGGGTGCTGTGTGGATCTGGCTATGTCAAGTGACCCACGGCAGACGGGCAGGCAGGGCGCAGTGCGGATCTGCCTGTGTCCACTGACCCACGGCAGACGGGCAGGCAGGGCGCAGTGTGGATCTGGCTATGTCCACTCACCCACGGGAGACGGGCAGAGAGGGTGCTGTGTGGATCTGACTATGTACACTGACCACGGCAGACGGTCCGGCAGGGCGGTATGCGGATCTGGCTGTGTCCACTCACCGACGGCAGACGGTCAGGAAGGGCGCAGTGCGGATCTGGCTGTGTCCACTCACCCACGGGAGACGGGCAGGCAGGGCGCAGTGCGGATCTGACTGTGTCTACTCACCCACGGGAGACGGGCAGGCAAGGCGCAGTGTGGATCTGGCTGTGTCCACTCACCCACGGCAGACGAGCAGGCAGGGCGCAGTGCGGATCTGGCTGTGTCCACTCACCCACGGGAGACTGGCAGGCAAGGCGCAGTGTGGATCTGGCTGTGTCCACTCACTCACAAGTGACGGGCAGAAAGGGCGCTGTGTGGATCTGGCTATGTCCACTGACCCACGGCAGACGGGCAGGCAGAGCGCAGTGCGGATCTGGCTGTGTCCAATCACCCATGGCTGACGAGCAGGCATGGCGTAGTGCAGATATGGCTTTGTCCACTCACCCACGGCAGATGGTCAGGCAGGGCGCAGTGTGGATCTGGCTATGTCCAGTCACCCACGGGAGACGGTCAGAGATGGTGCTGTGTGGATCTGGCTATGTCCACTGTCCCACGGCAGACGGGCAGGCAGGGCGCAGTGCGGATCGGGCTGTGTCCACTGACCCACGGCAGACGGGCAGGCAGGGCGCAGTGCGTATCTGGCTCTGTCCACTCACCCACGGGAGACGGGCAGGCAAGGCGCAGTGTGAATCTGGCTGTGTCCACTCACCCACGGGAGACGGGCAAGGGGGTGCTGTGTGGATCTGGCTATGTACATTGACACACGGCAGACGGGCAGGCAGGGCGGTGTGCGGATCTGGCTGTGTCTACTCATCCACGGGAGACGGGCAGGCAGGGAGCAGTGCGGATCTGGCTGTGTCCACTCACCCACGGGAGACGGGCAGGCAAGGCGCAGTGTGGATCTGTCTTTGTCCACTCACCCACGGGAGAAGGGCAGAGAGGGTGATGTGTGGATCTGGCTATGTCCACTGACCCACGACAGACGGGCAGGCAGGGTGCAGTGTGGACCTGGCTGTGTCCCCTCACCCACGGCAGACGGTCAGCCAGGGCGCAGTGCGGAATTGGCTATGTCCACTCACCACGGGAGACGGGCAGGCAGGGCTCAGTGCGAATTAGGCTGTGTCCCCTCACCCACGGCAGACGGTAAGGCAGGGCGCAGTGCGGAATTGGCTATGTCCCCTCACCCACGGCAGACGGTCAGGCACGGCGCAGTGCGGAATTGGCTATGTCCACTCACCCACGGGAGACGGGCAGGCAGGGCGCAGTGCGGATCTGGCTGTGTCCACTCACCCAGGGGAGACGGGTATGCAAAGCGCAGTGCGGATCTGGCTGTGTCCACTCATCCACGGCAGACGGTCAGGCAGGGCGCAGTGCGGAATTGGCTGTGTCCAGTCACCCACGGGGGACAAGTAGTCAAGGCGCAGTGTGGATCTGGCTGTGTCCACTCACCCACGAGAGACGGGCAGAGAGGGTCCTGTGAGGATCTGCCTATATCCACTGACCCACGGTAGACGGGAAGGCAGGGCACACAGCGGATCTGGCTGTGTCCACTCACACATGGCAGACGGGCAGGCACGGCGCAGTGTGGATCTGGCTGTGTCCACTCACCCACGGGAGACGGGCAGAGAGGGTGCTGTGTGGATCTGGCTATGTACACTGACCCACGGCCGACGGGCAGGCAGAGCGCAGTGCGGATCTGGCTGTGTCCAAATACCCACGGCTGACGGGCAGGCAGGGCGCACTGCGGATCTGGCTGTGTCCACTCACCCACGGCATACGGTCAGGCAGGGCGCAGTGTGGATCTGGCTGTGTCCACTCACCCACGGGAGACGGGTAGGCAAGGCGCAGTGGGGATCTGGCTGTATGCACTCACCCACGAGAGACGGGCAGAGAGGGTGCTGTGTGGATCTGGCTATATCCACTGACCCACGGCCGACGGGCAGGCAGGGCGCAGTGCGGATCTGGCTGTGTCCACTCACCCACGGCAGACGGGCAGGCAGGGCGCAGTGCGTATCTGGCTGTGTCTACTCACCCACGGGAGACGGGCAGGCAATGCGCAGTGTGGATCTGGCTGTGTCCACTCACCCACGTGAGACGAGCAGGCAGGGCGCAGTGCGGATCTGGCTGTGTCCACTCACCCAAAGGAGACGGGCAGGCAAGGTGCTGTGTGGATCTGGCTGTGTCCACTCACCCACGGGAGACGGGCAGAGAGGGTGCTGTGTGGATCTGGCTATGTACACTGACCCACGGCAGACGGGCAGGCAGGGCGCAGTGCGGATCTGGCTGTGTCCACTCACCCAGGGGAGACGGGCAGGCAAGGCGCAGTGTGGATCTGGCTGTGTCCACTCACCCACGGAAGACGGGCAGGCAGGGCGCAGTGCGGATCTGGCTGTGTCCACTCACCCAATGGAGACGGGCAGGCAAGGCGCAGTGTGGATCTGGCTGTGTCCACTCACCCACGGGAGACGGGCAGAGAGGGCGCTGTGTGGATCTGGCTATGTCTTCTGACCCACGGCAGACGGGCAGGCAGGGCGCAGTGCGGATCTGGCTGTGTCCACTCACCCACGGCAGAGGGTCAGGCAGGGCGCAGAGCGGATTTGGCTGTGTCCACTCACCCACGGGAGACGGGCAGGCAAGGCGCAGTGCGGATCTAGCTGTGTCCACTCACCCACGGGAGACGGGCAGGCAGAACGTAGTGCGGATCTGGCTGTGTCCACTCACCCACGGGAGACGGGCAGGCAAGGTGCACTGTGGATCTTGCTGTGAACACTCACCCATGGGAGACCTGCAGGGAGGGTGCTGTGTGGATCTAGCGATGTCCACTGACCCACGGCAGACGAGCAGGCAGGGCGCAGTGCGGATCTGGCTGTGTCCACTCACCCACGGGAGACCGGCAGGCAGGGCGCAGTGCGGATCTGGCTGCGTCCACTCACCCACGGCCGATGGGCAGTCAGGGCGCAGTGCGGATCAGGCTGTGTCCACACACCCACGGGAGACGGGCAGAAAGGGCTCTGTGTGGATCTGGCTATGTACACTGACCCACAACAGACGGGCAGGCAGGGCGCAGGGCGGATCTGGCTGTGTCCACTCACTCACGGGAGACCGGCATGCAGGGCGCAGTGCGGATCTGGCTGTGTCCACTCACCCACGGCATTCGGGCAGGCAGGGCGCAGTGCGGATCTGGCTGTGTCCAATCACCCACAGCAGACGGGCAGGCAGGGTGCAGTGTGGATCTGGCTGTGTCCACTCACCCACGGTAGACGGGCAGGCAAGGTGCACTGTGGATATTGCTGTGACCACTCACCCACGGGAGACGGGCAGAGAGGGTTCTGTGTGGATATAGCTAAGTCCACTGACCCACGGCAGACGGGCAGGCAGGGCGCAGTGCGGATCTGGCTGTGTCCCCTCACCCACGGCACACGGTCAGGCAGGGCGCAGTGCGGATCTGGCTGTGTCCACTCACCCACGGGAGACGGGCAGGCAGGGCGCAGTGCGGATCTGGCTGTGTCCCCTCACCCACGGGAGACGGGTAGGCAAAGCGCAGTGCGAAATTGGCTATGTCCACTCACCCAAGGGAGACGGGCAGGCATGGCGCAGTGTGGATCTGGCTGTGTCCAATCACCCAGGGGAGACGGGTAGGCAAAGCGCAGTGTGGATCTGGCTGTGTCCACTCACCCACTGGAGACGGGCAGGCACGGCGCAGTGCGGGTCTGGCTGTGTCCACTCACCCACGGGAGACGGGAAGGCAAGGCGCACTGTGGATCTTGCTGTGAACACTCACCCACGGGAGATGGGCGGAGAGGGTGCTGTGTGTATCTAGCTATGTCCACTAACCCACGGCAGACGGGCAGGCAGGTCGCAGTACGGACCTGACTGTGTTAACTCACCCACGGCAGACGGGCTGGCAAGGCGCAGTGTGGATCTGGCTGTGTCCACTCACCCACGGGAGACGGGCAGAGAGGGTGCTGTGTGGATCTGGCTATGTCCACTGACCCACGGCAGACGGGCAGGCAGGGCGCAGTGCGGATCGGGCTGTGTCCAATCACCCACGGCAGACGGGCAGGCAGGGCGCAGTGTGGATCTGGCTATGTCCAGTCACCCACGGGAGACGGTCAGAGATGGTGCTGTGTGGATCTGGCTATGTCCACTGACCCACGGCAGACGGGCAGGCAGGGCGCAGTGCGGATCGGGCTGTGTCCACTGACCCACAGCAGACGGGCAGGCAGGGCGCAGTGCGGATCTGGCTGTGTCCACTCACCCTCGGGAGACGGGTAGGCAAGGCGCAGTGTGGATCTGGCCGTGTCCACTCACCCACGGGAAACGGGCAGAGAGTGTCCTGTGTGGATCTGGCTATGTCCACTTACCCACGGCAGACGGGCAGGCAGGGCGCAGTGCGGATCTGGCTGTGTCCACTCACCCATGGCAGACGGGCAGGCAGGGCGCAGTGCGGATCTGGCTGTGTCCACTCACCCACGGGAGACGGGCAGGCAAGGCGCAGTGTGGATCTGGCTGTGTCCACTCACCCACGGGAGACGGGCAGAGAGGGCGCGGTGTGGATCTGGCTATGTCTTCTGACCCACGGCAGACGGGCAGGCAGGGCGCAGTGCGGATCTGGCTGTGTCCACTCACCCACGGCAGAGGGTCAGGCAGGGCGCAGAGTGGATTTGGCTGTGTCAACTCACCCACGGGAGACGGGCAGGCAAGGCGCAGTGCGGATCTAGCTGTGTCCACTCACCCCCGGGAGACGGGCAGGCAGAACGTAGTGCGGATCTGGCTGTGTCCACTCACCCACGGGAGACGGGCAGGCAAGGTGCACTGTGGATCTTGCTGTGAACACTCACCCACGGGAGACCTGCAGGGAGGGTGCTGTGTGGATCTAGCGATGTCCACTGACCCACGGCAGACGGGCAGGCAGGGCGCAGTGCGGATCTGGCTGTTTCCACTCACCCACGGGAGACCGGCAGGCAGGGCGCAGTGCGGATCTGGCTGTGTCCACTCACCCATGGGAGACGGGCAGGCAAGGCGCAGTGTGGATCTGGCTGTGTCCACTCACCCACGGGAGACGGGCAGAGAGGTTCTGTGTTGATCTTGCTATGTCCACTGACCTACGGCAGACGTTCAGGCAGGGCGCAGTGCGGATCTGGCTGTGTCCAATCACCCACAGCAGACGGGCAGGCAGGGTGCAGTGTGGATCTGGCTGTGTCCACTCACCCACGGTAGACGGGCAGGCAAGGTGCACTGTGGATATTGCTGTGAAAACTCACCCACGGGAGACGGGCAGAGAGGGTTCTGTGTGGATATAGCTAAGTCCACTGACCCACGGCAGACGGGCAGGCAGGGCGCAGTGCGTATCTGGCTGTGTCCAATCACCCACGGCAGACGGGCAGGCAGGGCGCAGTGCGGATCTGGCTTTGTCCACTCACCCACGGGAGAGGGTCAGGCATGGCGCAGTGCGGATCTGGCTGTGTCCACTCACCCACGGGAGACGGGTAGTCAAGGCGCAGTGTGGATCTGGCTATGTCCACTGACCCACGGGAGACGAACAGAGAGGGTGCTGTGTGGATCTGGCTATGTCGACTGACCCACGGCAGACGGGCAGGCAGGGCGCAGTGCGGATCTGTCTGTGTCCGCTGACCCACGGCAGACGGGCAGGCAGGGCGCAGTGCGGATCTGGCTGTGTCCACTAACACACGGGAGACGGGCAGGCAAGGCGCAGTGTGGATCTGGCTGTGTCCACTCACCAACGGGAGACGGGCAAGGGGGTGTTGTGTGGATCTGGCTATGTCCACTGACCCAGGGCAGACGGGCAGGCAGGGCGGTGTGCGGATCTGGCTGTGTCCACTCACCCACGGCAGAGGGTCAGGCAGGGCGCAGAGCGGATCTGGCTGTGTCCACTGACCCATGGGAGACGGGCAGGCAAGGCGCAGTGCAGATCTGGCTGTGTCCACTGTCCCACGGCACACGGGCAGGCAGGGCGCAGTGCGGATCTGGCTGTGTCCACTCACCCACGGGAGACGGGCATGCAATGCGCAGTGTGGATCTGACTGTGTTTACTCACCCACGGGAGACGGGCAGAGAGGGTGCTGTGTCGATCTGGTTATATACACTGACCCACGGCAGACGGGCAGGCAGGGCCGTGTGAGGATCTGGCTGTGTCCACTCACCAACGGCAGACGGTCAGGCAGGGCGCAGTGCGGATCTGGCTGTGTCCACTCACCCACGGGAGATGGGTAGGCAAGGCGCAGTGTGGATCTGGGTGTGTCCACTCACCCACGAGAGACAGGCAGAGAGGGTGCTGTGTGGATCTGGCTATGTCCACTGACCCACGGCAGACGGGCAGGCAGGGCGCAGTGCGGATCTGGCTGTGTCCACTCACCCACGGCAGACGGTCAGGCAGGGCGCAGTGCGGATCTGGCTGTGTCCACTCACCCACGGGAGACGGGTAGGCAGGGCGCAGTGGGGATCTGGCTGTGTCCACTCACCCACGGGAGACGGGCAGAGAGAGTGCTTGTGGATCTGGCTATGTCCACTGACCCACGGCAGACGGGCAGGCAGGGCGCAGTGCGGATCTGGCTGAGTCCACTCACCCACGGGAGACGGGTAGGCAAAGCGCAGTGTGGATCTGGCTGTGTCCACTCACCAGCGGGAGACGGGCAGAGAGGGTGCCTTGTGGATCTGGCTATGTCCACTGACCCCCGGCAGATGGGCAGGCAGGGCGCAGTGCGGATCTGGCTGTGTCCACTCACCCACGGCAGACCGGCTGGCAGGGCGCAGTGCGGATCTGGCTGTGTCCACTCACCCACAAGAGATGGGCAGAGAGGGTCCTGTGTGGATCTGGCTATGTCCACTGACCCACGGCAGACGGTCAGGCATAGTGCTGTGCGGATCTGGCTGTGTCCACTCACCCACGGCAGACGATCAGGCAGGGCGCAGTGCGGATCTGGCTGTGTCAACTCACCCACGGGAGACGGGCAGGCAAGGTGCATTGTGGATCTGGCTGTGTCTACTCACCCACGGGTGACGGACAGAGAGGGTGCTGTGTGGAACTGGCTCTGTCCACTGACCCACGGCAGACGGGCCGGCAGGGCGCAGTGCGGATCTGGCTGTGTCCACTCACCCACGGCAGACGGGCTGGCAGAGCGCAGTGCGGATCTGGCTGTGTCCACTCACCCACGGGAGACGGGCAGTCAAGGCCCAGTGTGGATCTGCCTATGTCCACTCACCCACAGGAGATGGGCAGGCAGGGCGCAGTGCGGATATGGCTGTGTCCCTTCACCCACGGGAGACGGTCAGAGAGGGTGCTGTGTGGATCGGGCTATGTCCACTGACCCACGGCAGACGTGCATGCAGGGCACAGTGCGGATCTGGCTGTGTCCACTCACCCACAGCAGACGTTTAGGCAGGGCGCAGTGCAGATCTGGCTGTGTCCAGTCACCCACGCGAGACGAGCAGGCGGGGCACAGTGCGGATCTGGCTGTGTACAATCACCCACGGGAGTCGGGCAGGCAGGGCGCAGTGCGGATCTGGCTGTGTCCACTCACCCACGGGAGATGGGCAGGCAATGCGTAGTGTGGATCTGGCTGTGTCCACTCACCCACGGGAGAAGGGCAGAGAGGGTGCTGTGTGGATCTGGCTATGTCCGCAGTCCCACGGCAGACGGGTAGGCAGGGCGCAGTGCGGATCTGGCTGTGTCCACTGACCCACGGCAGACGGGCAAACAGGGTGCAGTGCGGATCTTGCTTGGCCACTCACCCACGGGAGACTGGCAGGCAAGGCGCAGTGTGGATATGGCTGTGTCCACTCACCCAAGGGAGACGGGCAGAGAGGGTGCCGTGTGGATCTGGCTATGTCCACTGACCCACGGCAGACGGGCAGGCAGGGCGCAGTGCGGATCTGGCTGTATCCCCTCACCCACGGCAGACGGTCAGGCAGGGCGCAGTGCGGATCTGGCTGTGTACACTCACCCACGGCAGACGGTCAGGCAGGGCGCAGTGCGGATCTGGCTTTGTCCACTCATCCGCGGGAGACGGGCAGGCAAGGCGCGGTGCGGATCTGGCTGTGTCCACTCACCCACGGGAAACAGGTGGCAGGGCGCAGTGCGGATCTGGCTGTGTCCACTCACCCACGGCAGACGGTCAGGCAGGGCGCAGTGCGGATTTGGCTGTGTCCACTCATCCACGGGATACAGGTAGGCAAGGCGCAGTGTGGATCTGGCTGTGTCCACTCACCCACGGGAGACGGGCAGAGAGGGTGCTGTGTGGATCTGGCTATGTCCACTGACCCACGGCAGACGGGCAGGCAGGGCGCAGTGCGGATCTGGCTGTGTCCACTCACAGAAGGGAGACGGGCAGGCAGGGCGCAGTGCGGATCTGGCTGTGTCCACTCACCCACAGCAGACGGGCAGGCAGGGCGCAGTACGGATCTGGCTAAGTCCACTCACCCACGGGAGACGGGCAGGCAAGGCGCAGTGTGCATCTGGCTGTATCTACTGACCAACGGGAGATGGACAGAGAGGGTGCTGTGTGGATCTGGCCCTGTCCACTGACCCACGTCAGACGGGCCGGCAGAGCGCAGTGCGGATCTGGATATGTCCAGTCACCCACGGCAGACGGGCAGGCAGGGCGCAGTGAGGATCTGGCTGTGTCTACTCACCCACGGGAGATGGGAAGGAAAGGCGCAGTGTGGATCTGGCTGTGTCCACTCACCCACGGGAGACAGGCAGAGAGGGTGCTGTGTGGATCTGGCTATGTCCACTGACCCACGGCAGACGGGAAGGCATGGCGCAGTGCGGATCTGGCTGTGTTCACTCACACACGGCAGATGGGCCGGCAGGGCGCAGTGGGGTTCTTGCTGTGTCCACTCACCCATGGGAGACGGGCAGGCAAGGCGCAGTGGGGATCTGGCTGTGTCCACTCTCCCACGGGAGACGGACAGAGAGGGTGCTGTGTGGATCTGGCCCTGTCCACTGACCAACGACAGACGGGCAGGCAGGGCGCAGTGCGGATCTGGCTGTGTGCACTCACACACGGCAGACGGGCAGGCAGGGCGCAGTGCGGATCTGGCTGTGTCCAGTAAACCACGGGAGACGGGAAGGCAAGGCGCAGTGTGGATCTGGCTGTGTCCACTCACCCACGGGAGACGGGCAGAGAGGGTGCTGTGTGGATCTGGCTATGTCCACTGACCAACGGCAGACGGGCAGGCTGTGCGCAGTGCGGATCTGGCTGTGTCCACTCACCCACGGCAGACGGGCCGGCAGGGCGCAGTGCGGATCTGGCTGTGTCCACTCACCCAAGGGAGACGGGCAGGCAACGCGCAGTGTGGATCTGGCTGTGTCCACTCA
Organism: Microcebus murinus; assembly: GCF_040939455.1. NCBI lineage: Eukaryota > Metazoa > Chordata > Mammalia > Primates > Cheirogaleidae > Microcebus > Microcebus murinus. The sequence continues at coordinate 31,684,793 of NC_134125.1, read as the reverse complement.
CCCACTGGAGACGGGCAGAGAGGGTGCTGTGTGGATCTGGCTATGTCCACTGACCAACGGCAGACAGGCAGGCAGGGCGCAGTGCGGATCTGGCTGTGACCACTCACTCACGGCAGACGGGCAGGCAGGGCGCAGTGTGGATCTGGCTGTGTCCACTCACCCACGGGAGACGGGTAGGCAAGGCGCAGTGTGGATCTGGCTATGTCCACTGACCCACGGGAGATGGGCAGAGAGGGTGCTGTGTGGATCTGGCTATGTCCACTGATCCACGGTAGACGGGTAGGGAGGGCGCAGTGTGGATCTGGCTATGTCCACTCTCCCACGAGAGACGGGGAGGCAGGGCGCAGTGCGTATCTGGATGTGTCCACTCACACACGGCAGAAGGAAGGGAGGGCGCAGTGCAGATCTGGCTGTGTCCACTCACCCATGGGAGACTGGCAGGCAAGGCGCAGTGTGGATCTGGCTGTGTCCACTCACCCACGGGACACGGGCAGAGAGTTTGCTGTGTGGATCTGGCTATGTCCACTGATCCACGGCAGACGGGTAGGGAGGGTGCAGTGCAGATCTCGCTGTGTCCACTCACCCACGGCAGACGGGCAGGCTGGCGCAATGCGGATCTGGCTGTGTCCACTCACCCACGGGAGACGGCGTGGCAAGGTGCAGTGTGGATCTGGCTGTGTCCACTCACCCACGGGAGACGGGCAGAGAGTGTGCTGTGTGGATCTGGTTATGTACACTGACCCACGGCAGACGGGCAGGCAGGGCGCAGTGCGGATCTGGGTGTGTCCACTCACCCACGGGAGACGGGCAAAGAGGGTGCTGTGTGGATCTGCCTATGTACACTGACCCACGTCAGATGGGCAGGCAGGGCGCAGTGCGAATCTGGCTGTGTCCAATAACCCACGGCAGACGGGCAGGCAGGGTGCAGTGCGGATCTGGCTGTGTCCAATCACCCACGGCAGAGGGGCAGGCAGGGCGCAGTGAGGATCTGGCTGTGTCCACTCACCCACGGCACATGGTCAGGCAGGGCGCAGTGCGGATCTGGCTGTGTCCAATCACCCACGGGAGACGGGTAGGCAAGGCGCCGTGTGGATCTGGCTGTGTCCACTCACCCAGGGGAGACGGGCAGAGAGGGTGCTGTGTGGATCTGGCTATGTCCACTGACCCACGGCAGACGGGCAGGCAGGGCGCAGTGCGGATCTGGCTGTGTCCAATCACCCAGGGGAGACCGGTAGGCAAGGCGCAGTGTGGATCTGGCTGTGTCCACTCACCCACGGGAGACGGGCAGGCAGGGCGCAGTGCGGATCTGGCTGTGTCCACTCACCCACGGCAGACGGGCAGGCAAGGCGCAGTGTGGATCTGGCTGTGTCCACTCACCCACGGGAGACGGGCAGAAAGTGCGCTGTGTGGATCTGGCTCTGTCCACTGACCCACGGCAGACGGGAAGGCAGGGTGCAGTGCGGATCTGGCTGTGTCCAACACCCGCGGCAGACGGGCAGGCAGGGCGCAGTGCGGATCTGGCTGTGTCCACTCACCCATGGGAGACGGGCAGGCAGGGCGCAGTGCGGATCTGGCTGTGTCCACTCACCCACGGGAGACGGGCAGAGAGGGTGCTGTGTGGATCTGGCTATGTCCACTGACCCACGGCAGACGGGCAGGCATGGCGCAGTGCGGATCTGGCTGTGTCCACTCACCCACGGGAGACGGGCAGGCAGGGCGCAGTGTGGATTTGGCTGTGTCCACTCACCCACGGGAGACGGGCAGGCAAGGCGCAGTGTGGATCTGGCTGTGTCCACTCACCCACGGGAGACGGGCAGAAAGGGCGCTGTGTGGATCTTGCTCTGTCCACTGACCCACGGCAGACGGGCAGGCAGGGCGCAGTGCGGATCTGGCTGTGTCCAATCACCCACGGCAGATGGGCAGGCAGGGCGCAGTGCGGATCTGGCTGTGTCCACTCACCCACGGCAGACGGTCAGGCAGGGTGCAGTGCGGATCTGGCTCTGTCCACTCACCCTTGGGAGACGGGTAGGCAGGGCGCAGTGTGGATCTGGCTGTGTCCACTCACCCACGGGAGACGGGCAGAGAGAGTGCTGTGTTGATCTGGCTGTGTCCACACACCCACGGGAGACGGGTAGGCAAGGCGCAGTGTGGATCTGGCTGTGTCCACTCACCAGCGGGAGACGGGCAGAGAGGGTGCCTTGTGGATCTGGCTATGTACACTGACCCCCGGCAGATGGGCAGGCAGGGCGCAGTGCGGATCTGGCTGTGTCCACTCACCCACGGCAGACCGGCTGGCAGGGCGCAGTGCGGATCTGGCTGTGTCCACTCACCCACAAGAGATGGGCAGAGAGGGTCCTGTGTGGATCTGGCTATGTCCACTGACCCACGGCAGACGGTCAGGCATAGTGCTGTGCGGATCTGGCTGTGTCCACTCACCCACGGCAGACGATCAGGCAGGGCGCAGTGCGGATCTGGCTGTGTCAACTCACCCACGGGAGACGGGCAGGCAAGGTGCATTGTGGATCTGGCTGTGTCTACTCACCCACGGGTGACGGACAGAGAGGGTGCTGTGTGGAACTGGCTCTGTCCACTGACCCACGGCAGACGGGCCGGCAGGGCGCAGTGCGGATCTGGCTGTGTCCACTCACCCACGGCAGACGGGCTGGCAGAGCGCAGTGCGGATCTGGCTGTGTCCACTCACCCACGGGAGACGGGCAGTCAAGGCCCAGTGTGGATCTGCCTATGTCCACTCACCCACAGGAGATGGGCAGGCAGGGCGCAGTGCGGATATGGCTGTGTCCCTTCACCCACGGGAGACGGTCAGAGAGGGTGCTGTGTGGATCGGGCTATGTCCACTGACCCACGGCAGACGTGCATGCAGGGCACAGTGCGGATCTGGCTGTGTCCACTCACCCACAGCAGACGTTTAGGCAGGGCGCAGTGCAGATCTGGCTGTGTCCAGTCACCCACGCGAGACGAGCAGGCGGGGCACAGTGCGGATCTGGCTGTGTACAATCACCCACGGGAGTCGGGCAGGCAGGGCGCAGTGCGGATCTGGCTGTGTCCACTCACCCACGGGAGATGGGCAGGCAATGCGTAGTGTGGATCTGGCTGTGTCCACTCACCCACGGGAGAAGGGCAGAGAGGGTGCTGTGTGGATCTGGCTATGTCCGCAGTCCCACGGCAGACGGGTAGGCAGGGCGCAGTGCGGATCTGGCTGTGTCCACTGACCCACGGCAGACGGGCAAACAGGGTGCAGTGCGGATCTTGCTTGGCCACTCACCCACGGGAGACTGGCAGGCAAGGCGCAGTGTGGATATGGCTGTGTCCACTCACCCAAGGGAGACGGGCAGAGAGGGTGCCGTGTGGATCTGGCTATGTCCACTGACCCACGGCAGACGGGCAGGCAGGGCGCAGTGCGGATCTGGCTGTATCCCCTCACCCACGGCAGACGGTCAGGCAGGGCGCAGTGCGGATCTGGCTGTGTACACTCACCCACGGCAGACGGTCAGGCAGGGCGCAGTGCGGATCTGGCTTTGTCCACTCATCCGCGGGAGACGGGCAGGCAAGGCGCGGTGCGGATCTGGCTGTGTCCACTCACCCACGGGAAACAGGTGGCAGGGCGCAGTGCGGATCTGGCTGTGTCCACTCACCCACGGCAGACGGTCAGGCAGGGCGCAGTGCGGATTTGGCTGTGTCCACTCATCCACGGGATACAGGTAGGCAAGGCGCAGTGTGGATCTGGCTGTGTCCACTCACCCACGGGAGACGGGCAGAGAGGGTGCTGTGTGGATCTGGCTATGTCCACTGACCCACGGCAGACGGGCAGGCAGGGCGCAGTGCGGATCTGGCTGTGTCCACTCACAGAAGGGAGACGGGCAGGCAGGGCGCAGTGCGGATCTGGCTGTGTCCACTCACCCACAGCAGACGGGCAGGCAGGGCGCAGTACGGATCTGGCTAAGTCCACTCACCCACGGGAGACGGGCAGGCAAGGCGCAGTGTGCATCTGGCTGTATCTACTGACCAACGGGAGATGGACAGAGAGGGTGCTGTGTGGATCTGGCCCTGTCCACTGACCCACGTCAGACGGGCCGGCAGAGCGCAGTGCGGATCTGGATATGTCCAGTCACCCACGGCAGACGGGCAGGCAGGGCGCAGTGAGGATCTGGCTGTGTCTACTCACCCACGGGAGATGGGAAGGAAAGGCGCAGTGTGGATCTGGCTGTGTCCACTCACCCACGGGAGACAGGCAGAGAGGGTGCTGTGTGGATCTGGCTATGTCCACTGACCCACGGCAGACGGGAAGGCATGGCGCAGTGCGGATCTGGCTGTGTTCACTCACACACGGCAGATGGGCCGGCAGGGCGCAGTGGGGTTCTTGCTGTGTCCACTCACCCATGGGAGACGGGCAGGCAAGGCGCAGTGGGGATCTGGCTGTGTCCACTCTCCCACGGGAGACGGACAGAGAGGGTGCTGTGTGGATCTGGCCCTGTCCACTGACCAACGACAGACGGGCAGGCAGGGCGCAGTGCGGATCTGGCTGTGTGCACTCACACACGGCAGACGGGCAGGCAGGGCGCAGTGCGGATCTGGCTGTGTCCAGTAAACCACGGGAGACGGGAAGGCAAGGCGCAGTGTGGATCTGGCTGTGTCCACTCACCCACGGGAGACGGGCAGAGAGGGTGCTGTGTGGATCTGGCTATGTCCACTGACCAACGGCAGACGGGCAGGCTGTGCGCAGTGCGGATCTGGCTGTGTCCACTCACCCACGGCAGACGGGCCGGCAGGGCGCAGTGCGGATCTGGCTGTGTCCACTCACCCAAGGGAGACGGGCAGGCAACGCGCAGTGTGGATCTGGCTGTGTCCACTCACCCACTGGAGACGGGCAGAGAGGGTGCTGTGTGGATCTGGCTATGTCCACTGACCAACGGCAGACAGGCAGGCAGGGCGCAGTGCGGATCTGGCTGTGACCACTCACTCACGGCAGACGGGCAGGCAGGGCGCAGTGTGGATCTGGCTGTGTCCACTCACCCACGGGAGACGGGTAGGCAAGGCGCAGTGTGGATCTGGCTATGTCCACTGACCCACGGGAGATGGGCAGAGAGGGTGCTGTGTGGATCTGGCTATGTCCACTGATCCACGGTAGACGGGTAGGGAGGGCGCAGTGTGGATCTGGCTATGTCCACTCTCCCACGAGAGACGGGGAGGCAGGGCGCAGTGCGTATCTGGATGTGTCCACTCACACACGGCAGAAGGAAGGGAGGGCGCAGTGCAGATCTGGCTGTGTCCACTCACCCATGGGAGACTGGCAGGCAAGGCGCAGTGTGGATCTGGCTGTGTCCACTCACCCACGGGACACGGGCAGAGAGTTTGCTGTGTGGATCTGGCTATGTCCACTGATCCACGGCAGACGGGTAGGGAGGGTGCAGTGCAGATCTCGCTGTGTCCACTCACCCACGGCAGACGGGCAGGCTGGCGCAATGCGGATCTGGCTGTGTCCACTCACCCACGGGAGACGGCGTGGCAAGGTGCAGTGTGGATCTGGCTGTGTCCACTCACCCACGGGAGACGGGCAGAGAGTGTGCTGTGTGGATCTGGTTATGTACACTGACCCACGGCAGACGGGCAGGCAGGGCGCAGTGCGGATCTGGGTGTGTCCACTCACCCACGGGAGACGGGCAAAGAGGGTGCTGTGTGGATCTGCCTATGTACACTGACCCACGTCAGATGGGCAGGCAGGGCGCAGTGCGAATCTGGCTGTGTCCAATAACCCACGGCAGACGGGCAGGCAGGGTGCAGTGCGGATCTGGCTGTGTCCAATCACCCACGGCAGAGGGGCAGGCAGGGCGCAGTGAGGATCTGGCTGTGTCCACTCACCCACGGCACATGGTCAGGCAGGGCGCAGTGCGGATCTGGCTGTGTCCAATCACCCACGGGAGACGGGTAGGCAAGGCGCCGTGTGGATCTGGCTGTGTCCACTCACCCAGGGGAGACGGGCAGAGAGGGTGCTGTGTGGATCTGGCTATGTCCACTGACCCACGGCAGACGGGCAGGCAGGGCGCAGTGCGGATCTGGCTGTGTCCAATCACCCAGGGGAGACCGGTAGGCAAGGCGCAGTGTGGATCTGGCTGTGTCCACTCACCCACGGGAGACGGGCAGGCAGGGCGCAGTGCGGATCTGGCTGTGTCCACTCACCCACGGCAGACGGGCAGGCAAGGCGCAGTGTGGATCTGGCTGTGTCCACTCACCCACGGGAGACGGGCAGAAAGTGCGCTGTGTGGATCTGGCTCTGTCCACTGACCCACGGCAGACGGGAAGGCAGGGTGCAGTGCGGATCTGGCTGTGTCCAACACCCGCGGCAGACGGGCAGGCAGGGCGCAGTGCGGATCTGGCTGTGTCCACTCACCCATGGGAGACGGGCAGGCAGGGCGCAGTGCGGATCTGGCTGTGTCCACTCACCCACGGGAGACGGGCAGAGAGGGTGCTGTGTGGATCTGGCTATGTCCACTGACCCACGGCAGACGGGCAGGCATGGCGCAGTGCGGATCTGGCTGTGTCCACTCACCCACGGGAGACGGGCAGGCAGGGCGCAGTGTGGATTTGGCTGTGTCCACTCACCCACGGGAGACGGGCAGGCAAGGCGCAGTGTGGATCTGGCTGTGTCCACTCACCCACGGGAGACGGGCAGAAAGGGCGCTGTGTGGATCTTGCTCTGTCCACTGACCCACGGCAGACGGGCAGGCAGGGCGCAGTGCGGATCTGGCTGTGTCCAATCACCCACGGCAGATGGGCAGGCAGGGCGCAGTGCGGATCTGGCTGTGTCCACTCACCCACGGCAGACGGTCAGGCAGGGTGCAGTGCGGATCTGGCTCTGTCCACTCACCCTTGGGAGACGGGTAGGCAGGGCGCAGTGTGGATCTGGCTGTGTCCACTCACCCACGGGAGACGGGCAGAGAGAGTGCTGTGTTGATCTGGCTGTGTCCACACACCCACGGGAGACGGGTAGGCAAGGCGCAGTGTGGATCTGGCTGTGTCCACTCACCAGCGGGAGACGGGCAGAGAGGGTGCCTTGTGGATCTGGCTATGTACACTGACCCCCGGCAGATGGGCAGGCAGGGCGCAGTGCGGATCTGGCTGTGTCCACTCACCCACGGCAGACCGGCTGGCAGGGCGCAGTGCGGATCTGGCTGTGTCCACTCACCCACAAGAGATGGGCAGAGAGGGTCCTGTGTGGATCTGGCTATGTCCACTGACCCACGGCAGACGGTCAGGCATAGTGCTGTGCGGATCTGGCTGTGTCCACTCACCCACGGCAGACGATCAGGCAGGGCGCAGTGCGGATCTGGCTGTGTCAACTCACCCACGGGAGACGGGCAGGCAAGGTGCATTGTGGATCTGGCTGTGTCTACTCACCCACGGGTGACGGACAGAGAGGGTGCTGTGTGGAACTGGCTCTGTCCACTGACCCACGGCAGACGGGCCGGCAGGGCGCAGTGCGGATCTGGCTGTGTCCACTCACCCACGGCAGACGGGCTGGCAGAGCGCAGTGCGGATCTGGCTGTGTCCACTCACCCACGGGAGACGGGCAGTCAAGGCCCAGTGTGGATCTGCCTATGTCCACTCACCCACAGGAGATGGGCAGGCAGGGCGCAGTGCGGATATGGCTGTGTCCCTTCACCCACGGGAGACGGTCAGAGAGGGTGCTGTGTGGATCGGGCTATGTCCACTGACCCACGGCAGACGTGCATGCAGGGCACAGTGCGGATCTGGCTGTGTCCACTCACCCACAGCAGACGTTTAGGCAGGGCGCAGTGCAGATCTGGCTGTGTCCAGTCACCCACGCGAGACGAGCAGGCGGGGCACAGTGCGGATCTGGCTGTGTACAATCACCCACGGGAGTCGGGCAGGCAGGGCGCAGTGCGGATCTGGCTGTGTCCACTCACCCACGGGAGATGGGCAGGCAATGCGTAGTGTGGATCTGGCTGTGTCCACTCACCCACGGGAGAAGGGCAGAGAGGGTGCTGTGTGGATCTGGCTATGTCCGCAGTCCCACGGCAGACGGGTAGGCAGGGCGCAGTGCGGATCTGGCTGTGTCCACTGACCCACGGCAGACGGGCAAACAGGGTGCAGTGCGGATCTTGCTTGGCCACTCACCCACGGGAGACTGGCAGGCAAGGCGCAGTGTGGATATGGCTGTGTCCACTCACCCAAGGGAGACGGGCAGAGAGGGTGCCGTGTGGATCTGGCTATGTCCACTGACCCACGGCAGACGGGCAGGCAGGGCGCAGTGCGGATCTGGCTGTATCCCCTCACCCACGGCAGACGGTCAGGCAGGGCGCAGTGCGGATCTGGCTGTGTACACTCACCCACGGCAGACGGTCAGGCAGGGCGCAGTGCGGATCTGGCTTTGTCCACTCATCCGCGGGAGACGGGCAGGCAAGGCGCGGTGCGGATCTGGCTGTGTCCACTCACCCACGGGAAACAGGTGGCAGGGCGCAGTGCGGATCTGGCTGTGTCCACTCACCCACGGCAGACGGTCAGGCAGGGCGCAGTGCGGATTTGGCTGTGTCCACTCATCCACGGGATACAGGTAGGCAAGGCGCAGTGTGGATCTGGCTGTGTCCACTCACCCACGGGAGACGGGCAGAGACGGTGCTGTGTGGATCTGGCTATGTCCACTGACCCACGGCAGACGGGCAGGCAGGGCGCAGTGCGGATCTGGCTGTGTCCACTCACAGACGGGAGACGGGCAGGCAGGGCGCAGTGCGGATCTGGCTGTGTCCACTCACCCACAGCAGACGGGCAGGCAGGGCGCAGTACGGATCTGGCTAAGTCCACTCACCCACGGGAGACGGGCAGGCAAGGCGCAGTGTGCATCTGGCTGTATCTACTGACCAACGGGAGATGGACAGAGAGGGTGCTGTGTGGATCTGGCCCTGTCCACTGACCCACGTCAGACGGGCCGGCAGAGCGCAGTGCGGATCTGGATATGTCCAGTCACCCACGGCAGACGGGCAGGCAGGGCGCAGTGAGGATCTGGCTGTGTCTACTCACCCACGGGAGACGGGCAGGCAAGGCGCAGTGTGGATCTGGCTGTGTCCACTCACTCACAAGAGACAGGCAGAAAGGGCGCTGTGTGGATCTGGCTATTTCCACTGACCTAGGGCAGACGGGCAGGCAGGGCGCAGTGCGGATGTGGCTGTGTCCACTCACCCACGGCAGACGGTCAGGCAGGGCGCAGTGCGGATCTGGCTGTGTCCACTCACCCACGGGAGACGGGCAGAGAGGGTGTCGTGTGGATTTGGCTATGTCCACTGACCCACCGGAAACCGGCAGGCAGGGCGCACTGCGGATCTGGCTGTGTCCCCTCACCCACAGCAGACGGTCAGGCAGGGCGCAGTGCGGATCTTGCTGTGTCCCCTCACCCACGGCAGACGGTCAGGCAGGGCGCAGTGCGGATCTGGCTGTGTCCACTCACCCAAGGGAGACGGGCAGGCAAGGCGCAGTGTGGATTTGGCTGTGTCCACTCACCCTCGGGAGACGGGCAGAGAGGGTGCTGTGTGGTCTGGATATGTCCACTGACCGACGGCAGAAGGGCAGGCAGGGCGCAGTGCGGATCTGGCTGTGTCCCCTCACCAACGGCACACGGTCAGGCAGGGCGCAGTGCGGATCTGGCTGTGTCCACTCACCCACGGGAGACGGGCAGGCAGGGCGTAATGCGGATCTGGCTTTGTCCACTCACCCAGGGCCCACGGGCAGGCAGGGCGCAGTGCGGATATGGCTGTGTCCACTCACCCATGGGAGACGGGCAGGCAAATCGCAGTGTGGATCTGGCTGTGTCCACTCACCCACAGGAGACGGGCAGAGAGGATGCAGTGAGGATCTGGCTGTTTCCACTCACCCACGGGAGACGGGCAGGCAGGGCGCAGTGCGGATCTGGCTGTGTCCACTCACCCACGGCAGACGGGCAGGCAGGGCTCAGTGCGGATCTGGCTGTGTCCACTCACCCACAGGAGACGGGCAGGCTAGGCGCAGTGTGGAGCTGGCTGTGTCCACTCACCCACGGGAGACGGGCAGGCAGGGTGCAGTGCGGATCTGGCTGTGTCCCCTCACCCACGGGAGACGGGTAGGCAAAGCGCAATGTGGATCTGGCTGTGTCCACTCACCCACGTTAGACGGTCAGAGAGGGTGCCGTGTGGATCTGGCTATGTCCACTCACCCACGGGAGACGGGCAGGCAGGGCGCAGTGCGAATTGGGCTGTGTCCCCTCACCCACGGCAGACGGTCAGGCAGGGCGCAGTGCGGAATTGGATATGTCCACTCACCCACGGGAGACGGGCAGGCAGGGCGCAGTGCGAATTAGGCTGTGTCCCCTTACCCACGGCAGACGGTCAGGCAGGGCACAGTGCGAAATTGGCTATGTCCACTCACCCACGGGAGACGGGCAGGCATGGCGCAGTGCGGATCTGGCTGTGTCCACTCACCCAGGGGAGACGGGTAGGCAAAGCACAGTGTGGATCTGGCTGTGTCCACTCACCCACTGGAGACGGGCAGGCACGGCGCAGTGCGGATCTGGCTGTGTCCACTCACCCACAGCAGACGGGCAGGCAGGGCGCAGTGCGGATCTGGCTTTGTCCACTCACCCAGGGGAGACGGGTAGGCAAAGCGCAGTGTGGATCTGGCTGTGTCCACTCACCCACGGGAGACGAGCAGAGAGGGTGCCGTGTGGATCTGGCTATGTCCACTGACCCACGGCAGACGGGCAGGCAGAGCGCAGTGCGGATCTGGCTTTGTCCACTCACCCAGGGCAGACGGGCAGGCAGGGCGCAGTGCGGTTCTGGCTGTGTCCACTCACTCATGGGAGACGGGCAGGCAAGGCGCAGTGTGGATCTGGCTGTGTCCACTCACCCACAGGAGACGGGCAGAGAGTGTGCAGTGAGGATCTGGCTGTTTCCACTCACCCATGGGAGACGGGCAGGCAGGGCGCAGTGCAGATCAGGCTGTGTCCACTGACCCACGGCAGACGGGCAGGCAGGGCGAAGTGCGGATGTGGCTGTGACCAAACACCCACGGCAGACGGGCAGGCATGGCGCAGTGCGGATCTGGCTGTGTCCACTCACCCACGGGAGACGGGCAGGCAAAACACAGTGTGGATCTGGCTGTGTCCACTCACCCACGGGAGACGGGCAGAGAGGGTGCTGTGTGGATCTGTCTATGTCCACTGACCCACGGCAGACGGGCAGGCAGGGCGCAGTGCATATCTGGCTGTGTCCACTCACCCACGGCAGATGGTGTGGCAGGGAGCAGTGCGGATCTGGCTGTGTCCACTCACCCACGGTAGACGGGCAGAGAGGGTGCCGTGTGTATCTGGCTACGTCCAGAGACCCACGGCAGACGGGCAGGCAGGGCGCAGTGCGGATCTGGCTGTGTCCACTCACCCACGGCAGACGGGCAGGCAGAGCGCAGTGCGGATCTGGCTGTGTCCCCTGACCCACCGCAGACGGGCATGCAGGGCGCACTGCGGATCTGGCTGTGTCCACTCACCCACGGGAGACTGGCAGAAAATGCGCTGTGTGGATTTGGCTAAGTCCACTGACCCACGGCAGACGGGCAGGAAGGGCGCAGTGCGGATCTGGCTGTGTCCCCTCACCCACGGCAGACGGTCAGGCAGGGCGCAGTGCGGATCTGGCTGTGTCCACTCACCCAAGGGAGACGGGCAGGCAATGTGCAGTGTGGATCTGGCTGTGTCCACTCACCCACGGGAGACGGGCAGAGAGGGTGCTGTGTGGATCTGGCTATGTCAAGTGACCCACGGCAGACGGGCAGGCAGGGCGCAGTGCGGATCTGCCTGTGTCCACTGACCCACGGCAGACGGGCAGGCAGGGCGCAGTGTGGATCTGGCTATGTCCACTCACCCACGGGAGACGGGCAGAGAGGGTGCTGTGTGGATCTGACTATGTACACTGACCACGGCAGACGGTCCGGCAGGGCGGTATGCGGATCTGGCTGTGTCCACTCACCGACGGCAGACGGTCAGGAAGGGCGCAGTGCGGATCTGGCTGTGTCCACTCACCCACGGGAGACGGGCAGGCAGGGCGCAGTGCGGATCTGACTGTGTCTACTCACCCACGGGAGACGGGCAGGCAAGGCGCAGTGTGGATCTGGCTGTGTCCACTCACCCACGGCAGACGAGCAGGCAGGGCGCAGTGCGGATCTGGCTGTGTCCACTCACCCACGGGAGACTGGCAGGCAAGGCGCAGTGTGGATCTGGCTGTGTCCACTCACTCACAAGTGACGGGCAGAAAGGGCGCTGTGTGGATCTGGCTATGTCCACTGACCCACGGCAGACGGGCAGGCAGAGCGCAGTGCGGATCTGGCTGTGTCCAATCACCCATGGCTGACGAGCAGGCATGGCGTAGTGCAGATATGGCTTTGTTCACTCACCCACGGCAGATGGTCAGGCAGGGCGCAGTGTGGATCTGGCTATGTCCAGTCACCCACGGGAGACGGTCAGAGATGGTGCTGTGTGGATCTGGCTATGTCCACTGTCCCACGGCAGACGGGCAGGCAGGGCGCAGTGCGGATCGGGCTGTGTCCACTGACCCACGGCAGACGGGCAGGCAGGGCGCAGTGCGTATCTGCCTCTGTCCACTCACCCACGGGAGACGGGCAGGCAAGGCGCAGTGTGAATCTGGCTGTGTCCACTCACCCACGGGAGACGGGCAAGGGGGTGCTGTGTGGATCTGGCTATGTACATTGACACACGGCAGACGGGCAGGCAGGGCGGTGTGCGGATCTGGCTGTGTCTACTCATCCACGGGAGACGGGCAGGCAGGGAGCAGTGCGGATCTGGCTGTGTCCACTCACCCACGGGAGACGGGCAGGCAAGGCGCAGTGTGGATCTGTCTTTGTCCACTCACCCACGGGAGAAGGGCAGAGAGGGTGATGTGTGGATCTGGCTATGTCCACTGACCCACGACAGACGGGCAGGCAGGGTGCAGTGTGGACCTGGCTGTGTCCCCTCACCCACGGCAGACGGTCAGCCAGGGCGCAGTGCGGAATTGGCTATGTCCACTCACCACGGGAGACGGGCAGGCAGGGCTCAGTGCGAATTAGGCTGTGTCCCCTCACCCACGGCAGACGGTAAGGCAGGGCGCAGTGCGGAATTGGCTATGTCCCCTCACCCACGGCAGACGGTCAGGCACGGCGCAGTGCGGAATTGGCTATGTCCACTCACCCACGGGAGACGGGCAGGCAGGGCGCAGTGCGGATCTGGCTGTGTCCACTCACCCAGGGGAGACGGGTATGCAAAGCGCAGTGCGGATCTGGCTGTGTCCACTCATCCACGGCAGACGGTCAGGCAGGGCGCAGTGCGGAATTGGCTGTGTCCAGTCACCCACGGGGGACAAGTAGTCAAGGCGCAGTGTGGATCTGGCTGTGTCCACTCACCCACGAGAGACGGGCAGAGAGGGTCCTGTGAGGATCTGCCTATATCCACTGACCCACGGTAGACGGGAAGGCAGGGCACACAGCGGATCTGGCTGTGTCCACTCACACATGGCAGACGGGCAGGCACGGCGCAGTGTGGATCTGGCTGTGTCCACTCACCCACGGGAGACGGGCAGAGAGGGTGCTGTGTGGATCTGGCTATGTACACTGACCCACGGCCGACGGGCAGGCAGAGCGCAGTGCGGATCTGGCTGTGTCCAAATACCCACGGCTGACGGGCAGGCAGGGCGCACTGCGGATCTGGCTGTGTCCACTCACCCACGGCATACGGTCAGGCAGGGCGCAGTGTGGATCTGGCTGTGTCCACTCACCCACGGGAGACGGGTAGGCAAGGCGCAGTGGGGATCTGGCTGTATGCACTCACCCACGAGAGACGGGCAGAGAGGGTGCTGTGTGGATCTGGCTATATCCACTGACCCACGGCCGACGGGCAGGCAGGGCGCAGTGCGGATCTGGCTGTGTCCACTCACCCACGGCAGACGGGCAGGCAGGGCGCAGTGCGTATCTGGCTGTGTCTACTCACCCACGGGAGACGGGCAGGCAATGCGCAGTGTGGATCTGGCTGTGTCCACTCACCCACGGGAGACGAGCAGGCAGGGCGCAGTGCGGATCTGGCTGTGTCCACTCACCCAAAGGAGACGGGCAGGCAAGGTGCTGTGTGGATCTGGCTGTGTCCACTCACCCACGGGAGACGGGCAGAGAGGGTGCTGTGTGGATCTGGCTATGTACACTGACCCACGGCAGATGGGCAGGCAGGGCGCAGTGCGGATCTGGCTGTGTCCACTCACCCAGGGGAGACGGGCAGGCAAGGCGCAGTGTGGATCTGGCTGTGTCCACTCACCCACGGAAGACGGGCAGGCTGGGCGCAGTGCGGATCTGGCTGTGTCCACTCACCCACGGGAGACGGGCAGGCAAGGCGCAGTGTGGATCTGGCTGTGTCCACTCACCCACGGGAGACGGGCAGAGAGGGCGCTGTGTGGATCTGGCTATGTCTTCTGACCCACGGCAGACGGGCAGGCAGGGCGCAGTGCGTATCTGGCTGTGTCCACTCACCCACGGCAGAGGGTCAGGCAGGGCGCAGAGCGGATTTGGCTGTGTCCACTCACCCACGGGAGACGGGCAGGCAAGGCGCAGTGCGGATCTAGCTGTGTCCACTCACCCACGGGAGACGGGCAGGCAGAACGTAGTGCGGATCTGGCTGTGTCCACTCACCCACGGGAGACGGGCAGGCAAGGTGCACTGTGGATCTTGCTGTGAACACTCACCCACGGGAGACCTGCAGGGAGGGTGCTGTGTGGATCTAGCGATGTCCACTGACCCACGGCAGACGAGCAGGCAGGGCGCAGTGCGGATCTGGCTGTGTCCACTCACCCACGGGAGACCGGCAGGCAGGGCGCAGTGCGGATCTGGCTGCGTCCACTCACCCACGGCCGATGGGCAGTCAGGGCGCAGTGCGGATCAGGCTGTGTCCACACACCCACGGGAGACGGGCAGAAAGGGCTCTGTGTGGATCTGGCTATGTACACTGACCCACAACAGACGGGCAGGCAGGGCGCAGGGCGGATCTGGCTGTGTCCACTCACTCACGGGAGACCGGCATGCAGGGCGCAGTGCGGATCTGGCTGTGTCCACTCACCCACGGCATTCGGGCTGGCAGGGCGCAGTGCGGATCTGGCTGTGTCCAATCACCCACAGCAGACGGGCAGGCAGGGTGCAGTGTGGATCTGGCTGTGTCCACTCACCCACGGTAGACGGGCAGGCAAGGTGCACTGTGGATATTGCTGTGACCACTCACCCACGGGAGACGGGCAGAGAGGGTTCTGTGTGGATATAGCTAAGTCCACTGACCCACGGCAGACGGGCAGGCAGGGCGCAGTGCGGATCTGGCTGTGTCCCCTCACCCACGGCACACGGTCAGGCAGGGCGCAGTGCGGATCTGGCTGTGTCCACTCACCCACGGGAGACGGGCAGGCAGGGCGCAGTGCGGATCTGGCTGTGTCCCCTCACCCACGGGAGACGGGTAGGCAAAGCGCAGTGCGAAATTGGCTATGTCCACTCACCCACGGGAGACGGGCAGGCATGGCGCAGTGTGGATCTGGCTGTGTCCAATCACCCAGGGGAGACGGGTAGGCAAAGCGCAGTGTGGATCTGGCTGTGTCCACTCACCCACTGGAGACGGGCAGGCACGGCGCAGTGCGGGTCTGGCTGTGTCCACTCACCCACGGGAGACGGGAAGGCAAGGCGCACTGTGGATCTTGCTGTGAACACTCACCCACGGGAGATGGGCGGAGAGGGTGCTGTGTGTATCTAGCTATGTCCACTAACCCACGGCAGACGGGCAGGCAGGTCGCAGTACGGACCTGACTGTGTTAACTCACCCACGGCAGACGGGCTGGCAAGGCGCAGTGTGGATCTGGCTGTGTCCACTCACCCACGGGAGACGGGCAGAGAGGGTGCTGTGTGGATCTGGCTATGTCCACTGACCCACGGCAGACGGGCAGGCAGGGCGCAGTGCGGATCGGGCTGTGTCCAATCACCCACGGCAGACGGGCAGGCAGGGCGCAGTGTGGATCTGGCTATGTCCAGTCACCCACGGGAGACGGTCAGAGATGGTGCTGTGTGGATCTGGCTATGTCCACTGACCCACGGCAGACGGGCAGGCAGGGCGCAGTGCGGATCGGGCTGTGTCCACTGACCCACGGCAGACGGGCAGGCAGGGCGCAGTGCGGATCTGGCTGTGTCCACTCACCCTCGGGAGACGGGTAGGCAAGGCGCAGTGTGGATCTGGCCGTGTCCACTCACCCACGGGAAACGGGCAGAGAGTGTCCTGTGTGGATCTGGCTATGTCCACTTACCCACGGCAGACGGGCAGGCAGGGCGCAGTGCGGATCTGGCTGTGTCCACTCACCCATGGCAGACGGGCAGGCAGGGCGCAGTGCGGATCTGGCTGTGTCCACTCACCCACGGGAGACGGGCAGGCAAGGCGCAGTGTGGATCTGGCTGTGTCCACTCACCCACGGGAGACGGGCAGAGAGGGCGCTGTGTGGATCTGGCTATGTCTTCTGACCCACGGCAGACGGGCAGGCAGGGCGCAGTGCGGATCTGGCTGTGTCCACTCACCCACGGCAGAGGGTCAGGCAGGGCGCAGAGTGGATTTGGCTGTGTCAACTCACCCACGGGAGACGGGCAGGCAAGGCGCAGTGCGGATCTAGCTGTGTCCACTCACCCACGGGAGACGGGCAGGCAGAACGTAGTGCGGATCTGGCTGTGTCCACTCACCCACGGGAGACGGGCAGGCAAGGTGCACTGTGGATCTTGCTGTGAACACTCACCCACGGGAGACCTGCAGGGAGGGTGCTGTGTGGATCTAGCGATGTCCACTGACCCACGGCAGACGGGCAGGCAGGGCGCAGTGCGGATCTGGCTGTTTCCACTCACCCACGGGAGACCGGCAGGCAGGGCGCAGTGCGGATCTGGCTGTGTCCACTCACCCATGGGAGACGGGCAGGCAAGGCGCAGTGTGGATCTGGCTGTGTCCACTCACCCACGGGAGACGGGCAGAGAGGGTCTGTGTTGATCTTGCTATGTCCACTGACCTACGGCAGACGTTCAGGCAGGGCGCAGTGCGGATCTGGCTGTGTCCAATCACCCACAGCAGACGGGCAGGCAGGGTGCAGTGTGGATCTGGCTGTGTCCACTCACCCACGGTAGACGGGCAGGCAAGGTGCACTGTGGATATTGCTGTGAAAACTCACCCACGGGAGACGGGCAGAGAGGGTTCTGTGTGGATATAGCTAAGTCCACTGACCCACGGCAGACGGGCAGGCAGGGCGCAGTGCGTATCTGGCTGTGTCCAATCACCCACGGCAGACGGGCAGGCAGGGCGCAGTGCGGATCTGGCTTTGTCCACTCACCCACGGGAGAGGGTCAGGCATGGCGCAGTGCGGATCTGGCTGTGTCCACTCACCCACGGGAGACGGGTAGTCAAGGCGCAGTGTGGATCTGGCTATGTCCACTGACCCACGGGAGACGAACAGAGAGGGTGCTGTGTGGATCTGGCTATGTCGACTGACCCACGGCAGACGGGCAGGCAGGGCGCAGTGCGGATCTGTCTGTGTCCGCTGACCCACGGCAGACGGGCAGGCAGGGCGCAGTGCGGATCTGGCTGTGTCCACTAACACACGGGAGACGGGCAGGCAAGGCGCAGTGTGGATCTGGCTGTGTCCACTCACCAACGGGAGACGGGCAAGGGGGTGTTGTGTGGATCTGGCTATGTCCACTGACCCAGGGCAGACGGGAAGGCAGGGCGGTGTGCGGATCTGGCTGTGTCCACTCACCCACGGCAGAGGGTCAGGCAGGGCGCAGAGCGGATCTGGCTGTGTCCACTGACCCATGGGAGACGGGCAGGCAAGGCGCAGTGCAGATCTGGCTGTGTCCACTGTCCCACGGCACACGGGCAGGCAGGGCGCAGTGCGGATCTGGCTGTGTCCACTCACCCACGGGAGACGGGCATGCAATGCGCAGTGTGGATCTGACTGTGTTTACTCACCCACGGGAGACGGGCAGAGAGGGTGCTGTGTGGATCCGGTTATATACACTGACCCACGGCAGACGGGCAGGCAGGGCCGTGTGAGGATCTGGCTGTGTCCACTCACCAACGGCAGACGGTCAGGCAGGGCGCAGTGCGGATCTGGCTGTGTCCACTCACCCACGGGCGATGGGTAGGCAAGGCGCAGTGTGGATCTGGGTGTGTCCACTCACCCACGAGAGACAGGCAGAGAGGGTGCTGTGTGGATCTGGCTATGTCCACTGACCCACGGCAGACGGGCAGGCAGGGCGCAGTGCGGATCTGGCTGTGTCCACTCACCCACGGCAGACGGTCAGGCAGGGCGCAGTGCGGATCTGGCTGTGTCCACTCACACACGGGAGACGGGTAGGCAGGGCGCAGTGGGGATCTGGCTGTGTCCACTCACCCACGGGAGACGGGCAGAGAGAGTGCTTGTGGATCTGGCTATGTCCACTGACCCACGGCAGACGGGCAGGCAGGGCGCAGTGCGGATCTGGCTGAGTCCACTCACCCACGGGAGACGGGTAGGCAAAGCGCAGTGTGGATCTGGCTGTGTCCACTCACCAGCGGGAGACGGGCAGAGAGGGTGCCTTGTGGATCTGGCTATGTCCACTGACCCCCGGCAGATGGGCAGGCAGGGCGCAGTGCGGATCTGGCTGTGTCCACTCACCCACGGCAGACCGGCTGGCAGGGCGCAGTGCGGATCTGGCTGTGTCCACTCACCCACAAGAGATGGGCAGAGAGGGTCCTGTGTGGATCTGGCTATGTCCACTGACCCACGGCAGACGGTCAGGCATAGTGCTGTGCGGATCTGGCTGTGTCCACTCACCCACGGCAGACGATCAGGCAGGGCGCAGTGCGGATCTGGCTGTGTCAACTCACCCACGGGAGACGGGCAGGCAAGGTGCATTGTGGATCTGGCTGTGTCTACTCACCCACGGGTGACGGACAGAGAGGGTGCTGTGTGGAACTGGCTCTGTCCACTGACCCACGGCAGACGGGCCGGCAGGGCGCAGTGCGGATCTGGCTGTGTCCACTCACCCACGGCAGACGGGCTGGCAGAGCGCAGTGCGGATCTGGCTGTGTCCACTCACCCACGGGAGACGGGCAGTCAAGGCCCAGTGTGGATCTGCCTATGTCCACTCACCCACAGGAGATGGGCAGGCAGGGCGCAGTGCGGATATGGCTGTGTCCCTTCACCCACGGGAGACGGTCAGAGAGGGTGTTGTGTGGATCGGGCTATGTCCACTGACCCACGGCAGACGTGCATGCAGGGCACAGTGCGGATCTGGCTGTGTCCACTCACCCACAGCAGACGTTTAGGCAGGGCGCAGTGCAGATCTGGCTGTGTCCAGTCACCCACGCGAGACGAGCAGGCGGGGCACAGTGCGGATCTGGCTGTGTACAATCACCCACGGGAGTCGGGCAGGCAGGGCGCAGTGCGGATCTGGCTGTGTCCACTCACCCACGGGAGATGGGCAGGCAATGCGTAGTGTGGATCTGGCTGTGTCCACTCACCCACGGGAGAAGGGCAGAGAGGGTGCTGTGTGGATCTGGCTATGTCCGCAGTCCCACGGCAGACGGGTAGGCAGGGCGCAGTGCGGATCTGGCTGTGTCCACTGACCCACGGCAGACGGGCAAACAGGGTGCAGTGCGGATCTTGCTTGGCCACTCACCCACGGGAGACTGGCAGGCAAGGCGCAGTGTGGATATGGCTGTGTCCACTCACCCAAGGGAGACGGGCAGAGAGGGTGCCGTGTGGATCTGGCTATGTCCACTGACCCACGGTAGACGGGCAGGCAGGGCGCAGTGCGGATCTGGCTGTATCCCCTCACCCACGGCAGACGGTCAGGCAGGGCGCAGTGCGGATCTGGCTGTGTACACTCACCCACGGCAGACGGTCAGGCAGGGCGCAGTGCGGATCTGGCTTTGTCCACTCATCCGCGGGAGACGGGCAGGCAAGGCGCGGTGCGGATCTGGCTGTGTCCACTCACCCACGGGAAACAGGTGGCAGGGCGCAGTGCGGATCTGGCTGTGTCCACTCACCCACGGCAGACGGTCAGGCAGGGCGCAGTGCGGATTTGGCTGTGTCCACTCATCCACGGGATACAGGTAGGCAAGGCGCAGTGTGGATCTGGCTGTGTCCACTCACCCACGGGAGACGGGCAGAGACGGTGCTGTGTGGATCTGGCTATGTCCACTGACCCACGGCAGACGGGCAGGCAGGGCGCAGTGCGGATCTGGCTGTGTCCACTCACAGACGGGAGACGGGCAGGCAGGGCGCAGTGCGGATCTGGCTGTGTCCACTCACCCACAGCAGACGGGCAGGCAGGGCGCAGTACGGATCTGGCTAAGTCCACTCACCCACGGGAGACGGGCAGGCAAGGCGCAGTGTGCATCTGGCTGTATCTACTGACCAACGGGAGATGGACAGAGAGGGTGCTGTGTGGATCTGGCCCTGTCCACTGACCCACGTCAGACGGGCCGGCAGAGCGCAGTGCGGATCTGGATATGTCCAGTCACCCACGGCAGACGGGCAGGCAGGGCGCAGTGAGGATCTGGCTGTGTCCACTCACCCATGGGAGACGGGCAGGCAAGGCGCAGTGTGGATCTGGCTGTGTCCACTCTCCCACGGGAGACGGACAGAGAGGGTGCTGTGTGGATCTGGCCCTGTCCACTAACCAACGACAGACAGGCAGGCAGGGCGCAGTGCGGATCTGGCTGTGTGCACTCACACACGGCAGACGGGCAGGCAGGGGGCAGTGCGGATCTGGCTGTGTCCAGTAAACCACGGGAGACGGGCAGAGAGGGTGCTGTGTGGATCTGGCTATGTCCACTGACCAACGGGAGACGGGCAGAGAGGGTGCTGTGTGGATCTGGCTATGTCCACTGACCAACGGCAGACGGGCAGGCTGTGCGCAGTGCGGATCTGGCTGTGTCCACTCACCCACGGCAGACGGGCCGGCAGGGCGCAGTGCGGATCTGGCTGTGTCCACTCACCCAAGGGTGACGGGCAGGCAACGCGCAGTGTGGATCTGGCTGTGTCCACTCACCCACTGGAGACGGGCAGAGAGGGTGCTGTGTGGATCTGGCTATGTCCACTGACCAACGGCAGACAGGCAGGCAGGGCGCAGTGCGGATCTGGCTGTGACCACTCACTCACGGCAGACGGGCAGGCAGGGCGCAGTGTGGATCTGGCTGTGTCCACTCACCCACGGGAGACGGGTAGGCAAGGCGCAGTGTGGATCTGGCTATGTCCACTGACCCACGGGAGATGGGCAGAGAGGGTGCTGTGTGGATCTGGCTATGTCCACTGATCCACGGTAGACGGGTAGGGAGGGCGCAGTGTGGATCTGGCTATGTCCACTCTCCCACGAGAGACGGGGAGGCAGGGCGCAGTGCGTATCTGGATGTGTCCACTCACACACGGCAGAAGGAAGGGAGGGCGCAGTGCAGATCTGGCTGTGTCCACTCACCCATGGGAGACTGGCAGGCAAGGCGCAGTGTGGATCTGGCTGTGTCCACTCACCCACGGGACACGGGCAGAGAGGTTGCTGTGTGGATCTGGCTATGTCCACTGATCCACGGCAGACGGGTAGGGAGGGTACAGTGCAGATCTCGCTGTGTCCACTCATCCACGGCAGACGGGCAGGCTGGCGCAATGCGGATCTGGCTGTGTCCACTCACCCACGGGAGACGGCGTGGCAAGGTGCAGTGTGGATCTGGCTGTGTCCACTCACCCACGGGAGACGGGCAGAGAGTGTGCTGTGTGGATCTGGTTATGTACACTGACCCACGGCAGACGGGCAGGCAGGGCGCAGTGCGGATCTGGGTGTGTCCACTCACCCACGGGAGACGGGCAAAGAGGGTGCTGTGTGGATCTGCCTATGTACACTGACCCACGTCAGATGGGCAGGCAGGGCGCAGTGCGAATCTGGCTGTGTCCAATAACCCACGGCAGACGGGCAGGCAGGGTGCAGTGCGGATCTGGCTGTGTCCAATCACCCACGGCAGAGGGGCAGGCAGGGCGCAGTGAGGATCTGGCTGTGTCCACTCACCCACGGCACATGGTCAGGCAGGGCGCAGTGCGGATCTGGCTGTGTCCAATCACCCACGGGAGACGGGTAGGCAAGGCGCCGTGTGGATCTGGCTGTGTCCACTCACCCAGGGGAGACGGGCAGAGAGGGTGCTGTGTGGATCTGGCTATGTCCACTGACCCACGGCAGACGGGCAGGCAGGGCGCAGTGCGGATCTGGCTGTGTCCAATCACCCACGGGAGACCGGTAGGCAAGGCGCAGTGTGGATCTGGCTGTGTCCACTCACCCACGGGAGACGGGCAGGCAGGGCGCAGTGCGGATCTGGCTGTGTCCACTCACCCACGGCAGACGGGCAGGCAAGGCGCAGTGTGGATCTGGCTGTGTCCACTCACCCACGGGAGACGGGCAGACAGGGTGCTGTGTGGATCTGGCTCTGTCCACTGACCCACGGCAGACGGGAAGGCAGGGTGCAGTGCGGATCTGGCTGTGTCCAATCACCCGCGGCAGACGGGCAGGCAGGGCGCAGTGCGGATCTGGCTGTGTCCACTCACCCATGGGAGACGGGCAGGCAGGGCGCAGTGCGGATCTGGCTGTGTCCACTCACCAACGGGAGACGGGCAGAGAGGGTGCTGTGTGGATCTGGCTATGTCCACTGACCCACGGCAGACGGTCAGGCAGGGTGCAGTGCGGATCTGGCTCTGTCCACTCACCCTTGGGAGACGGGTAGGAAGGGCGCAGTGCGGATCTGGCTGTGTCCACTCACCCACGGGAGACGGGCAGGCAGGGCGCAGTGCGGATCTGGCTGTGTCTACTCACCCACGGCAGACGATTAGGCAGGGCGCAGTGCGGATCAGGCTGTGTCCACTCAACAACGGGAGACGGGCAGGCAAGGCGTAGTGTGGTTCTGGCTGTGTCCACTCACCCACAGGAGACGGGCAGAGAGAGTGCTGTGTGGTTCTGGCTACGTACACTGACCCACGGCAGACGGGCACGCAGGGCGCAGTGCGGATCTGAGTGTGTCCACTCACCCACGGGAGACGGGCAAAGAGGGTGCTGTGTGGATCTGCCTATGTACACTGACCCACGTCAGACGGGCAGGCAGGGCGCATTTCGGATCTGGCTGTGTCCAATCACACACGGCAGACGGGCAGGCAGGGCGCAGTGCGGATCTGGCTGTGTCCAATCACCCACGGGATACGGGCAGGCAGGGCGCAGTGCGGATCTGGCTGTGTCCACTCACCCAGGGGAGATGGGCAGAGAGGGTGCTGTGTGGATCTGGCTATGTCCACTGACACACGGCAGACGGGCAGGCAGGGCGCAGTGCGGATCTGGCTGTGTCCACTCACCCACGGGAGACGGGCAGGCAGGGCGCACTGTGGATCTGGTTGTGTCCACTCACCTACGGGAGACGGGCACAGAGTGTGCTGTGTGGACCTGGCTATGTCCACTGACCAACGGCAGACGGGCAGGCAGGGCGCAAAGCGGATCTGGCTGTGTCCTCTCACCCACGGGAGACGGGCAGGCAAGGTGCAGTGTGGATCTGGCTGTGTCCACTCACCCACGGGAGACGGGCAGAGAGGGTTCTGTGTGGATCTGGCTATGTCAACTGACCCACGGAAGACGGGCCGGCAGGGCGCAGTGCGGATCTGGCTGTGTACACTCACATACGGCAGATGGGCAGGCAGGGTGCAGTGCGGATCTGTCTGTGTCCACTCACCCACGGGAGACGGGCAGGCAAGGCGCAGTGTGGATCTGGCTGTGTCCACTCACCCACGAGAGACGGGTAGGCAAGGCGCAGTGTGGATATGGCTATGTCCACTGACCCACGGGAGATGGGCAGAGAGGGTGCTGTGTGGATCTGGCTATGTCCACTGATCCACGGCAGACGGGTAGGGAGGGCGCAGTGTGGATCTGGCTATGTCCACTCTCCCACGGGAGACGGGGAGGCAGGGCGCAGTGCGTATCTGGATGTGTCCACTCACACACGACAGACAGGCAGGGAGGGCGCAGTGCGGATCTGGCTGTGTCCACTCACCCTTGGGAGACTGGCAGGCAAGGCGCAGTGTGGATCTGGCTGTGTTCACTCACCCACGGGAGTCGGGCAGAGAGGTTGCTGTGTGGATCTGGCTATGTCCACTGATCCACGGCAGACGGGTAGGGAGGGCGCAGTGCAGATCTCGCTGTGTCCACTCACCCACGGCAGACGGGCAGGCTGGCGCAATGCGGATCTGGCTGTGTCCACTCACACACGGGAGACGGTGAGGCAAGGTGCAGTGTGGATCTAGCTGTGACCACTCACCCACGGGAGACGGGCAGAGAGGGTACTGTGTGGATCTGACAATGTACACTGACCCACGGCAGACGAGCAGGCAGGGCGCAATGCGGAACTGGCTGTGTCCACTCACCCACTGCAGACGGTCAGGAAGGGCGCAGTGCAGATCTGGCTGTGTCCACTCACCCACGGGAGACGTCCAGGAAGGGCGCAGTGCGGATCTGGCTGTGTCTACTCACCCACGGCATACGATTAGGCAGGGCGCAGTGCGGATCTGGCTGTGTCCACTCACCCACGGGAGACGGGCAGGCAAGGCGTAGTGTGGATCTGGCTGTGTCCACTCACCCACGGGAGACGGGCAGAGATTGTGCTGTGTGGATCTGGCTATGTACACTGACCCACGGCAGACGGGCAGGCAGGGCGCAGTGCGGATCTGGGTGTGTCCACTCACCCACGGGAGACGGGCAAAGAGGGTGCTGTGTGGATCTGCCTATGTACACTGACCCACGTCAGATGGGCAAGCAGGGCGCAGTGCGAATCTGGTTGTGTCCAATCACCCACGGCAGACGGGCAGGCAGGGCGCAGTGCGGATCTGGCTGTGTCCAATCACCCACGGCAGACGGGCAGGCAGGGCGCAGTGAGGATCTGGCTGTGTCCACTCACCCACGGCAGACGGTCAGGCAGGGCGCAGTGCGGATCTGGCTGTGTCCAATCACCCACGGGAGACGGGTAGGCAAGGCGCCGTGTGGATCTGGCTGTGTCCACTCACCCACGGGAGACGGGCAGAGAGGGTGCTGTGTGGATCTGGCTATATCCACTGACACACGGCAGACGGGCAGGCAGGGCGCAGTGCGGATCTGGCTGTGTCCAATCACCCACGGGAGACCTGTAGGCAAGGCGCAGTGTGGATCTGGCTGTGTCCACTCACCCACGGGAGACGGGCAGAGAGAGTGCTGTGTTGATCTGGCTGTGTCCACACACCCACGGGAGACGGGTAGGCAAGGCGCAGTGTGGATCTGGCTGTGTCCACTCACCCACGGGAGACGGGCAGAGAGGGTGCTGTGTTGATCTGGCTGTGTCCACACACCCACGGGAGACGGGTAGGCAAGGCGCAGTGTTGATCTGGCTGTGTCCACTCACCCACGGGTGACGGGCAGAGAGGGTGCTGTGTGGATCTGGCTATGTCCACTGACCCACGGCAGACGGGCAGGCAGGGCGAAGTGCGGATCTGGCTGTGTCCACTCACCCACGGGAGACGGGCAGAAAGGGCGCTGTGTGGATCTGGCTGTGTCCACTCACCCACGGCAGACGGGCAGGCAAGGCGCAGTGTGGATCTGGCTGTGTCCTCTCACCCACGGGAGATGGGCAGAAAGGGCGCTGTGTGG
Source organism: Microcebus murinus (assembly GCF_040939455.1). Classification (NCBI taxonomy): domain Eukaryota; kingdom Metazoa; phylum Chordata; class Mammalia; order Primates; family Cheirogaleidae; genus Microcebus; species Microcebus murinus. The sequence goes on along the minus strand of NC_134125.1, from coordinate 31,659,023 downwards.
ATCTGGCTCTGTCCACTGACCCACGGCAAACGGGAAGGCAGGGCGCAGTGCGGATCTGGCTGTGTCCACTCACCCACGGGAGACGGGCAAGGGGGTGCTGTATGTATCTGGCTATGTACACTGACCCACGGCAGACAAGCAGGCAGGGCGGTGTGCGGATCTGGCTGTGTCCACTCACCCACGGGAGACGGGCAGGCAGGGCGCAGTGCGGATCTGGCTGTGTCCACTCACCCACGGGAGACGGGCAGGCAGGGCGCAGTGCGGATCTGGCTGTGTCCACTCACCCACGGCAGACGGGCAGGCAAGGCGCAGTGTGGATCTGGCTTTGTCCACTCACCCAAGGGACACGGGCAGAGAGGGTGCTGTGTGGATCTGGCTATGTCCACTGACCCACGGCAGAGGGGCAGGCAGGGCGCAGTGCGGATCTCGCTGTGTCCAATCACCCACGGCAGACGGTCAGGCAGGGTGCAGTGCGGATCTGGCTGTGTCCACTCACCCACGGGAGACGGGCAGGAAAGGCGCACTGTTGATCTGGCTGTGACCACTCACCCACGGGAGACGGGCAGAGAGGGTGCTGTGTGGATCTGGCTATGTCCACTGAACCACGGCAGACGGTCAGGCAGGGCGCAGTGCGGTTCTGGCGGTGTACACTCACCCACGGGAGACGGGCAGGCAGGGCGCAGTGCGGATCTGGCTATGTCCACTCTCCCACGGGAGACGGGCAGGCAGGGCCCAGTGCGGATCTGGATGTGTCCACTCACACACGGCAGACAGGCAGGGAGGGCGCAGTGCGGATCTGGCTGTGTCCACTCACCCACGGGAGACAGGTAGGCAAGGAGCAGTGTGGATCTGGCTGTGTCCACTCACCCACGGGAGACGGGCAGAGAGGGTGCTGTCCGGATCTGGCTATGTCCACTGACCCACTGCAGACGGGCAGGCAGGGCGCAGTGCGGATGTGGCTGGGTCCAATCACCCACGGCAGACAGGCAGGCAGGGCGCAGTGCGGATCTGGCTGTGTCCACTCACCCACGGCAGACGGTCAGGCAGGGCGCAGTGCGGATCTGGCGGTGTCCACTCACCCACGGGAGTCGGGCAGGCAGGGCGCAGTGTGTATCTGGCTATGTCCACTCTCCCACGGAGGACAAGCAGGCAAGGAGCAGTGTGGATCTGGCTGTGTCCACTCACCCAAGGGACACGGGCAGAGAGGGTTCTGTGTATCTGGCTATGTCCACTGACCCACGGCAGAGGGGCAGGCAGGGCGCAGTGCGGATCTCGCTGTGTCCAATCACGCATGGCAGACGGTCAGGCAGGGTGCAGTGCGGATCTGGCTGTGTCCACTCACCCACGGGAGACGGGCAGGAAAGGCGCACTGTTGATCTGGCTGTGACCACTCACCCACGGGAGACGGGCAGAGAGGGTGCTGTGTGGATCTAGCTATGTCCACTGACCCACGGCAGACGGGCAGACCGGGTACAGTGCGGATCTGGCTGTGTCCAATCACCCACGGCAGACGGGCAGGCAGGGCGCAGTGCGGATCTGGCTGTGTCCACTCACCCACGGTAGACGGTCAGGCAGGGTGCAGTGCGGATCTGGCTGTGTCCACTCACCCAAGGGAGACGGGTAGGCAAGGCACAGTGTGGATCTGGCTGTGTCCACTCACTCACCTGAGATGGGCAGAGAGGGTGCTGTGTGGATCTGGCTATGTCCACTGACCCACAGCAGACGGGCAGGCAGGGCGCAGTGCGGATCTGGCTGTGTCCACTCACCCACGGCAGACGGTCAGGAAGGGCGCAGTGCGGATCTGGCTGTATCCACTCACCCACGGGAGACGGGCAGGCAGGGCGCAGTGCGGATCTGGCTGTGTCCACTCACCCATGGGAGACGGGCAGAGAGGGTGCTGTCTTTATCTGGCCATGTCCTCTACCCACGGCAGACGGGCAGGCAAGGCACAGTGTGGATCTGGCTGTGTCCACTCACCACGGGAGACGGGTAGACAGGGTGCTGAGTGGATCTGGCTATGTAAACTGACCACGGCAGACGGGCAGGCAGGGCGCAGTGCGGATCTGGCTGAGTCCACTCACCCACGGCAGACGGTCAGGCAGGGCGCAGTGCGGATCTGGCAGTGTCCACTCACCCACGGGAGACGGTCAGGCAGGGCGCAGTGCGGATCTGGCTGTGTCCACTCTCCCACTGGAGACGGGCAGGCAGGGCGCAGTGCGGATCTGGCTGTGTCCACTCACCCACGGGAGACGGGCAGAGAGGTTGCTGTGTGGATCTGGCTATGTCCAATGACCCACGGCAGACGGGCAGGGAGGGCACAGTGCGGATCTCGCTGTGTCCACTCACCCACGGCAGACGGGCAGGCAGGGCGCAGTGCGGATCTGGCTGTGTCCACTCACCCATGGCAGACGGGCAGGCAGGGCGCAGTGCGGATCTGGCTGTGTCCACTCACCCACGGCAGACGGTAATGCAAGGCGCAATGTGGATGGCTGTGTCCACTCACCCACGGGAGATGGGCAGAGAGGGTGCTGTGTGGATCTGGCTATGTCCACTGTCCCACGGCAGACGGGCAGGGAGGGCGCAGTGCGGATCTCGCTTTGTCCACTCACCCACGGCAGACGGGCAGGCAGGGCGCAGTGCGGATCTGGCTGTGTCCACTCACCCAGGGCAGACCGGCAAGCAGGGCGCAGTGCGGATCTGGCTGTGTACACTCACCCACGGCAGACGGTAAGGCAAGGCGCAGTGTGGATCTGGCTGTGTCCACTCACCCACGGGAGACGGGCAGAAAGGGCGCTGTGTGGATCTGGCTATGTCCACTGACCGACGGCAGACTGGCAGGCAGGGCACAGTGCGGATCTGGCTGTGTCCACTCACCCACGGTAGACGGGCAGGCAGGGCGCACTGCGGATCTGGCTGTGTCCATTCACCCACGGGAGACGGGTAGGCAAGGCGCAGTGTGGATCTGGCTGTGTCCACTCACCCACGGGAGACGGGCAGAGAGGGTGCTGTCCGGATCTGGCTATGTCCACTGACCCACGGCAGACGGGCAGGCAGGGCGCAGTGTGGATCTGGCTGTGTCCACTCAAAAACGGGAGACAGTCAGAGAGGGTGCTTTGTTGATCTGGCTATGTCCAATGACCCACGGCAGACGGGCAGACAGGGCGCAGTGCGGATCTGGCTGTGTCCACTCACCTACGGCACATGGGCATGCAGGGCGCACTGCGGATGTGGCTGTGTCCACTCACCCACGGGATACGGGCAGGCAGGGCGCAGTGCGGATCTGGCTGTGTCCACTCACCCAGGGGAGATGGGCAGAGAGGGTGCTGTGTGGATCTGGCTATGTCCACTGACACACGGCAGACGGGCAGGCAGGGCGCAGTGCGGATCTGGCTGTGTCCACTCACCCACGGGAGACGGGCAGGCAGGGCGCACTGTGGATCTGGTTGTGTCCACTCACCTACGGGAGACGGGCACAGAGTGTGCTGTGTGGACCTGGCTATGTCCACTGACCAACGGCAGACGGGCAGGCAGGGCGCAAAGCGGATCTGGCTGTGTCCACTCACCCACGGGAGACGGGCAGGCAAGGTGCAGTGTGGATCTGGCTGTGTCCACTCACCCACGGGAGACGGGCAGAGAGGGTTCTGTGTGGATCTGGCTATGTCAACTGACCCACGGAAGACGGGCCGGCAGGGCGCAGTGCGGATCTGGCTGTGTACACACACACACGGCAGATGGGCAGGCAGGGTGCAGTGCGGATCTGTCTGTGTCCACTCACCCACGGGAGACGGGCAGGCAAGGCGCAGTGTGGATCTGGCTGTGTCCACTCACCCACGAGAGACGGGTAGGCAAGGCGCAGTGTGGATATGGCTATGTCCACTGACCCACGGGAGATGGGCAGAGAGGGTGCTGTGTGGATCTGGCTATGTCCACTGATCCACGGCAGACGGGTAGGGAGGGCGCAGTGTGGATCTGGCTATGTCCACTCTCCCACGGGAGACGGGGAGGCAGGGCGCAGTGCGTATCTGGATGTGTCCACTCACACACGACAGACAGGCAGGGAGGGCGCAGTGCGGATCTGGCTGTGTCCACTCACCCTTGGGAGACTGGCAGGCAAGGCGCAGTGTGGATCTGGCTGTGTTCACTCACCCACGGGAGTCGGGCAGAGAGGTTGCTGTGTGGATCTGGCTATGTCCACTGATCCACGGCAGACGGGTAGGGAGGGCGCAGTGCAGATCTCGCTGTGTCCACTCACCCACGGCAGACGGGCAGGCTGGCGCAATGCGGATCTGGCTGTGTCCACTCACACACGGGAGACGGCGAGGCAAGGTGCAGTGTGGATCTGGCTGTGACCACTCACCCACGGGAGACGGGCAGAGAGGGTACTCTGTGGATCTGACAATGTACACTGACCCACGGCAGACGAGCAGGCAGGGCGCAATGCGGAACTGGCTGTGTCCACTCACCCACTGCAGACGGTCAGGAAGGGCGCAGTGCGGATCTGGCTGTGTCCACTCACCCACGGGAGACGTCCAGGAAGGGAGCAGTGCGGATCTGGCTGTGTCTACTCACCCACGGCATACGATTAGGCAGGGCGCAGTGCGGATCTGGCTGTGTCCACTCACCCACGGGAGACGGGCAGGCAAGGCGTAGTGTGGATCTGGCTGTGTCCACTCACCCACGGGAGACGGGCAGAGAGTGTGCTGTGTGGATCTGGCTATGTACACTGACCCACGGCAGACGGGCAGGCAGGGCGCAGTGCGGATCTGGGTGTGTCCACTCACCCACGGGAGACGGGCAAAGAGGGTGCTGTGTGGATCTGCCTATGTACACTGACCCACGTCAGATGGGCAGGCAGGGCGCAGTGCGAATCTGGTTGTGTCCAATCACCCACGGCAGACGGGCAGGCAGGGCGCAGTGCGGATCTGGCTGTGTCCAATCACCCACGGCAGACGGGCAGGCAGGGCGCAGTGAGGATATGGCTGTGTCCACTCACCCACGGCAGACGGTCAGGCAGGGCGCAGTGCGGATCTGGCTGTGTCCAATCACCCACGGGAGACGGGTAGGCAAGGCGCCGTGTGGATCTGGCTGTGTCCACTCACCCACGGGAGACGGGCAGAGAGGGTGCTGTGTGGATCTGGCTATATCCACTGACACACGGCAGACGGGCAGGCAGGGCGCAGTGCGGATCTGGCTGTGTCCAATCACCCACGGGAGACCGGTAGGCAAGGCTCAGTGTGGATCTGGCTGTGTCCACTCACCGACGGGAGACGGGCAGAGAGAGTGCTGTGTTGATCTGGCTGTGTCCACACACCCACGGGAGACGGGTAGGCAAGGCGCAGTGTGGATCTGGCTGTGTCCACTCACCCACGGGAGACGGGCAGAGAGGGTGCTGTGTTGATCTGGCTGTGTCCACACACCCACGGGAGACGGGTAGGCAAGGCGCAGTGTTGATCTGGCTGTGTCCACTCACCCACGGGTGACGGGCAGAGAGGGTGTTCTGTGGATCTGGCTATGTCCACTGACCCACGGCAGACGGGCAGGCAGGGCGAAGTGCGGATCTGGCTGTGTCCACTCACCCACGGGAGACGGGCAGAAAGGGCGCTGTGTGGATCTGGCTGTGTCCACTCACCCACGGCAGACGGGCAGGCAAGGCGCAGTGCGGATCTGGCTGTGTCCACTCACCCACGGCAGACGGGCAGGCAAGGCGCAGTGTGGATCTGGCTGTGTCCACTCACCCACGGGAGACGGGCAGAAAGGGCGCTGTGTGGATCTGGCTCTGTCCACTGACCCACGGCAGACGGGAAGGCAGGGCGCAGTGCGGATCGGGCTGTGTCCACTCACCCACGGGAGACGGGCAAGGGGGTGCTGTATGTATCTGGCTATTTACACTGACCCACGGCAGACAAGCAGGCAGGGCGGTGTGCGGATCTGGCTGTGTCCACTCACCCACGGGAGACGGGCAGGCAGGGCGCAGTGCGGATCTGGCTGTGTCCACTCACCCACGGGAGACGGGCAGAAAGTGCGCTGTGTGGATCTGCCTCTGTCCACTGACCCACGGCAGACGGGAAGGCAGGGCGCAGTGCGGATCTGGCTGTGTCCACTCACCCACGGCAGACGGGCAGGCAAGGCGCAGTGTGGATCTGGCTGTGTCCACTCACCCACGGGAGACGGGCAGAAAGTGCGCTGTGTGGATCTGCCTCTGTCCACTGACCCACGGCAGACGGGAAGGCAGGGCGCAGTGCGGATCTGGCTGTGTCCAATCACCCGCGGCAGACGGGCAGGCAGGGCGCAGTGCGGATCTGGCTGTGTCCACTCACCCACGGGAGACGGGCCGAGAGGGTGCTGTGTGGATTTGGCTATGTCCACTGACCCACGGCAGACGGGCAGGCATGGCGCAGTGCGGATCTGGCTGTGTCCACTCACCCACGGGAGACGGGCAGGCAGGGCGCAGTGTGGATCTGGCTGTGTCCACTCACCCACGGGAGACATGCAGGCAAGGCGCAGTGTGGATCTGGCTGTGTCCACTCACCCACAGGAGACGGGCAGAAAGTGCGCTGTGTGGATCTTGCTCTGTCCACTGACCCACGGCAGACGGGAAGGCAGGGCGCAGTGCGGATCTGGCTGTTTCCAATCATCCACGGCAGACGGGCAGGCAGGGCGCAGTGCGGATCTGGCTGTGTCCACTCACCCACGGCAGACGGTCAGGCAGGGCGCAGTGCGGATCTGGCTCTGTCCACTCACCCTTGGGAGACGGGTAGGCAGGGCGCAGTGTGGATCTGGCTGTGTCCACTGACCTACGCAGACGGGCAGGCAGGGCGAAGTGCGGATTTGGCTGTGTTAATTCACCCACGGCAGACGGGCAGGCAGGGCGCAGTGCGGATCTGGCTGTGTCCACTCACCCACGGGAGACGGGCAGGCAGGGCACAGTGCGGATCTGGCTGTGTCCACTCACCCACGGGAGACGAGCAGGCAAGGCGCAGTGTGGATCTGGCTTTGTCCACTCACCCAAGGGACACGGGCAGAGAGGGTGCTGTGTGGATCTGGCTATGTCCACTGACCCACGGCAGAGGGGCAGGCAGGGCGCAGTGCGGATCTCGCTGTGTCCAATCACCCACGGGAGACGGGCAGGAAAGGCGCACTGTTGATCTGGCTGTGACCACTCACCCACGGGAGACGGGCAGAGAGGGTGCTGTGTGGATCTGGCTATGTCCACTGAACCACGGCAGACGGTCAGGCAGGGCGCAGTGCGGATCTGGCTATGTCCACTCTCCCACGGGAGATGGGCAGGCAGGGCCCAGTGCGGATCTGGATGTGTCCACTCACACACGGCAGACAGGCAGGGAGGGCGCAGTGCGGATCTGGCTGTGTCCACTCACCAATGGGAGACTGGCAGGCAAGGCGCAGTGTGGATTTGGCTGTGTCCACTCACCCACGGGAGACGGGCAGAGAGGTTGCTGTGTGGATCTGGCTGTGTCCACTGATCCACGGCAGACGGGCAGGGAGGGCGCAATGCAGATCTCGCTGTGTCCACTCACCCACGGCAGACGGGCAGGCTGGCGCAATGCGGATCTGGCTGTGTCCACTCACCCACGGGAGACAGCGAGGCAAGGTGCAGTGTGGATCTGGCTGTGTCCACTGACCCACGGGAGACGGGCAGAGAGGGTGCTGTGTGGATCTGACTATGTACACTGACCCACGGCAGACGAGCAGGCAGGGCGCAATGCGGATCTGGCTGTGTCCACTCACCTACTGCAGACCTTCAGGAAGGGCGTAGTGCGGATCTGGCTGTGTCCACTCACCCACGGGAGACGGCCAGGCAGGGCGCAGTGCGGATCTGGCTGTGTCTACTCACCCACGGCAGACGATTAGGCAGGGCGCAGTGCGGCTGTGGCTGTGTCCACTTACCCACGTGAGACGGGCAGGCAAGGCGTAGTGTGGATCTGGCTGTGTCCACTCACCCACTGGAGACAGGCAGAGAGAATGCTGTGTGGATCTGGCTATGTACACTGACCCACGGCAGACGGGCAGGCAGGGCGCAGTGCGGATCTGAGTGTGTCCACTCACCCACGGGAGACGGGCAAAGAGGGTGCTGTGTGGATCTGCCTATGTACACTGACCCACCTTTGACGGGCAGGCAGGGCGCAGTTCGGATCTGGCTGTGTCCAATCACCCACGGCAGACGGGCAGGCAGGGCGCAGTGCGGATCTGGCTGTGTCCAATCACCCACGGCAGACGGGCAGGCAGGGCGCAGTGAGGATCTGGCTGCGTCCACTCACCCACGGCAGACGGTCAGGCAGGGCGCAGTGCGGATCTGGCTGTGTCCAATCACCCACGGGAGACGGGTAGGCAAGGCGCCGTGTGGATCTGGCTCTGTCCACTCACCCACGGGAGAAGGGCAGAGAGGGTGCTGTGTGGATCTGGCTATGTCCACTGACCCACGGCAGACGGGCAGGCCGGGTACATTGCGGATCTCGCTGTGTCCAATCACCCACGGCAGACGAGCAGGCAGGGCGCAGTGCAGATCTGGCTGTGTCCACTCACCCACGGCAGTCAGTCAGGCAGGGTGAAGTGCGGATCTGGCTGTGTCCACTCACCCAAGGGAGACGGGTAGGCAAGGCACAGTGTGGATCTGGCTGTGTCCACTCACCCACCTCAGATGGGCAGAGAGGGTACTGTGTGGATCTGGCTATGTCCACTGACCCACGGCAGACGGGCAGGCAGGGCGCAGTGCGGATCTGGCTGTGTCCACTCACCCACGGGAGACGGGCATGCAAGGCGCAGTCTGGATCTGGCTATGTCCACTCACCCACGGGAGACGGGCAGAAAGGGCGCTGTGTGGATCTGGCTATGTCCTCTGACCCACGGCAGACGGGCAGGCAAGGCACAGTGCGTATCTGGCTGTGTCCACTCACCCACGGGAGACGGGTAGAGAGGGTGCTGTGTGGATCTGGCTATGTAAACTGACCCACGGCAGACGGGCAGGCAGGGCGCAGTGCGGATCTGGCTGAGTCCACTCACCCTCGGCAGACGGTCTGGAAGGGCGCAGTGCGGATCTGGCAGTGTCAACTCACCCACGGGAGACGGGCAGGCAGGGCGCAGTGCAGATCTGGCTATGTCCACTCTCCCACGGGAGACGGGCAGGCAGGGCGCAGTGGGGATCTGGATGTGTCCACTCACACACGGCAGACGGGCAGGCTGGCGCAATGCGGATCTGGCTGTGTCCACTCACCCACGGGAGACGGCGTGGCAAGGTGCAGTGTGGATCTGGCTGTGTCCACTCACCCACGGGAGACGGGCAGAGAGGGTGCTGTGTGGATCTGACAATGTACACTGACCCACGGCAGACGAGCAAGCAGGGCGCAATGCGGATCTGGCTGTGTCCACTCACCCACTGCATACGGTCAGGAAGGGCTCAGTGCGGATCTGGGTGTGTCCACTCACCCACGGGAGACGGGCAGGCAGGGCGCAGTGCGGATCTGGCTGTGTCTACTCACCCACGGCATACGATTATGCAGGACGCAGTGCGGATCTGGCTGTGTCCACTCACCCACGGGAGACGGGCAGGCAAGGCGTAGGGTGGATCTGGCTGTGTCCACTCACCCACGGGAGACGGGCAGAGAGGGTGCTGTGTGGATCTGTCTATGTACACTGACCCACGGAAGACGGGCAGGCAGGGCGCAGTGCAGATCTGGGTGTGTCCACTCACCCACAGGAGACGGGCAAAGAGGGTGCTGTGTGGATCTGCCTATGTACACTGACCCACGTCAGACGGGCAGGCAGGGCGCAGTGCGAATCTGACTGTGTCCAATCACCCACGGCAGACGGGCAGGCAGGGCGCAGTGCGGATCTGGCTGTGTCCAATCACCCACGGCAGACGGGCAAGCAGGGCGCAGTGAGGATCTGGCTGTGTCCACTCACCCACGGCAGACGGTCAGGCAGGGCGTAGTGCGGATCTGGCTGTGTCCAATCACCCACGGGAGACGGGTAGGCAAGGCGCCGTGTGGAAATGGCTGTGTACACTCACCCACGGGAGACGGGCAGAGAGGGTGCTGTGTGGATCTGGCTATGTCCACTGACCCACGGCAGACGGGCAGGCAGGGCGCAGCGCGTACCTGGCTGTGTCCATTCACCCACGAGAGACGGGCAGGCAGGGCGCAGTGTGGGTCTGACTGTGTCCACTCACCCATGGGAGATGGGCAGGCAAGGCGCAGTGTGGATCTGGCTGTGTCCACTCACCCACGGGAGACGGGCAGAGAGGATGCTGTGTGGTTCTGGCTATATCCACAGACCCACGGCAGACAGACAGGGAGGGCGCAGTGCGGATCTCGTTGTGTCCACTCAACCACGGCAGACGGGCAGGCAGGGCGCAGTGCAGATCTGGCTGTGTCCACTCACTCACGGCAGACGGGCAGGCAGGGCGCAGTGCGGATCTGGCTGTGTCCACTCACCCACGGCAGACGGTCAGGCAGGGCGCAGTGCGGATCTGGCGGTGTCCACTCACCAACGGGGGACGGTCAGGCAGGGCGCAGTGCGGATCTGGCTGTGTCCACTCTCCCACGGGAGACGGGCAGGCAGGGCACAGTGAGGATCTGGCTGTGTCCACTCACACACGGCAGACAGGCAGGCACGGCGCAGTGCGGATCTGGCTGTGTCCACTCACCCATGGGAGACGGGCAGGCAATGGGCATTGTGGATCTGGCTGTGTCCACTCACCCACGGGAGACGGGCAGAGAGGTTGCTGTGTGGATCTGGCTATGTCCAATGACCCACGGCAGACGGGCAGGGAGGGCGCAGTGCGGATCTCGCTGTGTCCACTCACCCACGGCAGACGGGCAGGCAGGGCGCAGTGCGGATCTGGCTGTGTCCACTCACCCACGGGAGACGGGCAGGCAAGGCGTAGTGTGGATCTGGCTGTGTCCACTCACACATGGGAGACGGTCAGAGAGGGTGCTGTGTGGATCTCGCTATGTACACTGACCCACGGCAGACGGGCAGGCAGGGCGCAGAGAGGATCTGGGTGTGTCCACTCACCCACGGGAGATGGGCAAAGAGGGTGCTGTGTGGATCTGCCTATGTACACTGACACACGTCAGACGGGCATGCAGGGCGCAGTGCGGATCTGGCTGTGTCCAATCACCCACGGCAGACGGGCAGGAAGGGCGCAGTGCGGATCTGGCTGTGTCCAATCATACACGGCAGATGGGCAGGCAGGGCGCAGTGAGGATCTGGCTCTGTCCACTCACCCACGGCAGACGGGCAGGCAGGGCGCAGTGCGGATCTGGCTGTGTCAACTCACCCACGGGAGACGGGCAGGCAGGGCGCAGTGCGGATCTGGCTGTGTTCTCTCACCCATGGGAGATGGGCAGGCAAGGCGCTGTGTGGATCTGGCTGTGTCCACTCACCCACGGGAGACGGGCAGAAAGGGCGCTGTGTGGATCTGGCTATGTCCACTGACCCATGGCAGACTGGCAGGCAGGGCACAGTGCGGATCTGGCTGTGTCCACTCACCCACGGCAGACGGGCAGGCAGGGCGCAATGCGGATCTGGCTGTGTCCACTCACCCACGGGAGACGGGTAGGCAAGGCGCAGTGCGGATCTGGCTGTGTCCACTAACCCACGGGAGACGGGAAGGCAATTCGCCGTGTGGATTTGGCTGTGTCCACTCACCTACGGGAGACGGGCAGAGAGGGTGCTGTGTGGATCTGGCTATGTCCACTGACCCACGGCAGACAGGCAGGCAGGGCGCAGTGCGGATCTGGCTGTTTCCACTCACGCACGGCAGACGGTCAGGCCGGGCGCAGTGCGGATCTGGCTTTTTCCACTCACCCACGGGAGATGGGCAGGCAGAGCCCAGTGCGGATCTGGCTGTGTCCACTCACCCACGGGAGGCGGGCAAAGAGTGTGCTGTGTGGATCTGGCTATGTCAACTGACCAACGGCAGAAGGGCAGGCAGGGCGCAGTGCGGATCTGGCTATGTCCACTCGCCCACGGGAGACGGGCAGGCAAGGCGCAGTATGGATCTGGATGTGTCCACTCACCCACGGGAGACGGGCAGAGAGGGTTCTGTGTGGATCTGGCTATGTCCACTCACCCACGGCTATGGGCAGGCAGGGCGCAGTGCGGATCTGGCTGTGTCCACTCACCCATGGGAGACGGGCAGGCAGGGCGCAGTGCGGATCTCCCTGTGTCCACTCACCCACGGGAGACGGGCAGGGAGGGCGCAATACGGATCTGGCTGTGTCCACTCAACCACGGGAGACGGGCAGACAGGGCGCAGTGCGGATCTGGCTGTGTCCCGTCACCCACGGGAGACGGGCAGGAAAGGCGCAGTGCGGATCTGGCTGTGTCCACTCACCCAAGGGAGACGGACAGAGAGGGTGCTGTGTGGATCTGGCTATGTACACTAACCAACGGCAGACGGGCAGGCAGGGCGCAGTGCGGATCTGGCTGTGTCCACTTACCCATGGCACACGGGCAGGCAGGGCGCAGTGCGGATCTGGCTTGGCAAATCACCCAAGGGAGACGGGCAGGCAAGGCGCAGTGTGGATCTGGCTGTGTCCACTCACCCACGGGAGACGGGTAGAGAGGATGCAGTGCGTATCTGGCTATGTCCACTGACCCACGGCAGACGGGCAGGCAGGGCGCAGTGCGGATCTGGCTGTGTCCACTCACACATGGGAGACGGGCAGGCAAGGCGCAGTGCGGATCTGGCTGTGTCCAATCACCCACGGCATTCGGGCAGGCAGGGCGCAGTGCGGATCTGGCTTTCTCCACACACCCACGGGAGATGGGCAGGCAGAGCGCAGTACGGATCTGGCTGTGTCCACTCACCCACGGCAGATGGTAAGGCAGGGCTCAGTGCGGATCTGGCTGTATCCACTCACCCTCGGGAGACGGGCAGGCATGGTGCAGTGCGGATCTGGATGTGTCCACTCACCCAAGGCAGACGGGCAGGCAGGGCGCAGTGCGGATCTGGCTGTGTCCACTCTCCTACGGGAGACGGGCAGGCAAGGCGCAGTGTGGATCTGGCTGTGTCCACTCACCCAAGGTACACGGGCAGAGAGGGTGCTCTGTGGATCTGGCTATGTCCACTGACCCACGGCTGAGGGGCAGGCAGGGCGCAGTGCGGATCTCGCTGTGTCCAATCACCCACGGCAGACGGTCAGGCAGGGTGCAGTGCGCATCTGGCTGTGTCCACTCACCCACGGAAGACGGGCAGGAAAGGCGCACTGTTGATCTGGCTGTGACCACTCACCCACGGGAGACGGGCAGAGAGGGTGCTGTGTGGATCTAGCTATGTCCACTGACCCACGGCAGACAGGCAGGTCGGGTACATTGCGGATCTGGCTGTGTCCAATCACCCACGGCAGACGGGCAGGCAGGGCGCAGTGCGGATCTGGCTGTGCCCACTCACCCACGGCAGTCGGTCAGGCAGGGTGAAGTGCGGATCTGGCTGTGTCCACTCACCCAAGGAAGACGGGTAGTCAAGGCACTGTGTGGATCTGGCTGTGTCCACTCACCCACCTCAGATGGGCAGAGAGGGTACTGTGTGGATCTGGCTATGTCCACTGACCCACGGCAGACGGGCAGGCAGGGCGCAGTGCGGATCTGGCTGTGACCACTCACCCACGGCAGACGGTCAGGTAGGGCGCAGTGCGGATCTGGCTGTGTCCACTCACCCACGGGAGACCGGCAGGCAGGGCGCAGTGCGGATCTGACTGTGTCCACTCACCCAAGGCAGACGGGCAGGCAGGGCGCAGTGCGGATCTGGCTGTTTCCACTCACCCACGGGAGACCGGCATGCAAGGCGCAGTGTGGATCTGGCTATGTCCACTCACCCACGGGAGACGGGCAGAAAGGGCGCTGTGTGGATCTGGCTATGTCAACTGACCCACGGCAGAAGGGCAGGCAGGGCGCAGTGCGGATCTGGCTATGTCCACTCGCCCACGGGAGACGGGCAGGCAAGGCGCAGTATGGATCTGGATGTGTCCACTCACCCACGGGAGACGGGCAGAGAGGGTGCTGTGTGGATCTGGCTGTGTCCACTCACCCATGGGAGACGGGCAGGCAGGGCGCAGTGCGGATCTCCCTGTGTCCACTCACCCACGGGAGACGGGCAGGGAGGGCGCAATACGGATCTGGCTGTGTCCACTCACCCACGGGAGACGGGCAGACAGGGCGCAGTGCGGATCTGGCTGTGTCCCGTCACCCACGGGAGACGGGCAGGAAAGGCGCAGTGCGGATCTGGCTGTGTCCACTCACCCAAGGGAGACGGACAGAGAGGGTGCTGTGTGGATCTGGCTATGTACACTAACCAACGGCAGACGGGCAGGCAGGGCGCAGTGCGGATCTGGCTGTGTCCACTTACCCATGGCACACGGGCAGGCAGGGCGCAGTGCGGATCTGGCTTGGCAAATCACCCACGGGAGACGGGCAGGCAAGGCGCAGTGTGGATCTGGCTGTGTCCACTCACCCACGGGAGACGGGTAGAGAGGATGCAGTGCGTATCTGGCTATGTCCACTGACCCACGGCAGACGGGCACGCAGGGCACAGTGCGGATCTGGCTGTGTCCACTCACACATGGGAGACGGGCAGGCAAGGCGCAGTGCGGATCTGGCTGTGTCCAATCACCCACGGCATTCGGGCAGGCAGGGCGCAGTGCGGATCTGGCTTTCTCCACACACCCACGGGAGATGGGCAGGCAGAGCGCAGTACGGATCTGGCTGTGTCCACTCACCCACGGCAGATGGTAAGGCAGGGCTCAGTGCGGATCTGGCTGTGTCCACTCACCCTCGGGAGACGGGAAGGCATGGTGCAGTGCGGATCTGGCTGTGTCCACTCACCCAAGGCAGACGGGCAGGCAGGGCGCAGTGCGGATCTGGCTGTGTCCACTCTCCTACGGGAGACGGGCAGGCAAGGCGCAGTGTCGATCTGGCTGTGTCCACTCACCCAAGGTACACGGGCAGAGAGGGTGCTCTGTGGATCTGGCTATGTCCACTGACCCACGGCAGAGGGGCAGGCAGGGCGCAGTGCGGATCTCGCTGTGTCCAATCACCCACGGCAGACGGTCAGGCAGGGTGCAGTGCGGATCTGGCTGTGTCCACACACCCACGGAAGACGGGCAGGAAAGGCGCACTGTTGATCTGGCTGTGACCACTCACCCACGGGAGACGGGCAGAGAGGGTGCTGTGTGGATCTAGCTATGTCCACTGACCCACGGCAGACAGGCAGGTCGGGTACATTGCGGATCTGGCTGTGTCCAATCACCCACGGCAGACGGGCAGGCAGGGCGCAGTGCGGATCTGGCTGTGCCCACTCACCCACGGCAGTCGGTCAGGCAGGGTGAAGTGCGGATCTGGCTGTGTCCACTCACCCAAGGAAGACGGGTAGTCAAGGCACAGTGTGGATCTGGCTGTGTCCACTCACCCACCTCAGATGGGCAGAGAGGGTACTGTGTGGATCTGGCTATGTCCACTGACCCACGGCAGACGGGCAGGCAGGGCGCAGTGCGGATCTGGCTGTGACCACTCACCCACGGCAGACGGTCAGGAAGGGCGCAGTGCGGATCTGGCTGTGTCCACTCACCCACGGGAGACCGGCAGGCAGGGCGCAGTGCGGATCTGACTGTGTCCACTCACCCAAGGCAGACGGGCAGGCAGGGCGCAGTGCGGATCTGGCTGTTTCCACTCACCCACGGGAGACGGGCATGCAAGGCGCAGTGTGGATCTGGCTATGTCCACTCACCCACGGGAGACGGGCAGAAAGGGCGCTGTGTGGATCTGGCTATGTCCTCTGACCCACGGCAGACGGGCAGGCAAGGCACAGTGCGTATCTGGCTGTGTCCACTCACCCACGGGAGACGGGTAGAGAGGGTGCTGTGTGGATCTGGCTATGTAAACTGACCCACGGCAGACGGGCATGCAGGGCGCAGTGCGGATCTTGCTGAGTCCACTCACCCTCGGCAGACGGTCTGGAAGGGCGCAGTGCGGATCTGGCAGTGTCCACTCACCCACGGGAGACGGGCAGGCAGGGCGCAGTGCGGATCTGGCTATGTCCACTCTCCCACGGGAGACGGGCAGGCAGGGCGCAGTGGGGATCTGGATATGTCGACTCACACACGGCAGACGGGCAGGCTGGCGCAATACGGATCTGGCTGTGTCCACTCACCCACGGGAGACGGCGTGGCAAGGTGCAGTGTGGATCTGGCTGTGTCCACTCACCCACGGGAGACGGGCAGAGAGGGTGCTGTGTGGATCTGACAATGTACACTGACCCACGGCAGACGAGC
The DNA here is from genome assembly GCF_040939455.1 of Microcebus murinus. NCBI lineage: Eukaryota > Metazoa > Chordata > Mammalia > Primates > Cheirogaleidae > Microcebus > Microcebus murinus. Next base: position 31,642,734 of record NC_134125.1, on the reverse strand, counting down.
AGGCAGGGCGCAATGCGGATCTGGCTGTGTCCACTCACCCACTGCAGACGGTCAGGAAGGGCTCAGTGCGGATCTGGCTGTGTCCACTCACCCACGGGAGACGGGCAGGCAAGGCGTAGTGTGGATCTGGCTGTGTCCACTCACCCACGGGAGACGGGCAGAGAGGGTGCTGTGTGGATCTGGCTATGTACACTGACCCACGGAAGACGGGCAGGCAGGGCGCAGTGCAGATCTGGGTGTGTCCACTCACCCACGGGAGACGGGCAAAGAGGGTGCTGTGTGGATCTGCCTATGTACAGTGACCCACGTCAGACGGGCAGGCAGGGCGCAGTGCGAATCTGGCTGTGTCCAATCACCCACGGCAGACGGGCAGGCAGGGCGCAGTGCGGATCTGGCTGTGTCCAATCACCCACGGCAGACGGGCAAGCAGGGCGCAGTGAGGATCTGGCAGTGTCCACTCACCCACGGGAGACGGGTAGGCAAGGCGCCGTGTGGAAATGGCTGTGTCCACTCACCCACGGGAGACGGGCAGAGAGGGTGCTGTGTGGATCTGGCTATGTCCACTGACCCACGGCGGACGGGCAGGCAGGGCGCAGTGCGGATCTGGCTGTGTCCACTCACCCATGGGAGATGGGCAGGCAAGGCGCAGTGTGGGTCTGGCTGTGTCCACTCACCCATGGGAGACGGGCAGGCAGGGCGCAGTGTGGGTCTGGCTGTGTCCACTCACCCATGGGAGATGGGCAGGCAAGGCGCAGTGTGGGTCTGGCAGTGTCCACTCACCCACGGGAGACGGGCAGACAGGGCGCAGTGTGGGTCTGGCTGTGTCCACTCACCCATGGGAGATGGGCAGGCAACGCGCAGTGTGGATCTCGCTGTGTCCACTCACCCACGGGAGACGGGCAGAGAGGATGCTGTGTGGTTCTGGCTATATCCACAGACCCACGGCAGACGGGCAGGCAGGGCGCAGTACGGATCTGGCTGTGTCCACTCACCCACGGCAGGCGGTCAGGCAGGGCGCAGTGCGGATCTGGCGGTGTCCACTCACCCACGGGAGACGGTCAGGCAGGGCGCAGTGCGGATCTGGCTGTGTCCACTCTCCCACGGGAGACGGGCAGGCAGGGAACAAGGCGGATCTGGCTGTGTCCACTCACACACGGCAGACAGGCAGGCAGGGCGCAGTGCGGATCTGGCTGTGTCCACTCACCCATGGGAGACGGGCAGGCAATGGGCATTGTGGATCTGGCTGTGTCCACTCACCCACGGGAGACGGGCAGAGAGGTTGCTGTGTGGATCTGGCTATGTCCAATGACCCACGGCAGACAGGCAGGGAGGGCGCAGTGCGGATCTCGCTGTGTCCACTCACACACGGCAGACCGGCAAGCAGGGCGCAGTGCGGATCTGGCTGTGTCCACTCACCCATGGCAGACGGGCAGGCAGGGCGCACTGCGGATCTGGCTGTGTCCACTCACCCACGGCAGACGGTAAGGCAAGGCGCAGTGTGGATCTGGCTGTGTCCAGTAACCCACGGGAGACGGGCTGAAAGGGCGCTGTGTGGATCTGGCTATGTCCACTGACCGACGGCAGACTGGCAGGCAGGGCATAGTGCTGATCTGGCTGTGTCCACTCACCCACGGCAGACGGGCAGGCAGTGCGTAATGCGGATCTGGCTTTGTCCACTCAACCACGGCAGACGTTCAGGCAGGGCGCAGTGCGGATCTGGCTATGTCCACTCACCCACGGGAGACAGGTAGGCAAGGCGCAGTGTGTATCTGGCTGTGTCCACTCACCCACGGGAGACGGGCAGAGAGGGTGCTGTGTTGATCTGGCTGTGTCCACACACCCACGGGAGACGGGTAGGCAAGGCGCAGTGTTGATCTGGCTGTGTCCACTCACCCACGGGAGACGGGCAGAGAGGGTGCTGTGTGGATCTGGCTATGTCCACTGACCCACGGCTGACGGGCAGGCAGGGCGCAGTGCGGATCTGGCTGTGTCCACTCACCCACGGCAGACGGGCAGGCAGGGCGCAGTGCGGATCTGGATGTGTCCACTCACCCACGGGAGACGGGCAGGCAAGGCGCAGTGTGGATCTGGCTGTGTCCACTCACCCACGGGAGACGGGCAAGGGGGTGCTGTATGTATCTGGCTATGTACACTGACCCACGGCAGACAAGCAGGCAGGGCGGTGTGCGGATCTGTATGTGTCCACTCACCCACGGGAGAAGGGCAGGCAGGGCGCAGTGCGGATCTTGCTGTGTCCACTCACCCACGGGAGACGGGCAGGCAGGGCGCAGTGCGGATCTGGCTGTGTCCACACACCCACGGCAGACGGGCAGGCAAGGCGCAGTGTGGATCTGGCTGTGTCCACTCACCCACGGGAGACGGGCAGAAAGGGCTCTGTGTGGATCTGGCTCTGTCCACTGACCCACGGCAGATGGGAAGGCAGGGCGCAGTGCGGATCTGGCTGTGTCCAATCACCCGCGGCAGACGGGCATTCAGGGCGCAGTGTGGATCTGGCTGTGTCCACTCACCCACGGGAGACGGGCAGGCAAGACGCAGTGTGGATCTGGCTGTGTCCACTCACCCACGGGAGACGGGCACAGAGGGTGCTGTGTAGATCTGGCTATGTCCACTGACCCACGGCAGACGGGCAGGCAGGGCGCAGTGCGGATATGGCTGTGTCCACTCATCCACGGCTGACGGACAGGCAGGGCACAGTGCGGATCTGGCTGTGTCCACTCACCCACGGGAGACGGGCAGAGAGGGTGCTGTGTGGATCTGGCTATGTACACTGACCCACGGCAGACGGGCAGGCAAGGCGCAGTGCGGATCTGTCTGTGTCCACTCACCCACGGCAGACGGTCAGGCAGGGCGCAGTGCGGATCTGGCTGTGTCCACTGACCCACTGGAGACGGGAAGAGAGGGTGCTGTGTGGATCTGGCTATGTCCACTGACAGCCGGAAATGGGCAGGCAGGGCGCAGTGCGGATCTGGCTGTGTCCACTCACCCATGGGAGACAGGCAGGCAGGCCGCAGTGCGGATCTGGCTGTATCCACTCACCCACGGGAGACGGGCAGAGAGGGTGCTGTGTCGATCTGGCTGTGTCCACTGACCCACGGCAGACGGGCAGGCAGGGCGCAGTGCGGATATGGCTGTGTCCACTCATCCACGGCAGACGGACAGGCAGGGCACAGTGTGGATCTGGCTGTGTCCAGTCACCCACGGGAGACGGGCAGGCAAGGCGCACTGTGAATCTGGCTGTGTCCACTCACCCACGGGAGACGGGCTGAAAAAGTGCCGTGTGGATCTGGCTATGTCCACTGACCCACAGCAGATGGGCAGGCAGGGCGCACTGCGGATCTGGCTGTGTCCCCTTACTTACAGCAGATGGGCAGGCAGTTCGCAGTGCGGATCTGACTGTGACCCCTCACCCATGGGAGACGGGCAGAGAGGGTGCTGTGTGGATCTGGCTATGTCCACTGACCCACGGCAGACGGGCAGACAGGGCGCAGTGCGGATCTGGCTGTGTCCACTCACCCACGGGAGACGGGTAGGCAAGTCGCAGTGTGGATTTTGCTGTGTCCACTCACCCACGGGAGACGGGCACAGAGGGTGCTGTGTGGATCTGGCTATGTCCACTGACCCACGGCAGATGGGCAGGCAGGGCGCAGTGCGGATATGGCTGTGTCCACTCATCCACGGCAGACAGACAGGCAGGGCACAGTGCGGATCTGGCTGTGTCCACTCACCCACGGGAGACGGGCAGAGAGGGTGCTGTGTGGATCTGGCTATGTACACTGACCCACGGCAGACGGGCAGGCAAGGCGCAGTGCGGATCTGTCTGTGTCCACTCACCCACGGCAGACGGTCAGGCAGGGCGCAGTGCGGATCTGGCTGTGTCCACTCACCCACGGCAGACGGGCAGGCAGGGTGCAGTGCGGATCTGGCTGTGTCCACTCACCCACGGTAGACGGGAAGGCAAGGCGCAGTGTGGATCTGGGTGTGTACACTCACCCACGGTAGACGGGCAGAGAAGGTACTGTGTGGATCTAGCTATGAGCACTGACCCAGGGCAGACGGGCAGGCAGGGCGCAGTGCGATCTGGCTGTGTCCACTCACCCACGGCAGACGGTCAGGCAGGACGCAGTGCGGATCTGGCTGTGTCCACTCACCCACGGGAGATGGGCAGAGAGGGTGCTGTGTGGATCTGGCTATGTCCACTGACCCAAGGCAGACGGGCAGGCAGGGCGCAGTGCGGATCTGGCTGTGTCCACTCACCCGCGGCAGACGGGCAGGCAGGGCGCAGTGCGGATCTGGCTGTGTCCACTCACCCACGGGTGACGGGCAAGCAAGGCGCAGTGTGGATCTGGCTGTGTCCACTCACCCACGGGAGACGGGCAGAGAGGGTGCTGTGTGGATCTGGCTATGTCCACTGACCCACCGCAGACGGGCAGGCAAGGCGCAGTGCGGATCTGGCTGTGTCCAATCACCCACCGGAGACGGGCAGAGAGGTTGCTGTGTGGACCTTGCTATGTCCACTGACCCACGGCAGATGGGCAGGCAGGGCGCAGTGCAGATCTGGCTGTGTTCTTTCACCCACGGGAGACGGGCAGGCTAGGCGAAGTGCGGATCTGGCTGTCTCCACTCACCCACGGCAGACGGGCAGGCAGGGCGCAGTGCGGATCTGGCTGTGTGCACTCACCCACGGTAGACGGGCAGGCAAGGCGCAGTGTGGATCTGACTGTGTCCACTCACCCACGGGAGACGGGCAGAGAAAGTGTTGTTTGGATCTGGCTATGTCCACTGACCCACGGCAGATGGGCAGGCAGGGCGCAGCGCGGATCTGGCTGTGTCCACTCACCCACGGGAGACGGGCAGGCAGGGCGCAGTGTGGATCTGTGTCCTCTCACCCACGGGAGACGGGCAGAGAGGGCGCTGTGTGGATCTGGCAATGTCCACTCACCACGGCAGACGGGCAGGCAGGGCTCAGTGCAGATCTGGCTGTGTCCAATCACCCACGGCAGACGGGCAGGCAGGGCGCAGTGCGGATCTGGCTGTGTCCACTCACCCACGGAGACGGGCAGGCAGGGCGCACGGCGGATCTGGCTGTATCCACTCACCCATGGCAGACGGGCAGGCAGGGCGCAGTGCGGATCTGGCTGTGTCCACTCACCCACGGGAGACGGACAGAGAGGGTGCTGTGTGGATCTGGCTATGCCCACTGACCCACGGCAAACGGGTAGGCAGGGCGCAGTGCGGATCTGGCTGTGTCTGCTCACCCACGGTAGACGGGCAGGCAGGGCGCAGTGCGTATTTGGCTTGGCCACTCATCCACGGGAGATGGGCAGGCAAGGCGTAGTGTGGATCTGGCTGTGTCCACTCACCAACAGGAGACGGGTAGAGAGGGTAATGTGTGGATCTGGCTATGTCCACTGACCACCGGCAGACGGGCAGGCAGGGCCCAGTGCGGATCTGGCTGTGTCCAATCTCCCACGGCAGACGGTCAGGCAGGGCGCAGTGCGGATCTGGCTGTGTCCACTGACCCACGGGAGACGGGTAGGCAAGGCACAGTGTGGATCTGGCTGTGTCCACTCACCCACGGGATACGGGCAGAGAGGGTGCTGTATCGATCTGTCTATGTCCACTGACCCACGGCAAATGGGCAGGCAGGGCGCAGTGCGGATCTGGCTGTGTCCCCTCAATTACGGCAGACGGTAAGACAGGGCGCAGTGCGGATCTGGCTGTGTCCCCTCACCCACACCAGACGGGCAGGCAGGGCGCAGTGCGGATCTGGCTGTGTCCCCTCACCCACGGGAGACGGGCAGGCAAGGCGCACTGTGGATCTGGCTGTGTCCACTCACCCACGGGAGACGGGCAGAGAGGGTGCTGTGTGGATCTGGCTATGTCCACTAACCCACGGCAGACAGGCAGGCAGGGCGCAGTGCTGATTTGGCTGTGTCCACTCACCCACGGCAGACGATCAGGAATGGCGGAGTGCGGATCTGGCTGTGTCCACTCACCCACGGCAGACGGGCAGGCAGGGCGCAGTGCGAATCTGGCTGTGTCCACTCACCCACGGGAGACGGGCAGGCAGGACGCAGTGCGGATTTGGCTGTGTCCACTCACCCACGGGAAACGGGCAGGCAAGGCGCAGTGTGGATCTGGCTGTGTCCACTCACCCACGGGAGACGGGCAGAGAGGGTGCTGTGTGGATCTGGCTATGTCCACTGACCCACGGCTGACGGGCAGGCAGGGCGCAGTGTGGATCTGGCTGTGTCCAATCACCCACGGCAGACGGTCAGGCAGGGCGCAGTGCGGATCTGGCTGTGTCCACTCACCCATGGGAGACGGGTAGGCAAGGCGCAGTGTGGATCTGGCTGTGTCCACTGACCCACTCAGACGGGCAGGCAGGGCGAAGTGCGGATCTTGCTGTGTTAACTCACCCACGGCAGACGGGCAGGCAGGGTGCAGTGCGGATCTGGCTGTGTCTACTCACCCACGGCAGACGAATAGGCAGGGTGCAGTGCGGATCTGGCTGTGTCCACTCGCCCACGGGAGACGTGCAGGCAAGGCGCAGTGTGGATCTGGCTGTGTCCACTCACCCACGGGAGACGTGCAGAGATGGTGCTGTGTGGATCTGGCTATGTACACTGACCCACGGCACACGGGCAGGCAGGGCGCAGTGCGGATCTGGTGTGTCCACTCACCCACGGGAGACGGGCAGAGAGGGTGCTGTGTGGATCTGGCTATGTCCAATGACCCACAGGAGACAGGCAGGCAGGGCGCAGTGCGGATCTGGCTGTGTCCACTCACCCACGGGAGATGGGCAGGCAAGGCGCAGTGTGGATCTGGCTGTGTCTACTCACCCACGGCAGATGGGCAGGCAGGGCCCAGTGCGGATCTGGCGGTGTCCACTGACCCACGGGAGATGGGCAGGCAAGGCGCAGTGTGGATCTGGCTGTGTCTACTCACCCACGGGAGACGGGCAGAAAGAGCGCTGTGTGGATCTGGCTATGTCCACTGACCCACGATAGACGGGCAGGCAGGGCGCAGTGCGGATCTGGCTGTGTCGAATCACCCACGGCAGACGGGCAGGCAGGGCGCAGTGCGGATCTGGCTGTGTCCACTCAACCACGGCAGACGGTCAGGCAAGGCGCAGTGCGGATCTGGCTGTGTCCACTCACCCACGATAGACGGGCAGGCAGGGCGCAGTGCGGATCTGGCTGTGTCGAATCACCCACGGCAGACGGGCTGGCATTGCGCAGTGCGGATATGGCTGTGTCCACTCACCCACGGGAGACGGGCAGGCAGGGCGGAGTGCGGATCTGGCTGTGTCCACTCACGCACGGGAGACGGGCAGGCAAGGCGCAGTGTGGATCTGGCTGTGTCCACTCACCCACGGGAGACGGGCAGAGCAGTGCTGTGTGGATCTGGCTATGTCCACTGACCCACTGCAGACGGGCAGGCAAGGCGCAGTGCGGATCTGGCTGTGTGCAATAACCCACAGCAGATGGGCAGGCAGGGCGCAGTGCGTATCTGGGTGTGTCCACTCACCCACGGCAGACGGGCAGGCAGGGCGCAGTGCGGATCTGGCTGTGTCCACTCACCCACGGCAGACGGGCAGGCAGGGCGCAGTGCGGATCTGGCTGTGTCCACTCACCCCTGGAGACGGGCAGGCAAGCCGCAGTGTAGATCTGGCTGTGTCCACTCACCCACGGGAGACGGGCAGAGAGGGTGCTGTGTTGATCTGGCTATGTCAACTGACCCACGGCAAACGGGCACACAGGGCGCAGTGCGGATCTGGCTGTGTCCAATCACCCACGGAAGACGGGCAGGCAGGGTGCAGTGTGGATCTGGCTGTGTCCAGTCACCCACGAGAGACGGGAATGCAAGGCGCACTGTGGATCTGGCTGTGTCCACTCACCCACGGGTGATGGGCAGAAAAAGTGCCGTGTGGATCTGGCTATGTCCACTGACCCACAGCAGATGGGCAGGCAGGGCGCAGTGCGGATCTGGCTGTGTCCCCTCACTTACGGCAGATGGTCAGGCAGGGCGCAGTGCGGATCTGGCTGTGTCCCCTCACCCACGGCAGACGGGCAGGCAAGGCGCAGTGCGGATCTGGCTGTGACCCCTCACACACGGGAGACGGGCAGGCAAGGCGCACTGTGGATCGGGCTGTGTCCACTCACCCACGGGAGACGGGCAGAGAGGGTGCTGTGTGGATATGGCTAAGTCCACTGACCCACGGCAGACGGGCAGGCAGTGCGCAGTGGGGATTTGGCTGTGTCCACTCACCCATGGCAGACGATCAGGAAGGGCGCAGTGCGGATCTGGCTGTGTCCACTCACCCACGGCAGACGAGCAGGCAGGGCACAGTGCGGATCTGGCTGTGTCCACTCGCCCACGGGAGACGGGCAGGCAGGACGCAGTGCGGATCTGGCTGTGTCCACTCACCCACGGGAAACGGGCAGGCAAGGCGCAGTGTGGATCTGGCTGTGTCCATTCACCCATGGGAGACGGGCAGAGAGGGTCCTGTGTGGATCTGGCTATGTCTACTGACCCACGGCAGACGGGCAGGCAGGGCGCAGTGTGGATCTGGCTGTATCCAAACACCCACGGCAGAGGGGCAGGCAGGGTGCAGTGCGGATCTGGCTTTGTCCACTCACCCACGGGAGACGGGCAGGCAAGGCGCACTGTGGATCTTGCTGTGACCACTCACCCACGGGAGATGGGCAGAGAGGGTGCTGTGTGTATCTAGCTATGTCCACTGACCCACGGCAGACGGGCAGGCAGGGCGCAGTGCGGACCTGGCTGTGTTAACTCACCCACGGCAGACGGGCTGGCAGGGCGCAGTGTGGATCTGGCTGTGTCCACTCACCCACGGGAGACGGGCAGAGAGGGTGCTGTGTGGATCTGGCTATGTCCACTGACCTACGGCAGACGGGCAGGCAGGGCGCAGTGCGGATCTGGCTGTGTCCTCTCACCCACGGCAGACGGGCAGGCAGGGCGCAGTGCGGATCTGGCGGTGTCCACTCACCCACGGGAGATGGGCAGGCAAGGCGCAGTGTGGATCTGGCTGTGTCCACTCACCCACGGGAGACGGGCAGAAAGAGCGCTGTGTGGATCTGGCTATGTCCACTGACCCACGATAGACGGGCAGGCAGGGCGCAGTGCGGATCTGGCTGTGTCGAATCACCCACGGCAGACGGGCAGGCAGGGCGCAGTGCGGATCTGGCTGTGTCCACTCAACCACGGCAGACGGTCAGGCAAGGTGCAGTGCGGATCTGGCTGTGTCGAATCACCCACGGCAGACGGGCTGGCATTGCGCAGTGCGGATATGGCTGTGTCCACTCACCCACGGGAGACGGGCAGGCAGGGCGGAGTGCGGATCTGGCTGTGTCCACTCACGCACGGGAGACGGGCAGGCAAGGCGCAGTGTGGATCTGGCTGTGTCCACTCACCCACGGGAGACGGGCAGGCAGGACGCAGTGCGGATCTGGCTGTGTCCACTCACCCACGGGAAACGGGCAGGGAAGGCGCAGTGTGGAACTGGCTGTGTCCACTCACCCACGGGAGACGGGCAGAGAGGGTGCTGTGTGGATCTGGCTATGTCCACTGACCCACGGCAGACGGGCAGGCAGGGCGCAGTGTGGATCTGGCTGTGTCCAATCACCCACGGCAGACGGGCAGGCAGGGTGCAGTGCGGATCTGGCTGTGTCCACTCACCCACGGGAGACGGGAAGGCAAGGCGCACTGTGGATCTTGCTGTGAACACTCACCCACGGGAGATGGGCGGAGAGGGTGCTGTGTGTATCTAGCTATGTCCACTAACCCACGGCAGACGGGCAAGAAGGGCGCAGTCCGGATCTGGCTATGTCCACTCACCCACGGGAGACGGGCAGGAAGAGCGCAGTTGGGATCTGGCTGTGTCCACTCACCCACGGCAGACGGGCATGCAGGGCGCAGTGCGGATCTGGCTTTGTCCACTCACCCACGGGAGACGGGTAGGCAAGGCGCAGTGTGGATCTGGCTCTGTCCACTCACCCACGGGAGAAGGGCAGAGAGGGTGCTGTGTGGATCTGGCTATGTCCACTGACCCACGGCAGACGGACAGGCAGGGCGCAGTGCGGATCTGGCTGTGTCCACTCACCCACGACAGACGGGCAGGCAGGGCGCAGTGCGGATCTGGCTGTGTCCACTCACCCACGACAGACGGGCAGGCAGGGCGCAGTGCGGATCTGGCTGTGTCCAATCCCCCACGGCAGACTGGCAGGCAGGGCGCAGGAAGGATCTGGCTGTGTCCACTCACCCACGGCAGACGGGCAGGCAGGGCACAGTGCGGATCTGGCTGTGTCCACTCACCAACGGCAGACGGGCAGACAGTGCACAATGCGGATCTGACTGTGTCCACTCACCCACGGGAGACGGGCAGGCAGGGCGCAGTGCGGATCTGGCTGTGTCCACTCACCCAGGGTAGACGGGCAGGCAGGGCGCAGTGCAGATCTGGCTGTGTCCACTCACCCACGGCAGGTGGTCAGGCAGGGCGCAGTGCGGATCTGGCTGTGTCCACTCACCCACGGCAGATGGTCAGGAAGGGCCCAGTGCAAATCTGGCTGTGTCCACTCACCCACGGGAGACGGGCAGAGAGGGTGCTGTGTGGATATGGCTAAGTCCACTGACCCACGGCAGACGGGCAGGCAGTGCGCAGTGGGGATTTGGCTGTGTCCACTCACCCACGGCAGACGATCAGGAAGGGCGCAGTGCGGATCTGGCTGTGTCCACTCACCCACGGCAGACGAGCAGGCAGGGCACAGTGCGGATCTGGCTGTGTCCACTCTCCCACGGGAGACGGGCAGGCAGGACATAGTGCGGATCTGGCTGTGTCCACTCACCCACGGGAAACGGGCAGGCAAGGCGCAGTGTGGATCTGGCTGTATCCAAACACCCACGGCAGACGGGCAGGCAGGGTGCAGTGCGGATCTTTCTTTGTCCACTCACCCACGGGAGACGGGAAGGCAAGGCGCACTGTGGATCTTGCTGTGACCACTCACCCACGGGAGATGGGCAGAGAGGGTGCTGTGTGTATCTAGCTATGTCCACTGACCCACGGCAGACGGGCAGGCAGTGCGCAGTGCGGACCTGGCTGTGTTAACTCACCCACGGCAGACGGGCTGGCAGGGCGCAGTGTGGATCTGGCTGTGTCCTCTCACCCACGGGAGACGGGCAGAGAGGGTGCTGTGTGGATCTGGCTATGTCCACTGACCTACGGCAGACGGGCAGGCAGGGCGCAGTGTGGATCAGGCTGTGTCCGGTCACCAACGGCAGACGGTTAGGCAGGGCGCAGTGCGGAACTGGCTGTGTCCACTCACCCACGGGAGACGGGTAGGCAAGGCGCAGTGTTGATCTGGCTGTGTCCACTCACCCACGGGAGACGGGCAGAGAGGGTAATGTGTGGATCTGGCTATGTCCACTGATCCACGGGAGACGGGCCGTAATGGCGCTGTGTGGATCTGGCTATGTCCACTGACCCACGGCAGACGGGCAGGCAGGGCGCAGAGAGGATCTGGCTATGTCCACTCACCCACGGCAGACGGGCAGGCAGGGCGCAGTGCGGATCTGGCTGTCTCCACTCACCAACGGGAGACGGTCAGGCAGGGCACAGTGCGGATCTGGGTGTGTCCACTCACCCACGGGAGATGGGCAGGCAAGGCGCAGTGTGGATCTAGCTGTGTCCACTCAACCACGAGAGACGGGCAGAAAGGGCGCTGTGTGGATCTGGCTATGTCCACTGACCCACGACAGACGGGCAGGCAGGGCGCAGTGCGGATCTGGCTGTGTCCACTCACCCACGGCAGACGGGCAGGCAGGGCGCAGTGCGGATCTGGCTGTGTCCACTCACCCACGGGAGACGGGCAGGCAAGCCGCAGTGTGGATCTGGCTGTGTCCACTCACCCACGGGAGACGGGCAGAGAGGGTGTTGTGTGGATCTGGCTATGTCCACTAACCCACGGCAGACGGGCAGGCAGGGCGCAGTGCGGATTTGGCTGTGTCCACTCACCCACGGCAGACGATCAGGAATGGCGGAGTGCGGATCTGGCTGTGTCCACTCACCCACGGCAGACGGGCAGGCAGGGCGCAGTGCGAATCTGGCTGTGTCCACTCACCCACGGGAGACGGGCAGGCAGGACGCAGTGCGGATCTGGCTGTGTCCACTCACCCACGGGAAACGGGCAGGCAAGGCGCAGTGTGGAACTGGCTGTGTCCACTCACCCACGGGAGACGGGCAGAGAGGGTGCTGTGTGGATCTGGCTATGTCCACTGACCCACGGCAGACGGGCAGGCAGGGCGCAGTGTGGATCTGGCTGTGTCCAATCACCCACGGCAGACGGGCAGGCAGGGTGCAGTGCGGATCTGGCTGTGTCCACTCACCCACGGGAGACGGGAAGGCAAGGCGCACTGTGGATCTTGCTGTGAACACTCACCCACGGGAGATGGGCGGAGAGGGTGCTGTGTGTATCTAGCTATGTCCACTAACCCACGGCAGACGGGCAAGAAGGGCGCAGTCCGGATCTGGCTATGTCCACTCACCCACGGGAGACGGGCAGGAAGAGCGCAGTTGGGATCTGGCTGTGTCCACTCACCCACGGCAGACGGGCATGCAGGGCGCAGTGCGGATCTGGCTTTGTCCACTCACCCACGGGAGACGGGTAGGCAAGGCGCAGTGTGGATCTGGCTCTGTCCACTCACCCACGGGAGAAGGGCAGAGAGGGTGCTGTGTGGATCTGGCTATGTCCACTGACCCACGGCAGACGGACAGGCAGGGCGCAGTGCGGATCTGGCTGTGTCCACTCACCCACGACAGACGGGCAGGCAGGGCGCAGTGCGGATCTGGCTGTGTCCAATCCCCCACGGCAGACTGGCAGGCAGGGCGCAGGAAGGATCTGGCTGTGTCCACTCACCCACGGCAGACGGGCAGGCAGGGCACAGTGCGGATCTGGCTGTGTCCACTCACCAACGGCAGACGGGCAGACAGTGCACAATGCGGATCTGACTGTGTCCACTCACCCACGGGAGACGGGCAGGCAGGGCGCAGTGCGGATCTGGCTGTGTCCACTCACCCAGGGTAGACGGGCAGGCAGGGCGCAGTGCAGATCTGGCTGTGTCCACTCACCCACGGCAGGTGGTCAGGCAGGGCGCAGTGCGGATCTGGCTGTGTCCACTCACCCACGGCAGACGGTCAGGCAGGGCGCAGTGCGGTTATGGCTATTTCCACTCACCCACGGGAGACGGGCAGGCAAGGCGCAGTGCGGATCTGGCTGTGTCAACTCACCCACAGCATACGGGCAGGCAGGGTGCAGTGCGGATCTGGTTGTGTCCACTCACCCACGGGGGACGGGCAGGCAGCGCGCAGTGCGGATCTGGCTGTGTCCACTCACCCACGGTAGACGGGCAGGCAGGGCGCAGTGCGGATCTGGCTGTGTCCACTCGCCCACGTGAGACGGGCAGGCAGGGCGCAGTGCGGATCTGGCTGTGTCCACTCGCCCACGGGAGACGGGCAGGCAGGGCGCAGTGCGGATCTGGCTGTGTCCACTCGCCTACGGGAGACGGGCAGGCAGGGCGCAGTGCGGATCTGGCTGTGTCCACTCGCCCACGGGAGACGGGCAGGCAGGGCGCAGTGCGGATCTGGCTGTGTCCACTCGCCCACGGGAGACGGGCAGGCAGGGCGCAGTACGGATCTGGCTGTGTCCACTCGCCCACGGGAGACGGGCAGGCAGGGCGCAGTGCGGATCTGGCTGTGTCCACTCGCCCACGGGAGACGGGCAAGCAGGGCGCAGTGCGGATCCGGCTGTGTCCACTCACCCACGGGAGATGGGCAGAGACGGTGCTGTGTGGATCTGGCTATGTCCACTGACACACGGCAGACGGGAAGGCAGGGCGCAGTGCGGATCTGGCTGTGTCCACTCACCCACAGCAGACGGGCAGGCAGGGCGCAGTGCGGATATGGCTGTGTCCACTCGCCCACGGGAGACGGGCAGGCAGGGCGCGGTGCGGATCTGGCTGTGTCTACTCACCCACGGCAGGCGGTCAGGGAGGGCACAGTGCGGATCTGGCTGTGTCCACTCACCCACGGCTGACGGTCAGGCAAGGTGCAGTGCGGATCTGGCTGTGTCCACTCACCCACGGCAGGTGGTCAGGCAGGGCGTAGTGCGGATCTGGCTGTGGCCACTCACCCACGGCAGGCGGGCAGGCAGGGCACAGTGTGGATCTGGCTGTGTCCACTCACCAACGGCAGACAGTCAGGCAGGGCGCAGTGCGGATCTGGCTGTGTCCACTCACCCACGGCAGACGGGTAGGCAGGGCGCAGTGCGGATCTGGCTGTGTCCACTCGCCCACGGGAGACGGGCAGGCAGGGCGCAGTTCGGATCTGGCTGTGTCCACTCACCCACGGCAGGCGGTCAGGCAGGGCGCAGTGCGGATCTGGCTGTGTCCACTCATTCACGGCAGACGGTCAGGCAGGGCACAGTGCGGATCTGGCTGTGTCCACTCACCCACGGCAGGCGGTCAGGCAGGGCGCAGTGCGGATCTGGCTGTGTCCACGCACCCACAGCAAGCGGTCAGCCAGGGCGCAGTGCGGATATCGCTGTGTCCACTCACCCACGGCAGACGGTCAGGCAGGGCGTAGTACGGATCTGGCTGTGTCCACTCACCCACGGCAGATGGGCAGGCAGGGCGCAGTGCGGATCTGGCTGTGTCCACTCACCCACGGCAGACGGTCAGGCAGGGCGCAGTGCGGATCTGGCTGTGTCGACTCACCCACGGAAGACGGGCAGGCAGGGCGCAGTGCGGATCTGGCTGTGTCCACTCGCCCACGGGAGACGGGCAGGCAGGGCGCAGTGCGGATCTGGCTGTGTCCACTCACCCACGGCAGACAGTCAGGCAGGGTGCAGTGCGGATCTGGCTGTGTCCACTCACCCACGGGAGACGGGTAGGCATGGCGCAGTGTGGATCTGGCTGTGTCCACTCACCCACAAGAGACGGGCAGAGAGGGTGCTGTGTAGATCTGACTATGTCCACTACCCACGGCAGTCGGGCAGGCAGGGCCCAGTGCGGATCTGGCTGTGTCCACTCACCCACGGCAGACGGGCAGGCAGGGCGCAGTGTGGATCTGGCTGTGTCCACTCACTCACGGGAGACGGGCAGGCAAGGCGCAGTGTGGATCTGACTGTGTCCACTCACCCACGGGATAGGGGCAGAGAGGGTGCTGTGTGGATCTGGCTATGTACACTGACCCATGGCAGACAGGCAGGCAGGGCGCAGTGCGGATCTGGCTGTGTCCCCTCACCCACGGCGGACGGTCAGGAAGGGCGCAATGCGGATCTGGCTGTGACCACTCACTCACGGCAGACGGGCAGGCAGGGTGCAGTGTGGATCTGGCTGTGTCCACTCACCCACGGGAGACGGGTAGGCAAGGCGCAGTGTGGATCTGGCTATGTCCACTGACCCACGGGAGATGGGCAGAGAGGGTGCTGTGTGGATCTGGCTATGTCCACTGATCCACGGTAGACGGGTAGGGAGGGCGCAGTGTGGATCTGGCTATGTCCACTCTCCCACGGGAGACGGGGAGGCAGGGCGCAGTGCGTATCTGGATGTGTCCACTCACACACGGCAGAAGGAAGGGAGGGCGCAGTGCCGATCTGGCTGTGTCCACTCACCCATGGGAGACTGGCAGGCAAGGCGCAGTGTGGATCTGGCTGTGTCCACTCACCCACGGGACACGGGCAGAGAGGTTGCTGTGTGGATCTCGCTGTGTCCACTCACCCACGGCAGACGGGCAGGCTGGCGCAATGCGGATCTGGCTGTGTTCACTCACCCAAGGGAGACGGCGTGGCAAGGTGCAGTGTGGATCTGGCTGTGTCCACTCACCCACGGGAGACGGGCAAAGAGGGTGCTGTGTGGATCTGACAATGTACACTGACCCACGGCAGACGAGCAGGCAGGGCGCAATGCGGATCTGGCTGTGTCCACTCACCCACTGCAGACGGTCAGGAAGGGCGCAGTGCGGATCTGGCTGTGTCCACTCACCCACGGGACACGGACAGGCAGGGCGCAGTGCGGATCTGGCTGTGTCCACTCACCCACGGGAGACGGGCAGAGAGTGTGCTGTGTGGATCTGGTTATGTACACTGACCCACGGCAGACGGGCAGGCAGGGCGCAGTGCGGATCTGGGTGTGTCCGCTCACCCACGGGAGACGGGCAAAGAGGGTGCTGTGTGGATCTGCCTATGTACACTGACCCACGTCAGATGGGCAGGCAGGGCGCAGTGCGAATATGGCTGTGTCCAATCACCCACGGCAGACGGGCAGGCAGGGTGTAGTGCGGATATGGCTGTGTCTAATCACCCACGGCAGAGGGGCAGGCAGGGCGCAGTGAGGATCTGGCTGTGTCCACTCACCCACGGCACACGGTCAGGCAGGGCGCAGTGCGGATCTGGCTGTGTCCAATCACCCACGGGAGACGGGTAGGCAAGGCGCCGTGTGGATCTGGCTGTGTCCACTCACCCAGGGGAGACGGGCAGAGAGGGTGCTGTGTGGATCTGGCTATGTCCACTGACCCACGGCAGACGGGCAGGCAGGGCGCAGTGCGGATCTGGCTGTGTCCAATCACCCACGGGAGACCGGTAGGCAAGGCGCAGTGTGGATCTGGCTGTGTCCACTCACCCACGGGAGACGGGCAGAGAGAGTGCTGTGTTGATCTGGCTGTGTGCACACACCCACGGGAGACGGGTAGGCAAGGCGCAGTGTGGATCTGGCTGTGTCCACTCACCCACGGGAGACGGGCAGAGAGGGTGCTGTGTTGATCTGGCTGTGTCCACACACCCACGGGAGACGGGTAGGCAAGGCGCTGTGTTGATCTGGCTGTGTCCACTCACCCACGGGTGACGGGCAGAGAGGGTGCTGTGTGGATCTGGCTATGTCCACTGACCCACGGCAGACGGGCAGGCAGGGCGAAGTGCGGATCTGGCTGTGTCCACTCACCCACGGCAGACGGGCAGGCAGGGCGCAGTGCGGATCTGGATGTGTCCACTCACCCACAGGAGACGGGCAGGCAAGGCGCAGTGTGCATCTGGCTGTGTCCACTCACCCACGGGAGACGGGCAAGGGGGTGCTGTATGTATCTGGCTATGTACACTGACCCACGGCAGACAAGCAGGCAGGGCGGTGTGCGGATCTGGCTGTGTCCACTCACCCACGGGAGACGGGCAGGCAGTGCGCAGTGCGGATTTGGCTGTGTCCACTCACCCACGGCAGACGGGCAGGCAAGGCACAGTGTGGATCTGGCTGTGTCCACTCACCCACGGGAGACGGGCAGAAAGGGCGCTGTGTGGATCTGGCTCTATCCACTGACCCACGGCAGACGGGAAGGCAGGGCGCACTGCGGATCTGGCTGTGTCCACTCACCCACGGGAGACAGGTAGGCAAGGCGCAGTGTGGATCTGGCTGTGTCCACTCACCCACGGGAGACGGGCAGAGAGGGTGCAGTGCGGATCTGGCTGTGTCCAATCACCCACGGCAGAGGGGCAGGCAGGGCGCAGTGAGGATCTGGCTGTGTCCACTCACCCACGGCACACGGTCAGGCAGGGCGCAGTGCGGATCTGGCTGTGTCCAATCACCCACGGGAGACGGGTAGGCAAGGCGCCGTGTGGATCTGGCTGTGTCCACTCACCCAGGGGAGACGGGAAGAGAGGGTGCTGTGTGGATCTGGCTATGTTCACTGACCCACGGCAGACGGGCAGGCAGGGCGCAGTGCGGATCTGGCTGTGTCCAATCACCCACGGGAGACCGGTAGGCAAGGCGCAGTGTGGATCTGGCTGTGTCCACTCACCCACGGGAGACGGGCAGAGAGAGTGCTGTGTTGATCTGGCTGTGTGCACACACCCACGGGAGACGGGTAGGCAAGGCGCAGTGTGGATCTGGCTGTGTCCACTCACCCACGGGAGACGGGCAGAGAGGGTGCTGTGTTGATCTGGCTGTGTCCACACACCCACGGGAGACGGGTAGGCAAGGCGCAGTGTTGATCTGGCTGTGTCCACTCACCCACGGGTGACGGGCAGAGAGGGTGCTGTGTGGATCTGGCTATGTCCACTGACCCACGGCAGACGGGCAGGCAGGGCGAAGTGCGGATCTGGCTGTGTCCACTCACCCACGGCAGACGGGCAGGCAGGGCGCAGTGCGGTTCTGGATGTGTCCACTCACCCACAGGAGACGGGCAGGCAAGGCGCAGTGTGCATCTGGCTGTGTCCACTCACCCACGGGAGACGGGCAAGGGGGTGCTGTATGTATCTGGCTATGTACACTGACCCACGGCAGACAAGCAGGCAGGGCGGTGTGCGGATCTGGCTGTGTCCACTCACCCACGGGAGACGGGCAGGCAGTGCGCAGTGCGGATTTGGCTGTGTCCACTCACCCACGGCAGACGGGCAGGCAAGGCACAGTGTGGATCTGGCTGTGTCCACTCACCCACGGGAGACGGGCAGAAAGGGCGCTGTGTGGATCTGGCTCTGTCCACTGACCCACGGCAGACGGGCAGGCAGGGCGCAGTGCGGATCTGGCTGTGTCCACTCACCCACGGGAGACGGGCAATGGGGTGCTGTATGTATCTGGCTATGTACACTGACACACGGCAGACAAGCAGGCAGGGCGGTGTGCGGATCTGGCTGTGTCCACACACCCACGGGAGACGGGCAGGCAGGGCGCAGTGCGGATCTGGCTGTGTCCACTCACCCATGGGAGACGGGCAGAGAGAGTGCTGTGTTGATCTGGCTGTGTCCACACACCCACGGGAGACGGGTAGGCAAGGCGCAGTGTGGATCTGGCTGTGTCCACTCACCCACGGGAGACGGGCAGAGAGGGTGCTGTGTTGATCTGGCTGTGTCCACACACCCACGGGAGACGGGTAGGCAAGGCGCAGTGTTGATCTGGCTGTATCCACTCACCCACGGGTGACGGGCAGAGAGGGTGCTGTGTGGATCTGGCTATGTCCACTGACCCACGGCAGACGGGCAGGCAGGCCGAAGTGCGGATCTGGCTGTGTCCACTCACCCACGGCAGACGGGCAGGCAGGGCGCAGTGCGGATCTGGATGTGTCCACTCACCCACAGGAGACGGGCAGGCAAGGCGCAGTGTGCATCTGGCTGTGTCCACTCACCCACGGGAGACGGGCAAGGGGGTGCTGTATGTATCTGGCTATGTACACTGACCCACGGCAGACAAGCAGGCAGGGCGGTGTGCGGATCTGGCTGTGTCCACT
The DNA here is from genome assembly GCF_040939455.1 of Microcebus murinus. Lineage (NCBI taxonomy): Eukaryota > Metazoa > Chordata > Mammalia > Primates > Cheirogaleidae > Microcebus > Microcebus murinus. The sequence continues at coordinate 31,623,428 of NC_134125.1, read as the reverse complement.
CACCCACGGGAGACGGGCAGGCAGTGCGCAGTGCGGATTTGGCTTTGTCCACTCACCCACGGCAGACGGGCAGGCAAGGCACAGTGTGGATCTGGCTGTGTCCACTCACCCACGGGAGACGGGCAGAAAGGGCGCTGTGTGGATCTGGCTCTATCCACTGACCCACGGCAGACGGGAAGGCAGGGCGCACTGCGGATCTGGCTGTGTCCACTCACCCACGGGAGACAGGTAGGCAAGGCGCAGTGTGGATCTGGCTGTATCCACTCACCCACGGGAGACGGGCAGAGAGGGTGCAGTGCGGATCTGGCTGTGTCCAATCACCCACGGCAGAGGGGCAGGCAGGGCGCAGTGAGGATCTGGCTGTGTCCACTCACCCACGGCACACGGTCAGGCAGGGCGCAGTGCGGATCTGGCTGTGTCCAATCACCCACGGGAGACGGGTAGGCAAGGCGCCGTGTGGATCTGGCTGTGTCCACTCACGCAGGGGAGACGGGCAGAGAGGGTGCTGTGTGGATCTGGCTATGTCCACTGACCCACGGCAGACGGGAAGGCAGGGCGCAGTGCGGATCTGGCTGTGTCCACTCACCCACGGGAGACGGGCAATGGGGTGCTGTATGTATCTGGCTATGTACACTGACCCACGGCAGACAAGCAGGCAGGGCGGTGTGCGGATCTGGCTGTGTCCACACACCCACGGGAGACGGGCAGGCAGGGCGCAGTGCGGATCTGGCTGTGTCCACTCACCCATGGGAGACGGGCAGAGAGAGTGCTGTGTTGATCTGGCTGTGTCCACACACCCACGGGAGACGGGTAGGCAAGGCGCAGTGTGGATCTGGCTGTGTCCACTCACCCACGGGAGACGGGCAGAGAGGGTGCTGTGTTGATCTGGCTGTGTCCACACACCCACGGGAGACGGGTAGGCAAGGCGCAGTGTTGATCTGGCTGTATCCACTCACCCACGGGTGACGGGCAGAGAGGGTGCTGTGTGGATCTGGCTATGTCCACTGACCCACGGCAGATGGGCAGGCAGGGCGAAGTGCGGATCTGGCTGTGTCCACTCACCCACGGCAGACGGGCAGGCAGGGCGCAGTGCGGATCTGGATGTGTCCACTCACCCACAGGAGACGGGCAGGAAAGGCGCAGTGTGGATTTGGCTGTGTCCACTCACCCACGGGAGACGGGCAGAGAGGTTGCTGTGTGGATCTGGCTATGTCCACTGATCCACAGCAGACGGGCAGGGAGGGCGCAGTGCAGATCTCGCTGTGTCCACTCACTCACGGCAGACGGGTAGGCTGGCGCAATGCGGATCTGGCTGTGTCCACTCACCCAAGGGAGACGGCGAGGCAAGGTGCAGTGTGGATCTGGCTGTGTCCACTGACCCACGGGAGACGGGCAGAGAGGGTGCTGTGTGGATCTGACTATGTACACTGACCCACGGCAGACGAGCAGGCAGGGCGCAATGTGGATCTGGCTGTGTCCACTCACCTACTGCAGACGGTCAGGAAGGGCGCAGTGCGGATCTGGCTGTGTCCACTCACCCACGGGAGACGGGCAGGCAGGGCCCATTGCGGATCTGGCTGTGTCTACTCACCCACGGCAGACGATTAGGCAGGGCGCAGTGCGGATCTGGCTGTGTCCACTCACCAACGGGAGACGGGCAGGCAAGGCGTAGTGTGGATCTGGCTGTGTCCACTCACCCACAGGAGACGGGCAGAGAGAGTGCTGTGTGGTTCTGGCTACGTACACTGACCCACGGCAGACGGGCCCGCAGGGCGCAGTGCGGATCTGAGTGTGTCCACTCACCCACGGGAGACGGGCAAAGAGGGTGCTGTGTGGATCTGCCTATGTACACTGACCCACGTCAGACGGGCAGGCAGGGCGCATTTCGGATCTGGCTGTGTCCAATCACACACGGCAGACGGGCAGGCAGGGCGCAGTGCGGATCTGGCTGTGTCCAATCACCCACGGCAGACGGGCAGGCAGGGCGCAGTGAGGATCTGGCTGCGTCCACTCACCCACGGCAGACGGTCAGGCAGGGCGCAGTGCGGATCTGGCTGTGTCTAATCACCCACGGGAGACGGGTAGGCAAGGCGCCGTGTGGATCTGGCTGTGTCCACTCACCCACGGGAGACGGGCAGAGAGGGTGCTGTGTGGATCTGGCTATGTCCACTGACCCACGGCAGACGGGCAGGGAGGGCGCAGTGCGGATCTCGCTTTGTCCACTCACCCACGGCAGACGGGCAGGCAGGGCGCAGTGCGGATCTGGCTGTGTCCACTCACCCAGGGCAGACGGGCAAGCAGGGCGCAGTGCGGATCTGGCTGTGTCCACTCACCCACGGCAGACGGTAAGGCAAGGCGCAATGTGGATGGCTGTGTCCACTCACCCACGGGAGACGGGCAGAAAAGGCGCTGTGTGGATCTGGCTATGTCCACTAACCGACGGCAGACTGGCAGGCAGGGCGCAGTGCGGATGTGGCTGTGTCCAATCACCCACGGGAGACGGGTAAGCAAGGCGCAGTGTGGATCTGGCTGTGTCCACTCACCCACGGGAGATGGGCAGAAAGGGCGCTGTGTGGATCTGGCTATGTCCACTGACCGACGGCAGACTGGCAGGCAGGGCACAGTGCGGATCTGGCTGTGTCCACTCACCCACGGCAGACGGGCAGGCAGGGCGCACTGCGGATCTGGCTGTGTCCACTCACCCACGGGAGACAGGTAGGCAAGGCGCAGTGTGGATCTGGCTGTGTCCACTCACCCACGGGAGACGGGCAGAGAGGGTGCTGTCCGGATCTGGCTATGTCCACTGACCCACGGCAGACGGGCAGGCAGGGCGCAGTGTGGATCTGGCTGTATCCACTCAAAAACGGGAGACAGTCCTAGAGGGTGCTTTGTGGATCTGGCTATGTCCAATGACCCACGGCAGACGGGCAGACAGGGCGCAGTGCGGATCTGGCTGTGTCCACTCACCTACGGCACATGGGCATGCAGGGCGCACTGCGGATGTGGCTGTGTCCACTCACCCACGGGATACGGGCAGGCAGGGCGCAGTGCGGATCTGGCTGTGTCCACTCACCCAGGGGAGATGGACAGAGAGGGTGCTGTGTGGATCTGGCTATGTCCACTGACACACGGCAGACGGGCAGGCAGGGCGCAGTTCGGATCTGGCTGTGTCCACTCACACACGGGAGACGGGCAGGCAGGGCGCACTGTGGATCTGGTTGTGTCCACTCACCTACGGGAGACGGGCACAGAGTGTGCTGTGTGGACCTGGCTATGTCCACTGACCAACGGCAGACGGGCAGGCAGGGCGCAAAGCGGATCTGGCTGTGTCCACTCACCCACGGGAGACGGGCACACAAGGCGCAGTGTGGATCTGGCTGTGTCCACTCACCCACGGGAGACGGGCAGAGAGGGTTCTGTGTGGATCTGGCTATGTCCACTGACCCACGGAAGACGGGCCTGCAGGGCGCAGTGCGGATCTGGCTGTGTACACTCACACACGGCAGATGGGCAGGCAGGGTGCAGTGCGGATCTGTCTGTGTCCACTCACCCACGGGAGACGGGCAGGCAAGGCGCAGTGTGGATCTGGCTGTGTCCACTCACCCACGGGAGACGGGTAGGCAAGGCGCAGTGTGGATATGGCTATGTCCACTGACCCACGGGAGATGGGCAGAGAGGGTGCTGTGTGGATCTGGCTATGTCCACTGATCCACGACAGACGGGTAGGGAGGGCGCAGTGTGGATCTGGCTATGTCAACTCTCCCACGGGAGACGGGGAGGCAGGGCGCAGTGCGTATCTGGATGTGTCCACTCACACACGGCAGACAGGCAGGGAGGGCGCAGTGCGGATCTGGCTGTGTCCACTCACCCATGGGAGACTGGCAGGAAAGGCGCAGTGTGGATCTGGCTGTGTCCACTCACCCACGGGAGTCGGGCAGAGAGGTTGCTGTGTGGATCTGGCTATGTCCACTGATCCACGGCAGACGGGTAGGGAGGGCGCAGTGCAGATCTCGCTGTGTCCTCTCACCCACGGCAGACGGGCAGGATGGCGCAATGCGGATCTGGCTGTGTCCACTCACACATGGGAGACGGCGAGGCAAGGTGCAGTGTGGATCTGGCTGTGACCACTCACCCACGGGAGACGGGCAGAGAGGGTGCTGTGTGGATCTGACAATGTACACTGACCCACGGCAGACGAGCAGGCAGGGCGCAATGCGGAATTGGCTGTGTCCACTCACCCACTGCAGACGGTCAGGAAGGGCGCAGTGCGGATCTGGCTGTGTCCACTCACCCACGGGAGACGTCCAGGAAGGGCGCAGTGCGGATCTGGCTGTGTCTACTCACCCACGGCATAAGATTAGGCAGGGCGCAGTGCGGATCTGGCTGTGTCCACTCACCCACGGGAGACGGGCAGGCAAGGCGTAGTGTGGATCTGGCTGTGTCCACTCTCCCACGGGAGACGAGCAGAGAGTGTGCTGTGTGGATCTGGCTATGTACACTGACCCACGGCAGACGGGCAGGCAGGGCGCAGTGCGGATCTGGGTGTGTCCACTCACCCACGGGAGACGGGCAAAGAGGGTGCTGTGTGGATCTGCCTATGTACACTGACCCACGTCAGATGGGCAGGCAGGGCGCAGTGCGAATCTGGTTGTGTCCAATCACCCACGGCAGACGGGCAGGCAGGGCGCAGTGCGGATCTGGCTGTGTCCAATCACCCACGGCAGACGGGCAGGCAGGGCGCAGTGAGGATCTGGCTGTGTCCACTCACCCAAGGCAGACGGTCAGGCAGGGCGCAGTGCGGATCTGGCTGTGTCCAATCACCCACGGAGACGGGTAGGCAAGGCGCCGTGTGGATCTGGCTGTGTCCACTCACCCACGGGAGACGGGCAGAGAGGGTGCTGTGTGGATCTGGCTGTGTCCACACACCCACGGGAGACGGGTAGGCAAGGCGCAGTGTTGATCTGGCTGTGTCCACTCACCCACGGGTGACGGGCAGAGAGGGTGCTGTGTGGATCTGGCTATGTCCACTGACCCACGGCAGACGGGCAGGCAGGGCGAAGTGCGGATCTGGCTGTGTCCACTCACCCACGGCAGACGGGCAGGCAAGGCGCAGTGTGGATCTGGCTGTGTCCACTCACCCACGGGAGACGGGCAGAAAGGGCGCTGTGTGGATCTGGCTCTGTCCACTGACCCACGGCAGACGGGAAGGCAGGGCGCAGTGCGGATCTGGCTGTGTCCACTCACCCACGGGAGACGGGCAAGGGGGTGCTGTATGTATCTGGCTATGTACACTGACCCACGGCAGACAAGCAGGCAGGGCAGTGTGCGGATCTGGCTGTGTCCACTCACCCACGGGAGACGGGCAGGCAGGGCGCAGTGCGGATCTGGCTGTGTCCACTCACCCACGGGAGACGGGCAGGCAGGGCGCAGTGCGGATCTGGCTGTGTCCACTCACCCACGGCAGACGGGCAGGCAAGGCGCAGTGTGGATCTGGCCGTGTCCACTCACCCAGGGGAGACGGGCAGAAAGTGCGCTGTGTGGATCTGGCTCTGTCCACTGACCCACGGCAGACGGGAAGGCAGGGCGCAGTGCGAATCTGGCTGTGTCCAATCACCCGCGGCAGACGGGCAGGCAGGGCGCAGTGCGGATCTGGCTGTGTCCACTCACCAATGGGAGACGGGCAGAGAGGGTGCTGTGTGGATCTGGCTATGTCCACTGACCCACGGCAGACGGGCAGGCATGGCGCAGTGCGGATCTGGCTGTGTCCACTCACCCACGGGAGACCGGTAGGCAGGGCGCAGTGTGGATCTGGCTGTGTCCACTGACCTACGCAGACGGGCAGGCAGGGCGAAGTGCGGATTTGGCTGTGTTAATTCACCCACGGCAGACGGGCAGGCAGGGCGCAGTGCGGATCTGGCTGTGTCCACTCACCCACGGGAGACGGGCAGGCAGGGCACAGTGCGGATCTGGCTGTGTCCACTCACCCACGGGAGACGGGCAGGCAAGGCGCAGTGTGGATCTGGCTTTGTCCACTCACCCAAGGGACACGGGCAGAGAGGGTGCTGTGTGGATCTGGCTATGTCCACTGACCCACGGCAGAGGGGCAGGCAGGGCGCAGTGCGGATCTGGCTATGTCCACTCACCCACGGGAGACGGGCAGGCAGGGCGCAGTGCGGATCTGGATGTGTCCACTCACACACGGCAGAGAGGCAGGGAGGGCGCAGTGCGGATCTGGCTGTGTCCACTCACCAATGGGAGACTGGCAGGCAAGGCGCAGTGTGGATTGGGCTGTGTCCACTCACCCACGGGAGACGGGCAGAGAGGTTGCTGTGTGGATCTGGCTATGTCCACTGATCCACGGCAGACGGGCAGGGAGGGCGCAGTGCAGATCTCGCTGTGTCCACTCACCCACGGCAGACGGGCAGGCTGGCGCAATGCGGATCTGGCTGTGTCCACTCACCCACGGGAGACGGGCAGAGAGGGTGCTGTGTGGATCTGATTATGTACACTGACCCACGGCAGACGAGCAGGCAGGGCGCAATGCGGATCTGGCTGTGTCCACTGACCTACTGCAGACGGTCAGGAAAGGCGTAGTGCGGATCTGGCTGTGTCCACTCACCCACGGGAGACGGGCAGGCAGGGCGCAGTGCGGATCTGGCTGTGTCTACTCACCCACGGCAGACGATTAGGCAGGGCGCAGTGCGGCTGTGGCTGTGTCCACTCACCCACGGGAGACGGGCAGGCAAGGCGTAGTGTGGATCTGGCTGTGTCCACTCACCCACTGGAGACGGGCAGAGAGAGTGCTGTGTGGATCTGGCTATGTACACTGACCCACGGCAGACGGGCAGGCAGGGCGCAGTGCGGATCTGAGTGTGTCCACTCACCCATGGGAGACGGGCAAAGAGGGTGCTGTGTGGATCTGCCTATGTACACTGACCCACGTTAGACGGGCAGGCAGGGCGCAGTTCGGATCTGGCTGTGTCCAATCACCCACGGCAGACGGGCAGGCAGGGCGCAGTGCGGATCTGGCGGTGTCCACTCACCCACGGCAGACGGGCAGGCAGGGCGCAGTTAGGATCTGGCTGTGTCCACTCTCCCACGGGAGACGGGCAGGCAGGGCACAGTGAGGATCTGGCTGTGTCCACTCACACACGGCAGACAGGCAGGCACGGCGCAGTGCGGATCTGGCTGTGTCCACTCACCCATGGGAGACGGGCAGGCAATGGGCATTGTGGATCTGGCTGTGTCCACTCACCCACGGGAGACGGGCAGAGAGGTTGCTGTGTGGATCTGGCTATGTCCAATGACCCACGGCAGACGGGCAGGGAGGGCGCAGTGCGGATCTCGCTGTGTCCACTCACCCACGGCAGACGGGCAGGCAGGGCGCAGTGCGGATCTGGCTGTGTCCACTCACCCACGGGAGACGGGCAGGCAAGGCATAGTGTGGATCTGGCTGTGTCCACTCACCCATGGGAGACGGTCAGAGAGGGTGCTGTGTGGATCTCGCTATGTACACTGACCCACGGCAGACGGGCAGGCAGGGCGCAGAGAGGATCTGGGTGTGTCCACTCACCCACGGGAGACGGGAAGGCAAGGCGCAGTGTGGATCGGCTGTGTCCACTCACCCACGGGAGACGGGCAGAAAGGGCGCTGTGTGGATCTGGCTATGTCCACTGACCCACGGCAGACGGGCAGGCAAGGCGCAGTGCGGATCTGGCTGTGTGCAATCACCCACAGCAGACGGGCAGGCAAGGCGCAGTGTGGATCTGGATGTGTCCACTCACCCACGGGGGACGGCAGAGTGTGCTGTGTGAATCTGGCTATGTCCACGGACACACGGCAGACAGGCAGGCAGGGCGCAGCGCGGATCTTGCTGTGTCCACTCACACACGGAAGACGGGGAAGCAAGGCGCAGTGTGTATATGGCTGTGTCCACTCACCCACGGGAGACGGGCACAGAGGGTGCTGTGTGGATCTGGCTATGTCCACTGACCCACGGGAGACGGGCAGGCATGGCGCAGTGCGGATCTGGCTGTGTCCACTCACCCACGGCAGACGGGCAGGCAGGGCGCAGTGCGGATCTGGCTGTGTCCACTCACCCTCGGGAAATGGGCAGGCAAGGCGCAGTGTGGATCTGGCTGTGTCCAATCACCCACGGGAGACGGGCAGAGAGGGTCCTGTGTGGATCTGGCTATGTCTACTGACCCACGGCACACGGGCAGGCAGGGCGCAGTGTGGATCTGGCTGTGTCCAATCACCCACGGCAGACGGGCAGGCAGGGCGCAGTGCGGAATTGGCTGTGTCCACTCACCCACGGGAGACGGGTAGGCAAGGCGCAGTGTTGATCTGGCTGTGTCCACTCACCCACGGGAGACGGGAAGGCAAGGCGCACTGTGGATCTTGCTGTGACCACTCACCCACGGGAGATGGGCAGAGAGGGTGCTGTGTGTATCTAGCTATGTCCACTGACCCACGGCAGACGGGCAGGCAGGGCGCAGTGCGGACCTGGCTGTGTTAACTCACCCACGGCAGACGGGCTGGCAGGGCGCAGTGTGGATCTGGCTGTGTCCACTCACCCACGGGAGACGGGCAGAGAGGGTGCTGTGTTGATCTGGCTATGTCCACGGACCCACGGCAGACGGGCAGGCAGGGCGCAGTGCGGATCTGGCTGTGTCCGCTCACCCACGGCATAAGGTCAGGCAGGGCGCAGTGCTGTATTGGCTGTGTCCACTCACCCACGGGAGACGGGTAGGCAAGGCGCAGTGTTGATCTGGCTGTGTCCACTCACCCACGGGAGACGGGCAGAGAGGGTGGTGTGTGGATCTGGCTATGTCCACTGATCCATGGGAGACGGGCTCAAAGGGCGCTGTGTGGATCTGGCTATGTCCACTGACCCACGGCAGACGGGCAGGCAGGGCGCAGTGCGGATCTGGCTATGTCCACTCACCCACGGCAGACGGGCAGGCAGGGCGCAGTGCGGATCTGGCTGTCTCCACTCACCCACGGGAGATGGGCAGGCAAGGCGCAGTGTGGATCTGGCTATGTCCACTGACCCACGGCAGACGGGCAGGCAGGGCGCAGTGCGGATCTGGCTATGTCCACTCACCCACGGCAGACGGGCAGGCAGGGCACAGTGCGGATCTGGTTGTGTCCACTCACCCACGGGAGATGGGCAGGCAAGGCGCAGTGTGGATCTGGCTGTGTCCATTCACTCACGGGAGACGGGCAGAAAGGGCGCTGTGTGGATCTGGCTATGTCCACTGACCCACGACAGACGGGCAGGCATTGCGCAGTGCGGATCTGGCTGTGTCCAATCACACACGGCAGGGCGCAGTGCGGATCTCGCTGTGTCCACTCACCCACGGCAGACGGGCAGGCAGCCCACTATGCGGATCTGGCTGTGTCCACTCAACCACGGCAGACGGTCAGGCTGGGCGCAGTGCGGATCTGGCTGTGTCCACTCACCCACGGGAGACAGGTAGGCAAGGCGCAGTGCGGATCTGGCTGTGTCCACTCACACACGGGAGACGGTCAAGGAGGGTGCTGTCCGGATCTGGCTATGTTCACTGACCCACGGCAGACGGGCAGGCAGGGCGCAGAGCGGATGTGGCTGTGTCCAATCACCCACGGCAGACGGGCATGCAGGGCGCAGTGCGGACCTGGCTGTGTCCACTCACCCACGGGAGACGGGTAGGCAAGGCGCAGTGTGGATCTGGCTGTGTCCACTAACCCACGGGAGATGGGCAGAGAGGGTGCTGTGTTTATCTGGCTGTGTCCACACACCCACGGGAGACGGGTAGGCAAGGCGCAGTGTTGATCTGGCTGTGTCCACTCACACACGGGAGACGGGCAGAGAGGGTGCTGTGTGGATGTGGCTATCTCCACTGACCCACGGCAGACAGGCAGGCAGGGCGCAGTGCGGATCTGGCTGTGTTCACTCACCCACGGCAGCCGGGCATGCAGGGCGCAGTGCGGATCTGGCTGTGTCCACTCACCCACGGCAGACGGGCAGGCAAGGCGCAGTGTGGATCTGGCTGTGTCCACTCACCCACGGGAGACGGGCAGAGAGGGTGCTGTGTGGATCTGGCTATGTCCACTGACCCACCGCAGACGGGCAGGCAGGGCGCAGTATGGATGTGGCTGTGTCCTCTCACCCACGGCAGACGGGCAGGCAGGGCGCAGTGCGGATCTGGATGTGTCCACTCACCCACGGGAGACGGGCAGGCAAGGCGCAGTGTGGATCTGGCTGTGTCAACTCACCCACGGAAGACGGGCAAGGGGGTGCTATATGTATCTGGCTATGTACACTGACCCACGGCAGACGGGTAGGCAGGGCGGTGTGCGGATCTGGCTGTGTCCACTCACCAACGGCAGACGGTCAGGAAGGGCGCAGTGCGGATCTGGCTGTGTCCACTCACCTATGGCAGACGGTCAGGAAGGGCGCAGTGCGGATCTGGCTGTGTCCACTCACCCACGGCAGATGGGCAGGCAGGTCGCAGTGTGGATCTGGCTGTGTCCACTCACCCACGGGAGACAGGCAGGCAAGGCGCAGTGTGGATCTGACTGTGTCCACTCACCCACGGGAGTCGGGCAGAAAGGGCGCTGTGTGGATCTGGCTCTGTCCACTGACCCACGGCAGACGGGAAGGCAGGGCGCAGTGCGGATCTGGCTGTGTCCAATCACCCACGGCAGACTGGCAGGCAGGGCGCAGTGCGGATCTGGCTGTGTCCACTCACCCACTGCAGACGGGCAGGCAGGGCGCAGTGCGGATCTGGCTGTGTCCAATCATCCACGGCAGATGGGCAGGCAGGGCGCAGTGAGGATCTGGCTGTGTCCACTCACCCGCGGCAGACGGTCAGGCAGGGCGCAGTGCGGATCTGGCTGTGTCCAATCACCCACGGGAGACGGGTACGCAAGGCGCCGTGTGGTGATCTGGCTGTGTCCACTCACCCACGGGAGACGGGTAGAGAGGGTGCTGTGTGGATCTGGCTATGTCCACTGACCCACGGCAGACGGGCAGGCAGGGCGCAGTGCGGATCTTGCTGTGTACACTCACCCACGGGAGACGGGCAGGCAGGGCGCAGTGCGGATCTGGCTGTGTCCACTCACCCATGGGAGATGGGCAGGCAAGGCGCAGTGCGCATCTGGCTGTGTCCACTCACCCATGGGAGACGGGCAGGCAAGGCGCAGTGTGGATCTGGCTGTGTCCACTCACCCACGGGAGACGGGCAGAGAGGTTGCTGTGTGGATCTGGCTATGTCCAATGACCCACGGCAGACGGGCAGGGAGGGCGCAGTGCTGATCTCGCTGTGTCCACTCACCCACAGCAGACGGGCAGGCAGGGCGCAGTGCGGATCTGGCTGTGTCCACTCACCCATGGCAGACGGGCAGGCAGGGCGCAGTGCGGATCTGGCTGTGTCCACTCACCCACGGCAGACGGTAATGCAAGGCGCAATGTGGATGGCTGTGTCCACTCACCCACGGGAGACGGGCAGAAAAGGCGCTGTGTGGATCTGGCTATGTCCACTAACCGACGGCAGACTGGCAGGCAGGGCGCAGTGCGGATGTGGCTGTGTCCAATCACCCACGGGAGACGGGTAAGCAAGGCGCAGTGTGGATCTGGCTGTGTCCACTCACCCACGGGAGACGGGCAGAGAGGGTGCTGTGTGGATCTGGCTATGTCCACTGATCCAAGGCAGACGGGCAGGGAGGGCGCAGTGCAGATCTCGCTGTGGCCACTCACCCACGGCAGACGGGCAGGCTGGCGCAATGCGGATCTGGCTGTGTCCACTCACCCACGTGAGACGGCGAGGCAAGGTGCAGTGTGGATCTGGCTGTGTCCACTCACCCACGGGAGACGGTCAGAGAGGGTACTGTGTGGATCTGACAATGTACACTGATCCACGGCAGACGAGCAGGCAGGGCGCAATGCGGATCTGGCTGTGTCCACTCACCCACTGCAGACGGTCAGGAAGGGCGCAGTGCGGATCTGGCAGTGTCCTCTCACCCACGGGAGACGGGCAGGCAGGGCGCAGTGCGGATCTGGCTGTGTCTACTCACCCACGGCATACGATTAGGCAGGGCGCAGTGCGGATCTGGCTGTGTCCACTCACCCACGGGAGACGGGCAGGCAAGGCGTAGTGTGGATCTGGCTGTGTCCACTCACCCACGGGAGACAGTCAGAGAGGGTGCTGGGTGTGTTCACTGACGGATCTGGGTGTGTCCACTGACCCACGGGAGATGGGCAAAGAGGGTGCTGTGTGGATCTGCCTATGTACACTGACCCACGTCAGACGGGCAGGCAGGGCGCAGTGTGTCTCTGGCTGTGTCCACTCACCCACGGGAGACGGGCAGGCAAGGCGCAGTGCGGATCTGGCTGTGTCCACTCACCCACGGCAGACGGTCAGGCAGGGCGTAGTGCGGATCTGGCTGTGTCCAATCACCCACGGGAGACGGGTAGGCAAGGCGCCGTGTGGAAATGGCTGTGTACACTCACCCACGGGAGACGGGCAGAGAGGGTGCTGTGTGGATCTGGCTATGTCCACTGACCCACGGCAGACGGGCAGGCAGGGCGCAGCGCGTACCTGGCTGTGTCCATTCACCCACGAGAGACGGACAGGCAGGGCGCAGTGTGGGTCTGACTGTGTCCACTCACCCATGGGAGATGGGCAGGCAAGGCGCAGTGTGGATCTGGCTGTGTCCACTCACCCACGGGAGACGGGCAGAGAGGATGCTGTGTGGTTCTGGCTATATCCACAGACCCACGGCAGACAGACAGGGAGGGCGCAGTGCGGATCTCGTTGTGTCCACTCAACCACGGCAGACGGGCAGGCAGGGCGCAGTGCAGATCTGGCTGTGTCCACTCACTCACGGCAGACGGGCAGGCAGGGCGCAGTGCGGATCTGGCTGTGTCCACTCACCCACGGCAGACGGTCAGGTAGGGCGCAGTGCGGATCTGGCGGTGTCCACTCACCAACGGGGGATGGTCAGGCAGGGCGCAGTGCGGATCTGGCTGTGTCCACTCTCCCACGGGAGACGGGCAGGCAGGGCACAGTGAGGAACTGGCTGTGTCCACTCACACACGGCAGACAGGCAGGCACGGCGCAGTGCGGATCTGGCTGTGTCCACTCACCCATGGGAGACGGGCAGGCAATGGGCATTGTGGATCTGGCTGTGTCCACTCACCCACGGGAGACGGGCAGAGAGGTTGCTGTGTGGATCTGGCTATGTCCAATGACCCACGGCAGACGGGCAGGGAGGGCGCAGTGCGGATCTCGCTGTGTCCACTCACCCACGGCAGACGGGCAGGCAGGGCGCAGTGCGGATCTGGCTGTGTCCACTCACCCACGGGAGACGGGCAGGCAAGGCATAGTGTGGATCTGGCTGTGTCCACTCACCCATGGGAGACGGTCAGAGAGGGTGCTGTGTGGATGTCGCTATGTACACTGACCCACGGCAGACGGGCAGGCAGGGCGCACTGCGGATCTGGCTGTGTCCACTCACCCACGGGAGACGTGCAGGCAAGGCGCAGTGTGGATCGGCTGTGTCCACTCACCCACGGGAGACGGGCAGAAAGGGCGCTGTGTGGATCTGGCTATGTCCACTGACCCACGGCAGACGGGCAGGCAAGGCGCAGTGCGGATCTGGCTGTGTGCAATCACCCACAGCAGACGGGCAGGCAAGGCGCAGTGTGGATCTGGATGTGTCCACTCACCCACGGGGGACGGCAGAGGGTGCTATGTGAATCTGGCTATGTCCACGGACACACGGCAGACAGGCAGGCAGGGCGCAGCGCGGATCTTGCTGTGTCCACTCACACACGGGAGACGGGGAAGCAAGGCGCAGTGTGTATATGGCTGTGTCCACTCACCCACGGGAGACGGGCACAGAGGGTGCTGTGTGGATCTGGCTATGTCCACTGACCCACGGGAGACGGGCAGGCATGGCGCAGTGCGGATCTGGCTGTGTCCACTCACCCACGGCAGACGGGCAGGCAGGGCGCAGTGCGGATCTGGCTGTGTCCACTCACCCTCGGGAAATGGGCAGGCAAGGCGCAGTGTGGATCTGGCTGTGTCCAATCACCCACGGGTGACGGGCAGAGAGGGTCCTGTGTGGATCTGGCTATGTCTACTGACCCACGGCTGACGGGCAGGCAGGGCGCAGTGTGGATCTGGCTGTGTCCAATCACCCACGGCAGACGGGCAGGCAGGGCGCAGTGCGGAATTGGCTGTGTCCACTCACCCACGGGAGACGGGTAGGCAAGGCGCAGTGTTGATCTGGCTGTGTCCACTCACCCACGGGAGACGGGAAGGCAAGGCGCACTGTGGATCTTGCTGTGACCACTCACCCACGGGAGATGGGCAGAGAGGGTGCTGTGTGTATCTAGCTATGTCCACTGACCCACGGCAGACGGGCAGGCAGGGCGCAGTGCGGACCTGGCTGTGTTAACTCACCCACGGCAGACGGGCTGGCAGGGCGCAGTGTGGATCTGGCTGTGTCCACTCACCCACGGGAGACGGGCAGAGAGGGTGCTGTGTTGATCTGGCTATGTCCACGGACCCACGGCAGACGGGCAGGCAGGGCGCAGTGCGGATCTGGCTGTGTCCGCTCACCCACGGCATAAGGTCAGGCAGGGCGCAGTGCTGTATTGGCTGTGTCCACTCACCCACGGGAGACGGGTAGGCAAGGCGCAGTGTTGATCTGGCTGTGTCCACTCACCCACGGGAGACGGGCAGAGAGGGTGATGTGTGGATCTGGCTATGTCCACTGATCCATGGGAGACGGGCTCAAAGGGCGCTGTGTGGATCTGGCTATGTCCACTGACCCACGGCAGACGGGCAGGCAGGGCGCAGTGCGGATCTGGCTATGTCCACTCACCCACGGCAGACGGGCAGGCAGGGCGCAGTGCGGATCTGGCTGTCTCCACTCACCCACGGGAGATGGGCAGGCAAGGCGCAGTGTGGATCTGGCTATGTCCACTGACCCACGGCAGACGGGCAGGCAGGGCGCAGTGCGGATCTGGCTATGTCCACTCACCCACGGCAGACGGGCAGGCAGGGCACAGTGCGGATCTGGTTGTGTCCACTCACCCACGGGAGATGGGCAGGCAAGGCGCAGTGTGGATCTGGCTGTGTCCATTCACTCACGGGAGACGGGCAGAAAGGGCGCTGTGTGGATCTGGCTATGTCCACTGACCCACGACAGACGGGCAGGCATTGCGCAGTGCGGATCTGGCTGTGTCCAATCACACACCGCAGACGAGCAGGCAGGGCGAAGTGCGGATTTGGCTGTGTTAACTCACCCACGGCAGACGGGCAGGCAGGGCGCAGTGCGGATATGGCTGTGTCCACTCACCCACGGCAGACGGTCAGGCAGGGCGCAGTGCGGATCTGGCTGTGTCCACTCACACACGGCAGACAGGCAGGCAGGGCGCAGTGCGGAACTGGCTGTGTCCACTCACCCATGGGAGACGGGCAGGCAAGGCGCAGTGTGGATCTGGCTGTGTCCACTCACCCACGGGAGTCGGGCAGAGAGGTTGCTGTGTGAATCTGGCTATGTCCACTGACCCACGGCAGACGGGCAGGGAGGGCGCAGTGCGGATCTCGCTGTGTCCACTCACCCACGGCAGACGGGCAGGCAGCCCACTATGCGGATCTGGCTGTGTCCACTCAACCACGGCAGACGGTCAGGCTGGGCGCAGTGCGGATCTGGCTGTGTCCACTCACCCACGGGAGACAGGTAGGCAAGGCGCAGTGTGGATCTGGCTGTGTCCACTCACCCACGGGAGACGGTCAAGGAGGGTGCTGTCCGGATCTGGCTATGTTCACTGACCCACGGCAGACGGGCAGGCAGGGCGCAGTGCGGATGTGGCTGTGTCCAATCACCCACGGCAGACGGGCATGCAGGGCGCAGTGCGGACCTGGCTGTGTCCACTCACCCACGGGAGACGGGTAGGCAAGGCGCAGTGTGGATCTGGCTGTGTCCACTAACCCACGGGAGACCGGCAGAGAGGGTGCTGTGTTTATCTGGCTGTGTCCACACACCCACGGGAGACGGGTAGGCAAGGCGCAGTGTGGATCTGGCTGTGTCCACTGACCCACTCAGACGGGCAGGCAGGGCGAAGTGCGGATCTGGCTTTGTTAACTCACCCACGGCAGACGGGCAGGCAGGGTGCAGTGCGGATCTGGCTGTGTCTACTCACCCACGGCAGACGAATAGGCAGGGCGCAGTGCGGATCTGGCTGTGTCCACTCACCCACGGGAGACGTGCAGAGATGGTGCTGTGTGGATCTGGCTATGTACACTGACCCACGGCACACGGGCAGGCAGGGCGCAGTGCGGATCTGGTGTGTCCACTCACCCACGGGAGACGGGCAGAGAGGGTGCTGTGTGGATCTGGCTATGTCCAATGACCCACGGAAGACGGGCAGGGAGGGCGCAGTGCGGATCTCGCTGTGTCCACTCACCCACGGCAGACGGGCAGGCAGGGCGCAGTGCGGATCTGGCTGTGTCCACTCACCCACGGCAGACGGAGAGGCAAGGCGCAGTGTGGATCTGGCTGTGTCCACTCACCCACGGCAGACGGTAAGGCAAGGCGCAGTGTGGATCTGGCTGTGTCCACTCACCCACAGGAGACGGGCAAAAGGGCGCCGTGTGGATCTGGCTATGTCCACTGACCGACAGCAGACTGGCAGGCAGGGCACAGTGCTGATCTGGCTGTGTCCACTCACCCACGGCAGACGGGCAGGCAGGGCGCAATGCGGATCTGGCTGTATCCACTCAACCACGGCAGACGGTCAGACAGGGCGCAGTGCGGATCTGGCTGTGTCCACTCACCCACGGGAGACAGGTAGGCAAGTCGCAGTGTGGATCTGGCTGTGTCCACTCACCTACGGGAGACCGGCAGAGAGGGTGCTGTCCGGATCTGGCCATGTCCACTGACCCATGGCAGACGGGCAGGCATGGCGCAGTGCGGATGTGGTTGTGTCCAATCACCCACGGGAGACGGGTAGGAAAGGCGCAGTGTGGATCTGGCTATGTCCACTGACCCACGGGAGACGGGCAGAGAGGGTGCTGTGTTGATCTGGCTGTGTCCACACACCCACGGGAGACGGGTAGGCAAGGCGCAGTGTGGATCTGGCTGTGTCCACTCACCCACGGGAGACGTGCAGAGAGGGTGCTGTGTGGATCTGGCTATGTCCACTGACCCACGGCAGACGGGCAGGCAGGGCGCAGTACGGATCTGGCTGTGTCCACTCACCCACAGTAGACGGGCAGGCAGGGCACAGTGCGGATCTGGATGTGACCACTCACCCACGGGAGACGGGCAGGCAAGGCGCAGTGTGGATCTGGCTGTGTCTACTCACCCACGGGAGACGGGCTGGCAGGGCACAGTGCGGATCTGGATGTGACCACTCACCCACGGGAGACGGGCAGGCAGGGCGCAGTGCGGACCTGGCTGTGTTAACTCACCCACGGCAGACGGGCTGGCAGGGCGCAGTGTGTATATGGCTGTGTGCACTCACCCACGGGAGACGGGCAGAGAGGGTGCTGTGTGGATCTGGCTAAATCCACTGACCCACGGCCGACGGGCAGGCAAGGCGCAGTGCGGATCTGTCTGTGTCCACTCACCCACGGCAGACGGTCAGGCAGGGCGCAGTGCGGATCTTGCTGTGTCAACTCACCCACGGGAGACGGGAAGAGAGGGTGCTGTGTGGATCTGGCTATGTCCACTGACAGCCGGAAATGGGCAGGCAGGGCGCAGTGCGGATCTGGCTGTGTCCACTCACCCATGGGAGACGGGCAGGCAGGCCGCAGTGCGGATCTGGCTGTATCCACTCACCCACGGGAGACGGGCAGAGAGGGTGCTGTGTCGATCTGGCTGTGTCCACTGACCCACGGCAGACGGGCAGGTAGGGCGCAGTGCGGATATGGCTGTGTCCACTCATCCACGGCAGACGGACAGGCAGGGCACAGTGTGGATCTGGCTGTGTCCAGTCACCCACGGGAGACGGGCAGGCAAGGCGCACTGTGAATCTGGCTGTGTCCACTCACCCACGGGAGACGGGCAGAAAAAGTGCCGTGTGGATCTGGCTATGTCCACTGACCCACAGCAGATGGGCAGGCAGGGGGCACTGCGGATCTGGCTGTGTCCCCTCACTTACAGCAGACGGGCAGGCAGTTCGCAGTGCGGATCTGGCTGTGACCCCTCACCCATGGGAGACGGGCAGAGAGGGTGCTGTGTGGATCTGGCTATGTCCACTGACCCACGGCAGACGGGCAGGCAGGGCGCAGTGCGGATCTGGCTGTGTCCACTCACCCATGGGAGACGGGCAGGCAAGTCGCAGTGTGGATTTTGCTGTGTCCACTCACCCACGGGAGACGGGCACAGAGGGTGCTGTGTGGATCTGGCTATGTCAACTGACCCACGGCAGATGGGCAGGCAGGGCGCAGTGCGGATATGGCTGTGTCCACTCATCCACGACAGACGGACAGGCAGGGCACAGTGCGGATCTGGCTGTGTCCACTCACCCACGGGAGACGGGCAGAGAGGGTGCTGTGTGGATCTGGCTATGTACACTGACCCACGGCAGACGGGCAGGAAAGGCGCAGTGCGGATCTGTCTGTGTCCACTCACCCACGGCAGACGGTCAGGCAGGGCGCAGTGCGGATCTGGCTGTGTCCACTCACCGACGGCAGACGGGCAGGCAGGGTGCAGTGCGGATCTGGCTGTGTCCACTCACACACGGTAGACGGGAAGGCAAGGCGCAGTGTGGATCTGGGTGTGTACACTCACCCACGGGAGACGGGCAGAGAAGGTACTGTGTGGATCTGGCTATGAGCACTGACCCAGGGCAGTCGGGCAGGCAGGGCGCAGTGCGGATCTGGCTGTGTCCACTCACCCACGGCAGACGGTCAGGCAGGACGCAATGCGGATCTGGCTGTGTCCACTCACCCACGGGAGATGGGCAGAGAGGGTGCTGTGTGGATCTGGCTATGTCCATTGACCGACGGCAGACGGGCAGGCAGGGCGCAGTGCGGATCTGGCTGTGTCCACTCACCCGCGGCAGACGGGCAGGCAGGGCGCAGTGCGGATCTGGCTGTGTCCACTCACCCACGGGTGACGGGCAAGCAAGGCGCAGTGTGGATCTGGCTGTGTCCACTCACCCACGGGAGACGGGCAGAGAGGGTGCTGTGTGGATCTGGCTATGTCCACTGACCCACCGCAGACGGGCAGGCAAGGCGCAGTGCGGATCTAACTGTGTCCACTCACCCACGGGAGACGGGCAGAGAAAGTGCTGTTTGGATCTGGCTATGTCCACTGACCCACGGCAGATGGGCAGGCAGGGCGCAGTGCGGATCTGGTTGTGTCCATTCACCGACAGCAGACGGTCAGGCAGGGCGCAGCGCGGATCTGGCTGTGTCCACTCACCCACGGGAGACGGGCAGGCAGGGCGCAGTGTGGATCTGTGTCCTCTCACCCACGGGAGACGGGCAGAGAGGGCGCTGTTTGGATCTGGCAATGTCCACTCACCACGGCAGACGGGCAGGCAGGGCTCAGTGCAGATCTGGCTGTGTCCAATCACCCACGGCAGAGGGGCAGGCAGGGCGCAGTGCGGATCTGGCTGTGTCCACTCACCCACGGGAGACGGGCAGGCAAGGCGCAGTGTGGATTTTGCTGTGTCCACTCACCCACGGGAGACGGGCAGAGAGGGTGCTGTGTGGATCTGGCTATGTCCACTGACCCACGGCAGACGGGCAGGCAAGGCGCAGTGCGGATCTGTCTGTGTCGACTCACCAACGGCAGACGGTCAGGCAGGGCGCATTCGGCTCTGGCTGTGTCCACTCACCCACGGGAGACGGGCAGAGAGGGTGCTGTGTGGATTTGGCTATGTCCACTGACAGCCGGAAATGGGCAGGCAGGGAGCAGTGCGGATCTGGCTGTGTCCACTCACACACGGGAGACGGGCAGAGAGGGTGCTGTGTGGATGTGGCTATCTCCACTGACCCACGGCAGACAGGCAGGCAGGGCGCAGTGCGGATCTGGCTGTGTTCACTCACCCACGGCAGCCGGGCATGCAGGGCGCAGTGTGGATCTGGCTGTGTCCACTCACCCACGGGAGACGGGCAGAGAGGGTGCTGTGTGGATCTGGCTATGTCCACTGACCCACCGCAGACGGGCAGGCAGGGCGCAGTATGGATGTGGCTGTGTCCACTCACCCACGGCAGACGGGCAGGCAGGGCGCAGTGCGGATCTGGATGTGTCCACTCACCCACGGGAGACGGGCAGGCAAGGCGCAGTGTGGATCTGGCTGTGTCAACTCACCCACGGAAGACGGGCAAGGGGGTGCTATATGTATCTGGCTATGTACACTGACCCACGGCAGACGGGTAGGCAGGGCGGTGTGCGGATCTGGCTGTGTCCACTCACCAACGGCAGACGGTCAGGAAGGGCGCAGTGCGGATCTGGCTGTGTCCACTCACCCACTGGAGACGGGCAGACAGCGCACAGTGCAGATCTGGCTGTGTCCACTCACCCACGGCAGATGGGCAGGCAGGTCGCAGTGTGGATCTGGCTGTGTCCACTCACCCACGGGAGACGGGCAGGCAAGGCGCAGTGTGGATCTGACTGTGTCCACTCACCCACGGGAGTCGGGCAGAAAGGGCGCTGTGTGGATCTGGCTCTGTCCACTGACCCACGGCAGACGGGAAGGCAGGGCGCAGTGCGGATCTGGCTGTGTCCAATCACCCACGGCAGACGGGCAGGCAGGGCGCAGTGCGGATCTGGCTGTGTCCACTCACCCACGGCAGACGGTCAGGCAGGGCGCAGTGCGGATCTGGCTGTGTCCACTCACCCATGGGAGACGGGTAGGCAAGGCGCAGTGTGGATCTGGCTGTGTCCACTGACCCACTCAGACGGGCAGGCAGGGCGAAGTGCGGATCTGGCTTTGTTAACTCACCCACGGCAGACGGGCAGGCAGGGTGCAGTGCGGATCTGGCTGTGTCTACTCACCCACGGCAGACGAATAGGCAGGGCGCAGTGCGGATCTGGCTGTGTCCACTCACCCACGGGAGACGTGCAGAGATGGTGCTGTGTGGATCTGGCTATGTACACTGACCCACGGCACACGGGCAGGCAGGGCGCAGTGCGGATCTGGTGTGTCCACTCACCCACGGGAGACGGGCAGAGAGGGTGCTGTGTGGATCTGGCTATGTCCAATGACCCACGGAAGACGGGCAGGGAGGGCGCAGTGCGGATCTCGCTGTGTCCACTCACCCACGGCAGACGGGCAGGCAGGGCGCAGTGCGGATCTGGCTGTGTCCACTCACCCACGGCAGACGGAGAGGCAAGGCGCAGTGTGGATCTGGCTGTGTCCACTCACCCACGGCAGACGGTAAGGCAAGGCGCAGTGTGGATCTGGCTGTGTCCACTCACCCACAGGAGACGGGCAAAAGGGCGCCGTGTGGATCTGGCTATGTCCACTGACCGACAGCAGACTGGCAGGCAGGGCACAGTGCTGATCTGGCTGTGTCCACTCACCCACGGCAGACGGGCAGGCAGGGCGCAATGCGGATCTGGCTGTATCCACTCAACCACGGCAGACGGTCAGACAGGGCGCAGTGCGGATCTGGCTGTGTCCACTCACCCACGGGAGACAGGTAGGCAAGTCGCAGTGTGGATCTGGCTGTGTCCACTCACCTACGGGAGACCGGCAGAGAGGGTGCTGTCCGGATCTGGCCATGTCCACTGACCCATGGCAGACGGGCAGGCATGGCGCAGTGCGGATGTGGTTGTGTCCAATCACCCACGGGAGACGGGTAGGAAAGGCGCAGTGTGGATCTGGCTATGTCCACTGACCCACGGGAGACGGGCAGAGAGGGTGCTGTGTTGATCTGGCTGTGTCCACACACCCACGGGAGACGGGTAGGCAAGGCGCAGTGTGGATCTGGCTGTGTCCACTCACCCACGGGAGACGTGCAGAGAGGGTGCTGTGTGGATCTGGCTATGTCCACTGACCCACGGCAGACGGGCAGGCAGGGCGCAGTACGGATCTGGCTGTGTCCACTCACCCACAGTAGACGGGCAGGCAGGGCACAGTGCGGATCTGGATGTGACCACTCACCCACGGGAGACGGGCAGGCAAGGCGCAGTGTGGATCTGGCTGTGTCTACTCACCCACGGGAGACGGGCTGGCAGGGCACAGTGCGGATCTGGATGTGACCACTCACCCACGGGAGACGGGCAGGCAGGGCGCAGTGCGGACCTGGCTGTGTTAACTCACCCACGGCAGACGGGCTGGCAGGGCGCAGTGTGTATATGGCTGTGTGCACTCACCCACGGGAGACGGGCAGAGAGGGTGCTGTGTGGATCTGGCTAAATCCACTGACCCACGGCCGACGGGCAGGCAAGGCGCAGTGCGGATCTGTCTGTGTCCACTCACCCACGGCAGACGGTCAGGCAGGGCGCAGTGCGGATCTTGCTGTGTCCACTCACCCACGGGAGACGGGAAGAGAGGGTGCTGTGTGGATCTGGCTATGTCCACTGACAGCCGGAAATGGGCAGGCAGGGCGCAGTGCGGATCTGGCTGTGTCCACTCACCCATGGGAGACGGGCAGGCAGGCCGCAGTGCGGATCTGGCTGTATCCACTCACCCACGGGAGACGGGCAGAGAGGGTGCTGTGTCGATCTGGCTGTGTCCACTGACCCACGGCAGACGGGCAGGTAGGGCGCAGTGCGGATATGGCTGTGTCCACTCATCCACGGCAGACGGACAGGCAGGGCACAGTGTGGATCTGGCTGTGTCCAGTCACCCACGGGAGACGGGCAGGCAAGGCGCACTGTGAATCTGGCTGTGTCCACTCACCCACGGGAGACGGGCAGAAAAAGTGCCGTGTGGATCTGGCTATGTCCACTGACCCACAGCAGATGGGCAGGCAGGGGGCACTGCGGATCTGGCTGTGTCCCCTCACTTACAGCAGACGGGCAGGCAGTTCGCAGTGCGGATCTGGCTGTGACCCCTCACCCATGGGAGACGGGCAGAGAGGGTGCTGTGTGGATCTGGCTATGTCCACTGACCCACGGCAGACGGGCAGGCAGGGCGCAGTGCGGATCTGGCTGTGTCCACTCACCCATGGGAGACGGGCAGGCAAGTCGCAGTGTGGATTTTGCTGTGTCCACTCACCCACGGGAGACGGGCACAGAGGGTGCTGTGTGGATCTGGCTATGTCAACTGACCCACGGCAGATGGGCAGGCAGGGCGCAGTGCGGATATGGCTGTGTCCACTCATCCACGACAGACGGACAGGCAGGGCACAGTGCGGATCTGGCTGTGTCCACTCACCCACGGGAGACGGGCAGAGAGGGTGCTGTGTGGATCTGGCTATGTACACTGACCCACGGCAGACGGGCAGGAAAGGCGCAGTGCGGATCTGTCTGTGTCCACTCACCCACGGCAGACGGTCAGGCAGGGCGCAGTGCGGATCTGGCTGTGTCCACTCACCGACGGCAGACGGGCAGGCAGGGTGCAGTGCGGATCTGGCTGTGTCCACTCACACACGGTAGACGGGAAGGCAAGGCGCAGTGTGGATCTGGGTGTGTACACTCACCCACGGGAGACGGGCAGAGAAGGTACTGTGTGGATCTGGCTATGAGCACTGACCCAGGGCAGTCGGGCAGGCAGGGCGCAGTGCGGATCTGGCTGTGTCCACTCACCCACGGCAGACGGTCAGGCAGGACGCAATGCGGATCTGGCTGTGTCCACTCACCCACGGGAGATGGGCAGAGAGGGTGCTGTGTGGATCTGGCTATGTCCACTGACCGACGGCAGACGGGCAGGCAGGGCGCAGTGCGGATCTGGCTGTGTCCACTCACCCGCGGCAGACGGGCAGGCAGGGCGCAGTGCGGATCTGGCTGTGTCCACTCACCCACGGGTGACGGGCAAGCAAGGCGCAGTGTGGATCTGGCTGTGTCCACTCACCCACGGGAGACGGGCAGAGAGGGTGCTGTGTGGATCTGGCTATGTCCACTGACCCACCGCAGACGGGCAGGCAAGGCGCAGTGCGGATCTAACTGTGTCCACTCACCCACGGGAGACGGGCAGAGAAAGTGCTGTTTGGATCTGGCTATGTCCACTGACCCACGGCAGATGGGCAGGCAGGGCGCAGTGCGGATCTGGTTGTGTCCATTCACCGACAGCAGACGGTCAGGCAGGGCGCAGCGCGGATCTGGCTGTGTCCACTCACCCACGGGAGACGGGCAGGCAGGGCGCAGTGTGGATCTGTGTCCTCTCACCCACGGGAGACGGGCAGAGAGGGCGCTGTTTGGATCTGGCAATGTCCACTCACCACGGCAGACGGGCAGGCAGGGCTCAGTGCAGATCTGGCTGTGTCCAATCACCCACGGCAGAGGGGCAGGCAGGGCGCAGTGCGGATCTGGCTGTGTCCACTCACCCACGGGAGACGGGCAGGCAAGGCGCAGTGTGGATTTTGCTGTGTCCACTCACCCACGGGAGACGGGCAGAGAGGGTGCTGTGTGGATCTGGCTATGTCCACTGACCCACGGCAGACGGGCAGGCAAGGCGCAGTGCGGATCTGTCTGTGTCGACTCACCAACGGCAGACGGTCAGGCAGGGCGCATTCGGCTCTGGCTGTGTCCACTCACCCACGGGAGACGGGCAGAGAGGGTGCTGTGTGGATTTGGCTATGTCCACTGACAGCCGGAAATGGGCAGGCAGGGAGCAGTGCGGATCTGGCTGTGTCCACTCACCCACGGGAGACGGGCAGGCAGGGCGCACGGCGGATCTGGCTGTATCCACTCACCCATGGCAGACGGGCAGGCAGG
The DNA here is from genome assembly GCF_040939455.1 of Microcebus murinus. Lineage (NCBI taxonomy): Eukaryota > Metazoa > Chordata > Mammalia > Primates > Cheirogaleidae > Microcebus > Microcebus murinus. The sequence goes on along the minus strand of NC_134125.1, from coordinate 31,598,588 downwards.
GCGCAGTGCGGAATTGGCTGTGTCCACTCACCCACGGGAGACGGACAGAGAGGGTGCTGTGTGGATCTGGCTATGCCCACTGACCCACGGCAAACGGGTAGGCAGGGCGCAGTGCGGTTCTGGCTGTGTCTGCTCACCCACGGTAGACGGGCAGGCAGGGCGCAGTGCGTATTTGGCTTGGCCACTCACCCACGGGAGATGGGCAGGCAAGGCGTAGTGTGGATCTGGCTGTTTCCACTCACCCACAGGAGACGGGTAGAGAGGGTGCTGTGTGGATCTGGCTATGTCCACTGACCACCGGCAGACGGGCAGGCAGGGCCCAGTGCGGATCTGGCTGTGTCCAATCTCCCACGGCAGACGGTCAGGCAGGGCGCAGTGCGGATCTGGCTGTGTCCACTCACCCACGGGAGACGGGTAGGCAAGGCACAGTGTGGATCTGGCTGTGTCCTCTCACCCACGGGATACGGGCAGAGAGGGTGCTGTATCGATCTGTCTTTGTCCACTGACCCACGGCAAATGGGCAGGCAGGGCGCAGTGCGGATCTGGCTGTGTCCCCTCAATTACGGCAGACGGTAAGACAGGGCGCAGTGCGGATCTGGCTGTGTCCCCTCACCCACGCCAGACGGGCAGGCAGGGCGCAGTGCGGATCTGGCTGTGTCCACTAACCCACGGGAGACGGGAAGGCAATGCGCCGTGTGGTTTTGGCTGTGTCCACTCACCCACGGGAGACGGGCAGAGAGGGTGCTGTGTGGATCTGGCTATGTCCACTAACCCACGGCAGACGGGCAGGCAGGGCGCAGTGCGGATTTGGCTGTGTCCACTCACCCACGGCAGACGATCAGGAATGGCGGAGTGCGGATCTGGCTGTGTCCACTCACCCACGGCAGACGGGCAGGCAGGGCGCAGTGCGAATCTGGCTGTGTCCACTCACCCACGGCAGACGGGCAGGCAAGGCGCAGTGTGGATCTGGCTGTGTCCACTCACCCACGGGAGACGGGCAGAGAGGGTGCTGTGTGGATCTGGCTATGTCCACTGACCCACCGCAGACGGGCAGGCAGGGCGCAGTATGGATGTGGCTGTGTCCACTCACCCACGGCAGATGGGCAGGCAGGGCGCAGTGCGGATCTGGATGTGTCCACTCACCCATGGGAGACGGGCAGGCAAGGCGCAGTGTGGATCTGGCTGTGTCAACTCACCCACGGGAGTCGGGCAGAAAGGGCGTTGTGTGAATCTGGCTCTGTCCACTGACCCACGGCAGACGGGAAGGCAGGGCGCAGTGCGGATCTGGCTGTGTCCAATCACCCACGGCAGACGGGCAGGCAGGGCGCAGTGCGGATCTGGCTGTGTCCACTCACCCACGGCAGACGGTCAGGCAGGGCACAGTGCGGATCTGGCTGTGTCCACTCACCCATGGGAGACGGGTAGGCAAGGCGCAGTGTGGATCTGGCTGTGTCCACTGACCCACTCAGACGGGCAGGCAGGGTGAAGTGCGGATCTGGCTTTGTTAACTCACCCACGGCAGACGGGCAGGCAGGGTGCAGTGCGGATCTGGCTGTGTCTACTCACCCACGGCAGACGAATAGGCAGGGCGCAGTGCGGATCTGGCTGTGTCCACTCACCCACGGGAGACGTGCAGAGATGGTGCTGTGTGGATCTGGCTATGTACACTGACCCACGGCACACGGGCAGGCAGGGCGCAGTGCGGATCTGGTGTGTCCACTCACCCACGGGAAACGGGCAGAGAGGGTGCTGTGTGGATCTGGCTATGTCCAATGACCCACGGCAGACGGGCAGGGAGGGCGCAGTGCGGATCTCGCTGTGTCCACTCACCCACGGCAGACGGGCAGGCAGGGCGCAGTGCGGATCTGGCTGTGTCCACTCACCCACGGCAGACGGAGAGGCAAGGCGCAGTGTGGATCTGGCTGTGTCCACTCACCCACGGCAGACGGTAAGGCAAGGCGCAGTGTGGATCTGGCTGTGTCCACTCACCCACAGGAGACGGGCAAAAGGGCGCCGTGTGGATCTGGCTATGTCCACTGACCGACAGCAGACTGGCAGGCAGGGCACAGTGCTGATCTGGCTGTGTCCACTCACCCACGGCAGACGGGCAGGCAGGGCGCAATGCGGATCTGGCTGTATCCACTCAACCACGGCAGACGGTCAGACAGGGCGCAGTGCGGATCTGGCTGTGTCCACTCACCCACGGGAGACAGGTAGGCAAGTCGCAGTGTGGATCTGGCTGTGTCCAGTCACCTACGGGAGACCGGCAGAGAGGGTGCTGTCCGGATCTGGCCATGTCCACTGACCCATGGCAGACGGGCAGGCATGGCGCAGTGCGGATGTGGTTGTGTCCAATCACCCACGGGAGACGGGTAGGAAAGGCGCAGTGTGGATCTGGCTGTGTCCACTCACCCACGGGAGACGGGCAGAGAGGGTGCTGTGTTGATCTGGCTGTGTCCACACACCCACGGGAGACGGGTAGGCAAGGCGCAGTGTGGATCTGGCTGTGTCCACTCACCCACGGGAGACGTGCAGAGAGGGTGCTGAGTGGATCTGGCTATGTCCACTGACCCACGGCAGACGGGCAGGCATGGCGCAGTACGGATCTGGCTGTGTCCACTCACCCACAGTAGACGGGCAGGCAGGGCACAGTGCGGATCTGGATGTGACCACTCACCCACGGGAGACGGGCAGGCAAGGCGCAGTGTGGATCTGGCTGTGTCTACTCACCCACGGGAGACGGGCTGGCAGGGCACAGTGCGGATCTGGATGTGACCACTCACCCACGGGAGACGGGCAGGCAGGGCGCAGTGCGGACCTGGCTGTGTTAACTCACCCACGGCAGACGGGCTGGCAGGGCGCAGTGTGTATATGGCTGTGTGCACTCACCCACGGGAGACGGGCAGAGAGGGTGCTGTGTGGATCTGGCTAAATCCACTGACCCACGGCAGACGGGTAGGCAAGGCGCAGTGCGGATCTGTCTGTGTCCACTCACCCACGGCAGACGGTCAGGCAGGGCGCAGTGCGGATCTGGCTGTGTCCACTCACCCACGGGAGACGGGAAGAGAGGGTGCTGTGTGGATCTGGCTATGTCCACTGACAGCCGGAAATGGGCAGGCAGGGCGCAGTGCGGATCTGGCTGTGTCCACTCATCCATGGGAGACGGGCAGGCAGGCCGCAGTGCGGATCTGGCTGTATCCACTCACCCACGGGAGACGGGCAGAGAGGGTGCTGTGTCGATCTGGCTGTGTCCACTGACCCACGGCAGACGGGCAGGCAGGGCGCAGTGCGGATATGGCTGTGTCCACTCATCCACGGCAGACGGACAGGCAGGGCACAGTGTGGATCTGGCGGTGTCCACTCACCCACGGGAGACGGGCAGGCAGGGCGCAGTGCGGATCTGGCTATGTCCACTCTCCCATGGGAGACGGGCAGGCAGCGCGCAGTGCGGATCTGGCTGTGTCCACTCACACACGGCAGACAGGCAGGCACGGCGCAGTGCGGATCTGGCTGTGTCCACTCACCCACGGGAGACGGGCAGAGAGGGTGCTGTGTGGATCTGGCTATGTCCACTGACCCACGGCAGACGGGCAGGCAGGCGCAGTGCGGATCTGGCTCTGTCCAATCACCCACGGCAGACGGGCACGCAGGGCGCACTGCGGATCTGGCTGTGTGCACTCACCCACGGGAGACGGGCAGAGAGGGTGCTCTGTGGATCTGGCAATATCCACTGACCCACGGCAGACGGGCAGGCAGGGCGCAGTGCGGATCTGGCTGTGTCCACTCACCCACAGCAGACGGTCTGTCAGGGCGCAATGCGGATCTGGCTGTGTCCAATCACCCACGGTAGATGGGCAGGCAGGGCGCAGTGCGGATCTGGCTGTGTCCACTCACCCACGGCAGATGGTCAGGCAGGGCGCAGTGCGGATCTGGCTGTGTCCACTCACCCAGGGCAGACGGGCAGGCAGAGGGCAGTGCGGATCTTGCTGTGTACACTCACCCACGTGAGATAGGCAGGCAAGGCGCAGTGTGGATCTGGCTGTGTCAACTCACTCACGGGAGATGGGCAGAGAGGGTGCCGTGTGGATCTGTCTATGTCCACTGACCCACGGCAGACGGGCAAGCAGGGCGCAGTGCGGATCTGGCTGTGTCCACTCACCCACGGCACACGGGCAGGCAGGGCGCAGTGCGGATCTGGCTGTGTCCACTCACCCACGAGAGACGGGCAGGCATGGCGCAGTGCGGATCTGGCTGTGTCCACTCACCCATGGGAGACGGGCAGGCAAGGTGCAGTGTGGATCTGGCTGTGTCCACTCACCCACGGGAGACGGGCAGAGAGGGTGCTGTGTGGATCTGGCTATGAACATTGACCCACGGCAGACGGGCAGGCAGGGCGCAGTGTGGATCTGGCTGTGTCCACTCACCAACGGCAGACGGGCAGGCAAGGCGCAGTGTGGATCTGGCTGTGTCCACTCACCCACGGGATATGGGCCTAGAGGGTGCTGTGTGGATCTGGCTATGTCCATTGACCCACGGCAGACGGGCAGGCAGGGCGCACTGCGGATCTGGCTGTGTGCACTCACTCACGGGAGACGGGCAGGCAAGGCACTGTGTGGATCTGGCTGTGTCCACTCACCCACGGGAGACGGGCAGAGAGGGTGCTGTGTGGATCTGGCAATATCCACTGTCCCACGGCAGACGGGCAGGCAGGGCGCAGTGCGGATATGGCTGTGTCCACTCACCAACGGCAGACGGTCTGTCAGGGCGCAATGCGGATCTGGCTGTGTCCAATCACCCACGGCAGATGGGCAGGCAGGGCGCAGTGCGGATCTGGCTGTGTCCACTCACCCGCGGCAGACGGTCAGGCAGGGCGTAGTGCGGATCTGGCTGTGTCCACTCACCCACGGGAGACGTCTAGGCAAGGCGCAGTGTGTATCTGGCTGTGTCCACTACCCACGGGAGACGAGCAGAGAGGGTGCCGTGTGGATCTGGCTACATCCACTGACCCACGGCAGACGGGCAGGCAGGGCGCAGTGCCGATCTGGCTGTGTCCACTCACCCACGGCAGACGGGCAGGCAAGGCGCAGTGCGGATCTGGCTGTGTCCACTCACCCACGGGAGTCGGGCAGGCAAGGCGCAGTGTGGATCTGGCTGTGTCCACTCACCCACGGGAGACGGGCAGAGAGGGTGCTGTGTGGATCTGGCTATGTCCAGTGACCCACGGCAGACGGGCAGGCAGGGCGCAGTGCTGATCTTTCTGTGTCCACTCACCCACGGGAGACGGGCTGGCAAGGCACAGTGTGGATCTGGTTGTTTCCACTCACCCACGGGAGACAGGCAGAGAGGGTGCTGTGTGGATCTGGCTATGTACACTGAACCACGGCAGACGGGCAGGCAGGGCGCAGTGCGGATATGGCTGTATCCAATCACTCATGGCAGACGGGCAGGCAGGGCGCAGTGCGGATCTGCCTTTGTCCACTCACCCACGGCAGACGGTCAGGCAGGGCACAGTGCGGATCTGGCTGTGTCCACTCACCCACGGGAGACGGGTAGGCATGGCGCAATGCGGATCTGGCTGTGTCCACTCACCCACGGGAGACGGGCAGAGAGGGTGCTGTGTGGATCTGGCTATGTACACTGACCCACGGCAGACGGGCAGGCAGGGCGGTGTGCGGATCTGGCTGTGTTAACTCACCCACGGCAGACGGGCAGGCAGGGCGCAGTGCGGATCTGGCTGTGTCCACTCACCCACGGGAGACGGGTAGGCAAAGCGCAGTGTGGATCTGGCTGTGTCCACTCACCCAAGGGAGACGGGCAGAGTGGGTTCCGTGTGGATCTGGCTATGTCCACTGACCCACGGCAGACGGGCAGGCAGGGCGCAGTGCGGATTAGGCTGTGTCCCCTCACCCACGGCAGACAGTCAGGCAGGGCGCAGTGCGGAATTGACTATGTCCACTCACCCACGGGAGACGGGCAGGTAGGGCGCAGTGCGGATCTGGATGTGTCCACTCACCCACGGGAGACAGGCAGGCAAGGCGCAGTGTGGATCTGGCTGTGTCAACTGACCCACGGGAGATGGGCAGAGAGGGTGCCGTGTGGATCTGGCTATGTCCACTGACCCACGGCAGACGGGCAAGCAAGGCGCAGTGCGGAACTGGCTGTGTCCACTCACCAACGGCAGACGGTCAGGCAGGGCGCAGTGCGGATTTGGCTGTGTCCACTCACCCATGGGAGACGGGCAGGCAAGGCGCAGTGTGGATCTGGCTGTATCCAATCACCCACGGGAGATGGGCAGAGAGGGTGCTGTGTGGATCTGACTATGTCCACTGACCCACGGCAGACGGGCAGGCAGGGCGCAGTGCGGATCTGGCTGTGTCCACTCACCCACGGTAGACGGTCAGGCAGGGCCCAGTGCGGATCTGGCGGTGTCCACTCACCCATGGGAGACGGGCAGGCAGGGCGCAGTGCGGATCTGGCTATGTCCACTCTCCCACGGGAGACAGGCAGGCAGCGCGCAGTGCGGATCTGGCTGTGTCCCCTCACCCACGGCAGACAGGCAGGCACGGCGCAGTGCGGATCTGGCTGTGTCCACTTACCCATGGGAGAGGGGCAGGCAAGGCGCAGTGTGGATCTGGCTGTGTCCACTCAACCACGGGAGACGGGCAGAGAGGGTGCTGTGTGGATCTGGCTATGTCCACTGACCCACGGCAGACGGGCACGCAGGGCGCACTGCGGATCTGGCTGTGTGCACTCACCCACGGGAGACGGGCAGAGAGGGTGCTGTGTGGATCTGGCAATATCCACTGACCCACGGCAGACGGGCAGGCAGGGCGCAGTGCGGATCTGGCTGTGTCCACTCACTCACGGCAGACGGTCTGTCAGGGCGCAATGCGGATCTGGCTGTGTCCACTCACCCACGGTAGACGGTCAGGAAGGGGGCAGTGCGGATCTGGCTGTGTCCTCTCACCCACGGGAGACGGGCAGGCAGGGCGCAGTGCGGATCTGGCTGTGTCCACTCACCCACGGCACACGGGCAGGCAGGGCGCAGTGCGGATCTGGCTGTGTCCACTCACCCACGGGAGACGGGCAGGCAGGGCACAGTGCGGATCTGGCTGTGTCCACTCACCCATGGGAGACGGGCAGGCAAAGTGCAGTGTGGATCTGGCTGTGTCCGCTCACCCACGGGAGATGGGCAGAGAGGGTGCTGTGTGGATCTGGCTATGTACATTGACCCACGGCAGACGGGCAGGCAGGGCGCAGTGTGGATCTGGCTGTGTCCACTCACCAACGGCAGACGGGCAGGCAAGGCGCAGTGTGGATCTGGCTGTGTCCACTCACCCACGGGATACGGGCCTAGAGGGTGCTGTGTGGATCTGGCTATGTCCATTGACCCACGGCAGACGGGCCGGCAGGGCGCACTGCGGATCTGGCTGTGTGCACTCACTCTCGGGAGACGGGCAGGCAAGGCACTGTGTGGATCTGGCTGTGTCCACTCACCCACGGGAGACGGGCAGAGAGGGTGCTGTGTGGATCTGGCAATATCCACTGACCCACGGCAGACGGGCAGGCAGGGCGCAGTGCGGATATGGCTGTGTCCACTCACCAACGGCAGACGGTCTGGCAGGGCGCAATGCGGATCTGGCTGTGTCCAATCACCCACGGCAGATGGGCAGGCAGGGCGCAGTGCGGATCTGGCTGTGTCCACTCACCCACGGCAATCGGTCAGGCAGGGCGCAGTGCGGATCTGACTGTGTCCACTCACCCACGGGAGACGTCTAGGCAAGGTGCAGTGTGGATTTGGCTGTGTCTACTCACCCACGGGAGACGAGCAGAGAGGGTGCCGTGTGGATCTGGCTACATCCACTTACCCACGGCAGATGGGCAGGCAGGGCGCAGTGCGGATCTGGCTGTGTCCACTCACCCACGGCAGACGGGCAGGCAGGGCGCAGTGCGAATCTGGCTGTGTCCACTCACCCACGGGAGTCGGGCAGGCAAGGTGCAGTGTGGATCTGGCTGTGTCCACTCACCCACGGGAGACGGGCAGAGAGGGTGCTGTGTGGATCTGGCTATGTCCAGTGACCCACGGCAGACGGGCAGGCAGGGCGCAGTGCTGATCTTTCTGTGTCCACTCACCCACGGGAGACGGGCTGGCAAGGCACAGTGTAGATCTGGCTGTTTCCACTCACCCACGGGAGACAGGCAGAGAGGGTGCTGTGTGGATCTGGCTATGTACACTGAACCACGGCAGACGGGCAGGCAGGGCGCAGTGCGGATCTGGTGTATCCAATCAGTCATGGCAGACGGGCAGGCAGTGCGCAGTGCGGATCTGCCTGTGTCCACTCACCCACGGCAGACGGTCAGGCAGGGCACAGTGTGGATCTGGCTGTGTCCACTCACCCACGGGAGACGGGTAGGCAAGGCGCAGTGTGGATCTGGCTGTGTCCACTCACCCACGGGAGACGGGCAGAGAGGGTGCTGTGTGGATCTGGCTATGTCCACTGACCCAGGGCAGACGGGCAGGCAGGGCGCAGTGCGGATCTGGCTGTGTCCCCTCACCCACGGCAGACGGTCAGGCAGGGCGCAGTCTGGATCTGGCTGTGACCACTCACCCACGGGAGAGGGGCAGGCAGGGCGCATTGCGGATCTGGCTGTGTCCACTCACCCACGGCAGACGGGCAGGCAGTGCGCAGTGCGGATCTGGCTATGTCCACTCACCCATGGGAGACGGGCAGGCAAGGCGCAGTGTGGATCTGGCTGTGTCCACTCACACACGGTAGACGGGCAGAGAGGGTGCCGTGTGGATCTGGCTATGTCCACTGACACACGGCAAACGGGCAGGCCGGGCGCAGTGCGGATCTCGCGGTGTCCACTCACCCAAGGGAGACGGGCAGGCAGGGCGCAGTGCGGATCTGGCTGTGTCCACTCACCCAAGGGAGACGGGCAGGCAAGGCGCAGTGTGGATCTGGCTGTGTCCACTCACCCACGGGAGACGGGCAGAGAGGGTGCTGTGTGGTCTGGCTATGTCCACTGACCGACAGCAGAAAGGCAGGCAGGGCGCAGTGCGGATCTGGCTGTGTCCCCTCACCGACGGCAGACGGTCAGGCAGGGCGCAGTGCGGATCTGGCTGTGTCCACTCACCCACGGGAGACGGGCAGGCAGGGCGCAGTGCGGATATGGCTGTGTTCACTCACCCACGGGAGACGGGCAGAGAGGGTGCTGTGTGGATCTGGCTATGTCCACTGACCCACGGCAGACGGGCAGGCAAGGCGCAGTGTGGATCTGGCTGTGTCCACTCACCCACAGCAGACGGGCAGGCAGGGCGCAGTGCGGATCTGGCTGTGTCCACTCGCCCACGGGAGACGGGCAGGCAGGGCGCATTGCGTATCTGGCTGTGTCCACTCACCCACGGCAGGCGGTCAGGCAGGGCGCAGTGCGAATCTGGCTGTGTCCACTCTCCCACGGGAGACGGGCAGGCAGCGCGCAGTGCGGATCTGGCCATGTCCACTCACACACGGCAGACAGGCAGGCACGGCGCAGTGCGGATCTGGCTGTGTCCACTTACCCATGGGAGAGGGGCAGGCAAGGCGCAGTGTGGATCTGGCTGTGTCCACTCACCCACGGGAGACGGGCAGAGAGGGTGCTGTGTGGATCTGGCTATGTCCACTGACCCACGGCAGAAGGGCAGGCAGGGCGCAGTGCGGATCTGGCTCTGTCCAATCACCCACGGCAGACGGGCACGCAGGGCGCACTGCGGATCTGGCTGTGTGCACTCACCCACGGGAGACGGGCAGGCAAGGCACTGTGTGGATCTGGCTATGTCCACTCACCCACGGGAGACGGGCAGAGAGGGTGCTGTGTGGATCTGGCTATGTCCACTGACCCACGGCAGACGGGCAGGCAGGGCGCAGTACGGATCTGGCTGTGTCCACTCACCCACAGTAGACGGGCAGGCAGGGCACAGTGCGGATCTGGATGTGACCACTCACCCACGGGAGACGGGCAGGCAAGGCGCAGTGTGGATCTGGCTGTGTCTACTCACCCACGGGAGACGGGCTGGCAGGGCACAGTGCGGATCTGGATGTGACCACTCACCCACGGGAGACGGGCAGGCAGGGCGCAGTGCGGACCTGGCTGTGTTAACTCACCCACGGCAGACGGGCCGGCAGGGCGCAGTGCGGATCTGGCTGTGTCCACTCACCCATGGGAGACGGGCAGGCAGGGCGCAGTGCGGATCTGGCTGTGTCCACTCACCCACGGCAGACGGGCAGGCAGGGCGCAGTGCGAATCTGGCTGTGTCCACTCACCCACGGGAGTCGGGCAGGCAAGGTGCAGTGTGGATCTGGCTGTGTCCACTCACCCACGGGAGACGGGCAGAGAGGGTGCTGTGTGGATCTGGCTATGTCCAGTGACCCACGGCAGACGGGCAGGCAGGGCGCAGTGCTGATCTTTCTGTGTCCACTCACCCACGGGAGACGGGCTGGCAAGGCACAGTGTAGATCTGGCTGTTTCCACTCACCCACGGGAGACAGGCAGAGAGGGTGCTGTGTGGATCTGGCTATGTACACTGAACCACGGCAGACGGGCAGGCAGGGCGCAGTGCGGATCTGGTGTATCCAATCAGTCATGGCAGACGGGCAGGCAGTGCGCAGTGCGGATCTGCCTGTGTCCACTCACCCACGGCAGACGGTCAGGCAGGGCACAGTGTGGATCTGGCTGTGTCCACTCACCCACGGGAGACGGGTAGGCAAGGCGCAGTGTGGATCTGGCTGTGTCCACTCACCCACGGGAGACGGGCAGAGAGGGTGCTGTGTGGATCTGGCTATGTCCACTGACCCAGGGCAGACGGGCAGGCAGGGCGCAGTGCGGATCTGGCTGTGTCCCCTCACCCAAGGCAGACGGTCAGGCAGGGCGCAGTCTGGATCTGGCTGTGACCACTCACCCACGGGAGAGGGGCAGGCAGGGCGCATTGCGGATCTGGCTGTGTCCACTCACCCACGGCAGACGGGCAGGCAGTGCGCAGTGCGGATCTGGCTATGTCCACTCACCCATGGGAGACGGGCAGGCAAGGCGCAGTGTGGATCTGGCTGTGTCCACTCACACACGGTAGACGGGCAGAGAGGGTGCCGTGTGGATCTGGCTATGTCCACTGACACACGGCAAACGGGCAGGCCGGGCGCAGTGCGGATCTCGCGGTGTCCACTCACCCAAGGGAGACGGGCAGGCAGGGCGCAGTGCGGATCTGGCTGTGTCCACTCACCCAAGGGAGACGGGCAGGCAAGGCGCAGTGTGGATCTGGCTGTGTCCACTCACCCACGGGAGACGGGCAGAGAGGGTGCTGTGTGGTCTGGCTATGTCCACTGACCGACAGCAGAAAGGCAGGCAGGGCGCAGTGCGGATCTGGCTGTGTCCCCTCACCGACGGCAGACGGTCAGGCAGGGCGCAGTGCGGATCTGGCTGTGTCCACTCACCCACGGGAGACGGGCAGGCAGGGCGCAGTGCGGATATGGCTGTGTTCACTCACCCACGGGAGACGGGCAGAGAGGGTGCTGTGTGGATCTGGCTATGTCCACTGACCCACGGCAGACGGGCAGGCAAGGCGCAGTGCGGATCTGGCTGTGTCCACTCACCCACAGCAGACGGGCAGGCAGGGCGCAGTGCGGATCTGGCTGTGTCCACTCGCCCACGGGAGACGGGCAGGCAGGGCGCATTGCGTATCTGGCTGTGTCCACTCACCCACGGCAGGCGGTCAGGCAGGGCGCAGTGCGAATCTGGCTGTGTCCACTCTCCCACGGGAGACGGGCAGGCAGCGCGCAGTGCGGATCTGGCCATGTCCACTCACACACGGCAGACAGGCAGGCACGGCGCAGTGCGGATCTGGCTGTGTCCACTTACCCATGGGAGAGGGGCAGGCAAGGCGCAGTGTGGATCTGGCTGTGTCCACTCACCCACGGGAGACGGGCAGAGAGGGTGCTGTGTGGATCTGGCTATGTCCACTGACCCACGGCAGAAGGGCAGGCAGGGCGCAGTGCGGATCTGGCTCTGTCCAATCACCCACGGCAGACGGGCACGCAGGGCGCACTGCGGATCTGGCTGTGTGCACTCACCCACGGGAGACGGGCAGGCAAGGCACTGTGTGGATCTGGCTATGTCCACTCACCCACGGGAGACGGGCAGAGAGGGTGCTGTGTGGATCTGGCTATGTCCACTGACCCACGGCAGACGGGCAGGCAGGGCGCAGTACGGATCTGGCTGTGTCCACTCACCCACAGTAGACGGGCAGGCAGGGCACAGTGCGGATCTGGATGTGACCACTCACCCACGGGAGACGGGCAGGCAAGGCGCAGTGTGGATCTGGCTGTGTCTACTCACCCACGGGAGACGGGCTGGCAGGGCACAGTGCGGATCTGGATGTGACCACTCACCCACGGGAGACGGGTAGGCAGGGCGCAGTGCGGACCTGGCTGTGTTAACTCACCCACGGCAGACGGGCTGGCAGGGCGCAGTGTGTATATGGCTGTGTGCACTCACCCACGGGAGACGGGCAGAGAGGGTGCTGTGTGGATCTGGCTAAATCCACTGACCCACGGCCGACGGGCAGGCAAGGCGCAGTGCGGATCTGTCTGTGTCCACTCACCCACGGCAGACGGTCAGGCAGGGCGCAGTGCGGATCTTGCTGTGTCAACTCACCCACGGGAGACGGGAAGAGAGGGTGCTGTGTGGATCTGGCTATGTCCACTGACAGCCGGAAATGGGCAGGCAGGGCGCAGTGCGGATCTGGCTGTGTCCACTCACCCATGGGAGACGGGCAGGCAGGCCGCAGTGCGGATCTGGCTGTATCCACTCACCCACGGGAGACGGGCAGAGAGGGTGCTGTGTCGATCTGGCTGTGTCCACTGACCCACGGCAGACGGGCAGGTAGGGCGCAGTGCGGATATGGCTGTGTCCACTCATCCACGGCAGACGGACAGGCAGGGCACAGTGTGGATCTGGCTGTGTCCAGTCACCCACGGGAGACGGGCAGGCAAGGCGCACTGTGAATCTGGCTGTGTCCACTCACCCACGGGAGACGGGCAGAAAAAGTGCCGTGTGGATCTGGCTATGTCCACTGACCCACAGCAGATGGGCAGGCAGGGGGCACTGCGGATCTGGCTGTGTCCCCTCACTTACAGCAGACGGGCAGGCAGTTCGCAGTGCGGATCTGGCTGTGACCCCTCACCCATGGGAGACGGGCAGAGAGGGTGCTGTGTGGATCTGGCTATGTCCACTGACCCACGGCAGACGGGCAGGCAGGGCGCAGTGCGGATCTGGCTGTGTCCACTCACCCATGGGAGACGGGCAGGCAAGTCGCAGTGTGGATTTTGCTGTGTCCACTCACCCACGGGAGACGGGCACAGAGGGTGCTGTGTGGATCTGGCTATGTCAACTGACCCACGGCAGATGGGCAGGCAGGGCGCAGTGCGGATATGGCTGTGTCCACTCATCCACGACAGACGGACAGGCAGGGCACAGTGCGGATCTGGCTGTGTCCACTCACCCACGGGAGACGGGCAGAGAGGGTGCTGTGTGGATCTGGCTATGTACACTGACCCACGGCAGACGGGCAGGAAAGGCGCAGTGCGGATCTGTCTGTGTCCACTCACCCACGGCAGACGGTCAGGCAGGGCGCAGTGCGGATCTGGCTGTGTCCACTCACCGACGGCAGACGGGCAGGCAGGGTGCAGTGCGGATCTGGCTGTGTCCACTCACACACGGTAGACGGGAAGGCAAGGCGCAGTGTGGATCTGGGTGTGTACACTCACCCACGGGAGACGGGCAGAGAAGGTACTGTGTGGATCTGGCTATGAGCACTGACCCAGGGCAGTCGGGCAGGCAGGGCGCAGTGCGGATCTGGCTGTGTCCACTCACCCACGGCAGACGGTCAGGCAGGACGCAATGCGGATCTGGCTGTGTCCACTCACCCACGGGAGATGGGCAGAGAGGGTGCTGTGTGGATCTGGCTATGTCCATTGACCGACGGCAGACGGGCAGGCAGGGCGCAGTGCGGATCTGGCTGTGTCCACTCACCCGCGGCAGACGGGCAGGCAGGGCGCAGTGCGGATCTGGCTGTGTCCACTCACCCACGGGTGACGGGCAAGCAAGGCGCAGTGTGGATCTGGCTGTGTCCACTCACCCACGGGAGACGGGCAGAGAGGGTGCTGTGTGGATCTGGCTATGTCCACTGACCCACCGCAGACGGGCAGGCAAGGCGCAGTGCGGATCTAACTGTGTCCACTCACCCACGGGAGACGGGCAGAGAAAGTGCTGTTTGGATCTGGCTATGTCCACTGACCCACGGCAGATGGGCAGGCAGGGCGCAGTGCGGATCTGGTTGTGTCCATTCACCGACAGCAGACGGTCAGGCAGGGCGCAGCGCGGATCTGGCTGTGTCCACTCACCCACGGGAGACGGGCAGGCAGGGCGCAGTGTGGATCTGTGTCCTCTCACCCACGGGAGACGGGCAGAGAGGGCGCTGTTTGGATCTGGCAATGTCCACTCACCACGGCAGACGGGCAGGCAGGGCTCAGTGCAGATCTGGCTGTGTCCAATCACCCACGGCAGAGGGGCAGGCAGGGCGCAGTGCGGATCTGGCTGTGTCCACTCACCCACGGGAGACGGGCAGGCAAGGCGCAGTGTGGATTTTGCTGTGTCCACTCACCCACGGGAGACGGGCAGAGAGGGTGCTGTGTGGATCTGGCTATGTCCACTGACCCACGGCAGACGGGCAGGCAAGGCGCAGTGCGGATCTGTCTGTGTCGACTCACCAACGGCAGACGGTCAGGCAGGGCGCATTCGGCTCTGGCTGTGTCCACTCACCCACGGGAGACGGGCAGAGAGGGTGCTGTGTGGATTTGGCTATGTCCACTGACAGCCGGAAATGGGCAGGCAGGGCGCAGTGCGGATCTGGCTGTGTCCACTCACCCATGGGAGACGGGCAGGCAGGCCGCAGTGCGGATCTGGCTGTATCCACTCACCCACGGGAGACGGGCAGAGAGGGTGCTGTGTCGATCTGGCTGTGTCCACTGACCCACGGCAGACGGGCAGGTAGGGCGCAGTGCGGATATGGCTGTGTCCACTCATCCACGGCAGACGGACAGGCAGGGCACAGTGTGGATCTGGCTGTGTCCAGTCACCCACGGGAGACGGGCAGGCAAGGCGCACTGTGAATCTGGCTGTGTCCACTCACCCACGGGAGACGGGCAGAAAAAGTGCCGTGTGGATCTGGCTATGTCCACTGACCCACAGCAGATGGGCAGGCAGGGGGCACTGCGGATCTGGCTGTGTCCCCTCACTTACAGCAGACGGGCAGGCAGTTCGCAGTGCGGATCTGGCTGTGACCCCTCACCCATGGGAGACGGGCAGAGAGGGTGCTGTGTGGATCTGGCTATGTCCACTGACCCACGGCAGACGGGCAGGCAGGGCGCAGTGCGGATCTGGCTGTGTCCACTCACCCATGGGAGACGGGCAGGCAAGTCGCAGTGTGGATTTTGCTGTGTCCACTCACCCACGGGAGACGGGCACAGAGGGTGCTGTGTGGATCTGGCTATGTCAACTGACCCACGGCAGATGGGCAGGCAGGGCGCAGTGCGGATATGGCTGTGTCCACTCATCCACGACAGACGGACAGGCAGGGCACAGTGCGGATCTGGCTGTGTCCACTCACCCACGGGAGACGGGCAGAGAGGGTGCTGTGTGGATCTGGCTATGTACACTGACCCACGGCAGACGGGCAGGAAAGGCGCAGTGCGGATCTGTCTGTGTCCACTCACCCACGGCAGACGGTCAGGCAGGGCGCAGTGCGGATCTGGCTGTGTCCACTCACCGACGGCAGACGGGCAGGCAGGGTGCAGTGCGGATCTGGCTGTGTCCACTCACACACGGTAGACGGGAAGGCAAGGCGCAGTGTGGATCTGGGTGTGTACACTCACCCACGGGAGACGGGCAGAGAAGGTACTGTGTGGATCTGGCTATGAGCACTGACCCAGGGCAGTCGGGCAGGCAGGGCACAGTGCGGATCTGGCTGTGTCCACTCACCCACGGCAGACGGTCAGGCAGGACGCAATGCGGATCTGGCTGTGTCCACTCACCCACGGGAGATGGGCAGAGAGGGCGCTGTGTGGATCTGGCTATGTCCACTGACCGACGGCAGACGGGCAGGCAGGGCGCAGTGCGGATCTGGCTGTGTCCACTCACCCGCGGCAGACGGGCAGGCAGGGCGCAGTGCGGATCTGGCTCTGTCCACTCACCCACGGGTGACGGGCAAGCAAGGCGCAGTGTGGATCTGGCTGTGTCCACTCACCCACGGGAGACGGGCAGAGAGGGTGCTGTGTGGATCTGGCTATGTCCACTGACCCACCGCAGACGGGCAGGCAAGGCGCAGTGCGGATCTAACTGTGTCCACTCACCCACGGGAGACGGGCAGAGAAAGTGCTGTTTGGATCTGGCTATGTCCACTGACCCACGGCAGATGGGCAGGCAGGGCGCAGTGCGGATCTGGTTGTGTCCATTCACCGACAGCAGACGGTCAGGCAGGGCGCAGCGCGGATCTGGCTGTGTCCACTCACCCACGGGAGACGGGCAGGCAGGGCGCAGTGTGGATCTGTGTCCTCTCACCCACGGGAGACGGGCAGAGAGGGCGCTGTTTGGATCTGGCAATGTCCACTCACCACGGCAGACGGGCAGGCAGGGCTCAGTGCAGATCTGGCTGTGTCCAATCACCCACGGCAGAGGGGCAGGCAGGGCGCAGTGCGGATCTGGCTGTGTCCACTCACCCACGGGAGACGGGCAGGCAAGGCGCAGTGTGGATTTTGCTGTGTCCACTCACCCACGGGAGACGGGCAGAGAGGGTGCTGTGTGGATCTGGCTATGTCCACTGACCCACGGCAGACGGGCAGGCAAGGCGCAGTGCGGATCTGTCTGTGTCGACTCACCAACGGCAGACGGTCAGGCAGGGCGCATTCGGCTCTGGCTGTGTCCACTCACCCACGGGAGACGGGCAGAGAGGGTGCTGTGTGGATTTGGCTATGTCCACTGACAGCCGGAAATGGGCAGGCAGGGAGCAGTGCGGATCTGGCTGTGTCCACTCACCCACGGGAGACGGGCAGGCAGGGCGCACGGCGGATCTGGCTGTATCCACTCACCCATGGCAGACGGGCAGGCAGGGCGCAGTGCGGAATTGGCTGTGTCCACTCACCCACGGGAGACGGACAGAGAGGGTGCTGTGTGGATCTGGCTATGCCCACTGACCCACGGCAAACGGGTAGGCAGGGCGCAGTGCGGTTCTGGCTGTGTCTGCTCACCCACGGTAGACGGGCAGGCAGGGCGCAGTGCGTATTTGGCTTGGCCACTCACCCACGGGAGATGGGCAGGCAAGGCGTAGTGTGGATCTGGCTGTTTCCACTCACCCACAGGAGACAGGTAGAGAGGGTGCTGTGTGGATCTGGCTATGTCCACTGACCACCGGCAGACGGGCAGGCAGGGCCCAGTGCGGATCTGGCTGTGTCCAATCTCCCACGGCAGACGGTCAGGCAGGGCGCAGTGCGGATCTGGCTGTGTCCACTCACCCACGGGAGACGGGTAGGCAAGGCACAGTGTGGATCTGGCTGTGTCCTCTCACCCACGGGATACGGGCAGAGAGGGTGCTGTATCGATCTGTCTTTGTCCACTGACCCACGGCAAATGGGCAGGCAGGGCGCAGTGCGGATCTGGCTGTGTCCCCTCAATTACGGCAGACGGTAAGACAGGGCGCAGTGCGGATCTGGCTGTGTCCCCTCACCCACGCCAGACGGGCAGGCAGGGCGCAGTGCGGATCTGGCTGTGTCCACTAACCCACGGGAGACGGGAAGGCAATGCGCCGTGTGGTTTTGGCTGTGTCCACTCACCCACGGGAGACGGGCAGAGAGGGTGCTGTGTGGATCTGGCTATGTCCACTATCCCACGGCAGACGGGCAGGCAGGGCGCAGTGCGGATTTGGCTGTGTCCACTCACCCACGGCAGACGATCAGGAATGGCGGAGTGCGGATCTGGCTGTGTCCACTCACCCACGGCAGACGGGCAGGCAGGGCGCAGTGCGAATCTGGCTGTGTCCACTCACCCACGGGAGACGGGCAGGCAAGGCCAGTGTGGATCTGGCTGTGTCCACTCACCCACGGGAGACGGGCAGGCAAGGCGCAGTGTGGATCTGACTGTGTCCACTCACCCACGGGAGTCGGGCAGAAAGGGCGCTGTGTGGATCTGGCTCTGTCCACTGACCCACGGCAGACGGGAAGGCAGGGCGCAGTGCGGATCTGGCTGTGTCCAATCACCCACGGCAGACGGGCAGGCAGGGCGCAGTGCGGATCTGGCTGTGTCCACTCACCCACGGCAGACGGTCAGGCAGGGCGCAGTGCGGATCTGGCTGTGTCCACTCACCCATGGGAGACGGGTAGGCAAGGCGCAGTGTGGATCTGGCTGTGTCCACTGACCCACTCAGACGGGCAGGCAGGGCGAAGTGCGGATCTGGCTTTGTTAACTCACCCACGGCAGACGGGCAGGCAGGGTGCAGTGCGGATCTGGCTGTGTCTACTCACCCACGGCAGACGAATAGGCAGGGCGCAGTGCGGATCTGGCTGTGTCCACTCACCCACGGGAGACGTGCAGAGATGGTGCTGTGTGGATCTGGCTATGTACACTGACCCACGGCACACGGGCAGGCAGGGCGCAGTGCGGATCTGGTGTGTCCACTCACCCACGGGAGACGGGCAGAGAGGGTGCTGTGTGGATCTGGCTATGTCCAATGACCCACGGAAGACGGGCAGGGAGGGCGCAGTGCGGATCTCGCTGTGTCCACTCACCCACGGCAGACGGGCAGGCAGGGCGCAGTGCGGATCTGGCTGTGTCCACTCACCCACGGCAGACGGAGAGGCAAGGCGCAGTGTGGATCTGGCTGTGTCCACTCACCCACGGCAGACGGTAAGGCAAGGCGCAGTGTGGATCTGGCTGTGTCCACTCACCCACAGGAGACGGGCAAAAGGGCGCCGTGTGGATCTGGCTATGTCCACTGACCGACAGCAGACTGGCAGGCAGGGCACAGTGCTGATCTGGCTGTGTCCACTCACCCACGGCAGACGGGCAGGCAGGGCGCAATGCGGATCTGGCTGTATCCACTCAACCACGGCAGACGGTCAGACAGGGCGCAGTGCGGATCTGGCTGTGTCCACTCACCCACGGGAGACAGGTAGGCAAGTCGCAGTGTGGATCTGGCTGTGTCCACTCACCTACGGGAGACCGGCAGAGAGGGTGCTGTCCGGATCTGGCCATGTCCACTGACCCATGGCAGACGGGCAGGCATGGCGCAGTGCGGATGTGGTTGTGTCCAATCACCCACGGGAGACGGGTAGGAAAGGCGCAGTGTGGATCTGGCTATGTCCACTGACCCACGGGAGACGGGCAGAGAGGGTGCTGTGTTGATCTGGCTGTGTCCACACACCCACGGGAGACGGGTAGGCAAGGCGCAGTGTGGATCTGGCTGTGTCCACTCACCCACGGGAGACGTGCAGAGAGGGTGCTGTGTGGATCTGGCTATGTCCACTGACCCACGGCAGACGGGCAGGCAGGGCGCAGTACGGATCTGGCTGTGTCCACTCACCCACAGTAGACGGGCAGGCAGGGCACAGTGCGGATCTGGATGTGACCACTTACCCACGGGAGACGGGCAGGCAAGGCGCAGTGTGGATCTGGCTGTGTCTACTCACCCACGGGAGACGGGCTGGCAGGGCACAGTGCGGATCTGGATGTGACCACTCACCCACGGGAGACGGGCAGGCAGGGCGCAGTGCGGACCTGGCTGTGTTAACTCACCCACGGCAGACGGGCTGGCAGGGCGCAGTGTGTATATGGCTGTGTGCACTCACCCACGGGAGACGGGCAGAGAGGGTGCTGTGTGGATCTGGCTAAATCCACTGACCCACGGCCGACGGGCAGGCAAGGCGCAGTGCGGATCTGTCTGTGTCCACTCACCCACGGCAGACGGTCAGGCAGGGCGCAGTGCGGATCTTGCTGTGTCCACTCACCCACGGGAGACGGGAAGAGAGGGTGCTGTGTGGATCTGGCTATGTCCACTGACAGCCGGAAATGGGCAGGCAGGGCGCAGTGCGGATCTGGCTGTGTCCACTCACCCATGGGAGACGGGCAGGCAGGCCGCAGTGCGGATCTGGCTGTATCCACTCACCCACGGGAGACGGGCAGAGAGGGTGCTGTGTCGATCTGGCTGTGTCCACTGACCCACGGCAGACGGGCAGGTAGGGCGCAGTGCGGATATGGCTGTGTCCACTCATCCACGGCAGACGGACAGGCAGGGCACAGTGTGGATCTGGCTGTGTCCAGTCACCCACGGGAGACGGGCAGGCAAGGCGCACTGTGAATCTGGCTGTGTCCACTCACCCACGGGAGACGGGCAGAAAAAGTGCCGTGTGGATCTGGCTATGTCCACTGACCCACAGCAGATGGGCAGGCAGGGGGCACTGCGGATCTGGCTGTGTCCCCTCACTTACAGCAGACGGGCAGGCAGTTCGCAGTGCGGATCTGGCTGTGACCCCTCACCCATGGGAGACGGGCAGAGAGGGTGCTGTGTGGATCTGGCTATGTCCACTGACCCACGGCAGACGGGCAGGCAGGGCGCAGTGCGGATCTGGCTGTGTCCACTCACCCATGGGAGACGGGCAGGCAAGTCGCAGTGTGGATTTTGCTGTGTCCACTCACCCACGGGAGACGGGCACAGAGGGTG
Organism: Microcebus murinus; assembly: GCF_040939455.1. NCBI lineage: Eukaryota > Metazoa > Chordata > Mammalia > Primates > Cheirogaleidae > Microcebus > Microcebus murinus. Next base: position 31,577,788 of record NC_134125.1, on the reverse strand, counting down.
CTGTGTGGATCTGGCTATGTCAACTGACCCACGGCAGATGGGCAGGCAGGGCGCAGTGCGGATATGGCTGTGTCCACTCATCCACGACAGACGGACAGGCAGGGCACAGTGCGGATCTGGCTGTGTCCACTCACCCACGGGAGACGGGCAGAGAGGGTGCTGTGTGGATCTGGCTATGTACACTGACCCACGGCAGACGGGCAGGAAAGGCGCAGTGCGGATCTGTCTGTGTCCACTCACCCACGGCAGACGGTCAGGCAGGGCGCAGTGCGGATCTGGCTGTGTCCACTCACCGACGGCAGACGGGCAGGCAGGGTGCAGTGCGGATCTGGCTGTGTCCACTCACACACGGTAGACGGGAAGGCAAGGCGCAGTGTGGATCTGGGTGTGTACACTCACCCACGGGAGACGGGCAGAGAAGGTACTGTGTGGATCTGGCTATGAGCACTGACCCAGGGCAGTCGGGCAGGCAGGGCGCAGTGCGGATCTGGCTGTGTCCACTCACCCACGGCAGACGGTCAGGCAGGACGCAATGCGGATCTGGCTGTGTCCACTCACCCACGGGAGATGGGCAGAGAGGGTGCTGTGTGGATCTGGCTATGTCCACTGACCGACGGCAGACGGGCAGGCAGGGCGCAGTGCGGATCTGGCTGTGTCCACTCACCCGCGGCAGACGGGCAGGCAGGGCGCAGTGCGGATCTGGCTGTGTCCACTCACCCACGGGTGACGGGCAAGCAAGGCGCAGTGTGGATCTGGCTGTGTCCACTCACCCACGGGAGACGGGCAGAGAGGGTGCTGTGTGGATCTGGCTATGTCCACTGACCCACCGCAGACGGGCAGGCAAGGCGCAGTGCGGATCTAACTGTGTCCACTCACCCACGGGAGACGGGCAGAGAAAGTGCTGTTTGGATCTGGCTATGTCCACTGACCCACGGCAGATGGGCAGGCAGGGCGCAGTGCGGATCTGGTTGTGTCCATTCACCGACAGCAGACGGTCAGGCAGGGCGCAGCGCGGATCTGGCTGTGTCCACTCACCCACGGGAGACGGGCAGGCAGGGCGCAGTGTGGATCTGTGTCCTCTCACCCACGGGAGACGGGCAGAGAGGGCGCTGTTTGGATCTGGCAATGTCCACTCACCACGGCAGACGGGCAGGCAGGGCTCAGTGCAGATCTGGCTGTGTCCAATCACCCACGGCAGAGGGGCAGGCAGGGCGCAGTGCGGATCTGGCTGTGTCCACTCACCCACAGGAGACGGGCAGGCAAGGCGCAGTGTGGATTTTGCTGTGTCCACTCACCCACGGGAGACGGGCAGAGAGGGTGCTGTGTGGATCTGGCTATGTCCACTGACCCACGGCAGACGGGCAGGCAAGGCGCAGTGCGGATCTGTCTGTGTCGACTCACCAACGGCAGACGGTCAGGCAGGGCGCATTCGGCTCTGGCTGTGTCCACTCACCCACGGGAGACGGGCAGAGAGGGTGCTGTGTGGATTTGGCTATGTCCACTGACAGCCGGAAATGGGCAGGCAGGGAGCAGTGCGGATCTGGCTGTGTCCACTCACCCACGGGAGACGGGCAGGCAGGGCGCACGGCGGATCTGGCTGTATCCACTCACCCATGGCAGACGGGCAGGCAGGGCGCAGTGCGGAATTGGCTGTGTCCACTCACCCACGGGAGACGGACAGAGAGGGTGCTGTGTGGATCTGGCTATGCCCACTGACCCACGGCAAACGGGTAGGCAGGGCGCAGTGCGGTTCTGGCTGTGTCTGCTCACCCACGGTAGACGGGCAGGCAGGGCGCAGTGCGTATTTGGCTTGGCCACTCACCCACGGGAGATGGGCAGGCAAGGCGTAGTGTGGATCTGGCTGTTTCCACTCACCCACAGGAGACGGGTAGAGAGGGTGCTGTGTGGATCTGGCTATGTCCACTGACCACCGGGAGACGGGCAGGCAGGGCCCAGTGCGGATCTGGCTGTGTCCAATCTCCCACGGCAGACGGTCAGGCAGGGCGCAGTGCGGATCTGGCTGTGTCCACTCACCCACGGGAGACGGGTAGGCAAGGCACAGTGTGGATCTGGCTGTGTCCTCTCACCCACGGGATACGGGCAGAGAGGGTGCTGTATCGATCTGTCTTTGTCCACTGACCCACGGCAAATGGGCAGGCAGGGCGCAGTGCGGATCTGGCTGTGTCCCCTCAATTACGGCAGACGGTAAGACAGGGCGCAGTGCGGATCTGGCTGTGTCCCCTCACCCACGCCAGACGGGCAGGCAGGGCGCAGTGCGGATCTGGCTGTGTCCACTAACCCACGGGAGACGGGAAGGCAATGCGCCGTGTGGTTTTGGCTGTGTCCACTCACCCACGGGAGACGGGCAGAGAGGGTGCTGTGTGGATCTGGCTATGTCCACTAACCCACGGCAGACGGGCAGGCAGGGCGCAGTGCGGATTTGGCTGTGTACACTCACCCACGGCAGACGATCAGGAATGGCGGAGTGCGGATCTGGCTGTGTCCACTCACCCACGGCAGACGGGCAGGCAGGGCGCAGTGCGAATCTGGCTGTGTCCACTCACCCACGGCAGACGGGCAGGCAAGGCGCAGTGTGGATCTGGCTGTGTCCACTCACCCACGGGAGACGGGCAGAGAGGGTGCTGTGTGGATCTGGCTATGTCCACTGACCCACCGCAGACGGGCAGGCAGGGCGCAGTATGGATGTGGCTGTGTCCACTCACCCACGGCAGACGGGCAGGCAGGGCGCAGTGCGGATCTGGATGTGTCCACTCACCCACGGGAGACGGGCAGGCAAGGCGCAGTGTGGATCTGGCTGTGTCAACTCACCCACGGGAGTCGGGCAGAAAGGGCGTTGTGTGAATCTGGCTCTGTCCACTGACCCACGGCAGACGGGAAGGCAGGGCGCAGTGCGGATCTGGCTGTGTCCAATCACCCACGGCAGACGGGCAGGCAGGGCGCAGTGCGGATCTGGCTGTGTCCACTCACCCACGGCAGACGGTCAGGCAGGGCACAGTGCGGATCTGGCTGTGTCCACTCACCCATGGGAGACGGGTAGGCAAGGCGCAGTGTGGATCTGGCTGTGTCCACTGACCCACTCAGACGGGCAGGCAGGGCGAAGTGCGGATCTGGCTTTGTTAACTCACCCACGGCAGACGGGCAGGCAGGGTGCAGTGCGGATCTGGCTGTGTCTACTCACCCACGGCAGACGAATAGGCAGGGCGCAGTGCGGATCTGGCTGTGTCCACTCACCCACGGGAGACGTGCAGAGATGGTGCTGTGTGGATCTGGCTATGTACACTGACCCACGGCACACGGGCAGGCAGGGCGCAGTGCGGATCTGGTGTGTCCACTCACCCACGGGAAACGGGCAGAGAGGGTGCTGTGTGGATCTGGCTATGTCCAATGACCCACGGCAGACGGGCAGGGAGGGCGCAGTGCGGATCTCGCTGTGTCCACTCACCCACGGCAGACGGGCAGGCAGGGCGCAGTGCGGATCTGGCTGTGTCCACTCACCCACGGCAGACGGAGAGGCAAGGCGCAGTGTGGATCTGGCTGTGTCCACTCACCCACGGCAGACGGTAAGGCAAGGCGCAGTGTGGATCTGGCTGTGTCCACTCACCCACAGGAGACGGGCAAAAGGGCGCCGTGTGGATCTGGCTATGTCCACTGACCGACAGCAGACTGGCAGGCAGGGCACAGTGCTGATCTGGCTGTGTCCACTCACCCACGGCAGACGGGCAGGCAGGGCGCAATGCGGATCTGGCTGTATCCACTCAACCACGGCAGACGGTCAGACAGGGCGCAGTGCGGATCTGGCTGTGTCCACTCACCCACGGGAGACAGGTAGGCAAGTCGCAGTGTGGATCTGGCTGTGTCCAGTCACCTACGGGAGACCGGCAGAGAGGGTGCTGTCCGGATCTGGCCATGTCCACTGACCCATGGCAGACGGGCAGGCATGGCGCAGTGCGGATGTGGTTGTGTCCAATCACCCACGGGAGACGGGTAGGAAAGGCGCAGTGTGGATCTGGCTGTGTCCACTCACCCACGGGAGACGGGCAGAGAGGGTGCTGTGTTGATCTGGCTGTGTCCACACACCCACGGGAGACGGGTAGGCAAGGCGCAGTGTGGATCTGGCTGTGTCCACTCACCCACGGGAGACGTGCAGAGAGGGTGCTGAGTGGATCTGGCTATGTCCACTGACCCACGGCAGACGGGCAGGCATGGCGCAGTACGGATCTGGCTGTGTCCACTCACCCACAGTAGACGGGCAGGCAGGGCACAGTGCGGATCTGGATGTGACCACTCACACACGGGAGACGGGCAGGCAAGGCGCAGTGTGGATCTGGCTGTGTCTACTCACCCACGGGAGACGGGCTGGCAGGGCACAGTGCGGATCTGGATGTGACCACTCACCCACGGGAGACGGGCAGGCAGGGCGCAGTGCGGACCTGGCTGTGTTAACTCACCCACGGCAGACGGGCTGGCAGGGCGCAGTGTGTATATGGCTGTGTGCACTCACCCACGGGAGACGGGCAGAGAGGGTGCTGTGTGGATCTGGCTAAATCCACTGACCCACGGCAGACGGGTAGGCAAGGCGCAGTGCGGATCTGTCTGTGTCCACTCACCCACGGCAGACGGTCAGGCAGGGCGCAGTGCGGATCTGGCTGTGTCCACTCACCCACGGGAGACGGGAAGAGAGGGTGCTGTGTGGATCTGGCTATGTCCACTGACAGCCGGAAATGGGCAGGCAGGGCGCAGTGCGGATCTGGCTGTGTCCACTCATCCATGGGAGACGGGCAGGCAGGCCGCAGTGCGGATCTGGCTGTATCCACTCACCCACGGGAGACGGGCAGAGAGGGTGCTGTGTCGATCTGGCTGTGTCCACTGACCCACGGCAGACGGGCAGGCAGGGCGCAGTGCGGATATGGCTGTGTCCACTCATCCACGGCAGACGGACAGGCAGGGCACAGTGTGGATCTGGCGGTGTCCACTCACCCACGGGAGACGGGCAGGCAGGGCGCAGTGCGGATCTGGCTATGTCCACTCTCCCATGGGAGACGGGCAGGCAGCGCGCAGTGCGGATCTGGCTGTGTCCACTCACACACGGCAGACAGGCAGGCACGGCGCAGTGCGGATCTGGCTGTGTCCACTCACCCACGGGAGACGGGCAGAGAGGGTGCTGTGTGGATCTGGCTATGTCCACTGACCCACGGCAGACGGGCAGGCAGGCGCAGTGCGGATCTGGCTCTGTCCAATCACCCACGGCAGACGGGCACGCAGGGCGCACTGCGGATCTGGCTGTGTGCACTCACCCACGGGAGACGGGCAGAGAGGGTGCTCTGTGGATCTGGCAATATCCACTGACCCACGGCAGACGGGCAGGCAGGGCGCAGTGCGGATCTGGCTGTGTCCACTCACCCACGGCAGACGGTCTGTCAGGGCGCAATGCGGATCTGGCTGTGTCCAATCACCCACGGTAGATGGGCAGGCAGGGCGCAGTGCGGATCTGGCTGTGTCCACTCACCCACGGCAGATGGTCAGGCAGGGCGCAGTGCGGATCTGGCTGTGTCCACTCACCCAGGGCAGACGGGCAGGCAGAGGGCAGTGCGGATCTGGCTGTGTACACTCACCCACGGGAGATAGGCAGGCAAGGCGCAGTGTGGATCTGGCTGTGTCAACTCACTCACGGGAGATGGGCAGAGAGGGTGCCGTGTGGATCTGTCTATGTCCACTGACCCACGGCAGACGGGCAAGCAGGGCGCAGTGCGGATCTGGCTGTGTCCACTCACCCACGGCACACGGGCAGGCAGGGCGCAGTGCGGATCTGGCTGTGTCCACTCACCCACGAGAGACGGGCAGGCAGGGCGCAGTGCGGATCTGGCTGTGTCCACTCACCCATGGGAGACGGGCAGGCAAGGTGCAGTGTGGATCTGGCTGTGTCCACTCACCCACGGGAGACGGGCAGAGAGGGTGCTGTGTGGATCTGGCTATGAACATTGACCCACGGCAGACGGGCAGGCAGGGCGCAGTGTGGATCTGGCTGTGTCCACTCACCAACGGCAGACGGGCAGGCAAGGCGCAGTGTGGATCTGGCTGTGTCCACTCACCCACGGGATATGGGCCTAGAGGGTGCTGTGTGGATCTGGCTATGTCCATTGACCCACGGCAGACGGGCAGGCAGGGCGCACTGCGGATCTGGCTGTGTGCACTCACTCACGGGAGACGGGCAGGCAAGGCACTGTGTGGATCTGGCTGTGTCCACTCACCCACGGGAGACGGGCAGAGAGGGTGCTGTGTGGATCTGGCAATATCCACTGTCCCACGGCAGACGGGCAGGCAGGGCGCAGTGCGGATATGGCTGTGTCCACTCACCAACGGCAGACGGTCTGTCAGGGCGCAATGCGGATCTGGCTGTGTCCAATCACCCACGGCAGATGGGCAGGCAGGGCGCAGTGCGGATCTGGCTGTGTCCACTCACCCGCGGCAGACGGTAAGGCAGGGCGTAGTGCGGATCTGGCTGTGTCCACTCACCCACGGGAGACGTCTAGGCAAGGCGCAGTGTGTATCTGGCTGTGTCCACTACCCACGGGAGACGAGCAGAGAGGGTGCCGTGTGGATCTGGCTACATCCACTGACCCACGGCAGACGGGCAGGCAGGGCGCAGTGCCGATCTGGCTGTGTCCACTCACCCACGGCAGACGGGCAGGCAAGGCGCAGTGCGGATCTGGCTGTGTCCACTCACCCACGGGAGTCGGGCAGGCAAGGCGCAGTGTGGATCTGGCTGTGTCCACTCACCCACGGGAGACGGGCAGAGAGGGTGCTGTGTGGATCTGGCTATGTCCAGTGACCCACGGCAGACGGGCAGGCAGGGCGCAGTGCTGATCTTTCTGTGTCCACTCACCCACGGGAGACGGGCTGGCAAGGCACAGTGTGGATCTGGCTGTTTCCACTCACCCACGGGAGACAGGCAGAGAGGGTGCTGTGTGGATCTGGCTATGTACACTGAACCACGGCAGACGGGCAGGCAGGGCGCAGTGCGGATATGGCTGTATCCAATCACTCATGGCAGACGGGCAGGCAGGGCGCAGTGCGGATCTGCCTTTGTCCACTCACCCACGGCAGACGGTCAGGCAGGGCACAGTGCGGATCTGGCTGTGTCCACTCACCCACGGGAGACGGGTAGGCATGGCGCAATGCGGATCTGGCTGTGTCCACTCACCCACGGGAGACGGGCAGAGAGGGTGCTGTGTGGATCTGGCTATGTACACTGACCCACGGCAGACGGGCAGGCAGGGCGGTGTGCGGATCTGGCTGTGTTAACTCACCCACGGCAGACGGGCAGGCAGGGCGCAGTGCGGATCTGGCTGTGTCCACTCACCCACGGGAGACGGGTAGGCAAAGCGCAGTGTGGATCTGGCTGTGTCCACTCACCCAAGGGAGACGGGCAGAGTGGGTTCCGTGTGGATCTGGCTATGTCCACTGACCCACGGCAGACGGGCAGGCAGGGCGCAGTGCGGATTAGGCTGTGTCCCCTCACCCACGGCAGACAGTCAGGCAGGGCGCAGTGCGGAATTGACTATGTCCACTCACCCACGGGAGACGGGCAGGTAGGGCGCAGTGCGGATCTGGCTGTGTCCACTCACCCACGGGAGACAGGCAGGCAAGGCGCAGTGTGGATCTGGCTGTGTCAACTGACCCACGGGAGATGGGCAGAGAGGGTGCCGTGTGGATCTGGCTATGTCCACTGACCCACGGCAGACGGGCAAGCAAGGCGCAGTGCGGATCTGGCTGTGTCCACTAACCAACGGCAGACGGTCAGGCAGGGCGCAGTGCGGATTTGGCTGTGTCCACTCACCCATGGGAGACGGGCAGGCAAGGCGCAGTGTGGATCTGGCTGTATCCAATCACCCACGGGAGATGGGCAGAGAGGGTGCTGTGTGGATCTGACTATGTCCACTGACCCACGGCAGACGGGCAGGCAGGGCGCAGTGCGGATCTGGCTGTGTCCACTCACCCACGGTAGACGGTCAGGCAGGGCCCAGTGCGGATCTGGCGGTGTCCACTCACCCATGGGAGACGGGCAGGCAGGGCGCAGTGCGGATCTGGCTATGTCCACTCTCCCACGGGAGACAGGCAGGCAGCGCGCAGTGCGGATCTGGCTGTGTCCCCTCACCCACGGCAGACAGGCAGGCACGGCGCAGTGCGGATCTGGCTGTGTCCACTTACCCATGGGAGAGGGGCAGGCAAGGCGCAGTGTGGATCTGGCTGTGTCCACTCAACCACGGGAGACGGGCAGAGAGGGTGCTGTGTGGATCTGGCTATGTCCACTGACCCACGGCAGACGGGCAGGCAGGGCGCAGTGCGGATCTGGCTCTGTCCAATCACCCACGGCAGACGGGCACGCAGGGCGCACTGCGGATCTGGCTGTGTGCACTCACCCACGGGAGACGGGCAGAGAGGGAGCTGTGTGGATCTGGCAATATCCACTGACCCACGGCAGACGGGCAGGCAGGGCGCAGTGCGGATCTGGCTGTGTCCACTCACTCACGGCAGACGGTCTGTCAGGGCGCAATGCGGATCTGGCTGTGTCCACTCACCCACGGTAGACGGTCAGGAAGGGGGCAGTGCGGATCTGGCTGTGTCCTCTCACCCACGGGAGACGGGCAGGCAGGGCGCAGTGCGGATCTGGCTGTGTCCACTCACCCACGGCACACGGGCAGGCAGGGCGCAGTGCGGATCTGGCTGTGTCCACTCACCCACGGGAGACGGGCAGGCAGGGTACAGTGCGGATCTGGCTGTGTCCACTCACCCATGGGAGACGGGCAGGCAAAGTGCAGTGTGGATCTGGCTGTGTCCGCTCACCCACGGGAGATGGGCAGAGAGGGTGCTGTGTGGATCTGGCTATGTACATTGACCCACGGCAGACGGGCAGGCAGGGCGCAGTGTGGATCTGGCTGTGTCCACTCACCAACGGCAGACGGGCAGGCAAGGCGCAGTGTGGATCTGGCTGTGTCCACTCACCCACGGGATACGGGCCTAGAGGGTGCTGTGTGGATCTGGCTATGTCCATTGACCCACGGCAGACGGGCCGGCAGGGCGCACTGCGGATCTGGCTGTGTGCACTCACTCTCGGGAGACGGGCAGGCAAGGCACTGTGTGGATCTGGCTGTGTCCACTCACCCACGGGAGACGGGCAGAGAGGGTGCTGTGTGGATCTGGCAATATCCACTGACCCACGGCAGACGGGCAGGCAGGGCGCAGTGCGGATATGGCTGTGTCCACTCACCAACGGCAGACGGTCTGGCAGGGCGCAATGCGGATCTGGCTGTGTCCAATCACCCACGGCAGATGGGCAGGCAGGGCGCAGTGCGGATCTGGCTGTGTCCACTCACCCACGGCAGACGGTCAGGCAGGGCGCAGTGCGGATCTGACTGTGTCCACTCACCCACGGGAGACGTCTAGGCAAGGTGCAGTGTGGATTTGGCTGTGTCTACTCACCCACGGGAGACGAGCAGAGAGGGTGCCGTGTGGATCTGGCTACATCCACTTACCCACGGCAGATGGGCAGGCAGGGCGCAGTGCGGATCTGGCTGTGTCCACTCACCCACGGCAGACGGGCAGGCAGGGCGCAGTGCGAATCTGGCTGTGTCCACTCACCCACGGGAGTCGGGCAGGCAAGGTGCAGTGTGGATCTGGCTGTGTCCACTCACCCACGGGAGACGGGCAGAGAGGGTGCTGTGTGGATCTGGCTATGTCCAGTGACCCACGGCAGACGGGCAGGCAGGGCGCAGTGCTGATCTTTCTGTGTCCACTCACCCACGGGAGACGGGCTGGCAAGGCACAGTGTAGATCTGGCTGTTTCCACTCACCCACGGGAGACAGGCAGAGAGGGTGCTGTGTGGATCTGGCTATGTACACTGAACCACGGCAGACGGGCAGGCAGGGCGCAGTGCGGATCTGGTGTATCCAATCAGTCATGGCAGACGGGCAGGCAGTGCGCAGTGCGGATCTGCCTGTGTCCACTCACCCACGGCAGACGGTCAGGCAGGGCACAGTGTGGATCTGGCTGTGTCCACTCACCCACGGGAGACGGGTAGGCAAGGCGCAGTGTGGATCTGGCTGTGTCCACTCACCCACGGGAGACGGGCAGAGAGGGTGCTGTGTGGATCTGGCTATGTCCACTGACCCAGGGCTGACGGGCAGGCAGGGCGCAGTGCGGATCTGGCTGTGTCCCCTCACCCACGGCAGACGGTCAGGCAGGGCGCAGTCTGGATCTGGCTGTGACCACTCACCCACGGGAGAGGGGCAGGCAGGGCGCATTGCGGATCTGGCTGTGTCCACTCACCCACGGCAGACGGGCAGGCAGTGCGCAGTGCGGATCTGGCTATGTCCACTCACCCATGGGAGACGGGCAGGCAAGGCGCAGTGTGGATCTGGCTGTGTCCACTCACACACGGTAGACGGGCAGAGAGGGTGCCGTGTGGATCTGGCTATGTCCACTGACACACGGCAAACGGGCAGGCCGGGCGCAGTGCGGATCTCGCGGTGTCCACTCACCCAAGGGAGACGGGCAGGCAGGGCGCAGTGCGGATCTGGCTGTGTCCACTCACCCAAGGGAGACGGGCAGGCAAGGCGCAGTGTGGATCTGGCTGTGTCCACTCACCCACGGGAGACGGGCAGAGAGGGTGCTGTGTGGTCTGGCTATGTCCACTGACCGACAGCAGAAAGGCAGGCAGGGCGCAGTGCGGATCTGGCTGTGTCCCCTCACCGACGGCAGACGGTCAGGCAGGGCGCAGTGCGGATCTGGCTGTGTCCACTCACCCACGGGAGACGGGCAGGCAGGGCGCAGTGCGGATATGGCTGTGTTCACTCACCCACGGGAGACGGGCAGAGAGGGTGCTGTGTGGATCTGGCTATGTCCACTGACCCACGGCAGACGGGCAGGCAAGGCGCAGTGCGGATCTGGCTGTGTCCACTCACCCACAGCAGACGGGCAGGCAGGGCGCAGTGCGGATCTGGCTGTGTCCACTCGCCCACGGGAGACGGGCAGGCAGGGCGCATTGCGTATCTGGCTGTGTCCACTCACCCACGGCAGGCGGTCAGGCAGGGCGCAGTGCGAATCTGGCTGTGTCCACTCTCCCACGGGAGACGGGCAGGCAGCGCGCAGTGCGGATCTGGCCATGTCCACTCACACACGGCAGACAGGCAGGCACGGCGCAGTGCGGATCTGGCTGTGTCCACTTACCCATGGGAGAGGGGCAGGCAAGGCGCAGTGTGGATCTGGCTGTGTCCACTCACCCACGGGAGACGGGCAGAGAGGGTGCTGTGTGGATCTGGCTATGTCCACTGACCCACGGCAGAAGGGCAGGCAGGGCGCAGTGCGGATCTGGCTCTGTCCAATCACCCACGGCAGACGGGCACGCAGGGCGCACTGCGGATCTGGCTGTGTGCACTCACCCACGGGAGACGGGCAGGCAAGCCACTGTGTGGATCTGGCTATGTCCACTCACCCACGGGAGACGGGCAGAGAGGGTGCTGTGTGGATCTGGCTATGTCCACTGACCCACGGCAGACGGGCAGGCAGGGCGCAGTACGGATCTGGCTGTGTCCACTCACCCACAGTAGACGGGCAGGCAGGGCACAGTGCGGATCTGGATGTGACCACTCACCCACGGGAGACGGGCAGGCAAGGCGCAGTGTGGATCTGGCTGTGTCTACTCACCCACGGGAGACGGGCTGGCAGGGCACAGTGCGGATCTGGATGTGACCACTCACCCACGGGAGACGGGCAGGCAGGGCGCAGTGCGGACCTGGCTGTGTTAACTCACCCACGGCAGACGGGCTGGCAGGGCGCAGTGTGTATATGGCTGTGTGCACTCACCCACGGGAGACGGGCAGAGAGGGTGCTGTGTGGATCTGGCTAAATCCACTGACCCACGGCCGACGGGCAGGCAAGGCGCAGTGCGGATCTGTCTGTGTCCACTCACCCACGGCAGACGGTCAGGCAGGGCGCAGTGCGGATCTTGCTGTGTCAACTCACCCACGGGAGACGGGAAGAGAGGGTGCTGTGTGGATCTGGCTATGTCCACTGACAGCCGGAAATGGGCAGGCAGGGCGCAGTGCGGATCTGGCTGTGTCCACTCACCCATGGGAGACGGGCAGGCAGGCCGCAGTGCGGATCTGGCTGTATCCACTCACCCACGGGAGACGGGCAGAGAGGGTGCTGTGTCGATCTGGCTGTGTCCACTGACCCACGGCAGACGGGCAGGTAGGGCGCAGTGCGGATATGGCTGTGTCCACTCATCCACGGCAGACGGACAGGCAGGGCACAGTGTGGATCTGGCTGTGTCCAGTCACCCACGGGAGACGGGCAGGCAAGGCGCACTGTGAATCTGGCTGTGTCCACTCACCCACGGGAGACGGGCAGAAAAAGTGCCGTGTGGATCTGGCTATGTCCACTGACCCACAGCAGATGGGCAGGCAGGGGGCACTGCGGATCTGGCTGTGTCCCCTCACTTACAGCAGACGGGCAGGCAGTTCGCAGTGCGGATCTGGCTGTGACCCCTCACCCATGGGAGACGGGCAGAGAGGGTGCTGTGTGGATCTGGCTATGTCCACTGACCCACGGCAGACGGGCAGGCAGGGCGCAGTGCGGATCTGGCTGTGTCCACTCACCCATGGGAGACGGGCAGGCAAGTCGCAGTGTGGATTTTGCTGTGTCCACTCACCCACGGGAGACGGGCACAGAGGGTGCTGTGTGGATCTGGCTATGTCAACTGACCCACGGCAGATGGGCAGGCAGGGCGCAGTGCGGATATGGCTGTGTCCACTCATCCACGACAGACGGACAGGCAGGGCACAGTGCGGATCTGGCTGTGTCCACTCACCCACGGGAGACGGGCAGAGAGGGTGCTGTGTGGATCTGGCTATGTACACTGACCCACGGCAGACGGGCAGGAAAGGCGCAGTGCGGATCTGTCTGTGTCCACTCACCCACGGCAGACGGTCAGGCAGGGCGCAGTGCGGATCTGGCTGTGTCCACTCACCGACGGCAGACGGGCAGGCAGGGTGCAGTGCGGATCTGGCTGTGTCCACTCACACACGGTAGACGGGAAGGCAAGGCGCAGTGTGGATCTGGGTGTGTACACTCACCCACGGGAGACGGGCAGAGAAGGTACTGTGTGGATCTGGCTATGAGCACTGACCCAGGGCAGTCGGGCAGGCAGGGCGCAGTGCGGATCTGGCTGTGTCCACTCACCCACGGCAGACGGTCAGGCAGGACGCAATGCGGATCTGGCTGTGTCCACTCACCCACGGGAGATGGGCAGAGAGGGTGCTGTGTGGATCTGGCTATGTCCATTGACCGACGGCAGACGGGCAGGCAGGGCGCAGTGCGGATCTGGCTGTGTCCACTCACCCGCGGCAGACGGGCAGGCAGGGCGCAGTGCGGATCTGGCTGTGTCCACTCACCCACGGGTGACGGGCAAGCAAGGCGCAGTGTGGATCTGGCTGTGTCCACTCACCCACGGGAGACGGGCAGAGAGGGTGCTGTGTGGATCTGGCTATGTCCACTGACCCACCGCAGACGGGCAGGCAAGGCGCAGTGCGGATCTAACTGTGTCCACTCACCCACGGGAGACGGGCAGAGAAAGTGCTGTTTGGATCTGGCTATGTCCACTGACCCACGGCAGATGGGCAGGCAGGGCGCAGTGCGGATCTGGTTGTGTCCATTCACCGACAGCAGACGGTCAGGCAGGGCGCAGCGCGGATCTGGCTGTGTCCACTCACCCACGGGAGACGGGCAGGCAGGGCGCAGTGTGGATCTGTGTCCTCTCACCCACGGGAGACGGGCAGAGAGGGCGCTGTTTGGATCTGGCAATGTCCACTCACCACGGCAGACGGGCAGGCAGGGCTCAGTGCAGATCTGGCTGTGTCCAATCACCCACGGCAGAGGGGCAGGCAGGGCGCAGTGCGGATCTGGCTGTGTCCACTCACCCACGGGAGACGGGCAGGCAAGGCGCAGTGTGGATTTTGCTGTGTCCACTCACCCACGGGAGACGGGCAGAGAGGGTGCTGTGTGGATCTGGCTATGTCCACTGACCCACGGCAGACGGGCAGGCAAGGCGCAGTGCGGATCTGTCTGTGTCGACTCACCAACGGCAGACGGTCAGGCAGGGCGCATTCGGCTCTGGCTGTGTCCACTCACCCACGGGAGACGGGCAGAGAGGGTGCTGTGTGGATTTGGCTATGTCCACTGACAGCCGGAAATGGGCAGGCAGGGAGCAGTGCGGATCTGGCTGTGTCCACTCACACACGGGAGACGGGCAGAGAGGGTGCTGTGTGGATGTGGCTATCTCCACTGACCCACGGCAGACAGGCAGGCAGGGCGCAGTGCGGATCTGGCTGTGTTCACACACCCACGGCAGCCGGGCATGCAGGGCGCAGTGTGGATCTGGCTGTGTCCACTCACCCACGGGAGACGGGCAGAGAGGGTGCTGTGTGGATCTGGCTATGTCCACTGACCCACCGCAGACGGGCAGGCAGGGCGCAGTATGGATGTGGCTGTGTCCACTCACCCACGGCAGACGGGCAGGCAGGGCGCAGTGCGGATCTGGATGTGTCCACTCACCCACGGGAGACGGGCAGGCAAGGCGCAGTGTGGATCTGGCTGTGTCAACTCACCCACGGAAGACGGGCAAGGGGGTGCTATATGTATCTGGCTATGTACACTGACCCACGGCAGACGGGTAGGCAGGGCGGTGTGCGGATCTGGCTGTGTCCACTCACCAACGGCAGACGGTCAGGAAGGGCGCAGTGCGGATCTGGCTGTGTCCACTCACCCACTGGAGACGGGCAGACAGCGCACAGTGCAGATCTGGCTGTGTCCACTCACCCACGGCAGATGGGCAGGCAGGTCGCAGTGTGGATCTGGCTGTGTCCACTCACCCACGGGAGACGGGCAGGCAAGGCGCAGTGTGGATCTGACTGTGTCCACTCACCCACGGGAGTCGGGCAGAAAGGGCGCTGTGTGGATCTGGCTCTGTCCACTGACCCACGGCAGACGGGAAGGCAGGGCGCAGTGCGGATCTGGCTGTGTCCAATCACCCACGGCAGACGGGCAGGCAGGGCGCAGTGCGGATCTGGCTGTGTCCACTCACCCACGGCAGACGGTCAGGCAGGGCGCAGTGCGGATCTGGCTGTGTCCACTCACCCATGGGAGACGGGTAGGCAAGGCGCAGTGTGGATCTGGCTGTGTCCACTGACCCACTCAGACGGGCAGGCAGGGCGAAGTGCGGATCTGGCTTTGTTAACTCACCCACGGCAGACGGGCAGGCAGGGTGCAGTGCGGATCTGGCTGTGTCTACTCACCCACGGCAGACGAATAGGCAGGGCGCAGTGCGGATCTGGCTGTGTCCACTCACCCACGGGAGACGTGCAGAGATGGTGCTGTGTGGATCTGGCTATGTACACTGACCCACGGCACACGGGCAGGCAGGGCGCAGTGCGGATCTGGTGTGTCCACTCACCCACGGGAGACGGGCAGAGAGGGTGCTGTGTGGATCTGGCTATGTCCAATGACCCACGGAAGACGGGCAGGGAGGGCGCAGTGCGGATCTCGCTGTGTCCACTCACCCACGGCAGACGGGCAGGCAGGGCGCAGTGCGGATCTGGCTGTGTCCACTCACCCACGGCAGACGGAGAGGCAAGGCGCAGTGTGGATCTGGCTGTGTCCACTCACCCACGGCAGACGGTAAGGCAAGGCGCAGTGTGGATCTGGCTGTGTCCACTCACCCACAGGAGACGGGCAAAAGGGCGCCGTGTGGATCTGGCTATGTCCACTGACCGACAGCAGACTGGCAGGCAGGGCACAGTGCTGATCTGGCTGTGTCCACTCACCCACGGCAGACGGGCAGGCAGGGCGCAATGCGGATCTGGCTGTATCCACTCAACCACGGCAGACGGTCAGACAGGGCGCAGTGCGGATCTGGCTGTGTCCACTCACCCACGGGAGACAGGTAGGCAAGTCGCAGTGTGGATCTGGCTGTGTCCACTCACCTACGGGAGACCGGCAGAGAGGGTGCTGTCCGGATCTGGCCATGTCCACTGACCCATGGCAGACGGGCAGGCATGGCGCAGTGCGGATGTGGTTGTGTCCAATCACCCACGGGAGACGGGTAGGAAAGGCGCAGTGTGGATCTGGCTATGTCCACTGACCCACGGGAGACGGGCAGAGAGGGTGCTGTGTTGATCTGGCTGTGTCCACACACCCACGGGAGACGGGTAGGCAAGGCGCAGTGTGGATCTGGCTGTGTCCACTCACCCACGGGAGACGTGCAGAGAGGGTGCTGTGTGGATCTGGCTATGTCCACTGACCCACGGCAGACGGGCAGGCAGGGCGCAGTACGGATCTGGCTGTGTCCACTCACCCACAGTAGACGGGCAGGCAGGGCACAGTGCGGATCTGGATGTGACCACTCACCCACGGGAGACGGGCAGGCAAGGCGCAGTGTGGATCTGGCTGTGTCTACTCACCCACGGGAGACGGGCTGGCAGGGCACAGTGCGGATCTGGATGTGACCACTCACCCACGGGAGACGGGCAGGCAGGGCGCAGTGCGGACCTGGCTGTGTTAACTCACCCACGGCAGACGGGCTGGCAGGGCGCAGTGTGTATATGGCTGTGTGCACTCACCCACGGGAGACGGGCAGAGAGGGTGCTGTGTGGATCTGGCTAAATCCACTGACCCACGGCCGACGGGCAGGCAAGGCGCAGTGCGGATCTGTCTGTGTCCACTCACCCACGGCAGACGGTCAGGCAGGGCGCAGTGCGGATCTTGCTGTGTCCACTCACCCACGGGAGACGGGAAGAGAGGGTGCTGTGTGGATCTGGCTATGTCCACTGACAGCCGGAAATGGGCAGGCAGGGCGCAGTGCGGATCTGGCTGTGTCCACTCACCCATGGGAGACGGGCAGGCAGGCCGCAGTGCGGATCTGGCTGTATCCACTCACCCACGGGAGACGGGCAGAGAGGGTGCTGTGTCGATCTGGCTGTGTCCACTGACCCACGGCAGACGGGCAGGTAGGGCGCAGTGCGGATATGGCTGTGTCCACTCATCCACGGCAGACGGACAGGCAGGGCACAGTGTGGATCTGGCTGTGTCCAGTCACCCACGGGAGACGGGCAGGCAAGGCGCACTGTGAATCTGGCTGTGTCCACTCACCCACGGGAGACGGGCAGAAAAAGTGCCGTGTGGATCTGGCTATGTCCACTGACCCACAGCAGATGGGCAGGCAGGGGGCACTGCGGATCTGGCTGTGTCCCCTCACTTACAGCAGACGGGCAGGCAGTTCGCAGTGCGGATCTGGCTGTGACCCCTCACCCATGGGAGACGGGCAGAGAGGGTGCTGTGTGGATCTGGCTATGTCCACTGACCCACGGCAGACGGGCAGGCAGGGCGCAGTGCGGATCTGGCTGTGTCCACTCACCCATGGGAGACGGGCAGGCAAGTCGCAGTGTGGATTTTGCTGTGTCCACTCACCCACGGGAGACGGGCACAGAGGGTGCTGTGTGGATCTGGCTATGTCAACTGACCCACGGCAGATGGGCAGGCAGGGCGCAGTGCGGATATGGCTGTGTCCACTCATCCACGACAGACGGACAGGCAGGGCACAGTGCGGATCTGGCTGTGTCCACTCACCCACGGGAGACGGGCAGAGAGGGTGCTGTGTGGATCTGGCTATGTACACTGACCCACGGCAGACGGGCAGGAAAGGCGCAGTGCGGATCTGTCTGTGTCCACTCACCCACGGCAGACGGTCAGGCAGGGCGCAGTGCGGATCTGGCTGTGTCCACTCACCGACGGCAGACGGGCAGGCAGGGTGCAGTGCGGATCTGGCTGTGTCCACTCACACACGGTAGACGGGAAGGCAAGGCGCAGTGTGGATCTGGGTGTGTACACTCACCCACGGGAGACGGGCAGAGAAGGTACTGTGTGGATCTGGCTATGAGCACTGACCCAGGGCAGTCGGGCAGGCAGGGCGCAGTGCGGATCTGGCTGTGTCCACTCACCCACGGCAGACGGTCAGGCAGGACGCAATGCGGATCTGGCTGTGTCCACTCACCCACGGGAGATGGGCAGAGAGGGTGCTGTGTGGATCTGGCTATGTCCACTGACCGACGGCAGACGGGCAGGCAGGGCGCAGTGCGGATCTGGCTGTGTCCACTCACCCGCGGCAGACGGGCAGGCAGGGCGCAGTGCGGATCTGGCTGTGTCCACTCACCCACGGGTGACGGGCAAGCAAGGCGCAGTGTGGATCTGGCTGTGTCCACTCACCCACGGGAGACGGGCAGAGAGGGTGCTGTGTGGATCTGGCTATGTCCACTGACCCACCGCAGACGGGCAGGCAAGGCGCAGTGCGGATCTAACTGTGTCCACTCACCCACGGGAGACGGGCAGAGAAAGTGCTGTTTGGATCTGGCTATGTCCACTGACCCACGGCAGATGGGCAGGCAGGGCGCAGTGCGGATCTGGTTGTGTCCATTCACCGACAGCAGACGGTCAGGCAGGGCGCAGCGCGGATCTGGCTGTGTCCACTCACCCACGGGAGACGGGCAGGCAGGGCGCAGTGTGGATCTGTGTCCTCTCACCCACGGGAGACGGGCAGAGAGGGCGCTGTTTGGATCTGGCAATGTCCACTCACCACGGCAGACGGGCAGGCAGGGCTCAGTGCAGATCTGGCTGTGTCCAATCACCCACGGCAGAGGGGCAGGCAGGGCGCAGTGCGGATCTGGCTGTGTCCACTCACCCACGGGAGACGGGCAGGCAAGGCGCAGTGTGGATTTTGCTGTGTCCACTCACCCACGGGAGACGGGCAGAGAGGGTGCTGTGTGGATCTGGCTATGTCCACTGACCCACGGCAGACGGGCAGGCAAGGCGCAGTGCGGATCTGTCTGTGTCGACTCACCAACGGCAGACGGTCAGGCAGGGCGCATTCGGCTCTGGCTGTGTCCACTCACCCACGGGAGACGGGCAGAGAGGGTGCTGTGTGGATTTGGCTATGTCCACTGACAGCCGGAAATGGGCAGGCAGGGAGCAGTGCGGATCTGGCTGTGTCCACTCACCCACGGGAGACGGGCAGGCAGGGCGCACGGCGGATCTGGCTGTATCCACTCACCCATGGCAGACGGGCAGGCAGGGCGCAGTGCGGAATTGGCTGTGTCCACTCACCCACGGGAGACGGACAGAGAGGGTGCTGTGTGGATCTGGCTATGCCCACTGACCCACGGCAAACGGGTAGGCAGGGCGCAGTGCGGTTCTGGCTGTGTCTGCTCACCCACGGTAGACGGGCAGGCAGGGCGCAGTGCGTATTTGGCTTGGCCACTCACCCACGGGAGATGGGCAGGCAAGGCGTAGTGTGGATCTGGCTGTTTCCACTCACCCACAGGAGACGGGTAGAGAGGGTGCTGTGTGGATCTGGCTATGTCCACTGGCCACCGGCAGACGGGCAGGCAGGGCCCAGTGCGGATCTGGCTGTGTCCAATCTCCCACGGCAGACGGTCAGGCAGGGCGCAGTGCGGATCTGGCTGTGTCCACTCACCCACGGGAGACGGGTAGGCAAGGCACAGTGTGGATCTGGCTGTGTCCTCTCACCCACGGGATACGGGCAGAGAGGGTGCTGTATCGATCTGTCTTTGTCCACTGACCCACGGCAAATGGGCAGGCAGGGCGCAGTGCGGATCTGGCTGTGTCCCCTCAATTACGGCAGACGGTAAGACAGGGCGCAGTGCGGATCTGGCTGTGTCCCCTCACCCACGCCAGACGGGCAGGCAGGGCGCAGTGCGGATCTGGCTGTGTCCACTAACCCACGGGAGACGGGAAGGCAATGCGCCGTGTGGTTTTGGCTGTGTCCACTCACCGACGGGAGACGGGCAGAGAGGGTGCTGTGTGGATCTGGCTATGTCCACTAACCCACGGCAGACGGGCAGGCAGGGCGCAGTGCGGATTTGGCTGTGTCCACTCACCCACGGCAGACGATCAGGAATGGCGGAGTGCGGATCTGGCTGTGTCCACTCACCCACGGCAGACGGGCAGGCAGGGCGCAGTGCGAATCTGGCTGTGTCCACTCACCCACGGGAGACGGGCAGGCAAGGCCAGTGTGGATCTGGCTGTGTCCACTCACCCACGGGAGACGGGCAGGCAAGGCGCAGTGTGGATCTGACTGTGTCCACTCACCCACGGGAGTCGGGCAGAAAGGGCGCTGTGTGGATCTGGCTCTGTCCACTGACCCACGGCAGACGGGAAGGCAGGGCGCAGTGCGGATCTGGCTGTGTCCAATCACCCACGGCAGACGGGCAGGCAGGGCGCAGTGCGGATCTGGCTGTGTCCACTCACCCACGGCAGACGGTCAGGCAGGGCGCAGTGCGGATCTGGCTGTGTCCACTCACCCATGGGAGACGGGTAGGCAAGGCGCAGTGTGGATCTGGCTGTGTCCACTGACCCACTCAGACGGGCAGGCAGGGCGAAGTGCGGATCTGGCTTTGTTAACTCACCCACGGCAGACGGGCAGGCAGGGTGCAGTGCGGATCTGGCTGTGTCTACTCACCCACGGCAGACGAATAGGCAGGGCGCAGTGCGGATCTGGCTGTGTCCACTCACCCACGGGAGACGTGCAGAGATGGTGCTGTGTGGATCTGGCTATGTACACTGACCCACGGCACACGGGCAGGCAGGGCGCAGTGCGGATCTGGTGTGTCCACTCACCCACGGGAGACGGGCAGAGAGGGTGCTGTGTGGATCTGGCTATGTCCAATGACCCACGGAAGACGGGCAGGGAGGGCGCAGTGCGGATCTCGCTGTGTCCACTCACCCACGGCAGACGGGCAGGCAGGGCGCAGTGCGGATCTGGCTGTGTCCACTCACCCACGGCAGACGGAGAGGCAAGGCGCAGTGTGGATCTGGCTGTGTCCACTCACCCACGGCAGACGGTAAGGCAAGGCGCAGTGTGGATCTGGCTGTGTCCACTCACCCACAGGAGACGGGCAAAAGGGCGCCGTGTGGATCTGGCTATGTCCACTGACCGACAGCAGACTGGCAGGCAGGGCACAGTGCTGATCTGGCTGTGTCCACTCACCCACGGCAGACGGGCAGGCAGGGCGCAATGCGGATCTGGCTGTATCCACTCAACCACGGCAGACGGTCAGACAGGGCGCAGTGCGGATCTGGCTGTGTCCACTCACCCACGGGAGACAGGTAGGCAAGTCGCAGTGTGGATCTGGCTGTGTCCACTCACCTACGGGAGACCGGCAGAGAGGGTGCTGTCCGGATCTGGCCATGTCCACTGACCCATGGCAGACGGGCAGGCATGGCGCAGTGCGGATGTGGTTGTGTCCAATCACCCACGGGAGACGGGTAGGAAAGGCGCAGTGTGGATCTGGCTATGTCCACTGACCCACGGGAGACGGGCAGAGAGGGTGCTGTGTTGATCTGGCTGTGTCCACACACCCACGGGAGACGGGTAGGCAAGGCGCAGTGTGGATCTGGCTGTGTCCACTCACCCACGGGAGACGTGCAGAGAGGGTGCTGTGTGGATCTGGCTATGTCCACTGACCCACGGCAGACGGGCAGGCAGGGCGCAGTACGGATCTGGCTGTGTCCACTCACCCACAGTAGACGGGCAGGCAGGGCACAGTGCGGATCTGGATGTGACCACTCACCCACGGGAGACGGGCAGGCAAGGCGCAGTGTGGATCTGGCTGTGTCTACTCACCCACGGGAGACGGGCTGGCAGGGCACAGTGCGGATCTGGATGTGACCACTCACCCACGGGAGACGGGCAGGCAGGGCGCAGTGCGGACCTGGCTGTGTTAACTCACCCACGGCAGACGGGCTGGCAGGGCGCAGTGTGTATATGGCTGTGTGCACTCACCCACGGGAGACGGGCAGAGAGGGTGCTGTGTGGATCTGGCTAAATCCACTGACCCACGGCCGACGGGCAGGCAAGGCGCAGTGCGGATCTGTCTGTGTCCACTCACCCACGGCAGACGGTCAGGCAGGGCGCAGTGCGGATCTTGCTGTGTCAACTCACCCACGGGAGACGGGAAGAGAGGGTGCTGTGTGGATCTGGCTATGTCCACTGACAGCCGGAAATGGGCAGGCAGGGCGCAGTGCGGATCTGGCTGTGTCCACTCACCCATGGGAGACGGGCAGGCAGGCCGCAGTGCGGATCTGGCTGTATCCACTCACCCACGGGAGACGGGCAGAGAGGGTGCTGTGTCGATCTGGCTGTGTCCACTGACCCACGGCAGACGGGCAGGTAGGGCGCAGTGCGGATATGGCTGTGTCCACTCATCCACGGCAGACGGACAGGCAGGGCACAGTGTGGATCTGGCTGTGTCCAGTCACCCACGGGAGACGGGCAGGCAAGGCGCACTGTGAATCTGGCTGTGTCCACTCACCCACGGGAGACGGGCAGAAAAAGTGCCGTGTGGATCTGGCTATGTCCACTGACCCACAGCAGATGGGCAGGCAGGGGGCACTGCGGATCTGGCTGTGTCCCCTCACTTACAGCAGACGGGCAGGCAGTTCGCAGTGCGGATCTGGCTGTGACCCCTCACCCATGGGAGACGGGCAGAGAGGGTGCTGTGTGGATCTGGCTATGTCCACTGACCCACGGCAGACGGGCAGGCAGGGCGCAGTGCGGATCTGGCTGTGTCCACTCACCCATGGGAGACGGGCAGGCAAGTCGCAGTGTGGATTTTGCTGTGTCCACTCACCCACGGGAGACGGGCACAGAGGGTGCTGTGTGGATCTGGCTATGTCAACTGACCCACGGCAGATGGGCAGGCAGGGCGCAGTGCGGATATGGCTGTGTCCACTCATCCACGACAGACGGACAGGCAGGGCACAGTGCGGATCTGGCTGTGTCCACTCACCCACGGGAGACGGGCAGAGAGGGTGCTGTGTGGATCTGGCTATGTACACTGACCCACGGCAGACGGGCAGGAAAGGCGCAGTGCGGATCTGTCTGTGTCCACTCACCCACGGCAGACGGTCAGGCAGGGCGCAGTGCGGATCTGGCTGTGTCCACTCACCGACGGCAGACGGGCAGGCAGGGTGCAGTGCGGATCTGGCTGTGTCCACTCACACACGGTAGACGGGAAGGCAAGGCGCAGTGTGGATCTGGGTGTGTACACTCACCCACGGGAGACGGGCAGAGAAGGTACTGTGTGGATCTGGCTATGAGCACTGACCCAGGGCAGTCGGGCAGGCAGGGCGCAGTGCGGATCTGGCTGTGTCCACTCACCCACGGCAGACGGTCAGGCAGGACGCAATGCGGATCTGGCTGTGTCCACTCACCCACGGGAGATGGGCAGAGAGGGTGCTGTGTGGATCTGGCTATGTCCATTGACCGACGGCAGACGGGCAGGCAGGGCGCAGTGCGGATCTGGCTGTGTCCACTCACCCGCGGCAGACGGGCAGGCAGGGCGCAGTGCGGATCTGGCTGTGTCCACTCACCCACGGGTGACGGGCAAGCAAGGCGCAGTGTGGATCTGGCTGTGTCCACTCACCCACGGGAGACGGGCAGAGAGGGTGCTGTGTGGATCTGGCTATGTCCACTGACCCACCGCAGACGGGCAGGCAAGGCGCAGTGCGGATCTAACTGTGTCCACTCACCCACGGGAGACGGGCAGAGAAAGTGCTGTTTGGATCTGGCTATGTCCACTGACCCACGGCAGATGGGCAGGCAGGGCGCAGTGCGGATCTGGTTGTGTCCATTCACCGACAGCAGACGGTCAGGCAGGGCGCAGCGCGGATCTGGCTGTGTCCACTCACCCACGGGAGACGGGCAGGCAGGGCGCAGTGTGGATCTGTGTCCTCTCACCCACGGGAGACGGGCAGAGAGGGCGCTGTTTGGATCTGGCAATGTCCACTCACCACGGCAGACGGGCAGGCAGGGCTCAGTGCAGATCTGGCTGTGTCCAATCACCCACGGCAGAGGGGCAGGCAGGGCGCAGTGCGGATCTGGCTGTGTCCACTCACCCACGGGAGACGGGCAGGCAAGGCGCAGTGTGGATTTTGCTGTGTCCACTCACCCACGGGAGACGGGCAGAGAGGGTGGTGTGTGGATCTGGCTATGTCCACTGACCCACGGCAGACGGGCAGGCAAGGCGCAGTGCGGATCTGTCTGTGTCGACTCACAAACGGCAGACGGTCAGGCAGGGCGCATTCGGCTCTGGCTGTGTCCACTCACCCACGGGAGACGGGCAGAGAGGGTGCTGTGTGGATTTGGCTATGTCCACTGACAGCCGGAAATGGGCAGGCAGGGAGCAGTGCGGATCTGGCTGTGTCCACTCACACACGGGAGACGGGCAGAGAGGGTGCTGTGTGGATGTGGCTATCTCCACTGACCCACGGCAGACAGGCAGGCAGGGCGCAGTGCGGATCTGGCTGTGTTCACTCACCCACGGCAGCCGGGCATGCAGGGCGCAGTGTGGATCTGGCTGTGTCCACTCACCCACGGGAGACGGGCAGAGAGGGTGCTGTGTGGATCTGGCTATGTCCACTGACCCACCGCAGACGGGCAGGCAGGGCGCAGTATGGATGTGGCTGTGTCCACTCACCCACGGCAGACGGGCAGGCAGGGCGCAGTGCGGATCTGGATGTGTCCACTCACCCACGGGAGACGGGCAGGCAAGGCGCAGTGTGGATCTGGCTGTGTCAACTCACCCACGGAAGACGGGCAAGGGGGTGCTATATGTATCTGGCTATGTACACTGACCCACGGCAGACGGGTAGGCAGGGCGGTGTGCGGATCTGGCTGTGTCCACTCACCAACGGCAGACGGTCAGGAAGGGCGCAGTGCGGATCTGGCTGTGTCCACTCACCCACTGGAGACGGGCAGACAGCGCACAGTGCGGATCTGGCTGTGTCCACTCACCCACGGCAGATGGGCAGGCAGGTCGCAGTGTGGATCTGGCTGTGTCCACTCACCCACGGGAGACGGGCAGGCAAGGCGCAGTGTGGATCTGACTGTGTCCACTCACCCACGGGAGTCGGGCAGAAAGGGCGCTGTGTGGATCTGGCTCTGTCCACTGACCCACGGCAGACGGGAAGGCAGGGCGCAGTGCGGATCTGGCTGTGTCCAATCACCCACGGCAGACGGGCAGGCAGGGCGCAGTGCGGATCTGGCTGTGTCCACTCACCCACGGCAGACGGTCAGGCAGGGCGCAGTGCGGATCTGGCTGTGTCCACTCACCCATGGGAGACGGGTAGGCAAGGCGCAGTGTGGATCTGGCTGTGTCCACTGACCCACTCAGACGGGCAGGCAGGGCGAAGTGCGGATCTGGCTTTGTTAACTCACCCACGGCAGACGGGCAGGCAGGGTGCAGTGCGGATCTGGCTGTGTCTACTCACCCACGGCAGACGAATAGGCAGGGCGCAGTGCGGATCTGGCTGTGTCCACTCACCCACGGGAGACGTGCAGAGATGGTGCTGTGTGGATCTGGCTATGTACACTGACCCACGGCACACGGGCAGGCAGGGCGCAGTGCGGATCTGGTGTGTCCACTCACCCACGGGAGACGGGCAGAGAGGGTGCTGTGTGGATCTGGCTATGTCCAATGACCCACGGAAGACGGGCAGGGAGGGCGCAGTGCGGATCTCGCTGTGTCCACTCACCCACGGCAGACGGGCAGGCAGGGCGCAGTGCGGATCTGGCTGTGTCCACTCACCCACGGCAGACGGAGAGGCAAGGCGCAGTGTGGATCTGGCTGTGTCCACTCACCCACGGCAGACGGTAAGGCAAGGCGCAGTGTGGATCTGGCTGTGTCCACTCACCCACAGGAGACGGGCAAAAGGGCGCCGTGTGGATCTGGCTATGTCCACTGACCGACAGCAGACTGGCAGGCAGGGCACAGTGCTGATCTGGCTGTGTCCACTCACCCACGGCAGACGGGCAGGCAGGGCGCAATGCGGATCTGGCTGTATCCACTCAACCACGGCAGACGGTCAGACAGGGCGCAGTGCGGATCTGGCTGTGTCCACTCACCCACGGGAGACAGGTAGGCAAGTCGCAGTGTGGATCTGGCTGTGTCCACTCACCTACGGGAGACCGGCAGAGAGGGTGCTGTCCGGATCTGGCCATGTCCACTGACCCATGGCAGACGGGCAGGCATGGCGCAGTGCGGATGTGGTTGTGTCCAATCACCCACGGGAGACGGGTAGGAAAGGCGCAGTGTGGATCTGGCTATGTCCACTGACCCACGGGAGACGGGCAGAGAGGGTGCTGTGTTGATCTGGCTGTGTCCACACACCCACGGGAGACGGGTAGGCAAGGCGCAGTGTGGATCTGGCTGTGTCCACTCACCCACGGGAGACGTGCAGAGAGGGTGCTGTGTGGATCTGGCTATGTCCACTGACCCACGGCAGACGGGCAGGCAGGGCGCAGTACGGATCTGGCTGTGTCCACTCACCCACAGTAGACGGGCAGGCAGGGCACAGTGCGGATCTGGATGTGACCACTCACCCACGGGAGACGGGCAGGCAAGGCGCAGTGTGGATCTGGCTGTGTCTACTCACCCACGGGAGACGGGCTGGCAGGGCACAGTGCGGATCTGGATGTGACCACTCACCCACGGGAGACGGGCAGGCAGGGCGCAGTGCGGACCTGGCTGTGTTAACTCACCCACGGCAGACGGGCTGGCAGGGCGCAGTGTGTATATGGCTGTGTGCACTCACCCACGGGAGACGGGCAGAGAGGGTGCTGTGTGGATCTGGCTAAATCCACTGACCCACGGCCGACGGGCAGGCAAGGCGCAGTGCGGATCTGTCTGTGTCCACTCACCCACGGCAGACGGTCAGGCAGGGCGCAGTGCGGATCTTGCTGTGTCCACTCACCCACGGGAGACGGGAAGAGAGGGTGCTGTGTGGATCTGGCTATGTCCACTGACAGCCGGAAATGGGCAGGCAGGGCGCAGTGCGGATCTGGCTGTGTCCACTCACCCATGGGAGACGGGCAGGCAGGCCGCAGTGCGGATCTGGCTGTATCCACTCACCCACGGGAGACGGGCAGAGAGGGTGCTGTGTCGATCTGGCTGTGTCCACTGACCCACGGCAGACGGGCAGGTAGGGCGCAGTGCGGATATGGCTGTGTCCACTCATCCACGGCAGACGGACAGGCAGGGCACAGTGTGGATCTGGCTGTGTCCAGTCACCCACGGGAGACGGGCAGGCAAGGCGCACTGTGAATCTGGCTGTGTCCACTCACCCACGGGAGACGGGCAGAAAAAGTGCCGTGTGGATCTGGCTATGTCCACTGACCCACAGCAGATGGGCAGGCAGGGGGCACTGCGGATCTGGCTGTGTCCCCTCACTTACAGCAGACGGGCAGGCAGTTCGCAGTGCGGATCTGGCTGTGACCCCTCACCCATGGGAGACGGGCAGAGAGGGTGCTGTGTGGATCTGGCTATGTCCACTGACCCACGGCAGACGGGCAGGCAGGGCGCAGTGCGGATCTGGCTGTGTCCACTCACCCATGGGAGACGGGCAGGCAAGTCGCAGTGTGGATTTTGCTGTGTCCACTCACCCACGGGAGACGGGCACAGAGGGTGCTGTGTGGATCTGGCTATGTCAACTGACCCACGGCAGATGGGCAGGCAGGGCGCAGTGCGGATATGGCTGTGTCCACTCATCCACGACAGACGGACAGGCAGGGCACAGTGCGGATCTGGCTGTGTCCACTCACCCACGGGAGACGGGCAGAGAGGGTGCTGTGTGGATCTGGCTATGTACACTGACCCACGGCAGACGGGCAGGAAAGGCGCAGTGCGGATCTGTCTGTGTCCACTCACCCACGGCAGACGGTCAGGCAGGGCGCAGTGCGGATCTGGCTGTGTCCACTGACCGACGGCAGACGGGCAGGCAGGGCGCAGTGCGGATCTGGCTGTGTCCACTCACCCGCGGCAGACGGGCAGGCAGGGCGCAGTGCGGATCTGGCTGTGTCCACTCACCCACGGGTGACGGGCAAGCAAGGCGCAGTGTGGATCTGGCTGTGTCCACTCACCCACGGGAGACGGGCAGAGAGGGTGCTGTGTGGATCTGGCTATGTCCACTGACCCACCGCAGACGGGCAGGCAAGGCGCAGTGCGGATCTAACTGTGTCCACTCACCCACGGGAGACGGGCAGAGAAAGTGCTGTTTGGATCTGGCTATGTCCACTGACCCACGGCAGATGGGCAGGCAGGGCGCAGTGCGGATCTGGTTGTGTCCATTCACCGACAGCAGACGGTCAGGCAGGGCGCAGCGCGGATCTGGCTGTGTCCACTCACCCACGGGAGACGGGCAGGCAGGGCGCAGTGTGGATCTGTGTCCTCTCACCCACGGGAGACGGGCACAGAGGGCGCTGTTTGGATCTGGCAATGTCCACTCACCACGGCAGACGGGCAGGCAGGGCTCAGTGCAGATCTGGCTGTGTCCAATCACCCACGGCAGAGGGGCAGGCAGGGCGCAGTGCGGATCTGGCTGTGTCCACTCACCCACGGGAGACGGGCAGGCAAGGCGCAGTGTGGATTTTGCTGTGTCCACTCACCCACGGGAGACGGGCAGAGAGGGTGCTGTGTGGATCTGGCTATGTCCACTGACCCACGGCAGACGGGCAGGCAAGGCGCAGTGCGGATCTGTCTGTGTCGACTCACCAACGGCAGACGGTCAGGCAGGGCGCATTCGGCTCTGGCTGTGTCCACTCACCCACGGGAGACGGGCAGAGAGGGTGCTGTGTGGATTTGGCTATGTCCACTGACAGCCGGAAATGGGCAGGCAGGGAGCAGTGCGGATCTGGCTGTGTCCACTCACCCACGGGAGACGGGCAGGCAGGGCGCACGGCGGATCTGGCTGTATCCACTCACCCATGGCAGACGGGCAGGCAGGGCGCAGTGCGGATCTGGCTGTGTCCACTCACCCACGGGAGACGGACAGAGAGGGTGCTGTGTGGATCTGGCTATGCCCACTGACCCACGGCAAACGGGTAGGCAGGGCGCAGTGCGGATCTGGCTGTGTCTGCTCACCCACGGTAGACGGGCAGGTAGGGCGCAGTGCGTATTTGGCTTGGCCACTCACCCACGGGAGATGGGCAGGCAAGGCGTAGTGTGGATCTGGCTGTTTCCACTCACCCACAGGAGACGGGTAGAGAGGGTGCTGTGTGGATCTGGCTATGTCCACTGACCACCGGCAGACGGGCAGGCAGGGCCCAGTGCGGATCTGGCTGTGTCCAATCTCCCACGGCAGACGGTCAGGCAGGGCGCAGTGCGGATCTGGCTGTGTCCACTCACCCACGGGAGACGGGTAGGCAAGGCACAGTGTGGATCTGGCTGTGTCCTCTCACCCACGGGATACGGGCAGAGAGGGTGCTGTATCGATCTGTCTTTGTCCACTGACCCACGGCAAATGGGCAGGCAGGGCGCAGTGCGGATCTGGCTGTGTCCCCTCAATTACGGCAGACGGTAAGACAGGGCGCAGTGCGGATCTGGCTGTGTCCCCTCACCCACGCCAGACGGGCAGGCAGGGCGCAGTGCGGATCTGGCTGTGTCCACTAACCCACGGGAGACGGGAAGGCAATGCGCCGTGTGGTTTTGGCTGTGTCCACTCACCCACGGGAGACGGGCAGAGAGGGTGATGTGTGGATCTGGCTATGTCCACTAACCCACGGCAGACGGGCAGGCAGGGCGCAGTGCGGATTTGGCTGTGTACACTCACCCACGGCAGACGATCAGGAATGGCGGAGTGCGGATCTGGCTGTGTCCACTCACCCACGGCAGACGGGCAGGCAGGGCGCAGTGCGAATCTGGCTGTGTCCACTCACCCACGGCAGACGGGCAGGCAAGGCGCAGTGTGGATCTGGCTGTGTCCACTCACCCACGGGAGACGGGCAGAGAGGGTGCTGTGTGGATCTGGCTATGTCCACTGACCCACCGCAGACGGGCAGGCAGGGCGCAGTATGGATGTGGCTGTGTCCACTCACCCACGGCAGACGGGCAGGCAGGGCGCAGTGCGGATCTGGATGTGTCCACTCACCCATGGGAGACGGGCAGGCAAGGCGCAGTGTGGATCTGGCTGTGTCAACTCACCCACGGAAGACGGGCAAGGGGGTGCTGTATGTATCTGGCTATGTACACTGACCCACGGCAGACGGGTAGGCAGGGCGGTGTGCGGATCTGGCTGTGTCCACTCACCAACGGCAGACGGTCAGGAAGGGCGCAGTGCGGATCTGGCTGTGTCCACTCACCCACTGGAGACGGGCAGACAGCGCACAGTGCGGATCTGGCTGTGTCCACTCACCCACGGCAGATGGGCAGGCAGGTCGCAGTGTGGATCTGGCTGTGTCCACTCACCCACGGGAGACGGGCAGGCAAGGCGCAGTGTGGATCTGACTGTGTCCACTCACCCACGGGAGTCGGGCAGAAAGGGCGTTGTGTGGATCTGGCTCTGTCCACTGACCCACGGCAGACGGGAAGGCAGGGCGCAGTGCGGATCTGGCTGTGTCCAATCACCCACGGCAGACGGGCAGGCAGGGCGCAGTGCGGATCTGGCTGTGTCCACTCACCCACGGCAGACGGTCAGGCCGGGCACAGTGCGGATCTGGCTGTGTCCACTCACCCATGGGAGACGGGTAGGCAAGGCGCAGTGTGGATCTGGCTGTGTCCACTGACCCACTCAGACGGGCAGGCAGGGCGAAGTGCGGATCTGGCTTTGTTAACTCACCCACGGCAGACGGGCAGGCAGGGTGCAGTGCGGATCTGGCTGTGTCTACTCACCCACGGCAGACGAATAGGCAGGGCGCAGTGCGGATCTGGCTGTGTCCACTCACCCACGGGAGACGTGCAGAGATGGTGCTGTGTGGATCTGGCTATGTACACTGACCCACGGCACACGGGCAGGCAGGGCGCAGTGCGGATCTGGTGTGTCCACTCACCCACGGGAAACGGGCAGAGAGGGTGCTGTGTGGATCTGGCTATGTCCAATGACCCACGGCAGACGGGCAGGGAGGGCGCAGTGCGGATCTCGCTGTGTCCACTCACCCACGGCAGACGGGCAGGCAGGGCGCAGTGTGGATCTGGCTGTGTCCTCTCACCCACGGGATACGGGCAGAGAGGGTGCTGTATCGATCTGTCTTTGTCCACTGACCCACGGCAAATGGGCAGGCAGGGCGCAGTGCGGATCTGGCTGTGTCCACTCACCCACGGGAGACGGGCAGAGAGGGTGCTGTGTCGATCTGGCTGTGTCCACTGACCCACGGCAGACGGGCAGGCAGGGCGCAGTGCGGATATGGCTGTGTCCACTCATCCACGGCAGACGGACAGGCAGGGCACAGTGTGGATCTGGCGGTGTCCACTCACCCACGGGAGACGGGCAGGCAGGGCGCAGTGCGGATCTGGCTATGTCCACTCTCCCATGGGAGACGGGCAGGCAGCGCGCAGTGCGGATCTGGCTGTGTCCACTCACACACGGCAGACAGGCAGGCACGGCGCAGTGCGGATCTGGCTGTGTCCACTCACCCACGGGAGACGGGCAGAGAGGGTGCTGTGTGGATCTGGCTATGTCCACTGACCCACGGCAGACGGGCAGGCAGGCGCAGTGCGGATCTGGCTCTGTCCAATCACCCACGGCAGACGGGCACGCAGGGCGCACTGCGGATCTGGCTGTGTGCACTCACCCACGGGAGACGGGCAGAGAGGGTGCTCTGTGGATCTGGCAATATCCACTGACCCACGGCAGACGGGCAGGCAGGGCGCAGTGCGGATCTGGCTGTGTCCACTCACCCACGGCAGACGGTCTGTCAGGGCGCAATGCGGATCTGGCTGTGTCCAATCACCCACGGTAGATGGGCAGGCAGGGCGCAGTGCGGATCTGGCTGTGTCCACTCACCCACGGCAGATGGTCAGGCAGGGCGCAGTGCGGATCTGGCTGTGTCCACTCACCCAGGGCAGACGGGCAGGCAGAGGGCAGTGCGGATCTGGCTGTGTACACTCACCCACGGGAGATAGGCAGGCAAGGCGCAGTGTGGATCTGGCTGTGTCAACTCACTCACGGGAGATGGGCAGAGAGGGTGCCGTGTGGATCTGTCTATGTCCACTGACCCACGGCAGACGGGCAAGCAGGGCGCAGTGCGGATCTGGCTGTGTCCACTCACCCACGGCACACGGGCAGGCAGGGCGCAGTGCGGATCTGGCTGTGTCCACTCACCCACGAGAGACGGGCAGGCAGGGCGCAGTGCGCATCTGGCTGTGTCCACTCACCCATGGGAGACGGGCAGGCAAGGTGCAGTGTGGATCTGGCTGTGTCCACTCACCCACGGGAGACGGACAGAGAGGGTGCTGTGTGGATCTGGCTATGAACATTGACCCACGGCAGACGGGCAGGCAGGGCGCAGTGTGGATCTGGCTGTGTCCACTCACCAACGGCAGACGGGCAGGCAAGGCGCAGTGTGGATCTGGCTGTGTCCACTCACCCACGGGATATGGGCCTAGAGGGTGCTGTGTGGATCTGGCTATGTCCATTGACCCACGGCAGACGGGCAGGCAGGGCGCACTGCGGATCTGGCTGTGTGCACTCACTCACGGGAGACGGGCAGGCAAGGCACTGTGTGGATCTGGCTGTGTCCACTCACCCACGGGAGACGGGCAGAGAGGGTGCTGTGTGGATCTGGCAATATCCACTGTCCCACGGCAGACGGGCAGGCAGGGCGCAGTGCGGATATGGCTGTGTCCACTCACCAACGGCAGACGGTCTGTCAGGGCGCAATGCGGATCTGGCTGTGTCCAATCACCCACGGCAGATGGGCAGGCAGGGCGCAGTGCGGATCTGGCTGTGTCCACTCACCCGCGGCAGACGGTCAGGCAGGGCGTAGTGCGGATCTGGCTGTGTCCACTCACCCACGGGAGACGTCTAGGCAAGGCGCAGTGTGTATCTGGCTGTGTCCACTACCCACGGGAGACGAGCAGAGAGGGTGCCGTGTGGATCTGGCTACATCCACTGACCCACGGCAGACGGGCAGGCAGGGCGCAGTGCCGATCTGGCTGTGTCCACTCACCCACGGCAGACGGGCAGGCAAGGCGCAGTGCGGATCTGGCTGTGTCCACTCACCCACGGGAGTCGGGCAGGCAAGGCGCAGTGTGGATCTGGCTGTGTCCACTCACCCACGGGAGACGGGCAGAGAGGGTGCTGTGTGGATCTGGCTATGTCCAGTGACCCACGGCAGACGGGCAGGCAGGGCGCAGTGCTGATCTTTCTGTGTCCACTCACCCACGGGAGACGGGCTGGCAAGGCACAGTGTGGATCTGGCTGTTTCCACTCACCCACGGGAGACAGGCAGAGAGGGTGCTGTGTGGATCTGGCTATGTACACTGAACCACGGCAGACGGGCAGGCAGGGCGCAGTGCGGATATGGCTGTATCCAATCACTCATGGCAGACGGGCAGGCAGGGCGCAGTGCGGATCTGCCTTTGTCCACTCACCCACGGCAGACGGTCAGGCAGGGCACAGTGCGGATCTGGCTGTGTCCACTCACCCACGGGAGACGGGTAGGCATGGCGCAATGCGGATCTGGCTGTGTCCACTCACCCACGGGAGACGGGCAGAGAGGGTGCTGTGTGGATCTGGCTATGTACACTGACCCACGGCAGACGGGCAGGCAGGGCGGTGTGCGGATCTGGCTGTGTTAACTCACCCACGGCAGACGGGCAGGCAGGGCGCAGTGCGGATCTGGCTGTGTCCACTCACCCACGGGAGACGGGTAGGCAAAGCGCAGTGTGGATCTGGCTGTGTCCACTCACCCAAGGGAGACGGGCAGAGTGGGTTCCGTGTGGATCTGGCTATGTCCACTGACCCACGGCAGACGGGCAGGCAGGGCGCAGTGCGGATTAGGCTGTGTCCCCTCACCCACGGCAGACAGTCAGGCAGGGCGCAGTGCGGAATTGACTATGTCCACTCACCCACGGGAGACGGGCAGGTAGGGCGCAGTGCGGATCTGGCTGTGTCCACTCACCCACGGGAGACAGGCAGGCAAGGCGCAGTGTGGATCTGGCTGTGTCAACTGACCCACGGGAGATGGGCAGAGAGGGTGCCGTGTGGATCTGGCTATGTCCACTGACCCACGGCAGACGGGCAAGCAAGGCGCAGTGCGGATCTGGCTGTGTCCACTCACCAACGGCAGACGGTCAGGCAGGGCGCAGTGCGGATTTGGCTGTGTCCACTCACCCATGGGAGACGGGCAGGCAAGGCGCAGTGTGGATCTGGCTGTATCCAATCACCCACGGGAGATGGGCAGAGAGGGTGCTGTGTGGATCTGACTATGTCCACTGACCCACGGCAGACGGGCAGGCAGGGCGCAGTGCGGATCTGGCTGTGTCCACTCACCCACGGTAGACGGTCAGGCAGGGCCCAGTGCGGATCTGGCGGTGTCCACTCACCCATGGGAGACGGGCAGGCAGGGCGCAGTGCGGATCTGGCTATGTCCACTCTCCCACGGGAGACAGGCAGGCAGCGCGCAGTGCGGATCTGGCTGTGTCCCCTCACCCACGGCAGACAGGCAGGCACGGCGCAGTGCGGATCTGGCTGTGTCCACTTACCCATGGGAGAGGGGCAGGCAAGGCGCAGTGTGGATCTGGCTGTGTCCACTCAACCACGGGAGACGGGCAGAGAGGGTGCTGTGTGGATCTGGCTATGTCCACTGACCCACGGCAGACGGGCAGGCAGGGCGCAGTGCGGATCTGGCTCTGTCCAATCACCCACGGCAGACGGGCACGCAGGGCGCACTGCGGATCTGGCTGTGTGCACTCACCCACGGGAGACGGGCAGAGAGGGTGCTGTGTGGATCTGGCAATATCCACTGACCCACGGCAGACGGGCAGGCAGGGCGCAGTGCGGATCTGGCTGTGTCCACTCACTCACGGCAGACGGTCTGTCAGGGCGCAATGCGGATCTGGCTGTGTCCACTCACCCACGGTAGACGGTCAGGAAGGGGGCAGTGCGGATCTGGCTGTGTCCTCTCACCCACGGGAGACGGGCAGGCAGGGCGCAGTGCGGATCTGGCTGTGTCCACTCACCCACGGCACACGGGCAGGCAGGGCGCAGTGCGGATCTGGCTGTGTCCACTCACCCACGGGAGACGGGCAGGCAGGGCACAGTGCGGATCTGGCTGTGTCCACTCACCCATGGGAGACGGGCAGGCAAGGTGCAGTGTGGATCTGGCTGTGTCCGCTCACCCACGGGAGATGGGCAGAGAGGGTGCTGTGTGGATCTGGCTATGTACATTGACCCACGGCAGACGGGCAGGCAGGGCGCAGTGTGGATCTGGCTGTGTCCACTCACCAACGGCAGACGGGCAGGCAAGGCGCAGTGTGGATCTGGCTGTGTCCACTCACCCACGGGATACGGGCCTAGAGGGTCCTGTGTGGATCTGGCTATGTCCATTGACCCACGGCAGACGGGCCGGCAGGGCGCACTGCGGATCTGGCTGTGTGCACTCACTCTCGGGAGACGGGCAGGCAAGGCACTGTGTGGATCTGGCTGTGTCCACTCACCCACGGGAGACGGGCAGAGAGGGTGCTGTGTGGATCTGGCAATATCCACTGACCCACGGCAGACGGGCAGGCAGGGCGCAGTGCGGATATGGCTGTGTCCACTCACCAACGGCAGACGGTCTGGCAGGGCGCAATGCGGATCTGGCTGTGTCCAATCACCCACGGCAGATGGGCAGGCAGGGCGCAGTGCGGATCTGGCTGTGTCCACTCACCCACGGCAGACGGTCAGGCAGGGCGCAGTGCGGATCTGACTGTGTCCACTCACCCACGGGAGACGTCTAGGCAAGGTGCAGTGTGGATTTGGCTGTGTCTACTCACCCACGGGAGACGAGCAGAGAGGGTGCCGTGTGGATCTGGCTACATCCACTTACCCACGGCAGATGGGCAGGCAGGGCGCAGTGCGGATCTGGCTGTGTCCACTCACCCACGGCAGACGGGCAGGCAGGGCGCAGTGCGAATCTGGCTGTGTCCACTCACCCACGGGAGTCGGGCAGGCAAGGTGCAGTGTGGATCTGGCTGTGTCCACTCACCCACGGGAGACGGGCAGAGAGGGTGCTGTGTGGATCTGGCTATGTCCAGTGACCCACGGCAGACGGGCAGGCAGGGCGCAGTGCTGATCTTTCTGTGTCCACTCACCCACGGGAGACGGGCTGGCAAGGCACAGTGTAGATCTGGCTGTTTCCACTCACCCACGGGAGACAGGCAGAGAGGGTGCTGTGTGGATCTGGCTATGTACACTGAACCACGGCAGACGGGCAGGCAGGGCGCAGTGCGGATCTGGTGTATCCAATCAGTCATGGCAGACGGGCAGGCAGTGCGCAGTGCGGATCTGCCTGTGTCCACTCACCCACGGCAGACGGTCAGGCAGGGCACAGTGTGGATCTGGCTGTGTCCACTCACCCACGGGAGACGGGTAGGCAAGGCGCAGTGTGGATCTGGCTGTGTCCACTCACCCACGGGAGACGGGCAGAGAGGGTGCTGTGTGGATCTGGCTATGTCCACTGACCCAGGGCAGACGGGCAGGCAGGGCGCAGTGCGGATCTGGCTGTGTCCCCTCACCCACGGCAGACGGTCAGGCAGGGCGCAGTCTGGATCTGGCTGTGACCACTCACCCACGGGAGAGGGGCAGGCAGGGCGCATTGCGGATCTGGCTGTGTCCACTCACCCACGGCAGACGGGCAGGCAGTGCGCAGTGCGGATCTGGCTATGTCCACTCACCCATGGGAGACGGGCAGGCAAGGCGCAGTGTGGATCTGGCTGTGTCCACTCACACACGGTAGACGGGCAGAGAGGGTGCCGTGTGGATCTGGCTATGTCCACTGACACACGGCAAACGGGCAGGCCGGGCGCAGTGCGGATCTCGCGGTGTCCACTCACCCAAGGGAGACGGGCAGGCAGGGCGCAGTGCGGATCTGGCTGTGTCCACTCACCCAAGGGAGACGGGCAGGCAAGGCGCAGTGTGGATCTGGCTGTGTCCACTCACCCACGGGAGACGGGCAGAGAGGGTGCTGTGTGGTCTGGCTATGTCCACTGACCGACAGCAGAAAGGCAGGCAGGGCGCAGTGCGGATCTGGCTGTGTCCCCTCACCGACGGCAGACGGTCAGGCAGGGCGCAGTGCGGATCTGGCTGTGTCCACTCACCCACGGGAGACGGGCAGGCAGGGCGCAGTGCGGATATGGCTGTGTTCACTCACCCACGGGAGACGGGCAGAGAGGGTGCTGTGTGGATCTGGCTATGTCCACTGACCCACGGCAGACGGGCAGGCAAGGCGCAGTGCGGATCTGGCTGTGTCCACTCACCCACAGCAGACGGGCAGGCAGGGCGCAGTGCGGATCTGGCTGTGTCCACTCGCCCACGGGAGACGGGCAGGCAGGGCGCATTGCGTATCTGGCTGTGTCCACTCACCCACGGCAGGCGGTCAGGCAGGGCGCAGTGCGAATCTGGCTGTGTCCACTCTCCCACGGGAGACGGGCAGGCAGCGCGCAGTGCGGATCTGGCCATGTCCACTCACACACGGCAGACAGGCAGGCACGGCGCAGTGCGGATCTGGCTGTGTCCACTTACCCATGGGAGAGGGGCAGGCAAGGCGCAGTGTGGATCTGGCTGTGTCCACTCACCCACGGGAGACGGGCAGAGAGGGTGCTGTGTGGATCTGGCAATATCCACTGACCCACGGCAGACGGGCAGGCAGGGCGCAGTGCGGATCTGGCTGTATCCACTCACCCACGGCAGACGGTCTGTCAGGGCGCAATGCGGATCTGGCTGTGTCCAATCACCCACGGCAGATGGGCAGGCAGGGGGCAGTGCGGATCTGGCTGTGTCCACTGACCCACGGCAGACGGGCAAGCAGGGCGCAGTGCGGATCTGGCTGTGTCAACTCACCAACGGCAGACGGTCAGGCAGGGCGCAGTGCGGATCTGGCTGTGTTCTCTCACCCACGGGAGACGGGCAGGCAGGGTGCAGTGTGGATCTGGCTGTGTCCACTCACTCACGGGAGACGAGCAGAGAGGGTGCTGTGTGGATCTGGCTATGTACACTACCCACGGTAGACGGGCAGGCAGGGCGCAGTGCGGATCTGGCTGTGTCCACTCACCCACGGTAGATGGTCAGGAAGGGGGCAGTGTGGATCTGGCTGTGTCCTCTCACCCACGGGAGACGGGCAGGCAGGGCGCAGTGCGGATCTGGCTGTGTCCACTCACCCACGGGAGACGGGCAGGCAGGGCGCAGTGCGGATCTGGCTGTGTCCACTCACACACGGCAGACGGGCAGGCAGGGCGTAGTGCGGATCTGGCTGTGTCCAAGCACCCATGGGAGACGGGCAGGCAAGGCGCAGTGTGGATTTGGCTGTGTCCACTCACCCAGGGGAGACGGGCAGAGAGGGTGCTGTGTGGATCTGGCTATGTCCACTGACCCACGGCAGACTGGCATGCAGGGCGCAGTGCGGAACTGGCTGAGTCCAACACCCAAGACCGATGGGCAGGCAGGGCGCAGTGCGGATTTGGCTGTGTCCACTCACCCACGGGAGACGGGCAGGCAAGGCGCAGTGTGGATCTGGCTGTTTCCACTCACCCACGGGAGACGGGCAGAGAGGGTGCTGTGTGGATCTGACTATGTCCACTGACCCACGGCAGACGGGCAGGCAGGGCGCAGTGCGGATCCTGCTGTGTCCACTCACCCACGGCAGACGGTCAGGCAGGGCCCAGTGCGGATCTGGCGGTGTCCACTCACCCACGGGAGACGGGCAGGCAGGGCGCAGTGCGGATCTGGCTATGTCCACTCTCCCATGGGAGACGGGCAGGCAGCGCGCAGTGCGGATCTGGCTGTGTCCACTCACACACGGCAGACAGGCAGGCACGGCGCAGTGCGGATCTGGCTGTGTCCACTCACCCACGGGAGACGGGCAGAGAGGGTGCTGTGTGGATCTGGCTATGTCCACTGACCCACGGCAGACGGGCAGGCAGGCGCAGTGCGGATCTGGCTCTGTCCAATCACCCACGGCAGACGGGCACGCAGGGCGCACTGCGGATCTGGCTGTGTGCACTCACCCACGGGAGACGGGCAGAGAGGGTGCTCTGTGGATCTGGCAATATCCACTGACCCACGGCAGACGGGCAGGCAGGGCGCAGTGCGGATCTGGCTGTGTCCACTCACCCACGGCAGACGGTCTGTCAGGGCGCAATGCGGATCTGGCTGTGTCCAATCACCCACGGTAGATGGGCAGGCAGGGCGCAGTGCGGATCTGGCTGTGTCCACTCACCCACGGCAGATGGTCAGGCAGGGCGCAGTGCGGATCTGGCTGTGTCCACTCACCCAGGGCAGACGGGCAGGCAGAGGGCAGTGCGGATCTGGCTGTGTACACTCACCCACGGGAGATAGGCAGGCAAGGCGCAGTGTGGATCTGGCTGTGTCAACTCACTCACGGGAGATGGGCAGAGAGGGTGCCGTGTGGATCTGTCTATGTCCACTGACCCACGGCAGACGGGCAAGCAGGGCGCAGTGCGGATCTGGCTGTGTCCACTCACCCACGGCACACGGGCAGGCAGGGCGCAGTGCGGATCTGGCTGTGTCCACTCACCCACGGGAGACGGGCAGGCAGGGCGCAGTGCGGATCTGGCTGTGTCCACTCACCCATGGGAGACGGGCAGGCAAGGTGCAGTGTGGATCTGGCTGTGTCCACTCACCCACGGGAGACGGGCAGAGAGGGTGCTGTGTGGATCTGGCTATGTACATTGACCCACGGCAGACGGGCAGGCAGGGCGCAGTGTGGATCTGGCTGTGTCCACTCACCAACGGCAGACGGGCAGGCAAGGCGCAGTGTGGATCTGGCTGTGTCCACTCACCCACGGGATACGGGCCTAGAGGGTGCTGTGTGGATCTGGCTATGTCTATTGACCCACGGCAGACGGGCCGGCAGGGCGCACTGCGGATCTGGCTGTGTGCACTCACTCTCGGGAGACGGGCAGGCAAGGCACTGTGTGGATCTGGCTGTGTCCACTCACCCACGGGAGACGGGCAGAGAGGGTGCTGTGTGGATCTGGCAATATCCACTGACCCACGGCAGACGGGCAGGCAGGGCGCAGTGCGGATATGGCTGTGTCCACTCACCAACGGCAGACGGTCTGGCAGGGCGCAATGCGGATCTGGCTGTGTCCAATCACCCACGGCAGATGGGCAGGCAGGGCGCAGTGCGGATCTGGCTGTGTCCACTCACCCACGGCAGACGGTCAGGCAGGGCGCAGTGCGGATCTGACTGTGTCCACTCACCCACGGGAGACGTCTAGGCAAGGTGCAGTGTGGATTTGGCTGTGTCTACTCACCCACGGGAGACGAGCAGAGAGGGTGCCGTGTGGATCTGGCTACATCCACTTACCCACGGCAGATGGGCAGGCAGGGCGCAGTGCGGATCTGGCTGTGTCCACTCACCCACGGCAGACGGGCAGGCAGGGCGCAGTGCGAATCTGGCTGTGTCCACTCACCCACGGGAGTCGGGCAGGCAAGGTGCAGTGTGGATCTGGCTGTGTCCACTCACCCACGGGAGACGGGCAGAGAGGGTGCTGTGTGGATCTGGCTATGTCCAGTGACCCACGGCAGACGGGCAGGCAGGGCGCAGTGCTGATCTTTCTGTGTCCACTCACCCACGGGAGACGGGCTGGCAAGGCACAGTGTAGATCTGGCTGTTTCCACTCACCCACGGGAGACAGGCAGAGAGGGTGCTGTGTGGATCTGGCTATGTACACTGAACCACGGCAGACGGGCAGGCAGGGCGCAGTGCGGATCTGGTGTATCCAATCAGTCATGGCAGACGGGCAGGCAGTGCGCAGTGCGGATCTGCCTGTGTCCACTCACCCACGGCAGACGGTCAGGCAGGGCACAGTGTGGATCTGGCTGTGTCCACTCACCCACGGGAGACGGGTAGGCAAGGCGCAGTGTGGATCTGGCTGTGTCCACTCACCCACGGGAGACGGGCAGAGAGGGTGCTGTGTGGATCTGGCTATGTCCACTGACCCAGGGCAGACGGGCAGGCAGGGCGCAGTGCGGATCTGGCTGTGTCCCCTCACCCACGGCAGACGGTCAGGCAGGGCGCAGTCTGGATCTGGCTGTGACCACTCACCCACGGGAGAGGGGCAGGCAGGGCGCATTGCGGATCTGGCTGTGTCCACTCACCCACGGCAGACGGGCAGGCAGTGCGCAGTGCGGATCTGGCTATGTCCACTCACCCATGGGAGACGGGCAGGCAAGGCGCAGTGTGGATCTGGCTGTGTCCACTCACACATGGTAGACGGGCAGAGAGGGTGCCGTGTGGATCTGGCTATGTCCACTGACACACGGCAAACGGGCAGGCCGGGCGCAGTGCGGATCTCGCGGTGTCCACTCACCCAAGGGAGACGGGCAGGCAGGGCGCAGTGCGGATCTGGCTGTGTCCACTCACCCAAGGGAGACGGGCAGGCAAGGCGCAGTGTGGATCTGGCTGTGTCCACTCACCCACGGGAGACGGGCAGAGAGGGTGCTGTGTGGTCTGGCTATGTCCACTGACCGACAGCAGAAAGGCAGGCAGGGCGCAGTGCGGATCTGGCTGTGTCCCCTCACCGACGGCAGACGGTCAGGCAGGGCGCAGTGCGGATCTGGCTGTGTCCACTCACCCACGGGAGACGGGCAGGCAGGGCGCAGTGCGGATATGGCTGTGTTCACTCACCCACGGGAGACGGGCAGAGAGGGTGCTGTGTGGATCTGGCTATGTCCACTGACCCACGGCAGACGGGCAGGCAAGGCGCAGTGCGGATCTGGCTGTGTCCACTCACCCACAGCAGACGGGCAGGCAGGGCGCAGTGCGGATCTGGCTGTGTCCAATCGCCCACGGGAGACGGGCAGGCAGGGCGCATTGCGTATCTGGCTGTGTCCACTCACCCACGGCAGGCGGTCAGGCAGGGCGCAGTGCGAATCTGGCTGTGTCCACTCTCCCACGGGAGACGGGCAGGCAGCGCGCAGTGCGGATCTGGCCATGTCCACTCACACACGGCAGACAGGCAGGCACGGCGCAGTGCGGATCTGGCTGTGTCCACTTACCCATGGGAGAGGGGCAGGCAAGGCGCAGTGTGGATCTGGCTGTGTCCACTCACCCACGGGAGACGGGCAGAGAGGGTGCTGTGTGGATCTGGCTATGTCCACTGACCCACGGCAGAAGGGCAGGCAGGGCGCAGTGCGGATCTGGCTCTGTCCAATCACCCACGGCAGACGGGCACGCAGGGCGCACTGCGGATCTGGCTGTGTGCACTCACCCACGGGAGACGGGCAGGCAAGGCACTGTGTGGATCTGGCTATGTCCACTCACCCACGGGAGACGGGCAGAGAGGGTGCTGTGTGGATCTGGCAATATCCACTGACCCACGGCAGACGGGCAGGCAGGGCGCAGTGCGGATCTGGCTGTATCCACTCACCCACGGCAGACGGTCTGTCAGGGCGCAATGCGGATCTGGCTGTGTCCAATCACCCACGGCAGATGGGCAGGCAGGGGGCAGTGCGGATCTGGCTGTGTCCACTGACCCACGGCAGACGGGCAAGCAGGGCGCAGTGCGGATCTGGCTGTGTCCACTCACCAACGGCAGACGGTCAGGCAGGGCGCAGTGCGGATCTGGCTGTGTTCTCTCACCCACGGGAGACGGGCAGGCAGGGTGCAGTGTGGATCTGGCTGTGTCCACTCACTCACGGGAGACGAGCAGAGAGGGTGCTGTGTGGATCTGGCTATGTACACTACCCACG
The DNA here is from genome assembly GCF_040939455.1 of Microcebus murinus. Taxonomy (NCBI): domain Eukaryota; kingdom Metazoa; phylum Chordata; class Mammalia; order Primates; family Cheirogaleidae; genus Microcebus; species Microcebus murinus. Next base: position 31,534,953 of record NC_134125.1, on the reverse strand, counting down.
GTAGACGGGCAGGCAGGGCGCAGTGCGGATCTGGCTGTGTCCACTCACCCACGGTAGATGGTCAGGAAGGGGGCAGTGTGGATCTGGCTGTGTCCTCTCACCCACGGGAGACGGGCAGGCAGGGCGCAGTGCGGATCTGGCTGTGTCCACTCACCCACGGGAGACGGGCAGGCAGGGCGCAGTGCGGATCTGGCTGTGTCCACTCACACACGGCAGACGGGCAGGCAGGGCGTAGTGCGGATCTGGCTGTGTCCAAGCACCCATGGGAGACGGGCAGGCAAGGCGCAGTGTGGATTTGGCTGTGTCCACTCACCCAGGGGAGACGGGCAGAGAGGGTGCTGTGTGGATCTGGCTATGTCCACTGACCCACGGCAGACTGGCATGCAGGGCGCAGTGCGGAACTGGCTGAGTCCACTCACCCAAGACCGATGGGCAGGCAGGGCGCAGTGCGGATTTGGCTGTGTCCACTCACCCACGGGAGACGGGCAGGCAAGGCGCAGTGTGGATCTGGCTGTTTCCACTCACCCACGGGAGACGGGCAGAGAGGGTGCTGTGTGGATCTGACTATGTCCACTGACCCACGGCAGACGGGCAGGCAGGGCGCAGTGCGGATCCTGCTGTGTCCACTCACCCACGGCAGACGGTCAGGCAGGGCCCAGTGCGGATCTGGCGGTGTCCACTCACCCACGGGAGACGGGCAGGCAGGGCGCAGTGCGGATCTGGCTATGTCCACTCTCCCATGGGAGACGGGCAGGCAGCGCGCAGTGCGGATCTGGCTGTGTCCACTCACACACGGCAGACAGGCAGGCACGGCGCAGTGCGGATCTGGCTGTGTCCACTCACCCACGGGAGACGGGCAGAGAGGGTGCTGTGTGGATCTGGCTATGTCCACTGACCCACGGCAGACGGGCAGGCAGGCGCAGTGCGGATCTGGCTCTGTCCAATCACCCACGGCAGACGGGCACGCAGGGCGCACTGCGGATCTGGCTGTGTGCACTCACCCACGGGAGACGGGCAGAGAGGGTGCTCTGTGGATCTGGCAATATCCACTGACCCACGGCAGACGGGCAGGCAGGGCGCAGTGCGGATCTGGCTGTGTCCACTCACCCACGGCAGACGGTCTGTCAGGGCGCAATGCGGATCTGGCTGTGTCCAATCACCCACGGTAGATGGGCAGGCAGGGCGCAGTGCGGATCTGGCTGTGTCCACTCACCCACGGCAGATGGTCAGGCAGGGCGCAGTGCGGATCTGGCTGTGTCCACTCACCCAGGGCAGACGGGCAGGCAGAGGGCAGTGCGGATCTGGCTGTGTACACTCACCCACGGGAGATAGGCAGGCAAGGCGCAGTGTGGATCTGGCTGTGTCAACTCACTCACGGGAGATGGGCAGAGAGGGTGCCGTGTGGATCTGTCTATGTCCACTGACCCACGGCAGACGGGCAAGCAGGGCGCAGTGCGGATCTGGCTGTGTCCACTCACCCACGGCACACGGGCAGGCAGGGCGCAGTGCGGATCTGGCTGTGTCCACTCACCCACGGGAGACGGGCAGGCAGGGCGCAGTGCGGATCTGGCTGTGTCCACTCACCCATGGGAGACGGGCAGGCAAGGTGCAGTGTGGATCTGGCTGTGTCCACTCACCCACGGGAGACGGGCAGAGAGGGTGCTGTGTGGATCTGGCTATGTACATTGACCCACGGCAGACGGGCAGGCAGGGCGCAGTGTGGATCTGGCTGTGTCCACTCACCAACGGCAGACGGGCAGGCAAGGCGCAGTGTGGATCTGGCTGTGTCCACTCACCCACGGGATATGGGCCTAGAGGGTGCTGTGTGGATCTGGCTATGTCCATTGACCCACGGCAGACGGGCAGGCAGGGCGCACTGCGGATCTGGCTGTGTGCACTCACTCACGGGAGACGGGCAGGCAAGGCACTGTGTGGATCTGGCTGTGTCCACTCACCCACGGGAGACGGGCAGAGAGGGTGCTGTGTGGATCTGGCAATATCCACTGTCCCACGGCAGACGGGCAGGCAGGGCGCAGTGCGGATATGGCTGTGACAACTCACCAACGGCAGACGGTCTGTCAGGGCGCAATGCGGATCTGGCTGTGTCCAATCACCCACGGCAGATGGGCAGGCAGGGCGCATTGCGGATCTGGCTGTGTCCACTCACCCACGGCAGACGGGCAGGCAGTGCGCAGTGCGGATCTGGCTATGTCCACTCACCCATGGGAGACGGGCAGGCAAGGCGCAGTGTGGATCTGGCTGTGTCCACTCACACACGGTAGACGGGCAGAGAGGGTGCCGTGTGGATCTGGCTATGTCCACTGACACACGGCAAACGGGCAGGCCGGGCGCAGTGCGGATCTCGCGGTGTCCACTCACCCAAGGGAGACGGGCAGGCAGGGCGCAGTGCGGATCTGGCTGTGTCCACTCACCCAAGGGAGACGGGCAGGCAAGGCGCAGTGTGGATCTGGCTGTGTCCACTCACCCACGGGAGACGGGCAGAGAGGGTGCTGTGTGGTCTGGCTATGTCCACTGACCGACAGCAGAAAGGCAGGCAGGGCGCAGTGCGGATCTGGCTGTGTCCCCTCACCGACGGCAGACGGTCAGGCAGGGCGCAGTGCGGATCTGGCTGTGTCCACTCACCCACGGGAGACGGGCAGGCAGGGCGCAGTGCGGATCTGGCTTTGTCCACTCACCCACGGCAGACGGGCAGGCAGGGCGCAGTGCGTATCTGGCTGTGTCCACTCACCCACGGGAGACGGTCAACAAGGCGCAGTGTGGATCTGGCTGTGTCCAATCACCCACAGGAGACGGGCAAGCGGGTGCTGTGTGGATCTGGCTATGTACACTGACCCATGGCAGACGGGCAGGCAGGGCGGGGTGCGGATCCGGCTGTGTCCACTCACCCATGGCAGACGGTCAGGAAGGGCGCAGTGCGGATCTGGCTGTGTCCACTCACCCACCGGAGACGGGCAGTCAGGGTGCAGTGTGGATCTGGCTGTGTCCACTCACCCACGGGAGACGGGCAGGCAATGTGCACTGTGGATCTTGCTGTGACCACACACCCACGGGAGAAGGGCAGAGAGGGTGCTGTGTGGATCTAGGTATGTCCACCAACCCACGGAAGACGGGCAGGCAGGGCGCAGTGCGGATCTGGCTGTGTTAACTCACCCACGGCAGACGGGCAGGCAGGGCGCAGTGCGGATCTGGCTGTGTCCACTCACCCATGGGAGACGGGTAGGCCAAGCGTAGTGTGGATCTGGCTGTGTTAACTCACCCACTTCAGACGGGCAGGCAGGGCGCAGTGCGGATCTGGCTGTGTCCACTCACCCACGGGAGACGGGCAGGCAAGGCGCAGTGTGGATCTGGCTGTGTCCACTCACGCACGGGAGACGGGCAGAGAGGGTGCTGTGTGGATCTGGCTATGTCCACTGACCCACGGCAGACGGGCAGGCAGGGCGCAGTGCGGATCTGGCTGTGTCCAATCACCCACGGCAGACGGGCAGGCAGGGCGCAGTGCGGATCTGGTTGTGTGCACTCACCCACGGGAGACGGGCAGGCAAGGCACTGTGTGGATTTGAGTGTGTCCACTCACGCACGGGAGACGGTCAGAGAGGGTGTTGTGTGGATCTGGCAAAATCCACTGACCCACGGCAGACGGGCAGGCAGGGCGCAGTGCGGATCTGGCTGTGTCCACTCACCCACGGCAGACGGTCCGGAAGGGCGCAATGCGGATCTGACTGTGTCCAATCACCCACGGCAGATGGGCAGGCAGGGCGCAGTGCGGATCTGGCTGTGTCCACTCACCCACGGCAGACTGTCAGGCAGGGCACAGTGCTGATCTGGCTGTGTCCACTCACCCACGGGAGACGTGTAGGCAAGGCGCAGTGTGGATCTGGCTGTGTCCACTCATCCACGGGATACGGGTAGAGAGGGTGCTGTGTGGATCTGGCTACGTCCACTGACCCACGGCAGACGGGCAGGCAGGGCGCAGTGCGGATCTGGCTGTGTCCACTCACCCACGGCAGACGGGCAGGCTGAGGGCAGTGCGGATCTGGCTGTGTCCACTCACCCACGGGAGACAGGCAGGCAAGGCGCAAAGTGGATCTGGCTGTGTCAACTCACCCACGGGAGATGGGCAGAGAGGGTGCCGTGTGGATCTGGCTATGTCCATTGACCCACGGCAGACGGGCAAGCAGGGCACAGTGCGGATCTGGCTGTGTCCACTCACCCACGGCAGACGGTCAGGCAGGGCGCAGTGAGGATCTGGCTGTGTCCTGTCACCCACGAGAGACGGGCAGGCAGGGCGCAGTGCGGATCTGGCTGTGTCCACTCACCCACCGCAGACGGGCAGGCAGGGCGCACTGCGGATCTGGCTGTGTCCACTCACCCACGGGAGACAGGCAGAGAGGGTGCTGTGTGGATCTGGCTATGTCCAGTGACCCACAGCAGACGGGCAGGCAGGGCGCAGTGTGGATCTGGCTGTGTCCACTCACCCACGGCAGACGGGCAGGCAGGGAACAGTTTGGATCTGGCTGTGTTTACTCACCCACGGGAGACCGGCAGGCAAGGCGCAGTGTGGATCTGGCTGTGTCCAATCACCCACGGGAGACGGGCAGAGGGGGTGCTGTGTGGATCTGGCTATGTACACTGACCCACGGCAGACGGGCCGGCAGGGCGGTGTGCGGATCTGGCTGTGTCCACTCACCCACAGCAGACGGTCAGGAAGGGCGCAGTGCGGTTCTGGCTGTGTCCACTCACCCACGGGAGACGGATAGGCAGGGCGCAGTGCGGATCTGGCTGTGTCCACTCTCCCACGGGAGACGGGCAGGCAGGGCGCAGTGTGGATATGGTTGTGTTCACTCACCCACGGGAGACGGGCAGAGAGGGTGCTGTGTGGATCTGGCTATGTACACTGACCTACGGCAGACGGTCAGGAAGGGCGCAGTGCGGATCTGGCTGTGTCCACTCACCCACGGGAGACGGATAGGCAGGGCGCAGTGCGGATCTGGCTGTGTCCACTCAGCACGGGAGACGGGCAGGCAGGGCGCAGTGCGGATATGGCTGTGTTCACTCACCCACGGGAGACGGGCAGAGAGGGTGCTGTGTGGATCTGGCTACGTCCACTGACCCACGGCAGACGGGCAGGCAGGGCGCAGTGCGGATCTGGCTGTGTCCACTCACCCAAGGCAGACGGGCAGGCTGAGGGCAGTGCGGATCTGGCTGTGTCCACTCACCCACGGGAGACAGGCAGGCAAGGCGCAAAGTGGATCTGGCTGTGTCAACTCACCCACGGGAGATGGGCAGAGAGGGTGCCGTGTGGATCTGGCTATGTCCATTGACCCACGGCAGCCGGGCAAGCAGGGCACACTGCGGATCTAGCTGTGTCCACTCACCCACGGCAGACGGTCAGGCAGGGCGCAGTGAGGATCTGGCTGTGTCCTCTCACCCACGAGAGACGGGCAGGCAGGGCGCAGTGCGGATCTGGCTGTGTCCACTCACCCACCGCAGACGGGCAGGCAGGGCGCACTGCGGATCTGGCTGTGTCCACTCACCCACGGGAGACGGGCAGAAAGGGTGCTGTGTGGATATTGCTATGTCCAATGACCCACGGCAGACGGGCAGGCAGGGCGCATTGTGGATCTGGCTGTGTCCCCTCACCCACGGCAGACGGTCAGGCAGGGCGCAGTGCGGATCTGGCTGTGTCCACTCACCCACGGGAGACGGGTATGCAAAGCGCAGTGTGGATCTGGCTGTGTCCACTCACCCACGGGAGACGGGCAGGCAAGGCGCAGTGTGGATCTGGCTGTGTCCACTCACCCACGGGAGACGGGCAGAGAGGGTGCTGTGTGGATCTGGCTATGTCCACTGACCCACAGGCAGACGGGCAGGCAGGGCGCAGTGCGGATCTGGCTGTGTCCACTCACCCACGGGAGACGGGCAGGTAAGACGCAGTGTGGATCTGGCTGTGTCCAATCTCCCACGGGAGACAGGCAGAGAGGGTGCAGTGTGGATCTGGCTATGTACACTGATCCATGGCAGACGTGCAGGCAGGGCGCAGTGCGGATCTGGTGTGTCCACTCACCCACGGGAGACGGGCAGAGAGGGTGCTGTGTGGATCTGGCTATGTACACTGACCCATGGCAGACGTGCAGGCAGGGCGCAGTGCGGATCTGGTGTGTCCACTCACCCACGGGAGACGGGCAGGCAGGGCGCAGTGCGGAAATGGCTGTGTCCACTCTCCCACGGCAGACGGGCAGAGAGGGTGCTGTGTGGATCTGGCTGTTTCCACTCACCCACGGGAGACGGGCAGAGAGGGTGCTGTGTGGATCTAGCTATGTCCACTGACCCACGGCACACGGGCAGGCAGGGCGCAGTGCGGATCTGGCTGTGTCCCCTCACCCACGGCAGACGGTCAGGCAGGGTGCAGTGCGGATTTGGCTGTGTCCACTCACCCACGGGGGACAAGTAGGCAAGGCACAGTGTGGATCTGGCTGTGTCCACTCACCCACGGGAGACGGGTAGAGAGGGTCCTGTGAGGATCTGGCTATGTCCACTGACCCACGGCAGACTGCAAGCAGGGCGCAGGCGGATCTGGCTGTGTCCACTCACCCACGGCAGACGGGCAGGCAGGGCGCAGTGCGGATCTGGCTGTGTCCACTCACCCACGAGAGACGGGCAAGCAAGGCACAGTGTGGATCTGGCTGTGTCCACTCACCCACGGGAGACGGGCAGGCAGGGAGCAGTGCGTATCTGGCTGTGTCCACTCACCCACGGGAGACGGGCAGGCAGGGAGCAGTGCGCATCTGGCTGTGTCCAATCACACACGGTAGACGGGCAGAGAGGGTGCTGTGTGGATCTGGCTATGTACACTGACCCACGGCAGACGGCCAGGCAGAGCGCTGTGCGGATCTGGCTGTGTCCACTCACCCACGGCAGACGGTCAGGAAGGGTGCAGTGCGGATCTGGCTGTGTCCACTCACCCACGGCAGACTGGCAGGCAGGGCACAGTGCGGATCTGGCTGTGTCCACTCACCCACGGGAGACGGGTAGGCAAGGCGCAGTGTGGATCTGGCTGTGTCCACTCACCCACGGGAGACGGGCAGAGAGGGTGCTGTGTGGATCTGGCTATGTCCACTTACCCAGGGCAGACGGGCAGGCAGGGCGCAGTGCGGATCTGGCTGTGTCCCCTCACCCACGGCAGACGGTCAGGCAGGGCGCAGTCTGGATCTGGCTGTGACCACTCACCCACGGGAGAGGGGCAGGCAGGGCGCATTGCGGATCTGGCTGTGTCCACTCACCCACGGCAGACGGGCAGGCAGTGCGCAGTGCGGATCTGGCTATGTCCACTCACCCATGGGAGACGGGCAGGCAAGGCGCAGTGTGGATCTGGCTGTGTCCACTCACCCACGGGAGACGGGCAGAGAGGGTGCTGTGTGGATCTGGCTATGTCCACTGACCCAGGGCAGACGGGCAGGCAGGGCGCAGTGCGGATCTGGCTGTGTCCCCTCACCCACGGCAGACGGTCAGGCAGGGCGCAGTCTGGATCTGGCTGTGACCACTCACCCACGGGAGAGGGGCAGGCAGGGCGCATTGCGGATCTGGCTGTGTCCACTCACCCACGGCATACGGGCAGGCAGTGCGCAGTGCGGATCTGGCTATGTCCACTCACCCATGGGAGACGGGCAGGCAAGGCGCAGTGTGGATCTGGCTGTGTCCACTCACACACGGTAGACGGGCAGAGAGGGTGCCGTGTGGATCTGGCTATGTCCACTGACACACGGCAAACGGGCAGGCCGGGCGCAGTGCGGATCTCGCGGTGTCCACTCACCCAAGGGAGACGGGCAGGCAGGGCGCAGTGCGGATCTGGCTGTGTCCACTCACCCAAGGGAGACGGGCAGGCAAGGCGCAGTGTGGATCTGGCTGTGTCCACTCACCCACGGGAGACGGGCAGAGAGGGTGCTGTGTGGTCTGGCTATGTCCACTGACCGACGGCAGAAAGGCAGGCAGGGCGCAGTGCGGATCTGGCTGTGTCCCCTCACCGACGGCAGACGGTCAGGCAGGGCGCAGTGCGGATCTGGCTGTGTCCACTCACCCACGGGAGATGGGCAGGCAGGGCGCAGTGCGGATCTGGCTTTGTCCACTCACCCACGGCAGACGGGCAGGCAGGGCGCAGTGCGTATCTGGCTGTGTCCACTCACCCACGGGAGACGGTCAGACAAGGCGCAGTGTGGATCTGGCTGTGTCCAATCACCCACAGGAGACGGGCAAGCGGGTGCTGTGTGGATCTGGCTATGTACACTGACCCATGGCAGACGGGCAGGCAGGGCGGGGTGCGGATCCGGCTGTGTCCACTCACCCATGGCAGACGGTCAGGAAGGGCGCAGTGCGGATCTGGCTGTGTCCACTCACCCACCGGAGACGGGCAGTCAGGGTGCAGTGTGGATCTGGCTGTGTCCACTCACCCACGGGAGACGGGCAGGCAATGTGCACTGTGGATCTTGCTGTGACCACACACCCACGGGAGAAGGGCAGAGAGGGTGCTGTGTGGATCTAGGTATGTCCACCAACCCACGGAAGACGGGCAGGCAGGGCGCAGTGCGGATCTGGCTGTGTTAACTCACCCACGGCAGACGGGCAGGCAGGGCGCAGTGCGGATCTGGCTGTGTCCACTCACCCACGGGAGACGGGTAGGCCAAGCGTAGTGTGGATCTGGCTGTGTTAACTCACCCACGGCAGACGGGCAGGCAGGGCGCAGTGCGGATCTGGCTGTGTCCACTCACCCACGGGAGACGGGCAGGCAAGGCGCAGTGTGGATCTGGCTGTGTCCACTCACGCACGGGAGACGGGCAGAGAGGGTGCTGTGTGGATCTGGCTATGTCCACTGACCCACGGCAGACGGGCAGGCAGGGCGCAGTGCGGATCTGGCTGTGTCCAATCACCCACGGCAGACGGGCAGGCAGGGCGCAGTGCGGATCTGGTTGTGTGCACTCACCCACGGGAGACGGGCAGGCAAGGCACTGTGTGGATTTGAGTGTGTCCACTCACGCACGGGAGACGGGCAGAGAGGGTGTTGTGTGGATCTGGCAAAATCCACTGACCCACGGCAGACGGGCAGGCAGGGCGCAGTGCGGATCTGGCTGTGTCCACTCACCCACGGCAGACGGTCCGGAAGGGCGCAATGCGGATCTGGCTGTGTCCAATCACCCACGGCAGATGGGCAGGCAGGGCGCAGTGCGGATCTGGCTGTGTCCACTCACCCACGGCAGACTGTCAGGCAGGGCACAGTGCTGATCTGGCTGTGTCCACTCACCCACGGGAGACGTGTAGGCAAGGCGCAGTGTGGATCTGGCTGTGTCCACTCATCCACGGGATACGGGTAGAGAGGGTGCTGTGTGGATCTGGCTACGTCCACTGACCCACGGCAGACGGGCAGGCAGGGCGCAGTGCGGATCTGGCTGTGTCCACTCACCCACGGCAGACGGGCAGGCTGAGGGCAGTGCGGATCTGGCTGTGTCCTGTCACCCACGAGAGACGGGCAGGCAGGGCGCAGTGCGGATCTGGCTGTGTCCACTCTCCCACCGCAGACGGGCAGGCAGGGCGCACTGCGGATCTGGCTGTGTCCACTCACCCACGGGAGACAGGCAGAGAGGGTGCTGTGTGGATCTGGCTATGTCCAGTGACCCACAGCAGACGGGCAGGCAGGGCGCAGTGTGGATCTGGCTGTGTCCACTCACCCACGGCAGACGGGCAGGCAGGGAACAGTTTGGATCTGGCTGTGTTTACTCACCCACGGGAGACCGGCAGGCAAGGCGCAGTGTGGATCTGGCTGTGTCCAATCACCCACGGGAGACGGGCAGAGGGGGTGCTGTGTGGATCTGGCTATGTACACTGACCCACGGCAGACGGGCCGGCAGGGCGGTGTGCGGATCTGGCTGTGTCCACTCACCCACAGCAGACGGTCAGGAAGGGCGCAGTGCGGTTCTGGCTGTGTCCACTCACCCACGGGATACGGATAGGCAGGGCGCAGTGCGGATCTGGCTGTGTCCACTCTCCCACGGGAGACGGGCAGGCAGGGCGCAGTGTGGATATGGTTGTGTTCACTCACCCACGGGAGACGGGCAGAGAGGGTGCTGTGTGGATCTGGCTATGTACACTGACCTACGGCAGACGGTCAGGAAGGGCGCAGTGCGGATCTGGCTGTGTCCACTCACCCACGGGAGACGGATAGGCAGGGCGCAGTGCGGATCTGGCTGTGTCCACTCAGCACGGGAGACGGGCAGGCAGGGCGCAGTGCGGATATGGCTGTGTTCACTCACCCACGGGAGACGGGCAGAGAGGGTGCTGTGTGGATCTGGCTACGTCCACTGACCCACGGCAGACGGGCAGGCAGGGCGCAGTGCGGATCTGGCTGTGTCCACTCACCCAAGGCAGACGGGCAGGCTGAGGGCAGTGCGGATCTGGCTGTGTCCACTCACCCACGGGAGACAGGCAGGCAAGGCGCAAAGTGGATCTGGCTGTGTCAACTCACCCACGGGAGATGGGCAGAGAGGGTGCCGTGTGGATCTGGCTATGTCCATTGACCCACGGCAGCCGGGCAAGCAGGGCACACTGCGGATCTAGCTGTGTCCACTCACCCACGGCAGACGGTCAGGCAGGGCGCAGTGAGGATCTGGCTGTGTCCTCTCACCCACGAGAGACGGGCAGGCAGGGCGCAGTGCGGATCTGGCTGTGTCCACTCACCCTCGGGAGACGGGCAGAAAGGGTGCTGTGTGGATATTGCTATGTCCACTGACCCACGGCAGACGGGCAGGCAGGGCGCATTGTGGATCTGGCTGTGTCCCCTCACCCACGGCAGACGGTCAGGCAGGGCGCAGTGCGGATCTGGCTGTGTCCACTCACCCACGGGAGACGGGTAGGCAAGGCGCAGTGTGGATCTGGCTGTGTCCACTCACCCACGTGAGACGGGCAGAGAGGGTGCTGTGGGGATCTGGCTATGTCCACTGATCCACGGCAGACGGGCAGGCAGGGCGCAATGCGTATCTGGCTGTGTCCCCTCTCTCACCGCAGACGGTCAGGCAGGGCGCAATCTGGATCTGGCTGTGTGCACTCACCCATGGGAGACGGGCAGGCAGTGCGCAGTGCGGATTTCGCTGTGTCTACTCACCCACTGGAGACGGGCAGGCTGTGCGCAGTGCGGATCTGGCTGTGTCCACTCACCCACGGGAGACGGGCAGGCAGGGCGCAGTGCGGATCTGGCTGTGTCCAATCACCCACTGCAGACGGGCAGGCAGGGCGCAGTGCGGATATGGCTGTGTCCACTCACCCACGGGAGACGGGCAGGCAAGGCGCAGTGTGGATCTGGCTGTGTCCACTCACCCACGGGAGACGGGCAGGCAGGGAGCAGTGCGGATCTGGCTGTGTCCACTCACCCACGGGAGACGGGCAGGCAGGGCCCAGTGCGGATCTGGTGTGTCCACTCACCCACGGGAGACGGGCAGAGAGGGTGCTGTGTGGATCTGGCTACGTCCACTGACCCACGGCAGACGGGCAGGCAGGGCGCAGTGCGGATCTGGCTGTGTCCACTCACCCACGGCAGACGGGCAGGCTGAGGGCAGTGCGGATCTGGCTGTGTCCACTCACCCACGGGAGACAGGCAGGCAAGGCGCAAAGTGGATCTGGCTGTGTCAACTCACCCACGGGAGATGGGCAGAGAGGGTGCCGTGTGGATCTGGCTATGTCCATTGACCCACGGCAGACGGGCAAGCAGGGCACAGTGCGGATCTGGCTGTGTCCACTCACCCACGGCAGACGGTCAGGCAGGGCGCAGTGAGGATCTGGCTGTGTCCTGTCACCCACGAGAGACGGGCAGGCAGGGCGCAGTGCGGATCTGGCTGTGTCCACTCACCCACCGCAGACGGGCAGGCAGGGCGCACTGCGGATCTGGCTGTGTCCACTCACCCACGGGAGACAGGCAGAGAGGGTGCTGTGTGGATCTGGCTATGTCCAGTGACCCACAGCAGACGGGCAGGCAGGGCGCAGTGTGGATCTGGCTGTGTCCACTCACCCACGGCAGACGGGCAGGCAGGGAACAGTTTGGATCTGGCTGTGTTTACTCACCCACGGGAGACCGGCAGGCAAGGCGCAGTGTGGATCTGGCTGTGTCCAATCACCCACGGGAGACGGGCAGAGGGGGTGCTGTGTGGATCTGGCTATGTACACTGACCCACGGCAGACGGGCCGGCAGGGCGGTGTGCGGATCTGGCTGTGTCCACTCACCCACAGCAGACGGTCAGGAAGGGCGCAGTGCGGTTCTGGCTGTGTCCACTCACCCACGGGAGACGGATAGGCAGGGCGCAGTGCGGATCTGGCTGTGTCCACTCTCCCACGGGAGACGGGCAGGCAGGGCGCAGTGTGGATATGGTTGTGTTCACTCACCCACGGGAGACGGGCAGAGAGGGTGCTGTGTGGATCTGGCTATGTACACTGACCTACGGCAGACGGTCAGGAAGGGCGCAGTGCGGATCTGGCTGTGTCCACTCACCCACGGGAGACGGATAGGCAGGGCGCAGTGCGGATCTGGCTGTGTCCACTCAGCACGGGAGACGGGCAGGCAGGGCGCAGTGCGGATATGGCTGTGTTCACTCACCCACGGGAGACGGGCAGAGAGGGTGCTGTGTGGATCTGGCTACGTCCACTGACCCACGGCAGACGGGCAGGCAGGGCGCAGTGCGGATCTGGCTGTGTCCACTCACCCAAGGCAGACGGGCAGGCTGAGGGCAGTGCGGATCTGGCTGTGTCCACTCACCCACGGGAGACAGGCAGGCAAGGCGCAAAGTGGATCTGGCTGTGTCAACTCACCCACGGGAGATGGGCAGAGAGGGTGCCGTGTGGATCTGGCTATGTCCATTGACCCACGGCAGCCGGGCAAGCAGGGCACACTGCGGATCTAGCTGTGTCCACTCACCCACGGCAGACGGTCAGGCAGGGCGCAGTGAGGATCTGGCTGTGTCCTCTCACCCACGAGAGACGGGCAGGCAGGGCGCAGTGCGGATCTGGCTGTGTCCACTCACCCACCGCAGACGGGCAGGCAGGGCGCACTGCGGATCTGGCTGTGTCCACTCACCCACGGGAGACGGGCAGAAAGGGTGCTGTGTGGATATTGCTATGTCCACTGACCCACGGCAGACGGGCAGGCAGGGCGCATTGTGGATCTGGCTGTGTCCCCTCACCCACGGCAGACGGTCAGGCAGGGCGCAGTGCGGATCTGGCTGTGTCCACTCACCCACGGGAGATGGGTATGCAAAGCGCAGTGTGGATCTGGCTGTGTCCACTCACCCACGGGAGACGGGCAGGCAAGGCGCAGTGTGGATCTGGCTGTGTCCACTCACCCACGGGAGACGGGCAGAGCGGGTGCTGTGTGGATCTGGCTATGTCCACTGACCCACAGGCAGACGGGCAGGCAGGGCGCAGTGCGGATCTGGCTGTGTCCACTCACCCACGGGAGACGGGCAGGTAAGACGCAGTGTGGATCTGGCTGTGTCCACTCTCCCACGGGAGACAGGCAGAGAGGGTGCTGTGTGGATCTGGCTATGTACACTGATCCATGGCAGACGTGCAGGCAGGGCGCAGTGCGGATCTGGTGTGTCCACTCACCCACGGGAGACGGGCAGAGAGGGTGCTGTGTGGATCTGGCTATGTACACTGACCCATGGCAGACGTGCAGGCAGGGCGCAGTGCGGATCTGGTGTGTCCACTCACCCACGGGAGACGGGCAGGCAGGGCGCAGTGCGGAACTGGCTGTGTCCACTCTCCCACGGCAGACGGGCAGAGAGGGTGCTGTGTGGATCTGGCTATGTCCACTGACCCACGGCAGATGGGCAGGCCGGGCGCAGTGTGGATCTGGCTGTGTCCACTCACCCACGACAGACGGGCAGGCAGGGCGCAGTGCGGATCTGGCTGTGTCCACTAACCCACGGCAGACGGGCAGGCAGTGCGCAGTGCGGATCTGGCTGTGTCCACTCACACATGGGAGACGGGCAGGCTTGGCGCGGTGTGGATCTGGCTGTGTCCACACTCCCACGGGAGACGGGCAGGCAAGGCGCACTGTGGATCTGGCTGTGTCCACTCACCCACGGCAGACGGGCAGGCAGGGCGCAGTGCGGATCTGGCTGTTTCCACTCACCCACGGGAGACGGGCAGAGAGGGTGCTGTGTGGATCTAGCTATGTCCACTGACCCACGGCACACGGGCAGGCAGGGCGCAGTGCGGATCTGGCTGTGTCCCCTCACCCACGGCAGACGGTCAGGCAGGGTGCAGTGCGGAATTGGCTGTGTCCACTCACCCACGGGGGACAAGTAGGCAAGGCACAGTGTGGATCTGGCTGTGTCCACTCACCCACGGGAGACGGGCAGAGAGGGTCCTGTGAGGATCTGGCTATGTCCACTGACCCACGGCAGACTGCAAGCAGGGCGCAGGCGGATCTGGCTGTGTCCACTCACCCACGGCAGACGGGCAGGCAGGGCGCAGTGCGGATCTGGCTGTGTCCACTCACCCACGAGAGACGGGCAAGCAAGGCACAGTGTGGATCTGGCTGTGTCCACTCACCCACGGGAGACGGGCAGGCAGGGAGCAGTGCGCATCTGGCTGTGTCCAATCACACACGGTAGACGGGCAGAGAGGGTGCTGTGTGGATCTGGCTATGTACACTGACCCACGGCAGACGGCCAGGCAGAGCGCTGTGCGGATCTGGCTGTGTCCACTCACCCACGGCAGACGGTCAGGAAGGGTGCAGTGCGGATCTGGCTGTGTCCACTCACCCACGGCAGACTGGCAGGCAGGGCACAGTGCGGATCTGGCTGTGTCCACTCACCCACGGGAGACGGGTAGGCAAGGCGCAGTGTGGATCTGGCTGTGTCCACTCACCCACGGGAGACGGGCAGAGAGGGTGCTGTGTGGATCTGGCTATGTCCACTGACCCAGGGCAGACGGGCAGGCAGGGCGCAGTGCGGATCTGGCTGTGTCCCCTCACCCACGGCAGACGGTCAGGCAGGGCGCAGTCTGGATCTGGCTGTGACCACTCACCCACGGGAGAGGGGCAGGCAGGGCGCATTGCGGATCTGGCTGTGTCCACTCACCCACGGCAGACGGGCAGGCAGTGCGCAGTGCGGATCTGGCTATGTCCACTCACCCATGGGAGACGGGCAGGCAAGGCGCAGTGTGGATCTGGCTGTGTCCACTCACACACGGTAGACGGGCAGAGAGGGTGCCGTGTGGATCTGGCTATGTCCACTGACACACGGCAAACGGGCAGGCCGGGCGCAGTGCGGATCTCGCGGTGTCCACTCACCCAAGGGAGACGGGCAGGCAGGGCGCAGTGCGGATCTGGCTGTGTCCACTCACCCAAGGGAGACGGGCAGGCAAGGCGCAGTGTGGATCTGGCTGTGTCCACTCACCCACGGGAGACGGGCAGAGAGGGTGCTGTGTGGTCTGGCTATGTCCACTGACCGACGGCAGAAAGGCAGGCAGGGCGCAGTGCGGATCTGGCTGTGTCCCCTCACCGACGGCAGACGGTCAGGCAGGGCGCAGTGCGGATCTGGCTGTGTCCACTCACCCACGGGAGACGGGCAGGCAGGGCGCAGTGCGGATCTGGCTTTGTCCACTCACCCACGGCAGACGGGCAGGCAGGGCGCAGTGCGTATCTGGCTGTGTCCACTCACCCACGGGAGACGGTCAGACAAGGCGCAGTGTGGATCTGGCTGTGTCCAATCACCCACAGGAGACGGGCAAGCGGGTGCTGTGTGGATCTGGCTATGTACACTGACCCATGGCAGACGGGCAGGCAGGGCGGGGTGCGGATCCGGCTGTGTCCACTCACCCATGGCAGACGGTCAGGAAGGGCGCAGTGCGGATCTGGCTGTGTCCACTCACCCACCGGAGACGGGCAGTCAGGGTGCAGTGTGGATCTGGCTGTGTCCACTCACCCACGGGAGACGGGCAGGCAATGTGCACTGTGGATCTTGCTGTGACCACACACCCACGGGAGAAGGGCAGAGAGGGTGCTGTGTGGATCTAGGTATGTCCACCAACCCACGGAAGACGGTCAGGCAGGGCGCAGTGCGGATCTGGCTGTGTTAACTCACCCACGGCAGACGGGCAGGCAGGGCGCAGTGCGGATCTGGCTGTGTCCACTCACCCACGGGAGACGGGTAGGCCAAGCGTAGTGTGGATCTGGCTGTGTTAACTCACCCACGGCAGACGGGCAGGCAGGGCGCAGTGCGGATCTGGCTGTGTCCACTCACCCACGGGAGACGGGCAGGCAAGGCGCAGTGTGGATCTGGCTGTGTCCACTCACGCACGGGAGACGGGCAGAGAGGGTGCTGTGTGGATCTGGCTATGTCCACTGACCCACGGCAGACGGGCAGGCAGGGCGCAGTGCGGATCTGGCTGTGTCCAATCACCCACGGCAGACGGGCAGGCAGGGCGCAGTGCGGATCTGGTTGTGTGCACTCACCCACGGGAGACGGGCAGGCAAGGCACTGTGTGGATTTGAGTGTGTCCACTCACGCACGGGAGACGGGCAGAGAGGGTGTTGTGTGGATCTGGCAAAATCCACTGACCCACGGCAGACGGGCAGGCAGGGCGCAGTGCGGATCTGGCTGTGTCCACTCACCCACGGCAGACGGTCCGGAAGGGCGCAATGCGGATCTGGCTGTGTCCAATCACCCACGGCAGATGGGCAGGCAGGGCGCAGTGCGGATCTGGCTGTGTCCACTCACCCACGGCAGACTGTCAGGCAGGGCACAGTGCTGATCTGGCTGTGTCCACTCACCCACGGGAGACGTGTAGGCAAGGCGCAGTGTGGATCTGGCTGTGTCCACTCATCCACGGGATACGGGTAGAGAGGGTGCTGTGTGGATCTGGCTACGTCCACTGACCCACGGCAGACGGGCAGGCAGGGCGCAGTGCGGATCTGGCTGTGTCCACTCACCCACGGCAGACGGGCAGGCTGAGGGCAGTGCGGATCTGGCTGTGTCCACTCACCCACGGGAGACAGGCAGGCAAGGCGCAAAGTGGATCTGGCTGTGTCAACTCACCCACGGGAGATGGGCAGAGAGGGTGCCGTGTGGATCTGGCTATGTCCATTGACCCACGGCAGACGGGCAAGCAGGGCACAGTGCGGATCTGGCTGTGTCCACTCACCCACGGCAGACGGTCAGGCAGGGCGCAGTGAGGATCTGGCTGTGTCCTGTCACCCACGAGAGACGGGCAGGCAGGGCGCAGTGCGGATCTGGCTGTGTCCACTCACCCACCGCAGACGGGCAGGCAGGGCGCACTGCGGATCTGGCTGTGTCCACTCACCCACGGGAGACAGGCAGAGAGGGTGCTGTGTGGATCTGGCTATGTCCAGTGACCCACAGCAGACGGGCAGGCAGGGCGCAGTGTGGATCTGGCTGTGTCCACTCACCCACGGCAGACGGGCAGGCAGGGAACAGTTTGGATCTGGCTGTGTTTACTCACCCACGGGAGACCGGCAGGCAAGGCGCAGTGTGGATCTGGCTGTGTCCAATCACCCACGGGAGACGGGCAGAGGGGGTGCTGTGTGGATCTGGCTATGTACACTGACCCACGGCAGACGGGCCGGCAGGGCGGTGTGCGGATCTGGCTGTGTCCACTCACCCACAGCAGACGGTCAGGAAGGGCGCAGTGCGGTTCTGGCTGTGTCCACTCACCCACGGGAGACGGATAGGCAGGGCGCAGTGCGGATCTGGCTGTGTCCACTCTCCCACGGGAGACGGGCAGGCAGGGCGCAGTGTGGATATGGTTGTGTTCACTCACCCACGGGAGACGGGCAGAGAGGGTGCTGTGTGGATCTGGCTATGTACACTGACCTACGGCAGACGGTCAGGAAGGGCGCAGTGCGGATCTGGCTGTGTCCACTCACCCATGGGAGACGGGCAGGCAGGGCGCAGTGCGGATCTGGCTATGTCCACTCTCCCACGGGAGACAGGCAGGCAGCGCGCAGTGCGGATCTGGCTGTGTCCCCTCACCCACGGCAGACAGGCAGGCACGGCGCAGTGCGGATCTGGCTGTGTCCACTTACCCATGGGAGAGGGGCAGGCAAGGCGCAGTGTGGATCTGGCTGTGTCCACTCAACCACGGGAGACGGGCAGAGAGGGTGCTGTGTGGATCTGGCTATGTCCACTGACCCACGGCAGACGGGCAGGCAGGGCGCAGTGCGGATCTGGCTCTGTCCAATCACCCACGGCAGACGGGCACGCAGGGCGCACTGCGGATCTGGCTGTGTGCACTCACCCACGGGAGACGGGCAGAGAGGTTGCTGTGTGGATCTGGCAATATCCACTGACCCACGGCAGACGGGCAGGCAGGGCGCAGTGCGGATCTGGCTGTGTCCACTCACTCACGGCAGACGGTCTGTCAGGGCGCAATGCGGATCTGGCTGTGTCCACTCACCCACGGTAGACGGTCAGGAAGGGGGCAGTGCGGATCTGGCTGTGTCCTCTCACCCACGGGAGACGGGCAGGCAGGGCGCAGTGCGGATCTGGCTGTGTCCACTCACCCACGGCACACTGGCAGGCAGGGCGCAGTGCGGATCTGGCTGTGTCCACTCACCCACGGGAGACGGGCAGGCAGGGCGCAGTGTGGATCTGGCTGTGTCCACTCACCAACGGCAGACGGGCAGGCAAGGCGCAGTGTGGATCTGGCTGTGTCCACTCACCCACGGGATACGGGCCTAGAGGGTGCTGTGTGGATCTGGCTATGTCCATTGACCCACGGCAGACGGGCCGGCAGGGCGCACTGCGGATCTGGCTGTGTGCACTCACTCTCGGGAGACGGGCAGGCAAGGCACTGTGTGGATCTGGCTGTGTCCACTCACCCACGGGAGACGGGCAGAGAGGGTGCTGTGTGGATCTGGCAATATCCACTGACCCACGGCAGACGGGCAGGCAGGGCGCAGTGCGGATATGGCTGTGTCCACTCACCAACGGCAGACGGTCTGGCAGGGCGCAATGCGGATCTGGCTGTGTCCAATCACCCACGGCAGATGGGCAGGCAGGGCGCAGTGCGGATCTGGCTGTGTCCACTCACCCACGGCAGACGGTCAGGCAGGGCGCAGTGCGGATCTGACTGTGTCCACTCACCCACGGGAGACGTCTAGGCAAGGTGCAGTGTGGATTTGGCTGTGTCTACTCACCCACGGGAGACGAGCAGAGAGGGTGCCGTGTGGATCTGGCTACATCCACTTACCCACGGCAGATGGGCAGGCAGGGCGCAGTGCGGATCTGGCTGTGTCCACTCACCCACGGCAGACGGGCAGGCAGGGCGCAGTGCGAATCTGGCTGTGTCCACTCACCCACGGGAGTCGGGCAGGCAAGGTGCAGTGTGGATCTGGCTGTGTCCACTCACCCACGGGAGACGGGCAGAGAGGGTGCTGTGTGGATCTGGCTATGTCCAGTGACCCACGGCAGACGGGCAGGCAGGGCGCAGTGCTGATCTTTCTGTGTCCACTCACCCACGGGAGACGGGCTGGCAAGGCACAGTGTAGATCTGGCTGTTTCCACTCACCCACGGGAGACAGGCAGAGAGGGTGCTGTGTGGATCTGGCTATGTACACTGAACCACGGCAGACGGGCAGGCAGGGCGCAGTGCGGATCTGGTGTATCCAATCAGTCATGGCAGACGGGCAGGCAGTGCGCAGTGCGGATCTGCCTGTGTCCACTCACCCACGGCAGACGGTCAGGCAGGGCACAGTGTGGATCTGGCTGTGTCCACTCACCCACGGGAGACGGGTAGGCAAGGCGCAGTGTGGATCTGGCTGTGTCCACTCACCCACGGGAGACGGGCAGAGAGGGTGCTGTGTGGATCTGGCTATGTCCACTGACCCAGGGCAGACGGGCAGGCAGGGCGCAGTGCGGATCTGGCTGTGTCCCCTCACCCACGGCAGACGGTCAGGCAGGGCGCAGTCTGGATCTGGCTGTGACCACTCACCCACGGGAGAGGGGCAGGCAGGGCGCATTGCGGATCTGGCTGTGTCCACTCACCCACGGCAGACGGGCAGGCAGTGCGCAGTGCGGATCTGGCTATGTCCACTCACCCATGGGAGACGGGCAGGCAAGGCGCAGTGTGGATCTGGCTGTGTCCACTCACACACGGTAGACGGGCAGAGAGGGTGCCGTGTGGATCTGGCTATGTCCACTGACACACGGCAAACGGGCAGGCCGGGCGCAGTGCGGATCTCGCGGTGTCCACTCACCCAAGGGAGACGGGCAGGCAGGGCGCAGTGCGGATCTGGCTGTGTCCACTCACCCAAGGGAGACGGGCAGGCAAGGCGCAGTGTGGATCTGGCTGTGTCCACTCACCCACGGGAGACGGGCAGAGAGGGTGCTGTGTGGTCTGGCTATGTCCACTGACCGACAGCAGAAAGGCAGGCAGGGCGCAGTGCGGATCTGGCTGTGTCCCCTCACCGACGGCAGACGGTCAGGCAGGGCGCAGTGCGGATCTGGCTGTGTCCACTCACCCACGGGAGACGGGCAGGCAGGGCGCAGTGCGGATCTGGCTTTGTCCACTCACCCACGGCAGACGGGCAGGCAGGGCGCAGTGCGTATCTGGCTGTGTCCACTCACCCACGGGAGACGGTCAACAAGGCGCAGTGTGGATCTGGCTGTGTCCAATCACCCACAGGAGACGGGCAAGCGGGTGCTGTGTGGATCTGGCTATGTACACTGACCCATGGCAGACGGGCAGGCAGGGCGGGGTGCGGATCCGGCTGTGTCCACTCACCCATGGCAGACGGTCAGGAAGGGCGCAGTGCGGATCTGGCTGTGTCCACTCACCCACCGGAGACGGGCAGTCAGGGTGCAGTGTGGATCTGGCTGTGTCCACTCACCCACGGGAGACGGGCAGGCAATGTGCACTGTGGATCTTGCTGTGACCACACACCCACGGGAGAAGGGCAGAGAGGGTGCTGTGTGGATCTAGGTATGTCCACCAACCCACGGAAGACGGGCAGGCAGGGCGCAGTGCGGATCTGGCTGTGTTAACTCACCCACGGCAGACGGGCAGGCAGGGCGCAGTGCGGATCTGGCTGTGTCCACTCACCCATGGGAGACGGGTAGGCCAAGCGTAGTGTGGATCTGGCTGTGTTAACTCACCCACTTCAGACGGGCAGGCAGGGCGCAGTGCGGATCTGGCTGTGTCCACTCACCCACGGGAGACGGGCAGGCAAGGCGCAGTGTGGATCTGGCTGTGTCCACTCACGCACGGGAGACGGGCAGAGAGGGTGCTGTGTGGATCTGGCTATGTCCACTGACCCACGGCAGACGGGCAGGCAGGGCGCAGTGCGGATCTGGCTGTGTCCAATCACCCACGGCAGACGGGCAGGCAGGGCGCAGTGCGGATCTGGTTGTGTGCACTCACCCACGGGAGACGGGCAGGCAAGGCACTGTGTGGATTTGAGTGTGTCCACTCACGCACGGGAGACGGTCAGAGAGGGTGTTGTGTGGATCTGGCAAAATCCACTGACCCACGGCAGACGGGCAGGCAGGGCGCAGTGCGGATCTGGCTGTGTCCACTCACCCACGGCAGACGGTCCGGAAGGGCGCAATGCGGATCTGGCTGTGTCCAATCACCCACGGCAGATGGGCAGGCAGGGCGCAGTGCGGATCTGGCTGTGTCCACTCACCCACGGCAGACTGTCAGGCAGGGCACAGTGCTGATCTGGCTGTGTCCACTCACCCACGGGAGACGTGTAGGCAAGGCGCAGTGTGGATCTGGCTGTGTCCACTCATCCACGGGATACGGGTAGAGAGGGTGCTGTGTGGATCTGGCTACGTCCACTGACCCACGGCAGACGGGCAGGCAGGGCGCAGTGCGGATCTGGCTGTGTCCACTCACCCACGGCAGACGGGCAGGCTGAGGGCAGTGCGGATCTGGCTGTGTCCACTCACCCACGGGAGACAGGCAGGCAAGGCGCAAAGTGGATCTGGCTGTGTCAACTCACCCACGGGAGATGGGCAGAGAGGGTGCCGTGTGGATCTGGCTATGTCCATTGACCCACGGCAGACGGGCAAGCAGGGCACAGTGCGGATCTGGCTGTGTCCACTCACCCACGGCAGACGGTCAGGCAGGGCGCAGTGAGGATCTGGCTGTGTCCTGTCACCCACGAGAGACGGGCAGGCAGGGCGCAGTGCGGATCTGGCTGTGTCCACTCACCCACCGCAGACGGGCAGGCAGGGCGCACTGCGGATCTGGCTGTGTCCACTCACCCACGGGAGACAGGCAGAGAGGGTGCTGTGTGGATCTGGCTATGTCCAGTGACCCACAGCAGACGGGCAGGCAGGGCGCAGTGTGGATCTGGCTGTGTCCACTCACCCACGGCAGACGGGCAGGCAGGGAACAGTTTGGATCTGGCTGTGTTTACTCACCCACGGGAGACCGGCAGGCAAGGCGCAGTGTGGATCTGGCTGTGTCCAATCACCCACGGGAGACGGGCAGAGGGGGTGCTGTGTGGATCTGGCTATGTACACTGACCCACGGCAGACGGGCCGGCAGGGCGGTGTGCGGATCTGGCTGTGTCCACTCACCCACAGCAGACGGTCAGGAAGGGCGCAGTGCGGTTCTGGCTGTGTCCACTCACCCACGGGAGACGGATAGGCAGGGCGCAGTGCGGATCTGGCTGTGTCCACTCTCCCACGGGAGACGGGCAGGCAGGGCGCAGTGTGGATATGGTTGTGTTCACTCACCCACGGGAGACGGGCAGAGAGGGTGCTGTGTGGATCTGGCTATGTACACTGACCTACGGCAGACGGTCAGGAAGGGCGCAGTGCGGATCTGGCTGTGTCCACTCACCCACGGGAGACGGATAGGCAGGGCGCAGTGCGGATCTGGCTGTGTCCACTCAGCACGGGAGACGGGCAGGCAGGGCGCAGTGCGGATATGGCTGTGTTCACTCACCCACGGGAGACGGGCAGAGAGGGTGCTGTGTGGATCTGGCTACGTCCACTGACCCACGGCAGACGGGCAGGCAGGGCGCAGTGCGGATCTGGCTGTGTCCACTCACCCAAGGCAGACGGGCAGGCTGAGGGCAGTGCGGATCTGGCTGTGTCCACTCACCCACGGGAGACAGGCAGGCAAGGCGCAAAGTGGATCTGGCTGTGTCAACTCACCCACGGGAGATGGGCAGAGAGGGTGCCGTGTGGATCTGGCTATGTCCATTGACCCACGGCAGCCGGGCAAGCAGGGCACACTGCGGATCTAGCTGTGTCCACTCACCCACGGCAGACGGTCAGGCAGGGCGCAGTGAGGATCTGGCTGTGTCCTCTCACCCACGAGAGACGGGCAGGCAGGGCGCAGTGCGGATCTGGCTGTGTCCACTCACCCACCGCAGACGGGCAGGCAGGGCGCACTGCGGATCTGGCTGTGTCCACTCACCCACGGGAGACGGGCAGAAAGGGTGCTGTGTGGATATTGCTATGTCCACTGACCCACGGCAGACGGGCAGGCAGGGCGCATTGTGGATCTGGCTGTGTCCCCTCACCCACGGCAGACGGTCAGGCAGGGCGCAGTGCGGATCTGGCTGTGTCCACTCACCCACGGGAGACGGGTATGCAAAGCGCAGTGTGGATCTGGCTGTGTCCACTCACCCACGGGAGACGGGCAGGCAAGGCGCAGTGTGGATCTGGCTGTGTCCACTCACCCACGGGAGACGGGCAGAGAGGGTGCTGTGTGGATCTGGCTATGTCCACTGACCCACAGGCAGACGGGCAGGCAGGGCGCAGTGCGGATCTGGCTGTGTCCACTCACCCACGGGAGACGGGCAGGTAAGACGCAGTGTGGATCTGGCTGTGTCCAATCTCCCACGGGAGACAGGCAGAGAGGGTGCAGTGTGGATCTGGCTATGTACACTGATCCATGGCAGACGTGCAGGCAGGGCGCAGTGCGGATCTGGTGTGTCCACTCACCCACGGGAGACGGGCAGAGAGGGTGCTGTGTGGATCTGGCTATGTACACTGACCCATGGCAGACGTGCAGGCAGGGCGCAGTGCGGATCTGGTGTGTCCACTCACCCACGGGAGACGGGCAGGCAGGGCGCAGTGCGGAAATGGCTGTGTCCACTCTCCCACGGCAGACGGGCAGAGAGGGTGCTGTGTGGATCTGGCTGTTTCCACTCACCCACGGGAGACGGGCAGAGAGGGTGCTGTGTGGATCTAGCTATGTCCACTGACCCACGGCACACGGGCAGGCAGGGCGCAGTGCGGATCTGGCTGTGTCCCCTCACCCACGGCAGACGGTCAGGCAGGGTGCAGTGCGGATTTGGCTGTGTCCACTCACCCACGGGGGACAAGTAGGCAAGGCACAGTGTGGATCTGGCTGTGTCCACTCACCCACGGGAGACGGGTAGAGAGGGTCCTGTGAGGATCTGGCTATGTCCACTGACCCACGGCAGACTGCAAGCAGGGCGCAGGCGGATCTGGCTGTGTCCACTCACCCACGGCAGTCGGGCAGGCAGGGCGCAGTGCGGATCTGGCTGTGTCCACTCACCCACGAGAGACGGGCAAGCAAGGCACAGTGTGGATCTGGCTGTGTCCACTCACCCACGGGAGACGGGCAGGCAGGGAGCAGTGCGTATCTGGCTGTGTCCACTCACCCACGGGAGACGGGCAGGCAGGGAGCAGTGCGCATCTGGCTGTGTCCAATCACACACGGTAGACGGGCAGAGAGGGTGCTGTGTGGATCTGGCTATGTACACTGACCCACGGCAGACGGCCAGGCAGAGCGCTGTGCGGATCTGGCTGTGTCCACTCACCCACGGCAGACGGTCAGGAAGGGTGCAGTGCGGATCTGGCTGTGTCCACTCACCCACGGCAGACTGGCAGGCAGGGCACAGTGCGGATCTGGCTGTGTCCACTCACCCACGGGAGACGGGTAGGCAAGGCGCAGTGTGGATCTGGCTGTGTCCACTCACCCACGGGAGACGGGCAGAGAGGGTGCTGTGTGGATCTGGCTATGTCCACTGACCCAGGGCAGACGGGCAGGCAGGGCGCAGTGCGGATCTGGCTGTGTCCCCTCACCCACGGCAGACGGTCAGGCAGGGCGCAGTCTGGATCTGGCTGTGACCACTCACCCACGGGAGAGGGGCAGGCAGGGCGCATTGCGGATCTGGCTGTGTCCACTCACCCACGGCAGACGGGCAGGCAGTGCGCAGTGCGGATCTGGCTATGTCCACTCACCCATGGGAGACGGGCAGGCAAGGCGCAGTGTGGATCTGGCTGTGTCCACTCACCCACGGGAGACGGGCAGAGAGGGTGCTGTGTGGATCTGGCTATGTCCACTGACCCAGGGCAGACGGGCAGGCAGGGCGCAGTGCGGATCTGGCTGTGTCCCCTCACCCACGGCAGACGGTCAGGCAGGGCGCAGTCTGGATCTGGCTGTGACCACTCACCCACGGGAGAGGGGCAGGCAGGGCGCATTGCGGATCTGGCTGTGTCCACTCACCCACGGCATACGGGCAGGCAGTGCGCAGTGCGGATCTGGCTATGTCCACTCACCCATGGGAGACGGGCAGGCAAGGCGCAGTGTGGATCTGGCTGTGTCCACTCACACACGGTAGACGGGCAGAGAGGGTGCCGTGTGGATCTGGCTATGTCCACTGACACACGGCAAACGGGCAGGCCGGGCGCAGTGCGGATCTCGCGGTGTCCACTCACCCAAGGGAGACGGGCAGGCAGGGCGCAGTGCGGATCTGGCTGTGTCCACTCACCCAAGGGAGACGGGCAGGCAAGGCGCAGTGTGGATCTGGCTGTGTCCACTCACCCACGGGAGACGGGCAGAGAGGGTGCTGTGTGGTCTGGCTATGTCCACTGACCGACGGCAGAAAGGCAGGCAGGGCGCAGTGCGGATCTGGCTGTGTCCCCTCACCGACGGCAGACGGTCAGGCAGGGCGCAGTGCGGATCTGGCTGTGTCCACTCACCCACGGGAGATGGGCAGGCAGGGCGCAGTGCGGATCTGGCTTTGTCCACTCACCCACGGCAGACGGGCAGGCAGGGCGCAGTGCGTATCTGGCTGTGTCCACTCACCCACGGGAGACGGTCAGACAAGGCGCAGTGTGGATCTGGCTGTGTCCAATCACCCACAGGAGACGGGCAAGCGGGTGCTGTGTGGATCTGGCTATGTACACTGACCCATGGCAGACGGGCAGGCAGGGCGGGGTGCGGATCCGGCTGTGTCCACTCACCCATGGCAGACGGTCAGGAAGGGCGCAGTGCGGATCTGGCTGTGTCCACTCACCCACCGGAGACGGGCAGTCAGGGTGCAGTGTGGATCTGGCTGTGTCCACTCACCCACGGGAGACGGGCAGGCAATGTGCACTGTGGATCTTGCTGTGACCACACACCCACGGGAGAAGGGCAGAGAGGGTGCTGTGTGGATCTAGGTATGTCCACCAACCCACGGAAGACGGGCAGGCAGGGCGCAGTGCGGATCTGGCTGTGTTAACTCACCCACGGCAGACGGGCAGGCAGGGCGCAGTGCGGATCTGGCTGTGTCCACTCACCCACGGGAGACGGGTAGGCCAAGCGTAGTGTGGATCTGGCTGTGTTAACTCACCCACGGCAGACGGGCAGGCAGGGCGCAGTGCGGATCTGGCTGTGTCCACTCACCCACGGGAGACGGGCAGGCAAGGCGCAGTGTGGATCTGGCTGTGTCCACTCACGCACGGGAGACGGGCAGAGAGGGTGCTGTGTGGATCTGGCTATGTCCACTGACCCACGGCAGACGGGCAGGCAGGGCGCAGTGCGGATCTGGCTGTGTCCAATCACCCACGGCAGACGGGCAGGCAGGGCGCAGTGCGGATCTGGTTGTGTGCACTCACCCACGGGAGACGGGCAGGCAAGGCACTGTGTGGATTTGAGTGTGTCCACTCACGCACGGGAGACGGGCAGAGAGGGTGTTGTGTGGATCTGGCAAAATCCACTGACCCACGGCAGACGGGCAGGCAGGGCGCAGTGCGGATCTGGCTGTGTCCACTCACCCACGGCAGACGGTCCGGAAGGGCGCAATGCGGATCTGGCTGTGTCCAATCACCCACGGCAGATGGGCAGGCAGGGCGCAGTGCGGATCTGGCTGTGTCCACTCACCCACGGCAGACTGTCAGGCAGGGCACAGTGCTGATCTGGCTGTGTCCACTCACCCACGGGAGACGTGTAGGCAAGGCGCAGTGTGGATCTGGCTGTGTCCACTCATCCACGGGATACGGGTAGAGAGGGTGCTGTGTGGATCTGGCTACGTCCACTGACCCACGGCAGACGGGCAGGCAGGGCGCAGTGCGGATCTGGCTGTGTCCACTCACCCACGGCAGACGGGCAGGCTGAGGGCAGTGCGGATCTGGCTGTGTCCTGTCACCCACGAGAGACGGGCAGGCAGGGCGCAGTGCGGATCTGGCTGTGTCCACTCTCCCACCGCAGACGGGCAGGCAGGGCGCACTGCGGATCTGGCTGTGTCCACTCACCCACGGGAGACAGGCAGAGAGGGTGCTGTGTGGATCTGGCTATGTCCAGTGACCCACAGCAGACGGGCAGGCAGGGCGCAGTGTGGATCTGGCTGTGTCCACTCACCCACGGCAGACGGGCAGGCAGGGAACAGTTTGGATCTGGCTGTGTTTACTCACCCACGGGAGACCGGCAGGCAAGGCGCAGTGTGGATCTGGCTGTGTCCAATCACCCACGGGAGACGGGCAGAGGGGGTGCTGTGTGGATCTGGCTATGTACACTGACCCACGGCAGACGGGCCGGCAGGGCGGTGTGCGGATCTGGCTGTGTCCACTCACCCACAGCAGACGGTCAGGAAGGGCGCAGTGCGGTTCTGGCTGTGTCCACTCACCCACTGGATACGGATAGGCAGGGCGCAGTGCGGATCTGGCTGTGTCCACTCTCCCACGGGAGACGGGCAGGCAGGGCGCAGTGTGGATATGGTTGTGTTCACTCACCCACGGGAGACGGGCAGAGAGGGTGCTGTGTGGATCTGGCTATGTACACTGACCTACGGCAGACGGTCAGGAAGGGCGCAGTGCGGATCTGGCTGTGTCCACTCACCCACGGGAGACGGATAGGCAGGGCACAGTGCGGATCTGGCTGTGTCCACTCAGCACGGGAGACGGGCAGGCAGGGCGCAGTGCGGATATGGCTGTGTTCACTCACCCACGGGAGACGGGCAGAGAGGGTGCTGTGTGGATCTGGCTACGTCCACTGACCCACGGCAGACGGGCAGGCAGGGCGCAGTGCGGATCTGGCTGTGTCCACTCACCCAAGGCAGACGGGCAGGCTGAGGGCAGTGCGGATCTGGCTGTGTCCACTCACCCACGGGAGACAGGCAGGCAAGGCGCAAAGTGGATCTGGCTGTGTCAACTCACCCACGGGAGATGGGCAGAGAGGGTGCCGTGTGGATCTGGCTATGTCCATTGACCCACGGCAGCCGGGCAAGCAGGGCACACTGCGGATCTAGCTGTGTCCACTCACCCACGGCAGACGGTCAGGCAGGGCGCAGTGAGGATCTGGCTGTGTCCTCTCACCCACGAGAGACGGGCAGGCAGGGCGCAGTGCGGATCTGGCTGTGTCCACTCACCCTCGGGAGACGGGCAGAAAGGGTGCTGTGTGGATATTGCTATGTCCACTGACCCACGGCAGACGGGCAGGCAGGGCGCATTGTGGATCTGGCTGTGTCCCCTCACCCACGGCAGACGGTCAGGCAGGGCGCAGTGCGGATCTGGCTGTGTCCACTCACCCACGGGAGACGGGTAGGCAAGGCGCAGTGTGGATCTGGCTGTGTCCACTCACCCACGTGAGACGGGCAGAGAGGGTGCTGTGGGGATCTGGCTATGTCCACTGATCCACGGCAGACGGGCAGGCAGGGCGCAATGCGTATCTGGCTGTGTCCCCTCTCTCACCGCAGACGGTCAGGCAGGGCGCAATCTGGATCTGGCTGTGTGCACTCACCCATGGGAGACGGGCAGGCAGTGCGCAGTGCGGATTTCGCTGTGTCTACTCACCCACTGGAGACGGGCAGGCTGTGCGCAGTGCGGATCTGGCTGTGTCCACTCACCCACGGGAGACGGGCAGGCAGGGCGCAGTGCGGATCTGGCTGTGTCCAATCACCCACTGCAGACGGGCAGGCAGGGCGCAGTGCGGATATGGCTGTGTCCACTCACCCACGGGAGACGGGCAGGCAAGGCGCAGTGTGGATCTGGCTGTGTCCACTCACCCACGGGAGACGGGCAGGCAGGGAGCAGTGCGGATCTGGCTGTGTCCACTCACCCACGGGAGACGGGCAGGCAGGGCCCAGTGCGGATCTGGTGTGTCCACTCACCCACGGGAGACGGGCAGAGAGGGTGCTGTGTGGATCTGGCTACGTCCACTGACCCACGGCAGACGGGCAGGCAGGGCGCAGTGCGGATCTGGCTGTGTCCACTCACCCACGGCAGACGGGCAGGCTGAGGGCAGTGCGGATCTGGCTGTGTCCACTCACCCACGGGAGACAGGCAGGCAAGGCGCAAAGTGGATCTGGCTGTGTCAACTCACCCACGGGAGATGGGCAGAGAGGGTGCCGTGTGGATCTGGCTATGTCCATTGACCCACGGCAGACGGGCAAGCAGGGCACAGTGCGGATCTGGCTGTGTCCACTCACCCACGGCAGACGGTCAGGCAGGGCGCAGTGAGGATCTGGCTGTGTCCTGTCACCCACGAGAGACGGGCAGGCAGGGCGCAGTGCGGATCTGGCTGTGTCCACTCACCCACCGCAGACGGGCAGGCAGGGCGCACTGCGGATCTGGCTGTGTCCACTCACCCACGGGAGACAGGCAGAGAGGGTGCTGTGTGGATCTGGCTATGTCCAGTGACCCACAGCAGACGGGCAGGCAGGGCGCAGTGTGGATCTGGCTGTGTCCACTCACCCACGGCAGACGGGCAGGCAGGGAACAGTTTGGATCTGGCTGTGTTTACTCACCCACGGGAGACCGGCAGGCAAGGCGCAGTGTGGATCTGGCTGTGTCCAATCACCCACGGGAGACGGGCAGAGGGGGTGCTGTGTGGATCTGGCTATGTACACTGACCCACGGCAGACGGGCCGGCAGGGCGGTGTGCGGATCTGGCTGTGTCCACTCACCCACAGCAGACGGTCAGGAAGGGCGCAGTGCGGTTCTGGCTGTGTCCACTCACCCACGGGAGACGGATAGGCAGGGCGCAGTGCGGATCTGGCTGTGTCCACTCTCCCACGGGAGACGGGCAGGCAGGGCGCAGTGTGGATATGGTTGTGTTCACTCACCCACGGGAGACGGGCAGAGAGGGTGCTGTGTGGATCTGGCTATGTACACTGACCTACGGCAGACGGTCAGGAAGGGCGCAGTGCGGATCTGGCTGTGTCCACTCACCCACGGGAGACGGATAGGCAGGGCGCAGTGCGGATCTGGCTGTGTCCACTCAGCACGGGAGACGGGCAGGCAGGGCGCAGTGCGGATATGGCTGTGTTCACTCACCCACGGGAGACGGGCAGAGAGGGTGCTGTGTGGATCTGGCTACGTCCACTGACCCACGGCAGACGGGCAGGCAGGGCGCAGTGCGGATCTGGCTGTGTCCACTCACCCAAGGCAGACGGGCAGGCTGAGGGCAGTGCGGATCTGGCTGTGTCCACTCACCCACGGGAGACAGGCAGGCAAGGCGCAAAGTGGATCTGGCTGTGTCAACTCACCCACGGGAG
The DNA here is from genome assembly GCF_040939455.1 of Microcebus murinus. Classification (NCBI taxonomy): domain Eukaryota; kingdom Metazoa; phylum Chordata; class Mammalia; order Primates; family Cheirogaleidae; genus Microcebus; species Microcebus murinus. The sequence goes on along the minus strand of NC_134125.1, from coordinate 31,504,187 downwards.
ATGGGCAGAGAGGGTGCCGTGTGGATCTGGCTATGTCCATTGACCCATGGCAGCCGGGCAAGCAGGGCACACTGCGGATCTAGCTGTGTCCACTCACCCACGGCAGACGGTCAGGCAGGGCGCAGTGAGGATCTGGCTGTGTCCTCTCACCCACGAGAGACGGGCAGGCAGGGCGCAGTGCGGATCTGGCTGTGTCCACTCACCCACCGCAGACGGGCAGGCAGGGCGCACTGCGGATCTGGCTGTGTCCACTCACCCACGGGAGACGGGCAGAAAGGGTGCTGTGTGGATATTGCTATGTCCACTGACCCACGGCAGACGGGCAGGCAGGGCGCATTGTGGATCTGGCTGTGTCCCCTCACCCACGGCAGACGGTCAGGCAGGGCGCAGTGCGGATCTGGCTGTGTCCACTCACCCACGGGAGATGGGTATGCAAAGCGCAGTGTGGATCTGGCTGTGTCCACTCACCCACGGGAGACGGGCAGGCAAGGCGCAGTGTGGATCTGGCTGTGTCCACTCACCCACGGGAGACGGGCAGAGCGGGTGCTGTGTGGATCTGGCTATGTCCACTGACCCACAGGCAGACGGGCAGGCAGGGCGCAGTGCGGATCTGGCTGTGTCCACTCACCCACGGGAGACGGGCAGGTAAGACGCAGTGTGGATCTGGCTGTGTCCACTCTCCCACGGGAGACAGGCAGAGAGGGTGCTGTGTGGATCTGGCTATGTACACTGATCCATGGCAGACGTGCAGGCAGGGCGCAGTGCGGATCTGGTGTGTCCACTCACCCACGGGAGACGGGCAGAGAGGGTGCTGTGTGGATCTGGCTATGTACACTGACCCATGGCAGACGTGCAGGCAGGGCGCAGTGCGGATCTGGTGTGTCCACTCACCCACGGGAGACGGGCAGGCAGGGCGCAGTGCGGAACTGGCTGTGTCCACTCTCCCACGGCAGACGGGCAGAGAGGGTGCTGTGTGGATCTGGCTGTTTCCACTCACCCACGGGAGACGGGCAGAGAGGGTGCTGTGTGGATCTAGCTATGTCCACTGACCCACGGCACACGGGCAGGCAGGGCGCAGTGCGGATCTGGCTGTGTCCCCTCACCCACGGCAGACGGTCAGGCAGGGTGCAGTGCGGATTTGGCTGTGTCCACTCACCCACGGGGGACAAGTAGGCAAGGCACAGTGTGGATCTGGCTGTGTCCACTCACCCACGGGAGACGGGTAGAGAGGGTCCTGTGAGGATCTGGCTATGTCCACTGACCCACGGCAGACTGCAAGCAGGGCGCAGGCGGATCTGGCTGTGTCCACTCACCCACGGCAGACGGGCAGGCAGGGCGCAGTGCGGATCTGGCTGTGTCCACTCACCCACGAGAGACGGGCAAGCAAGGCACAGTGTGGATCTGGCTGTGTCCACTCACCCACGGGAGACGGGCAGGCAGGGAGCAGTGCGTATCTGGCTGTGTCCACTCACCCACGGGAGACGGGCAGGCAGGGAGCAGTGCGCATCTGGCTGTGTCCAATCACACACGGTAGACGGGCAGAGAGGGTGCTGTGTGGATCTGGCTATGTACACTGACCCACGGCAGACGGCCAGGCAGAGCGCTGTGCGGATCTGGCTGTGTCCACTCACCCACGGCAGACGGTCAGGAAGGGTGCAGTGCGGATCTGGCTGTGTCCACTCACCCACGGCAGACTGGCAGGCAGGGCACAGTGCGGATCTGGCTGTGTCCACTCACCCACGGGAGACGGGTAGGCAAGGCGCAGTGTGGATCTGGCTGTGTCCACTCACCCACGGGAGACGGGCAGAGAGGGTGCTGTGTGGATCTGGCTATGTCCACTGACCCAGGGCAGACGGGCAGGCAGGGCGCAGTGCGGATCTGGCTGTGTCCCCTCACCCACGGCAGACGGTCAGGCAGGGCGCAGTCTGGATCTGGCTGTGACCACTCACCCACGGGAGAGGGGCAGGCAGGGCGCATTGCGGATCTGGCTGTGTCCACTCACCCACGGCAGACGGGCAGGCAGTGCGCAGTGCGGATCTGGCTATGTCCACTCACCCATGGGAGACGGGCAGGCAAGGCGCAGTGTGGATCTGGCTGTGTCCACTCACCCACGGGAGACGGGCAGAGAGGGTGCTGTGTGGATCTGGCTATGTCCACTGACCCAGGGCAGACGGGCAGGCAGGGCGCAGTGCGGATCTGGCTGTGTCCCCTCACCCACGGCAGACGGTCAGGCAGGGCGCAGTCTGGATCTGGCTGTGACCACTCACCCACGGGAGAGGGGCAGGCAGGGCGCATTGCGGATCTGGCTGTGTCCACTCACCCACGGCATACGGGCAGGCAGTGCGCAGTGCGGATCTGGCTATGTCCACTCACCCATGGGAGACGGGCAGGCAAGGCGCAGTGTGGATCTGGCTGTGTCCACTCACACACGGTAGACGGGCAGAGAGGGTGCCGTGTGGATCTGGCTATGTCCACTGACACACGGCAAACGGGCAGGCCGGGCGCAGTGCGGATCTCGCGGTGTCCACTCACCCAAGGGAGACGGGCAGGCAGGGCGCAGTGCGGATCTGGCTGTGTCCACTCACCCAAGGGAGACGGGCAGGCAAGGCGCAGTGTGGATCTGGCTGTGTCCACTCACCCACGGGAGACGGGCAGAGAGGGTGCTGTGTGGTCTGGCTATGTCCACTGACCGACGGCAGAAAGGCAGGCAGGGCGCAGTGCGGATCTGGCTGTGTCCCCTCACCGACGGCAGACGGTCAGGCAGGGCGCAGTGCGGATCTGGATGTGTCCACTCACCCACGGGAGATGGGCAGGCAGGGCGCAGTGCGGATCTGGCTTTGTCCACTCACCCACGGCAGACGGGCAGGCAGGGCGCAGTGCGTATCTGGCTGTGTCCACTCACCCACGGGAGACGGTCAGACAAGGCGCAGTGTGGATCTGGCTGTGTCCAATCACCCACAGGAGACGGGCAAGCGGGTGCTGTGTGGATCTGGCTATGTACACTGACCCATGGCAGACGGGCAGGCAGGGCGGGGTGCGGATCCGGCTGTGTCCACTCACCCATGGCAGACGGTCAGGAAGGGCGCAGTGCGGATCTGGCTGTGTCCACTCACCCACCGGAGACGGGCAGTCAGGGTGCAGTGTGGATCTGGCTGTGTCCACTCACCCACGGGAGACGGGCAGGCAATGTGCACTGTGGATCTTGCTGTGACCACACACCCACGGGAGAAGGGCAGAGAGGGTGCTGTGTGGATCTAGGTATGTCCACCAACCCACGGAAGACGGGCAGGCAGGGCGCAGTGCGGATCTGGCTGTGTTAACTCACCCACGGCAGACGGGCAGGCAGGGCGCAGTGCGGATCTGGCTGTGTCCACTCACCCACGGGAGACGGGTAGGCCAAGCGTAGTGTGGATCTGGCTGTGTTAACTCACCCACGGCAGACGGGCAGGCAGGGCGCAGTGCGGATCTGGCTGTGTCCACTCACCCACGGGAGACGGGCAGGCAAGGCGCAGTGTGGATCTGGCTGTGTCCACTCACGCACGGGAGACGGGCAGAGAGGGTGCTGTGTGGATCTGGCTATGTCCACTGACCCACGGCAGACGGGCAGGCAGGGCGCAGTGCGGATCTGGCTGTGTCCAATCACCCACGGCAGACGGGCAGGCAGGGCGCAGTGCGGATCTGGTTGTGTGCACTCACCCACGGGAGACGGGCAGGCAAGGCACTGTGTGGATTTGAGTGTGTCCACTCACGCACGGGAGACGGGCAGAGAGGGTGTTGTGTGGATCTGGCAAAATCCACTGACCCACGGCAGACGGGCAGGCAGGGCGCAGTGCGGATCTGGCTGTGTCCACTCACCCACGGCAGACGGTCCGGAAGGGCGCAATGCGGATCTGGCTGTGTCCAATCACCCACGGCAGATGGGCAGGCAGGGCGCAGTGCGGATCTGGCTGTGTCCACTCACCCACGGCAGACTGTCAGGCAGGGCACAGTGCTGATCTGGCTGTGTCCACTCACCCACGGGAGACGTGTAGGCAAGGCGCAGTGTGGATCTGGCTGTGTCCACTCATCCACGGGATACGGGTAGAGAGGGTGCTGTGTGGATCTGGCTACGTCCACTGACCCACGGCAGACGGGCAGGCAGGGCGCAGTGCGGATCTGGCTGTGTCCACTCACCCACGGCAGACGGGCAGGCTGAGGGCAGTGCGGATCTGGCTGTGTCCTGTCACCCACGAGAGACGGGCAGGCAGGGCGCAGTGCGGATCTGGCTGTGTCCACTCTCCCACCGCAGACGGGCAGGCAGGGCGCACTGCGGATCTGGCTGTGTCCACTCACCCACGGGAGACAGGCAGAGAGGGTGCTGTGTGGATCTGGCTATGTCCAGTGACCCACAGCAGACGGGCAGGCAGGGCGCAGTGTGGATCTGGCTGTGTCCACTCACCCACGGCAGACGGGCAGGCAGGGAACAGTTTGGATCTGGCTGTGTTTACTCACCCACGGGAGACCGGCAGGCAAGGCGCAGTGTGGATCTGGCTGTGTCCAATCACCCACGGGAGACGGGCAGAGGGGGTGCTGTGTGGATCTGGCTATGTACACTGACCCACGGCAGACGGGCCGGCAGGGCGGTGTGCGGATCTCGCTGTGTCCACTCACCCACAGCAGACGGTCAGGAAGGGCGCAGTGCGGTTCTGGCTGTGTCCACTCACCCACTGGATACGGATAGGCAGGGCGCAGTGCGGATCTGGCTGTGTCCACTCTCCCACGGGAGACGGGCAGGCAGGGCGCAGTGTGGATATGGTTGTGTTCACTCACCCACGGGAGACGGGCAGAGAGGGTGCTGTGTGGATCTGGCTATGTACACTGACCTACGGCAGACGGTCAGGAAGGGCGCAGTGCGGATCTGGCTGTGTCCACTCACCCACGGGAGACGGATAGGCAGGGCACAGTGCGGATCTGGCTGTGTCCACTCAGCACGGGAGACGGGCAGGCAGGGCGCAGTGCGGATATGGCTGTGTTCACTCACCCACGGGAGACGGGCAGAGAGGGTGCTGTGTGGATCTGGCTACGTCCACTGACCCACGGCAGACGGGCAGGCAGGGCGCAGTGCGGATCTGGCTGTGTCCACTCACCCAAGGCAGACGGGCAGGCTGAGGGCAGTGCGGATCTGGCTGTGTCCACTCACCCACGGGAGACAGGCAGGCAAGGCGCAAAGTGGATCTGGCTGTGTCAACTCACCCACGGGAGATGGGCAGAGAGGGTGCCGTGTGGATCTGGCTATGTCCATTGACCCACGGCAGCCGGGCAAGCAGGGCACACTGCGGATCTAGCTGTGTCCACTCACCCACGGCAGACGGTCAGGCAGGGCGCAGTGAGGATCTGGCTGTGTCCTCTCACCCACGAGAGACGGGCAGGCAGGGCGCAGTGCGGATCTGGCTGTGTCCACTCACCCTCGGGAGACGGGCAGAAAGGGTGCTGTGTGGATATTGCTATGTCCACTGACCCACGGCAGACGGGCAGGCAGGGCGCATTGTGGATCTGGCTGTGTCCCCTCACCCACGGCAGACGGTCAGGCAGGGCGCAGTGCGGATCTGGCTGTGTCCACTCACCCACGGGAGACGGGTAGGCAAGGCGCAGTGTGGATCTGGCTGTGTCCACTCACCCACGTGAGACGGGCAGAGAGGGTGCTGTGGGGATCTGGCTATGTCCACTGATCCACGGCAGACGGGCAGGCAGGGCGCAATGCGTATCTGGCTGTGTCCCCTCTCTCACCGCAGACGGTCAGGCAGGGCGCAATCTGGATCTGGCTGTGTGCACTCACCCATGGGAGACGGGCAGGCAGTGCGCAGTGCGGATTTCGCTGTGTCTACTCACCCACTGGAGACGGGCAGGCTGTGCGCAGTGCGGATCTGGCTGTGTCCACTCACCCACGGGAGACGGGCAGGCAGGGCGCAGTGCGGATCTGGCTGTGTCCAATCACCCACTGCAGACGGGCAGGCAGGGCGCAGTGCGGATATGGCTGTGTCCACTCACCCACGGGAGACGGGCAGGCAAGGCGCAGTGTGGATCTGGCTGTGTCCACTCACCCACGGGAGACGGGCAGGCAGGGAGCAGTGCGGATCTGGCTGTGTCCACTCACCCACGGGAGACGGGCAGGCAGGGCCCAGTGCGGATCTGGTGTGTCCACTCACCCACGGGAGACGGGCAGAGAGGGTGCTGTGTGGATCTGGCTACGTCCACTGACCCACGGCAGACGGGCAGGCAGGGCGCAGTGCGGATCTGGCTGTGTCCACTCACCCACGGCAGACGGGCAGGCAGGGCGCAAAGTGGATCTGGCTGTGTCAACTCACCCACGGGAGATGGGCAGAGAGGGTGCCGTGTGGATCTGGCTATGTCCATTGACCCACGGCAGACGGGCAAGCAGGGCACAGTGCGGATCTGGCTGTGTCCACTCACCCACGGCAGACGGTCAGGCAGGGCGCAGTGAGGATCTGGCTGTGTCCTGTCACCCACGAGAGACGGGCAGGCAGGGCGCAGTGCGGATCTGGCTGTGTCCACTCACCCACCGCAGACGGGCAGGCAGGGCGCACTGCGGATCTGGCTGTGTCCACTCACCCACGGGAGACAGGCAGAGAGGGTGCTGTGTGGATCTGGCTATGTCCAGTGACCCACAGCAGACGGGCAGGCAGGGCGCAGTGTGGATCTGGCTGTGTCCACTCACCCACGGCAGACGGGCAGGCAGGGAACAGTTTGGATCTGGCTGTGTTTACTCACCCACGGGAGACCGGCAGGCAAGGCGCAGTGTGGATCTGGCTGTGTCCAATCACCCACGGGAGACGGGCAGAGGGGGTGCTGTGTGGATCTGGCTATGTACACTGACCCACGGCAGACGGGCCGGCAGGGCGGTGTGCGGATCTGGCTGTGTCCACTCACCCACAGCAGACGGTCAGGAAGGGCGCAGTGCGGTTCTGGCTGTGTCCACTCACCCACGGGAGACGGATAGGCAGGGCGCAGTGCGGATCTGGCTGTGTCCACTCTCCCACGGGAGACGGGCAGGCAGGGCGCAGTGTGGATATGGTTGTGTTCACTCACCCACGGGAGACGGGCAGAGAGGGTGCTGTGTGGATCTGGCTATGTACACTGACCTACGGCAGACGGTCAGGAAGGGCGCAGTGCGGATCTGGCTGTGTCCACTCACCCACGGGAGACGGATAGGCAGGGCGCAGTGCGGATCTGGCTGTGTCCACTCAGCACGGGAGACGGGCAGGCAGGGCGCAGTGCGGATATGGCTGTGTTCACTCACCCACGGGAGACGGGCAGAGAGGGTGCTGTGTGGATCTGGCTACGTCCACTGACCCACGGCAGACGGGCAGGCAGGGCGCAGTGCGGATCTGGCTGTGTCCACTCACCCAAGGCAGACGGGCAGGCTGAGGGCAGTGCGGATCTGGCTGTGTCCACTCACCCACGGGAGACAGGCAGGCAAGGCGCAAAGTGGATCTGGCTGTGTCAACTCACCCACGGGAGATGGGCAGAGAGGGTGCCGTGTGGATCTGGCTATGTCCATTGACCCACGGCAGCCGGGCAAGCAGGGCACACTGCGGATCTAGCTGTGTCCACTCACCCACGGCAGACGGTCAGGCAGGGCGCAGTGAGGATCTGGCTGTGTCCTCTCACCCACGAGAGACGGGCAGGCAGGGCGCAGTGCGGATCTGGCTGTGTCCACTCACCCACCGCAGACGGGCAGGCAGGGCGCACTGCGGATCTGGCTGTGTCCACTCACCCACGGGAGACGGGCAGAAAGGGTGCTGTGTGGATATTGCTATGTCCACTGACCCACGGCAGACGGGCAGGCAGGGCGCATTGTGGATCTGGCTGTGTCCCCTCACCCACGGCAGACGGTCAGGCAGGGCGCAGTGCGGATCTGGCTGTGTCCACTCACCCACGGGAGATGGGTATGCAAAGCGCAGTGTGGATCTGGCTGTGTCCACTCACCCACGGGAGACGGGCAGGCAAGGCGCAGTGTGGATCTGGCTGTGTCCACTCACCCACGGGAGACGGGCAGAGCGGGTGCTGTGTGGATCTGGCTATGTCCACTGACCCACAGGCAGACGGGCAGGCAGGGCGCAGTGCGGATCTGGCTGTGTCCACTCACCCACGGGAGACGGGCAGGTAAGACGCAGTGTGGATCTGGCTGTGTCCACTCTCCCACGGGAGACAGGCAGAGAGGGTGCTGTGTGGATCTGGCTATGTACACTGATCCATGGCAGACGTGCAGGCAGGGCGCAGTGCGGATCTGGTGTGTCCACTCACCCACGGGAGACGGGCAGAGAGGGTGCTGTGTGGATCTGGCTATGTACACTGACCCATGGCAGACGTGCAGGCAGGGCGCAGTGCGGATCTGGTGTGTCCACTCACCCACGGGAGACGGGCAGGCAGGGCGCAGTGCGGAACTGGCTGTGTCCACTCTCCCACGGCAGACGGGCAGAGAGGGTGCTGTGTGGATCTGGCTATGTCCACTGACCCACGGCAGATGGGCAGGCAGGGCGCAGTGTGGATCTGGCTGTGTCCACTCACCCACGACAGACGGGCAGGCAGGGCGCAGTGCGGATCTGGCTGTGTCCACTAACCCACGGCAGACGGGCAGGCAGTGCGCAGTGCGGATCTGGCTGTGTCCACTCACACATGGGAGACGGGCAGGCTTGGCGCGGTGTGGATCTGGCTGTGTCCACACTCCCACGGGAGACGGGCAGGCAAGGCGCACTGTGGATCTGGCTGTGTCCACTCACCCACGGCAGACGGGCAGGCAGGGCGCAGTGCGGATCTGGCTGTTTCCACTCACCCACGGGAGACGGGCAGAGAGGGTGCTGTGTGGATCTAGCTATGTCCACTGACCCACGGCACACGGGCAGGCAGGGCGCAGTGCGGATCTGGCTGTGTCCCCTCACCCACGGCAGACGGTCAGGCAGGGTGCAGTGCGGAATTGGCTGTGTCCACTCACCCACGGGGGACAAGTAGGCAAGGCACAGTGTGGATCTGGCTGTGTCCACTCACCCACGGGAGACGGGCAGAGAGGGTCCTGTGAGGATCTGGCTATGTCCACTGACCCACGGCAGACTGCAAGCAGGGCGCAGGCGGATCTGGCTGTGTCCACTCACCCACGGCAGACGGGCAGGCAGGGCGCAGTGCGGATCTGGCTGTGTCCACTCACCCACGAGAGACGGGCAAGCAAGGCACAGTGTGGATCTGGCTGTGTCCACTCACCCACGGGAGACGGGCAGGCAGGGAGCAGTGCGCATCTGGCTGTGTCCAATCACACACGGTAGACGGGCAGAGAGGGTGCTGTGTGGATCTGGCTATGTACACTGACCCACGGCAGACGGCCAGGCAGAGCGCTGTGCGGATCTGGCTGTGTCCACTCACCCACGGCAGACGGTCAGGAAGGGTGCAGTGCGGATCTGGCTGTGTCCACTCACCCACGGCAGACTGGCAGGCAGGGCACAGTGCGGATCTGGCTGTGTCCACTCACCCACGGGAGACGGGTAGGCAAGGCGCAGTGTGGATCTGGCTGTGTCCACTCACCCACGGGAGACGGGCAGAGAGGGTGCTGTGTGGATCTGGCTATGTCCACTGACCCAGGGCAGACGGGCAGGCAGGGCGCAGTGCGGATCTGGCTGTGTCCCCTCACCCACGGCAGACGGTCAGGCAGGGCGCAGTCTGGATCTGGCTGTGACCACTCACCCACGGGAGAGGGGCAGGCAGGGCGCATTGCGGATCTGGCTGTGTCCACTCACCCACGGCAGACGGGCAGGCAGTGCGCAGTGCGGATCTGGCTATGTCCACTCACCCATGGGAGACGGGCAGGCAAGGCGCAGTGTGGATCTGGCTGTGTCCACTCACACACGGTAGACGGGCAGAGAGGGTGCCGTGTGGATCTGGCTATGTCCACTGACACACGGCAAACGGGCAGGCCGGGCGCAGTGCGGATCTCGCGGTGTCCACTCACCCAAGGGAGACGGGCAGGCAGGGCGCAGTGCGGATCTGGCTGTGTCCACTCACCCAAGGGAGACGGGCAGGCAAGGCGCAGTGTGGATCTGGCTGTGTCCACTCACCCACGGGAGACGGGCAGAGAGGGTGCTGTGTGGTCTGGCTATGTCCACTGACCGACGGCAGAAAGGCAGGCAGGGCGCAGTGCGGATCTGGCTGTGTCCCCTCACCGACGGCAGACGGTCAGGCAGGGCGCAGTGCGGATCTGGCTGTGTCCACTCACCCACGGGAGACGGGCAGGCAGGGCGCAGTGCGGATCTGGCTTTGTCCACTCACCCACGGCAGACGGGCAGGCAGGGCGCAGTGCGTATCTGGCTGTGTCCACTCACCCACGGGAGACGGTCAGACAAGGCGCAGTGTGGATCTGGCTGTGTCCAATCACCCACAGGAGACGGGCAAGCGGGTGCTGTGTGGATCTGGCTATGTACACTGACCCATGGCAGACGGGCAGGCAGGGCGGGGTGCGGATCCGGCTGTGTCCACTCACCCATGGCAGACGGTCAGGAAGGGCGCAGTGCGGATCTGGCTGTGTCCACTCACCCACCGGAGACGGGCAGTCAGGGTGCAGTGTGGATCTGGCTGTGTCCACTCACCCACGGGAGACGGGCAGGCAATGTGCACTGTGGATCTTGCTGTGACCACACACCCACGGGAGAAGGGCAGAGAGGGTGCTGTGTGGATCTAGGTATGTCCACCAACCCACGGAAGACGGTCAGGCAGGGCGCAGTGCGGATCTGGCTGTGTTAACTCACCCACGGCAGACGGGCAGGCAGGGCGCAGTGCGGATCTGGCTGTGTCCACTCACCCACGGGAGACGGGTAGGCCAAGCGTAGTGTGGATCTGGCTGTGTTAACTCACCCACGGCAGACGGGCAGGCAGGGCGCAGTGCGGATCTGGCTGTGTCCACTCACCCACGGGAGACGGGCAGGCAAGGCGCAGTGTGGATCTGGCTGTGTCCACTCACGCACGGGAGACGGGCAGAGAGGGTGCTGTGTGGATCTGGCTATGTCCACTGACCCACGGCAGACGGGCAGGCAGGGCGCAGTGCGGACCTGGCTGTGTCCAATCACCCACGGCAGACGGGCAGGCAGGGCGCAGTGCGGATCTGGTTGTGTGCACTCACCCACGGGAGACGGGCAGGCAAGGCACTGTGTGGATTTGAGTGTGTCCACTCACGCACGGGAGACGGGCAGAGAGGGTGTTGTGTGGATCTGGCAAAATCCACTGACCCACGGCAGACGGGCAGGCAGGGCGCAGTGCGGATCTGGCTGTGTCCACTCACCCACGGCAGACGGTCCGGAAGGGCGCAATGCGGATCTGGCTGTGTCCAATCACCCACGGCAGATGGGCAGGCAGGGCGCAGTGCGGATCTGGCTGTGTCCACTCACCCACGGCAGACTGTCAGGCAGGGCACAGTGCTGATCTGGCTGTGTCCACTCACCCACGGGAGACGTGTAGGCAAGGCGCAGTGTGGATCTGGCTGTGTCCACTCATCCACGGGATACGGGTAGAGAGGGTGCTGTGTGGATCTGGCTACGTCCACTGACCCACGGCAGACGGGCAGGCAGGGCGCAGTGCGGATCTGGCTGTGTCCACTCACCCACGGCAGACGGGCAGGCTGAGGGCAGTGCGGATCTGGCTGTGTCCACTCACCCACGGGAGACAGGCAGGCAAGGCGCAAAGTGGATCTGGCTGTGTCAACTCACCCACGGGAGATGGGCAGAGAGGGTGCCGTGTGGATCTGGCTATGTCCATTGACCCACGGCAGACGGGCAAGCAGGGCACAGTGCGGATCTGGCTGTGTCCACTCACCCACGGCAGACGGTCAGGCAGGGCGCAGTGAGGATCTGGCTGTGTACTGTCACCCACGAGAGACGGGCAGGCAGGGCGCAGTGCGGATCTGGCTGTGTCCACTCACCCACCGCAGACGGGCAGGCAGGGCGCACTGCGGATCTGGCTGTGTCCACTCACCCACGGGAGACAGGCAGAGAGGGTGCTGTGTGGATCTGGCTATGTCCAGTGACCCACAGCAGACGGGCAGGCAGGGCGCAGTGTGGATCTGGCTGTGTCCACTCACCCACGGCAGACGGGCAGGCAGGGAACAGTTTGGATCTGGCTGTGTTTACTCACCCACGGGAGACCGGCAGGCAAGGCGCAGTGTGGATCTGGCTGTGTCCAATCACCCACGGGAGACGGGCAGAGGGGGTGCTGTGTGGATCTGGCTATGTACACTGACCCACGGCAGACGGGCCGGCAGGGCGGTGTGCGGATCTGGCTGTGTCCACTCACCCACAGCAGACGGTCAGGAAGGGCGCAGTGCGGTTCTGGCTGTGTCCACTCACCCACGGGAGACGGATAGGCAGGGCGCAGTGCGGATCTGGCTGTGTCCACTCTCCCACGGGAGACGGGCAGGCAGGGCGCAGTGTGGATATGGTTGTGTTCACTCACCCACGGGAGACGGGCAGAGAGGGTGCTGTGTGGATCTGGCTATGTACACTGACCTACGGCAGACGGTCAGGAAGGGCGCAGTGCGGATCTGGCTGTGTCCACTCACCCATGGGAGACGGGCAGGCAGGGCGCAGTGCGGATCTGGCTGTGTCCACTCAGCACGGGAGACGGGCAGGCAGGGCGCAGTGCGGATATGGCTGTGTTCACTCACCCACGGGAGACGGGCAGAGAGGGTGCTGTGTGGATCTGGCTACGTCCACTGACCCACGGCAGACGGGCAGGCAGGGCGCAGTGCGGATCTGGCTGTGTCCACTCACCCAAGGCAGACGGGCAGGCTGAGGGCAGTGCGGATCTGGCTGTGTCCACTCACCCACGGGAGACAGGCAGGCAAGGCGCAAAGTGGATCTGGCTGTGTCAACTCACCCACGGGAGATGGGCAGAGAGGGTGCCGTGTGGATCTGGCTATGTCCATTGACCCACGGCAGCCGGGCAAGCAGGGCACACTGCGGATCTAGCTGTGTCCACTCACCCACGGCAGACGGTCAGGCAGGGCGCAGTGAGGATCTGGCTGTGTCCTCTCACCCACGAGAGACGGGCAGGCAGGGCGCAGTGCGGATCTGGCTGTGTCCACTCACCCACCGCAGACGGGCAGGCAGGGCGCACTGCGGATCTGGCTGTGTCCACTCACCCACGGGAGACGGGCAGAAAGGGTGCTGTGTGGATATTGCTATGTCCACTGACCCACGGCAGACGGGAAGGCAGGGCGCATTGTGGATCTGGCTGTGTCCCCTCACCCACGGCAGACGGTCAGGCAGGGCACAGTGCGGATCTGGCTGTGTCCACTCACCCACGGGAGACGGGTAGGCAAGGCGCAGTGTGGATCTGGCTGTGTCCACTCACCCACGTGAGACGGGCAGAGAGGGTGCTGTGGGGATCTGGCTATGTCCACTGATCCACGGCAGACGGGCAGGCAGGGCGCAATGCGTATCTGGCTGTGTCCCCTCTCTCACGGCAGACGGTCAGGCAGGGCGCAATCTGGATCTGGCTGTGTGCACTCACCCATGGGAGACGGGCAGGCAGTGCGCAGTGCGGATTTCGCTGTGTCTACTCACCCACTGGAGACGGGCAGGCTGTGCGCAGTGCGGATCTGGCTGTGTCCACTCACCCACGGGAGACGGGCAGGCAGGGCGCAGTGCGGATCTGGCTGTGTCCAATCACCCACTGCAGACGGGCAGGCAGGGCGCAGTGCGGATATGGCTGTGTCCACTCACCCACGGGAGACGGGCAGGCAAGGCGCAGTGTGGATCTGGCTGTGTCCACTCACCCACGGGAGACGGGCAGGCAGGGAACAGTGCGGATCTGGCTGTGTCCACTCACCCACGGGAGACCGGCAGGCAGGGCCCAGTGCGGATCTGGTGTGTCCACTCACCCACGGGAGACGGGCAGAGAGGGTGCTGTGTGGATCTGGCTACGTCCACTGACCCACGGCAGACGGGCAGGCAGGGCGCAGTGCGGATCTGGCTGTGTCCACTCACCCACGGCAGACGGGCAGGCTGAGGGCAGTGCGGATCTGGCTGTGTCCACTCACCCACGGGAGACAGGCAGGCAAGGCGCAAAGTGGATCTGGCTGTGTCAACTCACCCACGGGAGATGGGCAGAGAGGGTGCCGTGTGGATCTGGCTATGTCCATTGACCCACGGCAGACGGGCAAGCAGGGCACAGTGCGGATCTGGCTGTGTCCACTCACCCACGGCAGACGGTCAGGCAGGGCGCAGTGAGGATCTGGCTGTGTCCTGTCACCCACGAGAGACGGGCAGGCAGGGCGCAGTGCGGATCTGGCTGTGTCCACTCACCCACTGCAGACGGGCAGGCAGGGCGCACTGCGGATCTGGCTGTGTCCACTCACCCACGGGAGACAGGCAGAGAGGGTGCTGTGTGGATCTGGCTATGTCCAGTGACCCACAGCAGACGGGCAGGCAGGGCGCAGTGTGGATCTGGCTGTGTCCACTCACCCACGGCAGACGGGCAGGCAGGGAACAGTTTGGATCTGGCTGTGTTTACTCACCCACGGGAGACCGGCAGGCAAGGCGCAGTGTGGATCTGGCTGTGTCCAATCACCCACGGGAGACGGGCAGAGGGGGTGCTGTGTGGATCTGGCTATGTACACTGACCCACGGCAGACGGGCCGGCAGGGCGGTGTGCGGATCTGGCTGTGTCCACTCACCCACAGCAGACGGTCAGGAAGGGCGCAGTGCGGTTCTGGCTGTGTCCACTCACCCACGGGAGTCGGATAGGCAGGGCGCAGTGCGGATCTGGCTGTGTCCACTCTCCCACGGGAGACGGGAAGGCAGGGCGCAGTGTGGATATGGTTGTGTTCACTCACCCACGGGAGACGGGCAGAGAGGGTGCTGTGTGGATCTGGCTATGTACACTGACCTACGGCAGACGGTCAGGAAGGGCGCAGTGCGGATCTGGCTGTGTCCACTCACCCACGGGAGACGGATAGGCAGGGCGCAGTGCGGATCTGGCTGTGTCCACTCAGCACGGGAGACGGGCAGGCAGGGCGCAGTGCGGATATGGCTGTGTTCACTCACCCACGGGAGACGGGCAGAGAGGGTGCTGTGTGGATCTGGCTACGTCCACTGACCCACGGCAGACGGGCAGGCAGGGCGCAGTGCGGATCTGGCTGTGTCCACTCACCCAAGGCAGACGGGCAGGCTGAGGGCAGTGCGGATCTGGCTGTGTCCACTCACCCACGGGAGACAGGCAGGCAAGGCGCAAAGTGGATCTGGCTGTGTCAACTCACCCACGGGAGATGGGCAGAGAGGGTGCCGTGTGGATCTGGCTATGTCCATTGACCCACGGCAGCCGGGCAAGCAGGGCACACTGCGGATCTAGCTGTGTCCACTCACCCACGGCAGACGGTCAGGCAGGGCGCAGTGAGGATCTGGCTGTGTCCTCTCACCCACGAGAGATGGGCAGGCAGGGCGCAGTGCGGATCTGGCTGTGTCCACTCACCCACCGCAGACGGGCAGGCAGGGCGCACTGCGGATCTGGCTGTGTCCACTCACCCACGGGAGACGGGCAGAAAGGGTGCTGTGTGGATATTGCTATGTCCACTGACCCACGGCAGACGGGCAGGCAGGGCGCATTGTGGATCTGGCTGTGTCCCCTCACCCACGGCAGACGGTCAGGCAGGGCGCAGTGCGGATCTGGCTGTGTCCACTCACCCACGGGAGACGGGTATGCAAAGCGCAGTGCGGATCTGGCTGTGTCCACTCACCCACGAGAGACGGGCAAGCAAGGCACAGTGTGGATCTGGCTGTGTCCACTCACCCACGGGAGACGGGCAGGCAGGGAGCAGTGCGTATCTGGCTGTGTCCACTCACCCACGGGAGACGGGCAGGCAGGGAGCAGTGCGCATCTGGCTGTGTCCAATCACACACGGTAGACGGGCAGAGAGGGTGCTGTGTGGATCTGGCTATGTACACTGACCCACGGCAGACGGCCAGGCAGAGCGCTGTGCGGATCTGGCTGTGTCCACTCACCCACGGCAGACGGTCAGGAAGGGTGCAGTGCGGATCTGGCTGTGTCCACTCACCCACGGCAGACTGGCAGGCAGGGCACAGTGCGGATCTGGCTGTGTCCACTCACCCACGGGAGACGGGTAGGCAAGGCGCAGTGTGGATCTGGCTGTGTCCACTCACCCACGGGAGACGGGCAGAGAGGGTGCTGTGTGGATCTGGCTATGTCCACTGACCCAGGGCAGACGGGCAGGCAGGGCGCAGTGCGGATCTGGCTGTGTCCCCTCACCCACGGCAGACGGTCAGGCAGGGCGCAGTCTGGATCTGGCTGTGACCACTCACCCACGGGAGAGGGGCAGGCAGGGCGCATTGCGGATCTGGCTGTGTCCACTCACCCACGGCAGACGGGCAGGCAGTGCGCAGTGCGGATCTGGCTATGTCCACTCACCCATGGGAGACGGGCAGGCAAGGCGCAGTGTGGATCTGGCTGTGTCCACTCACACACGGTAGACGGGCAGAGAGGGTGCCGTGTGGATCTGGCTATGTCCACTGACACACGGCAAACGGGCAGGCCAGGCGCAGTGCGGATCTCGCGGTGTCCACTCACCCAAGGGAGACGGGCAGGCAGGGCGCAGTGCGGATCTGGCTGTGTCCACTCACCCAAGGGAGACGGGCAGGCAAGGCGCAGTGTGGATCTGGCTGTGTCCACTCACCCACGGGAGACGGGCAGAGAGGGTGCTGTGTGGTCTGGCTATGTCCACTGACCGACGGCAGAAAGGCAGGCAGGGCGCAGTGCGGATCTGGCTGTGTCCCCTCACCGACGGCAGACGGTCAGGCAGGGCGCAGTGCGGATCTGGCTGTGTCCACTCACCCACGGGAGACGGGCAGGCAGGGCGCAGTGCGGATCTGGCTTTGTCCACTCACCCACGGCAGACGGGCAGGCAGGGCGCAGTGCGTATCTGGCTGTGTCCACTCACCCACGGGAGACGGTCAGACATGGCGCAGTGTGGATCTGGCTGTGTCCAATCACCCACAGGAGACGGGCAAGCGGGTGCTGTGTGGATCTGGCTATGTACACTGACCCATGGCAGACGGGCAGGCAGGGCGGGGTGCGGATCCGGCTGTGTCCACTCACCCATGGCAGACGGTCAGGAAGGGCGCAGTGCGGATCTGGCTGTGTCCACTCACCCACCGGAGACGGGCAGTCAGGGTGCAGTGTGGATCTGGCTGTGTCCACTCACCCACGGGAGACGGGCAGGCAATGTGCACTGTGGATCTTGCTGTGACCACACACCCACGGGAGAAGGGCAGAGAGGGTGCTGTGTGGATCTAGGTATGTCCACCAACCCACGGAAGACGGGCAGGCAGGGCGCAGTGCGGATCTGGCTGTGTTAACTCACCCACGGCAGACGGGCAGGCAGGGCGCAGTGCGGATCTGGCTGTGTCCACTCACCCACGGGAGACGGGTAGGCCAAGCGTAGTGTGGATCTGGCTGTGTTAACTCACCCACGGCAGACGGGCAGGCAGGGCGCAGTGCGGATCTGGCTGTGTCGACTCACCCACGGGAGACGGGCAGGCAAGGCGCAGTGTGGATCTGGCTGTGTCCACTCACGCACGGGAGACGGGCAGAGAGGGTGCTGTGTGGATCTGGCTATGTCCACTGACCCACGGCAGACGGGCAGGCAGGGCGCAGTGCGGATCTGGCTGTGTCCAATCACCCACGGCAGACGGGCAGGCAGGGCGCAGTGCGGATCTGGTTGTGTGCACTCACCCACGGGAGACGGGCAGGCAAGGCACTGTGTGGATTTGAGTGTGTCCACTCACGCACGGGAGACGGGCAGAGAGGGTGTTGTGTGGATCTGGCAAAATCCACTGACCCACGGCAGACGGGCAGGCAGGGCGCAGTGCGGATCTGGCTGTGTCCACTCACCCACGGCAGACGGTCCGGAAGGGCGCAATGCGGATCTTGCTGTGTCCAATCACCCACGGCAGATGGGCAGGCAGGGCGCAGTGCGGATCTGGCTGTGTCCACTCACCCACGGCAGACTGTCAGGCAGGGCACAGTGCTGATCTGGCTGTGTCCACTCACCCACGGGAGACGTGTAGGCAAGGCGCAGTGTGGATCTGGCTGTGTCCACTCATCCACGGGATACGGGTAGAGAGGGTGCTGTGTGGATCTGGCTACGTCCACTGACCCACGGCAGACGGGCAGGCAGGGCGCAGTGCGGATCTGGCTGTGTCCACTCACCCACGGCAGACGGGCAGGCTGAGGGCAGTGCGGATCTGGCTGTGTCCACTCACCCACGGGAGACAGGCAGGCAAGGCGCAAAGTGGATCTGGCTGTGTCAACTCACCCACGGGAGATGGGCAGAGAGGGTGCCGTGTGGATCTGGCTATGTCCATTGACCCACGGCAGACGGGCAAGCAGGGCACAGTGCGGATCTGGCTGTGTCCACTCACCCACGGCAGACGGTCAGGCAGGGCGCAGTGAGGATCTGGCTGTGTCCTGTCACCCACGAGAGACGGGCAGGCAGGGCGCAGTGCGGATCTGGCTGTGTCCACTCACCCACCGCAGACGGGCAGGCAGGGCGCACTGCGGATCTGGCTGTGTCCACTCACCCACGGGAGACAGGCAGAGAGGGTGCTGTGTGGATCTGGCTATGTCCAGTGACCCACAGCAGACGGGCAGGCAGGGCGCAGTGTGGATCTGGCTGTGTCCACTCACCCACGGCAGACGGGCAGGCAGGGAACAGTTTGGATCTGGCTGTGTTTACTCACCCACGGGAGACCGGCAGGCAAGGCGCAGTGTGGATCTGGCTGTGTCCAATCACCCACGGGAGACGGGCAGAGGGGGTGCTGTGTGGATCTGGCTATGTACACTGACCCACGGCAGACGGGCCGGCAGGGCGGTGTGCGGATCTGGCTGTGTCCACTCACCCACAGCAGACGGTCAGGAAGGGCGCAGTGCGGTTCTGGCTGTGTCCACTCACCCACGGGAGACGGATAGGCAGGGCGCAGTGCGGATCTGGCTGTGTCCACTCTCCCACGGGAGACGGGCAGGCAGGGCGCAGTGTGGATATGGTTGTGTTCACTCACCCACGGGAGACGGGCAGAGAGGGTGCTGTGTGGATCTGGCTATGTACACTGACCTACGGCAGACGGTCAGGAAGGGCGCAGTGCGGATCTGGCTGTGTCCACTCACCCACGGGAGACGGATAGGCAGGGCGCAGTGCGGATCTGGCTGTGTCCACTCAGCACGGGAGACGGGCAGGCAGGGCGCAGTGCGGATATGGCTGTGTTCACTCACCCACGGGAGACGGGCAGAGAGGGTGCTGTGTGGATCTGGCTACGTCCACTGACCCACGGCAGACGGGCAGGCAGGGCGCAGTGCGGATCTGGCTGTGTCCACTCACCCAAGGCAGACGGGCAGGCTGAGGGCAGTGCGGATCTGGCTGTGTCCACTCACCCACGGGAGACAGGCAGGCAAGGCGCAAAGTGGATCTGGCTGTGTCAACTCACCCACGGGAGATGGGCAGAGAGGGTGCCGTGTGGATCTGGCTATGTCCATTGACCCACGGCAGCCGGGCAAGCAGGGCACACTGCGGATCTAGCTGTGTCCACTCACCCACGGCAGACGGTCAGGCAGGGCGCAGTGAGGATCTGGCTGTGTCCTCTCACCCACGAGAGACGGGCAGGCAGGGCGCAGTTCGGATCTGGCTGTGTCCACTCACCCACCGCAGACGGGCAGGCAGGGCGCACTGCGGATCTGGCTGTGTCCACTCACCCACGGGAGACGGGCAGAAAGGGTGCTGTGTGGATATTGCTATGTCCACTGACCCACGGCAGACGGGCAGGCAGGGCGCATTGTGGATCTGGCTGTGTCCCCTCACCCACGGCAGACGGTCAGGCAGGGCGCAGTGCGGATCTGGCTGTGTCCACTCATTCACGGGAGACGGGTAGGCAAGGCGCAGTGTGGATCTGGCTGTGTCCACTCACCCACGTGAGACGGGCAGAGAGGGTGCTGTGGGGATCTGGCTATGTCCACTGATCCACGGCAGACGGGCAGGCAGGGCGCAATGCGTATCTGGCTGTGTCCCCTCTCTCACGGCAGACGGTCAGGCAGGGCGCAATCTGGATCTGGCTGTGTGCACTCACCCATGGGAGACGGGCAGGCAGTGCGCAGTGCGGATTTCGCTGTGTCTTCTCACCCACTGGAGACGGGCAGGCTGTGCGCAGTGCGGATCTGGCTGTGTCCACTCACCCACGGGAGACGGGCAGGCAGGGCGCAGTGCGGATCTGGCTGTGTCCAATCACCCACTGCAGACGGGCAGGCAGGGCGCAGTGCGGATATGGCTGTGTCCACTCACCCACGGGAGACGGGCAGGCAAGGCGCAGTGTGGATCTGGCTGTGTCCACTCACCCACGGGAGACGGGCAGGCAGGGCGCAGTGCGGATCTGGCTGTGTCCACTCACCCACGGGAGACCGGCAGGCAGGGCCCAGTGCGGATCTGGTGTGTCCACTCACCCACGGGAGACGGGCAGAGAGGGTGCTGTGTGGATCTGGCTACGTCCACTGACCCACGGCAGACGGGCAGGCAGGGCGCAGTGCGGATCTGGCTGTGTCCACTCACCCACGGCAGACGGGCAGGCTGAGGGCAGTGCGGATCTGGCTGTGTCCACTCACCCACGGGAGACAGGCAGGCAAGGCGCAAAGTGGATCTGGCTGTGTCAACTCACCCACGGGAGATGGGCAGAGAGGGTGCCGTGTGGATCTGGCTATGTCCATTGACCCACGGCAGACGGGCAAGCAGGGCACAGTGCGGATCTGGCTGTGTCCACTCACCCACGGCAGACGGTCAGGCAGGGCGCAGTGAGGATCTGGCTGTGTCCTGTCACCCACGAGAGACGGGCAGGCAGGGCGCAGTGCGGATCTGGCTGTGTCCACTCACCCACCGCAGACGGGCAGGCAGGGCGCACTGCGGATCTGGCTGTGTCCACTCACCCACGGGAGACAGGCAGAGAGGGTGCTGTGTGGATCTGGCTATGTCCAGTGACCCACAGCAGACGGGCAGGCAGGGCGCAGTGCGGATCTGGCTGTGTCGACTCACCCACGGGAGACGGGCAGGCAAGGCGCAGTGTGGATCTGGCTGTGTCCACTCACGCACGGGAGACGGGCAGAAAGGGTGCTGTGTGGATCTGGCTATGTCCACTGACCCACGGCAGACGGGCAGGCAGGGCGCAGTGCGGATCTGGCTGTGTCCAATCACCCACGGCAGACGGGCAGGCAGGGCGCAGTGCGGATCTGGTTGTGTGCACTCACCCACGGGAGACGGGCAGGTAAGGCACTGTGTGGATTTGAGTGTGTCCACTCACGCACGGGAGACGGGCAGGCAGGGCGCAGTGCGGATCTGGCTGTGTCCACTCACCCACGGCAGACGGTCCGGAAGGGCGCAATGCGGATCTGGCTGTGTCCAATCACCCACGGCAGATGGGCAGGCAGGGCGCAGTGCGGATCTGGCGGTGTCCACTCACCCACGGCAGACTGTCACGCAGAGCACAGTGCTAATCTGGCTGTGTACACTCACCCACGGGAGACGTGTAGGCAAGGCGCAGTGTGGATCTGTCTGTGTCCACTCATCCACGGGAGACGGGTAGAGAGGGTGCTGTGTGGATCTGGCTACGTCCACTGACCCACGGCAGACGGGCAGGCAGGGCGCAGTGCGGATCTGGCTGTGTCCACTCACCCACGGCAGACGGGCAGGCTGAGGGCAGTGCGGATCTGGCTGTGTCCACTCACCCACGGGAGACAGGCAGGCAAGGCGCAAAGTGGATCTGGCTGTGTCAACTCACCCACGGGAGATGGGCAGAGAGGGTGCCGTGTGGATCTGGCTATGTCCATTGACCCACGGCAGACGGGCAAGCAGGGCACAGTGCGGATCTGGCTGTGTCCACTCACCCACGGCAGACGGTCAGGCAGGGCGCAGTGAGGATCTGGCTGTGTCCTGTCACCCACGAGAGACGGGCAGTCAGGGCGCAGTGCGGATCTGGCTGTGTCCACTCACCCACCGCAGACGGGCAGGCAGGGCGCACTGCGGATCTGGCTGTGTCCACTCACCCACGGGAGACAGGCAGAGAGGGTGCTGTGTGGATCTGGCTATGTCCAGTGACCCACAGCAGACGGGCAGGCAGGGCGCAGTGTGGATCTGGCTGTGTCCACTCACCCACGGCAGACGGGCAGGCAGGGAACAGTTTGGATCTGGCTGTGTTTACTCACCCACGGGAGACCTGCAGGCAAGGCGCAGTGTGGATCTGGCTGTGTCCAATCACCCACGGCAGATGGGCACGCAGGGTGCAGTGCGTATCTGGCTGTGTCCACTCACCCAGGGGAGACGGGTGGTCAAGGCGAACTGTGGATCTGGCTGTGACCACTCACCCACGGCAGACAGGCAGGCAGGGCGCAGTGCGGATCTGGCTGTGTCCACTCACACATGAGAGACGGGCAGGCAAGGCGCAGTGCGGGTCTGGCTGTGTCCACTCACCCACGGGAGACGGATAGGCAGGGCGCAGTGCGGATCTGGCTGTGTCCACTCTCCCACGGGAGACGGGCAGGCAGGGCGCAGTGTGGATATGGTTGTGTTCACTCACCCACGGGAGACGGGCAGAGAGGGTGCTGTGTGGATCTGGCTATGTCTACTGACCCACGGCAGATGAGCATGCAGGGCGCAGTGCGGATTTGGCTGTGTCCACTCACCCACGACAGATGGGAAGGCAGGGCGCAGTGCGGATTTGGCTGTGTCCACTCACCCACGGGAGACGGGCAGGCAAGGCGCAGTGTGGATCTGGCTGTGTCCACTCACCCACGGGAGACGGGCAGAGAGGGTGCTGTGTGGATCTGGCTATGTCCACTGACCCACGGCAGACGGGCAGGCAGGGAGCAGTGCGGATCTGGCTGTGTCCACTCACCCACGGCAGACGGGCAGGCCAGGCGCAGAGCGGATCTGGCTGTGTCCACTCACCCACGGGAGACGGGCAGAGAGGGTGCTATGTGGATCTGGCTATGTACACTGACCCACGGCAGACGGGCAGGCAGGGCGCAGTGCGGATCTGGCTCTGTCCAATCACCCACGGCAGACGGGCACGCAGGGTGCACTGCGGATCTGGCTGTGTGCACTCACCCACGGGAGACGGACAGGCAAGGCACTGTGTGGATCTTGCTGTGTCCACTCACCCACGGGAGACGGGCAGAGAGGGTGCTGTGTGGATCTGGCAATATCCACTGACCCACGGCAGACGGGCAGGAAGGGCGCAGTGCGGATCTGGCTGTATCCACTCACCCACGGCAGACGGTCTGTCAGGGCGCAATGCGGATCTGGCTGTGTCCAATCACCCACGGCAGATGGGCAGGCAGGGCGCAGTGCGGATCTGGCTGTGTCCACTCACCCACGGCAGATGGTCAGGCAGGGCGCAGTGCGGATCTGGCTGTGTCCACTCACCCACGGGAGACGGGTAGGCAAGGCGCAGTGTGGATTTGGCTGTGTCCACTCACCCACGGGAGACGGGCAGAGAGGGTGCCGTGTGGATCTGGCTACGTCCACTGACCCACGGCAGACGGGCAGGCAGTGCGCAGTGCGGATCTGGCTGTGTCCACTCACCCACGGCAGACGGGCAGGCAGAGGGCAGTGCGGATCTGGCTGTGTACACTCACCCACGGGAGATATGCAGGCAAGGCGCAGTGTGGATCTGGCTGTGTCAACTCACCCACGGGAGTTGGGCAGAGAGGGTGCCGTGAGGATCTGGCTATGTCCACTGACCCACGGCAGACGGGCAGGCAGTGCGCAGTGCGGATCTGGCTGTGTCCACTCACCCACGGCAGACGGGCAGGCAGAGTGCAGTGCGGATCTGGCTGTGTCCACTCACCCACGGGAGACAGGCAGGCAAGGCGCAGTGTGGATCTGGCTGTGTCAACTCACCCACGGGAGATGGGCAGAGAGGGTGCCGTGTGGATCTGGCTGTGTCCACAAACCCATGGCAGACGGGCAGGCAGTTTGCAGTGCGGTCTGGCGGTGTCCACTCACCCACGGGAGACGGGCAGGCAGGGCGCAGTGCGGGTCTGGCTGTGTCCACTCTCCCACGGGAGACGGGCAGGCAGGGCGCAGTGCGGAACTGGCTGTGTCCACTCACCAACGGCAGACGGTCAGGCAGGGCGCAGTGCGGATATGGCTGTGTCCTCTCACCCACGGGAGATTGGCAGGCAGGGTGCAGTGTGCATCTGGCTGTGTCCACTCACCCTCGGGACACGGGCATAGAGGGTGCTATGTGGTTCTGTCTATGTCCACTGACCCACGGCAGACGGGCAGGCAGGGCGCAGTGCGGATCTGGCTGTGTCCACTCACCCACGGCAGATGGTCAGGCAGGGCGCAGTGCGGATCTGGCTGTGTCCACTCACCCACGGCAGACGGTACGGCACGGCGCAGTGCGGATCTGGGTGTGTCCACTCACGCACGGCAAACGGGCAGACAGGGCGCAGTGCGGATCTGGCTGTGTCCACTCACCCACGGGAGACGGGGAAGCAAGGCGCAGTGTGTATATGGCTGTGTCCACTCACCCACGGTAGATGGGAAAGCAGGGCGCAGTGCGGATCTGGCTGTGTCCACTCACCCACGGGAGACGGGCAGGAAAGGCGCAGTGTGGATCTGGCTGTGTCCACTCACCGACGGGAGACGGGCAGAGAGGGTGCTGTGTGGATCTGGCTATGTCCACTGACACACGGCAGACGGGCAGGCAGGGCGCAGTGCGGATCTGGCTGTGTCCAATCACCCTCGGCAGATGGGCAGGCAGGGCACAGTGCGGATCTGGCTGTGTCCACTCACCCACGGCAGACGGTCAGGCAGGGCGCAGTGCGGATCTGGCTGTGTCCACTCACCCACGGCAGACGGTCAGGCAGGGCGCAGTGCGGATCTGGCTGTGTCCTCTCACCCACGGGAGACGGGCAGGCAGGGCGCAGTGCGGATCTGGCTGTGTCCACTCACCCATGGGAGATGTGCAGGCAGGGCGCAGTGCGGATTTGGCTGTGTCCACTCACCCACGGGAGACGGGCAGGCAAGGCACAGTGTGGATCTGGCTGTGTCCACTCACCCATGGGAGACGGGCAGAGAGGGTGCTGTGTGGATCTGGCAATATCCACTGACCCACGGCAGACGGGCAGGCAGGGCGCAGTTCGGATCTGGCTGTGTCCACTCACCCACTGGAGACGGGCTGGCAAGGCGCAGTGTAGATCTGCCTGTGTCCACTCACCCACGGGAGACCGGCAAGAGGGTGCCGTGTGGATCTGGTTATGTACACTGACCTACGGCAGACGGTCAGGAAGGGCGCAGTGCGGATCTGGCTGTGTCCACTCACCCACGGGAGACGGATAGGCAGGGCGCAGTGCGGATCTGGCTGTGTCCACTCACCCACGGGAGACGGGCAGGCAGGGCGCAGTGTGGATATGGCTGTGTTCACTCACCCACGGGAGACGGGCAGAGAGGGTGCTGTGTGGATCTGGCTATGTACACTGACCTACGGCAGACGGTCAGGAACGGCGCAGTGCGGATCTGGCTGTGTCCACTCACCCACGGGAGACGGATAGGCAGGGCGCAGTGCGGATCTGGCTGTGTCCACTCACCCACGGGAGACGGGCAGGCAGGGCGCAGTGCGGATATGGCTGTGTTCACTCACCCACGGGAGACGGGCAGAGAGGGTGCTGTGTGGATCTGGCTATGTCCACTGACCCACGGCAGACGGGCAGGCAAGGCGCAGTGCGGATCTGGCTGTGTCCAATCACCCACGGCAGATGGGCACGCAGGGTGCAGTGCGTATCTGGCTGTGTCCACTCACCCAGTGGAGACGGGCAGCCAAGGCGCACTGTGGATCTGGCTGTGACCACTCACCCACGGCAGACAGGCAGGCAGGGCGCAGTGCGGATCTGGCTGTGTCCAATAACCCATGAGAGACGGGCAGGCAAGGCGCAGTGCGGGTCTGGCTGTGTCCAGTCTCCCACGAGAGACGGGCAGGCAGGGCGCAGTGCGGAACTGGCTGTGTCCACTCAAACACGGCAGACGGGCAGGCAGGGCGCAGTGCGGATCTGGCTGTGTCCACTCACCCAACGGAGACGGGCAGGCAAGGCGCAGTGTGGATTTGGCTGTGTCCACTCACCCACGGGAGACGGGCAGAGAGGGTGCTGTGTGGATCTGGCTATGTCCACTGACCCACGGCAGATGAGCATGCAGGGCGCAGTGCGGATTTGGCTGTGTCCACTCACCCACGACAGATGGGAAGGCAAGGCGCAGTGCGGATTTGGCTGTGTCCACTCACCCACAGGAGACGGGCAGGCAAGGCGCAGTGTGGATCTGGCTGTGTCCACTCACCCACGGGAGACGGGCAGAGAGGGTGCTGTGTGGATCTGGCTATGTCCACTGACCCACGGCAGAAGGGCAGGCAGGGCGCAGTGCGGATCTGGCTGTGTCCACTCACCCACGGCAGACGGGCATGCCAGGCGCAGTGCGGATCTGGCTGTGTCCACTCTCCCACGGGAGACGGGCAGAGAGGGTGCTATGTGGATCTGGCTATGTACACTGACCCACGGCAGACGGGCAGGCAGGGCGCAGTGCGGATATGGCTCTGTCCAATCACCCACGGCAGACGGGCACGCAGGGCGCACTGCGGAACTGGCTGTGTGCACTCACCCACGGGAGACGGGCAGGCAAGGCACTGTGTGGATCTGGCTGTGTCCACTCACCCACGGCAGACGGTCTGTCAGGGCGCAATGCGGATCTGGCTGTGTCCAATCACCCACGGCAGATGGGCCGGCAGGGCGCAGTGCGGATCTGGCTGTGTCCACTCACCCACGGCAGATGGTCAGGCAGGGCGCAGTGTGGATCTGGCTGTGTCAACTCACCCACGGGAGAAGGGCAGAGAGGGTGCCGTGTGGATCTGGCTATGTCCACTGACCCACGGCAGACGGGCAAGCAGGGCGCAGTGCGGATCTGGCTGTGTCCACTCACCAACGGCAGACGGTCAGGCAGGGCGCAGTGCGGATCTGGCTGTGTTCTCTCACCCACGGGAGACGGGCATGCAGGGTGTAGTGTGGATCTGGCTGTGTCCACTCACCCACGGGAGACGAGCAGAGAGGGTGCTGTGTGGATCTGGCTATGTACACTGACCCACGGCAGACGGGCAGGCAGGGCGCAGTGCGGATCTGGCTGTGTCCACTCAAACACGGTAGACGGTCAGGAAGGGGGCAGTGCGGATCTGGCTGCGTCCTCTCACCCACGGCACACGGGCAGGCAGGGCGCAGTGCGGATCTGGCTGTGTCCACTCACCCATGGGAGACGGGCAGGCAGGGCGCAGTGCGGATCTGGCTGTGTCCACTCACCCATGGGAGACGGGCAGGCAAGGTGCAGTGTGGATCTGGCTGAGTCCACTCACCCACGGGAGACGGGAAGAGAGGGTGCTGTGTGGATCTGGCTATGTCCATTGACCCACGGCAGACGGGCAGCAGGGCGCAGTTTGGATCTGGCTGTGTCCACTTACCCACGGCAGACGGGCAGGCAGGGCGCAGTGCGGATCTGGCTGTGTCCACAATCCCATGGCAGACGGGCAGGCAGTTTGCAGTGCGGATCTGGCGGTGTCCACTAACCCACGGGAGACGGGCAGGCAGGGCGCAGTGCGGAACTGGCTGTGTCCACTCACCAACGGCAGACGGTCAGGCAGTGCGCAGTGCGGATCTGGCTGTGTTCTCTCACCCACGGGAGACGGGCAGGCAGGGTGCAGTGTGGATCTGGCTGTGTCCACTCACCAACGGGAGACGAGCAGAGAGGGTGCTGTGTGGATCTGGCTATGTACACTGACCCACGGCAGACGGGCAGGCAGGGCGCAGTGCGGATCTGGCTGTGTCCACTCAAACACGGTAGACGGTCAGGAAGGGGGCAGTGCGGATCTGGCTGTGTCCTCTCACCCATGGGAGACGGGCAGGCAGGGCCCAGTGCGGATCTGGCTGTGTCCACTCACCCATGGGAGACGGGCAGGCAAGGTGCAGTGTGGATCTGGCTGAGTCCACTCACACACGGGAGACGGGAAGAGAGGGTGCTGTGTGGATCTGGCTATGTCCATTGACCCACGGCAGACGGGCAGCAGGGCGCAGTTTGGATCTGGCTGTGTCCACTTCCCACGGCAGACGGGCAGGCAGGGCGCAGTGCGGATCTGGCTGTGTCCACAAACCCATGGCAGACGGGCAGGCAGTTTGCAGTGCGGATCTGGCGGTGTCCACTCACCCACGGGAGACGGGCAGGCAGGGCGCATTGCGGGTCTGGCTGTGTCCACTCTCCCACGGGAGACGGGCAGGCAGGGCGCAGTGCGGAACTGGCTGTGTCCACTCACACACGGCAGACGGGCAGGCAGGGCGCAGTGCGGATCTGGCTGTGTCCACTCACCCATGGGAGACGGGCAGGCAAGGCGCAGTGTGGATTTGGCTGTGTCCACTCACCCACGGGAGACGGGCAGAGAGGGTGCTGTGTGGATCTGGCTATGTCCACTGACCCACGGCAGATGAGCATGCAGGGCGCAGTGCGGAACTGGCTGTGTCCACTCACCCACGACAGATGGGAAGGCAAGGCGCAGTGCGGATTTGGCTGTGTCCACTCACCCACAGGAGACGGGCAGGCAAGGCGCAGTGTGGATCTGGCTGTGTCCACTCACCCACGGGAGACGGGCAGAGAGGGTGCTGTGTGGATCTGGCTATGTCCACTGACCCACGGCAGACGGGCAGGCAGGGCGCAGTGCGGATCTGGCTGTGTCCACTCACCCACGGCAGACGGTCAGGCAGGGCCCAGTGCGGATCTGGCGGTGTCCACTCTCCCAAGGGAGACGGGCAGGCAGGGCGCAGTGCGGATCTGGCTATGTCCACTCTCCCACGGGAGACGGGCAGGCAGGGCGCAGTGCGGATCTGGCTGTGTCCACTCACACACGGCAGACAGGCAGGCACGGCGCAGTGTGGATCTGGCTGTGTCCACTTACCCATGGGAGAGGGGCAGGCAAGGCGCAGTGTGGATCTGGCTATGTCCACTGACCCACGGCAGACGGGCAGGCAGGGCGCAGTGCGGATCTGGCTCTGGCCAATCACCCACGGCAGACGGGCACGCAGGGCGCACTGCGGATCTGGCTGTGTGCACTCACCCACGGGAGACGGGCAGGCAAGGCACTGTGTGGATCTGGCTGTGTCCACTCACCCACGGGAGACGGGCAGAGAAGGTGCTGTGTGGATCTGGCAATATCCACTGACCCACGGCAGACGGGCAGGCAGGGCGCAGTTCGGATCTGGCTGTGTCCACTCACCCACTGGAGACGGGCTGGCAAGGCGCAGTGTAGATCTGCCTGTGTCCACTCACCCACGGGAGACGGGCAAGAGGGTGCCGTGTGGATCTGGCTATGTACACTGACCTACGGCAAACGGTCAGGAAGGGCGCAGTGCGGATCTGGCTGTGTCCACTCACCCACGGGAGACGGATAGGCAGGGCGCAGTGCGGATCTGGCTGTGTCCACTCACCCACGGGAGACGGGCAGGCAGGGCGCAGTGTGGATATGGCTGTGTTCACTCACCCACGGGAGACGGGCAGAGAGGGTGCTGTGTGGATCTGGCTATGTACACTGACCTACGGCAGACGGTCAGGAAGGGCGCAGTGCGGATCTGGCTGTGTCCACTCACCCACGGTAGACGGATAGGCAGGGCGCAGTGCGGATCTGGCTGTGTCCACTCACCCACGGGAGACCGGCAGGCAGGGCGCAGTGCGGATATGGCTGTGTTCACTCACCCACGGGAGACGGGCAGAGAGGGTGCTGTGTGGATCTGGCTATGTCCACTGACCCACGGCAGATGGGCAGGCAAGGCGCAGTGCGGATCTGGCTGTGTCCAATCACCCACGGCAGATGGGCACGCAGGGTGCAGTGCGTATCTGGCTGTGTCCACTCACCCAGTGGAGACGGGCAGTCAAGGCGCACTGTGGATCTGGCTGTGACCACTCACCCACGGCAGACAGGCTGGCAGGGCACAGTGCGGATCTGGGTGTGTCCAATAACCCATGAGAGACGGGCAGGCAAGGCGCAGTGCGGGTCTGGCTGTGTCCAGTCTCCCACGGGAGACGGGCAGGCAGGGCGCAGTGCGGAACTGGCTGTGTCCACTCAAACACGGCAGACGGGCAGGCAGGGCGCAGTGCGGATCTGGCTGTGTCCACTCACCCATGGGAGACGGGCAGGCAAGGCGCAGTGTGGATTTGGCTGTGTCCACTCACCCACGGGAGACGGGCAGGGAGGGTGCTGTGTGGATCTGGCTATGTCCACTGACCCACGGCATTTGAGCATGCAGGGCGCAGTGCGGATTTGGCTGTGTCCACTCACCCACGACAGATGGGAAGGCAGGGCGCAGTGCGGATTTGGCTGTGTCCACTCACCCACGGGAGACGGGCAGGCAAGGCGCAGTGTGGATCTGGCTGTGTCCACTCACCCACGGGAGACGGGCAGAGAGGGTGCTGTGTGGATCTGGCTATGTCCACTGACCCACGGCAGACGGGCAGGCAGGGCGCAGTGCGGATCTGGCTGTGTCCACTCACCCACGGCAGACGGGCAGGCCAGGCGCAGTGCGGATCTGGCTGTGTCCACTCACCCACGGGAGACGGGCAGAGAGGGTGCTATGTGGATCTGGCTATGTACACTGACCCACGGCAGACGGGAAGGCAGGGCGCAGTGCGGATCTGGCTCTGTCCAATCACCCACGGCAGACGGGCACGCAGGGCGCACTGCGGATCTGGCTGTGTGCACTAACCCACGGGAGACGGGCAGGCAAGGCACTGTGTGGATCTGGCTGTGTCCACTCACCCACGGCAGACGGTCTGTCAGGGCGCAGTGCGGATCTGGCTGTGTCCACTCACCCACGGCAGATGGTCAGGCAGGGCGCAGTGCGGATCTGGCTGTGTCCACTCACCCACGGGAGACGGGCAGGCAGTGCGCAGTGCGGATCTGCCTGTGTCCACTCACCCACGGCAGACGGGCAGGCAGAGGGCAGTGCGGATCTGGCTGTGTACACTCACCCACGGGAGATAGGCAGGCAAGGCGCAGTGTGGATCTGGCTGTGTCAACTCACCCACGGGAGATGGGCAGAGAGGGTGCCGTGAGGATCTGGCTATGTCCACTGACCCACGGCAGACGGGCAGGCAGTGCGCAGTGCGGATCTGGCTGTGTCCACTCACCCACGGGAGACGGTCAGGCAGGGCGCAGTGCGGATCTGGCTGTGTCCACTCACCCACGGGAGACAGGCAGGCAAGGCGCAGTGTGGATCTGGCTGTGTCAACTCACCCACGGGAGATGGGCAGAGAGGGTGCCGTGTGGATCTGGCTATGTCCACTGACCCACGGCAGACGGGCAAGCAGGGCGCAGTGCGGATCTGGCTGTGTCCACTCACCAACGGCAGACGGTCAGGCAGGGCGCAGTGCGGATCTGGCTGTGTTCTCTCACCCACGGGAGATGGGCAGGCAGGGTGCAGTGTGGATCTGGCTGTGTCCACTCACCCACGGGAGACGAGCAGAGAGGGTGCTGTGTGGATCTGGCTATGTACACTGACCCACGGCAGACGGGCAGGCAGGGCGCAGTGCGGATCTGGCTGTGTCCACTCAAACACGGTAGACGGTCAGGAAGGGGGCAGTGCGGATCTGGCTGTGTCCTCTCACCCACGGCACACGGGCAGGCAGGGCGCAGTGCGGATCTGGCTGTGTCCACTCACCCATGGGAGACGGGCAGGCAGGGCGCAGTGCGGATCTGGCTGTGTCCACTCACCCATGGGAGACGGGCAGGCACGGTGCAGTGTGGATCTGGCTGAGTCCACTCACCCACGGGAGACGGGAAGAGAGGGTGCTGTGTGGATCTGGCTATGTCCATTGACCCACGGCAGACGGGCAGCAGGGCGCAGTTTGGATCTGGCTGTGTCCACTTACCCACGGCAGACGGGCAGGCAGGGAGCAGTGCGGATCTGGCTGTGTCCACAAACCCATGGCAGACGGGCAGGCAGTTTGCAGTGCGGATCTGGCGGTGTCCACTCACCCACGGGAGACGGGCAGGCAGGGCGCAGTGCGGGTCTGGCTGTGTCCACTCTCCCACGGGAGACGGGCAGGCAGGGCGCAGTGCGGAACTGGCTGTGTCCACTCACCAACGGCAGACGGTCAGGCAGGGCGCAGTGCGGATCTGGCTGTGTTCTGTCACCCACGGGAGACGGGCAGGCAGGGTGCAGTGTGGATCTGGCTGTGTCCACTCACCCACGGGATACGAGCAGAGAGGGTGCTGTGTGGATCTGGCTATGTACACTGACCCACGGCAGACGGGCAGGCAGGGCGCAGTGCGGATCTGTCTGTGTCCACTCAAACACGGTAGACGGGCAGGCAGGGTGCAGTGCGGATCTGGCTGTGTCCACTCACCCACGGGAGACGGGAAGGCAAGGCGCACTGTGGATCTTGCTGTGAACACTCACCCACGGGAGATGGGCGGAGAGGGTGCTGTGTGTATCTAGCTATGTCCACTTACCCACGGCAGACGGGCAGGCAGGGCGCAGTACGGACCTGACTGTGTTATCTCACCCACCTCAGACGGGCTGGCAAGGCGCAGTGTGGATCTGGCTGTGTCCACTCACCCACGGGAGACGGGCAGAGAGGGTGCTGTGTTGATCTGGCTGTGTCCACTCAACCACGGCAGACGGTCAGGCAAGGCGCAGTGCGGATCTGGCTGTGTCCACTCACGCACGGCATACGGGCAGACAGGGCGCAGTTCGGATCTGGCTGTGTCCAATCACCCACGGGAGACGGGGAAGCAAGTCGCAGTGTGTATATGGCTGTGTCCACTCACCCACGGTAGATGGGCAGGCAGGGCGCAGTGCGGATCTGGCTGTGTCCACTCACCCACGGGAGACGGGCAGAGAGGGTGCTGTGTGGATCTGGCTATGTCCACCGACCCACGGCAAACGGGCAGGCAGGACGCAGTGCGGATCTGGCTGTGTCCAATAACCCACGGCAGACGGGCAGGCAGGGCGCAACGGATCTGGCTGTGTCCACTCACCCACGGGAGACGGGCAGGCATGGTGCACTGTGGATCTGGCTGTGTCCACTCACCCTCGGCACACGGGCAGGCAGGGCGCAGTGCGGATCTGGCTGTGTCCACTCACCCATGGGAGACAGGCAGGCAAGGCGCAGTGTGGATCTGGCTGTGTCCACTCAACCACGGGAGACGGGCAGAAAGGGCGCTGTGTGGACCTGGCTATGTCCACTGACCCACGGCAGACCGGCAGGCAGGGCGCAGTGCGGATCTAGCTGTGTCCACTCACCCACGGGAGACCAGTAGGCAAAGCACATTGTGGATCTGGCTGTGTCCACTCACCCACGGGAGACGGGCAGAGAGGGTGCCGTGTGGATCTGGCTATGTCCACTGACCCACGGCAGACGGGCAGGCAGGGCGCAGTGCGGATCTGGCTATGTCCCTTCACCCACGGCAGACGGCCAGGCAGGGCGCAGTGCTGATTTGGCTGTTTCCACTCACCCACGGGAGACGGGTAGGCAAGGCGCAGTGTGGATGTGGCTGTGTCCACTCACCCACGGGAGACGGGCAGAGAGGGAGCTGTGTGGATCTGGCTATGTCCACTGACACTAGGCAGATGGGCAGGCAAGGCGCAGTGCGGATCTGGCTGTGTCCAATCAACCACGGCAGACGGGCAGGTAGGGCACAGTGCGGATCTGGCTAGGTCCACTCACCCAATGCAGACGGTCAGCAGGGCGCAGTGCGGATCTGGCTGTGTCCACTCACCCACGGGAGACGGGCAGAGAGGGTGCTGTGTGGATCTGTCTATGTCCACTGACCCACGGCAGACGGGCAGGCAGCGCGCAGTGCGGATCTGGGTGTGTCCACTCACCCACGGCAGACGGTCAGGCAGGGCGCAGTGCGGATCTGGCTGTGTCCACTCACCCACGGAAGACGGGCAGGCAGGGTGCAGTGCGGATCAGGCTGTGTCCACTCACCCACGGCAGACGTGCAGGCAGGGCGCAGTGCGGATCTGGCTGTGTCCACTCACCCACGGGAAACGGGCAGGCAAGGCGCAGTGTGGATCTGGCTGTGTCCACTCAACCACAGGAGACGGGCAGAAAGGGCGCTGTGTGGATCTGGCTATGTCCACTGACCCACGGCAGACGGGCAGGCAGGGCGCAGTGCGGATCTGGCTGTGTCCACTCACCCACGGCAGACGGTCAGGCAGGGCGCAGTGCGGATTTGGCTGTGTCCACTCACCCACGGCAGACGGTCAGGCACGGCGCAGTGCGGATCTGGCTGTGTCCACTCACCCACGGGAGACGGGCAGGCAGGGCACAGTGTGGATCTGGCTGTGTCCACTCACCCACGGGAGACGGGCAGAGAGGGTGCTGTGTGGATCTAGCTATGTCCACTGACCCACGGCAGACGGGCAGGCAGGGCGCAGTGCGGATCTGGCTGTGTCCACTCGACCACGGGAGACGGGCAGAGAGGGTGCTGTGTGGATCTGTCTATGTCCACTGACCCACTGCAGACGGGCAGGCAGGGCGCAGTGCGGATCTGGGTGTGTCCACTCACCCAAGGTAGACGGTCAGGCTGGGCGCAGTGCAGATTTGGCTGTGTCCACTCACCCACGGCTGACGGGCAGGCAGGGCGCAGTGCGGATCTGGGTGTGTCCACACACCTACGGGAGACGGGCAAGCAAGGCGCAGTGTGGATCTGGCTGTGTCCACTCAACCACAGGAGACGGGCAGAAAGGGCGCTGTGTGGATATGGCTATGTCCACTGACCCACGGCAGACGGGCAGGCAGGGCGCAGTGCGGATCTGGCTGTGTCCACTCACCCACGGCATACGGTCAGGCAGGGCGCAGTGCGGATCTGGCTGTGTTCACTCACCCACGGGAGACGGGCAGAGAGGGTGCTGTGTGGATCTGGCTATGTACACTGACCTACGGCAGACGGTCAGGAAGGGCGCAGTGCGGATCTGGCTGTGTCCACTCACCCACGGTAGACGGATAGGCAGGGCGCAGTGCGGATCTGGCTGTGTCCACTCACCCACGGGAGACCGGCAGGCAGGGCGCAGTGCGGATATGGCTGTGTTCACTCACCCACGGGAGACGGGCAGAGAGGGTGCTGTGTGGATCTGGCTATGTCCACTGACCCACGGCAGATGGGCAGGCAAGGCGCAGTGCGGATCTGGCTGTGTCCAATCACCCACGGCAGATGGGCACGCAGGGTGCAGTGCGTATCTGGCTGTGTCCACTCACCCAGTGGAGACGGGCAGTCAAGGCGCACTGTGGATCTGGCTGTGACCACTCACCCACGGCAGACAGGCTGGCAGGGCACAGTGCGGATCTGGGTGTGTCCAATAACCCATGAGAGACGGGCAGGCAAGGCGCAGTGCGGGTCTGGCTGTGTCCAGTCTCCCACGGGAGACGGGCAGGCAGGGCGCAGTGCGGAACTGGCTGTGTCCACTCAAACACGGCAGACGGGCAGGCAGGGCGCAGTGCGGATCTGGCTGTGTCCACTCACCCATGGGAGACGGGCAGGCAAGGCGCAGTGTGGATTTGGCTGTGTCCACTCACCCACGGGAGACGGGCAGGGAGGGTGCTGTGTGGATCTGGCTATGTCCACTGACCCACGGCATTTGAGCATGCAGGGCGCAGTGCGGATTTGGCTGTGTCCACTCACCCACGACAGATGGGAAGGCAGGGCGCAGTGCGGATTTGGCTGTGTCCACTCACCCACGGGAGACGGGCAGGCAAGGCGCAGTGTGGATCTGGCTGTGTCCACTCACCCACGGGAGACGGGCAGAGAGGGTGCTGTGTGGATCTGGCTATGTCCACTGACCCACGGCAGACGGGCAGGCAGGGCGCAGTGCGGATCTGGCTGTGTCCACTCACCCACGGCAGACGGGCAGGCCAGGCGCAGTGCGGATCTGGCTGTGTCCACTCACCCACGGGAGACGGGCAGAGAGGGTGCTATGTGGATCTGGCTATGTACACTGACCCACGGCAGACGGGAAGGCAGGGCGCAGTGCGGATCTGGCTCTGTCCAATCACCCACGGCAGACGGGCACGCAGGGCGCACTGCGGATCTGGCTGTGTGCACTAACCCACGGGAGACGGGCAGGCAAGGCACTGTGTGGATCTGGCTGTGTCCACTCACCCACGGCAGACGGTCTGTCAGGGCGCAGTGCGGATCTGGCTGTGTCCACTCACCCACGGCAGATGGTCAGGCAGGGCGCAGTGCGGATCTGGCTGTGTCCACTCACCCACGGGAGACGGGCAGGCAGTGCGCAGTGCGGATCTGCCTGTGTCCACTCACCCACGGCAGACGGGCAGGCAGAGGGCAGTGCGGATCTGGCTGTGTACACTCACCCACGGGAGATAGGCAGGCAAGGCGCAGTGTGGATCTGGCTGTGTCAACTCACCCACGGGAGATGGGCAGAGAGGGTGCCGTGAGGATCTGGCTATGTCCACTGACCCACGGCAGACGGGCAGGCAGTGCGCAGTGCGGATCTGGCTGTGTCCACTCACCCACGGGAGACGGTCAGGCAGGGCGCAGTGCGGATCTGGCTGTGTCCACTCACCCACGGGAGACAGGCAGGCAAGGCGCAGTGTGGATCTGGCTGTGTCAACTCACCCACGGGAGATGGGCAGAGAGGGTGCCGTGTGGATCTGGCTATGTCCACTGACCCACGGCAGACGGGCAAGCAGGGCGCAGTGCGGATCTGGCTGTGTCCACTCACCAACGGCAGACGGTCAGGCAGGGCGCAGTGCGGATCTGGCTGTGTTCTCTCACCCACGGGAGATGGGCAGGCAGGGTGCAGTGTGGATCTGGCTGTGTCCACTCACCCACGGGAGACGAGCAGAGAGGGTGCTGTGTGGATCTGGCTATGTACACTGACCCACGGCAGACGGGCAGGCAGGGCGCAGTGCGGATCTGGCTGTGTCCACTCAAACACGGTAGACGGTCAGGAAGGGGGCAGTGCGGATCTGGCTGTGTCCTCTCACCCACGGCACACGGGCAGGCAGGGCGCAGTGCGGATCTGGCTGTGTCCACTCACCCATGGGAGACGGGCAGGCAGGGCGCAGTGCGGATCTGGCTGTGTCCACTCACCCATGGGAGACGGGCAGGCACGGTGCAGTGTGGATCTGGCTGAGTCCACTCACCCACGGGAGACGGGAAGAGAGGGTGCTGTGTGGATCTGGCTATGTCCATTGACCCACGGCAGACGGGCAGCAGGGCGCAGTTTGGATCTGGCTGTGTCCACTTACCCACGGCAGACGGGCAGGCAGGGAGCAGTGCGGATCTGGCTGTGTCCACAAACCCATGGCAGACGGGCAGGCAGTTTGCAGTGCGGATCTGGCGGTGTCCACTCACCCACGGGAGACGGGCAGGCAGGGCGCAGTGCGGGTCTGGCTGTGTCCACTCTCCCACGGGAGACGGGCAGGCAGGGCGCAGTGCGGAACTGGCTGTGTCCACTCACCAACGGCAGACGGTCAGGCAGGGCGCAGTGCGGATCTGGCTGTGTTCTGTCACCCACGGGAGACGGGCAGGCAGGGTGCAGTGTGGATCTGGCTGTGTCCACTCACCCACGGGATACGAGCAGAGAGGGTGCTGTGTGGATCTGGCTATGTACACTGACCCACGGCAGACGGGCAGGCAGGGCGCAGTGCGGATCTGTCTGTGTCCACTCAAACACGGTAGACGGGCAGGCAGGGTGCAGTGCGGATCTGGCTGTGTCCACTCACCCACGGGAGACGGGAAGGCAAGGCGCACTGTGGATCTTGCTGTGAACACTCACCCACGGGAGATGGGCGGAGAGGGTGCTGTGTGTATCTAGCTATGTCCACTTACCCACGGCAGACGGGCAGGCAGGGCGCAGTACGGACCTGACTGTGTTATCTCACCCACCTCAGACGGGCTGGCAAGGCGCAGTGTGGATCTGGCTGTGTCCACTCACCCACGGGAGACGGGCAGAGAGGGTGCTGTGTTGATCTGGCTGTGTCCACTCAACCACGGCAGACGGTCAGGCAAGGCGCAGTGCGGATCTGGCTGTGTCCACTCACGCACGGCATACGGGCAGACAGGGCGCAGTTCGGATCTGGCTGTGTCCAATCACCCACGGGAGACGGGGAAGCAAGTCGCAGTGTGTATATGGCTGTGTCCACTCACCCACGGTAGATGGGCAGGCAGGGCGCAGTGCGGATCTGGCTGTGTCCACTCACCCACGGGAGACGGGCAGAGAGGGTGCTGTGTGGATCTGGCTATGTCCACCGACCCACGGCAAACGGGCAGGCAGGACGCAGTGCGGATCTGGCTGTGTCCAATAACCCACGGCAGACGGGCAGGCAGGGCGCAACGGATCTGGCTGTGTCCACTCACCCACGGGAGACGGGCAGGCATGGTGCACTGTGGATCTGGCTGTGTCCACTCACCCTCGGCACACGGGCAGGCAGGGCGCAGTGCGGATCTGGCTGTGTCCACTCACCCATGGGAGACAGGCAGGCAAGGCGCAGTGTGGATCTGGCTGTGTCCACTCAACCACGGGAGACGGGCAGAAAGGGCGCTGTGTGGACCTGGCTATGTCCACTGACCCACGGCAGACCGGCAGGCAGGGCGCAGTGCGGATCTAGCTGTGTCCACTCACCCACGGGAGACCAGTAGGCAAAGCACATTGTGGATCTGGCTGTGTCCACTCACCCACGGGAGACGGGCAGAGAGGGTGCCGTGTGGATCTGGCTATGTCCACTGACCCACGGCAGACGGGCAGGCAGGGCGCAGTGCGGATCTGGCTATGTCCCTTCACCCACGGCAGACGGCCAGGCAGGGCGCAGTGCTGATTTGGCTGTTTCCACTCACCCAGGGGAGACGGGTAGGCAAGGCGCAGTGTGGATGTGGCTGTGTCCACTCACCCACGGGAGACGGGCAGAGAGGGAGCTGTGTGGATCTGGCTATGTCCACTGACACTAGGCAGATGGGCAGGCAAGGCGCAGTGCGGATCTGGCTGTGTCCAATCAACCACGGCAGACGGGCAGGTAGGGCACAGTGCGGATCTGGCTAGGTCCACTCACCCAATACAGACGGTCAGCAGGGCGCAGTGCGGATCTGGCTGTGTCCACTCACCCACGGGAGACGGGCAGAGAGGGTGCTGTGTGGATCTGTCTATGTCCACTGACCCACGGCAGACGGGCAGGCAGCGCGCAGTGCGGATCTGGGTGTGTCCACTCACCCACGGCAGACGGTCAGGCAGGGCGCAGTGCGGATCTGGCTGTGTCCACTCACCCACGGAAGACGGGCAGGCAGGGTGCAGTGCGGATCAGGCTGTGTCCACTCACCCACGGCAGACGTGCAGGCAGGGCGCAGTGCGGATCTGGCTGTGTCCACTCACCCACGGGAAACGGGCAGGCAAGGCGCAGTGTGGATCTGGCTGTGTCCACTCAACCACAGGAGACGGGCAGAAAGGGCGCTGTGTGGATCTGGCTATGTCCACTGACCCACGGCAGACGGGCAGGCAGGGCGCAGTGCGGATCTGGCTGTGTCCACTCACCCACGGCAGACGGTCAGGCAGGGCGCAGTGCGGATTTGGCTGTGTCCACTCACCCACGGCAGACGGTCAGGCACGGCGCAGTGCGGATCTGGCTGTGTCCACTCACCCACGGGAGACGGGCAAGCAAGGCGCAGTGTGGATCTGGCTGTGTCCACTCAACCACAGGAGACGGGCAGAAAGGGCGCTGTGTGGATATGGCTATGTCCACTGACCCACGGCAGACGGGCAGGCAGGGCGCAGTGCGGATCTGGCTGTGTCCACTCACCCACGGCATACGGTCAGGCAGGGCGCAGTGCGGATCTGGCTGTGTCCACTCACCCACGGGAGACGGGCAGGCAGGGCGCAGTGCGGACCTGGCTGTGTCCACACACCCATGGGAGACGGGCAGGCAGGGCGCATTGCGGATCTGGCTGTGTCCACTCACCCACGGGAGACGGGCAGCAAGGCGCACTGTGGATCTGGCTGTGTCCTCTCACCCATGGGAGACGGGCAGAGAGGGTGCTGTGTGGATCTGGCTATGTCCAATGACACACGGCAGACGGGCAGGCAGGGCGCAGTGCGGATCTGGCTATGTCCACTCACCCACGTGAGACGGGCAGGCAGGGCGCACTGCGGATCTGGCTGTGTCCACTCACCCACAGGAGACGGGCAGGCAGGGCGCAGTGCGCATCTGGCTCTGTCCACTCACCCACGGCAGACGGGCAGGAGGTGCGCAGTTCAGATCTGGCTGTGTCCACTCACCCACAGCAGACGGTCAGGCAGGTCGCAGTGCGGATTTGGCTGTGTCCACTCACCCACGGGAGACGGGCAGGCAGGGCGCAGTGCGGATCTGGCTGTGTCCACTCACCCACGGGAGACGGGTAGGCAAGGCGCAGTGTGCATCTGGCTGTGTCCACTTACCCTCGGGACACGGGCATAGAGGGTGCTGTGTGGTTCTGTCTATGTCCACTGACCCACGGCAGACGGGCAGGCAGGGCGCAGTGCGGATCTGGCTGTGTCCACTCACCCACGGCAGATGGTCAGGCAGGGCGCAGTGCGGATCTGGCTGTGTCCACTCACCCACGGCAGACGGTCCGGCACGGCGCAGTGCGGATCTGGGTGTGTCCACTCACGCACGGCAAACTTGCAGACAGGGCGCAGTGCGGATCTGGCTGTGTCCACTCACCCACGGGAGACGGGGAAGCAAGGCGCAGTGTGTATATGGCTGTGTCCACTCACCCACGGTAGATGGGAAAGCAGGGCGCAGTGCGGATCTGGCTGTGTCCACTCACCCACGGGAGACGGGCAGGAAAGGCGCAGTGTGGATCTGGCTGTGTCCACTCACCCACGGGAGACGGGCAGAGAGGGTGCTGTGTGGATCTGACTATGTCCACTGACACACGGCAGACGGGCAGGCAGGGCGCAGTGCGGATCTGTCTGTGTCCAATCACCCACGGCAGAGAAGCAGGCAGGGCGCAGTCCGGATCTTGCTGTGTCCACTCACCCACGGGAGACGGGCAGGCAAGGCGCAGTGTGGATCTGGCTGTGTCCACTCACACACGGGACACGGGCAGAGAGGGTGCTGTGTGGATCTTGCTATGACCACAGACCCACGGCAGATGGGCAGGCAGAGCGCAGTGCGGATCTGGCTGTGTCCACTGACCCACGGCAGACGGGCAGGCAGGGCGCAGTGCGGATCTTGCTGTGTCCACTCACCCACGGGACACTGGCAGCAAGGCGCAGTGTGGATCTGGCTGTGTCCACTCACCCACGGGAGACGGGCAGAGAGTGTGCTGTGTGGATCTGGCTATGTCCACTGACCCACGGCAGACGGGCAGGCAGGGCGCAGTGCGGATCTGGGTGTGTCCACTCACCCCCTCAGATGGTCAGGCAGGGCGCAGTGAGGACCTGGCTGTGTCCACTCACCTACGGGAGACGGGCAGGCAGGTCACAGTGCGGATCTGGCTGTTTCCACTCACCCCCTGGAGACGGGCAGGCAGGGCGCAGTGCGGATCTTGCTGTGTCCACTCACCCACGGGAGATGGGCAGGCAAGGCGCAGTGTGGATCTGGCTGTGTCCACTCACCCACGGGAGATGGACAGAGAGTGTGCTGTGTGGATCTGGCTATGTCCACTGACCCACGGCAGCTGGGCAAGCAGGGCGCAGTGCGGATCTGGCTGTGTCCACTCACCCCCTCAGATGGTCAGGCAGGGCGCAGTGAGGACCTGGCTGTGTCCACTCACCTACGGGAGATGGGCAGGCAGGGCACAGTGCGGATCGGGCTGTGTCCACTCACCCACGGGAGACGGGCAGGCAGTGCGCAGTGCGGATCTGGCTGTGTCCACTCACCCACGGCTGATGTGCAGGCAAGGCGCAATGCAGATCTGGCTGTGTCCACTCACCTATGGGAGATGGGCAGGTTAGGCGCAGTGTGGATCTGGCTATGTCCACTCACCCACGGGAGACGGGCAGAGAGGGTGCTGTGTGGATCTGGCTATGTCCACTGACCCACGGCAGACGGGCAGGCAGGGCGCAGTGCGGATCTGGCTGTGTCCACTCACCCACGGCAGACGGGCAGGCAGGGCGCAGTGCGGATCTGGCTGTGTCCACTCACCCACGGGAGACGGGCAGGCAAGGCGCAGTGTGGATCTCGCTGTGTCCACTCACCCACGGGAGACGGACAGAAAGGGCGCTGTGTGTATCTGGCTATGTCCACTGACCCACGTCAGACAGGCAGGCAGAACGCAGTGCGGATCTGGCTGTGTACTCTCACCCACGGCAGATTGTCAGGCAGGGCGCAATGCGGATCTGGCTGTTTCCACTCACCCACGGGAGACGGGTAGGCAAGGCGCAGTGTGGATCTGGATGTGTCCACTCACCCACGGGAGACGGGCAGAGAGGGTGCTGTGTGGATCTGTCTATGTCAACTGACCTACGGCAGACGGGCAGGGAGGGCGCAGTGCGGATCTGGCTGTGTCCACTGACCCACGGCACACGGGCAGGCAGGGCGCAGTGCGGATCTGGCTGTGTCCACTCAGCCACGGCAGACAGTCAGGCAGGGCGCAGTGCGGATCTGGCTGTGTCCACTCACCCAAGGGAGACGGGCAGGCAGGGCGCAGTGCGGATCTGGCTGTGTCCATCACCCCGGGAGACGGGCAGAGAGGGTGCTGTGCGGATCTGGCTATGTCCACTGACCCACGGCAGACAGGCAGGCAGGGCGCAGTGCGGATCTGGCTGTGTCCCCTCACCCACGGCAGACGGTCAGGCAGGGCGCAGTGCGGATCTAGCTGTGTCCACTCACCCACGGGAGACGGGTAGGCAGGGCGCAGTGTGGATCTGGCTGTGTCCACTCACCCACGGGAGACGGGCAGAGAGGGTGCTGTGCGGATCTGGCTATGTCCACTGACCCACGGCAGACAGGCAGGCAGGGCGCAGTGCGGATCTGGCTGTGTCCCCTCACCCACGGCAGACGGTCAGGCAGGGCGCAGTGCGGATCTAGCTGTGTCCACTCACCCACGGGAGACGGTCAGGCAGGGCGCAGTGAGGATCTGGCTGTGTCCACTCACCCACGGCAGACGGTCAGGCAGGGCGCAGTGCGGATCTGGGTGTGTCCACTCACGCACGGCAAACGGGTACACAGGGCGCAGTGCGGATCTGGCTGTGTCCACTCACCCACGGGAGACGGGGAAGCAAGGCGCAGTGTGTATATGGCTGTGTCCACTCACCCACGGGAGACGGGCAGGCAGGGCGCAGTGTGGATCTGGCTGTGTCCGCTCACCCACGGGAGACGGGCAGAGAGTGTGCTTTGTGGATCTGGCTATGTCCAGTGACCCACGGCAAACGGGCAGGCAGGACGCAGTGCGGATCTGGCTGTGTCCAATCACCCACGGCAGACGGGCAGACAGGGCGCAGTGCGGATCTGGCTGTGTCCACTCACCCACTGCAGACGGGCAGGCAAGGCGCACTGTGGATCTGGCTGTGTCCACTCTCCCACGGCACACGGGCAGACAGGGCGCAGTGCGGATCTGGCTGTGTCCACTCACCCACAGGAGACGGGCAGGCAAGGCTCAGTGTGGATCTCTCTATGTCCACTCACCCACGGGAGACGGGCAGAGAGGGTGCTGTGT
The DNA here is from genome assembly GCF_040939455.1 of Microcebus murinus. Classification (NCBI taxonomy): domain Eukaryota; kingdom Metazoa; phylum Chordata; class Mammalia; order Primates; family Cheirogaleidae; genus Microcebus; species Microcebus murinus. The sequence continues at coordinate 31,460,427 of NC_134125.1, read as the reverse complement.
GGATCTGGCTATGTCCACTGACCCATGGCATACGGGCTGGCAGGGCGCATTGCGGATCTGGCTGTGTCCCCTCACCCACGGCAGACGGTCAGGCAGGGCGCAGTGTGGATCTGGCTGTGTCCAATCACCCACGGCAGCCGGGCAGGCAGGGCGCAGTGCGGATCTGGCTGTGTCCACTCACCCATGGGTGACTGGCAGGCAGGGCGCTGTGTGGATCTGGCCGTGTCCACACACCCACGGGAGACTGGCAGGCAGGGCGCAGTGTGGATGTGGCCGTGTCCACAAACCCACGGGAGACGGTCAGGTAGTGTGCTGTGTGGATCTGGCTGTCTCCACTCACCCACGGAAGACGAGCAAGCAGGGCGCTGTGTGGATCTGGCCATGTCCACACACCCAGGGGAGACTGGCAGGCAGGGCGCAGTGTGGATGTGGCCGTGTCCACAAACCCACGGGAGACGGTCAGGTAGTGCGCTGTGTGGATCTGGCTGTCTCCACTCACCCACGGGAGACGGGCAGGCAGGGCGCTGTGTGGATCTGGCTCTGTCCACTCACCCATGGGAAACGGGCTAGCAGGGTGTTTTGTGAATCTGGCCGTGTCCACATACCCACGGGAGATGGACATGCAGGGAGTAGTGTGGATGTGGCCGTGTCCACACACCCACAGGAGACGGGCAGGCAGTGCGCTGTGTGGATCTCGCGTTGTTCACTCACCCACGGGAGACGGGCATGCCGGGCGCTGTGTGGAACTGGCTGTGTCCACACACCCATGGGAGAAGGGCAGGCAAGGGGCTGTGTGGATGTGGCTATGTCAACTCACCCACGGGAGATGGGCAGGCTGGCAGCCATGTGGATTTGGCTGTGTCCACACACCCATGGGAGACGGGCAGGCAGGGCACTGTGTGGATATGGCTGTGTCCACACACCCACGGGAGATGGGCAGGAAGGGCGCTGTGTGGATGTGGCTGTGTCCACACACCCATGGGAGATGGGCCAGCAGGGCGCAGTGTGGAACTGGCTTTGTCCACTCACCCACCAGAGATGGCCAGGCTGGGCCCTGTGTAGAACTGCCTGTGTCCACACACCCACGGGAGACGGGCAGGCAGGGTGCATTGTGGATCTGGCTGTGTCCACTCACACACGGGAGACGGGCAGACAGGGCGCAGGGTGGATCTGGCTGTGTCCACTCACTCATGGGTGACGGGCAGGCAGGGCACACTCTGGAACTGGCTGTGTCCACACACACACCGGAGACGGGCAGGCAGGGCGCTGTGTGCATCTGGCTCTGTCCTTGCACCCAGGGGAGACGGGTAGTCAGGGCTCAGTGTGGATCTGGCTGTGTCCACTCACCCACGGTAGACGGGCAGCTAGGGCGCACTATGGATGTGGCTGTGTCCACTCACCCAAGGGAGAGAAGCAGGCAGGGCACTGTGTGGAACGGGCTGTGTCCACACACCCATGGGAGATGGTCAGGCAGGCCTCTGTGTGCATCTGGCTGTGTCCACTCACCCACGGGAGTCAGGCAGGCAAGGCGCTGTGTGGAACTGGATGTGTCCACACACCCATGGGAGACAGTCAGGCAGTGTGCTGTGTGGATGTGGCTGTGTCCACTCACCCACGGGTGAGGGGCAGGCAGGACGCCGTGTGGATCTGCCTGTGTCCACTCACCCATGGGTGATGGGCAGGCAGAGCTCTGTGTGGATCTGGCTGTGTCCACTCACCCACAGTAGACGGGCAGGCAGGGCGTAGGGTGGAACTGGCTGTGTCCACTCACCCATGGGAGACGGTAAGGCAGGGCGTTGTGTGGATCTGGCTGTGTCCACACACCCACGGAAGACGAGCAAGCAGGGCGCTGTGTGGATTGGCCGTGTCCACACACCCACGGGAGACTGGCAGGCAGGGCGCAGTGTGGATGTGGCCGTGTCCACAAACCCACGGGTGACGGTCAGGTAGTGCGCTGTGTGGATCTGGCTGTCTCCACTCACCCACGGGAGACGGGCAGGCAGGGCGCTGTGTGGATCTTGCTCTGTCCACTCACCCATGGGAAACGGGCAGGCAGGGCGTTTTGTGAATCTGGCCATGTCCACATACCCACGGGAGATGGGCAGGATGGGAGTAGTGTGGATGTGGCCGTGTCCACACACCCACGGAAGACGGGCAGGCAGTGCGCTGTGTGGATCTCGCTGTGTTCACTCACCCACGGGAGACGGGCATGCCGGGCGCTGTGTGGAACTGGCTGTGTCCACACACCCATGGGAGAAGGGCAGGCAAGGGGCTGTGTGGATGTGGCTATGTCAACTCACCAACAGGAGACGGGCAGGCTGGCAGCCGTGTGGATTTGGCTGTGTCCACACACCCATGGGAGACCGGCAGGCAGGGCGCTGTGTGGAACTGGCTGTCTCCACTCACCCAGGGGAGACGGGCAGGCAAGGCGGTGTGTGGATCTGGCTGTGTCCACACACCCACGGGGGACGGGCAGGCAGGGTGCTGTGTGGATTTGGCTGTGTCCACACACCCACGGGAGATGGGCAGGAAGGGCGCTGTGTGGATCTGGCTGTGTCCACACACCCATGGGAGACAGGCAGGAATGGCGCTGTGTGGATCTGGCTGTGTCCACTAACCCACGGGAGACGGGCAAGCAGGGCGCAGTGTGGATCTGGCTGTATCCACACACCCTTGGGAGACGGGCAGGCAGGGCGCTGTGTAGATCTGTCTGTGTCCACTCACCCATGGGAGACGGCCTGGCAGGGCGCAGTGTGGATCTCGCTGTGTCCACACACCCACGGGAGACGGGCATGCAGGGCGCTGTGTGGATCTGGCTGTGTCCACACACCCACCGGAGACGGGCAAGCAGGGCGCAGTGTGGATGTGGCCGTGTACACAAGCCCACGGGAGACGGGCGTGCAGGGCGCTGTTTGGTCTGGCTGTGTCCACTCACACATGGGAGAGGGTCAGGCAGGGTGCTGTGTGGATGTGGCAGTGTCCACTCACCCACGGATGATGGGCAGGCTGGATGCCGTGTGGATCTGGCTCTGTCCACTCACCCACGGGAGACGGGCAGGCAGGGCGCAGTGTTGACCTGGCTGTGTACACACACCCACCGGGGACGGGCAGGCAGGGCGCTGGGTGGATTTGGCTGTGTCCACTCACCCACGGGAGATGGGCAGGCAGGGCGCTGGGTGGATCTGGCTCTGTCCACTCACCCACGGGAGATGGGCAGGCAGGGCGCTGTGTGGATCTGGCTGTGTACACACACCCACGGAAGATGGGCAGGCATGGTGCAGTGTGGATGTGGCTGTGTCCACTCACCCATGGGAGACGGGCAGGCAGGGCGCAGTGTGGATGTGGCTGTGTCCACTCACCCTTGGGTGACGGTCATGCAGGGCGCAGTGTGGAAATTGCTGTGTCCACACACTCACCGGAGTCGGGCTAGCCATACGCAGTGTGGATGTGGCCGTGTCCACTCACCCACGGGAGATAGGCAGGAAGGCGCAGTGTGGAACTGGCTGTGTCCACACACCCACGGGAGACAGGAAGGCAGGGCGCAGTGTGGATCTGGCTGTGTCAACTCACCCATGGGAGACGGGTAGACAGGGCGCAGTGTGGATCTTGCCGTGTCCACAAACCCACGGGAGATGGGCAGGCAGGGTGTTGTGTGGATCTGGCTGTGTCCACACACCCATGGGAGACGGTCAGGCAGGGAATTGTGTGGATGTGGCCGTGTTCACACACCCACAGGAGAAATGCAGGCAGGGCGCTGTGTGGAACTGGCTGTGTCCACACACCCATGGGTGACGGGCAGGCAGGGGGCAGTGTGGAACTTGCTGTGTCCACACACCCACTGGAGACGGACAGGTAAGGCACTGTGTGGACATGGCTGTGTCCACTCACCCATGGGACATGGTCACGCAGGGCGCTGTGTGGACCTGGCTGTGTCCACTCACCCTCAGGAGACAGGCAGGCAGGGCGCTGTGTGGATCTGGGTGTGTCCACACACCCACGGGAGACAGGCAGGATGGGCGCCGTGTGGATCTGGCTGTGTCCACTCACCCATGGGAGATGGGCAGGCAGGGCGCTGTGTGGAACTGGCTGTGTACACACAGCAACCGGAGACAGGAGGGAAGTGCGCAGTGTGGATGTGGCTGTGTGGACTCACCCATGGGAGACTCAGGCAGGGCGCAGTGTGGATCTTGCTCTTTCCACTCACCACGGGAGGCGGGAAGGCAGGGTGCAGTGTGGAACTGATTGTGTCCACACTCCCAACGGTGACGGGCAGGCAGGGCGCAGGGTGGAAATTGCCGTGTCCACACACCCACCGGAGACGGACAGGTAGGGTGCTGTGCAGACGTGGCTGTTTCCACTCACCCACGGGAGATGGGCAGGAAGGGTGCTGTGTGGACGTGGCTGTGTCCACTCACCCACGGGAGACAGGCAGGCAGGGCAATGTGTGGATCTGGGTGTGTCCACACACCCACCGGAGACAGGCAGGCTGGGCCCCATGTGTATCTGGCTGTGTCCACTCACCCATGGGAGACGGGCAGGCAGGGTGCAGGGTGGGTCTTGCCGTGTCCACACACCCACGGGAGACGGGCAGGCAGGGTGCAGGGTGGGTCTTGCCATGTCCACACACCCACGGGAGACGGGCAGGCAGGGTGCAGGGTGGGTCTTGCCGTGTCCACAAAGCCACGGTAGACAGGCAGGCAGGCACAGTGTGGATCTGGCTGTGTCCTCTCACCCATGGATGACGGGCAGGCAGGGCGCAGTGTGGAACTGGCTGTGTCCACACACTCACCGGAGTCGGGCAAGCAGGACGCAGTGTGGATGTGGCCGTGTCCACACACCCACGGGAGATAGGCAAGAAGGAGCAGTGTGGAACTGGCTGTGTCCACACACTCACGGGAGACGGGAAGGCAGGGCGCAGTGTGGATCTGGCTGTGTCAACTTGCCCATGGGAGACGGGTAGTCAGGGCGCAGTGTGGATCTTGCCCTGTCCACAAACCCACGGGAGATGGGCAGTCAGGGTGTTGTGTGGATCTGGCTGTGTCCACACACCCATGGGAGACGGTCAGGCAGGGTATTGTGTGGATATGGCCGTGTCCACACACCCACGGGAAACAAGCAGGCAGGGCACTGTGAGGAACTGGCTGTGTCCACACACCCATGGGTGATGGGCAGGCAGGGGGCAGTGTGGAACTCGCTGTGTCCACACACCCACCGGAGACGGGCAGGTAAGGCACTGTGTGGACGTGGCTGTGTCCATTCACCCACGGGACATGGTCAGGCAGGGCGCTGTTTGGACGTGGCTGTGTCCACTCACCCTCAGGAGACAGGCAGGCAGGGCGCTGTGTGGATCTGGTTGTGTCCACACACCCAAGGGGGACAGGCAGGCTGGGCACCGTGTGGATCTGGCTGTGTCCACTCACCCACGGGAGACGGGCAGGCAGGGCGCTGTGTGGAACTGGCTGTGTCCACACAGCAACCGGAGATGGGCAGGAACTGCGCAGTGTGGATGTGGCTGTGTCGACACACCCACGGGAGACAAGCAGGCAGGGCGCAGTGTGGATCTGGCTGTGTCCACTCACACATGGGTGACGGGCAGGCAGGGCGCAGTTTGGAACTGGCTGTGTCCACACACCCATCGGAGACGGGCAGGCAGGGCGCTGTGTGTATGTGGCTGTCTCCACTCACCCACGGAAGTTGGGCAGGCAGGGCGCAGTGTGTAACTTGCCGTGTCCATACTCGCATGGGAGACGGGCAGGCAGGGCGCAGTGCTGATGTGGCTGTGTCCACTCACCAACGGGAGACGGTCAGGTAGTGCACAGTGTGGAACTGGCCGTGTCCATACTCCCACGGGAGATGGGCAGGCAGGGCGCAGTGTGGATGTGGCCCTGTCCACAACCCACGGGAGATGGGCAGGCAGGGCGCAGTGTGGATGTGGCCGTGTCCACACACCCATGGGTGACGGGCAGGCAGGGCACAGTGTGGAACTTGCTGTGTCCACACACCCACCAGAGACGGGAATGCAGGGCGCAGTGTGGATCTGTCTGTGTCTACTCACTCAGGGGAGACGAGCAGGCAGGGAGCTGTGTGGAACTGGCTGTGTCCACACACCCATGGGAGACGGGCTGGCAAGGCACTCTGTGGATCGGGCTGTGTCCACACACCTACGGCAGACGGGCAGGCAGGGCGCTGTTTGGATCTGGCTGTATCCACTAACCCACGGGAGACGGGCAGACAGGGCGCTGTGTAGATCTGTCTGTGCCCACTCACTCACGGGAGACGGTCTGGCAGGGTGCAGTGTGGATCATGCCATGTCCACACACCCACGGGAGACGGGCAGGCAGGGTGCAGGGTGGATCTGGCTTGTCCAATCTCCAATGGGTGACGGGCAGGCAGGGCGCAGTGTGGAACTGGCTGTGTCCACGCACCCACTGCAGACGGGCAGGCTGGGTGCAGTGTGGATGTGGCTTTGTCCACTCACCCCTGGGAGACGGGCAGGCTGGGCGCTGTGTGGATGTGGCTGTCTCCTCTCACCCACGGAAGATGGGAAGGCAGGGCGCAGTGTGGAACTAGCTGTGTGTACTCACCCAAGGGAGATGGGCAGGCAGGGTGCTATGTGGATCTGGCTGTTTCCACACACCCATGGGATACGTTCAGGCAGGGCGCTGTGTGTATCTGGCTGTGTAAAAACACCCACGGGAGACGGGCAGGAACGTTGCTGTGTGGAACTTGATGCGTCCACACACCCACCGGAGGTGGGCAGGCAGGGCATAGTGTGGAACTGGCTGTGTCCACACACCCATGGGAGACTGTTAGGCAGGGTGCTGTGTGGATGTGGCTGTGTCCACTCACCCACCTGAGATGGGCAGGCTGGGCACCTTGTCGATCTGGCTGTGTCCACTCACCCACGGGAGACGGGCAGGCAGGTCGCAGTGTGGATGTGGCTGTGTCCACTCACCCTCGGGATATGGGCAGGCAGGGCACAGTGTGGATGTGGGAGTGTCCACCCACCCACGGGAGATGGGCAGACAGGGCACAGTCTGCAAATGGCTGTGTCCACTCACCCACGGGAGACGGGCAGACAGGGCTCCTTGTGGAACTGGCTGTGTCCACACACCCACGGGAGACGGGCGGGCAGGGCGCAGTGTGGAACTGGCAGTGTCTAATCACCGATGGGAGACGGGCGGGCCGGGCTCTGTGTGGAACTGGCTGTGTCCACTCACCCATCGGAGACAGGCAGGCAGGGCGAAGTGTGGAACTGGCTCTGTCCACTCACCCACGAAAGATGGGCAGGCAGGGCGCAGTGTGGAACTGGCTGTGTCCACAAACCAATGGGAGGCGGGCATGCAGGGCTCTTTGTGGAACTTTCTGTGTCCACACACGCACGAGACATGGGCAGACAGGGCACAGTGTGGAACTTGTGTATCCACTCACCCATGGGTGACGTGCAGGCTGGGCTATGTGTGGAACTGTCAGTGTCCACACTCCCACGGGGCACGGGCAGACAGGGAGCAGTGTGGAACTTGCTGTGTCCACACATCAAACAGAGACGGGTAGGCAGGGCGCTGTGTGGACGTGGCTGTGTCCACTCACCCACGGGAGAGGGGTAAGCTGAGCGCCGTGTGGATTTATTGTGTCCCCTCATCCACGGGAGATGGGTAGGCAGGGCGCTGTGTGGAACTTGTTGTGTCCACACACCCACCAGAGACAGGCGGGCAGGGCGCAGTGGATGTGACTGTGTAAACTCACCCATGGGAGACGGGCAGTCAGGGCGCAGTGTGGAACTGGCTGTGTACACACACCAAAGGGACACAGGCAGTCAGGGCGCGGTGTGGATCTAGCTGTGTCCACTCACCCATGGGAGACGGGCAGGCAGGGCTCTGTGTGGATCTGGCTGTGTCCACACACCCATGGGAGACGGGCAGGCCGTGCGATGTGTCGATCTGGGTGTGTCCACACACCCATGGGGGACGGTCAGAAAGGGTGCCAGACCTTTGGTCTGACACCTGACAGTCCAGATGCCACGCATGCCGCCGCGTGGCGGCGGTGTCACGGCTCGGGACAAGAGGAGGCCCCACGGTGCGGGCTGGGGCGCCTGGCACCGCGACGGGCGCTGAGGGTGGGGGTGACCCCCCTGACCGCCGCCGCGCTCCCAGAAAGGGGATGGAGCAAGTGGAAAAAAAAAAAAAAAGAAAAAAAAAGCCTACGGGACCGGTATTCCCAGGCGGTCTCCCATCCAAGTACTAACCAGGCCTGACCCTGCTTAGCTTCGGAGATCAGACGAGACCAGGCGCGTTCAGGCCAGCGTGGCCAGAGAGGGTGGAGGGCGCCCCTGCCCCGCTCAAGAAGCGGAGCCTAACTGCGCTTCCCCTCGCCGGGCCTGTTGCGTTAGTCGGCCGGGTCCCGCGGGCTCCGCGGGACTGGGGAGAGGGGCGGGGCGGTGGGGGGGGCTGTACACACACACACACACACACACACACACACACACAAACAGAGATGGGCCTCCACGGCTGGACCCGCCAAGGTGGAGACCTTCCAGCCCCCCTCCTCTCCTCGCCTCCTTCACCTACCTGACCCCACCCCCAGCGCGCCGCCCCTGCTGACTGCGCATGCGCACGGGGCGCTCGACCTTTGCCCCCAGCCAGGGCCCGCCCTCCCCCACAAACCCTTTCAGCTGTGCCCCCCGCCCTGTGCGTGGGCTGCCGCCTATTCCCCAGGGCCAGGGCTGGGGCACAGCGCATGGGGGAGGGGAGCGAGTGTAGGGGCGTCTCTCGGGATGTGTCCCATGGGTGTGGTGGGGTGGGATGGGGTGGTTTGGGGGGCTCTGAAGAAATCAATCCCCTCCATCTCCTCCCTCTGGAAAACCCCCAAGCCCTTGGAGAACTGCCCGCACCGCTACCGTGGGGGCCGGGACCCTCCTCTGTGTCCTCCTGTGGCCCAGTCCAAGGGGCCTGGGCCTGGCCAGGGCTGCATTGGACCCCGACCACCCTGGCGTGTGGACTCGCTAGAAATCGGCGATTAGATATTGGATTCCAGCTTCATTGAGGTCATTTCACTAATGAGTGCACCGGAGTTTCCTAATCCATCTGTGAGGGTGGCAACTGAAAGAGAATTTTAAAGCTGACAGAATAGGCGAGGGAAGGCATAGGAGATTTCCACACCCAGCAAGGAAGACTTTCCCGAAATGGAAGAAAGAAACGAGCAAACAGAGACACCGGTAGCCCGCCCGGATCAGAGTCTGCCCCTGAGAGAAAGTACCCTGACCAGGTTCACCCGTGGGTGGTTGGCGAGCTAGCGGCATTCAGAAGAGCGAGGCCCGCAGTCTGTGCGGAAGACACCTGCACTCGGGTGTGTGTGGCAGCACAATTCACAAGCAGCTCCAGATGTTAAACCAAGGAGAAGCCAGGGAGTTCCCAACGCCCCAGGTGTCCTCAGCCCACGACCGGCTGCTGTGGGAATGCAAAGCCCAGCTCCTTGTCTCAGAGCGGGACAACCAGGAGGTGTGATGTACACCCCGGGGTTCCCAGGAGGATCAGGCTGAAGCTGGGACTTGGCCTCAAAGTGTCCCCTCGCCTGGCCACCCCCTTCCCCTTCCTGCTCCTCTACTCCTGGTGCCCCTCCATCCAGGGGCCAGACCTTAAAGAGTCACCGCAAGAGAATCCTGGTCCCAAAGGAGCCTTCTGGGGGACCCCTGCTGAGAGAGGTTGTGGGCATGGCCCGCTGGGGCTCTGCCCGACCCAGGGCTGAGAGATGCAACCTCCCAGCTCTGGGTCCCTGCAGGAAGTGTTGGCAAGCACAGGGCCAGTCCTCCAAAGGCCCAGGTGCAGGGAGCCCAGGCCAAGCAGCCTGTGGAAGAAGCCACATGCCTTGCCACCCCGGGAACAGGACTGCAGGTCACGGCCCCTCCCACATCCTCCTCCTCCTCCTCCTCCTCCCCCCCACCCTGACATGGCCCAGGGCTCAGAGACACCTCAGACTCTTGCTACCCAAAGTGCAAAGGGCATCAGTTGCTCCTCCAAACCCCCCGCCCAGCAGACCACGTTGTCCAGCCAGCCCCCGGGCCTCCCTGGGGTGCCCAACACAAAAGGGCAGACACCCACCGGACCCTCAATCTCAGTTTTCCGATGTTTTTGCCACTCTAAGGACCCGCGGGCCAGCTGGGCCTTCTGGCAGGACAGAGAGCCCCGGAATCCGACGTGGAGAGCTGCGTGTGGAGAGCTGCGTGTACGTCCCCATCAGGAGGCCGTCCCCACCTCCGCCGCTCTCCCCTCGCGGGGAGCGGCAGCCGCAGGGCCTCAGGGAAGACACCAGGCTGGGCCCCCACGGCACAGCGGGGGCACGTCCCCCACACGCGACTTAGGGATGGCTGCTCGAGACTGCTGCGTCCACCCTGCTGCCGGGTTTCTGGAGGGCTTCCTGGAAGCAGCGTCTACACCAAGCCCTTGGAAGGCCCAGGCGACGGGGGAGCCGGTCATGTAGGGGCCGAGGATGGTGACGGGCAAGGAGGAGCATGTCAGGCAGGGGCCGAAGACGGTGACGGTGACGGTGACGGGCAGGGTAGGAAGGAGCCGTTCAGGCAGGGGCCAAGGACGGTGACGGGCCTGGCCGGGGAGGAGTGTGTCAGGCAGGGGCACAGGAGACGGGCGGGGTAAGGGTTATGGTTACAGTTAGGGCACAATTCACAATCGCAAAGATGTGGAAGCGACCCGAGTGCCCATCCATCCAGGAGTGCATTAATAAAATCTGGCACGTGGACACCACGGAGTGCCATTCGGCTATGAGGAGCAGCGGTGAGAGGGCACCTCTCGTGTTCTCCCGGCCAGAGCTGGAACCCGTTCCAGTAAGCCAAGTGTCCCAAGAATGGACACACGAGCACCACGTGAGCGCGCTCACCACCAAATTGGTACGAACGGATGGACACCTAAGTGGACACAGAGGAATCACCTTCATCGGGTGGGTGTCGGGCGGGCGGGGGGAGGGGATGGGCATACACATCCATTAGGAATGGGGTGGGTGCGCACCGACTGGGGGATGGGCGCACTTGAAGCTAATGACCGGAGGGGGGAGGCTGGGAGAGGGCAACGTACCCGACCTTAACATTGGTACCCCCACAGTACGCTGGAACAACATGAGAGGTAAATGAATAAGAACACAGGGGGGAGGGGGCACGGGCAACACATGTCACCTGGATACTCGGACTCCCATCAACTGCTTGAAAAGAGAGAGAAAAGAAAATGCAATAATAGAGGTAAGAGACACGTTTTAAAAATAATGAATCCGAAGAGAAAAGTAAAAGGAGGCCTGTGGAGCAGGTCTGGGTGTGACTCCGGATCCCCCAACATCAGGTGCCACCACCAAAGATTCCTACGTGGAGCCCATAGAACCCCAAAAGCAACGGGACGAGTTCTGGTCACATACTCCCTCAAAATGACATCCTGGCCTTCTTCTGGAACTCCCTCCCCTCTCAGACTCTCAAGGTTTCCTCCAGCGTGTCGGTTCCCACAGACCAGACCTTTGGTCTGAGACCTGACAGTCCAGATGCCACGCATGCTGTCGCGTGGGGCGGTGTCGCGGCTTGGGACAAGAGGAGGCCCCACGGTGCGGGCTGGGGTGCCAGGCACCGCGGCGGGCGCTGAGGGTGGGGGTGACCCCCACCCCGGTCCGCCGCCACGCTCCCAGAAAGGGGACAGAACAAGAGGCAAAAAAAAAAAAGCAGCAGCAGCCTACCGCACCCGGTATTCCCAGGCGGTCTACATCCAAGTACTAACCAGGTCCGACCCTGCTTAGCTTCCGAGAACAGAGGAGATCCTGTGCGTTCAGGGTGGTGTGGCCCAAGACGGTGGAGGGCGCCCCTGCCACGCTCAAGAAGCCGAGCCTCTCTGTGCTTCCCCGCTGCCTCCTCCCGCCCCAGGCCCCGCGCTGGGCCAGGACTGTTGAGTTCGCTGGCCGGGTCTGGCGGGCTCCGAGGGACAGGGGTGATGGGCGGGGCGGGGCGGGCCGGGGTGGGGAGCTGTCTCTCTATACACACCCACACACACTCACACTCACTCAACAAGATGCGATTCCACGGCTGGACTTGCCAAGGTGGAGACCTTCCAGCCCCCCTCCTCTCCTCGCCTGGCCTACTTCACCTACCAGCTGCCCAACCCCCAGTGTGTCCCTGCTGCTGCCACTGCTGACTGTGCATGCCAGGCTCTTGCCCTTTGACCCCAGCCAGGGGCCGCCCTCCCCCACAACCCCTTTCAGCTGTGCCCCCCCAGCCCTGTGGGTGGGCTGCCCCCTATTCCCCCAGACCAGGTCCTGGGCACAGTGCAAAAGGGAGGGGAGCGAGTGTATGGGGCGTCTCTCTCTCTCTCTCTCTCTCTCTCTCTCACTCTCTCTCTCTCTCTCTCTCTCTCTCTCTCTCTCTCTCTCTCTCTCTCTCGGGATGTGTCCCATGGGTGGGGTGGGGTGGCGTGGTTTGTGTGGCGCTGAAGAAATCAGTCCCCTCCATCTCCTACCTCTGGAAAACGCCCAAGCCCTTGGAGAACTGCCCGCACCGCTACCGTGGGGGCCGGGACCCTCCTCTGTGTCCTCCTGTGGCCCAGCCCAAGGGGCCTGGGCCTGGCCGGGGCTGCATTGGACCCCGACCACCCCGGGGTGTGCACTTGCTAAAAATCGGCGATTAGATATTGGATTGGAGCTTCATTGAGGTCATTTCACTAATGAGTACAACGGAAAGAGTTTCCTAATCCATCTGTGAGGGTGGCAACTGAAAGAGAATTTTAAAGCTGACAGAATAGGAGAGGGAAGGCATAGGAGATTTCCACACCCAGTAAGGAAGCCTTTCCCGAAATGGAAGAAAGAAAGGAGCAAACAGAGACACCGGTAGCCCGCCCAGATCAGAGTCTGCCCCTGAGAGAAAGTACCCTGACCAGGTTCACCCGTGGGTGGGTGGCGAGCTAGCGGCATTCAGAAGAGCGAGGCCCGCAGTCTGTGCAGAAGACACCTGCACTCCGGTGTGTGTGGCGGCACGATTCACAAGCAGCTCCAAATGGTACCAGAAAGAGAAGCCAGGGAGTTCCTGATGCCCCAGATGTCCTCAGCCCAGTACTGGCTGCTATGGGAACGCGAAGCCCGGCTCCTGGTCTCAGAGCGGGACTGCCAGGAGGTGTGATGTACAGTCCGGGGGGTGCCCAGGAGGATGAGGCTGAAGCTGGGACTTGGCCTCAAAGTGTCCCCTCGCATGGGCAGCCCCTTCCGCTTCCTGCTCCTCTGCTCCTGGTGCCCCTCCATCCAGGGGCCAGACCTCAAAAATCACCCGCAGGAGAATCCTGGTCCCAAAGGAGCTTTCTGGGGGACCCGTGCTGAGAGAGGTTGTGGGCATGGCCCGCTGGGGCTCTGCCTGACCCAGGGCTGGGAGATGCAACCTCCCAGCTCTGGGTCCCTGCAGGAAGTGTCGGCAAGAACAGGGCCGTTCCTGCAAAGGCCCAGGTGCAGGGAGCCCAGGCCGAGCAGCCTGTGGAAGAAGCCTCCAGGGCTCAGAGACACCTCAGACACTGCTACCAAAGTCCTAAGGGCATCACTTGCTCCTCCAAAGCCTCTGAGCAGACCGCGCTGTCCAGCCAGCCCCTGGGCCTCCCTGGGGTGCCCAGCACAAAAGTGCAGACACCCACCGGACTCGCAATATCAATTTGAGGATGTTTCTGCCACCCTGAGGACCCGCAGGCCAGCTGGGACTCCGGGCAGGACAGAGAGCCCCGGAATCCGACGTGGAGAGCTGCGTGTACGTCCCCATCAGGAGGCGGCCCCCACCTCCATGGCAAGGCTCTCCCCTTGCGGGGAGCGGCAGCCACAGGGCATCAGGGAAGACACCAGGCTGGGCCCCCGCGGCACAGCCAGGGCACGTCCCCCGCATGCGAGTCGTCGCGGCCGCCCTGCTGCCGGGTTCCTGGAGGGCTTCCTGGAAGCAGCGTCCACACCAAGCCCTTGGAAGGCCCAGGCGACGGAGGAGCCCGTCAGGCAGGGGCCGAGGACGGTGACGGTGACGGGCCGGGCGGGAAGGAGCAGGCAGGGGCAGAGGAGACGGGCTGGGTAAGGGTTAGGGTTATAGTCTGGGCACAATTCACAATCGCAAAGATGTGGAAGCGACCCGAGTGACCATCGATCCACGGGTGCATTAATAAAATGTGGCACGTGGACACCACGGAGTGCCGTTCAGCTATGAGGAACAGCGGTGAGAGGGCACCTCTCGTGTTCTCCCGGCCAGAGCTGGAACCCGTTCCAGTGAGCCAAGTGTCCCAAGAATGGACACACGAGCACCACGTGCGTGCGCTCGCCAGCAAATTGGTAGGAACCAATGGACACCTAAGTGGACACAGAGGGATCGCTTTCATCGAGTGGGTGTCGGGCGGGCGTGGGGAGGGGATGGGCATGCACATCCATTAGGAATGGGGTGGGTGCGCACCAACCGGGGCATGGGCGCACTTGAAGCTCTGACCCCACCCGAGGGGGGGGCGGGGAAAGGGCGATGCACCTGTGGACGGAAAAAATCCAAGCCCTGAAATATTTGAAAGAAGTTTCTTCTGAGCCAAATTTGAGGACCATGACCTGGAGCCACTCTCAAGAAGCCTTGAGCAAGTGGGCTCGCTGTAGCTGGGTTACAGTTTAGTTTTATATATTTTTAGAGAGACAAAGGTTATAGGCAAGGTCACAAATCAATACATGAGAGGCATACATTGGTTTGGCCCAAAAAGGTGGGACATCTCGAAGCGGGGGCTTACAGGTTATAGGTGGGTTTAAAGATTCTTTGGCTGGCAATTGGCTGAGAGGGTTAGACTTTATCTAGAAGACCAGAAAGGATATGCTTACTTTAAGATAAGGTTGTGGGCACTCTGGGAGGTCCAGACAGGAGGACATTTTAAATTTACAATAGGCACCTGCTAAGATGTTTTAAGATGCTTTAAATTTAAGTATAGGCGCCTGCTAGGATACTCAGTTAAGACATTTTAGATTTATGATAGGCATCTGCCAGGATGCTTGATTTAAGACAGGGGCTTCTTATCTTTTAGGTGATGTTAATGCCATACCAGAATCAGGTCAGGAAGTAAACCACTGCTTCGTTTGGTTAACAAAAGCCGCTTTGTGGGAATTTACCATTTGTCAGCCTAACCCTGCTGGCCTCCTTACCATTTGCCAGCCTAACCTAGCTGGCCTCCTTAGGAAGGAGTTTTTAGCAAAAAATTAGAGTTTAGTCCTCAGTTCCCCCTGTTGGCCAAAGATCATTCCATGGAATGCATGTGTAGGCCAACAACCAGCATGATGTCCCATGGCGCTAGGAAGGCTCAAATTTAGAGTTGTCTATCTGGTCCCACGGTGCTAGGAAGGCTCATTCCTAGAGTTGCCTATCTGGTCCCATGGTGCTGTAGAATAGGCCGTGTTGTATCTTAGGGGAGGGACTTGACTCTACTTGATTTAGTAGCCAATTGTTAAAAGGGGCCAGATAGAGTCAGGCCTCGGGCTTAGTCTAAAAACACGTCTTGGACCAGATCTATTTTGCAAGCTATCATGATCTGGGCCTTTGATTGATTTTTTTTTTTTCCTTTTTCTGTATCTGGTATAGCATTTACAAGAAACATATAATAATATGGCAATGAGTGTCATAAAAGTACTAAACAGAAGGTGCCCAAGAAAGTCATAGGTAGAATCAGAAGGTAGCAAGCAGCCTAACCAGCCAAAAAATCCTCTGCATGCATCATCATATTTTTTAATCAGACTTATAATATGTTTATCTTTTTTATCAACAGTCAATTGAACTTTATGGTAAATTTTATTTGAGGATTGTAAAACCGATACCAATTTGGAGTCTAATAAGTTTAATTTTTCCTCTGGCCAATTAGTCTCCATAGGTATAACATCCTGAGGAGGGTATAAATTGAATTTGAGAAACATTTGATCTTTAATATTTAAATTATTATAGGACTTGTTTACAGTTAGCAAATTTATTTTTCTCACCACCTTTGTGTTACACCATATACTAGTATTTAGGAGGGCAAAGGAGGCTTTGTTACAAAAGAAATATAATTCTATAATGTCATTTTGTTTTTTCTCCCAGCAAAATCGGCCCTTTTTCATATACCAGATGTTATGTTCTATGGGGGTGGATACTAGGGGCCAAATCTGGGAGAAATCAGGGTTTTAAGTGTTTTGAGGGCATAGCCATTTTCCTTTTTTATTTTTACAATCTGAGAGGGAAATGGGATGCCAGGTGTTTTTATCAGCTAAAATAGCCCATCGACTTTTTATGGGGAGTATTTTGGTATTATTGACAATGGTTTTAATGCCAGCTAGTTGACTACAGGATATTGTTGAGCCTCATTTAACTTTGGTGCCAGAATTTTTAAAATATAATGTTTAAGATTACATCTACCATCTAAAAATTTTTATAGATTTGGGGAACCATATATTTTCCATAGGTGCCTAGACTGAGCCTTAGCACTGAGTATTGTAGGCCATTGTTTTATAGCCACTTTAGATTCTATTTGTAATAACATGGATATGAGTCCTTGTTGGGTCAGAGCACATGCTCGCTCCCACCTCTGGGTTTGGGCGTATGTCTTTAGGGTTTGTCTGGTCTCTTCTATCTACTTTATTAGAGCTGCATTATCTTTTAGGGCAGCTTTCCATCCCTTTTCTTTTTTTTGGAACAGCATTTTTTTTATGTGGCCTATTTTTGAGAGGGAATCTTTTTTTAGGGAATGTCTCTCCTCATTAGCTGCGAATTTAGCTTGCCCCAATATACCTAACCCAGCTCCAATTTTTTCCGTGAGATGGCGTTTTAGTCTTTTGGATGGCCAATTTTGGTGTATCCACCAGGAATGCTGTTGCCATTGTATACTAATGGCCTCAGTGCAATTTGGATAAATAGAGTTAACCCAGAACCGCTGGGTATCCCAGACAATTGTCAGATGGGTGGAGGTTACTCCTAAGTATGCCTTTGTCTGAGTGTGCCATAAGGCTTTTCAGAGGCGCCCTTGTCTTAGGGTGGAATTTGTACTGTCAGGGACTTCTGTCCACCAACTGACTCCCATAAATAGTTTTTTATGGGCAGTGTCAGTGTGGTTGGTGCTGGACAAGGGCATCCAGCCACAAGCACAGGGCTGGTGGTTGTCTGGGCAGCTTATGCTGTGACAGTTTACACAGGAAGCTGCTAGGTTTCTCCCATCATACCCAGGCAGTTGTCTGAGTTTGTCATCACCAATGTCTATTGTGACGCAGTATTTTATCTGATTAGATCTCCTCAATAATCGTCCTGAGGCATTATTTGGTAAATATTTCTGCAGGGCATTATACTTGGTTAAGGCTTTATAATAGAGGTACCCTGCAAAGGAGGCCCCTCTAGGGAGATTTACAGTGGAACTGTTTCATTCAGTGGCCTTCATTTCATCCTGATCTATGTCATACCAAATGATATGATTTTTACCGGCAGGGAAGGTAGTGAGATTTGCAGGAAGCCAGGAAAAATCTTTAGGTTTAAAGAGAACAGGAGTGTGGGGTAGGCAGATAGGGGAAATTATGGGAAGGAGGATGATCAGGTGAAATATTTTTTTAATCTTAACAAGGAAATTTATAACCATATCCATTTAGAAAGTTATACCAAGGGAGATTTTACAAATCCCAAACAACCTCTTGGGGGTCTTGGTTAAGGCATTTAGGGTTTGCAGCAATATACTCTATAGCAAATAAAGTAAGAATGAGAGTTATTTTAGGGTTTATGAGGACTGGCCTGGTCCAATGTCTTGGGAAGACTGTCCGCTTCAGTTGTTGCTTTGGACGTCGCTTTGGAGGCCGATTGAGACTCAGATGTTTTCTGAAGTCGTAGGCGGGTGTCAGAGATTAATTTAGAAGTCCAGGTGTGGTCGGGAGCGTGGTCAGGCACTCGTTTTAGATGTGAGACATGAATCCAAGAGGTGACCCCCTTTAATTTTGCAGCACAAGAGTTAGTTAAGAGTACCTGGTAAGGTTTTTTTAGCGAGGTTGTAAGGAGTCTTTGAGTTGGTGCCTTTTCCAATAAACAAAGTCACTTGGCTGTAATCCATGATCCTTGGGGTCTTTAGCTCCCGTAAGCTCACTGTGGAAAGACTCTGTTATCATCTTTGCATTATTTGTTAGAGCTTTAAGTAGTCCCTGACAATAATGTAGTATTTCTCCTTTAAGTAAGGCTGGCTCATATAAGCCCTCGTCCAGCCTCATAGGTCTCCCTGTTATTATTTTATAAGGTGATAGACAGTGCTTCCCAAAGGGAGAGGATCTAAGGTTAAGCAAAACCAGTGGGAGGGCTTTTGGCCAGGGGAGGTTAAAGGCCTCAGTTAATTTAGCTGATTGAGTTTTTATTGTGCCATTTGTTTGTTTTACCAACCCAGACGACTGAGGATGATAGGCACAATGGAAATGTTGTATTATGGGCCAAATTTTGCAGATGGATTGGATAATTTGTCCTGTAAAGTGAGTTCCACGATCACTGTGTAACTCAGAAGGGATTTCCCAAACTGGAATGATTTTTTCCAGCAGTATTTTGCCTACTGTTAAGGCAGTAGCCCTCCGACAAGGAAATGCTTCTACCCAATGGGAGAACATGCAAACCAGGACCAATACATATTTGTAATTCTGGGATGGTGGCATCTGGATAAAATCCAGTTGCCAAACTTTAAATGGTCCTGCAGGCAAAGGAAAGTGGCCTTGGGAGCCATGCAAAGGCTTGCCAGGGTTATGTTCTGGACATATAGTATAACGAAAATATACCTTTTGGGCTATTGTGGGGGATGGTTTTTAGAAATATTGTTTTTTTCATAATATCATTTTTTCAGGGGCCCAGTGAGTCATTTTATGAATGAATTGAAGGAGAGGAAATTGTGCACCTAAAGGAACTATAGGTTTTTTGTTGGGACCCAGCCACAACTCCCTATTTGGGTCAAATACACCTCCCTTTTGCTGCCAGATTTGTTTTTTTTTAGGGGTTGATGCCTATTGGTACTGTAAAAGAATGTTAGTGAGAGTGTCGGTGGGTCGGAAGGGGCATTCTCGTACAGGACAGGTCATCATTCCTAGGGCAGCATTCTTTGCTGCAGCATCAGCTAGATTGTTTCCCTTAGCTATTTTAGTGTTATCTTTGGAATGCCCAGGAATTTTTATGATTGCCAGTTGTTTAGGCATTTGAATTGCTTTTAATAGCTCTGAGACTTGGTGCCCATTTCTTATAGGTTGTCCAGATGAGGTAAGAAATCCTCTCTGTTTCCATAGCATGCCAAAATCATGGGCTATTTTAAAGGCATAGCGGCTATCAGTGTATATATTAGCTACCTTCCCTTCAGCCAAAATATAAGCTCTAGTTAATTCTATTAATTTAGCCATTTGGGCTGATTTTACTCCTTTGAGTTGGGCGCTTTTTATTATGTCTACCGTGGAAGTGACAGCATATCCCGCCTGATAATGTCCCTGATGGTCCTTTAAATAAGAACCAAATTAACTCAGCATTCTCGATAGGAGTTTCCTGCAAATCTGCTCTAGGAGAGAGTAAGATATCAGTTAGTAGACTGCAGTCATGTTTTTCCTCTTGCTCACCTGGAAGAGGGAGAAGAGTTGCAGGGTTAAGAATATTGCAGCGCTTCAAAGTGATGTTAGGGGCAGGAAGCAAAAGCACTTTATAGGCGACTTACAGAATAGTGTTGAGTGTGGTGAGAGTTTAGGAGAGATTCCACAGAATGAGGGGCATAAATTATTAGTGGGGACCCCAGGACAAATTTCTCAATTTTTTTATATAAAATGGCTGCAGCTGATATGGCTCTCATATAAGGGGGGTGTCCTTTTGCTACTGGGTCTAACTGTTGGCTGAAATAACCAACTGGCCTGTGACTGTCGCCATGCTTTTGAGTTAATACTCCAAGCGCATTTCCATCTACTTCATGTATAAAAAGGAAAAAAGGCAGGCTATAGTTTGGGTGTCCTAAAGCAGGTGCCTGGGTAAGAGCCTGTTTTAAATCCTCTATATATTGCTTTTCACTTTCCCCCCAGCAAATTGGGTCTGGTTGGTGATGCTTTAGTTTTTTGTATAAGGGCTGGGCCATTAATGAGTAGTTTGGAATCCAACTTCTGCAGTAGCCTGTTAGCCCTAAGAACCCTCTTAATTGTTTTTTTGTTTTGGGCAAAGGAAAGGCCATGATGGCAGAGATTCTTTCTGGGTTTATAAGAAGTCCTTTGGGAAAATTGTGTGCCCTAAGTATTTAACTTGGGGGAGACAAAATTGTAATTTATCTCTGGACACTTTGTGTCCCTTTAAGGCAAGCTGTTGCAGCAGGTATATAGTGTCTTCTCTGCATTCACTCAGGGAGGGTGAACACAACAGCAAATCATCCACATACTGAATCAGAGTAGATTCATTTTGGAATACAATATCATCTAAATCTGCCTTTAATATTTGAGAAAAATATGTAGGATTTTCAGAGTAACCCTGGGGCAAGACTGTCCATGTATACTGGCGATTTTCCCAAGTGAAGGCAAAAAGATATTGACTATCCTGATCTACAGGTAGGCTAAAGAAAGCACTGCATAAGTCAATGACAGAGAAGTGGCTGGCAGTGATAGGAATATTGGACAGTAAGGTGTGGGGGTTAGGGACGACAGGATGCCTCGGAACCACTGTTTTATTTATGGCTCTTAGGTCCTGAACAAACCGCCAGCCTTTCCCATTTGGTTTTCTGACTGGGAGGATTGGTGTGTTACAAGGGCTGGTGCAGGGTATTGTGAGTCCTTTATCTAAGTAGTCCTGAATGATTGGCTTGATTCCTAGTAAGGCTTCAGGCCTAAGGGGGTATTGTTTAATGTTTGGCAGGGGTTTAGACTCATCTATGGTGATCTCTATGGGAACTGCTGGCTTAATTTGTCCAATATCCATGGAAGAGTTTGCCCATAGAGAATCTGGTATTTTGGATAAGAAAGGCTCTACGTCCCCCTGTTCAAAATCTCCATTAACCTCAGCAAGCATGATACTGCATGTAGGGTTTTGTAAGTCTTCTGTGTCTCCCAAATTGAGAATCATCTCTCCCTTCTGTGAAAATGAGATGTGGGCATTATGGGTCTCTAAGAAATCCCGTCCCAGCAGGTGTATAGGAGCACTATCTATTAAAAGGAAAACATGCTGTCCTATAAGCTCTCCCAATTGATATTGGAGTGGATCAGATTTAAAGGCAACAATTGGGCAGTTTGAAACCCCTACCATTTGAATTTTTACTTTACTTTGAGGGAGAGGGTTTTTAATTAAGGTAGGGTTGAGGACTGACAGCGTGGCACCAGTGTCCACAAGGGCTCTGGTGTCTTTTTTTATTTTTATTTTTTTTTTGAGACAGAGTCTCGCTTTGTTGCCCAGGCTAGAGTGAGTGCCGTGGCGTCAGCCTAGCTCACAGCAACCTCAAACTCCTGGGCTCGAGCGATCCTTCTGCCTCAGCCTCCCGAGTAGCTGGGACTACAGGCATGTGCCACCATGCCCGGCTAATTTTTTATATATATATCAGTTGGCCAATTAATTTCTTTCTATTTATAGTAGAGATGGGGTTTTGAACTCCTGACCTTGAGCAATCCGCCCGCCTCGGCCTCCCAAGAGCTAGGATTACAGGCATGAGCCACAGCGCCCGGCCTGGTGTCTTTTTTATTTATGGATATTTCTATTTCCCCTAGAGTGTTTGTTAGAAGTAAGGGGAAAACCCTCTCTATTCCCTCGGAGCCTCCCTATTCTGGTTTTAAAGTTTCTTTGGTGCCTCCCTCTAAGGCCTTTTGCTCCTTTTGTGCAAGCACCCATTTAAGTTTTTTACAATCTTTTTTAAGGTGTCCCTTTTTTTTGCAGTAATAATAAATCACTTTCTCGGTGGCCAGCTGCGATCTCTGCAGGGGACGGAACCCCTCCGACCTTTTGACTTGGTTACTAAGTTGCTTTAGCTGTAAACTCATAATCTTGGAGGCCGTTTTCTTTTGCTTCTTAACTATTGTTTGTGACAACTGGCTGCTAGTGGGCAGAGAAGCCCAGGCCACATTATTTTTTTTTTATCAGGGTTACTAATTTGTCGTCTAAGCCTTGTACAAATCCAGAATTTAGTAAAGTGTCACTTTTACCATGCTCAAAATTTTTAGGAGGTATCCCTGAATATTGTTTGAATGTTTTCTTAAACCTGTTATAAAAGTCAGGTATGGTTTTATTTGGGCGTATTTTACATTGTTGCACTTTTGCCCAATCTATAACTTTAGGGAAAATCTGTGGTAAGTTTTTATAGAGGCGGTCACAGAGCTCCCTGCATTTTTTTTTTATTTGCATCTATTTTATCAAAATCTTTTAAAGGTTGTTTTTAACCTGCTACCCTGAACCATTTTTTAGCTTTGTTTTTGGGGACTAGTAACTCAATTAGCTGATACAGGTCAGAGAAACCTGGATCATAGGTCTTAAGTGTTAATTGGAATTCTCTGGCAAACCCGAGGGGGTCTTGAGTTGGATCAGGGAACCCAGACACCAGAGCCTTTAACTCTGTCTTGGTCCAGGGTGTATATAATATATTAGGGTCCCCTCTCCCAGTGGGTTTTATTTTAAAGGGAGCAACAACTATTTTATCTTCTTTTTTAGCTATTTTTGATCCTTTTACAGCTCGAGGCGAAGGAATAGGGGAAGGAGGGGGGAAAATGAAATCATCAGGATAAGGAAATTTAGAGAACAGAGGGTTAGGGGGAGCAGAAGGAGAGACAATTTTTGGAGCGTTCCTGATTTTAGAAGCGGCTTCTGCTAGTTTCTTTAATTCTGAGACAGTCTCAAGTATTTTTTTATTAACTTCCTGGAGGGAGGCAAGTTTATCATTCTCTCTTTTGGATGATTCCAAGTGCCAGCAATAGTATGATTTTTATTTATTTTTCTTAATTTGAGAACCTAGTTTTTTTAGTTTAGCGCGCAAGAAAACCAATTTGGGAATATTGAAAGTTCCCCATTTTGGAAACCTCAGACCTAGGTCATCTTTAGTAAGATCTTTCCATTTATATAAATACTTGCAAGTAGAGGCGCCATAATTATTAAACATAAAATCAGCTGGGGTGCCTGAAGGAGGTCGTTCTTTTTGCCTTTTCTCATTTTTACATAATTTGTTTCCCATTTTTTTTTTTTTTTAAGAAGGAACCGAACTGTGGTCTAGGGTTTGGTGTAGTGGATCAGAGTGTGCTGCTTGTGGGTGGGGCTCCTCAGTGCTTCACCACTGATTCGGTCCCACCCTCTTATGTGTCCCAGTTTCTCTCTTTGGGGGTCTAGTACCTCTGAGAGGGCTCAAAACGCCGAGTGATCAGCTCTTATGCGCGTTTTCTGGAGGAGCCTTTTTTAAAATTAATTTGTTGGGCGGTTCCCTGTGGGGCTACTCGCACCTCAGGAATCGCCCCAGGCAACTCCCAATCAGGGCTCTGGTCACCCAGGGCTACCTTAGGTCTGGGAGGAGTAAGCTGCCCCTTATCTTTGGAGCTGAGAAACTCAGTCTCTCATTTATCTATGAATAGGACAGTTGGGTTCCTTATGCAAATATGCAGACAAGCCAATCGAAATTGGTCTTTGAGAGGAAAAAGGCAGCAGAGAAAGCCCTTCAGAGTGCACTTTTACATCAAATTAGGGTCCCAAACAACAATTTTTAGGAAGAGAATAGACAGCTCAGAATAAACTGGGACCTTTGACCAAGAGTGGGAGGTCCGGTTCCCTCCGGTAAGGAGGACTTACCGGTTCCCGCCGGAGGAGCGGCTAGAAGTCGGAAGGGCTTCAATGGGCCCGTGCTGATACCTTAGCTCCGGGTTCGGGCGACTCCTTCAGGGGTCCCGAGTCTTCTCTGAGATCCTGCCGACTACGCCAAAATTGTGGACGGAAAAAATCCAAGCCCTGAAATATTTGAAAGAAGTTTATTCTGAGCCAAGTTTGAGGACCATGACCCGGAGCCACTCTCAAGAAGCCTTGAGCAAGTGGGCTCGCTGTAGCTGGGTTACAGCTTAGTTTTATATATTTTTAGAGAGACAAAGGTTATAGGCAAGGTCACAAATCAATACATGAGAGGCATACATTGGTTTGGCCCAAAAAGGTGGGACATCTCGAAGTGGGGGCTTACAGGTTATAGGTGGGTTTAAAGATTCTTTGGCTGGCAATTGGCTGAGAGGGTTAGACTTTATCTAGAAGACCAGAAAGGATATGCTTACTTTAATTTTTTTTTTCTTTTGAGACAGAGTCTCACTTTGTTGCCCAGGCTAGAGTGAGTGCCGTGGCATCAGCCTGGCTCACAGCAACCTCAATCTCCGGGGCTCAGCGATCCTGCTGCCTCAGCCTCCCGAGTAGCTGGGACTACAGGCATGTGCCACCATGCCCGGCTAATTTTTTGTATATTTTTAGTTGGTCAATTAATTTCTTTCTATTTTTGGTAGAGACGGGGTCTCGCTCAGGCTGGTTTCGAACTCCTGACCTTGAGCAATCCGCCCCCCTCGGCCTCCCAAAGTGCTAGGATTACAGGCGTGAGCCACCATGTGCGGCAGGATATGCTTACTTTAAGATAAGGTTGTGGGCACTCTGGGAGGTCCAGACAGGAGGACATTTTAAATTTACAATAGGCGCCTGCTAGGATGTTTTAAGATGCTTTAAATTAAAGAATACGCGCCTGCTAGGATGCTCAGTTATGACATTTTAGATTTATGATAGGCATCTGCCAGGATGCTGGAGTTAAGACAGGGGCTTCTTATCTGTTAGGTGATGTTAATGCCATACCAGCATCAGGTCAGGAAGTAAACCACTGCTTCATTTGGTTAACAAAAGCCGCCTTGTGGGAATTTACCATTTGCCAGCCTAACCCAGCTGGCCTCCTTAGGAAGGAGTTTTTAGCAAAAAATTAGAGTTTAGTCCTCACACCCGACCTTAACATTGGTACCCCCACAGTACGCTGGGGGAAAATGAGAAATAAATGAATCAGAAAACTGGGGGGAGGGAGGCACGCACGGGCAGTACATGTCACCTCAATACTTGTACTCCCATAATCTGCTTGAAAAGAGAGAGAAAAGGAAATGCAACAATAGAGATAAGAGACACTTTTTAAGAAAATGAATCCGAAAAGAAATGTAAAATGGGGCCTGTCCAGCAGCTCTGGGTGTGACTCCGGATCCCCCAACATCAGGTGCCACCACCAAAGATTCCTACAGTGTAGCCCATAGAACTCCCAAAGCAACGGGACGAGTTCTGGTCACATACTTGCTCAAAATGACATCCTGGGAATTCTTCTGCAACTCCCTCCCCTCTCAGACTCTCAAGGTTCTCAAGGTTTCCTCCAGCATGTCGGTCCCACACACCAGAGCTTTGGTCTGACACCTGACAGTAGAGATGGCACGCATGCTGCCGCGTGGCAGTGGTGTCACGGCTCGGGACAAGAGGAGGCCCCACGGCGCCGGGTAGGGCGCCAGGCACCGCGGCGGGCACTGAGGGTGGGGGTGATCCGCCGGACCGCCGCCCCACTCCCAGAAAGGGGACAGAACAAGAGGCAAAAAGGAAAAAAAAAAAAAGCCTATGGCACCCGGTATTCCCAGGCGGTCTCCCATCCAAGTACTGACCAGGCCCGACGCTGCTTAGCTTCGGAGATCAGACGAGATCGGGCGCGTTCAGGGCAGCGTGGCCAGAGATGGCAGAGGGAGCCCCTGCCCCGCTCAAGAAGCCGAGCCTCTCTGCGCTTCCCCGCCGCCGCCTCCTCCGGCCCCAGGCCCCGCGCCGGGCTGGGCCTGTTGAGTTCACTGGCCGGGTCTGGCGGGCTCCGCGGGACTGGGGTGACGGGCAGGGCGGGGCGGGCAGGGAGAGCCGGGCCGGGGTGGGGGGCTGTCTCTCTACACACACACACACACTCACACTCACTCACTCACAGAAGACGCGCCTCCAAGGCTAGACCCGCCAAGGTGGAGACCTTCCAGCCCCCCTCCTCTCCTCGCCTCCCCTCCTTCACCTACCCGCCCCCCACCCCCAGCGCGCCGCCACTGCTGACTGCGCACGCGCACGCGGGGCTCTCGACCTTTGCCCCCAGCCAGGGGCCGCCCTCCCCCACAACCCCTTTCAGCTGCGCCCCCCGCCCTGTGTGTGGGCTGCCGCCTATTCCCCAGGGCCAGGGCTGGGGCACAGCACATGGGGGAGGGGAGCGAGTGTAGGGGCGTCTCCCTCTCGGGATGTGTCCCATGGGTGGGGTGGGGTGGGGTGGCGTGGTTTGTGGGGTGCTGAAGAAATCAGTCCCCTCCATCTCCTACCTCTGGAAAACGCCCAAGGCCATGGAGAACTGCTGGCACCGCTACCTTGGGGGCCGGACCCTCCTCTGTGTCCTCCTGTGGCCCAGTCCAAGTGGCCTGGGCCTGGCTGGGGCTGCATTGGACCCCAACCACCCTGGCGTGTGGACTCGCGAAAAATCGGCGATTAGATATTGGATTCCAGCTTCATTGAGGTCATTTCACTAATGAGTGCACCGGGAAGAGTTTCCTAATCCACCTGTGAGGGTGGCAACTGAAGGAGAATTTTAAAGCTGACAGAATAGGCGAGGAAAGGCATAGGAGATTTCCACACCCAGTAAGGAAGTCTTTCCCGAAATGGAAGAAAGAAACGAGCAAACAGAGACACCGGTAGCCCGCCCGGGTCAGAGTCTGCTCCTTAGAGAAAGTACCCTGACCAGGTTCACCCGTGGGTGGGTGGCGAGCTAGCGGCATTCAGAAGAGCGAGGCCCGCAGTCTGTGCAGAAGACACCTGCACTCGGGCGTGTGTGGCGGCACGATTCACAAGCAGCTCCAAATGGTACCACAAAGAGAAGCCAGGGAGTTCCCGACGCCCCAGGTCTCCTCAGCCCAGGACTGGCTGCTGTGGGAACATGAAGCCCGGCTCCCAGTCTCAGAGCGGGACAACCAGGAGGTGTGATGTACACCCCGGGGTTCCCAGGAGGATCAGGCTGAAGCTGGGACTTGGCCTCAAAGTGTCCCCTCGCATGGCCACGCCCTTCCCCTTCCTGCTCCTCTACTCTTGGTGCCCCTCCATCCAGGGGCCAGACCTTACAGAGTCACCCGCAAGAGAATCCTGGTCCCAAAGGAGCCTTCTGGGGGACCCCTGCTGAGAGAGGTTGTGGGCATGGCCTGCTGGGGCTCTGCCCGACCCAGGGCTGAGAGATGCAACCTCCCAGCTCTGGGTCCCTGCAGGAAGTGTTGGCAAGCACAGGGCCAGTCCCCCAAAGGCCCAGGTGCAGGGAGCCCAGGCCGAGCAGCCTGTGGAAGAAGCCACGTGCCATGCCACCCTGGGAACACAACTGCAGGTCACAGCCCCTCCCACCTCCTCCTCCTCCTCCTCCTCCCCCCCACCCCGACATGGCGCAGGGCTCAGAGACACCTCAGACACTTTCTACCCAAAGTCCAAAGGACATCAGTTGCTCCTCCAAACCCCCACCCCTGCCCAGCGGACAGCGTTGTCCAGCCAGCCCCTGGGCCTCCCTGGGGTGCCCGCCACAAAAGTGCAGAAACCCACCGGACCGTCAATCTCAGTTTTCGGATGTTGTTGCCACTCTAAGGACCTGCAGGCCAGCTGGGGCTTCTGGCAGAAAGAGAGCCCCGGAATCCAACATGGAGAGCTGGGTGTACGTCCCCATGAGGAGGCGGTCCCCACCTCCCCAGCTCTCCCCTTGCGGGGAGCGGCAGCCGCGGGGCCTCAGAGAAGACACCAGGCTGGGCCCCCGCCACACAGCGGGAGCACGTCCCCAGCAGGCCACTTAGCTAAGGCGGCCAGTGGACGGTTGGGTTGCGCGAGACGCTGGGGCAGCCCTGCTACCGGGTTCCTGGGAGGGCGTCCTGGAACCAGCGTCCACACCAAGCCCTTGGAAGGCCCAGGCGATGGAGGAGCCCCATCAGGCAGGGGCAGAGGACGGTGACAGGTGACAGGCCAGGCGGGAAGGAGTCAGTCAGGCAGGGGTCGAGGAGGAGACGGGCTGGGTAAGGGTTAGGGTTAGAGTCAGGGCACAAGTCACAATCGCAAAGACCTGGAAGCGACCCGAGTGCCCATCGACCCACGAGGGCATAAATAAAATGTGGCGCGTGGACACCACGCAGTGCTATTCGGCTATGAGGAGCAGCGGTGAGAGGGCACCTCTCGTGGTTCTCCTGGCCAGAGCTGGAACCCGTTCCAGTAAGCCAAGTATCCCAAGAATGGACACACGAGCACCACGTGCTCGCGCTCACCGGCAAATTGGTATGAACCGATGGACACTTAAGTGGACACAGAGGAATCACCTTCATCGGATGGGCGTCGGGCGGGCGGGGGGAGGGGATGGGCATACACATCCATTAGGGATGGGGTGGGTGCGCACCGACTGGGGGATGGGCGCACTTGAAGCTCTGACCCGAGGGGGGAGGCTGGGAGAGGGCAACGTACCCGACCTTAACACTGGTACCCCCACAATACGCTGGAACAACATGAGAGGTAAATGAATAAGAACACAGGGGGGAGGGGGGCACGGGCAACACATGTCACCTGAATACTTGTACTCCCATCATCTGCTTGAAAAGAGAGAGAAAAGAAAATGCAATAATAGAGATAGGAGACACTTTTTAAAAATAATGAATCCGAAGAGAAAAGTAAAAGGAGGCCTGTGGAGCAGGTCTGGGTGTGACTCCGGATCCCCCAACATCAGGTGCCACCACCAAAGATTCCTACGTGGAGCCCATAGAACCCCAAAAGCAACGGGACGAGTTCTGGTCACATACTCCCTCAAAATGACATCCTGGCCTTCTTCTGGAACTCCCTCCCCTCTCAGACTCTCAAGGTTTCCTCCAGCGTGTCGGTTCCCACAGACCAGACCTTCGGTCTCACACCTGACAGTTCAGATGCCACGCATGCTGCCCTGTGGTGGCGATGTCGCGGCTTGGGACAAGAGGAGGCCCCACGGTGCGGGCGGGGGCGCCAGGCACCGCGGCGGGCGCTGAGGGTGGAGGTTACCTTCACCCCGGGCCGCCGCTGCGCTCCCAGAAAGGGGACAGAACAAGAGGCAAAAAAAAAAAAAAAAAAAAAAAAGCCTACAGCACCCGGTATTCCCAGGCGGTCTCCCATCCAAGTACCAACCAGGCCCGACCCTGCTTAGCTTCCGAGAACAGACGAGATCCGGCGCGTTCAGGGTGGCGTGGCCCTAGACGGCGGAGGGCGCCCCTGCCACGCTCAAGAAGCCGAGCCTCTCTGCGCTTCCCCGCCGCCTCCTCCCGCCCCAGGCCCCGCGCCGGGCCGGGACTGTTGAGTTCGCCGGCCGGGTCCGGCGGGCTCCGAGGGACAGGGGTGACGGACGGGGCGGGGCGGGCCGGGGTGGGGGGCTGTCTCTCTATACACACACACACATACTCACAGTCACTCACACTCACAGAAGATGCGCCTCCACGGCTGGACTGGCCAAGGTGGAGACCTTCCAGCCCCCCTCCTCTCCTCGCCTGGCCTCCTTCACCTACCCGCTGCCCACCCCCAGCGAGTCTCCGCCGCT
Organism: Microcebus murinus; assembly: GCF_040939455.1. Classification (NCBI taxonomy): domain Eukaryota; kingdom Metazoa; phylum Chordata; class Mammalia; order Primates; family Cheirogaleidae; genus Microcebus; species Microcebus murinus. Next base: position 31,430,884 of record NC_134125.1, on the reverse strand, counting down.
GCCACCACCGCCTCTGCTGCCGCCACTGACTGCGCACGCGCGGGGCGCTCGCCCTTTGACCCCAGCCAGGGGCCGCCCTCTCCCACAACCCCTTTCACCTGTGCCCCCCCGCCCCCCGCCCTGTGCGTGGGCTGCTGCGTATTCCCCCAGGCCAGGGCTGGGGCACAGCGCAAGGGGGAGGGGAGCGAGTGTATGGGGCGTCTCCCTCTCGGGATGTGTCCCATGGGTGGGGTGGGATGGCGTGGTTTGTGGTGAAGACTGAACTCTAATTTTTTGCTAAAAACTCCTTCCTAAGGAGGCCAGCAGGGTTAGGCTGACAAACAATAAATTCCCACAAAGCGGCTTTTGTTAACCAAACGAAGCAGTGGTTTACTTCCTGACCTGATTCTGGTATGGCATTAACATCACCTAAAAGATAAGAAGCCCCTGTCTTAACTCAAGCATCCTGGCAGATGCCTATCATAAATCTAAAATGTCTTAACTGAGCATCCTAGCAGGCGCCTATTGTAAATTTAAAATGTCCTCCTGTCTGGACCTCCCAGAGTGCCCACAACCCTATCTTAAAATAAGCATATCCTTTCTGGTCTTCTAGATAAAGTCTAACCCTCTCAGCCAATTGCCAGCCAAAGAATCTTTAAACCCACCTATAACCTGTAAGCCCCCGCTTCGAGATGTCCCACCTTTTTGGGCCAAACCAATGTATACCTCTCATGTATTAATTTGTGACCTTGCCTGTAACCTTTGTCTCTCTGAAAATGTATAAAACTGAACTGTAACCCAGCTACAGCGAGCCCACTTGCTCAAGGCTTCTTGAGAGTGGCTCCGGGTCATGGTCCTCAAATTTGGCTCAGAATAAACTTCTTTCAAATATTTCAGGGCTTGGATTTTTTCCGTCCACAATTTTGGCGTAGTCGGCAGGATCTCAGAGAAGACTCGAGACCCCCGAAGGAGTCGCCCGAACCCGGAGCTAAGGTACCAGCACGGGCCCATTGAAGCCCTTCCGACTTCGAGCCGCTCCTCCGGCGGGAACCGGTAAGTCCTCCTGAGATCCGGACCTCCCACTCTTGGTCAAAGGTCCCGGTTTATTCTGAGCTGTCTGTTCTCTTCCTAGGAATTGTTGTTTGGGATCCTAATTTGATGTGAAAGTGCACTCTGAAGGGCTTTCTCTGCTGCCTTATTCCTCTTGAAGACCAATTTCGATTGGCTTGTCTGCATATTTGCATAAGGAACCCAACTGTCCTATTCGTAGATAAATGAGAGACTGAGTTTCTCAGCTCCGAAGATAAGGGGCAGCTTACTCCTCCCAGACCTAAGGTAGCCCTGGGTGACCAGAGCCCTGATTGGGAGTTGCCTGGGGCGATTCCCCGAGGCGCGAGTAGCCCCACAGGGAACCCCCCAACAAATTAATTAAAAAAAAAAGGCTCGTCCAGGAAACGCGCATAAGAGCTGATCACTAGGCGTTTTGAGCCCTCTCGGAGGTACTAGACCCCCGAAGAGAGAAACTGGGACACGTAAGAGGGTGGGACCGACTCAGTGGTGAAACACTGAGGAGCCCCACCCACAAGCAGCACACTCTGATCCACTACACCAAACCCTAGACCACAGTTCGGTTCCTTCTTAAAAAAAAAAAAAAAAAAAAAAAATGGGAAACAAATTATGTAAAAATGAGGAAAGGCAAGAAGAACGACCTCCTTCAGGCACCCCAGCTGGTTTTATGTTTGATAATTATGACGCCTCTACTTGCAAGTATTTGTATAAATGGGAAGATCTTACTAAAGATGACCTAGGTCTGAGGTTTCCAAAATGGGGAACTTTTAATATTCCCAAATTGGTTTTCTTGTGCGCTAAACTAGAGAAACTAGGTTCTCGAATTAAAGAAAATGAATGGGAATCATACTATTGCTGGCACTTGGAATCGTCCAAAAGAGGGAATGATAAACTTGCCTCCCTCCAGGAAGTTAATAAGAAAATACTTGAGACTGTCTCAGAATTAAAGAAACTAGCAAAAGCCGCTTCTGAAATCAGGAACGCTCCAAAAACTGTCTCTCCTTCTGCTCCCCCTAACCCTCTGTTCTCTGAATTTCCTTATCCTGATGATTTCATTTTCCCCCCTCCTTCCCCTATTCCTTCGCCTCAAGCTGTAAAAGGATCGGGAATAGCTAGAGGAGAAGATAAAATAGTTGTTGCTCCCTTTAAAATAAAACCCACTGAGAGAGGGGACCCTAATATATTGTATACACCCTGGACCAAGACAGAGTTAAAGGCTCTGGTGTCTGGGTTCCCTGATCCAACTCAAGACCCCCTTGGGTTTGCCAGAGAATTCCAATTAACACTTAAGACCTATGATCCAGGTTTTTCTGACCTGTATCAGCTAATTGAGTTACTAGTCCCCAAGAACAAAGCTGAAGAATGGTTCAGGGTAGCAGGTTGGAAACAACCTTTAGAAGATTTTGATAAAATAGATGCAAATGGAAGGGAAAAATGCAGGGAGCTCTGTGACCGCCTCTGTGAAAACTTACCACAGATTTTCCCTAAAGTTATAGATTGGGCAAAAGTGCAACAATGTAAAATACGCCCAAATGAAACCATACCTGACTTTTATACCAGGTTTGAAAAAACATTCAAACAATATTCAGGGATACCTCCTAAAAATTTTGAGCATGGTAAAAGTGACACTTTACTAAATTCTGGATTTATACAAGGCTTAGACGACGAATTAGTGACCCTGGTAAAGAGAAATAATGTGGCCTGGGCGTCCCTGCCCACTAGCAACCTAGTCATCCTAGCTGACCAGTTGTCACAGACAATAGTTAAGAAGCAAAAAGAAACAGCCTCCAAGATTATGAGTTTACAGCTAAAGCAACTTAGTAACCAAGTCAAAAGGTCAGAGGGGTTCCGTCCCCTGCAGAGATCGCAGCTGGCCACAGAGGAAGTGATTTGTTATTACTGCAAAAAGAAGGGACACCTTAAAAAAGATTGTAAGAAACTTAAATGGGTGCTTGCACAAAAAGAGCAGAAGGCCTTAGAGGAAGGCACCAAAGGAACTTTAAAACCAGAATAGGGAGGCTCCGAGGGAATAGAGAGGGTTTTCCCCTTACTTCTAACAAACACTCTAGGGGAAATAGAAATATCCATAAATGGGGAAGACACCAGAGCCCTTGTGGACACTGGTGCCACGCTGTCAGTCCTCAACCCTACCTTAATTAAAAACCCTCTCCCTCAGAGTAAAGTAAAAATACAAATGGTAGGGGTATCAAACTCCCCAATTGTTGCCTTTAAATCTGATCCACTCCAATATCAATTGGGAGAGCTTATAGGACAGCATGTTTTCCTTTTAATAGATAGTGCTCCTATACACCTGCTGGGACGGAATTTCCTAGAGACCCATAATGCCCACATCTCATTTTCACAGAAGGGAGAGATGATTCTCAATTTGGGAGACACAGAAGACTTACAAAACCCTACATGCAGTATCATGCTTGCTAAGGTTAATGGAGATTTTGAACAGGGGGACTTAGAGCCTTTCTTATCCAAAATACCAGATTCTCTATGGGCAAACTCTTCCACGGATATTGGACGAATTAAGTCAGCAGTTCCCATAGAGATCACCATAGATGAGTCTAAGCCCCTGCCAAACATTAAACAATACCCCCTTAGGCCTGAAGCCTTACTAGGAATCAAGCCAATCATTCAGGACTACTTAGATAAAGGACTCATAATACCCTGCACCAGCCCTTGTAACACACCAATCCTCCCAGTCAGAAAACCAAATGGGAAAGGCTGGCGGTTTGTTCAGGACCTAAGAGCCATAAATAAAACAGTGGTTCCGAGGCATCCCGTCGTCCCTAACCCCCACACCTTACTGTCCAATATTCCTATCACTGCCAGCCACTTCTCTGTCATTGACTTATGCAGTGCTTTCTTTAGCATACCTGTAGATCAGGATAGTCAATATCTTTTTGCCTTCACTTGGGAAAATCGCCAGTATACATGGACAGTCTTGCCCCAGGGTTACTCTGAAAGTCCTACATATTTTTCTCAAATATTAAAGGCAGATTTAAATGATATTGTATTCCAAAATGAATCTACTCTGATTCAGTATGTGGATGATTTGCTGTTGTGTTCACCCTCCCTGAGTGAATGCAGAGAAGACACTATATACCTGCTGCAACAGCTTGCCTTGAAGGGACACAAAGTGTCCAGAGATAAATTACAATTTTGTCTCCCCCAAGTTAAATACTTAGGGCACACAATTTCCCCAAAGGGACTTCTTATAAACCCCGAAAGAATCTCTGCCATCATGGCCTTTCCTTTGCCCAAAACAAAAAAACAATTAAGAGGGTTCTTAGGGCTAACAGGCTACTGCAGAAGTTGGATTCCAAACTACTCATTAATGGCCCAGCCCTTATACAAGAAACTAAAGCATCACCAACCAAATCCAATTTGCTGGGGGGAAAGTGAAAAGCAATATATAGAGGATTTAAAACAGGCTCTTACCCAGGCACCTGCTTTAGGACACCCCAACTATAGCCTTCCTTTTTTCCTTTTTGTACATAAAGTAGATGGAAATGCGCTTAGAGTATTAACTCAAAAGCATGGCGACAGTCACAGGCCAGTTGGTTATTTCAGCCAACAGTTAGACCCAGTAGCAAAAGGACACCCCCCTTGTATGAGAGCTATATCAGCTGCAGCCATTTTATGTAAAAAAAATTGAGGAATTTGTCCTGGGGTCCCCACTAATAATTTATGCCCCTCATTCTGTGGAATCTCTCCTAAACTCTCACCACACTCAACACTATTCTGTAAGTCGCCTTGCCTCCTATGAAGTGCTTTTGCTTTCTGCCCCTAACATCACTTTGAAGCGCTGCAATATTCTTAACCCTGCAACTCTTCTCCCTCTTCCAGGTGAGCAAGAAGAAAAACATGACTGCAGTCTACTAACTGATATCTTACTCTCTCCTCGAGCAAATTTGCAGGAAACTCCTATCGAGAATGCTGAGTTAATTTGGTTTACAGATGGTTCTTATTTAAAGGACCATCAGGGACATTATCAGGCGGGATATGCTGTCACTTCCACAGTAGACATAATAGAAAGCGCCCAACTCAAAGGAGTAAAATCAGCCCAAATGGCTGAATTAATAGCACTAACTAGAGCTTGTATTTTGGCTGAAGGGAAGGTAGCTAATATATACACTGATAGCCGCTATGCTTTTAGCATAGCCCATGATTTTGGCATGCTATGGAAACAGAGAGGATTTCTTACCTCATCTGGACAACCTATAAGAAATGGGCACCAAGTCTCAGAGCTATTAAAAGCAATTCAAATGCCTAAACAACTGGCAATCATAAAAATTCCTGGGCATTCCAAAGATAACACTGAAGAAGCTAAGAGAAACAATCTAGCTGATGCTGCAGCAAAAAATGCTGCCCTAGGAAAGATGACCTGTCCTGTACGAGAATGCCCCTTCCGACCCACCGACACTCTTACTAACATTCTTTTACAGTACCAACAGGCATCAACCCCTGAAGAGAAACAAATCTGGCAGCAAAAGGGAGGTGTATTTGACCCAAATAGGGAGTTGTGGCTGGGTCCCAACAAAAAACCTATAGTTCCTTTAGGTGCACAATTTCCTCTCCTTCAATTCATTCATGAAATGACTCACTGGGCCCCTGAGAAAATGATATTATGGGGAAAACAATATTTCTAGAAACCATCCCCCACAATAGCCCAAAAGGTATATTTTCGTTGTACTATATGTCCAAAACATAACCCTGGCAAGCCTTTGCATGGCTCCCAAGGCCACTTTCCTTTGCCTGCAAGACCATTTGAAGTTTGGCAACTGAATTTTATCCAGATGCCACCATCCCAGAATTACAAATATGTATTGGTCCTGGTTTGCATGTTCTCCCACTGGGTAGAAGCATTTCCTTGTCGGAGGGCTACTGCCTTAACAGTAGGCAAAATACTGCTAGAAAGAATCATTCCAGTTTGGGGAATCCCTTCTGAGTTACACAGTGATCGTGGAACTCACTTTACTGGACAAATTATCCAATCCATCTGCAAAATTTGGCCCATAATACAACATTTCCATTGTGCCTATCATCCTCAGTCGTCTGGGTTGGTAGAACGAACAAATGGCACAATAAAAACTCAATTAGCTAAATTAACTGAGGCCTTTAACCTCCCCTGGCCGAAAGCCCTACCACTGGTTTTGCTAAACCTTAGATCCTCTCCCTTTGGGAAGCACTGTCTATCACCTTATGAAATAATAACAGGGAGACCTATGAGGCTGGACGAGGGTTTATATGAGCCAGCCTTACTTAAAAGAAAAATACTACATTATTGTCAGGGACTACTTAAAGCTCTAACAAATAATGCAAAAATGGTAACAGAGTCTTTCCACAGTGAGCTTACGGGAGCTAAAGACCCCAAGGATCATGGATTACAGCCAAGTGACTTTGTTTATTGGAAAAGGCACCAACTAAAAGACTCCTTACAACCTCGCTGAAAAGGACCTTACCAGGTACTCTTAACTAACTCTTGTGCTGCAAAATTAAAGGGGGTCGCCTCTTAGATTCATGTCTCACATCTAAAACGAGTGCCTGACCACGCTCCCGACCACACCTGGTCTTCTAAATTAATCTCTGACACCCGCCTACGACTTCAAAAAACATCTGAGTCTCAACCAGCCTCCAAAGCAACGTCCAAAGCAACAACTAAAGCGGACACTCTTCTCAAGACATTGGACCAGGCCAGTCCTTATAAACCCTAAAATAACTCTTATTCTTACTTTACTTGCTATAGAATATATTGCTGCAAACCCTGAATGCCTTAACCAAGACCCCCAAGAGGTTGTTTGGGATTTGTAGAATCTCCCTTGGTATAACTTTCTAAATGAATATGGTTATGAATTTCCTTGTTAAGATTAGAAAAATATTTCACTTGATCATCCTCCTTCCCATAATTTCCCCTATCTGCCTACCCCACACTCCTGTTCTCTTTAAACCTAAAGATTTTTCCTGGCTTCCTGCAAACCTCACTACCTTCCCTGCCAGTAGAAATCATATCATTTGGTATGACATAGATCAGGATGAAATGAAGGCCACTGAATGGAACAGTTCCACTGTAAATCTCCCTAGAGGGGCCCCCTTTGCAGGGTACCTCTATTATAAAGCCTTAACCAAGTATAATGCCCTGCAAGAATATTTACCGAATAATGCCTCAGGACGATTATTAAAGAGATCTAATCAGGTAGAATACTGCGTCACAATAGACATTGGTGATGACAAACTCAGACAACTGCCTGGGTATGATGAGAAAAACCTAGCAGCTTCCTGTGTAAACTGTCGCAGCATAAGCTGCCCAGACAACCACCAGCCCTGTGCTTGTGGCTGGATGCCCTTGTCCAGCACCAATCACACTGACACTGCCCATAAAGAACTATTTATGGGAGTCAGTTGGTGGACAGAAGTCCCTGACAGTACAAATTCCACCCTAAGACAAGGGCGCCTCTGGGAAGCCTTATGGCACACTCAGACAAAGGCATACTTAGGAGTAACCTCCACCCATCTGACAATTGTCTGGGATACCCAGCGGTTCTGGGTTGACTCCATTTATCCAAATTGCACTGAGGCCATTAGTATACAATGGCAACAGCATTCCTGGTGAATACACCAAAATTGGCCATCCAAAAGACTAAAACGCCATCTCACGGGAAAAATTAGAGCTGGGTTAGGTATATTGGGGCAAGCTAAATTCGCAGCTAATAAAAAAAGACATTCCCTAAAAAAAGATTCCCTCTCAAAAATAGGCCACATAGAAGGAATGCTGTTCCAAAAAAAAGGGAAGGGATGGGAAGCTGCCCTAAAAGATAATGCAGCTCTAATGAAGTGGATAGAAGAGACCAGACAAACCCTAAAGACATACGCCCAAACCCAGAGGTAGAAACGAGCATGTGCTCTGACCCAACAAGGACTCATGTCCATGTTATTACAAATGGAATCTGAAGTGGCTATAAAACAATGGCCTACAGTACTCAGTGCTGAGGCTCAATCTAGGCACCTATGGAAAATATATGGTTCCCCAAATCTATGAAAATTCTTAGATGATAGATGTGATCTTAATCATTGTATTTTAAAAATTCTAGCACCAAAGTTAAATGAGGCTCAACAATATCCTGTAGTTCAACTAGCTGGCATTGGAACTATTGTCAATAATACTAGAATACTCCCCATGGGAAGTCGATGGGCTATTTTAGCCAATGAAAACACCTGGCATCCCATTTCCCTCTCAGATTGTGAGAATAGAAAAGGAGAATGGCTATGCCCTCAAAACACTTGGAACCCTGATTTCTCCCAGATTTGGCCCCTAATATCCACCCCCATAGAGCATAACATCTGGTATATAAAAAAGGGCCGTTTTTGCTGAGAGGGAAAACAAAATGACATTATAAAATTATATGATTTCTTTTGTAACAAAACCTCCTTTTCCCTCCTAAATACTAGTATATGGTGTAACACAAAGGTGGTGGGAAAAATAAATTTGCTAACTGTAAACAAGTCCTATAATAATTTAGATATTAAAAATCAAATGTTTCTCGAATTCAATTTATACCCTCCTCAGAATGTTATACCTATGGAGACTAATTGGCCAGAGGAAAAATTAAATTTATTAGACTCCAAATTGGTATCAGTTTTACAATCCTCAAATAAAATTTATCATAAAGTTCAATTGACTGTTGATAAAGAGGGTAAACATATTGTAAGTCTGATTAAAAAATATGATGATACATGCAGAGGATTTTTTGCCTGGTTAGGCTGCTTGCTACCTTCTGATTCTACCTATGGCTTTCTTGGGCACCTTCTGTTTAGTACTTTTATGACACTCATTGCCGTATTATTATTATATGTTTCTTGTAAATGCTATACCAGATACAAGAAAAGGAAGAAAAAAAATCAGTCAAAGGCCCAAATCATAATAGCTCACAGAATAAATCTAGTCCAAAACGTTTTTTAGACTAAGCCCAAGGCCTGACTCTATCTGGCCCCTTTTAACAATTGACTACTAAATCAAATAGAGTCAAGTCCCTCCCCTAAGATATAACATCGCCTATTCTACAGCACCGTGGGACCAGATAGACAACTCTAAAAATGAGCCTTCCTAGCGCCCTAAGACCTCATGCTGGTTGTTGGCCTACACATGCATTCCATGGAATGATCTTTGGCCAACAGGGGGAACTGAAGACTGAACTCTAATTTTTTGCTAAAAACTCCTTCCTAAGGAGGCCAGCAGGGTTAGGCTGACAAACAATAAATTCCCACAAAGCGGCTTTTGTTAACCAAACGAAGCAGTGGTTTACCCCCTGACCTGATTCTGGTATGGCATTAACATCACCTAAAAAATAAGAAGCCCCTGTCTTAACTCAAGCATCCTGGCAGATGCCTATCATAAATCTAAAATGTCTTAACTGAGCATCCTAGCAGGCGCCTATTGTAAATTTAAAATGTCCTCCTGTCTGGACCTCCCAGAGTGCCCACAACCCTATCTTAAAATAAGCATATCCTTTCTGGTCTTCTAGATAAAGTCTAACCCTCTCAGCCAATTGCCAGCCAAAGAATCTTTAAACCCACCTATAACCTGTAAGCCCCCGCTTCGAGATGTCCCACCTTTTTGGGCCAAACCAATGTATACCTTTCATGTATTAATTTGTGACCTTGCCTGTAACCTTTGTCTCTCTGAAAATGTATAAAACTAAACTGTAACCCAGCTACAGCGAGCCCACTTGCTCAAGGCTTCTTGAGAGTGGCTCCGGGTCATGGTCCTCAAATTTGGCTCAGAATAAACTTCTTTCAAATATTTCAGGGCTTGGATTTTTTCCGTCCACAGTGGGGTGCTGAAGAAATCAGTCCCCTCCATCTCCTACCTCTGGAAAACGCCCAAGCCCTTGGAGAACTGCCCGCACCGCTACCGTGGGGGCCGGGACCCTCCTCTGTGTCCTCCTGTGGCCCAGTCCACGGGGCCTGGGCCTGGCCGGGGCTGCATTGGACCCCAACCACCCTGGTGTGTGGACTCGCGAAAAATCGGCGAGTAGATATTGGATTCCAGCTTCATTGAGGTCATTTCACTAATGAGTGCACCGGAAAGAGTTTCCTAATCCACCTGTGAGGGTGGCAACTGAAGGAGAATTTTAAAGCTGACAGAATAGGCTAGGAAAGGCATAGGAGATTTCCACACCCAGTAAGGAAGCCTTTCCCAAAATGGAAGAAAGAAACGAGCAAACAGAGACACCGGTAGCCCGCCCAGATCAGAGTCTGCCCCTGAGAGAAAGTACCCTGACCAGGTTCCCCGTGGGTGGGTCGCAAGCTAGCGGCATTCAGAAGAGCCAGGCCCGCAGTCTGTGCGGAAGACACCTGCACTCGGGTGTGTGTGGCGGCACAATTCACAAGCAGCTCCAGATGTTAATCCAAGGAGAAGCCAGGGAGTTCCCAACGCCCCAAGTGTCCTCAGCCCACGACCGGCTGCTGTGGGAATGCGAAGCCCGGCTCCCGGTCTCAGAGCGGGACAACCAGGAGGTGTGATGTACACCCCGGGGTTCCCAGGAGGATCAGGCTGAAGCTGGGACTTGGCCTCAAAGTGTACCCTCGCATGGCCACGCCCTTCCCCTTCCTGCTCCTCTACTCTTGGTGCCCCTCCATCCAGGGGCCAGACCTTAACAGTCACCCGCAAGAGAATCCTGGTCCCAAAGGAGCCTTCTGGGGGACCGTGCTGAGAGAGGTTGTGGGCATGGCCCGCTGGGGCTCTGCCCGACCCAGGGCTGAGAGATGCAACCTCCCAGCTCTGGGTCCCTGCAGGAAGTGTTGGCAAGCACAGGGCCAGTCCTCCCAAGGTTCAGGTGCAGGGAGCTCAGGCCAAGCAGCCTGTGGAAGAAGCCACATGCTGTGCCACCCCGGGAACAGGACTGCAGGTCACGGCCCCTCCCACATCCTCCTCCTCCTCCTCTTCCTCCTCCTCCCCCCCACCCTGACATGGCCCAGGGCTCAGAGACACCTCAGACTCTTGCTACCCAAAGTGCAAAGGGCATCAGTTGCTCCTCCAAACCCCCCGCCCAGCAGACCACGTTGTCCAGCCAGCCCCCGGGCCTCCCTGGGGTACCCAGCACAAAAGTGCAGACACCCACCGGACCCTCAGTCTCAGCTTTCGGATGTTTTTGCCACTCTAAGGACCCGTAGGCCCGCTGGGCCTTCTGGCAGGACAGAGAGCCCCGGGATCCGACGTGGAGAGCTGCGTGTACGTCCCCATGAGGAGGCGGTCCCCACCTCTGCGGCTCTCCCCTTGTGGGGGGCGGCAGCCGCAGGGCCTCAGGGAAGACACCAGGGACACTTAGGTATGGCTGCTCGAGACTGCTGCGGCCACCCTGTTGCCGGGTTTCTGAAGGGCTTCCTGGCAGCAGCGTCCACACCAAGCCCTTGGAAGGCCCAGGCGACGGAAGAGCCCGTCAGGCAGGGGCCGAGGACGGTGACAGGCTGGGCATGAAGGAGCCGGTCAGGCAGGGGCCGAGGACGGTGACAGGCCGGGTGGGGAGGAGGGAAGGAGCGAGTCAGGCAGGGGCCCAGGTGATGGCCCGGGCGGGGAGGAGGGTGTCAGGCAGGGGCAGAGGATGGTGATAGGCCAGGCGGGAAGGAGCCATTCAGGCAGGGGCCCAGGACAGTGAGGGGACTGGTGGGGAGGAGTGCGTCAGGTAGGGGCAGAGGAGACGAGCTGGGTAATGGTTAGGGTTACAGTTAGGGCACGATTCACAATCGCAAAGATGTGGAAGCGACCGAGTGCCCATCCATCCAGGAGTGCATTAATAAAATGTGGCGCGTGGACACCACAGAGTGCCGTTCAGCTATGAGGAGCAGCGGTGAGAGGGCACCTCTCGTGTTCTCCCGGCCAGAGCTGTGTATACTCACCCACGGGAGACGGGCAGGCAGGGCGCAGTGTGGATCTGGCTGTGTCCATTTACCCACGGGAGACGGGCAGAGAGGGTGCTGTGTAGATCTGGCTATGTACACGGACCCACGGCAGACGGCCAGGCAGGGCACAGTGCGGATCGGGCTGTGTCCACTCACCCACGGGAGATGGGCAGAGAGGGTGCTGTGTGGATATGGCTATGTCCACTGACCAACGGCAGACGGGCATGCAGGGCGCAGTGCGGATCTGGCTGTGTCCAATAACCCACGGCAGACGGGCAGGCAGGGTGCAGTGCAGATCTGGCTGTGTCCAATCACCCACGAGAGACGGGCAGAGAGGGTGCTGTGTGGATCTGACTATGTCCACTCACCCACGGGAGACGGGCAGGCAGGGCGCAGTGCGGATCTGGCTGTGTCCACTCACTCACTGGAGACGGGCAGGCAAGGCGCAGTGTGGTACTGGCTGTGTCCACTCATCCACGGGATACGGGCAGAGAGGGTGCTGTGTGGATCTGGCTATGTACACTGACCCACTGCAGACGGGCAGGCAGGGCGCAGTGCGGATCTGGCTGTGTCCACTCACCCACGGCAGATGGTCAGGAAGGGCGCAGTGCGGATCTGGCTGTGTCCACTCACCCACGGGAGACGGGCAGGCAAGGCGCAGTGCGGATCTCGCTGTGTCCACTCACCCACGGGAGACGGGTAGGCAAGGCGCAGTGTGGATCTGGCTGTGTCCACTCACCCACGGGAGACGGGAAGAGAGGTTGCTGTGTGGATCTGGCTACGTCCACTGACCCACGGCAGACGGGCAGGCAGGGCGCAGTGCGGATCTGGCTGTTTCCCCTCACACACGGGATACGGGCAGAAAGGGTGCTGTGTGGATCTGGCTATGTCCACTGACCCACGGCAGACGGGCAGGCAGGGCGCAGTGCGGATCTGGCTGTGTCCACTCACCCACGGGATACGGGCAGACAAGGCGCAGTGTTGATCTGGCTGTGTCCACTGACCAACGGCAGACGGGCAGGCAGGGCGCAGTGCGGATCTGGCTGTGTCCAATCACCCACGGCAGACGGGCAGGCAGGACGCAGTGCGGATCTGGCTGTGTCCAATCACCCACGGCAGACGGGCAGACAGGGCGCAGTGCGGATCTGGCTGTGTCCACTCACCCACGGGATACGGGCAGAGAGGGTGCCGTGTGGATCTGGCTACGTCCACTGACCCACGGCAGAAGGGCAGGCAGGGCGCAGTGCGGATCTGGCTGTGTCCACTCACCCACGGCAGACGGTCAGGCAGGGCGCAGTGCGGATCTGGCTGTGTCCACTCTCCCACGGGAGACGGGCAGGCAGGGCGCAGTGCGTATCTGGCTGTGTCCACTCACCCATGGGAGACGGGCAGGCAAGGCACAGTGTGGATCTGGCTGTGTCCACTCACCCACGGTAGACAGGCAGAAAGGGCGCTCTGTGGATCTGGCTACGTCCACTGACCCACGGCAGACGGGCACGCAGGGCGCAGTGCAGATCTGGCTGTGTCCAATCACCCACGAGAGACGGGCAGAGAGGGTGCTGTGTGGATCTGACTATGTCCACTGACCCACGGCAGACGGGCAGGCAGGGCGCAGTTTCGATCTGGCTGTGTCCACTCACCCACGGCAGACGGGCAGGCAGGGCGCAGTGCGGATCTGGCTGTGTCCACTCACTCACTGGAGACGGGCAGGCAAGGCGCAGTGTGGTACTGGCTGTGTCCACTCACCCACGGGATACGGGCAGAGAGGGTGCTGTGTGGATCTGGCTATGTACACTGACCCACTGCAGACGGGAAGGCAGGGCGCATTGCGGATCTGGCTGTGTCAACTCACCCACGGCAGACGGTCAGGAAGGGCGCAGTGCAGATCTGACTGTGTCCACTCACCCACGGGAGACGGGCAGGCAAGGCGCCGTGTGGATCTGGCTGTGTCCACTCACCCATGGGAGAGGGGCAGAAAGGGCGCTGTGTGGATCTGGCTATGTACACTGAGCCACGGCAGACGGGCAGGCAGGGCGCAGTGAGGATCTGGCTGTGTCCACTCACCCACGGCAGACGGGCAGGCAGGGCGCAGTGCGGATCTGGCTGTGTCTACTCACGCACGGCAGACGGTCAGGGAGGGCGCAGTGCGGATCTGGCTGTGTCCAATCACCCACGGCACAGGGGCAGGCAGGGCGCAGTGCGGATATGGCTGTGTCCCCTCACCCACTGCAGACGGTCAGGCAGGGCACAGTGCGGATCTGGCTGTGTCAACTCACCCACGGGATACCTGTAGGCAAGGCGCAGTGTGGATCTGGCTGTGTCCACTCATCCACGGGAGACGGGCAGAGAGGGTGCTGTGTGGACCTGGCTATGTCCACTGACACACGGCAGACGGGCAGGCAGGGCGCAGTGCGGATTTGGCAGTGTCCACTCTCCCACGGGAGACGGGCAGGCAGGGCGCAGTGCGGATCTGGCTATTTCCACTCTCCCACGGGAGACTGGCAGGCAGGGCGCAGTGCGGATTTGGCTGTGTCCACTCACACACGGCAGACAGGCAGGCAGGGCGCAGTACGGATCTGGCTGTGTCCACTCACCCATGGGAGACTGGCAGGCAAGGCGCAGTGTGGATCTGGCTGTGTCCAATCACCCACGGGAGATGAGCAGAGAGGGTGCTGTGTGGATCTGACTATGTACACTGACCTATGGCAGACGGGCAGGCAGGGCGCATTGCGGATCTGGCTGTGTCCACTCCCCCACGGCAGACGGTCAGGAAGGGCGCAGTGCAGATCTGACTGTGTCCACTCACCCACGGGAGACGGGCAGGCATGGCGCACTGCGGATCTGGCTGTGTCCACTCACCCACGGCAGACGGGCAGGCAAGGCGCAGTGTGGATCTGGCTGTGTCCACTCACCCATGGGAGAGGGGCAGAAAGTGCGCTGTGTGGATCTGGCTATGTACACTGAGCCACGGCAGACGGGCAGGCAGGGCGCAGTGAGGATCTGGCTGTGTCCACTCACCCACGGCAGACGGGCAGGCAGTGCGCAGTGCGGATCTGGCTGTGTCTACTCACGCACGGCAGACGGTCAGGAAGGGCGCAGTGCGGATCTGGCTGTGTCCAATCACCCACGGCACAGGGGCAGGCAGGGCGCAGTGCGGATATGGCTGTGTCCTCTCACCAACGGGAGACGGGCAGACAAGGCGCACTGAGGATGTGGCTGTGTCCACTCATCAACGGGAGACGGGCAGAGAGGGTGCCGTGTGGATCTGGCTATGTCCACTGACCCACGGCAGACGGGCAGGCAGAGCGCAGTGTGGATCTGGCTGTGTCCACTCACCCACTGCAGACGGTCAGGCAGGGCACAGTGCGGATCTGGCTGTGTCCACTCACCCACGGGATACCTGTAGGCAAGGCGCAGTGTGGATCTGGCTGTGTCCACTCATCCACGGGAGACGGGCAGAGAGGGTGCTGTGTGGACCTGGCTATGTCCACTGACACACGGCAGACGGGCAGGCAGGGCGCAGTGCGGATCTGGCTGTGTCCACTCACCCACAGCAGACGGGCAGGCAGGGCGCAGTGCGGATCTGGCTGTGTCCACTCTCCCACGGGAGACGGGCAGGCAGGGCGCAGTGCGGATCTGGCTGTGTCCACTCACCCATGGGAGACGGGCAGGCAAGGCACAGTGTGGATCTGGCTGTGTCCACTCACCCACGGGAGACAGGCAGAAAGGGCGATCTGTGGATCTGGCTATGTCCACTAACCCACGGCAGACGGCAGGCAGGGTGCAGTGCAGATCTGGCTGTGTCCAATCACCCACGAGAGATGGGCAGAGAGGGTGCTGTGTGGATCTATGTCCACTGACCCACGGCAGACGGGCAGGCAGGGCGCAGTGCGGATCTGGCTGTGTCCACTCACCCACGGCAGACCGGCAGGCAGGGCACAGTGCGGATCTGGCTGTGTCCACTCACCCACGGCAGATGGTCAGGAAGGGCGCAGTGCGGATCTGGCTGTGTCCACTCACCCATGGGAGACGGGCAGGCAGGGCACAGTGCGGATCTGGCTGTGTCCACTCACCCACGGGAGACGGGTAGGCAAGGCGCAGTGTGGATCTGGCTATGTCCACTCACCCACGGGAGACGGGAAGAGAGGTTGCTGTGTGGATCTGGCTATGTCCACTGACCCTCGGCAGACGGGCAGGCAGAGCGCAGTGCGGATCTGGCTGTTTCCCCTCACACACGGCAGACGGTCAGGCAGGGCGCAGTGCGGATCTGGCTGTGTCCACTCACCCACGGGAGAAGGGTAGGCAAGGCGCAGTGTGGATCTGGCTGTGTCCACTCACCCACAGGAGCCGGGCAGAGAGGGTGCTGTGTGGATCTGGCTATGTCCACTCACCCACGGCAGACGGGCAGCCAGGGCGCAGTGCGGATCTGGCTGTGTACACTCACCCACAGCAGACGGGCAGGCAGGGCGCATTGCGGATCTGGCTGTGTCCACTCAACCACGGGAGACGGGTAGGGAAGGCGCAGTGTGGATCTGGCTGTGTCCAGTCACCCACGGCAGACGGGCAGGCAGAACGCAGTGCGGATCTGGCTGTGTCCAATCACCCACGGCAGACGGGCAGAGAGGGTGCTGTGTGGATCTGGCTATGTCCACTGACCCACGGCAGACGGGCAGACAGGGCGCAGTGCGGATCTGGCTGTGTCCACTCACCCACGGGATACGGGCAGACAAGGCGCAGTGTGGATCTGGCTGTGTCCACTGACCCACGGCTGACGGGCAGGCAGGGCGCAGTGCGGATCTGTTTGTGTCCAGTCACCCACGGCAGACGGGCAGGCAGGACGCAGTGCAGATCTGGCTGTGTCCAATCACCCACGGCAGACGGGCAGACAGGGCGCAGTGCGGATCTGGCTATGTCCACTCACCCCCGGCAGACGGTCAGGCAGGGCGCAGTGCGGATCTGGCTGTGTCCACTCACCCACGGGATACGGGCAGAGAGGGTGCCGTGTGGATCTGGCTACGTCCACTGACCCACGGCAGACGGGCAGGCAGGGCGCAGTGCGGATCTTTCTGTGTCTACTCACCCTCGGCAGACGGGCAGGCAGAGCGCAGTGCAGATCTGGCTGTGTCCACTCACCCACAGGAGACGGGCAGAGAGGGTGCTGTGTGGATCTGGCTATGTCCACTGACACACGGCAGACGGGCAGGCAGGGCGCAGTGCGGAACTGGCTGTGTCCACTCACCCACGCAGACGGTCAGGCAGGGCACAGTGTGGATCTGGCTGTGCCCACTCACCCACAGGAGACGGGCAGGCAAGGCACAGTGTGGATCTGGCTGTGTCCACTCACCCACGGGATACGGGCAGAGAGGGTGCTGTTTGGATCTGGCTATGTCCACTAACCCACGGCAGACGGGCAGGCAGGGTGCAGTGCAGATCTGGCTGTGTCCAATCACCCACGAGAGACGGGCAGAGAGGGTGCTGTGTGGATCTGACTATGTCCACTCACCCACGGGAGAAGGGCAGGCAGGGCGCAGTGCGGATCTGGCTGTGTCCACTCACTCACTGGAGACGGGCAGGCAAGGCGAAGTGTGGTACTGGCTGTGTCCACTCACCCACGGGATACGGGCAGAGAGGGTGCTGTGTGGATCTGGCTATGTACACTGACCCACTGCAGACGGGCAGGCAGGGCGCAGTGCGGATCTGGCTGTGTCCACTCACCCACGGCAGATGGTCAGGAAGGGCACAGTGCGGATCTGGCTGTGTCCACTCACCCTCGGGAGACGGGCAGGCAAGGCGCAGTGCGGATCTCGCTGTGTCCACTCACCCACGGGAGACGGGTAGGCAAGGCGCAGTGTGGATCTGGCTGTGTCCACTCACCCACGGGAGACGGGAAGAGAGGTTGCTGTGTGGGTCTGGCTACGTCCACTGACCCACGGCAGACGGGCAGGCAGGGCGCAGTGCGGATCTGGCTGTGTCCACTCACCCACGGGAGAAGGGTAGGCAAGGCGCAGTGTGGATCTGGCTGTGTCCACTCACCCACGGAAGACGGGCAGAGAGGGTGCTGTGTGGATCTGGCTATGTCCACTCACCCACGGCAGACGGGCAGCCAGTGCGCAGTGCGGATCTGGCTGTGTCCACTCACCCACAGCAGACGGGCAGGCAGGGCGCAGTGCGGATCTGGCTGTGTCCACTCACCCACGGGAGACGGGTAGGGAAGGCTCAGTGTGGATCTGGCTGTCTCCACTCACCCACGGGATACGGGCAGAAAGTGTGCTGTGTGGATCTGGCTATGTCTACTGACCCACGGCAGACGGGCAGGCAGTGCGCAGTGCGGATCTGGCTGTGTCCACTCACCCACGGGATACGGGCAGACAAGGCGCAGTGTGGATCTGGCTGTGTCCACTGACCCACGGCAGACGGGCAGGCATGGCGCAGTGCGGATCTGGCTGTGTCCAGTCACCCACGGCAGACGGGCAGGCAGGACGCAGTGCGGATATTGCTGTGTCCACTCACCCACGGGATACGGGCAGAGAGGGTGCCGTGTGGATCTGGCTACGTCCACTGACCCACGGCAGACGGGCAGGCAGGGCGCAGTGTGGATCTCGCTGTGTCCACTCACCCACAGGAGACGGGCAGGCAAGGCGCAGTGTGAAAATGGCTGTGTCCACTCACCCACGGAAGACGGGCAGAGAGGGTGCTGTGTGGATCTGGCTATGTCCACTGACACAGGGCAGACGGGCAGGCAGGGCGCATTGCGGATCGGGCTGTGTCCACTCACCCACGGCAGACGGTCAGGCAGGGCGCAGTTCGGATCTTGCTGTGTCCACTCACCCACGGGAGATGGGCAGGCAGGGCACAGTGCGGATCTGGCTGTGTCCACTCACCCACGGCAGACGGGCAGGCAGGGCGCACTGCAGATCTGGCTGTGTCCACTCACCCACGGGAGACGGGCAGGCAAGGCGTAGTGTGGATCTGGCTGTGTCCACTCACCCACGGCAGACGGGCAGGCAGGGCGCAGTGCGGATCTGGCTGTGTCCACACTCCCACGGGAGACGGGCACAGAGGGTGCTGTGTGGATCTGGCTATGGTCACTCACAGACGGCAGACGAGCAGTCAGGGCGCAGTGCGCATCTGGCTGTGTCCAATCACCCACGGCAGACGGGCAGGCAGGGCGCAGTGCGGATATGGCTGTGTCCACTCACCCACGGGAGACGTGCAGGTAAGGTCCACTGTGGATCTCGCTGTGTCCACTCACCCACGGCAGAGGGGCAGGCAGGGCGCAGTGCGGATCTGGCTCTGTCCACTCAGCCACAGAAGACTGGTAGGCAAAACGCAGTGTGGATCTGGCTGTGTCCACTCACCCACAGGAGACGGGCAGGCAAGGCGCAGTGTGGATCTGGCTGTGTCCACTTACCCACGGGAGACGGGAAGAGAGGGTGCTGTGTGGATCTGGCTATGTCCACTGACCCACGGCAGAGGGGCAGGCAGGGCGCAGTGTGGATCTGGCTGTGTCCACTCACCCACGATAGACGGGCAGGCAGGGTGCAGTGCGGATATGGCTGTGTCCACTCAGCCACGGGAGACGGGCAGGCAAGGCACAGTGTTGATCTGGCTGTGTCCACTCACCCACGGGAGACGGGCAAAGAGGGTGCTGTGTAGACCTAGCTATGTCCACTGACCCACGGCATACGGGCAGGCAGGGCGCAGTGCGGATCTGGCTGTGTCCACTCACCCACGACAGACGGGCAGGCAGGGTGCAGTGCGGATCTGGCTGTGTCCACTCACCCACGGGAGACGGGCAGGCAAGGCGCAGTGTGGATCTGGCTGTGTCCACTCACCCACGGGAGACGGGCAGAGAGGGTGCTGTGTGGATCTGGCTATGTACACTGACCCACGGCTGACGGGCAGGCAGGGCGCAGTGCGGATCTGGCTGTGTCCACTCACCCACGGCAGACGGTCAGGCAGGGCGCAGTGCGGATCTGGCAGTGTCCACTCTCCCACGGGAGACGGGCAGGCAGGGCGCAGTACGGATCTGGCTGTGTCCACTCACCCATGGGAGACTGGCAGGCAAGGCGCAGTGTGGATTTGGCTGTGTCCACTCACCCACGGGAGACGGGCAGAGAGGTTGCTGTGTGGATCTGGCTATGTCCACTGACCCACGGCAGACGGGCAGGGAGGGCGCAGTGCGGATCTCGCTGTGTCCACTCACCCACGGCAGACCGGCAGGCATGGCGCAGTGCGGATCCGGCTGTGTCCACTCACCCACGGGAGATGGGCAGGCAAGGCGAAGTGTGGATCTGGCTGTGTCCAATCACCCACGGGAGATGAGCAGAGAGGGTTCTGTGTGGATCTGACTATGTACACTGACCCATGGCAGACGGGCAGGCAAGGCGCAGTGCGGATCTGGCTGTGTCCACTCACCCACGGGAGACAGGCAGGCAATGCGCAGTGTGCATCTGGCTGTCTCCCTTACCCACGTGAGACGGGCAGGCAAGGCGCAGTGTGGATTTGGCCGTGTCCACTCACCCACGGGAGACGGGCAGGCATGGCGCAGTGCGGATCTGGCTGTGTCCCCTCACTCACGGCAGACGGTCAGGCAGGGCGCAGTGCGGATCTGGCTGTGTCCACTCAACCACGGCAGACGGTCAGAAAGGGCGCAGTGCGGACCTGGCTGTGTCCACTTACCCACAGGAGACGGGCAGAGAGGGTGCTGTGTGGATCTGGCTATGTCCACTGACCCACGGCAGACGGGCAGGCAGGGTGCACTGCGGATCTGGCTGTGTCCACAAACCCACGGGGGACGGGCAGGCAAGGCGCACTGTGGATCTGGCTGTGAACACTCACCCACGGGAGACAGGCAGAGAGGGTGCTGTGTGGATCTAGCTATGTCCACTGACCCACTGCAGACGGGCAGGCAGGGCACAGTGCGGATCTGGCTGTGTCAAATCACCCACGGCAGACGGGCAGACAGGGCGCAGTGCAGATCTGGCTGTGTCAACTCACACACGGCAGACGGTCAGGCAGGGTGCAGTGCGGATCTGGCTGTGTCCACTCAGCCACGGGAGACGGGTAGGCAAGGCGCAGTGTTGATCTGGCTGTGTCCACTCACCCACGGGAGACGGGCAGAGAGGGTGCTGTGTGGATCTGACTATGTCCACTACCCACGGCAGACGGGCAGGCAGGTCGCAGTGCGGATCTGGCTGTGTCCACTCACCCACGGCAGACGGGCAGGCAGGGCACAGTGCCGATCTGGCTGTGTCCACTCACCCAAGGGATACGGGCAGAGAGGGTGCTGTGTCGATCTGGCTATGTCCACTGACCCACGGCAGACTGGCAGGCAGGGCGCAGTGCGGATCTGGCTGTGTCCACTCACCAACGGCAGACGGTCAGGAAGGGCGCAGTACGGATCTGGCTGTGTCCACTCACCCACGGGAGACGGTCAGGCAGGTCGCAGTGCGGATCTGGCTGTGTCCACTCACACACGGCAGACGGGCAAGCAGGGCGCAGTGCGGATCCGGCTGTGTCCACTCACCCACGGGAGACGGGCAAAGAGTGTGTCGTGTGGATCTGGCTATGTCAACTGACCCACGGCAGACGGGCAGGCAGGGCGCAGTGCCGATCTGGCTGTGTCCCCTCACCCACGGCAGACGGTCAGGCAGGGCGCAGTGCGGAGTTGGCTGTGTCCACTCACCCACGGGAGACAGGCAGGCAAGGCGTAGTGTGGATCTGGCTGTGTCCACTCACCCACAGGAGACGGGCAGAGAGGGTGCCGTGTGGATCCTGCAGTGTCCACTCACCCACGGGAGACGGGCAGGCAAGGCGCAGTGTGGATCTGGCTGTGTCCACTCACCCACGGGAGACGGGCAGAAAGGGCGCTGTGTGGATCTGTCTATGTCCACTGACCCACGGCAGACGGGCAGGCAGGGCGCAGTGCGGATCTGGCTGTGTCCAATCACCCACGGCAGACGGGCAGGCAGGGCGCAGTGCGGATCTGGCTGTGTCCACTCACCCACGGGAGACGGGCAGAGAGGGTGCTGTGTGGATCTGGCTATGTACTCTGACCCACGGCAGACGGGCAGGCAGGGCGCAGTGCGGATCTCGCTGTGTCCACTCACCCATGGCAGTCGGGCAGGAAGGGCGCAGTGCGGATCTGGCTATGTCCACTCACCCACGGGAGACGGGCAGGCAGGGCGCAGTTTGGATCTGGCTGTGTCCACTCACCCACGGGAGACGGGCAGAGAGGGTGCTGTGTGGATCTGGCTATGTCCACTGACCCACGGCAGACGGGCACGCAGGGCGCAGTGCGGATCTGGCTGTGTCCCCTCACACAGGGCAGACGGTGAGGCAGGGCACAGTGCGGATCTGGCTGTGTCCACTCACCCTCGGGAGACGGGTAGGCAAGGTGCAGTGTGGATCTGGCTGTGTCCACTCACCCACGGGGGACGGGCAGAGAGGGTGCTGTGTGGATCTGGCTATGTCCAGTGACCCACGGCAGACGGGCAGGCAGGGCGCAGTGCGGATCTCCCTGTGTCCACTGACCCACGGCAGACGGGCAGGCAGGGCGCAGTGCGGATCTGGCTCTGTCCAGTCACCCACGGCAGACGGGCAGGCAGGAGGCAGTGGGGATCTGGCTGTGTCCAATCACCCACGGCAGACGAGCAGACAGGGCGCAGTGCGGATCTGGCTATGTCCACTCACCCCCGGCAGACGGTCAGGCAGGGTGCAGTGCGGATCTGGCTGTGTCCACTCACCCACGGGATACGGGCAGAGAGGGTGCCGTGTGGATCTGGCTACGTCCACTGACCCACGGCAGACGGGCAGGCAGGGCGCAGTGCGGATCTGGCTGTGTCTACTCACCCTCGGCAGATGGGCAGGCAGAGCGCAGTGCAGATCTGGCTGTGTCCACTCACCCACAGGAGACGGGCAGAGAGGGTGCTGTGTGGATCTGGCTATATCCACTGACCCACGGCAGACGGGCAGGCAGGGCGCAGTGTGGATCTGGCTGTGTCCATTCACCCATGGCAGATGGTCTGGCAGGGCGCAGTGCGGATCTGGCTGTGTCCAATGACCCACGGCAGATGGGCAGGCAGGGCGCAGTGCGGATCTGGCTGTGTCCTCTCACCCATGGCAGACGGTCAGGCAGGGCACAGTGCGGATCTGGCTGTGTCCACTCACCCACGGCAGACGTTCAGGCAGGGCACAGTGCGGATCTGGCTGTGTCCACTCACCCACGGTAGACGGGCAGGCAGGGAGCAGTGCGGATCTGGCTGTGTCCACTAACCCATGGTAGACGGGCAGGCAAGGCGCAGTGTGGATCTGGCTGTGTCCACACTTCCACGGGAGACGGGCACAGAGGTTGCTGTGTGGATCTGGCTATGGTCACTGACCCACGGCAGACGGGCAGTCAGGGCGCAGTGCGGATCTGTCTGTGTCCAATCACCCACGGCAGACGGGCAGGCAGGGCGCAGTGCGGATATGGCTGTGTCCACTAACCCACGGGAGACATGCAGGTAAGGCCCACTGTGGATCTCGCTGTGTCCACTCACCCACTGCAGAGGGGCAGGCAGGGCGCAGTGCGGATCTGGCTGTGTCCACTCACCCACGGCAGACGGGCAGGCAGGGCGCAGTGTGGATCTGGCTGTGTCCACTCACCCACGGGAGACGGGTAGGCAAGGCGCAGTGTGGATCTGGCTGTGTCCACTCACCCACGGGAGACGGGCAGAGAGGGTGCTGTGTGGATCTGCCTATGTACACTGACCCACGGCAGAAGGGCAGGCAGGGCGCAGTGCGGTTCTGGCTGTGTCCACTCACCCACGGGAGACGGGTAGGCAAGGCGCAGTGTGGATCTGGCTGTGTCCACTCACCCACGGGAGACGGGCAGAGAGGGTGCTGTGTGGATCTGGCTATGTACACTGACCCACGGCAGAAGGGCAGGCAGGGCGCAGTGCGGTTCTGGCTGTGTCCACTCACCCACGGCAGACGGTCAGGCAGGGCGCAGTGCGGATCTGGCTGTGTCCACTCTCCCACGGGAGACGGGCAGGCAGGGCGCAGTGCAGATCTGGCTATGTCCACTCTCCCACGGGAGACTGGCAGGCAGGGCGCAGTGCGGATCTGGCTGTGTCCACTCACACACGGCAGACAGGCAGGCAGGGCGCAGTACGGATCTGGCTGTGTCCACTCACCCATGGGAGATTGGCAGGCAAGGCGCAGTGTGGATTTGGCTGTGTCCACTCACCCACGGGAGACGGGCAGAGAGGTTGCTGTGTGGATCTGGCTATGTCCACTGACCCACGGCAGACGGGCAGGGAAGGCGCATTGCGGATTTGGCTGTGTCCACTCACCCACGGCAGACGGTCAGGAAGGGCGCAGTACGGATCTGGCTGTGTCCACTCACCCACGGGAGACTGTCAGGCAGGTCGCAGTGCGGATCTGGCTGTGTCCACTCACACACGGCAGACGGGCAAGCAGGGCGCAGTGCGGATCCGGCTGTGTCCACTCACCCACGGGAGACGGGCAAAGAGTGTGTCGTGTGGATCTGGCTATGTCAACTGACCCACGGCAGACGGGCAGGCAGGGCGCAGTGCCGATCTGGCTGTGTCCCCTCACCCACGGCAGACGGTCAGGCAGGGCGCAGTGCGGAGTTGGCTGTGTCCACTCACCCACGGGAGACAGGCAGGCTAGGCGTAGTGTGGATCTGGCTGTGTCCACTCACCCACAGGAGACGGGCAGAGAGGGTGCCGTGTGGATCTGGCAGTGTCCACTCACCCACGGGAGACGGGCAGGCAAGGCGCAGTGTGGATCTGGCTGTGTCCACTCACCCACGGGAGACGGGCAGAAAGGGCACTGTGTGGATCTGTCTATGTCCACTGACCCACGGCAGACGGGCAGGCAGGGCGCAGTGCGGATCTGGCTGTGTCCAATCACCCACGGCAGACGGGCAGGCAGGGCGCAGTGCGGATCTGGCTGTGTCCACTCACCCACGGGAGACGGGCAGAGAGGGTGCTGTGTGGATCTGGCTATGTACTCTGACCCACGGCAGACGGGCAGGCAGGGCGCAGTGCGGATCTCGCTGTGTCCACTCACCCATGGCAGTCGGGCAGGAAGGGCGCAGTGCGGATCTGGCTATGTCCACTCACCCACGGGAGACGGGCAGGCAGGGCGCAGTTTGGATCTGGCTGTGTCCACTCACCCATGGGAGACGGGCAGAGAGGGTGCTGTGTGGATCTGGCTATGTCCACTGACCCACGGCAGACGGGCACGCAGGGCGCAGTGCGGATCTGGCTGTGTCCCCTCACACAGGGCAGACGGTGAGGCAGGGCACAGTGCGGATCTGGCTGTGTCCACTCACCCTCGGGAGACGGGTAGGCAAGGTGCAGTGTGGATCTGGCTGTGTCCACTCACCCACGGGGGACGGGCAGAGAGGGTGCTGTGTGGATCTGGCTATGTCCAGTGACCCACGGCAGACGGGCAGGCAGGGCGCAGTGCGGATCTCCCTGTGTCCACTGACCCACGGCAGACGGGCAGGCAGGAGGCAGTGCGGATCTGGCTGAGTCCAATCACCCACGGCAGATGAGCAGACAGGGCGCAGTGCGGATCTGGCTATGTCCACTCACCCCCGGCAGACGGTCAGGCAGGGTGCAGTGCGGATCTGGCTGTGTCCACTCACCCACGGGATACGGGCAGAGAGGGTGCCGTGTGGATCTGGCTACGTCCACTGACCCACGGCAGACGGGCAGGCAGGGCGCAGTGCGGATCTGGCTGTGTCTACTCACCCTCGGCAGATGGGCAGGCAGAGCGCAGTGCAGATCTGGCTGTGTCCACTCACCCACAGGAGACGGGCAGAGAGGGTGCTGTGTGGATCTGGCTATGTCCACTGACCCACGGCAGACGGGCAGGCAGGGCGCAGTGTGGATCTGGCTGTGTCCATTCACCCATGGCAGATGGTCTGGCAGGGCGCAGTGCGGATCTGGCTGTGTCCAATGACCCACGGCAGATGGGCAGGCAGGGCGCAGTGCGGATCTGGCTGTGTCCTCTCACCCATGGCAGACGGTCAGGCAGGGCACAGTGCGGATCTGGCTGTGTCCACTCACCCATGGGAGACGGGCAGGCAAGGCGCAGTGTGGATCTGGCTGTGTCCACTCACCCACGGGAGACGGGCAGAGAGGGTGCTGTTTGGATCTGGCTATGTCCACTGACCCACGGCAGAGGGGCAGGCAGGGCGCAGTGTGGATCTGGCTGTGTCCACTCACCCACGATAGACGGGCAGGCAGGGTGCAGTGCGGATATGGCTGTGTCCACTCAGCCACGGGAGACGGGCAGGCAAGGCACAGTGTTGATCTGGCTGTGTCCACTCACCCACCGGAGACAGGCAGAGAGGGTGCTGTGTAGACCTAGCTATGTCCACTGACCCACGGCATACGGGCAGGCAGGGCGCAGTGCGGATCTGGCTGTGTCCACTCACCCACGGCAGACGGGCAGGCAGGGCGCAGTGTGGATCTGGCTGTGTCCACTCACCCACGGGAGACGGGTAGGCAAGGCGCAGTGTGGATCTGGTTGTGTCCACTCACCCACGGGAGACGGGCAGAGAGGGTGCTGTGTGGATCTGGCTATGTACACTGACCCACGGCAGAAGGGCAGGCAGGGCGCAGTGCGGTTCTGGCTGTGTCCACTCACCCACGGCAGACGGTCAGGCAGGGCGCAGTGCGGATCTGGCAGTGTCCACTCTCCCACGGGAGACGGGCAGGCAGGGCGCAGTGCAGATCTGGCTATGTCCACTCTCCCACGGGAGACTGGCAGGCAGGGCGCAGTGCGGATCTGGCTGTGTCCACTCACACACGGCAGACAGGCAGGCAGGGCGCAGTACGGATCTGGCTGTGTCCACTCACCCATGGGAGTTTGGCAGGCAAGGCGCAGTGTGGATTTGTCTGTGTCCACTCACCCACGGGAGACGGGCAGAGAGGTTGCTGTGTGGATCTGGCTATGTCCACTGACCCACGGCAGACGGGCAGGGAAGGCGCATTGCGGATCTGGCTGTGTCCACTCACCCACGGCAGAAGGTCAGGAAGGGCCCAGTGCAGATCTGACTGTGTCCACTCACCCACTGGAGACGGGCAGGCATGGCGCAGTGCGGATCTGGCTGTGTCCACTCACCCACGGCAGACGGGCAGGCAGGGCGCAGTGTGGATCTGGCTGTGTCCATTTACCCACGGGAGATGGGCAGAGAGGGTGCTGTGTAGATCTGGCTATGTCCACGGACCCACGGCAGACGGCCAGGCAGGGCACAGTGCGGATCGGGCTGTGTCCACTCACCCACGGGAGATGGGCAGAGAGGGTGCTGTGTGGATATGGCTATGTCCACTGACCAACGGCAGACGGGCATGCAGGGCGCAGTGCGGATCTGGCTGTGTCCAATCACCCACGGCAGACGGGCAGGCAGGGCGCAGTGCGGATCTGGCTGTGTCCACTGACCCACGGGAGACGGGCAGGCAAGGCGCAGTGTGGATCTGTCTGTGTCCACTCACCCACGGGAGACGGACATAGAGGGTGCTGTGTGGATCTGGCTATGTCCACTGACCACGGCAGACGGGCAGGCAGGGCGCAGTGCGGATCTGGCTGTGTCCACTCACCCACGAGACTGTAAGGCAGGGCGCAGTGCGGATCTGGCTGTGTCCACTCACCCACGGGAGACGGGCAGGCAAGTCGCAGTGCGGATCTGGCTGTGTTCACTCACCCACGGCAGACGGGCAGGCAGGGAGCAGTGCGGATCTGGCTGTGTCCACACACCGACAGGAGACGGGCAGGCAAGGCGCAGTGTGGATCTGGCTGTGTCCACTCACCCACGGGAGACGTGCAGAGAGGGTGCTGTGTGGATCTGGCTATGTCCACTGACCCACGGCAGACACGCATGCAGGGAGCAGTGCGGATCTGGCTGTGTCCACTCACCCACGGCAGACGGTCAGGCAGGGCGCAGTGCGGATCTGGCTGTGTCCACTCACCAACGGGAGACGGGTACGCAAGGCGCAGTTTGGATCTGGCTGTGTCCACTCACCCACGGGAGACGGGCAGAGAGGGTGCTGTGTGGATCTGGCTATGTCCACTGACCAACGGCAGACGGGCAGGCAGGGCGCAGTGCGCATCTGGCCGTGTCCACTCACCCACGGCAGACAGTCAGGCAAGGCGCAGTGCGGATCTGGCTGTGTCCACTCACACACGGGAGATTGGTAGGCAAGGCGCAGTGTGGATCTGGCTGTGTCCACTCACCCACGGCAGACGGGCAGGCAGGGCGCAGTGCGGATCTGGCTGTGTCCACTCACCCAAAGGAGACGGGCAGACAAGGCGCAGTGGGGATCTGGCTGTATCCACTCACCCACGGGAGACGGACAGAGAGGGTGCTGTGTGGATCTGGCTATGTCCACTGACCCACGGCAGACGGACAGGCAGGGCGCAGTGCGGGTCTGGCTTTGTCCACTCACCCACGGCAGCCGGTCAGGCAGGGCGCAGTGCGGATCCGGCTGTGTCCACTCACCCACGGGAGACGGGCAGGCAAGGCGCAGTGCGGATCTGGCTGTGTCCACTCACCCACGGGAGACGGGCAGGCAAGGTGCAGTGTGGATCTGGCTGTGTCCACTCACCCACGGGAGACGGGCAGAGAGGGTGCTGTGTGGATCTGCCTATGTCCACTGACCCACGGCAGACGCGCATGCAGGGCGCAATGCGAATCTGGCTGTGTCCACTCACACACGGCAGACGGTCAGGCAGGGCCCAGTGCGGATCTGGCTGTGTCCACTCACCAACGGGAGACGGGTACGCAAGGCGCAGTGTGGATCTGGCTGTGTCCACTCACCCACGGGAGACGGGCAGAGAGGGTGCTGTATGGATCTGGCTATGTCCACTGACCCACGGCAGACGGGCAGGCAGGGCGAAGTGCGGATCTGGCTGTGTCCATTCACCCACGGCACACGGGCAGGCAGGGCGCAGTGCGGACCTGGCTGTGTCCACTCACCCACGGGAGACGGGCAGGCAAGGCGCAGTGTGGATCTGGCTGTGTCCACTCACCCACGGGAGTCGGGCAGAGAGGGTGCTGTGTGGATCTGGCTATGTCCAATGACCCACGGCAGACGGGCAGGCAGGGCGCAGTACGGATCTGGCTGTGTCCAGTACCCACGGCAGACGGTCTGGCAGGGCGCAGTGCGGATCTGGCTGTGTACACTCACCCACGGGAGACGGGCAGCCAAGGCGCAGTGCGGATCTGGCTGTGTCCTCTCACCCACGGGAGACGGGCAGGCAGGGCGCAGTGCCGATCTGGCTGTGTCCACTCACCCACGGGAGACGGGCAGGCAAGGCGCAGTGAGGTTCTGGCTGTGTCCACTCACCCACGGGAGATGGGCAGAGAGGTTGCTGTGTGGATCTGGCTATGTCCACTGACCCACGGCAGACGGGAAGGCAGGACGCAGTGCGGATCTGGCTGTGTCCAATCACCCACGGCAGACGGGCAGGCATGGCGCAATTGGGATCTGGCTGTGTCCACTCACCCACGGCAGACGGTCAGGCAGGGCGCAGTGTGGATCTGGCTGTGTCCACTCACCCATGGGAGACAGGCAGTGATGGTGCTGTGTGGATCTGGCTATGTCCACTGTCCCATGGCAGACGGGCAGGCAGGGTGCAGTGCGGATCTGGCTGTGTCCACTCACCCATGGCAGACGGGCAGGCAGGACGCAGTGCGGATCTGGCTATGTCCACTGACTCACGGCAGACGGGCAGGCAGGGCGCAGTGCGGATCTGGCTGTGTCCACTCACCCACGGCTGACGGGCTGGCAGGGCGCAGTGCGGATCTGGCTGTTTCCACTCACTCACGGGAGACGGGCAGGCAATGCGCAGTGTGGATCTTGCTGTGTCCACTCAACCACGGGAGACGGGCAGAGAGGGTGCGGTGTGGATCTGGCTATGTACACTGACCCACGTCAGACGGGCAGGCAGGGCGCAGTGCGGATCTGGCTGGGTCCACTCACCCACGGCAGATGGTCAGGCAGGGCGCAGTGCGGATCTGGCTGTGTCCACTCACCCACGGGAGACGGACAGGCAGGGCGCAGTGCGGATCTGGCTGTGTCCACTCACCCACGGGAGACGGGCAGGCAGGGCGCAGTGTGTATCTGGCTGTGTACACTCACCCACGGGAGACGGGCAGAGAGGGTGCTGTGTGGATCTGGCTATGTCCACTGACCCACGGCAGATGGGCAGGCAGGGCACAGTGCGGATCTGGCTGTGTCCACTCACCCACGGGAGACGGGCAGGCAAGGCGCAATGTGGATCTGGCTGTGTCCACTCACCCACGGGAGACCGACAGAGAGGGTGCTGTGTGGATCTGGCTATGTCCACTGACCCACAGCAGACGGGCAGGCAGGGCGCAGTGCGGATCTGGTTGTGTCCACTCCACCAAGGGAGACGGGCAGAGAGGGTGCTGTGTGGATCTCGCTATGTCAACTGACCCACGGCAGACGGGCAGGCAGGGCGCAGTGAGTATCTGGCTGTGTCCACTGACCCACGGCAGACGGGCAGGCAGGGCGCAGTGCGGATCTGGCTGTGTCCACTCAACCACGGGAGACGGGCAGAGAGGGTGCTGTGTGGATCTGGCTATGTACTCTGACCCACGTCTGACGGACAGGCAGGGCGCAGTGCGGATCTGGCTTGGTCCACTCACCCACGGCAGATGGTCAGGCAGGTCGCAGTGCGGATCGGGCTGTGTCCACTCACCCACGGGAGACGGGCAGGCGGGGCGCAGTGCGGATCTGGCTGTGTCCACTCACCCACGGGAGACGGGCAGGCAGGGCGCAGTGCGTATCTGGCTGTGTCCACTCACCCTCGGGAGACGGGCGAGAGGGTGCTGTGTGGATCTGGCTATGTCCACTGACCCACGGCAGATGGGCTGGCAGGTCGCAGTGCGGATCTGGCTGTGTCCACTCACCCACGGGAGTCAGGCAGGCAAGGCGCAGTGCGGATCTGGCTGTGTCCACTGACCCACGGCAGACGGGCAGGCAGGGCGCAGTGCGGATCTGGCTGTGTCCACTCACCCACGGCAGAAGGGCAGGCAGGGTGCAGTGCGGATCTGGCTGTGTCCACTCACCCACGGGACACGGGTAGGCAAGGCGCAGTGTGGATCTCGCTCTGTCCCATCACCCACGGGAGACGGGCAGAGAGGGTGCTGTATGGATCTGGCTATGTCCACTGACCCACGGCAGAAGGGCAGGCAGGGCGCAGTGCGGATCTGGCTGTGTCCACTCACCCACGGCAGACTGTCAGGCAGGGCGCAGTGCACATCTGGCTGTGTCCACTCACCCACGGGAGACGGGCAGGCAAGGCGCAGTGCGGATCTGGCTATGTCCAGTCACCCACGGCAGACGGGCAGGCAGGGAGCAGTGCGGATCTGGCTGTGTCCAATACCCACGGGAGACGGGCAGAGAGGATGCTGTTTGGATCTGGCTATGTCCACTGACCCACGGCAGACGGGCAGGCAGGGCGCAGTGCAGATCTGGCTGTGTCCACTCACCCACGGCAGACGGGCAGGCAGGGCGCAGTGCGGATCTGGCTGTGTCCACTCACCCAAAGGAGACGGGCAGACAAGGCGCAGTGGGGATCTGGCTGTATCCACTCACCCACGGGAGACGGACAGAGAGGGTGCTGTGTGGATCTGGCTATGTCCACTGACCCACGGCAGACGGACAGGCAGGGCGCAGTGCGGGTCTGGCTTTGTCCACTCACCCACGGCAGCCGGTCAGGCAGGGCGCAGTGCGGATCCGGCTGTGTCCACTCACCCACGGGAGACGGGCAGGCAAGGCGCAGTGCGGATCTGGCTGTGTCCACTCACCCACGGGAGACGGGCAGGCAAGGTGCAGTGTGGATCTGGCTGTGTCCACTCACCCACGGGAGACGGGCAGAGAGGGTGCTGTGTGGTCTGGCTATGTCCACTGACCCACGCCAGACGGGCAGGCAGGCCGCAGTGCGGATCTGGCTGTGTCCACTCACACACGGCAGACGGGCAGGCAGGGCGCAGTGCGGATCTGGCTGTGTCCACTCACCCACGGCAGAAGGGCAGGCAGGGCGCAGTGCGGATCTGGCTGTGTCCACTCACCCACGGGAGACGGGCAGGCAGGGCGCAGTGAGGATCTGGCTGTGTATACTCACCCACGGGAGACGGGCAGGCAGGGCGCAGTGTGGATCTGGCTGTGTCCACTTACCCACGGGAGACGGGCAGAGAGGGTGCTGTGTAGATCTGGCTATGTCCATGGACCCACGGCAGACGGGCAGGCAGGGCACAGTGCGGATCGGGCTGTGTCCACTCACCCACGGTAGATGGGCAGAGAGGGAGCTGTGTGGATATGGCTATGTCCACTGACCAACGGCAGACGGGCAGGCAGGGCGCAGTGCGGATCTGGCTGTGTCCACTGACCCACGGGACACGGGCAGGCAAGGCGCAGTGTGGATCTGTCTGTGTCCACTCACCCACGGGAGACGGACATAGAGTGTGTTGTGTGGATCTGGCTATGTCCACTGACCACGGCAGACTGGCAGGCAGGGCGCAGTGCGGATCTGGCTGTGTCCACTCACCCACGGCAGACTGTCAGGCAGGGCGCAGTGCGGATCTTGCTGTGTCCACTCACCCACGGGAGACGGGCAGGCAATTCGCAGTGCGGATCTGGCTGTGTTCACTCACCCACGGCAGACGGGCAGGCAGGGAGCAGTGCGGATCTGGCTGTGTCCACACACCGACAGGAGACGGGCAGGCAAGGGGCAGTGTGGATCTGGCTGTGTCCACTCACCCACGGGAGACGTGCAGAGAGGGTGCTGTGTGGATCTGCCTATGTCCACTGACCCACGGCAGACGCGCATGCAGGGCGCAATGCGGATCTGGCTGTGTCCACTCACACACGGCAGACGGTCAGGCAGGGCCCAGTGCGGATCTGGCTGTGTCCACTCACCAACGGGAGACGGGTACGCAAGGCGCAGTGTTTATATGGCTGTGTCCACTCACCCACGGGAGACGGGCAGAGAGGGTGCTGTATGGATCTGGCTATGTCCACTGACCCACGGCAGACGGGCAGGCAGGGCGAAGTGCGGATGTGGCTGTGTCCATTCACCCACGGCACACGGGCAGGCAGGGCGCAGTGCGGACCTGGCTGTGTCCACTCACCCACGGGAGACGGGCAGGCAAGGCGCAGTGTGGATCTGGCTGTGTCCACTCACCCACGGGAGTCGGGCAGAGAGGGTGCTGTGTGGATCTGGCTATGTCCAATGACCCACGGCAGACGGGCAGGCAGGGCGCAGTACGGATCTGGCTGTGTCCAGTACCCACGGCAGACGGTCTGGCAGGGCGCAGTGCGGATCTGGCTGTGTACACTCACCCACGGGAGACGGGCAGCCAAGGCGCAGTGCGGATCTGGCTGTGTCCTCTCACCCACGGGAGACGGGAAGGCAGGGCGCAGTGCCGATCTGGCTGTGTCCACTCACCCACGGGAGACGGGCAGGCAAGGCGCAGTGAGGTTCTGGCTGTGTCCACTCACCCACGGGAGATGGGCAGAGAGGTTGCTGTGTGGATCTGGCTATGTCCACTGACCCACGGCAGACGGGAAGGCAGGACGCAGTGCGGATCTGGCTGTGTCCAATCACCCACGGCAGACGGGCAGGCATGGCGCAATTGGGATCTGGCTGTGTCCACTCACCCACGGCAGACGGTCAGGCAGGGCGCAGTGTGGATCTGGCTGTGTCCACTCACCCATGGGAGACAGGCAGTGATGGTGCTGTGTGGATCTGGCTATGTCCACTGTCCCATGGCAGACGGGCAGGCAGGGCGCAGTGCGGATCTGGCTGTGTCCACTCACCCATGGCAGACGGGCAGGCAGGACGCAGTGCGGATCTGGCTGTGTCCACTGACTCACGGCAGACGGGCAGGCAGGGCGCAGTGCGGATCTGGGTGTGTCCACTCACCCACGGCTGACGGGCTGGCAGGGCGCAGTGCGGATCTGGCTGTTTCCACTCACTCACGGGAGACGGGCAGGCAATGCGCAGTGTGGATCTTGCTGTGTCCACTCACCCACGGGAGACGGGCAGGCAGGGCGCAGTGCGGATCTGGCTGTGTCCACTCACCCACGGGAGACGGGCAGGCAAGGCGCTGTGTGGATCTGGCTGTGTCCACTCACCCAAGGGAGACGGGCATAGAGGGTGCTGTGTGGATCTGCCTAAGTCCACTGACCACGGCAGACGGGCAGGCAGGGCGCAGTGCGGATCTGGCGGTGTCCACTCACCCACGGCAGACGGTCAGGCAGGGCGCACTGCGGATCTGGCGGTGTCCACTCACCCACGGGAGACGGGCAGGCATGGCGCAGTGCGGATCTGGCTGTGTCCACTCTCCCACAGGAGACGGGCAGGCAGCGCGCAGTGCGGATCTGGCTGTGTCCACTCACACACGGCAGACAGGCAGGCACGGCGCAGTGCGGATCTGGCTGTGTCCAATTTCCCAAGGAGAAGGGGCAGGCAAGGCGCAGTGTGGATCTGGCTGTGTCCACTCACCCACGGGAGACGGGCAGAGAGGGTGCTGTGTGGATCTGGCTATGTCCACTGACCCACGGCAGACGGGCAGGCAGGGCGCAGTGCGGATCTGGCTGTGTCCAATCACCCACGGCAGACGGGCAGGCAGGGCACAGTGCGGATCTCGTTGTGTGCACTCACCCACGGGAGACGGGCAGGCAAGGCACTGTGTGGATTTGGCTGTGTCCACTCACGCACGGGAGACGGGCAGAGAGGGTGTTGTGTGGATCTGGCTATGTCCACTGACCCAAAGCAGACGGGCAGGCAGGGCGTAGTGCGGATCTGGCTGTGTCCCCTCACCTACAGCAGACGGTCAGGCAGGGCGAAGTGCGGATCTGGCTGTGTCCACTCGCCCACGGGAGATGGGCAGGCAGGGCGCAGTGCAGATCTGGCTGTGTCCACTCACCCACGGCAGACGGGCAGGCAGGGCGCAGTGCGGATCTGGCTGTGTCCACTCACCCACGGGAGACGGGCAGGCAGGGCGCTGTGCGGATCTGGCTGTGTCCACTCACCCACGCCAGAAGGTCAGGCAGGGCGCAGTGTGGATCGGGCTATGTCCACTGACCCACGGCAGACGGGCAGGCAGGGCGCAGTGCGGATCTGGCTGTGTCCACTCACCCACGGGAGACGGGCAGGCAGGGCGCAGTGTGGATCTGGCTGTGTCCACTCACCCACGGGAGACTGGCAGGCAAGTCGCAGTGTGGATCTGGCTGTGTCCACTCACCCACGGGAGACGGGCAGAAAGGGCGCTGTGTGGATCTGGCTATGTCCACTGACCCACGGCACATGGGAAGGCAGGGCGCAGTGCGGATCTGGCTGTGTCCAATCACCCACGGCAGACGGGCAGGCAGGGCGCAGTGCGGATCTGGCTGTGTCCACTCACCCACGGCAGACGGTCAGGCAGGGCGCAGTGCGGATCTGGCTGTGTCCACTCACCCACGGGAGACGGCCAGGAAAGGCGCACTGAGGATCTGGCTGTGTCCACTCACCCACGGCAGAGAAGCAGGCAGGGCGCAGTGCGGATCTGGCTGTGTCCACTCACCCACGGGAGACGGGCAGAGAGGGTGCTGTGTGGATCTGGCTATGTCCACTGACCCACGGCAGACGGGCAGGCAGGGCGCAGTGCGGATCTGGCTGTGTCCACTCACCCACGGCAGACGGTCAGGCAGGGCGCAGTG
This sequence comes from Microcebus murinus, assembly GCF_040939455.1. NCBI lineage: Eukaryota > Metazoa > Chordata > Mammalia > Primates > Cheirogaleidae > Microcebus > Microcebus murinus. The sequence continues at coordinate 31,395,176 of NC_134125.1, read as the reverse complement.
CGGATCTGGCTGTGTCCACTCACCCAGGGGAGACGGGCAGGCAGGGCGCTGTGCGGATCTGGCTGTGTCCACTCACCCACGCCAGAAGGTCAGGCAGGGCGCAGTGTGGATCTGGCTGTGTCCACTCACCCACGGGAGACGTGCAGGCAGGGCGCTGTGCGGATATGGCTGTGTCCACTCACCCACGGGAGACGGGCAGGCAGGGCGCACTACGGATCTGGCTATGACCACTCACCAACGGGAGACGGGTAGGCAAAGCGTACTGTGGATCTGTGTGTCCACTCACCCACGGGAGACGGGCAGAGAGGTTGCCGTGTGGTTCTGGCTATGTCCACTGACCCACGGCAGACGGGTAGGCAGGGTGCAGTGAGGATCTGGCTGTGTCCCCTCACCCACGGCAGACGGTCAGGCAGGGCGCAGTGCGGATCTGGCTGTGTCCAATCACCAACGGCGAACGGTCAGGCAGGGCGCAGTGCGGATCTGGCTGTGTCCACTCACCAACGGGAGACGGGTAGGCAAGGTGCAGTGTTGATCTGGCTGTGTCCACTCACCCACGGGAGACGGGCAGAGAGGGTGCTGTGTGGATCTGGCTATGTCCACTGAACCACGGCAGAGGGGCAGGCAGGGCGCAGTGTGGATCTGGCTGTGTCCACTCACCAACGACAGACGGGCAGCCAGGGTGCAGTTCGGATCTGGCTGTGTCCACTCACCCACGAGAGACGGGCAGGCAAGGCGAAGTGTTGATCTGGCAGTGTCCACTCACCCACAAGATATGGGCAGAAAGGGTGCTGTGTGGATCTGGCTATGTCCACTGACCCACGGCAGATGGGCAGGCAGGGCGCAGTGAGGATCTGGCTGTGACCAATCACCCACGGCAGACGGGCAGGCAATGTGCACTGTGGATCTCGCTGTGAACACACACCCACGGGAGACGGGCAGAGAGGGTGCTGTGTGGATCTAGCTATGTCCACTAACCCACGGCAGACGGGAAGGCAGGGCACAGTACGGATCTGGCTGTGTTAACTCACCCACGGCAGACGGGCAGGCAGGGCGCAGTGCGGATCTGGCTGTGTCCACTCACCCACGGGAGACGGGTAGGCAAAGCGTAGTGTGGATCTGGCTGTGTTAACTCACCCACGGCAGACGGGCAGGCAGGGCGCAGTGCGGATCTGGCTGTGTCCACTCACCCACGGGAGATGGGCAGGCAAGGCGCAAGGTGGATCTGGCTGTGTCCACTCACCCACGGGAGACGGGCAGAGAGGGTGCTGTGTGGATCTGGCTTTGTCCACTGACCCACGGCAGACGGGCAGGCAGGGCGCAGTGCGGATCTGGCTGTGTCCAGTCACCCACTGCAGACGGGCAGGCAGGGCGCAGTGCAGATCTGGCTGTGTCCACTCACCCACGGGAGACGGGCAGAGACGGGGCTGTGTGGATCTGGCTATGTACACTGACCCACGGCAGACGGTCAGGCAGGGCGCAGTGCGGATCTGACTGTGTCCACTCACCCACGGCAGAAGGTCAGGCAGGGCGCAGTGCGGATCTGGCGGTGTCCACTCACCCACGGCAGACGGTCAGGCAGGGCGCACTGCGGATCTGGCGGTGTCCACTCACCCACGGGAGACGGGCAGGCATGGCGCAGTGCGGATCTGGCTGTGTCCACTCTCCCACAGGAGACGGGCAAGCAGCGCGCAGTGCGGATCTGGCTGTGTCCACTCACACACGGCAGACAGGCAGGCACGGCGCAGTGCGGATCTGGCTGTGTCCACTTTCCCAAGGAGAAGGGGCAGGCAAGGCGCAGTGTGGATCTGGCTGTGTCCACTCACCCACGGGAGACGGGCAGAGAGGGTGCTGTGTGGATCTGGCTATGTCCACTGACCCACGGCAGACGGGCAGGCAGGGCGCAGTGCGGATCTGGCTGTGTCCAATCACCCACGGCAGACGGGCAGGCAGGGCACAGTGCGGATCTCGTTGTGTGCACTCACCCCCGGGAGACGGGCAGGCAAGGCACTGTGTGGATTTGGCTGTGTCCACTCACGCACGGGAGACGGGCAGAGAGGGTGTTGTGTGGATCTGGCTATGTCCACTGACACAAAGCAGACGGGCAGGCAGGGCGTAGTGCGGATCTGGCTGTGTCCCCTCACCTACAGCAGACGGTCAGGCAGGGCGAAGTGCGGATCTGGCTGTGTCCACTCACCCACGGGAGACTGGCAGGCAAGTCGCAGTGTGGATCTGGCTGTGTCCACTCACCCACGGGAGACGGGCAGAAAGGTTGCTGTGTGGATCTGGATATGTCCACTGACCCACGTCACATGGGAAGGCAGGGCGCAGTGCGGATCTGGCTGTGTCCAATCACCCACGGCAGACGGGCAGGCAGGGCGCAGTGCGGATCTGGCTGTGTCCACTCACCCACGGCAGACGGTCAGGCAGGGCGCAGTGCGGATCTGGCTGTGTCCACTCACCCACGGGAGACGGCCAGGAAAGGCGCACTGAGGATCTGGCTGTGTCCACTCACCCACGGCAGAGAAGCAGGCAGGGCGCAGTGCGGATCTGGCTGTGTCCACTCACCCACAGGAGACGGGCAGAGAGGGTGCTGTGTGGATCTGGCTATGTCCACTGACCCACGGCAGACGGGCAGGCAGGGCGCAGTGCGGATCTGGCTGTGTCCACTCACCCACGGGAGACGGGCAAGCAGGGCGCAGTGCGGATCTGGCTGTGTCCACTCACCCATGGCAGACGGGCAGGCAAGGCGCAGTGTGGTTCTGGCGGGGTCCACTCACCCACGGGAGACGGGCAGGTAAGTCGCAGTGCGGATCAGGCTGTGTCCACTCACCCACTGGAGACGGGCAGGCAAGGCGCAGTGTGGATCTGGCTGTGTCCACTCACCCACGGGAGACGGGCAGAGAGGGTGCTGTGTGGATCTGGCTATGTCCACTGACCCACGGCAGACGGGCAGGCAGGGCGTAGTGCGGATCTAGCTGTGTCCCCTCACCTACAGCAGACGGTCAGGCAGGGCGCAGTGCGGATCTGGCTGTGTCCACTCGCCCACGGGAGGCGGGCAGGCAGGGCGCAGTGCGGATCTGGCTGTGTCCACTCACCCACGGGATACGGGCAGGCAAGGCGCAGTGTGGATCTGGCTGTGTCCACTCACCCACGGGAGACGTGCAGAGAGGGTGCTGTGTTGATCTGGCTATGTACACTGACCCACGGCACACGGGCAGGCAGGGCGCAGTGCGGATCTGGCTGTGTCCACTCACCCACGGGAGACGGGCAGAGAGGGTGCTGTGTGGATCTGGCTATGTACACTGACCCATGGCAGACGTGCCGGCAGGGCGCAGTGCGGATCTGGCTGTGTCCACACACCCACGGCAGACGGGCAGGCAGGGCGCAGTGCGGATCTGGCTGTGTCCAATCACCCACGGCAGTCGGGCAGGCAGGGCGCAGTGAGGATCTGGCTGTGTCCACTCACCCACGCCAAACGGTCAGGCAGGGCGCAGTGCGGATCTGGCTGTGTCCACTCACCCACGGGAGATGGGTAGGCAAGGCGCCGTGTGGATCTGGCTGTGTCCACTCACCCACGGGAGACGGGCAGAGAGGGTGCTGTGTGGATTTGCCTATGTCCACTGACCCATGGAAGACGGGCAGGCAGAGCGCAGTGCGGATCTGGCTGTGTCCACTCACCCACGGCAGACGGTCAGGCAGGGCGCAGTGCGGATATGGCTGTGTCCACTCACCCACGGGAGACGGCCAGGCAAGGCGCACTGAGGATCTGGCTGTGTCCACTCACCCACGGCAGAGAAGCAGGCAGGGCGCAGTGCGGATCTGGCTGTGTCCACTCACCCACGGGAGACGGGCAGAGAGGGTGCTGTGTGGATCTGGATATGTCCACTGACCCACGGCAGACGGGCAGGCAGGGCGCAGTGAGGATCTGGCTATGTCCACTCACCCACGGGAGACGGGCAGGCAGGGCGCAGTGCGGATCTGGCTGTGTCCACTCACCCATGGCAGACGGGCAGGCAGGGCGCAGTGTGGTTCTGGCTGTGTCCACTCACCCACGGGAGACGGGCAGGCAAGTCGCAGTGCGGATCTGGCTGTGTCCACTCACCCACTGGAGACGGGCAGGCAAGGCGCAGTGTGGATCTGGCTGTGTCCACTCACCCACGGGAGACGGGCAGAGAGTGTGCTGTGTGGATCTGGCTATGTCCACTGACCCAAAGCAGACGGGCAGGCAGGGCGTAGTGCGGATCTGGCTGTGTCCCCTCACCTACAGCAGACGGTCAGGCAGGGCGAAGTGCGGATCTGGCTGTGTCCACTCGCCCACGGGAGATGGGCAGGCAGGGCGCAGTGCAGATCTGGCTGTGTCCACTCACCCACGGCAGACGGGCAGGCAGGGCGCAGTGCGGATCTGGCTGTGTCCACTCACCCACGGCAGACGGTCAGGCAGGGCGCAGTGCGGATCTGGCTGTGTCCACTCACCCACGGGAGACGGGCAGGCAGGGCGCTGTGCGGATCTGGCTGTGTCCACTCACCCACGCCAGAAGGTCAGGCAGGGCGCAGTGTGGATCTGGCTGTGTCCACTCACCCACGGGAGACGTGCAGGCAGGGCGCTGTGCGGATATGGCTGTGTCCACTCACCCACGGGAGACGGGCAGGCAGGGCGCACTACGGATCTGGCTATGACCACTCACCAACGGGAGACGGGTAGGCAAAGCGTACTGTGGATCTGTGTGTCCACTCACCCACGGGAGACGGGCAGAGAGGTTGCCGTGTGGATCTGGCTATGTCCACTGACCCACGGCAGACGGGTAGGCAGGGTGCAGTGAGGATCTGGCTGTGTCCCCTCACCCACGGCAGACGGTCAGGCAGGGCGCAGTGCGGATCTGGCTGTGTCCAATCACCAACGGCGAACGGTCAGGCAGGGCGCAGTGCGGATCTGGCTGTGTCCACTCACCAACGGGAGACGGGTAGGCAAGGCGCAGTGTTGATCTGGCTGTGTCCACTCACCCACGGGAGACGGGCAGAGAGGGTGCTGTGTGGATCTGGCTATGTCCACTGAACCACGGCAGAGGGGCAGGCAGGGCGCAGTGTGGATCTGGCTGTGTCCACTCACCAACGACAGACGGGCAGCTAGGGTGCAGTGCGGATCTGGCTGTGTCCACTCACCCACGAGAGACGGGCAGGCAAGGCGAAGTGTTGATCTGGCAGTGTCCACTCACCCACAAGATATGGGCAGAAAGGGTGCTGTTTGGATCTGGCTATGTCCACTGACCCACGGCAGATGGGCAGGCAGGGCGCAGTGAGGATCTGGCTGTGACCAATCACCCACAACAGACGGGCAGGCAATGTGCACTGTGGATCTTGCTGTGAACACACACCCACGGGAGACGGGCAGAGAGGGTGCTGTGTGGATCTAGCTATGTCCACTAACCCACGGCAGACGGGCAGGCAGGGCACAGTGCGGATCTGGCTGTGTTAACTCACCCACGACAGACGGGCAGGCAGGGCGCAGTGCGGATCTGGCTGTGTCCACTCACCCACGGGAGACGGGTAGGCAAAGCGTAGTGTGGATCTGGCTGTGTTAACTCACACACGGCAGACGGGCAGGCAGGGCGCAGTGCGGATCTGGCTGTGTCCACTCACCCACGGGAGACGGGCAGGCAGGGCGCTGTGCGGATCTGGCTGTGTCCACTCACCCACGCCAGAAGGTCAGGCAGGGCGCAGTGTGGATCGGGCTATGTCCACTGACCCACGGCAGACGGGCAGGCAGGGCGCAGTGCGGATCTGGCTGTGTCCAGTCACCCACTGCAGACGGGCAGGCAGGGCGCAGTGCAGATCTGGCTGTGTCCACTCACCCACGGGAGATGGGCAGAGACGGGGCTGTGTGGATCTGGCTATGTACACTGACCCACGGCAGACGGTCAGGCAGGGCGCAGTGCGGATCTGACTCTGTCCACTCACCCATGGCAGAAGGTCAGGCAGGGCGCAGTGCGGATCTGGCGGTGTCCACTCACCCACGGCAGACGGTCAGGTAGGGCGCACTGCGGATCTGGCGGTGTCCACTCACCCACGGGAGACGGGCAGGCATGGCGCAGTGCGGATCTGGCTATGTCCACTCTCCCACAGGAGACGGGCAGGCAGCGCGCAGTGCGGATCTGGCTGTGTCCACTCACACACGACAGACAGGCAGGCACGGCGCAGTGCGGATCTGGCTGTGTCCAATTTCCCAAGGAGAAGGGGCAGGCAAGGCGCAGTGTGGATCTGGCTGTGTCCACTCACCCACGGGAGACGGGCAGAGAGGGTGCTGTGTGGATCTGGCTATGTCCACTGACCCACGGCAGACGGGCAGGCAGGGCGCAGTGCGGATCTGGCTGTGTCCAATCACCCACGGCAGACGGGCAGGCAGGGCACAGTGCGGATCTCGTTGTGTGCACTCACCCACGGGAGACGGGCAGGCAAGGCACTGTGTGGATTTGGCTGTGTCCACTCACGCACGGGAGACGGGCAGAGAGGGTGTTGTGTGGATCTGGCTATGTCCACTGACCCAAAGCAGACGGGCAGGCAGGGCGTAGTGCGGATCTGGCTGTGTCCCCTCACCTACAGCAGACGGTCAGGCAGGGCGAAGTGCGGATCTGGCTGTGTCCACTCGCCCACGGGAGATGGGCAGGCAGGGCGCAGTGCAGATCTGGCTGAGTCCACTCACCCACGGCAGACGGGCAGGCAGGGCGCAGTGCGGATCTGGCTGTGTCCACTCACCCACGGGAGACGGGCAGGCAGGGCGCTGTGCGGATCTGGCTGTGTCCACTCACCCACGCCAGAAGGTCAGGCAGGGCGCAGTGTGGAACGGGCTATGTCCACTGACCCACGGCAGACGGGCAGGCAGGGCGCAGTGCGGATCTGGCTGTGTCCACTCACCCACGGGAGACGGGCAGGCAGGGCGCAGTGTGGATCTGGCTGTGTCCACTCACCCACGGGAGACTGGCAGGCAAGTCGCAGTGTGGATCTGGCTGTGTCCACTCACCCACGGGAGACGGGCAGAAAGGGCGCTGTGTGGATCTGGCTATGTCCACTGACCCACGGCACATGGGAAGGCAGGGCGCAGTGCGGATCTGGCTGTGTCCAATCACCCACGGCAGACGGGCAGGCAGGGCGCAGTGCGGATCTGGCTGTGTCCACTCACCCACGGCAGACGGTCAGGCAGGGCGCAGTGCGGATCTGGCTGTGTCCACTCACCCACGGGAGACGGCCAGGAAAGGCGCACTGAGGATCTGGCTGTGTCCACTCACCCACGGCAGAGAAGCAGGCAGGGCGCAGTGCGGATCTGGCTGTGTCCACTCACCCACGGGAGACGGGCAGAGAGGGTGCTGTGTGGATCTGGCTATGTCCACTGACCCACGGCAGACGGGCAGGCAGGGCGCAGTGCGGATCTGGCTGTGTCCACTCACCCACGGGAGACGGGCAGGCAGGGCGCAGTGCGGATCTGGCTGTGTCCACTCACCCATGGCAGACGGGCAGGCAGGGCGCAGTGTGGTTCTGGCGGGGTCCACTCACCCACGGGAGACGGGCAGGCAAGTCGCAGTGCGGATCTGGCTGTGTACACTCACCCACTGGAGACGGGCAGGCAAGGCGCAGTGTGGATCTGGCTGTGTCCAATCACCCACGGGAGACGGGCAGAGAGTGTGCTGTGTGGATCTGGCTATGTCCACTGACCCACAGCAGACGGGCAGGCAGGGCGTAGTGCGGATCTGGCTGTGTCCCCTCACCTACAGCAGACGGTCAGGCAGGGCGCAGTGCGGATCTGGCTGTGTCCACTCGCCCACGGGAGGCGGGCAGGCAGGGCGCAGTGCGGATCTGGCTGTGTCCACTCACCCACGGGAGACGGGCAGGCAAGGCGCAGTGTGGATCTGGCTGTGTCCACTCACCCACGGGAGACGTGCAGAGAGGGTGCTGTGTTGATCTGGCTATGTACACTGACCCACGGCACACGGGCAGGCAGGGCGCAGTGCGGATCTGGCTGTGTCCACTCACCCACGGGAGACGGGCAGAGAGGGTGCTGTGTGGATCTGGCTATGTACACTGACCCATGGCAGACGTGCCGGCAGGGCGCAGTGCGGATCTGGCTGTGTCCACTCACCCACGGCAGACGGGCAGGCAACGCAGTGCGGATCTGGCTGTGTCCAATCACCCACGGCAGTCGGGCAGGCAGGGCGCAGTGAGGATCTGGCTGTGTCCACTCACCCACGGCAAACGGTCAGGCAGGGCGCAGTGTGGATCTGGCTGTGTCCACTCACCCACGGGAGATGGGAAGGCAAGGCGCCGTGTGGATCTGGCTGTGTCCACTCACCCACGGGAGACGGGCAGAGAGGGTGCTGTGTGGATTTGCCTATGTCCACTGACCCACGGAAGACGGGCAGGCAGGGCGCAGTGCGGATCTGGCTGTGTCCACTCACCCACGGCAGACGGTCAGGCAGGGCGCAGTGCGGATATGGCTGTGTCCACTCACCCACGGGAGACGGCCAGGCAAGGCGCACTGAGGATCTGGCTGTGTCCACTCACCCACGGCAGAGAAGCAGGCAGGGCGCAGTGCGGATCTGGCTGTGTCCACTCACCCACGGGAAACGGGCAGAGAGGGTGCTGTGTGGATCTGGATATGTCCACTGACCCACGGCAGACGGGCAGGCAGGGCGCAGTGAGGATCTGGCTATGTCCACTCACCCACGGGAGACGGGCAGGCAGGGCGCAGTGCGGATCTGGCTGTGTCCACTCACCCACTGGAGACGGGCAGGCAAGGCGCAGTGTGGATTTGGCTGTGTCCACTCACCCACGGGAGACGGGCAGAGAGTGTGCTGTGTGGATCTGGCTATGTCCACTGACCCAAAGCAGACGGGCAGGCAGGGCGTAGTGCGGATCTGGCTGTGTCCGCTCACCTACAGCAGATGGTCAGGCAGGGCGAAGTGCGGATCTGGCTGTGTCCACTCGCCCACGGGAGATGGGCAGGCAGGGCGCAGTGCAGATCTGGCTGTGTCCACTCACCCACGGCAGACGGGCAGGCAGGGCGCAGTGCGGATCTGGCTGTGTCCACTCACCCACGGCAGACGGTCAGGCAGGGCGCAGTGCGGATCTGGCTGTGTCCACTCACCCAGGGGAGACGGGCAGGCAGGGCGCTGTGCGGATCTGGCTGTGTCCACTCACCCACGCCAGAAGGTCAGGCAGGGCGCAGTGTGGATCTGGCTGTGTCCACTCACCCACGGGAGACGTGCAGGCAGGGCGCTGTGCGGATATGGCTGTGTCCACTCACCCACGGGAGACGGGCAGGCAGGGCGCACTACGGATCTGGCTATGACCACTCACCAACGGGAGACGGGTAGGCAAAGCGTACTGTGGATCTGTGTGTCCACTCACCCATGGGAGACGGGCAGAGAGGTTGCCGTGTGGTTCTGGCTATGTCCACTGACCCACGGCAGACGGGTAGGCAGGGTGCAGTGAGGATCTGGCTGTGTCCCCTCACCCACGGCAGACGGTCAGGCAGGGCGCAGTGCGGATCTGGCTGTGTCCAATCACCAACGGCGAACGGTCAGGCAGGGCGCAGTGCGGATCTGGCTGTGTCCACTCACCAACGGGAGACGGGTAGGCAAGGGGCAGTGTTGATCTGGCTGTGTCCACTCACCCACGGGAGACGGGCAGAGAGGGTGCTGTGTGGATCTGGCTATGTCCACTGAACCACGGCAGAGGGGCAGGCAGGGCGCAGTGTGGATCTGGCTGTGTCCACTCACCAACGACAGACGGGCAGCCAGGGTGCAGTTCGGATCTGGCTGTGTCCACTCACCCACGAGAGACGGGCAGGCAAGGCGAAGTGTTGATCTGGCAGTGTCCACTCACCCACAAGATATGGGCAGAAAGGGTGCTGTGTGGATCTGGCTATGTCCACTGACCCACGGCAGATGGGCAGGCAGGGCGCAGTGAGGATCTGGCTGTGACCAATCACCCACGGCAGACGGGCAGGCAATGTGCACTGTGGATCTCGCTGTGAACACACACCCACGGGAGACGGGCAGAGAGGGTGCTGTGTGGATCTAGCTATGTCCACTAACCCACGGCAGACGGGAAGGCAGGGCACAGTGCGGATCTGGCTGTGTTAACTCACCCACGGCAGACGGGCAGGCAGGGCGCAGTGCGGATCTGGCTATGTCCACTCACCCACGGGAGACGGGTAGGCAAAGCGTAGTGTGGATCTGGCTGTGTTAACTCACCCACGGCAGACGGGCAGGCAGGGCGCAGTGCGGATCTGGCTGTGTCCACTCACCCACGGGAGATGGGCAGGCAAGGCGCAGTGTGGATCTGGCTGTGTCCACTCACCCACGGGAGACGGGCAGAGAGGGTGCTGTGTGGATCTGGCTTTGTCCACTGACCCACGGCAGACGGGCAGGCAGGGCGCAGTGCGGATCTGGCTGTGTCCAGTCACCCACTGCAGACGGGCAGGCAGGGCGCAGTGCAGATCTGGCTGTGTCCACTCACCCACGGGAGACGGGCAGAGACGGGGCTGTGTGGATCTGGCTATGTACACTGACCCACGGCAGACGGTCAGGCAGGGCGCAGTGCGGATCTGACTGTGTCCACTCACCCACGGCAGAAGGTCAGGCAGGGCGCAGTGCGGATCTGGCGGTGTCCACTGACCCACGGGAGACGGTCAGGCAGGGCGCACTGCGGATCTGGCGGTGTCCACTCACCCACGGGAGACGGGCAGGGATGGCGCAGTGCGGATCTGGCTGTGTCCACTCTCCCACAGGAGACGGGCAAGCAGCGCACAGTGCGGATCTGGCTGTGTCCACTCACACACGGCAGACAGGCAGGCACGGCGCAGTGCGGATCTGGCTGTGTCCACTTTCCCAAGGAGAAGGGGCAGGCAAGGCGCAGTGTGGATCTGGCTGTGTCCACTCACCCACGGGAGACGGGCAGAGAGGGTGCTGTGTGGATCTGGCTATGTCCACTGACCCACGGCAGACGGGCAGGCAGGGCGCAGTGCGGATCTGGCTGTGTCCAATCACCCACGGCAGACGGGCAGGCAGGGAACAGTGCGGATCTCGTTGTGTGCACTCACCCACGGGAGACGGGCAGGCAAGGCACTGTGTGGATTTGGCTGTGTCCACTCACGCACGGGAGACGGGTAGAGAGGGTGTTGTGTGGATCTGGCTATGTCCACTGACACAAAGCAGACGGGCAGGCAGGGCGTAGTGCGGATCTGGCTGTGTCCCCTCACCTACAGCAGACGGTCAGGCAGGGCGAAGTGTGGATCTGGCTGTGTCCACTCACCCACGGGAGACTGGCAGGCAAGTCGCAGTGTGGATCTGGCTGTGTCCACTCACCCACGGGAGACGGGCAGAAAGGTTGCTGTGTGGATCTGGATATGTCCACTGACCCACGGCACATGGGAAGGCAGGGCGCAGTGCGGATCTGGCTGTGTCCAATCACCCACGGCAGACGGGCAGGCAGGGCGCAGTGCGGATCTGGCTGTGTCCACTCACCCACGGGAGACGGGCAGAGAGGGTGCTGTGTGGATCTGGCTTTGTCCACTGACCCACGGCAGACGGGCAGGCAGGGCGCAGTGCGGATCTGGCTGTGTCCAGTCACCCACTGCAGACGGGCAGGCAGGGCGCAGTGCAGATCTGGCTGTGTCCACTCACCCACGGGAGACGGGCAGAGACGGGGCTGTGTGGATCTGGCTATGTACACTGACCCACGGCAGACGGTCAGGCAGGGCGCAGTGCGGATCTGACTGTGTCCACTCATCCACGGCAGAAGGTCAGGCAGGGCGCAGTGCAGATCTGGCGGTGTCCACTCACCCACTACAGACGGTCAGGCAGGGCGCACTGCGGATCTGGCGGTGTCCACTCACCCACGGTAGACGGGCAGGCATGGCGCAGTGCGGATCTGGCTATGTCCACTCTCCCACAGGAGACGGGCAAGCAGCGCGCAGTGCGGATCTGGCTGTGTCCACTCACACACGGCAGACAGGCAGGCACGGCGCAGTGCGGATCTGGCTGTGTCCACTTTCCCAAGGAGAAGGGGCAGGCAAGGCGCAGTGTGGATCTGGCTGTGTCCACTCACCCACGGGAGACGGGCAGAGAGGGTGCTGTGTGGATCTTGCTATGTCCACTGACCCACGGCAGACGGGTAGGCAGGGCGCAGTGCGGATCTGGCTGTGTCCAATCACCCACGGCAGACGGGCAGGCAGGGCACAGTGCGGATCTCGTTGTGTGCACTCACCCACGGGAGACGGGCAGGCAAGGCACTGTTTGGATTTGGCTGTGTCCACTCACGCACGGGAGACGGGCAGAGAGGGTGTTGTGTGGATCTGGCTATGTCCACTGACCCAAAGCAGACGGGCAGGCAGGGCGTAGTGCGGATCTGGCTGTGTCCCCTCACCTACAGCAGACGGTCAGGCAGGGCGAAGTGCGGATCTGGCTGTGTCCACTCGCCCACGAAAGATGGGCAGGCAGGGCGCAGTGCAGATCTGGCTGTGTCCACTCACCCACGGCAGACGGGCAGGCAGGGCGCAGTGCGGATCTGACTGTGTCCACTCATCCACGGCAGAAGGTCAGGCAGGGCGCAGTGCAGATCTGGCGGTGTCCACTCACCCACTACAGACGGTCAGGCAGGGCGCACTGCGGATCTGGCGGTGTCCACTCACCCACGGTAGACGGGCAGGCATGGCGCAGTGCGGATCTGGCTATGTCCACTCTCCCACAGGAGACGGGCAAGCAGCGCGCAGTGCGGATCTGGCTGTGTCCACTCACACACGGCAGACAGGCAGGCACGGCGCAGTGCGGATCTGGCTGTGTCCACTTTCCCAAGGAGAAGGGGCAGGCAAGGCGCAGTGTGGATCTGGCTGTGTCCACTCACCCACGGGAGACGGGCAGAGAGGGTGCTGTGTGGATCTTGCTATGTCCACTGACCCACGGCAGACGGGTAGGCAGGGCGCAGTGCGGATCTGGCTGTGTCCAATCACCCACGGCAGACGGGCAGGCAGGGCACAGTGCGGATCTCGTTGTGTGCACTCACCCACGGGAGACGGGCAGGCAAGGCACTGTTTGGATTTGGCTGTGTCCACTCACGCACGGGAGACGGGCAGAGAGGGTGTTGTGTGGATCTGGCTATGTCCACTGACCCAAAGCAGACGGGCAGGCAGGGCGTAGTGCGGATCTGGCTGTGTCCCCTCACCTACAGCAGACGGTCAGGCAGGGCGAAGTGCGGATCTGGCTGTGTCCACTCGCCCACGAAAGATGGGCAGGCAGGGCGCAGTGCAGATCTGGCTGTGTCCACTCACCCACGGCAGACGGGCAGGCAGGGCGCAGTGCGGATCTGGCTGTGTCCACTCACCCACGGCAGACGGTCAGGCAGGGCGCAGTGCGGATCTGGCTGTGTCAACTCACCCACGGGAGACGGGCAGGCAGGGCGCTGTGCGGATCTGGCTGTGTCCACTCACCCACGCCAGAAGGTCAGGCAGGGCGCAGTGTGGTTCTGGCGGGGTCCACTCACCCACGGGAGACGGGCAGGCAAGTCGCAGTGCGGATCTGGCTGTGTCCACTCACCCACTGGAGACGGCCAGGCAAGGCGCAGTGTGGATCTGGCTGTGTCCACTCACCCACGGGAGACGGGCAGAGAGTGTGCTGTGTGGATCTGGCTATGTCCACTGACCCACAGCAGACGGGCAGGCAGGGCGTAGTGCGGATCTGGCTGTGTCCCCTCACCTACAGCAGACGGTCAGGCAGGGCGCAGTGCGGATCTGGCTGTGTCCACTCGCCCACGGGAGGCGGGCAGGCAGGGCGCAGTGCGGATCTGGCTGTGTCCACTCACCCACGGGAGACGGGCAGGCAAGGCGCAGTGTGGATCTGGCTGTGTCCACTCACCCACGGGAGACGTGCAGAGAGGGTGCTGTGTTGATCTGGCTATGTACACTTACCCACGGCACACGGGCAGGCAGGGCGCAGTGCGGATCTGGCTGTGTCCACTCACCCACGGGAGACGGGCAGAGAGGGTGCTGTGTGGATCTGGCTATGTACACTGACCCATGGCAGACGTGCCGGCAGGGCGCAGTGCGGATCTGGCTGTGTCCACTCACCCACGGCAGACGGGCAGGCAGCGCGCAGTGCGGATCTGGCTGTGTCCAATCACCCACGGCAGTCGGGCAGGCAGGGCGCAGTGAGGATCTGGCTGTGTCCACTCACCCACGGCAAACGGTCAGGCAGGGCGCAGTGCGGATCTGCCTGTGTCCACTCACCCACGGGAGATGGGTAGGCAACGCGCCGTGTGGATCTGGCTGTGTCCACTCACCCACGGGAGACGGGCAGAGAGGGTGCTGTGTGGATTTGCCTATGTCCACTGACCCACGGAAGACGGGCAGGCAGGGCGCAGTGCGGATCTGGCTGTGTCCACTCACCCACGGCAGACGGTCAGGCAGGGCGCAGTGCGGATATGGCTGTGTCCACTCACCCACGGGAGACGGCCAGGCAAGGCGCACTGAGGATCTGGCTGTGTCCACTCACCCACGGCAGAGAAGCAGGCAGGGCGCAGTGCGGATCTGGCTGTGTCCACTCACCCACGAGAGACGGGCAGAGAGGGTGCTGTGTGGATTTGGATATGTCCACTGACCCACGGCAGACGGGCAGGCAGGGCGCAGTGAGGATCTGGCTATGTCCACTCACCCACGGGAGACGGGCAGGCAGGGCGCAGTGCGGATCTGGCTGTGTCCACTCACCCATGGCAGACGGGCAGGCAGGGCGCAGTGTGGTTCTGGCTGTGTCCACTCACCCACGGGAGACGGGCAGGCAAGTCGCAGTGCGGATCTGGCTGTGTCCACTCACCCACTGGAGACGGGCAGGCAAGGCGCAGTGTGGATCTGGCTGTGTCCACTCACCCACGGGAGACGGGCAGAGAGTGTGCTGTGTGGATCTGGCTATGTCCACTGACCCAAAGCAGACGGGCAGGCAGGGCGTAGTGCGGATCTGGCTGTGTCCCCTCACCTACAGCAGACGGTCAGGCAGGGCGAAGTGCGGATCTGGCTGTGTCCACTCGCCCACGGGAGATGGGCAGGCAGGGCGCAGTGCAGATCTGGCTGTGTCCACTCACCCACGGCAGACGGGCCGGCAGGGCGCAGTGCGGATCTGGCTGTGTCCACTCACCCACGGCAGACGGTCAGGCAGGGCGCAGTGCGGATCTGGCTGTGTCCACTCACCCACGGGAGACGGGCAGGCAGGGCGCTGTGCGGATCTGGCTGTGTCCACTCACCCACGCCAGAAGGTCAGGCAGGGCGCAGTGTGGATCTGGCTGTGTCCACTCACCCACGGGAGACGTGCAGGCAGGGCGCTGTGCGGATATGGCTGTGTCCACTCACCCACGGGAGACGGGCAGGCAGGGCGCACTACGGATCTGGCTATGACCACTCACCAACGGGAGACGGGTAGGCAAAGCGTACTGTGGATCTGTGTGTCCACTCACCCACGGGAGACGGGCAGAGAGGTTGCCGTGTGGATCTGGCTATGTCCACTGACCCACGGCAGACGGGTAGGCAGGGTGCAGTGAGGATCTGGCTGTGTCCCCTCACCCACGGCAGACGGTCAGGCAGGGCGCAGTGCGGATCTGGCTGTGTCCACTCACCCATGGGAGACGGGCAGGCAAGGCGCAGAGTGGATCTGGCGGTGTGCATTCACCCACGGGAGACGGGCAGAGAGGGTGCTATGTGGATCTGGCTATGTCCACTGACCCACGGCAGACGGGCAGGCAGTGCGCAGTGCGGATCTGGCTGTGTCCAATCACCCACGGCAGACGGGCAGGCAGGGCGCAGTGCGGATATGGCTGTGTCCACTCACCCACGGGAGACGGGCAGGCAAGGCGCAGTGTGGATGTGGCTGTGTCATCTAACCAACGGGAGACGGGTAGAGAGGGTGCCCTGTGGATCTGGCTATGTCCACTGACCCACGGCAGACGGGCAGGCAAGGCGCAGTGCGGATCTGGCTGTGTCCACTCACCCATGGCAGACGGTAAGGCAGGGCGCAGTGCGGATCTGGCTGTGTCCACTCACCCACGGGAGACGGGCAGGCAGGGCGCAGTGCGGATCTGGCTGTGTCCACTCACCCATGGGAGACGGGCAGGCAAGGCGCAGTGTGGATCTGGCGGTGCCCATTCACCCACGGGAGACGGGCAGAGAGGGTGCTGTGTGGATCTGGCTATGTCCACTGACCCACTGCAGACGGGCAGGCAGGGCGCAGTGCGGATCTGGCTGTGTCCAATCACCCACGGCAGACGGGCAGGCAGGGCGCAGTGCGGATATGGCTGTGTCCACTCACCCACTGGAGAAGGGCAGACAAGGCGCACTGTGGATCTGGCTGTGTCCACTCACCCACGGCAGATGGGCCGGCAGGGCGAAGTGTGGATCTGGCTGTTTCCACTCACCCACGGGAGACGTGTAGGCAAAGCGCATTGTGGATGTGGCTGTGTCATCTAACCAAGGGGAGACGGGTAGAGAGGGTGCCGTGTGGATCTGGCTATGTCCACTGACCCACGGCTGACGGTCAGGCAGGGCGCAGTGCGGATCTAGCTGTGTCCACTCAACCTCGGGAGACGGGAAGGCAGGGCGCAGTGCGGATCTGGCTGTGTCCACTCTCCCACGGGAGACGGGTAGGCCAGGCGCAGTGTGGATCTGGCTGTGTCCACTCACCCACGGGAGACGGGCAGAGAGTGTGCTGTGTGGATCTGGGTATGTCCACTGACCCACGGTAGACGGGCAGGCAAGGCGCAGTGCAGATCTGGCTGTGTCCACTCACCCACGGCAGACGGTCATTCAGGGCGCAGTGCTGATCTGGCTGTGTCCACTCACCCACGGGAGACGGGCAGGCAGGGCGCAGTGCCGATCTGGCTGTGTCCACTCACCCACGGGAGACGGGCAGGCAGGGCGCAGTGTGGATCTGGCTGTGTCCACTCACCCACGGGAGACGGGTAGAGAGGGTGCTGTGTGGATCTGGCTATGTCACTGATCCACGGCAGACGGGCAGGCAGGGCGCAGTGCGGATCTGGCTGTGTCCACTCACACACTGCAGATGGGCAGGCAGGGCACAGTGCCGATCTTGCTGTGTCCACTCACCCACGGGAGACGGGCAGGCAAGGCGCAGTGTGGATCTGGCTGTGTCCACTCACCCACGGGAGACGGGCAGAGAGGGTGCTGTGTGGATCTGGCTATGTCCACTGACAGACGGCAGACGGGCAGGCAGGGCGCAGTTCAGATCAGGCTGTGTCCACTCACCCACGGCAGACGGGCAGGCAGGGCGCAGTGCGGATCTGGCTGTGTCCACTCACCCACGGGAGACGGGCAGGCAGGGCGCAGTGCCGATCTGGCTGTGTCCACTCACCCACGGGAGACGGGCAGGCAGGGCGCAGTGTGGATCTGGCTGTGTCCACTCACCCTTTGGTGACGAGCAGGCAGGGCGCAGGGTGGAACTGGCAGTGTCTCCTCGCCCACGGGAGACGGACAGGCAGGGCGCAGTGTGGATCTGGCTGTGTCCACTCACCCTTGGGTGACGAGCAGGCAGGGCGCAGGTTGGAACTGGCAGTGTCTCCTCGCCCACGGGAGATGGGCAGGCAGGGTGTTGTGTGAATCTGGCCGTGTCCACACACCCACGAGAGACGGGCAGGCAGGGCGCATTTTGGAACGGGCTGTGTCCACAAACCCATGAGAGACGGTCAGGCAGAATGCTGTGTGGATGTGGCTTGTCAACACACACACGGGAGACGGGCAGTCTGGGCGCATAGTGGATCTGGCTGTATCCACACACCCAAGGGAGACCGGAAGGTAGGGCACAATGTGGATATGACTGTGTCCACTCACTGACGGGAGACTGGCAGGCAGGGTGCAGTGTGGAACTGGCTGTGTCCACAAACCCACGGGAGACGGGCAGGCCTGGTGCAGTATGGATATGGCTGTGTCCACTCACCCACGGGAGACGGGCAGGCAAGGCGCAGTGTGGATCTGGCTGTGTCCACTCACTCACGGCAGACGGGCAGAGAGAGAGCCGTGTGGATCTGGCTATGTTCACTGACCCACAGCAGACGGTCAGGCATGGCGCAGTGCGGATCTGGCTGTGTCCACTCACCCACAGGAGACGGGTAGGGAAGGCGCAGTGTGAATCTAGCTGTGTCCACTCACCCACGGGAGACGGGCAAAGAGGGTGCTGTGTGGATCTGGCTATGTCCACTGCCCCAGGCAGACGGGCAGGCAGGGCGCAGTGCGGATCAGGCTGTGTCCAATCACCCACGGCAGACGGGCAGGCAGGGCGCAGTGCGGATCTGGCTGTGTCCAATCACCCATGGCAGACAGGCAGGCAGGGCGCTGTGCGGATCTGGCTGTGTCCACTCACCCACGGCAGACGGTCAGTCAGGTCGCAGTGCGGATCTGGCTGTGTCCACTCACCCACGGGAGACGGGCAGGCAGGGCGCAGTGCGGATCTGGCTGTGTCCACTCACCCACGGCAGATGGGCAGGCAGGGCGCAGTGCGTATCTGGCTGTGTCCACTCACGAACAGGAGACGGGCAGGCAAGGCGCAGTGCAGATCTGGCTGTGGCCACTCACCCACAGGAGACGGGCAGAGAGGTTGCTGTGTGGATCTGGCTATGTACACTGACCATCGGCAGACGGTCAGGCAGGGCGCAGTGCAGATCTGGCTGTGTCCACTCACCCACGGCAAACGGGCTGGCAAGGCACAGTGCGGATCTGGCTGTGTCCACTAACCCACGGCAGACGGTCAGGCAGGGCGCAGTGAGGATCTGGCTGTGTCCACTCACCCACGGGAGACGTTTAGGCAAGGCGCAGTGTGGATATGGCTGTGTCCACTCACCCACGGGAGACGGGCAGAGAGGGTGCCGTGTGGATCTGGCTATGTCCACTGACCCACGGCAGACGGGCAGGCAGGGCGCAGTGCAGATCTGGCTGTGTCCACTCACCCACGGTACACAGGCAGTCAGGGCGCAGTACGGATCTCGCTGTGTCCACTCACGCACGTGAGACGGTCAGAGAGGGTGCTGTGTGGATCTGGCTATGCCCACTGACCCACGGCAGAAGGGCAGGCAGGGCGCAGTGCCGATCTGGCTGTGTCCACTCACCCACAAGAGACGGGCAGTAAGGGCGCAGTGCGGATCTGGCTGTGTCCACTCACTCACGGGAGACGGGCAGGAAAGGTGCAGTGTGGATCTTGCTGTGTCCATCACCCACGGGAGACGGGCAGAAAGGGCGCTGTGTGGATCTGGCTATGTCCACTGACCCATGGCAGACGGGCAGGCAGGGCGCAGTGCGGATCTCGCTGTGTCCAATCACCCACAGCAGATGGGCAGGCAGGGCGCAGTGTGGATCTCGCTGTGTCCACTCACCCACCGGAGACGGGTAGAGAGGGTGCTGTGTGGACCTGGCTATGTCCATTGACCCACGGCAGACGGGCAGGCAGGGCGCAGTGCGGATCTGGCTGTGTCCAATCACCCACGGCAGACGGGCAGGCATGGTGAAGTGCGGATCTGGCTGTGTCCACTCACCCACGTGAGACGGGCAGGCAAGGCGCACTGTGGATCTTGCTGTGACCACTCACCCACGGGAGACGGGCAGGCAGGGTGCAGTGCGGATCTGGCTGAGTCCACTCACCCACGGCAGATGGGCACGCAGGGCGCAGTGCGGATCTGGCTGTGTCCACTCACCCACGGCAGCCGGGAAGGCAGGACGAGTGCGGATCTGGCTGTGTCCAATCACCCACGGGAGACGGGCAGGCAGGGTGCAGTGGGGATCTGCCTGAGTCCACTGACCAACGGGAGACGGGCCGGCAGGTCGCAGTGTGGATCTGGCTGTGTCCACTCACCCACAGGAGATGGGCAGAGAGGGTGCTGTGTGGATCTGTCTATGTCCACTGACCCACGGGAGAAGGGTAGGCAGGGCGCAGTGCGTATCTGGATGTGTCCACTCACCCACGGCAGACGGGCTGGCAGGGCGCAGTGCGGATCTGGCTTGGCCACTCACCCACGGGAGACAGGCAGGCAAGGCGCAGTGTGCATCTGGCTGTGTCCACTCGACCACGGGAGACGGGCAGAGACGGTGCTGTGTGGATCTGGCTATGTCCATTTACCCATGGCAGACGGGCAGGCAGGGCGCAGTGCGGATCTGGCTGTGTCCACTCACCCACGGCAGATGGGCAGGCAGGGCGCAGTGCGGATCTGGCTGTGTCCACTCACCCACGGCAGACCGGCCGGCAGGTCGCAGTGTGGATCTGGCTGTGTCCACTGACCCACGGGAGACGGGAAGGCAAATCGCAGTGTGGATCTGGCTGTGTCCTCTCACCCACTGGAGACGGGCAGAGATGGTGCTGTGTGGATCTGGCTATGTCCACTGACCCACGGCAGACGGGCAGGCAGGGCACAGTGCGGATCTGGCTGTGTCCACTCACCCACGGTAGTCGGGCAGGCAGGGCGCAGTGCGGAACTCGCTGTGTCCACTCACCCACGGGAGACGGGCAGGCAAGGCGCAGTGTGGATCTGGCTGTGTCCACTCACCCACGGCAGCCGGGCAGGCTGGGCGCAGTGCGGATCTGGCTGTGTCCACTCACCCACAAGAGATGGGCAGGCAGGGCGCAGTGCGTATCTGGCTGTGTCCACTCACCCACGGGTGATGGGCAGGCAAGGCGCTGTGTGGACCTGGCTGTGTCCACTCACCCACGGGAGACGGGCAGAGAGGGTGCTGTGTGGATCTGGCTATGTCCACTTACCCACGGCCGACGGGCAGGCAGGGCACATTGCGGATCTGGCTGTGTCCACTCACCCCCGGGAGACGGGCAGGCAAGGCGCAGTGTGGATTTGGCTGTGTCCACTCACTCACGGCAGACGGGCAGAGAGAGAGCCGTGTGGATCTGGCTATGTACACTGACCCACAGCAGACGGTCAGGCATGGCGCAATTCGGATCTGGCTGTGTCCACTCACCCACGGGAGACGGGTAGGGAAGGCGCAGTGTGGATCTAGCTGTGTCCACTCACCCACGGGAGACGGGCAAAGAGGGTGCTGTGTGGATCTGGCTATGTCCACTGCCCCAGGCAGACGGGCAGGCAGGGCGCAGTGCGGATCAGGCTGTGTCCAATCACCCACGGCAGACGGGCAGGCAGGGCGCAGTGCGGATCTGGCTGTGTCCAATTACCCATGGCAGACAGGCAGGCAGGGCGCTGTGCGGATCTGGCTGTGTCCACTCACCCACGGCAGACGGTCAGTGAGGTCGCAGTGCGGATCTGGCTGTGTCCACTCACCCACGGGAGACGGGCAGGCAGGGCGCAGTGCGGATCTGGCTGTGTCCACTCACCCACGGCAGATGGGCAGGCAGGGCGCAGTGCGTATCTGGCTGTGTCCACTCACGAACAGGAGACGGGCAGGCAAGGAGCAGTGCGGATCTGGCTGTGTCCACTCACCCACGGGAGACGGGCAGAGAGGGTGCTGTATGGATCTGGCTATGTACACTGACCCACGGCAGACGGTCAGGCAGGGCGCAGTGCAGATCTGGATGTGTCCACTCACCCACGGCAAACGGGCTGGCAAGGCACAGTGCGGATCTGGCTGTGTCCACTAACCACGACATACGGTCAGGCAGGGCGCAGTGAGGATCTGGCTGTGTCCACTCACCCACGGGAGACGTGTAGGCAAGGCGCAGTGTGGATATGGCTGTGTCCACTCACCCACGGGAGACGGGCAGAGAGGGTGCCGTGTGGATCTGGCTATGTCCACTGACCCACGGCAGACGGGCAGGCAGGGCGCAGTGCGGATCTGGCTGTGTCCACTCACCCACGGTACACAGGCAGTCAGGGCGCAGTACGGATCTCGCTGTGTCCACTCACCCACGGGAGACGTGTAGGCAAGGCGCAGTGTGGATCTGGCTATGTCCACTCACCCACAGGAGATGGGCAGAGAGGGTGTTGTGTGGATCTGGCTATGTCCACTGACCCACGGGAGAAGGGTAGGCAGGGCGCAGTGCGTATCTGGATGTGAACACTCACCCACGGCAGACGGGCAGGCAGGGATCAGTGCGGATCTGGCTTGGCCACTCACCCACGGGAGACAGGCAGGCAAGGCGCAGTGTGCATCTAGCTGTGTCCACTCAACCACGGGAGACTTGCAGAGACGGTGCTGTGTGGATCTGGCTATGTCCACTGACCCATGGCTGACGGGCAGGCAGGGCGCAGTGCGGATCTGGCTGTGTCCACTCACCCACAGCAGATGGGTAGGCAGGGCGCAGTGCGGATCTGGCTGTGTCACTCACCCACGGGAGATGGGCAGAGAGGGTGCTGTGTGGATCTGGCTATGTCCACTGACCCACGGCAGACGGGCAGACAGGGCACAGTGCGGATCTAGCTGTGTCCACTCACCCACGGTAGTCGGGCAGGCAGGGCGCAGTGCGGAACTCGCTGTGTCCACTCACCCACGGGAGACGGGCAGGCAAGGCGCAGTGTGGATCTGGCTGTGTCCACTCACCCTCGGCAGCCGGGCAGAGAGGGTGTTGTGAGGATCTGGCTATGTCCACTGACCCACGGCAGACAGGCAGGCAGGGCGCAGTGCGGATCTGGCTGTGTCCACTCACCCACGGCAGCCGGGCAGGCAGGGCGCAGTGCGGAACTCGCTGTGTCCCCTCACCCACGGGAGACGGGCAGGCAAGGCGCAGTGTGGATCTGGCTGTGTCCACTCACCCACGGGAGATGGGCAGAGAGGGTGCTGTGTGGATCTGGCTATGTCCACTGACAGACGACAGATGGCCAGGCAGGGAGCAGTGCGGATCTGGCTGTGTCCACTCACCCACGGCAGACGGGCAGGCAGGGCGCAGTGCGGATCTGGCTGTGTCCACTCACCTACGGCAGACGGGCAGGCAGAGCGCAGTGCCGATCTGGCTGTGTCCAGTCACCCACGGGAGACGGGCAGGCAAGGCACAGTGTGGATCTGGCTGTGTCCACTCACCCACGGGAGACGGGCAGAGAGGGTGCTGTGTGATTCTGGCTATGTCCACTGACAGACGGCAGACTGGCAGGCAGGGTGCAGTGCAGATCTGGCTGTGTCCACTCACCCACGGCAGCCGGGCAGGCAGTGCGCAGTGCGGATCTGGCTGTGTCCACTCACCCACGGGAGACGTGCAGGCAAGGCGCAGTGTGGATCTGGCTGTGTCCACTCACCCACGGGAGACGGGCAGAGAGGGTGCTATGTGGATCTGGCTATGTCCACTTACCCAAGGCCGACGGGCAGGCAGGGCACATTGCGGATCTGGCTGTGTCCACTCACCCACGGCAGTCGGGCAGGCAGGGCGCAGTGCGGATCTTGCTGTTTCAATTCACCCACGGGTGATGGGCAGGCAAGGCGCAGTGTGGACCTGGCTGTGTCCACTCACCCACGGGAGACGGGCAGAGAGGGTGCTGTGTGGATCTGGCTATGTCCACTTACCCAAGGCCGACGGGCAGGCAGGGCACATTGCGGATCTGGCTGTGTCCACTCACCCACGGTAGACGGGCAGGCAAGGCGCAGTGTGGATCTGGCTGTGTCCACTCACTCACGGCAGACGGGCAGAGAGAGTGCCTTGTGGATCTGGCTATGTTGACTGACCCACAGCAGACGGTCAGGCATGGCGCAGTGTGGATCTGGCTGTGTCCACTCACCCACGGGAGACGGGTAGGGAAGGCGCAGTGTGGATCTAGCTGTGTCCACTCACCCACGGGAGACGGGCAAAGAGGGTGCTGTGTGGATCTGGCTATGTCCACTGCCCCAGGCAGACGGGCAGGCAGGGCGCAGGGCGGATCAGGCTGTGTCCAATCACCCACGGCAGACGGGCAGGCAGGGCGCAGTGCGGATCTGGCTGTGTCCAATCACCCATGGCAGACCGGCAGGCAGGGCGCTGTGCGGATCTGGCTGTGTCCACTCACCCATGGCAGACGGTCAGTCAGGTCGCAGTGCGGATCTGGCTGTGTCCACTCACCCACGGGAGACGGGCAGGCAGGGCGCAGTGCGGATCTGGCTGTGTCCACTCACCCACGGCAGATGGGCAGGCAGGGCGCAGTGCGTATCTGGCTGTGTCCACTCACCAACGGGAGACGGGCAGGCATGGCGCAGTGCGGATCTGGCTGTGTCCACTCACCCATGGGAGACGGGCAGGCAAGGCGCAGAGTGGATCTGGCGGTATGCATTCACCCACGGGAGACGGGCAGAGAGGGTGCTATGTGGATCTGGCTATGTCCACTGACCCACGGCAGACGGGCAGGCAGTGCGCAGTGCGGATCTGGCTGTGTCCAATCACCCACGGCAGACGGGCAGGCAGGGCGCAGTGCAGATATGGCTGTGTCCACTCACCCACGGGAGACGGGCAGGCAGGGCGCAGTGCGGATCTGGCTGTGTCCACTCACCCATGGGAGACGGGCAGGCAAGGCGCAGTGTGGATCTGGCGGTGCCCATTCACCCACGGGAGACGGGCAGAGAGGGTGCTGTGTGGATCTGGCTATGTCCACTGACCCACTGCAGACGGGCAGGCAGGGCGCAGTGCGGATCTGGCTGTGTCCAATCACCCACGGCAGACGGGCAGGCAGGGCGCAGTGCGGATATGGCTGTGTCCACTCACCCACGGGAGACGGGCAGGCAAGGCGCACTGTGGATCTGGCTGTGTCCACTCACCCACGGCAGATGGGCCGGCAGGGCGAAGTGTGGATCTGGCTCTTTCCACTCACCCACGGGAGACGTGTAGGCAAAGCGCATTGTGGATGTGGCTGTGTCATCTAACCAAGGGGAGACAGGTAGAGAGGGTGCCGTGTGGATCTGGCTATGTCCACTGACCCACGGCTGATGGTAAGGCAGGGCGCAGTGCGGATCTAGCTGTGTCCACTCAACCATGGGAGACGGGCAGGCAGGGCGCAGTGCGGATCTGGCTGTGTCCACTCTCCCACGGGAGACGGGTAGGCCAGGCGTAGTGTGGATCTGGCTGTGTCCACTCACCCACGGGAGACGGGCAGAGAGGGTGCTGTGTGGATCTGGCTATGTCCACTGACCCACGGAGGACGGGCAGGCAAGGCGCAGTGCAGATCTGGCTGTGTCCACTCACCCACGGCAGACGGTAATTCAGGGCGCAGTGCGGATCTGGCTGTGTCCACTCACCCACGGGGGACGGGCAGGCAGGGCGCAGAGCGGATCTGGCTGTATCCACTCACCCACGGGAGACGGGCAGGCAGGGCGCAGTGCGGATCTGGCTGTGTCAACTCACCCACGGGAGACGGGCAGGCAGGGCGCAGTGCGGATCTGGCTGTGTCCACTCACCCACGGCAGACGGGCAGGCAGGGCGCAGTGAGGATCTGGCTGTGTCCACTCACCCACGGGAGACGTGCAGGCAAGGCGCTCTGTGGATCTGGCTGTGTCCACTCACCGACGGCAGACGGGCAGGCAGGGCGCTGTGCGGATCTGGCTGTGTCCACTGACCCACGGGAGACGGGTAGGCAAAGCGCAGTGTGGATCTGGCTGTGTCCCCTTCCCCACGGGAGACGGGCAGAGAGGGTGCCGTGTGGATCTGGCTATGTCCACTGACCCACGGCATACGGGCAGGGAGGGCGCAGTGCGGATCTGGCTGTGTCCCCTCACCCACAGCAGATGGTCAGGCAGGGCGCAGTGCGGATCAGGCTGTGTCCACTCACCCACGGGAGACGGGTAGGCAAGGCGCACTGTGGATCATGCTGTGTCTAATCACCCACGGGAGACGGGCAGAGAGGGTCTTGTGTGGATCTGGCTATGTCCACTGACACACGGCAGACGAGCAGGCAAGGCGCAGTGCGGATCTGGCTGTGTCCACTCACCCACGGAAGACGGTCAGGCAGGGCGCAGTGCGGATCTGGCTGTGTCCACTCACACACGGGAGACGGGCAGGCAGGGCGTAGTGCGGATCTGGCTGTATCCACTCACTCACGGGAGATGGGCAGGCAGGGAGCAGTGCGGATCTGGCTGTGTCCACTCACCCACGGCAGACAGGCAGGCAGGGCGCAGTGCGGATCTGGCTGTGTCCACTCACCCACGGGAGACGGGCAGGCAGGGCGCAGTGCGGATCTGGCTGTGTCCACTCACCCATGGGAGACGGGCAGGCAAGGCGCAGTGTGGATCTGGCGGTACCCATTCACCCACGGGAGACGGGCAGAGAGGGTGTTGTGTGGATCTGGCTATGTCCACTGACCCACTACAGACGGGCAGGCAGGGCGCAGTGCGGATCTGGCTGTGTCCAATCACCCACGGCAGACGGGCAGGCAGGGCGCAGTGCGGATATGGCTGTGTCCACTCACCCACGGGAGACGGGCAGGCAAGGCGCACTGTGGATCTGGCTGTGTCCACTCACCCACGGCAGATGGGCCGGCAGGGCGAAGTGTGGATCTGGCTGTTTCCATTCACCCACGGGAGACGTGTAGGCAAAGCGCATTGTAGATGTGGCTGTGTCATCTAACCAAGGGGAGACGGGTAGAGAGGGTGCCGTGTGGATCTGGCTATGTCCACTGTCCCACGGCTGACGGTCAGGCAGGGCGCAGTGCGGATCTAGCTGTGTCCACTCAACCACGGGAGACGGGCAGGCAGGGTGCAGTGCGGATCTGGCTGTGTCCACTCTCCCACGGGAGACGGGTAGGCCAGGCGCAGTGTGGATCTGGCTGTGTCCACTCACCCACGGGAGACGGGCAGAGAGGGTTCTGTGTGGATCTGGCTAAGTCCACTGACCCACGGTAGACGGGCAGGCAAGGCGCAGTGCAGATCTGGCTGTGTCCACTCACCCACGGCAGACGGTCATTCAGGGCGCAGTGCGGATCTGGCTGTGTCCACTCACCCACGGGAGACGGGCAGGCAGGGCGCAGTGCGGATCTGGCTGTGTCAACTCACCCACGGGAGACGGGCAGGCAGGGCGCAGTGCGGATCTGGCTGTGTCTACTCACCCACGGCAGACGGGCAGGGAGGGCGCAGTGCGGATCTGGCTGTGTCCACTCACCCACGGGAGACGGGTAGGCAAAGCGCAGTGTGGATCTGGCTGTGTCCACTTCCCCACGGGAGACGGGCAGAGAGGGTGCCGTGTGGATCTGGCTATGTCCACTGACCCACGGCATACGGGCAGGGAGGGCGCAGTGCGGATCTGGCTGTGTCCACACACCCAAGGGAGACGGGCAGGCAGGGCGCAGTGCGGATCTGGCTGTATCCACTCACCCACGGGAGACGGGCAGGCTGGGCGCAGTGCGGATCTGGCTGTGTCCACTCTCCCACGGCAGATGGGCAGGCAGGGCGCAGTGCGGATCTGGCTGTGTCCACTCACCCACGGCAGACAGGCAGGCAGGGCGCAGTGCGGATCTGGCTGTGTCCAATCACCCATGGGAGATGGGCAGGCAAGGCGCAGTGTGGATTTGGCGGTGTCCATTCACCCACGGGAGACGGGCAGAGAGGGTGCTGTGTGGATCTGGTTATGTCCACTGACCCACGGCAGACGGGCAGGCAGGGCGCAGTGCGGATCTGGCTGTGTCCAATCACCCACGGCAGACGGGCATGCAGGGCGCAGTGCGGATATGGCTGTGTCCACTCACCCACGGGAGGTGGGCAGGCAAGGCGCACTGTGGATCTGGCTGTGTCCACTCACCCACGGCAGACGGGCAGGCAGGGAGCAGTGCGGATCTGGCTGTTTCCACTCACCCACTGGAGACGTGTAGGCAAAGCGCAGTGTGGATGTGGCTGTGTCATCTCACCAACGGGAGACGGGTAGAGAGGGTGCCGTGTGGATCTTGCTATGTCCACTGACCCACGGCAGATGGGCAGGCAAGGCTCAGTGCGGATCTGGCTGTGTCCACTCACCCACGACTGACGGTCAGTCAGGGCGCAATGCGGATCTGGCTGTGTCCACTCAACACGGGAGACGGGCAGGCAGGGTGCAGTGTGGATCTGGCTGTGTCCACTCACCCACGGGAGACGGGCAAGGGGGTGCTGTGTGGTTCTGGCTATGTACACTGACCCACGGCAGACGGGCAGGCTGGGCGGTGTGCGGATCTGGCTGTGTCCACTCACCCATGGCAGACGGTCAGGAAGTTCGCAGTGCGGATCTGGCTGTGTCCACTCACCCACTGGAGACAGCCAGGCAGTGCGAAGTGCGGATCTGGCTGTGTCCACTCACACACGGGAGACGGGCAGGCAAGGCGCAGTGTGGATCTGACTGTGTTCACTCACCCACGGGAGACGGGCAGAGAGGGTGCCGTGTGGATCTGGCTATGTCCACTGACCCACGGCAGACGGGCAGGCAGGGCGCAGTGCGGATCTGGCTGTGTACACTCACCCATGGCAGACGGGCAAGCAGGGTGCAGTGCGGATCTGGCTGTGTCCACTCACCCACCGGAGATGGGCAAGCAAGGCGTAGTGTGGATCTGGTTGTGTCCACTCACCCACGGGAGACGGGCAAGTGGGTGCTGTGTGGATCTGGCTATGTAGACTGACCCACGGCAGACGGGCAGGGAGGGAGGTGTGCGGATATGGCTGTGTCCACTCACCCACGGCAGACGGTCAGGAAGGGCGCAGTGCGGATCTGGCTGTGTCCACTCACCCACTAAAGATGGCCAGGCAGGGCGCAGTGTGGATCTGGCTGTGTCCAATCACCCACGGCAGACGGGCTGGCAGGGTGCTGTGTGGATCTGGCTGTGTCCACTCACCCACGGGAGACGGGCAGATAGGGTCCTGTGTGGTTTTGGTTATGTCCACTGACCCACGTCAGACGGGCAGGCAGGGCGCAGTGCGGATCTGGCTGTGACCACTGACCCACGGCAGACAGGCAGGCAGGGCGTACTGCGGATCTGGCTTTGTCCACTCACCCACGGGAGACGGGCAGGCAAGGCGCAGTGTGGATCTGGCTGTGTCCACTCACCCACCGAAGACGGGCAGGCAGGGCGCAGTGCGGATCTACTGTGTCCACTCACCCAGGGGAGACGGGCAGGCAAGGCGCAGTGTGGATCTTGCTGTGTCCACTCACCAACGGGAGACGGGCAGAGAGGATGCCGTGTGGATTTGGCTATGTCCACTGAGCCACGGTAGACGGGCAGGCAGGGCGCAGTGCGGATCTGGCTGTATCCAATGACCCACGGAAGACGGTCAGGCATGGCGCAGTGCGGATCTGGCTGTGTACACTGACCCACGGCAGACAATCAGGCAGGGCACAGTGCGGATCTGGCTGTGTCCACTCACCCACGGGAGATGGGCAGGCAGAACGCAGTGCGGATCTGGCTGTGACCACTGACCCACGGCAGACGGGCATGCAGGGCGCAGTGCGGATATGGCTGTGTCCACTCACCCACGGGAGACGGGCAGGCAAGGAGCCGTGTGGATCTGGCTGTGTCCACTCACCCACGGGGGACGCGCAGAAAGTGTGCTGTGTGGATCCGGCTATGTACACTGACCCTCGGCAGACGGGCAGGCAGGGCGGTGTGCGGATCTGGCTGTGTCCACTCACCCAAGGCAGACGGTCAGGAAGGGCGCAGTGCGGATCTGGCTTTGTCCACTCACCAACAGGATACGGGCAGGCAGGGCGAAGTGCGGATCTGCCTGTGTCCACTCACCCACGGGAGACGGGCAGGCAGGGCGCAGTGCGGATCTGGCTGTGTCCACTCACCGACGGCAGACGGGCAGGCAGGGCGCAGTGCGGATCTGGCTGTGTCCACTCACCCATGGGAGACGGGCAGGCAAAGCGCAGTGTGGATCTGGCTGTGTCCACTCACCCAAGGCAGACGGGCAGGCAGGGCGCAGTGCGGATCTGGCTGTGTCCACTCACCCACGGCAGACGGTCAGGCAGGGCGCAGTGCGGATCTGGCTGTGTCCACTCACCCACGGGAGACGGGTATGCAAGGCGCACTGTGGATCTGGCTTTGTCCAATCACCCACGGGAGACGGTCAGAGAGGGTGCCGTGTTGATCTGGCTATGTCCACTGACCCACGGCAGACAGGCAGGCAGGGCGCAATGCGGATCTCGCTGTGTCCACTCACCCACGGCAGACGGTCAGGCAGGGCGCAGTGCGGATCTCGCTGTGTGCAATCACCCACGGGAGACGGGTAAGGAAGGTGCAGTGTGGTTCTGGCTGTGTCCACTCACCCATGTGAGAAGGGCAGAGAGGGTGCTGTGTGGATCTGGCTATGACCACTGACCCTCGGCAGACGGACAGGCAGGGCGCAGTGCGGATCTGGCTGTGACCACTGACCCACGGCAGACGGACAGGCAGGGCGCAGTGCGGATCTGGCTGTCTCCACTCACCCACGGGAGAAGGGCAGGCAGGGCGCAGTGCGGATCTGGCTGTGTCCACTCACCCAAGGGAGACAGGCAGGCAAGGCGCAGTGTGGATCTGGCTGTGTCCACTCACCCACGGGAGACGGGTAGAGAAGGTGCCGTGTGGATCTGGCTATGTCCACTGACCCACGGCAGACGGGCAGGCAGGGCGCAGTGCGGATCTCGCTGTGTCCACTCACCCACGGGAGACGGGTTGGCAAAGCGCAGTGTGGATCTCGCTGTGTCCACTCCCCCACATTAGACGGGCAGAGAGGGTGCAGTGTGGATCTGGCTATGTCCAGTGACCCACGGCAGACGGGCAGGGAGGGCGCACTGCGGATCTGGTTGTGTCCCCTCACCCACGGCAGACGGTCAGGCAGGGCGCAGTGTGGATCTAGCTATGTCCACTCACCCACGGGAGGGGGGTAGGGAAGACGAAGTGTGGATCTGGCTGTGTCCACTCACCCTCGGGAGACGGGCAGAGAGGGTGCTGTGTCGATCTGGGTATGGCCACTCACCCACGGCAGACGGGCAGGGAGGGCGCAGTGCGGATCTGGCTGTGTCCCCTCACCCACGGCAGACGGGCAGGCAGGGCGCAGTGCGGATCTGGCTGTGACCACTTACCCACGGCAGACGGTCAGGAAGGGCGCAGTGCGGCTCTGGCTGTGTCCACTCACCCACGGGAGACGGGCAGGCAGGGCGCAGTGCGGATCTGGCTGTGTCCACTCACCCATGGGAGACGGGCAGGCAGGGCGCAGTGCGGATCTGGCTGTGTCCACTCACCCACGGCAGACGGGCAGGCAGGGCGCAGTGCGGATCTGGCTGTGTCCACTCACCCTCGGGAGACGTGCAGGCAAGGCACACTGTGGATCTGGCTGTGTCCACTCACCCACGGCAGACGGGCAGGCAGGGCGCAGTGCGGATCTGGCTGTGTCCACTCACCCACGGGAGACGGGCAGGCAGGGCGCAGTGCGGATCTGGCTGTGTCCACTCTCCCACGGGAGACGAGCAGAGAGGGTGTTGTTTGGATCTGGCTGTGTCCACTCACCCACGGCAGACGGGCAGGCAGGGTGCAGTGTGGATCTGGCTGTGTCCACTCACCCACGGGAGACGGGCAAGGGGTTGCTGTGTGGTTCTGGCTATGTACACTGACCCACGGCAGACGGGCAGGCAGGGCGGTGTGCGGATCTGGCTGTGTCCACTCACCCATGGCAGACGGTCAGGAAGGTCGCAGTGCGGATCTGGCTGTGTCCACTAACCCACTGGAGAAATCCAGGCAGTGCAAAGTGCGGATCTGGCTGTGTCCACTCACACACGGAGACGGGCAGGCAAGGCGCAGTGTGGATCTGACTGTGTCCACTCACCCACGGGAGACGGGCAGAGAGGGTGCCGTGTGGATCTGGCTATGTCCACTGACCCACGGCAGACGGGCAGGCAGGGCGCAGTGCGGATCTGGCTCTGTACACTCACCCATGGCAGACGGGCAAGCAGGGTGCAGTGCGGATCTGGCTGTGTCCACTCACCCACCGGAGATGGGCAAGCAAGTCGTAGTGTGGATCTGGTTGTGTCCACTCACCCACGGGAGACGGGCAAGTGGGTGCTGTGTGGATCTGGCTATGTATACTGACCCACGGCAGACGGGCAGGCAGGGCGGTGTGCGGATCTGGCTGTGTCCACTCACCCACGGCAGACGGTCAGGAAGGGCGCAGTGCAGATCTGGCTGTGTCCACTCACCCACTAAAGACGGCCAGGCAGGGCGCAGTGTGGATCTGGCTGTGTCCAATCACCCACGGCAGACGGGCTGGCAGGGTGCAGTGTGGATCTGGCTGTGTCCACTCACCCACGGGAGACGGGCAGATAGGGTCCTGTGTGGTTTTGGTTATGTCCACTGTCCCACGTCAGACGGGCAGGCAGGGCGCAGTGCGGATCTGGCTGTGACCACTGACCCACTGCAGACAGGCAGGCAGGGCGTAGTGCGGATCTGGCTTTGTCCACTCACCCACGGGAGACGGGCAGGCAAGGCGCAGTGTGGATCTGGCTGTGTCCACTCACTCACGGCAGTCGGGCAGGCAGGGCGCAGTGCGGATCTTGCTGTTTCAACTCACCCATGGGTGATGGGCAGGCAAGGCGCAGTGTGGACCTGGCTGTGTCCACTCACCCACGGGAGACGGGCAGAGAGGGTGATGTGTGGATCTGGCTAAGTCCACTTACCCAAGGCCGACGGGCAGGCAGGGCACATTGCGGATCTGGCTGTGTCCACTCACCCACGGTAGACGGGCAGGCAAGGCGCAGTGTGGATCTGGCTGTGTCCACTCACTCACGGCAGACGGGCAGAGAGAGTGCCGTGTGGATCTGGCTATGTTCACTGACCCACAGCAGACGGTCAGGCATGGCGCAGTGTGGATCTGGCTGTGTCCACTCACCCACGGGAGACGGGTAGGGAATGCGCAGTGTGGATCTAGCTGTGTCCACTCACCCACGGGAGTCGGGCAAAGAGGGTGCTGTGTGGATCTGGCTATGTCCACTGCCCCAGGCAGACGGGCAGGCAGGGCGCAGTGCGGATCAGGCTGTGTCCAATCACCCACGGCAGACGGGCAGGCAGGGCGCAGTGCGGATCTGGCTGTGTCCAATCACCCATGGCAGACCGGCAGGCAGGGCGCTGTGCGGATCTGGCTGTGTCCACTCACCCATGGCAGACGGTCAGTCAGGTCGCAGTGCGGATCTGGCTGTGTCCACTCACCCACGGGAGACGGGCAGGCAGGGCGCAGTGCGGATCTGGCTGTGTCCACTCACCCACGGCAGATGGGCAGGCAGGGCGCAGTGCGTATCTGGCTGTGTCCACTCACCCACGGGAGACGGGCAGGCATGGCGCAGTGCGGATCTGGCTGTGTCCACTCACCCATGGGAGACGGGCAGGCAAGGCGCAGAGTGGATCTGGCGGTGTGCATTCACCCACGGGAGACGGGCAGAGAGGGTGCTATGTGGATCTGGCTATGTCCACTGACCCACGGCAGACGGGCAGGCAGTGCGCAGTGCGGATCTGGCTGTGTCCAATCACCCACGGCAGACGGGCAGGCAGGGCGCAGTGCGGATATGGCTGTGTCCACTCACCCACGGGAGACGGGCAGGCAAGGCGCAGTGTGGATGTGGCTGTGTCATCTAACCAACGCGAGACGGGTAGAGAGGGTGCCCTGTGGATCTGGCTATGTCCACTGACCCACGGCAGACGGGCAGGCAAGAAGCAGTGCGGATCTGTCTGTGTCCACTCACCCACGGCAGACGGTCAGGCAGGGCGCAGTGCGGATCTGGCTGTGTCCACTCACCCACGGGAGACGGGCAGGCAGGGCGCAGTGCGGATCTGGCTGTGTCCACTCACCCATGGGAGACGGGCAGGCAAGGCGCAGTGTGGATCTGGCGGTGCCCATTCACCCACGGGAGACGGGCAGAGAGGGTGTTGTGTGGATTTGGCTATGTCCACTGACCCACTACAGACGGGCAGGCAGGGCGCAGTGCGGATCTGGCTGTGTCCAATCACCCACGGCAGACGGGCAGGCAGGGCGCAGTGCGGATATGGCTGTGTCCACTCACCCACGGGAGACGGGCAGGCAAGGCGCACTGTGGATCTGGCTGTGTCCACTCACCCACGGCAGATGGGCCGGCAGGGCGAAGTGTGGATCTGGCTGTTTCCATTCACCCACGGGAGACGTGTAGGCAAAGCGCATTGTAGATGTGGCTGTGTCATCTAACCAAGGGGAGACGGGTAGAGAGGGTGCCGTGTGGATCTGGCTATGTCCACTGTCCCACGGCTGACGGTCAGGCAGGGCGCAGTGCGGATCTAGCTGTGTCCACTCAACCACGGGAGACGGGCAGAGAGGGTGCCGTGTGGATCTGGCTATGTCCACTGACCCACGGCATACGGGCAGGGAGGGCGCAGTGTGGATCTGGCTGTGTCCCCTCACCCACAGCAGATGGTCAGGCAAGGCGCAGTGCGGATCAGGCTGTGTCCACTCACCCACGGGAGACGGGTAGGCAAGGCGCACTGTGGATCTTGCTGTGTCCAATCACCCACGGGAGACGTTCAGAGAGGGTCTTGTGTGGATCTGGCTATGTCCACTGACACACGGCAGACGAGCAGGCAAGGCGCAGTGCGGATCTGGCTGTGTCCACTAACCCACGGAAGACGGTCAGGCAGGGCGCAGTGCTGATCTGGCTGTGTCCACACACCCAAGGGAGACGGGCAGGCAGGGCGCAGTGCGGATCTGGCTGTATCCACTCACCCACGGGAGACGGGCAGGCTGGGCGCAGTGCGGATCTGGCTGTGTCCACTCTCCCACGGCAGATGGGCAGGCAGGGCGCAGTGCGGATCTGGCTGTGTCCACTCACCCACGGCAGACAGGCAGGCAGGGCGCAGTGCGGATCTGGCTGTGTCCAATCACCCATGGGAGATGGGCAGGCAAGGCGCAGTGTGGATTTGGCGGTGTCCATTCACCCACGGGAGACGGGCAGAGAGGGTGCTGTGTGGATCTGGTTATGTCCACTGACCCACGGCAGACGGGCAGGCAGGGCGCAGTGCGGATATGGCTGTGTCCACTCAACCACGGGAGACGTGCAGGCAAGGCACACTGTGGATCTGGCTGTGTCCACTCACCCACGGCAGACGGGCAGGCAGGGCGCAGTGCGGATCTGGCTGTGTCCACTCACCCACGGGAGACGGGTAGGCAAAGCGCAGTGTGGATCTGGCTGTGTCCACACCCCAACAGAAGACGGGCAGAGAGGGTGCCCTGTGGATCTGGCTATGTCCACTGACCCACAGCAGACGGGCTGGCAGGGCGCACTGCAGATCTGGCTGTGTCCAATCACCCATGGGAGACGAGCAGAGAGGGTGTTGTTTGGATCTGGCTATGTCCACTGACCCACGGCAGACGGGCAGGCAGGGCGCAGTGCGGATCTGGCTGTGTCCACTCACCGACGGCAGACCGTCAGGCAGGGCGCAGTGCGGATCTGGCTGTGTCCACTCACCCACGGGAGATGGGTAGGCAAGGCGCAGTGAGGATCTGGCTGTGTCCACTCACCCACGGGAGACGGTTAGAGAGGGTGCTGTGTGGATCTGGCTATCTCCAGTGACCCACGGCAGACATGCAGGCAGGGCGCAGTGCGGATCTGGCTGTGTCTAATCACCCACGGCATTCGGGCAGGCTGGGCGCAGTGCGGATCTGGCTGTGACCCCTGACCCAAGGCAGACGGGCAGGCAGGGCGCAGTGCGGATCTGGCTGTGTCCACTCACCCACGGGAGACGGGCAGGCAGGGCGCAGTGCGGATATGGCTGTGTACACTCACCCACGGGAGACGTGCAGACAAGGCGCACTGTGGTTCTGGCTGTATCCAATCACCCACGGCAGACGGTCAGGCAGGGCGCAATGCGAATCTCGCTGTGTCCACTCACCCACGGCAGACAGTCAGGCAGGGCGCAGTGCGGATCTCGCTGTGTCCACTCACCCACGGGAGACGGGTAGGGAAGGCGCAGTGTGGATCTGGCTGTGTCAACTCACCCACGGGAGACGGGCAGAGAGGGTGCTGTGTGGATCTGGCTATGTCCACTGACCCACGGCAGACGGGCAGGCAGGGCACAGTGCGGATCTGGCTGTGACCACTGACCCACGGCAGACGGGCAGGCAGGGCGCAGTGCGGATCTGGCTGTGTCCACTCACCCACGGGAGATGGGCAGGCAAGGCGCAGTGTGGATCTGGCTGTGTCCACTCACCCACGGGAGACGGGCAGAGAGAGTGCTGTGTGGATCTTGCTATGTCCACTGACCCACGGCAGACGGGCAGGCAGGGCGCAGTGCGGATCTGGCTGTGTCCCCTCACCCACGGTAGACGGTCAGGCAGGGCGCAGTGCGGATCTGGCTGTGTCCAATCACCCACGGCAGACGGGCAGGCAGGGCGCAATGCGGATCTCGCTGTGTCCACTCACCCACGGCAGACGGTCAGGCAGGCCGCAGTGCGGATCTGGCTGTTTCCACTCACCCACTGGAGACGGGTAGGGAAGGCGGAGTGTGGATCTGGCTGTGTCCACTCACCCACGGGAGACGGGTAGGCAAAGCGCAGTGTGGATCTCGCTGTGTCCACTCCCCCACGGGAGACGGTCAGAGAGGGTGCCGTGTGGATCTGGCTATACCCACTGACCCACGGCAGACGGGCAGGGAGGGCGCAGTGCGGATCTGGCTGTGTCCACGCACCCACGGGAGACGGGTAGGCAAGGCGCACTGTGGATCTGGCTGTGTCCAATCACCCACGGGAGACGGGCAGAGAGGCTGTTATGTGGATCTGGCTATGTCCACTGACCCACGGAAGACGGGCAGGCAGGGCGCAGTGCGGATCTGCCTGTGTAAAATCACCCACGGCAGACGGGCAGGCAGGGCGCAGTGCGGATATGGCTGTGTCCACTCACCACGGGAGACGGGCAGGCAAGGTGCATTGTGGATATGGCTTTGTCCACTCACCCACGGCAGACGGGCAGGCAGGGCGCAGTGCAGATCTGGCTGTGCCCACTCACCGAAGGGAGACGTGTAGGCAAAGCGCAGTGTGGATCTGGCTCTGTCCACTCACCCACGGGAGACGGGCAGAGAGGGTGCCGTGTGGATATGGCTATGTCCACTGACCCACGGCAGACGGGCAGGCAGGGTGCAGTGCGGATCTGGCTGTGTCCCCTCACCCATGGCAGACGGTCAGGCAGGGCGCAGATTGGATCTGGCTATGTCCACTCACACACGGGAGACGGGTAGGCAAGGCGCACTGTGGATCTGGCTGTGTCGACTCACCCACAGGAGACGGGCAGAGAGGGTGCTGTGTGGATCTGGCTATGTCCACTGATCCATGGCAGATGGGCAGGCAAGGTGCAGTGCGGATCTGGCTGTGTCCAATCACCCACGGCAGATGGTCAGGCATGGCGCAGTGCGGATCTGGCTGTGTCCACTCACCCACGGCAGACGGTAATGCAGGGCGCAGTGCGGATCTATCTGTGTCCACTAACCCACGGGTGACAGGCAGCCGGGGCGCAGTGCGGATCTGGCTGTGTCCACTCACCCACGGGAGAAGGGCAGGCAGGGCGCAGTGGGGATCTGGCTGTGTCCACTCACCCACGGCAGACGGGCAGGCAGGGCGCAGTGCGGATCTGGCTGTGTCCACTCACCCACGGGAGACGGGTAGGCAAAGCGCAGTGTGGATCTGGCTGTGTCCACTCCCCCACAGGAGACGGGCAGAGAGTGTGTCGTGTGGATCTGGCTATGTCCACTGACCCACGGCAGACGGGCAGGCAGGGCGCACTGCGGATCTGGCTGTGTCCCCTCACCCACGGGAGATGTTCAGGCAGGGCGCAGTGCGGATCTGGCTGTGGCCACTCACCCACAGGAGAAGGGCAGGCAGAGCGCAGTGCGGATCTGGCTGTGTCCACTCACCCACGGGAGACGGGCAGGCAGGGCGCAGTGCGGATCTGGCTGTGTACAATCACCCACGGGAGACGGGCAGGCATGGCGCAGTGCGGATATGGCTGAGTCCACTCACGCAAGGGAGACGGGCATGCAAGGCGCAGTGTGGATCTGGCTGTGTCCACTCACCCACGGGAGACGGGAAGAGAGGGTACTGTGTGGATCTGGCTATGTCCACTGACCCACATCAGACGGGCAGGCAGGGCGCAGTGCGGATCTTCCTGTGTCCACTCACCCACGGGAGACGGGCAGGCAGGGCGCAGTGCGGATCTGGCTGTGTCCACTCACCCACGGGAGACAGGCAGGCAAGGCGCAGTGTGGATCTGGCTTTGTCCACTCACCCACGGGAGACGGGCAGAGTGGGTGCTGTGTGGATCTGGCTATGTCCTCTGACTCACGGCAGACGGTCAGGCAGGGCGCAGTGCGGATCTGGCTGTGTCCACTCACCCACGGGAGACGGGCAGAGAGGGTGCTGTATCGATCTGTCTATGTCCACTGACCCACGGCAGACATGCAGGTCGGGCGCACTGCGGATCTGGCTGTGTCCACTCACCCACGGCAGAGGGGCAGGCAGGGGGCAGTGCGGATCTGGCTGTGTCCAAACACCCACAGGAGACGGGCAGGCAAGGCGCACTGTGGATCTGGCTGTGTCTATCACCCACGGGAGACGGGCATAGAGGGTGCTGTGTGGATCTGGCTATGTCCTCTGACCCACGGCAGACGGGCAGGCAGGGCGCAGTGCGGATCTGGCTGTGTCAACTCATCCACAGCAGACGGTCAGGCAGGGCGCAGTGCGGATCTGGCTGTGTCCACTCATCCACGGGAGACGGGAAGGCAAGGCGCAGTGTGGATCTGGCTGTGTCCACTCACCCACGGGAGACGGGCAGAGAGGGTGCTGTGTCTATCTAGCTATGTCCACTGACCCACAGC
Organism: Microcebus murinus; assembly: GCF_040939455.1. NCBI lineage: Eukaryota > Metazoa > Chordata > Mammalia > Primates > Cheirogaleidae > Microcebus > Microcebus murinus. Next base: position 31,356,434 of record NC_134125.1, on the reverse strand, counting down.
AGACGGGCAGGCAGGGCGCAGTGCGGATCTGGCTATGTCCTCTCACCCACGGATTCGGGCAGGCAGGGCGCAGTGTGGATCTTGCTGTGTCCACTCATCCACGGGAGACGAGCAGGGAAGTCGCAGTGTGGACCTGGCTGTGTCCACTCACCCACGGGAGACGTGCAGAGAGGGTGCTGTGTGGATCTGGCTATGTCCACTTACCCATGGCAGACGGGCAGGCAGGGCCCATTGCGGATCTGGCTGTGTCCACTCACCCACGACAGATGGTCAGGAAGGGCGCAGTACGGATCTGGCTGTGTCCACTCACCCACGGGAGGCGGGCAGGCAGGGCGCAATGCGGATCTGGCTGTGTCCACTCACCCACGGGAGACCGGCAGGCAGGGCGCAGTGCGGATCTGGCTGTGTCCACTCACCCATGGGAGACGGGCAGGCAAGGCGCAGTGTGGATCTTGCTGTGTCCACTTAGCAACGGGAGTCGGGCAGAGAGGATGCCATGTGGATCTGGCTATGTCCACTGAGCCACCATAGACGTGCAGGCAGGGCGCAGTGCGGATCTGGCTGTGTCCAATGACCCACGAAAGACGGTCAGGCATGGTGCAGTGCGGATCTGGCTGTGTCCACTGACCCACGGCAGACAATCAGGAAGGGCGCAGTGCGGATCTGGCTGTGTCCACTCACCCACGGGAGACGGGCAGAGGCGGTGTTTTGTTGATCTGGCTATGTCCACTGACCCACGGCAGACGGGCAGGCAGGGCGCAGTGCGGATCTGGCTGTGTACAATCACCCACGGCAAACGGGCAGGAAGGGTGCAGTGCGGATCTGGTTGTGTCCACTCACCCACGGGAGGCGGGCAGGCAGGGCACACTGCGGATCTGGCTGTGTCCACTCACCGACGGGAGACGGGCAGGCAGGGCTCAGTGCGGATCTGGCTGTGTCCACTCACCCATGGGAGACGGGCAGGCAGGGCGGTGTGCGGATCTGGCTGTGTCCACTCACCCACGTGAGAAGGGCAGGCAAGGCGCTGTGTGGATCTGGCTGTGTCCACTCACCCACGAGAGACGTTCAGAGAGGGTGCCGTGTGGATCTGGCTATGTCCACTGACCCACGGCAGACGGGCATGCAGGGCGCAGTGCGGATCTCGCTGTGTCCCCTCACCCACGGGAGACGGTCAGGCAGGGCGCAGTGCGGAATTGGCTGTGTCCACTCACCCACGGGAGATGGATATTTAAGGCGCAGTGCGGATCTGGCTGTGTCCACTCACCCACTGGAGACGGGCACAGAGGGTGCCGTGTGGAACTGGCTATGTCCACTGACCCACGGCAGATGGGCAGGCAGGGCGCAGTGCGGATCTGGCTGTGTCCTCTCACCCACGGTAGACGGTCAGGCAGGGCGCAGTGCGGATCTGGATGTGTCCACTCACACACGGGAGACGGGTATGCAAGGCGCACTGTGGATCTGGCTGTGTCCAATCACCCACAGGAGACGGTCAGAGAGGGTGCTGTGTGGATCTGGCTATGTCCACTGACCCACGGCAGACGGGCAGGCAGGGCGCAGTGCGGATCTTGCTGTGTCCAATCACCCAGGGCAGACGGTCAGGCAGGGCGCAATGCGGATCTCGCTGTGTCCACTCACCCACGGGAGACGGGTTGGCAAAGCGCAGTGTGGATCTCGCTGTGTCCACTCCCCCACGGTAGACGGGCAGAGAGGGTGCAGTGTGGATCTGGCTATGTCCAGTGACCCACGGCAGACGGGCAGGGAGGGCGCACTGCGGATCTGGCTGTGTCCCCTCACCCACGGCAGACGGTCAGGCAGGGCGCAGTGTGGATCTGGCTATGTCCACTCACCCACGGGAGGGGGGTAGGGAAGACGAAGTGTGGATCTGGCTGTGTCCACTCACCCTCGGGAGACGGGCAGAGAGGGTGCTGTGTCGATCTGGGTATGGCCACTCACCCACGGCAGACGGGCAGGGAGGGCGCAGTGCGGATCTGGCTGTGTCCCCTCACCCACGGCAGACGGGCAGGCAGGGCGCAGTGCGGATCTGGCTGTGTCCACTCACACACGGGAGACGGGCAGGCAGGGCGCAGTGCGGATCTGGCTGTGTCCACTCACCCACGGGAGACGGGCAGGCAGGGCGCAGTGCAGATCTGGCTGTGCCCGCTCACCGAAGGGAGACGTGTAGGCAAAGCGCAGTGTGGATCTGGCTCTGTCCACTCACCCAAGAGAGACAGCAGGCAGGGCGCAGTGAGGATCTGGCTGTGTCCACTCACCCATGGGAGACGGGCATGCAAGGCGCAGTGTGGATCTGGCTGTGTCCACTCACCCACGGGAGAAGGGCAGAGAGGGTGCTGTGTGGATCTGGCTAGGTCCACTGACCCACGGCAGACGGACAGGCAGGGCGCAGTGCGGATCTGGCTGTGTACAATCACCCACGGGAGACGGGCAGGCATGGCGCAGTGCGGATATGGCTGAGTCCACTCACGCAAGGGAGACGGGCATGCAAGGCGCAGTGTGGATCTGGCTGTGTCCACTCACCCACGGGAGACGGGAAGAGAGGGTACTGTGTGGATCTGGCTATGTCCACTGACCCACAGCAGACGGGAAGGCAGGGCGCAGTGCGGATCTGGCTGTGTCCTCTCACCCACTGCAGTCGGGAAGGCAGGGTGCAGTGCGGATCTTGCTGTGTCCACTCATCTACGGGAGACGGGCAGGCAAGGCGCAGTGTGGACCTGGCTGTGTCCACTCAACCACGGGAGATGGGCAGAGAGGGTGATGTGTGGATCTGGCTATGTCCTCTAACCCACGGCAGACGGGCAGGCAGGGCAAATTGCGGATTTGGCTGTGTCCACTCACCCACGGCAGACGGTCAGGCAGGGCGCAGTGCTGATCTGGCTGTGTCCACTCACCCACGGGAGACGGGCAGGCAAGGCTCAGTGTGGATCTGGCTGTGTCCACTCACCCACGGGAGACGGGCAAAGAAGGTGCTGTGTGGATCTGGCTATGTCCACTGACCCACAGCAGACGGGGAGGCAGGGCGCAGTGCGGATCTTCCTGTGTCCTCTCACCCACGGGAGACGGGCAGGCAGGGCGCAGTGCGGATCTGGCTGTGTCCACTCGCCCACGGGAGATGGGCAGGCAGGGCGCAGTGCGGATCTGGCTGTGTCCACTCACCCACGGGAGACAGGCAGGCAAGGCGCAGTGTGGATCTGGCTTTGTCCACTCACCCACGGGAGACGGGCAGAGTGGGTGCTGTGTGGATCTGGCTATGTCCTCTGACTCACGGCAGACGGTCAGGCAGGGCGCAGTGCGGATCTGGCTGTGTCCACTCACCCACGGCAGAGGGGCAGGCAGGGGGCAGTGCGGATCTGGCTGTGTCCAAACACCCACAGGAGACCGGCAGGCAAGGCCCACTTTGGATCTGGCTGTGTCAACTCACCCACGGGAGACGGGCAGAGAGGGTGCTGTGTGGATCTGGCTATGTCCTCTGACCCACGGCAGACGGGCAGGCAGGGCGCAGTGCGGATCTGGTTGTGTCAACTCATCCACAGCAGACGGTCAGGCAGGGCGCAGTGCGGATCTGGCTGTGTCCACTCACCCACGGGAGACGGGCAGGCAAGGTGCAGTGTGGATCTGGCTGTGTCCACTCACACACGGGAGACGGGAAGAGAGGGTACTGTGTGGATCTGGCTATGTCCACTGACCCACAGCAGACGGGAAGGCAGGGCGCAGTGCGGATCTGGCTGTGTCCTCTCACCCACTGCAGTCGGGAAGGCAGGGCGCAGTGCGGATCTTGCTGTGTCCACTCATCTACGGGAGACGGGCAGGCAAGGCGCAGTGTGGACCTGGCTGTGTCCACTCAACCACGGGAGATGGGCAGAGAGGGTGATGTGTGGATCTGGCTATGTCCTCTAACCCACGGCAGACGGGCAGGCAGGGCAAATTGCGGATCTGGCTGTGTCCACTCACCCACGGCAGACGGTCAGGCAGGGCGCAGTGCTGATCTGGCTGTGTCCACTCACCCACGGGAGACGGGCAGGCAAGGCTCAGTGTGGATCTGGCTGTGTCCACTCACCCACGGGAGACGGGCAGGCAGGGCGCAGTGCGGATCTGGCTGTGTCCCCTCACCCACGGTAGACGGTCAGGCAGGGCGCAGTGCGGATCTGGCTGTGTCCAATCACCCACGGCAGACGGGCAGGCAGGGCGCAATGCGGATCTCGCTGTGTCCACTCACCCACGGCAGACGGTCAGGCAGGCCGCAGTGCGGATCTGGCTGTTTCCATTCACCCACGGGAGACGGGTAGGGAAGGCGGAGTGTGGATCTGGCTGTGTCCACTCACCCACGGGAGACGGGTAGGCAAAGCGCAGTGTGGATCTCGCTGTGTCCACTCCCCCACGGGAGACGGGCAGAGAGTGTGCCGTGTGGATCTGGCTATACCCACTGACCCACGGCAGACGGGCAGGGAGGGCGCAGTGCTGATCTGGCTGTGTCCGCTCACCCACGGGAGACGGGTAGGCAAGGCGCACTGTGGATCTGGCTGTGTCCAATCACCCACGGGAGACGGGCAGAAAGGCTGTTGTGTGGATCTGGCTATGTCCATTGAACCACGGCAGACGGGCAGGCAGGGCGCAGTGCGGATCTGCCTGTGTAAAATCACCCACGGCAGACGGGCAGGCAGGGCGCAGTGCGGATATGGCTGTGTCCACTCACCCACGGGAGACGGGCAGGCAAGGTGCATTGTGGATATGGCTTTGTCCACTCACCCACGGCAGACGGGCAGGCAGGGCGCAGTGCAGATCTGGCTGTGCCCACTCACCGAAGGGAGACGTGTAGGCAAAGCGCAGTGTGGATCTGGCTCTGTCCACTCACCCACGGGAGACGGGCAGAGAGGGTGCCGTGTGGATATGGCTATGTCCACTGACCCACGGCAGACGGGCAGGCAGGGTGCAGTGCGGATCTGGCTGTGTCCCCTCACCCATGGCAGACGGTCAGGCAGGGCGCAGATTGGATCTGGCTATGTCCACTCACACACGGGAGACGGGTAGGCAAGGCGCACTGTGGATCTGGCTGTGTCCACTCACCCACAGGAGACGGGCAGAGAGGGTGCTGTGTGGATCTGGCTATGTCCACTGATCCATGGCAGAAGGGCAGGCAAGGTGCAGTGCGGATCTGGCTGTGTCCAATCACCCACGGCAGATGGTCAGGCATGGCGCAGTGCGGATCTGGCTGTGTCCACTCACCCACGGCAGACGGTAATGCAGGGCGCAGTGCGGATCTATCTGTGTCCACTAACCCATGGGAGACGGGCAGCCGGGGCGCAGTGCGGATCTGGCTGTGTCCACTCACCCACGGGAGAAGGGCAGGCAGGGCGCAGAGGGGATCTGGCTGTGTCCACTCACCCACGGCAGACGGGCAGGCAGGGCGCAGTGCGGATCTGGCTGTGTCCACTCACCCACGGGAGACGGGCAGAGAGGGTGTCGTGTGGATCTGGCTATGTCCACTGACCCACGGCAGACGGGCAGGCAGGGCGCACTGCGGATCTGGCTGTGTCCCCTCACCCACGGCAGATGGTCAGGCAGGGCGCAGTGCGGATCTGGCTGTGGCCACTCACCCACAGGAGAAGGGCAGGCAGGGCGCAGTGCGGATCTGGCTGTGTCCACTCACCCACGGGAGACGGGCAGGCAGGGCGCAGTGCGGATCTGGCTGTGTCCACTCACCCACGGGAGACGGGTAGGCAAAGCACAGTGTGGATCTGGCTGTGTCCACTCACCCACGGGAGACGGGTAGAGAGGGTGCTGTGTGGATCTGGCTATATCCACTGACCCACGGCAGACGGGCAGGCAGGGCGCAGTGCGGATCTGGCTGTGTCCACTCACCCACGGCAGACAGGCAGGCAGGGCGCAGGGCGGATCTGGCTGTGTCCACTCACCCACGGCAGACGGTCAGGTAGGGCGCAGTGCGGATCTGGCTGTGTCCACTCACCCACGGGAGACGGGTAGGCAAGGCGCACTGTGGATCTGGCTGTGTCCACTCACCCACGGGAGATGGGCAGAGAGGGTGCTGTGTGGATCTGGCTATGTCCACTGACCCAAAGCAGACATGCAGGCAGGACGCAGTGCGGATCTGGCTGTGTCCACTCACCCACGAGAGACGGGTAGGCAAAGCGCAGTGAGGATCTCGCTGTGTCCACTCTCCCACGGGTGACGGGCAGAGAGGGTGCCGTGTGGATCTGGCTGTGTCCACTCACCCACGGCAGATGGGCAGGCAAAGCGCAGTGCGGATCTGGCTGTGTCCACTCACCCACGGCAGACGGGCAGGCAGGGCGCCATGCGGATATGGCTATGTCCACTCAACCACGGGAGACGTGCAGGCTAGGCACACTGTGGATCTGGCTGTGTCCACTCACTTACGGCAGACGGGCAGGCAGGGCGAAGTGCGGATCTGGCTGTGTCCACTCACCCACGGCAGAAAGGCAGGCAGGGCGCAGTGCGGATCTGGCTGTGTCCACTCACCCACAGGAGAGGCGCAGGCAGGGCGCAGTGCGGATCTGGCTGTGTCCACTCACCCACGGGAGAAGGGCAGAGAGGGTGCTGTGTGGATCTGGCTAGGTCCACTGACCCACGGCAGACGCTCAGGCAGGGTGCAGTGCGGATCTGGCTGTGTCCACTCACCCCCGGGAGACGGGCAGGCAAGGCGCACTGTGGATCTGGCTGTGACCACTCACCCACGGGAGACAGGCAGAGAGGGTGCTGGGTGGATCTAGCTATGTCCTCTGACCCACTGCAGATGGGCAGGCAGGGCACAGTGCGGATCTGGGTGTGTCAAATCACCGGCGGCGGACGGGCAGGCAGGGCGCAGTGCGGATCTGGCTGTGTCCACTCACCCACGGCAGACGGTCAGCAGGGTGCAGTGCGGATCTCGCTGTGTCCACTCACCCACGGGAGACAGGTAGGCAACGCGCAGTGTGGATCTGGCTGTGTCCACTCACCCACGGGAGACGGACAGAGAGGGTGCTTTGTGGATCTGACTATGTCCACTACCCACGGCAGACGGGCAGGCAGGGCGCAGTGCGGATCTGGCTGTGTCCACTCAACCACGGCAGACGGGCAGGCAAGGCGCAGTGTGGATCTGGCTGTGTGCACTAACCCAAGGGAGACGGGCAAGGGGGTGCTGTGTGTATCTGGCTATGTACACTGACCTACGGCAGACGGGAAGGCAGGGAGCAGTGCGGATCTGGCTGTGTCCACTCACCCACGGCAGACGTTCAGGAAGGGCGGAGTGCGGATCTGGCTCTGTCCACTCACTCACGGGAGACGGGCAGGCAGGGCGCCGTGCGGATCTGGCTGTGTCCACTCACCCACGGGATACGGGCAGACAGGGCGCTGTGTGGATCTGGCTATGTCCACTGACCCACATCAGACGGGAAGGCAGGGCGCAGTGCGGATCTGGCTGTGTCCAATCACCCACGGCAGACGGGTATGAAGGGCGAAGTGCGGACCTGGCTGTGTCCACTCACCCAAGGCAGACGGTCAGGCAGGGCGCAGTGCGGATCTGGCTGTGTGCACTCACCCATGGGAGACGGGTAGGCAAAGCGCAGTGTGGATCTAGCTGTGTCCACTGACCCACGCAGACGGACAGGCAGGGAGCAGTCCGGATCTGGCTGTGTTAACTCACCCACGGCCGACGGGCAGTCAGGGCGCAGTGCGGATCTGGCTGTGTCCACTCACCCACGGGAGACGGGCAAGGGGGTGCTGTGTGTATCTGGCTATGTACACTGACCTACGGCAGACGGGAAGGCAGGGAGCAGTGCGGATCTGGCTGTGTCCACTCACCCACGGCAGACGTTCAGGAAGGGCGGAGTGCGGATCTGGCTCTGTCCACTCACTCACGGGAGACGGGCAGGCAGGGCGCAGTGCGGATCTGGCTGTGTCCACTCACCCACGGGTTACGGGCAGACAGGGCGCTGTGTGGATCTGGCTATGTCCACTGACCCACGTCAGACGGGAAGGCAGGGCGCAGTGCGGATCTGGCTGTGTCTAATCACCCACGGCAGACGGGCAGTCAGGGCGCAGTGCGGACCTGGCTGTGTCCACTCACCCACGGCAGACGGTCAGGCAGGGCGCAGTGCGGATCTGGCTGTGTCCACTCACCCATGGGAGACGGGTAGGCAAGGCGCAGTGTGGATCTAGCTGTGTCCACTGACCCACACAGACGGACAGGCAGGGCGCAGTGCGGATCTGGCTGTGTTAACTCACCCACGGCTGACGGGCAGGCAGGGCGCAGTGCGGATCTGGCTGTGTCCACTCACCCACGGGAGACAAGTAGACAAAGCACAGTGCGGATCTGGCTGTGTCCACTCACCCACGGGAGACGGGCAGAGAGGGTGCCGTGTGGATCTGGCTATGTCCACTGACCCACAACAGACAGGCATGCAGGGCCCAGTGCGGATCTGGCTGTGTCCCCTCACCCACGGCAGACGGTCAGGCAGGGCGCAGTGCGGATCTGGCGGTGTCAACTCACCCACGGAATACGGGTAGGCAAGGCGCAGTGTGGATCTGGCTGTGTCCACTCACCCACGGGAGACGGGCAGAGAGGGTGCTGTGTGGATCTGGCTATGTACACTGACCCATGGCAGACGGGCAGGCAGGGCGCAGTGCGGATCTGGCTGTGTCCAATCACCCACGGGAGACGGGCAGGCAGGGCGCAGTGTGGATCTGGCTGTGTCCACTCACCCACGAGAGACGGGCAGGCAGGGAGCAGTGCGGATCTGGCTGTGTCCACTCACCCACGGGAGACGGGCAGGCAAGGCGCAGTTTCGATCTGGCTGTGTCCACTCACCCACGGGAGACGGACAGAGAGGGTGCTGTGTGGATCTGGCTATGTCCACTGACCCACGGCAGATGGGCAAGCAAGGCGCAGTGCGGATCTGGCTGTGTCCAATCACCCACGGCAGACGGTCAGGCAGGGCGCAGTGCGGATCTTGCTGTGTCCACTCACCCACGGCAGACGGTCAGGCAGGGCGCAGTGCGGATCTGGCTGTGTCCACTAACCCACGGGAGACGGGTAGGAAAGGCGCAGTGTTGATCTGGCTGTGTCCACTCACCCACGGGAGACGGGCAGAGAGGGTGCTGTGTGGATCTGGCTATGTCCACTGACCCACGGAAGACGGGCAGGCAGGGCGCAGTGCGGATCTGGCTGTGTCCACTCAGCCACGGCAGAGGGGCAGGCAGGGCGATGTGCGGATCTGGCTGTGTCGACTCACCCACGGGAGAAGTGCAGGCAGGGCGCAGTGCGGATCTGGCTGTGTCCACTCACACATGGCAGACGGGCAGGCAGGGCACAGTGTGGATCTGGCTGTTTCCATTCACCCACGGGAGACGGGTAGGCAAGGCGCAGTGTGGATCTGGCTGTGTCCACTCAGCCACGGGAGACGGGCAGAGAGGGTGCTGTGTGGATCTGGCTATATCCACTGACCCACGGCAGACGGGCAGTCAGGGCGTAGTGCGGATCTGGCTGTGCCCACTCACCCAAGGAAGACGGGCACAAAGGGCGCAGGGCGGAACTGGCTGTGTACACTCAACCACGGGAGACAGGCAGGCAAGGCGCAGTGTGGATCTGGCTGTGTCCACTCACCCAAGGGAGACGGGCAGAGAGGGTGCTGTGTGGATCTGGCTATGTCCACTGACCCACGACAGACGGACAGGCAGGGCACAGTGCGGATCTGGCTGTGTCCACTCACCCACGGCAGACGGGAAGGCAGGGTGCAGTGCAGATCTGGCTGTGTCCACTCACCCATGGGAGACGGGCAGGCAATGCGCAGTGTGGATCTGGCTTTGTCCACTCACCCACGGGAGACGGGCAGGCAAGGCGCACTGTGGATATGGCTGTGTAGACTGACCCAAGGCAGACGGGCAGGCAGGGCGCAGTGCGGATCTGGCGTTTCCACTCACCCACGGGAGACGGGTAGACAAAGCACAGTGTGGATCTGGCTGTGTCCACTCACCCACGGGAGACGGGCAGAGAGGGTGCCGTGTGGATCTGGCTATGTCCACTGACCCACGGCAGACGGCCAGGCAGGGCGCAGTGCGGATCTGGCTGTGTCCAATCACCCACGGCAGACGGGTAGGAAGGGCGAAGTGCGGATCTGGCTGTGTCCACTCACCCACGGGAGACGGGCAGGCAAGTCGCAGTGTGGATCTGGCTGTGTCCACTCACCCAGGGGAGACGGGCAGAGAAGGTGCTGTGTGGATCTGGCTATGTACACTGACCCACGGCAGACGGGCAGACAGGGCGCAGTGCGGATCTGGCTGTGTCCACTAAATCATGGCAGACGGTCAGGAAGGGCACAGTGCGGATCTGGCTATGTCCACTCACCCACGGGAGACGGGCAGGCAGGGCGCAGTTGGGATCTGGCTGTGTCCACTCACCCTCGAGAGATGGGAAGGCAGGGCGCAGTGCGGATCTGGCTGTGTCCACTCACCCAAGGGAGACGGGCAGGCAAGGCGCAGTGTGGATCTGGCTGTGTCCACTCACCCACGGGAGATGGGCAGAAAGGGTGCTGTGTAGATTTGGCTATGTCCACTGACTCACGGCAGACGGGCAGGCAGGGCGCAGTGCGGATCTGGCTGTGTCCAATCACCCACAGCAGACGGGCAGGCAGGGCGCAGTGCGGATCTGGCTGTCTCCACTCACCCACGGCAGACGGTCAGGCAGGGTGCAAGCGTATCTGGCTGTGTCCACTCACCCACGGGAGACGCGTATTCAAGGCGCAGTGTGGATATGGCTGTGTCCACTCACCCACGGGAGACGGGCAGAGAGGGTGCTGTGTGGATCTGGCTATGTCCACTGACCCACGGCAGACGGGCAGGCAGGGCGCAGTGCGGATCTGGCTGTGTCCACTCACCCACGGCAGACGGGCAGGCAGGGCGCAGTGCGGATCTGGCTGTGTCCAATCACCCAAGGCAGACGGGCAGGCAGGGCGCAGTGAGGATCTAGCTGTGTCCTCTCACCCACGGCAGACGGGCAGGCAGGGCGCAGTGCTGATCTGGCTGTGTCCACTTATCAACGGGAGACGGGTAGGCAAAGCGCACTGTGGATCTGGCTGTGTCCACTCACCCACGAGAGACGGGCAGAGAGGGTGCCGTGTGGATCTGGCTATGTCCACTGACCCACGGCAGACGGGTAGGCAGGGCGCAGTGAGGATCTGGCTGTGTTCCCTCACCCACGGCAGACGGTCAGGCAGGGCGCAGTGAGGATCTGGCTGTGTCCACTCACCCACGCGAGACGGGTAGGCAAGGCGCACTGTGGATCTGGCTGTGTGCACTCACCCACGGGAGACGGGCAGAGAGGGTGCTGTGTGGATCTGGCTATGTCCACTGACCCACGACAGACGGGCAGGCAGGGCGCAGTGCGGATATGGCTGTGTCCACTCACCCACGGCACATGGGCAGGCAGGGCGACGTCCGGATCTGGCTGTGTCCACTCACCCACTGGAGACGGGCAGGCAAGTCGCAGTGTGGATCTGGCTGTGTCCACTCACCCACGGGAGACGGGCAGAGAGGGTGCTGTGTGGATCTGGCTATATCCACTGACCCACGGGAGACGGGCCGGCAGGGCGCAGTGTGGATCTGGCTTTGTCCACTCACCCACGGCAGACGGTCAGGCAGGGCGCAGAGCGGATCTGGCTGTGTCCACTCATCCAAGGGAGACGGGCAGGCAGGGCACAGTGCGGATCTGGCTGTGTCCACTCACCCACGGGAGATGGGCAGGCAGGGCGCAGTGCGGATCGGGCTGTGTCCACTCACCAACGGGAGACGGGCAGGCAAGGCGCAGTGTGGATTTTGCTGTGTCCACTCACCCACGGGGGACTGGCAGAAAGGGTGCTGTGTGGATCTGGCTATGTCCACTGACCCACGGCAGACGGGCAGGCAGGGCGCAGTGCGGATCTGGCTGTGTCCACTCACCCATGGGAGTCGGGCCGGCAGGGCGCAGTGCGGATCTTGCTGTGTCCACTCACTCAAGGGGGACGGGTAGGCAAGGCGCAGTGTGGATCTGGCTGTGTCCACTCACCCACGGGAGACGGGCAGAGACGGTGCTGTGTGGATCTGGCTATGTCCACTGAACCACGGCAGACGGGCAGGCAGGGGGCAGTTCGGATCTGGCTGTGTCCACTCACCCATGGGAGACGGGCAGGCAAGGCGCAGTGTGGATCTGGCTGTGTCCACTCACCCACGGGAGACGGGCAGAACGGGCGCAGTGTGGATCTGGCTGTGTCCTCTCACCCACGGGAGACGGGCAGAGAGTGTCCTTTGTGGATCTGGCTATGTCCAATTACCCACGGCAGAAGGGCAGGCAGGGCGCAGTGCGGATATGGCTGTATCCACTCACCCAAGGGGGACGGGTAGGCAAGGCGCAGTGTGGATCTGGCTGTGTCCACTCACCCACGGGAGACGGGCAGAGAGTGTCCTTTGTGGATCTGGCTATGACCAATTACCCACGGCAGACGGGAAGGCAGGGCGCAGTGCGGATATGGCTGTGTCCACTCACCCACGGGAGACGGGCAGGCAAGGCGCACTGAGGATCTGGCTGTGTCCACTCACCCACGGCAGACGGGCAGGCAGGGCGCAGTGCGGATCTGGCTGTGTCCACTTACCAACGGGAGACGGGTAGGCAAAGCGCACTGTGGATATGGCTGTGTCCACTCACCCACGGGAGACGGGCAGAGAGGGTGCCGTGTGGATCTGGCTATGTCCACTGACCCACGGCAGACGGGTAGGCAGGGCGCAGTGAGGATCTGGCTGTGTTCCCTCACCCACGGCAGACGGTCAGGCAGGTCGCAGTGCGGATCTGGCTGTGTCCACTCACCCACGGGAGATGGGCAGGCAGGGCGCAGTGCGGATCGGGCTGTGTCCACTCACCAACGGGAGACGGGCAGGCAAGGCGCAGTGTGGATTTTGCTGTGTCCACTCACCCACGGGGGACTGGCAGAAAGGGTGCTGTGTGGATCTGGCTATGTCCACTGACCCACGGCAGACGGGCAGGCAGGGCGCAGTGCGGATCTGGCTGTGTCCACTCACCCATGGGAGTCGGGCCGGCAGGGCGCAGTGAGGATCTTGCTGTGTCCACTCACTCAAGGGGGACGGGTAGGCAAGGCGCAGTGTGGATCTGGCTGTGTCCACTCACCCACGGGAGACGGGCAGAGACGGTGCTGTGTGGATCTGGCTATGTCCACTGAACCACGGCAGACGGGCAGGCAGGGGGCAGTTCGGATCTGGCTGTGTCCACTCACCCATGTGAGACGGGCAGGCAAGGCGCAGTGTGGATCTGGCTGTGTCCAATCACCCACGGGAGACGGGCAGAACGGGCGCAGTGTGGATCTGGCTGTGTCCTCTCACCCACGGGAGACGGGCAGAGAGTGTCCTTTGTGGATCTGGCTATGTCCAATTACCCACGGCAGAAGGGCAGGCAGGGCGCAGTGCGGATATGGCTGTGTCCACTCACCCAAGGGGGACGGGTAGGCAAGGCGCAGTGTGGATCTTGCTGTGTCCACTCACCCACGGGAGACGGGCAGAGAGTGTCCTTTGTGGATCTGGCTATGTCCAATTACCCACGGCAGACGGGCAGGCAGGGCGCAGTGCCGATATGTCTGTGTCCACTCACCCACGGGAGACGGGCAGGCAAGGCGCAGTGCGGATCTGGCTGTGTCCACTCACCCACGGCAGACGGGCAGGCAGGGCGCAGTGCGGATCTGGCTGTGTCCACTTACCAACGGGAGACGGGTAGGCAAAGCGCACTGTGGATATGGCTGTGTCCACTCACCCACGGGAGACGGGCAGAGAGGGTGCCGTGTGGATCTGGCTATGTCCACTGACCCACGGCAGACGGGTAGGCAGGGCGCAGTGAGGATCTGGCTGTGTTCCCTCACCCACGGCAGACGGTCAGGCAGGTCGCAGTGCGGATCTGGCTGTGTCCACTCACCCACGGGAGACGGGTAGGCAAGGCGCACTGTGGATCTGGCTGTGTGCACTCACCCACGGGAGACGGGCAGAGAGGGTGCTGTGTGGATCTGGCTATGTCCACTGACCCACGACAGACGTGCAGGCAGGGCGCAGTGCGGATCTGGCTGTGTCCAATCACCCACGGCAGACGGTCAGGCAGGGCGCAGTGCGGATCTGGCTGTGTCCACTCACCCACGGAGGACGGTCAGGCAGGGCGCAGTGCGGATCTGGCTGTGTTCACTCTTCCACGGGAGACGGGCAGGCAGGGCGCAGTGCGGATCTGGCTGTGTCCACTCACACACGGCAGACAGGCAGGCAGTGCGTAGTGCGCATCTGTCTGTGTCCACTCACCCACGGCAGACTGTCAGGAAGGGCGCAGTGCGGATCTGGCTGTGTCCAATCACCCACGGCAGACGGGCAGGCAGGGCGCAGTGCGGATCTGGCTGTGTCCAATTACCCACGGCAGACGGGCAGGCAGGGCGCAGTGCGAATCTGGCTGTGACCACTCACCCACGGCAGACGGGCAGGCAGGGCGCAGTGCGGATCTGGCTGTGTCCACTTACCAAAGGGAGACGGGTAGGCAAAGCGCACTGTGGATCTGGCTGTGTCCACTCACCCACGGGAGACTGGCAGAGAGGGTGCCGTGTGGATCTGGCTATGTCCACTGACCCACGGCAGACGGGTAAGCAGGGCGCTGTGAGGATCTGGTTGTGTTCCCTCACTCACGGCAGACGGTCAGGCAGGGCGCAGTGCGGATCTGGCTGTGTCCACTCACCCACGGGAGACGGGCAGGCAGGGCGCAGTGCGGATCGGGCTGTGTCCACTCACCAACGGGAGACGGGCAGGCAAGGCGCAGTGTGGATTTTGCTGTGTCCACTCACCCACGGGGGACTGGCAGAAAGGGTGCTGTGTGGATCTGGCTATGTCCACTGACCCACGGCAGACGGGCAGGCAGGGCGCAGTGCGGATCTGGCTGTGTCCACTCACCCATGGGAGTCGGGCCGGCAGGGCGCAGTGCGGATCTTGCTGTGTCCACTCACTCAAGGGGGACGGGTAGGCAAGGCGCAGTGTGGATCTGGCTGTGTCCACTCACCCACGGGAGACGGGCAGAGACGGTGCTGTGTGGATCTGGCTATGTCCACTGAACCACGGCAGACGGGCAGGCAGGGGGCAGTTCGGATCTGGCTGTGTCCACTCACCCATGGGAGACGGGCAGGCAAGGCGCAGTGTGGATCTGGCTGTGTCCACTCACCCACGGGAGACGGGCAGAACGGGCGCAGTGTGGATCTGGCTGTGTCCTCTCACCCACGGTAGACAGGCAGAGAGGGTGCTTTGTGGATCTAGCTATGTCCACTGACCCACTGCAGACGGGCAGGCAGGGCACAGTGCGGATCTGGGTGTGTCAAATCACCGGCGGCAGACGGGCAGGCAGGGCGCATTGCGGATCTGGCTGTGTCCACTCACCCACGGCAGACGGTCAGGCAGGGTGCAGTGCGGATCTGGCTGTGTCCACTCACCCACGGGAGACAGGTAGGCAAGGCGCAGTGTGGATCTGGCTGTGTCCACTCACCCACGGGAGACGGACAGAGAGGGTGCTTTGTGGATCTGACTATGTCCACTACCCACGGCAGACGGGCAGGCAGGGCGCAGTGCGGATCTGGCTGTGTCAACTCACCCACGGCAGACGGGCAGGCAGGGTGATGTCCGGATCTGGCTGTGTCCACTCACCCATGGGAGACGGGCAGAAAAGTCTCAATGTGGATCTGGCTGTGTCCACTCACCCACGGGAGACGAGCAGAGAGGGTGCTGTGTGGATCTGGCTATGTCCACTGACCCACGGCAGACGGACAGGCAGGGCGCAGTGCGGATCTGGCTTTGTCCACTCACCCACGCCAGACGGTCAGGCAGGGCGCAGTGCGGATCTGGCTGTGTCCACTCACCCACGGGAGACGGGCAGGCAGGGCACAGTGCGGATCTGGCTGTGTCCACTCACCCACGGCAGACGGGCAGGCAGGGCGCAGTGCGGATCTGGCTGTGTCCACTCACCCACGGGACTTGGGCAGAGAGGGTGCTGTGTGGATCTGGCTATGTCCACTGACCCACGGAAGACGGGCAGGCAGGGCTCAGTGGGGATCTGGCTGTGTCCACTCACCCACGGCAGACGGTCAGGCAGGGCGCAGTGCGGATCTGGCTGTGTCCACTAACCCACGGGAGACGGGTAGGCAAGGCGCAGTGTTGATCTGGCTGTGTCCACTCACCCACGGGAGACGGGCAGAGCGGGTGCTGTGTGGATCTGGCTATGTCCACTGACCCACGGAAGACGGGCAGGCAGGGCGCAGTGGGGATCTGGCTGTGTCCAATCACCCACGGCAGACGCTCAGGCAGGGTGCAGTGCGGATCTGGCTGTGTCCACTCACCCCCGGGAGACGGGCAGGCAAGGCGCACTGTGGATCTGGCTGTGACCACTCACCCACGGGAGACAGGCAGAGAGGGTGCTGGGTGGATCTAGCTATGTCCTCTGACCCACTGCAGATGGGCAGGCAGGGCACAGTGCGGATCTGGGTGTGTCAAATCACCGGCGGCGGACGGGCAGGCAGGGCGCAGTGCGGATCTGGCTGTGTCCACTCACCCACGGCAGACGGTCAGCAGGGTGCAGTGCGGATCTCGCTGTGTCCACTCACCCACGGGAGACAGGTAGGCAACGCGCAGTGTGGATCTGGCTGTGTCCACTCACCCACGGGAGACGGACAGAGAGGGTGCTTTGTGGATCTGACTATGTCCACTACCCACGGCAGACGGGCAGGCAGGGCGCAGTGCGGATCTGGCTGTGTCCACTCAACCACGGCAGACGGGCAGGCAAGGCGCAGTGTGGATCTGGCTGTGTGCACTAACCCAAGGGAGACGGGCAAGGGGGTGCTGTGTGTATCTGGCTATGTACACTGACCTACGGCAGACGGGAAGGCAGGGAGCAGTGCGGATCTGGCTGTGTCCACTCACCCACGGCAGACGTTCAGGAAGGGCGGAGTGCGGATCTGGCTCTGTCCACTCACTCACGGGAGACGGGCAGGCAGGGCGCCGTGCGGATCTGGCTGTGTCCACTCACCCACGGGATACGGGCAGACAGGGCGCTGTGTGGATCTGGCTATGTCCACTGACCCACATCAGACGGGAAGGCAGGGCGCAGTGCGGATCTGGCTGTGTCCAATCACCCACGGCAGACGGGTAGGAAGGGCGAAGTGCGGACCTGGCTGTGTCCACTCACCCAAGGCAGACGGTCAGGCAGGGCGCAGTGCGGATCTGGCTGTGTGCACTCACCCATGGGAGACGGGTAGGCAAAGCGCAGTGTGGATCTAGCTGTGTCCACTGACCCACGCAGACGGACATTCAGGGAGCAGTCCGGATCTGGCTGTGTTAACTCACCCACGGCCGACGGGCAGTCAGGGCGCAGTGCGGATCTGGCTGTGTCCACTCACCCACGGGAGACGGGCAAGGGGGTGCTGTGTGTATCTGGCTATGTACACTGACCTACGGCAGACGGGAAGGCAGGGAGCAGTGCGGATCTGGCTGTGTCCACTCACCCACGGCAGACGTTCAGGAAGGGCGGAGTGCGGATCTGGCTCTGTCCACTCACTCACGGGAGACGGGCAGGCAGGGCGCAGTGCGGATCTGGCTGTGTCCACTCACCCACGGGTTACGGGCAGACAGGGCGCTCTGTGGATCTGGCTATGTCCACTGACCCACGTCAGACGGGAAGGCAGGGCGCAGTGCGGATCTGGCTGTGTCTAATCACCCACGGCAGAGGGGCAGTCAGGGCGCAGTGCGGACCTGGCTGTGTCCACTCACCCACGGCAGACGGTCAGGCAGGGCGCAGTGCGGATCTGGCTGTGTCCACTCACCCATGGGAGACGGGTAGGCAAGGCGCAGTGTGGATCTAGCTGTGTCCACTGACCCACGCAGACGGACAGGCAGGGCGCAGTGCGGATCTGGCTGTGTTAACTCACCCACGGCTGACGGGCAGGCAGGGCGCAGTGCGGATCTGGCTGTGTCCACTCACCCACGGGAGACAAGTAGACAAAGCACAGTGCGGATCTGGCTGTGTCCACTCACCCACGGGAGACGGGCAGAGAGGGTGCCGTGTGGATCTGGCTATGTCCACTGACCCACAACAGACAGGCATGCAGGGCCCAGTGCGGATCTGGCTGTGTCCCCTCACCCACGGCAGACGGTCAGGCAGGGCGCAGTGCGGATCTGGCGGTGTCAACTCACCCACGGAATAACGGTAGGCAAGGCGCAGTGTGGATCTGGCTGTGTCCACTCACCCACGGGAGACGGGCAGAGAGGGTGCTGTGTGGATCTGGCTATGTACACTGACCCATGGCAGACGGGCAGGCAGGGCGCAGTGCGGATCTGGCTGTGTCCAATCACCCACGGGAGACGGGCAGGCAGGGCGCAGTGTGGATCTGGCTGTGTCCACTCACGCACGAGAGACGGGCAGGCAGGGAGCAGTGCGGATCTGGCTGTGTCCACTCACCCACGGGAGACGGGCAGGCAAGGCGCAGTTTCGATCTGGCTGTGTCCACTCACCCACGGGAGACGGACAGAGAGGGTGCTGTGTGGATCTGGCTATGTCCACTGACCCACGGCAGATGGGCAAGCAAGGCGCAGTGCGGATCTGGCTGTGTCCAATCACCCACGGCAGACGGTCAGGCAGGGCGCAGTGCGGATCTTGCTGTGTCCACTCACCCACGGCAGACGGTCAGGCAGGGCGCAGTGCGGATCTGGCTGTGTCCACTAACCCACGGGAGACGGGTAGGAAAGGTGCAGTGTTGATCTGGCTGTGTCCACTCACCCACGGGAGACGGGCAGAGAGGGTGCTGTGTGGATCTGGCTATGTCCACTGACCCACGGAAGATGGGCAGGCAGGGCGCAGTGCGGATCTGGCTGTGTCCACTCAGCCACGGCAGAGGGGCAGGCAGGGCGATGTGCGGATCTGGCTGTGTCGACTCACCCACGGGAGAAGTGCAGGCAGGGCGCAGTGCGGATCTGGCTGTGTCCACTCACACATGGCAGACGGGCAGGCAGGGCACAGTGTGGATCTGGCTGTTTCCATTCACCCACGGGAGACGGGTAGGCAAGGCGCAGTGTGGATCTGGCTGTGTCCACTCAGCCACGGGAGACGGGCAGAGAGGGTGCTGTGTGGATCTGGCTATATCCACTGACCCACGGCAGACGGGCAGTCAGGGCGCAGTGCGGATCTGGCTGTGCCCACTCACCCAAGGAAGACGGGCACAAAGGGCGCAGGGCGGAACTGGCTGTGTACACTCCCCCTCGGGAGACAGGCAGGCAAGGCGCAGTGTGGATCTGGCTGTGTCCACTCACCCAAGGGAGACGGGCAGAGAGGGTGCTGTGTGGATCTGGCTATGTCCACTGACCCACGACAGACGGACAGGCAGGGCACAGTGCGGATCTGGCTGTGTCCACTCACCCACGGCAGACGGGAAGGCAGGGTGCAGTGCAGATCTGGCTGTGTCCACTCACCCATGGGAGACGGGCAGTCAATGCGCAGTGTGGATCTGGCTTTGTCCACTCACCCACGGGAGACGGGCAGGCAAGGCGCACTGTGGATATGGCTGTGTAGACTGACCCAAGGCAGACGGGCAGGCAGGGCGCAGTGCGGATCTGGCGTTTCCACTCACCCACGGGAGACGGGTAGACAAAGCACAGTGTGGATCTGGCTGTGTCCACTCACCCACGGGAGACGGGCAGAGAGGGTGCCGTGTGGATCTGGCTATGTCCACTGACCCACGGCAGACGGCCAGGCAGGGCGCAGTGCGGATCTGGCTGTGTCCAATCACCCACGGCAGACGGGTAGGAAGGGCGAAGTGCGGATCTGGCTGTGTCCACTCACCCACGGGAGACGGGCAGGCAAGTCGCAGTGTGGATCTGGCTGTGTCCACTCACCCAGGGGAGACGGGCAGAGAAGGTGCTGTGTGGATCTGGCTATGTACACTGACCCACGGCAGACGGGCAGACAGGGCGCAGTGCGGATCTGGCTGTGTCCACTAAATCATGGCAGACGGTCAGGAAGGGCACAGTGCGGATCTGGCTATGTCCACTCACCCACGGGAGACGGGCAGGCAGGGCGCAGTTGGGATCTGGCTGTGTCCACTCACCCTCGAGAGATGGGAAGGCAGGGCGCAGTGCGGATCTGGCTGTGTCCACTCACCCAAGGGAGACGGGCAGGCAAGGCGCAGTGTGGATCTGGCTGTGTCCACTCACCCACGGGAGATGGGCAGAAAGGGTGCTGTGTAGATTTGGCTATGTCCACTGACTCACGGCAGACGGGCAGGCAGGGCGCAGTGCGGATCTGGCTGTGTCCAATCACCCACAGCAGACGGGCAGGCAGGGCGCAGTGCGGATCTGGCTGTCTCCACTCACCCACGGCAGACGGTCAGGCAGGGTGCAAGCGTATCTGGCTGTGTCCACTCACCCACGGGAGACGCGTATTCAAGGCGCAGTGTGGATATGGCTGTGTCCACTCACCCACGGGAGACGGGCAGAGAGGGTGCTGTGTGGATCTGGCTATGTCCACTGACCCACGGCAGACGGGCAGGCAGGGCGCAGTGCGGATCTGGCTGTGTCCACTCACCCACGGCAGACGGGCAGGCAGGGCGCAGTGCGGATCTGGCTGTGTCCAATCACCCAAGGCAGACGGGCAGGCAGGGCGCAGTGAGGATCTAGCTGTGTCCTCTCACCCACGGCAGACCGTCAGGCAGGGCGCAATGCGGATCTGGCTGTGTCCACTCACCCATGGGAGACGGGTAGGCAAGGCGCAGTGTGGATCTGGCTATGTCCACTGACCCACGCATACGGGCAGGCAGGGCGAAGTGCGGATCTGGCTGTGTTAACTCACCCACGGTAGACGGGCAGGTAGGGCGCAGTGCGGATCTGGCTGTGTCCACTCACCCACGGGAGACGGGCAAGGGGGTGCTGTGTGTATCTGGCTATGTACACTGACCTACGGCAGAAGGGAAGGCAGGGAGCACTGCGGATCTGGCTGTGTACACTCACCCACGGCAGACGTTCAGGAAGGGCGCAGTGCGGATCTGGCTCTGTCCACTGACTCACGGGAGAGGGGCAGGCAGGGCGCAGTGCGGGTCTGGCTGTGTCCAATCACCCACGGCAGACGGGCAGTCAGGGCGCAGTGCGGATCTATCTGTGTCCACTCACCCACGGCAGACGGTCAGGCAGGGCGCAGTGCGGATCTGGCTGTGTCCACTCACCCATGGGAGACGGGTAGGCAAGGCGCAGTGTGGATCTGGCTGTGTCCACTGACCCACGCAGACGGGCAGGCATGGCGCAGTTCGGATCTGGCTGTGTTAACTCACCCACGGCAGACTGGCAGGCAGGGCGCAGTGCGGATCTGGCTTTGTCCACTCACCCACGGGAGATGGGTAGACAAAGCACAGTGTGGATCTGGCTGTGTCCACTCACCCACGGGATATGGACAGAGAGGGTGCCGTGTGGATCTGGCTATGTCCACTGACCCAAAACAGACAGGTATGCAGGGCGCAGTGCGGATCTGGCTGTGTCCCCTCACCCACGGCAGACGGTCAGGCAGGGCGCAGTGCAGAATTGGCTGTGTCCACTCACCCACGGGAGACGGGTAGGCAAGGCGCAGTGTGGATCTGGCTGTGTCCACTCACTCATGGGAGACGGGCAGAGAGAGTCCTGTGTGGATCTGGCTATGTACACTGACCCACGGCAGACGGGCAGGCAGGGAGCAGTGCGGATCTGGCTGTGTCCAATCACCCACGGGAGATGGGCAGGCAGGGCACAGTGCGGATCTAGCTGTGTCCACTCACCCACGGGAGACGGGCAGGCAAGGCGCAGTGTGGATCTGGCTGTGTCCCCTCACCCACGGGAGACGGACAGAGAGGGTGCTGTGTGTATCTGGCTATGTCCACTGACCCACGGCAGACGGGCAGGCAGGGCGCAGTGCGGATCTGGCTGTGTCCACTCACCCACGGCAGACGTGAAGGCAGGGCGCAGTGCGGATCTCGCAGTGTACACTCACCCATGGGAGACGGGTAGGCAAAGCGCAGTGTGGATCTGGCTGTGTCCACTCACCCTCGGGAGATGGGCAGAGAGGGTGCCGTGTGGATCTGGCTATGTCCACTGACCCACGGCAACGGGCATGCAGGGCGCAATGCAGATCTTGCAGTGTCCCCTCACCCACGGCAGACGGTCAGGCAGGGCGCAGTGCGGAATTGGCTGTGTCCACTCACCCATGGGAGACGGGCAGAGTGAGTTCTGTGTGGATCTGGCTATGTCCACTGACCCACGGCAGACGGGCATGCAGGGCGCAGTACGGATCTGGCTGTGTCCCCTCACTCACGGCAGACGGTAGGCAGGGCGTAGTGCGGAATTGGCTGTGTCCACTCACCCACGGGAGACGGGTAGGAAAGGCGCAGTGTTGATCTGGCTGTGTCCACTCACCCACGGGAGACGGGCAGAGAGGGTGCTGTGTGGATCTGGCTATGTCCACTGACCCACGGAAGATGGGCAGGCAGGGCGCAGTGCGGATCTGGCTGTGTCCACTCAGCCACGGCAGAGGGGCAGGCAGGGCGATGTGCGGATCTGGCTGTGTCGACTCACCCACGGGAGAAGTGCAGGCAGGGCGCAGTGCGGATCTGGCTGTGTCCACTCACACATGGCAGACGGGCAGGCAGGGCACAGTGTGGATCTGGCTGTTTCCATTCACCCACGGGAGACGGGTAGGCAAGGCGCAGTGTGGATCTGGCTGTGTCCACTCAGCCACGGGAGACGGGCAGAGAGGGTGCTGTGTGGATCTGGCTATATCCACTGACCCACGGCAGACGGGCAGTCAGGGCGCAGTGCGGATCTGGCTGTGCCCACTCACCCAAGGAAGACGGGCACAAAGGGCGCAGGGCGGAACTGGCTGTGTACACTCCCCCTCGGGAGACAGGCAGGCAAGGCGCAGTGTGGATCTGGCTGTGTCCACTCACCCAAGGGAGACGGGCAGAGAGGGTGCTGTGTGGATCTGGCTATGTCCACTGACCCACGACAGACGGACAGGCAGGGCACAGTGCGGATCTGGCTGTGTCCACTCACCCACGGCAGACGGGAAGGCAGGGTGCAGTGCAGATCTGGCTGTGTCCACTCACCCATGGGAGACGGGCAGTCAATGCGCAGTGTGGATCTGGCTTTGTCCACTCACCCACGGGAGACGGGCAGGCAAGGCGCACTGTGGATATGGCTGTGTAGACTGACCCAAGGCAGACGGGCAGGCAGGGCGCAGTGCGGATCTGGCGTTTCCACTCACCCACGGGAGACGGGTAGACAAAGCACAGTGTGGATCTGGCTGTGTCCACTCACCCACGGGAGACGGGCAGAGAGGGTGCCGTGTGGATCTGGCTATGTCCACTGACCCACGGCAGACGGCCAGGCAGGGCGCAGTGCGGATCTGGCTGTGTCCAATCACCCACGGCAGACGGGTAGGAAGGGCGAAGTGCGGATCTGGCTGTGTCCACTCACCCACGGGAGACGGGCAGGCAAGTCGCAGTGTGGATCTGGCTGTGTCCACTCACCCAGGGGAGACGGGCAGAGAAGGTGCTGTGTGGATCTGGCTATGTACACTGACCCACGGCAGACGGGCAGACAGGGCGCAGTGCGGATCTGGCTGTGTCCACTAAATCATGGCAGACGGTCAGGAAGGGCACAGTGCGGATCTGGCTATGTCCACTCACCCACGGGAGACGGGCAGGCAGGGCGCAGTTGGGATCTGGCTGTGTCCACTCACCCTCGAGAGATGGGAAGGCAGGGCGCAGTGCGGATCTGGCTGTGTCCACTCACCCAAGGGAGACGGGCAGGCAAGGCGCAGTGTGGATCTGGCTGTGTCCACTCACCCACGGGAGATGGGCAGAAAGGGTGCTGTGTAGATTTGGCTATGTCCACTGACTCACGGCAGACGGGCAGGCAGGGCGCAGTGCGGATCTGGCTGTGTCCAATCACCCACAGCAGACGGGCAGGCAGGGCGCAGTGCGGATCTGGCTGTCTCCACTCACCCACGGCAGACGGTCAGGCAGGGTGCAAGCGTATCTGGCTGTGTCCACTCACCCACGGGAGACGCGTATTCAAGGCGCAGTGTGGATATGGCTGTGTCCACTCACCCACGGGAGACGGGCAGAGAGGGTGCTGTGTGGATCTGGCTATGTCCACTGACCCACGGCAGACGGGCAGGCAGGGCGCAGTGCGGATCTGGCTGTGTCCACTCACCCACGGCAGACGGGCAGGCAGGGCGCAGTGCGGATCTGGCTGTGTCCAATCACCCAAGGCAGACGGGCAGGCAGGGCGCAGTGAGGATCTAGCTGTGTCCTCTCACCCACGGCAGACCGTCAGGCAGGGCGCAATGCGGATCTGGCTGTGTCCACTCACCCATGGGAGACGGGTAGGCAAGGCGCAGTGTGGATCTGGCTATGTCCACTGACCCACGCATACGGGCAGGCAGGGCGAAGTGCGGATCTGGCTGTGTTAACTCACCCACGGTAGACGGGCAGGTAGGGCGCAGTGCGGATCTGGCTGTGTCCACTCACCCACGGGAGACGGGCAAGGGGGTGCTGTGTGTATCTGGCTATGTACACTGACCTACGGCAGAAGGGAAGGCAGGGAGCACTGCGGATCTGGCTGTGTACACTCACCCACGGCAGACGTTCAGGAAGGGCGCAGTGCGGATCTGGCTCTGTCCACTGACTCACGGGAGAGGGGCAGGCAGGGCGCAGTGCGGGTCTGGCTGTGTCCAATCACCCACGGCAGACGGGCAGTCAGGGCGCAGTGCGGATCTATCTGTGTCCACTCACCCACGGCAGACGGTCAGGCAGGGCGCAGTGCGGATCTGGCTGTGTCCACTCACCCATGGGAGACGGGTAGGCAAGGCGCAGTGTGGATCTGGCTGTGTCCACTGACCCACGCAGACGGGCAGGCATGGCGCAGTTCGGATCTGGCTGTGTTAACTCACCCACGGCAGACTGGCAGGCAGGGCGCAGTGCGGATCTGGCTTTGTCCACTCACCCACGGGAGATGGGTAGACAAAGCACAGTGTGGATCTGGCTGTGTCCACTCACCCACGGGATATGGACAGAGAGGGTGCCGTGTGGATCTGGCTATGTCCACTGACCCAAAACAGACAGGTATGCAGGGCGCAGTGCGGATCTGGCTGTGTCCCCTCACCCACGGCAGACGGTCAGGCAGGGCGCAGTGCAGAATTGGCTGTGTCCACTCACCCACGGGAGACGGGTAGGCAAGGCGCAGTGTGGATCTGGCTGTGTCCACTCACTCATGGGAGACGGGCAGAGAGAGTCCTGTGTGGATCTGGCTATGTACACTGACCCACGGCAGACGGGCAGGCAGGGAGCAGTGCGGATCTGGCTGTGTCCAATCACCCACGGGAGATGGGCAGGCAGGGCGCAGTGCGGATCTAGCTGTGTCCACTCACCCACGGGAGACGGGCAGGCAAGGCGCAGTGTGGATCTGGCTGTGTCCCCTCACCCACGGGAGACGGACAGAGAGGGTGCTGTGTGTATCTGGCTATGTCCACTGACCCACGGCAGACGGGCAGGCAGGGCGCAGTGCGGATCTGGCTGTGTCCACTCACCCACGGCAGACGTGAAGGCAGGGCGCAGTGCGGATCTCGCAGTGTACACTCACCCATGGGAGACGGGTAGGCAAAGCGCAGTGTGGATCTGGCTGTGTCCACTCACCCTCGGGAGATGGGCAGAGAGGGTGCCGTGTGGATCTGGCTATGTCCACTGACCCACGGCAACGGGCATGCAGGGCGCAATGCAGATCTTGCAGTGTCCCCTCACCCACGGCAGACGGTCAGGCAGGGCGCAGTGCGGAATTGGCTGTGTCCACTCACCCATGGGAGACGGGCAGAGTGAGTTCTGTGTGGATCTGGCTATGTCCACTGACCCACGGCAGACGGGCATGCAGGGCGCAGTACGGATCTGGCTGTGTCCCCTCACTCACGGCAGACGGTAGGCAGGGCGTAGTGCGGAATTGGCTGTGTCCACTCACCCACGGGAGACGGGTAGGCAAGGCGCAGTGTGGAACTCGCTGTGTCCAATCACCCACGGGAAACGGGCAGAGAGGGTCCTGTGTGGATCTGGCTATGTCCACTGACCCACGGCAGACGGGCAGGCAGGGCGCAGTGCGGATCTGGCTGTGTCCACTCACCCACGGCAGAAGGGCAGGAAGGGCGCAGTGCGGATCTGGCTGTGTCCACTCACCCACGGGAGACGGGCAGGCAAGGCGCAGTGTGGATCTGGCTCTGTCCACTCACCCACGGGAGACGGGCATAGAGGGTGCTGTGTGGATCTGGCTATGTCCACTGACCCACGGCAGTCGGGCAGGCAGGGCGCAGTGCGGGTCTGGCTGTGCCCCCTCACCCATAGCAGACGGTCAGGCAGGGCGCAGTGCGGATCTGGCTGTGTCCATTCAACCACGGGAGACGGGCAGGCAGGGCGCAGTGCGGATCTGGCTGTGTCCACTCACCCACGGCAGACGGGCAGGCAAGGCGCAGTGTGGATATGGCTGTGTCCACTCACCCAAAAGTGACGGACAGAGAGGGTGCAGTGTGGATCTGGCTATGTCCACTGACCCACGGCAGACGGGCAGGCAGGGCGCAGTGCGGATCTGGCTATGCCCCCTCACCCACAGCAGACGGTCAGGCAGGGCGCAGTGCGGATCTGGCTGTGTGCACTCAACCACGGGAGACGGGCAGGCAGGGCGCAGTAAGGATCTGGCTATGTTCACTCACCCACGGCAGACGGGAAGGCAGGGCGCAGTGCATATCTGGCTGTGTCCACTCACCCACGGGAGACAGGCAGAGAGGGTGCTGTGTGGATCTGGCTATGTGAACTGACCCACGGCACACGGGCAGGCAGGGCACAGTGCGGATCTGGCTGTGTCCAATCACCCACGGCAGACGAGCAGGCAGGGTGCAGTGCCGATCTGGCTGTGTCCACTCACCCATGGCAGACGGTCAGGCATGGCACAGTGCGGATCTGGCTGTGTCCAATCAACCACAGCAGACGGTCAGGCAGGGCGCAGTGCGGATCTGGCTGTGTTTACTCACCCACGGGAGACGGGCAGGCAAGGCACAGTGTGGATCTGGCTGTGTCCACTCACCCACGGCAGACGGGCAGAGAGTGTCTGTGTGGATCTGGCTATGTCCACTGACCCACGGCCGACGGGCAGGCAGGGCGCAGTGCAGATCTGGCTGTGTCCACTCACCCACGGCAGACGGTCAGGCAGGGCGCAGTGTGGATCTGGCTGTGTCCACTCACCCACGGGAGACGGGCAGGCAGGGCGCAGTGCGGATCTGGCTGTGTCCACTCACCCACGGGAGACGGGCAGGCAAGGCGCAGTGTGGATCTGGCTGTGTCCACTCACCTACGGGAGACGGGCAGAAAGGGCGCTGTGTGGATCTGGCTATGTCCACTGACCCACGGCAGACGGGCAGGCAGGGTGCAGTGCGGATCTGGCTGTGTCCACTCACTAACGGCATACGGTCAGGCAGGGCGCCGTGCGGATCTGGCTGTGTCCATTCACCCACGGCAGATGTTTAGGCAGGGCGCAGTGCGGATCTGGCTGTGTCCACTCACCCACGGGATCGGGTAGGCAAGGCACACTGTGGATCTGGCTCTGTCCACTCACCCACGGGAGACAGGCAGAGAGGGTGCTGTGTGAATCTGGCTATGTCCACTGACAAACGGCAGACGGGCAGGCAGGGCGCAGTGCGAATCTGGCTGTGTCCACTCACCCACGGGAGATGGTTGGGCAAGGCGCAGTGTTGATCTGGCTGTGTCCACTCACCCACGGGAGACGGGCAGAAAGGGCGCTGTGTGGATCTAGCTATGTCCACTGACCCACGGCAGACGGGCAGCCAGGGCGCAGTGCGGATCTGGCTGTGTCCAATCACCCACGGCAGACGGGCAGGCAGGGCGCAGTGCGGATCTGGCTGTGTCCACTCACCCAAGGCAGACGGTCAGGCAGGGCACAGTGCGGATCTGGCTGTGTCCACTCACCCACGGGAGACGGGCAGTGAGGGTGCTTTGTGGATCTGGCTACGTCCACTGACCCACGGCAGACGGGCAGGCAGGGCGCAGTGCGGATCTGGCTGTGTCCAATCACCCACGGCAGATGTTTAGGCAGGGCGCAGTGCGGATCTGGCTGTGTCCACTCACCCACGGGAGACGGGTAGGCAAGGCACACTGTGGATCTGGCTCTGTCCACTCACCCACGGGAGACAGGCAGAGAGGGTGCTGTGTGGATCTGGCTATGTCCACTTACCCATGGCAAATGGGCAGGCAGGGCGCAGTGCGGATCTGGCTGTGTCCACTCACCCACGGGAGACGGTCAGGCAGGGCGCAGTGCGGATCTGGACGTGTCCACTCACCCACGGGATACGGGCAGAGAGCGTGCTGCGTGGATCTGGCTATGTCCACTAACCCACGGGAGACGGGCAGGCAAGGCGCAGTGTGGATCTGGCTGTGTCCACTGACCCACGGGAGAGGGGCAGAAGGGGCGCTGTGCGGGTCTCGCTGTGTCCAATCACCCACGGCAGACGGGCAGTCAGGGCGCAGTGCGGATCTATCTGTGTCCACTCACCCACGGCAGACGGTCAGGCAGGGCGCAGTGCGGATCTGGCTGTGTCCACTCACCCATGGGAGATGGGTAGGCAAGGCGCAGTGTGGATCTGGCTGTGTCCACTGACCCACGCAGACGGGCAGGCATGGCGCAGTTCGGATCTGGCTGTGTTAACTCACCCACGGCAGACTGGCAGGCAGGGCGCAGTGCGGATCTGGCTTTGTCCACTCACCCACGGGAGATGGGTAGACAAAGCACAGTGTGGATCTGGCTGTGTCCACTCACCCACGGGATACGGACAGAGAGGGTGCCGTGTGGATCTGGCTATGTCCACTGACCCAAAACAGACAGGTATGCAGGGCGCAGTGCGGATCTGGCTGTGTCCCCTCACCCACGGCAGACGGTCAGGCAGGGCGCAGTGCAGAATTGGCTGTGTCCACTCACCCACGGGAGACGGGTAGGCAAGGCGCTGTGTGGATCTGGCTGTGTCCACTCACTCATGGGAGACGGGCAGAGAGAGTCCTGTGTGGATCTGGCTATGTACACTGACCCACGGCAGACGGGCAGGCAGGGAGCAGTGCGGATCTGGCTGTGTCCAATCACCCACGGGAGATGGACAGGCAGGGCGCAGTGCAGATCTGGCTGTGTCCACTCACCCACGGGAGACGGGCAGGCAAGGCGCAGTGTGGATCTGGCTGTGTCCCCTCACCCACGGGAGACGGGCAGAGAGGGTGCTGTGTGTATCTGGCTATGTCCACTGACCCACGGCAGACGGGCAGGCAGGGCGCAGTGCGGATCTGGCTGTTTCCAACCACCCACGGCAGATGGGCAGGCAGGGCGCAGTGCGGATCTGGCTGTGTCCACTGACCCACGGCAGACGGGCAGGCAGGGCGCAGTGCGGATCTGGCTGTGTCCACTCACCCATGGGAGATGGGCCGAAAAGACGCTGTGTGGATCTGGCTATATACACTGACCCACGGCAGACGGGCAGGCAGGGCGCAGTGCGGATCTG
Organism: Microcebus murinus; assembly: GCF_040939455.1. Classification (NCBI taxonomy): domain Eukaryota; kingdom Metazoa; phylum Chordata; class Mammalia; order Primates; family Cheirogaleidae; genus Microcebus; species Microcebus murinus. Next base: position 31,326,757 of record NC_134125.1, on the reverse strand, counting down.
GCTGTGTCCAATCACCCACGGGAGAAGTGCAGGCAGGGCGCAGTGCGGATCTGGCTGTGTCCACTCACCCATCGCAGACGGGCAGGCAGGGCACAGTGTGGATCTGGCTGTTTCCATTCACCCACGGGAGACGGGTAGGCAAGGTGCAGTGTGGATCTGGCTGTGTCCACTCACCCACGGGAGACGGGCAGAGAGGGTGCTGTGTGGATCTGGCTATGTCCACTGACCCAGGGCAGACGGGCAGGCAGGGCGCAGTGCGGATCTGGCTGTGTCCACTCACCCATGGCAGATGGGCAGGCAGGGCGCAGTGCGGATCTGGCTGTGTCCACTCACCCACGGGATACCGGTAGGCAAGGCGCAGTGTGGATCTGGCTGTGTCCACTCACCCAAGGGAGATGGGCAGAGAGGGTGCTGTGTGGATCTGTCTATGTCCACTGACCCACGGCAGACGGGCAGGCAGGGCGCAGTGCGGATCTGGCTGTGTCCAATCACCCCCGGCACACGGGCAGGCAGGGCGCAGTGCGGATCTGGCTGTGTCCACTCACCCACGGCAGACGTGCAGGCAGGGCGCAGTGCGGATCTCGCAGTGTCCACTCACCCAAGGGAGACGGGTAGGCAAAGCGCAGTGTGGATCTGGCTGTGTCCACTCACCCTCGGGAGACGGGCAGAGAGGGTGCCGAGTGGATCTGGCTATGTCCACTGACCCACGGCAACGGGCATGCAGGGCGCAATGCGGATCTTGCTGTGTCCCCTCACCCACGGCAGACGGTCAGGCAGGGCGCAGTGCGGAATTGGCTGTGTCCACTCACCCATGGGAGACGGGCAGAGTGAGTTCTGTGTGGATCTGGCTATGTCCACTGACCCACGGCAGACGGGCATGCAGGGCGCAGTACGGATCTGGCTGTGTCCCCTCACTCACGGCAGACGGTAGGCAGGGCGTAGTGCGGAATTGGCTGTGTCCACTCACCCACGGGAGACGGGTAGGCAAGGCGCAGTGTGGACCTCGCTGTGTCCAATCACCCACGGGAAACGGGCAGAGAGGGTCCTGTGTGGATCTGGCTATGTCCACTGACCCACGGCAGACGGGCAGGCAGGGCGCAGTGCGGATCTGGCTGTGTCCACTCACCCACGGCAGAAGGGCAGGCAGGGCGCAGTGCGGATCTGGCTGTGTCCACTCACCCACGGGAGACGGGCAGGCAAGGCGCAGTGTGCATCTGGCTCTGTCCACTCACCCATGGGAGACGGACAGAGAGGGTGCTGTGTGGACCTGGCTATGTCCACTGACCCACGGCAGTCGGGCAGGCAGGGCGCTGTGCGGGTCTGGCTGTGCCCCCTCACCCATAGCAGACGGTCAGGCAGGGCACAGTGCGGATCTGGCTGTGTCCATTCAACCACGGGAGACGGGCAGGCAGGGCGCAGTGCGGATCTGGCTGTGTCCACTCACCCACGGCAGACGGGCAGGCAAGGCGCAGTGTGGATATGGCTGTGTCCACTCACCCAAAAGAGACGGACAGAGAGGGTGCAGTGTGGATCTGGCTTTGTCCACTGACCCACGGCAGACGGGCAGGCAGGGCGCAGTGCGGATCTGGCTATGCCCCCTCACCCACAGCAGACGGTCAGGCAGGGCGCAGTGCGGATCTGGCTGTGTGCACTCAACCACGGTAGACGGGCAGGCAGGGCGCAGTAAGGATCTGGCTATGTTCACTCACCCACGGCAGACGGGCAGGCAGGGCGCAGTGCATATCTGGCTGTGTCCACTCACCCAAGGGAGACAGGCAGAGAGGGTGCTGTGTGGATCTGGCTATGTGAACTGACCCACGGCACACGGGCAGGCAGGGCGCAATGCGGATCTGGCTGTGTCCAATCACCCACGGCCGACGAGCAGGCAGGGTGCAGTGCCGATCTGGCTGTGTCCACTCACCCACGGCAGACGGTCAGGCAGGGCGCAGTGCGGATCTGGCTGTGTCCAATCAACCACAGCAGACGGTCAGGCAGGGCGCAGTGCGGATCTGGCTGTGTTTACTCACCCATGGGAGACGGCAGGCAAGGCACAGTGTGGATCTGGCTGTGTCCACTCACCCACGGCAGACGGGCAGAGAGTGTCTGTGTGGATCTGGCTATGTACACTGACCCACGGCCGACCGGCAGGCAGGGCGCAGTGCGGATCTGGCTGTGACCACTCACCCACGGCGGACGGTCAGGCAGGGCGCAGTGTGGATCTGGCTGTGTCCACTCACCCACGGGAGACGGGCAGGCAGGGCGCAGTGAGGATCTGGCTGTGTCCACTCACCCACGGTAGACGGGCAGGCAGGGCACAGTGCGGATCTGGCTGTGTCCACTCACCCACGGGAGACGGGCAGGCAGGGCGCAGTGCGGATCGGGCTGTGTCCACTCACCAACGGGAGACGGGCAGGCAAGGCGCAGTGTGGATTTTGCTGTGTCCACTCACCCCCGGGGGACTGGCAGAAAGGGTGCTGTGTGGATCTGGCTATGTCCACTGACCCACGGCAGACGGGCAGGCAGGGCGCAGTGCGGATCTGGCTGTGTCCACTCACCCATGGGAGTCGGGCCGGCAGGGCGCAGTGAGGATCTTGCTGTGTCCACTCACTCAAGGGGGACGGGTAGGCAAGGCGCAGTGTGGATCTGGCTGTGTCCACTCACCCACGGGAGACGGGCAGAGACGGTGCTGTGTGGATCTGGCTATGTCCACTGAACCACGGCAGACGGGCAGGCAGGGGGCAGTTCGGATCTGGCTGTGTCCACTCACCCATGTGAGACGGGCAGGCAAGGCGCAGTGTGGATCTGGCTGTGTCCACTCACCCACGGGAGACGGGCAGAACGGGCGCAGTGTGGATCTGGCTGTGTCCTCTCACCCACGGGAGACGGGCAGAGAGTGTCCTTTGTGGATCTGGCTATGTCCAATTACCCACGGCAGAAGGGCAGGCAGGGCGCAGTGCGGATATGGCTGTGTCCACTCACCCAAGGGGGACGGGTAGGCAAGGCGCAGTTTGGATATGGCTGTGTCCACTCACCCACGGGAGACGGGCAGAGAGTGTCCTTTGTGGATCTGGCTATGTCCAATTACCCACGGCAGACGGGCAGGCAGGGCGCAGTGCCGATATGGCTGTGTCCACTCACCCACGGGGGACGGGCAGGCAAGGCGCAGTGCGGATCTGGCTGTGTCCACTCACCCACGGCAGACGGGCAGGCAGGGCGCAGTGCGGATCTGGCTGTGTCCACTTACCAACGGGAGACGGGTAGGCAAAGCGCACTGTGGATATGGCTGTGTCCACTCACCCACGGGAGACGGGCAGAGAGGGTGCCGTGTGGATCTGGCTATGTCCACTGACCCACGGCAGACGGGTAGGCAGGGCGCAGTGAGGATCTGGCTGTGTTCCCTCACCCACGGCAGACGGTCAGGCAGGTCGCAGTGTGGATCTGGCTGTGTCCACTCACCCACGGGAGACGGGTAGGCAAGGCGCACTGTGGATCTGGCTGTGTGCACTCACCCACGGGAGACGGGCAGAGAGGGTGCTGTGTGGATCTGGCTATGTCCACTGACCCACGACAGACGTGCAGGCAGGGCGCAGTGCGGATCTGGCTGTGTCCAATCACCCACGGCAGACGGTCAGGCAGGGCGCAGTGCGGATCTGGCTGTGTCCACTCACCCACGGAGGACGGTCAGGCAAGGCGCAGTGCGGATCTGGCTGTGTTCACTCTTCCACGGGAGACGGGCAGGCAGGGCGCAGTGCGGATCTGGCTGTGACCACTCACACACGGCAGACAGGCAGGCAGTGCGTAGTGCGGATCTGTCTGTGTCCACTCACCCACGGCAGACTGTCAGGAAGGGCGCAGTGCGGATCTGGCTGTGTCCACTCACCCACGGGAGACGGGCAGGCAGGGCGCAGTGCGGATCTGGCTGTGTCCAATCACCCACGGCAGACGGGAAGGCAGGGCGCAGTGCGGATCTGGCTGTGTCCAATTACCCACGGCAGACGGGCAGGCAGGGCGCATTGCGAATCTGGCTGTGTCCACTCACCCACGGCAGACGGGCAGGCAGGGCGCAGTGCGGATCTGGCTGTGTCCACTTACCAACGGGAGACGGGTAGGCAAAGCGCACTGTGGATCTGGCTGTGTCCACTCCCCCACGGGAGACTGGCAGAGAGGGTGCCGTGTGGATCTGGCTATGTCCACTGACCCACGGCAGACGGGTAAGCAGGGCGCTGTGAGGATCTGGTTGTGTTCCCTCACTCACGGCAGACGGTCAGGCAGGGCGCAGTGCGGATCTGGCTGTGTCCACTCACCCACGGGAGACGGGTAGGCAAGGCGCACTGTGGATCTGGCTGTGTGCACTCACCCACGGGAGATGGGCAGAGAGGGTGCTGTGTGGATCTGGCTATGTCCACTGACCCACGACAGACGTGCAGGCAGGGCGCAGTGCGGATCTGGCTGTGTCCAATCACCCACGGCAGACGGTCAGGCAGGGCGCAGTGCGGATCTGGCTGTGTCCACTCACCCACGGGGGACGGTCAGGCAGGGCGCAGTGCGGATCTGGCTGTGTCCACTCACCCACGGGAGACGGGCACAGAGGGTGCTGTGTGGATCTGGCTATGTCCACTCACCCACGGGAGACGGTCAGGTAAGGCGAGTGTGGATCTGGCTGTGTCCACTCACCCACGGGAGATGGTTAGAGAGGGTGCTGTGTGGATCTGGCTATGTACACTGACCCACTGCAGACGGGCAAGCAGGGCGCAGTGCGGATCTGGCTGTGTCCACTCACCCACGGCAGACGGTCAGTCAGGGCGCAGTGCAGATCTGGCGATGTCCACTCACCAACGGGAGACGGGCAGGCAGGGCGCAGTGCGTATCTGGCTGTGTCCACTCTTCCACGGGAGACGGGCAGGCAGGGCTCAGTGCGGATCTGGCTGTGTCCACTCACACACGGCAGACAGGCAGGCAGGGCGTAGTGCGGATCTGGCTGTGTCCACTCACCCACGGCAGACGGTCAGGAAGGGCGCAGTGCGGATCTGGCTGTGTCCACTGACCCACGGGTGACGGGCAGGCAGGGCGCAGTGCGGATCTGGCTGTGTCCAATCACCCACGGCAGACGGGCAGGCAGGGCGCAGTGCGGATCTGGCTCTGTCCAATCACCCACGGCAGACAGTCAGGAAGGGCGCAGTGCGGATCTGGCTGTGTCCACTCACCCACCTGAGACGGGCAGGCAGGGCGCAGTGCGGATCTGGCTGTGTCCTATCACCCACGGCAGACGGGCAAGCAGGGCGCAGTGCGGATCTGGCTGGGTACCCTCACCCACGGGAGACGGGCAGAGAGGGTGCCGTGTGGATCTGGCTATGTCCACTGACCCACGGCAGACGGGTAGGCAGGGCGCAGTGAGGATCTGGCTGTGTTCCCTCACCCACGGCAGACGGTCAGGCAGGGCGCAGTGAGGATCTGGCTGTGTCCACTCACCCACGCGAGACGGGTAGGCAAGGCGCACTGTGGATCTGGCTGTGTGCACTCACCCACGGGAGACGGGCAGAGAGGCTGCTGTGTGGATCTGGCTATGTCCACTGACCCACGACAGACGGGCAGGTAGGGCGCAGTGCGGATCTGGCTGTGTCCACTCACACACGGCACACGGGCAGGCAGGGCGATGTCCGGATCTGGCTGTGTCCACTCACCCACGGGAGACGGGCAGGCAAGTCGCAGTGTGGATCTGGCTGTGTCCACTCACCCACGGGAGACGGGTAGAGAGGGTGCTGTGTTGATCTGGCTATATCCACTGACCCACGGGAGACGGGCCGGCAGGGCGCAGTGCGCATCTGGCTTTGTCCACTCACCAATGGCAGACGGTCAGGCAGGGCGCAGAGCGTATCTGGCTGTGTCCACTCATCCACGGGAGACGGGCAGGCAGGGCACAGTGCGGATCTGGCTGTGTCCACTCACCCACGGCACACGGGCAGGCAGGGCGCAGTGCGGATCTGGCTGTGTCAACTCACCCACGAAAGACGGGCAGGCAAGGCGCAGTGTGGATCTGGCTGTGTCCACTCACCCACGGGACATGGGCAGTGAGGGTGCTGTGTGGATCTGGCTATGTCCACTGACCCACGGAAGACGGTCAGGCAGGGCGCAGTGGGGATCTGGCTGTGTCCAATCATCCACGGCAGACGCTCAGGCAGGGTGCAGTGCGGATCTGGCTGTGTCCACTCACCCACGGGAGACGGGCAGGCAAGGCGCACTGTGGATCTGGCTGTGACCACTCACCCACGGGAGACAGGCAGAGAGGGTGCTGGGTGGATCTAGCTATGTCCACTGACCCACTGCAGACGGGCATGCAGGGCACAGTGCGGATCTGGGTGTGTCAAATCACCTGCGGCAGACGGGCAGGCAGGGCGAAGTGCGGATCTGGCTGTGTCCACTCACCCACGGCAGTCGGGCAGGCAAGGCGCAGTGTGGATCTGGCTGGGTCCACTCACCCACGGGAGACGGGCAGGCAAGGCGCAGTGTGGATCTGGCTGTGTCCACTCACCCACGGCAGACGGGCAGGCAGGGCGCAGTGCGGATCTGGCTGTGTCCACTCACCCACGGAAGACGGTCAGGCAGGGCGCAGTGCGGATGTGGCTGTGTCCACTCACCCACGGGAGACGGCTAGGCAAGGCGCAGTGTGGATCTGGCTGTGTCCACTCACCCACGGGAGACGGGCAGAGAGGGTGCTGTGTGGATCTGGCTATGTCCACTGAACCACGGCAGACGGACAGGCAGGGCGTACTGCGGATCTGGCTGTGTCCACTCACGCACGGCAGACGTGTAGGCAGGGCGCAGTGCGGATCTGGCTGTGTCCACTCACCCACGGGGGACGGGCAGAGACGGTGCTGTGTGGACCTGGCTATGTCCACTCACCCACTGCAGACGGGCAGGCAGGGCGCACTGCGGATATGGTTGTGTCCACTCACCCATGGCAGACGGGCAGGCAGGGCACAGTGGGGATCTGGCTGTGTCCACTCACACACGGCAGACAGTCAGGCAGGGCGAAGTGCGGATCTGGCTGTGTCCACTCACACACGGCAGACAGTCAGGCAGGGCGAAGTGCGGATCTGGCTGTGTCCACTCACCCACGGCAGACGGTCAGGAAGGGCGCAGTGCGGATCTGGCTGTGTCCACTCACCCACGGGAGACGGGCAGGCAGGGCGCAGTGCGAATCTGGCTGTGTCCAATCACCCACGGCAGACGGGCAGGCAGGGCGCAGTGCGGATCTGGCTCTGTCCACTCACCCACGGGAGACGGGCAGGCAAGGCGCAGTGTGGATCTGGCTGTGTCCACTCACCCACGGGAGACGGGCAGAACGGGCGCTGTGTGGATCTGGCTATGTCCACTGACCGACGGCAGACGGGTAGGCAGGGCGCAGTGCGGATCTGGCTGTGTCCACTCACCCACGGGAGACGGGCAGGCAGGGCGCAGTGCGGATCAGGCTGTGTCCACTCACCAACGGGAGACGGGCAGGCAAGGCGCAGTGTGGATTTTGCTGTGTCCACTCACCAACGGGAGACGGGCAAGGGGGTGTTGTGTGGATCTGGCTATGTACACTGACCCAGGGCAGACGGGCAGGCAGGGCGGTGTGCGGATCTGGCTGTGTCCACTCACCCACGGGAGACGAGGAGAGAGGGTGCCGAGTGGATCTGGCTATGTCCACTGACCCACGGCAGACGGGCATGCAGGGCGAAGTGCAGATCTGGCTGTGTCCCCTAACTCACGGCAGACGGGCAGGCAGGGCGCAGTGCGGATATGGCTGTGTCCACTCACCCACGGGAGACGGGCAGGCAAGGCGCACTGAGGATCTGGCTGTGTCCACTCACCCACGGCAGACGGGCAGGCAGGGCGCAGTGCGGATCTGGCTGTGTCCACTTATCAACGGGAGACGGGTAGGCAAAGCGCACTGTGGATCTGGCTGTGTCCACTCACCCACGGGAGACGGGCAGAGAGGGTGCCGTGTGGATCTGGCTATGTCCACTGACCCACGGCAGACGGGTAGGCAGGGCGCAGTGAGGATCTGGCTGTGTTCCCTCACCCACGGCAGACGGTCAGGCAGGGCACAGTGCGGATCTGGCTGTGTCCACTCACCCACGGGAGACGGGTAGGCAATGCGCACTGTGGATCTGGCTGTGTGCACTCACCCACGGGAGACGGGCAGAGAGGGTGCTGTGTGGATCTGGCTATGTCCACTGACCCACGACAGACGGGCAGGCAGGGCGCAGTGCGGATCTGGCTGTGTCCGCTCACCCACGGCACACGGGCAGGCAGGGCGATGTCCGGATCTGTCTGTGTCCACTCACCCACGGGAGACGGGCAGGCAAGTCGCAGTGTGGATCTGGCTGTGTCCACTCACCCACGGGAGACGGGCAGAGAGGGCGCTGTGTGGATCTGGCTATGTCCACTGACCCACGGCAGACGGACAGGCAGGGCGCAGTGCGGATCTGGCTTTGTCCACTCACCCACGGCAGACGGTCAGGCAGGGCGCAGTGCGGATCTGGCTGTGTCCTCTCACCCACGGGAGACGGGCAGGCAGGGCACAGTGCGGATCTGGCTGTGTCCACTCACCCACGGCAGACGGGCAGGCAGGGCGCAGTGCGGATCTGGCTGTGTCCACTCACCCACGGGAGACGGGCAGGCAAGGCGCAGTGTGGATCTGGCTGTGTCCACTCACCCACGGGACATGGGCAGAGAGGGTGCTGTGTGGATCTGGCTATGTCCACTGACCCACGGAAGACGGGCAGGCAGGGCGCAGTGGGGATCTGGCTGTGTCCAATAACCCACGGCATACGCTCAGGCAGGGTGCAGTGCGGATCTGGCTGTGTCCACTCACCCACGGGAGACGGGCAGGCAAGGCGCACTGTGGATCTGGCTGTGACCACTCACCCACGGGAGACAGGCAGAGAGGGTGCTTTGTGGATCTAGCTATGTCCACTGACCCACTGCAGACGGGCAGGCAGGGCACAGTGCGGATCTGGGTGTGTCAAATCACCGGCGGTAGACGGGCATGCAGGGCGCAGTGCGGATCTGGCTGTGTCCGCTCACCCACGGGAGAAGGACAGAGAGGGTGCTTTGTGGATCTGAATATGACCACTACCCACGGCAGACGGGCAGGCAGGGCGCAGTGCGGATCTGGCTGTGTCCACTCAACCACGGCAGACGGGCAGGCAGGGCGCAGAGCGGATCTGGCTGTGTCCACTCACCCAAGGGGGACGGGTAGGCAAGGCGCAGTGTGGATCTGGCTGTGTCCAATCACCCACGGGAGACGGGCAGAGAGTGTCCTTTGTGGATCTGGCTATGTCCAATTACCCACGGCAGACGGGCATGCAGGGCACAGTGCGGATATGGCTGTGTCCACTCACCCAAGGGGGACGGGTACGCAAGGCGCAGTGTGGATCTGGCTGTGTCCACTCACCCATGGGAGACGGGCAGAGAGTGTCCTTTGTGGATCTGGCTATGTCCAATTACCCACGGCAGACGGGCAGGCAGGGCGCAGTGCGGATATGGCTGTGTCCACTCACCCACGGGAGACGGGCAGGCAAGGCGCACTGAGAATCTGGCTGTGTCCACTCACCCACGGCAGACGGACAGGCAGGGCGCAGTGCGGATCTGGCTGTGTCCACTTATCAACGGGAGACGGGTAGGCAAAGCGCACTGTGGATCTGGCTGTGTCCACTCACCCACGGGAGACGGGCAGAGAGGGTGCCGTGTGGATCTGGCTATGTCCACTGACCCACGGCAGACGGGTAGGCAGGGCGCAGTGAGGATCTGGCTGTGTTCCCTCACTCACGGCAGACGGGCAGGCAGGGCGCATTGCGGATCTGGCTGTGTCCACTGACCCACGGGAGACGGGCAGGCAAGGCGCAGTGTGGATCTGGCTGTGTCCACTCACCCACGGGACATGGGCAGAGAGGGTGCTGTGTGGATCTGGCTATGTCCACTGACCCACGGAAGACGGGCAGGCAGGGCGCAGTGGGGATCTGGCTGTGTCCAATAACCCACGGCAGACGCTCAGGCAGGGTGCAGTGCGGATCTGGCTGTGTCCACTCACCCAGGGGAGACGGGCAGGCAAGGCGCACTGTGGATCTGGCTGTGACCACTCACCCACGGTAGACAGGCAGAGAGGGTGCTTTGTGGATCTAGCTATGTCCACTGACCCACTGCAGACGGGCAGGCAGGGCACAGTGCGGATCTGGGTGTGTCAAATCACCGGCGGCAGACGGGCAGGCAGGGCGCATTGCGGATCTGGCTGTGTCCACTCACCCACGGCAGACGGTCAGGCAGGGTGCAGTGCGGATCTGGCTGTGTCCACTCACCAATAGGAGACGGGTAGGCAAGGCGCAGTGTGGATCTGGCTGTGTCCACTCACCCACGGGAGACGGGCAGAGAGGGTGCCGTGTGGATCTGGCTATGTCCACTGACCCACGGCAGACGGGTAGGCAGGGCGCAGTGAGGATCTGGCTGTGTTCCCTCACCCACGGCAGACGGTCAGGCAGGGCGCAGTGCGGATCTGGCTGTGTCCACTCACCAACGGGAGACGGGTAGGCAATGCGCACTGTGGATCTGGCTGTGTGCACTCACCCACGGGAGACGGGCAGAGAGGGTGCTGTGTGGATCTGGCTATGTCCACTGACCCACGACAGACGGGCAGGCAGGGCGCAGTGCGGATCTGGCTGTGTCCGCTCACCCACGGCACACGGGCAGGCAGGGCGATGTCCGGATCTGTCTGTGTCCACTCACCCACGGGAGACGGGCAGGCAAGTCGCAGTGTGGATCTGGCTGTGTCCACTCACCCACGGGAGACGGGCAGAGAGGGCGCTGTGTGGATCTGGCTATGTCCACTGACCCACGGCAGACGGACAGGCAGGGCGCAGTGCGGATCTGGCTTTGTCCACTCACCCACGGCAGACGGTCAGGCAGGGCGCAGTGCGGATCTGGCTGTGTCCTCTCACCCACGGGAGACGGGCAGGCAGGGCACAGTGCGGATCTGGCTGTGTCCACTCACCCACGGCAGACGGGCAGGCAGGGCGCAGTGCGGATCTGGCTGTGTCCACTCACCCACGGGAGACGGGCAGGCAAGGCGCAGTGTGGATCTGGCTGTGTCCACTCACCCACGGGACATGGGCAGAGAGGGTGCTGTGTGGATCTGGCTATGTCCACTGACCCACGGAAGACGGGCAGGCAGGGCGCAGTGGGGATCTGGCTGTGTCCAATAACCCACGGCATACGCTCAGGCAGGGTGCAGTGCGGATCTGGCTGTGTCCACTCACCCACGGGAGACGGGCAGGCAAGGCTCACTGTGGATCTGGCTGTGACCACTCACCCACGGGAGACAGGCAGAGAGGGTGCTTTGTGGATCTAGCTATGTCCACTGACCCACTGCAGACGGGCAGGCAGGGCACAGTGCGGATCTGGGTGTGTCAAATCACCGGCGGTAGACGGGCAGGCAGGGCGCAGTGCGGATCTGGCTGTGTCCGCTCACCCACGGGAGACGGACAGAGAGGGTGCTTTGTGGATCTGAATATGACCACCACCCACGGCAGACGGGCAGGCAGGGCGCAGTGCGGATCTGGCTGTGTCCACTCAACCACGGCAGACGGGCAGGCAGGGCGCAGTGCGGATCTGGCTGTGTCCACTCACCCAAGGGGGACGGGTAGGCAAGGCGCAGTGTGGATCTGGCTGTGTCCAATCACCCACGGGAGACGGGCAGAGAGTGTCCTTTGTGGATCTGGCTATGTCCAATTACCCACGGCAGACGGGCATGCAGGGCGCAGTGCGGATATGGCTGTGTCCACTCACCCAAGGGGGACGGGTACGCAAGGCGCAGTGTGGATCTGGCTGTGTCCACTCACCCATGGGAGACGGGCAGAGAGTGTCCTTTGTGGATCTGGCTATGTCCAATTACCCACGGCAGACGGGCAGGCAGGGCGCAGTGCGGATATGGCTGTGTCCACTCACCCACGGGAGACGGGCAGGCAAGGCGCACTGAGAATCTGGCTGTGTCCACTCACCCACGGCAGACGGACAGGCAGGGCGCAGTGCGGATCTGGCTGTGTCCACTTATCAACGGGAGACGGGTAGGCAAAGCGCACTGTGGATCTGGCTGTGTCCACTCACAAACGGGAGACGGGCAGAGAGGGTGCCGTGTGGATCTGGCTATGTCCACTGACCCACGGCAGACGGGTAGGCAGGGCGCAGTGAGGATCTGGCTGTGTTCCCTCACTCACGGCAGACGGGCAGGCAGGGCGCAGTGCGGATCTGGCTGTGTCCACTGACCCACGGGAGACGGGCAGGCAAGGCGCAGTGTGGATCTGGCTGTGTCCACTCACACACGGGACATGGGCAGAGAGGGTGCTGTGTGGATCTGGCTATGTCCACTGACCCACGGAAGACGGGCAGGCAGGGCGCAGTAGGGATCTGGCTGTGTCCAATAACCCACGGTAGACGCTCAGGCAGGGTGCAGTGCGGATCTGGCTGTGTCCACTCACCCACGGGAGACGGGCAGGCAAGGCGCACTGTGGATCTGGCTGTGACCACTCACCCACGGTAGACAGGCAGAGAGGGTGCTTTGTGGATCTAGCTATGTCCACTGACCCACTGCAGACGGGCAGGCAGGGCACAGTGCAGATCTGGGTGTGTCAAATCACCGGCGGCAGACGGGCAGGCAGGGCGCATTGCGGATCTGGCTGTGTCCACTCACCCACGGCAGACGGTCAGGCAGGGTGCAGTGCGGATCTGGCTGTGTCCACTCACCCACGGGAGACAGGTAGGCAAGGCGCAGTGTGGATCTGGCTGTGTCCACTCACCCACGGGAGACGGACAGAGAGGGTGCTTTGTGGATCTGACTATGTCCACTACCCACGGCAGACGGGCAGGCAGGGCGCAGTGCGGATCTGGCTGTGTCAACTCACCCACGGCAGACGGGCAGGCAGGGTGATGTCCGGATCTGGCTGTGTCCACTCACCCACGGGAGACGGGCAGAAAAGTCTCAGTGTGGATCTGGCTGTGTCCACTCACCCACGGGAGACGAGCAGAGAGGGTGCTGTGTGGATCTGGCTATGTCCACTGACCCACGGCAGACGGACAGGTAGGGCGCAGTGCGGATCTGGCTTTGTCCACTCACCCACGCGAGACGGTCAGGCAGGGCGCAGTGCGGATCTGGCTGTGTCCACTCACCCACGGGAGACGGGCAGGCAGGGAACAGTGCGGATCTGGCTGTGTCCACTCACCCACGGCAGACGGGCAGGCAGGGCGCAGTGCGGATCTGGCTGTGTCCACTCACCCACGGGACTTGGGCAGAGAGGGTGCTGTGTGGATCTGGCTATGTCCACTGACCCACGGAAGACGGGCAGGCAGGGCTCAGTGGGGATCTGGCTGTGTCCACTCACCCACGGCAGACGGTCAGGCAGGGCGCAGTGAGGATCTGGCTGTGTCCACTAACCCACGGGAGACGGGTAGGCAAGGCGCAGTGTTGATCTGGCTGTGTCCACTCACCCACGGGAGACGGGCAGAGCGGGTGCTGTGTGGATCTGGCTATGTCCACTGACCCACGGAAGACGGGCAGGCAGGGCGCAGTGGGGATCTGGCTGTGTCCAATCACCCACGGCAGACGCTCAGGCAGGGTGCAGTGCGGATCTGGCTGTGTCCACTCACCCCCGGGAGACGGGCAGGCAAGGCGCACTGTGGATCTGGCTGTGACCACTCACCCACGGGAGACAGGCAGAGAGGGTGCTGGGTGGATCTAGCTATGTCCTCTGACCCACTGCAGATGGGCAGGCAGGGCACAGTGCGGATCTGGGTGTGTCAAATCACCGGCGGCGGACGGGCAGGCAGGGCGCAGTGCGGATCTGGCTGTGTCCACTCACCCACGGCAGACGGTCAGCAGGGTGCAGTGCGGATCTCGCTGTGTCCACTCACCCACGGGAGACAGGTAGGCAACGCGCAGTGTGGATCTGGCTGTGTCCACTCACCCACGGGAGACGGACAGAGAGGGTGCTTTGTGGATCTGACTATGTCCACTACCCACGGCAGACGGGCAGGCAGGGCGCAGTGCGGATCTGGCTGTGTCCACTCAACCACGGCAGACGGGCAGGCAAGGCGCAGTGTGGATCTGGCTGTGTGCACTAACCCAAGGGAGACGGGCAAGGGGGTGCTGTGTGTATCTGGCTATGTACACTGACCTACGGCAGACGGGAAGGCAGGGAGCAGTGCGGATCTGGCTGTGTCCACTCACCCACGGCAGACGTTCAGGAAGGGCGGAGTGCGGATCTGGCTCTGTCCACTCACTCACGGGAGACGGGCAGGCAGGGCGCCGTGCGGATCTGGCTGTGTCCACTCACCCACGGGATACGGGCAGACAGGGCGCTGTGTGGATCTGGCTATGTCCACTGACCCACATCAGACGGGAAGGCAGGGCGCAGTGCGGATCTGGCTGTGTCCAATCACCCACGGCAGACGGGTAGGAAGGGCGAAGTGCGGACCTGGCTGTGTCCACTCACCCAAGGCAGACGGTAAGGCAGGGCGCAGTGCGGATCTGGCTGTGTGCACTCACCCATGGGAGACGGGTAGGCAAAGCGCAGTGTGGATCTAGCTGTGTCCACTGACCCACGCAGACGGACAGGCAGGGAGCAGTCCGGATCTGGCTGTGTTAACTCACCCACGGCCGACGGGCAGTCAGGGCGCAGTGCGGATCTGGCTGTGTCCACTCACCCACGGGAGACGGGCAAGGGGGTGCTGTGTGTATCTGGCTATGTACACTGACCTACGGCAGACGGGAAGGCAGGGAGCAGTGCGGATCTGGCTGTGTCCACTCACCCACGGCAGACGTTCAGGAAGGGCGGAGTGCGGATCTGGCTCTGTCCACTCACTCACGGGAGACGGGCAGGCAGGGCGCAGTGCGGATCTGGCTGTGTCCACTCACCCACGGGTTACGGGCAGACAGGGCGCTCTGTGGATCTGGCTATGTCCACTGACCCACGTCAGACGGGAAGGCAGGGCGCAGTGCGGATCTGGCTGTGTCTAATCACCCACGGCAGACGGGCAGTAAGGGCGCAGTGCGGACCTGGCTGTGTCCACTCACCCACGGCAGACGGTCAGGCAGGGCGCAGTGCGGATCTGGCTGTGTCCACTCACCCATGGGAGACGGGTAGGCAAGGCGCAGTGTGGATCTAGCTGTGTCCACTGACCCACGCAGACGGACAGGCAGGGCGCAGTGCGGATCTGGCTGTGTTAACTCACCCACGGCTGACGGGCAGGCAGGGCGCAGTGCGGATCTGGCTGTGTCCACTCACCCACGGGAGACAAGTAGACAAAGCACAGTGCGGATCTGGCTGTGTCCACTCACCCACGGGAGACGGGCAGAGAGGGTGCCGTGTGGATCTGGCTATGTCCACTGACCCACAACAGACAGGCATGCAGGGCCCAGTGCGGATCTGGCTGTGTCCCCTCACCCACGGCAGACGGTCAGGCAGGGCGCAGTGCGGATCTGGCGGTGTCAACTCACCCACGGAATACGGGTAGGCAAGGCGCAGTGTGGATCTGGCTGTGTCCACTCACCCACGGGAGACGGGCAGAGAGGGTGCTGTGTGGATCTGGCTATGTACACTGACCCATGGCAGACGGGCAGGCAGGGCGCAGTGCGGATCTGGCTGTGTCCAATCACCCACGGGAGACGGGCAGGCAGGGCGCAGTGTGGATCTGGCTGTGTCCACTCACCCACGAGAGACGGGCAGGCAGGGAGCAGTGCGGATCTGGCTGTGTCCACTCACCCACGGGAGACGGGCAGGCAAGGCGCAGTTTCGATCTGGCTGTGTCCACTCACCCACGGGAGACGGACAGAGAGGGTGCTGTGTGGATCTGGCTATGTCCACTGACCCACGGCAGATGGGCAAGCAAGGCGCAGTGCGGATCTGGCTGTGTCCAATCACCCACGGCAGACGGTCAGGCAGGGCGCAGTGCGGATCTTGCTGTGTCCACTCACCCACGGCAGACGGTCAGGCAGGGCGCAGTGCGGATCTGGCTGTGTCCACTAACCCACGGGAGACGGGTAGGAAAGGCGCAGTGTTGATCTGGCTGTGTCCACTCACCCACGGGAGACGGGCAGAGAGGGTGCTGTGTGGATCTGGCTATGTCCACTGACCCACGGAAGACGGGCAGGCAGGGCGCAGTGCGGATCTGGCTGTGTCCACTCAGCCACGGCAGAGGGGCAGGCAGGGCGATGTGCGGATCTGGCTGTGTCGACTCACCCACGGGAGAAGTGCAGGCAGGGCGCAGTGCGGATCTGGCTGTGTCCACTCACACATGGCAGACGGGCAGGCAGGGCACAGTGTGGATCTGGCTGTTTCCATTCACCCACGGGAGACGGGTAGGCAAGGCGCAGTGTGGATCTGGCTGTGTCCACTCAGCCACGGGAGACGGGCAGAGAGGGTGCTGTGTGGATCTGGCTATATCCACTGACCCACGGCAGACGGGCAGTCAGGGCGCAGTGCGGATCTGGCTGTGCCCACTCACCCAAGGAAGACGGGCACAAAGGGCGCAGGGCGGAACTGGCTGTGTACACTCACCCACGGGAGACAGGCAGGCAAGGCGCAGTGTGGATCTGGCTGTGTCCACTCACCCAAGGGAGACGGGCAGAGAGGGTGCTGTGTGGATCTGGCTATGTCCACTGACCCACGACAGACGGACAGGCAGGGCACAGTGCGGATCTGGCTGTGTCCACTCACCCACGGCAGACGGGAAGGCAGGGTGCAGTGCAGATCTGGCTGTGTCCACTCACCCATGGGAGACGGGCAGGCAATGCGCAGTGTGGATCTGGCTTTGTCCACTCACCCACGGGAGACGGGCAGGCAAGGCGCACTGTGGATATGGCTGTGTAGACTGACCCAAGGCAGACGGGCAGGCAGGGCGCAGTGCGGATCTGGCGTTTCCACTCACCCACGGGAGACGGGCAGGCAAGTCGCAGTGTGGATCTGGCTGTGTCCACTCACCCAGGGGAGACGGGCAGAGAAGGTGCTGTGTGGATCTGGCTATGTACACTGACCCACGGCAGACGGGCAGACAGGGCGCAGTGCGGATCTGGCTGTGTCCACTAAATCATGGCAGACGGTCAGGAAGGGCACAGTGCGGATCTGGCTATGTCCACTCACCCACGGGAGACGGGCAGGCAGGGCGCAGTTGGGATCTGGCTGTGTCCACTCACCCTCGAGAGATGGGAAGGCAGGGCGCAGTGCGGATCTGGCTGTGTCCACTCACCCAAGGGAGACGGGCAGGCAAGGCGCAGTGTGGATCTGGCTGTGTCCACTCACCCACGGGAGATGGGCAGAAAGGGTGCTGTGTAGATTTGGCTATGTCCACTGACTCACGGCAGACGGGCAGGCAGGGCGCAGTGCGGATCTGGCTGTGTCCAATCACCCACAGCAGACGGGCAGGCAGGGCGCAGTGCGGATCTGGCTGTCTCCACTCACCCACGGAAGACGGTCAGGCAGGGTGCAAGCGTATCTGGCTGTGTCCACTCACCCACGGGAGACGCGTATTCAAGGCGCAGTGTGGATATGGCTGTGTCCACTCACCCACGGGAGACGGGCAGAGAGGGTGCTGTGTGGATCTGGCTATGTCCACTGACCCACGGCAGACGGGCAGGCAGGGCGCAGTGCGGATCTGGCTGTGTCCACTCACCCACGGCAGACGGGCAGGCAGGGCGCAGTGCGGATCTGGCTGTGTCCAATCACCCAAGGCAGACGGGCAGGCAGGGCGCAGTGAGGATCTAGCTGTGTCCTCTCACCCACGGCAGACCGTCAGGCAGGGCGCAATGCGGATCTGGCTGTGTCCACTCACCCATGGGAGACGGGTAGGCAAGGCGCAGTGTGGATCTGGCTATGTCCACTGACCCACGCATACGGGCAGGCAGGGCGAAGTGCGGATCTGGCTGTGTTAACTCACCCACGGTAGACGGGCAGGTAGGGCGCAGTGCGGATCTGGCTGTGTCCACTCACCCACGGGAGACGGGCAAGGGGGTGCTGTGTGTATCTGGCTATGTACACTGACCTACGGCAGAAGGGAAGGCAGGGAGCACTGCGGATCTGGCTGTGTACACTCACCCACGGCAGACGTTCAGGAAGGGCGCAGTGCGGATCTGGCTCTGTCCACTGACTCACGGGAGAGGGGCAGGCAGGGCGCAGTGCGGGTCTGGCTGTGTCCAATCACCCACGGCACACGGGCAGTCAGGGCGCAGTGCGGATCTATCTGTGTCCACTCACCCACGGCAGACGGTCAGGCAGGGCGCAGTGCGGATCTGGCTGTGTCCACTCACCCATGGGAGACGGGTAGGCAAGGCGCAGTGTGGATCTGGCTGTGTCCACTGACCCACGCAGACGGGCAGGCATGGCGCAGTTCGGATCTGGCTGTGTTAACTCACCCACGGCAGACTGGCAGGCAGGGCGCAGTGCGGATCTGGCTTTGTCCACTCACCCACGGGAGATGGGTAGACAAAGCACAGTGTGGATCTGGCTGTGTCCACTCACCCACGGGATATGGACAGAGAGGGTGCCGTGTGGATCTGGCTATGTCCACTGACCCAAAACAGACAGGTATGCAGGGCGCAGTGCGGATCTGGCTGTGTCCCCTCACCCACGGCAGACGGTCAGGCAGGGCGCAGTGCAGAATTGGCTGTGTCCACTCACCCACGGGAGACGGGTAGGCAAGGCGCAGTGTGGATCTGGCTGTGTCCACTCACTCATGGGAGACGGGCAGAGAGAGTCCTGTGTGGATCTGGCTATGTACACTGACCCACGGCAGACGGGCAGGCAGGGAGCAGTGCGGATCTGGCTGTGTCCAATCACCCACGGGAGATGGGCAGGCAGGGCGCAGTGCGGATCTAGCTGTGTGCACTCACCCACGGGAGACGGGCAGGCAAGGCGAAGTGTGGATCTGGCTGTGTCCCCTCACCCACGGGAGACGGACAGAGAGGGTGCTGTGTGTATCTGGCTATGTCCACTGACCCAAGGCAGACGGGCAGGCAGGGCGCAGTGCGGATCTGGCTGTTTCCAACCACCCACGGCAGATGGGCAGGCAGGGCGCAGTGCGGATCTGGCTGTGTCCACTGACCCACGGAAGACGGGCAGGCAGGGCGCAGTGCGGATCTGGCTGTGTCCACTCACCCATGGGAGATGGGCCGAAAAGACGCTGTGTGGATCTGGCTATATACACTGACCCACGGCAGACGGGCAGGCAGGGCGCAGTGCGGATCTGGCTGTGTCCAATCACCCACGGGAGAAGTGCAGGCAGGGCGCAGTGCGGATCTGGCTGTGTCCACTCACCCATCGCAGACGGGCAGGCAGGGCACAGTGTGGATCTGGCTGTTTCCATTCACCCACGGGAGACGGGTAGGCAAGGTGCAGTGTGGATCTGGCTGTGTCCACTCACCCACGGGAGATGGGCAGAGAGGGTGCTGTGTGGATCTGGCTATGTCCACTGACCCACGGCAGACGGGCAGGCAGGGCGCAGTGCGGATCTGGCTGTGTCCACTCACCCATGGCAGACGGGCAGGCAGGGCGCAGTGCGGATCTGGCTGTGTCCACTCCCCCACGGGATACCGGTAGGCAATTCGCAGTGTGGATCTGGCTGTGTCCACTCACCCATGGGAGACGGGCAGAGAGGGTGCTGTGTGGATCTCTCTATGTCCACTGACCCACGGCAGACGGGCAGGCAGGGCGCAGTGCGGATCTGGCTGTGTCCAATCACCCCCGGCAGACGGGCAGGCAGGGCGCAGTGCGGATCTGGCTGTGTCCACTCACCCACGGCAGACGTGCAGGCAGGGCGCAGTGCGGATCTCGCAGTGTACACTCACCCATGGGAGACGGGTAGGCAAAGCGCAGTGTGGATCTGGCTGTGTCCACTCACCCTCGGGAGATGGGCAGAGAGGGTGCCGTGTGGATCTGGCTATGTCCACTGACCCACGGCAACGGGCATGCAGGGCGCAATGCAGATCTTGCAGTGTCCCCTCACCCACGGCAGACGGTCAGGCAGGGCGCAGTGCGGAATTGGCTGTGTCCACTCACCCATGGGAGACGGGCAGAGTGAGTTCTGTGTGGATCTGGCTATGTCCACTGACCCACGGCAGACGGGCATGCAGGGCGCAGTACGGATCTGGCTGTGTCCCCTCACTCACGGCAGACGGTAGGCAGGGCGTAGTGCGGAATTGGCTGTGTCCACTCACCCACGGGAGACGGGTAGGCAAGGCGCAGTGTGGAACTCGCTGTGTCCAATCACCCACGGGAAACGGGCAGAGAGGGTCCTGTGTGGATCTGGCTATGTCCACTGACCCCCGGCAGACGGGCAGGCAGGGCGCAGTGCGGATCTGGCTGTGTCCACTCACCCACGGCAGACGGGCAGGCAGGGCGCAGTGTGGATCTGGCTGTGTCCACTCACCCACGGGAGACGGACAGGCAAGGCGCAGTGTGGATCTGGCTCTGTCCACTCACCCACGGGAGACGGGCAGAGAGGGTGCTGTGTGGATCTGGCTATGTCCACTGACCCACGGCAGTCGGGCAGGCAGGGCGCAGTGCGGGTCTGGCTGTGCCCCCTCACCCATAGCAGACGTTCAGGCAGGGCGCAGTGCGGATCTGGCTGTGTCCATTCAACCACGGGAGACGGGCAGGCAGGGCGCAGTGCGGATCTGGCTGTGTCCACTCACCCACGGCAGACGGGCAGGCAAGGCGCAGTGTGGATATGGCTGTGTCCACTCACCCAAAAGAGACGGACAGAGAGGGTGCAGTGTGGATCTGGCTATGTCCACTGACCCACGGCAGACGGGCAGGCAGGGCGCAGTGCGGATCTGGCTATGCCCCCTCACCCACAGCAGACGGTCAGGCAGGGCGCAGTGCGGATCTGGCTGTGTGCACTCAACCACGGGAGACGGGCAGGCAGGGCGCAGTAAGGATCTGGCTATGTTCACTCACCCACGGCAGACGGGCAGGCAGGGCGCAGTGCATATCTGGCTGTGTCCACTCACCCACGGGAGACAGGCAGAGAGGGTGCTGTGTGGATCTGGCTATGTGAACTGACCCACGGCACACGGGCAGGCAGGGCGCAGTGCGGATCTGGCTGTGTCCAATCACCCACGGCAGACGAGCAGGCAGGGTGCAGTGCCGATCTGGCTGTGTCCACTCACCCACGGCAGACGGTCAGGCAGGGCGCAGTGCGGATCTGGCTGTGTCCAATCAACCACAGCAGACGGTCAGGCAGGGCGCAGTGCGGATCTGGCTGTGTTTACTCACCCACGGGAGACGGGCAGGCAAGGCACAGTGTGGATCTGGCTGTGTCCACTCACCCACGGCAGACGGGCAGAGAGTGTCTGTGTGGATCTGGCTATGTCCACTGACCCACGGCCGACGGGCAGGCAGGGCGCAGTGCAGATCTGGCTGTGTCCACTCACCCACGGCAGACGGTCAGGCAGGGCGCAGTGTGGATCTGGCTGTGTCCACTCACCCACGGGAGACGGGCAGGCAGGGCGCAGTGCGGATCTGGCTGTGTCCACTCACCCACGGGAGACGGGCAGGCAAGGCGCAGTGTGGATCTGGCTGTGTCCACTCACCTACGGGAGACGGGCAGAAAGGGCGCTGTGTGGATCTGCCTATGTCCACTGACCCACGGCAGACGGGCAGGCAGGGTGCAGTGCGGATCTGGCTGTGTCCACTCACTAACGGCATACGGTCAGGCAGGGCGCCGTGCGGATCTGGCTGTGTCCATTCACCCACGGCAGATGTTTAGGCAGGGCGCAGTGCGGATCTGGCTGTGTCCACTCACCCACGGGATCGGGTAGGCAAGGCACACTGTGGATCTGGCTCTGTCCACTCACCCACGGGAGACAGGCAGAGAGGGTGCTGTGTGAATCTGGCTATGTCCACTGACAAACGGCAGACGGGCAGGCAGGGCGCAGTGCGAATCTGGCTGTGTCCACTCACCCACGGGAGATGGTTGGGCAAGGCGCAGTGTTGATCTGGCTGTGTCCACTCACCCACGGGAGACGGGCAGAAAGGGCGCTGTGTGGATCTAGCTATGTCCACTGACCCACGGCAGACGGGCAGCCAGGGCGCAGTGCGGATCTGGCTGTGTCCAATCACCCACGGCAGAGGGGCAGGCAGGGCGCAGTGCGGATCTGGCTGTGTCCACTCACCCAAGGCAGACGGTCAGGCAGGGCACAGTGCGGATCTGGCTGTGTCCACTCACCCACGGGAGACGGGCAGTGAGGGTGCTTTGTGGATCTGGCTACGTCCACTGACCCACGGCAGACGGACAGGCAGGGCGCAGTGCGGATCTGGCTGTGTCCAATCACCCACGGCAGATGTTTAGGCAGGGCGCAGTGCGGATCTGGCTGTGTCCACTCACCCACGGGAGACGGGTAGGCAAGGCACACTGTGGATCTGGCTCTGTCCACTCACCCACAGGAGACAGGCAGAGAGGGTGCTGTGTGGATCTGGCTATGTCCACTTACCCATGGCAAATGGGCAGGCAGGGCGTAGTGCGGATCTGGCTGTGTCCACTCACCCACGGGAGACGGTCAGGCAGGGCGCAGTGCGGATATGGCTGTGTCCAATCACCCACGGGAGAAGTGCAGGCAGGGCGCAGTGCGGGTCTCGCTGTGTCCAATCACCCACGGCAGACGGGCAGTCAGGGCGCAGTGCGGATCTATCTGTGTCCACTCACCCACGGCAGACGGTCAGGCAGGGCGCAGTGCGGATCTGGCTGTGTCCACTCACCCATGGGAGACGGGTAGGCAAGGCGCAGTGTGGATCTGGCTGTGTCCACTGACCCACGCAGACGGGCAGGCATGGCGCAGTTCGGATCTAGCTGTGTTAACTCACCCACGGCAGACTGGCAGGCAGGGCGCAGTGCGGATCTGGCTTTGTCCACTCACCCACGGGAGATGGGTAGACAAAGCACAGTGTGGATCTGGCTGTGTCCACTCACCCACGGGATACGGACAGAGAGGGTGCCGTGTGGATCTGGCTATGTCCACTGACCCAAAACAGACAGGTATGCAGGGCGCAGTGCGGATCTGGCTGTGTCCCCTCACCCACGGCAGACGGTCAGGCAGGGCGCAGTGCAGAATTGGCTGTGTCCACTCACCCACGGGAGACGGGTAGGCAAGGCGCTGTGTGGATCTGGCTGTGTCCACTCACTCATGGGAGACGGGCAGAGAGAGTCCTGTGTGGATCTGGCTATGTACACTGACCCACGGCAGACGGGCAGGCAGGGAGCAGTGCGGATCTGGCTGTGTCCAATCACCCACGGGAGATGGACAGGCAGGGCGCAGTGCAGATCTGGCTGTGTCCACTCACCCACGGGAGACGGGCAGGCAAGGCGCAGTGTGGATCTGGCTGTGTCCCCTCACCCACGGGAGACGGGCAGAGAGGGTGCTGTGTGTATCTGGCTATGTCCACTGACCCACGGCAGACGGGCAGGCAGGGCGCAGTGCGGATCTGGCTGTTTCCAACCACCCACGGCAGATGGGCAGGCAGGGCACAGTGCGGATCTGGCTGTGTCCACTGACCCACGGCAGACGGGCAGGCAGGGCGCAGTGCGGATCTGGCTGTGTCCACTCACCCATGGGAGATGGGCCGAAAAGACGCTGTGTGGATCTGGCTATATACACTGACCCACGGCAGACGGGCAGGCAGGGCGCAGTGCGGATCTGGCTGTGTCCAATCACCCACGGGAGAAGTGCAGGCAGGGCGCAGTGCGGATCTGGCTGTGTCCACTAACCCATCGCAGACGGGCAGGCAGGGCACAGTGTGGATCTGGCTGTTTCCATTCACCCACGGGAGACGGGTAGGCAAGGTGCAATGTGGATCTGGCTGTGTCCACTCACCCACGGGAGACGGGCAGAGAGGGTGCTGTGTGGATCTGGCTATGTCCACTGACCCACGGCAGACGGGCAGGCAGGGCGCAGTGCGGATCTGGCTGTGTCCACTCACCCATGGCAGACGGGCAGGCAGGGCGCAGTGCGGATCTGGCTGTGTCCACTCACCCACGGGATACCGGTAGGCAAGGCGCAGTGTGGATCTGGCTGTGTCCACTCACCCAAGGGAGATGGGCAGAGAGGGTGCTGTGTGGATCTGTCTATGTCCACTGACCCACGGCAGACGGGCAGGCAGGGCGCAGTGCGGATCTGGCTGTGTCCAATCACCCCCGGCACACGGGCAGGCAGGGCGCAGTGCGGATCTGGCTGTGTCCACTCACCCACGGCAGACGTGCAGGCAGGGCGCAGTGCGGATCTCGCAGTGTCCACTCACCCAAGGGAGACGGGTAGGCAAAGCGCAGTGTGGATCTGGCTGTGTCCACTCACCCTCGGGAGACGGGCAGAGAGGGTGCCGTGTGGATCTGGCTATGTCCACTGACCCACGGCAACGGGCATGCAGGGTGCAATGCGGATCTTGCTGTGTCCCCTCACCCACGGCAGACGGTCAGGCAGGGCGCAGTGCGGAATTGGCTGTGTCCACTCACCCATGGGAGACGGGCAGAGTGAGTTCTGTGTGGATCTGGCTATGTCCACTGACCCACGGCAGACGGGCATGCAGGGCGCAGTACGGATCTGGCTGTGTCCCCTCACTCACGGCAGACGGTAGGCAGGGCGTAGTGCGGATTTGGCTGTGTCCACTCACCCACGGGAGACGGGTAGGCAAGGCGCAGTGTGGACCTCGCTGTGTCCAATCACCCACGGGAAACGGGCAGAGAGGGTCCTGTGTGGATCTGGCTATGTCCACTGACCCACGGCAGACGGGCAGGCAGGGCGCAGTGCGGATCTGGCTGTGTCCACTCACCCACGGCAGAAGGGCAGGCAGGGCGCAGTGCGGATCTGGCTGTGTCCACTCACCCACGGGAGACGGGCAGGCAAGGCGCAGTGTGCATCTGGCTCTGTCCACTCACCCATGGGAGACGGGCAGAGAGGGTGCTGTGTGGATCTGGCTATGTCCACTGACCCACGGCAGTCTGGCAGGCAGGGCGCAGTGCGGGTCTGGCTGTGCCCCCTCACCCATAGCAGACGGTCAGGCAGGGCGCAGTGCGGATCTGGCTGTGTCCATTCAACCACGGGAGACGGGCAGGCAGGGCGCAGTGCGGATCTGGCTGTGTCCACTCACCCACGGCAGACGGGCAGGCAAGGCGCAGTGTGGATATGGCTGTGTCCACTCACCCAAAAGAGACGGACAGAGAGGGTGCAGTGTGGATCTGGCTATGTCCACTGACCCACGGCAGACGGGCAGGCAGGGCGCAGTGCGGATCTGGCTATGCCCCCTCACCCACAGCAGACGGTCAGGCAGGGCGCAGTGCGGATCTGGCTGTGTGCACTCAACCACGGGAGACGGGCAGGCAGGGCGCAGTAAGGATCTGGCTATGTTCACTCACCCACGGCAGACGGGCAGGCAGGGCGCAGTGCATATCTGGCTGTGTCCACTCACCCAAGGGAGACAGGCAGAGAGGGTGCTGTGTGGATCTGGCTATGTGAACTGACCCACGGCACACGGGCAGGCAGGGCGCAATGCGGATCTGGCTGTGTCCAATCACCCACGGCTGACGAGCAGGCAGGGTGCAGTGCCGATCTGGCTGTGTCCACTCACCCACGGCAGACGGTCAGGCAGGGCGCAGTGCGGATCTGGCTGTGTCCAATCAACCACAGCAGACGGTCAGGCAGGGCGCAGTGCAGATCTGGCTGTGTTTACTCACCCATGGGAGATGGCAGGCAAGGCACAGTGTGGATCTGGCTGTGTCCACTCACCCACGGCAGACGGGCAGAGAGTGTCTGTGTGGATCTGGCTATGTACACTGACCCACGGCCGACCGGCAGGCAGGGCGCAGTGCGGATCTGGCTGTGACCACTCACCCACGGCGGACGGTCAGGCAGGGCGCAGTGTGGATCTGGCTGTGTCCACTCACCCACGGGAGACGGGCAGGCAGGGCGCAGTGAGGATCTGGCTGTGTCCACTCACCCACGGTAGACGGGCAGGCAGGGCACAGTGCGGATCTGGCTGTGTCCACTCACCCACGGGAGACGGGCAGGCAAGGCGCAGTGTGGATCTGGCTGTGTCCACTCACCTACGGGAGACGGGCAGAAAGGGCGCTGTGTGGATCTGGCTATGTCCACTGACCCACGGCAGACGGGCAGGCAGGGTGCAGTGCGGATCTGGCTGTGTCCACTCACTAACGGCATACGGTCAGGCAGGGCGCCGTGCGGATCTGGCTGTGTCCACTCACCAAAAGGAGACGGGCAGGCTGGGCACAGTGCTGATATGGCTGTTTCCACTCAAGCCACGGGAGACGGGCAGGCAGGGCGCAGTGCGGATCTTGCTGTGTCCACTCACCAACGGGAGACGGGCAGGCAAGGCGCAGTGTGGATCTTGCTGTGTCCACTCACCCACGGGGGACGGGGAGAGAGGGTGCTGTGTGGATATGGCTATGTCCACTGACCCACGGCAGACGGGCAGGCAGGGCGCAGTGCGGATTTGGCTGTGTCCACTCACCCACGGGAGACGGGTAGGCAAGGCCCAGTGTGGATCTGGCTATGTCCACTCACCCACGGGACACGGGCAGAGAGGGTGCTGTGTGGATCTGGCTATGTCCACTGACCCACGGCAGACGGGCAGGCAGGGCGCAGTGCGGATCTGGCTGTGTCCACTCACCCATGGGAGATGGGCCGAAAAGACGCTGTGTGGATCTGACTATATACACTGACCCACGGCTGACGGGCAGGCCGGGCACAGTGCGGATCTGGCTGTGTCCAATCACCCAAGGGAGAAGTGCAGGCATGGCGCAGTGCGGATCTGGCTGTGTCCACTCACCCATCGCAGACGGGCAGGCAGGGCACAGTGTGGATCTGGCTGTTTCCATTCACCCACGGGAGACGGGTAGGCAAGGTGCAGTGTGGATCTGGCTGTGTCCACTCACCCACGGGAGACGGGCAGAGAGGGTGCTGTGTGGATCTGGCTATGTCCAGTGACCCACGGCAGACGGGCAGGCAGGGCGCAGTGCGGATCTGGCTGTGTCCACTCACCCACGGCAGACGGGCAGGCAGGGCGCAGTGCGGATCTGGCTGTGTCCACTCACCCACGGGAGACGGGCAGGCAGGGCGCAGTGTGGATCTGGCTGTGTCCCCTCACCCACGGGAGACGGGCAGAGAGTGTGCTGTGTGGATCTGGCTATGCACACTGACCCACGGCAGACGGGCAGGCAGGGCGCAGTGCGGATCTGGGTGTGTCCAATCACCCCCGGCCGACCGGCAGGCAGGGCGCAGTGCGGATCTGGCTGTGTCCACTCACCCACGGCAGACGGGCAGGCAGGGCGCAGTGCGGATCTCGCTGTGTCCACTCAACAACGGGAGACGTGTAGGCAAAGCGCAGTGTGGATCTGGCTGTGTCCACTCACCCTCGGGAGACGGGCAGAGAGGGTGCCGTGTGGACCTGGCTATGTCCACTGACCCACGGCAACGGGCATGCAGGGCGCAATGCGGATCTTGCTGTGTCCCCTCACCCACGGAAGACCGTCAGGCATGGCGCAGTGCGGAATTGGCTGTGTCCACTCACCAATGGGAGAAGTGCAGAGTGAGTTCTGTGTGGATCTGGCTATGTCCACTGACCCACGGCAGACGGGCATGCAGGGCGGAGTACGGATCTGGCTGTGTCCCCTCACTCACGGCAGACGGTAGGCAGGGCGTAGTGCGGAATTGGCTGTGTCCTCTCACCCACGGGAGACGGGTAGGCAAGGCGCAGTGTGGATCTGGCTGTGTCCACTCACCCACGGCAGACGGGCAGGCAGGGCACAGAGCGGATCTGGCTGTGTCCACTCACCAACGGTAGACGGGCAGGCAAGGCGCAGTGTGGATCAGGATGTGTCCACTCACCCACGGGTGATGGGCAAGGGGGTGCTGTGTGGATCTGGCTATGTACAATGACCCACGAGAGACGGGCAGGCAGGTCGCAGTGCGGATCTGGCTGTGTCCACTCACCCACGGGGGACGGGCAGAGAGGGTGCTGTGTGGATCTAGCTATGTCCACTGACCCACGGCAGACGGGCAGGCAGGGCGCAGTGCGGATCTGGCTGTGTCCACTCACCCACGGGAGACGGGTAAGCAAGGCGCGGTGTGGACCTGGCTGTGTCCACTCACCCACGTGAGACGGGCAGAGAGGGTGCTGTGTGGATCTGGCTATGTCCACTGACCCACGGCAGACGGGCAGGCAGGGCGCAGAGCGGATCTGGCTGTGTCAAATCACCCACGGCAGACGGGCATGCAGGGTGCAAAGCGGATCTGGCTGTGTCCACTCACCCACGGGAGACGGGCAGAGAGGGTGCTGTGTGGATCTAGCTATGTCCACTGACCCACGGCAGACGGGCAGGCAGGGCGCAGTGCGTATCTGGCTGTGTCCACTCACCCACGGGAGACGGGCAGGCAGGGCGCAGTGTGGATCTGGCTATGTACACTGATCCACGGCAGACGGGCAGGCAGGGCGCAGTGCGGATCTGGCTGTGTCCACTCACCCACGTCAGACAGTCAGGCAGGGTGCAGTGCGGATCTGGCTGTGTCCACTCACCCACGGGATACGGGTAGGAAAGGCGCGGTGTGGATCTGGCTGTGTCCACTCACCCACGGGAGACGGGCAGAGAGGGTGCTGTGTGGATCTGGCTATGTCCACTGACCCACGGCAGAAGGGCAGGCAGGGCGCAGTGCGGATATGGCTGTGTCCCCTCACCCACGGCAGACGGTCAGGCATGGCGCAGTGCGAATCTGGCTGTGTCTACTCACCGACGGGAGACGAGTACGCAAGGCACAGTGTGGTTCTGGCTGTGTCCACTCACCCACGGAAGACGGGCAGAGAGGGTGCTGTGTGAATCTGGCTATGTCCACTGACAAACGGCAGACGGGCAGGCAGGGCGCAGTGCGAATCTGGCTGTGTCCACTCACCCACGGGAGATGGTTGGGCAAGGCGCAGTGTTGATCTGGCTGTGTCCACTCACCCACGGGAGACGGGCAGAAAGGGCGCTGTGTGGATCTAGCTATGTCCACTGACCCACGGCAGACGGGCAGCCAGGGCGCAGTGCGGATCTGGCTGTGTCCAATCACCCACGGCAGACGGGCAGGCAGGGCGCAGTGCGGATCTGGCTGTGTCCACTCACCCAAGGCAGACGGTCAGGCAGGGCACAGTGCGGATCTGGCTGTGTCCACTCACCCACGGGAGACGGGCATTGAGGGTGCTTTGTGGATCTGGCTACGTCCACTGACCCACGGCAGACGGGCAGGCAGGGCGCAGTGCGGATCTGGCTGTGTCCAATCACCCACGGCAGATGTTTAGGCAGGACCAGTGCGGATCTGGCTGTGTCCACTCACCCACGGGAGACGGGTAGGCAAGGCACACTGTGGATCTGGCTCTGTCCACTCACCCACGGGAGACAGGCAGAGAGGGTGCTGTGTGGATCTGGCTATGTCCACTTACCCATGGCAAATGGGCAGGCAGGGCGCAGTGCGGATCTGGCTGTGTCCACTCACCCACGGGAGACGGTCAGGCAGGGCGCAGTGCGGATCTGGACGTTTCCACTCACCCACGGGATACGGGCAGAGAGGGTGCTGCGTGGATCTGGCTATGTCCACTAACCCAATGGAGACGGGCAGGCAAGGCGCAGTGTGGATCAGGCTTTGTCCACTGACCCACGGGAGAGGGGCAGAAGGGGCGCTGTGTGGATCTGGCTGTGTCCCCTCACCCACGGCAGATGGTCAGGCAGGGCGCAGTGCGGATCTGGCTGTGTCAAATCATCCACGGCAGACGGGCATGCAGGGTGCAGTGCGGATCTGGCTGTGTCCACTCACCCACGGGAGACGGGCAGAGAGGGTGCTGTGTGGATCTAGCTATGTCCACTGACCCACGGCAGACAGGCAGGCAGGGCGCAGTGCGTATCTGTCTGTGTCCACTCACCCACGGCAACGAGCAGGCTGGGCGCAGTGCATATCAGGCTGTGTCCACTCACCCACGGGAGACGGGCAGGCAAGGCACAGTGTGGATCTGGCTGTGTCCACTCACCCATGGGAGACAGGCAGAGAGGGTGCTGTGTGGATCTGGCTAAGTACACTGACCCACGGCAGACGGGAAGGCAGGGCGAAGTGCGGATCTGGCTGTGTCCAGTCACCCACGGCATACGGTCAGGAAGGGTGCAGTGTAGATCTGGCTGTGTCCACTCACCCACGGGAGACGGGCAGGCAGGGCGCAGTGTGGATCTGGCTGTGTCCACTCACCCACGGCAGACGGGCAGGCAGTGTGCAGTGCGGACCTGGCTATGTGCACTCACCCTCGGCAGACGTTCAGGCAGGGCGCAGTGCGGATCTGGCTGTGTCCACTCACCCACGGGAGACGGGTTGGCATGGCGCAGTGTTGATCTGGCTGTGTCCACTCACCAACAGGAGACGGGCAGAGAGTGTGCTGTGTGGATCTGGCTATGTCCACTGACCCACGGCAGAAGGGCAGTCAGGGCGCAGTGCGGATCTGGCTGTGTCCACTCACCCACGGCAGACGGTCAGGCAGGGCGCAGTGCGGATCTGGCTTTGTCCACTCACCCACGGGAGACGGGTAGGCAGGGCACAGTGCTGATCTGGCTGTGTCCACTCACCCACGGCAGACGGGCAGGCAGGGCACAGTGCGGATCTGGCTGTGTCCACTCACCCATAGAGGACGGGCAGGCAAGGCGCAGTGTGGATCTGGCTGTGTCCACTCACCCACGTGAGACGGGCAGAGAGGGTGCTGTGTGGATCTGGCTATGTCCACTGACCCACGGCAGACGGGCAAGCAGGGCACAGTGCGGATCTGGCTGTGTCTTCTCACCCACGGCAGACGGGCAGGCAGGGCGCAGTGCGGATCTGGCTGTGTCCACTCACCCATGGGAGACGGGCAGGCAAGGCGCAGTGTGGATCTGGCTGTGTCCACTCACCAACGGGAGATGGGCAGAGAGGGTGCTGTGTGGATCTGGCTATATACACTGATCCTCGGCAGACGGGCATGCAGGGCGCAGTGCAGACCTGGCTGTGTCCACTCACCCACGGCAGACGGTCAGGCTGGGCGCAGTGCGGATCTGGCTGTGTCCACTCACCCACGGGAGACGGGTAGGCAAGGCGCGGTGTGGTCCTGGCTGTGTCCACTCACTCACGTCAGACGGGCAGAGCGGGTGCTGTGTGGATCTGGCTATGTCCACTGACCCACGGCAGAAGGGCAGGCAGGGCGCAGTGCAGATATGGCTGTGTCCCCTCACCCACGGCAGACGGTCAGGCATGGCGCAGTGCGTATCTGGCTGTGTCCACTCACCCACGGGAGACGGGTACGCAAGGCGCAGTGTGGATCTGGCTGTGTCCACTCACCGACGGAAGACGAGCAGAGAGGGTGCTGTGTGGATCTGGCTATGTCCACTGACAAACGGCAGACGGGCAGGCAGGGCGTAGTGCAGATCTGGCTGTGTCCACTCACCCACGGGAGACGGGTGGGCAAGGCGCAGTGTTGATCTGGCTGTGTCCACTCACCCACGGGAGACGGGCAGAGAGGGTGCTAGGTGGATCTTGCTATGTCCACTGACCCACAGCAGACGGGCAGGCAGGGCGCAGTGCGGATCTGGCTGTGTCCACTCACCCACGGCAGACGATCAGGCAAGGCGCAGTGCGGATCTGGCTGTGTCCACTCACCCACAGGAGACGGGCAGGCAGGGCGCAGTGCGGATCTGGCTGTGTCCACTCACCCACGCGTGACTGGCAGGCAGGGCACAGTGCGGATCTGGCTGTGTCCACTCACCCACGGCAGACGTGCAGGCAGGGCGCAGTGCGGATCTGGCTGTGTGCACTCACCCATGGGAGACAGGCAGGCAAGGCGCAGTGTGGATCTGGCTGTGTCCACTCACCCACGGGGGACGGGCAGAAAGGGCGCTGTGTGGAACTGGCTATGTCCACTGACCCACGGCAGACGGGCAGGAAGGGCGCAGTGCGGATCTGGCTGTGTCCACTCACCCACGGGAGACGGGTTGTCATGGCGCAGTGTTGATCTGGCTGTGTCCACTCACCCACGGGATACGAGCAGAGAGTGTGCTGTGTGGATCTGGCTATGTCCACTGACCCACGGCAGACGGGCAAGCAGGGCGCAGTTCGGATCTGGCTGTGTACACTCACCCACGGCAGACAGTCAGGCAGAGCTCAGTGCGGATTTGGCTGTGTCCACTCACCCCCGGGAGATGGGCAGAGAGGGTGTTGTGTGGATCTGGCTATGTACACTGACCCACGGCAGACGGGCAGGCAGGGCGCAGTGCGGATCTGGCTGTCTCAATTCACCCACGGCAGATGGTCAGCCAGGGCGCAGTGCGGATCTGGTTGTGTCCACTCACCCACGGGAGACGGGCAGGCAGGGCCAAGTGCCGATCTGGCTGTGTCCACTCACCAACGGGAGACGGACAGGCAAGGCGCAGTGTGGATCTGGCTGTGTCCACTGAACCACGGGAGACGGGCAGAAAGGACGCTGTGTGGATCTGGCTATGTCCACTGACCCACGGCAGACGGGCAGACAGGGCGCTGTGCAGATCTGGCTGTGTCCAATCACCCACGGCAGACGGTCAGGCAGGGCACAGTGCGGATCTGGCTGTGTCCACTCACCCAGGGGAGACAGGCAGGCAAGGCGCATTGTGGATCTGGCTGTGTCCACTCACCCACGGGAGACGGGCAGAGAGGGTGCTGTGTGGATCTGGCTATGTCCACTTACCCAAGGCAGACAGGCAGGCAGTGCGCAGTGCGGATCTGGCTGTGTCAAATCATCCACGGCAGACGGGCATGCAGGGTGCAGTGCGGATCTGGCTGTGTCCACTCACCCACGGGAGACGGGCAGAGAGGGTGCTGTGTGGATCTAGCTATGTCCACTGACCCACGGCAGACGGGCAGGCAGGGCGCAGTGCGTATCTCTCTGTGTCCACTCACCCACGGGAGACGGGCAGGCAGGGCACAGTGCGGATCTGGCTGTGTATTCTCACCCACGGCAGACGGTCAGGCAGGGCGCAGTGCGGATCTTGCTGTGTCCACGAACCCACGGGAGACGGGTAGGCAAAGCGCAGTGTGGATCTGGCTGTGTCCACTCATCCACGGGAGACGGGCAGAGAGGGTGCCGTGTGGATCTATCAATGTCCACTGACCCACGGCAGACGGGCAGGAAGGGCGCAGTGCGTATCTGGCTGTGTCCACTCACCCACGGCAACGGGCAGGTAGGGCGCAGTGCGGATCAGGCTGTGTCCACTCACCCACGGGAGATGGGCAGGCAAGGCACAGTGTGGATCTGGCTGTGTCCACTCACCCATGGGAGACAGGCAGAGAGGGTGCTGTGTGGATCTGGCTAAATACACTGACCCACGGCGGACGGGCAGGCAGGGCGCAGTGCGGATCTGGCTGTGTCCACTCACCCACAACAGACGGGCAGGTAGAGCGCAGTGCGGATCTGGCTGTGTCCACTCACCCACGGCAGACAGGCAGAAAGGGCGCTGTGTGGATCTGGCTGTGTCCACTCACCCACGGCAGACGGGCAGGCAGGGCGCAGTGCGGATCTGGCTGTGTCCACTCCCCCACGGCAGACGGTAAGGAAGGGCGCAGTGCGGATCTGGCTGTGTCCACTCACCCACGGGAGACGGGCAGGCACGGCGCAGTGCGGATTTATCTCTGTCCCCTCACCCACGACAGACGGGCAGGCAGGGCGCAGTTCGGACCTGGCTGTGTCCACTCACCCACGGGAGACGGGCAGGCAAGGCGCAGTGTGGATCTGGCTGTGTCCAATCACCCACGGGAGACGGGCAGAAAGGGCGCTGTGTGGATCTGGCTATGTCCACTGACCCACGGCAGACGGGCAGGCAGGGCGCAGTGCGGATCTGGCTGTGTCCACTCACCCACGGCAGACGGTCAGGCAGGGCGCAGTGCGGATCTGGCTGTGTCCACTCACCCACGGGAGACGGGCAGGCAGGGCGCAGTGCGGATCTGGCTGTGTCCACTCACCCACGGGAGACGGGCAGGCAAGGCGAACTGAGGATCTGGCTGTGTCCACTCACACACGGCAGATGGGCAGGCAGGGCGCAGTGCAGATCTGGCTCTGTCCACTCACCCACGGGAGACGGGCAGAGAGGGTGCCGTGTGAATCTGGCTATGTCCACTGACCCACGGCAGATGGGTAGGCAGGGCGCAGTGTGGATCTGGCTGTGTTCCCTCACCCACGGCAGACGGTCAGGAAGGGCGCAGTGCGGATCTGGCTGTGTCCAATCACCCACGGGAGACGGTCAGCCTGGGTGCAGTGCGGATCTGGCTGTGTCCATCACGCACAGGAGACGGGCAGGCAGGGCGCAGTGCGGATCTGGCTGTGTCCACTAACCCACGGGACATGGGCAACGGGGTGCTGTGTGGATCTGGCTATGTACACTGACCCACGGCGGACGGGCAGGCAGGGCGGTGTGCGGATCTGGCTGTGTCCACTCACCCACGGCAGACGGTCAGGAAGGGCGCAGTGCAGATCTGTCTGTGTCCACTCACGCATGGGAGACGGGCAGGCAGGGCGCAGTGCGGATCTGGCTGTGTCCAATCACCCACGACAGACGGGCATGCAGGGTGCAGTGCGGATCTGGCTGTGTACACTCACCCACGGGAGACGGGCAGGCAATGCGCACTTTGGATCTGGCTGTGACCACTCACAAACGGGAGACGGGCAGAGAGGGTGCTGTGTGGATCTAGCTATGTCCACTGACCCACGGCAGACGGGCAAGCAGGGCGCAGTGCCGATCTGGCTGTGTTAACTCACCCACGGCAGACGGGCAGGCAGGGCGCAGTGCGGATGTGGCTGTGTCCACTCACACACGGGAGACGGGTAGGCAAAGCGCAGTGTGGATCTGGCTGTGTCCACTCACCCACGGGAGACGGGAAGAGAGGGTGCTGTGTGGATCTGGCTATGTCCACTGACCCACGGCAGAAGGGCAGGCAGGGCGCATTGCGGATCTGGCTGTGTCAATTCACCCACGGCAGATGGTCAGCCAGGGCGCAGTGCGGATCTGGTTGTGTCCACTCACCCACGGGAGACGGGCACGCAGGGCCCAGTGCCGATCTGGCTGTGTCCACTCACCAACGGGAGACGGGCAGGCAAGCCGCAGTGTGGATATGGCTGTGTCCACTGAACCATGGGAGACGGGCAGAAAGGGCGCTGTGTGGATCTGGCTATGTCCACTGACCCACGGCAGATGGGCAGACAGGGCGCAGTGCGGATCTGGCTGTGTCCAATCACCCACGGCAGACGGGCTGGCAGGGCGCAGTGCGGATCTTGCTGTGTCCACTCACACACGGGAGACGGGCAGGCAGGGCGCAGTGCGGATCAGGCTGTGTCCACTCACCCACGGGAGACGGGCAGGCAAGGCACAGTGTGGATCTGGCTGTGTCCACTCACCCATGGGAGACAGGCAGAGAGGGTGCTGTGTGGATCTGGCTAAGTACACTGACCCACGGAAGACGGGCAGCCAGGGCGCAGTGCGGATCTGGCTGTGTCCACTCACCCACGGCATACGGTCAGGAAGGGTGCAGTGCAGATCTGGCTGTGTCCACTCACCCACGGGAGACGGGCAGGCAGGGCGCAGTGCGGATCTGGCTGTGTCCACTCACCCACGGCAGACGGGCAGGCAGTGCGCAGTGCGGATCTGGCTGTGTGCACTCACCCTCGGGAGACGGGCAGAAAGGGTGCTGTGTGGATATTGCTATGTCCACTGACCCACGGCAGACGGGCAGGCAGGGCGCAGTTCGGATCTGGCTATGTCCACTCACCCACGGGAGACGGGCAGGCAAGGCGCAGTGTGGATCTGGCTGTGTCCAATCACCCACGGGAGACGGGCAGAAAGGGCGCTGTGTGGATCTGGCTATGTCCACTGACCCACGGCAGACGGGCAGGCAGGGCGCAGTGCGGATCTGGCTGTGTCCACTCACCCACGGCAGACGGTCAGGCAGGGCGCAGTGCGGATCTGGCTGTGTCCACTCACCCACGGGAGACGGGCAGGCAGGGCGCAGTGCGGATCTGGCTGTGTCCACTCACCCACGGGAGACGGGCAGGCAAGGCGAACTGAGGATCTGGCTGTGTCCACTCACACACGGCAGATGGGCAGGCAGGGCGCAGTGCAGATCTGGCTCTGTCCACTCACCCACGGGAGACGGGCAGAGAGGGTGCCGTGTGAATCTGGCTATGTCCACTGACCCACGGCAGATGGGTAGGCAGGGCGCAGTGTGGATCTGGCTGTGTTCCCTCACCAACGGCAGACGGTCAGGAAGGGCGCAGTGCGGATCTGGCTGTGTCCAATCACCCACGGGAGACGGTCAGGCTGGGTGCAGTGCGGATCTGGCTGTGTCCATCACGCACAGGAGACGGGCAGGCAGGGCGCAGTGCGGATCTGGCTGTGTCCACTAACCCACGGGAGATGGGCAACGGGGTGCTGTGTGGATCTGGCTATGTACACTGACCCACGGCGGACGGGCAGGCAGGGCAGTGTGCGGATCTGGCTGTGTCCACTCACCCACGGCAGACGGTCAGGAAGGGCGCAGTGCGGATCTGTCTGTGTCACTCACGCATGGGAGACGGGCAGGCAGGGCGCAGTGCGGATCTGGCTGTGTCCAATCACCCACGGCAGACGGGCATGCAGGGTGCAGTGCGGATCTGGCTGTGTACACTCACCCACGGGAGACGGGCAGGCAATGCGCACTTTGGATCTGGCTGTGACCACTCACCCACGGGAGACGGGCAGGCAGGGCACAGTGCGGATCTGGCTGTGTCCACTCCCCCACGGGAGACGGGCAGAGAGGGTGCTGTGTGGATCTGGCTGTTTCCCCTCACCCACGGCAGACGGGCAGGCAGGGCGCAGTGCGGATCTGGCTGTGTCAATTCACCCACGGCAGATGGTCAGCCAGGGCGCAGTGCGGATCTGGTTGTGTCCACTCACCCACGGGAGACGGGCAGGCAGGGCCAAGTGCCGATCTGGCTGTGTACACTCACCAACGGGAGACGGACAGGCAAGGCGCAGTGTGGATCTGGCTGTGTCCACTGAACCACGGGAGACGGGCAGAAAGGGCGCTGTGTGGATCTGGCTATGTCCACTGACCCACGGCAGACGGGCAGACAGGGCGCTGTGCAGATCTGGCTGTGTCCAATCACCCACGGCAGACGGTCAGGCAGGGCACAGTGCGGATCTGGCTGTGTCCACTCACCCAGGGGAGACAGGCAGGCAAGGCGCATTGTGGATCTGGCTGTGTCCACTCACCCACGGGAGACGGGCAGAGAGGGTGCTGTGTGGATCTGGCTATGTCCACTGACCCACGGCAGACAGGCAGGCAGTGCGCAGTGCGGATCTGGCTGTGTCAAATCATCCACGGCAGACGGGCATGCAGGGTGCAGTGCGGATCTGGCTGTGTCCACTCACCCACGGGAGACGGGCAGAGAGGGTGCTGTGTGGATCTAGCTATGACCACTGACCCACGGCAGACGGGCAGGCAGGGCGCAGTGCGTATCTGTCTGTGTCCACTCACCCACGGGAGACGGGCAGGCAGGGCACAGTGCGGATCTGGCTGTGTCTTCTCACCCACGGCAGACGGTCAGGCAGGGCGCAGTGCGGATCTTGCTGTGTCCACGAACCCACGGGAGACGGGTAGGCAAAGCGCAGTTTGGATCTGGCTGTGTCCACTCACCCACGGGAGACGGGCAGAGAGGGTGCGGTGTGGATCTATCAATGTCCACTGACCCACGGCAGACGGGCAGGAAGGGCGCAGTGCGTATCTGGCTGTGTCCACTCACCCACGGCAACGGGCAGGTAGGGCGCAGTGCGGATCAGGCTGTGTCCACTCACCCACGGGAGACGGGCAGGCAAGGCACAGTGTGGATCTGGCTGTGTCCACTCACCCATGGGAGACAGGCAGAGAGGGTGCTGTGTGGATCTGGCTAAATACACTGACCCACGGCGGACGGGCAGGCAGGGCGCAGTGCGGATCTGGCTGTGTCCACTCACCCACAACAGACGGGCAGGTAGAGCGCAGTGCGGATCTGGCTGTGTCCACTCACCCACGGCAGACGGGCAGAAAGGGCGCTGTGTGGATCTGGCTGTGTCCCCTCACCCACGGCAGACGGGCAGGCAGGGCGCAGTGCGGATCTGGCTGTGTCCACTCCCCCACGGCAGACGGTAAGGAAGGGCGCAGTGCGGATCTGGCTGTGTCCACTCACCCACGGGAGACGGGCAGGCACGGCGCAGTGCGGATTTATCTCTGTCCCCTGACCCACGGCAGAAGGGCAGGCAGGGCGCAGTTCGGATCTGGCTGTGTCCACTCACCCACGGGAGACGGGCAGGCAAGGCGCAATGTGGATCTGGCTGTGTCCAATCACCCACGGGAGACGGGCAGAAAGGGCGCTGTGTGGATCTGGCTATGTCCACTGACCCACGGCAGACGGGCAGGCAGGGCGCAGTGCGGATCTGGCTGTGTCCACTCACCCACGGCAGACGGTCAGGCAGGGCGCAGTGCGGATCTGGCTGTGTCCACTCACCCACGGGAGACGGGCAGGCAGGGCGCAGTGCGGATCTGGCTGTGTCCACTCACCCACGGGAGACGGGCAGGCAAGGCGAACTGAGGATCTGGCTGTGTCCACTCACACACGGCAGATGGGCAGGCAGGGCGCAGTGCAGATCTGGCTCTGTCCACTCACCCACGGGAGACGGGCAGAGAGGGTGCCGTGTGAATCTGGCTATGTCCACTGACCCACGGCAGATGGGTAGGCAGGGCGCAGTGTGGATCTGGCTGTGTTCCCTCACCCACGGCAGACGGTCAGGAAGGGCGCAGTGCGGATCTGGCTGTGTCCAATCACCCACGGGAGACGGTCAGGCTGGGTGCAGTGCGGATCTGGCTGTGTCCATCACGCACAGGAGACGGGCAGGCAGGGCGCAGTGCGGATCTGGCTGTGTCCACTAACCCACGGGACATGGGCAACGGGGTGCTGTGTGGATCTGGCTATGTACACTGACCCACGGCGGACGGGCAGGCAGGGCGGTGTGCGGATCTGGCTGTGTCCACTCACCCACGGCAGACGGTCAGGAAGGGCGCAGTGCAGATCTGTCTGTGTCCACTCACGCATGGGAGACGGGCAGGCAGGGCGCAGTGCGGATCTGGCTGTGTCCAATCACCCACGGCAGACGGGCATGCAGGGTGCAGTGCGGATCTGGCTGTGTACACTCACCCACGGGAGACGGGCAGGCAATGCGCACTTTGGATCTGGCTGTGACCACTCACAAACGGGAGACGGGCAGAGAGGGTGCTGTGTGGATCTAGCTATGTCCACTGACCCACGGCAGACGGGCAAGCAGGGCGCAGTGCCGATCTGGCTGTGTTAACTCACCCACGGCAGACGGGCAGGCAGGGCGCAGTGCGGATCTGGCTGTGTCCACTCACACACGGGAGACGGGTAGGCAAAGCGCAGTGTGGATCTGGCTGTGTCCACTCACCCACGGGAGACGGGAAGAGAGGGTGCTGTGTGGATCTGGCTATGTCCACTGACCCACGGCAGAAGGGCAGGCAGGGCGCATTGCGGATCTGGCTGTGTCAATTCACCCACGGCAGATGGTCAGCCAGGGCGCAGTGCGGATCTGGTTGTGTCCACTCACCCACGGGAGACGGGCACGCAGGGCCCAGTGCCGATCTGGCTGTGTCCACTCACCAACGGGAGACGGGCAGGCAAGCCGCAGTGTGGATATGGCTGTGTCCACTGAACCATGGGAGACGGGCAGAAAGGGCGCTGTGTGGATCTGGCTATGTCCACTGACCCACGGCAGACGGGCAGACAGGGCGCAGTGCGGATCTGGCTGTGTCCAATCACCCACGGCAGACGGGCTGGCAGGGCGCAGTGCGGATCTTGCTGTGTCCACTCACACACGGGAGACGGGCAGGCAGGGCGCAGTGCGGATCAGGCTGTGTCCACTCACCCACGGGAGACGGGCAGGCAAGGCACAGTGTGGATCTGGCTGTGTCCACTCACCCATGGGAGACAGGCAGAGAGGGTGCTGTGTGGATCTGGCTAAGTACACTGACCCACGGAAGACGGGCAGGCAGGGCGCAGTGCGGATCTGGCTGTGTCCACTCACCCACGGCATACGGTCAGGAAGGGTGCAGTGCAGATCTGGCTGTGTCCACTCACCCACGGGAGACGGGCAGGCAGGGCGCAGTGCGGATCTGGCTGTGTCCACTCACCCACGGCAGACGGGCAGGCAGGGCGCAGTGCGGATCTGGCTGTGTGCACTCACCCACGGGAGACGGGCAGAAAGGGCGCTGTGTGGAACTGTCTATGTCCACTGACCCACGGCAGACGGGCAGGCAATGTGCAGTGCGGACCTGGCTATGTCCACTCACCCACGGCTGACGTTCAGGCAGGGCGCAGTGCGGATCTGGCTGTGTCCACTCACCCACGGGAGACGGGTTGGCATGGCGCAGTCTTGATCTGGCTGTGTCCACTCACCAACAGGAGACGGGCAGAGAGTGTGCTGTGTGGATCTAGCTATGTCCACTGACCCACGGCAGAAGGGCAGTCAGGGCGCAGTGCGGATCTGGGTTTGTCCACTCACCCACGGGAGACGGGTAGGCAGGGCACAGTGCAGATCTGGCTGTGTCCACTCACCCACGGCAGACGGGCAGGCAGGGCACAGTGCGGATCTGGCTGTGTAAACTCACCCATAGCAGACGGGCAGAAAGGGCGCTGTGTGGAACTGGCTATGTCCACTGACCCACGGCAGACGGGCAGGAAGGGCGCAGTGCGGATCTGGCTGTGTCCACTCACCCACGGGAGACGGGTTGTCATGGCGCAGTGTTGATCTGGCTGTGTCCACTCACCCACGGGATACGAGCAGAGAGTGTGCTGTGTGGATCTGGCTATGTCCACTGACCCACGGCAGACGGGCAACAGGGCGCAGTTCGGATCTGTCTGTGTACACTCACCCACGGCAGACAGTCAGGCAGAGCTCAGTGCGGAATTGGCTGTGTCCACTCACCCACGGGAGATGGGCAGAGAGGGTGTTGTGTGGATCTGGCTATGTACACTGACCCACGGCAGACGGGCAGGCAGGGCGCAGTGCGGATCTGGCTGTGTCCACTCACCCATGGGAGACGGGCAGGAAAGGCGCACTGAGGATCTGGCTGTGTCCACTCACCCACGGCAGATGGGCAGGCAGGGCGCAGTGCGGATCTGGCTGTGTCCACTCACCCACAGGAGATGGGCAGGAAAGGCGCACTGAGGATCTGGCTGTGTCCACTCACCCACGGCAGATGGGCAGGCAGGGCGCAGTTCGGATCTGGCTGTGTCCACTCACCCACGGGAGATGGGTTGGCAAGGGGCAGTGTTGAACTGGCTGTTTCCACTCACCCACGGGAGACGGGCAGAGAGTGTGCTGTGTGGATCTGGCTATGTCCACTGACCCACGGCAGACGGGCAGGCAGGGTACAGTGCGGATCTGGCTGTGTCCACTCACCCACGGGAGACGGGCAGGCAGGGCACAGTGCGGATCTGGCTGTGTCCACTCACCCACGGGAGACAGGCAGGCAGGGCACAGTGCGGATCTGGCTGTGTCCACTCCCCCACGGGAGACGGGCAGAGAGGGTGCTGTGTGGATCTGGCTGTGTCCCCTCACCCACGGCAGACGGGCAGGCAGGGCGCAGTGCGGATCTGGCTGTGTCAATTCACCCACGGCAGATGGTCAGCCAGGGCGCAGTGCGGATCTGGTTGTGTCCACTCACCCACGGGAGACGGGCAGGCAGGGCCAAGTGCCGATCTGGCTGTGTCCACTCACCAACGGGAGACGGACAGGCAAGGCGCAGTGTGGATCTGGCTGTGTCCACTGAACCACGGGAGACGGGCAGAAAGGGCGCTGTGTGGATCTGGCTATGTCCACTGACCCACGGCAGACGGGTAGACAGGGCGCTGTGCAGATCTGGCTGTGTCCAATCACCGACGGCAGACGGTCAGGCAGGGCACAGTGCGGATCTGGCTGTGTCCACTCACCCAGGGGAGACAGGCAGGCAAGTTGCATTGTGGATCTGGCTGTGTCCACTCACCCACGGGAGACGGGCAGAGAGGGTGCTGTGTGGATCTGGCTATGTCCACTGACCCACGGCAGACAGGCAGGCAGTGCGCAGTGCGGATCTGGCTGTGTCAAATCATCCACGGCAGACGGGCATGCAGGGTGCAGTGCGGAACTGGCTG
Source organism: Microcebus murinus (assembly GCF_040939455.1). Classification (NCBI taxonomy): domain Eukaryota; kingdom Metazoa; phylum Chordata; class Mammalia; order Primates; family Cheirogaleidae; genus Microcebus; species Microcebus murinus. The sequence continues at coordinate 31,284,449 of NC_134125.1, read as the reverse complement.
TGTCCACTCACCCACGGGAGACGGGCAGAGAGGGTGCTGTGTGTATCTAGCTATGTCCACTGACCCACGGCAGACGGGCAGGCAGGGCGCAGTGCGTATCTGTCTGTGTCCACTCACCCACAGGAGACGGGCAGGCAGGGCACAGTGCGGATCTGGCTGTGTCTTCTCACCCACGGCAGACGGTCAGGCAGGGCGCAGTGCGGATCTTGCTGTGTCCACGAACCCACGGGAGACGGGTAGGCAAAGCGCAGTGTGGATCTGGCTGTGTCCACTCACCCACGGGAGACGGGCAGAGAGGGTGCCGTGTGGATCTATCAATGTCCACTGACCCACGGCAGACGGGCAGGAAGGGCGCAGTGCGTATCTGGCTGTGTCCACTCACCCACGGCAACGGGCAGGTAGGGCGCAGTGCGGATCAGGCTGTGTCCACTCACCCACGGGAGACGGGCAGGCAAGGCACAGTGTGGATCTGGCTGTGTCCACTCACCCATGGGAGACAGGCAGAGAGGGTGCTTTGTGGATCTGGCTAAATACACTGACCCACGGCGGACGGGCAGGCAGGGCGCAGTGCGGATCTGGCTGTGTCCACTCACCCACAACAGACGGGCAGGTAGAGCGCAGTGCGGATCTGGCTGTGTCCACTCACCCACGGCAGACGGGCAGAAAGGGCGCTGTGTGGATCTGGCTGTGTCCCCTCACCCACGGCAGACGGGCAGGCAGGGCGCAGTGCGGATCTGGCTGTGTCCACTCCCCCACGGCAGACGGTAAGGAAGGGCGCAGTGCGGATCTGGCTGTGTCCACTCACCCACGGGAGACGGGCAGGCACGGCGCAGTGCGGATTTATCTCTGTCCCCTCACCCACGACAGACGGGCAGGCAGGGCGCAGTTCGGATCTGGCTGTGTCCACTCACCCACGGGAGACGGGCAGGCAAGGCGCAGTGTGGATCTGGCTGTGTCCAATCACCCACGGGAGACGGGCAGAAAGGGCGCTGTGTGGATCTGGCTATGTCCACTGACCCACGGCAGACGGGCAGGCAGGGCGCAGTGCGGATCTGGCTGTGTCCACTCACCCACGGCAGACGGTCAGGCAGGGCGCAGTGCGGATCTGGCTGTGTCCACTCACCCACGGGAGACGGGCAGGCAGGGCGCAGTGCGGATCTGGCTGTGTCCACTCACCCACGGGAGACGGGCAGGCAAGGCGAACTGAGGATCTGGCTGTGTCCACTCACACACGGCAGATGGGCAGGCAGGGCGCAGTGCAGATCTGGCTCTGTCCACTCACCCACGGGAGACGGGCAGAGAGGGTGCCGTGTGAATCTGGCTATGTCCACTGACCCACGGCAGATGGGTAGGCAGGGCGCAGTGTGGATCTGGCTGTGTTCCCTCACCCACGGCAGACGGTCAGGAAGGGCGCAGCGCGGATCTGGCTGTGTCCAATCACCCACGGAGACGGTCAGGCTGGGTGCAGTGCGGATCTGGCTGTGTCCATCACGCACAGGAGACGGGCAGGCAGGGCGCAGTGCGGATCTGGCTGTGTCCACTAACCCACGGGAGATGGGCAACGGGGTGCTGTGTGGATCTGGCTATGTACACTGACCCACGGCGGACGGGCAGGCAGGGCGGTGTGCGGATCTGGCTGTGTCCACTCACCCACGGCAGACGGTCAGGAAGGGCGCAGTGCGGATCTGTCTGTGTCCACTCACGCATGGGAGACGGGCAGGCAGGGCGCAGTGCGGATCTGGCTGTGTCCAATCACCCACGGCAGACGGGCATGCAGGGTGCAGTGCGGATCTGGCTGTGTACACTCACCCACGGGAGACGGGCAGGCAATGCGCACTTTGGATCTGGCTGTGACCACTCACAAACGGGAGACGGGCAGGCAGGGCACAGTGCGGATCTGGCTGTGTCCACTCCCCCACGGGAGACGGGCAGAGAGGGTGCTGTGTGGATCTGGCTGTTTCCCCTCACCCACGGCAGACGGGCAGGCAGGGCGCAGTGCGGATCTGGCTGTGTCAATTCACCCACGGCAGATGGTCAGCCAGGGCGCAGTGCGGATCTGGTTGTGTCCACTCACCCACGGGAGACGGGCAGGCAGGGCCAAGTGCCGATCTGGCTGTGTCCACTCACCAACGGGAGACGGACAGGCAAGGCGCAGTGTGGATCTGGCTGTGTCCACTGAACCACGGGAGACGGGCAGAAAGGGCGCTGTGTGGATCTGGCTATGTCCACTGACCCACGGCAGACGGGCAGACAGGGCGCTGTGCAGATCTGGCTGTGTCCAATCACCCACGGCAGACGGTCAGGCAGGGCACAGTGCGGATCTGGCTGTGTCCACTCACCCAGGGGAGACAGGCAGGCAAGGCGCATTGTGGATCTGGCTGTGTCCACTCACCCACGGGAGACGGGCAGAGAGGGTGCTGTGTGGATCTGGCTATGTCCACTGACCCACGGCAGACAGGCAGGCAGTGCGCAGTGCGGATCTGGCTGTGTCAAATCATCCACGGCAGACGGGCATGCAGGGTGCAGTGCGGATCTGGCTGTGTCCACTCACCCAAGGGAGACGGGCAGAGAGTGTGCTGTGTGGATCTAGCTATGACCACTGACCCACGGCAGACGGGCAGGCAGGGCGCAGTGCGTATCTGTCTGTGTCCACTCACCCACGGGAGACGGGCAGGCAGGGCACAGTGCGGATCTGGCTGTGTCTTCTCACCCACGGCAGACGGTCAGGCAGGGCGCAGTGCGGATCTTGCTGTGTCCACGAACCCACGGGAGACCGGTAGGCAAAGCGCAGTGTGGATCTGGCTGTGTCCACTCACCCACGGGAGACGGGCAGAGAGGGTGCGGTGTGGATCTATCAATGTCCACTGACCCACGGCAGACGGGCAGGAAGGGCGCAGTGCGTATCTGGCTGTGTCCACTCACCCACGGCAACGGGCAGGTAGGGCGCAGTGCGGATCAGGCTGTGTCCACTCACCCACGGGAGACGGGCAGGCAAGGCACAGTGTGGATCTGGCTGTGTCCACTCACCCATGGGAGACAGGCAGAGAGGGTGCTGTGTGGATCTGGCTAAATACACTGACCCACGGCGGACGGGCAGGCAGGGTGCAGTGCGGATCTGGCTGTGTCCACTCACCCACAACAGACGGGCAGGTAGAGCGCAGTGCGGATCTGGCTGTGTCCACTCACCCACGGCAGACGGGCAGAAAGGGCGCTGTGTGGATCTGGCTGTGTCCCCTCACCCACGGGAGACGGGCAGGCAGGGCGCAGTGCGGATCTGGCTGTGTCCACTCCCCCACGGCAGACGGTAAGGAAGGGCGCAGTGCGGATCTGGCTGTGTCCACTCACCCACGGGAGACGGGCAGGCACGGCGCAGTGCGGATTTATCTCTGTCCCCTCACCCACGACAGACGGGCAGGCAGGGCGCAGTTCGGATCTGGCTGTGTCCACTCACCCACGGGAGACGGGCAGGCAAGGCGCAATGTGGATCTGGCTGTGTCCAATCACCCACGGGAGACGGGCAGAAAGGGCGCTGTGTGGATCTGGCTATGTCCACTGACCCACGGCAGACGGGCAGGCAGGGCGCAGTGCGGATCTGGCTGTGTCCACTCACCCACGGCAGACGGTCAGGCAGGGCGCAGTGCGGATCTGGCTGTGTCCACTCACCCACGGGAGACGGGCAGGCAGGGCGCAGTGCGGATCTGGCTGTGTCCACTCACCCACGGGAGACGGGCAGGCAAGGCGAACTGAGGATCTGGCTGTGTCCACTCACACACGGCAGATGGGCAGGCAGGGCGCAGTGCAGATCTGGCTCTGTCCACTCACCCACGGGAGACGGGCAGAGAGGGTGCCGTGTGAATCTGGCTATGTCCACTGACCCACGGCAGATGGGTAGGCAGGGCGCAGTGTGGATCTGGCTGTGTTCCCTCACCCACGGCAGACGGTCAGGAAGGGCGCAGTGCGGATCTGGCTGTGTCCAATCACCCACGGGAGACGGTCAGGCTGGGTGCAGTGCGGATCTGGCTGTGTCCATCACGCACAGGAGACGGGCAGGCAGGGCGCAGTGCGGATCTGGCTGTGTCCACTAACCCACGGGAGATGGGCAACGGGGTGCTGTGTGGATCTGGCTATGTACACTGACCCACGGCGGACGGGCAGGCAGGGCGGTGTGCGGATCTGGCTGTGTCCACCCACCCACGGCAGACGGTCAGGAAGGGCGCAGTGCGGATCTGTCTGTGTCCACTCACGCATGGGAGACGGGCAGGCAGGGCGCAGTGCGGATCTGGCTGTGTCCAATCACCCACGGCAGACGGGCATGCAGGGTGCAGTGCGGATCTGGCTGTGTCCACTCCCCCACGGGAGACGGGCAGAGAGGGTGCTGTGTGGATCTGGCTGTTTCCCCTCACCCACGGCAGACGGGCAGGCAGGGCGCATTGCGGATCTGGCTGTGTCAATTCACCCACGGCAGATGGTCAGCCAGGGCGCAGTGCGGATCTGGTTGTGTCCACTCACCCACGGGAGACGGGCAGGCAGGGCCAAGTGCCGATCTGGCTGTGTCCACTCACCAACGGGAGACGGACAGGCAAGGCGCAGTGTGGATCTGGCTGTGTCCACTGAACCACGGGAGACGGGCAGAAAGGGCGCTGTGTGGATCTGGCTATGTCCACTGACCCACGGCAGACGGGCAGACAGGGCGCTGTGCAGATCTGGCTGTGTCCAATCACCCACGGCAGACGGTCAGGCAGGGCACAGTGCGGATCTGGCTGTGTCCACTCACCCAGGGGAGACAGGCAGGCAAGGCGCATTGTGGATCTGGCTGTGTCCACTCACCCACGGGAGACGGGCAGAGAGGGTGCTGTGTGGATCTGGCTATGTCCACTGACCCACGGCAGACAGGCAGGCAGTGCGCAGTGCGGATCTGGCTGTGTCAAATCATCCACGGCAGACGGGCATGCAGGGTGCAGTGCGGATCTGGCTGTGTCCACTCACCCACGGGAGACGGGCAGAGAGGGTGGTGTGTGGATCTAGCTATGTCCACTGACCCACGGCAGACGGGCAAGCAGGGCGCAGTGCCGATCTGGCTGTGTTAACTCACCCACGGCAGACGGGCAGGCAGGGCGCAGTGCGGATCTGGCTGTGTCCACTCACACACGGGAGACGGGTAGGCAAAGCGCAGTGTGGATCTGGCTGTGTCCACTCACCCACGGGAGACGGGAAGAGAGGGTGCTGTGTGGATCTGGCTATGTCCACTGACCCACGGCAGAAGGGCAGGCAGGGCGCATTGCGGATCTGGCTGTGTCCACTCACCCACGGCAGATGGTCAGCCAGGGCGCAGTGCGGATCTGGTTGTGTCCACTCACCCACGGGAGACGGGCACGCAGGGCCCAGTGCCGTACTGGCTGTGTCCACTCACCAACGGGAGACGGGCAGGCAAGCCGCAGTGTGGATATGGCTGTGTCCACTGAACCATGGGAGACGGGCAGAAAGGGCGCTGTGTGGATCTGGCTATGTCCACTGACCCACGGCAGACGGGCAGGCAGGGCGCAGTGCGGATCTGGCTGTGTCCAATCACCCACGGCAGACGGGCAGGCAGGGCGCAGTGCGGATCTGGCTGTGTCCACTCACCCACGGGAGACGGGCAGGCAGGGCACAGTGCGGATCTGGCTGTGTCCACTCCCCCACGGGAGACGGGCAGAGAGGGTGCTGTGTGGATCTGGCTGTGTCCCCTCACCCACGGAAGACGGGCAGGCAGGGCGCAGTGCGGATCTGGCTGTGTCCACTCCCCCACGGCAGATGGTAAGGAAGGGCGCAGTGCGGATCTGGCTGTGTCCACTCACCCACGGGAGACGGGCAGGCACGGCGCAGTGCGGATTTATCTCTGTCCACTCACAGACGACAGACGGGCAGGCAGGGCGCAGTTCGGATCTGGCTGTGTCCACTCACCCACATGAGACGGGCAGGCAAGGCGCAGTGTGGATCTGGCTGTGTCCATTCACCCACGGGAGACGGGTAGAAAGGGCGCTGTGTGGATCTGGCTATGTCCACTGACCCACGGCAGACGTGCAGGCAGGGCGCAGTGCGGATCTGGCTGTGTCCACTCACCCACGGCAGACGGTCAGGCAGGGCGCAGTGCGGATCTGGCTGTGTCCACTCACCAACGGGAGACGGGCAGGCAGGGCGCAGTGCGGATCTGGCTGTGTCCACTCACCCACGGGAGACGGGCAGGCAAGGCGCACTGAGGATCTGGCTGTGTCCACTCACACACGGCAGATGGGCAGGCAGGGCGCAGTGCAGATCTGGCTCTGTCCACTCACCCACGGGAGACGGGCAGAGAGGGTGCCGTGTGAATCTGGCTATGTCCACTGACCCACGGCAGATGGGTAGGCAGGGCGCTGTGGATCTGGCTGTGTCCCCTCACCCACGGCAGACGATCAGGCAGGGCGCAGTGCGGATCTGGCTGTGTCCACTCACCCACGGGAGACGGGCAGGCAGGGCACAGTGCGGATCTGGCTGTGTCCACTCCCCCATGGGAGACGGGCAGAGAGGGTGCTGTGTGGATCTGGCTGTGTCCCCTCACCCACGGCAGACGGGCAGGCAGGGTGCAGTGCGGATCTGGCTGTGTCCACTCCCACACGGCAGACGGTAAGGAAGGGCGCAGTGCGGATCTGGCTGTGTCCACTCACCCACGGGAGACGGGCAGGCACGGCGCAATGCGGATTTATCTCTGTCCACTCACCCACGGCAGACGGTCACGCAGGGCGCAGTGCGGATATGGCTGTGTCCACTCACCCACGGGAGACGGGCAGGCAAGGCGCACTGAGGATCTGGCTGTGTCCACTCACCCACGGCAGATGGGCAGGCAGGGCGCAGTGCAGATCTGGCTCTGTCCACTCACCCATGGGAGACGGGCAGAGAGGGTGCTGTGTGGATCTGGCTATGTACACTGACCCACGGCAGAGGGCAGGCAGGGCGCAGTGCGGATCTGGCTGTGTCCACTCACCCACGGCAGACGGTCAGGCAGGGCGCAGTGCGGATCTGGCGGTGTCCACTCACACACGGGAGACGGACATTAAGGGTGCCGTGTGGATCTGGCTATGTCCACTGACCCACGGCAGATGGGTAGGCAGGGCGCAGTGCGGATCTGGCTTTGTCCCCTGACCCACGGCAGACGGTCAGGAAGGGCGCAGTGCGGATCTGGCTGTGTCCAATCACCCACGGGAGACGGTCAGGCTGGGTGCAGTGCGGATCTGGCTGTGTCAATCACGCACAGGAGACGGGCAGGCAGGGCGCAGTGCGGATCTGGCTGTGTCCACTCACCCACGGGAGATGGGCAACGGGGTGCTGTGTGGATCTGGCTATGTACACTGACCCACGGCGGACGGGCAGGCAGGGCGGTGTGCGGATCTGGCTGTGTCCACTCACCCACGGCAGACGGTCAGGAAGGGCGCAGTGCGGATCTGTCTGTGTCCACTCACGCATGGGAGACGGGCAGGCAGGGCGCAGTGCGGATCTGGCTGTGTCCACTCACCCACGGCAGACGGGCAGGCAATGCGCACTTTGGATCTGGCTGTGACCACTCACAAACGGGAGACGGGCAGAGAGGGTGCTGTGTGGATCTAGCTATGTCCACTGACCCACGGCAGAAGGGCAGGCAGGGCGCATTGCGGATCTGGCTGTGTCAATTCACCTACGGCAGATGGTCAGCCAGGGCGCAGTGCGGATCTGGTTGTGTCCACTCACCCACGGGAGACGGGCAGGCAGGGCCCACTGCCGATCTGGCTGTGTCCTCTCACCCACGGGAGACGGGCAGGCAAGGCGCAGTGTGGATCTGGCTGTGTCCATTCACCCACGGGAGATGGGCAATGGGGTGCTGTGTGTATCTGGCTATGTACACTGACCTACGGCAGATGGGAAGGCAGAGAGCAGTGCGGATCTGGCTGTGTCCACTCACCCACGGCAGACGTTCAGGAAGGGGGCAGTGCGGATCTGGCTCTGTCCACTCACTCACAGGAGACGGGCAGGCAGGGCGCAGTGCGGATCTGGCTGTGTCCACTCACCCACAGGATACGGGCAGAAAGGGCGCTGTGTGGATCTGGCTATGTCCACTGACCCACGTCAGACGGGAAGGCAGGGCTCAGTGCGGATCTGGCTGTGTCCAATCACCCACAGCAGACTGGCAGTCAGGGCTCAGTGCGGATCTGGCTGTGTCCACTCACCCAGGGCAGACGGTCAGGCAGGGCGCAGTGCAGATCTGGCTGTGTCCACTCACCCATGGGAGATGGGTAGGCAAGGCGGAGTGTGGATCTGGCTGTGTCCACTGACCCACGCAGACGGGCAGGCAGGGCGCAGAGCGGATCTGACTATGTTAACTCACCCACGGCAGACGGGCAGGCAGGGCGCAGTGCGGAATTGGCTGTATGCACTCACCCACGGGAGACGGGTACGCAAGGCGCAGTGTGGATCTGGCAGTGTCCACTCACTCATGGGAGACGGGAAGAGAGAGTCCTGTGTGTATCTGGGTATGTACACTGACCCATGGCAGACGGGCAGGCAGGGCGCAGTGCGGATCTGGCTGTGTCCAATAACCCACGGGAGACGGGCACGCAGGGCGCCATGCGAATATGGCTGTGTCCACTCACCCACGGGAGACGGGTAGGCAGGGATCAGTGCGGATCTGGCTGTGTCCACTCACCCACGGGAGACAGGCAGGCAAGGCGCAGTGTGGATCTGACTGTGTCCACTCACCCCCGGGGGACGGGCAGAGAGTGTGTTATGTGGATCTGGCTATGTCCACTGACCCACGGCAGTCGGGCAGGCAGGGCGCAGTTCGGATGTGGCTGTGTCCACTCACCCACGGGAGTCGGGCAGGCAAGGCGCAGTGTAGATCTGGCTGTGTCCACTCACCCACGGGAGACAGGCAGAAAGGGCGCTGTGTGGATCTGGCTATGTCCACTGACCCAAGGCAGACGGGCAGGCAGGACGCAGTGCGGATCTGGCTGTGTCCACTCACCCACGGGAGACGGGAATGCAAGGCGCCGTGTGGATCTGGCTGTGTCCACTCATCAACGGGAGACGGGCAGAGAGGGTGCCGTGTGGATCTGTCTATGTCCACTGACCCAAGGCAGACGGGCAGGCAGGGCGCAGTGCGGATCTGGCTGTGTCCCCTCACCCACGGCAGACGGTCAGGCAGGGCGCAGTGCGGATCTGGCTCTGTCCACTCACCCACGGGATACCGGTAGGCAAGGGGCAATGTGGATCTGGCTGTGTCCACTCACCCATGGGAGACGGGCAGAGAGGGTGCTGTGTGGATCTGGCTATGTCCACTGACCCACGGCAGACGATCAGGCAGGGAGCAGTGCGGATCTGGCTGTGTCCACTCACCCACGGCAGACGGTCAGGCAGGGCGCAGTGCGGATCTGGCTGTGTCCACTCACCCACGGGAGACGGGCAGGCAGGACGCAGTGCGGATCTGGCTGTGTCCACTCACCACGGCAGACGTGCATGCAGGGCGCAGTGCGGATCTGGCTGTGTCCACTCACCCACGGGAGACGGGTAGGCAAGGCGCAGTGTGGATCTGGCTGTGTCCACTCACCCACGGGAGACGGGCAGAGAGGGTGCTGTGTGGATCTGGCTATGTCCACTGACCCACGGCAGACGGGCAGGCAGGGCGCAGTGCGGATCTCTCTGTGTCCCCTCACACACGGCAGACGGTCAGGCAGGGCGCAGTGCGCATCTGGCTGTGTCCACTCACCCAGGTGAGACGGGTAGGCAAGGCGCAGTGTGGATCTGGCTGTGTCCACTCACCCACGGGAGACGGGCAGAGAGGGTGCTGTGTGGATCTGGCTATGTCCACTCACCCACTGCAGACGGGCAGGCAGGGCGCAGTGCGGATCTGGCTGTGTCCACTCACCCATGGCAGACGGGCAGGCAGGGCGCAGTGCGGATCTGGCTGTGTCCACTCACCAACGGGAGACGGGCAGGCAAAGCGCTGTGTGGATCTGGCTGTGTCCACTCACCCACGGGGGACTGGCAGAGAGGGTTCTGTGTGGATCTGGCTATGTCCACTGACCCACGGCAGACGGGCAGGCAGGGCGCAGTTCGGATCTGGCTGTGTCCACTAACCCAAGGGAGTCGGGCAGGCAAGGCGCAGTGTGGATCAGGCTGTGTCCACTCACCCACGGGAGACGGGCAGAAAGTGCACTGTGTGAATCTGGCTATGTCCACTGACCCACGGCAGACGGGCAGGCAGGGCGTAGTGCGGATCTGGCTGTGTCCTCTCACCCACGGGAGACGGGCAGGCCAGGCGCAGTGCGGATCTGGCTGTGTCCACTCACACATGGGAGACGGGCTAGGCAAGGCGCAGTGTGGATCTGGCTGTGTCCACTCACCCACGGGAGACGGGCAGAGAGGGTGCTCTGTGGATTTGTCTATGTCCACTGACCCACGGCTGACGGGCAGGCAGGGCGCAGTGCGGATCTGGCTGTGTCCAATGACCCACGGCCGACGGGCAGGCAGGGCGCAGTGCGGATCTGGCTGTGTCCACTCACCCACGTGAGACGGGCAGGCAAAACGCACTGTGGATCTGGCTTGTCCACTGACCCACGGCAGTCGGGCAGGCAGGGCGCAGTGCGGATCTGGCTGTGTCCAATCACCCCCGGGAGACGGGCAGGCAGGGCGCAGTGCGGATCTGGCTGTGTCCACTCACCCACGGGAGATGGGCAGGAAAGGCGCAGTGTGGATATGGCTGTGTCCACTCAACCACGGGAGACGTGCAGAGAGGGTGCTGTGTGGATCTGGCTATGTGCACTGACCCACGGCAGACGGGCAGGCAGGGCGCTCTGCGGATCTGGCTGTGTCCACTCACCCACGGCAGACGGGCATGCAGGGCAATGTGCGGATCTGGCGGTGTCCACTCACCCATCGGAGACGGGCAGGCAGGGCGCAGTGCGGATCTGGCTGTGTCCACTCTTCCACAGGAGACGTGCAGGTAGGGCGCAGTGCGGATCTGCCTGTGGCCACTCACCCATGGGAGACGACAGGCAAGGCGCAGTGTGAATCTGGTTGTGTCCACTCACCCATGGGAGACGACAGGCAAGGCGCAGTGTGGATCTGGCTGTGTCCACTCACCCACGGGAGAGGGCAGAGAGGGTGCTGTGTGGATCTGGCTATGTCCACTGACCCACGGTAGACGGGCAGGAAGGGCAAAGTGCGGATCTGGCTGTGTCCACTCACGCACGACAGACGGGCAGACAGGGCGCAGTGCGGATCTGGCTGTGTCCACTCACCCACGGGAGACGGGTAGGCAAGGTGCTGTGTGGATCTGGCTATGTCCACTGACCCACGGCAACGGGCACGCAGGGCGCAATGCGGATGTGGCTGTGTCCCCTCACCCTCGGCAGACGGGCAGGCAGGGCGCAGTGCGGATCTCGCTGTGTCCACTCACCCACGGGAAACGGGTAGGTAAAGCGCAGTTTGGATCTGGCTGTGTCCACTCACCCTCGGGAGACGGGCAGAGAGGGTGCCGTGTGGATCTGGCTATGTCCACTGACCCACGGCAACGGGCATGCAGGGCGCAATGCGGATCTGGCTGTGTCCCCTCACCCACGGCAGACGGTCAGGCAGGGCGCAGTGCGGAATTGGCTGTGTCCACTCACCCATGGGAGACGGGCAGAGAGAGTTCTGTGTGGATCTGGCTATGTACACTGAAACACGGCAGACGGGCAGGCAGGGCGCAGTGCGGATCTGGTTGTGTCCAATCACCCCCGGGAGACGGGCAGGCAGGGCGCAGTGCGGATCTGGCTGTGTCCACTCACCCACGGGAGAAGGGCAGGAAAGGCGCAGTGTGGATCTGGCTGTGTCCACTCACCCACGGGCGACGTGCAGACAGGGTGCTGTGTGGATCTGGCTATGTACACTGACCCACGGCAGACGGACAGGCAGGGTGCAGTGCGGATCTGGCTGTGTCCACTCACCCACGGGAGACGGGCAGAGATGGTGCTGTGTGGATCTGGCTATGTGCACTGACCCACGGCAGACGGGCAGGCAGGGCGCTGTGCGGATCTGGCTGTGTCCACTCACCCACGGCAGATGGGCATGCAGGGCGCTGTGCAGATCTGGCTGTGTCCACTCACGCAAGACAGACGGGCAGGCAGGGCACAGTGCGGATCTGGCTGTGTCCACTCACGCAAGACAGACGGGCAGGCAGGGCGCAGTGCGGATATGGCTGTGTCCACTCACCCAGGGGAGACCGGCAGGCAAGGTGCAGTGTGGATCTGGCTGTGTCCACTCACCCACGGGAGACGGGCAGAGAGGGTGCTGTGTGGATCTGGCTATGTCCACTGACCCACGGCAGACGGGCAGGCAGGGCGCAGTGCGTATCTGGCTTTGTCCACTCACCCACGGGAGACGGGAAGGCAGTACGCAGTGCGGATCTGGCTTTGTCCACTCACCCACGGGAGACGGGCAGGAAAGGCGCAGTAAGGATCTGGCTGTGTCCACTCACCAACGGCAGACGGGCAGGCAGAGCGCAGTGCGGATCTGGCTGTGTCCCCTCACCCACGGCAGACGGTCAGGTAGGGCGCAGTGGGGATCTGGCTGTTTCCACCCACCCACGGGAGACGGGTAGGCAAGGCGCACTGTGGATCTGGCTGTGTCCACTCACCCACGGGAGACGGGCAGAGAGGGTGCTGTGTGGATCTGGCTATGTCCACTGACCCACGGCAGACGGGCAGGCAGGGCGCAGTGCGGATCTGGCTGTGTCAACTCACCCATGGCTGACGGTCAGGCAGGGCGCAGTGCGGATCTGGCGGTGTCCACTCACCCACGGCTGACGGGCAGGCAGGGCGCAATGCGGATATGGCTGTGTCCACTCTTCCACGGGAGACGTGCAGGTAGGGCGCAGTGCGGATCTGCCTGTGTCCACTCACCCATGGGAGACGATAGGCAAGGCGCAGTGTGGATCTGGCTGTGTCCACTCACCCACGGGAGACGGGCAGAGAGGGTGCTGTGTGGATCTGGCTATGTCCACTGACCCACGGCAGACGGGCAGGCAGGGCACAGTGCGGATCTGGCTGTGTCCACTCACGCACGGGAGACCGGCAGGCAAGGCGAAGTGTGGATCTGCCTGTGTCCACTCACCCACGGGAGACGGGCAGAGAGGGTGCTGTGTGGATCTGGCTATGTCCACTGACCCACGGCAGACGGGCAGCCAGGGCGCAGTGTGGATCTGGCTTTGTCCACTCACCCACGGGAGACGGGCAGGCAGGACGCAGTGCGGATCTGGCTTTGTCCACTCACCCACGTGAGACGGGCAGGAAAGGCGCAGTATGGATCTGGATGTGTCCACTCACCCACGGGAGACGTGCAGAGAGTGTGCTGTGTGGATCTGGCTATGTACACTGACCCACGGCAGACGGGCAGGCAGGGCGAAGTGCGGATCTGGCTGTGTCCACTCACCCACGGGAGACGAGCAGAGAGGGTGCTGTGTGGATCTGGCTATATGCACTGACCCACGAGAGACGGGCAGGCAGGGCGCAGTGCGGATCTGGCTGTGTCCACTCACCCACGGCAGACGGGCAGGCAGGGCGCAGTGCGGATATGGCTGTGTCCACTCACCCACGGAGACGGGCAGAGACGGTGCTGTGTGGATCTGGCTATGTGCACTGACCCAAACAGACGAGAAGGCAGGGCGCAGTTCGGATCTGGCTGTGTCCAATCACCCATAGCAGACGGGCAGGCAGGGCGCAGTGCGGATCTGGCTGTGTCCAATCACCCACGGGAGACGGGCAGGCAAGGTGCAGTGTGGATCTGGCTGTGTCCACTCACCCACGGGAGACGGGCAGAGAGGGTGCTGTGTGGATCTGGCTATGACCACTGACCTATGGCAGACGGGCAGGCAGGGCGCAGTTCGGATCTGGCTGTGTCCACTAACCCAAGGGAGTCGGGCAGGCAAGGCGCAGTGTGGATCAGGCTGTGTCCACTCACCCACGGGAGACGGGCAGAAAGGGCGCTGTGTTAATCTGGGTATGTCCACTGACCCACGGCAGACAGGCAGGCAGGGCGTATTGCGGATCTGTCTGTGTCCTCTCACCCACGGGAGACGGGCAGGCAAGGCGCAGTGCGGATCTGGCTGTGTCCACTCACACATGGGAGAAGGGCTAGGCAAGGCGCAGTGTGGATCTGGCTGTGTCCACTCACCCACGGGAGACGGGCAGAGAGGGTGCTCTGTGGATTTTTCTATGTCCACTGACCCACGGCAGACGGGCAGGCAGGGCGCAGTGCGGATCTGGCTGTGTCCACTGACCCACGGCAGCCGGGCAGGCAGGGCGCAGTGCGGATCTGGCTGTGTCCAATCACCCCCGGGAGACGGGCAGGCAGGGCGCAGTGCGGATCTGGCTGTGTCCACTCACCCACGGGAGATGGGCAGGAAAGGCGCAGTGTGGATATGGCTGTGTCCACTCACCCACGGGAGACGTGCAGAGAGGGTGCTGTGTGGATCTGGCTATGTACACTGACCCACGGCAGACGGACAGGCAGGGCGCAGTGCGGATCTGGCTGTGTCCACTCACCCACGGGAGACGGGCAGAGAGGGTGCTGTGTTGATCTGGCTATGTGCACTGGCCCACGGCAGACGGGCAGGCAGGGCGCTCTGCGGATCTGGCTGTGTCCACTCACCCACGGCAGACGGGCATGCAGGGCAATGTGCGGATCTGGCGGTGTCCACTCACCCATGGGAGACGACAGGCAAGGCGCAGTGTGGATCTGGCTGTGTCCACTCACCCATGGGAGACGACAGGCAAGGCGCAGTGTGGATCTGGCTGTGTCCACTCACCCACGGGAGAGGGGCAGAGAGGGTGCTGTGTGGATCTGGCTATGTCCACTGACCCACAGCAGACGGGCAGGAAGGGCAAAGTGCGGATCTGGCTGTGTCCACTGACGCACGACAGACGGGCAGGCAGGGCGCAGTGCGGATCTGGCTGTGTCCACTCACCCACGGGAGACGGGTAGGCAAGGTGCAGTGTGGATCTGGCTATGTCCACTGACCCACGGCAACGGGCATGCAGGGCGCAATGCGGATGTGGCTGTGTCTCCTCACCCTCGGCAGACGGGCAGGCAGGGCGCAGTGCGGATCTCCTGTGTCCACTCACCCACGTGAAACGGGTAGGCAAAGCGCAGTTTGGATCTGGCTGTGTCCACTCACACTCGGGAGACGGGCAGAGAGGGTGCCGTGTGAATCTGGCTATGTCCACTGACCCACGGCAACGGGCATTCAGGGCGCAATGCGGATCTGGCTGTGTCCCCTCACCCACGGGAGACGGTCAGGCAGGGCGCAGTGCGGAATTGGCTGTGTCCACTCACCCATGGGAGACGGGCAGAGAGAGTTCTGTGTGGATCTGGCTATGTACACTGACCCACGGCAGACGGGCAGGCAGTGCGCAGTGCGGATCTGGCTGTGTCCACTCTTCCACGGGAGACGTGCAGGTAGGGCGCAGTGCGGATCTGCCTGTGTCCACTCACCCATGGGAGACGACAGGCAAGGCACAGTGTGGATCTGGCTGTGTCCACTCACCCACGGGAGACGGGCAGAGAGGGTGCTGTGTGGATCTGGCTATGTCCACTGACCCACGGCAGACGGGCAGGCAGGGCACAGTGCGGATCTGGCTGTGTCCACTCACGCACGACAGACGGGCAGGCAGGGCGCATTGCGGAACTGGCTGTGTCCACTCACCCACGGGAGACCGGCAGGCAAGGCGCAGTGTGGATCTGGCTGTGTCCACTCACCCACGGGAGACGGGCAGAGAGGGTGCTGTGTGGATCTGGCTATGTCCACTGACCCACGGCAGACGGGCAGGCAGGGCGCAGTGCGGATCTGGCTTTGTCCCCTCACCCACGGGAGACGGGCAGGCAGGACGCAGTGCGGATCTGGCTTTGTCCACTCACCCACGGGAGACGGGCAGGAAAGGCGCAGTATGGATCTGGCTGAGTCCACTCACCCACGGGAGACGTGCAGAGAGTGTGCTGTTTGGATCTGGCTATGTACACTGACCCACGGCAGACGGGCAGGCAGGGCGAAGTGCGGATCTGGCTGTGTCCACTCACCCACGGGAGACGAGCAGAGAGGGTGCTGTGTGGATCTGGCTATATGCACTGACCCACGAGAGACGGGCAGGCAGGGCGCAGTGCGGATCTGGCTGTGTCCACTCACCCACGGCAGACGGGCAGGCAGGGCGCAGTGCGGATATGGCTGTGTCCACTCACCCACGGAGACGGGCAGAGACGGTTCTGTGTGGATCTGGATATGACCACTGACCCACGGCAGACGGGCAGGCAGGGCGCAGTGCGGATCTGGCGGTGTCCAATCACCCACGGCAGACGGGCAGGCAAGGTGCAGTGTGGATCTGGCTGTGTCCACTCACCCACGGGAGACTGGCAGAGAGGGTGCTGTGTGGATCTGGCTATGTCCACTGACCCACGGCAGACGGGCAGGCAGGGCGCAGTGCGGATCTCTCTGTGTCCCCTCACACACGGCAGACGGTCAGGCAGGGCGCAGTGCGCATCTGGCTGTGTCCACTCACCCACGTGAGACGGGTAGGCAAGGCGCAGTGTGGATCTGGCTGTGTCCACTCACCCACGGGAGACGGGCAGAGAGGGTGCTGTGTGGATCTGGCTATGTCCACTCACCCACTGCAGACGGGCAGGCAGGGCGCAGTGCGGATCTGGCTGTGTCCACTCACCCATGGCAGACGGGCAGGCAGGGCGCAGTGCGGATCTGGCTGTGTCCACTCACCAACGGAAGACGGGCAGGCAAGGCGCTGTGTGGATCTGGCTGTGTCCACTCACCCACGGGGTACTGGCAGAGAGGGTTCTGTGTGGATCTGGCTATGTCCACTGACCCATGGCAGACGGGCAGGCAGGGCGTAGTGCGGATCTGGCTGTGTCCTCTCACCCACGGGAGACGGGCAGGCAAGGCGCAGTGCGGATCTGGCTGTGTCCACTCACACATGGGAGACGGGCTAGGCAAGGCGCAGTGTGGATCTGGCTGTGTCCACTCACCCACGGGAGACGGGCAGAGAGGGTGCTCTGTGGATTTGTCTATGTCCACTGACCCACGGCAGACGGGCAGGCAGGGCGCAGTGCGTATCTGGCTGTGTCCATGACCCACGGCCGACGGGCAGGCAGGGCGCAGTGCGGATCTGGCTGTGTCCACTCACCCACGTGAGACGGGCAGGCAAAACGCACTGTGGATCTGGCTTGTCCACTGACACACGGCAGTCGGGCAGGCAGGGCGCAGTGCGGATCTGGATGTGTCCAATCACCCCCGGGAGACGGGCAGGCAGGGCGCAGTGCGGATCTGGCTGTGTCCACTCACCCACGGGAGATGGGCAGGAAAGGCGCAGTGTGGATATGGCTGTGTCCACTCACCCACGGGAGACGAGCAGAGAGGGTGCTGTGTGGATCTGGCTATGTACACTGACCCAGGGCAGACGGGCAGAGAAGGTGCTGTGTGGATCTGGCTATGTGCACTGACCCACGGCAGACGGGCAGGCAGGGCGCTCTGCGGATCTGGCTGTGTCCACTCACACACGGCAGACGGGCATGCAGGGCAATGTGCGGATCTGGCGGTGTCCACTCACCCACGGGAGACGGGCAGGCAGGGCGCAGTGCGGATCTGGCTGTGTCCACTCTTCCACGGGAGACGTGCAGGTAGGGCGCAGTGCGGATCTGCCTGTGGCCACTCACCCATGGGAGACGACAGGCAAGGCGCAGTGTGAATCTGGCTGTGTACACTCACCCATGGGAGACGACAGGCAAGGCGCAGTGTGGATCTGGCTGTGTCCACTCACCCACGGGAGAGGGCAGAGAGGGTGCTGTGTGGATCTGGCTATGTCCACTGACCCACGGCAGACGGGCAGGAAGGGCAAAGTGCGGTTCTGGCTGTGTCCACTCACGCACGACAGACGGGCAGGCAGGGCGCAGTGCGGATCTGGCTGTGTCCACTCACCCACGGGAGACGGGTAGGCAAGGTGCAGTGTGGATCTGGCTATGTCCACTGACCCACGGCAACGGGCATGCAGGGCGCAATGCGGATGTGGCTGTGTCCCCTCACCCTCGGCAGACGGGCAGGCAGGGCGCAGTGCGGATCTCGCTGTGTCCACTCACCCACGGGAAACGGGTAGGTAAAGCGCAGTTTGGATCTGGCTGTGTCCACTCACCCTCGGGAAACGGGCAGAGAGGGTGCCGTGTGGATCTGGCTATGTCCACTGACCCACGGCAACGGGCATGCAGGGCGCAATGCGGATCTGGCTGTGTCCCCTCACCCACGGCAGACGGTCAGGCAGGGCGCAGTGCGGAATTGGCTTTGTCCACTCACCCATGGGAGACGGGCCGAGAGAGTTCTGTGTGGATCTGGCTATGTACACTGAAACACGGCAGACGGGCAGGCAGGGCGCAGTGCGGATCTGGTTGTGTCCAATCACCCCCGGGAGACGGGCAGGCAGGACGCAGTGCGGATCTGGCTGTGTCCACTCACCCACGGGAGACGGGCAGGAAAGGCGCAGTGTGGATCTGGCTGTGTCCACTCACCCACGCGAGACGTGCAGACAGGGTGCTGTGTGGATCTGGCTATGTACACTGACCCACGGCAGACGGAAGGCAGGGTGCAGTGCGGATCTGGCTGTGTCCACTCACCCACGGGAGACGGGCAGAGAGGGTGCTGTGTGGATCTGGCTATGTGCACTGACCCACGGCAGACGGGCAGGCAGGGCGCTGTGCGGATCTGGCTGTGTCCACTCACCCACGGCAGATGGGCATGCAGGGCGCTGTGCGGATCTGGCTGTGTCCACTCACCCACGGCAGACGGGCAGGCAAGGCGCAGTGTGGATCTGGCTGTGTCCACACACCCACGGGAGACGGGCAGAGAGGGTGCTGTGTGGATCTGTCTATGTACACTGACCCACGGCAGACGGGCAGGCAGGGCGCGGTGCGGATCTGGCTGTGTCAACTCACCCACGGCTGACGGTCAGGCAGGGCGCAGTGCGGATCTGGCGGTGTCCACTCACCCACGGGAGACGGGCAGGCAGGGCACAGTGCGGATCTGGCTGTGTCCACTCTTCCACGGGAGACGTGCAGGTAGGGCGCAGTGCGGATCTGCCTGTGTCCACTCACCCATGTTAGACGACAGGCAAGGCGCAGTGTGGATCTGGCTGTGTCCACTCACCCACGTGAGACGGGCAGAGAGGGTGCTGTGTGGATCTGGCTATGTCCACTGACCCACGGCAGACGGGCAGGCAGTGCACAGTGCGGATCTGGCTGTGTCCACTCACGCAAGACAGACGGGCAGGCAGGGCGCAGTGCGGATATGGCTGTGTCCACTCACCCACGGGAGACCGGCAGGCAAGGTGCAGTGTGGATCTGGCTGTGTCTACTCACCCACGGGAGACGGGCAGAGAGGGTGCTGTGTGGATCTGGCTATGTCCACTGACCCACGGCAGACGGGCAGGCAGGGCGCAGTGCGGATCTGGCTTTGTCCACTCACCCACGGGAGACGGGAAGGCAGTACGCAGTGCGGATCTGGCTTTGTCCACTCACCCACGGGAGACGGGCAGGAAAGGCGCAGTATGGATCTGGCTGTGTCCACTCACCAACGGCAGACGGGCAGGCAGGGCGCAGTGCGGATCTGGCTGTGTCCCCTCACCCACGGCAGACGGTCAGGTAGGGCGCAGTGTGGATCTGGCTGTTTCCACCCACCCATGGGAGACGGGTAGGCAAGGCGCACTGTGGATCTGGCTGTGTCCACTCACCAACGGGAGACGGGCAGAGAGGGTGCTGTGTGGATCTGGCTATGTCCACTGACCCACGGCAGACGGGCAGGCAGTGCGCAGTGCGGATCTGGCTGTGTCAACTCACCCACGGCTGACGGTCAGGCAGGGCGCAGTGCGGATCTGGCGGTGTCCACTCACCCACGGCTGACGGGCAGGCAGGGCGCAGTGCGGATATGGCTGTGTCCACTCTTCCACGGGAGACGTGCAGGTAGGGCGCAGTGCGGATCTGCCAGTGTCCACTCACCCATGGGAGACGACAGGCAAGGCGCAGTGTGGATCTGGCTGTGTCCACTCACCCACGGGAGACGGGCAGAGAGGGTGCTGTGTGGATCTGGCTATGTCCACTGACCCACGGCAGACGGGCAGGCAGGGCACAGTGCGGATCTGGCTGTGTCCACTCACGCACGACAGACGGGCAGGCAGGGCGCAGTGCGGATCTGGCTGTGTCCACTCACCCACGGGAGACCGGCAGGCAAGGCGAAGTGTGGATCTGGCTGTGTCCACTCACCCACGGGAGACGGGCAGAGAGGGTGCTGTGTGGATCTGGCTATGTCCACTGACCCACGGCAGACGGGCAGCCAGGGCGCAGTGCGGATCTGGCTTTGTCCACTCACCCACGGGAGACGGGCAGGCAGGACGCAGTGCGGATCTGGCTTTGTCCACTCACCCACGGGAGACGGGCAGGAAAGGCGCAGTATGGATCTGGCTGTGTCTACTCACCCACGGGAGACGTGCAGAGAGTGTGCTGTGTGGATCTGGCTATGTACACTGACCCACGGCAGACGGGCATGCAGGGCGATGTGCGGATCTGGCTGTGTCCACTCACCCACGGGAGACGAGCAGAGAGGGTGCTGTGTGGATCTGGCTATATGCACTGAACCACGAGAGACGGGCAGGCAGGGCGCAGTGCGGATCTGGCTGTGTCCACTCACCCACGGCAGACGGGCAGGCAGGGCGCAGTGCGGATATGGCTGTGTCCACTCACCCACGGAGACGGGCAGAGACGGTGCTGTGTGGATCTGGCTATGTGCACTGACCCACGACAGACGAGAAGGCAGGGCGCAGTGCGGATCTGGCTGTGTCCAATCACCCACAGCAGACGGGCAGGCAGGGCGCAGTGCGGATCTGGCTGTGTCCACTCACCCACGGGAGACGGGCAGGCAAGGTGCAGTGTGGATCTGGCTGTGTCCACTCACCCACGGGAGACGGGCAGAGAGGGTGCTGTGTGGATCTGGCTATGACCACTGACCCACGGCAGACGGGCAGGCAGGGCGCAGTGAGGATCTGGCTGTTTCCACTCACCCATGGCAGACGGGCAGGCAGGGTGCAGTGCGGATCTGGCTGTGTCCACTCACCCACGGGAGACGGGCAGGCAGGACGCAGTGCGGATCTGGCTGTGTCCACTCACCCACGGCAGACGGGCATGCAGGACGCAGTGCGGATCTGGCTGTGTCCACTCTCCCACGTGAGACGGGTAGGCAAGGCGCAGTGTGGATCTAGCTGTGTCCACTCACCCACGGGAGACGGGCAGAGAGGGTGCTGTGTGGATCTGGCTATGTCTACTCACCCACTGCAGACGGGCAGGCAGGGCGCAGTGCGGATCTGGCTGTGTCCACTCACCCATGGCAGACGGGCAGGCAGGGCGCAGTGCGGATCTGGCTGTGTCCACTCACCAACGGGAGACGGGAAGGCAAGGCGCTGTGTGGATCTGGCTGTGTCCACTCACCCAAGGGGGACTGGCAGAGAGGGTTCTGTGTGGATCTGGCTATGTCCACTGACCCACGGCAGACGGGCAGGCAGGGCGCAGTTCGGATCTGGCTGTGTCCACTAACCCAAGGGAGTCGGGCAGGCAAGGCGCAGTGTGGATCAGGCTGTGTCCACTCACCCACGGGAGACGGGCAGAAAGGGCGCTGTGTGAATCTGGGTATGTCCACTGACCCACGGCAGACGGGCAGGCAGGGCGTAGTGCGGATCTGTCTGTGTCCTCTCACCCACGGGAGACGGGCAGGCAAGGCGCAGTGCGGATCTGGCTGTGTACACTCACACATGGGAGACGGGCTAGGCAAGGCGCAGTGTGGATCTGGCTGTGTCCACTCACCCACGGGAGACGGGCAGAGAGGGTGCTGTGTGGATGTGGTATGTACACTGACCCACGGCAGACGGGCAGGCAGGGCGCAGTGCGGATGTGGCTGTGTCCACTAAACCACGGCAGACGGTCAGTCAGGGCGCAGTGCGGATCTGGCGGTGTCCACTCACCCACGGGAGACCGGCAGGCAGGGCGCAGTGCGTATCTGGCTGTGTCCACTCTTCCACGGGAGACGGGCAGGCAGGGCGCAGTGCGGATCTGGCTGTGTCCACTCACACACGGCAGACAGGCAGGCAGGGCGCAATGCGGATCTGGCTGTGTCCACTCACCCACGGAGGACGGTCAGGAAGGGCGCAGTGCGGATCTGGCTGTGTCCACTCACCCACGGGAGACGGGCAGGCAGGGCGCAGTGCGGATCTGGCTGTGTCCACTCACCCACGGCAGACGGGCAGGCAGGGCGAAGTGCGGATATGGCTGTGTCCACTCACCAACGGGAGACGGGCAGTTAAGGCGCAGTGTGAATCTGGCTGTGTCCACTCACCCAGGGAGACGGGCAGAAAGGGCGCTGTGTGGATCTGGCTGTGTCCACTGACCCACGGCAGACGGGCCGGCAGGGCGCAGTGCGGATCTGGCTGTGTCCAATCATCCACGGCAGACGGGCAGGCAGGGCGCAGTGCGGATCTGGCTGTGTCCACTCACCCACGGCAGACGGTCAGGCAGGGTGTAGTGCGGATTTGGCTGTGTACACTCACCAAGGGGAGACGGGTAGGCAAGGCGCAGTGTGGATCTTTCTGTGTCCACTCACCCACGGAAGACGGGCAGAGAGGGTGCTGTGTGAATCTGGCTATGTCCACTGACCCAAGGCAGACGGGCAGGCAGGTCGCAGTGCGGCTCTGGCTGTGTCCACTCACCCACGGGAGACGGTCAGAGAGGGTGCTGTGTGGATCTGGCTATGTCCACTCACCCACGGGAGACGGGCAGAGAGGGTGCTGTGTGGATCTGGCTATGTCCACTGACCCACGGCAGACGGGCAGGCAGGGCGCAGTGCGGATCTGGCTGTGTCCACTCACCCACGGGAGACGGGCAGGCAAGGCGCATTGTGGATCTGGCTGTGTCCACTCACCCACGGGAGACGGGCAGGCAGGGCGCAGTGCGGATCTGGCTGTGTCCACTCACCCAAGGGGGACGGGTAGGCAAGGCGCAGTGTGGATCTGGCTGTGTGCACTCACCCACGGGAGACGGGCAGAGAGTGTCCTTTGTGGATCTGGCTATGTCCACAGACCCACGGCAGATGGGCTGGCAGGGCGCAGTTTGGATCTGGCTGTGTCCAATTACCCACGGCAAACGGGCAGGCAGGGCGCAGTGCGGATATGGCTGTGTCCACTCACCCATGGGAGATGGGTAGGCAAGGCGCAGTGTGGATCTGGCTGTGTCCACTGACCCACGCAGACGGACAGGCAGGGCGCAGTGCGGATCTGGCTGTGTGAAGTCACCCACGGAAGACGGGCAGGCAGGGTGCAGTGCGGATCTGGCTGTGTCCACTCACTCACGGGAGACAGGTAGACAAAGCGCAGTGTGGATCTGGCTGTGTCCACTCACCCACGGGAGACGGGCAGAGAGGGTGCCGTGTGGATCTGGCTATTTCCACTGACCCACAACAGAGAGGCATGCAGGGCACAGTGCGGATCTGGCTGTGTCCCCTCACCCACGGCAGACGGTCAGGCAGGGCGCAGTGCGGAATTTGCTGTGTCCACTCACCCACGGGAGACGGGCAGGCAAGGCGCAGTGTCGATTTGGCTGTGTCCACTCACCCACGGGAGACGGACAGAGAGGGTGCTGTGTGGATCTGGCTATGTCCACTGACCCACGGCAGATGGGCAGGCAGGGCACAGTGCGGATCTGGCTGTGTCCACGCACCCACGGCAGACGGACAGGAAGGGTGCAGTGCGGATCTGGCTGTGTCCACTCACCCATGGGAGACGACAGGCAAGGCGCAGTGTGGATCTGGCTGTGTCCTCTCACCCACGGGAGACGGGCAGAGAGGTTGCTGTGTGGATCTGCCTATGTCCATTGACCCACGGCAGACGGGCAGGCAGGGCGCACTGCGGATCTGGCTGTGTCCAATCACCCACAGCAGACGGGCAGGCAGGGCGCAGTGCGGATCTGGCTATGTCCCCTCACTCACGGCAGACGGTCAGGCAGGGCGCAGTGCGGATCTAGCTGTGTCCACTCACCCAAGGGTGACGGGCAGAGAGGGTGCCGTGTGGATCTGGCTGTGTTCCCTCACCCACGGCAGACGGTCAGGCAGGGCGCAGTGCGGATCTGGCTGTGTTCACTCACCCATGGGAGACGGGTAGGCAAGGCGCACTGTGGTTCTGGCTGTGTGCACTCACCCACGGGAGACGGGCAGAGAGGGTGCTGTGTGGATCTGGCTATGTCCACTGACCCACGACAGACGGGCAGGCAGGGCGCAATGCGGATCTGGCTGTGTCCAATCACCCACGGCAGACAGTCAGGCAGGGCGCAGTGCGGATCTGGCTGTGTCCACTCACCCACAGCAGACGGTCAGGCAGGGCGCAGTGCGGATCTGGCTGTGTCCACTCACCCACGGAGACGGGTAGGCAAGGCGCAGTGTTGATCTGGCTGTGTCCACTCACCCACGGGAGACGGGCAGAGAGGGTGCTGTGTGGATCTGGCTATGTCCACTGACCCACGGCAGACGGGCAGGCAGGGCGCAGTGCGGATCTGGCTGTGTCCACTCACCCACGGCAGACGGGCAGGCAGGGCGATGTGCGGATCTGGCTGTGTCCACTCACCCACGGTAGTCGGACAGGCAAGGCGTACTGTGGATCTGGCTGTGTCCACTCACCCACGGGAGACGGGCAGAAAGGGTGCTGTGTGGATCTGGCTATGTCCACTGACCCACGGAAGACGGACAGGCAGGGCGCAGGGCGGATCTGGCTGTGTCCACTCACCCACGGGAGAGGGGCAGGCAGGGCACAGTGCGGATCCTGCTGTGTCCACTCACCCACGGCAGATGGGCAGGCAATGCGCAGTGTGGATCTGGCTGTGTCCACTCACCCATGGGAGATGGGCCGAAAGGACGCTGTGTGGATCTGGCTATGTCCACTGACCCACGGCTGACGGGCAGGCAGGGCGCAGTGCGGATCTGGCTGTGTCCAATCACCCACGGGAGAAGTGCAGGCAGGGCGCAGTGCGGATCTGGCTGTGTCCACTCACCCATCGCAGACGGGCAGGCAGGGCACAGTGTGGATCTGGCTGTTTCCATTCACCCACGGGAGACGGGTAGGCAAGGCGCAGTGTGGATCTGGCTGTGTGCACTCACCCACGGGAGACGGGCAGAGAGGGTGCTGTGTGGATCTGGCTATGTCCACTGACCCACGGCAGACGGGCAGGCAGGGCGCAGTGCGGATCTGGCTGTGTCCACTCACCCACGGCAGACTGGCAGGCAGGGCGCAGTGCGAATCTGGCTGTGTCCACTCACCCACGGGAGACGGGCAGGCAATGCGCAGTGTGGATCTGGCTGTGTCCACTCACCCACGGGAGACGGGCAGAGAGGGTGCTATGTGGATCTAGCCATGTCCACTGACCGACGGCAGACGGGCAGGCAGGGCGCAGTGCGGATCTGGCTGTGTCCCCTCACCCACGGCAGACGGTCAGGCAGGGCGCAGTGCGGAATTGGCTGTGTCCACTCACCTATGGGAGACGGGCAGAGTGAGTTCTGTTTGGATCTGGCTAGGTACACTGACCCACGGCAGACAGGCAAGCAGGGCGCAGTGCGGATCTGGCTGTGTCCAAACACCCCCGGGAGACGGGCAGGCAGGGCGCAGTGCGGATCTGGCTGTGTCCACTCACCCACGGGAGACGGGCAGGATAGGCGCAGTGTGGATCTGGCTGAGTCGACTCACCCACAGGAGACGTGCAGAGAGTGTTCTGTGTGGATCTGGCTATGTACACTGACCCACGGCTGACAGACAGGCAGGGCGCAGTGCGGATCTGGCTGTGTCCACTCACCCACGGGAGACGGGCAGAGAGGGTGCTGTGTGGATCTGGCTATGTGCACTGACCCACGGCAGACGGGCAGGCAAGGCGCAGTGCAGATCTGGCTGTGTCCACTCACCCACGACAGACGGGCATGCAGGGCGCCGTCCGGATCTGGCTGTGTCCACTCACCCACGGCAGACGGGAAGGCAAGGCGCAGTGTGGATCTGGCTGTGTCCACTCACACACGGGAGACGGGCAGAGAGGGTGCTTTGTGGATCTGTCTATGTAAACTGACCCACGGCAGACGGGCAGGCAGGGCGCGGTGCGGATCTGGCTGTGTCCACTCACCCACGGCTGACGGTCAGGCAGGGCGCAGTGCGGATCTGGCGGTGTCCACTCACCCACGGGAGACGGGCAGGCAGGGCGCAGTGCGGATCTGGCTGTGTCCACCCATCCAC
This sequence comes from Microcebus murinus, assembly GCF_040939455.1. NCBI lineage: Eukaryota > Metazoa > Chordata > Mammalia > Primates > Cheirogaleidae > Microcebus > Microcebus murinus. The sequence goes on along the minus strand of NC_134125.1, from coordinate 31,258,083 downwards.
GGCAGACGGTCAGGCAGGGCACAGTGCGGATCTGACTGTGTCAATCACCCACGGGAGACGGGTAGGCAAGGCGCCGTTTGGATCTGGCTGTGTCCACTCACCCACCGGAGACGGGCAGGCAAGGCGCAGTGTGGATCTGGCTGTGTCCACTCACCCACGGGAGACGGGCAGAGAGGGTGCTGTGTGGATCTGGCTATGTCCACTGACCCACGGCAGACGGGCAGGCAGGGCGCAGTGCGTATCTGGCTGTGTCCACTCACCCACGGCAGACGGTCAGGCAGGGGGCAGTGCGGATCTGGCTGTGTCCACTCACCCACAGGAGTGGGCAGGCAGGGCGCAGTGCGAATCTGGCTGTGTCCACTAATCCACGGGAGACGGGCAGGCAGGGCGCATTGCGGATCTGGCTGTATCCACTCACCCACGGGAGACGGGCAGGCAAGGCACAGTGTGGATCTGGCTTTGTCCACTAACACACGGGAGACGGGCAGAGAGGGTGCTGTGTGGATCTGGCTATGTCCACTGACCCACGGCAGACGGGCAGGCAGGGCGCAGTGCGGATCTGGCTGTGCCCACTCTCCCACGGGAGACGGGTAGAGTGGGTGCTGTTTGGATCTGGTTATGTCCACTGACCCACGGCAGACGGGCAGGCAGGGCGCAGTGCGGATCTGGCTGTGTCCACTCACCCACGGGAGACACGCAGAGAGGGTGCTGTGTGGATCTGGCTATGTCCACTGTCCCACGGCAGACGGGCAGGCAGGGCGCAGTGCGTATCTGGCTGTGTCCACTCACCCACGGCAGACGGTAAGGCAGGGCAGAGTGCGGATCTTGCTGTGTCCCCTCACCCTCGGGAGACGGGCATGCAGGGCGCAGTGTGGATCTGGCTGTGTCCACTCACTCACGGGAGACGGGCAGAGGGGTTGCTGTGTGGATCTGGCTATGTCCAGTGACCCACGGCAGACGGGCAGGCAGGGCGCAGTGTGGATCTGGCTGTGTCCACTCACCCACGGCAGACGGTCACGCAGGGCGCAGTGCGGATCTGGCTGTGTCCACTAACCCTGAGGAGACAGGCAGGCAAGGCGCAGTGAGGATTTGGCTGTGTCCACTCACCCACGGGAGCCGGGCAGAGAGGGTGCTGTGTGGATCTGGCTATGTCCACTGACCCACGGCAGACGGGCAGGCAGGGCGCAGTGCAGATCTGGCTGTGTCCACTCACCCACGGCAGACGGGCCGGCAGGGCGCAGTGCAGATCTGGCTGTGTCCACTCACCCACTTGATACGGGCAGGCAAAGCGCAGTGTGGATCTGGCTGTGTCCACTCACCCACGGGAGACAGGCAGAGAGGGTGCTGTGTGGATCTGGCTATGTCCCCTGACCCACGGCAGACAGGCAGGCAGGGTGCAGTGCGGATCTGGCTGTGTCCAATCACCCACGGCATACAGGCAGGCAGGGCGCAGTGCAGATCTGGCTGTGTCCACTCACACACGGCAGACGGTCAGGCAAGGCACAGTGCGGATCTGGCTGTGTCCACTCACCCAGGGGAGACGGGTAGACAAGGCGCAGTGTGGATCTGGCTGTGTCTACTCACCCACGGGAGACGGGCAGAGAGGGTGCTGTGTGGATCTGGCTATATCCACTGACCCACGGAAGACGGGCAGGCAGGGCGCAGTGCGGATCTGGCTGTGTCCACTCACCCACGGCAGACAGTCAGGCAGGGCACAGTGCGGATCTGGCTGTGTCCACTCATCCACAGGAGTCGGGCAGGCAGGGCGCAGTGCGGATCTGGCTGTGTCCACTCACCCACGAGAGACGGGCAGGCAGGGCGCAGTGCGGATCTGGCTGTGTCCACTCACCCACGGGAGACTGGTAGGCAGGGCGCAGTGTGGATCTGGCTGTGTCCACTCACCCATGCGAGACGTGCAGAGAGGGTGCTGTGTGGATCTGGCTATGTCCACTGACCCACGGCAGACTGGCAGGCAGGGCGCAGAGTGGATCTGGCTGTGTCCACTCACCCATGCGAGATGGGCAGAGAGGGTGCTGTGTGGATCTGGCTGTGTCCAATCACCCACGGCAGACGGGCAGGCAGGGCGCAGTGCGGATCTGGCTGTGTCCACTCACCCATGGGAGACGGGCAGGCAAGGCGCAGTGTATATCTGGCTGTGTCCACTCACCCATGGGAGACGGGTAGAGAGGGTGCTGTGTGGATCTGGCTATGTCTACTGACCTATGGCAGACGAGCAGGCAGAGCGCATTGCGGATCTGGCTGTGTACACTCACCCACGGCAAACGGTCAGGCAGGGGGCAGTGCGGATATGGCTGTGTCCACTCACACACGGCACACGGGTAGGCAGGGCGCAGTGCGGATCTGGCTGTGTCCACCCATCCACGGCAGACGGTCAGGCAGGGCACAGTGCGGATCTGACTGTGTCAATCACCCACGGGAGACGGGTAGGCAAGGCGCCGTTTGGATCTGGCTGTGTCCACTCACCCACCGGAGACGGGCAGGCAAGGCGCATTGTGGATCTGGCTGTGTCCACTCACCCACGGGAGACGGGCAGAGAGGGTGCTGTGTGGATCTGGCTATGTCCACTGACCCACGGCAGACGGGCAGGCAGGGCGCAGTGCGTATCTGGCTGTGTCCACTCACACACGGCAGACGGTCAGGCAGGGGGCAGTGCGGATCTGGCTGTGTCCACTCACCCACAGGAGTGGGCAGGCAGGGCGCAGTGCGAATCTGGCTGTGTCCACTAATCCACGGGAGACGGGCAGGCAGGGCGCATTGCGGATCTGGCTGTATCCACTCACCCACGGGAGACGGGCAGGCAAGGCACAGTGTGGATCTGGCTTTGTCCACTAACACACGGGAGACGGGCAGAGAGGGTGCTGTGTGGATCTGGCTATGTCCACTGACCCACGGCAGACGGGCAGGCAGGGCGCAGTGCGGATCTGGCTGTGCCCACTCTCCCACGGGAGACGGGTAGAGTGGGTGCTGTTTGGATCTGGTTATGTCCACTGACCCACGGCAGATGGGCAGGCAGGGCGCAGTGCGGATCTGGCTGTGTCCAATCACCCATGCGAGACGGACAGAGAGGGTGCTGTGTGGATCTGGCTGTGTCTACTCACCGACGGCAGACGGGCAGACAGGGCGCAGTGCGGATCTGGCTATGTCCACTCACCCACGGCAGACGGTCAGGCAGGGTGCAGTGCGGATCTGGCTGTGTCCACTCACCCACGGCAGACGGGCAGGCAGTGCGCAGTGTGGTCTGGCTGTGTCCAATCACCCACAAGAGACGGGCAGACAGGGCGCAGTGCGGATCTGGCTGTGTCCACTCACCCATGGGAGACGGGCAGGCAAGGTGCAGTGTGGATCTGGCTGTGTGCACTCACCCACGGGAGACGGGTAAAGAGGGTGCTGTGCGTATCTGGCTATGTCCACTGACCACGGCAGACGGGCAGGCAGGGCGCAGTGCGGATCTGGCTGTGCCCACTCACCCACGGCAGACGGGCCGGCAGGGCGCAGTGCGGATCTGGATGTGTCCACTCACCCACGGGAGACGGGCAGGCAAAGCGCAGTGTGGATCTGGCTGTGTCTACTCACCCATGGAAGACGGGCAGAGAGGGTGCTGTGTGGATCTGGCTATGTCCACTGACCCACGGCAGACGGGCAGGCAGGGCGCAGTGCGGATCTGGCTGTGTCCACTCACCCACGGGAGACAGGCAGAGAGGGTGCTGTGTGGATCTGGCTATGTCCACTGACCCACGGCAGACGGGCAGGAAGGGCGCAGTGCGTATCTGGCTGTGTCCACTCACCCACGGCAGACGGTAAGGCAGGGCAGAGTGCGGATCTTGCTGTGTCCCCTCACCCTCGGGAGACGGGCATGCAGGGCGCAGTGTGGATCTGGCTGTGTCCACTCACCCACGGGAGACGGGCAGAGGGGTTGCTGTGTGGATCTGGCTATGTCCAGTGACCCACGGCAGACGGGCAGGCAGGGCGCAGTGTGGATCTGGCTGTGTCCACTCACCCAGGGCAGACGGTCACGCAGGGCGCAGTGCAGATCTGGCTGTGTCCACTAACCCTGAGGAGACAGGCAGGCAAGGCGCAGTGAGGATTTGGCTGTGTCCACTCACCCACGGGAGCCGGGCAGAGAGGGTGCTGTGTGGATCTGGCTATGTCCACTGACCCACGGCAGACGGGCAGGCAGGGCGCAGTGCAGATCTGGCTGTGTCCACTCACCCACGGCAGACGGGCCGGCAGGGCGCAGTGCAGATCTGGCTGTGTCCACTCACCCACTTGAGACGGGCAGGCAAAGCGCAGTGTGGATCTGGCTGTGTCCACTCACCCACAGGAGACAGGCAGAGAGGGTGCTGTGTGGATCTGGCTATGTCCCCTGACCCACGGCAGACAGGAAGGCAGGGTGCAGTGCGGATCTGGCTGTGTCCAATCACCCACGGCATACAGGCAGGCAGGGCGCAGTGCAGATCTGGCTGTGTCCACTCACACACGGCAGACGGTCAGGCAAGGCGCAGTGCGGATCTGGCTGTGTCCACTCACCCAGGGGAGACGGGCAGGCAGCGCGCAGTGCGGATCTGGCTGTGTCCACTCACACACGGCAGACAGGCAGGCACGGCGCAGTGCGGATCTGGCTGTGTCCACTTACACATGGGACAGGGGCAGGCAAGGCACAGTGCGGATCTGGCTGTGGCCAATTACCCACGGCAGACGGGCAGGCAGGGCGCAGTGCGGATCTGGCTGTGTGCACTCACCCACGGGAGACGGGTAGGCAAGGCACAGTGTGGATCTGGCTGTGTCCACTCACCCACGGGAGACGGGCAGAGAGGGTGCTGTGTGGATCTGGCAATATCCACTGACCCACGGCAGACGGGCAGGCAGGGCGCAGTGCGGATCTGGCTGTGTCCACTCACCCACGGCAGACGGTCTGGCAGGGTGCAATGCGGATCTGGCTGTGTCCAAACATCCACGGCAGATGGGCAGGCAGGGCGCAGTGCGGATCTGGCTGTGTCCACCCATCCACGGCAGACGGTCAGGCAGGGCACAGTGCGGATCTGACTGTGTCAATCACCCACGGGAGACGGGTAGGCAAGGCGCCGTTTGGATCTGGCTGTGTCCACTCACCCACCGGAGACGGGCAGGCAAGGCGCAGTGTGGATCTGGCTGTGTCCACTCACCCACGGGAGACGGGCAGAGAGGGTGCTGTGTGGATCTGGCTATGTCCACTGACCCACGGCAGACGGGCAGGCAGGGCGCAGTGCGTATCTGGCTGTGTCCACTCACCCACGGCAGACGGTCAGGCAGGGGGCAGTGCGGATCTGGCTGTGTCCACTCACCCACAGGAGTGGGCAGGCAGGGCGCAGTGCGAATCTGGCTGTGTCCACTAATCCACGGGAGACGGGCAGGCAGGGCGCATTGCGGATCTGGCTGTATCCACTCACCCACGGGAGACGGGCAGGCAAGGCACAGTGTGGATCTGGCTTTGTCCACTAACACACGGGAGACGGGCAGAGAGGGTGCTGTGTGGATCTGGCTATGTCCACTGACCCACGGCAGACGGGCAGGCAGGGCGCAGTGCGGATCTGGCTGTGCCCACTCTCCCACGGGAGACGGGTAGAGTGGGTGCTGTTTGGATCTGGTTATGTCCACTGACCCACGGCAGACGGGCAGGCAGGGCGCAGTGCGGATCTGGCTGTGTCCACTCACCCACGGGAGACACGCAGAGAGGGTGCTGTGTGGATCTGGCTATGTCCACTGTCCCACGGCAGACGGGCAGGCAGGGCGCAGTGCGTATCTGGCTGTGTCCACTCACCCACGGCAGACGGTAAGGCAGGGCAGAGTGCGGATCTTGCTGTGTCCCCTCACCCTCGGGAGACGGGCATGCAGGGCGCAGTGTGGATCTGGCTGTGTCCACTCACCCACGGGAGACGGGCAGAGGGGTTGCTGTGTGGATCTGGCTATGTCCAGTGACCCACGGCAGACGGGCAGGCAGGGCGCAGTGTGGATCTGGCTGTGTCCACTCACCCACGGCAGACGGTCACGCAGCGCGCAGTGCGGATCTGGCTGTGTCCACTAACCCTGAGGAGACAGGCAGGCAAGGCGCAGTGAGGATTTGGCTGTGTCCACTCACCCACGGGAGCCGGGCAGAGAGGGTGCTGTGTGGATCTGGCTATGTCCACTGACCCACGGCAGACGGGCAGGCAGGGCGCAGTGCAGATCTGGCTGTGTCCACTCACCCACGGCAGACGGGCCGGCAGGGCGCAGTGCAGATCTGGCTGTGTCCACTCACCCACTTGATACGGGCAGGCAAAGCGCAGTGTGGATCTGGCTGTGTCCACTCACCCACGGGAGACAGGCAGAGAGGGTGCTGTGTGGATCTGGCTATGTCCCCTGACCCACGGCAGACAGGCAGGCAGGGTGCAGTGCGGATCTGGCTGTGTCCAATCACCCACGGCATACAGGCAGGCAGGGCGCAGTGCAGATCTGGCTGTGTCCACTCACACACGGCAGACGGTCAGGCAAGGCGCAGTGCGGATCTGGCTGTGTCCACTCACCCAGGGGAGACGGGTAGACAAGGCGCAGTGTGGATCTGGCTGTGTCTACTCACCCACGGGAGACGGGCAGAGAGGGTGCTGTGTGGATCTGGCTATATCCACTGACCCACGGAAGACGGACAGGCAGGGCGCAGTGCGGATCTGGCTGTGTCCACTCACCCACGGCAGACAGTCAGGCAGGGCACAGTGCGGATCTGGCTGTGTCCACTCATCCACAGGAGTCGGGCAGGCAGGGCGCAGTGCGGATCTGGCTGTGTCCACTCACCCACGGGAGACGGGCAGGCAGGGCGCAGTGCGGATCTGGCTGTGTCCACTCACCCACGGGAGACTGGTAGGCAGGGCGCAGTGTGGATCTGGCTGTGTCCACTCACCCATGCGAGACGTGCAGAGAGGGTGCTGTGTGGATCTGGCTATGTCCACTGACCCACGGCAGACTGGCAGGCAGGGCGCAGAGTGGATCTGGCTGTGTCCACTCACCCATGCGAGATGGGCAGAGAGGGTGCTGTGTGGATCTGGCTGTGTCCAATCACCCACGGCAGACGGGCAGGCAGGGCGCAGTGTATATCTGGCTGTGTCCACTCACCCATGGGAGACGGGTAGAGAGGGTGCTGTGTGGATCTGGCTATGTCTACTGACCTATGGCAGACGAGCAGGCAGGGCGCATTGCGGATCTGGCTGTGTACACTCACCCACGGCAAACGGTCAGGCAGGGGGCAGTGCGGATATGGCTGTGTCCACTCACACACGGCACACGGGTAGGCAGGGCGCAGTGCGGATCGGGCTGTGTACACTCACCCACGGAAAACGGGCAGTCAGGGCGCAGTGCGGATCTGGTGGTGTCCACTCACCCACGGCAGACGGGCAGGCAGGGCGCAGTGCGGATCTGGCTATGTCCACTCTCCCACGGGAGACGGGCAGGCAGCGCGCAGTGCGGATCTGGCTGTGTCCACTCACACACGGCAGACAGGCAGGCACGGCGCAGTGCGGATCTGGCTGTGTCCACTTACACATGGGACAGGGGCAGGCAAGGCACAGTGCGGATCTGGCTGTGGCCAATTACCCACGGCAGACGGGCAGGCAGGGCGCAGTGCGGATCTGGCTGTGTGCACTCACCCACGGGAGACGGGTAGGCAAGGCACAGTGTGGATCTGGCTGTGTCCACTCACCCACGGGAGACGGGCAGAGAGGGTGCTGTGTGGATCTGGCAATATCCACTGACCCACGGCAGACGGGCAGGCAGGGCGCAGTGCGGATCTGGCTGTGTCCACTCACCCACGGCAGACGGTCTGGCAGGGTGCAATGCGGATCTGGCTGTGTCCAAACACCCACGGCAGATGGGCAGGCAGGGCGCAGTGCGGATCTGGCTGTGTCCACCCATCCACGGCAGACGGTCAGGCAGGGCACAGTGCGGATCTGACTGTGTCAATCACCCACGGGAGACGGGTAGGCAAGGCGCCGTTTGGATCTGGCTGTGTCCACTCACCCACCGGAGACGGGCAGGCAAGGCGCAGTGTGGATCTGGCTGTGTCCACTCACCCACGGGAGACGGGCAGAGAGGGTGCTGTGTGGATCTGGCTATGTCCACTGACCCACGGCAGACGGGCAGGCAGGGCGCAGTGCGTATCTGGCTGTGTCCACTCACCCACGGCAGACGGTCAGGCAGGGGGCAGTGCGGATCTGGCTGTGTCCACTCACCCACAGGAGTGGGCAGGCAGGGCGCAGTGCGAATCTGGCTGTGTCCACTAATCCACGGGAGACGGGCAGGCAGGGCGCATTGCGGATCTGGCTGTATCCACTCACCCACGGGAGACGGGCAGGCAAGGCACAGTGTGGATCTGGCTTTGTCCACTAACACACGGGAGACGGGCAGAGAGGGTGCTGTGTGGATCTGGCTATGTCCACTGACCCACGGCAGACGGGCAGGCAGGGCGCAGTGCGGATCTGGCTGTGCCCACTCTCCCACGGGAGACGGGTAGAGTGGGTGCTGTTTGGATCTGGTTATGTCCACTGACCCACGGCAGATGGGCAGGCAGGGCGCAGTGCGGATCTGGCTGTGTCCAATCACCCATGCGAGACGGACAGAGAGGGTGCTGTGTGGATCTGGCTGTGTCTACTCACCGACGGCAGACGGGCAGACAGGGCGCAGTGCGGATCTGGCTATGTCCACTCACCCACGGCAGACGGTCAGGCAGGGTGCAGTGCGGATCTGGCTGTGTCCACTCACCCACGGCAGACGGGCAGGCAGTGCGCAGTGTGGTCTGGCTGTGTCCAATCACCCACAAGAGACGGGCAGACAGGGCGCAGTGCGGATCTGGCTGTGTCCACTCACCCATGGGAGACGGGCAGGCAAGGTGCAGTGTGGATCTGGCTGTGTGCACTCACCCACGGGAGACGGGTAAAGAGGGTGCTGTGCGTATCTGGCTATGTCCACTGACCACGGCAGACGGGCAGGCAGGGCGCAGTGCGGATCTGGCTGTGCCCACTCACCCACGGCAGACGGGCCGGCAGGGCGCAGTGCGGATCTGGATGTGTCCACTCACCCACGGGAGACGGGCAGGCAAAGCGCAGTGTGGATCTGGCTGTGTCTACTCACCCATGGAAGACGGGCAGAGAGGGTGCTGTGTGGATCTTGCTATGTCCACTGACCCACGGCAGACGGGCAGGCAGGGCGCAGTGCGGATCTGGCTGTGTCCACTCACCCACGGGAGACAGGCAGAGAGGGTGCTGTGTGGATCTGGCTATGTCCACTGACCCACGGCAGACGGGCAGGCAGGGCGCAGTGCGTATCTGGCTGTGTCCACTCACCCACGGCAGACGGTAAGGCAGGGCAGAGTGCGGATCTTGCTGTGTCCCCTCACCCTCGGGAGACGGGCATGCAGGGCGCAGTGTGGATCTGGCTGTGTCCACTCACCCACGGGAGACGGGCAGAGGGGTTGCTGTGTGGATCTGGCTATGTCCAGTGACCCACGGCAGACGGGCAGGCAGGGCGCAGTGTGGATCTGGCTGTGTCCACTCACCCACGGCAGACGGTCACGCAGGGCGCAGTGCGGATCTGGCTGTGTCCACTAACCCTGAGGAGACAGGCAGGCAAGGCGCAGTGAGGATTTGGCTGTGTCCACTCACCCACGGGAGCCGGGCAGAGAGGGTGCTGTGTGGATCTGGCTATGTCCACTGACCCACGGCAGACGGGCAGGCAGGGCGCAGTGCAGATCTGGCTGTGTCCACTCACCCACGGCAGACGGGCCGGCAGGGCGCAGTGCAGATCTGGCTGTGTCCACTCACCCACTTGAGACGGGCAGGCAAAGCGCAGTGTGGATCTGGCTGTGTCCACTCACCCACGGGAGACAGGCAGAGAGGGTGCTGTGTGGATCTGGCTATGTCCCCTGACCCACGGCAGACAGGCAGGCAGGGTGCAGTGCGGATCTGGCTGTGTTCACTCACCCACGGGAGACGGGCAGGCAAACCGCAGTGCGGATCTGGCTGTGTCCACTCACCCACGAAAGAAGATCAGGCAGGGCGCAGTGCGGATCTGGCTGTGTCCACTCACCCAGGGGAGACGGGTAGACAAGGCGCAGTGTGGATCTGGCTGTGTCTACTCACCCACGGGAGACGGGCAGAGAGGGTGCTGTGTGGATCTGGCTATATCCACTGACCCACGGAAGACGGGCAGGCAGGGCGCAGTGCGGATCTGGCTGTGTCCACTCACCCACGGCAGACAGTCAGGCAGGGCACAGTGCGGATCTGGCTGTGTCCACTCATCCATGGGAGACGGGCAGGCAAGGCGCAGTGTATATCTGGCTGTGTCCACTCACCCATGGGAGACGGGTAGAGAGGGTGCTGTGTGGATCTGGCTATGTCTACTGACCTATGGCAGACGAGCAGGCAGGGCGCATTGCGGATCTGGCTGTGTACACTCACCCACGGCAAACGGTCAGGCAGGGGGCAGTGCGGATATGGCTGTGTCCACTCACCCACGGCACACGGGTAGGCAGGGCGCAGTGCGGATCTGGCTGTGTACACTCACCCTCGGAAAACGGGCAGGCAGGGCGCAGTGCGGATCTCGCTGTGTCCACTCACCCACGGGAGACGGGCAGGCAGGTGGCAGTGCGGATCTGGCTGTGTCAATCACCCACGGCAATTGGGCAGGAAGGGCGCAGTGCGGATCTGGCTGTGTCCACTCACCCACGGCAGACGGTGAGGAAGGGCCCAGTGCCGATCTGGCTGTGTCCACTCACCACGGGAGACGGGTAGGCAAGGCGCAGTGTGGATCTGGCTGTGTCCACTCACCCACGGGTGACGGGCAGAGAGGGTGCTGTGGGGATCTGGCTATGTCCACTGACCTACGGCAGACTTGCAGGCAGGGCGCAGTGCAAATCTCCTGTGTCCACTCACCCACGGCAGACGGGCAGGCAGGGCGCAGTACGGATCTGGCTGTGTCCAATCACCCACGGCAGACGGGCAGGCAGGGTGCATTGCGGATCTGGCTGTGTCCACTCACCCACGGGAGACGGGCAGGCAGGGCGCAGTGCGGATCTGGCTGTGTCCAATTACCCACGGCAATTGGGCAGGCAGGACGCAGTGCCGATCTGGCTGTGTCCACTCACCATCGGGAGACGGGCAGGCAAGGCGCAGTGTGGATTTGGCTGTGTCCACTCACCCACGGGTGACGGGCAGAGAGTGCTGTGTGGATCTGGCTATGTCCACTGACCCACGGCAGACGGGCAGGCAGGGCGCAGTGCGGATCTGGCTGTGTTCACTCACCCACGGGAGACGGGCAGGCAAACCGCAGTGTGGATCTGGCTGTGTCCACTCACCCACGAAAGAAGATCAGGCAGGGCGCAGTGCGGATCTGGCTGTGTCCACTCACCCAGGGGAGACGGGTAGACAAGGCGCAGTGTGGATCTGGCTGTGTCTACTCACCCACGGGAGACGGGCAGAGAGGGTGCTGTGTGGATCTGGCTATATCCACTGACCCACGGAAGACGGGCAGGCAGGGCGCAGTGCGGATCTGGCTGTGTCCACTCACCCACGGCAGACAGTCAGGCAGGGCACAGTGCGGATCTGGCTGTGTCCACTCATCCATGGGAGACGGGCAGGCAAGGCGCAGTGTATATCTGGCTGTGTCCACTCACCCATGGGAGACGGGTAGAGAGGGTGCTGTGTGGATCTGGCTATGTCTACTGACCTATGGCAGACGAGCAGGCAGGGCGCATTGCGGATCTGGCTGTGTACACTCACCCACGGCAAACGGTCAGGCAGGGGGCAGTGCGGATATGGCTGTGTCCACTCACCCACGGCACACGGGTAGGCAGGGCGCAGTGCGGATCTGGCTGTGTACACTCACCCACGGAAAACGGGCAGGCAGGGCGCAGTGCGGATCTCGCTGTGTCCACTCACCCACGGGAGACGGGCAGGCAGGTGGCAGTGCGGATCTGGCTGTGTCAATCACCCACGGCAATTGGGCAGGAAGGGCGCAGTGCGGATCTGGCTGTGTCCACTCACCCACGGCAGACGGTGAGGAAGGGCCCAGTGCCGATCTGGCTGTGTCCACTCACCACGGGAGACGGGTAGGCAAGGCGCAGTGTGGATCTGGCTGTGTCCACTCACCCACGGGTGACGGGCAGAGAGGGTGCTGTGGGGATCTGGCTATGTCCACTGACCTACGGCAGACTTGCAGGCAGGGCGCAGTGCAAATCTCCTGTGTCCACTCACCCACGGCAGACGGGCAGGCAGGGCGCAGTGCGGATCTGGCTGTGTCCAATCACCCACGGCAGACGGGGAGGCAGGGTGCATTGCGGATCTGGCTGTGTCCACTCACCCACGGGAGACGGGCAGGCAGGGCGCAGTGCGGATCTGGCTGTGTCCAATTACCCACGGCAATTGGGCAGGCAGGACGCAGTGCCGATCTGGCTGTGTCCACTCACCATCGGGAGACGGGCAGGCAAGGCGCAGTGTGGATTTGGCTGTGTCCACTCACCCACGGGTGACGGGCAGAGAGTGCTGTGTGGATCTGGCTATGTCCACTGACCCACGGCAGACGGGCAGGCAGGGCGCAGTGCGGATCTGGCTGTGTTCACTCACCCACGGGAGACGGGCAGGCAAACCGCAGTGTGGATTTGGCTGTGTCCACTCACCCACGAAAGAAGATCAGGCAGGGCGCAGTGCGGATCTGGCTGTGTCCACTCACCCACGGGAGTCGGCAGGCAGGGCGCAGTGTGGATCTTGCTGTGTCCATTCACCCCCGGGAGACGGGCAGAGAGGGTGCTGTGTGGATCTGGCTATGTCCACTGACCCACGGCAGACGGGCAGGCAGGTCGCAGTGCGTATCTGGCTGTGTCCACTCACCCACGGCAGACGGTCAGGCAGGGCGCAGTGCGGATCTGGTTGTGTCCACTCACCCACAGGGGTAGGCAGGCAGGGCGCAGTGTGGATCTGGCTGTGTCCACTCATCCACGGGAGACGGGCACGCAGGGCGCAGTGCGGATCTGGCCTTGTCCACTCACCCACGGGAGACGGGCAGGCAGGGCGCAGTGCGGATCTGGCTGTGTCCACTCACCCACGGCAGACGGGCTGGCAGGGCGCAGTGCAGATCTGGCTGTGTCCACTCACCCACGGGAGACGGGCAGGCAAGGCGCAGTGTGGATTTGGCTGTGTCCACTCACCCACGGAGACGGGCAGAAAGGGCGCTGTGTGAATCTGGGTATGTCCACTGACCCACGGCAGACGGTCAGGCAGGGTGCAGTGCGGATCTGGCTGTGTCCACTCACCCACGGGTGACGGGCAGGCAAGGCGCAGTGTGGATCTGGCTATGTCCACTGACCCACGGCAGACGGGCAGTCAGGGCGCAGTGCGGATCTGGCTGTGTCCACTCACCCACGGGAGACGGGCAGAGAGGGTGCTGTGTGGATCTGGCTATGTCCACTGACCCACGGCAGACGGGCAAGCAGGGCGCAGTGCAGATCTGGCTGTGTCCACTCACCCACGGGAGACGGGCAGGCAAGGCACAGTGCGGATCTGGCTGTGTCCACTCACCCACGGCAGACAGGCAGGCAAGGCACAGTGGGGATCTGGCTGTGTCCACTCACCCACGGGAGACGGGCAGGCAAGGCGCAGTGCGGATCTGGCTGTGTCCACTCACGCACGGGAGATGGGCAGGCAGGGCGCAGTGCGGATCTGGCTGTGTCCACTCACCCACGGGAGACGGGCAGGAGAGGCACAGTATGGATCTAGCTGTGTCCACTCATCGACGGGAGACAGTCAAAGAGGGTGCTGTGTGGATCTGGCTATGTCCACTGACCCACGGCAGATGGGCAGGCTGGGACCAGTGCGGATCTGGCTGTGTCCACTCACCCACGGCAAACGGGCAGGCAGGGCGCAGTGCGGATTTGCTGTGTCCACTCATCCACGGGAGACGGGCAGGCAAGGTGTAGTGTGGACCTGGCTGTGTCCCCTCACCCAAGGGACACGGGGAGAGAGGTTGCTGTGTGGATATGGCTATGTCCACTGATCCACGGCAGACGGGCAGGGAGGGCGCAGTGCAGATCTCGCTGTGTCCACTCACCCACGGCAGACGGGCAGGCTGGCGCAATGCGGATCTGACTGTGTCCACTCACCCACGGCACACGGTCAGGAAGGGCGCAGTGCGGATCTGGCTGTGTCCACTCACCCACGGAAGACAGGCAGGCAGGGCGCAGTGCGGATCTGGCTGTGTCTACTCACCCACGGCAGACGATTAGGCAGGGCGCAGTGCTGATCTGGCAGTGTCCACTCACCCACGGGAGACGGGCAGGCAAGGCGTAGTGTGGATCTGGCTGTGTCCACTCACCCACGGGAGACGGGCAGAGAGGGTGCTGTGTGGATCTGGCTATGTACACTGATCCACGGCAGACGGGAAGGCAGGGCGCAGTGCGGATCTGGGTATGTCCACTCACCCACGGGAGACGGGCAAAGAGGGTGCTGTGTGGATCTCCCTATGTACACTGACCGACGGCAGACTGGCAGGCAGGGCATAGTGCTGATCTGGCTGTGTCCACTCACCCACGGCAGACGGGCAGGCAGGGCGCAATGCGGATCTGGCTGTGTCCACTCAACCACGGCAGACGGTCAGGCAGGGCGCAGTGCGGATCTGGCTGTGTCCACTCACCCACGGGAGACAGGTAGGCAAGGCGCAGTGTGTATCTGGCTGTGTCCACTCACCCACGAGAGACGGACAGAAAGGGCGCTGTGTGGATCTGGCTATGTCCAGTGACCCACGGCAGACTGGAAGGCAGGGCACAGTGCGGATCTGGCTGTGTCCACTCACCCACGGCAGACGGGCAGGCAGGGCGCAATGCGAATCTGGCTGTGTCCACTCACCCACGGGATACGGGCAGGCAGGGCGCCGTGCGGATCTGGCTTTGTCCACTCACCTATGGGAGATGGGCAGGCAAGGCGCAGTGTGGATCTGGCTATGTCCACTCACCCACGGGAGACGGGCAGAGAGGTTGCTGTGTGGATCTGTCTATGTCCACAGACCCACGGCAGACGGGCAGGGAGGGCGCAGTGCGGATCTCGCTTTGTCCACTCACCCATGGCAGACGGGCAGGCAGGGCGCAGTGCGGATCTGGCTGTGTCCACTCACCCACGGCAGACGGGCAGGCAGGGCGCAGTGCGGATCTGGCTGTGTCCACTCACCCACGACAGACGGTAAGGCAAGGCGCAGTGTGGATCTGGCTGTGTCCACTCACCCACGGGAGACGGGCAGAAATGGCGCTGTGTGGATCTGGCTATGTCCACTGACCCACGGCAGACTGGCAGGCAGGGCACAGTTCGTATCTGGCTGTCTCCACTCACCCACGGCAAACGGGCAGGCAGGGCGCAGTGCGGATCTGGCTGTGTCCAGTAGCCAAAGGGAGATAGGATGGCAAGGCGCAGTGTGGATCTGGCTGTGTCCACTCACCCACGGGAGACGGGCAGAGAGGGTGCTGTGTGGATCTGGCTATATCCACTGACACACGGCAGACGGGAAGGCAGGGCGCAGTGCGGATCTGGCTGTGTCCACTCCCACACGGCAGACGGGCCGGCAGGGCGCAGTGCGGATATGGCTGTCTCCACTCACCCACGGGAGACAGGCAGGCAAGGCGCAGTGTGGATCTGGCTGTGTCCACTCACCCACGGGAGATTGACAGAGATGGTGCTGTGTGGATCTGGCCCTGTCCACTGACCCACGACACACGGGCAGGCAGGGCGCAGTGCGGATCTGGCTGTGTGCACTCACACATGGCAGACGGGCAGGCAGGGCGCAGTGCGGATCTGGCTGTGTCCACTCACCCACGGCAGACGGACAGGCAGGGTGCAGTTCGGATCGGGCTGTGTCCACTCATCCACGGGAGACGGGCAGGCAATGCGCAGTGCGGATCTGGCTGTCTCCACTCACCCACAGGAGACGGGCAGGCAGGGCGCATTGCGGATCTGGCTGTGTCCTTCATCCACGGGAGACGGGCAGGCAAGGTGCAGTGCGGATCTGGCTGTGTCCACTCACCCACGGGAGACGGGCAGAGAGGGTGCTGTGTGGATCTGGCTATGTCCACTGACCCACGGCACACGGGCAGGCAGGGCGCAGTGCGGATCTGGCTGTGTCCACAAACCCACGGGAGTCGGGTAGGCAAGGCGCAGTGTGGATCTGGCTGTGTCCACTCACCAACGGGAGACAGGCAGAGAGGGTGCTGTGTGGATCTGGCTATGTCCACTGACCCACGGCAGACGGGCAGGCAGGGCGCAGTGCGGATCAGGCTGTGTCCACTCACTCACGGTAGACGGGCAGGCAGGGCGCAGTACGGATCTGGTTAAGTTCACTCACCCACGGGAGACGGGCAGGCAAGGCGCAGTGTGCATCTGGCTGTGTCTACTCACCCACGGGAGACGGACAGAGAGGGTGATGTGTGGATCTGGCCCTGTCCACTGACCCACGGCAGACGGGCCGGCAGGGCGCAGTGCGGATCTGGCTATGTCCACTCACCCACGGCAGACGGGCAGGCAGGGCGCAGTGAGGATCTGCTGTGTCCACTCACCCACGGGAGATGGGAAGGAAAGGCGCAGTGTGGATCTGGCTAGGCCACTCACCCACGGGAGACGGGCAGGCAAGGCACAGTGTGGATCTGGCTGTGTCCACTCACCCACGGGAGATGGACAGAGATGGTGCTGTGTGGATCTGGCCCTGTCCACTGACCCACGACACACGGGCAGGCAGGGCGCAGTGGGGATCTGGCTATGTCCACTGACCCATGGCAGACCGGCAGGCAGGACACAGTGCGGATCTGGCTTGGCCACTCACCCACGGGAGACGGGCAGGCAAGGCGCAGTGTGGATCTGGCTGTGTGGACTCACCCACGGGAGACGGGCAGAGAGGGTGCTGTGTGGATCTTGCAATGTCCCCTGACCCACGGCAGACGGGCAGGCAGGTCGCACTGCGGATGTGGCTGTGTCTACTCACCCACGGGATACGGGCAGGCAGGGCGCAGTGCGGATCTGGCTGTGTCCACTCACCCACGGGAGACGGGCAGGCAAGGCGCAGTGTGGATCTGGCTGTGTCCACTCACACACGGGAGACGGGCAGGCAGGGCGCAGTGCGGATCTGGCTGTGTCCACTCACCCACGGGAGACGGGCAGGCAGGGCGCAGTGCGGATCTGGCTGTGTCCACTCACCCATTGCAGACGGGCAGGCAAGGCGCATTGTGGATCTGGCTGTGTCCACTCATTCACGGGAGAAGGGCAGAGAGGGTGCTGTGTGGATCTGGCTATGTCCGCTGAAACACGGCAGACGGGCAGGCAGGGCGCAGTGTGGATCTGGCTGTGTCCACTCACCCACGGCAAACGGTCAGGCAGGGTGCAGTGCGGATCTGGCTGTGTCCACTCACCCACGGGAGACGGGTAGGCAATTCGCAGTTTGGATCTGGCTGTGTCCATTCACCCACGGGAGACGGGCACAGATGGTTATTTGTGGATCTGGCTATGTCCACAGGCCCACGGCAGACGGGCAGGGAGGACGCAGTGTGGATCTGGCTGTGTTCACTCACCCACGGCAGACCGGCCGGCAAGGCGCAGTGCGGATCTGGCAGTGTCCACTCACCCACGGGAGACGGGCAGGCAGGGCGCAGTGCGGAGCTGGCTGTGTCCACTCACCCACGGGAGACGGGCAGGCAGGGCGCAGTGCGGATATGGCTGTGTCCACTCACACACGGGAGACGGGCAGGCAGGGCGCAGTGTGGATCGGGCTGTGTTCACTCACCCACGGGACACGGGCAGAGAGTGTGCTGTGTGGATCTGGCTATGTCCACTGACCCACAGCAGACGGGCAGGCAGGCCGCAGTGCGCATCTGGCTGTGTCCACTCACCCATGGCAGACGGGCAGGAAGGGCGCAGTGCGGATCTGGCTGTGTCAACTCACCCACGGGAGACTGGCAGGCAAGGCACAGTGTGGATCTGGCTGTGTCCACTCACCCACGGGAGACGGGCAGAGAGGGTGCCGTGTGGATCTGGCTATGTCCACTGACCCACGGCAGACGGGCAGGCAGGGCGCAGTGCGGTTCTGGCTGTGTCCCCTCACTCATGGCAGACGGTCAGGCAGGGCGCAGTACGGATCTGGCTGTGTCCACTCACCCACGGGGGACGGGTAGGCAAGGCGCAGTGTGGATCTGGCTGTGTCAACTCACGCGCGGGAGACGGGAAGAGAGGGTGCTGTGTGGATCTGGCTATGTACACTGACCCACGGTAGACGGGCAGGCAGGGCGCAGTGCGGATCTGGCTGTGTTCACTCACCCACGGCAGACGGTCAGGCAGGGCGCAGTGCTGTTCTGGCTGTGTCCACTCACCCACGGGAGACGGGTAGGCAAGGGGCAGTGTGGATCTGGCTGTGTCCACTCACCCACGGGAGACGGGCAGAGAGGGTGCTGGGTGGATCTGGCTATGTCAACTGACCCACGACAGACGGGCAGGCAGGGCGCAGTGCGGATCTGTCTGTGTCCCCGCACATACGGCAGATGGTCAGGCAGGGCACATTTCGGATCTGGCTGTCACCACTCACCCACGGGAGACGGGTAGGCAAGGCGCAGTGTGGATCTGGCTGTGCCCACTCACCCATGGGAGACGGGCAGAGAGGGTGCTGTGTGGATCTGGCTATGTCCACTCACCCACGGCAGACGGGCAGGCAGGGCGCAGTGCGGATCTGGCTGTGTCCACTCACGCACGGCAGACGGGCAGGCAGTGCGCAGTGCGGATCGGGCTGTGTCCACTCACCCACGGGAGACGGGCAGAGAGGTTGCCGTGTGGATCTGGCTATGTCCACTGACCCACGGCAGACGGGCAGGCAGGGCGCAGTGCGGATCTGGCTGTGTCCCCTGACTTATGGCAGACGGTCAGGCAGGGCGCAGTGCGGATCTGGCTGTGTCCACTCACCCACGTGAGACGGGCAGAGAGGGTGCTCTGTGGATCTGGCTATGTCCACTGACCCACGGCAGACGGGCAGGCAGGGCGCAGTACGGATCTTCCTGTGTCCACTCACCAATGGCAGACGGGCAGATAGGGCGCAGTGTGGATCTGGCTGTGTCCACTCACCCACGGGAGACGGGCAGGCAAGGCGCAGTGTGGATCTGGCTGTGTCTACTCACCCTCGGGAGATGGGCAGAGAGGGTGCTGTGTGGATCTGGCTATGTCCACTGACCCACGGCAGAAGGGCAGGCAGGGCGCAGTGCGGATCTGGCTGTGTCCACTCACCCACGGGAGACGGGCAGCCCGGGGGCAGTGCGGATCTGGCTGTGTCCACTTACCCACGGTAGTCGAGCAGGCAAGGCGCAGTGTGGATCTAGCTGTGTCCACTCACCCACGGGAGACGGGCAGAGAGGTGATGTGTGGATCTGGCTATGTCCACTGACCCACGGCAGACGGGCAGGCAGGGCGCAGTGCGTATCTTGGTGTGTCCACTCACCCAAGGCAGACGGGCAGGCAGGGCGCAGTGCGAATCTGCCTGTGTCCACTCACAAACGGGATACGGGCAGGCAAGGCGCAGTGTGGATCTGGCTGTGTCCACTCACCCACGAGAGACGGGCAGAGAGGGTGCCGTGTGGATATGGCTATGTACACTGACCCACGGCAGACGGGCAGGCAGAGCGCAGTGCGGATCTGGCTGTGTCCCCTCACTCATGGCAGTCGGTCAGGCAGGGCGCAGTGCGGATCTGGCTGTGTCCACTCACCCACGGAGGACGGGTAGGCAAGTCGCAGTGTGGATCTGGCTGTGTCCACTCACCCACGGGATATGGGCAGAGAGAGTGCTGTGTGGATCCTGCTATGTCCACTGACCCACGGCAGACTGGCAGGCAGGGCGCAGTGCTGATCTGGCTGTGTCCACTCACCCACGGGAGACCGGCATACAGGGCGCAGTGCGGATCTGGCTGTGTCCAATCACCCACGGCAGACGGGCAGGCAGGGCACAGTGCGGATCTGGCTGTGTCCACTCACCCACGGGTGACGGGAAGGCAAGGCGCAGTGTGGATCTGGCTGTGTCCACTCACCCAAGGGACACGGAGAGAGAGGTTGCTGTGTGGATCTGGCTATGTCCACTGATCCACGGCAGACGGGCAGGGAGGGCGCAGTGCAGATCTCGCTGTGTCCACTCACCCACGGCAGACGGGCAGGCTGGCGCAATGCGGATCTGACTGTGTCCACTCACCCACGGCAGACGGTCAGGAAGGGCGCAGTGCGGATCTGGCTGTGTCCACTCACCCACGGGAGACGGGCAGGCAGGGCACAGTGCGGATCTGGCTGTCTCTACTCACCCACGGCAGACGATTAGGCAGGGCGCAGTGCTGATCTGGCTGTGTCCACTCACCCACGGGAGACGGGCAGGCAAGGCGTAGTGTGGATCTGGCTGTGTCCACTCACCCACGGGAGACGGGCAGAGGGGGTGCTGTGTGGATCTGGCTAGGTACACTGACCCACGGCAGACGGGCAGGCAGGGCGCAGTGCGGATCTGGGTGTGTCCACTCACCCACGGGAGACGGGAAAAGAGGGTGCTGTGTGGATCTCCCTATGTACACCGACCGACGGCAGACTGGCAGGCAGGGCATAGTGCTGATCTGGCTGTGTCCACTCACCCACGGCAGACGGGCAGGCAGGGCGCAGTGCGGATCTGGCTATGTCCACTCTCCCACGGGAGACGGGCAGGCAAGGCGCAGTGTGGATCTGGCTGTGTCCACTCACACAAGGGACACGGGCAGAGAGGGTGCTGTGTGGATCTGGCTATGTCCACTGACCCACGGCAGAGGGGCAGGCAGGGCGCAGTGCGGATCTCGCTGTGTCCAATCACCCACGGCAGACGGTCAGGCAGGGTGCAGTGCGGATCTGGCTGTGTCCACTCACCCATGGGAGACGGGCAGGAAAGGCGCACTGTTGACCTGGCTGTGACCACTCACCCACGGGAGACGGGCAGAGAGGGTGCTGTGTGGATCTAGCTATGTCCACTGACCCATGGCAGACGGGCAGGCAGGGCGCAGTGCGGATCTGGCTGTGTCCACTCACCCACGGCAGACGGGCAGGCAAGGCGCAGTGTGGATCTGGCTGTGTCCACTCACCCACGGGAGACGGGCAAAAAGGGTGCTGTGTGGATATGCCTATGTACACTGACCCACGTCAGACGGGCAGGCAGGGCGCAGTGCGGATCTGGCTGTGTCCACTCACCCATGGCAGATGGGCAGGCAAGGGGCATTTTGGATCTGGCTGTGTCCACTCACCCACGGGAGACGGGCAGAGAGGTTGCTGTGTGGATCTGGCTATGTCCACTCACCCACGGCAGACGGGCAGGCAGGGCGCAGTGGGGATCTGGCTGTGTCCACTCACCCACTGCAGACGGACAGGAAGGGCGCAGTGCGGATTTGGCTGTGTCCACTGACCCACGGGAGACGGGCAGGCAGGGCGCAGTGCGGATCTTGCTGTGTCTACTCACCCACGGCAGACGATTAGGCAGGGCGCAGTGCGGATCTGGCTGTGTCCACTCACCCACGGGAGACGGGCAGGCAAGGCGTAGTGTGGATCTGGCTGTGTCCACTCACCCACGGGAGACGGGCAGAGAGGGAAATGTGTGGATCTGGCTATGTACACTGACCCACGGCAGACGGGCAGGCAGGGCGCAGTGCGGATCTGGGTGTGTCCACTCACCCACGGGAGACGGGCAAAGAGGGTGCTGTGTAGATCTGCCTATGTCCACTGACCCACATCAGACGGGCAGGCAGGGCACAGTGCAGATCTGGCTGTGTCCAATCACCCATGGCAGACGGGCAGGCAGGGCGCAGTGCGGATCTGGCTGTGTCCAATCACCCACGGCAGACGGGCAGGCAGGGCGCAGTGAGGATCTGGCTGCGTCTACTCACCCACGGCAGACGGTCAGGCAGGGCGCAGTGCGGATCTGGCTGTCTCCAATCACCCACTGGAGACGGGTAGGCAAGGCGCCTTGTGGATCTGGCTGTGTCCACTCACCCACGGGAGACGGGCAGACAGGTTGCTGTGTGGATCTGTCTATGTCCACAGACCCACGGCAGACGGGCAGGGAGGGCGCAGTGCGGATCTCGCTTTGTCCACTCACTCATGGCAGACGGGCAGGCATAGCGCAGTGCGGATCTGGCTGTGTCCACTCACCCACGGCAGACGGGCACCAGGGCGCAGTGCGGATCTGGCTGTGTCCACTCACCCACGACAGACGGTAAGGCAAGGCGCAGTGTGGATCTGGCTGTGTCCACTCACCCACGGGAGACGGGCAGAAAGGGCGCTGTGTGGATCTGGCTATTTCCACTGACCCACGGCAGACTGGCAGGCAGGCACAGTGCGTATCTGGCTGTGTCCACTCACCCACGGCAGACGGGCAGGCAGGGCGCACTGCGGATCTGGCTGTGTCCACTCAACCACGGCAGACGGTCAGGCAGGATGAAGTGCGGATCTGGCTGTGTCCACTCACCCATGGGAGACAGGTAGGCAAGGCGCAGTGTGGATCTGGCTGTGTCCACTCACCCATGGGAGACGGGCAGAGAGGGTGCTGTCCGGATCTGGCTATGTCCACTGACCCACGGCAGACGGGCAGGCAGGGCGCAGTGTGGATGTGGCTGGGTCCAATCACCCACGGCAGACGGGCAGGCAGGGCGCAGTGCGGATCTGGCAGTGTCCACTCACCCACGGCAGACGGTCAGGCAGGGCGCAGTGCGGATCTGGCGGTGTCCACTCACCCACGGGAGATGGGCAGGCAGGGCGCAGTGCGGATCTGTCTATGTCCACTCTCCCATGGGAGACGGGCAGGCAAGGCGCAGTGTGGATCTGGCGGTGTCCACTCACCCAAGGGACACGGGCAGAGAGTGTGCTGTGTGGATCTGGCTATGTCCACTGACCCACGGCAGAGGGGCAGGCAGGGCGCAGTGCGGATATCGCTTTGTCCAATCACCCACGGCAGACGGTCAGGCAGGGTGCAGTGCGGATCTTGCTGTGTCCACTCACCCACGGGAGATGGGCAGGAAAGGCGCACTGTTGATCTGGCTGTGACCACTTACCCACGGGAGACGGGCAGAGAGGGTGCTGTGTGGATCTAGCTATGTCCACTGACCCACGGCAGACGGGCAGGCCGGGTACATTGCGGATCTGGCTGTGTCCAATCATCCACGGCAGACGGGCAGGCAGGGCGCAGTGCGGATCTGTCTGTGTCCACTCACCCACGGCAGACGGTAAGGCAAGGCACAGTGTGGATCTGGCTGTGTCCACTCACCCACGGGAGACGGGCAGAGAGGGTCCTGTGTGGATCTGGCTATGTCCACTGACCCACGGAAGACGGGCAGGTAGGGCCCAGTGTGGATCTGGCTGTGTCCACTCACCCAAGGGAGACGGGTAGGCAAGGCACAGTGTGGATCTGGCTGTGTCCACTCAACCACCTGAGATGGGCAGAGAGGGTGCTGTGTGGATCTGGCTATGTCCACTGACCCATGGCAGACGGGCAGGCAGGGCGCAGTGCGGATCTGGCTGTGTCCACTCACCCACGGCAGACGGTCAGGAAGGGTGCAGTGCGGATCTGGCTGTGTCCACTCACCCACGGGAGACGGGCAGGCAGGGCACAGTGCGGATCTGGCTGTGTCCACTCACCCACGGCAGACGGGCAGGCAGGGCGCAGTGCGGATCTGGCTGTGTCCACTCACCCACGGGAGACGGGCAGGCAAGGCGCAGTGTGGATCTGGCTGTGTCCACTCACCCACGGGAGACCGGAAGAGAGGGTGCTGTGTTGATCTGGCTGTGTCCACTCTCCCACGGCAGACGGGCAGGCAGGGCGCATTGCGGATCTGGCTGTGTCCACTCACCCACGGCAGACGGTCAGGCAGGGCGCAGTGCGGATCTGACTGTGTCCACTCACCCACGGCAGACGGTCTGGCAGGGCGCAGTGCGGATTTGGCGGTGTCCACTCACCCACGGGAGACGGTCAGGCAGGGAGCAGTGCGGATCTGGCTATGTCCACTCTCCCACGGGAGACGGGCAGGCAGGGCGCAGTGCGGATCTGGATGTGTTCACTCACACACGGCGGACAGGCAGGGAGGGCGCAGTGCGGATCTCGCTGTGTCCACTCACCCATGGGAGACTGGCTGGCAAGGCGCAGTGTGGATTTGGCTGTGTCCACTCACCCACGGGAGACGGGCAGAGAGGTTGCTGTGTGGATCTGGCTATGTCCACTGATCCACGGCAGACGGGCATGGAGGGCGCAGTGCAGATCTCGCTGTGTCCACTCACCCACGGCAGACGGGCAGGCTGGCGCAATGCGGATCTGGCTGTGTCCACTCACACACGGGAGACGGCGAGGCAAGGTGCAGTGTGGATCTGGCTGTGTCCACTCACCCACGGGAGACGGGCAGAGAGGGTGCTGTGTGGATCTGACTATGTACACTGACCCACGGCAGACGAGCAGGCAGGGCGCAATACGGATCTGGCTGTGTCCACTCACCCACTGCAGACGGACAGGAAGGGCGCAGTGCGGATTTGGCTGTGTCCACTCACCCACGGGAGACGGGCAGGCAGGGCGCAGTGCGGATCTTGCTGTATCTACTCACCCACGGCAGACGATTAGGCAGGGCGCAGTGCGGATCTGGCTGTGTCCACTCACCCACTGGAGACGGGCAGGCAAGGCGTAGTGTGGATATGGCTGTGTCCACTCACCCAAGGGAGACGGGCAGAGAGGGAGCTGTGTGGATCTGGCTATGTACACTGACCCACGGCAGACGGGCAGGCAGGGCGCAGTGCGGATCTGGGTGTGTCCACTCACCCACGGGAGACGGGCAAAGAGGGTGCTGTGTAGATCTGCCTATGTCCACTGACCCACGTCAGACGGGCAGGCAGGGCACAGTGCAGATCTGGCTGTGTCCAATCACCCACGGCAGACGGGCTGGCAGGGCGCAGTGCGGATCTGGCTGTGTCCAATCACCCACGGCAGACTGGCAGGCAGGGCGCAGTGAGGATCTGGCTGCGTCTACTCACCCATGGCATACGGTCAGGCAGGGCGCAGCGCGGATCTGACTGTGTCCAATCACCCACTGGAGACGGGTAGGCAAGGCGCCGTGTGGATCTGGCTGTGTCCACTCACCCACGGGAGACGGGCAGAAAGGTTGCTGTGTGGATCTGTCTATGTCCACAGACCCACGGCAGACGGGCAGGGAGGGCGCAGTGCGGATCTCGCTTTGTCCACTCACCCATGGCAGACGGGCAGGCATAGCGCAGTGCGGATCTGGCTGTGTCCACTCACCCACGGCAGACGGGCACCAGGGCGCAGTGCGGATCTGGCTGTGTCCACTCACCCACGACAGACGGTAAGGCAAGGCGCAGTGTGGATCTGGCTGTGCCCACTCACCCACGGGAGACGGGTAGAAAGGGCGCTGTGTGGATCTGGCTATTTCCACTGACCCACGGCAGACTGGCAGGCAGGGCACAGTGCGTATCTGGCTGTGTCCACTCACCCACGGCAGACGGGCAGGCAGGGCGCAATGCGGATCTGGCTATGTCCACTCAACCACGGCAGACGGTCAGGCAGGATGCAGTGCGGATCTGGCTGTGTCCACTCACCCATGGGAGACAGGTAGGCAAGGCACAGTGTGGATCTGGCTGTGTCCACTCACCCATGGGAGACGGGCAGAGAGGGTGCTGTCCGGATCTGGCTATGTCCACTGACCCACGGCAGACGGGCAGGCAGGGCGCAGTGCGGATCTGGCTGTGTCCACTCACCCACGGGAGACGGGCAGAAAGTGCGCTGTGTGGATCTGGCTCTGTCCACTGACCCACGGCAGACGGGAAGGCAGGGCGCAGTGCGGATCTGATGTGTCCACTCACCCACGGGAGACGGTCAGGAATGGCTCAGTGCGGATCTGGCTGTGTCCACTCACCCACGGGAGACGGGCAGGCAGGGCGCAGTGCGGATCTGGCTGTTTCCACTCACACACGGCAGACAGGCAGGCAGGGCGCAGTGCGGATCTGGCTGTGTCCACTCACCCATGGGAGACGGGCAGGCAAGGGGCATTGTGGATCTGGCTGTGTCCACTCACCCACGGGAGACGGGCAGAAAGTTTGCTATGTGGATCTGGCTATGTCCAATGACCCACGGCAGACGGGCAGGGAGGGCGCAGTGCGGATCTCGCTGTGTCCACTCACCCACGGCAGACGGGCAGGCGGGGCGCAGTGCGGATCTGGCTGTGTCCACTCACTCACGGCAGACGGTAAGGCAAGGCGCAGTGTGGATCTGGCTGTGTCCACTCACCTACGGGAGACGGGCAGAAAGGGCGCTGTGTGGATCTGGCTATATCCACTGACCGACGGCAGACTGGCAGGCAGGGCATAGTGCTGATCTGGCTTTGTACACTCACCCATGGCAGACGGGAACGCAGGGATAAATGCGGATCTGGCTGTGTCCACTCAACCACGGCAGACGGTCAGGCAGGGCGCAGTGCGGATCTGGCTGTGTCCACTCACCCACGGGAGACAGCTAGGCAAGGCGCAGTGTGTATCTGGCTGTGTCCACTCACCCACGGGAGACGGGCAGAGAGGGTGCTGTCCGGATCTGGCTATGTCCACTGACCCACGGCAGACGGGCAGGCAGGGCGCAGTGCGGATGTTGCTGTGTCCAATCACCCACGGGAGACGGGTAGGCAAGGCGCAGTGCGGATCTGGATGTGTCCACTCACCCACGGGAGACGGGCAGGCAAGGCGCCGTGTGGATCTGGCTGTGTCCACTCACCCACGGGAGACGGGCAAGGGGGTGCTGTATGTATCTGGCTATGTACACTGACCCACGGCAGACAAGCAGGCAGTGCGGTGTGCGGATATGGCTGTGTCCACTCACCCACGGGAGACGGGCAGGCAGGGCGCAGTGCGGATCTGGCTGTGTCCACTCACCCACGGCAGACGGGCAGGCAAGGCGCAGTGTGGATCTGGCTGTGTCCACTCACCCACGGGAGACGGGCAGAAAGGGCGCTGTGTGGATCTGGCTCTGTCCACTGACCCACGGCAGACGGGAAGGCAGGGCGCAGTGCGGATCTGGCTGTGTCCAATCACCCGCGGCAGACGGGCAGGCAGGGCGCAGTGCGGATCTGGCTGTGTACACTCACCCACGGGAGACGCGCAGGCAGGGCGCAGTGTGGATCTGGCTGTGTCCACTCACCCACGGGAGACGGGCAGAAAGGGCGCTGTGTGGATCTTGCTCTGTCCACTGACCCACGGCAGACGGGAAGGCAGGGCGCAGTGCGGATCTGGATGTGTCCAATCACCCACGGCAGACGGGCAGGCAGGGCGCAGTGCGGATCTGGCTGTGTTCACTCACCCATGGCAGACGGGCAGGCAGGGCGCAGTGCGGATCTGCCTGTGTCCACTCACCCTTGGGAGATGGGTAGGCAGGGGGCAGTGTGGATCTGGCTGTGTCCACTGACCCACGCAGACGGGCAGGCAGGGCGAAGAGCGGATTTGGCTGTGTTAACTCACCCATGGCAGACGGGCAGGCAGGGCGCAGTGCAGATCTGGCTGTGTCCACTCACCCACGAGAGACGGGAAGGCAGGGCACAGTGCGGATCTGGCTGTGTCCACTCACCCACGGGAGACGGGCAGGCAAGGCGCAGTGTGGATCTGGCTGTGTCCACTCACCCAAGGGACACGGGCAGAGAGGGTGCTGTGTGGATCTGGCTATGTCCACTGACCCACGGCAGAGGGGCAGGCAGGGCGCAGTGCGGATCTCGCTGTGTCCAATCACCCACGGCAGACGGTCAGGCAGGGTGCAGTGCGGATTGGCTGTGTCCACTCACCCACGGGAGACAGGTAGGCAAGGCGCAGTGTGGATCTGGCTGTGTCCATTAACCCATGGGAGACGGGCAGAGAGGGTGCTGTCCGGATCTGGCTATGTCCACTGACCCACGGCAGACGGGCAGGCAGGGCGCAGTGTGGATGTGGCTGGGTCCAATCACCCACGGCAGACGGGCAGGCAGGGCGCAGTGCGGATCTGGCTGTGTCCACTCACCCAGGGCAGACGGTCAGGCAGGGCGCAGTGCGGATCTGGCGGTGTCCACTCACCCACGGGAGACGGGCAGGCAGGGCGCAGTGCAGATCTGGCTATGTCCACTCTCCCACGGGAGACGGGCAGGCAAGGCGCAGTGTGGATCAGGCTATGTCCTCTAACCCAAGGGACACGGGCAGAGAGGGTGCTGTGTGGATCTGGCTATGTCCACTGACCCACGGCAGAGGGGCAGGCAGGGCGCAGTGCGGATCTCGCTGTGTCCAATCACCCACGGCAGACGGTCAAGCAGGGTGAAGTGCGGATCTGGCTGTGTCCACTCACCCACGGGAGACGGGCATGAAAGGCGCACTGTTGATCTGGCTGTGACCACTCACCCACGGGAGACGGGCAGAGAGGGTGCTGTGTGGATCTGGCTATGTCCACTGACCCACGGCAGAGGGGCAGGCCGGGTACATTGCGGATCTGGCTGTGTCCAATCATCCACGGCAGACGGGCAGGCAGGGCGCAGTGCGGATCTGTCTGTGTCCACTCACCCACGGCAGACTGTAAAGCAAGGCACAGTGTGGATCTGGCTGTGTCCAGTCACCCACGGGAGACGGGCAGAGAGGGTCTGTGTGGATTTGGCTATGTCCACTGACCCACGGCAGACGGGCAGGTAGGGCGCAGTGTGGATATGGCTGTGTCCACTCACCCAAGGGAGATGGGTAGGCAAGGCACAGTGTGGATCTAGCTGTGTCCACTCACCCATGGGTGACGGGCAGAGAGGGTGCTGTGTGGATCTGGCTATGTCCACTGACCCATGGCAGACGGGCAGGCAGGGCGCAGTGCGGATCTGGCTATGTGCACTCACCCACGGGTGACGGGCAGAAAGGGCGCTGTGTGGATCTGGCTATGTCCACTGAGCGACGGCAGACTGGCAGGCAGGGCATAGTGCTGATCTGGCTGTGTCCACTCACCCACGGCAGACGGGCAGGCAGGGCGCAATGCGGATCTGGCTTTGTCCACTCAACCACGGCAGATGGTCAGGCAGGACGCAGTGCGGATCTGGCTGTGTCCACTCACCCACGGGAGACAGGTAGGCAAGGCGCAGTGTGTATCTGGCAGTGTCAACTCACCCACGGGAGACGGGCAGAGAGGGTGCTGTTCGGATCTGGCTATGTCCACGGACCCACGGCAGACGGGCAGGCAGGGCGCAGTGCGGAAGTGGCTGTGTCCAATCACCCACGGGAGACGGGTAGGCAAGGCGCAGTGTGGATCTGGCTGTGTCCACTCACCCACGGGAGACGGGCAGAGAGGGTGCTGTTTGATCTGGCTGTGTTCACACACCCACGGGAGACGGGTAGGCAAGGCGCAGTGTGGATCTGGCTGTGTCCACTCACCCACGGGAGACGGGCAGAGAGGTTGCTGTGTTGATCTGGCTGTGCCCACACACCCACGGGAGACGGGTAGGCAAGGCGCAGTGTTGATCTGGCTGTGTCCACTCACCCACGGGAGACGGGCAGAGAGGGTGCTGTGTGGATCTGGCTATGTCCACTGTCCCACGGCAGACGGGCAGGCAGGGCGCAGTGCGGATCTGGCTGTGTCCACTTACGCACGGCAGACGGGCAGGCAGGGTGCAGTGCGGATCTGGATGTGTCCACTCACCCACGGGAGACGGGCAGGCAAGGCGCAGTGTGGATCTGGCTGTGTCCACTCACCCACGGGATACGGGCAAGGGGGTGCTGTATGTATCTGGCTATGTACACTGACCCACGGCAGACATGCAGGCAGGGCGGTGTGCGGATCTGGCTGTGTCCACTCACCCACGGGAGACGGGCAGGCAGGGCGCTGTGCGGATCTGGCTGTGTCCACTCACCCACGGGAGATGGGCAGGCAAGGCGCAGTGCGGATCTGGCTGTGTCCACTCACCCACGGCAGACGGGCAGAAAGGGCGCTGTGTGGATCTGGCTCTGTCCACTGACCCACGGCAGACGAGAAGGCAGGGCGCAGTGCGGATCTGGCTGTGTCCACTCACCCACGGGAGACGGGCAGAGAGGTTGCTGTGTGGATCTGGCTAGGTCCACTCACCCACGGCAGACGGGCAGGCAGGGCGCAGTGCGGATCTGGCTGTGTACACTCACCCACGGCAGACGGTAAGGCAAGGTGCAGTGTGGATCTGGCTGTGTCCACTCACACACGGGAGACGGGCAGAGAGGGTGCTGTGTGGATCTGGCTATGTACATTGACCCACGGCAGACGGGCAGGCAGGCGCAGTGTGGATCTGGCTGTGTCCACTCACCAACGGCAGACGGGCAGGCAAGGCGCAGTGTGGATCTGGCTGTGTCCACTCACCCACGGGATACGGGCCTAGAGGGTGCTGTGTGGATCTGGCTATGTCCATTGACCCACGGCAGACGGGCAGGGAGGGCGCACTGCGGATCTGGCTGTGTGCACTCACTCACGGGAGACGGGCAGGCAAGGCACTGTGTGGATCTGGCTGTGTCCACTCACCCACGGGAGACGGGCAGAGAGGGTGCTGTGTGGATCTGGCTATGTCCACTGACCCACGGCAGACGGGCAGGCAGGGCGCAGTGCGGATCTGGCGGTGTCCACTCACCCACGTGACACGGGCAGGCAGGGCGCAGTGTGGATCTGGCTGTGTCCACTCACCCACGGGAGACGGGCAGGCAAGGCGCAGTGTGGATCTGGCTGTGTCTACTCACGCATGGGAGACGGACAGAGAGGGTGCTGTGTGGATCTGGCCCTGTCCACTGACCCACGGCAGACCGGCCGGCAGGGCGCATTCTGGATCCGGCTATGTCCACTCACCCGGGGCAGACGGGCAGGCAGGGCGCAGTGAGGATCTGGCTGTGTTCACTCACCCACGGAAGATGGGAAGGCAAGGCGCAGTGTGGATGTGGCTGTGTCCACTCACCCACGGGAGACGCGCAGAGATGGTGCTGTGTGGATCTGGCTATGTCCACTGGCCCACGGCAGACGGGAAGGCAGGGCGCAGTGCGGATCTGGCTGTGTCCACTCACCCACTGGAGACGGGCAGGCAAGGCGCAGTGCGGATCTGGCTGTGTCCACTCATCCAAGGGAGACGGGCAGGCAAGGCGCAGTGCGGATCTGGCTGTGTACACTCACCCACGGGAGACGGGCAGGCAGGGCGCAGTGCGGATCTGATTGTGTACACTCACCCACGGCAGACGGTTAGGCAGGGTGCAGTGCGGATCTGGCTGTGTCCACTCACCCACTGGAGACGGGCAGAGAGGGTGCTGTCCGGATCTGGCTATGTCCACGGACCCACGGCAGACGGGCAGGCAGGGCCCAGTGCGGAAGTGGCTGTGTCCAATCACCCACGGGAGACGGGCAGAGAGGGTGCTGTTTGATCTGGCTGTGTTCACACACCCACGGGAGACGGGTAGGCAAGGCGCAGTGTGGATCTGGCTGTGTCCACTCACCCACGGGAGACGGGCAGAGAGGGTGCTGTATGGATCTGGCTATGTTCACTGACCCACGGCAGACGGGCAGGCAGGGCGCAGTGCGGATCTGGGTGTGTCCACTCACCCACGGGAGACGGGCAAAGAGGGTGCTGTGTGGATCTGCCTATGTACACTGACCCACGTCAGACGGGCAAACAGGGCGCAGTGCGGATCTGGCTTTGTCCACTCACCCATGGCAGACGGGCAGGCAAGGGGCATTGTGGATCTGGCTGTGTCCACTCACCCACGGGAGACGGGCAGAGAGGTTGCTGTGTGGATCTGGCTAGGTCCACTCACCCACGGCAGACGGGCAGGCAGGGCGCAGTGCGGATCTGGCTGTGTCCACTCACCCACGGCAGACGGTAAGGCAAGGCGCAGTGTGGATCTGGCTGTGTGCACTCACCCACGGGAGACGGGCAGAAAGGGCGCTGTGTGGATCTGGCTATGTCCACTGAGCGACGGCAGACTGGCAGGCAGGGCATACTGCTGATCTGGCTGTGTCCACTCACCCACGGCAGACGGGCAGGCAGGGCGCAATGCGGATCTGGCTTGTCCACTCAACCACGGCAGATGGTCAGGCAGGGCGCAGTGCGGATCTGGCTGTGTCCACTCACCCACGGGAGACAGGTAGGCAAGGCGCAGTGTGTATCTGGCTGTGTCAACTCACCCACGGGAGAGGGGCAGAGAGGGTGCTGCCCGGATCTGGCTATGTCCACGGACCCACGGCAGACGGGCAGGCAGGGCGCAGTGCGGAAGTGGCTGTGTCCAATCACCCACGGGAGATGGGTAGGCAAGGCGCAGTGTGGATCTGGCTGTGTCCACTCACCCACGGGAGACGGGCAGAGAGGGTGCTGTTTGATCTGGCTGTGTTCACACACCCACGGGAGACGGGTAGGCAAGGCGCAGTGTGGATATGGCTGTGTCCACTCACCCACGGGAGACGGGCAGAGAGGGTGCTGTGTTGATCTGGCTGTGTCCACACACCCACGGGAGACGGGTAGGCAAGGCGCAGTGTTGATCTGGCTGTGTCCACTCACCCACGGGAGACGGGCAGAGAGGGTGCTGTGTGGATCTGGCTATGTCCACTGTCCCACGGCAGACGGGCAGGCAGGGCGCAGTGCGGATCTGGCTGTGTCCACTTACGCACGGCAGACGGGCAGGCAGGGTGCAGTGCGGATCTGGATGTGTCCACTCACCCACGGGAGAAGGGCAGGCAAGGCGCAGTGTGGATCTGGCTGTGTCCACTCACCCACGGGAGACGGGCAAGGGGGTGCTGTATGTATCTGGCTATGTACACTGACCCACGGCAGACAAGCAGGCAGGGCGGTGTGCGGATCTGGCTGTGTCCACTCACCCACGGGAGACGGGCAGGCAGGGCACTGTGCGGATCTGGCTGTGTCCACTCACCCACGGGAGACGGGCAGGCAAGGCGCAGTGCGGATCTGGCTGTGTCCACTCACCCACGGCAGACGGGCAGAAAGGGCGCTGTGTGGATCTGGCTCTGTCCACTGACCCACGGCAGACGAGAATGCAGGGCGCAGTGCGGATCTGGCTGTGTCCAATCACCCGCAGCAGACGGGCAGGCAGGGCGCAGTGCGGATCTAGCTGTGTCCACTCACCCACGGGAGACGGGCAGGCAGGGCGCAGTTCGGATCTGGCTGTGTCCACTCACCCACGGGAGACGGTCAGAGAGGGTGCTGTGTGGATCTGGCTATGTCCACTGACCCACGGCAGACGGGCAGGCAGGGCGCAGTGCGGATCTGGCGGTGTCCACTCACCCACGGGACACGGGCAGGAAGGGCGCAGTGTGGATCTGGCTGTGTCCACTCACCCACGGGAGACGGGCAGGCAAGGCGCAGTGTGGATCTGGCTGTGTCTACTCACGCACGGGAGACGGACAGAGAGGGTGCTGTGTGGATCTGGCCCTGTCCACTGACCCACGGCAGACCGGACGGCAGGGCGCATTCTGGATCCGGCTATGTCCACTCACCCGGGGCAGACGGGCAGGCAGGGCGCAGTGAGGATCTGGCTGTGTTCACTCACCCACGGAAGATGGGATGGCACGGCGCAGTGTGGATGTGGCTGTGTCCACTCACCCACGGGAGACGGGCAGAGAGAGTGCTGTGTGGATCTGGCTATGTCCACTGACCCACGGCAGACGGGAAGGCAGGGCGCAGTGCGGATCTGGCTGTGTCCACTCACCCACTGGAGACGGGCAGGCAAGGCGCAGTGCGGATCTGGCTGTGTCCACTCATCCAAAGGAGACGGGCAGGCAAGGCGCAGTGCGGATCTGGCTGTGTACACTCACCCACGGGAGACGGGCAGGCAGGGCGCAGTGCGGATCTGGCTGTGTACACTCACCCACGGCAGACGGGCAGGCAGGGCGCATTGCGGATCTGGCTGTGTCCTTCATCCACGGGAGATGGGCAGGCAAGGCGCAGTGCGGATCTTGCTGTGTCCACTCACCCACAGGAGACGGGTAGGGAAGGCGCAGTGTGGATCTGGCTGTGTCCACTCACCAACGGGAGACGGGCAGAGAGGGTGCTGTGTGGATCTGGCTATGTCCACTGACCCACGGCAGACGGGCAGGAGGGCGCAGTGCGGATCTGGCTGTGTCCACTCACCCACGTAGACGGGTAGGCAAGTCGCAGTTTGGATCTGGCTGTGTCCATTCACCCACGACAGACGGGCAGTGAGGGTGCTGTGTGGATCTGGCTATGTCCACTGACCCACGGCAGACGGGAAGGCAGGGCGCAGTGCGGATCTGGCTGTGTCCACTCACACACGGCAGACGGGCCAGCAGGGCGCAGTGCGGATCTGGCTGTGTCCACTCACCCACGGGAGACGGGCAGGCAAGGCGCAGTGTGGATCTGGCTGTGTCCACTCACCCACGGGAGATGGACAGAGAGGGTGCTGTGTGGATCTGGCCCTGTCCACTGACCCACGACAGACGGGCAGGCAGGGCGCAGTGCGGATCTGGCTGTGTGCACTCACACACGGCAGACGGGCCGGCAGGGCGCAGTGCGGATCTGGCTGTGTCCACTCACCCACGGCAGACGGTCAGGCAGGGCGCACTGAGGATCTGGCTGTGTCCACTCATCCACGGGAGACGGGCAGGTAATGCGCAGTGCCGATCTGGCTGTCTCCACTCACCCACGTGAGACGGGCAGGCAGGGCGCATTGCGGATCTGGCTGTGTCCTTCATCCACGGGAGACGGGCAGGCAAGGCGCAGTGCGGATCTTGCTGTGTCCACTCACCCACAGGAGACGGGTAGGGAAGGCGCAGTGTGGATCTGGCTGTGTCCACTCACCCACGGGATACGGGCAAGGGGGTGCTGTATGTATCTGGCTATGTACACTGACCCACGGCAGACATGCAGGCAGGGCGGTGTGCGGATCTGGCTGTGTCCACTCACCCACGGGAGACGGGCAGGCAGGGCGCTGTGCGGATCTGGCTGTGTCCACTCACCCACGGGAGATGGGCAGGCAAGGCGCAGTGCGGATCTGGCTGTGTCCACTCACCCACGGCAGACGGGCAGAAAGGGCGCTGTGTGGATCTGGCTCTGTCCACTGACCCACGGCAGACGAGAAGGCAGGGCGCAGTGCGGATCTGGCTGTGTCCACTCACCCACGGGAGACGGGCAGAGAGGTTGCTGTGTGGATCTGGCTAGGTCCACTCACCCACGGCAGACGGGCAGGCAGGGCGCAGTGCGGATCTGGCTGTGTACACTCACCCACGGCAGACGGTAAGGCAAGGTGCAGTGTGGATCTGGCTGTGTCCACTCACACACGGGAGACGGGCAGAGAGGGTGCTGTGTGGATCTGGCTATGTACATTGACCCACGGCAGACGGGCAGGCAGGCGCAGTGTGGATCTGGCTGTGTCCACTCACCAACGGCAGACGGGCAGGCAAGGCGCAGTGTGGATCTGGCTGTGTCCACTCACCCACGGGATACGGGCCTAGAGGGTGCTGTGTGGATCTGGCTATGTCCATTGACCCACGGCAGACGGGCAGGGAGGGCGCACTGCGGATCTGGCTGTGTGCACTCACTCACGGGAGACGGGCAGGCAAGGCACTGTGTGGATCTGGCTGTGTCCACTCACCCACGGGAGACGGGCAGAGAGGGTGCTGTGTGGATCTGGCTATGTCCACTGACCCACGGCAGACGGGCAGGCAGGGCGCAGTGCGGATCTGGCGGTGTCCACTCACCCACGTGACACGGGCAGGCAGGGCGCAGTGTGGATCTGGCTGTGTCCACTCACCCACGGGAGACGGGCAGGCAAGGCGCAGTGTGGATCTGGCTGTGTCTACTCACGCATGGGAGACGGACAGAGAGGGTGCTGTGTGGATCTGGCCCTGTCCACTGACCCACGGCAGACCGGCCGGCAGGGCGCATTCTGGATCCGGCTATGTCCACTCACCCGGGGCAGACGGGCAGGCAGGGCGCAGTGAGGATCTGGCTGTGTTCACTCACCCACGGAAGATGGGAAGGCAAGGCGCAGTGTGGATGTGGCTGTGTCCACTCACCCACGGGAGACGCGCAGAGATGGTGCTGTGTGGATCTGGCTATGTCCACTGGCCCACGGCAGACGGGAAGGCAGGGCGCAGTGCGGATCTGGCTGTGTCCACTCACCCACTGGAGACGGGCAGGCAAGGCGCAGTGCGGATCTGGCTGTGTCCACTCATCCAAGGGAGACGGGCAGGCAAGGCGCAGTGCGGATCTGGCTGTGTACACTCACCCACGGGAGACGGGCAGGCAGGGCGCAGTGCGGATCTGGCTGTGTACACTCACCCACGGCAGACGGGCAGGCAGGGCGCAGTGCGGATCTGGCTGTGTACACTCACCCACGGCAGACGGTAAGGCAAGGTGCAGTGTGGATCTGGCTGTGTCCACTCACACACGGGAGACGGGCAGAGAGGGTGCTGTGTGGATCTGGCTATGTACATTGACCCACGGCAGACGGGCAGGCAGGCGCAGTGTGGATCTGGCTGTGTCCACTCACCAACGGCAGACGGGCAGGCAAGGCGCAGTGTGGATCTGGCTGTGTCCACTCACCCACGGGATACGGGCCTAGAGGGTGCTGTGTGGATCTGGCTATGTCCATTGACCCACGGCAGACGGGCAGGGAGGGCGCACTGCGGATCTGGCTGTGTGCACTCACTCACGGGAGACGGGCAGGCAAGGCACTGTGTGGATCTGGCTGTGTCCACTCACCCACGGGAGACGGGCAGAGAGGGTGCTGTGTGGATCTGGCTATGTCCACTGACCCACGGCAGACGGGCAGGCAGGGCGCAGTGCGGATCTGGCGGTGTCCACTCACCCACGTGACACGGGCAGGCAGGGCGCAGTGTGGATCTGGCTGTGTCCACTCACCCACGGGAGACGGGCAGGCAAGGCGCAGTGTGGATCTGGCTGTGTCTACTCACGCATGGGAGACGGACAGAGAGGGTGCTGTGTGGATCTGGCCCTGTCCACTGACCCACGGCAGACCGGCCGGCAGGGCGCATTCTGGATCCGGCTATGTCCACTCACCCGGGGCAGACGGGCAGGCAGGGCGCAGTGAGGATCTGGCTGTGTTCACTCACCCACGGAAGATGGGAAGGCAAGGCGCAGTGTGGATGTGGCTGTGTCCACTCACCCACGGGAGACGCGCAGAGATGGTGCTGTGTGGATCTGGCTATGTCCACTGGCCCACGGCAGACGGGAAGGCAGGGCGCAGTGCGGATCTGGCTGTGTCCACTCACCCACTGGAGACGGGCAGGCAAGGCGCAGTGCGGATCTGGCTGTGTCCACTCATCCAAGGGAGACGGGCAGGCAAGGCGCAGTGCGGATCTGGCTGTGTACACTCACCCACGGGAGACGGGCAGGCAGGGCGCAGTGCGGATCTGATTGTGTACACTCACCCACGGCAGACGGTTAGGCAGGGTGCAGTGCGGATCTGGCTGTGTCCACTCACCCACTGGAGACGGGCAGAGAGGGTGCTGTCCGGATCTGGCTATGTCCACGGACCCACGGCAGACGGGCAGGCAGGGCCCAGTGCGGAAGTGGCTGTGTCCAATCACCCACGGGAGACGGGCAGAGAGGGTGCTGTTTGATCTGGCTGTGTTCACACACCCACGGGAGACGGGTAGGCAAGGCGCAGTGTGGATCTGGCTGTGTCCACTCACCCACGGGAGACGGGCAGAGAGGGTGCTGTATGGATCTGGCTATGTTCACTGACCCACGGCAGACGGGCAGGCAGGGCGCAGTGCGGATCTGGGTGTGTCCACTCACCCACGGGAGACGGGCAAAGAGGGTGCTGTGTGGATCTGCCTATGTACACTGACCCACGTCAGACGGGCAAACAGGGCGCAGTGCGGATCTGGCTTTGTCCACTCACCCATGGCAGACGGGCAGGCAAGGGGCATTGTGGATCTGGCTGTGTCCACTCACCCACGGGAGACGGGCAGAGAGGTTGCTGTGTGGATCTGGCTAGGTCCACTCACCCACGGCAGACGGGCAGGCAGGGCGCAGTGCGGATCTGGCTGTGTCCACTCACCCACGGCAGACGGTAAGGCAAGGCGCAGTGTGGATCTGGCTGTGTGCACTCACCCACGGGAGACGGGCAGAAAGGGCGCTGTGTGGATCTGGCTATGTCCACTGAGCGACGGCAGACTGGCAGGCAGGGCATAGTGCTGATCTGGCTGTGTCCACTCACCCACGGCAGACGGGCAGGCAGGGCGCAATGCGGATCTGGCTTGTCCACTCAACCACGGCAGATGGTCAGGCAGGGCGCAGTGCGGATCTGGCTGTGTCCACTCACCCACGGGAGACAGGTAGGCAAGGCGCAGTGTGTATCTGGCTGTGTCAACTCACCCACGGGAGAGGGGCAGAGAGGGTGCTGCCCGGATCTGGCTATGTCCACGGACCCACGGCAGACGGGCAGGCAGGGCGCAGTGCGGAAGTGGCTGTGTCCAATCACCCACGGGAGATGGGTAGGCAAGGCGCAGTGTGGATCTGGCTGTGTCCACTCACCCACGGGAGACGGGCAGAGAGGGTGCTGTTTGATCTGGCTGTGTTCACACACCCACGGGAGACGGGTAGGCAAGGCGCAGTGTGGATATGGCTGTGTCCACTCACCCACGGGAGACGGGCAGAGAGGGTGCTGTGTTGATCTGGCTGTGTCCACACACCCACGGGAGACGGGTAGGCAAGGCGCAGTGTTGATCTGGCTGTGTCCACTCACCCACGGGAGACGGGCAGAGAGGGTGCTGTGTGGATCTGGCTATGTCCACTGTCCCACGGCAGACGGGCAGGCAGGGCGCAGTGCGGATCTGGCTGTGTCCACTTACGCACGGCAGACGGGCAGGCAGGGTGCAGTGCGGATCTGGATGTGTCCACTCACCCACGGGAGAAGGGCAGGCAAGGCGCAGTGTGGATCTGGCTGTGTCCACTCACCCACGGGAGACGGGCAAGGGGGTGCTGTATGTATCTGGCTATGTACACTGACCCACGGCAGACAAGCAGGCAGGGCGGTGTGCGGATCTGGCTGTGTCCACTCACCCACGGGAGACGGGCAGGCAGGGCACTGTGCGGATCTGGCTGTGTCCACTCACCCACGGGAGACGGGCAGGCAAGGCGCAGTGCGGATCTGGCTGTGTCCACTCACCCACGGCAGACGGGCAGAAAGGGCGCTGTGTGGATCTGGCTCTGTCCACTGACCCACGGCAGACGAGAATGCAGGGCGCAGTGCGGATCTGGCTGTGTCCAATCACCCGCAGCAGACGGGCAGGCAGGGCGCAGTGCGGATCTAGCTGTGTCCACTCACCCACGGGAGACGGGCAGGCAGGGCGCAGTTCGGATCTGGCTGTGTCCACTCACCCACGGGAGACGGTCAGAGAGGGTGCTGTGTGGATCTGGCTATGTCCACTGACCCACGGCAGACGGGCAGGCAGGGCGCAGTGCGGATCTGGCGGTGTCCACTCACCCACGGGACACGGGCAGGAAGGGCGCAGTGTGGATCTGGCTGTGTCCACTCACCCACGGGAGACGGGCAGGCAAGGCGCAGTGTGGATCTGGCTGTGTCTACTCACGCACGGGAGACGGACAGAGAGGGTGCTGTGTGGATCTGGCCCTGTCCACTGACCCACGGCAGACCGGACGGCAGGGCGCATTCTGGATCCGGCTATGTCCACTCACCCGGGGCAGACGGGCAGGCAGGGCGCAGTGAGGATCTGGCTGTGTTCACTCACCCACGGAAGATGGGATGGCACGGCGCAGTGTGGATGTGGCTGTGTCCACTCACCCACGGGAGACGGGCAGAGAGAGTGCTGTGTGGATCTGGCTATGTCCACTGACCCACGGCAGACGGGAAGGCAGGGCGCAGTGCGGATCTGGCTGTGTCCACTCACCCACTGGAGACGGGCAGGCAAGGCGCAGTGCGGATCTGGCTGTGTCCACTCATCCAAAGGAGACGGGCAGGCAAGGCGCAGTGCGGATCTGGCTGTGTACACTCACCCACGGGAGACGGGCAGGCAGGGCGCAGTGCGGATCTGGCTGTGTACACTCACCCACGGCAGACGGGCAGGCAGGGCGCATTGCGGATCTGGCTGTGTCCTTCATCCACGAGAGATGGGCAGGCAAGGCGCAGTGCGGATCTTGCTGTGTCCACTCACCCACAGGAGACGGGTAGGGAAGGCGCAGTGTGGATCTGGCTGTGTCCACTCACCAACGGGAGACGGGCAGAGAGGGTGCTGTGTGGATCTGGCTATGTCCACTGACCCACGGCAGACGGGCAGGAGGGCGCAGTGCGGATCTGGCTGTGTCCACTCACCCACGTAGACGGGTAGGCAAGTCGCAGTTTGGATCTGGCTGTGTCCATTCACCCACGACAGACGGGCAGTGAGGGTGCTGTGTGGATCTGGCTATGTCCACTGACCCACGGCAGACGGGAAGGCAGGGCGCAGTGCGGATCTGGCTGTGTCCACTCACACACGGCAGACGGGCCAGCAGGGCGCAGTGCGGATCTGGCTGTGTCCACTCACCCACGGGAGACGGGCAGGCAAGGCGCAGTGTGGATCTGGCTGTGTCCACTCACCCACGGGAGATGGACAGAGAGGGTGCTGTGTGGATCTGGCCCTGTCCACTGACCCACGACAGACGGGCAGGCAGGGCGCAGTGCGGATCTGGCTGTGTGCACTCACACACGGCAGACGGGCCGGCAGGGCGCAGTGCGGATCTGGCTGTGTCCACTCACCCACGGCAGACGGTCAGGCAGGGCGCACTGAGGATCTGGCTGTGTCCACTCATCCACGGGAGACGGGCAGGTAATGCGCAGTGCCGATCTGGCTGTCTCCACTCACCCACGTGAGACGGGCAGGCAGGGCGCATTGCGGATCTGGCTGTGTCCTTCATCCACGGGAGACGGGCAGGCAAGGCGCAGTGCGGATCTTGCTGTGTCCACTCACCCACAGGAGACGGGTAGGGAAGGCGCAGTGTGGATCTGGCTGTGTCCACTCACCAACGGGAGACGGGCAGAGAGGGTGCTGTGTGGATCTGGCTATGTCCACTGACCCACGGCAGACGGGCAGGAGGGCGCAGTGCGGATCTGGCTGTGTCCACTCACCCACGTAGACGGGTAGGCAAGTCGCAGTTTGGATCTGGCTGTGTCCATTCACCCACGACAGACGGGCAGAGAGGGTGCTGTGTGGATCTGGCTATGTCCACTGACCCACGGCAGACGGGCAGGCAGGGCGCAGTGCGGATCTGGCTGTGTCCACTCACAGACGGGAGACGGGCAGGCAGGGCGCAGTGCGGATCTGGCTGTGTCCACTCACCCACGGGAGACGGGCAGGCAAGGCGCAGTGTGGAACTGGCTATGTCCACTCACCCACGGGTGACGGGCAGAAAGGGCGCTGTGTGGATCTGGCTATGTCCTCTGACCCACGGCAGACGGGCAGGCAAGTCACAGTGTGGATCTGGCTGTGTCCACTCACCCACGGGAGACGGGTAGAGAGGGTGCTGTGTGGATCTGGCTATGTAAACTGACCCACGGCAGACGGGCAGGCAGGGCGCAGTGCGGATCTGGCTGAGTCCACTCACCCACGGCAGACGGTCAGGCAGGGCGCAGTGCGGATCCGGCGGTGTCCACTCACCCACGGGAGATGGGCAGGCAGGGCGCAGTTCGGATCTGGCTCTGTCCACTCTCCCACGGAAGACGGGCAGGCAGGGCGCAGTGCGGATCTGGATGTGTCCACTCACACACGGCAGACAGGCAGGGAGGGCGCAGTGCGGATCTGGCTGTGTCCACTCACCCATGGGAGACTGGCAGGCAAGGCGCAGTGTGGATCTGGCTGTGTCCACTCACCCACGGGAGACGGGCAGAGAGGGTGATGTGTGGATCTGGCTATGTCCACTGACCCACGGCAGACGGGCAGGCAGGGCGCAGTGCGGATCTGGCTGAGTCCACTCACCCACGGCATACGATTAGGCAGGGCGCAGTGCGGATCTGGCTGTGTCCACTCACCCACGGGAGACGGGCAGGCAAGGCGTAGTGTGGATCTGGCTGTGTCCACTCACCCACGGGAGACGGGCAGAGAGGGTGCTGTGTGGATCTGGCTATGTTGACTGACCCACGGCAGACGGGCAGGCAGGGCGCAGTGCGGATCTGGGTGTGTCCACTCACCCACGGGAGACGGGCAAAGAGGGTGCTGTGTGGATCTGCCTATGTACACTGACCCACGTTAGACGGGCAGGCAGGGCGCAGTGCGGATCTGGCTTTGTCCACTCACCCATGGCAGACGGGCAGGCAAGGGCCATTGTGGATCTGGCTGTGTCCACTCACCCACGGGAGACGGGCAGAGAGGTTGCTGTGTGGATCTGGCTATGTCCACTCACCCACAGCAGACGGGCAGGCAGGGCGCACTGCGGATCTGGCTGTGTTCACTCACCCACGGCAGACGGGCAGGCAAGGTGCAGTGCAGATCTGGCTGTGTCCACTCACCCACGGGAGAAGAGCAGAGAGGGTGCTGTGTGGATCTGGCTATGTCCGCTGAACCACGGCAGATGGGCAGGCAGGGCGCAGTGCAGATCTGGGTGTGTCCACTCACCCACGGGAGACGGGCAAAGAGGGTGCTGTGTGGATCTGCCTATGTACACTGACCCACGTTAGACGGGCAGGCAGGGCGCAGTGCGGATCTGGCTTTGTCCACTCACCCATGGCAGACGGGCAGGCAAGGGCCATTGTGGATCTGGCTGTGTCCACTCACCCACGGGAGACGGGCAGAGAGGTTGCTGTGTGGATCTGGCTATGTCCACTCACCCACAGCAGACGGGCAGGCAGGGCGCACTGCGGATCTGGCTGTGTTCACTCACCCACGGCAGACGGGCAGGCAAGGTGCAGTGCAGATCTGGCTGTGTCCACTCACCCACGGGAGAAGAGCAGAGAGGGTGCTGTGTGGATCTGGCTATGTCCGCTGAACCACGGCAGATGGGCAGGCAGGGCGCAGTGTGGATTTGGCTGTGTCCACTCACCCACGGGAGACGGGCAGAGAGGTTGCTGTGTGGATCTGGCTATGTCCACTCACCCACGGCAGACGGGCAGGCAAGGCGCAGTGTGGATCTGGCTGTGTCCACTCACGCACTGGAGACGGGCAGGCAAGGCGCAGTGTGGATCTGGCTGTGTCCAATCACCCACGGCAGACGGGCAGGCAGGGCGCAGTGCGGATCTGGCTGTGTCCACTCACCCACGGGAGAAAGGCAGGCAGGGCGCAGTGCGGATCTGGCTGTGTCCACTCACCCACGGCAGACGGGCAGGCAAGGCGCAGTGTGGATCTGGCTGTGTCCACTCACCCACGGGAGACGGGCAGAAAGGGCGCTGTGTGGATCTGGCTCTGTCCACTGACCCACGGCAGACGGGCAGGCAGGGCGCAGTGCGGATCTGACTGTGTCCACTCACCCACG
This sequence comes from Microcebus murinus, assembly GCF_040939455.1. NCBI lineage: Eukaryota > Metazoa > Chordata > Mammalia > Primates > Cheirogaleidae > Microcebus > Microcebus murinus. The sequence goes on along the minus strand of NC_134125.1, from coordinate 31,214,582 downwards.
GCAGATGGGCAGTCAGGGCGCAGTGCGGATCTGGATGTGTCCACTCACCCACGGGAGACAGGCAGGCAAGGCACAGTGTGGATCTGGCTGTGTCCACTCACCCACGGGAGACGGGCAGAGAGCGTGCCGTGTGGATCTGGCTATGTCCACTGACCCACGGCAGACGGGCAGGCAGGGCGCAGTGCGGTTCTGGCTGTGTCCCCTCACTCATGGCAGACGGTCAGGCAGGGCGCAGTGTGGATCTGGCTGTGTCCACTCACTCACGGGGGACGGGTAGGCAAGGCGCAGTGTGGATCTGGCTGTGTCCACTCACCCACGGGAGACGGGCAGAGAGGGTGTTGTGTGGATCTGGCTATGTCCACTAACCCACGGTAGACGGGCAGGCAGGGCGCAGTGCGGATCTGGCTGTGTCCACTCTCCCACGGCAGACGGGCAGGCAGGGCCTAGTGATGATCTGGCTGTGTCCACTCACCCACGGGAGACGGGTAGGCAAGGCGCAGTGTGGATCTGGCTGTGTCCACTCACCCACGGGAGACGGGCAGAGAGGGTGCTGGGTGGATCTGGCTATGTCCACTGACCCACGGCAGACGGGCAGGCAGGGCGCAGTGCGGATCTGTCTGTGTCCCCGCACACACGGCAGACTGTCAGACAGGGCGCATTTCGGATCTGGCTGTCACCACTCACCCACGGGAGACGGGTAGGCAAGGCGCAGTGTGGATCTGGCTGTACCCACTCACCCACGGCAGACGGTCAGGCAGGGCGCAGTGCGGATCTGGCTGTGTCCACTCACTCACGGCAGACGGTCAGGCAGTGCGCAATGCGGATCTGGCTGTGTCCACTCATCCACGACAGACGGGCAGGCAGGGCGCAGTGCGGATCTGGCTGTGTCCACTCACCCACGGGAGACGGGCAGAGAGGGTGCTGTGTGGATCTGGCTATGTCCACTGACCCACGGCAGATGGGCAGGCAGGGCGCAGTCCGGATCTGGCTGTGTCCCCTGACTTATAGCAGACGGTCAGGCAGGGCGCAGTGCGGATCTGGCTGTGTCCACTCACCCACGGCAGACGGTCAGGCAGGGCTCAGTGCGGATCTGGCTGTGTCCACTCACCCACGGGAGACGGGCATGCAGGGCGCAGTGCGGATCTGGCAGTGTCCACTCACCCACGGGAGACGGGCAGGCAGGGCGCAGTGCGGATCTGGCTGTGTCCACTCACCCACGGGAGACGGGCAGGCAAGGCGCAGTGTGGATCTGGCTGTGTTCACTCACCCACGGGACACGGGCAGAGAGTGTGCTGTGTGGATCTGGCTATGTCCACTGACCCACGGCAGACGGGCAGGCAGGGCGCAGTGCGGATCTGGCTGTGTCCACTCACCCACGGCAGACGGGCAGGAAGAGCGCAGTGCGGATCTGGCTGTGTCAACTCACCCACAAGAGACAGGCAGGCAAGGCGCAGTGTGGATCTGGATGTGTCCACTCACACACGGCAGACAGGCAGGGAGGGCGCAGTGCGGATCTGGCTGTGTCCACTCACCCATGGGAGACTGGCAGGCAAGGCGCAGTGTGGATTTGGCTGTGTCCACTCACCCACGGGAGACGGGCAGAGAGGTTGCTGTGTGGATCTGGCTATGTCCACTCACCCACGGCAGACGGGCAGGCAAGGCGCAGTGTGGATCTGGCTGTGTCCACTCACGCACTGGAGACGGGCAGGCAAGGGGCAGTGTGGATCTGGCTGTGTCCAATCACCCACGGGAGTCGGGCACAAAGGGCGCTGTGTGGATCTGGCTCTGTCCACTGACCCACGGCAGACGGGTAGGCAGGGCGCAGTGCGGATCTGGCTGTGTCCAATCACCCACGGCAGACGGGCAGGCAGGGCGCAGTGCGGATCTGGCTGTGTCCACTCACCCACGGGAGACAGGCAGGCAGGGCGCAGTGCGGATCTGGCTGTGTCCACTCACCCACGGCAGACGGGCAGGCAGGGCACAGTGCGGATCTGACTGTGTCCACTCTCCCACGGCAGACGGGCAGTCAGGGCGCAGTGCGGATCTGGATGTGTCCACTCACCCACGGGAGACGGGCAGGCAAGGCACAGTGTGGATCTGGCTGTGTCCACTCACCCACGGGAGACGGGCAAGGGGGTGCTGTATGTATCTGGCTGTGTCCACTGACCCACGCAGACGGGCAGGCAGAGCGAAGTGCGTATCTGGCTGTGTTAACTCACCCACGGCAGACGGTCAGGCAGGGCGCAGTGCGGATCTGGCTGTGTCCACTCACCCCCGGGAGACGGGCATGCAGGGCGTAGTGCCGATCTGGCAGTGTCCACTCACCCACGGGAGACGGGCAGGCAGGGCGAGGTGTAGATCTGGCTGTGTTCACTCACCCACGGGACATGGGCAGAGAATGTGCTGTGTGGATCTGGCTATGTCCACTGACCCACGGCAGACGTGCAGGCAGGGCGCAGTGCGGATCTGGCTGTGTCCACTCACCCATGGCAGACGGGCAGGAAGGGCGCAGTGCGGATCTGGCTGTGTCAACTCACCCACAGGAGACAGGCAGGCAAGGCGCAGTGTGGATCTGAATGTGTCCACTCACACACGGCAGACAGGCAGGGAGGGCGCAGTGCGGATCTGGCTGTGTCCACTCACCAATGGGAGACTGGCAGGCAAGGCGCAGTGTGGATTTGGCTGTGTCCACTCACCCACGGGAGACGGGCAGAGAGGTTGCTGTGTGGATCTGGCTATGTCCACTCACCCACGGCAGACGGGCAGTTAGGTCGCAGTGTGGATCTGGCTGTGTCCACTCACCCACGGGAGACGGGCAGGCAAGGCGCAGTGTGGATCTGGCTGTGTCCACTCACCCACGGGAGTCGGGCACAAAGGGCGCTGTGTGGATCTGGCTCTGTCCACTGACCCACGGCACACGGGAAGGCAGGGCGCAGTGCGGATCTGGCAGTGTCCAATCACCCACGGCAGACGGGCAGGCAGGGCGCAGTGCGGAACTGGCTGTGTCCACTCACCCACGGCAGACGGTCAGGCAGGGCGCAGTGCGGATCTGGCTGTGTCCAATCACCCATGGGAGACGGGTAGGCACGGCGCAGTGTGGATCTGGCTGTGTCCACTGACCCACGCAGACGGGCAGGCAGGGCGAAGTGCGGATCTGGCTGTGTAAACTCACCGACGGCAGACGGGCAGGCAGGGTGCAGTGCGGATCTGGCTGTGTCCACTTACCCACGGCAGACGTTCAGGAAGGGCGCAGTGCGGATCTGGCTGTGTCCACTCACCCATGGGTGACAGGCAGGCAGGGCGCAGTGCGGATCTGGCTGTGTCTACTCACCCACGGCAGACGAATATGCAGGGCGCAGTGTGGATCTGGCTGTGTACACTCACCCACGGGAGACGTGCAGGCAAGGCGCAGTGTGGATCTGGCTGTGTCCACTCACACACGGGAGACGTGCAGAGAGGGTGCTGTGTGGATCTGGCTATGTACACTGACCCACGGCACACGGGCAGGCAGGGCGCAGTGCGGATTTGGTGTGTCCACTCACCCACGGGAGACGGGCAAAGAGGGTGCTGTGTGGATCTGGCTATGTATAATGACCCACGGCAGACGGGCAGGAAGGGCGCAGTGCGGATCTCGCTGTGTCCACTCACCCACGGGAGACGGGTAGGCAGGGCGCAGTGCGGATCTGGCTGTGTCCACTCACCCACGGGAGACGGTAAGGCAAGGCGCAGTGTGGATCTGGCTGTGTCCACTCACCCATGGGAGACGGGCAGAAAGGGCGCTGTGTGGATCTGGCTATGTCCACTGACCGACGGCAGACTGGCAGGCAGGTCACAGTGCTGATCTGGCTGTGTCCACTCACCCACGGCAGACGGGCAGGCAGGGCGCAATGCGGATCTGGCTGTATCCACTCAACCACGGCAGACGGTCAGACAGGGCGCAGTGTGGATCTGGCTGTGTCAACTCACCCACGGGAGACGGGCAGAGAGGGTGCTGTGTTGATCTGGCTGTGTCTACACACCCACGGGAGACGGGTAGGCAAGGCGCAGTGTGGATCTGGCTGTGTCCACTCACCCACGGGAGACGGGCAGAGAGGGTGCTGTGTTGATCTGGCTGTGTCCACACACCCACGGGAGATGGGTAGGCAAGGCGCAGTGTTGATCTGGCTGTGTCCACTCACCCACGGGAGACGGGCAGAGAGGGTGCTGTGTGGATCTGGCTATGTCCACTGACCCACGGCAGACGGGCAGGCAGGGCGCAGTACGGATCTGGCTGTGTCCACTCACCCACGGGAGACGGGCAGAGAGGGTGCTGTGTGGATCTGGCTATGTACACTGACCCATTGCAGACGTGCAGGCAGGGCGCAGTGCGGATCTGGCTGTGTCCACTCTCCCACGGGAGACGGGCAGGCAGGGCGCAGTGCGGAACTGGCTGTGTCCACTCTCCCACGGGAGACGGGCAGGCAGGGCGCAGTGCGGATCTGGCTGTGTCCACTCTCCCACGGGAGACGGGCAGGCAGGGCGCAGTGCGTATCTGGCTGTGTCCACTCTCCCACGGCAGACGGGCAGGCAGGGCGCAGTGCAGATCTGGCTGTGTCCACTCACCTACGGCAGACGGTCAGGCAGGGCGCAGTGCAGATATTGCGGTGTCCACTCACCCACGGGAGACGGTCAGGCAGGGCGCAGTGCGGATCTGGCTGTGTCCACTCTCCCACGGGAGACGGGCAGGCAGGGCGCAGTGCGGATCTGGCTGTGTACACTCACACATGGCAGACAGGCAAGCAGGGCGCAGTGCGGATCTGGCTGTGTCCACTCACCCATAGCAGACGGGAAGGCAAGGCGCAGTGTGGATCTGGCTGTGTCCACTAACCCACGGGAGACGGGCAGAGAGGTTGCTGTGTGGATCTGGCTATGTCCAATGACCCACGGCAGACGGGCAGGGAGGGCGCAGTGCGGATCTCGCTGTGTCCACTCACCCACGGCAGACGGGCAGGTAGGGCGCAGTGCGGATCTGGATGTGTCCACTCACCCACGGGAGACGGGCATGCAAGGCGCAGTGTGGATCTGGCTGTGTCCACTCACCCACGGGAGACGGGCAAGCAAGGCGCATTGTGGATCTGCCTGTGTCCACTCACCCACGGCAGACGGGCAGGCAGGGTGCAGTGCGGATCTGGCTGTTTCCACTCACCCACGGGAGACGGGCAGAGAGGGTGCTGTGTGGATCTAGCTATGTCCACTGACCCACGGCACACGGGCAGGCAGGGCGCAGTGCGGATCTGGCTGTGTCCCCTCACCCACGGCAGACGGTCAGGCAGGGTGCAGTGCGGAATTGGCTGTGTCCACTCACCCACGGGGGACAAGTAGGCAAGGCACAGTGTGGATCTGGCTGTGTCCACTCACCCACGGGAGACGGGCAGAGAGGGTCCTGTGAGGATCTGGCTATGTCCACTGACCCACGGCAGACTGCAAGCAGGGCGCAGGCGGATCTGGCTGTGTCCACTCACCCACGGCAGACGGGCAGGCAGGGCGCAGTGCGGATCTGGCTGTGTCCACTCACCCACGGGAGACGGGCAGGCAAGGCGCAGTGTGGATCTGGCTGTGTCCACTCACCCACGGGAGACGGGCAGGCAGGGAGCAGTGCGGATCTGGCTGTGTCCACTCACCCACGGGAGACGGGCAGGCAGGGAGCAGTGCGGATCTGGCTGTGTCCACTAACCCACGGCACACGGTCAGGCAGGGCGCAGTGCGGATCTGGCTGTGTCCACTCACCCTCGGCAAACGGTAAGGCAAGGCACAGTGTGGATCTCGTTGTGTCCACTCACCCATGGGAGACGGGCAGAAAGGGCGCTGTGTGGATCTGGCTATGTCCACTGACCGACGGCAGACTGGCAGGCAGGGCACAGTGCTGATCTGGCTGTGTCCACTCACCCACAGCAGACGGGCAGGCAGGGCGCAATGCGGATCTGGCTGTATCCACTCAACCACGGCAGACGGTCAGACAGGGCGCAGTGTGGATCTGGCTGTGTCCACTCACCCACGGGAGACAGGAAGGCAAGGCGCAGTGTGGGTCTGGCTGTGTCCACTCACCTACGGGAGACGGGCAGAGAGGGTGCTGTCCGGATCTAGCTATGTCCACTGACCCACGGCAGACGGGCAGGAAGGGCGCAGTGCGGATGTGGCTGTGTCCAATCACCCACGGGAGACTGGTAGGAAAGGCGCAGTGTGGATCTGGCTGTGTCCACTCACCCACGGGAGACGGGCAGAGAGGGTGCTGTGTTGATCTGGCTGTGTCCACACACCCACGGGAGACGGGTAGGCAAGGCGCAGTGTGGATCTGGCTGTGTCCACTCACCCACGGGAGACGGGAAGAGAGGGTGCTGTGTTGATCTGGCTGTGTCCACACACCCACGGGAGACGAGTAGGCAAGGCGCAGTGTCGATCTGGCTGTGTCCACTCACCCACGGGAGACGGGCAGAGAGGGTGCTGTGTGGATCTGGCTATGTCCACTTACCCACGGCAGACGGGCAGGCAGGGCGCAGTACGGATCTGGCTGTGTCCACTCACCCACGGCAGACGGGCAGGCAGGGCACAGTGCGGATATGGCGGTGTCCACTCACCCACGGGAGACGGTCAGGCAAGGCGCAGTGCGGATCTGGCTGTGTCCACTCCCCCATGGCAGACGGGCAGGCAGGGCGCAGTGCGGATCTGGCTGTGTACACTCACACATGGCAGACAGGCAAGCAGGGCGCAGTGCGGATCTGGCTGTGTCCACTCACCCATGGGAGACGGGCAGGCAAGGCGCAGTGTGGATCTGGCTGTGTCCACTCACCCACGGGAGATGGGCAGAGAGGTTGCTGTGTGGATCTGGCTATGTCCAATGACCCACGGCAGACGGGCAGGGAGGGCGCAGTGCGGATCTCGCTGTGTCCACTCACCCACGTCAGACGGGCAGGCAGGGCGCAGTGCGGATCTGGCTGTGTCCACTCACCCATGGCAGACGGGCAGGCAGGGCGCAGTGCGGATCTGGCTGTGTCCACTCACCCTCAGCAGACGGTAAGGCAAGGCGCAGTGTGGATCTGGCTGAGTCCACTCACCCACGGGAGACGAGCAGAAAGGGCGCTGTGTGGATCTGGCTATGTCCACTGACCGACGGCAGACTGGCAGGCAGGGCACAGTGCTGATCTGGCTGTGTCCACTCACACACGGCAGACGGGCAGGCAGGGCGCAATGCGGATCTGGCTGTGTCCACTCAACCACGGCAGACGGTCAGGCAGGGCGCAGGGCGGATCTGGCTGTGTCCACTCACCCACGGGAGACAGGTAGGCAAGGCGCAGTGTGGATCTGGCTGTGTCCACTCACCCACGGGAGACGGGCAGAGAGGGTGCTGTCCGGATCTGGCTATGTCCACTGACCCACGGCAGACGGGCAGGCAGGGCGCAGTGCAGATGTGGCTGTGTCCAATCACCACGGGAGACGGGTAGGCAAGGCGCAGTGTGAATCTGGCTGTGTCCACTCACACACGGGAGACCGGCAGAGAGGGTGCTGTGTTGATCTGGCTGTGTCCACACACCCACGGGAGACGGGCAGGCAAGGCGCAGTGTGGATATGGCTGTGTCCACTCTCCCACGTCAGACGGACAGAGAGGGTGCTATGTGGATCTGGCTATGTCCACTGACCCACGGCAGAGGGGCAGGCAGGGCGCAGTGTGGATCTGGCTGTATCCACTCACCCACGACAGACGGGCAGGCAGGGCGCAGTGCGGATCTGGCTGTGTCCACTAACCCATGGCAGACGGGCAGGGAGTGCGCAGTGCGGATCTGGCTGTGTCCACTCACACATGGGAGACGGGTAGGCTTGGCGCGGTGTGGATCTGGCTGTGTCCACACTCCCACGGAAGACGGGCAAGCAAGGTGCATTGTGGATCTGCCTGTGTCCACTCACCCACGGCAGACGGGCAGGCAGGGTGCAGTGCGGATCTGGCTGTTTCCACTCACCCACGGGAGACGGGCAGAGAGGGTGCTGTGTGGATCTAGCTATGTCCACTGACCCACGGCACACGGGCAGGCAGGGCGCAGTGCGGATCTGGCTGTGTCCCCTCACCCACGGCAGACGGTCAGGCAGGGTGCAGTGCGGAATTGGCTGTGTCCACTCACCCACGGGGGACAAGTAGGCAAGGCACAGTGTGGATCTGGCTGTGTCCACTCACCCACGGGAGACGGGCAGAGAGGGTCCTGTGAGGATCTGGCTATGTCCACTGACCCACGGCAGACTGCAAGCAGGGCGCAGGCGGATCTGGCTGTGTCCACTCACCCACGGCAGACGGGCAGGCAGGGCGCAGTGCGGATCTGGCTGTGTCCACTCACCCACGGGAGACGGGCAGGCAAGGCGCAGTGTGGATCTGGCTGTGTCCACTCACCCACGGGAGACGGGCAGGCAGGGAGCAGTGCGGATCTGGCTGTGTCCACTCACCCACGGGAGACGGGCAGGCAGGGAGCAGTGCGGATCTGGCTGTGTCCACTAACCCACGGCAGACGGTCAGGCAGGGCGCAGTGCGGATCTGGCTGTGTCCACTCACCCTCGGCAAACGGTAAGGCAAGGCACAGTGTGGATCTGGTTGTGTCCACTCACCCATGGGAGACGGGCAGACAGGGCGCTGTGTGGATCTGGCTATGTCCACTGACCGACGGCAGACTGGCAGGCAGGGCACAGTGCTGATCTGGCTGTGTCCACTCACCCACAGAAGACGGGCAGGCAGGGCGCAATGCGGATCTGGCTGTATCCACTCAACCACGGCAGACGGTCAGACAGGGCGCAGTGTGGATCTGGCTGTGTCCACTCACCCACGGGAGACAGGAAGGCAAGGCGCAGTGTGGGTCTGGCTGTGTCCACTCACCTACGGGAGACGGGCAGAGAGGGTGCTGTCCGGATCTAGCTATGTCCACTGACCCACGGCAGACGGGCAGGAAGGGCGCAGTGCGGATGTGGCTGTGTCCAATCACCCACGGGAGACTGGTAGGAAAGGCGCAGTGTGGATCTGGCTGTGTCCACTCACCCACGGGAGACGGGCAGAGAGGGTGCTGTGTTGATCTGGCTGTGTCCACACACCCACGGGAGACGGGTAGGCAAGGCGCAGTGTGGATCTGGCTGTGTCCACTCACCCACGGGAGACGGGAAGAGAGGGTGCTGTGTTGATCTGGCTGTGTCCACACACCCACGGGAGACGAGTAGGCAAGGCGCAGTGTCGATCTGGCTGTGTCCACTCACCCACGGGAGACGGGCAGAGAGGGTGCTGTGTGGATCTGGCTATGTCCACTTACCCACGGCAGACGGGCAGGCAGGGCGCAGTACGGATCTGGCTGTGTCCACTCACCCACGGCAGACGGGCAGGCAGGGCACAGTGCGGATATGGCGGTGTCCACTCACCCACGGGAGACGGTCAGGCAAGGCGCAGTGCGGATCTGGCTGTGTCCACTCCCCCATGGCAGACGGGCAGGCAGGGCGCAGTGCGGATCTGGCTGTGTACACTCACACATGGCAGACAGGCAAGCAGGGCGCAGTGCGGATCTGGCTGTGTCCACTCACCCATGGGAGACGGGCAGGCAAGGCGCAGTGTGGATCTGGCTGTGTCCACTCACCCACGGGAGATGGGCAGAGAGGTTGCTGTGTGGATCTGGCTATGTCCAATGACCCACGGCAGACGGGCAGGGAGGGCGCAGTGCGGATCTCGCTGTGTCCACTCACCCACGTCAGACGGGCAGGCAGGGCGCAGTGCGGATCTGGCTGTGTCCACTCACCCATGGCAGACGGGCAGGCAGGGCGCAGTGCGGATCTGGCTGTGTCCACTCACCCTCAGCAGACGGTAAGGCAAGGCGCAGTGTGGATCTGGCTGAGTCCACTCACCCACGGGAGACGAGCAGAAAGGGCGCTGTGTGGATCTGGCTATGTCCACTGACCGACGGCAGACTGGCAGGCAGGGCACAGTGCTGATCTGGCTGTGTCCACTCACACACGGCAGACGGGCAGGCAGGGCGCAATGCGGATCTGGCTGTGTCCACTCAACCACGGCAGACGGTCAGGCAGGGCGCAGGGCGGATCTGGCTGTGTCCACTCACCCACGGGAGACAGGTAGGCAAGGCGCAGTGTGGATCTGGCTGTGTCCACTCACCCACGGGAGACGGGCAGAGAGGGTGCTGTCCGGATCTGGCTATGTCCACTGACCCACGGCAGACGGGCACGCAGGGCGCAGTGCAGATGTGGCTGTGTCCAATCACCACGGGAGACGGGTAGGCAAGGCGCAGTGTGAATCTGGCTGTGTCCACTCACACACGGGAGACCGGCAGAGAGGGTGCTGTGTTGATCTGGCTGTGTCCACACACCCACGGGAGACGGGCAGGCAAGGCGCAGTGTGGATATGGCTGTGTCCACTCTCCCACGTCAGACGGACAGAGAGGGTGCTATGTGGATCTGGCTATGTCCACTGACCCACGGCAGAGGGGCAGGCAGGGCGCAGTGTGGATCTGGCTGTATCCACTCACCCACGACAGACGGGCAGGCAGGGCGCAGTGCGGATCTGGCTGTGTCCACTAACCCATGGCAGACGGGCAGGGAGTGCGCAGTGCGGATCTGGCTGTGTCCACTCACACATGGGAGACGGGTAGGCTTGGCGCGGTGTGGATCTGGCTGTGTCCACACTCCCACGGAAGACGGGCAAGCAAGGTGCATTGTGGATCTGCCTGTGTCCACTCACCCACGGCAGACGGGCAGGCAGGGTGCAGTGCGGATCTGGCTGTTTCCACTCACCCACGGGAGACGGGCAGAGAGGGTGCTGTGTGGATCTAGCTATGTCCACTGACCCACGGCACACGGGCAGGCAGGGCGCAGTGCGGATCTGGCTGTGTCCCCTCACCCACGGCAGACGGTCAGGCAGGGTGCAGTGCGGAATTGGCTGTGTCCACTCACCCACGGGGGACAAGTAGGCAAGGCACAGTGTGGATCTGGCTGTGTCCACTCACCCACGGGAGACGGGCAGAGAGGGTCCTGTGAGGATCTGGCTATGTCCACTGACCCACGGCAGACTGCAAGCAGGGCGCAGGCGGATCTGGCTGTGTCCACTCACCCACGGCAGACGGGCAGGCAGGGCGCAGTGCGGATCTGGCTGTGTCCACTCACCCACGGGAGACGGGCAGGCAAGGCGCAGTGTGGATCTGGCTGTGTCCACTCACCCACGGGAGACGGGCAGGCAGGGAGCAGTGCGGATCTGGCTGTGTCCACTCACCCACGGGAGACGGGCAGGCAGGGAGCAGTGCGGATCTGGCTGTGTCCACTAACCCACGGCAGACGGTCAGGCAGGGCGCAGTGCGGATCTGGCTGTGTCCACTCACCCTCGGCAAACGGTAAGGCAAGGCACAGTGTGGATCTGGTTGTGTCCACTCACCCATGGGAGACGGGCAGAAAGGGCGCTGTGTGGATCTGGCTATGTCCACTGACCGACGGCAGACTGGCAGGCAGGGCACAGTGCTGATCTGGCTGTGTCCACTCACCCACAGAAGACGGGCAGGCAGGGCGCAATGCGGATCTGGCTGTATCCACTCAACCACGGCAGACGGTCAGACAGGGCGCAGTGTGGATCTGGCTGTGTCCACTCACCCACGGGAGACAGGAAGGCAAGGCGCAGTGTGGGTCTGGCTGTGTCCACTCACCTACGGGAGACGGGCAGAGAGGGTGCTGTCCGGATCTAGCTATGTCCACTGACCCACGGCAGACGGGCAGGAAGGGCGCAGTGCGGATGTGGCTGTGTCCAATCACCCACGGGAGACTGGTAGGAAAGGCGCAGTGTGGATCTGGCTGTGTCCACTCACCCACGGGAGACGGGCAGAGAGGGTGCTGTGTTGATCTGGCTGTGTCCACACACCCACGGGAGACGGGTAGGCAAGGCGCAGTGTGGATCTGGCTGTGTCCACTCACCCACGGGAGACGGGAAGAGAGGGTGCTGTGTTGATCTGGCTGTGTCCACACACCCACGGGAGACGAGTAGGCAAGGCGCAGTGTCGATCTGGCTGTGTCCACTCACCCACGGGAGACGGGCAGAGAGGGTGCTGTGTGGATCTGGCTATGTCCACTTACCCATGGCAGACGTGCCGGCAGGGCGCAGTGCGGATCTGGCTGTGTCCACTCACCCACGGCAGACGGGCAGGCAGGGCGCAGTGCGGATCTGGCTGTGTCCACTCACCCACGGGAGACGGGCAGGCAAGGCGCAGTGTGGATCTGGCTGTGTCCACTCACCCACGGGAGACGGGCAGGCAGGGAGCAGTGCGGATCTGGCTGTGTCCACTCACCCACGGGAGACGGGCAGGCAGGGAGCAGTGCGGATCTGGCTGTGTCCACTAACCCACGGCACACGGTCAGGCAGGGCGCAGTGCGGATCTGGCTGTGTCCACTCACCCTCGGCAAACGGTAAGGCAAGGCACAGTGTGGATCTGGTTGTGTCCACTCACCCATGGGAGACGGGCAGAAAGGGCGCTGTGTGGATCTGGCTATGTCCACTGACCGACGGCAGACTGGCAGGCAGGGCACAGTGCTGATCTGGCTGTGTCCACTCACCCACAGAAGACGGGCAGGCAGGGCGCAATGCGGATCTGGCTGTATCCACTCAACCACGGCAGACGGTCAGACAGGGCGCAGTGTGGATCTGGCTGTGTCCACTCACCCACGGGAGACAGGAAGGCAAGGCGCAGTGTGGGTCTGGCTGTGTCCACTCACCTACGGGAGACGGGCAGAGAGGGTGCTGTCCGGATCTAGCTATGTCCACTGACCCACGGCAGACGGGCAGGAAGGGCGCAGTGCGGATGTGGCTGTGTCCAATCACCCACGGGAGACTGGTAGGAAAGGCGCAGTGTGGATCTGGCTGTGTCCACTCACCCACGGGAGACGGGCAGAGAGGGTGCTGTGTTGATCTGGCTGTGTCCACACACCCACGGGAGACGGGTAGGCAAGGCGCAGTGTGGATCTGGCTGTGTCCACTCACCCACGGGAGACGGGAAGAGAGGGTGCTGTGTTGATCTGGCTGTGTCCACACACCCACGGGAGACGAGTAGGCAAGGCGCAGTGTCGATCTGGCTGTGTCCACTCACCCACGGGAGACGGGCAGAGAGGGTGCTGTGTGGATCTGGCTATGTCCACTTACCCACGGCAGACGGGCAGGCAGGGCGCAGTACGGATCTGGCTGTGTCCACTCACCCACGGCAGACGGGCAGGCAGGGCACAGTGCGGATCTGGATGTGTCCACTCACCCACGGGAGACGGGCAGGCAAAGCGCAGTGTGGATCTGGCTGTGTCTACTCACCCACGGGAGACGGGCAAGGGGGTGCTGTATGTATCTGGCTATGTACACTGACCCTCGGCAGACGGGCAGGCAGGGCGCAGTGCGGATCTGGCTGTGTCCACTCACCCTCGGCAGACGGTAAGGCAAGGCGCAGTGTGGATCTGGCTGTGTCCACTCACCCACGGGAGACGAGCAGAAAGGGCGCTGTGTGGATCTGGCTATGTCCACTGACCGATGGCAGACTGGCAGGCAGGGCACAGTGCTGATCTGGCTGTGTCCACTCACACACGGCAGACGGGCAGGCAGGGCGCAATGCGGATCTGGCTGTGTCCACTCAAACACGGCAGACGGTCAGGCAGGGCGCAGTGCGGATCTGGCTGTGTCCACTCACCCACGGGAGACAGGTAGGCAAGGAGCAGTGTGGATCTGGCTGTGTCCACTCACCCACGGGAGACGGGCAGAGAGGGTGCTGTCCGGATCTGGCTATGTCCACTGACCCACGGCAGACGGGCAGTCAGGGCGCAGTGCGGATGTCGCTGGGTCCAATCACCCAGGGCAGACGGGCAGGCAGGGCGCAGTGCGGATTTCGCTGTGTCTACTCACCCACTGGAGACGGGCAGGCAGGACGCAGTGCGGATCTGGCTGTGTCCACTCACCCACGGGAGATGGGCAGGCAGGGCGCAGTGCGGATCTGGCTGTGTCCAATCACCCACGGCAGACGGGCAGGCAGGGCGCAGTGCGGATATGGCTGTGTCCACTCACCCACGGGAGACGGGCAGGTAAGGCGCACTGTGGATCTGGCTGTGTCCACTCACCCACGGTAGACTGGCAGGCAGGGCGCAGTGTGGATCTGGCTGTGTCCACTCACCCACGGGAGACGGGTATGCAATGCGCAGTGTGGATCTGGCTGTGTCCACTCACCCACGGGAGACGGGCAGGCAAGGCGCAGTGTGGATCTGGCTGTGACCACACACCCACGGGAGACGGGCAGAGAGGGTGCTGTGTGGATCTAGCTATGTCCACTAACCCACGGCAGACGGGCAGGCAGGGCGCAGTGCGGATCTGGCTGTGTTAACTCACCCACGGCAGATGGGCAGGCAGGGCGCAGTGCGGATCTGGCTGTGTCCACTAACCCACGGCAGACGGGCAGGGAGTGCGCAGTGCGGATCTGGTTGTGTCCACTCACACATGAGAGACGGGTAGGCTTGGCGCGGTGTGGATCTGGCTGTGTCCACTCTCCCACGGGAGACGGGCAGGCAGGGCGCAGTGCGGAACTGGCTGTGTCCACTCACACACGGCAGACGGGCAGGCAGGGCGCAGTGCGGATCTGGCTATGTCCACACACCCACGGCAGACGGGCAGTCAAGGCGCAGTGCGGATCTGGCTGTGTCCAATCACCCACGGGAGACGGGCACAGAGGGTGCTGTGTGGATCTGGCTATGTACACTGACCCACGGCAGACGGGCAGGCAGGGCGCAGTGCGGATCTGGCTGTGTCCACTCACCCACGGCAGAAGGTCATGCAGGGCGCAGTGCGGATCTGGCGGTGTCCACTCACCCACGGCAGCCGGTCAGGCAGGACGCAGTGCGGATCTGGCGGTGTCCACTCACCCACGGGAGACGGGCAGGCAGGGCGCAGTGCGGATCTGGCTATGTCCACTCTCCCACGGGAGATGGGCAGGCAGCGCGATGTGCGGATCTGGCTGTGTCCACTCACACACGGCAGACAGGCAGGTACGGCGCAGTGCGGATCTGGCTGTGTCCACTTACCCATGGGAGAGGGGCAGGCAAGGCGCAGTGTGGATCTGGCTGTGTCCAATCACTCACGGGAGACGGGCAGAGAGGGTGCTGTGTGGATCTGGCTATGTCCACTGACCCACGGCAGATGGGCAGGCAGGGCGCAGTGCGGATCTGGCTGTGTCCAATCACCTACGACAGACGGGCAGGCAGGGCGCAGTGCGGATCTGGTTGTGTGCACTCACACACGGGAGACGGGCAGGCAAGGCACTGTGTGGATTTGTCAGTGTCCACTCACGCACGGGAGACGGGCAGAGAGGGTGTTGTGTGGATCTGGCAATATCCACTGACCCACGGCAGACGGGCAGGCAGGGCGCAGTGCGGATCTGGCTGAGTCCACTCACCCACGGCAGACGGTCTGGCAGGGCGCAATGCGGATCTGGCTGTGTCCACTCACCCATGGCAGACGGGCAGGCAGGGCGCAGTACGGATCTGGCTGTGTCCACTCACCCACGGGAGACGGGCAGAGTGGGTGCTGCCGGATCTGCCTATGTACACTGACCCACGGCAGACGGGCAAGCAGGGCGCAGTGTGGATCTGGCTGTGTCCACTCACCCACGTCAGACGGGCATACAGGGTGCTGTGTGGATCTGGCTATGTCCACTGACCCACGGCAGATGGGCAGGCAGGGCGCAGTGTGGATCTGGCTGTGTCCACTCACCCACGACAGACGGGCAGGCAGGGCGCAGTGCGGATCTGGCTGTGTCCACTAACCCACGGCAGACGGGCAGGCAGTGCGCAATGCGGATCTGGCTGTGTCCACTCACACATGGGAGACAGGCAGGCTTGGCGCGGTGTGGATCTGGCTGTGTCCACACTCCCACGGGAGACGGGCAGGCAAGGCGCACTGTGGATCTGGCTGTGTCCACTCACCCACGGCAGACGGGCAGGAAGGGCGCAGTGCGGATCTGGCTGTTTCCACTCACCCACGGGAGACGGGCAGAGAGGGTGCTGTGTGGATCTAGCTATGTCCACTGACCCATGGCACCCGGGCAGGCAGGGCGCAGTGCGGATCTGGCTGTGTCCACTCACCCACGGGAGACGGGCAGAGAGGGTGCTGTGTAGATCTGGCTATGTCCACTGACCCACGGCAGACGGGCAGGCAGGGCGCAGTCTGGGTCTGGCTGTGTCCCCTCACCCACAGCAGACGGTCAGGCAGGGCGCAGTGCGGATCTGGCTGTGTCCACTCACCAACGGGAGACGGGTAGGCAAGGTGCATTGTGGATCTGGCTGTGTCCACTCACCCATGGGATACGGGCAGAGAGGGTGCTGTGTGGATCTGGCTATGTCCACTGACCCACAGCAGACGGGCAGGCAGGGCTCAGTGCGGATCTGGCTGTGTCCCCTCACCCACGGCAGACGGTCAGGCAGGGCGCAATCTGGATCTGGCTGTGTGCACTCACTCATGGGAGACGGGCAGGCAGGGCGCAGTGCGGATTTCGCTGTGTCTACTCACCCACTGGAGACGGGCAGGCAGGGCGCAGTGCGGATCTGGCTGTGTCCACTCACCCACGGGAGACGGGCAGGCAGGGCGCAGTGCGGATCTGGCTGTGTCCAATCACCCACGGCAGACGGGCAGGCAGGGCGCAGTGCGGATATGGCTGTGTCCACTCACCCACGGGAGACGGGCAGGTAAGGCACACTGTGGATCTGGCTGTGTCCACTCACCCACGGTAGACTGGCAGGCAGGGCGCAGTGTGGATCTGGCTGTGTCCACTCACCCACGGGAGACGGGTATGCAATGCGCAGTGTGGATCTGGCTGTGTCCACTCACCCACGGGAGACGGGCAGGCAAGGCGCAGTGTGTATCTGGCTGTGTCCACTCACCCACGGGAGACGGGCAGAGAGGGTGCTGTGTGGATCTGACTTTGGCCACTGACCCACGGCAGACGGGCAGGCAGGTCGCAGTGCGGATCTGGCTGTGTCCAGTCACCCACGGCAGACGGGCAGGCAGGGCGCAGTGCAGATCTGGCTGTGTCCACTCACCCACGGGAGACGGGCAGAGAGGGTGCTGTGTGGATCTAGCTATGTCCACTGACCCACGGCAGACGGGCAGGCAGGGAGCAGTGCGGATCTGGCTGTGTTAACTCACCCACGGCAGATGGGCAGGCAGGGCGCAGTGCAGATCTGGCTGTGTCCACTCACCCACGGGAGACGGGCAGAGAGGGTGCTGTGTGGATCTAGCTATGTCCACTGACCCACGGCAGACGGGCAGGCAGGGCGCAGTGCGGATCTGGCTGTGTTAACTCACCCACGGCAGATGGGCAGGCAGGGCGCAGTGCGGATCTGGCAATGTCCACTGACCCACGGGAGACGGGCAGAGAGGGGGCTGTGTGGATCTGGCTATTTCCATTAACCCACGGCAGACGGGCAGGCAGGGCGCACTGTGGATCTGGCTTTGTCCACTCTCCCACGGCAGACGGGCAGGCAAGGCGCAGTGTGGATCTGGCTGTGTCCACTCACCCACGGGATACGGGCCTAGAGGGTGCTGTGTGGATCTGGCTATGTACACTTACCCACGGCAGACGGGCAGGCAGGGAGCAGTGCGGATCTGGCTGTGTCCACTCACCCACGGCAGACGGTCAGGCAGGTCGCAGTGCGGATCTGGCGGTGTCCACTCACCCAAGGGAGACGGGCAGGCAGGGCGCAGTGCGGGTCTGGCAGTGTCCACTCTCCCACGGGAGACGGGCAGGCAGGGCGCAGTGCGGAACTGGCTGTGTCCACTCACACACGGCAGACGGGCAGGCAGGGCGCAGTGCGGATCTGGCTATGTCCACTCACCCACGGCAGACGGGCAGTCAAGGCGCAGTGCGGATCTGGCTGTGTCCAATCACCCACGGGAGACGGGCACAGAGGGTGCTGTGTGGATCTGGCTATGTACACTGACCCACGGCAGACGGGCAGGCAGGACGCAGTGCGGATCTGGCTGTGTCCACTCACCCACGGCAGAAGGTCAGGCAGGGCGCTGTGCGGATCTGGCTGTATCCACTCACCCACGGCAGACGGTTAGGCAGGGCGCAGTGCGGATCTGGCGGTGTCCACTCACCCACGGGAGACGGGCAGGTAGGGCGCAGTGCGGATCTGGCTATGTCCACTCTCCCACGGGAGATGGGCAGGCAGCGCGCTGTGCGGATCTGGCTGTGTCCACTCACACACGGCAGACAGGCAGGTACGGCGCAGTGCGGATCTGGCTGTTTCCACTTACCCATGGGAGAGGGGCAGGCAAGGCGCAGTGTGGATCTGGCTGTGTCCACTCACCCACGGGAGACGGGCAGAGAGGGTGCTGTGTGGATCTGGCTATGTCCACTGACCCACGGCAGACGGGCAGGCAGGGCGCAGTGCGGATCTGGCTGTGTCCAATCACCTACGGCAGACGGGCAGGCAGGGCGCAGTGCGGATCTGGTTGTGTGCACTCACACACGGGAGACGGGCAGGCAAGGCACTGTGTGGATTTGGCAGTGTCTACTCACGCACGGTAGACGGGCAGAGAGGGTGTTGTGTGGATCTGGCAATATCCACTGACCCACGGCAGACGGGCAGGCAGGGCGCAGTGCGGATCTGGCTGAGTCCACTCACCCACGGCAGACGGTATGGCAGGGCGCAATGCGGATCTGGCTGTGTCCACTCACCCATGGCAGACGGGCAGGCAGGGCGCAGTACGGATCTGGCTGTGTCCACTCACCCACGGGAGACGGGCAGAGAGGGTGCTGTCCGGATCTGCCTATGTACACTGACCCACGGCAGACGGGCAAGCAGGGCGCAGTGTGGATCTGGCTGTGTCCACTCACCCACGTCAGACGGGCATAGAGGGTGCTGTGTGGATCTGGCTATGTCCACTGACCCACACGGCAGATGGGCAGGCAGGGCCAGTGTGGATCAGGCTGTGTCCACTCACCCACGACAGACGGGCAGGCAGGGCGCAGTGCGGATCTGGCTGTGTCCACTAACCCACGGCAGACGGGCAGGCAGTGCGCAATGCGGATCTGGCTGTGTCCACTCACACATGGGAGACGGGCAGGCTTGGCGCGGTGTGGATCTGGCTGTGTCCACACTCCCACGGGAGACGGGCAGGCAAGGCGCACTGTGGATCTGGCTGTGTCCACTCACCCACGGCAGACGGGCAGGCAGGGCGCAGTGCGGATCTGGCTGTTTCCACTCACCCACGGGAGACGGGCAGAGAGGGTGCTGTGTGGATCTAGCTATGTCCACTGACCCACGGCACACGGGCAGGCAGGGCGCAGTGCGGATCTTGCTGTGTCCCCTCACCCATGGCAGACGGTCAGGCAGGGTGCAGTGCGGAATTGGCTGTGTCCACTCACCCACGGGGGACAAGTAGGCAAGGCACAGTGTGGATCTGGCTGTGTCCACTCACCCACGGGAGACGGGCAGAGAGGGTCCTGTGAGGATCTGGCTATGTCCACTGACCCACGGCAGACTGCAAGCAGGGCGCAGGCGGATCTGGCTGTGTCCACTCACCCACGGCAGACGGGCAGGCAGGGCGCAGTGCGGATCTGGCTGTGTCCACTCACCCACGGGAGACGGGCAAGCAAGGCACAGTGTGGATCTGGCTGTGTCCACTCACCCACGGGAGACGGGCAGGCAGGGAGCAGTGCGGATCTGGCTGTGTCCACTCACCCACGGGAGACGGGCAGGCAGGGAGCAGTCGGATCTGGCTGTGTCCACTCACCCACAGGAGACGGGCAGGCAGGGCGCAGTGCGGATCTGGCTGTGTCCACTCACCCACGGGAGACGGGCAGAGAGGGTGCTGTGTGGATCTGGCTATGTCCACTGACCCACGGCTGACGGGCAGGCAGGGCGCAGTGCGGATCTGGCTGTGTCCAATCACCTACGGCAGACGGGCAGGCAGGGCGCAGTGCGGATCTGGTTGTGTGCACTCACACACGGGAGACGGGCAGGCAAGGCACTGTGTGGATTTGGCAGTGTCTACTCACGCACGGTAGACGGGCAGAGAGGGTGTTGTGTGGATCTGGCAATATCCACTGACCCACGGCAGACGGGCAGGCAGGGCGCAGTGCGGATCTGGCTGAGTCCACTCACCCACGGCAGACGGTATGGCAGGGCGCAATGCGGATCTGGCTGTGTCCACTCACCCATGGCAGACGGGCAGGCAGGGCGCAGTACGGATCTGGCTGTGTCCACTCACCCACGGGAGACGGGCAGAGAGGGTGCTGTCCGGATCTGCCTATGTACACTGACCCACGGCAGACGGGCAAGCAGGGCGCAGTGTGGATCTGGCTGTGTCCACTCACCCACGTCAGACGGGCATAGAGGGTGCTGTGTGGATCTGGCTATGTCCACTGACCCACGGCAGAAGGGCAGGCAGGGCCAGTGTGGATCTGGCTGTGTCCACTCACCCACGACAGACGGGCAGGCAGGGCGCAGTGCGGATCTGGCTGTGTCCACTAACCCACGGCAGACGGGCAGGCAGTGCGCAATGCGGATCTGGCTGTGTCCACTCACACATGGGAGACGGGCAGGCTTGGCGCGGTGTGGATCTGGCTGTGTCCACACTCCCACGGGAGACGGGCAGGCAAGGCGCACTGTGGATCTGGCTGTGTCCACTCACCCACGGCAGACGGGCAGGCAGGGCGCAGTGCGGATCTGGCTGTTTCCACTCACCCACGGGAGACGGGCAGAGAGGGTGCTGTGTGGATCTAGCTATGTCCACTGACCCACGGTACACGGGCAGGCAGGGCGCAGTGCGGATCTTGCTGTGTCCCCTCACCCATGGCAGACGGTCAGGCAGGGTGCAGTGCGGAATTGGCTGTGTCCACTCACCCACGGGGGACAAGTAGGCAAGGCACAGTGTGGATCTGGCTGTGTCCACTCACCCACGGGAGACGGGCAGAGAGGGTCCTGTGAGGATCTGGCTATGTCCACTGACCCACGGCAGACTGCAAGCAGGGCGCAGGCGGATCTGGCTGTGTCTACTCACCCACGGCAGACGGGCAGGCAGGGCGCAGTGCGGATCTGGCTGTGTCCACTCACCCACGGGAAACGGGCAAGCAAGGCACAGTGTGGATCTGGCTGTGTCCAGTCACCCACGGGAGACGGGCAGGCAGGGAGCAGTGCGGATCTGGCTGTGTCCACTCACCCACGGGAGACGGGCAGGCAGGGAGCAGTCGGATCTGGCTGTGTCCACTCACCCACAGGAGACGGGCAGGCAGGGCGCAGTGCGGATCTGGCTGTGTCCAAACACCCACGGCAGACGGGCAGGCAGGGCGCACTGCGGATCTGGCTGTGTCCACTCACCCACGGGAGACGGGCAGGCAGGGCGCAGTGTGGATCTGGCTGTGTCCACTCACACCGTAGACGGGCAGAGAGGGTGCTGTGTGGATCTGGCTATGTACACTGACCCACGGCAGACGGCCAGGCAGAGCGCTGTGCGGATCTGGCTGTGTCCACTCACCCACGGCAGACGGTCAGGAAGGGTGCAGTGCGGATCTGGCTGTGTCCCCTCACCCACGGCAGACGGTAAGGCAGGGCGCAGTGCGGAATTGGCTATGTCCCCTCACCCACGGCAGACGGTCAGGCACGGCGCAGTGCGGAATTGGCTATGTCCACTCACCCACGGGAGACGGGCAGGCAGGGCGCAGTGCGGATCTGGCTGTGTCCACTCACCCAGGGGAGACGGGTAGGCAAAGCGCAGTGCGGATCTGGCTGTGTCCACTCACCCACGGCAGACGGTCAGGCAGGGCGCAGTGCGGATCTGGCTGTGTCCACTCACCCACGGCAGACGGTAAGGCAGGGCGCAGTGCGGAATTGGCTGTGTCCACTCACCCACGGGGGACAAGTAGTCAAGGCGCAGTGTGGATCTGGCTGTGTCCACTCACCCACGGGAGACGGGCAGAGAGGGTCCTGTGAGGATCTGCCTATATCCACTGACCCACGGCAGACGGGCAGGCAGGGCGCAGTGCGGATCTTCCTGTGTCCACTCACCCACGGTAGACGGGAAGGCAGGGCGCACAGCGGATCTGGCTGTGTCCACTCACACATGGCAGACGGGCAGGCATGGCGCAGTGTGGATCTGGCTGTGTCCACTCACCCACGGGAGACGGGCAGAGAGGGTGCTGTGTGGATCTGGCTATGTACACTGACCCACGGCCGACGGGCAGGCAGAGCGCAGTGCGGATCTGGCTGTGTCCAAATACCCACGGCTGACGGGCAGGCAGGGCGCACTGCGGATCTGGCTGTGTCCACTCACCCACGGCATACGGTCAGGCAGGACGCAGTGCGGATCTGGCTGTGTCCACTCACCCACGGGAGACGGGTAGGCAAGGCGCAGTGGGGATCTTGCTGTATCCACTCACCCACGAGAGACGGGCAGAGAGGGTGCTGTGTGGATCTGGCTATATCCACTGACCCACGGGCGACGGGCAGGCAGGGCGCAGTGCGGATCTGGCTGTGTCCACTCACCCACGGCAGGCGGTCAGGCAGGGCGCGGTACGGACCTGGCTGTGTCCACTCACCCACGGCAGACGGGAAGGCAGGGCGCAGTGTGGATCTGGCTATGTCCTCTCACCCACGGCAGACGGTCAGGCAGGGCGCAGTGCGGATCTGGCTGTGTCCACTCACCCACAGCAGACGGGCAGGCAGGGCGCAGTGCATATATGGCTGTGTCCACTCACCCACGGGAGACGGGCAGGCAGGGCGCAGTGCGGATCTGGCTGTGTCTACTCACCCACGGCAGGCGGTCAGGCAGGGCGCAGTGCGGATCTGGCTGTGTCCACTCACCCACGGCAGGCGGTCAGGCAGGGCGCAGTGTGGATCCGGCTGTGTCCACGCACCCACAGCAGGCGGTCAGCCAGGGCGCAGTGCGGATCTGGCTGTGTCCACTCACCCACGGCAGGTGGTCAGGCAGGGCGTAGTGTGGATCTGGCTGTGTCCACTCACCCACGGCAGACTGGCAGGCAGGGCGCAGTGTGGATCTGGCTGTGTCCACTCACCCACGGCAGACGGTCAGGCAGGGCGCAGTGCCGTTCTGGCTGTGTCCACTCACCCACGGCATACGGGTAGGCAGGGCGCAGTGCGGATCTGGCTGTGTCCACTCGCCCACGGGAGACGGGCAGGCAGGGCGCAGTGTGGATCTGGCTGTGTCCACTCACCCACGGCAGGCGGTCAGGCAGGGCGCAGTGCGGATCTGTCTGTGTCCACTCACCCACGGCAGACGGTCAGGCAGGGCGCAGTGCGGATCTGGCTGTGTCCACTCACCAACGGCAGGCGGTCAGGCAGGGCGCAGTGTGGATCTGGCTGTGTCCACGCACCCACAGCAGGCGGTTAGCCAGGGCGCAGTGCGGATCTGGCTGTGTCCACTCACCCACGGCAGACGGGCAGGCAGGGCACAGTGTGGATCTGGCTGTGTCCACTCACCCACGGCAGACGGTCAGGCAGGGCGCAGTGCGGATCTGGATGTGTCCACTCACCCACGGCAGACGGTCAGGCAGGGCGCAGTGCGGATCTGGTTTGTCCTCTCGCCCACGGGAGACGGGCAGGCAGGGCGCAGTGCCGATCTGGCTGTGTCCACTCACCCACGGCAGGCGGTCAGGCAGGGCGCAGTGCGGATCTGGCTGTGTCCACTCACCCACGGCAGACGGTCAGGCAGGGCACAGTGCGGATCTGGCTGTGTCCACTCACCCATGGCAGGCGGTCAGGCAGGGCGCAGTGCGGATCTGGCTGTGTCCACGCACCCACAGCAGGCGGTCAGCCAGGGCGCAGTGCGGATCTGGCTGTGTCCACTCACCCACGGCAGGCGGTCAGGCAGGGCACAGTACGGATCTGGCTGTGTCCACTCACCCACGGCAGACGGGCAGGCAGGGCACAGTACGGATCTGGCTGTGTCCACTCACCCACGGCAGGCGGTCAGGCAGGGTGCAGTGCGGATCTGGCTGTGTCCACTCACCCACGGGAGACGGGCAAGCAGGGCGCAGTGCGGATCTGGCTGTGTCCACTCACCCACGGGAGTTGGGCAGGCAGGGCGCAGTGCAGATCTGGCTATGTCCACTCACCCACGGGAGACGGGCAGGCAGGGCGCAGTGCGTATCTGGCTGTGTCCACTCACCCACGGGAGACGGGCAGGCAGGGCGCAGTGCGGATCTGGCCGTGTCCACTCACCCACGGGAGACCGGCAGGCAGGGCGCAGTGCGGATCTGGCTGTGTCCACTCACCCACGGGAGACGGGCAGGCAGGGCGCAGTGCGGATCCGGCTGTGTCCACTCACCCACGGGAGATGGGCAGAGACGGTGCTGTGTGGATCTGGCTATGTCCACTGACCCACGGCAGACGGGCAGGCAGGGCGCAGTACGGATCTGGCTGTGTCCACTCACCCACGGCAGGCGGTCAGGCAGGGCGCAGTGCGGATCTGACCGTGTCCACTCACCCACGGCAGGCGGTCAGGCAGGGCGTAGTGCGGATCTGGCTGTGTCCACTCACCCACGGCAGGCGGTCAGGCAGGGTGCTGTGCGGATCTGGCTATGTCCACGCACCCACAGCAGGCAGTCAGCCAGGGCGCAGTGCGGATCTGGCTGTGTCCAGTCACCCACGGCAGACGGTCAGGCAGGGTGCAGTACGGATCTGGCTGTGTCCACTCACTTACGGCAGACGGGCAGGCAGGGCGCAGTGTGGATCTGGCTGTGTCCACTCACCCACGGCAGACGGTCAGGCAGGGCGCAGTTCGGATCTGGCTGTGTCCACTCACCCACCGCAGACGGGCAGGCAGGGCGCAGTGCAGATCTGGCTGTGTCCACTCGCCCACGGGAGACGGGCAGGCAGGGCGCAGTGCGGATCTGGCTGTGTCCACTCACCCACGGCAGGCGGTCAGGCAGGGCGCAGTGCGGATATGGCTGTGTCCACTCACCCACGGCAGACGGTCAGGCAGTGCGCAGTGCGGATCTGGCTGTGTCCACTCACCCACGGGAGACGGGCAGGCAGGGCGCAGTGCGGTTCTGGCTGTGTCCACTCACCCACGGGAGACGGGTAGTCAAGGCGCAGTGCGGATCTGGCTGTGTCCACTCACCCACTGGAGACGGGCAGAGAGGGTGCTGTGTGGATCTGGCTATGTCCACTGACCCACGGCAGATGGGCAAGCAGAGCGCAGTACGGATATGGCTGTGTCCACTCACCCACGGCAGGCGGTCAGGCAGGGTGCAGTGCGGATCTGGCTATGTCCACTCACCCACGGGAGACGGGCAGGCAGGGCGCAGTGCGGATCTGGCTGTGTCCACTCACCCACGGGAGACGGGCATGCAGGGCGCAGTGCGGATCTGGCTGTGTCCACTCACCCACGGGAGACGTGTAGGAAGGGCGCAGTGCGGATCTGGCTGTGTCCACTCACCCACGGGAGACGGGCAGGCAGGGCGCATTGCGGATCTGGCTGTGTCCACTAACCCACGGGAGATGGGCAGAGACGGTGCTGTGTGGATCTGGCTATGTCCACTGACCCACGGCAGACGGGCAGGCAGGGCGCAGTACGGATCTGGCTGTGTCCACTCACCCACGGCAGGCGGTCAGGCAGGGCGCAGTACGGATCTGGCTGTGTCCACTCACCCACGGGAGACGGGCAGGCAGGGCGCAGTGCGGATCTGGCTGTGTCCACTCACCCACGGGATACGGGCAGGCAGGGCGCAGTGCGGATCTGGCTGTGTCCACTCACCCAAGGAAGACGGGCAGGCAAAGGGCAGTGTGGATCTGGCTGTGTCCACTCACCCACGGGAGACGGGCAGGCAAGGCGCAGTGTGGATCTAGCTGTGTCCACTCACCCATGGGAGTCGGGCATAAAGGGCGCTGTGTGGATCTGGCTCTGTCCACTGACCCACGGCAGATGGGAAGGCAGGGCGCAGTGCGGATCTGGATATGTCCAATCAGCCACGACAGACGGGCAGGCAGGGCGCAGTGCGGATCTGGCTGTGTCCACTCACCCATGGGAGACGGGTAGGCAAGGCGCAGTATGGATCTGGCTGTGTCCACAGACCCACGCAGACGGGCAGGCAGGGCGAAGTGCGGATCTGGCTGTGTTAACTCACCCACGGCAGACTGGCACGCAGGGTGCAGTGCGGATCTGGCTGTGTCCACTCACCCACAGCAGACGTTCAGGAAGGGCGCAGTGCGGATCTGGCTGTGTCCACTCACCCATGGGTGACGGGCAAGCAGGGCGCAGTGCGGATCTGGCTGTGTCCACTCGCCCACGGCAGACGGGCAGGCAGGGCGCAGTGCGGATCTGGCTGTGTCCACTCGCCCACGGCAGACGGGCAGGCAGGGCGCAGTGCGGATCTGGCTGTGTCCACTCGCCCACGGGAGACGGGCAGGCAGGGCGCAGTGCGGATCTGGCTGTGTCCACTCGCCCACGGCAGACGATCAGGCACGGCCCAGTGCGGATCTGGCTGTGTCCACTCAGCCACGGCAGACGGGCAGGCAGTGCGCAGTGCGGATCTGGCTGTGTCCACTCGCCCACGGGAGACGGGCAGGGAGGGCGCAGTGCGGATCTGGCTGTGTCCACTCACCCACGGCAGGCGGTCAGGCAGGGCGCAGTGCGGATCTGGCTGTGTCCACTCGCCCACGGCAGACGGTCAGGCAGGGCGCAGTGCGGATCTGGCTGTGTCCACTCACCCACGGCAGACGGGCAGGCAGGGCGCAGTGCGGATCTGGCTGTGTCAATTCGCCCACGGGAGACGGACAGGCAGGGCGCAGTGCGTATCTGGATGTGTCCACTCACCCACGGCAGGCGGTCAGGCAGGGCGCAGTGCGGATCTGGCTGTGTCCACTCACCCACGGCAGACGGTCAGGCAGGGCGCAGTGCGGATCTGGCTGAGTCCACTCGCCCACGGCAGACGGGCAGGCAGGGCGCA
The DNA here is from genome assembly GCF_040939455.1 of Microcebus murinus. Classification (NCBI taxonomy): domain Eukaryota; kingdom Metazoa; phylum Chordata; class Mammalia; order Primates; family Cheirogaleidae; genus Microcebus; species Microcebus murinus. The sequence continues at coordinate 31,187,607 of NC_134125.1, read as the reverse complement.
GTGCGGATCTGGCTGTGTCCACTCGCCCACGGCAGACGGGCAGGCAGGGCGCAGTGCGGATCTGGCTGTGTCCACTCGCCCACGGGAGACGGGCAGGCAGGGCGCAGTGCGGATCCGGCTGTGTCCACTCGCCCACGGGAGACGGGCAAGCAGGGCGCAGTGCGGATCTGGCTGTGTCCACTCACCCACGGGAGTTGGGCAGGCAGGGCGCAGTGCAGATCTGGCTATGTCCACTCACCCACGGGAGACGGGCAGGCAGGGCGCAGTGCGTATCTGGCTGTGTCCACTCACCCACGGGAGACGGGCAGGCAGGGCGCAGTGCGGATCTGGCCGTGTCCACTCACCCACGGGAGACCGGCAGGCAGGGCGCAGTGCGGATCTGGCTGTGTCCACTCACCCACGGGAGACGGGCAGGCAGGGCGCAGTGCGGATCCGGCTGTGTCCACTCACCCACGGGAGATGGGCAGAGACGGTGCTGTGTGGATCTGGCTATGTCCACTGACCCACGGCAGACGGGCAGGCAGGGCGCAGTGCGGATGTGGCTGGGTCCAATCACCCACGGCAGGCGGTCAGGCAGGGCGCAGTGCGGATCTGGCCGTGTCCACTCACCCACGGCAGGCGGTCAGGCAGGGCGTAGTGCGGATCTGGCTGTGTCCACTCACCCACGGCAGGCGGTCAGGCAGGGTGCTGTGCGGATCTGGCTATGTCCACGCACCCACAGCAGGCAGTCAGCCAGGGCGCAGTGCGGATCTGGCTGTGTCCAGTCACCCACGGCAGACGGTCAGGCAGGGTGCAGTACGGATCTGGCTGTGTCCACTCACTTACGGCAGACGGGCAGGCAGGGCGCAGTGTGGATCTGGCTGTGTCCACTCACCCACGGCAGACGGTCAGGCAGGGCGCAGTTCGGATCTGGCTGTGTCCACTCACCCACCGCAGACGGGCAGGCAGGGCGCAGTGGAGATCTGGCTGTGTCCACTCGCCCACGGGAGACGGGCAGGCAGGGCGCAGTGCGGATCTGGCTGTGTCCACTCACCCACGGCAGGCGGTCAGGCAGGGCGCAGTGCGGATATGGCTGTGTCCACTCACCCACGGCAGACGGTCAGGCAGTGCGCAGTGCGGATCTGGCTGTGTCCACTCACCCACGGGAGACGGGCAGGCAGGGCGCAGTGCGGTTCTGGCTGTGTCCACTCACCCACGGGAGACGGGTAGTCAAGGCGCAGTGCGGATCTGGCTGTGTCCACTCACCCACTGGAGACGGGCAGAGAGGGTGCTGTGTGGATCTGGCTATGTCCACTGACCCACGGCAGATGGGCAAGCAGAGCGCAGTACGGATCTGGCGGTGTCCACTCACCCACGGCAGGCGGTCAGGCAGGGTGCAGTGCGGATCTGGCTATGTCCACTCACCCACGGGAGACGGGCAGGCAGGGCGCAGTGCGGATCTGGCTGTGTCCACTCACCCACGGGAGACGGGCATGCAGGGCGCAGTGCGGATCTGGCTGTGTCCACTCACCCACGGGAGACGGGCAGGAAGGGCGCAGTGCGGATCTGGCTGTGTCCACTCACCCACGGGAGACGGGCAGGCAGGGCGCAGGGCGGATCTGGCTGTGTCCACTAACCCACGGGAGATGGGCAGAGACGGTGCTGTGTGGATCTGGCTATGTCCACTGACCCACGGCAGACGGGCAGGCAGGGCGCAGTACGGATCTGGCTGTGTCCACTCACCCACGGCAGGCGGTCAGGCAGGGCGCAGTACGGATCTGGCTGTGTCCACTCACCCACGGGAGACGGGCAGGCAGGGCGCAGTGCGGATCTGGCTGTGTCCACTCACCCACGGGATACGGGCAGGCAGGGCGCAGTGCGGATCTGGCTGTGTCCACTCACCCAAGGAAGACGGGCAGGCAAAGGGCAGTGTGGATCTGGCTGTGTCCACTCACCCACGGGAGACGGGCAGGCAAGGCGCAGTGTGGATCTAGCTGTGTCCACTCACCCATGGGAGTCGGGCATAAAGGGCGCTGTGTGGATCTGGCTCTGTCCACTGACCCACGGCAGATGGGAAGGCAGGGCGCAGTGCGGATCTGGATATGTCCAATCAGCCACGACAGACGGGCAGGCAGGGCGCAGTGTGGATCTGGCTGTGTCCACTCACACCGTAGACGGGCAGAGAGGGTGCTGTGTGGATCTGGCTATGTACACTGACCCACGGCAGACGGCCAGGCAGAGCGCTGTGCGGATCTGGCTGTGTCCACTCACCCACGGCAGACGGTCAGGCAGGGCGCAGTGCGGATCTGGCTGTGTCCCCTCACCCACGGCAGACGGTAAGGCAGGGCGCAGTGCGGAATTGGCTATGTCCCCTCACCCACGGCAGACGGTCAGGCACGGCGCAGTGCGGAATTGGCTATGTCCACTCACCCACGGGAGACGGGCAGGCAGGGCGCAGTGCGGATCTGGCTGTGTCCACTCACCCAGGGGAGACGGGTAGGCAAAGCGCAGTGCGGATCTGGCTGTGTCCACTCACCCACGGCAGACGGTCAGGCAGGGCGCAGTGCGGATCTGGCTGTGTCCACTCACCCACGGCAGACGGTAAGGCAGGGCGCAGTGCGGAATTGGCTGTGTCCACTCACCCACGGGGGACAAGTAGTCAAGGCGCAGTGTGGATCTGGCTGTGTCCACTCACCCACGGGAGACGGGCAGAGAGGGTCCTGTGAGGATCTGCCTATATCCACTGACCCACGGCAGACGGGCAGGCAGGGCGCAGTGCGGATCTTCCTGTGTCCACTCACCCACGGTAGACGGGAAGGCAGGGCGCACAGCGGATCTGGCTGTGTCCACTCACACATGGCAGACGGGCAGGCATGGCGCAGTGTGGATCTGGCTGTGTCCACTCACCCACGGGAGACGGGCAGAGAGGGTGCTGTGTGGATCTGGCTATGTACACTGACCCACGGCCGACGGGCAGGCAGAGCGCAGTGCGGATCTGGCTGTGTCCAAATACCCACGGCTGACGGGCAGGCAGGGCGCACTGCGGATCTGGCTGTGTCCACTCACCCACGGCATACGGTCAGGCAGGATGCAGTGCGGATCTGGCTGTGTCCACTCACCCACGGGAGACGGGTAGGCAAGGCGCAGTGGGGATCTTGCTGTATCCACTCACCCACGAGAGACGGGCAGAGAGGGTGCTGTGTGGATCTGGCTATATCCACTGACCCACGGGCGACGGGCAGGCAGGGCGCAGTGCGGATCTGGCTGTGTCCACTCACCCACGGCAGGCGGTCAGGCAGGGCGCGGTACGGACCTGGCTGTGTCCACTCACCCACGGCAGACGGGAAGGCAGGGCGCAGTGTGGATCTGGCTATGTCCTCTCACCCACGGCAGACGGTCAGGCAGGGCGCAGTGCGGATCTGGCTGTGTCCACTCACCCACAGCAGACGGGCAGGCAGGGCGCAGTGCATATATGGCTGTGTCCACTCACCCACGGGAGACGGGCAGGCAGGGCGCAGTGCGGATCTGGCTGTGTCTACTCACCCACGGCAGGCGGTCAGGCAGGGCGCAGTGCGGATCTGGCTGTGTCCACTCACCCACGGCAGGCGGTCAGGCAGGGCGCAGTGTGGATCCGGCTGTGTCCACGCACCCACAGCAGGCGGTCAGCCAGGGCGCAGTGCGGATCTGGCTGTGTCCACTCACCCACGGCAGGTGGTCAGGCAGGGCGTAGTGTGGATCTGGCTGTGTCCACTCACCCACGGCAGACTGGCAGGCAGGGCGCAGTGTGGATCTGGCTGTGTCCACTCACCCACGGCAGACGGTCAGGCAGGGCGCAGTGCCGTTCTGGCTGTGTCCACTCACCCACGGCATACGGGTAGGCAGGGCGCAGTGCGGATCTGGCTGTGTCCACTCGCCCACGGGAGACGGGCAGGCAGGGCGCAGTGTGGATCTGGCTGTGTCCACTCACCCACGGCAGGCGGTCAGGCAGGGCGCAGTGCGGATCTGTCTGTGTCCACTCACCCACGGCAGACGGTCAGGCAGGGCGCAGTGCGGATCTGGCTGTGTCCACTCACCAACGGCAGGCGGTCAGGCAGGGCGCAGTGTGGATCTGGCTGTGTCCACGCACCCACAGCAGGCGGTTAGCCAGGGCGCAGTGCGGATCTGGCTGTGTCCACTCACCCACGGCAGACGGGCAGGCAGGGCACAGTGTGGATCTGGCTGTGTCCACTCACCCACGGCAGACGGTCAGGCAGGGCGCAGTGCGGATCTGGATGTGTCCACTCACCCACGGCAGACGGTCAGGCAGGGCGCAGTGCGGATCTGGTTTGTCCTCTCGCCCACGGGAGACGGGCAGGCAGGGCGCAGTGCCGATCTGGCTGTGTCCACTCACCCACGGCAGGCGGTCAGGCAGGGCGCAGTGCGGATCTGGCTGTGTCCACTCACCCACGGCAGACGGTCAGGCAGGGCACAGTGCGGATCTGGCTGTGTCCACTCACCCATGGCAGGCGGTCAGGCAGGGCGCAGTGCGGATCTGGCTGTGTCCACGCACCCACAGCAGGCGGTCAGCCAGGGCGCAGTGCGGATCTGGCTGTGTCCACTCACCCACGGCAGGCGGTCAGGCAGGGCACAGTACGGATCTGGCTGTGTCCACTCACCCACGGCAGACGGGCAGGCAGGGCACAGTACGGATCTGGCTGTGTCCACTCACCCACGGCAGGCGGTCAGGCAGGGTGCAGTGCGGATCTGGCTGTGTCCACTCACCCACGGGAGACGGGCAAGCAGGGCGCAGTGCGGATCTGGCTGTGTCCACTCACCCACGGGAGTTGGGCAGGCAGGGCGCAGTGCAGATCTGGCTATGTCCACTCACCCACGGGAGACGGGCAGGCAGGGCGCAGTGCGTATCTGGCTGTGTCCACTCACCCACGGGAGACGGGCAGGCAGGGCGCAGTGCGGATCTGGCCGTGTCCACTCACCCACGGGAGACCGGCAGGCAGGGCGCAGTGCGGATCTGGCTGTGTCCACTCACCCACGGGAGACGGGCAGGCAGGGCGCAGTGCGGATCCGGCTGTGTCCACTCACCCACGGGAGATGGGCAGAGACGGTGCTGTGTGGATCTGGCTATGTCCACTGACCCACGGCAGACGGGCAGGCAGGGCGCAGTACGGATCTGGCTGTGTCCACTCACCCACGGCAGGCGGTCAGGCAGGGCGCAGTGCGGATCTGACCGTGTCCACTCACCCACGGCAGGCGGTCAGGCAGGGCGTAGTGCGGATCTGGTTGTGTCCACTCACCCACGGCAGGCGGTCAGGCAGGGTGCTGTGCGGATCTGGCTATGTCCACGCACCCACAGCAGGCAGTCAGCCAGGGCGCAGTGCGGATCTGGCTGTGTCCAGTCACCCACGGCAGACGGTCAGGCAGGGTGCAGTACGGATCTGGCTGTGTCCACTCACTTACGGCAGACGGGCAGGCAGGGCGCAGTGTGGATCTGGCTGTGTCCACTCACCCACGGCAGACGGTCAGGCAGGGCGCAGTTCGGATCTGGCTGTGTCCACTCACCCACCGCAGACGGGCAGGCAGGGCGCAGTGCAGATCTGGCTGTGTCCACTCGCCCACGGGAGACGGGCAGGCAGGGCGCAGTGCGGATCTGGCTGTGTCCACTCACCCACGGCAGGCGGTCAGGCAGGGCGCAGTGCGGATATGGCTGTGTCCACTCACCCACGGCAGACGGTCAGGCAGTGCGCAGTGCGGATCTGGCTGTGTCCACTCACCCACGGGAGACGGGCAGGCAGGGCGCAGTGCGGTTCTGGCTGTGTCCACTCACCCACGGGAGACGGGTAGTCAAGGCGCAGTGCGGATCTGGCTGTGTCCACTCACCCACTGGAGACGGGCAGAGAGGGTGCTGTGTGGATCTGGCTATGTCCACTGACCCACGGCAGATGGGCAAGCAGAGCGCAGTACGGATCTGGCTGTGTCCACTCACCCACGGCAGGCGGTCAGGCAGGGTGCAGTGCGGATCTGGCTATGTCCACTCACCCACGGGAGACGGGCAGGCAGGGCGCAGTGCGGATCTGGCTGTGTCCACTCACCCACGGGAGACGGGCATGCAGGGCGCAGTGCGGATCTGGCTGTGTCCACTCACCCACGGGAGACGGGTAGGAAGGGCGCAGTGCGGATCTGGCTGTGTCCACTCACCCACGGGAGACGGGCAGGCAGGGCGCAGGGCGGATCTGGCTGTGTCCACTAACCCACGGGAGATGGGCAGAGACGGTGCTGTGTGGATCTGGCTATGTCCACTGACCCACGGCAGACGGGCAGGCAGGGCGCAGTACGGATCTGGCTGTGTCCACTCACCCACGGCAGGCGGTCAGGCAGGGCGCAGTACGGATCTGGCTGTGTCCACTCACCCACGGGAGACGGGCAGGCAGGGCGCAGTGCGGATCTGGCTGTGTCCACTCACCCACGGGATACGGGCAGGCAGGGCGCAGTGCGGATCTGGCTGTGTCCACTCACCCAAGGAAGACGGGCAGGCAAAGGGCAGTGTGGATCTGGCTGTGTCCACTCACCCACGGGAGACGGGCAGGCAAGGCGCAGTGTGGATCTAGCTGTGTCCACTCACCCATGGGAGTCGGGCATAAAGGGCGCTGTGTGGATCTGGCTCTGTCCACTGACCCACGGCAGATGGGAAGGCAGGGCGCAGTGCGGATCTGGATATGTCCAATCAGCCACGACAGACGGGCAGGCAGGGCGCAGTGCGGATCTGGCTGTGTCCACTCACCCATGGGAGACGGGTAGGCAAGGCGCAGTATGGATCTGGCTGTGTCCACAGACCCACGCAGACGGGCAGGCAGGGCGAAGTGCGGATTTGGCTGTGTTAACTCACCCACGGCAGACTGGCACGCAGGGTGCAGTGCGGATCTGGCTGTGTCCACTCACCCACAGCAGACGTTCAGGAAGGGCGCAGTGCGGATCTGGCTGTGTCCACTCACCCATGGGTGACGGGCAAGCAGGGCGCAGTGCGGATCTGGCTGTGTCCACTCGCCCACGGCAGACGGGCAGGCAGGGCGCAGTGCGGATCTGGCTGTGTCCACTCGCCCACGGCAGACGGGCAGGCAGGGCGCAGTGCGGATCTGGCTGTGTCCACTCGCCCACGGGAGACGGGCAGGCAGGGCGCAGTGCGGATCTGGCTGTGTCCACTCGCCCACGGCAGACGGTCAGGCACGGCCCAGTGCGGATCTGGCTGTGTCCACTCAGCCACGGCAGACGGGCAGGCAGTGCGCAGTGTGGATCTGGCTGTGTCCACTCGCCCACGGGAGACGGGCAGGGAGGGCGCAGTGCGGATCTGGCTGTGTCCACTCACCCACGGCAGGCGGTCAGGCAGGGCGCAGTGCGGATCTGGCTGTGTCCACTCGCCCACGGCAGACGGTCAGGCAGGGCGCAGTGCGGATCTGGCTGTGTCCACTCACCCACGGCAGACGGGCAGGCAGGGCGCAGTGCGGATCTGGCTGTGTCAATTCGCCCACGGGAGACGGACAGGCAGGGCGCAGTGCGTATCTGGATGTGTCCACTCACCCACGGCAGGCGGTCAGGCAGGGCGCAGTGCGGATCTGGCTGTGTCCACTCACCCACGGCAGACGGTCAGGCAGGGCGCAGTGCGGATCTGGCTGAGTCCACTCGCCCACGGCAGACGGGCAGGCAGGGCGCAGTGCGGATCTGGCTGTGTCCACTCGCCCACGGCAGACGGGCAGGCAGGGCGCAGTGCGGATCTGGCTGTGTCCACTCGCCCACGGGAGACGGGCAGGCAGGGCGCAGTGCGGATCCGGCTGTGTCCACTCGCCCACGGGAGACGGGCAAGCAGGGCGCAGTGCGGATCTGGCTGTGTCCACTCACCCACGGGAGTTGGGCAGGCAGGGCGCAGTGCAGATCTGGCTATGTCCACTCACCCACGGGAGACGGGCAGGCAGGGCGCAGTGCGTATCTGGCTGTGTCCACTCACCCACGGGAGACGGGCAGGCAGGGCGCAGTGCGGATCTGGCCGTGTCCACTCACCCACGGGAGACCGGCAGGCAGGGCGCAGTGCGGATCTGGCTGTGTCCACTCACCCACGGGAGACGGGCAGGCAGGGCGCAGTGCGGATCCGGCTGTGTCCACTCACCCACGGGAGATGGGCAGAGACGGTGCTGTGTGGATCTGGCTATGTCCACTGACCCACGGCAGACGGGCAGGCAGGGCGCAGTGCGGATGTGGCTGGGTCCAATCACCGACGGCAGGCGGTCAGGCAGGGCGCAGTGCGGATCTGGCCGTGTCCACTCACCCACGGCAGGCGGTCAGGCAGGGCGTAGTGCGGATCTGGCTGTGTCCACTCACCCACGGCAGGCGGTCAGGCAGGGTGCTGTGCGGATCTGGCTATGTCCACGCACCCACAGCAGGCAGTCAGCCAGGGCGCAGTGCGGATCTGGCTGTGTCCAGTCACCCACGGCAGACGGTCAGGCAGGGTGCAGTACGGATCTGGCTGTGTCCACTCACTTACGGCAGACGGGCAGGCAGGGCGCAGTGTGGATCTGGCTGTGTCCACTCACCCACGGCAGACGGTCAGGCAGGGCGCAGTTCGGATCTGGCTGTGTCCACTCACCCACCGCAGACGGGCAGGCAGGGCGCAGTGGAGATCTGGCTGTGTCCACTCGCCCACGGGAGACGGGCAGGCAGGGCGCAGTGCGGATCTGGCTGTGTCCACTCACCCACGGCAGGCGGTCAGGCAGGGCGCAGTGCGGATATGGCTGTGTCCACTCACCCACGGCAGACGGTCAGGCAGTGCGCAGTGCGGATCTGGCTGTGTCCACTCACCCACGGGAGACGGGCAGGCAGGGCGCAGTGCGGTTCTGGCTGTGTCCACTCACCCACGGGAGACGGGTAGTCAAGGCGCAGTGCGGATCTGGCTGTGTCCACTCACCCACTGGAGACGGGCAGAGAGGGTGCTGTGTGGATCTGGCTATGTCCACTGACCCACGGCAGATGGGCAAGCAGAGCGCAGTACGGATCTGGCGGTGTCCACTCACCCACGGCAGGCGGTCAGGCAGGGTGCAGTGCGGATCTGGCTATGTCCACTCACCCACGGGAGACGGGCAGGCAGGGCGCAGTGCGGATCTGGCTGTGTCCACTCACCCACGGGAGACGGGCATGCAGGGCGCAGTGCGGATCTGGCTGTGTCCACTCACCCACGGGAGACGGGCAGGAAGGGCGCAGTGCGGATCTGGCTGTGTCCACTCACCCACGGGAGACGGGCAGGCAGGGCGCAGGGCGGATCTGGCTGTGTCCACTAACCCACGGGAGATGGGCAGAGACGGTGCTGTGTGGATCTGGCTATGTCCACTGACCCACGGCAGACGGGCAGGCAGGGCGCAGTACGGATCTGGCTGTGTCCACTCACCCACGGCAGGCGGTCAGGCAGGGCGCAGTACGGATCTGGCTGTGTCCACTCACCCACGGGAGACGGGCAGGCAGGGCGCAGTGCGGATCTGGCTGTGTCCACTCACCCACGGGATACGGGCAGGCAGGGCGCAGTGCGGATCTGGCTGTGTCCACTCACCCAAGGAAGACGGGCAGGCAAAGGGCAGTGTGGATCTGGCTGTGTCCACTCACCCACGGGAGACGGGCAGGCAAGGCGCAGTGTGGATCTAGCTGTGTCCACTCACCCATGGGAGTCGGGCATAAAGGGCGCTGTGTGGATCTGGCTCTGTCCACTGACCCACGGCAGATGGGAAGGCAGGGCGCAGTGCGGATCTGGATATGTCCAATCAGCCACGACAGACGGGCAGGCAGGGCGCAGTGCGGATCTGGCTGTGTCCACTCACCCATGGGAGACGGGTAGGCAAGGCGCAGTATGGATCTGGCTGTGTCCACAGACCCACGCAGACGGGCAGGCAGGGCGAAGTGCGGATCTGGCTGTGTTAACTCACCCACGGCAGACTGGCACGCAGGGTGCAGTGCGGATCTGGCTGTGTCCACTCACCCACAGCAGACGTTCAGGAAGGGCGCAGTGCGGATCTGGCTGTGTCCACTCACCCATGGGTGACGGGCAAGCAGGGCGCAGTGCGGATCTGGCTGTGTCCACTCGCCCACGGCAGACGGGCAGGCAGGGCGCAGTGCGGATCTGGCTGTGTCCACTCGCCCACGGCAGACGGGCAGGCAGGGCGCAGTGCGGATCTGGCTGTGTCCACTCGCCCACGGGAGACGGGCAGGCAGGGCGCAGTGCGGATCTGGCTGTGTCCACTCGCCCACGGCAGACGGTCAGGCACGGCCCAGTGCGGATCTGGCTGTGTCCACTCAGCCACGGCAGACGGGCAGGCAGTGCGCAGTGCGGATCTGGCTGTGTCCACTCGCCCACGGGAGACGGGCAGGGAGGGCGCAGTGCGGATCTGGCTGTGTCCACTCACCCACGGCAGGCGGTCAGGCAGGGCGCAGTGCGGATCTGGCTGTGTCCACTCGCCCACGGCAGACGGTCAGGCAGGGCGCAGTGCGGATCTGGCTGTGTCCACTCACCCACGGCAGACGGGCAGGCAGGGCGCAGTGCGGATCTGGCTGTGTCAATTCGCCCACGGGAGACGGACAGGCAGGGCGCAGTGCGTATCTGGATGTGTCCACTCACCCACGGCAGGCGGTCAGGCAGGGCGCAGTGCGGATCTGGCTGTGTCCACTCACCCACGGCAGACGGTCAGGCAGGGCGCAGTGCGGATCTGGCTGAGTCCACTCGCCCAAGGCAGACGGGCAGGCAGGGCGCAGTGCGGATCTGGCTGTGTCCACTCGCCCACGGCAGACGGGCAGGCAGGGCGCAGTGCGGATCCGGCTGTGTCCACTCGCCCACGGGAGACGGGCAGGCAGGGCGCAGTGCGGATCCGGCTGTGTCCACTCGCCCACGGCAGGCGGTCAGGCAGGGCGCAGTGCGGATCTGGCTGTGTCCACTCACCCACGGGAGACGGGCAGGCAAGGCGCAGTGTGGATCTGTCTGTGTCCCCTCACCCACGGGAGACGGGCAAGAGGGCGCAGTGCGGATCTGGCTGTGTCCACTCACCCATGGGAGACGGGCAGGCAGGGCACAGTGCGGATCTGGCTGTGTCCACTCACCCAAGGGAGACGGGCTAGCAAGGCGCAGTGTGGATCTGGCTGTGTCCACTCACCCACGGGAGACGGGCAGAGAGGGTGCAGTGTGGTCTGGCTATGTCCACTGACCCACGGCAGACGGGCATGCAGGGCGCATGCAGATCTGGCTGTGTCCCCTAACTCACGGCAGACGGTCAGGCAGGGCGCAATGCGAATTGGCTGTGTCCACTCACCCACGTGAGACGGGTAGGCAAGGCGCAGTGTGGATCTGTCAGTGTCCACTCACCCACGGGAAACGGGCAGAGAGGGTCCTGTGTGGATCTGGCTATGTCCACTCACCCACGGCAGACGGGCAGGCAGGGCGCAGTGCGGATCTGGCTGTGTCCACTCACCCACGGCAGACGGGCAGGCAGGGCGCAGTGCGGATCTGGCTGTGTCCACTCACCCACGGGAGACGGGCAGGCAAGGCGCAGTGTGGATCTGGCTGTGTCCACTCACCCACGGGAGACGGGCAGAGAGGGCGCTGTGTGGATCTGGCTATGTCCACTGACCCACGGCAGACGGGCAGGCAGGGCACAGTGCGGATCTGGCTGTGTCCACTCACCCACGGCAGAGGGTCAGGCAGGGCGCAGAGCGGATCTGGCTGTGTCCACTCACCCACGGGAGATGGGCAGGCAAGGCGCAGTGCGGATCTAGCTGTGTCCACTCACCCACGGGAGACGGGCAGGCAGAACGTAGTGCGGATCTGGCTGTGTCCACTCACCCACGGGAGACGGGCAGGCAAGGCGCAGTGTGGATCTGGCTGTGTCCACTCACCCACAAGAGACGGACAGAGAGAGTGCTGTGTGGATCTGGCTATGTCCACTGACCCACGGCAGACGGGCAGGCAGGGCGCAGTGCGGATCTGGCTGTGCCCCCTCACCCATAGCAGACGGTCAGGCAGGGCGCAGTGCGGATCTGGCTGTGTCCACTCACCCACGGGAGACGGGCAGGCAGGGCGCAGTGCGGATCTGGATGTGTCCACTCACCCACGGGATATGGGCAGAGAGGGTGCTGTGTGGATCTGGCTATGTCCACTGACCCACGGCAGACGGGCAGGCAGGGCGCAGTGCGGATCTGGCTGTGTCCACTAACCCACGAGAGACGGTCAGGGAGGGCGCAGTGCCTATCTGGCTGTGTGCACTCACCCACGGGAGACGGGCAGGCAAGGTGCAGTGTGGATCTGGCTGTGTCCACTCACCCACAAGAGACGGACAGAGAGGGTGCTGTGTGGATCTGGCTATGTCCACTGACCAACGGCAGACGGGCAGGCAGGGCGCAGTGCGGATGTGGCTGTGCCCCCTCACCCACAGCAGACGGTCAGGCAGGGCGCAGTGCGGATCTGGCTGTGTGCACTCAACCACGGGAGACGGGCAGGCAGGGCGCAGTGCAGATCTGGCGGTGTCCACTCACCCACGGCAGACGGGCAGGCAGGGCGCAGTGCATATCTGGCTGTGTCGACTCACCCACGGCAGACGAGCAGGCAGAGCGCAGTGCGTATTTGGCTGTGTCCATTCACCCACGGGAGACGGGCAGAGAGGGTGCTGTGGGGATCTGGCTATGTGAACTGACCCACGGCAGACGGGCAGGCAGGGCGCAGTGCGGATCTGGCTGTGTCCAATCACCCACGGCAGACGAGCAGGCAGGGCGCAGTGCGTATCTGGCTGTGTCCACTCAACCACGGGAGACGGGCAGGCAGGGCGCAGTGCGGAACTGGCTGTGTCCACTCACCCACGGGAGACGGGCAGGCAAGGCGCAGTGTGGATCTGGCTGTGTCCACTCCCCCACGGGAGACGGGCAGAAAGGGCGCTGTGTGGATCTGGCTATGTCCACTGACCCACAGAAGACGGGCAGGCAGGGTGCAGTGCGAATCTGGCTGTGTCCACTCACTAACGGCAGACGGTCAGGCAGGGCACCGTGCGGATCTGGCTGTGTCCACTCACCCACGGGAGACCCGTAGGCAAGGCGCAGTGTGGATCTGGCTGTGTGCACTAAACCACGGGAGATGGGCAGGCAGGGCGCAGTGCAATCTGGCGGTGTCCACTCACCCACGGCAGACGGGCAGGCAGGGCGCAGTGCATATCTGGCTGTGTCGACTCACCCACGGCAGACGGGCAGGCAGGGCGCAGTGCGGATCTGGCTGTGTCCACTCACCCACGGCTGACGGTCAGGCAGGGCGCAGTGGGGATCTGGCGGTGTCCACTCACCCACGGCAGACGGGCAGGCAGGGCGCAGTGCGGATCTGGCTGTGTCCACTCACCCACGGGAGACGGGCAGGTAAGGCGCACTGTGGATCTGGCTGTGTCCACTCACCCACGGTAGACTGGCAGGCAGGGCGCAGTGTGGATCTGGCTGTGTCCACTCACCCACGGGAGACGGGTATGCAATGCGCAGTGTGGATCTGGCTGTGTCCACTCACCCACGGGAGACGGGCAGGCAAGGCGCAGTGTGTATCTGGCTGTGTCCACTCACCCACGGGAGACGGGCAGAGAGGGTGCTGTGTGGATCTGACTTTGGCCACTGACCCACGGCAGACGGGCAGGCAGGTCGCAGTGCGGATCTGGCTGTGTCCAGTCACCCACGGAGGACGGGCAGGCAGGGCGCAGTGCAGATCTAGCTGTGTCCACTCACCCACGGGAGACGGGCAGAGAGGGTGCTGTGTGGATCTAGCTATGTCCACTGACCCACGGCAGACGGGCAGGCAGGGCGCAGTGCGGATCTGGCTGTGTTAACTCACCCACGGCAGATGGGCAGGCAGGGCGCAGTGCAGATCTGGCTGTGTCCACTCACCCACGGGAGACGGGCAGAGAGGGTGCTGTGTGGATCTAGCTATGTCCACTGACCCACGGCAGACGGGCAGGCAGGGCGCAGTGCGGATCTGGCTGTGTTAACTCACCCACGGCAGATGGGCAGGCAGGGCGCAGTGCGGATCTGGCTATGTCCACTGACCCACGGGAGACGGGCAGAGAGGGTGCTGTGTGGATCTGGCTATGTCCATTAACCCACGGCAGACGGGCAGGCAGGGCGCACTGTGGATCTGGCTTTGTCCACTCTCCCACGGCAGACGGGCAGGCAAGGCGCAGTGTGGATCTGGCTGTGTCCACTCACCCACGGGATACGGGCCTAGAGGGCGCAGTGCGGATCTGGCTGTGTCCACTCACCCACGGCAGACGGGCAGGCAGGGCGCAGTGCGGATCTGGCTGTGTCAATTCGCCCACGGGAGACGGGCAGGCAGGGCGCAGTGCGTATCTGGCTGTGTCCACTCACCCACGGCAGGCGGTCAGGCAGGGGGCAGTGCAGATCTGGCTGTTTCCACTCACCCACGGCAGACGGTCAGCCAGGGCGCAGTGCGGATCTGGCTATGTCCACTCACCAACGGCAGACGGTCAGGCAGGGCGCAGTGCGGATCTGGCTGTGTCCACTCACCCACGGCAGACGGGCAGGCAGGGCGCAGTGCGGATCTGGCTGTGTCCACTCGCCCACGGGAGACGGGCAGGCAGGGCGCAGTGCGGATCTGGCTGTGTCCACTCGCCCATGGGAGACGGGCAGAGAGGGTGATGTGTGGATATGGCTATGTCCTCTGACCCACGGCAGACGGGCAGGCAGGGCGCAGTGCGGATCTGGCTGTGTCCACTCACCCACGGCAGACGGTCAGACAGGGTGCAGTGCGGATCTGGCTGTGTCCACTCACCCACGGGAGACGGGCAGGCAGGGCGCACTGCGGATCTTGCTGTGTCCACTCACCCACGTGAGAGGGGCAGGCAAGGCTCAGTGCGGATCTGGCTGTGTCCACTCACCCACGGGAGACGGGCAGGCAGGGCGCAGTGCGGATCTGGTTGCGTCCACTCACCCACGTGAGACGGGCAGGCAAGGCTCAGTGCGGATCTGGCTGTGTCCACTCACCCACGGCAGACGGTCAGACAGGGTGCAGTGCGGATCTGGCTGTGTCCACTAACCCACGGGAGACGGGCAGGCAGGGCGCAGTGCGGATCTGGCTGAGTCCACTCACCCACGGGAGACGGGCAGGCAGGGCACAGTGCGGATCTGGCTGTGTCCACTCACCCACGGCAGACTGTCAGACAGGGTGCAGTGCGGATCTGGCTGTGTCCACTCACCCACGGGAGACGGGCAGGCAGGGTGCAGTGCGGATCTGGCTGTGTCCACTCACCCACGTGAGACGGGCAGGCAAGGCTCAGTGCGGATCTGGCTGTGTCCACTCACCCACGGGAGACGGGCAGGCAGGGCGCAGTGCGGATCTGGCTGTGTCCACTCACCCACGGGAGGCGGGCAGGCAAGGCTCAGTGCGGATCTGGCTGTGTCCACTCATTCATGGGAGACGGGCAGGCAGGGCGCAGTGCGGATCTGGCTGTGTCCACTCACCCACGGCAGACGGTCAGGCAGGGCGCAGCGCGGATCTGGCTGTGTCCACTCACCCACGGCAGACGGTCAGGCAGGGCGCAGTGCGGATCTGGCTGTGTCCACTCACCCACGGCAGATGGGCAGGCAGGGCGCAGTGTGGATCTGGCTGTGTCCACTCACCCACGGCAGATGGTCAGGCAGGGCGCAGGGCGGATCTGGCTGTGTCCACTCACCCACGGCAGACGGGAAGGCAGGGCGCAGTGCGGATCTGGCTGTGTCCACTCGCCCACGGGAGACGGGCAGGCAGGGCGCAGTGCGTATCTGGCTGTGTCGACTCACCCACGGCAGGCGGTCAGGCTGGGCGCAGTGCGGATCTGGCTGTGTCCACTCACCAACAGCAGACTGTCAGGCAGGGCGCAGTGCGGATCTGGCTGTGTCCACACACCCACGGCAGACGGTCAGGCAGGGCGCAGTGCGGATCTGGCTGTGTCCACTCGCCCACGGCAGACGGGCAGGCAGGGCGCAGTGCGGATCTGGCTGTGTCCACTCGCCCACGGGAGACGGGCAGGCAGGGCGCAGTGCGGATCTGGCTGTGTCCACTCACTCACGGCAGACGGTCAGGCAGGGCGCAGTGCGGATCTGGCTTTGTCAACTCACCCACGGCAGACGGGCAGGCAGGGCGCAATGCGGATCTGGATGTGTCCACTCGCCCACGGGAGACGGGCAGGCAGGGCGCAGTGCGTATCTGGCTGTGTCCTCTCATCCACGGCAGGCGGTCAGGCAGGGCGCAGTGCGGATCTGGCAGTGTCCACGCAACCACGGCAGACGGTCGGGCAGGGCGCAGTGCGGATCTGGCTGTGTCCACTCGCCCACGGCAGGCGGTCAGGCAGGGCGCAGTGCGGATCTGGCTGTGTCCACTCACCCACGGCAGACGGTCAGGCAGGGCGCAGTGCGGATCTGGCTGTGTCCACTCACCCACGGCAGACGGGCAGGCAGGGCGCAGTGCGGATCTGGCTGTGTCAATTCGCCCACGGGAGACGGGCAGGCAGGGCGCAGTACGTATGTGGCTGTGTCCACTCACCCACGGCAGGCGGTCAGGCAGGGCGCAGTGCGGATCTGGCTGTGTCCACTCACCCACGGCAGACGGTCAGGCAGGGCGCAGTGCGGATCTGGCTGAGTCCACTCGCCCACGGCAGACGGGCAGGCAGGGCGCAGTGCGGATCTGGCTGTGTCCACTCGCCCACGGCAGACGGGCAGGCAGGGCGCAGTGCGGATCTGGCTGTGTCCACTCGCCCACGGGAGACGGGCAGGCAGGGCGCAGTGCGGATCCGGCTGTGTCCACTCGCCCACGGGAGACGGGCAGGCAGGGCGCAGTGCGGATCCGGCTGTGTCCACTCGCCCACGGCAGGCGGTCAGGCAGGGCGCAGTGCGGATCTGGCTGTGTCCACTCACCCACGGGAGACGGGCAGGCAAGGCGCAGTGTGGATCTGTCTGTGTCCACTCACCCACGGGAGACGGGCAAGAGGGCGAAGTGCGGATCTGGCTGTGTCCACTCACCCATGGGAGACGGGCAGGCAGGGCACATTGCGGATCTGGCTGTGTCCACTCACCCAAGGGAGACGGGCTAGCAAGGCGCAGTGTGGATCTGGCTGTGTCCACTCACCCACGGGAGACGGGCAGAGAGGGTGCAGTGTGGTCTGGCTATGTCCACTGACCCACGGCAGACGGGCATGCAGGGCGCATGCAGATCTGGCTGTGACCCCTAACTCACGGCAGACGGTCATGCAGGGCGCAATGCGAATTTACTGTGTCCACTCACCCACGTGAGACGGGTAGGCAAGGCGCAGTGTGGATCTGGCAGTGTCCACTCACCCACGGGAAACGGGCAGAGAGGGTCCTGTGTGGATCTGGCTATGTCCACTCACCCACGGCAGACGGGCAGGCAGGGCGCAGTGCGGATCTGGCTGTGTCCACTCACCCACGGCAGACGGGCAGGCAGGGCGCAGTGCGGATCTGGCTGTGTCCACTCACCCACGGGAGACGGGCAGGCAAGGCGCAGTGTGGATCTGGCTGTGTCCACTCACCCACGGGAGACGGGCAGAGAGGGCGCTGTGTGGATCTGGCTATGTCCACTGACCCACGGCAGACGGGCAGGCAGGGCACAGTGCGGATCTGGCTGTGTCCACTCACCCACGGCAGAGGGTCAGGCAGGGCGCAGAGCGGATCTGGCTGTGTCCACTCACCCACGGGAGATGGGCAGGCAAGGCGCAGTGCGGATCTAGCTGTGTCCACTCACCCACGGGAGATGGGCAGGCAGAACGTAGTGCGGATCTGGCTGTGTCCACTCACCCACGGGAGACGGGCAGGCAAGGCGCAGTGTGGATCTGGCTGTGTCCACTCACCCACAAGAGACGGACAGAGAGAGTGCTGTGTGGATCTGGCTATGTCCACTGACCCACGGCAGACGGGCAGGCAGGGCGCAGTGCGGATCAGGCTGTGCCCCCTCACCCATAGCAGATGGTCAGGCAGGGCGCAGTGCGGATCTGGCTGTGTCCACTCACCCACGGGAGACGGGCAGGCAGGGCGCAGTGCGGATCTGGATGTGTCCACTCACCCACGGGATATGGGCAGAGAGGGTGCTGTGTGGATCTGGCTATGTCCACTGTCCCACGGCAGACGGGCAGGCAGGGCGCAGTGCGGATCTGGCTGTGTCCACTAACCCACGAGAGACGGTCAGGGAGGGCGCAGTGCCGATCTGGCTGTGTGCACTCACCCACGGGAGACGGGCAGGCAAGGTGCAGTGTGGATCTGGCTGTGTCCACTCACCCACAAGAGACGGACAGAGAGGGTGCTGTGTGGATCTGGCTATGTCCACTGACCCACGGCAGACGAGCAGGCAGGGCGCAGTGCGGATCTGGCTGTGTCCACTAACCCACGAGAGACGGTCAGGGAGGGCGCAGTGCCGATCTGGCTGTGTGCACTCACCCACGGGAGACGGGCAGGCAAGGTGCAGTGTGGATCTGGCTGTGTCCACTCACCCACGGGAGACGGGCAGAGAGGGTGCTGTGTGGATCTGGCTATGTGAACTGACCCACGGCAGACGGGCAGGCAGGGCGCAGTGCGGATCTGGCTGTGTCCAATCACCCACGGCAGACGAGCAGGCAGGGCGCAGTGCGGATCTGGCTGTGTCCACTCAACCATGGGAGACGGGCAGGCAGGGCGCAGTGCGGATCTGGCTGTGTCCACTCACCCACGGGAGACGGGCAGGCAAGGCGCAGTGTGGATCTGGCTGTGTCCACTCCCCCACGGGAGACGGGCAGAAAGGGCGCTGTGTGGATCTGGCTATGTCCACTGACCCACGGAAGACGGGCAGGCAGGGTGCAGTGCGTATCTGGCTGTGTCCACTCACTAACGGCAGACGGTCAGGCAGGGCGCCTTGCGGATCTGGCTGTGTCCACTCACCAACGGGAGACGGGCAGGCAGGGCACAGTGCGGATATGGCTGTTTCCACTCACTCACGGGAGACGGGCAGGCAAGGCGCAGTGTGGATCTGGCTGTGTCCACTCACCCACGGGAGACGGGCAGAGAGGGTGCTGTGTGGATCTGGCTATGTCCACTGACCCCCGGCAGACTGGCAGGAAGGGCGCAGTGCGGATCTGGCTGTGTCCACTGACCCATGGGAGACGGGCATGCAATGCGCAGTGTGGATCTGACTGTGTCCACTCACCCGCGGGAGACGGGCAGAGACGGTGCTGTTTGGATCTGGTTATATACACTGACCCACGGCAGACGGGCAGGCAGGGCCGTGTGAGGATCTGGCTGTGTCTACTCATCCACGGGAGACGGGCAGGCAGGGAGCAGTGCGGATCTGGCTGTGTCCACTCACCCACGGGAGACGGGCAGGCAAGGCGCAGTGTGGATCTGTCTGTGTCCACTCACCCACGGGAGACGGGCAGAGAGGGTGCTGTGTGGATCTGGCTATGTCCACTGACCCACGGCAGACAGGTAGGCAGGGTGCAGTGTGGACCTGGCTGTGTCCACTCACCCATGGGAGACGGGCCAGCAAGGTGCACTGAGGATCTTGCTGTGACCACTCACCCACGGGAGACGGGCAGAGAGGGTGCCGTGTGGATCTGGCTATGTCCACTCACCCACGGGAGACGGGCAGGCAGGGCGCAGTGCGAATTAGGCTGTGTCCCCTCACCCACGGCAGACGGTCAGGCAGGGCGCAGTGCGGAATTGGCTATGTCCACTCACCCACGGGAGACGGGCAGGCAGGGCGCAGTGCGGATCTGGCTGTGTCCACTCACCCACGGGAGACGGGCAGGCAAAGCGCAGTGTGGATCTGACTGTGTCCACTCACCCACTGGAGACGGGCAGGCACGGCGCAGTGCGGAATTGGCTATGTCCACTCACCCACTGGAGACGGGCAGGCAGGGCGCAGTGCGGATCTGGCTGTGTCCACTCACCCACGGGAGACGGGCAGGCAGGGCGCAGTGTGGATCTGGCTGTGTCCACTCACCCACGGCAGACGGGCAGGCAGGGCGCAGTGCAGATCTGGCTTTGTCCACTCACCCAGGGGAGACAGGTAGGCAAAGGGCAGTGTGGATCTGGCTGTGTCCACTCACCCAGGGGGGACGAGCAGAGAGTGTGCCGTGTGGATTTGGCTATGTCCACTGACCCACGGCAGACGGGCAGGCAGAGCGCAGTGCGGATCTGGCTGTGTCCACTCACCCACGGGAGACGGGCAGGCAGGGCGCAGTGCGAATTAGGCTGTGTCCCCTCACCCACGGCAGACGGTAAGGCAGGGCGCAGTGCGGAATTGGCTATGTCCCCTCACTCACAGCAGACGATCAGGCACGGCGCAGTGCGGAATTGGCTATGTCCACTCACCCACGGGAGACGGGCAGGCAGGGCGCAGTGCGGATCTGGCTGTGTCCACTCACCCAGGGGAGACGGGTAGGCAAAGCGCAGTGCGGATCTGGCTGTGTCCACTCACCCACGGCAGACGGTAAGGCAGGGCGCAGTGCGGAATTGGCTGTGTCCACTCACCCACGGGGGACAAGTAGTCAAGGCGCAGTGTGGATCTGGCTGTGTCCACTCACCCACGGGAGACGGGCAGAGAGGGTCCTGTGAGGATCTGCCTATATCCACTGACCCACGGCAGACGGGCAGGCAGGGCGCAGTGCGGATCTTCCTGTGTCCACTCACCCACGGTAGACGGGAAGGCAGGGCGCACAGCGGATCTGGCTGTGTCCACTCACACATGGCAGACGGGCAGGCATGGCGCAGTGTGGATCTGGCTGTGTCCACTCACCCACGGGAGACGGGCAGAGAGGGTGCTGTGTGGATCTGGCTATGTACACTGACCCACGGCCGACGGGCAGGCAGAGCGCAGTGCGGATCTGGCTGTGTCCAAATACCCACGGCTGACGGGCAGGCAGGGCGCACTGCGGATCTGGCTGTGTCCACTCACCCACGGCATACGGTCAGGCAGGGCGCAGTGCGGATCTGGCTGTGTCCACTCACCCACGGGAGACGGGTAGGCAAGGCGCAGTGGGGATCTGGCTGTATCCACTCACCCACGAGAGACGGGCAGAGAGGGTGCTGTGTGGATCTGGCTATATCCACTGACCCACGGGCGACGGGCAGGCAGGGCGCAGTGCGGATCTGGCTGTGTCCACTCACCCACGGCAGGCGGTCAGGCAGGGCGCGGTACGGACCTGGCTGTGTCCACTCACCCACGGCAGACGGGAAGGCAGGGCGCAGTGTGGATCTGGCTATGTCCTCTCACCCACGGCAGACGGTCAGGCAGGGCGCAGTGCGGATCTGGCTGTGTCCACTCACCCACAGCAGGCGGGCAGGCAGGGCGCAGTGCATATATGGCTGTGTCCACTCACCCACGGGAGACGGGCAGGCAGGGCGCAGTGCGGATCTGGCTGTGTCTACTCACCCACGGCAGGCGGTCAGGCAGGGCGCAGTGCGGATCTGGCTGTGTCCACTCACCCACGGCAGGCGGTCAGGCAGGGCGCAGTGTGGATCCGGCTGTGTCCACGCACCCACAGCAGGCGGTCAGCCAGGGCGCAGTGCGGATCTGGCTGTGTCCACTCACCCACGGCAGGTGGTCAGGCAGGGCGTAGTGTGGATCTGGCTGTGTCCACTCACCCACGGCAGACTGGCAGGCAGGGCGCAGTGTGGATCTGGCTGTGTCCACTCACCCACGGCAGACGGTCAGGCAGGGCGCAGTGCGGTTCTGGCTGTGTCCACTCACCCACGGCATACGGGTAGGCAGGGCGCAGTGCCGATCTGGCTGTGTCCACTCACCCACGGCAGGCGGTCAGGCAGGGCGCAGTGCGGATCTGGCTGTGTCCACTCACCCACGACAGACGGTCAGGCAGGGCACAGTGCGGATCTGGCTGTGTCCACTCACCCATGGCAGGCGGTCAGGCAGGGCGCAGTGCGGATCTGGCTGTGTCCACGCACCCACAGCAGGCGGTCAGCCAGGGCGCAGTGCGGATCTGGCTGTGTCCACTCACCCACGGCAGGCGGTCAGGCAGGGCACAGTACGGATCTGGCTGTGTCCACTCACCCACGGCAGACGGGCAGGCAGGGCACAGTACGGATCTGGCTGTGTCCACTCACCCACGGCAGGCGGTCAGGCAGGGTGCAGTGCGGATCTGGCTGTGTCCACTCACCCACGGGAGACGGGCAAGCAGGGCGCAGTGCGGATCTGGCTGTGTCCACTCACCCACGGGAGTTGGGCAGGCAGGGCGCAGTGCAGATCTGGCTATGTCCACTCACCCACGGGAGACGGGCAGGCAGGGCGCAGTGCGTATCTGGCTGTGTCCACTCACCCACGGGAGACGGGCAGGCAGGGCGCAGTGCGGATCTGGCCGTGTCCACTCACCCACGGGAGACCGGCAGGCAGGGCGCAGTGCGGATCTGGCTGTGTCCACTCACCCACGGGAGACGGGCAGGCAGGGCGCAGTGCGGATCCGGCTGTGTCCACTCACCCACGGGAGATGGGCAGAGACGGTGCTGTGTGGATCTGGCTATGTCCACTGACCCACGGCAGATGGGCAGGCAGGGCGCAGTACGGATCTGGCTGTGTCCACTCACCCACGGCAGGCGGTCAGGCAGGGCGCAGTGTGGATCTGGCTGTGTCCACTCACCCACGGCAGACGGTAAGGCAGGGCGCAGTTCGGATATGGCTGTGTCCACTCACCCACCGCAGACGGGCAGGCAGGGCGCAGTGCAGATCGGGCTGTGTCCACTCGCCCACGGGAGACGGGCAGGCAGGGCGCAGTGCGGATCTGGCTGTGTCCACTCACCCACGGCAGGCGGTCAGGCAGGGCGCAGTGCGGATATGGCTGTGTCCACTCACCCACGGCAGACGGTCAGGCAGTGCGCAGTGCGGATCTGGCTGTGTCCACTCACCCACGGGAGACGGGCAGGCAGGGCGCAGTGCGGTTCTGGCTGTGTCCACTCACCCACGGGAGACGGGTAGTCAAGGCGCAGTGCGGATCTGGCTGTGTCCACTCACCCACTGGAGACGTTCAGAGAGGGTGCTGTGTGGATCTGGCTATGTCCACTGACCCACGGCAGATGGGCAGGCAGGGCGCAGTACGGATCTGGCTGTGTCCACTCACCCACGGCAGGCGGTCAGGCAGGGTGCAGTGCGGATCTGGCTGTGTCCACTCACCCACGGGAGACGGGCAGGCAGGGCGCAGTGCGGATCTGGCTGTGTCCACTCACCCACGGGAGACGGGCATGCAGGGCGCAGTGCGGATCTGGCTGTGTCCACTCACCCACGGGAGACGGGTAGGAAGGGCGCAGTGCGGATCTGGCTGTGTCCACTCACCCACGGGAGACGGGCAGGCAGGGCGCAGGGCGGATCTGGCTTTGTCCACTAACCCACGGGAGATGGGCAGAGACGGTGCTGTGTGGATCTGGCTATGTCCACTGACCCACGGCAGACGGGCAGGCAGGGCGCAGTACGGATCTGGCTGTGTCCACTCACCCACGGCAGGCGGTCAGGCAGGGCGCAGTACGGATCTGGCTGTGTCCACTCACCCACGGGAGACGGGCAGGCAGGGCGCAGTGCGGATCTGGCTGTGTCCACTCACCCACGGGATACGGGCAGGCAGGGCGCAGTGCAGATCTGGCTGTGTCCACTCACCCACGGGAGACGGGCAGGCAGGGCGCAGTGCGATTTTGGCTGTGTCCACTCACCCACAGGAGATGGGCAGGCAGGTCGCAGTGGGGATCTGGCTGTGTACACTCACCCACGGGAGACTGGCAGGTAGGGCGCAGTGCGGATCTGGCTGTGTCCACTCACCCACGGCAGACGGGCAGGCAGGGCGCAGAGCGGATCCGGGTGTGTCCACTCACCCACGGGAGATGGGCAGAGACGGTGCTGTGTGGATCTGGCTATGTCCACTGTCCCACGGCAGACGGGCAGGCAGGGCGCAGTACGGATCTCCTGTGTCCACTCGCCCACAGGAGACGGGCAGGCAGGGCGCAGTGCGTATCTGGCTGTGTCCACTCGCCCACGGGAGACGGGCAGGCAGGGCGCAATGCGGATCTGGCTGTGTCCACTCACCCACGGCAGGCGGTCAGGCAGGGTGCTGTGCGGATCTGGCTATGTCCACGCACCCACAGCAGGCGGTCAGCCAGGGCGCAGTGCGGATCTGGCTGTGTCCAGTCACCCACGGCAGACGGTCAGGCAGGGTGCAGTACGGATCTGGCTGTGTCCACTCACTTACGGCAGACGGGCAGGCAGGGCGAAGAGCGGATCCGGCTGTGTCCACTCACCCACGGGAGATGGGCAGAGACGGTGCTTTGTGGATCTGGCTATGTCCACTGTCCTACGGCAGACGGGCAGGCAGGGCGCAGTACGGATCTGGCTGTGTCCACTCACCCACGGCAGGCGGACAGGCAGGGCGCAGTGCGGAACTGGCTGTGTCCACTCACCCACGGCAGGTGGTCAGGCAGGGCATAGTGCGGATCTGGCTGTGTCCACTCACCCACGGCAGACGGGCAGGCAGGGCGCAGTGCGGATCTGGCTGTGTCCACTCACCCACGGCAGACGGTCAGGCAGGGCGTAGTGCGGATCTGGCTGTGTCCACTCACCCACGGCAGACGGGCAGGCAGGGCGCAGTGTGGATCTGGCTGTGTCCACTCACCCACGGCAGATGGTCAGGCAGGGCGCAGTGCGGATCTGGCTGTGTCCACTCACCCACGGCAGACCGGCAGGCAGGGCGCAGTGCGGATCTGGCTGTGTCCACTCACCCACGGCAGACGGTCAGGCAGGGCGCAGTGCGGATCTGGCTGTATCCACTCACCCACGGCAGGCGGTCAGGCAGGGTGCAGTGTGGATCTGGCTGTGTCCACGCACCCACAGCAGGCAGTCAGCCAGGGCGCAGTGCGGATCTGGCTGTGTCCACTGACCCACGGCAGACGGGCAGGCAGGGCGCAGTACGGATCTAGCTCTGTCCACTCACCCACGGCAGGCGGTCAGGCAGGGCGCAGTGCGGATCTGGCTGTGTCCACTCACCCACGGCAGGCGGTCAGGCAGGGCGTAGTGCGGATCTGGCTGTGTACACTCATTCACGGCAGACGGGCAGGCAGGGCGCAGTGTGGATCTGGCTGTGTCCACTCACCCACGGGAGACGGGTAGGAAGGGCGCAGTGCGGATCTGGCTTTGTCCACTCACCCACGGCAGGCGGTCAGGCAGGGTGCAGTGCGGATCTGGCTGTGTCCACTCACCCACGGGAGACGGGCAGGCAGGGCGCAGTGCGGATCTGGCTGTGTCCACTCACCCAAGGCAGACGGTCAGGCAGGGCGCAGTGCGGATCTGGCTGTGTCCACTCACCCACGGCAGGCGGTCAGGCAGGGTGCAGTGCGGATCTGGCTGTGTCCACTCACCCACGGTAGACGGGCAGGCAGGGCGCAGTGCGGATCTGGCTGTGTCCACTCAACTACGGGATACGGGCAGGCAGGGCGCAGAGCGGATCCGGCTGTGTCCACTCACCCACGGGAGATGGGCAGAGACGGTGCTGTGTGGATCTGGCTATGTCCACTGTCCCACGGCAGACGGGCAGGCAGGGCGCAGTACGGATCTGGCTGTGTCCACTCACCCACGGCAGGCGGACAGGCAGGGCGCAGTGCGGAACTGGCTGTGTCCACTCACCCACGGCAGGTGGTCAGGCAGGGCGTAGTGCGGATCTGGCTGTGTCCACTCACCCACGGCAGACGGGCAGGCAGGGCGCAGTGCGGATCTGGCTGTGTCCACTCACCCACGGCAGACGGTCAGGCAGGGCGCAGTGCGGATGTGGCTGTGTCCACTCACCCACGGCAGACGGTCAGGCAGGGCGCATTGCGGATCTGGCTGTGTCCACTGACCCACGGCAGACGGGTAGGCAGGGCGCAGTACGGATCTAGCTGTGTCCACTCACCCACGGCAGGCGGTCAGGCAGGGCGTAGTGCGGATCTGGCTGTGTCCACTAACCCACAGCAGACGGGCAGGCAGGGCGCAGTGCGGATATGGCTGTGTCCACTCGCCCACGGGAGACTGGCTGGCAGGCGCAGTGCAGATCTGGGTGTGTCTACTGACCCACGGCAGGCGGTCAGGCAGGGCGCAGTGCGGATCTGGCTGTGTCCACTCACCCACGGCTGACGGTCAGGCAGGGCGCAGTGCGGATCTGGCTGTGTCCACTCACCCACGGCAGGCGGTCAGGCAGGGCAGAGTGTGGATCCGGCTGTGTCCACGCACCCACAGCAGGCGGTCAGCCAGGGCGCAGTGCGGATCTGGCTGTGTCCACTCACCCACGGCAGGTGGGCAGGCAGGGCGCAGTGAGGATCTGGCTGTGTCCACTCATTCACGGCAGACGGTCAGGCAGGGCACAGTGCGGATCTGGCTGTGTCCACTCGCCCACGGGAGACGGGCAGGCAGGGCGCAGTGCGGATCTGGCTGTGTCCACTCATTCACGGCAGACGGTCAGGCAGGGCACAGTGCGGATCTGGCTGTGTCCACTCACCCACGGCAGGCGGTCTGGCAGGGCGCAGTGCGGACCTGGCTGTGTCCACGCACCCACGGCAGGCGGTCAGCCAGGGCGCAGTGCGGAATTGGCTGTGTCCACTCACCCATGGCAGACGGTCAGGCAGGGCGCAGTACGGATCTGGCTGTGTCCACTTACCCACGGCAGTCGGGCAGGCAGGGCGCAATGCGGATCTGGCTGTGTCCACTCACCCACGGCAGACGGACAGGCAGGGCGCAGTGCGGATATGGTTGTGTCCACTCACCCACGGGAGATGGGCAGAGACGGTGCTGTGTGGATCTGGCTATGTCCACTGTCCTACGGCAGACGGGCAGGCAGGGCGCAGTACGGATCTGGCTGTGTCCACTCACCCACGGCAGGCGGACAGGCAGGGCGCAGTGCGGAACTGGCTGTGTCCACTCACCCACGGCAGGTGGTCAGGCAGGGCATAGTGCGGATCTGGCTGTGTCCACTCACCCACGGCAGACGGGCAGGCAGGGCGCATTGCGGATCTGGCTGTGTCCACTCACCCACGGCAGACGGTCAGGCAGGGCGTAGTGCGGATCTGGCTGTGTCCACTCACCCACGGCAGACGGGCAGGCAGGGCGCAGTGTGGATCTGGCTGTGTCCACTCACCCACGGCAGATCGTCAGGCAGGGCGCAGTGCGGATCTGGCTGTGTCCACTCACCCACGGCAGACCGGCAGGCAGGGCACAGTGCGGATCTGGCTGTGTCCACTCGCCCACGGGAGACGGGCAGGCAGGGCGCAGTACGGATCTGGCTGTGTCCACTAACCCACGGCAGGCGGTCAGGCAGTGCGCAGTGCGGATCTGGCTGTGTCCACTCACCCACGGCA
Organism: Microcebus murinus; assembly: GCF_040939455.1. Taxonomy (NCBI): domain Eukaryota; kingdom Metazoa; phylum Chordata; class Mammalia; order Primates; family Cheirogaleidae; genus Microcebus; species Microcebus murinus. The sequence goes on along the minus strand of NC_134125.1, from coordinate 31,160,241 downwards.
AACGGTCAGGCAGGGCGCAGTGCGGATCTGGCTGTATCCACTCACCCACGGAAGGCGGTCAGGCAGGGTGCAGTGTGGATCTGGCTGTGTCCACGCACCCACAGCAGGCGGTCAGCCAGGGCGCAGTGCGGATCTGGCTGTGTCCACTGACCCACGGCAGACGGGCAGGCAGGGCGCAGTACGGATCTAGCTGTGTCCACTCACCCACGGCAGGCGGTCAGGCAGGGCGCAGTGCGTATCTGGCTGTGTCCACTCACCCACGGCAGGCGGTCAGGCAGGGCGTAGTGCGGATCTGGCTGTGTACACTCATTCACGGCAGACGGGCAGGCAGAGCGCAGTGTGGATCTGGCTGTGTCCACTCACCCACGGGAGACGGGTAGGAAGGGCGCAGTGCGGATCTGGCTTTGTCCACTCACCCACGGCAGGTGGTCAGGCAGGGTGCAGTGCGGATCTGGCTGTGTCCACTCACCCACGGGAGACGGGCAGGCAGGGCGCAGTGCGGATCTGGCTGTGTCCACTCACCCAAGGCAGACGGTCAGGCAGGGCGCAGTGCGGATCTGGCTGTGTCCACTCACCCACGGCAGGCGGTCAGGCAGGGTGCAGTGCGGATCTGGCTGTGTCCACTCACCCACGGGAGACGGGCAGGCAGGGCGCAGTGCGGATCTGGCTGTGTCCACTCAACCACGGGATACGGGCAGGCAGGGCGCAGAGCGGATCCGGCTGTGTCCACTCACCCATGGGAGATGGGCAGAGACGGTGCTGTGTGGATCTGGCTATGTCCACTGTCCCACGGCAGACGGGCAGGCAGGGCGCAGTACGGATCTGGCTGTGTCCACTCACCCACGGCAGGCGGACAGGCAGGGCGCAGTGCGGAACTGGCTGTGTCCACTCACCCACGGCAGGAGGTCAGGCAGGGCGTAGTGCGGATCTGGCTGTGTCCACTCACCCACGGCAGACGGGCAGGCAGGGCGCAGTGTGGATCTGGCTGTGTCCACTCACCCACGGCAGACGTTCAGGCAGGGCGCAGTGCGGATCTGGCTGTGTCCACTCACCCACGGCAGACGGTCAGGCAGGGCGCATTGCGGATCTGGCTGTGTCCACTGACCCACGGCAGACGGGTAGGCAGGGCGCAGTACGGATCTAGCTGTGTCCACTCACCCACGGCAGGCGGTAAGGCAGGTTGCAGTGCGGATCTGGCTGTGTCCACTCACCCACGGGAGATGGGCAGGCAGGGCGCAGTGCGGATCTGGCTGTGTCCACTCACCCACGGGAGATGGGCAGGCAGGGCGCAGTGTGGATCTGGCTTTGTCCACTCACCCACGGGAGACGGGCAGGCAGGGTTCAGTGCGGATTTGGCTGTGTCCACTCACCCACGGGAGACGGGCAGGCAGGGCGCAGTGCGTATCTGGCTGTGTCCACTCACCCACGGGAGATGGGCAGGCAGGGCGCAGTGCGGATCTGGCTGTGTCCACTCACCCACGGGAGACGGGCAGGCAGGGCGCAGTGCGGATCTGGCTGTGTCCACTCACCCACGGGAGACGGGCAGGCAGGGCGCAGAGCGGATCCGGCTGTGTCCACTCACCCACGGGAGATGGGCAGAGACGGTGCTGTGTGGATCTGGCTATGTCCACTGACCCACGGCAGACGGGCAGGCAGGGCGCAGTGCGGATCTGGCTGTGTCCACTCACCCACGGCAGACGGTCAGGCAGGGCGCAGTGCGGATGTGGCTGTGTCCACTCACCCACGGCAGACGGTCAGGCAGGGCGCATTGCGGATCTGGCTGTGTCCACTGACCCACGGCAGACGGGTAGGCAGGGCGCAGTACGGATCTAGCTGTGTCCACTCACCCACGGCAGGCGGTCAGGCAGGGCGCAGTGCGGATCTGGCTGTGTCCACTCACCCACGGGAGACGGGCAGGCAGGGCGCAGTGCGATTTTGGCTGTGTCCACTCACCCACGGGAGACGGGCAGGCAGGGCGCAGTGCGTATCTGGCTGTGTCCACTCGCCCATGGGAGACGGGCAGGCATGGCGCAGTGTGGATCTGGCTATTTCCACTCACCTTCGGGAGACGGGCAGGCAGGGCGCAGTGCGGATCTAGCTGTGTCCACTCACCCACGGGAGACGGGCAGGCAGGGCGCAGTGCGGATCCGGCTGTGTACACTCACCCACGGGAGATGGGCAGAGACGGTGCTGTGTAGATCTGGCTATGTCCACTGACCCACGGCAGGCGGTCAGGCAGGGCGTAGTGCGGATCTGGCTGTGTCCACTAACCCACAGCAGACGGGCAGGCAGGGCGCAGTGCGGATATGGCTGTGTCCACTCGCCCACGGGAGACGGGCTGGCAGGCGCAGTGCAGATCTGGGTGTGTCTACTGACCCACGGCAGGCGGTCAGGCAGGGCGCAGTGCGGATCTGGCTGTGTCCACTCACCCACGGCTGACGGTCAGGCAGGGCGCAGTGCGGATCTGGCTGTGTCCACTCACCCACGGCAGGCGGTCAGGCAGGGCAGAGTGTGGATCCGGCTGTGTCCACGCACCCACAGCAGGCGGTCAGCCAGGGCGCAGTGCGGATCTGGCTGTGTCCACTCACCCACGGCAGGTGGGCAGGCAGGGCGCAGTGAGGATCTGGCTGTGTCCACTCATTCACGGCAGACGGTCAGGCAGGGCACAGTGCGGATCTGGCTGTGTCCACTCGCCCACGGGAGACGGGCAGGCAGGGCGCAGTGCGGATCTGGCTGTGTCCACTCATTCACGGCAGACGGTCAGGCAGGGCACAGTGCGGATCTGGCTGTGTCCACTCACCCACGGCAGGCGGTCTGGCAGGGCGCAGTGCGGACCTGGCTGTGTCCACGCACCCACGGCAGGCGGTCAGCCAGGGCGCAGTGCGGAATTGGCTGTGTCCACTCACCCATGGCAGACGGTCAGGCAGGGCGCAGTACGGATCTGGCTGTGTCCACTTACCCACGGCAGTCGGGCAGGCAGGGCGCAGTGCGGATCTGGCTGTGTCCACTCACCCACGGCAGACGGACAGGCAGGGCGCAGTGCGGATATGGTTGTGTCCACTCACCCACGGGAGATGGGCAGAGACGGTGCTGTGTGGATCTGGCTATGTCCACTGTCCTACGGCAGACGGGCAGGCAGGGCGCAGTACGGATCTGGCTGTGTCCACTCACCCACGGCAGGCGGACAGGCAGGGCGCAGTGCGGAACTGGCTGTGTCCACTCACCCACGGCAGGTGGTCAGGCAGGGCATAGTGCGGATCTGGCTGTGTCCACTCACCCACGGCAGACGGGCAGGCAGGGCGCAGTGCGGATCTGGCTGTGTCCACTCACCCACGGCAGACGGTCAGGCAGGGCGTAGTGCGGATCTGGCTGTGTCCACTCACCCACGGCAGACGGGCAGGCAGGGCGCAGTGTGGATCTGGCTGTGTCCACTCACCCACGGCAGATCGTCAAGCAGGGCGCAGTGCGGATCTGGCTGTGTCCACTCACCCACGGCAGACCGGCAGGCAGGGCACAGTGCGGATCTGGCTGTGTCCACTCGCCCACGGGAGACGGGCAGGCAGGGCGCAGTACGGATCTGGCTGTGTCCACTAACCCACGGCAGGCGGTCAGGCAGTGCGCAGTGCGGATCTGGCTGTGTCCACTCACCCACGGCAAACGGTCAGGCAGGGCGCAGTGCGGATCTGGCTGTATCCACTCACCCAAGGAAGGCGGTCAGGCAGGGTGCAGTGTGGATCTGGCTGTGTCCACGCACCCACAGCAGGCGGTCAGCCAGGGCGCAGTGCGGATCTGGCTGTGTCCACTGACCCACGGCAGACGGGCAGGCAGGGCGCAGTACGGATCTAGCTGTGTCCACTCACCCACGGCAGGCGGTCAGGCAGGGCGCAGTGCATATCTGGCTGTGTCCACTCACCCACGGCAGGCGGTCAGGCAGGGCGTAGTGCGGATCTGGCTGTGTACACTCATTCACGGCAGACGGGCAGGCAGGGCGCAGTGTGGATCTGGCTGTGTCCACTCACCCACGGGAGACGGGTAGGAAGGGCGCAGTGCGGATCTGGCTTTGTCCACTCACCCACGGCAGGTGGTCAGGCAGGGTGCAGTGCGGATCTGGCTGTGTCCACTCACCCACGGGAGACGGGCAGGCAGGGCGCAGTGCGGATCTGGCTGTGTCCACTCACCCAAGGCAGACGGTCAGGCAGGGCGCAGTGCGGATCTGGCTGTGTCCACTCACCCACGGCAGGCGGTCAGGCAGGGTGCAGTGCGGATCTGGCTGTGTCCACTCACCCACGGGAGACGGGCAGGCAGGGCGCAGTGCGGATCTGGCTGTGTCCACTCAACCACGGGATACGGGCAGGCAGGGCGCAGAGCGGATCCGGCTGTGTCCACTCACCCATGGGAGATGGGCAGAGACGGTGCTGTGTGGATCTGGCTATGTCCACTGTCCCACGGCAGACGGGCAGGCAGGGCGCAGTACGGATCTGGCTGTGTCCACTCACCCACGGCAGGCGGACAGGCAGGGCGCAGTGCGGAACTGGCTGTGTCCACTCACCCACGGCAGGAGGTCAGGCAGGGCGTAGTGCGGATCTGGCTGTGTCCACTCACCCACGGCAGACGGGCAGGCAGGGCGCAGTGTGGATCTGGCTGTGTCCACTCACCCACGGCAGACGTTCAGGCAGGGCGCAGTGCGGATCTGGCTGTGTCCACTCACCCACGGCAGACGGTCAGGCAGGGCGCATTGCGGATCTGGCTGTGTCCACTGACCCACGGCAGACGGGTAGGCAGGGCGCAGTACGGATCTAGCTGTGTCCACTCACCCACGGCAGGCGGTAAGGCAGGTTGCAGTGCGGATCTGGCTGTGTCCACTCACCCACGGGAGATGGGCAGGCAGGGCGCAGTGCGGATCTGGCTGTGTCCACTCACCCACGGGAGATGGGCAGGCAGGGCGCAGTGTGGATCTGGCTTTGTCCACTCACCCACGGGAGACGGGCAGGCAGGGTTCAGTGCGGATTTGGCTGTGTCCACTCACCCACGGGAGACGGGCAGGCAGGGCGCAGTGCGTATCTGGCTGTGTCCACTCACCCACGGGAGATGGGCAGGCAGGGCGCAGTGCGGATCTGGCTGTGTCCACTCACCCACGGGAGACGGGCAGGCAGGGCGCAGTGCGGATCTGGCTGTGTCCACTCACCCACGGGAGACGGGCAGGCAGGGCGCAGAGCGGATCCGGCTGTGTCCACTCACCCACGGGAGATGGGCAGAGACGGTGCTGTGTGGATCTGGCTATGTCCACTGACCCACGGCAGACGGGCAGGCAGGGCGCAGTACGGATCTGGCTGTGTCCACTCACCCAAGGCAGGCGGTCAGGCAGGGCGTAGTGCGGATCTGGCTGTGTCCACTCACCCACGGGAGATGGGCAGGCAGGGCGCAGTGCGGATCTGGCTGTGTCCACTCACCCACAGCAGACGGTCATGCAGGGCGCAGTGCGGATCTGGCTGTGTCCACTCACCCACGGCAGGCGGTCAAGCAGGGCGCAGTGCGGATCTGGATGTGTCCACGCACCCACAGCAGGCGGTCAGTCAGGGCGCAGTGCGGATCTGGCTGTGTCCACTGACCCACGGCAGACGGGCAGGCAGGGCACAGTACGGATCTGGCTGTGTCCCCAAACCCACGGCAGGCGGTCAGGCAGGGCGCAGTGCGGATCTGGCTGTGTCCACTCACCCACGGCAGGCGGTCAGGCAGGGCGTAGTGCGGATCTGGCTGTGTCCACTCACCCACGGCAGACGGGCAGGCAGGGCGCAGTGCGGATCCGGCTGTGTCCACTCACCCACGGCAGACGGTCAGGCAGGGCGCAGTGCAGATGTGGCTGTGTCCACTTGCCCACGGAGGACGGGCAGGCAGGGCGCAGTGCGGATCTGGCTGTGTCCACTCAACCACGGCAGGCGGTCAGGCAGGGCGCAGTGGGGATCTGGCTGTGTCCACTCGCCCACGAAGACGTGAGGCAGGGCCAGTGCGGATCTGGCTGTGTCCACTCACCCACGGGAGACGGGCAGGCAGGGCGCAGTGCGGATCTGGCTGTGTCCACTCACCCACGGGAGACGGGTAGGCAAGGCACAGTGCGGATCTGGCTGTGTCCACTCACCCACGGGAGACGGGCTGAGACGGTGCTGTGTGGATCTGGCTATGTCCACTGACCCACGGCAGACGGACAGGCAGGGCGCAGTACGGATCTGGCTGTGTCCACTCACCCACGGCAGGCGGTCAGGCAGGGTGCAGTGCGGATCTGGCTGTGTCCACTCACCCACGAGAGACGGGCAGGCAGGGCACAGTGCGGATCTGGCTGTGTCCACTCACCCACGGGAGACGGGCAGGCAGGGCGCAGTGCGGATCTGGCTGTGTCCACTCACCCACGGGAGACGGGCAGGCAGGGCGCAGTGCGATTTTGGCTGTGTCCACTCACCCACGGGAGACGGGCAGGCAGGGCGCAGTGCGTATCTGGCTGTGTCCACTCGCCCATGGGAGACGGGCAGGCAGGGCGCAGTGTGGATCTGGCTATGTCCACTCACCTTCGGGAGACGGGCAGGCAGGGCGCAGTGCGGATCTGGCTGTGTCCACTCACCCACGGGAGACGGGCAGGCAGGGCGCAGTGCGGATCCGGCTGTGTACACTCACCCACGGGAGATGGGCAGAGACGGTGCTGTGTAGATCTGGCTATGTCCACTGACCCACGGCAGGCGGTCAGGCAGGGCGTAGTGCGGATCTGGCTGTGTCCACTAACCCACAGCAGAAGGGCAGGCAGGGCGCAGTGCGGATATGGCTGTGTCCACTCGCCCACGGGAGACGGGCAGGCAGGGCGCAGTGCGGATCTGGCTGTGTCTACTGACCCACGGCAGGCGGTCAGGCAGGGCGCAGTGCGGATCTGGCTGTGTCCACGCACCCACGGCTGACGGTCAGGCAGGGCGCAGTGCGGATCTGGATGTGTCCACTCACCCACGGCAGGCGGTCAGGCAGGGCAGAGTTTGGATCCGGCTGTGTCCACGCACCCACAGCAGGCGGTCAGCCAGGGCGCAGTGCGGATCTGGCTGTGTCCACTCACCCACGGCAGGTGGTCAGGCAGGGCGTAGTGCGGATCTGTCTGTGTCCACTCACCCACGGCAGGCGGGCAGGCAGGGCGCAGTGAGGATCTGGCTGTGTCCACTCATTCACGGCAGACGGTCAGGCAGGGCACAGTGCGGATCTGGCTGTGTCCACTCGCCCACGGGAGACGGGCAGGCAGGGCGCAGTGCGGATCTGGCTGTTCCACTCATTCACGGCAGACGGTCAGGCAGGGCACAGTGCGGATCTGGCTGTGTCCACTCACCCACGGCAGGCGGTCTGGCAGGGCGCAGTGCGGACCTGGCTGTGTCCACGCACCCACAGCAGGCGGTCAGCCAGGGCGCAGTGCGGAATTGGCTGTGTCCACTCACCCATGGCAGACGGTCAGGCAGGGCGCAGTACGGATCTGGCTGTGTCCACTCACCCACGGCAGTCGGGCAGGCAGGGCGCAGTGCGGATCTGGCTGTGTCCACTCACCCACGGCAGACGGACAGGCAGGGCGCAGTGCGGATCTGGCTGTGTCCACTCACCCACGGCAGACGGGTAGGCAGGGCGCAGTGCGGATCTGGCTGTGTCCACTCACCCACGGGAGACGGGCAGGCACGGCGCAGTGCGGATCTGGCTGTGTACACTCACCAACGGGAAACGGGTAGGCAAGGCGCAGTGCGGATCTGGCTGTGTCCACTCACCCACGGGAGACGGGCAGAGACGGTGCTGTGTGGATCTGGCTATGTCCACTGACCCACGGCAGACGGGCAGGCAGGGCGCAGTACGGAGCTGGCTGAGTCCGCTCACCCACGGCAGGCGGTCAGGCAGGGTGCAGTGTGGATCTGGCTGTGTCCACTCACCCACGGGAGACGGGCAGGCAGGGCGCAGTGCGGATCTGGCTGTGTCCACTCACCCACGGGAGACGGTCAGGCAGGGCGCAGTGCGGATCTGGCTGTGTCCACTCACCCACGGGAGACGGGCAGGCAGGGCGCAGTGCGGATCTGGCTGTGTCCACTCGCCCACGGGAGAGGGGCAGGCAGGGCGCAGTGCGGATCTGGCTGTGTCCACTCTCCCACGGGAGACGGGCAGGCAGGGCGCAGTGCGGATCTGGCTGTGTCCACTCGCCCACGGGAGACGGGCAGGCAGGGCGCAGTGCGGATCCGGCTGTGTCAACTCACCCACGGGAGATGGGCAGAGACGGTGCTGTGTGGATCTGGCTATGTCCACTGACCCACGGCAGACGGGCAGGCAGGGCGCAGAACGGATCTGGCTGTGTCCACTCACCCACGGCAGGCGGTCAGGCAGGGTGCAGTGCGGATCTGGCTGTGTCCACTCACCCACGGCAGGCGGTCAGGCAGGGCGCAGTGCGGATCTGGCTGTGTCCACGCACCCACAGCAGGCGGTCAGCCAGGGCGCAGTGCGGATCTGGCTGTGTCCACTACCCCACGGCAGGCGGTCAGGCAGGGCGCAATGTGCATCTGGCTGTGTCCACTCACCCACGGCAGGCGGTCAGGCAGGGCGTAGTGCGGATCTGGCTGTGTCCACTCACCCACGGCAGACGGGCAGGCAGAGCGCAGTGCGGATCTGGCTGTGTCCACTCACCCACGGCAGACGGGCAGGCAGGGCACAGTGCGGATCTGGCTGTGTCCACTCGCCCACGGGAGACGGGCAGGCAACGCGCAGTGCGGATCTGGCTGTGTCCACTCACCCACGGCAGGCGGTCAGGCAGGGCGCAGTGCGGATCTGGCTGTGTCCACTCACCCACGGCAGACGGTCAGGCAGTGCGCCGTGCGGATCTGGCTGTGTCCACTCACCCACGGCAGGCGGTCAGGCAGGGCGCAGTGCGGATCTGGCTGTGTCCACGCACCCACAGCAGGCGGTCAGCCAGGGCGCAGTGCGGATCTGGCTGTGTCCACTCACCCACGGCAGGCGGTCAGGCAGGGCCAGGGCGGATATGGCTGTGTCCACTAACTCACGGCAGACGGTCAGGCAGGGCGCAGTGCGGATCTGGTTGTGTCCACACACTCACGGGAGACGGGCAGGGAGGGCGCAGTGCGGTTCTGGCTGTGTCCACTCACCCACGGGAGACGGGCAGGCAAGGCGCAGTGCGGATCTTGTGTGTGCACTCACCCACGGGAGAAGGGCAGAGACGGTGCTGTGTGGATCTGGCTATGTCCACTGACCCACGGCAGACGGGCGGGCAGGGCGCAGTACGGATCTGGCTGTGTCCACTCACCCACGGCAGGCGGTCAGGCAGGGCGCAGTGCGGATCTGGCTGTGTCCACTCACCCACGGGAGACGGGCAGGCAGGGCGCAGTGCGAATCTGGCTGTGTCCACTCACCCACGGGAGACGGGCAGGCATGGCGCAGTGCGGATCTGGCTGTGTCCACTCACCCACGGGAGACGGGCAGGCAGGGCGCAGTGCGGATCCGGCTGTGTACACTCACCCACGGGAGATGGGCAGAGACGGTGCTGTGTAGATCTGGCTATGTCCACTGACACATGGCAGGCGGTCAGGCAGGGCGTAGTGCGGATCTGGCTGTGTCCACTAACCCACAGCAGACGGGCAGGCAGGGCGCAGTGCGGATATGGCTGTGTCCACTCGCCCACGGGAGACGGGCAGGCAGGGCGCAGTGCGGATCTGGCTGTGTCTACTGACCCACGGCAGGCGGTCAGGCAGGGCGCAGTGCGGATCTGGCTGTGTCCACTCACCCACGGCTGACGGTCAGGCAGGGCGCAGTGCGGATCTGGCTGTGTCCACTCACCCACGGCAGGCGGTCAGGCAGGGCAGAGTGTGGATCCGGCTGTGTCCACGCACCCACAGCAGGCGGTTAGCCAGGGCGCAGTGCGGATCTATCTGTGTCCACTCACCCACGGCAGGTGGTCAGGCAGGGCGTAGTGCGGATCTGGCTGTGTCCACTCACCCACGGCAGGCGGGCAGGCAGGGCGCAGTGAGGATCTGGCTGTGTCCACTCATTCACGGCAGACGGTCAGGCAGGGCACAGTGCGGATCTGGCTGTGTCCACTCGCCCACGGGAGACGGGCAGGCAGGGCGCAGTGCGGATCTGGCTGTGTCCACTCATTCACGGCAGACGGTCAGGCAGGGCACAGTGCGGATCTGGCAGTGTCCACTCACCCACGGCAGACGGTCAGGCAGGGCGCAGGGCGGATCTGGCTGTGTCCACTCACCCACGGGAGACGGGCAGGCAGGGCGCAGTGCGGATCTGGCTGTGTACACTCACCCACGGGAAACGGGTAGGCAAGGCGCAGTGCGGATCTGGCTGTGTCCACTCACCCACGGGAGACGGGCAGAGACGGTGCTGTGTGGATCTGGCTATGTCCACTGACCCACGGCAGACGGGCAGGCAGGGCGCAGTACGGAGCTGGCTGAGTCCGCTCACCCACGGCAGGCGGTCAGGCAGGGTGCAGTGTGGATCTGGCTGTGTCCACTCACCCACGGGAGACGGGCAGGCAGGGCGCAGTGCGGATCTGGCTGTGTCCACTCACCCACGGGAGACGGGCAGGCAGGGCGCAGTGCGGATCTGGCTGTGTCTACTCACCCACGGGAGACGGGCAGGCAGGGCGCAGTGCAGATCTGGCTGTGTCCACTCGCCCACGGGAGAGGGGCAGGCAGGACGCAGTGCGGATCTGGCTGTGTCCACTCGCCCACGGGAGACGGGCAGGCAGGGCGCAGTGCGGATCTGGCTGTGTCCACTCGCCCACGGGAGACGGGCAGGCAGGGCGCAGTGCGGATCCGGCTGTGTCAACTCACCCACGGGAGATGGGCAGAGACGGTGCTGTGTGGATCTGGCTATGTCCACTGACCCACGGCAGACGGGCAGGCAGGGCGCAGTACGGATCTGGCTGTGTCCACTCACCCACGGCAGGCGGTCAGGCAGGGTGCAGTGCGGATCTGGCTGTGTCCACTCACCCACGGCAGGCGGTCAGGCAGGGCGCAGTGCGGTTCTGGCTGTGTCCACGCACCCACAGCAGGCGGTCAGCCAGGGCGCAGTGCGGATCTGGCTGTGTCCACTACCCCACGGCAGGCGGTCAGGCAGGGCGCAATGTGGATCTGGCTGTGTCCACTCACCCACGGCAGGCGGTCAGGCAGGGCGTAGTGCGGATCTGGCTGTGTCCACTCACCCACGGCAGACGGGCAGGCAGAGCGCAGTGCGGATCTGGCTGTGTCCACTCACCCACGGCAGACGGGCAGGCAGGGCACAGTGCGGATCTGGCTGTGTCCACTCGCCCACGGGAGACGGGCAGGCAACGCGCAGTGCGGATCTGGCTGTGTCCACTCGCCCACGGCAGGCGGTCAGGCAGGGCGCTGTGCGGATCTGGCTGTGTCCACTCACCCACGGCAGACGGTCAGGCAGTGCGCCGTGCGGATCTGGCTGTGTCCACTCACCCACGGCAGGCGGTCAGGCAGGGCGCAGTGCGGATCTGGCTGTGTCCACGCACCCACAGCAGGCGGTCAGCCAGGGCGCAGTGCGGATCTGGCTGTGTCCACTCACCCACGGCAGGCGGTCAGGCAGGGCCAGGGCGGATATGGCTGTGTCCACTAACTCACGGCAGACGGTCAGGCAGGGCGCAGTGCGGATCTGGTTGTGTCCACACACTCACGGTAGACGGGCAGGCAGGGCGCAGTGCGGTTCTGGCTGTGTCCACTCACCCACGGGAGACGGGCAGGCAGGGCGCAGTGCGGATCTGGTTGTGTCCACACACTAACGGGAGACGGGCAGGCAGGGCGCAGTGCGGATCTGGCTGTGTCCACTCACCCACGGGAGACGGGTAGGCAAGGCGCAATGCGGATCTGGCTGTGTCCACTCACCCACGGGAGACGGGCAGAGACGGTGCTGTGTGGATCTGGCTATGTCCACTATCCCACGGCAGAAGGGTAGGCAGGGCGCAGTACGGAGCTGGCTGAGTCCACTCACCTACGGCAGGTGGTCAGGCAGGGTGCAGTGTGGATCTGGCTGTGTCCATTCACCCACGGGAGACGGGCAGGCAGGGCGCAGTGCTGATCTGGCTATGTCCACTCACCCACGGGAGACGGGCAGGCAGGGCGCAGTGCGGATCTGGCTGTGTCCACTCGCCCACGGGAGATGGGCAGGCAGGGCGCAGTACGGATCTGGCTGTGTCCACTCGCCCACGGGAGACGGGCAGGCAGGGCGCAGTGCGGATCTGGCTGTGTCCACTCGCCCACGGGATACGGGTAGGCAGGGCGCAGTGCGTATCCGGCTGTGTCCACTCACCCACGGGAGACGGGCAGGCAGGGCGCAGTGCTGATCTGGCTGTGTCCACTCACCCACGGCAGGCGGTCAGGCAGGGTGCAGTGCGGATCTGGCTGTGTCCACTCACCCACGGGAGACGGGCAGGCAGGGCACAGTGCGGATCTGGCTGTGTCCACTCACCCACGGCAGACGGGCAGGCAGGGCGCAGTGCGGATCTGGCTGTGTCCACTCACCCACGGGAGACGGGCAGGCAGAACGCAGTGCGATTTTGGCTGTGTCCACTCACCCACGGGAGACGGGCAGGCAGGGCACAGTGCCTATCTGGCTGTGTCCACTCGCCCATGGGAGACGGGCAGGCAGGGCGCAGTGTGGATCTGGCTGTGTCCACTCACCCACGGGAGACGGGCAGGCAGGTCGCAGTGCGGATCTGGCTGTGTCCACTCACCCACGGGAGACGGGCAGGCAGGGCGAAGTGCGGATCCGGCTGTGTCCACTCACCCACGGGAGATGGGCAGAGACGGTGCTGTCTGGATCTGGCTATGTCCACTGACCCACGGCAGACGGGCAGGCAGGGCGCAGTACGGATCTGGCTGTGTCCACTCACCCACGGCAGACGGTCAGGCAGGGCGCAGTGCGGATCTGGCTGTGTCCACTCACCCACGGCAGACGGGCAGGCAGGGCGCGGTGCGGATCTGGCTGTGTCCACTCGCCCACGGGAGACAGGCAGGCAGGGCGAAGTGCGGATGTGGCTGTGTCCACTCACCAACAGCAGACTGGCAGGCAGGGTGCAGTGCGGATATGACTGTGTCCACTCGCCCACGGGAGACGGGCAGGCAGTGCGCAGTGCGGATCTGGCTATGTCTACTCACCCACGGCAGACGGTCAGGCAGGGCGCAGTGCGGATCTGCCTGTGTCCACTCACCCACGGCAGACGGGCAGGCAGGGCGCAGTGCGGATCTGGCTGTGTCCACTCGCCCACGGGAGACGGGCAGGCACGGTGCAGTGCGGATCTGGCTGTGTCCACTCACACACGGCAGGCTGTCAGGCAGGGCGCAGTGCGGATATGGCTGTGTCCACTCACCCACGGCAGACGGTCAGGCAGGGCACCGTGCGGATCTGGCTGTGTCCACTCACTCACGGCAGGCGGTCAGGCAGTGCGCAGTGCGGATCTGGCTGTGTCCACTCACCCACGGGAGATGGGCAGGCAGGGCGCAGTGCAGATCTGGCTGTGTCCACTCACCCACGGGAGACGGGCAGATAGGGCGCAGTGCGGATTTGGCTGTGTCCACTCACCCACGGGAGACGGGCAGGCAGGGCGCAGTGCGTATCTCGCTGTGTCCACTCGCCCACGGGAGACCGGCAGGCAGGGCGCAGTGCGGATCTGGCTGTGTCCACTCACCCACGGGAGACGGGCAGGCAGGGCGCAGTGCGGATCTGGCTGTGTCCACTCACTGACGGGAGACGGGCAGGCAGGGCGCAGTGCGGATCTGGCTGTGTCCACTCACCCACGGGAGACGGGCAGGCAGGGCGCAGTGCGGATCTGGCTGTGTCCACTCACCCACGGGAGACGGGCAGGCAGGGCGCAGTGCGGATCTGGCTGTGTCCACTCGCCCACGGCAGACGGTCATGCAGGGCGCAGTTCGGATCTGGCTGTGTCCACTCGCCCACGGGAGACGGGCAGGCAGGGCGCAGTGCGGACCTGGCTGTGTCCACTCACCCACGGCAGACGGGCAGGCAGGGCGCAGTGCGGATCTGGCTGTGTCCACTCACCCACGGGAGACGGGCAGGCAGGGCGCAGTGCGGATCCGGCATGTCCACTCACCCACGGGAGATGGGCAGAGACGGTGCTGTGTGGATCTGGCTATGTCCACTGACCCACGGCAGACGGGCAGGCAGGGCGCAGTACTGATCTGGCTGTGTCCACTCAACCATGGCAGACGGGCAGGCAAAGCGCAGTGCGGATCTGGCTGTGTCCACTCACCCACGGCAGACGGTCAGGCAGGGCGCAGTGCGGATCTGGCTGTGTCCACTCACCCACGGCAGACGGGCAGGCAGGGCGCAGTGCGGATCTGGCTGTGTCCACTCGCACACGGGAGACGGGCAGGCACGGCGCAGTGCGGATCTGGCTGTGTCCACTCACACACGGCAGGCTGTCAGGCAGGGCGCAGTGCGGATATGGCTGTGTCCACTCACCCACGGCAGACGGTCAGGCAGGGCGCCGTGCGGATCTGGCTGTGTCCACTCACCAACGGCAGGCGGTCAGGCAGGGCGCAATGTGGATCTGGCTGTGTCCACGCACCCACAGCAGGCGGTCAGCCAGGGCACAGTGCGGATCTGGCTGTGTCCACTCACCCACGGCAGGCGGTCAGGCAGGGCCAGTGCGGATATGGCTGTGTCCACTCACCCACGGCAGACGGTCAGGCAGGGCGCAGTGCGGATCTGGCTGTGTACACACACACACGGGAGACGGGCAGGCAGGGCGCAGTGCGGATCTGGCTGTGTCCACTCACCCACGGGAGACGTGCAGGCAAGGCGCAGTGCGGATCTTGTGTGTGCACTCACCCACGGCAGACGGGCAGAGAAGGTGCTGTGTGGATCTGGCTGTGTCCACTCACCCACGGGAGACGGGCAGGCAGGGCGCAGTGCGGATCTGGCTGTATCCACTCACTGACGGGAGACGGGCAGGCAAGGCGCAGTGCGGATCTGGCTGTGTCCACTCACCAACGGGAGACGGGCAGGCAGGGCGCAGTGCGGATCTGGCTGTGTCCACTCACCCACGGTAGACGGGCAGGCAGGGCGCAGTGCGGATCTGGCTGTGTACACTCGCCCACGGCAGACGGTCAGGCAGGGCGCATTTCGGATCTCGCTGTGTCCACTCGCCCACGGGAGACGGGCAGGCAGGGCGCAGTGCGGATCTGGCTGTGTCCACTCGCCCACGGGAGACGGGCAGGCAGGGCGCAGTGCGGATCCGGCTGTGTCCACTCACCCACGGGAGAAGGGCAGAGACGGTGCTGTGTGGATCTGGCTATGTCCACTGACCCACGGCAGACGGGAATGGAGGGCGCAGTACGGATCTGGCTGTGTCCACTCACCCACGGCAGGAGGTCAGGCAGGGCGCAGTACGGATCTGGCTGTGTCCACTCACCCACGGCAGACGGGCAGGCAGGGCGCAGTACGGATCTGGCTGTGTCCACTCATCCACGGCAGGCGGTCAGGCAGGGTGCAGTGCGGATCTGGCTGTGTCCACTCACCCACCGGAGACGGGCAAGGAGGGCGCAGTGCGGATCTGGCTGTGTCCACTCACCCACGGGTGATGGGCAGGCAGGGCGCAGTGCAGATCTGGCTGTGTCCACTCACCCACGGGAGACGTGCAGCCAGGGCGCAGTGCGGATTTGGCTGTGTCCACTCACCCACGGGAGACGGGCAGGCAGGGCGCAATGCGGATCTGGCTGTGTCCACTCGCCCACGGGAGACGGGCAGGCAGGGCGCAGTGCGGATCCGGCTTTGTCCACTCACCCACGGGAGATGGGCAGAGACGGTGCTGTGTGGATCTGGCTATGTCCACTGACCCACGGCAGACGGGAAGGCAGGGCGCAGTACGGATCTGGCTGTGTCCACTCATCCACGGCAGGCGGTCAGGCAGGGTGCAGTGCGGATCTGGCTGTGTCCACTCACCCACGGGAGACGGGCAAGCAGGGCGCAGTGCGGATCTGGCTGTGTCCACTCACCCACGGGAGATGGGCAGGCAGGGCGCAGTGCAGATCTGGCTGTGTCCACTCACCCACGGGAGACGGGCAGGCAGGGCGCAGTGCGGATTTGGCTGTGTCCACTCACCCACGGGAGACGGGCAGGCTGGGCGCAATGCGGATCTGGCTGTGTCCACTCGCCCACGGGAGACGGGCAGGCAGGGAGCAGTGCGGATCAGGCTGTGTCCACTCACCCACGGGAGATGGGCAGAGACGGTGCTGTGTGGATCTGGCTATGTCCACTGACCCACGGCAGACGGGAAGGCAGGGCGCAGTATGGATCTGGCTGTGTCCACTCACCCACGGCAGGCGGTCAGGCAGGGCGTAGTGCGGATCTGGCTGTGTCCACTCACCCACGGAAGACGGGCAGTCAGAGCGCAGTGCGGATCTGGCTGTGTCCACTCACCCACGGCAGACGGTCAGGCAGGGCGCAGTGCGGATCTGCCTGTGTCCACTCACCCACGGCAGACGGGCAGGCAGGGCGCAGTGCGGATCTGGCTGTGTCCACTCGCCCACGGCAGACGGGCAGGCACGGTGCAGTGCGGATCTGGCTGTGTCCACTCACACACGGCAGGCTGTCAGGCAGGGCGCAGTGCGGATATGGCTGTGTCCACTCACCCACGGCAGACGGTCAGGCAGGGCACCGTGCGGATCTGGCTGTGTCCACTCACTCACGGCAGGCGGTCAGGCAGTGCGCAGTGCGGATCTGGCTGTGTCCACTCACCCACGGGAGATGGGCAGGCAGGGCGCAGTGCAGATCTGGCTGTGTCCACTCACCCACGGGAGACGGGCAGATAG
This sequence comes from Microcebus murinus, assembly GCF_040939455.1. Classification (NCBI taxonomy): domain Eukaryota; kingdom Metazoa; phylum Chordata; class Mammalia; order Primates; family Cheirogaleidae; genus Microcebus; species Microcebus murinus. Next base: position 31,143,385 of record NC_134125.1, on the reverse strand, counting down.
GGCGCAGTGCGGATTTGGCTGTGTCCACTCACCCACGGGAGACGGGCAGGCAGGGCGCAGTGCGTATCTCGCTGTGTCCACTCGCCCACGGGAGACCGGCAGGCAGGGCGCAGTGCGGATCTGGCTGTGTCCACTCACCCACGGGAGACGGGCAGGCAGGGCGCAGTGCGGATCTGGCTGTGTCCACTCACTGACGGGAGACGGGCAGGCAGGGCGCAGTGCGGATCTGGCTGTGTCCACTCACCCACGGGAGACGGGCAGGCAGGGCGCAGTGCGGATCTGGCTGTGTCCACTCACCCACGGGAGACGGGCAGGCAGGGCGCAGTGCGGATCTGGCTGTGTCCACTCGCCCACGGCAGACGGTCATGCAGGGCGCAGTTCGGATCTGGCTGTGTCCACTCGCCCACGGGAGACGGGCAGGCAGGGCGCAGTGCGGACCTGGCTGTGTCCACTCACCCACGGCAGACGGGCAGGCAGGGCGCAGTGCGGATCTGGCTGTGTCCACTCACCCACGGGAGACGGGCAGGCAGGGCGCAGTGCGGATCCGGCATGTCCACTCACCCACGGGAGATGGGCAGAGACGGTGCTGTGTGGATCTGGCTATGTCCACTGACCCACGGCAGACGGGCAGGCAGGGCGCAGTACTGATCTGGCTGTGTCCACTCAACCACGGCAGACGGGCAGGCAAAGCGCAGTGCGGATCTGGCTGTGTCCACTCACCCACGGCAGACGGTCAGGCAGGGCGCAGTGCGGATCTGGCTGTGTCCACTCACCCACGGCAGACGGGCAGGCAGGGCGCAGTGCGGATCTGGCTGTGTCCACTCGCACACGGGAGACGGGCAGGCACGGCGCAGTGCGGATCTGGCTGTGTCCACTCACACACGGCAGGCTGTCAGGCAGGGCGCAGTGCGGATATGGCTGTGTCCACTCACCCACGGCAGACGGTCAGGCAGGGCGCCGTGCGGATCTGGCTGTGTCCACTCACCAACGGCAGGCGGTCAGGCAGGGCGCAGTGCGGATCTGGCTGTGTCCACGCACCCACAGCAGGCGGTCAGCCAGGGCACAGTGCGGATCTGGCTGTGTCCACTCACCCACGGCAGGCGGTCAGGCAGGGCCAGTGCGGATATGGCTGTGTCCACTCACCCACGGCAGACGGTCAGGCAGGGCGCAGTGCGGATCTGGCTGTGTACACACACCCACGGCAGACGGTCAGGCAGGGGGCAGTGCGGATCTGGCTGTGTCCACTCACCCACGGCAGGCGGTCAGGCAGGGCGCAGTGCGGATCTGGCTGTGTCCACTCACCCATGGGAGACGGGCAGGCAGGGCGCAGTGCGATTTTGGCTGTGTCCACTCACCCACGGGAGACGGGCAGGCAGGGCGCAGTGCCTATCTGGCTGTGTCCACTCGCCCATGGGAGACGGGCAGGCAGGGCGCAATGGGGATCTGGCTGTGTCCACTCACCCACGGGAGATGGGCAGGCAGGGCGCAGTGCGGATCTGGCTGTGTCCACTCACCCACGGGAGACGGGCAGTCAGGGCGCAGTGCGGATCCGGCTGTGTCCACTCACCCACGGGAGATGGGCAGAGACGGTGCTGTGTGGATCTGGCTATGTCCACTGACCCACGGCAGGCGGTCAGGCAGGGCGTAGTGCGGATCTGGCTGTGTCCACTCACCCACGGCAGACGGGAAGGCAGGGCGCAGTACGGATCTGGCTGTGTCCACTCGCCCACGGGAGACGGGCAGGCAGGGCGCAGTGCGGATCTGGCTGTGTCCACTCACCCACGGCTGACGGTCAGGCAGGGCGCAGTGCGGATCTGGCTGTGTCCACTCACCCACGGCAGGCGGTCAGGCAGGGCGCAGTGTGGATCCGGCTGTGTCCACGCACCCACAGCAGGCGATCAGCCAGGGCGCAGTGCGGATCTGGCTGTGTCCACTCACCCACGGCAGGTGGTCAGGCAGGGCGTAGTGCGGATCTGGCTGTGTCCACTCACCCAAGGCAGGTGGGCAGGCAGGGCGCAGTGGGGATCTGGCTGTGTCCACTCACCCACGGCAGACGGTCAGGCAGGGCGCAGTGCGGATCTGGCTGTGTCCACTCACCCACGGCAGACGGGCAGGCAGGGCGCAGTGCGGATCTGGCTGTGTCCACTCGCCCACGGGAGACGGGCATGCAGGGCGCAGTGCGGATCTGGCTGTGTCCACTCACCCACGAGAGACGGGCAGGCAGGGCGCAGTGCGGATTTGGCTGTGTCCACTCGCCCACGGCAGGCGGTCAGGCAGGGCGCAGTGCGGATCTGGCCGTGTCCACTCGCCCACGGGAGATGGGCAGAGACGGTGCTGTGTGGATCTGGCTATGTCCACTGACCCACGGCACACGGGAAGGCAGGGCGCAGTACGGATCTGACTGTGTCCACTCACCCACGGCAGGCGGTCAGGCAGGGCGCAGTACGGATCTGGCTGTGTCCACTCACCCACGGCAGGCGGTCAGGCAGGGCGCAGTGCGGATCCGGCTGTGTCTACTCACCCACGGGAGATGGGCAGAGACGGTGCTGTGTGGATCTGGCTATGTCCAATGACCCACGGCAGACGGGAAGGCAGGGCGCAGTACGGATCTGGCTGTGTCCACTCACCCATGGCAGGCGGTCAGGCAGGGCGCAGTACGGATCTGGCTGTGTCCACTCACCCATGGCAGGCGGTCAGGCAGGGTGCAGTGCGGATCTGGCTGTGTCCACTCACCCACGGGAGACGGGCAGGCAGGGCACAGTGCGGATCTGGCTGTGTCCACTCACCAACGGGAGACGGGCAGGCAGGGCGCAGTGCGGATCTGGCTGTGTCCACTCACCCACGGGAGACGGGCAGGCAGGGCGCAGTGCGATTTTGGCTGTGTCCACTCACCCACGGGAGACGGGCAGGCAGGGCGCAGTGCTATCTGGCTGTGTCCACTCGCCCATGGGAGACGGGCAGGCAGGGCGCAGTGTGGATCTGGCTGTGTCCACTCACCCACGGGAGACGGGCAGGCAGGGCGTAGTGCGGATCTGGCTGTGTCCACTCACCCACGGGAGACGGGCAGGTAGGGCGCAGTGCGGATCCGGCTGTGTCCACTCACCCACGGGAGATGGGCAGAGACGGTGCTGTGTGGATCTGGCTATGTCCACTGACCCACGGCAGGAGGTCAGGCAGGGCGTAGTGGGGATCTGGCTGTGTCCACTCACCCACGGCAGACGGGAAGGCAGGGCGCAGTGTGGATCTGGCAGTGTCCACTCACCCACGGCTAACGATCAGGCAGGGCACAGTGAGGATCTGGCTGTGTCCACTCACCCACGGCAGGCGGTCAGGCATGGCGCAGTGTGGATCCGGCTGTGTCCACGCACCCACAGCAGGCGGTCAGCCAGGGCGCAGTGCGGATCTGGCTATGTCCACTGACCCACGGCAGACGGGCAGGCAGGGCCCAGTACGGAGATGGCTGAGTCCACTCACCCACGGCAGGCGGTCAGGCAGGGTGCAGTGTGGATCTGGCTGTGTCCACTCACCTACGGGAGACGGGCAGGCAGGGCGCAGTGCGGATCTGGCTGTGTCCACTCACCAACGGGAGACGGGCAGGCAGGGCGCAGTGCGGATCTGGCTGTGTCCACTCACCCACGGGAGACGGGCAGGCAGGGCGCAGTGCGGATCTGGCTGTGTCCACTCGCCCACGGCAGACGGTCAGGCAGGGCGCATTTCGGATCTGGTTGTGTCCACTCGCCCACGGGTGACGGGCAGGCAGGGCGCAGTGCGGATCTGGCTGTGTCCACTCGCCCACGGGAGACGGGCAGGCAGGGCGCATTGCGGATCCGGCTGTGTCCACTCACCCACGGGAGAAGGGCAGAGACTGTGCTGTGTGGATCTGGCTATGTCCACTGACCCACGGCAGACGGGAATGGAGGGCGCAGTACGGATCTGGCTGTGTCCACTCACCCACGGCAGGAGGTCAGGCAGGGCGCAGTACGGATCTGGCTGTGTCCACTCACCCACGGCAGACGGGCAGGCAGGGCGCAGTACGGATCTGGCTGTGTCCACTCACCCACGGCAGGCGGTCAGGCAGGGTGCAGTGCGGATCTGGCTGTGTCCACTCACCCACGGGAGACGGGCAAGCAGGGCGCAGTGCGGATCTGGCTGTGTCCACACACCCACGGGAGATGGGCAGGCAGGGCGCAGTGCAGATCTGGCTGTGTCCACTCACCCACGGGAGACGGGCAGGTAGGGCGCAGTGCGGATTTGGCTGTGTCCACTCACCCACGGGAGACGGGCAGGCAGGGCGCAATGCGGATCTGGCTGTGTCCACTCGCCCACGGGAGACGGGCAGGCAGGGCGCAGTGCGGATCCGGCTGTGTCCACTCACCCACGGGAGATGGGCAGAGACGGTGCTGTGTGGATCTGGCTATGTCCACTGACCCACGGCAGACGGGAAGGCAGGGCGCAGTACGGATCTGGCTGTGTCCACTCACCCACGGCAGGCGGTCAGGCAGGGCGTAGTGCGGATCTGGCTGTGTCCACTCACCCACGGAAGACGGGCAGGCAAAGCGCAGTGCGGATCTGGCTGTGTCCACTCACCCACGGCAGACGGTCAGGCAGGGCGCAGTGCGGATCTGCCTGTGTCCACTCACCCACGGCAGACGGGCAGGCAGGGCGCAGGGCGGATCTGGCTGTGTCCACTCGCCCACGGGAGACGGGCAGGCACGGCGCAGTGCGGATCTGGCTGTGTCCACTCACACACGGCAGGCTGTAAGGCAGGGCGCAGTGCGGATATGGCTGTGTCCACTCACCCACGGCAGACGGTCAGGCAGGGCACCGTGCGGATCTGGCTGTGTCCACTCACTCACGGCAGGCGGTCAGGCAGGGCGCAGTGCGGATCAGGCTGTGTCCACTCACCCACGGGAGATGGGCAGGCAGGGCGCAGTGCAGATCTGGCTGTGTCCACTCACCCACGGGAGACGGGCAGATAGGGCGCAGTGCGGATTTGGCTGTGTCCACTCACCCACGGGAGACGGGCAGGCAGGGCGTGGTGCGTATCTGGCTGTGTCCACTCGCCCACGGGAGACCGGCAGGCAGGGCGCAGTGCGGATCTGGCTGTGTCCACTCACCCACGGGAGACGGACAGGCAGGGCGCATTGCGGATCTGGCTGTGTCCACTCACCCACGGGAGACGTGCAGGCAAGGCGCAGTGCGGATCTTGTGTGTGCACTCACCCACGGCAGACGGGCAGAGAAGGTGCTGTGTGGATCTGGCTATGTCCACTGACCCACGGCAGACGGGCGGGTAGGTCGCAGTACGGATCTGGCTGTGTCCACTCACCCACGGCAGGCGGTCAGGCAGGGTGCAGTGCGGATCTGGCTGTGTCCACTCACCCACGGGAGACGGGCAGGCAGGGCGCAGTGCGGATCTGGCTGTGTCCACTCACCCACGGGAGACGGGCAGGCAGGGCGCAGTGCGGATCTGGCTGTGTCCACTCACCCACGGGAGACGGGCAGAGACGGTGCTGTGTGGATCTGGCTATGTCCACTGACCCACGGCAGACGGGCGGGCAGGGTGCAGTACGGATCTGGCTGTGTATACTCACCAACGGCAGGCGGTCAGGGAGGGCGCAGTGCGGATATTGCTGTGTCCACTCACCCACGGCAGACGGTCAGGCAGGGGGCAGTGCGGATCTGGCTGTGTCCACTCACCCACGGGAGACGGGCAGAGACGGTGCTGTGTGGATCTGGCTATGTCCACTGACCCACGGCAGGCGGTCAGGCAGGGCGCAGTGCGGATATGGCTGTGTCCACTCACCCACGGCAGACTGTCAGGCAGGGGGCAGTGCGGATCTGGCTGTGTCCTCTCACCCACGGGAGACGGGCAGGCAGGGCGCAGTGCGGATCTGGCTGTGTCCACTCACCCACGGGAGACGGGCAGGCAAGGCGCAGTGCGGATCTGGCTGTGTCCACTCGCCCACGGGAGACGGGCAGGCACGGCACAGTGCGGATCTGGCTGTGTCCATTCACACACGGCAGGCTGTCAGGCAGGGCGCAGTGCGGATATGGCTGTGTCCACTCACACACGACAGACGGTCAGGCAGTGCGCAGTGCGGATCTGGCTGTGTCCACTCACCCACGGCAGGCGGTCAGGCAGGGCGCAGTGCGGATCTGGCCATGTCCACTCACACACGGGAGATGGGCATGCAGGGCGCAGTGCAGATCTGGCTGTGTCCAGTCACCCACGGGACACGGGCAGGCAGAGCGCAGTGCGGATTTGGCTGTGTCCACTCACCCACGGGAGACGGGCAGGCAGGGCGCAGTGCGTATCTGGCTGTGTCCACTCGCCCACGGGAGACGGGCAGGCAGAGCGCAGTGCGGATCTGGCCGTGTCCACTCACCCACGGGAGACCGGCAGGCAGGGCGCAGTGCGGATCTGGCTGTGTCCACTCACCCACGGGAGACGGGCAGGCAGGGCGCAGTGCGGATTTGGCTGTGTCCACTCACCCATGGCATACGGGCAGGCAGGGCGCAGTGCGGATCCGGCTGTGTCCACTCACCCACGGGAGATGGGCAGAGACGGTGCTGTGTGGATCTGGGTATGTCCACTGACCCACGGCAGACGGGAAGGCAGGGCGCAGTACGGATCTGGCTGTGTCCACTCACCCACGGAAGACGGGCAAGCAGGGCGCAGTGCGGATCTGGCTGTGTCCACTCACCCACGGCAGGAGGTCAGGCAGGGCGCAGTACGGATCTGGCTGTGTCCACTCACCCATGGCATACGGGCAGGCAGGGCGCAGTACGGATCTGGCTGTTTCCTCTCACCCACGGGAGACGGGCAAGCAGGGCGCAGTGCGGATCTGGCTGTGTCCACTCACCCACGGGAGATGGGCAGGCAGGGCGCAGTGCAGATCTGGCTGTGTCCACTCACCCACGGGAGACGGGCAGGCAGGGCGCAGTGCGGATTTGGCTGTGTCCACTCACCCACGGGAGACGGGCAGGCAGGGCGCAGTGCGTATCTGGCTGTGTCCACTCGCTCACGGGAGACGGGCAGGCAGGGCGCAGTGCGGATCTGGCCGTGTCCACTCACCCACGGAAAGCGGTCAGGCAGGGCGCAGTGCGGATCTGGCTATGTCCACGCACCCACAGCAGGCGGTCAGCCAGGGTAGAGTGCGGATCTGGCTGTGTCCACTCACCCACGGCCGGCGGTCAGGCAGGGCCAGTGCGGATATGGCTGTGTCCACTCACCCACGGCAGACGGTCAGGCAGGGCGCAGTGCGGATCTGGCTTTGTCCACACACCCACGGGAGACGGGCAGGCAGGGCGCAGTGCGGATCTGGCTGTGTCCACTCACCCACGGGAGACGGGCAGCCAAGGCGCAGTGCGGATCTTGTGTGTGCACTCACCCACGGGAGACGGGCAGAGACGGTGCTGTGTGGATCTGGCTATGTCCACTGACCCACGGCAGACGGGCGGGCAGGGCGCAGTACGGACCTGGCTGTGTATACTCACCCACGGCAGGCGGTCAGGGAGGGCGCAGTGCGGATATTGCTGTGTCCACTCACCCACGGCAGACGGTCATTCAGGGGGCAGTGCGGATCTGGCTGTGTCCACTCACCCACGGGAGACGGGCAGAGACTGTGCTGTGTGGATCTGGCTATGTCCACTGACCCATGGCAGGCGGTCAGGCAGGGCGCAGTGCGGATATCGCTGTGTCCACTCACCCACGGCAGACTGTCAGGCAGGGGGCAGTGCGGATCTGGCTGTGTCCTCTCACCCACGGGAGACGGGCAGGCAGGGCACAGTGCGGATCTGGCTGTGTCCACTCATCCACGGCAGACGGTCAGGCAGGGCGCCGTGCGGATCTGGCTGTGTCCACGCACCCACGGCAGGCGGTCAGGCAGGGCGCAGTGCGGATCTGGCTGTGTCCACGCACCCACAGCAGGCGGTCAGCCAGGGCACAGTGCGGATCTGGCTCTGTCCACTCACCCACGGCAGGCGGTCAGGCAGGGCCAGTGCGGATATGGCTGTGTCCACTCACCCACGGCAGACGGTCAGGCAGGGCGCAGTGCGGATCTGGCTGTGTCCACACACCCACGGGAGACGGGCAGGCAGGGCGCAGTGCGGATCTGGCTGTGTCCACTCCCCAAGGGAGACGTGCAGGCAAGGCGCAGTGCGGATCTTGTGTGTGCACTCACCCACGGCAGACGGGCAGAGACGGTGCTGTGTGGATCTGGCTATGTCCACTGACCCACGGCAGACGGGGGGGTAGGGCGCAGTACGGATCTGGCTGTGTCCACTCACCCACGGCAGGCGGTCAGGCAGGGTGCAGTGCGGATCTGGCTGTGTCCACTCACCCACGGGAGACGGGCAGGCAGGGCGCAGTGCGGATCTGGCTGTGTCCACTCACCCACGGGAGACGGGCAGGCAGGGCGCAGTGCGGATCTGGCTGTGTCCACTCACCCACGGGAGACGGGTAGAGACGGTGCTGTGTGGATCTGGCTATGTCCACTGACCCACGGCAGACGGGCGGGCAGGGCGCAGTACGGATCTGGCTGTGTATACTCACCCACGGCAGGCGGTCAGGGAGGGCGCAGTGCGGATATTGCTGTGTCCACTCACCCACGGCAGACGGTCAGGCAGGGCGCAGTGCGGATATGGCTGTGTCCACTCACCCACGGCAGACTGTCAGGCAGGGGGCAGTGCGGATCTGGCTGTGTCCTCTCACCCACGGGAGACGGGCCGGCAGGGCGCAGTGCAGATCTGGCTGTGTCCACTCACCCACGGGAGACGAGCAGGCAAGGCGCAGTGCGGATCTGGCTGTGTCCACTCGCCCACGGGAGACGGGCAGGCACGGCGCAGTGCGGATCTGGCTGTGTCCACTCACACACGGCAGGCTGTCAGGCAGGGCGCAGTGCGGATATGGCTGTGTCCACTCACACACGGCAGTCGGTCAGGCAGGGCGCCGTGAGGATCTGGCTGTGTCCACTCACCCACGGCAGGCGGTCAGGCAGGGCGCAGTGCGGATCTGGCCGTGTCCACTCACACACGGGAGATGGGCAGGCAGGGCGCAGTGCAGATCTGGCTGTGTCCAGTCACCCACAGGAGACGGGAAGGCAGGGCGCAGTGCGGATTTGGCTGTGTCCACTCACACACGGGAGACGGGCAGGCAGGGCGCAGTGCGTATCTGGCTGTGTCCACTCGCCCACGGGAGACGGGCAGGCAGGGCGCAGTGCGGATCTGGCCGTTTCCACTCACCCACGGGAGACCGGCAGGCAGGGCGCAGTGCGGATCTGGCTGTGTCCACTCACCCATGGGAGACGGGCAGGCAGGGCGCAGTGCGGATCTGGCTGTGTCCACTCGCCCACGGGAGACGGGCAGGCATGTCGAAGTGCGGATCCGGCTGTGTCCACTCACCCACGGGAGATGGGCAGTGACGGTGCTGTGTGGATCTGGCTATGTCCACTGACCCACGGCAGACGGGAAGGCAGGGCGCAGTACGGATCTGGCTGTGTCCACTCACCCACGGGAGACGGGCAAGCAGGGCGCAGTGCGGATCTGGCTGTGTCCACTCACCCACGGCAGGAGGTCAGGCAGGGTGCAGTACGGATCTGGCTGTGTCCACTCACCCACGGCATACGGGCAGGCAGGGCGCAGTACGGATCTGGCTGTGTCCACTCACCCACGGGAGACGGGCAAGCAGGGCGCAGTGCGGATCTGGCTGTGTCCACTCACCCACGGGAGATGGGCAGGCAGGGCGCAGTGCAGATCTGGCTGTGTCCACTCACCCACGGGAGACGGGCAGGCAGGGCGCAGTGCGGATTTGGCTGTGTCCACTCACCCACGGGAGACGGGCAGGCAGGGTGCAGTGCGTATCTGGCTGTGTCCACTCGCTCACGGGAGACGGGCAGGCAGGGCGCAGTGCGGATCTGGCCGTGTCCACTCACCCACGGCAGGCGGTCAGGCAGGGCGCAGTGCGGATCTGGCTGTGTCCACGCACCCACAGCAGGCGGTCATCCAGGACAGAGTGCGGATCTGGCTGTGTCCACTCACCCACGGCAGGCGGTCAGGCAGGGCCAGTGCGGATATGGCTGTGTCCACTCACCCACGGCAGACGGTCAGGCAGGGCGCAGTGCGGATCTGGCTTTGTCCACACTCACGGGAGACGGGCAGGCAGGGCGCAGTGCGGATCTGGCTGTGTCCACTCACCCACGGGAGACGGGCAGGCAAGGCGCAGTGCGGATCTTGTGTGTGCACTCACCCACGGGAGACGGGCAGAGACGGTGCTGTGTGGATCTGGCTATGTCCACTGACCCACGGCAGACGGGCGGGCAGGGCGCAGTACGGATCTGGCTGTGTCCACTCACCCACGGCAGGCGGTCAGGCAGGGTGCAGTGCGGATCTGGCTGTGTCCACTCACCCACGGGAGACGGGCAGGCAGGGCGCAGTGCGGATCTGGCTGTGTCCACTCACCCACGGGAGACGGGCAGGCAGGGCGCAGTGCGGATATGGCTGTGTCCACTCACCCACGGGAGACGGGCAGAGACGGTGCTGTGTGGATCTGGCTATGTACACTGACCCACGGCAGACGGGCGGGCAGGGCGCTGTACGGATCTGGCTGTGTCCACTCACCCACGGCAGGCGGTCAGGGAGGGCGCAGTGTGGATATTGCTGTGTCCACTCACCCACGGCAGACGGTCAGGCAGGGGGCAGTGCGGATCTGGCTGTGTCCACTCACCCACAGCAGGCGGTCAGGCAGGGCCAGTGCGGATATGGCTGTGTCCACTCACCCTCGGCAGACGGTCAGGCAGGGCGCAGTGCGGATCTGGCTTTGTCCACACACCCACGGGAGACGGGCAGGCAGGGCGCAGTGCGGATCTGGCTGTGTCCACTCACCCACGGGAGACGGGCAGGCAAGGCGCAGTGCGGATCTTGTGTGTGCACTCACCCACGGGAGACGGGCAGAGACGGTGCTGTGTGGATCTGGCTATGTCCACTGACCCACGGCAGACGGGCGGGCAGGGCGCAGTACGGATCTGGCTGTGTCCACTCACCCACGGCAGGCGGTTAGGCAGGGCGCAGTGCGGATCTGGCTGTGTCCACTCACCCACGGCAGGCGGTCAGCCAGGGCGCAGTGCGGATCTGGCTGTGTCCACTGACCCACGGCAGACGGGCAGGCAGGACGCAGTGCGGATCTGGCTGTGTCCACTCACCCACGGGAGACGGGCAGTCAGGGTGCAGTGCGGATTTGGCTGTGTCCACTCACCCACGGCAGGCGGTTAGGCAGGGCGCAGTGCGGATCTGGCTGTGTCCACTCACCCACGGCAGACGGTCAGGCAGGGCGCAGTGCAGATCTGGCTGTGTCCACTCACCCACGGCAGGCGGTCAGACAGGGCGCATTGCAGATCTGGCTGTTTCCACACACCCAAGGGAGACGGGCAGGCAGGGCGCAGTGCGGATCTGGCTGTGTCCACTCACCCACGGGAGACGGGCAGGCAAGGCGCAGTGCGGATCTTGTGTGTGCACTCACCCACGGCAGACGGGCAGAGACGGTGCTGTGTGGATCTGGCTATGTCCACTGACCCACGGCAGACGGGCGGGTAGGGCGCAGTACGGATCTGGCTGTGTCCACTCACCCACGGCAGGCGGTCAAGCAGGGTGCAGTGCGGATCTGGCTGTGTCCACTCACCCACGGGAGACGGGCAGGCAGGGCGCAGTGCGGATCTGGCTGTGTCCACTCACCCACGGGAGACGGGCAGGCAGGGCGCAGTGCGGATCTGGCTGTGTCCACTCACCAACCGGAGACGGGCAGAGACGGTGCTGTGTGGATCTGGCTATGTCCACTGACCCACGGCAGACGGGCGGGCAGGGCGCAGTACGGATCTGGCTGTGTATACTCACCCACGGCAGGCGGTCAGGGAAGGCGCAGTGCGGATATTGCTGTGTCCACTCACCCACGGCAGACGGTCATTCAGGGGGCAGTGCGGATCTGGCTGTGTCCAATCACCCACGGCAGGCGGTCAGGCAGGGCCAGTGCGGATATGGCTGTGTCCACTCACCCTCGGCAGACGGTCAGGCAGGGCGCAGTGCGGATCTGGCTTTGTCCACACACCCACGGGAGACGGGCAGGCAGGGCGCAGTACGGATCTGGCTGTGTCCACTCACCCACGGGAGACGGGCAAGCAGGGCGCAGTGCGGATCTGGCTGTGTCCACTCACCCACGGGAGACGGGCAGGCAAGGCGCAGTGCGGATCTTGTGTGTGCACTCACCCACGGGAGACGGGCAGAGACGGTGCTGTGTGGATCTGCCTATGTCCACTGACCCACGGCAGACGGGCGGGCAGGGCGCAGTACGGATCTGGCTGTGTCCACTCACCCACGGCAGGCGGTCAGGGAGGGCGCAGTGTGGATATTGCTGTGTCCACTCACCCACGGCAGACGGTCAGGCAGGGCCAGTTTGGATATGGCTGTGTCCACTCACCCACGGCAGACGGTCAGGCAGGGCGCAGTGCGGATCTGGCTTTGTCCACACACCCACGGGAGACGGGCAGGCAGGGCGCAGTGCGGATCTGGCTGTGTCCACTCACCCACGGGAGACGGGCAGGCAAGGCGCAGTGCGGATCTTGTGTGTGCAATCACCCACGGGATACGGGCAGAGACGGTGCTGTGTGGATCTGGCTATGTCCACTGACCCACGGCAGACGGGCGGGCAGGGCGCAGTACGGATCTTGCTGTGTCCACTCAACCACGGCAGGCGGTCAGGCAGGGTGCAGTGCGGATCTGGCTGTGTCCACTCACCCACGGGAGACGGGCAGGCAGGGCGCAGTGCGGATCTGGCTGTGTCCACTCACCCACGGGAGACGGGCAGGCAGGGCGCAGTGCGGATCTGGCTGTGTCCACTCACCCACGGGAGACGGGCAGAGACGGTGCTGTGTGGATCTGGCTATGTCCACTGACCCACGGCAGACGGGCGGGCAGGGCGCAGTACGGATCTGGCTGTGTCCACTCACCCACGGAAGGCGGTCAGGGAGGGCGCAGTGCGGATCTGGCTGTGTCCACGCACCCACGGCAGGCGGTCAGCCAGGGCGCAGTGCGGATCTGGCTGTGTCCACTGACCCACGGCAGACGGGCAGGCAGGGCGCAGTGCGGATCTGGCTGTGTCCACTCACCCACGGGAGATGGGCAGAGACGGTGCTGTGTGGATCTGGCTATGTCCACTGACCCATGGCAGACGGGCAGGCAGGGCGCAGTACGGATCTGGCTGTGTCCACTGACCCACGGCAGACGGGCAGGCAGAGCGCAGTGCGGATCTGGCTGTGTCCACTCACCCACGGCAGACGGTCAGGCAGGGCGCAGTGCGGATCTGGCTGTGTCCACTCACCCACGGCAGACGGGCAGGCAGGGCGCAGTGCGGATCTGGCTGTGTCCACTCGCCCACGGGAGACGGGCAGGCACGGCGCAGTGCGGATCTGGCTGTGTCCACTCACACACGGCAGGCTGTCAGGCAGGGCGCAGTGCGGATCTGGCTGTGTCCACTCACCCACGGCAGACGGTCAGGCAGGGCGCCGTGCGGATCTGGCTGTGTCCACTCCCCCACGGCAGGCGGTCAGGCAGGGCGCAGTGCGGATCTGGCGGTATCCACGCACCCACGGCAGGCGGTCAGCCAGGGCGCAGTGCGGATCTGGCTGTGTCCACTCACCCACGGCAGGCGGTCAGGCAGGGCCAGTGCGGATATGGCTGTGTCCACTCACCCACGGCACACGGTCAGGAAGGGCGCAGTGCTGATTTGGCTGTGTCCACACACCCAAGGGAGACGGGCAGGCAGGGCGCAGTGCGGATCTGGCTGTGTCCACTCACCCACGGGAGACGGGCAGGCAAGGCGCAGTGCGGATCTTGTGTGTGCACTCACCCACGGCAGACGGGCAGAGACGGTGCTGTGTGGATCTGGCTATGTCCACTGACCCACGGCAGACGGGCGGGTAGGGCGCAGTACGGATCTGGCTGTGTCCACTCACCCACGGCAGGCGGTCAGGCAGGGTGCAGTACGGATCTGGCTGTGTCCACTCACCCACGGGAGACGGGCAGGCAGGGCGCAGTGCGGATCTGGCTGCGTCCACTCACCCACGGGAGACGGGCAGGCAGGGCGCAGTGCGGATCTGGCTGTGTCCACTCACCCACCGGAGACGGGCAGAGACGGTGCTGTGTGGATCTGGCTATGTCCACTGACCCACGGCAGACGGGCGGGCAGGGCGCAGTACGGATCTGGCTGTGTATACTCACCCACGGCAGGCGGTCAGGGAAGGCGCAGTGCGTATATTGCTGTGTCCACTCACCCACGGCAGACGGTCATTCAGGGGGCAGTGCGGATCTGGCTGTGTCCACTCACCCACGGGAGACGGGCAGAGACGGTGCTGTGTGGATCTGGCTATGTCCATTGACCCACGGCAGGCGGTCAGACAGGGCGCAGTGCGGATATCGCTGTGTCCACTCACCCACGGCAGACTGTCAGGCAGGGGTCAGTGCGGATCTGGCTGTGTCCTCTCACCCACGGGAGACGGGCAGGCAGGGCGCAGTGCGGATCTGGCTGTGTCCACTCACCCACAGGAGACGGGCAGGCAAAGCGCAGTGCGGATATGGCTGTGTCCACTCGCCCACGGGAGACGGGCAGGCACGGCGCAGTGCGGATCTGGCTGTGTCCACTCACACACGGCAGGCTGTCAGGCAGGGCGCAGTGCGGATATGGCTGTGTCCACTCACCCACGGCAGACGGTCAGGCAGGGCGCCGTGCGGATCTGGCTGTGTCCACTCACCCACGGCAGGCGGTCAGGCAGGGCGCAGTGCGGATCTTGCCGTGTCCACTCACACACGGGAGATGGGCAGGCAGGGCGCAATGCAGATCTGGCTGTGTCCAGTCACCCACGGGAGACGGGCAAGCAGGGCGCAGTGCGGATTTGGCTGTGTCCACTCGCCCACGGGAGACGGGCAGGCATGGCGAAGTGCGGATCCGGCTGTGTCCACTCACCCACGGGAGATGGGCAAAGACGGTGCTGTGTGGATCTGGCTATGTCCACTGACCCACGGCAGACGGGAAGGCAGGGCGCAGTACGGATCTGGCTGTGTCCACTCACCCACGGGAGATGGGCAAGGAGGGCGCAGTGCGGATCTGGCTGTGTCCACTCACCCACGGCAGGAGGTCAGGCAGGGCGCAGTACGGATCTGGCTGTGTCCACTCACCCACGGCAGACGGGCAGGCAGGGCACAGTACGGATCTGGCTGTGTCCACTCACCCACGGTAGACGGGCAAGCAGGGCGCAGTGCGGATCTGGCTGTGTCCACTCACCCACGGGAGATGGGCAGGCAGGGCGCAGTGCAGATCTGGCTGTGTCCACTCAACCACGGGAAACGGGCAGGCAGGGCGCAGTGCGGATTTGGCTGTGTCCACTCACCCACGGGAGACGGGCAGGCAGGGCGCAGTGCGTATCTGGCTGTGTCCACTCGCTCACGGGAGACGGGCAGGCATGGCGCAGTGCGGATCTGGCCGTGTCCACTCACCCACGGCAAGCGGTCAGGCAGGGCGCAGTGCGGATCTGGCTGTGTCCACGCACCCACGGCAGGCGGTCAGCCAGTGCGCAGTGCGGATCTGGCTGTGTCCACTCACCCACGGCAGGCGGTCAGGCAGGGCCAGTGCGGATATGGCTGTGTCCACTCACCCACGGCAGACGGTCAGGCAGGGCGCAGTGCGGATCTGGCTTTGTCCACACACCCATGGGAGACGGGCAGGCAAGGCACAGTGCGGATCTTGTGTGTGCACTGACCCACAGGAGACGGGCAGAGACGGAGCTGTGTGGATCTGGCTATGTCCACTGACCCACGGCAGACGGGCGGGCAGTGCGCAGTACGGATCTGGCTGTGTCCACTCACGACGGCAGGCGGTCAGGCAGGGTGCAGTGCGGATATGGCTGTGTCCACTCACCCACGGGAGACGGGCATAGACGGTGCTGTGTGGATCTGGCTATGTCCACTGACCCACGGCAGACGGGCGGGCAGGGCGCAGTACGGATCTGGCTGTGTCCACTCACCCACGGGAGACGGGCAGGCAGGGCGCAGTGCGGATCTGGCTGTGTCCACTCACCCACGGGAGACGGGCAGAGAAGGTGCTGTGTGGATCTGGCTATGTCCACTGACCCACGGCAGACGGGCGGGCAGGGCGCAGTACGGATCTGGCTGTGTCCACTCACCCACGGCAGGCGGTCAGGGAGGGCGCAGTGCGGATATTGCTGTGTCCACTCACCCACGGCAGACGGTCAGGCAGGGGGCAGTGCGGATCTGGCTGTGTCCACTCACCCACGGGAGACGGGCAGGCACGGCGCAGTGCGGATCTGGCTGTGTCCACTCACACACGGCAGGCTGTCAGGCAGGGCGCAGTGCGGATATGGCTGTGTCCACTCACCCACGGCAGACGGTCAGGCAGGGCGCCGTGCGGATCTGGCTGTGTCCACTCACCCACGGCAGGCGGTCAGGCAGGGCGCAGTGCGGATCTGGCTGTGTCCACTCACCCACGGGAGATGGGCAGGCAGGGCGCAGTGCAGATCTGGCTGTGTCCAGTCACCCATGGGAGACGGGCAGGCAGGGTGCAGTGCGTATCTGGCCGTGTCCACTCGCCCACGGGAGACGGGCAGGCAGGGCGCAGTGCGGATCTGGCCGTGTCCACTCACCCACGGGAGACCGACAGGCAGGGCGCAGTGCGGATCTGGCTGTGTCCACTCACCCACGGGAGACAGGCAGGCAGGGCGCAGTGCGGATCTGGCTGTGTCCACTCACCGACGGGAGACGGGCAGGCAAGGCGCAGTGCGGATCTGGCTGTGTCCACTCACCCACGGGAGACGGGCAGGCAGGGCGCAGTGCGGATCTGGCTGTGTCCACTCACCCACGGGAGACGGGCAGGCAGGGCGCAGTGTGGATCTGGCTGTGTCCACTCGCCCACGGGAGACGGGCAGGCAGGGCGCAGTGCGGATCCGGCTGTGTCCACTCACCCACGGGAGATGGGCAGAGACGGTGCTGTGTGGATCTGGCTATGTCCACTGACCCACGGCAGACGCGAAGGCAGGGCGCAGTACGGATCTGGCTGTGTCCACTCACCCACGGCATGAGGTCAGGCAGGGCGCAGTACGGATCTGGCTGTGTCCACTCACCCACGGCAGACGGGCAGGCAGGGCGCAGTACGGATCTGGCTGTGTCCACTCAACCACGGCAGACCGGCAGAGACGGTGCTGTGTGGATCTGGCTATGTCCACTGACCCACCGCAGACGGGCGGGCAGAGCGCAGTACGGAACTGGCTGTGTCCACTCAACCACGGCAGGCGGTCAGGCAGGGTGCAGTGCGGATCTGGCTGTGTCCACTCACCCACGGGAGACGGGCAGGCAGGGCGCAGTGCGGATCTGGCTGTGTTCACTGACCCACGGGAGACGGGCAGGCAGGGCGCAGTGCGGATCTGGCTGTGTCCACTCACCCACGGGAGACGGGCAGAGACGGTGCTGTGTGGATATGGCTATGTCCACTGACCAACGGCAGACGGGCGGGCAGGGCGCAGTACGGATCTGGCTGTGTCCACTCACCCACGGCAGGCGGTCAGGGAGGGCGCAGTGTGGATATTGCTGTGTCCACTCACCCACGGCAGACGGTCAGGCAGGGGGCAGTGCGGATCTGGCTGTGTCCACTCACCCACGGGAGACGGGCAGAGACGGTGCTGTGTGGATCTGGCTATGTCCACTGACCCACGGCAGGGGGTCAGGCAGGGCGCAGTGCGGATCCGGCTGTGTCCACTCACCCACGGCAGACGGTCAGGCAGGGCGCAGTGCGGATCTGGCTGTGTCCACTCACCCACGGCAGGCGGTCAGGCAGGGCGCAGTGCGGATCTGGCTGTGTCCACTCACCCACGGCAGACGGTCAGGCAGGGGGCAGTGCGGATCTGGCTGTGTCCACTCACCCACGGCAGGCGGTCAGGCAGGGCCAGTGCGGATATGGCTGTGTCCACTCACCCACGGCAGACGGTCAGGCAGGGCGCAGTGCGGATCTGGCTTTGTCCACACACCCACGGGAGACGGGCAGGCAGGGCGCAGTGCGGATCTGGCTGTGTCCACTCACCCACGGGAGACGGGCAGGCAAGGCGCAGTGCGGATCTTGTGTGTGCACTCACCCACGGGAGACGGGCAGAGACGGTGCTGTGTGGATCTGGCTATGTCCACTGACCCACGGCAGACGGGCGGGCAGGGCGCAGTACGGATCTGGCTGTGTCCACTCAACCACGGCAGGCGGTCAGGCAGGGCGTAGTGCGGATCTGGCTGTGTCCACTCACCCACGGGAGACGGGCAGGCAGGGCGCAGTGCGGAACTGGCTGTGTCCACTCACCCACGGGAGACGGGCAGAGACGGTGCTGTGTGGATCTGGCTATGTCCACTGACCCACGGCAGACGGGCGGGCAGGGCGCAGTACGGATCTGGCTGTGTCCACTCACCCATGGCAGGCGGTCAGGGAGGGCGCAGTGTGGATATTGCTGTGTCCACTCACCCACGGCAGACGGTCAGGCAGGGGGCAGTGCGGATCTGGCTGTGTCCACTCACCCACGGAGGACGGGCAGAGACGGTGCGGTGTGGATCTGGCTATGTCCACTGACCCACGGCAGGCGGTCAGGCAGGGCGCAGTGCGGATCTGGCTGTGTTCACTCACCCACGGCAGACGGTCAGGCAGGGCGCAGTGCGGATCTGGCTGTGTCCACTCACCCACGGCAGGCGGTCAGGCAAGGCGCAGTGCGGATTTGGCTGTGTCCACGCACCCACGGCAGGCGGTCAGCCAGGGCGCAGTGCGGATCTGGCTGTGTCCACTGACCCACGGCAGACGGGCAGGCAGGGCGCAGTGCGGATCTGGCTGTGTCCACTCACCCACGGGAGACGGGCAGTCAGGGTGCAGTGCGGATTTGACTGTGTCCACTCACCCACGGCAGGCGGTCAGGCAGGGCGCAGTGCGGATCTGGCTGTGTCCACTCACCCACGGCAGACGGTCAGGCAGGGCGCAGTGCGGATCTGGCTGTGTCCACTCACCCACGGCAGGCGGTCAGACAGTGCGCAGTGCGGATCTGGCTGTGTCCACGCACACACGGCAGGCGGTCAGCCAGGGCGCAGTGCGGATCTGGCTGTGTCCACTGACCCACGGCAGACGGGCAGGCAGGGCGCAGTGCGGATCTGGCTGTGTCCACTCACCCACGGGAGACGGGCAGGCAGGGCGCAGTGCGGATCTGGCTGTGTCCACTCACCCACGGGAGATGGGCAGGCAGGGCGCAGTGCGGATCTGGCTGTGTCCACTCACCCACGGCAGACGGTCAGGCAGGGCGTAGTGCGGATCTGGCTGTGTCCACTCACCCACGGCAGACGGGCAGGCAGGGCGCAGTGCGGATCTGGCTGTGTCCACTCACCCACGGGAGACGGGCAGGCAGGGCGCAGTGCGGATCCGGCATGTCCACTCACCCACGGGAGATTTCCAGAGACGGTGCTGTGTGGATCTGGCTATGTCCACTGACCCACGGCAGACGGGCAGGCAGGGCGCAGTACGTGTCTGGCTGTGTCCACTCACCCACGGCAGACGGGCAGGCAGAGCCCAATGCAGATCTGGCTGTGTCCACTCACCCACGGCAGACGGTCAGGCAGGGCGCATGGCGGATCTGGCTGTGTCCACTCACCCACGGCATATGGGCAGGCAGGGCGCAGTGCGGATCTGGCTGTGTCCACTCGCCCACGGGAGACGGGCAGGCACGGCGCAGTGCAGATCTGGCTGTGTCCACTCACACACGGCAGGCTGTCAGGCAGGGCGCAGTGCGGATATGGCTGTGTCCACTCACCCACGGCAGATCGTCAGGCAGGGCGCCGTGCGGATCTGGCTGTGTCCACTCACCCACGGCAGGCGGTCAGGCACGGCGCAGTGCGGATCTGGCTGTGTCCACGCACCCACAGCAGGCGGTCAGCCAGGGCGCAGTGCGGATTTGTCTGTGTCCACTCACCCACGGCAGACGGTCAGGCAGGGCGCCGTGCGGATCTTGTGTGTGCACTCACCCACGGGAGACGGGCAGAGACGGTGCTGTGTGGATCTGGCTATGTCCACTGACCCACGGCAGACGGGCGGGCAGGGCGCAGTACGGATCTGGCTGTGCCCACTCACCCACGGCAGGCGGTCAGGGAGGGCGCAGTGCGGATATTGCTGTGTCCACTCACCCACGGCAGACGGTCAGGCAGGGGGCAGTGCGGATCTGGCTGTGTCCAATCACCCACGGGAGACGGGCAGGCACGGTGCAGTGCGGATCTGGCTGTGTCCACTCACCCATGGCAGACGGTCAGGCAGGGCGCCGTGCGGATCTGGCTGTGTCCACTCACCCACGGCAGGCGGTCAGGCAGGGCGCAGTGCAGATCTGGCTGTGTCCACTCACCCACGGGAGATGGGCAGGCAGGGCGCAGTGCAGATCTGGCTGTGTCCAGTCACCCACGGGAGACGGGCAGGCAGGGCGCAGTGCGTATCTGGCCGTGTCCACTCGCCCACGGGAGACGGGCAGGCAGGGCGCAGTGCGGATCTGGCCGTGTCCACTCACCCACGGGAGACCGACAGGCAGGGCGCAGTGCGGATCTGGCTGTGTCCACTCACCCACGGGAGACAGGCATGCAGGGCGCAGTGCGGATCTGGCTGTGTCCACTCACCGACGGGAGACGGGCAGGCAATGCGCAGTGCGGATCTGGCTGTGTCCACTCACCCACGGGAGACGGGCAGGCAGGGCGCAGTGCGGATCTGGCTGTGTCCACTCACCCACGGGAGACGGGCAGGCAGGGCGCAGTGTGGATCTGGCTGTGTCCACTCGCCCACGGGAGACGGGCAGGCAGGGTGCAGTGCGGATCCGGCTGTGTCCACTCACCCACGGGAGATGGGCAGAGACGGTGCTGTGTGGATCTGGCTATGTCCACTGACCCACGGCAGACGCGAAGGCAGGGCGCAGTACGGATCTGGCTGTGTCCACTCACCCACGGCATGAGGTCAGGCAGGGCGCAGTATGGATCTGGCTGTGTCCACTCACCCACGGCAGACGGGCAGGCAGGGCGCAGTACGGATCTGGCTGTGTCCACTCACCCACGGCAGACGGGCAGGCAGGGCGCAGTACGGATCTGGCTGTGTCCACTCACCCACGGCAGGCGGTCAGGCAGGGTGCAGTGCGGATCTGGCTGTGTCCACTCACCCACGGGAGATGGGCAAGCAGGGCGCAGTGCGGATCTCCTGTGTCCACTCACCCACGGGAGATTGTCAGGCAGGGCGCAGTGAAGATCTGGCTGTGTCCACTCACCCACGGCAGACGGGAAGGCAGGGCGCAGTACGGATCTGGCTGTGTCCACTCACCCACGGGAGACGGGCAAGCAGGGCGCAGTGCGGATCTGGCTGTGTCCAGTCACCCACGGCAGGAGGTCAGGCAGGGCGCAGTACGGATCTGGCTGTGTCCACTCACCAACGGCAGACGGGCAGGCAGAGCGCAGTACGGATCTGGCTGTGTCCACTCACCCACGGGAGACGGGCAGGCAGGGCGCAGTGCGGATCTGGCTGTGTCCACTCGCCCACGGGAGACGGGCAGGCAGGGCGCAGTGCGGATCTGGCTGTGTCCACTCACCCACGGGAGACGGGCAGGCAGGGCGCAGTGCGGATCTGGCTGTGTCCACTCACCCACGGGAGACGGGCAGGCAGGGCGCAGTGCGGATCTGGCTGTGTCCACTCGCCCACGGGAGAGGGGCAGGCAGGGTGCAGTGCGGATCCGGCTGTGTCCACTCACCCACGGGAGATGGGCAGAGACGGTGCTGTGTGGATCTCGCTATGTCCACTGACCCACGGCAGACGCGAAGGCAGGGCGCAGTACGGATCTGGCTGTGTCCACTCACCCACGGCACGAGGTCAGGCAGGGCACAGTACGGATCTGGCTGTGTCCACTCACCCACGGCGGACGGGCAGGCAGGGCGCAGTACGGATCTGGCTGTGTCCACTCACCCACGGCAGGAGGTCAGGCAGGGCGCAGTACGGATCTGGCTGTGTCCACTCACCCACGGCAGACGGGCAGGCAGGGCGCAGTACGGATCTGGCTGTGTCCACTCACCCACGGGAGACGGGCAGGCAGGGCGCAGTGCGGATCTGGCTGTGTCCACTTGC
Source organism: Microcebus murinus (assembly GCF_040939455.1). Taxonomy (NCBI): domain Eukaryota; kingdom Metazoa; phylum Chordata; class Mammalia; order Primates; family Cheirogaleidae; genus Microcebus; species Microcebus murinus. The sequence goes on along the minus strand of NC_134125.1, from coordinate 31,121,176 downwards.
CCACGGGAGACGGGCAGGCAGGGCGCAGTGCGGATCCGGCTGTGTCCACTCACCCACGATGAGATGGGCAGAGACGGTGCTGTGTGGATCTGGCTATGTCCACTGACCCACGGCAGACGGGAAGGCAGTGCGCAGTACGGATCTGGCTGTGTCCACTCACCCACGGGAGACGGGCAAGCAGGACGCAGTGCGGATCTGGCTGTGTCCACTCACCTACGGCAGGAGGTCAGGCAGGGCGCAGTACGGATCTGGCTGTGTCCACTCACCCACGGCAGACGGGGAGGCAGGGCGCAGTACGGATCTGGCTGTGTCCACTCACCCACGGGAGACGGGCAGGCAGGGCGCAGTGCGGATCTGGCTGTGTCCACTCACCCACGGGAGATGGGCAGGCAGGGCGCAGTGCAGATCTGGCTGTGTCCACTCACCCACGGGAGACGGGCAGGCAGGGCGCAGTGCGGATTTGGCTGTGTCCCCTCACCCACGGGAGACGGGCAGGCAGGGCGCAGTGCGTATCTGGCTGTGTCCACTCGCTCATGGGAGACGGGCAGGCAGGGCGCAGTGCGGATCTGGCCGGGTCCACTCACCCACGGCAGACGGTCAGGCAGGGCGCAGTGCGTATCTGCCTGTGTCCACGCACCCACAGCAGGCGGTCAGCCAGGGCGCAGTGCGGATCTGGCTGTGTCCACTCACCCACGGCAGGCGGTCAGGCAGGGCCAGTGCGGATATGGCTGTGTCCACTCACCCACGGCAGACGGTCAGGCAGGGCGCTGTGCGGATCTGGCTTTGTCTACACACCCACGGGAGACGGGCAGGCAGGGCCCAGTGCGGATCTGGCTGTGTCCACTCACCCATGGGAGACGGGCAGGCAAGGCGCATTGCGGATCTTGTGTGTGCACTCACCCACGGGAGACGGGCAGAGACGGTGCTGTGTGGATCTGGCTATGTCCACTGACCCACGGCAGACGGGCGGGCAGGGCGCAGTACGGATCTGGCTGTGTCCACTCACCCACGGCAGGCGGTCAGGCAGGGTGCAGTGTGGATCTGGCTGTGTCCACTCACCCACGGGAGACGGGCAGGCAGGGCGCAGTGCGGATCTGGCTGTGTCCACTCACCCACGGGAGACGGGCAGGCAGGGCGCAGTGCGGATCTCGCTGTGTCCACTAACCCACGGGAGACGGGCAGAGACGGTGCTGTGTGGATCTGGCTATGTCCACTGACCCACGGCAGACGGGCGGGCAGGGCGCAGTACGGATCTGGCTTTGTCCACTCACCCACGGCAGGCGGTCAGGGAGGGCGCAGTGCGGATATTGCTGTGTCCACTCACCCACGGCAGACGGTCAGGCAGGGGGCAGTGCGGATCTGGCTGTGTCCACTCACCCACGGGAGACGGGCAGAGACGGTGCTGTGTGGATCTGGCTATGTCCACTGACCCACGGCAGGCGGTCAGGCAGGGCGCAGTGCGGATATGGCTGTGTCCACTAACCCATGGCAGACTGTCAGGCAGGGTGCAGTGCGGATCTGGCTGTGTCCACTCACCCACGGGAGACGGGCAGGCAGGGCGCAGTGCGGATCTGGCTGTGTCCACTCACCCACGGGACACGGGCAGGCAAGGCGCAGTGCGGATCTGGCTGTGTCCACTCTCCCACGGGAGATGGGCAGGCAGGGCGCAGTGTGGATCTGGCTGTGTCCACTCGCCCATGGAAAACGGGCAGTCAGGGTGCAGTGCGGATTTGGCTGTGTCCACTCACCCACGGCAGGCGGTCAGGCAGGGCGCAGTGCGGATCTGGCTGTGTCCACTCACCCACGGCAGACGTTCAGGCAGGGCGCAGTGCGGATCTGGCTGTGTCCACTCACCCACGGCAGGCGGTCAGGCAGGGTGCAGTGCGGATCTGGCTGTGTCCACGCACCCACGGGAGACGGGCAGGCAGGGCGCAGTGCGGATCTGGCTGTGTCCACTCACCCACGGGAGACGGGCAGGCAGGGCGCAGTGCGGATCTTGTGTGTGCACTCACCCACGGGAGACGGGCAGAGACGGTGCTGTGTGGATCTGGCTATGTCCACTGACCCACGGCAGACGGGCGGGCAGGGCGCAGTACGGATCTGGCTGTGCCCACTCACCCACGGCAGGCGGTCAGGGAGGGCGCAGTGCGGATATTGCTGTGTCCACTCACCCACGGCAGACGGTCAGGCAGGGGGCAGTGCGGATCTGGCTGTGTCCACTCACCCACGGGAGACGGGCAGGCACGGTGCAGTGCGGATCTGGCTGTGTCCACTCACACACGGCAGGCTGTCAGGCAGGGCGCAGTGCGGATATGGCTGTGTCCACTCACCCACGGCAGACGGTCAGGCAGGGCGCCGTGCGGATCTGGCTGTGTCCACTCACCCATGGCAGGCGGTCATGCAGGGCGCAGTGCGGATCTGGCTGTGCACCTCACCCACGGGAGATGGGCAGGCAGGGCGCAGTGCAGATCTGGCTGTGTCCAGTCACCCACGGGAGACGGGCAGGCAGGGCGCAGTGCGTATCTGGCCGTGTCCACTCGCCCACGGGAGACGGGCAGGCAGGGCGCAGTGCGGATCTGGCCGTGTCCACTCACCCACGGGAGACCGACAGTCAGGGCGCAGTGCGGATCTGGCTGTGTCCACTCACCCACGGGAGACAGGCAGGCAGGGCGCAGTGCGGATCTGGCTGTGTCCACTCACCGACGGGAGACGGGCAGGCAATGCACAGTGCGGATCTGGCTGTGTCCACTCACCCACGGGAGACGGGCAGGCAGGGCGCAGTGCGGATCTGGCTGTGTCCACTCACCCACGGGAGACGGGCAGGCAGGGCGCAGTGTGGATCTGGCTGTGTCCACTCGCCCACGGGAGACGGGCTGGCAGGGTGCAGTGCGGATCCGGCTGTGTCCACTCACCCACGGGAGATGGGCAGAGACGGTGCTGTGTGGATCTGGCTATGTCCACTGACCCACGGCAGACGCGAAGGCAGGGCGCAGTACGGATCTGGCTGTGTCCACTCACCCACGGCATGAGGTCAGGCAGGGCGCAGTATGGATCTGGCTGTGTCCACTCACCCACGGCAGACGGGCAGGCAGGGCGCAGTACGGATCTGGCTGTGTCCACTCACCCACGGCAGACGGGCAGGCAGGGCGCAGTACGGATCTGGCTGTGTCCACTCACCCACGGCAGGCGGTCAGGCAGGGTGCAGTGCGGATCTGGCTGTGTCCACTCACCCACGGGAGATGGGCAAGCAGGGCGCAGTGCGGATCTCCTGTGTCCACTCACCCACGGGAGATTGTCAGGCAGGGCGCAGTGCAGATCTGGCTGTGTCCACTCACCCACGGGAGACGGGCAGGCAGGGCGCAGTGCGGATTTGGCTGTGTCCACTCACCCACGGGAGACGGGCAGGCAGTGCGCAGTGCGGATCTGGCTGTGTCCACTCGCCCACGGGAGACGGGCAGGCAGGGCGCAGTGCGGATCCGGCTGTGTCCACTCACCCACGATGAGATGGGCAGAGACGGTGCTGTGTGGATCTGGCTATGTCCACTGACCCACGGCAGACGGGAAGGCAGGGCGCAGTACGGATCTGGCTGTGTCCACTCACCCACGGGAGACGGGCAAGCAGGGCGCAGTGCGGATCTGGCTGTGTCCAGTCATCCACGGCAGGAGGTCAGGCAGGGCGCAGTACGGATCTGGCTGTGTCCACTCACCCACGGCAGACGGGCAGGCAGAGCGCAGTACGGATCTGGCTGTGTCCACTCACCCACGGGAGACGGGCAGGCAGGGCGCAGTGCGGATCTGGCTGTGTCCACTCGCCCACGGGAGACGGGCAGGCAGGGCGCAGTGCGGATCTGGCTGTGTCCACTCACCCACGGGAGACGGGCAGGCAGGGCGCAGTGCGGATCTGGCTGTGTCCACTCACCCACGGGAGACGGGCAGGCAGGGCGCAGTGCGGATCTGGCTGTGTCCACTCGCCCACAGGAGAGGGGCAGGCAGGGTGCAGTGCGGATCCGGCTGTGTCCACTCACCCACGGGAGATGGGCAGAGACGGTGCTGTGTGGATCTGGCTATGTCCACTGACCCACGGCAGACGCGAAGGCAGGGCGCAGTACGGATCTGGCTGTGTCCACTCACCCACGGGAGACGGGCAGGCAGGGCACAGTACGGATCTGGCTGTGTCCACTCACCCACGGCGGACGGGCAGGCAGGGCGCAGTACGGATCTGGCTGTGTCCACTCACCCACGGCAGGAGGTCAGGCAGGGCGCAGTACGGATCTGGCTGTGTCCACTCACCCACGGGAGACGGGCAGGCAGGGCGCAGTGCGGATCTGGCTGTGTCCACTCGCCCACGGGAGAGGGGCAGGCAGGGTGCAGTGCGGATCCGGCTGTGTCCACTCACCCAAGGGAGATGGGCAGAGACGGTGCTGTGTGGATCTGGCTATGTCCACTGACCCACGGCAGACGCGAAGGCAGGGCGCAGTACGGATCTGGCTGTGTCCACTCACCCACGGCACGAGGTCAGGCAGGGCACAGTACGGATCTGGCTGTGTCCACTCACCCACGGCGGACGGGCAGGCAGGGCGCAGTACGGATCTGGCTGTGTCCACTCACCCACGGCAGGAGGTCAGGCAGGGCGCAGTACGGATCTGGCTGTGTCCACTCACCCACGGCAGACGGGCAGGCAGGGCGCAGTACGGATCTGGCTGTGTCCACTCACCCACGGGAGACGGGCAGGCAGGGCGCAGTGCGGATCTGGCTGTGTCCACTCGCCCACGGGAGACGGGCAGGCAGGGCGCAGTGCGGATACGGCTGTGTCCACTCACCCACGATGAGATGGGCAGAGACGGTGCTGTGTGGATCTGGCTATGTCCACTGACCCACGGCAGACGGGAAGGCAGGGCGCAGTACGGATCTGGCTGTGTCCACTCACCCACGGGAGACGGGCAAGCAGGACGCAGTGCGGATCTGGCTGTGTCCACTCACCTACGGCAGGAGGTCAGGCAGGGCGCAGTACGGATCTGGCTGTGTCCACTCACCCACGGCAGACGGGCAGGCAGGGCGCAGTACGGATCTGGCTGTGTCCACTCACCCACGGCAGACGGGCAGGCAGGGCGCAGTACGGATCTGGCTGTGTCCACTCACCCACGGGAGACGGGCAGGCAGGGCGCAGTACGGATCTGGCTGTGTCCACTCACCCACGGCAGACGGGCAGGCAGGGCGCAGTGCGGATCTGGCCGGGTCCACTCACCCACGGCAGACGGTCAGGCAGGGCGCAGTGCGGATCTGCCTGTGTCCACGCACCCACAGCAGGCGGTCAGCCAGGGCGCAGTGCGGATCTGGCTGTGTCCACTCACCCACGGCAGGCGGTCAGGCAGGGCCAGTGCGGATATGGCTGTGTCCACTCACCCACGGCAGACGGTCAGGCAGGGCGCAGTGCGGATCTGGCTTTGTCTACACACCCACGGGAGACGGGCAGGCAGGGCCCAGTGCGGATCTGGCTGTGTCCACTCACCCACGGGAGACGGGCAGGCAGGGCGCAGTGCGGATCTGGCTGTGTCCACTAACCCACGGGAGACGGGCAGAGACGGTGCTGTGTGGATCTGGCTATGTCCACTGACCCACGGCAGACGGGCGGGCAGGGCGCAGTACGGATCTGGCTGTGTCCACTCACCCACGGCAGGCGGTCAGGGAGGGCGCAGTGCGGATATTGCTGTGTCCACTCACCCACGGCAGACGGTCAGGCAGGGGGCAGTGCGGATCTGGCTGTGTCCACTCACCCACGGGAGACGGGCAGAGACGGTGCTGTGTGGATCTGGCTATGTCCACTGACCCACGGCAGGCGGTCAGGCAGGGCGCAGTGCGGATATGGCTGTGTCCACTCACCCATGGCAGACTGTCAGGCAGGGTGCAGTGCGGATCTGGCTGTGTCCACTCACCCACGGGAGACGGGCAGGCAGGGCGCAGTGCGGATCTGGCTGTGTCCACTCACCCACGGGACACGGGCAGGCAAGGCGCAGTGCGGATCTGGCTGTGTCCACTCTCCCACGGGAGATGGGCAGGCCGGGCGCAGTGTGGATCTGGCTGTGTCCACTCGCCCACGGAAGACGGGCAGTCAGGTTGCAGTGCGGATTTGGCTGTGTCCACTCACCCACGGCAGGCGGTCAGGCAGGGCGCAGTGCGGATCTGGCTGTGTCCACTCACCCACGGCAGACGGTCAGGCAGGGCGCAGTGCGGATCTGGCTGTGTCCACTCACCCACGGCAGGCGGTCAGGCAGGGTGCAGTGCGGATCTGGCTGTGTCCACGCACCCACGGGAGACGGGCAGGCAGGGCGCAGTGCGGATCTGGCTGTGTCCACTCACCCACGGGAGACGGGCAGGCAGGGCGCAGTGCGTATCTGGCTGTGTCCACTCGCCCACGGGAGACGGGCAGGCAGGGCGCAGTGCGGATCTGGCCGTGTCCACTCACCCACGAGAGACCGGCAGGCAGGGCGCAGTGCGGATCTGGCTGTGTCCACTCACCCACGGGAGACGGGCAGAAAGGGCGCTGTGTGGATCTGGCTATGTCCACTGACCGACGGCAGACTGGCAGGCAGGGCACAGTGCGAATCTGGCTGTGTCCACTCACCCACGGCAGACGGGCAGGCAGGGCGCAGTGCGGATCTGGCTGTGTCCACTCACCCACGGGAGACAGGTAGGCAAGGCGCAGTGTGGATCTGGCTGTGTCCACTCACCCACGGGAGACGGGCAGAGAGGGTGCTGTCCGGATCTGGCTATGTCCACTGACCCAAGGCAGACGGGCAGGCAGGGCGCAGTGTGGATCTGGCTGTGTCCACTCAAAAACGGGAGACAGTCAGAGAGGGTGCTTTGTGGATCTGGCTCTGTCCAATGACCCATGGCAGACGGGCAGACAGGGCGCAGTGCGGATCTGGCTGTGTCCACTCACCTACGGCAGATGGGCATGCAGGGCACACTGCGGATATGGCTGTGTCCACTCACACACGGGATACGGGCAGGCAGGGCGCAGTGCGGATCTGGCTGTGTCCACTCACCCAGGGGAGACGGGCAGAGAGGGTGCTGTGTGGATCTGGCTATGTCCACTGACACACGGCAGACGGGCAGGCAGCGCGCAGTGCGGATCTGGCTGTGTCCACTCACCCACGGGAGACGGGCAGGCAGGGCGCACTGTGGATCTGGTTGTGTCCACTCACCTACGGGAGACGGGCACAGAGTGTGCTGTGTGGAACTGGCTATGTCCACTGACCAACGGCAGACGGGCAGGCATGGCGCAAAGCGGATCTGGCTGTGTCCACTCACCCACGGGATACGGGCAGGCAAGGTGCAGTGTGGATCTGGCTGTGTCCACTCACCCACGGGAGACGGGCAGAGAGGGTTCTGTGTGGATCTGGCTATGTCCACTGACCCACGGAATACGGGCCGGCAGGGCGCAGTGCGGATCTGGCTGTGTAAACTCACACACGGCAGATGGGCAGGCAGGGTGCAGTGCGGATCTGTCTGTGTCCACTCACCCACGGGAGACGGGCAGGCAAGGCGCAGTGTGGATCTGGCTGTGTCCACTCACCCACGGGAGACGGGTAGGCAATGCGCAGTGTGGATATGGCTATGTCCACTGACCCACGGGAGATGGGCAGAGAGGGTGCTGTGTGGATCTGGCTATGTCCACTGATCCACGGCAGACGGGTAGGGAGGGCGCAGTGTGGATCTGGCTATGTCCACTCTCCCACGGGAGACGGGGAGGCAGGGCGCAGTGCGTATCTGTATGTGTCCACTCACACATGGCAGACAGGCAGGGAGGGCGCAGTGCGGATCTGGCTGTGTCCACTCACCCATGGGAGACTGGCAGGCAAGGCGCAGTGTGGATCTGGCTGTGTCCACTCACCCACGGGAGTCGGGCAGAGAGGTTGCTGTGTGGATCTGGCTATGTCCACTGATCCACGGCAGACGGGTAGGGAGGGCGCAGTGCAGATCTCGCTGTGTCCACTCACCCACGGCAGACGGGCAGGCTGGCGCAATGCGGATCTGGCTGTGTCCACTCACACACGGGAGACGGCGAGGCAAGGTGCAGTGTGGATCTGGCTGTGTCCACTCAGCCACGGGAGACGGGCAGAGAGGGTGCTGTGTGGATCTGACAATGTACACTGACCCACGGCAGACGAGCAGGCAGGGCGCAATGCGGATCTGGCTGTGTCTACTCACCCACGGCATACGATTAGGCAGGGCGCAGTGCGGATCTGGCTGTGTCCACTAACCCACGGGAGACGACCAGGAAGGGCGCAGTGCGGATCTGGCTGTGTCTACTCACCCACGGCATACGATTAGGCAGGGCGCAGTGCGGATCTGGCTGTGTCCACTCACCCACGGGAGACGGGCAGGCAAGGCGTAGTGTGGATTTGGCTGTGTCCACTCACCCACGGGAGACGGGCAGAGAGTGTGCTGTGTGGATCTGGGTATGTACACTGACCCACGGCAGACGGGCAGGCAGGGCGCAGTGCGGATCTGGGTGTGTCTACTCACCCACGGGAGACGGGCAAAGAGGGTGCTGTGTGGATCTGCCTATGTACACTGACCCACGGCAGACAAGCAGGCAGGGCGGTGTCGGATCTGGCTGTGTTTACTCACCCACGGGAGACGGGCAGGCAGGGCGCAGTGCGGATCTGGCTGTGTCCACTCACCCACGGGAGACGGGCAGGCAGGGCGCAGTGCGGATCTGGCTGTGTCCACTCACCCACGGCAGACGGGCAGGCAAGGCGCAGTGTGGATCTGGCTGTGTCCACTCACCCACGGGAGACGGGCAGAAAGTGCGCTGTGTGGATCTGGCTCTGTCCACTGACCCACGGCAGACGGGAAGGCAGGGCGCAGTGCGGATCTGGCTGTGTCCAATCACCCGCGGCAGACGGGCAGGCAGGGCGCAGTGCGGATCTGGCTGTGTCCACTCACCCACGGGAGACTGGCCGAGAGGGTGCTGTGTGGATTTGGCTATGTCCACTGACCCACGGCAGACGGGCAGGCATGGCGCAGTGCGGATCTGGCTGTGTCCACTCACCCACGGGAGACGGGCAGGCAGGGCGCAGTGTGGATCTGGCTGTGTCTACTCACCCACGGGAGACATGCAGGCAAGGCGCAGTGTGGATCTGGCTGTGTCCACTCACCCACGGGAGACGGGCAGAAAGTGCGTTGTGTGGATCTTGCTCTGTCCACTGACCCATGGCAGACGGGAAGGCAGGGCGCAGTGCGGATCTGGCTGTGTCCAATCACCTACGGCAGACGGGCAGGCAGGGCGCAGTGCGGATCTGGCTGTGTCCACTCACCCACGGCAGACGGTCAGGCAGGGCGCAGTGCGGATCTGGCTCTGTCCACTCACCCTTGGGAGACGGGTAGGCAGGGCGCAGTGTGGATCTGGCTGTGTCCACTGACCTACGCAGACGGGCAGGCAGAGCGAAGTGCGGATTTGGCTGTGTTAATTCACCCACGGCAGACGGGTAGGCAGGGCGAAGTGCGGATCTGGCTGTGTCCACTCACCCACGGGAGACGGGCAGGCAAGGCGCAGTGTGGATCTGGCTGTGTCCACTCACCCACGGGAGACGGGCAGAGAGTGTGCTGTGTGGATCTGGGTATGTACACTGACCCACGGCAGACGGGCAGGCAGGGCGCAGTGCGGATCTGGGTGTGTCCACTCACCCACGGGAGACGGGCAAAGAGGGTGCTGTGTGGATCTGCCTATGTACACTGACCCACGGCAGACAAGCAGGCAGGGCGGTGTGCGGATCTGGCTGTGTCCACTCACCCACGGGAGACGGGCAGGCAGGGCGCAGTGCGGATCTGGCTGTGTCCACTCACCCACGGGAGACGGGCAGGCAGGGCGCAGTGCGGATCTGGCTGTGTCCACTCACCCACGGCAGACGGGCAGGCAAGGCGCAGTGTGGATCTGGCTGTGTCCACTCACCCACGGGAGACGGGCAGAAAGTGCGCTGTGTGGATCTGGCTCTGTCCACTGACCCACGGCAGACGGGAAGGCAGGGCGCAGTGCGGATCTGGCTGTGTCCAATCACCCGCGGCAGACGGGCAGGCAGGGCGCAGTGCGGATCTGGCTGTGTCCACTCACCCACGGGAGACTGGCCGAGAGGGTGCTGTGTGGATTTGGCTATGTCCACTGACCCACGGCAGACGGGCAGGCATGGCGCAGTGCGGATCTGGCTGTGTCCACTCACCCACGGGAGACGGGCAGGCAGGGCGCAGTGTGGATCTGGCTGTGTCTACTCACCCACGGGAGACATGCAGGCAAGGCGCAGTGTGGATCTGGCTGTGTCCACTCACCCACGGGAGACGGGCAGAAAGTGCGTTGTGTGGATCTTGCTCTGTCCACTGACCCATGGCAGACGGGAAGGCAGGGCGCAGTGCGGATCTGGCTGTGTCCAATCACCTACGGCAGACGGGCAGGCAGGGCGCAGTGCGGATCTGGCTGTGTCCACTCACCCACGGCAGACGGTCAGGCAGGGCGCAGTGCGGATCTGGCTCTGTCCACTCACCCTTGGGAGACGGGTAGGCAGGGCGCAGTGTGGATCTGGCTGTGTCCACTGACCTACGCAGACGGGCAGGCAGGGCGAAGTGCGGATTTGGCTGTGTTAATTCACCCACGGCAGACGGGTAGGCAGGGCGAAGTGCGGATCTGGCTGTGTCCACTCACCCACGGGAGACGGGCAGGCAAGGCGCAGTGTGGATCTGGCTTTGTCCACTCACCCAAGGGACACGGGCAGAGAGGGTGCTGTGTGGATCTGGCTATGTCCACTGACCCACGGCAGAGGGGCAGGCAGGGCGCAGTGCGGATATCGCTGTGTCCAATCACCCACGGCAGACGGTCAGGCAGGGTGCAGTGCGGATCTGGCTGTGTCCACTCACCCACGGGAGACGGGCAGGAAAGGCGCACTGTTGATCTGGCTGTGACCACTCACCCACGGGAGACGGGCAGAGAGGGTGCTGTGTGGATCTGGCTATGTCCACTGACACACGGCAGACGGTCAGGCAGGGCGCAGTGCGGATCTGGCGGTGTCCACTCACCCACGGGAGACGGGCAGGCAGGGCGCAGTGCGGATCTGGCTATGTCCACTCTCCCACGGGAGACGGGCAGGCAGGGCGCAGTGCGGATCTGGATGTGTCCACTCACACACGGCAGACAGGCAGGGAGGGCGCAGTGCGGATCTGGCTGTGTCCACTCACCAATGGGAGACTGGCAGGCAAGGCGCAGTGTGGATTTGGCTGTGTCCACTCACCCACGGGAGACGGGCAGAGAGGTTGCTGTGTGGATCTGGCTATGTCCACTGATCCACGGCAGATGGGCAGGGAGGGCGCAGTGCAGATCTCGCTGTGTCCACTCACCCACGGCAGACGGGCAGGCTGGCGCAATGCGGATCTGGCTGTGTCCACTCACCCACGGGAGACAGCGAGGCAAGGTGCAGTGTGGATCTGGCTGTGTCCACTGACCCACGGGAGACGGGCAGAGAGGGTGCTGTGTGGATCTGACTATGTACACTGACCCACGGCAGACGAGCAGGCAGGGCGCAATGCGGATCTGGCTGTGTCCACTCACCTACTGCAGACGGTCAGGAAGGGCGTAGTGCGGATCTGTCTGTGTCCACTCACCCACGGGAGACGGGCAGGCAGGGCGCAGTGCGGATCTGGCTGTGTCTACTCACCCACGGCAGACGATTAGGCAGGGCGCATTGCGGCTCTGGCTGTGTCCACTCACCCACGGGAGACGGGCAGGCAAGGCGTAGTGTGGATCTGGCTGTGTCCACTCACCCACTGGAGACAGGCAGAGGGAGTGCTGTGTGGATCTGGCTATGTACACTGACCCACGGCAGACGGGCAGGCAGGGCGCAGTGCGGATCTGAGTGTGTCCACTCACCCACGGAAGACGGGCAAAGAGGGTGCTGTGTGGATCTGCCTATGTACACTGACCCACGTCAGATGGGCAGGCAGGGCGCAGTTCGGATCTGGCTGTGTCCAATCACCCACGGCAGACGGGCAGGCAGGGCGCAGTGCGGATGTGGCTGTGTCCACTCACCCATGGGAGATGTGCAGGCAAGGCGCAGTGTGGATCTGGCTGTGTCCACTCACCCACGGGAGACGGGCAGAGAGGTTGCTGTGTGGATCTGGCTATGTCCAAAGACCCACGGCAGACGGGCAGGGAGGGCGCAGTGCGGATCTCGCTTTGTCCACTCACCCACGGCAGACGGGCAGGCAGGGCACAGTGCGGATCTGGCTGTGTCCACTCACCCACGGCAGACGGGCAGGCAGGGCGCAGTGCGGATCTGGCTGTGTCCACTCACCCACGGCACACGGTAAGGCAAGGCGCAGTGTGGATCTGGCTGTTTCCACTCACCCACGGGAGACGGGCAGAAAGGGCGCTGTGTGGATCTGGCTATGTCCACTGACCGACGGCAGACTGGCAGGCAGGGCACAGTGCGGATCTGGCTGTGTCCACACACCCACGGCAGACGGGCAGGCAGGGCGCAGTGCGGATCTGGCTGTGTCCACTCACCCACGGGAGACAGGTAGGCAAGGAGCAGTGTGGATCTGGCTGTGTCCACTCACCCACGGGAGACGGGCAGAGAGGGTGCTGTCCGGATCTGGCTATGTCCACAGACCCACGGCAGACGGGCAGGCAGGGTGCAGTGCGGATGTGGCTGGGTCCAATCACACACGGCAGACAGGCAGGCAGGGAGCAGTGCGGATCTGGCTGTGTCCACTCACCCACGGCAGACGGGCAGGCAGGGCGCAGTGCGGATCTGGCTGTGTCCAGTAAACCACGGGAGACGGGAAGGCAAAGCGCAGTAGGATCTGGCTGTGTCCACATACCCACGGGAGACGGGCAGAGAGGGTGCTGTGTGGATCTGGCTATGTCCACTGACCTACGGCAGACGGACAGGCTGGGCGCAGTGCGGATCTGGCGGTGTCCACTCACCCACGGGAGACGGGCAGGCAGGGCGCAGTGCGGATCTGGCTGTGTCCACTCTCCCACGGGAGACCGGCAGCCAGGGCGCAGTGCGGAACTGGCTGTGTCCACTCACACACGGCAGACAGGCAGGCAGGGCGCAGTGCGGATCTGGCTGTGTCCACTCACCCATGGGATACGGGCAGGCAAAGCGCAGTGTGGATTTCGCTGTGTCCAATGACCCACGGGAGACGGGCAGAGAAGGTGCTGTGTGGAACTGGCTCTGTCCACTGACCCACGGCAGACGGGCAGGCTGGCGCAATGCGGATCTGGCTGTGTCCACTGACCCACGGGAGACGGCGTGGCAAGGTGCAGTGTGGATCTGGCTGTGTCCACTCACCCACGGGAGACGGGCAGAGAGGGTGCTGTGTGGATCTGGCTGTGTCCACTCACCCACGGGAGACGGGCAGGCAGGGCGCAGTGCGGATCTGGCTGTGTCTACTCACCCACGGCATACGATTAGGCAGGGCGCAGTGCGGATCTGGCTGTGTCCACTCACCCACGGGAGACGGGCAGGCAAGGCGTAGTGTGGATCTGGCTGTGTCCACTCACCCACGGGAGACGGGCAGAGAGGGTGCTGTGTGGATCTGGCTATGTACACTGACCCACGGAAGACGGGCTGGCAGGGCGCAGTGCAGATCTGGGTGTGTCCACTCACCCACGGGAGACGGGCAAAGAGGGTGCTGTGTGGATCTGCCTATGTACACTGACCCACGTCAGACGGGCAGGCAGGGCGCAGTGCGAATCTGGCTGTGTCCAATCACCCACGGCAGACGGGCAGGCAGGGCGCAGTGCGGATCTGGCTGTGTCCAATCACCCACGGCAGACGGTCAGGCAGGGCGTAGTGCGGATCTGGCTGTGTCCAGTCACCCACGGGAGACGGGTAGGCAAGGCGCCGTGTGGAAATGGCTGTGTCCACTCACCCACGGGAGACGGGCAGAGAGGGTGCTGTGTGGATCTGGCTATGTCCACTGACCCACGGCAGACGGGCAGGCAGGGCGCAGCGCGTACCTGGCTGTGTCCATTCACCCACGGGAGACGGGCAGGCAGGGCGCAGTGTGGGTCTGACTGTGTCCACTCACCCATGGGAGATGGGTAGGCAAGGCGCAGTGTGGATCTGGCTGTGTCCACTCACCCACGGAAGACGGGCAGAGAGGATGCTGTTTGGTTCTGGCTATATCCACAGACCCACGGCAGACATGCAGGGAGGGCGCAGTGCGGATCTCGTTGTGTCCACTCAACCACGGCAGACGGGCAGGCAGGGCGCAGTGCAGATCTGGCTGTGTCCACTCACTCACGGCAGACGGGCAGGCAGGGCGCAGTGCGGATCTGGCGGTGTCCACTCACCCACGGGGGACGGTCAGGCAGGGCGCAGTGCGGATCTGGCTGTGTCCACTCTCCCACGGGAGACGGGCAGGCAGGGCACAGTGAGGATCTGGCTGTGTCCACTCACACACGGCAGACAGGCAGGCAGGGCGCAGTGCGGATCTGGCTGTGTCCACTCACCCATGGGAGACGGGCAGGCAATGGGCATTGTGGATCTGGCTGTGTCCACTCACCCACGGGAGACGGGCAGAGAGGTTGCTGTGTGGATCTGGCTATGTCCAATGACCCACGGCAGACGGGCAGGGAGGGCGCAGTGCGGATCTCGCTGTGTCCACTCACCCACGGCAGACGGGCAGGCAGGGCGCAGTGCGGATCTGGCTGTGTCCACTCACCCACGGGAGACGGGCAGGCAAGGCGTAGTGTGGATCTGGCTGTGTCCACTCACCCATGGGAGACGGTCAGAGAGGGTGCTGTGTGGATCTCGCTATGTACACTGACCCACGGCAGACGGGCAGGCAGTGAGCAGTGAGGATCTGGGTGTGTCCACTCACCCACGGGAGATGGGTAAAGAGGGTGCTGTGTGGATCTGCCTATGTACACTGACCCATGTCAGACGGGCAGGCAGGGCGCAGTGCGGATCTGGCTGTGTCCAATCACCCACGGCAGACGGGCAGGAAGGGCGCAGTGCGGATCTGGCTGTGTCCAATCATCCACGGCAGATGGGCAGGCAGGGCGCAGTGAGGATCTGGCTCTGTCCACTCACCCACGGCAGACGGGCAGGCAGGGCGCAGTGCGGATCTGGCTGTGTCCACTCACCCACAGGAGACGGGCAGGCAGGGCGCAGTGCGTATCTGGCTGTGTCCACTCACCCATGGGAGATGGGCAGGCAAGGCGCAGTGTGGATCTGGCTGTGTCCACTCACCCACGGGAGACGGGCAGGCAGGGCGCAGTGCGTATCTGGCTGTGTCCACTCACCCATGGGAGATGGGCAGGCAAGGCGCTGTGTGGATCTGGCTATGTCCACTGACCCATGGCAGACTGGCAGGCAGGGCACAGTGCGGATCTGGCTGTGTCCACTCACCCACGGCAGACGGGCAGGCAGGGCGCAATGCGGATCTGGCTGTGTCCACTCACCCACGGGAGACGGGTAAGCAAGGCGCAGTGTGGATCTGGCTGTGTCCACTCACCCACGGGAGACGGGCAGAGAGGGCGCTGTGTGGTTCTGGCTATGTCCACTGACACACGGCAGACGGGCAGGCAGGGCGCAGTGCGGATCTGGCTGTTTCCACTCACCCACGGCAGACGGCAGGCAGGGCGCAGTGCGGATCTGGCTGTGTCCACTAACCCACGGGAGATGGGAAGGCAATGCGCCGTGTGGATTTGGCTGCGTCCACTCACCTACGGGAGACGGGCAGAGAGGGTGCTGTGTGGATCTGGCTATGTCCACTGACCCACGGCAGACGGGCAGGCAGGGCGCAGTGCGGATCTGGCTGTGTCCACTCACCCACGGCAGACGGTCAGGCCGGGCGCAGTGCGGATCTAGCTTTTTCCACTCACCCACGGGAGATGGGCAGGCAGAGCCCAGTGCGGATCTGGCTGTGTCCACTCACCCACGGGAGGCGGGCAGAGAGTGTGCTGTGTGGATCTGGCTATGTCAACTGACCCACGGCAGAAGGGCAGGCAGGGCGCAGTGCGGATCTGCCTATGTCCACTCGCCCACGGGAGACGGGCAGGCAAGGCGCAGTATGGATTTGGATGTGTCCACTCACCCACGGGAGACGGGCAGAGAGGGTGCTGTGTGGATCTGGCTATGTCCACTGACCCACGGCAGATGGGCAGGCAGGGCGCAGTGCGGATCTGGCTGTGTCCACTCACCCATGGGAGACGGGCAGGCAGGGCGCAGTGCGGATCTCCCTGTGTCCACTCACCCACGGGAGACGGGCAGGGAGGGCGCAATACGGATCTGGCTGTGTCCACTCACCCACGGGAGACGGGCAGACAGGGCGCAGTGCGGATCTGGCTGTGTCCCGTCACCCACGGGAGACGGGCAGGAAAGGCGCAGTGCGGATCTGGCTGTGTCCACTCACCCAAGGGAGACGGACAGAGAGGGTGCTGTGTGGATCTGGCTATGTACACTGACCCACGGCAGACGGGCAGGCAGGGCGCAGTGCGGATCTGGCTGTGTCCACTTACCCATGGCACACGGGCAGGCAGGGCACAGTGCGGATCTGGCTTGGCAAATCACCCACGGGAGACGGGCAGGCAAGGCGCAGTGTGGATCTGGCTGTGTCCACTCACCCACGGGAGACGGGTAGAGAGGATGCAGTGCGTATCTGGCTATGTCCACTGACCCACGGCAGACGGGCAGGCAGGGCGCAGTGTGGATTTGGCTGTGTCCAATCACCCACGGCAGACGGGCAGGCAGGGCGCAGTGCGGATCTGGCTGTGTCCACCCACCCACGGGAGACGGTCAGGCAGGGCACAGTGCGGATCTGGCTGTGTCCACTCACCCACGGGAGACGGGTAGGCAAGGCGCAGTGTGGATCTGTCTGTATCCACTCACCCACGGGAGACGGGCAGAGAGGGTGCTGTGTGGATTTGGCTATGTCCACTGACACACGGCCGACGGGCAGGCAGGGCGCAGTGCGGATCTGGCTGTATCCACTGACCCACGGCAGACGGGCAGGCAGGGCGCAGTGCGGATCTGGCTTTCTCCACACACCCACGGGAGATGGGCAGGCAGAGCGCAGTACGGATCTGGCTGTGTCGACTCACCCACGGGAGACGGGCAGGCAGGGCGCAGTGTGGATCTGGCTGTGTCCACTCACCCACGGCAGATTGTAAGGCAGGGCTCAGTGCGGATCTGGCTGTGTACAATCACCCTCGGGAGACGGGCAGGCAGGGTGCAGTGCGGATCTGGCTATGTCCACTCACCAAGGCAGACGGGCAGGCAGGGCGCAGTGCGGATCTGGCTGTGTCCACTCACACATGGGAGACGGGCAGGCAAGGCGCAGTGCGGATCTGGCTGTGTCCAATCACCCACGGCATTCGGGCAGGCAGGGCGCAGTGCGGATCTTTCTGTGTCCACTCACCCACGGGAGGCGGGCAGAGAGTGTGCTGTGTGGATCTGGCTATGTCCACTGACCCACGGCAGACGGGCAGGCAGGGCGCAGTGCGGATCTGGCTGTGTCCACTCACACACAGGAGACGGGCAGGCAAGGCGCAGTGCGGATCTGGCTGTGTCCACTCACCCACGTGAGGCGGGCAGAGAGTGTGCTGTGTGGATCTGGCTATGTCCACTGACCCACGGCAGACGGGCAGGCTGTGCGCAGTGCGGATCTGGCTGTGTCCACTCACCCACGGGAGACGAGCAGGCAAGGCGCAGTGTGGATCGGGCTGTGTCCACTCACCCACGGGAGATGGGCAGAGAGGGTGCTGTGTGGATCTGGCTATGTCCACTGACCCACGGCAGAAGGGCAGGCAGGGCGCAGTGCGGATCTGGCTGTGTCCACTCGCCCACGGGAGACGCCAGGCAAGGCGCAGTGTGGATCTGGATGTGTCCACTCACCCATGGGAGACGGGCAGAGAGGGTGCTGTGTGGATCTGGCAATATCCACTCACCCACGGCAGACGGGCAGCCAGGGCGCAGTGCGGATCTGGCTGTGTACAATCACCCACGGCAGACGGGCAGGCAGGGTGCAGTGCGGATCTGGCTGTGTCCACTCACACAAGGGAGACGGGTAGGCAAGGCGTACTGTGGATTTTGCTGTGACCACTCACCCACGGGAGACGGGCAGAGAGGTTGCTGTGTGGATCTGGCTATGTCCACTGATCCACGGCAGATGGGCAGGGAGGGCGCAGTGCAGATCTCGCTGTGTCCACTCACCCACGGCTGATGGGCAGGCTGGCGCAATGCGGATCTGGCTGTGTCCACTCACCCACTGGAGACGGCGAGGCATGGTGCAGTGTGGATCTGGCTGTGTCCACTCACCCACGGGAGACGGGCAGAGAGGGTGCTGTGTGGATCTGACTATGTACACTGACCCACGGCAGACGAGCAGGCAGGGCGCAATGCGGATCTGGCTGTGTCCACTCACCTACTGCAGACGGTCAGGAAGGGCGCACTGCGGATCTGGCTGTGTCCACTCACCCACGGGAGACGGGCAGGCAGGGCGCAGTGCGGACCTGGCTGTGTCTACCTACCCACGGCAGACGATTAGGCAGGGCGCAGTGCGGATCTGGCTGTGTACACTCGCCCACGGGAGACGGGCAGGCAAGGCGTAGTGTGGATCTGGCTGTGTCCACTCACCCACGGGAGACGGGTAGAGAGGGTGCTGTGTGGATCTGGCTATGTACACTGACCCACGGCAGACGGGTAGGCAGGGCGTAGTGCGGATCTGGGTGTGTCCACTCACCCACGGGAGACGGGCAAAGAGGGTGCTGTGTGGATCTGCCTATGTACACTGACACACGTCAGACGGGCAGGCAGGGCGCAGTGCGGATCTGGCTGTGTCCAATCACCTACGGCAGACGGGCAGGCAGGGCGCAGTGCGGATCTGGCTGTGTCCAATCACCCACGGCTGACGGGCAGGCAGGGTGCAGTGAGGATCTGGCTGCGTCCACTCACCCACGGCAGACGGTCAGGCAAGGCGCAGTGCGGATCTGGCTGTGTCCAATCACCCACGAGAGATGGGTAGGCAAGGCGCCGTGTGGATCTGGCTGTGTCCACTCACCCACGGGAGACGGGCAGAGAGGGTGCTGCGTGGATCTGGCTATGTCCACTGACCCACGGCAGACGGGCAGGCTGGGCGCTGTGCGGATCTGGCTGTGTCCACTCACCCACGGGGGACGGGCAGGCAGGGCGCAGTGCGGATCTGGCTGTGTCCACTCACCCATGGGAGATGGGCAGGAAAGGCGCAGTGTGGATCTGGCTGTGTCGACTCACCCACGGGAGACGGGCAGAGAGGTTGCTGTGTGGATCTGGCTATGTCCACAGACCCACGGCAGACGGGCAGGCAGGGCACAGTGCGGATCTGGCTGTGTCCACTCACCCACGGCAGACGGGCAGGCAGGGCGCAATGCGGATCTGGCTGTGTCCACTCAACCACGGCAGACGGTCAGGCAGGGCGCGTTGCGGATCTGGCTGTGTCCACTCACCCACGGGAGACAGGTAGGCAAGGCGCAGTGTGGATCTGGCTGTGTCCACTCACCCACGTGAGACGGGCAGAGAGGGTGCTGTCCGGATCTGGCTATGTCCACTGACCCACGGCAGACGGGCAGGCAGGGCGCAGTGCGGATTTCGCTGGGTCCAATCACCCAGGGCAGACGGGCAGGCAGGGCGCAGTGCGGATCTGGCTGTGTCCACTCACCCACGGCAGACGGTCAGGCAGGGCGCAGTGCGGATCTGGCGGTGTCCACTCACCCACGGGAGACGGGCAGGCAGGGCGCAGTGCGGATCTGGCTATGTCCACTCTCCCACGGGAGACGGGCAGGCAAGGCGCAGTGTGGATCTGGCTGTGTCCACTCACCCAAGGGACACGGGCAGAGAGGGTGCTGTGTGGATCTGGCTATGTCCACTGACCCACGGCAGAGGGGCAGGCAGGGCGCAGTGCGGATCTGGCTGTGTCCACTCTCCCACGGGAGACGGGCAGGCAGGGCGCAGTGCGTATCTGGCTGTGTCCACACTCCCACGGCAGACGGGCAGGCAGGGCGCAGTGCGGATCTGGCTGTGTCCACTCACGCACGGCAGACGGTCAGGCAGGGCGCAGTGCGGATCGGACTGTGTCCACTCACCCACAGGAGACGGGCAGAGAGGGTGCTGTGTGGATCTGGCTATGGACACTGACCCACGGCAGACGGGCAGGCAGGGCGCAGTGCGGATCTGGCTGTGTCCACTCACCCACGGCAGACGGGCAGGCAGGGCGCAGTGCGGATCTGGCTGTCTCCACTCACCCACGGCAGACGGTAAGGCAAGGCGCAGTGTGGATCTGGCTGTGTCCACTCACCCACGGAAGATGGGCAGAAAGGGCGCTGTGTGGATCTGGCTATGTCCACTGACCCACGGCAGACTGGCAGGCAGGGCACAGTGCGGATCTGGCTGTGTCCACTCACCCACGGCAGACGGGCAGGCAGGGCGCAATGCGGATCTGGCTGTGTCCACTCAACCACGGCAGACGGTCAGGCAGGGCGCGTTGCGGATCTGGCTGTGTCCACTCACCCACGGGAGACAGGTAGGCAAGGCGCAGTGTGGATCTGGCTGTGTCCACTCACCCACGGGAGACGGGCAGAGAGGGTGCTGTCCGGATCTGGCTATGTCCACTGAACCACGGCAGACGGGCGGGCAGGGCGCAGTACGGATCTGGCTGTGTCCACTCAACCACGGCAGGCGGTCAGGCAGGGTGCAGTGCGGATCTGGCTGTGTACACTCACCCACGGGAGACGGGCAGGCAGGGCGCAGTGCGGATCTGGCTGTGCCACTCACCCACGGGAGACGGGCAGGCAGGGCGCAGTGCGGATCTGGCTGTGTCCACTCACCCACGGGAGACGGGCAGAGACGGTGCTGTGTGGATCTGGCTATGTCCACTGACCCACGGCAGACGGGCGGGCAGGGCGCAGTACGGATCTGGCTGTGTCCACTCACCCACGGCAGGCGGTCAGGGAGGGCGCAGTGCGGATATTGCTGTGTCCACTCACCCACGGCAGACGGTCAGGCAGGGGGCAGTGCGGATCTGGCTGTGTCCACTCACCCACGGGAGACGGGCAGGCACGGCGCAGTGCGGATCTGGCTGTGTCCACTCACACACGGCAGGCTGTCAGGCAGGGCGCAGTGCGGATATGGCTGTGTCCACTCACCCACGGCAGACGGTCAGGCAGGGCGCCGTGCGGATCTGGCTGTGTCCACTCACCCACGGCAGGCGGTCAGGCAGGGCGCAGTGCGGATCTGGCTGTGTCCACTCACCCACGGGAGATGGGCAGGCAGGGCGCAGTGCAGATCTGGCTGTGTCCAGTCACCCATGGGAGACGGGCAGGCAGGGCGCAGTGCGTATCTGGCCGTGTCCACTCGCCCACGGGAGACGGGCAGGCAGGGCGCAGTGCGGATCTGGCCGTGTCCACTCACCCACGGGAGACCGACAGGCAGGGCGCAGTGCGGATCTGGCTGTGTCCACTCACCCACGGGAGACAGGCAGGCAGGGCGCAGTGCGGATCTGGCTGTGTCCACTCACCGACGGGAGACGGGCAGGCAAGGCGCAGTGCGGATCTGGCTGTGTCCACTCACCCACGGGAGACGGGCAGGCAGGGCGCAGTGCGGATCTGGCTGTGTCCACTCACCCACGGGAGACGGGCAGGCAGGGCGCAGTGTGGATCTGGCTGTGTCCACTCGCCCACGGGAGACGGGCAGGCAGGGCGCAGTGCGGATCCGGCTGTGTCCACTCACCCACGGGAGATGGGCAGAGACGGTGCTGTGTGGATCTGGCTATGTCCACTGACCCACGGCAGATGCGAAGGCAGGGCGCAGTACGGATCTGGCTGTGTCCACTCATCCACGGCATGAGGTCAGGCAGGGCGCAGTACGGATCTGGCTGTGTCCACTCACCCACGGCAGACGGGCAGGCAGGGCGCAGTACGGATCTGGCTGTGTCCACTCACCCACGGCAGACCGGCAGAGACGGTGCTGTGTGGATCTGGCTATGTCCACTGACCCACCGCAGACGGGCGGGCAGAGCGCAGTACGGATCTGGCTGTGTCCACTCAACCACGGCAGGCGGTCAGGCAGGGTGCAGTGCGGATCTGGCTGTGTCCACTCACCCACGGGAGACGGGCAGGCAGGGCGCAGTGTGGATCTGGCTGTGTCCACTCACCCACGGCAGATTGTAAGGCAGGGCTCAGTGCGGATCTGGCTGTGTACAATCACCCTCGGGAGACGGGCAGGCAGGGTGCAGTGCGGATCTGGCTGTGTCCACTCACCAAGGCAGACGGGCAGGCAGGGCGCAGTGCGGATCTGGCTGTGTCCACTCACACATGGGAGACGGGCAGGCAAGGCGCAGTGCGGATCTGGCTGTGTCCAATCACCCACGGCATTCGGGCAGGCAGGGCGCAGTGCGGATCTTTCTGTGTCCACTCACCCACGGGAGGCGGGCAGAGAGTGTGCTGTGTGGATCTGGCTATGTCCACTGACCCACGGCAGACGGGCAGGCAGGGCGCAGTGCGGATCTGGCTGTGTCCACTCACACACAGGAGACGGGCAGGCAAGGCGCAGTGCGGATCTGGCTGTGTCCACTCACCCACGTGAGGCGGGCAGAGAGTGTGCTGTGTGGATCTGGCTATGTCCACTGACCCACGGCAGACGGGCAGGCTGTGCGCAGTGCGGATCTGGCTGTGTCCACTCACCCACGGGAGACGAGCAGGCAAGGCGCAGTGTGGATCGGGCTGTGTCCACTCACCCACGGGAGATGGGCAGAGAGGGTGCTGTGTGGATCTGGCTATGTCCACTGACCCACGGCAGAAGGGCAGGCAGGGCGCAGTGCGGATCTGGCTGTGTCCACTCGCCCACGGGAGACGCCAGGCAAGGCGCAGTGTGGATCTGGATGTGTCCACTCACCCATGGGAGACGGGCAGAGAGGGTGCTGTGTGGATCTGGCAATATCCACTCACCCACGGCAGACGGGCAGCCAGGGCGCAGTGCGGATCTGGCTGTGTACAATCACCCACGGCAGACGGGCAGGCAGGGTGCAGTGCGGATCTGGCTGTGTCCACTCACACAAGGGAGACGGGTAGGCAAGGCGTACTGTGGATTTTGCTGTGACCACTCACCCACGGGAGACGGGCAGAGAGGTTGCTGTGTGGATCTGGCTATGTCCACTGATCCACGGCAGATGGGCAGGGAGGGCGCAGTGCAGATCTCGCTGTGTCCACTCACCCACGGCTGATGGGCAGGCTGGCGCAATGCGGATCTGGCTGTGTCCACTCACCCACTGGAGACGGCGAGGCATGGTGCAGTGTGGATCTGGCTGTGTCCACTCACCCACGGGAGACGGGCAGAGAGGGTGCTGTGTGGATCTGACTATGTACACTGACCCACGGCAGACGAGCAGGCAGGGCGCAATGCGGATCTGGCTGTGTCCACTCACCTACTGCAGACGGTCAGGAAGGGCGCACTGCGGATCTGGCTGTGTCCACTCACCCACGGGAGACGGGCAGGCAGGGCGCAGTGCGGACCTGGCTGTGTCTACCTACCCACGGCAGACGATTAGGCAGGGCGCAGTGCGGATCTGGCTGTGTACACTCGCCCACGGGAGACGGGCAGGCAAGGCGTAGTGTGGATCTGGCTGTGTCCACTCACCCACGGGAGACGGGTAGAGAGGGTGCTGTGTGGATCTGGCTATGTACACTGACCCACGGCAGACGGGTAGGCAGGGCGTAGTGCGGATCTGGGTGTGTCCACTCACCCACGGGAGACGGGCAAAGAGGGTGCTGTGTGGATCTGCCTATGTACACTGACACACGTCAGACGGGCAGGCAGGGCGCAGTGCGGATCTGGCTGTGTCCAATCACCTACGGCAGACGGGCAGGCAGGGCGCAGTGCGGATCTGGCTGTGTCCAATCACCCACGGCTGACGGGCAGGCAGGGTGCAGTGAGGATCTGGCTGCGTCCACTCACCCACGGCAGACGGTCAGGCAAGGCGCAGTGCGGATCTGGCTGTGTCCAATCACCCACGAGAGATGGGTAGGCAAGGCGCCGTGTGGATCTGGCTGTGTCCACTCACCCACGGGAGACGGGCAGAGAGGGTGCTGCGTGGATCTGGCTATGTCCACTGACCCACGGCAGACGGGCAGGCTGGGCGCTGTGCGGATCTGGCTGTGTCCACTCACCCACGGGGGACGGGCAGGCAGGGCGCAGTGCGGATCTGGCTGTGTCCACTCACCCATGGGAGATGGGCAGGAAAGGCGCAGTGTGGATCTGGCTGTGTCGACTCACCCACGGGAGACGGGCAGAGAGGTTGCTGTGTGGATCTGGCTATGTCCACAGACCCACGGCAGACGGGCAGGCAGGGCACAGTGCGGATCTGGCTGTGTCCACTCACCCACGGCAGACGGGCAGGCAGGGCGCAATGCGGATCTGGCTGTGTCCACTCAACCACGGCAGACGGTCAGGCAGGGCGCGTTGCGGATCTGGCTGTGTCCACTCACCCACGGGAGACAGGTAGGCAAGGCGCAGTGTGGATCTGGCTGTGTCCACTCACCCACGTGAGACGGGCAGAGAGGGTGCTGTCCGGATCTGGCTATGTCCACTGACCCACGGCAGACGGGCAGGCAGGGCGCAGTGCGGATTTCGCTGGGTCCAATCACCCAGGGCAGACGGGCAGGCAGGGCGCAGTGCGGATCTGGCTGTGTCCACTCACCCACGGCAGACGGTCAGGCAGGGCGCAGTGCGGATCTGGCGGTGTCCACTCACCCACGGGAGACGGGCAGGCAGGGCGCAGTGCGGATCTGGCTATGTCCACTCTCCCACGGGAGACGGGCAGGCAAGGCGCAGTGTGGATCTGGCTGTGTCCACTCACCCAAGGGACACGGGCAGAGAGGGTGCTGTGTGGATCTGGCTATGTCCACTGACCCACGGCAGAGGGGCAGGCAGGGCGCAGTGCGGATCTGGCTGTGTCCACTCTCCCACGGGAGACGGGCAGGCAGGGCGCAGTGCGTATCTGGCTGTGTCCACACTCCCACGGCAGACGGGCAGGCAGGGCGCAGTGCGGATCTGGCTGTGTCCACTCACGCACGGCAGACGGTCAGGCAGGGCGCAGTGCGGATCGGACTGTGTCCACTCACCCACAGGAGACGGGCAGAGAGGGTGCTGTGTGGATCTGGCTATGGACACTGACCCACGGCAGACGGGCAGGCAGGGCGCAGTGCGGATCTGGCTGTGTCCACTCACCCACGGCAGACGGGCAGGCAGGGCGCAGTGCGGATCTGGCTGTCTCCACTCACCCACGGCAGACGGTAAGGCAAGGCGCAGTGTGGATCTGGCTGTGTCCACTCACCCACGGAAGATGGGCAGAAAGGGCGCTGTGTGGATCTGGCTATGTCCACTGACCCACGGCAGACTGGCAGGCAGGGCACAGTGCGGATCTGGCTGTGTCCACTCACCCACGGCAGACGGGCAGGCAGGGCGCAATGCGGATCTGGCTGTGTCCACTCAACCACGGCAGACGGTCAGGCAGGGCGCGTTGCGGATCTGGCTGTGTCCACTCACCCACGGGAGACAGGTAGGCAAGGCGCAGTGTGGATCTGGCTGTGTCCACTCACCCACGGGAGACGGGCAGAGAGGGTGCTGTCCGGATCTGGCTATGTCCACTGAACCACGGCAGACGGGCGGGCAGGGCGCAGTACGGATCTGGCTGTGTCCACTCAACCACGGCAGGCGGTCAGGCAGGGTGCAGTGCGGATCTGGCTGTGTACACTCACCCACGGGAGACGGGCAGGCAGGGCGCAGTGCGGATCTGGCTGTGCCACTCACCCACGGGAGACGGGCAGGCAGGGCGCAGTGCGGATCTGGCTGTGTCCACTCACCCACGGGAGACGGGCAGAGACGGTGCTGTGTGGATCTGGCTATGTCCACTGACCCACGGCAGACGGGCGGGCAGGGCGCAGTACGGATCTGGCTGTGTCCACTCACCCACGGCAGGCGGTCAGGGAGGGCGCAGTGCGGATATTGCTGTGTCCACTCACCCACGGCAGACGGTCAGGCAGGGGGCAGTGCGGATCTGGCTGTGTCCACTCACCCACGGGAGACGGGCAGGCACGGCGCAGTGCGGATCTGGCTGTGTCCACTCACACACGGCAGGCTGTCAGGCAGGGCGCAGTGCGGATATGGCTGTGTCCACTCACCCACGGCAGACGGTCAGGCAGGGCGCCGTGCGGATCTGGCTGTGTCCACTCACCCACGGCAGGCGGTCAGGCAGGGCGCAGTGCGGATCTGGCTGTGTCCACTCACCCACGGGAGATGGGCAGGCAGGGCGCAGTGCAGATCTGGCTGTGTCCAGTCACCCATGGGAGACGGGCAGGCAGGGCGCAGTGCGTATCTGGCCGTGTCCACTCGCCCACGGGAGACGGGCAGGCAGGGCGCAGTGCGGATCTGGCCGTGTCCACTCACCCACGGGAGACCGACAGGCAGGGCGCAGTGCGGATCTGGCTGTGTCCACTCACCCACGGGAGACAGGCAGGCAGGGCGCAGTGCGGATCTGGCTGTGTCCACTCACCGACGGGAGACGGGCAGGCAAGGCGCAGTGCGGATCTGGCTGTGTCCACTCACCCACGGGAGACGGGCAGGCAGGGCGCAGTGCGGATCTGGCTGTGTCCACTCACCCACGGGAGACGGGCAGGCAGGGCGCAGTGTGGATCTGGCTGTGTCCACTCGCCCACGGGAGACGGGCAGGCAGGGCGCAGTGCGGATCCGGCTGTGTCCACTCACCAACGGGAGATGGGCAGAGACGGTGCTGTGTGGATCTGGCTATGTCCACTGACCCACGGCAGACGCGAAGGCAGGGCGCAGTACGGATCTGGCTGTGTCCACTCATCCACGGCATGAGGTCAGGCAGGGCGCAGTACGGATCTGGCTGTGTCCACTCACCCACGGCAGACGGGCAGGCAGGGCGCAGTACGGATCTGGCTGTGTCCACTCACCCACGGCAGACCGGCAGAGACGGTGCTGTGTGGATCTGGCTATGTCCACTGACCCACCGCAGACGGGCGGGCAGAGCGCAGTACGGATCTGGCTGTGTCCACTCAACCACGGCAGGCGGTCAGGCAGGGTGCAGTGCGGATCTGGCTGTGTCCACTCACCCACGGGAGACGGGCAGGCAGGGCGCAGTGCGGATCTGGCTGTGTCCACTGACCCACGGGAGACGGGCAGGCAGGGCGCAGTGCGGATCTGGCTGTGTCCACTCACCCACGGGAGACGGGCAGAGACGGTGCTGTGTGGATATGGCTATGTCCACTGACCAACGGCAGACGGGCGGGCAGGGCGCAGTACGGATCTGGCTGTGTCCACTCACCCACGGCAGGGGGTCAGGGAGGGCGCAGTGTGGGTATTGCTGTGTCCACTCACCCACGGCAGACGGTCAGGCAGGGGGCAGTGCGGATCTGGCTGTGTCCACTCACCCACGGGAGACGGGCAGAGACGGTGCTGTGTGGATCTGGCTATGTCCACTGACCCATGGCAGGCGGTCAGGCAGGGCGCAGTGCGGATCCGGCTGTGTCCACTCACCCACGGCAGACGGTCAGGCAGGGCGCAGTGCGGATCTGGCTGTGTCCACTCACCCACGGCAGGCGGTCAGGCAGGGCGCAGTGCGGATCTGGCTGTGTCCACTCACCCACGGCAGACGGTCAGGCAGGGGGCAGTGCGGATCTGGCTGTGTCCACTCACCCACGGCAGGCGGTCAGGCAGGGCCAGTGCGGATATGGCTGTGTCCACTCACCCACGGCAGACGGTCAGGCAGGGCGCAGTGCGGATCTGGCTTTGTCCACACACCCACGGGAGACGGGCAGGCAGGGCGCAGTGCGGATCTGGCTGTGTCCACTCACCCACGGGAGACGGGCAGGCAAGGCGCAGTGCGGATCTTGTGTGTGCACTCACCCACGGGAGACGGGCAGAGACGGTGCTGTGTGGATCTGGCTATGTCCACTGACCCACGGCAGACGGGCGGGCAGGGCGCAGTACGGATCTGGCTGTGTCCACTCAACCACGGCAGGCGGTCAGGCAGGGCGTAGTGCGGATCTGGCTGTGTCCACTCACCCACGGGAGACGGGCAGGCAGGGCGCAGTGCGGAACTGGCTGTGTCCACTCACCCACGGGAGACGGGCAGAGACGGTGCTGTGTGGATCTGGCTATGTCCACTGACCCACGGCAGACGGGCGTGCAGGGCGCAGTACGGATCTGGCTGTGTCCACTCACCCATGGCAGGCGGTCAGGGAGGGCGCAGTGTGGATATTGCTGTGTCCACTCACCCACGGCAGACGGTCAGGCAGGGGGCAGTGCGGATCTGGCTGTGTCCACTCACCCACGGAGGACGGGCAGAGACGGTGCGGTGTGGATCTGGCTATGTCCACTGACCCACGGCAGGCGGTCAGGCAGGGCGCAGTGCGGATCTGGCTGTGTTCACTCACCCACGGCAGACGGTCAGGCAGGGCGCAGTGCGGATCTGGCTGTGTCCACTCACCCACGGCAGGCGGTCAGGCAGGGCGCAGTGCGGATTTGGCTGTGTCCACGCACCCACGGCAGGCGGTCAGCCAGGGCGCAGTGCGGATCTGGCTGTGTCCACTGACCCACGGCAGACGGGCAGGCAGGGCGCAGTGCGGATCTGGCTGTGTCCACTCACCCACGGGAGACGGGCAGTCAGGGTGCAGTGCGGATTTGACTGTGTCCACTCACCCACGGCAGGCGGTCAGGCAGGGCGCAGTGCGGATCTGGCTGTGTCCACTCACCCACGGCAGACGGTCAGGCAGGGCGCAGTGCGGATCTGGCTGTGTCCACTCACCCACGGCAGGCGGTCAGACAGTGCGCAGTGCGGATCTGGCTGTGTCCACGCACACACGGCAGGCGGTCAGCCAGGGCGCAGTGCGGATCTGGCTGTGTCCACTGACCCACGGCAGACGGGCAGGCAGGGCGCAGTGCGGATCTGGCTGTGTCCACTCACCCACGGGAGACGGGCAGGCAGGGCGCAGTGCGGATCTGGCTGTGTCCACTCACCCACGGGAGATGGGCAGGCAGGGCGCAGTGCGGATCTGGCTGTGTCCACTCACCCACGGCAGACGGTCAGGCAGGGCGTAGTGCGGATCTGGCTGTGTCCACTCACCCACGGCAGACGGGCAGGCAGGGCGCAGTGCGGATCTGGCTGTGTCCACTCACCCACGGGAGAAGGGCAGGCAGGGCGCAGTGCGGATCCGGCATGTCCACTCACCCACGGGAGATTTCCAGAGACGGTGCTGTGTGGATCTGGCTATGTCCACTGACCCACGGCAGACGGGCAGGCAGGGCGCAGTACGTGTCTGGCTGTGTCCACTCACCCACGGCAGACGGGCAGGCAGAGCCCAATGCAGATCTGGCTGTGTCCACTCACCCACGGCAGACGGTCAGGCAGGGCGCATGGCGGATCTGGCTGTGTCCACTCACCCACGGCATATGGGCAGGCAGGGCGCAGTGCGGATCTGGCTGTGTCCACTCGCCCACGGGAGACGGGCAGGCACGGCGCAGTGCAGATCTGGCTGTGTCCACTCACACACGGCAGGCTGTCAGGCAGGGCGCAGTGCGGATATGGCTGTGTCCACTCACCCACGGCAGATCGTCAGGCAGGGCGCCGTGCGGATCTGGCTGTGTCCACTCACCCACGGCAGGCGGTCAGGCACGGCGCAGTGCGGATCTGGCTGTGTCCACGCACCCACATCAGGCGGTCAGCCAGGGCGCAGTGCGGATTTGTCTGTGTCCACTCACCCACGGCAGACGGTCAGGCAGGGCGCCGTGCGGATCTTGTGTGTGCACTCACCCACGGGAGACGGGCAGAGACGGTGCTGTGTGGATCTGGCTATGTCCACTGTTCCACGGCAGACGGGCGGGCAGGGCGCAGTACGGATCTGGCTGTGCCCACTCACCCACGGCAGGCGGTCAGGGAGGGCGCAGTGCGGATATTGCTGTGTCCACTCACCCACGGCAGACGGTCAGGCAGGGGGCAGTGCGGATCTGGCTGTGTCCACTCACCCACGGGAGACGGGCAGGCACGGTGCAGTGCGGATCTGGCTGTGTCCACTCACACACGGCAGGCTGTTAGGCAGGGCGCAGTGCGGATATGGCTGTGTCCACTCACCCACGGCAGACGGTCAGGCAGGGCGCCGTGCGGATCTGGCTGTGTCCACTCACCCACGGCAGGCGGTCAGGCAGGGCGCAGTGCGGATCTGGCTGTGTCCACTCACCCACGGGAGATGGGCAGGCAGGGCGCAGTGCAGATCTGGCTGTGTCCAGTCACCCACGGGAGACGGGCAGGCAGGGAGCAGTGCGTATCTGGCCGTGTCCACTCGCCCACGGGAGACGGGCAGGCAGGGCGCAGTGCGGATCTGGCCGTGTCCACTCACCCACGGGAGACCGACAGGCAGGGCGCAGTGCGGATCTGGCTGTGTCCACTCACCCACGGGAGACAGGCATGCAGGGCGCAGTGCGGATCTGGCTGTGTCCACTCACCGACGGGAGACGGGCAGGCAATGCGCAGTGCGGATCTGGCTGTGTCCACTCACCCACGGGAGACGGGCAGGCAGGGCGCAGTGCGGATCTGGCTGTGTCCACTCACCCACGGGAGACGGGCAGGCAGGGCGCAGTGTGGATCTGGCTGTGTCCACTCGCCCACGGGAGACGGGCAGGCAGGGTGCAGTGCGGATCCGGCTGTGTCCACTCACCCACGGGAGATGGGCAGAGACGGTGCTGTGTGGATCTGGCTATGTCCACTGACCCACGGCAGACGCGAAGGCAGGGCGCAGTACGGATCTGGCTGTGTCCACTCACCCACGGCATGAGGTCAGGCAGGGCGCAGTAGGGATCTGGCTGTGTCCACTCACCCACGGCAGACGGGCAGGCAGGGCGCAGTACGGATCTGGCTGTGTCCACTCACCCACGGCAGACGGGCAGGCAGGGCGCAGTACGGATCTGGCTGTGTCCACTCACCCACGGCAGGCGGTCAGGCAGGGTGCAGTGCGGATCTGGCTGTGTCCACTCACCCACGGGAGATGGGCAAGCAGGGCGCAGTGCGGATCTCCTGTGTCCACTCACCCACGGGAGATTGTCAGGCAGGGCGCAGTGCAGATCTGGCTGTGTCCACTCACCCACGGGAGACGGGCAGGCAGGGCGCAGTGCGGATTTGGCTGTGTCCACTCACCCACGGGAGACGGGCAGGCAGTGCGCAGTGCGGATCTGGCTGTGTCCACTCGCCCACGGGAGACGGGCAGGCAGGGCGCAGTGCGGATCCGGCTGTGTCCACTCACCCACGATGAGATGGGCAGAGACGGTGCTGTGTGGATCTGGCTATGTCCACTGACCCACGGCAGACGGGAAGGCAGGGCGCAGTACGGATCTGGCTGTGTCCACTCACCCACGGGAGACGGGCAAGCAGGGCGCAGTGCGGATCTGGCTGTGTCCAGTCACCCACGGCAGGAGGTCAGGCAGGGCGCAGTACGGATCTGGCTGTGTCCACTCACCAACGGCAGACGGGCAGGCAGAGCGCAGTACGGATCTGGCTGTGTCCACTCACAAACGGGAGACGGGCAGGCAGGGCGCAGTGCGGATTTGGCTGTGTCCACTCGCCCACGGGAGACGGGCAGGCAGGGCGCAGTGCGGATCTGGCTGTGTCCACTCACCCACGGGAGACGGGCAGGCAGGGCGCAGTGCGGATCTGGCTGTGTCCACTCACCCACGGGAGACGGGCAGGCAGGGCGCAGTGCGGATCTGGCTGTGTCCACTCGCCCACGGGAGAGGGGCAGGCAGGGTGCAGTGCGGATCCGGCTGTGTCCACTCACCCACGGGAGATGGGCAG
Source organism: Microcebus murinus (assembly GCF_040939455.1). NCBI lineage: Eukaryota > Metazoa > Chordata > Mammalia > Primates > Cheirogaleidae > Microcebus > Microcebus murinus. The sequence continues at coordinate 31,089,277 of NC_134125.1, read as the reverse complement.
AGACGGTGCTGTGTGGATCTGGCTATGTCCACTGACCCACGGCAGACGCGAAGGCAGGGCGCAGTACGGATCTGGCTGTGTCCACTCACCCACGGCACGAGGTCAGGCAGGGCACAGTACGGATCTGGCTGTGTCCACTCACCCACGGCGGACGGGCAGGCAGGGCGCAGTACGGATCTGGCTGTGTCCACTCACCCACGGCAGGAGGTCAGGCAGGGCGCAGTACGGATCTGGCTGTGTCCACTCACCCACGGCAGACGGGCAGGCAGGGCGCAGTACGGATCTGGCTGTGTCCACTCACCCACGGGAGACGGGCAGGCAGGGCGCAATGCGGATCTGGCTGTGTCCACTCGCCCACGGGAGACGGGCAGGCAGGGCGCAGTGCGGATCCGGCTGTGTCCACTCACCCACGATGAGATGGGCAGAGACGGTGCTGTGTGGATCTGGCTATGTCCACTGACCCACGGCAGACGGGAAGGCAGGGCGCAGTACGGATCTGGCTGTGTCCACTCACCCACGGGAGACGGGCAAGCAGGACGCAGTGCGGATCTGGCTGTGTCCACTCACCTACGGCAGGAGGTCAGGCAGGGCGCAGTACGGATCTGGCTGTGTCCACTCACCCACGGCAGACGGGCAGGCAGGGCGCAGTACGGATCTGGCTGTGTCCACTCACCCACGGGAGACGGGCAGGCAGGGCGCAGTGCGGATCTGGCTGTGTCCACTCACCCACGGGAGATGGGCAGGCAGGGCGCAGTGCAGATCTGGCTGTGTCCACTCACCCACGGGAGACGGGCAGGCAGGGCGCAGTGCGGATTTGGCTGTGTCCCCTCACCCACGGGAGACGGGCAGGCAGGGCGCAGTGCGTATCTGGCTGTGTCCACTCGCTCACGGGAGACGGGCAGGCAGGGCGCAGTGCGGATCTGGCCGGGTCCACTCACCCACGGCAGACGGTCAGGCAGGGCGCAGTGCGGATCTGCCTGTGTCCACGCACCCACAGCAGGCGGTCAGCCAGGGCGCAGTGCGGATCTGGCTGTGTCCACTCACCCACGGCAGGCGGTCAGGCAGGGCCAGTGCGGATATGGCTGTGTCCACTCACCCACGGCAGACGGTCAGGCAGGGCGCAGTGCGGATCTGGCTTTGTCTACACACCCACGGGAGACGGGCAGGCTGGGCCCAGTGCGGATCTGGCTGTGTCCACTCACCCACGGGAGACGGGCAGGCAAGGCGCATTGCGGATCTTGTGTGTGCACTCACCCACGGGAGACGGGCAGAGACGGTGCTGTGTGGATCTGGCTATGTCCACTGACCCACGGCAGACGGGCGGGCAGGGCGCAGTACGGATCTGGCTGTGTCCACTCACCCACGGCAGGCGGTCAGGCAGGGTGCAGTGTGGATCTGGCTGTGTCCACTCACCCACGGGAGACGGGCAGGCAGGGCGCAGTGCGGATCTGGCTGTGTCCACTCACCCACGGGAGACGGGCAGGCAGGGCGCAGTGCGGATCTGGCTGTGTCCACTAACCCACGGGAGACGGGCAGAGACGGTGCTGTGTGGATCTGGCTATGTCCACTGACCCACGGCAGACGGGCGGGCAGGGCGCAGTACGGATCTGGCTGTGTCCACTCACCCACGGCAGGCGGTCAGGGAGGGCGCAGTGCGGATATTGCTGTGTCCACTCACCCACGGCAGACGGTCAGGCAGGGGGCAGTGCGGATCTGGCTGTGTCCACTCACCCACGGGAGACGGGCAGAGACGGTGCTGTGTGGATCTGGCTATGTCCACTGACCCACGGCAGGCGGTCAGGCAGGGCGCAGTGCGGATATGGCTGTGTCCACTCACCCATGGCAGACTGTCAGGCAGGGTGCAGTGCGGATCTGGCTGTGTCCACTCACCCACGGGAGACGGGCAGGCAGGGCGCAGTGCGGATCTGGCTGTGTCCACTCACCCACGGGACACGGGCAGGCAAGGCGCAGTGCGGATCTGGCTGTGTCCACTCTCCCACGGGAGATGGGCAAGCAGGGCGCAGTGTGGATCTGGCTGTGTCCACTCGCCCACGGAAGACGGGCAGTCAGGGCGCAGTGCGGATCTGGCTGTGTCCACTCACCCACGGCAGACGGTCAGGCAGGGCGCAGTGCGGATCTGGCTGTGTCCACTCACCCACGGCAGGCGGTCAGGCAGGGTGCAGTGCGGATCTGGCTGTGTCCACGCACCCACGGGAGACGGGCAGGCAGGGCGCAGTGCGGATCTGGCTGTGTCCACTCACCCACGGGAGACGGGCAGGCAGGGCGCAGTGCGGATCTTGTGTGTGCACTCACCCACGGGAGACGGGCAGAGACGGTGCTGTGTGGATCTGGCTATGTCCACTGACCCACGGCAGACGGGCGGGCAGGGCGCAGTACGGATCTGGCTGTGCCCACTCACCCACGGCAGGCGGTCAGGGAGGGCGCAGTGCGGATATTGCTGTGTCCACTCACCCACGGCAGACGGTCAGGCAGGGGGCAGTGCGGATCTGGCTGTGTCCACTCACCCACGGGAGACGGGCAGGCACGGTGCAGTGCGGATCTGGCTATGTCCACTCACACACGGCAGGCTGTCAGGCAGGGCGCAGTGCGGATATGGCTGTGTCCACTCACCCCGGGCAGACGGTCAGGCAGGGCGCCGTGCGGATCTGGCTGTGTCCACTCACCCATGGCAGGCGGTCAGGCAGGGCGCAGTGCGGATCTGGCTGTGTCCACTGACCCACGGGAGATGGGCAGGCAGGGCGCAGTGCAGATCTGGCTGTGTCCAGTCACCCACGGGAGACGGGCAGGCAGGGCGCAGTGCGTATCTGGCCGTGTCCACTCGCCCTCGGGATACGGGCAGGCAGGGCGCAGTGCGGATCTGGCCGTGTCCACTCACCCACGGGAGACCGACAGTCAGGGCGCAGTGCGGATCTGGCTGTGTCCACTCACCCACGGGAGACAGGCAGGCAGGGCGCAGTGCGGATCTGGCTGTGTCCACTCACCGACGGGAGACGGGCAGGCAATGCACAGTGCGGATCTGGCTGTGTCCACTCACCCACGGGAGACGGGCAGGCAGGGCGCAGTGCGGATCTGGCTGTGTCCACTCACCCACGGGAGACGGGCAGGCAGGGCGCAGTGTGGATCTGGCTGTGTCCACTCGCCCACGGGAGACGGGCAGGCAGGGTGCAGTGCGGATCCGGCTGTGTCCACTCACCCACGGGAGATGGGCAGAGACGGTGCTGTGTGGATCTGGCTATGTCCACTGACCCACGGCAGACGCGAAGGCAGGGCGCAGTACGGATCTGGCTGTGTCCACTCACCCACGGCATGAGGTCAGGCAGGGCGCAGTATGGATCTGGCTGTGTCCACTCACCCACGGCAGACGGGCAGGCAGGGCGCAGTACGGATCTGGCTGTGTCCACTCACCCACGGCAGACGGGCAGGCAGGGCGCAGTACGGATCTGGCTGTGTCCACTCACCCACGGCAGGCGGTCAGGCAGTGTGCAGTGCGGATCTGGCTGTGTCCACTCACTCACGGGAGATGGGCAAGCAGGGCGCAGTGCGGATCTCCTGTGTCCACTCACCCACGGGAGATTGTCAGGCAGGGCGCAGTGCAGATCTGGCTGTGTCCACTCACCCACGGGAGACGGGCAGGCAGGGCGCAGTGCGGATCTGGCTGTGTCCACTCGCCCACGGGAGACGGGCAGGCAGGGCGCAGTGCGGATCCGGCTGTGTCCACTCACCCACGATGAGATGGGCAGAGACGGTGCTGTGTGGATCTGGCTATGTCCACCGACCCACGGCAGACGGGAAGGCAGGGCGCAGTACGGATCTGGCTGTGTCCACTCACCCACGGGAGACGGGCAAGCAGGACGCAGTGCGGATCTGGCTGTGTCCACTCACCTACGGCAGGAGGTCAGGCAGGGCGCAGTACGGATCTGGCTGTGTCCACTCACCCACGGCAGACGGGCAGGCAGGGCGCAGTACGGATCTGGCTGTGTCCACTCACCCACGGCAGACGGGCAGGCAGGGCGCAGTACGGATCTGGCTGTGTCCACTCACCCACGGGAGACGGGCAGGCAGGGCGCAGTACGGATCTGGCTGTGTCCACTCACCCACGGCAGACGGGCAGGCAGGGCGCAGTGCGGATCTGGCCGGGTCCACTCACCCACGGCAGACGGTCAGGCAGGGCGCAGTGCGGATCTGCCTGTGTCCACGCACCCACAGCAGGCGGTCAGCCAGGGCGCAGTGCGGATCTGGCTGTGTCCACTCACCCACGGCAGGCGGTCAGGCAGGGCCAGTGCGGATATGGCTGTGTCCACTCACCCACGGCAGACGGTCAGGCAGGGCGCAGTGCGGATCTGGCTTTGTCTACACACCCACGGGAGACGGGCAGGCAGGGCCCAGTGCGGATCTGGCTGTGTCCACTCACCCACGGGAGACGGGCAGGCAAGGCGCATTGCGGATCTTGTGTGTGCACTCACCCACGGGAGACGGGCAGAGACGGTGCTGTGTGAATCTGGCTATGTCCACTGACCCACGGCAGACGGGCGGGCAGGGCGCAGTACGGATCTGGCTGTGTCCACTCACCCACGGCAGGCGGTCAGGCAGGGTGCAGTGTGGATCTGGCTGTGTCCACTCACCCACGGGAGACGGGCAGGCAGGGCGCAGTGCGGATCTGGCTGTGTCCACTCACCCACGGGAGACGGGCAGGCAGGGCGCAGTGCGGATCTGGCTGTGTCCACTAACCCACGGGAGACGGGCAGAGACGGTGCTGTGTGGATCTGGCTATGTCCACTGACCCACGGCAGACGGGCGGGCAGGGCGCAGTACGGATCTGGCTGTGTCCACTCACCCACGGCAGGCGGTCAGGGAGGGCGCAGTGCGGATATTGCTGTGTCCACTCACCCACGGCAGACGGTCAGGCAGGGGGCAGTGCGGATCTGGCTGTGTCCACTCACCCACGGGAGACGGGCAGAGACGGTGCTGTGTGGATCTGGCTATGTCCACTGACCCACGGCAGGCGGTCAGGCAGGGCGCAGTGCGGATATGGCTGTGTCCACTCACCCATGGCAGACTGTCAGGCAGGGTGCAGTGCGGATCTGGCTGTGTCCACTCACCCACGGGAGACGGGCAGGCAGGGCGCAGTGCGGATCTGGCTGTGTCCACTCACCCACGGGACACGGGCAGGCAAGGCGCAGTGCGGATCTGGCTGTGTCCACTCTCCCACGGGAGATGGGCAGGCCGGGCGCAGTGTGGATCTGGCTGTGTCCACTCGCCCACGGAAGACGGGCAGTCAGGGTGCAGTGCGGATTTGGCTGTGTCCACTCACCCACGGCAGGCGGTCAGGCAGGGCGCAGTGCGGATCTGGCTGTGTCCACTCACCCACGGCAGACGGTCAGGCAGGGCGCAGTGCGGATCTGGCTGTGTCCACTCACCCACGGCAGGCGGTCAGGCAGGGTGCAGTGCGGATCTGGCTGTGTCCACGCACCCACGGGAGACGGGCAGGCAGGGCGCAGTGCGGATCTGGCTGTGTCCACTCACCCACGGGAGACGGGCAGGCAGGGCGCAGTGCGTATCTGGCTGTGTCCACTCGCCCACGGGAGACGGGCAGGCAGGGCGCAGTGCGGATCTGGCCGTGTCCACTCACCCACGGGAGACCGGCAGGCAGGGCGCAGTGCGGATCTGGCTGTGTCCACTCACCCACGGGAGACGGGCAGGCAGGGCGCAGTGCGGATCTGGCCGTGTCCACTCACCCACGAGAGACCGGCAGGCAGGGCGCAGTGCGGATCTGGCTGTGTCCACTCACCCACGGGAGATGGGCAGAAAGGGCGCTGTGTGGATCTGGCTATGTCCACTGACCGACGGCAGACTGGCAGGCAGGGCACAGTGCGAATCTGGCTGTGTCCACTCACCCACGGCAGACGGGCAGGCAGGGCGCAGTGCGGATCTGGCTGTGTCCACTCACCCACGGGAGACAGGTAGGCAAGGCGCAGTGTGGATCTGGCTGTGTCCACTCACCCACGGGAGACGGGCAGGCAGGGCGCAGTGCGGATCTGGCTGTGTCCACTCACCCACGGGAGACGGGCAGGCAGGGCGCAGTGCGGATCTGGCTGTGTCTACTCACCCACGGCAGACGATTAGGCAGGGCGCAGTGCGGATCTGGCTGTGTCCACTCACCCACGGGAGATGGGCAGGCAAGGCGTAGTGTGGATCTCGCTGTGTCCACTCACCCACGGGAGACATGTAGAGAGGGTGCTGTGTGGATCTGGCTATGTACACTGACCCACAGCAGACGGGCAGGCAGGGCGCAGTGCGGATCTGGGTGTGCCCACTAACCCACGGGAGACGGGCAAAGAGGGTGCTGTGTGGATCTGCCTATTTACACTGACCCACGTCAGACGGGCAGGCAGGACGCAGTGCGGATCTGGCTGTGTACATTCACCCACGGCAGACGGGCAGGCAGGGCGCAGTGCGGATCTGGCTGTGTCCAATCACCCACGGCAGACGGGCAGGAAAGGCGCACTGTTGATCTGGCTGTGACCACTCACCCACGGGAGACGGGCAGAGAGGGTGCTGTGTGGATCTAGCTATGTCTACTGACCCACGGCAGACGGGCAGGCCGGGTACATTGCAGATCTGGCTGTGTCCAATCACCCACGGCAGACGGGCAGGCAGGGTGAAGTGCGGATCTGGCTGTGTCCACTCACCCAAGGGAGACGGGTAGGCAAGGCACAGTGTGGATCTGGCTGTGTCCACTCACCCATCTCAGATGGGCAGAGAGGGTACTGTGTGGATCTGGCTATGTCCACTGACCCACGGCAGATGGGCAGGCAGGGCGCAGTGCGGATCTGGCTGTGACCACTCACCCACGGCAGACGGTCAGGAAGGGCGCACTGCGGATCTGGCTGTGTCCACTCACCCACGGGAGACGGGCAGGCAGGGCGCAGTGCGGATCTGGCTGTGTCCACTCACGCATGGCAGACGGGCAGGCAGGGCGCAGTGCGGATCTGGCTGTGTCCACTCACCCACGGGAGACGGGCATGCAAGGCGCAGTGTGGATCTGGCTATGTCCACTCACCCACGGGAGACGGGCAGAAAGGGCGCTGTGTGGATCTGGCTAAGTCCTCTGACCCACGGCAGACGGGCAGGCAAGGCACAGTGCGTATCTGGCTGTGTCCACTCTCCCACGGGAGACGGGTAGAGAGGGTGCTGTGTGGATCTGGCTATGTAAACTGACCCACGGCAGACGGGCAGGCAGGGCGCAGTGCGGATCTGGCTGAGTCCACTCACCCTCGGCAGACGGTCTGGAAGGGCGCAGTGCGGATCTGGCAGTGTCCACTAACCCACGGGAGACGGGCAGGCAGGGCGCAGTGCGGATCTGGCTATGTCCACTATCCCACGGGAGACGGGCAGGCAGGGCGCAGTGGGGACCTGGATGTGTCCACTCACACACGGCAGACGGGCAGGCTGGCGCAATGCGGATCTGGCTGTGTCCACTGACCCACGGGAGACGGCGTGGCAAGGTGCAGTGTGGATCTGGCTGTGTCCACTCACCCACGGGAGACGGGCAGAGAGGGTGCTGTGTGGATCTGACAATGTACACTGACCCACGGCAGACGAGCAGGCAGGGCGCAATGCGGATCTGGCTGTGTCCACTCACCCACTGCAGACGGTCAGGAAGGGCTCAGTGCGGATCTGGCTGTGTCCACTCACCCACAGGAGACGGGCAGGCAGGGCGCAGTGCGGATCTGGCTGTGTCTACTCACCCACGGCATACGATTAGGCAGGGCGCAGTGCGGATCTTGCTGTGTCCACTCACCCACGGGAGACGGGCAGGCAAGGCGTAGTGTGGATCTGGCTGTGTCCACTCACCCACGGGAGACGGGCAGAGAGGGTGCTGTGTGGATCTGGCTATGTACACTGACCCACGGAAGACGGGCTGGCAGGGCGCAGTGCAGATCTGGGTGTGTCCACTCACCCACGGGAGACGGGCAAAGAGGGTGCTGTGTGGATCTGCCTATGTACACTGACCCACGTCAGACGGGCAGGCAGGGCGCAGTGCGAATCTGGCTGTGTCCAATCACCCACGGCAGACGGGCAGGCAGGGCACAGTGCGGATCTGGCTGTGTCCAATCACCCACGGCAGACGGTCAGGCAGGGCGTAGTGCGGATCTGGCTGTGTCCAATCACCCACGGGAGACGGGTAGGCAAGGCGCCGTGTGGAAATGGCTGTGTCCACTCACCCACGGGAGACGGGCAGAGAGGGTGCTGTGTGGATCTGGCTATGTCCACTGACCCACGGCAGACGGGCAGGCAGGGCGCAGCGCGTACCTGGCTGTGTCCATTCACCCACGGGAGACGGGCAGGCAGGGCGCAGTGTGGGTCTGACTGTGTCCACTCACCCATGGGAGATGGGCAGGCAAGGCGCAGTGTGGATCTGGCTGTGTCCACTCACCCACGGAAGACGGGCAGAGAGGATGCTGTTTGGTTCTGGCTATATCCACAGACCCACGGCAGACAGGCAGGGAGGGCGCAGTGCGGATCTCGTTGTGTCCACTCAACCACGGCAGACGGGCAGGCAGGGCGCAGTGCAGATCTGGCTGTGTCCACTCACTCACGGCAGACGGGCAGGCAGGGCGCAGTGCGGATCTGGTGGTGTCCACTCACCCACGGGGGACGGTCAGGCAGGGCGAAGTGCGGATCTGGCTGTGTCCACTCTCCCACGGGAGACGGGCAGGCAGGGCACAGTGAGGATCTGGCTGTGTCCACTCACACACGGCAGACAGGCAGGCAGGGCGCAGTGCGGATCTGGCTGTGTCCACTCACCCATGGGAGACGGGCAGGCAATGGGCATTGTGGATCTGGCTGTGTCCACTCACCCACGGGAGACGGGCAGAGAAGTTGCTGTGTGGATCTGGCTATGTCCAATGACCCACGGCAGACGGGCAGGGAGGGCGCAGTGCGGATCTCGCTGTGTCCACTCACCCACGGCAGACGGGCATGCAGGGCGCAGTGCGGATCTGGCTGTGTCCACTCACCCACGGGAGACGGGCAGGCAAGGCGTAGTGTGGATCTGGCTGTGTCCACTCACCCATGGGAGACGGTCAGAGAGGGTGCTGTGTGGATCTCGCTATGTACACTGACCCACGGCAGACGGGCAGGCAGGGCGCAGTGAGGATCTGGGTGTGTCCACTCACCCACGGGAGATGGGCAAAGAGGGTGCTGTGTGGATCTGCCTATGTACACTGACCCATGTCAGACGGGCAGGCAGGGCGCAGTGCGGATCTGGCTGTGTCCAATCACCCACGGCAGACGGGCAGGAAGGGCGCAGTGCGGATCTGGCTGTGTCCAATCATCCACGGCAGATGGGCAGGCAGGGCGCAGTGAGGATCTGGCTCTGTCCACTCACCCACGGCAGACGGGCAGGCAGGGCGCAGTGCGGATCTGGCTGTGTCCACTCACCCACAGGAGACGGGCAGGCAGGGCGCAGTGCGTATCTGGCTGTGTCCACTCACCCATGGGAGATGGGCAGGCAAGGCGCAGTACGGATCTGGCTGTGTCGACTCACCCACGGGAGACGGGCAGGCAGGGCGCAGTGTGGATCTGGCTGTGTCCACTCACCCACGGCAGATTGTAAGGCAGGGCTCAGTGCGGATCTGGCTGTGTACAATCACCCTCGGGAGACGGGCAGGCAGGGTGCAGTGCGGATCTGGCTGTGTCCACTCACCCAAGGCAGACGGGCAGGCAGGGCGCAGTGCGGATCTGGCTGTGTCCACTCACCCACGGAAGACGGGCAGAGAGGATGCTGTTTGGTTCTGGCTATATCCACAGACCCACGGCAGACAGGCAGGGAGGGCGCAGTGCGGATCTCGTTGTGTCCACTCAACCACGGCAGACGGGCAGGCAGGGCGCAGTGCAGATCTGGCTGTGTCCACTCACTCACGGCAGACGGGCAGGCAGGGCGCAGTGCGGATCTGGTGGTGTCCACTCACCCACGGGGGACGGTCAGGCAGGGCGAAGTGCGGATCTGGCTGTGTCCACTCTCCCACGGGAGACGGGCAGGCAGGGCACAGTGAGGATCTGGCTGTGTCCACTCACACACGGCAGACAGGCAGGCAGGGCGCAGTGCGGATCTGGCTGTGTCCACTCACCCATGGGAGACGGGCAGGCAATGGGCATTGTGGATCTGGCTGTGTCCACTCACCCACGGGAGACGGGCAGAGAAGTTGCTGTGTGGATCTGGCTATGTCCAATGACCCACGGCAGACGGGCAGGGAGGGCGCAGTGCGGATCTCGCTGTGTCCACTCACCCACGGCAGACGGGCATGCAGGGCGCAGTGCGGATCTGGCTGTGTCCACTCACCCACGGGAGACGGGCAGGCAAGGCGTAGTGTGGATCTGGCTGTGTCCACTCACCCATGGGAGACGGTCAGAGAGGGTGCTGTGTGGATCTCGCTATGTACACTGACCCACGGCAGACGGGCAGGCAGGGCGCAATGCGGATCTGGCTGTGTCCACTCACCCACGGCAGACGGTCAGGAAGGGCGCAGTGCGGATCTGGCTGTGTCCACTCACCCATGGGAGACGGGTAGGCAAGGCGCAGTGTGGATCTGGCTGTGTCCACTGACCCACGCAGACGGGCAGACAGGGCGAACTGCGGATCTGGCTGTGTCCAATCACCCGCGGCAGACGGGCAGGCAGGGCGCAGTGTGGATCTGGCTGTGTCCACTCACCCACGGGAGACGGGCAGGCAAGGCGCAGTGTGGATCTGTCTGTGTCCACTCACCCACGGGAGACGGGCAGAAAGGGCGCTGTGTGGATCTTGCTCAGTCCACTGACCCATGGCAGACGGGAAGGCAGGGCGCAGTGCGGATCTGGCTGTGTCCAATCACCCACGGCAGACGGGCAGGCAGGGCGCAGAGCGGATCTGGCTGTGTACACTCACCCACGGCAAACGGTCAGGCAGGGCGCAGTGCGGATCTGGCTGTGTCCACTCACACGTGGGAGGCGGGTAGGCAGGGCGCAGTGCGGATCTGGCTGTGTCCACTCACCCACGGGAGACGGGCAGGCAGGGCACAGTGCGGATCTGGCTGTGTCCACTCACCCACGGGAGACGGGCAGGCAAGGCGCAGTGTGGATCTGGCTGTGTCCACTCACCCAAGGGTCACGGGCAGAGAGGGTGCTGTGTGGATCTGGCTATGTCCACTGACCCACGGCAGAGGGGCAGGCAGGGCGCAGTGCGGATCTCGCTGAGTGAAATCACCCACGGCAGACGGTCAGGCAGGGTGCAGTGCGGATCTGGCTGTGTCCACTCACCCACGGGAGACGGGCAGGAAAGGCGCACTGTTGATCTGGCTGTGAACACTCACCCACGGGAGACGGGCAGAGAGGGTTCTGTGTGGATCTAGCTATGTCCACTGACCCACGGCAGACGGGAAGGCCGGGTAAAGTGCGGATCTGGCTGTGTCCAATCACCCACGGCAGACGGGCAGTCAGGGCGCAGTGCGGATCTGGCTCTGTCCACTCACCCACGGCAGACGGTCAGGCAGGGTGCAGTGTGGATCTGGCTGGGTCCACTCACCCAAGGGAGACGGGTAGGCAAGGCACAGTGTGGATCTGGCTGTGTCCACTCACCCACCTGAGATGGGCAGAGAGGGTGCTGTGTGGATCTGGCTATGTCCACTGACCCACGGCAGACGGGCAGGCAAGGCACAGTGTGGATCTGGCTGTGTCCACTCACCCATGGGAGACGGGTAGAGAGGGCGCTGTGTGGATCTGGCTATGTAAACTGACCCACGGCAGACGGGCAGGCAGGGCGCAGTGCGGATCTGGCTGAGTCCACTCACCCACGGCAGACGGTCAGGCAGGGCGCAGTGCGTATCTGGCGGTGTCCACTCACCCACGGGAGACGGGCAGGCAGGGCGCAGTGCGGATCTGGCTATGTCCACTCTCCCACGGGAGACGGGCAGGCAGGGCTCAGTGCAGATCTGGATGTGTCCACGCACACACGGCAGACAGGCAGGGAGGGCGCAGTGCGGATCTGGCTGTGTCCACTCACCCATGGGAGACTGTCAGGCAAGGCGCAGTGTGGATATGGCTGTGTCCACTCACCCACGGGAGACGGGCAGAGAGGTTGCTGTGTGGATCTGGCTATGTCCACTGATCCACGGCAGATGGGCAGGGAGGGCGCAGTGCAGATCTCGCTGTGTCCACTCACCCACGGAGGACGGCCAGGCTGGCGCAATGCGGATCTGGCTGTGTCCACTCACCCACTGGAGACGGCGAGGCATGGTGCAGTGTGGATCTGGCTGTGTCCACTCACCCACGGGAGACGGGCAGAGAGGGTGCTGTGTGGATCTGACTATGTACACTGACCCACGGCAGACGAGCAGGCAGGGCGCAATGCGGATCTGGCTGTGTCCACTCACCTACTGCAGACGGTCAGGAAGGGCGCACTGCGGATCTGGCTGTGTCCACTCACCCACGGGAGACGGGCAGGCAGGGCGCAGTGCGGACCTGGCTGTGTCTACCTACCCACGGCAGACGATTAGGCAGGGCGCAGTGCGGATCTGGCTGTGTACACTCGCCCACGGGAGACGGGCAGGCAAGGCGTAGTGTGGATCTGGCTGTGTCCACTCACCCACGGGAGACGGGTAGAGAGGGTGCTGTGTGGATCTGGCTATGTACACTGACCAACGGCAGACGGGTAGGCAGGGCGTAGTGCGGATCTGGGTGTGTCCACTCACCCACGGGAGACGGGCAAAGAGGGTGCTGCGTGGATCTGGCTATGTCCACTGACCCACGGCAGATGGGCAGGCTGGGCGCTGTGCGGATCTGGCTGTGTCCACTCACCCACGGGGGACGGGCAGGCAGGGCGCAGTGCGGATCTGGCTGTGTCCACTCACCCATGGGAGATGGGCAGGAAAGGCGCAGTGTGGATCTGGCTGTGTCCACTCACCCATGGGAGACGGGCAGAGAGGTTGCTGTGTGGATCTGGCTATGTCCACAGACCCACGGCAGACGGGCAGGGAGGGCGCAGTGCGGATCTCGCTTTGTCCACTCACCCACGGCAGACGGGCAGGCAGGGCGAAGTGCGGATCTGGCTGTGTCCACTCACCCACGGCAGACGGGCAGGCAGGGCGCAGTGCGGATCTGGCTGAGTCCACTCCCCAAGGCAGACAGTAAGGCAAGTCGCAGTGTGGATCTGGCTGTGTCCACTCACCCACGGGAGATGGGCAGAAAGGGCGCTGTGTGGATCTGGCTATGTCCACTGACCCACGGCAGACTGGCAGGCAGGGCACAGTGCGGATCTGGCTGTGTCCACTCACCCACGGCAGACGGGCAGGCAGGGCGCAATGCGGATCTGGCTATGTCCACTCAACCACGGCAGACGGTCAGGCAGGGCGCAGTACGGATCTGGCTGTGTCCACTCACCCACGGGAGACGGGCAGGCAGGGCGCAGTGTGGATCTGGCTGTGTCCACTAACCCACGTGAGACGGGCAGAGAGGGTGCTGTCCGGATCTGGCTATGTCCACTGACCCACGGCAGACGGGCAGGCAGGGCGCAGTGCGGATGTCGCTGGGTCCAATCACCCAGGGCAGACGGGCAGGCAGGGCGCAGTGCGGATCTGGCTGTGTCCACTCACCCACGGCAGACGGTCAGGCAGGGCGCAGTGCGGATCTGGCGGTGTCCACTCACCCACGGGAGACGGGCAGGCAGGGCGCAGTGCGGATCTGGCTATGTCCACTCTCCCACGGGAGACGGGCAGGCAAGGCGCAGTGTGGATCTGGCTGTGTCCACTCACCCAAGGGACACGGGCAGAGAGGGTGCTGTGTGGATCTGGCTATGTCCACTGACCCACGGCAGAGGGGCAGGCAGGGCGCAGTGCGGATCTGGCTGTGTCCACTCTCCCACGGGAGACGGGCAGGCAGGGCGCAGTGCGTATCTGGCTGTGTCCACACTCCCACGGCAGACGGGCAGGCAGGGCGCAGTGCGGATCTGGCTGTGTCCACTCACGCACGGCAGACGGTCAGGCAGGGCGCAGTGCGGATCGGACTGTGTCCACTCACCCACAGGAGACGGGCAGAGAGGGTGCTGTGTGGATCTGGCTATGGACACTGACCCACGGCAGACGGGCAGGCTGGGCGCAGTGCGGATCTGGCTGTGTCCACTCACCCACGGCAGACGGGCAGGCAGGGCGCAGTGCGTATCTGGCTGTGTCCACTCACCCACGGCAGACGGTAAGGCAAGGCGCAGTGTGGATCTGGCTGTGTCCACTCACCCACGGAAGATGGGCAGAAAGGGCGCTGTGTGGATCTGGCTATGTCCACTGACCCACGGCAGACTGGCAGGCAGGGCACAGTGCGGATCTGGCTGTGTCCACTCACCCACGGCAGACGGGCAGGCAGGGCGCAATGCGGATCTGGCTGTGTCCACTCAACCACGGCAGACGGTCAGGCAGGGCGCGTTGCGGATCTGGCTGTGTCCACTCACCCACGGGAGACAGGTAGGCAAGGCGCAGTGTGGATCTGGCTGTGTCCACTCACCCACGGGAGACGGGCAGAGAGGGTGCTGTCCGGATCTGGCTATGTCCACTGACCCACGGCAGACGGGCAGGCAGGGCGCAGTGCGGATGACGCTGGGTCCAATCACCCAGGGCAGACGGGCAGGCAGGGCGCAGTGCGGATCTGGCTGTGTCCACTCACCCACGGCAGACGGTCAGGCAGGGCGCAGTGCGGATCTGGCGGTGTCCACTCACCCACGGGAGACGGGCAGGCAGGGCGCAGTGCGGATCTGGCTATGTCCACTCTCCCACGGGAGACGGGCAGGCAAGGCGCAGTGTGGATCTGGCTGTGTCCACTCACCCAAGGGACACGGGCAGAGAGGGTGCTGTGTGGATCTGGCTATGTGCACTGACCCACGGCAGAGGGTCAGGCAGGGCGCAGTGCGGATCTGGCTGTGTCCACTCTCCCATAGGAGACGGGCAGGCAGGGCGCAGTGCGTATCTGGCTGTGTCCACACTTCCACGGCAGACGGGCAGGCAGGGCGCAGTGCGGATCTGGCTGTGTCCTCTCACCCACGGGAGACGGGCAGGCAGGGCGCAGTGCGGATCTGGCTGTGTCCACTCGCCCACGGGAGACGGGCAGGCAGGGTGCAGTGCGGATCTGGCTGTGTCCACTCACTGACGGGAGACGGGCAGGCAAGGCGCAGTGCGGATCTGGCTGTGTCCTCTCACCCACGGGAGACGGACAGGCAGGGCGCAGTGCGGATCTGGCTGTGTCCACTCACCCACGGGAGACGGGCACGCAGGGCGCAGTGCGGATCTGGCTGTGTCCCCTCACCCAGGGGAGACGGGCAGGCAAGGCGCAGTGTGGATCTGGCTGTGTCCACTCACCCACGGGAGTCGGGCAGAGAGGGTGCTGTGTGGATATGGCTATGTCCACTGACCCACGGCAGACGGGCATCTAGGGCGCAGTGCGGATCTGGCTGTGTACACTCACCCACGGGTGACGGTCAGACAGGGTGCAGTGCGGATCTGGCTGTGTCCACTCACCCACGTGAGACGGGCAAGCAAGGCTCAGTGCGGATCTGGCTGTGTCCACTCACCCATGGGAGACGGGCAGGCAGGGCGCAGTGCGGATCTGGCTGTGTCCACTCACCCACGGGAGACGGGCAGGCAAGGCTCAGTGCGCATCGGGCTGTGTCCACTCATTCACGGGAGACGGGCAGGCAGGGCGCAGTGCGGATCTGGCTGTGTCCACTCACCCACGGCAGATGGGCAGGCAGGGCGCAGTGCGGATCTGGCTGTGTCCACTCACCCACGGCAGACGGTAAGGCAGGGCGCAGTGCGGATCTGGCTGTGTCCACTCACCCACGGCAGACGGGCAGGCAGGACGCAGTGCGGATCTGGCTGTGTCCACTCGCCCACGGGAGACGGGCAGGCAGGGCGCAGTGCGGATCTGGCTGTGTCCACTCACCCACGGCAGGCGGTCAGGGAGGGCGCAGTGCGGATCTGGCTGTGTCCAATCACCCACGGCAGACGGTCAGGCAGGGCGCAGTGCGGATCTGGCTGTGTCCACTCGCCCACGGCAGACGGGCAGGCAGGGCGCAGTGCGGATCTGGCTGTGTCCACTCACCCATGGCAGACGGTCAGGCAGGGCGCAGTGCGGATCTGGCTGTGTCCACTTACCCACGGCAGACGGGCAGGCAGGGCGCAGTGCGGATCTGGCTGTGTCCACTCGCCCACGGGAAACGGGCAGGCAGGGCGCAGTGCGGATCTGGCTGTGTCCACTCACCCACGGGAGACGGGCAGGCAGGGCGCAGTGCGGATCTGGCTGTATCCACTCACTGACGGGAGACAGGCAGGCAAGGCGCAGTGCGGATCTGGCTGTGTCCACTCACCCACGGGAGACGGGCAGGCAGGGCGCAGTGCGGATCTGGCTGTGTCCACTCACCCATGGGAGACGGGAAGGCAGGGCGCAGTGCGGATCTGGCTGTGTCCCCTTACCCAGGGGAGACGGGCAGGCCAGGCGCAGTGTGGATCTGGCTGTGTCCACTCACCCACGGGAGATGGGCAGAGAGGGTGCTGTGTGGATATGGCTATGTCCACTGACCCATGGCAGTTGGGCAGGCAGGGCGCAGTGCGGATCTGGCTGTGTCCACTCACCCAAGGGAGACGGGCAGAGAGGGTGCTGTGTGGATATGGCTATGTCCACTGACCCACGGTAGACGGGCAGGCAGGGCGCAGTGCGGATCTGGCTGTGTCCACTAACCCACGGCAGACGGTCAGACAGGGTGCAGTGCGGATCTGGCTGTGTCCACTCACCCACGGGAGACGGGCAGGCAGGGCGCAGTGCGAATCTGGCTGTGTCCACTCACCCACGTGAGACGGGCAGGCAAGGATCAGTGCGGATCTGGCTGTGCTCACTCACCCACGGGAGACGGGCAGGCAGGGCGCAGTGCGGATCTGGCTGTGTCCACTCACCCACGGGAGACGGGCAGGCAAGGCTCAGTGCGGATCTGGCTGTGTCCACTCATTCACGGGAGACGGGCAGGCATGGCGCAGTGCGGATCTGGCTGTGTCCACTCACCCATGGGAGACGGGCAGGCAGGGCGCAGTGCGGATCTGGCTGTGTCCACTCACCCAGGGGAGACGGGCTGGCAAGGCGTAGTGTGGATCTGGCTGTGTCCACTCACCCACGGGAGACGGGCAGAGAGGGTGCTGTGTGGATCTGGCTATGTCCACTGACCCACGGCAGACCGGCAGGCAGGGCGTAGTGCGGATCTGGCTGTGTCCATTCACCCACGGCAGACCGGCAGGCAGGGCGCAGTGCGGATCTGGCTGTGTCCAATCACCCACGGGAGACGGGAGGAGACGGTGCTGTGTGGATCTGGCTGTGTCCACTCACCCACGGTAGATGGGCAGGCAGGGCGCAGTGCGGATCTGGCTGTGTCCACACACACACGGGAGGCGGTCAGGGAAGGCGCAGTGTGGATCTGACTGTGTCCACTCACCCAGGGGAGACGGGCAGAGAGGGTACTGTGTGGATCTGGCTATGTCCACTGACCCACGGCAGACAGGCAGGCAGGGCGCAGTGCGGATCTGGCTGTGTCCACTCACCCACGGCAGACTGGCATGCAGGGCGCAGTGCAGATCTGGCTGGGTCCACTCACCCACGGGAAGCGGGCATTCAAGGAGCAGTGTGGATATGGCTGTGTCCACTCACCCACGGGAGATGGGCAGGCAAGGCGTAGTGCGGATCTGGCTGTGTCCACTCACCCACGGGAGACGGGCAGGTAGCGCGCAGTGCGGATCTGGCTGTGTCCACTCACTAACGGCAGACGGGCAGGCAGGGTGCAGTACGGATCTGGCTGTGTCCACTCACCCACGGCAGGCGGTCAGGAAGGGCGCAGTGTGGATCTGGCTGTGTCCACTCACCCACGGCAAGCGGTCAGGCAGGGCGCAGTGCGAATCTGGCTGTGTCCACTCACCCACGGCACTCGGTCAGGCAGGGTGCAGTGCGGATCTGGCTGTGTCCACTCACCCATGGGAGACTGGCAGGCAGGGCGCAGTGGGGATCTGGCTGTGTCCACTCACCCACGGTAGACGGGCAGGCAGGGCGCAGTGCAGATCTGGCTGTGTCCACTCACCCATGGGAGACGGGCAGGCAGGGCGCAGTGCGAATCTGGCTGTGTAAACTCACCCAGGGGAGACGGTCAGGCAAGGCGCAGTGTGGATCTGGCTGTGTCCACTCACCCACGGGAGACGGGCAGAGAGGGTGCTATGTGGATCTGGCTATGTCCACTGATCCACGGCAGACGGGCAGGCAGGGCCCAGTGCGGATCTGGCTGTGTCCACTCACCCACGGGAGACGGGCAGGCAAGGTCCAGTGCGGATCTGGCTGTGTCCACTCACCCACGGAGACGGGAAGAGATGGTGCTGTGTGGATCTGGCGATGTCCACTGACCCACGGCAGACGGGCAGGCAGGGTGCAGTACGGATCTGGCTGTGTCCACTCACCCACGGCAGGCGGTCAAGCAGGGCGCAGTGTGGATCTGGCTGTGTCCACTCACACACGGCAGGCGGTCAGGCAGGGCGCAGTGCGGATCTGGCTGTGTCCACTCACCCACGGCAGACGGGCAGGCAAGGCGCAGTGCGGATCTGGCTGTGTCCACTCACCCACAGAAGACGGGCAGGCAGGGCTCAGTGCCCATCTGGCTGTGTCCACTCACCCACGGCAGACGGGCAGGCAGGGCGCAGTGCGGATCTGGCTGTGTCCACTAACCCACGGGAGACGGGCAGGCAAGGCGCAGTGCGGATCTGGCTGTGTCCACTCACCCACGGGAGACGGGCAGGCAGGGCGCAGTGCGGATCTGGCTGTGTCCACTCACCCACGGCAGACGGTCAGGCAGGGCGCAGTGCAGATCTGGCTGTGTCCACTCACCCACGGGAGACGGGTAGGCAGGGCGCAGTGCGGATCTGGCTGTGTCCACTCACCCACGGGAGACGGGCAGGCAGGGCACAGTGCGGATCTCCCTGTGTCCACTCACCCATGGGAGACGGGCAGGCAGGGCGCAGTGCGGATCTGGCTGAGTCCACTCACCCAGGGGAGACGGGCAGGCAAGGCGCAGTGTGGATCTGGCTTTGTCCACTCACCCAGGGCAGACGGGCAGGCAGGGCGCAGTGCGGATCTGGCTGTGTCCACTCACCCACGGGAGACGGGCAGGCAAGGCGCAGTGCGGATCTGGCTGTGTCCACTCACCCACGGGAGTCGGGCAGAGACGGTGCTGTGTGGATCTGGCTATGTCCACTGACCCACGGCAGACGGGCAGGCAGGGTGCAGTGCGGATCTGGCTGTGTCCACTCACCCACGGGAGACGGGTAGGCAGGGCGCAGTGCAGATCTGGCTGTGTCCACTCACCCACGGCAGACGGCCAGGCAGGGCGCAGTGCGGATATGGCTGTGTCCACTCACCCACGGGAGATGGGCAGGCAGGGCGCAGTGCGGATCTGGTTGTGTCCACTCACCCACGGGAGAAGGACAGGCAGGGCGCAGTGCGGATCTGGCTGTGTCCACTCACCCATGGGAGACGGGCAGGCAGGGCGCAGTGCAGATCTGGCAGTGTCCACTCACCCAGGGGAGACGGGCAGGCAAGGCGCAGTGTGGATCAGGCTGTGTCCACTCACCCACGGGAGGCGGGCAGAGAGGGTGCTGTGTGGATCCGGCTATGTCCACAGACCCACGGCAGACGGGCAGGCAGGGCGCAGTGCTGATTTGGCTGTGTCCTCTCACCCACGGGAGATGGGCAGAGAGGGTGCTGTGTGGATCTCGCTGTGTCCACTCACCCACGGGAGACGGGCAGAGACGGTGCTGTGTGGATCTGGTGTGTCTACTGACACACGGCAGACGGGCAGGCAGGGCGCAGTACGGATCTGGCTGTGTCCACTCACCCACGGCAGGCGGTCAGGCAGGGCGCAGTGCGGATCTGGCTGTGTCCACTTACCCATGGGAGATTGGAAGGCAGGGCGCAGTGGGGATCTGGCTGTGTCCACTCACCCACGGCAGACGGTCAGGCAGGGCGCAGTGCGGATCTGGCTGTGTCCACTAACCCACGGGAGACGGGCAGGCAAGGCGCAGTGCGGATCTGGCTGTGTCCTCTCACCCACGGGAGACGGGCAGGCAGGGCGCAGTGCGGATCTGGCTGTGTCCACTCACCCACGGCAGACGGTCAGGCAGGGTGCAGTGCGGATCTGGCTGTGTCCACTCACCCACGGGAGACGGGTAGGCAGTGCGCAGTGCGGATCTGGCTGTGTCCACTCACCCATGGCAGACGGCCAGGCAGGGCGCAATGCGGATCTGGCTGTGTCCACTCACCCACGGGAGACGGGCAGGCAGGGCGCAGTGCGGATCTGGCTGTGTCCACTCACCCACGAGAGACGGGCGTAGAGGGTGCTGTGTGGATCTGGCTTTGTCCAATCACCCACGGGAGACGGGAGGAGACGGTGCTGTGTGGATCTGGCTGTGTCCACTCACCCACGGTAGACGGGCAGGCAGTGCGCAGTGCGGATCTGGCTGTGTCCACACACACACGGGAGGCGGTCAGGCAAGGCGCAGTGTGGATCTGACTGTGTCCACTCACCCAGGGGAGACGGGCAGAGAGGGTACTGTGTGGATCTGGCTATGTCCACTGACCCACGGCAGACAGGCAGGCAGGGCGCAGTGCGGATCTGGCTGTGTCCACTCACCCACGGCAGACTGGCAGGCAGGGCGCAGTGCAGATCTGGCTGGGTCCACTCACCCACGGGAAGCGGGCAGGCATGGAGCAGTGTGGATATGGCTGTGTCCACTCACCCACGGGAGATGGGCAGGCAAGGCGCAGTGCGGATCTGGCTGTGTCCACTCACCCACGGGAGACGGGCAGGCAGGGCGCAGTGCGGATCTGGCTGTGTCCATTCACCAAAGGCAGACGGGCAGGCAGGGTGCAGTACGGATCTGGCTGTGTCCACTCACCCACGGCAGGCGGTCAGGCAGGGCGCAGTGTGGATCTGGCTGTGTCCACTCACCCACGGCAAGCGGTCAGGCAGGGCGCAGTGCGAATCTGGCTGTGTCCACTCTCCCACGGCACTCGGTCAGGCAGGGTGCAGTGCGGATCTGGCTGTGTCCACTCACCCAAGGGAGACTGGCAGGCAGGGCGCAGTGGGGATCTGGCTGTGTCCACTCACCCACGGTAGACGGGCAGGCAGGGCGCAGTGCATATCTGGCTGTGTCCACTCACCCATGGGAGACGGGCAGGCAGGGCGCAGTGCGGATCTGGCTGTGTAAACTCACCCAGGGGAGACGGTCAGGCAAGGCGCAGTGTGGATCTGGCTGTGTCCACTCACCCACGGCAGGCGGTCAGGCAGGGCGCAGTGCGGATCTGGCTATGTCCACTGACCCACGGCAGACGGGCAGACAGGGCCCAGTGCGGATCTGGCTCTGTCCACTCACCCACGGGAGTCGGGCAGGCAGGGCGCAGTGCGGATCTGGCTGTGTCCACTCACCCACGGGAGACGGGCAGGCAGGGCGCAGTTCGGATCTGGCTGTGTCAACTCACCCACGGCAGGCGGTCAGGCAGGGCGCAGTGCGGATCTGGCTGTGTCCACTCATTCACGGCAGACGGTCAGGCAGGGCACAGTGCGGATCTGGCTGTGTCCACTCACCCACGGCAGGCGGTCAGGCAGGGCGCAGTGCGGATCTGGCTGTGTCCACGCACCCAGAGCAGGCGGTCAGCCAGGGCGCAGTGCTGATATCGCTGTGTCCACTCACCCACGGCAGACGGTCAGGCAGGGCGCAGTTCGGATCTGGCTGTGTCCACTCACCCACGGCAGATGTGCAGGCAGGGCGCAGTGCGGATCTGGCTGTGTCCACTCACCCACGGCAGACGGTCAGGCAGGGCGCAGTGCGGATCTGGCTGTGTCCAATCACCCACGGCAGATGGGCAGGCAGGGCGCAGTGCGGATCTGGCTTTGTCCACTCGCCCACGGGAGACGGGCAGGCAGGGCGCAGTGCGGTTCTGGCTGTGTCCACTCACCCACGGCAGGCGGTCAGGCAGGGCGCAGTGCGGATCTGGCTGTGTCCACTCACCCACGGGAGACGGGCAGAGACGGTGCTGTGTGGATCTGGCTATATCCAATGACCCACTTCAGACGGGCAGGCAGGGCGCAGTACGGAGCTGGCTGAGTCCACTCACCCATGGCAGGCGGTCAGGCAGGGTGCAGTGTGGATCTGGCTGTGTCCACTCACCCACGGGAAACGGGCAGGAAGGGCGCAGTGCGGATCTTGTTGTGTCCACTCACCCACAGGAGACGGGCAGGCAGGGCGCAGTGCGGATCTGGCTGTGTCCACTCACCCACTAGAGATGGGCAGGCAGTGCGCAGTGCGGATCTGGCTGTGTCCACTCGCCCACGGGAGACGGGCAGGCAGGGCGCAGTGCGGATCTGGCTGTGTCCACTCACCCACGGCAGGCGGTCAGGCAGGGTGCAGTTCGGATCTGGTTGTGTCCACTCACCCACGGGAGACGGGCAAGCAGGGCGCAGTGCGGATCTGGATGTGTCCACTCACACACGGGAGATGGGCAGGCAGGGCGCAGTGCAGATCTGGCTGTGTCCACTCACCCACGGGAGACGGGCAGGCAGGGCTCAGTGCGGATTTGGCTGTGTCCACTCACCCACGGGAGACGGGCAGGCAGGGCGCAGTGCGGATCTGGCCGTGTCCACTCACCCACGGGAGACCGGCAGGCAGGGCGCAGTGCGGATCTGGCTGTGTCCACTCACCCACGGGAGACGGGCAGAGACGGTGCTGTGTGGATCTGGCTATGTCCACTGACCCACGGCAGACGGGCAGGCAGGGCCCAGTACGGAGCTGGCTGAGTCCACTCACCCACGGCAGGCGGTCAGGCAGGGTGCAGTGTGGATCTGCCTGTGTCCACTCACCTACGGGAGACGGGCAGGCAGGGCGCAGTGCGGATCTGGCTGTGTCCACTCACCCACGGGAGACGGGCAGGCAGGGCGCAGTGCGGATCTGGCTGTGTCCACTCGCCTATGGGATACGGGCAGGCAGGGCGCAGTGCGGATCTGGCTGTGTCCACTCGCCCACGGGAGATGGGCAGGCAGGGCGCAGTGCGGATCTGGCTGTGTCCACTCACCCACGGGATACGGGCAGGCAGGGCGCAGTGCGGATCTGGCTGTGTCCACTCGCCCACAGGAGACGGGCAAGCAGGGTGCAGTGCGGATCCGGCTGTGTCCACTCACCCACGGGAGATGGGCAGAGACAGTGCTGTGTGGATCTGGCTATGTCCACTGACCCACGGCAGACGGGAAGGCAGGGCGCAGTACGGATCTTGCTGTGTCCACTCACCCACGGCAGGCGGTCAGGCAGGGCGCAGTACGGATCTGGCTGTGTCCACTCACCCACGGCAGGCGGTCAGGCAGGGTGCAGTGCGGATCTGGCTGTGTTCACTCACCCACTAGAGACGGGCAGGCAGGGCGCAGTGCGGATCTGGCTGTGTCCACTCACCCACGGGAGACGGGCAGGCAGGGCGCAGTGCCTATCTGGCTGTGTCCACTCGCCCATGGGAGACGTGCAGGCAGGGCGCACTGTGGATCTGGCTGTGTCCACTCACCCACGGGAGACGGGCAGGCAGGGCGCAGTGCGGATCTGGCTGTGTCCACTCACCCACGGGAGACGGGCAGGCAGGGTGCAGTGCGGATCCGGCTGTGTCCACTCACCCACGGGAGACGGGTAGAGACGGTGCTGTGTGGATCTGGCTATGTCCACTGACCCACGGCAGGCGGTCAGGCAGGGGGTAGTGCGGATCTGGCTGTGTCCACTCACCCACGGCAGACGGGAAGGCAGGGCGAAGTGTGGATCTGGCTGTGTCCTCTCACCCACGGCAGATGGTCAGGCAGGGCGCAGTGCGGATCTGGCTGTGTCCACTCACCCACAGCAGACGGGCAGGCAGGGCGCAGTGCGGATATGGCTGTGTCCACTCGCCCACGGGAGACGGGCAGGCAGGGCGCAGTGCGGATCTGGCTGTGTCCACTCGCACACGAGAGATGGGCAGGCAGTGCGCAGTGCGGATCTGGCTGTGTCCACTCGCCCACGGGAGATGGGCAGGCAGGGCGCAGTGCGGATCTGGCTGTGTCCACTCGCCCACCGGAGACGGGCAGGCAGGGCGCAGTGCGGATCCGGCTGTGTCCACTCACCCACGGGAGATGGGCAGAGACGGTGCTGTGTGGATCTGGCTATGTCCACTGACCCATGGCAGACGGGAAGGCAGGGCGCAGTACGGATCTGGCTGTGTCCACTCACCCACGGCAGGCGGTCAGGCAGGGTGCAGTACGGATCTTGCTGTGTCCACTCACCCACGGCAGACAGGCAGGAGGGCGCAGTACGGATCTGGCTGTGTCCACTCACCCACGGCAGGCGGTCAGGCAGAGTGCATTGTGGATCTGGCTGTGTCCACTCACCCACGGGAGACGGGCAAGCAGGGCGCAGTGCGGATCTGGCTGTGTCCACTCACCCACGGGAGATGGGCAGGCAGGGCGCAGTGCAGATCTGGCTGTGTCCACTCACCCACGGGAGATGGGCAGGCAGGGCGCAGTGCGGATTTGGCTGTGTCCACTCACCCACGGGAGACGGGCAGGCAGGGCGCAGTGCGTATCTGGCTGTTTCCACTCGCACACGGGAGACGGGCAGGCAGGGCGCAGTGCGGATCTGGCCGTGTCCACTCACCCACGGGAGACCGGCAGGCAGGGCGCAGTGCGGATCTGGCTGTGTCCACTCACCCACGGGAGACGGGCAGAGACGGTGCTGTGTGGATCTGGCTATGTCCAGTGACCCACGGCAGACGGGCAGGCAGGGCCCAGTACGGAGCTGGCTGAGTCCACTCACCCACGGCAGGCGGTCAGGCAGGGTGCAGTGTGGATATGGCTGTGTCCACTCACCTACGGGAGACGGGCAGGCAGGGCGCAGTGCGGATCTGGCTGTGTCCACTCACCCACGGGAGACGGGCAGGCAGGGCGCTTTGCGGATCTGGCTGTGTCCACTCGCCTACGGGAGACGGGCAGGCAGGGCGCAGTGCGGATCTGGCTGTGTCCACTCGCCCACGGGAGACGGGCAGGCAGGGCGCAGTGCGGATCTGGCTGTGTCCACTCGCCCACGGGAGACGGGCAAGCAGGGCGCAATGCGGATCCGGCTGTGTCCACTCACCCACGGGAGATGTGCAGAAACGGTGCTGTGTGGATCTGGCTATGTCCACTGACCCACGGCAGACGGGAAGGCAGGGCGCAGTACGGATCTGGCTGTGTCCACTCACCCACGGCAGGTGGTCAGGCAGGGCGCAGTACGGATCTGGCTGTGTCCACTCACCCACGGCAGGCGGTCAGGCAGGGTGCAGTGCGGATCTGGCTGTGTCCACTCACCCACGGGAGACGGGCTGGCAGGGCACAGTGCGGATCTGGCTGTGTTCACTCACCCACGGGAGACGGGCAGGAAGGGCGCAGTGCGGATCTGGCTGTGTCCACTCACCCACGGGAGACGGGCAGGCAGGGCGCAGTGCGATTTTGGCTGTGTCCACTCACCCACGGGAGACGGGCAGGCAGGGCGCAGTGCCTATCTGGCTGTGTCCACTCGCCCATGGGAGACGGGCAGGCAGGGCGCAGTGTGGATCTGGCTGTGTCCACTCACCCACGGGAGACGGGCAGGCAGGGCGCAGTGCGGATCTGGCTGTGTCCACTCACCCACGGGAGACGGGCAGGCAGGGTGCAGTGCGGATCCGGCTGTGTCCACTCACCCACGGGAGATGGGTAGAGACGGTGCTGTGTGGATCTGGCTATGTCCACTGACCCACGGCAGGCGGTCAGGCAGGGGGTAGTGCGGATCTGGCTGTGTCCACTCACCCACGGCAGACGGGAAGGCAGGGCGCAGTGTGGATCTGGCTGTGTCCTCTCACCCACGGCAGATGGTCAGGCAGGGCGCAGTGCGGATCTGGCTGTGTCCACTCACCCACAGCAGACGGGCAGGCAGGGCGCAGTGCGGATATGGCTGTGTCCACTCGCCCACGGGAGACGGGCAGGCAGGGCGCAGTGCGGATCTGGCTGTGTCTACTCACCCACGGCAGTCGGTCAGGCAGGGCGCAGTGCGGATCTGGCTGTGTCCACTCACCCACGGCTGACGGTCAGGCAAGGCGCAGTGCGGATCTTGCTGTGTCCACTCACCCACGGCAGGCGGTCAGGCAGGGCGCAGTGTGGATCCGGCTCTGTCCACGCACCCACAGCAGGCGGACAGGCAGGGCGCAGTGCGGATCTGGCTGTGTCCACTCACCCCCGGCAGGCGGTCAGGCAGGGCGTAGTGCGGATCTGGCTGTGTCCACTCACCCACGGCAGGCGGGCAGGCAGGGCGCAGTGTGGATCTGGCTGTGTCCACTCACCAACGGCAGACGGTCAGGCAGGGCGCAGTGCGGATCTGGCTGTGTCCACTCACCCACGGCAGACGGGTAGGCAGGGCGCAGTGCGGATCTGGCTGTGTCCACTCGCCCACGGCAGACGGGCAGGCAGGGCGCAGTTCGGATCTGGCTGTGTCCACTCACCCACGGCAGGCGGTCAGGCAGGGCGCAGTGCGGATCTGGCTGTGTCCACTCATTCACGGCAGACGGTCAGGCAGGGCACAGTGCGGATCTGGCTGTGTCCACTCACACACGGCAGGCGGTCAGGCAGGGCGCAGTGCGGATCTGGCTGTGTCCACGCATCCACAGCAGGCGGTCAGCCAGGGCGCAGTGTGGATATCGCTGTGTCCACTCACCCACGGCAGACGGTCAGTCAGGGGGCACTACGGATCTGGCTGTGTCCACTCACCCACGGCAGATGAGCAGGCAGGGCGCAGTGCGGATCTGGCTGTGTCCACTCACCCACGGCAGACGGTCAGGCAGAGCGCAGTGCGGATCTGGCTGTGTCCACTCACCCACGGCAGACGGGAAGGCAGGGCGCAGTGCTGATCTGGCTGTGTCCACTCGCCCACGGGAGACGGGTAGGCAGGGCGCAGTACGGATCTGGCTGTGTCCACTCACCCACGGCAGGCGGTCAGGCAGGGCGCAGTGCGGATATGGCTGTGTCCACTCACCCACGGCAGACGGTCAGGCAGAGCGCAGTGCGGATCTGGCTGTGTCCACTCACCCACGGGATACGGGCAGGCAGGGCGCAGTGCGGATCTGGCTGTGTCCACTCACCCACGGGAGACGGGTAGGCAAGGCGCAGTGCGGATCTGGCTGTGTCCACTCACCCACGGGACACGGGCAGAGACGGTGCTGTGTGGATCTGGCTATGTCCAATGACCCACGGCAGGCGGGCAGGCAGGGCGCAGTACGGAGCTGGCTGAGTCCACTCACCCACGGCAGGCGGTCAGGCAGGGTGCAGTGTGGATCTGGCTCTGTCCACTCACCCACGGGAGACGGGCAGGCAGGGCGCAGTGCGGATCTGGCTGTGTCCACTCACCCACGGGGGACGGGCAGGCAGGGCGCAGTGCGGATCTGGCTGTGTCCACTCACCCACAGGAGACGGGCAGGCAGGGCGCAGTGCGGATCTGGCTGTGTCCACTCGCCCACGAGAGATGGGCAGGCAGTGCGCAGTGCGGATCTGGCTGTGTCCACTCGCCCACGGGAGACGGGCAGGCAGGGCGCAGTGCGGATCTGGCAGTGTCCACTCGCCCACGGGAGACGGGCAGACAGGGCGCAGTGCGGATCCGGCTGTGTCCACTCACCCACGGGAGATGGGCAGAGACGGTGCTGTGTGGATCTGGCTATGTCCACTGACCCACGGCAGACGGGAAGGCAGGGCGCAGTACGGATCTGACTGTGTCCACTCACCCACGGTAGGCGGTCAGGCAGGGCGCAGTACGGATCTGCCTGTGTCCACTCACCCACGGCAGACGGGCAGGAGGGCGCAGTACGGATCTGGCTGTGTCCACTCACCCACGGCAGGCGGTCAGGCAGGGCGCAGTGCGGATCTGGCTGTGTCCACTCACCCACGGGAGACGGGCAAGCAGGGCGCACTGCGGATCTGGCTGTGTCCACTCACCCACGGTAGATGGGCAGGCAGGGCGCAGTGCAGATCTGGCTTTGTCCACTCACCCACGGGAGACGGGCAGGCAGGGCGCAGTGCGGATTTGGCTGTGTCCACTCACCCACGGGAGACGGGCAGGCAGGGCGCAGTGCGTATCTGGCTGTGTCCACTCGCCCACGGGAGACGGGCAGGCAGGGCGCAGTGCGGATCTGGCCGTGTCCACTCACCCACGGGAGACGGGCAGGCAAGGCGCAGTGCGGATCTTGTGTGTGCACTCACCCACGGGAGACGGGCAGAGACGGTGCTGTGTGGATCTGGCTATGTCCACTGACCCACGGCAGACGGGCGGGCAGGGCGCAGTACGGATCTGGCTGTGTCCACTGACCCACGGCAGGCGGTCAGGCAGGGTGCAGTGCGGATCTGGCTGTGTCCACTCACCCACGGGAGACGGGCAGGCAGGGCGCAGTGCGGATCTGGCTGTGTCCACTCACCCACGGGAGACGGGCAGGCAAGGCGCAGTGCGGATCTGGCTGTGTCCACTCACCCACGGGAGATGGGCAGGCAGGGCGCAGTGTGGATCTGGCTGTGTCCAGTCGCCCACGGGAGACGGGCAGGCAGGGCGCAGTGCGGATCTGGCTGTGTCCACTCACCCATGGCAGACGGTCAGGCAGGGCGCAGTGTGGATCTGGCTGTGTGCACTCACCCACGGGAGACGGGCAGAGAGGGTGCTATGTGGATCTGGCTATGTCCAATGACCCACGGCAGACGGGCAGGCAGGGCCCAGTGCGGATCTGGCTCTGTCCACTCACCCACGGGAGTCGGGCAGGCAGGGCGCAGTGCGGATCTGGCTGTGTCCACTCACCCACGGGAGACGGGCAGAGACGGTGCTGTGTGGATCTGGCGATGTCCACTGACCCACGGCAGACGGGCAGGCAGGGTGCAGTACGGATCTGGCTGTGTCCATTCACCCACGGCAGGCGGTCAGGGAGGGCGCAGTGCGGATCTGGCTGTGTCCAATCACTCACGGCAGACGGTCAGGCAGGGCGCAGTGCGGATCTGGCTGTGTCCACTCGCCCACGGCAGACGGGCAGGCAGGGCGCAGTGCGGATCTGGCTGTGTCCACTCACCCATGGCAGACGGTCAGGCAGGGCGCAGTGCGGATGTGTCTGTGTCCACTCACCCACGGCAGACGGGCAGGCAGGGCGCAGTGCGGATCTGGCTGTGTCCACTCGCCCACGGGAAACGGGCAGGCAGGGCGCAGTGCGGATCTGGCTGTGTCCACTCACCCACGGGAGACGGGCAGGCAGGGCGCAGTGCGGATCTGGCTGTATCCACTCACTGACGGGAGACGGGCTGGCAAGGCGCAGTGCGTGTCTGGCTGTGTCCACTCACCCACGGGAGATGGGCAGGCTGGGCGCAGTGCGGATCTGGCTGTGTCCACTCACCCATGGGAGACGGGCAGGCAAGGCGCAGTGTGGATCTGGCTGTGGCAACTCACCCACGGGAGATGGGCAGAGAGGGTGCTGTGTGGATATGGCTATGTCCACTGACCCACGGTAGACGGGCAGGCAGGGCGCAGTGCGGATCTGGCTGTGTCCACTCACCCACGGCAGACGGTCAGACAGGGTGCAGTGCGGATCTGGCTGTGTCCCCTCACCCACGGGAGATGGGCAGTCATGGCGCAGTGCGAATCTGGCTGTGTCCACTCACCCACGTGAGATGGGCAGGCAAGGATCAGTGCGGATCTGGCTGTGTCCACTCACCCAAGGGAGACGGGAAGGCAGGGCGCAGTGCGGATCTGGCTGTGTCCACTCACCCACGGGAGACGGGCAGGCAAGGCTCAGTGCGGATCTGGCTGTGTCCACTCATTCACGGGAGACGGGCAGGCAGGGCGCAGTGCGGATCTGGCTGTGTCCATTCACCCACGGCAGGCGGTCAGGCAGGGCGCAGTGCGGATCTGGCTGTGTCCACACACCCACAGCAGGCGGTCAGGCAGGGCGCAGTGCGGATCTGGCTGTGTCCACTCGCCCACGGGAGACGGGCAGGCAGGGCGCAGTGCAGATCTGGCTGTGTCCACTCACCCACGGCAGGCGGTAAGGCAGGGCGCAGTGCGGATCTGGCTGTGTCCACTCACCCACGGCAGACGGTCAGGCAGGGCGCAGTGCGGATCTGGCTGTGTCCACTCACCCACGGCAGACGGGCAGGCAGGGCGCAGTGCGGATCTGGCTGTGTCCACTCGCCCACGGGAGACGGGCAGGCAGGGCGCAGTGCGGATCTGGCTGTGTCCACTCACTGACGGGGGACGGGCAGGCAAGGCGCAGTGCGGATCTGGCTGTGTCCACTCACCCTCGGTAGACGGGCAGGAAGGGCGCAGTGCGGATCTGGCTGTGTCCACTCACCCACGGGAGACAGGCAGGCAAGGTGTAGTGTGGATCTGGCTGTGTCCACTCACCCACCGGAGACGGGCAGAGACGGTGCTGTGTGGATCTGGGTATGTACACTGACCCACGGCAGTCGGGCAGGCAGGGCGCAGTGCGGATCTGGCTGTGTCCACTCACCCACGGGAGACGGGCCGAGAGGGTGCTGTGTGGATCTGGCTATGTACACTGACCCACGGCAGTCGGGCAGGCAGGGCGCAGTGCGGATCTGGCTGTGTCCACTCACCCACGGGAGACGGGCAGGCATGGCGCAGTGCGGATCTGGCTGTGTCCACTCACCCACGGCAGACGGTCAGGCAGGGTGCAGTGCGGATCTGGCTGTGTCCACTCACCCACGGGAGACGGGTAGGCATGGCGCAGTGTGGATCTGGCTGTGTCCACTCACCCACAAGAGACGGGCAGAGAGGGTGCTGTGTGGATCTGACTATGTCCACTACCCACGGCAGTCGGGCAGGCAGGGCCCAGTGCGGATCTGGCTGTGTCCACTCACCCACGGCAGACGGGCAGGCAGGGCGCAGTGTGGATCTGGCTGTGTCCACTCACTCACGGGAGACGGGCAGGCAAGGCGCAGTGTGGATCTGGCTGTGTCCACTCACCCACGGGATAGGGGCAGAGAGGGTGCTGTGTGGATCTGGCTATGTACACTGACCCACGGCAGACAGGCAGGCAGGGCGCAGTGCGGATCTGGCTGTGTCCCCACACCCACGGCAGACGGTCAGGAAGGGCGCAGTGAGGATCTGGCTATGTCCCCTCACCCACGGGAGACGGTAAGGCAGGGCGCAGTGTGGATCTGGCTGTGTCCACTCACCCACGGGAGACGGGCAGGCAGAGCGCAGTGCGGATCTGGCTGTGTCCACTGACCCACCGCAGACGGGCATGCAGGGCGCAGTGCGGATCTGGCTGTGTCGACTCGCCCACGGGAGACGGGCAGGCAGGGCGCAGTGCGGATCCGGCTGTGTCCACTCACCCACGGGAGATGGGCAGAGACGGTGCTGTGTGGGTCTGGCTATGTCCACTGACCCACGGCAGACGGGAAGGCAGGGCGCAGTACGGATCTGACTGTGTCCACTCACCCACGGCAGGCGGTCAGGCAGGGCGCAGTACGGATCTGGCTGTGTTCACTCACCCACGGCAGGCGGTCAGGCAGGGTGCAGTGCGGATCTGGCTGTGTTCACTCACCCACGGGAGATGGGCAGGCAGGGTGCAGTGCAGATCTGGCTGTGTCCACTCACCCATGGGAGACGGGCAGGCAGGGCGCAGTGCGGATTTGGCTGTGTCCACTCACCCACGGGAGACGGGCAGTCAAGGCGCCGTGCGTATCTGGCTGTGTCCACTCGCCCACGGGAGACGGGCAGGCAGGGCGCAGTGCGGATCTGGCCGTGTCCACTCACCCACGGGAGACGGGCAGGCAAGGCGCAGTGCGGATCTTGTGTGTGCACTCACCCACGGGAGACGGGCAGAGACGGTGCTGTGTGGATCTGGCTATGTCCACTGACCCACGGCAGACGGGCGGGCAGGGCGCAGTACGGATCTGGCTGTGTCCACTCACCCGCGGCAGGCGGTCAGGCAGGGTGCTGTGCGGATCTGGCTGTGTCCATTCACCCACGGGAGACGGGCAGGCAGGGCGCAGTGCGGATCTGGCTGTGTCCACTCACCCACGGGAGACGGGCAGGCAGGGCGCAGTGCGGATCTGGCTGTGTCCACTCACCCACGGGAGACGGGCAGAGACGGTGCTGTGTGGATTTGGCTATGTCCACTGACCCACGGCAGACGGGCAGGCAGGGCGCAGTGCCTATCTGGCTGTGTCCACTCACCCACGGCAGGCGGTCAGGGAGGGCGCAGTGCGGATATGGCTGTGTCCACTCACCCACGGCAGACGGTCAGGCAGGGGGCAGTGCGGATCTGGCTGTGTCCACTCACCCACGGGAGACGGGCAGAGACGGTGCTGTGTGGATCTGGCTATGTCCACTGACCCACGGCAGGCGGTCAGGCAGGGCGCAGTGCGGATCTGGCTGTGTCCACCCACCCACGGCAGACTGGCAGGCAGGGCGCAGTGTGGATCTGGCTGTGTCCACTCACCCACGGCAGACGGTCAGGCAGGGTGCAGTGCGGATCTGGCTGTGTCCACTCACCCACGGCAGACGGTCAGGCAGGGCGCAGTGCGGATCTGGCTGTGTCCACTCGCCCACGGCAGACGGGCAGGCAGGGCGCAGTGCGGATCTGGCTGTGTCCACTCACCCACGGCAGACGGGCAGGCAGGGCGCAGTGTGGATCTGGCTGTGTCCACTCGCCCACGGCAGACGGGCAGGCAGGGCGCAGTGCGGATCTGGCTGTGTCCACTCACCCACGGGATATGGGCAGGCAGGGCGTAGTGCGGATCTGGCTGTGTCCACTCACCCACAGGAGACGGGCAGGCAGGGCGCAGTGCGGATCCGGCTGTGTCCACTCACCCACGGGAGATGGGCAGAGATGGTGGTGTGTGGATCTGGCTATGTCTACTGACCCACGGCAGATGGGCAGGCAGGGCGCAGTACGGATCTGGCTGTGTCCACTCGCCCACGGCAGACGGGCAGGCAGGGCGCAGTGCGGATCTGGCTGTGTCCACTCGCCCACGGGAGACGGGCAGGCAGGGCGCAGTGCGGATCTGGCTGTGTCCACTCGCCCACGGCAGGCGGTCAGGAAGGGCGCAGTGCGGATCTGGCTGTGTCCACTCACCCACGGCAGACGGTCAGGCAGGGCGCAGTGCGGATCTGGCTGTGTCCACTCACCCACGGCAGGCGGTCAGGCAGGGCGCAGTGCGGATCTGGCTGTGTCCACGCACCCACAGCAGGCGGTCAGGCAGGGCGCAGTGCGGATCTGGCTGTGTCCACTCACCCACGGCAGACGGTCAGGCAGGGCGCAGTGCGGATCTGGCTGTGTCCACTCACCCACGGCAGACGGGTAGGCAGGGCGCAGTGTGGATCTGGCTGTGTCCACTCACCCACCGCAGACGGTTAGGCAGGGCGCAGTGCGGATCTGGCTGTGTCCACTCGCCCACGGCAGACGGGCAGGCAGGGCGCAGTGCGGATATGGCTGTGTCCACTCACCCACGGGAGATGGGCAGAGACGGTGCTGTGTGGATCTGGCCATGTCCACTGACCCACGGAAGACGGGCAGGCAGGGCGCAGTACGGATCTGGCTGTGTCCACTCACTCACGGCAGGCGGTCAGGCAGGGCGCAGTGCGGATTTGGCTGTGTCCACTCACCCACGGCAGGCGGTCAGGCAGGGCGTAGTGCGGATCTGGTTGTGTCCACTCACCCACGGGAGACGGGCAGGCAGGGCGCAGTGCGAATATGGCTGTGTCCGTTCACCCAGTGGAGACGGGCAGGCAATGCGCAGTGCGGATCTGGCTGTGTCCACTCACCCACGGCAGGCAGTCAGGCAGGGCGCAGTGCGGATCTGGCTGTGTCCACTCACCCACGGCAGACAGTCAGGCAGGGCGCAGTGCGGATCTGGCTGTGTCCACTGCCCACGGCGGACGGGCAGGCAGGGCGCAGTGCGGATCTGGCTCTGTCCACTCCCCCACGGCAGATGGTCAGGCATGGCGCAGTGCGGATCTGGCTGTGTCCACTCACCAACGGCAGACGGGCAGGCAGGGCGCAGTGCGGATCTGGCTGTGTCCACTCGCCCACGGGAGACGGGCAGGCAGGGCGCAGTGCGGATCTGGCTGTGTCCACTCACTGACGGGAGACGGGCATGCAAGGCGCAGTGCGGATCTGGCTGTGTCCCCTCACCCACGGCAGACGGTCAGGCAGGGCGCAGTGCGGATCTGCCTATGTCCGCTCACCCACGGGATATGGGTAGGCAAGGTGCAGTGTGGATCTGGCTGTGTCCACTCACGCACCGGAGACGGGCAGAGAGGGCGCAGTGCGGATTTGGCTGTGTGCACTCACCCACAGCAGACGGGCAGGCAGGGCACAGTGCGGATATGGCTGTGTCCACTCACCCACGGGAGATGGGCAGGCAAGGTGCACTGTGGATCTGGCTGTGTCCACTCACCTACGGGAGACGGGCAGAGAGGGTGCTGTGGATCCGGCTATGTCCACTGACCAACGGCAGACGGGAGGCAGGGCGCAGTGCGGATCTGGCTGTATCCAATCACCCACGGCAGACGGGCAGGCAGGGCGCAATGCGGATCAGGCTGTGTCCACTCACCCACGGCAGACGGTCAGGCAGGGCGCAGTGCGGATCTGGCTGTGTCCACTCACCCACGGGAGACGGATAGGGAAGGCGCAGTGTGGATCTGGCTGTGTCCACTCACCCACGGGATACGGGAAGAAAGGGTGCTGTGTGGATCTGACTATGTACACTGACCCATGGCAGACGGGCCCGCAGGGCGCAGTGCGGATCTGGCTGTGTCCACTCACACACGGCAGACGGTCAGGAGGGCGCAGTGCGGATCTGACTGTGTTCACTCACCCACGGGAGACGGGCAGGCATGGCGCAGTGCGGATCTGGCTGTGTCCACACACCCACGGCAGACGGGCAGGCAGGGCGCAGTGCGGATCTGGCTGTGTCCACTCACGCACGGCAGACGGTCAGGCAGGGCGCAGTGCGGATCTGGCTGTGTCCATTCTCCCACGGGAGACGAGTAGGCAAAGCGCACTGTGGATCTGGATGTGTCCACTCACCCACGGGAGATGGGCAGAGAGGGTGCCGTGTGGATCTGGCTATGTCCACTCACCCACGGCAGACGAGTAGGCAGGGCGCAGTGAGGATCTGGCTGTGTTCCCTCACCCACTGCAGACGGGCAGGCAGGGCCTGTGCGGATCTGGCTGTGTCCACTCACCCACGGGAGACGGGCAGAGAGGGTGCTGTGTGGATCTGCTAATGTCCACTGACCCACGGCAAATGGGCAGGCAGGGCGCAGTGCGGATATGGCTGTGTCCAATCACCCACGGCAGTCGGGCAGGCAGGGCGATGTGCGGATCTGGCTGTGTCCACTCACCCACGGGAGACGGGCAGGCAAGGCGCAGTGTGGATCTGTCTGTGTCCACTCACCCACGGGAGATGGGCAGAGAGGGTGCTGTGTGGATCTGACTATGTACACTGACCCATGGCAGACGGGCCCGCAGGGCGCAGTGCGGATCTGGCTGTGTCCACTCACCCACGGCAGACGGTCAGGAAGGGCTCAGTGCAGATCAGACTGTGTCCACTCACCCACGGGAGACGGCAGGCATGGCGCAGTGCGGATCTGGCTGTGTCCACACACCCACGGCAGACGGGCAGGCAGGGGGCAGTGCGGATCTGGCTGTGTACACTCACCCACGGCAGACGGGCAGGCAGGGCGCAGTGCGGATATGGCTGTGTCCACTCACGCACGGCAGACGGTCAGACAGGGCGCAGTGCGGATCTGGCTGTGTCTACTCACCCACGGGAGACGGGCAGAGAGGGTGCTGTGTGGATCTGGCTATGTCCACTGACCCAATGCAGACGGGCAGGCAGGGCGCAGTGCTGATGTGGCTGTGTCCAATCACCCACGGCACACGGGCAGGCAGGGCTCAGTTCGGATCTGGCTGTGTCCACTCACCAACGGGAGACGGGTAGGCAAAGCGCACTGTGGATCTGGATGTGTCCACTCACCCACGGGAGACGGGCAGAGAGGGTGCCGTGTGGATCTGGCTATGTCCACTGACCCACGGCAGACGAGTAGGCAGGGCGCAGTGAGGATCTGGCTGTGTTCCCTCACCCACTGCAAACGGGCAGGCAGGGCCTGTGCGGATCTGGCTATGTACACTCACCCATGGGAGACGGGTAGGCAAGGCGCACTTTGGATCTGGCTGTGTCCACTCACCCACGAAAGACGGGCAGAGAGGGTACTGTGTGGATCTGGCTATGACCACTGACCCACGACAGACGGGCAGGCAGGGCGCAGTGCGGATCTGGCTGTGTCCAATCACCCACGGCAGACGGTCAGGCAGAGCGCACTGCGGATCTGGCTGTGTCCACTCACCCACAGCAGACGGTCACGCAGGGGGCTGTGCGGATCTGGCTGTGTCCACTCACCCACGGGAGACGGGTAGGCAAGGCGCAGTGTTGATCTGGCTGTGTCCGCTCACCCACGGGAGACGGGCAGAGAGGGTGCTGTGTGGTTCTGGTAATGTCCAGTGACCCACGGCAGAAGGGCAGGAAGGGCGCAGTGCGGATATGGCTGTGTACACTCACCCACGGCAGTCGGGCAGGCAGGGCGATGTGCGGATCTGGCTGTCCACTCACCCACGGGAGACGGGTAGGCAAGGCGCAGTGTGGATCTGGCTGTTTCCACTCACCCACGGGAGACGGGCAGAGAGGGTGCTGTGTGCATCTGGCTATGTCCACTTACCCACGGCAGACGGACAGGCAGGGCGCAGTCCGGATCTGGCTGTGTCCACTCACCCACGGGAGACGGGCAGGCAGGGCACAGTGCGGATCTGGCTGTGTCCACTCACCCACGGCAGACGGGCAGGCAGGGCGCAGTGCGGATCTGGCTGTGTCCGCTCACCCACGGGAGACAGGCAAGCAAGGCGCAGTGTGGATCTGGCTGTGTCCACTCACCCACTGGAGACGGGCAGAAAGGGCGCTGTGTGGATCTGGCTATGTCCACTGACCCACGGCTGACGGGCAGGCAGGGCGCAGTGCGGATCTGGCTGTGTCCAATCACTCACGGGCGACGGGCAGGCAGGGCGCAGTGCGGATTTGGCTGTGTCCAATCACCCACAGCAGACGAACAGGCAGGGCACAGTGTGGATCTGGCTGTTTCCACTCACCCACAAGAGACGTGTAGGCAAGGCGCAGTGTGGATCTGGCTGTGTCCACTCACCCACGGAGACGGGCAGAGAGTGTGCTGTGTGGATCTGGCTACATCCACTGACCCACGGCAGACGGGCAGTCAGGGCGCAGTGCGGATCTGGCTGTGTCCACTCACCCTCGGTAGACGGGCAGGAAGGGCGCAGTGCGGATCTGGCTGTGTCCACTCACCCACGGGAGACAGGCAGGCAAGGTGTAGTGTGGATCTGGCTGTGTCCACTCACCCACCGGAGACGGGCAGAGACGGTGCTGTGTGGATCTGGGTATGTACACTGACCCATGGCACACGGGCAGGCAGGGCGCAGTGCGGATCTGGCTGTGTCCACTCACCCACGGGAGACGGGCCGAGAGGGTGCTGTGTGGATCTGGCTATGTACACTGACCCACGGCAGTCGGGCAGGCAGGGCGCAGTGCGGATCTGGCTGTGTCCACTCACCCACGGGAGACGGGCAGGCATGGCGCAGTGCGGATCTGGCTGTGTCCACTCACCCACGGCAGACGGTCAGGCAGGGTGCAGTGCGGATCTGGCTGTGTCCACTCACCCACGGGAGACGGGTAGGCATGGCGCAGTGTGGATCTGGCTGTGTCCACTCACCCACAAGAGACGGGCAGAGAGGGTGCTGTGTGGATCTGACTATGTCCACTACCCACGGCAGTCGGGCAGGCAGGGCCCAGTGCGGATCTGGCTGTGTCCACTCACCCACGGCAGACGGGCAGGCAGGGCGCAGTGTGGATCTGGCTGTGTCCACTCACTCACGGGAGACGGGCAGGCAAGGCGCAGTGTGGATCTGGCTGTGTCCACTCACCCACGGGATAGGGGCAGAGAGGGTGCTGTGTGGATCTGGCTATGTACACTGACCCACGGCAGACAGGCAGGCAGGGCGCAGTGCGGATCTGGCTGTGTCCCCACACCCACGGCAGACGGTCAGGAAGGGCGCAGTGAGGATCTGGCTGTGTCCCCTCACCCACGGGAGACGGTCAGGCAGGGCGCAGTGCGGATCTGGCTGTGTCCACTCACACACGGCAGACGGGCAAGCAGGGCGCAGTGCGGATCTCGCTGTGTCCACTCACCCAAGGGAGACGGGCAGGCAGGGTGCAGTGTGGATCTGGCTGTGTCCACTCACCCACGGGAGACGGGCAGAGAGGGTGCTGTGTGGATCTGGCTATGTACACTGACCCACGGCAGATGGGCAGGCAGGGCGCAGTGCGGATCTGGCTCTGTCCACTCACCCATGGCAGATGGTCAGGAAGGGCGCAGTGCGGATCTGGCTATGTCCACTCACCCACGGGAGACGGGCAGGCAGGGCGCAGTTGGGATCTGGCTGTGTCCACTCACCCACGGGAGATGGGCAGAAAGGGCGCTGTGTGGATTTGGCTATGTCCACATACCCACGGCAGACGGGCAGGCAGGGCGCTGTGCGGATCTGGCTGTGTCCACTCACCCACGGGAGTCGGGCAGGCAAGGCGCAGTGTGGATCTGGCTGTGTCCACTCACCCACGGGAGATGGGCAGAAAGGGCGCTGTGTGGATTTGGCTATGTCCACATACCCACGGCAGACGGGCAGGCAGGGCGCAGTGCGGATCTGTCTGTGTCCAATCACACACGGCAGACGGGCAGGCAGGGCGCAGTGCGGATCTGGCTGTGTCCACTCACACACGGCAGACGGTTAGGCAGGGCGCAGTGCGGATCTGGCTGTGTCCACTAACCCACGGGGGACGGGTAGGCAAGGCGCAGTGTGGATCTGGCTGTGTCCACTCACCCACGGGAGACAGGCAGAGAGGGTGCTGTGTGGATCTGGCTATGTCCACTGACCCACGGCGGATGGGCAGGCAGTGCGCAGTACGGATCTGGCTGTGTCCAATCACCCACGGCAGACAGGCAGGCAGGGCGCAGTGTGGATCGGGCTGTGTCCACTCACCCAAGGGAGACGGGCATAGAGGGTGCTGTGTGGATCTGGCTGTGTCCACTCACACACGGCAGACGGGCAAGCAGGGCGCAGTGCGGATCTCGCTGTGTCCACTCACCCAAGGGAGACGGGCAGGCAGGGTGCAGTGTGGATCTGGCTGTGTCCACTCTCCCACGGGAGACGGGCAGAGAGTGTGCTGTGTGGATCTGGCTATGTACACTGACCCACGGCAGATGGGCAGGCAGGGCGCAGTGCGGATCTGGCTCTGTCCACTCACCCATGGCAGATGGTCAGGAAGGGCGCAGTGCGGATCTGGCTATGTCCACTCACCCACGGGAGACGGGCAGGCAGGGCGCAGTTGGGATCTGGCTGTGTCCGCTCACCCACGGCAGACGGGCAGGCAGGGCGCTGTGCGGATCTGGCTGTGTCCACTCACCCACGGGAGTCCGGCAGGCAAGGCGCAGTGTGGATCTGGCTGTGTCCACTCACCCACGGAAGATGGGCAGAAAGCGCGCTGTGTGGTTGGCTATGTCCACCTACCCACGGCAGACGGACAGGCAGGGCGCAGTGCGGATCTGTCTGTGTTCAATCACACACGGCAGACGGGCAGGCAGGGCGCAGTGCGGATCTGGCTGTGTCCATTCACACACGGCAGACGGGCAAGCAGGGCGCAGTGCGGATCTGGCTGTGTCCACTCACCCACGGGAGACGGGCAGGCAAGGCACAGTGCGGATCTGGCTGTGTCCACTCACCCACGGGAGACGGGCAGAGAGGGTGCCATGTGGATCTGGCTATGTCCACTGACCTACGGCAGACGGGCAGGCAGGGCGCAGTGCGGATCTGGCTGTGTCCACTCACCCACGGGAGACGGGCAGGCAAGGCACAGTGCGGATCTGGCTGTGTCCACTCACCCACGGGAGACGGACAGAGAGGGTGCCATGTGGATCTGGCTATGTCCACTGACCCACGGCAGACGGGCAGGCAGGGCGGAGTGCGGATGTGGCTGTGTCCCCTCACCCACGGCAGACGGTCAGGCAGGGCGCAGTGCGGATCTGGCT
This sequence comes from Microcebus murinus, assembly GCF_040939455.1. Taxonomy (NCBI): domain Eukaryota; kingdom Metazoa; phylum Chordata; class Mammalia; order Primates; family Cheirogaleidae; genus Microcebus; species Microcebus murinus. The sequence goes on along the minus strand of NC_134125.1, from coordinate 31,048,949 downwards.
GTGTCCACTCACCCACGGGCTACCGGTATGCAAGGCGCAGTGTGGATCTGGCTGTGTCCACTAACCCACGGGAGACGGGCAGAGAGGGTGCTGTGTGGATCTGGCTACGTCCACTCACACGCGGCAGACGGGCAGGAAGGGCGCAGTGCTGATCTGGCTGTGTCCACTCACCCACGGCATATGGGCCGGCAGGGCGCAGTGCGGATCTGGCTGTGTCCACTCACCCACGGGAGACGGGCAGGCAGGGCGCAGTGCGGATCTGGCTGTGTCCACTCACCCACGGGAGACGGGCAGGCAGGGCGCAGTGCGGATCTGGCTGTGTCCACTCACCCATGGCAGACGGGCAGGCAAGGCGCAGTGCGGATCTGGCTGTGTCCACTCACCCATGGGAGACGGGCAGGCAAGGCGCAGTGTGGATCTGGCTGTGTCCACTCACCCACAGGTGATGGGCAGAGAGGTTGCTGTGTGGATCTGTCTATGTCCACTGACCCACGGCAAACGGGCAGGCAGGGCGCACTGCGGATCTGGCTGTGTCCAATCACCCACGGCAGACGGGCAGGAAGGGCGCAGTGCGGATACGGCTGTGTCCACTCACCCACGGGAGACTGGCAGGCAAGGCGCAGTGTGGATCTGGCTGTGTCCACTCACCCACGGCAGACGGGCAGGCAGGGCGCAGTGCGGATCTGGCTGTGTCCACTCACCCACGGGAGACGGGTAGGCAGGGCGCAGTGCGGATCTGGCTGTGTGCACTCACCCAAGGCAGACGGGCAGGCAGGGCGCATTGCGGATCTGGATGTGTCCACTCACCCACGGGAGACGGGCAGGCAAGGCACAGTGTGGATCTCGCTGTGTCCACTCACCCACGGGAGAAGGGCAAGGGGGTGCTGTGTGTATCTGGCTATGTACACTGTCCCACGGCAGACGGGCAGGCAGGGCGGTGTGCGGATCTGGCTGTGTCCACTCACCAAAGGCAGACGGTCAGGAAGGGCGCAGTGCGGATCTGGCTGTGTCCACTCACCCACGGCATACGGGCAGGCAGGGCGCAGTGCGGATCTGGCTGTGTCCACTCACCCACGGCAGACAGGCAGGCAGGGCGCAGTGTGGATCTGGCTGTGTCCACTCACCCACGGGAGACGGGCAGGCAAGGCGCAGTGTGGATCTGGCTGTGTCCACTCACCCATGGGAGACGGGCAGAAAGGGCGCTGTGTGGATCTGGCTATGTACACTGACCCACGGCACACTGGAAGGCAGGGCGCACTGCGGATCTGGCTGTGTCCACTCACCCAAGGGAGACGGGCAGGCAAGGCGCAGTGTGGATTTGGCTGTGTCCACTCACCCACGGCAGACGGGCAGGCAGGGCGCAGTGCGGATCTGTCTGTGTCCAATCACACACGGCAGACGGGCAGGCAGGGCGCAGTGCGGATCTGGCTGTGTCCACACACCCACGGCAGACGGTCAGGCAGGGCGCAGTGCGGATCTGGCTGTGTCCAATAACCCACGGGAGATGGGTAGGCAAGGCGCAGTGTTGATCTGGCTGTGTCCACTCACGCACGGGAGACAGGCAGAGAGGGTGCTGTGTGGATCTGGCTGTGTCCACTGACCCACGGCAGACGGGCAGGCAGTGCGCAGTACGGATCTGGCTGTTTCCACTCACCCACGGTGGACGGGCAGGCAGGGCGCAGTGCGGATCTGGCTGTGTCCAATCACCCACGGCAGACAGGCAGGCAGGGCGCAGTGAGGATCTGGCTGTGTCCACTCAACCATGGAGACGGTCAGGCAGGGCGTAGTGTGGATCTGGCTGTGTCCACTCACCCACGGGAGACGGGTAGGCAAGGCGCAGTGTGGATCTGGCTGTGTCCACTCACCCACGGAAGACGGGCAGAGAGGGTGCTGTGTATCTTGCTATGTCCACTGACCCATGGCAGACGGGCAGGCAGGGCGCAGTGCGGATCTGGATGTGTCCACTCACCCACGGGAGACGGGCAGGCAAGGCACAGTGTGGATCTCGCTGTGTCCACTCACCCACGGGAGAAGGGCAAGGGGGTGCTGTGTGTATCTGGCTATGTACACTGTCCCATGGCAGACGGGCAGGCAGTGCGGTGTGCGGATCTGGCTGTGTCCACTCACCAAAGGCAGACGGTCAGGAAGGGCGCAGTGCGGATCTGGCTGTGTCCACTCACCCACGGCATACGGGCAGGCAGGGCGCAGTGCGGATCTGGCTGTGTCCTATCACCCACGGCATACGGGCAGGCAGGGCGCAGTGCGGATCTGGCTGTGTCCACTCACCCACGGCAGACGGGCAGGCAGGGCGCAGTGCGGATCTGGCTGTGTCCACTCACCCACGGGAGACGGGCAGAGAGGGTGCTGTGTGGATCTGGCTATGTCCACTCACCCACGGCAGACGGGCAGAAATGCCCAGTGTGGATCTGGCTGTGTCCACTCACCCACGGCAGACTGGCAGGCAGGGCGCAGTGCGGATCTTGCTGTGGCACTCACCCACGGGAGACGGGCAGGCAAGGCGCACTGTGGATCTGGCTGTGTCCACTCACCCACGGGAGACGGGCAGAAAGGTTGCCGTGTAAATCTGGCTATGTCCACTGACCCACGGCAGACGGGCAGACAAGGCGCAGTGCGGATCTGGCTGTGTCCAATCACCCACGGCAGACGGGCAGGAAGGGCGCAGTGCGGATCCGGCTGTGTCCACTCACCCACGGGAGACGGGCAGGTAGGTTGCAGTGTGGATCTGGCTGTGTCCACTCACCCACGGGAGACGGGCAGAGAGGGTGCTGTGTGGATCTGGCAATGTACACTGACCCACGGCAGACGGGCAGGCAGGGCGCAGTGCGGATCTGGCTCTGTCCACTCACCCATGGCAGACGATCAGGGAGGGCGCAGTGCGGATCTGGCTGTGTCAACTCACCCACGGGAGTCGGGCAGGCAAGGCGCAGTGTGGATCTGGCTGTGTCCACTCACCGACGGGATATGGGCAGAAAGGGCGCTGTGTGGATTTGGCTATGTCCACCTACCCACGGCAGACGGGCAGGCAGGGCGGAGTGCGGATCTGTCTGTGTCCAATCACACACGGCAGACGGGCAGGCAGGGCGCAGTGCGGATCTGGCTGTGTCCACACACCCACGGCAGACGGTCAGGCAGGGCGCAGTGCGGATCTGGCTGTGTCCACTAACCCACGGGAGATGGGTAGGCAAGGCGCAGTGTTGATCTGGCTGTGTCCACTCACGCACGGGAGACAGGCAGAGAGGGTGCTGTGTGGATCTGGCTGTGTCCACTGACCCACGGCAGACGGGCAGGCAGTGCGCAGTACGGATCTGGCTGTTTCCACTCACCCACGGTGGACGGGCAGGCAGGGCGCAGTGCGGATCTGGCTGTGTCCAATCACCCACGGCAGACAGGCAGGCAGGGCGCAGTGAGGATCTGGCTGTGTCCACTCAACCATGGAGACGGTCAGGCAGGGCGTAGTGTGGATCTGGCTGTGTCCACTCACCCACGGGAGACGGGTAGGCAAGGCGCAGTGTGGATCTGGCTGTGTCCACTCACCCACGGAAGACGGGCAGAGAGTGTGCTGTGTGGATCTGGCTATGTCCACTGACCCATGGCAGACGGGCAGGCAGGGCGCAGTGCGGATCTGGATGTGTCCACTCACCCACGGGAGACGGGCAGGCAAGGCACAGTGTGGATCTCGCTGTGTCCACTCACCCACGGGAGAAGGGCAAGGGGGTGCTGTGTGTATCTGGCTATGTACACTGTCCCACGGCAGACGGGCAGGCAGTGCGGTGTGCGGATCTGGCTGTGTCCACTCACCAAAGGCAGACGGTCAGGAAGGGCGCAGTGCGGATCTGGCTGTGTCCACTCACCCACGGCATACGGGCAGGCAGGGCGCAGTGCGGATCTGGCTGTGTCCACTCACCCACGGCAGACGGTCAGGCAGGGCGCAGTGTGGATCTGGCTGTGTCCACTCACCCACGGGAGACGGGCAGGCAAGGCGCAGTGTGGATCTGGCTGTGTCCACTCACCCATGGGAGACGGGCAGAAAGGGCGCTGTGTGGATCTGGCTATGTCCACTGACCCACGGCAGACTGGAAGGCAGGGCGCACTGCGGATCTGGCTGTGTCCACTCACCCAAGGGAGACGGGCAGGCAAGGCGCAGTGTGGATTTGGCTGTGTCCACTCACCCACGGGAGATGGGCAGAGAGGGTGCTGTGTGGTCTGGCTATGTCCACTGACCGACGGCAGAAGGGCAGGCAGGGCGCAGTGCGGATATGGCTGTGTCCCCTCACCAACGGCACACGGTCAGGCAGGGCGCAGTGCGGATCTGGCTGTGTCCACTCACCCACGGGAGACGGGCAGGCAAGGCGCAGTGTGGATTTGGCTGTGTCCACTCACGCACGGGAGATGGGCAGAGAGGGTGCTGTGTGGTCTGGCTATGTCCACTGACTGACGGCAGAAGGGCAGGCAGGGCGCAGTGCGGATATGGCTGTGTCCCCTCACCAACGGCACACGGTCAGGCAGGGCGCAGTGCGGATCTGGCTGTGTCCACTCACCCACGGGAGTCGGGCAGGCAGGGCGCAGTGCGGATCTGGCTGTGTCCACTCACCCAGGGCAGACGGGCAGGCAGGGCGCAGTGCGGATATGGCTGTGTCCACTCACCCATGCGAGACGGGCAGGCAAGTCGCAGTGTGGATCTGGCTGTGTCCACTCACCCACAGGAGACGGGCAGAGAGGATGCAGTGAGGATCTGGCTGTTTCCACTCACCCACGGGACACGGGCAGGCACGGCGCAGTGCGGATCTGGCCGTGTCCACTCACCCACGGGAGACGGGCAGGCAAGGCGCAGTGTGGATCTGGCTGTGTCCACTCACCCACGGGAGACGGGCAGGCAGGGCGCAGTGCGGATCTGGCTGTGTCCCCTCACCCACGGCAGATGGTCAGGCAGGGCGCAGTGCGGATCTGGCTGTGTCCACTCACCCACGGGAGACGGGTAGGCAAGGCGCAGTGTGGATCTGGCTGTGTCCAGTCACCCACGGGAGACGGTCAGAGATGGTGCTGTGTGGATCTGGCTATGTCCACTCACCCACGGCAGACGGGCAGGCAGGGCGCAGTGCGGATCGGGCTGTGTCCACTGACCTACGGCAGACGGGCAGGCAGGGCGTAGTGCGTATCTGGCTCTGTCGACTCACCCACGAGAGACGGGCAGGCAAGGCGCAGTGTGAATCTGGCTGTGTCCACTCACCCACGGGAGACGGGCAAGGGGGTGCTGTGTGGATCTGGCTATGTACACTGACCCACGGCAGACGGGCAGGCAGGGCGGTGTGCGGATCTGGCTGTGTCCACTCACCCACGGGAGACGGGCAGAGAGGGTGCTGTGTGGATCTGGCTATGTGCACTGACCCATGGCAGACGGGCAGGCAGGGCGCAGTGCGGATCTGGCTGTGTCCACTCACCCACGGCAGACGGGCAGGCAGGGCGCATTGCGGATCTGGATGTGTCCACTCACCCACGGGAGACGGGCAGGCAAGGCACAGTGTGGATCTCGCTGTGTCCACTCACCCACGGGAGACAGGCAAGGGGGTGCTGTGTGTATCTGGCTATGTACACTGTCCCACGGCAGACGAGCAGGCAGGGCGGTGGACGGATCTGTCCTTGTCCACTCAAAAAAGGCAGACGGTCAGGAAGGGCACAGTGCGGATCTGGCTGTGTCCACTCACCCACGGCAGACGGGCAGGCAGGGCGCAGTGCGGATCTGGCTGTGTCCACTCACCCACGGCAGACGGGCAGGCAGGGCGCAGTGCGGATCTGGCTGTGTCCACTCACCCACGGGAGACGGGCAGCCAAGGCGCAGTGTGGATCTGGCTGTGTCCACTCACCCACGGGAGACGGGCAGAAAGGGCGCTGTGTGGATCTGGCTATGTCCACTGACCCACGGCAGACGGGAAGGCAGGGCGCAGTGCGGATCTGGCTGTGTCCACTCACCCACGGCAGACGGTCAGGCAGGGCGCAGTGCGGATCTGGCTGTGTCCACTCACCCATGGGAGACAGGCAGGCAAAGCGCAGTGTGGATCTGGCTGTGTCCACTCACCCTCGGGAGACGGGCAGAGAGGGTGCCGTGTGGATATGGCTATGTCCACAAACCCACGGCAGACGGGCATGCAGGGCGCAATGCGGATCTGGCTGTGTCCCCTCACCCACGGCAGACGGTCAGGCAGGGCGCAGTGCGGAATTCGCTGTGTCCACTCACCCACAAGAGACGGGTAGGCAAGGCGCAGTGTGGATCTGGCTGTGTCCACTCACCCACGGGAGATGGCCAGAAAGGGCGCTGTGTGGATTTGGCTATGTCCACCTACCCACGGCAGACGGGCAGGCAGGGCGCAGTGCGGATCTGTCTGTGTCCAATCACACACGGCAGACGGGCTGGCAGGGCGCAGTGCGGATCTGGCTGTGTCTACACACCCACTGCAGACGGTCAGGCAGGGCGCAGTGCGGATCTGGCTGTGTCCACAAACCCACGGCAGACGGGCATGCAGGTCGCAATGCAGATCTGGCTGTGTCCCCTCACCCACGGCAGACGGTCAGGCAGGGCGCAGTGCGGAATTCGCGGTGTCCACTCACCCACAAGAGACGGGTAGGCAAGGCGCTGTGTGGATCTGGCTGTGTCCACTAACCCATGGGAGACGGGCAGTGAGAGTCCTGTGTGGATCTGGCTATGTACACTGACCCACGGCAGACGGGCAGCCAGGGCACAGTGCGGATCTGGCTGTGTCCACTCACCCATGGGAGACGATTAGGCAAAGCGCAGTGTGGATCTGGCTGTGTCCACTCACCCACGGGAGACGGGCAAAGAGGGTGCCGTGGGGATCTGGCGATGTCCACGGACCCACGGGAGACGAGCAGGCAGAGAGCAGTGCGGATCTGGCTGTGTCCACTCACCCACGAAAGACAGGCAGGCAAGGCGCAGTGTAGATCTGGCTGTGTCCACTCAACCACGGGAGACGGACACAGAGGGTGCTGTGTGGATCTGGCTATGTCCACTTACCCATGGCAGACGGGCAGGCAGGGCGCAGTGCGGATCTGGCTGTGTCCACTCACCCATGGCAGACGGTCAGGAAGGGCACAGTCCGGATCTGGCTGTGTCCACTCACCCACGGGAGACGGGCAGGCAGGGCGCAGAGCGGATGTGGCTGTGTCCACTCACTCACAGCAGACGGGTAGGCAGGGCGCAGTGCGGATCTGACTGTGTCCACTCACCCAGGGAGACGGGGAGGCAAGGCACAGTGTGGATATGGCTGTGTCCACACACCCACGGAAGACGTGCAGAGACGGTGCTGTGTGGATCTGGCTATGTACACTGACCCATGGCACACGGGCAGGCAGGGCGCAGTGCGGATCTGGCTGTGTCCACTCACCCATGGGAGACGGGCATAGAGGGTGCTGTGTGTATCTGGCTATGTACACTGACCCACGGCAGACGGGCAGGAAGGGCGCAGTGCGGATCTGGCTGTGTCCACTCACCCACGGCAGACGGGCAGGCAGGGCGCAATGCGGATCTGGCTGTTTCCAATCACCCAGGGCAGACTGGCAGGCAGGGCGCAGTGAGGATCTAACTGTGTCCACTCACCCACGGCAGATTGTCACGCAGGGCGCAGTGTGGATCTGGCTGTGTCCACTCACCCACGGGAGACGGGCAGAGAGGGTGCTGTGTGGATCTGGCTATGTCCACTGACCCAAGGCAGACGGGAAGGCAGGGCGCAGTGCGGATCTGGCTTTGTCCACTCACCCACGGCAGACGGGCATGCAGGGCGCAGTGCGGAACTGGCTGTGTCCACTCACCCACGGGAGACGGGCAAGCAAGTCGCAGTGTGGATCTGGCTGTGTCCACTCCCCCACCGGAGATGGGCAGAGAGGGTGCTGTGTGGATCTTGCTATGTCCACTGACCGACGGCAGACAGGCAGGCAGGGCGCAGTGCGGATCTGGCTGTGTCCACTCACCCACGGGAGACGGGTAGGCAAGGCGCAGTGTGGATCTGGCTGTGTCCACTCACCCACGGGAGACGGGCAGAGAGGGTGCCGTGTCGATCTGGCTATGTCCACTGACCCACGGCAGACGGGCATGCAGGGTGCAGTGCGGATCTGGCTGTGTCCCCTCACCCACGGCAGACGGTAAGGCAGGGCGCAGTGCGGATCTGGCTGTGTCCTCTCACCCACGGGAGACGGGCAGAGAGGGTGCTGTGAGGATCTGGCAATGTCCACTGACCCACGGCAGACGGGCAGGAAGGGCGCAGTGCGGATCTGGCTGTGTCCACTCACCCACGGCAGACGGGCAGGCAGGGCGCAGTGCGGATCTGGCTGTGTCCACTCACCCACGGGAGACGGGCAGAGAGGGTGCTCTGTGGATCTGGCTATGTCCACTCACCCACGGCAGACGGGCAGAAATGGCGAAGTGCGGATCTGGCTGTGTCCACTCACCCACGGCAGACTGGCAGGCAGGGCGCAGTGCGGATCTTGCTGTGGCACTCACCCACGGGAGACGGGCAGGCAAGGCGCACTGTGGATCTGGCTGTGTCCACTCACCCACGGAAGACGGGCAGAGAGGGTGCCGTGTAAATCTGGCTATGTCCACTGACCCACGGCAGACGAGCAGGCAAGGCGCAGTGCGGATCTGGCTGTGTCCAATCACCCACGGCAGACGGGCAGGAAGGGCGCAGTGCGGATCTGGCTGTGTCCACTCACCCACGGGAGACGGGCAGGCAGGTTGCAGTGTGGATCTGGCTGTGTCCACTCACCCACGGGAGACGGGCAGAGAGGGTGCTGTGTGGATCTGGCTATGTACACTGACCCACGGCAGACGGGAAGGCAGGGCGCAGTGAGGAACTGGCTCTGTCCACTCACCCATGGCAGACGATCAGGAAGGGCGCAGTGCGGATCTGGCTGTGTCAACTCACCCACGGGAGTCGGGCAGGCAAGGCGCAGTGTGGATCTGGCTGTGTCCACTCACCCACGGGAGATGGGCAAAAAGGGCGCTGTGTGGATTTGGCTATGTCCACCTACCCACGGCAGACGGGCAGGCAGGGCGCAGTGCGGATCTGTCTGTGTCCAATCACACACGGAAGACGGGCAGGCAGAGCGCAGTGCGGATCTGGCTGTGTCCACACACCCACGGCAGACGGTCAGGCAGGGCGCAGTGCGGATCTGGCTGTGTCCACTAACCCACGGGAGACGGGTAGGCAAGGCGCAGTGTTGATCTGGCTGTGTCCACTCACGCACGGGAGACAGGCAGAGAGGGTGCTGTGTGGATCTGGCTGTGTCCACTGACCCACGGCAGACGGGCAGGCAGTGCGCAGTACGGATCTGGCTGTTTCCACTCACCCACGGTGGACGGGCAGGCAGGGCGCAGTGCGGATCTGGCTGTGTCCAATCACCCACGGCAGACGGGCAGGCAGGGCGCAGTGCGGATCTGGCTGTGTCCACTCACCCACGGGAGACGGGCAGAGAGGGTGCTGTGTGGATCTGGCTATGTCCACTCACCCACGGCAGACGGGCAGAAATGGCGAAGTGCGGATCTGGCTGTGTCCACTCACCCACGGCAGACTGGCAGGCAGGGAGCAGTGCGGATCTTGCTGTGGCACTCACCCACGGGAGACGGGCAGGCAAGGCGCACTGTGGATCTGGCTGTGTCCACTCACCCACAGAAGACGGGCAGAGAGGGTGCCGTGTAAATCTGGCTATGTCCACTGACCCACGGCAGACGGGCAGGCAAGGCGCAGTGCGGATCTGGCTGTGTCCAATCACCCACGGCAGACGGGCAGGAAGGGCGCAGTGCGGATCTGGCTGTGTCCACTCACCCACGGGAGACGGGCAGGCAGGTTGCAGTGTGGATCTGGCTGTGTCCACTCACCCACGGGAGACGGGCAGAGAGGGTGCTGTGTGGATCTGGCTATGTACACTGACCCACGGCAGACGGGAAGGCAGGGCGCAGTGCGGAACTGGCTCTGTCCACTCACCCACGGCAGACGGGCAGGCAGGGCGCAGTGCGGATCTGTCTGTGTCCAATCACATACGGCAGACGGGCAGGCAGGGCGCAGTGCGGATCTGGCTGTGTCCACACACCCACGGCAGACGGTCAGGCAGGGCGCAGTGGGGATCTGGCTGTGTCCACTAACCCACGGGAGACGGGTAGGCAAGGCGCAGTGTTGATCTGGCTGTGTCCACTCACGCACGGGAGACAGGCAGAGAGGGTGCTGTGTGGATCTGGCTGTGTCCACTGACCCACGGCAGACGGGCAGGCAGTGCGCAGTACGGATCTGGCTGTTTCCACTCACCCACGGTGGACGGGCAGGCAGGGCGCAGTGCGGATCTGGCTGTGTCCAATCACCCACGGCAGACGGGCAGGCAGGGCGCAGTGAGGATCTGGCTGTGTCCACTCACCCATGGAGACGGTCAGGCAGGGCGTAGTGTGGATCTGGCTGTGTCCACTCACCCACGGGAGACGGGTAGGCAAGGCGCAGTGTGGATCTGGCTGTGTCCACTCACCCACGGGAGACTGGCAGAGAGGGTGCTGTGTGGATCTGGCTATGTCCACTGACCCATGGCAGACGGGCAGGCAGGGTGCAGTGCGGATCTGGCTGTGTCCACTCACCCACGGCAGACGGGCAGGCAGGGCGCATTGCGGATCTGGATGTGTCCACTCACCCACGGGAGACGGGCAGGCAAGACACAGTGTGGATCTCGCTGTGTCCACTCACCCACGGGAGACGGGCAAGGGGGTGCTGTGTGTATCTGGCTATGTACACTGTCCCACGGCAGACGGGAAGGCAGGGCGGTGTGCGGATCTGGCTGTGTCCACTCACCAAAGGCAGACGGTCAGGAAGGGCGCAGTGCGGATCTGGCTGTGTCCACTCACCCACGGCAGACGGGCAGGCAGGGCGCAGTGCGGATCTGGCTGTGTCCACTCACCCACGGGAGATGGGCAGAGAGGGTGCTGGGTGGATCTGGCTATGTCCACTGACCCACGGCAGACGGGCAGGCAGGGCGCAGTGCGGAACTGGCTGTGTCCAATCACCCACGGCAGACGGGCAGGCAGGGCGCAGTGTGGATCTGGCTATGTCCAGTCACCCACGGGAGACGGTCAGAGATGGTGCTGTGTGGATCTGGCTATGTCCACTGACCCACGGCAGACGGGCAGGCAGGGCGCAGTGCGGATCGGGCTGTGTCCACTCACCCACGGCAGACGGGCAGGCAGGGCGCAGTGCGTATCTGGCTCTGTCCACTCACCCACGGGAGACGGGCAGGCAAGGCGCAGTGTGAATCTGGCTGTGTCCACTCACCCACGGGAGACGGGCAAGGGGGTGCTGTGTGGATCTGGCTATGTACACTGACCCACGGAAGACGGGCAGGCAGGGCGGTGTGCGGATCTGGCTGTGTCCACTCACCCACGGCAGACGGGAAGCAAAGCGCAGTGTGGATCTGGCTGTGTCCAACCACCCACGGCAGCGGGCAGGAAGGGCGCAGTGTTGATCTGGCTGTGTCCACTCACCCATGGAGACGGTCAGGCAGGGCGTAGTGTGGATCTGGCTGTGTCCACTCACCCACGGGAGACGGGTAGGCAAGGCGCAATGTGGATCTGGCTGTGTCCACTCACCCACGGGAGACGGGCAGAGAGGGTTCTGTGTGGATCTGGCTATGTCCACAGACCGACGGCAGAAGGGCAGGCAGGGCGCAGTGCGGATATGGCTGTGTCCCCTCACCAACGGCACACGGTCAGGCAGGGCGCAGTGCGGATCTGCCTGTGTCCACTCACCCACGGGAGTCGGGCAGGCAGGGCGCAGTGCGGATCTGGCTGTGTGCACTCACCCAAGGCAGACGGGCAGGCAGGGCGCATTGCGGATCTGGATGTGTCCACTCACCCACGGGAGACGGGCAGGCAAGGCACAGTCTGGATCTCGCTGTGTCCACTCACCCACGGGAGAAGGGCAAGGGGGTGCTGTGTGTATCTGGCTATGTACACTGTCCCACGGCAGACGGGCAGGCAGGGCGGTGTGCGGATCTGGGTGTGTCCACTCACCAAAGGCAGACGGTCAGGAAGGGCGCAGTGCGGATCTGGCTGTGTCCACTCACCCACGGCAGACGGGCAGGCAGGGCGCAGTGCGGATCTGGCTGTGTCCACTCACCCACGGCAGACAGGCAGGCAGGGCGCAGTGTGGATCTGGCTGTGTCCAGTCACCCACGGGAGACGGGCAGGCAAGGCGCAGTGTGGATCTGGCTGTGTCCACTCACCCACGGGAGACGGGCAGAAAGGGCGCTGTGTGGATCTGGCTATGTCCACTGACCCACGGCAGACTGGAAGGCAGGGCGCACTGCGGATCTGGCTGTGTCCCCTCACCCACGGCAGACGGTCAGGCAGGGCGCAGTGCGGATCTGGCTGTGTCCACTCACCCAAGGGAGACGGGCAGGCAAGGCGCAGTGTGGATTTGGCTGTGTCCACTCACCCACGGGAGATGGGCAGAGAGGGTGCTGTGTGGTCTGGCTATGTCCACTGACTGACGGCAGAAGGGCAGGCAGGGCGCAGTGCGGATATGGCTGTGTCTTCTCACCAACGGCAAACGGTCAGGCAGGGCGCAGTGCGGATCTGGCTGTGTCCACTCACCCACGGGAGTCGGGCAGGCAGGGCGCAGTGCAAATCTGGCTGTGTCCACTCACCCACGGCAGACGGTCAGGCAGGGCGCAGTGCGGATCTGGCTGTCTCCACCCACCCACGGCAGATGGTCAGGAAGGGCGCAGTGTGGATCTGGCTGTGTACACTCACCCACGGGAAACGGGCAGGCAGGGCGCAGTGTGGATCTTGCTGTGTCCACTCACCCATGGGAGACGGGCAGAGAGGGTGCTGTGTTGATATGGCTATGTCCACTGACCCACGGCAGAAGGGCAGGCAAGGCGCAGTGCGGATCTGGCTGTGTCCAATCACCCACAGCAGACTGGCAGGCAGGGTGCAGTGTGGATCTGGCTGTGTCCACTCACCCACGGGAGACGGACAGGCAAGGTGCACTGTGGATCTTGCTGTGACCACTCACCCACGGGATACAGGCAGAGACTGTGCTATGTGGATCTAGCTAAGTCCACTGACCCACGGCAGACGGGCAGGCAGGGCGCAGTGTTGATCTGGCTGTGTTTCCTCACCCACGGCAGACAGTCAGGCAGGGCGCAGTGCGGATCTGGCTGTGTCCATTCACCCACGGGAGACGGGTAGGCAAGACGCAGTGTGGATCTGGCTGTGTCCACTCACCCACGGGAGACGGGCAGAGAGGGTGCTGTGTGGATCTGGCTATGTACACGGACACACGGCAGACGGGCAGGCAGGGTGCAGTGCGTATCGGGCTGTGTCCAATCACCCACGGCAGACGGGCAGGCAGGGCGCAGTGCGTATCGGGCTGTGTCCACTCACCCACGGCAGATGGTCTGGCAGGGCGCAGTGCGGATCTGGCTGTGTCCACTCACCCACGGGAGACGGGCAGAGAGGGTGCCGTGTGTATCTGGCTACGTCCACTGACCCACGGCAGACGGGCAGGCAGGGCGCAGTGCGGATCTGGCTGTGTCCACTCACCCACGGCAGACGGGCAGGCAGAGCGCAGTGCGGATCTGGCTGTGTCCACTGACCCACCGCAGACGGGCATGCAGGGTGCAGTGCGGATCTGGCTGTGTCCACTCACCCACGGGAGACTGGCAGAAAATGCGCTGTGTGGATCTGGCTAAGTCCCCTGACCCACGGCAGACGGGCAGGCAGGGCGCAGTGCGGATCTGGCTGTGTCCAATCACCCACGGCAGACGGGCAACCAGGGCGCAGTGCAGATCTGACTGTGTCCACTCACCCACTGCAGATAGGCAGGGCGCAGTGCGGATCTGGCTGTGTCCACTCACCCACGGGAACGGGTAGGCAAGGCGCAGTGTGGATCTGGCTGTGTCCACTCACCCACGGGAGACGGGCAAAGAGGGTGCTGTGTGGATCTGGCTATGTCCACTGACCCACGGCAGACGGGCAGGCAGGGCGCAGTGCGGATCTGGATGTGTCCCCTCACTCACAGAAGACGGTCAGGCAGGGCGCAGTCTGGATCTGGCTGTGTCCACTCACCCACGAGAGACGGGCAGGCAGGGCGCAGTGCGGATCTGGCAGTGTCCACTCACCCACGGGAGACGGGTAGGCAGGGCGCAGTGCGGATCTGGCTGTTTCCACTCACCCACGGGAGACGAGCAGGCAGGGCGCAGTGCGGATCTGGCTGTGTCCACTCACCCACGGGAGACGGGCAAGGGGGTGCTGTGTGGATCTGGCTATGTACACTGACCCACGGAAGACGGGCAGGCAGGGCGGTGTGCGGATCTGGCTGTGTCCACTCACCCACGGCAGACGGGAAGCAAAGCGCAGTGTGGATCTGGCTGTGTCCAATCACCCACGGCAGCGGGCAGGAAGGGCGCAGTGTTGATCTGGCTGTGTCCACTCACCCATGGAGACGGTCAGGCAGGGCGTAGTGTGGATCTGGCTGTGTCCACTCACCCACGGGAGACGGGTAGGCAAGGCGCAATGTGGATCTGGCTGTGTCCACTCACCCACGGGAGACGGGCAGAGAGGGTTCTGTGTGGATCTGGCTATGTCCACAGACCGACGGCAGAAGGGCAGGCAGGGCGCAGTGCGGATATGGCTGTGTCCCCTCACCAACGGCACACGGTCAGGCAGGGCGCAGTGCGGATCTGCCTGTGTCCACTCACCCACGGGAGTCGGGCAGGCAGGGCGCAGTGCGGATCTGGCTGTGTGCACTCACCCAAGGCAGACGGGCAGGCAGGGCGCATTGCGGATCTGGATGTGTCCACTCACCCACGGGAGACGGGCAGGCAAGGCACAGTCTGGATCTCGCTGTGTCCACTCACCCACGGGAGAAGGGCAAGGGGGTGCTGTGTGTATCTGGCTATGTACACTGTCCCACGGCAGACGGGCAGGCAGGGCGGTGTGCGGATCTGGGTGTGTCCACTCACCAAAGGCAGACGGTCAGGAAGGGCGCAGTGCGGATCTGGCTGTGTCCACTCACCCACGGCAGACGGGCAGGCAGGGCGCAGTGCGGATCTGGCTGTGTCCACTCACCCACGGCAGACAGGCAGGCAGGGCGCAGTGTGGATCTGGCTGTGTCCAGTCACCCACGGGAGACGGGCAGGCAAGGCGCAGTGTGGATCTGGCTGTGTCCACTCACCCACGGGAGACGGGCAGAAAGGGCGCTGTGTGGATCTGGCTATGTCCACTGACCCACGGCAGACTGGAAGGCAGGGCGCACTGCGGATCTGGCTGTGTCCCCTCACCCACGGCAGACGGTCAGGCAGGGCGCAGTGCGGATCTGGCTGTGTCCACTCACCCAAGGGAGACGGGCAGGCAAGGCGCAGTGTGGATTTGGCTGTGTCCACTCACCCACGGGAGATGGGCAGAGAGGGTGCTGTGTGGTCTGGCTATGTCCACTGACCGACGGCAGAAGGGCAGGCAGGGCGCAGTGCGGATATGGCTGTGTCTTCTCACCAACGGCAAACGGTCAGGCAGGGCGCAGTGCGGATCTGGCTGTGTCCACTCACCCACGGGAGTCGGGAAGGCAGGGCGCAGTGCAAATCTGGCTGTGTCCACTCACCCACGGCAGACGGTCAGGCAGGGCGCAGTGTGGATCTGGCTGTGTCCACTCACCCACGGGAGACGGGCAGGCAAGGCGCAGTGTGGATCTGGCTGTGTCCACTCACCCACGGGAGACGGGCAGAAAGGGCGCTGTGTGGATCTGGCTATGTCCACTGACCCACGACAGACTGGAAGGCAGGGCGCACTGCGGATCTGGCTGTGTCCCCTCACCCACGGCAGACGGTCAGGCAGGGCGCAGTGCGGATCTGGCTGTGTCCACTCACCCAAGGGAGACGGGCAGGCAAGGCGCAGTGTGGATTTGGCTGTGTCCACTCACCCACGGGAGATGGGCAGAGAGGGTGCTGTGTGGTCTGGCTATGTCCACTGACCGACGGCAGAAGGGCAGGCAGGGCGCAGTGCGGATATGGCTGTGTCTTCTCACCAACGGCACACGGTCAGGCAGGGCGCAGTGCGGATCTGGCTGTGTCCACTCACCCACGGGAGTCGGGCAGGCAGGGCGCAGTGCAAATCTGGCTGTGTCCACTCACCCACGGCAGACGGTCAGGCAGGGCGCAGTGCGGATCTGGCTGTGTCCACTCACCCATGGGGGACGGGTAGGCAAAGCGCAGTGTGGATCTGGCTGTGTCCACTCACCCTCGGGAGACGGGCATAGAGGATGCCGTGTGGATCTGGCGATGTCCACGGACCCACGGGAGACGGGCAGGCAGGGAGCAGCGGATGTGGCTGTGTCCACTCACCCACGGCAGACGGTCAGGAAGGGCACAGTGCGGATCTGCCTGTGTCCACTCACCCACGGGAGACGGGCAGGCAGGGCGCAGCGGATGTGGCTGTGTCCACTCACCCACGGCAGACGGGTAGGCAGGGCGCAGTGCGGATCTGACTGTGTCCACTCACCCACGCCTGATGGTCTGGCAGGGCGCAGTGCGGATCTGGCTGTCTCCACCCACCCACGGCAGATGGTCAGGAAGGGCGCAGTGTGGATCTGGCTGTGTACACTCACCCACGGGAAACGGGCAGGCAGGGCGCAGTGTGGATCTTGCTGTGTCCACTCACCCATGGGAGACGGGCAGAGAGGGTGCTGTGTTGATATGGCTATGTCCACTGACCCACGGCAGAAGGGCAGGCAAGGCGCAGTGCGGATCTGGCTGTGTCCAATCACCCACAGCAGACTGGCAGGCAGGGTGCAGTGTGGATCTGGCTGTGTCCACTCACCCACGGGAGACGGACAGGCAAGGTGCACTGTGGATCTTGCTGTGACCACTCACCCACGGGATACAGGCAGAGACTGTGCTATGTGGATCTAGCTAAGTCCACTGACCCACGGCAGACAGGAAGGCAGGGCGCAGTGTTGATCTGGCTGTGTTTCCTCACCCACGGCAGACAGTCAGGCAGGGCGCAGTGCGGATCTGGCTGTGTCCATTCACCCACGGGAGACGGGTAGGCAAGACGCAGTGTGGATCTGGCTGTGTCCACTCACCCACGGGAGACGGGCAGAGAGGGTGCTGTGTGGATCTGGCTATGTACACTGACACACGGCAGACGGGCAGGCAGGGTGCAGTGCGTATCGGGCTGTGTCCAATCACCCACGGCAGACGGGCAGGCAGGGCGCAGTGCGTATCGGGCTGTGTCCACTCACCCACGGCAGATGGTCTGGCAGGGCGCAGTGCGGATCTGGCTGTGTCCACTCACCCATGGGAGACGGGCAGAGAGGGTGCCGTGTGTATCTGGCTACGTCCACTGACCCACGGCAGACGGGCAGGCAGGGCGCAGTGCGGATCTGGCTGTGTCCACTCACCCACGGCAGACGGGCAGGCAGAGCGCAGTGCGGATCTGGCTGTGTCCACTGACCCACCGCAGACGGGCATGCAGGGTGCAGTGCGGATCTGGCTGTGTCCACTCACCCACGGGAGACTGGCAGAAAATGCGCTGTGTGGATCTGGCTAAGTCCCCTGACCCACGGCAGACGGGCAGGCAGGGCGCAGTGCGGATCTGGCTGTGTCCAATCACCCACGGCAGACGGGCAACCAGGGCGCAGTGCAGATCTGACTGTGTCCACTCACCCACTGCAGATAGGCAGGGCGCAGTGCGGATCTGGCTGTGCCCACTCACCCACGGGAACGGGTAGGCAAGGCGCAGTGTGGATCTGGCTGTGTCCACTCACCCACGGGAGACGGGCAAAGAGGGTGCTGTGTGGATCTGGCTATGTCCACTGACCCACGGCAGACGGGCAGGCAGGGCGCAGTGCGGATCTGGATGTGTCCCCTCACTCACAGAAGACGGTCAGGCAGGGCGCAGTCTGGATCTGGCTGTGTCCACTCACCCACGGGAGACGGGCAGGCAGGGCGCAGTGCGGATCTGGCTGTGTCCACTCACCCACGGGAGACGGGTAGGCAGGGCGCAGTGCGGATCTGGCTGTTTCCACTCACCCACGGGAGACGAGCAGGCAGGGCGCAGTGCGGATCTGGCTGTGTCCACTCACCCACGGGAGACGGGTAGGCAAGGCGCAGTGTGAATATGGCTGTGTCCACTCACCCACGGGAGACGGGCAGAGAGGGTGCTGTGTGGATCTGGCTATGTCCAGTGACCCACGGCAGACGGGCAGGCAGGGCGCAGTGCGGATTTGCCTGTGTCCACTGACCAACGACAGACGGGCAGGCAGGGCGCAGTGCGGATCTGGCTGTGTCTACTCACCCACGGGAGACGGGCAGGCAAGGCGCACTGTGGATTTGGCTATGTCCACTCACCCACAGGAGATGGGCAGAGAGGGTGCTGTGTGGATCTGGCTATGTACACTGACCCACGGCAGACGGTCCGGCAGGGCGGTGTGCGGATCTGGCTGTGTCCACTCACCCACGGCAGACGGTCAGGAAGGGCGCAGTGCGGATCTGGCTGTGTCCACTCACCCATGGGAGACGGGCCGGCCGGGCGCAGTGCGGATCTGGCTGTGTCCACTCACCCACGGGAGACGGGCAGGCAAGGCGCAGTGTGGATCTGGCTGTGTCCACTCACTCACAAGAGACGGACAGAAAGGGCGCTGTGTGCATCTGGCTATGTCCACTGATCTACGGCAGACGGGCAGGCAGGGCGCAGTGCGGATGTGGCTGTGTCCACTCACCCACGGCAGACGGTCAGGCAGGGCGCAGTGCGGATCTGGCTGTGTCCACTCACCCACGGGAGACGGGCAGAGAGTGTGTCGTGTGGATCTGGCTATGTCCACTGACCCACGGCAGACGGGCAGGCAGGGCGCAGTGCGGATCTGGCTGTGTACACTCACCCACGGCAGACGGTCAGGCAGGGCGCAGTGCGGAGTTGGCTGTATCCACTCACCCACGGGGGAGAAGTAGGCAAGGCGCAGTGTGGATCTGGCTGTGTCCACTCACCCACGGGAGACGGGCAGAGAGTGTCCTGTGTGGATCTGGCTATGTCAACTGACCCACGGCAGACGGGCAGGCAGGGCGCAGTGCGCATCTGGCTGTGTCCACTCACCCACGGGAGACGGGCAGGCAAGGCGCAGTGTGCATCTGGCTGTCTCCACTCACCCACGGGAGACGGGCAGAGAGGTTGCTGTGTGGATCTGTCTATGTCCACTGACCCACGGCAGACGGGCAGACAGGGCGCAGTGCAGATCTGGCTGTGTCCACTTACCCACGGCAGATGGTGTGGCAGGGCGCAGTGCGGATCTGGCTGTGTCCACTCACCCACGGTACACGGGCAGAGAGGGTGCCGTGTGTATCTGGCTACGTCCAGTGACCCACGGCAGACGGGCAGGCAGGGCGCAGTGCGGATCTGGCTGTGTCCATTCACCCACGGCAGACGGGCAGGCAGAGCGCAGTGCGGATCTGGCTGTGTCTTCTGACCCACCGCAGACGGGCATGCAGGGCGCAGTGCGGATCTGGCTGTGTCCACTCACCCACGGGAGACTGGCAGAAAATGCGCTGTGTGGATCTGGCTATGTCCAGTGACCCACGGCAGACGGGCAGGCAGGGCGCAGTGCGGATCTGCCTGTGTCCACTGACCCATGGCAGACGGGCAGGCAGGGCGCAGTGCGGATCTGGCTGTGTCTACTCACCCACGGGAGACGGGAAGGCAAGGCGCAGTGTGGATCTGGTTATGTCCACTCACCCACGGGAGACGGGCAGAGAGGGTGCTTGTGGATCTGACTATGTACACTGATCCACGGCCGATGGTCCGGCAGGGCGGTGTGCGGATCTGGCTGTGTCCACTCACCCACGGCAGACTGTCAGGAAGGGCGCAGTGCGGATCTGGCAGTGTCCACTCACCCACGGGAGACGGGCAAGGGGGTGCTGTGTGGATCAGGCTATGTACACTGACCCACGGCACACGGGCAGGCAGGGCGGTGTGCGGATCCGGCTGTGTCCACTCACCCACGGCAGACGGTCAGGAAGGGCGCAGTGCGGATATGGCTGTGTCTACTCATCCACGGGAGACGGGCAGGCAGGGAGCAGTGCGGATCTGGCTGTGTCCACTCCCCCACGGGAGACGGGCAGGCAAGGCGCAGTGTGGATCTGGCTGTGTCCACTCACTCACAAGAGACAGGCAGAAAGGGCGCTGTGTGGATCTGGCTATGTCCACTGACGTACGGCAGACGGGCAGGCAGGGCGCAGTGCGGATGTGGCTGTGTCCACTCACCCACGGCAGACGGTCAGGCAGGGCGCAGTGCGGATCTGGCTGTGTCCACTCACCCACGGGAGACGGGCAGAGAGGGTGTCGTGTGGATCTGGCTATGTCCACTGACCCACGGTACACAGGCAGGCAGGGCGCACTGCGGATCTGGCTGTGTCCCCTCACTCACGGGAGACGGGCAAGCAGGGCGCAGTGCGGACCTGGCTGTGTCCACTCACCCACAGGAGACGGGCAGAGAGGATGCAGTGAGGATCTGGCTGTTTCCACTCACCCACGGGAGACGGGCAGGTAGGGCGCAGTGCGGATCTGGCTGTGTCCACTCACCCACGGCAGACGGGCAGGCAGGGCTCAGTGCGGATCTGGCTGTGTCCACTCACCCACGGGAGACGGGCAGGCAAGGCGCAGTGTGGATCTGGCTGTGTCCACTCACCCACGGGAGACGGGCAGGCAGGGCGCAGTGCGGATCTGGCTGTGTCCCCTCACCGACGGCAGACGGGCAGGCAGGGCGCAGTGTGGATCTGGCTATGTCCAGTCACCCATGGGAGACGGTCAGAGATGGTGCTGTGTGGATCTGGCTATGTCCACTAACCCACGGCAGACGGGCAGTCAGGGCGCAGTGCGGATCGGGCTCTGTCCACTGACCCACGGCAGATGGGCAGGCAGGGCGCAGTGCGTATCTCACTCTGTCCACTCACCCACGGGAGACGGGCAGGCAAGGCGAAGTGTGAATCTGGCTGTGTCCACTCACCCACGGGAGACGGGCAAGGGGGTGCTGTGTGGATCTGGCTATGTACACTGACCCACGGCAGACGGGCAGGCAGGGCGGTGTGCGGATCTGGCTGTGTCCACTCACCCACGGCAGACGGTCAGGAAGGGCGCAGTGCGGATCTGGCTGTGTCTACTCATCCACGGGAGACGGGCAGGCAGGAAGCAGTGCGGATCTGGCTGTGTCCACTCACCCACGGGAGACGGGCAGGAAAGGCGCAGTGTGGATCAGTCTGTGTCCACTCACCCACGAGAGACGGGCAGAGAGGGTGCTGTGTGGATCTGGCTATGTCCACTGACCCACGGCAGACGGGCTGGCAGGGTGCAGTGTGGACCTGGCTGTGTCCAATCACCCACGGGAGACGGGCCAGCAAGGTGCACTGAGGATCTTGCTGTGACCACTCACCCACGGGAGACGGGCAGAGAGGGTGCTGTGTGGATCTAGCTATGTCCACTTACCCACGGCAGACGGGCAGGAAGGGCGCAGTGCGGATCTGGCTGTGTTAACTCACCCACGGCAGACGGGCAGGCAGGGCGCAGTGCGGATCTGGCTGTGTCCCCTCACCCACGGGAGACGGGTAGGCAAAGCGCAGTGTGGATCTGGCTGTGTCCACTCACCCACGGGAGACGGTCAGAGAGGGTGCCGTGTGGATCTGGCTATGTCCACTCACCCACGGGAGACGGGCAGGCAGGGCGCAGTGCGAATTAGGCTGTGTCCCCTCACCCACGGCAGACGGTCAGGCAGGGCGCAGTGCGGAATTGGCTATGTCCACTCACCCACGGGAGACGGGCAGGCAGGGCGCAGTGCGAATTAGGCTGTGTCCCCTCACACACGGCAGACGGTCAGGCAGGGCACAGTGCGAAATTGGCTATGTCCACTCACCCACGGGAGACGGGCAGGCAGGGCGCAGTGCGGATCTGTCTGTGTCCACTCACACAGGGGAGACAGGTAGGCAAAGCGCAGTGTGGATCTGGCTGTGTCCACTCACCCACTGGAGACGGGCAGGCACGGCGCAGTGCGGAATTGGCTATGTCCACTCACCCACTGGAGACGGGCAGGCAGGGCGCAGTGCGGATCTGGCTGTGACCACTCACCCACGGGAGACGGGCAGGCAGGACGCAGTGCGGATCTGGCTGTGTCCACTCACCCACGGCAGACGGGCAGGCAGGGCGCAGTGCGGATCTGGCTTTGTCCACTCACCCAGGGCAGACGGGCAGGCAGGGCGCAGTGCGGATCTGGCTTTTTCCACTCACCCAGGGCAGATGGGCAGGCAGGGCGCAGTGCGGATCTGGCTGTGTCCACTCACCCATGGGAGACGGGCAGGCAAGGCGCAGTGTGGATCTGGCTGTGTCCACTCACCCACAGGAGACGGGCAGAGAGGGTGCAGTGAGGATCTGGCTGTTTCCACTCACCCACGGGAGATGGGCAGGCAGGGCGCAGTGCAGATCAGGCTGTGTCCACTGATCCACGGCAGACGGGCAGGCAGGGCGAATTGCGGATCTGGCTGTTTCCAAACTCCCACAGCAGACGGGCAGGCAGGGCGCAGTGCGGATCAGGCTGTGTCCACTCACACACGGCAGACGGGCAGGCAAAACACAGTGTGGATCTGGCTGTGTCCACTCAACCACGGGAGACGGGCAGAGAGGGTGCTGTGAGGATCTGTCTATGTCCACTGACCCACGGCAGATGGGCAGGCAGGGCGCAGTGCAGATCTGGCTGTGTCCACTCACCCACGGCAGATGGTGTGGCAGGGCGCAGTGCGGATCTGGCTGTGTCCACTCACCCACGGTAGACGGGCAGAGAGGGTGCCGTGTGTATCTGGCTACGTCCAGTGACCCACGGCACACGGGCAGGCAGGGCGCAGTGCGGATCTGGCTGTGTCCACTCACCCACGGCAGACGGGCAGGCAGAGCGCAGTGCGGATCTGGCTGTGTCCCCTGACCCACCGCAGACGGGCATGCAGGGCGCACTGCGGATCTGCCTGTGTCCACTCACCCACGGGAGACTGGCAGAAAATGCGCTGTGTGGATCTGGCTAAGTCCACTGACCCACGGCAGACGGGCAGACAGGGCGCAGTGCGGATCTGGCTGTGTCCCCTCACCCACGGCAGACGGTCAGGCAGGGCGCAGTGCGGATCTGGCTGTGTCCACTCACCCACGGCAGACGGTCAGGCAGGGCGCAGTGCGGATCTGGCTGTGTCCACTCACCCACGGGAGACGGGCAGAGAGGGTGTCGTGTGGATCTGGCTATGTCCACTGACCCACGGTAGACGGGCAGGCAGGGCGCACTGCGGATCTGGCTGTGTCCCCTCACCCACGGGAAACGGGCAGGCAGGGCGCAGTGCGGACCTGGCTGTGTCCACTCAACCATAGGAGACTGGCAGAGAGGATGCAGTGAGGATCTGGCTGTTTCCACTCACCCACGGGAGAAGGGCAGGCAGGGCACAGTGCGGATCTGGCTGTGTCCACTCACCCACGGCAGACGGGCAGGCAGGGCTCAGTGCGGATCTGGCTGTGTCCACTCACCCACGGGAGACGGGCAGCAGGGCGCAATGCGGATCTGGCTGTGTCCCGTCACCGACGGCAGACGGTCAGGCAGGGCGCAGTGCGGATCTGGCTGTGTCCACTCACCCACGGGAGACGGGTAGGCAAGGCGCAGTGTGGATCTGGCAGTGTCCACTCACCCACGGGAGACGGGCAGAGAGGGTGCTGTGTGGATCTGGCTATGTTCACTGACCCACGGCAGACGGGCAGGCAGGGCGCAGTGCGGATCTGGCTGTGTCCAATCACCCACGGCAGACGGGCAGGCAGGGCGCAGTGTGGATCTGGCTATGTCCAGTCACCCACGGGAGACGGTCAGAGATGGTGCTGTGTGGATCTGGCTATGTCCACTGACCCACGGCAGACGGGCAGTCAGGGCGCAGTGCGGATCGGGCTGTGTCCACTGACCCACGGCAGATGGGCAGGCAGGGCGCAGTGCGTATCTCACTCTGTCCACTCACCCACGGGAGACGGGCAGGCAAGGCGCAGTGTGAATCTGGCTGTGTCCACTCACCCACGGGAGACGGGCAAGGGGGTGCTGTGTGGATCTGGCTATGTACACTGACCCACGGCAGACGGGCAGGCAGGGCGCAGTGCGGATCTGGCTGTGTCTACTCATCCACGGGAGACGGGCAGGCAGGGAGCAGTGCGGATCTGGCTGTGTCCACTCACCCACGGGAGACGGAAGGCAAGGCGCAGTGTGGATCTGTCTGTGTCCACTCACCCACGGGAGACGGGCAGAGAGGGTGCTGTGTGGATCTGGCTATGTCCACTGACCCACGGCAGACGGGCAGGCAGGGTGCAGTGTGGACCTGGCTGTGTCCAATCACCCACGGGAGACGGGCCAGCAAGGTGCACTGAGGATCTTGCTATGACCACTCACCCACGGGAGACGGTCAGAGAGGGTGCCGTGTGGATCTGGCTATGTCCACTCACCCACGGGAGACGGGCAGGCAGGGCGCAGTGCGAATTAGGCTGTGTCCCCTCACCCACAGCAGACGGTCAGGAAGGGCGCAGTGCGGAATTGGCTATGTCCACTCCCCCACGGGAGACGGGCAGGCAGGGCGCAGTGCGAATTAGGCTGTGTCCCCTCACACACGGCAGACGGTCAGGCAGGGCACAGTGCGAAATTGGCTATGTCCACTCACCCACGGGAGACGTGCAGGCATGGCGCAGTGCGGATCTGGCTGTGTCCACACACCCAGGGGAGACGGGTAGGCAAAGCGCAGTGTGGATCTGGCTGTGTCCACTCACCCACTGGAGACGGGCAGGCACGGCGCAGTGCGGAATTGGCTATGTCCACTCACCCACTGGAGACGGGCAGGCAGGGCGCAGTGCGGATCTGGCTGTACCCACTCACCCACGGGAGACGGGCAGGCAGGACGCAGTGCGGATCTGGCTGTGTCCACTCACCCACGGCAGACGGGCAGGCAGGGCGCAGTGCGGATCTGGCTTTGTCCACTCACCCAGGGCAGACGGGCAGGCAGGGCGCAGTGCGGATCTGGCTTTTTCCACTCACCCAGGGCAGATGGGCAGGCAGGGCGCAGTGCGGATCTGGCTGTGTCCACTCACCCATGGGAGACGGGCAGGCAAGGCGCAGTGTGGATCTGGCTGTGTCCACTCACCCACAGGAGACGGGCAGAGAGGGTGCAGTGAGGATCTGGCTTTTTCCACTCACCCAGGACAGATGGGCAGGCAGGGCGCAGTGCGGATCTGCCTGTGTCCACTGACCCATGGCAGACGGGCAGGCAGGGCGCAGTGCGGATCTGACTGTGTATACTCACCCACGGGAGACGGCAGGCAAGGCGCAGTGTGGATCTGGCTATGTCCACTCACCCACGGGAGACGGGCAGAGAGGGTGCTGTGTGGATCTGACTATGTACACTGACCACGGCAGACGGTCCGGCAGGGCGGTATGCGGATATGGCTGTGTCCACTCACCCACGGGAGACTGGCAGAAAATGCGCTGTGTAGATCTGGCTAAGTCCACTGACCCACGGCAGACGTGCAGGCAGGGCGCAGTGCGGATCTGGCTGTGTCCAATCACCCACGGCAGACGGGCAGGCAGGGCGCAGTGCGGATCTGACTGTGTCCACTCACCCACGGCAGATGGTCAGGCAGGGCGCAGTGCGGATCTGGCTGTGTCCACTCACCCACGGCAGACGGGCAGGCAGGGCGCAGTGCGAATCTGGCTGTGTCCAGTAACCCATGGGAGACAGGCAGGCAAGGCGCAGTGTAGATCTGGCTGTGTCCACACTCCCACAAGAGACGGGCAGAGAGGGTGCTGTGTGGATCTGGCTATGTCCACTGACCCACGGCAGACGGGCAGGCAGGGCGCAGTTCGGATCTGGATGTGTCCCCTCACTCACAGCAGACGGTCAGGCAGGGCGCAGTCTGGATCTGGCTGTGTCCACTCACCCACGGGAGACGGGCAGGCAGGGCGCAGTGCATATCTGGCTCTGTCCACTCACCCACGGGAGACGGGCAGGCAGGGCGTAGTGCGGATCTGGCTGTTTCCACTCACCCACGGGAGACGGGCAGGCAGGGCGCAGTGCGGATCTGGCTGTGTCCATTAACCCATGGGAGACAGGCAGGCAAGGCGCAGTGTAGATCTGGCTGTGTCCACACTCCCACGGGAGACGGACAGAGAGGGTGCTGTGTGGATCTGGCTATGTCCACTGACCCACGGCAGACGGGCAGGCAGGGCGCAGTGCGGTTCTGGCTTTGTCCAATCACCAATGCAGACGGGCAGGCAGGGCGCAGTGCGGATATGGCTGTGTCCACTAACCCACGGGAGACGCACAGGTAAGGCGCATTGTGGATCTCGCTGTGTCCACTCACCCATGGCAGACGGGCAGGCAGGGCGCAGTGCGGACCTGGCTGTGTCCACTCACCCACGGGAGACAGGCAGAGAGGGTGCTATGTGGAGGTGGCTATGTTCACTGACCCACGGCAGACGGGCAGGCAGGGCGCAGTGCGGATCTGGCTGTGTCCAATCACCCAGGGCAGACGGGCAGGCAGGGCGCAGTGCGGATCTGGCTGTGTCCACTCACCCATGGGAGACGGGCAGGCAAGGCCCAGTGTGGATCTGGCTGTGTCCAATCACCCACAGGAGACGGGCAGAGAGGGTGCAGTGAGGATCTGGCTGTTTCCACTCACCCACGGGAGACGGGCAGGCAGGGAGCAGTGCGGATCAGGCTGTGTCCACTGACCCACGGCAGACGGGCAGGCAGGGTGCAGTGCAGATCTGGCTGTGTCCACTCACCCACGGCAGACGGGCAGGCAGGGCGAAGTGCGGATCTGGCTGTGTCCAATCACCCACGGCAGACCGGCAGGCAGGGCGCAGTGCGGATCTGGCTATGTCCACTCACACACGGCAGACAGGCAGGCAGGGCGCAGTGCGGATCTGGCTGTGTCCACTCACCCACGGGAGACGGGCAGGCAAGGCACAGTGTGGATCTGGCTGTGTCCACTCACCCACGGGAAACGGGCAGAGAGGGTGCTGTGTGGATCTGTCTATGTCAAATGACCCACGGCAGACGGGCAGGCAGGGCGCAGTGCAGATCTGGCTGTGTCCTCTCACCCACGGCAGATGGTGTGGCAGGGCGCAGTGCGGATCTGGCTGTGTCCACTCACCCACGGTACACGGGCAGAGAGGGTGCCGTGTGTATCTGGCTACGTCCAGTGACCCACGGCAGACGGGCAGGCAGGGCGCAGTGCGGATATGGCTGTGACCACTCACCCACGGCAGACGGGCAGGCAGAGCGCAGTGCAGATCTGGCTGTGTCCCCTGACCCACCACAGACGGGCATGCAGGGCGCAGTGCGGATCTGGCTGTGTCCACTCACCCACGGGAGACTGGCAGAAAATGCGCTGTGTGGATCTGGCTATGTCCAGTGACCCACGGCAGACGGGCAGGCAGGGCGCAGTGCGGATCTGCCTGTGTCCACTCACCCACGGGAGACGGGCAGGCAAGGCGCAGTGTGGATCTGGCTATGTACACTCACCCACGGGAGACGGGCAGAGAGGGTGCTGTGTGGATCTGACTATGTACACTGATCCACGGCAGACGGTCCGGCAGGGCGGTGTGCGGATCTGGCTGTGTCCACTCACCCACGGCAGACGGTCAGGAAGGGCGCAGTGCGGATATGGCAGTGTCCACTCACCCACGGGAGACGGGCCGGCCGGGCGCAGTGCGGATCTGGCTGTGTCCACTCACCCACGGCAGACGAGCAGGCAGGGCGCAGTGCGGATCTGGCTGTGTCCACTCACCCACGGGAGACGGGCAGGCAAGATGCAGTGTGGATCTGGCTGTGTCCACTCACTCACAAAAGACAGGCAGAAAGGGCGCTGTGTTGATCTGGCTATGTCCACTGACCTACGGCAGACAGGCAGGCAGGGCGCAGTGCGGATGTGGCTGTGTCCACTCACCCACGGCAGACGGTGAGGCAGGGCGCAGTGCGGATCTGGCTGTGTCCACTCACCCACGGGAGACGGGCAGAGAGGGTGTCGTGTGGATCTGGCTATGTCCACTGGCCCACGGTAGACGGGCAGGCAGGGCGCACTGCGGATCTGGCTGTGTCCCCTCACCCACAGCAGACGGTCAGGCAGGGCGCAGTGCGGATCTTGCTGTGTCCCCTCACCCACGGCAGACGGTCAGGCAGAGCGCAGTGCGGATCTTGCTGTGTCCCCTCACCCACGGCAGACGGTCAGGCAGGGCGCAGTGCGGATCTGGCTGTGTCCACTCCCCCAAGGGACACAGGCAGGCAAGGCGCAGTGTGGATTTGGCTGTGTCCACTCACCCACGGGAGACGGGCTGAGAGGGTGCTGTGTGGTCTGGCTATGTGCACTCACCCACGGCAGACGGGCAGGCAGGGCGCAGTGCGGATCTGGCTGTGTCCCCTCACCAACGGCACACGGTCAGGCAGGGCGCAGTGCGGATCTGGCTGTGTCCACTCACCCACGGGAGACGGGCAGGCAGGGCGCAGTGCGGATCTGGCTTTGTCCACTCACCCAGGGCCCACGGGCAGGCAGTGCGCAGTGCGGATATGGCTGTGTCCACTCACCAATGGGAGACGGGCAGGCAAGTCGCAGTGTGGATCTGGCTGTGTCCACTCACCCACGGGAAACGGGCAGAGAGGGTGTTGTGTGGATCTGTCTATGTCCACTGACCCACGGCAGACGGGCAGGCAGGGCGCAGTGCAGATCTGGCTGTGTCCACTCACCAACGACAGATGGTGTGGCAGGGCGCAGTGCGGATCTGGCTGTGTCCACTCACCCACGGTAGACGGGCAGAGAGGGTGCCGTGTGTTTCTGGCTACGTCCAGTGACCCACGGCAGACAGGCAGGCAGGGCGCAGTGCGGATCTGGCTGTGTCCACTCACCCACGGGAGACTGGCAGAAAATGCGCTGTGGATCTGGCTATGTCCAGTGACCCACGGCAGACGGGCAGGCAGGGCGCAGTGCGGATCTGCCTGTGTCCACTGACCCACGGCAGACGGGCAGGCAGGGCGCAGTGCGGATCTGGCTGTGTCTACTCACCCACGGGAGACGGGCAGGCAAGGCGCAGTGTGGATCTGGCTATGTCCACTCACCCACAGGCGATGGGCAGAGAGGGTGCTGTGTGGATCTGACTATGTACACTGATCCACGGCAGACGGTCCGGAGGGCGGTGTGCGGATCTGGCTGTGTCCACTCACCCACGGCAGACGGTCACGAAGGGCGCAGTGCAGATCTGGCAGTGTCCACTCACCCACGGGAGACGGGCCGGCCGGGCGCAGTGCGGATCTGGCTGTGTCCACTCACCCACGGCAGACGAGCAGGCAGGGCGCAGTGCGGATCTGGCTGTGTCCACTCACCCACGGGAGACGGGCAGGCAAGGCGCAGTGTGGATCTGGCTGTGTCCACTCACTCACAAGAGACAGGCAGAAAGGGCGCTGTGTGGATCTGGCTATTTCCACTGACCTAGGGCAGACGGGCAGGCAGGGCGCAGTGCGGATGTGGCTGTGTCCACTCACCCACGGCAGACGGTCAGGCAGGGCGCAGTGCGGATCTGGCTGTGTCCACTCACCCACGGGAGACGGGCAGAGAGGGTGTCGTGTGGATTTGGCTATGTCCACTGACCCACGGGAAACGGGTAGGCAGGGCGCACTGCGGATCTGGCTGTGTCCCCTCACCCACAGCATACGGTCAGGCAGGGCGCAGTGCGGATCTTGCTGTGTCTCCCCCCCCCCGGCAGACGGTCAGGCAGGGCGCAGTGCGGATCTGGCTGTGTCCACTCACCCAAGGGAGACGGGCAGGCAAGGCGCAGTGTGGATATGGCTGTGTCCACTCACCCACGGGAGACGGGCAGAGAGGGTGCTGTGTGGTCTGGATATGTCCACTGACTGACGGCAGAAGGGCAGGCAGGGCGCAGTGCGGATCTGGCTGTGTCCCCTCACCAACGGCACACGGTCAGGCAGGGCGCAGTGCGGATCTGGCTGTGTCCACTCACCCACGGAAGACGGGCAGGCAGGGCGCAGTGCGGATCTGGCTTTGACCACTCACCCAGGGCCCACGGGCAGGCAGGGCGCAGTGCGGATATGGCTGTGTCCACTCACCCATGGGAGACGGGCAGGGAAATCGCAGTGTGGATCTGGCTGTGTCCACTCACCCACAGGAGACGGGCAGAGAGGATGCAGTGAGGATCTGGCTGTTTCCACTCACCCACGGGAGACGGGCAGGCAGGGCGCAGTCGGATCTGGCTGTGTCCACTCACCCACGGCAGACGGGCAGGCAGGGCTCAGTGCGGATCTGGCTGTGTCCACTCACCCACGGGAGACGGGCAGGCTAGGCGCAGTGTGGATCTGGCTGTGTCCACTAACCCACGGGAGACGGGCAGGCAGGGCGCAGTGCGGATCTGGCTGTGTCCCCTCACCCACGGGAGACGGGTAGGCAAAGCGCAATGTGGATCTGGCTGTGTCCACTCACCCACGTTAGACGGTCAGAGAGGGTGCTGTGTGGATCTGGCTATGTCCACTCACCCACGGGAGACGGGCAGGCAGGGCGCAGTGCGAATTAGGCTGTGTCCCCTCACCCACGGCAGACGGTCAGGCAGGGCGCAGTGCGGAATTGGCTATGTCCACTCACCCACGGGAGACGGGCAGGCATGGCGCAGTGCGGATCTGGCTGTGTCCACTCACCCAGGGGAGACGGGTAGGCAAAGCGCAGTGTGGATCTGGCTGTGTCCACTCACCCACTGGAGACGGGCAGGCACGGTGCAGTGCGGAATTGGCTATGTCCACTCACCCACTGGAGACGGGCAGGCAGGGCGCAATGCGGATCTGGCTGTGTCCACTCACCCACGGGAGACGGGCAGGCAGGAGGCAGTGCGGATCTGGCTGTGTCCACTCACCCACGGCAGACGGGCAGGCAGGGCGCAGTGCGGATCTGGCTTTGTCCACTCACCCAGGGGAGACGGGTAGGCAAAGCGCAGTGTGGATCTGGCTGTGTCCACTCACCCATGGGAGACGGGCAGGCAGGGCGCAGTGCAGATCAGGCTGTGTCCACTGACCCACGGCAGACGGGCAGGCAGGGCGAAGTGCGGATGTGGCTGTGTGCAAACACCCACGGCAGATGGGCAGGCATGGCGCAGTGCGGATCTGGCTGTGTCCACTCACCCACGGGAGACGGGCAGCCAAAACACAGTGTGGATCTGGCTGTGTCCACTCACCCACGGGAGACGGGCAGAGAGGGTGCTGTGTGGATCTGTCTATGTCCACTGACCCACGGCAGACGGGCAGGCAGGGCGCAGTGCAGATCTGGCTGTGTCCACTCACCCACGGCAGATGGTGTGGCAGGGAGCAGTGCGGATCTGGCTGTGTCCACTCACCCACGGTAGACGGGCAGAGAGGGTGCCGTGTGTATCTGGCTACGTCCAGAGACCCACGGCAGACGGGCAGGCAGGGCGCAGTGCGGATCTGGCTGTGTCCACTCACCCACGGCAGACGGGCAGGCAGAGCGCAGTGCGGATCTGGCTGTGTCCCCTGACCCACCGCAGACGGGCATGCAGGGCGCACTGCGGATCTGGCTGTGTCCACTCACCCACGGGAGACTGGCAGAAAATGCGCTGTGTGGATTTGGCTAAGTCCACTGACCCACGGCAGACGGGCAGGCAGGGCGCAGTGCGGATCTGGCTGTGTCCCCTCACCCACGGCAGACGGGCAGGCAGGGCGCAGTGCGGATCTGGCTGTGTCCACTCACCCAAGGGAGACGGGCAGGCAATGTGCAGTGTGGATCTGGCTGTGTCCACTCACCCACGGGAGACGGGCAGAGAGGGTGCTGTGTGGATCTGGCTATGTCAAGTGACCCACGGCAGACGGGCAGGCAGGGCACAGTGCGGATCTGCCTGTGTCCACTGACCCACAGCAGACGGGCAGGCAGGGCGCAGTGCGGATCTGACTGTGTCTACTCACCCACGGGAGACGGGCAGGCAAGGCGCAGTGTGGATCTGGCTATGTCCACTCACCCACGGGAGACGGGCAGAGAGGGTGCTGTGTGGATCTGACTATGTACACTGACCATGGCAGACGGTCCGGCAGGGCGGTATGCGGATCTGGCTGTGTCCACTCACCCACGGCAGACGGTCAGGAAGGGCGCAGTGGGGATCTGGCTGTGTCCACTCACCCACGGGAGACGGGCAGGCAGGGCGCAGTGCGGATCTGACTGTGTCTACTCACCCACGGGAGACGGGCAGGCAAGGCGCAGTGTGGATCTGGCTGTGTCCACTCACCCACGGCAGACGGGCAGGCAGGGCGCAGTGCGGATCTGGCTGTGTCCACTCACCCACGGGAGACGGGCAGGCAAGGCGCAGTGTGGATCTGGCTGTGTCCACTCACTCACAAGTGACGGGCAGAAAGGGCGCTGTGTGGATCTGGCTATGTCCACTGACCCACGGCAGACCGGCAGGCAGAGCGCAGTGCGGATCTGGCTGTGTCCAATCACCCATGGCTGACGAGCAGGCAGGGCGTAGTGCGGATATGGCTTTGTCCACTCACCCACGGCAGATGGTCAGGCAGGGCGCAGTGTGGATCTGGCTATGTCCAGTCACCCACGGGAGACGGTCAGAGATGGTGCTGTGTGGATCTGGCTATGTCCACTGACCCACGGCAGACGGGCAGGCAGGGCGCAGTGCGGATCGGGCTGTGTCCACTGACCCACGGCAGACGGGCAGGCAGGGCGCAGTGCGTATCTGGGTCTGTCCACTCACCCACGGGAGACGGGCAGGCAAGGCGCAGTGTGAATCTGGCTGTGTCCACTCACCCACGGGAGACGGGCAAGGGGGTGCTGTGTGGATCTGGCTATGTACATTGACACACGGCAGACGGGCAGGCAGGGCGGTGTGCGGATCTGGCTGTGTCCACTCACCCACGGCAGAGGGTCAGGAAGGGCGCATTGCGGATCTGGCTGTGTCTACTCATCCACGGGAGACGGGCAGGCAGGGAGCAGTGCGGATCTGGCTGTGTCCACTCACCCACGGGAGACGGGCAGGCAAGGCGCAGTGTGGATCTGTCTGTGTCCACTCACCCACGGGAGACGGGCAGAGAGGGTGCTGTGTGGATCTGGCTGTGTCCACTGACCCACGACAGACGGGCAGGCAGGGTGCAGTGTGGACCTGGCTGTGTCCCCTCACCCACGGCAGACGGTCAGGCAGGGCGCAGTGCGGAATTGGCTATGTCCACTCACCCACGGGAGATGGGCAGGCAGGGCGCAGTGCGAATTAGGCTGTGTCCCCTCACCCACGGGAGACGGGCAGGCAAGGCGCAGTGTGGATCTGGCTGTGTCCACTCACTCACAAAAGACAGGCAGAAAGGGCGCTGTGTTGATCTGGCTATGTCCACTGACCTACGGCAGACAGGCAGGCAGGGCGCAGTGCGGATGTGGCTGTGTCCACTCACCCACGGCAGACGGTCAGGCAGGGCGCAGTGCGGATCTGGCTCTGTCCACACACCCACGGGAGACGGGCAGAGAGGGTGTCGTGTGGATCTGGCTATGTCCACTGGCCCACGGTAGACGGGCAGGCAGGGCGCACTGCGGATCTGGCTGTGTCCCCTCACCCACAGCAGACGGTCAGGTAAGGCGCAGTGCGGATCTTGCTGTGTCCCCTCACCCACGGCAGACGGTCAGGCAGGGCGCAGTGCGGATCTGGCTGTGTCCACTCACCCAAGGGAGACGGGCAGGCAAGGCGCAGTGTGGATTTGGCTGTGTCCACTCACCCACGGGAGACGGGCAGAGAGGGTGCTGTGTGGTCTGGATATGTCCACTGACCGACGGCAGAAGGGCAGGCAGGGCGCAATGCGGATCTGGCTGTGTCCCCTCACCAACGGCACACGGTCAGGCAGGGCGCAGTGCAGATCTGGCTGTGTCCACTCACCCACGGGAGACGGGCAGGCAGGGCGCAGTGCGGATCTGGCTTTGTCCACTCACCCAGGGCCCACGGGCAGGCAGGGCGCAGTGCGGATATGGCTGTGTCCACTCACCAATGGGAGACGGGCAGGCAAGTCGCAGTGTGGATCTGGCTGTGTCCACTCACCCACGGGAGACGGGCAGGCAAGGCACAGTGTGGATCTGGCTGTGTCCACTCACCCACGGGTAACGGGCAGAGAGGGTGCTGTGTGGATCTGTCTATGTCCACTGACCCACGGCAGACGGGCAGGCAGGGCGCAGTGCAGATCTGGCTGTGTCCACTCACCAACGACAGATGGTGTGGCAGGGCGCAGTGCGGATCTGGCTGTGTCCACTCACCCACGGTAGACGGGCAGAGAGGGTGCCGTGTGTTTCTGGCTACGTCCAGTGACCCACGGCAGACAGGCAGGCAGGGCGCAGTGCGGATCTGGCTGTGTCCACTCACCCACGGCAGACGGGCAGGCAGAGCGCAGTGCGGATCTGGCTGTGTCTCCTGACCCACCGCAGACGGGCATGCAGGGCGCAGTGCGGATTGGCTGTGTCCACTCACCCACGGGAGACTGGCAGAAAATGCGCTGTGTGGATCTGGCTATGTCCAGTGACCCACGGCAGACGGGCAGGCAGGGCGCAGTGCGGATCTGGCTGTGTCTACTCACCCACGGGAGACGGGCAGGCAAGGCGCAGTGTGGATCTGGCTATGTCCACTCACCCACGGGAGACGGGCAGAGAGGGTGCTGTGTGGATCTGACTATGTACACTATCCACGGCAGACGGTCCGGCAGGGCGGTGTGCGGATCTGGCTGTGTCCACTCACCCACGGCAGACGGTCACGAAGGGCGCAGTGCGGATCTGGCAGTGTCCACTCACCCACGGGAGTCGGGCCGGCCGGGCGCAGTGCGGATCTGGCTGTGTCCACTCACCCACGGCAGACGAGCAGGCAGGGCGCAGTGCGGATCTGGCTGTGTCCACTCACCCACGGGAGACGGGCAGGCAAGGCGCAGTGTGGATCTGGCTGTGTCCACTCACTCACAAAAGACAGGCAGAAAGGGCGCTGTGTGGATCTGGCTATTTCCACTGACCTAGGGCAGACGGGCAGGCAGGGCGCAGTGCGGATGTGGCTGTGTCCACTCACCCACGGCAGACGGTCAGGCAGGGCGCAGTGCGGATCTGGCTGTGTCCACTCACCCACGGGAGACGGGCAGATAGGGTGTCGTGTGGATTTGGCTATGTCCACTGACCCACGGGAAACGGGCAGGCAGGGCGCACTGCGGATCTGGCTGTGTCCCCTCACCCACAGCAGACGGTCAGGCAGGGCGCAGTGCGGATCTTGCTGTGTCCCCTCACCCACGGCAGACGGTCAGGCAGGGCGCAGTGCGGATCTGGCTGTGTCCACTCACCCAAGGCAGACGGGCAGGCAAGGCGCAGTGTGGATTTGGCTGTGTCCACTCACCCACGGGAGACGGGCAGAGAGGGTGCTGTGTGGTCTGGATATGTCCACTGACCGACGGCAGAAGGGCAGGCAGGGCGCAGTGCGGATCTGGCTTGTCCACTCACCCAGGGCCCACGGGCAGGCAGGGTGCAGTGCGGATATGGCTGTGTCCACTCACCCATGGGAGACGGGCAGGCAAATCGCAGTGTGGATCTGGCTGTGTCCACTCACCCACAGGAGACGGGCAGAGAGGATGCAGTGAGGATCTGGCTGTTTCTACTCACCCACGGGAGACGGGCAGGCAGGGCGCAGTGCGGATCTGGCTGTGTCCACTCACCCACGGCAGACGGGCAGGCAGGGCTCAGTGCGGATCTGGCTGTGTCCACTCACCCACGGGAGACGGGCAGGCTAGGCGCAGTGTGGATCTGGCTGTGTCCACTCACCCACGGGAGACGGGCAGGCAGGGCGCAGTGCGGATCTGGCTGTGTCCCCTCACCCACGGGAGACGGGTAGGCAAAGCGCAATGTGGATCTGGCTGTGTCCACTCACCCACGTTAGACGGTCAGAGAGGGTGCCGTGTGGATCTGGCTATGTCCACTCACCCACGGGAGACGGGCAGGCAGGGCGCAGTGCGGATCTGGCTTTGTCCACTCACCCAGGGCCCACGGGCAGGCAGGGCGCAGTGCGGATATGGCTGTGTCCATTCACCAATGGGAGACGGACAGGCAAGTCGCAGTGTGGATCTGGCTGTGTTCACTCACCCACGGGAGACGGGCAGGCAAGGCACAGTGTGGATCTGGCTGTGTCCACTCACCCAGGGAAACGGGCAGAGAGGGTGCTGTGTGGATCTGTCTATGTCCACTGACCCACGGCAGACGGGCAGGCAGGGCGCAGTGCAGATCTGGCTGTGTCCAATCACCAACGACAGATGGTGTGGCAGGGCGCAGTGCGGATCTGGCTGTGTCCACTCACCCACGGTAGACGGGCAGAGAGGGTGCCGTGTGTTTCTGGCTACGTCCAGTGACCCACGGCAGACAGGCAGGCAGGGCGCAGTGCGGATCTGGCTGTGTCCACTCACCCACGGCAGACGCGCAGGCAGAGCGCAGTGCGGATCTGGCTGTGTCCCCTGACCCACCGCAGACGGGCATGCAGGGCGCACTGCGGATCTGGCTGTGTCCACTCACCCACGGGAGACTGGCAGAAAATGCGCTGTGTGGATTTGGCTAAGTCCACTGACCCACGGCAGACGGGCAGGCAGGGCGCAGTGCGGATCTGGCTGTGTCCCCTCACCCACGGCAGACGGTCAGGCAGGGCGCAGTGCGGATCTGGCTGTGTCCACTCACCCAAGGGAGACGGGCAGGCAAGGCGCAGTGTGGATCTGTCTGTGTCCACTCACCCACGGGAGACGGGCAGAGAGGGTGCTGTGTGGATCTGGCTATGTCCACTGACCCACGACAGACGGGCAGGCATGGTGCAGTGTGGACCTGGCTGTGACCCCTAACCCACGGCAGACGGTCAGGCAGGGCGCAGTGCGGAATTGGCTATGTCCACTCACCCACGGGAGACGGGCAGGCAGGGCGCAGTGCGAATTAGGCTGTGTCCCCTCACCCACGGCAGATGGTAAGGCAGGGCGCAGTGCGGAATTGGCTATGTCCCCTCACCCACGGCAGACGGTCAGGCACGGCGCAGTGCGGAATTGGCTATGTCCACTCACCCACGGGAGACGGGCAGGCAGGGCGCAGTGCGGATCTGGCTGTGTCCACTCACCCAGGGGAGACGGGTAGGCAAAGCGCAGTGCGGATCTGGCTGTGTCCACTCACCCATGGGAGACGGGCAGGCAAGGCGCAGTGTGGATCTGGCTGTGTCCACTCACCCACAGGAGACGGGCGGAGAGGGTGCAGTGAGGATCTGGCTGTTTCCACTCACCCACGGGAGACGGGCAGGCAGGGCGCAGTGCAGATCAGGCTGTGTCCCCTCACCCACGGCAGACGGTCAGGCAGGGCACAGTGCGAAATTGGCTATGTCCACTCACCCACGGGAGACGGGCAGGCATGGCGCAGTGCGGATCTGGCTGTGTCCACTCACCCAGGGGAGACGGGTAGGCAAAGCGCAGTGTGGATCTGGCTGTGTCCACTCACCCACTGGAGACGGGCAGGCACGGCGCAGTGCGGAATTGGCTATGTCCACTCACTCACTGGAGACGGGCAGGCAGGGCGCAGTGCGGATCTGGCTGTGTCCACTCACCCACGGGAGACGGGCAGGCAGGACGCAGTGCGGATCTGGCTGTGTCCACTCACCCACGGCAGACGGGCAGGCAGGGCGCAGTGCGGATCTGGCTTTGTCCACTCACCCAGGGGAGACGGGTAGGCAAAGCGCAGTGTGGATCTAACTGTGTCCACTCACCCACGGGAGACGAGCAGAGAGGGTGCCGTGTGGATCTGGCTATGTCCACTGACCCACGGCAGACGGGCAGGCAGAGCGCAGTGCGGATCTGGCTTTGTCCACTCACCCAGGGCAGACGGACAGGCAGGGCGCAGTGCGGATCTGGCTGTGTCCACTCACCCATGGGAGACGGGCAGAGAGGGTGCAGTGAGGATCTGGCTGTTTCCACTCACCCACGGGAGACGGGCAGGCATGGCGCAGTGCAGATCAGGCTGTGTCCACTGACCCACGGCAGACGGGCAGGCAGGGCGAAGTGCGGATCTGGCTGTGTCCAAACACCCACAGCAGACGGGCAGGCAGGGGCAGTGCGGATCTGGCTGTGTCCCCTGACCGACGGCAGACGGTCAGGCCGGGCGCAGTGCGGATCTGGCTGTGTCCACTCACCCACGGGAGATGGGTAGGCAAGGCGCAGTGTGGATCTGGCAGTGTCCACTCACCCACGGGAGACGGGGAGAGAGGGTGCTGTGTGGATCTGGCTATGTCCACTGACTCACGGCAGACGGGCAGGCAGGGCGCAGTGCGGATCTGGCTGTGTCCAATCACCCACGGCAGACGGGCAGGCAGGGCGCAGTGTGGATCTGGCTATGTCCAGTCACCCACGGGAGACGGTCAGAGATGGTGCTGTGTGGATCTGGCTATGTCCACTGACCCACGGCAGACGGGCAGTCAGGGCGCAGTGCGGATCGGGGTGTGTCCACTGACCCACGGCAGATGGGCAGGCAGGGCGCAGTGCGTATCTCACTTTGTCCACTCACCCACGGCAGACGGTCAGGAAGGGCGCAGTGCGGATCTGGCTGTGTCTACTCATCCACGGGAGACGGGCAGGCAGGGAGCAGTGCGGATCTGGCTGTGTCCACTCACCCACGGGAGACGGGCAGGAAAGGCGCAGTGTGGATCTGTCTGTGTCCACTCACCCATGGTAGACGGGCAGAGAGGGTGCTGTGTGGATCTGGCTATGTCCACTAACCCACGGCAGACGGGCAGGCAGGGTGCAGTGTGGACCTGGCTGTGTCCACTCACCCACGGGAGACGGGCCAGCAAGGTGCACTGAGGATCTTGCTGTGACCACTCACCCACGGGATACGGGCAGAGAGGGTGCTGTGTGGATCTAGCTATGTCCACTTACCCACGGCAGATGGGCAGGAAGGGCGCAGTGCGGATCTGGCTGTGTCCCCTCACCCACGGGAGACGGGTAGGCAAAGCGCAGTGTGGATCTGGCTGTGTCCACTCACCCACGGGAGACGGTCAGAGAGGGTGCCGTGTGGAACTGGCTATGTCCACTCAGCCACGGGAGACGGGAAGGCAGGGCGCAGTGCGAATTAGGCTGTGTCCCCTCACCCACGGCAGACGGTCAGGCAGGGCGCAGTGCGGAATTGGCTATGTCCACTCACCCACGGGAGACGGGCAGGCAGGGCGCAGTGCGAATTAGGCTGTGTACCCTCACCCACGGCAGACGGTCAGGCAGGGCACAGTGGGAAATTGACTATGTCCACTCACCCACGGGAGACGGGCAGGCATGGCGCAGTGCGGATCTGGCTGTGTCCACTCACCCAGGGGAGACGGTTAGGCAAAGCGCAGTGTGGATCTGGCTGTGTCCACTCACCCACTGGAGACGGGCAGGCACGGCGCAGTGCGGAATTGGCTATGTCCACTCACCCACGGGAGACGGGCAGGCAAGGCGCAGTGTGGATCTGGCTGTGTCCACTCACTCACAAGAGACGGGCAGAAAGGGCGCTGTGTGGATCTGGCTATGTCCACTGACCTACGGCAGACGGGCAGGCAGGGCGCAGTGCGGATGTATCTGTGTCCACCCACGGCAGACGGTCAGGCAGGGCGCAGTGCGGATCTGGCTGTGTCCACTCACCCACGGGAGACGGGCAGGCAGGGCGCAGTGCGGATCTGGCTGTGTCCACTCACCCACGGCAGACGGTCAGGAAGGGCGCAGTGCGGATCTGGCTGTGTCCCCTCACCCACGGCAGACGGTCAGGCAGGGCGCAGTGCAGATCTGGCTGTGTCCACTCACCCAAGGGAGACAGGCAGGCAAGGCGCAGTGTGGATCTGGCTGTGTCCACTCACCCACGGGAGACGGGCAGAGAGGGTGCTGTGTGGTCTGGCTATGTCCACTGACCGACGGCAGAAGGGCAGGCACGGCTCAGTGCGGATCTGGCTGTGTCCCCTCACCAACGGCACACGGTCAGGCAGGGAGTAGTGCGGATCTGGCTGTGTCCACTCCCCCACGGGAGACGGGCAGGCAGGGCGCAGTGCGGATCTGGCTTTGTCCACTCACCCAGGGCAGACGGGCAGGCAGGGCGCAGTGCGGATCTGGCTGTGTCTACTCATCCACGGGAGACGGGCAGGCAGGGAGCAGTGCGGATCTGGCTGTGTCCACTCACCCACGGGAGACGGGCAGGCAAGGCGCAGTGTGGATCTGTCTGTGTCCACACACCCACGGGAGACGGGCAGAGAGGGTGCTGTGTGGATCTGGCTATGTCCACTGACCCACGGCAGACGGGCAGGCAGGGTGCAGTGTGGACCTGGCTGTCTCCACTCACCCACGGGAGACGGGCCACCAAGGTGCACTGAGGATCTTGCTGTGACCACTCACAAACGGGAGACGGGCAGAGAGGGTGCCGTGTGGATCTGGCTATGTCCACTCACCCACGGGAGACGGGCAGGCAGGGCGCAGTGCGAATTAGGCTGTGTCTCCTCACCCACGGCAGACGGTCAGGCAGGGCGCAGTGCGGAATTGGCTATGTCCCCTCACCCACGGCAGACGGTCAGGCAGGGCGCAGTGCGGAATTGGCTGTGTCCACTCACCCACGGGAGACGGGCAGGCAGGGCGCAGTGCGGATCTGGCTGTGTCCACTCACCCACGGGAGACAGGCAGGCAGGGCGCAGTGCGGATCTGGCTGTGTCCACTCACCCACGGCAGACGGGCAGGCAGGGCGCAGTGCGGATCTGGCTTTGTCCACTCACCCAGGGGAGACGGGTAGGCAAAGGGCAGTGTGGATCTGGCTGTGTCCACTCACCCAGGGGGGGCGAGCAGAGAGTGTGCCGTGTGGATCTGGCTATGTCCACTGACACACGGCAGACGGGCAGGCAGAGCGCAGTGCGGATCTGGCTGTCTCCACCCACCCACGGCAGACGGTCAGGAAGGGCGCAGTGTGGATCTGGCTGTGTCCACTCACCCACGGGAGACGGGCAGGCTGGGCGCAGTGTGGATCTTGCTGTGTCCACTCACCCACGGGAGACGGGCAGAGAGGGTGCTGTGTTGATATGGCTATGTCCACTGACCCACGGCAGAAGGGCAGGCAAGGCGCAGTGCGGATCTGGCTGTGTCCAATCACCCACGGCAGACGGGCAGGCAGGGTGCAGTGTGGATCTGGCTGTGTCCACTCACCCACGGGAGACGGGCAGGCAAGGGGCACTGTGGATCTTGCTGTGAACACTCACCCACGGGAGACGGGCAGAGAGGGTGCTGTGTGGATCTAGCGATGTCCACTGACCCACGGCAGACGGGCAGGCAGGGCGCAGTGGGGATCTGGCTGTGTTTCCTCACCCACGGCAGACAGTCAGGCAGGGCGCAGTGCGGATCTGGCTGTGTCCACTCACCCAAGGGAGACGGGTAGGCAAGACGCAGTGTGGATCTGGCTGTGTCCAATCACCCACGAGAGACGGGCAGAGAGGGTGCTGTGTGGATCTGGCTATGTACACTGACACACGGCAGACGGGCAGGCAGGGTGCAGTGCGTATCGGGCTGTGTCCAATCACCCACGGCAGACGGGCAGGCAGGGCGCATTGCGTATCGGGCTGTGTCTACTCACCCACGGCAGATGGTCTGGCAGGGGGCAGTGCCTATCTGGCTGTGTCCACTCACCCACGGGAGACGGGCAGAGAGGGTGCCGTGTGTATCTGGCTACGTCCACTGACCCACGGCAGACGGGCAGGCAGGGCGCAGTGCGGATCTGGCAGTGTCCACTCACCCACGGGAGACGGGCAGGCAGAGCGCAGTGCGGATCTGGCTGTGTCCACTGACCCACCGCAGACGGGCATGCAGGGCGCAGTGCGGATCTGGCTGTGTCCACTCACCCACGGGAGACTGGCAGAAAATGCGCTGTGTGGATCTGGCTAAGTCCACTGACCCACGGCAGACGGGCAGGCAGGGCGCAGTGCGGATCTGGCTGTGTCCAATCACCCACGGCAGACGGGCAAGCAGGGCGCAGTGCGGATCTGACTGTGCCCACTCACCCACGGCAGATGGTCAGGCAGGGCGCAGTGCGGATCTGGCTGTGTCCACTCACCCACGGGAGACGGGTAGGCAAGGCGCAGTGTGGATCTGGCTGTGTAAACTGACCCACAGCAGACGGGCAGGCAGGGCGCAGTGCGGCTTTGGATGTGTCCCCTCACTCACAGCAGACGGTCAGGCAGGGGGCAGTCTGGATCTGGCTGTGTCCACTCACCCACGGGAGACGGGCAGGCAGGGCGCAGTGCGGATCTGGCTGTGTCCACTCACCCACGGGAGACGGGCAGGCAGGGCGTAGTGCGGATCTGGCTGTTTCCACTCACCCACGGGAGACGGGAAGGCAGGGCGCAGTGCGGATCTGGCTGTGTCCACTCACCCACGGCAGACGGGCAGGCAGGGCGCAGTGCGGATCTGGCTGTGTCCAGTAACCCATGGGAGACAGGCAGGCAAGGCGCAGTGTAGATCTGGCTGTGTCCACACTCCCACGGGAGACGGGCAGAGAGGGTGCTGTGTGGATCTGGCTATGTCCACTGACCCACGGCAGACGGGCAGGCAGGGCGCAGTGCGGATCTGGATGTGTCCCCTCACTCACAGCAGACGGTCAGGCAGGGAGCAGTCTGGATCTGGCTGTGTCCACTCACCCACGAGAGACGGGCAGGCAGGGCGCAGTGCGGATCTGGCTCTGTCCACTCACCCACGGGAGACGGGCAGGCAGGGCGTAGTGCGGATCTGGCTGTTTCCACTCACCCACGGGAGACGGGCAGGCAGGGCGCAGTGCGGATCTGGCTGTGTCCATTAACCCATGGGAGACAGGCAGGCAAGGCGCAGTGTAGATCTGGCTGTGTCCACACTCCCACGGGAGACGGACAGAGAGGGTGCTGTGTGGATCTGGCTATGTCCACTGACCCACGGCAGATGGGCAGGCAGGGCGCAGTGCGGTTCTGGCTTTGTCCAATCACCAATGCAGACGGGCAGGCAGGGCGCAGTGCGGATATGGCTGTGTCCACTAACCCACGGGAGACGCACAGGTAAGGCGCATTGTGGATCTCGCTGTGTCCACTCACCCACGGCAGACGGGCAGGCAGGGCGCAGTGCGGATCTGGCTGTGTCCACTCACCCACGGGAGACAGGCAGAGAGGGTGCTATGTGGAGGTGGCTATGTTCACTGACCCACGGCAGACGGGCAGGCAGGGCGCAGTGCGGATCTGGCTGTGTCCAATCACCCAGGGCAGACCGGCAGGCATGGCGCAGTGCGGATCTGGCTGTGTCCACTCACCCATGGGAGACGGGCAGGCAAGGCCCAGTGTGGATCTGGCTGTGTCCACTCACCTACAGGAGACGGGCAGAGAGGGTGCAGTGAGGATCTGGCTGTTTCCACTCACCCACGGCAGACGGGCAGGCAGGGCGAAGTGCGGATCTGGCTGTGTCCAATCACCCACGGCAGACGGGCAGGCAGGGCGCAGTGCGGATCGGGCTGTGTCCACTCACCCACGGCAGACGGGCAGGCAGGGCGCAGTGCGGATCTGGCTGTGTCCACTCACCCACGGGAGACGGGCAGGCAAGGCACAGTGTGGATCTGGCTGTGTCCACTCACCCACGGGAAACGGGCAGAGAGGGTGCTGTGTGGATCTGTCTATGTCCACTGACCCAAGGCAGATGGTGTGGCAGGGCGCAGTGCGGATCTGGCTGTGTCCACTCACCCACGGCAGATGGTGTGGCAGGGCGCAGTGCGGATTTGGCTGTGTCCACTCACCCACGGTACACGGGCAGAGAGGGTGCCGTGTGTATCTGCTACGTCCAGTGACCCACGGCAGACGGGCAGGCAGGGCGCAGTGCGGATCTGGCTGTATCCACTCTCCCACGGCAGACGGGCAGGCAGAGCGCAGTGCGGATCTGGCTGTGTCCCCTGACCCACCGCAGACGGGCATGCAGGGCGCAGTGCGGATCTGGCTGTGTCCACTCACCACGGGAGACTGGCAGAAAATGCGCTGTGTGGATCTGGCTATGTCCAGTGACCCACGGCAGACGGGCAGGCAGGGCGCAGTGCGGAACTGCCTGTGTCCACTGACCCACGGCAGACGGGCAGGCAGGGCGCAGTGCGGATCTGGCTGTGTCTACTCACCCACGGGAGACGGGCAGGCAAGGCGCAGTGTGGATCTGGCTATGTCCACTCACCCACGGGAGACGGGCAGAGAGGGTGCTGTGTGGATCTGACTATGTACACTGATCCACGGCAGACGGTCCGGCAGGGCGGTGTGCGGATCTGGCTGTGTCCACTCACCCACGGTACACGGGCAGAGAGGGTGCCGTGTGTATCTGGCTACGTCCAGTGACCCACGGCAGACGGGCAGGCAGGGCGCAGTGCGGATCTGGCTGTGTACACTCACCCATGGCAGACGGGCAGGCAGAGCGCAGTGCGGATCTGGCTGTGTCCCCTGACCCACCGCAGACGGGCATGCAGGGCGCAGTGCGGATCTGGCTGTGTCCACTCTCCCACGGGAGACTGGCAGAAAATGCGCTGTGTGGATCTGGCTATGTCCAGTGACCCACGGCAGACGGGCAGGCAGGGCGCAGTGCGGATCTGCCTGTGTCCACTGACCCACGGCAGACGGGCAGGCAGGTTGCAGTGCGGATCTGGCTGTGTCCACTCACCCACGGGAGACGGGCAGGCAAGGCGCAGTGTGGATCTGGCTATGTACACTCACCCACGGGAGACGGGCAGAGAGGGTGCTGTGTGG
Source organism: Microcebus murinus (assembly GCF_040939455.1). NCBI lineage: Eukaryota > Metazoa > Chordata > Mammalia > Primates > Cheirogaleidae > Microcebus > Microcebus murinus. The sequence goes on along the minus strand of NC_134125.1, from coordinate 31,004,037 downwards.
ATCTGACTATGTACACTGATCCACAGCAGACGGTCCGGCAGGGCGGTGTGCGGATCTGGCTGTGTCCACTCACCCACGGCAGACGGTCCTGAAGGGCGCAGTGCGGATATGGCAGTGTCCACTCACCCACGGGAGACGGGCCGGCCGGGCGCAGTGCGGATCTGGCTGTGTCCACTCACCCACGGCAGACGAGCAGGCAGGGCGCAGTGCGGATCTGGCTGTGTCCACTCACTCACGGGAGACGGGCAGGCAAGGTGCAGTGTGGATCTGGCTGTGTCCACTCACTCACAAAAGACAGGCAGAAAGGGCGCTGTGTTGATCTGGCTATGTCCACTGACCTACGGCAGACAGGCAGGCAGGGCGCAGTGCGGATGTGGCTGTGTCCACTCACCCACGGCAGACGGTCAGGCAGGGCGCAGTGCGGATCTGGCTGTGTCCACTCACCCACGGGAGACGGGCAGAGAGGGTGTCGTGTGGATCTGGCTATGTCCACTGGCCCACGGTAGACGGGCAGGCAGGGCGCACTGCGGATCTGGCTGTGTCCCCTCACCCACAGCAGACGGTCAGGCAGGGCGCAGTGCGGATCTTGCTGTGTCCCCTCACCCACGGCAGACGGTCAGGCAGGGCGCAGTGCGGATCTGGCTGTGTCCACTCACCCAAGGGAGACGGGCATGCAAGGCGCAGTGAGGATTTGGCTGTGTCCACTCACCCACGGGTGACGGGCAGAGAGGGTGCTGTGTGGTCTGGCTATGTCCAATGACCGACGGCAGAAGGGCAGGCAGGGCGCAGTGCGGATCTGGCTGTGTCCCCTCACCAACGGCACACGGTCAGGCAGGGCGCAGTGCGGATCTGGCTGTGTCCACTCACCCACGGGAGACGGGCAGGCAGGGCGCAGTGCGGATCTGGCTTTGTCCACTCACCCAGGGCCCACGGGCAGGCAGGGCGCAGTGCGGATATGGCTGTGTCCACTCACCAATGGGAGACGGACAGGCAAGTCGCAGTGTGGATCTGGCTGTGTCCACTCACCCACGGGAGACGGGCAGGCAAGGCACAGTGTGGATCTGGCTGTGTCCACTCACCCAGGGAAACGGGCAGAGAGGGTGCTGTGTGGATCTGTCTATGTCCACTGACCCACGGCAGACGGGCAGGCAGGGCGCAGTGCAGATCTGGCTGTGTCCACTCACCAACGACAGATGGTGTGGCAGGGCGCAGTGCGGATCTGGCTGTGTCCACTCACCCACGGTAGTCGGGCAGAGAGGGTGCCGTGTGTTTCTGGCTACGTCCAGTGACCCACGGCAGACAGGCAGGCAGGGCGCAGTGCGGATCTGGCTGTGTCCACTCACCCACGGCAGACGCGCAGGCAGAGCGCAGTGCGGATCTGGCTGTGTCCCCTGACCCACCGCAGACGGGCATGCAGGGCGCACTGCGGATCTGGCTGTGTCCACTCACCCACGGGAGACTGGCAGAAAATGCGCTGTGTGGATTTGGCTAAGTCCACTGACCCACGGCAGACGGGCAGGCAGGGCGCAGTGCGGATCTGGCTGTGTCCCCTCACCCACGGCAGACGGTCAGGCACGGCGCAGTGCGGATCTGGCTGTGTCCACTCACCCAAGGGAGACGGGCAGGCAAGGCGCAGTGTGGATCTGTCTGTGTCCACTCACCCACGGGAGACGGGCAGAGAGGGTGCTGTGTGGATCTGGCTATGTCCACTGACCCACGACAGACGGGCAGGCAGGGTGCAGTGTGGACCTGGCTGTGTCCCCTCACCCACGGCAGACGGTCAGTCAGGGCGCAGTGCGGAATTGGCTATGTCCACTCACCCACGGGAGACGGGCAGGCAGGGCGCAGTGCGAATTAGGCTGTGTCCCCTCACCCACGGCAGACGGTAAGGCAGGGCGCAGTGCGGAATTGGCTATGTCCCCTCACCCACGGCAGACGGTCAGGCACGGCGCAGTGCGGAATTGGCTATGTCCACTCACCCACGGGAGACGGGCAGGCAGGGCGCAGTGCGGATCTGGCTGTGTCCACTCACCCACGGGAGACAGGCAGGCAGGGCGCAGTGCGGATCTGGCTGTGTCCACTCACCCACGGCAGACGGGCAGGCAGGGCGCAGTGCGGATCTGGCTTTGTCCACTCACCCAGGGGAGACGGGTAGGCAAAGGGCAGTGTGGATCTGGCTGTGTCCACTCACCCAGGGGGGGCGAGCAGAGAGTGTGCCGTGTGGATCTGGCTATGTCCACTGACACACGGCAGACGGGCAGGCAGAGCGCAGTGCGGATCTGGCTGTCTCCACCCACCCACGGCAGACGGTCAGGAAGGGCGCAGTGTGGATCTGGCTGTGTCCACTCACCCACGGGAGACGGGCAGGCTGGGCGCAGTGTGGATCTTGCTGTGTCCACTCACCCACGGGAGACGGGCAGAGAGGGTGCTGTGTTGATATGGCTATGTCCACTGACCCACGGCAGAAGGGCAGGCAAGGCGCAGTGCGGATCTGGCTGTGTCCAATCACCCACGGCAGACGGGCAGGCAGGGTGCAGTGTGGATCTGGCTGTGTCCACTCACCCACGGGAGACGGGCAGGCAAGGGGCACTGTGGATCTTGCTGTGAACACTCACCCACGGGAGACGGGCAGAGAGGGTGCTGTGTGGATCTAGCGATGTCCACTGACCCACGGCAGACGGGCAGGCAGGGCGCAGTGGGGATCTGGCTGTGTTTCCTCACCCACGGCAGACAGTCAGGCAGGGCGCAGTGCGGATCTGGCTGTGTCCACTCACCCAAGGGAGACGGGTAGGCAAGACGCAGTGTGGATCTGGCTGTGTCCAATCACCCACGAGAGACGGGCAGAGAGGGTGCTGTGTGGATCTGGCTATGTACACTGACACACGGCAGACGGGCAGGCAGGGTGCAGTGCGTATCGGGCTGTGTCCAATCACCCACGGCAGACGGGCAGGCAGGGCGCATTGCGTATCGGGCTGTGTCTACTCACCCACGGCAGATGGTCTGGCAGGGGGCAGTGCCTATCTGGCTGTGTCCACTCACCCACGGGAGACGGGCAGAGAGGGTGCCGTGTGTATCTGGCTACGTCCACTGACCCACGGCAGACGGGCAGGCAGGGCGCAGTGCGGATCTGGCAGTGTCCACTCACCCACGGGAGACGGGCAGGCAGAGCGCAGTGCGGATCTGGCTGTGTCCACTGACCCACCGCAGACGGGCATGCAGGGCGCAGTGCGGATCTGGCTGTGTCCACTCACCCACGGGAGACTGGCAGAAAATGCGCTGTGTGGATCTGGCTAAGTCCACTGACCCACGGCAGACGGGCAGGCAGGGCGCAGTGCGGATCTGGCTGTGTCCAATCACCCACGGCAGACGGGCAAGCAGGGCGCAGTGCGGATCTGACTGTGCCCACTCACCCACGGCAGATGGTCAGGCAGGGCGCAGTGCGGATCTGGCTGTGTCCACTCACCCACGGGAGACGGGTAGGCAAGGCGCAGTGTGGATCTGGCTGTGTAAACTGACCCACAGCAGACGGGCAGGCAGGGCGCAGTGCGGCTTTGGATGTGTCCCCTCACTCACAGCAGACGGTCAGGCAGGGCGCAGTCTGGATCTGGCTGTGTCCACTCACCCACGGGAGACGGGCAGGCAGGGCGCAGTGCGGATCTGGCTGTGTCCACTCACCCACGGGAGACGGGCAGGCAGGGCGTAGTGCGGATCTGGCTGTTTCCACTCACCCACGGGAGACGGGAAGGCAGGGCGCAGTGCGGATCTGGCTGTGTCCACTCACCCACGGCAGACGGGCAGGCAGGGCGCAGTGCGGATCTGGCTGTGTCCAGTAACCCATGGGAGACAGGCAGGCAAGGCGCAGTGTAGATCTGGCTGTGTCCACACTCCCACGGGAGACGGGCAGAGAGGGTGCTGTGTGGATCTGGCTATGTCCACTGACCCACGGCAGACGGGCAGGCAGGGCGCAGTGCGGATCTGGATGTGTCCCCTCACTCACAGCAGACGGTCAGGCAGGGAGCAGTCTGGATCTGGCTGTGTCCACTCACCCACGAGAGACGGGCAGGCAGGGCGCAGTGCGGATCTGGCTCTGTCCACTCACCCACGGGAGACGGGCAGGCAGGGCGTAGTGCGGATCTGGCTGTTTCCACTCACCCACGGGAGACGGGCAGGCAGGGCGCAGTGCGGATCTGGCTGTGTCCATTAACCCATGGGAGACAGGCAGGCAAGGCGCAGTGTAGATCTGGCTGTGTCCACACTCCCACGGGAGACGGACAGAGAGGGTGCTGTGTGGATCTGGCTATGTCCACTGACCCACGGCAGATGGGCAGGCAGGGCGCAGTGCGGTTCTGGCTTTGTCCAATCACCAATGCAGACGGGCAGGCAGGGCGCAGTGCGGATATGGCTGTGTCCACTAACCCACGGGAGACGCACAGGTAAGGCGCATTGTGGATCTCGCTGTGTCCACTCACCCACGGCAGACGGGCAGGCAGGGCGCAGTGCGGATCTGGCTGTGTCCACTCACCCACGGGAGACAGGCAGAGAGGGTGCTATGTGGAGGTGGCTATGTTCACTGACCCACGGCAGACGGGCAGGCAGGGCGCAGTGCGGATCTGGCTGTGTCCAATCACCCAGGGCAGACCGGCAGGCATGGCGCAGTGCGGATCTGGCTGTGTCCACTCACCCATGGGAGACGGGCAGGCAAGGCCCAGTGTGGATCTGGCTGTGTCCACTCACCTACAGGAGACGGGCAGAGAGGGTGCAGTGAGGATCTGGCTGTTTCCACTCACCCACGGCAGACGGGCAGGCAGGGCGAAGTGCGGATCTGGCTGTGTCCAATCACCCACGGCAGACGGGCAGGCAGGGCGCAGTGCGGATCGGGCTGTGTCCACTCACCCACGGCAGACGGGCAGGCAGGGCGCAGTGCGGATCTGGCTGTGTCCACTCACCCACGGGAGACGGGCAGGCAAGGCACAGTGTGGATCTGGCTGTGTCCACTCACCCACGGGAAACGGGCAGAGAGGGTGCTGTGTGGATCTGTCTATGTCCACTGACCCAAGGCAGATGGTGTGGCAGGGCGCAGTGCGGATCTGGCTGTGTCCACTCACCCACGGCAGATGGTGTGGCAGGGCGCAGTGCGGATCTGGCTGTGTCCACTCACCCACGGTACACGGGCAGAGAGGGTGCCGTGTGTATCTGCTACGTCCAGTGACCCACGGCAGACGGGCAGGCAGGGCGCAGTGCGGATCTGGCTGTATCCACTCTCCCACGGCAGACGGGCAGGCAGAGCGCAGTGCGGATCTGGCTGTGTCCCCTGACCCACCGCAGACGGGCATGCAGGGCGCAGTGCGGATCTGGCTGTGTCCACTCACCACGGGAGACTGGCAGAAAATGCGCTGTGTGGATCTGGCTATGTCCAGTGACCCACGGCAGACGGGCAGGCAGGGCGCAGTGCGGAACTGCCTGTGTCCACTGACCCACGGCAGACGGGCAGGCAGGGCGCAGTGCGGATCTGGCTGTGTCTACTCACCCACGGGAGACGGGCAGGCAAGGCGCAGTGTGGATCTGGCTATGTCCACTCACGCACGGGAGACGGGCAGAGAGGGTGCTGTGTGGATCTGACTATGTACACTGATCCACGGCAGACGGTCCGGCAGGGCGGTGTGCGGATCTGGCTGTGTCCACTCACCCACGGTACACGGGCAGAGAGGGTGCCGTGTGTATCTGGCTACGTCCAGTGACCCACGGCAGACGGGCAGGCAGGGCGCAGTGCGGATCTGGCTGTGTACACTCACCCATGGCAGACGGGCAGGCAGAGCGCAGTGCGGATCTGGCTGTGTCCCCTGACCCACCGCAGACGGGCATGCAGGGCGCAGTGCGGATCTGGCTGTGTCCACTCTCCCACGGGAGACTGGCAGAAAATGCGCTGTGTGGATCTGGCTATGTCCAGTGACCCACGGCAGACGGGCAGGCAGGGCGCAGTGCGGATCTGCCTGTGTCCACTGACCCACGGCAGACGGGCAGGCAGGTTGCAGTGCGGATCTGGCTGTGTCCACTCACCCACGGGAGACGGGCAGGCAAGGCGCAGTGTGGATCTGGCTATGTACACTCACCCACGGGAGACGGGCAGAGAGGGTGCTGTGTGGATCTGACTATGTACACTGATCCACAGCAGACGGTCCGGCAGGGCGGTGTGCGGATCTGGCTGTGTCCACTCACCCACGGCAGACGGTCAAGAAGGGCGCAGTGCGGATATGGCAGTGTCCACTCACCCACGGGAGACGGGCAGGCCGGGCGCAGTGCGGATCTGGCTGTGTCCACTCACCCACGGCAGACGAGCAGGCAGGGCGCAGTGCGGATCTGGCTGTGTCCACTCACTCACGGGAGACGGGCAGGCAAGGTGCAGTGTGGATCTGGCTGTGTCCACTCACTCACAAAAGACAGGCAGAAAGGGCGCTGTGTTGATCTGGCTATGTCCACTGACCTACGGCAGACAGGCAGGCAGGGCGCAGTGCGGATGTGGCTGTGTCCACTCACCCACGGCAGACGGTCAGGCAGGGCGCAGTGCGGATCTGGCTGTGTCCACTCACCCACGGGAGACGGGCAGAGAGGGTGTCGTGTGGATCTGGCTATGTCCACTGGCCCACGGTAGACGGGCAGGCAGGGCGCACTGCGGATCTGGCTGTGTCCCCTCACCCACAGCAGACGGTCAGGCAGGGCGCAGTGCGGATCTTGCTGTGTCCCCTCACCCACGGCAGACGGTCAGGCAGGGCGCAGTACGGATCTGGCTGTGTCCACTCACCCAAGGGAGACGGGCATGCAAGGCGCAGTGAGGATTTGGCTGTGTCCACTCACCCACGGGTGACGGGCAGAGAGGGTGCTGTGTGGTCTGGCTATGTCCAATGACCGACGGCAGAAGGGCAGGCAGGGCGCAGTGCGGATCTGGCTGTGTCCCCTCACCAACGGCACACGGTCAGGCAGGGCGCAGTGCGGATCTGGCTGTGTCCACTCACCCACGGGAGACGGGCAGGCAGGGCGCAGTGCGGATCTGGCTTTGTCCACTCACCCAGGGCCCACGGGCAGGCAGGGCGCAGTGCGGATATGGCTGTGTCCACTCACCAATGGGAGACGGACAGGCAAGTCGCAGTGTGGATCTGGCTGTGTCCACTCACCCACGGGAGACGGGCAGGCAAGGCACAGTGTGGATCTGGCTGTGTCCACTCACCCAGGGAAACGGGCAGAGAGGGTGCTGTGTGGATCTGTCTATGTCCACTGACCCACGGCAGACGGGCAGGCAGGGCGCAGTGCAGATCTGGCTGTGTCCACTCACCAACGACAGATGGTGTGGCAGGGCGCAGTGCGGATCTGGCTGTGTCCACTCACCCACGGTAGTCGGGCAGAGAGGGTGCCGTGTGTTTCTGGCTACGTCCAGTGACCCACGGCAGACTGGCAGGCAGGGCGCAGTGCGGATCTGGCTGTGTCCACTCACCCACGGCAGACGCGCAGGCAGAGCGCAGTGCGGATCTGGCTGTGTCCCCTGACCCACCGCAGACGGGCATGCAGGGCGCACTGCGGATCTGGCTGTGTCCACTCACCCACGGGAGACTGGCAGAAAATGCGCTGTGTGGATTTGGCTAAGTCCACTGACCCACGGCAGACGGGCAGGCAGGGCGCAGTGCGGATCTGGCTGTGTCCCCTCACCCACGGCAGACGGTCAGGCACGGCGCAGTGCGGATCTGGCTGTGTCCACTCACCCAAGGGAGACGGGCAGGCAAGGCGCAGTGTGGATCTGTCTGTGTCCACTCACCCACGGGAGACGGGCAGAGAGGGTGCTGTGTGGATCTGGCTATGTCCACTGACCCACGACAGACGGGCAGGCAGGGTGCAGTGTGGACCTGGCTGTGTCCCCTCACCCACGGCAGACGGTCAGTCAGGGCGCAGTGCGGAATTGGCTATGTCCACTCACCCACGGGAGACGGGCAGGCAGGGCGCAGTGGGAATTAGGCTGTGTCCCCTCACCCACGGCAGACGGTAAGGCAGGGCGCAGTGCGGAATTGGCTATGTCCCCTCACCCACGGCAGACGGTCAGGCACGGCGCAGTGCGGAATTGGCTATGTCCACTCACCCACGGGAGACGGGCAGGCAGGGCGCAGTGCGGATCTGGCTGTGTCCACTCACCCACAGGAGACGGGCAGAGAGGGTGCAGTGAGGATCTGGCTGTTTCCACTCACCCACGGGAGACGGGCAGGCAGGGCGCAGTGCAGATCAGGCTGTGTCCCCTCACCCACGGCAGACGGTCAGGCAGGGCACAGTGCGAAATTGGCTATGTCCACTCACCCACGGGAGACGGGCAGGCATGGCGCAGTGCGGATCTGGCTGTGTCCACTCACCCAGGGGAGACGGGTAGGCAAAGCGCAGTGTGGATCTGGCTGTGTCCACTCACCCACTGGAGACGGGCAGGCACGGCGCAGTACGGAATTGGCTATGTCCACTCACTCACTGGAGACGGGCAGGCAGGGCGCAGTGCGGATCTGGCTGTGTCCACTCACCCACGGGAGACGGGCAGGCAGGACGCAGTGCGGATCTGGCTGTGTCCACTCACCCACGGCAGACGGGCAGGCAGGGCGCAGTGCGGATCTGGCTTTGTCCACTCACCCACGAGAGACGGGCAGAGAGGGTGCTGTGTGGATCTGGCTATGTACACTGACACACGGCAGACGGGCAGGCAGGGTGCAGTGCGTATCGGGCTGTGTCCAATCACCCACGGCAGACGGGCAGGCAGGGCGCAGTGCGTATCGGGCTGTGTCCACTCACCCACGGCAGATGGTCTGGCAGGGGGCAGTGCCTATCTGGCTGTGTCCACTCACCCACGGGAGACGGGCAGAGAGGGTGCCGTGTGTATCTGGCTACGTCCACTGACCCACGGCAGACGGGCAGGCAGGGCGCAGTGCGGATCTGGCAGTGTCCACTCACCCACGGGAGACGGGCAGGCAGAGCGCAGTGCTGATCTGGCTGTGTCCACTGACCCACCGCAGACGGGCATGCAGGGCACAGTGCGGATCTGGCTGTGTCCACTCACCCACGGGAGACTGGCAGAAAATGCGCTGTGTGGATCTGGCTAAGTCCACTGACCCACGGCAGACGGGCAGGCAGGGCGCAGTGCGGATCTGGCTGTGTCCAATCACCCACGGCAGACGGGCAAGCAGGGCGCAGTGCGGATCTGACTGTGCCCACTCACCCACGGCAGATGGTCAGGCAGGGCGCAGTGCGGATCTGGCTGTGTCCACTCACCCACGGGAGACGGGTAGGCAAGGCGCAGTGTGGATCTGGCTGTGTCAACTGACCCACAGCAGACGGGCAGGCAGGGCGCAGTGTGGCTCTGGATGTGTCCCCTCACTCACAGCAGACGGTCAGGCAGGGCGCAGTCTGGATCTGGCTGTGTCCACTCACCCACGGGAGACGGGCAGGCAGGGCGCAGTGCGGATCTGGCTGTGTCCACTCACCCACGGGAGACAGGCAGGCAGGGCGTAGTGCGGATCTGGCTGTTTCCACTCACCCACGGGAGACGGGAAGGCAGGGCGCAGTGCGGATCTGGCTGTGTCCACTCACCCACGGCAGACGGGCAGGCAGGGCGCAGTGCGGATCTGGCTGTGTCCAGTAACCCATGGGAGACAGGCAGGCAAGGCGCAGTGTAGATCTGGCTGTGTCCACACTCCCACGGGAGACGGGCAGAGAGGGTGCTGTGTGGATCTGGCTATGTCCACTGACCCACGGCAGACGGGCAGGCAGGGCGCAGTGCGGATCTGGATGTGTCCCCTCACTCACAGCAGACGGTCAGGCAGGGCGCAGTCTGGATCTGGCTGTGTCCACTCACCCACGAGAGACGGGCAGGCAGGGCGCAGTGCGGATCTGGCTCTGTCCACTCACCCACGGGAGACGGGCAGGCAGGGCGTAGTGCGGATCTGGCTGTTTCCACTCACCCACGGGAGACGGGCAGGCAGGGCGCAGTGCGGATCTGGCTGTGTCCATTAACCCATGGGAGACAGGCAGGCAAGGCGCAGTGTAGATCTGGCTGTGTCCACACTCCCACGGGAGACGGACAGAGAGGGTGCTGTGTGGATCTGGCTATGTCCACTGACCCACGGCAGATGGGCAGGCAGGGCGCAGTGCGGTTCTGGCTTTGTCCAATCACCAATGCAGACGGGCAGGCAGGGCGCAGTGCGGATATGGCTGTGTCCACTAACCCACGGGAGACGCACAGGTAAGGCGCATTGTGGATCTCGCTGTGTCCACTCACCCACGGCAGACGGGCAGGCAGGGCGCAGTGCGGATCTGGCTGTGTCCACTCACCCACGGGAGACAGGCAGAGAGGGTGCTATGTGGAGGTGGCTATGTTCACTGACCCACGGCAGACGGGCAGGCAGGGCGCAGTGCGGATCTGGCTGTGTCCAATCACCCAGGGCAGACCGGCAGGCATGGCGCAGTGCGGATCTGGCTGTGTCCACTCACCCATGGGAGACGGGCAGGCAAGGCCCAGTGTGGATCTGGCTGTGTCCACTCACCTACAGGAGACGGGCAGAGAGGGTGCAGTGAGGATCTGGCTGTTTCCACTCACCCACGGCAGACGGGCAGGCAGGGCGAAGTGCGGATCTGGCTGTGTCCAATCAACCACGGCAGACGGGCAGGCAGGGCGCAGTGCGGCTCGGGCTGTGTCCACTCACCAACGGCAGACGGGCAGGCAGGGCGCAGTGCGGATCTGGCTGTGTCCACTCACCCACGGGAGACGGGCAGGCAAGGCACAGTGTGGATCTGGCTGTGTCCACTCACCCACGGGAAACGGGCAGAGAGTGTGCTGTGTGGATCTGTCTATGTCCACTGACCCACGGCAGATGGTGTGGCAGGGCGCAGTGCGGATCTGGCTGTGTCCACTCACCCACGGCAGATGGTGTGGCAGGGCGCAGTGCGGATCTGGCTGTGTCCACTCACCCACGGTACACGGGCAGAGAGGGTGCCGTGTGTATCTGCTACGTCCAGTGACCCACGGCAGACGGGCAGGCAGGGCGCAGTGCGGATCTGGCTGTATCCACTCACCCACGGCAGACGGGCAGGCAGAGCGCAGTGCGGATCTGGCTGTGTCCCCTGACCCACCGCAGACGGGCATGCAGGGCGCAGTGCGGATCTGGCTGTGTCCACTCACCACGGGAGACTGGCAGAAAATGCGCTGTGTGGATCTGGCTATGTCCAGTGACCCACGGCAGACGGGCAGGCAGGGCGCAGTGTGGAACTGCCTGTGTCCACTGACCCACGGCAGACGGGCAGGCAGGGCGCAGTGCGGATCTGGCTGTGTCTACTCGCCCACGGGAGACGGGCAGGCAAGGCGCAGTGTGGATCTGGCTATGTCCACTCACCCACGGGAGACGGGCAGAGAGGGTGCTGTGTGGATCTGACTATGTACACTGATCCACGGCAGACGGTCCGGCAGGGCGGTGTGCGGATCTGGCTGTGTCCACTCACCCACGGCAGACGGTCAGGCAGGGCGCAGTGCAGATCTGGCAGTGTCCACTCACCCACGGGAGACGGGCCGGCCGGGCGCAGTGCGGATCTGGCTGTGTCCACTCACCCACGGCAGACGAGCAGGCAGGGCGCAGTGCGGATCTGGCTGTGTCCACTCACCCACGGGAGACGGGCAGGCAAGGCGCAGTGTGGATCTGACTGTGTCCACTCACTCACAAGAGACAGGCAGAAAGGGCGCTGTGTGGATCTGGCTATTTCCACTGACCTACGGCAGACAGGCAGGCAGGGCGCAGTGCGGATGTGGCTGTGTCCACTCACCCACGGCAGACGGTCAGGCAGGGCGCAGTGCGGATCTGGCTGTGTCCACTCACCCACGGGAGACGGGCAGAGAGGGTGTCGTGTGGATTTGGCTATGTCCACTGACCCACGGGAGACGGGCAGGCAGGGCGCACTGGGGATCTGGCTGTGTCCCCTCACCCACAGCAGACGGTCAGGCAGGGCGCAGTGCGGATCTGGCTGTTTCCACTCAACCACGGGAGACGGGCAGGCAGGGCGCAGTGCGGATCTGGCTGTGTCCACTCACCCACGGCAGACGGGCAGGCAGGGCGCAGTGCGGATCTGGCTGTGTCCAGTAACCCATGGGAGACAGGCAGGCAAGGCACAGTGTAGATCTGGCTGTGTCCACACTCCCACGGGAGATGGACAGAGAGGGTGCTGTGTGGATCTGGCTATGTCCACTGACCCAAGGCAGACGGGCAGGCAGGGCGCAGTGCGGTTCTGGCTTTGTCCAATCACCAATGCAGACGGGCAGGCAGGACGCAGTGCGGATATGGCTGTGTTCACTAACCCACGGGAGACGCACAGGTAAGGCGCATTGTGGATCTCGCTGTGTCCACTCACCCACGGCAGACGGGCAGGCAGGGCGCAGTGCGGATCTGGCTGTGTCCACTCACCCACGGGAGACAGGCAGAGAGGGTGCTATGTGGAGGTGGCTATGTTCACTGACCCACGGCAGACGGGCAGGCAGGGCGCAGTGCGGATCTGGCTGTGTCCAATCACCCAGGGCAGACGGGCAGGCATGGCGCAGTGCGGATCTGGCTGTGTCAACTCACCCATGGGAGACGGGCAGGCAAGGCCCAGTGTGGATCTGGATGTGTGCACTCACCCACAGGAGACGGGCAGAGAGGGTGCAGTGAGGATCTGGCTGTTTCCACTCACCCACGGGAGACGGGCAGGCAGGGCGCAGTGCGGATCAGGCTGTGTCCACTGACCCACGGCAGACGGGCAGGCAGGGCGAAGTGCGGATCTGGCTGTGTCCAATCACCCACGGCAGACGGGCAGGCAGGGCGCAGTGCGGATCGGGCTGTGTCCACTCACACACGGCAGACGGGCAGGCAGGGCGCAGTGCGGATCTGGCTGTGTCCACTCACCCACGGGAGACGGGCAGGCAAGGCACAGTGTGGATCTGGCTGTGTCCACTCACCCACGGGAGACGGGCAGGCAGGGCGCAGTGCGGATCTGGCTTTGTCCCCTCACCGACGGCAGACGGGCAGGCAGGGCGCAGTGCGGATCTGGCTGTGTCCACTCACCCATGGGAGACGGGCAAGCAAGGCGCAGTGCGGATCTCGTTGTGTCCACTCACCCAGGGGAGACGGGCAGGCAAGGCGCAGTGTGGATCTGACTGTGTCCACTCACCCATGGGAGACGGGCAGTGAGGGTGCTGTGTGGATCTGGCTATGTCCACTGACCCACGGCAGACGGGCAGGCAGGGCGCAGTGCGGATCTGGCTGTGTCCACTCACGCACGGGAGACGGGCAGGCAGGGCGCAGGGCGTATCTGACTCTGTCCACTCACCCACGGGAGACGGGCAGGCAGGGTGCAGTGCGGATCTGGCTGTGTCCACTCACCCACGGGAGACGGGCAGAGACGGTGCTGTGTGGATCTGGCTATGTCCACTGACAAACAGCAGACGGGTAGGCAGGGCGCAGTACGGATCTGGCTGTGTCCACTCACCCAGGGCAGGCGGTCAGGCAGGGCACAGTGTGGATCTGGCTGTGTCCACTCACCCACGGGAGACGGGCGCAGGGCGCAGTGTGGATCTGGCTGTGTCCACTTACCCACGGCAGACGGGCAGGCAGGGTGCAGTGCGTATCGGGCTGTGTCCAATCACCCACGGCAGACGGGCAGGCAGGGCGCAGTGCGTATCGGGCTGTGTCCACTCACCCACGGCAGATGGTCTGGCAGGGGGCAGTGCGTATCTGGCTGTGTCCACTCACCCACGGGAGACGGGCAGAGAGGGTGCCTTGTGTATCTGGCTACGTCCACTGACCCACGGCAGACGGGCAGGCAGGGCGCAGTGCGGATCTGGCTGTGTCCACTCACCCACGGCAGACGGGCAGGCAGAGCGCAGTGCGGATCTGGCTGTGTCCACTGACCCACCGCAGACGGGCATGCAGGGCGCAGTGCGGATCTGGCTGTGTCCACTCACCCACGGGAGACTGGCAGAAAATGCGCTGTGTGGATCTGGCTAAGTCCACTGACCCACGGCAGACGGGCAGGCAGGGCGCAGTGCGGATCTGTCTGTGTCAACTGACCCACAGCAGACGGGCAGGCAGGGCGCAGTGCGGATATGGCTGTGTCCACTAACCCACGGGAGACGCACAGGTAAGGTGCATTGTGGATCTCGCTGTGTCCACTCACCCACGGCAGACGGGCAGGCAGGGCGCAGTGCGGATCTGGCAGTGTCCACTCACCCACGGGAGACAGGCAGAGAGGGTGCTATGTGGAGGTGGCTATGTTCACTGACCCACGGCAGACGGGCAGGCAGGGCGCAGTGCGGATCTGGCTGAGTCCAATCACCCAGGGCAGACGGGCAGGCATGGCGCAGTGCGGATCTGGCTGTGTCCACTCACCCATGGGAGACGGGCAGGCAAGGCCCAGTGTGGATCTGGCTGTGTCCACTCACCTACAGGAGACGGGCAGAGAGGGTGCTGTGTGGATCTGGCTGTTTCCACTCACCCACGGGAGACGGGCAGGCAGGGCGCAGTGCGGATCTGGCTGTGTCCACTCACCCACGGCAGACGGGCAGGCAGGGCGCAGTGCGGATCTGGCTGTGTCCAGTAACCCATGGGAGACAGGCAGGCAAGGCGCAGTATAGATCTGGCTGTGTCCACACTCCCACGGGAGACGGACAGAGAGGGTGCTGTGTGGATCTGGCTATGTCTACTGACCCACGGCAGACGGGCAGGCAGGGCGCAGTGCGGTTCTGGCTTTGTCCAATCACCAATGCAGACGGGCAGGCAGGACGCAGTGCGGATATGGCTGTGTCCACTAACCCACGGGAGACGCACAGGTAAGGCGCATTGTGGATCTCGCTGTGTCCACTCATCCACGGCAGACGGGCAGGCAGGGCGCAGTGCGGATCTGGCTGTGTCCACTCACCCACGGGAGACAGGCAGAGAGGGTGCTATGTGGAGGTGGCTATGTTCACTGACCCACGGCAGACGGGCAGGCAGGGCGCAGTGCGGATCTGGCTGTGTCCAATCACCCAGGGCAGAGGGGCAGGCATGGCGCAGTGCGGATCTGGCTGTGTCAACTCACCCATGGGAGACGGGCAGGCAAGGCCCAGTGTGGATCTGGATGTGTCCACTCACCCACAGGAGACGGGCAGAGAGGGTGCAGTGAGGATCTGGCTGTTTCCACTCACCCACGGGAGACGGGCAGGCAGGGCGCAGTGCGGATCAGGCTGTGTCCACTGACCCACGGCAGACGGGCAGAGACGATGCTGTGTGGATCTGGCTATGTCCACTGACCCACGGCAGACGGGCAGCCAGTCCGCAGTACGGATCCAGCTGTGTACACTCACCCACGGCAGATGGGCAGGCAGGGCGCAGTGCGGATCTGGCTGTGTCCACTCAACCACGGGAGACGGACAGGCAAGGCACAGTGTGGATCTGGCTGTGTCCACTCACCCACGGGAGACGGGCTGAGAGGGTGCTGTGTGGATCTGGCTATGTCCACTTACCCACGGCAGACAGGCAGACAGGGCGCAGTGCGGATCTGGCTGTGTCCACTAAACCACGGCAGACTGGCAGGCAGGGCGCAGTGCGGATCTGGCTGTGTCAACTCACCCACGGGAGGCGGGCCGGCAAGGCACAGTGTGGATCTGGCTGTGTCCACTCACCCACAGGAGATGGGCAGAAAGGGTGCTGTGTGGATCTGGCTATGTCCACTGACCCACGGCAGACGGGTAGGCAGGGCGCAGTGCGGATCTGGCTGTGTCCACTCACCCACGGAAGATGGTCAGGCAGGGTGCCATGCGAATCTGGCTGTGTCCACTCACTCACGGGAGACGGGCAGACAGGGCGCAGTGCGGATCTGGCTGTGTCCACTCACCCACGGGAGACGCGCAGGCAGGGCGCAGTGCGGATCTGGCTGTTTCCACTCACCCACGGGAGACTGGCAGGCAGGGCGCAGTGTAGATCTGGCTGTGTCCACACTCCCACGGGAGACGGGCAGAGAGGGTGCTGTGTGGATCTGGCTATGTCCACTGACCCACGGCAGACGGGCAGGCAGGGCGCAGTGCGGATCTGGATGTGTCCCCTCACTCACAGCAGACGGTCAGGCAGGGCGCAGTGCGGATCTGGCTGTGTCCACTCACCCACGGGAGACGGGCAGGCAGGGCGCAGTGCGGATCTGGCTCTGTCCACTCACCCACGGGAGACGGGCAGGCAGGGCGTAGTGCGGATCTGGCTGTTTCCACTCACCCACGGGAGACGGGCAGGCAGGGCGCAGTGCGGATCTGGCTGTGTCCATTAACCTATGGGAGACAGGCAGGCAAGGCACAGTGTAGATCTGGCTGTGTCCACACTCCCACGGGAGACGGACAGAGAGGGTGCTGTGTGGATCTGGCTATGTCCACTGACCCACGGCAGATGGGCAGGCAGGGCGCAGTGCGGTTCTGGCTTTGTCCGATCACCAATGCAGACGGGCAGGCAGGGCGCAGTGCGGATCTGGCTGTGTCCAGTAACCCATGGGAGACAGGCAGGCAAGGCGCAGTGTAGATCTGGCTGTGTCCACACTCCCACGGGAGACGGACAGAGAGGGTGCTGTGTGGATCTGGCTATGTCCACTGACCCACGGCAGACGGGCAGGCAGGGCGCAGTGCGGTTCTGGCTTTGTCAAATCACCAATGCAGACGGGCAGGCAGGACGCAGTGCGGATATGGCTGTGTCCACTAACCCACGGGAGACGCACAGGTAAGGCGCATTGTGGATCTCGCTGTGTCCACTCATCCACGGCAGACGGGCAGGCAGGGCGCAGTGCGGATCTGGCTGTGTCCACTCACCCACGGGAGACAGGCAGAGAGGGTGCTATGTGGAGGTGGCTATGTTCACTGACCCACGGCAGACGGGCAGGCAGGGCGCAGTGCGGATCTGGCTGTGTCCACTGACCCACGGCAGACGGGCAGGAAGGGCGCAGTGCGGATCTGACTGTGTCTACTCACCCACGGGAGACGGGCAGGCAAGGCGCAGTGTGGATCTGGCTATGTCCACTCACCCACGGGAGACGGGCAGAGAGGGTGCTGTGTGGATCTGACTATGTACACTGACCACGGCAGACGGTCCGGCAGGGCGGTATGCGGATCTGGCTGTGTCCACTCACGCACGGCAGACGGTCAGGAAGGGCGCAGTGCGGATCTGGCTGTGTCCACTCACCCACGGGAGACGAGCGGGCCGGGTGCAGTGCGGATCTGGCTGTGTCCACTCACCCACGGGAGACGGGCAGGCAAGGCGCAGTGTGGATCTGGCTGTGTCCACTCACTCACAAGAGACGAGCAGAAAGGGCGCTGTGTGGATCTGGCTATGTCCACTGACCTACGGCAGACGGGCAGGCAGGGCGCAGTGCGGATGTGGCTGTGTCCACCCACGGCAGACGGTCAGGCAGGGCGCAGTGCGGATCTGGCTGTGTCCACTCACCCACGGGAGACGGGCAGGCAGGGCGCAGTGCGGATCTGGCTGTGTCCACTCACCCACGGCAGACGGTCAGGAAGGGCGCAGTGCGGATTTGGCTGTGTCCCCTCACCCACGGCAGACGGTCAGGCAGGGCGCAGTGCAGATCTGGCTGTGTCCACTCACCCAAGGGAGACAGGCAGGCAAGGCGCAGTGTGGATCTGGCTGTGTCCACTCACCCACGGGAGACGGGCAGAGAGGGTGCTGTGTGGTCTGGCTATGTCCACTGACCGACGGCAGAAGGGCAGGCAGGGCTCAGTGCGGATCTGGCTGTGTCCCCTCACCAACGGCACACGGTCAGGCAGGGAGTAGTGCGGATCTGGCTGTGTCCACTCCCCCACGGGAGACGGGCAGGCAGGACGCAGTGCGGATCTGGCTTTGTCCACTCACCCAGGGCAGACGGGCAGGCAGGGCGCAGTGCGGATCTGGCTGTGTCTACTCATCCACGGGAGACGGGCAGGCAGGGAGCAGTGCGGATCTGGCTGTGTCCACTCACCCACGGGAGACGGGCAGGCAAGGCGCAGTGTGGATCTGTCTGTGTCCACTCACCCACGTGAGACGGGCAGAGAGGGTGCTGTGTGGATCTGGCTATGTCCACTGACCCACGGCAGACGGGCAGGCAGGATGCAGTGTGGACCTGGCTGTCTCCACTCACCCACGGGAGACGGGCCACCAAGGTGCACTGAGGATCTTGCTGTGACCACTCACAAACGGGAGACGGGCAGAGAGGGTGCCGTGTGGATCTGGCTATGTCCACTCACCCACGGGAGACGGGCAGGCAGGGCGCAGTGCGAATTAGGCTGTGTCCCCTCACCCACGGCAGACGGTCAGGCAGGGCGCAGTGCGGAATTGGCTATGTCCCCTCACCCACGGCAGACGGTCAGGCAGGGCGCAGTGCGGAATTGGCTGTGTCCACTCACCCACGGGAGACGGGCAGGCAGGGCGCAGTGCGGATCTGGCTGTGTCCACTCACCCACGGGAGACGGCAGGCAGGGCGCAGTGCGGATCTGGCTGTGTCCACTCACCCACGGCAGACGGGCAGGCAGGGCGCAGTGCGGATCTGGCTTTGTCCACTCACCCAGGGGAGACGGGTAGGCAAAGGGCAGTGTGGATCTGGCTGTGTCCACTCACCCAGGGGGGGCGAGCAGAGAGTGTGCCGTGTGGATCTGGCTATGTCCACTGACACACGGCAGACGGGCAGGCAGAGCGCAGTGCGGATCTGGTTGTCTCCACCCACCCACGGCAGATAGTCAGGAAGGGCGCAGTGTAGATCTGGCTGTGTCCACTCACCCACGGGAGACGGGCAGGCAGGGCGCAGTGTGGATCTTGCTGTGTCCACTCACCCACGGGAGACGGGCAGAGAGGGTGCTGTGTTGATATGGCTATGTCCACTGACCCACGGCAGAAGGGCAGGCAAGGCGCAGTGCGGATCTGGCTGTGTCCAATCACCCACGGCAGACGGGAAGGCAGGGTGCAGTGTGGATCTGGCTGTGTCCACTCACCCACGGGAGACGGGCAGGCAAGGGGCACTGTGGATCTTGCTGTGAACACTCACCCACGGGAGACGGGCAGAGAGGGTGCTGTGTGGATCTAGCGATGTCCACTGACCCACGGCAGACGGGCAGGCAGGGCGCAGTGGGGATCTGGCTGTGTTTCCTCACCCACGGCAGACAGTCAGGCAGGGCGCAGTGCGGATCTGGCTGTGTCCACTCACCCAAGGGAGACGGGTAGGCAAGACGCAGTGTGGATCTGGCTGTGTCCACTCACCCACGAGAGACGGGCAGAGAGGGTGCTGTGTGGATCTGGCTATGTACACTGACACACGGCAGACGGGCAGGCAGGGTGCAGTGCGTATCGGGCTGTGTCCAATCACCCACGGCAGACGGGCAGGCAGGGCGCAGTGCGTATCGGGCTGTGTCCACTCACCCACGGCAGATGGTCTGGCAGGGGGCAGTGCCTATCTGGCTGTGTCCACTCACCCACGGGAGACGGGCAGAGAGGGTGCCGTGTGTATCTGGCTACGTCCACTGACCCACGGCAGACGGGCAGGCAGGGCGCAGTGCGGATCTGGCAGTGTCCACTCACCCACGGGAGACGGGCAGGCAGAGCGCAGTGCTGATCTGGCTGTGTCCACTGACCCACCGCAGACGGGCATGCAGGGCACAGTGCGGATCTGGCTGTGTCCACTCACCCACGGGAGACTGGCAGAAAATGCGCTGTGTGGATCTGGCTAAGTCCACTGACCCACGGCAGACGGGCAGGCAGGGCGCAGTGCGGATCTGGCTGTGTCCAATCACCCACGGCAGACGGGCAAGCAGGGCGCAGTGCGGATCTGACTGTGCCCACTCACCCACGGCAGATGGTCAGGCAGGGCGCAGTGCGGATCTGGCTGTGTCCACTCACCCACGGGAGACGGGTAGACAAGGCGCAGTGTGGATCTGGCTGTGTCAACTGACCCACAGCAGACGGGCAGGCAGGGCGCAGTGCGGCTCTGGATGTGTCCCCTCACTCACAGCAGACGGTCAGGCAGGGCGCAGTCTGGATCTGGCTGTGTCCACTCACCCACGGGAGACGGGCAGGCAGGGCGCAGTGCGGATCTGGCTGTGTCCACTCACCCACGGGAGACGGGCAGGCAGGGCGTAGTGCGGATCTGGCTGTTTCCACTCACCCACGGGAGACGGGAAGGCAGGGCGCAGTGCGGATCTGGCTGTGTCCACTCACCCACGGCAGACGGGCAGGGAGGGCGCAGTGCGGATCTGGCTGTGTCCAGTAACCCATGGGAGACAGGCAGGCAAGGCGCAGTGTAGATCTGGCTGTGTCCACACTCCCACGGGAGACGGGCAGAGAGGGTGCTGTGTGGATCTGGCTATGTCCACTGACCCACGGCAGACGGGCAGGCAGGGCGCAGTGCGGATCTGGATGTGTCCCCTCACTCACAGCAGACGGTCAGGCAGGGCGCAGTCTGGATCTGGCTGTGTCCACTCACCCACGAGAGACGGGCAGGCAGGGCGCAGTGCGGATCTGGCTCTGTCCACTCACCCACGGGAGACGGGCAGGCAGGGCGTAGTGCGGATCTGGCTGTTTCCACTCACCCACGGGAGACGGGCAGGCAGGGCGCAGTGCGGATCTGGCTGTGTCCATTAACCCATGGGAGACAGGCAGGCAAGGCGCAGTGTAGATCTGGCTGTGTCCACACTCCCACGGGATACGGACAGAGAGGGTGCTGTGTGGATCTGTCTATGTCCACTGACCCACGGCAGATGGGCAGGCAGGGCGCAGTGCGGTTCTGGCTTTGTCCAATCACCAATGCAGACGGGCAGGCAGGGCGCAGTGCGGATATGGCTGTGTCCACTAACCCACGGGAGACGCACAGGTAAGGCGCATTGTGGATCTCGCTGTGTCCACTCACCCACGGCAGACGGGCAGGCAGGGCGCAGTGCGGATCTGGCTGTGTCCACTCACCCACGGGAGACAGGCAGAGAGGGTGCTATGTGGAGGTGGCTATGTTCACTGACCCACGGCAGACGGGCAGGCAGGGCGCAGTGCGGAACTGCCTGTGTCCACTGACCCACGGCAGACGGGCAGGCAGGGCGCAGTGCGGATCTGGCTGTGTCTACTCACCCACGGGAGACGGGCAGGCAAGGCGCAGTGTGGATCTGGCTATGTCCACTCACCCACGGGAGACGGGCAGAGAGGGTGCTGTGTGGATTTGACTATGTACACTGATCCACGGCAGACGGTCCGGCAGGGCGGTGTGCGGATCTGGCTGTGTCCACTCACCCACGGCAGACGGTCAGGAAGGGCGCAGTGCAGATCTGGCAGTGTCCACTCACCCACGGGAGACGGGCCGGCCGGACGCAGTGCGGATCTGGCTGTGTCCACTCACCCACGGCAGACGAGCAGGCAGGGCGCAGTGCGGATCTGGCTGTGTCCACTCACCCACGGGAGACGGGCAGGCAAGGCGCAGTATGGATCTGACTGTGTCCACTCACTCACAAGAGACAGGCAGAAAGGGCGCTGTGTGGATCTGGCTATTTCCACTGACCTACGGCAGACGGGCAGGCAGGGCGCAGTGCGGGTGTGGCTGTGTCCACTCACCCACGGCAGACGGTCAGGCAGGGCGCAGTGCGGATCTGGCTGTGTCCACTCACCCACGGGAGACGGGCAGAGAGGGTGTCGTGTGGATTTGGCTATGTCCACTGACCCACGGGAGACGGGCAGGCAGGGCGCACTGGGGATCTGGCTGTGTCCCCTCACCCACAGCAGACGGTCAGGCAGGGCGCAGTGCGGATCTGGCTGTTTCCACTCAACCACGGGAGACGGGCAGGCAGGGCGCAGTGCGGATCTGGCTGTGTCCACTCACCCACGGCAGACGGGCAGGCAGGGCGCAGTGCGGATCTGGCTGTGTCCAGTAACCCATGGGAGACAGGCAGGCAAGGCGCAGTGTAGATCTGGCTGTGTCCACACTCCCACGGGAGATGGACAGAGAGGGTGCTGTGTGGATCTGGCTATGTCCACTGACCCAAGGCAGACGGGCAGGCAGGGCGCAGTGCAGTTCTGGCTTTGTCCAATCACCAATGCAGACGGGCAGGCAGGACGCAGTGCGGATATGGCTGTGTTCACTAACCCACGGGAGACGCACAGGTAAGGCGCATTGTGGATCTCGCTGTGTCCACTCACCCACGGCAGACGGGCAGGCAGGGCGCAGTGCGGATCTGGCTGTGTCCACTCACCCACGGGAGACAGGCAGAGAGGGTGCTATGTGGAGGTGGCTATGTTCACTGACCCACGGCAGACGGGCAGGCAGGGCGCAGTGCGGATCTGGCTGTGTCCAATCACCCAGGGCAGACGGGCAGGCATGGCGCAGTGCGGATCTGGCTGTGTCAACTCACCCATGGGAGACGGGCAGGCAAGGCCCAGTGTGGATCTGGATGTGTGCACTCACCCACAGGAGACGGGCAGAGAGGGTGCAGTGAGGATCTGGCTGTTTCCACTCACCCACGGGAGACGGGCAGGCAGGGCGCAGTGCGGATCAGGCTGTGTCCACTGACCCACGGCAGACGGGCAGGCAGGGCGAAGTGCGGATCTGGCTGTGTCCAATCACCCACGGCAGACGGGCAGGCAGGGCGCAGTGCGGATCGGGCTGTGTCCACTCACACACGGCAGACGGGCAGGCAGGGCGCAGTGCGGATCTGGCTGTGTCCACTCACCCACGGGAGACGGGCAGGCAAGGCACAGTGTGGATCTGGCTGTGTCCACTCACCCACGGGAGACGGGCAGGCAGGGCGCAGTGCGGATCTGGCTTTGTCCCCTCACCGACGGCAGACGGGCAGGCAGGGCGCAGTGCGGATCTGGCTGTGTCCACTCACCCATGGGAGACGGGCAAGCAAGGCGCAGTGCGAATCTCGTTGTGTCCACTCACCCAGGGGAGACGGGCAGGCAAGGCGCAGTGTGGATCTGACTGTGTCCACTCACCCATGGGAGACGGGCAGTGAGGGTGCTGTGTGGATCTGGCTATGTCCACTGACCCACGGCAGACGGGCAGGCAGGGCGCAGTGCGGATCTGGCTGTGTCCACTCACGCACGGGAGACGGGCAGGCAGGGCGCAGGGCGTATCTGACTCTGTCCACTCACCCACGGGAGACGGGCAGGCAGGGTGCAGTGCGGATCTGGCTGTGTCCACTCACCCACGGGAGACGGGCAGAGACGGTGCTGTGTGGATCTGGCTATGTCCACTGACCCACGGCAGACGGGCAGGCAGGGCGCAGTGCGGATCTGGCTGTGTCCACTCACGCACGGGAGACGGGCAGGCAGGGCGCAGGGCGTATCTGACTCTGTCCACTCACCCACGGGAGACGGGCAGGCAGGGTGCAGTGCGGATCTGGCTGTGTCCACTCACCCACGGGAGACGGGCAGAGACGGTGCTGTGTGGATCTGGCTATGTCCACTGACAAACAGCAGACGGGTAGGCAGGGCGCAGTACGGATCTGGCTGTGTCCACTCACCCACGGCAGACGGGCAGGCAGAGCGCAGTGCGGATCTGGCTGTGTCCACTGACCCACCGCAGACGGGCATGCAGGGCGCAGTGCGGATCTGGCTGTGTCCACTCACCCACGGGAGACTGGCAGAAAATGCGCTGTGTGGATCTGGCTAAGTCCACTGACCCACGGCAGACGGGCAGGCAGGGCGCAGTGCGGATCTGGCTGTGTCAACTGACCCACAGCAGACGGGCAGGCAGGGCGCAGTGCGGATTTGGATGTGTCCCCTCACTCACAGCAGACGGTCAGGCAGGGCGCAGTCTGGATCTGGCTGTGTCCACTCACCCACGGGAGACGGGCAGGCAGGGCGCAGTGCGGATCTGGCTGTGTCCACTCACCCACGGGAGACGGGCAGGCAGGGCGTAGTGCGGATCTGGCTGTTTCCACTCACCCACGGGAGACGGGCAGGCAGGGCGCAGTGCGGATCTGGCTGTGTCCACTCACCCACGGCAGACGGGCAGACAGGGCGCAGTGCGGATCTGGCTGTGTCCAGTAACCCATGGGAGACAGGCAGGCAAGGCGCAGTGTAGATCTGGCTGTATCCACACTCCCACGGGAGACGGGCAGAGAGGGTGCTGTGTGGATCTGGCTATGTCCACTGACCCACGGCAGACGGGCAGGCAGGGCGCAGTGCGGATCTGGATGTGTCCCCTCACTCACAGCAGACGGTCAGGCAGGGCGCAGTGCGGATCTGGCTGTGTCCACTCACCCACGGGAGACGGGTAGGCAGGGCGCAGTGCGGATCTGGCTCTGTCCACTCACCCACGGGAGACGGGCAGGCAGGGCGTAGTGCGGATCTGGCTGTTTCCACTCACCCACGGGAGACGGGCAGGCAGGGCGCAGTGCGGATCTGGCTGTGTCCATTAACCTATGGGAGACAGGCAGGCAAGGCACAGTGTAGATCTGGCTGTGTCCACACTCCCACGGGAGACGGACAGAGAGGGTGCTGTGTGGATCTGGCTATGTCCACTGACCCACGGCAGATGGGCAGGCAGGGCGCAGTGCGGTTCTGGCTTTGTCCAATCACCAATGCAGACGGGCAGGCAGGGCGCAGTGCGGATATGGCTGTGTCCACTAACCCACGGGAGACGCACAGGTAAGGTGCATTGTGGATCTCGCTGTGTCCACTCACCCACGGCAGACGGGCAGGCAGGGCGCAGTGCGGATCTGGCAGTGTCCACTCACCCACGGGAGACAGGCAGAGAGGGTGCTATGTGTAGGTGGCTATGTTCACTGACCCACGGCAGACGGGCAGGCAGGGCGCAGTGCGGATCTGGCTGAGTCCAATCACCCAGGGCAGACGGGCAGGCATGGCGCAGTGCGGATCTGGCTGTTTCCACTCACTCACGGGAGGCGGGCCGGCAAGGCACAGTGTGGATCTGGCTGTGTCCACTCACCCACAGGAGATGGGCAGAAAGGGTGCTGTGTGGATCTGGCTATGTCCACTGACCCACGGCAGACGGGTAGGCAGGGCGCAGTGCGGATCTGGCTGTGTCCACTCACCCACGGAAGATGGTCAGGCAGGGTGCCGTGCGAATCTGGCTGTGTCCACTCACTCACGGGAGACGGGCAGACAGGGCGCAGTGCGGATCTGGCTGTGTCCACTCACCCACGGGAGACGCGCAGGCAGGGCGCAGTGCGGATCTGGCTGTTTCCACTCACCCACGGGAGACTGGCAGGCAGGGCGCAGTGTAGATCTGGCTGTGTCCACACTCCCACGAGAGACGGGCAGAGAGGGTGCTGTGTGGATCTGGCTGTTTCCACTCACCCACGGGAGACGGGCAGGCAGGGCGCAGTGCGGATCTGGCTGTGTCCACTCACCCACGGCAGACGGGCAGGCAGGGCGCAGTGCGGATCTGGCTGTGTCCAGTAACCCATGGGAGACAGGCAGGCAAGGCGCAGTATAGATCTGGCTGTGTCCACACTCCCACGGGAGATGGACAGAGAGGGTGCTGTGTGGATCTGGCTATGTCCACTGACCCACGGCAGACGGGCAGGCAGGGCGCAGTGCGGTTCTGGCTTTGTCCAATCACCAATGCAGACGGGCAGGCAGGACGCAGTGCGGATATGGCTGTGTCCACTAACCCACGGGAGACGCACAGGTAAGGCGCATTGTGGATCTCGCTGTGTCCACTCATCCACGGCAGACGGGCAGGCAGGGCGCAGTGCGGATCTGGCTGTGTCCACTCACCCACGGGAGACAGGCAGAGAGGGTGCTATGTGGAGGTGGCTATGTTCACTGACCCACGGCAGACGGGCAGGCAGGGCGCAGTGCGGATCTGGCTGTGTCCAATCACCCAGGGCAGACGGGCAGGCATGGCGCAGTGCGGATCTGGCTGTGTCAACTCACCCATGGGAGACGGGCAGGCAAGGCCCAGTGTGGATCTGGATGTGTCCACTCACCCACAGGAGACGGGCAGAGAGGGTGCAGTGAGGATCTGGCTGTTTCCACTCACCCACGGGAGACGGGCAGGCAGGGCGCAGTGCGGATCAGGCTGTGTCCACTGACCCACGGCAGACGGGCAGAGACGATGCTGTGTGGATCTGGCTATGTCCACTGACCCACGGCAGACGGGCAGCCAGTCCGCAGTACGGATCCAGCTGTGTACACTCACCCACGGCAGATGGGCAGGCAGGGCGCAGTGCGGATCTGGCTGTGTCCACTCAACCACGGGAGACGGGCAGGCAAGGCACAGTGTGGATCTGGCTGTGTCCACTCACCCACGGGAGACGAGCAGAGAGGGTGCTGTGTGGATCTGGCTATGTCAAGTGACCCACGGCAGACGGGCAGGCAGGGCGCAGTGCGGATCTGCCTGTGTCCACTGACCCACGGCAGACGGGCTGGAAAGGCGCAGTGCGGATCTGACTGTGTCTACTCACCCACGGGAGACGGGCAGGCAAGGCGTAGTGTGGATCTGGCTATGTCCACTCACCCACGGGAGACGGGCAGAGAGGGTGCTGTGTGGATCTGACTATGTACACTGACCACGGCAGACGGTCCGGCAGGGCGGTATGCGGATCTGGCTGTGTCCACTCACGCACGGCAGACGGTCAGGAAGGGCGCAGTGCGGATCTGGCTGTGTCCACTCACCCACGGGAGACGAGCGGGCCGGGTGCAGTGCGGATCTGGCTGTGTCCACTCACCCACCGGAGACGGGCAGGCAAGGCGCAGTGTGGATCTGGCTGTGTCCACTCACTCACAAGAGACGGGCAGAAAGGGCGCTGTGTGTATCTGGCTATGTCCACTGACCTACGGCAGACGGGCAGGCAGGCCGCAGTGCGGATGTGGCTGTGTCCACCCACGGCAGACGGTCAGGCAGGGCGCAGTGCGGATCTGGCTGTGTCCACTCACCCACGGGAGATGGGCAGGCAGGGCGCAGTGCGGATCTGGCTGTGTCCACTCACCCACGGCAGACGGTCAGGCAGGGCGCAGTGCGGATCTGGCTGTGTCCCCTCACCCACGGCAGACGGTCAGGCAGGGCGCAGTGCAGATCTGGCTGTGTCCACTCACCCAAGGGAGACAGGCAGGCAAGGCGCAGTGTGGATCTGGCTGTGTCCACTCACCCACGGGAGACGGGCAGAGAGGGTGCTGTGTGGTCTGGCTATGTCCACTGACCGACGGCAGAAGGGCAGGCACGGCTCAGTGCGGATCTGGCTGTGTCCCCTCACCAACGGCACACGGTCAGGCAGGGAGCAGTGCGGATCTGGCTGTGTCCACTCACCCACGGGAGACGGGCAGGCAGGGCGCAGTGCGGATCTGGCTTTGTCCACTCACCCAGGGCAGACGGGCAGGCAGGGCGCAGTGCGGATCTTGCTGTGTCCACTCACCAATGGGAGACGGGTAGGCAAGGCGCAGTGTGGATCTGGCTGTGTCCACTCACCCACAGGAGACGGGCAGAGGGGGTGCAGTGAGGATCTGGCTGTTTCCACTCACCCACAGGAGACGGGCAGGCAGGGCGCAGTGCAGATCAGGCTGTGTCCCCTCACCCACGGCAGACGGTCAGGCAGGGCACAGTGCGAAATTGGCTATGTCCACTCACCCACGGGAGACGGGCAGGCATGGCGCAGTGCGGATCTGGCTGTGTCCACTCACCCAGGGGAGACGGGTAGGCAAAGCGCAGTGTGGATCTGGCTGTGTCCACTCACCCACTGGAGACGGGCAGGCACGGCGCAGTGCGGAATGGGCTATGTCCACTCACCCACTGGAGACGGGCAGGCAGGGCGCAGTGCGGATCTGGCTGTGTCCACTCACCCACGGGAGACGGGCAGGCAGGACGCAGTGCGGATCTGGCTGTGTCCACTCACCCACGGCAGACGGGCAGGCAGGGCGCAGTGTGGATCTGGCTTTGTCCACTCACCCAGGGGAGACGGGTAGGCAAAGCGCAGTGTGGATCTGGCTGTGTCCACTCACCCACGGGAGACGAGCAGAGAGGGTGCCGTGTGGATCTGGCTATGTCCACTGACCCACGGCAGACGGGCAGGCAGAGCGCAGTGCGGATCTGGCTTTGTCCACTCACCCAGGGCAGACGGGCAGGCAGGGCGCAGTGCGGATCTGGCTGTGTCCACTCACCCATGGGAGACGGGCAGGCAAGGCGCAGTGTGGATCTGGCTGTGTCCACTCACCCACAGGAGACGGGCAGAGAGGGTGCAGTGAGGATCTGGCTGTTTCCACTCACCACGGGAGACGGGCAGGCATGGCGCAGTGCAGATCAGGCTGTGTCCACTCACTCACAAGGGACGGGCAGAAAGGGCGCTGTGTGGATCTGGCTATGTCCACTGACCTACAGCAGACGGGCAGGCAGGGCGCAGTGCGGATGTGGCTGTGTCCACCCACGGCAGACGGTCAGGCAGGGCGCAGTGCGGATCTGGCTGTGTCCACTCACCCACGGGAGACGGGCAGGCAGGGCGCAGTGCGGATCTGGCTTTGTCCACTCACCCAGGGCAGACGGGCAGGCAGGGCGCAGTGCGGATCTGGCTGTGTCCACTCACCCACGGGAGACGGGCAGGTAGGGCGCAGTGCGTATCTGGCTCTGTCCACTCACCCACGGGAGACGGGCAGGCAAGGCGCAGTGTAAATCTGGCTGTGTCCACTCACACACGGGAGACGGCCATGGGGTGCTGTGTGGATCTGGCTATGTACACTGACACACGGCAGACGGGCAGGCAGGGCGGTGTGCGGATCTGGCTGTGTCCACTGACCCACGGCAGACGGGTAGGCAGGGCGCAGTGCAGATCTGGCTGTGTCCACTCACCCACGGCAGACGGGCAGGCAGAGCGCAGTGCGGATCTGGCTGTGTCCACTGACCCACCGCAGACGGGCATACAGGGCGCAGTGCAGATCTGGCTGTGTCCACTCACCCACGGGAGACTGGCAGAAAATGCGCTGTGTGGATCTGGCTAAGTCCACTGACCCACGGCAGACGGGCAGGCAGGGCGCAGTGCGGATCTGGCTGTGTCCAATCACCCACGGCAGACGGGCAAGCAGGGCGCAGTGCGGATCTGACTGTGTCCACTCACCCACGGCAGATGGTCAGGCAGGGCGCAGTGCGGATCTGGCTGTGTCCACTCACCCACGGGAGAAGGGTAGGCAAGGCGCAGTGTGGATCTGGCTGTGTCCACTGACCCACGGCAGACGGGCAGGCAGGGCGCAGTGCGGATCTGGATGTGTCCCCTCACTCACAGCAGACGGTCAGGCAGGGCGCAGTGCGGATCTGGCTGTGTCCACTCACCCACGGGAGACGGGCAGGCAGGGCGCAGTGCGGATCTGGGTGTGTCCACTCACCCACGGGAGACGGGCAGGCAGGGCGTAGTGCGGATCTGGCTGTTTCGACTCACCCACGGGAGACGGGCAGGCAGGGCGCAGTGCGGATCTGGCTGTGTCCACTCACCCACGGCAGACGGGCAGGCAGGGCGCAGTGCGGATCTGGCTGTGTCCAGTAACCCATGGGAGACAGACAGGCAAGGCAAAGTGTAGATCTGGCTGTGTCCACACTCCCACGGGAGACGGGCAGAGAGGGTGCTGTGTGGATCTGGCTATGTCCACTGACCCACGGCAGACGGGCAAGCAGGGCGCAGTGCGGATCTGGATGTGTCCCCTCACTCACAGCAGACGGTCAGGCAGGGCGCAGTCTGGATTTGGCTGTGTCCACTCACCCACGGGAGACGGGCAGGCAGGGCGCAGTGCGGATCTGGCTGTGTCCACTCACCCACGGGAGACGGGCAGGCAGGGCGTAGTGCGGATCTGGCTGTTTCCACTCACCCACGGGAGACGGGCAGGCAGGGCGCAGTGCGGATCTGGCTGTGTCCATTAACCCATGGGAGACAGGCAGGCAAGGCGCAGTGTAGATCTGGCTGTGTCCACACTCCCACAGGAGACGGGCAGAGAGGGTGCTGTGTGGATCTGGCTATGTCCACTGACCCACGGCAGACGGGCAGGCAGGGCGCAGTGCGGTTCTGGCTGTGTCTACTCACCCACGGGAGACGGGCAGGAAAGGCGCAGTGTGGATCTGGCTATGTCCACTCACCCACGGGAGATGGGCAGAGAGGGTGCTGTGTGGATCTGGCCATGTACACTGACCCACGGCAGACGGTCCGGAATGGCGGTGTGCGGATCTGGCTGTGTCCACTCACCCACGGCAGACGGACAGGAAGGGCGCAGTGCTGATCTGGCTGTGTCCACTCACCCACGGGAGACGGGCCGGCCGGGCGCAGTGCGGATCTGGCTGTGTCCACTCACCCACGGCAGACGAGCAGGCAGGGCGCAGTGCGGATCTGGCTGTATCCACTCACCAACGGGAGACGGGCAGGCAAGGCGCAGTGTGGATCTGGCTGTGTCCACTCACTCACAAGAGACGGGCAGAAAGGGCGCTGTGTGGATCTGGCTATGTCCACTGATCTACGGCAGACGGGCAGGCAGGGCGCAGTGCGGATGTGGCTGTGTCCACTCACCCACGGCAGACGGTCAGGCAGGGAGCAGTGCGGATCTGGCTGTGTCCACTCACCCACGGGAGACGGGCAGAGAGTGTGTCGTGTGGATCTGGCTATTCCCACTGACCCACGGCAGACGGGCAGGCAGGGCGCAATGCGGATCTGGCTGTGTACACTCACCCACGGCAGACGGTCAGGCAGGGCGCATTGCGGAGTTGGCTGTGTCCACTCACCCACGGGGGACAAGTAGCAAGGCGCAGTGTGGATCTGGCTGTGTCCACTCACCCACGGGAGACGGGCAGAGAGGGTCCTGTGTGGATCTGGCTATGTCAACTGACCCACGGCAGACGGGCAGGCAGGGCGCAGTGCGGATCTGGCTGTGTCCACTCACCCACGGCAGACGGGCAGGCAGAGCGCAGTGCGGATCTGGCTGTGTCCCCTGACCCACCGCAGACGGGCATGCAGGGCGCAGTGCGGATCTGGCTGTGTCCACTCTCCTACGGGAGACTGGCAGAAAATGCGCTGTGTGGATCTGGCTATGTCCAGTGACCCACGGCAGACGGGCAGGCAGGGCGCAGTGCGGATCTGCCTGTGTCCACTGACCCACGGCAGACGGGCAGGCAGGGCGCAGTGCGGATCTGGCTGTGTCTACTCACCCACGGGAGACGGGCAGACAAGGCGCAGTGTGGATCTGGCTATGTCCACTCACCCACGGGAGACGGGCAGAGAGGGTGCTGTGTGGATTTGACTATGTACACTGATCCACGGCAGACGGTCCGGCAGGGCGGTGTGCGGATCTGGCTGTGTCCACTCACCCACGGCAGATGGTCAGGAAGGGCGCAGTGCGGATCTGGCAGTGTCCACTCACCCACGGGAGACGGGCCGGCCGGGCGCAGTGCGGATCTGGCTGTGACCACTCACCCACGGCAGACGAGCAGGCAGGGCGCAGTGCGGATCTGGCTGTGTCCACTCACTCACAAGAGACAGGCAGAAAGGGCGCTGTGTGGATCTGGCTATGTCCACTGACCTACGGCAGACGGGCAGGCAGGGCGCAGTGCGGATGTGGCTGTGTCCACTCACCCACGGCAGACGGTCAGGCAGGGCGCAGTGCGGATCTGGCTGTGTCCACTCACCCACGGGAAACGGGCAGAGAGTGTGTCGTGTGGATCTGGCTATGTCCACTGACCCACGGTAGACGGGCAGGCAGGGCGCACTGCGGATCTGGCTGTGTCCACTCACCCACGGGAGACTGGCAGGCAGGGCGCAGTGCGGATCTGGCTGTGTCCACTCACCCACAGGAGACGGGCAGAGAGGATGCAGTGAGGATCTGGCTGTTTCCACTCACCCACGGGAGACGGGCAGGCAGGGCGCAGTGC
The DNA here is from genome assembly GCF_040939455.1 of Microcebus murinus. Classification (NCBI taxonomy): domain Eukaryota; kingdom Metazoa; phylum Chordata; class Mammalia; order Primates; family Cheirogaleidae; genus Microcebus; species Microcebus murinus. Next base: position 30,972,174 of record NC_134125.1, on the reverse strand, counting down.
GGATCTGGCTGTGTCCACTCACACACGGCAGACGGGCAGGCAGGGCTCAGTGCGGATCTGGCTGTGTCCACTCACCCACGGGAGACGGGCAGGCAGGGCGCAGTGTGGATCTGGCTGTGTCCACTCACCCACGGGAGACGGGCAGGCAGGGCGCAGTGCGGATCTGGCTGTGTCCCCTCACCGACGGCAGACGGTCAGGCAGGGCGCAGTGCGGATCTGGCTGTGTCCACTCACCCACGGGAGACTGGCAGGCAAAACACAGTGTGGATCTGGCTGTGTCCACTCACCCACGGGAGACGGGCAGAGAGGGTGCTGTGTGGATCTGTCAATGTCCACTGACCCACGGCAGACGGGCAGGCAGGGCGCAGTGCAGATCTGGCTGTGTCCACTCACCCATGGCAGATGGTGTGGCAGGGCGCAGTGCGGATCTGGCTGTGTCCACTCACCCACGGTAGACGGGCAGAGAGGGTGCTGTGTGTATCTGGCTACGTCCAGTGACCCACGGCAGACGGGCAGGCAGGGCGCAGTGCGGATCTGGCTGGGTCCACTCACCCACGGCAGGCGGGCAGCCAGAGCGCAGTGCGGATCTGGCTGTGTCTTCTGACCCACCGCAGACGGGCATGCAGGGCGCACTGCGGATCTGGCTGTGTCCACTCACCCACGGGAGACTGGCAGAAAATGCGCTGTGTGGATCTGGCTAAGTCCACTAACCCACGGCAGACGGGCAGGCAGGGCGCAGTGCGGATCTGGCTCTGTCCCCTCACCCACGGCAGACGGTCAGGCAGGGCGCAGTGCGGATCTGGCTGTGTCCACTCACCCAAGGGAGACGGGCAGGCAATGCGCAGTGTGGATCTCGCTGTGTCCACTCACCCACGGGAGACGGGCAGAGAGGGTGCTGTGTGTATCTGGCTATGTCAAGTGACCCACGGCAGACGGGCAGGCAGGGCGCAGTGCGGATCTGCCTGTGTCCACTGACCCACGGGAGACTAGCGGGCCGGGTGCAGTGCGGATCTGGCTGTGTCCACTCACCCACGGGAGACGGGCAGGCAAGGCGCAGTGTGGATCTGGCTGTGTCCACTCACTCACAAGAGACGGGCAGAAAGGGCGCTGTGTGGATCTGGCTATGTCCACTGACCTACGGCAGACGGGCAGGCAGGGCGCAGTGCGGATGTGGCTGTGTCCACCCACGGCAGTCGGTCAGGCAGGGCGCAGTGCGGATCTGGCTGTGTCCACTCACCCACGGGAGACGGGCAGAGAGGGTGTCGTGTGGATCTGGCTATTTCCACTGACCCACGGTAGACGGGCAGGCAGGGCGCAGTGCGGATCTGGCTGTGTCCCCTCACCCACGGCAGACGGTCAGGCAGGGCGCAGTGCAGATCTGGCTGTGTCCCCTCACCCACGGCAGACGGTCAGGCAGGGCGCAGTGCAGATCTGGCTGTGTCCACTCACCCAAGGGAGACAGGCAGGCAAGGCGCAGTGTGGATCTGGCTGTGTCCACTCACCCACGGGAGACGGGCAGAGAGGGTGCTGTGTGGTCTGGCTATGTCCACTGACCGACGGCAGAAGGGCAGGCACGGCTCAGTGCGGATCTGGCTGTGTCCCCTCACCAACGGCACACGGTCAGGCAGGGCGCAGTGCGGATCTGGCTGTGTCCACTCACCCACGGGAGACGGGCAGGCAGGGCGCAGTGCGGATCTGGCTGTGTCCACTCACCCACGGCAGACGGTCAGGAAGGGCGCAGTGCGGATCTGGCTGTGTCTACTCATCCACGGGAGACGGGCAGGCAGGGAGCAGTGGGGATCTGGCTGTGTCCACTCACCCACGGGAGACAAGCAGGCAAGGCGCAGTGTGGATCTGTCTGTGTCCACTCACCCACGGGAGACGGGCAGAGAGGGTGCTGTGTGGATCTGGCTATGTCCACTGACCCACGGCAGACGGGCAGGCAGGGTGCAGTGTGGACCTGGCTGTGTCCACTCACCCACGGGATACGGGCCAGCAAGGTGCACTGAGGATCTTGCTGTGACCACTCACAAACGGGAGACGGGCAGAGAGGGTGCCGTGTGGATCTGGCTATGTCCACTCACCCACGGGAGACGGGCAGGCAGGGCGCAGTGCGAATTAGGCTGTGTCCCCTCACCCACGGCAGACGGTCAGGCAGGGCGCAGTGTGGAATTGGCTATGTCCCCTCACCCACGGCAGACGGTCAGGCAGGGCGCAGTGCGGAATTGGCTATGTCCACTCACACACGGGAGACGGGCAGGCAGGGCGCAGTGCGGATCTGGCTGTGTCCACTCACCCAGGGGAGACGGGTAGGCAAAGCGCAGTGTGGATCTGACTCTGTCCACTCACCCACTGGAGACGGACAGGCACGGCGCAGTGCGGAATTGGCTATGTCCACTAACCCACTGGAGACGGGCAGGCAGGGCGCAGTGCGGATCTGGCTGTGTCCACTCACCCACGGGAGACGGGCAGGCAGGGCGCAGTGCGGATCTGGCTGTGTCCACTCACCCACGGCAGACGGGCAGGCAGGGCGCAGTGCGGATCTGGCTTTGTCCACTCACCCAGGGGAGACGGGTAGGCAAAGGGCAGTGTGGATCTGGCTGTGTCCACTCACCCAGGGGGGCGAGCAGAGAGTGTGCCGTGTGGATCTGGCTATGTCCACTGACCCACGGCAGACGGGCAGGCAGAGCGCAGTGTGGATCTGGCTGTCTCCACCCACCCACGGCAGACGGTCAGGAAGGGCGAAGTGTGGATCTGGCTGTGTCCACTCACCCACGGGAGACGGGCAGGCAGGGCGCAGTGTGGATCTTGCTGTGTACACTCACCCACGGGAGACGGGCAGAGAGGGTGCTGTGTTGATATGGCTATGTCCACTGACCCACGGCAGAAGGGCAGGCAAGGCGCAGTGCGGATCTGGCTGTGTCCAATCACCCACAGCAGACGGGCAGGCAGGGTGCAGTGTGGATCTGGCTGTGTCCACTCACCCACGGGAGACGGGCAGGCAAGGGGCACTGTGGATCTTGCTGTGAACACTCACCCACGGGAGACGGGCAGAGAGGGTGCTGTGTGGATCTAGCGATGTCCACTGACCCAAGGCAGACGGGCAGGCAGGGCGCAGTGGGGATCTGGCTGTGTTTCCTCACCCACGGCAGACAGTCAGGCAGGGCGCAGTGCGGATCTGGCTGTGTCCACTCACCCAAGGGAGACGGGTAGACAAGACGCAGTGTGGATCTGGCTGTGTCCACTCACCCACGAGAGACGGGCAGAGAGGGTGCTGTGTGGATCTGGCTATGTACACTGACACACGGCAGACGGGCAGGCAGGGTGCAGTGCGTATCGGGCTGTGTCCAATCACCCACGGCAGACGGGCAGGCAGGGCGCAGTGCGTATCGGGCTGTGTCCACTCACCCACGGCAGATGGTCTGGCAGGGGGCAGTGCAGATCTGCCTGTGTCCACTCACCCACGGGAGACGGGCAGAGAGGGTGCCGTTGTATCTGGCTACGTCCACTGACCCACGGCAGACGGGCAGGCATTGCGCAGTGCGGATCTGGCTGTGTCCACTCATCCACGGCAGACGGGCAGGCAGAGCGCAGTGCGGATCTGGCTGTGTCCACTGACCCACCGCAGACGGGCATGCAGGGCGCAGTGTGGATCTGGCTGTATCCACTCACCCACGGGAGACTGGCAGAAAATGCGCTGTGTGGATCTGGCTAAGTCCACTGACCCACGGCAGACGGGCAGGCAGGGCGCAGTGCGGATCTGGCTGTGTCCAATCACCCACGGCAGACGGGCAAGCAGGGCGCAGTGCGGATCTGACTGTGTCCACTCACCCACGGCAGATGGTCAGGCAGGGCGCAGTGCGGATCTGGCTGTGTCCACTCACCCACGGGAGACGGGTAGGCAAGGCGCAGTGTGGATCTGGCTGTGTCAACTGACCCACGGCAGATGGGCAGGCAGGGCGCAGTGCGGATCTGGATGTGTCCCCTCACTCACAGCAGACGGTCAGGCAGGGCGCAGTCTGGATCTGGCTGTGTCCACTCACCCACGGCAGACGGGCAGGCAGGGCTCAGTGCGGATCTGGCTGTGTCCACTCACCCACGGGAGACGGGCAGGCTAGGCGCAGTGTGGATCTGGCTGTGTCCACTCACCCACGGGAGACGGGCAGGCAGGGCGCAGTGCGGATCTGGCTGTGTCCCCTCACCCACGGGAGACGGGTAGGCAAAGCGCAATGTGGATCTGGCTGTGTCCACTCACCCACGTTAGACGGTCAGAGTTGGTGCCGTGTGGATCTGGCTGTGTCCACTCACCCACGGGAGACAGGCAGAGAGGGTGCTATGTGGAGGTGGCTATGTTCACTGACCCACGGCAGACGGGCAGGCAGGGCGCAGAGCGGATCTGGCTGTGTCCAATCACCCAGGGCAGACGGGCAGGCATGGCGCAGTGCGGATCTGGCTGTGTCCACTCACCCATTGGAGACGGGCAGGCAAGGCCCAGTGTGGATCTGGCTGTGTCCACTCACCCACAGGAGACGGGCAGAGAGGGTGCAGTGAGGATCTGGCTGTTTCCACTCACCCACGGGAGACGGGCAGGCAGGGCGCAGTGCGGATCAGGCTGTGTCCACTGACCCACGGCAGACGGGCAGGCAGGGCGCAGTGCGGATCTGGCTGTGTCCACTCACCCACGGCAGACGGGCAGGCAGGGCGAAGTGCGGATCTGGCTGTGTCCAATCACCCACGGCAGAGGGGCAGGCAGGGCGCAGTGCGGATCGGGCTGTGTCCACTCACACACGGCAGACGGGCAGGCAGGGCGCAGTGCGGATCTGGCTGTGTCCACTCACCCACGGGAGACGGGCAGGCAAGGCACAGTGTGGATCTGGCTGTGTCCACTCACCCACGGGAAACGGGCAGAGAGGGTGCTGTGTGGATCTGTCTATGTCCACTGACCCACGGCAGACGGGCAGGCAGGGCGCAGTGCAGATCTGGCTGTGTCCACTCACCCACGGCAGATGGTGTGGCAGGGCGAAGTGCGGATCTGGCTGTGTCCACTCACCCACGGTACACGGGCAGAGAGGGTGCCGTGTGTATCTGGCTACGTCCAGTGACCCACGGCAGACGGGCAGGCAGGTCGCAGTGCGGATCTGGCTGTGTCCACTCACCCACGGCAGACGGGCAGGCAGAGCGCAGTGCGGATCTGGCTGTGTCCCCTGACCCACCGCAGACGGGCATGCAGGGCGCAGTGCGGATCTGGCTGTGTCCAATCACCCACGGGAGACTGGCAGAAAATGCGCTGTGTGGATCTGGCTATGTCCAGTGACCCACGGCAGACGGGCAGGCAGGGCGCAGTGCGGATCTGCCTGTGTCCACTGACCCACGGCAGACGGGCAGGCAGGGCGCAGTGCGGATCTGGCTGTGTCTACTCACCAACGGGAGACGGGCAGGCAAGGCGCAGTGTGGATCTGGCTATGTACACTCACCCACGGGAGACGGGCAGAGAGGGTGCTGTGTGGATCTGACTATGTACACTGATTCACGGCAGACGGTCCGGCAGGGCGGTGTGCGGATCTGGCTGTGTCCACTAACCCACGGCAGACGGTCAGGAAGGGCGCAGTGCGGATCTGGCAGTGTCCACTCACCCACGGGAGACGGGCCGGCCGGGCGCAGTGCGGATCTCGCTGTGTCCACTCACCCACGGGAGACGGGCAGGCAAGGCGCAGTGTGGATCTGGCTGTGTCCACTCACTCACAAGAGACAGGCAGAAAGGGCGCTGTGTGGATCTGGCTATGTCCACTGACCTACGGCAGACAGGCAGGCAGGGCGCAGTGCGGATGTGGCTGTGTCCACTCACCCACGGCAGACAGTCAGGCAGGGCGCAGTGCGGATCTGGCTGTTTCCACTCACCCACGGGAGACGGGCAGAGAGGGTGTCTTGTGGATCTGGCTATGTCCACTGACCCACGGTAGACGGGCAGGCAGGGCGCACTGCGGATCTGGGTGTGTCCCCTCACCCACAGCAGACGGTCAGGCAGGGCGCAATGCGGATCTTGCTGTGTCCCCTCACCCACGGCAGACGGTCAGGCAGGGCGCAGTGCGGATCTGCCTGTGTCCACTCACCCAAGGGAGATGGACAGGCAAGGCGCAGTGTGGATTTGGCTGTGTCCACTCACCCACGGGAGACGGGCAGAGAGGGTGCTGTGTGGTCTGGCTATGTCCACTGACCGACGGCAGAAGGGCAGGCAGGGCGCAGTGCGGATCTGGCTGTGTCCCCTCACCAACGGCACACTGTCAGGCAGGGCGCAGTGCGGATCTGGCTGTGTCCACTCACTCACGGGAGACGGGCAGGCAGGGCGCAGTGCGGTTCTGGCTTTGTCCACTCACCCAGGGCCCACGGGCAGGCAGGGCGCAGTGCGGATCTGGCTGTGTCCACTCACCCACGGCAGACGGTCAGGCAGGGCGCAGTGCGCATCTGACTGTGTCCCCTCACCCACGGCAGACGGTCAGGCAGGGCGCAGTGCAGATCTGGCTGTGTCCACTCACCCAAGGGAGACAGGCAGGCAAGGCGCAGTGTGGATCTGGCTGTGTCCACTCACCCACGGGAGACGGGTAGAGAGGGTGCTGTGTGGTCTGGCTATGTCCACTGACCGACGGCAGAAGGGCAGGCAGGGCTCAGTGCGGATCTGGCTGTGTCCCCTCACCAACGGCACACGGTCAGGCAGGGAGCAGTGCGGATCTGGCTGTGTCCACTCACCCACGGGAGACGGGCAGGCAGGGCGCAGTGCGGATCTGGCTTTGTCCACTCACCCAGGGCAGACGGGCAGGCAGGGCGCAGTGCGGATATGGCTGTGTCCACTCACCCATGGGAGACGGGCAGGCAAGGCGCAGTGTGGATCTGGTGTGTCCACTCACCCACAGGAGACGGGCAGAGAGGATGCAGTGAGGATCTGGCTGTTTCCACTCACCCACGGGAGACGGGTAGGCAAGGCGCAGTGTGGATCTGGCAGTGTCCACTCACCCACGGGAGACGGGTAGAGAGGGTGCTGTGTGGATCTGGCTATGTCCACTGACCCACGGCAGACGGGCAGGCAGGGCGCAGTGCGGATCTGGCTGTGTCCAATCACCCAAGGCAGACAGTCAGGAAGGGCGCAGTGCGGATCTGGCTGTGTCTACTCATCCACGGGAGACGGGCAGGCAGGGAGCAGTGCGGATCTGGCTGTGTCCACTCACCCACGGGAGACGGGCAGGCAAGGCGCAGTGTGGATCTGTCTGTGTCCACTCACCCACGGGAGACGGGCAGAGACGGTGCTGTGTGGATCTGGCTATGTCCACTGACCCACGGCAGACGGGCAGGCAGGGTGCAGTGTGGACCTGGCTGTGTCCACTCACCCACGGGAGACGGGCCAGCAAGGTGCACTGAGGATCTTGCTGTGACCACTCACCCACGGGAGACGGGCAGAGAGGGTGCCGTGTGGATCTGGCTATGTCCACTCACCCACGGGAGACGGGCAGGCAGGGCGCAGTGCGAATTAGGCTGTGTCCCCTCACCCACGGCAGACGGTAAGGCAGGGCGCAGTGCGGAATTGGCTATGTCCACTCACCCAAGGGAGACGGGCAGGCAGGGCGCAGTGCGGATCTGGCTGTGTCCACTCACCCACGGGAGACGGGCAGGCAAAGCGCCGTGTGGATCTGACTGTGTCCACTCACCCACTGGAGACGGGCAGGCACGGCGCAGTGCGGAATTGGCTATGTCCACTCACCCACTGGAGACGGGCAGGCAGGGCGCAGTGCGGATCTGGCTGTGTCCACTCACCCACGGGAGACGGGCAGGCAGGGCGCAGTGCGGATCTGGCTGTGTCCACTCACCCACGGCAGACGGGCAGGCAGGGCGCAGTGCAGATCTGGCTTTGTCCACTCACCCAGGGGAGACGGGTAGGCAAAGGGTAGTGTGGATCTGGCTGTGTCCACTCACCCAGGGGGGGCGAGCAGAGAGTGTGCCGTGTGGATCTGGCTATGTCCCCTGACCCACGGCAGACGGGCAGGCAGAGCGCAGTGCGGATCTGGCTGTGTCCAATCACCCATGGCTGACGAGTAGGCAGGGCGTAGTGCGGATATGGCTTTGTCCACTCACCCACGGCAGATGGTCAGGCAGGGCGCAGTGTGGATCTGGCTATGTCCAGTCACCCACGGGAGACGGTCAGAGATGGTGCTGTGTGGATCTGGCTATGTCCACTGACCCACGGCAGAAGGGCAGGCAGGGCGCAGTGCGGATCGGGCTGTGTCCACTGACCCACGGCAGACGGGCAGGCAGGGCGCAGTGCGTATCTGGCTCTGTCCACTCACCCACGGGAGACGGGCAGCCAAGGCGCAGTGTGAATCTGGCTGTGTCCACTCACCCACGGGAGACGGGCAAGGGGGTGCTGTGTGGATCTGGCTATGTACATTGACACACGGCAGACGGGCAGGCAGGGCGGTGTGCGGATCTGGCTGTGTCCACTCACCCACGTAGACGGTCAGGAAGGGCGCATTGCGGATCTGGCTGTGTCCACTCACCCACGGGAGACGGGCAGAGAGGGTGCTGTGTGGATCTGGCTATGTCCACTGACCCACGGCAGACGGGCAGGCAGGGTGCAGTGTGGACCTGGCTGTGTCCCCTCACCCACGGTAGACGGTCAGGCAGGGCACAGTGCGGAATTGGCTATGTCCACTCACCCACGGGAGACGGGCAGGCAGGGCGCAGTGCGAATTAGGCTGTGTCCCCTCACCCACGGCAGACGGTAAGGCAGGGCGCAGTGCGGAATTGGCTATGTCCCCTCACCCACGGCAGACGGTCAGGCACGGCGCAGTGCGGAATTGGCTATGTCCACTCACCCACGGGAGACGGGCAGGCAGGGCGCAGTGCGGATCTGGCTGTGTCCACTCACCCAGGGGAGACGGGTAGGCAAAGCGCAGTGCGGATCTGGCTGTGTCCACTCACCCACGGCAGACGGTCAGGCAGGGCGCAGTGCGGAATTTTCTGTGTCCACTCACCCACGGGGGACAAGTAGTCAAGGCGCAGTGTGGATCTGGCTGTGTCCACTCACCCACGGGAGACGGGCAGAGAGGGTCCTGTGAGGATCTGCCTATATCCACTGACCCACGGCAGACGGGCAGGCAGGGCGCAGTGCGGGTCTTCCTGTGTCCACTCACCCACGGTAGACGGGAAGGCAGGGCGCACAGCGGATCTGGCTGTGTCCACTCACACATGGCAGACGGGCAGGCATGGCGCAGTGTGGATCTGGCTGTGTCCACTCACCCACGGGAGACGGGCAGAGAGGGTGCTGTGTGGATCTGGCTATGTACACTGACCCACGGCCGACGGGCAGGCAGAGCGCAGTGCGGATCTGGCTGTGTCCAAATACCCACGGCTGACGGGCAGGCAGGGCGCACTGCGGATCTGGCTGTGTCCACTCACCCTCGGCATACGGTCAGGCAGGGTGCAGTGCGGATCTGGCTGTGTCCACTCACCCACGGGAGACGGGTAGGCAAGGCGCAGTGGGGATCTGGCTGTATCCACTCACCCACGAGAGACGGGCAGAGAGGGTGCTGTGTGGATCTGGCTATATCCACTGACCCACGGCCGACGGGCAGGCAGGGCGCAGTGCGGATCTGGCTGTGTCTACTCACCCACGGGAGACGGGCAGGCAATGCGCAGTGTGGATCTGGCTGTGTCCACTCACCCACGGGAGACGGGTAGGCAAGGCGCAGTGGGGACCTGGCTGTATCCACTCACCCACGAGAGACGGGCAGAGAGGGTGCTGTGTGGATCTGGCTATATCCACTGACCCACGGCCGACGGGCAGGCAGGGCGCAGTGCGGATCTGGCTGTGTCCACTCACCCACGGCAGACGGTCAGGCAGGGCGCAGTGCGGATCTGGCTGTGTCCACTCACCCACGGGAGAGGGGCAGGCAAGGCGTAGTGTGGATCTGGCTGTGTCCACTCACCCACGGGAGACGGGGAGAGAGGGTGCTGTGTGGATCTGGCTATGTCCACTGACCCACGGCAGACGGGCAGGCAGGGCGCAGTGCGGATCTGTCTGTGTCCAATCACCCACGGCAGACAAGCAGGCAGGGCGCAGTGCGGATCTGGCTGTGTCCACTCACCCACGGCAGACGGTCAGGCATGGCGCAGTGCAGATCTGGCTGTGTCCACTCACCCACGGGAGACGGGCAGAGAGGGTGCCGTGTGGATCTGGCTATGTCCACTGACCCACGGTAGACGGGCAGGCAGGGCGCAGTGCGGATGTGGCTGTGTCCCCTCACCCACGGCAGATGGTCAGGCAGGGTGCAGTGCGGATCTGGCTGTGTCCACTCACCCACGGGAGACAGGTAGGCAAGGCGCAGTGTGGATCTGGCTGTGTCCACTCACCCACGAGAGATGGGCAGAGAGGGTACGGTGTGGATCTGGCTATGTCCACTGACCCACGGCAGACGGGCAGGCAGGGCGCAGTGCGGATCTGGCTGTGTCCACTCACCCAGGGGAGACGGGCAGGCAAGGCGCAGTGTGGATCTGGCTGTGTCCACTCACCCACGGGAGACGGGCTGAGAGGGTGCTATGTGGATCTGGCTATGTCCACTGACCCACGCCAGACGGGCAGGAAGGGCGCAGTGCGGATCTGGCTGTGTCCACTCACCGACGGCAGACGGTCAGGCAGGGCGCAGTGCGGATCTGGCTGTGTCCACTCACCCACGGGAGACGGGCAGGCAGGGCGCAGTGCGGATCTGGCTGTGTCCACTCACCGACGGGAGACGGGTAGGCAAGGCGCAGTGTGGATCTGGCTGTGTCCAATCACCCACGGGAGACTGGCAGAGTGGGTACTGTGTGGATCTGTCTATGTCCAGTGACCCACGGCAGACGGGCAGGCAGGGCGCAGTGCGGATCTGTCTGTGTCCACTCACCCACGGGAGATGGGTAGGCAAGGCGCACAGCGGATCTGGCTGTGTCCACTCACCCACTTGAGACGGGCCGGCAAGGCGCAGTGTGGATCTGGCTGTGTCCACACAGCAACCGGAGACGGGCAGGAACTGCGCAGTGTGGATGTGGCTGTGTCGACACACCCACGGGAGACGGGAGGCTGGGCGCAGTGTGAAACTGGCTGTGTCCACACACACACGGGAGACAAGCAGGCAGGGCGCAGTGTGGTTCTGGCTCTGTCCACTCACACACGGGAGGCGGGCAGGCAGTGGTGCAGTGTGGAACTGACTGTGTCCACACTCCCATGGGTGACGGGCAGGCAGGGCGCAGGGTGGAACTTGCCGTGTCCACACACCCATCGGAGACGGGCAGGTAGGGTGCTGTGCGGACGTGGCTGTTTCCACTCACCCACGGGAGACAGGCAGGAAGGGTGCTGTGCGGACGTGGCTGTGTCCACTCACCCACGGGAGACAGGCAGGCAGGGCAATGTGTGGAACTGGCTGTGACCATACACCCACGGGAGACGGGCAGGTAGGGATCTGTGTGGAACTGGCTGTGTCCACTCACCCACGGGATACTGGCATGCAGGGCGCAGTTGGAACTGGCTGTTTCTACACACCCACGGGAGATGGGCAGACAGGGCACAGTGTGGATAAGGCTGTGTCCACTCACCCACGGGAGAAGGGCAGACAGGGCACAGTGTGGAACTTTTTTGTCCACACATCCACGGGAGATGGGCGGGCAGGGCACAGTGTGGATGTGGCTGTGTCCTCTCACCCACGGGAGACAGGCAGGCAGGGCGCAGTGTGGATCTTGCCGTGTCCACACACCCACAGGAAACGGGCAGGCAGTTAGCAGTGTGGAAATGGCTGTGTCCATATACCCACGGGAGACAGGCAGGCAGGGATCTGTGTGGAACTGGCTGTGTCCACTCACCCATGGGAGAGGGGCAGGCAGGGCGCTGTGTGGATCTGGCTGTGTCCACGCACCCACGGGAGACGGGCAGGAGGGCTCTGTGTGGAACTGGCCTTGTCCACTCACCCACGGGAGCTAGGCACGCAGGGCGCAGTGTGGATGTGGCTGTGTCCACTCACCCAAGGGTGACGAGCAGGCAGGGCACTGTGTGGAACTGGCTGTGTCCACACACCAACCGGAGACTGGCAGGCAGGGCGCAGTGTGGTTCTGGCTGTGTCCATTCACAGACGGGAGACGAGCAGACAGGGCGCAGTGTGGAACTGGCTGTGTCCACAAACCCACGGGAGACAAGCAGGCAGGGCGCAGTGTGGATCTGGCTTTGTCCACTCACCTAAGGGAGACCGGCAGGCAGAGCGCATTGTGGAAATGGCTGTGTCCACACACCCACGGGAGACGGGTAGGCAGGACTTTTTGTGGAAATGGCTCTGTTCACTCACCCACGGGTATCGGGCAGGCAGGGCGCAGAGTGGATGTGGCTGTGTCCACTCACCCATGGGAGACGGGCAGACAGGGCACAGTGTTGAACTGGCTGTGTCCACACACCCACGGGAGACGGGCAGGCAGGGCGCAGTGTGGATGTAGCTGTGTCCTCTCACTCACGGGAGACGGGCAGACAGGGCGCAGTGTGGAACTGGCTGTGTCCACGCACCCACGGGAGACAGGCAGGAGGGCTCTGTGTGGAACTTCCTGTGTCCACACACCCACAGGAGACGGGCAGACAGGGTGCAGTATGGAACTGGCTGTGTCCACACACTGACGGGAGACGGGCAGGCAGGGCGCAGTGTGTATCTGGCTGTGTCCACTCATGCATGGGTGACGAGCAGACGGGCGCAGTGTGGAACTGGCTGTGTCCATACACCCACGGGAGACGGGTAGGTAGGGATCTGTGTGGAATTGGCTGTGTCCACTCACCCACGGGAGAGTGACAGGCAGGGGTCAGTGTGCATGTGGCTGTGTCCACTCACCCACCGAAAACGGGCAGGCAGGGCGCAGTGTGTAACTGACTGTGTCCACACACCCTCGGGAGATGGGCAGGGAGGGTGCAGTGTGGATCTGGTTGTGTCCACTCACCCATGGGAGACGGGCACGCAGGGCGCAGTGTGGATCTTGCCATGTCCACACACCCACGGGAGATGGGCTGGCAGGGCGCTGTGTGGATCTGGCTGTGTCCACACACCCACGGAAGACGGGCAGGCAGGGTGCTGTGTAGAACTAGCTGTGTCCACTCACCAACAGCAGATGGGCAGGCAGGGCGCAGAGTGGATGTGGCTGTGTCCACTCACACACGGGAGACGGGCAGGCAGGGTGCAGTGTGGATCTTGCCATGACCACACAGCCATAGGAGACTGGCAGACAGGGCGCAGTGTGGATGTGGCTGTGTCCACTCACCCACGTGAGACGGGCAGGCAGGGCGCAGTGTGGAACTGGCTGTGTCCACACACCCTTGGGAGATGGGTAGTCAGGGCGGAGTGTGGATCTGGCTGTGTCCACACACCCACGGGAGACAGGCGGGCAGGGTGTTGTGTGGATATGGCTGTTTCCACACACCTATGGGAGACGGGCAGGCAGGGCGCAATGTAGAAATGGCTGTTTCCACAAACCCATGGGAGACGGTCAGGCAGGGCGCTGTGTGGATCTGGCTGTTTCCAAACACCACGGGAGACAGGCAGGCTGGGCGGCGTATGGATCTGGCTATGTCCACACACCCATGGGAGATGGGCATGCTAGGCGCAGTGTGGAACTGTCTGTGTCCACACACCCACGGGAGACGGGCAGGCAGGGCACAGTGTGGATGTGGCTTTGTCCACTCACCCATGGGAGATGGGCAGGCCGTGCGCTGTGTCGATCTCGGTGTGTCCACGCACCCATGTGGGACCGTCTGGCAGGGTGCTGTGTGGATCTGGCCGTGTCCACACACCCACGGGAGATGAGCAGGCAGGGCACAGTGTGGAACTTGCTGTGTCCACATACCCACTGGAGACTGGCAGGAAGGGCGCTGTGTGGACATCGCTGTTTCCACTGAACCACTGGAGATGGGCAGGCAGGGCGCTCTGTGGACGTGGCTGTGTCCACTCTCCCAAAGGAGACGGGCAGGCAGGGTGCAGTGTGGATCTTGCAGTGTCCACACACCCACAGGAGACGGGCAGGCAGGGCGCAGTGTGGAACTGGCTTTGTGCACTCACCCATGGGTGACGGGCAGACAGGGCGCAGTGTGGATGTGGCTGAGTCCACTCACCCACGGGAGACGGTCAGGCAGGGCGCAGTGTGGATCTTGCCGTGTCCACACACCCACGGGAGACGGGCAGGTAGGGCGAAGTGTGGATCTTGTCGTGTCCACAAACCACCGAGGATGTGCAGGCAGGGCGCAGTGTGGAACTGGCTTTGTGCACTCACCCATGGGTGACGGGCAGACAGGGCGCAGTATGGATGTGGCTGTGTCCACTCACACACGGGAGACGGGCAGGCAGGGTGCAGTGTGGATCTTGCCGTGACCACACAGCCATAGGAGACTGGCAGACAGGGCGCAGTGTGGATGTGGCTGTGTCCACTCACACACGGGAGACGGGCAGGCAGGGTGCAGTGTGGATCTTGCCGTGACCACACAGCCATAGGAGACTTGCAGGCAGGGCGCAGTGTGGATCAGACTATGTCCACTCACCCATGCGTGACGGACAGGCAGGGCGCAGTGTGGATCTTACCGTGTCCACACTCCCACGGCAGACTTGCAGGCTAGGCGCAGTGTGGATCGCGCTGTGTCCACTCACCCATGAGTGATGGGCAGGAAGGGCACAGTGTGGAACTGGCTGTGTCCACACACGCACCGGAGACGGGCAGGCAGGGCTCTGTGTGGAACTCGCTGTGACCACACACCCACAGGAGACGGGCAGGCAGGGCGCAGTGTGGAACAGGCTGTGTCCACACACCCACCAGAGAAGGGCCGGCAAGGCTCTGTGTAGAACTGGCTGTGTCAACACACCCACGGGAGACGGACAGGCAGGGTGCAGTGTGGATCTGGCTGTGATCACTCACCCATGGGTGACGGGCAGGCAGGGTGCAGTGTGGAAATGGCTGTGTCCACACACACACCAGAGATGGGAAGGCAGGGCCCTGTGTGGTTGTGGCTGTCTCCACTCACACATGGGAGACGGGCAGGCAGGGTGCTGTGTGGATGTGGCTGTGTCAACACACCCACGGGAGACGGGCAGGGTGGGCCCCGTGTGGATCTGGCTGTGTCCACACACCCATGGAAGATGGGCAGGCAGGGTGCTGTGTGGATCTGGCTATGTCCACTCACACACGGGAGACGGGCAGGCAGGGCACTGTGTGGAACTGGCTGTATCCACTCACCCATGGGAGACAGGCAGACAGGGCGCTGTGTAGATCTGTCTGTGTCCACTCACTCATGGGAGACGGGCTGGCAGGGTGCAGTGTGGAAATGGCTGTGTCCACACACCCACGGGAGACGGGCAGGCAGGTCGCAGTGTGGATCTGGCTGTG
Source organism: Microcebus murinus (assembly GCF_040939455.1). NCBI lineage: Eukaryota > Metazoa > Chordata > Mammalia > Primates > Cheirogaleidae > Microcebus > Microcebus murinus. The sequence goes on along the minus strand of NC_134125.1, from coordinate 30,956,757 downwards.
TCCACTCACACATGGGTGACGGGCAGGCAGGGCGCAGTTTGGAACCGGCTGTGTCCACACACCCATCGGAGACGGGCAGGCAGGGCGCTGTGTGTATGTGGCTGTCTCCACTCACCCACGGAAGTTGGGCAGGCAGGGCGCAGTGTGTAACTTGCCGTGTCCATACTCGCATGGGAGACGGGCAGGCAGGGCGCAGTGCTGATGTGGCTGTGTCCACTCACCAACGGGAGACGGTCAGGTAGTGCACAGTGTGGAACTGGCCGTGTCCATACTCCCACGGGAGACGGGCAGGCAGGGCACAGTGTGGAACTGGCTGTGTCCACTCACCCACGGGAGACAGGCAGGAAGGGCGCAGTGTGGAACTTGCTGTGTCCCCACACCCACCGACGTCGGGCTGGTAGGGCGTTGTGTGGAACTGCCTGTGTCCACACACCCATGGAAGACAGTCAAACAGGGAGCCTTGTGGATCTGGCTGTGTCCACTCACCCATGGTAGACGGGCAGGCAGGGCGCTGTGTGACTGTGGCCGTGTCCACTCATCCACGGGAGACGGGAGTCTGGGCGCCCTGTGGATGTTGCCGTGTCCACACACCCACGGGAGCCGGCCAGGGAGGGCGCTATCTGGATCTGGCTTTGTCCTTTTCCCCATGGGAGACGGGCAGGCAGGGCGCTTTGTGGAACTTGCTTTTTCCACATACCCATGGGAGACGGTCAGAAAGGGTGCTGTGTGGATGTGGCTGTGTCCACTCACCAACGGGAGACGGGCAGGCTGGGCGCCGTTTGGATCTGGCTGTGTCCAAACACCCATGGGAGACGGGTAGGCAGGGCGCTGTGTGGATATGGGTATGTCTACACACCCACCGGAGACGGGCAGGCAGGGCGCTGTGTGGATTTGGCTGTGTCCACTAACCCACGGGAGACGGGCAGGCAGGGTGCTGTGGGGATCTGGCTGTGTCCACTCACACATGGGAGACGGGCAGGCAGGGCGCTGTGTGGATCTGGCTGTGTCCACTCACCCACGGGAGACGGGCAGGCTGGGCGCCGTTTGGATCTGGCTGTGTCCAAACACCCACTGGAGACGGGCAGGCAGGGCGCTGTGTGGATTTGGCTGTGTCCACTAACCCACGGGAGACGGGTAGGCAGGGTGCTGTGGGGATCTGGCTGTGTCCACTTACCCACGGGAGATGGGCTGGCAGGGTGCAGTGTGGATCTTGCCGTGTCCACACACCCATGGGGGACGGTCAGACAGGGTGCCAGACCTTTGGTCTGACACCTGACAGTCCAGATGCCACGCATGCTGCGGCGTGGCGGCGGTGTCACGGCTCGGGACAAGAGGAGGCCCCACGGTGCGGGCTGGGGAGCCTGGCACCGCGACGGGCGCTGAGGGTGGGGGTGACCCCCCTGACCGCCGCCGCGCTCCCAGAAAGGGGACAGAACAAGAGGCAAAAAAAAAAAAAAAAAAAAAAAACAAAAGCCTACGGCACCGGTATTCCCAGGCAGTCTCCCATCCAAGTACTAACCAGGCCCGACCCTGCTTAGCTTCGGAGATCAGCCGAGACCGGGCGCGTTCAGGCCTGCGTGGCCGGAGAGGGTGGAGGGCGCCCCTGTCCCGCTCAAGAAGCCGAGCCTCTCTGCGCTTCCCCTCGCCGGGCCTGTTGAGTTCGCCAGCCAGGTCCGGCGGACTCCGCGGGACTGGGGAGAGGGGCGGGGCGGCGTGGGGGGCTGTCCAGACACACACACACACACACACACACACACACACACATACACACACACGAGATGGGCCTCCACGGCTGGACCCGCCAAGGTGGAGACCTTCCAGCCCCCCTCCTCTCCTCCCCTCCTTCACCTACCCGCCCCCACCCCCAGCACGCCGCCCTGGCTGACTGCGCACGCGCACGGGGCGCTCGACCTTTGCCCCCAGCCAGGGGCCGCCCTCCCCCACAAACCCTTTCAGCTGTGACCCCCGCCCTGTGCGTGGGCTGCTGCCTATTCCCCATGGCCAGGGCTGGGGCACAGCGCATGGGGGAGGGGAGCGAGTGTAGGGGCGTCTCTCCGGATGTGTCCCATGGGTGGGGTGGGGTGGGGTGGGGTGGTTTGGGGGGCTCTGAAGAAATCAATCCCCTCCATCTCCTCCCTCTGGAAAACACCCAAGCCCTTGGAGAACTGCCCGCACCGCTACCGTGGGGGCCGGGACCCTCCTCTGTGTCCTCCTGTGGCCCAGTCCAAGGGGCCTGGGCCTGGCCAGGGCTGCATTGGACCCCGACCACCCTGGCGTGTGCACTCGCTAGAAATCGGCGATTAGATATTGGATTCCAGCTTCATTGAGGTCATTTCACTAATGAGTGCACCAGAAAGAGTTTCCTAAACCATCTGTGAGGGTGGCAACTGAAAGAGAATTTTAAAGCTGACAGAATAGGCGAGGGAAGGCATAGGAGATTTCCACACCCAGCAAGGAAGACTTTCCCGAAATGGAAGAAAGAAACGAGCAAACAGAGACACCGGTAGCCCGCCCGGATCAGAGTCTGCCCCTGAGAGAAAGTACCCTGACCAGGTTCACCCGTGGGTGGGTGGCGAGCTAGCGGCATTCAGAAGAGCGAGGCCCGCAGTCTGTGCGGAAGACACCTGCACTCGGGTGTGTGTGGCGGCACGATTCACAAGCAGCTCCAGATGTTAAACCAAGGAGAAGCCAGGGAGTTCCCAACGCCCCAGGTGTCCTCAGCCCACGACCGGCTGCTGTGGGAATGCGAAGCCCGGCTCCTTGTCTCAGAGCGGGACAACCAGGAGGTGTGATGTACACCCCGGGGTTCCCAGGAGGATCAGGCTGAAGCTGGGACTTGGCCTCAAAGTGTCCCCTCGCCTGGCCACCCCCTTCCCCTTCCTGCTCCTCTACTCCTGGTGCCCCTCCATCCAGGGGCCAGACCTTAAAGAGTCACCGCAAGAGAATCCTGGTCCCAAAGGAGCCTTCTGGGGGACCCGTGCTGAGAGAGCTTGTGGGCATGGCCTGCTGGGGCTCTGCCTGACCCAGGGCTGAGAGATGCAACCTCCCAGCTCTGGGTCCCTGCAGGAACTGTTGGCAAGCACAGGGCCAGTCCTCCAAAGGCCCAGGTGCAGGGAGCCCAGGCCAAGCAGCCTGTGGAAGAAGCCACTTGCCGTGCCACCCCGGGAACACCACTGCAGGCCCCGGCCCTTCCCACCTCCTCCTCCTCCCCCCCCGCCCCCCCCGCCCGACATGGCGCAGGGCTCAGAGACACCTCAGACTCTTGCTACCCAAAGTGCAAAGGGCATCAGTTGCTCCTCCAAACCCCCCGCCCAGCAGACCACGTTGTCCAGCCAGCCCCCGGGCCTCCCTGGGGTACCCAGCACAAAAGTGCAGACACCCACCGGACCCTCAATCTCAGTTTTCCGATGTTTTTGCCACTCTAAGGACCCGCAGGCCAGCTGGGCCTTCTGGCAGGACAGAGAGCCCCGGAATCCGACGTGGAGAGCTGGGTGTGGAGAGCTGCGTGTACGTCCCCATCAGGAGGCCGTCCCCACCTCCGCCGCTCTCCCCTCGCGCAGGGCCTCAGGGAAGACACCAGGCTGGGCCCCCACGGCACAGCGGGGGCACGTCCCCCACACGCGACTTAGGGATGGCTGCTCGAGACTGCTGCGTCCACCCTGCTGCCGGGTTTCTGGAGGGCTTCCTGGAAGCAGCGTCCACACCAAGCCCTTGGAAGGCCCAGGCGACGGGGGAGCCGGTCATGCAGGGGCCGAGGATGGTGACGGGCAAGGAGGAGCATGTCAGGCAGGGGCCGAAGACGGTGACCGTGACCGTGACGGGCCGGGTAGGAAGGAGCCGTTCAGGCAGGGGCCGAGGACGGTGACGGGCCTGGCCGGGGAGGAGTGCGTCAGGCAGGGGCACAGGAGACGGGCGGGGTAAGGGTTAGGGTTACAGTTAGGGCACAATTCACAATCGCAAAGATGTGGAAGCGACCCGAGTGCCCATCCATCCAGGAGTGCATTAATAAAATCTGGCGCGTGGACACCACGGAGTGCCATTCGGCTATGAGGAGCAGCGGTGAGAGGGCACCTCTCGTGGTTCTCCTGGCCAGAGCTGGAACCCGTTCCAGTAAGTCAAGTATCCCAAGAATGGACACACGAGCACCACGTGAGCGCGCTCACCAGCAAATTGGTACGAACGGATGGACACCTAAGTGGACACAGAGGAATCACCTTCATCGGGTGGGTGTCGGGCGGGCGGGGGGAGGGGATGGGCATACACATCCATTAGGAATGGGGTGGGTGCGCACCGACTGGGGGATGGGCGCACTTGAAGCTAATGACCGGAGGGGGGAGGCTGGGAGAGGGCAACGTACCCGACCTTAACATTGGTACCCCCACAATACGCTGGCACAACATGAGAGGTAAATGAATAAGAACACAGGGGGGAGGGGGGCACGGGCAACACATGTCACCTGGATACTTGTACTCCCATCAACTGCTTGAAAAGAGAGAGAAAAGAAAATGCAATAATAGAGGTAAGAGACACTTTTTAAAAATAATGAATCCGAAGAGAAAAGTAAAAGGAGGCCTGTGGAGCAGGTCTGGGTGTGACTCCGGATCCCCCAACATCAGGTGCCACCACCAAAGATTCCTACGTGTAGCCCATAGAACCCCAAAAGGAACGGGACGAGTTCTGGTCACATACTCCCTCAAAATGACATCCTGGCCTTCTTCTGGAACTCCCTCCCCTCTCAGCCTCTCAAGGTTTCCTCCAGCGTGTCGGTTCCCACAGACCAGACCTTTGGTCTGACACCTGACAGTCCAGATGCCAGGCATGCTGTCGCGTGGCGGCGGTGTCGCGGCTCGGGACAAGAGGAGGCCCCACGGTGCGGGCTGGGGTGCCAGGCACCGCGGCGGGCGCTGAGGGTGGGGGTGACCCCCACCCCGGTCCGCCGCCGCGCTCCCAGAAAGGGGACAGAACAAGAGGCAAAAAAAAAAAAAGCAGCAGCAGCCTACCGCACCCGGTATTCCCAGGCGGTCTACATCCAAGTACTAACCAGGCCCGACCCTGCTTAGCTTCGGAGAACAGACAAGATCCGGCGCGTTCAGGGTGGTGTGGCCCTAGACGGCGGAGAGCGCCCCTGCCACGCTCAAGAAGCGGAGCCTCTCTGTGCTTCCCCGCCGCCTCCTCCCTCCCCAGGCCCCGCGCTGGGCTGGGACTGTTGAGTTCGCTGGCCCGGTCCAGCGGGCTCCGAGGGACAGGGGTGATGGGCGGGGCGGGGCGGGCCGGGGTGGGGAGCTGTCTCTCTATACACACCCACACGCACTCACACTCACTCAACAAGATGCGATTCCACGGCTGGACTTGCCAAGGTGGAGACCTTCCAGCCCCCCTCCTCTCCTCGCCTGGCCTACTTCACCTACCAGCTGCCCAACCCCCAGCGAGTCTCCGCCGCTGCCACTGCTGACTGGGCATGTGCAGGGCTCTCGCCCTTTGACCCCAGCCAGGGGCCGCCCTCCCCCACAACCCCTTTCAGCTGTGCCCCCCCAGCCCTGTGGGTGGGCTGCCCCCTATTCCCCCAGACCAGGGCCAGGGCACAGCGCAAAAGGGAGGGGAGCGAGTGTATGGGGCGTCTCTCTCTCTCTCACTCTCTCTCTCTCTCTCTCTCTTGGGATGTGTCCCATGGGTGGGGTGGGGTGGCGTGGTTTGTGTGGCGCTGAAGAAATCAGTCCCCTCCATCTCCTACCTCTGGAAAATGCCCAAGCCCTTGGAGAACTGCCCGCACCGCTACCGTGGGGGCCGGGACCCTCCTCTGTGTCCTCCTGTGGCCCAGTCCAAGGGGCCTGGGCCTGGCCGGGGCTGCATTGGACCCCGACCACCCTGGCATGTGGACTCGCTAGAAATCGGCGATTAGATATTGGATTCCAGCTTCATTGAGGTCATTTCACTAATGAGTGCACCGGAAAGAGTTTCCTAATCCATCTGTGCGGGTGGTAACTGAAAGAGAATTTTAAAGCTGACAGAATAGGTGAGGAAAGGCATAGGAGATTTCCACACCCAGTAAGGAAGCCTTTCCCGAAATGGAAGAAAGAAACGAGCAAACAGAGACACCGGTAGTCCGATCGGATCAGAGTCTGCCCCTGAGAGAAAGTACCCTGACCAGGTTCACCCGTGGGTGGGTGGCGAGCTAGCGGCATTCAGAAGAGCGAGGCCCGCAGTCTGTGCGGAAGACACCTGCACTCGGGTGTGTGTGGTGGCACAATTGACAAGCAGCTCAGATGTTAAACCAAGGAGAAGCCAGGGAGTTCCCAACGCCCCAGGTGTCCTCAGCCCACGACCGGCTGCTGTGAAAATGCGAAGCCCGGGTCCCGGTCTCAGAGCGGGACAACCAGGAGGTGTGATGTACACCCCGGGGTTCCCAGGAGGATCAGGCTGAAGCTTGGACTTGGCCTCAAAGTGTCCCCTCACCTGGCCACCCCCTTCCCCTCCTGCTCCTCTACTCCTGGTGCCCCTCCACCCAGGGGCCAGACCTTAAAGAGTCACCCGCAAGAGAATCCTGGTCCCAAAGAAGCCTTCTGGGGGACCCGTGGTGAGAGAGGTTGTGGGCATGGCCCGCTGGGGCTCTGCCCGACCCAGGGCTGGGAGATGCAACCTCCCAGCTCTGGGTCCCTGCAGGAAGTGTCAGCAAGAACAGGGCCAGTCCTCCAAAGGCCCAGGTGCAGGGAGCCCAGGCCGAGCAGCCTGTGGAAGAAGCCACATGCCGTGCCACCCCGGGAACACGACTGTAGGTCACGGCCCCTGCCACCTCCTCCTCCTCCTCCTCCTCTCCCCGACATGGAGCAGGGCTCAGAGACACCTCAGATGCTGCTAGCAAAGTCCAAAGGGCATCAGTTGCTCCTCCAAAGCACACCCCCGACCCCCAGCAGGCCCCGTTGTCCAGCCAGCCCCTGGGCCTCCCTGGGGTGCCCGGCACAAAAGTGCAGACACCCACCTGACTGGCAATATCAGCTTGAGGACGTTTCTGCCACTCTAAGGACCCGCAGGCCAGCTGGGCCTCCGGGCAGGACAGAGAGCCCCGGAATCCGACGCGGAGAGCTGGGCGTACGTCCCCACCAGGAGGCGGTCCCCACCTCCAGGGCTCTCTCCTCGCGGGGAGCGGCAGCCGCAGGGCCTCAGAGAAGACACCAGGCTGGGCCCCTGCGGCACAGTGGGGGCACGTGCCCCGCGCGCGACTTAGCGAGGGCTGCGCGAGACTGCTGCGGCCGGCCGCCCGGCTGCCGGGTTCCTGGAGGGCTTCCTGGAAGCAGTGTCCACACCAAGCCCTCGGAAGGCCCAGGCGACGGAGGAGCCCGTCAGGCAGGGGCCTAGGTGGGGAGGAGCGAGTCAGGCAGGGGCCAAGGTGATGGGCAGGGCGGGGAGGAGCGTGTCTCGCAGGGGCAGAGGACGGTGACAGGCCGGGCGGGAAGGAGCCGGTCAGGCAGGGGACGAGGACAGTGACGGGCCTGGCGGGGGAGGAGCGCCTCAGGCAGGGGCAGAGGAGACGGGCTGGGTAGGGGTCAGGGTTACAGTTAGGGCGCCATTCACAATCGCAAAGATGTGGAAGCGCCCCGAGTGCCCATCGATCCACGGGTGCATTAATAAAATGTGGCACGTGGACACCACGGAGTGCCGTTCAGCTATGAGGAACAGCGGTGAGAGGGCACCTCTCGTGTTCTCCCGGCCAGAGCTGGAACCCGTTCCAGTAAGCCAAGTGTCCCAAGAACGGACAAAAGAGCGCCACGTGCGCGCGCTCGCCAGCAGATTGGTAGGAACCGATGGACACCTAAGTGGACACAGAGGAATCGCCTTCATCGGGTGGGTGTCGGGCAGGCGTGGGGAGGGGATGGGCATGCACATCCATTAGGAATGGGGTGGGTGCGCACCAACCGGGGCATGGGCGCACTTGAAGCTCTGACCCGAGGGGGGAGGAGGGGACAGGGCGTTGCAGCTGACCTTAACATTGGTACCCCCACCATACGCTGGGAGAAAATGAGAAATAAATGAATCAGAAAACGGGAGGGAGGGGGGCACGGGCAATACATGTCACCTCAATACGTGGACTCCCATGATCTGCTCGGAAAGAGAGAGAAAAGGAAATGTAATCATAGAGATAAGACACACCTTTTCAGAAAATGAATCCGAAAAGAAAAGTAAAATGAGGCCTGTGGAGCAGGTCTGGGTGTGACTCCGGATCCCCCAACATCCAGTGCCACCACCAAAGATTCCTACGTGTAGCCCGTAGAACCCCAAAAGCAACGGGACGAGTTCTGGTCACATACTCGCTCAAAATGACGTCCTGGAATTCTCCTGGAACTCCCTCCCCTCTCAGCCTCTCAAGGTTTCCTCCAGCGTGTCGGTTCCCACAGACCAGACCTTTGGTCTGACACCTGACAGTCCAGATGCCACGCATGCTGCCGCGTGGCGGCGGTGTCACGGCTCAGGACAAGAGGAGGCCCCACGGTGCGGGCTGGGGCGCCTGGCACCGCGACGGGCGCTGAGGGTGGGGGTGATCCCCCTGACCGCCGCCGCGCTCCCAGAAAGGGGACAGAACAAGAGGCAAAAAAAAAAAAAAAAAGCCTACGGCACCGGTATTCCCAGGCGGTCTCCCATCCAAGTACTAACCAGGCCTGACCCTGCTTAGCTTCGGAGATCAGAGGAGACCGGGCGCGTTCAGGCCGGCGTGGCCGGAGATGGCGGAGGGCGCCCCTGCCCCGCTCAAGAAGCCGAGCCTCTCTGCGCTTCCCCTCGCCGGGCCTGTTGCGTTCGCCGGCCGGGTCCAGCGGACTCCGCGGGACTGGGGAGAGGGGCGGGGCGGCGTGGGGGGCTGTCCAGACACACACACACACACACACACACACACACACACACACACACACACACACACACACGAGATGGGCCTCCACGGCTGGACCCGCCAAGGTGGAGACCTTCCAGCCCCCCTCCTCTCCTCGCCTCCTTCACCTACCTGCCCCCCACCCCCAGTGCGCCGCCACTGCTGACTGCGCACGCGCACGGGGCGCTCGACCTTTGCCCCCAGCCAGGGGCCGCCCTCCCCCACAAACCCTTTCAGCTGTGCCCCCCGCCCTGTGCGTGGGCTGTAGCCTATTCCCCATGGCCAGGGCTGGGGCACAGCGCATGGGGGAGGGGAGCGAGTGTAGGGGCGTCTCTCTCTCTCTCTCTCTCTCTCTCTCTCTCTCTCCATGTGTCCCATGGGTGGGGTGGGGTGGCGTGGTTTGTGTGGCGCTGAAGAAATCAGTCCCCTCCATCTCCTACCTCTGGAAAACGCCTAAGCCCTTGGAGAACTGCCCGCACCGCTACCGTGGGGGCCGGGACCCTCCTCTGTGTCCTCCTGTGGCCCAGCCCAAGGGGCCTGGGCCTGGCCGGGGCTGCATTGGACCCCGACCACCCCGGGGTGTGCACTTGCTAAAAATCGGCGATTAGATATTGGATTCCAGCTTCATTGAGGTCATTTCACTAATGAGTGCACCGGAAAGAGTTTCCTAATCCATCTGTGAGGGTGGCAACTGAAAGAGAATTTTAAAGCTGACAGAATAGGTGAGGAAAGGCATAGGAGATTTCCACACCCAGTAAGGAAGCCTTTCCCGAAATGGAAGGAAGAAACGAGCAAACAGAGACACCGGTAGTCCGATCGGATCAGAGTCTGCCCCTGAGAGAAAGTACCCTGACCAGGTTCACCCGTGAGTGGGTGGCGAGCTAGCGGCATTCAGAAGAGCGAGGCCCGCAGTCTGTGCGGAAGACACCTGCACTCCGGTGTGTGTGGCGTCACGATTCACAAGTAGCTCCAAATGGTACCAAAAAGGGAAGCCAGGCAGTTCCCGACGCCCCAGATGTCCTCAGCCCAGGACTGGCTGGTATGGGAACGCGAAGCCCGGCTCCTGGTCTCAGAGCGGGACAGCCAGGAGGTGTGATGTACAGTTCGGGGGTGCCCAGGAGGATGAGGCTGAAGCTGGGACTTGGCCTCAAAGTGTCCCCTCGCATGGGCAGCCCCTTCCTCTTCCGGCTCCTCTGCTCCTGGTGCCCCTCCATCCAGGGGCCAGACCTCAAAATTCACCCGCAGGAGAATCCTGGTCCCAAAGCAGCCTTCTGGGGGACCCGTGCTGAGAGAGGTTGTGGGCATGGCCCGCTGGGGCTCTGCCTGACCCAGGGCTGGGAGATGCAACCTCCCACCTCTGGGTCCCTGCAGGAAGTGTCGGCAAGAACAGGGCCGGTCCTCCAAAGGCCCAGGTGCAGGGAGCCCAGGCCGAGCAGCCTGTGGAAGAAGCCTCCAGGGCTCAGAGACACCTCAGACACTGCTACCAAAGTCCTAAGGGCATCACTTGCTCCTCCAAAGCCTCCGAGCAGACCGCGTTGTCCAGCCAGCCCCTGGGCCTCCCTGGGGTGCCCAGCACAAAAGTGCAGACAGCCACCGGACTCGCAATATCAATTTGAGGATGTTTCTGCCACCCTGAGGACCCGCAGGCCAGCTGGGACTCCGGGCAGGACAGAGAGCCCCGGAATCCGACGTGGAGAGCTGCATGTACGTCCCCATCAGGATTCGGCCCCCACCTCCGCGGCAAGGCTCTCCCCTTGTGGGGAGTGGCAGCCACAGAGCCTCAGGGAAGACACCAGGCTGGGCCCCCGCGGCACAGCCGGGGCACGTCCCCCGCATGTGAGTCGTCGCGGCCGCCCTGCTGCCGGGTTCCTGGAGGGCTTCCTGGAAGCAGCGTCCACACCAAGCCCTTGGAAGGCCCAGGGGATGGAGGAGCCCGTCAGTCAGGGGCCGAGGACGGTGACGGTGACGGGCCGGGCGGGAAGGAGCAGGCAGGGGCAGAGGAGACGGGCTGGGTAAGGGTTAGGGTTACAGTCAGGGCACAATTCACAATCGCAAAGATGTGGAAACGACCCGAATGACCATCGATCCACGGGTGCATTAATAAAATGTGGCACGTGGACACCACGGAGTGCCGTTCAGCTATGAGGAACAGCGGTGAGAGGGCACCTCTCGTGTTCTCCCGGCCAGAGCTGGAACCCGTTCCAGTAAGCCAAGTGTCCCAAGAATGGACACACGAGCACCACGTGCGTGCGCTCACCAGCAAATTGGTAGGAACCGATGGACACCTAAGTGGACACAGAGGGATCGCCTTCATCGAGTGGGTGTCGGGCGGGCCTGGGGAGGGGATGGGCATGCACATCCATTAGGAATGGGGTGGGTGCGCACCAACCGGGGCATGGGCGCACTTGAAGCTCTGACCCGACCCGAGGGGGGGGCGGGGAAAGGGCGATGCACCTGTGGACGGAAAAAATCCAAGCCCTGAAATATTTGAAAGAAGTTTCTTCTGAGCCAAATTTGAGGACCATGACCTGGAGCCACTCTCAAGAAGCCTTGAGCAAGTGGGCTCGCTGTAGCTGGGTTACAGTTTAGTTTTATATATTTTTAGAGAGACAAAGGTTATAGGCAAGGTCACAAATCAATACATGAGAGGCATACATTGGTTTGGCCCAAAAAGGTGGGACATCTCGAAGCGGGGGCTTACAGGTTATAGGTGGGTTTAAAGATTCTTTGGCTGGCAATTGGCTGAGAGGGTTAGACTTTATCTAGAAGACCAGAAAGGATATGCTTACTTTAAGATAAGGTTGTGGGCACTCTGGGAGGTCCAGACAGGAGGACATTTTAAATTTACAATAGGCGCCTCCTAAGATGTTTTAAGATGCTTTAAATTTAAGTATAGGCGCCTGCTAGGATGCTCAGTTAAGACATTTTAGATTTATGATAGGCATCTGCCAGGATGCTTGAGTTAAGACAGGGGCTTCTTATCTTTTAGGTGATGTTAATGCCATACCAGAATCAGGTCAGGAAGTAAACCACTGCTTCGTTTGGTTAACAAAAGCCGCTTTGTGGGAATTTAAGGTTTGTCAGCCTAACCCTGCTGGCCTCCTTACCATTTGCCAGCCTAACCTAGCTGGCCTCCTTAGGAAGGAGTTTTTAGCAAAAAATTAGAGTTTAGTCCTCAGTTCCCCCTGTTGGCCAAAGATCATTCCATGGAATGCATGTGTAGGCCAACAACCAGCATGATGTCCCATGGCGCTAGGAAGGCTCATATTTAGAGTTGTCTATCTGGTCCCACGGTGCTAGGAAGGCTCATTCCTAGAGTTGCCTATCTGGTCCCATGGTGCTGTAGAATAGGCGGTGTTGTATCTTAGGGGAGGGACTTGACTCTACTTGATTTAGTAGCCAATTGTTAAAAGGGGACAGATAGAGTCAGGCCTCGGGCTTAGTCTAAAAACACATCTTGGACCAGATCTATTTTGCAAGCTATCATGATCTGGGCCTTTGATTGATTTTTTTTTTCCTTTTTCTGTATCTGGTATAGCATTTACAAGAAACATATAATAATATGGCAATGAGTGTCATAAAAGTACTAAACAGAAGGTGCCCAAGAAAGTCATAGGTAGAATCAGAAGGTAGCAAGCAGCCTAACCAGCCAAAAAATCCTCTGCATGCATCATCATATTTTTTAATCAGACTTATAATATGTTTATCTTTTTTATCAACAGTCAATTGAACTTTATGGTAAATTTTATTTGAGGATTGTAAAACCGATACCAATTTGGAGTCTAATAAGTTTAATTTTTCCTCTGGCCAATTAGTCTCCATAGGTATAACATCCTGAGGAGGGTATAAATTGAATTTGAGAAACATTTGATCTTTAATATTTAAATTATTATAGGACTTGTTTACAGTTAGCAAATTTATTTTTCTCACCACCTTTGTGTTACACCATATACTAGTATTTAGGAGGGCAAAGGAGGCTTTGTTACAAAAGAAATATAATTCTATAATGTCATTTTGTTTTTTCTCCCAGCAAAATCGGCCCTTTTTCATATACCAGATGTTATGTTCTATGGGGGTGGATACTAGGGGCCAAATCTGGGAGAAATCAGGGTTTTAAGTGTTTTGAGGGCATAGCCATTTTCCTTTTTTATTTTTACAATCTGAGAGGGAAATGGGATGCCAGGTGTTTTTATCAGCTAAAATAGCCCATCGACTTTTTATGGGGAGTATTTTGGTATTATTGACAATGGTTTTAATGCCAGCTAGTTGAACTACAGGATATTGTTGAGCCTCATTTAACTTTGGTGCCAGAATTTTTAAAATATAATGTTTAAGATTACATCTACCATCTAAAAATTTTTATAGATTTGGGGAACCATATATTTTCCATAGGTGCCTAGACTGAGCCTTAGCACTGAGTATTGTAGGCCATTGTTTTATAGCCACTTTAGATTCTATTTGTAATAACATGGATATGAGTCCTTGTTGGGTCAGAGCACATGCTCGCTCCCACCTCTGGGTTTGGGCGTATGTCTTTAGGGTTTGTCTGGTCTCTTCTATCTACTTTATTAGAGCTGCATTATCTTTTAGGGCAGCTTTCCATCCCTTTTCTTTTTTTTGGAACAGCATTTTTTTTATGTGGCCTATTTTTGAGAGGGAATCTTTTTTTAGGGAATGTCTCTCCTCATTAGCTGCGAATTTAGCTTGCCCCAATATACCTAACCCAGCTCCAATTTTTTCCGTGAGATGGCGTTTTAGTCTTTTGGATGGCCAATTTTGGTGTATCCACCAGGAATGCTGTTGCCATTGTATACTAATGGCCTCAGTGCAATTTGGATAAATAGAGTTAACCCAGAACCGCTGGGTATCCCAGACAATTGTCAGATGGGTGGAGGTTACTCCTAAGTATGCCTTTGTCTGAGTGTGCCATAAGGCTTTTCAGAGGCGCCCTTGTCTTAGGGTGGAATTTGTACTGTCAGGGACTTCTGTCCACCAACTGACTCCCATAAATAGTTTTTTATGGGCAGTGTCAGTGTGGTTGGTGCTGGACAAGGGCATCCAGCCACAAGCACAGGGCTGGTGGTTGTCTGGGCAGCTTATGCTACGACAGTTTACACAGGAAGCTGCTAGGTTTCTCCCATCATACCCAGGCAGTTGTCTGAGTTTGTCATCACCAATGTCTATTGTGATGCAGTATTTTATCTGATTAGATCTCCTCAATAATCGTCCTGAGGCATTATTTGGTAAATATTTCTGCAGGGCATTATACTTGGTTAAGGCTTTATAATAGAGGTACCCTGCAAAGGAGGCCCCTCTAGGGAGATTTACAGTGGAACTGTTTCATTCAGTGGCCTTCATTTCATCCTGATCTATGTCATACCAAATGATATGATTTTTACCGGCAGGGAAGGTAGTGAGATTTGCAGGAAGCCAGGAAAAATCTTTAGGTTTAAAGAGAACAGGAGTGTGGGGTAGGCAGATAGGGGAAATTATGGGAAGGAGGATGATCAGGTGAAATATTTTTTTAATCTTAACAAGGAAATTTATAACCATATCCATTTAGAAAGTTATACCAAGGGAGATTTTACAAATCCCAAACAACCTCTTGGGGGTCTTGGTTAAGGCATTTAGGGTTTGCAGCAATATACTCTATAGCAAATAAAGTAAGAATGAGAGTTATTTTAGGGTTTATGAGGACTGGCCTGGTCCAATGTCTTGGGAAGACTGTCCGCTTCAGTTGTTGCTTTGGACGTCGCTTTGGAGGCCGATTGAGACTCAGATGTTTTCTGAAGTCGTAGGCGGGTGTCAGAGATTAATTTAGAAGTCCAGGTGTGGTCGGGAGCGTGGTCAGGCACTCGTTTTAGATGTGAGACATGAATCCAAGAGGCGACCCCCTTTAATTTTGCAGCACAAGAGTTAGTTAAGAGTACCTGGTAAGGTCTTTTTTAGCGAGGTTGTAAGGAGTCTTTGAGTTGGTGCCTTTTCCAATAAACAAAGTCACCTGGCTGTAATCCATGATCCTTGGGGTCTTTAGCTCCCGTAAGCTCACTGTGGAAAGACTCTGTTATCATCTTTGCATTATTTGTTAGAGCTTTAAGTAGTCCCTGACAATAATGTAGTATTTCTCCTTTAAGTAAGGCTGGCTCATATAAGCCCTCGTCCAGCCTCATAGGTCTCCCTGTTATTATTTTATAAGGTGATAGACAGTGCTTCCCAAAGGGAGAGGATCTAAGGTTAAGCAAAACCAGTGGGAGGGCTTTTGGCCAGGGGAGGTTAAAGGCCTCAGTTAATTTAGCTGATTGAGTTTTTATTGTGCCATTTGTTTGTTTTACCAACCCAGACGACTGAGGATGATAGGCACAATGGAAATGTTGTATTATGGGCCAAATTTTGCAGATGGATTGGATAATTTGTCCTGTAAAGTGAGTTCCACGATCACTGTGTAACTCAGAAGGGATTTCCCAAACTGGAATGATTTTTTCCAGCAGTATTTTGCCTACTGTTAAGGCAGTAGCCCTCCGACAAGGAAATGCTTCTACCCAGTGGGAGAACATGCAAACCAGGACCAATACATATTTGTAATTCTGGGATGGTGGCATCTGGATAAAATCCAGTTGCCAAACTTTAAATGGTCCTGCAGGCAAAGGAAAGTGGCCTTGGGAGCCATGCAAAGGCTTGCCAGGGTTATGTTCTGGACATATAGTATAACGAAAATATACCTTTTGGGCTATTGTGGGGGATGGTTTTTAGAAATATTGTTTTTTTCATAATATCATTTTTTCAGGGGCCCAGTGAGTCATTTTATGAATGAATTGAAGGAGAGGAAATTGTGCACCTAAAGGAACTATAGGTTTTTTGTTGGGACCCAGCCACAACTCCCTATTTGGGTCAAATACACCTCCCTTTTGCTGCCAGATTTGTTTTTTTTTTAGGGGTTGATGCCTATTGGTACTGTAAAAGAATGTTAGTGAGAGTGTCGGTGGGTCGGAAGGGGCATTCTCGTACAGGACAGGTCATCTTTCCTAGGGCAGCATTCTTTGCTGCAGCATCAGCTAGATTGTTTCCCTTAGCTATTTTAGTGTTATCTTTGGAATGCCCAGGAATTTTTATGATTGCCAGTTGTTTAGGCATTTGAATTGCTTTTAATAGCTCTGAGACTTGGTGCCCATTTCTTATAGGTTGTCCAGATGAGGTAAGAAATCCTCTCTGTTTCCATAGCATGCCAAAATCATGGGCTATTTTAAAGGCATAGCGGCTATCAGTGTATATATTAGCTACCTTCCCTTCAGCCAAAATATAAGCTCTAGTTAATTCTATTAATTTAGCCATTTGGGCTGATTTTACTCCTTTGAGTTGGGCGCTTTTTATTATGTCTACCGTGGAAGTGACAGCATATCCCGCCTGATAATGTCCCTGATGGTCCTTTAAATAAGAACCAAATTAACTCAGCATTCTCGATAGGAGTTTCCTGCAAATCTGCTCTAGGAGAGAGTAAGATATCAGTTAGTAGACTGCAGTCATGTTTTTCCTCTTGCTCACCTGGAAGAGGGAGAAGAGTTGCAGGGTTAAGAATATTGCAGCGCTTCAAAGTGATGTTAGGGGCAGGAAGCAAAAGCACTTTATAGGCGACTTACAGAATAGTGTTGAGTGTGGTGAGAGTTTAGGAGAGATTCCACAGAATGAGGGGCATAAATTATTAGTGGGGACCCCAGGACAAATTTCTCAATTTTTTTATATAAAATGGCTGCAGCTGATATGGCTCTCATATAAGGGGGGTGTCCTTTTGCTACTGGGTCTAACTGTTGGCTGAAATAACCAACTGGCCTGTGACTGTCGCCATGCTTTTGAGTTAATACTCCAAGCGCATTTCCATCTACTTCATGTATAAAAAGGAAAAAAGGAAGGCTATAGTTTGGGTGTCCTAAAGCAGGTGCCTGGGTAAGAGCCTGTTTTAAATCCTCTATATATTGCTTTTCACTTTCCCCCCAGCAAATTGGGTCTGGTTGGTGATGCTTTAGTTTTTTGTATAAGGGCTGGGCCATTAATGAGTAGTTTGGAATCCAACTTCTGCAGTAGCCTGTTAGCCCTAAGAACCCTCTTAATTGTTTTTTTGTTTTGGGCAAAGGAAAGGCCATGATGGCAGAGATTCTTTCTGGGTTTATAAGAAGTCCTTTGGGAAAATTGTGTGCCCTAAGTATTTAACTTGGGGGAGCCTAAATTGTAATTTATCTCTGGACACTTTGTGTCCCTTTAAGGCAAGCTGTTGCAGCAGGTATATAGTGTCTTCTCTGCATTCACTCAGGGAGGGTGAACACAACAGCAAATCATCCACATACTGAATCAGAGTAGATTCATTTTGGAATACAATATCATCTAAATCTGCCTTTAATATTTGAGAAAAATATGTAGGATTTTCAGAGTAACCCTGGGGCAAGACTGTCCATGTATACTGGCGATTTTCCCAAGTGAAGGCAAAAAGATATTGACTATCCTGATCTACAGGTAGGCTAAAGAAAGCACTGCATAAGTCAATGACAGAGAAGTGGCTGGCAGTGATAGGAATATTGGACAGTAAGGTGTGGGGGTTAGGGACGACAGGATGCCTCGGAACCACTGTTTTATTTATGGCTCTTAGGTCCTGAACAAACCGCCAGCCTTTCCCATTTGGTTTTCTGACTGGGAGGATTGGTGTGTTACAAGGGCTGGTGCAGGGTATTGTGAGTCCTTTATCTAAGTAGTCCTGAATGATTGGCTTGATTCCTAGTAAGGCTTCAGGCCTAAGGGGGTATTGTTTAATGTTTGGCAGGGGTTTAGACTCATCTATGGTGATCTCTATGGGAACTGCTGGCTTAATTTGTCCAATATCCATGGAAGAGTTTGCCCATAGAGAATCTGGTATTTTGGATAAGAAAGGCTCTACGTCCCCCTGTTCAAAATCTCCATTAACCTCAGCAAGCATGATACTGCATGTAGGGTTTTGTAAGTCTTCTGTGTCTCCCAAATTGAGAATCATCTCTCCCTTCTGTGAAAATGAGATGTGGGCATTATGGGTCTCTAAGAAATCCCGTCCCAGCAGGTGTATAGGAGCACTATCTATTAAAAGGAAAACATGCTGTCCTATAAGCTCTCCCAATTGATATTGGAGTGGATCAGATTTAAAGGCAACAATTGGGCAGTTTGAAACCCCTACCATTTGAATTTTTACTTTACTTTGAGGGAGAGGGTTTTTAATTAAGGTAGGGTTGAGGACTGACAGCGTGGCACCAGTGTCCACAAGGGCTCTGGTGTCTTTTTTTATTTTTATTTTTTTTTTGAGACAGAGTCTCGCTTTGTTGCCCAGGCTAGAGTGAGTGCCGTGGCGTCAGCCTAGCTCACAGCAACCTCAAACTCCTGGGCTCGAGCGATCCTTCTGCCTCAGCCTCCCGAGTAGCTGGGACTACAGGCATGTGCCACCATGCCCGGCTAATTTTTTATATATATATCAGTTGGCCAATTAATTTCTTTCTATTTATAGTAGAGACGGGGTTTTGAACTCCTGACCTTGAGCAATCCGCCCGCCTCGGCCTCCCAAGAGCTAGGATTACAGGCATGAGCCACAGCGCCCGGCCTGGTGTCTTTTTTATTTATGGATATTTCTATTTCCCCTAGAGTGTTTGTTAGAAGTAAGGGGAAAACCCTCTCTATTCCCTCGGAGCCTCCCTATTCTGGTTTTAAAGTTTCTTTGGTGCCTCCCTCTAAGGCCTTTTGCTCCTTTTGTGCAAGCACCCATTTAAGTTTTTTACAATCTTTTTTAAGGTGTCCCTTTTTTTTGCAGTAATAATAAATCACTTTCTCGGTGGCCAGCTGCGATCTCTGCAGGGGACGGAACCCCTCCGACCTTTTGACTTGGTTACTAAGTTGCTTTAGCTGTAAACTCATAATCTTGGAGGCCGTTTTCTTTTGCTTCTTAACTATTGTTTGTGACAACTGGCTGCTAGTGGGCAGAGAAGCCCAGGCCACATTATTTTTTTTTTATCAGGGTTACTAATTTGTCGTCTAAGCCTTGTACAAATCCAGAATTTAGTAAAGTGTCACTTTTACCATGCTCAAAATTTTTAGGAGGTATCCCTGAATATTGTTTGAATGTTTTCTTAAACCTGTTATAAAAGTCAGGTATGGTTTTATTTGGGCGTATTTTACATTGTTGCACTTTTGCCCAATCTATAACTTTAGGGAAAATCTGTGGTAAGTTTTTATAGAGGCGGTCACAGAGCTCCCTGCATTTTTTTTTTATTTGCATCTATTTTATCAAAATCTTTTAAAGGTTGTTTTTAACCTGCTACCCTGAACCATTTTTTAGCTTTGTTTTTGGGGACTAGTAACTCAATTAGCTGATACAGGTCAGAGAAACCTGGATCATAGGTCTTAAGTGTTAATTGGAATTCTCTGGCAAACCCAAGGGGGTCTTGAGTTGGATCAGGGAACCCAGACACCAGAGCCTTTAACTCTGTCTTGGTCCAGGGTGTATATAATATATTAGGGTCCCCTCTCCCAGTGGGTTTTATTTTAAAGGGAGCAACAACTATTTTATCTTCTTTTTTAGCTATTTTTGATCCTTTTACAGCTCGAGGCGAAGGAATAGGGGAAGGAGGGGGGAAAATGAAATCATCAGGATAAGGAAATTTAGAGAACAGAGGGTTAGGGGGAGCAGAAGGAGAGACAATTTTTGGAGCGTTCCTGATTTTAGAAGCGGCTTCTGCTAGTTTCTTTAATTCTGAGACAGTCTCAAGTATTTTTTTATTAACTTCCTGGAGGGAGGCAAGTTTATCATTCTCTCTTTTGGATGATTCCAAGTGCCAGCAATAGTATGATTTTTATTTATTTTTCTTAATTGGAGAACCTAGTTTTTTTAGTTTAGCGTGCAAGAAAACCAATTTGGGAATATTGAAAGTTCCCCATTTTGGAAACCTCAGACCTAGGTCATCTTTAGTAAGATCTTTCCATTTATATAAATACTTGCAAGTAGAGGCGCCATAATTATTAAACATAAAATCAGCTGGGGTGCCTGAAGGAGGTCGTTCTTTTTGCCTTTTCTCATTTTTACATAATTTGTTTCCCATTTTTTTTTTTTTTTTAAGAAGGAACCGAACTGTGGTCTAGGGTTTGGTGTAGTGGATCAGAGTGTGCTGCTTGTGGGTGGGGCTCCTCAGTGCTTCACCACTGATTCGGTCCCACCCTCTTATGTGTCCCAGTTTCTCTCTTTGGGGGTCTAGTACCTCTGAGAGGGCTCAAAACGCCGAGTGATCAGCTCTTATGCGCGTTTTCTGGAGGAGCCTTTTTTAAAATTAATTTGTTGGGCGGTTCCCTGTGGGGCTACTCGCACCTCAGGAATCGCCCCAGGCAACTCCCAATCAGGGCTCTGGTCACCCAGGGCTACCTTAGGTCTGGGAGGAGTAAGCTGCCCCTTATCTTTGGAGCTGAGAAACTCAGTCTCTCATTTATCTATGAATAGGACAGTTGGGTTCCTTATGCAAATATGCAGACAAGCCAATCGAAATTGGTCTTTGAGAGGAAAAAGGCAGCAGAGAAAGCCCTTCAGAGTGCACTTTTACATCAAATTAGGGTCCCAAACAACAATTTTTAGGAAGAGAATAGACAGCTCAGAATAAACTGGGACCTTTGACCAAGAGTGGGAGGTCCGGATCTCAGGAGGACTTACCGGTTCCCGCCGGAGGAGCGGCTCGAAGTCGGAAGGGCTTCAATGGGCCCGTGCTGATACCTTAGCTCCGGGTTCGGGCGACTCCTTCGGGGGTCCCGAGTCTTCTCTGAGATCCTGCCGACTACGCCAAAATTGTGGACGGAAAAAATCCAAGCCCTGAAATATTTGAAAGAAGTTTATTCTGAGCCAAGTTTGAGGACCATGACCCGGAGCCACTCTCAAGAAGCCTTGAGCAAGTGGGCTCGCTGTAGCTGGGTTACAGCTTAGTTTTATATATTTTTAGAGAGACAAAGGTTATAGACAAGGTCACAAATCAATACATGAGAGGCATACATTGGTTTGGCCCAAAAAGGTGGGACATCTCGAAGTGGGGGCTTACAGGTTATAGGTGGGTTTAAAGATTCTTTGGCTGGCAATTGGCTGAGAGGGTTAGACTTTATCTAGAAGACCAGAAAGGATATGCTTACTTTAATTTTTTTTTTCTTTTGAGACAGAGTCTCACTTTGTTGCCCAGGCTAGAGTGAGTGCCGTGGCATCAGCCTGGCTCACAGCAACCTCAATCTCCGGGGCTCAGCGATCCTGCTGCCTCAGCCTCCCGAGTAGCTGGGACTACAGGCATGTGCCACCATGCCCGGCTAATTTTTTGTATATTTTTAGTTGGTCAATTAATTTCTTTCTATTTTTGGTAGAGACGGGGTCTCGCTCAGGCTGGTTTCGAACTCCTGACCTTGAGCAATCCGCCCCCTCGGCCTCCCAAAGTGCTAGGATTACAGGCGTGAGCCACCATGTGTGGCAGGATATGCTTACTTTAAGATAAGGTTGTGGGCACTCTGGGAGGTCCAGACAGGAGGACATTTTAAATTTACAATAGGCGCCTGCTAGGATGTTTTAAGATGCTTTAAATTAAAGAATACGCGCCTGCTAGGATGCTCAGTTATGACATTTTAGATTTATGATAGGCATCTGCCAGGATGCTGGAGTTAAGACAGGGGCTTCTTATCTGTTAGGTGATGTTAATGCCATACCAGCATCAGGTCAGGAAGTAAACCACTGCTTCATTTGGTTAACAAAAGCCGCCTTGTGGGAATTTACCATTTGCCAGCCTAACCCAGCTGGCCTCCTTAGGAAGGAGTTTTTAGCAAAAAATTAGAGTTTAGTCCTCACACCCGACCTTAACATTGGTACCCCCACAGTATGCTGGGGGAAAATGAGAAATAAATGAATCAGAAAACAGGGGGGAGGGAGGCACGGGCAGTACATGTCACCTCAATACTTGTACTCCCATAATCTGCTTGAAAAGAGAGAGAAAAGGAAATGCAACAATAGAGATAAGAGACACTTTTTAAGAAAATGAATCCGAAAAGAAATGTAAAATGGGGCCTGTCCAGCAGCTCTGGGTGTGACTCCGGATCCCCCAACATCAGGTGCCACCACCAAAGATTCCTACAGTGTAGCCCATAGAACTCCCAAAGCAACGGGACGAGTTCTGGTCACATACTTGCTCAAAATGACATCCTGGGAATTCTTCTGCAACTCCCTCCCCTCTCAGACTCTCAAGGTTCTCAAGGTTTCCTCCAGCATGTCGGTCCCACACACCAGAGCTTTGGTCTGACACCTGACAGTAGAGATGGCACGCATGCTGCCGCGTGGCAGTGGTGTCACGGCTCGGGACAAGAGGAGGCCCCACGGCGCCGGGTAGGGCGCCAGGCACCGCGGCGGGCACTGAGGGTGGGGGTGATCCGCCGGACCGCCGCCCCACTCCCAGAAAGGGGACAGAACAAGAGGCAAAAAGGAAAAAAAAAAAAAGCCTATGGCACCCGGTATTCCCAGGCGGTCTCCCATCCAAGTACTGACCAGGCCCGACGCTGCTTAGCTTCGGAGATCAGACGAGATCGGGCGCGTTCAGGGCAGCGTGGCCAGAGATGGCAGAGGGAGCCCCTGCCCCGCTCAAGAAGCCGAGCCTCTCTGCGCTTCCCCGCCGCCGCCTCCTCCGGCCCCAGGCCCCGCGCCGGGCTGGGCCTGTTGAGTTCACTGGCCGGGTCTGGCGGGCTCCGCGGGACTGGGGTGACGGGCAGGGCGGGGCGGGCAGGGAGAGCCGGGCCGGGGTGGGGGGCTGTCTCTCTACACACACACACACACTCACACTCACTCACTCACAGAAGACGCGCCTCCAAGGCTAGACCCGCCAAGGTGGAGACCTTCCAGCCCCCCTCCTCTCCTCGCCTCCCCTCCTTCACCTACCCGCCCCCCACCCCCAGCGCGCCGCCACTGCTGACTGCGCACGCGCACGCGGGGCGCTCGACCTTTGCCCCCAGCCAGGGGCCGCCCTCCCCCACAAACCCTTTCAGCTGTGCCCACCGCCCTGTGCGTGGGCTGCCGCCTATTCCCCAGGGCCAGGGCTGGGGCACAGCGCATGGGGGAGGGGAGCGAGTGTAGGGGCGTCTCCCTCTCGGGATGTGTCCCATGGGTGGGGTGGGGTGGCGTGGTTTGTGGGGTGCTGAAGAAATCAGTCCCCTCCATCTCCTCCCTCTGGAAAACCCCCAAGCCCTTGGAGAACTGTGGGCACCGCTACCGTGGGGGCCGGGACCCTGCTCTGTGTCCTTCTCTGGCCCAGTCCAAGGGGCCTGGGCCTGGCCCGGGGTGGATCGGACCCCAACCACCCTGGCGTGTGGACTCGTGAAAAATCGGCGATTAGATATTGGATTTGAGCTTCATTGAGGTCATTTCACTAATGAGTGCACCGGAAAGAGTTTCCTAATCCACCTGTGAGGGTGGCAACTGAAGGAGAATTTTAAAGCTGACAGAATAGGCGAGGAAAGGCATAGGAGATTTCCACACCCAGCAAGGAAGTCTTTCCCGAAATGGAAGAAAGAAACGAGCAAACAGAGACACCGGTAGCCCGCCCGGGTCAGAGTCTGCTCCTTAGAGAAAGTACCCTGACCAGGTTCACCCGTGGGTGGGTGGCGAGCTAGCGGCATTCAGAAGAGCGAGGCCCGCAGTCTGTGCAGAAGACACCTGCACTGGGGCGTGCGTGGCGGCACGATTCACAAGTAGCTCCAAATGGTACCACAAAGAGAAGCCAGGGAGTTCCCGACGCCCCAGGTGTCCTCATCCCAGGACTGGCTACTGTGGGAACGCGAAGCCCGGCTCCCGGTCTCGGAGCGGGACAACCAGGAGGTGTGATGTACACTCCGGGGTTCCCAGGAGGATCAGGCTGAAGCTGGGACTTGGCCTCAAAGTGTCCCCTCGCATGGCCACGCCCTTCCCCTTCCTGCTCCTCTACTCCTGGTGCACCTCCATCCAGGGGCCAGACGTTACAGAGTCACCCAAAAGAGAATCCTGGTCCCAAAGGAGCCTTCTGGGGGACCCCTGCTGAGAGAGGTTGTGGGCATGGCCCACTGGGGCTCTGCCCGACCCAGGGCTGAGAGATGCAACCTCCCAGCTCTGGGTCCCTGCAGGAAGTGTTGGCAAGCACAGGGCCAGTCCTCCAAAGGCCCAGGTGCAGGGAGCCCAGGCCAAGCAGCCTGTGGAAGAAGCCACGTGCCATGCCACCCTGGGAACACCACTGCAGGTCACGGCCCCTCCCACCTCCTCCTCCTCCTCCTCCTCCCCCCCACCCCGACATGGCGCAGGGCTCAGAGACACCTCAGACACTTTCTACCCAAAGTCCAAAGGGCATCAGTTGCTCCTCCAAACGCCCCCACCCCCGCCCAGCGGACAGCGTTGTCCAGCCAGCCCCTGGGCCTCCCTGGGGTGCCCGCCACAAAAGTGCTGAAGACTAAACTCTAATTTTTTGCTAAAAACTCCTTCCTAAGAAGGCCAGCTGGGTTAGGCTGGCAAATGGTAAGGAGGCCAGCAGGGTTAGGCTGACAAAGGGTAAATTCCCACTAAGCGGCTTTTGTTAACCAAACAAAGCAGTGGTTTACTTCCTGACCTGATTCTGGTATGGCATTAACATCACCTAAAAGATAAGAAGCCCCTGTCTTAACTCAAGCATCCTAGCAGATGCCTATCATAAATTTAAAATATCTTAACTCAAACATCCTAGCAGGCGCCTATTATTGTAAATTTAAAATGTCCTCCTGTCTGGACCTCCCAGAGTGCTCATACCCTTATCTTAAAGTAAGCATATCCTTCCTGGTCTTCTAAATAAAGACTAACTCTCTCAGCCAATTGCCAGCCAAAGAATCTTTAAACCCACCTATAACCTATAAGCCCCCGCTTCAAAATGTCCCACCTTTTTAGGCCAAACCAATATATGCCTCTCATGTATTGATTTGTGACTTTGCCTGTAACCCCTGTCTCTCTAAAAATGTATAAAACTGAACTGTAACCCAGCCACGGCGAGTCCACTTGCCCAAGGCCTCTTGGCAGTGGCTCCGGGTCATGGTCCTCAAATTTGGCTCAGAATAAATCTCTTTAAAATTATTTTACAGAGTTTGAATTTTTTCCCGTTAACAATTTTGGCGTAGTCGGCAGGATCTCAGAGAAGACTCAGGGCCGCCTAAGGAGCAGCGCGGACTCGGCGCCAGGTACCGGCATGGCCCTTTTAGGCCTCCGACTCCGAGCTTCTCCTTTGGCGGGAACTGGTAAGTCCTCCTGAGATCCGGACCTCCCGTTTTTGGTTGATGGTCTTGGTTTATTCTGAGCTGGTTCTTTTCCTAGGAATTGTTGTTTGGGATCCTAATTTAGTTTTGGAGGTGCATTCTAAAGGGCTTTCTCCGTTGCCTTTTTTTCCACTTAAGAGTGAGGAAGGGCAAAGAAAATGACTCCTGTTGGGGCACCCCAGTTGGTTTGTGGCGTCTCTACTTGCAAGTATTTTTGTAAACGAAAAGATTCAAAGGCATGCCAGTTTTTCTAGGGCTCCAGCTGGTTATAGCTAATTCTTGTGCACAAGGTTTTAAGAAAGGGCAAAATTACATCAAGAAAAATTCAGAGCTAAAATGGTCGACCCCCCACTATTAAAATGTCTCAAGCTATCTCTCTTCCTTTCTGGCTACTCTAAAATCTGCTAACTTTTTCTAGTGATGTTAAGATAACTCATTGTTTGCGGTATTTACAATTGAAAGGCTACCTAGAGACCTTGCAGCCAGTTCTAGCTAAAATGCTAACTTAGAAAACTCATTTTGCACTGAAAAAAAAAAAAAAATCAAACTGCCATAGAAACTGCTTTACCCAAAACTTTGATCCACAGGCCTAATTAAGTTACCTATCAGGTCAACTAAAGTTTGCCAGGTGTACAAGTTCCAGTCTCGTCAGAAGAAATTTAGATCCAGCTTTCTTTTACAGACTGGTGAGTTTGTGTTACCATTTCATGGCTAACATTCTAAGGTAAAATTTATCAGAACTTTATATGTGTGCGTCTGAGAGAGTGTATATGTTTGGGTATGTTTTATGTCTGTCCATGTATCACATGTTTGTGCTTATAGGTTTCAGACTGTTTTAAAATTAAAGAAGCGCTCATAAATTAAACCCAAATGCTTCATGTGAATTTAGTAACCGTTGGTAAATAAGCTGTGTTATTATTAATAAATAAGGTGTTATTAGTAAAGTAATAGTAAAAATGCTTTCAAACTGTCAGCATACATTTGTTTTTGCCTGGGTTTTACTAGACATTTTTAAGTTCTTGACGTGTAAAGGTTTAATAAAAATGTAAACTCAGCCAAAGACAAAGTAATGGGTGATTTTTGATAAGTAAAGTAAAATTAATATTTGGTCAAATGATATTAACTAAATCTGGGTTACCAACAAAAATACTTATGTGTTTAACTTTAAGGTAAAAATGCAAATGTGCCTGAGTCAGCAAATTAGAATAAATAAAACACCAAGTAGAGGGAAAAAAAATCCAAATTTAATCGTTAAAGGTGTATAAAAAAAAACATTTTAGTTTTGGTCTTTTAATCCTAACTGCAAAAATAGTTTACCTCCACTCATTCAATGCCTGTAGAGAGGTGCACAAGGTGTGTTCAACTCATTTAACAGTACTGTTAAGAATTCAAAGTTGTCCTGAAAGTTATAAAGAACTTAAATTAAAAGCTTTAGTTTTACCTTGGTCTTGTCCATTTTTGTCCTACTCTTTACAATCTAGCTAGTTATAATTACATTGTGTTACTATAATAGAGTTTTTGCCTAAAAAAAAAATTCTAAATTATTAATTTTTATATAGCAATTTAAGATAAAAAGTAAATGATGGTTAAAATCCATGAGACTCTCAAAGTAATCTTACTCTATAAATGTGCTCAAGTTTATGCACTAAACATTGTTTTGAAACCATTTAGATAGTTTGTGTTTTTTTTTAACAGCTTAATCTTGAGCCTCATGTAAAAAGCATGTTACCACTTTATATCATTATTTGAGGTGCTGACAAATGGTGCTAAAAGTTTTTTTTCCTCAGTCTACAGCCAGGAGATCTTATGTTAATGGGATTAAAAAAAAAAAAACTAGCTTAAAATAAAGGCTTCAAAAGCAAAATTTTCTGACCTTGCTCACCTCTTGTGCCAATTCTTCCCTAAAGCTAGCCATAAAACCTAAAATTATTCATGTAAAATGGCCATAAAGCAATTATCTGACCTACTTTGTTTTACTGTAAAACCCCATGCCAAAAAAAAGGGCTTTGTCCTACACCCAAAAGGGAAAAATGCACACTCAAGAGGCCAAGCAAAATCTAAATATAAAATGCCTTGCTGGTTCTGCCACTAAGCCTGTTAAAATTAGCTCATATCCTTTTTGTCCAATCAT
Organism: Microcebus murinus; assembly: GCF_040939455.1. NCBI lineage: Eukaryota > Metazoa > Chordata > Mammalia > Primates > Cheirogaleidae > Microcebus > Microcebus murinus. Next base: position 30,929,464 of record NC_134125.1, on the reverse strand, counting down.
CTTTCTACACAGCTGTCCATACTTTAAACATAAAAAAATAGACAATTTCCCCTGCATCTTTGTGTTCATTCTAAAAACGTCCATGTATAAGTTTTAAGTCCTTCTCTTATTAATCCTATTAATTTTAATGTCAGTAAATTTTCAGCAAGCCTTTAAGAGAACAGTGGCCTTTGCTCCCAAACTTTGGGTGCCAGAGACATTCCCCTATAATGCCAATAAATTTTGTTTAAAAATGTAATGTTTTAGAAAGATCTAATTAGCAAATACCTTTAAACAAAATATTCTAAAATGACTACTATGTTTACAAAATTTAAAAGTAATGTTATATTTTGTTTAAAATAACAAGTCTTATTTAAATGCTTATTGTTTCTAATAAGATTTGAGTTTATATTTTAATCCGTGTTCTGTTATATATATCTAGTTTACAGGGTATAAAAATGGTTAATAAAGTAACTTAAACTTTTAATAGCTAAAATCTAAGTAAGGTGCTAATATAAATAAATTAGATAAATACAAATGCAATAAATACAAATCTTAAAGTCATGTTAAGTTAAAAAATAATCATAAAATGTCATTATATGTCCCTTATAAATGGGTCATTTGTAAGGTAAAGTACTAAAACATCAGTTCTTAAATATAAGTTTAAGTTTATACCTTCATAGCTTTATATTTAAGAATATTAATACAATTGGTGACTAACAGTTCAAAGTTAATTTAACTTCCTAAGTTTTTCTAAGAGTTAATATTATAATCAGTACGTATAATTAAAACTTCTAAATAAAAAAAAACAATTCTGTACAAAAATTCTTTTAATAAAATGTTATACAGCATAAGTATTAGTTTTGTTAAAAGATAATTTTGTTTATAGGCATTTATAAAAACAAACTTTCCTCTCAAGAATGCTTTAGCTGGCCGGGCGCTGTGGCTCACGCCTGTAATCCTAGCTCTTGGGAGGCCGAGGCGGGCGGATTGCTCAAGGTCAGGAGTTCAAAACCAGCCTGAGCAAGAGCGAGACCCCGTCTCTACTATAAATAGAAAGAAATTAATTGGCCAACTGATATATATATAAAAAAAAAAAAAAATTAGCCGGGCATGGTGGCGCATGCCTGTAGTCCCAGCTACTCGGGAGGCTGAGGCAGGAGGATCGCTTGAGCCCAGGAGTTTGAGGTTGCTGTGAGCTAGGCTGATGCCACAGCACTCACTCTAGCCTGGACAACAAAGTGAGACTCTGTCTCAAAAAAAAAAAAAAAAAAAAAAAAAAAAAAAAAAAAAGAATGCTTTAGCTGTGTCCCACAGGTTTTAATAACTTGTGTTTAATAACTTGTGTTGTCATTTAGTTAAAAAAAAAAAATCTTTTAATTTCCATCTTAATTTCCTCGTTTATAAAGTAATCATTTAATAAAAGGTTGTTTAGTTTCCATGACTTTATATAAAAATGAGAGCTCCTGTTAGGGTTAATTTCTACATTTATTTCATTATAATCTAAAAAGAGACATAGTATATGTTCTATTTTTTTTTAAAAAAAAAATTGTTTGAGACGTGCCTTGTGTCCTAAAATATGGTCAATCTTAAAAAATGACCCATGAGCTGATGAGAAGAATGTATATTCAGTGGTTTTGAGGTAAAATGTGCTATAAAATGTCAGTCAGGCCCATTTGTTCTAGAGTTCTGTTTAAGTCCATTATTTTGTTTAATTTATTGGTTTCTTTAAAACTACTTATTCAATATGTAAATAATCATTAAAAATTAAGTAAATATAAAAGTTAAAGGTTATAAAAAGTTTATATAAAGGTCTTATGGTCTTATAGGTTAAAATTAAATAAATTTGTTTATAAAATTTTATTAAAATTAACTTTAATCATTAGTACACTAATACAATAAAATTTGGTTTTCTCTTTTAAACTAAATTGTCATATAATAAGAATAACAAAAAATTTTTTATTCACCTTTTAATAAACTGCAAAAAAAGACACAAATTCAGCTTCCTTATTAACTTATACTGCAGTCTGTCTAATAAGTCTTATACTTGGTTAAGACACTGAGTCTCCTTTCTTAAACAAAAAAAATAGATTTTTTTAATAAAAAAAATTATAAAACAAAATGTTCTTATTAAAATGTATAACTTTGTCTAATTCAGAGGTTATTTAAAGGTTAAATCAAAATAAATTTAAAAAAAAAATAAAAAATTCCACTTATATAAAAAAAATGTAAAGAGACAATGAATATAAAAATATATTTTGGTAAAAAAGGTTAAACAAAAAAAATAATGTAAAAAAAGAATCTTACATAAAATTTTTGTCCTAAAATAAATAGTTATTTAAAAAAAAAATGTTAAGACAAAATCAAAAGTTTTAAGGTATGTTTTATAAATGGTGTGTGGTACGTGCAGGTAAAAATAAAGTTTATAAAAAAATGTATTAAAAAATTTTGGCTAAAACAAAGATTTCTGTCAATATTAATTTACTCTTAATAAAATAACATATATACTCATTTTAATTTTATAACGTTTTTTTCCTTTTAATATAAAAAGTAGTGTAGTACAAAAGGTGTTTAATTTTAATAATTGGCATTTTATGCATTGGTAAAACATTTTATGCTTTGTCAAATAATCCCTGTGCTCTCTTTATTAGGTTTTTTTTTTTTTTTTTTTTTTTTTTTTGAGACAGAGTCTCACTTTGTTGCCCAGGCTAGAGTGAGTGCCGTGGCATCAGCCTAGCTCACAGCAACCTCAAACTCCTGGGCTCAAGCAATCCTACTGCCTCAGCCTCCCGAGTAGCTGGGACTACAGGCATGTGCCACCATGCCCGGCTAATTTTTTACATATATAAATCAGTTGGCCAATTAATTTCTTTCTATTTTATAGTAGAGACGGGGTCTTGCTCAGGCTGGTTTTGAACTCCTGACCTTGAGCAATCCACCCACCTCAGCCTCCCAGAGAGCTAGGATTACAGGCGTGAGCCACCGCGCCCGGCTTCTTTATTAGGTTTTGACTAACTAAAAAAACTAAAGAAAGGTTAAAATTTGTATCCATATAACTTTATCACCTTTAAATTTATTTAATGTCTATCTCTCTCTTTGTTAAAATTATTTTATAGTGGTTTATAATTATATATACACAAATACTTTAAGCCTTTAATATTTGACAACCTTTCCAAAACTTAAATTCTAAATCCAGCCTTTTGACCTTAAACTAGCTTTTTACACATTAAAATCACCAAAAGTCTAAGACAGACTTTAAATTTATTTTAATGTGTCAAAACTATCCAGGGAACATTGTCAAATATAAAATGGTGTTTAACTTTCTTTGGGCTGTACTTATAAGTATGTTATTAATATACTAATATTATAAAATATTGACATGTCTTAATATGTGTTATCAGTAATAATTATAGTTATTAAGTAAAATTGCTATATGTCACAAAATAACCAATTTAGACTCTCTGTAACCATGGCTAGTCAAGTTTTATCATCTTTTAAGTAATTATTTTTCTTTAATTCATCTCAAAAAATAGTTCTTTCTGGCTAAGTCTAATTTTGGCTTCTTCAAGTAAAGGCCATAAAAAGGACTGACAAATCCACTTAAATACTGGTTTCTAAGTATTAGAGATTATGTATACTTTAAAAATTATGTATACCACTAGACTAAAACAAAACAAAGTTCCAAGACTTTAATTAAAAATTTAATATGACCATAAGTATAGCTAATTCAACCCTCATAAAATAGAACTAAATTTTCATATAAAGACTCTTTATTTAAAACATTACTAATTCTTTTGTTTTGTTTTCTAGAGTCCTAACAAATTTTAGGTAATTAACAAGTTTACCTAATCTCTGAGACCTTAAAACCATAAAATCTGCAAAAGCCTTGTTCAAATATCCTCCCTCTGAGCCCAGGGAATATTGCAGAAGAGGGGGCGTGCCAGATTATAAGGGCCAATTCTGAGGGATGGAATTAGTTTAGACCCTCCAAATAAAGGAGGGACACACAAAAAATACTCTGTCTTTTCAGGCCACATGCTGCAAATAGCCATCCCAATCATAAAAGTCTTTCTCTGCTTCCTATAAACTTAAAATAATTTTTATCAGTTATAAATTTATCCAAAAAAAATATAATAAATAATTTATCAGCCACCTTACTATAAATTACTAAATTTCCTCCTTAGCTTAATTGTTAATAATGCTTATATTTTGTTACAAGTTGTAGGTAAATTAGTCTTATAACTTTGCCTTTAAAATATTAAAAATCAAATGTTTCTCAAGTTTAATTTATGCCCTCCTCAAAATATTATACCTATAAAGACTAATTGTCCAAAAAAAAATTACATTTATTAAATTCTAAATTGATATCAGTTTTATAATCCTCAAATAAAATTTACCATAAAGTTCAATTGACTGTTAATACACAGGGTAAACACATTATAAGTCTGATTAAAAAAATATAATAATGCATAAAAAAATTATTTTTTTGGCTGGTTAGGCTGCTTGCTACCTTCTAATTCTACCTATAACTCTAATTATGTTTCCTGTAAATGCTATACCAGATACAAGAAAAAAAAAAAAATCAATCAAAGGCCCAAATCATAATAGCTAAAAAAATAAATCTGGTTCAGTTTTTTCAGAGTAGGCCCGAGGCCTGACTCTATCTAGCCCCCTTTAACAATTGGCTATTAAATCAAATAGAGTCATGTCCCTCCCCTAAAATATAACACCACCTATTTCACAACACCATGCGACCAGACAAACAACTCTAAAAATGAGCCTTCCTAGCACCATAAAACCAGACATCTCTAAAAATGAGCCTTCCTAGCACCTTGAGACCTCATGCTAGTTATTAGCCTACATATACATTCCATAAAATAATCTTTGGCCAACAGGGGGAACTAAAGACTAAACTCTAATTTTTTGCTAAAAACTCCTTCCTAAAAAGGCCAGCTGGGTTAGGCTGGCAAATGGTAAGGAGGCCAGCAGGGTTAGGCTGACAAAGGGTAAATTCCCACTAAGCGGCTTTTGTTAACCAAACAAAGCAGTGGTTTACTTCCTGACCTAATTCTGGTATGGCATTAACATCACCTAAAAAATAAAAAGCCCCTGTCTTAACTCAAGCATCCTAGCAGATGCCTATCATAAATTTAAAATATCTTAACTCAAACATCCTAGCAGGCGCCTATTATTGTAAATTTAAAATGTCCTCCTGTCTAGACCTCCCAGAGTGCTCATACCCTTATCTTAAAGTAAGCATATCCTTCCTGGTCTTCTAAATAAAGACTAACTCTCTCAGCCAATTGCCAGCCAAAGAATCTTTAAACCCACCTATAACCTATAAGCCCCCGCTTCAAAATGTCCCACCTTTTTAGGCCAAACCAATATATGCCTCTCATGTATTGATTTGTGACTTTGCCTATAACCCCTGTCTCTCTAAAAATATATAAAACTAAACTATAACCCAGCCACGGCGAGTCCACTTGCCCAAGGCCTCTTGGCAGTGGCTCCGGGTCATGGTCCTCAAATTTGGCTCAAAATAAATCTCTTTAAAATTATTTTACAGAGTTTAAATTTTTTTCCGTTAACAGTGCAGACACCCACCGGACCGTCAATCTCAGTTTTCGGATGTTTTTGCCACTCTAAGGACCTGCAGGCCAGCTGGGGCTTCTGGCAGAAAGAGAGCCCCGGAATCCAACGTGGAGAGCTGGGTGTACGTCCCCATGAGGAGGCGGTCCCCACCTCCCCAGCTCTCCCCTTGCGGGGAGCGGCAGCCCCGGGGCCTCAGAGAAGACACCAGGCTGGGCCCCCACCACACAGCGGGAGCACGTCCCCCGCAGGCCACTTAGCTAAGGCAGCCAGTGGATGGTTGGGTTGCGCGAGACGCTGGGGCAGCCCTGCTACCGGGTTCCTGGGAGGGCGTCCTGGAACCAGCGTCCACACCAAGCCCTTGGAAGGCCCAGGCGATGGAGGAGCCCCATCAGGCAGGGGCAGAGGACGGTGACAGGTGACAGGCCAGGCGGGAAGGAGTCAGTCAGGCAGGGGTCGAGGAGGAGACGGGCTGGGTAAGGGTTAGGGTTAGAGTCAGGGCACAAGTCACAATCGCAAAGACCTGGAAGCGACCCGAGTGCCCATCGACCCACGAGTGCATAAATAAAATGTGGCGCGTGGACACCACGCAGCGCCATTCGGCTATGAGGAGCAGCGGTGAGAGGGCACCTCTCGTGGTTCTCCTGGCCAGAGCTGGAACCCGTTCCAGTAAGCCAAGTATCCCAAGAATGGACACACGAGCACCACGTGCTCGCGCTCACCGGCAAATTGGTATGAACCGATGGACACTTAAGTGGACACAGAGGAATCACCTTCATCGGGTGGGCGTCGGGCGGGTGGGGGGAGGGGATGGGCATACACATCCATTAGGGATGGGGTGGGTGCGCACCGACTGGGGGATGGGCACACTTGAAGCTCTGACCCGAGGGGGGAGGCTGGGAGAGGGCAACGTACCCGACCTTAACACTGGTACCCCCACAATACGCTGGAACAACATGAGAGGTAAATGAATAAGAACACAGGGGGGAGGGGGGCACGGGCAACACATGTCACCTGAATACTTGTACTCCCATCATCTGCTTGAAAAGAGAGAGAAAAGAAAATGCAATAATAGAGATAGGAGACACTTTTTAAAAATAATGAATCCGAAGAGAAAAGTAAAAGGAGGCCTGTGGAGCAGGTCTGGGTGTCACTCCGGATCCCCCAACATCAGGTGCCACGACCAAAGATTCCTACGTGGAGCCCATAGAACCCCAAAAGCAACGGGACGAGTTCTGGTCACATACTCCCTCAAAATGACATCCTGGCCTTCTTCTGGAACTCCCTCCCCTCTCAGACTCTCAAGGTTTCCTCCAGCGTGTCGGTTCCCACAGACCAGACCTTCGGTCTCACACCTGACAGTCCAGATGCCACGCATGCTGCCCTGTGGTGGCGATGTCATGGCTTGGGACAAGAGGAGGCCCCACGGTGCGGGCGGGGGCGCCAGGCACCGCGGCGGGCGCTGAGGGTGGGGGTGACCCCCACCCCGGGCCGCCGCCACGCTCCCAGAAAGGGGACAGAACAAGAGGCAAAAAAAAAAAAAAAAAAAAGCCTACCGCACCCGGTATTCCCAGGCGGTCTCCCATCCAAGTACCAACCAGGCCCGACCTTGCTTAGCTTCCGAGAACAGACGAGATCCAGCGCGTTCAGGGTGGTGTGGCCCTAGATGGCGGAGGGCGCCCCTGCCACCCTCAAGAAGCTGAGCCTCTCTGCGCTTCCCCGCCGCCTCCTCCCGCCCCAGGCCCCGCGCCGGGCCGGGACTGTTGAGTTCGCCGGCTGGGTCCGGCGGGCTCCGAGGGACAGGGGTGACGGGCGGGGCGGGGCAGGCCGGGGTGGGGGGCTGTCTCTCTATACACACCCACACACACTCACAGTCACTCACACTCACAGAAGATGCGCCTCCACGGCTGGACTGGCCAAGGTGGAGACCTTCCAGCCCCCCTCCTCTCCTCGCCTGGCCTCCTTCACCTACCTGCTGCCCACCCCCAGCGAGTCTCCGCCACTGCCACCACCACCTCCGCCGCTGACTGCGCACGCGCGGGGCACTGGCCCTTTGACCCCAGCTAGGGGCCGCCCTCCCCCACAACCCCTTTCAGCTGTGCCCCCCCCACCCCCCGCCCTGTGGCGTGGGCTGCCACCTATTCCCCCAGGCCAGGGCTGGGGCACAGCACAAGGGGGAGGGGAGCGAGTGTATGGGGCGTCTCCCTCTCGGGATGTGTCCCATGGGTGGGGTGGGGTGGCGTGGTTTCTGGGGTGCTGAAGAAATCAGTCCCCTCCATCTCCTACCTCTGGAAAACGCCCAAGCCCTTGGAGAACTGCCCGAACCGCTACCGTGGGGGCCGGGACCCTCCTCTGTGTCCTCCTGTGGCCCAGTCCAAGGGCCCTGGGCCTGGCCAGGGCTGCATTGGACCCCAACCACACCGGTGTGTGGACTCGCGAAAAATCGGCGAGTAGATATTGGATTCCAGCTTCATTGAGGTCATTTCACTAATGAGTGCACCGGAAAGAGTTTCCTAATCCATCTGTGAGGGTGGCAACTGAAGGAGAATTTTAAAGCTGACAGAATAGGAGAGGAAAGGCATAGGAGATTTCCACACCCAGTAAGGAAGCCTTTCCCGAAATGGAAGAAAGAAACGAGCAAACAGAGACACCAGTAGCCCGCCCAGATCAGAGTCTGCCCCTTAGAGAAAGCACCCTGACCAGGTTCACCCGTGGGTGGGTGGCGAGCTAGCGGCATTCAAAGAGCGAGGCCCGCAGTCTGTGCGGAAGACACCTGCACTCGGGTGTGTGTGGCTGCACAATTCACAAGCAGCTCCAGATGTTAATCCAAGGAGAAGCCAGGGAGTTCCCAATGCCCCAAGTGTCCTCAGCCCACGACCGGCTGCTGTGGGAATGCGAAGCCCGGCTCCCGGTCTCAGAGTGGGACAACCAGGAGGTGTGATGTACACCCCGGGGTTCCCAGGGTGTACATGACCCAGGAGGATCAGGCTGAAGCTGGGACTTGGCCTCAAAGTGTCTCCTCGCATGGCCACGCCCTTCCCCTTCCTGCTCCTCTACTCTTGGTGCCCCTCCATCCAGGGGCCAGACCTTAACAGTCACCCGCAAGAGAATCCTGGTCCCAAAGGAGCCTTCTGGGGGACCCGTGCTGAGAGAAGTTGTGGGCATGGCCCGCTGGGGCTCTGCCCGACTCAGGGCTGAGAGATGCAACCTCCCAGCTCTGGGTCCCTGCAGGAAGTGTTGGCAAGCACAGGGCCAGTCCTCCAAAGGCCCAGGTGCAGGGAGCCCAGGCCAAGCAGCCTGTGCAAGAAGCCACATGCCGTGCCACCCCGGGAACAGGACTGCAGGTCACGGCCCCTCCCACATCCTCCTCCTCCTCCTCCTCCTCCTCCTCCCCCCCACCCTGACATGGCCCAGGGCTCAGAGACACCTCAGACTCTTGCTACCCAAAGTGCAAAGGGCATCAGTTGCTCCTCCAACCCCCCCGCCCAGCAGACCACGTTGTCCAGCCAGCCCCCGGGCCTCCCTGGGGTGCCCAGCACAAAAGTGCAGACAGCCACTGGACCCTCAATCTCAGTTTTCGGATGCTTTTGCCACTCTAAGGACCCGCAGGCCAGCTGGGCCTTCAGGCAGGACAGAGAGCCCCGGAATCTGACGTGGAGAGCTGCGTGTACGTCCCCATGAGGAGGCGGTACCCACCTCCGCGGCTCTCCCCTTGTGGGGGGCGGCAGCCGCAGGGCCTCAGGGAAGACACCAGGGACACTTAGGTATGGCTGCTCGAGACTGCTGCGGCCACCCTGTTGCCGGGTTTCTGAAGGGCTTCCTGGAAGCAGCGTCCACACCAAGCCCTTGGAAGGCCCAGGCGACGGAAGAGCCCGTCAGGCAGGGGCCGAGGACGGTGACAGGCTGGGCATGAAGGAGCCGGTCAGGCAGGGGCCGAGGACGGTGACGGGCCGGGTGGGGAGGAGGGAAGGAGCGAGTCAGGCAGGGGCCCAGGTGATGGCCCGGGCGGGGAGGAGGGTGTCAGGCAGGGGCAGAGGATGGTGATCGGCCGGGCGGGAAGGAGCCATTCAGGCAGGGGCCCAGGACAGTGACGGGCCTGGCGGGGAGGAGTGCGTCAGGTAGGGGCAGAGGAGACGAGCTGGGTAATGGTTAGGGTTACAGTTAGGGCACGATTCACAATCGCAAAGATGTGGAAGCGACCGAGTGCCCATCCATCCAGGAGTGCATTAATAAAATGTGGTGCGTGGACACCACGGAGTGCCGTTCGGCTATGAGGAGCAGCGGTGAGAGGGCACCTCTCGTGTTCTCCTGGCCAGAGCTGGATCCCGTTCCAGTAAGCCAAGTATCCCAAGAATGGACACACGAGCACCACGTGAGCGCGCTCACCAGCAAATTGGTACGAACGGATGGACGCCTAAGTGGACAGAGAGGAATCACCTTCATCGGGTGGGTGTCGGGTGGGTGGGGGGAGGGGATGGGCATACACATTTATTAGGAATGGGGTGGGTGCCTACCGACTGGGGGATGGGCGAACTTGAAGCTCTGACCCGAGGGGGGAGGCTGGGAGAGGGCAAGGTACCCGACCTTAACATTGGTACCCCCACAATACGCTGGAACAACATGAGAGGTAAATGAATAAGAACACAGGGGGGAGGGGGGCACGGGCAACACATGTCACCTGAATACTTGTACTCCCATCATAAGCTTGAAAAGACAGAGAAAAGAAAATGCAATAATAGAGGTAAGAGACACTTTTTAAAAATAATGAATCCAAAGAGAAAAGTAAAAGGAGGCCTGTGGAGCAGGTCTGGGTGTGACTCCGGATCCCCCAACATCAGGTGCCACCACCAAAGATTCCTACGTGGAGCCCATAGAACCCCAAAAGCAACGGGATGAGTTCTGGTCACATACTCCCTCAAAATGGCATCCTGGCCTTCTTCTGCAACTCCCTCCCCTCTCAGCCTCTCAAGGTTTCCTCCAGCGTGTCGGTTCCCAAAGAGCAGACGCTGTGTGGATCTGGCCGTATCCACACACCCATGGGAGACAGGCAGGCAGGGCGCTGTGTGGAACTGGCTGTGTCCACTCACGCATGGGTGACGAGAAGGCAGAGCGCAGTGCGAAACTGGCTATGTCCACACACCGACAGGAGACGGTCAGGCAGGGGTTTGTATGGAAGTGGCTGTGTCCACACAAACACGGGAGAAGAGCAGGCAGGGCGCAGTGTGGACCTGGCTGTGTCCACTCACCTATGGGAGACGGGCAGGTAGGGCACAGTTTGGAACTGGCTGTGTCCACTTACCCAGGAGAGACGGGCAGGCAGGGCGTGGTATGGATCTGGCTGTTTACACACACCCATGGGATACGGTCAGGCCGGGCGCTGTGTGGATCTGGCTGTGTCCACACACCCATGGGAGATGGGAAGGCAGGGCACTGTGTGGAACTTGCTGTGTCCACACAGCCACCGGAGACGGGCAGGTAGGGCACAGTGTGGAACTGGCTGTGTCCACTCACCCACAGGAGACGGGCAGGCAGGGCACAGTGTGGATGTGGCTGTGTCCAATCACCCATGGGAGAGGGGCAGGCAGGGCTCTGTGTGGAACTGGCTGTGTCCACTCACCCACGGGAGACAGGCATGCAGGCGCAGTGTGGATGTGGCTGGATACACGCACCCACGGGAGACGGGCAGGCAGGACGCTGTGTGGAACTGGCTGTGTCCACACACCCATGGGAGACAGGCAGGCAGGGTGCAGTGTGGATCTGGTGTTTCCACAAACTCACGGGACACAGGCAGGCTGGGCGCTGTGTGGATCAGGCTGTGTCCACACACTCACGGGAGACGGGCAGGCGGCGTGCAGTGTGGATGTGGCTGTGTCCACTCACCCATGGGAGACGGACAGGCAAGTCGCAGTGTGGAACTGGCTGTGTCCACACACCCATGGGAGACCGGCAGGCAGGGCGCAATGTGGACTGGCTTTGTCCACACACCCACGGGAGATGGGCAGGCAGGTATCTGTGTGAAACTTTCTGTGTCCACTCACCCACTGGAGATGGACAGGCAGGGCACAGTGTTGATGTGCCTGTGTCCACTCAACCATGAGTGACGGGCACTCAGGGCGCAGTGTGGATCTGGCTGTGTCAACTCAGCCATGGGAGACGGGCAGTCAGGGCGCAGTGTGGAATTGGCTGTGTCCGCACACCCACGGGAGACGGGCAGGCAGGGCGCAGTATGGATGTAGCTGTGTCCACTCACCCAAGGGAGACGGGCAGACTGGGCACAGTGTGGAACTGGCTGTGTCCACACACCTACGGGAGATGGGCAGGTAGGGCGCAGTGTGGATCTGGCTGTTTCCACACACCCATGGGTGACGGGCGGGCAGGGCGCCTTGTGGAACTGGCAGTGTCTAATCACCCATGGGAGATGGGCAGGCAGGGCTCTGTGTGGAACTGACTGTGTCCAAACACCCACGGGAGTCGGGAAGGCAGGGCGCAGTGTGGATCTGGCTGTGTCCACTCACCCATGGTTGACGGGGAGGCAGAGAGCAGTGTGGATCTTGCCGAGTCCACACAACCACGGGAGGCAGGCTGGCAAGCCTTGTGTGGGTCTGGCTCTGTCCAAACACCCATGAGAGACAGTCAGGCAGGGTGTTGTGTGGATTTGGCCTTGTCCACAACCACAGGAAACGGGCAGGAAGGGCGCTGTGAGGAACTGGCTGTGTCCACACACCCATGGGGACCGTTAGGGAGTGCGCAGTGTGGAACTTGCTGTGTCTACACACCCAATGGAGATGGGCAGGAAGGACGCTTTGTGGATGTGGCTGTGTCCACTCACCCTCGGGAGATGGGCAGGCAGGGCGCTGTTTAGAACTAGCTGTGTCCACACAAATATGTGAGATGGTCAGGCAGGGTGCTTGTGGATGTGGCTGTGTCCAGAAACCCACGGAACTGGCTGTGTCCACTCACCCACGGGAGACGGGCAGGCAGGGTGCAGTGTGGATGTGGCCGTGTCCACACATCCATGGTAGACGGGCAGGCAAGGCGCTGTGTGGATCTGGCTGTGTCCACTCACCCACAGGAGACGGGCAGGCAGGGTGCTGTGTGGATATAGCCGTGTCCACACACCCACGGGAGACGGGCAGGCAGGGCGCAGTGTGGATCTGGCCGTGTCCACACACCCACGGGAGACGGGCAGGCAGGGCGCAGTGTGGATGTGGCTGTGTCCAATCACCCACGGGAGATGGGCTGGCAGGGCGCAGTGTAGATCTTGCCATGTCCACACACCCACGGGAGATGGGCAGGTTGGGTGCCGTGTGGATCTGGCTGTGTCCACTCAGACACGGGAGACGTGTAGGCAGGTAGCAGTGCGGATCTGGCTGTGTCCACTCATCCAAGGCAGACGGGCAGGCAGGGCGCACTGCGGATTTGGCTGTGTCCAATCACCCACGGCAGACGGGCAGGCAGGGCGCAGTGCGGATCTGGCTGTGTCCACTCACCCACGGGAGACGGGCAGGCAAGGCGCAGTGTGGATCTGGCTGTGTCCTCTCACCCACTGGAGACGGGCAGAGAGGGTGCTGTGTGCATCTGGATATGTCCACTGACGCACGGCAGACGGGCAGGCAGGGCGCAGTGCAGATATGGCTGTATCCACTCACCCACGGCAGACGGGCAGGCAGGGCGCAGTGCGGATCTCGCTGTGTCCACTCACCCACGGGAGACGGGCAGGCAAGGCACAGTGTGGATCTGGCTGTGTCCACTCACCCACGGGAGACGGGCAGAGAGGGTGCTGTGTGGATCTGGCTATGTCCACTGACAGACGGCAGACGGGCAGGCAGGGCGCAGTGCAGATCTGGCTGTGCCCACTCACCCACAGCAGCCGGGCAGGTAGGGCGCAGTGCGGATCTGGCTGTGTCCACTCACCCACGGGAGACGTGCAGGCAAGGCGCAGTGTGGATCTGGCTGTGTCCACTCACCCACGGGAGACGGGCAGAGAGGGTGCTGTGTGGATCTGGCTATGTCCACTGACGCACGGCAGACGGGCAGGCAGGGCGAGTGAAGATCTGGCTGTGTCCACTCACCCAAGGCAGATGGGCAGGCTGGGCGCAGTGCGGATCTGGCTGTGTCCACTCACCCACGGGAGACGGGCAGGCAAGGCGCAGTGTGGATCTGGCTGTTTCCACTCACCCACGGGAGACGGGCAGAGAGGGTGCTGTGTGGATCTGGCTATGTCACTCATCCACGGCAGACGGGCAGGCAGGGCGCAGTGCGGATCTGGCTGTGTCCACTCACCCACGGGAGACGTGCAGGCAAGGCGCAGTGTGGATCCGGCTGTGTCCACTCACCCACGGGAGACGGGCAGAGAGGGTGCTGTGTGGATCTGGCTATGTCCACTGACGCACGGCAGACGGGCAGGCAGGGCGCAGTGCAGATCTGGCTGTGTCCACTCACCCAAGGCAGACGGGCAGGCTGGGCGCAGTGCGGATCTGGCTGTGTCCACTCACCCACGGGAGACGGGCAGGGAAGGCGCAGTGTGGATCTGGCTGTGTCCACTCACCCACAGGAGACGGGCAGAGAGGGTGCTGTGTGGATCTGGCTATGTCCACTGACCCACGGCAGACGGGCAGGCAGGGCGCAGTGCGGATCTGGCTGTGTCCACTCACCCACGGCAGACGGTCAGGCAGGGCGCAGTGTGGATCTGGCTGTGTCCACTCACCCACGGGAGACGGGCAGGCAAGGCACAGTGTGGATATGCCTGAGTCCACTCACCCACGGGAGACGGGCAGAGAGGGTGCTGTGTGGATCTGGCTATGTCCACTGACCCACAGCAGACGGGCAGGCAGGGCGCAGTGCGGATCAGGCTGTGTCCACTCACCCACGGCAGTCGGGCAGGCAGGGCGCAGTGCGGATCTTGCTGTTTCAACTCACCCACGGGTGATGGGCAGGCAAGGCGCAGTGTGGACCAGGCTGTGTCCACTCACCCACGGGAGACAGGCAGAGAGGGTGCTGTGTGGATCTGGCTATGTCCACTTACACAAGGCCGACGGGCAGGCAGGGCACATTGCGGATCTGGCTGTGTCCACTCACCCACGGTAGACGGGAAGGCAAGGCGCAGTGTGGATCTGGCTGTGTCCACTCACTCACGGCAGACGGGCAGAGAGAGTGCCGTGTGGATCTGGCTATGTTCACTGACCCACAGCAGACGGTCAGGCATGGCGCAGTGTGGATCTGGCTGTGTCCACTCACCCACGGGAGACGGGTAGGGAAGGCGCAGTGTGGATCTAGCTGTGTCCACTCACCCACGGGAGACGGGCAAAGAGGGTGCTGTGTAGATCTGGCTATGTCCACTGCCCCAGGCAGACGGGCAAGCAGGGCGCAGGGCGGATCAGGCTGTGTCCAATCACCCACGGCAGACGGGCAGGCAGGGCGCAGTGCGGATCTGGCTGTGTCCAATCACCCATGGCAGACCGGCAGGCAGGGCGCTGTGCGGATCTGGCTGTGTCCACTCACCCATGGCAGACGGTCAGTCAGGTCGCAGTGCGTATCTGGCTGTGTCCACTCACCCACGGGAGACGGGCAGGCAGGGCCCAGTGCGGATCTGGCTGTGTCCACTCACCCACGGCAGATGGGCAGGCAGGGCGCAGTGCGTATCTGGCTGTGTCCACTCACCCACGGGAGAAGGGCAGGCATGGCGCAGTGCGGATCTGGCTGTGTCCACTCACCCATGGGAGACGGGCAGGCAAGGCGCAGAGTGGATCTGGCGGTGTGCATTCACCCACGGGAGACGGGCAGAGAGGGTGCTATGTGGATCTGGCTATGTCCACTGACCCACGGCAGACGGGCAGGCAGTGCGCAGTGCGGATCTGGCTGTGTCCAATCACCCACGGCAGACGGGCAGGCAGGGCGCAGTGCGGATATGGCTGTGTCCACTCACCCACGGGAGACGGGCAGGCAAGGCGCAGTGTGGATGTGGCTGTGTCATATAACCAACGGGAGACGGGTAGAGAGGGTGCCCTGTGGATCTGGCTATGTCCACTGACCCACGGCAGACGGGCAGGCAAGGCGCAGTGCGGATCTGGCTGTGTCCACTCACCCACGGCAGACTGTCAGGCAGGGCGCAGTGCGGATCTGGCTGTGTCCACTCACCCACGGGAGATGGGCAGGCAGGGCGCAGTGCGGATCTGGCTGTGTCCACTCACCCATGGGAGACGGGCTGGCAAGGCGCAGTGTGGATCTGGCGATGCCCATTCACCCACGGGAGACGGGCAGAGAGGGTGCTGTGTGGATCTGGCTATGTCCACTGACCCACTGCAGACGGGCAGGCAGGGCGCAGTGCGGATCTGGCTGTGTCCAATCACCCACGGCAGACGGGCAGGCAGGGCGCAGTGCGGATATGGCTGTGTCCACTCACCCACTGGAGAAGGGCAGGCAAGGCGCACTGTGGATCTGGCTGTGTCCACTCACCCACGGCAGATGGGCCTGCAGGGCGAAGTGTGGATCTGGCTGTTTCCACTCACCCACGGGAGACGTGTAGGCAAAGCGCATTGTGGATGTGGCTGTGTCATCTAACCAAGGGGAGACGGGTAGAGAGGGTGCCGTGTGGATCTGGCTATGTCCACTGACCCACGGCTGACGGTCAGGCAGGGCGCAGTGCGGATCTAGCTGTGTCCACTCAACCACGGGAGACGGGCAGGCAGGGCGCAGTGCGGATCTGGCTGTGTCCACTCACCCACGGGAGACGGGTAGGCCAGGCGCAGTGTGGTTCTGGCTGTGTCCACTCACCCACGGGAGACGGGCAGAGAGGGTGCTGTGTGGATCTGGCTATGTCCACTGACCCACGGTAGACGGGCAGGCAAGGCGCAGTGCAGATCTGGCTGTGTCCACTCACCCACGGCAGACGGTCATTCAGGGCGCAGTGCGGATCTGGCTGTGTCCACTCACCCACGGGAGACGGGCAGGCAGGGCGCAGTGCCGATCTGGCTGTGTCCACTCACCCACGGGAGACGGGCAGGCAGGGCGCAGTGTGGATCTGGCTGTGTCCACTCACCCACGGGAGACGGGCAGAGAGGGTGCTGTGTGGATCTGGCTATGTCACTGATCCACGGCAGACGGGCAGGCAGGGCGCAGTGCGGATCTGGCTGTGTCCACTCACACACTGCAGACGGGCAGGCAGGGCACAGTGCCGATCTTGCTGTGTCCACTCACCCACGGGAGACGGGCAGGCAAGGCGCAGTGTGGATCTGGCTGTGTCCACTCACCCACGGGAGACGGGCAGAGAGGGTGCTGTGTGGATCTGGCTATCCACTGACAGACGGCAGACGGGCAGGCAGGGCGCAGTTCAGATCAGGCTGTGTCCACTCACCCACGACAGACGGGCAGGCAGGGCGCAGTGCGGATCTGGCTGTGTCCACTCACCCACGGGAGACGGGCAGGCAGGGCGCAGTGCCGATCTGGCTGTGTCCACTCACCCACGATAGACGGGCAGGCAGGGCGCAGTGCGGATCTGGCTGTGTCGAATCACCCACGGCAGACGGGCAGGCAGGGCGCAGTGCGGATCTGGCTGTGTCCACTCACCCACGGGAGACGGGCAGGCAGGGCGCAGTGCCGATCTGGCTGTGTCCACTCACCCACGGGAGACGGGCAGGCAGGGCGCAGTGTGGATCTGGCTGTGTCCACTCACCCTTTGGTGACGAGCAGGCAGGGCGCAGGGTGGAACTGGCAGTGTCTCCTCGCCCACGGGAGACGGACAGGCAGGGCGCAGTGTGGATCTGGCTGTGTCCACTCACCCTTGGGTGACGAGCAGGCAGGGCGCAGGTTGGAACTGGCAGTGTCTCCTCGCCCACGGGAGACGGGCAGGCAGGGTGTTGTGTGAATCTGGCCGTGTCCACACACCCACGAGAGACGGGCAGGCAGGGCGCATTTTGGAACGGGCTGTGTCCACAAACCCATGAGAGACGGTCAGGCAGAATGCTGTGTGGATGTGGCTTGTCAACACACACACGGGAGACGGGCAGGCTGGGCGCATAGTGGATCTGGCTGTGTCCACACACCCAAGGGAGACCGGAAGGTAGGGCACAATGTGGATATGACTGTGTCCACTCACTGACGGGAGACTGGCAGGCAGGGTGCAGTGTGGAACTGGCTGTGTCCACAAACCCACGGGAGACGGGCAGGCCTGGTGCAGTATGGATATGGCTGTGTCCACTCTCCCACGGGAGACGGGAAGGTAGGGCGCAGTGTGGAACTGGCTGTGTCCAAAAACCCACGGGAGACGGGCAGGCCTGTTGCAGTATGGATATGGCTGTGTCCACTCTCCCACGGGAGACGGGAAGGTAGGGCGCAGTGTGGAACTGGCTGTGTCCACTCACCCACGGGAGACGGGCAGGGAGGGCGCAGTGTGGATCTTGCCATGTCCACACATCCACGGGAGACGGGCAAGCAGGGCGAAGTGTGTATGTGGCTGTGTCCACTCAGTCACGGGAGATGGGCAGGTAGGGCGCAGTGTGGAACTGGCTGGTTCCACTCTCCCATGGGACACGGGCATGCAGGGCTATGTGTGGAACTGGCTGAGTACACTCACCCATGGGAGATGGGCAGACAGCAGGCAGTGTGGAAGTGGCTGTGTCCACACATCATTGGGAGATGGGCAAGCAGGGAGCAGTGTGGATCTGGCTGTGTCCACTCACATACGGGAGACGGGCAGGTAGGGCACAGTTTGGAACTGGCTGTGTCCACTCACCCACGGGAGACGGGCAGAGAGGGTGCTGTGTTGATCTGGCTATGTCCACTGACAGACGGCAGACGGGCAGGCAGGGCGCAGTGCGGATCTGGCTGTGTCCACTCACCCACGGCAGCCGGGAAGGCAGGAAGAGTGCGGATCTGGCTGTGTCCACTCACCCACGGGAGATGGGCAGGCAGGGCGCAGTGCGGATCAGGCTGTGTCCACTCACCCACGGGAGACGAGCAGGCAAGGCGCAGTGCGGATCTGGCTGTGTCCACTCACCCACGGGAGATGGGCAGAGAGGGTGCTGTGTGGATCTGGCTATGTCCACTGACAGACGGAAGACGGGCAGGCAGGGCGCAGTACAGATCTGGCTGTGTCCACTCACCCAGGGGGGACGGGCAGAGAGGGTGTTGTGTGGATCTGGCTATGTCCACTAACCCACGGCAGACGGGCAGGCAGGGCGCAGTGTGCATCTGGCTGTGTCCACTCGACCACGGGAGACGGGCAGAGACGGTGCTGTGTGGATCTGGCTATGTCCACTGACCCATGGCAGACGGGCAGGCAGGGCGCAGTGCGGATCTGGCTGTGTCCACTCACCCAAGGCAGATGGGCAGGCAGGGCGCAGTGCGGATCTGGCTGTGTCCACTCACCCACGGCAGACGGGCCGGCAGGTCGCACTGTGGATCTGGCTGTGTCCACTGACCCACGGGGGACGGGAAGGCAAATCGCAGTGTGGATCTGGCTGTGTCCTCTCACCCACTGGAGACGGGCAGAGAGGGTGCTGTGTGGATCTGGCTGTGTCCACTGACCCACGGCAGACGGGCAGGCAGGGCACAGTGCGGATCTGGCTGTGTCCACTCACCCACGGTAGTCGGGCAGGCAGGGCGCAGTGCGGAACTCGCTGTGTCCACTCACCCACGGGAGACGGGCAGGCAAGGCGCAGTGTGGATCTGGTTGTGTCCACTCACCCACGGCAGCCGGGCAGGCAGGGCGCAGTGCGGATCTGGCTGTGTCCACTCACCCACAAGAGATGGGCAGGCAGGGCGCAGTGCGGATCTGGCTGTGTCCACTCACACACGGGAGACGAGCAGGCAAGGCGCAGTGCGGATCTGGCTGTGTCCACTCACCCACGGGACATGGGCAGAGAGGGTGCTGTGTGGATCTGGCTATGTCCACTGACAGACGGAAGACGGGCAGGCAGGGTGCAGTGCAGATCTGGCTGTGTCCACTCACCCACGGGAGACGGGCAGGCAAGGCGCAGTGTGGATCTGGCTGTGTCCACTCACCCACGGGAGACGGGCAGGCACGGTGCAGTGTGGATCTGGCTGTGTCCACTCACCCACGGGAGACGGGCAGGCACGGTGCAGTGTGGATCTGGCTGTGTCCACTCACCCACGGGAGACGGGCAGAGAGGGTGCTGTGTGGATCTGGCAATGTCCACTGACAGACGGCAGATGGGCAGGCAGGGAGCAGTGCGGATCTGGCTGTGTCCACTCACCCACGGCAGACGGGCAGGCAGAGCGCACTGCGGATCTGGCTGTGTCCACTCACCCACGGGAGACGGGCAGGCAAGGCGCAGTGCGGATCTGGCTGTGTCCACTCACCCACGGGAGACGGGCAGGCAAGGCGCAGTGTGGATCTGCCTGTGTCCTCTCACCCACTGGAGACGAGCAGAGAGGGTGCTGTGTGGATCTGGCTATGTCCACTGACGCACGGCATACGGGCAGGCAGGGCGCAGTGCAGATATGGCTTTGTCCACTCACCCACGGCAGCCGGGCCGGCAGGGCGCAGTGCGGATCTGGCTGTGTCCACTCACCCACGGGAGACGTGCAGGCAAGGCGCAGTGTGGATCTGGCTGTGTCCACTAACCCACGGGAGACGGGCAGAGAGGGTGCTGTGTGGATCTGGCTATGTCCACTGACGCACGGCAGACGGGCAGGCAGGGCGCAGTGCAGATCTGGCTGTGTCCACTCACCCAAGGCAGACGGGCAGGCTGGGCGCAGTGCGGATCTGGCTGTGTCCACTTACCCACGTGAGACGGGCAGGCAAGGCGCAGTGTGGATCTGGCTGTGTCCACTCACCCACGGGAGACGGGCAGAGAGGGTGCTGTGTGGATCTGGCTATGTCCACTGACCCACGGCAGACGGGCAGGCAGGTCGCAGTGCGGATCTGGCTGTGTCCACTCACACTCGGGACACGGGCAGGCAAGGCGCAGTGTTGATCTGGCTGTGTACACTCACCCACGGGAGACGGGCAGGCAAGGCGCAGTGTGGATATGCTTGTGTCCACTCACCCACGGGAGACGGGCAGAGAGGGTGCTGTGTGGATCTGGCTATGTCCACTGACCCACAGCAGACGGGCAGGCAGGGCGCAGTGCAGATCAGGCTGTGTCCACTCACCCACGGCAGTCGGGCAGGCAGGGCGCATTGCGGATCTTGCTGTGTCCACTCACCCACGGGTGATGGGCAGGCAAGGCGCTGTGTGGACCTGGCTGTGTCCACTAACCCACGGGAGACAGGCAGAGAGGGTGCTGTGTGGATCTGGCTATGTCCACTTACCCACAGCCGACGGGCAGGCAGGGCACATTGCGGATCTGGCTGTGTCCACTCACCCACGGGAGACGGGCAGGCAAGGCGCAGTGTGGATCTGGCTGTGTCCACTCACTCACGGCAGACGGGCAGAGAGAGAGCCGTGTGGATCTGGCTATGTTCACTGACCCACAGCAGACGGTCAGGCATGGCGCAGTGCGGATCTGGCTGTGTCCACTCACCCACGGGAGACGGGTAGGGAAGGCGCAGTGTGGATCTAGCTGTGTCCACTCACCCACGGGAGACGGGCAAAGAGGGTGCTGTGTGGATCTGGCTATGTCCACTGCCCCAGGCAGACGGGCAGGCAGGGCGCAGTGCGGATCAGGCTGTGTCCAATCACCCACGGCAGACGGGCAGGCAGGGCGCAGTGCGGATCTGGCTGTGTCCAATCACCCATGGCAGACAGGCAGGCAGGGCGCTGTGCGGATCTGGCTGTGTCCACTCACCCACGGCAGACGGTCAGTCAGGTCGCAGTGCGGATCTGGCTGTGTCCACTCACCCACGGGAGACGGGCAGGCAGGGCGCCGAGCGGATCTGGCTGTGTCCACTCACCCACGGCAGATGGGCAGGCAGGGCGCAGTGCGTATCTGGCTGTGTCCACTCACGAACAGGAGACGGGCAGGCAAGGCGCAGTGCGGATCTGGCTGTGTCCACTCACCCACGGGAGACGGGCAGAGAGGGTGCTGTGTGGATCTGGCTATGTCCACTCACTGACGGGGGACGGGCAGAGAGGGTGCTGTGTGGATCTGGCTATGTACACTGACCTACGCAGACGGTCAGGCAGGGCGCAGTGCAGATCTGGCTGTGTCCACTCACCCACGGCAAACGGGCTGGCAAGGCACAGTGCGGATCTGGCTGTGTCCACTAACCCACGGCAGACGGTCAGGCAGGGCGCAGTGAGGATCTGGCTGTGTCCACTCACCCACGGGAGACGTGTAGGCAAGGCGCAGTGTGGATATGGCTGTGTCCACTCACCCACGGGAGACGGGCAGAGAGGGTGCCGTGTGGATCTGGCTATGTCCACTGACCCACGGCAGACGGGCAGGCAGGGCGCAGTGCGGATCTGGCTGTGTCCACTCACCCACGGTACACAGGCAGTCAGGGCTCAGTACGGATCTCGCTGTGTCCACTCACGCACGGGAGACGGGCAGAGAGGGTGCTGTGTGGATCTGGCTATGGCCACTGACCCACGGCAGAAGGGCAGGCAGGGCGCAGTGCCGATCTGGCTGTGTCCACTCACCCACAAGAGACGGGCAGAAAGGGCGCAGTGCGGATCTGGCTGTGTCCACTCACTCACGGGAGACGGGCAGGAAAGGTGCAGTGTGGATCTGGCTGTGTCCATCACCCACGGGAGACAGGCAGAAAGGGCGCTGTGTGGATCTGGCTATGTCCACTGACCCATGGCAGACGGGCAGGCAGGGCGCAGTGCGGATCTCGCTGTGTCCAATCACCCACAGCAGATGGGCAGGCAGGGCGCAGTGTGGATCTGGCTGTGTCCACTCACCCACGGGAGACGGGTAGAGAGGGTGCTGTGTGGATCTGGCTATGTCCATTGACGCACGGCAGACGGGCAGGCAGGGCGCAGTGCGGATCTGGCTGTGTCCAATCACCCACGGCAGACGGGCAGGCAGGGTGCAGTGCGGATCTGGCTGTGTCCACTCACCCACGGCAGACGGGCCGGCAGGTCGCAGTGTGGATCTGGCTGTGTCCACTGACCCACGGGAGACGGGAAGGCAAATCGCAGTGTGGATCTGGCTGTGTCCTCTCACCCACTGGAGACGGGCAGAGAGGGTGCTGTGTGGATCTGGCTATGTCCACTGACCCACGGCAGACGGGCAGACAGGGCACAGTGCGGATCTGGCTGTGTCCACTCACCCACGGTAGTTGGGCAGGCAGGGCGCAGTGAGGAACTCGCTGTGTCCACTCACCCACGGGAGACGGGCAGGCAAGGCGCAGTGTGGATCTGGCTGTGTCCACTCACCCTCTGCAGCCGGGCAGAGAGGGTGTTGTGAGGATCTGGCTATGTCCACTGACCCACGGCAGACAGGCAGGCAGGGCGCAGTGCGGATCTGGCTGTGTCCACTCACCCACGGAGGCCGGGCAGGCAAGGCGCAGTGTGGATCTGCCTGTGTCCTCTCACCAACTGGAGTCGGGCAGAGAGGGTGCTGTGTGGATCTGGCTATGTCCACTGACGCACGGCAGACGGGCAGGCAGGGCGCAGTGCAGATATGGCTGTATCCACTGACCCACGGCAGACGGGCAGGCAGGGCGCAGTGCGGATCTCGCTGTGTCAACTCACCCACGGGAGACGGGCAGGCAAGGCGCAGTGTGGATCTGGCTGTTTACTCTCACCCACGGAAGATGGGCAGAGAGGGTGCTGTGTGGATCTGGCTATGTCCACTGACCCACGGCAGACGGGCAGGCAGGGCGCAGTGCGGATCTGGCTGTGTCCACTCACCTATGGCAGACAAGCAGGCAGGGCGCAGTGCCGATCTGGCTGTGTCCACTCACCCGCGGAAGACGGGCAGGCAAGGCACAGTGTGGATCTGGCTGTGTCCACTCACCCACGGGAGACGGGCAGAGAGGGTGCTGTGTGGATCTGGCTATGTCCACTGACAGACGGCAGACGGGCAGGCAGGGCGCAGTGCAGATCTGGCTGTGTCCACTCACCCACGGCAGTCGGGCAGGCAGTGCGCAGTGCGGATCTGGCTGTGTCCACTCACCCACGGGAGACGTGCAGGCAAGGCGCAGTGTGGATCCGGCTGTGTCCACTCACCCACGGGAGACGGGCAGAGAGGGTGCTGTGTGGATCTGGCTATGTCCACTGACGCACGGGAGACCGGCAGAGAGGGTGCTGTGTGGATCTGGCTATGTCCACTGACGCACGGCAGACGGGCAGGCAGTGCGCAGTGCAGATCTGGCTGTGTCCACTCACCCAAGGCAGACGGGCAGGCAGGGCGCAGTGCGGATCTGGCTGTGTCCACTCACCCACGGGAGACGGGCAGGCAGGGCGCAGTGCCGATCTGGCTGTGTCCACTCACCCACGGGAGACGGGCAGGCAGGGCGCAGTGTGGATCTGGCTGTGTCCACTCACCCTTTGGTGACGAGCAGGCAGGGCGCAGGGTGGAACTGGCAGTGTCTCCTCGCCCACGGGAGACGGACAGGCAGGGCGCAGTGTGGATCTGGCTGTGTCCACTCACCCTTGGGTGACGAGCAGGCAGGGCGCAGGTTGGAACTGGCAGTGTCTCCTCGCCCACGGGAGACGGGCAGGCAGGGTGTTGTGTGAATCTGGCCGTGTCCACACACCCACGAGAGACGGGCAGGCAGGGCGCATTTTGGAACGGGCTGTGTCCACAAACCCATGAGAGACGGTCAGGCAGAATGCTGTGTGGATGTGGCTTGTCAACACACACACGGGAGACGGGCAGGCTGGGCGCATAGTGGATCTGGCTGTGTCCACACACCCAAGGGAGACCGGAAGGTAGGGCACAATGTGGATATGACTGTGTCCACTCACTGACGGGAGACTGGCAGGCAGGGTGCAGTGTGGAACTGGCTGTGTCCACAAACCCACGGGAGACGGGCAGGCCTGGTGCAGTATGGATATGGCTGTGTCCACTCTCCCACGGGAGACGGGAAGGTAGGGCGCAGTGTGGAACTGGCTGTGTCCAAAAACCCACGGGAGACGGGCAGGCCTGTTGCAGTATGGATATGGCTGTGTCCACTCTCCCACGGGAGACGGGAAGGTAGGGCGCAGTGTGGAACTGGCTGTGTCCACTCACCCACGGGAGACGGGCAGGGAGGGCGCAGTGTGGATCTTGCCATGTCCACACATCCACGGGAGACGGGCAAGCAGGGCGAAGTGTGTATGTGGCTGTGTCCACTCAGTCACGGGAGATGGGCAGGTAGGGCGCAGTGTGGAACTGGCTGGTTCCACTCTCCCATGGGACACGGGCATGCAGGGCTATGTGTGGAACTGGCTGAGTACACTCACCCATGGGAGACGGGCAGACAGCAGGCAGTGTGGAAGTGGCTGTGTCCACACATCATTGGGAGATGGGCAAGCAGGGCCAAGTGTGGATCTGGCTGTGTCCACTCACATACGGGAGACGGGCAGGTAGGGCACAGTTTGGAACTGGCTGTGTCCACTCACCCACGGGAGACGGGCAGAGAGGGTGCTGTGTTGATCTGGCTATGTCCACTGACAGACGGCAGACGGGCAGGCAGGGCGCAGTGCGGATCTGGCTGTGTCCACTCACCCACGGCAGCCGGGAAGGCAGGACGAGTGCGGATCTGGCTGTGTCCACTCACCCACGGGAGATGGGCAGGCAGGGCGCAGTGCGGATCAGGCTGTGTCCACTCACCCACGGGAGACGAGCAGGCAAGGCGCAGTGCGGATCTGGCTGTGTCCACTCACCCACGGGAGATGGGCAGAGAGGGTGCTGTGTGGATCTGGCTATGTCCACTGACAGACGGAAGACGGGCAGGCAGGGCGCAGTACAGATCTGGCTGTGTCCACTCACCCAGGGGGGACGGGCAGAGAGGGTGTTGTGTGGATCTGGCTATGTCCACTAACCCACGGCAGACGGGCAGGCAGGGCGCAGTGTGCATCTGGCTGTGTCCACTCGACCACGGGAGACGGGCAGAGACGGTGCTGTGTGGATCTGGCTATGTCCACTGACCCATGGCAGACGGGCAGGCAGGGCGCAGTGCGGATCTGGCTGTGTCCACTCACCCAAGGCAGATGGGCAGGCAGGGCGCAGTGCGGATCTGGCTGTGTCCACTCACCCACGGCAGACGGGCCGGCAGGTCGCAGTGTGGATCTGGCTGTGTCCACTGACCCACGGGGGACGGGAAGGCAAATCGCAGTGTGGATCTGGCTGTGTCCTCTCACCCACTGGAGACGGGCAGAGAGGGTGCTGTGTGGATCTGGCTGTGTCCACTGACCCACGGCAGACGGGCAGGCAGGGCACAGTGCGGATCTGGCTGTGTCCACTCACCCACGGTAGTCGGGCAGGCAGGGCGCAGTGCGGAACTCGCTGTGTCCACTCACCCACGGGAGACGGGCAGGCAAGGCGCAGTGTGGATCTGGTTGTGTCCACTCACCCACGGCAGCCGGGCAGGCAGGGCGCAGTGCGGATCTGGCTGTGTCCACTCACCCACAAGAGATGGGCAGGCAGGGCGCAGTGCGGATCTGGCTGTGTCCACTCACACACGGGAGACGAGCAGGCAAGGCGCAGTGCGGATCTGGCTGTGTCCACTCACCCACGGGACATGGGCAGAGAGGGTGCTGTGTGGATCTGGCTATGTCCACTGACAGACGGAAGACGGGCAGGCAGGGTGCAGTGCAGATCTGGCTGTGTCCACTCACCCACGGGAGACGGGCAGGCAAGGCGCAGTGTGGATCTGGCTGTGTCCACTCACCCACGGGAGACGGGCAGGCACGGTGCAGTGTGGATCTGGCTGTGTCCACTCACCCACGGGAGACGGGCAGGCACGGTGCAGTGTGGATCTGGCTGTGTCCACTCACCCACGGGAGACGGGCAGAGAGGGTGCTGTGTGGATCTGGCAATGTCCACTGACAGACGGCAGATGGGCAGGCAGGGAGCAGTGCGGATCTGGCTGTGTCCACTCACCCACGGCAGACGGGCAGGCAGAGCGCACTGCGGATCTGGCTGTGTCCACTCACCCACGGGAGACGGGCAGGCAAGGCGCAGTGCGGATCTGGCTGTGTCCACTCACCCACGGGAGACGGGCAGGCAAGGCGCAGTGTGGATCTGCCTGTGTCCTCTCACCCACTGGAGACGAGCAGAGAGGGTGCTGTGTGGATCTGGCTATGTCCACTGACGCACGGCATACGGGCAGGCAGGGCGCAGTGCAGATATGGCTTTGTCCACTCACCCACGGCAGCCGGGCAGGCAGGGCGCAGTGCGGATCTGGCTGTGTCCACTCACCCACGGGAGACGTGCAGGCAAGGCGCAGTGTGGATCTGGCTGTGTCCACTAACCCACGGGAGACGGGCAGGGAGGGTGCTGTGTGGATCTGGCTATGTCCACTGACGCACGGCAGACGGGCAGGCAGGGCGCAGTGCAGATCTGGCTGTGTCCACTCACCCAAGGCAGACGGGCAGGCTGGGCGCAGTGCGGATCTGGCTGTGTCCACTTACCTACGTGAGACGGGCAGGCAAGGCGCAGTGTGGATCTGGCTGTGTCCACTCACCCACGGGAGACGTGTAGGCAAGGCGCAGTGTGGATATGGCTGTGTCCACTCACCCACGGGAGACGGGCAGAGAGGGTGCCGTGTGGATCTGGCTATGTCCACTGACCCACGGCAGACGGGCAGGCAGGGCGCAGTGCGGATCTGGCTGTGTCCACTCACCCACGGTACACAGGCAGTCAGGGCTCAGTACGGATCTCGCTGTGTCCACTCACGCACGGGAGACGGGCAGAGAGGGTGCTGTGTGGATCTGGCTATGGCCACTGACCCACGGCAGAAGGGCAGGCAGGGCGCAGTGCCGATCTGGCTGTGTCCACTCACCCACAAGAGACGGGCAGAAAGGGCGCAGTGCGGATCTGGCTGTGTCCACTCACTCACGGGAGACGGGCAGGAAAGGTGCAGTGTGGATCTGGCTGTGTCCATCACCCACGGGAGACAGGCAGAAAGGGCGCTGTGTGGATCTGGCTATGTCCACTGACCCATGGCAGACGGGCAGGCAGGGCGCAGTGCGGATCTCGCTGTGTCCAATCACCCACAGCAGATGGGCAGGCAGGGCGCAGTGTGGATCTGGCTGTGTCCACTCACCCACGGGAGACGGGTAGAGAGGGTGCTGTGTGGATCTGGCTATGTCCATTGACGCACGGCAGACGGGCAGGCAGGGCGCAGTGCGGATCTGGCTGTGTCCAATCACCCACGGCAGACGGGCAGGCAGGGTGCAGTGCGGATCTGGCTGTGTCCACTCACCCACGGCAGACGGGCCGGCAGGTCGCAGTGTGGATCTGGCTGTGTCCACTGACCCACGGGAGACGGGAAGGCAAATCGCAGTGTGGATCTGGCTGTGTCCTCTCACCCACTGGAGACGGGCAGAGAGGGTGCTGTGTGGATCTGGCTATGTCCACTGACCCACGGCAGACGGGCAGACAGGGCACAGTGCGGATCTGGCTGTGTCCACTCACCCACGGTAGTTGGGCAGGCAGGGCGCAGTGAGGAACTCGCTGTGTCCACTCACCCACGGGAGACGGGCAGGCAAGGCGCAGTGTGGATCTGGCTGTGTCCACTCACCCTCTGCAGCCGGGCAGAGAGGGTGTTGTGAGGATCTGGCTATGTCCACTGACCCACGGCAGACAGGCAGGCAGGGCGCAGTGCGGATCTGGCTGTGTCCACTCACCCACGGAGGCCGGGCAGGCAAGGCGCAGTGTGGATCTGCCTGTGTCCTCTCACCAACTGGAGTCGGGCAGAGAGGGTGCTGTGTGGATCTGGCTATGTCCACTGACGCACGGCAGACGGGCAGGCAGGGCGCAGTGCAGATATGGCTGTATCCACTGACCCACGGCAGACGGGCAGGCAGGGCGCAGTGCGGATCTCGCTGTGTCAACTCACCCACGGGAGACGGGCAGGCAAGGCGCAGTGTGGATCTGGCTGTTTACTCTCACCCACGGAAGATGGGCAGAGAGGGTGCTGTGTGGATCTGGCTATGTCCACTGACCCACGGCAGACGGGCAGGCAGGGCGCAGTGCGGATCTGGCTGTGTCCACTCACCTATGGCAGACAAGCAGGCAGGGCGCAGTGCCGATCTGGCTGTGTCCACTCACCCGCGGAAGACGGGCAGGCAAGGCACAGTGTGGATCTGGCTGTGTCCACTCACCCACGGGAGACGGGCAGAGAGGGTGCTGTGTGGATCTGGCTATGTCCACTGACAGACGGCAGACGGGCAGGCAGGGCGCAGTGCAGATCTGGCTGTGTCCACTCACCCACGGCAGTCGGGCAGGCAGTGCGCAGTGCGGATCTGGCAGTGTCCACTCACCCACGGGAGACGTGCAGGCAAGGCGCAGTGTGGATCCGGCTGTGTCCACTCACCCACGGGAGACGGGCAGAGAGGGTGCTGTGTGGATCTGGCTATGTCCACTGACGCACGGCAGACGGGCAGGCAGTGCGCAGTGCAGATCTGGCTGTGTCCACTCACCCAAGGCAGACGGGCAGGCAGGGCGCAGTGCGGATCTGGCTGTGTCCACTCACCCACGGGAGACGGGCAGGC
Source organism: Microcebus murinus (assembly GCF_040939455.1). Classification (NCBI taxonomy): domain Eukaryota; kingdom Metazoa; phylum Chordata; class Mammalia; order Primates; family Cheirogaleidae; genus Microcebus; species Microcebus murinus. Next base: position 30,900,342 of record NC_134125.1, on the reverse strand, counting down.
AGGGCGCAGTGCCGATCTGGCTGTGTCCACTCACCCACGGGAGACGGGCAGGCAGGGCGCAGTGTGGATCTGGCTGTGTCCACTCACCCTTTGGTGACGAGCAGGCAGGGCGCAGGGTGGAACTGGCAGTGTCTCCTCGCCCACGGGAGACGGACAGGCAGGGCGCAGTGTGGATCTGGCTGTGTCCACTCACCCTTGGGTGACGAGCAGGCAGGGCGCAGGTTGGAACTGGCAGTGTCTCCTCGCCCACGGGAGACGGGCAGGCAGGGTGTTGTGTGAATCTGGCCGTGTCCACACACCCACGAGAGACGGGCAGGCAGGGCGCATTTTGGAACGGGCTGTGTCCACAAACCCATGAGAGACGGTCAGGCAGAATGCTGTGTGGATGTGGCTTGTCAACACACACACGGGAGACGGGCAGGCTGGGCGCATAGTGGATCTGGCTGTGTCCACACACCCAAGGGAGACCGGAAGGTAGGGCACAATGTGGATATGACTGTGTCCACTCACTGACGGGAGACTGGCAGGCAGGGTGCAGTGTGGAACTGGCTGTGTCCACAAACCCACGGGAGACGGGCAGGCCTGGTGCAGTATGGATATGGCTGTGTCCACTCTCCCACGGGAGACGGGAAGGTAGGGCGCAGTGTGGAACTGGCTGTGTCCAAAAACCCACGGGAGACGGGCAGGCCTGTTGCAGTATGGATATGGCTGTGTCCACTCTCCCACGGGAGACGGGAAGGTAGGGCGCAGTGTGGAACTGGCTGTGTCCACTCACCCACGGGAGACGGGCAGGGAGGGCGCAGTGTGGATCTTGCCATGTCCACACATCCACGGGAGACGGGCAAGCAGGGCGAAGTGTGTATGTGGCTGTGTCCACTCAGTCACGGGAGATGGGCAGGTAGGGCGCAGTGTGGAACTGGCTGGTTCCACTCTCCCACGGGACACGGGCATGCAGGGCTATGTGTGGAAGTGGCTGAGTACACTCACCCATGGGAGACGGGCAGACAGCAGGCAGTGTGGAAGTGGCTGTGTCCACACATCATTGGGAGATGGGCAAGCAGGGCCAAGTGTGGATCTGGCTGTGTCCACTCACATACGGGAGACGGGCAGGTAGGGCACAGTTTGGAACTGGCTGTGTCCACTCACCCACGGGAGACGGGCAGAGAGGGTGCTGTGTTGATCTGGCTATGTCCACTGACAGACGGCAGACGGGCAGGCAGGGCGCAGTGCGGATCTGGCTGTGTCCACTCACCCACGGCAGCCGGGAAGGCAGGACGAGTGCGGATCTGGCTGTGTCCACTCACCCACGGGAGATGGGCAGGCAGGGCGCAGTGCGGATCAGGCTGTGTCCACTCACCCACGGGAGACGAGCAGGCAAGGCGCAGTGCGGATCTGGCTGTGTCCACTCACCCACGGGAGATGGGCAGAGAGGGTGCTGTGTGGATCTGGCTATGTCCACTGACAGACGGAAGACGGGCAGGCAGGGCGCAGTACAGATCTGGCTGTGTCCACTCACCCAGGGGGGACGGGCAGAGAGGGTGTTGTGTGGATCTGGCTATGTCCACTAACCCACGGCAGACGGGCAGGCAGGGCGCAGTGCAGATCTGGCTGTGTCCACTCACCCATGGGAGATGGGCAGGCAGGGTGCAGTGGGGATCTGCCTGTGTCCACTGACCAACGGGAGACGGGCAGGCAAGGCGCAGTGTGGATCTGGCTGTGTCCACTCACCCACAGGAGAAGGGCAGAGAGGGTGCTGTGTGGATCTGGCTATGTCCACTGACCCACGGGAGAAGGGTAGGCAGGGCGCAGTGCGTATCTGGATGTGTCCACTCACCCACGGCAGACGGGCAGGCAGGGCGCAGTGCGGATCTGGCTTGGCCACTCACCCACGGGAGACAGGCAGGCAAGGCGCAGTGTGCATCTGGCTGTGTCCACTCGACAACGGGAGACGGGCAGAGACAGTGCTGTGTGGATCTGGCTATGTCCACTGACCCATGGCAGACGGGCAGGCAGGGCGCAGTGCGGATCTGGCTGTGTCCACTCACCCAAGGCAGATGGGCAGGCAGGGCGCAGTGCGGATCTGGCTGTGTCCACTCACCCACGGCAGACGGGCCGGCAGGTCGCAGTGTGGATCTGGCTGTGTCCACTGACCCACGGGAGACGGGAAGGCAAATCGCAGTGTGGATCTGGCTGTGTCCTCTCACCCACTGGAGACGGGCAGAGAGGGTGCTGTGTGGATCTGGCTGTTTCCACTGACCCACGGCAGACGGGCAGGCAGGGCACAGTGCGGATCTGGCTGTGTCCACTCACCCACGGTAGTCGGGCAGGCAGGGCGCAGTGCGGAACTCGCTGTGTTCACTCACCCACGGGAGACGGGCAGGCAAGGCGCAGTGTGGATCTGGTTGTGTCCACTCACCCACGGCAGCCGGGCAGGCAGGGCGCAGTGCGGATCTGGCCGTGTCCACTCACCCACAAGAGATGGGCAGGCAGGGCGCAGTGCGGATCTGGCTGTGTCCACTCACCCACGGGAGATGAGCAGGCAAGGCGCAGTGCGGATCTGGCTGTGTCCACTCACCCACGGGACATGGGCAGAGAGGGTGCTGTGTGGATCTGGCTATGTCCACTGACAGACGGAAGACGGGCAGGCAGGGCGCAGTGCAGATCTGGCTGTGTCCACTCACCCACGGGAGACGGGCAGGCAAGGCGCAGTGTGGATCTGGCTATGTCCACTCACCCACGGGAGACGGGCAGAGAGGGTGTTGTGAGGATCTGGCTATGTCCACTGACCCACGGCAGACAGGCAGGCAGGGCGCAGTGCGGATCTGGCTGTGTCCACTCACCCACGGCAGCCGGGCAGGCAGGGCGCAGTGCGGAACTCGCTGTGTCCACTCACCCACGGGAGACGGGCAGGCTCGGCGCAGTGTGGATCTGGCTGTGTCCACTCACCCACGGGAGACGGGCAGAGAGGGTGCTGTGTGGATCTGGCAATGTCCACTGACAGACGGCAGATGGGCAGGCAGGGAGCAGTGCGGATCTGGCTGTGTCCACTCACCCACGGCAGACGGGCAGGCAGGGCGCACTGCGGATCTGGCTGTGTCCACTCACCCACGGCAGACGGGCAGGCAGGGCGCAGTGCGGACCTGGCTGTGTCTACTCACCCACGGGAGACGGGCAGGCAAGGCGCAGTGTGGATCTGCCTGTGTCCTCTCACCCACTGGAGACGAGCAGAGAGGGTGCTGTGTGGATCTGGCTATGTCCACTGATGCACGGCAGACGGGCAGGCAGGGCGCAGTGCAGATATGGCTGTGTCCACTAACCCACGGCAGCCGGGCAGGCAGGGCGCAGTGCAGATCTGGCTGTGTCCACTCACCCACGGGAGACGTGCAGGCAAGGCGCAGTGTGGATCTGGCTGTGTCCACTAACCCACGGGAGACGGGCAGATAGGGTGCTGTGTGGATCTGGCTATGTCCACTGACGCACGGCAGACGGGCAGGCAGGGCGCAGTGCAGATCTGGCTGTGTCCACTCACCCAAGGCAGAAGGGCAGGCTGGGCGCAGTGCGGATCTGGCTGTGTCCACTTACCCACCTGAGACGGGCAGGCAAGGCGCAGTGTGGATCTGGCTGTGTCCACTCACCCACGGGAGACGGGCAGAGAGGGTGCTGTGTGGATCTGGCTATGTCCACTGACCCACGGCAGACGGGCAGGCAGGTCGCAGTGCGGATCTGGCTGTGTCCACTCACACTCGGGACACGGGCAGGCAAGGCGCAGTGTTGATCTGGCTGTGTCCACTCACACACGGGAGACGGGCAGGCAGGCGCAGTGTGGATATGCCTGTGTCCACTCACCCACGGGAGACGGGCAGAGAGGGTGCTGTGTGGATCTGGCTATGTCCACTGACCCACAGCAGACGGGCAGGCAGGGCGCAGTGCGGATCAGGCTGTGTCCACTCACCCACGGCAGTCGGGCAGGCAGGGCGCATTGCGGATCTTGCTGTGTCCACTCACCCACGGGTGATGGGCAGGCAAGGCGCTGTGTGGACCTGGCTGTGTCCACTAACCCACGGGAGACGGGCAGAGAGGGTGCTGTGTGGATCTGGCTATGTCCACTTACCCACGGCCGACGGGCAGGCAGGGCACATTGCAGATCTGGCTGTGTCCACTCACCCACGGGAGATGGGCAGGCAAGGCGCAGTGTGGATCTGGCTGTGTCCACTCACTCACAGGAGACGGGCAGAGAGAGAGCCGTGTGGATCTGGCTATGTTCACTGACCCACAGCAGACGGTCAGGCATGGCGCAGTGCGGATCTGGCTGTGTCCACTCACCCACGGGAGACGGGTAGGGAAGGCGCAGTGTGGATCTAGCTGTGTCCATTCACCCACGGGAGACGGGCAAAGAGGGTGCTGTGTGGATCTGGCTATGTCCACTGCCCCAGGCAGACGGGCAGGCAGGGCGCAGTGCGGATCAGGCTGTGTCCAATCACCCACGGCAGACGGGCAGGCAGGGCGCAGTGCGGATCTGGCTGTGTCCAATCACCCATGGCAGACAGGCAGGCAGGGCGCTGTGCGGATCTGGCTGTGTCCACTCACCCACGGCAGACGGTCAGTCAGGTCGCAGTGCGGATCTGGCTGTGTCCACTCACCCACGGGAGACGGGCAGGCAGGGCGCAGTGCGGATCTGGCTGTGTCCACTCACCCACGGCAGATGGGCAGGCAGGGCGCAGTGCGTATCTGGCTGTGTCCACTCACGAACAGGAGACGGGCAGGCAAGGCGCAGTGCGGATCTGGCTGTGTCCACTCACCCACGGGAGACGGGCAGAGAGGGTGCTGTGTGGATCTTGCTATGTACACTGACCCACGGCAGACGGTCAGGCAGGGCGCAGTGCAGATCTGGCTGTGTCCACTCACCCACGGCACACGGGCTGGCAAGGCACAGTGCGGATCTGGCTGTGTCCACTAACCCACGGCAGATGGTCAGGCAGGGCGCAGTGAGGATCTGGCTGTGTCCACTCACCCAAGGGAGACGTGTAGGCAAGGCGCAGTGTGGATCTGGCTGTGTCCACTCACCCACGGGAGACGGGCAGAGAGGGTGCCGTGTGGATCTGGCTATGTCCACTGACCCACGGCAGACGGGCAGGCAGGGCGCAGTGCGGATCTGGCTGTGTCCACTCACCCATGGTACACAGGCAGTCAGGGCGCAGTACGGATCTCGCTGTGTCCACTCGCGCACGGGAGACGGGCAGAGAGGGTGCTGTGTGGATCTGGCTATGCCCACTGACCCACGGCAGAAGGGCAGGCAGTGCGCAGTGCCGATCTGGCTGTGTCCACTCACCCACAAGAGACGGGCAGAAAGGGCGCAGTGCGGATCTGGCTGTGTCCACTCACTCACGGGAGACGAGTAGGAAAGGTGCAGTGTGGATCTGGCTGTGTCCATCACCCACGGGAGACGGGCAGAAAGGGCGCTGTGTGGATCTGGCTATGTCCACTGACCCATGGCAGACGGGCAGGCAGGGCGCAGTGCGGATCTCGCTGTGTCCAATCACCCACAGCAGATGGGCAGGCAGGGCGCAGTGTGGATCTGGCTGTGTCCACTCACACACGGGAGACGGGTAGAGAGGGTGCTGTGTGGATCTGGCTATGTCCATTGACCCACGGCAGACGGGCAGGCAGGGCGCAGTGCGCATCTGGCTGTGTCCACTCACCCACGGGAGACGGGCAGGCAAGGCGCACTGTGGATCTTGCTGTGACCACTCACCCACGGGAGACGGGCATGCAGGGCGCAGTGCGGATCTGGCTGTGTCCAATCACCCACGGGAGACGGGCAGGCAGGGTGCAGTGGGGATCTGCCTGTGTCCACTGACCAACGGGAGACGGGCAGGTAAGGCGCAGTGTGGATCTGGCTGTGTCCACTCACCCACGGTAGTCGGGCAGGCAGGGCGCAGTGCGGAACTCGCTGTGTCCACTCACCCACGGGAGACGGGCAGGCAAGGCGCAGTGTGGATCTGGCTGTGTCCACTCACCCTCGGCAGCCGGGCAGGCAGGGCGCAGTGCGGATATAGCTGTGTCCACTCACCCACAAGAGATGGGCAGGCAGGGCGCAGTGCGGATCTGACTGTGTCCACTCACCCACGGGAGACGAGCAGGCAAGGCGCAGTGCCGATCTGGCTGTGTCCACTCACCCACGGGACATGGGCAGAGAGGGTGCTGTGTGGATCTGGCTATGTCCACTGACAGACGGAAGATGGGCAGGCAGGGCGCAGTGCAGATCTGGCTGTGTCCACTCACCCACGGGAGACGGGCAGGCAAGGCGCAGTGTGGATCTGGCTGTGTCCACACACCCACGGGAGACGGGCAGAGAGGGTGTTGTGAGGATCTGGCTATGTCCACTGACCCACGGCAGACAGGCATGAAGGGCGCAGTGCGGATCTGGCTGTGTCCACTCACCCACGGCAGCCGGGCAGGCAGGGCGCAGTGCGGAACTCGCTGTGTCCACTCACCCACGGGAGACGAGCAGCAAAGGCGCAGTGTGGATCTGGCTGTGTCCACTCACCCACGGGAGACGGGCAGAGAGGGTGCTGTGTGGATCTGGCTATGTCCACTGACCCACAGCAGACGGGCAGGCAGGGCGCAGTGCGGATCAGGCTGTGTCCACTCACCCACGGCAGTCGGGCAGGCAGGGCGCAGTGTGGATCTGGCTGTGTCCACTCACCCACGGGTGATGGGCAGGCAAGGCGCTGTGTGGATCTGGCTGTGTCCACTCACCCACGGGAGACGGGCAGAGAGGGTGCTGTGTGGATCTGGCTATGTCCACTTACCCACGGCCGACGGGCAGGCAGGGCACATTGCGGATCTGGCTGTGTCCACTCACCGACGGGAGACGGGCAGGCAAGGCGCAGTGTGGATCTGGCTGTGTCCACTCACTCATGGCAGACGGGCAGAGAGAGTGCCTTGTAGATCTGGCTATGTTCACTGTCCCACAGCAGACGGTCAGGCATGGCGCAGTGCGGACTGGCTGTGTCCACTCACCCACGGGATACGGGTAGGGAAGGCGCAGTGTGGATCTAGCTGTGTCCACTCACCCACGGGAGACGGGCAAAGAGGGTGCTGTGTGGATCTGGCTATATCCACTGCCCCAGGCAGACGGGCAGGCAGGGCGCAGTGCGGATCAGGCTGTGTCCAATCACCCACGGCAGACGGGCAGGCAGGGCGCAGTGCGGATCTGGCTGTGTCCTATCACCCATGGCAGACCGGCAGGCAGGACGCTGTGGGGATCTGGCTGTGTCCACTCACCCACGGCAGACGGTCAGTCAGTTCGCAGTGCGGATCTGGCTGTGTCCACTCACCCACGGCAGATGGGCAGGCAAGGCGCAGTGCGGATCTGGCTGTGTCCACTCACCCACGGCAGATGGGCAGGCAGGGCGAAGTGCGTATCTGGCTGTGTCCACTCACCAACAGGAGACGGGCAGGCAAGGCGCAGTGCGGATCTGGCTATGTCCACTCACCCACGGGAGACGGGCAGAGAGGGTGCTGTGTGGATCTGGCTATGTACACTGACCCACGGCAGACGGTCAGGCAGGGCGCAGTGCAGATCTGGCTGGGTCCACTCACCCACGGCAGACGGGCAGGCAAGGCAAAGTGCGGATCTGGCTGTGTCCACTAACCCACGGCAGACGGTCAGGCAGGGCGCAGTGAGGATCTGGCTGTGTCCACTCACCCACAGGAGACGTGTAGGCAAGGCGCACTGTGGATATTGCTGTGTCCACTCACGCACGGGAGACGGGCAGAGAGGGTGCTGTGTGGATCTGGCTATGCCCACTGACCCACGGCAGAAGGGCAGGCAGGGCGCAGTGCCGATCTGGCTGTGTCCACTCACCCACAAGAGACGGGCAGAAAGGGCGCAGTGCGGATCTGGCTGTGTGCACTCACTCACGGGAGATGGGCAGGAAAGGTGCAGTGTGGATTTGGCTGTGTCCATCACCCACGGGAGACGGGCATAAAGGGCGCTGTGTGGATCTGGCTATGTCCACTGACCCACGGCAGACGGGCAGGCAGGGCGCAGTGCGGATCTCGCTGTGTACAATCACCCACAGCAGACGGGCAGGCAGGGCGCAGTGTGGATTTGGCTGTGTCCACTCACCCACGGGAGACGGGTAGAGAGGGTGCTGTGTGGATCTGGCTATGTCCATTGACCCACGGCAGACGGGCAGGTAGGGCGCAGTGCAGATCTGGCTGTGTCCAATCACCCACGGCAGACGGGGAGGTAGGGCGCAGTGCGGATCTGGCTGTGTCCACTCACCCACGGGAGATGGGCAGGCAGGGTGCAGTGCGGATCTGGCTGTGTCCACTCACCCACGGGAGACGGGCAGGCAAGGCGCACTGCGGATCTTGCTGTGACCACTCACCCTCGGCAGCCGGGAAGTCAGGACGAGTGCGGATCTGGCTGTGTCCACTCACCCACGGGAGATGGGCAGGCAGGGCGCAGTGCGGATCTGGCTGTGTCCACTCACCCACGGGAGACGAGCAGGCAAGGCGCAGTGCGGATCTGGCTGTGTCCACTCACCCACGGGAGATGGGCAGAGAGGGTGCTGTGTGGATCTGGCTATGTCCACTGACAGACGGAAGACGGGCAGGCAGGGCGCAGTACAGATCTGGCTGTGTCCACTCACACAGGGGGGACAGGCAGAGAGGGTGTTGTGTGGATCTGGCTATGTCCACTAACCCACGGCAGACGGGCAGACAGGGCACAGTGGGGATCTGGCTGTGTCCACTCACCCACGGTAGTCGGGCAGGCAGGGCGCAGTGCGGAACTCGCTGTGTCCACTCACCCACGGGAGACGGGCAGGCAAGGCGCAGTGTGGATCTGGCTGTGTCCACTCACCCTCTGCAGCCGGGCAGAGAGGGTGTTGTGAGGATCTGGCTATGTCCACTGACCCACGGCAGACAGGCAGGCAGGGCGCAGTGCGGATCTGGCTGTGTCCACTCACCCACGGCAGCCGGGCAGGCAGGGCGCAGTGCGGAACTCGCTGTGTCCACTCACCCACGGGAGACGGGCAGGCAAGGCGCATTGTGGATCTGGCTGTGTCCACTCACCCATGGGAGACGGGCAGAGAGGGTGCTGTGTGGATCTGGCTATGTCCACTGACAGACGACAGATGGGCAGGCAGGGAGCAGTGCGGATCTGGCTGTGTCCACTCACCCACGGCAGACGGGCAGGCAGGGCGCACTGCGGATCTGGCTGTGTCCACTCACCCACGGCAGACGGGCAGGCAGGGCGCAGTGCGGATCTGGCTGTGTCCACTCACCCACGGGAGACGGGCAGGCAAGGCGCAGTGTGGATCTGCCTGTGTCCTCTCACCAACTGGAGTCGGGCAGAGAGGGTGCTGTGTGGATCTGGCTATGTCCACTGACGCACGGCAGACGGGCAGGCAGGGCGCAGTGCAGATATGGCTGTATCCACTGACCCACGGCAGACGGGCAGGCAGGGCGCAGTGCGGATCTCGCTGTGTCAACTCACCCACGGGAGACGGGCAGGCAAGGCGCAGTGTGGATCTGGCTGTTTCCTCTCACCCACGGGAGATGGGCAGAGAGGGTGCTGTGTGGATCTGGCTATGTCCACTGACCCACGGCAGACGGGCAGGCAGGGCGCAGTGCGGATCTGGCTGTGTCCACTCACCTATGGCAGACAAGCAGGCAGGGCGCAGTGCCGATCTGGCTGTGTCCACTCACCCACGGAAGACGGGCAGGCAAGGCACAGTGTGGATCTGGCTGTGTCCACTCACCCACGGGAGACGGGCAGAGAGGGTGCTGTTTTGATCTGGCTATGTCCACTGACAGACGGCGGACGGGCAGGCAGGGCGCAGTGCAGATCTGGCTGTGTCCACTCACCCACGGCAGTCGGGCAGGCAGTGCGCAGTGCGGATCTGGCTGTGTCCACTCACCCACGGGAGACGTGCAGGCAAGGCGCAGTGTGGATCCGGCTGTGTCCACTCACCCACGGGAGACAAGCAGAGAGGGTGCTGTGTGGATCTGGCTATGTCCACTGACGCACGGCAGACGGGCAGGCAGGGCGCAGTGCAGATCTGGCTGTGTCCACTCACCCAAGGCAGACGGGCAGGCTGGGCGCAGTGCGGATCTGGCTGTGTCCACTCACCCACGGGAGACGGGCAGGGAAGGCGCAGTGTGGATCTGGCTGTGTCCACTCACCCACAGGAGACGGGCAGAGAGGGTGCTGTGTGGATCTGGCTATGTCCACTGACCCACGGCAGACGGGCAGGCAGGGCGCAGTGCGGATCTTGCTGTGTCCACTCACCCACGGCAGACGGTCATGCAGGGCGCAGTGTGGATCTGGCTGTTTCCACTCACCCACGGGAGACGGGCAGGCAAGGCACAGTGTGGATATGCCTGAGTCGACTCACCCACGGGAGACGGGCAGAGAGGGTGCTGTGTGGATCTGGCTATGTCCACTGACCCACAGCAGACGGGCAGGCAGGGCGCAGTGCGGATCAGGCTGTGTCCACTCACCCACGGCAGTCGGGCAGGCAGGGCGCAGTGCGGATCTTGCTGTTTTAACTCACCCACGGGTGATGGGCAGGCAAGGCGCAGTGTGGACCTGGCTGTGTCCACTCACCCACGGGAGACGGGCAGAGAGGGTGCTGTGTGGATCTGGCTATGTCCACTTACCCAAGGCCGACGGGCAGGCAGGGCACATTGCGGATCTGGCTGTGTCCACTCACCCACGGTAGACGGGCAGGCAAGGCGCAGTGTGGATCTGGCTGTGTCCACTCACTCACGGCAGACGGGCAGAGAGAGTGCCGTGTGGATCTGGCTATGTTCACTGACCCACAGCAGATGGTCAGGCATGGCGCAGTGTGGATCTGGCTGTGTCCACTCTCCCACGGGAGACGGGTAGGGAAGGCGCAGTGTGGATCTAGCTGTGTCCACTCACCCACGGGAGACGGGCAAAGAGGGTGCTGTGTGGATCTGGCTATGTCCACTGCCCCAGGCAGACGGGCAAGCAGGGCGCAGGGCGGATCAGGCTGTGTCCAATCACCCACGGCAGACGGGCAGGCAGGGCGCAGTGCGGATCTGGCTGTGTCCAATCACCCATGGCAGACCGGCAGGCAGGGCGCTGTGCGGATCTGGCTCTGTCCACTCACCCATGGCAGACGGTCAGTCAGGTCGCAGTGCGTATCTGGCTGTGTCCACTCACCCATGGCAGACGGTCAGTCAGGTCGCAGTGCGTATCTGGCTGTGTCCACTCACCCACGGGAGACGGGCAGGCATGGCGCAGTGCGGATCTGGCTGTGTCCACTCACCCATGGGAGACGGGCAGGCAAGGCGCAGAGTGGATCTGGCGGTGTGCATTCACCCACGGGAGACGGGCAGAGAGGGTGCTATGTGGATCTGGCTATGTCCACTGACCCACGGCAGACGGGCAGGCAGTGCGCAGTGCGGATCTGGCTGTGTCCAATCACCCACGGCAGACGGGCAGGCAGGGCGCAGTGCGGATATGGCTGTGTCCACTCACCCACGGGAGACGGGCAGGCAAGGCGCAGTGTGGATGTGGCTGTGTCATCTAACCAACGGGAGACGGGTAGAGAGGGTGCCCTGTGGATCTGGCTATGTCCACTGACCCACGGCAGACGGGCAGGCAAGGCGCAGTGCGGATCTGGCTGTGTCCACTCACCCACGGCAGACGGGCAGGCAGGGCGCAGTGCGGATATGGCTGTGTCCACTCACCCACTGGAGAAGGGCAGGCAAGGCGCACTGTGGATCTGGCTGTGTCCACTCACCCACGGCAGATGGGCCGGCAGGGCGAAGTGTGGATCTGGCTGTTTCCACTCACCCACGGGAGACGTGTAGGCAAAGTGCATTGTGGATGTGGCTGTGTCATGTAACCAAGGGGAGACGGGTAGAGAGGGTGCCGTGTGGATCTGGCTATGTCCACTGACCCACGGCTGACGGTCAGGCAGGGCGCAGTGCGGATCTAGCTGTGTCCACTCAACCACGGGAGACGGGCAGGCAGGGCGCAGTGCGGATCTGGCTGTGTCCACTCTCCCACGGGAGACGGGTAGGCCAGGCGCAGTGTGGATCTGGCTGTGTCCACTCACCCACGGGAGACGGGCAGAGAGGGTGCTGTGTGGATCTGGCTATGTCCACTGACCCACGGTAGACGGGCAGGCAAGGCGCAGTGCAGATCTGGCTGTGTCCACTCACCCACGGCAGACGGTCATTCAGGGCGCAGTGCGGATCTGGCTGTGTCCACTCACCCACGGGAGACGGGCAGGCAGGGCGCAGTGCCGATCTGGCTGTGTCCACTCACCCACGGGAGACGGGCAGGCAGGGCGCAGTGTGGATCTGGCTGTGTCCACTCACCCACGGGAGACGGGCAGAGAGGGTGCTGTGTGGATCTGGCTATGTCACTGATCCACGGCAGACGAGCAGGCAGGGCGCAGTGCGGATCTGGCTGTGTCCACTCACACACTGCAGACGGGCAGGCAGGGCACAGTGCTGATCTTGCTGTGTCCACTCACCCACGGGAGACGGGCAGGCAAGGCGCAGTGTGGATCTGGCTGTGTCCACTCACCCACGGGAGACGGGCAGAGAGGGTGCTGTGTGGATCTGGCTATGTCCACTGACAGACGGCAGACGGGCAGGCAGGGCGCAGTTCAGATCAGGCTGTGTCCACTCACCCACGGCAGACGGGCAGGCAGGGCGCAGTGCGGATCTGGCTGTGTCCACTCACCCACGGGAGATGGGCAGGCAGGGCGCAGTGCCGATCTGGCTGTGTCCACTCACCCACGGGAGACGGGCAGGCAGGGCGCAGTGTGGATCTGGCTGTGTCCACTCACCCTTTGGTGACGAGCAGGCAGGGCGCAGGGTGGAACTGGCAGTGTCTCCTCGCCCACGGGAGACGGACAGGCAGGGCGCAGTGTGGATCTGGCTGTGTCCACTCACCCTTGGGTGACGAGCAGGCAGGGCGCAGGTTGGAAATGGCAGTGTCTCCTCGCCCACGGGAGACGGGCAGGCAGGGTGTTGTGTGAATCTGGCCGTGTCCACACACCCACGAGAGACGGGCAGGCAGGGCGCATTTTGGAACGGGCTGTGTCCACAAACCCATGAGAGACGGTCAGGCAGAATGCTGTGTGGATGTGGCTTGTCAACACACACACGGGAGACGGGCAGGCTGGGCGCATAGTGGATCTGGCTGTGTCCACACACCCAAGGGAGACCGGAAGGTAGGGCACAATGTGGATATGACTGTGTCCACTCACTGACGGGAGACTGGCAGGCAGGGTGCAGTGTGGAACTGGCTGTGTCCACAAACCCACGGGAGACGGGCAGGCCTGGTGCAGTATGGATATGGCTGTGTCCACTCTCCCACGGGAGACGGGAAGGTAGGGCGCAGTGTGGAACTGGCTGTGTCCAAAAACCCACGGGAGACGGGCAGGCCTGTTGCAGTATGGATATGGCTGTGTCCACTCTCCCACGGGAGACGGGAAGGTAGGGCGCAGTGTGGAACTGGCTGTGTCCACTCACCCACGGGAGACGGGCAGGGAGGGCGCAGTGTGGATCTTGCCATGTCCACACATCCACGGGAGACGGGCAAGCAGGGCGAAGTGTGTATGTGGCTGTGTCCACTCAGTCACGGGAGATGGGCAGGTAGGGCGCAGTGTGGAACTGGCTGGTTCCACTCTCCCACGGGACACGGGCATGCAGGGCTATGTGTGGAACTGGCTGAGTACACTCACCCATGGGAGACGGGCAGACAGCAGGCAGTGTGGAAGTGGCTGTGTCCACACATCATTGGGAGATGGGCAAGCAGGGCGCAGTGTGGATCTGGCTGTGTCCACTCACATACGGGAGACGGGCAGGTAGGGCACAGTTTGGAACTGGCTGTGTCCACTCACCCACGGGAGACGGGCAGAGAGGGTGCTGTGTTGATCTGGCTATGTCCACTGACAGACGGCAGACGGGCAGGCAGGGCGCAGTGCAGATCTGGCTGTGTCCACTCACCCACGGCAGTCGGGCAGGCAGTGCGCAGTGCGGATCTGGCTGTGTCCACTCACCCACGGGAGACGTGCAGGCAAGGCGCAGTGTGGATCCGGCTGTGTCCACTCACCCACGGGAGACGGGCAGAGAGGGTGCTGTGTGGATCTGGCTATGTCCACTGACGCACGGCAGACGGGCAGGCAGGGCGCAGTGCAGATCTGGCTGTGTCCACTCACCCAAGGCAGACGGGCTGGCTGGGCGCAGTGTGGATCTGGCTGTGTCCACTCACCCACGGGAGACGGGCAGGGAAGGCGCAGTGTGGATCTGGCTGTGTCCACTCACCCACAGGAGACGGGCAGAGAGGGTGCTGTGTGGATCTGGCTATGTCCACTGACCCACGGCAGACAGGCAGGCAGGGCGCAGTGCGGATCTGGCTGTGTCCACTCACCCACGGCAGACGGTCAGGCAGGGCGCAGTGTGGATCTGGCTGTGTCCACTCACCCACGGGAGACGGGCAGGCAAGGCACAGTGTGGATATGCCTGAGTCCACTCACCCACGGGAGACGGGCAGAGAGGGTGCTGTGTGGATCTGGCTATGTCCACTGACCCACAGCACACGGGCAGGCAGGGCGCAGTGCGGATCAGGCTGTGTCCACTCACCCACGGCAGTCGGGCAGGCAGGGCGCAGTGCGGATCTTGCTCTTTCAACTCACCCACGGGTGATGGGCAGGCAAGGCGCAGTGTGGACCTGGCTGTGTCCACTCACCCACGGGAGACGGGCAGAGAGGGTGCTGTGTGGATCTGGCTATGTCCACTTACCCAAGGCCGACGGGCAGGCAGGGCACATTGCGGATCTGGCTGTGTCCACTCACCCACGGTAGACGGGCAGGCAAGGCGCAGTGTGGATCTGGCTGTGTCCACTCACTCATGGCAGACGGGCAGAGAGAGTGCCGTGTGGATCTGGCTATGTACACTGACCCACAGCAGACGGTCAGGCATGGCGCAGTGTGGATCTGGCTGTGTCCACTCACCCACGGGAGACGGGAAGGGAAGGCGCAGTGTGGATCTAGCTGTGTCCACTCACCCACGGGAGACGGGCAAAGAGGGTGCTGTGCGGATCTGGCTATGTCCACTGCCCCAGGCAGACGGGCAAGCAGGGCGCAGGGCGGATCAGGCTGTGTCCAATCACCCACGGCAGACGGGCAGACAGGGCGCAGTGCGGATCTGGCTGTGTCCAATCACCCATGGCAGACCGGCAGGCAGGGCGCTGTGCGGATCTGGCTGTGTCCACTCACCCATGGCAGACGGTCAGTCAGGTCGCAGTGCGTATCTGGCTGTGTCCACTCACCCACGGGAGACGGGCAGGCAGGGCCCAGTGCGGATCTGGCTGTGTCCACTCACCCACGGCAGATGGGCAGGCAGGGCGCAGTGCGTATCTGGCTGTGTCCACTCTCCCACGGGAGACGGGCAGGCATGGCGCAGTGCGGATCTGGCTGTGTCCACTCACCCATGGGAGACGGGCAGGCAAGGCGCAGAGTGGATCTGGCGGTGTGCATTCACCCACGGGAGACGGGCAGAGAGGGTGCTATGTGGATCTGGCTATGTCCACTGACCCACGGCAGACGGGCAGGCAGTGCGCAGTGCGGATCTGGCTGTGTCCAATCACCCACGGCAGACAGGCAGGCAGGGCGCAGTGCGGATCTGGCTGTGTCCACTCACCCACGGGAGACGGGCAGGCAGGGCGCAGTGCGGATCTGGCTGTGTCCACTCACCCACGGGAGACGGGCAGGCAAGGCGCAGTGTGGATCTGGCGGTGCCCATTCACCCAAGGGAGACGGGCAGAGAGGGTGCTGTGTGGATCTGGCTATGTCCACTGACCCACTGCAGACGGGCAGGAAGGGCGCAGTGCGGATCTGGCTGTGTCCAATCACCCACGGCAGACGGGCAGGCAGGGCGCAGTGCGGATATGGCTGTGTCCACTCACCCACTGGAGAAGGGCAGGCAAGGCGCACTGTGGATCTGGCTGTGTCCACTCACCCACGGCAGATGGGCCGGCAGGGCGAAGTGTGGATCTGGCTGTTTCCACTCACCCACGGGAGACGTGTAGGCAAAGCGCATTGTGGATGTGGCTGTGTCATCTAACCAAGGGGAGACGGGTAGAGAGGGTGCCGTGTGGATCCGGCTATGTCCACTGACCCACGGCTGACGGTCAGGCAGGGCGCAGTGCGGATCTAGCTGTGTCCACTCAACCACGGGAGACGGGCAGGCAGGGCGCAGTGCGGATCTGGCTGTGTCCACTCTCCCAGGGGAGACGGGTAGGCCAGGCGCAGTGTGGATCTGGCTGTGTCCACTCACCCACGGGACACGGGCAGAGAGGGTGCTGTGTGGATCTGGCTATGTCCACTGACCCACGGTAGACGGGCAGGCAAGGCGCAGTGCAGATCTTGCTGTGTCCACTCACCCACGGCAGACGGTCATTCAGGGCGCAGTGCGGATCTGGCTGTGTCCACTCACCCACGGGAGACGGGCAGGCAGGGCGCAGTGCCGATCTGGCTGTGTCCACTCACCCACGGGAGACGGGCAGCAAGGGCGCAGTGTGGATCTGGCTGTGTCCACTCACCCACGGGAGACGGGCAGAGAGGGTGCTGTGTGGATCTGGCTATGTCACTGATCCACGGCAGATGAGCAGGCAGGGCGCAGTGCGGATCTGGCTGTGTCCACTCACACACTGCAGACGGGCAGGCAGGGCACAGTGCCGATCTTGCTGTGTCCACTCACCCACGGGAGACGGGCAGGCAAGGCGCAGTGTGGATCTGGCTGTGTCCACTCACCCACGGGAGACGGGCAGAGAGGGTGCTGTGTGGATCTGGCTATGTCCACTGACAGACGGCAGACGGGCAGGCAGGGCGCCGTGCGGATCTGGCTGTGTCCACTCACCCACGGCAGCCGGGAAGGCAGGACGAGTGCAGATCTGGCTGTGTCCACTCACCCACGGGAGATGGGCAGGCAGGGCGCAGTGTGGATCAGGCTGTGTCCACTCACCCACGTGAGACGAGCTGGCAAGGCGCAGTGCGGATCTGGCTGTGTCCACTCACCCACGGGAGATGGGCAGAGAGGGTGCTGTGTGGATCTGGCTATGTCTACTGACAGACGGAAGACGGGCAGGCAGGGCGCAGTACAGATCTGGTTGTGTCCACTCACCCAGGGGGGACTGGCAGAGAGGGTGTTGTGTGGATCTGGCTATGTCCACTAACCCACGGCAGACAGGCAGGCAGGGCGCAGTGCGGATCTGGCTGTGTCCACTCACCCATGGGTGATGGGCAGGCAGGGTGGAGTGGGGATCTGCCTGTGTCCACTGACCAACGGGAGACGGGCAGGCAAGGCGCAGTGTGGATCTGGCTGTGTCCACTCACCCACAGGAGATGGGCAGAGAGGGTGCTGTGTGGATCTGGCTATGTCCACTGACCCACGGGAGAAGGGTAGGCAGGGCGCAGTGCGTATCTGGATGTGTCCACTCACCCACGGCAGACGGGCAGGCAGGGCGCAGTGCGGATCTGGCTTGGCCACTCACCCACGGGAGACAGGCAGGCAAGGCGCAGTGTGCATCTGGCTGAGCCCACTCGACCACGGGAGACGGGCAGAGACGGTGCTGTGTGGATCTGGCTATGTCCACTGACCCATGGCAGACGGGCAGGCAGGGCGCAGTGCGGATCTGGCTGTGTCCACTCACCCAAGGCAGATGGGCAGGCAGGGCGCAGTGCGGATCTGGCTGTGTCCACTCACCCACGGCAGACGGGCCGGCAGGTCGCAGTGCGGAACTCGCTGTGTTCACTCACCCACGGGAGACGGGAAGGCAAGGCGCAGTGTGGATCTGGTTGTGTCCACTCACCCACGGCAGCCGGGCAGGCAGGGCGCAGTGCGGATCTGGCTGTGTCCACTCACCCACAAGAGATGGGCAGGCAGGGCACAGTGCGGATCTGGCTGTGTCCACTCACCCACGGGAGACGAGGAGGCAAGGCGCAGTGCGGATCTGGCTGTGTCCACTCTCCCACGGGACATGGGCAGAGAGGGTGCTGTGTGGATCTGGCTATGTCCACTGACAGAAGGAAGACGGTGAGGCAGGGCGCAGTGCAGATCTGGCTGTGTCCACTCACCCACGGGAGACGGGCAGGCAAGGCGCAGTGTGGATCTGGCTGTGTCCACTCACCCACGGGAGACGGGCAGAGAGGGTGTTGTGAGGATCTGGCTATGTCCACTGACCCACGGCAGACAGGCAGGCAGGGCGCAGTGCGGATCTGGCTGTGTCCACTCACCCACGGCAGCCGGGCAGGCAGGGCGCAGTGCGGAACTCGCTGTGTCCACTCACCCACGGGAGACGGGCAGGCACGGCGCAGTGTGGATCTGGCTGTGTCCACTTACCCACGGGAGACGGGCAGAGAGGGTGCTGTGTGGATCTGGCAATGTCCACTGACAGACGGCAGATGGGCAGGCAGGGAGCAGTGCGGATCTGGCTGTGTCCACTCACCCACGGCAGACGGGCAGGCAGGGCGCAGTGCGGATCTGGCTGTGTCCACTCACCCACGGGAGACGGGCAGGCAAGGCGCAGTGTGGATCTGCCTGTGTCCTCTCACCCACTGGAGACGAGCAGAGAGGGTGCTGTATGGATCTGGCGATGTCCACTGACGCACGGCAGACGGGCAGGCAGGGCGCAGTGCAGATATGGCTGTGTCCACTCACCCACGGCAGCCGGGCAGGCAGGGCGCAGTGCGGATCTGGCTGTGTCCACTCACCCACGGGAGACGTGCAGGCAAGGCGCAGTGTGGATCTGGCTGTGTCCACTAACCCACAGGAGACGGGCAGAGAGGGTGCTGTGTGGATCTGGCTATGTCCACTGACGCACGGCAGACGGGCAGGCAGGGCGCAGTGCAGATCTGGCTGTGTTCACTCACCCAAGGCAGACGGGCAGGCTGGGCGCAGTGCGGATCTGGCTGTGTCCACTTACCCACGTGAGACGGGTAGAAAGGGCGCAGTGCGGATCTGGCTGTGTCCACTCACTCACGGGAGACGGGAAGGAAAGGTGCAATGTGGATCTGGCTGTGTCCATCACCCACGGGAGACGGGCAGAAAGGGCGCTGTGTGGATCTGGCTATGTCCACTGACCCATGGCAGACGGGCAGGCAGGGCGCAGTGCGGATCTCGCTGTGTCCAATCACCCACAGCAGATGGGCAGGCAGGGCGCAGTGTGGATCTGGCTGAGTCCACTCACCCACGGGAGACGGGTAGAGAGGGTGCTGTGTGGATCTGGCTATGTCCATTGACCCACGGCAGACGGGCAGACAGGGTGCAGTGCGGATCTGGCTGTGTCCACTCACCCACGGGAGACGGGCAGGCAAGGCGCACTGTGGATCTTGCTGTGACCACTCACCCACGGGAGACGGGCAGGCAGGGCGCAGTGCGGATCTGGCTGAGTCCACTCACCCACGGCAGACGGGCACGCAGGGCGCAGTGCGGATCTGGCTGTGTCCACTCACCCACGGGAGATGGGCAGGCAGGGCGCAGTGCGGATCTGGCTGTGTCCACTCACCCACGGCAGCCGGGAAGGAAGGACGAGTGCGGATCTGGCTGTGTCCAATCACCCACGGGAGACGGGCAGGCAGGGTGCAGTGGGGATCTGCCTGTGTCCACTGACCAACGGGAGACGGGCTGGTAAGGCGCAGTGTGGATCTGGCTATGTCCACTCACCCACAGGAGATGGGCAGAGAGGGTGCTGTGTGGATCTGGCTATGTCCACTGACCCACGGGAGAAGGGTAGGCAGGGCGCAGTGCGTATCTGGATGTGTCCACTCACCCACGGCAGACGGGCAGGCAGGGCGCAGTGCGGATCTGGCTTGGCCACTCACCCACGGGAGACAGGCAGGCAAGGCGCAGTGTGCATCTGGCAGTGTCCACTCGACCACGGGAGACGGGCAGAGACGGTGCTGTGTGGATCTGGCTATGTCCATTGACCCATGGCAGAAGGGCAGGCAGGGCGCAGTGCGGATCTGGCTGTGTCCACTCACCCACGGCAGATGGGCAGGCAGGGTGCAGTGCGTATCTGGCTGTGTCCACTCACCCACGGCAGACGGGCCGGCAGGTCGCAGTGTGGATCTGGCTGTGTCCACTGACCCACGGGAGACGGGAAGGCAAATCGCAGTGTGGATCTGGCTGTGTCCTCTCACCCACTGGAGACGTGCAGAGAGGGTGCTGTGTGGATCCGGCTGTGTCCACTGACCCACGGCAGACGGGCAGGCAGGGCGCAGTGCATATCTGGCTGTGTCCACTCACCCAAGGCAGACGGGCAGGCTGGGCGCAGTGCGGATCTGGCTGTGTCCACTCACCAAAGGGAGATGGGCAGGCAAGGCGCAGTGTGGATCTGGCTGTGTCCACTCACCCACAGGAGACGGGCAGAGAGGGTGCTGTGTGGATCTGGCTATGTCCACTGACCCACGGCAGACGGGCAGGCAGGGCGCAGTGCGGATCTGGCTGTGTCCACTCACCCACGGCAGACGGTCAGGCAGGGCGCAGTGTGGATCTGGCTGTGTCCACTCACCCACGGGAGACGGGCAGGCAAGGCGCAGTGTGGATCTGGCTGTGTCCACTCACCCACGGGAGACGAGCAGAGAGGGTGCTGTGTGGATCTGGCTATGTCCACTGACGAACGGCAGACGGGCAGGCAGGGCGCAGTGGAGATCTGGCTGTGTCCACTCACACACGGTAGACGGGCAGGCAGGGCGCAGTGCAGATCTGGCTGTGTCCACTCACCCATGGGAGACGGGCAGGCAGGGCGCAGTGCGGATCTGGCTGTGTAAACTCACCCAGGGGAGACGGTCAGGCAAGGCGCAGTGTGGATCTGGCTGTGTCCACTCACACACGGCAGGCGGTCAGGCAGGGCGCAGTGCGGATCTGGCTATGTTCACTGACCCACGGCATACGGGCAGGCAGGGCCCAGTGCGGATCTGGCTATGTCCACTCACCCACGGGAGTCGGGCAGGCAGGGCGCAGTGCGGATCTGGCTGTGTCCACTCACCCACGGGAGATAGGCAGGCAGGGCGCAGTTCGGATCTGGCTGTGTCCGCTCACCAACGGCAGGCGGTCAGGCAGGGCGCAGTGAGGATCTGGCTGTGTCCACTCATTCACGGCAGACGGTCAGGCAGGGCACAGTGCGGATCTGACTGTGTCCACTCACCCACGGCAGGCGGTCAGGCAGGGCGCAGTGCGGATCTGGCTGTGTCCACGCACCCACAGCAGGCGGTCAGCCAGGGCGCAGTGCGGATATCGCTGTGTCCACTCACCCACGGCAGACGGTCAGGCAGGGCGCAGTATGGATCTGGCTGTGTCCACTCACCCACGGCAGATGGGCAGGCAGGGCGCAGTGCGGATCTGGCTGTGTCCACTCACCCACTGCAGACGGTCAGCCAGGGCGCAGTGCGGATCTGGCTGTGTCCACTCACCCACGGCAGACGGGCAGGCAGGGCGCAGTGCGGATCTGGCTGTGTCCACTCGCCCACGGGAGACGGGCAGGCAGGGCGCAGTGCGGATCTGGCTGTGTCCACTCACCCACGGCAGGCGGTCAGGCAGGGCGCAGTGCGGATCTGGCTGTGTCCACTCACCCACGGGAGACGGGCAGAGACGGTGCTGTGTGGATCTGGCTATGTCCAATGACCCACGGCAGACGGGCAGGCAGGGCGCAGTACGGAGCTGGCTGAGTCCACTCACCCACGGCAGGCGGTCAGGCAGGGTGCAGTGTGGATCTGGCTGTGTCCACTCACCCACGGGAGACGGGCAGGCAGGGCGCAATGCGGATCTGCCTGTGTCCACTCACCCACAGGAGACGGGCAGGCAGGGCGCAGTGCGGATCTGGCTGTGTCCACTCGCCCACTAGAGATGGGCAGGCAGTGCGCAGTGCGGATCTGGCTGTGTCCACTCGCCCACGGGAGACGGGCAGGCAGGGCGCAGTGCGGATCTGGCTGTGTCCACTCGCCCACGGGAGACGGGCAGGCAGGGCGCAGTGCGGATCCGGCTGTGTCCACTCACCCACGGGAGATGGGCAGAGACGGTGCTGTGTGGATCTGGCTATGTCCACTGACCCACAGCAGACGGGAAGGCAGGGCGCAGTACGGATCTGGCTGTGTCCACTCACCCACGGCAGGCGGTTAGGCAGGGCGCAGTACGGATCTGGCTGTGTCCACTCACCCACGGCAGGCGGTCAGGCAGGGTGCAGTTCGGATCTGGCTGTGTCCACTCACCCACGGGAGACAGGCAAGCAGGGCGCAGTGCGGATCTGGATGTGTCCACTCACCCACGGGAGATGGGCAGGCAGGGCGCAGTGCAGATCTGGCTGTGTCCACTCACCCACGTGAGACGGGCAGGCAGGGCTCAGTGCGGATTTGGCTGTGTCCACTCACTCACGGGAGACGGGCAGGCAGGGCGCAGTGCGTATCTGGATGTTTCCACTCGCCCACGGGAGACGGGCAGGCAGGGCGCAGTGCGGATCTGGCCGTGTCCACTCACCCACGGGAGACCGGCAGGCAGGGCTCAGTGCGGATCTGGCTGTGTCCACTCACCCACGGGAGACGGGCAGAGACGGTGCTGTGTGGATCCGGCTATGTCCACTGACCCACGGCAGACGGGCAGGCAGGGCCCAGTACGGAGCTGGCTGAGTCCACTCACCCACGGCAGGCGGTCAGGCAGGATGCAGTGTGGATCTGTCTGTGTCCACTCACCTACGGGAGACGGGCAGGCAGGGCGCAGTGCGGATCTGGCTGTGTCCACTCACCCACGGGAGACGGGCAGGCAGGGCGCAGTGCGGATCTGGCTGTGTCCACTCGCCTATGGGAGACGGGCAGGCAGGGCGCAGTGCGGATCTGGCTGTGTCCACTCGCCCACGGGAGATGGGCAGGCAGGGCGCAGTGCGGATCTGGCTGTGTCCACTCACCCACGGGAGACGGGCAGGCAGGGCGCAGTGCGGATCTGGCTGTGTCCACTCACCCACGGGAGATGGGCAGAGACAGTGCTGTGTGGATCTGGCTGTGTGCACTGACCCACGGCAGACGGGAAGGCAGGGCCCAGTACGGATCTTGCTGTGTCCACTCACCCACGGCAGGCGGTCAGGCAGGGCGCAGTACGGATCTGGCTGTGTCCACTCACCCACGGCAGGCGGTCAGGCAGGGTGCAGTGCGGATCTGGCTGTGTCCACTCACCCACGGGAGACGGGCAGGCAGGGCACAGTGCGGATCTGGCTGTGTTCACTCACCCACGGGAGACGGGCAGGCATGGCGCAGTGCGGATCTGGCTGTGTCCACTCACCCACGAGAGACGGGCAGGCAGGGCGCAGTGCCTATCTGGCTGTGTCCACTCGCCCATGGGAGACGTGCAGGCAGGGCGCACTGTGGATCTGGCTGTGTCCACTCACCCACGGGAGACGGGCAGGCAGGGTGCTGTGTGGATCTGGCTGTGTCCACAAACCCACGGGAGACGGGCAGGCAGGGTGCTGTGTGGATCTGGCTGTGTCCACAAACCCACGGGAGACAGGCAGGCAGGGTGTTGTGTGGATGTAGCTGTGTCCACACACCCACGGGAGATAGGCTGGCAGGGTTCTCTGTGGTTTTGGCTGTGTCCACTCACCCACGGGAGACGGGCAGAACGGGCGCTGTGTGGATCTGGCTATGTCCACTGACCCATGGCAGACGCTATGGCAGGGCGCAGTGCGGATCTGGCTGTGTCCACTCACCCTCGGCACACTGTCAGGCAGGGCGCAGTGCGGAACTGGCTGTGTCCTCTCACCCATGGGAGACGGGCAGGCAAGGCGCAGTGTGGATCTGGCTGTGTCCACTCACCCACGGGAGACGGGCAGAGAGGTTGCTGTGTCGATCTGGCTATGTCCACTGACCCACGGCAGACGGGCAAGCAGGGCGCAGTGCGGATGTGGCTGTGTCCAATCACCCATAGCAGACGGGAAGGTAGGGCGCAGTGCGGACCTGGCTGTTTCCACTCACCCACAGGAGACGGGTAGGCAAGTCGCAGTGTGGATCTGGCTGTGTCCACTCACCCACGGGAGACGGGCAGAGAGGGTGCTGTGTTGATCTGGCTATCTCCACTAACCCACGGCAGACGGGCAGGCATGGCGCAGTGCGGATCTAGCTGTGTCCACTCACCCACGGCAGACGGGCATGCAGGGCGCAGTGCGGATCTAGCTGTGTCCACTCCACCACGGGAGACGGGCAGGCAAGGCGCAGTGTGGATCTGGCTGTGTCCACTCACACAAGGGAGACGGGCAGAGAGAGTGCTGTGTGGAACTGGCTATGTCCACTGACACACGTAAGACGGGCAGGCAGGGCGCAGTGCGGATCTGGCTGTGTCCACTCACCCACGGCAGACGGGCAGGCAGGGAGCAGTGCGGATCTGGCTGTGTCCAATCACCCACGGCAGACAGGCAGGCAGGGCGCAGTGCGGATCTGGCTGTGTCCACACACCCACGACAGACGTTCAAGAAGTGCGCAGTGCGGATATGGCTGTGTCCACTCACCCATGGGTGACGGGCAGGCAGGGCGCAGTGCGGGTCTGGCTGTGTCTACTCACCCACGGCAGACGAATAGGCAGGGCGCAGTGCGGAACTGGCTGTGTCCACTCACCCTCGGGAGACGGGCAGGCAAGGCGCAGTGTGGACCTGGCTATGTCCACTGACCCACGGCAGACAGGCAGGCAGGGCACAGTGCAGATCTGGGTGTGTCCACTCACCCACGGCAGACGGGCAGGCAGAGCGCAGTGCGGATCTGGCTGTGTCCAATCACCCACGGCAGACGGGCAGGCAGGGCGCAGTGAGGATCTGGCTGTGTCCACTCACCCACGGCAGACGGTAAGGCAGGGCGCAGTGCGGATCTGGCTGTGTCCACTTACCCACGGGAGACGGGTAGGCAAGGCGCCGTGTGGATCTGGCTGTGTCCACTAACCCATGGGAGACGGACAGAGAGTGTGCTGTGTGGATCTGGCTATGTCCACTGACCCACGGCAGACGGGCAGGCAGGGCGCAGTGCGGATCTGGCTGTGTCCACTCACCCACGGGAGACGGGCAGGCAGGGCGCAGTGCGGATCTGGCTGTGTCCACTCACCCACGGGAGACGGGCAGGCAAGGCGCAGTGTGGATCTGGCTGTGTCCACTCAGCCACGGGAAACGGGCAGAGAGTGTGCTGTGTGGATCTGGCTATGTCCACTGACCCACAGCAGACGGGCAGGCAGGGCGCAGTGCGGATCTGGCTGTGTCCCCTCACCTACAGCAGACGGTCAGGCAGGGGGCAGTGCGGATCTGGCTGTGTCCACTCGCCCACGGGAGACGGGCAGGCAGGGCACAGTGCGGATCTGGCTGTGTCCACTCACCCACGGCAGACGGGCAGGCAGGGCGCAGTGCAGGATCTGGCTGTGTCCACTCACCCACGGCAGACGGTCAGGCAGGGCGCAGTGCGGATCTGGCTGTGTCCACTCACCCACGGGAGAAGGTCAGGCAGGGCGCAGTGCGGATTTGGCTGTGTCCAGTCACCCACGGGAGACGGGCAGGCAGGGCGCTGTGCGGATATGGCTGTGTCCACTCACCCACGGGAGACGGGCAGGCAAGGCGCACTGAGGATCTGGCTGTGTCCACTCACCCAGGGCTGACGGGCAGGCAGGGCGCACTTCGGATCTGGCTATGACCACTCACCAACGGGAGACGGGTAGGCAAAGCGCACTGTGGATCTGTGTGTCCACTCACCCACGGGAGACGGGCAGAGAGGTTGCCGTGTGGATCTGGCTATGTCCACTGACCCACGGCAGACGGGTAGGCAAGGCGCACTGTGGATCTGGCTGTGTCCACTCACCCACGGGAGACGGGCAGAGTGGGTGCTGTGTGGATTTGGCTATGTCCACTGACCCACGACAGACGGGCAGGCAGGGCGCAGTGCGGATCTGGCTGTGTCCACTCACCCACGGCAGACGGTCAGGAAGGGCGCAGTACGGATCTGGCTGTGTCCACTCACCCATGGGAGATGGGTAGGCAAGGCGCAGTGTGGATCTGGCTGTGTCCACTGACCCACGCAGACGGGCAGGCAGGGCGAAGTGCGGATCTGGCTGTGTTAACTCACCCACGGCAGACGGGCAGGCAGGGCGCAGTGCGGATCTGGCTGTGTCCACTCACCCACGGGAGACGGGCAGGCAAGGCGCAGTGTTGATCTGGCAGTGTCCACTCACCCACGGGATATGGGTAGAGAGGGTGCTGTGTGTATCTTGCTATGTCCAATGACCCACGGCAGATGGGCAGGCAGGGCGCAGTGAGGATCTGGCTGTGTCCAATCACCCACGGCAGACGGGCAGGCAGGGCGCAGTGCGGATCTGGCAGTGTCCACTCACCCACGGGAGACGCGTAGAGAGGGTGCTGTGTGGATCTGGCTATGTACACTGACCCAAGGCAGACGGGCAGGCAGGGCGCAGTACGGATCTGGCTGTGTCCACTCACCCACGGCAGACGGTCAGGCAGGACGCAGTGCGGATCTGGCGGTGTCTACTCACCCACGGGAGATGGGCAGGCAGGGCGTAGTGCGGATCTGGCTATGTCCACTCTTTCACTGGAGACGGGCAGGCAGGGCGCAGTGCGGATCTGACTGTGTCCACTCACACACAGCAGACAGGCAGGGAAGGCGCAGTGCGGATCTGGCTATGTCCACTGACCCATGGGAGACTGGCAGGCAAGGCGCAGTGCGGATCTGACTGTGTCCACTCACCCACGGGAGACGGGCAGGCAGGGCGCAGTGCGGATCTGGCTGTGTCCACTCACCCACAGCAGACGGGCAGGCAGGGCGCAGTGTGGATCTGGCTGTGTCCACTCACCCACGGGAGATGGTCAGGCAGGTCGCAGTGCGGATCTCGCTGTGTCCACTCACCCACGGCAGTCGGGCAAGCAGGGCGCAGTGCGGATCTGGCTGTGTCCACTCACCCACGGGATACGGGCAGGTAAGGCGCAGTGTGGATCTGGCTGTGTTCACTCACCAACGGGAGACAGGCAGAGAGGGTGCTGTGTGGATCTGGCTATGTACACTGACCCACGGCAGACGGGCAAGCAGGGCGGTGTGCGGATCTGGCTATGTACACTGACCCACGGCAGACGGGCAGGCAGGGCGCAGTGCGGATCTGGCTGTGTCCACTGACCCACGGCAGACGGGCAGCCAGGGCGCAGTACGGATCTGGCTGTGTCCACTCACCCACGGCAGGCGGTCAGGCAGGGCGCAGTGCGGATCTGGCTGTGTCCACTCACCCACAGCAGGCGGTCAGCCAGGGCGCAGTGCGGATCTGGCTGTGTCCACTCACCCACGGCAGGTGGTCAGGCAGGGCGTAGTGCGGATCTGGCTGTGTCCACTCACCCACGGCAGACGGGCAGGCAGGGCGCAGTGCGGATCTGGCTGTGTCCACTCACCCACGGGAGATGGGCAGGCAGGGCGCAGTGCAGATCTGGCTGTGTCCACTCACCCACGGGAGATGGGCAGGCAGGGCGCAGTGCAGATCTGGCTGTGTCCACTCACCCACGTGAGACGGGCAGGCAGGGCGCAGTGCGGATCTGGCTGTGTCCACTCACTCACAGGAGACGGGCAGGCAGGGCGCAGTGCGGATCTGGCTGTGTCCACTCGCCCACTAGAGATGGGCAGGCAGTGCACAGTGTGGATCTGGTTGTGTACACTCGCCCACGGGAGACGGGCAGGCAGGGCGCAGTGCGGATCCGGCTGTGTCCACTCACCCACGGGAGATGGGCAGAGACGGTGCTGTGTGGATCTGGCTATGTCCACTGACCCACGGCAGACGGGAAGGCAGGGCGCAGTACGGATCTGGCTGTGTACACTCACCCACGGCAGGCGGTTAGGCAGGGCGCAGTACGGATCTGGCTGTGTCCACTCACCCACGGCAGACGGGCAGGAGGGCGCAGTACGGATCTGGCTGTGTCCACTCACCCACCCAGGCGGTCAGGCAGGGTGCAGTGCGGATCTGGCTGTGTCCACTCACCCACGGGAGACGGGCAAGCAGGGCGCAGTGCGGATCTGGCTGTGTCCACTCACCCACGGGAGATGGGCAGGCAGGGCGCAGTGCAGATCTGGCTGTGTCCACTCACCCACGGGAGACGGGCAGGCAGGGCTCAGTGCGGACATGGCTGTGTCCACTCGCCCACGGGAGACGGGCAGTCAGGGCGCAGTGCGGATCTGGCTGTGTCCACTCGCCCACGAGAGACGGGCAGGCAGTGCGCAGTGGGGATATGGCTGTGTCCACTCGTCCACGGGAGACGGGCAGGCAGGGCGCAGTGCGGATCTGGCTGTGTCCACTCGCCCACGGGAGACGGGCAGGCAGGGCGCAGTGCGGATCCGGCTGTGTCCACTCACCCACGGGAGATGGGCAGAGACGGTGCTGTGTGGATCTGGCTATGTCCACTGACCCATGGCAGACGGGAAGGCAGGGCGCAGTACGGATCTGGCTGTGTCCACTCACCCACGGCAGGCGGTCAGGCAGGGTGCAGTACGGATCTGGCTGTGTCCACTCACCCACGGCAGACGGGCCGGAGGGCGCAGTACGGATCTGGCTGTGTCCACTCACCCACGGCAGGCGGTCAGGCAGGGTGCATTGCGGATCTGGCTGTGTCCACTCACCCACGGGAGACGGGCAAGCAGGGCGCAGTGCGGATCTGGCTGTGTCCACTCACCCACGGGAGATGGGCAGGCAGGGCGCAGTGCAGATCTGGCTGTGTCCACTCACCCACGGGAGACGGGCAGGCAGGGCGCAGTGCGGATTTGGCTGTGTCCACTCACCCACGGGAGACGGGCAGGCAGGGCGCAGTGCGTATCTGGCTGTTTCCACTCGCCCACGGGACACGGGCAGGCAGGGCGCAGTGCGGATCTGGCCGTGTCCACTCACCCACGGGAGACCGGCAGGCAGGGCGCAGTGCGGATCTGGCTGTGTCCACTCACCCACGGGAGACGGGCAGAGACGGTGCTGTGTGGATCTGGCTATGTCCACTGACCCACGGCAGACGGGCAGGCATGGCCCAGTACGGAGCTGGCAGAGTCCACTCACCCTCGGCAGGCGGTCAGGCAGGGTGCAGTGTGGATATGGCTGTGTCCACTCACCTACGGGAGACGGGCAGGCAGGGCGCAGTGCGGATCTGGCTGTGTCCACTCACCCACGGCAGACGGGCAGGCAGGGCGCAGTGCGGATCTGGCTGTGTCCACTCGCCTACGGGAGACGGGCAGGCAGGGCGCAGTGCGGATCTGGCTGTGTCCACTCGCCCACGGGAGACGGGCAGGCAGGGCGCAGTGCGGATCTGGCTGTGTCCACTCGCCCACGGGAGACGGGCAGGCAGGGCGCAGTGCGGATCTGGCTGTGTCCACTCGCCCACGGGAGACGGGCAGGCAGGGCGCAGTGCGGATCTGGCTGTGTCCACTCGCCCACGGGAGATGGGCAAGCAGGGCGCAGTGCGGATCCGGCTGTGTCCACTCACCCACGGGAGATGGGCAGAGACGGTGCTGTGTGGATCTGGCTATGTCCACTGACACACGGCAGACGGGAAGGCAGGGCGCAGTACGGATCTGGCTGTGTCCACTCACCCACGGCAGGCAGTCAGGCAGGGCGCAGTACGGATCTGGCTGTGTCCACTCACCCACGTGAGACGGGCAGGCAGGGCGCAGTGCGGATCCGGCTCTGTCCACTCACCCACGGGAGATGGGTAGAGATGGTGCTGTGTGGATCTGACTATGTCCACTGACCCACGGCAGGCGGTCAGGCAGGGGGTAGTGCGGATCTGGCTGTGTCCACTCACCCACGGCAGACGGGAAGACAGGGCGCAGTGGGGATCTGGCTGTGTCCTCTCACCCACGGCAGATGGTCAGGCAGGGCGCAGTGCGGATCTGGCTGTGTCCACTCACCCACGGCAGGCGGTCAGGCAGGGCGCAGTGTGGATCCGGCTGTGTCCACGCACCCACAGCAGGCGGTCAGGCAGGGCGCAGTGCGGATCTGGCTGTGTCCACTCACCCACGGCAGGTGGTCAGGCAAGGCGTAGTGCGGATCTGGCTGTGTCCACTCACCCACGGCAGGCGGGTAGGCAGGGCGCAGTGTGGATCTGGCTGTGTCCACTCACCAACGGCAGACGGTCAGGCAGGGCGCAGTGCGGATCTGGCTGTGTCCACTCACCCACGGCAGACGGGTAGGCAGGGCGCAGTGCGGATCTGGCTGTGTCCACTCGCCCACGGGAGACGGGCAGGCAGGGCGCAGTTCGGATCTGGCTGTGTCCACTCACCCACGGCAGGCGGTCAGGCAGGGCGCAGTGCGGATCTGGCTGTGTCCACTCATTCACGGCAGACGGTCAGGCAGGGCACAGTGCGGATCTGACTGTGTCCACTCACACACGGCAGGCGGTCAGGCAGGGCGCAGTGCGGATCTGGCTGTGTCCACGCACCCACAGCAGGCGGTCAGCCAGGGCGCAGTGCGGATATCGCTGTGTCCACTTACCCACGGCAGACGGTCAGGCAGGGCGCAGTACGGATCTGTCTGTGTCCACTCACCCACGGCTGATGGGCAGGCAGGGCGCAGTGCGGATCTGGCTGTGTCCACTCACCCACGGCAGACGGTCAGGCAGGGCGCAGTGCGGATCTGGCTGTGTCCACTAACCCACGGCAGACGGGCAGGCAGGGCGCAGTGCGGATCTGGCTGTGTCAACTCGCCCACGGGAGACGGGCAGGCAGGGCGCAGTACGGATCTGGCTGTGTCCACTCACCCACGGCAGACGGTCAGGCAGGGCGCAGTGCGGATCTGGCTGTGTCCACTCACCCACGGCATACGGGCAGGCAGGGTGCAGTGCGGATCTGGCTGTGTCCACTCGCCCACGGGAGACGGGCAGGCAGGGCGCAGTACGGATCTGGCTGTGTCCACTCACCCACGGCAGGCGGTCAGGCAGGGCGCAGTGCGGATATGGCTGTGTCCACTCACCCACGGCAGACGGTCAGGCAGGGCCAGTGCGGATCTGGCTGTGTCCACTCACCCACGGGAGACGGGCAGGCAGGGCGCAGTGCGGATCTGGCTGTGTCCACTCACCCACGGGAGACGGGTAGGCAAGGCGCAGTGCGGATCTGGCTGTGTCCACTCACCCACGGGAGACGGGCAGAGACGGTGCTGTGTGGATCTGGCTATGTCCAATGACCCACGGCAGACGGGCAGGCAGGGCGCAGTACGGAGCTGGCTGAGTCCACTCACCCACGGCAGGCGGTCAGGCAGGGTGCAGTGTGGATCTGGCTGTGTCCACTCACCCACGGGAGACGGGCAGGCAGGGCGTAGTGCGGATCTGGCTGTGTCCACTCACCCACAGCAGGCGGTCAGCCAGGGCGCAGTGCGGATCTGGCTGTGTCCACTCACCCACGGCAGGTGGTCAGGCAGGGCGTAGTGCGGATCTGGCTGTGTCCACTCACCCACGGCAGACGGGCAGGCAGGGCGCAGTGCGGATCTGGCTGTGTCCACTCACCCACGGGAGATGGGCAGGCAGGGCGCAGTGCAGATCTGGCTGTGTCCACTCACCCACGGGAGATGGGCAGGCAGGGCGCAGTGCAGATCTGGCTGTGTCCACTCACCCACGTGAGACGGGCAGGCAGGGTGCAGTGCGGATCTGGCTGTGTCCACTCACTCACAGGAGACGGGCAGGCAGGGCGCAGTGCGGATCTGGCTGTGTCCACTCGCCCACTAGAGATGGGCAGGCAGTGCACAGTGTGGATCTGGTTGTGTACACTCGCCCACGGGAGACGGGCAGGCAGGGCGCAGTGCGGATCCGGCTGTGTCCACTCACCCACGGGAGATGGGCAGAGACGGTGCTGTGTGGATCTGGCTATGTCCACTGACCCACGGCAGACGGGAAGGCAGGGCGCAGTACGGATCTGGCTGTGTACACTCACCCACGGCAGGCGGTTAGGCAGGGCGCAGTACGGATCTGGCTGTGTCCACTCACCCACGGCAGACGGGCAGGAGGGCGCAGTACGGATCTGGCTGTGTCCACTCACCCACCCAGGCGGTCAGGCAGGGTGCAGTGCGGATCTGGCTGTGTCCACTCACCCACGGGAGACGGGCAAGCAGGGCGCAGTGCGGATCTGGCTGTGTCCACTCACCCACGGGAGATGGGCAGGCAGGGCGCAGTGCAGATCTGGCTGTGTCCACTCACCCACGGGAGACGGGCAGGCAGGGCTCAGTGCGGACATGGCTGTGTCCACTCGCCCACGGGAGACGGGCAGTCAGGGCGCAGTGCGGATCTGGCTGTGTCCACTCGCCCACGAGAGACGGGCAGGCAGTGCGCAGTGGGGATATGGCTGTGTCCACTCGTCCACGGGAGACGGGCAGGCAGGGCGCAGTGCGGATCTGGCTGTGTCCACTCGCCCACGGGAGACGGGCAGGCAGGGCGCAGTGCGGATCCGGCTGTGTCCACTCACCCACGGGAGATGGGCAGAGACGGTGCTGTGTGGATCTGGCTATGTCCACTGACCCATGGCAGACGGGAAGGCAGGGCGCAGTACGGATCTGGCTGTGTCCACTCACCCACGGCAGGCGGTCAGGCAGGGTGCAGTACGGATCTGGCTGTGTCCACTCACCCACGGCAGACGGGCCGGAGGGCGCAGTACGGATCTGGCTGTGTCCACTCACCCACGGCAGGCGGTCAGGCAGGGTGCATTGCGGATCTGGCTGTGTCCACTCACCCACGGGAGACGGGCAAGCAGGGCGCAGTGCGGATCTGGCTGTGTCCACTCACCCACGGGAGATGGGCAGGCAGGGCGCAGTGCAGATCTGGCTGTGTCCACTCACCCACGGGAGACGGGCAGGCAGGGCGCAGTGCGGATTTGGCTGTGTCCACTCACCCACGGGAGATGGGCAGGCAGGGCGCAGTGCGTATCTGGCTGTTTCCACTCGCCCACGGGACACGGGCAGGCAGGGCGCAGTGCGGATCTGGCCGTGTCCACTCACCCACGGGAGACCGGCAGGCAGGGCGCAGTGCGGATCTGGCTGTGTCCACTCACCCACGGGAGACGGGCAGAGACGGTGCTGTGTGGATCTGGCTATGTCCACTGACCCACGGCAGACGGGCAGGCATGGCCCAGTACGGAGCTGGCAGAGTCCACTCACCCTCGGCAGGCGGTCAGGCAGGGTGCAGTGTGGATATGGCTGTGTCCACTCACCTACGGGAGACGGGCAGGCAGGGCGCAGTGCGGATCTGGCTGTGTCCACTCACCCACGGCAGACGGGCAGGCAGGGCGCAGTGCGGATCTGGCTGTGTCCACTCGCCTACGGGAGACGGGCAGGCAGGGCGCAGTGCGGATCTGGCTGTGTCCACTCGCCCACGGGAGACGGGCAGGCAGGGCGCAGTGCGGATCTGGCTGTGTCCACTCGCCCACGGGAGACGGGCAGGCAGGGCGCAGTGCGGATCTGGCTGTGTCCACTCGCCCACGGGAGACGGGCAGGCAGGGCGCAGTGCGGATCTGGCTGTGTCCACTCGCCCACGGGAGACGGGCAAGCAGGGCGCAGTGCGGATCCGGCTGTGTCCACTCACCCACGGGAGATGGGCAGAGACGGTGCTGTGTGGATCTGGCTATGTCCACTGACACACGGCAGACGGGAAGGCAGGGCGCAGTACGGATCTGGCTGTGTCCACTCACCCACGGCAGGCAGTCAGGCAGGGCGCAGTACGGATCTGGCTGTGTCCACTCACCCACGTGAGACGGGCAGGCAGGGCGCAGTGCGGATCCGGCTCTGTCCACTCACCCACGGGAGATGGGTAGAGATGGTGCTGTGTGGATCTGACTATGTCCACTGACCCACGGCAGGCGGTCAGGCAGGGGGTAGTGCGGATCTGGCTGTGTCCACTCACCCACGGCAGACGGGAAGACAGGGCGCAGTGGGGATCTGGCTGTGTCCTCTCACCCACGGCAGATGGTCAGGCAGGGCGCAGTGCGGATCTGGCTGTGTCCACTCACCCACGGCAGGCGGTCAGGCAGGGCGCAGTGTGGATCCGGCTGTGTCCACGCACCCACAGCAGGCGGTCAGGCAGGGCGCAGTGCGGATCTGGCTGTGTCCACTCACCCACGGCAGGTGGTCAGGCAAGGCGTAGTGCGGATCTGGCTGTGTCCACTCACCCACGGCAGGCGGGTAGGCAGGGCGCAGTGTGGATCTGGCTGTGTCCACTCACCAACGGCAGACGGTCAGGCAGGGCGCAGTGCGGATCTGGCTGTGTCCACTCACCCACGGCAGACGGGTAGGCAGGGCGCAGTGCGGATCTGGCTGTGTCCACTCGCCCACGGGAGACGGGCAGGCAGGGCGCAGTTCGGATCTGGCTGTGTCCACTCACCCACGGCAGGCAGTCAGGCAGGGCGCAGTGCGGATCTGGCTGTGTCCACTCATTCACGGCAGACGGTCAGGCAGGGCACAGTGCGGATCTGACTGTGTCCACTCACACACGGCAGGCGGTCAGGCAGGGCGCAGTGCGGATCTGGCTGTGTCCACGCACCCACAGCAGGCGGTCAGCCAGGGCGCAGTGCGGATATCGCTGTGTCCACTTACCCACGGCAGACGGTCAGGCAGGGCGCAGTACGGATCTGTCTGTGTCCACTCACCCACGGCTGATGGGCAGGCAGGGCGCAGTGCGGATCTGGCTGTGTCCACTCACCCACGGCAGACGGTCAGGCAGGGCGCAGTGCGGATCTGGCTGTGTCCACTAACCCACGGCAGACGGGCAGGCAGGGCGCAGTGCGGATCTGGCTGTGTCAACTCGCCCACGGGAGACGGGCAGGCAGGGCGCAGTACGGATCTGGCTGTGTCCACTCACCCACGGCAGACGGTCAGGCAGGGCGCAGTGCGGATCTGGCTGTGTCCACTCACCCACGGCATACGGGCAGGCAGGGTGCAGTGCGGATCTGGCTGTGTCCACTCGCCCACGGGAGACGGGCAGGCAGGGCGCAGTACGGATCTGGCTGTGTCCACTCACCCACGGCAGGCGGTCAGGCAGGGCGCAGTGCGGATATGGCTGTGTCCACTCACCCACGGCAGACGGTCAGGCAGGGCCAGTGCGGATCTGGCTGTGTCCACTCACCCACGGGAGACGGGCAGGCAGGGCGCAGTGCGGATCTGGCTGTGTCCACTCACCCACGGGAGACGGGTAGGCAAGGCGCAGTGCGGATCTGGCTGTGTCCACTCACCCACGGGAGACGGGCAGAGACGGTGCTGTGTGGATCTGGCTATGTCCAATGACCCACGGCAGACGGGCAGGCAGGGCGCAGTACGGAGCTGGCTGAGTCCACTCACCCACGGCAGGCGGTCAGGCAGGGTGCAGTGTGGATCTGGCTGTGTCCACTCACCCACGGGAGACGGGCAGGCAGGGCGTAGTGCGGATCTGGCTGTGTCCACTCACCCACAGCAGGCGGTCAGCCAGGGCGCAGTGCGGATCTGGCTGTGTCCACTCACCCACGGCAGGTGGTCAGGCAGGGCGTAGTGCGGATCTGGCTGTGTCCACTCACCCACGGCAGACGGGCAGGCAGGGCGCAGTGCGGATCTGGCTGTGTCCACTCACCCACGGGAGATGGGCAGGCAGGGCGCAGTGCAGATCTGGCTGTGTCCACTCACCCACGGGAGATGGGCAGGCAGGGCGCAGTGCAGATCTGGCTGTGTCCACTCACCCACGTGAGACGGGCAGGCAGGGTGCAGTGCGGATCTGGCTGTGTCCACTCACTCACAGGAGACGGGCAGGCAGGGCGCAGTGCGGATCTGGCTGTGTCCACTCGCCCACTAGAGATGGGCAGGCAGTGCACAGTGTGGATCTGGTTGTGTACACTCGCCCACGGGAGACGGGCAGGCAGGGCGCAGTGCGGATCCGGCTGTGTCCACTCACCCACGGGAGATGGGCAGAGACGGTGCTGTGTGGATCTGGCTATGTCCACTGACCCACGGCAGACGGGAAGGCAGGGCGCAGTACGGATCTGGCTGTGTACACTCACCCACGGCAGGCGGTTAGGCAGGGCGCAGTACGGATCTGGCTGTGTCCACTCACCCACGGCAGACGGGCAGGAGGGCGCAGTACGGATCTGGCTGTGTCCACTCACCCACCCAGGCGGTCAGGCAGGGTGCAGTGCGGATCTGGCTGTGTCCACTCACCCACGGGAGACGGGCAAGCAGGGCGCAGTGCGGATCTGGCTGTGTCCACTCACCCACGGGAGATGGGCAGGCAGGGCGCAGTGCAGATCTGGCTGTGTCCACTCACCCACGGG
Organism: Microcebus murinus; assembly: GCF_040939455.1. Lineage (NCBI taxonomy): Eukaryota > Metazoa > Chordata > Mammalia > Primates > Cheirogaleidae > Microcebus > Microcebus murinus. The sequence continues at coordinate 30,864,028 of NC_134125.1, read as the reverse complement.
AGACGGGCAGGCAGGGCTCAGTGCGGACATGGCTGTGTCCACTCGCCCACGGGAGACGGGCAGTCAGGGCGCAGTGCGGATCTGGCTGTGTCCACTCGCCCACGAGAGACGGGCAGGCAGTGCGCAGTGGGGATATGGCTGTGTCCACTCGTCCACGGGAGACGGGCAGGCAGGGCGCAGTGCGGATCTGGCTGTGTCCACTCGCCCACGGGAGACGGGCAGGCAGGGCGCAGTGCGGATCCGGCTGTGTCCACTCACCCACGGGAGATGGGCAGAGACGGTGCTGTGTGGATCTGGCTATGTCCACTGACCCATGGCAGACGGGAAGGCAGGGCGCAGTACGGATCTGGCTGTGTCCACTCACCCACGGCAGGCGGTCAGGCAGGGTGCAGTACGGATCTGGCTGTGTCCACTCACCCACGGCAGACGGGCCGGAGGGCGCAGTACGGATCTGGCTGTGTCCACTCACCCACGGCAGGCGGTCAGGCAGGGTGCATTGCGGATCTGGCTGTGTCCACTCACCCACGGGAGACGGGCAAGCAGGGCGCAGTGCGGATCTGGCTGTGTCCACTCACCCACGGGAGATGGGCAGGCAGGGCGCAGTGCAGATCTGGCTGTGTCCACTCACCCACGGGAGACGGGCAGGCAGGGCGCAGTGCGGATTTGGCTGTGTCCACTCACCCACGGGAGATGGGCAGGCAGGGCGCAGTGCGTATCTGGCTGTTTCCACTCGCCCACGGGACACGGGCAGGCAGGGCGCAGTGCGGATCTGGCCGTGTCCACTCACCCACGGGAGACCGGCAGGCAGGGCGCAGTGCGGATCTGGCTGTGTCCACTCACCCACGGGAGACGGGCAGAGACGGTGCTGTGTGGATCTGGCTATGTCCACTGACCCACGGCAGACGGGCAGGCATGGCCCAGTACGGAGCTGGCAGAGTCCACTCACCCTCGGCAGGCGGTCAGGCAGGGTGCAGTGTGGATATGGCTGTGTCCACTCACCTACGGGAGACGGGCAGGCAGGGCGCAGTGCGGATCTGGCTGTGTCCACTCACCCACGGCAGACGGGCAGGCAGGGCGCAGTGCGGATCTGGCTGTGTCCACTCGCCTACGGGAGACGGGCAGGCAGGGCGCAGTGCGGATCTGGCTGTGTCCACTCGCCCACGGGAGACGGGCAGGCAGGGCGCAGTGCGGATCTGGCTGTGTCCACTCGCCCACGGGAGACGGGCAGGCAGGGCGCAGTGCGGATCTGGCTGTGTCCACTCGCCCACGGGAGACGGGCAGGCAGGGCGCAGTGCGGATCTGGCTGTGTCCACTCGCCCACGGGAGATGGGCAAGCAGGGCGCAGTGCGGATCCGGCTGTGTCCACTCACCCACGGGAGATGGGCAGAGACGGTGCTGTGTGGATCTGGCTATGTCCACTGACACACGGCAGACGGGAAGGCAGGGCGCAGTACGGATCTGGCTGTGTCCACTCACCCACGGCAGGCAGTCAGGCAGGGCGCAGTACGGATCTGGCTGTGTCCACTCACCCACGTGAGACGGGCAGGCAGGGCGCAGTGCGGATCCGGCTCTGTCCACTCACCCACGGGAGATGGGTAGAGATGGTGCTGTGTGGATCTGACTATGTCCACTGACCCACGGCAGGCGGTCAGGCAGGGGGTAGTGCGGAACTGGCTGTGTCCACTCACCCACGGCAGACGGGAAGGCAGGGCGCAGTGTGGATCTGGCTGTGTCCTCTCACCCACGGCAGATGGTCAGGCAGGGCGCAGTGCGGATCTGGCTGTGTCCACTCACCCACGGCAGGCGGTCAGGCAGGGCGCAGTGTGGATCCGGCTGTGTCCACGCACCCACAGCAGGCGGTCAGGCAGGGCGCAGTGCGGATCTGGCTGTGTCCACTCACCCACGGCAGGTGGTCAGGCAAGGCGTAGTGCGGATCTGGCTGTGTCCACTCACCCACGGCAGGCGGGTAGGCAGGGCGCAGTGTGGATCTGGCTGTGTCCACTCACCAACGGCAGACGGTCAGGCAGGGCGCAGTGCGGATCTGGCTGTGTCCACTCACCCACGGCAGACGGGTAGGCAGGGCGCAGTGCGGATCTGGCTGTGTCCACTCGCCCACGGGAGACGGGCAGGCAGGGCGCAGTTCGGATCTGGCTGTGTCCACTCACCCACGGCAGGCGGTCAGGCAGGGCGCAGTGCGGATCTGGCTGTGTCCACTCATTCACGGCAGACGGTCAGGCAGGGCACAGTGCGGATCTGACTGTGTCCACTCACACACGGCAGGCGGTCAGGCAGGGCGCAGTGCGGATCTGGCTGTGTCCACGCACCCACAGCAGGCGGTCAGCCAGGGCGCAGTGCGGATATCGCTGTGTCCACTTACCCACGGCAGACGGTCAGGCAGGGCGCAGTACGGATCTGTCTGTGTCCACTCACCCACGGCTGATGGGCAGGCAGGGCGCAGTGCGGATCTGGCTGTGTCCACTCACCCACGGCAGACGGTCAGGCAGGGCGCAGTGCGGATCTGGCTGTGTCCACTAACCCACGGCAGACGGGCAGGCAGGGCGCAGTGCGGATCTGGCTGTGTCAACTCGCCCACGGGAGACGGGCAGGCAGGGCGCAGTACGGATCTGGCTGTGTCCACTCACCCACGGCAGACGGTCAGGCAGGGCGCAGTGCGGATCTGGCTGTGTCCACTCACCCACGGCATACGGGCAGGCAGGGTGCAGTGCGGATCTGGCTGTGTCCACTCGCCCACGGGAGACGGGTAGGCAGGGCGCAGTACGGATCTGGCTGTGTCCACTCACCCACGGCAGGCGGTCAGGCAGGGCGCAGTGCGGATATGGCTGTGTCCACTCACCCACGGCAGACGGTCAGGCAGGGCCAGTGCGGATCTGGCTGTGTCCACTCACCCACGGGAGACGGGCAGGCAGGGCGCAGTGCGGATCTGGCTGTGTCCACTCACCCACGGGAGACGGGTAGGCAAGGCGCAGTGCGGATCTGGCTGTGTCCACTCACCCACGGGAGACGGGCAGAGACGGTGCTGTGTGGATCTGGCTATGTCCAATGACCCACGGCAGACGGGCAGGCAGGGCGCAGTACGGAGCTGGCTGAGTCCACTCACCCACGGCAGGCGGTCAGGCAGGGTGCAGTGTGGATCTGGCTCTGTCCACTCACCCACGGGAGACGGGCAGGCAGGGCGTAGTGCGGATCTGGCTGTGTCCACTCACCCACGGCAGGCGGGCAGGCAGGGCGCAGAGTGGATCTGGCTGTGTCCACTCAACAACGGCAGACGATCAGGCAGGGCGCAGTACGGATCTGGCTGTGTCCACTCACCCACGGCAGACGGTCAGGCAGGGCGCAGTGCGGATCTGGCTGTGTCCACTCACCCACGGCAGACGGGCAGGCAGGGCGCAGTGCGGATCTTGCTGTGTCCACTCGCCCACGGGAGACGGGCAGGCAGGGCGCAGTACGGATCTGGCTGTGTCCACTCACCCACGGCAGGCGGTCAGGCAGGGCGCAGTGCGGATATGGCTGTGTCCACTCACCCACGGAAGACGGGCAGGCAGGGCGCAGTGCGGATCTGGCTGTGTCCACTGACCCATGGCAGACGGGCAGGCAGGGCGCAGTACGGAGCTGGCTGAGTCCACTCACCAACGGCAGGCGGTCAGGCAGGTTGCAGTGTGGATCTGGCTGTGTCCACTCACCCACGGGAGACGGGCAGGCAGGGCGCAGTGCGGATCTGGCTGTGTCCACTCACCAACGGGAGACGGGCAGGCAGGGCGCAGTGCGGATCTGGCTGTGTCCACTCGCCCACGGGAGACGGGCAGGCAGGGCGCAGTGCGGATCCGGCTGTGTCCACTCACCCACAGGAGATGGGCAGAGACGGTGCTGTGTGCATCTGGCTGTGTCCACTGACCCACGGCAGACGGGAAGGCAGGGCGCAGTAAGGATCTGGCTGTGTCCACTCACCCACGGTAGGCGGTCAGGCAGGGCGCAGTACGGATCTGGCTGTGTCCACTCACCCACGGCAGACGGGCAGGCAGGGCACAGTACGGATCTGGCTGTGTCCACTCACCCACGGCAGGCGGTCAGGCAGGGTGCAGTGCGGATCTGGCTGTGTCCACTCACCCACGGGAGACGGGCAATCAGGGCACAGTGCGGATCTGGCTGTGTCCACTCACCCACGGCAGGCGGTCAGGCAGGGCGCAGTGCGGATCTGGCTGTGTCCACTCACCCACGGCAGACGGTTAGGCAGGGCACAGTGCGGATCTGGCTGTGTCCACTCACCCACGGCAGGCGGACAGGCAGGGCGCAGTGCGGAACTGGCTGTGTCCTCGCACCCACAGCAGGCGGTCAGCCAGGGCGCAGTGCGGATTTGGCTGTGTCCACTAACCCATGGCAGACGGGCAGGCAGGGCGCAGTGCGGATCTGGCTGTGTCCACTCACCCACGGCAGACGGGCAGGCAGGGCGCAGTGCGGATCTGGCTGTGTCCACTCAACCACGGCAGACGGTCAGGCAGGGCGTAGTGCGGATCTGGCTGTGTCCACTCACTCACGGCAGACGGGCAGGCAGGGCGCAGTGCGGATCTGGCTGTGTCCACTCACCCACGGGAGACGGGCAGGCAGGGCGCAGTGCGGATCCGGCTGTGTCCACTCACCCACAGGAGATGGGCAGAGACGGTGCTGTGTGGATCTGGCTATGTCCACTGACCCACGGCAGATGGGCAGGCAGGGCTCAGTACGGATCTGGATGTGTCCACTCACCCACGGCAGGCGGTCAGGCAGGGCGCAGTGCGGATCTGGCTGTGTCCACTCACCCACGGCAGTCGGTCAGGCAGGGCGTAGTGCGGATCTAGCTGTGTCCACTCACCCACGGGAGACGGGCAGGCAGGGCGCAGTGCGGATCTGGCTGTGTCCACTCACCCACGGGAGACAGGCAGGCAGGGCGCAGTGCGGATCTGGCTGTGTCCACTCACCCACGGGAGACGGGCAGGCAGGGTGCAGTGCGGATCTGGCTGTGTCCACTCACCCACGGCAGGCGGTCAGGCAGGGTCAGTACGGATATGGCTGTGTCCACTCGCCCACGGGAGACGGGCAGGCAGGGCGCAGTGCGGATCTGTCTGTGTCCACTCACCCACGGGAGACGGGCAGGCAGGGTGCAGTGCGGATCTGGCTGTGTCCACTCGCCCACGGCGGACGGGCAGGCAGGGCGCAGTGCGGATCTGGCTGTGTCCACTCACTGACGGGAGACGAGCAGGCAAGGCGCAGTGCGGATCTGGCTGTGTCCACTCACCCACGGGAGACGGGCAGGCAGGGCGCAGTGCGGATCTGGCTGTGTCCACTCACCCACGGCAGACGGGCAGGCAGGGCGCAGTGCGGATCTGGCTGTGTTCACTCGCCAACGAGAGACGGGCAGGCAGGGCTCAGTGCGGATCTGGCTGTGTCCACTCACCCACGGCAGGCGTTCAGGCAGGGCGCAGTGCGGATATGGCTGTGTCCACTCACCCACGGCAGACGGTCAGGCAGGGCGCAGTGCGGATCTGGCTGTGTCCACCCACCCACGGGAGACGGGCAGGCAGGGCGCAGTGCGGATCTGGCTGTGTCCACTCACCCACGGGAGACGGGTAGGCAAGGCGCAGTGCGGATCTGGCTGTGTCCACTCACCCACGGGACACGGGCAGAGACGGTGCTGTGTGGATCTGGCTATGTCCAATGACCCACGGCAGACGGGCAGGCAGGGCGCAGTGCGGATCTGGCCGTGTCCACTCACCCACGGCAGACGGTCAGGCAGGGCGTAGTGCGGATCTGGCTGTGTCCACTCACCCACGGCAGACGGGCAGGCAGGGCGCAGTGCGGATCTGGCTGTGTCCACTCACCCACGGGAGACGGGCAGGCAGGGCGCAGTGCGGATCCGGCTGTGTCCACTCACCCACAGGAGATGGGCAGAGACGGTGCTGTGTGGATCTGGCTATATCCACTGACCCACGGCAGACGGGCAGGCAGGGCGCTGTACGGATCTGGCTGTGTCCACTCACCCACGGCAGGCGGTCAGGCAGGGCGCAGTGCGGATCTGGCTGTGTCCACTCACCCACGGCAGACGGGCAGGCAGGGCGCAGTGCGGATCCGGCTGTGTCCACTCACCCACGGGAGATGGGCAGAGACGGTGCTGTGTGGATCTGGCTATGTCCACTGACCCACGGCAGACGGGCAGGCAGGGTGCAGTACGGATCTGGCTGTGTCCACTCACCCACGGCAGGCGGTCAGGCAGGGTTCAGTGCGGATCTGGCTTTGTCCACTCACCCACGGGAGACGGGCAGGCAGGGCACAGTGCGGATCTGGCTGTGTCCACTCACCCATGGGAGACGGGCAGGCAGGGCGCAGTGCGGATCTGGCCGTGTCCACTGACCCACGGGAGACGGGCAGGCAGGGCGCAGTGCGGATCTGGCCGTGTCCACTCACCCACGGCAGGCGGTCAGGCAGGGCGCAGTGCGGATCTGGCTGTGTCCACTCACCCATGGGAGATGGGCAGGCAAGGCGCAGTCTGGATCTGGCTGTGTCCACACACCCACGGGAGACGGGCAGAGAGGGTGCTGTGTGGATATGGCTATGTCCACTGACCCACGGCAGACGGGCAGGCAGGGCGCAGTGTGGATCTGGCTGTGTCCACTCACCCACGGGAGACGGGCAGAGAGGGTGCTGTGTGGATATGGCTATGTCCACTGACCCACGGCAGACGGGCAGGCAGGGCGCAGTGCGGATCTGGCTGTGTCCACTCGCCCACGGCAGACGGGCAGGCAAGGCGCAGTGCGGATCTGGCTGTGTCCACTCACCCACGGGAGACGGGCAGGCAGGGCGCAGTGCGGATCTGGTTGTGTCCACTCACTGACGGGAGACTGGCAGGCAAGGCGCAGTGCGGATCTGGCTGTGTCCACTCATTCACGGGAGACGGGCAGGCAGGGCGCAGTGCGGATCTGGCTGTGTCCACTCACAGACGGCAGGCGGTCAGGCAGGGCGCAGTGCGGATCTGGCTGTGTCCACTCGCCCATGGGAGACGGGCAGGCAGGGCGCAGTGCATATCTGGCTGTGTCCACTCACCCACGGCAGGCGGTCAGGCAGGGCGCAGTGCGGATCTGGCTGTGTCCACTCACCCACGGCAGACGGTCAGGCAGGGCTCAGTGCGGATCTGGCTGTGTCCACTCGCCCACGGCAGATGGGAAGGCAGGGCGCAGTGCGGATCTGGCTGTGTCCACTCACCCACGGGAGATGGGCAGAGACGGTGCTGTGTGGATCTGGCCATGTCCACTGACCAACGGAAGACGGGCAGGCAGGGCGCAGTACGGATCTGGCTGTGTCCACTCACTCACGGCAGGCGGTCAGGCAGGGCGCAGTGCGGATCTGGCTGTGTCCACTCACCCACGGCAGGCGGTCAGGCAGGGCGTAGTGCGGATCTGGCTGTGTCCACTCGCCCACGACAGACGGGCAGGCAGGGAGCAGTGCGGATCTGGCTGTGTCCACTCACCCACGGGAGACGGGCAGGCAAGGCTCAGTGCGGATCTGGCTGTGTCCACTCATTCACTGGAGACGGGCAGTCAGGGCGCAGTGCGGATCTGGCTGTGTCCACTCACAGACGGCAGGCGGTCAGGCAGGGCGCAGTGCGGATCTGGCTGTGTCCACTCGCCCACGGGAGACGGGCAGGAAGGGCGCAGTGCATATCTGGCTGTGTCCACTCACCCACGGCAGGCGGTCAGGCAGGGCGCAGTGCGGACCTGGCTGTGTCCACTCACCCACGGCAGACGGGAAGGCAGGGCGCAGTGCGGATCTGGCTGTGTCCACTCGCCCACGGGAGAAGGGCTGGCATTGCGCAGTGCGGATCTGGCTGTGTCCACTCACTGACGGGAGACGGGCAGGCAAGGCGCAGTGCGGATCTGGCTGTGTCCACTCACTCACGGGGGACGGGCAGGCAGGGCGCAGTGCGGATCTGGCTGTGTCCACTCACCCACGGGAGACGGGCAGGCAGGGCGCAGTGTGGATCTGGCTGTGTCCACTCACCCACGGGAGACGGGCAGAGAGGATGCTGTGTGGATATGGCTATGTCCACTGACCCATGGCAGACGGGCAGGCAGGGCGCAGTGCGGATCTGGCTGTGTCCACTCGCCCACGGCAGACGGGCAGGCAAGGCGCAGTGCGGATCTGGCTGTGTCCACTCACCCACGGGAGACGGGCAGGCAGGGCGCAGTGCGGATCTGGCTGTGTCCACTCACTGACGGGAGACTGGCAGGCAAGGCGCAGTGCGGATCTGGCTGTGTCCACTCATTCACGGGAGACGGGCAGGCAGGGCGCAGTGCGGATCTGGCTGTGTCCACTCACAGACGGCAGGCGGTCAGGCATGGCGCAGTGCGGATCTGGCTGTGTCCACTCGCCCACGGGAGACGGGCAGGCAGGGCGCAGTGCATATCTGGCTGTGTCCACTCACCCACGGCAGGCGATCAGGCAGGGCCAGTACGGATATGGCTGTGTCCACTCGCCCACGGGAGACGGGCAGGCAGGGCGCAGTGCGGATCTGTCTGTGTCCACTCACCCACGGGAGACGGGCAGGCAGGGCGCAGTGCGGATCTGGCTGTGTCTACTCACCCACGGGAGACGGGCAGGCAGGGTGCAGTGCGGATCTGGCTGTGTCCACTCACCCACGGCAGGCGGTCAGGCAGGGCCAGTACGGATATGGCTGTGTCCACTCGCCCACGGGAGACGGGCAGGCAGGGCGAAGTGCGGATCTGTCTGTGTCCACTCACCCACGGGAGACGGGCAGGCAGGGTGCAGTGTGGATCTGGCTGTGTCCACTCGCCCACGGCGGACGGGCAGGCAGGGCGCAGTGCGGATCTGGCTGTGTCCACTCACTGACGGGAGACGAGCAGGCAAGGCGCAGTGCGGATCTGGCTGTGTCCACTCACCCACGGGAGACGGGCAGGCAGGGCGCAGTGCGGATCTGGCTGTGTCCACTCACTGAAGGGAGACGGTCAGGCAGGGCGCAGTGCGGATCTGGCTGTGTCCACTCACCCACGGCAGACGGGCAGGCAGGGCGAAGTGCGGATCTGGCTGTGTTCACTCGCCAACGGGAGACGGGCAGGCAGGGCGCAGTGCGGATCTGGCTGTGTCCACTCACCCACGGCAGGCGTTCAGGCAGGGCGCAGTGCGGATATGGCTGTGTCCACTCACCCACGGCAGACGGTCAGGCAGGGCGCAGTGCGGATCTGGCTGTGTCCACCCACCCACGGGAGACGGGCAGGCAGGGCGCAGTGCGGATCTGGCTGTGTCCACTCACCCACGGGAGACGGGTAGGCAAGGCGCAGTGCGGATCTGGCTGTGTCCACTCACCCACGGGACACGGGCAGAGACGGTGCTGTGTGGATCTGGCTATGTCCAATGACCCACGGCAGACGGGCAGGCAGGGCGCAGTACGGAGCTGGCTGAGTCCACTCACCCACGGCAGGCGGTCAGGCAGGGTGCAGTGTGGATCTGGCTGTGTCCACTCACCCACGGGAGACGGGCAGGCAGGGCGCAGTGCGGATCTGGCTGTGTCCACTCACCCACGGCAGACGGTCAGGCAGGGCGTAGTGCGGATCTGGCTGTGTCCACTCACCCACGGCAGACGGGCAGGCAGGGCGCAGTGCGGATCTGGCTGTGTCCACTCACCCACGGGAGACGGGCAGGCAGGGCGCAGTGCGGATCCGGCTGTGTCCACTCACCCACGGGAGATGGGCAGAGACGGTGCTGTGTGGATCTGGCTATATCCACTGACCCACGGCAGACCGGCAGGCAGGGCGCTGTACGGATCTGGCTGTGTCCACTCACCCACGGCAGGCGGTCAGGCAGGGCGCAGTGCGGATCTGGCTGTGTCCACTCACCCACGGCAGACGGGCAGGCAGGGCGCAGTGCGGATCCGGCTGTTTCCACTCACCCACGGGAGATGGGCAGAGACGGTGCTGTGTGGATCTGGCTATGTCCACTGACCCACGGCAGACGGGCAGGCAGGGTGCAGTACGGATCTGGCTGTGTCCACTCATTCACGGGAGACGGGCAGGCAGGGCGCAGTGCGGATCTGGCTGTGTCCACTCACAGACGGCAGGCGGTCAGGCAGGGCGCAGTGCGGATCTGGCTGTGTCCACTCGCCCACGGGAGACGGGCAGGCAGGGCGCAGTGCATATCTGGCTGTGTCCACTCACCCACGGCAGGCGGTCAGTCACGGCGCATTGCGGATCTGGCTGTGTCCACTCACCCACGGCAGACGGTCAGGCAGGGCGCAGTGCGGATCTGGCTGTGTCCACTCTCCCACGGCAGATGGGAAGGCAGGGCGCAGTGCGGATCTGGCTGTGTCCACTCACCCACGGCAGACGGGCAGGCAGGGCGCAGTGCGGATCTGGCTGTGTCCACTCGCCCACGGGAGACGGGCCGGCAGGGCGCAGTGTGGATCTGGCTGTGTCCACTCGCCCACGGGAGACGGGCCGGCAGGGCGCAGTACAGATCGGGCTGTGTCCACTCACCCACGGCAGGCGGTCAGGGAGGGCGCAGTGCGGATCTGGCTGTGTCCAATCACCCACGGCAGACGGTCAGGCAGGGCGCAGTGCGGATCTGGCTGTGTCCACTCGCCCACGGCAGACGGGCAGGCAGAGCGCAGTGTGGATCTGGCTGTGTCCACTCACCCACGGGAGATGGGCAGAGACGGTGCTGTGTGGATCTGGCCATGTCCACTGACCAACGGAAGACGGGCAGGCAGGGCGCAGTACGGATCTGGCTGTGTCCACTCACTCACGGCAGGCGGTCAGGCAGGGCGCAGTGCGGACCTGGCTGTGTCCACTCACCCACGGCAGGCGGTCAGGCAGGGCGTAGTGCGGATCTGGCTGTGTCCACTCGCCCACGACAGACGGGCAGGCAGGGCGCAGTGCGGATCTGGCTGTGTCCACTCCCCCACGGCAGATGGTCAGGCAGGGCGCAGTGCGGATCTGGCTGTGTCCACTCACCCACGGCAGACGGGCAGGCAGGGAGCAGTGCGGATCTGGCTGTGTCCACTCACCCACGGGAGACGGGCAGGCAGGGCGCAGTGCGGATCTGGCTGTGTCCACTCACTGATGGGAGACGGGCATGCAAGGCGCAGTGCGGATCTGGCTGTGTCCACTCACCCACGGGGGATGGGCAGGCAGGGCGCAGTGCGGATCTCGCTGTGTCCACTCACCCACGGGAGACGGGCAGACAGGGCGCAGTGCGGATCTGGCTGTGTCCCCTGACCCACGGGAGACGGGCAGGCAAGGCGCAGTGTGGATCTGGCTGTGTCCACACACCCACGGGAGACGGGCAGAGAGGGTGCTGTGTGGATATGGCTATGTCCACTGACGCACGGCAGACGGTCAGGCAGGGCGTAGTGCGGATCTGGCTGTGTCCACTCACCAACGGCAGACGGTCAGACAGGGTGCAGTGTGGATCTGGTTGTGTCCACTCACCCACGGGAGACGGGCAGGCAGGGCGCAGTGCGGATCTGGCTGTGTCCACTCACCCACGGGAGACGGGCAGGCACGGCACAGTGCGGATCTGGCTGTGTCCACTCACCCACGGCAGACGGTCAGACAGGGTGCAGTGCGGATCTGAGTGTGTCCACTCACCCACGGGAGACGGGCAGGCAGGGCGCAGTGTGGATCTGGCTGTGTCCACTCACCCACGGGATACGGGCAGAGAGGGTGCTGTGTGGATATGGCTATGTCCACTGACCCACGGCAGACGGGCAGGCAGGGCGCAGTGCGGATCTGGCTGTGTCCACTCACCCACGGCAGACGGGCCTGCAAGGCGCAGTGCGGATCTGGCTGTGTCCACTCACCCACGGGAGACGGGCAGGCAGTGCGCAGTGCGGATCTGGCTGTGTCCACTCACTGACGGGAGACTGGCAGGCAAGGCGCAGTTCGGATCTGGCTGTGTCCACTCATTCACGGGAGACGGGCAGGCAGGGCGCAGTGCGGATCTGGCTGTGTCCACTCACAGACGGCAGGCGTTCAGGCAGGGCGCAGTGCGGATCTGGCTGTGTCCACTCGCCAACGGGAGACGGGCAGGCAGGGCGCAGTGCATATCTGGCTGTGTCCACTCACCCACGGCAGGCGGTCAGGCAGGGCGCAGTGCGGATCTGGCTGTGTCCACTCACCCACGGCAGACGGTCAAGCAGGGCGCAGTGCGGATCTGGCTGTGTCCACTCGCCCACGGCAGATGGGAAGGCAGGGCGCAGTGCGGATCTGGCTGTGTCCACTCACCCACGGCAGACGGGCAGGCAGGGCGCAGTGCGGATCTGGCTGTGTCCACTCGCCCATGGGAGACGGGCCGGCAGGGCGCAGTACAGATCGGGCTGTGTCCACTCACCCACGGCAGGCGGTCAGGGAGGGCGCAGTGCGGATCTGGCTGTGTCCAATCACCCACGGCAGACGGTCAGGCAGGGCGCAGTGCGGATCTGGCTGTGTCCACTCGCCCACGGCAGACGGGCAGGCAGGGCGCAGTGTGGATCTGGCTGTGTCCACTCACCCACGGGAGATGGGCAGAGACGGTGCTGTGTGGATCTGGCCATGTCCACTGACCAACGGAAGACGGGCAGGCAGGGCGCAGTACGGATCTGGCTGTGTCCACTCACTCACGGCAGGCGGTCAGGCAGGGCGCAGTGCGGATCTGGCTGTGTCCACTCATCCACGGCAGGCGGTCAGGCAGGGCGTAGTGCGGATCTGGCTGTGTCCACTCGCCCACGACAGACGGGCAGGCAGGGCGCAGTGCGGATCTGGCTGTGTCCACTCCCCCACGCCAGATGGTCAGGCAGGGCGCAGTGCGGATCTGGATGTGTCCACTCACCCACGGCAGACGGGCAGGCAGGGAGCAGTGCGGATCTGGCTGTGTCCACTCACCCACGGGAGACGGGCAGGCAGGGCGCAGTGCGGATCTGGCTGTGTCCACTCACTGATGGGAGACGGGCATGCAAGGCGCAGTGCGGATCTGGCTGTGTCCACTCACCCACGGGGGATGGGCAGGCAGGGCGCAGTGCGGATCTGGCTGTGTCCACTCACCCACGGGAGACGGGCAGACAGGGCGCAGTGCGGATCTGGCTGTGTCCCCTCACCCACGGGAGACGGGCAGGCAAGGCGCAGTGTGGATCTGGCTGTGTCCACACACCCACGGGAGACGGGCAGAGAGGGTGCTGTGTGGATATGGCTATGTCCACTGACGCACGGCAGACGGTCAGGCAGGGCGTAGTGCGGATCTGGCTGTGTCCACTCACCAACGGCAGACGGTCAGACAGGGTGCAGTGCGGATCTGGTTGTGTCCACTCACCCACGGGAGACGGGCAGGCAGGGCGCAGTGCGGATCTGGCTGTGTCCACTCACCCACGGGAGACGGGCAGGCACGGCACAGTGCGGATATGGCTGTGTCCACCCACCCACGGCAGACGGTCAGACAGGGTGCAGTGCGGATCTGAGTGTGTCCACTCACCCACGGGAGACGGGCAGGCAGGGCGCAGTGTGGATCTGGCTGTGTCCACTCACCCACGGGAGACGGGCAGAGAGGGTGCTGTGTGGATATGGCTATGTCCACTGACCCACGGCAGACGGGCAGGCAGGGCGCAGTGCGGATCTGGCTGTGTCCACTCGCCCACGGCAGACGGGCAGGCAAGGCGCAGTGCGGATCTGGCTGTGTCCACTCACCCACGGGAGACGGGCAGGCAGGGCGCAGTGCGGATCTGGCTGTGTCCACTCACTGACAGGAGACTGGCAGGCAAGGCGCAGTGCGGATCTGGCTGTGTCCACTCATTCACGGGAGACGGGCAGGCAGGGCGCAGTGCGGATCTGGCTGTGTCCACTCACAGACGGCAGGCGGTCAGGCAGGGCGCAGTGCGGATCTGGCTGTGTCCACTCGCCCACGGGAGACGGGCAGGCAGGGCGCAGTGCATATCTGGCTGTGTCCACTCACCCACGGCAGGCGGTCAGGCAGGGCGCAGTCCGGATCTGGCTGTGTCCACTCACCCACGGCAGACGGTCAGGCAGGGCGCAGTGCGGATCTGGCTGTGTCCACTCGCCCACGGCAGATGGGAAGGCAGGGCGCAGTGCGGATCTGGCTGTGTCCACTCACCCACGGCAGACGGGCAGGCAGGGCGCAGTGCGGATCTGGCTGTGTCCACTCGCCCACGGGAGACGGGCCGGCAGGGCGCAGTACAGATCGGGCTGTGTCCACTCACCCACGGCAGGCGGTCAGGGGGGGCGCAGTGCGGATCTGGCTGTGTCCAATCACCCACGGCAGACGGTCAGGCAGGGCGCAGTGCGGATCTGGCTGTGTCCACTCGCCCACGGCAGACGGGCAGGCAGGGCGCAGTGTGGATCTGGCTGTGTCCACTCACCCACGGGAGATGGGCAGAGACGGTGCTGTGTGGATCTGGCCATGTCCACTGACCAACGGAAGACGGGCAGGCAGGGCGCAGTACGGATCTGGCTGTGTCCACTCACTCACGGCAGGCGGTCAGGCAGGGCGCAGTGCGGATCTGGCTGTGTCCACTCACCCACGGCAGGCGGTCAGGCAGGGCGTAGTGCGGATCTGGCTGTGTCCACTCGCCCACGACAGACGGGCAGGCAGGGCGCAGTGCGGATCTGGCTGTGTCCACTCCCCCACGGCAGATGGTCAGGCAGGGCGCAGTGCGGATCTGGCTGTGTCCACTCACCCACGGCAGACGGGCAGGCAGGGAGCAGTGCGGATCTGGCTGTGTCCACTCACCCACGGGAGACGGGCAGGCAGGGCGCAGTGCGGATCTGGCTGTGTCCACTCACTGATGGGAGACGGGCATGCAAGGCGCAGTGCGGATCTGGCTGTGTCCACTCACCCACGGGGGATGGGCAGGCAGGGCGCAGTGCGGATCTGGCTGTGTCCACTCACCCACGGGAGACGGGCAGACAGGGCGCAGTGCGGATCTGGCTGTGTCCCCTCACCCACGGGAGACGGGCAGGCAAGGCGCAGTGTGGATCTGGCTGTGTCCACACACCCACGGGAGACGGGCAGAGAGGGTGCTGTGTGGATATGGCTATGTCCACTGACGCACGGCAGACGGTCAGGCAGGGCGTAGTGCGGATCTGGCTGTGTCCACTCACCAATGGCAGACGGTCAGACAGGGTGCAGTGCGGATCTGGTTGTGTCCACTCACCCACGGGACACGGGCAGGCAGGGCGCAGTGCGGATCTGGCTGTGTCCACTCACCCACGGGAGACGGGCAGGCACGGCACAGTGCGGATCTGGCTGTGTCCACTCACCCACGGCAGACGGTCAGACAGGGTGCAGTGCGGATCTGAGTGTGTCCACTCACCCACGGGAGACGGGCAGGCAGGGCGCAGTGTGGATCTGGCTGTGTCCACTCACCCACGGGAGACGGGCAGAGAGGGTGCTGTGTGGATATGGCTATGTCCACTGTCCCACGGCAGACGGGCAGGCAGGACGCAGTGCGGATCTGGCTGTGTCCACTCGCCCACGGCAGACGGGCAGGCAAGGCGCAGTGCGGATCTGGCTGTGTCCACTCACCCACGGGAGACGGGCAGGCAAGGCTCAGTGCGGATCTGGCTGTGTCCACTCATTCACTGGAGACGGGCAGTCAGGGCGCAGTGCGGATCTGGCTGTGTCCACTCACAGACGACAGGCGGTCAGGCAGGGCGCAGTGCGGATCTGGCTGTGCCCACTCGCCCACGGGAGACGGGCAGGCAGGGCGCAGTGCATATCTGGCTGTGTCCACTCACCCACGGCAGGCGGTCAGGCAGGACGCAGTGCGGACCTGGCTATGTCCACTCACCCACGGCAGACGGGCAGGCAGGGCGCAGTGCGGATCTGGCTGTGTCCACTCGCCCACGCGAGAAGGGCTGGCAGGGCGCAGTGCGGATCTGGCTGTGTCCACTCACCCACGGGAGACGGGCAGGCAGGGCGCAGTGCGGATCTGGCTGTGTCCACTCACTGACGGGAGACGGGCAGGCAAGGCGCAGTGCGGATCTGGCTGTGTCCACTCACCCACGGGGGACGGGCAGGCAGGGCGCAGTGCGGATCTGGCTGTGTCCACTCACCCACGGGAGACGGGCAGGCAGGGCGCAGTGCGGATCTGGCTGTGTCCCCTCACCCATGGGAGACGGGCAGGCAAGGCGCAGTGTGGATCTGGCTGTGTCCACACACCCACGGGAGACGGGCAGAGAGGGTGCTGTGTGGATATGGTTATGTCCACTGACCCACGGCAGACGGTCAGGCAGGGCGCAGTGCGGATCTGGCTGTGTCCACTCACCAACGGCAGACGGTCAGAAAGGGTGCAGTACGGATCTGGCTGTGTCCACTCACCCACGGGAGACGGGCCGGCAGGGCGCAGTGCGGATCTGGCTGTGTCCACTCACCTACGGGAGACGGGCAGGCAGGGCACAGTGCGGATCTGGCTGTGTCCACTCACCCACGGCAGACGGTCACACTGGGTGCAGTGCGGATCTGGCTGTGTCCACTCACCCACGGGAGACGGGCAGGCAGGGCGCAGTGTGGATCTGGCTGTGTCCACTCACCCACGGGAGACGGGCAGAGAGGGTGCTGTGTGGATATGGCTATGTCCACTGACCCACGGCAGACGGGCAGGCAGGGCGCAGTGCGGATCTGGCTGTGTCCACTCGCCCACGGCAGACGGGCAGGCAAGGCGCAGTGCGGATCTGGCTGTGTCCACTCACCCACGGGAGACGGGCAGGCAGGGCGCAGTGCGGATCTGGCTGTGTCCACTCACTGACGGGAGACTGGCAGGCAAGGCGCAGTGCGGATCTGGCTGTGTCCACTCATTCACGGGAGACGGGCAGGCAGGGCGCAGTGCGGATCTGGCTGTGTCCACTCACAGACGGCAGGCGGTCAGGCAGGGCGCAGTGCGGATCTGGCTGTGTCCACTCGCCCACGGGAGACGGGCAGGCAGGGCGCAGTGCATATCTGGCTGTGTCCACTCACCCACGGCAGGCGGTCAGGCAGGGCGCAGTGCGGATCTGGCTGTGTCCACTCACCCACGGCAGACGGTCAGGCAGGACGCAGTGCGGATCTGGCTGTGTCCACTCGCCCACGGCAGATGGGAAGGCAGGGCGCAGTGCGGATCTGGCTGTGTCCACTCACCCACGGCAGACGGGCAGGCAGGGCGCAGTGCGGATCTGGCTGTGTCCACTCGCCCTCGGGAGACGGGCCGGCAGGGCGCAGTACAGATCGGGCTGTGTCCACTCACCCACGGCAGGCGGTCAGGGAGGGCGCAGTGCGGATCTGGCTGTGTCCAATCACCCACGGCAGACGGTCAGGCAGGGCGCAGTGCGGATCTGGCTGTGTCCACTCACCAACGGCAGACGGTCAGACAGGGTGCAGTACGGATCTGGCTGTGTCCACTCACCCACGGGAGACGGGCAGGCAGGGCGCAGTGCGGATCTGGCTGTGTCCACTCACCTATGGGAGACGGGCAGGCAGGGCACAGTGCGGATCTGGCTGTGTCCACTCACCCACGGCAGACGGTCAGACAGGGTGCAGTGCGGATCTGGCTGTGTCCACTCACCCACGGGAGACGGGCAGGCAGGGCGCAGTGTGGATCTGGCTGTGTCCACTCACCCACGGGAGACGGGCAGAGAGGGTGCTGTGTGGATATGGCTATGTCCACTGACCCACGGCAGACGGGCAGGCAGGGCGCAGTGCGGATCTGGCTGTGTCAACTCGCCCACGGCAGACGGGCAGGCAAGGCGCAGTGCGGATCTGGCTGTGTCCACTCACCCACGGGAGACGGGCAGGCAGGGCGCAGTGCGGATCTGGCTGTGTCCACTCACTGACGGGAGACTGGCAGGCAAGGCGCAGTGCGGATCTGGCTGTGTCCACTCATTCACGGGAGACGGGCAGGCAGGGCGCAGTGCGGATCTGGCTGTGTCCACTCACAGACTGCAGCGGTCAGGCAGGGCGCAGTGCGGATCTGGCTGTGTCCACTCGCCCACGGGAGACGGGCAGGCAGGGCGCAGTGCATATCTGGCTGTGTCCACTCACCCACGGCAGGCGGTCAGGCAGGGCGCAGTGCGGATCTGGCTGTGTCCACTCACCCACGGCAGACGGGCAGGCAGGGCGCAGTGCGGATCTGGCTGTGTCCACTCGACCACGGGAGAAGGGCTGGCAGGGCGCAGTGCGGATCTGGCTGTGTCCACTCACCCACGGGAGACGGGCAGGCAGGGCGCAGTGCGGATCTGGCTGTGTCCACTCACTGACGGGAGACGGGCAGGCAAGGCGCAGTGCAGATCTGGCTGTGTCCACTCACCCACGGGGGACGGGCAGGCAGGGCGCAGTGCGGATCTGGCTGTGTCCACTCACCCACGGGAGACGGGCAGGCAGGGCGCAGTGCGGATCTGGCTGTGTCCCCTCACCCATGGGAGACGGGCAGGCAAGGCGCAGTGTGGATCTGGCTGTGTCCACACACCCACGGGAGACGGGCAGAGAGGGTGCTGTGTGGATATGGCTATGTCCACTGACCCACGGCAGACGGTCAGGCAGGGCGCAGTGCGGATCTGGCTGTGTCCACTCACCAACGGCAGACGGTCAGACAGGGTGCAGTACGGATCTGGCTGTGTCCACTCACCCACGGGAGACGGGCAGGCAGGGCGCAGTGCGGATCTGGCTGTGTTCACTCACCTACGGGAGACGGGCAGGCAGGGCACAGTGCGGATCTGGCTGTGTCCACTCACCCACGGCAGACGGTCAGACAGGGTGCAGTGCGGATCTGGCTGTGTCCACTCACTGACGGGAGACTGGCAGGAAAGGCACAGTGCGGATCTGGCTGTGTCCACTCACCTACGGGAGATGGGCAGGCAGGGCGCAGTGCGGATCTGGCTGTGTCCACTCACCCACGGGAGACGGGCAGGCAGGGCGCAGTGCGGATCTGGCTGTGTCCACTCACTGACGGGAGACTGGCAGGCAAGGCACAGTGCGGATCTGGCTGTGTCCACTCATTCACGGGAGACGGGCAGGCAAGGCGCAGTGTGGATCTGGCTGTGTCCACACACCCACGGGAGACGGGCAGAGAGGGTGCTGTGTGGATATGGCTATGTCCACTGACCCACGGGAGACGGGCAGGCAGGGCGCAGTGCGGATCTGGCTGTGTCCACTCACAGACGGCAGGCGGTCAGGCAGGGCGCAGTGCGGATCTGGCTGTGTCCACTCGCCCACGGGAGACGGGCAGGCAGGGTGCAGTGCATATCTGGCTGTGTCCACTCACCCACGGCAGGCGGTCAGGCAGGGCGCAGTGCGGATCTGGCTGTGTCCACTCACCCACGGGAGACGGGCAGGCAGGGCGCAGTGCGGATCGGGCTGTGTCCACTCACTGACGGGAGACGGGCAGGCAAGGCGCAGTGCGGATCTGGCTGTGTCCACTCACCCACGGGGGACTGGCAGGCAGGGCGCAGTGCGGATCTGGCTGTGTCCACTCACCCACGGGAGACGGGCAGGCAGGGCGCAGTGCGGATCTGGCTGTGTCCCCTCACCCATGGGAGACGGGCAGGCAAGGCGCAGTGTGGATCTGGCTGTGTCCACACACCCACGGGAGACGGGCAGAGAGGGTGCTGTTTGGATATGGCAATGTCCACTGACCCACGGCAGATGGTCAGGCAGGGCGCAGTGCGGATCTGGCTGTGTCCACTGACCCACGGCAGACGGTCAGGCAGGGCGCAGTGCGGATCTGGCTGTGTCCACTCACCAACGGCAGACGGTCAGAGAGGGTGCAGTACGGATCTGGCTGTGTCCACTCACCCACGGGAGACGGGCAGGCAGGGCGCAGTGCGGATCTGGCTGTGTCCACTCACCTACGGGAGACGGGCAGGCAGGGCACAGTGCGGATCTGGCTGTGTCCACTCACCCACGGCAGACGGTCAGACAGGGTGCAGTGCGGATCTGGCTGTGTCCACTCACCCACGGGAGACGGGCAGGCAATGCGCAGTGTGGATCTGGCTGTGTCCACTCACCCACGGGAGACGGGCAGAGAGGGTGCTGTGTGGATATGGCTATGTCCACTGACCCACGGCAGACGGGCAGGCAGGGCGCAGTGCGGATCTGGCTGTGTCCACTCGCCCACGGCAGACGGGCAGGCAAGGCGCAGTGCGGATCTGGCTGTGTCCACTCACCCACGGGAGACGGGCAGGCAGGGCGCAGTGCGGATCTGGCTGTGTCCACTCACTGACGGGAGACTGGCAGGCAAGGCGCAGTGCGGATCTGGCTGTGTCCACTCATTCACGGGAGACGGGCAGGCAGGGCGCAGTGCGGATCTGGCTGTGTCCATTCACAGACGGCAGCGGTCAGGCAGGGAGCAGTGCGGATCTGGCTGTGTCCACTCGCCCACGGGAGACGGGCAGGCAGGGCGCAGTGCATATCTGGCTGTGTCCACTCACCCACGGCAGGCGGTCAGGCAGGGCGCAGTGCGGATCTGGCTGTGTCCACTCACCCACGGCAGACGGGCAGGCAGGGCGCAGTGCGGATCTGGCTGTGTCCACTTGACCACGGGAGAAGGGCTGGCAGGGCGCAGTGCGGATCTGGCTGTGTCCACTCACCCACGGGAGACGGGCAGGCAGGGCGCAGTGCGGATCTGGCTGTGTCCACTCACCAACGGCAGACGGTCAGACAGGGTGCAGTACGGATCTGGCTGTGTCCACTCACCCACGGGAGACGGGCAGGCAGGGCGCAGTGCGGATCTGGCTGTGTTCACTCACCTACGGGAGACGGGCAGGCAGGGCACAGTGCGGATCTGGCTGTGTCCACTCACCCACGGCAGACGGTCAGACAGGGTGCAGTGCGGATCTGGCTGTGTCCACTCACTGACGGGAGACTGGCAGGCAAGGCACAGTGCGGATCTGGCTGTGTCCACTCACCTACGGGAGATGGGCAGGCAGGGCGTAGTGCGGATCTGGCTGTGTCCACTCACCCACGGGAGACGGGCAGGCAGGGCGCAGTGCGGATCTGGCTGTGTCCACTCACTGACGGGAGACTGGCAGGCAAGGCACAGTGCGGATCTGGCTGTGTCCACTCATTCACGGGAGACGGGCAGGCAAGGCGCAGTGTGGATCTGGCTGTGTCCACACACCCACGGGAGACGGGCAGAGAGGGTGCTGTGTGGATATGGCTATGTCCACTGACCCACGGAAGACGGTCAGGCAGGGCGCAGTGCGGATCTGGCTGTGTCCCCTCACCCATGGGAGACGGGCAGGCAAGGCGCAGTGTGGATCTGGCTGTGTCCACTCATTCACGGGAGACGGGCAGGCAGGGCGCAGTGCGGATCTGGCTGTGTTCACTCACCTACGGGAGACGGGCAGGCAGGGCACAGTGCGGATCTGGCTGTGTCCACTCACCCACGGCAGACGGTCAGACAGGGTGCAGTGCGGATCTGGCTGTGTCCACTCACTGACGGGAGACTGGCAGGCAAGGCACAGTGCGGATCTGGCTGTGTCCACTCACCTACGGGAGACTGGCAGGCAAGGCACAGTGCGGATCTGGCTGTGTCCACTCACTGACGGGAGACTGGCAGGCAAGGCACAGTGCGGATCTGGCTGTGTCCACTCATTCACGGGAGACGGGCAGGCAGGGCGCAGTGCGGATCTGGCTGTGTCCACTCACAGACGGCAGCCGGGCAGGCAGGGCGCAGTGCGGATCTGGCTGTGTCCACTCGCCCACGGGAGACGGGCAGGCAGGGCGCAGTGCATATCTGGCTGTGTCCACTCACCCACGGCAGGCGGTCAGGCAGGGCGCAGTGCGGATCTGGCTGTGTCCACTCACCCACGGGAGACGGGCAGGCAGGGCGCAGTGCGGATCTGGCTGTGTCCACTCACTGACGGGAGACGGCCAGGCAAGGCGCAGTGCGGATTTAGCTGTGTCCACTCACCCACGGGGGACGGGCAGGCAGGGCGCAGTGCGGATCTGGCTGTGTCCACTCACCCACGGGAGACGGGCAGGCAGGGCGCAGTGCGGATCTGGCTGTGTCCCCTCACCCATGGGAGACGGGCAGGCAAGGCGCAGTGTGGATCTGGCTGTGTCCACACACCCACGGGAGACGGGCAGAGAGGGTGCTGTGTGGATATGGCAATGTCCACTGACCCACGGCAGACGGTCAGGCAGGGCGCAGTGCGGATCTGGCTGTGTCCACTGACCCACGGCAGACGGTCAGGCAGGGCGCAGTGCGGATCTGGCTGTGTCCACTCACCAACGGCAGACGGTCAGACAGGGTGCAGTACGGATCTGGCTGTGTCCACTCACCCACGGGAGACGGGCAGGCAGGGCGCAGTGCGGATCTGGCTGTGTCCACTCACCTACGGGAGACGGGCAGGCAGGGCACAGTGCGGATCTGGCTGTGTCCACTCACTCACGGCAGACGGTCAGACAGGGTGCAGTGCGGATCTGGCTGTGTCCACTCACCCACGGGAGACGGGCAGGCAATGCGCAGTGTGGATCTGGCTGTGTCCACTCACCCACGGGAGACGGGCAGAGAGGGTGCTGTGTGGATATGGCTATGTCCACTGACCCACGGCAGATGGGCAGGCAGGGCGCAGTGCGGATCTGGCTGTGTCCACTCGCCCACGGCAGACGGGCAGGCAAGGCACAGTGCGGATCTGGCTGTGTCCACTCACCCACGGGAGACGGGCAGGCAGGGCGCAGTGCGGATCTGGCTGTGTCCACTCACTGACGGGAGACTGGCAGGCAAGGCGCAGTGCGGATCTGGCTGTGTCCACTCATTCACGGGAGACGGGCAGGCAGGGCGCAGTGCGGATCTGGCTGTGTCCACTCACAGACGGCAGCGGTCAGGCAGGGCGCAGTGCGGATCTGGCTGTGTCCACTCGCCCACGGGAGACGGGCAGGCAGGGCGCAGTGCATATCTGGCTGTGTCCACTCACCCACGGCAGGCGGTCAGGCAGGGCGCAGTGCGGATCTGGCTGTGTCCACTCACCCACGGCAGACGGGCAGGCAGGGCGCAGTGCGGATCTGGCTGTGTCCACTCGACCACGGGAGAAGGGCTGGCAGGGCGCAGTGCGGATCTGGCTGTGTCCACTCACCCACGGGAGACGGGCAGGCAGGGCGCAGTGCGGATCTGGCTGTGTCCACTCACCAACGGCAGACGGTCAGACAGGGTGCAGTACGGATCTGGCTGTGTCCACTCACCCACGGGAGACGGGCAGGCAGGGCGCAGTGCGGATCTGGCTGTGTTCACTCACCTACGGGAGACGGGCAGGCAGGGCACAGTGCGGATCTGGCTGTGTCCACTCACCCACGGCAGACGGTCAGACAGGGTGCAGTGCGGATCTGGCTGTGTCCACTCACTGACGGGAGACTGGCAGGCAAGGCACAGTGCGGATCTGGCTGTGTCCACTCACCTACGGGAGATGGGCAGGCAGGGCGTAGTGCGGATCTGGCTGTGTCCACTCACCCACGGGAGACGGGCAGGCAGGGCGCAGTGCGGATCTGGCTGTGTCCACTCACTGACGGGAGACTGGCAGGCAAGGCACAGTGCGGATCTGGCTGTGTCCACTCATTCACGGGAGACGGGCAGGCAAGGCGCAGTGTGGATCTGGCTGTGTCCACACACCCACGGGAGATGGGCAGAGAGGGTGCTGTGTGCATATGGCTATGTCCACTGACCCACGGAAGACGGTCAGGCAGGGCGCAGTGCGGATCTGGCTGTGTCCCCTCACCCATGGGAGACGGGCAGGCAAGGCGCAGTGTGGATCTGGCTGTGTCCACTCATTCACGGGAGACGGGCAGGCAGGGCGCAGTGCGGATCTGGCTGTGTTCACTCACCTACGGGAGACGGGCAGGCAGGGCACAGTGCGGATCTGGCTGTGTCCACTCACCCACGGCAGACGGTCAGACAGGGTGCAGTGCGGATCTGGCTGTGTCCACTCACTGACGGGAGACTGGCAGGCAAGGCACAGTGCGGATCTGGCTGTGTCCACTCACCTACGGGAGATGGGCAGGCAGGGCGTAGTGCGGATCTGGCTGTGTGCACTCACCCACGGGAGACGGGCAGGCAGGGCGCAGTGCGGATCTGGCTGTGTCCACTCACTGACGGGAGACTGGCAGACAAGGCACAGTGCGGATCTGGCTGTGTCCACTCATTCACGGGAGACGGGCAGGCAGGGCGCAGTGCGGATCTGGCTGTGTCCACTCACAGACGGCAGGCGGTCAGGCAGGGCGCAGTGCGGATCTGGCTGTGTCCACTCGCCCACGGGAGACGGGCAGGCAGGGCGCAGTGCATATCTGGCTGTGTCCACTCACCCACGGCAGGCGGTCAGGCAGGGCGCAGTGCGGATCTGGCTGTGTCCACTCACCCACGGGAGACGGGCAGGCACTGCGCAGTGCGGATCTGGCTGTGTCCACTCACTGACGGGAGACGGCCAGGCAAGGCGCAGTGCGGATTTGGCTGTGTCCACTCACCCACGGGGGACGGGCAGGCAGGGCGCAGTGCGGATCTGGCTGTGTCCACTCACCCACGGGAGACGGGCAGGCAGGGCGCAGTGCGGATCTGGCTGTGTCCCCTCACCCATGGGAGACGGGCAGGCAAGGCGCAGTGTGGATCTGGCTGTGTCCACACACCCACGGGAGACGGGCAGAGAGGGTGCTGTGTGGATATGGCAATGTCCACTGACCCACGGCAGACGGTCAGGCAGGGCGCAGTGCGGATCTGGCTGTGTCCACTGACCCACGGCAGACGGTCAGGCAGGGCGCAGTGCGGATCTGGCTGTGTCCACTCACCAACGGCAGACGGTCAGACAGGGTGCAGTACGGATCTGGCTGTGTCCACTCACCCACGGGAGACGGGCAGGCAGGGCGCAGTGCGGATCTGGCTGTGTCCACTCACCTACGGGAGACGGGCAGGCAGGGCACAGTGCGGATCTGGCTGTGTCCACTCACCCACGGCAGACGGTCAGACAGGGTGCAGTGCGGATCTGGCTGTGTCCACTCACCCACGGGAGACGGGCAGGCAGGGCGCAGTGTGGATCTGGCTGTGTCCACTCACCCACGGGAGACAGGCAGAGAGGGTGCTGTGTGGATATGGCTATGTCCACTGACCCACGGCAGACGGGCAGGCAGGGCGCAGTGCAGATCTGGCTGTCTCCACTCGCCCACGGCAGACGGGCAGGCAAGGCGCAGTGCGGATCTGGCTGTGTCCACTCACCCACGGGAGACGGGCAGGCAGGGCGCAGTGCGGATCTGGCTGTGTCCACTCACTGACGGGAGACTGGCAGGCAAGGCGCAGTGCGGATCTGGCTGTGTCCACTCATTCACGGGAGACGGGCAGGCAGGGCGCAGTGCGGATCTGGCTGTGTCCACTCACAGACGGCAGCGGTCAGGCAGGGCGCAGTGCGGATCTGGCTGTGTCCACTCGCCCACGGGAGACGGGCAGGCAGGGCGCAGTGCATATCTGGCTGTGTCCACTCACCCACGGCAGGCGGTCAGGCAGGGCGCAGTGCGGATCTGGCTGTGTCCACTCACCCACGGCAGACGGGCAGGCAGGGCGCAGTGCGGATCTGGCTGTGTCCACTCGACCACGGGAGAAGGGCTGGCAGGGCGCAGTGCGGATCTGGCTGTGTCCACTCACCCACGGGAAACGGGCAGGCCGGGCGCAGTGCGGATCTGGCTGTGTCCACTCACTGACGGGAGACGGGCAGGCAAGGCGCAGTGCAGATCTGGCTGTGTCCACTCACCCACGGGGGACGGGCAGGCAGGGCGCAGTGCGGATCTGGCTGTGTCCACTCACCCACGGGAGACGGGCAGGCAGGGCGCAGTGCGGATCTGGCTGTGTCCCCTCACCCATGGGAGACGGGCAGGCAAGGCGCAGTGTGGATCTGGCTGTGTCCACACACCCACGGGAGACGGGCAGAGAGGGTGCTGTGTGAATATGGCTATGTCCACTGACCCACGGCAGACGGTCAGGCAGGGCGCAGTGCGGATCTGGCTGTGTCCACTCACCAACGGCAGACGGTCAGACAGGGCGCAGTGTGGATTTGGCTGTGTCCACTCACCCACGGGAGACGGGCAGGCAGGGCGCAGTGCGTATCTGGCTGTGTCCACTCGCCCACGGGAGACGGGCAGGCAGGGCGCAGTGCGGATCTGGCCGTGTCCACTCACCCACGGGAGACCGGCAGGCAGGGCGCAGGTCGGATCTGGCTGTGTCCACTCACCACGGGAGACGGGCAGGCAGGGCGCAGTGCGGATCCGGCTGTGTCCACTCACCCACGGGAGATGGGCAGAGACGGTGCTGTGTGGATCTGGCTATGTCCACTGACCCACGGCAGACGGGCAGGCAGGGCGCAGTACGGATCTGGCTGTGTCCACTCACCCACGGCAGGCGGTCCGGCCGGGCGCAGTGCGGATCTGGCCGTGTCCACTCACCCACGGCAGGCGGTCAGGGAGGGCGTAGTGCGGATCTGGCTGTGTCCACTCACCCACGGCAGGTGGTCTGGCAGGGCGCAGTGCGGATCTGGCTGTGTCCACGCACCCACTGCAGGCGGTCAGCCAGGGCGCAGTGCGATCTGGCTGTGTCCACTCACCCACGGCAGGCGGTCAGGCAGGGCCAGTATGGATATGGCTGTGTCCACTCACCCACGGCAGACGGTCAGGCAGGGCGCAGTGCGGATCTGGCTGTGTCCACACACCCAAGGGAGACGGGCAGGCAGGGCGCAGTGCGGATCTGGCTGTGTCCACTCACCCACGGGAGACGGGCAGGCAAGGCGCAGTGCGGATCTTGTGTGTGCACTCACCCACGGGAGACGGGCAGAGACGGTGCTGTGTGGATTTGGCTATGTCCACTGACCCACGGCAGACGGGCGGGCAGGGCGCAGTACGGATCTGGCTGTGTCCACTCACCCACGGCAGGCGGTCAGGCAGGGTGCAGTGCGGATCTGGCTGTGTCCACTCACCCACGGGAGACGGGCAGGCAGGGCGCAGTGCGGATCTGGCTGTGTCCACTCACCCATGGGAGACGGGCAGGCAGGGCGCAGTGCGGATCTGGCTGTGTCCACTCACCCACGGGAGACGGGCAGGCAAGGCGCAGTGCGGATCTGGCTGTGTCCACTCACCCACAAAAGACGGGCAGGCAGGGCGCAGTGTGGATTTGGCTGTGTCCACTCGCCCACGGGAGACGGGCAGTCAGGGTGCAGTGCGGATTTGGCTGTGTCTACTCACCCACGGCAGGCGGTCAGGCAGGGCGCAGTGCGGAGCTGGCTGTGTCCACTCACCCACGGCAGGCGGTCAGGCAGGGCGCAGTGCCGATCTGCCTGTGTCCACTCACCCACGGGAGACGGGCAGGCAGGGCGCAGTGCGGATCTGGCTGTGTCCACTCACCCACAAAAGACGGGCAGGCAGGGCGCAGTGCGGATCCGGCTGTGTCCACTCACCCACGGGAGATGGGCAGAGACGGTGCTGTGTGGATCTGGCTATGTCCACTGACCCACGGCAGGCGGTCAGGCAGGGCGTAGTGCAGATCTGGCTGTGTCCACTCACCCACGGCAGACGGGAAGGCAGGGCGCAGTGTGGATCTGGCTGTGTCCTCTCACCCACGGCAGACGGTCAGGCAGGGCGCAGTGCGGATCTGGCTGTGTCCACTCACCCACAGCAGACGGGCAGGCAGGGCGCAGTGCGGATATGGCTGTGTCCACTCTCCCACGGGAGACGGGCAGGCAGGGCGCAGTGCGGATCTGGCTGTGTCTACTCACCCACGGCAGGCGGTCAGGTAGGGCGCAGTGCGGATCTGGCTGTGTCTACTCACCCACGGCAGGCGGTCAGGTAGGGCGCAGTGCGGATCTGGCTGTGTCCACTCGCCCACGGGAGACGGGCAGGCAGGGCGCAGTGCGGATCTGGCTGTGTCTACTCACCCACGGCAGGCGGTCAGGTAGGGCGCAGTGCGGATCTGGCTGTGTCCAATCACCCACGGCAGGCGGTCAGCCAGGGCGCAGTGCGGATCTGGCTCTGTCCACTCACCCACGGGAGACGGGCAGGCAGGGCGCAGTGCGGATCTGGCTGTGTCCCCTCACCCAAGGGACACGGGCAGGCAAGGCGCAGTGTGGATCTGGCTGTGTCCACTTACCCACGGGAGACGGGCAGAGAGGGTGCTGTGTGGATATGGCTATGTCCACTGACCCACGGCAGACGGACAGGCAGGGCGCAGTGCGGATCTGGCTGTGTCCACTCACCCACGGCAGACGGGCAGGCAGGGCGCAGTGTGGATCTGCCTGTGTCCACTCACCCACGGCATCGGTCAGGCAGGGCGCAGTGCGGATCTTGCTGTGTCCACTCATCCACGGGAGACGGGCAGGCAGGGCACAGTGCGGATCCGGCTGTGTCCACTCACGCACGGGAGATGGGCAGAGATGGTGATGTGTGGATCTGGCTATGTCCACTGACCCACGGCAGATGGGCAGGCAGGGCGCAGTACGGATCTGGCTGTTTCCACTCGCCCACGGCAGACGGGCAGGCAGGGCGCAGTGCGGATCTGGCTGTGTCCACTCGCCCACGGGAGACGGGCAGGCAGGGCGCAGTGCGGTTCTGGCTGTGTCCACTCGCCCACGGTAGGCGGTCAGGCAGGGCGCAGTGCAGAATTGGCTGTGTCCACTCACCCACGGCAGACGGTCAGGCAGGGCGCAGTGCGGATCTGGCTGTGTCCATTCACCCACGGCAGGCGGTCAGGCAGGGCGCAGTGCGGACCTGGCTGTGTCCACGCACCCACAGCAGGCGGTCAGGCAGGGCACAGTGCGGATCTGGCTGTGTCCACTCACCTACGGCAGACGGTCAGGCAGGGCGCAGTGCGGCTCTGGCTGTGTCCACTCACCCACGGCAGACGGGCAGGCAGGGCGCAGTGCGGATCTGGCTGTGTCCACTCACCCACGGCAGACGGTCAGGCAGGGCGCAGTGCGGATCTGGCTGTGTCCACTCACCCACGGCAGACGGGTAGGCAGGGCGCAGTGCGGATCTGGCTGTGTCCTCTCGCCCACAGGAGACGGGCAGGCAGGGCGCAGTGCGGATCTGGCTGTGTCCACTCACCCACGGCAGGCGGTCAGGCAGGGCGCAGTGCGGATCTGGCTGTGACCACTCACCCACGGCAGACCGTCAGGCAGGGCACAGTGCGGATCTGGCTGTGTCCAGTCACCCACGGCAGGCGGTCAGGCAGGGCGCAGTGCGGATCTAGCTGTGTCCACGCACCCACAGCAGGCGGTCAGCCAGGGTGCATTGCGGATCTGGCTGTGTCCACTCACCCACGGCAGACGGTCAGGCAGGGCGCAGTACGGATCTGTCTGTGTCCACTCACCCACGGCAGACGGGCAGGCAGGGCGCAGTGCGGATCTGGCTGTGTCCACTCACCCACGGAAGACGGGCAGGCAGGGCGCAGTGCGGATCTGGCTGTGTCCACTGACCCATGGCAGACGGGCAGGCAGGGCGCAGTACGGAGCTGGCTGAGTCCACTCACCAACGGCAGGCGGTCAGGCAGGTTGCAGTGTGGATCTGGCTGTGTCCACTCACCCACGGGAGACGGGCAGGCAGGGCGCAGTGCGGATCTGGCTGTGTCCACTCACCAACGGGAGACGGGCAGGCAGGGCACAGTGCGGATCTGGCTGTGTCCACTCACCCACGGGAGACGGGCAGGCAGGGCGCAGTGCGGATCTGGCTGTGTCCACTCACCCACGGGAGACGGGCAGGCAGGGCGCAGTGCGGATCTGGCTGTGTCCACTCGCCCACGGGAGACGGGCAGGCAGGGCGCAGTGCGGATCTGGCTGTGTCCACTCGCCCACGGGAGACGGGCAGGCAGGGCGCAGTGCGGATCTGGCTGTGTCCACTCGCCCACGGGAGACGGGCAGGCAGGGCGCAGTGCGGATCCGGCTGTGTCCACTCACCCACGGGAGATGGGCAGAGACGGTGCTGTGTGGATCTGGCTATGTCCACTGACCCACGGCAGACGGGAAGGCAGGGCGCAGTAAGGATCTGGCTGTGTCCACTCACCCACGGCAGGCGGTCAGGCAGGGCGCAGTACGGATCTGGCTGTGTCCACTCACCCAAGGCAGACGGGCAGGCAGGGCACAGTACGGATCTGGCTGTGTCCACTCACCCACGGCAGGCGGTCAGGCAGGGTGCAGTGCGGATCTGGCTGTGTCCACTCACCCACGGGAGACGGGCAATCAGGGCGCAGTGCGGATCTGGCTGTGTCCACTCTCCCACGGGAGATGGGCAGGCAGGGCGCAGTGCAGATCTGGCTGTGTCCACTCGACCACGGGAGACGGGCAGGCAGGGCGCAGTGCGGATCTGGCTGTGTCCACTCACTGACGGGAGACTGGCAGGCAAGGCGCAGTGCGGATCTGGCTGTGTCCACTCATTCACGGGAGACGGGCAGGCAGGGCGCAGTGCGGATCTGGCTGTGTCCACTCACCCACGGGAGACGGGCAGGCAGGGCGCAGTGCGGATCTGGCTGTGTTCACTCACTGACGGGAGACTGGCAGGCAAGGCGCAGTGCGGATCTGGCTGTGTCCACTCACCCACGGGGGACTGGCAGGCAGGGCGCAGTGCGGATCTGGCTGTGTCCACTCACCCACGGGAGACGGGCAGGCAGGGCGCAGTGCGGATCTGGCTGTGTCCCCTCACCCATGGGAGACGGGCAGGCAAGGCGCAGTGTGGATCTGGCTGTGTCCACACACCCACGGGAGATGGGCAGAGAGGGTGCTGTTTGGATATGGCAATGTCCACTGACCCACGGCAGACGGTCAGGCAGGGCGCAGTGCGGATCTGGCTGTGTCCACTGACCCACGGCAGACGGTCAGGCAGGGCGCAGTGCGGATCTGGCTGTGTCCACTCACCAACGGCAGACGGTCAGACAGGGTGCAGTACGGATCTGGCTGTGTCCACTCACCCACGGGAGACGGGCAGGCAATGCACAGTGCGGATCTGGCTGTGTCCACTCACCCATGGGAGACGGGCAGAGAGGGTGCTGTGTGGATATGGCTATGTCCACTGTCCCACGGCAGACGGGCAGGCAGGGCGCAGTGCGGATCTGGCTGTGTCCACTCGCCCACGGCAGACGGGCAGGCAAGGCGCAGTGCGGATCTGGCTGTGTCCACTCACCCACGGGAGACGGGCAGGCAGGGCGCAGTGCGGATCTGGCTGTGTCCACTCACTGACGGGAGACTGGCAGGCAAGGCGCAGTGCGGATCTGGCTGTGTCCACTCATTCACGGGAGACGGGCAGGCAGGGCGCAGTGCGGATCTGGCTGTGTCCATTCACAGACGGCAGCGGTCAGGCAGGGCGCAGTGCGGATCTGGCTGTGTCCACTCGCCCACGGGAGACGGGCAGGCAGGGCGCAGTGCATATCTGGCTGTGTCCACTCACCCACGGCAGGCGGTCAGGCAGGGCGCAGTGCGGATCTGGCTGTGTCCACTCACCCACGGCAGACGGGCAGGCAGGGCGCAGTGCGGATCTGGCTGTGTCCACTTGACCACGGGAGAAGGGCTGGCAGGGCGCAGTGCGGATCTGGCTGTGTCCACTCACCCACGGGAGACGGGCAGGCAGGGCGCAGTGCGGATCTGGCTGTGTCCACTCACCAACGGCGGACGGTCAGACAGGGTGCAGTACGGATCTGGCTGTGTCCACTCACCCACGGGAGACGGGCAGGCAGGGCGCAGTGCGGATCTGGCTGTGTTCACTCACCTACGGGAGACGGGCAGGCAGGGCACATTGCGGATCTGGCTGTGTCCACTCACCCACGGCAGACGGTCAGACAGGGTGCAGTGCGGATCTGGCTGTGTCCACTCACTGACGGGAGACTGGCAGGCAAGGCACAGTGCGGATCTGGCTGTGTCCACTCACCTACGGGAGATGGGCAGGCAGGGCGTAGTGCGGATCTGGCTGTGTCCACTCTCCCACGGGAGACGGGCAGGCAGGGCGC
Organism: Microcebus murinus; assembly: GCF_040939455.1. NCBI lineage: Eukaryota > Metazoa > Chordata > Mammalia > Primates > Cheirogaleidae > Microcebus > Microcebus murinus. The sequence continues at coordinate 30,832,065 of NC_134125.1, read as the reverse complement.
AGTGCGGATCTGGCTGTGTCCACTCACTGACGGGAGACTGGCAGGCAAGGCACAGTGCGGATCTGGCTGTGTCCACTCATTCACGGGAGACGGGCAGGCAAGGCGCAGTGTGGATCTGGCTGTGTCCACACACCCACGGGAGACGGGCAGAGAGGGTGCTGTGTGGATATGGCTATGTCCACTGACCCACGGAAGACGGTCAGGCAGGGCGCAGTGCGGATCTGGCTGTGTCCCCTCACCCATGGGAGACGGGCAGGCAAGGCGCAGTGTGGATCTGGCTGTGTCCACTCATTCACGGGAGACGGGCAGGCAGGGCGCAGTGCGGATCTGGCTGTGTTCACTCACCTACGGGAGACGGGCAGGCAGGGCACAGTGCGGATCTGGCTGTGTCCACTCACCCACGGCAGACGGTCAGACAGGGTGCAGTGCGGATCTGGCTGTGTCCACTCACTGACGGGAGACTGGCAGGCAAGGCACAGTGCGGATCTGGCTGTGTCCACTCACCTACGGGAGACTGGCAGGCAAGGCACAGTGCGGATCTGGCTGTGTCCACTCACTGATGGGAGACTGGCAGGCAAGGCACAGTGCGGATCTGGCTGTGTCCACTCATTCACGGGAGACGGGCAGGCAGGGCGCATTGCGGATCTGGCTGTGTCCACTCACAGACGGCAGCCGGGCAGGCAGGGTGCAGTGCGGATCTGGCTGTGTCCACTCGCCCACGGGAGACGGGCAGGCAGGGCGCAGTGCATATCTGGCTGTGTCCACTCACCCACGGCAGGCGGTCAGGCAGGGCGCAGTGCGGATCTGGCTGTGTCCACTCACCCACGGGAGACGGGCAGGCAGGGCGCAGTGCAGATCCGGCTGTGTCCACTCACCCACGGGAGATGGGCAGAGACGGTGCTGTGTGGATCTGGCTATGTCCACTGACCCACGGCAGACGGGCAGGCAGGGCGCAGTACGGATCTGGCTGTGTCCACTCACCCACGGCAGGCGGTCCGGCCGGGCGCAGTGCGGATCTGGCCGTGTCCACTCACCCACGGCAGGCGGTCAGGGAGGGCGTAGTGCGGATCTGGCTGTGTCCACTCACCCACGGCAGGTGGTCAGGCAGGGCGCAGTGCGGATCTGGCTGTGTCCACGCACCCACTGCAGGCGGTCAGCCAGGGCGCAGTGCGATCTGGCTGTGTCCACTCACCCACGGCAGGCGGTCAGGCAGGGCCAGTATGGATATGGCTGTGTCCACTCACCCACGGCAGACGGTCAGGCAGGGCGCAGTGCGGATCTGGCTGTGTCCACACACCCAAGGGAGACGGGCAGGCAGGGCGCAGTGCGGATCTGGCTGTGTCCACTCACCCACGGGAGACGGGCAGGCAAGGCGCAGTGCGGATCTTGTGTGTGCACTCACCCACGGGAGACGGGCAGAGACGGTGCTGTGTGGATTTGGCTATGTCCACTGACCCACGGCAGACGGGCGGGCAGGGCGCAGTACGGATCTGGCTGTGTCCACTCACCCACGGCAGGCGGTCAGGCAGGGTGCAGTGCGGATCTGGCTGTGTCCACTCACCCACGGGAGACGGGCAGGCAGGGCGCAGTGCGGATCTGGCTGTGTCCACTCACCCATGGGAGACGGGCAGGCAGGGCGCAGTGCGGATCTGGCTGTGTCCACTCACCCACGGGAGACGGGCAGGCAAGGCGCAGTGCGGATCTGGCTGTGTCCACTCACCCACAAAAGACGGGCAGGCAGGGCGCAGTGTGGATTTGGCTGTGTCCACTCGCCCACGGGAGACGGGCAGTCAGGGTGCAGTGCGGATTTGGCTGTGTCTACTCACCCACGGCAGGCGGTCAGGCAGGGCGCAGTGCGGAGCTGGCTGTGTCCACTCACCCACGGCAGGCGGTCAGGCAGGGCGCAGTGCCGATCTGCCTGTGTCCACTCACCCACGGGAGACGGGCAGGCAGGGCGCAGTGCGGATCTGGCTGTGTCCACTCACCCACAAAAGACGGGCAGGCAGGGCGCAGTGCGGATCCGGCTGTGTCCACTCACCCACGGGAGATGGGCAGAGACGGTGCTGTGTGGATCTGGCTATGTCCACTGACCCACGGCAGGCGGTCAGGCAGGGCGTAGTGCGGATCTGGCTGTGTCCACTCACCCACGGCAGACGGGAAGGCAGGGCGCAGTGTGGATCTGGCTGTGTCCTCTCACCCACGGCAGACGGTCAGGCAGGGCGCAGTGCGGATCTGGCTGTGTCCACTCACCCACAGCAGACGGGCAGGCAGGGCGCAGTGCGGATATGGCTGTGTCCACTCTCCCACGGGAGACGGGCAGGCAGGGCGCAGTGCGGATCTGGCTGTGTCTACTCACCCACGGCAGGCGGTCAGGTAGGGCGCAGTGCGGATCTGGCTGTGTCTACTCACCCACGGCAGGCGGTCAGGTAGGGCGCAGTGCGGATCTGGCTGTGTCCACTCGCCCACGGGAGACGGGCAGGCAGGGCGCAGTGCGGATCTGGCTGTGTCTACTCACCCACGGCAGGCGGTCAGGTAGGGCGCAGTGCGGATCTGGCTGTGTCCAATCACCCACGGCAGGCGGTCAGCCAGGGCGCAGTGCGGATCTGGCTCTGTCCACTCACCCACGGGAGACGGGCAGGCAGGGCGCAGTGCGGATCTGGCTGTGTCCCCTCACCCAAGGGACACGGGCAGGCAAGGCGCAGTGTGGATCTGGCTGTGTCCACTTACCCACGGGAGACGGGCAGAGAGGGTGCTGTGTGGATATGGCTATGTCCACTGACCCACGGCAGACGGACAGGCAGGGTGCAGTGCGGATCTGGCTGTGTCCACTCACCCACGGCAGACGGGCAGGCAGGGCGCAGTGTGGATCTGCCTGTGTCCACTCACCCACGGCAGACGGTCAGGCAGGGCGCAGTGCGGATCTTGCTGTGTCCACTCATCCACGGGAGACGGGCAGGCAGGGCACAGTGCGGATCCGGCTGTGTCCACTCACGCACGGGAGATGGGCAGAGATGGTGATGTGTGGATCTGGCTATGTCCACTGACCCACGGCAGATGGGCAGGCAGGGCGCAGTACGGATCTGGCTGTTTCCACTCGCCCACGGCAGACGGGCAGGCAGGGCGCAGTGCGGATCTGGCTGTGTCCACTCGCCCACGGGAGACGGGCAGGCAGGGCGCAGTGCGGTTCTGGCTGTGTCCACTCGCCCACGGTAGGCGGTCAGGCAGGGCGCAGTGCAGATCTGGCTGTGTCCACTCACCCACGGCAGACGGTCAGGCAGGGCGCAGTGCGGATCTGGCTGTGTCCATTCACCCACGGCAGGCGGTCAGGCAGGGCGCAGTGCGGACCTGGCTGTGTCCACGCACCCACAGCAGGCGGTCAGGCAGGGCACAGTGCGGATCTGGCTGTGTCCACTCACCTACGGCAGACGGTCAGGCAGGGCGCAGTGCGGCTCTGGCTGTGTCCACTCACCCACGGCAGACGGGCAGGCAGGGCGCAGTGCGGATCTGGCTGTGTCCACTCACCCACGGCAGACGGTCAGGCAGGGCGCAGTGCGGATCTGGCTGTGTCCACTCACCCACGGCAGACGGGTAGGCAGGGCGCAGTGCGGATCTGGCTGTGTCCTCTCGCCCACAGGAGACGGGCAGGCAGGGCGCAGTGCGGATCTGGCTGTGTCCACTCACCCACGGCAGGCGGTCAGGCAGGGCGCAGTGCGGATCTGGCTGTGACCACTCACCCACGGCAGACCGTCAGGCAGGGCACAGTGCGGATCTGGCTGTGTCCAGTCACCCACGGCAGGCGGTCAGGCAGGGCGCAGTGCGGATCTAGCTGTGTCCACGCACCCACAGCAGGCGGTCAGCCAGGGTGCATTGCGGATCTGGCTGTGTCCACTCACCCACGGCAGACGGTCAGGCAGGGCGCAGTACGGATCTGTCTGTGTCCACTCACCCACGGCAGACGGGCAGGCAGGGCGCAGTGCGGATCTGGCTGTGTCCACTCACCCACGGAAGACGGGCAGGCAGGGCGCAGTGCGGATCTGGCTGTGTCCACTGACCCATGGCAGACGGGCAGGCAGGGCGCAGTACGGAGCTGGCTGAGTCCACTCACCAACGGCAGGCGGTCAGGCAGGTTGCAGTGTGGATCTGGCTGTGTCCACTCACCCACGGGAGACGGGCAGGCAGGGCGCAGTGCGGATCTGGCTGTGTCCACTCACCAACGGGAGACGGGCAGGCAGGGCACAGTGCGGATCTGGCTGTGTCCACTCACCCACGGGAGACGGGCAGGCAGGGCGCAGTGCGGATCTGGCTGTGTCCACTCACCCACGGGAGACGGGCAGGCAGGGCGCAGTGCGGATCTGGCTGTGTCCACTCGCCCACGGGAGACGGGCAGGCAGGGCGCAGTGCGGATCTGGCTGTGTCCACTCGCCCACGGGAGACGGGCAGGCAGGGCGCAGTGCGGATCTGGCTGTGTCCACTCGCCCACGGGAGACGGGCAGGCAGGGCGCAGTGCGGATCCGGCTGTGTCCACTCACCCACGGGAGATGGGCAGAGACGGTGCTGTGTGGATCTGGCTATGTCCACTGACCCACGGCAGACGGGAAGGCAGGGCGCAGTAAGGATCTGGCTGTGTCCACTCACCCACGGCAGGCGGTCAGGCAGGGCGCAGTACGGATCTGGCTGTGTCCACTCACCCAAGGCAGACGGGCAGGCAGGGCACAGTACGGATCTGGCTGTGTCCACTCACCCACGGCAGGCGGTCAGGCAGGGTGCAGTGCGGATCTGGCTGTGTCCACTCACCCACGGGAGACGGGCAATCAGGGCGCAGTGCGGATCTGGCTGTGTCCACTCTCCCACGGGAGATGGGCAGGCAGGGCGCAGTGCAGATCTGGCTGTGTCCACTCGACCACGGGAGACGGGCAGGCAGGGCGCAGTGCGGATCTGGCTGTGTCCACTCACTGACGGGAGACTGGCAGGCAAGGCGCAGTGCGGATCTGGCTGTGTCCACTCATTCACGGGAGACGGGCAGGCAGGGCGCAGTGCGGATCTGGCTGTGTCCACTCACCCACGGGAGACGGGCAGGCAGGGCGCAGTGCGGATCTGGCTGTGTTCACTCACTGACGGGAGACTGGCAGGCAAGGCGCAGTGCGGATCTGGCTGTGTCCACTCACCCACGGGGGACTGGCAGGCAGGGCGCAGTGCGGATCTGGCTGTGTCCACTCACCCACGGGAGACGGGCAGGCAGGGCGCAGTGCGGATCTGGCTGTGTCCCCTCACCCATGGGAGACGGGCAGGCAAGGCGCAGTGTGGATCTGGCTGTGTCCACACACCCACGGGAGACGGGCAGAGAGGGTGCTGTTTGGATATGGCAATGTCCACTGACCCACGGCAGACGGTCAGGCAGGGCGCAGTGCGGATCTGGCTGTGTCCAATGACCCACGGCAGACGGTCAGGCAGGGCGCAGTGCGGATCTGGCTGTGTCCACTCACCAACGGCAGACGGTCAGACAGGGTGCAGTACGGATCTGGCTGTGTCCACTCACCCACGGGAGACGGGCAGGCAGGGTGCAGTGCGGATCTGGCTGTGTCCACTCACCCACGGGAGACGGGCAGGCAATGCACAGTGCGGATCTGGCTGTGTCCACTCACCCATGGGAGACGGGCAGAGAGGGTGCTGTGTGGATATGGCTATGTCCACTGACCCACGGCAGACGGGCAGGCAGGGCGCAGTGCGGATCTGGCTGTGTCCACTCGCCCACGGCAGACGGGCAGGCAAGGCGCAGTGCGGATCTGGCTGTGTCCACTCACCCACGGGAGACGGGCAGGCAGGGCGCAGTGCGGATCTGGCTGTGTCCACTCACTGACGGGAGACTGGCAGGCAAGGCGCAGTGCGGATCTGGCTGTGTCCACTCATTCACGGGAGACGGGCAGGCAGGGCGCAGTGCGGATCTGGCTGTGTCCATTCACAGACGGCAGCGGTCAGGCAGGGCGCAGTGCGGATCTGGCTGTGTCCACTCGCCCACGGGAGACGGGCAGGCAGGGCGCAGTGCATATCTGGCTGTGTCCACTCACCCACGGCAGGCGGTCAGGCAGGGCGCATTGCGGATCTTGCTGTGTCCACTCACCCACGGCAGACGGGCAGGCAGGGCGCAGTGCGGATCTGGCTGTGTCCACTTGACCACGGGAGAAGGGCTGGCAGGGCGCAGTGCGGATCTGGCTGTGTCCACTCACCCACGGGAGACGGGCAGGCAGGGCGCAGTGCGGATCTGGCTGTGTCCACTCACCAACGGCAGACGGTCAGACAGGGTGCAGTACGGATCTGACTGTGTCCACTCACCCACGGGAGACGGGCAGGCAGGGCGCAGTGCGGATCTGGCTGTGTTCACTCACCTACGGGAGACGGGCAGGCAGGGCACATTGCGGATCTGGCTGTGTCCACTCACCCACGGCAGACGGTCAGACAGGGTGCAGTGCGGATCTGGCTGTGTCCACTCACTGACGGGAGACTGGCAGGCAAGGCACAGTGCGGATCTGGCTGTGTCCACTCACCTACGGGAGATGGGCAGGCAGGGCGTAGTGCGGATCTGGCTGTGTCCACTCTCCCACGGGAGACGGGCAGGCAGGGCGCAGTGCGGATCTGGCTGTGTCCACTCACTGACGGGAGACTGGCAGGCAAGGCACAGTGCGGATCTGGCTGTGTCCACTCATTCACGGGAGACGGGCAGGCAAGGCGCAGTGTGGATCTGGCTGTGTCCACACACCCACGGGAGACGGGCAGAGAGGGTGCTGTGTGGATATGGCTATGTCCACTGACCCACGGAAGACGGTCAGGCAGGGCGCAGTGCGGATCTGGCTGTGTCCCCTCACCCATGGGAGACGGGCAGGCAAGGCGCAGTGTGGATCTGGCTGTGTCCACTCATTCACGGGAGACGGGCAGGCAGGGCGCAGTGCGGATCTGGCTGTGTTCACTCACCTACGGGAGACGGGCAGGCAGGGCACAGTGCGGATCTGGCTGTGTCCACTCACCCACGGCAGACGGTCAGACAGGGTGCAGTGCGGATCTGGCTGTGTCCACTCACTGACGGGAGACTGGCAGGCAAGGCACAGTGCGGATCTGGCTGTGTCCACTCACCTACGGGAGACTGGCAGGCAAGGCACAGTGCGGATCTGGCTGTGTCCACTCACTGACGGGAGACTGGCAGGCAAGGCACAGTGCGGATCTGGCTGTGTCCACTCATTCACGGGAGACGGGCAGGCAGGGCGCATTGCGGATCTGGCTGTGTCCACTCACAGACGGCAGCCGGGCAGGCAGGGCGCAGTGCGGATCTGGCTGTGTCCACTCGCCCACGGGAGACGGGCAGGCAGGGCGCAGTGCATATCTGGCTGTGTCCACTCACCCACGGCAGGCGGTCAGGCAGGGCGCAGTGCGGATCTGGCTGTGTCCACTCACCCACGGGAGACGGGCAGGCAGGGCGCAGTGCGGATCTGGCTGTGTCCACTCACTGACGGGAGACGGCCAGGCAAGGCGCAGTGCGGATTTGGCTGTGTCCACTCACCCACGGGGGACGGGCAGGCAGGGCGCAGTGCGGATCTGGCTGTGTCCACTCACCCACGGGAGACGGGCAGGCAGGGCGCAGTGCGGATCTGGCTGTGTCCACTCACCCATGGGAGACGGGCAGGCAAGGCGCAGTGTGGATCTGGCTGTGTCCACACACCCACGGGAGACGGGCAGAGAGGGTGCTGTGTGGATATGGCAATGTCCACTGACCCACGGCAGACGGTCAGGCAGGGCGCAGTGCGGATCTGGCTGTGTCCACTGACCCACGGCAGACGGTCAGGCAGGGCGCAGTGCGGATCTGGCTGTGTCCACTCACCAACGGCAGACGGTCAGACAGGGTGCAGTACGGATCTGGCTGTGTCCACTCACCCACGGGAGACGGGCAGGCAGGGCGCAGTGCGGATCTGGCTGTGTCCACTCACCTACGGGAGACGGGCAGGCAGGGCACAGTGCGGATCTGGCTGTGTCCACTCACCCACGGCAGACGGTCAGACAGGGTGCAGTGCGGATCTGGCTGTGTCCACTCACCCACGGGAGACGGGCAGGCAATGCGCAGTGTGGATCTGGCTCTGTCCACTCACCCACGGGAGACGGGCAGAGAGGGTGCTGTGTGGATATGGCTATGTCCACTGACCCACGGCAGACGGGCAGGCAGGGCGCAGTGCGGATCTGGCTGTGTCCACTCGCCCACGGCAGACGGGCAGGCAAGGCACAGTGCGGATCTGGCTGTGTCCACTCACCCACGGGAGACGGGCAGGCAGGGCGCAGTGCGGATCTGGCTGTGTCCACTCACTGACGGGAGACTGGCAGGCAAGGCGCAGTGCGGATCTGGCTGTGTCCACTCATTCACGGGAGACGGGCAGGCAGGGCGCAGTGCGGATCTGGCTGTGTCCACTCACAGACGGCAGCGGTCAGGCAGGGCGCAGTGCGGATCTGGCTGTGTCCACTCGCCCACGGGAGACGGGCAGGCAGGGCGCAGTGCATATCTGGCTGTGTCCACTCACCCACGGCAGGCGGTCAGGCAGGGCGCAGTGCGGATCTGGCTGTGTCCACTCACCCACGGCAGACGGGCAGGCAGGGCGCAGTGCGGATCTGGCTGTGTCCACTCGACCACGGGAGAAGGGCTGGCAGGGCGCAGTGCGGATCTGGCTGTGTCCACTCAACCACGGGAGACGGGCAGGCAGGGCGCAGTGCGGATCTGGCTGTGTCCACTCACCCACGGCAGACGGTCAGACAGGGTGCAGTGCGGATCTGGCTGTGTCCACTCACTGACGGGAGACTGGCAGGCAAGGCACAGTGCGGATCTGGCTGTGTCCACTCACCTACGGGAGATGGGCAGGCAGGGCGTAGTGCGGATCTGGCTGTGTCCACTCACCCACGGGAGACGGGCAGGCAGGGCGCAGTGCGGATCTGGCTGTGTCCACTCACTGACGGGAGACTGGCAGGCAAGGCACAGTGCGGATCTGGCTGTGTCCACTCATTCACGGGAGACGTGCAGGCAAGGCGCAGTGTGGATCTGGCTGTGTCCACACACCCACGGGAGACGGGCAGAGAGGGTGCTGTGTGGATATGGCTATGTCCACTGACCCACGGAAGACGGTCAGGCAGGGCGCAGTGCGGATCTGGCTGTGTCCCTTCACCCATGGGAGACGGGCAGGCAAGGCGCAGTGTGGATCTGGCTGTGTCCACTCATTCACGGGAGACGGGCAGGCAGGGCGCAGTGCGGATCTGGCTGTGTTCACTCACCTACGGGAGACGGGCAGGCAGGGCACAGTGCGGATCTGGCTGTGTCCACTCACCCACGGCAGACGGTCAGACAGGGTGCAGTGCGGATCTGGCTGTGTCCACTCACTGACGGGAGACTGGCAGGCAAGGCACAGTGCGGATCTGGCTGTGTCCACTCACCTACGGGAGACTGGCAGGCAAGGCACAGTGCGGATCTGGCTGTGTCCACTCACTGATGGGAGACTGGCAGGCAAGGCACAGTGCGGATCTGGCTGTGTCCACTCATTCACGGGAGACGGGCAGGCAGGGCGCATTGCGGATCTGGCTGTGTCCACTCACAGACGGCAGCCGGGCAGGCAGGGCGCAGTGCGGATCTGGCTGTGTCCACTCGCCCACGGGAGACGGGCAGGCAGGGCGCAGTGCATATCTGGCTGTGTCCACTCACCCACGGCAGGCGGTCAGGCAGGGCGCAGTGCGGATCTGGCTGTGTCCACTCACCCACGGGAGACGGGCAGGCAGGGCGCAGTGCGGATCTGGCTGTGTCCACTCACTGACGGGAGACGGCCAGGCAAGGCGCAGTGCGGATTTGGCTGTGTCCACTCACCCACGGGGGACGGGCAGGCAGGGCGCAGTGCGGATCTGGCTGTGTCCACTCACCCACGGGAGACGGGCAGGCAGGGCGCAGTGCGGATCTGGCTGTGTCCACTCACCCATGGGAGACGGGCAGGCAAGGCGCAGTGTGGATCTGGCTGTGTCCACACACCCACGGGAGACGGGCAGAGAGGGTGCTGTGTGGATATGGCAATGTCCACTGACCCACGGCAGACGGTCAGGCAGGGCGCAGTGCGGATCTGGCTGTGTCCACTGACCCACGGCAGACGGTCAGGCAGGGCGCAGTGCGGATCTGGCTGTGTCCACTCACCAACGGCAGACGGTCAGACAGGGTGCAGTACGGATCTGGCTGTGTCCACTCACCCACGGGAGACGGGCAGGCAGGGCGCAGTGCGGATCTGGCTGTGTCCACTCACCTACGGGAGACGGGCAGGCAGGGCACAGTGCGGATCTGGCTGTGTCCACTCACCCACGGCAGACGGTCAGACAGGGTGCAGTGCGGATCTGGCTGTGTCCACTCACCCACGGGAGACGGGCAGGCAATGCGCAGTGTGGATCTGGCTGTGTCCACTCACCCACGGGAGACGGGCAGAGAGGGTGCTGTGTAGATATGGCTATGTCCACTGACCCACGGCAGACGGGCAGGCAGGGCGCAGTGCGGATCTGGCTGTGTCCACTCGCCCACGGCAGACGGGCAGGCAAGGCACAGTGCGGATCTGGCTGTGTCCACTCACCCACGGGAGACGGGCAGGCAGGGCGCAGTGCGGATCTGGCTGTGTCCACTCACTGACGGGAGACTGGCAGGCAAGGCGCAGTGCGGATCTGGCTGTGTCCACTCATTCACGGGAGACGGGCAGGCAGGGCGCAGTGCGGATCTGGCTGTGTCCACTCACAGACGGCAGCCGTCAGGCAGGGCGCAGTGCGGATCTGGCTGTGTCCACTCGCCCACGGGAGACGGGCAGGCAGGGCGCAGTGCATATCTGGCTGTGTCCACTCACCCACGGCAGGCGGTCAGGCAGGGCGCAGTGCGGATCTGGCTGTGTCCACTCACCCACGGCAGACGGGCAGGCAGGGCGCAGTGCGGATCTGGCTGTGTCCACTCGACCACGGGAGAAGGGCTGGCAGGGCGCAGTGCGGATCTGGCTGTGTCCACTCACCCACGGGAGACGGGCAGGCAGGGCGCAGTGCGGATCTGGCTGTGTCCACTCACCAACGGCAGACGGTCAGACAGGGTGCAGTACGGATCTGGCTGTGTCCACTCACCCACGGGAGACGGGCAGGCAGGGCGCAGTGCGGATCTGGCTGTGTTCACTCACCTACGGGAGACGGGCAGGCAGGGCACAGTGCGGATCTGGCTGTGTCCACTCACCCACGGCAGACGGTCAGACAGGGTGCAGTGCGGATCTGGCTGTGTCCACTCGCTGACGGGAGACTGGCAGGCAAGGCACAGTGCGGATCTGGCTGTGTCCACTCACCTACGGGAGATGGGCAGGCAGGGCGTAGTGCGGATCTGGCTGTGTCCACTCACCCACGGGAGACGGGCAGGCAGGGCGCAGTGCGGATCTGGCTGTGTCCACTCACTGACGGGAGACTGGCAGGCAAGGCACAGTGCGGATCTGGCTGTGTCCACTCATTCACGGGAGACGGGCAGGCAAGGCGCAGTGTGGATCTGGCTGTGTCCACACACCCACGGGAGACGGGCAGAGAGGGTGCTGTGTGGATATGGCTATGTCCACTGACCCACGGAAGACGGTCAGGCAGGGCGCAGTGCGGATCTGGCTGTGTCCCCTCACCCATGGGAGACGGGCAGGCAAGGCGCAGTGTGGATCTGGCTGTGTCCACTCATTCACGGGAGACGGGCAGGCAGGGCGCAGTGCGGATCTGGCTGTGTTCACTCACCTACGGGAGACGGGCAGGCAGGGCACAGTGCGGATCTGGCTGTGTCCACTCACCCACGGCAGACGGTCAGACAGGGTGCAGTGCGGATCTGGCTGTGTCCACTCACTGACGGGAGACTGGCAGGCAAGGCACAGTGCGGATCTGGCTGTGTCCACTCACCTACGGGAGATGGGCAGGCAGGGCGTAGTGCGGATCTGGCTGTGTCCACTCACCCACGGGAGACGGGCAGGCAGGGCGCAGTGCGGATCTGGCTGTGTCCACTCACTGACGGGAGACTGGCAGGCAAGGCACAGTGCGGATCTGGCTGTGTCCACTCATTCACGGGAGACGGGCAGGCAGGGGGCAGTGCGGATCTGGCTGTGTCCACTCACAGACGGCAGGCGGTCAGGCAGGGCGCAGTGCGGATCTGGCTGTGTCCACTCGCCCACGGGAGACGGGCAGGCAGGGCGCAGTGCATATCTGGCTGTGTCCACTCACCCACGGCAGGCGGTCAGGCAGGGCGCAGTGCGGATCTGGCTGTGTCCACTCACCCACGGGAGACGGGCAGGCAGGGCGCAGTGCGGATCTGGCTGTGTCCACTCACTGACGGGAGACGGCCAGGCAAGGCGCAGTGCGGATTTGGCTGTGTCCACTCACCCACGGGGGACGGGCAGGCAGGGCGCAGTGCGGATCTGGCTGTGTCCACTCACCCACGGGAGACGGGCAGGCAGGGCGCAGTGCGGATCTGGCTGTGTCCCCTCACCCATGGGAGACGGGCAGGCAAGGCGCAGTGTGGATCTGGCTGTGTCCACACACCCACGGGAGACGGGCAGAGAGGGTGCTGTGTGGATATGGCAATGTCCACTGACCCACGGCAGACGGTCAGGCAGGGCGCAGTGCGGATCTGGCTGTGTCCACTGACCCACGGCAGACGGTCAGGCAGGGCGCAGTGCGGATCTGGCTGTGTCCACTCACCAACGGCAGACGGTCAGACAGGGTGCAGTACGGATCTGGCTGTGTCCACTCACCCACGGGAGACGGGCAGGCAGGGCGCAGTGCGGATCTGGCTGTGTCCACTCACCTACGGGAGACGGGCAGGCAGGGCACAGTGCGGATCTGGCTGTGTCCACTCACCCACGGCAGACGGTCAGACAGGGTGCAGTGCGGATCTGGCTGTGTCCACTCACCCACGGGAGACGGGCAGGCAGGGCGCAGTGTGGATCTGGCTGTGTCCACTCACCCACGGGAGACAGGCAGAGAGGGTGCTGTGTGGATATGGCTATGTCCACTGACCCACGGCAGACGGGCAGGCAGGGCGCAGTGCGGATCTGGCTGTCTCCACTCGCCCACGGCAGACGGGCAGGCAAGGCGCAGTGCGGATCTGGCTGTGTCCACTCACCCACGGGAGACGGGCAGGCAGGGCGCAGTGCGGATCTGGCTGTGTCCACTCACTGACGGGAGACTGGCAGGCAAGGCGCAGTGCGGATCTGGCTGTGTCCACTCATTCACGGGAGACGGGCAGGCAGGGCGCAGTGCGGATCTGGCTGTGTCCACTCACAGACGGCAGCGGTCAGGCAGGGCGCAGTGCGGATCTGGCTGTGTCCACTCGCCCACGGGAGACGGGCAGGCAGGGCGCAGTGCATATCTGGCTGTGTCCACTCACCCACGGCAGGCGGTCAGGCAGGGCGCAGTGCGGATCTGGCTGTGTCCACTCACCCACGGCAGACGGGCAGGCAGGGCGCAGTGCGGATCTGGCTGTGTCCACTCGACCACGGGAGAAGGGCTGGCAGGGCGCAGTGCGGATCTGGCTGTGTCCACTCACCCACGGGAAACGGGCAGGCAGGGCGCAGTACGGATCTGGCTGTGTCCACTCACTGACGGGAGACGGGCAGGCAAGGCGCAGTGCAGATCTGGCTGTGTCCACTCACCCACGGGGGACGGGCAGGCAGGGCGCAGTGCGGATCTGGCTGTGTCCACTCACCCACGGGCGACGGGCAGGCAGGGCGCAGTGCGGATCTGGCTGTGTCCCCTCACCCATGGGAGACGGGCAGGCAAGGCGCAGTGTGGATCTGGCTGTGTCCACACACCCACGGGAGACGGGCAGAGAGGGTGCTGTGTGGATATGGCTATGTCCACTGACCCACGGCAGACGGTCAGGCAGGGCGCAGTGCGGATCTGGCTGTGTCCACTCACCAACGGCAGACGGTCAGACAGGGCGCAGTGTGGATTTGGCTGTGTCCACTCACCCACGGGAGACGGGCAGGCAGGGCGCAGTGCGTATCTGGCTGTGTCCACTCGCCCACGGGAGACGGGCAGGCAGGGCGCAGTGCGGATCTGGCCGTGTCCACTCACCCACGGGAGACCGGCAGGCAGGGCGCAGGTCGGATCTGGCTGTGTCCACTCACCACGGGAGACGGGCAGGCAGGGCGCAGTGCGGATCCGGCTGTGTCCACTCACCCACGGGAGATGGGCAGAGACGGTGCTGTGTGGATCTGGCTATGTCCACTGACCCACGGCAGACGGGCAGGCAGGGCGCAGTACGGATCTGGCTGTGTCCACTCACCCACGGCAGGCGGTCCGGCCGGGCGCAGTGCGGATCTGGCCGTGTCCACTCACCCACGGCAGGCGGTCAGGCAGGGCGTAGTGCGGATCTGGCTGTGTCCACTCACCCACGGCAGGTGGTCAGGCAGGGCGCAGTGCGGATCTGGCTGTGTCCACGCACCCACTGCAGGCGGTCAGCCAGGGCGCAGTGCGATCTGGCTGTGTCCACTCACCCACGGCAGGCGGTCAGGCAGGGCCAGTATGGATATGGCTGTGTCCACTCACCCACGGCAGACGGTCAGGCAGGGCGCAGTGCGGATCTGGCTGTGTCCACACACCCAAGGGTGACGGGCAGGCAGGGCGCAGTGCGGATCTGGCTGTGTCCACTCACCCACGGGAGACGGGCAGGCAAGGCGCAGTGCGGATCTTGTGTGTGCACTCACCCACGGGAGACGGGCAGAGACGGTGCTGTGTGGATTTGGTTATGTCCACTGACCCACGGCAGACGGGCGGGCAGGGCGCAGTACGGATCTGGCTGTGTCCACTCACCCACGGCAGGCGGTCAGGCAGGGTGCAGTGCGGATCTGGCTGTGTCCACTCACCCACGGGAGACGGGCAGGCAGGGCGCAGTGCGGATCTGGCTGTGTCCACTCACCCATGGGAGACGGGCAGGCAGGGCGCAGTGCGGATCTGGCTGTGTCCACTCACCCACGGGAGACGGGCAGGCAAGGCGCAGTGCGGATCTAGCTGTGTCCACTCACCCACAAAAGACGGGCAGGCAGGGCGCAGTGTGGATTTGGCTGTGTCCACTCGCCCACGGGAGACGGGCAGTCAGGGTGCAGTGCGGATTTGGCTGTGTCTACTCACCCACGGCAGGCGGTCAGGCAGGGCGCAGTGCGGAGCTGGCTGTGTCCACTCACCCACGGCAGACGGTCAGGCAGGGCGCAGTGCGGATCTGGCTGTGTCCACTCACCCACGGGAGACGGGCAGGCAGGGCGCAGTGTGGATCTGGCTGTGTCCACTCACCCACGGGAGACGGGCAGGCAGGGCGCAGTGCGGATCCGGCTGTGTCCACTCACCCACAAGAGATGGGCAGAGACGGTGCTGTGTGGATCTGGCTATGTCCACTGACCCACGGCAGGCGGTCAGGCAGGGCGTAGTGCGGATCTGGCTGTGTCCACTCACCCACGGCAGACGGGAAGGCAGGGCGCAGTGTGGATCTGGCTGTGTCCTCTCACCCACGGCAGACGGTCAGGCAGGGCGCAGTGCGGATCTGGCTGTGTCCACTCACCCACAGCAGACGGGCAGGCAGGGCGCAGTGCGGATATGGCTGTGTCCACTCGCCCACGGGAGACGGGCAGGCAGGGCGCAGTGCGGATCTGGCTGTGTCTACTCACCCACGGCAGGCGGTCAGGTAGGGCGCAGTGCGGATCTGGCTGTGTCCACTCGCCCACGGGAGACGGGCAGGCAGGGCGCAGTGCGGATCTGGCTGTGTCTACTCACCCACGGCAGGCGGTCAGGTAGGGCGCAGTGCGGATCTGGCTGTGTCCAATCACCCACGGCAGGCGGTCAGCCAGGGCGCAGTGCGGATCTGGCTCTGTCCACTCACCCACGGGAGACGGGCAGGCAGGGCGCAGTGCGGATCTGGCTGTGTCCCCTCACCCAAGGGACACGGGCAGGCAAGGCGCAGTGTGGATCTGGCTGTGTCCACTTACCCACGGGAGACGGGCAGAGAGGGTGCTGTGTGGATATGGCTATGTCCACTGACCCACGGCAGACGGACAGGCAGGGCGCAGTGCGGATCTGGCTGTGTCCACTCACCCACGGCAGACGGGCAGGCAGGGCGCAGTGTGGATCTGCCTGTGTCCACTCACCCACGGCAGACGGTAAGGCAGGGCGCAGTGCGGATCTTGCTGTGTCCACTCATCCACGGGAGACGGGGAGGCAGGGCACAGTGCGGATCCGGCTGTGTCCACTCACGCACGGGAGATGGGCAGAGATGGTGATGTGTGGATCTGGCTATGTCCACTGACCCACGGCAGATGGGCAGGCAGGGCGCAGTACGGATCTGGCTGTTTCCACTCGCCCACGGCAGACGGGCAGGCAGGGCGCAGTGCGGATCTGGCTGTGTCCACTCGCCCACGGGAGACGGGCAGGCAGGGCGCAGTGCGGTTCTGGCTGTGTCCACTCGCCCACGGTAGGCGGTCAGGCAGGGCGCAGTGCAGATCTGGCTGTGTCCACTCACCCACGGCAGACGGTCAGGCAGGGCGCAGTGCGGATCTGGCTGTGTCCATTCACCCACGGCAGGCGGTCAGGCAGGGCGCAGTGCGGACCTGGCTGTGTCCACGCACCCACAGCAGGCGGTCAGGCAGGGCACAGTGCGGATCTGGCTGTGTCCACTCACCTACGGCAGACGGTCAGGCAGGGCGCAGTGCGGCTCTGGCTGTGTCCACTCACCCACGGCAGACGGGCAGGCAGGGCGCAGTGCGGATCTGGCTGTGTCCACTCACCCACGGCAGACGGTCAGGCAGGGCGCAGTGCGGATCTGGCTGTGTCCACTCACCCACGGCAGACGGGTAGGCAGGGCGCAGTGCGGATCTGGCTGTGTCCTCTCGCCCACAGGAGACGGGCAGGCAGGGCGCAGTGCGGATCTGGCTGTGTCCACTCACCCACGGCAGGCGGTCAGGCAGGGCGCAGTGGGGATCTGGCTGTGTCCACTCACCCACGGCAGACCGTCAGGCAGGGCACAGTGCGGATCTGGCTGTGTCCAGTCACCCACGGCAGGCGGTCAGGCAGGGCGCAGTGCGGATCTAGCTGTGTCCACGCACCCACAGCAGGCGGTCAGCCAGGGTGCATTGCGGATCTGGCTGTGTCCACTCACCCACGGCAGACGGTCAGGCAGGGCGCAGTACGGATCTGTCTGTGTCCACTCACCCACGGCAGACGGGCAGGCAGGGCGCAGTGCGGATCTGGCTGTGTCCACTCACCCACGGAAGACGGGCAGGCAGGGCGCAGTGCGGATCTGGCTGTGTCCACTGACCCATGGCAGACGGGCAGGCAGGGCGCAGTACGGAGCTGGCTGAGTCCACTCACCTACGGCAGGCGGTCAGGCAGGTTGCAGTGTGGATCTGGCTGTGTCCACTCACCCACGGGAGACGGGCAGGCAGGGCGCAGTGCGGATCTGGCTGTGTCCACTCACCAACGGGAGACGGGCAGGCAGGGCACAGTGCGGATCTGGCTGTGTCCACTCACCCACGGGAGACGGGCAGGCAGGGCGCAGTGCGGATCTGGCTGTGTCCACTCACCCACGGGAGACGGGCAGGCAGTGCGCAGTGCGGATCTGGCTGTGTCCACTCGCCCACGGGAGACGGGCAGGCAGGGCGCAGTGCGGATCTGGCTGTGTCCACTCGCCCACGGGAGACGGGCAGGCAGGGCGCAGTGCGGATCTGGCTGTGTCCACTCGCCCACGGGAGACGGGCAGGCAGGGCGCAGTGCGGATCCGGCTGTGTCCACTCACCCACGGGAGATGGGCAGAGACGGTGCTGTGTGGATCTGGCTATGTCCACTGACCCACGGCAGACGGGAAGGCAGGGCGCAGTAAGGATCTGGCTGTGTCCACTCACCCACGGCAGGCGGTCAGGCAGGGCGCAGTACGGATCTGGCTGTGTCCACTCACCCAAGGCAGACGGGCAGGCAGGGCACAGTACGGATCTGGCTGTGTCCACTCACCCACGGCAGGCGGTCAGGCAGGGTGCAGTGCGGATCTGGCTGTGTCCACTCACCCACGGGAGACGGGCAATCAGGGCGCAGTGCGGATCTGGCTGTGTCCACTCTCCCACGGGAGATGGGCAGGCAGGGCGCAGTGCAGATCTGGCTGTGTCCACTCACCCACGGGAGACGGGCAGGCAGGGCGCAGTGCGGATTTGGCTGTGTCCAGTCACCCACGGGAGACGGGCAGGCAGGGCGCAGTGCGTATCTGGCTGTGTCCACTCGCCCACGGGAGACGGGCAGGCAGGGCGCAGTGCGGATCTGGCCGTGTCCACTCACCCACGGGAGACCGGCAGGCATGGCGCAGTGCGGATCTGGCTGTGTCCACTCACCCACGGGAGACGGGCAGGCAGGGCGCAGTGCGGATCCGGCTGTGTCCACTCACCCACGGGAGATGGGCAGAGACGGTGCTGTGTGGATCTGGCTATGTCCACTGACCCACGGCAGACGTGCAGGCAGGGCGCAGTACGGATCTGGCTGTGTCCACTCACCCACGGCAGGCGGTCCGGCAGGGCGCAGTGCGGATCTGGTCGTGTCCACTCACCCACGGCAGGCGGTCAGGCAGGGCGTAGTGCGGATCTGGCTGTGTCCACTCACCCACGGAAGGTGGTCAGGCAGGGCGCAGTGCGGATCTGGCTGTGTCCACGCACCCACTGCAGGCGGTCAGCCAGGGCGCAGTGCGATCTGGCTGTGTCCACTCACCCACGGCAGGCGGTCAGGCATGCCAGTACGGATATGGCTGTGTCCACTCACCCACAGCAGACTGTCAGGCAGGGCGCAGTGCGGATCTGGCTGTGTCCACACACCCACGTGAGACGGGCAGGCAGGGCGCAGTGCGGATCTGGCTGTGTCCACTCACCCACGGGAGACGGGCAGGCAAGGCGCAGTGCGGATCTTGTGTGTGCACTCACCCACGGGAGACGGGCAGGCAGGGCGGAGTGCGGATCCGGCTGTGTCCACTAACCCACGGGAGATGGGCAGAGACGGTGCTGTGTGGATCTGGCTATGTCCACTGACCCACGGCAGGCGGTCAGGCAGGGCGTAGTGCGGATCTGGCTGTGTCCACTCACCCACGGCAGACGGGAAGGCAGGGCGCAGTGTGGATCTGGCTGTGTCCTCTCACCCACGGCAGACGGTCAGGCAGGGCGCAGTGCGGATCTGGCTGTGTCCACTCACCCACAGCAGACGGGCAGGCAGGGCGCAGTGCGGATCTGGCTGTGTCTACTCACACACGGCAGGCGGTCAGGTAGGGCGCAGTGCGGATCTGGCTGTGTCCACTCACCCACGGCTGACGGTCAGGCAGGGCGCAGTGCGGATCTGGCTGTGTCCACTCACCCACGGCAGGCGGTCAGGCAGGGCGCAGTGTGGATCCGGCTGTGTCCACGCACCCACAGCAGGCGGTCAGCCAGGGCGCAGTGCGGACCTGGCTGTGTCCACTCACCCACGGGAGACGGGCAGGCAGGGGGCAGTGCGGATCTGCCTGTGTCCCCTCACCCAAGGGAGACGGGCAGGCAAGGCGCAGTGTGGATCTGGCTGTGTCCACTCACCCACGGAGACGGGCAGGCAGGGCGCAGTGCGTATCTGGCTGTGTCCACTCGCCCACGGGAGATGGGCAGGCAGGGCGCAGTGCGGATCTGGCCGTGTCCACTCACCCACGGGAGACCGGCAGGCAGGGCGCAGTGCGGATTTGGCTGTGTCCACTCACCCACGGGAGACGGGCAGGCAGGGCGCAGTGCGGATCCGGCTGTGTCCACTCACCCATGGGAGATGGGCAGAGACTTTGCTGTGTGGATCTGGCTATGTCCACTGACCCACGGCAGACGTGCAGGCAGGGCGCAGTACGGATCTGGCTGTGTCCACTCACCAACGGCAGGCGGTCCGGCAGGGCGCAGTGCGGATCTGGCCGTGTCCACTCACCCACGGCAGGCGGTCAGGCAGGGCGTAGTGCGGATCTGGCTGTGTCCACTCACCCACGGAAGGTGGTCAGGCAGGGCGCAGTGCGGATCTGGCTGTGTCCACGCACCCACTGCAGGCGGTCAGCCAGGGCGCAGTGCGATCTGGCTGTGTCCACTCACCCACGGCAGGCGGTCAGGCAGGGCCAGTACGGATATGGCTGTGTCCACTCACCCGCAGCAGACGGTCAGGCAGGGCGCAGTGCGGATCTGGCTGTGTCCACACACCCACGGGAGACGGGCAGGCAGGGCGCAGTGCGGATCTGGCTGTGTCCACTCACCCACGGGAGACGGGCAGGCAAGGCGCAGTGCGGATCTTGTGTGTGCACTCACCCACGGGAGACGGGCAGAGACGCTGCTGTGTGGATTTGGCTATGTCCACTGACCAACGGCAGACGGGCGGGCAGGGCGCAGTACGGATCTGGCTGTGTCCACTCACCCACGACAGGCGGTCAGGCAGGGTGCAGTGCGGATCTGGCTGTGTCCACTCACCCACGGGAGACGGGCAGGCAGGGCGCAGTGCGGATCTGGCTGTGTCCACTCACCCACGGGAGACGGGCAGGCAGGGCGCAGTGCGGATCTGGCTGTGTCCACTCACCCACGGGAGACGGGCAGGCAGGGCGCAGTGCAGATCTGGCTGTGTCCACTCAACCACGGGAGACGGGCAGGCAGGGCGCAGTGCGGATCCGGCTGTGTCCACTCACCCACGGGAGATGGGCAGAGACGGTGCTGTGTGGATCTGGCTATGTCCACTGACCCACGGCAGGCGGTCAGGCAGGGCGTAGTGCGGATCTGGCTGTGTCCACTAACCCACGGCAGACGGGAAGGCAGGGCGCAGTGTGTATCTGGCTGTGTCCTCTCACCCACGGCAGACGGTCAGGCAGGGCGTAGTGCGGATCTGGCTGTGTCCACTCACCCACAGCAGACGGGCAGGCAGGGCGCAGTGCGGATATGGCTGTGTCCACTCGCCCACGGGAGACGGGCAGGCAGGGCGCAGTGCGGATCTGGCTGTGTCTACTCACCCACGGCAGTCGGTCAGGTAGGGCGCAGTGCGGATCTGGCTGTGTCCACTCACCCACGGCTGACGGTCAGGCAGGGCGCAGTGCGGATCTGGCTGTGTCCACTCACCCACGGCAGGCGGTCAGGCAGGGCGCAGTGTGGATCCGGCTGTGTCCACGCACCCACAGCAGGCGGTCAGCCAGGGCGCAGTGCGGATCTGGCTGTGTCCACTCACCCAAGGGAGACGGGCAGGCAGGGCGCAGTGAGGATCTGCCTGTGTCCCCTCACCCAAGGGAGACGGGCAGGCAAGGCGCAGTGTGGATCTGGCTGTGTCCACTCACCCACGGGAGACGGGCAGAGAGGGTGCTGTGTGGATATGGCTATGTCCACTGACCCACGGCAGACGGACAGGCAGGGCGCAGTGCGGATCTGGCTGTGTCCACTCACCCACGGCAGACTGGCAGGCAGAGCGCAGTGTGGATCTGGCTGTGTCCACTCACCCACGGCAGACAGTCAGGCAGGCGCAGTGCGGATCTGGCTGTGTCCACTCACCCACGGGAGACGGGCAGCCAGGGCGCAGTGCGGATCCGGCTGTGTCCACTCACCCACGGGAGATGGGCAGAGATGGTGATGTGTGGATCTGGCTATGTCCACTGACCCACGGCAGATGGGCAGGCAGGGCGCAGTATGGATCTGGCTGTGTCCACTCGCCCACGGCAGACGGGCAGGCAGGGCGCAGTGCGGATCTGGCTGTGTCCACTCGCCCACGGGAGACGGGCAGGCAGGGCGCAGTGCGGTTCTGGCTGTGTCCACTCGCCCACGGTAGGCGGTCAGGCAGTGCGCAGTGCGGATCTGGCTGTGTCCACTCACCCACGGCAGACGGTAAGGCAGGGCGCAGTGCGGATCTGGCTGTGTCCATTCACCCACGGCAGGCGGTCAGGCAGGGCGCAGTGCGGATCTGGCTGTGTCCACGCACCCACAGCAGGCGGTCAGGCAGGGCGCAGTGCGGATCTGGCTGTGTCCACTCACCCACGGCAGACGGTCAGGCAGGGCGCAGTGCGGCTCTGGCTGTGTCCACTCACCCACGGCAGACGGGCAGGCAGGGCGCAGTGCGGATCTGGCTGTGTCCACTCACCCACGGCAGACGGTCAGGCAGGGCACAGTGCGGATCTGGCTGTGTCCACTCACCCACGGCAGACTGGCAGGCAGCGCGCAGTGCGGATCTGGCTGTGTCCACTCGCCCACGGGAGACGGGCAGGCAGGGCGCAGTACAGATCGGGCTGTGTCCACTCACCCACGGCAGGCGGTCAGGGAGGGCGCAGTGCGGATCTGGCTGTGTCCAATCACCCACGGCAGACGGTCAGGAAGGGCGCAGTGCGGATCTGGCTGTGTCCACTCGCCCACGGCAGACGGGCAGGCAGGGCGCAGTGCGGATCTGACTGTGTCCACTCACCCACGGGAGATGGGCAGAGACGGTGCTGTGTGGATCTGGCCATGTCCACTGACCAACGGAAGACGGGCAGGCAGGGCGCAGTACGGATCTGGCTGTGTCCACTCACTCACGGCAGGCGGTCAGGCAGGGCGCAGTGCGGATCTGGCTGTGTCCACTCACCCACGGGAGACGGGCAGGCAGGGCGCAGTGCAGATCTGGCTGTGTCCACTCACCCACGGGAGACGGGCAGGCAGGGCGCAGTGCGGATCCGGCTGTGTCCACTCACCCACGGGAGATGGGCAGAGACGGTGCTGTGAGGATCTGGCTATGTCCACTGACCCACGGCAGGCGGTCAGGCAGGGCGTAGTGCGGATCTGGCTGTGTCCACTAACCCACGGCAGACGGGAAGGCAGGACGCAGTGTGTATCTGGCTGTGTCCTCTCACCCACGGCAGACGGTCAGGCAGGGCGCAGTGCGGATCTGGCTGTGTCCACTCACCCACAGCAGACGGGCAGGCAGGGCGCAGTGCGGATATGGCTGTGTCCACTCGCCCACGGGAGACGGGCAGGCAGGGCGCAGTGCGGATCTGGCTGTGTCTACTCACCCACGGCAGTCGGTCAGGTAGGGCGCAGTGCGGATCTGGCTGTGTCCACTCACCCACGGCTGACGGTCAGGCAGGGCGCAGTGCGGATCTGGCTGTGTCCACTCACCCACGGCAGGCGGTCAGGCAGGGCGCAGTGTGGATCCGGCTGTGTCCACGCACCCACAGCAGGCGGTCAGCCAGGGCGCAGTGCGGATCTGGCTGTGTCCACTCACCCACGGGAGACGGGCAGGCAGGGCGCAGTGCGGATCTGGCTGTGTCCACTCACTGACGGGAGACTGGCAGGCAAGGCGCAGTGCGGATCTGGCTGTGTCCACTCATTCACGGGAGACGGGCAGGCAGGGCGCAGTGCGGATCTGGCTGTGTCCACTCACAGACGGCAGGCGGTCAGGCAGGGCGCAGTGCGGATCTGGCTGTGTCCTCTCGCCCACGGGAGACGGGCAGGCAGGGCGCAGTGCATATCTGGCTGTGTCCACTCACCCACGGCAGGCGGTCAGGCAGGGCGCAGTGCGGATCTGGCTGTGTCCACTCACCCACGGCAGACGGTCAGGCAGGGCGCAGTGCGGATCTGGCTGTGTCCACTCGCCCACGGGAGACGGGCAGGCAGGGCGCAGTGCGGATCTGGCTGTGTCCACTCGCCCGCGGGAGACGGGCAGGCAGGGCGCAGTGCGGATCCGGCTGTGTCCACTCACCCACGGGAGATGGGCAGAGACGGTGCTGTGTGGATCTGGCTATGTCCACTGACCCACGGCAGACGGGAAGGCAGGGCGCAGTAAGGATCTGGCTGTGTCCACTCACCCACGGCAGGCGGTCAGGCAGGGCGCAGTACGGATCTGGCTGTGTCCACTCACCCAAGGCAGATGGGCAGGCAGGGCACAGTACGGATCTGGCTGTGTCCACTCACCCACGGCAGGCGGTCAGGCAGGGTGCAGTGCGGATCTGGCTGTGTCCACTCTCCCACGGGAGACGGGCAATCAGGGCGCAGTGCGGATCTGGCTGTGTCCACTCTCCCACGGGAGATGGGCAGGCAGGGCGCAGTGCAGATCTGGCTGTGTCCACTCACCCACGGGAGACGGGCAGGCAGGGCGCAGTGCGGATTTGGCTGTGTCCAGTCACCCACGGGAGACGGGCAGGCAGGGCGCAGTGCGTATCTGGCTGTGTCCACTCGCCCACGGGAGACGGGCAGGCAGGGCGCAGTGCGGATCTGGCCGTGTCCACTCACCCACGGGAGACCGGCAGGCATGGCGCAGTGCGGATCTGGCTGTGTCCACTCACCCACGGGAGACGGGCAGGCAGGGCGCAGTGCGGATCCGGCTGTGTCCACTCACCCACGGGAGATGGGCAGAGACGGTGCTGTGTGGATCTGGCTATGTCCACTGACCCACGGCAGACGTGCAGGCAGGGCGCAGTACGGATCTGGCTGTGTCCACTCACCCACGGCAGGCGGTCCGGCAGGGCGCAGTGCGGATCTGGCCGTGTCCACTCACCCACGGCAGGCGGTCAGGCAGGGCGTAGTGCGGATCTGGCTGTGTCCACTCACCCACGGAAGGTGGTCAGGCAGGGCGCAGTGCGGATCTGGCTGTGTCCACGCACCCACTGCAGGCGGTCAGCCAGGGCGCAGTGCGATCTGGCTGTGTCCACTCACCCACGGCAGGCGGTCAGGCATGCCAGTACGGATATGGCTGTGTCCACTCACCCACAGCAGACTGTCAGGCAGGGCGCAGTGCGGATCTGGCTGTGTCCACACACCCACGTGAGACGGGCAGGCAGGGCGCAGTGCGGATCTGGCTGTGTCCACTCACCCACGGGAGACGGGCAGGCAAGGCGCAGTGCGGATCTTGTGTGTGCACTCACCCACGGGAGACGGGCAGGCAGGGCGCAGTGCGGATCCGGCTGTGTCCACTAACCCACGGGAGATGGGCAGAGACGGTGCTGTGTGGATCTGGCTATGTCCACTGACCCACGGCAGGCGGTCAGGCAGGGCGCAGTGCGGATCTGGCTGTGTCCACTCACCCACAGCAGACGGGCAGGCAGGGCGCAGTGCGGATCTGGCTGTGTCCACTCACCCACAGCAGACGGGCAGGCAGGGCGCAGTGCGGATCTGGCTGTGTCTACTCACACACGGCAGGCGGTCAGGTAGGGCGCAGTGCGGATCTGGCTGTGTCCACTCACCCACGGCTGACGGTCAGGCAGGGCGCAGTGCGGATCTGGCTGTGTCCACTCACCCACGGCAGGCGGTCAGGCAGGGCGCAGTGTGGATCCAGCTGTGTCCACGCACCCACAGCAGGCGGTCAGCCAGGGCGCAGTGCGGACCTGGCTGTGTCCACTCACCCACGGGAGACGGGCAGGCAGGGCGCAGTGCGGATCTGCCTGTGTCCCCTCACCCAAGGGAGACGGGCAGGCAAGGCGCAGTGTGGATCTGGCTGTGTCCACTCACCCACGGAGACGGGCAGGCAGGGCGCAGTGCGTATCTGGCTGTGTCCACTCGCCCACGGGAGATGGGCAGGCAGGGCGCAGTGCGGATCTGGCCGTGTCCACTCACCCACGGGAGACCGGCAGGCAGGGCGCAGTGCGGATTTGGCTGTGTCCACTCACCCACGGGAGACGGGCAGGCAGGGCGCAGTGCGGATCCGGCTGTGTCCACTCACCCATGGGAGATGGGCAGAGACGGTGCTGTGTGGATCTGGCTATGTCCACTGACCCACGGCAGACGTGCAGGCAGGGCGCAGTACGGATCTGGCTGTGTCCACTCACCCACGGCAGGCGGTCCGGCAGGGCGCAGTGCGGATCTGGCCGTGTCCACTCACCCACGGCAGGCGGTCAGGCAGGGCGTAGTGCGGATCTGGCTGTGTCCACTCACCCACGGGAGACGGGCAGGCAGGGCGCAGTGCGGATCTGGCTGTGTCCACACACCCACGGGAGACGGGCAGGCAGGGCGCAGTGCGGATCTGGCTGTGTCCACTCACCCACGGGAGACGGGCAGGCAAGGCGCAGTGCGGATCTTGTGTGTGCACTCACCCACGGGAGACGGGCAGAGACGCTGCTGTGTGGATTTGGCTATGTCCACTGACCAACGGCAGACGGGCGGGCAGGGCGCAGTACGGATCTGGCTGTGTCCACTCACCCACGACAGGCGGTCAGGCAGGGTGCAGTGCGGATCTGGCTGTGTCCACTCACCCACGGGAGACGGGCAGGCAGGGCGCAGTGCGGATCTGGCTGTGTCCACTCACCCATGGGAGACGGGCAGGCAGGGCGCAGTGCGGATCTGGCTGTGTCCACTCACCCACGGGAGACGGGCAGGCAGGGCGCAGTGCAGATCTGGCTGTGTCCACTCACCCACGGGAGACGGGCAGGCAGGGCGCAGTGCGGATCCGGCTGTGTCCACTCACCCACGGGAGATGGGCAGAGACGGTGCTGTGTGGATCTGGCTATGTCCACTGACCCACGGCAGGCAGTCAGGCAGGGCGTAGTGCGGATCTGGCTGTGTCCACTAACCCACGGCAGACGGGAAGGCAGGGCGCAGTGTGTATCTGGCTGTGTCCTCTCACCCACGGCAGACGGTCAGGCAGGGCGTAGTGCGGATCTGGCTGTGTCCACTCACCCACAGCAGACGGGCAGGCAGGGCGCAGTGCGGATATGGCTGTGTCCACTCGCCCACGGGAGACGGGCAGGCAGGGCGCAGTGCAGATCTGGCTGTGTCTACTCACCCACGGCAGTCGGTCAGGTAGGGCGCAGTGCGGATCTGGCTGTGTCCACTCACCCACGGCTGACGGTCAGGCAGGGCGCAGTGCGGATCCGGCTGTGTCCACTCACCCACGGCAGGCGGTCAGGCAGGGCGCAGTGTGGATCCGGCTGTGTCCACGCACCCACAGCAGGCGGTCTTCCAGGGCGCAGTGCGGATCTGGCTGTGTCCACTCACCCACGGGAGACGGGCAGGCAGGGCGCAGTGAGGATCTGCCTGTGTCCCCTCACCCAAGGGAGACGGGCAGGCAAGGCGCAGTGTGGATCTGGCTGTGTCCACTCACCCACGGGAGACGGGCAGAGAGGGTGCTGTGTGGATATGGCTATGTCCACTGACCCACGGCAGACGGACAGGCAGGGCGCAGTGCGGATCTGGCTGTGTCCACTCACCCACGGCAGACTGGCAGGCAGAGCGCAGTGTGGATCTGGCTGTGTCCACTCACCCACGGCAGACAGTCAGGCAGGCGCAGTGCGGATCTGGCTGTGTCCACTCACCCACGGGAGACGGGCAGGCAGGGCGCAGTGCGGATCCGGCTGTGTCCACACACCCACGGGAGATGGGCATAGATGGTGATGTGTGGATCTGGCTATGTCCACTGACCCACGGCAGATGGGCAGGCAGGGCGCAGTACAGATCTGGCTGTGTCCACTCGCCCACGGCAGACGGGCAGGCAGGGCGCAGTGCGGATCTGGCTGTGTCCACTCGCCCACGGGAGACGGGCAGGCAGGGCGCAGTGCGGTTCTGGCTGTGTCCACTCGCCCACGGTAGGCGGTCAGGCAGTGCGCAGTGCGGATCTGGCTGTGTCCACTCACCCACGGCAGACGGTCAGGCAGGGCGCAGTGCGGATCTGGCTGTGTCCATTCACCCACGGCAGGCGGTCAGGCAGGGCGCAGTGCGGATCTGGCTGTGTCCACGCACCCACAGCAGGCGGTCAGGCAGGGCGCAGTGCGGATCTGGCTGTGTCCACTCACCCACGGCAGACGGTCAGGCAGGGCGCAGTGCGGCTCTGGCTGTGTCCACTCACCCACGGCAGACGGGCAGGCAGGGCGCAGTGCGGATCTGGCTGTGTCCACTCACCCACGGCAGACGGTCAGGCAGGGCGCAGTGCGGATCTGGCTGTGTCCACTCACCCACGGCAGACTGGCAGGCAGGGCGCAGTGCGGATCTGGCTGTGTCCACTCGCCCACGGGAGACGGGCAGGCAGGGCGCAGTACAGATCGGGCTGTGTCCACTCACCCACGGCAGGCGGTCAGGGAGGGCGCAGTGCGGATCTGGCTGTGTCCAATCACCCACGGCAGACGGTCAGGAAGGGCGCAGTGCGGATCTGGCTGTGTCCACTCGCCCACGGCAGACGGGCAGGCAGGGCGCAGTGCGGATCTGACTGTGTCCACTCACCCACGGGAGATGGGCAGAGACGGTGCTGTGTGGATCTGGCCATGTCCACTGACCAACGGAAGACGGGCAGGCAGGGCGCAGTACGGATCTGGCTGTGTCCACTCACTCACGGCAGGCGGTCAGGCAGGGCGCAGTGCGGATCTGGCTGTGTCCACTCACCCACGGGAGACGGGCAGGCAGGGCGCAGTGCAGATCTGGCTGTGTCCACTCACCCACGGGAGACGGGCAGGCAGGGCGCAGTGCGGATCCGGCTGTGTCCACTCACCCACGGGAGATGGGCAGAGACGGTGCTGTGAGGATCTGGCTATGTCCACTGACCCACGGCAGGCGGTCAGGCAGGGCGTAGTGCGGATCTGGCTGTGTCCACTAACCCACGGCAGACGGGAAGGCAGGGCGCAGTGTGTATCTGGCTGTGTCCTCTCACCCACGGCAGACGGTCAGGCAGGGCGCAGTGCGGATCTGGCTGTGTCCACTCACCCACAGCAGACGGGCAGGCAGGGCGCAGTGCGGATATGGCTGTGTCCACTCGCCCACGGGAGACGGGCAGGCAGGGCGCAGTGCGGATCTGGCTGTGTCTACTCACCCACGGCAGTCGGTCAGGTAGGGCGCAGTGCGGATCTGGCTGTGTCCACTCACCCACGGCTGACGGTCAGGGAGGGCGCAGTGCGGATCCGGCTGTGTCCACTCACCCACGGCAGGCGGTCAGGCAGGGCGCAGTGTGGATCCGGCTGTGTCCACGCACCCACAGCAGGCGGTCAGCCAGGGCGCAGTGCGGATCTGGCTGTGTCCACTCACCCACGGGAGACGGGCAGACAGGGCGCAGTGAGGATCTGCCTGTGTCCCCTCACCCAAGGGAGACGGGCAGGCAAGGCGCAGTGTGGATCTGGCTGTGTCCACTCACCCACGGGAGACGGGCAGAGAGGGTGCTGTGTGGATATGGCTATGTCCACTGACCCACGGCAGACGGACAGGCAGGGCGCAGTGCGGATCTGGCTGTGTCCACTCACCCACGGCAGACTGGCAGGCAGAGCGCAGTGTGGATCTGGCTGTGTCCACTCACCCACGGCAGACAGTCAGGCAGGCGCAGTGCGGATCTGGCTGTGTCCACTCACCCACGGGAGACGGGCAGGCAGGGCGCAGTGCGGATCCGGCTGTGTCCACACACCCACGGGAGATGGGCAGAGATGGTGATGTGTGGATCTGGCTATGTCCACTGACCCACGGCAGATGGGCAGGCAGGGCGCAGTACAGATCTGGCTGTGTCCACTCGCCCACGGCAGACGGGCAGGCAGGGCGCAGTGCGGATCTGGCTGTGTCCACTCGCCCACGGGAGACGGGCAGGCAGGGCGCAGTGCGGTTCTGGCTGTGTCCACTCGCCCACGGTAGGCGGTCAGGCAGTGCGCAGTGCGGATCTGGCTGTGTCCACTCACCCACGGCAGACGGTCAGGCAGGGCGCAGTGCGGATCTGGCTGTGTCCATTCACCCACGGCAGGCGGTCAGGCAGGGCGCAGTGCGGATCTGGCTGTGTCCACGCACCCACAGCAGGCGGTCAGGCAGGGCGCAGTGCGGATCTGGCTGTGTCCACTCACCCACGGCAGACGGTCAGGCAGGGCGCAGTGCGGCTCTGGCTGTGTCCACTCACCCACGGCAGACGGGCAGGCAGGGCGCAGTGCGGATCTGGCTGTGTCCACTCACCCACGGCAGACGGTCAGGCAGGGCACAGTGCGGATCTGGCTGTGTCCACTCACCCACGGCAGACTGGCAGGCAGGGCGCAGTGCGGATCTGGCTGTGTCCACTCGCCCACGGGAGACGGGCAGGCAGGGCGCAGTACAGATCGGGCTGTGTCCACTCACCCACGGCAGGCGGTCAGGGAGGGCGCAGTGCGGATCTGGCTGTGTCCAATCACCCACGGCAGACGGTCAGGAAGGGCGCAGTGCGGATCTGGCTATGTCCACTCGCCCACGGCAGACGGGCAGGCAGGGCGCAGTGCGGATCTGACTGTGTCCACTAACCCACGGGAGATGGGCAGAGACGGTGCTGTGTGGATCTGGCCATGTCCACTGACCAACGGAAGACGGGCAGGCAGGGCGCAGTACGGATCTGGCTGTGTCCACTCACTCACGGCAGGCGGTCAGGCAGGGCGCAGTGCGGATCTGGCTGTGTCCACTCACCCACGGGAGACGGGCAGGCAGGGCGCAGTGCAGATCTGGCTGTGTCCACTCACCCACGGGAGACGGGCAGGCAGGGCGCAGTGCGGATCCGGCTGTGTCCACTCACCCACGGGAGATGGGCAGAGACGGTGCTGTGAGGATCTGGCTATGTCCACTGACCCACGGCAGGCGGTCAGGCAGGGCGTAGTGCGGATCTGGCTGTGTCCACTAACCCACGGCAGACGGGAAGGCAGGGCGCAGTGTGTATCTGGCTGTGTCCTCTCACCCACGACAGACGGTCAGGCAGGGCGCAGTGCGGATCTGGCTGTGTCCACTCACCCACAGCAGACGGGCAGGCAGGGCGCAGTGCGGATATGGCTGTGTCCACTCGCCCACGGGAGACGGGCAGGCAGGGCGCAGTGCGGATCTGGCTGTGTCTACTCACCCACGGCAGTCGGTCAGGTAGGGCGCAGTGCGGATCTGGCTGTGTCCACTCACCCACGGCTGACGGTCAGGCAGGGCGCAGTGCGGATCTGGCTGTGTCCACTCACCCACGGCAGGCGGTCAGGCAGGGCGCAGTGTGGATCCGGCTGTGTCCACGCACCCACAGCAGGCGGTCAGCCAGGGCGCAGTGCGGATCTGGCTGTGTCCACTCACCCACGGGAGACGGGCAGGCAGGGCGCAGTGCGGATCTGGCTGTGTTCACTCACTGACGGGAGACTGGCAGGCAAGGCGCAGTGCGGATCTGGCTGTGTCCACTCATTCACGGGAGACGGGCAGGCAGGGCGCAGTGCGGATCTGGCTGTGTCCACTCACAGACGGCAGGCGGTCAGGCAGGGCGCAATGCGGATCTGGCTGTGTCCACTCGCCCACGGGAGACGGGCAGGCAGGGCGCAGTGCATATCTGGCTGTGTCCACTCACCCACGGCAGGCGGTCAGGCAGGGCGCAGTGCGGATCTGGCTGTGTCCACTCACCCACGGCAGACGGTCAGGCAGGGCGCAGTGCGGATCTGGCTGTGTCCACTCGCCCACGGCAGATCGGCAGGCAGGGCGCAGTGCGGATCTGGCTGTGTCCACCCGCCCACGGGAGACGGGCAGGCAGGGCGCAGTGCGGATCTGTCTGTGTCCACTCACCCACGGGAGATGTGCAGGCAGGGCGTAGTGCGGATCTGGCTGTGTCCACTCACCCACGGGAGATGGGCAGGCAGGGCGCAGTGCGGATCTGGCTGTGTCCACTCTCCCACGGCAGACGGTCAGGCAGGGCGTAGTGCGGATCTGGCTGTGTCCACTCATCCACGGAAGACGGGCAGGCAGAGCGCAGTGCAGATCTGGCTGTGTCCACTCACCCACGGGAGACGGGTAGGCAGGGCCCAGTGCGGATCCGGCTGTGTCCACTCACCCACAGGAGATGGGCAGAGACGGTGCTGTGTGGATCTGGCTATGTCCACTGACCCACGGCAGACGGGCAGGCAGGGCGCAGTGCGGATCTGGCTGTGTCCACTCACCCACGGCTGACGGTCAGGCAGGGCGCAGTGCGGATCTGGCTGTGTCCACTCACCCACGGCAGGCGGTCAGGCAGGGCGCAGTGTGGATCCAGCTGTGTCCACGCACCCACAGCAGGCGGTCAGCCAGGGCGCAGTGCGGACCTGGCTGTGTCCACTCACCCACGGGAGACGGGCAGGCAGGGCGCAGTGCGGATCTGCCTGTGTCCCCTCACCCAAGGGAGACGGGCAGGCAAGGCGCAGTGTGGATCTGGCTGTGTCCACTCACCCACGGAGACGGGCAGGCAGGGCGCAGTGCGTATCTGGCTGTGTCCACTCGCCCACGGGAGATGGGCAGGCAGGGCGCAGTGCGGATCTGGCCGTGTCCACTCACCCACGGGAGACCGGCAGGCAGGGCGCAGTGCGGATTTGGCTGTGTCCACTCACCCACGGGAGACGGGCAGGCAGGGCGCAGTGCGGATCCGGCTGTGTCCACTCACCCATGGGAGATGGGCAGAGACGGTGCTGTGTGGATCTGGCTATGTCCACTGACCCACGGCAGACGTGCAGGCAGGGCGCAGTACGGATCTGGCTGTGTCCACTCACCCACGGCAGGCGGTCCGGCAGGGCGCAGTGCGGATCTGGCCGTGTCCACTCACCCACGGCAGGCGGTCAGGCAGGGCGTAGTGCGGATCTGGCTGTGTCCACTCACCCACGGGAGACGGGCAGGCAGGGCGCAGTGCGGATCTGGCTGTGTCCACACACCCACGGGAGACGGGCAGGCAGGGCGCAGTGCGGATCTGGCTGTGTCCACTCACCCACGGGAGACGGGCAGGCAAGGCGCAGTGCGGATCTTGTGTGTGCACTCACCCACGGGAGACGGGCAGAGACGCTGCTGTGTGGATTTGGCTATGTCCACTGACCAACGGCAGACGGGCGGGCAGGGCGCAGTACGGATCTGGCTGTGTCCACTCACCCACGACAGGCGGTCAGGCAGGGTGCAGTGCGGATCTGGCTGTGTCCACTCACCCACGGGAGACGGGCAGGCAGGGCGCAGTGCGGATCTGGCTGTGTCCACTCACCCATGGGAGACGGGCAGGCAGGGCGCAGTGCGGATCTGGCTGTGTCCACTCACCCACGGGAGACGGGCAGGCAGGGCGCAGTGCAGATCTGGCTGTGTCCACTCACCCACGGGAGACGGGCAGGCAGGGCGCAGTGCGGATCCGGCTGTGTCCACTCACCCACGGGAGATGGGCAGAGACGGTGCTGTGTGGATCTGGCTATGTCCACTGACCCACGGCAGGCAGTCAGGCAGGGCGTAGTGCGGATCTGGCTGTGTCCACTAACCCACGGCAGACGGGAAGGCAGGGCGCAGTGTGTATCTGGCTGTGTCCTCTCACCCACGGCAGACGGTCAGGCAGGGCGTAGTGCGGATCTGGCTGTGTCCACTCACCCACAGCAGACGGGCAGGCAGGGCGCAGTGCGGATATGGCTGTGTCCACTCGCCCACGGGAGACGGGCAGGCAGGGCGCAGTGCAGATCTGGCTGTGTCTACTCACCCACGGCAGTCGGTCAGGTAGGGCGCAGTGCGGATCTGGCTGTGTCCACTCACCCACGGCTGACGGTCAGGCAGGGCGCAGTGCGGATCCGGCTGTGTCCACTCACCCACGGCAGGCGGTCAGGCAGGGCGCAGTGTGGATCCGGCTGTGTCCACGCACCCACAGCAGGCGGTCTTCCAGGGCGCAGTGCGGATCTGGCTGTGTCCACTCACCCACGGGAGACGGGCAGGCAGGGCGCAGTGAGGATCTGCCTGTGTCCCCTCACCCAAGGGAGACGGGCAGGCAAGGCGCAGTGTGGATCTGGCTGTGTCCACTCACCCACGGGAGACGGGCAGAGAGGGTGCTGTGTGGATATGGCTATGTCCACTGACCCACGGCAGACGGACAGGCAGGGCGCAGTGCGGATCTGGCTGTGTCCACTCACCCACGGCAGACTGGCAGGCAGAGCGCAGTGTGGATCTGGCTGTGTCCACTCACCCACGGCAGACAGTCAGGCAGGCGCAGTGCGGATCTGGCTGTGTCCACTCACCCACGGGAGACGGGCAGGCAGGGCGCAGTGCGGATCCGGCTGTGTCCACACACCCACGGGAGATGGGCATAGATGGTGATGTGTGGATCTGGCTATGTCCACTGACCCACGGCAGATGGGCAGGCAGGG
Source organism: Microcebus murinus (assembly GCF_040939455.1). Classification (NCBI taxonomy): domain Eukaryota; kingdom Metazoa; phylum Chordata; class Mammalia; order Primates; family Cheirogaleidae; genus Microcebus; species Microcebus murinus. Next base: position 30,798,020 of record NC_134125.1, on the reverse strand, counting down.
CGCAGTACAGATCTGGCTGTGTCCACTCGCCCACGGCAGACGGGCAGGCAGGGCGCAGTGCGGATCTGGCTGTGTCCACTCGCCCACGGGAGACGGGCAGGCAGGGCGCAGTGCGGTTCTGGCTGTGTCCACTCGCCCACGGTAGGCGGTCAGGCAGTGCGCAGTGCGGATCTGGCTGTGTCCACTCACCCACGGCAGACGGTCAGGCAGGGCGCAGTGCGGATCTGGCTGTGTCCATTCACCCACGGCAGGCGGTCAGGCAGGGCGCAGTGCGGATCTGGCTGTGTCCACGCACCCACAGCAGGCGGTCAGGCAGGGCGCAGTGCGGATCTGGCTGTGTCCACTCACCCACGGCAGACGGTCAGGCAGGGCGCAGTGCGGCTCTGGCTGTGTCCACTCACCCACGGCAGACGGGCAGGCAGGGCGCAGTGCGGATCTGGCTGTGTCCACTCACCCACGGCAGACGGTCAGGCAGGGCGCAGTGCGGATCTGGCTGTGTCCACTCACCCACGGCAGACTGGCAGGCAGGGCGCAGTGCGGATCTGGCTGTGTCCACTCGCCCACGGGAGACGGGCAGGCAGGGCGCAGTACAGATCGGGCTGTGTCCACTCACCCACGGCAGGCGGTCAGGGAGGGCGCAGTGCGGATCTGGCTGTGTCCAATCACCCACGGCAGACGGTCAGGAAGGGCGCAGTGCGGATCTGGCTGTGTCCACTCGCCCACGGCAGACGGGCAGGCAGGGCGCAGTGCGGATCTGACTGTGTCCACTCACCCACGGGAGATGGGCAGAGACGGTGCTGTGTGGATCTGGCCATGTCCACTGACCAACGGAAGATGGGCAGGCAGGGCGCAGTACGGATCTGGCTGTGTCCACTCACTCACGGCAGGCGGTCAGGCAGGGCGCAGTGCGGATCTGGCTGTGTCCACTCACCCACGGGAGACGGGCAGGCAGGGCGCAGTGCAGATCTGGCTGTGTCCACTCACCCACGGGAGACGGGCAGGCAGGGCGCAGTGCGGATCCGGCTGTGTCCACTCACCCACGGGAGATGGGCAGAGACGGTGCTGTGAGGATCTGGCTATGTCCACTGACCCACGGCAGGCGGTCAGGCAGGGCGTAGTGCGGATCTGGCTGTGTCCACTAACCCACGGCAGACGGGAAGGCAGGGCGCAGTGTGTATCTGGCTGTGTCCTCTCACCCACGGCAGACGGTCAGGCAGGGCGCAGTGCGGATCTGGCTGTGTCCACTCACCCACAGCAGACGGGCAGGCAGGGCGCAGTGCGGATATGGCTGTGTCCACTCGCCCACGGGAGACGGGCAGGCAGGGCGCAGTGCGGATCTGGCTGTGTCTACTCACCCACGGCAGTCGGTCAGGTAGGGCGCAGTGCGGATCTGGCTGTGTCCACTCACCCACGGCTGACGGTCAGGGAGGGCGCAGTGCGGATCCGGCTGTGTCCACTCACCCACGGCAGGCGGTCAGGCAGGGCGCAGTGTGGATCCGGCTGTGTCCACGCACCCACAGCAGGCGGTCAGCCAGGGCGCAGTGCGGATCTGGCTGTGTCCACTCACCCACGGGAGACGGGCAGACAGGGCGCAGTGAGGATCTGCCTGTGTCCCCTCACCCAAGGGAGACGGGCAGGCAAGGCGCAGTGTGGATCTGGCTGTGTCCACTCACCCACGGGAGACGGGCAGAGAGGGTGCTGTGTGGATATGGCTATGTCCACTGACCCACGGCAGACGGACAGGCAGGGCGCAGTGCGGATCTGGCTGTGTCCACTCACCCACGGCAGACTGGCAGGCAGAGCGCAGTGTGGATCTGGCTGTGTCCACTCACCCACGGCAGACAGTCAGGCAGGCGCAGTGCGGATCTGGCTGTGTCCACTCACCCACGGGAGACGGGCAGGCAGGGCGCAGTGCGGATCCGGCTGTGTCCACACACCCACGGGAGATGGGCAGAGATGGTGATGTGTGGATCTGGCTATGTCCACTGACCCACGGCAGATGGGCAGGCAGGGCGCAGTACAGATCTGGCTGTGTCCACTCGCCCACGGCAGACGGGCAGGCAGGGCGCAGTGCGGATCTGGCTGTGTCCACTCGCCCACGGGAGACGGGCAGGCAGGGCGCAGTGCGGTTCTGGCTGTGTCCACTCGCCCACGGTAGGCGGTCAGGCAGTGCGCAGTGCGGATCTGGCTGTGTCCACTCACCCACGGCAGACGGTCAGGCAGGGCGCAGTGCGGATCTGGCTGTGTCCATTCACCCACGGCAGGCGGTCAGGCAGGGCGCAGTGCGGATCTGGCTGTGTCCACGCACCCACAGCAGGCGGTCAGGCAGGGCGCAGTGCGGATCTGGCTGTGTCCACTCACCCACGGCAGACGGTCAGGCAGGGCGCAGTGCGGCTCTGGCTGTGTCCACTCACCCACGGCAGACGGGCAGGCAGGGCGCAGTGCGGATCTGGCTGTGTCCACTCACCCACGGCAGACGGTCAGGCAGGGCACAGTGCGGATCTGGCTGTGTCCACTCACCCACGGCAGACTGGCAGGCAGGGCGCAGTGCGGATCTGGCTGTGTCCACTCGCCCACGGGAGACGGGCAGGCAGGGCGCAGTACAGATCGGGCTGTGTCCACTCACCCACGGCAGGCGGTCAGGGAGGGCGCAGTGCGGATCTGGCTGTGTCCAATCACCCACGGCAGACGGTCAGGAAGGGCGCAGTGCGGATCTGGCTATGTCCACTCGCCCACGGCAGACGGGCAGGCAGGGCGCAGTGCGGATCTGACTGTGTCCACTAACCCACGGGAGATGGGCAGAGACGGTGCTGTGTGGATCTGGCCATGTCCACTGACCAACGGAAGACGGGCAGGCAGGGCGCAGTACGGATCTGGCTGTGTCCACTCACTCACGGCAGGCGGTCAGGCAGGGCGCAGTGCGGATCTGGCTGTGTCCACTCACCCACGGGAGACGGGCAGGCAGGGCGCAGTGCAGATCTGGCTGTGTCCACTCACCCACGGGAGACGGGCAGGCAGGGCGCAGTGCGGATCCGGCTGTGTCCACTCACCCACGGGAGATGGGCAGAGACGGTGCTGTGAGGATCTGGCTATGTCCACTGACCCACGGCAGGCGGTCAGGCAGGGCGTAGTGCGGATCTGGCTGTGTCCACTAACCCACGGCAGACGGGAAGGCAGGGCGCAGTGTGTATCTGGCTGTGTCCTCTCACCCACGACAGACGGTCAGGCAGGGCGCAGTGCGGATCTGGCTGTGTCCACTCACCCACAGCAGACGGGCAGGCAGGGCGCAGTGCGGATATGGCTGTGTCCACTCGCCCACGGGAGACGGGCAGGCAGGGCGCAGTGCGGATCTGGCTGTGTCTACTCACCCACGGCAGTCGGTCAGGTAGGGCGCAGTGCGGATCTGGCTGTGTCCACTCACCCACGGCTGACGGTCAGGCAGGGCGCAGTGCGGATCTGGCTGTGTCCACTCACCCACGGCAGGCGGTCAGGCAGGGCGCAGTGTGGATCCGGCTGTGTCCACGCACCCACAGCAGGCGGTCAGCCAGGGCGCAGTGCGGATCTGGCTGTGTCCACTCACCCACGGGAGACGGGCAGGCAGGGCGCAGTGCGGATCTGGCTGTGTTCACTCACTGACGGGAGACTGGCAGGCAAGGCGCAGTGCGGATCTGGCTGTGTCCACTCATTCACGGGAGACGGGCAGGCAGGGCGCAGTGCGGATCTGGCTGTGTCCACTCACAGACGGCAGGCGGTCAGGCAGGGCGCAATGCGGATCTGGCTGTGTCCACTCGCCCACGGGAGACGGGCAGGCAGGGCGCAGTGCATATCTGGCTGTGTCCACTCACCCACGGCAGGCGGTCAGGCAGGGCGCAGTGCGGATCTGGCTGTGTCCACTCACCCACGGCAGACGGTCAGGCAGGGCGCAGTGCGGATCTGGCTGTGTCCACTCGCCCACGGCAGATCGGCAGGCAGGGCGCAGTGCGGATCTGGCTGTGTCCACCCGCCCACGGGAGACGGGCAGGCAGGGCGCAGTGCGGATCTGTCTGTGTCCACTCACCCACGGGAGATGTGCAGGCAGGGCGTAGTGCGGATCTGGCTGTGTCCACTCACCCACGGGAGATGGGCAGGCAGGGCGCAGTGCGGATCTGGCTGTGTCCACTCTCCCACGGCAGACGGTCAGGCAGGGCGTAGTGCGGATCTGGCTGTGTCCACTCATCCACGGAAGACGGGCAGGCAGAGCGCAGTGCAGATCTGGCTGTGTCCACTCACCCACGGGAGACGGGTAGGCAGGGCCCAGTGCGGATCCGGCTGTGTCCACTCACCCACAGGAGATGGGCAGAGACGGTGCTGTGTGGATCTGGCTATGTCCACTGACCCACGGCAGACGGGCAGGCAGGGCGTAGTACGGATCTGGCTGTGTCCACTCACCCACGGCAGGCGGTCAGGCAGGGCGCAGTGCGGATCTGGCTGTGTCCACTCACCCACGGCAGGCGGTCAGGCAGGGCGTAGTGCAGATCTGGCTGTGTCCACTCACCCACGGCAGACGGGCAGGCAGGGCGCAGTGCGGATCCGGCTGTGTCCACTCACCCACGGGAGATGGGCAGAGACGGTGCTGTGTGGATCTGGCTATGTCCACTGACCCACGGCAGACGGGCAGGCAGGGTGCAGTACGGATCTGACTGTGTCCACTCACCCACGGCAGGCGGTCAGGCAGGGTGCAGTGCGGATCTGGCTGTGTCCACTCCCCCACGGGAGACGGGCAGGCAGGGCACAGTGCGGATCTGGCTGTGTCCACTCACCCACGGGAGACGGGCAGGCAGGGCGCAGTGCGGATCTGGCTGTGTCCACTCACCCACGGGAGACGGGCAGGCAGGGCGCAGTGCGATTTTGGCTGTGTCCACTCTCCCACGGGAGACGGGCTGGCAGGGTGCAGTGCGTATCTGGCTGTGTCCACTCGCCCATGGGAGACGGGCAGGCATGGCGCAGTGTGGATCTGGCTGTGTACACTCACCCACGGGAGACGGGCAGGCAGGGCGCAGTGCGGATCTGGCTGTGTCCACTCACCCACGGGAGACGGGCAGGCAGGGCGTAGTGCGGATCCGGCTGTGTCCACTCACCCACGGGAGATGGGCAGAGACGGTGCTGTATGGATCTGGCTATGTCCACTGACCCACGGCAGGCGGTCAGGCAGGGCGTAGTGCGGATCTGGCTGTGTCCACTGACCCACGGCAGACGGGAAGGCAGGGCGCAGTGTGGATCTGGCTGTGTCCTCTCACCCACGGCAGACGGTCAGGCAGGGCGCAGTGCGGATCTGGCTCTGTCCACTCACCCACAGCAGACGGTCAGGCAGGGCGCAGTGCGGATATGGCTGTGTCCACTCTCCCACGGGAGACGGGCAGGCAGGTCGCAGTGCGGATCTGGCTGTGTCTACTCACCCACGGCAGGCGGTCAGGCAGGGCGCAGTGCGGATATGGCTGTGTCCACTCACCCACGGCTGTCGGTCAGGCAGGGCGCAGTGCGGATCTGGCTGTGTCCACTCACCCACGGCAGGCGGTCAGGCAGGGCGCAGTGTGGATCCGGCTGTGTCCACGCACCCACAGCAGGCGGTCAGCCAGGGCGCAGTGCGGATCTGGCTGTGTCCACTCACCCACGGCAGGTGGTCAGGCAGGGCGTAGTGCGGATCTGGCTGTGTCCACTCACCCACGGCAGACGGGCAGGCAGGGCGCAGTGTGGATCTGGCTGTGTCCACTCACCCACGGCAGACGGTCAGGCAGGGCGCAGTGCGGATCATGCTGTGTCCACTCACCCACGGCAGACGGGTAGGTAGGGCGCAGTGCGGATCTGGCTGTGTCCAATCGCCCACTGGAGACGGGCAGGCAGGGCGCAGTGTGGATCTGGCTGTGTCCACTCACCCACGGCAGGCGTCAGGCAGGGCGCAGTGCGGATCTGGCTGTGTCCACTCACCCACGGCAGACGGTCAGGCAGGGCGCAGTTCGGATCTGGCTGTGTCCACTCACCAACGGCAGGCGGTCAGGCAGTGCGCAGTGTGGATCTGGCTGTTTCCACGCACCCACAGCAGGCGGTCAGCCAGGGCGCAGTGCGGATCTGGCTGTGTCCACTGACCCACGGCAGACGGGCAGGCAGGGCGAAGTACGGATCTAGCTGTGTCCACTCACCCATGGCAGGCAGTCAGGCAGGGCGCAGTGCGGATCTGGCTGTGTCCACTCACCCACGGCAGGCGGTCAGGCAGGGCGTAGTGCGGATCTGGCTGTGTCCACTCACCCACGGCAGACGGGCAGGCAGGGCACAGTGTGGATCTGGCTGTGTCCACTCACCAACGGCAGATGGTCAGGCAGGGCGCAGTGCGGATCTGGCTGTGTCCACTCACCCACGGCAGACGGGTAGGCAGGGCGCAGTGCGGATCTGGCTGTGTCCTCTCGCCCACAGGAGACGGGCAGGCAGGGCGCAGTGCGGATCTGGCTGTGTCCACTCACCCACGGCAGGCAGTCAGGCAGGGCGCAGTGCGGATCTGGCTGTGTCCACTGACCCATGGCAGACGGGCAGGCAGGGCGCAGTACGGAGCTGGCTGAGTCCACTCACCAACGGCAGGCGGTCAGGCAGGTTGCAGTGTGGATCTGGCTGTGTCCACTCACCCACGGGAGACGGGCAGGCAGGGCGCAGTGCGGATCTGGCTGTGTCCACTCACCAACGGGAGACGGGCAGGCAGGGCACAGTGCGGATCTGGCTGTGTCCACTCACCCACGGGAGACGGGCAGGCAGGGCGCAGTGCGGATCTGGCTGTGTCCACTCGCCCACGGGAGACGGGCAGGCAGGGCGCAGTGCGGATCTGGCTGTGTCCACTCGCCCACGGGAGATGGGCAGGCAGGGCGCAGTGCGGATCTGGCTGTGTCCACTCGCCCACGGGAGACGGGCAGACAGAGCGCAGTGCGGATCTGGCTGTGTCCACTCGCCCACGGGAGACGGGCAGGCAGGGCGCAGTGCGGATCCGGCTGTGTCCACTCACCCACGGGAGATGGGCAGAGACGGTGCTGTGTGGATCTGGCTATGTCCACTGACCCACGGCAGACGGGAAGGCAGGGCGCAATAAGGATCTGGCTGTGTCCACTCACTCACGGCAGGCGGTCAGGCAGGGCGTAGTGCGGATCTGGCTGTGTCCACTCACCCACGGCAGACGGGAAGGCAGGGCGCAGTGTGGATCTGGCTGTGTCCTCTCACCCACGGCAGACGGGCAGGCAGGGCGCAGTGCGGATCTGGCTGTGTCCACTCACCCACAGCAGACGGGCAGGCAGAGCGCAGTGCGGATATGGCTGTGTCCACTCGCCCACGGGAGACGGGCAGGCAGGGCGCAGTGCGGATCTGGCTGTGTCTACTCACCCACGGCAGGCGGTCAGGCAGGGCGCAGTGCGGATCTAGCTGTGTCCACTCACCCACGGCTGACGGTCAGGCAGGGCGCAGTGCGGATCTGGCTGTTTCCACTCACCCACGGCAGGCGGTCAGGCAGGGCGCAGTGTGGATCCGGCTGTGTCCACGCACCCACAGCAGGCAGTCAGCCAAGGCGCAGTGCGAATCTGGCTGTGTCCACTCACCCACGGCAGGTGGTCAGGCAGGGCGTAGTGCGGATCTGGCTGTGTCCACTCACCCACGGCAGACGGGCAGGCAGGGCGCAGTGTGGATCTGGCTGTGTCCACTCACCCACGGGAGACGGGCAGGCAGGGCGCAGTGTGGATCTGGCTGTGTCCACTCACCCACGGCAGGCGGTCAGGCAGGGTGCAGTGCGGATCTGGCTGTGTCCACTCACCCACGGGAGACGGGCAGGCAGGGCGCAGTGCGGATCTGGCTGTGTCCACTCACCCACGGCAGACGGTCAGGCAGGGCGCAGTGCGGATCTGGCTGTGTCCACTCACCCACGGTAGGCGGTCAGGCAGGGTGCAGTGCGGATCTGGCTGTGTCCACTCACCCACGGGAGACGGGCAGGCAGGGCGCAGTGCGGATCTGGCTGTGTCCACTCACCCACGGGAGACGGGCAGGCAGGGCGCAGAGCGGATCCGGCTGTGTCCACTCACCCACGGGAGATGGGCAGAGACGGTGCTGTGTGGATCTGGCTATGTCCACTGTCCCACGGCAGACGGGCAGGCAGGGCGCAGTACGGATCTGGCTGTGTCCACTCACCCACGGCAGGCGGACAGGCAGGGCGCAGTGCGGAACTGGCTGTGTCCACTCACCCACGGCAGGTGGTCAGGCAGGGCATAGTGCGGATCTGGCTGTGTCCACTCACCCACGGGAGACGGGCAGGCAGGGTGCAGTGCGTATCTGGCTGTGTCCACTCGCCCATGGGAGACGGGCAGGCATGGCGCAGTGTGGATCTGGCTGTGTACACTCACCCACGGGAGAAGGGCAGGCAGGGCGCAGTGCGGATCTGGCTGTGTCCACTCACCCACGGGAGACGGGCAGGCAGGGCGCAGTGCTGATCCGGCTGTGTCCACTCACCCACGGGAGATGGGCATAGACGGTGCCGTGTGGATCTGGCTATGTCCACTGACCCACGGCAGGCGGTCAGGCAGGGCGTAGTGCGGATCTGGCTGTGTCCACTCACCCACGGCAGACGGGAAGGCAGGGCGCAGTGTGGATCTGGCTGTGTCCTCTCACCCACGGCAGACGGGCAGACAGGGCGCAGTGCGGATCTGGCTGTGTCAACTCACCCACAGCAGACGGGCAGGCAGAGCGCAGTGCGGATATGGCTGTGTCCACTCGCCCACGGGAGACGGGCAGGCAGGGCGCAGTGCGGATCTGGCTGTGTCTACTCACCCACGGCAGGCGGTCAGGCAGGGCGCAGTGCGGATCTGGCTGTGTCCACTCACCCACGGCTGACGGTCAGGCAGGGCGCAGTGCGGATCTGGCTGTTTCCACTCACCCACGGCAGGCGGTCAGGCAGGGCGCAGTGTGGATCCGGCTGTGTCCACGCACCCACAGCAGGCAGTCAGCCAAGGCGCAGTGCGAATCTGGCTGTGTCCACTCACCCACGGCAGGTGGTCAGGCAGGGCGTAGTGCGGATCTGGCTGTGTCCACTCACCCACGGCAGACGGGCAGGCAGGGCGCAGTGTGGATCTGGCTGTGTCCACTCACCCACGGAAGACGGGCAGGCAGGGCGCAGTGCGATTTTGGCTGTGTCCACTCACCCACGGGAGACGGGCAGGCAGGGTGCAGTGCGTATCTGGCTGTGTCCACTCGCCCATGGGAGACGGGCAGGCATGGCGCAATGTGGATCTGGCTGTGTACACTCACCCACGGGAGACGGGCAGGCAGGGCGCAGTGCGGATCTGGCTGTGTCCACTCACCCACGGGAGACGGGCAGGCAGGGCGTAGTGCGGATCTGGCTGTGTCCACTCACCCACGGCAGACGGTCAGGCAGGGCGCAGTGCGGATCTGGCTGTGTCCACTCACCCACGGCAGGCGGTCAGGCAGGACGCAGTGCGGATCTGGCTGTGTCCACTCACCCACGGCAGGCGGTCAGGCAGGGTGCAGTGCGGATCTGGCTGTGTCCACTCACCCACGGCAGGCGGACAGGCAGGGCGCAGTGCGGAACTGGCTGTGTCCACTCACCCACGGCAGGTGGTCAGGCAGGGCGTAGTGTGGATCTGGCTGTGTCCACTCACCCACGGCAGACGGGCAGGCAGGGCACAGTGTGGATCTGGCTGTGTCCACTCACCCACGGCAGACGGTCAGGCAGGGCGCAGTGCGGATCTGGCTGTGTCCAATCACCCACGGCAGACGGTCAGGCAGGGCGCAGTGCGGATCTGGCTGTGTCCACTCACCCACAGCAGGCGGTCAGGCAGGGCGCAGTGCGGATCCGGCTGTGTCCACTCACCCACAGGAGATGGGCAGAGACGGTGCTGTGTGGATCTGGCTATGTCCACTGGCCCACGGCAGACGGGCAGGCAGGGCGCAGTACGGATCTGGCTGTGTCCACTCACCCACGGCAGGCAGTCAGGCAGGGCGCAGTGCGGATCTGGCTGTGTCCACTCACCCACGGCAGGCGGTCAGGTAGGGCGTAGTGCGGATCTGGCTGTGTCCACTCACCCAAGGCAGACGGGCAGGCAGGGCGCAGTGCGGATCCGGCTGTGTCCACTCACCCACGGGAGATGGGCAGAGACGGTGCTGTGTGGATCTGGCTATGTCCACTGACCGACGGCAGACGGGCAGGCAGGGTGCAGTACGGATCTGGCTGTGTCCACTCACCCACAGCAGGCGGTCAGGCAGGGTGCAGTGCGGATCTGGCTGTGTCCACTCACCCACGGGAGACGGGCAGGCAGGGCAGAGTGCGGATCTGGCTGTGTCCACTCACCCACGGGAGACGGGCAGGCAGGGCGCAGTGCGGATCTGGCTGTGTCCACTCACCCACGGGAGACGGGCAGGCAGGGCGCAGTGCGATTTTGGCTGTGTCCACTCACCCACGGGAGACGGGCAGGCAGGGTGCAGTGCGTATCTGGCTGTGTCCACTCGCCCATGGGAGACGGGCAGGCATGGCGCAGTGTGGATCTGGCTGTGTACACTCACCCACGGGAGAAGGGCAGGCAGGGCGCAGTGCGGATCTGGCTGTGTCCACTCACCCACGGGAGACGGGCAGGCAGGGCGCAGTGCTGATCCGGCTGTGTCCACTCACCCACGGGAGATGGGCATAGACGGTGCTGTGTGGATCTGGCTATGTCCACTGACCCACGGCAGGCGGTCAGGCAGGGCGTAGTGCGGATCTGGCTGTGTCCACTCACCCACGGCAGACGGGAAGGCAGGGCGCAGTGTGGATCTGGCTGTGTCCTCTCACCCACGGCAGACGGTCAGGCAGGGCGCAGTGCGGATCTGGCTGTGTCCACTCACCCACAGCAGACGGGCAGGCAGAGCGCAGTGCGGATATGGCTGTGTCCACTCGCCCACGGGAGACGGGCAGGCAGGGCGCAGTGCGGATCTGGCTGTGTCTACTCACACACGGCAGGCGGTCAGGCAGGGCGCAGTGCGGATCTGGCTGTGTCCACTCACCCACGGCTGACGGTCAGGCAGGGCGCAGTGCGGATCTGGCTGTGTCCACTCACCCACGGCAGGCGGTCAGGCAGGGCTCAGTGTGGATCCGGCTGTGTCCACGCACCCACAGCAGGCAGTCAGCCAGGGCGCAGTGCGAATCTGGCTGTGTCCACTCACCCACGGCAGGTGGTCAGGCAGGGCGTAGTGCGGATCTGGCTGTGTCCACTCACCCACGGCAGACGGGCAGGCAGGGCGCAGTGTGGATCTGGCTGTGTCCACTCACCCACGGGAGACGGGCAGGCAGAGCGCAGTGCGATTTTGGCTGTGTCCACTCACCCACGGGAGACGGGCAGGCAGGGTGCAGTGCGTATCTGGCTGTGTCCACTCGCCCATGGGAGACGGGCAGGCATGGCGCAATGTGGATCTGGCTGTGTACACTCACCCACGGGAGACGGGCAGGCAGGGCGCAGTGCGGATCTGGCTGTGTCCACTCACCCACGGGAGACGGGCAGGCAGGGCGCAGTGCGGATCCTGCTGTGTCCACTCACACACGGGAGATGGGCAGAGACGGTGCTGTGTGGATCTGGCTATGTCCACTGACCCACGGCAGGCGGTCAGGCAGGGCGTAGTGCGGATCTGGCTGTGTCCACTCACCCACGGAAGACGGGAAGGCAGGGCGCAGTGTGGATCTGGCTATGTCCTCTCACCCACGGCAGACGGTCAGGCAGGGCGCAGTGCGGATCTGGCTGTGTCCACTCACCCACAGCAGACGGGCAGGCAGGGCGCAGTGCAGATATGGCTGTGTCCACTCGCCCACGGGAGACGGGCAGGCAGGGCGCAGTGCGGATCTGGCTGTGTCTACTCACCCACGGCAGGCGGTCAGGCAGGGCACAGAGCGGATCTGGCTGTGTCCACTCACCCACGGCAGGCGGTCAGGCAGGGCGCAGTGTGGATCCGGCTGTGTCCACGCACCCACAGCAGGCGGTTAGCCAGGGCGCAGTGCGGATCTGGCTGTGTCCACTGACCCACGGCAGACGGGCAGGCAGGGCGCAGTACGGATCTAGCTGTGTCCACTCACCCACGGCAGGCGGTCAGACAGGGCACAGTGCGGATCTGGCTGTGTCCACTCACCCACGGCAGGCGGTCAGGCAGGGCGTAGTGCGGATCTGGCTGTGTCCACTCACCCACGGCAGACGGGCAGGCAGGGCACAGTGTGGACCTGGCTGTGTCCACTCACCCACGGCAGACGGTCAGGCAGGGCGCAGTGCGGATCTGGCTGTGTCCACTCACCCACGGCAGACGGTCAGGCAGGGCGCAGTGCGGATCTGGCTGTGTCCTCTCGCCCACGGGGGACGGGCAGGCAGGGCGCAGTGCCGATCTGGCTGTGTCCACTCACCCACGGCAGGCGGTCAGGCAGGGCGCAGTGCGGATCTGGCTGTGTCCACTCACCCACGGCAGACGGTCAGGCAGGGCACAGTGCGGATCTGGCTGTGTCCACTCACCCACGGCAGGCGGTCAGGCAGGGCGCAGTGCGGATCTGGCTGTGTCCACGCACCCACAGCAGGCGGTCAGCCAGGGCGCAGTGCGGATCTGGCTGTGTCCACTCACCCACGGCAGACGGTCAGGCAGGGCGCAGTACGGATCTGGCTGTGTCCACTCACCCACGGCAGACGGGCAGGCAGGGCGCAGTGGGGATCTGGCTGTGTCCACTCACCCAGGGGAGATGGGCAGAGACGGTGCTGTGTGGATCTGGCTATGTCCACTGACCCACGGCAGACGGGAAGGCAGGGCGCAGTACGGATTTTGCTGTGTCCACTCACCCACGGCAGGCGGTCAGGCAGGGCGCAGTACGGATCTGGCTGTGTCCACTCACCCACGGCAGACGGGCAGGCAGGGCACAGTACGGATCTGGCTGTGTCCACTCACCCACGGCAGGCGGTCAGGCAGGGTGCAGTGCGGATCTGGCTGTGTCCACTCACCCACGGGAGACGGGCAAGCAGGGCGCAGTGCGGATCTGGCTGTGTCCACTCACCCACGGGAGTTGGGCAGGCAGGGCGCAGTGCAGATCTGGCTGTGTCCACTCACCCACGGGAGACGGGCAGGCAGGGCGCAGTGCGTATCTGGCTGTGTCCACTCACCCACGGGAGACGGGCAGGCAGGGCGCAGTGCGGATCTGGCCGTGTCCACTCACCCACGGGAGACCGGCAGGCAGGGCGCAGTGCGGATCTGGCTGTGTCCACTCACCCACGGGAGACGGGCAGGCAGGGCGCAGTGCGGATCCGGCTGTGTCCACTCACCCACGGGGGATGGGCAGAGACGCTGCTGTGTGGATCTGGCTATGTCCACTGACCCACGGCAGACGGGCAGGCAGGGCGCAGTACGGATCTGGCTGTGTCCACTCACCCACGGCAGGCGGTCAGGCAGGGCGCAGTACGGACCTGGCTGTGTCCACTCACCCACGGGAGACGGGCAGGCAGGGCGCACTGCGGATCTGGCTGTGTCCACTCACCCACGGGAGACGGGCAGGCAGGGCGCAGTGCGGATCTGGCTGTGTCCACTCACCCACGGCAGACGGGCAGGCAGGGCGCAGTGCGGATATGGCTGTGTCCACTCACCCACGGCAGACGGTCAGGCAGTGCGCAGTGCGGATCTGGCTGTGTCCACTCACCCACGGGAGACGGGCAGGCAGGCGCAGTGCGGTTCTGGCTGTGTCCACTCACCCACGGGAGACGGGCAGTCAAGGCGCAGTGCGGATCTGGCTGTGTCCACTCACCCACTGGAGACGGGCAGAGAGGGTGCTGTGTGGATCTGGCTATGTCCACTGACCAACGGCAGATGGGCAGGCATTGCGCAGTACGGATCTGGCTGTGTCCACTCACCCACGGCAGGCGGTCAGGCAGTGCGCAGTGCGGATCTGGCTGTGTCCACTCACCCACGGGAGACGGGCAGGCAGGGCGCAGTGCGGATATGGCTGTGTCCACTCACCCACGGCAGACGGTCAGGCAGTGCGCAGTGCGGATCTGGCTGTGTCCACTCACCCACGGCAGACGGGCAGGCAGGGCGCAGTGCGGATATGGCTGTGTCCACTCACCCACGGCAGACGGTCAGGCAGTGCGCAGTGCGGATCTGGCTGTGTCCACTCACCCACGGGAGACGGGCAGGCAGGGCGCAGTGCGGATCTGGCTTTGTCCACTCACCCACGGGAGACGGGCATGCAGGGCGCAGTGCGGATCTGGCTGTGTCCACTCACCCACGGGAGACGGGCAGGAAGGGCGCAGGGCGGATCTGGCTGTGTCCACTAACCCACGGGAGATGGGCAGAGACGGTGCTGTGTGGATCTGGCTATGTCCACTGACCCACGGCAGACGGGCAGGCAGGGCGCAGTACGGATCTGGCTGTGTCCACTCACCCACGGCAGGCGGTCAGGCAGGGCGCAGTACGGACCTGGCTGTGTCCACTCACCCACGGGAGACGGGCAGGCAGGGCGCACTGCGGATCTGGCTGTGTCAACTCACCCACGGGAGACGGGCAGGCAGGGCGCAGTGCGGATCTGGCTGTGTCCACTCACCCACGGCAGACGGGCAGGCAGGGCGCAGTGCGGATCTCGCTGTGTCCACTCGCCCACGGGAGACGGGCAGGCAGGGCGCAGTGTGGATCTGGCTGTGACCTATCGCCCACGGCAGACGGGCAGGCAGGGCGCAGTGCGGATCTGGCTGTGTCCACTCACCCACGGCAGACGGTCAGGCAGGGCGCATTGCGGATCTGGCTGTGTCCACTCGCCCACGGCAGACGGGCAGGCAGGGCGCAGTGCGGATCCGGCTGTGTACACTCACCCACGGGAGACGGGCAGGCAGGGCGTAGTGCGGATCCGGCTGTGTCCACTCACCCACGGGAGACGGGCAGGCAGGGCACAGTGCGGATCCGGCTGTGTCCACTCACCCACGGCAGACGGTCAGGCAGGGCGCAGTGCGGATCTGGCTGTGTCCACTCACCCACGGCAGGCGGTCAGGCAGGGTGCTGTGCGGATCTGGCTATGTCCACGCACCCACATCAGGCGGTCAGCCAGTGCGCAGTGCGGATCTGGCTGTGTCCAGTCACCCACGGCAGACGGCAGGCAGGGTACAGTACGGATCTGGCTGTGTCCACTCACTTATGGCAGACGGGCAGGCAGGGCGCAGTGTGGATCTGGCTGTGTCCACTCACCCACGGCAGACGGTCAGGCAGGGCGCAGTGCGGATCTGGCTGTGTCCACTCACCCACGGCAGACGGGCAGGCAGGGCGCAGGGCGGATCTGGCTGTGTCCACTAACCCACGGGAGATGGGCAGAGACGGTGCTGTGTGGATCTGGCTATGTCCACTTACCCACGGCAGGCGGGCAGGCAGGGCGCAGTATGTATCTGGCTGTGTCCACTCACCCACGGCAGGCGGTCAGGCAGGGCGCAGTACGGATCTGGCTGTGTCCACTCACCCACGGGAGACGGGCAGGCAGGGTGCAATGCGGATTTGGCTGTGTCCACTCACCCACGGGAGATGGGCAGGCAGGGCGCAGTGCGGATCTGGCTGTGTCCACTCGCCCACGGGAGACGGGCAGGCAGGGCGCAGTGCGGATCTGGCTGTGTCCACTCACCCACGGGAGACGGGCAGGCAGGGCGCAGTGCGGATCTGGCTGTGTCCACTCACCAACGGGAGACGGGCAGGCAGGGTGCAGTGCGGATCCGGCTGTGTCCACTCACCCACGGGAGATGGGCAGAGACGATGCTGTGTGGATCTGGCTATGTCCACTGACCCACGGCAGACGGGCAGGCAGGGCGCAGTACGGATCTGGCTGTGTCCACTCACCCACGGCAGGCGGACAGGCAGGGCGCAGTGCGGGTCTGGCTGTGTCCACTCACCCACGGCAGGAGGTCAGGCAGGGCGTAGTGCGGATCTGGCTGTGTCCACCCACCCACGGCAGACGGGCAGGCAGGGCGCAGTGTGGATCTGGCTGTGTCCACTTACCCACGGCAGATGGTCAGGCAGGGCGCAGTACGGATCTGGCTGTGTCCACTCACGAAGGGCAGACCGGCAGGCAGGGCGCAGTGCGGATCTGGCTGTGTCCACTCGCCCACGGGAGACGGGCAGGCAGGGCGCAGTACGGATCTGGCTGTGTCCACTAACCCACGGCAGGCGGTCAGGCAGGGCGCAGTGCGGATCTGGCTGTGTCCACTCACCCACGGCAGACGGTCAGGCAGGGCGCAGTGCGGATCTGGCTGTATGCACTCACCCACGGCAGGCGGTCAGGCAGGGCGCAGTGTGGATCTGGCTGTGTCCACGCACCCACAGCAGGCGGTCAGCAAGGGCGCAGTGCGGATCTGGCTGTGTCCACTGACCCACGGCAGACGGGCAGGCAGGGCGCAGTTCGGATCTAGCTGTGTCCACTCACCCACGGCAGGCGGTCAGGCAGGGCGCAGTGCGTATCTGGCTGTGTCCACTCACCCACGGCAGGCGGTCAGGCAGGGCGTAGTGCGGATCTGGCTGTGTACACTCATTCACGGCAGACGGGCAGGCAGGGCGCAGTGTGGATCTGGCTGTGTCCACTCACCCACGGGAGACGGGTAGGAAGGGCGCAGTGCGGATCTGTCTTTGTCCACTCACCCACGGCAGGCGGTCAGGCAGGTTGCAGTGCGGATCTGGCTGTGTCCACTCACCCACGGGAGACGGGCAGGCAGGGCGCAGTGCGGATCTGGCTGTGTCCACTCACCCACGGCAGACGGTCAGGCAGGGCGCAGTGCGGATCTGGCTGTGTCCACTCACCCACGGCAGGCGGTCAGGCAGGGTGCAGTGCGGATCTGGCTGTGTCCACTCACCCACGGGAGACGGGCAGGCAGGGCGCAGTGCGGATATGGCTGTGTCCACTCACCCACGGGAGATGGGCAGGCAGGGCGCAGTGCGGATCTGGCTGTGTCCACTCACCCACGGGAGACGGGCAGGCAGGGCGCAGTGTGGATCTGGCTTTGTCCACTCACCCACGGGAGACGGGCAGGCAGGGTGCAGTGCGGATCTGGCTGTGTCCACTCACCCACGGCAGGCGGTCAGGCAGGGCGTAGTGCGGATCTGGCTGTGTCCACTCACCCACGGGAGATGGACAGGCAGGGCGCAGTGCGGATCTGGCTGTGTCCACTCACACACGGCCGACGGTCATGCAGGGCGCAGTGCGGATCTGGCTGTGTCCACTCAGCCACGGCAGGCGGTCAGGCAGGGCGCAGTGCGAATCTGGATGTTTCCACGCACCCACAGCAGGCGGTCAGTCAGGGCGCAGTGCGGATCTGGCTGTGTCCACTGACCCACGGCAGACGGGCAGGCAGGGCGCAGTACGGATCTTGCTGTGTCCCCAAACCCACGGCAGGCGGTCAGGCAGGGCGCAGTGCGGATCTGGCTGTGTCCACTCACCCACGGCAGGCGGTCAGGCAGGGCGTAGTGCGGATCTGGCTGTGTCCACTCACCCACGGCAGACGGGCAGGCAGGGCGCAGTGCGGATCCGGCTGTGTCCACTCACCCACGGCAGACGGTCAGGCAGGGCGCAGTGCAAATGTGGCTGTGTCCACTTGCCCACGGGAGACGGGCAGGCAGGGCGCAGTGCGGATCTGGCTGTGTCCACTCACCCACGGCAGGCGGTCAGGCAGGGCGCAGTGCGGATCTGGCTGTGTCCACTCGCCCACGAAGACGTGAGGCAGGGCCAGTGCGGATCTGGCTGTGTCCACTCACCCACGGGAGACGGGAAGGCAGGGCGCAGTGCGGATCTGGCTGTGTCCACTCACCCACGGGAGACGGGTAGGCAAGGCGCAGTGCGGATCTGGCTGTATCCACTCACCCACGGGAGACTGGCTGAGACGGTGCTGTGTGGATCTGGCTATGTCCACTGACCCACGGCAGATGGACAGGCAGGGCGCAGTACGGATCTGGCTGTGTCCACTCACCCACGGCAGGCGGTCAGGCAGGGTGCAGTGCGGATCTGGCTGTGTCCACTCACCCACGAGAGACGGGCAGGCAGGGCACAGTGCGGATCTGGCTGTGTCCACTCACCCACGGGAGACGGGCAGGCAGGGCGCAGTGCGGATCTGGCTGTGTCCACTAACCCACAGCAGACGGGCAGGCAGGGCGCAGTGCGGATATGGCTGTGTCCACTCGCCCACGGGAGACGGGCAGGCAGGGCGCAGTGCGGATCTGGCTGTGTCTACTCACCCACGGCAGGCGGTCAGGCAGGGCGCAGTGTGGATCTGGCTGTGTCCACTCACCCACGAGAGACGGGCAGGCAGGGCACAGTGCGGATCTGGCTGTGTCCACTCACCCACGGGAGACGGGCAGGCAGGGCGCAGTGCGGATCTGGCTGTGTCCACGCACCCACGGCAGGTGGTCAGGCAGGGCGTAGTGCGGATCTGGCTGTGTCCACTCACCCAGGGCAGGCGGGCAGGCAGGGCGCAGTGCGGATCTGGCTGTGTCCACTCACCCACGGCAGGCGGTCAGGCAGGGCGCAGTGCGGATCTGGCTGTGTCCACTCGCCCACGAAGACGTGAGGCAGGGCCAGTGCGGATCTGGCTATGTCCACTCACCCACGGGAGACGGGCAGGCAGGGCGCAGTGCGGATCTGGCTGTGTCCACTCACCCACGGGAGACTGGCTGAGACGGTGCTGTGTGGATCTGGCTATGTCCACTGACCCACGGCAGACGGACAGGCAGGGCACAGTACGGATCTGGCTGTGTCCACTCACCCACGGCAGGCGGTCAGGCAGGGTGCAGTGCGGATCTGGCTGTGTCCACTCACCCACGAGAGACGGGCAGGCAGGGCACAGTGCGGATCTGGCTGTGTCCACTCACCCACGGGAGACGGGCAGGCAGGGCGCAGTGCGGATCTGGCTGTGTCCACTAACCCACAGCAGACGGGCAGGCAGGGCGCAGTGCGGATATGGCTGTGTCCACTCGCCCACGGGAGACGGGCAGGCAGGGCGCAGTGCGGATCTGGCTGTGTCTACTCACCCACGGCAGGCGGTCAGGCAGGGCGCAGTGCGGATCTGGCTGTGTCCACTTACCCACGAGAGACGGGCAGGCAGGGCACAGTGCGGATCTGGCTGTGTCCACTCACCCACGGGAAACGGGCAGGCAGGGCACAGTGCGGATCTGGCTGTGTCCACTCACCCACGGCAGGCGGTCAGGCAGGGCGCAGTGCGGATCTGGCTGTGTCCACTCACCCACGGCAGACGGTCAGGCAGTGCGCCGTGCGGATCTGGCTGTGTCCACGCACCCACGGCAGACGGGCAGGCAGGGCGCAGTGCGGATCTGGCTGTGTCCACTCACACACGGCAGACGGTCAGGCATGGCGCAGTGCGGATCTGGCTGTGTCCAGGCACCCACAGCAGGCGGTCAGCCAGGGCGCAGTGCGGATCTGGCTGTGTCAACTGACCGACGGCACACGGGCAGGCAGGGCGCAGTACGGATCTGGCTGTGTCCACTCACCCACGGCAGGCGGTCAGGCAGGGCGCAGTGCGGATCTGGCTGTGTCCACTCACCCACGGCAGGCGGTCAGGCAGGGCGTAGTGCGGATCTGGCTGTGTCCAGGCACCCACGGCAGACGGGCAGGCAGGGCGCAGTGCGGATCCGGCTGTGTCCACTCACCCACGGGAGATGGGCAGAGACGGTGCTGTGTGGATCTGGCTATGTCTACTGACCCACGGCAGACGGGCAGGCAGGGCGCAGTACGGATCTAGCTGTGTCCACTCACCCACGGCAGGCGGTCAGGCAGGGCGTAGTGCGGATCTGGCTGTGTTCACTCACCCACGTCAGGCTGTCAGGCAGGGCGCAGTGCGGATCTGGCTGTGTCCACTCACCCACGGCAGGCGGTCAGGCAGGGAGCAATGTGGATCTGGCTGTGTCCACTCACACATGGCAGGCAGTCAGGCAGGGCATAGTGCGGATCTGGCTGTGTCCACTCACCCACGGCAGACGGGCAGGCAGGGTGCAGTGCGGATCCGGCTGTGTCCACTCACCCACGGGAGATGGGCAGAGACGGTGCTGTGTGGATCTGGCTATGTCCACTGACCCACGGCAGACGGGCAGGCAGGGCGCAGTACGGATCTGGCTGTGTCCACTCACCCACGGCAGGCGGTCAGGCAGGGCGCAGTGCGGATCTGGCCGTGTCCACTCACCCACGGCAGGCGGTCAGGCAGGGCGTAGTGCGGATCTGGCTGTGTCCACTCACCCACAAGAGACGGGCAGGCAAGGCGCAGTGTGGATCTGGCTGTGTTCACTCACCCACGGGAGATGGGCAGAGACGGTGCTGTGTGGATCTGGCTATGTCCACTTACCCACGGCAGGCGGGCAGGCAGGGCGCAGTACGGATCTGGCTGTGTCCACTCACCCACGGGAGACGGGCAGGCAGGGTGCAATGCGGATTTGGCTGTGTCCACTCACCCACGGGAGACGGGCAGGCAGGGCGCAGTGCGGATCTGGCTGTGTCCACTCGCCCACGGGACACGAGCAGGCAGGGCGCAGTGCGGATCTGGCTGTGTCCACTCACCCACGGGAGACGGGCAGGCAGGGCGCAGTGCAGATCTGGCTGTGTCCACTCACCAACGGGAGACGGGCAGGCAGGGCGCAGTGCGGATCCGGCTGTGTCCACTCACCCACGGGAGATGGGCAGAGACGATGCTGTGTGGATCTGGCTATGTCCACTGACCCACGGCAGACGGGCAGGCAGGGCGCAGTACGGATCTGGCTGTGTCCACTCACCCACGGCAGGCGGACAGGCAGGGCGCAGTGCGGGTCTGGCTGTGTCCACTCACCCACGGCAGGAGGTCAGGCAGGGCGTAGTGCGGATCTGGCTGTGTCCACCCACCCACGGCAGACGGGCAGGCAGGGCGCAGTGTGGATCTGGCTGTGTCCACTTACCCACGGCAGATGGTCAGGCAGGGCGCAGTGCGGATCTGGCTGTGTCCACTCACGAAGGGCAGACCGGCAGGCAGGGCGCAGTGCGGATCTGGCTGTGTCCACTCGCCCACGGGAGACGGGCAGGCAGGGCGCAGTACGGATCTGGCTGTGTCCACTAACCCACGGCAGGCGGTCAGGCAGGGCGCAGTGCGGATCTGGCTGTGTCCACTCACCCACGGCAGACGGTCAGGCAGGGCGCAGTGCGGATCTGGCTGTATCCACTCACCCACGGCAGGCGGTCAGGCAGGGCGCAGTGTGGATCTGGCTGTGTCCACGCACCCACAGCAGGCGGTCAGCCAGGGCGCAGTGCGGATCTGGCTGTGTCCACTGACCCACGGCAGACGGGCAGGCAGGGCGCAGTTCGGATCTAGCTGTGTCCACTCACCCACGGCAGGCGGTCAGGCAGGGCGCAGTGCGTATCTGGCTGTGTCCACTCACCCACGGCAGGCGGTCAGGCAGGGCGTAGTGCGGATCTGGCTGTGTACACTCATTCACGGCAGACGGGCAGGCAGGGCGCAGTGCAGATGTGGCTGTGTCCACTTGCCCACGGGAGACGGGCAGGAAGGGCGCAGTGCGGATCTGGCTGTGTCCACTCACCCACGGCAGGCGGTCAGGCAGGGCGCAGTGCGGATCTGGCTGTGTCCACTCGCCCACGAAGACGTGAGGCAGGGCCAGTGCGGATCTGGCTGTGTCCACTCACCCACGGGAGACGGGCAGGCAGGGCGCAGTGCGGATCTGGCTGTGTCCACTCACCCACGGGAGACGGGTAGGCAAGGCGCACTGCGGATCTGGCTGTGTCCACTCACCCACGGGAGACTGGCTGAGTCGGTGCTGTGTGGATCTGGCTATGTCCACTGACCCACGGCAGACGGACAGGCAGGGCGCAGTTCGGATCTGGCTGTGTCCACTCACCCACGGCAGGCGGTCAGGCAGGGTGCAGTGCGGATCTGGCTGTGTCCACTCACCCACGAGAGACGGGCAGGCAGGGCGCAGTGCGGATCTGGCTGTGTCCACTCACCCACGGGAGACGGGCAGGCAGGGCGCAGTGCGGATCTGGCTGTGTCCACTAACCCACAGCAGACGGGCAGGCAGGGCGCAGTGCGGATATGGCTGTGTCCACTCGCCCACGGGAGACGGGCAGGCAGGGCGCAGTGCGGATCTGGCTGTGTCTACTCACCCACGGCAGGCGGTCAGGCAGGGCGCAGTGCGGATCTGGCTGTGTCCACTCACCCACGAGAGACGGGCAGGCAGGGCACAGTGCGGATCTGGCTGTGTCCACTCACCCACGGGAGACGGGCAGGCAGGGCGCAGTGCGGATCTGGCTGTGTCCACGCACCCACGGCAGGTGGTCAGGCAGGGCGTAGTGCGGATCTGGCTGTGTCCACTCACCCACGGCAGACGGTCAGGCAGGGCGCAGTGCGGATCTGGCTGTGTCCACTCGCCCACGGCAGACGGGCAGGCAGGGCGCAGTGCGGATCTGGCTGTGTCCACTCACACACGGGAGACGGGCAGGCAGGGCGCAGTGCGGTTTTGGCTGTGTCCACTCACTCACAGTAGATGGGCAGGCAGGTCGCAGTGCGGATCTGGCTGTGTACACTCACCCACGGGAGACGGGCAGGCAGGGCGCAGTGCGGATCTGGCTGTGTCCACTCACCCACAACAGACGGGCAGGCAGGGCGCAGAGCGGATCCGGGTGTGACCACTCACCCACGGGAGATGGGCAGAGACGGTGCTGTGTGGATCTGGCTATGTCCACTGTCCCACGGCAGACGGGCAGGCAGGGCGCAGTACGGATCTGGCTGTGTCCACTCGCCCACAGGAGACGGGCAGGCAGGGCGCAGTGCGTATTTGGCTGTGTCCACTCGCCCACGGGAGACGGGCAGGCAGTGCGCAATGCGGATCTGGCTGTGTCCACTCACCCACGGCAGGCGGTCAGGCAGGGTGCTGTGCGGATCTGGAGATGTCCACGCACCCACAGCAGGCTGTCAGCCAGGGCGCAGTGCGGATCTGGCTGTGTCCAGACACCCACGGCAGACGGTCAGGCAGGGTGCAGTACGGATCTGGCAGTGTCCACTCACTTACGGCAGACGGGCAGGCAGGGCGCAGTGTGGATCTGGCTGTGTCCACTCACCCACGGCAGACGGTCAGGCAGGGCGCAGTGCGGATCTGGCTGTGTCCACTCACCCACGGCAGACGGGCAGGCAGGGCGCAGTGCAGATCTGGCTGTGTCCACTCGCCCACGGGAGACGGGCAGACAGGGCGCAGTGCGGATCTGGCTGTGTCCACTCACCCACGGCAGGCGGTCAGGCAGGGCGCAGTGCGGATATGGCTGTGTCCACTCACCCACGGCAGACGGTCAAGCAGTGCGCAGTGCGGATCTGGCTGTGTCCACTCACCCAAGGGAAACGGGCAGGCAGGGCGCAGTGCGGTTCTGGCTGTGTCCACTCACCCACGGGAGACGGGTAGTCAAGGCGCAGTGCGGATCTGGCTGTGTCCACTCACCCACTGGAGACTGGCAGAGAGGGTGCTGTGTGGATCTGGCTATGTCCACTGACCCACGGCAGATGGGCAGGCAGGGCGCAGTACGGATCTGGCTGTGTCCACTCACCCACGGCAGGCGGTCAGGCAGGGTGCAGTGCGGATCTGGCTGTGTCCACTCACCCACGGGAGACGGGCAGGCAGGGCGCAGTGCGGATCTGGCTGTGTCCACTCACCCACGGGAGACGGGCATGCAGGGCGCAGTGCGCATCTGGCTGTGTCCACTCTCCCACGGGAGACGGGTAGGAAGGGTGCAGTGCGGATCTGGCTGTGTCCACTCACCCACGGGAGACGGGCAGGAAGGGCGCAGGGCGGATCTGGCTGTGTCCACTAACCCACGGGAGATGGGCAGAGACGGTGCTGTGTGGATCTGGCTATGTCCACTGACCCACGGCAGACGGGCAAGCAGGGCGCAGTACGGATCTGGCTGTGTCCATTCACACACGGCAGGCGGTCAGGCAGGGCGCAGTACGGACCTGGCTGTGTCCACTCACCCACGGGAGACGGGCAGGCAGGGCGCACTGCGGATCTGGCTGTGTCCACTCACCCACGGGAGACGGGCAGGCAGGGCGCAGTGCGGATCTGGCTGTGTCCACTCACCCACGGCAGACGGGCAGGCAGGGTGCAGTGCGGATATGGCTGTGTCCACTCACCCACGGCAGACGGTCAGGCAGTGCGCAGTGCGGATCTGGCTGTGTTCACTCACCCACGGGAGACGGGCAGGCAGGGCGCAGTGCGGTTCTGGCTGTGTCCACTCACCCACGGGAGACGGGCAGTCAAGGCACAGTGCGGATCTGGCTGTGTCCACTCACCCACTGGAGACGGGCAGAGAGGGTGCTGTGTGGATCTGGCTATGTCCACTGACCCACGGCAGATGGGCAGGCAGTGCGCAGTACGGATCTTGCTGTGTCCACTCACCCACGGCAGGCGGTCAGGCAGGGTGCAGTGCGGATCTGGCTGTGTACACTCATTCACGGCAGACGGGCAGGCAGGGCGCAGTGTGGATCTGGCTGTGTCCACTCACCCACGGGAGACGGGTAGGAAGGGCGCCGTGCGGATCTGGCTTTGTCCACTCACCCACGGCAGACGGTCAGGCAGGGCGCAGTGCGGATCTGGCTGTGTCCACTCACCCACGGCAGACGGTCAGGCAGGGCGCAGTGCGGATCTGGCTGTGTCCACTCACCCACGGGAGACGGGCAGGCAGGGTGCAGTGCGGATCTGGCTGTGTCCACTCACCCACGGGAGACGGGCAGGCAGGGCGCAGTGCGGATCTGGCTGTGTCCACTCACCCACGGGAGACGGGCAGGCAGGGCGCAGAGCGGATCCGGCTGTGTCCACTCACCCACGGGAGATGGGCAGAGACGGTGCTGTGTGGATCTGGCTATGTCCACTGTCCCACGGCAGACTGGCAGGCAGGGCGCAGTACGGATCTGGCTGTGTCCACTCACCCACGGCAGGCGGACAGGCAGGGCGCAGTGCGGAACTAGCTGTGTCCACTCACCCACGGCAGGTGGTCAGGCAGGGCGTAGTGCGGATCTGGCTGTGTCCACTCACCCACGGCAGACGGGCAGGCAGGGCGCAGTGTGGATCTGGCTGTGTCCACTCACCCACGGCAGACGGTCAGGCAGGGCGCAGTGCGGATCTGGCTGTGTCCACTCACCAACGGCAGACGGGTAGGCAGGGCGCAGTACGGATCTAGCTGTGTCCACTCACCCACGGCAGGCGGTCAGGCAGGGCGCAGTGCGGATCTGGCTGTGTCCACTCACCCACGGCAGGAGGTCAGGCAGGGCGCGGTGCGGATCTGGCTGTGTCCACTCACCCACGGCAGACGGGCAGGCAGGGCGCGGTGTGGATCTGGCTGTGTCCACTCACCCACGACAGACGGTCAGGCAGGGCGCAGTGCGGATATGGCTGTGTCCACTCACCCACGGCAGGCGGTCAGGCAGGTTGCAGTGCGGATCTGGCTGTGTCCACTCACCCACGGGAGATGGGCAGGCAGGGCGCAGTGCGGATCTGGCTGTGTCCACTCACCCACGGGAGACGGGCAGGCAGGGCGCAGTGTGGATCTGGCTTTGTCCACTCACGCACGGGAGACGGGCAGGCAGGGTGCAGTGCGGATTTGGCTGTGTCCACTCACCCACGGGAGACGGGCAGGCAGGGCGCAGTGCGTATCTGGCTGTGTCCACTCACCCACGGGAGACGGGCAGGCAGGGCGCAGTGCGGATCTGGCTGTGTCCACTCACCCACGGGAGACGGGCAGGCAGGGCGCAGTGCGGATCTGGCTGTGTCCACTCACCCACGGGAGACGGGCAGGCAGGGCGCAGAGCGGATCCGGCTGTGTCCACTCACCCACGGGAGATGGGCAGAGATGGTGCTGTGTGGATCTGGCTATGTCCACTGACCCACGGCAGACGGGCAGGCAGGGTGCAGTACGGATCTGGCTGTGTCCACTCACCCAAGGCAGGCGGTCAGGCAGGGCGCAGTGCGGATCTGGCTGTGTCCACTCACCCACGGCAGGCGGTCAGGCAGGGCGTAGTGCGGATCTGGCTGTGTCCACTCACCCACGGGAGATGGGCAGGCAGGGCGCAGTGCGGATCTGGCTGTGTCCACTCACCCACGGCAGACGGTCATGCAGGGCGCATTGCGGATCTGGCTGTGTCCACTCAGCCACGGCAGGCGGTCAGGCAGGGCGCAGTGCGAATCTGGATGTTTCCACGCACCCACAGCAGGCGGTCAGTCAGGGCGCAGTGCGGATCTGGCTGTGTCCACTGACCCACGGCAGACGGGCAGGCAGGGCGCAGTGCGGATCTGGCTGTGTCCACTCACCCACGGCAGGCGGTCAGGCAGGGCGTAGTGCGGATCTGGCTGTGTCCACTCACCCACGGCAGACGGGCAGGCAGGGCGCAGTGCGGATCCGGCTGTGTCCACTCACCCACGGCAGACAATCAGGCAGGGCGCAGTGCAGATGTGGCTGTGTCCACTTGCCCACGGGAGACGGGCAGGCAGGGCGCAGTGCGGATCTGGCTGTGTCCACTCACCCACGGCAGGCGGTCAGGCAGGGCGCAGTGCGGATCTGGCTGTGTCCACTCGCCCACGAAGACGTGAGGCAGGGCCAGTGCGGATCTGGCTGTGTCCACTCACCCACGGGAGACGGGCAGGCAGGGCGCAGTGCGGATCTGGCTGTGTCCACTCACCCACGGGAGACGGGTAGGCAAGGCGCACTGCGGATCTGGCTGTGTCCACTCACCCACGGGAGACTGGCTGAGTCGGTGCTGTGTGGATCTGGCTATGTCCACTGACCCACGGCAGACGGACAGGCAGGGCGCAGTTCGGATCTGGCTGTGTCCACTCACCCACGGCATGCGGTCAGGCAGGGTGCAGTGCGGATCTGGCTGTGTCCACTCACCCACGAGAGACGGGCAGGCAGGGCACAGTGAGGATCTGGCTGTGTCCACTCACCCACGGGAGACGGGCAGGCAGGGCGCAGTGCGGATCTGGCTGTGTCCACTAACCCACAGCAGACGGGCAGGCAGGGCGCAGTGCGGATATGGCTGTGTCCACTCGCCCACGGGAGACGGGCAGGCAGGGCGCAGTGCGGATCTGGCTGTGTCTACTCACCCACGGCAGGCGGTCAGGCAGGGCGCAGTGCGGATCTGGCTGTGTCCACTCACCCACGAGAGACGGGCAGGCAGGGCACAGTGCGGATCTGGCTGTGTCCACTCACCCACGGGAGACGGGCAGGCAGGGCGCAGTGCGGATCTGGCTGTGTCCACGCACCCACGGCAGGTGGTCAGGCAGGGCGTAGTGCGGATCTGGCTGTGTCCACTCACCCACGGCAGACGGTCAGGCAGGGCGCAGTGCGGATCTGGCTGTGTCCACTCGCCCACGGCAGACGGGCAGGCAGGGCGCAGTGCGGATCTGGCTGTGTCCACTCACACACGGGAGACGGGCAGGCAGGGCGCAGTGTGGTTTTGGCTGTGTCCACTCACTCACAGGAGATGGGCAGGCAGGTCGCAGTGCGGATCTGGCTGTGTACACTCACCCACGGGAGACGGGCAGGCAGGGCGCAGTGCGGATCTGGCTGTGTCCACTCACCCACAACAGACGGGCAGGCAGGGCGCAGAGCGGATCCGGGTGTGACCACTCACCCACGGGAGATGGGCAGAGACGGTGCTGTGTGAATCTGGCTATGTCCACTGTCCCACGGCAGACGGGCAGGCAGGGCGCAGTACGGATCTGGCTGTGTCCACTCGCCCACAGGAGACGGGCAGGCAGGGCGCAGTGCGTATTTGGCTGTGTCCACTCGCCCACGGGAGACGGGCAGGCAGTGCGCAATGCGGATCTGGCTGTGTCCATCACCCACGGCAGGCGGTCAGGCAGGGTGCTGTGCGGATCTGGCTATGTCCACGCACCCACAGCAGGCTGTCAGCCAGGGCGCAGTGCGGATCTGGCTGTGTCCAGACACCCACGGCAGACGGTCAGGCAGGGTGCAGTACGGATCTGGCAGTGTCCACTCACTTACGGCAGACGGGCAGGCAGGGCGCAGTGTGGATCTGGCTGTGTCCACTCACCCACGGCAGACGGTCAGGCAGGGCGCAGTGCGGATCTGGCTGTGTCCACTCACCCACGGCAGACGGGCAGGCAGGGCGCAGTGCAGATCTGGCTGTGTCCACTCGCCCACGGGAGACGGGCAGACAGGGCGCAGTGCGGATCTGGCTGTGTCCACTCACCCACGGCAGGCGGTCAGGCAGGGCGCAGTGCGGATATGGCTGTGTCCACTCACCCACGGCAGACGGTCAAGCAGTGCGCAGTGCGGATCTGGCTGTGTCCACTCACCCAAGGGAAACGGGCAGGCAGGGCGCAGTGCGGTTCTGGCTGTGTCCACTCACCCACGGGAGACGGGTAGTCAAGGCTCAGTGCGGATCTGGCTGTGTCCACTCACCCACTGGAGACTGGCAGAGAGGGTGCTGTGTGATTCTGGCTATGTCCACTGACCCACGGCAGATGGGCAGGCAGGGCGCAGTACGGATCTGGCTGTGTCCACTCACCCACGGCAGGCGGTCAGGCAGGGTGCAGTGCGGATCTGGCTGTGTCCACTCACCCACGGGAGACGGGCAGGCAGGGCGCAGTGCGGATCTGGCTGTGTCCACTCACCCACGGGAGACGGGCATGCAGGGCGCAGTGCGCATCTGGCTGTGTCCACTCTCCCACGGGAGACGGGTAGGAAGGGTGCAGTGCGGATCTGGCTGTGTCCACTCACCCACGGGAGACGGGCAGGAAGGGCGCAGGGCGGATCTGGCTGTGTCCACTAACCCACGGGAGATGGGCAGAGACGGTGCTGTGTGGATCTGGCTATGTCCACTGACCCACGGCAGACGGGCAAGCAGGGCGCAGTACGGATCTGGCTGTGTCCATTCACACACGGCAGGCGGTCAGGCAGGGCGCAGTACGGACCTGGCTGTGTCCACTCACCCACGGGAGACGGGCAGGCAGGGCGCACTGCGGATCTGGCTGTGTCCACTCACCCACGGGAGACGGGCAGGCAGGGCGCAGTGCGGATCTGGCTGTGTCCACTCGCCCACGGCAGACGGGCAGGCAGGGCGCAGTGCGGATCTGGCTGTGTCCACTCACCCACGGGAGACGGGCAGGCAGGGCGCAGTGCGGTTTTGGCTGTGTCCACTCACTCACAGGAGATGGGCAGGCAGGTCGCAGTGCGGATCTGGCTGTGTACACTCACCCACGGGAGACGGGCAGGCAGGGCGCAGTGCGGATCTGGCTGTGTCCACTCACCCACAACAGACGGGCAGGCAGGGCGCAGAGCGGATCCGGGTGTGTCCACTCACCCACGGGAGATAGGCAGAGACGGTGCTGTGTGGATCTGGCTATGTCTACTGTCCCACGGCAGACAGGCAAGCAGGGCGCAGTACGGATCTGGCTGTGTCCACTCGCCCACAGGAGACGGGCAGGCAGGGCGCAGTGCGTATTTGGCTGTGTCCACTCGCCCACGGGAGACGGGCAGGCAGGGCGCAATGCGGATCTGGCTGTGTCCACTCACCCACGGCAGGCGGTCAGGCAGGGTGCTGTGCGGATCTGGCTGTGTCCACTCACCCACGGGAGACGGGTAGGAAGGGCGCAGTGCGGATCTGGCTGTGTCCACTCACCCACGGGAGACGGGCAGGAAGGGCTCAGGGCGGATCTGGCTGTGTCCACTAACCCACGGGAGATGGGCAGAGACGGTGCTGTGTGGATCTGCCTATGTCCACTGACCCACGGCAGACGGGCAGGCAGGGCGCAGTACGGATCTGGCTATGTCCACGCACCCACAGCACGCGGTCAGCCAGGGCGCAGTGCGGATCTGGCTGTGTCCAGTCACCCACGGCAGACGGTCAGGCAGGGTACAGTACGGATCTGGCTGTGTCCACTCACTTACGGCAGACGGGCAGGCAGGGCGCAGTGTGGATCTGGCTGTGTCCACTCACCCACGGCAGACGGTCAGGCAGGGCGTAGTGCGGATCTGGCTGTGTCCACTCACCCACGGCAGGCGGGCAGGCAGGGCGCAGTGAGGATCTGGCTGTGTCCACTCATTCACGGCAGACGGTCAGGCAGGGCACAGTGCGGATCTGGCTGTGTCCACTCGCCCACGGGAGACGGGCAGGCAGGGTGCAGTGCGGATCTGGCTGTGTCCACTCACCCACGGGAGACGGGCAGGCAGGGCGCAGGGCGGATCTGGCTGTGTCCACTAACCCACGGGAGATGGGCAGAGACGGTGCTGTGTGGATCTGGCTATGTCCACTTACCCACGGCAGACGGGCAGGCAGGGCGCAGTATGGATCTGGCTGTGTCCACTCACCCACGGCAGGCGGTCAGGTAGGGCGCAGTACGGATCTGGCTGTGTCCACTCACCCACGGGAGACGGGCAGGCAGGGCGCAGTGCGGATCTGGCTGTGTCCACTCACCCACGGGAGACGGGCAGGCAGGGCGCAGTGCGGATCTGGCTGTGTCCACTCACCCACGGGAGACGGTAAGGCAGGGCGCAGTGCGATTTTGGCTGTGTCCACTCAGTCACAGGAGATGGGCAGGCAGGTCGCAGTGCGGATCTGGCTGTGTCCACTCACCCACGGGAGACGGGCAGGCAGGGTGCAATGCGGATGTGGCTGTGTCCACTCACCCACGGGAGACGGGCAGGCAGGGCGCAGTGCGGATCTGGCTGTGTCCACTCGCCCACGGGAGACGGGCAGGCAGGGCGCAGTGCGGATCTGGCTGTGTCCACTCACCCACGGGAGACGGGCAGGTAGGGCGCAGTGCGGATCTGGCTGTGTCCACTCACCAACGGGAGACGGGCAGGCAGGGCGCAGTGCGGATCCGGCTGTGTCCACTCACCAACGGGAGATGGGCAGAGACGATGCTGTGTGGATCTGGCTATGTCCACTGACCCACGGCAGACGGGCAGGCAGGGCGCAGTACGGATCTGGCTGTGTCCACTCACCCACGGCATGCGGACAGGCAGGGCGCAGTGCGGGTCTGGCTGTGTCCACTCACCCACGGCAGGAGGTCAGGCAGGGCGTAGTGCGGATCTTGCTGTGTCCACTCACCCACGGCAGACGGGCAGGCAGGGCGCAGTGTGGATCTGGCTGTGTCCACTCACCCACGGCAGGCTCTCAGGCAGGGCGCAGTGCGGATCTGGCTGTGTCCACTCACCCACGGCAGACGGTCAGGCAGGGCGCCGTGCGGATCTGGCTGTGTCCACTCCCCCACGGCAGGCGGTCAGGCAGGGCGCAGTGCGGATCTGGCTGTGTCCACGCACCCACGGCAGGCGGTCAGCCAGGGCGCAGTGCGGATCTGGCTGTGTCCACTCACCCACGGCAGGCGGTCAGGCAGGGCCAGTGCGGATATGGCTGTGTCCACTCACCCACGGCAGACGGTCAGGAAGGGCGCAGTGCGGATCTGGCTGTGTCCACTCACCCACGGGAGACGGGCAGGCAAGGCGCAGTGCGGATCTTGTGTGTGCACTCACCCACGGGAGACGGGCAGAGACGGTGCTGTGTGGATCTGGCTATGTCCACTGACCCACGGCAGACGGGCGGGCAGGGCGCAGTATGGATCTGGCTGTGTCCACTCACCCACGGCAGGCGGTCAGGCAGGGTGCAGTGCGGATCTGGCTGTGTCCACTCACCCACGGGAGACGGGCAGGCAGGGCGCAGTGCGGATCTGGCTGTGTCCACTCACCCACGGGAGACGGGCAGGCAGGGCGCAGTGCGGATATGGCTGTGTCCACTCACCCACGGGAGACGGGCATAGACGGTGCTGTGTGGATCTGGCTATGTCCACTGTCCCACGGCAGACGGGCGGGCAGGGCGCAGTACGGATCTGGCTGTGTCCACTCACCCACGGCAGGCGGTCAGGGAGGGCGCAGTGTGGATATTGCTGTGTCCACTCACCCACGGCAGACGGTCAGGCAGGGGGCAGTGCGGATCTGGCTGTGTCCACTCACCCACGGCAGGCGGTTAGGCAGGGCCAGTGCGGATATGGCTGTGTCCACTCACCCACGGCAGACGGTCAGGCAGGGCGCAGTGCGGATCTGGCTTTGTCCACACACCCACGGGAGACGGGAAGGCAGGGCGCAGTGCGGATCTGGCTGTGTCCACTCACCCACGGGAGACGGGCAGGCAAGGCGCAGTGCGGATCTTGTGTGTGCACTCACCCACGGGAGACGGGCAGAGACGGTGCTGTGTGGATCTGGCTATGTCCACTGACCCACGGCAGACGGGCGGGCAGGGCACAGTACGGATCTGGCTGTGTCCACTCAACCACGGCAGGCGGTCAGGCAGGGTGCAGTGCGGATATGGCTGTGTCCACTCACCCACGGAAGACGGGCAGGCAGGGCGCAGTGCGGATCTGGCTGTGTCCACTCACCCACGGGAGACGGGCAGGCAGGGCGCAGTGCGGATCTGGCTGTGTCCACTCACCCACGGGAGACGGGCAGAGACTGTGCTGTGTGGATCTGGCTATGTCCACTGTCCCACGGCAGACGGGCGGGCAGGGCGCAGTACGGATCTGGCTGTGTCCACTCACCCACGGCAGGCGGTCAGGGAGGGCGCAGTGTGGATATTGCTGTGTCCACTCACCCACGGCAGACGGTCAGGCAGGGGGCAGTGCGGATCTGGCTGTGTCCACTCACCCACGGGAGACGGGCAGAGACGGTGCGGTGTGGATCTGGCTATGTCCACTGACCCACGGCAGGCAGTCAGGCAGGGCGCAGTGCGGATCTGGCTGTGTCCACTCACCCACGGCAGACGGTCAGGCAGGGCGCAGTGCGGATCTGGCTGTGTCTACTCACCCACGGCTGGCGGTCAGGCAGGGCGCAGTGCGGATCTGGCTGTGTCCACGCACCCACGGCAGGCGGTCAGCCAGGGCGCAGTGCGGATCTGGCTGTGTCCACTGACCCACGGCAGATGGGCAGGCAGGGCGCAGTGCGGATCTGGCTGTGTCCACTCACCCACGGGAGACGGGCAGTCAGGGTGCAGTGCGGATTTGACTGTGTCCACTCACCCACGGCAGGCGGTCAGGCAGGGCGCAGTGCGGATCTGGCTGTGTCCACTCACCCACGGCAGACGGGCAGGCAGGGCGCAGTGCGGATCTGGCTGTGTCCACTGACCCACGGCAGACGGTCAGGCAGGGCGTAGTGCGGATCTGGCTGTGTCCACTCACCCACGGCAGACGGGCAGGCAGGGCGCAGTGCGGATCTGGCTGTGTCCACTCACCCACGGGAGACGGGCAGGCAGGGCGCAGTGCGGATCCGGCATGTCCACTCACCCACGGGAGATGGGCAGAGACGGTGCTGTGTGGATCTGGCTATGTCCACTGACCCACGGCAGACGGGCAGGCAGGGCGCAGTACGTGTCTGGCTGTGTCCACTCACCCACGGCAGACGGGCAGGCAGAGCGCAATGCAGATCTGGCTGTGTCCACTCACCCACGGCAGACGGTCAGGCAGGGCGCATGGCGGATCTGGCTGTGTCCAATCACCCACGGCAGATGGGCAGGCAGGGCGCAGTACGGATCTGGCTGTGTCCACTCGCCCACGGGAGACGGGCAGGCACGGCGCAGTGCGGATCTGGCTGTGTCCACTCACACACGGCAGGCTGTCAGGCAGGGCGCAGTGCGGATATGGCTGTGTCCACTCACCCAAGGCAGACGGTCAGGCAGGGCGCCGTGCGGATCTGGCTGTGTCCATTCACCCACGGCAGGCGGTCAGGCTGGGCGCAGTGCGGATCTGGCTGTGTCCACGCACCCACAGCAGGCGGTCAGCCAGGGCGCAGTGCGGATCTGTCTGTGTCCACTCACCCACGGCAGGCGGTCAGGCAGGGCCAGTGCGGATATGGCTGTGTCCACTCACCCATGGCAGACGGTCAGGCAGGGCGCAGTGCGGATCTGGCTGTGTCCACACACCCACGGGAGACGGGCAGGCAGGGCGCAGTGCGGATCTGGCTGTGTCCACTCACCCACGGGAGACGGGCAGGCAAGGCGCAGTGCGGATCTTGTGTGTGCACTCACCCACGGGAGACGGGCAGAGACAGTGCTGTGTGGATCTGGCTATGTCCACTGACCCAAGGCAGACGGGCGGGCAGGGCGCAGTACGGATCTGGCTGTGTCCACTCACCCACGGCAGGCGGTCAGGCAGGGTGCAGTGCGGATCTGGCTGTGTCCACTCACCCACGAGAGACGGGCAGGCAGGGCGCAGTGCGGATCTGGCTGTGTCCACTCACCCACGGGAGACAGGCAGGCAGGGCGCAGTGCGGATCTGGCTGTGTCCACTCACCCACGGGAGACGGGCAGAGACGGTGCTGTGTGGATCAGGCTATGTCCACTGACCCACGGCAGACGGGCGGGCAGGGCGCAGTACGGATCTGGCTGTGTCCACTCACCCACGGCAGGCGGTCAGGGTGGGCGCAGTGCGGATATTGCTGTGTCCACTCACCGACGGCAGACAGTCAGGCAGGGGGCAGTGCGGATCTGGCTGTGTCCACTCACCCACGGGAGACGGGCAGGCACGGCGCAGTGCGGATCTGGCTGTGTCCACTCACACACGGCAGGCTGTCAGGCAGGGCGCAGTGCGGATATGGCTGTGTCCACTCACCACTGCAGACGGTCAGGCAGGGCGCCGTGCGGATCTGGCTGTGTCCACTCACCCACGGCAGGCGGTCAGGCGGGGCGCAGTGCGGATCTGGCTGTGTCCACTCACCCACGGGAGATGGGCAGGCAGGGCGCAGTGCAGATCTGGCTGTGTCCAGTCACCCACGGGAGACGGGCAGGCAGGGCGCAGTGCGTATCTGGCCGTGTCCACTCGCCCACGGGAGACGGGCAGGCAGGGCGCAGTGCGGATCTGGCCGTGTCCACTCACCCACGGGAGACCGGCAGGCAGGGCGCAGTGCGGATCTGGCTGTGTCCACTCACCCACGAGAGACAGGCAGGCAGGGCGCAGTGCGGATCTGGCTGTGTCCACTCACCGACGGGAGACGGGCAGGCAAGGCGCAGTACGGATCTGGCTGTGTACACTCACCCACGGGAGACGGGCAGGCAGGGCGCAGTGCGGATCTGGCTATGTCCACTCACCCACGGGAGACGGGCAGGCAGGGCGCAGTGCGGATCTGGCTGTGTCCACTCGCCCACGGGAGACGGGCAGGCAGGGCGCAGTGCGGATCCGGCTGTGTCCACTCACCCACGGGAGATGGGCAGAGACGGTGCTGTGTGGATCTGGCTATGTCCACTGACCCACGGCAGACGCGAAGGCAGGGCGCAGTATGGATCTGGCTGTGTCCACTCACCCACGGCATGAGGTCAGGCAGGGCGCAGTACGGATCTGGCTGTGTCCACTCACCCACGGCAGACGGGCAAGCAGGGCGCAGTGCGGATCTGGCTGTGTCCAGTCACCCACGGCAGGAGGTCAGGCAGGGCGCAGTACGGATCTGGCTGTGTCCACTCACCCACGGGAGACGGGCAAGCAGGGCGCAGTGCGGATCTGGCTGTGTCCACTCACCCACGGGAGATGGGCAGGCAGGGCGCAGTGCAGATCTGGCTGTGTCCACTCACCCACGGGAGACGGGCAGGCAGGGCGCAGTGCGGATTTGGCTGTGTCCACTCACCCACGGGAGACGGGCAGGCAGGGCGCAGTGCGTATCTGGCTGTGTCCACTCACTCACGGGAGACGGGCAGGCAGGGCGCAGTGCGGATCTGGCCGTGTCCACTCACCCACGGGAGGCGGTCAGGCAGGGCGCAGTGCGGATCTGGCTGTGTCCACGCACCCACAGCAGGCGGTCAGCCAGGGCGCAGTGCGGATCTGGCTGTGTCCACTCACCCACGGCAGGCGGTCAGGCAGGGCCAGTGCGGATATGGCTGTGTCCACTCACCCACGGCAGACGGTCAGGCAGGGCGCAGTGCGGATCTGGCTTTGTCCACAAACCCACGGGAGACGGGCAGGCAGGGCGCAGTGCGGATCTGGCTGTGTCCACTCACCCACGGGAGACGGGCAGGCAAGGCGCAGTGCGGATCTTGTGTGTGCACTCACCCACGGGAGACGGGCAGAGACGGTGCTGTGTGGATCTGGCTATGTCCACTGACCCACGGCAGACGGGCGGGCAGGGCGCAGTACAAATCTGGCTGTGTCCACTCACCCACGGCAGGCGGTCAGGCAGGGTGCAGTGCGGATCTGGCTGTGTCCACTCACCCACGGGAGACGGGCAGGCAGGGCGCAGTGCGGATCTGGCTGTGTCCACTCACCCACGGGTGACGGGCAGGCAGGGCGCAGTGCGGATCTGGCTGTGTCCACTCACCCACGGGAGACGGGCAGAGACGGTGCTGTGTGGATCAGGCTATGTCCACTGACCCACGGCAGACGGGCGGGCAGGGCGCAGTACGGATCTGGCTGTGTCCACTCATCCACGGCAGGCGGTCAGGGAGGGCGCAGTGCGGATATTGCTGTGTCCACTCACCCACGGCAGACGGTCAGGCAGGGGGCAGTGCGGATCTGGCTGTGTCCACTCACCCACGGGAGACGGGCAGGCAAGGCGCAGTGCGTATCTGGCTGTGTCCACTCGCCCATGGGAGACGGGCAGGCACGGCGCAGTGCGGATCTGGCTGTGTCCACTCACACACGGCAGGCTGTCAGGCAGGGCGCAGTGTGGATATGGCTGTGTCCACTCACCCACGGCAGACGGTCAGGCAGGGCGCCGTGCGGATCTGGCTGTGTCCACTCACCCACGGCAGGCGGTCAGGCAGGGCGCAGTGCGGATCTGGCTGTGTCCACTCACCCACGGGAGATGGGCAGGCAGGGCGCAGTGCAGATCTGGCTGTGTCCAGTCACCCACGGGAGACGGGCATGCAGGGCGCAGTGCGGATTTGGCTGTGTCCACTCACCCACGGGAGACGGGCAGGCAGGGCGCAGTGCGTATCTGGCTGTGTCCACTCGCCCACGGGAGACGGGCAGGCAGGGCGCAGTGCGGATCTGGCTGTGTCCACTCGCCCACGGGAGACGGGCACGCAGGGCGCAGTGCGGATCCGGCTGTGTCCACTCACCCACGGGAGATGGGCAGAGACGGTGCTGTGTGGATCTGGCTATGTCCACTGACCCACGGCAGACGCGAAGGCAGGGCGCAGTACGGATCTGGCTGTGTCCACTCACCCACGGCACGAGGTCAGGCAGGGCACAGTACGGATCTGGCTGTGTCCACTCACCCACGGCAGACGGGCAGGCAGGGCGCAGTACGGATC
The DNA here is from genome assembly GCF_040939455.1 of Microcebus murinus. Lineage (NCBI taxonomy): Eukaryota > Metazoa > Chordata > Mammalia > Primates > Cheirogaleidae > Microcebus > Microcebus murinus. Next base: position 30,760,722 of record NC_134125.1, on the reverse strand, counting down.
TGGCTGTGTCCACTCACCCACGGCAGGAGGTCAGGCAGGGCGCAGTACGGATCTGGCTGTGTACACTCACCCACGGCAGACGGGCAGGCAGGGCGCAGTACGGATCTGGCTGTGTCCACTCACCCACGGCAGGCGGTCAGGCAGGGTGCAGTGCGGATCTGGCTGTGTCCACTCACCCACGGGAGACGGGCAAGCAGGGCGCAGTGCGGATCTGGCTGTGTCCACTCACCCACGGGAAATGGGCAGGCAGGGCGCAGTGCAGATCTGGCTGTGTCCACTCACCCACGGGAGACGGGCAGGCAGGGCGCAGTGCGGATTTGGCTGTGTCCACTCACCCACGGGAGACGGGCAGGCAGGGCGCAGTGCGGATCTGGCTGTGTCCACTCGCCCACGGGAGACGGGCAGGCAGGGCGCAGTGCGGATCCGGCTGTGTCCACTCACCCACGATGAGATGGGCAGAGACGGTGCTGTGTGGATCTGGCTATGTCCACTGACCCACGGCAGACGGGAAGGCAGGGCGCAGTACGGATCTGGCTGTGTCCACTCACCCACGGGAGACGGGCAAGCAGGGCGCAGTGCGGATCTGGCTGTGTCCACTCACCTACGGCAGGAGGTCAGGCAGGGCGCAGTACGGATCTGGCTGTGTCCACTCACCCACGGCAGACGGGCAGGCAGGGCGCAGTACGGATCTGGCTGTGTCCACTCACCCACGGGAGACGGGCAAGCAGGGCGCAGTGCGGATCTGGCTGTGTCCACTCACCCACGGGAGATGGGCAGGCAGGGCGCAGTGCAGATCTGGCTGTGTCCACTCACCCACGGGAGACGGGCAGGCAGGGCGCAGTGCGGATTTGGCTGTGTCCACTCACCCACGGGAGACGGGCAGGCAGGGCGCAGTGCGTATCTGGCTGTGTCCACTCGCTCACGGGAGACGGGCAGGCAGGGCGCAGTGCGGATCTGGCCGGGTCCACTCACCCACGGCAGACGGTCAGGCAGGGCGCAGTGCGGATCTGGCTGTGTCCACGCACCCACAGCAGGCGGTCAGCCAGGGCGCAGTGCGGATCTGGCTGTGTCCACTCACCCACGGCAGGCGGTCAGGCAGGGCCAGTGCGGATATGGCTGTGTCCACTCACCCACGGCAGACGGTCAGGCAGGGCGCAGAGCGGATTTGGCTTTGTCCACACACCCACGGGAGATGGGCAGCCAGGGCGCAGTGCGGATCTGGCTGTGTCCACTCACCCACGGGAGACGGGCAGGCAAGGCGCAGTGCGGATCTTGTGTGTGCACTCACCCACGGGAGACGGGCAGAGACGGTGCTGTGTGGATCTGGCTATGTCCACTGACCCACGGCAGACGGGCGGGCAGGGCGCAGTACGGATCTGGCTGTGTACACTCACCTACGGCAGGCGGTCAGGGAGGGCGCAGTGCGGATATTGCTGTGTCCACTCACCCACGGGAGACGGGCAGAGACGGTGCTGTGTGGATCTGGCTATGTCCACTGACCCACGGAAGGCGGTCAGGCAGGGCGCAGTGCGGATATGGCTGTGTCCACTCACCCATGGCAGACTGTAAGGCAGGGGGCAGTGCGGATCTGGCTGTGTCCACTCACCCACGGGAGACGGGCAGGCAGGGCGCAGTGCGGATCTGGCTGTGTCCACTCACCCACGGGACACGGGCAGGCAAGGCGCAGTGCGTATCTGGCTGTGTCCACTCTCCCACGGGAGATGAGCAGGCAGGGCGCAGTGTGGATCTGGCTGTGTCCACTCGCCCACGGAAGACGGGCAGTCAGGGTGCAGTGCGGATTTGGCTGTGTCCACTCACCCACGGCAGGCGGTCAGGCAGGGCGCAGTGCGGATCTGGCTGTGTCCACTCACCCACGGCAGACGGTCAGGCAGGGCGCAGTGCGGATCTGGCTGTGTCCACTCACCCACGGCAGGCGGTCAGGCAGGGCGCAGTGCGGATCTTCCTGTGTCCACGCACCCACAGCAGGCGGTCAGCCAGGGCGCAGTGCGGATCTGGCTGTGTCCACTGACCCACGGCAGACGGGCAGGCAGGGCGCAGTGCGGATCTGGCTGTGTCCACTCACCCACGGAAGACGGGCAGTCAGGGTGCAGTGCGGATTTGGCTGTGTCCACTCACCCACGGCAGGCGGTCAGGCAGGGCGCAGTGCGGATCTGGCTGTGTCCACTCACCCACGGCAGACGGTCAGGCAGGGCGCAGTGCGGATCTGGCTGTGTCCACTCACCCACGGGAGATGGGCAGGCAGGGCGCAGTGCGGATCTGGCTGTGTCCACTCACCCACGGCAGACGGTCAGGCAGGGCGTAGTGCGGATCTGGCTGTGTCCACTGACCCACGGCAGACGGGCAGGCAGGGCGCAGTGCGGATCTGGCTGTGTCCACTCACCCATGGGAGACGGGCAGGCAGGGCGCAGTGCGGATCCGGCATGTCCACTCACCCACGGGAGATGGGCAGGCAGAGCGCAGTGCGGATCTGGCTGTGTCCACTCACCCACGGCAGACGGTCAGGCAGGGCGCAGTGCGGATCTGGCTGTGTCCACTCACCCACGGCAGACGGGCTGGCAGGGCGCAGTGCGGATCTGGCTGTGTCCACTCGCCCACGGGAGATGGGCAGGCACGGCGCAGTGCGGATCTGGCTGTGTCCACTCACACACGGCAGGCTATCAGGCAGGGCGCAGTGCGGATATGGCTGTGTCCACTCACCCACGGCAGATGGTCAGGCAGGGCGCCGTGCGGATCTGGCTGTGTCCACTCACCCACGGCAGGCGGTCAGGCTGGGAACAGTGCGGATCTGGCTGTGTCCACGCACCCACAGCAGGCGGTCAGCCAGGGTGCAGTGCAGATCTGTCTGTGTCCACTCACCCACGGCAGGCGGTCAGGCAGGGCCAGTGCGGATATGGCTGTGTCCACTCACCCACGGCAGACGGTCAGGCAGGGCACAGTGCGGATCTGGCTGTGTCCACACACCCACGGGAGACGGGCAGGCAGGGCGCAGTGCGGATCTGGCTGTGTCCACTCACCCACGGGAGACGGGCAGACAAGGCGCAGTGCGGATCTTGTGTGTGCACTCACCCACGGGAATCGGGCAGAGACGGTGCTGTGTGGATCTGGCTATGTCCACTGACCCACGGCAGACGGGCGGGCAGGGAGCAGTACGGATCTGGCTGTGTCCACTCACCCACGGCAGGCGGTCAGGCAGGGTGCAGTGCGGATCTGGCTGTGTCCACTCACCCACGGGAGACGGGCAGGCAGGGCGCAGTGCGGATCTGGCTGTGTACACTCACCCACGGGAGACGGGCAGGCAGGGCGCAGTGCGGATCTGGCTGTGTCCACTCACCCACGGGAGACGGGCAGAGACGGTGCTGTGTGGATCTGGCTATGTCCACTGACCCACGGCAGATTGGCGGGCAGGGCGCAGTACGGATCTGGCTGTGTCCACTCACCCAAGCAGGCGGTCAGGGAGGGCGCAGTGCGGATATTGCGGTGTCCACTCACCCACGGCAGACGGTCAGGCAGGGGGCAGTGCGGATCTGGCTGTGTCCACTCACCCACGGGAGATGGGCAGAGACGGTGCTGTGTGGATCTGGCTATGTCCACTGACCCACGGCAGGCGGTCAGGCAGGGCGCAGTGCGGATATGGCTGTGTCCACTCACCCACGGCAGACTGTCAGGCAGGGGGCAGTGCGGATCTGGCTGTGTCCACTCACCCACGGGAGACGGGCCGGAAGGGCGCAGTGCGGATCTGGCTGTGTCCACTCACCCACGGGAGACGGGCAGGCAATGCGCAGTGCGGATCTGGCTGTGTCCACTCACCCACGGGAGAAGGGCAGGCAGGGCGCAATGCGGATCTGGCTGTGTCCACTCACCCACGGCAGGCGGTCAGGCAGGGCGCAGTGCGGATCTGGCTGTGTCCACGCACCCCACGGCAGGCGGTCAGCCAGAGCGCAGTGCGGATCTGGCAGTGTCCACTGACCCACGGCAGACTGGCAGGCAGGGCGCAGTGCGGATCTGGCTGTGTCCAATCACCCACGGGAGACGGGCAGGCAGGGCGCAGTGCGGATCTGGTTGTGTCCACTCACCCACGGGAGATGGGCAGGCAGGGCGCAGTGAGGATCTGGCTGTGTCCACTCACCCACGGCAGACGGTCAGGCAGGGCGTAGTGCGGATCTGGCTGTGTCCACTCACCCACGGCAGACGGGCAGGCAGGGCGCAGTGCGGATCTGGCTGTGTCCACTCACCCACGTGAGACGGGCAGGCAGGGCGCAGTGCTGATCCGGCATGTCCACTCACCCACGGGAGATGGGCAGAGACGGTGCTGTGTGGATCTGGCTATGTCCACTGACCCACGGCAGACGGGCAGGCAGGGCGCAGTACGGATCTGGCTGTGTCCACTCACCCACGGCAGGCGGTCAGGCAGGGCTCAGTGCGGATCTGGCTGTGTCCACTCACCCACGGCAGGCGGTCAGGCAGGGCGTAGTGCGGATCTGGCTGTGTCCACTCACCCACGGAAGACGGGCAGGCAGGGCGCAGTGCGGATCCGGCTGTGTCCACTCACCCACGGGCGATGGGCAGAGACGGTGATGTGTGGATCTGGCTATGTCCACTGACCCACGGCAGACGGGCAGGCAGGGCGCAGTACGGATCTGGCTGTGTCCACTCACCCACGGCAGGCGGTCAGGCAGGGCGCAGTGCGGATCTGGCTGTGTCCTCTCGCCCACGGGAGACGGGCAGGCAGGGCGCAGTGCCGATATGGCTGTGTCCACTCACCCACGGCAGGCGGTCAGGCAGGGCGCAGTGCGGATCTGGCTGTGTCCACTCACCCACGGCAGACGGTCAGGCAGGGCACAGTGCGGATCTGGCTGTGTCCACTCACCCACGGCAGGCGGTCAGGCAGGGCGCAGTGCGGATCTGGTTGTGTCCATGCACCCACAGCAAGCGGTCAACCAGGGCGCAGTGCGGATCCGGGTGTGTCCACTCACCCACGGGAGATGGGCAGAGACGGTGCTGTGTGGATCTGGCTATGTCCACTGACCCACGGCAGACGGGCAGGCAGGGCGCAGTACGGATCTGGCTGTGTCCACTCACCCACGGCAGGCGGTCAGGCAGGGCGCAGTGCGGATCTGGCCGTGTCCACTCACCCACGGCAGGCGGTCAGGCAGGGCGTAGTGCGGATCTGGCTGTGTCCACTCACCCACGGCAGGCGGTCAGGCAGGGCGCAGTGCGGATCTGGCTGTGTCCACGCACCCACAGCTGGCGGTCAGCCAGGGCGCAGTGCGGATCTGGCTGTGTCCACTCACACACGGCAGGCGGTCAGGCAGGGCCAGTACGGATATGGCTGTGTCCACTCACCCACGGCAGACGGTCAGGCAGTGCGCAGTGCGGATCTGGCTGTGTCCACACACCCACGGGAGACGGACAGGCAGGGCACAGTGCGGATCTGGCTGTGTCCACTCACCCACGGGAGACGGGCAGGCAAGGCGCAGTGCGGATCTTGTGTGTGCACTCACCCACGGGAGACGGGCAGAGACGGTGCTGTGTGGATCTGGCTATGTCCACTGACCCACGGCAGACGGGCGGGCAGGGCGCAGTACGGATCTGGCTGTGTCCACTCACCCACGGCAGGCGGTCAGTTAGGGTGCAGTGCGGATCTGGCTGTGTCCACTCACCCACGGCAGGCGGTCAGGCAGGGCCAGTACGGATATGGCTGTGTCCACTCACCCACGGCAGACGGTCAGGCAGGGCGCTGTGCGGATCTCGCTGTGTCCACACACCCACGGGAGACGGGCAGGCAGGGCGCAGTGCGGATCTGGCTGTGTCCACTCACCCACTGGAGACGGGCAGGCAAGGCGCAGTGCGGATCTTGTGTGTGCACTCACCCACGGGAGACGGGCAGAGACGGTGCTGTGTGGATCTGGCTATGTCCACTGACCCACGGCAGACGGACGGGCAGGGCGCAGTACGGATCTGGCTGTGTCCACTCAAACACGGCAGGCGGTCAGGCAGGGCGCAGTGCGGATCTGGCTGTGTCCACTCACCCACGGCAGACGGTCAGGCAGGGCACAGTGCGGATCTGGCTGTGTCCACTCACCCACGGCAGGCGGTCAGGCAGGGCGCAGTGCGGATCTGGTTGTGTACATGCACCCACAGCAGGCGGTCAACCAGGGCGCAGTGCGGATCCGGCTGTGTCCACTCACCCACGGGAGATGGGCAGAGACGGTGCTGTGTGGATCTGGCTATGTCCACTGACCCACGGCAGACGGGCAGGCAGGGCGCAGTACGGATCTGGCTGTGTCCACTCACCCACGGCAGGCGGTCAGGCAGGGCGCAGTGCGGATCTGGCTGTGTCCACTCACCCACGGCAGGCGGTCAGGCAGGGCGTAGTGCGGATCTGGCTGTGTCCACTCACCCACGGCAGGCGGTCAGGCAGGGCGCAGTGCGGATCTGGCTGTGTCCACGCACCCACAGCTGGCGGTCAGCCAGGGCGCAGTGCGGATCTGGCTGTGTCCACTCACACACGGCAGGCGGTCAGGCAGGGCCAATACGGATATGGCTGTGTCCACTCACCCACGGCAGACGGTCAGGCAGTGCGCAGTGCGGTTCTGGCTGTGTCCACACACCCAAGGGAGACGGGCAGGCAGGGCACAGTGCGGATCTGGCTGTGTCCACTCACCCACGGGAGACGGGCAGGCAAGGCGCAGTGTGGATCTTGTGTGTGCACTCACCCACGGGAGACGGGCAGAGACGGTGCTGTGTGGATCTGGCTATGACCACTGACCCACGGCAGACGGGCGGGCAGGGCGCAGTACGGATCTGGCTGTGTCCACGCACCCACAGCAGGCGGTCAGGGAGGGCGCAGTGTGGATATTGCTGTGTCCACTCACCCACGGCAGACGGTCAGGCAGGGGGCAGTGCGGATCTGGCTGTGTCCAATCACCCACGGGAGACGGGCAGAGACGGTGCTGTGTGGATCTGGCTATGTCCACTGACCCACGGCAGGTGGTCAGGCAGGGCGCAGTGCGGATATGGCTGTGTCCACTCACCCATGGCAGACTGTCAGGCAGGGGGCAGTGCGGATCTGGCTGTGTCCACTCACCCACGGGAGACGGGCAGGCAGGGCGCAGTGCGGATCTGGCTGTGTCCACTCACCCACGGGACACGGGCAGGCAAGGCGCAGTGCGGATCTGGCTGTGTCCACTCTCCCACGGGAGATGGGCAGGCAGGGCGCAGTGTGGATCTGGCTGTGTCCACTCGCCCACGGAAGACGGGCAGTCAGGGTGCAGTGCGGATTTGGCTGTGTCCACTCACCCACGGCAGGCGGTCAGGCAGGGCGCAGTGCGGATCTGGCTGTGTCCACTCACCCACGGCAGACGGTCAGGCAGGGCGCAGTGCGGATCTGGCTGTGTCCACTCACCCACGGCAGGCGGTCAGGCAGGGCGCAGTGCGGATCTGGCTGTGTCCACGCACCCACAGCAGGCGGTCAGCCAGGGCGCAGTGCGGATCTGGCTGTGTCCACTGACCCACGGCAGACGGGCAGGCAGGGCGCAGTGCGGATCTGGCTGTGTCCACTCACCCACGGGAGACGGGCAGTCAGGGTGCAGTGCGGATTTGGCTGTGTCCACTCACCCACGGCAGGCGGTCAGGCAGGGCGCAGTGCGGATCTGGCTGTGTCCACTCACCCACGGCAGACGGTCAAACATGGCGCAGTGCGGATCTGGCTGTGTCCACTCACCCACGGGAGATGGGCAGGCAGGGCGCAGTGCGGATCTGGCTGTGTCCACTCACCCACGGCAGACGGTCAGGCAGGGCGTAGTGCGGATCTGGCTGTGTCCACTGACCCACGGCAGACGGGCAGCCAGGGCGCAGTGCGGATCTGGCTGTGTCCACTCACCCACGGGAGACGGGCAGGCAGGGCGCAGTGCGGATCCGGCATGTCCACTCACCCACGGGAGATGGGCAGGCAGAGCGCAGTGCGGATCTGGCTGTGTCCACTCACCCACGGCAGACGGTCAGGCAGGGCGCAGTGCGGATCTGGCTGTGTCCACTCACCCACGGCAGACGGGCTGGCAGGGCGCAGTGCGGATCTGGCTGTGTCCACTCGCCCACGGGAGATGGGCAGGCACGGCGCAGTGCGGATCTGGCTGTGTCCACTCACACACGGCAGGCTATCAGGCAGGGCGCAGTTCGGATATGGCTGTGTCCACTCACCCACGTCAGACGGTCAGGCAGGGCGCCGTGCGGATCTGGCTGTGTCCACACACCCACGGCAGGCGGTCAGGCAGGGCGCAGTGCGGATCTGGCTGTGTCCACGCACCCACAGCAGGCGGTCAGCCAGGGTGCAGTGCAGATCTGTCTGTGTCCTCTCACCCACGGCAGGCGGTCAGGCAGGGCCAGTGCGGATATGGCTGTGTCCACTCACCCACGGCAGACGGTCAGGCAGGGCACAGTGCGGATCTGGCTGTGTCCACACACCCACGGGAGATGGGCAGGCAGGGCGCAGTGCGGATCTGGCTGTGTCCACTCACCCACGGGAGACGGGCAGACAAGGCGCAGTGAGGATCTTGTGTGTGCACTCACCCACGGGAATCGGGCAGAGACGGTGCTGTGTGGATCTGGCTATGTCCACTGACCCACGGCAGACGGGCGGGCAGGGAGCAGTACGGATCTGGCTATGTCCACTCACCCACGGCAGGCGGTCAGGCAGGGTGCAGTGCGGATCTGGCTGTGTCCACTCACCCACGGGAGACGGGCAGGCAGGGCGCAGTGCGGATCTGGCTCTGTACACTCACCCACGGGAGACGGGCAAGCAGGGCGCAGTGCGGATCTGGCTGTGTCCACTCACCCACGGGAGACGGGCAGAGACGGTGCTGTGTGGATCTGGCTATGTCCACTGACCCACGGCAGATTGGCGGGCAGGGCGCAGTACGGATCTGGCTGTGTCCACTCACCCACGGCAGGCGGTCAGGGAGGGCGCAGTGCGAATATTGCGGTGTCCACTCACCCACGGCAGACGGTCAGGCAGGGGGCAGTGCGGATCTGGCTGTGTCCACTCACCCACGGGAGATGGCCAGAGACGGTGCTGTGTGGATCTGGCTATGTCCACTGACCCACGGCAGGCGGTCAGGCAGGGCGCAGTGCGGATATGGCTGTGTCCACTCACCCACGGCAGACTGTCAGGCAGGGGGCAGTGCGGATCTGGCTGTGTCCACTCACCCACGGGAGACGGGCCGGCAGGGCGCAGTGCGGATCTGGCTGTGTCCACTCACCCACGGGAGACGGGCAGGCAATGCGCAGTGCGGATCTGGCTGTGTCCACTCACCCACGGGAGAAGGGCAGGCAGGGCGCAGTGTGGATCTGGCTGTGTCCACTCGCTCACGGGAGACGGGCAGTCAGGGTGCAGTGCGGATTTGGCTGTGTCCACTCACCCACGGCAGGCGGTCAGGCAGGGCGCAGTGCGGATCTGGCTGTGTCCGCTCACCCACGGCAGACGGTCAGGCAGGGCGCAATGCGGATCTGGCTGTGTCCACTCACCCACGGCAGGCGGTCAGGCAGGGCGCAGTGCGGATCTGGCTGTGTCCACGCACCCCACGGCAGGCGGTCAGCCAGAGCGCAGTGCGGATCTGGCTGTGTCCACTGACCCACGGCAGACGGGCAGGCAGGGCGCAGTGCGGATCTGGCTGTGTCCAATCACCCACGGGAGACGGGCAGGCAGGGCGCAGTGCATATCTGGTTGTGTCCACTCACCCACGGGAGATGGGCAGGCAGGGCGCAGTGCGGATCTGGCTGTGTCCACTCACCCACTGCAGACGGTCAGGCAGGGCGTAGTGCGGATCTGGCTGTGTCCACTCACCCACGGCAGACGGGCAGGCAGGGCGCAGTGCGGATCTGGCTGTGTCCACTCACCCACGTGAGACGGGCAGGCAGGGCGCAGTGCTGATCCGGCATGTCCACTCACCCACGGGAGATGGGCAGAGACGGTGCTGTGTGGATCTTGCTATGTCCACTGACCCACGGCAGACGGGCAGGCAGGGCGCAGTACGGATCTGGCTGTGTCCACTCACCCACGGCAGGCGGTCAGGCAGGGCGCAGTGCGGATCTGGCTGTGTCCACTCACCCACGGCAGGCGGTCAGGCAGGGCGTAGTGCGGATCTGGCTGTGTCCACTCACCCACGGAAGACGGGCAGGCAGGGCGCAGTGCGGATCCGGCTGTGTCCACTCACCCACGGGCGATGGGCAGAGACGGTGATGTGTGGATCTGGCTATGTCCACTGACCCACGGCAGACGGGCAGGCAGGGCGCAGTACGGATCTGGCTGTGTCCACTCACCCACGGCAGGCGGTCAGGCAGGGCGCAGTGCGGATCTGGCTGTGTCCTCTCGCCCACGGGAGACGGGCAGGCAGGGCGCAGTGCCGATCTGGCTGTGTCCACTCACCCACGGCAGGCGGTCAGGCAGGGCGCAGTGCGGATCTGGCTGTGTCCACTCACCCACGGCAGACGGTCAGGCAGGGCACAGTGCGGATCTGGCTGTGTCCACTCACCCACGGCAGGCGGTCAGGCAGGGCGCAGTGCGGATCTGGTTGTGTCCATGCACCCACAGCAGGCGGTCAACCAGGGCGCAGTGCGTATCCGGCTGTGTCTACTCACCCACGGGAGATGGGCAGAGACGGTGCTGTGTGGATCTGGCTATGTCCACTGACCCACGGCAGACGGGCAGGCAGGGCGCAGTACGGATCTGGCTGTGTCCACTCACCCACGGCAGACAGTCAGGCAGGGCGCAGTGCGGATCTGGCCGTGTCCACTCACCCACGGCAGGCGGTCAGGCAGGGCGTAGTGCGGATCTGGCTGTGTCCACTCACCCACGGCCGGCGGTCAGGCAGGGCGCAGTGCGGATCTGGCTGTGTCCACGCACCCACAGCTGGCGGTCAGCCAGGGCGCAGTGCGGATCTAACTGTGTCCACTCACACACGGCAGGCGGTCAGGCAGGGCCAGTACGGATATGGCTGTGTCCACTCACCCACGGCAGACGGTCAGGCAGTGCGCAGTGCGGATCTGGCTGTGTCCACACACCCACGGGAGACGGGCAGGCAGGGCACAGTGCGGATCTGGCTGTGTCCACTCACCCACGGGAGACGGGCAGGCAAGGCGCAGTGCGGATCTTGTGTGTGCACTCACCCACGGGAGACGGGCAGAGACGGTGCTGTGTGGATCTGGCTATGTCCACTGACCCACGGCAGACGGGCGGGCAGGGCGCAGTACGGATCTGGCTGTGTCCACTCACCCACGGCAGGCGGTCAGGTAGGGTGCAGTGCGGATCTGGCTGTGTCCACTCACCCACGGCAGGCGGTCAGGCAGGGCCAGTACGGATATGGCTGTGTCCACTCACCCACGGCAGACGGTCAGGCAGGGCGCTGTGCGGATCTGGCTGTGTCCACACACCCACGGGAGACGGGCAGGCAGGGCGCAGTGCGGATCTGGCTGTGTCCACTCACCCACTGGAGACGGGCAGGCAAGGCGCAGTGCGGATCTTGTGTGTGCACTCACCCACGGGAGACGGGCAGAGACGGTGCTGTGTGGATCTGGCTATGTCCACTGACCCACGGCAGACGGACGGGCAGGGCGCAGTACGGATCTGGCTGTGTCCACTCAAACACGGCAGGAGGTCAGGCAGGGCGCAGTGCGGATCTGGCTGTGTCCACTCACCCACGGCAGACGGTCAGGCAGGGCACAGTGCGGATCTGGCTGTGTCCACTCACCCACGGCAGGCGGTCAGGCAGGGCGCAGTGCGGATCTGGTTGTGTCCATGCACCCACAGCAGGCGGTCAACCAGGGCGCAGTGCGGATCCGGCTGTGTCCACTCACCCACGGGAGATGGGCAGAGACGGTGCTGTGTGGATCTGGCTATGTCCACTGACCCACGGCAGACGGGCAGGCAGGGCGCAGTACGGATCTGGCTGTGTCCACTCACCCACGGCAGGCGGTCAGGCAGGGCGCAGTGCGGATCTGGCCGTGTCCACTCACCCACGGCAGGCGGTCAGGCAGGGCGTAGTGCGGATCTGGCTGTGTCCACTCACCCACGGCAGGCGGTCAGGCAGGGCGCAGTGCGGATCTGGCTGTGTCCACGCACCCACAGCTGGCGGTCAGCCAGGGCGCAGTGCGGATCTGGCTGTGTCCACTCACACACGGCAGGCGGTCAGGCAGGGCCAATACGGATATGGCTGTGTCCACTCACCCACGGCAGACGGTCAGGCAGTGCGCAGTGCGGTTCTGGCTGTGTCCACACACCCACGGGAGACGGGCAGGCAGGGCACAGTGCGGATCTGGCTGTGTCCACTCACCCACGGGAGACGGGCAGTCAAGGCGCAGTGCGGATCTTGTGTGTGCACTCACCCACGGGAGACGGGCAGAGATGGTGCTGTGTGGATCTGGCTATGTCCACTGACCCACGGCAGACGGGCAGGCAGGGCGCAGTACGGATCTGGCTGTGTCCACGCACCCACAGCAGGCGGTCAGCCAGGGCGCAGTGCGGATCTGGCTGTGTCCACTGACCCACGGCAGACGGGCAGGCAGGGCGCAGTACGGATCTGGCTGTGTCCACGCACCCACAGCAGGCGGTCAGCCAGGGCGCAGTGCGGATATGGCTGTGTCCACTCGCCCACGGGTGACGGGCAGGCAGGGCGCAGTGCGGATCTGGCCGTGTCCACTCACCCACGGGAGACCGGCAGGCAGTGCGCAGTGCGGATCTGGCTGTGTCCACTCACCCACGGGAGACGGGCAGGCAGGGCGCAGTGCGGATCCGGCTGTGTCCACTCACCCACGGGAGATGGTCAGAGACGGTGCTGTGTGGATCTGGCTATGTCCACTGACCCACGGCAGACGGGCAGGCAGGGCGCAGTACGGATCTGGCTGTGTCCACTCACCCACGGCAGGTGGTCAGGCAGGGCGCAGTGCGGATCTGGCCGTGTCCACTCACCCACGGCAGGCGGTCAGGCAGGGCGTAGTGCGGATCTGGCTGTGTCCACTCACCCACGGCAGACGGGCAGGCAAGGCGCAGTGCGGATCTTGTGTGTGCACTCACCCACGGGAGACGGGCAGAGACGGTGCTGTGTGGATATGGCTATGTCCACTGACCCACGGCAGACGGGCGGGCAGGGCGCAGTACGGATCTGGCTGTGTCCACTCACCCACGGCAGGCGGTCAGGCAGGGTGCAGTGCGGATCTGGATGTGTCCACTCACCCACGGGAGACGGGCAGGCAGGGTGCAGTGCGGATCTGGCTGTGTCCACTTACCCACGGGAGACGGGCAGGCAGGGCGCAGTGCGGATCTGGCTGTGTCCACTCACCCACGGGAGACGGGCAGAGACAGTGCTGTGTGGATCTGGCTATGTCCACTGACCAACGGCAGACGGGCGGGCAGGGCGCAGTACGGATCTGGCTGTGTCCACTCACCCACGGCAGGCGGTCAGGGAGGGCGCAGTGCGGATATGGCTGTGTCCACTCACCCACGGCAGACGGTCAGGCAGGGGGCAGTGCGGATCTGGCTGTGTCCACTCACTCACGGGAGACGGGCAGAGACGGTGCTGTGTGGATCTGGCTATGTCCACTGACCCACGGCAGGCGGTCAGGCAGGGCGCAGTGCGGATATGGCTGTGTCCACTCACCCATGGCAGACTGTCAGACAGGGGGCAGTGTGGATCTGGCTGTGTACACTCACCCACGGGAGACGGGCAGGCAGGGCGCAGTGCGTATCTGGCTGTGTCCACTCACCCACGAGAGACGGGCCGGCAAGGCGCAGTGCGGATCTGGCTGTGTCCACTCACCCACGGGAGATGGTCAGGCAGGGCGCAGTTCGGCTCTGGCTGTGTCCACTCACCCACGGCAGGCGGTCAGGCAGGGCGTAGTGCGGATCTGGCTGTGTCCACTCACCCACGGCAGGCGGTCAGGCAGGGCGCAGTGCGATTCTGGCGGTGTCCACGCACTCACAGCAGGCGGTCAGCCAGGGTGCAGTGCGGATCTGGCTGTGTCCACTGACCCACGGCAGACGGGCAGGCAAGGCGCATTACGGATCTGGCTGTGTCCACTCATCCACGGCAGGCGGTCAGGCAGTGCGCAGTGCGGATCTGGCTGTGTCCACTCACCCACGGCAGGCGGTCAGGCAGGGCGTAATGCGGATCTGGCTGTGTCCACTAACCCACGGCAGACGGGCAGGCAGGGCGCAGTGCGGATCCGGCTGTGTCCACTCACCCACGGGAGATGGGCAGAGACGGTGATGTGTGGATCTGGCTATGTCCACTGACCCACGGCAGACGGGCAGGCAGGGCGCAGTACGGATCTGGCTGTGTCCACTCACCCACGGCAGGCGGTCAGGCAGGGCGCAGTGCGGATCTGGCTTTGTCCACTCACCCACGGCAGGCGGTCAGGCAGGGCGTAGTGCGGATCTGGCTGTGTCCACTCACCCACGGCAGGCGGTCAGGCAGGGCGCAGTGCGGATCTGGATGTGTCCACGCACCCACAGCTGGCGGTCAGCCAGGGCGCAGTGCGGATCTGGCTGTGTCCACTCACACACGGCAGGCGGTCAGGCAGGGCCAGTACGGATATGGCTGTGTCCACTCACCCACGGCAGACGGTCAGGCAGTGCGCAGTGCGGTTCTGGCTGTGTCCACACACCCACGGGAGACGGGCAGGCAGGGCACAGTGCGGATCTGGCTGTGTCCACTCACCCACGGGAGACGGGCAGGCAAGGCGCAGTGCGGATCTTGTGTGTGCACTCACCCACGGGAGACGGGCAGAGACGGTGCTGTGTGGATCTGGCTATGTCCACTGACCCCCGGTAGACGGGCAGGCAGGGCGCAGTACGGATCTGGCTGTGTCCACGCACCCACAGCAGGCGGTCAGCCAGGGCGCAGTGCGGATCTGGCTGTGTCCACTGACCCACGGCAGACGGGCAGGCAGGGCGCAGTACGGATCTGGCTGTGTCCACGCACCCACAGCAGGCGGTCAGCCAGGGCGCAGTGCGGATCTGGCTGTGTCCACTGACCCACGGCAAACGGGCAGGCAGGGCGAAGTACGGATCTGGCTGTGTCCACTCACCCACGGCAGGCGGTCAGGCAGGGCGCAGTGCGGATCTGGCTGTGTCCACTCACCCACGGCAGGCGGTCAGGCAGGGCGT
Source organism: Microcebus murinus (assembly GCF_040939455.1). Taxonomy (NCBI): domain Eukaryota; kingdom Metazoa; phylum Chordata; class Mammalia; order Primates; family Cheirogaleidae; genus Microcebus; species Microcebus murinus. The sequence continues at coordinate 30,745,544 of NC_134125.1, read as the reverse complement.
TGTGCGGATCTGGCTGTGTCCACTCACCCACGGCAGACGGGCAGGCAGGGCGCAGTGCGGATATGGCTGTGTCCACTCGCCCACGGGAGACGGGCAGGCAGGGCGCAGTGCGGATATGGCTGTGTCCACTCGCCCACGGGAGACGGGCAGGCAGGGCGCAGTGCGGATCTGGCCGTGTCCACTCACCCACGGGAGACCGGCAGGCAGTGCGCAGTGCGGATCTGGCTGTGTCCACTCACCCACGGGAGACGGGCAGGCAGGGCGCAGTGCGGATCCGGCTGTGTCCACTCACCCACGGGAGATGGTCAGAGACGGTGCTGTGTGGTCTGGCTATGTCCACTGACCCACGGCAGACGGGCAGGCAGGGCGCAGTACGGATCTGGCTGTGTCCACTCACCCACGGCAGGCGGTCAGGCAGGGCGCAGTGCGGATCTGGCCGTGTCCACTCACCCACGGCAGGCGGTCAGGCAGGGCGTAGTGCGGATCTGGCTGTGTCCACTCACCCACGGCAGACGGGCAGGCAAGGCGCAGTGCGGATCTTGTGTGTGCAGTCACCCACGGGAGACGGGCAGAGACGGTGCTGTGTGGATATGGCTATGTCCACTGACCCACGGCAGACGGGCGGGCAGGGCGCAGTACGGATCTGGCTATGTCCACTCACCCACGGCAGGCGGTCAGGCAGGGTGCAGTGCGGATCTGGCTGTGTCCACTCACCCACGGGAGACGGGCAGGCAGGGTGCAGTGCGGATCTGGCTGTGTCCACTTACCCATGGGAGACGGGCAGGCAGGGCGCAGTGCGGATCTGGCTGTGTCCACTCACCCACGGGAGACGGGCAGAGACGGTGCTGTGTGGATCTGGCTATGTCCACTGACCAACGGCAGACGGGCGGGCAGGGCGCAGTACGGATCTGGCTGTGTCCACTCACCCACGGCAGGCGGTCAGGGAGGGCGCAGTGCGGATATGGCTGTGTCCACTCACCCACGGCAGACGGTCAGGCAGGGGGCAGTGCGGATCTGGCTGTGTCCACTCACTCACGGGAGACGGGCAGAGACGGAGCTGTGTGGATCTGGCTATGTCCACTGACCCACGGCAGGCGGTCAGGCAGGGCGCAGTGCGGATATGGCTGTGTCCACTCACCCACGGCAGACTGTCAGACAGGGGGCAGTGCGGATCTGGCTGTGTACACTCACCCACGGGAGACGGGCAGGCAGGGCACAGTGCGGATCTGGCTGTGTCCACTCACCCACGGGAGACGGGCCGGCAAGGCGCAGTGCGGATCTGGCTGTGTCCACTCACCCACGGGAGATGGTCAGGCAGGGCGCAGTGCGGCTCTGGCTGTGTCCAGTCACCCACGGCAGGCGGTCAGGCAGGGCGTAGTGCGGATCTGGCTGTGTCCACTCACCCACGGCAGGCGGTCAGGCAGGGCGCAGTGCGATTCTGGCGGTGTCCACGCACTCACAGCAGGCGGTCAGCCAGGGTGCAGTGCGGATCTGGCTGTGTCCACTGAACCACGGCAGACGGGCAGGCAAGGCGCATTACGGATCTGGCTGTGTCCACTCATCCACGGCAGGCGGTCAGGCAGGGCGCAGTGCGGATCTGGCTGTGTCCACTCACCCACGGCAGGCGGTCAGGCAGGGCGTAGTGCGGATCTGGCTGTGTCCACTAACCCACGGCAGATGGGCCGGCAGGGCGCAGTGCGGATCCGGCTTTGTCCACTCACCCACGGGAGATGGGCAGAGACGGTGATGTGTGGATCTGGCTATGTCCACTGACCCACGGCAGACGGGCAGGCAGGGCGCAGTACGGATCTGGCTGTGTCCACTCACCTACGGCAGGCGGTCAGGCAGGGCGCAGTGCGGATCTGGCTTTGTCCACTCACCCACGGCAGGCGGTCAGGCAGGGCTTAGTGCGGATCTGGCTGTGTCCACTCACCCACGGCAGACGGGCAGGCAGGGCGCAGTGTGGATCTGGCTGTGTCCACTCACCCATGGTAGACGGTCAGGCAGGGCACAGTGCGGATCTGGCTGTGTCCACTCACCCACGGCAGACGGGCAGGCAGGGCGCAGTGCGGATGTGGCTGTGTCCACTCGCCCACGGGAGACTTGCAGGCAGGGCGCAGTGCGGATCTGGCTGTGTCCACTCACCAACGGCAGGCGGTCAGGCAGGGCGCAGTGCGGATCTGGCTGTGTCGACTCACCCATGGCAGACGGTCAGGCAGGTCGCAGTGCGGATCTGGCTGTATCCACTCACCCACGGCAGGCGGTCAGGCAGGGCGCAGTGCAGATATGGCTGTGTCCACGCACCCACAGCAGGCGGTCAGCCAGGGCGCAGTGCAGATATGGCTGTGTCCACGCACCCACAGCAGGCGGTCAGCCAGGGCGCAGTGCGGATCTGGCTGTGTCCACTGACCCACGGCAGACGGGCAGGCAGGGCGCAGTACGGATCTCGCTGTGTCCACTCACCCACGGCAGGCGGTCAGGCAGGGCGCAGTGCGGATCTGGCTGTGTCCACTCACCCACGGCAGGCGGTCAGGCAGGGCGTAGTGCGGATATGGCTGTGTCCACTCACCCTAGGCAGACGGTCAGGCAGGGCGCAGTGCGGATCTGGCTGTGTCCACTCGCCCACGGGAGACGGGCAGGCAGGGCGCTGTGCGGATCAGGCTGTGTCCACTCACCCACGGCAGGCGGTCAGGCAGGGCGCAGTGCGGATCTGGCTGTTTCCACTCACCCACGGCAGACGGTCAGGCAGGGCGCAGTGCGTATCTGGCTGTGTCCACTCACCCACGGCAGGCGGTCAGGCAGGGCGCAGTGCGGATCTGGCTGTGTCCACGCACCCAGAGCAGGCGGTCAGCCAGGGCGCAGTGCGGATCTGGCTGTGTCCACCCACCCACGGCAGACGGTCAGGCAAGGCGCATTACGGATCTGGCTGTGTCCACTCATCCACGGCAGGCGGTCAGGCAGGGCGCAGTGCGGATCTGGCTGTGTCCACTCACCCACGGCAGGCGGTCAGGCATGGCGTAGTGCGGATCTGGCTGTGTCCACTAACCCACGGCAGATGGGCAGGCAGGGCGCAGTGCGGATCCGGCTTTGTCCACTCACCCACGGGAGATGGGCAGAGACGGTGATGTGTGGATCTGGCTATGTCCACTGACCCACGGCAGACGGACAGGCAAGGCGCAGTGTGGATCTGGCTGTGTCCACTCACCCACGGGAGACGGGCAGAGAGGGTGCTGTGTGGATCTGGCTTTGTCCACTGACCCATGGCAGACGGGCATGCAGGGTGCAGTGAGGATCTGGCTGTGTCGACTCACCCACGGCAGACGGTCAGGCAGGGCGCAGTGTGGATCTGGCTGTGTCCACTCACCCACGGGAGACGGGCAGGCAAGGCGCAGTGCGGATCTGGCTGTGTCCACTCACCCACGGCAGACGGGCAGGCAGGGCGCAGTGCGGATCTGGCTGTGTCCACTCACCCACGGGAGACGGGCAGGCAATTCGCAGTGTGGATCTGGCTGTGTCCACTCACCCACAGGAGACGGGCAGAGAGTGTGCCGTGTGGATCTGGCTATGTCCACTGACCCACGGCAGAAGGGCAGGAAGGGCGCAGTGCGGATCTGGCTGTGTCCACTCACCCACGGGAGACGGGCAGAGACGGTGCTGTGTGGATCTGGCTATGTCCACTGACCCACGGCAGACGGGCAGGCAGGGCGCAGTACGGAGCTGGATGAGTCCGCTCACCCATGGAAGGCGGTCAGGCAGGGCGCAGTGTGGATCTGGCTGTGTCCACTCACCCACGGGAGACGGGCAGGCAGGGCGCAGTGCGGATCTGGCTGTGTCCACTCACCCAAGGGAGACGGGCAGGCAGGGCGCAGTGCGGATCTGGCTGTGTCCACTCACCCACGGGAGACGGGCAGGCAGGGCGCAGTGCGGATCTGGCTGTGTCCACTCGCCCACGGGAGAGGGGCAGGCAGGGCGCAGTGCGGATCTGGCTGTGTCCACTCGCCCACGGGAGACGGGCAGGCAGGGCGCAGTGCGGATCTGGCTGTGTCCACTCGCCCACGGGAGACGGGCAGGCAGGGCGCAGTGCGGATCTGGCTGTGTCCACTCGCCCACGGGAGACGGGCAGGCAGGGCGCAGTGCGGATCCGGCTGTGTCCACTCACCCACGGGAGATGGGCAGAGACAGTGCTGTGTGGATCTGGCTATGTCCACTGACCCACGGCAGACGGGAAGGCAGGGCGCAGTGCGGATCTGGCTGTGTCCACTCACCCACGGCAGGCGGTCAGGCAGGGCGCAGTACGGATTTGGCTGTGTCCACTCACCCACGGCATGCGGTCAGGCAGGGTGCAGTGTGGATCTAGCTGTGTCCACTCACCCACGGGAAACGGGCAGGCAGGGCGCAGTGCGGATCTGGCTGTGTCCACTCACCCACGGGAGACGGGCAGGCAGAACGCAGTGTGATTTTGGCTGTGTCCACTCACCCACGGGAGACGGGCAGGCAGGGCGCAGTGCGGATCTGGCTGTGTCTACTCACCCACGGCAGGCGGTCAGGCAGGGCGCAGTGCGGATCTGGCTGTGTCCACTCATTCACGGCAGACGGTCAGGCAAGGCACAGTGCGGATCTGGCTGTGTCCACTCACCCACGGCAGGCGGTCAGGCAGGGCGCAGTGCGGATATGGCTGTGTCCACGCACCCACAGCAGGCGGTCAGCCAGGGCGCAGTGCGGATCTGGCTGTGTCCACTCACCCAGGGCAGGTGGTCAGGCAGGGCGTAGTGCGGATCTGGCTGTGTCCACTAACCCAGGGCAGGCGGGCAGGCAGGGCGCAGTGTGGATCTGGCTGTGTCCACTCACCCACGGCAGACGGTCAGGCAGGGCGCAGTGCGGATCTGGCTGTGTCCACTCACCCACGGCAGGCGGTCAGGCAGGGCGCAGTGCGATTGTGGCGGTGTCCACGCACTCACAGCAGGCGGTCAGCCAGGGTGCAGTGCGGATCTGGCTGTGTCCACTGACCCACGGCAGACGGGCAGGCAAGGCGCATTACGGATCTGGCTGTGTCCACTCACCCACGGGAGACGGGCAGACAGGGCGCAGTGCGGATCTGGCTGTGTCCACTCACCCACGGCAGGCGGTCAGGCAGGGCGCAGTGCGATTGTGGCGGTGTCCACGCACTCACAGCAGGCGGTCAGCCAGGGTGCAGTGCGGATCTGGCTGTGTCCACTGACCCACGGCAGACGGGCAGGCAAGGCGCATTACGGATCTGGCTGTGTCCACTCACCCACGGGAGACGGGCAGGCAGGGCGCAGTGCGGATCCGGCTATGTCCACTCACCCACGGCAGTCGGTCAGGCAGGGCGTAGTGCGGATCTGGCTGTGTCCACTAACCCACGGCAGACGGGCAGGCAGGGCGCAGTGCGGATCCGGCTGTGTCCACTCACCCACGGGAGATGGGCAGAGACGGTGATGTGTGGATCTGGCTATGTCCACTGACCCACGGCAGACGGGCAGGCAGGGCGCAGTACGGATCTGGCTGTGTCCACTCACCCACGGCAGGCGGTCAGGCAGGGCGCAGTGCGGATCTGGCTTTGTCCACTCACCCACGGCAAGCGGTCAGGCAGGGCGTAGTGCGGATCTGGCTGTGTCCACTCACCCACGTTAGGCGGTCAGGCAGGGCGCAGTGCGGATCTGGCTGTGTCCACGCACCCACAGCTGGCGGTCAGCCAGGGCGCAGTGCGGATCTGGCTGTGTCCACTCACACACGGCAGGCGGTCAGGCAGGGCCAGTACGGATATGGCTGTGTCCACTCACCCACGGCAGACGGTCAGGCAGTGCGCAGTGCGGTTCTGGCTGTGTCCACACACCCACGGGAGACGGGCAGGCAGGGCACAGTGCGGATCTGGCTGTGTCCACTCACCCACGGGAGACGGGCAGGCAAGGCGCAGTGCGGATCTTGTGTGTGCACTCACCCACGGGAGACGGGCAGAGACGGTGCTGTGTGGATCTGGCTATGTCCACTGACCCCCGGTAGACGGGCATGCAGGGCGCAGTACGGATCTGGCTGTGTCCACGCACCCACTGCAGGCGGTCAGCCAGGGCGCAGTGCGGATCTGGCTGTGTCCACTGACCCACGGCAGACGGGCAGGCAGGGCGCAGTACGGATCTGGCTGTGTCCACGCACCCACAGCAGGCGGTCAGCCAGGGCGCAGTGCGGATCTGGCTGTGTCCACTGACCCACGGCAAACGGGCAGGCAGGGCGAAGTACGGATCTGGCTGTGTCCACTCACCCACGGCAGGCGGTCAGGCAGGGCGCAGTGCGGATCTGGCTGTGTCCACTCACCCACGGCAGGCGGTCAGGCAGGGCGTTGTGCGGATCTGGCTGTGTCCACTCACCCACGGCAGACGGGCAGGCAGGGCGCAGTGCGGATATGGCTGTGTCCACTCGCCCACGGGAGACGGGCAGGCAGGGCGCAGTGCGGATATGGCTGTGACCATTCGCCCACGGGAGACGGGCAAGCAGGGCGCAGTGCGGATCTGGCCGTGTCCACTCACCCACGGGAGACCGGCAGGCAGTGCGCAGTGCGGATCTGGCTGTGTCCACTCACCCACGGGAGACGGGCAGGCAGGGCGCAGTGCGGATCCGGCTGTGTCCACTCACCCACGGGAGATGGTCAGAGACGGTGCTGTGTGGATCTGGCTATGTCCACTGACCCACGGCAGACGGGCAGGCAGGGCGCAGTACGGATCTGGCTGTGTCCACTCACCCACGGCAGGCGGTCAGGCAGGGCGCAGTGCGGATCTGGCCGTGTCCACTCACCCACGGCAGGCGGTCAGGCAGGGCGTAGTGCGGATCTGGCTGTGTCCACTCACCCACGGCAGACCGGCAGGCAAGGCGCAGTGCGGATCTTGTGTGTGCAGTCACCCACGGGAGACGGGCAGAGACGGTGCTGTGTGGATATGGCTATGTCCACTGACCCACGGCAGACGGGTGGGCAGGGCGCAGTACGGATCTGGCTATGTCCACTCACCCACGGCAGGCGGTCAGGCAGGGTGCAGTGCGGATCTGGCTGTGTCCACTCACCCACGGGAGACGGGCAGGCAGGGTGCAGTGCGGATCTGGCTGTGTCCACTTACCCATGGGAGACGGGCAGGCAGGGCGCAGTGCGGATCTGGCTGTGTCCACTCACCCACGGGAGACGGGCAGGCAGAACGCAGTGTGATTTTGGCTGTGTCCACTCACCCACGGGAGACGGGCAGGCAGGGCGCAGTGCGGATCTGGCTGTGTCTACTCACCCACGGCAGGCGGTCAGGCAGGGCGCAGTGCGGATCTGGCTGTGTCCAGTCATTCACGGCAGACGGTCAGGCAAGGCACAGTGCGGATCTGGCTGTGTCCACTCACCCACGGCAGGCGGTCAGGCAGGGCGCAGTGCGGATATGGCTGTGTCCACGCACCCACAGCAGGCGGTCAGCCAGGGCGCAGTGCGGATCTGGCTGTGTCCACTCACCCAGGGCAGGTGGTCAGGCAGGGCGTAATGCGGATCTGGCTGTGTCCACTAACCCAGGGCAGGCGGGCAGGCAGGGCGCAGTGTGGATCTGGCTGTGTCCACTCACCCACGGCAGACGGTCAGGCAGGGCGCAGTGCGGATCTGGCTGTGTCCACTCACCCACGGCAGACGGGTAGGCAGGGCGCAGTGCGGATCTGGCTGTGTCCACTCGCCCACGGGAGACGGGCAGACAGGGCGCAGTGCGGATCTGGCTGTGTCCACTCACCCACGGCAGGCGGTCAGGCAGGGCGCAGTGCGATTCTGGCGGTGTCCACGCACTCACAGCAGGCGGTCAGCCAGGGTGCAGTGCGGATCTGGCTGTGTCCACTGACCCACGGCAGACGGGCAGGCAAGGCGCATTACGGATCTGGCTGTGTCCACTCATCCACGGCAGGCGGTCAGGCAGTGCGCAGTGCGGATCTGGCTGTGTCCACTCACCCACGGCAGTCGGTCAGGCAGGGCGTAATGCGGATCTGGCTGTGTCCACTAACCCACGGCAGACGGGCAGGCAGGGCGCAGTGCGGATCCGGCTGTGTCCACTCACCCACGGGAGATGGGCAGAGACGGTGATGTGTGGATCTGGCTATGTCCACTGACCCACGGCAGACGGGCAGGCAGGGCGCAGTACGGATCTGGCTGTGTCCACTCACCCACGGCAGGCGGTCAGGCAGGGCGCAGTGCGGATCTGGCTTTGTCCACTCACCCACGGCAGGCGGTCAGGCAGGGCGTAGTGCGGATCTGGCTGTGTCCACTCACCCACGTTAGGCGGTCAGGCAGGGCGCAGTGCGGATCTGGCTGTGTCCACGCACCCACAGCTGGCGGTCAGCCAGGGCGCAGTGCGGATCTGGCTGTGTCCACTCACACACGGCAGGCGGTCAGGCAGGGCCAGTACGGATATGGCTGTGTCCACTCACCCACGGCAGACGGTCAGGCAGTGTGCAGTGCGGTTCTGGCTGTGTCCACACACCCACGGGAGACGGGCAGGCAGGGCACAGTGCGGATCTGGCTGTGACCACTCACCCACGGGAGACGGGCAGGCAAGGCGCAGTGCGGATCTTGTGTGTGCACTCACCCACGGGAGACGGGCAGAGACGGTGCTGTGTGGATCTGGCTATGTCCACTGACCCCCGGTAGACGGGCATGCAGGGCGCAGTACGGATCTGGCTGTGTCCACGCACCCACAGCAGGCGGTCAGCCAGGGCGCAGTGCGGATCTGGCTGTGTCCACTGACCCACGGCAGACGGGCAGGCAGGGCGCAGTACGGATCTGGCTGTGTCCACGCACCCACAGCAGGCGGTCAGCCAGGGCGCAGTGCGGATCTGGCTGTGTCCACTGACCCACGGCAAACGGGCAGGCAGGGCGAAGTACGGATCTGGCTGTGTCCACTCACCCACGGCAGGCGGTCAGGCAGGGCGCAGTGCGGATCTGGCTGTGTCCACTCACCCACGGCAGGCGGTCAGGCAGGGCGTTGTGCGGATCTGGCTGTGTCCACTCACCCACGGCAGACGGGCAGGCAGGGCGCAGTGCGGATATGGCTGTGTCCACTCGCCCACGGGAGACGGGCAGGCAGGGCGCAGTGCGGATATGGCTGTGTCCATTCGCCCACGGGAGACGGGCAGGCAGGGCGCAGTGCGGATCTGGCCGTGTCCACTCACCCACGGGAGACCGGCAGGCAGTGCGCAGTGCGGATCTGGCTGTGTCCACTCACCCACGGGAGACGGGCAGGCAGGGCGCAGTGCGGATCCGGCTGTGTCCACTCACCCATGGGAGATGGTCAGAGACGGTGCTGTGTGGATCTGGCTATGTCCACTGACCCACGGCAGACGGGCAGGCAGGGCGCAGTACGGATATGGCTGTGTCCACTCACCCACGGCAGGCGGTCAGGCAGGGCGCAGTGCGGATCTGGCCGTGTCCACTCACCCACGGCAGGCGGTCAGGCAGGGCGTAGTGCGGATCTGGCTGTGTCCACTCACCCACGGCAGACGGGCAGGCAAGGCGCAGTGCGGATCTTGTGTGTGCAGTCACCCACGGGAGACGGGCAGAGACGGTGCTGTGTGGATATGGCTATGTCCACTGACCCACGGCAGACGGGCGGGCAGGGTGCAGTACGGATCTGGCTATGTCCACTCACCCACGGCAGGCGGTCAGGCAGGGTGCAGTGCGGATCTGGCTGTGTCCACTCACCCACGGGAGACGGGCAGGCAGGGTGCAGTGCGGATCTGGCTGTGTCCACTTACCCATTGGAGACGGGCAGGCAGGGCGCAGTGCGGATCTGGCTGTGTCCACTCACCCACGGGAGACGGGCAGAGACGGTGCTGTGTGGATCTGGCTATGTCCACTGACCAACGGCAGACGGGCGGGCAGGGCGCAGTACGGATCTGGCTGTGTCCACTCACCCACGGCAGGCGGTCAGGGAGGGCGCAGTGCGGATATGGCTGTGTCCACTCACCCACGGCAGACGGTCAGGCAGGGGGCAGTGCGGATCTGGCTGTGTCCACTCACTCACGGGAGACGGGCAGAGACGGTGCTGTGTGGATCTGGCTATGTCCACTGACCCACGGCAGGCGGTCAGGCAGGGCGCAGTGCGGATATGGCTGTGTCCACTCACCCACGGCAGACTGTCAGACAGGGGGCAGTGCGGATCTGGCTGTGTACACTCACCCACGGGAGACGGGCAGGCAGGGCGCAGTGCGGATCTGGCTGTGTCCACTCACCCACGGGAGACGGGCAGGCAAGGCGCAGTGCGGATCTTGCTGTGTCCACTCACCCACGGGAGATGGTCAGGCAGGGCGCAGTGCGGCTCTGGCTGTGTCCAGTCACCCACGGCAGGCGGTCAGGCAGGGCGTAGTGCGGATCTGGCTGTGTCCACTCACCCACGGCAGGCGGTCAGGCAGGGCGCAGTGCGATTCTGGCGGTGTCCACGCACTCACAGCAGGCGGTCAGCCAGGGTGCAGTGCGGATCTGGCTGTGTCCACTGACCCACGGCAGACGGGCAGGCAAGGCGCATTACGGATCTGGCTGTGTCCACTCATCCACGGCAGGCGGTCAGGCAGGGCGCAGTGCGGATCTGGCTGTGTCCACTCACCCACGGCAGGCGGTCAGGCAGGGCGTAGTGCGGATCTGGCTGTGTCCACTAACCCACGGCAGATGGGCAGGCAGGGCGCAGTGCGGATCCGGCTTTGTCCACTCACCCACGGGAGATGGGCAGAGACGGTGATGTGTGGATCTGGCTATGTCCACTGACCCACGGCAGACGGGCAGGCAGGGCGCAGTACGGATCTGGCTGTGTCCACTCACCTACGGCAGGCGGTCAGGCAGGGCGCAGTGCGGATCTGGCTTTGTCCACTCACCCACGGCAGGCGGTCAGGCAGGGCGTAGTGCGGATCTGGCTGTGTCCACTCACCCACGGCAGACGGGCAGGCAGGGCGCAGTGTGGATCTGGCTGTGTCCACTCACCCATGGTAGACGGTCAGGCAGGGCACAGTGCGGATCTGGCTGTGTCCACTCACCCACGGCAGACGGGCAGGCAGGTCGCAGTGCGGATGTGGCTGTGTCCACTCGCCCACGGGAGACTTGCAGGCAGGGCGCAGTGCGGATCTGGCTGTGTCCACTCACCAACGGCATGCGGTCAGGCAGGGCGCAGTGCGGATCTGGCTGTGTCCACTCACCCATGGCAGACGGTCAGGCAGGGCGCAGTGCGGATCTGGCTGTATCCACTCACCCACGGCAGGCGGTCAGGCAGGGCGCAGTGCAGATATGGCTGTGTCCACGCACCCACAGCAGGCGGTCAGCCAGGGCGCAGTGCGGATCTGGCTGTGTCCACTGACCCACGGCAGACGGGCAGGCAGGGCGCAGTACGGATCTCGCTGTGTCCACTCACCCACGGCAGGCGGTCAGGCAGGGCGCAGTGCGGATCTGGCTGTGTCCACTCACCCACGGCAGGCGGTCAGGCAGGGCGTAGTGCGGATATGGCTGTGTCCACTCACCCTAGGCAGACGGTCAGGCAGGGCGCAGTGCGGATCTGGCTGTGTCCACTCGCCCACGGGAGACGGGCAGGCAGGGCGCTGTGCGGATCAGGCTGTGTCCACTCACCCACGGCAGGCGGTCAGGCAGGGCGCAGTGCGGATCTGGCTGTTTCCACTCACCCACGGCAGACGGTCAGGCAGGGCGCAGTGCGTATCTGGCTGTGTCCACTCACCCACGGCAGGCGGTCAGGCAGGGCGCAGTGCAGATCTGGCTGTGTCCACGCACCCAGAGCAGGCGGTCAGCCAGGGCGCAGTGCGGATCTGGCTGTGTCCACCCACCCACGGCAGACGGTCAGGCAGGGTGCAGTACTGATCTGGCTGTGTCCACTCACCCACGGCAGACGGGCAGGCAGGGCGCAGTGCGGATCTGGCTGTGTCCACTCACCCACGGGAGACGGGCAGGCAGGGCGCAGTGAGGATCTGGCTGTGTCTACACACCCACGAGGGACCGGCTGGCAGGGTGCTGTGTGGATTTGGCTGTTTCCACTCACCCACCAGGGAAGGGCAGGTAGGGTGCAGTGTGGATGTGGCTGTGTCCACACACACACGGAGACGGGCAGGCAGGGTGCTGTCTGGAACTGGCTGTTTCCACTCACCCACGGGAGACGGGCAGGCAGGGCGCTGTCTGGATATGGCTTTGTCCACAAACACATGGGGGATGGGCAGGCAGGGTGCTGTGTGGTTTTGGCTGTGTCCACTCACCTACGGGAGATGGGCAGGCCGGGTGCAGTGTGGTTTTGGCTGTGTCCACTCACCCACGGGAGACGGGCAGGCAGGGCGCAGTGCGGATCTGGCTGTGTCCACTCACCCACGGAAGACGGACAGGCAAGGCGCAGTGTGGATCTGGCTGTGTCCACTCACACACGGGAGACGGGCAGAGAGGGTGCTGTGTGGATCTGGCTTTGTCCACTGACCCATGGCAGACGGGCATGCAGGGTGCAGTGAGGATCTGGCTGTGTCGACTCACCCACGGCAGACGGTCAGGCAGGGCGCAGTGTGGATCTGGCTGTGTCCACTCACCCACGGGAGACGGGCAGGCAAGGCGCAGTGCGGATCTGGCTGTGTCCACTCACCCACGGCAGACGGGCAGGCAGGGCGCAGTGCGGATCTGGCTGTGTCCACTCACCCACGGGAGACGGGCAGGCAATTCGCAGTGTGGATCTGGCTGTGTCCACTCACCCACGGGAGACGGGCAGAGAGTGTGCCGTGTGGATCTGGCTATGTCCACTGACCCACGGCAGAAGGGCAGGAAGGGCGCAGTGCGGATCTGGCTGTGTCCACTCACCCACGGGAGACGGGCAGAGACGGTGCTGTGTGGATCTGGCTATGTCCACTGACCCACGGCAGACGGGCAGGCAGGGCGCAGTACGGAGCTGGATGAGTCCGCTCACCCACGGAAGGCGGTCAGGCAGGGCGCAGTGTGGATCTGGCTGTGTCCACTCACCCACGGGAGACGGGCAGGCAGGGCGCAGTGCGGATCTGGCTGTGTCCACTCACCCAAGGGAGACGGGCAGGCAGGGCGCAGTGCGGATCTGGCTGTGTCCACTCACCCACGGGAGACGGGCAGGCAGGACGCAGTGCGGATCTGGCTGTGTCCACTCGCCCACGGGAGAGGGGCAGGCAGGGCGCAGTGCGGATCTGGCTGTGTCCACTCGCCCACGGGAGACGGGCAGGCAGGGCGCAGTGCGGATCTGGCTGTGTCCACTCGCCCACGGGAGACGGGCAGGCAGGGCGCAGTGCGGATCTGGCTGTGTCCACTCGCCCACGGGAGACGGGCAGGCAGGGCGCAGTGCGGATCCGGCTGTGTCCACTCACCCACGGGAGATGGGCAGAGACAGTGCTGTGTGGATCTGGCTATGTCCACTGACCCACGGCAGGCGGTCAGGCAGGGCGCAGTACGGATTTGGCTGTGTCCACTCACCCACGGCAGGCGGTCAGGCAGGGTGCAGTGTGGATCTAGCTGTGTCCACTCACCCACGGGAAACGGGCAGGCAGGGCGCAGTGCGGATCTGGCTGTGTCCACTCACCCACGGGAGACGGGCAGGCAGAACGCAGTGTGATTTTGTCTGTGTCCACTCACCCACGGGAGACGGGCAGGCAGGGCGCAGTGCGGATCTGGCTGTGTCCACTCACCCACGGCAGGCGGTCAGGCAGGGCGCAGTGCGGATCTGGCTGTGTCCACTCATTCACGGCAGACGGTCAGGCAAGGCACAGTGCGGATCTGGCTGTGTCCACTCACCCACGGCAGGCGGTCAGGCAGGGCGCAGTGCGGATATGGCTGTGTCCACGCACCCACAGCAGGCGGTCAGCCAGGGCGCAGTGCGGATCTGGCTGTGTCCACTCACCCAGGGCAGGTGGTCAGGCAGGGCGTAGTGCGGATCTGGCTGTGTCCACTAACCCAGGGCAGGCGGGCAGGCAGGGCGCAGTGTGGATCTGGCTGTGTCCACTCACCCACGGCAGACGGTCAGGCAGGGCGCAGTGCGGATCTGGCTGTGTCCACTCACCCACGGCAGACGGGTAGGCAGGGCGCAGTGCGGATCTGGCTGTGTCCACTCGCCCACGGGAGACGGGCAGACAGGGCGCAGTGCGGATCTGGCTGTGTCCACTCACCCACGGCAGGCGGTCAGGCAGGGCGCAGTGCGGATCCGGCTGTGTCCAATCACCCCCGGGAGATGGGCAGAGACGGTGCTGTGTGGATCTGGCTATGTCCACTGACCCACGGCAGACGGGCAGGCAGGGCGCAGTACGGATCTGGCTGTGTCCACTCACCCACGGCAGGCGGTCAGGCAGGGCGCAGTGCGGATCTGGCTGTGTCCACTCACCCACGGCAGGCGGTCAGGCAGGGCGTAGTGCGGATCTGGCTGTGTCCACTCACCCACGGCAGGCGGTCAGGCAGAGCGCAGTTTGGATCTGGCTGTGTCCACGCACCCACAGCAGGCTGTCAGCAAGGGCGCAGTGCGGATCTGGCTGTGTCCACTGACCGACGGCAGACGGGCAGGCAGGGCGCAGTACGGATCTGGCTGTGTCCACTCACCCACGGCAGGCAGTCAGGCAGGGCGCAGTGCGGATCTGGCTGTGTCCACTCACCCACGGCAGGCGGTCAGGCAGGGCGTAGTGCGGATCTGGCTGTGTCCAGGCACCCTCGGCAGACGGGCAGGCAGGGCGCATTGCGGATCCGGCTGTGTCCACTCACCCACGGGAGATGGGAAGAGACGGTGCTGTGTGGATCTGGCTATGTCCACTCACCCACGGCAGACGGGCAGGCAGGGCGCAGTACGGATCTAGCTGTGTCCACTCACCCACGGCAGGCGGTCAGGCAGGGCGTAGTGCGGATCTGGCTGTGTCCACTCACCCACGGCAGGCGGTCAGGCAGGGCGCAGTGCGGATCTGGCTGTGTCCACTCACCCACGGCAGGCGGTCAGGCAGGGCGCAGTGTGGATCTGGCTGTGTCCACACACCCATGGCAGGCGGTCAGGCAGGGCGTAGTGCGGATCTGGCTGTGTCCACTCACCCACGGCAGACGGGCAGGCAGGGCGCAGTGCGGATCCGGCTGTGTCCACTCACCCACGGGAGATGGGCAGAGACGGTGCTGTGTGGATCTGGCTATGTCCACTGACCCACGGCAGACGGGCAGGCAGGGCACAGTACGGATCTGGCTGTGTCCACTCACCCAAGGCAGGCGGTCAGGCAGGGTGCAGTGCGGATCTGGCTGTGTCCACTCTCCCACGGGATACGGGCAGGCAGGGCACAGTGCGGATCTGTTTGTGTCCACTCACCCATGGGAGACGGGCAGGCAGGGCGCAGTGCGGATCTGGCTGTGTCCACTCACCCACGGGAGACGGGCAGGCAGGGCGCAGTGCGATTTTGGCTGTGTCCACTCACCCACGGGAGACGGGCAGGCAGGGCGCAGTGCCTATCTGGCTGTGTCCACTCGCCCACGGGAGACGGGCAGGCAGTGCGCAGTTTGGATCTGGCTGTGTCCACTCACCCACTGCAGGCGGTCAGGCAGGGCGCAGTGCGGATCTGGCTGTGTCCACTCATTCACGGCAGACGGTCAGGCAGGGCACAGTGCGGATCTGGCTGTGTCCACTCACCCACGGCAGGCGGTCAGGCAGGGCGGAGTGCGGATCTGGCTGTGTCCACGCACCCACAGCAGGCGGTAAGCCAGGGCGCAGTGCGGATCTGGCTGTGTCCACTCACCCACGGCAGATGGTCAGGCAGGGCGCAGTACGGATCTGGCTGTGTCCACTCACACACGGCAGACGGTCAGGCAGGGCGCAGTGCGGATCTGGATGTGTCCACTCACCCACGGCAGACGGGCAGGCAGGGCGCAGTGCGGATCTGGCTGTGTCCACTCGCCCACGGGAGACGGGCAGGCAGGGCGCAGTGCGGATCTGGCTGTGTCCACTCACCCACCGCAGGGGTCAGGCAGGGCGCAGTGCTGTTCTGGCTGTGTCCACTCACCCACGGGAGACGGGTAGGCAAGGCGCAGTGCGGATCTGGCTGTGTCCACTCGCCCACGGGAGATGGGCAGGTAGGGCGCAGTGCGGATCTGGCTGTGTCCACTCGCCCTCGGGAGACGGGCAGGCAGGGTGCAGTGCGGATCTGGCTGTGTCCACTCGCCCACGGGAGACGGGCAGGCAGGGCGCAGTGCGGATCCGGCTGTGTCCACTCACCCACGGGAGATGGGCAGAGACGGTGCTGTGTGGATCTGGCTATGTCCACTGACCCACGGCAGACGGGAAGGCAGGGCGCAGTAAGGATCTGGCTGTGTCCACTCACCCACGGCAGGCGGTCAGGCAGGGCGCAGTACGGATCTGGCTGTGTCCACTCACCCAAGGCAGACGGGCAGGCAGGGCACAGTACGGATCTGGCTGTGTCCACTCACCCACGGCAGGCGGTCAGGCAGGGTGCAGTGCGGATCTGGCTGTGTCCACTCACCCACGGGAGACGGGCAATCAGGGCGCAGTGCGGATCTGGCTGTGTCCACTCTCCCACGGGAGATGGGCAGGCAGGGCGCAGTGCAGATCTGGCTGTGTCCACTCACCCACGGGAGACGGGCAGGCAGAACGCAGTGCGATTTTGGCTGTGTCCACTCACCCACGGGAGACGGGCAGGCAGGGCGCAGTGCGGATCTGGCTGTGTCTACTCACCCACGGCAGGCGGTCAGGCAGGGCGCAGTGCGGATCTGGCTGTGTCCACTCATTCACGGCAGACGGTCAGGCAGGGCACAGTGCGCATCTGGCTGTGTCCACTCTCCCACGGCAGGCGGTCAGGCAGGGCGCAGTGCGCATCTGGCTGTGTCCACGCACCCACAGCAGGCGGTCAGCCAGGGCGCAGTGCGGATCTGGCTGTGTACACTCACCCAGGGCAGGTGGTCAGGCAGGGCGTAGTGCGGATCTGGCTGTGTCCACTAACCCACGGCAGGCGGGCAGGCAGGGCGCAGTGTGGATCTGGCTGTGTCCACTCACACACGGCAGACGGTCAGGCAGGGCGCAGTGCGGATCTGGCTGTGTCCACTCACCCACGGAAGACGGGTAGGCAGGGCGCAGTGCGGATCTGGCTGTGTCCACTCGCCCACGGGAGACGGGCAGACAGGGCGCAGTGCGGATCTGGCTGTGTCCACTCACCCACGGCAGGCGGTCAGGCAGGGCGCAGTGCGGATCCGGCTGTGTCCAATCACCCCCGGGAGATGGGCAGAGACGGTGCTGTGTGGATTTGGCTATGTCGACTGACCCACGGCAGACGGGCGGGCAGGGCGCAGTACGGATCTGGCTGTGTCCACTCACCCACGGCAGGCGGTCAGGGAGGGCGCAGTGCGGATCTGGCTGTGTCCACTCACCCACGGGAGACGGGCTGGCAGGGCGCAGTGCGGATCTGGCTGTGTCCACTCACCCACGGGAGACGGGTAGGCAAGGCGCAGTGCGGATCTGGCTGTGTCCACTCACCCACGGGAGACGGGCAGAGACGGTGCTGTGTGGATCTGGCTATGTCCACTGACCCACGGCAGACGGGCAGGCAGGGCGCAGTACAGAGCTGGCTGAGTCCACTCACCCACGGCAGGCGGTCAGGCAGGGTGCAGTGTTGATCTGGCTGTGTCCATTCACCCACGGGAGACGGGCAGGCAGGGCGCAGTGCTGATCTGGCTGTGTCCACGCACCCACAGCAGGCGGTCAGCCAGGGCGCAGTGCGGATCTGGCTGTGTACACTCACCCAGGGCAGGTGGTCAGGCAGGGCGTAGTGCGGATCAGGCTGTGTCCACTAACCCACGGCAGGCGGGCAGGCAGGGCGCAGTGTGGATCTGGCTGTGTCCACTCACACACGGCAGACGGTCAGGCAGGGCGCAGTGCGGATCTGGCTGTGTCCACTCACCCACGGAAGACGGGTAGGCAGGGCGCAGTGCGGATCTGGCTGTGTCCACTCGCCCACGGGAGACGGGCAGACAGGGCGCAGTGCGGATCTGGCTGTGTCCACTCACCCACGGCAGGCGGTCAGGCAGGGCGCAGTGCGGATCCGGCTGTGTCCAATCACCCCCGGTAGATGGGCAGAGACGGTGCTGTGTGGATCTGGCTATGTCCACTGACCCACGGCAGACGGGCGGGCAGGGCGCAGTACGGATCTGGCTGTGTCCACTCACCCACGGCAGACGGTCAGGCAGGGCGCAGTGCGGATCTGGCTGTGTCCACTCACTCACGGCAGGCGGTCAGGCAGGGCGTAGTGCGGATCTGGCTGTGTCCACTCACCCACGGCAGGCGGTCATGCAGAGCGCAGTGCGGATCTGGCTGTGTCCACGCACCCACAGCAGGCGGTCAGCAAGGGCACAGTGCGGATCTGGCTGTGTCCACTGACCGACGGCAGACGGGCAGGCAGGGCGCAGTACGGATCTGGCTGTGTCCACTCACCCACGGCAGGCGGTCAGGCAGGGCACAGTGCGGATGTGGCTGTGTCCACTCACCCACGGCAGGCGGTCAGGCAGGGCGTAGTGCGGATCTGGCTGTGTCCAGTCACCCACGGCAGACGGGCAGGCAGGGCGCAGTGCGGATCCGGCTGTGTCCACTCACCCACGGGAGATGGGCAGAGACGGTGCTGTGTGGATCTGGCTATGTCCACTGACCCACGGCAGACGGGCGGGCAGGGCGCAGTACGGATCTGGCTGTGTCCACTCACCCACGGCAGGCGGTCAGGCAGGGCGCAGTGCGGATCTGGCTGTGTCCACTCACCCACGGGAGACGGGCAGGCAGGGCGCAGTGCGGATCTGGCTGTGTCCACTCACCCACGGGAGACGGGCAGGCAGGGCGCAGTGCGGATCTGGCTGTGTCCACTCCCCTTCGGGAGACGGGCAGAGACGGTGCTGTGTGGATTTGGCTATGTCCATTGACCCACGGCAGACGGGCAGGCAGGGCGCAGTGCAGATCTGGCTGTGTCCACTCACCCACGGCAGGCGGTCAGGGAGGGCGCAGTGCGGATATGGCTGTGTCCACTCACCCACGGCAGACGGTCAGGCAGGGGGCAGTGCCGATCTGGCTGTGTCCACTCATCCACGGGAGACTGGCAGGCAGGGCGCAGTGCGGATCTGGCTGTGTCCACTCACCCACGGGAGACGGGCAGGCAGGGCGCAGTGCGGATCTGGCTGTGTCCACGCACCCACGGCAGGCGGTCAGCCAGGGCGCAGTGCGGATCTGGCTGTGTCCACTGACCCACGGCAGATGGACAGGCAGGGCGCAGTACGGATCTGGCTGTGTCCACTCACCCACGGCAGGAGGTCAGGCAGGGCGCAGTGCGGATCTGGCTGTGTCCACTCACCCACGGCCGGCGGTCAGGCAGGGCGTAGTGCGGATCTGGCTGTGTCCAGGCACCCACGGCAGACGGGCAGGCAGGGCGCAGTGCGGATCCGGCTGTGTCCACTCACCCACGGGATATGGGCAGAGACGGTGCTGTGTGGATCTGGCTATGTCCACTGACCCACGGCAGACGGGCAGGCAGGGCGCAGTACGGATCTAGCTGTGTCCACTCACCCACGGCAGACGGTCAGGCAGGGCGTAGTGCGGATCTGGCTGTGTCCACTCACCCACGGCAGACGGTCAGGCAGGGCGCAGTGCGGATCTGGCTGTGTCCACTCACCCACGGCAGGCGGTCAGGCAGGGCGCAGTGTGGATCTGGCTGTGTCCACTCACCCATGGCAGGCGGTCAGGCAGGGCGTAGTGCGGATCTGGCTGTGTCCACTCACCCACGGCAGACGGGCAGGCAGGGCGCAGTGCGGATCCGGCTGTGTCCACTAACCCACGGGAGATGGGAAGAGACGGTGCTGTGTGGATCTGGCTATGTCCACTGACCCACGGCAGACGGGCAGGCAGGGCGCAGTACGGATCTGGCTGTGTCCACTCACCCACGGCAGGCGGTCAGGCAGGGTGCAGTGCGGATCTGGCTGTGTCCACTCTCCCACGGGAGACGGGCAGGCAGGGCACAGTGCGGATCTGGCTGTGTCCACTCACCCATGGGAGACGGGCAGGCAGGGCGCAGTGCGGATCTGGCTGTGTCCACTCACCCACGGGAGACGGGCAGGCAGGGCGCAGTGCGATTTTGGCTGTGTCCACTCACCCACGGGAGACGGGCAGGCAGGGCGCAGCGCCTATCTGGCTGTGTCCACTCGCCCACGGGAGACGGGCAGGCAGGGCGCAGTGTGGATCTGGCTGTGTCCACACACCCATGGCAGGCGGTCAGGCAGGGCGTAGTGCGGATCTGGCTGTGTCCACTCACCCACGGCAGACGGGCAGGCAGGGCGCAGTGCGGATTTGGCTGTGTCCACGCACCCACAGCAGGCGGTCAGGCAGGGCGCAGTGCGGATCTGGCTGTGTCCACTCACCCACGGCAGGCGGTCAGGCAGGGCGCAGTGTGGATCTGGCTGTGTCCACACACCCATGGCAGGCGGTCAGGCAGGGCGTAGTGCGGATCTGGCTGTGTCCACTCACCCACGGCAGACGGGCAGGCAGGGCGCAGTGCGGATCCGGCTGTGTCCACTCACCCACGGGAGATGGGCAGAGACGGTGCTGTGTGGATCTGGCTATGTCCACTGACCCACGGCAGACGGGCAGGCAGGGCACAGTACGGATCTGGCTGTGTCCACTCACCCAAGGCAGGCGGTCAGGCAGGGTGCAGTGCGGATCTGGCTGTGTCCACTCTCCCACGGGATACGGGCAGGCAGGGCACAGTGCGGATCTGTTTGTGTCCACTCACCCATGGGAGACGGGCAGGCAGGGCGCAGTGCGGATCTGGCTGTGTCCACTCACCCACGGGAGACGGGCAGGCAGGGCGCAGTGCGATTTTGGCTGTGTCCACTCACCCACGGGAGACGGGCAGGCAGGGCGCAGTGCCTATCTGGCTGTGTCCACTCGCCCACGGGAGACGGGCAGGCAGGGCGCAGTTTGGATCTGGCTGTGTCCACTCACCCACTGCAGGCGGTCAGGCAGGGCGCAGTGCGGATCTGGCTGTGTCCACTCATTCACGGCAGACGGTCAGGCAGGGCACAGTGCGGATCTGGCTGTGTCCACTCACCCACGGCAGGCGGTCAGGCAGGGCGGAGTGCGGATCTGGCTGTGTCCACGCACCCACAGCAGGCGGTCAGCCAGGGCGCAGTGCGGATCTGGCTGTGTCCACTCACCCACGGCAGATGGTCAGGCAGGGAGCAGTACGGATCTGGCTGTGTCCACTCACCCACGGCAGACGGGCAGGCAGGGCGCAGTGCGGATCTGGCTGTGTCCACTCACACACGGCAGACGGTCAGGCAGGGCGCAGTTCGGATCTGGCTGTGTCCACTCACCCACGGCAGACGGGCAGGCAGGGCGCAGTACGGATCTGGCTGTGTCCACTCACCCACGGCAGGCGGTCAGGCAGGGCGCAGTGCGGATCTGGCTGTGTCCACTAACCCACGGCAGGCGGTCAGGCAGGGCGTAGTGCGGATCTGGCTGTGTCCACTCACCCACGGCAGGCGGTCAGGCAGAGCGCAGTTTGGATCTGGCTGTGTCCACGCACCCACAGCAGGCGGTCAGCAAGGGCGCAGTGCGGATCTGGCTGTGTCCACTGTCCGACGGCAGACGGGCAGGCAGGGCGCAGTACGGATCTGGCTGTGTCCACTCACCCACGGCAGGCGGTCAGGCAGGGCGCAGTGCGGATCTGGCTGTGTCCACTCACCCACGGCAGGCGGTCAGGCAGGGCGTAGTGCGGATCTGGCTGTGTCCAGGCACCCACGGCAGACGGGCAGGCAGGGCGCAGTGCGGATCCGGCTGTGTCCACTCACCCACGGGAGATGGGCAGAGACGGTGCTGTGTGGATCTGGCTATGTCCACTCACCCACGGCAGACGGGCAGGCAGTGCGCAGTACGGATCTAGCTGTGTCCACTCACCCACGGCAGGCGGTCAGGCAGGGCGTAGTGCGGATCTGGCTGTGTCCACTCACCCACGGCAGGCGGTCAGGCAGGGCGCAGTGCGGATCTGACTGTGTCCACTCACCCACGGCAGGCGGTCAGGCAGGGCGCAGTGTGGATCTGGCTGTGTCCACACACCCATGGCAGGCGGTCAGGCAGGGCGTAGTGCGGATCTGGCTGTGTCCACTCACCCACGGCAGACGGGCAGGCAGGGCGCAGTGCGGATCCGGCTGTGTCCACTCACCCACGGGAGATGGGCAGAGACGGTGCTGTGTGGATCTGGCTATGTCCACTGACCCACGGCAGACGGGCAGGCAGGGCACAGTACGGATCTGGCTGTGTCCACTCACCCAAGGCAGGCGGTCAGGCAGGGTGCAGTGCGGATCTGGCTGTGTCCACTCTCCCACGGGATACGGGCAGGCAGGGCACAGTGCGGATCTGTTTGTGTCCACTCACCCATGGGAGACGAGCAGGCAGGGCGCAGTGCGGATCTGGCTGTGTCCACTCACCCACGGGAGACGGGCAGGCAGGGCGCAGTGCGATTTTGGCTGTGTCCACTCACCCAAGGGAGACGGGCAGGCAGGGCGCAGTTTGGATCTGGCTGTGTCCACTCACCCACTGCAGGCGGTCAGGCAGGGCGCAGTGCGGATCTGGCTGTGTCCACTCTTTCACGGCAGACGGTCAGGCAGGGCACAGTGCGGATCTGGCTGTGTCCACTCACCCACGGCAGGCGGTCAGGCAGGGCGGAGTGCGGATCTGGCTGTGTCCACGCACCCACAGCAGGCGGTCAGCCAGGGCGCAGTGCGGATCTGGCTGTGTCCACTCACCCACGGCAGATGGTCAGGCAGGGCGCAGTACGGATCTGGCTGTGTCCACTCACCCACGGCAGACGGGCAGGCAGGGCCCAGTGCGGATCTGGCTGTGTCCACTCACACACGGCAGACGGTCAGGCAGGGCGCAGTGCGGATCTGGCTGTGTCCACTCACCCACGGCAGACTGGCAGGCAGGGCGCAGTGCGGATCTGGCTGTGTCCACTCGCCCACGGGAGACGGGCAGGCAGGGCGCAGTGCGGATCTGGCTGTGTCCACTCACCCACCGCAGGGGTCAGGCAGGGCGCAGTGCGGTTCTGGCTGTGTCCACTCACCCACGGGAGACGGGTAGGCAAGGCGCAGTGCGGATCTGGCTGTGTCCACTCACCCACGGGAGACGGGCAGAGACGGTGTTGTGTGGATCTGGCTATGTCCACTGACCCACGGCAGAAGGGCAGGCAGGGCGAAGTACGGAGCTGGCTGAGTCCACTCACCTACGACAGGCGGTCAGGAAGGGTGCAGTGTGGATCTGGCTGTGTCCATTCACCCACGGGAGACGGGCAGGCAGGGCGCAGTGCTGATCTGGCTGTGTCCACTCACCCATGGGAGACGGGCAGGCAGGGCGCAGTGCGGATCTGGCTGTGTCCACTCGCCCACGGGAGATGGGCAGGCAGGGCGCAGTGCGGATCTGGCTGTGTCCACTCGCCCACGGGAGACGGGCAGGCAGGGCGCAGTGCGGATCTGGCTGTGTCCACTCGCCCACGGGAGACGGGCAGGCAGGGCGCAGTGCGGATCCGGCTGTGTCCACTCACCCACGGGAGATGGGCAGAGACGGTGCTGTGTGGATCTGGCTATGTCCACTGACCCACGGCAGACGGGAAGGCAGGGCGCAGTACGGATCTGGCTGTGTCCACTCACCCACGGCAGGCGGTCAGGCAGGGCGCAGTACGGATTTGGCTGTGTCCACTCACCCACGGCAGGCGGTCAGGCAGGGTGCAGTGTGGATCTGGCTGTGTCCACTCACCCACGGGAGACGGGCAGGCAGGGCGCAGTGCGGATCTGGCTGTGTCCACTCACCCACGGGAGACGGGCAGGCAGAACGCAGTGCGATTTTGGCTGTGTCCACTCACCCACGGGAGACGGGCAGGCAGGGCGCAGTGCGGATCTGGCTGTGTCTACTCACCCACGGCAGGCGGTCAGGCAGGGCGCAGTGCGGATCTGGCTGTGTCCACTCATTCACGGCAGACGGTCAGGCAGGGCACAGTGCGCATCTGGCTGTGTCCACTCTCCCACGGCAGGCGGTCAGGCAGGGCGCAGTGCGCATCTGGCTGTGTCCACGCACCCACAGCAGGCGGTCAGCCAGGGCGCAGTGCGGATCTGGCTGTGTACACTCACCCAGGGCAGGTGGTCAGGCAGGGCGTAGTGCGGATCTGGCTGTGTCCACTAACCCACGGCAGGCGGGCAGTCAGGGCGCAGTGTGGATCTGGCTGTGTCCACTCACACACGGCAGACGGTCAGGCAGGGCGCAGTGCGGATCTGGCTGTGTCCACTCACCCACGGAAGACGGGTAGGCAGGGCGCAGTGCGGATCTGGCTGTGTCCACTCGCCCACGGGAGACGGGCAGACAGGGCGCAGTGCGGATCTGGCTGTGTCCACTCACCCACGGCAGGCGGTCAGGCAGGGCGCAGTGCGGATCCGGCTGTGTCCAATCACCCCCGGGAGATGGGCAGAGACGGTGCTGTGTGGATCTGGCTATGTCCACTGACCCACGGCAGACGGGCGGGCAGGGCGCAGTACGGATCTGGCTGTGTCCACTCACCCACGGCAGGCGGTCAGGGAGGGCGCAGTGCGGATCTGGCTGTGTCCACTCACCCACGGCAGACGGGCAGGCAGGGCGCAGTGCGGATCTGGCTGTGTCCACTCACCCACGGGAGACGGGTAGGCAAGGCGCAGTGCGGATCTGGCTGTGTCCACTCACCCACGGGAGACGGGCAGAGACGGTGCTGTGTGGATCTGGCTATGTCCACTGACCCACGGCAGACGGGCAGGCAGGGCGCAGGACAGAGCTGGCTGAGTCCACTCACCCACGGCAGGCGGTCAGGCAGGGTGCAGTGTTGATCTGGCTGTGTCCATTCACCCACGGGAGACGGGCAGGCAGGGCGAAGTGCTGATCTGTCTGTGTCCACTCACCCACGGGAGACGGGCAGGCAGGGCGCAGTGCGGTTCTGGCTGTGTCCACTCGCCCACGGGAGATGGGCAGGCAGGGCGCAGTGCGGATTTGGCTGAGTCCACTCGCCCACGGGAGACGGGCAGGCAGGGCGCAGTGCGGATCTGGCTGTGTCCACTCGCCCACGGGAGACGGGCAGGCAGGGCGCAGTGCGGGTCCGGCTGTGTCCACTCACCCAGGGGAGATGGGCAGAGACGGTGCTGTGTGGATCTGGCTATGTCCACTGACCCACGGCAGACGGGAAGGCAGGGCGCAGTACGGATCTGGCTGTGTCCACTCACCCACGGCAGGCGGTCAGGCAGGGCGCAGTACGGATCTGGCTGTGTCCACTCACCCACGGCAGGCGGTCAGGCAGGGTGCAGTGCGGATCTGGCTGTGTCCACTCACCCACGGGAGACGGGCAGGCAGGGCGCAGTGCGGATCTGGCTGTGTCCACTCACCCACGGGAGACGGGCAGGCAGGGCGCAGTGCGATTTTGGCTGTGTCCACTCACCCACGGGAGACGGGCATGCAGGGCGCAGTGCCTATCTGGCTGTGTCCACTCGCCCATGGGAGACGGGCAGGCAGGGCGCAGTGGGGATCTGGCTGTGTCCACTCACCCACGGGAGACGGGCAGGCAGGGCGCAGTGCGGATCTGGCTGTGTCCACTCACCCAAGGGAGACGGGCAGGCAGGGCGCAGTGCGGATCCGGCTGTGTCCACTCACCCACGGGAGATGGGCAGAGACGGTGCTGTGTGGATCTGGCTATGTCCACTGACGCACGGCAGGCGGTCAGGCAGGGCGTAGTGCGGATCTGGCTATGTCCACTCACCCACGGCGGACGGGAAGGCAGGGCGCAATACGGATATGGCTGTGTCCACTCGCCCACGGGAGACGGGCAGGCAGGGCGCAGTGCGGATCTGGCTGTGTCTACTCACCCACGGCAGGCGGTCAGGCAGGGCGCAGTGCGGATCTGGCTGTGTCCACTCACCCACGGCTGACGGTCAGGCAGGGCGCAAGGCGGATCTGGCTGTGTCCAATCACCCACGGCAGGCGGTCAGTCAGGGCGCAGTGTGGATCCGGCTGTGTCCACGCACCCACAGCAGGCGATCAGCCAGGGCGCAGTACGGATCTGGCTGTGTCCACTCACCCACGGCAGGTGGTCAGGCAGGGCGTAGTGCGGATCTGGCTGTGTCCACTCACCCACGGCAGGCGGGCAGGCAGGGCGCAGTGTGGATCTGGCTGTGTCCACTCACCCACGGGAGACGGGCAGGCAGGGCGCAGTGCGGATCTGGCTGTGTCCACTCACCCACGGGAGACGGGCAGGCAGGGCGCAGTGCGATTTTGGCTGTGTCCACTCACCCACGGGAGACGGGCAGGCAGGGCGCAGTTCCTATCTGGCTGTGTCCACTCGCCCATGGGAGACGGGCAGGCAGGGCGCAGTGTGGATCTGGCTGTGTCCACTCACCCACGGGAGACGGGCAGGCAGGGCACAGTGCGGATCTGGCTGTGTCCACTCACCCACGGGAGACGGGCAGGTAGGGCGCAGTGCGGATCCGGCTGTGTCCACTCACCCACGGGAGATGGGCAGAGACGGTGCTGTGTGGATCTGGCTATGTCCACTGACCCACGGCAGGCGGTCAGGCAGGGTGCAGTGCGGATCTGGCTGTGTCCACTCACCCACGGGAGACGGGCAAGCAGGGCGCAGTGCGGATCTGGCTGTGTCCACTCACCCACGGGAGATGGGCAGGCAGGGCGCAGTGCAGATCTGGCTGTGTCCACTAACCCACGGGAGACGGGCAGGCAGGGCGCAGTGTGGATTTGGCTGTGTCCACTCACCCACGGGAGACGGGCAGGCAGGGCGCAGTGCATATCTGGCTGTGTCCACTCGCCCACGGGAGACGGGCAGGCATGGCGCAGTGCGGATCTGGCCGTGTCCACGCACCCACGGGAGACCGGCAGGCAGGGCGCAGTGCGGATCTGGCTGTGTCCACTCACCCACGGGAGACGGGCAGGCAGGGCGCAGTGCGGATCCGGCTGTGTCCACTCACCCACGGGAGATGGCTAGAGACGGTGCTGTGTGGATCTGGCTATGTCCACTGACCCACGGCAGACGGGCAGGCAGGGCGCAGTACGGATCTGGCTGTGTCCACTCACCCACGGCAGGCGGTCAGGTAGGGTGCAGTGCGGATCTGGCTGTGTCCACTCACCCACGGGAGACGGGCAGGCAGGGCGCAGTGCGGATCTTGTGTGTGCACTCACCCACAGGAGACGGGCAGAGACGGTGCTGTGTGGATCTGGCTATGTCCACTGACCCACGGCAGACGGACGGGCAGGGCGCAGTACGGATCTGGCTGTGTCCACTCACCCACGGCAGGCGGTCAGGTAGGGTGCAGTGCGGATCTGGCTGTGTCCACTCACCCACGGCAGGCGGTCAGGTAGGGTGCAGTGCGGATCTGGCTGTGTCCACTCACCCACGGCAGACGGTCAGGCAGGGCGCAGTGCGGATCTGGCTGTGTCCACTCACCCACGGCAGACGGGCAGGCAAGGCGCGGTGCGGATCTGGCTGTGTCCACTCGCCCACGGGAGACGGGCAGGCAGGGCGCAGTGCGGATCTGGCTGTGTCCACTCGCACACGGGAGACGGGCAGGCACGGCGCAGTGCGGATCTGGCTGTGTCCACTCGCCCACGGCAGGCGGTCAGGCAGGGCGCAGTGCGGATCTGGCTGTGTCCACTCACCCACGGCAGACGGTCAGGCAGGGCGCCGTGCGGATCTGGCTGTGTCCACTCACCCACGGCAGGCGTTCAGGCAGGGCGCAGTGCGGATCTGGCTGTGTCCACGCACCCACAGCAGGCGGTGAGCCAGGGCGCAGTGCGGATCTGGCTGTGTCCACTCACCCACGGCAGGCGGTCAGGCAGGGCCAGTGCGGATATGGCTGTGTCCACTCACCCACGGGAGACGGGCAGGCAAGGTGCAGTGCGGATCTGGCTGTGTCCACTCACCCACGGGAGACGGGCAGAGACGGTGCTGTGTGGATTTGGCTATGTCCACTGACCCACGGCAGACGGGCGGGCAGGGCGCAGTACGGATCTGGCTGTGTCCACTCACCCACGGCAGGCGGTCATGGAGGGCGCAGTGCGGATATGGCTGTGTCCACTCACCCATGGCAGACGGTCAGGCAAGGGGCAGTGCGGATCTGGCTGTGTCGACTCACCCACGGGAGACGGGCAGAGACGGTGCTGTGTGGATCTGGCTATGTCCACTGACCCACGGCAGGCGGATAGGCAGGGCGCAGTGCGGATCTGGCTGTGTCCACTCACCCACGGCAGACGGGTAGGCAGGGCGCAGTGCGGATCTGGCTGTGTCCACTCGCCCACGGGAGACGGGCAGGCAGGGCGCAGTGCGGATCTCGCTGTGTCTACTCACCCACGGCAGGCGGTCAGGCAGGGCGCAGTGCGGATCTGGCTGTGTCCACTCTCCCACGGGATACGGGCAGGCAGGGCACAGTGCGGATCTGTTTGTGTCCACTCACCCATGGGAGATGGGCAGGCAGGGCGCAGTGCGGATCTGGCTGTGTCCACTCACCCACGGGAGACGGGCAGGCAGGGCGCAGTGCGATTTTGGCTGTGTCCACTCACCCAAGGGAGACGGGCAGGCAGGGCGCAGTTTGGATCTGGCTGTGTCCACTCACCCACTGCAGGCGGTCAGGCAGGGCGCAGTGCGGATCTGGCTGTGTCCACTCTTTCACGGCAGACGGTCAGGCAGGGCACAGTGTGGATCTGGCTGTGTCCACTCACCCACGGCAGGCGGTCAGGCAGGGCGGAGTGCGGATCTGGCTGTGTCCACGCACCCACAGCAGGCGGTCAGCCAGGGCGCAGTGCGGATCTGGCTGTGTCCACTCACCCACGGCAGATGGTCAGGCAGGACGCAGTACGGATCTGGTTGTGTCCACTCACCCACGGCAGACGGGTAGGCAGGGCGCAGTGCGGATCTGGCTGTGTCCACTGACCCACGGCAGACGGGCAGGCAGGGCGCAGTGCGGATCTGGCTGTGTCCACTCACCCACGGGAGACGGGCAGTCAGGGTGCAGTGCGGATCTGGCTGTGTCCACTCACCCACGGGAGACGGGCAGGCAGGGCGCAGTGCGGATCTGGCTGTGTCTACTCACCCACGGCAGGCGGTCAGGCAGGGTGCAGTGCGGATCTGGCTGTGTCCACTCATTCACGGCAGACGGTCAGGCAGGGCACAGTGCGCATCTGGCTGTGTCCACTCTCCCACGGCAGGCGGTCAGGCAGGGCGCAGTGCGCATCTGGCTGTGTCCACGCACCCACAGCAGGCGGTCAGCCAGGGCGCAGTGCGGATCTGGCTGTGTACACTCACCCAGGGCAGGTGGTCAGGCAGGGCGTAGTGCGGATCTGGCTGTGTCCACTAACCCACGGCAGGCGGGCAGTCAGGGCGCAGTGTGGATCTGGCTGTGTCCACTCACACACGGCAGACGGTCAGGCAGGGCGCAGTGCGGATCTGGCTGTGTCCACTCACCCACGGAAGACGGGTAGGCAGGGCGCAGTGCGGATCTGGCTGTGTCCACTCGCCCACGGGAGACGGGCAGACAGGGCGCAGTGCGGATCTGGCTGTGTCCACTCACCCACGGCAGGCGGTCAGGCAGGGCGCAGTGCGGATCCGGCTGTGTCCAATCACCCCCGGGAGATGGGCAGAGACGGTGCTGTGTGGATCTGGCTATGTCCACTGACCCACGGCAGACGGGCGGGCAGGGCGCAGTACGGATCTGGCTGTGTCCACTCACCCACGGCAGGCGGTCAGGGAGGGCGCAGTGCGGATCTGGCTGTGTCCACTCACCCACGGCAGACGGGCAGGCAGGGCGCAGTGCGGATCTGGCTGTGTCCACTCACCCACGGGAGACGGGTAGGCAAGGCGCAGTGCGGATCTGGCTGTGTCCACTCACCCACGGGAGACGGGCAGAGACGGTGCTGTGTGGATCTGGCTATGTCCACTGACCCACGGCAGACGGGCAGGCAGGGCGCAGGACAGAGCTGGCTGAGTCCACTCACCCACGGCAGGCGGTCAGGCAGGGTGCAGTGTTGATCTGGCTGTGTCCATTCACCCACGGGAGACGGGCAGGCAGGGCGAAGTGCTGATCTGTCTGTGTCCACTCACCCACGGGAGACGGGCAGGCAGGGCGCAGTGCGGTTCTGGCTGTGTCCACTCGCCCACGGGAGATGGGCAGGCAGGGCGCAGTGCGGATTTGGCTGAGTCCACTCGCCCACGGGAGACGGGCAGGCAGGGCGCAGTGCGGATCTGGCTGTGTCCACTCGCCCACGGGAGACGGGCAGGCAGGGCGCAGTGCGGGTCCGGCTGTGTCCACTCACCCAGGGGAGATGGGCAGAGACGGTGCTGTGTGGATCTGGCTATGTCCACTGACCCACGGCAGACGGGAAGGCAGGGCGCAGTACGGATCTGGCTGTGTCCACTCACCCACGGCAGGCGGTCAGGCAGGGCGCAGTACGGATCTGGCTGTGTCCACTCACCCACGGCAGGCGGTCAGGCAGGGTGCAGTGCGGATCTGGCTGTGTCCACTCACCCACGGGAGACGGGCAGGCAGGGCGCAGTGCGGATCTGGCTGTGTCCACTCACCCACGGGAGACGGGCAGGCAGGGCGCAGTGCGATTTTGGCTGTGTCCACTCACCCACGGGAGACGGGCATGCAGGGCGCAGTGCCTATCTGGCTGTGTCCACTCGCCCATGGGAGACGGGCAGGCAGGGCGCAGTGGGGATCTGGCTGTGTCCACTCACCCACGGGAGACGGGCAGGCAGGGCGCAGTGCGGATCTGGCTGTGTCCACTCACCCAAGGGAGACGGGCAGGCAGGGCGCAGTGCGGATCCGGCTGTGTCCACTCACCCACGGGAGATGGGCAGAGACGGTGCTGTGTGGATCTGGCTATGTCCACTGACGCACGGCAGGCGGTCAGGCAGGGCGTAGTGCGGATCTGGCTATGTCCACTCACCCACGGCGGACGGGAAGGCAGGGCGCAATACGGATATGGCTGTGTCCACTCGCCCACGGGAGACGGGCAGGCAGGGCGCAGTGCGGATCTGGCTGTGTCTACTCACCCACGGCAGGCGGTCAGGCAGGGCGCAGTGCGGATCTGGCTGTGTCCACTCACCCACGGCTGACGGTCAGGCAGGGCGCAAGGCGGATCTGGCTGTGTCCAATCACCCACGGCAGGCGGTCAGTCAGGGCGCAGTGTGGATCCGGCTGTGTCCACGCACCCACAGCAGGCGATCAGCCAGGGCGCAGTACGGATCTGGCTGTGTCCACTCACCCACGGCAGGTGGTCAGGCAGGGCGTAGTGCGGATCTGGCTGTGTCCACTCACCCACGGCAGGCGGGCAGGCAGGGCGCAGTGTGGATCTGGCTGTGTCCACTCACCCACGGGAGACGGGCAGGCAGGGCGCAGTGCGGATCTGGCTGTGTCCACTCACCCACGGGAGACGGGCAGGCAGGGCGCAGTGCGATTTTGGCTGTGTCCACTCACCCACGGGAGACGGGCAGGCAGGGCGCAGTTCCTATCTGGCTGTGTCCACTCGCCCATGGGAGACGGGCAGGCAGGGCGCAGTGTGGATCTGGCTGTGTCCACTCACCCACGGGAGACGGGCAGGCAGGGCACAGTGCGGATCTGGCTGTGTCCACTCACCCACGGGAGACGGGCAGGTAGGGCGCAGTGCGGATCCGGCTGTGTCCACTCACCCACGGGAGATGGGCAGAGACGGTGCTGTGTGGATCTGGCTATGTCCACTGACCCACGGCAGGCGGTCAGGCAGGGTGCAGTGCGGATCTGGCTGTGTCCACTCACCCACGGGAGACGGGCAAGCAGGGCGCAGTGCGGATCTGGCTGTGTCCACTCACCCACGGGAGATGGGCAGGCAGGGCGCAGTGCAGATCTGGCTGTGTCCACTAACCCACGGGAGACGGGCAGGCAGGGCGCAGTGTGGATTTGGCTGTGTCCACTCACCCACGGGAGACGGGCAGGCAGGGCGCAGTGCATATCTGGCTGTGTCCACTCGCCCACGGGAGACGGGCAGGCATGGCGCAGTGCGGATCTGGCCGTGTCCACGCACCCACGGGAGACCGGCAGGCAGGGCGCAGTGCGGATCTGGCTGTGTCCACTCACCCACGGGAGACGGGCAGGCAGGGCGCAGTGCGGATCCGGCTGTGTCCACTCACCCACGGGAGATGGCTAGAGACGGTGCTGTGTGGATCTGGCTATGTCCACTGACCCACGGCAGACGGGCAGGCAGGGCGCAGTACGGATCTGGCTGTGTCCACTCACCCACGGCAGGCGGTCAGGTAGGGTGCAGTGCGGATCTGGCTGTGTCCACTCACCCACGGGAGACGGGCAGGCAGGGCGCAGTGCGGATCTTGTGTGTGCACTCACCCACAGGAGACGGGCAGAGACGGTGCTGTGTGGATCTGGCTATGTCCACTGACCCACGGCAGACGGACGGGCAGGGCGCAGTACGGATCTGGCTGTGTCCACTCACCCACGGCAGGCGGTCAGGTAGGGTGCAGTGCGGATCTGGCTGTGTCCACTCACCCACGGCAGGCGGTCAGGTAGGGTGCAGTGCGGATCTGGCTGTGTCCACTCACCCACGGCAGACGGTCAGGCAGGGCGCAGTGCGGATCTGGCTGTGTCCACTCACCCACGGCAGACGGGCAGGCAAGGCGCGGTGCGGATCTGGCTGTGTCCACTCGCCCACGGGAGACGGGCAGGCAGGGCGCAGTGCGGATCTGGCTGTGTCCACTCGCACACGGGAGACGGGCAGGCACGGCGCAGTGCGGATCTGGCTGTGTCCACTCGCCCACGGCAGGCGGTCAGGCAGGGCGCAGTGCGGATCTGGCTGTGTCCACTCACCCACGGCAGACGGTCAGGCAGGGCGCCGTGCGGATCTGGCTGTGTCCACTCACCCACGGCAGGCGTTCAGGCAGGGCGCAGTGCGGATCTGGCTGTGTCCACGCACCCACAGCAGGCGGTGAGCCAGGGCGCAGTGCGGATCTGGCTGTGTCCACTCACCCACGGCAGGCGGTCAGGCAGGGCCAGTGCGGATATGGCTGTGTCCACTCACCCACGGGAGACGGGCAGGCAAGGTGCAGTGCGGATCTGGCTGTGTCCACTCACCCACGGGAGACGGGCAGAGACGGTGCTGTGTGGATTTGGCTATGTCCACTGACCCACGGCAGACGGGCGGGCAGGGCGCAGTACGGATCTGGCTGTGTCCACTCACCCACGGCAGGCGGTCATGGAGGGCGCAGTGCGGATATGGCTGTGTCCACTCACCCATGGCAGACGGTCAGGCAAGGGGCAGTGCGGATCTGGCTGTGTCGACTCACCCACGGGAGACGGGCAGAGACGGTGCTGTGTGGATCTGGCTATGTCCACTGACCCACGGCAGGCGGATAGGCAGGGCGCAGTGCGGATCTGGCTGTGTCCACTCACCCACGGCAGACGGGTAGGCAGGGCGCAGTGCGGATCTGGCTGTGTCCACTCGCCCACGGGAGACGGGCAGGCAGGGCGCAGTGCGGATCTCGCTGTGTCTACTCACCCACGGCAGGCGGTCAGGCAGGGCGCAGTGCGGATCTGGCTGTGTCCACTCTCCCACGGGATACGGGCAGGCAGGGCACAGTGCGGATCTGTTTGTGTCCACTCACCCATGGGAGATGGGCAGGCAGGGCGCAGTGCGGATCTGGCTGTGTCCACTCACCCACGGGAGACGGGCAGGCAGGGCGCAGTGCGATTTTGGCTGTGTCCACTCACCCAAGGGAGACGGGCAGGCAGGGCGCAGTTTGGATCTGGCTGTGTCCACTCACCCACTGCAGGCGGTCAGGCAGGGCGCAGTGCGGATCTGGCTGTGTCCACTCTTTCACGGCAGACGGTCAGGCAGGGCACAGTGCGGATCTGGCTGTGTCCACTCACCCACGGCAGGCGGTCAGGCAGGGCGGAGTGCGGATCTGGCTGTGTCCACGCACCCACAGCAGGCGGTCAGCCAGGGCGCAGTGCGGATCTGGCTGTGTCCACTCACCCACGGCAGATGGTCAGGCAGGACGCAGTACGGATCTGGTTGTGTCCACTCACCCACGGCAGACGGGCAGGCAGGGCCCAGTGCGGATCTGGCTGTGTCCACTCACACACGGCAGACGGTCAGGCAGGGCGCAGTGCGGATCTGGCTGTGTCCACTCACCCACGGCAGACTGGCAGGCAGGGCGCAGTGCGGATCTGGCTGATTCCACTCGCCCACGGGAGACGGGCAGGCAGGGCGCAGTGCGGATCTGGCTGTGTCCACTCACCCACCGCAGGGGTCAGGCAGGGCGCAGTGCGGTTCTGGCTGTGTCCACTCACCCACGGGAGACGGGTAGGCAAGGCGCAGTGCGGATCTGGCTGTGTCCACTCACCCACGGGAGACGGGCAGAGACGGTGTTGTGTGGATCTGGCTATGTCCACTGACCCACGGCAGAAGGGCAGGCAGGGCGCAGTACGGAGCTGGCTGAGTCCACTCACCTACGACAGGCGGTCAGGAAGGGTGCAGTGTGGATCTGGCTGTGTCCATTCACCCACGGGAGACGGGCAGGCAGGGCGCAGTGCTGATCTGGCTGTGTCCACTCACCCATGGGAGACGGGCAGGCAGGGCGCAGTGCGGATCTGGTTGTGTCCACTCGCCCACGGGAGATGGGCAGGCAGGGCGCAGTGCGGATCTGGCTGTGTCCACTCGCCCACGGGAGACGGGCAGGCAGGGCGCAGTGCGGATCTGGCTGTGTCCACTCGCCCACGGGAGACGGGCAGGCAGGGCGCAGTGCGGATCCGGCTGTGTCCACTCACCCACGGGAGATGGGCAGAGACGGTGCTGTGTGGATCTGGCTATGTCCACTGACCCACGGCAGACGGGAAGGCAGGGCGCAGTACGGATCTGGCTGTGTCCACTCACCCACGGCAGGCGGTCAGGCAGGGCGCAGTACAGATTTGGCTGTGTCCACTCACCCACGGCAGGCGGTCAGGCAGGGTGCAGTGTGGATCTGGCTGTGTCCACTCACCCACGGGAGACGGGCAGGCAGGGCGCAGTGCGGATCTGGCTGTGTCCACTCACCCACGGGAGACGGGCAGGCAGAACGCAGTGCGATTTTGGCTGTGTCCACTCACCCACGGGAGACGGGCAGGCAGGGCGCAGTGCGGATCTGGCTGTGTCTACTCACCCACGGCAGGCGGTCAGGCAGGGCGCAGTGCGGATCTGGCTGTGTCCACTCATTCACGGCAGACGGTCAGGCAGGGCAGAGTGCGCATCTGGCTGTGTCCACTCTCCCACGGCAGGCGGTCAGGCAGGGCGCAGTGCGCATCTGGCTGTGTCCACGCACCCACAGCAGGCGGTCAGCCAGGGCGCAGTGCGGATCTGGCTGTGTACACTCACCCAGGGCAGGTGGTCAGGCAGGGCGTAGTGCGGATCTGGCTGTGTCCACTAACCCACGGCAGGCGGGCAGGCAGGGCGCAGTGTGGATCTGGCTGTGTCCACTCACACACGGCAGACGGTCAGGCAGGGCGCAGTGCGGATCTGGCTGTGTCCACTCACCCACGGAAGACGGGTAGGCAGGGCGCAGTGCGGATCTGGCTGTGTCCACTCGCCCACGGGAGACGGGCAGACAGGGCGCAGTGCGGATCTGGCTGTGTCCACTCACCCACGGCAGGCGGTCAGGCAGGGCGCAGTGCGGATCCGGCTGTGTCCAATCACCCCCGGGAGATGGGCAGAGACGGTGATGTGTGGATCTGGCTATGTCCACTGACCCACGGCAGACGGGCGGGCAGGGCGCAGTACGGATCTGGCTGTGTCCACTCACCCACGGCAGGCGGTCAGGGAGGGCGCAGTGCGGATCTGGCTGTGTCCACTCACCCACGGGAGACGGGCAGGCAGGGCGCAGTGCGGATCTGGCTGTGTCCACTCACCCACGGGAGACGGGTAGGCAAGGCGCAGTGCGGATCTGGCTGTGTCCACTCACCCACGGGAGACGGGCAGAGACGGTGCTGTGTGGATCTGGCTATGTCCACTGACCCACGGCAGACGGGCAGGCAGGGCGCAGGACAGAGCTGGCTGAGTCCACTCACCCACGGCAGGCGGTCAGGCAGGGTGCAGTGTTGATCTGGCTGTGTCCATTCACCCACGGGAGACGGGCAGGCAGGGCGAAGTGCTGATCTGTCTGTGTCCACTCACCCACGGGAGACGGGCAGGCAGGGCGCAGTGCGGTTCTGGCTGTGTCCACTCGCCCACGGGAGATGGGCAGGCAGGGCGCAGTGCGGATCTGGCTGAGTCCACTCGCCCACGGGAGACGGGCAGGCAGGGCGCAGTGCGGATCTGGCTGTGTCCACTCGCCCACGGGAGACGGGCAGGCAGGGCGCAGTGCGGGTCCGGCTGTGTCCACTCACCCAGGGGAGATGGGCAGAGACGGTGCTGTGTGGATCTGGCTATGTCCACTGACCCACGGCAGACGGGAAGGCAGGGCGCAGTACGGATCTGGCTGTGTCCACTCACCCACGGCAGGCGGTCAGGCAGGGCGCAGTACGGATCTGGCTGTGTCCACTCACCCACGGCAGGCGGTCAGGCAGGGTGCAGTGCGGATCTGGCTGTGTCCACTCACCCACGGGAGACGGGCAGGCAGGGCGCAGTGCGGATCTGGCTGTGTCCACTCACCCACGGGAGACGGGCAGGCAGGGCGCAGTGCGATTTTGGCTGTGTCCACTCACCCACGGGAGACGGGCATGCAGGGCGCAGTGCCTATCTGGCTGTGTCCACTCGCCCATGGGAGACGGGCAGGCAGGGCGCAGTGGGGATCTGGCTGTGTCCACTCACCCACGGGAGACGGGCAGGCAGGGCGCAGTGCGGATCTGGCTGTGTCCACTCACCCAAGGGAGACGGGCAGGCAGGGCGCAGTGCGGATCCGGCTGTGTCCACTCACCCACGGGAGATGGGCAGAGACGGTGCTGTGTGGATCTGGCTATGTCCACTGACGCACGGCAGGCGGTCAGGCAGGGCGTAGTGCGGATCTGGCTATGTCCACTCACCCACGGCGGACGGGAAGGCAGGGCGCAGTACGGATATGGCTGTGTCCACTCGCCCACGGGAGACGGGCAGGCAGGGCGCAGTGCGGATCTGGCTGTGTCTACTCACCCACGGCAGGCGGTCAGGCAGGGCGCAGTGCGGATCTGGCTGTGTCCACTCACCCACGGCTGACGGTCAGGCAGGGCGCAAGGCGGATCTGGCTGTGTCCAATCACCCACGGCAGGCGGTCAGTCAGGGCGCAGTGTGGATCCGGCTGTGTCCACGCACCCACAGCAGGCGATCAGCCAGGGCGCAGTACGGATCTGGCTGTGTCCACTCACCCACGGCAGACGGTCAGGCAGGGCGTAGTGCGGATCTGGCTGTGTCCACTCACCCACGGCAGGCGGGCAGGCAGGGCGCAGTGTGGATCTGGCTGTGTCCACTCACCCACGGGAGACGGGCAGGCAGGGCGCAGTGCGGATCTGGCTGTGTCCACTCACCCACGGGAGACGGGCAGGCAGGGCGCAGTGCGATTTTGGCTGTGTCCACTCACCCACGGGAGACGGGCAGGCAGGGCGCAGTTCCTATCTGGCTGTGTCCACTCGCCCATGGGAGACGGGCAGGCAGGGCGCAGTGTGGATCTGGCTGTGTCCACTCACCCACGGGAGACGGGCAGGCAGGGCGCAGTGCGGATCTGGCTGTGTCCACTCACCCACGGGAGACGGGCAGGTAGGGCGCAGTGCGGATCCGGCTGTGTCCACTCACCCACGGGAGATGGGCAGAGACGGTGCTGTGTGGATCTGGCTATGTCCACTGACCCACGGCAGGCGTTCAGGCAGGGTGCAGTGCGGATCTGGCTGTGTCCACTCACCCACGGGAGACGGGCAAGCAGGGCGCAGTGCGGATCTGGCTGTGTCCACTCACCCACGGGAGATGGGCAGGCAGGGCGCAGTGCAGATCTGGCTGTGTCCACTAACCCACGGGAGACGGGCAGGCAGGGCGCAGTGTGGATTTGGCTGTGTCCACTCACCCACGGGAGACGGGCAGGCAGGGCGCAGTGCATATCTGGCTGTGTCCACTCGCCCACGGGAGACGGGCAGGCATGGCGCAGTGCGGATCTGGCCGTGTCCACGCACCCACGGGAGACCGGCAGGCAGGGCGCAGTGCGGATCTGGCTGTGTCCACTCACCCACGGGAGACGGGCAGGCAGGGCGCAGTGCGGATCCGGCTGTGTCCACTCACCCACGGGAGATGGGTAGAGACGGTGCTGTGTGGATCTGGCTATGTCCACTGACCCACGGCAGACGGGCAGGCAGGGCGCAGTACGGATCTGGCTGTGTCCACTCACCCACGGCAGGCGGTCAGGTAGGGTGCAGTGCGGATCTGGCTGTGTCCACTCACCCACGGGAGACGGGCAGGCAGGGCGCAGTGCGGATCTTGTGTGTGCACTCACCCACAGGAGACGGGCAGAGACGGTGCTGTGTGGATCTGGCTATGTCCACTGACCCACGGCAGACGGACGGGCAGGGCGCAGTACGGATCTGGCTGTGTCCACTCACCCACGGCAGGCGGTCAGGTAGGGTGCAGTGCGGATCTGGCTGTGTCCACTCACCCACGGCAGGCGGTCAGGTAGGGTGCAGTGCGGATCTGGCTGTGTCCACTCACCCACGGCAGACGGTCAGGCAGGGCGCAGTGCGGATCTGGCTGTGTCCACTCACCCACGGCAGACGGGCAGGCAAGGCGCGGTGCGGATCTGGCTGTGTCCACTCGCCCACGGGAGACGGGCAGGCAGGGCGCAGTGCGGATCTGGCTGTGTCCACTCGCACACGGGAGACGGGCAGGCACGGCGCAGTGCGGATCTGGCTGTGTCCACTCGCCCACGGCAGGCGGTCAGGCAGGGCGCAGTGCGGATCTGGCTGTGTCCACTCACCCACGGCAGACGGTCAGGCAGGGCGCCGTGCGGATCTGGCTGTGTCCACTCACCCACGGCAGGCGTTCAGGCAGGGCGCAGTGCGGATCTGGCTGTGTCCACGCACCCACAGCAGGCGGTGAGCCAGGGCGCAGTGCGGATCTGGCTGTGTCCACTCACCCACGGCAGGCGGTCAGGCAGGGCCAGTGCGGATATGGCTGTGTCCACTCACCCACGGGAGACGGGCAGGCAAGGTGCAGTGCGGATCTTGTGTGTGCACTCACCCACGGGAGACGGGCAGAGACGGTGCTGTGTGGATCTGGCTATGTCCACTGACCCACGGCAGACGGGCGGGCAGGGCGCAGTACGGATCTGGCTGTGTCCACTCACCCACGGCAGGCGGTCAGGCAGGGTGCAGTGCGGATCTGGCTGTGTCCACTCACCCACGGGAGACGGGCAGGCAGGGCGCAGTGCGGATCTGGCTGTGTCCACTCACCCACGGGAGACGGGCAGGCAGGGCGCAGTGCGGATCTGGCTGTGTCCACTCACCCACGGGAGACGGGCAGAGACGGTGCTGTGTGGATTTGGCTATGTCCACTGACCCACGGCAGACGGGCGGGCAGGGCGCAGTACGGATCTGGCTGTGTCCACTCACCCACGGCAGGCGGTCAGGGAGGGCGCAGTGCGGATATGGCTGTGTCCACTCACCCATGGCAGACGGTCAGGCAAGGGGCAGTGCGGATCTGGCTGTGTCGACTCACCCACGGGAGACGGGCAGAGACGGTGCTGTGTGGATCTGGCTATGTCCACTGACCCACGGCAGGCGGATAGGCAGGGCGCAGTGCGGATCTGGCTGTGTCCACTCACCCACGGCAGACGGGTAGGCAGGGCGCAGTGCGGATCTGGCTGTGTCCACTCGCCCACGGGAGACGGGCAGGCAGGGCGCAGTGCGGATCTCGCTGTGTCTACTCACCCACGGCAGGCGGTCAGGCAGGG
The DNA here is from genome assembly GCF_040939455.1 of Microcebus murinus. Taxonomy (NCBI): domain Eukaryota; kingdom Metazoa; phylum Chordata; class Mammalia; order Primates; family Cheirogaleidae; genus Microcebus; species Microcebus murinus. The sequence goes on along the minus strand of NC_134125.1, from coordinate 30,705,551 downwards.
CGCAGTGCGGATCTGGCTGTGTCCACACATTCACGGCAGACGGTCAGGCAGGGCACAGTGCGGATCTGGCTGTGTCCACTCACCCACGGCAGGCGGTCAGGCAGGGCGCAGTGCGGATCTGGCTGTGTCCACGCACCCACAGCAGGCGGTCAGCCAGGGCGCAGTGCGGATCTGGCTGTGTCCACTCACCCAGGGCAGGTGGTCAGGCAGGGCGTAGTGCGGATCTGGCTGTGTCCACTCACCCACGGCAGGCGGGCAGGCAGGGCGCAGTGTGGATCTGGCTGTGTCCACTTACCCACGGCAGACGGTCAGGCAGGGCGCAGTGCGGATCTGGCTGTGTCCACTCACCCACGGAAGACGGGTAGGCAGGGCGCAGTGCGGATCTGGCTGTGTCCACTCGCCCACGGGAGACGGGCAGGCAGGGCGCAGTGCGGATCTGACTGTGTCCACTCACCCACGGCAGGCGGTCAGGCAGGGCGCAGTGCGGATCTGGCTGTGTCCACTCATTCACGGCAGACGGTCAGGCAGGGCATTGTGCGGATCTGGCTGTGTCCACTCACCCATGGCAGGCGGTCAGGCAGGGCGCAGTGCGGATCTGGCTGTGTCCACGCACCCACAGCAGGCGGTCAGCCAGGGCGCAGTGCGGATCTGGCTGTGTCCACTCACCCACGGCAGACGGTCAGGAAGGGCGCAGTACGGATCTGGCTGTGTCCACTCACCCACGGCACACGGGCAGGCAGGGCGCAGTGCGGATCTGGCTATGTCCACTCACCCACAGCAGACGGTCAGGCAGGGCGCAGTGCGGATCTGGCTGTGTCCACTCACCCACGGCAGACGGGCAGGCAGGGCGCAGTGCGGATCTGGCTGTGTCCACTCGCCCACGGGAGACGGGCAGGCAGGGCGCAGTGCGGATCTGGCTGTGTCCACTCACCCACGGCAGGCGGTCAGGCAGGGCGCAGTGCGGATCTGGCTGTGTCCACTCACCCACGGGAGACGGGCAGGCAGGGCGCAGTGCGGATCTGGCTGTGTCCACTCACCCACGGGAGACGGGTAGGCAAGGCGCAGTGCGGATCTGGCTGTGTCCACTCACCCACGGGAGACGGTCAGAGACGATGCTGTGTGGATCTGGCTATGTCCACTCACCCACGGGAGACGGGCAGGCAGGGCACAGTGCGGATCTGGCTGTGTCCACTCACCCACGGGAGGCGGGCAGGCAGGGCGCAGTGCGGATCTCGCTGTGTCCACTCACCCACGGGAGACGGGCAGGCAGGGGGCAGTACAATTTTGGCTGTGTCCACTCACCCACCGGAGACGGGCAGGCAGGGCGCAGTGCCAATCTGGCTGTGTCCACTCGCCCATGGGAGACGGGCAGGCAGGGCGCAGTGCGGATCTGGCTGTGTCCACTCACCCACGGGAGACGGGCAGGCAGGGCGCAGTGCGGATCTGGCTGTGTCCACTCACCCACGGGAGACGGGCAGGTAGGGCGCAGTTCGGATCCGGCTGTGTCCACTCACCCACGGGAGATGGGCAGAGACGGTGCTGTGTGGATCTGGCTATGTCCACTGACCCACGGCAGGCGGTCAGGCAGGGCGTAGTAGGGATCTGGCTGTGTCCACTCACCCACGGTAGATGGGAAGGCAGGGCGCAGTTCAGATCTGGCTGTGTCCACTCACCCACGGGAGATGGGCACGCAGGGCGCAGTGCCGATCTGGCTGTGTCCACTCACCCACGGGAGATGGGCAGGCAGGGCGCAGTGCGGATCTGGCTGTGTCCACTCACCCACGGGAGACGGGCAAGCAGGGCGCAGTGCGGATCTGGCTGTGTCCACTCACCCACGGGAGATGGGCAGGCAGGGCGCAGTGCAGATCTGGCTGTGTCCACTCACCCACGGGAGACGGGCAGGCATGGCGCAGTGCGGATTTGGCTGTGTCCACTCACCCACGGGAGACGGGCAGGCAGGGCGCAGTGCGTATCTGGAGGTGTCCACTCGCCCACGGGAGACGGGCAGGCAGGGCGCAGTGCGGATCTGGCCGTGTCTACTCACCCACCGGAGACCCTCAGGCAGGGCGCAGTGCGGATCTGGCTGTGTCCACTCACCCACGGGAGACGGGCAGGCAGGGCGCAGTGCGGATCCGGCTGTGTCCACTCACCCACGGGAGATGGGCAGAGACGGTGCTGTGTGGATCTGGCTATATCCACTGACCCACGGCAGGCGGATAGGCAGGGCGCAGTGCGGATCTGGCTATGTCCACTCACCCACGGCAGACGGGTAGGCAGGGCGCAGTGCGGATCTGGCTGTGTCCACTCGCCCACGGGAGACGGGCAGGCAGGGCGCAGTGCGGATCTCGCTGTGTCTACTCACCCACGGCAGGCGGTCAGGCAGGGCGCATTGCGGATCTGGCTGTGTCCACACATTCACGGCACACGGTCAGGCAGGGCACAGTGCGGATCTGGCTGTGTCCACTCACCCACGGCAGGCGGTCAGGCAGGGCGCAGTGCGGATCTGGCTGTGTCCACGCACCCACAGCAGGCGGTCAGCCAGGGCGCAGTGCGGATCTGGCTGTGTCCACTCACCCAGGGCAGGTGGTCAGGCAGGGCGTAGTGCGGATCTGGCTGTGTCCACTCACCCACGGCAGGCGGGCAGGCAGGGCGCAGTGTGGATCTGGCTGTGTCCACTCACCCACGGCAGACGGTCAGGCAGGGCGCAGTGCGGATCTGGCTGTGTCCACTCACCCACGGAAGAATGGTAGGCAGGGCGCAGTGCGGATCTGGCTGTGTCCACTCGCCCACGGGAGACGGGCAGGCAGGGCGCAGTGCGGATCTGGCTGTGTCCACTCACCCACGGCAGGCGGTCAGGCAGGGCGCAGTGCGGATCTGGCTGTGTCCACTCATTCACGGCAGACGGTCAGGCAGGGCATTGTGCGGATCTGGCTGTGTCCACTCACCCACGGCAGGCGGTCAGGCAGGGCGCAGTGCGGATCTGGCTGTGTCCACGCACCCACAGCAGGCGGTCAGCCAGGGCGCAGTGCGGATCTGGCTGTGTCCACTCACCCACGGCAGACGGTCAGGCAGGGCGCAGTACGGATCTGGCTGTGTCCACTCACCCACGGCACACGGGCAGGCAGGGCGCAGTGCGGATCTGGCTATGTCCACTCACCCACAGCAGACGGTCAGGCAGGGCGCAGTGCGGATCTGGCTGTGTCCACTCACCCACGGGAGACGGGCAGGCAAGGCGCAGTGCGGATCTTGTGTGTGCACTCACCCACGGGAGACGGGCAGAGACGGTGCTGTGTGGATCTGGCTATGTCCACTGACCCATGGCAGACGGGCGGGTAGGGCGCTGTACGGATCTGGCTGTGTCCACTCACCCACGGCAGGCGGTCAGGCAGGGTGCAGTGCGGATCTGGCTGTGTCCACTCACCCACGGGAGACGGGCAGGCAGGGCGCAGTGCGGATCTGGCGGTGTCCACTCACCCACGGGAGACGGGCAGGCAGGGCGCAGTGCGGATCTGGCTATGTCCACTCACCCACGGGAGACGGGCAGAGACGGTGCTGTGTGGATTTGGCTATGTCCACTGACCTACGGCAGACGGGCGGGCAGGGCGCACTACGGATCTGGCTGTGTCCACTCACTCACAGGAGATGGGCAGGCAGGTCGCAGTGCGGATCTGGCTGTGTACACTCACCCACGGGAGACGGGCAGGCAGGGCGCAGTGCGGATCTGGCTGTGTCCACTCACCCACAACAGACGGGCAGGCAGGGCGCAGAGCGGATCCGGGTGTGTCCACTCACCCACGGGAGATAGGCAGAGATGGTGCTGTGTGGATCTGGCTATGTCTACTGTCCCACGGCAGACGGGCAAGCAGGGCGCAGTACGGATCTGGCTGTGTCCACTCGCCCACAGGAGACGGGCAGGCAGGGCGCAGTGCGTATTTGGCTGTATCCACTCGCCCACGGGAGACGGGCAGGCAGGGCGCAATGCGGATCTGGCTGTGTCCACTCACCCACGGCAGGCGGTCAGGCAGGGTGCTGTGCGGATCTGGCTGTGTCCACTCACCCACGGGAGACGGGTAGGAAGGGCGCAGTGCGGATCTGGCTGTGTCCACTCACCCACGGGAGACGGGCAGGAAGGGCTCAGGGCGGATCTGGCTGTGTCCACTAACCCACGGGAGATGGGCAGAGACGGTGCTGTGTGGATCTGCCTATGTCCACTGACCCACGGCAGACGGGCAGGCAGGGCGCAGTACGGATCTGGCTATGTCCACGCACCCACAGCACGCGGTCAGCCAGGGCGCAGTGCGGATCTGGCTGTGTCCAGTCACCCACGGCAGACGGTCAGGCAGGGTACAGTACGGATCTGGCTGTGTCCACTCACTTACGGCAGACGGGCAGGCAGGGCGCAGTGTGGATCTGGCTGTGTCCACTCACCCACGGCAGACGGTCAGGCAGGGCGTAGTGCGGATCTGGCTGTGTCCACTCACCCACGGCAGGCGGGCAGGCAGGGCGCAGTGAGGATCTGGCTGTGTCCACTCATTCACGGCAGACGGTCAGGCAGGGCACAGTGCGGATCTGGCTGTGTCCACTCGCCCACGGGAGACGGGCAGGCAGGGTGCAGTGCGGATCTGGCTGTGTCCACTCACCCACGGGAGACGGGCAGGCAGGGCGCAGGGCGGATCTGGCTGTGTCCACTAACCCACGGGAGATGGGCAGAGACGGTGCTGTGTGGATCTGGCTATCTCCACTAACCCACGGCAGACGGGCAGGCAGGGCGCAGTATGGATCTGGCTGTGTCCACTCACCCACGGCAGGCGGTCAGGTAGGGCGCAGTACGGATCTGGCTGTGTCCACTCACCCACGGGAGACGGGCAGGCAGGGCGCAGTGCGGATCTGGCTGTGTCCACTCACCCACGGGAGACGGGCAGGCAGGGCGCAGTGCGGATCTGGCTGTGTCCACTCACCCACGGGAGACGGTAAGGCAGGGCGCAGTGCGATTTTGGCTGTGTCCACTCAGTCACAGGAGATGGGCAGGCAGGTCGCAGTGCGGATCTGGCTGTGTCCACTCACCCACGGGAGACGGGCAGGCAGGGTGCAATGCGGATTTGGCTGTGTCCACTCACCCACGGGAGACGGGCAGGCAGGGCGCAGTGCGGATCTGGCTGTGTCCACTCGCCCACGGGAGACGGGCAGGCAGGTCGCAGTGCGGATCTGGCTGTGTCCACTCACCCACGGGAGACGGGCAGGCAGGGCGCAGTGCGGATCTGGCTGTGTCCACTCACCAACGGGAGACGGGCAGGCAGGGCGCAGTGCGGATCCGGCTGTGTCCACTCACCAACGGGAGATGGGCAGAGACGATGCTGTGTGGATCTGGCTATGTCCACTGACCCACGGCAGACGGGCAGGCAGGGCGCAGTACGGATCTGGCTGTGTCCACTCACCCACGGCATGCGGACAGGCAGGGCGCAGTGCGGGTCTGGCTGTGTCCACTCACCCACGGCAGGAGGTCAGGCAGGGCGTAGTGCGGATCTTGCTGTGTCCACTCACCCACGGCAGACGGGCAGGCAGGGCGCAGTGTGGATCTGGCTGTGTCCACTCACCCACGGCAGGCTGTCAGGCAGGGCGCAGTGCGGATCTGGCTGTGTCCACTCACCCACGGCAGACGGTCAGGCAGGGCGCCGTGCGGATCTGGCTGTGTCCACTCCCCCACGGCAGGCGGTCAGGCAGGGCGCAGTGCGGATCTGGCTGTGTCCACGCACCCACGGCAGGCGGTCAGCCAGGGCGCAGTGCGGATCTGGCTGTGTCCACTCACCCACGGCAGGCGGTCAGGCAGGACCAGTGCGGATATGGCTGTGTCCACTCACCCACGGCAGACGGTCAGGAAGGGCGCAGTGCGGATCTGGCTGTGTCCACACACCCAAGGGAGATGGGCAGGCAGGGCGCAGTGCGGATCTGGCTGTGTCCACTCACCCACGGGAGACGGGCAGGCAGGGCGCAGTGCGGATCTGGCTGTGTCCACTCACCCACGGCACACGGTCAGGCAGGGCGCAGTGCGGATCTGGCTGTGTCCACTCACCCACGGGAGACGGGCAGGAAGGGCGCAGTGCGGATCTGGCTGTGTCCACTCACCCACGGCACACGGTCAGGCAGGGTGCTGTGCGGATCTGGCTGTGTCCAATCACCCACGGGAGACGGGCAGGCAGGGCGCAGTGCAGATCTGGCTGTGTCCACTCACCCACGGGAGACGGGCAGGCAGGGCGCAGTGCGGATCTGGCTGTGTCCACTCACCCACCGGAGACGGGCAGAGACGGTGCTGTGTGGATCTGGCTATGTCCACTGACCCACGGCAGACGGGCGGGCAGGGCGCAGTACGGATCTGGCTGTGTATACTCACGCACGGCAGGCGGTCAGGGAGGGCGCAGTGCGGATATTGCTGTGTCCACTCACCCACGGCAGACGGTCATTCAGGGGGCAGTGCGGATCTGGCTGTGTCCACTCACCCACGGGAGACGGGCAGAGACGGTGCTGTGTGGATCTGGCTATGTCCATTGACCCACGGCAGGCGGTCAGGCAGGGCGCAGTGCGGATATCGCTGTGTCCACTCACACACGGCAGACTGTCAGGCAGGGGGCAGTGCGGATCTGGCTGTGTCCTCTCACCCACGGGAGACGGGCAGGCAGGGCGCAGTGCGGATCTGGCTGTGTCCACTCACCCACAGGAGACGGGCAGGCAAGGCGCAGTGCGGATCTGGCTGTGTCCACTCGCCACGGGAGACGGGCAGGCAGGGCGCAGTGCGGATCTGGCCGTGTCCACTCACCCACGGCAGGCGGTCAGGAAGGGCGCAGTGCGGATCTGGCTGTGTCCACGCACCAACAGCAGGCGGTCAGCCAGGGCGCAGTGCGGATCTGGCTGTGTCCACTCACCCACGGCAGGCGGTCAGGCAGGGCCAGTGCGGATATGGCTGTGTCCACTCACCCACGGCAGACGGTCAGGCAGGGCGCAGTGCGGATCTGGCTTTGTCCACACACCCACGGGAGACGGGCAGGCAGGGCGCAGTGCGGATCTGGCTGTGTCCACTCACCCACGGGAGACGGGCAGGCAAGGCGCAGTGCGGATCTTGTGTGTGCACTCACCCACGGGAGACGGGCAGAGACGGTGCTGTGTGGATCTGGCTATGTCCACTGACCCACGGCAGACGGGCGGGCAGGGCGCAGTATGGATCTGGCTGTGTCCACTCACCCACGGCAGGCGGTCAGGCAGGGTGCAGTGCGGATCTGGCTGTGTCCACTCACCCACGGGAGACGGGCAGGCAGGGCGCAGTGCGGATCCTGCTGTGTCCACTCACCCACGGGAGACGGGCAGGCAGGGCGCAGTGCGGATATGGCTGTGTCCACTCACCCACGGGAGACGGGCATAGACGGTGCTGTGTGGATCTGGCTATGTCCACTGTCCCACGGCAGACGGGCGGGCAGGGCGCAGTACGGATCTGGCTGTGTCCACTCACCCACGGCAGGCGGTCAGGGAGGGCGCAGTGTGGATATTGCTGTGTCCACTCACCCACGGCAGACGGTCAGGCAGGGGGCAGTGCGGATCTGGCTGTGTCCACTCACCCACGGCAGGCGGTCAGGCAGGGCCAGTGCGGATATGGCTGTGTCCACTCACCCACGGCAGACGGTCAGGCAGGGCGCAGTGCGGATCTGGCTTTGTCCACACACCCACGGGAGACGGGAAGGCAGGGGGCAGTGCGGATCTGGCTGTGTCCACTCACCCACGGCATACGGGCGGGCAGGGCGCAGTACGGATCTGGCTGTGTCCACTCAACCACGGCAGGCGGTCAGGCAGGGTGCAGTGCGGATATGGCTGTGTCCACTCACCCACGGAAGACGGGCAGGCAGGGCGCAGTGCGGATCTGGCTGTGTCCACTCACCCACGGGAGACGGGCAGGCAGGGCGCAGTGCGGATCTGGCTGTGTCCACTCACCCACGGGAGACGGGCAGAGACTGTGCTGTGTGGATCTGGCTATGTCCACTGTCCCACGGCAGACGGGCGGGCAGGGCGCAGTACGGATCTGGCTGTGTCCACTCACCCACGGCAGGCGGTCAGGGAGGGCGCAGTGTGGATATTGCTGTGTCCACTCACCCACGGCAGACGGTCAGGCAGGGGGCAGTGCGGATCTGGCTGTGTCCACTCACCCACGGGAGACGGGCAGAGACGGTGCGGTGTGGATCTGGCTATGTCCACTGACCCACGGCAGGCAGTCAGGCAGGGCGCAGTGCGGATCTGGCTGTGTCCACTCACCCACGGCAGACGGTCAGGCAGGGCGCAGTGCGGATCTGGCTGTGTCTACTCACGCACGGCAGGCGGTCAGGCAGGGCGCAGTGCGGATCTGGCTGTGTCCACGCACCCACGGCAGGCGGTCAGCCAGGGCGCAGTGCGGATCTGGCTGTGTCCACTGACCCACGGCAGATGGGCAGGCAGGGCGCAGTGCGGATCTGGCTGTGTCCACTCACCCACGGGAGACGGGCAGTCAGGGTGCAGTGCGGATTTGACTGTGTCCACTCACCCACGGCAGGCGGTCAGGCAGGGCGCAGTGCGGATCTGGCTGTGTCCACTCACCCACGGCAGACGGGCAGGCAGGGCGCAGTGCGGATCTGGCTGTGTCCACTGACCCACGGCAGACGGTCAGGCAGGGCGTAGTGCGGATCTGGCTGTGTCCACTCACCCACGGCAGACGGGCAGGCAGGGCGCAGTGCGGATCTGGCTGTGTCCACTCACCCACGGGAGACGGGCAGGCAGGGCGCAGTGCGGATCCGGCATGTCCACTCACCCACGGGAGATGGGCAGAGACGGTGCTGTGTGGATCTGGCTATGTCCACTGACCCACGGCAGACGGGCAGGCAGGGCGCAGTACGTGTCTGGCTGTGTCCACTCACCCACGGCAGACGGGCAGGCAGAGCGCAATGCAGATCTGGCTGTGTCCACTCACCCACGGCAGACGGTCAGGCAGGGCGCATGGCGGATCTGGCTGTGTCCAATCACCCACGGCAGATGGGCAGGCAGGGCGCAGTGCGGATCTGGCTGTGTCCACTCGCCCACGGGAGACGGGCAGGCACGGCGCAGTGCGGATCTGGCTGTGTCCACTCACACACGGCAGGCTGTCAGGCAGGGCGCAGTGCGGATATGGCTGTGTCCACTCACCCAAGGCAGACGGTCAGGCAGGGCACCGTGCGGATCTGGCTGTGTCCATTCACCCACGGCAGGCGGTCAGGCTGGGCGCAGTGCGGATCTGGCTGTGTCCACGCACCCACAGCAGGCGGTCAGCCAGGGCGCAGTGCGGATCTGTCTGTGTCCACTCACCCACGGCAGGCGGTCAGGCAGGGCCAGTGCGGATATGGCTGTGTCCACTCACCCATGGCAGACGGTCAGGCAGGGCGCAGTGCGGATCTGGCTGTGTCCACACACCCACGGGAGACGGGCAGGCAGGGCGCAGTGCGGATCTGGCTGTGTCCACTCACCCACGGGAGACGGGCAGGCAAGGCGCAGTGCGGATCTTGTGTGTGCACTCACCCACGGGAGACGGGCAGAGACAGTGCTGTGTGGATCTGGCTATGTCCACTGACCCAAGGCAGACGGGCGGGCAGGGCGCAGTACGGATCTGGCTGTGTCCACTCACCCACGGCAGGCGGTCAGGCAGGGTGCAGTGCGGATCTGGCTGTGTCCACTCACCCACGGGAGACGGGCAGGCAGGGCGCAGTGCGGATCTGGCTGTGTCCACTCACCCACGGGAGACAGGCAGGCAGGGCGCAGTGCGGATCTGGCTGTGTCCACTCACCCACGGGAGACGGGCAGAGACGGTGCTGTGTGGATCAGGCTATGTCCACTGACCCACGGCAGACGGGCGGGCAGGGCGCAGTACGGATCTGGCTGTGTCCACTCACCCACGGCAGGCGGTCAGGGTGGGCGCAGTGCGGATATTGCTGTGTCCACTCAGCCACGGCAGACAGTCAGGCAGGGGGCAGTGCGGATCTGGCTGTGTCCACTCACCCACGGGAGACGGGCAGGCACGGCGCAGTGCGGATCTGGCTGTGTCCACTCACACACGGCAGGCTGTCAGGCAGGGCGCAGTGCGGATATGGCTGTGTCCACTCACCACTGCAGACGGTCAGGCAGGGCGCCGTGCGGATCTGGCTGTGTCCACTCACCCACGGCAGGCGGTCAGGCAGGGCGCAGTGCGGATCTGGCTGTGTCCACTCACCCACGGGAGATGGGCAGGCAGGGCGCAGTGCAGATCTGGCTGTGTCCAGTCACCCACGGGAGACGGGCAGGCAGGGCGCAGTGCGTATCTGGCCGTGTCCACTCGCCCACGGGAGACGGGCAGGCAGGGCGCAGTGCGGATCTGGCCGTGTCCACTCACCCACGGGAGACCGGCAGGCAGGGCGCAGTGCGGATCTGGCTGTGTCCACTCACCCACGAGAGACAGGCAGGCAGGGCGCAGTGCGGATCTGGCTGTGTCCACTCACCGACGGGAGACGGGCAGGCAAGGCGCAGTACGGATCTGGCTGTGTCCACTCACCCACGGGAGACGGGCAGGCAGGGCGCAGTGCGGATCTGGCTATGTCCACTCACCCACGGGAGACGGGCAGGCAGGGCGCAGTGCGGATCTGGCTGTGTCCACTCGCCCACGGGAGACGGGCAGGCAGGGCGCAGTGCGGATCCGGCTGTGTCCACTCACCCACGGGAGATGGGCAGAGACGGTGCTGTGTGGATCTGGCTATGTCCACTGACCCACGGCAGACGCGAAGGCAGGGCGCAGTATGGATCTGGCTGTGTCCACTCACCCACGGCATGAGGTCAGGCAGGGCGCAGTACGGATCTGGCTGTGTCCACTCACCCACGGCAGACGGGCAAGCAGGGCGCAGTGCGGATCTGGCTGTGTCCAGTCACCCACGGCAGGAGGTCAGGCAGGGCGCAGTACGGATCTGGCTGTGTCCACTCACCCACGGGAGACGGGCAAGCAGGGCGCAGTGCGGATCTGGCTGTGTCCACTCACCCACGGGAGATGGGCAGGCAGGGCGCAGTGCAGATCTGGCTGTGTCCACTCACCCACGGGAGACGGGCAGGCAGGGCGCAGTGCGGATTTGGCTGTGTCCACTCACCCACGGGAGACGGGCAGGCAGGGCGCAGTGCGTATCTGGCTGTGTCCACTCACTCACGGGAGACGGGCAGGCAGGGCGCAGTGCGGATCTGGCCGTGTCCACTCACCCACGGGAGGCGGTCAGGCAGGGCGCAGTGCGGATCTGGCTGTGTCCACGCACCCACAGCAGGCGGTCAGCCAGGGCGCAGTGCGGATCTGGCTGTGTCCACTCACCCACGGCAGGCGGTCAGGCAGGGCCAGTGCGGATATGGCTGTGTCCACTCACCCACGGCAGACGGTCAGGCAGGGCGCAGTGCGGATCTGGCTTTGTCCACAAACCCACGGGAGACGGGCAGGCAGGGCGCAGTGCGGATCTGGCTGTGTCCACTCACCCACGGGAGACGGGCAGGCAAGGCGCAGTGCGGATCTTGTGTGTGCACTCACCCACGGGAGACGGGCAGAGACGGTGCTGTGTGGATCTGGCTATGTCCACTGACCCACGGCAGACGGGCGGGCAGGGCGCAGTACAAATCTGGCTGTGTCCACTCACCCACGGCAGGCGGTCAGGCAGGGTGCAGTGCGGATCTGGCTGTGTCCACTCACCCACGGGAGACGGGCAGGCAGGGCGCAGTGCGGATCTGGCTGTGTCCACTCACCCACGGGAGACGGGCAGGCAGGGCGCAGTGCGGATTTGGCTGTGTCCACTCACCCACGGGAGACGGGCAGGCAGGGCGCAGTGCGTATCTGGCTGTGTCCACTCGCTCACGGGAGACGGGCAGGCAGGGCGCAGTGCGGATCTGGCCGGGTCCACTCACCCACGGCAGACGGTCAGGCAGGGCGCAGTGCGGATCTGGCTGTGTCCACGCACCCACAGCAGGCGGTCAGCCAGGGCGCAGTGCGGATCTGGCTGTGTCCACTCACCCACGGCAGGCGGTCAGGCAGGGCCAGTGCGGATATGGCTGTGTCCACTCACCCACGGCAGACGGTCAGGCAGGGCGCAGAGCGGATTTGGCTTTGTCCACACACCCACGGGAGACGGGCAGCCAGGGCGCAGTGCGGATCTGGCTGTGTCCACTCACCCACGGGAGACGGGCAGGCAAGGCGCAGTGCGGATCTTGTGTGTGCACTCACCCACGGGAGACGGGCAGAGACGGTGCTGTGTGGATCTGGCTATGTCCACTGACCCACGGCAGACGGGCGGGCAGGGCGCAGTACGGATCTGGCTGTGTACACTCACCTACGGCAGGCGGTCAGGGAGGGCGCAGTGCGGATATTGCTGTGTCCACTCACACACGGCAGACGGTCAGGCAGGGGGCAGTGCGGATATGGCTGTGTCCAATCACCCACGGGAGACGGGCAGAGACGGTGCTGTGTGGATCTGGCTGTGTCCACTGACCCACGGAAGGCGGTCAGGCAGGGCGCAGTGCGGATATGGCTGTGTCCACTCACCCATGGCAGACTGTAAGGCAGGGGGCAGTGCGGATCTGGCTGTGTCCACTCACCCACGGGAGACGGGCAGGCAGGGCGCAGTGCGGATCTGGCTGTGTCCACTCACCCACGGGACACGGGCAGGCAAGGCGCAGTGCGTATCTGGCTGTGTCCACTCTCCCACGGGAGATGAGCAGGCAGGGCGCAGTGTGGATCTGGCTGTGTCCACTCGCCCACGGAAGACGGGCAGTCAGGGTGCAGTGCGGATTTGGCTGTGTCCACTCACCCACGGCAGGCGGTCAGGCAGGGCGCAGTGCGGATCTGGCTGTGTCCACTCACCCACGGCAGACGGTCAGGCAGGGCGCAGTGCGGATCTGGCTGTGTCCACTCACCCACGGGAGACGGGCAGGCAGGGCGCAGTGCGGATCTGCCTGTGTCCACGCACCCACAGCAGGCGGTCAGCCAGGGCGCAGTGCGGATCTGGCTGTGTCCACTGACCCACGGCAGACGGGCAGGCAGGGCGCAGTGCGGATCTGGCTGTGTCCACTCACCCACGGGAGACGGGCAGTCAGGGTGCAGTGCGGATTTGGCTGTGTCCACTCACCCACGGCAGGCGGTCAGGCAGGGCGCAGTGCGGATCTGGCTGTGTCCACTCACCCACGGCAGACGGTCAGGCAGGGCGCAGTGCGGATCTGGCTGTGTCCACTCACCCACGGGAGATGGGCAGGCAGGGCGCAGTGCGGATCTGGCTGTGTCCACTCACCCACGGCAGACGGTCAGGCAGGGCGTAGTGCGGATCTGGCTGTGTCCACTGACCCACGGCAGACGGGCAGGCAGGGCGCAGTGCGGATCTGGCTGTGTCCACTCACCCATGGGAGACGGGCAGGCAGGGCGCAGTGCGGATCCGGCATGTCCACTCACCCACGGGAGATGGGCAGGCAGAGCGCAGTGCGGATCTGGCTGTGTCCACTCACCCACGGCAGACGGTCAGGCAGGGCGCAGTGCGGATCTGGCTGTGTCCACTCACCCACGGCAGACGGGCTGGCAGGGCGCAGTGCGGATCTGGCTGTGTCCACTCGCCCACGGGAGATGGGCAGGCACGGCGCAGTGCGGATCTGGCTGTGTCCACTCACACACGGCAGGCTATCAGGCAGGGCGCAGTGCGGATATGGCTGTGTCCACTCACCCACGGCAGATGGTCAGGCAGGGCGCCGTGCGGATCTGGCTGTGTCCACTCACCCACGGCAGGCGGTCAGGCTGGGAACAGTGCGGATCTGGCTGTGTCCACGCACCCACAGCAGGCGGTCAGCCAGGGTGCAGTGCAGATCTGTCTGTGTCCACTCACCCACGGCAGGCGGTCAGGCAGGGCCAGTGCGGATATGGCTGTGTCCACTCACCCACGGCAGACGGTCAGGCAGGGCACAGTGCGGATCTGGCTGTGTCCACACACCCACGGGAGACGGGCATGCAGGGCGCAGTGCGGATCTGGCTGTGTCCACTCACCCACGGGAGACGGGCAGACAAGGCGCAGTGCGGATCTTGTGTGTGCACTCACCCACGGGAATCGGGCAGAGACGGTGCTGTGTGGATCTGGCTATGTCCACTGACCCACGGCAGACGGGCGGGCAGGGAGCAGTACGGATCTGGCTGTGTCCACTCACCCACGGCAGGCGGTCAGGCAGGGTGCAGTGCGGATCTGGCTGTGTCCACTCACCCACGGGAGACGGGCAGGCAGGGCGCAGTGCGGATCTGGCTGTGTACACTCACCCACGGGAGACGGGCAGGCAGGGCGCAGTGCGGATCTGGCTGTGTCCACTCACCCACGGGAGACGGGCAGAGACGGTGCTGTGTGGATCTGGCTATGTCCACTGACCCACGGCAGATTGGCGGGCAGGGCGCAGTACGGATCTGGCTGTGTCCACTCACCCACGGCAGGCGGTCAGGGAGGGCGCAGTGCGGATATTGCGGTGTCCACTCACCCACGGCAGACGGTCAGGCAGGGGGCAGTGCGGATCTGGCTGTGTCCACTCACCCACGGGAGATGGGCAGAGACGGTGCTGTGTGGATCTGGCTATGTCCACTGACCCACGGCAGGCGGTCAGGCAGGGCGCAGTGCGGATATGGCTGTGTCCACTCACCCACGGCAGACTGTCAGGCAGGGGGCAGTGCGGATCTGGCTGTGTCCACTCACCCACGGGAGACGGGCCGGCAGGGCGCAGTGCGGATCTGGCTGTGTCCACTCACCCACGGGAGACGGGCAGGCAATGCGCAGTGCGGATCTGGCTGTGTCCACTCACCCACGGGAGAAGGGCAGGCAGGGCGCAATGCGGATCTGGCTGTGTCCACTCACCCACGGCAGGCGGTCAGGCAGGGCGCAGTGCGGATCTGGCTGTGTCCACGCACCCCACGGCAGGCGGTCAGCCAGAGCGCAGTGCGGATCTGGCAGTGTCCACTGACCCACGGCAGACTGGCAGGCAGGGCGCAGTGCGGATCTGGCTGTGTCCAATCGCCCACGGGAGACGGGCAGGCAGGGCGCAGTGCGGATCTGGTTGTGTCCACTCACCCACGGGAGATGGGCAGGCAGGGCGCAGTGAGGATCTGGCTGTGTCCACTCACCCACGGCAGACGGTCAGGCAGGGCGTAGTGCGGATCTGGCTGTGTCCACTCACCCACGGCAGACGGGCAGGCAGGGCGCAGTGCGGATCTGGCTGTGTCCACTCACCCACGTGAGACGGGCAGGCAGGGCGCAGTGCTGATCCGGCATGTGCACTCACCCACGGGAGATGGGCAGAGACGGTGCTGTGTGGATCTGGCTATGTCCACTGACCCACGGCAGACGGGCAGGCAGGGCGCAGTACGGATCTGGCTGTGTCCACTCACCCACGGCAGGCGGTCAGGCAGGGCGCAGTGCGGATCTGGCTGTGTCCACTCACCCACGGCAGGCGGTCAGGCAGGGCGTAGTGCGGATCTGGCTGTGTCCACTCACCCACGGAAGACGGGCAGGCAGGGCGCAGTGCGGATCCGGCTGTGTCCACTCACCCACGGGCGATGGGCAGAGACGGTGATGTGTGGATCTGGCTATGTCCACTGACCCACGGCAGACGGGCAGGCAGGGCGCAGTACGGATCTGGCTGTGTCCACTCACCCACGGCAGGCGGTCAGGCAGGGCGCAGTGCGGATCTGGCTGTGTCCTCTCGCCCACGGGAGACGGGCAGGCAGGGCGCAGTGCCGATCTGGCTGTGTCCACTCACCCACGGCAGGCGGTCAGGCAGGGCGCAGTGCGGATCTGGCTGTGTCCACTCACCCACGGCAGACGGTCAGGCAGGGCACAGTGCGGATCTGGCTGTGTCCACTCACCCACGGCAGGCGGTCAGGCAGGGCGCAGTGCGGATCTGGTTGTGTCCATGCACCCACAGCAGGCGGTCAACCAGGGCGCAGTGCGGATCCGGCTGTGTCCACTCACCCACGGGAGATGGGCAGAGACGGTGCTGTGTGGATCTGGCTATGTCCACTGACCCACGGCAGACGGGCAGGCAGGGCGCAGTACGGATCTGGCTGTGTCCACTCACCCACGGCAGGCGGTCAGGCAGGGCGCAGTGCGGATCTGGCCGTGTCCACTCACCCACGGCAGGCGGTCAGGCAGGGCGTAGTGCGGATCTGGCTGTGTCCACTCACCCACGGCAGGCGGTCAGGCAGGGCGCAGTGCGGATCTGGCTGTGTCCACGCACCCACAGCTGGCGGTCAGCCAGGGCGCAGTGCGGATCTGGCTGTGTCCACTCACACACGGCAGGCGGTCAGGCAGGGCCAGTACGGATATGGCTGTGTCCACTCACCCACGGCAGACGGTCAGGCAGTGCGCAGTGCGGATCTGGCTGTGTCCACACACCCACGGGAGACGGACAGGCAGGGCACAGTGCGGATCTGGCTGTGTCCACTCACCCACGGGAGACGGGCAGGCAAGGCGCAGTGCGGATCTTGTGTGTGCACTCACCCACGGGAGACGGGCAGAGACGGTGCTGTGTGGATCTGGCTATGTCCACTGACCCACGGCAGACGGGCGGGCAGGGCGCAGTACGGATCTGGCTGTGTCCACTCACCCACGGCAGGCGGTCAGGCAGGGCGCAGTGCGGATCTGGCTGTGTCCACTCACCCACGGCAGGCGGTCAGGCAGGGCCAGTACGGATATGGCTGTGTCCACTCACCCACGGCAGACGGTCAGGCAGGGCGCTGTGCGGATCTCGCTGTGTCCACACACCCACGGGAGACGGGCAGGCAGGGCGCAGTGCGGATCTGGCTGTGTCCACTCACCCACTGGAGACGGGCCGGCAAGGTGCAGTGCGGATCGTGTGTGTGCACTCACCCACGGGAGACGGGCAGAGACGGTGCTGTGTGGATCTGGCTATGTCCACTGACCCACGGCAGACGGACGGGCAGGGCGCAGTACGGATCTGGCTGTGTCCACTCAAACACGGCAGGCGGTCAGGCAGGGCGCAGTGCGGATCTGGCTGTGTCCACTCACCCACGGCAGACGGTCAGGCAGGGCACAGTGCGGATCTGGCTGTGTCCACTCACCCACGGCAGGCGGTCAGGCAGGGCGCAGTGCGGATCTGGTTGTGTCCATGCACCCACAGCAGGCGGGCAACCAGGGCGCAGTGCGGATCCGGCTGTGTCCACTCACCAACGGGAGATGGGCAGAGACGGTGCTGTGTGGATCTGGCTATGTCCACTGACCCACGGCAGACGGGCAGGCAGGGCGCAGTGCGGATCTGGCTGTGTCCACTCACCCACGGGAGACGGGCAGGCAAGGCGCAGTGTGGATCTTGTGTGTGCACTCACCCACGGGAGACGGGCAGAGACGGTGCTGTGTGGATCTGGCTATGTCCACTGACCCACGGCAGACGGGCGGGCAGGGCGCAGTACGGATCTGGCTGTGTCCACGCACCCACAGCAGGCGGTCAGGGAGGGCGCAGTGTGGATATTGCTGTGTCCACTCACCCACGGCAGACGGTCAGGCAGGGGGCAGTGCGGATCTGGCTGTGTCCAATCACCCACGGGAGACGGGCAGAGACGGTTCTGTGTGGATCTGGCTATGTCCACTGACCCACGGCAGGCGGTCAGGCAGGGCGCAGTGCGGATATGGCTGTGTCCACTCACCCATGGCAGACTGTCAGGCAGGGGGCAGTGCGGATCTGGCTGTGTCCACTCACCCACGGGAGACGGGCAGGCAGGGCGCAGTGCGGATCTGGCTGTGTCCACTCACCCACGGGACACGGGCAGGCAAGGCGCAGTGCGGATCTGGCTGTGTCCACTCTCCCACGGGAGATGGGCAGGCAGGGCGCAGTGTGGATCTGGCTGTGTCCACTCGCCCACGGAAGACGGGCAGTCAGGGTGCAGGGCGGATTTGGCTGTGTCCACTCACCCACGGCAGGCGGTCAGGCAGGGCGCAGTGCGGATCTGGCTGTGTCCACTCACCCACGGCAGACGGTCAGGCAGGGCGCAGTGCGGATCTGGCTGTGTCCACTCACCCACGGCAGGCGGTCAGGCAGGGCGCAGTGCGGATCTGGCTGTGTCCACGCACCCACAGCAGGCGGTCAGCCAGGGCGCAGTGCGGATCTGGCTGTGTCCACTGACCCACGGCAGACGGGCAGGCAGGGCGCAGTGCGGGTCTGGCTGTGTCCACTCACCCACGGGAGACGGGCAGTCAGGGTGCAGTGCGGATTTGGCTGTGTCCACTCACCCACGGCAGGCGGTCAGGCAGGGCGCAGTGCGGATCTGGCTGTGTCCACTCACCCACGGCAGACGGTCAAACAGGGCGCAGTGCGGATCTGGCTGTGTCCACTCACCCACGGGAGATGGGCATGCAGGGCGCAGTGCGGATCTGGCTGTGTCCACTCACCCACGGCAGACGGTCAGGCAGGGCGTAGTGCGGATCTGGCTGTGTCCACTGACCCACGGCAGACGGGCAGGCAGGGCGCAGTGCGGATCTGGCTGTGTCCACTCACCCACGGGAGACGGGCAGGCAGGGCGCAGTGCGGATCCGGCATGTCCACTCACCCACGGGAGATGGGCAGGCAGAGCGCAGTGCGGATCTGGCTGTGTCCACTCACCCACGGCAGACGGTCAGGCAGGGCGCAGTGCGGATCTGGCTGTGTCCACTCACCCACGGCAGACGGGCTGGCAGGGCGCAGTGCGGATCTGGCTGTGTCCACTCGCCCACGGGAGATGGGCAGGCACGGCGCAGTGCGGATCTGGCTGTGTCCACTCACACACGGCAGGCTATCAGGCAGGGCGCAGTTCGGATATGGCTGTGTCCACTCACCCACGGCAGACGGTCAGGCAGGGCGCCGTGCGGATCTGGCTGTGTCCACACACCCACGGCAGGCGGTCAGGCAGGGCGCAGTGCGGATCTGGCTGTGTCCACGCACCCACAGCAGGCGGTCAGCCAGGGTGCAGTGCAGATCTGTCTGTGTCCACTCACCCACGGCAGGCGGTCAGGCAGGGCCAGTGCGGATATGGCTGTGTCCACTCACCCACGGCAGACGGTCAGGCAGGGCACAGTGCGGATCTGGCTGTGTCCACACACCCACGGGAGATGGGCAGGCAGGGCGCAGTGCGGATCTGGCTGTGTCCACTCACCCACGGGAGACGGGCAGACAAGGCGCAGTGAGGATCTTGTGTGTGCACTCACCCACGGGAATCGGGCAGAGACGGTGCTGTGTGGATCTGGCTATGTCCACTGACCCACGGCAGACGGGCGGGCAGGGAGCAGTACGGATCTGGCTATGTCCACTCACCCACGGCAGGCGGTCAGGCAGGGTGCAGTGCGGATCTGGCTGTGTCCACTCACCCACGGGAGACGGGCAGGCAGGGCGCAGTGCGGATCTGGCTCTGTACACTCACCCACGGGAGACGGGCAAGCAGGGCGCAGTGCGGATCTGGCTGTGTCCACTCACCCACGGGAGACGGGCAGAGACGGTGCTGTGTGGATCTGGCTATGTCCACTGACCCACGGCAGATTGGCGGGCAGGGCGCAGTACGGATCTGGCTGTGTCCACTCACCCACGGCAGGCGGTCAGGGAGGGCGCAGTGCGGATATTGCGGTGTCCACTCACCCACGGCAGACGGTCAGGCAGGGGGCAGTGCGGATCTGGCTGTGTCCACTCACCCACGGGAGATGGGCAGAGACGGTGCTGTGTGGATCTGGCTATGTCCACTGACCCACGGCAGGCGGTCAGGCAGGGCGCAGTGCGGATATGGCTGTGTCCACTCACCCACGGCAGACTGTCAGGCAGGGGGCAGTGCGGATCTGGCTGTGTCCACTCACCCACGGGAGACGGGCCGGCAGGGCGCAGTGCGGATCTGGCTGTGTCCACTCACCCACGGGAGACGGGCAGGCAATGCGCAGTGCGGATCTGGCTGTGTCCACTCACCCACGGGAGAAGGGCAGGCAGGGCGCAGTGTGGATCTGGCTGTGTCCACTCGCTCACGGGAGACGGGCAGTCAGGGTGCAGTGCGGATTTGGCTGTGTCCACTCACCCACGGCAGGCGGTCAGGCAGGGCGCAGTGCGGATCTGGCTGTGTCCGCTCACCCACGGCAGACGGTCAGGCAGGGCGCAATGCGGATCTGGCTGTGTCCACTCACCCACGGCAGGCGGTCAGGCAGGGCGCAGTGCGGATCTGGCTGTGTCCACGCACCCCACGGCAGGCGGTCAGCCAGAGCGCAGTGCGGATCTGGCTGTGTCCACTGACCCACGGCAGACGGGCAGGCAGGGCGCAGTGCGGATCTGGCTGTGTCCAATCACCCACGGGAGACGGGCAGGCAGGGCGCAGTGCGGATCTGGTTGTGTCCACTCACCCACGGGAGATGGGCAGGCAGGGCGCAGTGCGGATCTGGCTGTGTCCACTCACCCACGGCAGACGGTCAGGCAGGGCGTAGTGCGGATCTGGCTGTGTCCACTCACCCACGGCAGACGGGCAGGCAGGGCGCAGTGCGGATCTGGCTGTGTCCACTCACCCACGTGAGACGGGCAGGCAGGGCGCAGTGCTGATCCGGCATGTCCACTCACCCACGGGAGATGGGCAGAGACGGTGCTGTGTGGATCTTGCTATGTCCACTGACCCACGGCAGACGGGCAGGCAGGGCGCAGTACGGATCTGGCTGTGTCCACTCACCCACGGCAGGCGGTCAGGCAGGGCGCAGTGCGGATCTGGCTGTGTCCACTCACCCACGGCAGGCGGTCAGGCAGGGCGTAGTGCGGATCTGGCTGTGTCCACTCACCCACGGAAGACGGGCAGGCAGGGCGCAGTGCGGATCCGGCTGTGTCCACTCACCCACGGGCGATGGGCAGAGACGGTGATGTGTGGATCTGGCTATGTCCACTGACCCACGGCAGACGGGCAGGCAGGGCGCAGTACGGATCTGGCTGTGTCCACTCACCCACGGCAGGCGGTCAGGCAGGGCGCAGTGCGGATCTGGCTGTGTCCTCTCGCCCACGGGAGACGGGCAGGCAGGGCGCAGTGCCGATCTGGCTGTGTCCACTCACCCACGGCAGGCGGTCAGGCAGGGCGCAGTGCGGATCTGGCTGTGTCCACTCACCCACGGCAGACGGTCAGGCAGGGCACAGTGCGGATCTGGCTGTGTCCACTCACCCACGGCAGGCGGTCAGGCAGGGCGCAGTGCGGATCTGGTTGTGTCCATGCACCCACAGCAGGCGGTCAACCAGGGCGCAGTGCGTATCCGGCTGTGTCTACTCACCCACGGGAGATGGGCAGAGACGGTGCTGTGTGGATCTGGCTATGTCCACTGACCCACGGCAGACGGGCAGGCAGGGCGCAGTACGGATCTGGCTGTGTCCACTCACCCACGGCAGACAGTCAGGCAGGGCGCAGTGCGGATCTGGCCGTGTCCACTCACCCACGGCAGGCGGTCAGGCAGGGCGTAGTGCGGATCTGGCTGTGTCCACTCACCCACGGCAGGCGGTCAGGCAGGGCGCAGTGCGGATCTGGCTGTGTCCACGCACCCACAGCTGGCGGTCAGCCAGGGCGCAGTGCGGATCTAACTGTGTCCACTCACACACGGCAGGCGGTCAGGCAGGGCCAGTACGGATATGGCTGTGTCCACTCACCCACGGCAGACGGTCAGGCAGTGCGCAGTGCGGATCTGGCTGTGTCCACACACCCACGGGAGACGGGCAGGCAGGGCACAGTGCGGATCTGGCTGTGTCCACTCACCCACGGGAGACGGGCAGGCAAGGCGCAGTGCGGATCTTGTGTGTGCACTCACCCACGGGAGACGGGCAGAGACGGTGCTGTGTGGATCTGGCTATGTCCACTGACCCACGGCAGACGGGCGGGCAGGGCGCAGTACGGATCCGGCTGTGTCCACTCACCCACGGCAGGCGGTCAGGTAGGGTGCAGTGCGGATCTGGCTGTGTCCACTCACCCACGGCAGGCGGTCAGGCAGGGCCAGTACGGATATGGCTGTGTCCACTCACCCACGGCAGACGGTCAGGCAGGGCGCTGTGCGGATCTGGCTGTGTCCACACACCCACGGGAGACGGGCAGGCAGGGCGCAGTGCGGATCTGGCTGTGTCCACTCACCCACTGGAGACGGGCAGGCAAGGCGCAGTGCGGATCTTGTGTGTGCACTCACCCACGGGAGACGGGCAGAGACGGTGCTGTGTGGATCTGGCTATGTCCACTGACCCACGGCAGACGGACGGGCAGGGCGCAGTACGGATCTGGCTGTGTCCACTCAAACACGGCAGGCGGTCAGGCAGGGCGCAGTGCGGATCTGGCTGTGTCCACTCACCCACGGCAGACGGTCAGGCAGGGCACAGTGCGGATCTGGCTGTGTCCACTCACCCACGGCAGGCGGTCAGGAAGGGCGCAGTGCGGATCTGGTTGTGTCCATGCACCCACAGCAGGCGGTCAACCAGGGCGCAGTGCGGATCCGGCTGTGTCCACTCACCCACGGGAGATGGGCAGAGACGGTGCTGTGTGGATCTGGCTATGTCCACTGACCCACGGCAGACGGGCAGGCAGGGCGCAGTACGGATCTGGCTGTGTCCACTCACCCACGGCAGGCGGTCAGGCAGGGCGCAGTGCGGATCTGGCCGTGTCCACTCACCCACGGCAGGCGGTCAGGCAGGGCGTAGTGCGGATCTGGCTGTGTCCACTCACCCACGGCAGGCGGTCAGGCAGGGCGCAGTGCGGATCTGGCTGTGTCCACGCACCCACAGCTGGCGGTCAGCCAGGGCGCAGTGCGGATCTGGCTGTGTCCACTCACACACGGCAGGCGGTCAGGCAGGGCCAATACGGATATGGCTGTGTCCACTCACCCACGGCAGACGGTCAGGCAGTGCGCAGTGCGGTTCTGGCTGTGTCCACACACCCACGGGAGACGGGCAGGCAGGGCACAGTGCGGATCTGGCTGTGTCCACTCACCCACGGGAGACGGGCAGGCAAGGCGCAGTGCGGATCTTGTGTGTGCACTCACCCACGGGAGACGGGCAGAGATGGTGCTGTGTGGATCTGGCTATGTCCACTGACCCACGGCAGACGGGCAGGCAGGGCGCAGTACGGATCTGGCTGTGTCCACGCACCCACAGCAGGCGGTCAGCCAGGGCGCAGTGCGGATCTGGCTGTGTCCACTGACCCACGGCAGACGGGCAGGCAGGGCGCAGTACGGATCTGGCTGTGTCCACGCACCCACAGCAGGCGGTCAGCCAGGGCGCAGTGCGGATATGGCTGTGTCCACTCGCCCACGGGAGACGGGCAGGCAGGGCGCAGTGCGGATCTGGCCGTGTCCACTCACCCACGGGAGACCGGCAGGCAGTGCGCAGTGCGGATCTGGCTGTGTCCATTCACCCACGGGAGACGGGCAGGCAGGGCGCAGTGCGGATCCGGCTGTGTCCACTCACCCACGGGAGATGGTCAGAGACGGTGCTGTGTGGATCTGGCTATGTCCACTGACCCACGGCAGACGGGCAGGCAGGGCGCAGTACGGATCTGGCTGTGTCCACTCACCCACGGCAGGCGGTCAGGCAGGGCGCAGTGCGGATCTGGCCGTGTCCACTCACCCACGGCAGGCGGTCAGGCAGGGCGTAGTGCGGATCTGGCTGTGTCCACTCACCCACGGCAGACGGGCAGGCAAGGCGCAGTGCGGATCTTGTGTGTGCACTCACCCACGGGAGACGGGCAGAGACGGTGCTGTGTGGATATGGCTATGTCCACTGACCCACGGCAGACGGGCGGGCAGGGCGCAGTGCGGATCTGGCTGTGTCCACTCACCCACGGCAGGCGGTCAGGCAGGGTGCAGTGCGGAGCTGGATGTGTCCACTCACCCACGGGAGACGGGCAGGCAGGGTGCAGTGCGGATCTGGCTGTGTCCACTTACCCACGGGAGACGGGCAGGCAGGGCGCAGTGCGGATCTGGCTGTGTCCACTCACCCACGGGAGACGGGCAGAGACAGTGCTGTGTGGATCTGGCTATGTCCACTGACCAACGGCAGACGGGCGGGCAGGGCGCAGTACGGATCTGGCTGTGTCCACTCACCCACGGCAGGCGGTCAGGGAGGGCGCAGTGCGGATATGGCTGTGTCCACTCACCCACGGCAGACGGTCAGGCAGGGGGCAGTGCGGATCTGGCTGTGTCCACTCACTCACGGGAGACGGGCAGAGACGGTGCTGTGTTGATCTGGCTATGTCCACTGACCCACGGCAGGCGGTCAGGCAGGGCGCAGTGCGGATATGGCTGTGTCCACTCACCCACGGCAGACTGTCAGACAGGGGGCAGTGTGGATCTGGCTGTGTACACTCACCCACGGGAGACGGGCAGGCAGGGCGCAGTGCGTATCTGGCTGTGTCCACTCACCCACGAGAGACGGGCCGGCAAGGCGCAGTGCGGATCTGGCTGTGTCCACTCACCCACGGGAGATGGTCAGGCAGGGCGCAGTTCGGCTCTGGCTGTGTCCACTCACCCACGGCAGGTGGTCAGGCAGGGCGTAGTGCGGATCTGGCTGTGTCCACTCACCCACGGCAGGCGGTCAGGCAGGGCGCAGTGCGATTCTGGCGGTGTCCACGCACTCACAGCAGGCGGTCAGCCAGGGTGCAGTGCGGATCTGGCTGTGTCCACTGACCCACGGCAGACGGGCAGGCAAGGCGCATTACGGATCTGGCTGTGTCCACTCATCCACGGCAGGCGGTCAGGCAGTGCGCAGTGCGGATCTGGCTGTGTCCACTCACCCACGGCAGGCGGTCAGGCAGGGCGTAATGCGGATCTGGCTGTGTCCACTAACCCACGGCAGACGGGCAGGCAGGGCGCAGTGCGGATCCGGCTGTGTCCACTCACCCACGGGAGATGGGCAGAGACGGTGATGTGTGGATCTGGCTATGTCCACTGACCCACGGCAGACGGGCAGGCAGGGCGCAGTACGGATCTGGCTGTGTCCACTCACCCACGGCAGGCGGTTAGGCAGGGCGCAGTGCGGATCTGGCTTTGTCCACTCACCCACGGCAGGCGGTCAGGCAGGGCGTAGTGCGGATCTGGCTGTGTCCACTCACCCACGGCAGGCGGTCAGGCAGGGCGCAGTGCGGATCTGGCTGTGTCCACGCACCCACAGCTGGCGGTCAGCCAGGGCGCAGTGCGGATCTGGCTGTGTCCACTCACACACGGCAGGCGGTCAGGCAGGGCCAGTACGGATATGGCTGTGTCCACTCACCCACGGCAGACGGTCAGGCAGTGCGCAGTGCGGTTCTGGCTGTGTCCACACACCCACGGGAGACGGGCAGGCAGGGCACAGTGCGGATCTGGCTGTGTCCACTCACCCACGGGAGACGGGCAGGCAAGGCGCAGTGCGGATCTTGTGTGTGCACTCACCCACGGGAGACGGGCAGAGACGGTGCTGTGTGGATCTGGCTATGTCCACTGACCCCCGGTAGACGGGCAGGCAGGGCGCAGTACGGATCTGGCTGTGTCCACGCACCCACAGCAGGCGGTCAGCCAGGGCGCAGTGCGGATCTGGCTGTGTCCACTCACCCACGGCAGGCGGTCAGGCAGGGCGTAGTGCGGATCTGGCTGTGTCCACTCACCCACGGAAGACGGGCAGGCAGGGCGCAGTGCGGATCCGGCTGTGTCCACTCACCCACGGGCGATGGGCAGAGACGGTGATGTGTGGATCTGGCTATGTCCACTGACCCACGGCAGACGGGCAGGCAGGGCGCAGTACGGATCTGGCTGTGTCCACTCACCCACGGCAGGCGGTCAGGCAGGGCGCAGTGCGGATCTGGCTGTGTCCTCTCGCCCACGGGAGACGGGCAGGCAGGGCGCAGTGCCGATCTGGCTGTGTCCACTCACCCACGGCAGGCGGTCAGGCAGGGCGCAGTGCGGATCTGGCTGTGTCCACTCACCCACGGCAGACGGTCAGGGAGGGCACAGTGCGGATCTGGCTGTGTCCACTCACCCACGGCAGGCGGTCAGGCAGGGCGCAGTGCGGATCTGGTTGTGTCCATGCACCCACAGCAGGCGGTCAACCAGGGCGCAGTGCGTATCCGGCTGTGTCTACTCACCCACGGGAGATGGGCAGAGACGGTGCTGTGTGGATCTGGCTATGTCCACTGACCCACGGCAGACGGGCAGGCAGGGCGCAGTACGGATCTGGCTGTGTCCACTCACCCACGGCAGACAGTCAGGCAGGGCGCAGTGCGGATCTGGCCGTGTCCACTCACCCACGGCAGGCGGTCAGGCAGGGCGTAGTGCGGATCTGGCTGTGTCCACTCACCCACGGCAGGCGGTCAGACAGGGCGCAGTGCGGATCTGGCTGTGTCCACGCACCCACAGCTGGCGGTCAGCCAGGGCGCAGTGCGGATCTAACTGTGTCCACTCACACACGGCAGGCGGTCAGGCAGGGCCAGTACGGATATGGCTGTGTCCACTCACCCACGGCAGACGGTCAGGCAGTGCGCAGTGCGGATCTGGCTGTGTCCACACACCCACGGGAGACGGGCAGGCAGGGCACAGTGCGGATCTGGCTGTGTCCACTCACCCACGGGAGACGGGCAGGCAAGGCGCAGTGCGGATCTTGTGTGTGCACTCACCCACGGGAGACGGGCAGAGACGGTGCTGTGTGGATCTGGCTATGTCCACTGACCCACGGCAGACGGGCGGGCAGGGCGCAGTACGGATCCGGCTGTGTCCACTCACCCACGGCAGGCGGTCAGGTAGGGTGCAGTGCGGATCTGGCTGTGTCCACTGACCCACGGCAGGCGGTCAGGCAGGGCCAGTACGGATATGGCTGTGTCCACTCACCCACGGCAGACGGTCAGGCAGGGCGCTGTGTGGATCTGGCTGTGTCCACACACCCACGGGAGACGGGCAGGCAGGGCGCAGTGCGGATCTGGCTGTGTCCACTCACCCACTGGAGACGGGCAGGCAAGGCGCAGTGCGGATCTTGTGTGTGCACTCACCCACGGGAGACGGGCAGAGACGGTGCTGTGTGGATCTGGCTATGTCCACTGACCCACGGCAGACGGACGGGCAGGGCGCAGTACGGATCTGGCTGTGTCCACTCAAACACGGCAGGCGGTCAGGCAGGGCGCAGTGCGGATCTGGCTGTGTCCACTCACCCACGGCAGACGGTCAGGCAGGGCACAGTGCGGATCTGGCTGTGTCCACTCACCCACGGCAGGCGGTCAGGCAGGGCGCAGTGCGGATCTGGTTGTGTCCATGCACCCACAGCAGGCGGTCAACCAGGGCGCAGTGCGGATCCGGCTGTGTCCACTCACCCACGGGAGATGGGCAGAGATGGTGCTGTGTGGATCTGGCTATGTCCACTGACCAACGGCAGACGGGCAGGCAGGGCGCAGTACGGATCTGGCTGTGTCCACTCACCCACGGCAGGCGGTCAGGCAGGGCGCAGTGCGGATCTGGCCGTGTCCACTCACCCATGGCAGGCGGTCAGGCAGGGCGTAGTGCGGATCTGGCTGTGTCCACTCACCCACGGCAGGCGGTCAGGCAGGGCGCAGTGCGGATCTGGCTGTGTCCACGCACCCACAGCTGGCGGTCAGCCAGGGCGCAGTGCGGATCTGGCTGTGTCCACTCACACACGGCAGGCGGTCAGGCAGGGCCAATACGGATATGGCTGTGTCCACTCACCCACGGCAGACGGTCAGGCAGTGCGCAGTGCGGTTCTGGCTGTGTCCACACACCCACGGGAGACGGGCAGGCAGGGCACAGTGCGGATCTGGCTGTGTCCACTCACCCACGGGAGACGGGCAGGCAAGGCGCAGTGCGGATCTTGTGTGTGCACTCACCCACGGGAGACGGGCAGAGATGGTGCTGTGTGGATCTGGCTATGTCCACTGACCCACGGCAGACGGGCAGGCAGGGCGCAGTACGGATCTGGCTGTGTCCACGCACCCACAGCAGGCGGTCAGCCAGGGCGCAGTGCGGATCTGGCTGTGTCCACTGACCCACGGCAGACGGGCAGGCAGGGCGCAGTACGGATCTGGCTGTGTCCACGCACCCACAGCAGGCGGTCAGCCAGGGCGCAGTGCGGATATGGCTGTGTCCACTCGCCCACGGGAGACGGGCAGGCAGGGCGCAGTGCGGATCTGGCCGTGTCCACTCACCCACGGGAGACCGGCAGGCAGTGCGCAGTGCGGATCTGGCTGTGTCCACTCACCCACGGGAGACGGGCAGGCAGGGCGCAGTGCGGATCCGGCTGTGTCCACTCACCCACGGGAGATGGTCAGAGACGGTGCTGTGTGGATCTGGCTATGTCCACTGACCCACGGCAGACGGGCAGGCAGGGCGCAGTACGGATCTGGCTGTGTCCACTCACCCACGGCAGGCGGTCAGGCAGGGCGCAGTGCGGATCTGGCCGTGTCCACTCACCCACGGCAGGCGGTCAGGCAGGGCGTAGTGCGGATCTGGCTGTGTCCACTCACCCACGGCAGACGGGCAGGCAAGGCGCAGTGCGGATCTTGTGTGTGCACTCACCCACGGGAGACGGGCAGAGACGGTGCTGTGTGGATATGGCTATGTCCACTGACCCACGGCAGACGGGCGGGCAGGGCGCAGTACGGGTCTGGCTGTGTCCACTCACCCACGGCAGGCGGTCAGGCAGGGTGCAGTGCGGATCTGGATGTGTCCACTCACCCACGGGAGACGGGCAGGCAGGGTGCAGTGCGGATCTGGCTGTGTCCACTTACCCACGGGAGACGGGCAGGCAGGGCGCAGTGCGGATCTGGCTGTGTCCACTCACCCACGGGAGACGGGCAGAGACAGTGCTGTGTGGATCTGGCTATGTCCACTGACCAACGGCAGACGGGCGGGCAGGGCGCAGTACGGATCTGGCTGTGTCCACTCACCCACGGCAGGCGGTCAGGGAGGGCGCAGTGCGGATATGGCTGTGTCCACTCACCCACGGCAGACGGTCAGGCAGGGGGCAGTGCGGATCTGGCTGTGTCCACTCACTCACGGGAGACGGGCAGAGACGGTGCTGTGTTGATCTGGCTATGTCCACTGACCCACGGCAGGCGGTCAGGCAGGGCGCAGTGCGGATATGGCTGTGTCCACTCACCCACGGCAGACTGTCAGACAGGGGGCAGTGTGGATCTGGCTGTGTACACTCACCCACGGGAGACGGGCAGGCAGGGCGCAGTGCGTATCTGGCTGTGTCCACTCACCCACGAGAGACGGGCCGGCAAGGCGCAGTGCGGATCTGGCTGTGTCCACTCACCCACGGGAGATGGTCAGGCAGGGCGCAGTTCGGCTCTGGCTGTGTCCACTCACCCACGGCAGGTGGTCAGGCAGGGCGTAGTGCGGATCTGGCTGTGTCCACTCACCCACGGCAGGCGGTCAGGCAGGGCGCAGTGCGATTCTGGCGGTGTCCACGCACTCACAGCAGGCGGTCAGCCAGGGTGCAGTGCGGATCTGGCTGTGTCCACTGACCCACGGCAGACGGGCAGGCAAGGCGCATTACGGATCTGGCTGTGTCCACTCATCCACGGCAGGCGGTCAGGCAGTGCGCAGTGCGGATCTGGCTGTGTCCACTCACCCACGGCAGGCGGTCAGGCAGGGCGTAATGCGGATCTGGCTGTGTCCACTAACCCACGGCAGACGGGCAGGCAGGGCGCAGTGCGGATCCGGCTGTGTCCACTCACCCACGGGAGATGGGCAGAGACGGTGATGTGTGGATCTGGCTATGTCCACTGACCCACGGCAGACGGGCAGGCAGGGCGCAGTACGGATCTGGCTGTGTCCACTCACCCACGGCAGGCGGTTAGGCAGGGCGCAGTGCGGATCTGGCTTTGTCCACTCACCCACGGCAGGCGGTCAGGCAGGGCGTAGTGCGGATCTGGCTGTGTCCACTCACCCACGGCAGGCGGTCAGGCAGGGCGCAGTGCGGATCTGGCTGTGTCCACGCACCCACAGCTGGCGGTCAGCCAGGGCGCAGTGCGGATCTGGCTGTGTCCACTCACACACGGCAGGCGGTCAGGCAGGGCCAGTACGGATATGGCTGTGTCCACTCACCCACGGCAGACGGTCAGGCAGTGCGCAGTGCGGTTCTGGCTGTGTCCACACACCCACGGGAGACGGGCAGGCAGGGCACAGTGCGGATCTGGCTGTGTCCACTCACCCACGGGAGACGGGCAGGCAAGGCGCAGTGCGGATCTTGTGTGTGCACTCACCCACGGGAGACGGGCAGAGACGGTGCTGTGTGGATCTGGCTATGTCCACTGACCCCCGGTAGACGGGCAGGCAGGGCGCAGTACGGATCTGGCTGTGTCCACGCACCCACAGCAGGCGGTCAGCCAGGGCGCAGTGCGGATCTGGCTGTGTCCACTCACCCACGGCAGGCGGTCAGGCAGGGCGTAGTGCGGATCTGGCTGTGTCCACTCACCCACGGAAGACGGGCAGGCAGGGCGCAGTGCGGATCCGGCTGTGTCCACTCACCCACGGGCGATGGGCAGAGACGGTGATGTGTGGATCTGGCTATGTCCACTGACCCACGGCAGACGGGCAGGCAGGGCGCAGTACGGATCTGGCTGTGTCCACTCACCCACGGCAGGCGGTCAGGCAGGGCGCAGTGCGGATCTGGCTGTGTCCTCTCGCCCACGGGAGACGGGCAGGCAGGGCGCAGTGCCGATCTGGCTGTGTCCACTCACCCACGGCAGGCGGTCAGGCAGGGCGCAGTGCGGATCTGGCTGTGTCCACTCACCCACGGCAGACGGTCAGGGAGGGCACAGTGCGGATCTGGCTGTGTCCACTCACCCACGGCAGGCGGTCAGGCAGGGCGCAGTGCGGATCTGGTTGTGTCCATGCACCCACAGCAGGCGGTCAACCAGGGCGCAGTGCGTATCCGGCTGTGTCTACTCACCCACGGGAGATGGGCAGAGACGGTGCTGTGTGGATCTGGCTATGTCCACTGACCCACGGCAGACGGGCAGGCAGGGCGCAGTACGGATCTGGCTGTGTCCACTCACCCACGGCAGACAGTCAGGCAGGGCGCAGTGCGGATCTGGCCGTGTCCACTCACCCACGGCAGGCGGTCAGGCAGGGCGTAGTGCGGATCTGGCTGTGTCCACTCACCCACGGCAGGCGGTCAGACAGGGCGCAGTGCGGATCTGGCTGTGTCCACGCACCCACAGCTGGCGGTCAGCCAGGGCGCAGTGCGGATCTAACTGTGTCCACTCACACACGGCAGGCGGTCAGGCAGGGCCAGTACGGATATGGCTGTGTCCACTCACCCATGGCAGACGGTCAGGCAGTGCGCAGTGCGGATCTGGCTGTGTCCACACACCCACGGGAGACGGGCAGGCAGGGCACAGTGCGGATCTGGCTGTGTCCACTCACCCACGGGAGACGGGCAGGCAAGGCGCAGTGCGGATCTTGTGTGTGCACTCACCCACGGGAGACGGGCAGAGACGGTGCTGTGTGGATCTGGCTATGTCCACTGACCCACGGCAGACGGGCGGGCAGGGCGCAGTACGGATCCGGCTGTGTCCACTCACCCACGGCAGGCGGTCAGGTAGGGTGCAGTGCGGATCTGGCTGTGTCCACTGACCCACGGCAGGCGGTCAGGCAGGGCCAGTACGGATATGGCTGTGTCCACTCACCCACGGCAGACGGTCAGGCAGGGCGCTGTGCGGATCTGGCTGTGTCCACACACCCACGGGAGACGGGCAGGCAGGGCGCAGTGCGGATCTGGCTGTGTCCACTCACCCACTGGAGACGGGCAGGCAAGGCGCAGTGCGGATCTTGTGTGTGCACTCACCCACGGGAGACGGGCAGAGACGGTGCTGTGTGGATCTGGCTATGTCCACTGACCCACGGCAGACGGACGGGCAGGGCGCAGTACGGATCTGGCTGTGTCCACTCAAACACGGCAGGCGGTCAGGCAGGGCGCAGTGCGGATCTGGTTGTGTCCATGCACCCACAGCAGGCGGTCAACCAGGGCGCAGTGCGGATCCGGCTGTGTCCACTCACCCACGGGAGATGGGCAGAGATGGTGCTGTGTGGATCTGGCTATGTCCACTGACCCACGGCAGACGGGCAGGCAGGGCGCAGTACGGATCTGGCTGTGTCCACTCACCCACGGCAGGCGGTCAGGCAGGGCGCAGTGCGGATCTGGCCGTGTCCACTCACCCACGGCAGGCGGTCAGGCAGGGCGTAGTGCGGATCTGGCTGTGTCCACTCACCCACGGCAGGCGGTCAGGCAGGGCGCAGTGCGGATCTGGCTGTGTCCACGCACCCACAGCTGGCGGTCAGCCAGGGCGCAGTGCGGATCTGGCTGTGTCCACTCACACACGGCAGGCGGTCAGGCAGGGCCAATACGGATATGGCTGTGTCCACTCACCCACGGCAGATGGTCAGGCAGTGCGCAGTGCGGTTCTGGCTGTGTCCACACACCCACGGGAGACGGGCAGGCAGGGCACAGTGCGGATCTGGCTGTGTCCACTCACCCACGGGAGACGGGCAGGCAAGGCGCAGTGCGGATCTTGTGTGTGCACTCACCCACGGGAGACGGGCAGAGATGGTGCTGTGTGGATCTGGCTATGTCCACTGACCCACGGCAGACGGGCAGGCAGGGCGCAGTACGGATCTGGCTGTGTCCACGCACCCACAGCAGGCGGTCAGCCAGGGCGCAGTGCGGATCTGGCTGTGTCCACTGACCCACGGCAGACGGGCAGGCAGGGCGCAGTACGGATCTGGCTGTGTCCACGCACCCACAGCAGGCGGTCAGCCAGGGCGCAGTGCGGATATGGCTGTGTCCACTCGCCCACGGGAGACGGGCAGGCAGGGCGCAGTGCGGATCTGGCCGTGTCCACTCACCCACGGGAGACCGGCAGGCAGTGCGCAGTGCGGATCTGGCTGTGTCCACTCACCCACGGGAGACGGGCAGGCAGGGCGCAGTGCGGATCCGGCTGTGTCCACTCACCCACGGGAGATGGTCAGAGACGGTGCTGTGTGGATCTGGCTATGTCCACTGACCCACGGCAGACGGGCAGGCAGGGCGCAGTACGGATCTGGCTGTGTCCACTCACCCACGGCAGGCGGTCAGGCAGGGCGCAGTGCGGATCTGGCCGTGTCCACTCACCCACGGCAGGCGGTCAGGCAGGGCGTAGTGCGGATCTGGCTGTGTCCACTCACCCACGGCAGACGGGCAGGCAAGGCGCAGTGCGGATCTTGTGTGTGCACTCACCCACGGGAGACGGGCAGAGACGGTGCTGTGTGGATATGGCTATGTCCACTGACCCACGGCAGACGGGCGGGCAGGGCGCAGTACGGATCTGGCTGTGTCCACTCACCCACGGCAGGCGGTCAGGCAGGGTGCAGTGCGGATCTGGATGTGTCCACTCACCCACGGGAGACGGGCAGGCAGGGTGCAGTGCGGATCTGGCTGTGTCCACTTACCCACGGGAGACGGGCAGGCAGGGCGCAGTGCGGATCTGGCTGTGTCCACTCACCCACGGGAGACGGGCAGAGACAGTGCTGTGTGGATCTGGCTATGTCCACTGACCAACGGCAGACGGGCGGGCAGGGCGCAGTACGGATCTGGCTGTGTCCACTCACCCACGGCAGGCGGTCAGGGAGGGCGCAGTGCGGATATGGCTGTGTCCACTCACCCACGGCAGACGGTCAGGCAGGGGGCAGTGCGGATCTGGCTGTGTCCACTCACTCACGGGAGACGGGCAGAGACGGTGCTGTGTGGATCTGGCTATGTCCACTGACCCACGGCAGGCGGTCAGGCAGGGCGCAGTGCGGATATGGCTGTGTCCACTCACCCACGGCAGACTGTCAGACAGGGGGCAGTGTGGATCTGGCTGTGTACACTCACCCACGGGAGACGGGCAGGCAGGGCGCAGTGCGTATCTGGCTGTGTCCACTCACCCACGAGAGACGGGCCGGCAAGGCGCAGTGCGGATCTGGCTGTGTCCACTCACCCACGGGAGATGGTCAGGCAGGGCGCAGTTCGGCTCTGGCTGTGTCCACTCACCCACGGCAGGCGGTCAGGCAGGGCGTAGTGCGGATCTGGCTGTGTCCACTCACCCACGGCAGGCGGTCAGGCAGGGCGCAGTGCGATTCTGGCGGTGTCCACGCACTCACAGCAGGCGGTCAGCCAGGGTGCAGTGCGGATCTGGCTGTGTCCACTGACCCACGGCAGACGGGCAGGCAAGGCGCATTACGGATCTGGCTGTGTCCACTCATCCACGGCAGGCGGTCAGGCAGTGCGCAGTGCGGATCTGGCTGTGTCCACTCACCCACGGCAGGCGGTCAGGCAGGGCGTAATGCGGATCTGGCTGTGTCCACTAACCCACGGCAGACGGGCAGGCAGGGCGCAGTGCGGATCCGGCTGTGTCCACTCACCCACGGGAGATGGGCAGAGACGGTGATGTGTGGATCTGGCTATGTCCACTGACCCACGGCAGACGGGCAGGCAGGGCGCAGTACGGATCTGGCTGTGTCCACTCACCCACGGCAGGCGGTCAGGCAGGGCGCAGTGCGGATCTGGCTTTGTCCACTCACCCACGGCAGGCGGTCAGGCAGGGCGTAGTGCGGATCTGGCTGTGTCCACTCACCCACGGCAGGCGGTCAGGCAGGGCGCAGTGCGGATCTGGCTGTGTCCACGCACCCACAGCTGGCGGTCAGCCAGGGCGCAGTGCGGATCTGGCTGTGTCCACTCACACACGGCAGGCGGTCAGGCAGGGCCAGTACGGATATGGCTGTGTCCACTCACCCACGGCAGACGGTCAGGCAGTGCGCAGTGCGGTTCTGGCTGTGTCCACACACCCACGGGAGACGGGCAGGCAGGGCACAGTGCGGATCTGGCTGTGTCCACTCACCCACGGGAGACGGGCAGGCAAGGCGCAGTGCGGATCTTGTGTGTGCACTCACCCACGGGAGACGGGCAGAGACGGTGCTGTGTGGATCTGGCTATGTCCACTGACCCCCGGTAGACGGGCAGGCAGGGCGCAGTACGGATCTGGCTGTGTCCACGCACCCACAGCAGGCGGTCAGCCAGGGCGCAGTGCGGATCTGGCTGTGTCCACTGACCCACGGCAGACGGGCAGGCAGGGCGCAGTACGGATCTGGCTGTGTCCACGCACCCACAGCAGGCGGTCAGCCAGGGCGCAGTGCGGATCTGGCTGTGTCCACTGACCCACGGCAAACGGGCAGGCAGGGCGAAGTACGGATCTGGCTGTGTCCACTCACCCACGGCAGGCGGTCAGGCAGGGCGCAGTGCGGATCTGGCTGTGTCCACTCACCCACGGCAGGCGGTCAGGCAGGGCGTTGTGCGGATCTGGCTGTGTCCACTCACCCACGGCAGACGGGCAGGCAGGGCGCAGTGCGGATATGGCTGTGTCCACTCGCCCACGGGAGACGGGCAGGCAGGGCGCAGTGCGGATATGGCTGTGTCCACTCGCCCACGGGAGACGGGCAGGCAGGGCTCAGTGCGGATCTGGCCGTGTCCACTCACCCACGGGAGACCGGCAGGCAGTGCGCAGTGCGGATCTGGCTGTGTCCACTCACCCACGGGAGACGGGCAGGCAGGGCGCAGTGCGGATCCGGCTGTGTCCACTCACCCACGGGAGATGGTCAGAGACGGTGCTGTGTGGTCTGGCTATGTCCACTGACCCACGGCAGACGGGCAGGCAGGGCGCAGTACGGATCTGGCTGTGTCCACTCACCCACGGCAGGCGGTCAAGCAGGGCGCAGTGCGGATCTGGCCGTGTCCACTCACCCACGGCAGGCGGTCAGGCAGGGCGTAGTGCGGATCTGGCTGTGTCCACTCACCCACGGCAGACGGGCAGGCAAGGCGCAGTGCGGATCTTGTGTGTGCAGTCACCCACGGGAGACGGGCAGAGACGGTGCTGTGTGGATATGGCTATGTCCACTGACCCACGGCAGACGGGCGGGCAGGGCGCAGTACGGATCTGGCTATGTCCACTCACCCACGGCAGGCGGTCAGGCAGGGTGCAGTGCGGATCTGGCTGTGTCCACTCACCCACGGGAGACGGGCAGGCAGGGTGCAGTGCGGATCTGGCTGTGTCCACTTACCCATGGGAGACGGGCAGGCAGGGCGCAGTGCGGATCTGGCTGTGTCCACTCACCCACGGGAGACGGGCAGAGACGGTGCTGTGTGGATCTGGCTATGTCCACTGACCAACGGCAGACGGGCGGGCAGGGCGCAGTACGGATCTGGCTGTGTCCACTCACCCACGGCAGGCGGTCAGGGAGGGCGCAGTGCGGATATGGCTGTGTCCACTCACCCACGGCAGACGGTCAGGCAGGGGGCAGTGCGGATCTGGCTGTGTCCACTCACTCACGGGAGACGGGCAGAGACGGTGCTGTGTGGATCTGGCTATGTCCACTGACCCACGGCAGGCGGTCAGGCAGGGCGCAGTGCGGATATGGCTGTGTCCACTCACCCACGGCAGACTGTCAGACAGGGGGCAGTGCGGATCTGGCTGTGTACACTCACCCACGGGAGACGGGCAGGCAGGGCGCAGTGTGGATCTGGCTGTGTCCACTCACCCACGGGAGACGGGCCGGCAAGGCGCAGTGCGGATCTGGCTGTGTCCACTCACCCACGGGAGATGGTCAGGCAGGGCGCAGTGCGGCTCTGGCTGTGTCCAGTCACCCACGGCAGGCGGTCAGGCAGGGCGTAGTGCGGATCTGGCTGTGTCCACTCACCCACGGCAGGCGGTCAGGCAGGGCGCAGTGCGATTCTGGCAGTGTCCACGCACTCACAGCAGGCGGTCAGCCAGGGTGCAGTGCGGATCTGGCTGTGTCCACTGACCCACGGCAGACGGGCAGGCAAGGCGCATTACGGATCTGGCTGTGTCCACTCATCCACGGCAGGCGGTCAGGCAGGGCGCAGTGCGGATCTGGCTGTGTCCACTCACCCACGGCAGGCGGTCAGGCAGGGCGTAGTGCGGATCTGGCTGTGTCCACTAACCCACGGCAGATGGGCAGGCAGGGCGCAGTGCGGATCCGGCTTTGTCCAATCACCCACGGGAGATGGGCAGAGACGGTGATGTGTGGATCTGGCTATGTCCACTGACCCACGGCAGACGGGCAGGCAGGGCGCAGTACGGATCTGGCTGTGTCCACTCACCTACGGCAGGCGGTCAGGCAGGGCGCAGTGCGGATCTGGCTTTGTCCACTCACCCACGGCAGGCGGTCAGGCAGGGCGTAGTGCGGATCTGGCTGTGTCCACTCACCCACGGCAGACGGGCAGGCAGGGCGCAGTGTGGATCTGGCTGTGTCCACTCACCCATGGTAGACGGTCAGGCAGGGCACAGTGCGGATCTGGCTGTGTCCACTCACCCACGGCAGACGGGCAGGCAGGGCGCAGTGCGGATGTGGCTGTGTCCACTCGCCCACGGGAGACTTGCAGGCAGGGCGCAGTGCGGATCTGGCTGTGTCCACTCACCAACGGCAGGCGGTCAGGCAGGGCGCAGTGCGGATCTGGCTGTGTCCACTCACCCATGGCAGACGGTCAGGCAGGGCGCAGTGCGGATCTGGCTGTATCCACTCACCCACGGCAGGCGGTCAGCCAGGGCGCAGTGCAGATATGGCTGTGTCCACGCACCCACAGCAGGCGGTCAGCCAGGGCGCAGTGCAGATATGGCTGTGTCCACGCACCCACAGCAGGCGGTCAGCCAGGGCGCAGTGCGGATCTGGCTGTGTCCACTGACCCACGGCAGACGGGCAGGCAGGGCGCAGTACGGATCTCGCTGTGTCCACTCACCCACGGCAGGCGGTCAGGCAGGGCGCAGTGCGGATCTGGCTGTGTCCACTCACCCACGGCAGGCGGTCAGGCAGGGCGTAGTGCGGATATGGCTGTGTCCACTCACCCTAGGCAGACGGTCAGGCAGGGCGCAGTGCGGATCTGGCTGTGTCCACTCGCCCACGGGAGACGGGCAGGCAGGGCGCTGTGCGGATCAGGCTGTGTCCACTCACCCACGGCAGGCGGTCAGGCAGGGCGCAGTGCGGATCTGGCTGTTTCCACTCACCCACGGCAGACGGTCAGGCAGGGCGCAGTGCGTATCTGGCTGTGTCCACTCACCCACGGCAGGCGGTCAGGCAGGGCGCAGTTCGGATCTGGCTGTGTCCACGCACCCAGAGCAGGCGGTCAGCCAGGGCGCAGTGCGGATCTGGCTGTGTCCACCCACCCACGGCAGACGGTCAGGCAAGGCGCATTACGGATCTGGCTGTGTCCACTCATCCACGGCAGGCGGTCAGGCAGGGCGCAGTGCGGATCTGGCTGTGTCCACTCACCCACGGCAGGCGGTCAGGCAGGGCGTAGTGCGGATCTGGCTGTGTCCACTAACCCACGGCAGATGGGCAGGCAGGGCGCAGTGCGGATCCGGCTTTGTCCACTCACCCACGGGAGATGGGCAGAGACGGTGATGTGTGGATCTGGCTATGTCCACTGACCCACGGCAGACGGACAGGCAAGGCGCAGTGTGGATCTGGCTGTGTCCACTCACCCACGGGAGACGGGCAGAGAGGGTGCTGTGTGGATCTGGCTTTGTCCACTGACCCATGGCAGACGGGCATGCAGGGTGCAGTGAGGATCTGGCTGTGTCGACTCACCCACGGCAGACGGTCAGGCAGGGCGCAGTGTGGATCTGGCTGTGTCCACTCACCCACGGGAGACGGGCAGGCAAGGCGCAGTGCGGATCTGGCTGTGTCCACTCACCCACGGCAGACGGGCAGGCAGGGCGCAGTGCGGATCTGGCTGTGTCCACTCACCCACGGGAGACGGGCAGGCAATTCGCAGTGTGGATCTGGCTGTGTCCACTCACCCACGGGAGACGGGCAGAGAGTGTGCCGTGTGGATCTGGCTATGTCCACTGACCCACGGCAGAAGGGCAGGAAGGGCGCAGTGCGGATCTGGCTGTGTCCACTCACCCACGGGAGACGGGCAGAGACGGTGCTGTGTGGATCTGGCTATGTCCACTGACCCACGGCAGACGGGCAGGCAGGGCGCAGTACGGAGCTGGATGAGTCCGTTCACCCATGGAAGGCGGTCAGGCAGGGCGCAGTGTGGATCTGGCTGTGTCCACTCACCCACGGGAGACGGGCAGGCAGGGCGCAGTGCGGATCTGGCTGTGTCCACTCACCCAAGGGAGACGGGCAGGCAGGGCGCAGTGCGGATCTGGCTGTGTCCACTCACCCACGGGAGACGGGCAGGCAGGGCGCAGTGCGGATCTGGCTGTGTCCACTCGCCCACGGGAGAGGGGCAGGCAGGGCGCAGTGCGGATCTGGCTGTGTCCACTCGCCCACGGGAGACGGGCAGGCAGGGCGCAGTGCGGATCTGGCTGTGTCCACTCGCCCACGGGAGACGGGCAGGCAGGGCGCAGTGCGGATCTGGCTGTGTCCACTCGCCCACGGGAGACGGGCAGGCAGGGCGCAGTGCGGATCCGGCTGTGTCCACTCACCCACGGGAGATGGGCAGAGACAGTGCCGTGTGGATCTGGCTATGTCCACTGACCCACGGCAGACGGGAAGGCAGGGCGCAGTACGGATCTGGCTGTGTCCACTCACCCACGGCAGGCGGTCAGGCAGGGCGCAGTACGGATTTGGCTGTGTCCACTCTCCCACGGCAGGCGGTCAGGCAGGGTGCAGTGTGGATCTAGCTGTGTCCACTCACCCACGGGAAACGGGCAGGCAGGGCGCAGTGCGGATCTGGCTGTGTCCACTCACCCACGGGAGACGGGCAGGCAGAACGCAGTGTGATTTTGGCTGTGTCCACTCACCCACGGGAGACGGGCAGCCAGGGCGCAGTGCGGATCTGGCTGTGTCTACTCACCCACGGCAGGCGGTCAGGCAGGGCGCAGTGCGGATCTGGCTGTGTCCACTCATTCACGGCAGACGGTCAGGCAAGGCACAGTGCGGATCTGGCTGTGTCCACTCACCCACGGCAGGCGGTCAGGCAGGGCGCAGTGCGGATATGGCTGTGTCCACGCACCCACAGCAGGCGGTCAGCCAGGGCGCAGTGCGGATCTGGCTGTGTCCACTCACCCAGGGCAGGTGGTCAGGCAGGGCGCAGTGCGGATCTGGCTGTGTCCACTCACCCACGGCAGACGGTCAGGCAGGGCGCAGTGCGGATCTGGCTGTGTCCACTCACCCACGGCAGACGGGTAGGCAGGGCGCAGTGCGGATCTGGCTGTGTCCACTCGCCCACGGGAGACGGGCAGACAGGGCGCAGTGCGGATCTGGCTGTGTCCACTCACCCACGGCAGGCGGTCAGGCAGGGCGCAGTGCGATTCTGGCGGTGTCCACGCACTCACAGCAGGCGGTCAGCCAGGGTGCAGTGCGGATCTGGCTGTGTCCACTGACCCACGGCAGACGGGCAGGCAAGGCGCATTACGGATCTGGCTGTGTCCACTCATCCACGGCAGGCGGTCAGGCAGTGCGCAGTGCGGATCTGGCTGTGTCCACTCACCCACGGCAGTCGGTCAGGCAGGGCGTAATGCGGATCTGGCTGTGTCCACTAACCCACGGCAGACGGGCAGGCAGGGCGCAGTGCGGATCCGGCTGTGTCCACTCACCCACGGGAGATGGGCAGAGACGGTGATGTGTGGATCTGGCTATGTCCACTGACCCACGGCAGACGGGCAGGCAGGGCGCAGTACGGATCTGGCTGTGTCCACTCACCCACGGCAGGCGGTCAGGCAGGGCGCAGTGCGGATCTGGCTTTGTCCACTCACCCACGGCAGGCGGTCAGGCAGGGCGTAGTGCGGATCTGGCTGTGTCCACTCACCCACGTTAGGCGGTCAGGCAGGGCACAGTGCGGATCTGGCTGTGTCCACGCACCCACAGCTGGCGGTCAGCCAGGGCGCAGTGCGGATCTGGCTGTGTCCACTCACACACGGCAGGCGGTCAGGCAGGGCCAGTACGGATATGGCTGTGTCCACTCACCCACGGCAGACGGTCAGGCAGTGCGCAGTGCGGTTCTGGCTGTGTCCACACACCCACGGGAGACGGGCAGGCAGGGCACAGTGCGGATCTGGCTGTGTCCACTCACCCACGGGAGACGGGCAGGCAAGGCGCAGTGCGGATCTTGTGTGTGCACTCACCCACGGGAGACGGGCAGAGACGGTGCTGTGTGGATCTGGCTATGTCCACTGACCCCCGGTAGATGGGCATGCAGGGCG
The DNA here is from genome assembly GCF_040939455.1 of Microcebus murinus. Classification (NCBI taxonomy): domain Eukaryota; kingdom Metazoa; phylum Chordata; class Mammalia; order Primates; family Cheirogaleidae; genus Microcebus; species Microcebus murinus. Next base: position 30,664,318 of record NC_134125.1, on the reverse strand, counting down.
CAGTACGGATCTGGCTGTGTCCACGCACCCACAGCAGGCGGTCAGCCAGGGCGCAGTGCGGATCTGGCTGTGTCCACTGACCCACGGCAGACGGGCAGGCAGGGCGCAGTACGGATCTGGCTGTGTCCACGCACCCACAGCAGGCGGTCAGCCAGGGCGCAGTGCGGATCTGGCTGTGTCCACTGACCCACGGCAAACGGGCAGGCAGGGCGAAGTACGGATCTGGCTGTGTCCACTCACCCACGGCAGGCGGTCAGGCAGGGCGCAGTGCGGATCTGGCTGTGTCCACTCACCCACGGCAGGCGGTCAGGCAGGGCGTTGTGCGGATCTGGCTGTGTCCACTCACCCACGGCAGACGGGCAGGCAGGGCGCAGTGCGGATATGGCTGTGTCCACTCGCCCACGGGAGACGGGCAGGCAGGGCGCAGTGCGGATATGGCTGTGTCCATTCGCCCACGGGAGACGGGCAGGCAGGGCGCAGTGCGGATCTGGCCGTGTCCACTCACCCACGGGAGACCGGCAGGCAGTGCGCAGTGCGGATCTGGCTGTGTCCACTCACCCACGGGAGACGGGCAGGCAGGGCGCAGTGCGGATCCGGCTGTGTCCACTCACCCACGGGAGATGGTCAGAGACGGTGCTGTGTGGATCTGGCTATGTCCACTGACCCACGGCAGACGGGCAGGCAGGGCGCAGTACGGATCTGGCTGTGTCCACTCACCCACGGCAGGCGGTCAGGCAGGGCGCAGTGCGGATCTGGCCGTGTCCACTCACCAACGGCAGGCGGTCAGGCAGGGCGTAGTGCGGATCTGGCTGTGTCCACTCACCCACGGCAGACGGGCAGGCAAGGCGCAGTGCGGATCTTGTGTGTGCAGTCACCCACGGGAGACGGGCAGAGACGGTGCTGTGTGGATATGGCTATGTCCACTGACCCACGGCAGACGGGCGGGCAGGGCGCAGTACGGATCTGGCTATGTCCACTCACCCACGGCAGGCGGTCAGGCAGGGTGCAGTGCGGATCTGGCTGTGTCCACTCACCCACGGGAGACGGGCAGGCAGGGTGCAGTGCGGATCTGGCTGTGTCCACTTACCCATGGGAGACGGGCAGGCAGGGCGCAGTGCGGATCTGGCTGTGTCCACTCACCCACGGGAGACGGGCAGAGACGGTGCTGTGTGGATCTGGCTATGTCCACTGACCAACGGCAGACGGGCGGGCAGGGCGCAGTACGGATCTGGCTGTGTCCACTCACCCACGGCAGGCGGTCAGGGAGGGCGCAGTGCGGATATGGCTGTGTCCACTCACCCACGGCAGACGGTCAGGCAGGGGGCAGTGCGGATCTGGCTGTGTCCACTCACTCACGGGAGACGGGCAGAGACGGTGCTGTGTGGATCTGGCTATGTCCACTGACCCACGGCAGGCGGTCAGGCAGGGCGCAGTGCGGATATGGCTGTGTCCACTCACCCACAGCAGACTGTCAGACAGGGGGCAGTGCGGATCTGGCTGTGTACACTCACCCACGGGAGACGGGCAGGCAGGGCGCAGTGCGGATCTGGCTGTGTCCACTAACCCTCGGCAGGCGGGCAGGCAAGGCGCAGTGCGGATCTTGTGTGTGCAGTCACCCACGGGAGACGGGCAGAGACGGTGCTGTGTGGATATGGCTATGTCCACTGACCCACGGCAGACGGGCGGGCAGGGCGCAGTACGGATCTGGCTATGTCCACTCACCCACGGCAGGCGGTCAGGCAGGGTGCAGTGCGGACCTGGCTGTGTCCACTCACCCACGGGAGACGGGCAGGCAGGGCGCACTGCGGATCTGGCTGTGTCCACTCACCCACGGGAGACGGGCAGGCAGGGCGCAGTGCGGATCTGGCTGTGTCCACTCACCCACGGCAGACGGGCAGGCAGGGCGCAGTGCGGATATGGCTGTGTCCACTCACCCACGGCAGACGGTCAGGCAGTGCGCAGTGCGGATCTGGCTGTGTCCACTCACCCACGGGAGACGGGCAGGCAGGCGCAGTGCGGTTCTGGCTGTGTCCACTCACCCACGGGAGACGGGCAGTCAAGGCGCAGTGCGGATCTGGCTGTGTCCACTCACCCACTGGAGACGGGCAGAGAGGGTGCTGTGTGGATCTGGCTATGTCCACTGACCAACGGCAGATGGGCAGGCATTGCGCAGTACGGATCTGGCTGTGTCCACTCACCCACGGCAGGCGGTCAGGCAGTGCGCAGTGCGGATCTGGCTGTGTCCACTCACCCACGGGAGACGGGCAGGCAGGGCGCAGTGCGGATATGGCTGTGTCCACTCACCCACGGCAGACGGTCAGGCAGTGCGCAGTGCGGATCTGGCTGTGTCCACTCACCCACGGCAGACGGGCAGGCAGGGCGCAGTGCGGATATGGCTGTGTCCACTCACCCACGGCAGACGGTCAGGCAGTGCGCAGTGCGGATCTGGCTGTGTCCACTCACCCACGGGAGACGGGCAGGCAGGGCGCAGTGCGGATCTGGCTTTGTCCACTCACCCACGGGAGACGGGCATGCAGGGCGCAGTGCGGATCTGGCTGTGTCCACTCACCCACGGGAGACGGGCAGGAAGGGCGCAGGGCGGATCTGGCTGTGTCCACTAACCCACGGGAGATGGGCAGAGACGGTGCTGTGTGGATCTGGCTATGTCCACTGACCCACGGCAGACGGGCAGGCAGGGCGCAGTACGGATCTGGCTGTGTCCACTCACCCACGGCAGGCGGTCAGGCAGGGCGCAGTACGGACCTGGCTGTGTCCACTCACCCACGGGAGACGGGCAGGCAGGGCGCACTGCGGATCTGGCTGTGTCCACTCACCCACGGGAGACGGGCAGGCAGGGCGCAGTGCGGATCTGGCTGTGTCCACTCACCCACGGCAGACGGGCAGGCAGGGCGCAGTGCGGATCTCGCTGTGTCCACTCGCCCACGGGAGACGGGCAGGCAGGGCGCAGTGTGGATCTGGCTGTGACCTATCGCCCACGGCAGACGGGCAGGCAGGGCGCAGTGCGGATCTGGCTGTGTCCACTCACCCACGGGAGATGGGCAGGCAGGGCGCAGTGCGGATCTGGCTGTGTCCACTCACACACGGCCGACGGTCATGCAGGGCGCAGTGCGGATCTGGCTGTGTCCACTCAGCCACGGCAGGCGGTCAGGCAGGGCGCAGTGCGAATCTGGATGTTTCCACGCACCCACAGCAGGCGGTCAGTCAGGGCGCAGTGCGGATCTGGCTGTGTCCACTGACCCACGGCAGACGGGCAGGCAGGGCGCAGTACGGATCTTGCTGTGTCCCCAAACCCACGGCAGGCGGTCAGGCAGGGCGCAGTGCGGATCTGGCTGTGTCCACTCACCCACGGCAGGCGGTCAGGCAGGGCGTAGTGCGGATCTGGCTGTGTCCACTCACCCACGGCAGACGGGCAGGCAGGGCGCAGTGCGGATCCGGCTGTGTCCACTCACCCACGGCAGACGGTCAGGCAGGGCGCAGTGCAAATGTGGCTGTGTCCACTTGCCCACGGGAGACGGGCAGGCAGGGCGCAGTGCGGATCTGGCTGTGTCCACTCACCCACGGCAGGCGGTCAGGCAGGGCGCAGTGCGGATCTGGCTGTGTCCACTCGCCCACGAAGACGTGAGGCAGGGCCAGTGCGGATCTGGCTGTGTCCACTCACCCACGGGAGACGGGAAGGCAGGGCGCAGTGCGGATCTGGCTGTGTCCACTCACCCACGGGAGACGGGTAGGCAAGGCGCAGTGCGGATCTGGCTGTGTCCACTCACCCACGGGAGACTGGCTGAGACGGTGCTGTGTGGATCTGGCTATGTCCACTGACCCACGGCAGATGGACAGGCAGGGCGCAGTACGGATCTGGCTGTGTCCACTCACACACGGCAGGCGGTCAGGCAGGGTGCAGTGCGGATCTGGCTGTGTCCACTCACCCACGAGAGACGGGCAGGCAGGGCACAGTGCGGATCTGGCTGTGTCCACTCACCCACGGGAGACGGGCAGGCAGGGCGCAGTGCGGATCTGGCTGTGTCCACTAACCCACAGCAGACGGGCAGGCAGGGCGCAGTGCGGATATGGCTGTGTCCACTCGCCCACGGGAGACGGGCAGGCAGGGCGCAGTGCGGATCTGGCTGTGTCTACTCACCCACGGCAGGCGGTCAGGCAGGGCGCAGTGTGGATCTGCCTGTGTCCACTCACCCACGAGAGACGGGCAGGCAGGGCACAGTGCGGATCTGGCTGTGTCCACTCACCCACGGGAGACGGGCAGGCAGGGCGCAGTGCGGATCTGGCTGTGTCCACGCACCCACGGCAGGTGGTCAGGCAGGGCGTAGTGCGGATCTGGCTGTGTCCACTCACCCAGGGCAGGCGGGCAGGCAGGGCGCAGTGCGGATCTGGCTGTGTCCACTCACCCACGGCAGGCGGTCAGGCAGGGCGCAGTGCGGATCTGGCTGTGTCCACTCGCCCACGAAGACGTGAGGCAGGGCCAGTGCGGATCTGGCTATGTCCACTCACCCACGGGAGACGGGCAGGCAGGGCGCAGTGCGGATCTGGCTGTGTCCACTCACCCACGGGAGACTGGCTGAGACGGTGCTGTGTGGATCTGGCTATGTCCACTGACCCACGGCAGACGGACAGGCAGGGCACAGTACGGATCTGGCTGTGTCCACTCACCCACGGCAGGCGGTCAGGCAGGGTGCAGTGCGGATCTGGCTGTGTCCACTCACCCACGAGAGACGGGCAGGCAGGGCACAGTGCGGATCTGGCTGTGTCCACTCACCCACGGGAGACGGGCAGGCAGGGCGCAGTGCGGATCTGGCTGTGTCCACTAACCCACAGCAGACGGGCAGGCAGGGCGCAGTGCGGATATGGCTGTGTCCACTCGCCCACGGGAGACGGGCAGGCAGGGCGCAGTGCGGATCTGGCTGTGTCTACTCACCCACGGCAGGCGGTCAGGCAGGGCGCAGTGCGGATCTGGCTGTGTCTACTCACCCACGGCAGACGGTCAGGAAGGGCGCAGTACGGATCTGGCTGTGTCCACTCACCCACGGCACACGGGCAGGCAGGGCGCAGTGCGGATCTGGCTATGTCCACTCACCCACAGCAGACGGTCAGGCAGGGCGCAGTGCGGATCTGGCTGTGTCCACTCACCCACGGCAGACGGGCAGGCAGGGCGCAGTGCGGATCTGGCTGTGTCCACTCGCCCACGGGAGACGGGCAGGCAGGGCGCAGTGCGGATCTGGCTGTGTCCACTCACCCACGGCAGGCGGTCAGGCAGGGCGCAGTGCGGATCTGGCTGTGTCCACTCACCCACGGGAGACGGGCAGGCAGGGCGCAGTGCGGATCTGGCTGTGTCCACTCACCCACGGGAGACGGGTAGGCAAGGCGCAGTGCGGATCTGGCTGTGTCCACTCACCCACGGGAGACGGTCAGAGACGATGCTGTGTGGATCTGGCTATGTCCACTCACCCACGGGAGACGGGCAGGCAGGGCACAGTGCGGATCTGGCTGTGTCCACTCACCCACGGGAGGCGGGCAGGCAGGGCGCAGTGCGGATCTCGCTGTGTCCACTCACCCACGGGAGACGGGCAGGCAGGGGGCAGTACGATTTTGGCTGTGTCCACTCACCCACCGGAGACGGGCAGGCAGGGCGCAGTGCCAATCTGGCTGTGTCCACTCGCCCATGGGAGACGGGCAGGCAGGGCGCAGTGCGGATCTGGCTGTGTCCACTCACCCACGGGAGACGGGCAGGCAGGGCGCAGTGCGGATCTGGCTGTGTCCACTCACCCACGGGAGACGGGCAGGTAGGGCGCAGTGCGGATCCGGCTGTGTCCACTCACCCACGGGAGATGGGCAGAGACGGTGCTGTGTGGATCTGGCTATGTCCACTGACCCACGGCAGGCGGTCAGGCAGGGCGTAGTAGGGATCTGGCTGTGTCCACTCACCCACGGTAGATGGGAAGGCAGGGCGCAGTGCGGATCTGGCTGTGTCCACTCACCCACGGGAGATGGGCACGCAGGGCGCAGTGCCGATCTGGCTGTGTCCACTCACCCACGGGAGATGGGCAGGCAGGGCGCAGTGCGGATCTGGCTGTGTCCACTCACCCACGGGAGACGGGCAAGCAGGGCGCAGTGCGGATCTGGCTGTGTCCACTCACCCACGGGAGATGGGCAGGCAGGGCGCAGTGCAGATCTGGCTGTGTCCACTCACCCACGGGAGACGGGCAGGCATGGCGCAGTGCGGATTTGGCTGTGTCCACTCACCCACGGGAGACGGGCAGGCAGGGCGCAGTGCGTATCTGGAGGTGTCCACTCGCCCACGGGAGACGGGCAGGCAGGGCGCAGTGCGGATCTGGCCGTGTCTACTCACCCACCGGAGACCCTCAGGCAGGGCGCAGTGCGGATCTGGCTGTGTCCACTCACCCACGGGAGACGGGCAGGCAGGGCGCAGTGCGGATCCGGCTGTGTCCACTCACCCACGGGAGATGGGCAGAGACGGTGCTGTGTGGATCTGGCTATATCCACTGACCCACGGCAGGCGGATAGGCAGGGCGCAGTGCGGATCTGGCTATGTCCACTCACCCACGGCAGACGGGTAGGCAGGGCGCAGTGCGGATCTGGCTGTGTCCACTCGCCCACGGGAGACGGGCAGGCAGGGCGCAGTGCGGATCTCGCTGTGTCTACTCACCCACGGCAGGCGGTCAGGCAGGGCGCATTGCGGATCTGGCTGTGTCCACACATTCACGGCACACGGTCAGGCAGGGCACAGTGCGGATCTGGCTGTGTCCACTCACCCACGGCAGGCGGTCAGGCAGGGCGCAGTGCGGATCTGGCTGTGTCCACGCACCCACAGCAGGCGGTCAGCCAGGGCGCAGTGCGGATCTGGCTGTGTCCACTCACCCAGGGCAGGTGGTCAGGCAGGGCGTAGTGCGGATCTGGCTGTGTCCACTCACCCACGGCAGGCGGGCAGGCAGGGCGCAGTGTGGATCTGGCTGTGTCCACTCACCCACGGCAGACGGTCAGGCAGGGCGCAGTGCGGATCTGGCTGTGTCCACTCACCCACGGAAGACGGGTAGGCAGGGCGCAGTGCGGATCTGGCTGTGTCCACTCGCCCACGGGAGACGGGCAGGCAGGGCGCAGTGCGGATCTGGCTGTGTCCACTCACCCACGGCAGGCGGTCAGGCAGGGCGCAGTGCGGATCTGGCTGTGTCCACTCATTCACGGCAGACGGTCAGGCAGGGCATTGTGCGGATCTGGCTGTGTCCACTCACCCACGGCAGGCGGTCAGGCAGGGCGCAGTGCGGATCTGGCTGTGTCCACGCACCCACAGCAGGCGGTCAGCCAGGGCGCAGTGCGGATCTGGCTGTGTCCACTCACCCACGGCAGACGGTCAGGCAGGGCGCAGTACGGATCTGGCTGTGTCCACTCACCCACGGCACACGGGCAGGCAGGGCGCAGTGCGGATCTGGCTATGTCCACTCACCCACAGCAGACGGTCAGGCAGGGCGCAGTGCGGATCTGGCTGTGTCCACTCACCCACGGGAGACGGGCAGGCAAGGCGCAGTGCGGATCTTGTGTGTGCACTCACCCACGGGAGACGGGCAGAGACGGTGCTGTGTGGATCTGGCTATGTCCACTGACCCATGGCAGACGGGCGGGTAGGGCGCTGTACGGATCTGGCTGTGTCCACTCACCCACGGCAGGCGGTCAGGCAGGGTGCAGTGCGGATCTGGCTGTGTCCACTCACCCACGGGAGACGGGCAGGCAGGGCGCAGTGCGGATCTGGCGGTGTCCACTCACCCACGGGAGACGGGCAGGCAGGGCGCAGTGCGGATCTGGCTATGTCCACTCACCCACGGGAGACGGGCAGAGACGGTGCTGTGTGGATTTGGCTATGTCCACTGACCTACGGCAGACGGGCGGGCAGGGCGCACTACGGATCTGGCTGTGTCCACTCACTCACAGGAGATGGGCAGGCAGGTCGCAGTGCGGATCTGGCTGTGTACACTCACCCACGGGAGACGGGCAGGCAGGGCGCAGTGCGGATCTGGCTGTGTCCACTCACCCACAACAGACGGGCAGGCAGGGCGCAGAGCGGATCCGGGTGTGTCCACTCACCCACGGGAGATAGGCAGAGATGGTGCTGTGTGGATCTGGCTATGTCTACTGTCCCACGGCAGACGGGCAAGCAGGGCGCAGTACGGATCTGGCTGTGTCCACTCGCCCACAGGAGACGGGCAGGCAGGGCGCAGTGCGTATTTGGCTGTATCCACTCGCCCACGGGAGACGGGCAGGCAGGGCGCAATGCGGATCTGGCTGTGTCCACTCACCCACGGCAGGCGGTCAGGCAGGGTGCTGTGCGGATCTGGCTGTGTCCACTCACCCACGGGAGACGGGTAGGAAGGGCGCAGTGCGGATCTGGCTGTGTCCACTCACCCACGGGAGACGGGCAGGAAGGGCTCAGGGCGGATCTGGCTGTGTCCACTAACCCACGGGAGATGGGCAGAGACGGTGCTGTGTGGATCTGCCTATGTCCACTGACCCACGGCAGACGGGCAGGCAGGGCGCAGTACGGATCTGGCTATGTCCACGCACCCACAGCACGCGGTCAGCCAGGGCGCAGTGGGGATCTGGCTGTGTCCAGTCACCCACGGCAGACGGTCAGGCAGGGTACAGTACGGATCTGGCTGTGTCCACTCACTTACGGCAGACGGGCAGGCAGGGCGCAGTGTGGATCTGGCTGTGTCCACTCACCCACGGCAGACGGTCAGGCAGGGCGTAGTGCGGATCTGGCTGTGTCCACTCACCCACGGCAGGCGGGCAGGCAGGGCGCAGTGAGGATCTGGCTGTGTCCACTCATTCACGGCAGACGGTCAGGCAGGGCACAGTGCGGATCTGGCTGTGTCCACTCGCCCACGGGAGACGGGCAGGCAGGGTGCAGTGCGGATCTGGCTGTGTCCACTCACCCACGGGAGACGGGCAGGCAGGGCGCAGGGCGGATCTGGCTGTGTCCACTAACCCACGGGAGATGGGCAGAGACGGTGCTGTGTGGATCTGGCTATCTCCACTAACCCACGGCAGACGGGCAGGCAGGGCGCAGTATGGATCTGGCTGTGTCCACTCACCCACGGCAGGCGGTCAGGTAGGGCGCAGTACGGATCTGGCTGTGTCCACTCACCCACGGGAGACGGGCAGGCAGGGCGCAGTGCGGATCTGGCTGTGTCCACTCACCCACGGGAGACGGGCAGGCAGGGCGCAGTGCGGATCTGGCTGTGTCCACTCACCCACGGGAGACGGTAAGGCAGGGCGCAGTGCGATTTTGGCTGTGTCCACTCAGTCACAGGAGATGGGCAGGCAGGTCGCAGTGCGGATCTGGCTGTGTCCACTCACCCACGGGAGACGGGCAGGCAGGGTGCAATGCGGATTTGGCTGTGTCCACTCACCCACGGGAGACGGGCAGGCAGGGCGCAGTGCGGATCTGGCTGTGTCCACTCGCCCACGGGAGACGGGCAGGCAGGTCGCAGTGCGGATCTGGCTGTGTCCACTTACCCACGGGAGACGGGCAGGCAGGGCGCAGTGCGGATCTGGCTGTGTCCACTCACCAACGGGAGACGGGCAGGCAGGGCGCAGTGCGGATCCGGCTGTGTCCACTCACCAACGGGAGATGGGCAGAGACGATGCTGTGTGGATCTGGCTATGTCCACTGACCCACGGCAGACGGGCAGGCAGGGCGCAGTACGGATCTGGCTGTGTCCACTCACCCACGGCATGCGGACAGGCAGGGCGCAGTGCGGGTCTGGCTGTGTCCACTCACCCACGGCAGGAGGTCAGGCAGGGCGTAGTGCGGATCTTGCTGTGTCCACTCACCCACGGCAGACGGGCAGGCAGGGCGCAGTGTGGATCTGGCTGTGTCCACTCACCCACGGCAGGCTGTCAGGCAGGGCGCAGTGCGGATCTGGCTGTGTCCACTCACCCACGGCAGACGGTCAGGCAGGGCGCCGTGCGGATCTGGCTGTGTCCACTCCCCCACGGCAGGCGGTCAGGCAGGGCGCAGTGCGGATCTGGCTGTGTCCACGCACCCACGGCAGGCGGTCAGCCAGGGCGCAGTGCGGATCTGGCTGTGTCCACTCACCCACGGCAGGCGGTCAGGCAGGGCCAGTGCGGATATGGCTGTGTCCACTCACCCACGGCAGACGGTCAGGAAGGGCGCAGTGCGGATCTGGCTGTGTCCACACACCCAAGGGAGATGGGCAGGCAGGGCGCAGTGCGGATCTGGCTGTGTCCACTCACCCACGGGAGACGGGCAGGCAGGGCGCAGTGCGGATCTGGCTGTGTCCACTCACCCACGGCACACGGTCAGGCAGGGCGCAGTGCGGATCTGGCTGTGTCCACTCACCCACGGGAGACGGGCAGGAAGGGCGCAGTGCGGATCTGGCTGTGTCCACTCACCCACGGCACACGGTCAGGCAGGGTGCTGTGCGGATCTGGCTGTGTCCAATCACCCACGGGAGACGGGCAGGCAGGGCGCAGTGCAGATCTGGCTGTGTCCACTCACCCACGGGAGACGGGCAGGCAGGGCGCAGTGCGGATCTGGCTGTGTCCACTCACCCACCGGAGACGGGCAGAGACGGTGCTGTGTGGATCTGGCTATGTCCACTGACCCACGGCAGACGGGCGGGCAGGGCGCAGTACGGATCTGGCTGTGTATACTCACGCACGGCAGGCGGTCAGGGAGGGCGCAGTGCGGATATTGCTGTGTCCACTCACCCACGGCAGACGGTCATTCAGGGGGCAGTGCGGATCTGGCTGTGTCCACTCACCCACGGGAGACGGGCAGAGACGGTGCTGTGTGGATCTGGCTATGTCCATTGACCCACGGCAGGCGGTCAGGCAGGGCGCAGTGCGGATATCGCTGTGTCCACTCACACACGGCAGACTGTCAGGCAGGGGGCAGTGCGGATCTGGCTGTGTCCTCTCACCCACGGGAGACGGGCAGGCAGGGCGCAGTGCGGATCTGGCTGTGTCCACTCACCCACAGGAGACGGGCAGGCAAGGCGCAGTGCGGATCTGGCTGTGTCCACTCGCCACGGGAGACGGGCAGGCAGGGCGCAGTGCGGATCTGGCCGTGTCCACTCACCCACGGCAGGCGGTCAGGAAGGGCGCAGTGCGGATCTGGCTGTGTCCACGCACCAACAGCAGGCGGTCAGCCAGGGCGCAGTGCGGATCTGGCTGTGTCCACTCACCCACGGCAGGCGGTCAGGCAGGGCCAGTGCGGATATGGCTGTGTCCACTCACCCACGGCAGACGGTCAGGCAGGGCGCAGTGCGGATCTGGCTTTGTCCACACACCCACGGGAGACGGGCAGGCAGGGCGCAGTGCGGATCTGGCTGTGTCCACTCACCCACGGGAGACGGGCAGGCAAGGCGCAGTGCGGATCTTGTGTGTGCACTCACCCACGGGAGACGGGCAGAGACGGTGCTGTGTGGATCTGGCTATGTCCACTGACCCACGGCAGACGGGCGGGCAGGGCGCAGTATGGATCTGGCTGTGTCCACTCACCCACGGCAGGCGGTCAGGCAGGGTGCAGTGCGGATCTGGCTGTGTCCACTCACCCACGGGAGACGGGCAGGCAGGGCGCAGTGCGGATCCTGCTGTGTCCACTCACCCACGGGAGACGGGCAGGCAGGGCGCAGTGCGGATATGGCTGTGTCCACTCACCCACGGGAGACGGGCATAGACGGTGCTGTGTGGATCTGGCTATGTCCACTGTCCCACGGCAGACGGGCGGGCAGGGCGCAGTACGGATCTGGCTGTGTCCACTCACCCACGGCAGGCGGTCAGGGAGGGCGCAGTGTGGATATTGCTGTGTCCACTCACCCACGGCAGACGGTCAGGCAGGGGGCAGTGCGGATCTGGCTGTGTCCACTCACCCACGGCAGGCGGTCAGGCAGGGCCAGTGCGGATATGGCTGTGTCCACTCACCCACGGCAGACGGTCAGGCAGGGCGCAGTGCGGATCTGGCTTTGTCCACACACCCACGGGAGACGGGAAGGCAGGGCGCAGTGCGGATCTGGCTGTGTCCACTCACCCACGGGAGACGGGCAGGCAAGGCGCAGTGCGGATCTTGTGTGTGCACTCACCCACGGGAGACGGGCAGAGACGGTGCTGTGTGGATCTGGCTATGTCCACTGACCCACGGCATACGGGCGGGCAGGGCGCAGTACGGATCTGGCTGTGTCCACTCAACCACGGCAGGCGGTCAGGCAGGGTGCAGTGCGGATATGGCTGTGTCCACTCACCCACGGAAGACGGGCAGGCAGGGCGCAGTGCGGATCTGGCTGTGTCCACTCACCCACGGGAGACGGGCAGGCAGGGCGCAGTGCGGATCTGGCTGTGTCCACTCACCCACGGGAGACGGGCAGAGACTGTGCTGTGTGGATCTGGCTATGTCCACTGTCCCACGGCAGACGGGCGGGCAGGGCGCAGTACGGATCTGGCTGTGTCCACTCACCCACGGCAGGCGGTCAGGGAGGGCGCAGTGTGGATATTGCTGTGTCCACTCACCCACGGCAGACGGTCAGGCAGGGGGCAGTGCGGATCTGGCTGTGTCCACTCACCCACGGGAGACGGGCAGAGACGGTGCGGTGTGGATCTGGCTATGTCCACTGACCCACGGCAGGCAGTCAGGCAGGGCGCAGTGCGGATCTGGCTGTGTCCACTCACCCACGGCAGACGGTCAGGCAGGGCGCAGTGCGGATCTGGCTGTGTCTACTCACGCACGGCAGGCGGTCAGGCAGGGCGCAGTGCGGATCTGGCTGTGTCCACGCACCCACGGCAGGCGGTCAGCCAGGGCGCAGTGCGGATCTGGCTGTGTCCACTGACCCACGGCAGATGGGCAGGCAGGGCGCAGTGCGGATCTGGCTGTGTCCACTCACCCACGGGAGACGGGCAGTCAGGGTGCAGTGCGGATTTGACTGTGTCCACTCACCCACGGCAGGCGGTCAGGCAGGGCGCAGTGCGGATCTGGCTGTGTCCACTCACCCACGGCAGACGGGCAGGCAGGGCGCAGTGCGGATCTGGCTGTGTCCACTGACCCACGGCAGACGGTCAGGCAGGGCGTAGTGCGGATCTGGCTGTGTCCACTCACCCACGGCAGACGGGCAGGCAGGGCGCAGTGCGGATCTGGCTGTGTCCACTCACCCACGGGAGACGGGCAGGCAGGGCGCAGTGCGGATCCGGCATGTCCACTCACCCACGGGAGATGGGCAGAGACGGTGCTGTGTGGATCTGGCTATGTCCACTGACCCACGGCAGACGGGCAGGCAGGGCGCAGTACGTGTCTGGCTGTGTCCACTCACCCACGGCAGACGGGCTGGCAGAGCGCAATGCAGATCTGGCTGTGTCCACTCACCCACGGCAGACGGTCAGGCAGGGCGCATGGCGGATCTGGCTGTGTCCAATCACCCACGGCAGATGGGCAGGCAGGGCGCAGTGCGGATCTGGCTGTGTCCACTCGCCCACGGGAGACGGGCAGGCACGGCGCAGTGCGGATCTGGCTGTGTCCACTCACACACGGCAGGCTGTCAGGCAGGGCGCAGTGCGGATATGGCTGTGTCCACTCACCCAAGGCAGACGGTCAGGCAGGGCACCGTGCGGATCTGGCTGTGTCCATTCACCCACGGCAGGCGGTCAGGCTGGGCGCAGTGCGGATCTGGCTGTGTCCACGCACCCACAGCAGGCGGTCAGCCAGGGCGCAGTGCGGATCTGTCTGTGTCCACTCACCCACGGCAGGCGGTCAGGCAGGGCCAGTGCGGATATGGCTGTGTCCACTCACCCATGGCAGACGGTCAGGCAGGGCGCAGTGCGGATCTGGCTGTGTCCACACACCCACGGGAGACGGGCAGGCAGGGCGCAGTGCGGATCTGGCTGTGTCCACTCACCCACGGGAGACGGGCAGGCAAGGCGCAGTGCGGATCTTGTGTGTGCACTCACCCACGGGAGACGGGCAGAGACAGTGCTGTGTGGATCTGGCTATGTCCACTGACCCAAGGCAGACGGGCGGGCAGGGCGCAGTACGGATCTGGCTGTGTCCACTCACCCACGGCAGGCGGTCAGGCAGGGTGCAGTGCGGATCTGGCTGTGTCCACTCACCCACGGGAGACGGGCAGGCAGGGCGCAGTGCGGATCTGGCTGTGTCCACTCACCCACGGGAGACAGGCAGGCAGGGCGCAGTGCGGATCTGGCTGTGTCCACTCACCCACGGGAGACGGGCAGAGACGGTGCTGTGTGGATCAGGCTATGTCCACTGACCCACGGCAGACGGGCGGGCAGGGCGCAGTACGGATCTGGCTGTGTCCACTCACCCACGGCAGGCGGTCAGGGTGGGCGCAGTGCGGATATTGCTGTGTCCACTCAGCCACGGCAGACAGTCAGGCAGGGGGCAGTGCGGATCTGGCTGTGTCCACTCACCCACGGGAGACGGGCAGGCACGGCGCAGTGCGGATCTGGCTGTGTCCACTCACACACGGCAGGCTGTCAGGCAGGGCGCAGTGCGGATATGGCTGTGTCCACTCACCACTGCAGACGGTCAGGCAGGGCGCCGTGCGGATCTGGCTGTGTCCACTCACCCACGGCAGGCGGTCAGGCAGGGCGCAGTGCGGATCTGGCTGTGTCCACTCACCCACGGGAGATGGGCAGGCAGGGCGCAGTGCAGATCTGGCTGTGTCCAGTCACCCACGGGAGACGGGCAGGCAGGGCACAGTGCGTATCTGGCCGTGTCCACTCGCCCACGGGAGACGGGCAGGCAGGGCGCAGTGCGGATCTGGCCGTGTCCACTCACCCACGGGAGACCGGCAGGCAGGGCGCAGTGCGGATCTGGCTGTGTCCACTCACCCACGAGAGACAGGCAGGCAGGGCGCAGTGCGGATCTGGCTGTGTCCACTCACCGACGGGAGACGGGCAGGCAAGGCGCAGTACGGATCTGGCTGTGTCCACTCACCCACGGGAGACGGGCAGGCAGGGCGCAGTGCGGATCTGGCTATGTCCACTCACCCACGGGAGACGGGCAGGCAGGGCGCAGTGCGGATCTGGCTGTGTCCACTCGCCCACGGGAGACGGGCAGGCAGGGCGCAGTGCGGATCCGGCTGTGTCCACTCACCCACGGGAGATGGGCAGAGACGGTGCTGTGTGGATCTGGCTATGTCCACTGACCCACGGCAGACGCGAAGGCAGGGCGCAGTATGGATCTGGCTGTGTCCACTCACCCACGGCATGAGGTCAGGCAGGGCGCAGTACGGATCTGGCTGTGTCCACTCACCCACGGCAGACGGGCAAGCAGGGCGCAGTGCGGATCTGGCTGTGTCCAGTCACCCACGGCAGGAGGTCAGGCAGGGCGCAGTACGGATCTGGCTGTGTCCACTCACCCACGGGAGACGGGCAAGCAGGGCGCAGTGCGGATCTGGCTGTGTCCACTCACCCACGGGAGATGGGCAGGCAGGGCGCAGTGCAGATCTGGCTGTGTCCACTCACCCACGGGAGACGGGCAGGCAGGGCGCAGTGCGGATTTGGCTGTGTCCACTCACCCACGGGAGACGGGCAGGCAGGGCGCAGTGCGTATCTGGCTGTGTCCACTCACTCACGGGAGACGGGCAGGCAGGGCGCAGTGCGGATCTGGCCGTGTCCACTCACCCACGGGAGGCGGTCAGGCAGGGCGCAGTGCGGATCTGGCTGTGTCCACGCACCCACAGCAGGCGGTCAGCCAGGGCGCAGTGCGGATCTGGCTGTGTCCACTCACCCACGGCAGGCGGTCAGGCAGGGCCAGTGCGGATATGGCTGTGTCCACTCACCCACGGCAGACGGTCAGGCAGGGCGCAGTGCGGATCTGGCTTTGTCCACAAACCCACGGGAGACGGGCAGGCAGGGCGCAGTGCGGATCTGGCTGTGTCCACTCACCCACGGGAGACGGGCAGGCAAGGCGCAGTGCGGATCTTGTGTGTGCACTCACCCACGGGAGACGGGCAGAGACGGTGCTGTGTGGATCTGGCTATGTCCACTGACCCACGGCAGACGGGCGGGCAGGGCGCAGTACAAATCTGGCTGTGTCCACTCACCCACGGCAGGCGGTCAGGCAGGGTGCAGTGCGGATCTGGCTGTGTCCACTCACCCACGGGAGACGGGCAGGCAGGGCGCAGTGCGGATCTGGCTGTGTCCACTCACCCACGGGAGACGGGCAGGCAGGGCGCAGTGCGGATTTGGCTGTGTCCACTCACCCACGGGAGACGGGCAGGCAGGGCGCAGTGCGTATCTGGCTGTGTCCACTCGCTCACGGGAGACGGGCAGGCAGGGCGCAGTGCGGATCTGGCCGGGTCCACTCACCCACGGCAGACGGTCAGGCAGGGCGCAGTGCGGATCTGGCTGTGTCCACGCACCCACAGCAGGCGGTCAGCCAGGGCGCAGTGCGGATCTGGCTGTGTCCACTCACCCACGGCAGGCGGTCAGGCAGGGCCAGTGCGGATATGGCTGTGTCCACTCACCCACGGCAGACGGTCAGGCAGGGCGCAGAGCGGATTTGGCTTTGTCCACACACCCACGGGAGACGGGCAGCCAGGGCGCAGTGCGGATCTGGCTGTGTCCACTCACCCACGGGAGACGGGCAGGCAAGGCGCAGTGCGGATCTTGTGTGTGCACTCACCCACGGGAGACGGGCAGAGACGGTGCTGTGTGGATCTGGCTATGTCCACTGACCCACGGCAGACGGGCGGGCAGGGCGCAGTACGGATCTGGCTGTGTACACTCACCTACGGCAGGCGGTCAGGGAGGGCGCAGTGCGGATATTGCTGTGTCCACTCACACACGGCAGACGGTCAGGCAGGGGGCAGTGCGGATATGGCTGTGTCCAATCACCCACGGGAGACGGGCAGAGACGGTGCTGTGTGGATCTGGCTGTGTCCACTGACCCACGGAAGGCGGTCAGGCAGGGCGCAGTGCGGATATGGCTGTGTCCACTCACCCATGGCAGACTGTAAGGCAGGGGGCAGTGCGGATCTGGCTGTGTCCACTCACCCACGGGAGACGGGCAGGCAGGGCGCAGTGCGGATCTGGCTGTGTCCACTCACCCACGGGACACGGGCAGGCAAGGCGCAGTGCGTATCTGGCTGTGTCCACTCTCCCACGGGAGATGAGCAGGCAGGGCGCAGTGTGGATCTGGCTGTGTCCACTCGCCCACGGAAGACGGGCAGTCAGGGTGCAGTGCGGATTTGGCTGTGTCCACTCACCCACGGCAGGCGGTCAGGCAGGGCCAGTGCGGATATGGCTGTGTCCACTCACCCACGGCAGACGGTCAGGCAGGGCACAGTGCGGATCTGGCTGTGTCCACACACCCACGGGAGACGGGCATGCAGGGCGCAGTGCGGATCTGGCTGTGTCCACTCACCCACGGGAGACGGGCAGACAAGGCGCAGTGCGGATCTTGTGTGTGCACTCACCCACGGGAATCGGGCAGAGACGGTGCTGTGTGGATCTGGCTATGTCCACTGACCCACGGCAGACGGGCGGGCAGGGAGCAGTACGGATCTGGCTGTGTCCACTCACCCACGGCAGGCGGTCAGGCAGGGTGCAGTGCGGATCTGGCTGTGTCCACTCACCCACGGGAGACGGGCAGGCAGGGCGCAGTGCGGATCTGGCTGTGTACACTCACCCACGGGAGACGGGCAGGCAGGGCGCAGTGCGGATCTGGCTGTGTCCACTCACCCACGGGAGACGGGCAGAGACGGTGCTGTGTGGATCTGGCTATGTCCACTGACCCACGGCAGATTGGCGGGCAGGGCGCAGTACGGATCTGGCTGTGTCCACTCACCCACGGCAGGCGGTCAGGGAGGGCGCAGTGCGGATATTGCGGTGTCCACTCACCCACGGCAGACGGTCAGGCAGGGGGCAGTGCGGATCTGGCTGTGTCCACTCACCCACGGGAGATGGGCAGAGACGGTGCTGTGTGGATCTGGCTATGTCCACTGACCCACGGCAGGCGGTCAGGCAGGGCGCAGTGCGGATATGGCTGTGTCCACTCACCCACGGCAGACTGTCAGGCAGGGGGCAGTGCGGATCTGGCTGTGTCCACTCACCCACGGGAGACGGGCCGGCAGGGCGCAGTGCGGATCTGGCTGTGTCCACTCACCCACGGGAGACGGGCAGGCAATGCGCAGTGCGGATCTGGCTGTGTCCACTCACCCACGGGAGAAGGGCAGGCAGGGCGCAATGCGGATCTGGCTGTGTCCACTCACCCACGGCAGGCGGTCAGGCAGGGCGCAGTGCGGATCTGGCTGTGTCCACGCACCCCACGGCAGGCGGTCAGCCAGAGCGCAGTGCGGATCTGGCAGTGTCCACTGACCCACGGCAGACTGGCAGGCAGGGCGCAGTGCGGATCTGGCTGTGTCCAATCGCCCACGGGAGACGGGCAGGCAGGGCGCAGTGCGGATCTGGTTGTGTCCACTCACCCACGGGAGATGGGCAGGCAGGGCGCAGTGAGGATCTGGCTGTGTCCACTCACCCACGGCAGACGGTCAGGCAGGGCGTAGTGCGGATCTGGCTGTGTCCACTCACCCACGGCAGACGGGCAGGCAGGGCGCAGTGCGGATCTGGCTGTGTCCACTCACCCACGTGAGACGGGCAGGCAGGGCGCAGTGCTGATCCGGCATGTGCACTCACCCACGGGAGATGGGCAGAGACGGTGCTGTGTGGATCTGGCTATGTCCACTGACCCACGGCAGACGGGCAGGCAGGGCGCAGTACGGATCTGGCTGTGTCCACTCACCCACGGCAGGCGGTCAGGCAGGGCGCAGTGCGGATCTGGCTGTGTCCACTCACCCACGGCAGGCGGTCAGGCAGGGCGTAGTGCGGATCTGGCTGTGTCCACTCACCCACGGAAGACGGGCAGGCAGGGCGCAGTGCGGATCCGGCTGTGTCCACTCACCCACGGGCGATGGGCAGAGACGGTGATGTGTGGATCTGGCTATGTCCACTGACCCACGGCAGACGGGCAGGCAGGGCGCAGTACGGATCTGGCTGTGTCCACTCACCCACGGCAGGCGGTCAGGCAGGGCGCAGTGCGGATCTGGCTGTGTCCTCTCGCCCACGGGAGACGGGCAGGCAGGGCGCAGTGCCGATCTGGCTGTGTCCACTCACCCACGGCAGGCGGTCAGGCAGGGCGCAGTGCGGATCTGGCTGTGTCCACTCACCCACGGCAGACGGTCAGGCAGGGCACAGTGCGGATCTGGCTGTGTCCACTCACCCACGGCAGGCGGTCAGGCAGGGCGCAGTGCGGATCTGGTTGTGTCCATGCACCCACAGCAGGCGGTCAACCAGGGCGCAGTGCGGATCCGGCTGTGTCCACTCACCCACGGGAGATGGGCAGAGACGGTGCTGTGTGGATCTGGCTATGTCCACTGACCCACGGCAGACGGGCAGGCAGGGCGCAGTACGGATCTGGCTGTGTCCACTCACCCACGGCAGGCGGTCAGGCAGGGCGCAGTGCGGATCTGGCCGTGTCCACTCACCCACGGCAGGCGGTCAGGCAGGGCGTAGTGCGGATCTGGCTGTGTCCACTCACCCACGGCAGGCGGTCAGGCAGGGCGCAGTGCGGATCTGGCTGTGTCCACGCACCCACAGCTGGCGGTCAGCCAGGGCGCAGTGCGGATCTGGCTGTGTCCACTCACACACGGCAGGCGGTCAGGCAGGGCCAGTACGGATATGGCTGTGTCCACTCACCCACGGCAGACGGTCAGGCAGTGCGCAGTGCGGATCTGGCTGTGTCCACACACCCACGGGAGACGGACAGGCAGGGCACAGTGCGGATCTGGCTGTGTCCACTCACCCACGGGAGACGGGCAGGCAAGGCGCAGTGCGGATCTTGTGTGTGCACTCACCCACGGGAGACGGGCAGAGACGGTGCTGTGTGGATCTGGCTATGTCCACTGACCCACGGCAGACGGGCGGGCAGGGCGCAGTACGGATCTGGCTGTGTCCACTCACCCACGGCAGGCGGTCAGGCAGGGCGCAGTGCGGATCTGGCTGTGTCCACTCACCCACGGCAGGCGGTCAGGCAGGGCCAGTACGGATATGGCTGTGTCCACTCACCCACGGCAGACGGTCAGGCAGGGCGCTGTGCGGATCTCGCTGTGTCCACACACCCACGGGAGACGGGCAGGCAGGGCGCAGTGCGGATCTGGCTGTGTCCACTCACCCACTGGAGACGGGCCGGCAAGGTGCAGTGCGGATCTTGTGTGTGCACTCACCCACGGGAGACGGGCAGAGACGGTGCTGTGTGGATCTGGCTATGTCCACTGACCCACGGCAGACGGACGGGCAGGGCGCAGTACGGATCTGGCTGTGTCCACTCAAACACGGCAGGCGGTCAGGCAGGGCGCAGTGCGGATCTGGCTGTGTCCACTCACCCACGGCAGACGGTCAGGCAGGGCACAGTGCGGATCTGGCTGTGTCCACTCACCCACGGCAGGCGGTCAGGCAGGGCGCAGTGCGGATCTGGTTGTGTCCATGCACCCACAGCAGGCGGGCAACCAGGGCGCAGTGCGGATCCGGCTGTGTCCACTCACCAACGGGAGATGGGCAGAGACGGTGCTGTGTGGATCTGGCTATGTCCACTGACCCACGGCAGACGGGCAGGCAGGGCGCAGTGCGGATCTGGCTGTGTCCACTCACCCACGGGAGACGGGCAGGCAAGGCGCAGTGTGGATCTTGTGTGTGCACTCACCCACGGGAGACGGGCAGAGACGGTGCTGTGTGGATCTGGCTATGTCCACTGACCCACGGCAGACGGGCGGGCAGGGCGCAGTACGGATCTGGCTGTGTCCACGCACCCACAGCAGGCGGTCAGGGAGGGCGCAGTGTGGATATTGCTGTGTCCACTCACCCACGGCAGACGGTCAGGCAGGGGGCAGTGCGGATCTGGCTGTGTCCAATCACCCACGGGAGACGGGCAGAGACGGTTCTGTGTGGATCTGGCTATGTCCACTGACCCACGGCAGGCGGTCAGGCAGGGCGCAGTGCGGATATGGCTGTGTCCACTCACCCATGGCAGACTGTCAGGCAGGGGGCAGTGCGGATCTGGCTGTGTCCACTCACCCACGGGAGACGGGCAGGCAGGGCGCAGTGCGGATCTGGCTGTGTCCACTCACCCACGGGACACGGGCAGGCAAGGCGCAGTGCGGATCTGGCTGTGTCCACTCTCCCACGGGAGATGGGCAGGCAGGGCGCAGTGTGGATCTGGCTGTGTCCACTCGCCCACGGAAGACGGGCAGTCAGGGTGCAGGGCGGATTTGGCTGTGTCCACTCACCCACGGCAGGCGGTCAGGCAGGGCGCAGTGCGGATCTGGCTGTGTCCACTCACCCACGGGACACGGGCAGGCAAGGCGCAGTGCGTATCTGGCTGTGTCCACTCTCCCACGGGAGATGAGCAGGCAGGGCGCAGTGTGGATCTGGCTGTGTCCACTCGCCCACGGAAGACGGGCAGTCAGGGTGCAGTGCGGATTTGGCTGTGTCCACTCACCCACGGCAGGCGGTCAGGCAGGGCGCAGTGCGGATCTGGCTGTGTCCACTCACCCACGGCAGACGGTCAGGCAGGGCGCAGTGCGGATCTGGCTGTGTCCACTCACCCACGGCAGGCGGTCAGGCAGGGCGCAGTGCGGATCTGCCTGTGTCCACGCACCCACAGCAGGCGGTCAGCCAGGGCGCAGTGCGGATCTGGCTGTGTCCACTGACCCACGGCAGACGGGCAGGCAGGGCGCAGTGCGGATCTGGCTGTGTCCACTCACCCACGGGAGACGGGCAGTCAGGGTGCAGTGCGGATTTGGCTGTGTCCACTCACCCACGGCAGGCGGTCAGGCAGGGCGCAGTGCGGATCTGGCTGTGTCCACTCACCCACGGCAGACGGTCAGGCAGGGCGCAGTGCGGATCTGGCTGTGTCCACTCACCCACGGGAGATGGGCAGGCAGGGCGCAGTGCGGATCTGGCTGTGTCCACTCACCCACGGCAGACGGTCAGGCAGGGCGTAGTGCGGATCTGGCTGTGTCCACTGACCCACGGCAGACGGGCAGGCAGGGCGCAGTGCGGATCTGGCTGTGTCCACTCACCCATGGGAGACGGGCAGGCAGGGCGCAGTGCGGATCCGGCATGTCCACTCACCCACGGGAGATGGGCAGGCAGAGCGCAGTGCGGATCTGGCTGTGTCCACTCACCCACGGCAGACGGTCAGGCAGGGCGCAGTGCGGATCTGGCTGTGTCCACTCACCCACGGCAGACGGGCTGGCAGGGCGCAGTGCGGATCTGGCTGTGTCCACTCGCCCACGGGAGATGGGCAGGCACGGCGCAGTGCGGATCTGGCTGTGTCCACTCACACACGGCAGGCTATCAGGCAGGGCGCAGTGCGGATATGGCTGTGTCCACTCACCCACGGCAGATGGTCAGGCAGGGCGCCGTGCGGATCTGGCTGTGTCCACTCACCCACGGCAGGCGGTCAGGCTGGGAACAGTGCGGATCTGGCTGTGTCCACGCACCCACAGCAGGCGGTCAGCCAGGGTGCAGTGCAGATCTGTCTGTGTCCACTCACCCACGGCAGGCGGTCAGGCAGGGCCAGTGCGGATATGGCTGTGTCCACTCACCCACGGCAGACGGTCAGGCAGGGCACAGTGCGGATCTGGCTGTGTCCACACACCCACGGGAGACGGGCATGCAGGGCGCAGTGCGGATCTGGCTGTGTCCACTCACCCACGGGAGACGGGCAGACAAGGCGCAGTGCGGATCTTGTGTGTGCACTCACCCACGGGAATCGGGCAGAGACGGTGCTGTGTGGATCTGGCTATGTCCACTGACCCACGGCAGACGGGCGGGCAGGGAGCAGTACGGATCTGGCTGTGTCCACTCACCCACGGCAGGCGGTCAGGCAGGGTGCAGTGCGGATCTGGCTGTGTCCACTCACCCACGGGAGACGGGCAGGCAGGGCGCAGTGCGGATCTGGCTGTGTACACTCACCCACGGGAGACGGGCAGGCAGGGCGCAGTGCGGATCTGGCTGTGTCCACTCACCCACGGGAGACGGGCAGAGACGGTGCTGTGTGGATCTGGCTATGTCCACTGACCCACGGCAGATTGGCGGGCAGGGCGCAGTACGGATCTGGCTGTGTCCACTCACCCACGGCAGGCGGTCAGGGAGGGCGCAGTGCGGATATTGCGGTGTCCACTCACCCACGGCAGACGGTCAGGCAGGGGGCAGTGCGGATCTGGCTGTGTCCACTCACCCACGGGAGATGGGCAGAGACGGTGCTGTGTGGATCTGGCTATGTCCACTGACCCACGGCAGGCGGTCAGGCAGGGCGCAGTGCGGATATGGCTGTGTCCACTCACCCACGGCAGACTGTCAGGCAGGGGGCAGTGCGGATCTGGCTGTGTCCACTCACCCACGGGAGACGGGCCGGCAGGGCGCAGTGCGGATCTGGCTGTGTCCACTCACCCACGGGAGACGGGCAGGCAATGCGCAGTGCGGATCTGGCTGTGTCCACTCACCCACGGGAGAAGGGCAGGCAGGGCGCAATGCGGATCTGGCTGTGTCCACTCACCCACGGCAGGCGGTCAGGCAGGGCGCAGTGCGGATCTGGCTGTGTCCACGCACCCCACGGCAGGCGGTCAGCCAGAGCGCAGTGCGGATCTGGCAGTGTCCACTGACCCACGGCAGACTGGCAGGCAGGGCGCAGTGCGGATCTGGCTGTGTCCAATCGCCCACGGGAGACGGGCAGGCAGGGCGCAGTGCGGATCTGGTTGTGTCCACTCACCCACGGGAGATGGGCAGGCAGGGCGCAGTGAGGATCTGGCTGTGTCCACTCACCCACGGCAGGCGGTCAGGCAGGGCGCAGTGCGGATCTGGCTGTGTCCTCTCGCCCACGGGAGACGGGCAGGCAGGGCGCAGTGCCGATCTGGCTGTGTCCACTCACCCACGGCAGGCGGTCAGGCAGGGCGCAGTGCGGATCTGGCTGTGTCCACTCACCCACGGCAGACGGTCAGGCAGGGCACAGTGCGGATCTGGCTGTGTCCACTCACCCACGGCAGGCGGTCAGGCAGGGCGCAGTGCGGATCTGGTTGTGTCCATGCACCCACAGCAGGCGGTCAACCAGGGCGCAGTGCGGATCCGGCTGTGTCCACTCACCCACGGGAGATGGGCAGAGACGGTGCTGTGTGGATCTGGCTATGTCCACTGACCCACGGCAGACGGGCAGGCAGGGCGCAGTACGGATCTGGCTGTGTCCACTCACCCACGGCAGGCGGTCAGGCAGGGCGCAGTGCGGATCTGGCCGTGTCCACTCACCCACGGCAGGCGGTCAGGCAGGGCGTAGTGCGGATCTGGCTGTGTCCACTCACCCACGGCAGGCGGTCAGGCAGGGCGCAGTGCGGATCTGGCTGTGTCCACGCACCCACAGCTGGCGGTCAGCCAGGGCGCAGTGCGGATCTGGCTGTGTCCACTCACACACGGCAGGCGGTCAGGCAGGGCCAGTACGGATATGGCTGTGTCCACTCACCCACGGCAGACGGTCAGGCAGTGCGCAGTGCGGATCTGGCTGTGTCCACACACCCACGGGAGACGGACAGGCAGGGCACAGTGCGGATCTGGCTGTGTCCACTCACCCACGGGAGACGGGCAGGCAAGGCGCAGTGCGGATCTTGTGTGTGCACTCACCCACGGGAGACGGGCAGAGACGGTGCTGTGTGGATCTGGCTATGTCCACTGACCCACGGCAGACGGGCGGGCAGGGCGCAGTACGGATCTGGCTGTGTCCACTCACCCACGGCAGGCGGTCAGGCAGGGCGCAGTGCGGATCTGGCTGTGTCCACTCACCCACGGCAGGCGGTCAGGCAGGGCCAGTACGGATATGGCTGTGTCCACTCACCCACGGCAGACGGTCAGGCAGGGCGCTGTGCGGATCTCGCTGTGTCCACACACCCACGGGAGACGGGCAGGCAGGGCGCAGTGCGGATCTGGCTGTGTCCACTCACCCACTGGAGACGGGCCGGCAAGGTGCAGTGCGGATCTTGTGTGTGCACTCACCCACGGGAGACGGGCAGAGACGGTGCTGTGTGGATCTGGCTATGTCCACTGACCCACGGCAGACGGACGGGCAGGGCGCAGTACGGATCTGGCTGTGTCCACTCAAACACGGCAGGCGGTCAGGCAGGGCGCAGTGCGGATCTGGCTGTGTCCACTCACCCACGGCAGACGGTCAGGCAGGGCACAGTGCGGATCTGGCTGTGTCCACTCACCCACGGCAGGCGGTCAGGCAGGGCGCAGTGCGGATCTGGTTGTGTCCATGCACCCACAGCAGGCGGGCAACCAGGGCGCAGTGCGGATCCGGCTGTGTCCACTCACCAACGGGAGATGGGCAGAGACGGTGCTGTGTGGATCTGGCTATGTCCACTGACCCACGGCAGACGGGCAGGCAGGGCGCAGTGCGGATCTGGCTGTGTCCACTCACCCACGGGAGACGGGCAGGCAAGGCGCAGTGTGGATCTTGTGTGTGCACTCACCCACGGGAGACGGACAGAGACGGTGCTGTGTGGATCTGGCTATGTCCACTGACCCACGGCAGACGGGCGGGCAGGGCGCAGTACGGATCTGGCTGTGTCCACGCACCCACAGCAGGCGGTCAGGGAGGGCGCAGTGTGGATATTGCTGTGTCCACTCACCCACGGCAGACGGTCAGGCAGGGGGCAGTGCGGATCTGGCTGTGTCCAATCACCCACGGGAGACGGGCAGAGACGGTTCTGTGTGGATCTGGCTATGTCCACTGACCCACGGCAGGCGGTCAGGCAGGGCGCAGTGCGGATATGGCTGTGTCCACTCACCCATGGCAGACTGTCAGGCAGGGGGCAGTGCGGATCTGGCTGTGTCCACTCACCCACGGGAGACGGGCAGGCAGGGCGCAGTGCGGATCTGGCTGTGTCCACTCACCCACGGGACACGGGCAGGCAAGGCGCAGTGCGGATCTGGCTGTGTCCACTCTCCCACGGGAGATGGGCAGGCAGGGCGCAGTGTGGATCTGGCTGTGTCCACTCGCCCACGGAAGACGGGCAGTCAGGGTGCAGGGCGGATTTGGCTGTGTCCACTCACCCACGGCAGGCGGTCAGGCAGGGCGCAGTGCGGATCTGGCTGTGTCCACTCACCCACGGCAGACGGTCAGGCAGGGCGCAGTGCGGATCTGGCTGTGTCCACTCACCCACGGCAGGCGGTCAGGCAGGGCGCAGTGCGGATCTGGCTGTGTCCACGCACCCACAGCAGGCGGTCAGCCAGGGCGCAGTGCGGATCTGGCTGTGTCCACTGACCCACGGCAGACGGGCAGGCAGGGCGCAGTGCGGATCTGGCTGTGTCCACTCACCCACGGGAGACGGGCAGTCAGGGTGCAGTGCGGATTTGGCTGTGTCCACTCACCCACGGCAGGCGGTCAGGCAGGGCGCAGTGCGGATCTGGCTGTGTCCACTCACCCACGGCAGACGGTCAAACAGGGCGCAGTGCGGATCTGGCTGTGTCCACTCACCCACGGGAGATGGGCATGCAGGGCGCAGTGCGGATCTGGCTGTGTCCACTCACCCACGGCAGACGGTCAGGCAGGGCGTAGTGCGGATCTGGCTGTGTCCACTGACCCACGGCAGACGGGCAGGCAGGGCGCAGTGCGGATCTGGCTGTGTCCACTCACCCACGGGAGACGGGCAGGCAGGGCGCAGTGCGGATCCGGCATGTCCACTCACCCACGGGAGATGGGCAGGCAGAGCGCAGTGCGGATCTGGCTGTGTCCACTCACCCACGGCAGACGGTCAGGCAGGGCGCAGTGCGGATCTGGCTGTGTCCACTCACCCACGGCAGACGGGCTGGCAGGGCGCAGTGCGGATCTGGCTGTGTCCACTCGCCCACGGGAGATGGGCAGGCACGGCGCAGTGCGGATCTGGCTGTGTCCACTCACACACGGCAGGCTATCAGGCAGGGCGCAGTTCGGATATGGCTGTGTCTACTCACCCACGGCAGACGGTCAGGCAGGGCGCCGTGCGGATCTGGCTGTGTCCACACACCCACGGCAGGCGGTCAGGCAGGGCGCAGTGCGGATCTGGCTGTGTCCACGCACCCACAGCAGGCGGTCAGCCAGGGTGCAGTGCAGATCTGTCTGTGTCCACTCACCCACGGCAGGCGGTCAGGCAGGGCCAGTGCGGATATGGCTGTGTCCACTCACCCACGGCAGACGGTCAGGCAGGGCACAGTGCGGATCTGGCTGTGTCCACACACCCACGGGAGATGGGCAGGCAGGGCGCAGTGCGGATCTGGCTGTGTCCACTCACCCACGGGAGACGGGCAGACAAGGCGCAGTGAGGATCTTGTGTGTGCACTCACCCACGGGAATCGGGCAGAGACGGTGCTGTGTGGATCTGGCTATGTCCACTGACCCACGGCAGACGGGCGGGCAGGGAGCAGTACGGATCTGGCTATGTCCACTCACCCACGGCAGGCGGTCAGGCAGGGTGCAGTGCGGATCTGGCTGTGTCCACTCACCCACGGGAGACGGGCAGGCAGGGCGCAGTGCGGATCTGGCTCTGTACACTCACCCACGGGAGACGGGCAAGCAGGGCGCAGTGCGGATCTGGCTGTGTCCACTCACCCACGGGAGACGGGCAGAGACGGTGCTGTGTGGATCTGGCTATGTCCACTGACCCACGGCAGATTGGCGGGCAGGGCGCAGTACGGATCTGGCTGTGTCCACTCACCCACGGCAGGCGGTCAGGGAGGGCGCAGTGCGGATATTGCGGTGTCCACTCACCCACGGCAGACGGTCAGGCAGGGGGCAGTGCGGATCTGGCTGTGTCCACTCACCCACGGGAGATGGGCAGAGACGGTGCTGTGTGGATCTGGCTATGTCCACTGACCCACGGCAGGCGGTCAGGCAGGGCGCAGTGCGGATATGGCTGTGTCCACTCACCCACGGCAGACTGTCAGGCAGGGGGCAGTGCGGATCTGGCTGTGTCCACTCACCCACGGGAGACGGGCCGGCAGGGCGCAGTGCGGATCTGGCTGTGTCCACTCACCCACGGGAGACGGGCAGGCAATGCGCAGTGCGGATCTGGCTGTGTCCACTCACCCACGGGAGAAGGGCAGGCAGGGCGCAGTGTGGATCTGGCTGTGTCCACTCGCTCACGGGAGACGGGCAGTCAGGGTGCAGTGCGGATTTGGCTGTGTCCACTCACCCACGGCAGGCGGTCAGGCAGGGCGCAGTGCGGATCTGGCTGTGTCCGCTCACCCACGGCAGACGGTCAGGCAGGGCGCAATGCGGATCTGGCTGTGTCCACTCACCCACGGCAGGCGGTCAGGCAGGGCGCAGTGCGGATCTGGCTGTGTCCACGCACCCCACGGCAGGCGGTCAGCCAGAGCGCAGTGCGGATCTGGCTGTGTCCACTGACCCACGGCAGACGGGCAGGCAGGGCGCAGTGCGGATCTGGCTGTGTCCAATCACCCACGGGAGACGGGCAGGCAGGGCGCAGTGCGGATCTGGTTGTGTCCACTCACCCACGGGAGATGGGCAGGCAGGGCGCAGTGCGGATCTGGCTGTGTCCACTCACCCACGGCAGACGGTCAGGCAGGGCGTAGTGCGGATCTGGCTGTGTCCACTCACCCACGGCAGACGGGCAGGCAGGGCGCAGTGCGGATCTGGCTGTGTCCACTCACCCACGTGAGACGGGCAGGCAGGGCGCAGTGCTGATCCGGCATGTCCACTCACCCACGGGAGATGGGCAGAGACGGTGCTGTGTGGATCTTGCTATGTCCACTGACCCACGGCAGACGGGCAGGCAGGGCGCAGTACGGATCTGGCTGTGTCCACTCACCCACGGCAGGCGGTCAGGCAGGGCGCAGTGCGGATCTGGCTGTGTCCACTCACCCACGGCAGGCGGTCAGGCAGGGCGTAGTGCGGATCTGGCTGTGTCCACTCACCCACGGAAGACGGGCAGGCAGGGCGCAGTGCGGATCCGGCTGTGTCCACTCACCCACGGGCGATGGGCAGAGACGGTGATGTGTGGATCTGGCTATGTCCACTGACCCACGGCAGACGGGCAGGCAGGGCGCAGTACGGATCTGGCTGTGTCCACTCACCCACGGCAGGCGGTCAGGCAGGGCGCAGTGCGGATCTGGCTGTGTCCTCTCGCCCACGGGAGACGGGCAGGCAGGGCGCAGTGCCGATCTGGCTGTGTCCACTCACCCACGGCAGGCGGTCAGGCAGGGCGCAGTGCGGATCTGGCTGTGTCCACTCACCCACGGCAGACGGTCAGGCAGGGCACAGTGCGGATCTGGCTGTGTCCACTCACCCACGGCAGGCGGTCAGGCAGGGCGCAGTGCGGATCTGGTTGTGTCCATGCACCCACAGCAGGCGGTCAACCAGGGCGCAGTGCGTATCCGGCTGTGTCTACTCACCCACGGGAGATGGGCAGAGACGGTGCTGTGTGGATCTGGCTATGTCCACTGACCCACGGCAGACGGGCAGGCAGGGCGCAGTACGGATCTGGCTGTGTCCACTCACCCACGGCAGACAGTCAGGCAGGGCGCAGTGCGGATCTGGCCGTGTCCACTCACCCACGGCAGGCGGTCAGGCAGGGCGTAGTGCGGATCTGGCTGTGTCCACTCACCCACGGCAGGCGGTCAGGCAGGGCGCAGTGCGGATCTGGCTGTGTCCACGCACCCACAGCTGGCGGTCAGCCAGGGCGCAGTGCGGATCTAACTGTGTCCACTCACACACGGCAGGCGGTCAGGCAGGGCCAGTACGGATATGGCTGTGTCCACTCACCCACGGCAGACGGTCAGGCAGTGCGCAGTGCGGATCTGGCTGTGTCCACACACCCACGGGAGACGGGCAGGCAGGGCACAGTGCGGATCTGGCTGTGTCCACTCACCCACGGGAGACGGGCAGGCAAGGCGCAGTGCGGATCTTGTGTGTGCACTCACCCACGGGAGACGGGCAGAGACGGTGCTGTGTGGATCTGGCTATGTCCACTGACCCACGGCAGACGGGCGGGCAGGGCGCAGTACGGATCCGGCTGTGTCCACTCACCCACGGCAGGCGGTCAGGTAGGGTGCAGTGCGGATCTGGCTGTGTCCACTCACCCACGGCAGGCGGTCAGGCAGGGCCAGTACGGATATGGCTGTGTCCACTCACCCACGGCAGACGGTCAGGCAGGGCGCTGTGCGGATCTGGCTGTGTCCACACACCCACGGGAGACGGGCAGGCAGGGCGCAGTGCGGATCTGGCTGTGTCCACTCACCCACTGGAGACGGGCAGGCAAGGCGCAGTGCGGATCTTGTGTGTGCACTCACCCACGGGAGACGGGCAGAGACGGTGCTGTGTGGATCTGGCTATGTCCACTGACCCACGGCAGACGGACGGGCAGGGCGCAGTACGGATCTGGCTGTGTCCACTCAAACACGGCAGGCGGTCAGGCAGGGCGCAGTGCGGATCTGGCTGTGTCCACTCACCCACGGCAGACGGTCAGGCAGGGCACAGTGCGGATCTGGCTGTGTCCACTCACCCACGGCAGGCGGTCAGGAAGGGCGCAGTGCGGATCTGGTTGTGTCCATGCACCCACAGCAGGCGGTCAACCAGGGCGCAGTGCGGATCCGGCTGTGTCCACTCACCCACGGGAGATGGGCAGAGACGGTGCTGTGTGGATCTGGCTATGTCCACTGACCCACGGCAGACGGGCAGGCAGGGCGCAGTACGGATCTGGCTGTGTCCACTCACCCACGGCAGGCGGTCAGGCAGGGCGCAGTGCGGATCTGGCCGTGTCCACTCACCCACGGCAGGCGGTCAGGCAGGGCGTAGTGCGGATCTGGCTGTGTCCACTCACCCACGGCAGGCGGTCAGGCAGGGCGCAGTGCGGATCTGGCTGTGTCCACGCACCCACAGCTGGCGGTCAGCCAGGGCGCAGTGCGGATCTGGCTGTGTCCACTCACACACGGCAGGCGGTCAGGCAGGGCCAATACGGATATGGCTGTGTCCACTCACCCACGGCAGACGGTCAGGCAGTGCGCAGTGCGGTTCTGGCTGTGTCCACACACCCACGGGAGACGGGCAGGCAGGGCACAGTGCGGATCTGGCTGTGTCCACTCACCCACGGGAGACGGGCAGGCAAGGCGCAGTGCGGATCTTGTGTGTGCACTCACCCACGGGAGACGGGCAGAGATGGTGCTGTGTGGATCTGGCTATGTCCACTGACCCACGGCAGACGGGCAGGCAGGGCGCAGTACGGATCTGGCTGTGTCCACGCACCCACAGCAGGCGGTCAGCCAGGGCGCAGTGCGGATCTGGCTGTGTCCACTGACCCACGGCAGACGGGCAGGCAGGGCGCAGTACGGATCTGGCTGTGTCCACGCACCCACAGCAGGCGGTCAGCCAGGGCGCAGTGCGGATATGGCCGTGTCCACTCGCCCACGGGAGACGGGCAGGCAGGGCGCAGTGCGGATCTGGCCGTGTCCACTCACCCACGGGAGACCGGCAGGCAGTGCGCAGTGCGGATCTGGCTGTGTCCATTCACCCACGGGAGACGGGCAGGCAGGGCGCAGTGCGGATCCGGCTGTGTCCACTCACCCACGGGAGATGGTCAGAGACGGTGCTGTGTGGATCTGGCTATGTCCACTGACCCACGGCAGACGGGCAGGCAGGGCGCAGTACGGATCTGGCTGTGTCCACTCACCCACGGCAGGCGGTCAGGCAGGGCGCAGTGCGGATCTGGCCGTGTCCACTCACCCACGGCAGGCGGTCAGGCAGGGCGTAGTGCGGATCTGGCTGTGTCCACTCACCCACGGCAGACGGGCAGGCAAGGCGCAGTGCGGATCTTGTGTGTGCACTCACCCACGGGAGACGGGCAGAGACGGTGCTGTGTGGATATGGCTATGTCCACTGACCCACGGCAGACGGGCGGGCAGGGCGCAGTGCGGATCTGGCTGTGTCCACTCACCCACGGCAGGCGGTCAGGCAGGGTGCAGTGCGGAGCTGGATGTGTCCACTCACCCACGGGAGACGGGCAGGCAGGGTGCAGTGCGGATCTGGCTGTGTCCACTTACCCACGGGAGACGGGCAGGCAGGGCGCAGTGCGGATCTGGCTGTGTCCACTCACCCACGGGAGACGGGCAGAGACAGTGCTGTGTGGATCTGGCTATGTCCACTGACCAACGGCAGACGGGCGGGCAGGGCGCAGTACGGATCTGGCTGTGTCCACTCACCCACGGCAGGCGGTCAGGGAGGGCGCAGTGCGGATATGGCTGTGTCCACTCACCCACGGCAGACGGTCAGGCAGGGGGCAGTGCGGATCTGGCTGTGTCCACTCACTCACGGGAGACGGGCAGAGACGGTGCTGTGTTGATCTGGCTATGTCCACTGACCCACGGCAGGCGGTCAGGCAGGGCGCAGTGCGGATATGGCTGTGTCCACTCACCCACGGCAGACTGTCAGACAGGGGGCAGTGTGGATCTGGCTGTGTACACTCACCCACGGGAGACGGGCAGGCAGGGCGCAGTGCGTATCTGGCTGTGTCCACTCACCCACGAGAGACGGGCCGGCAAGGCGCAGTGCGGATCTGGCTGTGTCCACTCACCCACGGGAGATGGTCAGGCAGGGCGCAGTTCGGCTCTGGCTGTGTCCACTCACCCACGGCAGGTGGTCAGGCAGGGCGTAGTGCGGATCTGGCTGTGTCCACTCACCCACGGCAGGCGGTCAGGCAGGGCGCAGTGCGATTCTGGCGGTGTCCACGCACTCACAGCAGGCGGTCAGCCAGGGTGCAGTGCGGATCTGGCTGTGTCCACTGACCCACGGCAGACGGGCAGGCAAGGCGCATTACGGATCTGGCTGTGTCCACTCATCCACGGCAGGCGGTCAGGCAGTGCGCAGTGCGGATCTGGCTGTGTCCACTCACCCACGGCAGGCGGTCAGGCAGGGCGTAATGCGGATCTGGCTGTGTCCACTAACCCACGGCAGACGGGCAGGCAGGGCGCAGTGCGGATCCGGCTGTGTCCACTCACCCACGGGAGATGGGCAGAGACGGTGATGTGTGGATCTGGCTATGTCCACTGACCCACGGCAGACGGGCAGGCAGGGCGCAGTACGGATCTGGCTGTGTCCACTCACCCACGGCAGGCGGTTAGGCAGGGCGCAGTGCGGATCTGGCTTTGTCCACTCACCCACGGCAGGCGGTCAGGCAGGGCGTAGTGCGGATCTGGCTGTGTCCACTCACCCACGGCAGGCGGTCAGGCAGGGCGCAGTGCGGATCTGGCTGTGTCCACGCACCCACAGCTGGCGGTCAGCCAGGGCGCAGTGCGGATCTGGCTGTGTCCACTCACACACGGCAGGCGGTCAGGCAGGGCCAGTACGGATATGGCTGTGTCCACTCACCCACGGCAGACGGTCAGGCAGTGCGCAGTGCGGTTCTGGCTGTGTCCACACACCCACGGGAGACGGGCAGGCAGGGCACAGTGCGGATCTGGCTGTGTCCACTCACCCACGGGAGACGGGCAGGCAAGGCGCAGTGCGGATCTTGTGTGTGCACTCACCCACGGGAGACGGGCAGAGACGGTGCTGTGTGGATCTGGCTATGTCCACTGACCCCCGGTAGACGGGCAGGCAGGGCGCAGTACGGATCTGGCTGTGTCCACGCACCCACAGCAGGCGGTCAGCCAGGGCGCAGTGCGGATCTGGCTGTGTCCACTCACCCACGGCAGGCGGTCAGGCAGGGCGTAGTGCGGATCTGGCTGTGTCCACTCACCCACGGAAGACGGGCAGGCAGGGCGCAGTGCGGATCCGGCTGTGTCCACTCACCCACGGGCGATGGGCAGAGACGGTGATGTGTGGATCTGGCTATGTCCACTGACCCACGGCAGACGGGCAGGCAGGGCGCAGTACGGATCTGGCTGTGTCCACTCACCCACGGCAGGCGGTCAGGCAGGGCGCAGTGCGGATCTGGCTGTGTCCTCTCGCCCACGGGAGACGGGCAGGCAGGGCGCAGTGCCGATCTGGCTGTGTCCACTCACCCACGGCAGGCGGTCAGGCAGGGCGCAGTGCGGATCTGGCTGTGTCCACTCACCCACGGCAGACGGTCAGGGAGGGCACAGTGCGGATCTGGCTGTGTCCACTCACCCACGGCAGGCGGTCAGGCAGGGCGCAGTGCGGATCTGGTTGTGTCCATGCACCCACAGCAGGCGGTCAACCAGGGCGCAGTGCGTATCCGGCTGTGTCTACTCACCCACGGGAGATGGGCAGAGACGGTGCTGTGTGGATCTGGCTATGTCCACTGACCCACGGCAGACGGGCAGGCAGGGCGCAGTACGGATCTGGCTGTGTCCACTCACCCACGGCAGACAGTCAGGCAGGGCGCAGTGCGGATCTGGCCGTGTCCACTCACCCACGGCAGGCGGTCAGGCAGGGCGTAGTGCGGATCTGGCTGTGTCCACTCACCCACGGCAGGCGGTCAGACAGGGCGCAGTGCGGATCTGGCTGTGTCCACGCACCCACAGCTGGCGGTCAGCCAGGGCGCAGTGCGGATCTAACTGTGTCCACTCACACACGGCAGGCGGTCAGGCAGGGCCAGTACGGATATGGCTGTGTCCACTCACCCACGGCAGACGGTCAGGCAGTGCGCAGTGCGGATCTGGCTGTGTCCACACACCCACGGGAGACGGGCAGGCAGGGCACAGTGCGGATCTGGCTGTGTCCACTCACCCACGGGAGACGGGCAGGCAAGGCGCAGTGCGGATCTTGTGTGTGCACTCACCCACGGGAGACGGGCAGAGACGGTGCTGTGTGGATCTGGCTATGTCCACTGACCCACGGCAGACGGGCGGGCAGGGCGCAGTACGGATCCGGCTGTGTCCACTCACCCACGGCAGGCGGTCAGGTAGGGTGCAGTGCGGATCTGGCTGTGTCCACTGACCCACGGCAGGCGGTCAGGCAGGGCCAGTACGGATATGGCTGTGTCCACTCACCCACGGCAGACGGTCAGGCAGGGCGCTGTGCGGATCTGGCTGTGTCCACACACCCACGGGAGACGGGCAGGCAGGGCGCAGTGCGGATCTGGCTGTGTCCACTCACCCACTGGAGACGGGCAGGCAAGGCGCAGTGCGGATCTTGTGTGTGCACTCACCCACGGGAGACGGGCAGAGACGGTGCTGTGTGGATCTGGCTATGTCCACTGACCCACGGCAGACGGACGGGCAGGGCGCAGTACGGATCTGGCTGTGTCCACTCAAACACGGCAGGCGGTCAGGCAGGGCGCAGTGCGGATCTGGCTGTGTCCACTCACCCACGGCAGACGGTCAGGCAGGGCACAGTGCGGATCTGGCTGTGTCCACTCACCCACGGCAGGCGGTCAGGCAGGGCGCAGTGCGGATCTGGTTGTGTCCATGCACCCACAGCAGGCGGTCAACCAGGGCGCAGTGCGGATCCGGCTGTGTCCACTCACCCACGGGAGATGGGCAGAGATGGTGCTGTGTGGATCTGGCTATGTCCACTGACCCACGGCAGACGGGCAGGCAGGGCGCAGTACGGATCTGGCTGTGTCCACTCACCCACGGCAGGCGGTCAGGCAGGGCGCAGTGCGGATCTGGCCGTGTCCACTCACCCACGGCAGGCGGTCAGGCAGGGCGTAGTGCGGATCTGGCTGTGTCCACTCACCCACGGCAGGCGGTCAGGCAGGGCGCAGTGCGGATCTGGCTGTGTCCACGCACCCACAGCTGGCGGTCAGCCAGGGCGCAGTGCGGATCTGGCTGTGTCCACTCACACACGGCAGGCGGTCAGGCAGGGCCAATACGGATATGGCTGTGTCCACTCACCCACGGCAGATGGTCAGGCAGTGCGCAGTGCGGTTCTGGCTGTGTCCACACACCCACGGGAGACGGGCAGGCAGGGCACAGTGCGGATCTGGCTGTGTCCACTCACCCACGGGAGACGGGCAGGCAAGGCGCAGTGCGGATCTTGTGTGTGCACTCACCCACGGGAGACGGGCAGAGATGGTGCTGTGTGCATCTGGCTATGTCCACTGACCCACGGCAGACGGGCAGGCAGGGCGCAGTACGGATCTGGCTGTGTCCACGCACCCACAGCAGGCGGTCAGCCAGGGCGCAGTGCGGATCTGGCTGTGTCCACTGACCCACGGCAGACGGGCAGGCAGGGCGCAGTACGGATCTGGCTGTGTCCACGCACCCACAGCAGGCGGTCAGCCAGGGCGCAGTGCGGATATGGCTGTGTCCACTCGCCCACGGGAGACGGGCAGGCAGGGCGCAGTGCGGATCTGGCCGTGTCCACTCACCCACGGGAGACCGGCAGGCAGTGCGCAGTGCGGATCTGGCTGTGTCCACTCACCCACGGGAGACGGGCAGGCAGGGCGCAGTGCGGATCCGGCTGTGTCCACTCACCCACGGGAGATGGTCAGAGACGGTGCTGTGTGGATCTGGCTATGTCCACTGACCCACGGCAGACGGGCAGGCAGGGCGCAGTACGGATCTGGCTGTGTCCACTCACCCACGGCAGGCGGTCAGGCAGGGCGCAGTGCGGATCTGGCCGTGTCCACTCACCCACGGCAGGCGGTCAGGCAGGGCGTAGTGCGGATCTGGCTGTGTCCACTCACCCACGGCAGACGGGCAGGCAAGGCGCAGTGCGGATCTTGTGTGTGCACTCACCCACGGGAGACGGGCAGAGACGGTGCTGTGTGGATATGGCTATGTCCACTGACCCACGGCAGACGGGCGGGCAGGGCGCAGTACGGATCTGGCTGTGTCCACTCACCCACGGCAGGCGGTCAGGCAGGGTGCAGTGCGGATCTGGATGTGTCCACTCACCCACGGGAGACGGGCAGGCAGGGTGCAGTGCGGATCTGGCTGTGTCCACTTACCCACGGGAGACGGGCAGGCAGGGCGCAGTGCGGATCTGGCTGTGTCCACTCACCCACGGGAGACGGGCAGAGACAGTGCTGTGTGGATCTGGCTATGTCCACTGACCAACGGCAGACGGGCGGGCAGGGCGCAGTACGGATCTGGCTGTGTCCACTCACCCACGGCAGGCGGTCAGGGAGGGCGCAGTGCGGATATGGCTGTGTCCACTCACCCACGGCAGACGGTCAGGCAGGGGGCAGTGCGGATCTGGCTGTGTCCACTCACTCACGGGAGACGGGCAGAGACGGTGCTGTGTGGATCTGGCTATGTCCACTGACCCACGGCAGGCGGTCAGGCAGGGCGCAGTGCGGATATGGCTGTGTCCACTCACCCACGGCAGACTGTCAGACAGGGGGCAGTGTGGATCTGGCTGTGTACACTCACCCACGGGAGACGGGCAGGCAGGGCGCAGTGCGTATCTGGCTGTGTCCACTCACCCACGAGAGACGGGCCGGCAAGGCGCAGTGCGGATCTGGCTGTGTCCACTCACCCACGGGAGATGGTCAGGCAGGGCGCAGTTCGGCTCTGGCTGTGTCCACTCACCCACGGCAGGCGGTCAGGCAGGGCGTAGTGCGGATCTGGCTGTGTCCACTCACCCACGGCAGGCGGTCAGGCAGGGCGCAGTGCGATTCTGGCGGTGTCCACGCACTCACAGCAGGCGGTCAGCCAGGGTGCAGTGCGGATCTGGCTGTGTCCACTGACCCACGGCAGACGGGCAGGCAAGGCGCATTACGGATCTGGCTGTGTCCACTCATCCACGGCAGGCGGTCAGGCAGTGCGCAGTGCGGATCTGGCTGTGTCCACTCACCCACGGCAGGCGGTCAGGCAGGGCGTAATGCGGATCTGGCTGTGTCCACTAACCCACGGCAGACGGGCAGGCAGGGCGCAGTGCGGATCCGGCTGTGTCCACTCACCCACGGGAGATGGGCAGAGACGGTGATGTGTGGATCTGGCTATGTCCACTGACCCACGGCAGACGGGCAGGCAGGGCGCAGTACGGATCTGGCTGTGTCCACTCACCCACGGCAGGCGGTCAGGCAGGGCGAAGTGCGGATCTGGCTTTGTCCACTCACCCACGGCAGGCGGTCAGGCAGGGCGTAGTGCGGATCTGGCTGTGTCCACTCACCCACGGCAGGCGGTCAGGCAGGGCGCAGTGCGGATCTGGCTGTGTCCACGCACCCACAGCTGGCGGTCAGCCAGGGCGCAGTGCGGATCTGGCTGTGTCCACTCACACACGGCAGGCGGTCAGGCAGGGCCAGTACGGATATGGCTGTGTCCACTCACCCACGGCAGACGGTCAGGCAGTGCGCAGTGCGGTTCTGGCTGTGTCCACACACCCACGGGAGACGGGCAGGCAGGGCACAGTGCGGATCTGGCTGTGTCCACTCACCCACGGGAGACGGGCAGGCAAGGCGCAGTGCGGATCTTGTGTGTGCACTCACCCACGGGAGACGGGCAGAGACGGTGCTGTGTGGATCTGGCTATGTCCACTGACCCCCGGTAGACGGGCAGGCAGGGCGCAGTACGGATCTGGCTGTGTCCACGCACCCACAGCAGGCGGTCAGCCAGGGCGCAGTGCGGATCTGGCTGTGTCCACTGACCCACGGCAGACGGGCAGGCAGGGCGCAGTACGGATCTGGCTGTGTCCACGCACCCACAGCAGGCGGTCAGCCAGGGCGCAGTGCGGATCTGGCTGTGTCCACTGACCCACGGCAAACGGGCAGGCAGGGCGAAGTACGGATCTGGCTGTGTCCACTCACCCACGGCAGGCGGTCAGGCAGGGCGCAGTGCGGATCTGGCTGTGTCCACTCACCCACGGCAGGCGGTCAGGTAGGGCGTTGTGCGGATCTGGCTGTGTCCACTCACCCACGGCAGACGGGCAGGCAGGGCGCAGTGCGGATATGGCTGTGTCCACTCGCCCACGGGAGACGGGCAGGCAGGGCGCAGTGCGGATATGGCTGTGTCCACTCGCCCACGGGAGACGGGCAGGCAGGGCTCAGTGCGGATCTGGCCGTGTCCACTCACCCACGGGAGACCGGCAGGCAGTGCGCAGTGCGGATCTGGCTGTGTCCACTCACCCACGGGAGACGGGCAGGCAGGGCGCAGTGCGGATCCGGCTGTGTCCACTCACCCACGGGAGATGGTCAGAGACGGTGCTGTGTGGTCTGGCTATGTCCACTGACCCACGGCAGACGGGCAGGCAGGGCGCAGTACGGATCTGGCTGTGTCCACTCACCCACGGCAGGCGGTCAAGCAGGGCGCAGTGCGGATCTGGCCGTGTCCACTCACCCACGGCAGGCGGTCAGGCAGGGCGTAGTGCGGATCTGGCTGTGTCCACTCACCCACGGCAGACGGGCAGGCAAGGCGCAGTGCGGATCTTGTGTGTGCAGTCACCCACGGGAGACGGGCAGAGACGGTGCTGTGTGGATATGGCTATGTCCACTGACCCACGGCAGACGGGCGGGCAGGGCGCAGTACGGATCTGGCTATGTCCACTCACCCACGGCAGGCGGTCAGGCAGGGTGCAGTGCGGATCTGGCTGTGTCCACTCACCCACGGGAGACGGGCAGGCAGGGTGCAGTGCGGATCTGGCTGTGTCCACTTACCCATGGGAGACGGGCAGGCAGGGCGCAGTGCGGATCTGGCTGTGTCCACTCACCCACGGGAGACGGGCAGAGACGGTGCTGTGTGGATCTGGCTATGTCCACTGACCAACGGCAGACGGGCGGGCAGGGCGCAGTACGGATCTGGCTGTGTCCACTCACCCACGGCAGGCGGTCAGGGAGGGCGCAGTGCGGATATGGCTGTGTCCACTCACCCACGGCAGACGGTCAGGCAGGGGGCAGTGCGGATCTGGCTGTGTCCACTCACTCACGGGAGACGGGCAGAGACGGTGCTGTGTGGATCTGGCTATGTCCACTGACCCACGGCAGGCGGTCAGGCAGGGCGCAGTGCGGATATGGCTGTGTCCACTCACCCACGGCAGACTGTCAGACAGGGGGCAGTGCGGATCTGGCTGTGTACACTCACCCACGGGAGACGGGCAGGCAGGGCGCAGTGTGGATCTGGCTGTGTCCACTCACCCACGGGAGACGGGCCGGCAAGGCGCAGTGCGGATCTGGCTGTGTCCACTCACCCACGGGAGATGGTCAGGCAGGGCGCAGTGCGGCTCTGGCTGTGTCCAGTCACCCACGGCAGGCGGTCAGGCAGGGCGTAGTGCGGATCTGGCTGTGTCCACTCACCCACGGCAGGCGGTCAGGCAGGGCGCAGTGCGATTCTGGCGGTGTCCACGCACTCACAGCAGGCGGTCAGCCAGGGTGCAGTGCGGATCTGGCTGTGTCCACTGACCCACGGCAGACGGGCAGGCAAGGCGCATTACGGATCTGGCTGTGTCCACTCATCCACGGCAGGCGGTCAGGCAGGGCGCAGTGCGGATCTGGCTGTGTCCACTCACCCACGGCAGGCGGTCAGGCAGGGCGTAGTGCGGATCTGGCTGTGTCCACTAACCCACGGCAGATGGGCAGGCAGGGCGCAGTGCGGATCCGGCTTTGTCCAATCACCCACGGGAGATGGGCAGAGACGGTGATGTGTGGATCTGGCTATGTCCACTGACCCACGGCAGACGGGCAGGCAGGGCGCAGTACGGATCTGGCTGTGTCCACTCACCTACGGCAGGCGGTCAGGCAGGGCGCAGTGCGGATCTGGCTTTGTCCACTCACCCACGGCAGGCGGTCAGGCAGGGCGTAGTGCGGATCTGGCTGTGTCCACTCACCCACGGCAGACGGGCAGGCAGGGCGCAGTGTGGATCTGGCTGTGTCCACTCACCCATGGTAGACGGTCAGGCAGGGCACAGTGCGGATCTGGCTGTGTCCACTCACCCACGGCAGACGGGCAGGCAGGGCGCAGTGCGGATGTGGCTGTGTCCACTCGCCCACGGGAGACTTGCAGGCAGGGCGCAGTGCGGATCTGGCTGTGTCCACTCACCAACGGCAGGCGGTCAGGCAGGGCGCAGTGCGGATCTGGCTGTGTCCACTCACCCATGGCAGACGGTCAGGCAGGGCGCAGTGCGGATCTGGCTGTATCCACTCACCCACGGCAGGCGGTCAGCCAGGGCGCAGTGCAGATATGGCTGTGTCCACGCACCCACAGCAGGCGGTCAGCCAGGGCGCAGTGCAGATATGGCTGTGTCCACGCACCCACAGCAGGCGGTCAGCCAGGGCGCAGTGCGGATCTGGCTGTGTCCACTGACCCACGGCAGACGGGCAGGCAGGGCGCAGTACGGATCTCGCTGTGTCCACTCACCCACGGCAGGCGGTCAGGCAGGGCGCAGTGCGGATCTGGCTGTGTCCACTCACCCACGGCAGGCGGTCAGGCAGGGCGTAGTGCGGATATGGCTGTGTCCACTCACCCTAGGCAGACGGTCAGGCAGGGCGCAGTGCGGATCTGGCTGTGTCCACTCGCCCACGGGAGACGGGCAGGCAGGGCGCTGTGCGGATCAGGCTGTGTCCACTCACCCACGGCAGGCGGTCAGGCAGGGCGCAGTGCGGATCTGGCTGTTTCCACTCACCCACGGCAGACGGTCAGGCAGGGCGCAGTGCGTATCTGGCTGTGTCCACTCACCCACGGCAGGCGGTCAGGCAGGGCGCAGTTCGGATCTGGCTGTGTCCACGCACCCAGAGCAGGCGGTCAGCCAGGGCGCAGTGCGGATCTGGCTGTGTCCACCCACCCACGGCAGACGGTCAGGCAAGGCGCATTACGGATCTGGCTGTGTCCACTCATCCACGGCAGGCGGTCAGGCAGGGCGCAGTGCGGATCTGGCTGTGTCCACTCACCCACGGCAGGCGGTCAGGCAGGGCGTAGTGCGGATCTGGCTGTGTCCACTAACCCACGGCAGATGGGCAGGCAGGGCGCAGTGCGGATCCGGCTTTGTCCACTCACCCACGGGAGATGGGCAGAGACGGTGATGTGTGGATCTGGCTATGTCCACTGACCCACGGCAGACGGACAGGCAAGGCGCAGTGTGGATCTGGCTGTGTCCACTCACCCACGGGAGACGGGCAGAGAGGGTGCTGTGTGGATCTGGCTTTGTCCACTGACCCATGGCAGACGGGCATGCAGGGTGCAGTGAGGATCTGGCTGTGTCGACTCACCCACGGCAGACGGTCAGGCAGGGCGCAGTGTGGATCTGGCTGTGTCCACTCACCCACGGGAGACGGGCAGGCAAGGCGCAGTGCGGATCTGGCTGTGTCCACTCACCCACGGCAGACGGGCAGGCAGGGCGCAGTGCGGATCTGGCTGTGTCCACTCACCCACGGGAGACGGGCAGGCAATTCGCAGTGTGGATCTGGCTGTGTCCACTCACCCACGGGAGACGGGCAGAGAGTGTGCCGTGTGGATCTGGCTATGTCCACTGACCCACGGCAGAAGGGCAGGAAGCGCGCAGTGCGGATCTGGCTGTGTCCACTCACCCACGGGAGACGGGCAGAGACGGTGCTGTGTGGATCTGGCTATGTCCACTGACCCACGGCAGACGGGCAGGCAGGGCGCAGTACGGAGCTGGATGAGTCCGTTCACCCATGGAAGGCGGTCAGGCAGGGCGCAGTGTGGATCTGGCTGTGTCCACTCACCCACGGGAGACGGGCAGGCAGGGCGCAGTGCGGATCTGGCTGTGTCCACTCACCCAAGGGAGACGGGCAGGCAGGGCGCAGTGCGGATCTGGCTGTGTCCACTCACCCACGGGAGACGGGCAGGCAGGGCGCAGTGCGGATCTGGCTGTGTCCACTCGCCCACGGGAGAGGGGCAGGCAGGGCGCAGTGCGGATCTGGCTGTGTCCACTCGCCCACGGGAGACGGGCAGGCAGGGCGCAGTGCGGATCTGGCTGTGTCCACTCGCCCACGGGAGACGGGCAGGCAGGGCGCAGTGCGGATCTGGCTGTGTCCACTCGCCCACGGGAGACGGGCAGGCAGGGCGCAGTGCGGATCCGGCTGTGTCCACTCACCCACGGGAGATGGGCAGAGACAGTGCCGTGTGGATCTGGCTATGTCCACTGACCCACGGCAGACGGGAAGGCAGGGCGCAGTACGGATCTGGCTGTGTCCACTCACCCACGGCAGGCGGTCAGGCAGGGCGCAGTACGGATTTGGCTGTGTCCACTCACCCACGGCAGGCGGTCAGGCAGGGTGCAGTGTGGATCTAGCTGTGTCCACTCACCCACGGGAAACGGGCAGGCAGGGCGCAGTGCGGATCTGGCTGTGTCCACTCACCCACGGGAGACGGGCAGGCAGAACGCAGTGTGATTTTGGCTGTGTCCACTCACCCACGGGAGACGGGCAGCCAGGGCGCAGTGCGGATCTGGCTGTGTCTACTCACCCACGGCAGGCGGTCAGGCAGGGCGCAGTGCGGATCTGGCTGTGTCCACTCATTCACGGCAGACGGTCAGGCAAGGCACAGTGCGGATCTGGCTGTGTCCACTCACCCACGGCAGGCGGTCAGGCAGGGCGCAGTGCGGATATGGCTGTGTCCACGCACCCACAGCAGGCGGTCAGCCAGGGCGCAGTGCGGATCTGGCTGTGTCCACTCACCCAGGGCAGGTGGTCAGGCAGGGCGTAGTGCGGATCTGGCTGTGTCCACTAACCCAGGGCAGGGGGGCAGGCAGGGCGCAGTGTGGATCTGGCTGTGTCCACTCACCCACGGCAGACGGTCAGGCAGGGCGCAGTGCGGATCTGGCTGTGTCCACTCACCCACGGCAGACGGGTAGGCAGGGCGCAGTGCGGATCTGGCTGTGTCCACTCGCCCACGGGAGACGGGCAGACAGGGCGCAGTGCGGATCTGGCTGTGTCCACTCACCCACGGCAGGCGGTCAGGCAGGGCGCAGTGCGATTCTGGCGGTGTCCACGCACTCACAGCAGGCGGTCAGCCAGGGTGCAGTGCGGATCTGGCTGTGTCCACTGACCCACGGCAGACGGGCAGGCAAGGCGCATTACGGATCTGGCTGTGTCCACTCATCCACGGCAGGCGGTCAGGCAGTGCGCAGTGCGGATCTGGCTGTGTCCACTCACCCACGGCAGTCGGTCAGGCAGGGCGTAATGCGGATCTGGCTGTGTCCACTAACCCACGGCAGACGGGCAGGCAGGGCGCAGTGCGGATCCGGCTGTGTCCACTCACCCACGGGAGATGGGCAGAGACGGTGATGTGTGGATCTGGCTATGTCCACTGACCCACGGCAGACGGGCAGGCAGGGCGCAGTACGGATCTGGCTGTGTCCACTCACCCACGGCAGGCGGTCAGGCAGGGCGCAGTGCGGATCTGGCTTTGTCCACTCACCCACGGCAGGCGGTCAGGCAGGGCGTAGTGCGGATCTGGCTGTGTCCACTCACCCACGTTAGGCGGTCAGGCAGGGCGCAGTGCGGATCTGGCTGTGTCCACGCACCCACAGCTGGCGGTCAGCCAGGGCGCAGTGCGGATCTGGCTGTGTCCACTCACACACGGCAGGCGGTCAGGCAGGGCCAGTACGGATATGGCTGTGTCCACTCACCCACGGCAGACGGTCAGGCAGTGCGCAGTGCGGTTCTGGCTGTGTCCACACACCCACGGGAGACGGGCAG
Source organism: Microcebus murinus (assembly GCF_040939455.1). Lineage (NCBI taxonomy): Eukaryota > Metazoa > Chordata > Mammalia > Primates > Cheirogaleidae > Microcebus > Microcebus murinus. The sequence continues at coordinate 30,619,709 of NC_134125.1, read as the reverse complement.
GCAGGGCACAGTGCGGATCTGGCTGTGTCCACTCACCCACGGGAGACGGGCAGGCAAGGCGCAGTGCGGATCTTGTGTGTGCACTCACCCACGGGAGACGGGCAGAGACGGTGCTGTGTGGATCTGGCTATGTCCACTGACCCCCGGTAGATGGGCATGCAGGGCGCAGTACGGATCTGGCTGTGTCCACGCACCCACAGCAGGCGGTCAGCCAGGGCGCAGTGCGGATCTGGCTGTGTCCACTGACCCACGGCAGACGGGCAGGCAGGGCGCAGTACGGATCTGGCTGTGTCCACGCACCCACAGCAGGCGGTCAGCCAGGGCGCAGTGCGGATCTGGCTGTGTCCACTGACCCACGGCAAACGGGCAGGCAGGGCGAAGTACGGATCTGGCTGTGTCCACTCACCCACGGCAGGCGGTCAGGCAGGGCGCAGTGCGGATCTGGCTGTGTCCACTCACCCACGGCAGGCGGTCAGGCAGGGCGTTGTGCGGATCTGGCTGTGTCCACTCACCCACGGCAGACGGGCAGGCAGGGCGCAGTGCGGATATGGCTGTGTCCACTCGCCCACGGGAGACGGGCAGGCAGGGCGCAGTGCGGATATGGCTGTGTCCATTCGCCCACGGGAGACGGGCAGGCAGGGCGCAGTGCGGATCTGGCCGTGTCCACTCACCCACGGGAGACCGGCAGGCAGTGCGCAGTGCGGATCTGGCTGTGTCCACTCACCCACGGGAGACGGGCAGGCAGGGCGCAGTGCGGATCCGGCTGTGTCCACTCACCCACGGGAGATGGTCAGAGACGGTGCTGTGTGGATCTGGCTATGTCCACTGACCCACGGCAGACGGGCAGGCAGGGCGCAGTACGGATCTGGCTGTGTCCACTCACCCACGGCAGGCGGTCAGGCAGGGCGCAGTGCGGATCTGGCCGTGTCCACTCACCCACGGCAGGCGGTCAGGCAGGGCGTAGTGCGGATCTGGCTGTGTCCACTCACCCACGGCAGACGGGCAGGCAAGGCGCAGTGCGGATCTTGTGTGTGCAGTCACCCACGGGAGACGGGCAGAGACGGTGCTGTGTGGATATGGCTATGTCCACTGACCCACGGCAGACGGGCGGGCAGGGCGCAGTACGGATCTGGCTATGTCCACTCACCCACGGCAGGCGGTCAGGCAGGGTGCAGTGCGGATCTGGCTGTGTCCACTCACCCACGGGAGACGGGCAGGCAGGGTGCAGTGCGGATCTGGCTGTGTCCACTTACCCATGGGAGACGGGCAGGCAGGGCGCAGTGCGGATCTGGCTGTGTCCACTCACCCACGGGAGACGGGCAGAGACGGTGCTGTGTGGATCTGGCTATGTCCACTGACCAACGGCAGACGGGCGGGCAGGGCGCAGTACGGATCTGGCTGTGTCCACTCACCCACGGCAGGCGGTCAGGGAGGGCGCAGTGCGGATATGGCTGTGTCCACTCACCCACGGCAGACGGTCAGGCAGGGGGCAGTGCGGATCTGGCTGTGTCCACTCACTCACGGGAGACGGGCAGAGACGGTGCTGTGTGGATCTGGCTATGTCCACTGACCCACGGCAGGCGGTCAGGCAGGGCGCAGTGCGGATATGGCTGTGTCCACTCACCCACAGCAGACTGTCAGACAGGGGGCAGTGCGGATCTGGCTGTGTACACTCACCCACGGGAGACGGGCAGGCAGGGCGCAGTGCGGATCTGGCTGTGTACACTAACCCTCGGCAGGCGGGCAGGCAAGGCGCAGTGCGGATCTTGTGTGTGCAGTCACCCACGGGAGACGGGCAGAGACGGTGCTGTGTGGATATGGCTATGTCCACTGACCCACGGCAGACGGGCGGGCAGGGCGCAGTACGGATCTGGCTATGTCCACTCACCCACGGCAGGCGGTCAGGCAGGGTGCAGTGCGGACCTGGCTGTGTCCACTCACCCACGGGAGACGGGCAGGCAGGGCGCACTGCGGATCTGGCTGTGTCCACTCACCCACGGGAGACGGGCAGGCAGGGCGCAGTGCGGATCTGGCTGTGTCCACTCACCCACGGCAGACGGGCAGGCAGGGCGCAGTGCGGATATGGCTGTGTCCACTCACCCACGGCAGACGGTCAGGCAGTGCGCAGTGCGGATCTGGCTGTGTCCACTCACCCACGGGAGACGGGCAGGCAGGCGCAGTGCGGTTCTGGCTGTGTCCACTCACCCACGGGAGACGGGCAGTCAAGGCGCAGTGCGGATCTGGCTGTGTCCACTCACCCACTGGAGACGGGCAGAGAGGGTGCTGTGTGGATCTGGCTATGTCCACTGACCAACGGCAGATGGGCAGGCATTGCGCAGTACGGATCTGGCTGTGTCCACTCACCCACGGCAGGCGGTCAGGCAGTGCGCAGTGCGGATCTGGCTGTGTCCACTCACCCACGGGAGACGGGCAGGCAGGGCGCAGTGCGGATATGGCTGTGTCCACTCACCCACGGCAGACGGTCAGGCAGTGCGCAGTGCGGATCTGGCTGTGTCCACTCACCCACGGCAGACGGGCAGGCAGGGCGCAGTGCGGATATGGCTGTGTCCACTCACCCACGGCAGACGGTCAGGCAGTGCGCAGTGCGGATCTGGCTGTGTCCACTCACCCACGGGAGACGGGCAGGCAGGGCGCAGTGCGGATCTGGCTTTGTCCACTCACCCACGGGAGACGGGCATGCAGGGCGTAGTGCGGATCTGGCTGTGTCCACTCACCCACGGGAGACGGGCAGGAAGGGCGCAGGGCGGATCTGGCTGTGTCCACTAACCCACGGGAGATGGGCAGAGACGGTGCTGTGTGGATCTGGCTATGTCCACTGACCCACGGCAGACGGGCAGGCAGGGCGCAGTACGGATCTGGCTGTGTCCACTCACCCACGGCAGGCGGTCAGGCAGGGCGCAGTACGGACCTGGCTGTGTCCACTCACCCACGGGAGACGGGCAGGCAGGGCGCACTGCGGATCTGGCTGTGTCCACTCACCCACGGGAGACGGGCAGGCAGGGCGCAGTGCGGATCTGGCTGTGTCCACTCACCCACGGCAGACGGGCAGGCAGGGCGCAGTGCGGATCTCGCTGTGTCCACTCGCCCACGGGAGACGGGCAGGCAGGGCGCAGTGTGGATCTGGCTGTGACCTATCGCCCACGGCAGACGGGCAGGCAGGGCGCAGTGCGGATCTGGCTGTGTCCACTCACCCACGGGAGATGGGCAGGCAGGGCGCAGTGCGGATCTGGCTGTGTCCACTCACACACGGCCGACGGTCATGCAGGGCGCAGTGCGGATCTGGCTGTGTCCACTCAGCCACGGCAGGCGGTCAGGCAGGGCGCAGTGCGAATCTGGATGTTTCCACGCACCCACAGCAGGCGGTCAGTCAGGGCGCAGTGCGGATCTGGCTGTGTCCACTGACCCACGGCAGACGGGCAGGCAGGGCGCAGTACGGATCTTGCTGTGTCCCCAAACCCACGGCAGGCGGTCAGGCAGGGCGCAGTGCGGATCTGGCTGTGTCCACTCACCCACGGCAGGCGGTCAGGCAGGGCGTAGTGCGGATCTGGCTGTGTCCACTCACCCACGGCAGACGGGCAGGCAGGGCGCAGTGCGGATCCGGCTGTGTCCACTCACCCACGGCAGACGGTCAGGCAGGGCGCAGTGCAAATGTGGCTGTGTCCACTTGCCCACGGGAGACGGGCAGGCAGGGCGCAGTGCGGATCTGGCTGTGTCCACTCACCCACGGCAGGCGGTCAGGCAGGGCGCAGTGCGGATCTGGCTGTGTCCACTCGCCCACGAAGACGTGAGGCAGGGCCAGTGCGGATCTGGCTGTGTCCACTCACCTACGGGAGACGGGAAGGCAGGGCGCAGTGCGGATCTGGCTGTGTCCACTCACCCACGGGAGACGGGTAGGCAAGGCGCAGTGCGGATCTGGCTGTGTCCACTCACCCACGGGAGACTGGCTGAGACGGTGCTGTGTGGATCTGGCTATGTCCACTGACCCACGGCAGATGGACAGGCAGGGCGCAGTACGGATCTGGCTGTGTCCACTCACACACGGCAGGCGGTCAGGCAGGGTGCAGTGCGGATCTGGCTGTGTCCACTCACCCACGAGAGACGGGCAGGCAGGGCACAGTGCGGATCTGGCTGTGTCCACTCACCCACGGGAGACGGGCAGGCAGGGCGCAGTGCGGATCTGGCTGTGTCCACTAACCCACAGCAGACGGGCAGGCAGGGCGCAGTGCGGATATGGCTGTGTCCACTCGCCCACGGGAGACGGGCAGGCAGGGCGCAGTGCGGATCTGGCTGTGTCTACTCACCCACGGCAGGCGGTCATGCAGGGCGCAGTGTGGATCTGCCTGTGTCCACTCACCCACGAGAGACGGGCAGGCAGGGCACAGTGCGGATCTGGCTGTGTCCACTCACCCACGGGAGACGGGCAGGCAGGGCGCAGTGCGGATCTGGCTGTGTCCACGCACCCACGGCAGGTGGTCAGGCAGGGCGTAGTGCGGATCTGGCTGTGTCCACTCACCCAGGGCAGGCGGGCAGGCAGGGCGCAGTGCGGATCTGGCTGTGTCCACTCACCCACGGCAGGCGGTCAGGCAGGGCGCAGTGCGGATCTGGCTGTGTCCACTCGCCCACGAAGACGTGAGGCAGGGCCAGTGCGGATCTGGCTATGTCCACTCACCCACGGGAGACGGGCAGGCAGGGCGCAGTGCGGATCTGGCTGTGTCCACTCACCCACGGGAGACTGGCTGAGACGGTGCTGTGTGGATCTGGCTATGTCCACTGACCCACGGCAGACGGACAGGCAGGGCACAGTACGGATCTGGCTGTGTCCACTCACCCACGGCAGGCGGTCAGGCAGGGTGCAGTGCGGATCTGGCTGTGTCCACTCACCCACGAGAGACGGGCAGGCAGGGCACAGTGCGGATCTGGCTGTGTCCACTCACCCACGGGAGACGGGCAGGCAGGGCGCAGTGCGGATCTGGCTGTGTCCACTAACCCACAGCAGACGGGCAGGCAGGGCGCAGTGCGGATATGGCTGTGTCCACTCGCCCACGGGAGACGGGCAGGCAGGGCGCAGTGCGGATCTGGCTGTGTCTACTCACCCACGGCAGGCGGTCAGGCAGGGCGCAGTGCGGATCTGGCTGTGTCCACTTACCCACGAGAGACGGGCAGGCAGGGCACAGTGCGGATCTGGCTGTGTCCACTCACCCACGGGAAACGGGCAGGCAGGGCACAGTGCGGATCTGGCTGTGTCCACTCACCCACGGCAGGCGGTCAGGCAGGGCGCAGTGCGGATCTGGCTGTGTCCACTCACCCACGGCAGACGGTCAGGCAGTGCGCCGTGCGGATCTGGCTGTGTCCACGCACCCACGGCAGACGGGCAGGCAGGGCGCAGTGCGGATCTGGCTGTGTCCACTCACACACGGCAGACGGTCAGGCATGGCGCAGTGCGGATCTGGCTGTGTCCAGGCACCCACAGCAGGCGGTCAGCCAGGGCGCAGTGCGGATCTGGCTGTGTCAACTGACCGACGGCACACGGGCAGGCAGGGCGCAGTACGGATCTGGCTGTGTCCACTCACCCACGGCAGGCGGTCAGGCAGGGCGCAGTGCGGATCTGGCTGTGTCCACTCACCCACGGCAGGCGGTCAGGCAGGGCGTAGTGCGGATCTGGCTGTGTCCAGGCACCCACGGCAGACGGGCAGGCAGGGCGCAGTGCGGATCCGGCTGTGTCCACTCACCCACGGGAGATGGGCAGAGACGGTGCTGTGTGGATCTGGCTATGTCTACTGACCCACGGCAGACGGGCAGGCAGGGCGCAGTACGGATCTAGCTGTGTCCACTCACCCACGGCAGGCGGTCAGGCAGGGCGTAGTGCGGATCTGGCTGTGTTCACTCACCCACGTCAGGCTGTCAGGCAGGGCGCAGTGCGGATCTGGCTGTGTCCACTCACCCACGGCAGGCGGTCAGGCAGGGAGCAATGTGGATCTGGCTGTGTCCACTCACACATGGCAGGCAGTCAGGCAGGGCATAGTGCGGATCTGGCTGTGTCCACTCACCCACGGCAGACGGGCAGGCAGGGTGCAGTGCGGATCCGGCTGTGTCCACTCACCCACGGGAGATGGGCAGAGACGGTGCTGTGTGGATCTGGCTATGTCCACTGACCCACGGCAGACGGGCAGGCAGGGCGCAGTACGGATCTGGCTGTGTCCACTCACCCACGGCAGGCGGTCAGGCAGGGCGCAGTGCGGATCTGGCCGTGTCCACTCACCCACGGCAGGCGGTCAGGCAGGGCGTAGTGCGGATCTGGCTGTGTCCACTCACCCACAAGAGACGGGCAGGCAAGGCGCAGTGTGGATCTGGCTGTGTTCACTCACCCACGGGAGATGGGCAGAGACGGTGCTGTGTGGATCTGGCTATGTCCACTTACCCACGGCAGGCGGGCAGGCAGGGCGCAGTACGGATCTGGCTGTGTCCACTCACCCACGGGAGACGGGCAGGCAGGGTGCAATGCGGATTTGGCTGTGTCCACTCACCCACGGGAGACGGGCAGGCAGGGCGCAGTGCGGATCTGGCTGTGTCCACTCGCCCACGGGACACGGGCAGGCAGGGCGCAGTGCGGATCTGGCTGTGTCCACTCACCCACGGGAGACGGGCAGGCAGGGCGCAGTGCAGATCTGGCTGTGTCCACTCACCAACGGGAGACGGGCAGGCAGGGCGCAGTGCGGATCCGGCTGTGTCCACTCACCCACGGGAGATGGGCAGAGACGATGCTGTGTGGATCTGGCTATGTCCACTGACCCACGGCAGACGGGCAGGCAGGGCGCAGTACGGATCTGGCTGTGTCCACTCACCCACGGCAGGCGGACAGGCAGGGCGCAGTGCGGGTCTGGCTGTGTCCACTCACCCACGGCAGGAGGTCAGGCAGGGCGTAGTGCGGATCTGGCTGTGTCCACCCACCCACGGCAGACGGGCAGGCAGGGCGCAGTGTGGATCTGGCTGTGTCCACTTACCCACGGCAGATGGTCAGGCAGGGCGCAGTGCGGATCTGGCTGTGTCCACTCACGAAGGGCAGACCGGCAGGCAGGGCGCAGTGCGGATCTGGCTGTGTCCACTCGCCCACGGGAGACGGGCAGGCAGGGCGCAGTACGGATCTGGCTGTGTCCACTAACCCACGGCAGGCGGTCAGGCAGGGCGCAGTGCGGATCTGGCTGTGTCCACTCACCCACGGCAGACGGTCAGGCAGGGCGCAGTGCGGATCTGGCTGTATCCACTCACCCACGGCAGGCGGTCAGGCAGGGCGCAGTGTGGATCTGGCTGTGTCCACGCACCCACAGCAGGCGGTCAGCCAGGGCGCAGTGCGGATCTGGCTGTGTCCACTGACCCACGGCAGACGGGCAGGCAGGGCGCAGTTCGGATCTAGCTGTGTCCACTCACCCACGGCAGGCGGTCAGGCAGGGCGCAGTGCGTATCTGGCTGTGTCCACTCACCCACGGCAGGCGGTCAGGCAGGGCGTAGTGCGGATCTGGCTGTGTACACTCATTCACGGCAGACGGGCAGGCAGGGCGCAGTGCAGATGTGGCTGTGTCCACTTGCCCACGGGAGACGGGCAGGCAGGGCGCAGTGCGGATCTGGCTGTGTCCACTCACCCACGGCAGGCGGTCAGGCAGGGCGCAGTGCGGATCTGGCTGTGTCCACTCGCCCACGAAGACGTGAGGCAGGGCCAGTGCGGATCTGGCTGTGTCCACTCACCCACGGGAGACGGGCAGGCAGGGCGCAGTGCGGATCTGGCTGTGTCCACTCACCCACGGGAGACGGGTAGGCAAGGCGCACTGCGGATCTGGCTGTGTCCACTCACCCACGGGAGACTGGCTGAGTCGGTGCTGTGTGGATCTGGCTATGTCCACTGACCCACGGCAGACGGACAGGCAGGGCGCAGTTCGGATCTGGCTGTGTCCACTCACCCACGGCAGGCGGTCAGGCAGGGTGCAGTGCGGATCTGGCTGTGTCCACTCACCCACGAGAGACGGGCAGGCAGGGCGCAGTGCGGATCTGGCTGTGTCCACTCACCCACGGGAGACGGGCAGGCAGGGCGCAGTGCGGATCTGGCTGTGTCCACTAACCCACAGCAGACGGGCAGGCAGGGCGCAGTGCGGATATGGCTGTGTCCACTCGCCCACGGGAGACGGGCAGGCAGGGCGCAGTGCGGATCTGGCTGTGTCTACTCACCCACGGCAGGCGGTCAGGCAGGGCGCAGTGCGGATCTGGCTGTGTCCACTCACCCACGAGAGACGGGCAGGCAGGGCACAGTGCGGATCTGGCTGTGTCCACTCACCCACGGGAGACGGGCAGGCAGGGCGCAGTGCGGATCTGGCTGTGTCCACGCACCCACGGCAGGTGGTCAGGCAGGGCGTAGTGCGGATCTGGCTGTGTCCACTCACCCACGGCAGACGGTCAGGCAGGGCGCAGTGCGGATCTGGCTGTGTCCACTCGCCCACGGCAGACGGGCAGGCAGGGCGCAGTGCGGATCTGGCTGTGTCCACTCACACACGGGAGACGGGCAGGCAGGGCGCAGTGCGGTTTTGGCTGTGTCCACTCACTCACAGTAGATGGGCAGGCAGGTCGCAGTGCGGATCTGGCTGTGTACACTCACCCACGGGAGACGGGCAGGCAGGGCGCAGTGCGGATCTGGCTGTGTCCACTCACCCACAACAGACGGGCAGGCAGGGCGCAGAGCGGATCCGGGTGTGACCACTCACCCACGGGAGATGGGCAGAGACGGTGCTGTGTGGATCTGGCTATGTCCACTGTCCCACGGCAGACGGGCAGGCAGGGCGCAGTACGGATCTGGCTGTGTCCACTCGCCCACAGGAGACGGGCAGGCAGGGCGCAGTGCGTATTTGGCTGTGTCCACTCGCCCACGGGAGACGGGCAGGCAGTGCGCAATGCGGATCTGGCTGTGTCCACTCACCCACGGCAGGCGGTCAGGCAGGGTGCTGTGCGGATCTGGCTATGTCCACGCACCCACAGCAGGCTGTCAGCCAGGGCGCAGTGCGGATCTGGCTGTGTCCAGACACCCACGGCAGACGGTCAGGCAGGGTGCAGTACGGATCTGGCAGTGTCCACTCACTTACGGCAGACGGGCAGGCAGGGCGCAGTGTGGATCTGGCTGTGTCCACTCACCCACGGCAGACGGTCAGGCAGGGCGCAGTGCGGATCTGGCTGTGTCCACTCACCCACGGCAGACGGGCAGGCAGGGCGCAGTGCAGATCTGGCTGTGTCCACTCGCCCACGGGAGACGGGCAGACAGGGCGCAGTGCGGATCTGGCTGTGTCCACTCACCCACGGCAGGCGGTCAGGCAGGGCGCAGTGCGGATATGGCTGTGTCCACTCACCCACGGCAGACGGTCAAGCAGTGCGCAGTGCGGATCTGGCTGTGTCCACTCACCCAAGGGAAACGGGCAGGCAGGGCGCAGTGCGGTTCTGGCTGTGTCCACTCACCCACGGGAGACGGGTAGTCAAGGCGCAGTGCGGATCTGGCTGTGTCCACTCACCCACTGGAGACTGGCAGAGAGGGTGCTGTGTGGATCTGGCTATGTCCACTGACCCACGGCAGATGGGCAGGCAGGGCGCAGTACGGATCTGGCTGTGTCCACTCACCCACGGCAGGCGGTCAGGCAGGGTGCAGTGCGGATCTGGCTGTGTCCACTCACCCACGGGAGACGGGCAGGCAGGGCGCAGTGCGGATCTGGCTGTGTCCACTCACCCACGGGAGACGGGCATGCAGGGCGCAGTGCGCATCTGGCTGTGTCCACTCTCCCACGGGAGACGGGTAGGAAGGGTGCAGTGCGGATCTGGCTGTGTCCACTCACCCACGGGAGACGGGCAGGAAGGGCGCAGGGCGGATCTGGCTGTGTCCACTAACCCACGGGAGATGGGCAGAGACGGTGCTGTGTGGATCTGGCTATGTCCACTGACCCACGGCAGACGGGCAAGCAGGGCGCAGTACGGATCTGGCTGTGTCCATTCACACACGGCAGGCGGTCAGGCAGGGCGCAGTACGGACCTGGCTGTGTCCACTCACCCACGGGAGACGGGCAGGCAGGGCGCACTGCGGATCTGGCTGTGTCCACTCACCCACGGGAGACGGGCAGGCAGGGCGCAGTGCGGATCTGGCTGTGTCCACTCACCCACGGCAGACGGGCAGGCAGGGTGCAGTGCGGATATGGCTGTGTCCACTCACCCACGGCAGACGGTCAGGCAGTGCGCAGTGCGGATCTGGCTGTGTTCACTCACCCACGGGAGACGGGCAGGCAGGGCGCAGTGCGGTTCTGGCTGTGTCCACTCACCCACGGGAGACGGGCAGTCAAGGCACAGTGCGGATCTGGCTGTGTCCACTCACCCACTGGAGACGGGCAGAGAGGGTGCTGTGTGGATCTGGCTATGTCCACTGACCCACGGCAGATGGGCAGGCAGTGCGCAGTACGGATCTTGCTGTGTCCACTCACCCACGGCAGGCGGTCAGGCAGGGTGCAGTGCGGATCTGGCTGTGTACACTCATTCACGGCAGACGGGCAGGCAGGGCGCAGTGTGGATCTGGCTGTGTCCACTCACCCACGGGAGACGGGTAGGAAGGGCGCAGTGCGGATCTGGCTTTGTCCACTCACCCACGGCAGGCGGTCAGGCAGGGTGCAGTGCGGATCTGGCTGTGTCCACTCACCCACGGGAGACGGGCAGGCAGGGCGCAGTGCGGATCTGGCTGTGTCCACTCACCCACGGCAGACGGTCAGGCAGGGCGCAGTGCGGATCTGGCTGTGTCCACTCACCCACGGGAGACGGGCAGGCAGGGTGCAGTGCGGATCTGGCTGTGTCCACTCACCCACGGGAGACGGGCAGGCAGGGCGCAGTGCGGATCTGGCTGTGTCCACTCACCCACGGGAGACGGGCAGGCAGGGCGCAGAGCGGATCCGGCTGTGTCCACTCACCCACGGGAGATGGGCAGAGACGGTGCTGTGTGGATCTGGCTATGTCCACTGTCCCACGGCAGACTGGCAGGCAGGGCGCAGTACGGATCTGGCTGTGTCCACTCACCCACGGCAGGCGGACAGGCAGGGCGCAGTGCGGAACTAGCTGTGTCCACTCACCCACGGCAGGTGGTCAGGCAGGGCGTAGTGCGGATCTGGCTGTGTCCACTCACCCACGGCAGACGGGCAGGCAGGGCGCAGTGTGGATCTGGCTGTGTCCACTCACCCACGGCAGACGGTCAGGCAGGGCGCAGTGCGGATCTGGCTGTGTCCACTCACCAACGGCAGACGGGTAGGCAGGGCGCAGTACGGATCTAGCTGTGTCCACTCACCCACGGCAGGCGGTCAGGCAGGGCGCAGTGCGGATCTGGCCGTGTCCACTCACCCACGGCAGGCGGTCAGGCAGGGCGTAGTGCGGATCTGGCTGTGTCCACTCACCCACAAGAGACGGGCAGGCAAGGCGCAGTGTGGATCTGGCTGTGTTCACTCACCCACGGGAGATGGGCAGAGACGGTGCTGTGTGGATCTGGCTATGTCCACTTACCCACGGCAGGCGGGCAGGCAGGGCGCAGTACGGATCTGGCTGTGTCCACTCACCCACGGGAGACGGGCAGGCAGGGTGCAATGCGGATTTGGCTGTGTCCACTCACCCACGGGAGACGGGCAGGCAGGGCGCAGTGCGGATCTGGCTGTGTCCACTCGCCCACGGGACACGGGCAGGCAGGGCGCAGTGCGGATCTGGCTGTGTCCACTCACCCACGGGAGACGGGCAGGCAGGGCGCAGTGCAGATCTGGCTGTGTCCACTCACCAACGGGAGACGGGCAGGCAGGGCGCAGTGCGGATCCGGCTGTGTCCACTCACCCACGGGAGATGGGCAGAGACGATGCTGTGTGGATCTGGCTATGTCCACTGACCCACGGCAGACGGGCAGGCAGGGCGCAGTACGGATCTGGCTGTGTCCACTCACCCACGGCAGGCGGACAGGCAGGGCGCAGTGCGGGTCTGGCTGTGTCCACTCACCCACGGCAGGAGGTCAGGCAGGGCGTAGTGCGGATCTGGCTGTGTCCACCCACCCACGGCAGACGGGCAGGCAGGGCGCAGTGTGGATCTGGCTGTGTCCACTTACCCACGGCAGATGGTCAGGCAGGGCGCAGTGCGGATCTGGCTGTGTCCACTCACGAAGGGCAGACCGGCAGGCAGGGCGCAGTGCGGATCTGGCTGTGTCCACTCGCCCACGGGAGACGGGCAGGCAGGGCGCAGTACGGATCTGGCTGTGTCCACTAACCCACGGCAGGCGGTCAGGCAGGGCGCAGTGCGGATCTGGCTGTGTCCACTCACCCACGGCAGACGGTCAGGCAGGGCGCAGTGCGGATCTGGCTGTATCCACTCACCCACGGCAGGCGGTCAGGCAGGGCGCAGTGTGGATCTGGCTGTGTCCACGCACCCACAGCAGGCGGTCAGCCAGGGCGCAGTGCGGATCTGGCTGTGTCCACTGACCCACGGCAGACGGGCAGGCAGGGCGCAGTTCGGATCTAGCTGTGTCCACTCACCCACGGCAGGCGGTCAGGCAGGGCGCAGTGCGTATCTGGCTGTGTCCACTCACCCACGGCAGGCGGTCAGGCAGGGCGTAGTGCGGATCTGGCTGTGTACACTCATTCACGGCAGACGGGCAGGCAGGGCGCAGTGCAGATGTGGCTGTGTCCACTTGCCCACGGGAGACGGGCAGGCAGGGCGCAGTGCGGATCTGGCTGTGTCCACTCACCCACGGCAGGCGGTCAGGCAGGGCGCAGTGCGGATCTGGCTGTGTCCACTCGCCCACGAAGACGTGAGGCAGGGCCAGTGCGGATCTGGCTGTGTCCACTCACCCACGGGAGACGGGCAGGCAGGGCGCAGTGCGGATCTGGCTGTGTCCACTCACCCACGGGAGACGGGCAGAGACGGTGCTGTGTGGATCTGGCTATGTCCATTGACCCACGGCAGGCGGTCAGGCAGGGCGCAGTGCGGATATCGCTGTGTCCACTCACACACGGCAGACTGTCAGGCAGGGGGCAGTGCGGATCTGGCTGTGTCCTCTCACCCACGGGAGACGGGCAGGCAGGGCGCAGTGCGGATCTGGCTGTGTCCACTCACCCACAGGAGACGGGCAGGCAAGGCGCAGTGCGGATCTGGCTGTGTCCACTCGCCACGGGAGACGGGCAGGCAGGGCGCAGTGCGGATCTGGCCGTGTCCACTCACCCACGGCAGGCGGTCAGGAAGGGCGCAGTGCGGATCTGGCTGTGTCCACGCACCAACAGCAGGCGGTCAGCCAGGGCGCAGTGCGGATCTGGCTGTGTCCACTCACCCACGGCAGGCGGTCAGGCAGGGCCAGTGCGGATATGGCTGTGTCCACTCACCCACGGCAGACGGTCAGGCAGGGCGCAGTGCGGATCTGGCTTTGTCCACACACCCACGGGAGACGGGCAGGCAGGGCGCAGTGCGGATCTGGCTGTGTCCACTCACCCACGGGAGACGGGCAGGCAAGGCGCAGTGCGGATCTTGTGTGTGCACTCACCCACGGGAGACGGGCAGAGACGGTGCTGTGTGGATCTGGCTATGTCCACTGACCCACGGCAGACGGGCGGGCAGGGCGCAGTATGGATCTGGCTGTGTCCACTCACCCACGGCAGGCGGTCAGGCAGGGTGCAGTGCGGATCTGGCTGTGTCCACTCACCCACGGGAGACGGGCAGGCAGGGCGCAGTGCGGATCTGGCTGTGTCCACTCACCCACGGGAGACGGGCAGGCAGGGCGCAGTGCGGATATGGCTGTGTCCACTCACCCACGGGAGACGGGCATAGACGGTGCTGTGTGGATCTGGCTATGTCCACTGTCCCACGGCAGACGGGCGGGCAGGGCGCAGTACGGATCTGGCTGTGTCCACTCACCCACGGCAGGCGGTCAGGGAGGGCGCAGTGTGGATATTGCTGTGTCCACTCACCCACGGCAGACGGTCAGGCAGGGGGCAGTGCGGATCTGGCTGTGTCCACTCACCCACGGCAGGCGGTTAGGCAGGGCCAGTGCGGATATGGCTGTGTCCACTCACCCACGGCAGACGGTTAGGCAGGGCGCAGTGCGGATCTGGCTTTGTCCACACACCCACGGGAGACGGGAAGGCAGGGCGCAGTGCGGATCTGGCTGTGTCCACTCACCCACGGGAGACGGGCAGGCAAGGCGCAGTGCGGATCTTGTGTGTGCACTCACCCACGGGAGACGGGCAGAGACGGTGCTGTGTGGATCTGGCTATGTCCACTGACCCACGGCAGACGGGCGGGCAGGGCACAGTACGGATCTGGCTGTGTCCACTCAACCACGGCAGGCGGTCAGGCAGGGTGCAGTGCGGATATGGCTGTGTCCACTCACCCACGGAAGACGGGCAGGCAGGGCGCAGTGCGGATCTGGCTGTGTCCACTCACCCACGGGAGACGGGCAGGCAGGGCGCAGTGCGGATCTGGCTGTGTCCACTCACCCACGGGAGACGGGCAGAGACTGTGCTGTGTGGATCTGGCTATGTCCACTGTCCCACGGCAGACGGGCGGGCAGGGCGCAGTACGGATCTGGCTGTGTCCACTCACCCACGGCAGGCGGTCAGGGAGGGCGCAGTGTGGATATTGCTGTGTCCACTCACCCACGGCAGACGGTCAGGCAGGGGGCAGTGCGGATCTGGCTGTGTCCACTCACCCACGGGAGACGGGCAGAGACGGTGCGGTGTGGATCTGGCTATTTCCACTGACCCACGGCAGGCAGTCAGGCAGGGCGCAGTGCGGATCTGGCTGTGTCCACTCACCCACGGCAGACGGTCAGGCAGGGCGCAGTGCGGATCTGGCTGTGTCTACTCACCCACGGCTGGCGGTCAGGCAGGGCGCAGTGCGGATCTGGCTGTGTCCACGCACCCACGGCAGGCGGTCAGCCAGGGCGCAGTGCGGATCTGGCTGTGTCCACTGACCCACGGCAGATGGGCAGGCAGGGCGCAGTGCGGATCTGGCTGTGTCCACTCACCCACGGGAGACGGGCAGTCAGGGTGCAGTGCGGATTTGACTGTGTCCACTCACCCACGGCAGGCGGTCAGGCAGGGCGCAGTGCGGATCTGGCTGTGTCCACTCACCCACGGCAGACGGGCAGGCAGGGCGCAGTGCGGATCTGGCTGTGTCCACTGACCCACGGCAGACGGTCAGGCAGGGCGTAGTGCGGATCTGGCTGTGTCCACTCACCCACGGCAGACGGGCAGGCAGGGCGCAGTGCGGATCTGGCTGTGTCCACTCACCCACGGGAGACGGGCAGGCAGGGCGCAGTGCGGATCCGGCATGTCCACTCACCCACGGGAGATGGGCAGAGACGGTGCTGTGTGGATCTGGCTATGTCCACTGACCCACGGCAGACGGGCAGGAAGGGCGCAGTACGTGTCTGGCTGTGTCCACTCAGCCACGGCAGACGGGCAGGCAGAGCGCAATGCAGATCTGGCTGTGTCCACTCACCCACGGCAGACGGTCAGGCAGGGCGCATGGCGGATCTGGCTGTGTCCAATCACCCACGGCAGATGGGCAGGCAGGGCGCAGTACGGATCTGGCTGTGTCCACTCGCCCACGGGAGACGGGCAGGCACGGCGCAGTGCGGATCTGGCTGTGTCCACTCACACACGGCAGGCTGTCAGGCAGGGCGCAGTGCGGATATGGCTGTGTCCACTCACCCAAGGCAGACGGTCAGGCAGGGCGCCGTGCGGATCTGGCTGTGTCCATTCACCCACGGCAGGCGGTCAGGCTGGGCGCAGTGCGGATCTGGCTGTGTCCACGCACCCACAGCAGGCGGTCAGCCAGGGCGCAGTGCGGATCTGTCTGTGTCCACTCACCCACGGCAGGCGGTCAGGCAGGGCCAGTGCGGATATGGCTGTGTCCACTCACCCATGGCAGACGGTCAGGCAGGGCGCAGTGCGGATCTGGCTGTGTCCACACACCCACGGGAGACGGGCAGGCAGGGCGCAGTGCGGATCTGGCTGTGTCCACTCACCCACGGGAGACGGGCAGGCAAGGCGCAGTGCGGATCTTGTGTGTGCACTCACCCACGGGAGACGGGCAGAGACAGTGCTGTGTGGATCTGGCTATGTCCACTGACCCAAGGCAGACGGGCGGGCAGGGCGCAGTACGGATCTGGCTGTGTCCACTCACCCACGGCAGGCGGTCAGGCAGGGTGCAGTGCGGATCTGGCTGTGTCCACTCACCCACGAGAGACGGGCAGGCAGGGCGCAGTGCGGATCTGGCTGTGTCCACTCACCCACGGGAGACAGGCAGGCAGGGCGCAGTGCGGATCTGGCTGTGTCCACTCACCCACGGGAGACGGGCAGAGACGGTGCTGTGTGGATCAGGCTATGTCCACTGACCCACGGCAGACGGGCGGGCAGGGCGCAGTACGGATCTGGCTGTGTCCACTCACCCACGGCAGGCGGTCAGGGTGGGCGCAGTGCGGATATTGCTGTGTCCACTCACCGACGGCAGACAGTCAGGCAGGGGGCAGTGCGGATCTGGCTGTGTCCACTCACCCACGGGAGACGGGCAGGCACGGCGCAGTGCGGATCTGGCTGTGTCCACTCACACACGGCAGGCTGTCAGGCAGGGCGCAGTGCGGATATGGCTGTGTCCACTCACCACTGCAGACGGTCAGGCAGGGCGCCGTGCGGATCTGGCTGTGTCCACTCACCCACGGCAGGCGGTCAGGCGGGGCGCAGTGCGGATCTGGCTGTGTCCACTCACCCACGGGAGATGGGCAGGCAGGGCGCAGTGCAGATCTGGCTGTGTCCAGTCACCCACGGGAGACGGGCAGGCAGGGCGCAGTGCGTATCTGGCCGTGTCCACTCGCCCACGGGAGACGGGCAGGCAGGGCGCAGTGCGGATCTGGCCGTGTCCACTCACCCACGGGAGACCGGCAGGCAGGGCGCAGTGCGGATCTGGCTGTGTCCACTCACCCACGAGAGACAGGCAGGCAGGGCGCAGTGCGGATCTGGCTGTGTCCACTCACCGACGGGAGACGGGCAGGCAAGGCGCAGTACGGATCTGGCTGTGTACACTCACCCACGGGAGACGGGCAGGCAGGGCGCAGTGCGGATCTGGCTATGTCCACTCACCCACGGGAGACGGGCAGGCAGGGCGCAGTGCGGATCTGGCTGTGTCCACTCGCCCACGGGAGACGGGCAGGCAGGGCGCAGTGCGGATCCGGCTGTGTCCACTCACCCACGGGAGATGGGCAGAGACGGTGCTGTGTGGATCTGGCTATGTCCACTGACCCACGGCAGACGCGAAGGCAGGGCGCAGTATGGATCTGGCTGTGTCCACTCACCCACGGCATGAGGTCAGGCAGGGCGCAGTACGGATCTGGCTGTGTCCACTCACCCACGGCAGACGGGCAAGCAGGGCGCAGTGCGGATCTGGCTGTGTCCAGTCACCCACGGCAGGAGGTCAGGCAGGGCGCAGTACGGATCTGGCTGTGTCCACTCACCCACGGGAGACGGGCAAGCAGGGCGCAGTGCGGATCTGGCTGTGTCCACTCACCCACGGGAGATGGGCAGGCAGGGCGCAGTGCAGATCTGGCTGTGTCCACTCACCCACGGGAGACGGGCAGGCAGGGCGCAGTGCGGATTTGGCTGTGTCCACTCACCCACGGGAGACGGGCAGGCAGGGCGCAGTGCGTATCTGGCTGTGTCCACTCACTCACGGGAGACGGGCAGGCAGGGCGCAGTGCGGATCTGGCCGTGTCCACTCACCCACGGGAGGCGGTCAGGCAGGGCGCAGTGCGGATCTGGCTGTGTCCACGCACCCACAGCAGGCGGTCAGCCAGGGTGCAGTGCGGATCTGGCTGTGTCCACTCACCCACGGCAGGCGGTCAGGCAGGGCCAGTGCGGATATGGCTGTGTCCACTCACCCACGGCAGACGGTCAGGCAGGGCGCAGTGCGGATCTGGCTTTGTCCACAAACCCACGGGAGACGGGCAGGCAGGGCGCAGTGCGGATCTGGCTGTGTCCACTCACCCACGGGAGACGGGCAGGCAAGGCGCAGTGCGGATCTTGTGTGTGCACTCACCCACGGGAGACGGGCAGAGACGGTGCTGTGTGGATCTGGCTATGTCCACTGACCCACGGCAGACGGGCGGGCAGGGCGCAGTACAAATCTGGCTGTGTCCACTCACCCACGGCAGGCGGTCAGGCAGGGTGCAGTGCGGATCTGGCTGTGTCCACTCACCCACGGGAGACGGGCAGGCAGGGCGCAGTGCGGATCTGGCTGTGTCCACTCACCCACGGGTGACGGGCAGGCAGGGCGCAGTGCGGATCTGGCTGTGTCCACTCACCCACGGGAGACGGGCAGAGACGGTGCTGTGTGGATCAGGCTATGTCCACTGACCCACGGCAGACGGGCGGGCAGGGCGCTGTACGGATCTGGCTGTGTCCACTCATCCACGGCAGGCGGTCAGGGAGGGCGCAGTGCGGATATTGCTGTGTCCACTCACCCACGGCAGACGGTCAGGCAGGGGGCAGTGCGGATCTGGCTGTGTCCACTCACCCACGGGAGACGGGCAGGCAAGGCGCAGTGCGTATCTGGCTGTGTCCACTCGCCCATGGGAGACGGGCAGGCACGGCGCAGTGCGGATCTGGCTGTGTCCACTCACACACGGCAGG
Source organism: Microcebus murinus (assembly GCF_040939455.1). Classification (NCBI taxonomy): domain Eukaryota; kingdom Metazoa; phylum Chordata; class Mammalia; order Primates; family Cheirogaleidae; genus Microcebus; species Microcebus murinus. Next base: position 30,600,981 of record NC_134125.1, on the reverse strand, counting down.
CTGTCAGGCAGGGCGCAGTGTGGATATGGCTGTGTCCACTCACCCACGGCAGACGGTCAGGCAGGGCGCCGTGCGGATCTGGCTGTGTCCACTCACCCACGGCAGGCGGTCAGGCAGGGCGCAGTGCGGATCTGGCTGTGTCCACTCACCCACGGGAGATGGGCAGGCAGGGCGCAGTGCAGATCTGGCTGTGTCCAGTCACCCACGGGAGACGGGCATGCAGGGCGCAGTGCGGATTTGGCTGTGTCCACTCACCCACGGGAGACGGGCAGGCAGGGCGCAGTGCGTATCTGGCTGTGTCCACTCGCCCACGGGAGACGGGCAGGCAGGGCGCAGTGCGTATCTGGCTGTGTCCACTCGCCCACGGGAGACGGGCACGCAGGGCGCAGTGCGGATCCGGCTGTGTCCACTCACCCACGGGAGATGGGCAGAGACGGTGCTGTGTGGATCTGGCTATGTCCACTGACCCACGGCAGACGCGAAGGCAGGGCGCAGTACGGATCTGGCTGTGTCCACTCACCCACGGCACGAGGTCAGGCAGGGCACAGTACGGATCTGGCTGTGTCCACTCACCCACGGCAGACGGGCAGGCAGGGCGCAGTACGGATCTGGCTGTGTCCACTCACCCACGGCAGGAGGTCAGGCAGGGCGCAGTACGGATCTGGCTGTGTACACTCACCCACGGCAGACGGGCAGGCAGGGCGCAGTACGGATCTGGCTGTGTCCACTCACCCACGGCAGGCGGTCAGGCAGGGTGCAGTGCGGATCTGGCTGTGTCCACTCACCCACGGGAGACGGGCAAGCAGGGCGCAGTGCGGATCTGGCTGTGTCCACTCACCCACGGGAGATGGGCAGGCAGGGCGCAGTGCAGATCTGGCTGTGTCCACTCACCCACGGGAGACGGGCAGGCAGGGCGCAGTGCGGATCTGGCTGTGTCCACTCACCCACGGGAGACGGGCAGGCAGGGCGCAGTGCGGATCTGGCTGTGTCCACTCGCCCACGGGAGACGGGCAGGCAGGGCGCAGTGCGGATCCGGCTGTGTCCACTCACCCACGATGAGATGGGCAGAGACGGTGCTGTGTGGATCTGGCTATGTCCACTGACCCACGGCAGACGGGAAGGCAGGGCGCAGTACGGATCTGGCTGTGTCCACTCACCCACGGGAGACGGGCAAGCAGGGCGCAGTGCGGATCTGGCTGTGTCCACTCACCTACGGCAGGAGGTCAGGCAGGGCGCAGTACGGATCTGGCTGTGTCCACTCACCCACGGCAGACGGGCAGGCAGGGCGCAGTACGGATCTGGCTGTGTCCACTCACCCACGGGAGACGGGCAAGCAGGGCGCAGTGCGGATCTGGCTGTGTCCACTCACCCACGGGAGATGGGCAGGCAGGGCGCAGTGCAGATCTGGCTGTGTCCACTCACCCACGGGAGACGGGCAGGCAGGGCGCAGTGCGGATTTGGCTGTGTCCACTCACCCACGGGAGACGGGCAGGCAGGGCGCAGTGCGTATCTGGCTGTGTCCACTCGCTCACGGGAGACGGGCAGGCAGGGCGCAGTGCGGATCTGGCCGGGTCCACTCACCCACGGCAGACGGTCAGGCAGGGCGCAGTGCGGATCTGGCTGTGTCCACGCACCCACAGCAGGCGGTCAGCCAGGGCGCAGTGCGGATCTGGCTGTGTCCACTCACCCACGGCAGGCGGTCAGGCAGGGCCAGTGCGGATATGGCTGTGTCCACTCACCCACGGCAGACGGTCAGGCAGGGCGCAGAGCGGATTTGGCTTTGTCCACACACCCACGGGAGACGGGCAGCCAGGGCGCAGTGCGGATCTGGCTGTGTCCACTCACCCACGGGAGACGGGCAGGCAAGGCGCAGTGCGGATCTTGTGTGTGCACTCACCCACGGGAGACGGGCAGAGACGGTGCTGTGTGGATCTGGCTATGTCCACTGACCCACGGCAGACGGGCGGGCAGGGCGCAGTACGGATCTGGCTGTGTACACTCACCTACGGCAGGCGGTCAGGGAGGGCGCAGTGCGGATATTGCTGTGTCCACTCACCCACGGGAGACGGGCAGAGACGGTGCTGTGTGGATCTGGCTATGTCCACTGACCCACGGAAGGCGGTCAGGCAGGGCGCAGTGCGGATATGGCTGTGTCCACTCACCCATGGCAGACTGTAAGGCAGGGGGCAGTGCGGATCTGGCTGTGTCCACTCACCCACGGGAGACGGGCAGGCAGGGCGCAGTGCGGATCTGGCTGTGTCCACTCACCCACGGGACACGGGCAGGCAAGGCGCAGTGCGTATCTGGCTGTGTCCACTCTCCCACGGGAGATGAGCAGGCAGGGCGCAGTGTGGATCTGGCTGTGTCCACTCGCCCACGGAAGACGGGCAGTCAGGGTGCAGTGCGGATTTGGCTGTGTCCACTCACCCACGGCAGGCGGTCAGGCAGGGCGCAGTGCGGATCTGGCTGTGTCCACTCACCCACGGCAGACGGTCAGGCAGGGCGCAGTGCGGATCTGGCTGTGTCCACTCACCCACGGCAGGCGGTCAGGCAGGGCGCAGTGCGGATCTGCCTGTGTCCACGCACCCACAGCAGGCGGTCAGCCAGGGCGCAGTGCGGATCTGGCTGTGTCCACTGACCCACGGCAGACGGGCAGGCAGGGCGCAATGCGGATCTGGCTGTGTCCACTCACCCACGGAAGACGGGCAGTCAGGGTGCAGTGCGGATTTGGCTGTGTCCACTCACCCACGGCAGGCGGTCAGGCAGGGCGCAGTGCGGATCTGGCTGTGTCCACTCACCCACGGCAGACGGTCAGGCAGGGCGCAGTGCGGATCTGGCTGTGTCCACTCACCCACGGGAGATGGGCAGGCAGGGCGCAGTGCGGATCTGGCTGTGTCCACTCACCCACGGCAGACGGTCAGGCAGGGCGTAGTGCGGATCTGGCTGTGTCCACTGACCCACGGCAGACGGGCAGGCAGGGCGCAGTGCGGATCTGGCTGTGTCCACTCACCCATGGGAGACGGGCAGGCAGGGCGCAGTGCGGATCCGGCATGTCCACTCACCCACGGGAGATGGGCAGGCAGAGCGCAGTGCGGATCTGGCTGTGTCCACTCACCCACGGCAGACGGTCAGGCAGGGCGCAGTGCGGATCTGGCTGTGTCCACTCACCCACGGCAGACGGGCTGGCAGGGCGCAGTGCGGATCTGGCTGTGTCCACTCGCCCACGGGAGATGGGCAGGCACGGCGCAGTGCGGATCTGGCTGTGTCCACTCACACACGGCAGGCTATCAGGCAGGGCGCAGTGCGGATATGGCTGTGTCCACTCACCCACGGCAGATGGTCAGGCAGGGCGCCGTGCGGATCTGGCTGTGTCCACTCACCCACGGCAGGCGGTCAGGCTGGGAACAGTGCGGATCTGGCTGTGTCCACGCACCCACAGCAGGCGGTCAGCCAGGGTGCAGTGCAGATCTGTCTGTGTCCACTCACCCACGGCAGGCGGTCAGGCAGGGCCAGTGCGGATATGGCTGTGTCCACTCACCCACGGCAGACGGTCAGGCAGGGCACAGTGCGGATCTGGCTGTGTCCACACACCCACGGGAGACGGGCAGGCAGGGCGCAGTGCGGATCTGGCTGTGTCCACTCACCCACGGGAGACGGGCAGACAAGGCGCAGTGCGGATCTTGTGTGTGCACTCACCCACGGGAATCGGGCAGAGACGGTGCTGTGTGGATCTGGCTATGTCCACTGACCCACGGCAGACGGGCGGGCAGGGAGCAGTACGGATCTGGCTGTGTCCACTCACCCACGGCAGGCGGTCAGGCAGGGTGCAGTGCGGATCTGGCTGTGTCCACTCACCCACGGGAGACGGGCAGGCAGGGCGCAGTGCGGATCTGGCTGTGTACACTCACCCACGGGAGACGGGCAGGCAGGGCGCAGTGCGGATCTTGCTGTGTCCACTCACCCACGGGAGACGGGCAGAGACGGTGCTGTGTGGATCTGGCTATGTCCACTGACCCACGGCAGATTGGCGGGCAGGGCGCAGTACGGATCTGGCTGTGTCCACTCACCCACGGCAGGCGGTCAGGGAGGGCGCAGTGCGGATATTGCGGTGTCCACTCACCCACGGCAGACGGTCAGGCAGGGGGCAGTGCGGATCTGGCTGTGTCCACTCACCCACGGGAGATGGGCAGAGACGGTGCTGTGTGGATCTGGCTATGTCCACTGACCCACGGCAGGCGGTCAGGCAGGGCGCAGTGCGGATATGGCTGTGTCCACTCACCCACGGCAGACTGTCAGGCAGGGGGCAGTGCGGATCTGGCTGTGTCCACTCACCCACGGGAGACGGGCCGGCAGGGCGCAGTGCGGATCTGGCTGTGTCCACTCACCCACGGGAGACGGGCAGGCAATGCGCAGTGCGGATCTGGCTGTGTCCACTCACCCACGGGAGAAGGGCAGGCAGGGCGCAATGCGGATCTGGCTGTGTCCACTCACCCACGGCAGGCGGTCAGGCAGGGCGCAGTGCGGATCTGGCTGTGTCCACGCACCCCACGGCAGGCGGTCAGCCAGAGCGCAGTGCGGATCTGGCAGTGTCCACTGACCCACGGCAGACTGGCAGGCAGGGCGCAGTGCGGATCTGGCTGTGTCCAATCACCCACGGGAGACGGGCAGGCAGGGCGCAGTGCGGATCTGGTTGTGTCCACTCACCCACGGGAGATGGGCAGGCAGGGCGCAGTGAGGATCTGGCTGTGTCCACTCACCCACGGCAGACGGTCAGGCAGGGCGTAGTGCGGATCTGGCTGTGTCCACTCACCCACGGCAGACGGGCAGGCAGGGCGCAGTGCGGATCTGGCTGTGTCCACTCACCCACGTGAGACGGGCAGGCAGGGCGCAGTGCTGATCCGGCATGTCCACTCACCCACGGGAGATGGGCAGAGACGGTGCTGTGTGGATCTGGCTATGTCCACTGACCCACGGCAGACGGGCAGGCAGGGCGCAGTACGGATCTGGCTGTGTCCACTCACCCACGGCAGGCGGTCAGGCAGGGCTCAGTGCGGATCTGGCTGTGTCCACTCACCCACGGCAGGCGGTCAGGCAGGGCGTAGTGCGGATCTGGCTGTGTCCACTCACCCACGGAAGACGGGCAGGCAGGGCGCAGTGCGGATCCGGCTGTGTCCACTCACCCACGGGCGATGGGCAGAGACGGTGATGTGTGGATCTGGCTATGTCCACTGACCCACGGCAGACGGGCAGGCAGGGCGCAGTACGGATCTGGCTGTGTCCACTCACCCACGGCAGGCGGTCAGGCAGGGCGCAGTGCGGATCTGGCTGTGTCCTCTCGCCCACGGGAGACGGGCAGGCAGGGCGCAGTGCCGATCTGGCTGTGTCCACTCACCCACGGCAGGCGGTCAGGCAGGGCGCAGTGCGGATCTGGCTGTGTCCACTCACCCACGGCAGACGGTCAGGCAGGGCACAGTGCGGATCTGGCTGTGTCCACTCACCCACGGCAGGCGGTCAGGCAGGGCGCAGTGCGGATCTGGTTGTGTCCATGCACCCACAGCAGGCGGTCAACCAGGGCGCAGTGCGGATCCGGGTGTGTCCACTCACCCACGGGAGATGGGCAGAGACGGTGCTGTGTGGATCTGGCTATGTCCACTGACCCACGGCAGACGGGCAGGCAGGGCGCAGTACGGATCTGGCTGTGTCCACTCACCCACGGCAGGCGGTCAGGCAGGGCGCAGTGCGGATCTGGCCGTGTCCACTCACCCACGGCAGGCGGTCAGGCAGGGCGTAGTGCGGATCTGGCTGTGTCCACTCACCCACGGCAGGCGGTCAGGCAGGGCGCAGTGCGGATCTGGCTGTGTCCACGCACCCACAGCTGGCGGTCAGCCAGGGCGCAGTGCGGATCTGGCTGTGTCCACTCACACGGCAGGCGGTCAGGCAGGGCCAGTACGGATATGGCTGTGTCCACTCACCCACGGCAGACGGTCAGGCAGTGCGCAGTGCGGATCTGGCTGTGTCCACACACCCACGGGAGACGGACAGGCAGGGCACAGTGCGGATCTGGCTGTGTCCACTCACCCACGGGAGACGGGCAGGCAAGGCGCAGTGCGGATCTTGTGTGTGCACTCACCCACGGGAGACGGGCAGAGACGGTGCTGTGTGGATCTGGCTATGTCCACTGACCCACGGCAGACGGGCGGGCAGGGCGCAGTACGGATCTGGCTGTGTCCACTCACCCACGGCAGGCGGTCAGTTAGGGTGCAGTGCGGATCTGGCTGTGTCCACTCACCCACGGCAGGCGGTCAGGCAGGGCCAGTACGGATATGGCTGTGTCCACTCACCCACGGCAGACGGTCAGGCAGGGCGCTGTGCGGATCTCGCTGTGTCCACACACCCACGGGAGACGGGCAGGCAGGGCGCAGTGCGGATCTGGCTGTGTCCACTCACCCACTGGAGACGGGCAGGCAAGGCGCAGTGCGGATCTTGTGTGTGCACTCACCCACGGGAGACGGGCAGAGACGGTGCTGTGTGGATCTGGCTATGTCCACTGACCCACGGCAGACGGACGGGCAGGGCGCAGTACGGATCTGGCTGTGTCCACTCAAACACGGCAGGCGGTCAGGCAGGGCGCAGTGCGGATCTGGCTGTGTCCACTCACCCACGGCAGACGGTCAGGCAGGGCACAGTGCGGATCTGGCTGTGTCCACTCACCCACGGCAGGCGGTCAGGCAGGGCGCAGTGCGGATCTGGTTGTGTACATGCACCCACAGCAGGCGGTCAACCAGGGCGCAGTGCGGATCCGGCTGTGTCCACTCACCCACGGGAGATGGGCAGAGACGGTGCTGTGTGGATCTGGCTATGTCCACTGACCCACGGCAGACGGGCAGGCAGGGCGCAGTACGGATCTGGCTGTGTCCACTCACCCACGGCAGGCGGTCAGGCAGGGCGCAGTGCGGATCTGGCTGTGTCCACTCACCCACGGCAGGCGGTCAGGCAGGGCGTAGTGCGGATCTGGCTGTGTCCACTCACCCACGGCAGGCGGTCAGGCAGGGCGCAGTGCGGATCTGGCTGTGTCCACGCACCCACAGCTGGCGGTCAGCCAGGGCGCAGTGCGGATCTGGCTGTGTCCACTCACACACGGCAGGCGGTCAGGCAGGGCCAATACGGATATGGCTGTGTCCACTCACCCACGGCAGACGGTCAGGCAGTGCGCAGTGCGGTTCTGGCTGTGTCCACACACCCAAGGGAGACGGGCATGCAGGGCACAGTGCGGATCTGGCTGTGTCCACTCACCCACGGGAGACGGGCAGGCAAGGCGCAGTGTGGATCTTGTGTGTGCACTCACCCACGGGAGACGGGCAGAGACGGTGCTGTGTGGATCTGGCTATGACCACTGACCCACGGCAGACGGGCGGGCAGGGCGCAGTACGGATCTGGCTGTGTCCACGCACCCACAGCAGGCGGTCAGGGAGGGCGCAGTGTGGATATTGCTGTGTCCACTCACCCACGGCAGACGGTCAGGCAGGGGGCAGTGCGGATCTGGCTGTGTCCAATCACCCACGGGAGACGGGCAGAGACGGTGCTGTGTGGATCTGGCTATGTCCACTGACCCACGGCAGGTGGTCAGGCAGGGCGCAGTGCGGATATGGCTGTGTCCACTCACCCATGGCAGACTGTCAGGCAGGGGGCAGTGCGGATCTGGCTGTGTCCACTCACCCACGGGAGACGGGCAGGCAGGGCGCAGTGCGGATCTGGCTGTGTCCACTCACCCACGGGACACGGGCAGGCAAGGCGCAGTGCGGATCTGGCTGTGTCCACTCTCCCACGGGAGATGGGCAGGCAGGGCGCAGTGTGGATCTGGCTGTGTCCACTCGCCCACGGAAGACGGGCAGTCAGGGTGCAGTGCGGATTTGGCTGTGTCCACTCACCCACGGCAGGCGGTCAGGCAGGGCGCAGTGCGGATCTGGCTGTGTCCACTCACCCACGGCAGACGGTCAGGCAGGGCGCAGTGCGGATCTGGCTGTGTCCACTCACCCACGGCAGGCGGTCAGGCAGGGCGCAGTGCGGATCTGGCTGTGTCCACGCACCCACAGCAGGCGGTCAGCCAGGGCGCAGTGCGGATCTGGCTGTGTCCACTGACCCACGGCAGACGGGCAGGCAGGGCGCAGTGCGGATCTGGCTGTGTCCACTCACCCACGGGAGACGGGCAGTCAGGGTGCAGTGCGGATTTGGCTGTGTCCACTCACCCACGGCAGGCGGTCAGGCAGGGCGCAGTGCGGATCTGGCTGTGTCCACTCACCCACGGCAGACGGTCAAACATGGCGCAGTGCGGATCTGGCTGTGTCCACTCACCCACGGGAGATGGGCAGGCAGGGCGCAGTGCGGATCTGGCTGTGTCCACTCACCCACGGCAGACGGTCAGGCAGGGCGTAGTGCGGATCTGGCTGTGTCCACTGACCCACGGCAGACGGGCAGCCAGGGCGCAGTGCGGATCTGGCTGTGTCCACTCACCCACGGGAGACGGGCAGGCAGGGCGCAGTGCGGATCCGGCATGTCCACTCACCCACGGGAGATGGGCAGGCAGAGCGCAGTGCGGATCTGGCTGTGTCCACTCACCCACGGCAGACGGTCAGGCAGGGCGCAGTGCGGATCTGGCTGTGTCCACTCACCCACGGCAGACGGGCTGGCAGGGCGCAGTGCGGATCTGGCTGTGTCCACTCGCCCACGGGAGATGGGCAGGCACGGCGCAGTGCGGATCTGGCTGTGTCCACTCACACACGGCAGGCTATCAGGCAGGGCGCAGTTCGGATATGGCTGTGTCCACTCACCCACGGCAGACGGTCAGGCAGGGCGCCGTGCGGATCTGGCTGTGTCCACACACCCACGGCAGGCGGTCAGGCAGGGCGCAGTGCGGATCTGGCTGTGTCCACGCACCCACAGCAGGCGGTCAGCCAGGGTGCAGTGCAGATCTGTCTGTGTCCTCTCACCCACGGCAGGCGGTCAGGCAGGGCCAGTGCGGATATGGCTGTGTCCACTCACCCACGGCAGACGGTCAGGCAGGGCACAGTGCGGATCTGGCTGTGTCCACACACCCACGGGAGATGGGCAGGCAGGGCGCAGTGCGGATCTGGCTGTGTCCACTCACCCACGGGAGACGGGCAGACAAGGCGCAGTGAGGATCTTGTGTGTGCACTCACCCACGGGAATCGGGCAGAGACGGTGCTGTGTGGATCTGGCTATGTCCACTGACCCACGGCAGACGGGCGGGCAGGGAGCAGTACGGATCTGGCTATGTCCACTCACCGACGGCAGGCGGTCAGGCAGGGTGCAGTGCGGATCTGGCTGTGTCCACTCACCCACGGGAGACGGGCAGGCAGGGCGCAGTGCGGATCTGGCTCTGTACACTCACCCACGGGAGACGGGCAAGCAGGGCGCAGTGCGGATCTGGCTGTGTCCACTCACCCACGGGAGACGGGCAGAGACGGTGCTGTGTGGATCTGGCTATGTCCACTGACCCACGGCAGATTGGCGGGCAGGGCGCAGTACGGATCTGGCTGTGTCCACTCACCCACGGCAGGCGGTCAGGGAGGGCGCAGTGCGAATATTGCGGTGTCCACTCACCCACGGCAGACGGTCAGGCAGGGGGCAGTGCGGATCTGGCTGTGTCCACTCACCCACGGGAGATGGCCAGAGACGGTGCTGTGTGGATCTGGCTATGTCCACTGACCCACGGCAGGCGGTCAGGCAGGGCGCAGTGCGGATATGGCTGTGTCCACTCACCCACGGCAGACTGTCAGGCAGGGGGCAGTGCGGATCTGGCTGTGTCCACTCACCCACGGGAGACGGGCCGGCAGGGCGCAGTGCGGATCTGGCTGTGTCCACTCACCCACGGGAGACGGGCAGGCAATGCGCAGTGCGGATCTGGCTGTGTCCACTCACCCACGGGAGAAGGGCAGGCAGGGCGCAGTGTGGATCTGGCTGTGTCCACTCGCTCACGGGAGACGGGCAGTCAGGGTGCAGTGCGGATTTGGCTGTGTCCACTCACCCACGGCAGGCGGTCAGGCAGGGCGCAGTGCGGATCTGGCTGTGTCCGCTCACCCACGGCAGACGGTCAGGCAGGGCGCAATGCGGATCTGGCTGTGTCCACTCACCCACGGCAGGCGGTCAGGCAGGGCGCAGTGCGGATCTGGCTGTGTCCACGCACCCCACGGCAGGCGGTCAGCCAGAGCGCAGTGCGGATCTGGCTGTGTCCACTGACCCACGGCAGACGGGCAGGCAGGGCGCAGTGCGGATCTGGCTGTGTCCAATCACCCACGGGAGACGGGCAGGCAGGGCGCAGTGCGGATCTGGTTGTGTCCACTCACCCACGGGAGATGGGCAGGCAGGGCGCAGTGCGGATCTGGCTGTGTCCACTCACCCACGGCAGACGGTCAGGCAGGGCGTAGTGCGGATCTGGCTGTGTCCACTCACCCACGGCAGACGGGCAGGCAGGGCGCAGTGCGGATCTGGCTGTGTCCACTCACCCACGTGAGACGGGCAGGCAGGGCGCAGTGCTGATCCGGCATGTCCACTCACCCACGGGAGATGGGCAGAGACGGTGCTGTGTGGATCTTGCTATGTCCACTGACCCACGGCAGACGGGCAGGCAGGGCGCAGTACGGATCTGGCTGTGTCCACTCACCCACGGCAGGCGGTCAGGCAGGGCGCAGTGCGGATCTGGCTGTGTCCACTCACCCACGGCAGGCGGTCAGGCAGGGCGTAGTGCGGATCTGGCTGTGTCCACTCACCCACGGAAGACGGGCAGGCAGGGCGCAGTGCGGATCCGGCTGTGTCCACTCACCCACGGGCGATGGGCAGAGACGGTGATGTGTGGATCTGGCTATGTCCACTGACCCACGGCAGACGGGCAGGCAGGGCGCAGTACGGATCTGGCTGTGTCCACTCACCCACGGCAGGCGGTCAGGCAGGGCGCAGTGCGGATCTGGCTGTGTCCTCTCGCCCACGGGAGACGGGCAGGCAGGGCGCAGTGCCGATCTGGCTGTGTCCACTCACCCACGGCAGGCGGTCAGGCAGGGCGCAGTGCGGATCTGGCTGTGTCCACTCACCCACGGCAGACGGTCAGGCAGGGCACAGTGCGGATCTGGCTGTGTCCACTCACCCACGGCAGGCGGTCAGGCAGGGCGCAGTGCGGATCTGGTTGTGTCCATGCACCCACAGCAGGCGGTCAACCAGGGCGCAGTGCGTATCCGGCTGTGTCTACTCACCCACGGGAGATGGGCAGAGACGGTGCTGTGTGGATCTGGCTATGTCCACTGACCCACGGCAGACGGGCAGGCAGGGCGCAGTACGGATCTGGCTGTGTCCACTCACCCACGGCAGACAGTCAGGCAGGGCGCAGTGCGGATCTGGCCGTGTCCACTCACCCACGGCAGGCGGTCAGGCAGGGCCTAGTGCGGATCTGGCTGTGTCCACTCACCCACGGCCGGCGGTCAGGCAGGGCGCAGTGCGGATCTGGCTGTGTCCACGCACCCACAGCTGGCGGTCAGCCAGGGCGCAGTGCGGATCTAACTGTGTCCACTCACACACGGCAGGCGGTCAGGCAGGGCCAGTACGGATATGGCTGTGTCCACTCACCCACGGCAGACGGTCAGGCAGTGCGCAGTGCGGATCTGGCTGTGTCCACACACCCACGGGAGACGGGCAGGCAGGGCACAGTGCGGATCTGGCTGTGTCCACTCACCCACGGGAGACGGGCAGGCAAGGCGCAGTGCGGATCTTGTGTGTGCACTCACCCACGGGAGACGGGCAGAGACGGTGCTGTGTGGATCTGGCTATGTCCACTGACCCACGGCAGACGGGCGGGCAGGGCGCAGTACGGATCTGGCTGTGTCCACTCACCCACGGCAGGCGGTCAGGTAGGGTGCAGTGCGGATCTGGCTGTGTCCACTCACCCACGGCAGGCGGTCAGGCAGGGCCAGTACGGATATGGCTGTGTCCACTCACCCACGGCAGACGGTCAGGCAGGGCGCTGTGCGGATCTGGCTGTGTCCACACACCCACGGGAGACGGGCAGGCAGGGCGCAGTGCGGATCTGGCTGTGTCCACTCACCCACTGGAGACGGGCAGGCAAGGCGCAGTGCGGATCTTGTGTGTGCACTCACCCACGGGAGACGGGCAGAGACGGTGCTGTGTGGATCTGGCTATGTCCACTGACCCACGGCAGACGGACGGGCAGGGCGCAGTACGGATCTGGCTGTGTCCACTCAAACACGGCAGGAGGTCAGGCAGGGCGCAGTGCGGATCTGGCTGTGTCCACTCACCCACGGCAGACGGTCAGGCAGGGCACAGTGCGGATCTGGCTGTGTCCACTCACCCACGGCAGGCGGTCAGGCAGGGCGCAGTGCGGATCTGGTTGTGTCCATGCACCCACAGCAGGCGGTCAACCAGGGCGCAGTGCGGATCCGGCTGTGTCCACTCACCCACGGGAGATGGGCAGAGACGGTGCTGTGTGGATCTGGCTATGTCCACTGACCCACGGCAGACGGGCAGGCAGGGCGCAGTACGGATCTGGCTGTGTCCACTCACCCACGGCAGGCGGTCAGGCAGGGCGCAGTGCGGATCTGGCCGTGTCCACTCACCCACGGCAGGCGGTCAGGCAGGGCGTAGTGCGGATCTGGCTGTGTCCACTCACCCACGGCAGGCGGTCAGGCAGGGCGCAGTGCGGATCTGGCTGTGTCCACGCACCCACAGCTGGCGGTCAGCCAGGGCGCAGTGCGGATCTGGCTGTGTCCACTCACACACGGCAGGCGGTCAGGCAGGGCCAATACGGATATGGCTGTGTCCACTCACCCACGGCAGACGGTCAGGCAGTGCGCAGTGCGGTTCTGGCTGTGTCCACACACCCACGGGAGACGGGCAGGCAGGGCACAGTGCGGATCTGGCTGTGTCCACTCACCCACGGGAGACGGGCAGTCAAGGCGCAGTGCGGATCTTGTGTGTGCACTCACCCACGGGAGACGGGCAGAGATGGTGCTGTGTGGATCTGGCTATGTCCACTGACCCACGGCAGACGGGCAGGCAGGGCGCAGTACGGATCTGGCTGTGTCCACGCACCCACAGCAGGCGGTCAGCCAGGGCGCAGTGCGGATCTGGCTGTGTCCACTGACCCACGGCAGACGGGCAGGCAGGGCGCAGTACGGATCTGGCTGTGTCCACGCACCCACAGCAGGCGGTCAGCCAGGGCGCAGTGCGGATATGGCTGTGTCCACTCGCCCACGGGTGACGGGCAGGCAGGGCGCAGTGCGGATCTGGCCGTGTCCACTCACCCACGGGAGACCGGCAGGCAGTGCGCAGTGCGGATCTGGCTGTGTCCACTCACCCACGGGAGACGGGCAGGCAGGGCGCAGTGCGGATCCGGCTGTGTCCACTCACCCACGGGAGATGGTCAGAGACGGTGCTGTGTGGATCTGGCTATGTCCACTGACCCACGGCAGACGGGCAGGCAGGGCGCAGTACGGATCTGGCTGTGTCCACTCACCCACGGCAGGTGGTCAGGCAGGGCGCAGTGCGGATCTGGCCGTGTCCACTCACCCACGGCAGGCGGTCAGGCAGGGCGTAGTGCGGATCTGGCTGTGTCCACTCACCCACGGCAGACGGGCAGGCAAGGCGCAGTGCGGATCTTGTGTGTGCACTCACCCACGGGAGACGGGCAGAGACGGTGCTGTGTGGATATGGCTATGTCCACTGACCCACGGCAGACGGGCGGGCAGGGCGCAGTACGGATCTGGCTGTGTCCACTCACCCACGGCAGGCGGTCAGGCAGGGTGCAGTGCGGATCTGGATGTGTCCACTCACCCACGGGAGACGGGCAGGCAGGGTGCAGTGCGGATCTGGCTGTGTCCACTTACCCACGGGAGACGGGCAGGCAGGGCGCAGTGCGGATCTGGCTGTGTCCACTCACCCACGGGAGACGGGCAGAGACAGTGCTGTGTGGATCTGGCTATGTCCACTGACCAACGGCAGACGGGCGGGCAGGGCGCAGTACGGATCTGGCTGTGTCCACTCACCCACGGCAGGCGGTCAGGGAGGGCGCAGTGCGGATATGGCTGTGTCCACTCACCCACGGCAGACGGTCAGGCAGGGGGCAGTGCGGATCTGGCTGTGTCCACTCACTCACGGGAGACGGGCAGAGACGGTGCTGTGTGGATCTGGCTATGTCCACTGACCCACGGCAGGCGGTCAGGCAGGGCGCAGTGCGGATATGGCTGTGTCCACTCACCCATGGCAGACTGTCAGACAGGGGGCAGTGTGGATCTGGCTGTGTACACTCACCCACGGGAGACGGGCAGGCAGGGCGCAGTGCGTATCTGGCTGTGTCCACTCACCCACGAGAGACGGGCCGGCAAGGCGCAGTGCGGATCTGGCTGTGTCCACTCACCCACGGGAGATGGTCAGGCAGGGCGCAGTTCGGCTCTGGCTGTGTCCACTCACCCACGGCAGGCGGTCAGGCAGGGCGTAGTGCGGATCTGGCTGTGTCCACTCACCCACGGCAGGCGGTCAGGCAGGGCGCAGTGCGATTCTGGCGGTGTCCACGCACTCACAGCAGGCGGTCAGCCAGGGTGCAGTGCGGATCTGGCTGTGTCCACTGACCCACGGCAGACGGGCAGGCAAGGCGCATTACGGATCTGGCTGTGTCCACTCATCCACGGCAGGCGGTCAGGCAGTGCGCAGTGCGGATCTGGCTGTGTCCACTCACCCACGGCAGGCGGTCAGGCAGGGCGTAATGCGGATCTGGCTGTGTCCACTAACCCACGGCAGACGGGCAGGCAGGGCGCAGTGCGGATCCGGCTGTGTCCACTCACCCACGGGAGATGGGCAGAGACGGTGATGTGTGGATCTGGCTATGTCCACTGACCCACGGCAGACGGGCAGGCAGGGCGCAGTACGGATCTGGCTGTGTCCACTCACCCACGGCAGGCGGTCAGGCAGGGCGCAGTGCGGATCTGGCTTTGTCCACTCACCCACGGCAGGCGGTCAGGCAGGGCGTAGTGCGGATCTGGCTGTGTCCACTCACCCACGTTAGGCGGTCAGGCAGGGCGCAGTGCGGATCTGGCTGTGTCCACGCACCCACAGCTGGCGGTCAGCCAGGGCGCAGTGCGGATCTGGCTGTGTCCACTCACACACGGCAGGCGGTCAGGCAGGGCCAGTACGGATATGGCTGTGTCCACTCACCCACGGCAGACGGTCAGGCAGTGTGCAGTGCGGTTCTGGCTGTGTCCACACACCCACGGGAGTCGGGCAGGCAGGGCACAGTGCGGATCTGGCTGTGTCCACTCACCCACGGGAGACGGGCAGGCAAGGCGCAGTGCGGATCTTGTGTGTGCACTCACCCACGGGAGACGGGCAGAGACGGTGCTGTGTGGATCTGGCTATGTCCACTGACCCCCGGTAGACGGGCAGGCAGGGCGCAGTACGGATCTGGCTGTGTCCACGCACCCACAGCAGGCGGTCAGCCAGGGCGCAGTGCGGATCTGGCTGTGTCCACTGACCCACGGCAGACGGGCAGGCAGGGCGCAGTACGGATCTGGCTGTGTCCACGCACCCACAGCAGGCGGTCAGCCAGGGCGCAGTGCGGATCTGGCTGTGTCCACTGACCCACGGCAAACGGGCAGGCAGGGCGAAGTACGGATCTGGCTGTGTCCACTCACCCACGGCAGGCGGTCAGGCAGGGCGCAGTGCGGATCTGGCTGTGTCCACTCACCCACGGCAGGCGGTCAGGCAGGGCGTTGTGCGGATCTGGCTGTGTCCACTCACCCACGGCAGACGGGCAGGCAGGGCGCAGTGCGGATATGGCTGTGTCCACTCGCCCACGGGAGACGGGCAGGCAGGGCGCAGTGCGGATATGGCTGTGTCCACTCGCCCACGGGAGACGGGCAGGCAGGGCGCAGTGCGGATCTGGCCGTGTCCACTCACCCACGGGAGACCGGCAGGCAGTGCGCAGTGCGGATCTGGCTGTGTCCACTCACCCACGGGAGACGGGCAGGCAGGGCGCAGTGCGGATCCGGCTGTGTCCACTCACCCACGGGAGATGGTCAGAGACGGTGCTGTGTGGTCTGGCTATGTCCACTGACCCACGGCAGACGGGCAGGCAGGGCGCAGTACGGATATGGCTGTGTCCACTCACCCACGGCAGGCGGTCAGGCAGGGCGCAGTGCGGATCTGGCCGTGTCCACTCACCCACGGCAGGCGGTCAGGCAGGGCGTAGTGCGGATCTGGCTGTGTCCACTCACCCACGGCAGACGGGCAGGCAAGGCGCAGTGCGGATCTTGTGTGTGCAGTCACCCACGGGAGACGGGCAGAGACGGTGCTGTGTGGATATGGCTATGTCCACTGACCCACGGCAGACGGGCGGGCAGGGTGCAGTACGGATCTGGCTATGTCCACTCACCCACGGCAGGCGGTCAGGCAGGGTGCAGTGCGGATCTGGGTGTGTCCACTCACCCACGGGAGACGGGCAGGCAGGGTGCAGTGCGGATCTGGCTGTGTCCACTTACCCATGGGAGACGGGCAGGCAGGGCGCAGTGCGGATCTGGCTGTGTCCACTCACCCACGGGAGACGGGCAGAGACGGTGCTGTGTGGATCTGGCTATGTCCACTGACCAACGGCAGACGGGCGGGCAGGGCGCAGTACGGATCTGGCTGTGTCCACTCACCCACGGCAGGCGGTCAGGGAGGGCGCAGTGCGGATATGGCTGTGTCCACTCACCCACGGCAGACGGTCAGGCAGGGGGCAGTGCGGATCTGGCTGTGTCCACTCACTCACGGGAGACGGGCAGAGACGGTGCTGTGTGGATCTGGCTATGTCCACTGACCCACGGCAGGCGGTCAGGCAGGGCGCAGTGCGGATATGGCTGTGTCCACTCACCCACGGCAGACTGTCAGACAGGGGGCAGTGCGGATCTGGCTGTGTACACTCACCCACGGGAGACGGGCAGGCAGGGCGCAGTGCGGATCTGGCTGTGTCCACTCACCCACGGGAGACGGGCAGGCAAGGCGCAGTGCGGATCTTGCTGTGTCCACTCACCCACGGGAGATGGTCAGGCAGGGCGCAGTGCGGCTCTGGCTGTGTCCAGTCACCCACGGCAGGCGGTCAGGCAGGGCGTAGTGCGGATCTGGCTGTGTCCACTCACCCACGGCAGGCGGTCAGGCAGGGCGCAGTGCGATTCTGGCGGTGTCCACGCACTCACAGCAGGCGGTCAGCCAGGGTGCAGTGCGGATCTGGCTGTGTCCACTGACCCACGGCAGACGGGCAGGCAAGGCGCATTACGGATCTGGCTGTGTCCACTCATCCACGGCAGGCGGTCAGGCAGGGCGCAGTGTGGATCTGGCTGTGTCCACTCACCCACGGCAGGCGGTCAGGCAGGGCGTAGTGCGGATCTGGCTGTGTCCACTAACCCACGGCAGATGGGCAGGCAGGGCGCAGTGCGGATCCGGCTTTGTCCACTCACCCACGGGAGATGGGCAGAGACGGTGATGTGTGGATCTGGCTATGTCCACTGACCCACGGCAGACGGGCAGGCAGGGCGCAGTACGGATCTGGCTGTGTCCACTCACCTACGGCAGGCGGTCAGGCAGGGCGCAGTGCGGATCTGGCTTTGTCCACTCACCCACGGCAGGCGGTCAGGCAGGGCGTAGTGCGGATCTGGCTGTGTCCACTCACCCACGGCAGACGGGCAGGCAGGGCGCAGTGTGGATCTGGCTGTGTCCACTCACCCATGGTAGACGGTCAGGCAGGGCACAGTGCGGATCTGGCTGTGTCCACTCACCCACGGCAGACGGGCAGGCAGGTCGCAGTGCGGATGTGGCTGTGTCCACTCGCCCACGGGAGACTTGCAGGCAGGGCGCAGTGCGGATCTGGCTGTGTCCACTCACCAACGGCATGCGGTCAGGCAGGGCGCAGTGCGGATCTGGCTGTGTCCACTCACCCATGGCAGACGGTCAGGCAGGGCGCAGTGCGGATCTGGCTGTATCCACTCACCCACGGCAGGCGGTCAGGCAGGGCGCAGTGCAGATATGGCTGTGTCCACGCACCCACAGCAGGCGGTCAGCCAGGGCGCAGTGCAGATATGGCTGTGTCCACGCACCCACAGCAGGCGGTCAGCCAGGGCGCAGTGCGGATCTGGCTGTGTCCACTGACCCACGGCAGACGGGCAGGCAGGGCGCAGTACGGATCTCGCTGTGTCCACTCACCCACGGCAGGCGGTCAGGCAGGGCGCAGTGCGGATCTGGCTGTGTCCACTCACCCACGGCAGGCGGTCAGGCAGGGCGTAGTGCGGATATGGCTGTGTCCACTCACCCTAGGCAGACGGTCAGGCAGGGCGCAGTGCGGATCTGGCTGTGTCCACTCGCCCACGGGAGACGGGCAGGCAGGGCGCTGTGCGGATCAGGCTGTGTCCACTCACCCACGGCAGGCGGTCAGGCAGGGCGCAGTGCGGATCTGGCTGTTTCCACTCACCCACGGCAGACGGTCAGGCAGGGCGCAGTGCGTATCTGGCTGTGTCCACTCACCCACGGCAGGCGGTCAGGCAGGGCGCAGTGCAGATCTGGCTGTGTCCACGCACCCAGAGCAGGCGGTCAGCCAGGGCGCAGTGCGGATCTGGCTGTGTCCACCCACCCACGGCAGACGGTCAGGCAGGGCGCAGTACTGATCTGGCTGTGTCCACTCACCCACGGCAGACGGGCAGGCAGGGCGCAGTGCGGATCTGGCTGTGTCCACTCACCCACGGGAGACGGGCAGGCAGGGCGCAGTGAGGATCTGGCTGTGTCTACACACCCACGAGGGACCGGCTGGCAGGGTGCTGTGTGGATTTGGCTGTTTCCACTCACCCACCAGGGAAGGGCAGGTAGGGTGCAGTGTGGATGTGGCTGTGTCCACACACACACGGAGACGGGCAGGCAGGGTGCTGTCTGGAACTGGCTGTTTCCACTCACCCACGGGAGACGGGCAGGCAGGGCGCTGTCTGGATATGGCTTTGTCCACAAACACATGGGGGATGGGCAGGCAGGGTGCTGTGTGGTTTTGGCTGTGTCCACTCACCTACAGGAGATGGGCAGGCCGGGTGCAGTGTGGTTTTGGCTGTGTCCACTCACCCACGGGAGACGGGCAGGCAGGGCGCAGTGCGGATCTGGCTGTGTCCACTCACCCACGGAAGACGGACAGGCAAGGCGCAGTGTGGATCTGGCTGTGTCCACTCACACACGGGAGACGGGCAGAGAGGGTGCTGTGTGGATCTGGCTTTGTCCACTGACCCATGGCAGACGGGCATGCAGGGTGCAGTGAGGATCTGGCTGTGTCGACTCACCCACGGCAGACGGTCAGGCAGGGCGCAGTGTGGATCTGGCTGTGTCCACTCACCCACGGGAGACGGGCAGGCAAGGCGCAGTGCGGATCTGGCTGTGTCCACTCACCCACGGCAGACGGGCAGGCAGGGCGCAGTGCGGATCTGGCTGTGTCCACTCACCCACGGGAGACGGGCAGGCAATTCGCAGTGTGGATCTGGCTGTGTCCACTCACCCACGGGAGACGGGCAGAGAGTGTGCCGTGTGGATCTGGCTATGTCCACTGACCCACGGCAGAAGGGCAGGAAGGGCGCAGTGCGGATCTGGCTGTGTCCACTCACCCACGGGAGACGGGCAGAGACGGTGCTGTGTGGATCTGGCTATGTCCACTGACCCACGGCAGACGGGCAGGCAGGGCGCAGTACGGAGCTGGATGAGTCCGCTCACCCACGGAAGGCGGTCAGGCAGGGCGCAGTGTGGATCTGGCTGTGTCCACTCACCCACGGGAGACGGGCAGGCAGGGCGCAGTGCGGATCTGGCTGTGTCCACTCACCCAAGGGAGACGGGCAGGCAGGGCGCAGTGCGGATCTGGCTGTGTCCACTCACCCACGGGAGACGGGCAGGCAGGACGCAGTGCGGATCTGGCTGTGTCCACTCGCCCACGGGAGAGGGGCAGGCAGGGCGCAGTGCGGATCTGGCTGTGTCCACTCGCCCACGGGAGACGGGCAGGCAGGGCGCAGTGCGGATCTGGCTGTGTCCACTCGCCCACGGGAGACGGGCAGGCAGGGCGCAGTGCGGATCTGGCTGTGTCCACTCGCCCACGGGAGACGGGCAGGCAGGGCGCAGTGCGGATCCGGCTGTGTCCACTCACCCACGGGAGATGGGCAGAGACAGTGCTGTGTGGATCTGGCTATGTCCACTGACCCACGGCAGGCGGTCAGGCAGGGCGCAGTACGGATTTGGCTGTGTCCACTCACCCACGGCAGGCGGTCAGGCAGGGTGCAGTGTGGATCTAGCTGTGTCCACTCACCCACGGGAAACGGGCAGGCAGGGCGCAGTGCGGATCTGGCTGTGTCCACTCACCCACGGGAGACGGGCAGGCAGAACGCAGTGTGATTTTGTCTGTGTCCACTCACCCACGGGAGACGGGCAGGCAGGGCGCAGTGCGGATCTGGCTGTGTCCACTCACCCACGGCAGGCGGTCAGGCAGGGCGCAGTGCGGATCTGGCTGTGTCCACTCATTCACGGCAGACGGTCAGGCAAGGCACAGTGCGGATCTGGCTGTGTCCACTCACCCACGGCAGGCGGTCAGGCAGGGCGCAGTGCGGATATGGCTGTGTCCACGCACCCACAGCAGGCGGTCAGCCAGGGCGCAGTGCGGATCTGGCTGTGTCCACTCACCCAGGGCAGGTGGTCAGGCAGGGCGTAGTGCGGATCTGGCTGTGTCCACTAACCCAGGGCAGGCGGGCAGGCAGGGCGCAGTGTGGATCTGGCTGTGTCCACTCACCCACGGCAGACGGTCAGGCAGGGCGCAGTGCGGATCTGGCTGTGTCCACTCACCCACGGCAGACGGGTAGGCAGGGCGCAGTGCGGATCTGGCTGTGTCCACTCGCCCACGGGAGACGGGCAGACAGGGCGCAGTGCGGATCTGGCTGTGTCCACTCACCCACGGCAGGCGGTCAGGCAGGGCGCAGTGCGGATCCGGCTGTGTCCAATCACCCCCGGGAGATGGGCAGAGACGGTGCTGTGTGGATCTGGCTATGTCCACTGACCCACGGCAGACGGGCAGGCAGGGCGCAGTACGGATCTGGCTGTGTCCACTCACCCACGGCAGGCGGTCAGGCAGGGCGCAGTGCGGATCTGGCTGTGTCCACTCACCCACGGCAGGCGGTCAGGCAGGGCGTAGTGCGGATCTGGCTGTGTCCACTCACCCACGGCAGGCGGTCAGGCAGAGCGCAGTTTGGATCTGGCTGTGTCCACGCACCCACAGCAGGCTGTCAGCAAGGGCGCAGTGCGGATCTGGCTGTGTCCACTGACCGACGGCAGACGGGCAGGCAGGGCGCAGTACGGATCTGGCTGTGTCCACTCACCCACGGCAGGCAGTCAGGCAGGGCGCAGTGCGGATCTGGCTGTGTCCACTCACCCACGGCAGGCGGTCAGGCAGGGCGTAGTGCGGATCTGGCTGTGTCCAGGCACCCTCGGCAGACGGGCAGGCAGGGCGCATTGCGGATCCGGCTGTGTCCACTCACCCACGGGAGATTGGCAGAGACGGTGCTGTGTGGATCTGGCTATGTCCACTCACCCACGGCAGACGGGCAGGCAGGGCGCAGTACGGATCTAGCTGTGTCCACTCACCCACGGCAGGCGGTCAGGCAGGGCGTAGTGCGGATCTGGCTGTGTCCACTCACCCACGGCAGGCGGTCAGGCAGGGCGCAGTGCGGATCTGGCTGTGTCCACTCACCCACGGCAGGCGGTCAGGCAGGGCGCAGTGTGGATCTGGCTGTGTCCACACACCCATGGCAGGCGGTCAGGCAGGGCGTAGTGCGGATCTGGCTGTGTCCACTCACCCACGGCAGACGGGCAGGCAGGGCGCAGTGCGGATCCGGCTGTGTCCACTCACCCACGGGAGATGGGCAGAGACGGTGCTGTGTGGATCTGGCTATGTCCACTGACCCACGGCAGACGGGCAGGCAGGGCACAGTACGGATCTGGCTGTGTCCACTCACCCAAGGCAGGCGGTCAGGCAGGGTGCAGTGCGGATCTGGCTGTGTCCACTCTCCCACGGGATACGGGCAGGCAGGGCACAGTGCGGATCTGTTTGTGTCCACTCACCCATGGGAGACGGGCAGGCAGGGCGCAGTGCGGATCTGGCTGTGTCCACTCACCCACGGGAGACGGGCAGGCAGGGCGCAGTGCGATTTTGGCTGTGTCCACTCACCCACGGGAGACGGGCAGGCAGGGCGCAGTGCCTATCTGGCTGTGTCCACTCGCCCACGGGAGACGGGCAGGCAGGGCGCAGTTTGGATCTGGCTGTGTCCACTCACCCACTGCAGGCGGTCAGGCAGGGCGCAGTGCGGATCTGGCTGTGTCCACTCATTCACGGCAGACGGTCAGGCAGGGCACAGTGCGGATCTGGCTGTGTCCACTCACCCACGGCAGGCGGTCAGGCAGGGCGGAGTGCGGATCTGGCTGTGTCCACGCACCCACAGCAGGCGGTAAGCCAGGGCGCAGTGCGGATCTGGCTGTGTCCACTCACCCACGGCAGATGGTCAGGCAGGGCGCAGTACGGATCTGGCTGTGTCCACTCACCCACGGCAGATGGGCAGGCAGGGCGCAGTGCGGATCTGGCTGTGTCCACTCACACACGGCAGACGGTCAGGCAGGGCGCAGTGCGGATCTGGATGTGTCCACTCACCCACGGCAGACGGGCAGGCAGGGCGCAGTGCGGATCTGGCTGTGTCCACTCGCCCACGGGAGACGGGCAGGCAGGGCGCAGTGCGGATCTGGCTGTGTCCACTCACCCACCGCAGGGGTCAGGCAGGGCGCAGTGCTGTTCTGGCTGTGTCCACTCACCCACGGGAGACGGGTAGGCAAGGCGCAGTGCGGATCTGGCTGTGTCCACTCGCCCACGGGAGATGGGCAGGTAGGGCGCAGTGCGGATCTGGCTGTGTCCACTCGCCCACGGGAGACGGGCAGGCAGGGTGCAGTGCGGATCTGGCTGTGTCCACTCGCCCACGGGAGACGGGCAGGCAGGGCGCAGTGCGGATCCGGCTGTGTCCACTCACCCACGGGAGATGGGCAGAGACGGTGCTGTGTGGATCTGGCTATGTCCACTGACCCACGGCAGACGGGAAGGCAGGGCGCAGTAAGGATCTGGCTGTGTCCACTCACCCACGGCAGGCGGTCAGGCAGGGCGCAGTACGGATCTGGCTGTGTCCACTCACCCAAGGCAGACGGGCAGGCAGGGCACAGTACGGATCTGGCTGTGTCCACTCACCCACGGCAGGCGGTCAGGCAGGGTGCAGTGCGGATCTGGCTGTGTCCACTCACCCACGGGAGACGGGCAATCAGGGCGCAGTGCGGATCTGGCTGTGTCCACTCTCCCACGGGAGATGGGCAGGCAGGGCGCAGTGCAGATCTGGCTGTGTCCACTCACCCACGGGAGACGGGCAGGCAGAACGCAGTGCGATTTTGGCTGTGTCCACTCACCCACGGGAGACGGGCAGACAGGGCGCAGTGCGGATCTGGCTGTGTCTACTCACCCACGGCAGGCGGTCAGGCAGGGCGCAGTGCGGATCTGGCTGTGTCCACTCATTCACGGCAGACGGTCAGGCAGGGCACAGTGCGCATCTGGCTGTGTCCACTCTCCCACGGCAGGCGGTCAGGCAGGGCGCAGTGCGCATCTGGCTGTGTCCACGCACCCACAGCAGGCGGTCAGCCAGGGCGCAGTGCGGATCTGGCTGTGTACACTCACCCAGGGCAGGTGGTCAGGCAGGGCGTAGTGCGGATCTGGCTGTGTCCACTAACCCACGGCAGGCGGGCAGGCAGGGCGCAGTGTGGATCTGGCTGTGTCCACTCACACACGGCAGACGGTCAGGCAGGGCGCAGTGCGGATCTGGCTGTGTCCACTCACCCACGGAAGACGGGTAGGCAGGGCGCAGTGCGGATCTGGCTGTGTCCACTCGCCCACGGGAGACGGGCAGACAGGGCGCAGTGCGGATCTGGCTGTGTCCACTCACCCACGGCAGGCGGTCAGGCAGGGCGCAGTGCGTATCCGGCTGTGTCCAATCACCCCCGGGAGATGGGCAGAGACGGTGCTGTGTGGATTTGGCTATGTCGACTGACCCACGGCAGACGGGCGGGCAGGGCGCAGTACGGATCTGGCTGTGTCCACTCACCCACGGCAGGCGGTCAGGGAGGGCGCAGTGCGGATCTGGCTGTGTCCACTCACCCACGGGAGACGGGCTGGCAGGGCGCAGTGCGGATCTGGCTGTGTCCACTCACCCACGGGAGACGGGTAGGCAAGGCGCAGTGCGGATCTGGCTGTGTCCACTCACCCACGGGAGACGGGCAGAGACGGTGCTGTGTGGATCTGGCTATGTCCACTGACCCACGGCAGACGGGCAGGCAGGGCGCAGTACAGAGCTGGCTGAGTCCACTCACCCACGGCAGGCGGTCAGGCAGGGTGCAGTGTTGATCTGGCTGTGTCCATTCACCCACGGGAGACGGGCAGGCAGGGCGCAGTGCTGATCTGGCTGTGTCCACGCACCCACAGCAGGCGGTCAGCCAGGGCGCAGTGCGGATCTGGCTGTGTACACTCACCCAGGGCAGGTGGTCAGGCAGGGCGTAGTGCGGATCAGGCTGTGTCCACTAACCCACGGCAGGCGGGCAGGCAGGGCGCAGTGTGGATCTGGCTGTGTCCACTCACACACGGCAGACGGTCAGGCAGGGCGCAGTGCGGATCTGGCTGTGTCCACTCACCCACGGAAGACGGGTAGGCAGGGCGCAGTGCGGATCTGGCTGTTTCCACTCGCCCACGGGAGACGGGCAGACAGGGCGCAGTGCGGATCTGGCTGTGTCCACTCACCCACGGCAGGCGGTCAGGCAGGGCGCAGTGCGGATCCGGCTGTGTCCAATCACCCCCGGGAGATGGGCAGAGACGGTGCTGTGTGGATCTGGCTATGTCCACTGACCCACGGCAGACGGGCGGGCAGGGCGCAGTACGGATCTGGCTGTGTCCACTCACCCACGGCAGACGGTCAGGCAGGGCGCAGTGCGGATCTGGCTGTGTCCACTCACTCACGGCAGGCGGTCAGGCAGGGCGTAGTGCGGATCTGGCTGTGTCCACTCACCCACGGCAGGCGGTCATGCAGAGCGCAGTGCGGATCTGGCTGTGTCCACGCACCCACAGCAGGCGGTCAGCAAGGGCACAGTGCGGATCTGGCTGTGTCCACTGACCGACGGCAGACGGGCAGGCAGGGCGCAGTACGGATCTGGCTGTGTCCACTCACCCACGGCAGGCGGTCAGGCAGGGCACAGTGCGGATGTGGCTGTGTCCACTCACCCACGGCAGGCGGTCAGGCAGGGCGTAGTGCGGATCTGGCTGTGTCCAGTCACCCACGGCAGACGGGCAGGCAGGGCGCAGTGCGGATCCGGCTGTGTCCACTCACCCACGGGAGATGGGCAGAGACGGTGCTGTGTGGATCTGGCTATGTCCACTGACCCACGGCAGACGGGCGGGCAGGGCGCAGTACGGATCTGGCTGTGTCCACTCACCCACGGCAGGCGGTCAGGCAGGGCGCAGTGCGGATCTGGCTGTGTCCACTCACCCACGGGAGACGGGCAGGCAGGGCGCAGTGCGGATCTGGCTGTGTCCACTCACCCACGGGAGACGGGCAGGCAGGGCGCAGTGCGGATCTGGCTGTGTCCACTCCCCTTCGGGAGACGGGCAGAGACGGTGCTGTGTGGATTTGGCTATGTCCATTGACCCACGGCAGACGGGCAGGCAGGGCGCAGTGCAGATCTGGCTGTGTCCACTCACCCACGGCAGGCGGTCAGGGAGGGCGCAGTGCGGATATGGCTGTGTCCACTCACCCACGGCAGACGGTCAGGCAGGGGGCAGTGCCGATCTGGCTGTGTCCACTCATCCACGGGAGACTGGCAGGCAGGGCGCAGTGCGGATCTGGCTGTGTCCACTCACCCACGGGAGACGGGCAGGCAGGGCGCAGTGCGGATCTGGCTGTGTCCACGCACCCACGGCAGGCGGTCAGCCAGGGCGCAGTGCGGATCTGGCTGTGTCCACTGACCCACGGCAGATGGACAGGCAGGGCGCAGTACGGATCTGGCTGTGTCCACTCACCCACGGCAGGAGGTCAGGCAGGGCGCAGTGCGGATCTGGCTGTGTCCACTCACCCACGGCCGGCGGTCAGGCAGGGCGTAGTGCGGATCTGGCTGTGTCCAGGCACCCACGGCAGACGGGCAGGCAGGGCGCAGTGCGGATCCGGCTGTGTCCACTCACCCACGGGATATGGGCAGAGACGGTGCTGTGTGGATCTGGCTATGTCCACTGACCCACGGCAGACGGGCAAGCAGGGCGCAGTACGGATCTAGCTGTGTCCACTCACCCACGGCAGACGGTCAGGCAGGGCGTAGTGCGGATCTGGCTGTGTCCACTCACCCACGGCAGACGGTCAGGCAGGGCGCAGTGCGGATCTGGCTGTGTCCACTCACCCACGGCAGGCGGTCAGGCAGGGCGCAGTGTGGATCTGGCTGTGTCCACTCACCCATGGCAGGCGGTCAGGCAGGGCGTAGTGCGGATCTGGCTGTGTCCACTCACCCACGGCAGACGGGCAGGCAGGGCGCAGTGCGGATCCGGCTGTGTCCACTAACCCACGGGAGATGGGCAGAGACGGTGCTGTGTGGATCTGGCTATGTCCACTGACCCACGGCAGACGGGCAGGCAGGGCGCAGTACGGATCTGGCTGTGTCCACTCACCCACGGCAGGCGGTCAGGCAGGGTGCAGTGCGGATCTGGCTGTGTCCACTCTCCCACGGGAGACGGGCAGGCAGGGCACAGTGCGGATCTGGCTGTGTCCACTCACCCATGGGAGACGGGCAGGCAGGGCGCAGTGCGGATCTGGCTGTGTCCACTCACCCACGGGAGACGGGCAGGGAGGGCGCAGTGCGATTTTGGCTGTGTCCACTCACCCACGGGAGACGGGCAGGCAGGGCGCAGCGCCTATCTGGCTGTGTCCACTCGCCCACGGGAGACGGGCAGGCAGGGTGCAGTTTGGATCTGGCTGTGTCCACTCACCCACGGCAGGCGGTCAGGCAGGGCGCAGTGCGGATCTGGCTGTGTCCACTCATTCACGGCAGACGGTCAGGCAGGGCACAGTGCAGATCTGGCTGTGTCCACTCACCCATGGCAGGCGGTCAGGCAGGACGCAGTGCGGATCTGGCTGTGTCCACGCACCCACAGCAGGCGGTCAGGCAGGGCGCAGTGCGGATCTGGCTGTGTCCACTCACCCACGGCAGGCGGTCAGGCAGGGCGCAGTGTGGATCTGGCTGTGTCCACACACCCATGGCAGGCGGTCAGGCAGGGCGTAGTGCGGATCTGGCTGTGTCCACTCACCCACGGCAGACGGGCAGGCAGGGCGCAGTGCGGATCCGGCTGTGTCCACTCACCCACGGGAGATGGGCAGAGACGGTGCTGTGTGGATCTGGCTATGTCCACTGACCCACGGCAGACGGGCAGGCAGGGCACAGTACGGATCTGGCTGTGTCCACTCACCCAAGGCAGGCGGTCAGGCAGGGTGCAGTGCGGATCTGGCTGTGTCCACTCTCCCACGGGATACGGGCAGGCAGGGCACAGTGCGGATCTGTTTGTGTCCACTCACCCATGGGAGACGGGCAGGCAGGGCGCAGTGCGGATCTGGCTGTGTCCACTCACCCACGGGAGACGGGCAGGCAGGGCGCAGTGCGATTTTGGCTGTGTCCACTCACCCACGGGAGACGGGCAGGCAGGGCGCAGTGCCTATCTGGCTGTGTCCACTCGCCCACGGGAGACGGGTAGGCAGGGCGCAGTTTGGATCTGGCTGTGTCCACTCACCCACTGCAGGCGGTCAGGCAGGGCGCAGTGCGGATCTGGCTGTGTCCACTCATTCACGGCAGACGGTCAGGCAGGGCACAGTGCGGATCTGGCTGTGTCCACTCACCCACGGCAGGCGGTCAGGCAGGGCGGAGTGCGGATCTAGCTGTGTCCACGCACCCACAGCAGGCGGTCAGCCAGGGCGCAGTGCGGATCTGGCTGTGTCCACTCACCCACGGCAGATGGTCAGGCAGGGAGCAGTACGGATCTGGCTGTGTCCACTCACCCACGGCAGACGGGCAGGCAGGGCGCAGTGCGGATCTGGCTGTGTCCACTCACACACGGCAGACGGTCAGGCAGGGCGCAGTTCGGATCTGGCTGTGTCCACTCACCCACGGCAGACGGGCAGGCAGGGCGCAGTACGGATCTGGCTGTGTCCACTCACCCACGGCAGGCGGTCAGGCAGGGCGCA
Source organism: Microcebus murinus (assembly GCF_040939455.1). Classification (NCBI taxonomy): domain Eukaryota; kingdom Metazoa; phylum Chordata; class Mammalia; order Primates; family Cheirogaleidae; genus Microcebus; species Microcebus murinus. The sequence continues at coordinate 30,572,584 of NC_134125.1, read as the reverse complement.
GTGCGGATCTGGCTGTGTCCACTAACCCACGGCAGGCGGTCAGGCAGGGCGTAGTGCGGATCTGGCTGTGTCCACTCACCCACGGCAGGCGGTCAGGCAGAGCGCAGTTTGGATCTGGCTGTGTCCACGCACCCACAGCAGGCGGTCAGCAAGGGCGCAGTGCGGATCTGGCTGTGTCCACTGACCGACGGCAGACGGGCAGGCAGGGCGCAGTACGGATCTGGCTGTGTCCACTCACCCACGGCAGGCGGTCAGGCAGGGCGCAGTGCGGATCTGGCTGTGTCCACTCACCCACGGCAGGCGGTCAGGCAGGGCGTAGTGCGGATCTGGCTGTGTCCAGGCACCCACGGCAGACGGGCAGGCAGGGCGCAGTGCGGATCCGGCTGTGTCCACTCACCCACGGGAGATGGGCAGAGACGGTGCTGTGTGGATCTGGCTATGTCCACTCACCCACGGCAGACGGGCAGGCAGTGCGCAGTACGGATCTAGCTGTGTCCACTCACCCACGGCAGGCGGTCAGGCAGGGCGTAGTGCGGATCTGGCTGTGTCCACTCACCCACGGCAGGTGGTCAGGCAGGGCGCAGTGCGGATCTGACTGTGTCCACTCACCCACGGCAGGCGGTCAGGCAGGGCGCAGTGTGGATCTGGCTGTGTCCACACACCCATGGCAGGCGGTCAGGCAGGGCGTAGTGCGGATCTGGCTGTGTCCACTCACCCACGGCAGACGGGCAGGCAGGGCGCAGTGCGGATCCGGCTATGTCCACTCACCCACGGGAGATGGGCAGAGACGGTGCTGTGTGGATCTGGCTATGTCCACTGACCCACGGCAGACGGGCAGGCAGGGCACAGTACGGATCTGGCTGTGTCCACTCACCCAAGGCAGGCGGTCAGGCAGGGTGCAGTGCGGATCTGGCTGTGTCCACTCTCCCACGGGATACGGGCAGGCAGGGCACAGTGCGGATCTGTTTGTGTCCACTCACCCATGGGAGACGAGCAGGCAGGGCGCAGTGCGGATCTGGCTGTGTCCACTCACCCACGGGAGACGGGCAGGCAGGGCGCAGTGCGATTTTGGCTGTGTCCACTCACCCAAGGGAGACGGGCAGGCAGGGCGCAGTTTGGATCTGGCTGTGTCCACTCACCCACTGCAGGCGGTCAGGCAGGGCGCAGTGCGGATCTGGCTGTGTCCACTCTTTCACGGCAGACGGTCAGGCAGGGCACAGTGCGGATCTGGCTGTGTCCACTCACCCACGGCAGGCGGTCAGGCAGGGCGGAGTGCGGATCTGGCTGTGTCCACGCACCCACAGCAGGCGGTCAGCCAGGGCGCAGTGCGGATCTGGCTGTGTCCACTCACCCACGGCAGATGGTCAGGCAGGGCGCAGTACGGATCTGGCTGTGTCCACTCACCCACGGCAGACGGGCAGGCAGGGCCCAGTGCGGATCTGGCTGTGTCCACTCACACACGGCAGACGGTCAGGCAGGGCGCAGTGCGGATCTGGCTGTGTCCACTCACCCACGGCAGACTGGCAGGCAGGGCGCAGTGCGGATCTGGCTGTGTCCACTCGCCCACGGGAGACGGGCAGGCAGGGCGCAGTGCGGATCTGGCTGTGTCCACTCACCCACCGCAGGGGTCAGGCAGGGCGCAGTGCGGTTCTGGCTGTGTCCACTCACCCACGGGAGACGGGTAGGCAAGGCGCAGTGCGGATCTGGCTGTGTCCACTCACCCACGGGAGACGGGCAGAGACGGTGTTGTGTGGATCTGGCTATGTCCACTGACCCACGGCAGAAGGGCAGGCAGGGCGAAGTACGGAGCTGGCTGAGTCCACTCACCTACGACAGGCGGTCAGGAAGGGTGCAGTGTGGATCTGGCTGTGTCCATTCACCCACGGGAGACGGGCAGGCAGGGCGCAGTGCTGATCTGGCTGTGTCCACTCACCCATGGGAGACGGGCAGGCAGGGCGCAGTGCGGATCTGGCTGTGTCCACTCGCCCACGGGAGATGGGCAGGCAGGGCGCAGTGCGGATCTGGCTGTGTCCACTCGCCCACGGGAGACGGGCAGGCAGGGCGCAGTGCGGATCTGGCTGTGTCCACTCGCCCACGGGAGACGGGCAGGCAGGGCGCAGTGCGGATCCGGCTGTGTCCACTCACCCACGGGAGATGGGCAGAGACGGTGCTGTGTGGATCTGGCTATGTCCACTGACCCACGGCAGACGGGAAGGCAGGGCGCAGTACGGATCTGGCTGTGTCCACTCACCCACGGCAGGCGGTCAGGCAGGGCGCAGTACGGATTTGGCTGTGTCCACTCACCCACGGCAGGCGGTCAGGCAGGGTGCAGTGTGGATCTGGCTGTGTCCACTCACCCACGGGAGACGGGCAGGCAGGGCGCAGTGCGGATCTGGCTGTGTCCACTCACCCACGGGAGACGGGCAGGCAGAACGCAGTGCGATTTTGGCTGTGTCCACTCACCCACGGGAGACGGGCAGGCAGGGCGCAGTGCGGATCTGGCTGTGTCTACTCACCCACGGCAGGCGGTCAGGCAGGGCGCAGTGCGGATCTGGCTGTGTCCACTCATTCACGGCAGACGGTCAGGCAGGGCACAGTGCGCATCTGGCTGTGTCCACTCTCCCACGGCAGGCGGTCAGGCAGGGCGCAGTGCGCATCTGGCTGTGTCCACGCACCCACAGCAGGCGGTCAGCCAGGGCGCAGTGCGGATCTGGCTGTGTACACTCACCCAGGGCAGGTGGTCAGGCAGGGCGTAGTGCGGATCTGGCTGTGTCCACTAACCCACGGCAGGCGGGCAGTCAGGGCGCAGTGTGGATCTGGCTGTGTCCACTCACACACGGCAGACGGTCAGGCAGGGCGCAGTGCGGATCTGGCTGTGTCCACTCACCCACGGAAGACGGGTAGGCAGGGCGCAGTGCGGATCTGGCTGTGTCCACTCGCCCACGGGAGACGGGCAGACAGGGCGCAGTGCGGATCTGGCTGTGTCCACTCACCCACGGCAGGCGGTCAGGCAGGGCGCAGTGCGGATCCGGCTGTGTCCAATCACCCCCGGGAGATGGGCAGAGACGGTGCTGTGTGGATCTGGCTATGTCCACTGACCCACGGCAGACGGGCGGGCAGGGCGCAGTACGGATCTGGCTGTGTCCACTCACCCACGGCAGGCGGTCAGGGAGGGCGCAGTGCGGATCTGGCTGTGTCCACTCACCCACGGCAGACGGGCAGGCAGGGCGCAGTGCGGATCTGGCTGTGTCCACTCACCCACGGGAGACGGGTAGGCAAGGCGCAGTGCGGATCTGGCTGTGTCCACTCACCCACGGGAGACGGGCAGAGACGGTGCTGTGTGGATCTGGCTATGTCCACTGACCCACGGCAGACGGGCAGGCAGGGCGCAGGACAGAGCTGGCTGAGTCCACTCACCCACGGCAGGCGGTCAGGCAGGGTGCAGTGTTGATCTGGCTGTGTCCATTCACCCACGGGAGACGGGCAGGCAGGGCGAAGTGCTGATCTGTCTGTGTCCACTCACCCACGGGAGACGGGCAGGCAGGGCGCAGTGCGGTTCTGGCTGTGTCCACTCGCCCACGGGAGATGGGCAGGCAGGGCGCAGTGCGGATTTGGCTGAGTCCACTCGCCCACGGGAGACGGGCAGGCAGGGCGCAGTGCGGATCTGGCTGTGTCCACTCGCCCACGGGAGACGGGCAGGCAGGGCGCAGTGCGGGTCCGGCTGTGTCCACTCACCCATGGGAGATGGGCAGAGACGGTGCTGTGTGGATCTGGCTATGTCCACTGACCCACGGCAGACGGGAAGGCAGGGCGCAGTACGGATCTGGCTGTGTCCACTCACCCACGGCAGGCGGTCAGGCAGGGCGCAGTACGGATCTGGCTGTGTCCACTCACCCACGGCAGGCGGTCAGGCAGGGTGCAGTGCGGATCTGGCTGTGTCCACTCACCCACGGGAGACGGGCAGGCAGGGCGCAGTGCGGATCTGGCTGTGTCCACTCACCCACGGGAGACGGGCAGGCAGGGCGCAGTGCGATTTTGGCTGTGTCCACTCACCCACGGGAGACGGGCATGCAGGGCGCAGTGCCTATCTGGCTGTGTCCACTCGCCCATGGGAGACGGGCAGGCAGGGCGCAGTGGGGATCTGGCTGTGTCCACTCACCCACGGGAGACGGGCAGGCAGGGCGCAGTGCGGATCTGGCTGTGTCCACTCACCCAAGGGAGACGGGCAGGCAGGGCGCAGTGCGGATCCGGCTGTGTCCACTCACCCACGGGAGATGGGCAGAGACGGTGCTGTGTGGATCTGGCTATGTCCACTGACGCACGGCAGGCGGTCAGGCAGGGCGTAGTGCGGATCTGGCTATATCCACTCACCCACGGCGGACGGGAAGGCAGGGCGCAATACGGATATGGCTGTGTCCACTCGCCCACGGGAGACGGGCAGGCAGGGCGCAGTGCGGATCTGGCTGTGTCTACTCACCCACGGCAGGCGGTCAGGCAGGGCGCAGTGCGGATCTGGCTGTGTCCACTCACCCACGGCTGACGGTCAGGCAGGGCGCAAGGCGGATCTGGCTGTGTCCAATCACCCACGGCAGGCGGTCAGTCAGGGCGCAGTGTGGATCCGGCTGTGTCCACGCACCCACAGCAGGCGATCAGCCAGGGCGCAGTACGGATCTGGCTGTGTCCACTCACCCACGGCAGGTGGTCAGGCAGGGCGTAGTGCGGATCTGGCTGTGTCCACTCACCCACGGCAGGCGGGCAGGCAGGGCGCAGTGTGGATCTGGCTGTGTCCACTCACCCACGGGAGACGGGCAGGCAGGGCGCAGTGCGGATCTGGCTGTGTCCACTCACCCACGGGAGACGGGCAGGCAGGGCGCAGTGCGATTTTGGCTGTGTCCACTCACCCACGGGAGACGGGCAGGCAGGGCGCAGTTCCTATCTGGCTGTGTCCACTCGCCCATGGGAGACGGGCAGGCAGGGCGCAGTGTGGATCTGGCTGTGTCCACTCACCCACGGGAGACGGGCAGGCAGGGCGCAGTGCGGATCTGGCTGTGTCCACTCACCCACGGGAGACGGGCAGGTAGGGCGCAGTGCGGATCCGGCTGTGTCCACTCACCCACGGGAGATGGGCAGAGACGGTGCTGTGTGGATCTGGCTATGTCCACTGACCCACGGCAGGCGGTCAGGCAGGGTGCAGTGCGGATCTGGCTGTGTCCACTCACCCACGGGAGACGGGCAAGCAGGGCGCAGTGCGGATCTGGCTGTGTCCACTCACCCACGGGAGATGGGCAGGCAGGGCGCAGTGCAGATCTGGCTGTGTCCACTAACCCACGGGAGACGGGCAGGCAGGGCGCAGTGTGGATTTGGCTGTGTCCACTCACCCACGGGAGACGGGCAGGCAGGGCGCAGTGCATATCTGGCTGTGTCCACTCGCCCACGGGAGACGGGCAGGCATGGCGCAGTGCGGATCTGGCCGTGTCCACGCACCCACGGGAGACCGGCAGGCAGGGCGCAGTGCGGATCTGGCTGTGTCCACTCACCCACGGGAGACGGGCAGGCAGGGCGCAGTGCGGATCCGGCTGTGTCCACTCACCCACGGGAGATGGCTAGAGACGGTGCTGTGTGGATCTGGCTATGTCCACTGACCCACGGCAGACGGGCAGGCAGGGCGCAGTACGGATCTGGCTGTGTCCACTCACCCACGGCAGGCGGTCAGGTAGGGTGCAGTGCGGATCTGGCTGTGTCCACTCACCCACGGGAGACGGGCAGGCAGGGCGCAGTGCGGATCTTGTGTGTGCACTCACCCACAGGAGACGGGCAGAGACGGTGCTGTGTGGATCTGGCTATGTCCACTGACCCACGGCAGACGGACGGGCAGGGCGCAGTACGGATCTGGCTGTGTCCACTCACCCACGGCAGGCGGTCAGGTAGGGTGCAGTGCGGATCTGGCTGTGTCCACTCACCCACGGCAGGCGGTCAGGTAGGGTGCAGTGCGGATCTGGCTGTGTCCACTCACCCACGGCAGACGGTCAGGCAGGGCGCAGTGCGGATCTGGCTGTGTCCACTCACCCACGGCAGACGGGCAGGCAAGGCGCGGTGCGGATCTGGCTGTGTCCACTCGCCCACGGGAGACGGGCAGGCAGGGCGCAGTGCGGATCTGGCTGTGTCCACTCGCACACGGGAGACGGGCAGGCACGGCGCAGTGCGGATCTGGCTGTGTCCACTCGCCCACGGCAGGCGGTCAGGCAGGGCGCAGTGCGGATCTGGCTGTGTCCACTCACCCACGGCAGACGGTCAGGCAGGGCGCCGTGCGGATCTGGCTGTGTCCACTCACCCACGGCAGGCGTTCAGGAAGGCCGCAGTGCGGATCTGGCTGTGTCCACGCACCCACAGCAGGCGGTGAGCCAGGGCGCAGTGCGGATCTGGCTGTGTCCACTCACCCACGGCAGGCGGTCAGGCAGGGCCAGTGCGGATATGGCTGTGTCCACTCACCCACGGGAGACGGGCAGGCAAGGTGCAGTGCGGATCTGGCTGTGTCCACTCACCCACGGGAGACGGGCAGAGACGGTGCTGTGTGGATTTGGCTATGTCCACTGACCCACGGCAGACGGGCGGGCAGGGCGCAGTACGGATCTGGCTGTGTCCACTCACCCACGGCAGGCGGTCAGGGAGGGCGCAGTGCGGATATGGCTGTGTCCACTCACCCATGGCAGACGGTCAGGCAAGGGGCAGTGCGGATCTGGCTGTGTCGACTCACCCACGGGAGACGGGCAGAGACGGTGCTGTGTGGATCTGGCTATGTCCACTGACCCACGGCAGGCGGATAGGCAGGGCGCAGTGCGGATCTGGCTGTGTCCACTCACCCACGGCAGACGGGTAGGCAGGGCGCAGTGCGGATCTGGCTGTGTCCACTCGCCCACGGGAGACGGGCAGGCAGGGCGCAGTGCGGATCTCGCTGTGTCTACTCACCCACGGCAGGCGGTCAGGCAGGGCGCAGTGCGGATCTGGCTGTGTCCACTCTCCCACGGGATACGGGCAGGCAGGGCACAGTGCGGATCTGTTTGTGTCCACTCACCCATGGGAGATGGGCAGGCAGGGCGCAGTGCGGATCTGGCTGTGTCCACTCACCCACGGGAGACGGGCAGGCAGGGCGCAGTGCGATTTTGGCTGTGTCCACTCACCCAAGGGAGACGGGCAGGCAGGGCGCAGTTTGGATCTGGCTGTGTCCACTCACCCACTGCAGGCGGTCAGGCAGGGCGCAGTGCGGATCTGGCTGTGTCCACTCTTTCACGGCAGACGGTCAGGCAGGGCACAGTGCGGATCTGGCTGTGTCCACTCACCCACGGCAGGCGGTCAGGCAGGGCGGAGTGCGGATCTGGCTGTGTCCACGCACCCACAGCAGGCGGTCAGCCAGGGCGCAGTGCGGATCTGGCTGTGTCCACTCACCCACGGCAGATGGTCAGGCAGGGCGCAGTACGGATCTGGTTGTGTCCACTCACCCACGGCAGACGGGCAGGCAGGGCCCAGTGCGGATCTGGCTGTGTCCACTCACACACGGCAGACGGTCAGGCAGGGCGCAGTGCGGATCTGGCTGTGTCCACTCACCCACGGCAGACTGGCAGGCAGGGCGCAGTGCGGATCTGGCTGTTTCCACTCGCCCACGGGAGACGGGCAGGCAGGGCGCAGTGCGGATCTGGCTGTGTCCACTCACCCACCGCAGGGGTCAGGCAGGGCGCAGTGCGGTTCTGGCTGTGTCCACTCACCCACGGGAGACGGGTAGGCAAGGCGCAGTGCGGATCTGGCTGTGTCCACTCACCCACGGGAGACGGGCAGAGACGGTGTTGTGTGGATCTGGCTATGTCCACTGACCCACGGCAGAAGGGCAGGCAGGGCGCAGTACGGAGCTGGCTGAGTCCACTCACCTACGACAGGCGGTCAGGAAGGGTGCAGTGTGGATCTGGCTGTGTCCATTCACCCACGGGAGACGGGCAGGCAGGGCGCAGTGCTGATCTGGCTGTGTCCACTCACCCATGGGAGACGGGCAGGCAGGGCGCAGTGCGGATCTGGTTGTGTCCACTCGCCCACGGGAGATGGGCAGGCAGGGCGCAGTGCGGATCTGGCTGTGTCCACTCGCCCACGGGAGACGGGCAGGCAGGGCGCAGTGCGGATCTGGCTGTGTCCACTCGCCCACGGGAGACGGGCAGGCAGGGCGCAGTGCGGATCCGGCTGTGTCCACTCACCCACGGGAGATGGGCAGAGACGGTGCTGTGTGGATCTGGCTATGTCCACTGACCCACGGCAGACGGGAAGGCAGGGCGCAGTACGGATCTGGCTGTGTCCACTCACCCACGGCAGGCGGTCAGGCAGGGCGCAGTACGGATTTGGCTGTGTCCACTCACCCACGGCAGGCGGTCAGGCAGGGTGCAGTGTGGATCTGGCTGTGTCCACTCACCCACGGGAGACGGGCAGGCAGGGCGCAGTGCGGATCTGGCTGTGTCCACTCACCCACGGGAGACGGGCAGGCAGAACGCAGTGCGATTTTGGCTGTGTCCACTCACCCACGGGAGACGGGCAGGCAGGGCGCAGTGCGGATCTGGCTGTGTCTACTCACCCACGGCAGGCGGTCAGGCAGGGCGCAGTGCGGATCTGGCTGTGTCCACTCATTCACGGCAGACGGTCAGGCAGGGCAGAGTGCGCATCTGGCTGTGTCCACTCTCCCACGGCAGGCGGTCAGGCAGGGCGCAGTGCGCATCTGGCTGTGTCCACGCACCCACAGCAGGCGGTCAGCCAGGGCGCAGTGCGGATCTGGCTGTGTACACTCACCCAGGGCAGGTGGTCAGGCAGGGCGTAGTGCGGATCTGGCTGTGTCCACTAACCCACGGCAGGCGGGCAGGCAGGGCGCAGTGTGGATCTGGCTGTGTCCACTCACACACGGCAGACGGTCAGGCAGGGCGCAGTGCGGATCTGGCTGTGTCCACTCACCCACGGAAGACGGGTAGGCAGGGCGCAGTGCGGATCTGGCTGTGTCCACTCGCCCACGGGAGACGGGCAGACAGGGCGCAGTGCGGATCTGGCTGTGTCCACTCACCCACGGCAGGCGGTCAGGCAGGGCGCAGTGCGGATCCGGCTGTGTCCAATCACCCCCGGGAGATGGGCAGAGACGGTGCTGTGTGGATCTGGCTATGTCCACTGACCCACGGCAGACGGGCGGGCAGGGCGCAGTACGGATCTGGCTGTGTCCACTCACCCACGGCAGGCGGTCAGGGAGGGCGCAGTGCGGATCTGGCTGTGTCCACTCACCCACGGGAGACGGGCAGGCAGGGCGCAGTGCGGATCTGGCTGTGTCCACTCACCCACGGGAGACGGGTAGGCAAGGCGCAGTGCGGATCTGGCTGTGTCCACTCACCCACGGGAGACGGGCAGAGACGGTGCTGTGTGGATCTGGCTATGTCCACTGACCCACGGCAGACGGGCAGGCAGGGCGCAGGACAGAGCTGGCTGAGTCCACTCACCCACGGCAGGCGGTCAGGCAGGGTGCAGTGTTGATCTGGCTGTGTCCATTCACCCACGGGAGACGGGCAGGCAGGGCGAAGTGCTGATCTGTCTGTGTCCACTCACCCACGGGAGACGGGCAGGCAGGGCGCAGTGCGGTTCTGGCTGTGTCCACTCGCCCACGGGAGATGGGCAGGCAGGGCGCAGTGCGGATCTGGCTGAGTCCACTCGCCCACGGGAGACGGGCAGGCAGGGCGCAGTGCGGATCTGGCTGTGTCCACTCGCCCACGGGAGACGGGCAGGCAGGGCGCAGTGCGGGTCCGGCTGTGTCCACTCACCCAGGGGAGATGGGCAGAGACGGTGCTGTGTGGATCTGGCTATGTCCACTGACCCACGGCAGACGGGAAGGCAGGGCGCAGTACGGATCTGGCTGTGTCCACTCACCCACGGCAGGCGGTCAGGCAGGGCGCAGTACGGATCTGGCTGTGTCCACTCACCCACGGCAGGCGGTCAGGCAGGGTGCAGTGCGGATCTGGCTGTGTCCACTCACCCACGGGAGACGGGCAGGCAGGGCGCAGTGCGGATCTGGCTGTGTCCACTCACCCACGGGAGACGGGCAGGCAGGGCGCAGTGCGATTTTGGCTGTGTCCACTCACCCACGGGAGACGGGCATGCAGGGCGCAGTGCCTATCTGGCTGTGTCCACTCGCCCATGGGAGACGGGCAGGCAGGGCGCAGTGGGGATCTGGCTGTGTCCACTCACCCACGGGAGACGGGCAGGCAGGGCGCAGTGCGGATCTGGCTGTGTCCACTCACCCAAGGGAGACGGGCAGGCAGGGCGCAGTGCGGATCCGGCTGTGTCCACTCACCCACGGGAGATGGGCAGAGACGGTGCTGTGTGGATCTGGCTATGTCCACTGACGCACGGCAGGCGGTCAGGCAGGGCGTAGTGCGGATCTGGCTATGTCCACTCACCCACGGCGGACGGGAAGGCAGGGCGCAGTACGGATATGGCTGTGTCCACTCGCCCACGGGAGACGGGCAGGCAGGGCGCAGTGCGGATCTGGCTGTGTCTACTCACCCACGGCAGGCGGTCAGGCAGGGCGCAGTGCGGATCTGGCTGTGTCCACTCACCCACGGCTGACGGTCAGGCAGGGCGCAAGGCGGATCTGGCTGTGTCCAATCACCCACGGCAGGCGGTCAGTCAGGGCGCAGTGTGGATCCGGCTGTGTCCACGCACCCACAGCAGGCGATCAGCCAGGGCGCAGTACGGATCTGGCTGTGTCCACTCACCCACGGCAGACGGTCAGGCAGGGCGTAGTGCGGATCTGGCTGTGTCCACTCACCCACGGCAGGCGGGCAGGCAGGGCGCAGTGTGGATCTGGCTGTGTCCACTCACCCACGGGAGACGGGCAGGCAGGGCGCAGTGCGGATCTGGCTGTGTCCACTCACCCACGGGAGACGGGCAGGCAGGGCGCAGTGCGATTTTGGCTGTGTCCACTCACCCACGGGAGACGGGCAGGCAGGGCGCAGTTCCTATCTGGCTGTGTCCACTCGCCCATGGGAGACGGGCAGGCAGGGCGCAGTGTGGATCTGGCTGTGTCCACTCACCCACGGGAGACGGGCAGGCAGGGCGCAGTGCGGATCTGGCTGTGTCCACTCACCCACGGGAGACGGGCAGGTAGGGCGCAGTGCGGATCCGGCTGTGTCCACTCACCCACGGGAGATGGGCAGAGACGGTGCTGTGTGGATCTGGCTATGTCCACTGACCCACGGCAGGCGTTCAGGCAGGGTGCAGTGCGGATCTGGCTGTGTCCACTCACCCACGGGAGACGGGCAAGCAGGGCGCAGTGCGGATCTGGCTGTGTCCACTCACCCACGGGAGATGGGCAGGCAGGGCGCAGTGCAGATCTGGCTGTGTCCACTAACCCACGGGAGACGGGCAGGCAGGGCGCAGTGTGGATTTGGCTGTGTCCACTCACCCACGGGAGACGGGCAGGCAGGGCGCAGTGCATATCTGGCTGTGTCCACTCGCCCACGGGAGACGGGCAGGCATGGCGCAGTGCGGATCTGGCCGTGTCCACGCACCCACGGGAGACCGGCAGGCAGGGCGCAGTGCGGATCTGGCTGTGTCCACTCACCCACGGGAGACGGGCAGGCAGGGCGCAGTGCGGATCCGGCTGTGTCCACTCACCCACGGGAGATGGGTAGAGACGGTGCTGTGTGGATCTGGCTATGTCCACTGACCCACGGCAGACGGGCAGGCAGGGCGCAGTACGGATCTGGCTGTGTCCACTCACCCACGGCAGGCGGTCAGGTAGGGTGCAGTGCGGATCTGGCTGTGTCCACTCACCCACGGGAGACGGGCAGGCAGGGCGCAGTGCGGATCTTGTGTGTGCACTCACCCACAGGAGACGGGCAGAGACGGTGCTGTGTGGATCTGGCTATGTCCACTGACCCACGGCAGACGGACGGGCAGGGCGCAGTACGGATCTGGCTGTGTCCACTCACCCACGGCAGGCGGTCAGGTAGGGTGCAGTGCGGATCTGGCTGTGTCCACTCACCCACGGCAGGCGGTCAGGTAGGGTGCAGTGCGGATCTGGCTGTGTCCACTCACCCACGGCAGACGGTCAGGCAGGGCGCAGTGCGGATCTGGCTGTGTCCACTCACCCACGGCAGACGGGCAGGCAAGGCGCGGTGCGGATCTGGCTGTGTCCACTCGCCCACGGGAGACGGGCAGGCAGGGCGCAGTGCGGATCTGGCTGTGTCCACTCGCACACGGGAGACGGGCAGGCACGGCGCAGTGCGGATCTGGCTGTGTCCACTCGCCCACGGCAGGCGGTCAGGCAGGGCGCAGTGCGGATCTGGCTGTGTCCACTCACCCACGGCAGACGGTCAGGCAGGGCGCAGTGCGGATCTGGCTGTGTCCACGCACCCACAGCAGGCGGTGAGCCAGGGCGCAGTGCGGATCTGGCTGTGTCCACTCACCCACGGCAGGCGGTCAGGCAGGGCCAGTGCGGATATGGCTGTGTCCACTCACCCACGGGAGACGGGCAGGCAAGGTGCAGTGCGGATCTTGTGTGTGCACTCACCCACGGGAGACGGGCAGAGACGGTGCTGTGTGGATCTGGCTATGTCCACTGACCCACGGCAGACGGGCGGGCAGGGCGCAGTACGGATCTGGCTGTGTCCACTCACCCACGGCAGGCGGTCAGGCAGGGTGCAGTGCGGATCTGGCTGTGTCCACTCACCCACGGGAGACGGGCAGGCAGGGCGCAGTGCGGATCTGGCTGTGTCCACTCACCCACGGGAGACGGGCAGGCAGGGCGCAGTGCGGATCTGGCTGTGTCCACTCACCCACGGGAGACGGGCAGAGACGGTGCTGTGTGGATTTGGCTATGTCCACTGACCCACGGCAGACGGGCGGGCAGGGCGCAGTACGGATCTGGCTGTGTCCACTCACCCACGGCAGGCGGTCAGGGAGGGCGCAGTGCGGATATGGCTGTGTCCACTCACCCATGGCAGACGGTCAGGCAAGGGGCAGTGCGGATCTGGCTGTGTCGACTCACCCACGGGAGACGGGCAGAGACGGTGCTGTGTGGATCTGGCTATGTCCACTGACCCACGGCAGGCGGATAGGCAGGGCGCAGTGCGGATCTGGCTGTGTCCACTCACCCACGGCAGACGGGTAGGCAGGGCGCAGTGCGGATCTGGCTGTGTCCACTCGCCCACGGGAGACGGGCAGGCAGGGCGCAGTGCGGATCTCGCTGTGTCTACTCACCCACGGCAGGCGGTCAGGCAGGGCGCAGTGCGGATCTGGCTGTGTCCACACATTCACGGCAGACGGTCAGGCAGGGCACAGTGCGGATCTGGCTGTGTCCACTCACCCACGGCAGGCGGTCAGGCAGGGCGCAGTGCGGATCTGGCTGTGTCCACGCACCCACAGCAGGCGGTCAGCCAGGGCGCAGTGCGGATCTGGCTGTGTCCACTCACCCAGGGCAGGTGGTCAGGCAGGGCGTAGTGCGGATCTGGCTGTGTCCACTCACCCACGGCAGGCGGGCAGGCAGGGCGCAGTGTGGATCTGGCTGTGTCCACTTACCCACGGCAGACGGTCAGGCAGGGCGCAGTGCGGATCTGGCTGTGTCCACTCACCCACGGAAGACGGGTAGGCAGGGCGCAGTGCGGATCTGGCTGTGTCCACTCGCCCACGGGAGACGGGCAGGCAGGGCGCAGTGCGGATCTGACTGTGTCCACTCACCCACGGCAGGCGGTCAGGCAGGGCGCAGTGCGGATCTGGCTGTGTCCACTCATTCACGGCAGACGGTCAGGCAGGGCATTGTGCGGATCTGGCTGTGTCCACTCACCCATGGCAGGCGGTCAGGCAGGGCGCAGTGCGGATCTGGCTGTGTCCACGCACCCACAGCAGGCGGTCAGCCAGGGCGCAGTGCGGATCTGGCTGTGTCCACTCACCCACGGCAGACGGTCAGGAAGGGCGCAGTACGGATCTGGCTGTGTCCACTCACCCACGGCACACGGGCAGGCAGGGCGCAGTGCGGATCTGGCTATGTCCACTCACCCACAGCAGACGGTCAGGCAGGGCGCAGTGCGGATCTGGCTGTGTCCACTCACCCACGGCAGATGGGCAGGCAGGGCGCAGTGCGGATCTGGCTGTGTCCACTCGCCCACGGGAGACGGGCAGGCAGGGCGCAGTGCGGATCTGGCTGTGTCCACTCACCCACGGCAGGCGGTCAGGCAGGGCGCAGTGCGGATCTGGCTGTGTCCACTCACCCACGGGAGACGGGCAGGCAGGGCGCAGTGCGGATCTGGCTGTGTCCACTCACCCACGGGAGACGGGTAGGCAAGGCGCAGTGCGGATCTGGCTGTGTCCACTCACCCACGGGAGACGGTCAGAGACGATGCTGTGTGGATCTGGCTATGTCCACTGACCCACGGCAGACGGGTAGGCAAGGCGCAGTGCGGATCTGGCTGTGTCCACTCACCCACGGGAGACGGGCAGGCAGGGCACAGTGCGGATCTGGCTGTGTCCACTCACCCACGGGAGGCGGGCAGGCAGGGCGCAGTGCGGATCTCGCTGTGTCCACTCACCCACGGGAGACGGGCAGGCAGGGGGCAGTACGATTTTGGCTGTGTCCACTCACCCACCTGAGACGGGCAGGCAGGGCGCAGTGCCAATCTGGCTGTGTCCACTCGCCCATGGGAGACGGGCAGGCAGGGCGCAGTGCGGATCTGGCTGTGTCCACTCACCCACGGGAGACGGGCAGGCAGGGCGCAGTGCGGATCTGGCTGTGTCCACTCACCCACGGGAGACGGGCAGGTAGGGCGCAGTGCGGATCCGGCTGTGTCCACTCACCCACGGGAGATGGGCAGAGACGGTGCTGTGTGGATCTGGCTATGTCCACTGACCCACGGCAGGCGGTCAGGCAGGGCGTAGTAGGGATCTGGCTGTGTCCACTCACCCACGGTAGATGGGAAGGCAGGGCGCAGTGCGGATCTGGCTGTGTCCACTCACCCACGGGAGATGGGCACGCAGGGCGCAGTGCCGATCTGGCTGTGTCCACTCACCCACGGGAGATGGGCAGGCAGGGCGCAGTGCGGATCTGGCTGTGTCCACTCACCCACGGGAGACGGGCAAGCAGGGCGCAGTGCGGATCTGGCTGTGTCCACTCACCCACGGGAGATGGGCAGGCAGGGCGCAGTGCAGATCTGGCTGTGTCCACTCACCCACGGGAGACGGGCAGGCATGGCGCAGTGCGGATTTGGCTGTGTCCACTCACCCACGGGAGACGGGCAGGCAGGGCGCAGTGCGTATCTGGAGGTGTCCACTCGCCCACGGGAGACGGGCAGGCAGGGCGCAGTGCGGATCTGGCCGTGTCCACTCACCCACCGGAGACCGGCAGGCAGGGCGCAGTGCGGATCTGGCTGTGTCCACTCACCCACGGGAGACGGGCAGGCAGGGCGCAGTGCGGATCCGGCTGTGTCCACTCACCCACGGGAGATGGGCAGAGACGGTGCTGTGTGGATCTGGCTATATCCACTGACCCACGGCAGGCGGATAGGCAGGGCGCAGTGCGGATCTGGCTATGTCCACTCACCCACGGCAGACGGGTAGGCAGGGCGCAGTGCGGATCTGGCTGTGTCCACTCGCCCACGGGAGACGGGCAGGCAGGGCGCAGTGCGGATCTCGCTGTGTCTACTCACCCACGGCAGGCGGTCAGGCAGGGCGCATTGCGGATCTGGCTGTGTCCACACATTCACGGCACACGGTCAGGCAGGGCACAGTGCGGATCTGGCTGTGTCCACTCACCCACGGCAGGCGGTCAGGCAGGGCGCAGTGCGGATCTGGCTGTGTCCACGCACCCACAGCAGGCGGTCAGCCAGGGGGCAGTGCGGATCTGGCTGTGTCCACTCACCCAGGGCAGGTGGTCAGGCAGGGCGTAGTGCGGATCTGGCTGTGTCCACTCACCCACGGCAGGCGGGCAGGCAGGGCGCAGTGCGGATCTGGCGGTGTCCACTCACCCACGGGAGACGGGCAGGCAGGGCGCAGTGCGGATCTGGCTATGTCCACTCACCCACGGGAGACGGGCAGAGACGGTGCTGTGTGGATTTGGCTATGTCCACTGACCTACGGCAGACGGGCGGGCAGGGCGCACTACGGATCTGGCTGTGTCCACTCACTCACAGGAGATGGGCAGGCAGGTCGCAGTGCGGATCTGGCTGTGTACACTCACCCACGGGAGACGGGCAGGCAGGGCGCAGTGCGGATCTGGCTGTGTCCACTCACCCACAACAGACGGGCAGGCAGGGCGCAGAGCGGATCCGGGTGTGTCCACTCACCCACGGGAGATAGGCAGAGATGGTGCTGTGTTGATCTGGCTATGTCTACTGTCCCACGGCAGACGGGCAAGCAGGGCGCAGTACGGATCTGGCTGTGTCCACTCGCCCACAGGAGACGGGCAGGCAGGGCGCAGTGCGTATTTGGCTGTATCCACTCGCCCACGGGAGACGGGCAGGCAGGGCGCAATGCGGATCTGGCTGTGTCCACTCACCCACGGCAGGCGGTCAGGCAGGGTGCTGTGCGGATCTGGCTGTGTCCACTCACCCACGGGAGACGGGTAGGAAGGGCGCAGTGCGGATCTGGCTGTGTCCACTCACCCACGGGAGACGGGCAGGAAGGGCTCAGGGCGGATCTGGCTGTGTCCACTAACCCACGGGAGATGGGCAGAGACGGTGCTGTGTGGATCTGCCTATGTCCACTGACCCACGGCAGACGGGCAGGCAGGGCGCAGTACGGATCTGGCTATGTCCACGCACCCACAGCACGCGGTCAGCCAGGGCGCAGTGCGGATCTGGCTGTGTCCAGTCACCCACGGCAGACGGTCAGGCAGGGTACAGTACGGATCTGGCTGTGTCCACTCACTTACGGCAGACGGGCAGGCAGGGCGCAGTGTGGATCTGGCTGTGTCCACTCACCCACGGCAGACGGTCAGGCAGGGCGTAGTGCGGATCTGGCTGTGTCCACTCACCCACGGCAGGCGGGCAGGCAGGGCGCAGTGAGGATCTGGCTGTGTCCACTCATTCACGGCAGACGGTCAGGCAGGGCACAGTGCGGATCTGGCTGTGTCCACTCGCCCACGGGAGACGGGCAGGCAGGGTGCAGTGCGGATCTGGCTGTGTCCACTCACCCACGGGAGACGGGCAGGCAGGGCGCAGTGCGGATCTGGCTGTGTCCACTCACCCACGGGAGACGGGCAGGCAGGGCGCAGTGCGGATCTGGCTGTGTCCACTCACCAACGGGAGACGGGCAGGCAGGGCGCAGTGCGGATCCGGCTGTGTCCACTCACCAACGGGAGATGGGCAGAGACGATGCTGTGTGGATCTGGCTATGTCCACTGACCCACGGCAGACGGGCAGGCAGGGCGCAGTACGGATCTGGCTGTGTCCACTCACCCACGGCATGCGGACAGGCAGGGCGCAGTGCGGGTCTGGCTGTGTCCACTCACCCACGGCAGGAGGTCAGGCAGGGCGTAGTGCGGATCTTGCTGTGTCCACTCACCCACGGCAGACGGGCAGGCAGGGCGCAGTGTGGATCTGGCTGTGTCCACTCACCCACGGCAGGCTGTCAGGCAGGGCGCAGTGCGGATCTGGCTGTGTCCACTCACCCACGGCAGACGGTCAGGCAGGGCGCCGTGCGGATCTGGCTGTGTCCACTCCCCCACGGCAGGCGGTCAGGCAGGGCGCAGTGCGGATCTGGCTGTGTCCACGCACCCACGGCAGGCGGTCAGCCAGGGCGCAGTGCGGATCTGGCTGTGTCCACTCACCCACGGCAGGCGGTCAGGCAGGGCCAGTGCGGATATGGCTGTGTCCACTCACCCACGGCAGACGGTCAGGAAGGGCGCAGTGCGGATCTGGCTGTGTCCACACACCCAAGGGAGATGGGCAGGCAGGGCGCAGTGCGGATCTGGCTGTGTCCACTCACCCACGGGAGACGGGCAGGCAGGGCGCAGTGCGGATCTGGCTGTGTCCACTCACCCACGGCACACGGTCAGGCAGGGCGCAGTGCGGATCTGGCTGTGTCCACTCACCCACGGGAGACGGGCAGGAAGGGCGCCGTGCGGATCTGGCTGTGTCCACTCACCCACGGCACACGGTCAGGCAGGGTGCTGTGCGGATCTGGCTGTGTCCAATCACCCACGGGAGACGGGCAGGCAGGGCGCAGTGCAGATCTGGCTGTGTCCACTCACCCACGGGAGACGGGCAGGCAGGGCGCAGTGCGGATCTGGCTGTGTCCACTCACCCACCGGAGACGGGCAGAGACGGTGCTGTGTGGATCTGGCTATGTCCACTGACCCACGGCAGACGGGCGGGCAGGGCGCAGTACGGATCTGGCTGTGTATACTCACGCACGGCAGGCGGTCAGGGAGGGCGCAGTGCGGATATTGCTGTGTCCACTCACCCACGGCAGACGGTCATTCAGGGGGCAGTGCGGATCTGGCTGTGTCCACTCACCCACGGGAGACGGGCAGAGACGGTGCTGTGTGGATCTGGCTATGTCCATTGACCCACGGCAGGCGGTCAGGCAGGGCGCAGTGCGGATATCGCTGTGTCCACTCACACACGGCAGACTGTCAGGCAGGGGGCAGTGCGGATCTGGCTGTGTCCTCTCACCCACGGGAGACGGGCAGGCAGGGCGCAGTGCGGATCTGGCTGTGTCCACTCACCCACAGGAGACGGGCAGGCAAGGCGCAGTGCGGATCTGGCTGTGTCCACTCGCCACGGGAGACGGGCAGGCAGGGCGCAGTGCGGATCTGGCCGTGTCCACTCACCCACGGCAGGCGGTCAGGAAGGGCGCAGTGCGGATCTGGCTGTGTCCACGCACCAACAGCAGGCGGTCAGCCAGGGCGCAGTGCGGATCTGGCTGTGTCCACTCACCCACGGCAGGCGGTCAGGCAGGGCCAGTGCGGATATGGCTGTGTCCACTCACCCACGGCAGACGGTCAGGCAGGGCGCAGTGCGGATCTGGCTTTGTCCACACACCCACGGGAGACGGGCAGGCAGGGCGCAGTGCGGATCTGGCTGTGTCCACTCACCCACGGGAGACGGGCAGGCAAGGCGCAGTGCGGATCTTGTGTGTGCACTCACCCACGGGAGACGGGCAGAGACGGTGCTGTGTGGATCTGGCTATGTCCACTGACCCACGGCAGACGGGCGGGCAGGGCGCAGTATGGATCTGGCTGTGTCCACTCACCCACGGCAGGCGGTCAGGCAGGGTGCAGTGCGGATCTGGCTGTGTCCACTCACCCACGGGAGACGGGCAGGCAGGGCGCAGTGCGGATCTGGCTGTGTCCACTCACCCACGGGAGACGGGCAGGCAGGGCGCAGTGCGGATATGGCTGTGTCCACTCACCCACGGGAGACGGGCATAGATGGTGCTGTGTGGATCTGGCTATGTCCACTGTCCCACGGCAGACGGGCGGGCAGGGCGCAGTACGGATCTGGCTGTGTCCACTCACCCACGGCAGGCGGTCAGGGAGGGCGCAGTGTGGATATTGCTGTGTCCACTCACCCACGGCAGACGGTCAGGCAGGGGGCAGTGCGGATCTGGCTGTGTCCACTCACCCACGGCAGGCGGTCAGGCAGGGCCAGTGCGGATATGGCTGTGTCCACTCACCCACGGCAGACGGTCAGGCAGGGCGCAGTGCGGATCTGGCTTTGTCCACACACCCACGGGAGACGGGAAGGCAGGGCGCAGTGCGGATCTGGCTGTGTCCACTCACCCACGGGAGACGGGCAGGCAAGGCGCAGTGCGGATCTTGTGTGTGCACTCACCCACGGGAGACGGGCAGAGACGGTGCTGTGTGGATCTGGCTATGTCCACTGACCCACGGCAGACGGGCGGGCAGGGCGCAGTACGGATCTGGCTGTGTCCACTCAACCACGGCAGGCGGTCAGGCAGGGTGCAGTGCGGATATGGCTGTGTCCACTCACCCACGGAAGACGGGCAGGCAGGGCGCAGTGCGGATCTGGCTGTGTCCACTCACCCACGGGAGACGGGCAGGCAGGGCGCAGTGCGGATCTGGCTGTGTCCACTCACCCACGGGAGACGGGCAGAGACTGTGCTGTGTGGATCTGGCTATGTCCACTGTCCCACGGCAGACGGGCGGGCAGGGCGCAGTACGGATCTGGCTGTGTCCACTCACCCACGGCAGGCGGTCAGGGAGGGCGCAGTGTGGATATTGCTGTGTCCACTCACCCACGGCAGACGGTCAGGCAGGGGGCAGTGCGGATCTGGCTGTGTCCACTCACCCACGGGAGACGGGCAGAGACGGTGCGGTGTGGATCTGGCTATGTCCACTGACCCACGGCAGGCAGTCAGGCAGGGCGCAGTGCGGATCTGGCTGTGTCCACTCACCCACGGCAGACGGTCAGGCAGGGCGCAGTGCGGATCTGGCTGTGTCTACTCACGCACGGCAGGCGGTCAGGCAGGGCGCAGTGCGGATCTGGCTGTGTCCACGCACCCACGGCAGGCGGTCAGCCAGGGCGCAGTGCGGATCTGGCTGTGTCCACTGACCCACGGCAGATGGGCAGGCAGGGCGCAGTGCGGATCTGGCTGTGTCCACTCACCCACGGGAGACGGGCAGTCAGGGTGCAGTGCGGATTTGACTGTGTTCACTCACCCACGGCAGGCGGTCAGGCAGGGCGCAGTGCGGATCTGGCTGTGTCCACTCACCCACGGCAGACGGGCAGGCAGGGCGCAGTGCGGATCTGGCTGTGTCCACTGACCCACGGCAGACGGTCAGGCAGGGCGTAGTGCGGATCTGGCTGTGTCCACTCACCCACGGCAGACGGGCAGGCAGGGCGCAGTGCGGATCTGGCTGTGTCCACTCACCCACGGGAGACGGGCAGGCAGGGCGCAGTGCGGATCCGGCATGTCCACTCACCCACGGGAGATGGGCAGAGACGGTGCTGTGTGGATCTGGCTATGTCCACTGACCCACGGCAGACGGGCAGGCAGGGCGCAGTACGTGTCTGGCTGTGTCCACTCACCCACGGCAGACGGGCAGGCAGAGCGCAATGCAGATCTGGCTGTGTCCACTCACCCACGGCAGACGGTCAGGCAGGGCGCATGGCGGATCTGGCTGTGTCCAATCACCCACGGCAGATGGGCAGGCAGGGCGCAGTGCGGATCTGGCTGTGTCCACTCGCCCACGGGAGACGGGCAGGCACGGCGCAGTGCGGATCTGGCTGTGTCCACTCACACACGGCAGGCTGTCAGGCAGGGCGCAGTGCGGATATGGCTGTGTCCACTCACCCAAGGCAGACGGTCAGGCAGGGCGCCGTGCGGATCTGGCTGTGTCCATTCACCCACGGCAGGCGGTCAGGCTGGGCGCAGTGCGGATCTGGCTGTGTCCACGCACCCACAGCAGGCGGTCAGCCAGGGCGCAGTGCGGATCTGTCTGTGTCCACTCACCCACGGCAGGCGGTCAGGCAGGGCCAGTGCGGATATGGCTGTGTCCACTCACCCATGGCAGACGGTCAGGCAGGGCGCAGTGCGGATCTGGCTGTGTCCACACACCCACGGGAGACGGGCAGGCAGGGCGCAGTGCGGATCTGGCTGTGTCCACTCACCCACGGGAGACGGGCAGGCAAGGCGCAGTGCGGATCTTGTGTGTGCACTCACCCACGGGAGACGGGCAGAGACAGTGCTGTGTGGATCTGGCTATGTCCACTGACCCAAGGCAGACGGGCGGGCAGGGCGCAGTACGGATCTGGCTGTGTCCACTCACCCACGGCAGGCGGTCAGGCAGGGTGCAGTGCGGATCTGGCTGTGTCCACTCACCCACGGGAGACGGGCAGGCAGGGCGCAGTGCGGATCTGGCTGTGTCCACTCACCCACGGGAGACGGGCAGAGACGGTGCTGTGTGGATCAGGCTATGTCCACTGACCCACGGCAGACGGGCGGGCAGGGCGCAGTACGGATCTGGCTGTGTCCACTCACCCACGGCAGGCGGTCAGGGTGGGCGCAGTGCGGATATTGCTGTGTCCACTCAGCCACGGCAGACAGTCAGGCAGGGGGCAGTGCGGATCTGGCTGTGTCCACTCACCCACGGGAGACGGGCAGGCACGGCGCAGTGCGGATCTGGCTGTGTCCACTCACACACGGCAGGCTGTCAGGCAGGGCGCAGTGCGGATATGGTTGTGTCCACTCACCACTGCAGACGGTCAGGCAGGGCGCCGTGCGGATCTGGCTGTGTCCACTCACCCACGGCAGGCGGTCAGGCAGGGCGCAGTGCGGATCTGGCTGTGTCCACTCACCCACGGGAGATGGGCAGGCAGGGCGCAGTGCAGATCTGGCTGTGTCCACTCACCCACGGGAGACGGGCAGGCAGGGCGCAGTGCGGATTTGGCTGTGTCCACTCACCCACGGGAGACGGGCAGGCAGGGCGCAGTGCGTATCTGGCTGTGTCCACTCACTCACGGGAGACGGGCAGGCAGGGCGCAGTGCGGATCTGGCCGTGTCCACTCACCCACGGGAGGCGGTCAGGCAGGGCGCAGTGCGGATCTGGCTGTGTCCACGCACCCACAGCAGGCGGTCAGCCAGGGCGCAGTGCGGATCTGGCTGTGTCCACTCACCCACGGCAGGCGGTCAGGCAGGGCCAGTGCGGATATGGCTGTGTCCACTCACCCACGGCAGACGGTCAGGCAGGGCGCAGTGCGGATCTGGCTTTGTCCACAAACCCACGGGAGACGGGCAGGCAGGGCGCAGTGCGGATCTGGCTGTGTCCACTCACCCACGGGAGACGGGCAGGCAAGGCGCAGTGCGGATCTTGTGTGTGCACTCACCCACGGGAGACGGGCAGAGACGGTGCTGTGTGGATCTGGCTATGTCCACTGACCCACGGCAGACGGGCGGGCAGGGCGCAGTACAAATCTGGCTGTGTCCACTCACCCACGGCAGGCGGTCAGGCAGGGTGCAGTGCGGATCTGGCTGTGTCCACTCACCCACGGGAGACGGGCAGGCAGGGCGCAGTGCGGATCTGGCTGTGTCCACTCACCCACGGGAGACGGGCAGGCAGGGCGCAGTGCGGATCTGGCTGTGTCCACTCACCCACGGGAGACGGGCAGAGACGGTGCTGTGTGGATCAGGCTATGTCCACTGACCCACGGCACACGGGCGGGCAGGGCGCAGTACGGATCTGGCTGTGTCCACTCATCCACGGCAGGCGGTCAGGGAGGGCGCAGTGCGGATATTGCTGTGTCCACTCACCCACGGCAGACGGTCAGGCAGGGGGCAGTGCGGATCTGGCTGTGTCCACTCACCCACGGGAGACGGGCAGGCAAGGCACAGTGCGTATCTGGCTGTGTCCACTCGCCCATGGGAGACGGGCAGGCACGGCGCAGTGCGGATCTGGCTGTGTCCACTCACACACGGCAGGCTGTCAGGCAGGGCGCAGTGTGGATATGGCTGTGTCCACTCACCCACGGCAGACGGTCAGGCAGGGCGCCGTGCGGATCTGGCTGTGTCCACTCACCCACGGCAGGCGGTCAGGCAGGGCGCAGTGCGGATCTGGCTGTGTCCACTCACCCACGGGAGATGGGCAGGCAGGGCGCAGTGCAGATCTGGCTGTGTCCAGTCACCCACGGGAGACGGGCATGCAGGGCGCAGTGCGGATTTGGCTGTGTCCACTCACCCACGGGAGACGGGCAGGCAGGGCGCAGTGCGTATCTGGCTGTGTCCACTCGCCCACGGGAGACGGGCAGGCAGGGCGCAGTGCGGATCTGGCTGTGTCCACTCGCCCACGGGAGACGGGCACGCAGGGCGCAGTGCGGATCCGGCTGTGTCCACTCACCCACGGGAGATGGGCAGAGACGGTGCTGTGTGGATCTGGCTATGTCCACTGACCCACGGCAGACGCGAAGGCAGGGCGCAGTACGGATCTGGCTGTGTCCACTCACCCACGGCACGAGGTCAGGCAGGGCACAGTACGGATCTGGCTGTGTCCACCCACCCACGGCAGACGGGCAGGCAGGGCGCAGTACGGATCTGGCTGTGTCCACTCACCCACGGCAGGAGGTCAGGCAGGGCGCAGTACGGATCTGGCTGTGTACACTCACCCACGGCAGACGGGCAGGCAGGGCGCAGTACGGATCTGGCTGTGTCCACTCACCCACGGCAGGCGGTCAGGCAGGGTGCAGTGCGGATCTGGCTGTGTCCACTCACCCACGGGAGACGGGCAAGCAGGGCGCAGTGCGGATCTGGCTGTGTCCACTCACCCACGGGAGACGGGCAGGCAGGGCGCAGTGCAGATCTGGCTGTGTCCACTCACCCACAGGAGACGGGCAGGCAGGGCGCAGTGCGGATTTGGCTGTGTCCACTCACCCACGGGAGACGGGCAGGCAGGGCGCAGTGTGGATCCGGCTGTGTCCACTCACCCACGATGAGATGGGCAGAGACGGTGCTGTGTGGATCTGGCTATGTCCACTGACCCACGGCAGACGGGAAGGCAGGGCGCAGTACGGATCTGGCTGTGTCCACTCACCCACGGGAGACGGGCAAGCAGGGTGCAGTGCGGATCTGGCTGTGTCCACTCACCTACGGCAGGAGGTCAGGCAGGGCGCAGTACGGATCTGGCTGTGTCCACTCACCCACGGCAGACGGGCAGGCAGGGCGCAGTACGGATCTGGCTGTGTCCACTCACCCACGGGAGACGGGCAAGCAGGGCGCAGTGCGGATCTGGCTGTGTCCACTCACCCACGGGAGATGGGCAGGCAGGGCGCAGTGCAGATCTGGCTGTGTCCACTCACCCACGGGAGACGGGCAGGCAGGGCGCAGTGCGGATTTGGCTGTGTCCACTCACCCACGGGAGACGGGCAGGCAGGGCGCAGTGCGTATCTGGCTGTGTCCACTCGCTCACGGGAGACGGGCAGGCAGGGCGCAGTGCGGATCTGGCCGGGTCCACTCACCCACGGCAGACGGTCAGGCAGGGCGCAGTGCGGATCTGGCTGTGTCCACGCACCCACAGCAGGCGGTCAGCCAGGGCGCAGTGCGGATCTGGCTGTGTCCACTCACCCACGGCAGGCGGTCAGGCAGGGCCAGTGCGGATATGGCTGTGTCCACTCACCCACGGCAGACGGTCAGGCAGGGCGCAGAGCGGATTTGGCTTTGTCCACACACCCACGGGAGACGGGCAGCCAGGGCGCAGTGCGGATCTGGCTGTGTCCACTCACCCACGGGAGACGGGCAGGCAAGGCGCAGTGCGGATCTTGTGTGTGCACTCACCCACGGGAGACGGGCAGAGACGGTGCTGTGTGGATCTGGCTATGTCCACTGACCCACGGCAGACGGGCGGGCAGGGCGCAGTACGGATCTGGCTGTGTACACTCACCTACGGCAGGCGGTCAGGGAGGGCGCAGTGCGGATATTGCTGTGTCCACTCACACACGGCAGACGGTCAGGCAGGGGGCAGTGCGGATATGGCTGTGTCCAATCACCCACGGGAGACGGGCAGAGACGGTGCTGTGTGGATCTGGCTGTGTCCACTGACCCACGGAAGGCGGTCAGGCAGGGCGCAGTGCGGATATGGCTGTGTCCACTCACCCATGGCAGACTGTAAGGCAGGGGGCAGTGCGGATCTGGCTGTGTCCACTCACCCACGGGAGACGGGCAGGCAGGGCGCAGTGCGGATCTGGCTGTGTCCACTCACCCACGGGACACGGGCAGGCAAGGCGCAGTGCGTATCTGGCTGTGTCCACTCTCCCACGGGAGATGAGCAGGCAGGGCGCAGTGTGGATCTGGCTGTGTCCACTCGCCCACGGAAGACGGGCAGTCAGGGTGCAGTGCGGATTTGGCTGTGTCCACTCACCCACGGCAGGCGGTCAGGCAGGGCGCAGTGCGGATCTGGCTGTGTCCACTCACCCACGGCAGACGGTCAGGCAGGGCGCAGTGCGGATCTGGCTGTGTCCACTCACCCACGGCAGGCGGTCAGGCAGGGCGCAGTGCGGATCTGCCTGTGTCCACGCACCCACAGCAGGCGGTCAGCCAGGGCGCAGTGCGGATCTGGCTGTGTCCACTGACCCACGGCAGACGGGCAGGCAGGGCGCAGTGCGGATCTGGCTGTGTCCACTCACCCACGGGAGACGGGCAGTCAGGGTGCAGTGCGGATTTGGCTGTGTCCACTCACCCACGGCAGGCGGTCAGGCAGGGCGCAGTGCGGATCTGGCTGTGTCCACTCACCCACGGCAGACGGTCAGGCAGGGCGCAGTGCGGATCTGGCTGTGTCCACTCACCCACGGGAGATGGGCAGGCAGGGCGCAGTGCGGATCTGGCTGTGTCCACTCACCCACGGCAGACGGTCAGGCAGGGCGTAGTGCGGATCTGGCTGTGTCCACTGACCCACGGCAGACGGTCAGGCAGGGCGCAGTGCGGATCTGGCTGTGTCCACTCACCCATGGGAGACGGGCAGGCAGGGCGCAGTGCGGATCCGGCATGTCCACTCACCCACGGGAGATGGGCAGGCAGAGCGCAGTGCGGATCTGGCTGTGTCCACTCACCCACGGCAGACGGTCAGGCAGGGCGCAGTGCGGATCTGGCTGTGTCCACTCACCCACGGCAGACGGGCTGGCAGGGCGCAGTGCGGATCTGGCTGTGTCCACTCGCCCACGGGAGATGGGCAGGCACGGCGCAGTGCGGATCTGGCTGTGTCCACTCACACACGGCAGGCTATCAGGCAGGGCGCAGTGCGGATATGGCTGTGTCCACTCACCCACGGCAGATGGTCAGGCAGGGCGCCGTGCGGATCTGGCTGTGTCCACTCACCCACGGCAGGCGGTCAGGCTGGGAACAGTGCGGATCTGGCTGTGTCCACGCACCCACAGCAGGCGGTCAGCCAGGGTGCAGTGCAGATCTGTCTGTGTCCACTCACCCACGGCAGGCGGTCAGGCAGGGCCAGTGCGGATATGGCTGTGTCCACTCACCCACGGCAGACGGTCAGGCAGGGCACAGTGCGGATCTGGCTGTGTCCACACACCCACGGGAGACGGGCATGCAGGGCGCAGTGCGGATCTGGCTGTGTCCACTCACCCACGGGAGACGGGCAGACAAGGCGCAGTGCGGATCTTGTGTGTGCACTCACCCACGGGAATCGGGCAGAGACGGTGCTGTGTGGATCTGGCTATGTCCACTGACCCACGGCAGACGGGCGGGCAGGGAGCAGTACGGATCTGGCTGTGTCCACTCACCCACGGCAGGCGGTCAGGCAGGGTGCAGTGCGGATCTGGCTGTGTCCACTCACCCACGGGAGACGGGCAGGCAGGGCGCAGTGCGGATCTGGCTGTGTACACTCACCCACGGGAGACGGGCAGGCAGGGCGCAGTGCGGATCTGGCTGTGTCCACTCACCCACGGGAGACGGGCAGAGACGGTGCTGTGTGGATCTGGCTATGTCCACTGACCCACGGCAGATTGGCGGGCAGGGCGCAGTACGGATCTGGCTGTGTCCACTCACCCACGGCAGGCGGTCAGGGAGGGCGCAGTGCGGATATTGCGGTGTCCACTCACCCACGGCAGACGGTCAGGCAGGGGGCAGTGCGGATCTGGCTGTGTCCACTCACCCACGGGAGATGGGCAGAGACGGTGCTGTGTGGATCTGGCTATGTCCACTGACCCACGGCAGGCGGTCAGGCAGGGCGCAGTGCGGATATGGCTGTGTCCACTCACCCACGGCAGACTGTCAGGCAGGGGGCAGTGCGGATCTGGCTGTGTCCACTCACCCACGGGAGACGGGCCGGCAGGGCGCAGTGCGGATCTGGCTGTGTCCACTCACCCACGGGAGACGGGCAGGCAATGCGCAGTGCGGATCTGGCTGTGTCCACTCACCCACGGGAGAAGGGCAGGCAGGGCGCAATGCGGATCTGGCTGTGTCCACTCACCCACGGCAGGCGGTCAGGCAGGGCGCAGTGCGGATCTGGCTGTGTCCACGCACCCCACGGCAGGCGGTCAGCCAGAGCGCAGTGCGGATCTGGCAGTGTCCACTGACCCACGGCAGACTGGCAGGCAGGGCGCAGTGCGGATCTGGCTGTGTCCAATCGCCCACGGGAGACGGGCAGGCAGGGCGCAGTGCGGATCTGGTTGTGTCCACTCACCCACGGGAGATGGGCAGGCAGGGCGCAGTGAGGATCTGGCTGTGTCCACTCACCCACGGCAGACGGTCAGGCAGGGCGTAGTGCGGATCTGGCTGTGTCCACTCACCCACGGCAGACGGGCAGGCAGGGCGCAGTGCGGATCTGGCTGTGTCCACTCACCCACGTGAGACGGGCAGGCAGGGCGCAGTGCTGATCCGGCATGTGCACTCACCCACGGGAGATGGGCAGAGACGGTGCTGTGTGGATCTGGCTATGTCCACTGACCCACGGCAGACGGGCAGGCAGGGCGCAGTACGGATCTGGCTGTGTCCACTCACCCACGGCAGGCGGTCAGGCAGGGCGCAGTGCGGATCTGGCTGTGTCCACTCACCCACGGCAGGCGGTCAGGCAGGGCGTAGTGCGGATCTGGCTGTGTCCACTCACCCACGGAAGACGGGCAGGCAGGGCGCAGTGCGGATCCGGCTGTGTCCACTCACCCACGGGCGATGGGCAGAGACGGTGATGTGTGGATCTGGCTATGTCCACTGACCCACGGCAGACGGGCAGGCAGGGCGCAGTACGGATCTGGCTGTGTCCACTCACCCACGGCAGGCGGTCAGGCAGGGCGCAGTGCGGATCTGGCTGTGTCCTCTCGCCCACGGGAGACGGGCAGGCAGGGCGCAGTGCCGATCTGGCTGTGTCCACTCTCCCACGGCAGGCGGTCAGGCAGGGCGCAGTGCGGATCTGGCTGTGTCCACTCACCCACGGCAGACGGTCAGGCAGGGCACAGTGCGGATCTGGCTGTGTCCACTCACCCACGGCAGGCGGTCAGGCAGGGCGCAGTGCGGATCTGGTTGTGTCCATGCACCCACAGCAGGCGGTCAACCAGGGCGCAGTGCGGATCCGGCTGTGTCCACTCACCCACGGGAGATGGGCAGAGACGGTGCTGTGTGGATCTGGCTATGTCCACTGACCCACGGCAGACGGGCAGGCAGGGCGCAGTACGGATCTGGCTGTGTCCACTCACCCACGGCAGGCGGTCAGGCAGGGCGCAGTGCGGATCTGGCCGTGTCCACTCACCCACGGCAGGCGGTCAGGCAGGGCGTAGTGCGGATCTGGCTGTGTCCACTCACCCACGGCAGGCGGTCAGGCAGGGCGCAGTGCGGATCTGGCTGTGTCCACGCACCCACAGCTGGCGGTCAGCCAGGGCGCAGTGCGGATCTGGCTGTGTCCACTCACACACGGCAGGCGGTCAGGCAGGGCCAGTACGGATATGGCTGTGTCCACTCACCCACGGCAGACGGTCAGGCAGTGCGCAGTGCGGATCTGGCTGTGTCCACACACCCACGGGAGACGGACAGGCAGGGCACAGTGCGGATCTGGCTGTGTCCACTCACCCACGGGAGACGGGCAGGCAAGGCGCAGTGCGGATCTTGTGTGTGCACTCACCCACGGGAGACGGGCAGAGACGGTGCTGTGTGGATCTGGCTATGTCCACTGACCCACGGCAGACGGGCGGGCAGGGCGCAGTACGGATCTGGCTGTGTCCACTCACCCACGGCAGGCGGTCAGGCAGGGCGCAGTGCGGATCTGGCTGTGTCCACTCACCCACGGCAGGCGGTCAGGCAGGGCCAGTACGGATATGGCTGTGTCCACTCACCCACGGCAGACGGTCAGGCAGGGCGCTGTGCGGATCTCGCTGTGTCCACACACCCACGGGAGACGGGCAGGCAGGGCGCAGTGCGGATCTGGCTGTGTCCACTCACCCACTGGAGACGGGCCGGCAAGGTGCAGTGCGGATCTTGTGTGTGCACTCACCCACGGGAGACGGGCAGAGACGGTGCTGTGTGGATCTGGCTATGTCCACTGACCCACGGCAGACGGACGGGCAGGGCGCAGTACGGATCTGGCTGTGTCCACTCAAACACGGCAGGCGGTCAGGCAGGGCGCAGTGCGGATCTGGCTGTGTCCACTCACCCACGGCAGACGGTCAGGCAGGGCACAGTGCGGATCTGGCTGTGTCCACTCACCCACGGCAGGCGGTCAGGCAGGGCGCAGTGCGGATCAGGTTGTGTCCATGCACCCACAGCAGGCGGTCAACCAGGGCGCAGTGCGGATCCGGCTGTGTCCACTCACCAACGGGAGATGGGCAGAGACGGTGCTGTGTGGATCTGGCTATGTCCACTGACCCACGGCAGACGGGCAGGCAGGGCGCAGTGCGGTTCTGGCTGTGTCCACTCACCCACGGGAGACGGGCAGGCAAGGCGCAGTGTGGATCTTGTGTGTGCACTCACCCACGGGAGACGGGCAGAGACGGTGCTGTGTGGATCTGGCTATGTCCACTGACCCACGGCAGACGGGCGGGCAGGGCGCAGTACGGATCTGGCTGTGTCCACGCACCCACAGCAGGCGGTCAGGGAGGGCGCAGTGTGGATATTGCTGTGTCCACTCACCCACGGCAGACGGTCAGGCAGGGGGCAGTGCGGATCTGGCTGTGTCCAATCACCCACGGGAGACGGGCAGAGACGGTTCTGTGTGGATCTGGCTATGTCCACTGACCCACGGCAGGCGGTCAGGCAGGGCGCAGTGCGGATATGGCTGTGTCCACTCACCCATGGCAGACTGTCAGGCAGGGGGCAGTGCGGATCTGGCTGTGTCCACTCACCCACGGGAGACGGGCAGGCAGGGCGCAGTGCGGATCTGGCTGTGTCCACTCACCCACGGGACACGGGCAGGCAAGGCGCAGTGCGGATCTGGCTGTGTCCACTCTCCCACGGGAGATGGGCAGGCAGGGCGCAGTGTGGATCTGGCTGTGTCCACTCGCCCACGGAAGACGGGCAGTCAGGGTGCAGGGCGGATTTGGCTGTGTCCACTCACCCACGGCAGGCGGTCAGGCAGGGCGCAGTGCGGATCTGGCTGTGTCCACTCACCCACGGCAGACGGTCAGGCAGGGCGCAGTGCGGATCTGGCTGTGTCCACTCACCCACGGCAGGCGGTCAGGCAGGGCGCAGTGCGGATCTGGCTGTGTCCACGCACCCACAGCAGGCGGTCAGCCAGGGCGCAGTGCGGATCTGGCTGTGTCCACTGACCCACGGCAGACGGGCAGGCAGGGCGCAGTGCGGATCTGGCTGTGTCCACTCACCCACGGGAGACGGGCAGTCAGGGTGCAGTGCGGATTTGGCTGTGTCCACTCACCCACGGCAGGCGGTCAGGCAGGGCGCAGTGCGGATCTGGCTGTGTCCACTCACCCACGGCAGACGGTCAAACAGGGCGCAGTGCGGATCTGGCTGTGTCCACTCACCCACGGGAGATGGGCATGCAGGGCGCAGTGCGGATCTGGCTGTGTCCACTCACCCACGGCAGACGGTCAGGCAGGGCGTAGTGCGGATCTGGCTGTGTCCACTGACCCACGGCAGACGGGCAGGCAGGGCGCAGTGCGGATCTGGCTGTGTCCACTCACCCACGGGAGACGGGCAGGCAGGGCGCAGTGCGGATCCGGCATGTCCACTCACCCACGGGAGATGGGCAGGCAGAGCGCAGTGCGGATCTGGCTGTGTCCACTCACCCACGGCAGACGGTCAGGCAGGGCGCAGTGCGGATCTGGCTGTGTCCACTCACCCACGGCAGACGGGCTGGCAGGGCGCAGTGCGGATCTGGCTGTGTCCACTCGCCCACGGGAGATGGGCAGGCACGGCGCAGTGCGGATCTGGCTGTGTCCACTCACACACGGCAGGCTATCAGGCAGGGCGCAGTTCGGATATGGCTGTGTCCACTCACCCACGGCAGACGGTCAGGCAGGGCGCCGTGCGGATCTGGCTGTGTCCACACACCCACGGCAGGCGGTCAGGCAGGGCGCAGTGCGGATCTGGCTGTGTCCACGCACCCACAGCAGGCGGTCAGCCAGGGTGCAGTGCAGATCTGTCTGTGTCCACTCACCCACGGCAGGCGGTCAGGCAGGGCCAGTGCGGATATGGCTGTGTCCACTCACCCACGGCAGACGGTCAGGCAGGGCACAGTGCGGATCTGGCTGTGTCCACACACCCACGGGAGATGGGCAGGCAGGGCGCAGTGCGGATCTGGCTGTGTCCACTCACCCACGGGAGACGGGCAGACAAGGCGCAGTGAGGATCTTGTGTGTGCACTCACCCACGGGAATCGGGCAGAGACGGTGCTGTGTGGATCTGGCTATGTCCACTGACCCACGGCAGACGGGCGGGCAGGGAGCAGTACGGATCTGGCTATGTCCACTCACCCACGGCAGGCGGTCAGGCAGGGTGCAGTGCGGATCTGGCTGTGTCCACTCACCCACGGGAGACGGGCAGGCAGGGCGCAGTGCGGATCTGGCTCTGTACACTCACCCACGGGAGACGGGCAAGCAGGGCGCAGTGCGGATCTGGCTGTGTCCACTCACCCACGGGAGACGGGCAGAGACGGTGCTGTGTGGATCTGGCTATGTCCACTGACCCACGGCAGATTGGCGGGCAGGGCGCAGTACGGATCTGGCTGTGTCCACTCACCCACGGCAGGCGGTCAGGGAGGGCGCAGTGCGGATATTGCGGTGTCCACTCACCCACGGCAGACGGTCAGGCAGGGGGCAGTGCGGATCTGGCTGTGTCCACTCACCCACGGGAGATGGCCAGAGACGGTGCTGTGTGGATCTGGCTATGTCCACTGACCCACGGCAGGCGGTCAGGCAGGGCGCAGTGCGGATATGGCTGTGTCCACTCACCCACGGCAGACTGTCAGGCAGGGGGCAGTGCGGATCTGGCTGTGTCCACTCACCCACGGGAGACGGGCCGGCAGGGCGCAGTGCGGATCTGGCTGTGTCCACTCACCTACGGGAGACGGGCAGGCAATGCGCAGTGCGGATCTGGCTGTGTCCACTCACCCACAGGAGAAGGGCAGGCAGGGCGCAGTGTGGATCTGGCTGTGTCCACTCGCTCACGGGAGACGGGCAGTCAGGGTGCAGTGCGGATTTGGCTGTGTCCACTCACCCACGGCAGGCGGTCAGGCAGGGCGCAGTGCGGATCTGGCTGTGTCCGCTCACCCACGGCAGACGGTCAGGCAGGGCGCAATGCGGATCTGGCTGTGTCCACTCACCCACGGCAGGCGGTCAGGCAGGGCGCAGTGCGGATCTGGCTGTGTCCACGCACCCCACGGCAGGCGGTCAGCCAGAGCGCAGTGCGGATCTGGCTGTGTCCACTGACCCACGGCAGACGGGCAGGCAGGGCGCAGTGCGGATCTGGCTGTGTCCAATCACCCACGGGAGACGGGCAGGCAGGGCGCAGTGCGGATCTGGTTGTGTCCACTCACCCACGGGAGATGGGCAGGCAGGGCGCAGTGCGGATCTGGCTGTGTCCACTCACCCACGGCAGACGGTGAGGCAGGGCGTAGTGCGGATCTGGCTGTGTCCACTCACCCACGGCAGACGGGCAGGCAGGGCGCAGTGCGGATCTGGCTGTGTCCACTCACCCACGTGAGACGGGCAGGCAGGGCGCAGTGCTGATCCGGCATGTCCACTCACCCACGGGAGATGGGCAGAGACGGTGCTGTGTGGATCTTGCTATGTCCACTGACCCACGGCAGACGGGCAGGCAGGGCGCAGTACGGATCTGGCTGTGTCCACTCACCCACGGCAGGCGGTCAGGCAGGGCGCAGTGCGGATCTGGCTGTGTCCAATCACCCACGGCAGGCGGTCAGGCAGGGCGTAGTGCGGATCTGGCTGTGTCCACTCACCCACGGAAGACGGGCAGGCAGGGCGCAGTGCGGATCCGGCTGTGTCCACTCACCCACGGGCGATGGGCAGAGACGGTGATGTGTGGATCTGGCTATGTCCACTGACCCACGGCAGACGGGCAGGCAGGGCGCAGTACGGATCTGGCTGTGTCCACTCACCCACGGCAGGCGGTCAGGCAGGGCGCAGTGCGGATCTGGCTGTGTCCTCTCGCCCACGGGAGACGGGCAGGCAGGGCGCAGTGCCGATCTGGCTGTGTCCACTCACCCACGGCAGGCGGTCAGGCAGGGCGCAGTGCGGATCTGGCTGTGTCCACTCACCCACGGCAGACGGTCAGGCAGGGCACAGTGCGGATCTGGCTGTGTCCACTCACCCACGGCAGGCGGTCAGGCAGGGCGCAGTGCGGATCTGGTTGTGTCCATGCACCCACAGCAGGCGGTCAACCAGGGCGCAGTGCGTATCCGGCTGTGTCTACTCACCCACGGGAGATGGGCAGAGACGGTGCTGTGTGGATCTGGCTATGTCCACTGACCCACGGCAGACGGGCAGGCAGGGCGCAGTACGGATCTGGCTGTGTCCACTCACCCACGGCAGACAGTCAGGCAGGGCGCAGTGCGGATCTGGCCGTGTCCACTCACCCACGGCAGGCGGTCAGGCAGGGCGTAGTGCGGATCTGGCTGTGTCCACTCACCCACGGCAGGCGGTCAGGCAGGGCGCAGTGCGGATCTGGCTGTGTCCACGCACCCACAGCTGGCGGTCAGCCAGGGCGCAGTGCGGATCTAACTGTGTCCACTCACACACGGCAGGCGGTCAGGCAGGGCCAGTACGGATATGGCTGTGTCCACTCACCCACGGCAGACGGTCAGGCAGTGCGCAGTGCGGATCTGGCTGTGTCCACACACCCACGGGAGACGGGCAGGCAGGGCACAGTGCGGATCTGGCTGTGTCCACTCACCCACGGGAGACGGGCAGGCAAGGCGCAGTGCGGATCTTGTGTGTGCACTCACCCACGGGAGACGGGCAGAGACGGTGCTGTGTGGATCTGGCTATGTCCACTGACCCACGGCAGACGGGCGGGCAGGGCGCAGTACGGATCCGGCTGTGTCCACTCACCCACGGCAGGCGGTCAGGTAGGGTGCAGTGCGGATCTGGCTGTGTCCACTCACCCACGGCAGGCGGTCAGGCAGGGCCAGTACGGATATGGCTGTGTCCACTCACCCACGGCAGACGGTCAGGCAGGGCGCTGTGCGGATCTGGCTGTGTCCACACACCCACGGGAGACGGGCAGGCAGGGCGCAGTGCGGATCTGGCTGTGTCCACTCACCCACTGGAGACGGGCAGGCAAGGCGCAGTGCGGATCTTGTGTGTGCACTCACCCACGGGAGACGGGCAGAGACGGTGCTGTGTGGATCTGGCTATGTCCACTGACCCACGGCAGACGGACGGGCAGGGCGCAGTACGGATCTGGCTGTGTCCACTCAAACACGGCAGGCGGTCAGGCAGGGCGCAGTGCGGATCTGGCTGTGTCCACTCACCCACGGCAGACGGTCAGGCAGGGCACAGTGCGGATCTGGCTGTGTCCACTCACCCACGGCAGGCGGTCAGGAAGGGCGCAGTGCGGATCTGGTTGTGTCCATGCACCCACAGCAGGCGGTCAACCAGGGCGCAGTGCGGATCCGGCTGTGTCCACTCACCCACGGGAGATGGGCAGAGACGGTGCTGTGTGGATCTGGCTATGTCCACTGACCCACGGCAGACGGGCAGGCAGGGCGCAGTACGGATCTGGCTGTGTCCACTCACCCACGGCAGGCGGTCAGGCAGGGCGCAGTGCGGATCTGGCCGTGTCCACTCACCCACGGCAGGCGGTCAGGCAGGGCGTAGTGCGGATCTGGCTGTGTCCACTCACCCACGGCAGGCGGTCAGGCAGGGCGCAGTGCGGATCTGGCTGTGTCCACGCACCCACAGCTGGCGGTCAGCCAGGGCGCAGTGCGGATCTGGCTGTGTCCACTCACACACGGCAGGCGGTCAGGCAGGGCCAATACGGATATGGCTGTGTCCACTCACCCACGGCAGACGGTCAGGCAGTGCGCAGTGCGGTTCTGGCTGTGTCCACACACCCACGGGAGACGGGCAGGCAGGGCACAGTGCGGATCTGGCTGTGTCCACTCACCCACGGGAGACGGGCAGGCAAGGCGCAGTGCGGATCTTGTGTGTGCACTCACCCACGGGAGACGGGCAGAGATGGTGCTGTGTGGATCTGGCTATGTCCACTGACCCACGGCAGACGGGCAGGCAGGGCGCAGTACGGATCTGGCTGTGTCCACGCACCCACAGCAGGCGGTCAGCCAGGGCGCAGTGCGGATCTGGCTGTGTCCACTGACCCACGGCAGACGGGCAGGCAGGGCGCAGTACGGATCTGGCTGTGTCCACGCACCCACAGCAGGCGGTCAGCCAGGGCGCAGTGCGGATATGGCTGTGTCCACTCGCCCACGGGAGACGGGCAGGCAGGGCGCAGTGCGGATCTGGCCGTGTCCACTCACCCACGGGAGACCGGCAGGCAGTGCGCAGTGCGGATCTGGCTGTGTCCATTCACCCACGGGAGACGGGCAGGCAGGGCGCAGTGCGGATCCGGCTGTGTCCACTCACCCACGGGAGATGGTCAGAGACGGTGCTGTGTGGATCTGGCTATGTCCACTGACCCACGGCAGACGGGCAGGCAGGGCGCAGTACGGATCTGGCTGTGTCCACTCACCCACGGCAGGCGGTCAGGCAGGGCGCAGTGCGGATCTGGCCGTGTCCACTCACCCACGGCAGGCGGTCAGGCAGGGCGTAGTGCGGATCTGGCTGTGTCCACTCACCCACGGCAGACGGGCAGGCAAGGCGCAGTGCGGATCTTGTGTGTGCACTCACCCACGGGAGACGGGCAGAGACGGTGCTGTGTGGATATGGCTATGTCCACTGACCCACGGCAGACGGGCGGGCAGGGCGCAGTGCGGATCTGGCTGTGTCCACTCACCCACGGCAGGCGGTCAGGCAGGGTGCAGTGCGGAGCTGGATGTGTCCACTCACCCACGGGAGAGGGGCAGGCAGGGTGCAGTGCGGATCTGGCTGTGTCCACTTACCCACGGGAGACGGGCAGGCAGGGCGCAGTGCGGATCTGGCTGTGTCCACTCACCCACGGGAGACGGGCAGAGACAGTGCTGTGTGGATCTGGCTATGTCCACTGACCAACGGCAGACGGGCGGGCAGGGCGCAGTACGGATCTGGCTGTGTCCACTCACCCACGGCAGGCGGTCAGGGAGGGCGCAGTGCGGATATGGCTGTGTCCACTCACCCACGGCAGACGGTCAGGCAGGGGGCAGTGCGGATCTGGCTGTGTCCACTCACTCACGGGAGACGGGCAGAGACGGTGCTGTGTTGATCTGGCTATGTCCACTGACCCACGGCAGGCGGTCAGGCAGGGCGCAGTGCGGATATGGCTGTGTCCACTCACCCACGGCAGACTGTCAGACAGGGGGCAGTGTGGATCTGGCTGTGTACACTCACCCACGGGAG
Source organism: Microcebus murinus (assembly GCF_040939455.1). Classification (NCBI taxonomy): domain Eukaryota; kingdom Metazoa; phylum Chordata; class Mammalia; order Primates; family Cheirogaleidae; genus Microcebus; species Microcebus murinus. The sequence continues at coordinate 30,535,169 of NC_134125.1, read as the reverse complement.
ACGGGCAGGCAGGGCGCAGTGCGTATCTGGCTGTGTCCACTCACCCACGAGAGACGGGCCGGCAAGGCGCAGTGCGGATCTGGCTGTGTCCACTCACCCACGGGAGATGGTCAGGCAGGGCGCAGTTCGGCTCTGGCTGTGTCCACTCACCCACGGCAGGTGGTCAGGCAGGGCGTAGTGCGGATCTGGCTGTGTCCACTCACCCACGGCAGGCGGTCAGGCAGGGCGCAGTGCGATTCTGGCGGTGTCCACGCACTCACAGCAGGCGGTCAGCCAGGGTGCAGTGCGGATCTGGCTGTGTCCACTGACCCACGGCAGACGGGCAGGCAAGGCGCATTACGGATCTGGCTGTGTCCACTCATCCACGGCAGGCGGTCAGGCAGTGCGCAGTGCGGATCTGGCTGTGTCCACTCACCCACGGCAGGCGGTCAGGCAGGGCGTAATGCGGATCTGGCTGTGTCCACTAACCCACGGCAGACGGGCAGGCAGGGCGCAGTGCGGATCCGGCTGTGTCCACTCACCCACGGGAGATGGGCAGAGACGGTGATGTGTGGATCTGGCTATGTCCACTGACCCACGGCAGACGGGCAGGCAGGGCGCAGTACGGATCTGGCTGTGTCCACTCACCCACGGCAGGCGGTTAGGCAGGGCGCAGTGCGGATCTGGCTTTGTCCACTCACCCACGGCAGGCGGTCAGGCAGGGCGTAGTGCGGATCTGGCTGTGTCCACTCACCCACGGCAGGCGGTCAGGCAGGGCGCAGTGCGGATCTGGCTGTGTCCACGCACCCACAGCTGGCGGTCAGCCAGGGCGCAGTGCGGATCTGGCTGTGTCCACTCACACACGGCAGGCGGTCAGGCAGGGCCAGTACGGATATGGCTGTGTCCACTCACCCACGGCAGACGGTCAGGCAGTGCGCAGTGCGGTTCTGGCTGTGTCCACACACCCACGGGAGACGGGCAGGCAGGGCACAGTGCGGATCTGGCTGTGTCCACTCACCCACGGGAGACGGGCAGGCAAGGCGCAGTGCGGATCTTGTGTGTGCACTCACCCACGGGAGACGGGCAGAGACGGTGCTGTGTGGATCTGGCTATGTCCACTGACCCCCGGTAGACGGGCAGGCAGGGCGCAGTACGGATCTGGCTGTGTCCACGCACCCACAGCAGGCGGTCAGCCAGGGCGCAGTGCGGATCTGGCTGTGTCCACTCACCCACGGCAGGCGGTCAGGCAGGGCGTAGTGCGGATCTGGCTGTGTCCACTCACCCACGGAAGACGGGCAGGCAGGGCGCAGTGCGGATCCGGCTGTGTCCACTCACCCACGGGCGATGGGCAGAGACGGTGATGTGTGGATCTGGCTATGTCCACTGACCCACGGCAGACGGGCAGGCAGGGCGCAGTACGGATCTGGCTGTGTCCACTCACCCACGGCAGGCGGTCAGGCAGGGCGCAGTGCGGATCTGGCTGTGTCCTCTCGCCCACGGGAGACGGGCAGGCAGGGCGCAGTGCCGATCTGGCTGTGTCCACTCACCCACGGCAGGCGGTCAGGCAGGGCGCAGTGCGGATCTGGCTGTGTCCACTCACCCACGGCAGACGGTCAGGGAGGGCACAGTGCGGATCTGGCTGTGTCCACTCACCCACGGCAGGCGGTCAGGCAGGGCGCAGTGCGGATCTGGTTGTGTCCATGCACCCACAGCAGGCGGTCAACCAGGGCGCAGTGCGTATCCGGCTGTGTCTACTCACCCACGGGAGATGGGCAGAGACGGTGCTGTGTGGATCTGGCTATGTCCACTGACCCACGGCAGACGGGCAGGCAGGGCGCAGTACGGATCTGGCTGTGTCCACTCACCCACGGCAGACAGTCAGGCAGGGCGCAGTGCGGATCTGGCCGTGTCCACTCACCCACGGCAGGCGGTCAGGCAGGGCGTAGTGCGGATCTGGCTGTGTCCACTCACCCACGGCAGGCGGTCAGACAGGGCGCAGTGCGGATCTGGCTGTGTCCACGCACCCACAGCTGGCGGTCAGCCAGGGCGCAGTGCGGATCTAACTGTGTCCACTCACACACGGCAGGCGGTCAGGCAGGGCCAGTACGGATATGGCTGTGTCCACTCACCCACGGCAGACGGTCAGGCAGTGCGCAGTGCGGATCTGGCTGTGTCCACACACCCACGGGAGACGGGCAGGCAGGGCACAGTGCGGATCTGGCTGTGTCCACTCACCCACGGGAGACGGGCAGGCAAGGCGCAGTGCGGATCTTGTGTGTGCACTCACCCACGGGAGACGGGCAGAGACGGTGCTGTGTGGATCTGGCTATGTCCACTGACCCACGGCAGACGGGCGGGCAGGGCGCAGTACGGATCCGGCTGTGTCCACTCACCCACGGCAGGCGGTCAGGTAGGGTGCAGTGCGGATCTGGCTGTGTCCACTCACCCACGGCAGGCGGTCAGGCAGGGCCAGTACGGATATGGCTGTGTCCACTCACCCACGGCAGACGGTCAGGCAGGGCGCTGTGCGGATCTGGCTGTGTCCACACACCCACGGGAGACGGGCAGGCAGGGCGCAGTGCGGATCTGGCTGTGTCCACTCACCCACTGGAGACGGGCAGGCAAGGCGCAGTGCGGATCTTGTGTGTGCACTCACCCACGGGAGACGGGCAGAGACGGTGCTGTGTGGATCTGGCTATGTCCACTGACCCACGGCAGACGGACGGGCAGGGCGCAGTACGGATCTGGCTGTGTCCACTCAAACACGGCAGGCGGTCAGGCAGGGCGCAGTGCGGATCTGGCTGTGTCCACTCACCCACGGCAGACGGTCAGGCAGGGCACAGTGCGGATCTGGCTGTGTCCACTCACCCACGGCAGGCGGTCAGGCAGGGCGCAGTGCGGATCTGGTTGTGTCCATGCACCCACAGCAGGCGGTCAACCAGGGCGCAGTGCGGATCCGGCTGTGTCCACTCACCCACGGGAGATGGGCAGAGACGGTGCTGTGTGGATCTGGCTATGTCCACTGACCCACGGCAGACGGGCAGGCAGGGCGCAGTACGGATCTGGCTGTGTCCACTCACCCACGGCAGGCGGTCAGGCAGGGCGCAGTGCGGATCTGGCCGTGTCCACTCACCCACGGCATGCGGTCAGGCAGGGCGTAATGCGGATCTGGCTGTGTCCACTCACCCACGGCAGGCGGTCAGGCAGGGCGCAGTGCGGATCTGGCTGTGTCCACGCACCCACAGCTGGCGGTCAGCCAGGGCGCAGTGCGGATCTGGCTGTGTCCACTCACACACGGCAGGCGGTCAGGCAGGGCCAATACGGATATGGCTGTGTCCACTCACCCACGGCAGACGGTCAGGCAGTGCGCAGTGCGGTTCTGGCTGTGTCCACACACCCACGGGAGACGGGCAGGCAGGGCACAGTGCGGATCTGGCTGTGTCCACTCACCCACGGGAGACGGGCAGGCAAGGCGCAGTGCGGATCTTGTGTGTGCACTCACCCACGGGAGACGGGCAGAGATGGTGCTGTGTGGATCTGGCTATGTCCACTGACCCACGGCAGACGGGCAGGCAGGGCGCAGTACGGATCTGGCTGTGTCCACGCACCCACAGCAGGCGGTCAGCCAGGGCGCAGTGCGGATCTGGCTGTGTCCACTGACCCACGGCAGACGGGCAGGCAGGGCGCAGTACGGATCTGGCTGTGTCCACGCACCCACAGCAGGCGGTCAGCCAGGGCGCAGTGCGGATATGGCTGTGTCCACTCGCCCACGGGAGACGGGCAGGCAGGGCGCAGTGCGGATCTGGCCGTGTCCACTCACCCACGGGAGACCGGCAGGCAGTGCGCAGTGCGGATCTGGCTGTGTCCACTCACCCACGGGAGACGGGCAGGCAGGGCGCAGTGCGGATCCGGCTGTGTCCACTCACCCACGGGAGATGGTCAGAGACGGTGCTGTGTGGATCTGGCTATGTCCACTGACCCACGGCAGACGGGCAGGCAGGGCGCAGTACGGATCTGGCTGTGTCCACTCACCCACGGCATGCGGTCAGGCAGGGCGCAGTGCGGATCTGGCCGTGTCCACTCACCCACGGCAGGCGGTCAGGCAGGGCGTAGTGCGGATCTGGCTGTGTCCACTCACCCACGGCAGACGGGCAGGCAAGGCGCAGTGCGGATCTTGTGTGTGCACTCACCCACGGGAGACGGGCAGAGACGGTGCTGTGTGGATATGGCTATGTCCACTGACCCACGGCAGACGGGCGGGCAGGGCGCAGTACGGATCTGGCTGTGTCCACTCACCCACGGCAGGCGGTCAGGCAGGGTGCAGTGCGGATCTGGATGTGTCCACTCACCCACGGGAGACGGGCAGGCAGGGTGCAGTGCGGATCTGGCTGTGTCCACTTACCCACGGGAGACGGGCAGGCAGGGCGCAGTGCGGATCTGGCTGTGTCCACTCACCCACGGGAGACGGGCAGAGACAGTGCTGTGTGGATCTGGCTATGTCCACTGACCAACGGCAGACGGGCGGGCAGGGCGCAGTACGGATCTGGCTGTGTCCACTCACCCACGGCAGGCGGTCAGGGAGGGCGCAGTGCGGATATGGCTGTGTCCACTCACCCACGGCAGACGGTCAGGCAGGGGGCAGTGCGGATCTGGCTGTGTCCACTCACTCACGGGAGACGGGCAGAGACGGTGCTGTGTGGATCTGGCTATGTCCACTGACCCACGGCAGGCGGTCAGGCAGGGCGCAGTGCGGATATGGCTGTGTCCACTCACCCACGGCAGACTGTCAGACAGGGGGCAGTGTGGATCTGGCTGTGTACACTCACCCACGGGAGACGGGCAGGCAGGGCGCAGTGCGTATCTGGCTGTGTCCACTCACCCACGAGAGACGGGCCGGCAAGGCGCAGTGCGGATCTGGCTGTGTCCACTCACCCACGGGAGATGGTCAGGCAGGGCGCAGTTCGGCTCTGGCTGTGTCCACTCACCCACGGCAGGCGGTCAGGCAGGGCGTAGTGCGGATCTGGCTGTGTCCACTCACCCACGGCAGGCGGTCAGGCAGGGCGCAGTGCGATTCTGGCGGTGTCCACGCACTCACAGCAGGCGGTCAGCCAGGGTGCAGTGCGGATCTGGCTGTGTCCACTGACCCACGGCAGACGGGCAGGCAAGGCGCATTACGGATCTGGCTGTGTCCACTCATCCACGGCAGGCGGTCAGGCAGTACGCAGTGCGGATCTGGCTGTGTCCACTCACCCACGGCAGGCGGTCAGGCAGGGCGTAATGCGGATCTGGCTGTGTCCACTAACCCACGGCAGACGGGCAGGCAGGGCGCAGTGCGGATCCGGCTGTGTCCACTCACCCACGGGAGATGGGCAGAGACGGTGATGTGTGGATCTGGCTATGTCCACTGACCCACGGCAGACGGGCAGGCAGGGCGCAGTACGGATCTGGCTGTGTCCACTCACCCACGGCAGGCGGTCAGGCAGGGCGCAGTGCGGATCTGGCTTTGTCCACTCACCCACGGCAGGCGGTCAGGCAGGGCGTAGTGCGGATCTGGCTGTGTCCACTCACCCACGGCAGGCGGTCAGGCAGGGCGCAGTGCGGATCTGGCTGTGTCCACGCACCCACAGCTGGCGGTCAGCCAGGGCGCAGTGCGGATCTGGCTGTGTCCACTCACACACGGCAGGCGGTCAGGCAGGGCCAGTACGGATATGGCTGTGTCCACTCACCCACGGCAGACGGTCAGGCAGTGCGCAGTGCGGTTCTGGCTGTGTCCACACACCCACGGGAGACGGGCAGGCAGGGCACAGTGCGGATCTGGCTGTGTCCACTCACCCACGGGAGACGGGCAGGCAAGGCGCAGTGCGGATCTTGTGTGTGCACTCACCCACGGGAGACGGGCAGAGACGGTGCTGTGTGGATCTGGCTATGTCCACTGACCCCCGGTAGACGGGCAGGCAGGGCGCAGTACGGATCTGGCTGTGTCCACGCACCCACAGCAGGCGGTCAGCCAGGGCGCAGTGCGGATCTGGCTGTGTCCACTGACCCTCGGCAGACGGGCAGGCAGGGCGCAGTACGGATCTGGCTGTGTCCACGCACCCACAGCAGGCGGTCAGCCAGGGCGCAGTGCGGATCTGGCTGTGTCCACTGACCCACGGCAAACGGGCAGGCAGGGCGAAGTACGGATCTGGCTGTGTCCACTCACCCACGGCAGGCGGTCAGGCAGGGCGCAGTGCGGATCTGGCTGTGTCCACTCACCCACGGCAGGCGGTCAGGCAGGGCGTTGTGCGGATCTGGCTGTGTCCACTCACCCACGGCAGACGGTCAGGCAGGGCGCAGTGCGGATATGGCTGTGTCCACTCGCCCACGGGAGACGGGCAGGCAGGGCGCAGTGCGGATATGGCTGTGTCCACTCGCCCACGGGAGACGGGCAGGCAGGGCTCAGTGCGGATCTGGCCGTGTCCACTCACCCACGGGAGACCGGCAGGCAGTGCGCAGTGCGGATCTGGCTGTGTCCACTCACCCACGGGAGACGGGCAGGCAGGGCGCAGTGCGGATCCGGCTGTGTCCACTCACCCACGGGAGATGGTCAGAGACGGTGCTGTGTGGTCTGGCTATGTCCACTGACCCACGGCAGACGGGCAGGCAGGGCGCAGTACGGATCTGGCTGTGTCCACTCACCCACGGCAGGCGGTCAAGCAGGGCGCAGTGCGGATCTGGCCGTGTCCACTCACCCACGGCAGGCGGTCAGGCAGGGCGTAGTGCGGATCTGGCTGTGTCCACTCACCCACGGCAGACGGGCAGGCAAGGCGCAGTGCGGATCTTGTGTGTGCAGTCACCCACGGGAGACGGGCAGAGACGGTGCTGTGTGGATATGGCTATGTCCACTGACCCACGGCAGACGGGCGGGCAGGGCGCAGTACGGATCTGGCTATGTCCACTCACCCACGGCAGGCGGTCAGGCAGGGTGCAGTGCGGATCTGGCTGTGTCCACTCACCCACGGGAGACGGGCAGGCAGGGTGCAGTGCGGATCTGGCTGTGTCCACTTACCCATGGGAGACGGGCAGGCAGGGCGCAGTGCGGATCTGGCTGTGTCCACTCACCCACGGGAGACGGGCAGAGACGGTGCTGTGTGGATCTGGCTATGTCCACTGACCAACGGCAGACGGGCGGGCAGGGCGCAGTACGGATCTGGCTGTGTCCACTCACCCACGGCAGGCGGTCAGGGAGGGCGCAGTGCGGATATGGCTGTGTCCACTCACCCACGGCAGACGGTCAGGCAGGGGGCAGTGCGGATCTGGCTGTGTCCACTCACTCACGGGAGACGGGCAGAGACGGTGCTGTGTGGATCTGGCTATGTCCACTGACCCACGGCAGGCGGTCAGGCAGGGCGCAGTGCGGATATGGCTGTGTCCACTCACCCACGGCAGACTGTCAGACAGGGGGCAGTGCGGATCTGGCTGTGTACACTCACCCACGGGAGACGGGCAGGCAGGGCGCAGTGCGGATCTGGCTGTGTCCACTCACCCACGGGAGACGGGCCGGCAAGGCGCAGTGCGGATCTGGCTGTGTCCACTCACCCACGGGAGATGGTCAGGCAGGGCGCAGTGCGGCTCTGGCTGTGTCCAGTCACCCACGGCAGGCGGTCAGGCAGGGCGTAGTGCGGATCTGGCTGTGTCCACTCACCCACGGCAGGCGGTCAGGCAGGGCGCAGTGCGATTCTGGCGGTGTCCACGCACTCACAGCAGGCGGTCAGCCAGGGTGCAGTGCGGATCTGGCTGTGTCCACTGACCCACGGCAGACGGGCAGGCAAGGCGCATTACGGATCTGGCTGTGTCCACTCATCCACGGCAGGCGGTCAGGCAGGGCGCAGTGCGGATCTGGCTGTGTCCACTCACCCACGGCAGGCGGTCAGGCAGGGCGTAGTGCGGATCTGGCTGTGTCCACTAACCCACGGCAGATGGGCAGGCAGGGCGCAGTGCGGATCCGGCTTTGTCCAATCACCCACGGGAGATGGGCAGAGACGGTGATGTGTGGATCTGGCTATGTCCACTGACCCACGGCAGACGGGCAGGCAGGGCGCAGTACGGATCTGGCTGTGTCCACTCACCTACGGCAGGCGGTCAGGCAGGGCGCAGTGCGGATCTGGCTTTGTCCACTCACCCACGGCAGGCGGTCAGGCAGGGCGTAGTGCGGATCTGGCTGTGTCCACTCACCCACGGCAGACGGGCAGGCAGGGCGCAGTGTGGATCTGGCTGTGTCCACTCACCCATGGTAGACGGTCAGGCAGGGCACAGTGCGGATCTGGCTGTGTCCACTCACCCACGGCAGACGGGCAGGCAGGGCGCAGTGCGGATGTGGCTGTGTCCACTCGCCCACGGGAGACTTGCAGGCAGGGCGCAGTGCGGATCTGGCTGTGTCCACTCACCAACGGCAGGCGGTCAGGCAGGGCGCAGTGCGGATCTGGCTGTGTCCACTCACCCATGGCAGACGGTCAGGCAGGGCGCAGTGCGGATCTGGCTGTATCCACTCACCCACGGCAGGCGGTCAGCCAGGGCGCAGTGCAGATATGGCTGTGTCCACGCACCCACAGCAGGCGGTCAGCCAGGGCGCAGTGCAGATATGGCTGTGTCCACGCACCCACAGCAGGCGGTCAGCCAGGGCGCAGTGCGGATCTGGCTGTGTCCACTGACCCACGGCAGACGGGCAGGCAGGGCGCAGTACGGATCTCGCTGTGTCCACTCACCCACGGCAGGCGGTCAGGCAGGGCGCAGTGCGGATCTGGCTGTGTCCACTCACCCACGGCAGGCGGTCAGGCAGGGCGTAGTGCGGATATGGCTGTGTCCACTCACCCTAGGCAGACGGTCAGGCAGGGCGCAGTGCGGATCTGGCTGTGTCCACTCGCCCACGGGAGACGGGCAGGCAGGGCGCTGTGCGGATCAGGCTGTGTCCACTCACCCACGGCAGGCGGTCAGGCAGGGCGCAGTGCGGATCTGGCTGTTTCCACTCACCCACGGCAGACGGTCAGGCAGGGCGCAGTGCGTATCTGGCTGTGTCCACTCACCCACGGCAGGCGGTCAGGCAGGGCGCAGTTCGGATCTGGCTGTGTCCACGCACCCAGAGCAGGCGGTCAGCCAGGGCGCAGTGCGGATCTGGCTGTGTCCACCCACCCACGGCAGACGGTCAGGCAAGGCGCATTACGGATCTGGCTGTGTCCACTCATCCACGGCAGGCGGTCAGGCAGGACGCAGTGCGGATCTGGCTGTGTCCACTCACCCACGGCAGGCGGTCAGGCAGGGCGTAGTGCGGATCTGGCTGTGTCCACTAACCCACGGCAGATGGGCAGGCAGGGCGCAGTGCGGATCCGGCTTTGTCCACTCACCCACGGGAGATGGGCAGAGACGGTGATGTGTGGATCTGGCTATGTCCACTGACCCACGGCAGACGGACAGGCAAGGCGCAGTGTGGATCTGGCTGTGTCCACTCACCCACGGGAGACGGGCAGAGAGGGTGCTGTGTGGATCTGGCTTTGTCCACTGACCCATGGCAGACGGGCATGCAGGGTGCAGTGAGGATCTGGCTGTGTCGACTCACCCACGGCAGACGGTCAGGCAGGGCGCAGTGTGGATCTGGCTGTGTCCACTCACCCACGGGAGACGGGCAGGCAAGGCGCAGTGCGGATCTGGCTGTGTCCACTCACCCACGGCAGACGGGCAGGCAGGGCGCAGTGCGGATCTGGCTGTGTCCACTCACCCACGGGAGACGGGCAGGCAATTCGCAGTGTGGATCTGGCTGTGTCCACTCACCCACGGGAGACGGGCAGAGAGTGTGCCGTGTGGATCTGGCTATGTCCACTGACCCACGGCAGACGGGCAGGCAGGGCGCAGTACGGAGCTGGATGAGTCCGCTCACCCATGGAAGGCGGTCAGGCAGGGCGCAGTGTGGATCTGGCTGTGTCCACTCACCCACGGGAGACGGGCAGAGACGGTGCTGTGTGGATCTGGCTATGTCCACTGACCCACGGCAGAAGGGCAGGAAGGGCGCAGTGCGGAGCTGGATGTGTCCACTCACCCACGGGAGACGGGCAGAGACGGTGCTGTGTGGATCTGGCTATGTCCACTGACCCACGGCAGACGGGCAGGCAGGGCGCAGTACGGAGCTGGATGAGTCCGCTCACCCATGGAAGGCGGTCAGGCAGGGCGCAGTGTGGATCTGGCTGTGTCCACTCACCCACGGGAGACGGGCAGGCAGGGCGCAGTGCGGATCTGGCTGTGTCCACTCACCCAAGGGAGACGGGCAGGCAGGGCGCAGTGCGGATCTGGCTGTGTCCACTCACCCACGGGAGACGGGCAGGCAGGGCGCAGTGCGGATCTGGCTGTGTCCACTCGCCCACGGGAGAGGGGCAGGCAGGGCGCAGTGCGGATCTGGCTGTGTCCACTCGCCCACGGGAGACGGGCAGGCAGGGCGCAGTGCGGATCTGGCTGTGTCCACTCGCCCACGGGAGACGGGCAGGCAGGGCGCAGTGCGGATCTGGCTGTGTCCACTCGCCCACGGGAGACGGGCAGGCAGGGCGCAGTGCGGATCCGGCTGTGTCCACTCACCCACGGGAGATGGGCAGAGACAGTGCCGTGTGGATCTGGCTATGTCCACTGACCCACGGCAGACGGGAAGGCAGGGCGCAGTACGGATCTGGCTGTGTCCACTCACCCACGGCAGGCGGTCAGGCAGGGCGCAGTACGGATTTGGCTGTGTCCACTCACCCACGGCAGGCGGTCAGGCAGGGTGCAGTGTGGATCTAGCTGTGTCCACTCACCCACGGGAAACGGGCAGGCAGGGCGCAGTGCGGATCTGGCTGTGTCCACTCACCCACGGGAGACGGGCAGGCAGAACGCAGTGTGATTTTGGCTGTGTCCACTCACCCACGGGAGACGGGCAGCCAGGGCGCAGTGCGGATCTGGCTGTGTCTACTCACCCACGGCAGGCGGTCAGGCAGGGCGCAGTGCGGATCTGGCTGTGTCCACTCATTCACGGCAGACGGTCAGGCAAGGCACAGTGCGGATCTGGCTGTGTCCACTCACCCACGGCAGGCGGTCAGGCAGGGCGCAGTGCGGATATGGCTGTGTCCACACACCCACAGCAGGCGGTCAGCCAGGGCGCAGTGCGGATCTGGCTGTGTCCACTCACCCAGGGCAGGTGGTCAGGCAGGGCGTAGTGCGGATCTGGCTGTGTCCACTAACCCAGGGCAGGCGGGCAGGCAGGGCGCAGTGTGGATCTGGCTGTGTCCACTCACCCACGGCAGACGGTCAGGCAGGGCGCAGTGCGGATCTGGCTGTGTCCACTCACCCACGGCAGACGGGTAGGCAGGGCGCAGTGCGGATCTGGCTGTGTCCACTCGCCCACGGGAGACGGGCAGACAGGGCGCAGTGCGGATCTGGCTGTGTCCACTCACCCACGGCAGGCGGTCAGGCAGGGCGCAGTGCGATTCTGGCGGTGTCCACGCACTCACAGCAGGCGGTCAGCCAGGGTGCAGTGCGGATCTGGCTGTGTCCACTGACCCACGGCAGACGGGCAGGCAAGGCGCATTACGGATCTGGCTGTGTCCACTCATCCACGGCAGGCGGTCAGGCAGTGCGCAGTGCGGATCTGGCTGTGTCCACTCACCCACGGCAGTCGGTCAGGCAGGGCGTAATGCGGATCTGGCTGTGTCCACTAACCCACGGCAGACGGGCAGGCAGGGCGCAGTGCGGATCCGGCTGTGTCCACTCACCCACGGGAGATGGGCAGAGACGGTGATGTGTGGATCTGGCTATGTCCACTGACCCACGGCAGACGGGCAGGCAGGGCGCAGTACGGATCTGGCTGTGTCCACTCACCCACGGCAGGCGGTCAGGCAGGGCGCAGTGCGGATCTGGCTTTGTCCACTCACCCACGGCAGGCGGTCAGGCAGGGCGTAGTGCGGATCTGGCTGTGTCCACTCACCCACGTTAGGCGGTCAGGCAGGGCGCAGTGCGGATCTGGCTGTGTCCACGCACCCACAGCTGGCGGTCAGCCAGGGCGCAGTGCGGATCTGGCTGTGTCCACTCACACACGGCAGGCGGTCAGGCAGGGCCAGTACGGATATGGCTGTGTCCACTCACCCACGGCAGACGGTCAGGCAGTGCGCAGTGCGGTTCTGGCTGTGTCCACACACCCACGGGAGACGGGCAGGCAGGGCACAGTGCGGATCTGGCTGTGTCCACTCACCCACGGGAGACGGGCAGGCAAGGCGCAGTGCGGATCTTGTGTGTGCACTCACCCACGGGAGACGGGCAGAGACGGTGCTGTGTGGATCTGGCTATGTCCACTGACCCCCGGTAGATGGGCATGCAGGGCGCAGTACGGATCTGGCTGTGTCCACGCACCCACAGCAGGCGGTCAGCCAGGGCGCAGTGCGGATCTGGCTGTGTCCACTGACCCACGGCAGACGGGCAGGCAGGGCGCAGTACGGATCTGGCTGTGTCCACGCACCCACAGCAGGCGGTCAGCCAGGGCGCAGTGCGGATCTGGCTGTGTCCACTGACCCACGGCAAACGGGCAGGCAGGGCGAAGTACGGATCTGGCTGTGTCCACTCACCCACGGCAGGCGGTCAGGCAGGGCGCAGTGCGGATCTGGCTGTGTCCACTCACCCACGGCAGGCGGTCAGGCAGGGCGTTGTGCGGATCTGGCTGTGTCCACTCACCCACGGCAGACGGGCAGGCAGGGCGCAGTGCGGATATGGCTGTGTCCACTCGCCCACGGGAGACGGGCAGGCAGGGCGCAGTGCGGATATGGCTGTGTCCATTCGCCCACGGGAGACGGGCAGGCAGGGCGCAGTGCGGATCTGGCCGTGTCCACTCACCCACGGGAGACCGGCAGGCAGTGCGCAGTGCGGATCTGGCTGTGTCCACTCACCCACGGGAGACGGGCAGGCAGGGCGCAGTGCGGATCCGGCTGTGTCCACTCACCCACGGGAGATGGTCAGAGACGGTGCTGTGTGGATCTGGCTATGTCCACTGACCCACGGCAGACGGGCAGGCAGGGCGCAGTACGGATCTGGCTGTGTCCACTCACCCACGGCAGGCGGTCAGGCAGGGCGCAGTGCGGATCTGGCCGTGTCCACTCACCCACGGCAGGCGGTCAGGCAGGGCGTAGTGCGGATCTGGCTGTGTCCACTCACCCACGGCAGACGGGCAGGCAAGGCGCAGTGCGGATCTTGTGTGTGCAGTCACCCACGGGAGACGGGCAGAGACGGTGCTGTGTGGATATGGCTATGTCCACTGACCCACGGCAGACGGGCGGGCAGGGCGCAGTACGGATCTGGCTATGTCCACTCACCCACGGCAGGCGGTCAGGCAGGGTGCAGTGCGGATCTGGCTGTGTCCACTCACCCACGGGAGACGGGCAGGCAGGGTGCAGTGCGGATCTGGCTGTGTCCACTTACCCATGGGAGACGGGCAGGCAGGGCGCAGTGCGGATCTGGCTGTGTCCACTCACCCACGGGAGACGGGCAGAGACGGTGCTGTGTGGATCTGGCTATGTCCACTGACCAACGGCAGACGGGCGGGCAGGGCGCAGTACGGATCTGGCTGTGTCCACTCACCCACGGCAGGCGGTCAGGGAGGGCGCAGTGCGGATATGGCTGTGTCCACTCACCCACGGCAGACGGTCAGGCAGGGGGCAGTGCGGATCTGGCTGTGTCCACTCACTCACGGGAGACGGGCAGAGACGGTGCTGTGTGGATCTGGCTATGTCCACTGACCCACGGCAGGCGGTCAGGCAGGGCGCAGTGCGGATATGGCTGTGTCCACTCACCCACAGCAGACTGTCAGACAGGGGGCAGTGCGGATCTGGCTGTGTACACTCACCCACGGGAGACGGGCAGGCAGGGCGCAGTGCGGATCTGGCTGTGTCCACTAACCCACGGCAGGCGGGCAGGCAAGGCGCAGTGCGGATCTTGTGTGTGCAGTCACCCACGGGAGACGGGCAGAGACGGTGCTGTGTGGATATGGCTATGTCCACTGACCCACGGCAGACGGGCGGGCAGGGCGCAGTACGGATCTGGCTATGTCCACTCACCCACGGCAGGCGGTCAGGCAGGGTGCAGTGCGGATCTGGCTGTGTCCACTCACCCACGGGAGACGGGCAGGCAGGGTGCAGTGCGGATCTGGCTGTGTCCACTTACCCATGGGAGACGGGCAGGCAGGGCGCAGTGCGGATCTGGCTGTGTCCACTCACCCACGGGAGACGGGCAGAGACGGTGCTGTGTGGATCTGGCTATGTCCACTGACCAACGGCAGACGGGCGGGCAGGGCGCAGTACGGATCTGGCTGTGTCCACTCACCCACGGCAGGCGGTCAGGGAGGGCGCAGTGCGGATATGGCTGTGTCCACTCACCCACGGCAGACGGTCAGGCAGGGGGCAGTGCGGATCTGGCTGTGTCCACTCACTCACGGGAGACGGGCAGAGACGGTGCTGTGTGGATCTGGCTATGTCCACTGACCCACGGCAGGCGGTCAGGCAGGGCGCAGTGCGGATATGGCTGTGTCCACTCACCCACGGCAGACTGTCAGACAGGGGGCAGTGCGGATCTGGCTGTGTACACTCACCCACGGGAGACGGGCAGGCAGGGCGCAGTGCGGATCTGGCTGTGTCCACTCACCCACGGGAGACGGGCCGGCAAGGCGCAGTGCGGATCTGGCTGTGTCCACTCACCCACGGGAGATGGTCAGGCAGGGCGCAGTGCGGCTCTGGCTGTGTCCAGTCACCCACGGCAGGCGGTCAGGCAGGGCGTAGTGCGGATCTGGCTGTGTCCACTCACCCACGGCAGGCGGTCAGGCAGGGCGCAGTGCGATTCTGGCGGTGTCCACGCACTCACAGCAGGCGGTCAGCCAGGGTGCAGTGCGGATCTGGCTGTGTCCACTGACCCACGGCAGACGGGCAGGCATGGCGCATTACGGATCTGGCTGTGTCCACTCATCCACGGCAGGCGGTCAGGCAGGGCGCAGTGCGGATCTGGCTGTGTCCACTCACCCACGGCAGGCGGTCAGGCAGGGCGTAGTGCGGATCTGGCTGTGTCCACTAACCCACGGCAGATGGGCAGGCAGGGCGCAGTGCGGATCCGGCTTTGTCCACTCACCCACGGGAGATGGGCAGAGACGGTGATGTGTGGATCTGGCTATGTCCACTGACCCACGGCAGACGGGCAGGCAGGGCGCAGTACGGATCTGGCTGTGTCCACTCACCTACGGCAGGCGGTCAGGCAGGGCGCAGTGCGGATCTGGCTTTGTCCACTCACCCACGGCAGGCGGTCAGGCAGGGCGTAGTGCGGATCTGGCTGTGTCCACTCACCCACGGCAGACGGGCAGGCAGGGCGCAGTGTGGATCTGGCTGTGTCCACTCACCCATGGTGGACGGTCAGGCAGGGCACAGTGCGGATCTGGCTGTGTCCACTCACCCACGGCAGACGGGCAGGCAGGTCGCAGTGCGGATGTGGCTGTGTCCACTCGCCCACGGGAGACTTGCAGGCAGGGCGCAGTGCGGATCTGGCTGTGTCCACTCACCAACGGCATGCGGTCAGGCAGGGCGCAGTGCGGATCTGGCTGTGTCCACTCACCCATGGCAGACGGTCAGGCAGGGCGCAGTGCGGATCTGGCTGTATCCACTCACCCACGGCAGGCGGTCAGGCAGGGCGCAGTGCAGATATGGCTGTGTCCACGCACCCACAGCAGGCGGTCAGCCAGGGCGCAGTGCAGATATGGCTGTGTCCACGCACCCACAGCAGGCGGTCAGCCAGGGCGCAGTGCGGATCTGGCTGTGTCCACTGACCCACGGCAGACGGGCAGGCAGGGCGCAGTACGGATCTCGCTGTGTCCACTCACCCACGGCAGGCGGTCAGGCAGGGCGCAGTGCGGATCTGGCTGTGTCCACTCACCCACGGCAGGCGGTCAGGCAGGGCGTAGTGCGGATATGGCTGTGTCCACTCACCCTAGGCAGACGGTCAGGCAGGGCGCAGTGCGGATCTGGCTGTGTCCACTCGCCCACGGGAGACGGGCAGGCAGGGCGCTGTGCGGATCAGGCTGTGTCCACTCACCCACGGCAGGCGGTCAGGCAGGGCGCAGTGCGGATCTGGCTGTTTCCACTCACCCACGGCAGACGGTCAGGCAGGGCGCAGTGCGTATCTGGCTGTGTCCACTCACCCACGGCAGGCGGTCAGGCAGGGCGCAGTGCGGATCTGGCTGTGTCCACGCACCCAGAGCAGGCGGTCAGCCAGGGCGCAGTGCGGATCTGGCTGTGTCCACCCACCCACGGCAGACGGTCAGGCAGGGCGCAGTACTGATCTGGCTGTGTCCACTCACCCACGGCAGACGGGCAGGCAGGGCGCAGTGCGGATCTGGCTGTGTCCACTCACCCACGGGAGACGGGCAGGCAGGGCGCAGTGAGGATCTGGCTGTGTCTACACACCCACGAGGGACCGGCTGGCAGGGTGCTGTGTGGATTTGGCTGTATCCACTCACCCACCAGGGACGGGCAGGTAGGGTGCAGTGTGGATGTGGCTGTGTCCACACACACACGGAGACGGGCAGGCAGGGTGCTGTCTGGAACTGGCTGTTTCCACTCACCCACGGGAGACGGGCAGGCAGGGTGCTGTCTGGATATGGCTTTGTCCACAAACACATGGGGGATGGGCAGGCAGGGTGCTGTGTGGTTTTGGCTGTGTCCACTCACCTACGGGAGATGGGCAGGCCGGGTGCAGTGTGGTTTTGGCTGTGTCCACTCACCCACGGGAGACGGGCAGGCAGGGCGCAGTGCGGATCTGGCTGTGTCCACTCACCCACGGAAGACGGACAGGCAAGGCGCAGTGTGGATCTGGCTGTGTCCACTCACCCACGGGAGACGGGCAGAGAGGGTGCTGTGTGGATTTGGCTTTGTCCACTGACCCATGGCAGACGGGCATGCAGGGTGCAGTGAGGATCTGGCTGTGTCGACTCACCCACGGCAGACGGTCAGGCAGGGCGCAGTGTGGATCTGGCTGTGTCCACTCACCCACGGGAGACGGGCAGGCAAGGCGCAGTGCGGATCTGGCTGTGTCCACTCACCCACGGCAGACGGGCAGGCAGGGCGCAGTGCGGATCTGGCTGTGTCCACTCACCCACGGGAGACGGGCAGGCAATTCGCAGTGTGGATCTGGCTGTGTCCACTCACCCACGGGAGACGGGCAGAGAGTGTGCCGTGTGGATCTGGCTATGTCCACTGACCCACGGCAGAAGGGCAGGAAGGGCGCAGTGCGGATCTGGCTGTGTCCACTCACCCACGGGAGACGGGCAGAGACGGTGCTGTGTGGATCTGGCTATGTCCACTGACCCACGGCAGACGGGCAGGCAGGGCGCAGTACGGAGCTGGATGAGTCCGCTCACCCACGGAAGGCGGTCAGGCAGGGCGCAGTGTGGATCTGGCTGTGTCCACTCACCCACGGGAGACGGGCAGGCAGGGCGCAGTGCGGATCTGGCTGTGTCCACTCACCCAAGGGAGACGGGCAGGCAGGGCGCAGTGCGGATCTGGCTGTGTCCACTCACCCACGGGAGACGGGCAGGCAGGGCGCAGTGCGGATCTGGCTGTGTCCACTCGCCCACGGGAGAGGGGCAGGCAGGGCGCAGTGCGGATCTGGCTGTGTCCACTCGCCCACGGGAGACGGGCAGGCAGGGCGCAGTGCGGATCTGGCTGTGTCCACTCGCCCACGGGAGACGGGCAGGCAGGGCGCAGTGCGGATCTGGCTGTGTCCACTCGCCCACGGGAGACGGGCAGGCAGGGCGCAGTGCGGATCCGGCTGTGTCCACTCACCCACGGGAGATGGGCAGAGACAGTGCTGTGTGGATCTGGCTATGTCCACTGACCCACGGCAGACGGGAAGGCAGGGCGCAGTACGGATCTGGCTGTGTCCACTCACCCACGGCAGGCGGTCAGGCAGGGCGCAGTACGGATTTGGCTGTGTCCACTCACCCACGGCAGGCGGTCAGGCAGGGTGCAGTGTGGATCTAGCTGTGTCCACTCACCCACGGGAAACGGGCAGGCAGGGCGCAGTGCGGATCTGGCTGTGTCCACTCACCCACGGGAGACGGGCAGGCAGAACGCAGTGTGATTTTGTCTGTGTCCACTCACCCACGGGAGACGGGCAGGCAGGGCGCAGTGCGGATCTGGCTGTGTCTACTCACCCACGGCAGGCGGTCAGGCAGGGCGCAGTGCGGATCTGGCTGTGTCCACTCATTCACGGCAGACGGTCAGGCAAGGCACAGTGCGGATCTGGCTGTGTCCACTCACCCACGGCAGGCGGTCAGGCAGGGCGCAGTGCGGATATGGCTGTGTCCACGCACCCACAGCAGGCGGTCAGCCAGGGCGCAGTGCGGATCTGGCTGTGTCCACTCACCCAGGGCAGGTGGTCAGGCAGGGCGTAGTGCGGATCTGGCTGTGTCCACTAACCCAGGGCAGGCGGGCAGGCAGGGCGCAGTGTGGATCTGGCTGTGTCCACTCACCCACGGCAGACGGTCAGGCAGGGCGCAGTGCGGATCTGGCTGTGTCCACTCACCCACGGCAGACGGGTAGGCAGGGCGCAGTGCGGATCTGGCTGTGTCCACTCGCCCACGGGAGACGGGCAGACAGGGCGCAGTGCGGATCTGGCTGTGTCCACTCACCCACGGCAGGCGGTCAGGCAGGGCGCAGTGCGGATCCGGCTGTGTCCAATCACCCCCGGGAGATGGGCAGAGACGGTGCTGTGTGGATCTGGCTATGTCCACTGACCCACGGCAGACGGGCAGGCAGGGCGCAGTACGGATCTGGCTGTGTCCACTCACCCACGGCAGGCGGTCAGGCAGGGCGCAGTGCGGATCTGGCTGTGTCCACTCACCCACGGCAGGCGGTCAGGAAGGGCGTAGTGCGGATCTGGCTGTGTCCACTCACCCACGGCAGGCGGTCAGGCAGAGCGCAGTTTGGATCTGGCTGTGTCCACGCACCCACAGCAGGCGGTCAGCAAGGGCGCAGTGCGGATCTGGCTGTGTCCACTGACCGACGGCAGACGGGCAGGCAGGGCGCAGTACGGATCTGGCTGTGTCCACTCACCCACGGCAGGCAGTCAGGCAGGGCGCAGTGCGGATCTGGCTGTGTCCACTCACCCACGGCAGGCGGTCAGGCAGGGCGTAGTGCGGATCTGGCTGTGTCCAGGCACCCTCGGCAGACGGGCAGGCAGGGCGCATTGCGGATCCGGCTGTGTCCACTCACCCACGGGAGATGGGCAGAGACGGTGCTGTGTGGATCTGGCTATGTCCACTCACCCACGGCAGACGGGCAGGCAGGGCGCAGTACGGATCTAGCTGTGTCCACTCACCCACGGCAGGCGGTCAGGCAGGGCGTAGTGCGGATCTGGCTGTGTCCACTCACCCACGGCAGGCGGTCAGGCAGGGCGCAGTGCGGATCTGGCTGTGTCCACTCACCCACGGCAGGCGGTCAGGCAGGGCGCAGTGTGGATCTGGCTGTGTCCACACACCCATGGCAGGCGGTCAGGCAGGGCGTAGTGCGGATCTGGCTGTGTCCACTCACCCACGGCAGACGGGCAGGCAGGGCGCAGTGCGGATCCGGCTGTGTCCACTCACCCACGGGAGATGGGCAGAGACGGTGCTGTGTGGATCTGGCTATGTCCACTGACCCACGGCAGACGGGCAGGCAGGGCACAGTACGGATCTGGCTGTGTCCACTCACCCAAGGCAGGCGGTCAGGCAGGGTGCAGTGCGGATCTGGCTGTGTCCACTCTCCCACGGGATACGGGCAGGCAGGGCACAGTGCGGATCTGTTTGTGTCCACTCACCCATGGGAGACGGGCAGGCAGGGCGCAGTGCGGATCTGGCTGTGTCCACTCACCCACGGGAGACGGGCAGGCAGGGCGCAGTGCGATTTTGGCTGTGTCCACTCACCCACGGGAGACGGGCAGGCAGGGCGCAGTGCCTATCTGGCTGTGTCCACTCGCCCACGGGAGACGGGCAGGCAGGGCACAGTTTGGATCTGGCTGTGTCCACTCACCCACTGCAGGCGGTCAGGCAGGGCGCAGTGCGGATCTGGCTGTGTCCACTCATTCACGGCAGACGGTCAGGCAGGGCACAGTGCGGATCTGGCTGTGTCCACTCACCCACGGCAGGCGGTCAGGCAGGGCGGAGTGCGGATCTGGCTGTGTCCACGCACCCACAGCAGGCGGTAAGCCAGGGCGCAGTGCGGATCTGGCTGTGTCCACTCACCCACGGCAGATGGTCAGGCAGGGCGCAGTACGGATCTGGCTGTGTCCACTCACCCACGGCAGATGGGCAGGCAGGGCGCAGTGCGGATCTGGCTGTGTCCACTCACACACGGCAGACGGTCAGGCAGGGCGCAGTGCGGATCTGGATGTGTCCACTCACCCACGGCAGACGGGCAGGCAGGGCGCAGTGCGGATCTGGCTGTGTCCACTCGCCCACGGGAGACGGGCAGGCAGGGCGCAGTGCGGATCTGGCTGTGTCCACTCACCCACCGCAGGGGTCAGGCAGGGCGCAGTGCTGTTCTGGCTGTGTCCACTCACCCACGGGAGACGGGTAGGCAAGGCGCAGTG
This sequence comes from Microcebus murinus, assembly GCF_040939455.1. Lineage (NCBI taxonomy): Eukaryota > Metazoa > Chordata > Mammalia > Primates > Cheirogaleidae > Microcebus > Microcebus murinus. The sequence goes on along the minus strand of NC_134125.1, from coordinate 30,514,550 downwards.
CGGATCTGGCTGTGTCCACTCGCCCACGGGAGATGGGCAGGCAGGGCGCAGTGCGGATCTGGCTGTGTCCACTCGCCCACGGGAGACGGGCAGGCAGGGCGCAGTGCGGATCTGGCTGTGTCCACTCGCCCACGGGAGACGGGCAGGTAGGGCGCAGTGCGGATCCGGCTGTGTCCACTCACCCACGGGAGATGGGCAGAGACGGTGCTGTGTGGATCTGGCTATGTCCACTGACCCACGGCAGACGGGAAGGCAGGGCGCAGTACGGATCTGGCTGTGTCCACTCACCCACGGCAGGCGGTCAGGCAGGGCGCAGTACGGATTTGGCTGTGTCCACTCACCCACGGCAGGCGGTCAGGCAGGGTGCAGTGTGGATCTGGCTGTGTCCACTCACCCACGGGAGACTGGCAGGCAGGGCGCAGTGCGGATCTGGCTGTGTCCACTCACCCACGGGAGACGGGCAGGCAGAACGCAGTGCGATTTTGGCTGTGTCCACTCACCCACGGGAGACGGGCAGGCAGGGCGCAGTGCGGATCTGGCTGTGTCTACTCACCCACGGCAGGCGGTCAGGCAGGGCGCAATGCGGATCTGGCTGTGTCCACTCATTCACGGCAGACGGTCAGGCAGGGCACAGTGCGCATCTGGCTGTGTCCACTCTCCCACGGCAGGCGGTCAGGCAGGGCGCAGTGCGCATCTGGCTGTGTCCACGCACCCACAGCAGGCGGTCAGCCAGGGCGCAGTGCGGATCTGGCTGTGTACACTCACCCAGGGCAGGTGGTCAGGCAGGGCGTAGTGCGGATCTGGCTGTGTCCACTAACCCACGGCAGGCGGGCAGGCAGGGCGCAGTGCGGATCTGGCTGTGTCCACTCACACACGGCAGACGGTCAGGCAGGGCGCAGTGCGGATCTGGCTGTGTCCACTCACCCACGGAAGACGGGTAGGCAGGGCGCAGTGCGGATCTGGCTGTGTACACTCGCCCACGGGAGACGGGCAGACAGGGCGCAGTGCGGATCTGGCTGTGTCCACTCACCCACGGCAGGCGGTCAGGCAGGGCGCAGTGCGGATCCGGCTGTGTCCAATCACCCCCGGGAGATGGGCAGAGACGGTGCTGTGTGGATTTGGCTATGTCGACTGACCCACGGCAGACGGGCGGGCAGGGCGCAGTACGGATCTGGCTGTGTCCACTCACCCACGGCAGGCGGTCAGGGAGGGCGCAGTGCGGATCTGGCTGTGTCCACTCACCCACGGGAGACGGGCTGGCAGGGCGCAGTGCGGATCTGGCTGTGTCCACTCACCCACGGGAGACGGGTAGGCAAGGCGCAGTGCGGATCTGGCTGTGTCCACTCACCCACGGGAGACGGGCAGAGACGGTGCTGTGTGGATCTGGCTATGTCCACTGACCCACGGCAGACGGGCAGGCAGGGCGCAGTACAGAGCTGGCTGAGTCCACTCACCCACGGCAGGCGGTCAGGCAGGGTGCAGTGTTGATCTGGCTGTGTCCATTCACCCACGGGAGACGGGCAGGCAGGGCGCAGTGCTGATCTGGCTGTGTCCACGCACCCACAGCAGGCGGTCAGCCAGGGCGCAGTGCGGATCTGGCTGTGTACACTCACCCAGGGCAGGTGGTCAGGCAGGGCGTAGTGCGGATCAGGCTGTGTCCACTAACCCACGGCAGGCGGGCAGGCAGGGCGCAGTGTGGATCTGGCTGTGTCCACTCACACACGGCAGACGGTCAGGCAGGGCGCAGTGCGGATCTGGCTGTGTCCACTCACCCACGGAAGACGGGTAGGCAGGGCGCAGTGCGGATCTGGCTGTGTCCACTCGCCCACGGGAGACGGGCAGACAGGGCGCAGTGCGGATCTGGCTGTGTCCACTCACCCACGGCAGGCGGTCAGGCAGGGCGCAGTGAGGATCCGGCTGTGTCCAATCACCCCCGGGAGATGGGCAGAGACGGTGCTGTGTGGATCTGGCTATGTCCACTGACCCACGGCAGACGGGCGGGCAGGGTGCAGTACGGATCTGGCTGTGTCCACTCACCCACGGCAGGCGGTCAGGCAGGGCGCAGTGCGGATCTGGCTGTGTCCACTCACTCACGGCAGGCGGTCAGGCAGGGCGTAGTGCGGATCTGGCTGTGTCCACTCACCCACGGCAGGCGGTCATGCAGAGCGCAGTGCGGATCTGGCTGTGTCCACGCACCCACAGCAGGCGGTCAGCAAGGGCACAGTGCGGATCTGGCTGTGTCCACTGACCGACGGCAGACGGGCAGGCAGGGCGCAGTACGGATCTGGCTGTGTCCACTCACCCACGGCAGGCGGTCAGGCAGGGCACAGTGCGGATGTGGCTGTGTCCACTCACCCACGGCACGCGGTCAGGCAGGGCGTAGTGCGGATCTGGCTGTGTCCAGTCACCCACGGCAGACGGGCAGGCAGGGCGCAGTGCGGATCCGGCTGTGTCCACTCACCCACGGGAGATGGGCAGAGACGGTGCTGTGTGGATCTGGCTATGTCCACTGACCCACGGCAGACGGGCGGGCAGGGCGCAGTACGGATCTGGCTGTGTCCACTCACCCACGGCAGGCGGTCAGGCAGGGCGCAGTGCGGATCTGGCTGTGTCCACTCACCCACGGGAGACGGGCAGGCAGGGCGCAGTGCGGATCTGGCTGTGTCCACTCACCCACGGGAGACGGGCAGGCAGGGCGCAGTGCGGATCTGGCTGTGTCCACTCACCCACGGGAGACGGGCAGAGACGGTGCTGTGTGGATTTGGCTATGTCCACTGACCCACGGCAGAAGGGCAGGCAGGGCGCAGTACGGAGCTGGCTGAGTCCACTCACCTACGACAGGCGGTCAGGAAGGGTGCAGTGTGGATCTGGCTGTGTCCATTCACCCACGGGAGACGGGCAGGCAGGGCGCAGTGCTGATCTGGCTGTGTCCACTCACCCATGGGAGACGGGCAGGCAGGGCGCAGTGCGGATCTGGCGGTGTCCACTCACCCACGGGAGACGGGCAGGCAGGGCGCAGTGCGGATCTGGCTGTGTCCACTCACCCACGGGAGACGGGCAGGCAGGGCGCAGTGCGGATCTGGCTGTGTCCACTCACCCACGGGAGACGGGCAGAGACGGTGCTGTGTGGATTTGGCTATGTCCACTGACCCACGGCAGAAGGGCAGGCAGGGCGCAGTACGGAGCTGGCTGAGTCCACTCACCTACGACAGGCGGTCAGGAAGGGTGCAGTGTGGATCTGGCTGTGTCCATTCACCCACGGGAGACGGGCAGGCAGGGCGCAGTGTTGATCTGGCTGTGTCCACTCACCCATGGGAGACGGGCAGGCAGGGCGCAGTGCGGATCTGGCTGTGTCCACTCGCCCACGGGAGATGGGCAGGCAGGGCGCAGTGCGGATCTGGCTGTGTCCACTCGCCCACGGGAGACGGGCAGGCAGGGCGCAGTGCGGATCTGGCTGTGTCCACTCGCCCACGGGAGACGGGCAGGCAGGGCGCAGTGCGGATCCGGCTGTGTCCACTCACCCACGGGAGATGGGCAGAGACGGTGCTGTGTGGATCTGGCTATGTCCACTGACCCACGGCAGACGGGAAGGCAGGGCGCAGTACGGATCTGGCTGTGTCCACTCACCCACGGCAGGCGGTCAGGCAGGGCGCAGTACGGATTTGGCTGTGTCCACTCACCCACGGCAGGCGGTCAGGCAGGGTGCAGTGTGGATCTGGCTGTGTCCACTCACCCACGGGAGACGGGCAGGCAGGGCGCAGTGCGGATCTGGCTGTGTCCACTCACCCACGGGAGACGGGCAGGCAGAACGCAGTGCGATTTTGGCTGTGTCCACTCACCCACGGGAGACGGGCAGGCAGGGCGCAGTGCGGATCTGGCTGTGTCTACTCACCCACGGCAGGCGGTCAGGCAGGGCGCAGTGCGGATCTGGCTGTGTCCACTCATTCACGGCAGACGGTCAGGCAGGGCACAGTGCGCATCTGGCTGTGTCCACTCTCCCACGGCAGGCGGTCAGGCAGGGCGCAGTGCGCATCTGGCTGTGTCCACGCACCCACAGCAGGCGGTCAGCCAGGGCGCAGTGCGGATCTGGCTGTGTACACTCACCCAGGGCAGGTGGTCAGGCAGGGCGTAGTGCGGATCTGGCTGTGTCCAATAACCCACGGCAGGCGGGCAGGCAGGGCGCAGTGTGGATCTGGCTGTGTCCACTCACACACGGCAGACGGTCAGGCAGGGCGCAGTGCGGATCTGGCTGTGTCCACTCACCCACGGAAGACGGGTAGGCAGGGCGCAGTGCGGATCTGGCTGTGTCCACTCGCCCACGGGAGACGGGCAGACAGGGCGCAGTGCGGATCTGGCTGTGTCCACTCACCCACGGCAGGCGGTCAGGCAGGGCGCAGTGCGGATCCGGCTGTGTCCAATCACCCCCGGGAGATGGGCAGAGACGGTGCTGTGTGGATCTGGCTATGTCCACTGACCCACGGCAGACGGGCGGGCAGGGCGCAGTACGGATCTGGCTGTGTCCACTCACCCACGGCAGGCGGACAGGGAGGGCGCAGTGCGGATCTGGCTGTGTCCACTCACCCACGGGAGACGGGCAGGCAGGGCGCAGTGCGGATCTGGCTGTGTCCACTCACCCACGGGAGACGGGTAGGCAAGGCGCAGTGCGGATCTGGCTGTGTCCACTCACCCACGGGAGACGGGCAGAGACGGTGCTGTGTGGATCTGGCTATGTCCACTGACCCACGGCAGACGGGCAGGCAGGGCGCAGGACAGAGCTGGCTGAGTCCACTCACCCACGGCAGGCGGTCAGGCAGGGTGCAGTGATGATCTGGCTGTGTCCATTCACCCACGGGAGACGGGCAGGCAGGGCGCAGTGCTGATCTGTCTGTGTCCACTCACCCACGGGAGACGGGCAGGCAGGGCGCAGTGCGGTTCTGGCTGTGTCGACTCGCCCACGGGAGATGGGCAGGCAGGGCGCAGTGCGGATCTGGCTGAGTCCACTCGCCCACGGGAGACGGGCAGGCAGGGCGCAGTGCGGATCTGGCTGTGTCCACTCGCCCACGGGAGACGGGCAGGCAGGGCGCAGTGCGGGTCCGGCTGTGTCCACTCACCCACGGCAGACGGGTAGGCAGGGCGCAGTGCGGATCTGGCTGTGTCCACTCACCCACGGCAGGCGGTCAGGCAGGGCGCAGTGCGGATCTGGCTGTGTCCACTCACCCACGGGAGACGGGCAGGCAGGGCGCAGTGCGGATCTGGCTGTGTCCACTCACCCACGGGAGACGGGTAGGCAAGGCGCAGTGCGGATCTGGCTGTGTCCACTCACCCACGGGAGACGGTCAGAGACGATGCTGTGTGGATCTGGCTATGTCCACTGACCCACGGCAGACGGGTAGGCAAGGCGCAGTGCGGATCTGGCTGTGTCCACTCACCCACGGGAGACGGGCAGGCAGGGCAGAGTGCGGATCTGGCTGTGTCCACTCACCCACGGGAGGCGGGCAGGCAGGGCGCAGTGCGGATCTGGCTGTGTCCACTCACCCACGGGAGACGGGCAGGCAGGGGGCAGTACGATTTTGGCTGTGTCCACTCACCCACGGGAGACGGGCAGGCAGGGCGCAGTGCCTATCTGGCTGTGTCCACTCGCCCATGGGAGACGGGCAGGCAGGGCGCAGTGCGGATCTGGCTGTGTCCACTCACCCACGGGAGACGGGCAGGCAGGGCGCAGTGCGGATCTGGCTGTGTCCACTCACCCACGGGAGACGGGCAGGTAGGGCGCAGTGCGGATCCGGCTGTGTCCACTCACCCACGGGAGATGGGCAGAGACGGTGCTGTGTGGATCTGGCTATGTCCACTGACCCACGGCAGGCGGTCAGGCAGGGCGTAGTAGGGATCTGGCTGTGTCCACTCACCCACGGTAGATGGGAAGGCAGGGCGCAGTGCGGATCTGGCTGTGTCCACTCACCCACGGGAGATGGGCACGCAGGGCGCAGTGCCGATCTGGCGGTGTCCACTCACCCACGGGAGATGGGCAGGCAGGGCGCAGTGCGGATCTGGCTGTGTCCACTCACCCACGGGAGACGGGCAAGCAGGGCGCAGTGCGGATCTGGCTGTGTCCACTCACCCACGGGAGATGGGCAGGCAGGGCGCAGTGCAGATCTGGCTGTGTCCACTCACCCACGGGAGACGGGCAGGCATGGCGCAGTGCGGATTTGGCTGTGTCCACTCACCCACGGGAGACGGGCAGGCAGGGCGCAGTGCGTATCTGGAGGTGTCCACTCGCCCACGGGAGACGGGCAGGCAGGGCGCAGTGCGGATCTGGCCGTGTCCACTCACCCACCGGAGACCGGCAGGCAGGGCGCAGTGCGGATCTGGCTGTGTCCACTCACCCACGGGAGACGGGCAGGCAGGGCGCAGTGCGGATCCGGCTGTGTCCACTCACCCACGGGAGATGGGCAGAGACGGTGCTGTGTGGATCTGGCTATATCCACTGACCCACGGCAGGCGGATATGCAGGGCGCAGTGCGGATCTGGCTATGTCCACTCACCCACGGCAGACGGGTAGGCAGGGCGCAGTGCGGATCTGGCTGTGTCCACTCGCCCACGGGAGACGGGCAGGCAGGGCGCAGTGCGGATCTCGCTGTGTCTACTCACCCACGGCAGGCGGTCAGGCAGGGCGCATTGCGGATCTGGCTGTGTCCACACATTCACGGCAGACGGTCAGGCAGGGCACAGTGCGGATCTGGCTGTGTCCACTCACCCACGGCAGGCGGTCAGGCAGGGCGCAGTGCGGATCTGGCTGTGTCCACGCACCCACAGCAGGCGGTCAGCCAGGGCGCAGTGCGGATCTGGCTGTGTCCACTCACCCAGGGCAGGTGGTCAGGCAGGGCGTAGTGCGGATCTGGCTGTGTCCACTCACCCACGGCAGGCGGGCAGGCAGGGCGCAGTGTGGATCTGGCTGTGTCCACTCACCCACGGCAGACGGTCAGGCAGGGCGCAGTGCGGATCTGGCTGTGTCCACTCACCCACGGAAGACGGGTAGGCAGGGCGCAGTGCGGATCTGGCTGTGTCCACTCGCCCACGGGAGACGGGCAGGCAGGGCGCAGTGCGGATCTGGCTGTGTCCACTCACCCACGGCAGGCGGTCAGGCAGGGCGCAGTGCGGATCTGGCTGTGTCCACTCATTCACGGCAGACGGTCAGGCAGGGCATTGTGCGGATCTGGCTGTGTCCACTCACCCACGGCAGGCGGTCAGGCAGGGCGCAGTGCGGATCTGGCTGTGTCCACGCACCCACAGCAGGCGGTCAGCCAGGGCGCAGTGCGGATCTGGCTGTGTCCACTCACCCACGGCAGACGGTCAGGCAGGGCGCAGTACGGATCTGGCTGTGTCCACTCACCCACGGCACACGGGCAGGCAGGGCGCAGTGCGGATCTGGCTGTGTCCACTCACCCACGGGAGACGGGCAGGCAGGGCGCAGTGCGGATCTGGCTGTGTCCACTCACCCACAGGAGACGGGCAGGCAGGGCGCAGTGCGGATCTGGCTGTGTCCACTCACCCACGGCAGGCGGTCAGGCAGGGCACAGTGCGGATCTGGCTGTGTCCACTCACCCACGGCAGGCGGTCAGGCAGGGCGCAGTGCGGATCTCGCTGTGTCCACGCACCCACAGCAGGCGTTCAGCCAGGGCGCAGTGCGGATCTGGCTGTGTCCACTCACCCACGGCAGATGGTCAGGCAGGGCGCAGTACGGATCTGGCTGTGTCCACTCGCCCACGGGAGACGGGTAGGCAGGGCGCAGTGCGGATCTGGCTGTGTCCACTCACCCACGGAATATGGGCAGAGACGGTGCTGTGTGGATCTGGCTATGTCCACTGACCCACGGCAGACGGGCAGGCAGGGCGCAGTACGGATCTAGCTGTGTCCACTCACCCACGGCAGACGGTCAGGCAGGGCGTAGTGCGGATCTGGCTGTGTCCACTCACCCACGGCAGACGGTCAGGCAGGGCGCAGTGCGGATCTGGCTTTGTCCACTCACCCACGGCAGGCGGTCAGGCAGGGCGCAGTGTGGATCTGGCTGTGTCCACTCACCCATGGCAGGCGGTCAGGCAGGGCGTAGTGCGGATCTGGCTGTGTCCACTCACCCACGGCAGACGGGCAGGCAGGGCGCAGTGCGGATCCGGCTGTGTCCACTCACCCACGGGAGAAGGGCAGAGACGGTGCTGTGTGGATCTGGCTATGTCCACTGACCCACGGCAGACGGGCAGGCAGGGCGCAGTACGGATCTGGCTGTGTCCACTCACCCACGGCAGGCGGTCAGGCAGGGTGCAGTGCGGATCTGGCTGTGTCCACTCACCACGGGAGACGGGCAGGCAGGGCACAGTGCGGATCTGGCTGTGTCCACTCACCCATGGGAGACGGGCAGGCAGGGCGCAGTGCGGATCTGGCTGTGTCCACTCACCCACGGGAGACGGGCAGGCAGGGCGCAGTGCGATTTTGGCTGTGTCCACTCACCCACGGGAGACGGGCAGGCAGGGCGCAGCGCCTATCTGGCTGTGACCACTCGCCCACGGGAGACGGGCAGGCAGGGCGCAGTTTGGATCTGGCTGTGTCCACTCACCCACGGCAGGCGGTCAGGCAGGGCGCAGTGCGGATCTGGCTGTGTCCACTCATTCACGGCAGACGGTCAGGCAGGGCACAGTGCGGATCTGGCTGTGTCCACTCACCCACGGCAGGCGGTGAGGCAGGACGCAGTGCGGATCTGGCTGTGTCCACGCACCCACGGCAGGCGGTCAGCCAGGGCGCAGTGCGGATCTGGCTGTGTCCACTCACCCACGGCAGACGGTCAGGCAGGGCGCAGTGCGGATCTGGCTGTGTCCACTCACCCACGGGAGACGGGCAGGCAGGGCGCAGTGCGGATCTGGCTGTGTCCACTCACCCACGGGAGACGGGTAGGCAAGGCGCAGTGCGGATCTGGCTGTGTCCACTCACCCACGGGAGACGGGCAGAGACGGTGCTGTGTGGATCTGGCTATGTCCACTGACCCACGGCAGACGGGCAGGCAGGGCGCAGTACGGATATGGCTGTGTCCACTCGCCCACGGGAGACGGGCAGGCAGGGCGCAGTGCGGATCTGGCTGTGTCTACTCACCCACGGCAGGCGGTCAGGCAGGGCGCAGTGCGGATCTGGCTGTGTCCACTCACACACGGCTGACGGTCAGGCAGGGCGCAAGGCGGATCTGGCTGTGTCCAATCACCCACGGCAGGCGGTCAGGCAGGGCGCAGTGTGGATCCGGCTGTGTCCACGCACCCACAGCAGGCGATCAGCCAGGGCGCAGTGCGGATCTGGCTGTGTCCACTCACCCACGGCAGGTGGTCAGGCAGGGCGTAGTGCGGATCTGGCTGTGTCCACTCACCCACGGCAGGCGGGCAGGCAGGGCGCAGTGTGGATCTGGCTGTGTCCACTCACCCACGGGAGACGGGCAGGCAGGGAGCAGTGCGGATCTGGCTGTGTCCACTCACCCACGGGAGACGGGCAGGCAGGGCGCAGTGCGATTTTGGCTGTGTCCACTCACCCACGGGAGACGGGCAGGCAGGGCGCAGTGCCTATCTGGCTGTGTCCACTCGCCCATGGGAGACGGGCAGGCAGGGCGCAGTGTGGATCTGGCTGTGTCCACTCACCCACGGGAGACGGGCAGGCAGGGCGCAGTGCGGATCTGGCTGTGTCCACTCACCCACGGGAGACGGGCAGGTAGGGCGCAGTGCGGATCCGGCTGTGTCCACTCACCCACGGGAGATGGGCAGAGACGGTGCTGTGTGGATCTGGCTATGTCCACTGACCCACGGCAGGCGGTCAGGCAGGGTGCAGTGCGGATCTGGCTGTGTCCACTCACCCACGGGAGACGGGCAAGCAGGGCGCAGTGCGGATATGGCTGTGTCCACTCACCCACGGGAGATGGGCAGGCAGGGCGCAGTGCAGATCTGGCTGTGTCCACTAACCCACGGGAGACGGGCAGGCAGGGCGCAGTGTGGATTTGGCTGTGTCCACTCACCCACGGGAGACGGGCAGGCAGGGCGCAGTGCATATCTGGCTGTGTCCACTCGCCCACGGGAGACGGGCAGGCAGGGCGCAGTGCGGATCTGGCCGTGTCCACGCACCCACGGGAGACCGGCAGGCAGGGCGCAGTGCGGATCTGGCTGTGTCCACTCACCCACGGGAGACGGGCAGGCAGGGCGCAGTGCGGATCCGGCTGTGTCCACTCACCCACGGGAGATGGGCAGAGACGGTGCTGTGTGGATCTGGCTATGTCCACTGACAGACGGCAGACGGGCAGGCAGGGCGCAGTACGGATCTGGCTGTGTCCACTCACCCACGGCAGGCGGTCAGGTAGGGTGCAGTGCGGATCTGGCTGTGTCCACTCACCCACGGGAGACGGGCAGGCAGGGCGCAGTGCGGATCTTGTGTGTGCACTCACCCACAGGAGACGGGCAGAGACGGTGCTGTGTGGATCTGGCTATGTCCACTGACCCACGGCAGACGGACGGGCAGGGCGCAGTACGGATCTGGCTGTGTCCACTCACCCACGGCAGGCGGTCAGGTAGGGTGCAGTGCGGATCTGGCTGTGTCCACTCACCCACGGCAGGCGGTCAGGCAGGGCCAGTACGGATATGGCTGTGTCCACTCACCCACGGCAGGCGGTCAGGCAGGGCGCAGTGCGGATCTGGCTGTGTCCACTCACCCACGGCAGGCGGTCAGGCAGGGCGTAGTGCGGATCTGGCTGTGTCCACTCGCCCACGGGAGACGGGCAGGCAGGGCGCAGTGCGGATCTGGCTGTGTCCACTCACTGACGGGAGACGGGCATGCAAGGCGCAGTGCGGATCTGGCTGTGTCCACTCACCCACGGGGGACGGGCAGGCAGGGCGCAGTGCGGATCTGGCTGTGTCCACTCATCCACGGGAGACGGGCAGGCACGGCGCAGTGTGGATCTGGCTGTGTCCACTCACCAACGGGAGACGGGCAGAGAGGGTGCTGTGTGGATATGGCTATGTCCACTGACCCACGGCAGACGGGCAGGCAGGGCGCAGTGCGGATCTGGCTGTGTCCACTCGCCCACGGCAGACGGGCAGGCAAGGCGCAGTGCGGATCTGGCTGTGTCTAATCACCCACGGGAGACGGGCAGGTAGGGCGCAGTGCGGATCTGGCTGTGTCCACTCACCCACGGCAGACGGGCAGGCAGGGCGCAGTGTGGATCTGGCTGTGTCCACTCACTGACAAGAGACGGGCAGGCAAGGCGCAGTGCGGATCTGGCTGTGTCCACTCGCCCACGGCAGACGGGCAGGCAGGGCGCAGTGCGGATCTGGCTGTGTCCACTCACAGACGGCAGGCGGTCGGGCAGGGCGCAGTGCGGATCTGGCTGTGTCCACTCGCCAACGGGAGACGGGCAGGCAGGGCGCAGTTCATATCTGGCTGTGTCCACTCACCCACGGCAGGCGGTCAGGCAGGGTGCAGTGCGGATCTGGCTGTGTCCACTCGCCCACGGCAGATGGGCAGGCAGGGCGCAGTGCGGATCTGGCTGTGTCCACTCGCCCACGGGAGTCGGGCAGGCAGGGCGCAGTGCGGATCTGTCTGTGTCCACTCACCCACGGGAGATGGGCAGGCAGGGCGCAGTGCGGATCTGGCTGTGTCCACTCGCCCAGGGGAGACGGGCAGGCGGGGCGCAGTGCGGATCTGTCTGTGTCCACTCACCCACGGGAGATGGGCAGGCAGGGCGCAGTGCGGATCTGGCTCTGTCCACTCGCCCACGGCGGACGGGCAGGCAGGGCGCAGTGCGGATCTGGCTGTGTCCACTCACCCACGGCAGACGGGCAGGCAGGGCGCAGTGTGGATCTGGCTGTGTCCACTCACCCACGGCAGACGGGCAGGCAGGGCGCAGTGTGGATCTGGCTCTGTCCACTCACCCACGGCAGACGGTCAGGCAGGGCGCAGTGCGGATCTGGCTGTGTCCACTCGCCCACGGCAGACGGGCAGGCAGGGCGCAGTGCGGATCTGGCTGTGTCCACTCACCCACGGGAGATGGGCAGAGACGGTGCTGTGTGGATCTGGCCATGTCCACTGACCCACGGAAGACGGGCAGGCAGGGCGCAGTACGGATCTGGCTGTGTCCACTCACTCACGGCAGGCGGTCAGGCAGGGCGCAGTGCGGATCTGGCTGTGTCCACTCACTCACGGCAGGCGGTCAGGCAGGGCGTAGTGCGGATCTGGCTGTGTCCACTCACCCACGGGAGACGGGCAGGCAGGGCACACTGCGAATCTGGCTGTGTCCGTTCACCCAGGGGAGACGGGCAGGCAATGCGCAGTGCGGATCTGGCTGTGTCCACTCACCCACGGCAGGCAGTCAGGCAGGGCGCAGTGCGGATCTGGCTGTGTCCACTCACCCACGGCAGACAGTCAGGCAGGGCGCAGTGCGGATCTGGCTGTGTCCACTTGCCCACGGCGGACGGGCAGGCAGGGCGCAGTGCGGATCTGGCTGTGTCCCCTCACCCACGGGAGACGGGCAGGCAAGGCGCAGTGTGGATCTGGCTGTGTCCACACACCCACGGGATACGGGCAGAGAGGGTGCTGTGTGGATATGGCTATGTCCACTGACCCACGGCAGACGGTCAGGCAGGGCGCAGTGCGGATCTGGCTGTGTCCACTCACCAACGGCAGACGGTCAGACAGGGTGCAGTGCGGATCTGGCTGTGTCCACTCACCCTCGGGAGACGGGCAGGCAGGGCGCAGTTCGGATCTGGCTGTGTCCACTCACCCACGGGAGACGGGCAGGCAGGGCACAGTGCGGATCTGGCTGTGTCCACTCACTCACGGCAGACGGTCAGACAGGGTGCAGTGCGGATCTGGCTGTGTCCACTCACCCACGGCAGACGGTCAGGCAGGGCGCAGTGCGGATCTGGCTGTGTCCACTCACCCATGGCAGACGGGCAGGCAGGGCGCAGGGCGGATCTGGCTGTGTCCACTCGCCCACGGGAGACGTGCAGGCAGGGCGCAGTGCGGATCTGGCTGTGTCCACTCACCCACGGGAGACGGGCAGGCAGGGCGCAGTGCGGATATGGCTGTGTCCACTCACTGACGGGAGACGGGCATGCAAGGCGCAGTGCGGATCTGGCTGTGTCCACTCACCCACGGGGGACGGGCAGGCAGGGCGCAGTGCGGATCTGGCTGTGTCCACTCTCCCACGGGACACGGGCAGGCAGGGCGCAGTGCGGATCTGGCTGTGTCCCCTCACCCACGGGAGACGGGCAGGCAAGGCGCAGTGTGGATCTGGCTGTGTCCACACACCCACGGGAGACGGGCAGAGAGGGTGCTGTGTGGATATGGCTATTTCCACTGACCCACGGCAGACGGTCAGGCAGGGCGCAGTGCGCACATGGCTGTGTCCACTCACCAACGGCAGACGGTCAGACAGGGTGCAGTGCGGATCTGGCTGTGTCCACTTACCCACGGGAGACGGGCAGGCAGGGCGCAGTGCGGATCTGGCTGTGTCCACTCACCCACGGGAGACGGGCAGGCAGGGCACAGTGCGGATCTGGCTGTTTCCACTCACCCACGGCAGACGGTCAGACAGGGTGCAGTGCGGATCTGGCTGTGTCCACTCACCCACGGGAGACGGGCAGGCAGGGCGCAGTGTGGATCTGGCTGTGTCCACACACCCACGGGAGACGGGCAGAGAGGGTGCTGTGTGGATATGGCTATGTCCACTGACCCACGGCAGACGGTCAGGCAGGGCGTAGTTCGGATCTGGCTGTGTCCACTCACCAACGGCAGATGGTCAGACAGGGTGCAGTGCGGATCTGGTTGTGTCCACTCACCCACGGGAGACGGGCAGGCAGGGCGCAGTGTGGATCTGGCTGTGTCCACTCACCCACGGGAGACGGGCAGAGAGGGTGCTGTGTGGATCTGGCCATGTCCACTGACCAACAGAAGACGGGCAGGCAGGGCGCAGGACGGATCTGGCTGTGTCCTCTCGCCCACGGCAGACGGGCAGGCAAGGCGCAGTGCGGATCTGGCTGTGTCCACTCGCCCACGGAAGACGGGCAGGCAGGGCGCAGTGCAGATCTGGCTGTGTCCACTCACCCACGGGAGACGGGCAGGCAGGGCGCAGTGCGGATCTGGCTGTGTCTACTCGCCCACGGGAGACGGGCAGGCAGGGCGCAGTGCGGATCTGGCTGTGTCCACTCGCCCACGGGAGACGGGCAGGCAGGGCGGAGTGCGGATCTGGCTGTGTCCACTCACCCACGGCAGACGGGCAGGCAGGGCGCAGTGCGGATCTGGCTGTGTCCACTCGCCCACGGGAGACGGGCAGGCAGGGCGCAGTACAGATCGGGCTGTGTCCACTAACCCACGGCAGGCGGTCAGGGAGGGCGCAGTGCGGATCTGGCTGTGTCCAATCACTCACGGCAGACGGTCAGGCAGGGCGCAGTGCGGATCTGGCTGTGTCCACTCGCCCACGGCAGACGGGCAGGCAGGGCGCAGTGCGGATCTGGCTGTGTCCACTCACCCACGGGAGATGGGCAGAGATGGTGCTGTGTGGATCTGGCCATGTCCACTGACCCACGGAAGACGGGCAGGCAGGGCGCAGTACGGATCTGGCTGTGTCCACTCACTCACGGCAGGCGGTCAGGCAGGGCGCAGTGCGGATCTGGCTGTGTCCACTCACCCACGGCAGGCGGTCAGGCAGGGGGTAGTGCGGATCTGGCTGTGTCCACTCGCCCACGGCAGACGGGCAGGCAGGGCGCAGTGCGGATCTGGCTGTGTCCACTCCCCCACGGCAGATGGCCAGGCAGGGCGCAGTGCGGATCTGGCTGTGTCCACTCACCAACGGCAGACGGGCAGGCAGGGAGCAGTGCGGATCTGGCTGTGTCCACTCACCCACGGGAGACGGGCAGGCAGGGCGCAGTGCGGATCTGGCTGTGTCCACTCACCCACGGGAGACGGGCAGGCAGGGCGCAGAGCGGATCCGGGTGTGTCCACTCACCCACGGGAGATGGGCAGAGACGGTGCTGTGTGAATCTGGCTATGTCCACTGTGCCACGGCAGACGGGCAGGCAGGGCGCAGTACGGATCTGGCTGTGTCCACTCGCCCACAGGAGACGGGCAGGCAGGGCGCAGTGCGTATTTGGCTGTGTCCACTCGCCCACGGGAGATGGGCAGGCAGGGCGCAATGCGGATCTGGCTGTGTCCACTCACCCACGGCAGGCGGTCAGGCAGGGTGCTGTGCGGATCTGGCTATGTCCACGCACCCACAGCAGGCTGTCAGCCAGGGCGCAGGGCGGATCTGGCTGTGTCCACTAACCCACGGGAGATGGGCAGAGACGGTGCTGTGTGGATCTGGCTATGTCCACTGACCCACGGCAGACGGGCAGGCAGGGCGCAGTACGGATCTGGCTGTGTCCACTCGCCCACAGGAGACGGGCAGGCAGGGCGCAGTACGGACCTGGCTGTGTCCACTCACCCACGGGAGACGGGCAGGCAGGGCGCACTGCGGATCTGGCTGTGTCCACTCACCCACGGGAGACGGGCAGGCAGGGCGCAGTGCGGATCTGGCTGTGTCCACTCACCCACGGCAGACGGGCAGGCAGGGCGCAGTGCGGATCTGGCTGTGTCCACTCGCCCACAGGAGTCGGGCAGGCGGGGCGCAGTGCGGATCTGGCTGTGACCTATCGCCCACGGCAGACGGGCAGGCAGGGCGCAGTGCGGATCTGGCTGTGTCCACTCACCCACGGCAGACGGTCAGGCAGGGCGCAGTGCGGATCTGGCTGTGTCCACTCACCCACGGCAGACGGGCAGGCAGGGCGCAGTGCGGATCTGGCTGTGTACACTCACCCACGGGAGACGGGCAGGCAGGGCGTAGTGCGGATCCGGCTGTGTCCACTCACCCACGGGAGACGGGCAGGCAGGGCGCAGTGCGGATCCGGCTGTGTCCACTCACCCACGGCAGACGGTCAGGCAGGGCGCAGTGCGGATCTGGCTGTGTCCACTCACCCACGGCAGGCGGTCAGGCAGGGTGCTGTGCGGATCTGGCTATGTCCACGCACCCACAGCAGGCGGTCAGCCAGGGCGCAGTGCGGATCTGGCTGTGTCCAGTCACCCACGGCAGACGGTCAGGCAGTGTACAGTACGGATCTGGCTGTGTCCACTCACTTACGGCAGACGGGCAGGCAGGGCGCAGTGTGGATCTGGCTGTGTCCACTCACCCACGGCAGACGGTCAGGCAGGGCGCAGTGCGGATCTGGCTGTGTCCACTCACCCACGGCAGACGGGCCGGCAGGGCGCAGTGCAGATCTGGCTGTGTCCACTCGCCCACGGGAGACGGGCAGGCAGGGCGCAGTGCGGATCTGGCTGTGTCCACTCACACACGGCAGGCGGTCAGGCAGGGCGCAGTGCGGATATGGCTGTGTCCACTCACCCACGGCAGACGGTCAGGCAGTGCGCAGTGCGGATCTGGCTGTGTCCACTCACCCACGGGAGACGGGCAGGCAGGTCGCAGTGTGGTTCTGGCTGTGTCCACTCACCCACGGGAGGCGGGTAGTCAAGGCGCAGTGCGGATCTGGCTGTGTCCACTCACCCACTGGAGACGGGCAGAGAGGGTGCTGTGTGGATCTGGCTATGTCCACTGACCCACGGCAGATGGGCAGGCAGGGCGCAGTACGGATCTGGCTGTGTCCACTCACCCACGGCAGGCGGTCAGGCAGGGTGCAGTGCGGATCTGGCTGTGTCCACTCACCCACGGGAGACGGGCAGGCAGGGCGCAGTGCGGAGCTGGCTGTGTCCACTCACCCACGGGAGACGGGCATGCAGGGCGCAGTGCGGATCTGGCTGTGTCCACTCACCCACGGGAGACGGGTAGGAAGGGCGCATTGCGGATATGGCTGTGTCCACTCACCCACGGGAGACGGGCAGGCAGGGCGCAGGGCGGATCTGGCTGTGTCCACTAACCCACGGGAGATGGGCAGTGACGGTGTTGTGTGGATCTGGCTATGTCCACTTACCCACGGCAGACGGGCAGGCAGGGCGCAGTATGGATCTGGCTGTGTCCACTCACCCACGGCAGGCGGTCAGGTAGGGCGCAGTACGGATCTGGCTGTGTCCACTCACCCACGGGAGACGGGCAGGCAGGGCGCAGTGCGGATCTGGCCGTGTCCACTCACCCACGGGAGACCGGCAGGCAGTGCGCAGTGCGGATCTGGCTGTGTCCACTCACCCACGGGAGACGGTCAGGCAGGGCGCAGTGCGATTTTGGCTGTGTCCACTCAGTCACAGGAGATGGGCAGGCAGGTCGCAGTGCGGATCTGGCTGTGTCCACTCACCCACGGGAGACGGGCAGGCAGGGTGCAATGCGGATTTGGCTGTGTCCACTCACCCACTGGAGACGGGCAGGCAGGGCGCAGTGCGGATCTGGCTGTGTCCACTCGCCCACGGGAGACGGGCAGGCAGGGCGCAGTGCGGATCTGGCTGTGTCCACTCACCCACGGGAGACAAGCAGGCAGGGCGCAGTGCGGATCTGGCTGTGTCCACTCACCCACGGGAGATGGGCAGGCAGGGCGCAGTGCGGATCTGGCTGTGTCCACTCACCAACGGGAGACGGGCAGGCAGGGCGCAGTGCGGATCCGGCTGTGTCCACTCACCAACGGGAGATGGGATAGAGACGATGCTGTGTGGATCTGGCTATGTCCACTGACCCACGGCAGACGGGCAGGCAGGGCGCAGTACGGATCTGGCTGTGTCCACTCACCCACGGCAGGCGGACAGGCAGGGCGCAGTGCGGGTCTTGCTGTGTCCACTCACCCACGGCAGGAGGTCAGGCAGGGCGTAGTGCGGATCTGGCTGTGTCCACTCACCCACGGCAGACGGGCAGGCAGGGCGCAGTGTGGATCTGGCTGTGTCCACTCACCCACGGCAGATGGTCAGGCAGGGCGCAGTGCGGATCTGGCTGTGTCCACTCACCCATGGCAGACCGGCAGGCAGGGCGCAGTGCGGATCTGGCTGTGTTCACTCGCCCACGGGAGACGGGCAGGCAGGGCGCAGTACGGATCTGGCTGTGTCCACTAACCCACGGCAGGCGGTCAGGCAGGGCGCAGTGCGGATCTGGCTGTGTCCACTCACCCACGGCAGACGGTCAGGCAGGGCGCAGTGCGGATCTGGCTGTATCCACTCACCCACGGCAGGCGGTCAGGCAGGGCGCAGTGTGGATCTGGCTGTGTCCACGCACCCACAGCAGGCGGTCAGCCAGGGCGCAGTGCGGATCTGGCTGTGTCCACTGACCCACGGCAGACGGGCAGGCAGGGCGCAGTTCGGATCTAGCTGTGTCCACTCACCCACGGCAGGCGGTCAGGCAGGGCGCAGTGCGTATCTGGCTGTGTCCACTCACCCACGGCAGGCGGTCAGGCAGGGCGTAGTGCGGATCTGGCTGTGTACACTCATTCACGGCAGACGGGCAGGCAGGGCGCAGTGTGGATCTGGCTGTGTCCACTCACCCACGGGAGACGGGTAGGAAGGGCGCAGTGCGGATCTGGCTGTGTCCACTCACCCACGGCAGGCGGTCAGGCAGGGTGCAGTGCGGATCTGGCTGTGTCCACTCACCCACGGGAGACGGGCAGGCAGGGCGCAGTGCGGATCTGGCTGTGTCCACTCACCCACGGCAGACGGTCAGGCAGGGCGCAGTGCGGATCTGGCTGTGTCCACTCACCCACGGCAGGCGGTCAGGCAGGGTGCAGTGCGGATCTGGCTGTGTCCACTCACCCACGGGAGACGGGCAGGCAGGGCGCAGTGCGGATCTGGCTGTGTCCACTCACCCACGGGAGACGGGCAGGCAGGGCGCAGAGCGGATCCGGCTGTGTCCACTCACCCACGGCAGGCGGTCAGGCAGGGCGCAGTGTGGATCTGGCTGTGTCCACGCACCCACAGCAGGCGGTCAGCCTGGGCGCAGTGCGGGTCTGGCTGTGTCCACTGACCCACGGCAGACGGGCAGGCAGGGCGCAGTACGGATCTAGCTGTGTCCACTCACCCACGGCAGGCGGTCAGGCAGGGCGCAGTGCGTATCTGGCTGTGTCCACTCACCCACGGCAGGCGGTCAGGCAGGGCGTAGTGCGGATCTGGCTGTGTACACTCATTCACGGCAGACGGGCAGGCAGGGCGCAGTGTGGATCTGGCTGTGTCCACTCACCCACGGGAGACGGGTAGGAAGGGCGCAGTGCGGATCTGGCTTTGTCCACTCACCCACGGCAGGCGGTCAGGCAGGGTGCAGTGCGGATCTGGCTGTGTCCACTCACCCACGGGAGACGGGCAGGCAGGGCCCAGTGCGGATCTGGCTGTGTCCACTCACGCACGGCAGACGGTCAGGCAGGGCGCAGTGCGGATCTGGCTGTGTCCACTCAGCCACGGCAGGCGGTCAGGCAGGGTGCAGTGCGGATCTGGCTGTGTCCACTCACCCACGGGAGACGGGCAGGCAGGGCGCAGTGCGGATCTGGCTGTGTCCACTCACCCACGGGATACGGGCAGGCAGGGCGCAGAGCGGATCCGGCTGTGTCCACTCACCCACGGGAGATGGGCAGAGACGGTGCTGTGTGGATCTGTTTATGTCCACTGTCCCACGGCAGACGGGCAGGCAGGGCGCAGTACGGATCTGGCTGTGTCCACTCACCCACGGCAGGCGGACAGGCAGGGCGCAGTGCGGAACTGGCTGTGTCCACTCACCCACGGCAGGTGGTCAGGCAGGGCGTAGTGCGGATCTGGCTGTGTCCACTCACCCACGGCAGACGGGCAGGCAGGGCGCAGTGTGGATCTGGCTGTGTCCACTCACACACGGCAGACCGTCAGGCAGGGCGCAGTGCGGATCTGGCTGTGTCCACTCACCCACGGCAGGCGGTCAGGCAGGGCGCAGTGCGGATCTGGCTGTGTCCACGCACCGACGGCAGGCGGTCAGCCAGGGCGCAGTGTGGATCTGGCTGTGTCCACTGACCCACGGCAGACAGGCAGGCAGGGCGCAGTGCGGATCTGGCTGTGTCCACTCACCCACGGGAGATGGGCAGGCAGGGAGCAGTGCGGATCTGGCTGTGTCCACTCACCCACGGCAGACGGGCAGGCAGGGGGCAGTGCGGATCTGGCTGTGTCCACTCACCCACGGGAGACGGGCAGGCAGGGCGCAGTGCGGATCCGGCTGTGTCCACTCACCCACGGCAGGCGGTCAGGTAGGGCGTAGTGCGGATCTGGCTGTGTCCACTCACCCACGGCAGACGGACAGGCAGGGCGCAGTGCGGATCCGGCTGTGTCCACTCACCCACGGGAGATGGGCAGAGACGGTGCTTTGTAGATCTGGCTATGTCCACTGACCGACGGCAGACGGGCAGGCAGGGTGCAGTATGGATCTGGCTGTGTCCACTCACCCACGGCAGGCGGTCAGGCAGGGTGCAGTGCGGATCTGGCTGTGCCCACTCACCCACGGGAGACGGGCAGGCAGGGCACAGTGCGGATCTGGCTGTGTCCACTCACCCACGGGAGACGGGCAGGCAGGGCGCAGTGCGGATCTGGCTGTGTCCACTCACCCACGGCAGACGGTCAGGCAGGGCGCAGTGCGGATCTGGCTCTGTCCACTCACCCACGGCAGACGGTCAGGCAGGGCGCAGTGCGGATCTGGCTGTGTCCACTCACCCACGGCTGACGGTCAGGCAGGGCGCAAGGTGGATCTGGCTGTGTCCAATCACCCACGGCAGGCGGTCAGGCAGGGCGCAGTGTGGATCCGGCTGTGTCCACGCACCCACAGCAGGCGGTCAGCCAGGGCGCAGTGCGGATCTGGCTGTGTCCACTCACCCAGGGCAGGTGGTCAGGCAGGGCGTAGTGCGGATCTGGCTGTGTCCACTAACCCAGGGCAGGCGGGCAGGCAGGGCGCAGTGTGGATCTGGCTGTGTCCACTCACCCACGGCAGACGGTCAGGCAGGGCGCAGTGCGGATCTGGCTGTGTCCACTCACACACGGCAGACGGGTAGGCAGGGCGCAGTGCGGATCTGGCTGTGTCCACTCGCCCACGGGAGACGGGCAGACAGGGCGCAGTGCGGATCTGGCTGTGTCCACTCACCCACGGCAGGCGGTCAGGCAGGGCGCAGTGCGGATCCGGCTGTGTCCAATCACCCCCGGGAGATGGGCAGAGACGGTGCTGTGTGGATCTGGCTATGTCCACTGACCCACGGCAGACGGGCAGGCAGGGCGCAGTACGGATCTGGCTGTGTCCACTCACCCACGGCAGGCGGTCAGGCAGGGCGCAGTGCGGATCTGGCTGTGTCCACTCACCCACGGCAGGCGGTCAGGAAGGGCGTAGTGCGGATCTGGCTGTGTCCACTCACCCACGGCAGGCGGTCAGGCAGAGCGCAGTTTGGATCTGGCTGTGTCCACGCACCCACAGCAGGCGGTCAGCAAGGGCGCAGTGCGGATCTGGCTGTGTCCACTGACCGACGGCAGACGGGCAGGCAGGGCGCAGTACGGATCTGGCTGTGTCCACTCACCCACGGCAGGCAGTAAGGCAGGGCGCAGTGCGGATCTGGCTGTGTCCACTCACCCACAGCAGGCGGTCAGGCAGGGCGTAGTGCGGATCTGGCTGTGTCCAGGCACCCTCGGCAGACGGGCAGGCAGGGCGCATTGCGGATCCGGCTGTGTCCACTCACCCACGGGAGATGGGCAGAGACGGTGCTGTGTGGATCTGGCTATGTCCACTCACCCACGGCAGACGGGCAGGCAGGGCGCAGTACGGATCTAGCTGTGTCCACTCACCCACGGCAGGCGGTCAGGCAGGGCGTAGTGCGGATCTGGCTGTGTCCACTCACCCACGGCAGGCGGTCAGGCAGGGCGCAGTGCGGATCTGGCTGTGTCCACTCACCCACGGCAGGCGGTCAGGCAGGGCGCAGTGTGGATCTGGCTGTGTCCACACACCCATGGCAGGCGGTCAGGCAGGGCGTAGTGCGGATCTGGCTGTGTCCACTCACCCACGGCAGACGGGCAGGCAGGGCGCAGTGCGGATCCGGCTGTGTCCACTCACCCACGGGAGATGGGCAGAGACGGTGCTGTGTGGATCTGGCTATGTCCACTGACCCACGGCAGACGGGCAGGCAGGGCACAGTACGGATCTGGCTGTGTCCACTCACCCAAGGCAGGCGGTCAGGCAGGGTGCAGTGCGGATCTGGCTGTGTCCACTCTCCCACGGGATACGGGCAGGCAGGGCACAGTGCGGATCTGTTTGTGTCCACTCACCCATGGGAGACGGTCAGGCAGGGCGCAGTGCGGATCTGGCTGTGTCCACTCACCCACGGGAGACGGGCAGGCAGGGCGCAGTGCGATTTTGGCTGTGTCCACTCACCCACGGGAGACGGGCAGGCAGGGCGCAGTGCCTATCTGGCTGTGTCCACTCGCCCACGGGAGACGGGCAGGCAGGGCACAGTTTGGATCTGGCTGTGTCCACTCACCCACTGCAGGCGGTCAGGCAGGGCGCAGTGCGGATCTGGCTGTGTCCACTCATTCACGGCAGACGGTCAGGCAGGGCACAGTGCGGATCTGGCTGTGTCCACTCACCCACGGCAGGCGGTCAGGCAGGGCGGAGTGCGGATCTGGCTGTGTCCACGCACCCACAGCAGGCGGTAAGCCAGGGCGCAGTGCGGATCTGGCTGTGTCCACTCACCCACGGCAGATGGTCAGGCAGGGCGCAGTACGGATCTGGCTGTGTCCACTCACCCACGGCAGATGGGCAGGCAGGGCGCAGTGCGGATCTGGCTGTGTCCACTCACACACGGCAGACGGTCAGGCAGGGCGCAGTGCGGATCTGGATGTGTCCACTCACCCACGGCAGACGGGCAGGCAGGGCGCAGTGCGGATCTGGCTGTGTCCACTCGCCCACGGGAGACGGGCAGGCAGGGCGCAGTGCGGATCTGGCTGTGTCCACTCACCCACCGCAGGGGTCAGGCAGGGCGCAGTGCTGTTCTGGCTGTGTCCACTCACCCACGGGAGACGGGTAGGCAAGGCGCAGTGCGGATCTGGCTGTGTCCACTCGCCCACGGGAGATGGGCAGGCAGGGCGCAGTGCGGATCTGGCTGTGTCCACTCGCCCACGGGAGACGGGCAGGCAGGGCGCAGTGCGGATCTGGCTGTGTCCACTCGCCCACGGGAGACGGGCAGGCAGGGCGCAGTGCGGATCCGGCTGTGTCCACTCACCCACGGGAGATGGGCAGAGACGGTGCTGTGTGGATCTGGCTATGTCCACTGACCCACGGCAGATGGGAAGGCAGGGCGCAGTACGGATCTGGCTGTGTCCACTCACCCACGGCAGGCGGTCAGGCAGGGCGCAGTACGGATTTGGCTGTGTCCACTCACCCATGGCAGGCGGTCAGGCAGGGTGCAGTGTGGATCTGGCTGTGTCCACTCACCCACGGGAGACTGGCAGGCAGGGCGCAGTGCGGATCTGGCTGTGTCCACTCACGCACGGGAGACGGGCAGGCAGAACGCAGTGCGATTTTGGCTGTGTCCACTCACCCACGGGAGACGGGCAGGCAGGGCGCAGTGCGGATCTGGCTGTGTCTACTCACCCACGGCAGGCGGTCAGGCAGGGCGCAATGCGGATCTGGCTGTGTCCACTCATTCACGGCAGACGGTCAGGCAGGGCACAGTGCGCATCTGGCTGTGTCCACTCTCCCACGGCAGGCGGTCAGGCAGGGCGCAGTGCGCATCTGGCTGTGTCCACGCACCCACAGCAGGCGGTCAGCCAGGGCGCAGTGCAATCTGGCTGTGTACACTCACCCAGGGCAGGTGGTCAGGCAGGGCGTAGTGCGGATCTGGCTGTGTCCACTAACCCACGGCAGGCGGGCAGGCAGGGCGCAGTGTGGATCTGGCTGTGTCCACTCACACACGGCAGACGGTCAGGCAGGGCGCAGTGCGGATCTGGCTGTGTCCACTCACCCACGGAAGACGGGTAGGCAGGGCGCAGTGCGGATCTGGCTGTGTCCACTCGCCCACGGGAGACGGGCAGACAGGGCGCAGTGCGGATCTGGCTGTGTCCACTCACCCACGGCAGGCGGTCAGGCAGGGCGCAGTGCGGATCCGGCTGTGTCCAATCACCCCCGGGAGATGGGCAGAGACGGTGCTGTGTGGATTTGGCTATGTCGACTGACCCACGGCAGACGGGCGGGCAGGGCGCAGTACGGATCTGGCTGTGTCCACTCACCCACGGCAGGCGGTCAGGGAGGGCGCAGTGCGGATCTGGCTGTGTCCACTCACCCACGGGAGACGGGCTGGCAGGGCGCAGTGCGGATCTGGCTGTGTCCACTCACCCACGGGAGACGGGTAGGCAAGGCGCAGTGCGGATCTGGCTGTGTCCACTCACCCACGGGAGACGGGCAGAGACGGTGCTGTGTGGATCTGGCTATGTCCACTGACCCACGGCAGACGGGCAGGCAGGGCGCAGTACAGAGCTGGCTGAGTCCACTCACCCACGGCAGGCGGTCAGGCAGGGTGCAGTGTTGATCTGGCTGTGTCCATTCACCCACGGGAGACGGGCAGGCAGGGCGCAGTGCTGATCTGGCTGTGTCCACGCACCCACAGCAGGCGGTCAGCCAGGGCGCAGTGCGGATCTGGCTGTGTACACTCACCCAGGGCAGGTGGTCAGGCAGGGCGTAGTGCGGATCAGGCTGTGTCCACTAACCCACGGCAGGCGGGCAGGCAGGGCGCAGTGTGGATCTGGCTGTGTCCACTCACACACGGCAGACGGTCAGGCAGGGCGCAGTGCGGATCTGGCTGTGTCCACTCACCCACGGAAGACGGGTAGGCAGGGCGCAGTGCGGATCTGGCTGTGTAAACTCGCCCACGGGAGACGGGCAGACAGGGCGCAGTGCGGATCTGGCTGTGTCCACTCACCCACGGCAGGCGGTCAGGCAGGGCGCAGTGCGGATCCGGCTGTGTCCAATCACCCCCGGGAGATGGGCAGAGACGGTGCTGTGTGGATCTGGCTATGTCCACTGACCCACGGCAGACGGGCGGGCAGGGCGCAGTACGGATCTGGCTGTGTCCACTCACCCACGGCAGGCGGTCAGGCAGGGCGCAGTGCGGATCTGGCTGTGTCCACTCACTCACGGCAGGCGGTCAGGCAGGGCGTAGTGCGGATCTGGCTGTGTCCACTCACCCACGGCAGGCGGTCATGCAGAGCGCAGTGCGGATCTGGCTGTGTCCACGCACCCACAGCAGGCGGTCAGCAAGGGCACAGTGCGGATCTGGCTGTGTCCACTGACCGACGGCAGACGGGCAGGCAGGGCGCAGTACGGATCTGGCTGTGTCCACTCACCCACGGCAGGCGGTCAGGCAGGGCACAGTGCGGATGTGGCTGTGTCCACTCACCCACGGCAGGCGGTCAGGCAGGGCGTAGTGCGGATCTGGCTGTGTCCAGTCACCCAAGGCAGACGGGCAGGCAGGGCGCAGTGCGGATCCGGCTGTGTCCACTCACCCACGGGAGATGGGCAGAGACGGTGCTGTGTGGATCTGGCTATGTCCACTGACCCACGGCAGACGGGCGGGCAGGGCGCAGTACGGATCTGGCTGTGTCCACTCACCCACGGCAGGCGGTCAGGCAGGGCGCAGTGCGGATCTGGCTGTGTCCACTCACCCACGGGAGACGGGCAGGCAGGGCGCAGTGCGGATCTGGCTGTGTCCACTCACCCACGGGAGACGGGCAGGCAGGGCGCAGTGCGGATCTGGCTGTGTCCACTCACCCACGGGAGACGGGCAGAGACGGTGCTGTGTGGATTTGGCTATGTCCACTGACCCACGGCAGAAGGGCAGGCAGGGCGCAGTACGGAGCTGGCTGAGTCCACTCACCTACGACAGGCGGTCAGGAAGGGTGCAGTGTGGATCTGGCTGTGTCCATTCACCCACGGGAGACGGGCAGGCAGGGCGCAGTGCTGATCTGGCTGTGTCCACTCACCCATGGGAGACGGGCAGGCAGGGCGCAGTGCGGATCTGGCTGTGTCCACTCGCCCACGGGAGATGGGCAGGCAGGGCGCAGTGCGGATCTGGCTGTGTCCACTCGCCCACGGGAGACGGGCAGGCAGGGCGCAGTGCGGATCTGGCTGTGTCCACTCGCCCACGGGAGACGGGCAGGCAGGGCGCAGTGCGGATCCCGCTGTGTCCACTCACCCACAGGAGATGGGCAGAGACGGTGCTGTGTGGATCTGGCTATGTCCACTGACCCACGGCAGACGGGAAGGCAGGGCGCAGTACGGATCTGGCTGTGTCCACTCACCCACGGCAGGCGGTCAGGCAGGGCGCAGTACGGATTTGGCTGTGTCCACTCACCCACGGCAGGCGGTCAGGCAGGGTGCAGTGTGGATCTGGCTGTGTCCACTCACCCACGGGAGACGGGCAGGCAGGGCGCAGTGCGGATCTGGCTGTGTCCACTCACCCACGGGAGACGGGCAGGCAGAACGCAGTGCGATTTTGGCTGTGTCCACTCACCCACGGGAGACGGGCAGGCAGGGCGCAGTGCGGATCTGGCTGTGTCTACTCACCCACGGCAGGCGGTCAGGCAGGGCGCAGTGCGGATCTGGCTGTGTCCACTCATTCACGGCAGACGGTCAGGCAGGGCACAGTGCGCATCTGGCTGTGTCCACTCTCCCACGGCAGGCGGTCAGGCAGGGCGCAGTGCGCATCTGGCTGTGTCCACGCACCCACAGCAGGCGGTCAGCCAGGGCGCAGTGCGGATCTGGCTGTGTACACTCACCCAGGGCAGGTGGTCAGGCAGGGCGTAGTGCGGATCTGGCTGTGTCCACTAACCCACGGCAGGCGGGCAGGTAGGGCGCAGTGTGGATCTGGCTGTGTCCACTCACACACGGCAGACGGTCAGGCAGGGCGCAGTGCGGATCTGGCTGTGTCCACTCACCCACGGAAGACGGGTAGGCAGGGCGCAGTGCGGATCTGGCTGTCTCCACTCGCCCACGGGAGACGGGCAGACAGGGCGCAGTGCGGATCTGGCTGTGTCCACTCACCCACGGCAGGCGGTCAGGCAGGGCGCAGTGCGGATCCGGCTGTGTCCAATCACCCCCGGGAGATGGGCAGAGACGGTGCTGTGTGGATCTGGCTATGTCCACTGACCCACGGCAGACGGGCGGGCAGGGCGCAGTACGGATCTGGCTGTGTCCACTCACCCACGGCAGGCGGTCAGGGAGGGCGCAGTGCGGATTTGGCTGTGTCCACTCACCCACGGGAGACGGGCAGGCAGGGCGCAGTGCGGATCTGGCTGTGTCCACTCACCCACGGGAGACGGGTAGGCAAGGCGCAGTGCGGATCTGGCTGTGTCCACTCACCCACGGGAGACGGGCAGAGACGGTGCTGTGTGGATCTGGCTATGTCCACTGACCCACGGCAGACGGGCAGGCAGGGCGCAGGACAGAGCTGGCTGAGTCCACTCACCCACGGCAGGCGGTCAGGCAGGGTGCAGTGTTGATCTGGCTGTGTCCATTCACCCACGGGAGACGGGCAGGCAGGGCGCAGTGCTGATCTGTCTGTGTCCACACACCCACGGGAGACGGGCAGGCAGGGCGCAGTGCGGTTCTGGCTGTGTCCACTCGCCCACGGGAGATGGGCAGGCAGGGCGCAGTGCGGATCTGGCTGAGTCCACTCGCCCACGGGAGACGGGCAGGCAGGGCGCAGTGCGGATCTGGCTGTGTCCACTCGCCCACGGGAGACGGGCAGGCAGGGCGCAGTGCGGGTCCGGCTGTGTCCACTCACCCAGGGGAGATGGGCAGAGACGGTGCTGTGTGGATCTGGCTATGTCCACTGACCCACGGCAGACGGGAAGGCAGGGCGCAGTACGGATCTGGCTGTGTCCACTCACCCACGGCAGGCGGTCAGGCAGGGCGCAGTACGGATCTGGCTGTGTCCACTCACCCACGGCAGGCGGTCAGGCAGGGTGCAGTGCGGATCTGGCTGTGTCCACTCACCCACGGGAGACGGGCAGGCAGGGCGCAGTGCGGATCTGGCTGTGTCCACTCACCCACGGGAGACGGGCAGGCAGGGCGCAGTGCGATTTTGGCTGTGTCCACTCACCCACGGGAGACGGGCATGCAGGGCGCAGTGCCTATCTGGCTGTGTCCACTCGCCCATGGGAGACGGGCAGGCAGGGCGCAGTGGGGATCTGGCTGTGTCCACTCACCCACGGGAGACGGGCAGGCAGGGCGCAGTGCGGATCTGGCTGTGTCCACTCACCCAAGGGAGACGGGCAGGCAGGGCGCAGTGCGGATCCGGCTGTGTCCACTCACCCACGGGAGATGGGCAGAGACGGTGCTGTGTGGATCTGGCTATGACCACTGACCCACGGCAGGCGGTCAGGCAGGGCGTAGTGCGGATCTGGCTATGTCCACTCACCCACGGCGGACGGGAAGGCAGGGCGCAGTACGGATATGGCTGTGTCCACTCGCCCACGGGAGACGGGCAGGCAGGGCGCAGTGCGGATCTGGCTGTGTCTACTCACCCACGGCAGGCGGTCAGGCAGGGCGCAGTGCGGATCTGGCTGTGTCCACTCACCCACGGCTGACGGTCAGGCAGGGCGCAAGGCGGATCTGGCTGTGTCCAATCACCCACGGCAGGCGGTCAGGCAGGGCGCAGTGTGGATCCGGCTGTGTCCACGCACCCACAGCAGGCGATCAGCCAGGGCGCAGTACGGATCTGGCTGTGTCCACTCACCCACGGCAGGTGGTCAGGCAGGGCGTAGTGCGGATCTGGCTGTGTCCACTCACCCACGGCAGGCGGGCAGGCAGGGCGCAGTGTGGATCTGGCTGTGTCCACTCACCCACGGGAGACGGGCAGGCAGGGCGCAGTGCGGATCTGGCTGTGTCCACTCACCCACGGGAGACGGGCAGGCAGGGCGCAGTGCGATTTTGGCTGTGTCCACTCACCCACGGGAGACGGGCAGGCAGGGCGCAGTTCCTATATGGCTGTGTCCACTCGCCCATGGGAGACGGGCAGGCAGGGCGCAG
Organism: Microcebus murinus; assembly: GCF_040939455.1. Classification (NCBI taxonomy): domain Eukaryota; kingdom Metazoa; phylum Chordata; class Mammalia; order Primates; family Cheirogaleidae; genus Microcebus; species Microcebus murinus. The sequence continues at coordinate 30,485,512 of NC_134125.1, read as the reverse complement.
TGTGGATCTGGCTGTGTCCACTCACCCACGGGAGACGGGCAGGCAGGGCGCAGTGCGGATCTGGCTGTGTCCACTCACCCACGGGAGACGGGCAGGTAGGGCGCAGTGCGGATCCGGCTGTGTCCACTCACCCACGGGAGATGGGCAGAGACGGTGCTGTGTGGATCTGGCTATGTCCACTGACCCACGGCAGGCGGTCAGGCAGGGTGCAGTGCGGATCTGGCTGTGTCCACTCACCCACGGGAGACGGGCAAGCAGGGCGCAGTGCGGATCTGGCTGTGTCCACTCACCCACGGGAGATGGGCAGGCAGGGCGCAGTGCAGATCTGGCTGTGTCCACTAACCCACGGGAGACGGGCAGGCAGGGCGCAGTGTGGATTTGGCTGTGTCCACTCACCCACGGGAGACGGGCAGGCAGGGCGCAGTGCATATCTGGCTGTGTCCACTCGCCCACGGGAGACGGGCAGGCAGGGCGCAGTGCGGATCTGGCCGTGTCCACGCACCCACGGGAGACCGGCAGGCAGGGCGCAGTGCGGATCTGGCTGTGTCCACTCACCCACGGGAGACGGGCAGGCAGGGCGCAGTGCGGATCCGGCTGTGTCCACTCACCCACGGGAGATGGGTAGAGACGGTGCTGTGTGGATCTGGCTATGTCCACTGACCCACGGCAGACGGGCAGGCAGGGCGCAGTACGGATCTGGCTGTGTCCACTCACCCACGGCAGGCGGTCAGGTAGGGTGCAGTGCGGATCTGGCTGTGTCCACTCACCCACGGGAGACGGGCAGGCAGGGCGCAGTGCGGATCTTGTGTGTGCACTCACCCACAGGAGACGGGCAGAGACGGTGCTGTGTGGATCTGGCTATGTCCACTGACCCACGGCAGACGGACGGGCAGGGCGCAGTACGGATCTGGCTGTGTCCACTCACCCACGGCAGGCGGTCAGGTAGGGTGCAGTGCGGATCTGGCTGTGTCCACTCACCCACGGCAGGCGGTCAGGTAGGGTGCAGTGCGGATCTGGCTGTGTCCACTCACCCACGGCAGACGGTCAGGCAGGGCGCAGTGCGGATCTGGCTGTGTCCACTCACCCACGGCAGACGGGCAGGCAAGGCGCGGTGCGGATCTGGCTGTGTCCACTCGCCCACGGGAGACGGGCAGGCAGGGCGCAGTGCGGATCTGGCTGTGTCCACTCGCACACGGGAGACGGGCAGGCACGGCGCAGTGCGGATCTGGCTGTGTCCACTCGCCCACGGCAGGCGGTCAGGCAGGGCGCAGTGCGGATCTGGCTGTGTCCACTCACCCACGGCAGACGGTCAGGCAGGGCGCCGTGCGGATCTGGCTGTGTCCACTCACCCACGGCAGGCGTTCAGGCAGGGCGCAGTGCGGATCTGGCTGTGTCCACGCACGCACAGCAGGCGGTGAGCCAGGGCGCAGTGCGGATCTGGCTGTGTCCACTCACCCACGGCAGGCGGTCAGGCAGGGCCAGTGCGGATATGGCTGTGTCCACTCACCCACGGGAGACGGGCAGGCAAGGTGCAGTGCGGATCTTGTGTGTGCACTCACCCACGGGAGACGGGCAGAGACGGTGCTGTGTGGATCTGGCTATGTCCACTGACCCACGGCAGACGGGCGGGCAGGGCGCAGTACGGAACTGGCTGTGTCCACTCACCCACGGCAGGCGGTCAGGCAGGGTGCAGTGCGGATCTGGCTGTGTCCACTCACCCACGGGAGACGGGCAGGCAGGGCGCAGTTCGGATCTGGCTGTGTCCACTCACCCACGGGAGACGGGCAGGCAGGGCGCAGTGCGGATCTGGCTGTGTCCACTCACCCACGGGAGACGGGCAGAGACGGTGCTGTGTGGATTTGGCTATGTCCACTGACCCACGGCAGACGGGCGGGCAGGGCGCAGTACGGATCTGGCTGTGTCCACTCACCCACGGCAGGCGGTCAGGGAGGGCGCAGTGCGGATATGGCTGTGTCCACTCACCCATGGCAGACGGTCAGGCAAGGGGCAGTGCGGATCTGGCTGTGTCGACTCACCCACGGGAGACGGGCAGAGACGGTGCTGTGTGGATCTGGCTATGTCCACTGACCCACGGCAGGCGGATAGGCAGGGCGCAGTGCGGATCTGGCTGTGTCCACTCACCCACGGCAGACGGGTAGGCAGGGCGCAGTGCGGATCTGGCTGTGTCCACTCGCCCACGGGAGACGGGCAGGCAGGGCGCAGTGCGGATCTCGCTGTGTCTACTCACCCACGGCAGGCGGTCAGGCAGGGCGCAGTGCGGATCTGGCTGTGTCCACACATTCACGGCAGACGGTCAGGCAGGGCACAGTGCGGATCTGGCTGTGTCCACTCACCCACGGCAGGCGGTCAGGCAGGGCGCAGTGCGGATCTGGCTGTGTCCACGCACCCACAGCAGGCGGTCAGCCAGGGCGCAGTGCGGATCTGGCTGTGTCCACTCACCCAGGGCAGGTGGTCAGGCAGGGCGTAGTGCGGATCTGGCTGTGTCCACTCACCCACGGCAGGCGGGCAGGCAGGGCGCAGTGTGGATCTGGCTGTGTCCACTTACCCACGGCAGACGGTCAGGCAGGGCGCAGTGCGGATCTGGCTGTGTCCACTCACCCACGGAAGACGGGTAGGCAGGGCGCAGTGCGGATCTGGCTGTGTCCACTCGCCCACGGGAGACGGGCAGGCAGGGCGCAGTGCGGATCTGACTGTGTCCACTCACCCACGGCAGGCGGTCAGGCAGGGCGCAGTGCGGATCTGGCTGTGTCCACTCATTCACGGCAGACGGTCAGGCAGGGCATTGTGCGGATCTGGCTGTGTCCACTCACCCATGGCAGGCGGTCAGGCAGGGCGCAGTGCGGATCTGGCTGTGTCCACGCACCAACAGCAGGCGGTCAGCCAGGGCGCAGTGCGGATCTGGCTGTGTCCACTCACCCACGGCAGACGGTCAGGAAGGGCGCAGTACGGATCTGGCTGTGTCCACTCACCCACGGCAGGCGGTCAGGTAGGGTGCAGTGCGGATCTGGCTGTGTCCACTCACCCACGGGAGACGGGCAGGCAGGGCGCAGTGCGGATCTTGTGTGTGCACTCACCCACAGGAGACGGGCAGAGACGGTGCTGTGTGGATCTGGCTATGTCCACTGACCCACGGCAGACGGACGGGCAGGGCGCAGTACGGATCTGGCTGTGTCCACTCACCCACGGCAGGCGGTCAGGTAGGGTGCAGTGCGGATCTGGCTGTGTCCACTCACCCACGGCAGGCGGTCAGGTAGGGTGCAGTGCGGATCTGGCTGTGTCCACTCACCCACGGCAGACGGTCAGGCAGGGCGCAGTGCGGATCTGGCTGTGTCCACTCACCCACGGCAGACGGGCAGGCAAGGCGCGGTGCGGATCTGGCTGTGTCCACTCGCCCACGGGAGACGGGCAGGCAGGGCGCAGTGCGGATCTGGCTGTGTCCACTCGCACACGGGAGACGGGCAGGCACGGCGCAGTGCGGATCTGGCTGTGTCCACTCGCCCACGGCAGGCGGTCAGGCAAGGCGCAGTGCGGATCTGGCTGTGTCCACTCACCCACGGCAGACGGTCAGGCAGGGCGCCGTGCGGATCTGGCTGTGTCCACTCACCCACGGCAGGCGTTCAGGCAGGGCGCAGTGCGGATCTGGCTGTGTCCACGCACCCACAGCAGGCGGTGAGCCAGGGCGCAGTGCGGATCTGGCTGTGTCCACTCACCCACGGCAGGCGGTCAGGCAGGGCCAGTGCGGATATGGCTGTGTCCACTCACCCACGGGAGACGGGCAGGCAAGGTGCAGTGCGGATCTTGTGTGTGCACTCACCCACGGGAGACGGGCAGAGACGGTGCTGTGTGGATCTGGCTATGTCCACTGACCCACGGCAGACGGGCGGGCAGGGCGCAGTACGGAACTGGCTGTGTCCACTCACCCACGGCAGGCGGTCAGGCAGGGTGCAGTGCGGATCTGGCTGTGTCCACTCACCCACGGGAGACGGGCAGGCAGGGCGCAGTGCGGATCTGGCTGTGTCCACTCACCCACGGGAGACGGGCAGGCAGGGCGCAGTGCGGATCTGGCTGTGTCCACTCACCCACGGGAGACGGGCAGAGACGGTGCTGTGTGGATTTGGCTATGTCCACTGACCCACGGCAGACGGGCGGGCAGGGCGCAGTACGGATCTGGCTGTGTCCACTCACCCACGGCAGGCGGTCAGGGAGGGCGCAGTGCGGATATGGCTGTGTCCACTCACCCATGGCAGACGGTCAGGCAAGGGGCAGTGCGGATCTGGCTGTGTCGACTCACCCACGGGAGACGGGCAGAGACGGTGCTGTGTGGATCTGGCTATGTCCACTGACCCACGGCAGGCGGATAGGCAGGGCGCAGTGCGGATCTGGCTGTGTCCACTCACCCACGGCAGACGGGTAGGCAGGGCGCAGTGCGGATCTGGCTGTGTCCACTCGCCCACGGGAGACGGGCAGGCAGGGCGCAGTGCGGATCTCGCTGTGTCTACTCACCCACGGCAGGCGGTCAGGCAGGGCGCAGTGCGGATCTGGCTGTGTCCACACATTCACGGCAGACGGTCAGGCAGGGCACAGTGCGGATCTGGCTGTGTCCACTCACCCACGGCAGGCGGTCAGGCAGGGCGCAGTGCGGATCTGGCTGTGTCCACGCACCCACAGCAGGCGGTCAGCCAGGGCGCAGTGCGGATCTGGCTGTGTCCACTCACCCAGGGCAGGTGGTCAGGCAGGGCGTAGTGCGGATCTGGCTGTGTCCACTCACCCACGGCAGGCGGGCAGGCAGGGCGCAGTGTGGATCTGGCTGTGTCCACTTACCCACGGCAGACGGTCAGGCAGGGCGCAGTGCGGATCTGGCTGTGTCCACTCACCCACGGAAGACGGGTAGGCAGGGCGCAGTGCGGATCTGGCTGTGTCCACTCGCCCACGGGAGACGGGCAGGCAGGGCGCAGTGCGGATCTGACTGTGTCCACTCACCCACGGCAGGCGGTCAGGCAGGGCGCAGTGCGGATCTGGCTGTGTCCACTCATTCACGGCAGACGGTCAGGCAGGGCATTGTGCGGATCTGGCTGTGTCCACTCACCCATGGCAGGCGGTCAGGCAGGGCGCAGTGCGGATCTGGCTGTGTCCACGCACCAACAGCAGGCGGTCAGCCAGGGCGCAGTGCGGATCTGGCTGTGTCCACTCACCCACGGCAGACGGTCAGGAAGGGCGCAGTACGGATCTGGCTGTGTCCACTCACCCACGGCACACGGGCAGGCAGGGCGCAGTGCGGATCTGGCTATGTCCACTCACCCACAGCAGACGGTCAGGCAGGGCGCAGTGCGGATCTGGCTGTGTCCACTCACCCACGGCAGACGGGCAGGCAGGGCGCAGTGCGGATCTGGCTGTGTCCACTCGCCCACGGGAGACGGGCAGGCAGGGCGCAGTGCGGATCTGGCTGTGTCCACTCACCCACGGCAGGCGGTCAGGCAGGGCGCAGTGCGGATCTGGCTGTGTCCACTCACCCACGGGAGACGGGCAGGCAGGGCGCAGTGCGGATCTGGCTGTGTCCACTCACCCACGGGAGACGGGTAGGCAAGGCGCAGTGCGGATCTGGCTGTGTCCACTCACCCACGGGAGACGGTCAGAGACGATGCTGTGTGGATCTGGCTATGTCCACTGACCCACGGCAGACGGGTAGGCAAGGCGCAGTGCGGATCTGGCTGTGTCCACTCACCCACGGGAGACGGGCAGGCAGGGCACAGTGCGGATCTGGCTGTGTCCACTCACCCACGGGAGGCGGGCAGGCAGGGCGCAGTGCGGATCTGGCTGTGTCCACTCACCCACGGGAGACGGGCAGGCAGGGGGCAGTACGATTTTGGCTGTGTCCACTCACCCACGGGAGACGGGCAGGCAGGGCGCAGTGCCTATCTGGCTGTGTCCACTCGCCCATGGGAGACGGGCAGGCAGGGCGCAGTGCGGATCTGGCTGTGTCCACTCACCCACGGGAGACGGGCAGGCAGGGCGCAGTGCGGATCTGGCTGTGTCCACTCACCCACGGGAGACGGGCAGGTAGGGCGCAGTGCGGATCCGGCTGTGTCCACTCACCCACGGGAGATGGGCAGAGACGGTGCTGTGTGGATCTGGCTATGTCCACTGACCCACGGCAGGCGGTCAGGCAGGGCGTAGTAGGGATCTGGCTGTGTCCACTCACCCACGGTAGATGGGAAGGCAGGGCGCAGTGCGGATCTGGCTGTGTCCACTCTCCCACGGGAGATGGGCACGCAGGGCGCAGTGCCGATCTGGCTGTGTCCACTCACCCACGGGAGATGGGCAGGCAGGGCGCAGTGCGGATCTGGCTGTGTCCACTCACCCACGGGAGACGGGCAAGCAGGGCGCAGTGCGGATCTGGCTGTGTCCACTCACCCACGGGAGATGGGCAGGCAGGGCGCAGTGCAGATCTGGCTGTGTCCACTCACCCACGGGAGACGGGCAGGCATGGCGCAGTGCGGATTTGGCTGTGTCCACTCACCCACGGGAGACGGGCAGGCAGGGCGCAGTGCGTATCTGGAGGTGTCCACTCGCCCACGGGAGACGGGCAGGCAGGGCGCAGTGCGGATCTGGCCGTGTCCACTCACCCACCGGAGACCGGCAGGCAGGGCGCAGTGCGGATCTGGCTGTGTCCACTCACCCACGGGAGACGGGCAGGCAGGGCGCAGTGCGGATCCGGCTGTGTCCACTCACCCACGGGAGATGGGCAGAGACGGTGCTGTGTGGATCTGGCTATATCCACTGACCCACGGCAGGCGGATAGGCAGGGCGCAGTGCGGATCTGGCTATGTCCACTCACCCACGGCAGACGGGTAGGCAGGGCGCAGTGCGGATCTGGCTGTGTCCACTCGCCCACGGGAGACGGGCAGGCAGGGCGCAGTGCGGATCTCGCTGTGTCTACTCACCCACGGCAGGCGGTCAGGCAGGGCGCATTGCGGATCTGGCTGTGTCCACACATTCACGGCAGACGGTCAGGCAGGGCACAGTGCGGATCTGGCTGTGTCCACTCACCCACGGCAGGCGGTCAGGCAGGGCGCAGTGCGGATCTGGCTGTGTCCACGCACCCACAGCAGGCGGTCAGCCAGGGCGCAGTGCGGATCTGGCTGTGTCCACTCACCCAGGGCAGGTGGTCAGGCAGGGCGCAGTGTGGATCTGGCTGTGTCCACTCACCCACGGCAGACGGTCAGGCAGGGCGCAGTACGGATCTGGCTGTGTCCACTCACCCACGGAAGACGGGTAGGCAGGGCGCAGTGCGGATCTGGCTGTGTCCACTCGCCCACGGGAGAAGGGCAGGCAGGGCGCAGTGCGGATCTGGCTGTGTCCACTCACCCACGGCAGGCGGTCAGGCAGGGCGCAGTGCGGATCTGGCTGTGTCCACTCATTCACGGCAGACGGTCAGGCAGGGCATTGTGCGGATCTGGCTGTGTCCACTCACCCACGGCAGGCGGTCAGGCAGGGCGCAGTGCGGATCTGGCTGTGTCCACGCACCCACAGCAGGCGGTCAGCCAGGGCGCAGTGCGGATCTGGCTGTGTCCACTCACCCACGGCAGACGGTCAGGCAGGGCGCAGTACGGATCTGGCTGTGTCCACTCACCCACGGCACACGGGCAGGCAGGGCGCAGTGCGGATCTGGCTGTGTCCACTCACCCACGGGAGACGGGCAGGCAGGGCGCAGTGCGGATCTGGCTGTGTCCACTCACCCACGGGAGACGGGCAGGCAGGGCGCAGTGCGGATCTGGCTGTGTCCACTCACCCACGCCAGGCGGTCAGGCAGGGCACAGTGCGGATCTGGCTGTGTCCACTCACCCACGGCAGGCGGTCAGGCAGGGCGCAGTGCGGATCTCGCTGTGTCCACGCACCCACAGCAGGCGGTCAGCCAGGGCGCAGTGCGGATCTGGCTGTGTCCACTCACCCACGGCAGATGGTCAGGCAGTGCGCAGTACGGATCTGGCTGTGTCCACTCGCCCACGGGAGACGGGTAGGCAGGGCGCAGTGCGGATCTGGCTGTGTCCACTCACCCACGGAATATGGGCAGAGACGGTGCTGTGTGGATCTGGCTATGTCCACTGACCCACGGCAGACGGTCAGGCAGGGCGCAGTACGGATCTAGCTGTGTCCACTCACCCACGGCAGACGGTCAGGCAGGGCGTAGTGCGGATCTGGCTGTGTCCACTCACCCACGGCAGACGGTCAGGCAGGGCGCAGTGCGGATCTGGCTGTGTCCACTCACCCACGGCAGGCGGTCAGGCAGGGCGCAGTGTGGATCTGGCTGTGTCCACTCACCCATGGCAGGCGGTCAGGCAGGGCGTAGTGCGGATCTGGCTGTGTCCACTCACCCACGGCAGACGGGCAGGCAGGGCGCAGTGCGGATCCGGCTGTGTCCACTTACCCACGGGAGATGGGCAGAGACGGTGCTGTGTGGATCTGGCTATGTCCACTGACCCACGGCAGACGGGCAGGCAGGGCGCAGTACGGATCTGGCTGTGTCCACTCACCCACGGCAGGCGGTCAGGCAGGGTGCAGTGCGGATCTGGCTGTGTCCACTCTCCCACGGGAGACGGGCAGGCAGGGCACAGTGCGGATCTGGCTGTGTCCACTCACCCATGGGAGACGGGCAGGCAGGGCGCAGTGCGGATCTGGCTGTGTCCACTCACCCACGGGAGACGGGCAGGCAGGGCGCAGTGCGATTTTGGCTGTGTCCACTCACCCACGGGAGACGGGCAGGCAGGGCGCAGCGCCTATCTGGCTGTGACCACTCGCCCACGGGAGACGGGCAGGCAGGGCGCAGTTTGGATCTGGCTGTGTCCACTCACCCACGGCAGGCGGTCAGGCAGGGCGCAGTGCGGATCTGGCTGTGTCCACTCATTCACGGCAGACGGTCAGGCAGGGCACAGTGCGGATCTGGCTGTGTCCACTCACCCACGGCAGGCGGTGAGGCAGGACGCAGTGCGGATCTGGCTGTGTCCACGCACCCACGGCAGGCGGTCAGCCAGGGCGCAGTGCGGATCTGGCTGTGTCCACTCACCCACGGCAGACGGTCAGGCAGGGCGCAGTGCGGATCTGGCTGTGTCCACTCACCCACGGGAGACGGGCAGGCAGGGCGCAGTGCGGATCTGGCTTTGTCCACTCACCCACGGGAGACGGGCAGGCAGGGCGCAGTGCCTATCTGGCTGTGTCCACTCGCCCATGGGAGACGGGCAGGCAGGGCGCAGTGGGGATCTGGCTGTGTCCACTCACCCACGGGAGAGGGGCAGGCAGGGCGCAGTGCGGATCTGGCTGTGTCCACTCACCCAAGGGAGACGGGCAGGCAGGGCGCAGTGCGGATCCGGCTGTGTCCACTCACCCACGGGAGATGGGCAGAGACGGTGCTGTGTGGATCTGGCTATGTCCACTGACCCACGGCAGGCGGTCAGGCAGGGCGTAGTGCGGATCTGGCTATGTCCACTCACCCATGGCAGACGGGAAGGCAGGGCGCAGTACGGATATGGCTGTGTCCACTCGCCCACGGGAGACGGGCAGGCAGGGCGCAGTGCGGATCTGGCTGTGTCTACTCACCCACGGCAGGCGGTCAGGCAGGGCGCAGTGCGGATCTGGCTGTGTCCACTCACCCACGGCTGACGGTCAGGCAGGGCGCAAGGCGGATCTGGCTGTGTCCAATCACCCACGGCAGGCGGTCAGGCAGGGCGCAGTGTGGATCCGGCTGTGTCCACGCACCCACAGCAGGCGATCAGCCAGGGCGCAGTGCGGATCTGGCTGTGTCCACTCACCCACGGCAGGCGGGCAGGCAGGGCGCAGTGTGGATCTGGCTGTGTCCACTCACCCACGGGAGACGGGCAGGCAGGAAGCAGTGCGGATCTGGCTGTGTCCACTCACCCACGGGAGACGGGCAGGCAGGGCGCAGTGCGATTTTGGCTGTGTCCACTCACCCACGGGAGACGGGCAGGCAGGGCGCAGTGCCTATCTGGCTGTGTCCACTCGCCCATGGGAGACGGGCAGGCAGGGCGCAGTGTGGATCTGGCTGTGTCCACTCACCCACGGGAGACGGGCAGGCAGGGCGCAGTGCGGATCTGGCTGTGTCCACTCACCCACGGGAGACGGGCAGGTAGGGCGCAGTGCGGATCCGGCTGTGTCCACTCACCCACGGGAGATGGGCAGAGACGGTGCTGTGTGGATCTGGCTATGTCCACTGACCCACGGCAGGCGGTCAGGCAGGGTGCAGTGCGGATCTGGCTGTGTCCACTCACCCACGGGAGACGGGCAAGCAGGGCGCAGTGCGGATATGGCTGTGTCCACTCACCCACGGGAGATGGGCAGGCAGGGCGCAGTGCAGATCTGGCTGTGTCCACTAACCCACGGGAGACGGGCAGGCAGGGCGCAGTGTGGATTTGGCTGTGTCCACTCACCCACGGGAGACGGGCAGGCAGGGCGCAGTGCATATCTGGCTGTGTCCACTCGCCCACGGGAGACGGGCAGGCAGGGCGCAGTGCCGATCTGGCCGTGTCCACGCACCCACGGGAGACCGGCAGGCAGGGCGCAGTGCGGATCTGCCTGTGTCCACTCACCCACGGGAGACGGGCAGGCAGGGCGCAGTGCGGATCCGGCTGTGTCCACTCACCCACGGGAGATGGGCAGAGACGGTGCTGTGTGGATCTGGCTATGTCCACTGACAGACGGCAGACGGGCAGGCAGGGCGCAGTACGGATCTGGCTGTGTCCACTCACCCACGGCAGGCGGTCAGGTAGGGTGCAGTGCGGATCTGGCTGTGTCCACTCACCCACGGGAGACGGGCAGGCAGGGCGCACTGCGGATCTTGTGTGTGCACTCACCCACAGGAGACGGGCAGAGACGGTGCTGTGTGGATCTGGCTATGTCCACTGACCCACGGCAGACGGACGGGCAGGGCGCAGTACGGATCTGGCTGTGTCCACTCACCCACGGCAGGCGGTCAGGTAGGGTGCAGTGCGGATCTGGCTGTGTCCACTCACCCACGGCAGGCGGTCAGGCAGGGCCAGTACGGATATGGCTGTGTCCACTCACCCACGGCAGGCGGTCAGGCAGGGCGCAGTGCGGATCTGGCTGTGTCCACTCACCCACGGCAGGCGGTCAGGCAGGGCGTAGTGCGTATCTGGCTGTGTCCACTCGCCCACGGGAGACGGGCAGGCAGGGCGCAGTGCGGATCTGGCTGTGTCCACTCACTGACGGGAGACGGGCATGCAAGGCGCAGTGCGGATCTGGCTGTGTCCACTCACCCACGGGGGACGGGCAGGCAGGGCGCAGTGCGGATCTGGCTGTGTCCACTCACCCACGGGAGACGGGCAGGCAGGGCGCAGTGTGGATCTGGCTGTGTCCACTCACCAACGGGAGACGGGCAGAGAGGGTGCTGTGTTTATATGGCTATGTCCACTGACCCACGGCAGACGGGCAGGCAGGGCGCAGTGCGGATCTGGCTGTGTCCACTCGCCCACGGCAGACGGGCAGGCAAGGCGCAGTGCGGATCTGGCTGTGTCTAATCACCCACGGGAGACGGGCAGGTAGGGCGCAGTGCGGATCTGGCTGTGTCCACTCACTGACGGGAGACGGGCAGGCAAGGCGCAGTGCGGATCTGGCTGTGTCCACTCGCCCACGGCAGACGGGCAGGCAGGGCGCAGTGCGGATCTGGCTGTGTCCACTCACAGACGGCAGGCGGTCGGGCAGGGCGCAGTGCGGATCTGGCTGTGTCCACTCGCCAACGGGAGACGGGCAGGCAGGGCGCAGTGCATATCTGGCTGTGTCCACTCACCCACGGCAGGCGGTCAGGCAGGGTGCAGTGCGGATCTGGCTGTGTCCACTCGCCCACGGCAGATGGGCAGGCAGGGCGCAGTGCGGATCTGGCTGTGTCCACTCGCCCACGGGAGTCGGGCAGGCAGGGCGCAGTGCGGATCTGTCTGTGTCCACTCACCCACGGGAGATGGGCAGGCAGGGCGCAGTGCGGATCTGGCTGTGTCCACTCGCCCAGGGGAGACGGGCAGGCGGGGCGCAGTGCGGATATGTCTGTGTCCACTCACCCACGGGAGATGGGCAGGCAGGGCGCAGTGCGGATCTGGCTCTGTCCACTCGCCCACGGCGGACGGGCAGGCAGGGCGCAGTGCGGATCTGGCTGTGTCCACTCACCCACGGCAGACGGGCAGGCAGGGCGCAGTGTGGATCTGGCTGTGTCAACTCACCCACGGCAGACGGGCAGGCAGGGCGCAGTGTGGATCTGGCTCTGTCCACTTACCCACGGCAGACGGTCAGGCAGGGCGCAGTGCGGATCTGGCTGTGTCCACTCGCCCACGGCAGACGGGCAGGCAGGGCGCAGTGCGGATCTGGCTGTGTCCACTCACCCTCGGGAGATGGGCAGAGACGGTGCTGTGTGGATCTGGCCATGTCCACTGACCCACGGAAGACGGGCAGGCAGGGCGCAGTACGGATCTGGCTGTGTCCACTCACTCACGGCAGGCGGTCAGGCAGGGCGCAGTGCGGATCTGGCTGTGTCCACTCACTCACGGCAGGCGGTCAGGCAGGGCGTAGTGCGGATCTGGCTGTGTCCACTCACCCACGGGAGACGGGCAGGCAGGGCACACTGCGAATCTGGCTGTGTCCGTTCACCCAGGGGAGACGGGCAGGCAATGCGCAGTGCGGATCTGGCTGTGTCCACTCACCCACGGCAGGCAGTCAGGCAGGGCGCAGTGCGGATCTGGCTGTGTCCACTCACCCACGGCAGACAGTCAGGCAGGGCGCAGTGCGGATCTGGCTGTGTCCACTTGCCCACGGCGGACGGGCAGGCAGGGCGCAGTGCGGATCTGGCTGTGTCCCCTCACCCACGGGAGACGGGCAGGCAAGGCGCAGTGTGGATCTGGCTGTGTCCACACACCCACGGGATACGGGCAGAGAGGGTGCTGTGTGGATATGGCTATGTCCACTGACCCACGGCAGACGGTCAGGCAGGGCGCAGTGCGGATCTGGCTGTGTCCACTCACCAACGGCAGACGGTCAGACAGGGTGCAGTGCGGATCTGGCTGTGTCCACTCACCCTCGGGAGACGGGCAGGCAGGGCGCAGTTCGGATCTGGCTGTGTCCACTCACCCACGGGAGACGGGCAGGCAGGGCACAGTGCGGATCTGGCTGTGTCCACTCACTCACGGCAGACGGTCAGACAGGGCGCAGTGCGGATCTGGCTGTGTCCACTCACCCACGGCAGACGGTCAGGCAGGGCGCAGTGCGGATCTGGCTGTGTCCACTCACCCATGGCAGACGGGCAGGCAGGGCGCAGGGCGGATCTGGCTGTGTCCACTCGCCCACGGGAGACGTGCAGGCAGGGCGCAGTGCGGATCTGGCTGTGTCCACTCACCCACGGGAGACGGGCAGGCAGGGCGCAGTGCGGATATGGCTGTGTCCACTCACTGACGGGAGACGGGCATGCAAGGCGCAGTGCGGATCTGGCTGTGTCCACTCACCCACGGGGGACGGGCAGGCAGGGCGCAGTGCGGATCTGGCTGTGTCCACTCTCCCACGGGACACGGGCAGGCAGGGCGCAGTGCGGATCTGGCTGTGTCCCCTCACCCACGGGAGACGGGCAGGCAAGGCGCAGTGTGGATCTGGCTGTGTCCACACACCCACGGGAGACGGGCAGAGAGGGTGCTGTTTGGATATGGCTATTTCCACTGACCCACGGCAGACGGTCAGGCAGGGCGCAGTGCGCACATGTCTGTGTCCACTCACCAACGGCAGACGGTCAGACAGGGTGCAGTGCGGATCTGGCTGTGTCCACTTACCCACGGGAGACGGGCAGGCAGGGCGCAGTGCGGATCTGGCTGTGTCCACTCACCCACGGGAGACGGGCAGGCAGGGCACAGTGCGGATCTGGCTGTTTCCACTCACCCACGGCAGACGGTCAGACAGGGTGCAGTGCGGATCTGGCTGTGTCCACTCACCCACGGGAGACGGGCAGGCAGGGCGCAGTGTGGATCTGGCTGTGTCCACTCACCCACGGGAGACGAGCAGAGAGGGTGCTGTGTGGATATGGCTATGTCCACTGACCCACGGCAGACGGGCAGGCAGGGCGCAGGGCGGATCTGGCTGTGTCCACTCGCCCACGGCAGACGGGCAGGCAAGGCGCAGTGCGGATCTGGCTGTGTCCACTCACCCACGGGAGACGGGCAGGCAAGGCTCAGTGCGATTCTGGCTGTGTCCACTCATTCACGGGAGACGGGCAGGCAGGTCGCAGTGCAGATCTGGCTGTGTCCACTCACAGACGGCAGGCGGTCAGTCAGTGCGCAGTGCGGATCTGGCTGTGTCCACTCGCCCACGGGAGACGGGCAGGCAGGGCACAGTGCATATCTGGCTGTGTCCACTCACCCACGGCAGGCGGTCAGGCAGGGCGCAGTGCGGATCTGGCTGTGTCCACTCGCCCACGGGAGACGGGCAGGCAGGGCGCAGTGCGGATCTGTCTGTGTCCACTCACCCACGGGAGACGGGAAGGCAGGGCGCAGTGCGGATCTGGCTGTGTCCACTCGCCCACGGCGGACGGGCAGGCAGGGCGCAGTGCGGATCTGGCTGTGTCCACTCACTGACGGGAGACGAGCAGGCAAGGCGCAGTGCGGATCTGGCTGTGTCCACTCACCCATGGGACACGGGCAGGCAGGGCGCAGTGCGGATCTGGCTGTGTCCACTCACCCACGGCAGACGGTCAGGCAGGGCGCAGTGCGGATCTGGCTGTGTCCACTCACCCACGGCAGACGGGCAGGCAGGGCGCAGTGTGGATCTGGCTGTGTCCACTCACCTACGGCAGACGGTCAGGCAGGGCGCAGTGCGGATCTGGCTGTGTCCACTCACCCACGGCATACGGGCAGGCAGGGCGCAGTGCGGATCTGGCTGTGTCCACTCGCCCACGGGAGACGGGCAGGCAGGGCGCAGTGTGGATCTGGCTGTGTCCACTCACCCACGGCAGACGGTCAGGCAGGGCGCAGTGCGGATCTGGCTGTGTCCTCTCGCCCACGGCAGACGGGCAGGCAAGGCGCAGTGCGGATCTGGCTGTGTCCACTCGCCCACGGAAGACGGGCAGGCAGGGCGCAGTGCAGATCTGGCTGTGTCCACTCACCCACGGGAGACGGGCAGGCAGGGCGCAGTGCGGATCTGGCTGTGTCTACTCGCCCACGGGAGACGGGCAGGCAGGGCGCAGTGCGGATCTGGCTGTGTCCACTCGCCCACGGGAGACGGGCAGGCAGGGCGCAGTGCGGATCTGGCTGTGTCCACTCAGCCACGGCAGACGGGCAGGCAGGGCGCAGTGCGGATCTGGCTGTGTCCACTCGCCCACAGGAGTCGGGCAGGCGGGGCGCAGTGCGGATCTGGCTGTGACCTATCGCCCACGGCAGACGGGCAGGCAGGGCGCAGTGCGGATCTGGCTGTGTCCACTCACCCACGGCAGACGGTCAGGCAGGGCGCAGTGCGGATCTGGCTGTGTCCACTCACCCACGGCAGACGGGCAGGCAGGGCGCAGTACGGATCTGGCTGTGTACACTCACCCACGGGAGACGGGCAGGCAGGGCGTAGTGCGGATCCGGCTGTGTCCACTCACCCACGGGAGACGGGCAGGCAGGGCGCAGTGCGGATCCGGCTGTGTCCACTCACCCACGGCAGACGGTCAGGCAGGGCGCAGTGCGGATCTGGCTGTGTCCACTCACCCACGAGAGGCGGTCAGGCAGGGTGCTGTGCGGATCTGGCTGTGTCCACGCACCCACGGCAGGCGGTCAGCCAGGGCGCAGTGCGGATCTGGCTGTGTCCAGTCACCCACGGCAGACGGGCAGGCAGGGCGCAGTGTGGATCTGGCTGTGTACACTCACCCACGGGAGAAGGGCAGGCAGGGCGCAGTGCGGATCTGGCTGTGTCCACTCACCCACGGGAGACGGGCAGGCAGGGCGCAGTGCTGATCCGGCTGTGTCCACTCACCCACGGGAGATGGGCATAGACGGTGCTGTGTGGATCTGGCTATGTCCACTGACCCACGGCAGGCGGTCAGGCACGGCGTAGTGCGGATCTGGCTGTGTCCACTCACCCACGGCAGACGGGAAGGCAGGGCGCAGTGTGGATCTGGCCGTGTCCACTCACCCACGGCAGGCGGTCAGGCAGGGCGCAGTGCGGATCTGGCTGTGTCCACTCACCCACGGCATGCGGTCAGCCTGGGCGCAGTGCGGATATGGCTGTGTCCACTCACCCACGGCAGACGGTCAGGCAGTGCGCAGTGCGGATCTGGCTGTGTCCACTCACCCACGGGAGACGGGCAGGCAGGGCGCAGTGCGGTTCTGGCTGTGTCCACTCACCCACGGGAGATGGGTAGTCAAGGCGCAGTGCGGATCTGGCTGTGTCCACTCACCCACTGGAGACGGGCAGAGAGGGTGCTGTGTGGATCTGGCTATGTCCACTGACCCACGGCAGATGGGCAGGCAGGGCGCAGTACGGATCTGGCTGTGTCCACTCACCCACGGCAGGCGGTCAGGCAGGGTGCAGTGCGGATCTGGCTGTGTACACTCACCTACGGCAGACGGGCAGGCAGGGCGCAGTGCGGATCTGGCTGTGTCCACTCACCCACGGGAGACGGGCATGCAGGGCGCAGTGCGGATCTGGCTGTGTCCACTCACCCACGGGAGACGGGTAGGAAGGGCGCAGTGCGGATCTGGCTGTGTCCACTCACCCACGGGAGACGGGCAGGCAGGGCGCAGGGCGGATCTGGCTGTGTCCACTAACCCACAGGAGATGGGCAGAGACGGTGCTGTGTGGATCTGGCTATGTCTACTGACCCACGGCAGACGGGCAGGCAGGGCGCAGTACGGATCTGGCTGTGTCCACTCACCCACGGCAGGCGGTCAGGCAGGGCGCAGTACGGATCTGGCTGTGTCCACTCACCCACGGGAGACGGGCAGGCAGGGCGCAGTGCGGATCTGGCTGTGTCCACTCACCCACGGGATACGGGCAGGCTGGGCGCAGTGCGGATCTGGCTGTGTCCACTCACCCACGGGAGACGGGCAGGCAGGGCGCAGTGCGATTTTGGCTGTGTCCACTCACCCACAGGAGATGGGCAGGCAGGTCGCCGTGCGGATCTGGCTGTGTACACTCACCCACGGGAGACAGGCAGGCAGGGCGCAGTGCGGATCTGGCTGTGTCCACTCACCCACGGCAGACGGGCAGGCAGGATGCAGAGCGGATCCGGGTGTGTCCACTCACCCACGGGAGATGGGCAGAGACGGTGCTGTGTGGATCTGGCTATGTCCACTGTCCCACGGCAGACGGGCAGGCAGGGCGCAGTACGGATCTGGCTGTGTCCACTCGCCCACAGTTGACGGGCAGGCAGGGCGCAGTGCGTATCTGGCTGTATCCACTCGCCCACGGGAGACGGGCAGGCAGGGCGCAATGCGGATCTGGCTGTGTCCACTCACCCACGCTGGCGGTCAGGCAGGGTGCTGTGCGGATCTGGCTATGTCCACGCACCCACAGCAGGCGGTCAGCCAGGGCGCAGTGCGGATCTGGCTGTGTCCAGTCACCCACGGCAGACGGTCAGGCAGGGTGCAGTACGGATCTGGCTGTGTCAACTCACTTACGACAGACGGGCAGGCAGGGCGCAGTGTGGATCTGGCTGTGTCCACTCACCCACGGCAGACGGTCAGGCAGGGCGCAGTGCGGATCTGGCTGTGTCCACTCACCCACGGCAGACGGGCAGGCAGGGCGCAGTGCAGATCTGGCTGTGTCCACTCGCCCACGGGAGACGGGCAGGCAGGGCGCAGTGCGGATCTGGCTGTGTCCACTCACCCACGGCAGGCGGTCAGGCAGGGCGCAGTGCGGATATGGCTGTGTCCACTCACCCACGGCAGACGGTCAGGCAGTGCGCAGTGCAGATCTGGCTGTGTCCACTCACCCACGGGAGACGGGCAGGCAGGGCGCAGTGCGGTTCTGGCTGTGTCCACTCACCCACGGGAGACGGGTAGTCAAGGCGCAGTGCGGATCTGGCTGTGTCCACTCACCCACTGGAGACGGGCAGAGAGGGTGCTGTGTGGATCTGGCTATGTCCACTTACCCACGGCAGATGGGCAGGCAGGGCGCAGTACGGATCTGGCTGTGTCCACTCACCCACGGGAGGCGGTCAGGCAGGGTGCAGTGCGGATCTGCTGTGTCCACTCACCCACGGGAGACGGGCAGGCAGGGCGCAGTGCGGATCTGGCTGTGTCCACTCACCCACGGGAGACGGGCATGCAGGGCGCAGTGCGCATCTGGCTGTGTCCACTCTCCCACGGGAGACGGGTAGGAAGGGTGCAGTGGGGATCTGGCTGTGTCCACTCACCCACGGGAGACGGGCAGGAAGGGAGCAGGGCGGATCTGGCTGTGTCCACTAACCCACGGGAGATGGGCAGAGACGGTGCTGTGTGGACCTGGCTATGTCCACTGACCCACGGCAGACGGGCAGGCAGGGCGCAGTAAGGATCTGGCTGTTTCCACTCACCCACGGCAGGCGGTCAGGCAGGGCGCAGTACGGACCTGGCTGTGTCCACTCACCCACGGGAGACGGGCAGGCAGGGCGCACTGCGGATCTGGCTTTGTCCACTCACCCACGGGAGACGGGCAGGCAGGGCGCAGTGCGGATCTGGCTGTGTCCACTCACCCACGGCAGACGGGCAGGCAGGGCGCAGTGCGGATATGGCTGTGTCCACTCACCCACGGCAGACGGTCAGGCAGTGCGCAGTGTGGATCTGGCTGTGTCCACTCACCCACGGGAGACGGGCAGGCAGGGCGCAGTGCGGTTCTGGCTGTGTCCACTCACCCACGGGAGACGGGCAGTCAAGGCGCAGTGCGGATCTGGCTGTGTCCACTCACCCACTGGAGACGGGCAGAGAGGGTGCTGTGTGGATCTGGCTATGTCCACTGACCCACGGCAGATGGGCAGGCAGGGCGCAGTACGGATCTGGCTGTGTCCACTCACCCACGGCAGGCGGTCAGGCAGGGTGCAGTGCGGATCTGGCTGTGTCCACTCACCCACGGGAGACGGGCAGGCAGGGCGCAGTGCGGATCTGGCTGTGTCCCCTCACCCACGGGAGACGGGCATGCAGGGCGCAGTGCGGATCTGGCTGTGTCCACTCACCCACGGGAGACGGGTAGGAAGGGTGCAGTGCGGATCTGGCTGTGTCCACTCACCCACGGGAGACGGGCAGGCAGGGCGCAGGGCGGATCTGGCTGTGTCCACTAACCCACGGGAGATGGGCAGAGACGGTGCTGTGTGGATCTGGCTATGTCCACTTACCCACCGCAGACGGGCAGGCAGGGCGCAGTATGTATCTGGCTGTGTCCACTCACCCACGGCAGGCGGTCAGGCAGGGCGCAGTACGGATCTGGCTGTGTCCACTCACCCACGGGAGACGGGCAGGCAGGGCGCAGTGCGGATCTGGCTGTGTCCACTCACCCACGGGAGACGGGCAGGCAGGGCGCAGTGCGGATCTGGCTGTGTCCACTCACCCACGGGAGACGGTCAGGCAGGGCGCAGTGCGATTTTGGCTGTGTCCACTCAGTCACAGGAGATGGGCAGGCAGGTCGCAGTGCGGATCTGGCTGTGTCCACTCACCCACGGGAGACTGGCAGGCAGGGTGCAATGCGGATTTGGCTGTGTCCACTCACCCACGGGAGACGGGCAGGCAGGGCGCAGTGCGCATCTGGCTGTGTACACTCGCCCACGGGAGACGGGCAGGCAGGGCGCAGTGCGGATCTGGCTGTGTCCACTCACCCACGGGAGACGGGCAGGCAGGGCGCAGTGCGGATCTGGCTGTGTCCACTCACAAACGGGAGACGGGCAGGCAGGGCGCAGTGCGGATCCGGCTGTGTCCACTCACCCACGGGAGATGGGCAGAGACGATGCTGTGTGGATCTGGCTATGTCCACTGACCCACGGCAGACGGGCTGGCAGGGCGCAGTACGGATCTGGCTGTGTCCACTCACCCACGGCAGGCGGACAGGCAGGGCGCAGTGCGGGTCTGGCTGTGTCCACTCACACACGGCAGGAGGTCAGGCAGGGCGTAGTGTGGATCTGGCTGTGTCCACTCACCCACGGCAGACGGGCAGGCAGGGCGCAGTGTGGATCTGGCTGTGTCCACTCACCCACGGCAGATGGTCAGGCAGGGCGCAGTGCGGATCTGGCTGTGTCCACTCACCCAGGGCAGACCGGCAGGCAGGGCGCAGTGCGGATCTGGCTGTGTCCACTCGCCCACGGGAGACGGGCAGGCAGGGCGCAGTACGGATCTGACTGTGTCCACTAACCCACGGCAGGCGGTCAGGCAGGGCGCAGTGCGGATCTGGCTGGGTCCACTCACCCACGGCAGACGGTCAGGCAGGGCGCAGTGCGGATCCGGCTGTATCGACTCACCCACGGCAGGCGGTCAGGCAGGGCGCAGTGTGGATCTGGCTGTGTCCACGCACCCACAGCAGGCGGTCAGCCAGGACGCAGTGTGGATCTGGCTGTGTCCACTGACCCACGGCAGACGGGCAGGCAGGGCGCAGTTCGGATCTATCTGTGTCCACTCACCCACGGCAGGCGGTCAGGCAGGGCGCAGTGCGTATCTGGCTGTGTCCACTCACCCACGGCAGGCGGTCAGGCAGGGCGTAGTGCGGATCTGGCTGTGTACACTCATTCACGGCAGACGGGCGGGCAGGGCGCAGTGTGGATCTGGCTGTGTCCACTCACCCACGGCAGGCGGTCAGGCAGGGTGCAGTGCGGATCTGGCTGTGTTCACTCACCCACGGGAGACGGGCAGGCAGGGCGCAGTGCGGATCTGGCTGTGTCCACTCACCCACGGCAGACGGTCAGGCAGGGCGCAGTGCGGATCTGGCTGTGTCCACTCACCCATGGCAGGCGGTCAGGCAGGGTGCAGTGCGGATCTGGCTGTGTCCACTCACCCACGGGAGACGGGCAGGCAGGGCGCAGTGCGGATCTGGCTATGTCCACTCACCCACGGGAGACGGGCAGGCAGGGCGCAGAGCGGATCCGGCTGTGTCCACTCACCCACGGGAGATGGGCAGAGACGGTGCTGTGTGGATCTGGCTATGTCCACTGTCCCACGGCAGACGGGCAGGCAGGGCGCAGTACGGATCTGGCTGTGTCCACTCACCCACGGCAGGCGGACAGGCAGGGCGCAGTGCGGAACTGGCTGTGTCCACTCACCCACGGCAGGTGGTCAGGCAGGGCATAGTGCGGATCTGGCTGTGTCCACTCACCCACGGCAGACGGGCAGGCAGGGCGCAGTGCGGATCTGGCTGTGTCCACTCACACACGGCAGACGGTCAGGCAGGGCGTAGTGCGGATCTGGCTGTGTCCACTCACCCACGGCAGACGGGCAGGCAGGGCGCAGTGTGGATCTGGCTGTGTCCACTCACCCACGGCAGATGGTCAGGCAGGGCGCAGTGCGGATCTGGCTGTGTCCACTCACCCACGGCAGACCGGCAGGCAGGGCGCAGTGCGTATATGACTGTGTCCACTCGCCCACGGGAGACGGGCAGGCAGGGCGCAGTACGGATCTGGCTGTGTCCACTAACCCACGGCAGGCGGTCAGGCAGGGCGCAGTGCGGATCTGGCTGTGTCCACTCACCCACGGCAGTCGGTCAGGCAGGGCGCAGTGCGGATCTGGCTGTATCCACTCACCCACGGCAGGCGGTCAGGCAGGGTGCAGTGTGGATCTGGCTGTGTCCACGCACCCAGAGCAGGCGGTCAGCCAGGGAGCAGTGCGGATCTGGCTGTGTCCACTGACCCACGGCAGACGGGCAGGCAGGGCGCAGTACGGATCTAGCTGTGTCCACTCACCCACTGCAGGCGGTCAGGCAGGGCGCAGTGCGGATCTGGCTGTGTCCACTCACCCACGGCAGGCGGTCAGGCAGGGCGCGGTGCGGATCTGGCTGTGTCCACTCACCCACGGCAGACGGGCAGGCAGGGCGCAGTGTGGATCTGGCTGTGTCCACTCACCCACGGCAGACAGTCAGGCAGGGCGCAGTGCGGATATGGCTGTGTCCACTCACCCACGGCAGGCGGTCAGGCAGGGTGCAGTGCGGATCTGGCTGTGTCCACACACCCACGGGAGATGGGCAGGCAGGGCGCAGTGCGGATCTGGCTGTGTCCACTCACCCACGGGAGATGGGCAGGCAGGGCGCAGTGCGGATCTGGCTTTGTCCACTCACCCACGGGAGACGGGCAGGCAGGGTGCAGTGCGGATTTGGCTGTGTCCACTCACCCACGGGAGACGGGCAGGCAGGGCGCAGTGCGTATCTAACTGTGTCCACTCACCCACGGGAGACGGGCAGGAAGGGCGCAGTGCGGATCTGGCTGTGTCCACTCACCCACGGGAGACGGGCAGGCAGGGCGCAGTGCGGATCTGGCTGTGTCCACTCGCCCACGGGAGACGGGCAGGCAGGGCGAGGAGCGGATCCGGCTGTGTCCACTCACTCACGGGAGATGGGCAGAGACGGTGCTGTGTGGATCTGGCTATGTCCACTGACCCACGGCAGACGGGCAGGCAGGGCGCAGTACGGATCTGGCTGTGTCCACTCACCCAAGGCAGGCGGTCAGGCAGGGCGCAGTGCGGATCTGGCTGTGTCCACTCACCCACGGCAGGCGGTCAGGCAGGGCGTAGTGCGGATCTGGCTGTGTCCACTCACCCACGGGAGACGGGCAGGCAGGGCGCAGTGCGGATCTGGCTGTGTCCTCTCACCCACGGCAGGCGGTCAGGCAGGGCGCAGTGCGGATCTGGCTGTGTCCACTCACCCACGGCAGACGGTCATGCAGGGCGCAGTGCGGATCTGGCTGTGTCCACTCACCCACGGCAGGCGGTCATGCAGGGCGCAGTGCGGATCTGGATGTGTCCACGCACCCACAGCAGGCGGTCAGTCAGGGCGCAGTGCGGATCTGGCTGTGTCCACTGACCCACGGCAGACGGGCAGGCAGGGCGCAGTACGGATCTGGCTGTGTCCCCAAACCCACGGCAGGCGGTCAGGCAGGGCGCAGTGCGGATCTGGCTGTGTCCACTCACCCACGGCAGGCGGTCAGGCAGGGCGTAGTGCGGATCTGGCTGTGTCCACTCACCCACGGCAGACGGTCAGGCAGGGCGCAGTGCAGATGTGGCTGTGTCCACTTGCCCACGGGAGACGGGCAGGCAGGGCGCAGTGCGGATCTGGCTGTGTCCACTCACCCACGGCAGGCGGTCAGGCAGGGCGCAGTGCGGATCTGGCTGTGTCCACTCGCCCACGGCAGACGGTGATGCAGGGCCAGTGCGGATCTGGCTGTGTCCACTCACCCACGGGAGACGGGCAGGCAGGGCGCAGTGCGGATCTGGCTGTGTCCACTCACCCACGGGAGACGGGTAGGCAAGGCGCAGTGCGAATCTGGCTGTGTCCACTCACCCACGGGAGACGGGCAGAGACGGTGCTGTATGGATCTGGCTATGTCCACTGACCCACGGCAGACGGGCAGGCAAGGCGCAGTACGGAGCTGGCTGAGTCCACTCACCCACGGGAGACGGGCAGGCAGGGCGCAGTACGGAGCTGGCTGAGTCCACTCACCCACGGGAGACGGGCAGGCAGGGTGCAGTGTGGACCTGGCTGTGTCCATTCACCCACGGGAGACGGGCATGCAGGGCGCAGTGCGGATCTGGCCGTGTCCACTCACCCACGGCAGGCGGTCAGGCAGATCGTAGTGCGGATCTGGCTGTGTCCACTCTCCCACGGGAGACGGGCAGGCAGGGCACAGTGCGGATCTGGCTGTGTCCACTCACCCATGGGATACGGGCAGGCAGGGCGCAGTGCGGATCTGGCTGTGTCCACACACCCACGGGAGACGGGCAGGCAGGGCGCAGTGCGATTTTGGCTGTGTCCACTCACCCACGGGAGACGGGCAGACAGGGCGCAGTGCGTATCTGGCTGTGTCCACTCGCCCATGGGAGACGGGCAGGCATGGCGCAGTGTGGATCTGGCTATGTCCACTCACCTTCGGGAGACGGGCAGGCAGGGCGCAGTGCCGATCTGGCTGTGTCCACTCACCCACGGGAGACGGGCAGGCAGGGCGCAGTGCGGATCCGGCTGTGTCCACTCGCCCATGGGAGACGGGCAGGCATGGCGCAGTGTGGATCTGGCTATGTCCACTCACCTTCGGGAGACGGGCAGGCAGGGCGCAGTGCCGATCTGGCTGTGTCCACTCACCCACGGGAGACGGGCAGGCAGGGCGCAGTGCGGATCCGGCTGTGTACACTCACCCACGGGAGATGGGCAGAGACGGTGCTGTGTAGATCTGGCTATGTCCACTGACCCACGGCAGGCGGTCAGGCAGGGCGTAGTGCGGATCTGGCTGTGTCCACTAACCCACAGCAGACGGGCAGGCAGGGCGCAGTGCGGATATGGCTGTGTCCACTCGCCCACGGGAGACGGGCAGGCAGGGCGCAGTGCGGATCTGGCTGTGTCTACTGACCCACGGCAGGCGGTCAGGCAGGGCGCAGTGCGGATCTGGCTGTGTCCACTCACCCACGGCAGGCGGTCAGGCAGGGCGCAGTGCGGATCTGGCTGTGTCCACTCACCCACGGCTGACGGTCAGGCAGGGCGCAGTGTGGATCTGGCTGTGTCCACGCACCCACAGCAGGCGGTCAGCCAGGACGCAGTGTGGATCTGGCTGTGTCCACTGACCCACGGCAGACGGGCAGGCAGGGCGCAGTTCGGATCTAGCTGTGTCCACTCACCCACGGCAGGCGGTCAGGCAGGGCGCAGTGCGTATCTGGCTGTGTCCACTCACCCACGGCAGGCGGTCAGGCAGGGCGCAGTGCGGATCTGGCTGTGTCCACTCGCCCACGGGAGACGGGCAGGCAGGGCGAGGAGCGGATCCGGCTGTGTCCACTCACTCACGGGAGATGGGCAGAGACGGTGCTGTGTGGATCTGGCTATGTCCACTGACCCACGGCAGACGGGCAGGCAGGGCGCAGTACGGATCTGGCTGTGTCCACTCACCCAAGGCAGGCGGTCAGGCAGGGCGCAGTGCGGATCTGGCTGTGTCCACTCACCCACGGCAGGCGGTCAGGCAGGGCGTAGTGCGGATCTGGCTGTGTCCACTCACCCACGGGAGACGGGCAGGCAGGGCGCAGTGCGGATCTGGCTGTGTCCTCTCACCCACGGCAGGCGGTCAGGCAGGGCGCAGTGCGGATCTGGCTGTGTCCACTCACCCACGGCAGACGGTCATGCAGGGCGCAGTGCGGATCTGGCTGTGTCCACTCACCCACGGCAGGCGGTCATGCAGGGCGCAGTGCGGATCTGGATGTGTCCACGCACCCACAGCAGGCGGTCAGTCAGGGCGCAGTGCGGATCTGTCTGTGTCCACTGACCCACGGCAGACGGGCAGGCAGGGCGCAGTACGGATCTGGCTGTGTCCCCAAACCCACGGCAGGCGGTCAGGCAGGGCGCAGTGCGGATCTGGCTGTGTCCACTCACCCACGGCAGGCGGTCAGGCAGGGCGTAGTGCGGATCTGGCTGTGTCCACTCACCCACGGCAGACGGTCAGGCAGGGCGCAGTGCAGATGTGGCTGTGTCCACTTGCCCACGGGAGACGGCAGGCAGGGCGCAGTGCGGATCTGGCTGTGTCCACTCACCCACGGCAGGCGGTCAGGCAGGGCGCAGTGCGGATCTGGCTGTGTCCACTCGCCCACGGCAGACGGTGATGCAGGGCCAGTGCGGATCTGGCTGTGTCCACTCACCCACGGGAGACGGGCAGGCAGGGCGCAGTGCGGATCTGGCTGTGTCCACTCACCCACGGGAGACGGGTAGGCAAGGCGCAGTGCGAATCTGGCTGTGTCCACTCACCCACGGGAGACGGGCAGAGACGGTGCTGTATGGATCTGGCTATGTCCACTGACCCACGGCAGACGGGCAGGCAAGGCGCAGTACGGAGCTGGCTGAGTCCACTCACCCACGGGAGACGGGCAGGCAGGGCGCAGTACGGAGCTGGCTGAGTCCACTCACCCACGGGAGACGGGCAGGCAGGGTGCAGTGTGGACCTGGCTGTGTCCATTCACCCACGGGAGACGGGCAGGCAGGGCGCAGTGCGGATCTGGCTGTGTCCACTCACCCACGGGAGACGGGCAGGCAGGGCGCAGTGCGGATCTGGCTGTGTCCACTCGGCCACGGGTGATGGGCAGGCAGGGCGCAGTGCGGATCTGGCCGTGTCCACTCACCCACGGCAGGCGGTCAGGCAGATCGTAGTGCGGATCTGGCTGTGTCCACTCTCCCACGGGAGACGGGCAGGCAGGGCACAGTGCGGATCTGGCTGTGTCCACTCACCCATGGGATACGGGCAGGCAGGGCGCAGTGCGGATCTGGCTGTGTCCACACACCCACGGGAGACGGGCAGGCAGGGCGCAGTGCGATTTTGGCTGTGTCCACTCACCCACGGGAGACGGGCAGACAGGGCGCAGTGCGTATCTGGCTGTGTCCACTCGCCCATGGGAGACGGGCAGGCATGGCGCAGTGTGGATCTGGCTATGTCCACTCACCTTCGGGAGACGGGCAGGCAGGGCGCAGTGCCGATCTGGCTGTGTCCACTCACCCACGGGAGACGGGCAGGCAGGGCGCAGTGCGGATCCGGCTGTGTACACTCACCCACGGGAGATGGGCAGAGACGGTGCTGTGTAGATCTGGCTATGTCCACTGACCCACGGCAGGCGGTCAGGCAGGGCGTAGTGCGGATCTGGCTGTGTCCACTAACCCACAGCAGACGGGCAGGCAGGGCGCAGTGCGGATATGGCTGTGTCCACTCGCCCACGGGAGACGGGCAGGCAGGGCGCAGTGCGGATCTGGCTGTGTCTACTGACCCACGGCAGACGGTCAGGCAGGGCGCAGTGCGGATCTGGCTGTGTCCACTCACCCACGGCAGGCGGTCAGGCAGGGCGCAGTGCGGATCTGGCTGTGTCCACTCACCCACGGCTGACGGTCAGGCAGGGTGCAGTGTGGATCTGGCTGTGTCCACGCACCCACAGCAGGCGGTCAGCCAGGACGCAGTGTGGATCTGGCTGTGTCCACTGACCCACGGCAGACGGGCAGGCAGGGCGCAGTTCGGATCTAGCTGTGTCCACTCACCCACGGCAGGCGGTCAGGCAGGGCGCAGTGCGTATCTGGCTGTGTCCACTCACCCACGGCAGGCGGTCAGGCAGGGCGTAGTGCGGATCTGGCTGTGTCCACTCATCCACGGCAGACGGTCAGGCAGGGCGCAGTGCGGATCTGGCTGTGTCCACTCACCCACGGCAGGCGGTCAGGCAGGGTGCAGTGCGGATCTGGCTGTGTCCACTCACCCACGGGAGACGGGCAGGCAGGGCGCAGTGCGGATCTGGCTATGTCCACTCACCCACGGGAGACGGGCAGGCAGGGCGCAGAGCGGATCCGGCTGTGTCCACTCACCCACGGGAGATGGGCAGAGACGGTGCTGTGTGGATCTGGCTATGTCCACTGTCCCACGGCAGACGGGCAGGCAGGGCGCAGTACGGATCTGGCTGTGTCCACTCACCCACGGCAGGCGGACAGGCAGGGCGCAGTGCGGAACTGGCTGTGTCCACTCACCCACGGCAGGTGGTCAGGCAGGGCATAGTGCGGATCTGGCTGTGTCCACTCATCCACGGCGGACGGGCAGGCAGGGCGCAGTGCGGATCTGGCTGTGTCCACTCACACACGGCAGACGGTCAGGCAGGGCGTAGTGCGGATCTGGCTGTGTCCACTCACCCACGGCAGACGGGCAGGCAGGGCGCAGTGTGGATCTGGCTGTGTCCACTCACCCACGGCAGATGGTCAGGCAGGGCGCAGTGCGGATCTGGCTGTGTCCACTCACCCACGGCAGACCGGCAGGCAGGGCGCAGTGCGGATATGACTGTGTCCACTCGCCCACGGGAGACGGGCAGGCAGGGCGCAGTACGGATCTGGCTGTGTCCACTAACCCACGGCAGGCGGTCAGGCAGGGCGCAGTGCGGATCTGGCTGTGTCCAGTCACCCACGGCAGTCGGTCAGGCAGGGCGCAGTGCGGATCTGGCTGTATCCACTCACCCACGGCAGGCGGTCAGGCAGGGTGCAGTGTGGATCTGGCTGTGTCCACGCACCCACAGCAGGCGGTCAGCCAGGGCGCAGTGCGGATCTGGCTGTGTCCACTGACCCACGGCAGACGGGCAGGCAGGGCGCAGTACGGATCTAGCTGTGTCCACTCACCCACTGCAGGCGGTCAGGCATGGCGCAGTGCGGATCTGGCTGTGTCCACTCACCCACGGCAGGCGGTCAGGCAGGGCGCGGTGCGGATCTGGCTGTGTCCACTCACCCACGGCAGACGGGCAGGCAGGGCGCAGTGTGGATCTGGCTGTGTCCACTCACCCACGGAAGACGGTCAGGCAGGGCGCAGTGCGGATATGGCTGTGTCCACTCACCCACGGCAGGCGGTCAGGCAGGGTGCAGTGCGGATCTGGCTGTGTCCACTCACCCACGGGAGATGGGCAGGCAGGGCGCAGTGCGGATCTGGCTGTGTCCACTCACCCACGGGAGATGGGCAGGCAGGGCGCAGTGCGGATCTGGCTTTGTCCACTCACCCACGGGAGACGGGCAGGCAGGGTGCAGTGCGGATTTGGCTGTGTCCAATCACCCACGGGAGACGGGCAGGCAGGGCGCAGTGCGTATCTAACTGTGTCCACTCACCCACGGGAGACGGGCAGGAAGGGCGCAGTGCGGATCTGGCTGTGTCCACTCACCCACGGGAGACGGGCAGGCAGGGCGCAGTGCGGATCTGGCTGTGTCCACTCGCCCACGGGAGACGGGCAGGAAGGGCGAGGAGCGGATCCGGCTGTGTCCACTCACTCACGGGAGATTGGCAGAGACGGTGCTGTGTGGATCTGGCTATGTCCACTGACCCACGGCAGACGGGCAGGCAGGGCGCAGTACAGATCTGGCTGTGTCCACTCACCCAAGGCAGGCGGTCAGGCAGGGCGCAGTGCGGATCTGACTGTGTCCACTCACCCACGGCAGGCGGTCAGGCAGGGCGTAGTGCGGATCTGGCTGTGTCCACTCACCCACGGGAGACGGGCAGGCAGGGCGCAGTGCGGATCTGGCTGTGTCCTCTCACCCACGGCAGGCGGTCAGGCAGGGCGCAGTGCGGATCTGGCTGTGTCCACTCACCCACGGCAGACGGTCATGCAGGGCGCAGTGCGGATCTGGCTGTGTCCACTCACCCACGGCAGGCGGTCATGCAGGGCGCAGTGCGGATCTGGATGTGTCCACGCACCCACAGCAGGCGGTCAGTCAGGGCGCAGTGCGGATCTGGCTGTGTCCACTGACCCACGGCAGACGGGCAGGCAGGGCGCAGTACGGATCTGGCTGTGTCCCCAAACCCACGGCAGGCGGTCAGGCAGGGCGCAGTGCGGATCTGGCTGTGTCCACTCACCCACGGCAGGCGGTCAGGCAGGGCGTAGTGCGGATCTGGCTGTGTCCACTCACCCACGGCAGACGGTCAGGCAGGGCGCAGTGCAGATGTGGCTGTGTCCACTTGCCCACGGGAGACGGGAAGGCAGGGCGCAGTGCGGATCTGGCTGTGTCCACTCACCCACGGCAGGCGGTCAGGCAGGGCGCAGTGCGGATCTGGCTGTGTCCACTCGCCCACGGCAGACGGTGATGCAGGGCCAGTGCGGATCTGGCTGTGTCCACTCACCCACGGGAGACGGGCAGGCAGGGCGCAGTGCGGATCTGGCTGTGTCCACTCACCCACGGGAGACGGGTAGGCAAGGCGCAGTGCGAATCTGGCTGTGTCCACTCACCCACGGGAGACGGGCAGAGACGGTGCTGTATGGATCTGGCTATGTCCACTGACCCACGGCAGACGGGCAGGCAGGGCGCAGTACGGAGCTGGCTGAGTCCACTCACCCACGGGAGACGGGCAGGCAGGGCGCAGTACGGAGCTGGCTGAGTCCACTCACCCACGGGAGACGGGCAGGCAGGGTGCAGTGTGGACCTGGCTGTGTCCATTCACCCACGGGAGACGGGCAGGCAGGGCGCAGTGCGGATCTGGCTGTGTCCACTCACCCACGGGAGACGGGCAGGCAGGGCGCAGTGCGGATCTGGCTGTGTCCACTCGGCCACGGGTGATGGGCAGGCAGGGCGCAGTGCGGATCTGGCCGTGTCCACTCACCCACGGCAGGCGGTCAGGCAGAACGTAGTGCGGATCTGGCTGTGTCCACTCTCCCACGGGAGACGGGCAGGCAGGGCACAGTGCGGATCTGGCTGTGTGCACTCACCCATGGGATACGGGTAGGCAGGGCGCAGTGCGGATCTGGCTGTGTCCACACACCCACGGGAGACGGGCAGGCAGGGCGCAGTGCGATTTTGGCTGTGTCCACTCACCCACGGGAGACGGGCAGGCAGGGCGCAGTGCGTATCTGGCTGTGTCCACTCGCCCATGGGAGACGGGCAGGCATGGCGCAGTGTGGATCTGGCTATGTCCACTCACCTTCGGGAGACGGGCAGGCAGGGCGCAGTGCCGATCTGGCTGTGTACACTCACCCACGGGAGACGGGCAGGCAGGGCGCAGTGCGGATCCGGCTGTGTCCACTCGCCCATGGGAGACGGGCAGGCATGGCGCAGTGTGGATCTGGCTATGTCCACTCACCTTCGGGAGACGGGCAGGCAGGGCGCAGTGCCGATCTGGCTGTGTCCACTCACCCACGGGAGACGGGCAGGCAGGGCGCAGTGCGGATCCGGCTGTGTACACTCACCCACGGGAGATGGGCAGAGACGGTGCTGTGTAGATCTGGCTATGTCCACTGACCCACGGCAGGCGGTCAGGCAGGGCGTAGTGCGGATCTGGCTGTGTCCACTAACCCACAGCAGACGGGCAGGCAGGGCGCAGTGTGGATATGGCTGTGTCCACTCGCCCACGGGAGACGGGCAGGCAGGGCGCAGTGCGGATCTGGCTGTGTCTACTGACCCACGGCAGGCGGTCAGGCAGGGCGCAGTGCGGATCTGGCTGTGTCCACTCACCCACGGCAGGCGGTCAGGCAGGGCGCAGTGCGGATCTGGCTGTGTCCACTCACCCACGGCTGACGGTCAGGCAGGGCGCAGTGTGGATCTGGCTGTGTCCACGCACCCACAGCAGGCGGTCAGCCAGGACGCAGTGTGGATCTGGCTGTGTCCACTGACCCACGGCAGACGGGCAGGCAGGGCGCAGTTCGGATCTAGCTGTGTCCACTCACCCACGGCAGGCGGTCAGGCAGGGCGCAGTGCGTATCTGGCTGTGTCCACTCACCCACGGCAGGCGGTCAGGCAGGGCGTAGTGCGGATCTGGCTGTGTACACTCATTCACGGCAGACGGGCGGGCAGGGCGCAGTGTGGATCTGGCTGTGTCCACTCACCCACGGGAGACGGGCAGGCAGGGCGCAGTGCGGATCTGGCTGTGTCCACTCGGCCACGGGTGATGGGCAGGCAGGGCGCAGTGCGGATCTGGCCGTGTCCACTCACCCACGGCAGGCGGTCAGGCAGATCGTAGTGCGGATCTGGCTGTGTCCACTCTCCCACGGGAGACGGGCAGGCAGGGCACAGTGCGGATCTGGCTGTGTGCACTCTCCCATGGGATACGGGCAGGCAGGGCGCAGTGCGGATCTGGCTGTGTCCACACACCCACGGGAGACGGGCAGGCAGGGCGCAGTGCGATTTTGGCTGTGTCCACTCACCCACGGGAGACGGGCAGGCAGGGCGCAGTGCGTATCTGGCTGTGTCCACTCGCCCATGGGAGACGGGCAGGCATGGCGCAGTGTGGATCTGGCTATGACCACTCACCTTCGGGAGACGGGCAGGCAGGGCGCAGTGCCGATCTGGCTGTGTCCACTCACCCACGGGAGACGGGCAGGCAGGGCGCAGTGCGGATCCGGCTGTGTCCACTCGCCCATGGGAGACGGGCAGGCATGGCGCAGTGTGGATCTGGCTATGTCCACTCACCTTCGGGAGACAGGCAGGCAGGGCGCAGTGCCGATCTGGCTGTGTCCACTCACCCACGGGAGACGGGCAGGCAGGGCGCAGTGCGGATCCGGCTGTGTACACTCACCCACGGGAGATGGGCAGAGACGGTGCTGTGTAGATCTGGCTATGTCCACTGACCCACGGCAGGCGGTCAGGCAGGGCGTAGTGCGGATCTGGCTGTGTCCACTAACCCACAGCAGACGGGCAGGCAGGGCGCAGTGCGGATATGGCTGTGTCCACTCGCCCACGGGAGACGGGCAGGCAGGGCGCAGTGCGGATCTGGCTGTGTCTACTGACCCACGGCAGGCGGTCAGGCAGGGCGCAGTGCGGATCTGCCTGTGTCCACTCACCCACGGCTGACGGTCAGGCAGGGCGCAGTGCGGATCTGGCTGTGTCCACTCACCCACGGCAGGCGGTCAGACAGGGCAGAGTGTGGATCCGGCTGTGTCCACGCACCCACAGCAGGCGGTCAGCCAGGGCGCAGTGCGGATCTGGCTGTGTCCACTCACCCACGGCAGGTGGTCAGGCAGGGCGTAGTGCGGATCTGGCTGTGTCCACTCACCCACGGCAGGCGGGCAGGCAGGGCGCAGAGAGGATCTGGCTGTGTCCACTCATTCACGGCAGACGGTCAGGCAGGGCACAGTGCGGATCTGGCTGTGTCCACTCGCCCACGGGAGACGGGCAGGCAGGGCGCAGTGCGGATCTGGCTGTGTCCACTCATTCACGGCAGACGGTCAGGCAGGGCACAGTGCGGATCTGGCTGTGTCCACTCACCCACGGCAGGCGGTCTGGCAGGGCGCAGTGCGGACCTGGCTGTGTCCACGCACCCACAGCAGGCGGTCAGCCAGGGCGCAGTGCGGAATTGGCTGTGTCCACTCACCCATGGCAGACGGTCAGGCAGTGCGCAGTACGGATCTGGCTGTGTCCACTCACCCACGGCAGTCGGGCAGGCAGGGCGCAGTGCGGATCTGGCTGTGTCCACTCACCCACGGGAGACGGGTAGGCAAGGCGCAGTGCGGATCTGGCTGTGTCCACTCACCCACGGGAGACGGGCTGAGACAGTGCTGTGTGGATCTGGCTATGTCCACTGACCCACGGCAGACGGACAGGCAGGGCGCAGTACGGATCTGGCTGTGTCCACTCACCCACGGCAGGCATCAGGCAGGGTGCAGTGCGGATCTGGCTGTGTCCACTCACCCACGAGAGACGGGCAGGCAGGGCGCAGTGCGGATCTGGCTGTGTCCACTCACCCACGGGAGACGGGCAGGAAGGGCGCAGTGCGGATCCGGCTGTGTCCACTCACCCACGGGAGATGGGCAGAGACGGTGCTGTGTGGATCTGGCTATGTCCACTGACCCACGGCAGACGGGCAGGCAGGGCGCAGTACGGATCTGGCTGTGTCCACTCACCCACGGCAGGCGGTCCGGCAGGGCGCAGTGCGGATCTGGCCGTGTCCACTCACCCACGG
Source organism: Microcebus murinus (assembly GCF_040939455.1). Classification (NCBI taxonomy): domain Eukaryota; kingdom Metazoa; phylum Chordata; class Mammalia; order Primates; family Cheirogaleidae; genus Microcebus; species Microcebus murinus. Next base: position 30,451,947 of record NC_134125.1, on the reverse strand, counting down.
CAGGCGGTCAGGCAGGGCGTAGTGCGGATCTGGCTGTGTCCACTCACCCACGGCAGGTGGTCAGGCAGGGCGCAGTGCGGATCTGGCTGTGTCCACGCACCCACTGCAGGCGGTCAGCCAGGGCGCAGTGAGATCTGGCTGTGTCCACTCACCCACGGCAGGCGGTCAGGCAGGGCCAGTACGGATATGGCTGTGTCCACTCACCCACGGCAGACGGTCAGGCAGGGCGCAGTGCGGATCTGGCTGTGTCCACACACCCACGGGAGACGGGCAGGCAGGGCGCAGTGCGGATCTGGCTGTGTCCACTCACCCACGGGAGACGGGCAGGCAAGGCGCAGTGCGGATCTTGTGTGTGCACTCACCCACGGGAGACGGGCAGAGACGGTGCTGTGTGGATTTGGCTATGTCCACTGACCCACGGCAGACGGGTGGGTAGGGCGCAGTACGGATCTGGCTGTGTCCACTCACCCACGGCAGGCGGTCAGGCAGGGTGCAGTGCGGATCTGGCTGTGTCCACTCACCCACGGGAGACGGGCAGGCAGGGCGCAGTGCGGATCTGGCTGTGTCCACTCGCCCACGGGAGACGGGCAGGCAGGGCGCAGTGCGGATCTGGCTATGTCCACTCACCCACGGGAGACGGGCAGGCAAGGCGCAGTGCGGATCTGGCTGTGTCCACTCACCCACGGAAGATGGGCAGGCAGGGCGCAGTGTGGATTTGGCTGTGTCCACTCGCCCACGGGAGACGGGCAGTCAGGGTGCAGTGCGGATCTGGCTGTATCCACTCACCCACGGCAGGCGGTCAGGCAGGGCGCAGTGCGGATCTGGCTGTGTCCACTCACCCACGGCAGACGGTCAGGCAGGGCGCAGTGCGGATCTGGCTGTGTCCACTCACCCATGGGAGACGGGCAGGCAGGGCGCAGTGTGGATCTGGCTGTGTCCACTCACCCACGGGAGACGGGCAGGCAGGGCACAGTGCGGATCCGGCTGTGTCCACTCACCCACGGGAGATGGGCAGAGACGGTGCTGTGTAGATCTGGCTATGTCCACTGACCCACGGCAGGCGGTCAGGCAGGGCGTAGTGCGGATCTGGCTGTGTCCACTCACCCACGGCAGACGGGAAGGCAGGGCGCAGTGTGGATCTGGCTGTGTCCTCTCACCCACGGCAGACGGTCAGGCAGGGCGCAGTGCGGATCTGGCTGTGTCCACTCACCCACGGCAGACGGGCAGGCAGGGCGCAGTGCGGATCCGGCTGTGTCCACTCACCCACGGGAGATGGGCAGAGACGGTGCTGTGTGGATCTGGCTGTGTCCACTGACCCACGGCAGACGGACAGGCAGGGCGCAGTGCGGATCTGGCTGTGTCCACTCACCCACGGCAGACTGGCAGGCAGGGCGCAGTGTGGATCTGGCTGTGTCCACTCACCCACGGCAGACGGTCAGGCAGGACGCAGTGCGGATCTGGCTGTGTCCACTCGCCCACGGCAGACGGGCAGGCAGGGCGCAGTGCGGATCTGGCTGTGTCCACTCACCCACGGCAGACGGTCAGGCAGGACGCAGTGCGGATCTGGCTGTGTCCACTCGCCCACGGCAGACGGGCAGGCAGGGCGCAGTGCGGATCTGGCTGTGTCCACTCACCCACGGCAGTCGGTCAGGCAGGGCGTAGTGTGGATCTGGCTGTGTCCACTCGCCCACGGCAGACGGGCAGGCAGGGCGCAGTGCGGATCTGGCTGTGTCCACTCACCCACGGCAGGCGGTCAGGCAGGGCCAGTACGGATATGGCTGTGTCCACTCGCCCACGGGAGACGGGCAGGCAGGGCGCAGTGCAGATCTGGCAGTGTCCACTCACCCACGGGAGACGGGCAGGCAGGGCGCAGTGCGGATTTGGCTGTGTCCAATCACCCACGGGAGACGGGCAGGCAGGGTGCAGTGCGTATCTGGCTGTGTCCACTCGCCCACGGGAGACGGGCAGGCAGGGCGCAGTGCGGATCTGGCCGTGTCCACTCACCCACGGGAGACCGGCAGGCAGGGCGCAGTGCGGATCCGGCTGTGTCCACTCACCCACGGGAGATGGGCAGAGACGGTGCTGTGTGGATCGGGCTATGTCCACTGACCCACGGCAGACGGGCAGGCAGGGCGCAGTACGGATCTGGCTGTGTCCACTCACCCACGGCAGGCGGTCCGGCAGGGCGCAGTGCGGATCTGGCCGTGTCCACTCACCCACGGCAGGCGGTCAGGCAGGGCGTAGTGCGGATCTGGCTGTGTCCACTCACCCACGGCAGGCGGTCAGGCAGGGCGCAGTGCGGATCTGGCTGTGTCCACGCACCCACTGCAGGCGGTCAGCCAGGGCGCAGTGCGATCTGGCTGTGTCCACTCACCCACGGCAGGCGGTCAGGCAGGGCCAGTACGGATATGGCTGTGTCCACTCACCCACGGCAGACCGTCAGGCAGGGCGCAGTGCGGATCTGGCTGTGTCCACACACCCACGGGAGACTGGCAGGCAGGGCGCAGTGCGGATATGGCTGTGTCCACTCACCCACGGGAGACGGGCAGGCAAGGCGCAGTGCGGATCTTGTGTGTGCACTCACCCACGGGAGACGGGCAGAGACGGTGTTGTGTGGATTTGTCTATGTCCACTGACCCACGGCAGACGGGTGGGCAGGGCGCAGTACGGATCTGGCTGTGTCCACTCACCCACGGCAGGCGGTCAGGCAGGGTGCAGTGCGGATCTGGCTGTGTCCACTCACCCACGGCAGGCGGTCAGGCAGGGCGCAGTGCGGATCTGGCTGTGTCCACTCACCCACGGCAGACGGTCAGGCAGGGCGCAGTGCGGATCTGGCTGTGTCCACTCACCCACGGGAGACGGGCAGGCAGGGCACAGTGTGGATCTGGCTGTGTCCACTCACCCACGGGAGACGGGCAGGCAGGGCGCAGTGCGGATCAGGCTGTGTCCACTCACCCACGGGAGATGGGCAGAGACGGTGCTGTGTGGATCTGGCTATGTCCACTGACCCACGGCAGGCGGTCAGGCAGGGCGTAGTGCGGATCTGGCTGTGTCCACTCACCCACGGCAGACGGGCAGGCAGGGCGCAGTGCGGATCTGGCTGTGTCCACTCACCCACGGCAGACGGGCAGGCAGGGCGCAGTGCGGATCTGGCTGTGTCCACTCGCCCACGGGAGACGGGCAGGCAGGGCGCAGTACAGATCGGGCTGTGTCCACTCACCCACGGCAGGCGGTCAGGGAGGGCACAGTGCGGATCTGGCTGTGTCCAATCACCCACGGCAGACGGTCAGGCAGGGCGCAGTGCGGATCTGGCTGTGTCCACTCGCCCACGGCAGACGGGCAGGCAGGGCGCAGTGCGGATCTGGCTGTGTCCACTCACCCACGGGAGATGGGCAGAGACGGTGCTGTGTGGATCTGGCCATGTCCACTGACCAACGGAAGACGGGCCGGCAGGGCGCAGTACGGATCTGGCTGTGTCCACTCACTCACGGCAGGCGGTCAGGCAGGGCGCAGTGCGGATCTGGCTGTGTCCACTCACCCACGGCAGGCGGTCAGGCAGGGCATAGTGCGGATCTGGCTGTGTCCACTCGCCCACGGCAGACGGGCAGACAGGGCGCAGTGCGGATCTGGCTGTGTCCACTCCCCCACGGCAGATGGTCAGGCAGGGCGCAGTGCGGATCTGGCTGTGTCCACTCACCCACGGCAGACGGGCAGGCAGGGAGCAGTGCGGATCTGGCTGTGTCCACTCACCCACGGGAGACGGGCAGGCAGGGCGCAATGCGGATCTGGCTGTGTCCACTCACTGATGGGAGACGGGCATGCAAGGCACAGTGCGGATCTGGCTGTGTCCACTCACCCACGGGGGACGGGCAGGCAGGGCGCAGTGCGGATCTGGCTGTGTCCACTCACCCACGGGAGACGGGCAGACAGGGCGCAGTGCGGATCTGGCTGTGTACCCTCACCCACGGGAGACGGGCAGGCAAGGCGCAGTGTGGATCTGGCTGTGTCCACACACCCACGGGAGACGGGCAGAGAGGGTGCTGTGTGGATATGGCTATGTCCACTGACCCACGGCAGACGGTCAGGCAGGGCGTAGTGCGGATCTGGCTGTGTCCACTCACCATCGGCAGATGGTCAGACAGGGTGCAGTGCGGATCTGGTTGTGTCCACTCACCCACGGGAGACGGGCAGGCAGGGAGCAGTGCGGATCTGGCTGTGTCCACTCACCCACGGGAGACGGGCAGGCACGGCACAGTGCGGATCTGGCTGTGTCCACTCACCCACGGCAGACGGTCAGACAGGGTGCAGTGCGGATCTGGCTGTGTCCACTCACCAACGGGAGACGGGCAGGCAGGGCGCAGTGTGGATCTGGCTGTGTCCACTCACCCACGGGAGACGGGCAGAGAGGGTGCTGTGTGGATATGGCTATGTCCACTGACCCACGGCAGACGGGCAGGCAGGACGCAGTGCGGATCTGGCTGTGTCCACTCGCCCACGGCAGACGGGCAGGCAAGGCGCAGTGCGGATCTGGCTGTGTCCACTCACCCACGGGAGACGGGCAGGCAAGGCTCAGTGCGGATCTGGCTGTGTCCACTCATTCACTGGAGACGGGCAGGCAGGGCGCAGTGCGGATCTGGCTGTGTCCACTCACAGACGGCAGGCGGTCAGGCAGGGCGCAGTGCGGATCTGGCAGTGTCCACTCGCCCACGGGAGACGGGCAGGCAGGGCGCAGTGCATATCTGGCTGTGTCCACTCACCCACGGGAGGCGGTCAGGCAGGGCGCAGTGCGGATCTGGCTGTGTCCACTCACCCACGGCAGATGGGCAGGCAGGGCGCAGTGCGGATCTGGCTGTGTCCACTCGCCCACGGGAGAAGGGCTGGCAGGGCGCAGTGCGGATCTGGCTGTGTCCACTCACCCACGGGAGACGGGCAGGCAGGGCGCAGTGCGGATCTGGCTGTGTCCACTCACTGACGGGAGACGGGCAGGCAAGGCGCAGTGCGGATCTGGCTTTGTCCACTCACCCACGGGGGACGGGCAGGCAGGGCGCAGTGCGGATCTGGCTGTGTCCACTCACCCACGGGAGACGGGCAGGCAGGGCGCAGTGCGGATCTGGCTGTGTCCCCTCACCCATGGGAGATGGGCAGGCAAGGCGCACTGTGGATCTGGCTGTGTCCACACACCCACGGGAGACGGGCAGAGAGGGTGCTGTGTGGATATGGCTATGTCCACTGACCCACGGCAGACGGTCAGGCAGGGCGCAGTGCGGATCTGGCTGTGTCCACTCACCAACGGCAGACGGTCAGACAGGGTGCAGTACGAATCTGGCTGTGTCCACTCACCCACGGGAGACGGGCAGGCAGGGCGCAGTGCGGATCTGGCTGTGTCCACTCACCTACGGGAGACGGGCAGGCAGGGCACAGTGCGGATCTGGCTGTGTCCACTCACCCACGGCAGACGGACAGACAGGGTGCAGTGCGGATCTGGCTGTGTCCACTCACCCACGGGAGACGGGCAGGCAGGGCGCAGTGTGGATCTGGCTGTGTCCACTCACCCACGGGAGATGGGCAGAGACGGTGCTGTGTGGATCTGGCCATGTCCACTGACCAACGGAAGACGGGCAGGCAGGGCGCAGTACGGATCTGGCTGTGTCCACTCACTCACGGCAGGCGGTCAGGCAGGGCGCAGTGCGGATCTGGCTGTGTCCACTCACCCACGGCAGGCGGTCAGGCAGGGCGTAGTGCGGATCTGGCTGTGTCCACTCGCCCACGGCAGACGGGCAGGCAGGGCGCAGTGCGGATCTGGCTGTGTCCACTCCCCCACGGCAGACGGTCAGGCAGGGCACAGTGCAGATCTGGCTGTGTCCACTCACCCACGGCAGACGGGCAGGCAGGGCGCAGTGTGGATCTGGCTGTGTCCACTCACCCACGGCAGACGGTCAGGCAGGGCGCAGTGCGGATCTGGCTGTGTCCACTCACCCACGGCAGACGGGCAGGCAGGGCGCAGTGCAGATCTGGCTGTGTCCACTCGCCCACGGGAGACGGGCAGGCAGGGCGCAGTGCGGATCTGGCTGTGTCCACTCACCCACGGCAGACGGGCAGGCAGGGCGCAGTGTGGATCTGGCTGTGTCCACTCACCCACGGCAGACGGTCAGCCAGGGCGCAGTGCGGATCTGGCTGTGTCCACTCGCCCACGGCAGATGGGCAGGCAGGGCGCAGTGCGGATCTGGCTGTGTCCACTAACCCACGGGAGATGGGCAGAGACGGTGCTGTTTGGATCTGGCCATGTCCACTGACCCACGGAAGACGGGCAGGCAGGGCGCAGTACGGATCTGGCTGTGTCCACTCACTCACGGCAGGCGGTCAGGCAGGGCGCAGTGCGGATCTGGCTGTGTCCACTCACCCACGGCAGGCGGTCAGGCAGGGCGTAGTGCGGATCTGGCTGTGTCCACTCACCCACGGGAGACGGGCAGGCAGGGCGTAGTGCGAATCTGGGTGTGTCCGTTCACCCAGGGGAGAAGGGCAGGCAATGCGCAGTGCGGATCTGGCTGTGTCCACTCACCCACGGCAGGCGGTCAGGCAGGGCGCAGTGCGGATCTGGCTGTGTCCACTAACCCACGGCAGACAGTCAGGCAGGGCGCAGTGCGGATCTGGCTGTGTCCACTCGCCCACAGAGGACGGGCAGGCAGGGCGCAGTGCGGATCTGGCTCTGTCCACTCCCCCACGGCAGATGGTGAGGCAGGGCGCAGTGCGGATCTGGCTGTGTCCACTCGCCCACGGGAGACGGGCAGGCAGGGCGCAGTGCGGATCTGGCTGTGTCCACTCACCCACGGGAGACGGGCAGGCAGGGCGCAGTGCGGATCTGGCTGTGTCCACTCACTGACCGGAGACGGGCATGCAAGGCGCAGTGCAGATCTGGCTGTGTCCACTCACCCACGGGGGACGGGCAGGCAGGGCGCAGTGCGGATCTGGCTGTGTCCACTCACCCACGGGAGACGGGCAGGCAGGGCGCAGTGCGGATCTGGCTGTGTCCCCTCACCCACGGGAGACGGGCAGGCAAGGCGCAGTGTGGATCTGGCTGTGTCCACACACCCACGGGGGACGGGCAGAGAGGGTGCTGTGTGGATATGGCTATGTCCACTGACCCACGGCAGACGGTCAGGCAGGGCGCAGTGCGGATCTGGCTGTGTCCACTCACCAACGGCAGACGGTCAGTCAGGGTGCAGTGCGGATCTGGCTGTGTCCACTCACCCACGGGAGACGGGCAGGCAGGGCGCAGTTCGGATCTGGCTGTGTCCACTCACCCACGGGAGACGGTCAGTCAGGGCACAGTGCGGATCTGGCTGTGTCCACTCACCCACGGGAGACGGGCAGGCAGGGCGCAGTGCGGATCTGGCTGTGTCCACTCACCCACGGGAGACGGGCAGGCAGGGCGCAGTGCGGATCCGGCTGTGTCCACTCACCCACGGGAGATGGGCAGAGACAATGCTGTGTCGATCTGGCTATGTCCACTGTCCCACGGCAGACGGGCAGGCAGGGCGCAGTACGGATCTGGCTGTGTCCACTCACCCACGGAAGGCGGACTGGCAGGGCGCAGTGCGGATCTGGCTGTGTACACTCACACACGGCAGGTGGTCAGGCAGGGCGTAGTGCGGATCTGGCTGTGTACACTCACCCACGGCAGACGGGCAGGCAGGGCGCAGTGTGGATCTGGCTGTGTCCACTCACCCACGGCAGACGGTCAGGCAGGGCGCAGTGCGGATCTGGCCGTGTCCACTCACCCACGGCAGACCGGCATGCAGGGCGCAGTGCGGATCTGGCTGTGTCCTCTCGCCCACGGTAGACGGGCAGGCAGGGCGCAGTGCGGATCTGGCTGTGTCCACTCGCCCACGGGAGACGGGCAGGCAGGGCGCAGTGTGGATCTGTCTGTGTCCACTCACCCACGGGAGACGGGCAGTAAGGGCGCAGTGCGGATCAGGCTGTGTCCACTCGCCCACGGGAGACGGGCAGGCAGGGCGCAGTGCGGATCTGGCTGTGTCCACTCGCCCACGGGAGACGGGCAGGCAGGGCGCAGTGCGGATCTGGCTGTGTCCACTCACTGATGGGAGACGGGCAGGCAAGGCGCAGTGCGGATCTGGCTGTGTCCACTCACCCACGGGAGACGGGCAGGCAGGGCGCAGTGCGGATCTGGCTGTGTCCACTCACCCACGGGAGACGGGCAGGCAGGGCGCAGTGCGGATCTGGCTGTGTCCCCTCACCCAGGGGAGACGGGCAGGCAAGGCGCAGTGTGGATCTGGCTGTGTCCACTCACCCACGGGAGACGGGCAGAGAGGGCGCTGTGTGGATATGGCTATGTCCACTGACCCACGGCAGACGGGCAGGCAGGGCGCAGTGCGGATCTGGCTGTGTCCACTCACCCACTGCAGACGGGCAGGCAGGGCGCAGTGCGGATCTGGCTGTGTCCACTCACCCACAGCAGACGGTCAGGCAGGGCGCAGTGTGGATCTGGCTGTGTCCACTCACCCACGGCAGACGGGCAGGCAGGGCGCAGTGCGGATCTGGCTGTGTCCACTCGCCCACGGGAGACGGACAGGCAGGGCGCAGTGCGTATCTGGCTGTGTCCACTCACCCACGGCAGGCGGACAGGCAGGACGCAGTGCGGATCTGGCTGTGTCCACTCGCACACGGGAGACGGGCAGGCAGGGCGCAGTACGGATCTGGCCGTGTCCACTCACCCACGGGAGACCGGCAGGCAGGGCGCAGTGCGGATCTGGCTGTGTCCACTCACCCACGGGAGACGGGCAGGAAGGGCGCAGTGCGGATCCGGCTGTGTCCACTCACCCACGGGAGATGGGCAGAGACGGTGCTGTGTGGATCGGGCTATGTCCACTGACCCACGGCAGACGGGCAGGCAGGGCGCAGTGCGGATCTGGCTGTGTCCACTCACCCACGGCAGTCGGTCAGACAGGGCGTAGTGTGGATCTGGCTGTGTCCACTCGCCCACGGCAGACGGGCAGGCAGGGCGCAGTGCGGATCTGGCTGTGTCCACTCACCCACGGGAGGCGGTCAGGCAGGGCCAGTACGGATATGGCTGTGTCCACTCGCCCACGGGAGACGGGCAGGCAGGGCGCAGTGCAGATCTGGCTGTGTCCACTCACCCACGGGAGACGGGCAGGCAGGGCGCAGTGCGGATTTGGCTGTGTCCACTCACCCACGGGAGACGGGCAGGCAGGGCGCAGTGCGTATCTGGCTGTGTCCACTCGCCCACGGGAGACGGGCAGGCAGGGCGCAGTGCGGATCTGGCCGTGTCCACTCACCCACGGGAGACCGGCAGGCAGGGCGCAGTGCGGATCTGGCTGTGTCCACTCACCCACGGGAGACGGGCAGGAAGGGCGCAGTGCGGATCCGGCTGTGTCCACTCACCCACGGGAGATGGGCAGAGACGGTGCTGTGTGGATCTGGCTATGTCCACTGACCCACGGCAGACGGGCAGGCAGGGCGCAGTACGGATCTGGCTGTGTCCACTCACCCACGGCAGGCGGTCCGGCAGGGCGCAGTGCGGATCTGGCCGTGTCCACTCACCCACGGCAGGCGGTCAGGCAGGGCGTAGTGCGGATCTGGCTGTGTCCACTCACCCACGGCAGGTGGTCAGGCAGGGCGCAGTGCTGATCTGGCTGTGTCCACGCACCCACTGCAGGCGGTCAGCCAGGGCGCAGTGAGATCTGGCTGTGTCCACTCACCCACGGCAGGCGGTCAGGCAGGGCCAGTACGGATATGGCTGTGTCCACTCACCCACGGCAGACGGTCAGGCAGGGCGCAGTGCGGATCTGGCTGTGTCCACACACCCACGGGAGACGGGCAGGCAGGGCGCAGTGCGGATCTGGCTGTGTCCACTCACCCACGGGAGACGGGCAGGCAAGGCGCAGTGCGGATCTTGTGTGTGCACTCACCCACGGGAGACGGGCAGAGACGGTGCTGTGTGGATTTGGCTATGTCCACTGACCCACGGCAGACGGGTGGGTAGGGCGCAGTACGGATCTGGCTGTGTCCACTCACCCACGGCAGGCGGTCAGGCAGGGTGCAGTGCGGATCTGGCTGTGTCCACTCACCCACGGGAGACGGGCAGGCAGGGCGCAGTGCGGATCTGGCTGTGTCCACTCGCCCACGGGAGACGGGCAGGCAGGGCGCAGTGCGGATCTGGCTATGTCCACTCACCCACGGGAGACGGGCAGGCAAGGCGCAGTGCGGATCTGGCTGTGTCCACTCACCCACGGAAGATGGGCAGGCAGGGCGCAGTGTGGATTTGGCTGTGTCCACTCGCCCACGGGAGACGGGCAGTCAGTGTGCAGTGCGGATTTGGCTGTATCCACTCACCCACGGCAGGCGGTCAGGCAGGGCGCAGTGCGGATCTGGCTGTGTCCACTCACCCACGGCAGACGGTCAGGCAGGGCGCAGTGCGGAACTGGCTGTGTCCACTCACCCACGGGAGACGGGCAGGCAGGGCGCAGTGTGGATCTGGCTGTGTCCACTCACCCACGGGAGACGGGCAGGCAGGGCACAGTGCGGATCCGGCTGTGTCCACTCACCCACGGGAGATGGGCAGAGACGGTGCTGTGTAGATCTGGCTATGTCCACTGACCCACGGCAGGCGGTCAGGCAGGGCGTAGTGCGGATCTGGCTGTGTCCACTCACCCACGGCAGACGGGAAGGCAGGGCGCAGTGTGGATCTGGCTGTGTCCTCTCACCCACGGCAGACGGTCAGGCAGGGCGCAGTGCGGATCTGGCTGTGTCCACACACCCACAGCAGACGGGCAGGCAGGGCGCAGTGCGGATCCGGCTGTGTCCACTCACCCACGGGAGATGGGCAGAGACGGTGCTGTGTGGATCTGGCTATGTCCACTGACCCACGGCAGGCGGTCAGGCAGGGCGTAGTGCGGATCTGGCTGTGTCCACTCACCCACGGCAGACGGGAAGGCAGGGCGCAGTGTGGATCTGGCTGTGTCCTCTCACCCACGGCAGACGGTCAGGCAGGGCGCAGTGCGGATCTGGCTGTGTCCACTCACCCACAGCAGACGGGCAGGCAGGGCGCAGTGCGGATATGGCTGTGTCCACTCGCCCACGGCTGACGGTCAGGCAGGGCACAGTGCGGATCTGGCTGTGTCCACTCACCCACGGCAGGCGGTCAGGCAGGGCGCAGTGTGGATCCGGCTGTGTCCACGCACCCACAGCAGGCGGTCAGCCAGGGCGCAGTGCGGATCTGGCTGTGTCCACTCACCCACGGGAGACGGGCAGGCAGGGCGCAGTGCGGATCTGGCTGTGTCCCCTCACCCAAGGGAGACGGGCAGGCAAGGCGCAGTGTGGATCTGGCTGTGTCCACTCACCCACGGGAAACGGGCAGAGAGGGTGCTGTGTGGATCTGGCTGTGTCCACTGACCCACGGCAGACGGACAGGCAGGGCGCAGTGCGGATCTGGCTGTGTCCACTCACCCACGGCAGACTGGCAGGCAGGGCGCAGTGTGGATCTGGCTGTGTCCACTCACCCACGGCAGACGGTCAGGCAGGACGCAGTGCGGATCTGGCTGTGTCCACTCGCCCACGGCAGACGGGCAGGCAGGGCGCAGTGCGGATCTGGCTGTGTCCACTCACCCACGGCAGACGGTCAGGCAGGACGCAGTGCGGATCTGGCTGTGTCCACTCGCCCACGGCAGACGGGCAGGCAGGGCGCAGTGCGGATCTGGCTGTGTCCACTCACCCACGGCAGTCGGTCAGGCAGGGCGTAGTGTGGATCTGGCTGTGTCCACTCGCCCACGGCAGACGGGCAGGCAGGGCGCAGTGCGGATCTGGCTGTGTCCACTCACCCACGGCAGGCGGTCAGGCAGGGCCAGTACGGATATGGCTGTGTCCACTCGCCCACGGGAGACGGGCAGGCAGGGCGCAGTGCAGATCTGGCAGTGTCCACTCACCCACGGGAGACGGGCAGGCAGGGCGCAGTGCGGATTTGGCTGTGTCCACTCACCCACGGGAGACGGGCAGGCAGGGTGCAGTGCGTATCTGGCTGTGTCCACTCGCCCACGGGAGACGGGCAGGCAGGGCGCAGTGCGGATCTGGCCGTGTCCACTCACCCACGGGAGACCGGCAGTCAGGGCGCAGTGCGGATCCGGCTGTGTCCACTCACCCACGGGAGATGGGCAGAGACGGTGCTGTGTGGATCGGGCTATGTCCACTGACCCACGGCAGACGGGCAGGCAGGGCGCAGTACGGATCTGGCTGTGTCCACTCACCCACGGCAGGCGGTCCGGCAGGGCGCAGTGCGGATCTGGCCGTGTCCACTCACCCACGGCAGGCGGTCAGGCAGGGCGTAGTGCGGATCTGGCTGTGTCCACTCACCCACGGCAGGCGGTCAGGCAGGGCGCAGTGCGGATCTGGCTGTGTCCACGCACCCACTGCAGGCGGTCAGCCAGGGCGCAGTGCGATCTGGCTGTGTCCACTCACCCACGGCAGGCGGTCAGGCAGGGCCAGTACGGATATGGCTGTGTCCACTCACCCACGGCAGACCGTCAGGCAGGGCGCAGTGCGGATCTGGCTGTGTCCACACACCCACGGGAGACGGGCAGGCAGGGCGCAGTGCGGATATGGCTGTGTCCACTCACCCACGGGAGACGGGCAGGCAAGGCGCAGTGCGGATCTTGTGTGTGCACTCACCCACGGGAGACGGGCAGAGACGGTGTTGTGTGGATTTGGCTATGTCCACTGACCCACGGCAGACGGGTGGGCAGGGCGCAGTACGGATCTGGCTGTGTCCACTCACCCACGGCAGGCGGTCAGGCAGGGTGCAGTGCGGATCTGGCTGTGTCCACTCACCCACGGGAGACGGGCAGGCAGGGCGCAGTGCGGATCTGGCTGTGTCCACTCACCCACGGGAGACGGGCAGGCAGGGCGCAGTGCGGATCTGGCTGTGTCCACTCACCCTCGGGAGACGGGCAGGCAGGGCGCAGTGCGGATCTGGCTGTGTCCACTCACCCACGGAAGATGGGCAGGCAGGGCGCAGTGTGGATTTGGCTGTGTCCACTCGCCCACGGGAGACGGGCAGTCAGGGTGCAGTGCGGATGTGGCTGTAACCACTCACCCACGGCAGGCGGTCAGGCAGGGCGCAGTGCGGATCTGGCTGTGTCCACTCACCCACGGCAGACGGTCAGGCAGGGCGCAGTGCGGATCTGGCTGTGTCCACTCACCCACGGGAGACGGGCAGGCAGGGCACAGTGTGGATCTGGCTGTGTCCACTCACCCACGGGAGACGGGCAGGCAGGGCGCAGTGCGGATCCGGCTGTGTCCACTCACCCACGGGAGATGGGCAGAGACGGTGCTGTGTGGATCTGGCTATGTCCACTGACCCACGGCAGGCGGTCAGGCAGGGTGTAGTGCGGATCTGGCTGTGTCCACTCACCCACGGCAGACGGGCAGGCAGGGCGCAGTGCGGATCTGGCTGTGTCCACTCACCCACGGCAGACGGGCAGGCAGGGCGCAGTGCGGATCTGGCTGTGTCCACTCGCCCACGGGAGACGGGTAGGCAGGGCGCAGTACAGATCGGGCTGTGTCCACTCACCCACGGCAGGCGGTCAGGGAGGGCACAGTGCGGATCTGGCTGTGTCCAATCACCCACGGCAGACGGTCAGGCAGGGCGCAGTGCGGATCTGGCTGTGTCCACTCGCCCACGGCAGACGGGCAGGCAGGGCGCAGTGCGGATCTGGCTGTGTCCACTCACCCACGGGAGATGGGCAGAGACGGTGCTGTGTGGATCTGGCCATGTCCACTGACCAACGGAAGACGGGCCGGCAGGGCGCAGTACGGATCTGGCTGTGTCCACTCACTCACGGCAGGCGGTCAGGCAGGGCGCAGTGCGGATCTGGCTGTGTCCACTCACCCACGGCAGGCGGTCAGGCAGGGCATAGTGCGGATCTGGCTGTGTCCACTCGCCCACGGCAGACGGGCAGACAGGGCGCAGTGCGGATCTGGCTGTGTCCACTCCCCCACGGCAGATGGTCAGGCAGGGCGCAGTGCGGATCTGGCTGTGTCCACTCACCCACGGCAGACGGGCAGGCAGGGAGCAGTGCGGATCTGGCTGTGTCCACTCACCCACGGGAGACGGGCAGGCAGGGCGCAGTGCGGATCTGGCTGTGTCCACTCACTGATGGGAGACGGGCATGCAAGGCACAGTGCGGATCTGGCTGTGTCCACTCACCCACGGGGGACGGGCAGGCAGGGCGCAGTGCGGATCTGGCTGTGTCCACTCACCCACGGGAGACGGGCAGACAGGGCGCAGTGCGGATCTGGCTGTGTACCCTCACCCACGGGAGACGGGCAGGCAAGGCGCAGTGTGGATCTGGCTGTGTCCACACACCCACGGGAGACGGGCAGAGAGGGTGCTGTGTGGATATGGCTATGTCCACTGACCCACGGCAGACGGTCAGGCAGGGCGTAGTGCGGATCTCGCTGTGTCCACTCACCATCGGCAGATGGTCAGACAGGGTGCAGTGCGGATCTGGTTGTGTCCACTCACCCACGGGAGACGGGCAGGCAGGGAGCAGTGCGGATCTGGCTGTGTCCACTCACCCACGGGAGACGGGCAGGCACGGCACAGTGCGGATCTGGCTGTGTCCACTCACCCACGGCAGACGGTCAGACAGGGTGCAGTGCGGATCTGGCTGTGTCCACTCACCAACGGGAGACGGGCAGGCAGGGCGCAGTGTGGATCTGGCTGTGTCCACTCACCCACGGGAGACGGGCAGAGAGGGTGCTGTGTGGATATGGCTATGTCCACTGACCCACGGCAGACGGGCAGGCAGGACGCAGTGCGGATCTGGCTGTGTCCACTCGCCCACGGCAGACGGGCAGGCAAGGCGCAGTGCGGATCTGGCTGTGTCCACTCACCCACGGGAGACGGGCAGGCAAGGCTCAGTGCGGATCTGGCTGTGTCCACTCATTCACTGGAGACGGGCAGGCAGGGCGCAGTGCGGATCTGGCTGTGTCCACTCACAGACGGCAGGCGGTCAGGCAGGGCGCAGTGCGGATCTGGCAGTGTCCACTCGCCCACGGGAGACGGGCAGGCAGGGCGCAGTGCATATCTGGCTGTGTCCACTCACCCACGGGAGGCGGTCAGGCAGGGCGCAGTGCGGATCTGGCTGTGTCCACTCACCCACGGCAGATGGGCAGGCAGGGCGCAGTGCGGATCTGGCTGTGTCCACTCGCCCACGGGAGAAGGGCTGGCAGGGCGCAGTGCGGATCTGGCTGTGTCCACTCACCCACGGGAGACGGGCAGGCAGGGCGCAGTGCGGATCTGGCTGTGTCCACTCACTGACGGGAGACGGGCAGGCAAGGCGCAGTGCGGATCTGGCTTTGTCCACTCACCCACGGGGGACGGGCAGGCAGGGCGCAGTGCGGATCTGGCTGTGTCCACTCACCCACGGGAGACGGGCAGGCAGGGCGCAGTGCGGATCTGGCTGTGTCCCCTCACCCATGGGAGATGGGCAGGCAAGGCGCACTGTGGATCTGGCTGTGTCCACACACCCACGGGAGACGGGCAGAGAGGGTGCTGTGTGGATATGGCTATGTCCACTGACCCACGGCAGACGGTCAGGCAGGGCGCAGTGCGGATCTGGCTGTGTCCACTCACCAACGGCAGACGGTCAGACAGGGTGCAGTACGGATCTGGCTGTGTCCACTCACCCACGGGAGACGGGCAGGCAGGGCGCAGTGCGGATCTGGCTGTGTCCACTCACCTACGGGAGACGGGCAGGCAGGGCACAGTGCGGATCTGGCTGTGTCCACTCACCCACGGCAGACGGTCAGACAGGGTGCAGTGCGGATCTGGCTGTGTCCACTCACCCACGGGAGACGGGCAGGCAGGGCGCAGTGTGGATCTGGCTGTGTCCACTCACCCACGGGAGATGGGCAGAGACGGTGCTGTGTGGATCTGGCCATGTCCACTGACCAACGGAAGACTGGCAGGCAGGGCGCAGTACGGATCTGGCTGTGTCCACTCACTCACGGCAGGCGGTAAGGCAGGGCGCAGTGCGGATCTGGCTGTGTCCACTCACCCACGGCAGGCGGTCAGGCAGGGCGTAGTGCGGATCTGGCTGTGTCCACTCGCCCACGGCAGACGGGCAGGCAGGGCGCAGTGCGGATCTGGCTGTGTCCACTCCCCCACGGCAGATGGTCAGGCAGGGCACAGTGCAGATCTGGCTGTGTCCACTCACCCACGGCAGACGGGCAGGCAGGGAGCAGTGCGGATCTGGCTGTGTCCACTCACCCACGGGAGACGGGCAGGCAGGGCGCAGTGCGGATCTGGCTGTGTCCACTCACTGATGGGAGACGGGCATGCAAGGCGCAGTGCGGATCTGTCTGTGTCCACTCACCCACGGGGGATGGGCAGGCAGGGCGCAGTGCGGATCTGGCTGTGTCCACTCACCCACGGGAGACGGGCAGACAGGGCGCAGTGCGGATCTGGCTGTGTCCCCTCACCCATGGGAGACGGGCAGGCAAGGCGCAGTGTGGATTTGGCTGTGTCCACACACCCACGGGAGACGGGCAGAGAGGGTGCTGTGTGGATATGGCTATGTCCACTGAAGCACGGCAGATGGTCAGGAAGGGCGTAGTGCGGATCTGGCTGTGTCCACTCACCAACGGCAGACGGTCAGACAGGTTGCAGTGCGGATCTGGTTGTGTCCACTCACCCACGGGAGACGGGCATGCAGGGCGCAGTGCGGATCTGGCTGTGTCCACTCACCCACGGGAGACGGGCAGGCACGGCACAGTGCGGATCTGGCTGTGTCCACTCACCCACGGCAGACGGTCAGACAGGGTGCAGTGCGGATCTGGGTGTGTCCACTCACCCACGGGAGACGGGCAGGCAGGGCGCAGTGTGGATCTGGCTGTTTCCACTCACCCACGGGAGACGGGCAGAGAGGGTGCTGTGTGGATATGGCTATGTCCACTGACCCACGGCAGACGGGCAGGCAGGACACAGTGAGGATCTGGCTGTGTCCACTCACCCACGGGAGACGGGCAGGCAAGGCTCAGTGCGGATCTGGCTGTTTCCACTCATTCACTGGAGACGGGCAGGCAGGGCGCAGTGCGGATCTGGCTGTGTCCACTCACAGATGGCAGGCGGTCAGGCAGGGCGCAGTGCGGACCTGGCTGTGTCCACTCGCCCACGGGAGACGGGCAGGCAGGGCGCAGTGCATATCTGGCTGTGTCCACTCACCCACGACAGGCGGTCAGGCAGGGCGCAGTGCGGACCTGGCTGTGTCCACTCACCCACGGCAGACGGGCAGGCAGGGCGCAGTGCGGATCTGGCTGTGTCCACTCGCCCACGGGAGAAGGGCTGGCAGAGCGCAGTGCGAATCTGGCTGTGTCCACTCACCCACGGGAGATGGGCAGAGACGATGCTGTGTCGATCTGGCTATGTCCACTGACCCACGGCAGACGGGCAGGCAGGGCGCAGTGCGGATCTGGCTGTGTCCACTCACCCACGGCAGACGGGCAGGCAGGGCGCAGTGCGGATCTGGCTGTGTCCACTCACCCACAGAAGACGGTCAGGCAGGGCGCAGTGCGGATCTGGCTGTGTCCACTCACCCACGGCAGACGGGCAGGCAGGGCGCAGTGCGGATCTGGCTGTGTCCACTCGCCCACGGGAGACGGGCAGGCAGGGCGCAGTGCGTATCTGGCTGTGTCCACTCACCCACGGCAGGCGGACAGGCAGGACGCAGTGCGGATCTGGCTGTGTCCACTCGCCCACGGGAGACGGGCAGGCAGGGCGCAGTGCGGATCTGGCCGTGTCCACTCACCCACGGGAGACCGGCAGGCAGGGCGCAGTGCGGATCTGGCTGTGTCCACTCACCCACGGGAGACGGGCAGGAAGGGCGCAGTGCGGATCCGGCTGTGTCCACTCACCCACGGGAGATGGGCAGAGACGGTGCTGTGTGGATCGGGCTATGTCCACTGACCCACGGCAGACGGGCAGGCAGGGCGCAGTGCGGATCTGGCTGTGTCCACTCACCCACGGCAGTCGGTCAGACAGGGCGTAGTGTGGATCTGGCTGTGTCCACTCGCCCACGGCAGACGGGCAGGCAGGGCGCAGTGCGGATCTGGCTGTGTCCACTCACCCACGGCAGGCGGTCAGGCAGGGCCAGTACGGATATGGCTGTGTCCACTCGCCCACGGGAGACGGGCAGGCAGGGCGCAGTGCAGATCTGGCTGTGTCCACTCACCCATGGGAGACGGGCAGGCAGGGCGCAGTGCGGATTTGGCTGTGTCCACTCACCCACGGGAGACGGGCAGGCAGGGCGCAGTGCGTATCTGGCTGTGTCCACTCGCCCACGGGAGACGGGCAGGCAGGGCGCAGTGCGGATCTGGCCGTGTCCACTCACCCACGGGAGACCGGCAGGCAGGGCGCAGTGCGGATCTGGCTGTGTCCACTCACCCACGGGAGACGGGCAGGAAGGGCGCAGTGCGGATCCGGCTGTGTCCACTCACCCACGGGAGATGGGCAGAGACGGTGCTGTGTGGATCTGGCTATGTCCACTGACCCACGGCAGACGGGCAGGCAGGGCGCAGTACGGATCTGGCTGTGTCCACTCACCCACGGCAGGCGGTCAGGCAGGGCGTAGTGCGGATCTGGCTGTGTCCACTCACCCACGGCAGGTGGTCAGGCAGGGCGCAGTGCGGATCTGGCTGTATCCACGCACCCACTGCAGGCGGTCAGCCAGGGCGCAGTGAGATCTGGCTGTGTCCACTCACCCACGGCAGGCGGTCAGGCAGGGCCAGTACGGATATGGCTGTGTCCACTCACCCACGGCAGACGGTCAGGCAGGGCGCAGTGCGGATCTGGCTGTGTCCACACACCCACGGGATCGGGCAGGCAGGGCGCAGTGCGGATCTGGCTGTGTCCACTCACCCACGGGAGACGGGCAGGCAAGGCGCAGTGCGGATCTTGTGTGTGCACTCACCCACAGGAGACGGGCAGAGACGGTGCTGTGTGGATTTGGCTATGTCCACTGACCCACGGCAGACGGGTGGGTAGGGCGCAGTACGGATCTGGCTGTGTCCACTCACCCACGGCAGGCGGTCAGGCAGGGTGCAGTGCGGATCTGGCTGTGTCCACTCACCCACGGGAGACGGGCAGGCAGGGCGCAGTGCGGATCTGGCTGTGTCCACTCACCCACGGGAGACGGGCAGGCAGGGCGCAGTGCGTATCTGGCTGTGTCCACTCGCCCACGGGAGACGGGCAGGCAGGGCGCAGTGCGGATCTGGCCGTGTCCACTCACCCACGGGAGACCGGCAGGCAGGGCGCAGTGCGGATCCGGCTGTGTCCACTCACCCACGGGAGATGGGCAGAGACGGTGCTGTGTGGATCGGGCTATGTCCACTGACCCACGGCAGACGGGCAGGCAGGGCGCAGTACGGATCTGGCTGTGTCCACTCACCCACGGCAGGCGGTCCGGCAGGGCGCAGTGCGGATCTGGCCGTGTCCACTCACCCACGGCAGGCGGTCAGGCAGGGCGTAGTGCGGATCTGGCTGTGTCCACTCACCCACGGCAGGCGGTCAGGCAGGGCGCAGTGCGGATCTGGCTGTGTCCACGCACCCACTGCATGCGGTCAGCCAGGGCGCAGTGCGATCTGGCTGTGTCCACTCACCCACGGCAGGCGGTCAGGCAGGGCCAGTACGGATATGGCTGTGTCCACTCACCCACGGCAGACCGTCAGGCAGGGCGCAGTGCGGATCTGGCTGTGTCCACACACCCACGGGAGACGGGCAGGCAGGGCGCAGTGCGGATATGGCTGTGTCCACTCACCCACGGGAGACGGGCAGGCAAGGCGCAGTGCGGATCTTGTGTGTGCACTCACCCACGGGAGACGGGCAGAGACGGTGTTGTGTGGATTTGGCTATGTCCACTGACCCACGGCAGACGGGTGGGCAGGGCGCAGTACGGATCTGGCTGTGTCCACTCACCCACGGCAGGCGGTCAGGCAGGGTGCAGTGCGGATCTGGCTGTGTCCACTCACCCACGGGAGACGGGCAGGCAGGGCGCAGTGCGGATCTGGCTGTGTCCACTCACCCACGGGAGACGGGCAGGCAGGGCGCAGTGCGGATCTGGCTGTGTCCACTCACCCTCGGGAGACGGGCAGGCAGGGCGCAGTGCGGATCTGGCTGTGTCCACTCACCCACGGAAGATGGGCAGGCAGGGCGCAGTGTGGATTTGGCTGTGTCCACTCGCCCACGGGAGACGGGCAGTCAGGGTGCAGTGCGGATGTGGCTGTAACCACTCACCCAAGGCAGGCGGTCAGGCAGGGCGCAGTGCGGATCTGGCTGTGTCCACTCACCCACGGCAGACGGTCAGGCAGGGCGCAGTGCGGATCTGGCTGTGTCCACTCACCCACGGGAGACGGGCAGGCAGGGCACAGTGTGGATCTGGCTGTGTCCACTCACCCACGGGAGACGGGCAGGCAGGGCGCAGTGCGGATCCGGCTGTGTCCACTCACCCACGGGAGATGGGCAGAGACGGTGCTGTGTGGATCTGGCTATGTCCACTGACCCACGGCAGGCGGTCAGGCAGGGCGTAGTGCGGATCTGGCTGTGTCCACTCACCCACGGCAGACGGGCAGGCAGGGCGCAGTGCGGATCAGGCTGTGTCCACTCACCCACGGCAGACGGGCAGGCAGGGCGCAGTGCGGATCTGGCTGTGTCCACTCGCCCACGGGAGACGGGCAGGCAGGGCGCAGTACAGATCGGGCTGTGTCCACTCACCCACGGCAGGCGGTCAGGGAGGGCACAGTTCGGATCTGGCTGTGTCCAATCACCCACGGCAGACGGTCAGGCAGGGCGCAGTGCGGATCTGGCTGTGTCCACTCGCCCACGGCAGACGGGCAGGCAGGGCGCAGTGCGGATCTGGCTGTGTCCACTCACCCACGGGAGATGGGCAGAGACGGTGCTGTGTGGATCTGGCCATGTCCACTGACCAACGGAAGACGGGCCGGCAGGGCGCAGTACGGATCTGGCTGTTTCCACTCACTCACGGCAGGCGGTCAGGCAGGGCGCAGTGCGGATCTGGCTGTGTCCACTCACCCACGGCAGGCGGTCAGGCAGGGCATAGTGCGGATCTGGCTGTGTCCACTCGCCCACGGCAGACGGGCAGACAGGGCGCAGTGCGGATCTGGCTGTGTCCACTCCCCCACGGCAGATGGTCAGGCAGGGCGCAGTGCGGATCTGGCTGTGTCCAAACACCCACGGCAGACGGGCAGGCAGGGAGCAGTGCGGATCTGGCTGTGTCCACTCACCCACGGGAGACGGGCAGGCAGGGCGCAGTGCGGATCTGGCTGTGTCCACTCACTGATGGGAGACGGGCATGCAAGGCACAGTGCGGATCTGGCTGTGTCCACTCACCCACGGGGGACGGGCAGGCAGGGCGCAGTGCGGATCTGGCTGTGTCCACTCACCCACGGGAGACGGGCAGACAGGGCGCAGTGCGGATCTGGCTGTGTCCCCTCACCCATGGGAGACGGGCAGGCAAGGCGCAGTGTGGATTTGGCTGTGTCCACACACCCACGGGAGACGGGCAGAGAAGGTGCTGTGTGGATATGGCTATGTCCACTGACGCACGGCAGATGGTCAGGAAGGGCGTAGTGCGGATCTGGCTGTGTCCACTCACCAACGGCAGACGGTCAGACAGGGTGCAGTGCGGATCTGGTTGTGTCCACTCTCCCACGGGAGACGGGCAGGCAGGGCGCAGTGCGGATCTGGATGTGTCCACTCACCCACGGGAGACGGGCAGGCACGGCACAGTGCGGATCTGGCTGTGTCCACTCACCCACGGCAGACGGTCAGACAGGGTGCAGTGCGGATCTGGGTGTGTCCACTCACCCACGGGAGACGGGCAGGCAGGGCGCAGTGTGGATCTGGCTGTTTCCACTCACCCACGGGAGACGGGCAGAGAGGGTGCTGTGTGGATATGGCTATGTCCACTGACCCACGGCAGACGGGCAGGCAGGACGCAGTGCGGATCTGGCTGTGTCCACTCACCCACGGGAGACGGGCAGGCAAGGCTCAGTGCGGATCTGGCTGTGTCCACTCATTCACTGGAGACGGGCAGGCAGGGCGCAGTGCGGATCTGGCTGTGTCCACTCACAGACGGCAGGCGGTCAGGCAGGGCGCAGTGCGGACCTGGCTGTGTCCACTCGCCCACGGGAGACGGGCAGGCAGGGCGCAGTGCATATCTGGCTGTGTCCACTCACCCACGACAGGCGGTCAGGCAGGGCGCAGTGCGGACCTGGCTGTGTCCACTCACCCACGGCAGACGGGCAGGCAGGGCGCAGTGCGGATCTGGCTGTGTCCACTCGCCCACGGGAGAAGGGCTGGCAGAGCGCAGTGCGGATCTGGCTGTGTCCACTCACCCACGGGAGACGGGCAGGCAGGGCGCAGTGCGGATCTGGCTGTGTCCACTCACTGACGGGAGACGGGCAGGCAAGGCGCAGTGCGGATCTGGCTGTGTCCACTCACCCACGGGGGACGGGCAGGCAGGGCGCAGTGCGGATCTGGCTGTGTCCACTCACCCACGGGAGACGGGCAGGCAGGGCGCAGTGCGGATCTGGCTGTGTCCCCTCACCCATGGGAGACGGGCAGGCAAGGCGCAGTGTGGATCTGGCTGTGTCCACACACCCACGGGAGACGGGCAGAGAGGGTGCTGTGTGGATATGGCTATGTCCACTGACCGACGGCAGACGGTCAGGCAGGGCGCAGTGCGGATCTGGCTGTGTCCACTCACCAACGGCAGACGGTCAGACAGGGTGCAATACGGATCTGGCTGTGTCCACACACCCACGGGAGACGGGCAGGAAGGGCGCAGTGCGGATCTGGCTGTGTCCACTCACCTACGGGAGACGGGCAGGCAGGGCACAGTGCGGATCTGGCTGTGTCCACTCACCCACGGCAGACGGTCAGACAGGGTGCAGTGCGGATCTGGCTGTGTCCACTCACCCACGGGAGACGGGCAGAGAGGGTGCTGTGTGGATATGGCTATGTCCACTGACCCACGGCAGACGGGCAGGCAGGGCGCAGTGCGGATCTGGCTGTGTCCACTCGCCCACGGCAGACGGGCAGGCAAGGCGCAGTGCGGATCTGGCTGTGTCCACTCACCCACGGGTGACGGGCAGGCAGGGCGCAGTGCGGATATGGCTGTGTCCACTCACTGACGGGAGACTGGCAGGCAAGGCGCAGTGCGGATCTGGCTGTGTCCACTCATTCACGGGAGACGGGCAGGCAGGGCGCAGTGCGGATCTGGCTGTGTCCACTCACAGACGGCAGGCGGTCAGGCAGGGCGCAGTGCGGATCTGGCTATGTCCACTCGCCTACGAGAGACGGGCAGGCAGGGCGCAGTGCATATCTGGCTGTGTCCACTCACCCACGGCAGGCGGTCAGGCAGGGCGCAGTGCGGATCTGTCTGTGTCCACTCACCCACGGCAGATGGTCAGGCAGGGCGCAGTGCGGATCTGGCTGTGTCCACTCGCCCACGGCAGATGGGAAGGCAGGGCGCAGTGCGGATCTGGCTGTGTCCACTCACCCACGGCAGACGGTCAGACAGGGTGCAGTGCGGATCTGGGTGTGTCCACTCACCCACGGGAGACGGGCAGGCAGGGCGCAGTGTGGATCTGGCTGTGTCCACTCACCC
Organism: Microcebus murinus; assembly: GCF_040939455.1. Taxonomy (NCBI): domain Eukaryota; kingdom Metazoa; phylum Chordata; class Mammalia; order Primates; family Cheirogaleidae; genus Microcebus; species Microcebus murinus. The sequence continues at coordinate 30,428,230 of NC_134125.1, read as the reverse complement.
ACGGGAGACGGGCAGAGAGGGTGCTGTGTGGATATGGCTATGTCCACTCACCCACGGCAGACGGGCAGGCAAGACGCAGTGCGGATCTGGCTGTGTCCACTCGCCCACGGCAGACGGGCAGGCAAGGCGCAGTGCGGATCTGGCTGTGTCCACTCACAGACGGCAGGCGGTCAGGCAGGGCGTAGTGCGGATCTGGCTGTGTACACTCACCCACGGCAGACGGGCAGGCAGGGCGCAGTGTGGATCTGGCTGTGTGCACTCACCCACGGCAGACGGTCAGGCAGGGCGCAGTGCGGATCTGGCTGTGTCCACTCACCCACGGCAGACCGGCAGTCAGGGCGCAGTGCGGATCTGGCTGTGTCCTCTCGCCCACGGAAGACGGGCAGGCAGGGCGCAGTGCGGATCTGGCTGTGTCCACTCACCCATGGGAGACGGACAGAGAGGGTGCTGTGTGGATCTGGCTATGTCCACTGACCCACAGCAGACGGGCAGGCAGGGCGCAGTGCGGATCTGGCTGTGTCCACTCCACCAAGGGAGACGGACAGAGAGGGTGCTGTGTGGATCTCGCTATGTCAACTGACCAACGGCAGACGGGCAGGCAGGGCGCAGTGAGTATCTGGCTGTGTCCACTGACCCACGGCAGACGGGCAGGCAGGGCGCAGTGCGGATCAGGCTGTGTCCACTCACCCACGGGAGTCGGGCAAGCAATGCGCAGTGTGGATCTGGCTGTGTCCACTCACCCACGGCAGGCGGTCAGGGAGGGCGCAGTGCGGATATGGCTGTGTCCACTCACCCACGGCAGACGGTCAGGCAGGGGGCAGTGCGGATCTGGCTGTGTCCACTCACCCACGGGAGATGGGCAGGCAAGGCGCAGTGTGGATCTGGCTGTGTCCACTCGCCCACGGGAGACGGGCAGGCTGGGTGCAGTGCGGATTTGGCTGTGTCCACTCACTCACGGCAGGCGGTCAGGCAGGGCGCAGTGCGGATCTGGCTGTGTCCAATCACCCACGGCAGACGGTCAGGCAGGGCGCAGTGCGGATCTGGCTGTGTCCACTCACCCACGGCAGGAGGTCCGGCAGGGCGCAGTGCGGATCTGGCTGTGTCCACGCACCCACGGCAGACAGGCAGGCAGGGCGCAGTGCGGATCTGGCTGTGTCCACTCACCCACGGGAGACGGGCAGGCAGGGCGCAGTGCGGATCTGGCTGTGTCCACTCACCCACGGGAGATGGGCAGGCAGGGAGCAGTGCGGATCTGGCTGTGTCCACTCACCCACGGCAGATGGTGAGGCAGGGCGTAGTGCGGATCTGGCTGTGTCCACTCACCCACGGCAGACGGGCAGGCAGGGCGCAGTGCGGATCTGGCTGTGTCCACTTACCCACGGGAGACGGGCAGGCAGGGCGCAGTGCGGATCCGGCTGTGTCCACTCACCCACAGGAGATGGGCAGAGACGGTGCTGTGTGGATCTGGCTATGTCCACTGACCCACGGCAGACGGGCAGGCAGGGCGCAGTACGGATCTGGCTGTGTCCACTCACCCACGGCAGGCGGTGAGGCAGGGCGCAGTGCGGATCTGGCTGTGTCCACTCACCCACGGCAGGCGGTCAGGTAGGGCGTAATGCGGATCTGGCTGTGTCCACTCACCCACGGCAGACGGGCAGGCAGGGCGCAGTGCGGATCCGGCTGTGTCCACTCACCCACGGGAGATAGGCAGAGACGGTGCTGTGTGGATCTGGCTATGTCCACTGACCCACGGCAGACGGGCAGGCAGGGTGCAGTACGGATCTGGCTGTGTCCACTCACCCACGGCAGGCGGTCAGGCAGGGTGCAGTGCGGATCTGGCTGTGTCCACTCACCCACGGGAGACGGGCAGGCAGGGCACAGTGCGGATCTGGCTGTGTCCACTCACCCACGGGAGACGGGCAGGCAGGGCGCAGTGCGGATCTGGCTGTGTCCACTACCCCCGGGATACGGGCAGGCAGGGCGCAGTGCGATTTTGGCTGTGTCCACTCACCCACGGGAGACGGGCAGGCAGGATGCAGTGCGTATCTGGCTGTGTCCACTCGCCCATGGGAGACGGGCAGGCATGGCGCAGTGCGGATATGGCTGTGTCCACTCGCCCACGGCAGGCGGTCAGGCAGGGCGCAGTGCGGATCTGGCTGTGTCCACTCACCCACAGCAGACGGGCAGGCAGGGCGCAGTGCGGATATGGCTGTGTCCACTCGCCCACGGCAGGCGGTCAGGCAGGGCGCAGTGCGGATCTGGCTGTGTCCACTCGCCCACGGGAGACGGGCAGGCAGGGCGCAGTGCGGATCTGGCTGTGTCCACTCACCCACGGCAGGCGGTCAGGCAGGGCGCAGTGCGGATATGGCTGTGTCCACTCACAAACGGCAGACGGTCAGGCAGGGCGCAGTGTGGATCTGGCTGTGTCCACTCACCCACGGGAGAAGGGCAGGCAGGGCGCAGTGCGGATCTGGCTGTGTCCACTCACCCACGGGAGACGGGTAGGCAAGGCGCAATGCGGATCTGGCTGTGTCCACTCACCCACGGGAGACGGGCAGAGACGGTGCTGTGTGGATCTGGCTATGTCCACTGACCCACGGCAGAAGGGCAGGCAGGGCGCAGTACGGAGCTGGCTGAGTCCACTCACCTACGGCAGGTGGTCAGGCAGGGTGCAGTGTGGATCTGGCTGTGTCCATTCACCCACGGGAGACGGGCAGGCAGGGCGCAGTGCTGATCTGGCTGTGTCCACTCACCCACGGGAGACGGGCAGGCAGGGCGCAGTGCGATCTGGCTGTGTCCACTCGCCCACGGGAGACGGGCAGGCAGGGCGCAGTGCGGATCTGGCTGTGTCCACTCGCCCACGGTAGACGGGCAGGCAGGGCGCAGTGCGGATCTGGCTGTGTCCACTCGCCCACGGGAGACGGGTAGGCAGGGCGCAGTGCGGATCCGGCTGTGTCCACTCACCCTCGGGAGATGGGCAGAGACGGTGCTATGTGGATCTGGCTATGTCCACTGACCCACGGCAGACGGGAAGGCAGGGCGCAGTACGGATCTGGCTGTGTCCACTCACCCACGGCAGGCGGTCAGGCAGGGCGCAGTACGGATCTGGCTGTGTCCACTCACCCACGGCAGGCGGTCAGGCATGGTGCAGTGCGGATCTGGCTGTGTCCACTCACCCAAGGGAGACGGGCAGGCAGGGCACAGTGCGGATCTGGCTGTGTCCACTCACCCACGGCAGACGGGCAAGCAGAACGCAGTGCGATTTTGGCTGTGTCCACTCACCCACGGGAGACGGGCAGGCAGGGCGCAGTGCCTATCTGGCTGTGTCCACTCGCCCATGGGAGACGGGCAGGCAGGGCGCAGTGTGGATCTGGCTGTGTCCACTCACCCACGGGAGACGGGCAGGCAGGGCGCAGTGCGGATCTGGCTGTGTCCACTCACCCATGGGAGACGGGCAGGCAGGGCGCAGTGCGGATCCGGCTGTGTCCACTCACCCACGGGAGATGGGCAGAGACGGTGCTGTGTGGATCTGGCTATGTCCACTGACCCACTGCAGACGGGCAGGCAGGGTGCAGTGCGGATATGGCTGTGTCCACTCGCCCACGGGAGACGGGCAGGCAGGGCGCAGTGCGTATCTGGCTGTGTCTACTCACCCACGGCAGGCGGTCTGGCAGGGCGCAGTGCGGATCTGGCTGTGTCCACTCACCCACGGCTTACGGTCAGGCAGGGCGCAGTGCGGATCTGGCTGTGTCCACTCACCCAAAGCAGGCGGTCAGGCAGGGCGCAGTGTGGATCCGGCTGTGTCCACGCACACACAGCAGGCGATCAGCCACGGCGCAGTGCGGATCTGGCTGTGTCCACTCACCCATGGCAGGTGGTCAGGCAGGGCGTAGTGCGGATCTGGCTGTGTCCACTCACCCACGGCAGGCGGGCAGGCAGGGCGCAGTGTGGATCTGGCTGTGTCCACTCACCCACGGCAGACGGTCAGGCAGGGCGCAGTGCGGATCTGGCTGTGTCCACTCACCCACGGCAGACGGGTAGGCAGGGCGCAGTGCGGATCTGGCTGTGTCCACTCGCCCACGGGAGACGGGCAGGCAGGGCGCAGTGCGGATCTGGGTGTGTCTAATCACCCACGGCAGGCGGTCAGGCAGGGCGCAGTGCGGATCTGGCTGTGTCCACTCATTCACGGCAGACAGTCAGGCAGGGCACAGTGCGGATCTGGCTGTGTCCACTCACCCACGGCAGGCAGTCAGGCAGGGCGCAGTGCGGATCTGGCTGTGTCCACTAACCCACGGCAGGCGGGCAGGCAGGGCGCAGTGTGGATCTGGCTGTGTCCACTCACCAACGGCAGACGGTCAGGCAGGGCGCAGTGCGGATCTGGCTGTGTCGACTCACCCACGGCAGACGGGTAGGCAGGGCGCAGTGTGGATCTGGCTGTGTCCACTCGCCCACGGGAGACGGGCAGGCAGGGCGCAGTGCGGATCTGGCTGTGTCCACTCACCCACGGCAGGCGGTCAGGCAGGGCGCAGTGCGGATCCGGCTGTGTCCAATCACCCCCGGGAGATGGGCAGAGACGGTGCTGTGTGGATCTGGCTATGTCCACTGACCCACGGCAGACGGGCAGGCAGGGCGCAGTACGGATCTGGCTGTTTCCACTCACCCACGGCAGGCGGTCAGGCAGGGCGCAGTGCGGATCTGGCTGTGTCCACTCACCCACGGCAGGTGGTCAGGCAGGGCGTAGTGCGGATCTGGCTGTGTCCACTCACCCACGGCTGGCGGTCAGGCAGGGCGCAGTGCGGATCTGGCTATGTCTACGCACCCACGGCAGGCGGTCAGCCAGGGCGCAGTGAGGATCTGGCTGTGTCCACTGACCCACGGCAGATGGGCAGGCAGGGCGCAGTACGGATCTGGCTGTGTCCACACACCCACGGCAGACGGGCAGGCAGGGCGCAGTGCGGATCTGGCTGTGTCCACTCACCCACGGGAGACGGGCAGGCAGGGAGCAGTGCGGATCCGGCTGTGTCCACTCACCCACGGGAGATGGGCAGAGACGGTGCTGTGTGGATCTGGCTATGTCCACTGACCCACTGCAGACGGGCAGGCAGGGCGCAGTACGGATCTGGCTGTGTCCACTCACCCACGGCAAACGGTCAGGCAGGGCGCAGTGCGGATCTGGCTGTGTCCACTCACCCACGGCAGACGAGCAGGCAGGGCGCGATGCGGATCTGGCTGTGTCCACTCGCCCACGGGAGACGGGCAGGCAGGGCGCAGTGCGGATGTGGCTGTGTCCACTCACCAACAGCAGACTGGCAGGCAGGGTGCAGTGCGGATATGGCTGTGTCCAATCGCCCACGGGAGACGGGCAGGCAGGGCGCAGTGCGGATCTGGCTGTGTCTACTCACCCACGGCAGGCGGTCAGGCAGGGCGCAGTGCGGATATGGCTGTGTCCACTCACCCACGGCTGACGGTCAGGCAGGGCGCAGTGCGGATCTGGCTGCGTCCACTCACCCAAAGCAGGCGGTCAGGCAGGGCGCAGTGTGGATCCGGCTGTGTCCACGCACCCACAGCAGGCGATCAGCCACGGCGCAGTGCGGATCTGGCTGTGTCCACTCACCCACGGCAGGTGGTCAGGCAGGGCGTAGTGCGGATCTGGCTGTGTCCACTCACCCACGGCAGGCGGGCAGGCAGGGCGCAGTGCGGATCTGGCTGTGTCCACTCGCCCACGGGAGACGGGCAGGCAGGGCGCAGTGCGGATTTGGCTGTGTCTAATCACCCACGGCAGGCGGTCAGGCAGGGCGCAGTGCGGATCTGGCTGTGTCCACTCATTCACGGCAGACGGTCAGGCAGGGCACAGTGCGGATCTGGCTGTGTCCACTCACCCACGGCAGGCAGTCAGGCAGGGCGCAGTGCGGATCTGGCTGTGTCCACTAACCCACGGCAGGCGGGCAGGCAGGGCGCAGTGTGGATCTGGCTGTGTCCACTCACCAACGGCAGACGGTCAGGCAGGGCGCAGTGCGGATCTGGCTGTGTCGACTCACCCACGGCAGACGGGTAGGCAGGGCGCAGTGTGGATCTGGCTGTGTCCACTCGCCCACGGGAGACGGGCAGGCAGGGCGCAGTGCGGATCTGGCTGTGTCCACTCACCCACGGCAGGCGGTCAGGCAGGGCGCAGTGCGGATCCGGCTGTGTCCAATCACCCCCGGGAGATGGGCAGAGACGGTGCTGTGTGGATCTGGCTATGTCCACTGACCCACGGCAGACGGGCAGGCAGGGCGCAGTACGGATCTGGCTGTTTCCACTCACCCACGGCAGGCGGTCAGGCAGGGCGCAGTGCGGATCTGGCTGTGTCCACTCACCCACGGCAGGCGGTCAGGCAGGGCGTAGTGCGGATCTGGCTGTGTCCACTCACCCACGGCTGGCGGTCAGGCAGGGCGCAGTGCGGATCTGGCTATGTCTACGCACACACGGCAGGCGGTCAGCCAGGGCGCAGTGAGGATCTGGCTGTGTCCACTGACCCACGGCAGATGGGCAGGCAGGGCGCAGTACGGATCTGGCTGTGTCCACTCACCCACGGCAGGCGGTCAGGCAGGGCGCAGTGCGGATCTGCCTGTGTCCACTCACCCACGGCAGGCGGTCAGGCAGGGCGTAGTGCGGATCTGGCTGTGTCCAGGCACCCACGGCAGACGGGCAGGCAGGGCGCAGTGCGGATCCGGCTGTGTCCACTCACCCACGGGAGATGGGCAGAGACGGTGCTGTGTGGATCTGGCTATGTCCACTGACCCACGGCAGACGGGCAGGCAGGGCGCAGTACGGATCTAGCTGTGTCCACTCACCCACGGCAGGCCGTCAGGCAGGGCGTAGTGCGGATCTGGCTGTGTCCACTCACCCACGGCAGGCGGTCAGGCAGGGCGCAGTGCGGATCTGGCTGTGTCCACTCACCCACGGCAGGCGGTCAGGCAGGGCGCAGTGTGGATCTGGCTGTGTCCACTCACCCATGGCAGGCGGTCAGGCAGGGCGCAGTGCGGATCTGGCTGTGTCCACTCACCCACGGCTGACGGTCAGGCAGGGCGCAGTGCGGATCTGGCTGTGTCCACTCACCCACGGCAGGCGGTCAGGCAGGGCGCAGTGTGGATCCGGCTGTGTCCACGCACCCACAGCAGGCGATCAGCCAGGGCGCAGTGCGGATCTGGCTGTGTCCACTCACCCACGGCAGGCGGTCAGGCAGGGTGCAGTGCGGATCTGGCTATGTCCACTTTCCCACGGGAGATGGGCAGGCAGGGCACAGTGCGGATCTGGCTGTGTCCACTCACCCATGGGAGACGGGCAGGCAGGGCGCAGTGCGGATCTGGCTGTGTCCACTCACCCACGGAAGACGGGCAGGCAGGGCGCAGTGCGATTTTGGCTGTGTCCACTTACCCACGGGAGACGGGCAGGCAGGGCGCAGCGCCTATCTGGCTGTGTCCACTCGCCCACGGGAGATGGGCATGCAGGGCGCAGTTTGGATCTGGCTGTGTCCACTCACCCACGGCAGGCGGTCAGGCAGGGCGCAGTGCGGATCTGGCTGTGTCCACTCATTCACGGCAGACGGTCAGGCAGGGCACAGTGCGGATCTGGCTGTGTCCACTCACCCACGGCAGGCGGTCAGGCAGGGCGCAGTGCGGATCTGGCTGTGTCCACGCACCCACAGCAGGCGGTCAGCCAGGGCGCAGTGCGGATCTGGCTGTGTCCACTCACCCACGGCAGACGGTCAGCCAGGGCGCAGTACGGATCTGGCTGTGTCCACTCACCCACGGCAGGCGGTCAGGCAGGGCGCAGTGTGGATCCGGCTGTGTCCACGCACCCACAGCAGGCGATCAGCCAGGGCGCATTGCGGATCTGGCTGTGTCCACTCACCCACGACAGGTGGTCAGGCAGGGCGTAGTGCGGATCTGGCTGTGTCCACTCACCCACGGCAGGCGGGCAGGCAGGGCGCAGTGTGGATCTGGCTGTGTCCACTCACCCACGGCAGACAGTCAGGCAGGGCGCAGTGCGGATCTGGCTGTGTCCACTCACCCACGGCAGACGGGTAGGCAGGGCGCAGTGCGGATCTGGCTGTGTTCACTCGCCCACGGGAGACGGGCAGGCAGGGCGCAGTACGGATCTGGCTGTGTCTACTCACCCACGGCAGGCGGTCAGGCAGGGCGCAGTGCGGATCTGGCTGTGTCCATTCACCCACGGGAGACGGGCAGGCAGGGCGCAGTGCTGATCTGGCTGTGTCCACTCGCCCACGGGAGACGGGCAGGCAGGGCGCAGTGCGGATCTGGCTGTGTCCACTCGCCCACGGTAGACGGGCAGGCAGGGCGCAGTGCGGATCGGGCTGTGTCCACTCGCCCACGGGAGACGGGTAGGCAGGGCGCAGGGCGGATCCGGCTGTGTCCACTCACCCTCGGGAGATGGGCAGAGACGGTGCTGTGTGGATCTGGCTATGTCCACTGACCCACGGCAGACGGGAAGGCAGGGCGCAGTACGGATCTGGCTGTGTCCACTCATCCACGGCAGGCGGTCAGGCAGGACGCAGTGCGGATCTGGCTGTGTCCACTCATTCACGGCAGACGGTCAGGCAGGGCACAGTGCGGATCTGGCTGTGTCCACTCACCCACGGCAGGCGGTCAGGCAGGGCGCAGTGCGGATCTGGTTGTGTCCACGCACACACAGCAGGCGGTCAGCCAGGGCGCAGTGCGGATCTGGCTGTGTCCACTCACCCAGGGCAGGTGGTCAGGCAGGGCGTAGTGCGGATCTGGCTGTGTCCACTAACCCACGGCAGGCGGGCAGGCAGGGCGCAGTGTGGATCTGGCTGTGTCCACTCACCCACGGCAGGCGGTCAGGCAGGGCGTAGTGCGGATCTGGCTGTGTCCAGGCACCCACGGCAGACGGGCAGGCAGGGCGCAGTGCGGATCCGGCTGTGTCCACTCACCCACGGGATATGGTCAGAGACGGTGCTGTGTGGATCTGGCTATGTCCACTGACCCACGGCAGACGGGCAGGCAGGGCGCAGTACGGATCTAGCTGTGTCCACTCACCCACGGCAGGTGGTCAGGCAGGGCGTAGTGCGGATCTGGCTGTGTCCACTCACCCACGGCAGGCGGTCAGGCAGGGCGCAGTGCGGATCTGGCTGTGTCCACTCACCCACGGCAGGCGGTCAGGCAGGGCGCAGTGTGGATCTGGCTGTGTCCACTCACCCATGGCAGGCGATCAGGCAGGAAGTAGTCGGATCTGGCTGTGTCCACTCACCCACGGCAGACGGGCAGCTAGGGCGCAGTGCGGATCCGGCTGTGTCCACTCACCCACGGGAGATGGGCAGAGACGGTGCTGTGTGGATCTGGCTATGTCCACTGACCCACGGCAGACGGGCAGGCAGGGCGCAGTACGGATCTGGCTGTGTCCACTCACCCACGGCAGGCGGTCAGGCAGGGTGCAGTGCGGATCTGGCTGTGTCCACTCGCCCATGGGAGACGGGCAGGCATGGCGCAGTGCGGATATGGCTGTGTCCACTCGCCCACGGCAGGCGGTCAGGCAGGGCGCAGTGCGGATCTGGCTGTGTCCACTCACCCACAGCAGACGGGCAGGCAGGGCGCAGTGCGGATATGGCTGTGTCCACTCGCCCACGGCAGGCGGTCAGGCAGGGCGCAGTGCGGATCTGGCTGTGTCCACTCGCCCACGGGAGACGGGCAGGCAGGGCGCAGTGCGGATCTGGCTGTGTCCACTCACCCACGACAGGCGGTCAGGCAGGGCGCAGTGCGGATATGGCTGTGTCCACTCACAAACTGCAGACGGTCAGGCAGGGCGCAGTGTGGATCTGGCTGTGTCCACTCACCCACGGGAGAAGGGCAGGCAGGGCGCAGTGCGGATCTGGCTGTGTCCACTCACCCACGGGAGACGGGTAGGCAAGGCGCAATGCGGATCTGGCTGTGTCCACTCACCCACGGGAGACGGGCAGAGACGGTGCTGTGTGGATCTGGCTATGTCCACTGACCCACGGCAGAAGGGCAGGCAGGGCGCAGTACGGAGCTGGCTGAGTCCACTCACCTACGGCAGGTGGTCAGGCAGGGTGCAGTGTGGATCTGGCTGTGTCCATTCACCCACGGGAGACGGGCAGGCAGGGCGCAGTGCTGATCTGGCTGTGTCCACTCACCCACGGGAGACGGGCAGGCAGGGCGCAGTGCGATCTGGCTGTGTCCACTCGCCCACGGGAGACGGGCAGGCAGGGCGCAGTGCGGATCTGGCTGTGTCCACTCGCCCACGGTAGACGGGCAGGCAGGGCGCAGTGCGGATCTGGCTGTGTCCACTCGCCCACGGGAGACGGGTAGGCAGGGCGCAGTGCGGATCCGGCTGTGTCCACTCACCCTCGGGAGATGGGCAGAGACGGTGCTGTGTGGATCTGGCTATGTCCACTGACCCACGGCAGACGGGAAGGCAGGGCGCAGTACGGATCTGGCTGTGTCCACTCACCCACGGCAGGCGGTCAGGCAGGGCGCAGTACGGATCTGGCTGTGTCCACTCACCCACGGCAGGCGGTCAGGCATGGTGCAGTGCGGATCTGGCTGTGTCCACTCACCCAAGGGAGACGGGCAGGCAGGGCACAGTGCGGATCTGGCTGTGTCCACTCACCCACGGCAGACGGGCAGGCAGGGCGCAGTGCGGATCTGGCTGTGTCCAATCACCCACGGGAGACGGGCAAGCAGAACGCAGTGCGATTTTGGCTGTGTCCACTCACCCACGGGAGACGGGCAGGCAGGGCGCAGTGCCTATCTGGCTGTGTCCACTCGCCCAGGGGAGACGGGCAGGCAGGGCGCAGTGTGGATCTGGCTGTGTCCACTCACCCACGGGAGACGGGCAGGCAGGGCGCAGTGCGGATCTGGCTGTGTCCACTCACCCACGGGAGACGGGCAGGCAGGGCGCAGTGCGGATCCGGCTGTGTCCACTCACCCACGGGAGATGGGCAGAGACGGTGCTGTGTGGATCTGGCTATGTCCACTGACCCACTGCAGACGGGCAGGCAGGGCGCAGTACGGATCTGGCTGTGTCCACTCACCCACGGCAGACGGTCAGGCAGGGCGCAGTGCGGATCTGGCTGTGTCCACTCACCCACGCAGACGGGCAGGCAGGGCGCGGTGCGGATCTGGCTGTGTCCACTCGCCCACGGGAGACGGTTAGGCAGGGCGCAGTGCGGATATGGCTGTGTCTACTCACCCACGGCAGGCGGTCAGGCAGGGCGCAGTGCGGATCTGGCTGTGTCCACTCACCCACGGCTGACGGTCAGGCAGGGCGCAGTGCGGATCTGGCTGTGTCCACTCACCCAAAGCAGGCGGTCAGGCAGGGCGCAGTGTGGATCCGGCTGTGTCCACGCACCCACAGCAGGCGATCAGCCACGGCGCAGTGCGGATCTGGCTGTGTCCACTCACCCACGGCAGGTGGTCAGGCAGGGCGTAGTGCGGATCTGGCTGTGTCCACTCACCCACGGCAGGCGGGCAGGCAGGGTGCAGTGTGGATTTGGCTGTGTCCACTCACCCACGGCAGACGGTCAGGCAGGGCGCAGTGCGGATCTGGCTGTGTCCACTCACCCACGGCAGACGGGTAGGCAGGGCGCAGTGCGGATCTGGCTGTGTCCACTCGCCCACGGGAGACGGGCAGGCAGGGCGCAGTGCGGATCTGGCTGTGTCCACTCGCCCACGGGAGACGGGCAGGCAGGGCGCAGTGCGGATCTGGCTGTGTCTAATCACCCACGGCAGGCGGTCAGGCAGGGCACAGTGCGGATCTGGCTGTGTCCACTCATTCACGGCAGACGGTCAGGCCGGGCACAGTGCGGATCTGGCTGTGTCCACTCACCCACGGCAGGCAGTCAGGCAGGGCGCAGTGCGGATCTGGCTGTGTCCACTAACCCACGGCAGGCGGGCAGGCAGGGCGCAGTGTGGATCTGGCTGTGTCCACTCACCAACGGCAGACGGTCAGGCAGGGCGCAGTGCGGATCTGGCTGTGTCGACTCACCCACGGCAGACGGGTAGGCAGGGCGCAGTGTGGATCTGGCTGTGTCCACTCGCCCACGGGAGACGGGCAGGCAGGGCGCAGTGCGGATCTGGCTGTGTCCACTCACCCACGGCAGGCGGTCAGGCAGGGCGCAGTGCGGATCCGGCTGTGTCCAATCACCCCCGGGAGATGGGCAGAGACGGTGCTGTGTGGATCTGGCTATGTCCACTGACCCACGGCAGACGGGCAGGCAGGGCGCAGTACGGATCTGGCTGTTTCCACTCACCCACGGCAGGCGGTCAGGCAGGGCGCAGTGCGGATGTGGCTGTGTCCACTCACCCATGGCAGACGGGTAGGCAGGGCGCAGTGCGGATCTGGCTGTGTCCACTCACCCACGGCAGACGGGTAGGCAGGGCGCAGTGCGGATCTGGCTGTGTCCACTCGCCCACGGGAGACGGGCAGGCAGGGCGCAGTGCGGATCTGGCTCTGTCTAATCACCCACGGCAGGCGGTCAGGCAGGGCGCAGTGCGGATCTGGCTGTGTCCACTCATTCACGGCAGACGGTCAGGCAGGGCACAGTGCGGATCTGGCTGTGTCCACTCACCCACGGCAGGCAGTCAGGCAGGGCGCAGTGCGGATCTGGCTGTGTCCACTAACCCACGGCAGGCGGGCAGGCAGGGCGCAGTGTGGATCTGGCTGTGTCCACTCACCACCGGCAGACGGTCAGGCAGGGCGCAGTGCGGATCTGGCTGTGTCGACTCACCCACGGCAGACGGGTAGGCAGGGCGCAGTGTGGATCTGGCTGTGTCCACTCGCCCACGGGAGACGGGCAGGCAGGGCGCAGTGCGGATCTGGCTGTGTCCACTCACCCACGGCAGGCGGTCAGGCAGGGCGCAGTGCGGATCCGGCTGTGTCCAATCACCCCCGGGAGATGGGCAGAGACGGTGCTATGTGGATCTGGCTATGTCCACTGACCCACGGCAGACGGGCAGGCAGGGCGCAGTACGGATCTGGCTGTTTCCACTCACCCACGGCAGGCGGTCAGGCAGGGCGCAGTGCGGATCTGGCTGTGTCCACTCGCCCACGGGAGACGGGCAGGCAGGGCGCAGTGCGGATCTGGCTGTGTCCACTCGCCCACGGGAGACGGGCAGGCAGGGCGCAGTGCGGATCTGGCTGTGTCCACTCACCCACGACAGGCGGTCAGGCAGGGCGCAGTGCGGATATGGCTGTGTCCACTCACAAACTGCAGACGGTCAGGCAGGGCGCAGTGTGGATCTGGCTGTGTCCACTCACCCACGGGAGAAGGGCAGGCAGGGCGCAGTGCGGATCTGGCTGTGTCCACTCACCCACGGGAGACGGGTAGGCAAGGCGCAATGCGGATCTGGCTGTGTCCACTCACCCACGGGAGACGGGCAGAGACGGTGCTGTGTGGATCTGGCTATGTCCACTGACCCACGGCAGAAGGGCAGGCAGGGCGCAGTACGGAGCTGGCTGAGTCCACTCACCTACGGCAGGTGGTCAGGCAGGGTGCAGTGTGGATCTGGCTGTGTCCATTCACCCACGGGAGACGGGCAGGCAGGGCGCAGTGCTGATCTGGCTGTGTCCACTCACCCACGGGAGACGGGCAGGCAGGGCGCAGTGCGATCTGGCTGTGTCCACTCGCCCACGGGAGACGGGCAGGCAGGGCGCAGTGCGGATCTGGCTGTGTCCACTCGCCCACGGTAGACGGGCAGGCAGGGCGCAGTGCGGATCTGGCTGTGTCCACTCGCCCACGGGAGACGGGTAGGCAGGGCGCAGTGCGGATCCGGCTGTGTCCACTCACCCTCGGGAGATGGGCAGAGACGGTGCTGTGTGGATCTGGCTATGTCCACTGACCCACGGCAGACGGGAAGGCAGGGCGCAGTACGGATCTGGCTGTGTCCACTCACCCACGGCAGGCGGTCAGGCAGGGCGCAGTACGGATCTGGCTGTGTCCATGCACCCACGGCAGGCGGTCAGGCATGGTGCAGTGCGGATCTGGCTGTGTCCACTCACCCAAGGGAGACGGGCAGGCAGGGCACAGTGCGGATCTGGCTGTGTCCACTCACCCACGGCAGACGGGCAGGCAGGGCGCAGTGCGGATCTGGCTGTGTCCAATCACCCACGGGAGACGGGCAAGCAGAACGCAGTGCGATTTTGGCTGTGTCCACTCACCCACGGGAGACGGGCAGGCAGGGCGCAGTGCCTATCTGGCTGTGTCCACTCGCCCAGGGGAGACGGGCAGGCAGGGCGCAGTGTGGATCTGGCTGTGTCCACTCACCCACGGGAGACGGGCAGGCAGGGCGCAGTGCGGATCTGGCTGTGTCCACTCACCCACGGGAGACGGGCAGGCAGGGCGCAGTGCGGATCCGGCTGTGTCCACTCACCCACGGGAGATGGGCAGAGACGGTGCTGTGTGGATCTGGCTATGTCCACTGACCCACTGCAGACGGGCAGGCAGGGCGCAGTACGGATCTGGCTGTGTCCACTCACCCACGGCAGACGGTCAGGCAGGGCGCAGTGCGGATCTGGCTGTGTCCACTCACCCACGGCAGACGGGCAGGCAGGGCGCGGTGCGGATCTGGCTGTGTCCACTCGCCCACGGGAGACGGTTAGGCAGGGCGCAGTGCGGATCTGGCTGTGTCTACTCACCCACGGCAGGCGGTCAGGCAGGGCGCAGTGCGGATCTGCCTGTGTCCACTCACCCACGGCTGACGGTCAGGCAGGGCGCAGTGCGGATCTGGCTGTGTCCACTCACCCAAAGCAGGCGGTCAGGCAGGGCGCAGTGTGGATCCGGCTGTGTCCACGCACCCACAGCAGGCGATCAGCCACGGCGCAGTGCGGATCTGGCTGTGTCCACTCACCCACGGCAGGTGGTCAGGCAGGGCGTAGTGCGGATCTGGCTGTGTCCACTCACCCACGGCAGGCGGGCAGGCAGGGTGCAGTGTGGATCTGGCTGTGTCCACTCACCCACGGCAGACGGTCAGGCAGGGCGCAGTGCGGATCTGGCTGTGTCCACTCACCCACGGCAGACGGGTAGGCAGGGCGCAGTGCGGATCTGGCTGTGTCCACTCGCCCACGGGAGACGGGCAGGCAGGGCGCAGTGCGGATCTGGCTGTGTCCACTCGCCCACGGGAGACGGGCAGGCAGGGCGCAGTGCGGATCTGGCTGTGTCTAATCACCCACGGCAGGCGGTCAGGCAGGGCACAGTGCGGATCTGGCTGTGTCCACTCATTCACGGCAGACGGTCAGGCCGGGCACAGTGCGGATCTGGCTGTGTCCACTCACCCACGGCAGGCAGTCAGGCAGGGCGCAGTGCGGATCTGGCTGTGTCCACTAACCCACGGCAGGCGGGCAGGCAGGGCGCAGTGTGGATCTGGCTGTGTCCACTCACCCACGGCAGGCGGTCAGGCAGGGCGCAGTGCGGATCCGGCTGTGTCCAATCACCCCCGGGAGATGGGCAGAGACGGTGCTGTGTGGATCTGGCTATGTCCACTGACCCACGGCAGACGGGCAGGCAGGGCGCAGTACGGATCTGGCTGTTTCCACTCACCCACGGCAGGCGGTCAGGCAGGGCGCAGTGCGGATGTGGCTGTGTCCACTCACCCACGGCAGACGGGTAGGCAGGGCGCAGTGCGGATCTGGCTGTGTCCACTCACCCACGGCAGACGGGTAGGCAGGGCGCAGTGCGGATCTGGCTGTGTCCACTCGCCCACGGGAGACGGGCAGGCAGGGCGCAGTGCGGATCTGGCTGTGTCTAATCACCCACGGCAGGCGGTCAGGCAGGGCGCAGTGCGGATCTGGCTGTGTCCACTCATTCACGGCAGACGGTCAGGCAGGGCACAGTGCGGATCTGGCTGTGTCCACTCACCCACGGCAGGCAGTCAGGCAGGGCGCAGTGCGGATCTGGCTGTGTCCACTAACCCACGGCAGGCGGGCAGGCAGGGCGCAGTGTGGATCTGGCTGTGTCCACTCACCAACGGCAGACGGTCAGGCAGGGCGCAGTGCGGATCTGGCTGTGTCGACTCACCCACGGCAGACGGGTAGGCAGGGCGCAGTGTGGATCTGGCTGTGTCCACTCGCCCACGGGAGACGGGCAGGCAGGGCGCAGTGCGGATCTGGCTGTGTCCACTCACCCACGGCAGGCGGTCAGGCAGGGCGCAGTGCGGATCCGGCTGTGTCCAATCACCCCCGGGAGATGGGCAGAGACGGTGCTGTGTGGATGTGGCTGTGTCCACTCACCCACGGCAGACGGTCAGGCAGGGCGCAGTGCGGATCTGGCTGTGTCCACTCGCCCACGGGAGACGGGCAGGCAGGGCGCAGTGCGGATCTGGCTGTGTCCACTCACCCACGGCAGGCGGTCAGGCAGGGCGCAGTGCGGATCCGGCTGTGTCCAATCACCCCCGGGAGATGGGCAGAGACGGTGCTGTGTGGATCTGGCTGTGTCCACTCACCCACGGCAGACGGTCAGGCAGGGCGCAGTGCGGATCTGGCTGTGTCCACTCACCCACGGCAGACGGGCAGGCAGGGCGCGGTGCGGATCTGGCTGTGTCCACTCGCCCACGGGAGACGGTTAGGCAGGGCGCAGTGCGGATCTGGCTGTGTCTACTCACCCACGGCAGGCGGTCAGGCAGGGCGCAGTGCGGATCTGGCTGTGTCCACTCACCCACGGCTGACGGTCAGGCAGGGCGCAGTGCGGATCTGGCTGTGTCCACTCACCCAAAGCAGGCGGTCAGGCAGGGCGCAGTGTGGATCCGGCTGTGTCCACGCACCCACAGCAGGCGATCAGCCACGGCGCAGTGCGGATCTGGCTGTGTCCACTCACCCACGGCAGGTGGTCAGGCAGGGCGTAGTGCGGATCTGGCTGTGTCCACTCACCCACGGCAGGCGGGCAGGCAGGGTGCAGTGTGGATCTGGCTGTGTCCACTCACCCACGGCAGACGGTCAGGCAGGGCGCAGTGCGGATCTGGCTGTGTCCACTCACCCACGGCAGACGGGTAGGCAGGGCGCAGTGCGGATCTGGCTGTGTCCACTCGCCCACGGGAGACGGGCAGGCAGGGCGCAGTGCGGATCTGGCTGTGTCCACTCGCCCACGGGAGACGGGCAGGCAGGGCGCAGTGCGGATCTGGCTGTGTCTAATCACCCACGGCAGGCGGTCAGGCAGGGCACAGTGCGGATCTGGCTGTGTCCACTCATTCACGGCAGACGGTCAGGCCGGGCACAGTGCGGATCTGGCTGTGTCCACTCACCCACGGCAGGCAGTCAGGCAGGGCGCAGTGCGGATCTGGCTGTGTGCACTAACCCACGGCAGGCGGGCAGGCAGGGCGCAGTGTGGATCTGGCTGTGTCCACTCACCCACGGCAGGCGGTCAGGCAGGGCGCAGTGCGGATCCGGCTGTGTCCAATCACCCCCGGGAGATGGGCAGAGACGGTGCTGTGTGGATCTGGCTATGTCCACTGACCCACGGCAGACGGGCAGGCAGGGCGCAGTACGGATCTGGCTGTTTCCACTCACCCACGGCAGGCGGTCAGGCAGGGCGCAGTGCGGATGTGGCTGTGTCCACTCACCCACGGCAGACGGGTAGGCAGGGCGCAGTGCGGATCTGGCTGTGTCCACTCACCCACGGCAGACGGGTAGGCAGGGCGCAGTGCGGATCTGGCTGTGTCCACTCGCCCACGGGAGACGGGCAGGCAGGGCGCAGTGCGGATCTGGCTGTGTCTAATCACCCACGGCAGGCGGTCAGGCAGGGCGCAGTGCGGATCTGGCTGTGTCCACTCATTCACGGCAGACGGTCAGGCAGGGCACAGTGCGGATCTGGCTGTGTCCACTCACCCACGGCAGGCAGTCAGGCAGGGCGCAGTGCGGATCTGGCTGTGTCCACTAACCCACGGCAGGCGGGCAGGCAGGGCGCAGTGTGGATCTGGCTGTGTCCACTCACCAACGGCAGACGGTCAGGCAGGGCGCAGTGCGGATCTGGCTGTGTCGACTCACCCACGGCAGACGGGTAGGCAGGGCGCAGTGTGGATCTGGCTGTGTCCACTCGCCCACGGGAGACGGGCAGGCAGGGCGCAGTGCGGATCTGGCTGTGTCCACTCACCCACGGCAGGCGGTCAGGCAGGGCGCAGTGCGGATCCGGCTGTGTCCAATCACCCCCGGGAGATGGGCAGAGACGGTGCTGTGTGGATCTGGCTATGTCCACTGACCCACGGCAGACGGGCAGGCAGGGCGTAGTGCGGATCTGGCTGTGTCCACTCACCCACGGCAGGCGGTCAGGCAGGGCGTAGTGCGGATCTGGCTGTGTCCACTCACCCACGGCTGGCGGTCAGGCAGGGCGCAGTGCGGATCTGGCTATGTCTACGCACCCACGGCAGGCGGTCAGCCAGGGCGCAGTGAGGATCTGGCTGTGTCCACTGACCCACGGCAGATGGGCAGGCAGGGCGCAGTACGGATCTGGCTGTGTCCACTCACCCACGGCAGGCGGTCAGGCAGGGCGCAGTGCGGATCTGCCTGTGTCCACTCACCCACGGCAGCCGGTCAGGCAGGGCGTAGTACGGATCTGGCTGTGTCCAGGCACCCACGGCAGACGGGCAGGCAGGGCGCAGTGCGGATCCGGCTGTGTCCACTCACCCACGGGAGATGGGCAGAGACGGTGCTGTGTGGATCTGGCTATGTCCACTGACCCACGGCAGACGGGCAGGCAGGGCGCAGTACGGATCTAGCTGTGTCCACTCACCCACGGCAGGCCGTCAGGCAGGGCGTAGTGCGGATCTGGCTGTGTCCACTAACCCACGGCAGGCGGTCAGGCAGGGCGCAGTGCGGATCTGGCTGTGTCCAATCACCCACGGCAGGCGGTCAGGCAGGGCGCAGTGTGGATCTGGCTGTGTCCACTCACCCATGGCAGGCGGTCAGGCAGGGCGCAGTGGGGATCTGGCTGTGTCCACTCACCCACGGCTGACGGTCAGGCAGGGCGCAGTGCGGATCTGGCTGTGTCCACTCACCCACGGCAGGCGGTCAGGCAGGGCGCAGTGTGGATCCGGCTGTGTCCACGCACCCACAGCAGGCGATCAGCCAGGGCGCAGTGCGGATCTGGCTGTGTCCACTCACCCACGGCAGGCGGTCAGGCAGGGTGCAGTGCGGATCCGGCTGTGTCCACTCTCCCACGGGAGACGGGCAGGCAGGGCACAGTGCGGATCTGGCTGTGTCCACTCACCCATGGGAGACGGGCAGGCAGGGCGCAGTGCGGATCTGGCTGTGTCCACTCACCCACGGGAGACGGGCAGGCAGGGCGCAGTGCGATTTTGGCTGTGTCCACTTACCCACGGGAGACGGGCAGGCAGGGCGCAGCGCCTATCTGGCTGTGTCCACTCGCCCACGGGAGACGGGCAGGCAGGGCGCAGTTTGGATCTGGCTGTGTCCACTCACCCACGGCAGGCGGTCAGGCAGGGCGCAGTGCGGATCTGGCTGTGTCCACTCATTCACGGCAGACGGTCAGGCAGGGCACAGTGCGGATCAGGCTGTGTCCACTCACCCACGGCAGGCGGTCAGGCAGGGCGCAGTGCGGATCTGGCTGTGTCCACGCACCCACAGCAGGCGGTCAGCCAGGGCGCAGTGCGGATCTGGCTGTGTCCACTCACCCACGGCAGACGGTCAGCCAGGGCGCAGTACGGATCTGGCTGTGTCCACTCACCCACGGCAGGCGGTCAGGCAGGGCGCAGTGTGGATCCGGCTGTGTCCACGCACCCACAGCAGGCGATCAGCCAGGGCGCAGTGCGGATCTGGCTGTGTCCACTCACCCACGACAGGTGGTCAGGCAGGGCGTAGTGCGGATCTGGCTGTGTCCACTCACCCACGGCAGGCGGGCAGGCAGGGCGCAGTGTGGATCTGGCTGTGTCCACTCACCCACGGCAGACAGTCAGGCAGGGCGCAGTGCGGATCTGGCTGTGTCCACTCACCCACGGCAGACGGGTAGGCAGGGCGCAGTGCGGATCTGGCTGTGTCCACTCACCCACGGCAGACGGTCAGGCAGGGCGCAGTGCGGATCTGGCTGTGTCCACTCACCCACGGCAGACGGGCAGGCAGGGCGCGGTGCGGATCTGGCTGTGTCCACTCGCCCACGGGAGACGGTTAGGCACGGCGCAGTGCAGATCTGGCTGTGTCTACTCACCCACGGCAGGTGGTCAGGCAGGGCGCAGTGCGGATCTGGCTGTGTCCACTCACCCACGGCTGAAGGTCAGGCAGGGCGCAGTGCGGATCTGGCTGTGTCCACTCACCCAAAGCAGGCGGTCAGGCAGGGCGCAGTGTGGATCCGGCTGTGTCCACGCACCCACAGCAGGCGATCAGCCACGGCGCAGTGCGGATCTGGCTGTGTCCACTCACCCACGGCAGGTGGTCAGGCAGGGCGTAGTGCGGATCTGGCTGTGTCCACTCACCCACGGCAGGCGGGCAGGCAGGGTGCAGTGTGGATCTGGCTGTGTCCACTCACCCACGGCAGACGGTCAGGCAGGGCGCAGTGCGGATCTGGCTGTGTCCACTCACCCACGGCAGACGGGTTGGCAGGGCGCAGTGCGGATCTGGCTGTGTCCACTCGCCCACGGGAGACGGGCAGGCAGGGCGCAGTGCGGATCTGGCTGTGTCCACTCGCCCACGGGAGACGGGCAGGCAGGGCGCAGTGCGGATCTGGCTGTGTCTAATCACCCACGGCAGGCGGTCAGGCAGGGCACAGTGCGGATCTGGCTGTGTCCACTCATTCACGGCAGACGGTCAGGCCGGGCACAGTGCGGATCTGGCTGTGTCCACTCACCCACGGCAGGCAGTCAGGCAGGGCGCAGTGCGGATCTGGCTGTGTCCACTAACCCACGGCAGGCGGGCAGGCAGGGCGCAGTGTGGATCTGGCTGTGTCCACTCACCAACGGCAGACGGTCAGGCAGGGCGCAGTGCGGATCTGGCTGTGTCGACTCACCCACGGCAGACGGGTAGGCAGGGCGCAGTGTGGATCTGGCTGTGTCCACTCGCCCACGGGAGACGGGCAGGCAGGGCGCAGTGCGGATCTGGCTGTGTCCACTCACCCACGGCAGGCGGTCAGGCAGGGCGCAGTGCGGATCCGGCTGTGTCCAATCACCCCCGGGAGATGGGCAGAGACGGTGCTGTGTGGATCTGGCTATGTCCACTGACCCACGGCAGACGGGCAGGCAGGGCGCAGTACGGATCTGGCTGTTTCCACTCACCCACGGCAGGCGGTCAGGCAGGGCGCAGTGCGGATGTGGCTGTGTCCACTCACCCACGGCAGACGGGTAGGCAGGGCGCAGTGCGGATCTGGCTGTGTCCACTCACCCACGGCAGACGGGTAGGCAGGGCGCAGTGCGGATCTGGCTGTGTCCACTCGCCCACGGGAGACGGGCAGGCAGGGCGCAGTGCGGATCTGGCTGTGTCTAATCACCCACGGCAGGCGGTCAGGCAGGGCGCAGTGCGGATCTGGCTGTGTCCACTCATTCACGGCAGACGGTCAGGCAGGGCACAGTGCGGATCTGGCTGTGTCCACTCACCCACGGCAGGCAGTCAGGCAGGGCGCAGTGCGGATCTGGCTGTGTCCACTAACCCACGGCAGGCGGGCAGGCAGGGCGCAGTGTGGATCTGGCTGTGTCCACTCACCAACGGCAGACGGTCAGGCAGGGCGCAGTGCGGATCTGGCTGTGTCGACTCACCCACGGCAGACGGGTAGGCAGGGCGCAGTGTGGATCTGGCTGTGTCCACTCGCCCACGGGAGACGGGCAGGCAGGGCGCAGTGCGGATCTGGCTGTGTCCACTCACCCACGGCAGGCGGTCAGGCAGGGCGCAGTGCGGATCCGGCTGTGTCCAATCACCCCCGGGAGATGGGCAGAGACGGTGCTGTGTGGATCTGGCTATGTCCACTGACCCACGGCAGACGGGCAGGCAGGGCGTAGTGCGGATCTGGCTGTGTCCACTCACCCACGGCAGGCGGTCAGGCAGGGCGTAGTGCGGATCTGGCTGTGTCCACTCACCCACGGCTGGCGGTCAGGCAGGGCGCAGTGCGGATCTGGCTATGTCTACGCACCCACGGCAGGCGGTCAGCCAGGGCGCAGTGAGGATCTGGCTGTGTCCACTGACCCACGGCAGATGGGCAGGCAGGGCGCAGTACGGATCTGGCTGTGTCCACTCACCCACGGCAGGCGGTCAGGCAGGGCGCAGTGCGGATCTGCCTGTGTCCACTCACCCACGGCAGCCGGTCAGGCAGGGCGTAGTGCGGATCTGGCTGTGTCCAGGCACCCACGGCAGACGGGCAGGCAGGGCGCAGTGCGGATCCGGCTGTGTCCACTCACCCACGGGAGATGGGCAGAGACGGTGCTGTGTGGATCTGGCTATGTCCACTGACCCACGGCAGACGGGCAGGCAGGGCGCAGTACGGATCTAGCTGTGTCCACTCACCCACGGCAGGCCGTCAGGCAGGGCGTAGTGCGGATCTGGCTGTGTCCACTCACCCACGGCAGGCGGTCAGGCAGGGCGCAGTGCGGATCTGGCTGTGTCCACTCACCCACGGCAGGCGGTCAGGCAGGGCGCAGTGTGGATCTGGCTGTGTCCACTCACCCATGGCAGGCGGTCAGGCAGGGCGCAGTGGGGATCTGGCTGTGTCCACTCACCCACGGCTGACGGTCAGGCAGGGCGCAGTGCGGATCTGGCTGTGTCCACTCACCCACGGCAGGCGGTCAGGCAGGGCGCAGTGTGGATCCGGCTGTGTCCACGCACCCACAGCAGGCGATCAGCCAGGGCGCAGTGCGGATCTGGCTGTGTCCACTCACCCACGGCAGGCGGTCAGGCAGGGTGCAGTGCGGATCCGGCTGTGTCCACTCTCCCACGGGAGACGGGCAGGCAGGGCACAGTGCGGATCTGGCTGTGTCCACTCACCCATGGGAGACGGGCAGGCAGGGCGCAGTGCGGATCTGGCTGTGTCCACTCACCCACGGGAGACGGGCAGGCAGGGCGCAGTGCGATTTTGGCTGTGTCCACTTACCCACGGGAGACGGGCAGGCAGGGCGCAGCGCCTATCTGGCTGTGTCCACTCGCCCACGGGAGACGGGCAGGCAGGGCGCAGTTTGGATCTGGCTGTGTCCACTCACCCACGGCAGGCGGTCAGGCAGGGCGCAGTGCGGATCTGGCTGTGTCCACTCATTCACGGCAGACGGTCAGGCAGGGCACAGTGCGGATCAGGCTGTGTCCACTCACCCACGGCAGGCGGTCAGGCAGGGCGCAGTGCGGATCTGGCTGTGTCCACGCACCCACAGCAGGCGGTCAGCCAGGGCGCAGTGCGGATCTGGCTGTGTCCACTCACCCACGGCAGACGGTCAGCCAGGGCGCAGTACGGATCTGGCTGTGTCCACTCACCCACGGCAGGCGGTCAGGCAGGGCGCAGTGTGGATCCGGCTGTGTCCACGCACCCACAGCAGGCGATCAGCCAGGGCGCAGTGCGGATCTGGCTGTGTCCACTCACCCACGACAGGTGGTCAGGCAGGGCGTAGTGCGGATCTGGCTGTGTCCACTCACCCACGGCAGGCGGGCAGGCAGGGCGCAGTGTGGATCTGGCTGTGTCCACTCACCCACGGCAGACAGTCAGGCAGGGCGCAGTGCGGATCTGGCTGTGTCCACTCACCCACGGCAGACGGGTAGGCAGGGCGCAGTGCGGATCTGGCTGTGTTCACTCACCCACGGGAGACGGGCAGGCAGGGCGCAGTACGGATCTGGCTGTGTCTACTCACCCACGGCAGGCGGTCAGGCAGGGCGCAGTGCGGATCTGGCTGTGTCCACTCATTCACGGCAGACGGTCAGGCAGGGCACAGTGCGGATCTGGCTGTGTCCACTCACCCACGGCAGGCGGTCAGGCAGGGCGCAGTGCGGATCTGGTTGTGTCCACGCACCCACAGCAGGCGGTCAGCCAGGGCGCAGTGCGGATCTGGCTGTGTCCACTCACCCAGGGCAGGTGGTCAGGCAGGGCGTAGTGCGGATCTGGCTGTGTCCACTAACCCACGGCAGGCGGGCAGGCAGGGCGCAGTGTGGATCTGGCTGTGTCCACTCACCCACGGCAGGCGGTCAGGCAGGGCGTAGTGCGGATCTGGCTGTGTCCAGGCACCCACGGCAGACGGGCAGGCAGGGCGCAGTGCGGATCCGGCTGTGTCCACTCACCCACGGGATATGGTCAGAGACGGTGCTGTGTGGATCTGGCTATGTCCACTGACCCACGGCAGACGGGCAGGCAGGGCGCAGTACGGATCTAGCTGTGTCCACTCACCCACGGCAGGTGGTCAGGCAGGGCGTAGTGCGGATCTGGCTGTGTCCACTCACCCACGGCAGGCGGTCAGGCAGGGCGAAGTGCGGATCTGGCTGTGTCCACTCACCCACGGCAGGCGGTCAGGCAGGGCGCAGTGTGGATCTGGCTGTGTCCACTCACACATGGCAGGCGATCAGGCAGGAAGTAGTCGGATCTGGCTGTGTCCACTCACCCACGGCAGACGGGCAGCTAGGGCGCAGTGCGGATCCGGCTGTGTCCACTCACCCACGGGAGATGGGCAGAGACGGTGCTGTGTGGATCTGGCTATGTCCACTGACCCACGGCAGACGGGCAGGCAGGGCGCAGTACGGATCTGGCTGTGTCCACTCACCCACGGCAGGCGGTCAGGCAGGGTGCAGTGCGGATCTGGCTGTGTCCACTCTCCCACGGGAGACGGGCAGGCAGGGCACAGTGCGGATCTGGCTGTGTCCACTCACCCATGGGAGACGGGCAGGCAGGACGCAGTGCGGATCTGGCTGTGTCCACTCACCCACGGGAGACGGGCAGGCAGGGCGCAGTGCGATTTTGGCTGTGTCCACTCACCCACGGGAGACGGGCAGGCAGGGCGCAGCGCCTATCTGGCTGTGTCCACTCGCCCACGGGAGACGGGCAGGCAGGGCGCAGTTTGGATCTGGCTGTGTCCACTCACCCACGGCAGGCGGTCAAAAAGGGCGCAGTGCGGATCTGGCTGTGTCCACTCACCCACGGCAGGCGGTCAGGCAGGGTGCAATGCGGATCTGGCTATGTCCACTCACCCACGGGAGACGGGCTGGCAGGGCACAGTGCGGATCTGGCTGTGTTCACTCACCCACGGGAGACGGGCAGGCAGGGCGCAGTGCGGATCTGGCTGTGTCCACTCACCCCCGGGATACGGGCAGGCAGGGCGCAGTGCGATTTTGGCTGTGTCCACTCACCCACGGGAGACGGGCAGGCAGGGTGCAGTGCGTATCTGGCTGTGTCCACTCGCCCATGGGAGACGGGCAGGCATGGCGCAGTGCGGATATGGCTGTGTCCACTCGCCCACGGCAGGCGGTCAGGCAGGGCGCAGTGCGGATCTGGCTGTGTCCACTCACCCACAGCAGACGGGCAGGCAGGGCGCAGTGCGGATATGGCTGTGTCCACTCGCCCACGGCAGGCGGTCAGGCAGGGCGCAGTGCGGATCTGGCTGTGTCCACTCGCCCACGGGAGACGGGCAGGCAGGGCGCAGTGCGGATCTGGCTGTGTCCACTCACCCACGGCAGGCGGTCAGGCAGGGCGCAGTGCGGATATGGCTGTGTCCACTCACAAACGGCAGACGGTCAGGCAGGGCGCAGTGTGGATCTGGCTGTGTCCACTCACCCACGGGAGAAGGGCAGGCAGGGCGCAGTGCGGATCTGGCTGTGTCCACTCACCCACGGGAGACGGGTAGGCAAGGCGCAATGCGGATCTGGCTGTGTCCACTCACCCACGGGAGACGGGCAGAGACGGTGCTGTGTGGATCTGGCTATGTCCACTGACCCACGGCAGAAGGGCAGGCAGGGCGCAGTACGGAGCTGGCTGAGTCCACTCACCTACGGCAGGTGGTCAGGCAGGGTGCAGTGTGGATCTGGCTGTGTCCATTCACCCACGGGAGACGGGCAGGCAGGGCGCAGTGCTGATCTGGCTGTGTCCACTCACCCACGGGAGACGGGCAGGCAGGGCGCAGTGCGATCTGGCTGTGTCCACTCGCCCACGGGAGACGGGCAGGCAGGGCGCAGTGCGGATCTGGCTGTGTCCACTCGCCCACGGTAGACGGGCAGGCAGGGCGCAGTGCGGATCTGGCTGTGTCCACTCGCCCACGGGAGACGGGTAGGCAGGGCGCAGTGCGGATCCGGCTGTGTCCACTCACCCTCGGGAGATGGGCAGAGACGGTGCTGTGTGGATCTGGCTATGTCCACTGACCCACGGCAGACGGGAAGGCAGGGCGCAGTACGGATCTGGCTGTGTCCACTCACCCACGGCAGGCGGTGAGGCAGGGCGCAGTACGGATCTGGCTGTGTCCACTCACCCACGGCAGGCGGTCAGGCATGGTGCAGTGCGGATCTGGCTGTGTCCACTCACCCAAGGGAGACGGGCAGGCAGGGCAAAGTGCGGATCTGGCTGTGTCCACTCACCCACGGCAGACGGGCAAGCAGAACACAGTGCGATTTTGGCTGTGTCCACTCACCCACGGGAGACGGGCAGGCAGGGCGCAGTGCCTATCTGGCTGTGTCCACTCGCCCATGGGAGACGGAAAGGCAGGGCGCAGTGTGGATCTGGCTGTGTCCACTCACCCACGGGAGACGGGCAGGCAGGGCGCAGTGCGGATCTGGCTGTGTCCACTCACCCACGGGAGACGGGCAGGCAGGGCGCAGTGC
This sequence comes from Microcebus murinus, assembly GCF_040939455.1. Taxonomy (NCBI): domain Eukaryota; kingdom Metazoa; phylum Chordata; class Mammalia; order Primates; family Cheirogaleidae; genus Microcebus; species Microcebus murinus. Next base: position 30,401,497 of record NC_134125.1, on the reverse strand, counting down.
GGATCCGGCTGTGTCCACTCACCCACGGGAGATGGGCAGAGACGGTGCTGTGTGGATCTGGCTATGTCCACTGACCCACTGCAGACGGGCAGGCAGGGCGCAGTACGGATCTGGCTGTGTCCACTCACCAACGGCAGACGGTCAGGCAGGGCGCAGTGCGGATCTGGCTGTGTCCACTCGCCCACGGGAGACGGGCTGGCAGGGCGCAGTGCGGATGTGGCTGTGTCCACTCACCAACAGCAGACTGGCAGGCAGGGTGCAGTGCGGATATGGCTGTGTCCACTCGCCCACGGGAGACGGGCAGGCAGGGCACAGTGCGTATCTGGCTGTGTCTACTCACCCACGGCAGGCGGTCAGGCAGGGCGCAGTGCGGATCTGGCTGTGTCCACTCACCCACGGCTTACGGTCAGGCAGGGCGCAGTGCGGATCTGGCTGTGTCCACTCACCCAAAGCAGGCGGTCAGGCAGGGCGCAGTGTGGATCCGGCTGTGTCCACGCACACACAGCAGGCGATCAGCCACGGCGCAGTGCGGATCTGGCTGTGTCCACTCACCCATGGCAGGTGGTCAGGCAGGGCGTAGTGCGGATCTGGCTGTGTCCACTCACCCACGGCAGGCGGGCAGGCAGGGCGCAGTGTGGATCTGGCTGTGTCCACTCACCCACGGCAGACGGTCAGGCAGGGCGCAGTGCGGATCTGGCTGTGTCCACTCACCCACGGCAGACGGGTAGGCAGGGCGCAGTGCGGATCTGGCTGTGTCCACTCGCCCACGGGAGACGGGCAGGCAGGGCGCAGTGCGGATCTGGGTGTGTCTAATCACCCACGGCAGGCGGTGAGGCAGGGCGCAGTGCGGATCTGGCTGTGTCCACTCATTCACGGCAGACGGTCAGGCAGGGCAAAGTGCGGATCTGGCTGTGTCCACTCACCCACGGCAGGCAGTCAGGCAGGGCGCAGTGCGGATCTGGCTGTGTCCACTAACCCACGGCAGGCGGGCAGGCAGGGCGCAGTGTGGATCTGGCTGTGTCCACTCACCAACGGCAGACGGTCAGGCAGGGCGCAGTGCGGATCTGGCTGTGTCGACTCACCCACGGCAGACGGGTAGGCAGGGCGCAGTGTGGATCTGGCTGTGTCCACTCGCCCACGGGAGACGGGCAGGCAGGGCGCAGTGCGGATCTGGCTGTGTCCACTCACCCACGGCAGACGGTCAGGCAGGGCGCAGTGCGGATCCGGCTGTGTCCAATCACCCCCGGGAGATGGGCAGAGACGGTGCTGTGTGGATCTGGCTATGTCCACTGACCCACGGCAGACGGGCAGGCAGGGCGCAGTACGGATCTGGCTGTTTCCACTCACCCACGGCAGGCGGTCAGGCAGGGCGCAGTGCGGATCTGGCTGTGTCCACTCACCCACGGCAGGCGGTCAGGCAGGGCGTAGTGCGGATCTGGCTGTGTCCACTCACCCACGGCTGGCGGTCAGGCAGGGCGCAGTGCGGATCTGGCTATGTCTACGCACCCACGGAAGGCGGTCAGCCAGGGCGCAGTGAGGATCTGGCTGTGTCCACTGACCCACGGCAGATGGGCAGGCAGGGCGCAGTACGGATCTGGCTGTGTCCACACACCCACGGCAGACGGGCAGGCAGGGCGCAGTGCGGATCTGGCTGTGTCCACTCACCCACGGGAGACGGGCAAGCAGAACGCAGTGCGATTTTGGCTGTGTCCACTCACCCACGGGAGACGGGCAGACAGGGCGCAGTGCCTATCTGGCTGTGTCCACTCGCCCATGGGAGACGGGCAGGCAGGGCGCAGTGTGGATCTGGCTGTGTCCACTCACCCACGGGAGACGGGCAGGCAGGGCGCAGTGCGGATCTGGCTGTGTCCACTCACCCACGGGAGACGGGCAGGCAGGGCGCAGTGCGGATCCGGCTGTGTCCACTCACCCACGGAAGATGGGCAGAGACGGTGCTGTGTGGATCTGGCTATGTCCACTGACCCACTGCAGACGGGCAGGCAGGGCGCAGTACGGATCTGGCTGTGTCCACTCACCCACGGCAGACGGTCAGGCAGGGCGCAGTGCGGATCTGGCTGTGTCCACTCACCCACGGCAGACGGGCAGGCAGGGCGCGATGCGGATCTGGCTGTGTCCACTCGCCCACGGGAGACGGGCAGGCAGGGCGCAGTGCGGATGTGGCTGTGTCCACTCACCAACAGCAGACTGGCAGGCAGGGTGCAGTGCGGATATGGCTGTGTCCAATCGCCCACGGGAGACGGGCAGGCAGGGCGCAGTGCGGATCTGGCTGTGTCTACTCACCCACGGCAGGCGGTCAGGCAGGGCGCAGTGCGGATATGGCTGTGTCCACTCACCCACGGCTGACGGTCAGGCAGGGCGCAGTGCGGATCTGGCTGTGTCCACTCACCCAAAGCAGGCGGTCAGGCAGGGCGCAGTGTGGATCCGGCTGTGTCCACGCACCCACAGCAGGCGATCAGCCATGGCGCAGTGCGGATCTGGCTGTGTCCACTCACCCACGGCAGGTGGTCAGGCAGGGCGTAGTGCGGATCTGGCTGTGTCCACTCACCCACGGCAGGCGGGCAGGCAGGGCGCAGTGCGGATCTGGCTGTGTCCACTCGCCCACGGGAGACGGGCAGGCAGGGCGCAGTGCGGATCTGGCTGTGTCTAATCACCCACGGCAGGCGGTCAGGCAGGGCGCAGTGCGGATCTGGCTGTGTCCACTCATTCACGGCAGACGGTCAGGCAGGGCACAGTGCGGATCTGGCTGTGTCCACTCACCCACGGCAGGCAGTCAGGCAGGGCGCAGTGCGGATCTGGCTGTGTCCACTAACCCACGGCAGGCGGGCAGGCAGGGCGCAGTGTGGATCTGGCTGTGTCCACTCACCAACGGCAGACGGTCAGGCAGGGCGCAGTGCGGATCTGGCTGTGTCGACTCACCCACGGCAGACGGGTAGGCAGGGCGCAGTGTGGATCTGGCTGTGTCCACTCGCCCACGGGAGACGGGCAGGCAGGGCGCAGTGCGGATCTGGCTGTGTCCACTCACCCACGGCAGGCGGTCAGGAAGGGCGCAGTGCGGATCCGGCTGTGTCCAATCACCCCCGGGAGATGGGCAGAGACGGTGCTGTGTGGATCTGAATATGTCCACTGACCCACGGCAGACCGGCAGGCAGGGCGCAGTACGGATCTGGCTGTTTCCACTCACCCACGGCAGGCGGTCAGGCAGGGCGCAGTGCGGATCTGGCTGTGTCCACTCACCCACGGCAGGCGGTCAGGCAGGGCGTAGTGCGGATCTGGCTGTGTCCACTCACCCACGGCTGGCGGTCAGGCAGGGCGCAGTGCGGATCTGGCTATGTCTACGCACACACGGCAGGCGGTCAGCCAGGGCGCAGTGAGGATCTGGCTGTGTCCACTGACCCACGGCAGATGGGCAGGCAGGGCGCAGTACGGATCTGGCTGTGTCCACTCACCCACGGCAGGCGGTCAGGCAGGGCGCAGTGCGGATCTGCCTGTGTCCACTCACCCACGGCAGGCGGTCAGGCAGGGCGTAGTGCGGATCTGGCTGTGTCCAGGCACCCACGGCAGACGGGCAGGCAGGGCGCAGTGCGGATCCGGCTGTGTCCACTCACCCACGGGAGATGGGCAGAGACGGTGCTGTGTGGATCTGGCTATGTCCACTGACCCACGGCAGACGGGCAGGCAGGGCGCAGTACGGATCTAGCTGTGTACACTCACCCACGGCAGGCCGTCAGGCAGGGCGTAGTGCGGATCTGGCTGTGTCCACTCACCCACGGCAGGCGGTCAGGCAGGGCGCAGTGCGGATCTGGCTGTGTCCACTCACCCACGGCAGGCAGTCAGGCAGGGCGCAGTGTGGATCTGGCTGTGTCCACTCACCCATGGCAGGCGGTCAGGCAGGGCGCAGTGCGGATCTGGCTGTGTCCACTCACCCACGGCTGACGGTCAGGCAGGGCGCAGTGCGGATCTGGCTGTGTCCACTCACCCACGGCAGGCGGTCAGGCAGGGCGCAGTGTGGATCCGGCTGTGTCCACGCACCCACAGCAGGCGATCAGCCAGGGCGCAGTGCGGATCTGGCTGTGTCCACTCACCCACGGCAGGCGGTCAGGCAGGGTGCAGTGCGGATCCGGCTGTGTCCACTCTCCCACGGGAGACGGGCAGGCAGGGCACAGTGCGGATCTGGCTGTGTCCACTCACCCATGGGAGACGGGCAGGCAGGGCGCAGTGCGGATCTGGCTGTGTCCACGCACCCACAGCAGGCGGTCAGCCAGGGCGCAGTGCGGATCTGGCTGTGTCCACTCACCCAGGGCAGGTGGTCAGGCAGGGCGTAGTGCGGATCTGGCTGTGTCCACTAACCCACGGCAGGCGGGCAGGCAGGGCGCAGTGTGGATCTGGCTGTGTCCACTCACCCACGGCAGGCGGTCAGGCAGGGCGTAGTGCGGATCTGGCTGTGTCCAGGCACCCACGGCAGACGGGCAGGCAGGGCGCAGTGCGGATCCGGCTGTGTCCACTCACCCACGGGATATGGTCAGAGACGGTGCTGTGTGGATCTGGCTATGTCCACTGACCCACGGCAGACGGGCAGGCAGGGCGCAGTACGGATCTAGCTGTGTCCACTCACCCACGGCAGGTGGTCAGGCAGGGCGTAGTGCGGATCTGGCTGTGTCCACTCACCCACGGCAGGCGGTCAGGCAGGGCGAAGTGCGGATCTGGCTGTGTCCACTCACCCACGGCAGGCGGTCAGGCAGGGCGCAGTGTGGATCTGGCTGTGTCCACTCACCCATGGCAGGCGATCAGGCAGGAAGTAGTCGGATCTGGCTGTGTCCACTCACCCACGGCAGACGGGCAGCTAGGGCGCAGTGCGGATCCGGCTGTGTCCACTCACCCACGGGAGATAGGCAGAGACGGTGCTGTGTGGATCTGGCTATGTCCACTGACCCACGGCAGACGGGCAGGCAGGGCGCAGTACGGATCTGGCTGTGTCCACTCACCCACGGCAGGCGGTCAGGCAGGGTGCAGTGCGGATCTGGCTGTGTCCACTCTCCCACGGGAGACGGGCAGGCAGGGCACAGTGCGGATCTGGCTGTGTCCACTCACCCATGGGAGACGGGCAGGCAGGGCGCAGTGCGGATCTGGCTGTGTCCACTCACCCACGGGAGACGGGCAGGCAGGGCGCAGTGCGATTTTGGCTGTGTCCACTCACCCACGGGAGACGGGCAGGCAGGGCGCAGCGCCTATCTGGCTGTGTCCACTCGCCCACGGGAGACGGGCAGGCAGGGCGCAGTTTGGATCTGGCTGTGTCCACTCACCCACGGCAGGCGGTCAAAAAGGGCGCAGTGCGGATCTGGCTGTGTCCACTCATTCACGGCAGACGGTCAGGCAGGGCACAGTGCGGATCTGGCTGTGTCCACTCACCCACGGCAGGCGGTCAGGCAGGGCGCAGTGCGGATCTGGCTGTGTCCACGCACCCACAGCAGGCGGTCAGCCAGGGCGCAGTGCGGATCTGGCTGTGTCCACTCACCCACGGCAGACGGTCAGGCAGGGCGCAGTACGGATCTGGCTGTGTCCACTCACCCACGGCAGACGGGCAAGCAGGGCTCAGTGGGGATCTGGCTGTGTCCACTCGCCCACGGGAGACGGGCAGGCAGGGCGCAGTGCGGATCTGGCTGTGTCCACTCACCCACGGCAGGCGGTCAGGCAGGGCGCTGTGCGGATATGGCTGTGTCCATACACCCACGGCAGACGGTCAGGCAGGGCGCAGTGCGGATCTGGCTGTGTCCACTCACCCACGGGAGACGGGCAGGCAGGGCGCAGTGTGGATCTGGCTGTGTCCACTCACCCACGGGAGACGGGTAGGCAAGGCGCAGTGCGGATCTGGCTGTGTCCACTCACCTACGGGAGACGGGCAGAGACGGTGCTGTGTGGATCTGGCTATGTCCACTGACCCACGGCAGACGGGCAGGCAGGGAGCAGTACGGAGCTGGCTGAGTCCACTCACCCACGGCAGGCGGTCAGGCAGGGTGCAGTGTTGATCTGGCTGTGTCCATTCACCCACGGGAGACGGGCAGGCAGGGCGCAGTGCTGATCTGTCTGTGTCCACTCACCCACGGGAGACGGGCAGGCAGGGCACAGTGCGGTTTTGGCTGTGTCCACTCGCCCACGGGAGATGGGCAGGCAGGGCGCAGTGCGGATCTGGTTGTGTCCACTCGCCCACGGGAGACGGGCAGGCAGGGCGCAGTGCGGATCTGGCTGTGTCCACTCGCCCACGGGAGACGGGCAGGCATGGCGCAGTGCGGATCCGGCTGTGTCCACTCACCCACGGGAGATGGGCAGAGACGGAGCTGTGTGGATCTGGCTATGTCCACTGACCCACGGCACACGGGAAGGCAGGGCGCAGTACGGATCTGGCTGTGTCCACTCACCCACGGCAGGCGGTCAGGCAGGGCGCAGTACGGATCTGGCTGTGTCCACTCACCCACGGCAGGCGGTCAGGCAGGGTGCAGTGCGGATCTGGCTGTGTCCACTCGCCCATGGGAGACGGGCAGGCAGGGCGCAGTGGGGATCTGGCTGTGTCCACTCACCTTCGGGAGACGGGTATGCAGGGCGCACTGCGGATCTGGCTGTGTCCACTCACCCACGGGAGACGGGCAGGCAGGGCGCAGTGCGGATCCGGCTGTGTCCACTCACCCACGGGAGATGGGCAGAGACTGTGCTGTGTGGATCTGGCTATGTCCACTGACCCACGGCAGGCGGTCATGCAGGGCGTAGTGCGGATCTGGCTGTGTCCACTCACCCACGGCAGACGGGAAGGCAGGGCACAGTACGGATCTGGCTGTGTCCACTCGCCCACGGGAGACGGGCAGGCAGGGCGCAGTGCGGATCTGGCTGTGTCTACTCACCCACGGCAGGCGGTCAGGCAGGGCGCAGTGCGGATCTGGCTGTGTCCACTCACCCACGGCTGACGGTCAGGCAGGGCGCAGTGCGGATCTGGCTGTGTCCACTCACCCACGGCAGGCGGTCAGGCAGGGCGCAGTGTGGATCCGGCTGTGTCCACGAACCCACAGCAGGCGATCAGCCAGGGCGCAGTGCGGATCTGGCTGTGTCCACTCACCCACGGCAGGTGGTCAGGCAGGGCGTAGTGCGGATCTGGCTGTGTCCACTCACCCACGGGAGATGGGCAGAGACGGTGCTGTGTGGATCTGGCTATGTCCACTGACCCACGGCAGGCGGTCAGGCAGGGCGTAGTGGGGATCTGGCTGTGTCCACTCACCCACGGCAGACGGGAAGGCAGGGCGCAGTGTGGATCTGGCAGTGTCTTCTCACCCACGGCAGACTGTTAGGCAGGGCGCAGTGCGGATCTGGCTGTGTCCACTCACCCACAGCAGACGGGCAGGCAGGGCGCAGTGCGGATATGGCTGTGTCCACTCGCCCACGGGAGTCGGGCAGGCAGGGCGGAGTGCGGATCTGGCTTTGTCCACTCACCCACGGCAGGCGGTCAGGCAGGGCGCAGTGTGGATCCGGCTGTGTCCACGCACCCACAGCAGGCGGTCAGCCAGGGCGCAGTGCGGATCTGGCTGTGTCCACTCACCCGCGGGAGACGGGCAGGGACGGTGCTGTGTGGATCTGGCTATGTCCACTGACCCACGGCAGATGGGCAGGCAGGGCCCAGTACGGAGCTGGCTGAGTCCACTCACCCACGGCAGGTGGTCAGGCAGGGTGCAGTGTGGATCTGGCTGTGTCCACTCACCTACGGGAGACGGGCAGGCAGGGCGCAGTGCGGATCTGGCTGTGTCCACTCACCCACGGGAGACGGGCATGCAGGGCGCAGTGCGGATCTGGCTGTGTCCACTCACCTACGGGAGACGGGCAGGCAGGGCGCAGTACGGATCTGGCTGTGTCCACTCGCCCACGGGAGATGGGCAGGCAGGGCGCAGTGCGGATCTGGCTGTGTCCACTCGCCAACAGGAGACGGGCAGGCAGGGCGCAGTGCGGATCTGGCTGTGTCCACTCTCCCACGGGAGACGGGCAGGCAGGGCGCAGTGCGGATCTGGCCGTGTCCACTCACCCACGGGAGACCAGCAGGCAGGGCGCAGTGCAGATCTGGCCGTGTCCACTCACATACGGGAGACCAGCAGGCAGGGCGCAGTGCGGATCTGGCTGTGTCCACTCACCCACGGGAGACGGGCAGGCAGGGCGCAGTGCGGATCTGGCTGTATCCACTCACCAAAGGGAGACGGGCAGGCAGGGCGCAGTGAGGATCTGGCTGTGTCCACTCGCCCACGGGAGACGGGCAGGCAGGGCGCAGTGCGGATCCGGCTGTGTCCACTCACCCACGGGAGATGGGCAGAGACGGTGCTGTGTGGATCTGGCTATGTCCACTGACCCACGGCAGACGGGAAGGGAGGGCGCAGTACGGATCTGGCTGTGTCCACTCACCCACGGCAGGAGGTCAGGCAGGGCGCAGTACGGATCTAGCTGTGTCCACTCACCCACGGCAGACGGGCAGGCAGGGCGCAGTACGGATCTGGCTGTGTCCACTCACCCACGGCAGGCGGTCAGGCAGGGTGCAGTGCGGATCTGGCTGTGTCCACTCACCCACGGGAGACGGGCAAGCAGGGCGCAGTGCGGATCTGGCTGTGTCCACTCACCCACGGGAGATGGGCAGGCAGGGCGCAGTGCAGATCTGGCTGTGTCCACTCACACACGGGAGATGGGCAGGGAGGGCGCAGTGCGGATCTGGCTGTGTCCACTCACCCACGGGAGATGGGCAGGCAGGGCGCAGTGCGGATCTGGCTGTGTCCACTCGCCTACGGGAGACGGGCAGGCAGGGCGCAGTGCGGATTTGGCTGTGTCCACTCACCCACGGGAGACGGGCAGAGACGGTGCTTTGTGGATCTGGCTATGTCGACTGACCCACGGCAGACGGGAAGGCAGGGCGCAGTACGGATCTGGCTGTGTCCACTCACCCACGGCAGGCGGTCAGGCAGGGCGTAGTGCGGATCTGGCTGTGTCCACTCACCAACGGCAGACGGGCAGGCAGAGCGCAGTGCGGATCTGGCTGTGTCCAGTCACCCACGGCAGACGGTCAGGCAGGGCGCAGGGCGGATCTGCCTGTGTCCACTCACCCACGGCACACGGGCAGGAAGTGCGCAGTGCGGATCTGGCTGTGTCCACTCGCCCACGGGAGACGGGCAGGCACGGCGCAGTGCGGATCTCCTGTGTCCACTCACACACGGCAGGCTGTCAGGCAGGGCGCAGTGCGGATATGGCTGTGTCCACTCACCCACGGCAGACGGTCAGGCAGGGCACCGTGCGGATCTGGCTGTGTCCACTCACTCACGGCAGGCGGTCAGGCAGGGCGCAGTGCGGATCTGGCTGTATCCACTCGCCCACGGCAGACGGTCATGCAGGGCGCAGTTCGGATCTGGCTGTGTCCACTCGCCCACGGGAGACGGGCAGGCAGGGCGCAGTGCGGACCTGGCTGTGTCCACTCACCCACGGCAGACGGGCAGGCAGGGCGCAGTGCGGATCTGGCTGTGTCCACTCACCCACGGGAGACGGGCAGATAAGGCGCAGTGCGGATTTGGCTGTGTCCACTCACCCACGGGTGACGGGCAGGCAGGGCGCAGTGCGTATCTGGCTGTGTCCACTCGCCCACGGGAGACCGGCAGGCAGGGCGCAGTGCGGATCTGGCTGTGTCCACTCACCCACGGGAGACGGGCAGGCAGGGCACAGTGCGGATCTGGCTGTGTCCACTCACTGACGGGAGACGGGCAGGCAGGGCGCAGTGCGGATCTGGCTGTGTCCACTCACCCACGGGAGACGGGCAGGCAGGGCGCAGTGCGGATCTGGCTGTGTCCACTCACCCACGGGAGACGGGCAGGCAGGGCGCAGTGCGGATCTGGCTGTATCCACTCGCCCACGGCAGACGGTCATGCAGGGCGCAGTTCGGATCTGGCTGTGTCCACTCGCCCACGGGAGACGGGCAGGCAGGGCGCAGTGCGGACCTGGCTGTGTCCACTCACCCACGGCAGACGGGCAGGCAGGGCGCAGTGCGGATCTGGCTGTGTCCACTCACCCACGGGAGACGGGCAGGCAGGGCGCAGTGCGGATCCGGCATGTCCACTCACCCACGGGAGATGGGCAGAGACGGTGCTGTGTGGATCTGGCTATGTCCACTGACCCACGGCAGACGGGCAGGCAGGGCGCAGTACGGATCTGGCTGTGTCCACTCACCCACGGCAGACGGGCAGGCAGAGCGCAGTGCGGACCTGGCTGTGTCCAATCACCCACGGCAGACGGTCAGGCAGGGCGCAGTGCGGATCTGGCTGTGTCCACTCACCCACGGCAGACGGGCAGGCCGGGCGCAGTGCGGATCTGGCTGTGTCCACTCGCCCACGGGAGACGGGCAGGCACGGCGCAGTGCGGATCTGGCTGTGTCCACTCACACACGGCAGGCTGTCAGGCAGGGCGCAGTGCGGATATGGCTGTGTCCACTCACCCACGGCAGACGGTCAGGCAGTGCGCCGTGCGGATCTGGCTGTGTCCACTCACCCACGGCAGGCGATCAGGCAGGGCGCAGTGCGGATCTGGCTGTGTCCACGCACCCACAGCAGGCGGTCAGCCAGGGCACAGTGCGGATCTGGCTGTGTCCACTCACCCACGGCAGGCGGTCAGGCAGGGCCAGTGCGGATATGGCTGTGTCCACTCACCCACGGCAGACGGTGAGGCAGGGCGCAGTGCGGATCTGGCTGTGTCCACACACCCACGGGAGACGGGCAGGCAGGGCGCAGTGCGGATCTGGCTGTGTCCACTCACCCATGGCAGACGGTCAGGCAGGGCGCCGTTCGGATCTGGCTGTGTCCACTCACCCACGGGAGACAGGTAGGCAAGGCGCAGTGTGGAACTGGCTGTGTCCACTCACCCACGGGAGACGGGCAGAGAGGGTGCTGTGTGGATCTCGCTATCCACTGACCCACGGCAGTTGGGCAGGCAGGGCGCAGTGCGGATCTCGCTGTGTTCACTCACCCATGGCAGACGGTCAGGCAGGGCGCAGTGCGGATCTGGCTCTGTCCACTCACCCACGGGAGACCGGAAGGCAAGGCGCAGTGCGGATCTGGCTGTGTCCACTCACCCACGTTAGACCGGCAGACAAGGCGCAGTGCGTATCTGGCTGTGTCCTCTCACCCACGGGAGACGGGCAGACAAGGCGCAGTGCGGATCTCGCTGTGTCCACTCACCCACGGGAGACGGGCAGGCAAGGCGCAGTGTGGTTCTGGCTGTGTCCACTAACCCACGGGAGATGGGCAGAGAGGGTGCTGTGTGGATCTGGCTATGTCCACTGACCCACGGCAGACGGGCACGCAGGGCGAAGTGCGGATCTGGCTGTGTTCAATCACCCCCGGCAGACCGGCAGGCATGGCGCAGTGCGGATCTGGTTGTGTCCACTCACCCATGGCAGACGGGCAGGCAATGCGCAGTGCGGAGCTGGCTGTGTCCACTTACCCACGGGAGACTGGCAGGCAAGGCGCAGTGCGGATCTGGCTGCGTCCACTGACCCACGGCAGATGAGCAGGCAGGGCACACTGCGGGTCTGGCTTTGTCCACTCACCCACGGCAGACGGTCAGGCAGGGCGCAGTGCAAATCAGGCTGTGTCCACCCACCCACGGGAGACGGGCAGGCAGGGCGCAGTGCGGATCTGGCTGTGTCCACTCACCCATGGGAGACGGGCAGGCAAGGTGCAGTGTGGATCTGGCTGTGTCCACTCACCCAAGGGAGACGGGCAGAGAGGGTGCTGTGTGAATCTGGCTATGTCCTCTGACCCACGGCAGACGGGCAGGCATGGCGCAGTGCGGATCTGGCTGTGTCCACTCACCCACAGCAGACGGGCAGGCAGTGCGTAGTGTGGATCTGGCTGTGTCCACTCACGCACGGAAGACGGGAAGGCATGGCGCAGTCTGGATCTGGCTGTGTCCACTACCCATGGGAGACGGGCAGAGAGGGTGCTGTGTGGATCTGGCTATGTCCACTAACCCACGGCAGATGGGAAGGCAGGGCGCAGTGCGGATCTGGCTGTGTCCAATCACCCACGGCAGACGGGCAGGCAGGGCGCAGTGCGGATCTGGCTGTGTCCACTCACCAACGGGAGACGGGCAGGCAAGGTGCAGTGTGGATCTGGCTGTGTCCACTCACACACGGGAGACGGGCAGAGAGGGTGCTGTGTGGATCTGGCTATGTCCACTGACACACGGCAGACGGGCAGGCAGGGCGCAGTGCGGATCTGGCTGTGTCCACTCACCCACGGCAGACAGTCAGGCAGGGCGCAGTGCGGATCTGGCTGTGTCCACTCACCCACGGGAGACGGGTAGGCAAGGCGCAGTGTGGATCTGGCTGTGTCCACTTCCCCAAGGGAGCCGGGCAGAGAGGGTGCTGTGTGGATCTCCCTATGTCCACTGACCCACGGCAGACGGGCAGGCAGGGCGCAGTGAGTATCTGGCTGTGTCCACTGACCCACGGCAGACGGGCAGGCAGGGCACAGTGCGGATCTGCCTGTGTCCACTCACCCACGGCTGACGGGCAGGCAGGGTGCAGTGTGGATCTGGCTGTTTCCACTCACTCACGGGAGACGGGCAGGCAATGCGCAGTGTGGATCTGGCTGTGTCCACTCAACCAAGGGAGACGGGCAGAGAGGGTGCAATGTGGATCTGGCTATGTACTCTGACCCACGTCAGACGGGCAGGCAGGGCGCAGTGCGGATCTGGCTGGGTCCGCTCACCCACGGTAGATGGTCAGGCAGGGCGCAGTGCGGATCTGGCTGTGTCCACTCACCCACGGGAGACGGACAGGCAGGGCGCAGTGCGGATCTGGCTGTGTCCACTCACCCACGGGAGACGGGCAGACAGGGCGCAGTGTGGATCTGGCTGTGTCCACTCACCCACGGGAGACGGGCAGAGGGGGCTGTGTGGATCTCGCTATGTCAACTGACCCACGGCAGACGGGCAGGCAGGGCGCAGTGAGTATCTGGCTGTGTCTACTTACCCACGGCAGACGGGCAGGCAGGGCGCAGTGCGGATCAGGCTGTGTCGATTCACCCACGGCTGACAGGCTGGCAGGGCGCTGTGTGGATCTGGGTGTGTCCACTCACCCACGGGAGACGGGCAGGCAATGCGCAGTGTGGATCTTGCTGTGTCCACTCAACCACGGGAGACGGGCAGAGAGGGTGCGGTGTGGATCTGGCTATGTACACTTACCCACGTCAGACGGGCAGGCAGGGCGCAGTGCGGATCTGGCTGGGTCCACTCACCCACGGCAGATGGTCAGGCAGGGCGCAGTGCGGATCTGGCTGTGTCCACTCAACCACGGGAGACGGACTGGCAGGGCGCAGTGCGGATCTGGCTGTGTCCACTCACCCACGGGAGACGGGCAGGCAGGGCGCAGTGTGTATCTGGCTGTGTCCACTCACCCACGGGACACGGGCAGAGAGGGTGCTGTGTGGATCTGGCTATGTACACTGACCCACGGCAGATGGGCAGGCAGGGCGCAGTGCGGATCTGGCTGTGTCCACTCACCCACGGGAGACGGGCAGGCAATGCGCAATGTGGATCTGGCTGTGTCCACTCACCCACGGGAGACGGACAGAGAGGGTGCTGTGTGGATCTGGCTATGTCCACTGACCCACAGCAGACGGGCAGGCAGGGCGCAGTGCGGATCTGGCTGTGTCCACTCCACCAAGGGAGACGGGCAGAGAGGGTGCTGTGTGGATCTCGCTATGTCAACTGACCCACGGCAGACGGGCAGGCAGGGCGCAGTGAGTATCTGGCTGTGTCCACTGACCCACGGCAGACGGGCAGGCAGGGCGCAGTGCGGATCAGGCTGTGTCCACTCACCCACGGGAGTCGGGCAAGCAATGCGCAGTGTGGATCTGGCTGTGTCCACTCAACCACGAGAGACGGGCAGAGAGGGTGCTGTGTGGATCGGGCTATGTACTCTGACCCACGTCAGACGGACAGGCAGGGCGCAGTGCGGATCTGGCTTGGTCCACTCACCCACGGCAGATGGTCAGGCAGGGCGCAGTGCGGATCGGGCTGTGTCCACTCACCCACGGAAGACGGGCAGGCGGGGCGCAGTGCGGATCTGGCTGTGTCCACTCACCAACGGGAGACGGGCAGGCAGGGCGCAGTGCGTATCTGGCTATGTCCACTCACCCACGGGGGACGGGCAGAGAGGGTGCTATGTGGATCTGGCTATGTCCACTGACCCACGGCAGATGGGCAGGCAGGGCGCAGTGCGGATCTGGCTGTGTCCAATCACCCACGGCAGACGGGCAGGCAGGGCGCAGTGCGGATCTGGCTGTGTCCACTCACAAACGGGAGACGGGCAGGCAAGGTGCAGTGTGGATCTGGCTGTGTCCACTCACCCACGGGAGACGGGCAGAGAGGGTGCTGTGTGGATCTGGCTATGTCCACTGACACACGGCAGACGGGCAGGCAGGGCGCAGTGCGGATCTGGCTGTGTCCACTCACCCACGGCAGACGGTCAGGCAGGGCGCAGTGCGGATCTGGCTGTGTCCACTCACCCACGGGAGACGGGTAGGCAAGGCGCAGTGTGGATCTGGCTGTGTCCACTTCCCCAAGGGAGCCGGGCAGAGAGGGTGCTGTGTGGATCTCCCTATGTCCACTGACCCACGGCGGACGGGCAGGCAGGGCGCAGTGAGTATCTGGCTGTGTCCACTCCCCCAAGGGAGACGGGCAGAGAGGGTGCTGTGTGGATCTGGCTATGTACACTGACCCACGTCAGACGGGCCGGCAGGGCGCAGTGCGGATCTGGCTGGGTCCACTCACCCACGGTAGATGGTCAGGCAGGGCGCAGTGCGGATCTGGCTGTGTCCACTCACCCACGGGAGACGGGCAGGCAATGCGCAGTGTGGATCTGGCTGTGTCCACTCAACCAAGGGAGACGGGCAGAGAGGGTGCTGTGTGGATCTGGCTATGTACACTGACCCACGTCAGACGGGCAGGCAGGGCGCAGTGCAGATCTGGCTGGGTCCACTCACCCACGGTAGATGGTCAGGCAGGGCGCAGTGCGGATCTGGCTGTGTCCACTCACCCACGGGAGACGGACAGGCAGGGCGCAATGCGGATCTGGCTGTGTCCACTCACCCACGGGAGACAGGCAGGCAGGGCGCAGTGTGGATCTGGCTGTGTCCACTCACCCACGGGAGACGGGCAGAGGGTGCTGTGTGGATCTGGCTATGTCCACTGACCCACAGGAGACGGGCAGGCAGGGCGCAGTGCGGATCTGGCTGTGTCCACTCCCCCAAGGGAGACGGGCAGAGAGGGTGCTGTGTGGATCTCGCTATGTCAACTGACCCACGGCAGACGGGCAGGCAGGGCGCAGTGAGTATCTGGCTGTGTCTACTGACCCACGGCAGACGGGCAGGCAGGGCGCAGTGCGGATCAGGCTGTGTCGACTCACCCACGGCTGACAGGCTGGCAGGGCGCAGTGTGGATCTGGCTGTGTCCACTCACCCACGGGAGACGGGCAGGCAATGCGCAGTGTGGATCTGGCTGTGTCCACTCAACCACGGGAGACGGGCAGAGAGGGTGCTGTGTGGATCTGGCTATGTACTCTGACCCACGTCAGACGGACTGGCAGGGCGCAGTGCGGATCTGGCTGGGTCCACTCACCCAGGGCAGATGGTCAGGCAGGACGCAGAGCGGATCTGGCTGTGTCCACTCACCCACGGGAGACGGGCAGGAGGGGCGCAGTGCAGATCTAGCTGTGTCCACTCACCCACGGGAGACGGGCAGGCAGGGCGCAGTGCGTATTTGGCTGTGTCCACTCACCCACGGGAGACGGGCAGAGAGGGTGCTGTTTGGATCTGGCTATGTCCACTGACCAACGGCAGATGGGCAGGCAGGGCGCAGTGCGGATCTGGCTGTGTCCACTCACCCACGGGAGACAAGCAGAGAGGTTGGTGTGGACCCGCCTATGTCCACTGACGCACGGCAGACGGGCAGGCCGGGCGCAGTGCAGATCTGGCTGTGTCCATTCAACCACGGCAGACGGGTAGGCAGGGCGCCGTGCGGATCTGGCTGTGTCCACTCACCCACGGCAGACGATCAGGCAGAGCGCAGTGCGAATCTGGCTGTGTCCACTCACCCACGGGGGACGGGTAGGCAAGGCGCAGTGTCGATCTGGCTGTGTCCTCTCACACACGGGAGACGGGCAGAGAGGGTGCTGTGTGGATCCGGCTATGTCTATTGACCCACAGAAGACGGGCAGGCAGGGCGCAGTGCGGATCTGGCTGTGTCCAGTCACGCATGGCAGACGGGCAGGCAGGGCGCAGTGCGGATCTGGCTGTGTCCACTCACCCACGGGAGACGGGCAGGCAAGGCGCAGTGTGGATCTGGCTGTGTCCACTCACCCACGGGAGACGGGCAGAGAGGGTGCTGTGTGGATCTGGCTATGTCCACTGACCCACGGCAGACGGGCAGGCAGTGCGCACTGCGGATCTGGCTGTGTCCACTCACCCACGGCAGACGGTCAGGCAGAGCGCAGTGCGGATCTGGCTGTGTCCACTCACCCACGGGAGACGGGTAGGCAAAGCGCAGTGTGGATCTGGCTATGTCCACTGACCCATGGCAGATGGGCAGGCAGGGCGCATTGCGGATTTGGCTGTGTCCCCTCACCCACGGCAGACGGTCAAGCAGGGCGCAGTGCGGATCTGGCTGTGTCCACTCACCCACGGCAGACGGTCAGGCAGAGCGCAGTGCGGATCTGGCTGTGTCCACTCACCCACGGGAGACGGGTAGGCAAAGCGCAGTGTGGATCTGGCTATGTCCACTGACACATGGCAGATGGGCAGGCAGGGCGCATTGCGGATTTGGCTGTGTCCCCTCACCCACGGCAGACGGTCAAGCAGGGCGCAGTGCGGATCTGGCTGTGTCCACTCACCCACGGGAGACGGGTAGGCAAGGCGCAGTGTGGATTTGGCTGTGTCCACTCACTCATGGGAGACGGGCAGAGAGGGTGCTGTGTGGATCTGGCTATGTCCACTGACCTACGGCAGATTGGCACTCAGGGCGCAGTCCGGATCTGACTGTGTCCACTCACCCAGGGCAGTCGGGCATGCAGGTCGCAGTGCGGATCTGGCTGTGTCCACTAACCCACGGGACACGGGCAGGAAGGCGCAGTGTGGATCTGGCTGTGTCCACTCACCCACGGGAGACGGGTAGAGAGGGTGCTGTGTGGATCTGGCTATGCCCCCTGACCCACGGCAGACGGGCAGGGAGGGCGCAGTCGGATCTGGCTGTGTCCACTCACCCACGGCACACGCTCAGGCAGGGCGCAGTGCGGATCTGGCTGTGTCCACTCACCCACGGCACATGCTCAGGCAGGGCGCAGTGTGGATCTGGCTGTGTCCACTCACCCATGGGAGACGGGCAGGCAGGGCGCAGTGCGGATCTGGCTGTGTCCACTCACCCACGGGAGACCGGCAAGCAGGGCGAAGTGCGGATCTGGCTGTGTCCACTCACCCACGGGAGACGGGCAGGCAGGGCGCAGTGCTTATCTGGCTGTGTCCACTCACACACCGCAGACGGTCAGGCAGGGCGTAGTGCGGATCTGGCTGTGTCCACTCACCCATGGGAGACATGTAGCAAGGCGCAGTGTGGATCTGGCTGAGTCCACTCACAAACGGGAGACGGGCAGAGAGGGTGCTGTGTGGATTTGGCTATGTCCACTAACCCACGGCAGATGGGCAGGCAGAGCGCAGTGCGGATCTGGCTGTGTCCACTCACCCACGGCAGACGGTCAGGCAGGGCGCAGTGTAGATCTGGCTGTGTCCACTCACCCACGGGAGACGGGCAGAGAGGGTGCAGTTTGGATCTGGCTATGTCCACTGACCCACGGCAGATGGGAAGGCAGGGCGCAGTGCGGATCTGGCTGTGTCCACTCACCCACGGCAGACGGTCAGGCAGGGTGCAGTGCGGATCTGGCTGTGTCCACTCACCCACGGGAGACGGGCAGGCAGGGTGCAGTGCGGATCTGGCTCTGTCCACTCACCCACGGGAGACGGGCAGGCAGGGCGCAGTGCGGATCTGGCTGTGTCCCCCAACCCACGGCAGACGGTAAGGCAGGGCGCAGTGCGGATCTGGCTGTGTCCACTCACCCACGGGAGACGGGCAGAGAGGGTGCAGTTTGGATCTGGCTATGTCCACTGACCCACCGGGAATGGGCAGAGAGGGTGCTGTGTGGATCTTGCTATGTACACTGACGCACGGCAGACGGGCAGGCATGGCGCAGTGCGGATCTGGCTGTGTCCACTCACCCACGGGAGACGGGTAGGCAATGCGCAGTGTGGATCTGGCTGTGTCCACTCACCCACGGGAGACGGGCAGAGAGGGTGCCGTGTCGATCTGGCTATGTCCACTGACCCACGGCAGACGGGCATGCAGGGCGCAGTGCGGATCTGGCTGTGTCCCCCAACCCACGGCAGACGGTAAGGCAGGGCGCAGTGCGGATCTGGCTGTGTCCAATCACCCACGGAAGACGGGCAGGCAGGGCGCAGTGCGGATCTGGCTGTGTCCACTCACCCACGGCAGACGGGCAGGCAGGGCGCAGTGCGGATCTGGCTGTGTCCACTCACCCACGGGAGACGGGCAGGCAATGCGCAGTGTGGATCTGGCTGTGTCCACTCAACCACGGGAGACGGGCAGAGAGGGTGCTGTGTGGATCTGGCTATGTACTCTGACCCACGTCAGACGGACTGGCAGGGCGCAGTGCGGATCTGGCTGGGTCCACTCACCCAGGGCAGATGGTCAGGCAGGACGCAGAGCGGATCTGGCTGTGTCCACTCACCCACGGGAGACGGGCAGGCGGGGCGCAGTGCGGATCTAGCTGTGTCCACTCACCCACGGGAGACGGGCAGGCAGGGCGCAGTGCGTATTTGGCTGTGTCCACTCACCCACGGGAGACGGGCAGAGAGGGTGCTGTGTGGATCTGGCTATGTCCACTGACCAACGGCAGATGGGCAGGCAGGGCGCAGTGCGGATCTGGCTGTGTCCACTCACCCACGGGAGACAAGCAGAGAGGTTGGTGTGGACCCGCCTATGTCCACTGACGCACGGCAGACGGGCAGGCCGGGCGCAGTGCAGATCTGGCTGTGTCCATTCAACCACGGCAGACGGGTAGGCAGGGCGCCGTGCGGATCTGGCTGTGTCCACTCACCCACGGCAGACGATCAGGCAGAGCGCAGTGCGAATCTGGCTGTGTCCACTCACCCACGGGGGACGGGTAGGCAAGGCGCAGTGTCGATCTGGCTGTGTCCTCTCACACACGGGAGACGGGCAGAGAGGGTGCTGTGTGGATCCGGCTATGTCTATTGACCCACAGAAGACGGGCAGGCAGGGCGCAGTGCGGATCTGGCTGTGTCCAGTCACGCATGGCAGACGGGCAGGCAGGGCGCAGTGCGGATCTGGCTGTGTCCACTCACCCACGGGAGACGGGCAGGCAAGGCGCAGTGTGGATCTGGCTGTGTCCACTCACCCACGGGAGACGGGCAGAGAGGGTGCTGTGTGGATCTGGCTATGTCCACTGACCCACGGCAGACGGGCAGGCAGTGCGCACTGCGGATCTGGCTGTGTCCACTCACCCACGGCAGACGGTCAGGCAGAGCGCAGTGCGGATCTGGCTGTGTCCACTCACCCACGGGAGACGGGTAGGCAAAGCGCAGTGTGGATCTGGCTATGTCCACTGACCCATGGCAGATGGGCAGGCAGGGCGCATTGCGGATTTGGCTGTGTCCCCTCACCCACGGCAGACGGTCAAGCAGGGCGCAGTGCGGATCTGGCTGTGTCCACTCACCCACGGGAGACGGGTAGGCAAGGCGCAGTGTGGATTTGGCTGTGTCCACTCACTCATGGGAGACGGGCAGAGAGGGTGCTGTGTGGATCTGGCTATGTCCACTGACCTACGGCAGATTGGCACTCAGGGCGCAGTCCGGATCTGACTGTGACCACTCACCCAGGGCAGTCGGGCATGCAGGTCGCAGTGCGGATCTGGCTGTGTCCACTAACCCACGGGACACGGGCAGGAAGGCGCAGTGTGGATCTGGCTGTGTCCACTCACCCACGGGAGACGGGTAGAGAGGGTGCTGTGTGGATCTGGCTATGCCCCCTGACCCACGGCAGACGGGCAGGGAGGGCGCAGTCGGATCTGGCTGTGTCCACTCACCCACGGCACACGCTCAGGCAGGGCGCAGTGCGGATCTGGCTGTGTCCACTCACCCACGGCACATGCTCAGGCAGGGCGCAGTGTGGATCTGGCTGTGTCCACTCACCCATGGGAGACGGGCAGGCAGGGCGCAGTGCGGATCTGGCTGTGTCCACTCACCCACGGGAGACCGGCAAGCAGGGCGAAGTGCGGATCTGGCTGTGTCCACTCACCCACGGGAGACGGGCAGGCAGGGCGCAGTGCTTATCTGGCTGTGTCCACTCACACACCGCAGACGGTCAGGCAGGGCGTAGTGCGGATCTGGCTGTGTCCACTCACCCATGGGAGACATGTAGCAAGGCGCAGTGTGGATCTGGCTGAGTCCACTCACAAACGGGAGACGGGCAGAGAGGGTGCTGTGTGGATTTGGCTATGTCCACTAACCCACGGCAGATGGGCAGGCAGAGCGCAGTGCGGATCTGGCTGTGTCCACTCACCCATGGCAGACGGTCAGGCAGGGCGCAGTGTAGATCTGGCTGTGTCCACTCACCCACGGGAGACGGGCAGAGAGGGTGCAGTTTGGATCTGGCTATGTCCACTGACCCACGGCAGATGGGAAGGCAGGGCGCAGTGCGGATCTGGCTGTGTCCACTCACCCACGGCAGACGGTCAGGCAGGGTGCAGTGCGGATCTGGCTGTGTCCACTCACCCACGGGAGACGGGCAGGCAGGGTGCAGTGCGGATCTGGCTCTGTCCACTCACCCACGGGAGACGGGCAGGCAGGGCGCAGTGCGGATCTGGCTGTGTCCCCCAACCCACGGCAGACGGTAAGGCAGGGCGCAGTGCGGATCTGGCTGTGTCCACTCACCCACGGGAGACGGGCAGAGAGGGTGCAGTTTGGATCTGGCTATGTCCACTGACCCACCGGGGATGGGCAGAGAGGGTGCTGTGTGGATCTTGCTATGTACACTGACGCACGGCAGACGGGCAGGCATGGCGCAGTGCGGATCTGGCTGTGTCCACTCACCCACGGGAGACGGGTAGGCAATGCGCAGTGTGGATCTGGCTGTGTCCACTCACCCACGGGAGACGGGCAGAGAGGGTGCCGTGTCGATCTGGCTATGTCCACTGACCCACGGCACACGGGCATGCAGGGCGCAGTGCGGATCTGGCTGTGTCCCCCAACCCACGGCAGACGGTAAGGCAGGGCGCAGTGCGGATCTGGCTGTGTCCAATCACCCACGGAAGACGGGCAGGCAGGGCGCAGTGCGGATCTGGCTGTGTCCACTCACCCACGGCAGACGGGCAGGCAGGGCGCAGTGCGGATCTGGCTGTGTCCACTCACCCACGGGAGACGGGCAGAGAGGGTGCTGTGTGGATCTGGCTATGTCCACTCATCCACGGCAGACGGGCAGAAATGGCGCAGTGCGGATCTGGCTGTGTCCACTCACCCACGGCAGACTGGCAGGCAGGGCGCAGTGCGGATCTTGCTGTGGCACTCACCCAAGGGAGACGGGCAGGCAAGGCGCACTGTGGATCTGGCTGTGTCCACTCACCCACGGAAGACGGGCAGAGAGGGTGCCGTGTAAATCTGGCTATGTCCACTGACCCACGGCAGACGGGCAGGCAAGGCGCAGTGCGGATCTGGCTGTGTCCAATCACCCACGGCAGACGGGCAGGAAGGGCGCAGTGCGGATCTGTCTGTGTCCACTCACCCACGGGAGACGGGCAGGCAGGTTGCAGTGTGGATCTGGCTGTGTCCACTCACCCACGGGAGACGGGCAGAGAGGGTGCTGTGTGGATCTGGCTATGTACACTGACCCACGGCAGACGGGAAGGCAGGGCGCAGTGCGGAACTGGCTCTGTCCACTCACCCATGGCAGACGATCAGGAAGGGCGCAGTGCGGATCTGGCTGTGTCAACTCACCCACGGGAGTCGGGCAGGCAAGGCGCAGTGTGGATCTGGCTGTGTCCACTCACCCACGGGAGATGGGCAGAAAGGGCGCTGTGTGGATTTGGCTATGTCCACCTACCCACGGCAGACGGGCAGGCAGGGCGCAGTGCGGATCTGTCTGTGTCCAATCACACACGGCAGACGGGCAGGCAGGGCGCAGTGCGGATCTGGCTGTGTACACACACCCACGGCAGACGGTCAGGCAGGGCGCAGTGCGGATCTGGCTGTGTCCACTAACCCACGGGAGACGGGTAGGCAAGGCGCAGTGTTGATCTGGCTGTGTCCACTCACGCACGGGAGACAGGCAGAGAGGGTGCTGTGTGGATCTGGCTATCTCCACTGACCCACGGCAGACGGGCAGGCAGTGCGCAGTACGGATCTGGCTGTTTCCACTCACCCACGGTGGACGGGCAGGCAGGGCGCAGTGCGGATCTGGCTGTGTCCACTCACCCACGGCAGACGGGCAGGCAGGGCGCAGTGCGGATCTGGCTGTGTCCACTCACCCACGGGAGACGGGCAGAGAGGGTGCTGTGTGGATCTGGCTATGTCCACTCACCCACGGCAGACTGGCAGAAATGGCGAAGTGCGGATCTGGCTGTGTCCACTCACCCACGGCAGACGGGCAGGCAGGGCGCAGTGCGGATCTTGCTGTGGCACTCACCCACGGGAGACGGGCAGGCAAGGCGCACTGTGGATCTGGCTGTGTCCACTCACCCACGGGAGACGGGCAGAGAGGGTGCCGTGTAAATCTGGCTATGTCCACTGACCCACGGCAGACGGGCAGGCAGGGAGCAGTGCGGATCTGGCTGTCTCCACTCACCAACGGGAGACGGTCAGGCAGGGCACAGTGCGGATCTGGGTGTGTCCACTCACCCACGGCAGACGGGCAGGCAGGGAGCAGTGCGGATCTGGCTGTCTCCACTCACCAACGGGAGACGGTCAGGCAGGGCACAGTGCGGATCTGGGTGTGTCCACTCACCCACGGGAGATGGGCAGGCAAGGCGCAGTGTGGATCTAGCTGTGTCCACTCACCCACGGGAGACGGGCAGAAAGGGCGCTGTGTGGATCTGGCTATTTCCACTGACCCACGACAGACGGGCAGGCAGGGCACAGTTTGGATCTGGCTGTGTCTACTCACCCACGGGAGACGGGCAGGCAAGGCGCAGTGTGGATCTGGCTGTGTCCAATCACCCACGGGAGACGGGCAGAGAGGGTGCTGTGTGGATCTGGCTATGTACACTGACCCACGGCAGACGGGCCGGCAGGGCGGTGTGCGGATCTGGCTGTGTCCACTCACCCACAGCAGACGGTCAGGAAGGGCGAAGTTTGGTTCTGGATGTGTCCACTCACCCACGGGAGACAGGCAGAGAGGGTGCTGTGTGGATCTGGCTATGTACACTGAACCACGGCAGACGGGCAGGTAGGGCGCAGTGCGGATCTGGCTGTATCCAATCACTCATGGCAGACGGGCAGGCAGGGCGCAGTGCGGAACTGCCTGTGTCCACTCACCCATGGCAGACGGTCAGGCAGGGCACAGTGTGGATCTGGCTGTGTCCACTCACCCACGGGAGACGGGTAGGCATGGCGCAATGTGGATCTGGCTGTGTCCACTCACCCACGGGATACGGGCCTAGAGGGTGCTGTGTGGATCTGGCTATGTCCATTGACCCACGGCAGACGGGCAGCAGGGCGCAGTGCGGATCTGGCTGTGTCCACTCACCAACGGCAGACGGTCAGGAAGGGGGCAGTGCGGATCTGGCTGTGTCCACTCACCCACGGGAGACGGGCAGGCAGGGCGCAGGAGGATATGGCTGTCTCCACTCACCCACGGCACACAGGCAGGCAGGGCGCAGTGCGGATCTGGCTGTGTCCACTCACCCACGGGATAAGGGCCTAGAGGGTGCTGTGTGGATCTGGCTATGTCCATTGACCCACGGCAGACGGGAAGCAGGGCGCAGTTTGGATCTGGCTGTGTCCACTTACCCACGGCAGACGGGCAGGCAGGGCGCAGTGCGGATCTGGCTGTGTCCACAAACCCACGGCAGACGGGCAGGCAGTTTGCAGTGCGGATCTGGCGGTGTCCACTCACCCACGGGAGATGGGCAGGCAAGGCGCAGTGTGGATCTGGCTGTGTCCACTCACCCACGAGAGACGGGCAGAGAGGGTGCTGTGTGGATCTGGATATATACACTGACCAACAGCAGACGGGCAGGCAGGGCGCAGTGCGGATATGGCTGTGTCCACTCACCCACGGTAGACGGTCAGGAAGGGGGCAGTGCGGATCTGGCTGTGTCCACTCACCCACGGGAGACGGGCAGGCAGTCGCAGGAGGATATGGCTGTGTCCACTCACCCACGGGATACGGGCCTAGAGGGTGCTGTGTGGATCTGGCTATGTCCATTGACCCACGGCAGACGGGCAGCAGGGTGCAGTTTGGATCTGGCTGTGTCCACTTACCCACGGCAGACGGGCAGGCAGGGCGCAGTGCGGATCTGGCTGTGTCCACAAACCCACGGCAGACGGGCAGGCAGTTTGCAGTGCGGATCTGGCGGTGTCCACTCACCCACGGGAGACGGGCAGGCAGGGCGCAGTGCGGGTCTGGCTGTGTCCACTCACTCACGGGAGACGGGCAGGCAGGGTGCAGTGCGGAACTGGCTGTGTCCACTCACATACGGCAGACGGGCAGGCAGGGCGTAGTGCGGATGAGGCTGTGTCCACTCACCCATGGGAGACGGGCAGGCAAGGCGCAGTGTGGATTTGGCTGTGTCCACTCACCCAGGGGAGACGGGCAGAGAGGGTGCTGTGTGGATCTGGCTATGTCCACTGACCCACGGCAGACTGGCATGCAGGGCGCAGTGCGGAACTGGCTGTGTCCACTCACCCACGACAGATGGGCAAGCAGGGCGCAGTGCGGATTTGGCTGTGTCCACTCGCCCACGGGAGACGGGCAGGCAAGGCGCAGTGCGGATCTGGCTGTGTCCACTCACCCACGGGAGACGGGCAGAGTAGGTGCTGTGTGGATCTGGCTATGTACACTGACCCACGGCAGACGGGCAGGCAGGGCGCAGTGCGGATCTGGCTGTGTCCACTCACCCACGGCAGACAGTCAGGCAGGGCCCAGTGCGGATCTGGCGGTGTCCACTCACCCACGGGAGACGGGCAGGCAGGGCGCAGTGCGGATCTGGCTATGTCCACTATCCCACGGGAGACGGGCAGGGAGCGCGCAGTGCGGATCTGGCTGTGTCCACTCACACACGGCAGACAGGCAGGCACGGCGCAGTGCGGATCTGGCTGTGTCCACTTACCCATGGGAGAGGGGCAGGCAAGGCGCAGTGTGGATCTGGCTGTGTCCACTCACCCACGGGATACGGGCAGAGAGGGTGCTGTGTGGATTTGGCTATGTCCACTGACCCACGGCAGACGGGCAGGCAGGGCGCAGTGCGGATCTGGCTCTGTCCAATCACCCACGGCAGAGGGGCACGCAGGTCGCACTGCGGATCTGGCTGTGTGCACTCACCCACGGGAGACGGGCAGGCAAGGCACTGTGTGGATCTGGCTGTGTCCACTCACCCACGGGAGATGGGCAGAGAGGGTGCTGTGTGGATCTGGCAATATCCACTGACCCACGGCAGACGGGCAGGCAGGGCGCAGTGCGGATCTGGCTGTGTCCACTCACCCACGGCAGACGGTCTGTCAGGGCGCAAGGCGGATCTTGCTGTGTCCAATCACCCACGGCAGATGGGCAGGCAAGGCGCAGTGCGGATCTGGCTGTGTCCACTCACCCACGGCAGATGGTCAGGCAGGGCGCAGTGCGGATCTGTCTGTGTCCACTCACCCACGGGAGACGGGTAGGCAAGGCACAGCGTGGATCTGGCTATTTCCACTCACCCACGGGAGACGGGCAGAGAGGGTGCCGTGTGGATCTGGCTACGTCCACTGACCCACGGCAGACGGGCAGGCAGTGCGCAGTGCGGATCTGGCTGTGTCCACTCACCCACGGCAGACGGGCAGGCAGAGGGCAGTGCGGATCTGGCTGTGTACACTCACCCACGGGAGATAGGCAGGCAAGGCGCAGTGTGGATCTGGCTGTGTCAACTCACCCACGGGAGATGGGCAGAGAGGGTGCCGTGAGGATCTGGCTATGTCCACTGAACCACGGCAGACGGGCAGGCAGTGCGCAGTGCGGATCTGGATGTGTCCACTCACCCACGGGAGACGGGCAGGCAGTCGCAGGAGGATATGGCTGTGTCCACTCACCCACGGGATACGGGCCTAGAGGGTGCTGTGTGGATCTGGCTATGTCCATTGACCCACAGCAGACGGGCAGCAGGGCGCAGTTTGGATCTGGCTGTGTCCACTTACCCACGGCAGACGGGCAGGCAGGGCGCAGTGCGGATCTGGCTGTGTCCACAAACCCACGGCAGACGGGCAGGCAGTTTGCAGTGCGGATCTGGCGGTGTCCACTCACCCACGGGAGACGGGCAGGCAGGGCGCAGTGCAGGTCTGGCTGTGTCCACTCTCTCACGGGAGACGGGCAGGCAGGGTGCAGTGCGGAACTGGCTGTGTCCACTCACATACGGCAGACGGGCAGGCAGGGCGTAGTGCGGATGAGGCTGTGTCCACTCACCCATGGGAGACGGGCAGGCAAGGCGCAGTGTGGATTTGGCTGTGTCCACTCACCCAGGGGAGACGGGCAGAGAGGGTGCTGTGTGGATCTGGCTATGTCCACTGACCCACGGCAGACTGGCATGCAGGGCGCAGTGCGGAACTGGCTGTGTCCACTCACCCACGACAGATGGGCAGGCAGGGCGCAGTGCGGATTTGGCTGTGTCCACTCGCCCACGGGAGACGGGCAGGCAAGGCGCAGTGCGGATCTGGCTGTGTCCACTCACCCACGGGAGACGGGCAGAGTAGGTGCTGTGTGGATCTGGCTATGTACACTGACCCACGGCAGACGGGCAGGCAGGGCGCAGTGCGGATCTGGCTGTGTCCACTCACCCACGGCAGACAGTCAGGCAGGGCCCAGTGCGGATCTGGCGGTGTCCACTCACCCACGGGAGACGGGCAGGCAGGGCGCAGTGCGGATCTGGCTATGTCCACTATCCCACGGGAGACGGGCAGGCAGCGCGCAGTGCGGATCTGGCTGTGTCCACTCACACACGGCAGACAGGCAGGCACGGCGCAGTGCGGATCTGGCTGTGTCCACTTACCCATGGGAGAGGGGCAGGCAAGGCGCAGTGTGGATCTGGCTGTGTCCACTCACCCACGGGATACGGGCAGAGAGGGTGCTGTGTGGATTTGGCTATGTCCACTGACCCACGGCAGACGGGCAGGCAGGGCGCAGTGCGGATCTGGCTCTGTCCAATCACCCACGGCAGAGGGGCACGCAGGTCGCACTGCGGATCTGGCTGTGTGCACTCACCCACGGGAGACGGGCAGGCAAGGCACTGTGTGGATCTGGCTGTGTCCACTCACCCACGGGAGATGGGCAGAGAGGGTGCTGTGTGGATCTGGCAATATCCACTGACCCACGGCAGACGGGCAGGCAGGGCGCAGTGCGGATCTGGCTGTGTCCACTCACCCACGGCAGACGGTCTGTCAGGGCGCAAGGCGGATCTGGCTGTGTCCAATCACCCACGGCAGATGGGCAGGCAAGGCGCAGTGCGGATCTGGCTGTGTCCACTCACCCACGGCAGATAGTCAGGCAGGGCGCAGTGCGGATCTGTCTGTGTCCACTCACCCACGGGAGACGGGTAGGCAAGGCACAGCGTGGATCTGGCTATTTCCACTCACCCACGGGAGACGGGCAGAGAGGGTGCCGTGTGGATCTGGCTACGTCCACTGACCCACGGCAGACGGGCAGGCAGTGCGCAGTGCGGATCTGGCTGTGTCCACTCACCCACGGCAGACGGGCAGGCAGAGGGCAGTGCGGATCTGGCTGTGTACACTCACCCACGGGAGATAGGCAGGCAAGGCGCAGTGTGGATCTGGCTGTGTCAACTCACCCACGGGAGATGGGCAGAGAGGGTGCCGTGAGGATCTGGCTATGTCCACTGAACCACGGCAGACGGGCAGGCAGTGCGCAGTGCGGATCTGGATGTGTCCACTCACCCACGGCAGACGGGCAGGCAGAGTGCAGTGCGGATCTGGCTGTGTCCACTCACCCACGGGAGACAGGCAGGCAAGGCGCAGTGTGGATCTGGCTGTGTCAACTCACCCACGGGAGATGGGCAGAGAGGGTGCCGTGTGGATCTGGCTATGTCCACTGACCCACGGCAGACGGGCAAGCAGGGCGCAGTGCGGATCTGGCTGTGTCCACTCACCAACGGCAGACGGTCAGGCAGTGCGCAGTGCGGATCTGGCTGTGTTCTCTCACCCACGGGAGACGGGCAGGCAGGGTGCAGTGTGGATCTGGCTGTGTCCACTCACCCACGAGAGACGAGCAGAGAGGGTGCTGTGTGGATCTGGCTATGTACACTGACCCACGGCAGACGGGCAGGCAGGGCGCAGTGCGGACCTGCTGTGTCCACTCACCCACGGTAGACGGTCAGGAAGGGGGCAGTGCGGATCTGGCTGTGTCCTCTCACCCAAGGGAGACGGGCAGGCAGGGCGCAGTGCGGATCTGGCTGAGTGCAATCACCCACAGCAGACGGGCAGGCAAGGCGCAGTGTGGATCTGGATGTGTCCACTCACCCACGGGGGACGGCAGAGGGTGCTATGTGAATCTGGCTATGTCCACGGACACACGGCAGACAGGCAGGCAGGGCGCAGCGCGGATCTTGCTGTGTCCACTCACACACGGGAGACGGGGAAGCAAGGCGCAGTGTGTATATGGCTGTGTCCACTCACCCACGGGAGACGGGCACAGAGGGTGCTGTGTGGATCTGGCTATGTCCACTGACCCACGGGAGACGGGCAGGCAGGGCGCAGTGCGGATCTGGCTGTGTCCACTCTCCCACGGGAGACGGGCAGGCAGGGCGCAGTGCGGATCTGGCTGTGTCCACTCACCCTCGGGAAATGGGCAGGCAAGGCGCAGTGTGGATCTGGCTGTATCCAATCACCCACGGGAGAGGGGCAGAGAGGGTCCTGTGTGGATCTGGCTATGTCTACTGACCCACGGCAGACGGGCAGGCAGGGCGCAGTGTGGATCTGGCTGTGTCCAATCACCCACGGCAGACGGGCAGGCAGGGCGCAGTGCGGAATTGGCTGTGTCCACTCACCCACGGGAGACGGGTAGGCAAGGCGCAGTGTTGATCTGGTTGTGTCCACTCACCCACGGGAGACGGGAAGGCAAGGCGCACTGTGGATCTTGCTGTGACCACTCACCCACGGGAGATGGGCAGAGAGGGTGCTGTGTGTATCTAGCTATGTCCACTGACCCACGGCAGACAGGCAGGCAGGGCGCAGTGCGGACCTGGCTGTGTTAACTCACCCACGGCAGACGGGCTGGCAGGGCGCAGTGTGGATCTGGCTGTGTCCACTCACCCACGGGAGACGGGCAGAGAGGGTGCTGTGTGGATCTGGCTATGTCCACTAACCCACGGCAGACGGGCAGGCAGGGCGCAGTGCGGATTTGGCTGTGTCCACTCACCCACGGCAGACGATCAGGAATGGCGGAGTGCGGATCTGGCTGTGTCCACTCACCCATGGCAGACGGGCAGGCAGGGCGCAGTGCGAATCTGGCTGTGTCCACTCACCCACGGGAGACGGGAAGGCAAGGCGCACTGTGGATCTTGCTGTGAACACTCACCCACGGGAGATGGGCGGAGAGGGTGCTGTGTGTATCTAGCTATGTCCACTAACCCACGGCAGACGGGCAGGCAGGTCGCAGTACGGACCTGACTGTGTTAACTCACCCACGGCAGACGGGCTGGCAAGGCGCAGTGTGGATCTGGCTGTGTCCACTCACCCACGGGAGACGGGCAGAGAGGGTGCTGTGTTGATCTGGCTATGTCCACTGACCCACGGCAGACGGGCAGGCAGGGCGCAGTGCGGATCTGGCTGTGTCCCCTCACCCAAGGCAGACGGTCAGGCAGGGCGCAGTGCAGAATTGGCTGTGTCCACTAACCCACGGGAGACGGGTAGGCAAGGCGCAGTGTTGATCTGGCTGTGTCCACTCACCCACGGGAGACGGGCAGAGAGGGTGCTGTGTGGATCTGGCTATGTCCACTGATCCACGGCAGACGGGCAGGTAGGGCGGTGTGCGGATCTGGCTGTGTCCACTCACCCACGGCAGACGGTCCTGAAGGGCCCAGTGCAAATCTGGCTGTGTCCACTCACCCACGGGAGACGGGCAGGCAAGGCGCAGTGTGGATCTGGCTGTGTCCACTCACCCACGGGAGACGGGCAGAGAGGGTGCTGTGTGGATCTGGCTATGTCCACTGACCCACGATAGACGGGCAGGTAGGGCGCAGTGCGGATCTGGCTGTGTCGAATCACCCACGGCAGACGGGCAGGCAGGGCGCAGTGCGGATCTGGCTGTGTCCACTCAACCTCGGCAGACGGTCAGGCAAGGCGCAGTGCGGATCTGGCTGTGTCCACTCACCCACGATAGACGGGCAGGCAGGGGGCAGTGCGGATCTGGCTGTGTCGAATCACCCACGGCAGACGGGCTGGCATTGCGCAGTGCGGATATGGCTGTGTCCACTCACCCACGGGAGACGGGCAGGCAGGGCGGAGTGCGGATCTGGCTGTGTCCACTCACGCACGGGAGAGTGGCCGGCAAGGCGCAGTGTGCATCTGGCTGTGTCCACTCACCCACGGGGGACGGCAGAGGGTGCTGTGTGAATCTGGCTATGTCCACGGACACACGGCAGACAGGCAGGCAGGGCGCAGTGCGGATCTGGCTGTGTCCACTCACACACGGGAGACGGGGAAGCAAGGCGCAGTGTGTATATGGCTGTGTCCACTCACCCACGGGAGACGGGCAGAGAGGGTGCTGTGTGGATCTGGCTATGTCCACTGACCCACGGCAGACTGGCAGGCATGGCGCAGTGCGGATCTGGCTGTGTCCACTCACCCACGGCAGACGGGCAGGCAGGGCGCAGTGCGGATCTGGCTGTGTCCACTCACCCACGGCAGACAGGCAGGCAGGGCGCAGTGCGGATCTGGCTGTGTCCACTCACCCACGGGAGACGGGCAGGCAAGCCGCAGTGTGGATCTGGCTGTGTCCACTCACCCACGGGAGACGGGCAGAGAGGGTGCTGTGTGGATCTGGCTATGTCCACTAACCCACGGCAGACGGGCAGGCAGGGCGCAGTGCGGATTTGGCTGTGTCCACTCACCCACGGCAGACGATCAGGAATGGCGGAGTGCGGATCTGGCTGTGTCCACTCACCCACGGCAGACGGGCAGGCAGGGCGCAGTGCGAATCTGGCTGTGTCCACACACCCACGGGAGACGGGCAGGCAGGACGCAGTGCGGATCTGGCTGTGTCCACTCACCCAGGGGAAACGGGCAGGCAAGGCGCAGTGTGGATCTGGCTGTGTCCACTCACCCACGGGAGACGGGCAGAGAGGGTGCTGTGTGGATATGGCTATGTCCACTGACCCACGGCAGACGGGCAGGCAGGGCGCAGTGTGGATCTGGCTGTGTCCAATCACCCACGGCAGACGGGCAGGCAGGGTGCAGTGCGGATCTGGCTGTGTCCACTCACCCACGGGAGACGGGAAGGCAAGGCGCACTGTGGATCTTGCTGTGAACACTCACCCACGGGAGATGGGCGGAGAGGGTGCTGTGTGTATCTAGCTATGTCCACTAACCCACGGCAGACGGGCAGGCAGGTCGCAGTACGGACCTGACTGTGTTAACTCACCCACGGCAGACGGGCTGGCAAGGCGCAGTGTGGATCTGGCTGTGTCCACTCACCCACGGGAGACGGGCAGAGAGGGTGCTGTGTTGATCTGGCTATGTCCACTGACCCACGGCAGACGGGCAGGCAGGGCGCAGTGCGGATCTGGCTGTGTCCCCTCACCCAAGGCAGACGGTCAGGCAGGGCCCAGTGCAAATCTGGCTGTGTCCACTCACCCATGGGAGACGGGCAGGCAAGGCGCAGTGTGGATCTGGCTGTGTCCACTCACCCACGGGAGACGGGCAGAGAGGGTGCTGTGTGGATCTGGCTATGTCCACTGACCCACGATAGACGGGCAGGCAGGGCGCAGTGCGGATCTGGCTGTGTCGAATCACCCACGGCAGACGGGCAGGCAGGGCGCAGTGCGGATCTGGCTGTGTCCACTCAACCACGGCAGACGGTCAGGCAAGGCGCAGTGCGGATCTGGCTGTGTCCACTCACCCACGATAGACGGGCAGGCAGGGGGCAGTGCGGATCTGGCTGTGTCGAATCACCCACGGCAGACGGGCTGGCATTGCGCAGTGCGGATATGGCTGTGTCCACTCACCCACGGGAGACGGGCAGGCAGGGCGGAGTGCGGATCTGGCTGTGTCCACTCACCCACGGGAGACGGGCAGAGAGGGTGCTGTGTGGATCTGGCTATGTCCACTGATCCACGGCAGACGGGCAGGTAGGGCGGTGTGCGGATCTGGCTGTGTCCACTCACCCACGGCAGACGGTCCTGAAGGGCCCAGTGCAAATCTGGCTGTGTCCACTCACCCACGGGAGACGGGCAGGCAAGGCGCAGTGTGGATCTGGCTGTGTCCACTCACCCACGGGAGACGGGCAGAGAGGGTGCTGTGTGAATCTGGCTATGTCCACGGACACACGACAGACGGGCAGGCAGGGCGCAGTGCGGATCTGTCTGTGTCCACTCACCCACGGCAGACGGGCAGGCAGGGTGCAGTGCGGATCTGGCGGTGTCCACTCACCCACGGGAGAAGGGCAGGCAAGGCGCAGTGTGGATCTGGCTGTGTCCATTCACCCACGGGAGACGGGCAGAAAGAGCGCTGTGTGGATCTGGCTATGTCCACTGACCCACGATAGACGGGCAGGCAGGGCGCAGTGCGGATCTGGCTGTGTCGAATCACCCACGGAAGACGGGCAGGCAGGGCGCAGTGCGGATCTGGCTGTGTCCACTCAACCACGGCAGACGGTCAGGAAATGCGCAGTGCGGATCTGGCTGTGTCCACTCACCCAAGATAGACGGGCAGGCAGGGCGCAGTGCGGATCTGGCTGTGTCGAATCACCCACGGCAGACGGGCTGGCATTGCGCAGTGCGGATCTGGCTGTGTCCCCTCACTTACGGCAGACGGTCAGGCAGGGCGCAGTGCGGATCTGGCTGTGTCCCCTCACCCACGGCAGACGGGCAGGCAAGGCGCAGTGCGGATCTGGCTGTGACCCCTCACACACGGGAGACGGGCAGGCAAGGCGCACTGTGGATCGGGCTGTGTCCACTCACCCACGGGAGACGGGCAGAGAGGGTGCTGTGTGGATATGGCTAAGTCCACTGACCCACGGCAGACGGGCAGGCAGTGCGCAGTGGGGATTTGGCTGTGTCCACTCACCCACGGCAGACGATCAGGAAGGGCGCAGTGCGGTTCTGGCTGTGTCCACTCACCCACGGCAGACGAGCAGGCAGGGCACAGTGCGGATCTGGCTGTGTCCACTCGCCCACGGGAGACGGGCAGGCAGGACGCAGTGCGGATCTGGCTGTGTCCACTCACCCACGGGAAACGTGCAGGCAAGGCGCAGTGTGGATCTGGCTGTGTCCATTCACCCACGGGAGACGGGCAGAGAGGGTCCTGTGTGGATCTGGCTATGTCTACTGACCCACGGCAGACGGGCAGGCAGTGCGCAGTTTGGATCTGGCTGTATCCAAACACCCACGGCAGACGGGCAGGCAGGGTGCAGTGCGGATCTGGCTTTGTCCACTCACCCACGGGAGACGGGAAGGCAAGGCGCACTGTGGATCTTGCTGTGACCACTCACACACGGGAGA
The DNA here is from genome assembly GCF_040939455.1 of Microcebus murinus. NCBI lineage: Eukaryota > Metazoa > Chordata > Mammalia > Primates > Cheirogaleidae > Microcebus > Microcebus murinus. The sequence goes on along the minus strand of NC_134125.1, from coordinate 30,367,425 downwards.
TGGGCAGAGAGGGTGCTGTGTGTATCTAGCTATGTACACTGACCCACGGCAGACGGGCAGGCAGGGCGCAGTGCGGACCTGGCTGTGTTAACTCACCCACGGCAGACGGGCTGGCAGGGCGCAGTGTGGATCTGGCTGTGTCCACTCTCCCACGGGAGACGGGCAGAGAGGGTGCTGTGTGGATCTGGCTATGTCCACTGACCTACGGCAGACGGGCAGGCAGGGCACAGTGCGGATCTGGCTGTGTCCTCTCACCCACGGCAGACGGGCAGGCAGGGCGCAGTGCGGATCTGGCGGTGTCCACTCAACCACGGGAGATGGGCAGGCAAGGCGCAGTGTGGATCTGGCTGTGTCCACTCACCCACGGGAGACGGGCAGAAAGAGCGCTGTGTGGATCTGGCTATGTCCACTGACCCACGATAGACGGGCAGGCAGGGCGCAGTGCGGATCTGGCTGTGTCGAATCACCCACGGCAGACGGGCAGGCAGGGCGCAGTGCGGATCTGGTTGTGTCCACTCAACCACGGCAGACGGTCAGGCAAGGCGCAGTGCGGATCTGGCTGTGTCGAATCACCCACGGCAGACGGGCTGGCATTGCGCAGTGCGGATATGGCTGTGTCCACTCACCCACGGGAGACGGGCAGGCAGGGCGGAGTGCGGATCTGGCTGTGTCCACTCACGCACGGGAGACGGGCAGGCAAGGCGCAGTGTGGATCTGGCTGTGTCCACTCACCCACGGGACACGGGCAGAGAGGGTGCTGTGTTGATCTGGCTATGTCCACTGACCCACTGCAGACGGGCAGGCAAGGCGCAGTGCGGATCTGGCTGTGTGCAATCACCCACAGCAGACGGGCAGGCAGGGCGCAGTGCGGATCTGGGTGTGTCCACTCACCCACGGAAGACGGGCAGGCAAGGCGCAGTGTGGATCTGGCTGTGTCCACTCACCCACGGGGGACGGCAGAGGGTGCTGTGTGAATCTGGCTATGTCCACGGACACACGGCAGACGGGCTGGCATTGCGCAGTGCGGATCTGGCTGTGTCCACTCACCCACGGCAGACGGGCAGGCAGGGCGCAGTGCGGATCTGGCTGTGTCCACTCACCCACGGCAGACGGGCAGGCAGGGCGCAGTGCGGATCTGGCTGTGTCCACTCACCCACGGGAGACGGGCAGGCAAGCCGCAGTGTGGATCTGGCTGTGTCCACTCACCCACGGGAGACGGGCAGAGAGGGTGCTGTGTTGATCTGGCTATGTCCACTGACCCACAGCAGATGGGCAGGCAGGGCGCAGTGCGGATCTGGCTGTGTCCCCTCACTTACGGCAGACGGTCAGGCAGGGCGCAGTGCGGATCTGGCTGTGTCCCCTCACCCACGGAAGACGGGCAGGCAGGGCGCAGTGTGGATCTGGCTGTGTTCAGTCACCCACGGGAGACGGGCAGGCAAGGCGCACTGTGAATCTGGCTGTGTCCACTCACCCACGGGAGACGGGCAGAAAAAGTGCCGAGTGGATCTGGCTATGTCCACTGACCCACAGCAGATGGGCAGGCAGGGCGCACTGCGGATCTGGCTGTGTCCACTCACCCACGGGAGACGGGCAGAGAGGGTGCTGTGTTGATCTGGCTATGTCCACTGACCCACGGCAGACGGGCAGGCAGGGCGCAGTTCGGATCTGGCTGTGTCCCCTCACCCACGGCAGACGGTCAGGCAGGGCGCAGTGCAGAATTGGCTGTGTCCACTAACACACGGGAGACGGGTAGACAAGGCGCAGTGTTGATCTGGCTGTGTCCACTCACCCACGGGAGACGGGCAGAGAGGGTGCTGTGTGGATCTGGCTATGTCCACTGATCCACGGCAGACGGGCAGGTAGGGCGGTGTTCGGATCTGGCTGTGTCCACTCACCCACGGCAGACGGTCAGGAAGGGCCCAGTGCAAATCTGGCTGTGTCCACTCACCCACGGGAGACGGGCAGGCAAGGCGCAGTGCGGATCTGGCTGTGTCCACTCACCCACGGCAGACGGGCAGGCAGGGCGCAGTGCGGATCTGGCGGTGTCCACTCACCCACGGGAGATGGGCAGGCAAGGCGCAGTGTGGATCTGGCTGTGTCCACTCACCCACGGGAGACGGGCAGAAAGAGCGCTGTGTGGATCTGGCTATGTCCACTGACCCACGATAGACGGGCAGGCAGGGCGCAGTGCGGATCTTGCTGTGTCGAATCACCCACGGCAGACGGGCAGGCAGGGCGCAGTGCGGATCTGGCTGTGTCCACTCAACCACGGCAGACGGTCAGGCAAGGCGCAGTGCGGATCTGGCTGTGTCCACTCACCCACGATAGACGGGCAGGCAGGGCGCAGTGCGGATCTGGCTGTGTCCACTCACCCACGGCAGACGGGCAGGCAGGGCGCAGTGCGGATCTGGCTGTGTCCACTCACCCACGGCAGACGGGCAGGCAGGGCGCAGTGCGGATCTGGCGGTGTCCACTCACCCACGGGAGATGGGCAGGCAAGGCGCAGTGTGGATCTGGCTGTGTCCACTCACCCACGGGAGACGGGCAGAGAGGGTGCTGTGTGGATCTGGCTATGTCCAGTGACCCACGGCAGACGGGCAGGCAGGGCGCAGTGCTGATATTTCTGTGTCCACTCACCCACGGGAGACGGGCTGGCAAGGCACAGTGTGGATCTGGCTGTTTCCACTCACCCACGGGAGACAGGCAGAGAGGGTGCTGTGTGGATCTGGCTATGTACACTGAACCACGGCAGACGGGCAGGCAGGGCGCAGTGCGGATCTGGCTGTATCCAATCACTCATGGCAGACGGGCAGGCAGGGCGCAGTGCGGAACTGCATGTGTCCACTCACCAATGGCAGACGGTCAGGCAGGGCACAGTGTGGATCTGGCTGTGTCCACTCACCCACGGGAGACGGGTAGGCATGGCGCAATGTGGATCTGGCTGTGTCCACTCACCCACGGGAGACGGGCAGAGAGGGTGCTGTGTGGATCTGGCTATGTACACTGAGCCACGGCAGACGGGCAGGCAGGGCGGTGTGCGGATCTGGCTGTGTTAACTCACCCACGGCAGACGGGCAGGCAGGGCGCAGTGCGGATCTGGCTGTGTCCACTCACCCACGGGAGACGGGTAGGCAAAGCGCAGTGTGGATCTGGCTGTGTCCAATCACCCACGGGAGACGGGCAGAGTGGGTGCCGTGTGGATCTGGCTATGTCCACTGACCCACGGCAGACGGGCAGGCAGGGCGCAGTGCGGATTAGGCTGTGTCCCCTCACCCACGGCAGACAGTCAGGCAGGGCGCAGTGCGGAATTGGCTATGTCCACTCACCCACGGGAGACGGGCAGGCAGGGCGCAGTGCGGATCTGGCTGTGTCCACTCACCCACGGCAGACGGGCAGGCAGGGCGCAGTGTGGATCTGGATGTGTCCACTCACCCACGGCCGACGGGCAGGCAGGGAGCAGTGCGGATCTGGCTGTCTCCACTCACCAACGGGAGACTGTCAGGCAGGGCACAGTGCGGATCTGGGTGTGTCCACTCACCCACGGGAGATGGGCAGGCAAGGCGCAGTGTGGATCTAGCTGTGTCCACTCACCCACGGGAGACGGGCAGAAAGGGCGCTGTGTGGATCTGGCTATGTCCACTGACCCACGACAGACGGGAAGGCAGGGCGCAGTGCGGATCTGGCTGTGTCGAATCACCCACGGCAGACGGGCAGGCAGGGCGCAGCGCGGATCTGGCTGTGTCCACTCACACACGGGAGACGGGGAAGCAAGGCGCAGTGTGTATATGACAGTGTCCACTCACCCACGGGAGACGGGCAGAGAGGGTGCTGTGTGGATCTAGCTATGTCCACTGACCCACGGCAGACGGGCAGGCAGGGCGAAGTGCGGATCTTGCTGTGTCCACTCGCCCACGGCAGACGGTCAGGCAGCGCGCAGTGCAGATCTGGCTGTGTCCACTCACACACGGGAGACGGGGCTGGCAGGGCGCATTGCGGATCTGGCTGTGTCCACTCACCCACGGGGGACGGGAAGGCAGGGCGCAGTGCGGATCTGGCTGTGTCCACTCACCCACGGGAGACGGGCAGGCAGGGCGCAGTGCGGATCTGGCTGTGTCCACTCACCCACGGCAGACGAGCAGGCAGGGCGCAGTGCGGATCTGCCTGTGTCCACTCACCCATGGGAGACGGGCAGGCAAGGCGCAGTGTGGATCTGGCTGTGTCCACTCACCCACGGGAGACGGGCAGAAAGGGTGCTGTGCGGATTTGTCTGTGTCCACTCACCCACGGCAGACGAGCAGGCAGGGCGCAGTGCGGATCTGGCTGTGTCCACTCACCCTCGGGAGACTGGCAGGCAAGCCGCAGTGTGGATCTGGCTGTGTCCACTCACCCACGGGAGACGGGCAGAGAGGGTGCTGTGTTGATCTGGCTATGTCCACTGACACACGGCAAACGGGCAGACAGGTCACAGTGAGGATCTGGCTGTGTCCAATCACCCATGGAAGACGGGCAGGCAGGGCGCAGTGTGGACCTGGCTGTGTCCAGTCACCCACGGGAGACGGGCAGGCAAGGCGCACTGTGGATCTGGCTGTGTCCACTCACCCACGGGAGACGGGCAGAAAAAGTGCCGTGTGGATCTGGCTATGTCCACTGACCCACAGCAGATGGGCAGGCAGGGCGCACTGCGGATCTGGCTGTGTCCCCTCACTTACGGCAGACGGTCAGGCAGGGCGCAGTGCGGATCTGGCTGTGTCCCCTCACCCACGGCAGACGGGCAGGCAGGGCGCAGTGCGGATCTGGCTGTGACCCCTCACCAACGGGAGACGGGCAGCGAGGGTGCTGTGTGGATCTGGCTATGTACACTGACCCACGGCAGACGGGCAGGCAGGGCGCAATGCGGATATGGCTGTGTCCACTCACCCACGGCAGACGATCCGGAAGGGCGCAGTGCGGATCTGGCTGTGTCTCCTCACCCACGGCAGACGGGCAGGCAGGGCGCAGTGCGGATCTGGCTGTGTCCACTCACCCACGGGAGACGGGCAGGCAGGACGCAGTGCGGATCTGGCTGTGTCCACTCACCCACGGGAAACGGGCAGGCAAGGCGCAGTGTGGATCTGGCTGTGTCCACTCACCCACGGGAGACGAGCAGAGAGGGTCCTGTGTGGATCTGGCTATGTCCACTGACCAACGGCAGACGGGCAGGCAGAGCGCAGTGCGGATGTGGCTGTGTCCAATCACCCACGGCAGACGGGCAGGCAGGGCGCAGTGCGGATCTGGCTGTGTCCAGTAACCCATGGCAGACGGGCAGGCAGGGCGCAGTGCAGATCTGGCTGTGTCCACTCACCCACGGGAGACGGGCAGGCAGGGCGCAGTCCGGATTTGACTGTGTCCACTCACCCATGGCAGATGGGCAGGCATGGTGCAGTGCGGATCTTGCTGTGTCCACTCACCCACGGGAGACAGGCAGGCAGGGCGCAGTGTGGATCTGGCTGTGTCCACCCACACACGGGAGATGGGCAGAGAGGGTGCTGTCGGATCTGACTACGTCCACTGATCCACGACAGACGGGCAGGCAGGGCGCAGTGCGGATCTGGCTGTGTCCACTCACCCACGGTAGACGGTCAGGCAGGGCGCAGTTCGGATCTGGCTGTGTCCACTCACCCACGGTAGACGGGCAGAGAGGGTGCTGTGTGCATCTGGCTATGTCCACTGACCCACGGTAGATGGGCAGGCAGGGCACAGTGTGGATCTGCCTGTGTCCACTCATTCATGGGAGACGGGCAGAAAGGGCGCTGTGTGGATCTGGCTATGTCCACTGACCCAAGGCAGACGGGGAGGCAGGGCGCAGTGCGGATCTGGCTGTGTCCACTCACCCACGTGAGACGGGCAGGCAGGGCGCAGTGTGGATCTGGCTGTGTCCAATCACCCACGGGAGACGGGCAGGCTAGGCGCAGTGCGGATCTGGCTGTGTCCACTCACCCACGGCAGACGGGCAGGCAGGGTGCAGTGCGGATCTGGCTGTGTCCACTCACCCACGGTAGACTGGAAGGCAAGGCGCAGTGTGGATCTGGGTGTGTCCACTCACCCACGGGAGACGGGCAGAGAAGGTGCTGTGTGGATCTGGCTATGACCACTGACCCAGGGCAGACGGGCAGGCAGGGCGCAGTGCGGATCTGGCTGTGTCCACTCACCCACGGCAGACGGGCAGGCAAGGCGCAGTGTGGATCTGGCTGTGTCCACTCACCCACGGGAGACGGGCAGGCAAAGCGCAGTGTGGATCTTGCTGTGTCCACTCACCCACGACAGACGGGCAGGCAGGGCGTAGTGCGGATCTGGCTGTGTCCACTCACCCACGGGAGACGGGCAGAGAGGGTGCTGTGTGGATCTGGCTATGTCCACTGACCCACCGCAGATGGGCATGCAAGGCGCAGTGCGGATCTGGCTGTGTCCAATCACCCACGGGAGACGGGCAGAGAGGTTGCTGTGTGGACCTTGCTATGTCCACTGACCCACGGCAGATGGGCAGGCAGGGCGCAGTGCAGATCTGGCTGTGTTCAATCACCCACGGGAGACGGGCAGGCTAGGCGCAGTGCGGATCTGGCTGTCTCCACTCACCCACGGCAGACGGGCAGGCAGGGCGCAGGGCGGATCTGGCTGTGTGCACTCACCCACGGTAGACTGGCAGGCAAGGCGCAGTGTGGATCTGGATGTGTCCACTCACCCACGGGGGACGGCAGAGGGTGCTGAGTGAATCTGGCTATGTCCACGGACACACGGCAGACAGGCAGGCAGGGCGCAGCGCGGATCTTGCTGTGTCCACTCACACACGGGAGACGGGGAAGCAAGGCGCAGTGTGTATATGGCTGTGTCCACTCACCCACGGGAGACGGGCACAGAGGGTGCTGTGTGGATCTGGCTATGTCCACTGACCCACGGGAGACGGGCAGGCATGGCGCAGTGCGGATCTGGCTGTGTCCACTCACCGACGGCAGACGGGCAGGCAGGGCGCAGTGCGGATCTGGCTGTGTCCACTCACCCACGGGAAATGGGCAGGCAAGGCGCAGTGTGGATCTGGCTGTGTCCAATCACCCACGGGAGACGGGCAGAGAGGGTCCTGTGTGGATCTGGCTATGTCTACTGACCCACGGCAGACGGGCAGGCAGGGCGCAGTGTGGATCTGGCTGTGTCCAATCACCCACGGCAGACGGGCAGGCAGGGCGCAGTGCGGAATTGGCTGTGTCCACTCATCCACGGGAGACGGGTAGGCAAGGCGCAGTGTTGATCTGGCTGTGTCCACTCACCCACGGGAGACGGGAAGGCAAGGCGCACTGTGGATATTGCTGTGACCACTCACCCACGGGAGATGGGCAGAGAGGGTGCTGTGTGTATCTAGCTATGTCCACTGACCCACGGCAGACGGGCAGGCAGGGCGCAGTGCGGACCTGGCTGTGTTAACTCACCCACGGCAGACGGGCTGGCAGGGCGCAGTGTGGATCTGGCTGTGTCCACTCACCCACGGGAGACGGGCAGAGAGGGTGCTGTGTTGATCTGGCTATGTCCACGGACCCACGGCAGACGGGCAGGCAGGGCGCAGTGCGGATCTGGTTGTGTCCGCTCACCCACGGCATAAGGTCAGGCAGGGCGCAGTGCGGAATTGGCTGTGTCCACTCACCCACGGGAGACGGGTAGGCAAGGCGCAGTGTTGATCTGGCTGTGTCCACTCACCCACGGGAGACGGGCAGAGAGGGTGATGTGTGGATCTGGCTATGTCCACTGATCCATGGGAGACGGGCTCAAAGGGCGCTGTGTGGATCTGGCTATGTCCACTGACCCACGGCAGACGGGCAGGCAGGGCGCAGTGCGGATCTGGCTATGTCCACTCACCCACGGCAGACGGGCAGGCAGGGCGCAGTGCGGATCTGGCTGTCTCCACTCACCCACGGGAGACGGTCATGCAGGGCACAGTGCGGATCTGGTTGTGTCCACTCACCCACGGGAGATGGGCAGGCAAGGCGCAGTGTGGATCTGGCTGTGTCCATTCACTCACGGGAGACGGGCAGAAAGGGCGCTGTGTGGATCTTGCTATGTCCACTGACCCACGACAGACGGGCAGGCATTGCGCAGTGCGGATCTGGCTGTGTCGAATCACCCACGGCAGATGGGCAGGCAGGGCGCAGCGCGGATCTGGCTGTGTCCACTCACACACGGGAGACGGGGAAGCAAGGCGCAGTGTGTATATGGCTGTGTCCACTAACCCACGGGAGACGGGCAGAGAGGGTGCTGTGTGGATCTGGCTATGTCCACTGACCCACGGCAGACGGGCAGGCAGGGCGCAGTGCGGATCTTGCTGTGTCCACTCGCCCACGGCATACGGTCAGGCAGGGCGCAGTGCGGATCTGGCTGTGTCCACTCACACACGGGAGACGGGCAGGCAGGGCGCAGTGCGGATCTGCTGTGTCCACTCACCCACGGCAGACGAGCAGGCAGGGCGCAGTGCGGATCTGCCTGTGTCCACTCACCCATGGGAGACGGGCAGGCAAGGCGCAGTGTGGATCTGGCTGTGTCCACTCACCCACGGGAGACGGGCAGAGAGGGTGCTGTGCAGATCTGGCTTTGTCCACTGACCCACGGCAGACGGGCAGGCAGGGCGCAGTGCGGATCTGGCTGTGTCCAATCACACACGGCAGACGAGCAGGCAGGGCGCAGTGCGGATATGGCTGTGTCCATTCACACACGGGAGACGGGGAAGCAAGGCGCAGTGTGTATATGGCTGTGTGCACTCACCCCCGGGAGACGGGCAGAGAGGGTGCTGTGTGGATCTGGCTAAATCCACTGACCCACGGCAGACGGGCAGGCATGGCGCAGTGCGGAACTGGCTGTGTCCACTCACCCACTGCAGACGGGCAGGCAGGGCGCAGTGCGGATCTGGCTGTGTCCACTCACCCACAGCAGACGGACAGGCAGGGCGCAGTGCGGATCTGGCTGTGTCCACTCACCCACGGGAGACTGGCAGGCAAGCCGCAGTGTGGATCTGGCTGTGTCCACTCACCCACGGGAGACGGGCAGAAAGGGTGCTCTGTTGATCTGGCTATGTCCACTGACCCACGGCAAATGGGCAGACAGGGCGCAGTGCGGATCTGGCTGTGTCCAATCACCCACGGAAGACGGGCAGGCAGGGCGCAGTGTGGATCTGGCTGTGTCCAGTCACCCACGGGAGACGGGCAGGCAAGGCGCACTGTGAATCTGGCTGTGTCCACTCACCCACGGGAGACGGGCAGAAAAAGTGCCGAGTGGATCTGGCTATGTCCACTGACCCACAGCAGATGGGCAGGAAGGGCGCACTGCGGATCTGGCTGTGTCCCCTCACTTATGGCAGACGGGCAGGCAGTTCGCAGTGCGGATCTGGCTGTGAACCCTCACCCATGGGAGACGGGCAGAGAGGGTGCTGTGTGGATCTGGCTATGTCCACTGACCCACGGCAGACGGGCAGGCAGGGCGCAGTGCGGATCTGGCTGTGTCCACTCACCCACGGGAGACGGGCAGGCAAGTCGCAGTGTGGATTTTGCTGTGTCCACTCACCCACGGGAGACGGGCACAGAGGGTGCTGTGTGGATCTGGCTATGTCCACTGACCCACGGCAGATGGGCAGGCAGGGCGCAGTGCGGATATGGCTGTGTCCACTCATCCACGGCAGACGGACAGGCAGGGCACAGTGCGGATCTGGCTGTGTCCACTCACCCACGGGAGACGGGCAGCGAGGGTGCTGTGTGGATCTGGCTATGTACACTGACCCACGGCAGACGGGCAGGCAAGGCGCAGTGCGGATCTGTCTGTGTCCATTCACCCACGGCAGACGGTCAGGCAGGGCGCAGTGCGGATCTGGCTGTGTCCACTCACCCACGGCAGACGGGCAGGCAGGGTGCAGTGCGGATCTGGCTGTGTCCACTCACCCACGGTAGACGGGAAGGCAAGGCGCAGTGTGGATCTGGGTGTGTACACTCACCCACGGGAGACGGGCAGAGAAGGTACTGTGTGGATCTGGCTATGAGCACTGACCCAGGGCAGACGGGCAGGCAGGGCGCAGTGCGGATCTGGCTGTGTCCACTCACCCACGGCAGACGGTCAGGCAGGACGCAGTGCGGATCTGGCTGTGTCCACTCACCCACAGGAGATGGGCAGAGAGGGTGCTGTGTGGATCTGGATATGTCCACTGACCCACAGCAGACGGGCAGGCAGGGCTCAGTGCGGATCTGGCTGTGTCCACTCACCCACGGGAGACGGGCAGGCAGGGCGCAGTGCGGATCTGGCTGTGTCCACTCACCCACGGGAGACGGGCAGCGAGGGTGCTGTGTGGATCTGGCTATGTACACTGACCCACGGCAGACGGGCAGGCAAGGCGCAGTGCGGATCTGTCTGTGTCCATTCACCCACGGCAGACGGTCAGGCAGGGCGCAGTGCGGATCTGGCTGTGTCCACTCACCCACGGCAGACGGGCAGGCAGGGTGCAGTGCGGATCTGGCTGTGTCCACTCACCCACGGTAGACGGGAAGGCAAGGCGCAGTGTGGATCTGGGTGTGTACACTCACCCACGGGAGACGGGCAGAGAAGGTACTGTGTGGATCTGGCTATGAGCACTGACCCAGGGCAGACGGGCAGGCAGGGCGCAGTGCGGATCTGGCTGTGTCCACTCACCCACGGCAGACGGTCAGGCAGGACGCAGTGCGGATCTGGCTGTGTCCACTCACCCACGGGAGATGGGCAGAGAGGGTGCTGTGTGGATCTGGCTATGTCCACTGACCCACGGCAGACGGGCATGCAGGGCTCAGTGCGGATCTGGCTGTGTCCACTCACCCACGGGAGACGGGCAGGCAGGGCGCAGTGCGGATCTGGCTGTGTCCACTCACCCACGGGTGACGGGCAAGCAAGGCGCAGTGTGGATCTGGCTGTGTCCACTCACCCACGGGAGACGGGCAGAGAGGGTGCTGTGTGGATCTGGCTATATCCACTGACCCACCGCAGACGGGCAGGCAAGGTGCAGTGCGGATCTGGCTGTGTCCAATCACCCACGGGAGACGGGCAGAGAGATTGCTGTGTGGACCTTGCTATGTCCACTGACCCACGGCAGATGGGCAGGCAGGGCGCAGTGCAGATCTGGCTGTGTTCAATCACCCACGGGAGACGGGCAGGCTAGGCGAAGTGCGGATCTGGCTGTCTCCACTCACCCACGGCAGACGGGCAGGCAGGGCGCAGTGCGGATCTGGCTGTGTGCACTCACCCACGGTAGACGGGCAGGCAAGGCGCAGTGTGGATCTGACTGTGTCCACTCACCCACGGGAGACGGGCAGAGAAAGTGCTGTTTGGATCTGGCTATGTCCACTGACCCACGGCAGATGGGCAGGCAGGGCGCAGTGCGGATCTGGTTGTGTCCTTTCACCGACAGCAGACGGTCAGGCAGGGCGCACTGCGGATCTGGCTGTGTCCACTCACCCACGGGAGAGGGGCAGGCAAGCCGCAGTGTGGATCTGGCTGTGTCCACTCACCCACGGGAGACGGGCAGAGAGGGTGCTGTGTTGATCTGGCTATGTCCACTGACCCACGGCAAACGGGCACACAGGGCGCAGTGCGGATCTGGCTGTCTCCAATCACCCACGGAAGACGGGCAGGCAGGGCGCAGTGTGGATCTGGCTGTGTCCAGTCACCCACGAGAGACGGGAATGCAAGGCGCACTGTGGATCTGGCTGTGTCCACTCACCCACGGGTGATGGGCAGAAAAAGTGCCGTGTGGATCTGGCTATGTCCACTAACCCACAGCAGATGGGCAGGCAGGGCGCAGTGCGGATCTGGCTGTGTCCCCTCACTTACGGCAGACGGTCAGGCAGGGCGCAGTGCGGATCTGGCTGTGTCCCCTCACCCACGGCAGACGTGCAGGCAAGGCGCAGTGCGGATCTGGCTGTGACCCCTCACACACGGGAGACGGGCAGGCAAGGCGCACTGTGGATCGGGCTGTGTCCACTCACCCACGGGAGACGGGCAGAGAGGGTGCTGTGTGGATATGGCTAAGTCCACTGACCCACGGCAGACGGGCAGGCAGTGCGCAGTGGGGATTTGGCTGTGTCCACTCACCCACGGCAGACGTTCAGGAAGGGCGCAGTGCGGATATGGCTGTGTCCACTCACCCACGGCAGACGAGCAGGCAGGGCACAGTGCAGATCTGGCTGTGTCCACTCGCCCACGGGAGACGGGCAGGCAGGACGCAGTGCGGATCTGGCTGTGTCCACTCACCCACGGGAAACGGGCAGGCAAGGCGCAGTGTGGATCTGGCTGTGTCCATTCACCCACGGGAGACGGGCAGAGAGGGTCCTGTGTGGATCTGGCTATGTCTACTAACCCACGGCAGACGGGCAGGCAGTGCGCAGTGTGGATCTGGCTGTATCCAAACACCCACGGCAGACGGGCAGGCAGGGTGCAGTGCGGATCTGGCTTTGTCCACGCACCCACGGGAGACGGGAAGGCAAGGCGCACTGTGGATCTTGCTGTGACCACTCACACACGGGAGATGGGCAGAGAGGGTGCTGTGTGTATCTAGCTATGTACACTGACCCACGGCAGACGGGCAGGCAGGGCGCAGTGCGGACCTGGCTGTGTTAACTCACCCACGGCAGATGGGCTGGCAGGGCGCAGTGTGGATCTGGCTGTGTCCACTCTCCCACGGGAGACGGGCAGAGAGGGTGCTGTGTGGATCTGGCTATGTCCACTGACCTACGGCAGACGGGCAGGCAGGGCGCAGTGCGGATCTGGCTGTGTCCTCTCACCCACGGCAGACGGGCAGGCAGGGCGCAGTGCGGATCTGGCGGTGTCCACTCAACCACGGGAGATGGGCAGGCAAGGCGCAGTGTGGATCTGGCTGTGTCCACTCACCCACGGGAGACGGGCAGAAAGAGCGCTGTGTGGATCTGGCTATGTCCACTGACCCACGATAGACGGGCAGGCAGGGCGCAGTGCGGATCTTGCTGTGTCGAATCACCCACGGCAGACGGGCAGGCAGGGCGCAGTGCGGATCTGGCTGTGTCCACTCAACCACGGCAGACGGTCAGGCAAGGCGCAGTGCAGATCTGGCTGTGTCCACTCACCCACGATAGACGGGCAGGCAGGGCGCAGTGCGGATCTGGCTGTGTCCACTCACCCACGGCAGACGGGCAGGCAGGGCGCAGTGCGGATCTGGCTGTGTCCACTCACCCACGGGAGTCGGGCAGGCAAGGCGCAGTGTGGATCTGGCTGTGTCCACTCACCCACGGGAGACGGGCAGAGAGGGTGCTGTGTGGATCTGGCTATGTCCAGTGACCCACGGCAGACGGGCAGGCAGGGCGCAGTGCTGATATTTCTGTGTCCACTCACCCACGGGAGACGGGCTGGCAAGGCACAGTGTGGATCTGGCTGTTTCCACTCACCCACGGGAGACAGGCAGAGAGGGTGCTGTGTGGATCTGGCTATGTACACTGAACCACGGCAGACGGGCAGGCAGGGCGCAGTGCGGATCTGGCTGTATCCAATCACTCATGGCAGACGGGCAGGCAGGGCGCAGTGCGGAACTGCATGTGTCCACTCACCAATGGCAGACGGTCAGGCAGGGCACAGTGTGGATCTGGCTGTGTCCACTCACCCACGGGAGACGGGTAGGCATGGCGCAATGTGGATCTGGCTGTGTCCACTCACCCACGGGAGACGGGCAGAGAGGGTGCTGTGTGGATCTGGCTATGTACACTGAGCCACGGCAGACGGGCAGGCAGGGCGGTGTGCGGATCTGGCTGTGTTAACTCACCCACGGCAGACGGGCAGGCAGGGCGCAGTGCGGATCTGGCTGTGTCCACTCACCCACGGGAGACGGGTAGGCAAAGCGCAGTGTGGATCTGGCTGTGTCCAATCACCCACGGGAGACGGGCAGAGTGGGTGCCGTGTGGATCTGGCTATGTCCACTGACCCACGGCAGACGGGCAGGCAGGGCGCAGTGCGGATTAGGCTGTGTCCCCTCACCCACGGCAGACAGTGAGGCAGGGCGCAGTGCGGAATTGGCTATGTCCACTCACCCACGGGAGACGGGCAGGCAGGGCGCAGTGCGGATCTGGCTGTGTCCACTCACCCACGGCAGACGGGCAGGCAGGGCGCAGTGTGGATCTGGATGTGTCCACTCACCCACGGCCGACGGGCAGGCAGGGAGCAGTGCGGATCTGGCTGTCTCCACTCACCAACGGGAGACTGTCAGGCAGGGCACAGTGCGGATCTGGGTGTGTCCACTCACCCACGGGAGATGGGCAGGCAAGGCGCAGTGTGGATCTAGCTGTGTCCACTCACCCACGGGAGACGGGCAGAAAGGGCGCTGTGTGGATCTGGCTATGTCCACTGACCCACGACAGACGGGAAGGCAGGGCGCAGTGCGGATCTGGCTGTGTCGAATCACCCACGGCAGACGGGCAGGCAGGGCGCAGCGCGGATCTGGCTGTGTCCACTCACACACGGGAGACGGGGAAGCAAGGCGCAGTGTGTATATGACTGTGTCCACTCACCCACGGGAGACGGGCAGAGAGGGTGCTGTGTGGATCTAGCTATGTCCACTGACCCACGGCAGACGGGCAGGCAGGGCGAAGTGCGGATCTTGCTGTGTCCACTCGCCCACGGCAGACGGTCAGGCAGCGCGCAGTGCAGATCTGGCTGTGTCCACTCACACACGGGAGACGGGGCTGGCAGGGCGCATTGCGGATCTGGCTGTGTCCACTCACCCACGGGGGACGGGAAGGCAGGGCGCAGTGCGGATCTGGCTGTGTCCACTCACCCACGGGAGACGGGCAGGCAGGGCGCAGTGCGGATCTGGCTGTGTCCACTCACCCACGGCAGACGAGCAGGCAGGGCGCAGTGCGGATCTGCCTGTGTCCACTCACCCATGGGAGACGGGCAGGCAAGGCGCAGTGTGGATCTGGCTGTGTCCACTCACCCACGGGAGACGGGCAGAAAGGGTGCTGTGCGGATTTGTCTGTGTCCACTCACCCACGGCAGACGAGCAGGCAGGGCGCAGTGCGGATCTGGCTGTGTCCACTCACCCTCGGGAGACTGGCAGGCAAGCCGCAGTGTGGATCTGGCTGTGTCCACTCACCCACGGGAGACGGGCAGAGAGGGTGCTGTGTTGATCTGGCTATGTCCACTGACACACGGCAAACGGGCAGACAGGTCACAGTGAGGATCTGGCTGTGTCCAATCACCCATGGAAGACGGGCAGGCAGGGCGCAGTGTGGACCTGGCTGTGTCCAGTCACCCACGGGAGACGGGCAGGCAAGGCGCACTGTGGATCTGGCTGTGTCCACTCACCCACGGGAGACGGGCAGAAAAAGTGCCGTGTGGATCTGGCTATGTCCACTGACCCACAGCAGATGGGCAGGCAGGGCGCACTGCGGATCTGGCTGTGTCCCCTCACTTACGGCAGACGGTCAGGCAGGGCGCAGTGCGGATCTGGCTGTGTCCCCTCACCCACGGCAGACGGGCAGGCAGGGCGCAGTGCGGATCTGGCTGTGACCCCTCACCAACGGGAGACGGGCAGCGAGGGTGCTGTGTGGATCTGGCTATGTACACTGACCCACGGCAGACGGGCAGGCAGGGCGCAGTGCGGATTTGGCTGTGTCCACTCACCCACGGCAGACGATCCGGAAGGGCGCAGTGCGGATCTGGCTGTGTCTCCTCACCCACGGCAGACGGGCAGGCAGGGCGCAGTGCGGATCTGGCTGTGTCCACTCACCCACGGGAGACGGGCAGGCAGGACGCAGTGCGGATCTGGCTGTGTCCACTCACCCACGGGAAACGGGCAGGCAAGGCGCAGTGTGGATCTGGCTGTGTCCACTCACCCACGGGAGACGGGCAGAGAGGGTCCTGTGTGGATCTGGCTATGTCCACTGACCAACGGCAGACGGGCAGGCAGAGCGCAGTGCGGATCTGGCTGTGTCCAGTAACCCACGGCAGACGGGCAGGCAGGGCGCAGTGCAGATCTGGCTGTGTCCACTCACCCACGGGAGACGGGCAGGCAGGGCGCAGTCCGGATTTGACTGTGTCCACTCACCCACGGCAGATGGGCAGGCATGGTGCAGTGCGGATCTTGCTGTGTCCACTCACCCACGGGAGACAGGCAGGCAGGGCGCAGTGTGGATCTGGCTGTGTCCACCCACACACGGGAGATGGGTAGAGAGGGTGCTGTCGGATCTGACTACGTCCACTGATCCACGACAGACGGGCATGCAGGGCGCAGTGCGGATCTGGCTGTGTCCACTCACCCACGGTAGACGGTCAGGCAGGGCGCAGTTCGGATCTGGCTGTGTCCACTCACCCACGGTAGACGGGCAGAGAGGGTGCTGTGTGCATCTGGCTATGTCCACTGACCCACGGTAGATGGGCAGGCAGGGCACAGTGTGGATCTGCCTGTGTCCACTCATTCATGGGAGACGGGCAGAAAGGGCGCTGTGTGGATCTGGCTATGTCCACTGACCCACGGCAGACGGGGAGGCAGGGCGCAGTGCGGATCTGGCTGTGTCCACTCACCCACGTGAGACGGGCAGGCAGGGCGCAGTGTGGATCTGGCTGTGTCCAATCACCCACGGGAGACGGGCAGGCTAGGCGCAGTGCGGATCTGGCTGTGTCCACTCACCCACGGCAGACGGGCAGGCAGGGTGCAGTGCGGATCTGGCTGTGTCCACTCACCCACGGTAGACTGGAAGGCAAGGCGCAGTGTGGATCTGGGTGTGTCCACTCACCCACGGGAGACGGGCAGAGAAGGTGCTGTGTGGATCTGGCTATGACCACTGACCCAGGGCAGACGGGCAGGCAGGGCGCAGTGCGGATCTGGCTGTGTCCACTCACCCACGGCAGACGGGCAGGCAAGGCGCAGTGTGGATCTGGCTGTGTCCACTCACCCACGGGAGACGGGCAGGCAAAGCGCAGTGTGGATCTTGCTGTGTCCACTCACCCACGACAGACGGGCAGGCAGGGCGTAGTGCGGATCTGGCTGTGTCCATTCACCCACGGCAGACGGTCAGGCAGGGCGCAGTGCGGATCTGGCTGTGTCCACTCACCCACGGCAGACGGGCAGGCAGGGTGCAGTGCGGATCTGGCTGTGTCCACTCACCCACGGTAGACGGGAAGGCAAGGCGCAGTGTGGATCTGGGTGTGTACACTCACCCACGGGAGACGGGCAGAGAAGGTACTGTGTGGATCTGTCTATGAGCACTGACCCAGGGCAGACGGGCAGGCAGGGCGCAGTGCGGATCTGGCTGTGTCCACTCACCCACGGCAGACGGTCAGGCAGGACGCAGTGCGGATCTGGCTGTGTCCACTCACCCACGGGAGATGGGCAGAGAGGGTGCTGTGTGGATCTGGCTATGTCCACTGACCCACGGCAGACGGGCAGGCAGGGCTCAGTGCGGATCTGGCTGTGTCCACTCACCCACGGGAGATGGGCAGGCAGGGCGCAGTGCGGATCTGGCTGTGTCCACTCACCCACGGGTGACGGGCAAGCAAGGCGCAGTGTGGATCTGGCTGTGTCCACTCACCCACGGGAGACGGGCAGAGAGGGTGCTGTGTGGATCTGGCTATATCCACTGACCCACCGCAGACGGGCAGGCAAGGCGCAGTGCGGATCTGGCTGTGTCCAATCACCCACGGGAGACGGGCAGAGAGGTTGCTGTGTGGACCTTGCTATGTCCACTGACCCACGGCAGATGGGCAGGCAGGGCGCAGTGCAGATCTGGCTGTGTTCAATCACCCACGGGAGACGGGCAGGCTAGGCGAAGTGCGGATCTGGCTGTCTCCACTCACCCACGGCAGACGGGCAGGCAGGGCGCAGTGCGGATCTGGCTGTGTGCACTCACCCACGGTAGACGGGCAGGCAAGGCGCAGTGTGGATCTGACTGTGTCCACTCACCCACGGGAGACGGGCAGAGAAAGTGCTGTTTGGATCTGGCTATGTCCACTGACCCACGGCAGATGGGCAGGCAGGGCGCAGTGCGGATCTGGTTGTGTCCATTCACCGACAGCAGACGGTCAGGCAGGGCGCACTGCGGATCTGGCTGTGTCCACTCACCCACGGGAGAGGGGCAGGCAAGCCGCAGTGTGGATCTGGCTGTGTCCACTCACCCACGGGAGACGGGCAGAGAGGGTGCTGTGTTGATCTGGCTATGTCCACTGACCCACGGCAAACGGGCACACAGGGCGCAGTGCGGATCTGGCTGTCTCCAATCACCCACGGAAGACGGGCAGGCAGGGCGCAGTGTGGATCTGGCTGTGTCCAGTCACCCACGAGAGACGGGAATGCAAGGCGCACTGTGGATCTGGCTGTGTCCACTCACCCACGGGTGATGGGCAGAAAAAGTGCCGTGTGGATCTGGCTATGTCCACTAACCCACAGCAGATGGGCAGGCAGGGCGCAGTGCGGATCTGGCTGTGTCCCCTCACTTACGGCAGACGGTCAGGCAGCGCGCAGTGCGGATCTGGCTGTGTCCCCTCACCCACGGCAGACGGGCAGGCAAGGCGCAGTGCGGATCTGGCTGTGACCCCTCACACACGGGAGACGGGCAGGCAAGGCGCACTGTGGATCGGGCTGTGTCCACTCACCCACGGGAGACGGGCAGAGAGGGTGCTGTGTGGATATGGCTAAGTCCACTGACCCACGGCAGACGGGCAGGCAGTGCGCAGTGGGGATTTGGCTGTGTCCACTCACCCACGGCAGACGTTCAGGAAGGGCGCAGTGCGGATATGGCTGTGTCCACTCACCCACGGCAGACGAGCAGGCAGGGCACAGTGCAGATCTGGCTGTGTCCACTCGCCCACGGGAGACGGGCAGGCAGGACGCAGTGCGGATCTGGCTGTGTCCACTCACCCACGGGAAACGGGCAGGCAAGGCGCAGTGTGGATCTGGCTGTGTCCATTCACCCACGGGAGACGGGCAGAGAGGGTCCTGTGTGGATCTGGCTATGTCTACTGACCCACGGCAGACGGGCAGGCAGTGCGCAGTGTGGATCTGGCTGTATCCAAACACCCACGGCAGACGGGCAGGCAGGGTGCAGTGCGGATCTGGCTTTGTACACTCACCCACGGGAGACGGGAAGGCAAGGCGCACTGTGGATCTTGCTGTGACCACACACCCACGGGAGATGGGCAGAGAGGGTGCTGTGTGTATCTAGCTATGTACACTGACCCACGGCAGACGGGCAGGCAGGGCGCAGTGCGGACCTGGCTGTGTTAACTCACCCACGGCAGACGGGCTGGCAGGGCGCAGTGTGGATCTGGCTGTGTCCACTCACCCACGGGAGACGGGCAGAGAGGGTGCTGTGTGGATCAGGCTATGTCCACTGACCTACGGCAGACGGGCAGGCAGGGCGCAGTGCGGATCTGGCTGTGTCCTCTCACCCACGGCAGACGGGCAGGCAGGGCGCAGTGCGTATCTGGCGGTGTCCACTCACCCACGGGAGATGGGCAGGCAAGGTGCAGTGTGGATCTGGCTGTGTCCACTCACCCACGGGAGACGGGCAGAAAGAGCGCTGTGTGGATCTGGCTATGTCCACTGACCCACGATAGACGGGCAGGCAGGGCGCAGTGAAGATCTGGCTGTGTCGAATCACCCACGGCAGACGGGCAGGCAGGGCGCAGTGCGGATCTGGCTGTGTCCACTCAACCACGGCAGACGGTCAGGCAAGGCGCAGTGCGGATCTGGCTGTGTCCACTCACCCACGATAGACGGGCAGGCAGGGCGCAGTGCGGATCTGGCTGTGTCCACTCACCCACGGCAGACGGGCAGGCAGGGCGCAGTGCGGATCTGGCTGTGTCCACTCACCCACGGGAGACGGGCAGGCAAGCCGCAGTGTTGATCTGGCTGTGTCCACTCACCCACGGGAGACGGGCAGAGAGGGTGCTGTGTGGATCTGGCTATGTCCACTGACCCACGGCAGACGGGCAGGCAGGGCGCAGTGCGGATCTGGCTGTGTCCCCTCACCCAAGGCAGACGGTCAGGCAGGGCGCAGTGCAGAATTGGCTTTGTCCACTAACCCACGGGAGACGGGTAGGCAAGGCGCAGTGTGGATCTGGCTGTGTCCACTCACCCACGGGAGACGGGCAGGCAGGGCGCAGTGCGGATCTGGCTGTGTCCACTCACCCACGGCAGACGGGCAGGCAGGGCGCAGTGCGGATCTGGCTGTGTCGAATCACCCACGGCAGACGGGCAGGCAGGGCGCAGTGCGGATCTGGCTGTGTCCACTCAACCACGGCAGACGGTCAGGCAAGGCGCAGTGCGGATCTGGCTGTGTCCACTCACCCACGATAGACGGGCAGGCAGGGCGCAGTGCGGATCTGGCTGTGTCGAATCACCCACGGCAGACGGGCTGGCATTGCGCAGTGCGGATATGGCTGTGTCCACACACCCACGGTAGACGGGCAGGCAGGGCGGAGTGCGGATCTGGCTGTGTCCACTCACGCACGGGAGACGGGCAGGCAAGGCGCAGTATGGATCTGGCTGTGTCCACTCACCCACGGGAGACGGGCAGAGAGGGTGCTGTGTGGATCTGGCTATGTCCACTGACCCACTGCAGACGGGCAGGCAAGGCGCAGTGCGGATCTGGCTGTGTGCAAACACCCACAGCAGACGGGCAGGCAGGGCGCAGTGCGGATCTGGGTGTGTCCACTCACCCACGGGAGACGGGCAGGCAAGGCGCAGTGTGGATCTGGCTGTGTCCACTCACCCACGGGGGACGGCAGAGGGTGCTGTGTGAATCTGGCTATGTCCAGGGACACACGGCATACAGGCAGGCAGGGCGCAGTGCGGATCTGGCTGTGTCCACTCACCCACGGCAGACGGGCAGGCAGGGCGCAGTGCGGATCTGGCGGTGTCCACTCACCCACGGGAGATGGGCAGGCAAGGCGCAGTGTGGATCTGGCTGTGTCCACTCACCCACGGGAGACGGGCAGAAAGAGCGCTGTGTGGATCTGGCTATGTCCACTGACCCACGATAGACGGGCAGGCAGGGCGCAGTGCGGATCTGGCTGTGTCGAATCACGCACGGCAGACGGGCAGGCAGGGCGCAGTGCGGATCTGGCTGTGTCCACTCAACCACGGCAGACGGTCAGGCAAGGCGCAGTGCGGATCTGGCTGTGTCCACTCACCCACGATAGACGGGCAGGCAGGGCGCAGTGCGGATCTGGCTGTGTCGAATCACCCACGGCACACGGGCTGGCATTGCGCAGTGCGGATATGGCTGTGTCCACTCACCCACGGGAGACGGGCAGGCAGGGCGGAGTGCGGATCTGGCTGTGTCCACTCACGCACGGGAGACGGGCAGGCAAGGCGCAGTGTGGATCTGGCTGTGTCCACTCACCCACGGGAGACGGGCAGAGAGTGTGCTGTGTGGATCTGGCTATGTCCACTGACCCACTGCAGACGGGCAGGCAAGGCGCAGTGCGGATCTGGCTGTGTGCAATCACCCACAGCAGACGGGCAGGCAGGGCGCAGTGCCCATCTGGGTGTGTCCACTCACCCACGGGAGACGGGCAGGCAAGGCGCAGTGTGGATCTGGCTGTGTCCACTCACCCACGGGGGACGGCAGAGGGTGCTGTGTGAATCTTGCTATGTCGACGGACACACGGCAGACAGGCAGGTAGGGCGCAGCGCGGATCTGGCTGTGTCCACTCACACACGGGAGACGGGGAAGCAAGGCGCAGTGTGTATATGGCTGTGTCCACTCACCCACGGGAGACGGGCAGAGAGGGTGCTGTGTGGATCTGGTTATGTCCACTGACCCACGGCAGACTGGCAGGCATGGCGCAGTGCGGATCTGGCTGTGTCCACTCACCCACGGCAGACGGGCAGGCAGGGCGCAGTGCGGATCTGGCTGTGTCCACTCACCCACGGCAGACGGGCAGGCAGGGCGCAGTGCGGATCTGGCTGTGTCCACTCACCCACGGGAGACGGGCAGGCAAGGCGCAGTGTGGATCTGGCTGTGTCCACTCACCCACGGGAGACGGGCAGAGAGGGTGCTGTGTGGATCTGGCTATGTCCACTGACCCACGGCAGACGGGCAGGCAGGGCGCAGTGTGGATCTGGCTGTGTCCAATCACCCACGGCAGACGGGCAGGCAGGGTGCAGTGCGGATCTGGCTGTGTCCACTCACCCACGGGAGACGGGAAGGCAAGGCGCACTGTGGATCTTGCTGTGAACACTCACCCACGGGAGATGGGCGGAGAGGGTGCTGTGTGTATCTAGCTATGTCCACTAACCCACGGCAGACGGGCAGGCAGGTCGCAGTACGGACCTGACTGTGTTAACTCACCCACGGCAGACGGGCTGGCAAGGCGCAGTGTGGATCTGGCTGTGTCCACTCACCCACGGGAGACGGGCAGAGAGGGTGCTGTGTTGATCTGGCTATGTCCACTGACCCACGGCAGACGGGCAGGCAGGGCGCAGTGCGGATCTGGCTGTGTCCCCTCACCCACGGCAGACGGTCAGGCAGGGCGCAGTGCAGAATTGGCTGTGTCCACTAACCCACGGGAGACGGGTAGGCAAGGCGCAGTGTTGATCTGGCTGTGTCCACTCACCCACGGGAGACGGGCAGAGAGGGTGCTGTGTGGATCTGGCTATGTCCACTGATCCACGGCAGACGGGCAGGTAGGGCGGTGTGCGGATCTGGCTGTGTCCACTCACCCACGGCAGACGGTCAGGAAGGGCCCAGTGCAAATATGGCTGTGTCCACTCACGCACGGCAGACGGGCAGGCAGGGCGCAGTGCGGATCTGGCTTTGTCCACTCACCCACGGCAGACGGGCAGGCAGGGCGCAGTGCGGATCTGGCGGTGTCCACTAACCCACGATAGACGGGCAGGCAGGGCGCAGTGCGGATCTGGCTGTGTCTAATCACCCACGGCAGACGGGCTGGCATTGCGCAGTGCGGATATGGCTGTGTCCACTCACCCACGGGAGACGGGCAGGCAGGGCGGAGTGCGGATCTGGCTGTGTCCACTCACGCACGGGAGACGGGCAGGCAAGGCGCAGTGTGGATCTGGCTGTGTCCACTCACCCACGGGAGACGGGCAGAGAGGGTGCTGTGTGGATCTGACTATGTCCACTGACCCACTGCAGACGGGCAGGCAAGGCGCAGTGCGGATCTGGCTGTGTGCAATCACCCACAGCAGACGGGCAGGCAGGGCGCAGTGCGGATCTGGGTGTGTCCACTCACCCACGGGAGACGGGCAGGCAGGACGCAGTGCGGATCTGGCTGTGTCCACTCACCCACGGGAGACGGGCAGGCAAGGCGCAGTGTGGATCTGGCTGTGTCCACTCACCCACGGGGGACGGCAGAGGGTGCTGTGTGAATCTGGCTATGTCCACGGACACACGGCAGACAGGCAGGCAGGGCGCAGTGCGGATCTGGCGGTGTCCACTCACCCACGGAAGATGGGCAGGCAAGGCGCACTGTGGATCTGGCTGTGTCCACTCACCCACGGCAGACGGGCAGGCAGGGCGCAGTGTGGATCTGGCTGTGTCCACTCACCCACGGGAGACGGGCAGGCAAGCCGCAGTGTGGATCTGGCTGTGTCCACTCACCCACGGGAGACGGGCAGAGAGGGTGCTGTGTGGATCTGGCTATGTCCACTAACCCACGGCAGACGGGCAGGCAGGGCGCAGTGCGGATTTGGCTGTGTCCACTCACCCACGGCAGACGATCAGGAATGGCGGAGTGCGGATCTGGCTGTGTCCACTCACCCACGGCAGACGGGCAGGCAGGGCGCAGTGCGAATCTGGCTGTGTCCACTCACCCACGGGAGACGGGCAGGCAGGACGCAGTGCGGATCTGGCTGTGTCCAATCACCCACGGCAGACGGGCAGGCAGGGCGCAGTGCGGATCTGGCTGTGTCCACTCAACCACGGCAGACGGTCAGGCAAGGCGCAGTGCGGATCTGGCTGTGTGCACTCACCCACGATAGACGGGCAGGCAGGGCGCAGTGCGGATCTGGCTGTGTCGAATCACCCACGGCAGACGGGCTGGCATTGCGCAGTGCGGATATGGCTGTGTCCACTCACCCACGGTAGACGGGCAGGCAGGGCGGAGTGCGGATCTGGCTGTGTCCACTCACGCACGGGAGACGGGCAGGCAAGGCGCAGTGTGGATCTGGCTGTGTCCACTCACCCACGGGAGACGGGCAGAGAGGGTGCTGTGTGGATCTGGCTATGTCCACTGACCCACTGCAGACGGGCAGGCAAGGCGCAGTGCGGATCTGGCTGTGTGCAAACACCCACAGCAGACGGGCAGGCAGGGCGCAGTGCGGATCTGGGTGTGTCCACTCACCCACGGGAGACGGGCAGGCAAGGCGCAGTGTGGATCTGGCTGTGTCCACTCACCCACGGAAGACGGCAGAGGGTGCTGTGTGAATCTGGCTATGTCCACGGACACACGGCAGACAGGCAGGCAGGGCGCAGTGCGGATCTGGCTGTGTCCACTCACCCACGGCAGACGGGCAGGCAGGGCGCAGTGCGGATCTGGCGGTGTCCACTCACCCACGGGAGATGGGCAGGCAAGGCGCAGTGTGGATCTGGCTGTGTCCACTCACCCACGGCAGATGGGCAGGCAGGGCGCAGTGTGGATCTGGCTGTGTCCAATCACCCACGGCAGACGGGCAGGCAGGGTGCAGTGCGGATCTGGCTGTGTCCACTCACCCACGGGAGACGGGAAGGCAAGGCGCACTGTGGATCTTGCTGTGAACACTCACCCACGGGAGATGGGCGGAGAGGGTGCTGTGTGTATCTAGCTATGTCCACTAACCCACGGCAGACGGGCAGGCAGGTCGCAGTACGGACCTGACTGTGTTAACTAACCCACGGCAGACGGGCTGGCAAGGCGCAGTGTGGATCTGGCTGTGTATACTCACCCACGGGAGACGGGCAGAGAGGGTGCTGTGTTGATCTGGCTATGTCCACTGACCCACGGCAGACGGGCAGGCAGGGCGCAGTGCGGATCTGGCTGTGTCCCCTCACCCACGGCAGACGGTCAGGCAGGGCGCAGTGCAGAATTGGCTGTGTCCACTAACCCACGGGAGACGGGTAGGCAAGGCGCAGTGTTGATCTGGCTGTGTCCACTCACCCACGGGAGACGGGCAGAGAGGGTGTTGTGTGGATCTGGCTATGTCCACTGATCCACGGCAGACGGGCAGGTAGGGCGGTGTGCGGATCTGGCTGTGTCCACTCACCCACGGCAGACGGTCAGGAAGGGCCCAGTGCAAATCTGGCTGTGTCCACTCACCCACGGGAGACGGGCAGGCAGGGCGCAGTGCGGATCTGGCTGTGTCCACTCACCCACGGCAGACGGGCAGGCAGGGCGCAGTGCGGATCTGGCTGTGTCGAATCACCCACGGCAGACGGGCAGGCAGGGCGCAGTGCGGATCTGGCTGTGTCCACTCAACCACGGCAGACGGTCAGGCAAGGCGCAGTGCGGATCTGGCTGTGTCCACTCACCCACGATAGACGGGCAGGCAGGGCGCAGTGCGGATCTGGCTGTGTCGAATCACCCACGGCAGACGGGCTGGCATTGCGCAGTGCGGATATGGCTGTGTCCACTCACCCACGGTAGACGGGCAGGCAGGGCGGAGTGCGGATCTGGGTGTGTCCACTCACGCACGGGAGACGGGCAGGCAAGGCGCAGTGTGGATCTGGCTGTGTCCACTCACCCACGGGAGACGGGCAGAGAGGGTGCTGTGTGGATCTGGCTATGTCCACTGACCCACTGCAGACGGGCAGGCAAGGCGCAGTGCGGATCTGGCTGTGTGCAAACACCCACAGCAGACGGGCAGGCAGGGCGCAGTGCGGATCTGGGTGTGTCCACTCACCCACGGGAGACGGGCAGGCAAGGCGCAGTGTGGATCTGGCTGTGTCCACTCACCCACGGGGGACGGCAGAGGGTGCTGTGTGAATCTGGCTATGTCCACGGACACACGGCATACAGGCAGGCAGGGCGCAGTGCGGATCTTGCTGTGTCCACTCACCCACGGCAGACGGGCAGGCAGGGCGCAGTGCGGATCTGGCGGTGTCCACCCACCCACGGGAGATGGGCAGGCAAGGCGCAGTGTGGATCTGGCTGTGTCCACTCACCCACGGGAGACGGGCAGAAAGAGCGCTGTGTGGATCTGGCTATGTCCACTGACCCACGATAGACGGGCAGGCAGGGCGCAGTGCGGATCTGGCTGTGTCGAATCACCCACGGCAGACGGGCAGGCAGGGCGCAGTGTGGATCTGGCTGTGTCCACTCAACCACGGCGGACGGTCAGGCAAGGCGCAGTGCGGATCTGGCTGTGTCCACTCACCCACGATAGACGGGCAGGCAGGGCGCAGTGCGGATCTGGCTGTGTCGAATCACCCACGGCACACGGGCTGGCATTGCGCAGTGCGGATATGGCTGTGTCCACTCACCCACGGGAGACGGGCAGGCAGGGCGGAGTGCGGATCTGGCTGTGTCCACTCACGCACGGGAGACGGGCAGGTAAGGCGCAGTGTGGATCTGGCTGTGTCCACTCACCCACGGGAGACGGGCAGAGAGTGTGCTGTGTGGATCTGGCTATGTCCACTGACCCACTGCAGACGGGCAGGCAAGGCGCAGTGCGGATCTGGCTGTGTGCAATTACCCACAGCAGACGGGCAGGCAGGGCGCAGTGCCCATCTGGGTGTGTCCACTCACCCACGGGAGACGGGCAGGCAAGGCGCAGTGTGGATCTGGCTGTGTCCACTCACCCACGGGGGACGGCAGAGGGTGCTGTGTGAATCTGGCTATGTCGACGGACACACGGCAGACAGGCAGGCAGGGCGCAGCGCGGATCTGGCTGTGTCCACTCACACACGGGAGACGGGGAAGCAAGGCGCAGTGTGTATATGGCTGTGTCCACTCACCCACGGGAGACGGGCAGAGAGGGTGCTGTGTGGATCTGGCTATGTCCACTGACCCATGGCAGACTGGCAGGCATGGCGCAGTGCGGATCTGGCTGTGTCCACTCACCCACGGCAGACGGGCAGGCAGGGCGCAGTGCGGATCTGGCTGTGTCCACTCACCCACGGCAGACGGGCAGGCAGGGCGCAGTGCGGATCTGGCTGTGTCCACTCACCCACGGGAGACGGGCAGGCAAGCCGCAGTGTGGATCTGGCTGTGTCCACTCACCCACGGGAGACGGGCAGAGAGGGTGCTGTGTGGATCTGGCTATGTCCACTAACCCACGGCAGACGGGCAGGCGGGGCGCAGTGCGGATTTGGCTGTGTCCACTCACCCACGGCAGACGATCAGGAATGGCGGAGTGCGGATCTGGCTGTGTCCACTCACCCACGGCAGACGGGCAGGCAGGGCGCAGTGCGAATCTGGCTGTGTCCACTCACCCACGGGAGACGGGCAGGCAGGACGCAGTGCGGATCTGGCTGTGTCCACTCACCCACGGGAAACGGGCAGGCAAGGCGCAGTGTGGATCTGGCTGTGTCCACTCACCCACGGGAGACGGGCAGAGAGGGTGCTGTGTGGATCTGGCTATGTCCACTGACCCACGGCAGACGGGCAGGCAGGGCGCAGTGTGGATCTGGCTGTGTCCAATCACCCACGGCAGACGGGCAGGCAGGGTGCAGTGCGGATCTGGCTGTGTCCACTCACCCACGGGAGACGGGAAGGCAAGGCGCACTGTGGATCATGCTGTGAACACTCACCCACGGGAGATGGGCGGAGAGGGTGCTGTGTGTATCTAGCTATGTCCACTAACCCACGGCAGACGGGCAGGCAGGTCGCAGTACGGACCTGACTGTGTTAACTCACCCACGGCAGACGGGCTGGCAAGGCGCGGTGTGGATCTGGCTGTGTCCACTCACCCACGGGAGACGGGCAGAGAGGGTGCTGTGTTGATCTGGCTATGTCCACTGACCCACGGCAGACGGGCAGGCAGGGCGCAGTGCGGATCTGGCTGTGTCCCCTCACCCACGGCAGACGGTCAGGCAGGGCGCAGTGCAGAATTGGCTGTGTCCACTAACCCACGGGAGACGGGTAGGCAAGGCGCAGTGTTGATCTGGCTGTGTCCACTCACCCACGGGAGACGGGCAGAGAGGGTGCTGTGTGGATATGGCTATGTCCACTGATCCACGGCAGACGGGCAGGTAGGGCGGTGTGCGGATCTGGCTGTGTCCACTCACCCACGGCAGACGGTCAGGAAGGGCCCAGTGCAAATCTGGCTGTGTCCACTCACGCACGGCAGACGGGCAGGCAGGGCGCAGTGCGGATCTGGCTGTGTCCACTCACCCACGGCAGACGGGCAGGCAGGGCGCAGTGCGGATCTGGCGGTGTCCACTCACCCACGATAGACGGGCAGGCAGGGCGCAGTGCGGATCTGGCTGTGTCGAATCACCCACGGCAGACGGGCTGGCATTGCGCAGTGCGGATATGGCTGTGTCCACTCACCCACGGGAGACGGGCAGGCAGGGCGGAGTGCGGATCTGGCTGTGTCCACTCACGCACGGGAGACGGGCAGGCAAGGCGCAGTGTGGATCTGGCTGTGTCCACTCACCCACGGGAGACGGGCAGAGAGTGTGCTGTGTGGATCTGACTATGTCCACTGACCCACTGCAGACGGGCAGGCAAGGCGCAGTGCGGATCTGGCTGTGTGCAAACACCCACAGCAGACGGGCAGGCAGGGCGCAGTGCGGATCTGGGTGTGTCCACTCACCCACGGGAGACGGGCAGGCAAGGCGCAGTGTGGATCTGGCTGTGTCCACTCACCCACGGGGGACGGCAGAGGGTGCTGTGTGAATCTGGCTATGTCCACGGACACACGGCAGACAGGCAGGCAGGGCGCAGTGCGGATCTGGCTGTGTCCACTCACCCACGGCAGACGGGCAGGCAGGGCGCAGTGCGGATCTGGCGGTGTCCACTCACCCACGGGAGATGGGCAGGCAAGGCGCAGTGTGGATCTGGCTGTGTCCACTCACCCACGGGAGACGGGCAGGCAGGGCGCAGTGTGGATCTGGCTGTGTCCACTCACCCACGGGAGACGGGCAGGCAAGCCGCAGTGCGGATCTGGCTGTGTTGAATCACCCACGGAAGACGGGCAGGCAGGGCGCAGTGCGGATCTGGCTGTGTCCACTCAACCACGGCAGACGGTCAGGCAAGGCGCAGTGCGGATCTGGCTGTGTCCACTCACCCACGATAGACGGGCAGGCAGGGCGCAGTGCGGATCTGGCTGTGTCGAATCACCCACGGCAGACGGGCTGGCATTGCGCAGTGCTGATATGGCTGTGTCCACTCACCCACGGGAGACGGGCAGGCAGGGCGGAGTGCGGATCTGGCTGTGTCCACTCACGCACGGGAGACGGGCAGGCAAGGCGCAGTGTGGATCTGGCTGTGTCCACTCACCCACGGGAGACGGGCAGAGCGGTGCTGTGTGGATCTGGCTATGTATACTGACCCACGGCAGACGGGCAGACAGGGCGCAGTGCGGATCTGGCTGTGTCCACTCACCCACGGCACACGGTCAGGCAGGGCGCAGTGCGGATCTGGCTAGGTCCACTCACCCAGGGCAGACGGGCAGACAGGGCGCAGTGCGGATCTGGCTGTGTCCACTCACCCATGGGAGACGGGCAGGCAAGGCGCAGTGTGGATCTGGCTGTGTCCACAACCCACAGGAGACGGGCAGAGAGGGTGCAGTGAGGATCTGGCTGTTTCCACTCACCCACGGGAGACGGGCAGGCAGGGCGCAGTGCGGATCTGGCTGTGTCCACTGACCCACGGCAGACGGGCAGGCAGGGCGCAGTGCGGATCTGGCTGTGTCCACTCACGCACGGCCGACGGGCAGGCAGTGCGCAGTGCGGATCTGGCTGTGTCCAAACACCCACGGCATACGGGCAGGCAAGGCGCAGTGCGGATCTGGCTGTGTACACTCACACACGGCAGACGGGCAGGCAGGGCACAGTGCGGACCTGGCTGTGTCCACTCACCCACGTGAGATGGGCAGGCAAGGCACAGTGTGGATCTGGCTATGTCCACTCACCCACGGGAGACGGGTAGCGAAGGCGCAGTGTGGATCTGGCTGTGTCCACTCACCCACGTGAGATGGGCAGGCAAGGCACAGTGTGGATCTGGCTATGTCCACTCACCCACGGGAGACGGGTAGCGAAGGCACAGTGTGGATCTGGCTGTGTCCACTCACCCACGGGAGACGGGCAGAGAGGGTGCTGTGTGGATATGGCTATGTCCACTGACCCACGGCAGACGGGAAGGCAGAGCGCCGTGCGGATCTGGCTGTGTCCAATCCCCCACGGCAGACGGGCAGGCAGGGCGCAATTCGGATCAGGCTGTGTCCACTCACCCACGACAGACGGTCAGGCAGGACGCCGTGCGGATCTGGCTGTGTCCACTAACCCACGGGAGACGGGTAGGGATGGCGCAGTGTGGATCTGGCTGTGTCCACTCACCCACGGGAGACGTGCAGAAAGGGTGCTGTGTGGATCTGGCTATGTCCACTGACGCCCAACAGACGGGCAGGCAGGGCACAGTGCAGATCTGGCTGTGTCCACTGACCCACGGCAGACGGGCAGGCTGGGCGCAGTGCGGATCTGGCTGTGTCCACTCACCCACGGCAGACGGGCAGGCAGAGCGCAGTGCGGATCTGGCTGTGTCCAAACACCCACGGCAGACGGGCAGGCAGGGCGCAGTGCGGATCTGGCTGTGTTCACTCACACACGGGAGACAGGCAGAGAGGGTGCTGTGTGGATCTGGCTATGTCCACTGACCCACGGCAGACGGGCAGGCAGGGCGCAGTGCGGATCTGGCTGTGTCCACTCACCCACGGCAGACGGGCAGGCAGGGCAATGTGCGGATCTGGCTGTGTGCACTCACCCACGGGAGACGGGCAGGCAAGGCGCAGTGTGGATCTGGCTGTGTCCACTCACCCACGGGAGACGGGCAGTCAGGGTGCTGTGTGCATCTGGCTATGTCCACTGACCGACGGCAGACGGACATGCAGGGCGCAGTGCGGATCTGGCTCTGTCCACTCACCCATGGCAGACGGTCAGGCAGGGCGCAGTCCGAATCTTGCTAGGTCCACTCACCCACGGGAGACGGGCAGGTAGGGCACAGTGCGGATCTGGCTGTGTACACTCACCCACGGCACACGGGCAGGCAGGGCGCAGTGCGGATCTGGCTTTGTCCGCTCACCCACGGGAGATGGGCAAGCAAGGCGCAGAGTGGATCTGGCTGTGTCCACTCACCCACGGGAGACGGGCATTAAGGGCGCTGTGTGGATCTGGCTATGTCCACTGACCCACAGCTGACGGGCAGGCAGGGCGCAGTGCGGATCTGGCTGTGTTCTATCACCCACGGGCGACGGGCAGGAAAGGCGCAGTGTGGATCTGGCTGTGTCCACTCACCCACGGGAGACGGGCAGAGAGGGTGCTGTGTGGATCTGACTATGTCCACTACCCAAGGCAGACGGGCAGGCAGGG
This sequence comes from Microcebus murinus, assembly GCF_040939455.1. Lineage (NCBI taxonomy): Eukaryota > Metazoa > Chordata > Mammalia > Primates > Cheirogaleidae > Microcebus > Microcebus murinus. The sequence goes on along the minus strand of NC_134125.1, from coordinate 30,335,908 downwards.
CGCAGTGCGGATCTGGCTGTGTCCACTCACCCACGGCAGACAGGCAGGCAGGGCGCAGTGCGGATCTGGCTGTGTCCAATCACTCACGGGAGACGGGCAGGCAAGGCGAAGTGTGGATCTGGCTGTGTCCACTCACCCACGGGATACGGGCAGAGAGGGTGCTGTGTGGATCTGGCTATGTACACTGACCCACTGCAGACGGGCAGGCAGGGCGCAGTGCGGATCTGGCTGTGTCCACTCACCCACGGCAGACGGTCAGGAAGGGCGCAGTGCGGATCTGGCTGTGTCCACTCACCCACGGGAGACGGGCAGAGAGGGTGCTGTGTGGATCTGGCTATGTCCACTGACCCAGGGCAGACGGGCAGGCAGGGCACAGTGCGGATCTGGCTGTTTCCCCTCACCCACGGCAGACGGTCAGGCAGGGCGCAGTCTGGATCTGGCTGTGTCCACTCACCCACGGGAGAGGGGCAGGCAGGGCGCAGTGCGGATCTGGCTGTGTCCACTCACCCACGGCAGACGGGCAGGCAAGGCGCAGTGCGGATGTGGCTGTGTCCAATCACCCACGGCAGACGGGCAGGCAGGGCGCAGTGCGGATCTGGCTGTGTCCACTCACCCACGGCAGACGGTCAGGCAGGGCGCAGTGCGGATCTGGCTGTGTCCACTCACCCACAGGAGACGGGTAGGCAAGGCGCAGTGTAGATCTGGCTGTGTCCACTCATCAACGGGAGAGGGGCAGAGAGGATGCCATGTGGATCTGGCTATGTCCACTGACCCACGGCAGATGGGCAGGCCGGGCGCAGTGCGGATCTGGCTGTGTCCCCTCACCCACGGCAGACGGTCAGGCAGGGCGCAGTGCGGATCTGCCTATGTCCACTAACCCACGAGATATGGGTAGGCAAGGTGCAGTGTGGATCTGGCTGTGTCCACTCACCCACCGGAGACGGGCAGAGAGGGCGCAGTGCGGATCTGGCTATGTCCACTCACCCACGGCCGACGGGCAGGCAGGGCACAGTGCGGATATGGCTGTGTCCACTCACCCACGGGAGACGGGCAGGCAAGGTGCACTGTGGATCTGGCTGTGTCCACTCACCTACGGGAGACGGGCAGAGAGGGTGCTGTGGATCCGGCTATGTCCACTGACCCACGGCAGACTGGCAGGCAGGGCGCAGTGCGGATCAGGCTGTATCCAATCACCCACGGCAGACGGGCAGGCAGGGCGCAATGCGGATCAGGCTGTGTCCACTCACCCACGGCAGACGGTCAGGCAGGGCGCAGGGCGGATCTGGCTGTGTCCACTCACCCACGGGAGACGGGTAGGAAGGCGCAGTGTGGATCTGGCTGTGTCCACTCACCCACGGGATATGGGCAGAAAGGGTGCAGTGTGGATCTGGCTATGTGCACTGACCCACGGCAGATGGGCAGGCAGGGCGCAGTGCGGATCTGGCTGTGTCCACTGACCCACGGCAGATGGGCAGGCAGAGTGCAGTGCGGATCTGGCTGTGTCCACTCACCCACGGGATACGGGCAGGCAAGGCGCAGTGTGGATTTGGCTGTGTCCAATGACCCACGGCAGACGGGCAGGCAGGGCGCAGTGCGGATCTGGCTGTGTCCAATCACCCACGGCAGACGGGCAGGCAGGGCGCAGTGCGGATCTGGCTGTGTCCAATCACCCACGGCAGACGGGCAGGCAGGGCGCAGTGCGGATCTGGCTATGTCCACTCACCCCCGGCAGACGGTCAGGCAGTGCGCAGTGCGGATCTGGCTGTCTCCACTCACCAACGAGAGACGGTCAGGCAAGGCGCAGTGTGCATCCGGCTGTCTCCACTCACCCATGGGAGACGGGCAGAGAGGGTCCTGTGTGGATCTGGCTATGTCAATTGACCCACGGCAGACGGGCAGGCAGGGCGCAGTGCGGATCTGGCTGTGTCCACTCACCCACGAGAGACGGGCAGGCAAGGCGCAGTGTGCATCCGGCTGTCTCCACTCACCCACGGGAGACGGGCAGAGAGGGTGCTGTGTGGATCTGGCTATGTATACTGACCCACGGCAGACGGGCAGACAGGGCGCAGTGCGGATCTGGCTGTGTCCACTCACCCACGGCACACGGTCAGGCAGGGCGCAGTGCGGATCTGGCTAGGTCCACTCACCCAGGGCAGACGGGCAGACAGGGCGCAGTGCGGATCTGGCTGTGTCCACTCACCCATGGGAGACGGGCAGGCAAGGCGCAGTGTGGATCTGGCTGTGTCCACAACCCACAGGAGACGGGCAGAGAGGGTGCAGTGAGGATCTGGCTGTTTCCACTCACCCACGGGAGACGGGCCGGCAGGGCGCAGTGCGGATCTGGCTGTGTCCACTGACCCACGGCAGACGGGCATGCAGGGCGCAGTGCGGATCTGGCTGTGTCCACTCACGCACGGCAGACGGGCAGGCAGTGCGCAGTGCGGATCTGGCTGTGTCCAAACACCCACGGCATACGGGCAGGCAAGGCGCAGTGCGGATCTGGCTGTGTACACTCACACACGGCAGACGGGCAGGCAGGGCACAGTGCGGATCTGGCTGTGTCCACTCACCCACGTGAGATGGGCAGGCAAGGCACAGTGTGGATCTGGCTGTGTCCACTCACCCACGGGAGACGGGTAGCGAAGGCGCAGTGTGGATCTGGCTGTGTCCACTCACCCACGTGAGATGGGCAGGCAAGGCACAGTGTGGATCTGGCTGTGTCCACTCACCCACGGGAGACGGGCAGAGAGGGTGCTGTGTGGATATGGCTATGTCCACTGACCCACGGCAGACGGGAAGGCAGAGCGCCGTGCGGATCTGGCTGTGTCCAATCCCCCACGGCAGACGGGCAGGCAGGGCGCAATTCGGATCAGGCTGTGTCCACTCACCCACGACAGACGGTCAGGCAGGACGCAGTGCGGATCTGGCTGTGTCCACTAACCCACGGGAGACGGGTAGGGAAGGCGCAGTGTGGATCTGGCTGTGTCCACTCACCCACGGGAGACGTGCAGAAAGGGTGCTGTGTGGATCTGGCTATGTCCACTGACGCCCAACAGACGGGCAGGCAGGGCACAGTGCAGATCTGGCTGTGTCCACTGACCCACGGCAGACGGGCAGGCTGGGCGCAGTGCGGATCTGGCTGTGTCCACTCACCCACGGCAGACGGGCAGGCAGGGCGCAGTGCGGATCTGGCTGTGTCCAAACACCCACGGCAGACGGGCAGGCAGGGCGCAGTGCGGATCTGGCTGTGTTCACTCACACACGGGAGACAGGCAGAGAGGGTGCTGTGTGGATCTGGCTATGTCCACTGACCCACGGCAGACGGGCAGGCAGGGCACAGTGCGGATCTGGATGTGTCCACTCACCCATGGCAGACGGGCAGGCAGGGTGCAGTGCGGATCTGGCTGTGTCCACTCACCCACGGGTGACGGGCAGGCAAGGCAAAATGTGGATCTGGCTGTGTCCACTCACCCCCGGGAGACGGGCAGAGAGGGTGCTGTGTGGATCTAGCTAAGTCCACTGACCCACGGCAGACGGGCAGGCAGGGCGCAGTGCGGATCAGGCTTTGTCCACTCACCCTCGGGAGACGGTCAGGCAGGGCGCAGTGCAGATCTGGCTGTGTCCACTCACCCACGGGAGACGGGTAGTCAAGGCGCAGTGTGGATCTGGCTATGTCCACTGACCCACGGGAGACGGACAGAGAGGGTGCTGTGTGGATCTGGCTATGTCGACTGACCCACGGCAGACGGGCAGGCAGGGCGCAGTGCGGATCTGGCTGTGTCCACTGACCCACGGCAGACGGGTAGGCAGGGCGCAGTGCGGATCTGGCTTTGTCCACTGACCCACGGCAGACGGGCAGGCAGGGCGCAGTGCGGATCTGGCTGTGTCCACTCACCTTCGGGAGACGGGCAGGCAAGGCGCAGTGTGGATCTGGCTGTGTCCACTCACCAACGGGAGACGGGCAAGGGGGTTTTGTGTGGATCTGGCTATTTCCACTGACTGAGGGCAGACGGGCAGGCAGGGCGGTGTGCGGATCTGGCTGTGTCCACTCACCCACGGCAGACGGTCAGGAAGGGCGCAGTGTGGATCTGGCTGTGTCCACTCATGCACGGGAAATGGGCAGGCAGGGCGCAGTGCGCATCTGGCTGTGTCCAATCACACACGGCAGACGGGCAGGCAGGGCGCAGTGCGGATCTGGCAGTGTCCATCACCCACAGGAAACGGGCAGAGAGGGTGCTGTGTGGATCTAGCTATGACCACTGACCCACGGCAGACGGGCAGGCAGGGCGCAGTGCGGATCTGGCTGTGTCCACTCACCCAAGGCAGACGGTCAGGCAGGGCGCAGTGCGGATCTGGCTGTGTCCACTCACCCACGGGAGACGGGTAGGCAAGGCGCAGTGTGGATCTGGCTATGTCCACTGACTCACGCGGACGGGCAGTGAGGGCGCAGTGCGGATCTGCCTGTGTTAACTCACCCATGGCAGACGGGCAGGCAGGGCGCAGTGCGGATCTGGCTGTGTCCACTGACCCATGGGAGACGAGGAGAGAGGGTGCCGTGTGGATCTGGCAATGTCCACTGACCCACGGAAGACGGGCATGCAGGGTGCAGTGCGGATCTGGCTGTGTCCCCTCACTCACGGCAGACGGTCAGGCAGGGAGCAGTGCGGAATTGGCTGTGTCCACTCACCCACGGGAGACGGGTAGGCAAGGCGCAGTGTGGATCTGGCAGTGTCCATCACCCACAGGAAACGGGCAGAGAGGGTCCTGTGTGGATCTGGCTGTGTCCACTCACCCACGGCAGACGGGCAGGCAGGTCGCAGTGCGGATCTGGCTGTGTCCACTCACCCACGGGAGTCGGGGAGGCAAGGCGCAGTGTGGATCTGCTCTGTCTACTCACCCACGGGAGACGGGCAGAGAGGGCGCTGTGTGGATCTCGCTATGTCCACTGACCCACGGCAGACGGGCAGGCAGGGCGCAGTGCGGATCTGGCTGTGTCCACTCACCCACGGGAGACGGGCAGGCAAGGCGCAGTGTGCATCTGGCTGTCTCCACTCACCCACGGGAGACGGGCACAGAGGGTGCTGTGTGGATCTGGGTATGTACACTGACCCACGGCAGACGGGCAGACAGGGTGCAGTACGGATCTGGCTGTGTCCACTCACCCACGGCAGACGGTCAGGTAGGGCGCAGAGCGGATCCGGCGGTGTCCACTCACCCACGGGAGACAAGCAGGCAGGGCGCAGTGCGGATCTGGCGGTGTCCACTCACCCACGGGAGACGGGCAGTCAGGGCGCAGTGAGAATCTGGCTATGTCCACTCACCCAAGGGAGAAGGGCAGGCAAGGCGCAGTGTGGATCTGGCTGTGTCCACTCACGCACGGGAGACGGGCAGAGAGGGTGCTGTGTGGTCTGGCTATGTCCACTGACCGACGGCAGAAGGGCAGGCAGGGCGCAGTGCGGATCTGGCTGTGTCCCCTCACCGATGGCACACGGTCAGGCAGGGCGCAGTGCGGATCTGGCTGTGTCCACTCACCCACGGGAGACGGGCAGGCAGGGCGCAGTGCGGATCTGGCTTTGTCCACTCACCCAGGGCAGACGGGCAGGCAGGGCGCAGTGCGGATCTGGCTGTGTCCACTCACCCATTGGAGACGGGCAGGCAAGGCGTAGTGTGGATCTGGCTGTGTCCACTCACCCACAGGAGACGGGCAGAGAGGGTGCAGTGAGGATCTGGCTGTTTCCACTCACCCACGGGAGACGGGCAGGCAGGGCGCAGTGCGGATCAGGCTGTGTCCACTGACCCACGGCAGACGGGCAGGCAGGGCGCAGTGCGGATCTGGCTGTGTCCACTCACCCACGGCAGACGGGCAGGCAGGGCGAAGTGCGGATCTGGCTGTGTCCAAACACCCACGGCAGACGGGCAGGCAGGGCGCAGTGCGGATCTGGCTGTGTCCACTCACACACGGCAGACGGGCAGGCAGAGCGCAGTGCGGATCTGGCTGTGTCCAAACACCCACGGCATACGGGCAGGCAAGGCGCAGTGCGGATCTGGCTGTGTACACTCACACACGGCAGACGGGCAGGCAGGGCACAGTGCGGATCTGGCTGTGTCCACTCACCCACGTGAGATGGGCAGGCAAGGCACAGTGTGGATCTGGCTGTGTCCACTCACCCACGGGAGACGGGTAGCGAAGGCGCAGTGTGGATCTGGCTGTGTCCACTCACCCACGTGAGATGGGCAGGCAAGGCACAGTGTGGATCTGGCTGTGTCCACTCACCCACGGGAGACGGGCAGAGAGGGTGCTGTGTGGATATGGCTATGTCCACTGACCCACGGCAGACGGGAAGGCAGAGCGCCGTGCGGATCTGGCTGTGTCCAATCCCCCACGGCAGACGGGCAGGCAGGGCGCAATTCGGATCAGGCTGTGTCCACTCACCCACGACAGACGGTCAGGCAGGACGCAGTGCGGATCTGGCTGTGTCCACTCACCCACGGGAGACGGGTAGGCAAGGCGCAGTGTGGATCTGGCTATGTCCACTGACTCACGCGGACGGGCAGTGAGGGCGCAGTGCGGATCTGCCTGTGTTAACTCACCCATGGCAGACGGGCAGGCAGGGCGCAGTGCGGATCTGGCTGTTTCCACTGACCCACGGGAGACGAGGAGAGACGGTGCCGTGTGGATCTGGCAATGTCCACTGACCCACGGAAGACGGGCATGCAGGGTGCAGTGCGGATCTGGCTGTGTCCCCTCACTCACGGCAGACGGTCAGGCAGGGAGCAGTGCGGAATTGGCTGTGTCCACTCACCCACGGGAGACGGGTAGGCAAGGCGCAGTGTGGATCTGGCAGTGTCCATCACCCACAGAAACGGGCAGAGAGGGTCCTGTGTGGATCTGGCTGTGTCCACTCACCCACGGCAGACGGGCAGGCAGGTCGCAGTGCGGATCTGGCTGTGTCCACTCACCCACGGGAGTCGGGGAGACAAGGCACAGTGTGGATCTGCTCTGTCTACTCACCCACGGGAGACGGGCAGAGAGGGCGCTGTGTGGATCTCGCTATGTCCACTGACCCACGGCAGACGGGCAGGCAGGGTGCAGTGCGGATCTGGCTGTGTCCACTCACCCACGGGAGACGGGCAGGCAAGGCGCAGTGTGCATCTGGCTGTCTCCACTCACCCACGGGAGATGGGCAGAGAGGGTGCTGTGTGGATCTGGGTATGTACACTGACCCACGGCAGACGGGCAGACAGGGTGCAGTGCGGATCTGGCTGTGTCCACTCACCCACGGCAGACGGTTAGGCAGGGCGCAGAGCGGATCCGGCTGTGGCCACTCACCCACGGGAGACAAGCAGGCAGGGCGCAGTGCGGATCTGGCGGTGTCCACTCACCCACGAGAGACGGGCAGTCAGGGCGCAGTGAGAATCTGGCTATGTCCACTCACGCACGGGAGACGGGCAGAGAGGGTGCTGTGTGGTCTGGCTATGTCCACTGACCGACGGCAGAAGGGCAGGCAGGGCGCAGTGCGGATCTGGCTGTGTCCCCTCACCGATGGCACACGGTCAGGCAGGGCGCAGTGCGGATCTGGCTGTGTCCACTCACCCACGGGAGACGGTCAGGCAGGGCGCAGTGCGGATCTGGCTGTGTCCACTCACCCACGGCAGACGGGCAGGCAGGGCGCAGTGCGGATCTGGCTGTGTCCACTCCCCCACGGGAGACGGGCAGGCAAGGCGCAGTGCGGATCTGGCTGTGTCCACTCGCCCACGAGAGACGGGCAGGCAGGGGGCAGTGCGGATCTGACTGTGTCCACTCGCTCACGGGAGACGGTCAGGCAGGGCGCAGTGCGGATCTGGCTGTGTCCACTCACCCACGGGAGACGGGCAGGCAGGGCGCAGTGCGGATCTGGCTTTGTCCACTCACCCAGGGCAGACGGGCAGGCAGGGCGCAGTGCGGATCTGGCTGTGTCCACTCACCCATTGGAGACGGGCAGGCAAGGCGCAGTGTGGATCTGGCTGTGTCCACTCACCCACAACAGACGGGCAGAGAGGGTGCAGTGAGGATCTGGCTGTTTCCACTCACCCACGGGAGACGGGCAGTCAGGGCGCAGTGCGGATCATGCTGTGTCCACTGACCCACGGCAGACGGGCAGGCAGGGCGCAGTGCGGATCTGGCTGTGTCCACTCACCCACGGCAGACGGGCAGGCAGGGCGAAGTGCGGATCTGGCTGTGTCCAAACACCCACGGCAGACGGGCAGGCAGGGCGCAGTGCGGATCTGGCTGTGTCCACTCACACACGGCAGACGGGCAGGCAGGGCGCAGTGCGGATCTGGCTGTGTCCACTCACCCACGGGAAACGGGCAGGCAAGGCACAGTGTGGATCTGGCTGTGTCCACTCACCCACGGGAGACGGGCAGAGAGGGTGCTGTATGGATCTGTCTATGTCCACTGACCCGCGGCAGACGAGCAGGAATGGCGCAGTGCAGATCTGGCTGTGTCCACTCACCCACGGTAGACGGGCAGAGAGGGTGCTGTGTGGATCTGACTATGTACACTGACCCACGGCAGACGGTCCGGCAGGGCGGTGTGCGGATCTGGCTGTGTCCAGTCACCCACGGCAGACGGTCAGGAAGGGCGCAGTGCGGATCTGGCTGTGTCCACTCACCCACGGGAGACGGGCCGGCTGGGCGCAGTGCGGATCTGGCTGTGTCCACTCACCCACGGCAGACGAGCAGGCAGGGCGCAGTGCGGATATGGCTGTGTCCACTCAGCCACGGGAGACGGGCATCCAAGGCGCAGTGTGGATCTGGCTGTGTCCACTCACTCACAAGAGACGGGCAGAAAGGGCGCTGTGTGGATCTGGCTATGTCCACTGACCTACGGCAGACGGGCAGTCAGGGCGCAGTGCGGATGTGGCTGTGTCCACTCACCCACGGCAGACGGTCAGGCAGGGCGCAGTGCGGATCTGGCTGTGTCCACTCACCCACGGGAGACGGGCAGAGAGGGTGTCGTGTGTATCTGGCTATGTCCACTGACCCACGGTATACGGGCAGGCAGGGCGCACTGCGGATTTGGCTGTGTCCCCTCACCCACAGCAGACGGTCAGGCAGGGCGCAGTGCGGATCTGGCTGTCTCCCCTCTCCCACGGCAGACGGTCAGGCAGGGCGCAGTGCGGATCTGGCTGTGTCCACTCACCCAAGGGAGACGGGCAGGCAAGGCGCAGTGTGGATTTGGCTGTGTCCACTCACCCACGGGAGACGGGCAGAGAGGGTGCTGTGTGGTCTGGCTATGTAGTGACCGACGGCAGAAGGGCAGGCAGGGCGCAGTGCGGATCTGGTTGTGTCCCCTCACCAACGGCACACGGTCAGGCAGGGCGCAGTGCGGATCTGGCTGTGTCCACTCACCGACGGCAGACGGGCAGACAGGGCGCAGTGCGGATCTGGCTTTGTCCACTCACCAAGGGCAGACGGGCAGGCAGGGCGCAGTGCGGATATGGCTGTGTCCACTCACCCATGGGAGACGGGCAGGCAAGTCGCAGTGTGGATCTGGCTGTGTCCACTCACCCACAGGAGACGGGCAGAGAGGATGCAGTGAGGATCTGGCTGTTTCCACTCACCCACGGGAGACGGGCAGGCAGGGCGCAGTGCGGATCTGGCTGTGTCCACTCACCCACGGCAGACGGGCAGGCAGGGCTCAGTGCGGATCTGGCTGTGTCCACTCACCCACGGGAGACGGGCAGGCAAGGCGCAGTGTGGATCTGGCTGTGTCCAATCACCCACGGGAGATGGGCAGGCAGGGCGCAGTGCGGATCTGGCTGTGTCCCCTCACCCACGGCAGACAGTCAGGCAGGGCGCAGTGCGGATCTGGCTGTGTCCACTCACCCACGGGAGACGGGTAGGCAAGGCGCAGTGTGGATCTGGCAGTGTCCACTCACCAACGGGAGACGGGCAAGAGGGCGCAGTGCGGATCTGGCTGTGTCCACACACCCATGGGAGACGGGCAGTCAGGGCACATTGCGGATCTGGCTGTGTCCACTCACCCAAGGGAGACGGGCAGGCAAGGCGCAGTGTGGATCTGGCTGTGTCCACTCACCCACGGGAGACGGGCAGAGAGGGTGCAGTGTGGTCTGGCTATGTCCACTGACCGACGGCAGACGGGCAGGAAGGGCGCAGTGCGGATCTGGCTTTTCCCACTCACCCAGGGCAGACGGGTAGGCAAAGCGCAGTGTGGATCTGGCTGTGTCCACTCACCCACGGGAGACGGGCAGAGAGGGTGCCGTGTGGATCTGGCTATGTCCACTGACCCACGGCACACGGGCAGGCAGGGCGCAGTGCGGATCTGGCTGTGTCCCCTCACCCACGGCAGAGGGTCAGGCAGGGCGCAGTGCGGAATTGCCTGTGTCCACTCACCCACGGGAGACAAGTAGGCAAGGTGCAGTGTGGATCTGGCTGTGTCCACTCACCCACGGTAGACGGGCAGGCAGGGCGCACAGCGGATCTGGCTGTGTCCACTCACCCACGGGAGACGGGCAGGCAAGGTGCAGTGTCGATCTGGCTGTGTCCACTCACCCACGGGAGACGGGCAGAGATGGTGCTGTGTGGATCTGGCTATGTACACTGACCCACGGCAGACGGGCAGGCAGAGCGCAGTGCGGATCTGGCTGTGTCCACTCACCCACGGCAGACGGTCAGGCAGGGCGCAGTGCGGATCTGGCTGTGTCCACTCACCCACGTAGACGGGCAGGCAGGGCGCAGTGCGGATCTGGCGGTGTCCACTCACCCACGGGAGACGGGCAGGCAGGGCACATTGCGGATATGGCTGTGTCCACTAACCCAAGGGAGAAGGGCAGAGAGGGTGCTGTGTGGTCTGGCTATGTCCACTGACCGACGGCAGACGGGCAGGCAGGGCGCAGTGCGGATCTGGCTTTGTCCACTCACCCAGGGGAGAAGGGCAGAGAGGGTGCCGTGTGGATCTGGCTATGTCCACTGACCCACGGCAGACGGTCATGCAGGGCGCAGTGCAGTTCTGGCTGTGTCCCCTCACCCACTTCAGACGGTCAGGCAGGGCGCAGTGCGGAATTGGCTGTGTCCACTCACCCACGGGGGACAAGTAGGCAAGGCGCAGTGTGGATCTGGCTGTGTCCACTCACCCACGAGAGACGGGCAGAGAGGGTCCTGTGAGGATCTGCCTATGTACACTGACCCAAGGCAGACGGGCAGGCAGGGCGCAGTGCAGATCTTGCTGTGTCCACTCACCCACGGTGGACGGGCAGGCAGGGCGCACATCGGTTCTGGCTGTGTCCACTCACCCACGGGAGACGGGCAGGCATAGCGCAGTGTGGATCTGGCTGTGTCCACAACCCATGGGAGACCGGCAGAGAGGGTGCTGTGTGGATCTGGCTATGTAAACTGACCCACGGCAGACAGGCAGGCAGAGCGCAGTGCGGATCTGGCTGTGTCCACTTACCCACGGCAGATGGTCAGGCAGGGGGCAGTGCGGATCTGGCTGTGTCCACTCACCCACGGGAGATGGGCAGGCGGGGCGCAGTGCGGATCTGGCTGTGTCCACTCACCCACGGGAGATGGGCAGGCAGGGCGCAGTGCGAATCTGGCTCTGTCCACTCACCCACGGGAGACCGGCAGGCAGGGCATAGTGTGGATCTGGCTGTGTCCACTCACCCACGGCAGACGGGCAGGAAGGGCGCAGTGCGGATTTGGATGTGTCCACTCACCCATGGGAGAAGGGCAGGCAAGGCGCAGTGTGGATCTGGCTGTGTCCACTCACCCACGGGAGACGGGCAGAGAGGGTGCTGTGTGGATCTGGCTATGTCCACTGACCCACGGCAGACGGGCAGGCAGGGCGCACTGCGGATCTGGCTGTGTCCAATCACCCACGGCAGACGGGCAGGCAGGGCGCAGTGCGAATATGGCTGTGTCCACTCACCCACGGCAGACGGGCAGGCAGGGCGCACTGCGTATCTGGGTGTGTCCACTCACCCACGGGAGACGGGCAGGCAAGGCGCAGTGTGGATCTGGCTGTGTCCACACACCCACGGGAGACGGGCAAGGGGGTGCTGTGTGGATCTGGCTATGTACACTGAACCACAGCAGACGGGAAGGCAGGGCGGTGTGCGGATCAGGCTGTCTCCACTCACCCACGGCAGACGGACAGGAAGGGCGCAGTGTGGATCTGGCTGTGTCCACTCACCCACGGGAGACGGGCAGGCAGGGCGCTTGTGGATCTTGCTGTGTCCACTCACCCACGGGAGACGGGCGGAGAGGGTGCTGTGTTGATCTGGCTATGTCCACTGACCCACGGCAGACAGGCAGGCAGGGCGCAGTGCGGATCTGGCTGTGTCCAATCACCCACGGCAGACGGGCAGGCAGGGTGCAGTGTGGATCTGGCTGTGTGCACTCACACACGGGAGACGGGCAGGCAAGGTGCACTGTGGATGTTGCTGTGAACACTCACCCACGGGAGACGGGCAGAGAGGGTGCTGTGTGGATTTAGCGATGTCCACTGACCCACGTCAGACGGGCAGGCAGGGCGCAGTGCGGATCTGGCTGTGTCCACTCACCCACGGGAGACCGGCAGGCAGGGCGCAGTGCGGATCTGGCTGTGTCCACTGACCCACGGCAGACGGGCAGGCAGGGCGCAGTGCGGATCTGGCTGTGTCCACTGACCCACGGCAGACGGGCAGGCTGGGCGAAGTGCGGATCTGGCTGTGTCCACTCACCCACGGGAGACGGGCAGGCAGGGCGCAGTGTGGATCTGGCTGTGTCCACTCACCAACGGGAGACGGGCAGGCAGAACGTAGTGCGGATCTGGCTATGTCCACTCACCCACGGGAGACGGGCAGAAAGGGCTCTGTGTGGATCTGGCTATGTACACTGACCCACGACAGACGGGTAGGCAGGGCGCTGGGCGGATCTGGCTGTGTCCACTCACCCACGGGAGACGGGCAGGCAGGGCGCAGTCGGATCTGGCTGTGTCCACTCACCCATGGGAGACGGGCAGGCAAGGCGCAGTGTGGATTTGGCTGTGTCCACTCACCCACGGGAGATGGGCAGAGAGGGTGCTGTGTGGATCTGGCTATGTCCACTGACCCACGGCAGACGGGCAGGCAGGGCGCAGTGCGGATCTGGCTGTGTCCAATCACCCACGGCAGACGGGCAGGCAGGGCGCAGTACGGATATGGCTGTGTACACTCACCTACGGCAGACGGGCAGGCAGGGCGCAGAGCGTATCTGGGTGTGTCCACTCACCCACGGGAGACGGGCAAGGGGTGCAGCGTGGATATGGCTATGTACACTGAACCACGGCAGACGGGCAGGCAGGGCGGTGTGCGGATCTGGCTCTCTCCACTCACCCACGGCAGACGGTCAGGAAGGGCGCAGTGTGGATCTGGCTGTGTCCACTCACCCACGGGAGATGGGCAGGCAGGGCGCAGTGTGGATCTGGCTGTGTCCACTGACCCACGGCAGACGGGTAGGCAGGGCGCAGTGCGGATCTGGCTGTGTCCCCTCACCCACGGCAGACGTTCAGGTAGGGCGCAGTGCGGATCTGGCTGTGTCCACTCACCCACGGGAGACGGGTAGGCAAGGCAAACTGTGGATCTCGCTGTGTCCACTCACCCACAGGAGACAGGCAGAGAGGGTGCTGTGTGGATCTGGCTATGTCCACTGACCCACGGCATACGGTCAAGCAGGGCACAGTGCGGATCTGGCTGTGTCCACTCACCCACAGCAGAGGGTCAGGCAGGGCGTAAAGCGGATCTGGCTGTGTCCACTCACCCACAGGAGATGGGCAGGCAAGGCGCAGTGCGGATCTAGCTGTGTCCACTCACCCACGGGAGACGGGCAGGCAGAACGTAGTGCGGATCTGGCTGTGTCCACTCACCCACGGGAGACGGGCAGGCAAGGCGCAGTGTGGATCTGGCTGTGTCCACTCACCCACAAGAGACGGACAGAGAGAGTGCTGTGTGGATCTGGCTATGTCCACTGACCCACGGCAGACGGGCAGGCAGGGCGCAGTGCGGATCTGGCTGTGACCCCTCACCCATAGCAGACGGTCAGGCAGGGCGCAGTGCGGATCTAGCTGTGTCCACTCACCCACGGGACACGGGCAGGCAGGGCGCAGTGCGGATCTGGCTGTGTCCACTCACCCACGGGAGACGGGCAGGCAGGGCGCAGTGCGGATCTGGCTGTGTCCACTCACGCACAGGAGACGGGCAAGCAAGGTGCAGTGTGGATCTGGCTGTGTCCATCACCCACAGGAGACGGGCAGAAAGGGCGCTGTGTGGATCTGACTATGTCCACTGACCCACGGCAGACGAGCAGGCAGGGCGCAGTGCGGATCTGGCTGTGTCCAATCACCCACAATAGACGGGCAGGCAGGGCGCTGTGCGGATCTGGCTGTGTTCACTCACCCACGGGAGAAGGTCAGGCAGGGCACAGTGCGGATCTGGCTGTGTCCACTCACCCACGGTAGACGGGTAGGCAAGGCGCAGTGTGGATCTGGCTGTGTCCACTCACCCACGGGAGACGGGCAGAGAGGGTGCTGTGTGGATCTGGCTATGTCCAGTGACCCACGGCAGACGGGCAGGAAGGGCGCAGTGCGGATCTGGCTATGTCCACAGACCCACGGGAGATGGGCAGGCAAGGCGCAGTGCAGATCTGGCTGTGTCCACTGACCCACGGCACACGGGCAGGCAGGGCGCAGTCCGGATATGGCTGTTTCCACTCACCCACGGCAGACGGTCAGGAAGGGCGCAGTGCGGATCTGGCTGTGTCCACTGACCCACGGGAGACGGGCAGGCAGGGCGCAGTGCGGATCTGGCTGTGTCCACTCACCCACGGCAGACGGGCAGGCAGGGCGCAGTGCGGATCTGGCTGTGTCCACTCACCCACGGGAGACGGGCAGGCAGGGCGCAGTGTGGATCTGGCTGTGTCCACTCACCCACGGGAGACGGGCAGGCAAGGCGCAGTGTGGATCTGGCTGTGTCCACTCACCCACAGGAGACGGGCAGAAAGGGCGCTGTGTGGATCTGGGTATGTCCACTGACCCACAGCAGACAGGCAGGCACGGCGCAGTGCGGATCTGGCTGTGTCCAATCACCCACGGCAGACGGGCAGGCAGGGCGCAGTGCGGATCTGGCTGTGTCCACTCACCCACGGCAGACGGTCAGGCAGGGCGCAGTGCGGATCTGGCTGTGTCCACTCACCCACGGGAGACGGGCAGGAAGGGCGCAATGGGGATCTGGCTGTGTACACTCACCCACGGGAGACGGCCAGGCAAGGCGCAGTGTGGATCTGGCTGTGTCCACTCACCCACGGGAGACGGGCAGAGAGTGTGCTGTGTGGATCTGGCTATGTCCACTGACCCACGGCAGACGGGCAGGCAGGGCGCAGTGCGGATATGGCTGAGTCCACTCACCCACGGGAGACAAGTAGGCAAAGCGCAGTGTGGATCTGGCTGTGTCCACTCACCAGCGGGAGACGGGCAGAGAGGGTGCCTTGTGGATCTGGCTATGTCCACTGACCCACGGCAGACGGGCAGGCAGGGCGGTGTGCGGATCTCGCTGTGTCCACTCACCCACGGCAGACGGGCAGGCAGGGTGCAGTGCGGATCTGGCTGTGTCCACTCACCCACGGGAGACGGGCAGGCAGGGCGCAGTGTGGATCTGGCTGTGTCCACTCACCCACGGGAGACGGGCAGAAAGGGCGCAGTGTGGATCTGGCTGTGTGCACTCACCCACGGGAGACGGCCAGAGAGGGTGCTGTGTGGATCTCGCTATGTCCACTGACCCACAGCAGACGGGCAGGCAGGGCGCAGTGCGGATCAGGCTGTGTCCCCTCACCCAAGGCAGACCGTCAGGCAGGGCGCAGTGCGGATCTGGCTGTGTCCACTCCCCCACGGGAGACGGGCAGGCAGGGCGCAGTGCGGATCTGGCTGTGTCCAATCACCCACGGCAGACGGGCAGGCAGGGTGCAGTGCGGATCTTGCTGTGTCCACTCACCCACGGGAGACTGTCAGGCAGGGCACAGTGCGGATCTGGCTGTGTCCACTCACCCACGGGAGACGGGTAGGCAAGACGCAGTGTGGATCTGGCTGTGTCCACTCACCCACGGGAGACGGGCATAGAGGGTGCTGTGTGGATCTGGCTATGTCCACTGACCCATGGCAGACTGGCATGAAGGGCGCAGTGCGGACCTGACTGTGCCCAGTGACCCACGGGAGACCGGCAGGCAAGGCGCAGTAGAGATCTGGCTATGTACACTGACCCACGGCACACGGGCAGGCAGGGCGCAGTCCGGATCTGGCTGTGTCCACTGACCCACGGGAGACGGGCAGGCAATGCGCAGTGTGGATCTGGCTGTGTCCACTCACCCACGGGAAACGGGCAGAGAGGGTGCTGTGTGGATCTGGTTATGTACACTGACCCACGGCAGACGGGCAGGTAGGGCCGTGTGCGGATCTGGCTGTGTCCACTCACCCACGGCAGACGGTCAAGTAGGGCGCAATGCGGATCTGGCTGTGTCCACTCACCCACGGGAGACGGGCAGGCAGGGAGCAGTGCGGATCTCGCTGTGTCCACTCACCCACGCCAGACGGTCGTGAAGGGCGCAGTGCGGATCTGGCTGTGTCCACTAACCCACGGGAGACGGGCAGGCAGGGCGCAGTGCGGATCTGGCTGAGTCCACTCACCCACGGCAGACAGGCAGGCAGGGCGCAGTGCGGATCTGGCTCTGTCCACTCACCCACGGGGGACGTGTAGGCAAAGAGCAGTGTGGATCTGGCTGTGTCCACTCACTCACGGGAGAAGGGCAGAGAGGGTGGCGTGTGTATTTGGCTATGTCCACTGACCCACGGAAGACGGGCAGGCAGGGCGCAGTGCGGATCTGGCTGTGTCCCCTCACCCACGGCAGACGGTCAGGCAGGGCGCAGTGCGGATATGGCTGTGTCCACTCACGCACGGGAGACGGGTAGGCAAGAAGCACTGTGGATCTGGCTGTGTCCACTCACCCACGGGAGACGGGCAGAGAGGGTGCTGTGTATATCTGGCGATGTCCACTCACCCACGGCAGACGGGCATGCAGGGCGCCGTGCGGATCTGGCTGTGTCCACTCACCCACGGGAGACGGGCAGGCAAGGCGCAGTGTGGATCTGGCTGTGTCCACTCACCAACGGGAGACGGGCAGAGAGGGTGCTGTGTGGATCTGGCTATGTACACTGACCCACAGGAGACGGGCAGGCAGGGCGCAGTGCGGATCTGGCTCTGTCCAATCACCCACGGCAGACTGGCATGCAGGGCGCAGTGCGGATCTGGCTGTGTCCACTCACCCACGGGAGACGGTCAGGCAGGGCACAGTGCGGATCTGGCTGTGTCCACTCACCCACGGGAGACGGGTAGGGAAGGCGCAGTGTGGATCTGGCTGTGTCCACTCACCCACGGGAGACGGGCAGGCAAGGCGCAGTGTGGATCTGGCTGTGTCCACTCACCCACGGGAGACGGGCAGAGAGGGTGCAGAGTGGATCTGGCTATGTACACTGACGCACGGGAGACGGGCAGGCAGGGCGCAGTGCGGATCTGGCTGTGTCCAATCACCCACGGCAGACGGGCAGGCAGGGCGCAGTGCGGATCTGGCTGTGTCCACTCACCCACGGCAGACGGTCAGGCAGAGCACAGTGCGGATCTCGCTGTGTCCACTCACCCACGGGAGACTGGTAGGCAAGGCGCAGTGTGGATCTGGCTGTGTCCACTCACCCACGGGAGACGGGCAGAGAGGGTGCTGTGTGGATCTGGCTATGTCCACTGACCCACGGCAGACTGGCAGGAAGGGCGCAGTGCGGATCTGGCTGTGTCCACTGACCCACGGGAGACGGGCAGGCAAGGCGCAGTACAGATCTGGCTGTGTCCACTGTCCCACGGCACACGGGCAGGCAGGGCGCAGTGCGGATCTGGCTGTGTCCACTCACCCACGGGAGACGGGCAGGCAATGCGCAGTGTGGATCTGACTGTGTCCACTCACCCTCGGGAGACGGGCAGAAAGGGTGCTGTGTGGATCTGGTTATATACACTGACCCACGGCAGACGGGCAGGCAAGGCGCAGTGCGGATCTGGCTGTGTCCACTCACCCACGGGAGACGGGCAGGCAAGGTGCAGTGTTTATCTGGCTGTGTCCATCACCCACGGTAGACGGGCAGAAAGGGCGCTGTGTGGATCTGGCTATGTCCACTGACCCACGGCAGACGGGCAGGTAGGGCGTAGTGCGGATCTGGCTGTGTCCAATCACCCTCGGCAGACAGGCAGGCAGGGCGCGGTGCGGATCTGGCTGTGTACCCTCACCCACGGCAGACGGTCAGGCAGGGCGCAGTGCGGATCTGGCTGTGTCCACTCGCCCACGGCAGACGGGCAGGCAGGGCGCAGTGCGGATCTGGCTGTTTCCAATCACCCACGGCAGACGAGCAGGCAGGGCGCAGTGCGGATATGGCTGTGTCCACTCACCCACGGGAGACGGGTAGGCAAGGCGCAGTGTGGATCTGGGTGTGTCCACTCACCCACGAGAGACGGGCAGGCAGGGCGCAGTGCGGATCTGGCTGAGTCCACTCACACACGGCAGACGGGCAGGCAGGGCGCAGTGCGGATCTGGCTGTTTCCAATCACCCACGGCAGACGAGCAGGCAGGGCGCAGTGCGGATATGGCTGTGTCCACTCACCCACGGGAGACGGGTAGGCAAGGTGCAGTGTGGATCTGGCTGTGTCCACTCACCCACGGGAGACGGGCAGGCAAGGCGCAGTGTGGATCTGGCTGTGTCCACTCACCCACGGGAGACGGGCAGAGAGGGTTCTGTGTGCATCTGGCTATGTACACTGACCCACGGGAGACGGGCAGGCAGGGCGCAGTGCGGATCTGGCTGTTTCCAATCACCCACGGCAGACGGTCAGGCAGGGCACAGTGCGGATCTCGCTGTGTCCACTCACCCACGGGAGACGGGTAGGCAAGGCGCAGTGTTGATCTGGCTGTGTCCACTCACCCACGGGAGACGAGCAGAGAGGGTGCTGTGTGGATCTGGCTATGTCCACTGACCCACGGCAGACTGGCAGGAAGGGCGCAGTGCGGATCTGGCTGTGTCCACTGACCCAGTGGAGACGGGCAGGCAAGGTGCAGTGCAGATCTGGCTGTGTCCACTGTCCCACGGAACACGGGCAGGCAGGGCGCAGTGCGGATCTGGCTGTGTCCACTAACCCACGGGAGACGGGCAGGCAATGCGCAGTGTGGATCTGACTGTGTCCACTCACCCACGGGAGACGGGCAGAGAGGGTGCTGTGTGGATCTGGTTATATACACGGACCCACGGCTGACGGGCAGCCAGGGCCGTGTGCGGATCTGGCTGTGTCCACTCACCAACGGCAGATGGTCAGGAAGGGCGCAGTGCGGATCTGGCTGTGTCCACTGACCCACGGGAGACGGGCAGGCAGGGCGCAGTGCGGATCTGGCTGTGTCCAATTACCCACGGCAGACGGGCAGGCAGGGCGCAGTGCGGATCTGGCTGTGTCCAATCACCCTCGGCAGACAGGCAGGCAGGGCGCAGTGCGGATCTGGCTGTGTACCCTCACCCACGGCAGACGGTCAGGCAGGGCGCAGTACGGATATGGCTGTGTCCACTAACCCACGGGAGACAAGCAGCCAAGGCGCACTGTGGATTTGGCTGTGTCCACTCACCCAAGGCAGATGGGCAGGCAGGGCGCAGTGCGGATCTGGCTGTGTCCACTCACCCACGCGAGACGTGTAGGCAAAGCGCAGTGTGGATCTGGCTGTGTCCACTCACTCACGGGAGACGGGCAGAGAGGGTGGCGTTTGTATCTGGCAATGTCCACTGACCCACGGCAGACGGGCAGGCAGGGCGCAGTGCGGATCTGGCTGTGTCCCCTCACCCACGGCAGACGGTCAGGCAAGGCGCAGTGCGGATCTGGTTGTGTCCACTCACCCACGGGAGACAGGTAGGCAAGAAGCATTGTGGATCTGGCTGTGTCCACTCACCCACGGGAGAGGGGAAGAGAGGGTGCTGTGTGGATCTGGCTATGTCCACTGACCCACGGCAGACGGGCAGGCAGGGCGGTGTGCGGATCTGGCTGTGTCCACTCACCCACGGGAGACGGGCAGGCAAGGCGCAGTGTGGATCTGGCTGTGTCCACTCACGCACGGGAGACGGGCAGAGAGGGTGCTGTGTGGATCTGGCTATGTACACTGACCCACAGGAGACGGGCAGGCAGGGCGCAGTGCGGATCTGGCTGTGTCTAATCACCCACAGCAGACGGGCAGGCAGGGCGCAGTGCGGATCTGGCTGTGTCCACTCACCCACGGGAGACGGTCAGGCAGGGCACAGTGCGGATCTGGCAGTGTCCACTCACCCACGGGAGATGGGTAGGCAAGGCGCAGTGTGGATCTGGCTGTGTCCACTCACCCACGGGAGACGGGCATAGAGGGTGCTGTGTGGATCTGGCTATGTCCGCAGACCCACGGCAGATTGGCAGGCAGGGCGCAGTGCGGATCTGGCTGTGTACACTCACCCAAGGCAGACGGTCAGGCACGGCGCCGTGCGGATCTGGCTGTGTCCACTCATCCGCGGGAGACGGGCAGGCAAGGCGCGGTGCGGAACTGGCTGTGTCCACTCACCCACGGGAAACAGGTGGCAGGGCGCAGTGCGGATCTGGCTGTGTCCACTCACCCACGGCAGACGGTCAGGCAGGGCGCAGTGCGGATTTGGCTGTGTCCACTCACCCACGGGAGACAGGTAGGCAAGGCCCAGTGTGGATCTGGCTGTGTCCACTCACCCACGGGAGACGGGCAGAGAGGGTGCTGTGTGGATCTGGCTATGTCCACTGACCCACGGCAGACGGGCAGGCAGGGCGCAGTGCGGATCTGGCTGTGTCCACTCACCTGCGGCAAACGGTCAGGCAGGGCGCAGTGCGGATCTGGCTGTGTCCACTAACCCATGGCAGAGGGTCAGGAAGGGCGCAGTGCGGATCTGGCTGTGTCCACTGACCCACGGGAGACGGGCAGGCAAGGCGCACTGTGGATCCGGCTGTGTCCATTCACCCACGGAAGACGGGCAGAGAGGGTGCTGTGTGGATCTGGCTATGTCCACTGACCCACGGCAGACGAGCAGGCAGGGCGCAGTGCACATCTGGCTGTGTCCACTAACCCACGGGAGACGGGCACGCAAGGCGCAGTGTGGATCTGGCTGTGTCCACTCACCCACGAGAGACGGGCACTGATGGTGCTGTGTGGATCTGGTTATGTCTACTGAACCACGGAAGACGGGCAGGCAGGGCGCAGTGCGAATCTGGCTGTGTCCACTCACCCACGGCAGACGGGCAGGCAGGGAGCATTGCGGAACTCGCTGTGTCCACTCACCCACTGGAGACGGGCAGGCAAGGCGCAGTGTGAATCTGGCTGTGTCCACTCACCCACGGTAGACGGACAGAGAGGGTGCTGTGTGGATCTGGCTATGTCCACTGATACACGGCAGACGGGCAGGCAGGGCGCAGTGCGGATCTGTCTGTGTCCACTCACCCACAGCAGACGGTCAGGCAGGGCGCAGTGCGGATGTGGCTGTGTCCTCTCACCCATGGGAGACGGGCAGGCAATGCGCAGTGTGAATCTGGCTGTGTCCACTTAACCACGGGAGACAGAAAGAGAGGGTCCTGTGTGGATCTGGCTATGACCACTGACACACGGCAGACGGTCAGGCAGGGTGCAGTGCGGATCTGGCTGTGTCCACTCATCCACGGGAGACGGGCAGGCAAGGCGCAGTGCGGATCTGGCTGTGTCCACTCACCCACGGGAGACGGGCAGGCAGGGCGCAGTGCGGATCTGGCTGTGTCCACTCATCCACGGGAGACGGGCAGGTAAGGCGCAGTGCGGATCTGGCTGTGTCCACTCACCGACGGAAGACTGGTAGGCAAGGCGCAGTGTGGATCTGGCTGTGTCCACTCACCCATGGGAGACGGGCAGAGAGGGTGCTGTGTGGCTCTGGCTATATCCACTGACCCACGGCAGACGGGCTGGCAGGGCGCAGTGCGGATCTGGCTGTGTCCACTAACCCAGGGCAAACGGTCAGGCAGGGCGCAGTGCGGATCGGGCTGTGTCCACTCACCCACGTAGACGGGTAGGCAAGTCGCAGTGTGGATCTGGCTGTGTCCACTCAACCACGGGAGACGGGCAGAGAGGGTGCTGTGTGGATCTGGCTATGTCCACTAACCCACGAGAGACGGGCAGAGAGAGTGCTGTGTGGATCTGGCTATGTCCACTGACCGACGGCTGACGGGCAGGCAGGGCGCAGTGCGGATCTGGCTGTGTCCACTCACAGACAGAAGACGGGCAGGCAGGGCGCAGTGCGGATCTGGCTGTGTCCACTCACCCACGGCAGACGGGCAGAGAGGGTGCTGTGTGGATCTGGCTATGTCCACTGACCAACGGCAGACGGGCAGGCTGGGCGCAGTGCGGATCTGGCTGTGTCCACTCACCCACGGCAGACGGGCAGAGAGGGTGCTGTGTGTGTCTGGCTATGTCCACTGACCCACGGCAGACGGGCAGGCAGGGCGCAGTGCGGACCTGGCTGTGTCCACTTACCCACGGCAGACGGGCAGGCAGGACGCAGGGTGGATCTGGCTGTGTCCACTCACCCACGGGAGACGGGAGGCAAGGCGCAGTGTGGATCTGGCTGTGTCCACTCACCCACGGGAGACAGTCAGAGAGGGTGATTTGTGGATCTGGCTATGTCCACTGACCCACGGCAGACGGGCAGGCAGGGCGCAGTGCGGATCTGGCTGTGTCCACTCACCCACGGGAGGCGGGCAGGCAGGTCGTAGTGCGGATCTGGCTGTGTCCACTCACCCACGGGAGATGGGCAGGCAAGGCACAGTGTGGATCTGGCTGTGTCCACTCACCCACGGGAGACTGGCAGAGAGGGTGCTGTGTGGATCTGGCTACGTCCACTGACCCACGGCAGATGGGTACGCAGGGCGAAGTGCGGATCTGGCTATGTCCACTGACCCATGGCAGACGGGCAGGCAGGGCGCAGTGCGGATCTGGCTTGGCCACTCACCCACGGGATACGGGCAGGCAAGGCGCAGTGTGGATCTGGCTGTGTTGACTCACCCATGGGAGACGGGCAGAGAGGGTGTTGTGTGGATCTGGCTATGTCCACTGACCCACGGCAGATTGGCAGGAAGGGCGCAGTGCGGATCTGGCTGTGTCCACTCACCCACGGGAGACGGGCAGGCAAGGCGCAGTGTGGATCTGCCTATGTCCACTCACCCACGGGAGATGGGCAGGCAATGCGTAGTGTGGATATGGCTGTGTCCACTCACCCACGGGAGAAGGGCAGAGAGAGTGCTGTGTGGAACTGGCTATGTCCGCAGACCCACGGCAGACTGGTAGGCATGGCGCAGTGCGGATCTGGCTGTGTCCACTGACCCACGGCAGACGGGCAAACAGGGTGCAGTGCGGATCTTGCTTGGCCACTGACCCACGGGAGACTGGCAGGCAAGGCGCAGTGTGGATATGGCTGTGTCCAATCACCCAAGGAAGACGGGCAGAGAGGGTGCCGTGTGGATCTGGCTATGTCCACTGACCCTCGGCAAACGGGCAGACAGGGCGCAGTGCGGATCTGGCTGTATCCCCTCACCCACGGCAGACGGTCAGGCTGGGCGCAGTGCGGATCTGGCTGTGTACACTCACCTACGGGAGACGGGTAAGCAAGGCGCAGTGTGGATCTGGCTGTGTCCACTCACCTACGGGAGACGGGCAGGCAAGGGGCAGTGTGGATCTGGCTGTGTCCACTCACCTACGGGAGATGGGTACAGAGGGTGCTGTGTGGACCTGGCTATGTCCACTGACCCACGGCAGACGGGCAGGCAGGGCACAGTGTGGATCTGGCTGTGTCCACTCACCCATGGGAGACGGGGAGGCAAGGCGCATTGTGGATCTGCCTGTGTCCACTCACCCACGGGAGACGGGCAGAGAAGGTGCTGTGTGGATCTGGCTATGTCCGCTGAACCACAGCAGACGGGCAGGAAGGGCGCAGTGCGGATCTGGCTGTGTACACTCACCTACGACAGACGGTCAGGCAGGGCGCAGTGCGGATCTGGCTGTGTCCACTCACCCACGGGAGACGGGCAGGCAAGGTGCAGTGTGGATCTGGCTGTGTCCACTCATCCACGGGGACGGGCAGAGAGGGTGCTGTGTGGATCTGGCTATGTCCACTGACCCACGGCAGACGGGCAGGCAGGGCGCAGTGCAGATCTGGCTGTGTACACTCACCCACGGCAGACGGTCAGACACGGCGCAGTGCGGATCTGGCTGTGTCCACTCATCCGCGGGAGACGGGCAGGCAAGGCGCGGTGCGGAAATGGCTGTGTCCACTCACCCACGGGAAACGGGTGGCAGGGCGCAGTGCGGATCTGGCTGTGTCCACTCACCCACGGCAGACGGTCAGGCAGGGCGCAGTGCGGATTTGGCTGTGTCCAATCACCCACGGGAGACAGGTAGGCAAGGCCCAGTGTAGATCTGGCTGTGTCCACTCACCCATGGGAGACGGGCAGAGAGGGTGCTGTGTGGATCTGGCTATGTCCACTGAGCCACGGCAGACGGGCAGGCAGGGCGCAGTGCGGATCTGGCTGTGTCCACTCACCTGCGGCAAACGGTCAGGCAGGGCGCAGTGCGGATCTGGCTGTGTCCACTAACCCATGGCAGAGGGTCAGGAAGGGCGCAGTGCGGATCTGGCTGTGTCCACTGACCCACGGGAGACGGGCAGGCAAGGCGCACTGTGGATCCGGCTGTGTCCACTCACCCACGGAAGACGGGCAGAGAGGGTGCTGTGTGGATCTGGCTATGTCCACTGACCCACGGCAGACGAGCAGGCAGGGCGCAGTGCACATCTGGCTGTGTCCACTAACCCACGGGAGACGGGCAGGCAAGGCGCAGTGTGGATCTGGCTGTGTCCACTCACCCACGAGAGACGGGCACTGATGGTGCTGTGTGGATCTGGTTATGTCTACTGAACCACGGAAGACGGGCAGGCAGGGCGCAGTGCGAATCTGGCTGTGTCCACTCACCCACGGCAGACGGTCAGGCAGGGAGCAGTGCGGATCTGGCTGTGTCCACTCACCCACGGGAGAGGGGCAGGCAAGGCGCAGTGTGGATCTGGCTGTGTCCACTCACCCACGGGAGACGGGGAGAGAGGGTGCTGTGTGGATCTGGCTATGTCCACTGACCCACGGCAGACGGGCAGGCAGGGCGCAGTGTGGATCTGTCTGTGTCCAATCACCCACGGCAGACAAGCAGGCAGGGCGCAGTACGGATCTGGCTGTGTCCACTCACCCACGGCAGACGGTCAGGCATGGCGCAGTGCAGATCTGGCTGTGTCCACTCACCCACGGGAGACGGGCAGAGAGGGTGCCGTGTGGATCTGGCTATGTCCACTGACCCACGGTAGACGGGCAGGCAGGGCGCAGTGCGGATGTGGCTGTGTCCCCTTACCCACGGCAGATGGTCAGGCAGGGTGCAGTGCGGATCTGGCTGTGTCCACTCACCCACGGGAGACGGGTAGGCAAGGCGCAGTGTGGATCTGGCTGTGTCCACTCACCTACGAGAGACGGGCAGAGAGGGTACGGTGTGGATCTGGCTATGTCCACTGACCCACGGCAGACGGGCAGGCAGGGCGCAGTGCGGATCTGGCTGTGTCCACTCACCCAAGGGAGACGGGCAGGCAAGGCGCAGTGTGGATATGGCTGTGTCCACTCACCCACGGGAGACGGGCTGAGAGGGTGCTATGTGGATCTGGCTATGTCCACTGACCCACGCCAGACGGGCAGGAAGGGCGCAGTGCGGATCTGGCTGTGTCCACTCACCGACGGCAGACGGTCAGGCAGGGCGCAGTGCGGATCTGGCTGTGTCCACTCACCCACGGGAGACGGGCAGGCAGGGCGCAGTGCGGATCTGGCTGTGTCCACTCACCGACGGGAGACGGGTAGGCAAGGCGCAGTGTGGATCTGGCTGTGTCCACTCACCCACTGGAGACTGGCAGAGTGGGTACTGTGTGGATCTGGCTATGTCCAGTGACCCACGGCAGACGGGCATGCAGGGCGCAGTGCGGATCTGGCTGTGTCCACTCACCCACCGGAGATGGGTAGGCAAGGCGCACAGCGGATCTGGCTGTGTCCACTCACCCACTTGAGACGGGCCGGAAAGGCGCAGTGTGGATCTGGCTGTGTCCACACAGCAACCGGAGACGGGCAGGAACTGCGCAGTGTGGATGTGGCTGTGTCGACACACCCACGGGAGACGGGAGACTGGGCGCAGTGTGAAACTGGCTGTGTCCACACACACACGGGAGACAAGCAGGCAGGGCGCAGTGTGGTTCTGGCTCTGTCCACTCACACACGGGAGGCGGGCAGGCAGTGGTGCAGTGTGGAACTGACTGTGTCCACACTCCCATGGGTGACGGGCAGGCAGGGCGCAGGGTGGAACTTGCCGTGTCCACACACCCATCGGAGAAGGGCAGGTAGGGTGCTGTGCGGACGTGGCTGTTTCCACTCACCCACGGGAGACAGGCAGGAAGGGTGCTGTGCGGACGTGGCTGTGTCCACTCACCCACGGGAGACAGGCAGGCAGGGCAATGTGTGGAACTGGCTGTGACCATACACCCACGGGAGACGGGCAGGTAGGGATCTGTGTGGAACTGGCTGTGTCCACTCACCCACGGGATACGGGCATGCAGGGCGCAGTTGGAACTGGCTGTTTCTACACACCCACGGGAGATGGGCAGACAGGGCACAGTGTGGATAAGGCTGTGTCCACTCACCCACGGGAGAAGGGCAGACAGGGCACAGTGTGGAACTTTTTTGTCCACACATCCACGGGAGATGGGCGGGCAGGGCACAGTGTGGATGTGGCTGTGTCCTCTCACCCACGGGAGACAGGCAGGCAGGGCGCAGTGTGGATCTTGCCGTGTCCACACACCCACAGGAAACGGGCAGGCAGTTAGCAGTGTGGAAATGGCTGTGTCCATATACCCACGGGAAACAGGCAGGCAGGGATCTGTGTGGAACTGGCTGTGTCCACTCACCCATGGGAGAGGGGCAGGCAGGGCGCTGTGTGGATCTGGCTGTGTCCACGCACCCACGGGAGATGGGCAGGAGGGCTCTGTGTGGAACTGGCCTTGTCCACTCACCCACGGGAGCTAGGCACGCAGGGCGCAGTGTGGATCTGGCTGTGTCCACTCACCCAAGGGTGACGAGCAGGCAGGGCGCTGTGTGGAACTGGCTGTGTCCACACACCAACCGGAGACTGGCAGGCAGGGCGCAGTGTGGTTCTGGCTGTGTCCATTCACAGACGGGAGACGAGCAGACAGGGCGCAGTGTGGAATTGGCTGTGTCCACAAACCCACGGGAGACAAGCAGGCAGGGCGCAGTGTGGATCTGGCTGTGTCCACTCACCTAAGGGAGACCGGCAGGCAGAGCGCATTGTGGAAATGGCTGTGTCCACACACCCACGGGAGACGGGTAGGCAGGACTCTTTGTGGAAATGGCTCTGTTCACTCACCCACGGGTATCGGGCAGGCAGGGCGCAGAGTGGATGTGGCTGTGTCCACTCACCCATGGGAGACGGGCAGACAGGGCACAGTGTTGAACTGGCTGTGTCCACACACCCACGGGAGACGGGCAGGCAGGGCGCAGTGTGGATGTAGCTGTGTCCTCTCACTCACGGGAGACGGGCAGACAGGGCGCAGTGTGGAACTGGCTGTGTCCACGCACCCACGGGAGACAGGCAGGAGGGCTCTGTGTGGAACTTCCTGTGTCCACACACCCACAGGAGACGGGCAGACAGGGTGCAGTATGGAACTGGCTGTGTCCACACACTGACGGGAGACGGGCAGGCAGGGCGCAGTGTGTATCTGGCTGTGTCCACTCATGCATGGGTGACGAGCAGACGGGCGCAGTGTGGAACTGGCTGTGTCCATACACCCACGGGAGACGGGTAGGTAGGGATCTGTGTGGAATTGGCTGTGTCCACTCACCCACGGGAGAGTGACAGGCAGGGGTCAGTGTGCATTTGGCTGTGTCCACTCACCCACCGAAAACGGGCAGGCAGGGCGCAGTGTGTAACTGACTGTGTCCACACACCCTCGGGAGATGGGCAGGGAGGGTGCAGTGTGGATCTGGTTGTGTCCACTCACCCATGGGAGACGGGCACGCAGGGCGCAGTGTGGATCTGGCTGTGTCCACTCACCCACGGGAGACGGGCAGGCAAGGCGCAGTGTGGATCTGGCTGTGTCCACTCACCCACGGGAAACGGGCAGAGAGTGTGCTGTGTGGATCTGGCTATGTCCACTGACCCACAGCAGACGGGCAGGCAGGGCGCAGTGCGGATCTGGCTGTGTCCCCTCACCTACAGCAGACGGTCAGGCAGGGCGCAGTGCGGATCTGGCTGTGTCCACTCACCCACGGGAGACGGGCAGGCAAGGCGCACTGAGGATCTGGCCGTGTCCACTCACCCACGGCTGACGGGCAGGCAGGGCACACTTCGGATCTGGCTATGACCACTCACCAACGGGAGACGGGTAGGCAAAGCCCACTGTGGATCTTTGTGTCCACTCTCCCACGGGAGACGGGCAGAGAGGTTGCCGTGTGGATCTGGCTATGTCCACTGACCCACGGCAGACGGTCAGGCAGGGCGCAGTGCGGATCTGGCTGTGTCCACTCACCCACGGGAGACGGGCAGGCAAGGCTCAGTGTGGATCTGGCTGTGTCCACTCACCCACGGGAGACGGGCAGAGAGGGTGCTATGTGGATCTGGCTATGTCCACTGACCCACGGCAGACGGGCAGGCAGGGCGCAGTGCGGATCTGGCGGTGTCCACGCACCCACGGGAGACGGGCAGAGAGGGTGCTGTGTGGATCTGGCTATGTCCACTGACCCACGGAAGACGGGCAGGCAGGGCGCAGTGCGGATCTGGCTGTGTCCACTCACCCACGGCAGACGGGCAGCAGGGCGCAGTGCGGATCTGGCTGTTTCCACTCACCCACGGCAGACGGGCAGGCAGGACGCAGTGCTCCTCTGGCTGTGTCCACTCACACACGGGAGACGGGCAGGCAGGGCGCAGTGCGGATCTGGCTGTGTCCACTCACTCACGGCAGACGGGCAGGCAGGGCGCAGTGCGGATCTGGCTGTGTCCACTCACCCACGGGAGACGGGCAGGCAATGCGCAGTGTGGATCTGGCTGGGTACACTCACCCACGGGAGACGGGCTGGCAGGGCGCAGTGCTGATCTGGCTGTGTCCACTCACCCACGGCAGACGGGCAGGCAGAGCACAGTGCGGATCTTGCTGTGTCCACTGACCCATGGGAGACGGGCAGGCAAGGCGCAGTATGGATCTGGCTGTGTCCACTCACCCACGGGAGACGGGCAGAGAGTGTGTTGTGTGGATCTGGCTATGTCCACTGACCCACGGCAGACGGGCAGGCAGGGCACAGTGCGGATCTGTCTGTGTCCAATCACCCACGGCAGACGGGCAGGCAGGGCGCAGTGCGGATCTGGCTGTGTCCACTCACCCACGGCAGACAGTCAGGCAGGGCACAGTGCGGATCTGGCTGTGTCCACTCACCCACGGGAGACGGGGAGGCAAGGCGCAGTGTGGATCTGGCTGTGTCCACTCACCCACGGGAGCTGGGCAGAGAGTGTGCTGTGTGGATCTGGCTATGTCCACTGACCCACGGCAGACGGGCAGGCAGGGCGCAGTGCGGATATGGTTGTTTCCACTGACCCATGGCAGACGGGAAGGCAGGGCGCAGTGCAGATCTGGCTGTGTCCACTCACCCAGGTGAGATGGGTAGAGAGGGTGCTGTGTGGATCTGGCTATGTCTACTGACCCACGGCAGACGGGCAGGCAGGGCGCAGTGCGGATCTGGCTGTCTCCCCTCAAGCACGGCAGACGGTCAGGCAGGGCGCAGTGCGGATCTGTCTGTGTCCAATCACCCACGGCAGACAAGCAGGCAGGGCGCAGTGCAGATCTGGCTGTGTCCACTCACCCACGGCAGATGGGCAGGAAGGGCGCAGTGCGAATCTGGCTGTGTCCACTCACCCACGGGAAAAGGGCAGGCAGGGCGCAGTGCGGATCTGGCTGTGTCCACTCACCCACGGCAGACGGTCAGGCAGGGCGCAGTGCGGATCTGGCTGTGTCCACTCACCCACGGGAGAGGGGCAGGCAAGGCGCAGTGTGGATCTGGCTGTGTCCACTCACCCACGGGAGACGGGGAGAGAGGGTGCTGTGTGGATCTGGCTATGTCCACTGACCCACGGCAGACGGGCAGGCAGGGCGCAGTGCGGATCTGTCTGTGTCCAATCACCCACGGCAGACAGGCAGGCAGGGCGCAGTGCGGATCTGGCTGTGTCCACTCACCCACGGCAGACGGTCAGGCATGGCGCAGTGCAGATCTGGCTGTGTCCACTCACCCACGGGAGACGGGCAGAGAGGGTGCCGTGTGGATCTGGCTATGTCCACTGACCCACGGTAGACGGGCAGGCAGGGCGCAGTGCGGATGTGGCTGTGTCCCCTCACCCACGGCAGATGGTCAGGCAGTGTGCAGTGCGGATCTGGCTGTGTCCACTCACCCACGGGAGACGGGTAGGCAAGGCGCAGTGTGGATCTGGCTGTGTCCACTCACCCACGAGAGACGGGCAGAGAGGGTACGGTGTGGATCTGGCTATGTCCACTGACCCACGGCAGACGGTCAGGCAGGGCGCAGTGCGGATCTGGCTGTGTCCACTCACCCACGGCAGACAGGCATGCAGGGCGCAGTGCCGATCTGGCTGTGTCCACTCACCCACGGGAGTCGGGCAGGCAAGGCGCAGTGTGGATCTGGCTGTGTCCACTCACCCACGGGAGACGGGCAGAGAGGGTGCTGTGTGGATCTGGCTATGTCCACCGACCCACGGCAGACGGGCAGGAAGGGCGCAGTGCGGATCTGGCTGTGTCCACTCACCCACGGGAGACGGGCAGAGAGGGTGCTCTGTGGATCTTGCTATGTCCACTGACCCACGGCAGACGAGCAGGCAGGGCGCAATGCGGATGTGGCTGTGTCCACTCACCCACGGCAGACGGGCAGGCAGGGCGCAGTGCGGATCTGGCTGTGTCCAATCACCCACGGCAGACGAGCAGGCAGGGCGCAGTGCGGATCTGGCTGTGTCCACTCACAAATGGGAGACGGACAGGCAAGGTGCAGTGTGGATCTAGCTGTGTCCACTCACCCACGGGAGACGGACAGAGAGGGTGCTGTGTGGATCTGGCTATGTCCACTCACACACGGCAGACGAGCAGGCAGGGCGCAATGCGGATGTGGCTGTGTCCACTCACCCACGGCAGACGGGCAGGCAGGGCGCAGTGCGGATCTGGCTGTGTCCACTCACACAAGGGAGGCGGTCAGGCAGTGCGCAGTGCGGATCTGGCTGTGTCCACTCACCCACGGGAGACGGGTAGGCAGGGCGCAGTGCCGATCTGGCTGTGTCCACTCACCCACGGCAGACGGCCAGGCAGGGCGCAGTGCGGATCTGGCTGTGTCCACTCACCCACGGGAGACGGGCAGGCAAGGCGCAATGCGGATCTGGCTGTGTCCACTCACCCACGGGAGACGGGCAGGCAGAACGCAGTGCGGATCTGGCTGTCTCCACTCAACCACGGGAGACCGGCAGGCAAGGCGCAGTGCGGATCTGGCTGTGTCCACTAACCAACGGGAGACGGGCAGGCAAGACGCAGTTCGGATCTGGCTGTGTCCACTCACCCACGGGAGACGGGCAGGCAGGGCGCAGTGCGGATCTGGCTGTGTCCACTCACCCACGGAAGATGGGCAGGCAGGGCGCAGTGCGGATCTGGCTGTGACCACTCACCCATGGGAGACGGGCAGGCAGGGCGCAATGCGGATCTGGCTGTGTCCACTCACCCAGGGGAGACGGACTGGCAAGGCGTAGTGTGGATGTGGCTGTGTCCACTCACCCACGGGAGACGGACAGAGAGGGTGCCGTGTGGATCTGGCTATGTCCACTGACCCACGGCAGACGGGCAGGCAGGGTGCAGTACGGATCTCGCTGTGTCCACTCACCCACGGCAGGCGGTCAGGCAGGGCGCAGTGTGGATCTGGCTGTGTCCACTCACCCACGGCAGGCGGTCAGGCAGGGCGCAGTGCGGATCTGGCTGTGTCCACTCACCCACGGCAGACGGTCAGGCAGGGCGCAGTTCGGTTCTGGCTGTTTCCACTCACCCACGGGAGACGGGCAGGCAAGGCGCAGTGCAGATCTGGCTGTGTACACTCACCCACGGCAGACGGGCAGGCAGGGCTCAGTGCCCATCTGGCTGTGTCCACTCACCCACGGCAGACGGGCAGGCAGGGCGCAGTGCGGATCTGGCTGTGTCCACTAAGCCACGGGAGACGGGCATGCAGGGCGCAGTGCGGATCTGGCTGTGTCCACTCACCCACGGCAGACGGAAAGGCAGGGCGCAGTGCGGATCTGGCTGTGTCCACTCACCCACGGGAGACGGGTAGGCAGGGCGCAGTGCAGATCTGGCTGTGTCCACTCACCCACAGGAGACGGGTAGGCAGGGCGCAGTGCGGATCTGGCTGTGTCCACTCACCCACGGCAGACGGCCAGGCAGGGCGCAGTGCGGATCTGGCTGTGTCCACTCACCCACGGGAGACGGGCAGGCAAGGCGCAATGCGGATCTGGCTGTGTTCACTCACCCACGGGAGACGGGAAGGCAGGGCGCAGTGCGTATCTGGTTGTGTCCAATCACCCACGGCAGACGGCCCGGCAGGGCGCAGTGCGGATCTGGCTGTGTCCACTCACCCACGGCAGACGGCCAGGCAGGGCGCAGTGCGGATCTGGCTGTTTCCACTCACCCACGTAAGATGGGCAGGCAGGGCGCAGTGCGGATCTGGCTGTATCCACTCACCCATGAGAGACAGGCAGGAAGGGCGCAGTGCTGATCTGGCTGTGTCCACTCACCCAGTGGAGACGGGCTGGCAAGGCGAAGTGTGGATCTGGCTGTGTCCACTCACCCACGGGAGTCGGGCAGGCAAGGCGCAGTGTGGATCTGGCTGTGTCCACTCACCCACGGGAGACGGGCAGAGAGGGTGCTGTGTGGATCTGGCTATGTCCACCGACCCACGGCAGACGGGCAGGAAGGGCGCAGTGCGGATCTGGCTGTGTCCACTCACCCACGGGAGGCGGGCAGGCAAGGCGCAGTGTGGATCTCGCTGTGTCCACTCACCCACGGGAGACGGGCAGAGAGGGCGCTGTGTGGATCTGGCTATGTCCACTGACCCACGGCAGACGGGCAGGCAGGGCGCAGTGCGGATCTGGCTGTGTCCGCTCACCCACGGGAGACGGGCATGCAGGGCGCAGTGCGGATCTGGCTGTGTCCACTCACCCACGAAAGATTGCCAGGCAGGGCGCAGTGCGGATCTGGCTGTGTCCACTCACCCATGGGAGACGGGCAGGCAGGGCGCAGTGCGGATCTGGCTGTGTCCACTCACCCAGGGGAGACGGGCAGGCAAGGCGAAGTATGGATCTGGCTGTGTCCACTCACCCACGGGAGACGGGCAGAGAGGGTGCTGTGTGGATCTGGCTATGTCCACTGACCCACGGCAGACGGGCAGGCAGGGCGCAGTGCGGATCTGGCTGTGTCCACTCACCCACGAGAGACGGGCAGAGAGGGTGCTGTGTGGATCTGGCTTTGTCAATCACCCACGGGAGACGGGAGGAGACGGTGCTGTGTGGATCTGGGTGTGTCCACTCACCCACGGTAGACGGGCAGGCAGGGCGCAGTGCGGATTTGGCTGTGTCCACTCACCCACGGGAGGCGGTCAGGCAAGGCGCAGTGTGGATCTGGCTGTGTCCACTCACCCACGGGAGACGGGCAGAGAGGGTGCTATGTGGATCTGGCTATGTCCACTGACCCACGGCAGACGGGCAGGCAGGGCCCAGTGCGGATCTGGCTCTGTCCACTCACCCACGGGAGACGGGCAGGCAGGGCGCAGTGCGGATCTGCCTGTGTCCACTCACCCTCGGCAGACGGGCAGGCAGGGCGCAGTGCGGATCTGGCTGTGTCCACTCACCCACGGGATACGGGCAGCCAGGGCGCAGTGCGGATCTGGCTGTGTCCAATCACCCACGGCAGACGGGCAGGCAGGGCGCAGTGCGGATCTGGCTGTGTCCACTCACCCACGGGAGACGGGCAGAGAGGGTGCTGTGTGGATCTTGCTATGTCCACTGACCCACGGCAGACGAGCAGGCAGGGCGCAATGCGGATGTGGCTGTGTCCACTCACGCACGGCAGACGGGCAGGCAGGGCGCAGTGCGGATCTGGCTGTGTCCAATCACCCACGGCAGACGAGCAGGCAGGGCGCAGTGCGGATCTGGCTGTGTCCACTCACAAATGGGAGACGGACAGGCAAGGCGCAGTGTGGATCTAGCTGTGTCCACTCACCCACGGGAGACGGACAGAGACGGTGCTGTGTGGATCTGGCTATGTCCACTCACCCACGGCAGACGGGCAGGCAGGGCGCAGTGCGGATCTGGCTGTGTCCACTCACCCAAGGGAGGCGGTCAGGCAGTGCGCAGTGCGGATCTGGCTGTGTCCACTCACCCACGGGAGACGGGTAGGCAGGGCGCAGTGCCGATCTGGCTGTGTCCACTCACCCACGGCAGACGGCCAGGCAGGGCGCAGTGCGGATCTGGCTGTGTCCACTCACCCACGGGAGACGGGCAGGCAAGGCGCAATGCGGATCTGGCTGTGTCCACTCACCCACGGGAGACGGGCAGGCAGAGCGCAGTGCGGATCTGGCTGTCTCCACTCACCCACGGGAGACAGGCAGGCAAGGCGCAGTGCGGATCTGGCTGTGTCCACTAACCCACGGGAGACGGGCAGGCAAGGCGCAGTTCGGATCTGGCTGTGTCCACTCACCCACGGGAGACGGGCAGGCAGGGCGCAGTGCGGATCTGGCTGTGTCCACTCACCCATGGGAGACGGGCAGGCAGGGCGCAGTGCGGATCTGGCTGTGTCCACTCACCAACGGCAGACGGGCAGGCAGGGCGCAGTGCGGATCTGGCTGTCTCCACTCACCCACGGGAGACAGGCAGGCAAGGCGCAGTGCGGATCTGGCTGTGTCCACTCACCCACGGAAGATGGGCAGGCAGGGCGCAGTGCGGATCTGGCTGTGTCCACTCACCCATGGGAGACGGGCAGGCAGGGCGCAGTGCGGATCTGGCTGTGTCCACTCACCCAGGGGAGACGGACTGGCAAGGCGTAGTGTGGATGTGGCTGTGTCCACTCACCCACGGGAGACGGGCAGAGAGGGTGCTGTGTGGATCTGGCTATGTCCACTGACCCACGGCAGACGGGCAGGCAGGGCGCAGTGCGGATCTGGCTGTGTCCACTCACCCACGAGAGACGGGCGTAGAGGGTGCTGTGTGGATCTGGCTTTGTCCAATCACCCACGGGAGACGGGAGGAGACGGTGCTGTGTGGATCTGGCTGTGTCCACTCACCCACGGTAGACGGGCAGGCAGGGCGCAGTGCGGATCTGGCTGTGTCCACACACACACGGGAGGCGGTCAGGCAAGGCGCAGTGTGGATCTGACTGTGTCCACTCACCCAGGGGAGATGGGTAGAGAGGGTACTGTGTGGATCTGGCTATGTCCACTGACCCACGGCAGACAGGCAGGCAGGGCGCAGTGCGGATCTGGCTGTATCCACTCACCCACGGCAGACTGGCAGGCAGGGCGCAGTGCAGACCTGGCTGGGTCCACTCACCCACGGGAAGCGGGCAGGCAAGGAGCAGTGTGGATATGGCTGTGTCCACTCACACACGGGAGATGGGCAGGCAAGGCGCAGTGCGGATCTGGCTGTGTCCACTCACCCACGGGAGACGGGCAGGTAGGGCGCAGTGCGGATCTGGCTGTGTCCACTCACCAACGGCAGACGGGCAGGCAGGGCGCAGTGCGAATCTGGCTGTGTCCACTCACCCACGGCACTCGGTCAGGCAGGGTGCAGTGCGGATCTGGCTGTGTCCACTCACCCATGGGAGACTGGCAGGCAGGGCGCAGTGGGGATCTGGCTGTGTCCACTCACCCACGGTAGACGGGCAGGAAGGGCGCTGTGCAGATCTGGCAGTGTCCACTCACCCATGGGAGACGGGCAGGCAGGGCGCACTGCGGATCTGGCTGTGTAAACTCACCCAGGGGAGACGGTCAGGCAAGGCGCAGTGTGGATCTGGCTGTGTCCACTCACCCACGGGAGACGGGCAGAGAGGGTGCTATGTGGATCTGGCTATGTCCACTGACCCACGGCAGACGGGCAGGCAGGGCCCAGTGCGGATCTGGCTCTGTCCACTCACCCACGGGAGTCGGGCAGGCAGGGCGCAGTGGGGATCTGGCTGTGTCCACTCACCCACGGGAGACGGGCAGGCAAGGTGCAATGCGGATCTGGCTGTGTCCACTCACCCACGGGAGACGGGCAGAGACGGTGCTGTGTGGATCTGGCGATGTCCACTGACCCACGGCACACGGGCAGGCAGGGTGCAGTACGGATCTGGCTGTGTCCACTCACCCACGGCAGGCGGTCAGGCAGGGCGCAGTGTGGATCTGGCTGTGTCCACTCACCCACGGCAGACGGTCAGGCAGGGCGCAGTGCGGATCTGGCTGTGTCCACTCACCCACGGCAGACGTTCAGGCAGGGCGCAGTGCGGTTCTGGCTGTTTCCACTCACCCACGGGAGACGGGCAGGCAAGGCGCAGTGCGGATCTGGCTGTGTCCACTCACCCACGGAAGACAGGCAGGCAGGGCTCAGTGCCCATCTGGCTGTGTCCACTCACCCACGGCAGACGGGCAGGCAGGGCGAGGTGCGGATCTGGCTGAGTCTACTCACCCAGGGGAGACGGGAAGGCAAGGCGCAGTGTGGATCTGGCTGTGTCCACTCACCCACAGGAGACGGGCAGAGAGGGTGCTGTGTGGATCTGGCTATGTCCACTGACCCACGGCAGACGGGCAGGCAGGGCGCAGTGCGGATCTGGCTGTGTACACTAACCCACGGGAGACGGCCAGGCAAGGCGCAGTGCGGATCTGGCTGTGTCCACTCACCCACGGGAGACGGGCAGAGACGGTGCTGTGTGGATCTGGCTATGTCCACTGACCCACGGCAGACGGGCAGGCAGGGTGCAGTGCGGATCGGGCTGTGTCCACTCACCCACGGGAGACGGGTAGGCAGGGCGCAGTGCGGATCTGGGTGTGTCCACTCACCCACGGCAGACGGCCAGGCAGGGCGCAGTGCGGATATGGCTGTGTCCACTCACCCACGGGAGACGGGCAGGCAGGGCACAGTGCGGATCTGGTTGTGTCCACTCACCCACGGGAGACGGACAGGCAGGGCGCAGTGCGGATCTGGCTGTGTCCACTCACCCATGGGAGACGGGCAGGCAGGGTGCAGTGCAGATCTGGCAGTGTCCACTCACCCAGGGGAGACGGGCAGGCAAGGCGCAGTGTGGATCTGGCTGTGTCCACTCACCCACGGGAGGCGGGCAGAGAGGGTGCTGTGTGGATCCGGCTATGTCCACAGACCCACGGCAGACGGGCAGGCAGGGCGCAGTGCTGATTTGGCTGTGTCCTCTCACCCACGGGAGACGGGCAGAGAGGGTGCTGTGTGGATCTCGCTGTGTCCACTCACCCACGGGAGACGGGCAGAGACGGTGCTGTGTGGATCTGGCCGTGTCTACTGACCCACGGCAGACGGGCAGGCAGGGCGCAGTACGTATCTGGCTGTGTCCACTCACCCACGGCAGGCGGTCAGGCAGGGCGCAGTGCGTATCTGGCTGTGTCCACTTACCCATGGGAGACTGGAAGGCAGGGCGCAGTGGGGATCTGGCTGTGTCCACTCACCCACGGCAGACGGGCAAAGAGGGTGCTGTGTGGATCTGGCTATGTACACTGACCCACGGCAGACGGGCAGGCAGGGCGCAGTGCGGCTCTGGCTGTGTCCACTCACCCATGAGAGACGGGCGTAGAGGGTGCTGTGTGGATCTGGCTTTGTCCAATCACCCACGGGAGACGGGAGGAGACGGTGCTGTGTGGATCTGGCTGTGTCCACTCACCCACGGTAGACGGGCAGGCAGGGCGCAGTGCGGATATGGCTGTGTCCACACACACACGGGAGGCGGTCAGGCAAGGCGCAGTGTGGATCTGTCTGTGTCCACTCACCCAGGGGAGACGGGCAGAGAGGGTACTGTGTGGATCTGGCTATGTCCACTGACCCACGGCAGACAGGCAGGCAGGGCGCAGTGCGGATCTGGCTGTGTCCACTAACCCACGGCAGACTGGCAGGCAGGGCGCAGGGCAGATCTAGCTGGGTCCACTCACCCACGGGAAGCGGGCAGGCAAGGGGCAGTGTGGATATGGCTGTGTCCACTCACCCACGGGAGATGGGCAGGCAAGGCGCAGTGCGGATCTGGCTGTGTCCACTCACCCACGGGAGACGGGCATGCAGGGCGCAGTGCGGATCTGGCTGTGTCCACTCACCAACGGCAGACGGGCAGGCAGGGTGCAGTACGGATCTGGCTGTGTCCACTCACCCACGGCAGGCGGTCAGGCAGGGCGCAGTGTGGATCTGGCTGTGTCCACTCACCCACGGCAAGCGGTCAGGCAGGGCGCAGTGCGAATCTGGCTGTGTCCACTCACCCACAGCACTCGATCAGGCAGGGTGCAGTGCGGATCTGGCTGTGTCCACTCACCCATGGGAGACTGGCAGGCAGGGCGCAGTGGGGATCTGGCTGTGTCCACTCACCCACGGTAGACGGGCAGGCAGGGCGCAGTGCAGATCTGGCTGTGTCCACTCACCAATGGGAGACGGGCAGGCAGGGCGCAGTGCGGATCTGGCTGTGTAAACTCACCCACGGCAGGCGGTCAGGCAGGGCGCAGTGCGGATCTGGCTAGGTCCACTGACCCATGGCAGACGGGCAGGCAGGGCCCAGTGCGGATCTGGCTCAGTCCACTCACCCACGGGAGTCGGGCAGGCAGGGCGCAGTGCGGATCTGGCTGTGTCCACTCACCCACGGGAGACGGGCAGGCAAGGTGCAGTGCGGATCTGGCTGTGTCCACTCACCCACGGGAGACGGGCAGAGACGGTGCTGTGTGGATCTGGCGATGTCCACTAACCCACGGCAGACGGGCAGGCAGGTTGCAGTACGGATCTCGCTGTGTCCACTCACCCACGGCAGGCGGTCAGGCAGGGCGCAGTGCGGATCTGGCTGTGTCCACTCACCCACGGCAGACGGTCAGGCAGGGCGCAGTGCGGTTCTGGCTGTTTCCACTCACCCACGGGAGACGGGCAGGCAAGGCGCAGTGCAGATCTGGCTGTGTCCACTCACCCACGGCAGACGGGCAGGCAGGGCTCAGTGCCCATCTGGCTGTGTCCACTCACCCACGGCAGACGGGCAGGCAGGGCGCAGTGCGGATCTGGCTGTGTCCACTAACCCACGGGAGACGGGCATGCAGGGCGCAGTGCGGATCTGGCTGTGTCCACTCACCCACGGCAGACGGAAAGGCAGGGCGCAGTGCGGATCTGGCTGTGTCCACTCACCCACGGCAGACGGAAAGGCAGGGCGCAGTGCGGATCTGGCTGTGTCCACTCACCCACGGCAGACGGAAAGGCAGGGCGCAGTGCGGATCTGGCTGTGTCCACTCACCCACGGGAGACGGGTAGTCAGGGCGCAGTGCAGATCTGGCTGTGTCCACTCACCCACGGGAGACGGGTAGGCAGGGCGCAGTGCGGATCTGGCTGTGTCCACTCACCCACGGCAGACGGCCAGGCAGGGCGCAGTGCGGATCTGGCTGTGTCCACTCACCCACGGGAGACGGGCAGGCAAGGCGCAATGCAGATCTGGCTGTGTTCACTCACCCACGGGAGACGGGCAGGCAGGGCGCAGTGCGTATCTGGTTGTGTCCAATCACCCACGGCAGACGGCACGGCAG
Organism: Microcebus murinus; assembly: GCF_040939455.1. Classification (NCBI taxonomy): domain Eukaryota; kingdom Metazoa; phylum Chordata; class Mammalia; order Primates; family Cheirogaleidae; genus Microcebus; species Microcebus murinus. The sequence goes on along the minus strand of NC_134125.1, from coordinate 30,295,835 downwards.
GGCGCAGTGCGGATCTGGCTGTGTCCACTCACCCACGGCAGACGGCCAGGCAGGGCGCAGTGCGGATCTGGCTGTGTCCACTCACCCACGGAAGATGGGCAGGCAGGGCGCAGTGCGGATCTGGCTGTATCCACTCACCCATGAGAGACGGGCAGGAAGGGCGCAGTGCGGATCTGGCTGTGTCCACTCTCCCAGTGGAGACGGGCTGGCAAGGCGAAGTGTGGATCTGGCTGTGTCCACTCACCCACGGGAGTCGGGCAGGGAAGGCGCAGTGTGGATCTGGCTGTGTCCACTCACCCACGGGAGACGGGCAGAGAGGGTGCTGTGTGGATCTGGCTATGTCCACCGACCCACTGCAGACGGGCAGGAAGGGCTCAGTGCGGATCTGGCTGTGTCCACTCACCCACGGGAGGCGGGCAGGCAAAGCGCAGTGTGGATCTCGCTGTGTGCACTCACCCACGGGAGACGGGCAGAGAGGGCGCTGTGTGGATCTGGCTATGTCCACTGACCCACGGCAGACGGGCAGGCAGGGCGCAGTGCGGATCTGGCTGTGTCCACTCACCCACGAAAGATTGGCAGGCATGGCGCAGTGCGGATCTGGCTGTGTCCACTCACCCCTGGGAGACGGGCAGGTAGGGCGCAGTGCGGATCTGGCTGTGTCCACTCACCCAGGGGAGACGGGCAGGCAAGGCGAAGTATGGATCTGGCTGTGTCCACTCACCCACGGGAGATGGGCAGAGAGGGTGCTGTGTGGATCTGGCTATGTCCACTGACCCACGGCAGACGGGCAGGCAGGGCGCAGTGCGGATCTGGCTGTGTCCACTCACCCACGAGAGACGGGCAGAGAGGGTGCTGTGTGGATCTGGCTTTGTCAATCACCCACGGGAGACGGGAGGAGACGGTGCTGTGTGGATCTCTGTGTGTCCACTCACCCACGGCAGACGGCCAGGCAGGGCGCAGTGCGGATCTGGCTGTGTCCACTCACCCACGGAAGATGGGCAGGCAGGGCGCAGTGCGGATCTGGCTGTATCCACTCACCCATGAGAGACGGGCAGGAAGGGCGCAGTGCGGATCTGGCTGTGTCCACTCACCCAGTGGAGACGGGCTGGCAAGGCGAAGTGTGGATCTGGCTGTGTCCACTCACCCACGGGAGTCGGGCAGGGAAGGCGCAGTGTGGATCTGGCTGTGTCCACTCACCCACGGGAGACGGGCAGAGAGGGTGCTGTGTGGATCTGGCTATGTCCACCGACCCACGGCAGACGGGCATGAAGGGCGCAGTGCGGATCTGGCTGTGTCCACTCACCCACGGGAGACGGGCAGGCAAAGCGCAGTGTGGATCTCGCTGTGTCCACTCACCCACGGGAGACGGGCAGAGAGGGCGCTGTGTGGATCTGGCTGTGTCCCCTCACCCACGGGAGACGGGCAGGCAGGGCGCAGTGCGGATCTGGCTGTGTCCACTCACCCACGAAAGATTGGCAGGCAGGGCGCAGTGCGGATCTGGCTGTGTCCACTCACCCATGGGAGACGGGCAGGCAGGGCGCAGTGCGGATCTGGCTGTGTCCACTCACCCAGGGGAGACGGGCAGGCAAGGCGAAGTATGGATCTGGCTGTGTCCACTCACCCACGGGAGACGGGCAGAGAGGGTGCTGTGTGGATCTGGCTATGTCCACTGACCCACGGCAGACGGGCAGGCAGGGCGCAGTGCGGATCTGGCTGTGTCCACTCACCCACGAGAGACGGGCAGAGAGGGTGCTGTGTGGATCTGGCTTTGTCAATCACCCACGGGATACGGGAGGAGACGGTGCTGTGTGGATCTGGGTGTGTCCACTCACCCACGGTAGACGGGCAGGCAGGGCGCAGTGCGGATTTGGCTGTGTCCACTCACCCACGGGAGGTGGTCAGGCAAGGCGCAGTGTGGATCTGGCTGTGTCCACTCACCCACGGGAGACGGGCAGAGAGGATTCTATGTGGATCTGGCTATGTTCACTGACCCACGGCAGACGGGCAGGCAGGGCCCAGTGCGGATCTGGCTCTGTCCACTCACCCACGGGAGACGGGCAGGCAGGGCGCAGTGCGGATCTGACTGTGTCCACTCACCCTCGGCAGACGGGCAGGCAGAGCGCAGTGCGGATCTGGCTGTGTCCACTCACCCACGGGATACGGGCAGGCAGGGCGCAGTGCGGATCTGGCTGTGTGCAATCACCCACGGCAGACGGGCAGGCAGGGCGCAGTGTGGATCTGGCTGTGTCCACTCACAAATGGGAGACGGACAGGCAAGGCGCAGTGTGGATCTAGCTGTGTCCACTCACCCACGGGAGACGGACAGAGAGGGTGCTGTGTGGATCTGGCTATGTCCACTCACCCACGGCAGACGGGCAGGCAGGGCGCAGTGCGGATCTGGCTGTGTCCACTCACACAAGGGAGGCGGTCAGGCAGTGCGCAGTGCGGATCTGGCTGTGTCCACTCACCCACGGGAGACGGGTAGGCAGGGCGCAGTGCCGATCTGGCTGTGTCCACTCACCCACGGCAGACGGCCAGGCAGGGCGCAGTGCGGATCTGGCTGTGTCCACTCACCCACGGGAGACGGGCAGGCAAGGCGCAATGCGGATCTGGCTGTGTCCACTCACCCACGGGAGACGGGCAGGCAGAGCGCAGTGCGGATCTGGCTGTCTCCACTCACCCACGGGAGACAGGCAGGCAAGGCGCAGTGCGGATCTGGCTGTGTCCAGTAACCAACGGGAGACGGGCAGGCAAGGCGCAGTTCGGATCTGGCTGTGTCCACTCACCCACGGGAGACGGGCAGGCAGGGCGCAGTGCGGATCTGTCTGTGTCCACTCACCCACGGCATACGGTCAGGCGGGTTGCAGTGCGGATCTGGCTGTGTCCACTCACCCACGGGAGACAGGTAGGCAAGGCGCAGTGTGGATCTGGCTGTGTCCACTCACCCATGGGACACGGGCAGAGAGGGTGCTGTGTGTATCTGGTGATGTCCACTGACCAACGGCAGATGGGCAGGCAGGACGCAGTGCTGATCTGGCTGTGCCCACTCACACACGGCAGACGGGCAGGCAAGGCGCAGTGTGGATCTGGCTGTGTTCATTCACACACGGCAGACGGGTAGGCAAGGCGCAGTGTGGATCTGGCTGTGTCCACTCACCCACGGGAGACGGGCAGAGAGGGTGCCGTGTGTATCTGGCTACGTCCACTGACCCACGGCAGACGGGCAGGCAGGGCGCAGTGCGGATCTGGCTGTGTCCACTCACCCACGGCAGACGGGCAACCAGGGCGCAGTGCAGATCTGACTGTGTCCACTCACCCACTGCAGATAGTCAGGCAGGGCGAAGTGCGGATCTGGCTGTGTCCACTCACCCACGGGAACGGGTAGGCAAGGCACAGTGTGGATCTGGCTGTGTCCACTCACCCACGGGAGACGGGCAAAGAGGGTGCTGTGTGGATCTGGCTATGTCCACTGACCCACGGCAGACGGGCAGGCAGGGCGCAGTGCGGATCTGGATGTGTCCCCTCACTCACAGCAGACGGTCAGGCAGGGCGCAGTCTGGATCTGGCTGTGTCCACTCACCCACGGGAGACGGGCAGGCAGGGCGCAGTGCGGATCTGGCAGTGTCCACTCACACACGGGAGACGGGTAGGCAGGGCGCAGTGCGGATCTGGCTGTTTCCACTCACCCACGGGAGACGGGCAGGCAGGGTGCAGTGCGGATCTGGCTGTGTCCACTCACCCACGGCAGACGGGCAGGCAGGGCGCAGTGCGGATCAGGCTGTGTCCATTAACCCATGGGAGACAGGCAGGCTAGGCGCAGTGTGGATCTGGCTGTGTCCACACTCCCACGGGAGACGGGCAGAGAGGGTGCTGTGTGGATCTGGCTATGTCCACTGACCCACGGCACACGGGCAGGCAGAGCGCAGTGCGGTTCTGGCTTTGTCCAATCACCAATGCAGACGGGCAGGCAGGGCGCAGTGCGGATATGGCTGTGTCCACTCACCCACGGGAGACGTGCAGGTAATGCGCATTGTGGATCTCGCTGTGTCCACTCACCCACGGCAGACGGGCAGGCAGGGCGCAGTGCGGATCTGGCTGTGTCCACTCACCCACGGGAGACAGGCAGAGAGGGTGCTATGTGGAGGTGGCTATGTTCACTGACCCACGGCAGACGGGCAGGCAGGGCGCAGTGCGGATCTGGCTGTGTCCACTCACCCACGGCAGACGGTCAGGAAGGGCGCAGTGCGGATCTAGCTGTGTCCACTCACCCACGGGAGACGGGCACGCAGGGCGCAGTGCGGATCTGGCTGTGTCCACTCACACACGGCAGACAGGCAAGCAGGGCGCAGTGCGGATCTGGCTTTGTCCACTCACCCACGGGAGACGGGCAGGCAAGGCGCAGTTTGGATCTGGCTGTGTCCATTCACCCACGGGAGACGGGCAGAAAGGGCGCTGTGTGGATCTATGTCCACTGACCCACGGCAGACGGGCAGGCAAGGCGCAGTGCGGATCTGGCTTTGTCCAATCACCCACGGCAGACGGGCAGGCAGGGCGCAGTGCGGATCTGGCTGTGTCCACTCACCCACGGCAGACGGGCAGGCAGGGTGCAGTGCGGATCTGGCTGTGTCCACTGACCCACGGCAGACGGTCAGGCAGGGCGCAGTGCGGATCTGGCTGTGTCCACTCACCCACGGCAGACGGGTAGGCAAGGCGCAGTGTAGATCTGGCTGTGTCCACTCATCAACGGGAGAGGGGCAGAGAGGGTGCCGTGTGGATCTGGCTATGTCCACTGACCCACGGCAGTTGGGCAGGCCAGGCGCAGTGCGGATCTGGCTGTGTCCAATCACCCACGGCAGACGGGCAGGAAGGGCGCAGTGCGGATCTGGCTGTGTCCACTCATCCACGGGAGACAGGCAGGCAAGTCGCAGTTTGGATCTGGCTGTGTCCACTCACCCACGGGAGACGGGCAGAGAGGGTGCTGTGTGGATCTCGCTATGTACACTGACCCACGGCAGACGGGCAGGCAGGGCGCAGTGCGTTTCTGGCTCTGTCCACTCACCCATGGCAGACGGTCAGGAAGGGCGCAGTGCGGATCTGGCTATGTCCACTCACCCAAGGGAGACGGGCAGGCAGGGCGCAGTTGGGATCTGGCTGTGTCCGCTCACACACGGCAGACGGGCAGGCAGGGCGCTGTGCGGATCTGGCTGTGTCCACTCACCCACGGGAGTCGGTCAGGCAAGGCGCAGTGTGGATCTGGCTGTGTACACTCACCCACGGGAGATGGCCAGAAAGGGCACTATGTGGATTTGGCTATGTCCACCTACCCACGGCAGACGGGCAGGCAGGGCGCAGTGCGGAGCTGTCTGTGTCCAATCACACACGGCAGACGGGCAGGCAGGGCGCAGTGCGGATCTGGCTGTGTCTACACACCCACTGCAGACGGTCAGGCAGGGCGCAGTGCGGATCTGGCTGTGTCCACTAACCCACGGGAGACGGATAGGCAAGGAGCAGTGTGGATCTGGCTGTGTCCACTCACCCACGGGAGACAGGCAGAGAGGGGGCTGTGTGGATCTGGCTATGTACACGGACCCACGGCAGACGGGAAGGCAGGGCGCACTACGGATCTGGCTGTGTCCACTCACCCACGGCAGACGGTCAGGCAGGGCACAGTGCGGATCTCGCTGTGTCCACTCACCCATGGGAGATGGGCAGGCAAAGCGCAGTGTGTATCTGGCTGTGTCCACTCACCCTCGGGAGATGGGCAGAGAGGGTGCCGTGTGGATCTGGCTATGTCCACGGACCCACGGGAGACGGTCAGGCAGGGAGCAGTGCGGATCTGGCTGTGTCCACTCACCCACGGGAGACGGGCACACAAGGCGCAGTGTGGATCTGGCTGTGTCCACTCAACCACGGGAGACGGACAGAGAGGGTGCTGTGTGGATCTGGCTATGTCCACTTACCAATGGCAGACGGGCAGGCAGGGCGCAGTGGGGATCTGGCTGTGTCCACTCACCCACGGCAGACGGTCAGGAAGTGCACAGTGCGGATCTGGCTGTGTCCACCCACCCACGGCAGACGGGCAGGCAGGTCGCAGAGCGGATGTGGCTGTGTCCACTCACCCACGGCAGACGGGTAGGCAGGGCGCAGTGCGGATCTGACTGTGTCCACTCACCCAGGGTTACGGGAGGCAAGGCAAAGTGTGGATATGGCTGTGTCCACTCACCCACGGGAGACGGGCAGAGAGGGTGCTGTGAGGATATGGCTGTGTCCACTCACCCACGGGAGACGGGCAGGCAAGGCGCACTGTGGATCTGGCTGTGTCCACTCACCCACGGGAGACGGGCAGACAGGGTGCTGTGTGGATCTGGCTATGTCCACTGACCCACGGCAGACGGGAAGGCAGGGCACCGTGCGGATCAGGCTGTGTCCAATCACCCACGGCAGACGGTCAGGCAGGGCGCAGTGCGGATCTGGCTGTGTCCACTCACCCACGGCAGACGGGCAGGCAGGGCGCAGTGCGGATTTGGCTGTGTCCACTCACCCTCGGGAGACGGGCAGAGAGTGTACTTTGTGGATCTGGCTATGTCCACTGACCCACGGCAGACGGGCAGGCAGGGCACAGTGCGGATCTGGCTGTGTCCAATCACCCACGGGAGACGGGTAGACAAGGCGCACTGAGGATCTGGCTGTGTCCACTCACCCACGGGAGACGGGCAGAGAGGGTGCTGTGTGGATCTGGCTATGTCCACTGACCCACGGCAGACGGGCAGGCAGGGCGCAGTGCGGATCTGGCTGAGTCCATTCACCCACGGGAGACGGGTAGGCAAGGTGCAGTGTTGATCTGGCTGTGTCCACTCACCCACGGGAGACGGGCACAGAGGGCGCAGTGCGGATCTGTCTGTGTCCACTGACCCACGGCAGACGGGCAGGCAGGGCGCAGTGCGGATCTGGCTGTGTCCACTCACCCACGGGATACGGGCATAGAGGGTGCTGTGTGGATCTGGCTATGTACACTGACCCACAGCAGACGGGCAGGCAGGGCGCAGTGCGGATCTGGCTGTGTCCACTCACCCACGGCAGACGGTCAGGAAGGGCGCAGTGCGGATCTGGCTGTGTCCACTCACCCACGGGAGACGGGCAGGCAGGGCGCAGTGCGGATCTGGCTGTGTCCACTCACACACGGCAGACGGGCAAGCAGGGCGCAGTGCGGATCTGGCTTTGTCCACTAACCCACGGGAGACGGGCAGGCAAGGCGCAGTTTGGATCTGGCTGTGTCCACTCACTTACGGGAGACGGGCAGAAAGGGCGCTGTGTGGATCTGTCTATGTCCACTGACCCACGGCAGATGGGCAGGCAAGGCGCAGTGCGGATCTGGCTGTGTCCAATCACCCACGGCAGACGGGCAGGCAGGGCGCAGTGCGGATCAGGCTGTGTCCACTCACCCACGGCAGACGGTCAGGCAGGGCGCAGTGCGGATCTGGCTGTGTCCACTCACCCACGGGAGACGGGTAGGCAAGGCCCAGTGTAGATCTGGCTGTGTCCACTCATCAACGGGAGAGGGGCAGAGAGGGTGCCGTGTGGATCTGGCTATGTCCACTGACACACGGCAGATGGGCAGGCTGGGCGCAGTGCGGATCTGGCTGTGTCCCCTCACCCACGGCAGACGGTCAGGCAGGGAGCAGTGCGGATCTGCCTATGTCCACTCACCCACGGGATATGGGTAGGCAAGGTGCAGTGTGGATCTGGCTGTGTCCACTCACGCACCGGAGACGGGCAGAGAGGGCGCAGTGCGGATCTGGCTGTGTGCACTCACCCACAGCAGACGGGCAGGCAGGGCACAGTGCGGATATGGCTGTGTCCACTCACCCAAGGGTGATGGGCAGGCAAGGTGCACTGTGGATCTTGCTGTGTCCACTCACCTACGGGAGACGTGCAGAGAGGGTGCTGTGGATCCGGCTACGTCCACTGACCCACGGCAGACGGGCAGGCAGGGCGCAGTGCGGATCTGGCTGTGTCCACTCACCCACGGCAGACGGTCAGGCAGGGCGCAGTGCGGATCTGGCTGTGTCCACTCACCCACGGGAGACGGGTAGGGAAGGCGCAGTGTGGATCTGGCTGTGTCCACTCACCCACGGGATACGGGAAGAAAGGGTGCTGTGTGGATCTGGCTATGTGCACTGACCCACGGCAGACGGGCAGGCAGGGCGCAGTGCGGATCTGGCTGTGTCCACTGACCCACGGCAGATGGGCAGGCAGGGTGCAGTGCGGATCTGGCTGTGTCCACTCAACCACGGGATACGGGCAGGCAAGGCGCAGTGTGGATCTGGCTGTGTCCACTGACCCACGGTAGACGGGCAGGCAGGGCGCAGTGCGGATCTGGCTGTGTCCAATCACCCACGGCGGACGGGCAGGCAAGGCACAGTGCGGATCTGGCTGTGTCCAATCACCCACGGCAGACGGGCAGGCAGGGCGCAGTGCGGATCTGGCTATGTCCACTCACCCCCTCAGACGGTCAGGCAGGGCGCAGTGCGGATCTGGCTGTGTTCACTCACCCATGGGAGACGGGCAGAGAGGGTGCTGTGTGGATCTGGCTATGTCCACTGACTCACGGCAGACGGGCAGGTAGGGCGCAGTGCGGATCTGGCTGTGTCCAATCACCCACGGCAGACGGGCAGGCAGGGCGCAGTGCGGATATGGCTGTGTCAACTCACCCACGGGAGACGTGCAGGTAAGGCCCATTGTGGATCTCGCTGTGTCCACTCACCCACGGCAGACGGGCAGGCAGTGCACAGTGCGGATCTGGCTGTGTCCACTCACCCACGGGAGACGGGTAGGCAAAGCGCAGTGTGGATCTGGCTGTGTCCACTCACCCACGGGAGACGGGCAGGCAAGGCGCAGTGTGGATCTGGCTGTGTCCACTAACCCACGGGAGAAGGGCAGAGAGGGTGCTGTGTAGGACTTGCTATGTCCACTGACCCACGGCATACGGGCAGGCAGGGTGCAGTGCGGATCTGGCTGTGTCCACTCACCCACGGCAGATGGGCAGGCTGGGCGCAGTGCGGATCTGGCTGTGTCCACTCACCCACGGGAGACGGGCAGGCAAGGCGCAGTGTGGATATGGCTGTTTCCACTGACCCACGGGAGACGGGCAGAGAGGGTGCTGTGTGGATCTGGCTATGTACACTGACCCACGGCAGACGGGCAGGCAGGGCGCAGTGCGGATCTGGCTATGTCCACTCTCCCACGGGAGACTGGCAGGCAGGGCCCAGTGCGGATCTGGCTGTGTCCACTCACACGGCAGACAGGCAGGCAGGGCGCAGTGCGGATCTGGCTGTGTCCACTCACCCACGGCAGACGGTCAGGCAGGGGGCTGAGCGGATCTGGCTGTGTCCACTCACCCACGGGAGACGGGTAGGCAAGGCGCAGTGTTGATCTGGCTGTGTCCACTCACCCACGGGAGACGGGCAGAGAGTGTGCTGTGTGGATCTGGTAATGTCCACTGACCCACGGCAGACGGGCAGGCAGGGCGCAGTGCGGATATGGCTGTGTCCAATCACCCACGGCAGTCGGGCAGGCAGGGCGATGTGCGGATCTGGCTGTGTCCACTCACCCACGGGATACGGGCAGGCAAGGCGCAGTGTGGATCTGTCTGTGTCCACTCACCCACGGGAGATGGGCAGAGAGGGTGCTGTGTGGATCTGACTATGTACACTGACCCATGGCAGACGGGCCCGCAGGGCGCAGTGCGGATCTGGCTGTGTCCACTCACCCACGGCAGACGGTCAGGAAGGGCTCAGTGCGGATCTGACTGTGTCCACTCACCCACGGGAGACGGGCAGGCATGGCGCAGTGCGGATCTGGCTGTGTCCACACACCCTCGGCAGACGGGCAGGCAGGGGGCAGTGCGGATCTGGCTGTGTACACTCACCCACGGCAGACGGGCAGGCAGGGCGCAGTGCGGATATGGCTGTGTCCACTCACGCACGGCAGACGGTCAGACAGGGCCCAGTGCGGATCTGGCTGTGTCTACTCACCCACGGGAGACGGGCAGAGAGGGTGCTGTGTGGATCTGGCTATGTCCACTGACCCAAGGCAGACGGGCAGGCAGGGCGCAGTGCGGATGTGGCTGTGTCCAATCACCCACGGCACACGGGCAGGCAGGGCTCAGTTCGGATCTGGCTGTGTCCACTCACCAACGGGAGACGGGTAGGCAAAGCGCACTGTGGATCTGGATGTGTCCACTCACCCACGGGAGACGGGCAGAGAGGGTGCCGTGTGGATCTGGCTATGTCCACTGACCCACGGCAGACGAGTAGGCAGGGCGCAGTGAGGATCTGGCTGTGTTCCCTCACCCACTGCAGACGGGCAGGCAGGGCCTGTGCGGATCTGGCTGTGTCCACTCACCCATGGGAGACGGGTAGGCAAGGCGCACTTTGGATCTGGCTGTGTCCACTCACCCACGAAAGACGGGCAGAGAGGGTGCTGTGTGGATCTGGCTATGACCACTGACCCACGACAGACGGGCAGGCAGGGCGCAGTGCGGATCTGGCTGTATCCAATCACCCATGGCAGACGGTCAGGCAGAGCGCACTGCGGATCTGGCTGTGTCCACTCACCCACTGGAGACGGGCAGAAAGGGCGCTGTGTGGATCTGGCTATGTCCACTGACCCACGGCTGACGGGCAGGCTGGGCGCAGTGCGGATCTGGGTGTGTCCAATCACTCACGGGCGACGGGCAGGCAGGGCGCAGTGCGGATATGGCTGTGTCCACTCACCCACAGCAGACGAACAGGCAGGGCACAGTGTGGATCTGGCCGTTTCCACTCACCCACAAGAGACGTGTAGGCAAGGCGCAGTGTGGATCTGGCTGTGTCCACTCACACACGGGAGACGGGCAGAGAGTGTGCTGTGTGGATCTGGCTACATCCACTGACCCACGGCAGACTGGCAGTCAGGGCGCAGTGCGGATCTGGCTGTGTCCACTCACCCTCGGTAGACGGGCAGGAAGGGCGCAGTGCGGATCTGGCTGTGTCCACTCACCCACGGGAGACAGGCAGGCAAGGTGCATTGTGGATCTGGCTGTGTCCACTCACCCACCGGAGACGGGCAGAGACGGTGCTGTGTGGATCTGGGTATGTACACTGACCCATGGCACACGGGCAGGCAGGGCGCAGTGCGGATCTGGCTGTGTCCACTCACCCACGGGAGACGGGCCGAGAGGGTGCTGTGTGGATCTGGCTATGTACACTGACCCACGGCAGACGGGCAGGCAGGGCGCAGTGCGGATCTGGCTGTGTCCACTCACCCACGGGAGACGGGCAGGCAAGGCGCAGTGCGGATCTGGCTGTGTCCACTCACCCACGGCAGACAGTCAGGCAGGGTGCAGTGCGGATCTGGCTGTGTCCACTCACCCACGGGAGACGGGTAGGAATGGCGCAGTGTGGATCTGGCTGTGTCCACTCACCCACAAGAGACGGGCAGAGAGGGTGCTGTGTAGATCTGACTATGTCCACTACCCACGGCAGTCGGGCAGGCAGGGCCCAGTGCGGATCTGGCTGTGTCCACTCACCCACGGCAGACGGGCAGGCAGGGCGCAGTGTGGATCTGGCTGTGTCCACTCACTCACGGGAGACGGGCAGGCAAGGCGCAGTGTGGATCTGACTGTGTCCACTCACCCACGGGATAGGGGCAGAGAGGGTGCTGTGTGGATCTGGCTATGTACACTGACCCATGGCAGACAGGCAGGCAGGGCGCAGTGCGGATCTGGCTGTGTCCCCTCACCCACGGCGGACGGTCAGGAAGGGCGCAATGCGGATCTGGCTGTGACCACTCACTCACGGCAGACGGGCAGGCAGGGCGCAGTGAGGATCTGGCTGTGTCCACTCACCCACGGGAGACGGGTAGGCAAGGCGCAGTGTGGATCTGGCTATGTCCACTGACCCACGGGAGATGGGCAGAGAGGGTGCTGTGTGGATCTGGCTATGTCCACTGATCCACGGTAGACGGGTAGGGAGGGCCCAGTGTGGATCTGGCTATGTCCACTCTCCCACGGGAGACGGGGAGGCAGGGCGCAGTGCGTATCTGGATGTGTCCACTCACACACGGCAGAAGGAAGGGAGGGCGCAGTGCAGATCTGGCTGTGTCCACTCACCCATGGGAGACTGGCAGGCAAGGCGCAGTGTGGATCTGGCAGTGTCCACTCACCCACGGGACACGGGCAGAGAGGTTGCTGTGTGGATCTCGCTGTGTCCACTCACCCACGGCAGACGGGCAGGCTGGCGCAATGCGGATCTGGCTGTGTTCACTCACCCAAGGGAGACGGCGTGGCAAGGTGCAGTGTGGATCTGGCTGTGTCCACTCACCCACGGGAGACGGGCAAAGAGGGTGCTGTGTGGATCTGACAATGTACACTGACCCACGGCAGACGAGCAGGCAGGGCGCAATGCGGATCTGGCTGTGTCCACTCACCCACTGCAGACGGTCAGGAAGGGCGCAGTGCGGATCTGGCTGTGTCCACTCACCCACGGGAGACGGACAGGCAGGGCGCAGTGCGGATCTGGCTGTGTCCACTCACCCACGGGAGACGGGCAGAGAGTGTGCTGTGTGGATCTGGTTATGTACACTGACCCACGGCAGACGGGCAGGCAGGGCGCAGTGCGGATCTGGGTGTGTCCGCTCACCCACGGGAGACGGGCAAAGAGGGTGCTGTGTGGATCTGCCTATGTACACTGACCCACGTCAGATGGGCAGGCAGGGCGCAGTGCGAATATGGCTGTGTCCAATCACCCACGGCAGACGGGCAGGCAGGGTGCAGTGCGGATATGGCTGTGTCCAATCACCCACGGCAGAGGGGCAGGCAGGGCGCAGTGAGGATCTGGCTGTGTCCACTCACCCACGGCACACGGTCAGGCAGGGCGCAGTGCGGATCTGGCTGTGTGCAATCACCCACGGGAGACGGGTAGGCAAGGCGCCGTGTGGATCTGGGTGTGTCCACTCACCCAGGGGAGACTGGCAGAGAGGGTGCTGTGTGGATCTGGCTATGTCCACTGACCCACGGCAGACGGGCAGGCAGGGCGCAGTGCGGATCTGGCTGTGTCCAATCACCCACGGGAGACCGGTAGGCAAGGCGCAGTGTGGATCTGGCTGTGTCCACTCACCCACGGGAGACGGGCAGAGAGAGTGCTGTGTTGATCTGGCTGTGTGCACACACCCACGGGAGACGGGTAGGCAAGGCGCAGTGTGGATCTGGCTGTGTCCACTCACCCACGGGAGACGGGCAGAAAGGGTGCTGTGTTGATCTGGCTGTGTCCACACACCCACGGGAGACGGGTAGGCAAGGCGCTGTGTTGATCTGGCTGTGTCCACTCACCCACCGGTGACGGGCAGAGAGGGTGCTGTGTGGATCTGGCTATGTCCACTGACCCACGGCAGACGGGCAGGCAGGGCGAAGTGCGGATCTGGCTGTGTCCACTCACCCACGGCAGACGGGCAGGCAGGGCGCAGTGCGGATCTGGATGTGTCCACTCACCCACAGGAGACGGGCAGGCAAGGCGCAGTGTGCATCTGGCTGTGTCCACTCACCCACGGGAGACGGGCAAGGGGGTGCTGTATGTATCTGGCTATGTACACTGACCCACGGCAGACAAGCAGGCAGGGCGGTGTGCGGGTCTGGCTGTGTCCACTCACCCACGGGAGACGGGCAGGCAGTGCGCAGTGCGGATTTGGCTGTGTCCACTCACCCACGGCAGACGGGCAGGCAAGGCACAGTGTGGATCTGGCTGTGTCCACTCACCCACGGGAGACGGGCAGAAAGGGCGCTGTGTGGATCTGGCTCTATCCACTGACCCACGGCAGACGGGAAGGCAGGGCGCACTGCGGATATGGCTGTGTCCACTCACCCACGGGAGACAGGTAGGCAAGGCGCAGTGTGGATCTGGCTGTGTCCACTCACCCACGGGAGACGGGCAGAGAGGGTGCAGTGCGGATCTGGCTGTGTCCAATCACCCACGGCAGAGGGGCAGGCAGGGCGCAGTGAGGATCTGGCTGTGTCCACTCACCCACGGCACACGGTCAGGCAGGGCGCAGTGCGGATCTGGCTGTGTCCAATCACCCACGGGAGACGGGTAGGCAAGGCGCCGTGTGGATCTGGCTGTGTCCACTCACCCAGGGGAGACGGGCAGAGAGGGTGCTGTGTGGATCTGGCTATGTCCACTGACCCACGGCAGACGGGCAGGCAGGGCGCAGTGCGGATCTGGCTGTGTCCAATCACCCACGGGAGACCGGTAGGCAAGGCGCAGTGTGGATCTGGCTGTGTCCACTCACCCACGGGAGACGGGCAGAGAGAGTGCTGTGTTGATCTGGCTGTGTGCACACACCCACGGGAGACGGGTAGGCAAGGCGCAGTGTGGATCTGGCTGTGTCCACTCACCCACGGGAGACGGGCAGAGAGGGTGCTGTGTTGATCTGGCTGTGTCCACACACCCACGGGAGACGGGTAGGCAAGGCGCAGTGTTGATCTGGCTGTGTCCACTCACCCACGGGTGACGGGCAGAGAGGGTGCTGTGTGGATCTGGCTATGTCCACTGACCCACGGCAGACGGGCAGGCAGGGCGAAGTGCGGATCTGGCTGTGTCCACTCACCCACGGCAGACGGGCAGGCAGGGCGCAGTGCGGATCTGGATGTGTCCACTCACCCACAGGAGACGGGCAGGCAAGGCGCAGTGTGCATCTGGCTGTGTCCACTCACCCACGGGAGACGGGCAAGGGGGTGCTGTATGTATCTGGCTATGTACACTGACCCACGGCAGACAAGCAGGCAGGGCGGTGTGCGGATCTGGCTGTGTCCACTCACCCACGGGAGACGGGCAGGCAGTGCGCAGTGCGGATTTGGCTGTGTCCACTCACCCACGGCAGACGGGCAGGCAAGGCACAGTGTGGATCTGGCTGTGTCCACTCACCCACGGGAGACGGGCAGAAAGGGCGCTGTGTGGATCTGGCTCTGTCCACTGACCCACGGCAGACGGGAAGGCAGGGCGCAGTGCGGATCTGGCTGTGTCCACTCACCCACGGGAGACGGGCAATGGGGTGCTGTATG
Source organism: Microcebus murinus (assembly GCF_040939455.1). Classification (NCBI taxonomy): domain Eukaryota; kingdom Metazoa; phylum Chordata; class Mammalia; order Primates; family Cheirogaleidae; genus Microcebus; species Microcebus murinus. Next base: position 30,280,741 of record NC_134125.1, on the reverse strand, counting down.
TATCTGGCTATGTACACTGACCCACGGCAGACAAGCAGGCAGGGCGGTGTGCGGATCTGGCTCTGTCCACACACCCACGGGAGACGGGCAGGCAGGGCGCAGTGCGGATCTGGCTGTGTCCACTCACCCATGGGAGACGGGCAGAGAGAGTGCTGTGTTGATCTGGCTGTGTCCACACACCCACGGGAGACGGGTAGGCAAGGCGCAGTGTGGATCTGGCTGTGTCCACTCACCCACGGGAGACGGGCAGAGAGGGTGCTGTGTTGATCTGGCTGTGTCCACACACCCACGGGAGACGGGTAGGCAAGGCGCAGTGTTGATCTGGCTGTATCCACTCACCCACGGGTGACGGGCAGAGAGGGTGCTGTGTGGATCTGGCTATGTCCACTGACCCACGGCAGACGGGCAGGCAGGGCGAAGTGCGGATCTGGCTGTGTCCACTCACCCACGGCAGACGGGCAGGCAGGGCGCAGTGCGGATCTGGATGTGTCCACTCACCCACAGGAGACGGGCAGGCAAGGCGCAGTGTGCATCTGGCTGTGTCCACTCACCCACGGGAGACGGGCAAGGGGGTGCTGTATGTATCTGGCTATGTACACTGACCCACGGCAGACAAGCAGGCAGGGCGGTGTGCGGATCTGGCTGTGTCCACTCACCCACGGGAGACGGGCAGGCAGTGCGCAGTGCGGATTTGGCTGTGTCCACTCACCCACGGCAGACGGGCAGGCAAGGCACAGTGTGGATCTGGCTGTGTCCACTCACCCACGGGAGACGGGCAGAAAGGGCGCTGTGTGGATCTGGCTCTATCCACTGACCCACGGCAGACGGGAAGGCAGGGCGCACTGCGGATCTGGCTGTGTCCACTCACCCACGGGAGACAGGTAGGCAAGGCGCAGTGTGGATCTGGCTGTATCCACTCACCCACGGGAGACGGGCAGAGAGGGTGCAGTGCGGATCTGGCTGTGTCCAATCACCCACGGCAGAGGGGCAGGCAGGGCGCAGTGAGGATCTGGCTGTGTCCACTCACCCACGGCACACGGTCAGGCAGGGCGCAGTGCGGATCTGGCTGTGTCCAATCACCCACGGGAGACGGGTAGGCAAGGCGCCGTGTGGATCTGGCTGTGTCCACTCACCCAGGGGAGACGGGCAGAGAGGGTGCTGTGTGGATCTGGCTATGTCCACTGACCCACGGCAGACGGGCAGGCAGGGCGCAGTGCGGATCTGGCTGTGTCCAATCACCCACGGGAGACCGGTAGGCAAGGCGCAGTGTGGATCTGGCTGTGTCCACTCACCCACGGGAGACGGGCAGAGAGAGTGCTGTGTTGATCTGGCTGTGTGCACACACCCACGGGAGACGGGTAGGCAAGGCGCAGTGTGGATCTGGCTGTGTCCTCTCACCCACGGGAGACGGGCAGAGAGGGTGCTGTGTTGATCTGGCTGTGTCCACACACCCACGGGAGACGGGTAGGCAAGGCGCAGTGTTGATCTGGCTGTGTCCACTCACCCACGGGTGACGGGCAGAGAGGGTGCTGTGTGGATCTGGCTATGTCCACTGACCCACGGCAGACGGGCAGGCAGGGCGAAGTGCGGATCTGGCTGTGTCCACTCACCCACGGCAGACGGGCAGGCAGGGCGCAGTGCGGATCTGGATGTGTCCACTCACCCACAGGAGACGGGCAGGCAAGGCGCAGTGTGCATCTGGCTGTGTCCACTCACCCACGGGAGACGGGCAAGGGGGTGCTGTATGTATCTGGCTATGTCCACTGACCCACGGCAGACAAGCAGGCAGGGCGGTGTGCGGATCTGGCTGTGTCCACTCACCCACGGGAGACGGGCAGGCAGTGCGCAGTGCGGATTTGGCTGTGTCCACTCACCCACGGCAGACGGGCAGGCAAGGCACAGTGTGGATCTGGCTGTGTCCACTCACCCACGGGAGACGGGCAGAAAGGGCGCTGTGTGGATCTGGCTCTGTCCACTGACCCACGGCAGACGGGAAGGCAGGGCGCAGTGCGGATCTGGCTGTGTCCACTCACCCACGGGAGACGGGCAATGGGGTGCTGTATGTATCTGGCTATGTACACTGACCCACGGCAGACAAGCAGGCAGGGCGGTGTGCGGATCTGGCTGTGTCCACACACCCACGGGAGACGGGCAGGCAGGGCGCAGTGCGGATCTGGCTGTGTCCACTCACCCATGGGAGACGGGCAGAGAGAGTGCTGTGTTGATCTGGCTGTGTCCACACACCCACGGGAGACGGGTAGGCAAGGCGCAGTGTGGATCTGGCTGTGTCCACTCACCCACGGGAGACGGGCAGAGAGGGTGCTGTGTTGATCTGGCTGTGTCCACACACCCACGGGAGACGGGTAGGCAAGGCGCAGTGTTGATCTGGCTGTATCCACTCACCCACGGGTGACGGGCAGAGAGGGTGCTGTGTGGATCTGGCTATGTCCACTGACCCACGGCAGACGGGCAGGCAGGGCGAAGTGCGGATCTGGCTGTGTCCACTCACCCACGGCAGACGGGCAGGCAGGGCGCAGTGCGGATCTGGATGTGTCCACTCACCCACAGGAGACGGGCAGGCAAGGCGCAGTGTGGATTTGGCTGTGTCCACTCACCCACGGGAGACGGGCAGAGAGGTTGCTGTGTGGATCTGGCTATGTCCACTGATCCACGGCAGACGGGCAGGGAGGGCGCAGTGCAGATCTCGCTGTGTCCACTCACTCACGGCAGACGGGCAGGCTGGCGCAATGCGGATCTTGCTGTGTCCACTCACCCAAGGGAGACGGCGAGGCAAGGTGCAGTGTGGATCTGGCTGTGTCCACTGACCCACGGGAGACGGGCAGAGAGGGTGCTGTGTGGATCTGACTATGTACACTGACCCACGGCAGACGAGCAGGCAGGGCGCAATGTGGATCTGGCTGTGTCCACTCACCTACAGCAGACGGTCAGGAAGGGCGCAGTGCGGATCTGGCTGTGTCCACTCACCCACGGGAGACGGGCAGGCAGGGCGCAGTGCGGATCTGGCTGTGTCTACTCACCCACGGCAGACGATTAGGCAGGGCGCAGTGCGGATCTGGCTGTGTCCACTCACCAACGGGAGACGGGCAGGCAAGGCGTAGTGTGGATCTGGCTGTGTCCACTCACCCACAGGAGACGGGCAGAGAGAGTGCTGTGTGGTTCTGGCTACGTACACTGACCCACGGCAGACGGGCCCGCAGGGCGCAGTGCGGATCTGAGTGTGTCCACTCACCCACGGGAGACGGGCAAAGAGGGTGCTGTGTGGATCTGCCTATGTACACTGACCCACGTCAGACGGGCAGGCAGGGCGCATTTCGGATATGGCTGTGTCCAATCACACACGGCAGACGGGCAGGCAGGGCGCAGTGCGGATCTGGCTGTGTCCAATCACCCACGGCAGACGGGCAGGCAGGGCGCAGTGAGGATCTGGCTGCGTCCACTCACCCACGGCAGACGGTCAGGCAGGGCGCAGTGCGGATCTGGCTGTGTCTAATCACCCACGGGAGACGGGTAGGCAAGGCGCCGTGTGGATCTGGCTGTGTCCACTCACCCACGGGAGACGGGCAGAGAGGGTGCTGTGTGGATCTGGCTATGTCCACTGACCCACGGCAGACGGGCAGGGAGGGCGCAGTGCGGATCTCGCTTTGTCCACTCACCCACGGCAGACGGGCAGGCAGGGCGCAGTGCGGATCTGGCTGTGTCCACTCACCCAGGGCAGACGGGCAAGCAGGGCGCAGTGCGGATCTGGCTGTGTCCACTCACCCACGGCAGACGGTAAGGCAAGGCGCAGTGTGGATCTGGCTGTGTCCACTCACCCACGGGAGATGGGCAGAAAGGGCGCTGTGTAGATCTGGCTATGTCCACTGACCGACGGCAGACTGGCAGGCAGGGCACAGTGCGGATCTGGCTGTGTCCACTCACCCACGGCAGACGGGCAGGCAGGGCGCACTGCGGATCTGGCTGTGTCCACTCACCCACGGGAGACAGGTAGGCAAGGCGCAGTGTGGATCTGGCTGTGTCCACTCACCCACGGGAGACGGGCAGAGAGGGTGCTGTCCGGATCTGGCTATGTCCACTGACCCACGGCAGACGGGCAGGCAGGGCGCAGTGTGGATCTGGCTGTATCCACTCAAAAACGGGAGACAGTCCTAGAGGGTGCTTTGTGGATCTGGCTATGTCCAATGACCCACGGCAGACGGGCAGACAGGGCGCAGTGCGGATCTGGCTGTGTCCACTCACCTACGGCACATGGGCATGCAGGGCGCACTGCGGATGTGGCTGTGTCCACTCACCCACGGGATACGGGCAGGCAGGGCGCAGTGCGGATCTGGCTGTGTCCACTCACCCAGGGGAGATGGGCAGAGAGGGTGCTGTGTGGATCTGGCTATGTCCACTGACACACGGCAGACGGGCAGGCAGGGCGCAGTTCGGATCTGGCTGTGTCCACTCACACATGGGAGACGGGCAGGCAGGGCGCACTGTGGATCTGGTTGTGTCCACTCACCTACGGGAGACGGGCACAGAGTGTGCTGTGTGGACCTGGCTATGTCCACTGACCAACGGCAGACGGGCAGGCAGGGCGCAAAGCGGATCTGGCTGTGTCCACTCACCCACGGGAGACGGGCACACAAGGCGCAGTGTGGATCTGGCTGTGTCCACTCACCCACGGGAGACGGGCAGAGAGGGTTCTGTGTGGATCTGGCTATGTCCACTGACCCACGGAAGACGGGCCTGCAGGGCGCAGTGCGGATCTGGCTGTGTACACTCACACACGGCAGATGGGCAGGCAGGGTGCAGTGCGGATCTGTCTGTGTCCACTCACCCACGGGAGACGGGCAGGCAAGGCGCAGTGTGGATCTGGCTGTGTCCACTCACCCACGGGAGACGGGTAGGCAAGGCGCAGTGTGGATATGGCTATGTCCACTGACCCACGGGAGATGGGCAGAGAGGGTGCTGTGTGGATCTGGCTATGTCCACTGATCCACGGCAGACGGGTAGGGAGGGCGCAGTGTGGATCTGGCTATGTCAACTCTCCCACGGGAGACGGGGAGGCAGGGCGCAGTGCGTATCTGGATGTGTCCACTCACACACGGCAGACAGGCAGGGAGGGCGCAGTGCGGATCTGGCTGTGTCCACTCACCCATGGGAGACTGGCAGGAAAGGCGCAGTGTGGATCTGGCTGTGTCCACTCACCCACGGGAGTCGGGCAGAGAGGTTGCTGTGTGGATCTGGCTATGTCCACTGATCCACGGCAGACGGGTAGGGAGGGCGCAGTGCAGATCTCGCTGTGTCCTCTCACCCACGGCAGACGGGCAGGATGGCGCAATGCGGATCTGGCTGTGTCCACTCACACACGGGAGACGGCGAGGCAAGGTGCAGTGTGGATCTGGCTGTGACCACTCACCCACGGGAGACGGGCAGAGAGGGTGCTGTGTGGATCTGACAATGTACACTGACCCACGGCAGACGAGCAGGCAGGGCGCAATGCGGAATTGGCTGTGTCCACTCACCCACTGCAGACGGTCAGGAAGGGCGCAGTGCGGATCTGGCTGTGTCCACTCACCCACGGGAGACGTCCAGGAAGGGCGCAGTGCGGATCTGGCTGTGTCTACTCACCCACGGCATACGATTAGGCAGGGCGCAGTGCGGATCTGGCTGTGTCCACTCACCCACGGGAGACGGGCAGGCAAGGCGTAGTGTGGATCTGGCTGTGTCCACTCACCCACGGGAGACGGGCAGAGAGTGTGCTGTGTGGATCTGGCTATGTACACTGACCCACGGCAGACGGGCAGGCAGGGCGCAGTGCGGATCTGGGTGTGTCCACTCACCCACGGGAGACGGGCAAAGAGGGTGCTGTGTGGATCTGCCTATGTACACTGACCCACGTCAGATGGGCAGGCAGGGCGCAGTGCGAATCTGGTTGTGTCCAATCACCCACGGCAGACGGGCAGGCAGGGCGCAGTGCGGATCTGGCTGTGTCCAATCACCCACGGCAGACGGGCAGGCAGGGCGCAGTGAGGATCTGGCTGTGTCCACTCACCCAAGGCAGACGGTCAGGCAGGGCGCAGTGCGGATCTGGCTGTGTCCAATCACCCACGGGAGACGGGTAGGCAAGGCGCCGTGTGGATCTGGCTGTGTCCACTCACCCACGGGAGACGGGCAGAGAGGGTGCTGTGTGGATCTGGCTGTGTCCACACACCCACGGGAGACGGGTAGGCAAGGCGCAGTGTTGATCTGGCTGTGTCCACTCACCCACGGGTGACGGGCAGAGAGGGTGCTGTGTGGATCTGGCTATGTCCACTGACCCACGGCAGACGGGCAGGCAGGGGGAAGTGCGGATCTGGCTGTGTCCACTCACCCACGGGAGACGGGCAGAAAGGGCGCTGTGTGGATCTGGCTGTGTCCACTCACCCACGGCAGACGGGCAGGCAAGGCGCAGTGTGGATCTGGCTGTGTCCACTCACCCACGGGAGACGGGCAGAAAGGGCGCTGTGTGGATCTGGCTCTGTCCACTGACCCACGGCAGACGGGAAGGCAGGGCGCAGTGCGGATCTGGCTGTGTCCACTCACCCACGGGAGACGGGCAAGGGGGTGCTGTATGTATCTGGCTATGTACACTGACCCACGGCAGACAAGCAGGCAGTGCAGTGTGCGGATCTGGCTGTGTCCACTCACCCACGGGAGACGGGCAGGCAGGGCGCAGTGCGGATCTGGCTGTGTCCACTCACCCACGGGAGACGGGCAGGCAGGGCGCAGTGCGGATCTGGCTGTGTCCACTCACCCACGGCAGACGGGCAGGCAAGGCGCAGTGTGGATCTGGCCGTGTCCACTCACCCACGGGAGACGGGCAGAAAGTGCGCTGTGTGGATCTGGCTCTGTCCACTGACCCACGGCAGACGGGAAGGCAGGGCGCAGTGCGAATCTGGCTGTGTCCAATCACCCGCGGCAGACGGGCAGGCAGGGCGCAGTGCGGATCTGGCTGTGTCCACTCACCAATGGGAGACGGGCAGAGAGGGTGCTGTGTGGATCTGGCTATGTCCACTGACCCACGGCAGACGGGCAGGCATGGCGCAGTGCGGATCTGGCTGTGTCCACTCACCCACGGGAGACGGGTAGGCAGGGCGCAGTGTGGATCTGGCTGTGTCCACTGACCTACGCAGACGGGCAGGCAGGGCGAAGTGCGGATTTGGCTGTGTTAATTCACCCACGGCAGACGGGCAGGCAGGGCGCAGTGCGGATCTGGCTGTGTCCACTCACCCACGGGAGACGGGCAGGCAGGGCACAGTGCGGATCTGGCTGTGTCCACTCACCCACGGGAGACGGGCAGGCAAGGCGCAGTGTGGATCTGGCTTTGTCCACTCACCCAAGGGACACGGGCAGAGAGGGTGCTGTGTGGATCTGGCTATGTCCACTGACCCACGGCAGAGGGGCAGGCAGGGCGCAGTGCGGATCTGGCTATGTCCACTCACCCACGGGAGACGGGCAGGCAGGGCGCAGTGCGGATCTGGATGTGTCCACTCACACACGGCAGACAGGCAGGGAGGGCGCAGTGCGGATCTGGCTGTGTCCACTCACCAATGGGAGACTGGCAGGCAAGGCGCAGTGTGGATTGGGCTGTGTCCACTCACCCACGGGAGACGGGCAGAGAGGTTGCTGTGTGGATCTGGCTATGTCCACTGATCCACGGCAGACGGGCAGGGAGGGCGCAGTGCGGATCTCGCTGTGTCCACTCACCCACGGCAGACGGGCAGGCAGGGCGCAGTGCGGATCTGGCTGTTTCCACTCACCCACGGCAGACGGAGAGGCAAGGCGCAGTGTGGATCTGGCTGTGTCCACTCACCCACGGCAGACGGTAAGGCAAGGCGCAGTGTGGATCTGGCTGTGTCCACTCACCCACAGGAGACGGGCAAAAGGGCGCCGTGTGGATCTGGCTATGTCCACTGACCGACAGCAGACTGGCAGGCAGGGCACAGTGCTGATCTGGCTGTGTCCACTCACCCACGGCAGACGGGCAGGCAGGGCGCAATGCGGATCTGGCTGTATCCACTCAACCACGGCAGACGGTCAGACAGGGCGCAGTGCGGATCTGGCTGTGTCCACTCACCCACGGGAGACAGGTAGGCAAGTCGCAGTGTGGATCTGGCTGTGTCCAGTCACCTACGGGAGACCGGCAGAGAGGGTGCTGTCCGGATCTGGCCATGTCCACTGACCCATGGCAGACGGGCAGGCATGGCGCAGTGCGGATGTGGTTGTGTCCAATCACCCACGGGAGACGGGTAGGAAAGGCGCAGTGTGGATCTGGCTGTGTCCACTCACCCACGGGAGACGGGCAGAGAGGGTGCTGTGTTGATCTGGCTGTGTCCACACACCCACGGGAGACGGGTAGGCAAGGCGCAGTGTGGATCTGGCTGTGTCCACTCACCCACGGCAGGCGGTCAGGCAGGGTGCTGTGCGGATCTGGCTGTGTCCACTCACCCACGGGAGACGGGCAGGCAGGGCGCAGTGCGGATCTGGCTGTGTCCACTCACCCACGGGAGACGGGCAGGCAGGGCGCCGTGCGGATCTGGCTGTGTCCACTCACCCACGGGAGATGGGCAGGCAGGGCGCAGTGCGGATCTGGCTGTGTCCACTCACTGACGGGAGACTGGCAGGCAAGGCGCAGTGCGGATCTGGCTGTGTCCACTCATTCACGGGAGACGGGCAGGCAGGGCGCAGTGCGGATCTGGCTGTGTCCACTCACAGACAGCAGGCGGTCATGCAGGGCGCAGTGCGGATCTGGCTGTGTCCACTCGCCCACGGGAGACGGGCAGGCAGGGCGCAGTGCATATTGGGCTGTGTCCACTCACCCACGGCAGGCGGACAGGCAGGGCGCAGTGCGGATCTAGCTGTGTCCACTCACCCACGGCAGACGGGCAGGCAGGGCGCAGTGCGGATCTGGCTGTGTCCACTCGCCCACGGGAGACGGGCTGGCAGAGCGCAGTGCGGATCTGGCTGTGTCCACTCGCCCACGGGAGACGGGCAGGCAGGGCGCAGTGCGGATCCGGCTGTGTCCACTCACCCACGGGAGACGGGCAGAGACGCTGCTGTGTGGATCTGGCTATGTCCACTGACACACGGCAGACGGGAAGGCAGGGCGCAGTAAGGATCTGGCTTGTCCACTCACCCACGGCAGGCAGTCAGGCAGGGCGCAGTACGGATCTGGCTGTGTCCACTCACCCACGGCAGACGGGCAGGCAGGGCACAGTACGGATCTGGCTGTGTCCACTCACCCACGGCAGGCGGTCAGGCAGGGTGCAGTGCGGATCTGGCTGTGTCCACTCACCCACGGGAGACGGGCAATCAGGGCGCAGTGCGGATCTGGCTGTGTCCACTCACCCACGGGAGACGGGCTGGCAGGGCGCAGTGCAGATCTGGCTGTGTCCACTCACCCACGGCAGGCGGTCAGGCAGGGCGCAGTGCGGATCTGGCTGTGTCCACTCACCCACGGCAGACGGTCAGGCAGGGCGCAGTGCGGATCTGGCTGTGTCCACTCGCCCACGGCAGATGGGCAGGCAGGGCGCAGTGCGGATCTGGCTGTGTCCACCCGCCCACGGGAGACGGGCAGGCAGGGCGCAGTGCGGATCTGTCTGTGTCCACACACCCACGGGAGATGGCCAGGCAGGGCGCAGTGCGGATCTGGCTGTGTTCACTCACTGACGGGAGACTGGCAGGCAAGGCGCAGTGCGGATCTGGCTGTGTCCACTCATTCACGGGAGACGGGCAGGCAGGGCGCAGTGCGGATCTGGCTGTGTCCACTCACAGACAGCAGGCGGTCATGCAGGGCGCAGTGCGGATCTGGCTGTGTCCACTCGCCCACGGGAGACGGGCAGGCAGGGCGCAGTGCATATCTGGCTGTGTCCACTCACCCACGGCAGGCGGTCAGGCAGGGCGCAGTGCGGATCTGGCTGTGTCCACTCACCCACGGCAGACGGGCAGGCAGGGCGCAGTGCGGATCTGGCTGTGTCCACTCGACCACGGGAGAAGGGCTGGCAGGGCGCAGTGCGGATCTGGCTGTGTCCACTCACCCACGGGAGACGGGCAGGCAGGGCGCAGTGCGGATCTGGCTGTGTCCCCTCACCCAGGGGAGACGGGCAGGTAAGGCGCAGTGTGGATCTGGCTGTGTCCACTCACCCAAGGGAGACGGGCAGAGAGGGTGCTGTGTGGATATGGCTATGTCCACTATCCCACGGCAGACGGGCAGGCAGGGCGCAGTGCGGATCTGGCTGTGTCCACTCACCCACGGCAGACTGGCAGGCAGGGCGCAGTGTGGATCTGGCTGTGTTCACTCACCCACGGCAGACGGTCAGGCAGGGCGCAGTGCGGATCTGGCTGTGTCCACTCGCCCACGGCAGGCGGGCAGGCATGGCGCAGTGCGGATCTGGCTGTGTCCACTCACCCACGGCAGACGGTCAGGCAGGGCGCAGTGTGGATCTGGCTGTGTCCACTCGCCCACGGCAGACGGGCAGGCAGGGCGCAGTGCGGATCTGGCTGTGTCCACTCACCCACGGGAGACGGGCAGGCAGGGCACAGTGCGGATCTGGCTGTGTCCACTCACCCACGGCAGGCGGTCAGGCAGGGCGCAGTGCGGATCTAGCTGTGTCCACTCACCCACGGCAGACGGGCAGGCAGGGCGCAGTGCGGATCTGGCTGTGTCCACTCGCCCACGGGAGACGGGCAGGCAGAGCGCAGTGCATATCTGGCTGTGTCCACTCACCCACGGCAGGCGGTCAGGCAGGGCGCAGTGCGGATCTGGCTGTGTCCACTCATTCACGGGAGACGGGCAGGCAGGGCGCAGTGCGGATCTGGCTGTGTCCACTCACAGACAGCAGGCGGTCATGCAGGGCGCAGTGCGGATCTGGCTGTGTCCACTCGCCCACGGGAGACGGGCAGGCAGGGCGCAGTGCATATCTGGCTGTGTCCACTCACCCACGGCAGGCGGTCAGGCAGGGCGCAGTGCGGATCTAGCTGTGTCCACTCACCCACGGCAGACGGGCAGGCAGGGCGCAGTGCGGATCTGGCTGTGTCCACTCGCCCACGGGAGACGGGCAGGCAGAGCGCAGTGCGGATCTGGCTGTGTCCACTCGCCCACGGGAGACGGGCAGGCAGGGCGCAGTGCGGATCCGGCTGTGTCCACTCACCCACGGGAGACGGGCAGAGACGCTGCTGTGTGGATCTGGCTATGTCCACTGACACACGGCAGACGGGAAGGCAGGGCGCAGTAAGGATCTGGCTGTGTCCACTCACCCACGGCAGGCAGTCAGGCAGGGCGCAGTACGGATCTGGCTGTGTCCACTCACCCACGGCAGACGGGCAGGCAGGGCACAGTACGGATCTGGCTGTGTCCACTCACCCACGGCAGGCGGTCAGGCAGGGTGCAGTGCGGATCTGGCTGTGTCCACTCACCCACGGGAGACGGGCAATCAGGGCGCAGTGCGGATCTGGCTGTGCCCACTCACCCACGGGAGACGGGCTGGCAGGGCGCAGTGCAGATCTGGCTGTGTCCACTCACCCACGGCAGGCGGTCAGGCAGGGCGCAGTGCGGATCTGGCTGTGTCCACTCACCCACGGCAGACGGTCAGGCAGGGCGCAGTGCGGATCTGGCTGTGTCCACTCGCCCACGGCAGATGGGCAGGCAGGGCGCAGTGCGGATCTGGCTGTGTCCACCCGCCCACGGGAGACGGGCAGGCAGGGCGCAGTGCGGATCTGTCTGTGTCCACACACCCACGGGAGATGGCCAGGCAGGGCGCAGTGCGGATCTGGCTGTGTCCACTCACTGACGGGAGACTGGCAGGCAAGGCGCAGTGCGGATCTGGCTGTGTCCACTCATTCACGGGAGAGGGGCAGGCAGGGCGCAGTGCGGAGCTGGCTGTGTCCACTCACAGACAGCAGGCGGTCATGCAGGGCGCAGTGCGGATCTGGCTGTGTCCACTCGCCCACGGGAGACGGGCAGGCAGGGCGCAGTGCATATCTGGCTGTGTCCACTCACCCACGGCAGGCGGTCAGGCAGGGCGCAGTGCGGATCTGGCTGTGTCCACTCACCCACGGCAGACGGGCAGGCAGGGCGCAGTGCGGATCTGGCTGTGTCCACTCGACCACGGGAGAAGGGCTGGCAGGGCGCAGTGCGGATCTGGCTGTGTCCACTCACCCACGGGAGACGGGCAGGCAGGGCGCAGTGCGGATCTGGCTGTGTCCCCTCACCCAGGGGAGACGGGCAGGTAAGGCGCAGTGTGGATCTGGCTGTGTCCACTCACCCAAGGGAGACGGGCAGAGAGGGTGCTGTGTGGATATGGCTATGTCCACTATCCCACGGCAGACGGGCAGGCAGGGCGCAGTGCGGATCTGGCTGTGTCCACTCACCCACGGCAGACTGGCAGGCAGGGCGCAGTGTGGATCTGGCTGTGTCCACTCACCCACGGCAGACGGTCAGGCAGGGCGCAGTGCGGATCTGGCTGTGTCCACTCGCCCACGGCAGACGGGCAGGCATGGCGCAGTGCGGATCTGGCTGTGTCCACTCACCCACGGCAGAAGGTCAGGCAGGGCGCAGTGTGGATCTGGCTGTGTCCACTCGCCCACGGCAGACGGGCAGGCAGGGCGCAGTGCGGATCTGGCTGTGTCCACTCACCCACGGGAGACGGGCAGGCAGGGCACAGTGCGGATCTGGCTGTGTCCACTCATCCACGGCAGGCGGTCAGGCAGGGCGCAGTGCGGATCTGGCTGTGTCCACGCACCCACGGCAGGCGGTCAGCCAGGGCGCAGTGCGGATATCGCTGTGTCCACTCACCCACGGCAGACGGTCAGGCAGGGCGCAGTACGGATCAGGCTGTGTCCACTCACCCACGGCAGATGGGCAGGCAGGGCGCAGTGCGGATCTGGCTGTGTCCACTCACCCACGGCAGACGGTCAGGCAGGGCGCAGTGCGGATCTGGCTGTGTCCACTCAACCACGGCAGACGGGCAGGCAGGGCGCAGTGCGGATCTGGCTGTGTCCACTCGCCCACGGGAGACGGGCAGGCAGGGCGCAGTGCGGATCTGGCTGTGTCCACTCACCCACGGCAGGCGGTCAGGCAGGGCGCAGTGCGGATCTGGCTGTGTCCACTCACCCACGGCAGACGGTCAGGCAGGGCGCAGTGCGGATCTGGCTGTGTCCACTCACCCACGGGAGACGGGTAGTCAAGGCGCAGTGCGGATCTGGCTGTGTCCACTCACCCACGGGAGACGGGCAGAGACGGTGCTGTGTGGATCTGGCTATGTCCAATGACCCACGGCAGACGGGCAGGCAGGGCGCAGTACGGAGCTGGCTGAGTCCACTCACCCACGGCAGGCGGTCAGGCAGGGTGCAGTGTGGATCTGGCTGTGTCCACTCACCCACGGGAGACGGGCAGGCAGGGCGCAGTGCGGATCTGGCTGTGTCCAATCACCCACGGGAGACGGGCAGGCAGGGCGCAGTGCGGATCTGGCTGTGTCCACTCACACACAGGAGACGGGCAGGCAGGGCGCAGTGCGGATCTGGCTGTGTCCACTCGCCCACGAGAGATGGGCAGGCAGTGCGCAGTGCGGATCTGGCTGTGTCCACTCGCCCACGGAAGACGGGCAGGCAGGGCGCAGTGCGGATCTGGCTGTGTCCACTCACCCACGGCAGACGGGCAGGCAGGGCGCAGTGCGGATCTGGCTGTGTCCACTCGCCCACGGGAGACGGTCAGGCAGGGCGCAGTGCGGATCTGGCTGTGTCCACTCACCCACGGCAGGCGGTTCAGGCAGGGCGCAGTGCGGATCTGGCTGTGTCCACTCACCCACGGCAGACGGTCAGGCAGGGCGCAGTGCGGATCTGGCTGTGTCCACTCACCCACGGCAGGCGGTCAGGCAGGGCGCAGTGCGGATCTGGCTGTGTCCATGCACCCACGGCAGGCGGTCAGCCAGGGCGCAGTGCGGATCTGGCTGTGTCCACTCACCCACGGCAGGCGGTCAGGCAGGGCGCAGTGCGGATATGGCTGTGTCCACTCACCCACGGCAGACGGTCAGGCACGGCGCAGTGCGGATATGGCTGTGTCCATCACCCACGGGAGACGGGCAGGCAGAACGCAGTGCGGATCTGGCTGTGTCCACTCACCCACGGGAGACGGCAGGCAAGGCACAGTGCGGATCTGGCTGTGTCCACTCACCCACTGGAGACGGGCAGAGACGGTGCTGTTTGGATCTGGCTATGTCCACTGACCCACGGCAGGCGGTCAGCCAGGGCGCAGTACGGATTTGGCTGTGTCCACTCGCCCACGGGAGACGGGCAGGGAGGGGGCAGTGCAGATCTGGCTGTGTCCACTCATCCACGGCAGGCGGTCAGGCAGGGCACAGTGCGGATATGGCTGTGTCCACTCACCCACGGGAGATGGGTAAGCAGGGCGCAGTGCGGATCTGGCTGTGTCCACTTACCCACGGGAGACGGGCCGGTAGGGTGCAGTGCGGATTTGGCTGTGTCCACTCACCCACTGGAGACGGGCAGGCAGGGCGCAGTGCGTATCTGGCTGTGTCCACTCGCCCACGGGAGACGGGCAGGCAGGGCGCAGTGCGGAACCGGCTGTGTTCACTCACCCACGGCAGGCGGTCAGGCAGGGCGCAGTGCGGATCTGGTTGTGTCCACTCACCCACGGCAGACGGGCAGGCAGGGCGCAGTGTGGATCTGGCTGTGTCCTCTCACCAAAGGGAGACGGGCAGACAGGGCGCAGTGCGGATATGGCTGTGTCCACTCGCCCAGTGGAGACGGGCAGGCAGGGCGCAGTGCGGATCTGGCTGTGTCCACTCACCCACGGGAGACGGGCAGGCAGGGCGCAGTGCGGATCTGGCTGTGTCCACTCGCCCACGGGAGACGGGCAGGCAGGGCGCAGTGCGGATCTGGCTGTGTCCACTCACTCACGGCAGGCGGTCAGGCAGGGCGCAGTGCGGATCTGGCTGTGTCCACTCACCCACGGCAGACGGTCAGGCAGGGCGCAGTGTGGATCTGGCTGTGTCCACTCACCCACGGCAGACGGTCAGGCAGTGTGCAGTGCGGATCTGGCTGTGTCCACTCACCCACGGCAGACGGGCAGGCAGGGCGCAGTGCGGATCTGGCTGTGTCCACTCGCCCACGGGAGACGGTCAGGCAGGGCGCAGTGCGGATCTGGCTGTGTCCACTCACCCACGGCAGGCGGTTCAGGCAGGGCGCAGTGCGGATCTGGCTGTGTCCACTCACCCACGGCAGACGGTCAGGCAGGGCGCAGTGCGGATCTGGCTGTGTCCACTCACCCACGGAAGGCGGTCAGGCAGGACGCAGTGCGGATCTGGCTGTGTCCACTCACCCACGGCAGACGGGCAGCCAGGGCGCAGTGCGGATCTGGCTGTGTCCACTCACCCACGGCAG
Source organism: Microcebus murinus (assembly GCF_040939455.1). NCBI lineage: Eukaryota > Metazoa > Chordata > Mammalia > Primates > Cheirogaleidae > Microcebus > Microcebus murinus. The sequence continues at coordinate 30,265,297 of NC_134125.1, read as the reverse complement.
TTGGTCAGGCAGGGCGCAGTGCGGATATGGCTGTGTCCACTCACCCACGGCAGACGGTCAGGCAGGGCGCAGTGCGGATCTGGCTGTGTCCACTCACCCACGGCAGACGGGCAGGCAGGGAGCAGTGCAGATCTGGCTGTGTCCACTGACCCACGGCAGACGGGCAGGCAGGGCGCAGTGCGGATCTGGCTGTGTCCACTCACCCACGGCAGGCGGTCAGGCAGGGCGCAGTTCGGATCTGGCTGTGTCCACTCACCCACGGCAGGCGGTCAGGAAGGGCGTAGTGCGGATCTGGCGGTGTCCACTCACCCACGGCAGACGGGAAGGCAGGGCGCAGTGCGGATCTGGCTGTGTCCAATCACCCACGGCAGACGGTCAGGCAGGGCGCAGCACGGATCTGGCTGTGTCCACTCACCCACGGCAGACGGGCAGGCAGGGCGCAGTGCGGATCTGGCTGTGTCCACTCACCAACGGCAGACGGTCAGGCAGGGCACAGTACGGATCTGGCTGTGTCCACTCACCCACGGCAGACGGGCAGGCAGGGCGCAGTGTGGATCTGGCTGTGTCCACTCACCCACGGCAGACGGTCAGGCAGTGCGCAGTGCGGATTTGGCTGTGTCCACTCACCCACGGCAGACGGGCAGGCAGGGCGCAGTGCGGATCTGGCTGTGTCCACTCGCCCACGGGAGACGGGCAGGCAGGGCGCAGTGCGGATCTGGCTGTGTCCACTCACCCACGGCAGGCGGTCAGGCAGGGCGCAGTGCGGATCTGGCTGTGTCCACTCACCCACAGCAGGCGGTCAGGCAGGGCGCAGTGTGGATCTGGCTGTGTCCACGCACCCACAGCAGGCGGTCATCCAGGGCGCAGTGCGGATCTGGCTGTGTCGACTCACCCACGGCAGGCGGTCAGGCAGAACGCAGTGCGGATATGGCTGTGTCCACTCACCCACGGCAGATGGTCAGGCAGGGCGCAGTGCGGATCTGGCTGTGTCCACTCACCCACGGGAGACGGGCAGGCAGGGCGCAGTGCGTATCTGGCTGTGTCCACTCACCCACGGGAGATGGGCAAGCAGGGCGCAGTGCGGATCTGGCTGTGTCCACTCACCCACGGGAGACGGGCAGGGAGGGTGCAGTGCGGATTTGGCTGTGTCCACTCACCCACGGGAGACGGGCAGGCAGGGCGCAGTGCGTATCTGGCTGTGTCCACTCGCCCACGAGAGACGGGCCGGCAGGGCGCAGTGCGGATCCGGCTGTGTCCACTCACCCACGGGAGATGGGCAGAGACGGTGCTGTGTGGATCTGGCTATGACCACTGACCCACGGCAGACGGGCAGGCAGGGCGCAGTGCGGATCTGGCTGTGTCCACGCACCCACGGAAGGGGATCAGGCAGGGCGCAGTGCGGATATGGCTGTGTCCACTCACCAAAGGGAGACGGGCAGACAAGGCGCAGTGCGGATATGGCTGTGTCCACTCGCCCACAGGAGACGGGCAGGCAGGGCGCACTGCGGATCTGGCTGTGTCCACTTGCCCATGGGAGACGGGCAGGCAGGGCGCAGTGCGGATCTGGCTGTGTCCACTCACCCACGGCAGACGGTCAGGCAGGGAGCAGTGCGGATATGGCTGTGTCCCCTCACCCACGGGAGACGGCCAGGCAAGGCGCACTGAGGATCTGGCTGTGTCCACTCACCCACGGCAGAGAAGCAGGCATGGCGCAGTGCGGATCTAGCTGTGTCCACTCACCCACGGTAGACGGGCAGAGAGGGTGCTGTGTGGATCTGGCTATGTCCACTGACCCACGGCAGACGGGCAGGCTGGGCGCAGTGCGGTTCTGGCTGTGTCCACTCACCCACGGGTGACGGGCAGGCAGGGCGCAGTCCGGATCTGGCTGTGTCCACTCACCCATGGCAGACGGGCAGGCAGGGCGCAGTGTGGTTCTGGCTGTGTCCACTCACCCAGGGGAGACGGGCAGGCAGGGCGCAGTGCGGATCTGGCTGTGTCCACTCACCCACTGGAGAAGGGCAGGCAAGGCGCAGTGTGGATCTGGCTGTGTCCACTCACCCACGGCAGAAGGTCAGGCAGGGCGCAGTGCGGATCTGGCTGTGTCCACTCACCCACGGCAGAAGGTCAGGCAGGGCGCAGTGCGGATCTGGCTGTGTCCACTCACCCACGGGAGACGGGCAGGCAGGGCGCTGTGCGGATATGGCTGTGTCCGCTCACCCACGGGAGACGGGCAGGCAAGGCGCACTGAGGATCTGGCTGTGTCCACTCACCCACGGCTGACGGGCAGGCAGGGCGCACTTCGGATCTGGCTATGACCACTCACCAACGGGAGACGGGTAGGCAAAGCGTACTGTGGATCTGTGTGTGCACTCACCCACGGGAGACGGGCAGAAGGTCAGGCAGGGCGCAGTGCGGATCTGGCTGTGTCCACTCACCAACGGGAGACGGGTAGACAAGGCGCAGTGTTGATCTGGCTGTGTCCACTCACCCACGGGAGTCGGGCAGAGAGGGTGCTGTGTGCATCTTGCTATGTCCACTGACCCACGGCAGAGGGGCAGGCAGGGCGCAGTGTGGATCTGGCTGTGTCCACTCACCAACGACAGACGGGCAGGCAGGGCGCAGTACGGATCTGGCTGTGTCCACTCACCCACGGGAGACGGGCAGGCAAGGCGCAGTGTTGATCTGGCAGTGTCCACTCACCCACGGGACATGGGCAGAGATGGTGCTGTGTGGATCTGGCTATGTCCACTGACCCACGGCAGATGGGCAGGCAGGGCGCAGTGTGGATCTGGCTGTGTCCCCTCACCCACGGAGACGGTCAGAGAAGGCGCAATCTGGATCTGGCTGTGTCCACTCACCCACGGGAGACTGGTATGCAAAGCGCAATGTGGATCTGGCTGTGTCCACTCACCCACGGGAGACGGGCAGGCAAGGCGCAGTGTGGATCAGGCTGTGTCCACTCACCCACGGAAGACGGGCAGAGAGGTTGCTGTGTGGATCTGGCTATGTCCACTGCCCCACGGCAGACGGGCAGGCAGGGCGCAGTGCGGATCTGGCTGTGTCCAATCACCCACGGCAGTCGGGCAGGCAGGGCGCAGTGCAGATATGGCTGTGTCCACTCACCCACGGGAGACGGGTAGGCAAAGCGCATTGTGGATCTGGCTGTGTCCACTTACCCACGGGAGACGGGCAGAGAGGGTGCCGTGTGGATCTGGCTATGTCCACTGACCCACGGCAGACGGCCAGGCAGGGCGCAGTGCGGATTTGGCTGTGTCCCCTCACCCACGGCAGACGGTCAGGCAGGGCGCAGTGCGGATCTGGCAGTGTCCACTCACCCAAGGGAGACGGGCAGAGAGGATGCTGTGTGGATCTGGCTATGTCCACTGACCCACGGCAGATGGGCAGGCAGGGCACAGTGCGGATCTGGCTGTGTCCAATCAGCCACGGCAGACGGGCAGGCAGGGCGCAGTGCGGATCTGGCTGTGTCCACTCACCCAAGAAAGACGGGCAGGCAAGGCACACTGTGGATCTGACTGTGTCCACTCACCCACGGGAGACGGGCAGAGAGGTTGCTGTGTGGATCTGGCTATGTCCACTGACCCATGGCAGAGGGGAAGGCAGGGCGAAGTGCTGATCTGGCTGTGTCCAATCACCCACGGCAGATGGGCAGGAAGGGCGCAGTTCGGATCTGTCTGTGTCCACTCACCCACGAAAGACGGGCAGCCAAGTCGCAGTGTGGATCTGGCTGTGTCCACTCACCCACGGGAGACGGGCAGAGAGGGTGCTGTGTGGATCTGGCTATGTACACTGACCCACGGCAGACGGGCAGGCAGTGCGCAGTGCGGATCTGGCTGTGTCCACTCTCCCATGGCAGACAGTCAGGAAGGGCGCAGTCCGGATCTGGCTATGTCCACTCACCCACGGGAGACAGGCAGGCAGGGCGAAGGTGGGATCTGGCTGTGTCCACTCACCCACGGGAGACGGGCAGGGAGGGGGCAGTGTAGATCTGGCTGTGTCCACTCATCCACGGCAGGCGGTCAGGCAGGGCACAGTGCGGATATGGCTGTGTCCACTCACCCACGGGAGATGGGTAAGCAGGGCGCAGTGCGGATCTGGCTGTGTCCACTCACCCACGGGAGACGGGCCGGTAGGGTGCAGTGCGGATTTGGCTGTGTCCACTCACCCACTGGAGACGGGCAGGCAGGGCGCAGTGCGTATCTGGCTGTGTCCACTCGCCCACGGGAGACGGGCAGGCAGGGCGCAGTGCGGAACAGGCTGTGTTCACTCACCCACGGGAGATGGGCAGAGACGGTGCTGTGTGGATCTGGCTATGACCACTGACCCACGGCAGATGGGCAGGCAGGGCGCAGTGCGGATCTGGCTGTGTCCACTCATCCACGGCAGGCGGTCAGGCAGGGCACAGTGCGGATATGGCTTTGTCCACTCACCCACGGGAGATGGGTAAGCAGGGCGCAGTGCAGATCTGGCTGTGTCCACTCGCCCACGGGAGACGGGCAGGCAGGGCGCAGTGCGGATCTGGCTGTGTCCACTCACCCACGGGGGACGGGCAGGCAGGGCGCAGTGCGGATCTGGCTGTGTCCACTTGCCCACGGGAGACGGGCAGGCAGGGCGCAGTGCGGATCTGGCTGTGTCCACTCACTCACGGCAGGCGATCAGGCAGGGCGCAGTGCGGATCTGGCTGTGTCCACTCACCCACGGCAGACGGTCAGGCAGGGCGCAGTGCGGATCTGGCTGTGTCCACTCACCCACGGCAGGCGGTCAGGCAGGGCGCAGTGCGGATCTGGCTGTGTCCACGCACACACAGCAGGCGGTTAGCCAGGGCGCAGTGCGGATCTGGCTGTGTCCACTCACCCACGGCAGATGGTCAGGCAGGGCGCAGTACGGATCTGGCTGTGTCCACTCACCCACGGCAGACGGGCAGGCAGGGCGCAGTGTGGATCTGGCTGTGTCCACTCACCCACGGCAGACGGTCAGGCAGGGCGCAGTGCGGATCTGGCTGTGTCCACTCACCCACGGCAGACGGGCAGGCAGGGAGCAGTGCAGATCTGGCTGTGTCCACTGACCCACGGCAGACGGGCAGGCAGGGCGCAGTGCGGATCAGGCTGTGTCCACTAACCCACGGCAGGCGGTCAGGCAGGGCGCAGTTCGGATCTGGCTGTGTCCACTCACCCACGGCAGGCGGTCAGGAAGGGCGTAGTGCGGATCTGGCGGTGTCCACTCACCCACGGCAGACGGGAAGGCAGGGCGCAGTGCGGATCTGGCTGTGTCCAATCACCCACGGCAGACGGTCAGGCAGGGCGCAGTACGGATCTGGCTGTGTCCACTCACCCACGGCAGACGGGCAGGCAGGGCGCAGTGCGGATCTGGCTGTGTCCACTCACCAACGGCAGACGGTCAGGCAGGGCGCAGTACGGATCTCGCTGTGTCCACTCACCCACGGCAGACGGGCAGGCAGGGCGCAGTTTGGATCTAGCTGTGTCCACTCACCCACGGCAGACGGTCAGGCAGGGCGCAGTGCGGATCTGGCTGTGTCCACTCACCCACGGCAGACGGGCAGGCAGGGCGCAGTGCGGATCTGGCTGTGTCCACTCGCCCACGGGAGACGGGCAGGCAGGGCGCAGTGCGGATCTGGCTGTGTCCACTCACCCACGGCAGGCGGTCAGGCAGGGCGCAGTGCGGATCTGGCTGTGTCCACTCACCCACAGCAGGCGGTCAGGCAGGGCGCAGTGTGGATCTGGCTGTGTCCACGCACCCACAGCAGGCGGTCATCCAGGGCGCAGTGCGGATCTGGCTGTGTCGACTCACCCACGGCAGGCGGTCAGGCAGAACGCAGTGCGGATATGGCTGTGTCCACTCACCCACGGCAGATGGTCAGGCAGGGCGCAGTGCGGATCTGGCTGTGTCCACTCACCCATGGGAAACGGGCAGGCAGGGCGCAGTGCGTATCTGGCTGTGTCCACTCACCCACGGGAGATGGGCAAGCAGGGCGCAGTGCGGATCTGGCTGTGTCCACTCACCCACGGGAGACGGGCAGGGAGGGTGCAGTGCGGATTTGGCTGTGTCCACTCACCCACGGGAGACGGGCAGGCAGGGCGCAGTGCGTATCTGGCTGTGTCCACTCGCCCACGAGAGACGGGCCGGCAGGGCGCAGTGCGGATACGGCTGTGTCCACTCACCCACGGGAGATGGGCAGAGACGGTGCTGTGTGGATCTGGCTATGACCACTGACCCACGGCAGACGGGCAGGCAGGGCGCAGTGCGGATCTGGCTGTGTCCACGCACCCACGGAAGGCGATCAGGCAGGGCGCAGTGCGGATATGGCTGTGTCCACTCACCAAAGGGAGTCGGGCAGACAGGGCGCAGTGCGGATATGGCTGTGTCCACTCGCCCACAGGAGACGGGCAGGCAGGGCGCACTGCGGATCTGGCTGTGTCCACTTGCCCATGGGAGACGGGCAGGCAGGGCGCAGTGCGGATCTGGCTGTGTCCACTCACCCACGGCTGACGGTCAGGCAGGGAGCAGTGCCGATATGGCTGTGTCCCCTCACCCACGGGAGACGGCCAGGCAAGGCGCACTGAGGATCTGGCTTGTCCACTAACCCACGGCAGAGAAGCAGGCATGGCGCAGTGCGGATCTAGCTGTGTCCACTCACCCACGGTAGACGGGCAGAGAGGGTGCTGTGTGGATCTGGCTATGTCCACTGACCCACGGCAGACGGGCAGGCTGGGCGCAGTGCGGTTCTGGCTGTGTCCACTCACCCACGGGTGACGGGCAGGCAGGGCGCAGTGCGGATCTGGCTGTGTCCACTCGCCCGCGGGAGACAGGCAGGCAGGGCGCAGTGCGGATCTGGCTGTGTCCACTCACCCACGGCAGAAGGTCAGGCAGGGCGCAGTGCGGATCTGGCTGTGTCCACTCACCCACGGCAGAAGGTCAGGCAGGGCGCAGTGCGGATCTGGCTGTGTCCACTCACCCACGGGAGACGGGCAGGCAGGGCGCTGTGCGGATATGGCTGTGTCCACTCACCCACGGGAGACGGGCAGGCAAGGCGCACTGAGGATCTGGCTGTGTCCACTCACCCACGGCTGACGGGCAGGCAGGGCGCACTTCGGATCTGGCTATGACCACTCACCAACGGGAGACGGGTAGGCAAAGCGTACTGTGGATCTGTGTGTGCACTCACCCACGGGAGACGGGCAGAGAGGGTGCCGTGTGGATCGGGCTATGTACACTGACCCACGGCAGACGGGTAGGCAGGGTGCAGTGAGGATCTGGCTCTGTCCCCTCACCCACGGCAGACGGTCAGGCAGGGCGCAGTGCGGATCTGGCTGTGTCCACTCACCCACGGGAGACGGGTAGGCAAGGCGCACTGTGGATCTGGCTGTGTCTACTCACCCACGGGAGACGGGCAGAGTGGGTGCTGTGTGGATTTGGCTATGTCCACTGACCCACGACAGACGGGCAGGCAGGGTGCAGTGCGGATCTGGCTGTGTCCAATCACCAACGGCGAACGGTCAGGCAGGGCGCAGTGCGGATCTGGCTGTGTCCACTCACCAACGGGAGACGGGTAGACAAGGCGCAGTGTTGATCTGGCTGTGTCCACTCACCCACGGGAGTCGGGCAGAGAGGGTGCTGTGTGCATCTTGCTATGTCCACTGACCCACGGCAGAGGGGCAGGCAGGGCGCAGTGTGGATCTGGCTGTGTCCACTCACCAACGACAGACGGGCAGGCAGGGCGCAGTACGGATCTGGCTGTGTCCACTCACCCACGGGAGACGGGCAGGCAAGGCGCAGTGTTGATCTGGCAGTGTCCACTCACCCACGGGACATGGGCAGAGATGGTGGTGTGTGGATCTGGCTATGTCCACTGACCCACGGCAGATGGGCAGGCAGGGCGCAGTGTGGATCTGGCTGTGTCCCCTCACCCACGGAGACGGTCAGAGAAGGCGCAATCTGGATCTGGCTGTGTCCACTCACCCACGGGAGACGGGTATGCAAAGCGCAATGTGGATCTGGCTGTGTCCACTCACCCACGGGAGACGGGCATGCAAGGCGCAGTGTGGATCAGGCTGTGTCCACTCACCCACGGAAGACGGGCAGAGAGGTTGCTGTGTGGATCTGGCTATGTCCACTGCCCCACGGCAGACGGGCAGGCAGGGCGCAGTGCGGATCTGGCTGTGTCCAATCACCCACGGCAGTCGGGCAGGCAGGGCGCAGTGCAGATATGGCTGTGTCCACTCACCCACGGGAGACGGGTAGGCAAAGCGCATTGTGGATCTGGCTGTGTCCACTTACCCACGGGAGACGGGCAGAGAGGGTGCCGTGTGGATCTGGCTATGTCCACTGACCCACGGCAGACGGCCAGGCAGGGCGCAGTGCGGATTTGGCTGTGTCCCCTCACCCACGGCAGACGGTCAGGCAGGGCGCAGTGCGGATCTGGCAGTGTCCACTCACCCAAGGGAGACGGGCAGAGAGGGTGCTGTGTGGATCTGGCTATGTCCACTGACCCACGGCAGATGGGCAGGCAAGGCACAGTGCGGATCTGGCTGTGTCCAATCAGCCACGGCAGACGGGCAGGCAGGGCGCAGTGCGGATCTGGCTGTGTCCACTCACCCAAGAAAGACGGGCAGGCAAGGCACACTGTGGATCTGACTGTGTCCACTCACCCACGGGAGACGGGCAGAGAGGTTGCTGTGTGGATCTGGCTATGTCCACTGACCCATGGCAGAGGGGAAGGCAGGGCGAAGTGCTGATCTGGCGGTGTCCACTCACCCACGGGAGATGGGCAGGCAGGGCGCAGTGCGGATTTGGCTGTGTCCACTCACCCACGGGAGATGGGCAGACAGGATGCAGTGCGGATCTGGCTGTGTCCACTCACCCACGGGAGACGGGCAGGCAGGGCGCAGTGCGTATCTGGATGTGTCCACTCGCCCACGGGAGACGGGCAGGCAGGGCGCAGTGCGGCTCTGAATGTGTCCATTCGCCCACGGGAGACGGGCAGGCAGGGCGCAGTGCGGATCTGGCTGTGTCCACTCACCCACGGCAGGCGGTCAGGCAGGGCGTAGTGCGGATCTGGCTGTGTCCACTCACCCACGGGAGACGGGCAGGCAGTGCGCAGTGTGGATCTGGCTGTGTCCACTCACCCACGGCAGACGGTCAGGCAGGGTGCAGTGCGGATCTGGCTGTGTCCACTCACCCACGGCAGACGGACAGGCAGGGCGCAGTGCGGATCTGGCTGTGTCCACTCACCCACGGGAGATGGGCAGAGACGGTGCTGTGTGGATCTGGCTATGACCACTGACCCACGGCAGACGGGCAGGCAGGGCGCAGTGCGGATCTGGCTGTGTCCACGCACCCACGGCAGGCGGTCAGGCAGGGTGCAGTGCGGATCTGGCTCTGTCCACTCACCCACGGCAGACGGGCAGGCAGGGCGCAGTGTGGATCTGGCTGTGTCCACTCACCCACGGCAGACGGTCAGGCAGGGCGCAGTGCGGATCTGGCTGTGTCCACTCCCCCACGGGAGACGGGCATGTCGTGTGCAGTGCGGATCTGGCTGTGTCCACTCACCCACGGGAGACGGGCAGGCAGGGAGCAGTGCGGATTTGGCTGTGTCCACTTGCCCACGGGAGACGGGCAGGCAGGGCGCAGTGCGGATCTGGCTGTGTCCATGCACACACAGCAGGCTGTTAGCCAGGGCGCAGTGCGGATCTGGCTGTGTCCACTCACCCACGGCAGATGGTCAGGCAGGGCGCAGTACGGATCTGGCTGTGTCCACTCACCCACGGCAGACGGGCAGGCAGGGCGCAGTGTGGATCTGGCTATGTCCACTCACCCACGGCAGATGGTCATGCAGGGCGCAGTGCGGATGTGGCTGTGTCCACTCTCCCACGGCAGACGGGCAGGCAGGGAGCAGTGCGGATCTGGCTGTGTCCACTCGCCCACGGGAGACGGGCATGCTGGGCGCAGTGCGGATCTGGCTGTGTCCACTCACCCACGGCAGGCGGTCAGGCAGGGTGCAGTGCGGATCTGGCTGTGTCCACTCACCCACGGCAGACGGTCAGGCAAGGCGCAGTGCGGATCTGGCTGTGTCCACTCGCCCACGGGAGACGGGCAGGCAGGGGGCAGTGCGGATCTGGCTGTGTCCACTCACCCACGGGAGACGGGCAGGCAGGGCGCAGTGCGGATCTGGCTGTGTCCACTCACCCACGGGGGATGGACAGAGACGGTGCTGTGTGGATCTGGCTATGTCCACTGACCCACGGCAGACGGGCAGGCAGGGCGTAGTACGGATCTGGCTGTGTCCACTCACCCACGGCAGGCGGTTAGGCAGGGTGCAGTGCGGATCTGGTTGTGTCCACTCACCCACGGGAGACGGGCAGGAAGGGCGCAGTGCGGATCTGGCTGTGTCCACTCACCCACGGCAGGCGGTCAGGCAGGGTGCAGTGCTGATCTGGCTGTGTCCACTCACCCACGGCAGACGGGCAGGAAGGGCGCAGTGCGGATCTGGCTGTGTCCACTCACCCACGGGAGACGGGCAGGCAGGGAGCAGTGCGGATCTGGCAGTGTCCACTCTCCCACGGCAGACGGGCAGGCAGGGAGCAGTGCGGCTCTGGCTGTGTCCACTCGCCCACGGGAGACGGGCATGCTGGGCGCAGTGCGGATCTGGCTGTGTCCACTCACCCACGGGAGACGGGCAGAGAGTGTGCTGTGTGGATCTGGCTATGTCCACTGACCCACGGCAGACGAGCAGGCAAGGCGCAGTACGGATCAGGCTGTGTCCACTCACCCACGGCAGGCGGTCAGGCAGGGTGCAGTGCGGATCTGGCTGTGTCCACTGACCCACGGGAGACGGGCAGGCAGGGCCCAGTGCGGATCTGGCTGTGTCCACTCACCCACGGGAGACGGGCAGGCAGGGCGCAGTGCGGATCTGGCTGTGTCCACTCAACCACGGGAGACGGGCAGGCAGGGCGCAGTGCGGATCTGGCTGTGTCCACTCACCCACGGGAGACGGGCAGTCAGGTCCAGTGCGGATCTGGGTGTGTCCACTCACCCACGGGAGACGGGCAGGCAGGGCGCAGTGCGGATCTGGCTGTGTGCACTCGCCCATGGAAGACGGGCAGGCAGGGCGCAGTGCGGATCTGGCTGTGTCCACTCGCCCACGGGAGACGGGCAGGCAGGGCGCAGTGCGGATCTGGCTGTGTCCACTCACCCACGGGAGACGGGCAGGCAGGGAGCAGTGCGGATTTGGCTGTGTCCACTTGCCCACGGGAGACGGGCAGGCAGGGCGCAGTGCGGATCTGGCTGTGTCCACTCACCCACGGCAGACGGTCAGGAAGGGCGCAGTGCGGATCTGGCTGTGTTCACTCACCCACGGCAGGCGGTCAGGCAGGGCGCAGTGCGGATCTGGCTGTGTCCATGCACACACAGCAGCCTGTTAGCCAGGACACAGTGCGGATCTGGCTGTGTCCACTCTCCCACGGCAGACGGTCAGGCAGGGCGCAGTACGGATCTGGCTGTGTCCACTCACCCACGGCAGACGGGCAGGCAGGGCGAAGTGTGGATCTGGCTGTGTCCACTCACCCACGGCAGATGGTCAGGCAGGGCGCAGTGCGGATGTGGCTGTGTCCACTCTCCCACGGCAGACGGGCCGGCAGGGAGCAGTGCGGATCTGGCTGTGTCCACTCGCCCACGGGAGATGGGCATGCTGGGCGCAGTGCGGATCTGGCTGTGTCCACTCACCCACGGCAGGCGGTCAGGCAGGGCGCAGTGCGGATCTGGCTGTGTCCACTCACCCACGGCAGACGGTCAGGCAAGGCGCAGTGCGGATCTGGCTGTGTCCACTCGCCACGGGAGACGGGCAGGCAGGGCGCAGTGCGGATCTGGCTGTGTCCACTCACCCACGGGAGACGGGCAGGCAGGGCGCAGTGCGGATCTGGCTGTGTCCACTCACCCACGGGGGATGGACAGAGACGGTGCTGTGTGGATCTGGCTATGTCCACTGACCCACGGCAGACGGGCAGGCAGGGCGCAGTACGGATCTGGCTGTGTCCACTCACCCACGGCAGGCGGTCAGGCAGGGTGCAGTGCGGATCTGGTTGTGTCCACTCACCCACGGGAGACGGGCAGGCAGCGCGCAGTGCGGATCTGGGTGTGTCCACTCACCAACGGGAGACGGGCAGGCAGGGCGCAGTGCCGTTCTGGCTGTGTCCACTCACCCACAAGAGACGGGCAGGCAGGGCGCAGTATGGATCTGGCTGTGTCCACTCACCCACGGCAGGCGGTCAGGCAGGGTGCAGTGCTGATCAGGCTGTGTCCACTCAACCACGGCAGGCGGTCAGGCAGGGTGCAGTGCGGATCTGGCTGTGTCCACTTACCCACGGGAGACGGGCAGGCAGGGCCCAGTGCGGATCTGGCTGTGTCCACTCACCCACGGGAGACGGGCAGGCAGGGCGCAGTGCGGATCTGGCTGTGTCCACTCAACCACGGGAGACGGGCAGGCAGGGCGCAGTGCGGATCTGGCTGTGTCCACTCACCCACGGGAGACGGGCAGTCAGGGCGCAGTGCGGATCTGGCTGTGTCCACTCACCCACGGGAGACGGGCAGGCAGGGCGCAGTGCGGATCTGGCTGTGTCCACTCGCCCATGGAAGACGGGCAGGCAGGGCGCAGTGCGGATCTGGCTGTGTCCACTCGCCCACGGGAGACGGGCAGGCAGGGCGCAGGGCGGATCTGGCTGTGTCCACTCACCCACGGGAGATGGGCAGGCAGGGAGCAGTGCGGATTTGGCTGTGTCCACTTGCCCACGGGAGACGGGCAGGCAGGGCGCAGTGCGGATCTGGCTGTGTCCACTCACCCACGGCAGACGGTCAGGCAGGGCGCAGTGCGGATCTGGCTGTGTTCACTCACCCATGGCAGGCGGTCAGGCAGGGCGCAGTGCGGATCTGGCTGTGTCCATGCACACACAGCAGCCTGTTAGCCAGGGCGCAGTGCGGATCTGGCTGTGTCCACTCTCCCACGGCAGACGGTCAGGCAGGGCGCAGTACGGATCTGGCTGTGTCCACTCACCCACGGCAGACGGGCAGGCAGGGCGCAGTGTGGATCTGGCTGTGTCCACTCACCCACGGCAGACGGTCAGGCAAGGCGCAGTGCGGATCTGGCGGTGTCCACTCACCCATGGGAGACGGTCAGGCAGGGCGCAGTGCGGATCTGGCTGTGTCCACTCTCCCACTGGAGACGGGCAGGCAGGGCGCAGTGCGGATCTGGCTGTGTCCACTCACACACGGCAGACAGGCAGGCAGGGCGCAGTGTGGATCTGGCTGTGTCCACTCACCCACGGCAGACGGGCAGGCAAGGCGCAGTGTGGATCTGGCTGTGTCCACTCACCCAAGGCAGACGGGCAGAAACGCGCTGTGTGGATCTGGCTATATCCACTGACCCACGGCAGACGGGAAGGCAGGGCGCAGTGCGGATCTGTCTGTGTCTAATCACCCGCGGCAGACAGGCAGGCAGGGCGCAGTGCGGATCTGGCTGTGTCCACTCACCCACGGGAGACGGGCAGGCAGGGCGCAGTGCGGATCTGGCTGTGTCCACTCACCCACGGGAGACGGGCAGAGAGGGTGCTGTGTGGATCTGGCTATGTCCACTGACCAACGGCAGACGGTCAGGCAGGGCGCAGTGCGGATCTGGCTGTGTCCAATCACCCACGGCAGACGGGCAGGCAGGGCGCAGTGCGGATCTGGCTGTGTCCACTCACCCACGGCAGACGGTCAGGCAGGGCGCAGTGCGGATCTGGCTGTGTCCACTCACCCACGGGAGACGGGTAGGCAAGGCGCAGTGTGGATCTGGCTATGTCCACTGATCCACGGCAGACGGGCAGGGAGGGCGCAGTGCAGATCTCGCTGTGTCCACTCACCCACGGCAGACGGGCAGGCTGGCGCAATGCGTATCTGGCTGTGTCCACTCACCCACGGGAGACGGTGAGGCAAGGTGCAGTGTGGATCTGGCTGTGTACACTAACCCACGGGAGACGGGCAGAGTGTGCTGTGTGGATCTGACTATATACACTGACCCACGGCAGACGAGCAGGCAGGGCGCAATGCGGATCTGGCTGTGTCCACACACCCACTGCAGACGGTCAGGAAGGGCGCAGTGCGGATCTGGCTGTGTCCACTCACCCACAGGAGACGGGCAGGCAGGGCGCCGTGCGGATCTGGCTGTGTCTACTCCCCCACGGCAGACGATTAGGCAAGGCGCAGTGCGGATCTGGCTGTGTCCACTCACCCACGGGAGACGGGCAGGCAAGGCGTAGTGTGGATCTCGCTGTGTCCACTCACCCATGGGAGACGGGCAGGCAGGGCGCAGTGCGGATCTGGGTGTGCCCACTCACCCACGAGAGACGGGCAAAGAGGGTGCTGTGTGGATCTGCCTATGTACACTGACCCACGTCAGACGGGCAGGCAGGGCACAGTGCGGATCTGGCTGTGTCCAATCACCCACGGCAGAAGGGCAGGCAGGGCGCAGTGTGAATCTGGCTGTGTCCACTCACCCACGGGAGACGGGCAGAAAGGGCGCTGTGTGGATCTGGCTATGTCCACTGACCCACGGCAGACTGGCAGGCAGGGCACAGTGCGGATCTGGCTGTGTCCACTCACCCACGGCAGACGGGCAGGCAGAACGCAATATGGATCTGGCTGTGTCCACTCAACCACGGCAGACGGTCAGGCAGGACGCAGTGCGGATCTGGCTGTGTCCACTCACCCATGAGTGACAGGTAGGCAAGGCGCAGTGTGGATCTGGCTGTGTCCACTAACCCATGGGAGACGGGCAGAGAGGGTGCTGTCCGGATCTGGCTATGTCCACTGACCCACGGCAGACGGGCAGGCAGGGCGCAGTGCGGATGTGCCTGGTCCAATCACCCACGGCAGACGGGCAGGCAGGGCGCAGTGCGGATCTGGCTGTGTCTACTCACCCACGGCAGACGGTCAGGCAGGGTGCAGTGCGGATCTGGCTGTGTCCACACACCCACGGGAGACGGGAAGGAAAGGCGCACTGTTGATCTGGCTGTGACCACTCACCCACGGGAGACGGGCAGAGAGGGTGCTGTGTGGATCTAGCTATGTCCACTGACCCACGGCAGACGGGCAGGCAAGGCGCAGTGCGGATCTGGCTGTGTCCACTCACCCACGGCAGTCGGTCAGGCAGGGTGAAGTGCGGATCTGGCTGTGTCCACTCACCCAAGGGAGACGGGTAGGCAAGGCACAGTGTGGATCTGGCTGTGTCCACTCACCCACCTCAGATGTGCAGAGAGGGTACTGTGTGGATCTGGCTATGTCCACTGACCGACGGCAGACGGGCAGGCAGGGCGCAGTGCGGATCTGGCTGTGACCACTCACCCAGGCAGACAGTCAGGAAGGGCGCAGTGCGGATCTGGCTGTGTCCACTCACCCACGGCAGACGGGCAGGCAGGGCGCAGTGCGGATCTGGCTGTGTCCACTCACCCACGGCAGACGGGCAGGCAGGGCGCAGTGCGGATAGGGCTGTGTCCACTCACCCAGGGGAGACGGGCAGGCAAGGCGCAGTGTGGATCTGGCTATGTCCACTCAGCCACGGGAGACGGGCAGAAAGGGCGCTGTGTGGATCTGGCTATGTCCTCTGACCCACGGCAGACGGGCAGGCAAGGCACAGTGCGGATCTGGTTGTGTCCACTCACCCACGGGAGACGGGTAAAGAGGGTACTGTGTGGATCTGGCTATGTAAACTGACCCACGGCAGACGGGCAGGCAGGGCGCAGTGCGGATCTGGCTGAGTCCACTCACCCACGGCAGACGGTCTGGAAGGGCGCAGTGCGGATCTGGCAGTGTCCACTCACCCACGGGAGACGGGCAGGCAGGGCGCAGTGCGGATCTGGCTATGTCCACTCTCCCATGGGAGACGGGCAGGCAGGGCGCAGTGCGGATCTGGATGTGTCCACTCACACACGGCAGACGGGCAGGCTGGCGCAATGCGGATCTGGCTGTGTCCACTCAGCCACGGGAGATGGCGTGGCAAGGTGCAGTGTGGATCTGGCTGTGTCCACTCACCCACGGGAGACGGGCAGAGAGGGTGCTGTGTGGATCTGACAATGTACACTGACCCACGGCAGACGAGCATGCAGGGCGCAATGCGGATCTGGCTGTGTCCACTCACCCACTTCAGACGGTCAGGAAGGGCGCAGTGCGAATCTTGCTGTGTCCACTCACCCACGGGAGACGGGCAGGCAGGGCGCAGTGTGGATCTGGCTGTGTCTATTCACCCACGGCATACGATTAGGCAGGGCGCAGTGCGGATCTGGCTGTGTCCACTCACCCACGGGAGACGGGCAGGCAAGGCGTAGTGTGGATCTGGGTGTGTCCACTCACCCACGGGAGACGGGCAAAGAGGGTGCTGTGTGGATCTGCCTATGTACACTGACCCACGTCAGACGGGCATGCAGGGCGCAGTGCGAATCTGGCTGTGTCCAATCAACCACGGCAGACGGGCAGGCAGGGCGCAGTGTGCATCTGGCTGTGTCCACTCACCCATGGGAGATGGGCAGGCAAGGCGCAGTGTGGATCTGGCTGTGTCCACTCACCCACGGGAGACGGGCAGAGAGGGTGCTGTGTGGTTCTGGCTATATCCACAGACCCACGGCAGACAGGCAGGGAGGGCGCAGTGCGGATCTCGCTGTGTCCACTCAACCACGGCAGACGGGCAGGCAGGGCGCAGTGCAGATCTGGCTGTGTCCACTCACCCACGGCAGACGGGCAGGCAGGGCGCAGTGCGGATCTGGCTGTGTCCACTCACCCACGGCAGACGGTCTGGCAGGGCGCAATGCGGATCTGGCTGTGTCCACTCTCCCACGGGAGACGGGCAGGCAGGGCGCAGTGCGGATTTGGCTGTGTCCACTCACCCACGGGGGACGGGCAGGCAGGGCGCAGTGCGGATCTGGCTGTGTCCACTCACCCACGGCAGACGGTCAGGCAGGGCGCAGTGCGGATCTGGCGGTGTCCACTCACCCACGGGAGACGGTCAGGCAGGGTGCAGTGCGGATCTGGCTGTGTCCACTCTCCCACGGGAGACGGGCAGGCAGGGCACAGTGCGGATCTGGCTGTGTCCACTCACATACGGCAGACAGGCAGGAAGGGCGCAGTGCGGATCTGGCTGTGTCCACTCACCCATGGCAGACGGGCAGGCAGGGCGCAGTGCGGATCTGGCTGTGTCCACTCACCCACGGCAGATGGTAAGGCAAGGCGCAGTGTGGATCTGGCTTTGTCCACTCAACCACGGCAGACATTCAGGCAGGGCGCAATGCGGATCTGGCTGTGTCCACTCACCCACGGGAGACAGGTAGGCAAGGCGCAGTGTGTATCTGGCTGTGTCCACTCACCCACGGGAGACGGGCAGAGAGGGTGCTGTCCGGATCTGGCTATGTCCACTGACCCACGGCAGACGGGCAGGCAGGGCGCAGTGCGGATCTGGCTGTGTCCACTCACCCACGGGAGACGGGCAGGCAGGGCGCAGTGCGGATCTGGCTGTGTCTACCTACCCACGGCAGACGATTAGGAAGGGCGCAGTGCGGATCTGGCTGTGTCCACTCACCCACGGGAGACGGGCAGGCAAGGCGTAGTGTGGATATGGCTCTGTGCACTCACCCACGGGAGACGGGCAGAGATGGTGCTGTGTGGATCTGGCTATGTACACTGACCCACGGCAGACGGGTAGGCAGGGCGCAGTGTGGATCTGGGTGTGTCCACTCACCCACGGGAGATGGGCAAAGAGAGTGCTGTGTGGATCTGCCTATGTACACTGACCCACGGCAGACGGGCAGGCAGGGCGCAGTGCGGATCTGGCTGTGTCCAATCACCCACGGCAGACGGGCAGGCAGGGCGCAGTGCGGATCTGGCTGTGTCCAATCACCCACGGCAGACGGGCAGGCAGGGTGCAGTGAGGATCTGGCTGCGTCCACTCACCCACGGCAGACGGTCAGGCAGGGCGCAGTGCGGATCTGGCTGTGTCCAATCACCCACGAGAGACGGGTAGGCAAGGCGCCGTGTGGATCTGGCTGTGTCCACTCACCCACGGGAGACGGGCAGAGAGGGTGCTGTGTGGATCTGGCTATGTCCACTGACCCACGGCAGACGGGCAGGCTGGGCGCTGTGCGGATCTGGCTGTGTCCACTCACCCAAGGGGGACGGGCAGGCAGGGCGCAGTGCGGATCTGGCTGTGTCCACTCACCCATGGGAGATGGGCAGGAAAGGCGCAGTGCGGATCTGGCTATGTCCAATCACCCACGGGAGACGGGTAGGCAAGGCGCCGTGTGGATCTGGCTGTGTCCACTCCCCCACGGGAGACGGGCAGAGAGGGTGCTGTGTGGATCTGGCTATGTCCACTGACACACGGATGACGGGCAGGCAGGGCGCAGTGCGGATCTGGCTGTGTCCACTCACCCACGGCAGACGGTCAGGCAGGGCGCAGTGCGGATCTGGCTGTGTCCACTCACCCACGGCAGACGGTAAGGCAAGGCGCAGTGTGAATCTGGCTGTGTCCACTCACCCACGGGAGACGGGCAGAAAGGGCGCTGTGTGGATCTGGCTATGTCCACTGACCCACGGCAGACTGGCAGGCAGGGCACAGTGCGGATCTGGCTGTGTCCACTCACCCACGGCAGACGGGCAGGCAGAACGCAATATGGATCTGGCTGTGTCCACTCAACCACGGCAGACGGTCAGGCAGGACGCAGTGCGGATCTGGCTGTGTCCACTCACCCATGGGAGACAGGTAGGCAAGGCGCAGTGTGGATCTGGCTTTGTCCACTCACCCATGGGAGACGGGCAGAGAGGGTGCTGTCCGGATCTGGCTATGTCCACTGACCCACGGCAGACGGGCAGGCAGGGCGCAGTGCGGATGTGCCTGGTCCAATCACCCACGGCAGACGGGCAGGCAGGGCGCAGTGCGGATCTGGCTGTGTCTACTCACCCACGGCAGACGGTCAGGAAGGGTGCAGTGCGGATCTGGCTGTGTCCACACACCCACGGGAGACGGGCAGGAAAGGCGCACTGTTGATCTGGCTGTGACCACTCACCCACGGGAGACGGGCAGAGAGGGTGCTGTGTGGATCTAGCTATGTCCACTGACCCACGGCAGACGGGCAGGCAAGGCGCAGTGCGGATCTGGCTGTGTCCACTCACCCACGGCAGTCGGTCAGGCAGGGTGAAGTGCGGATCTGGCTGTGTCCACTCACCCAAGGGAGACGGGTAGGCAAGGCACAGTGTGGATCTGGCTGTGTCCACTCACCCACCTCAGATGTGCAGAGAGGGTACTGTGTGGATCTGGCTATGTCCACTGACCCACGGCAGACGGGCAGGCAGGGCGCAGTGCGGATCTGGCTGTGACCACTCACCCAGGCAGACAGTCAGGAAGGGCGCAGTGCGGATCTGGCTGTGTCCACTCACCCACGGCAGACGGGCAGGCAGGGCGCAGTGCGGATCTGGCTGTGTCCACTCACCCATGGCAGACGGGCAGGCAGGGCGCAGTGCGGATAGGGCTGTGTCCACTCACCCAGGGGAGACGGGCAGGCAAGGCGCAGTGTGGATCTGGCTATGTCCACTCAGCCACGGGAGACGGGCAGAAAGGGCGCTGTGTGGATCTGGCTATGTCCTCTGACCTACGGCAGACGGGCAGGCAAGGCACAGTGCGGATCTGGTTGTGTCCACTCACCCACGGGAGACGGGTAGAGAGGGTACTGTGTGGATCTGGCTATGTAAACTGACCCACGGCAGACGGGCAGGCAGGGCGCAGTGCGGATCTGGCTGAGTCCACTCACCCACGGCAGACGGTCTGGAAGGGCGCAGTGCGGATCTGGCAGTGTCCACTCACCCACGGGAGACGGGCAGGCAGGGCGCAGTGCGGATCTGGCTATGTCCACTCTCCCACGGGAGACGGGCAGGCAGGGCGCAGTGCGGATCTGGATGTGTCCACTCACACATGGCAGACGGGCAGGCTGGCGCAATGCGGATCTGGCTGTGTCCACTCACCCACGGGAGATGGCGTGGCAAGGTGCAGTGTGGATCTGGCTGTGTCCACTCACCCACGGGAGACGGGCAGAGAGGGTGCTGTGTGGATCTGACAATGTACACTGACCCACGGCAGACGAGCAGGCAGGGCGCAATGCGGATCTCGCTGTGTCCACTCACCCACTTCAGACGGTCAGGAAGGGCGCAGTGCGAATCTGGCTGTGTCCACTCACCCACGGGAGACGGGCAGGCAGGGCGCAGTGTGGATCTGGCTGTGTCTATTCACCCACGGCATACGATTAGGCAGGGCGCAGTGCGGATCTGGCTGTGTCCACTCACCCACGGGAGTCGGGCAGGCAAGGCGTAGTGTGGATCTGGGTGTGTCCACTCACCCACGGGAGACGGGCAAAGAGGGTGCTGTGTGGATCTGCCTATGTACACTGACCCACGTCAGACGGGCATGCCGGGCGCAGTGCGAATCTGTCTGTGTCCAATCAACCACGGCAGACGGGCAGGCAGGGCGCAGTGTGCATCTGGCTGTGTCCACTCACCCATGGGAGATGGGCAGGCAAGGCACAGTGTGGATCTGGCTGTGTCCACTCACCCACGGGAGACGGGCAGAGAGGGTGCTGTGTGGTTCTGGCTATATCCACAGACCCACGGCAGACAGGCAGGGAGGGCGCAGTGCGGATCTCGCTGTGTCCACTCAACCACGGCAGACGGGCAGGCAGGGCGCAGTGCGGATCTGGCTGTGTCCACTCACCCACGGCAGACGGGCAGGCAGGGCGCAGTGCGGATCTGGCTGTGTCCACTCACCCACGGCAGACGGTCTGGCAGGGCGCAATGCGGATCTGGCTGTGTCCACTCTCCCACGGGAGACGGGCAGGCAGGGCGCAGTGCGGATCTGGCTGTGTCCACTCACCCACGGCAGACGGGCAGGCAGGGCGCAGTGCGGATCTGGCTGTGTCCACTCACCCACGGCAGACGGTCAGGCAGGGCGCAGTGCGGATCTGGCGGTGTCCACTCACCCACGGGAGACGGTCAGGTAGGGTGCACTGCGGATCTGGCTGTGTCCACTCTCCCACGGGAGACGGGCAGGCAGGGCACAGTGCGGATCTGGCTGTGTCCACTCACATACGGCAGACAGGCAGGAAGGGCGCAGTGCGGATCTGGCTGTGTCCACTCACCCATGGCAGACGGGCAGGCAGGGCGCAGTGCGGATCTGGCTGTGTCCACTCACCCACGGCAGATGGTAAGGCAAGGCGCAGTGTGGATCTGGCTTTGTCCACTCAACCACGGCAGACATTCAGGCAGGGCGCAATGCGGATCTGGCTGTGTCCACTCACCCACGGGAGACAGGTAGGCAAGGCGCAGTGTGTATCTGCCTGTGTCCACTCACCCACGGGAGACGGGCAGAGAGGGTGCTGTCCGGATCTGGCTATGTCCACTGACCCACGGCAGACGGGCAGGCAGGGTGCAGTGCGGATCTGGCTGTGTCCA
This sequence comes from Microcebus murinus, assembly GCF_040939455.1. Classification (NCBI taxonomy): domain Eukaryota; kingdom Metazoa; phylum Chordata; class Mammalia; order Primates; family Cheirogaleidae; genus Microcebus; species Microcebus murinus. The sequence goes on along the minus strand of NC_134125.1, from coordinate 30,243,751 downwards.
CTAACCCACGGGAGACGGGCAGGCAGGGCGCAGTGCAGATCTGGCTGTGTCTACCTACCCACGGCAGACGATTAGGAAGGGCGCAGTGCGGATCTGGCTGTGTCCACTCACCCACGGGAGACGGACAGGCAGGGCGCAGTGCGGATCTGGCTGTGTCTACCTACCCATGGCAGACGATTAGGAAGGGCGCAGTGCGGATCTGGCTGTGTCCACTCACCCACGGCAGACGGGCAGGCAAGGCGTAGTGTGGATATGGCTGTGTGCACTCACCCACGGGAGACGGGCAGAGATGGTGCTGTGTGGATATGGCTATGTACACTGACCCACGGCAGACGGGTAGGCAGGGCGCAGTGTGGATCTGGGTGTGTCCACTCACCCACGGGAGACGGGCAAAGAGGGTGCTGTGTGGATCTGCCTATGTACACTGACCCACGTCAGACGGGCAGGCAGGGCGCAGTGCGGATCTGGCTGTGTCCAATCACCCACGGCAGACGGGCAGGCAGGGCGCAGTGCGGATCTGGCTGTGTCCAATCACCCACGGCAGACGGGCAGGCAGGGTGCAGTGAGGATCTGGCTGCGTCCACTCACTCACGGCAGACGGTCAGGCAGGGCGCAGTGCGGATCTGGCTGTGTCCAATCACCCACGAGAGACGGGTAGGCAAGGCGCCGTGTGGATCTGGCTGTGTCCACTCACCCACGGGAGACGGGCAGAGAGGGTGCTGTGTGGATCTGGCTATGTCCACTGACCCACGGCAGACGGGCAGGCTGGGCGCTGTGCGGATCTGGCTGTGTCCACTCACCCACGGGGGACGGGCAGGCAGGGCGCAGTGCGGATCTGGCTGTGTCCACTCACCCATGGGAGATGGGCAGGAAAGGCGCAGTGCGGATCTGGCTGTGTCCACTCACCCACGGGAGACGGGCAGAGAGGTTGCTGTGTGGATCTGGCTATGTCCACAGACCCACGGCAGACGGGCAGGGAGGGCGCAGTGCGGATCTCGCTTTGTCCACTCACCCACGGCCGACGGGCAGGCAGGGCGCAGTGCGGATCTGGCTGTGTCCACTCACCCACGTCAGACGGGCAGGCAGGGCGCAGTGCGGATCTGGCTGTGTCCACTCACCCACGGCAGACGGTAAGGCAAGGCGCAGTGTGGATCTGGCTGTGTCCACTCACCCACGGGAGACGGGCAGAAAGGGCGCTGTGTGGATCTGGCTATGTCCACTGACCCACGGCAAACGGGCAGGCCGGGCGCAGTGCGGATCTCGCGGTGTCCACTCACCCAAGGGAGACGGGCAGGCAGGGTGCAGTGTGGATCTGGCTGTGTCCACTCACCCAAGGGAGACGGGCAGGCAAGGCGCAGTGTGGATCTGGCTGTGTCCACTCACCCACGGGAGAGGGGCAGAGAGGGTGCTGTGTGGTCTGGCTATGTCCACTGACCGACGGCAGAAGGGCAGGCAGGGCGCAGTGCGGATCTGGCTGGGTCCCCTCACCGATGGGTGACGGTCAGGCAGGGCGCAGTGCGGATCTGGCTGTGTCCACTCACCCACGGGAGACGGGCAGTCAGGGCGCAGTGCGGATCAGGCTTTGTCCACTCACACACGGCAGATGGGCAGGCAGGGCGCAGTGCGTATCTGGCTGTGTCCACTCACCCTCGGGAGATGGTCAGACAAGGCGCAGTGTGGATCTGGCTGTGTCCACTCAACCAAGGGAGACGGGCAAGCGGGTGCTGTGTGGATCTCGCTATGTACACTGACCCATGGCAGACGGGCAGGCAGGGCGGTGTGCGGATCTGGCTGTGTCCACTCACCCATGGCAGACGGTCAGGAAGGGCGCAGTGCGGATCTGGCTGTGTCCACTCACCCACGGGAGACCGGCAGGCAGGGTGCAGTGTGGAACTGGCTGTGTCCACTCACCCACGGGAGACGGGCAGGCAAGGTGCACTGTGGATCTTGCTGTGACCACACACCAACGGGAGATGGGCAGAGAGGGTGCTGTGTGGATCTAGCTATGTCCACTAACCCACGGCAGACGGGCAGGCAGGGCGCAGTGCGGATCTGGCTGTGTTAACTCACCCACGGCAGACGGGCAGGCAGGGCGTAGTGCGGATCTGGCTGTGTCCACTCACCCACGGGAGACGGGTAGGCAAAGCGTAATGTGGATCTGGCTGTGTTAACTCACCCACGGCAGACGGGCAGGCAGGGCGCAGTGCGGATCTGGCTGTGTCCAGTCACCCACGGCAGACGGGCAGGCAGGGCGCAGTGCAGATCTGGCTGTGTCCACTCACCCACGGGAGACGGGCAGAGAGGGTGCTGTGTGGATCTGGCTGTGTCCACTCACCCACGGAAGACGGGCAGGCAGGGTGCAGTGTGGATCTGGCTGTGTCCAGTCACCCACGGGAGACGGGCAGGCAAGGTGCACTGTGGATCTTGCTGTGACCACACACCAACGGGAGACGGGCAGAGAGGGTGCTGTGTGGATCTAGCTATGTCCACTAACCCACGGCAGACGGGCAGGCAGGGCGCAGTGCGGATCTGGCTGTGTCCACTCACCTACGGGAGACGGGTAGGCAAAGCGTAATGTGGATCTGGCTGTGTTAACTCACCCACGGCAGTCGGGCAGGCAGGGCGCAGTGCGGATCTGGCTGTGTCCACTCACCCACGGGAGATGGGCAGGCAAGGCGCAGTGTGGATCTGGCTGTGTCCACTCACCCACGGGAGACGGGCAGAGAGGGTGCTGTGTGGATCTGGCTTTGTCCACTGACCCACGGCAGACGGGCAGGCAGGGCGCAGTGCGGATCTGGCTGTGTCCAGTCACCCACGGCAGACAGGCAGGCAGGGCGCAGTGCAGATCTGGCTGTGTCCACTCACCTACGGGAGACGGGCAGCGAGGGTGCTGTGTGGATCTAGCTATGTCCACTGACCCACGGCAGACGGGCAGGTAGGGCGCGGTGCGGATCTGGCTGTGTTAACTCACCCACGGCAGACGGGCAGGCAGGGCGCAGTGCGGATCTGGCTATGTCCACCTACCCACGGGAGACAGGCAGAGAGGGTGCTGTGTGGATCTGGCTTTGTCCATTGACCCAGAGCAGACGGGCAGGCAGGGCGCACTGTGGATCTGGCTGTGTCCACTCTCCCACGGCAGACGGGCAGGCAAGGCGCAGTGTGGATATGGCTGTGTCCACTCACCCACGGGATACGGGCCTAGAGGGTGCTGTGTGGATCTGGCTATGTACACTTACCCACGGCAGACGCGCAGGCAGGGTGCAGTGCGGATCTGGCTGTGTCCACTCACCCACGGCAGACGGTCAGGCAGGTCGCAGTGCGGATCTGGCGGTGTCCACTCACCCAAGGGAGACGGGCAGGCAGGGCGCAGTGCGGGTCTGGCTGTGTCCACTCTCCCACGGGAGACCGGCAGGCAGGGCGCAGAGCGGATCTGGCTGTGTCCACTCACCCACGGCAGACGGGCAGGCAAGGCGCAGTGCGGATCTGGCTGTGTCCACTCACCCACGGGAGACGGGCAGAGAGGGTGCTGTTTGGATCTGGCTATGTACACTGACCCACAGCAGACGGGCAGGCAGGGCGCAGTGCGGATCTGGCGGTGTCCACTCACCCACGGTAGACGGGCAGGCAGGGCGCAGTGCGGATCTGGCTATGTCAACTCTCCTACGGGAGACGGGCAGGCAGCGCGCAGTGCGGATCTGGCTGTGTCCACTCACACACGGCAGACAGGCAGGCACGGCGCAGTGCGGATCTGGCTGTGTCCACTTACCCATGGGAGAGGGGCAGGCAAGGTGCTGTGTGGATCTGGCTATGTCCACTGACCCACGGCAGACGGGCAGGCAGGGCGCAGTGCGGATCTGGCTGTGTCCAATCACACACGGCAGACGGGAAGGCAGGGCGCAGTGCGGATCTGGTTGTGTGCACTCACCCACGGGAGACGGGCAGGCAAGGCACTGTGTGGATTTGGCTGTGTCCACTCACGCACGGGAGACGGGCAGAGAGGGTGTTGTGTGGATCTGGCAATATCCACTGACCCACGGCAGACGGGCAGGCAGGGCGCAGTGCGGATCTGGCTGTGTCCACTCACCCACGGCAGACGATCTGGCAGGGCGCAATGCGGATCTGGCTGTGTCCAATCACCCACGGCAGATGGGCAGGCAGGGCGCAGTGCGGATCTGGCTGTGTCCACTCACCCACGGCAGACGGTCAGGCAGGGCACAGTGCGGATCTGGCTGTGTCCACTCACCCACGGGAGACGGGTAGGCAAGGCGCAGTGTGGATCTGGCTGTGTCCACTCACCCACGGGAGATGGGCAGAGAGGGTGCTGTGTGGATCTGGCTATGTACACTGACCAACGGCAGACGGGCAGGCAGGGCGCAGTGCGGATCTGGCTGTGTCCACTCACCCACGGGAGACGGGTAGGCAAGGCGCACTGTGGATCTGGCTGTGCCCCTCACCCACGGGAGACGGGCAGAGTGGGTGCTGTGTGGATTTGGCTATGTCCACTGACCTACAACAGACGGGCAGGCAGGGTGCAGTGCGGATCTGGCTGTGTCCAATCACCCACGGCGGACGGTCCGGAAGGGCGTAGTGCAGATCTGGCTGTGTCCACTCACCCACGGGAGACGGGTAGGAAGGTGCAGTGTTGATCTGGCTGTGTCCACTCACCCACGGGAGACGGGCAGAGAGGGTGCTGTGTGGATCTGGCTATGTCCACTGACCCACGGCATAGGGGCAGGCAGGGCGCAGTGTGGATCTGGCTGTGTACACTCACCCACGACAGACGGGCAGGCAGGGTGCAGTGCGGATCTGGCTGTGTCCACTCACCCACGGGAGACGGGCAGGCAAGGCGCAGTGTTGATCTGGCAGTGTCCACTCACCCACGGGATATGGGCAGAGAGGGTGCTGTGTGGATCTGGCTATGTCCACTGACCCTCGGCAGACGGGCAGGCAGGGCGCAGTGCGGATCTGGTTGTGTCCACTCACCCACGGCAGACAGGCAGAGCGCGGTGCGGATCTGGCGGTGTCCACTCACCCACGGGAGACGGGCAGGCAGGGCGCAGTGCGGATCTGGCTATGTCCACTCGTCCACGGGAGACGGGCAGGCAGGGCGCAGTGCGGATATGGCTGTGTCCACTCACACACGGCAGACAGGCAGGGAGGGCGCAGTGCGGATCTGGCTGTGTCCACTCACACATGGGAGACTGGCAGGCAAGGCGCAGTGTGGATTTGGCTGTGTCCACTCACCCACGGGAGACGGGCACAGATGTTGCTGTGTGGATCTGGCTATATCCACTGATCCAGGGCAGACGGGCAGGGAGGGCGCAGTGCAGATCTCGCTGTGTCCACTCACCCACGGGAGACGGGCAGGCAAGGCGCAGTGTGGATCTGGCTGTGTCCACTCACCCACGGGAGACGGGCAGAGAGGGTGCTGTGTGGATCTGACTATGTACACTGACCCACGGCAGACGGGCAGGCAGGGCGCAGTGCGGATCTGGCTGTGTCCAAACACCCACGGCAGACGGGCAGGCAGGGCGCAGTGCGGATCTGGCTGTGTCCACTCACCCATGGGAGACGGGCAGGCAGGGCGCAGTGTGGATCTGGCTGTGTCCACTCACACACGGTAGACGGGCAGAGAGGGTGCTGTGTGGATCTGGCTATGTACACTGACCCACGGCAGACGGCCAGGCAGAGCGCTGTGCTGATCTGGCTGTGTCCACTCACCCACGGCAGACGGTCAGGAAGGGTGCAGTGCGGATCTGGCTGTGTCCACTCACCCACGGCAAACTGGCAGGCAGGGCACAGTGCGGATCTGGCTGTGTCCACTCACCCACGGGAGAGGGGTAGGCAGGGCGCAGTGTGGATCTGGCTGTGTCCACTCACCCACGGGAGACGGGCAGAGAGGGTGCTGTGTGGATCTGGCTATGTCCACTGACCCAGGGCAGACGGGCAGGCAGGGCGCAGTGCGCATCTGGCTGTGTCCCCTCACCCACGGCAGACTGACAGGCAGGGCGCAGTGCGGATTGGCTGTGTCCACTCACCCACGGGAGACGGGCAGAGAGGGTGCTGTGTGGATCTGGCTTTGTCCACTGACCCACAGCAGACGGGCAGGCAGGGCGCAGTGCGTATCTGGCTTTGTCCAGTCACCCACGGCAGACAGGCAGTCAGGGCGCAGTGCGGCTCTGGCTGTGTCCACTCACACACGGCAGACAGGCAGGCAGGGCGCAGTGCGGATCTGGCTGTGTCCACTCACCCATGGGGGACGGGCAGGCAAGGCGCAGTTGGATCTGGCTGTGTCCACTCACCCACGGGAGACGGGCAGAGAGGTTCCTGTGTGGATCTGGCTATGTCCACTGACCCACGGCAGACGGGCAAGCAGGGCGCAGTGCGGATGTGGCTGTGTCCAATCACCCACGGCAGACGGGAAGGCAGGGCGCAATGCGGACCTGGCTGTTTCCACTCACCCACAGGAGACGGGTAGGCAAGGCGCAGTGTGGATCTGGCTGTGTCCACTCACCCACGTGAGATGGGCAGAGAGGGTGCTGTGTTGATCTGGCTGTGTCCACACACCCACGGGAGACGGGTAGGCAAGGCGCAGTGTTGATCTGGCTGTGTCCACTCACCCACGGGAGACGGTCAGAGAGGGTGCTGTGTGGATCTGACTATGTACACTGACCCATGGCAGACGGGCAGGCAGGGCACAGTGCGGATCTGGCTGTGTTCACTCAGCCACGGGAGACGGGCAGGCAGCGCGCAGTGCGGATCTCGCGGTGTCCACTCACCCATGGTAGACGGGCAGGCAGGGCGCAGTGCGGATCTGGCTATGTAAACTCTCCCACGGTAGACGGGCAGGCAGGGCGCAGTGCGGATCTGGCTATGTCAACTCTCCCACGGGAGATGGGCAGGCAGCGCGCAGTGCGGATCTGGCTGTGTCCACTCACACACGGCAGACAGGCAGGCACGGCGCAGTGCGGATCTGGCTGTGTCCACTTACCCATGGGAGAGGGGCAGGCAAGGTGTAGTGTGGATCTGGTTATGTCCACTGACCCACGGCAGACGGGCAGGCAGGGCGCAGTGCGGATCTGGCTGTGTCCAATCACACACGGCAGACGGGAAGGCAGGGCGCAGTGCGGATCTGGTTGTGTGCACTCACCCACGGGTGACGGGCAGGCAAGGCACTGTGTGGATTTGGCTGTGTCCACTCACGCACGGGAGACGGGCAGAGAGGGTGTTGTGTGGATCTGGCAATATCCACTGACCCACGGCAGACGGGCAGGCAGGGCGCAGTGCGGATCTGGCTGTGTCCACTCACCCACGGCAGACGGTCTGGCAGGGCGCAATGCGGATCTGGCTGTGTCCAATCACCCACGGCAGATGGGCAGGCAGGGCGCAGTGCGGATCTGGCTGTGTCCACTCACCCACGGCAGACGGTCAGGCAGGGCACAGTGCGGATCTGGCTGTGTCCACTCACCCACGGGAGACGGGTAGGCAAGGCGGAGTGTGGATCTGGCTGTGTCCAATCACCCACGGGAGATGGGCAGAGAGGGTGCTGTGTGGATCTGGCTATGTACACTGACCAACGGCAGACGGGCAGGCAGGGCGCAGTGCGGATCTGGCGGTTTCCACTCACCCACGGCAGACGGGCAGGCAGGGCACAGTGTGGATCTGGCTGTGTCCACTCACCCACGGGAGACGGGTAGGCAAGGCGCAGTGTGGATCTGGCTGTGTCCACTCAACCACGGGAGAGGGGCAGAAAGGGTGCTGTGTGGATCTGTCTATGTCCACTGACCCACGGCAGACGGGTAGGCAGGGTGCAGTGAGGATCTGGCTATGTCCCCTCACCCACGGCAGACGGTCAGGCAGGGCGCAGTGCGGATCTGGCTGTGTCCACTCACCCACGGGAGACGGGTAGGCAAGGCGAACTGTGGATCTGGCTGTGTCCACTCACCCACGAGAGACGGGCAGAGTGGGTGCTGTGTGGATTTGGCTATGTCCACTGACCTACAACAGACGGGCAGGCAGGGTGCAGTGCGGATCTGGCTGTGTACAATCACCCACGGCAGACGGTCAGGCAGGGCGCAGTGCAGATCTGGCTGTGTCCACTCACCCACGGGAGACGGGTAGGAAGGTGCAGTGTTGATCTGGCTGTGTCCACTCACCCACGGGAGACGGGCAGAGAGGGTGCTGTGTGGATCTGGCTATGTCCACTGACCCACGGCATAGGGGCAGGCAGGGCGCAGTGTGGATCTGGCTGTGTACACTCACCCACGACAGACGGGCAGGCAGGGTGCAGTGCGGATCTGGCTGTGTCCACTCACCCACGGGAGACGGGCAGGCAAGGCGCAGTGTTGATCTGGCAGTGTCCACTCCAGCACGGGATATGGGCAGAGAGGGTGCTGTGTGGATCTGGCTATGTCTACTGACCCACGGCAGACGGGCAGGCAGGGCGCAGTGCGGATCTGGTTGTGTCTACTCACCCACGGCAGACAGTCAGGCAGAGCGCGGTGCGGATCTGGCGGTGTCCACTCACCCACGGGAGACGGGCAGGCAGGGCGCAGTGCGGATCTGGCTATGTCCACTCTCCCACGGGAGACGGGCAGGCAGGGCGCAGTGCGGATCTGGCTGTGTCCACTCACACACGGCAGACAGGCAGGGAGGGCGCAGTGCGGATCTGGCTGTGTCCACTCACACATGGGAGACTGGCAGGCAAGGCGCAGTGTGGATTTGGCTGTGTCCACTCACCCACGGGAGACGGGCACAGATGTGGCTGTGTGGATCTGGCTATGTCCACTGATCCAGGGCAGACGGGCAGGGAGGGCGCAGTGCAGATCTCGCTGTGTCCACTCACCCACGGCAGACGGGCAGGCAGGTCGCAGTGCGGATCTGGCTGTGTCCACTCACCCACGGGAGACGGGCAGGCAAGGCTCAGTGTGGATCTGGCTGTGTCCACTCACCACGCGAGACGGGCAGAGAGGGTGCTGTGTGGATCTGACTATGTACACTGACCCACGGCAGACGGGCAGGCAGGGCGCAATGTGGATCTGGCTGTGTCCACTCACCCACGACAGACGGTCAGGAAGGGCGCAGTGCGGATCTGGCTGTGTCCAAACACCCACGGCAGACGGGCAGGCAGGGCGCAGTGCGGATCTGGCTGTGTCCACTCACCCACGGGAGACGGGCAGGCAGGGCGCAGTGTGGATCTGGCTGTGTCCACTCACACACGGTAGACGGGCAGAGAGGGTGCTGTGTGGATCTGGCTATGTACACTGACCCACGGCAGACGGCCAGGCAGAGCGCTGTGCTGATCTGGCTGTGTCCACTCACCCACGGCAGACAGTCTGGAAGGGTGCAGTGCGGATCTGGCTGTGTCCACTGACCCACGGCAGACGGGCAGGCAGGGCGCAGTGCTGATCTGGCTGTGTCCACTCACCCACGGGAGACGGGCAGGCAAAGCGCAGTGTGGATCTGGCTGTGTCCACTCACCCACGGGAGACGGGCAGAGAGGGTGCCGTGTGGATCTGGCTATGTCCACTGACACACGGCAAACGGGCAGGCCGGGCGCAGTGCGGATCTCGCGGTGTCCACTCACCCAAGGGAGACGGGCAGGCAGGGCGCAGTGCGGATCTGGCTGTGTCCACTCACCCAAGGGAGACGGGCAGGCAAGGCGCAGTGTGGATCTGGCTGTGTCCACTCACCCACGGGAGACGGGCAGAGAGGGTGCTGTGTGGTCTGGATATGTCCACTGACCGACGGCCGAAGGGCAGGCAGGGCGCAGTGCGGATCTGGCTTTGTCCCCTCACCGACGGCAGACGGTCAGGCAGGGCGCAGTGCGGATCTGGCTGTGTCCACTCACCCACGGGAGACGGGCAGGCAGGGCGCAGTGCGTATCTGGCTGTGTCCACTCACCCACGGGAGACGGTCAGACAAGGCGCAGTGTGGATCTGGCTGTGTCCACTCACCCACGGGAGACGGGCAAGCGGGTGCTGTGTGGATCTGGCTATGTACACTGACCCATGGCAGACAGGCAGGCAGGGCGGTGTGCGTATCTGGCTTTGTCCACTCACCCATGGCAGACGGTCAGGAAGGGCGCAGTGCGGATCTGGCTGTGTCCACTCACCCACGGGAGACGGGCAGGCAGGGTGCAGTGTGGATCTGGCTGTGTCCACTCACCCACGGGAGACGGGCAGGCAAGGTGCACTGTGGATCTTGCTGTGACCACACACCAACGGGAGACGGGCAGAGAGGGTGCTGTGTGGATCTAGCTATGTCCACTAACCCACGGCAGATGGGCAGCAGGGCGCAGTGCGGATCTGGCTGTGTTAACTCACCCACAGCAGACGGGCAGGCAGGGCGCAGTGCGGATCTGGCTGTGTCCACTCACCTACGGGAGACGGGTAGGCAAAGCGTAATGTGGATGTGGCTGTGTCCACTAACCCACGGGAGACGGGCAGAGAGGGTGCTGTGTGGATCTGGCTATGTCAACTGACCCACGGCAGACGGGCAGGCAGGGCGCAGTGCGGATCTGGCTGTGTCCACTCACCCACGGGAAACGGGCAGGCAGGGCGCAGTGCGGATCTGGCTGTGTCCACTCACCCACGGGAGACGGGCAGGCAGGGCGCAGTGCGGATCTGGCTGTGTCCACTCACCCACGGGAGACGGGCAGGCAGGGCGCAGTGTGGATCTGGCTGTGTCCACTCACCCACGGGAGACGGGCAGGCAAGTCGCAGTGTGGATCTGGCTGTGTCCACTCACCCACGGGAGACGGGCAGAAAGGGCGCTGTGTGGATCTGGCTATGTCCACTGACCCACGGCACATGGGAAGGCAGGGCGCAGTGCGGATCTGGCTGTGTCCAATCACCCACGGCAGACGGACAGGCAGGGCGCAGTGCGGATCTGGCTGTGTCCACTCACCCACGGCAGACGGTCAGGCAGGGCGTAGTGCGGATATGGCTGTGTCCACTCACCCACGGGAGACGGCCAGGCAAGGCGCACTGAGGATCTGGCTGTGTCCACTCACCCACGGGAGAGAAGCAGGCAGGGCGCAGTGCGGATCTGGCTGTGTCCACTCACCCACGGGAGACGGGCAGAGAGGGTGCTGTGTGGATCTGGCTATGTCCACTGACCCACGGCAGACGGGCAGGCAGGGCGCAGTGCGGATCTGGCTGTGTCCACTCACCCACGGGAGACGGGCAGGCAGGGCGCAGTGCGGATCTGGCTGTGTCCACTCACCCATGGCAGACGGGCAGGCAGGGCGCAGTGTGGTTCTGGCTGTGTCCACTCACCCACGGGAGACGGGCAATCAAGTCGCAGTGCGGATCTGGCTGTGTCCACTCACCCACTGGAGACGGGCAGGCAAGGCGCAGTGTGGATCTGGCTGTGTCCACTCACCCACGGGAGACGGGCAGAGAGTGTGCTGTGTGGATCTGGCTATGTCCACTGACCCACAGCAGACGGGCAGGCAGGGCGTAGTGCGGATCTGGCTGTGTCCCCTCACCTACAGCAGACGGTCAGGCAGGGCGCAGTGCGGATCTGGCTGTGTCCACTCGCCCACGGGAGACGGGCAGGAAGGGCGCAGTGCGGATCTGGCTGTGTCCACTCACCCAAGGCAGACGGGCAGGCAGGGTGCAGTGAGGATCTGCCTGTGTCCCCTCACCCACGGCAGACGGTCAGGCAGGGCGCAGTGCGGATCTTGCTGTGTCCACTCACCCACGATAGACGGGCAGGCAGGGCGCTGTGCGGATCTGGCTTTGTCCCCTCACCGACGGCAGACGGTCAGGCAGGGCGCAGTGCGGATCTGGCTGTGTCCACTCACCCACGGGAGACGGGCAGGCAGGGCGCAGTGCGTATCTGGCTGTGTCCACTCACCCACGGGAGACGGTCAGACAAGGCGCAGTGTGGATCTGGCTGTGTCCACTCACCCACGGGAGACGGGCAAGCGGGTGCTGTGTGGATCTGGCTATGTACACTGACCCATGGCAGACAGGCAGGCAGGGCGGTGTGCGTATCTGGCTTTGTCCACTCACCCATGGCAGACGGTCAGGAAGGGCGCAGTGCGGATCTGGCTGTGTCCACTCACCCACGGGAGACGGGCAGGCAGGGTGCAGTGTGGATCTGGCTGTGTCCACTCACCCACGGGAGACGGGCAGGCAAGGTGCACTGTGGATCTTGCTGTGACCACACACCAACGGGAGACGGGCAGAGAGGGTGCTGTGTGGATCTAGCTATGTCCACTAACCCACGGCAGATGGGCAGCAGGGCGCAGTGCGGATCTGGCTGTGTTAACTCACCCACAGCAGACGGGCAGGCAGGGCGCAGTGCGGATCTGGCTGTGTCCACTCACCTACGGGAGACGGGTAGGCAAAGCGTAATGTGGATGTGGCTGTGTCCACTAACCCACGGGAGACGGGCAGAGAGGGTGCTGTGTGGATCTGGCTATGTCAACTGACCCACGGCAGACGGGCAGGCAGGGCGCAGTGCGGATCTGGCTGTGTCCACTCACCCACGGGAAACGGGCAGGCAGGGCGCAGTGCGGATCTGGCTGTGTCCACTCACCCACGGGAGACGGGCAGGCAGGGCGCAGTGCGGATCTGGCTGTGTCCACTCACCCACGGGAGACGGGCAGGCAGGGCGCAGTGTGGATCTGGCTGTGTCCACTCACCCACGGGAGACGGGCAGGCAAGTCGCAGTGTGGATCTGGCTGTGTCCACTCACCCACGGGAGACGGGCAGAAAGGGCGCTGTGTGGATCTGGCTATGTCCACTGACCCACGGCACATGGGAAGGCAGGGCGCAGTGCGGATCTGGCTGTGTCCAATCACCCACGGCAGACGGACAGGCAGGGCGCAGTGCGGATCTGGCTGTGTCCACTCACCCACGGCAGACGGTCAGGCAGGGCGTAGTGCGGATATGGCTGTGTCCACTCACCCACGGGAGACGGCCAGGCAAGGCGCACTGAGGATCTGGCTGTGTCCACTCACCCACGGGAGAGAAGCAGGCAGGGCGCAGTGCGGATCTGGCTGTGTCCACTCACCCACGGGAGACGGGCAGAGAGGGTGCTGTGTGGATCTGGCTATGTCCACTGACCCACGGCAGACGGGCAGGCAGGGCGCAGTGCGGATCTGGCTGTGTCCACTCACCCACGGGAGACGGGCAGGCAGGGCGCAGTGCGGATCTGGCTGTGTCCACTCACCCATGGCAGACGGGCAGGCAGGGCGCAGTGTGGTTCTGGCTGTGTCCACTCACCCACGGGAGACGGGCAATCAAGTCGCAGTGCGGATCTGGCTGTGTCCACTCACCCACTGGAGACGGGCAGGCAAGGCGCAGTGTGGATCTGGCTGTGTCCACTCACCCACGGGAGACGGGCAGAGAGTGTGCTGTGTGGATCTGGCTATGTCCACTGACCCACAGCAGACGGGCAGGCAGGGCGTAGTGCGGATCTGGCTGTGTCCCCTCACCTACAGCAGACGGTCAGGCAGGGCGCAGTGCGGATCTGGCTGTGTCCACTCGCCCACGGGAGACGGGCAGGAAGGGCGCAGTGCGGATCTGGCTGTGTCCACTCACCCAAGGCAGACGGGCAGGCAGGGTGCAGTGAGGATCTGCCTGTGTCCCCTCACCCACGGCAGACGGTCAGGCAGGGCGCAGTGCGGATCTTGCTGTGTCCACTCACCCACGATAGACGGGCAGGCAGGGCGCTGTGCGGATCTGGCTGTGTCCACTCACCCACGGCAGAAGGTCAGGCAGGGCGCAGTGCGGATCTGGCTGTGTCCATTCACCCACGGGAGACGGGCAGGCAGGGCGCAGTGCGGATCTGGCTGTGTCCACTCACCCACGGGAGACGGGCAGGCAAGGCGCACTGAGGATCTGCCTGTGTCCACTCACCCATGGCTGACGGGCAGGCATTGCGCACATCGGATCTGGCTATGACCACTCACCAACGGGAGATGGGTAGGCAAAGCGTACTGTGGATCTGTGTGTCCACTCACCCACGGGAGACGGGCAGAGAGGTTGCCGTGTGGATCTGGCTATGTCCACTGACCCACGGCAGACGGGTAGGCAGGGTGCAGTGAGGATCTGGCTGTGTCCCCTCACCCACGGCAGACAGGCAGAGCGCGGTGCGGATCTGGCGGTGTCCACTCACCCACGGGAGACGGGCAGGCAGGGCGCAGTGCGGATCTGGCTATGTCCACTCGTCCACGGGAGACGGGCAGGCAGGGCGCAGTGCGGATATGGCTGTGTCCACTCACACACGGCAGACAGGCAGGGAGGGCGCAGTGCGGATCTGGCTGTGTCCACTCACACATGGGAGACTGGCAGGCAAGGCGCAGTGTGGATTTGGCTGTGTCCACTCACCCACGGGAGACGGGCACAGATGTTGCTGTGTGGATCTGGCTATATCCACTGATCCAGGGCAGACGGGCAGGGAGGGCGCAGTGCAGATCTCGCTGTGTCCACTCACCCACGGGAGACGGGCAGGCAAGGCGCAGTGTGGATCTGGCTGTGTCCACTCACCCACGGGAGACGGGCAGAGAGGGTGCTGTGTGGATCTGACTATGTACACTGACCCACGGCAGACGGGCAGGCAGGGCGCAGTGCGGATCTGGCTGTGTCCAAACACCCACGGCAGACGGGCAGGCAGGGCGCAGTGCGGATCTGGCTGTGTCCACTCACCCATGGGAGACGGGCAGGCAGGGCGCAGTGTGGATCTGGCTGTGTCCACTCACACACGGTAGACGGGCAGAGAGGGTGCTGTGTGGATCTGGCTATGTACACTGACCCACGGCAGACGGCCAGGCAGAGCGCTGTGCTGATCTGGCTGTGTCCACTCACCCACGGCAGACGGTCAGGAAGGGTGCAGTGCGGATCTGGCTGTGTCCACTCACCCACGGCAAACTGGCAGGCAGGGCACAGTGCGGATCTGGCTGTGTCCACTCACCCACGGGAGAGGGGTAGGCAGGGCGCAGTGTGGATCTGGCTGTGTCCACTCACCCACGGGAGACGGGCAGAGAGGGTGCTGTGTGGATCTGGCTATGTCCACTGACCCAGGGCAGACGGGCAGGCAGGGCGCAGTGCGCATCTGGCTGTGTCCCCTCATCCACGGCAGACTGTCAGGCAGGGCGCAGTGCGGATTGGCTGTGTCCACTCACCCACGGGAGACGGGCAGAGAGGGTGCTGTGTGGATCTGGCTTTGTCCACTGACCCACAGCAGACGGGCAGGCAGGGCGCAGTGCGTATCTGGCTTTGTCCAGTCACCCACGGCAGACAGGCAGTCAGGGCGCAGTGCGGCTCTGGCTGTGTCCACTCACACACGGCAGACAGGCAGGCAGGGCGCAGTGCGGATCTGGCTGTGTCCACTCACCCATGGGGGACGGGCAGGCAAGGCGCAGTTGGATCTGGCTGTGTCCACTCACCCACGGGAGACGGGCAGAGAGGTTCCTGTGTGGATCTGGCTATGTCCACTGACCCACGGCAGACGGGCAAGCAGGGCGCAGTGCGGATGTGGCTGTGTCCAATCACCCACGGCAGACGGGAAGGCAGGGCGCAATGCGGACCTGGCTGTTTCCACTCACCCACAGGAGACGGTTAGGCAAGGCGCAGTGTGGATCTGGCTATGTAAACTCTCCCACGGTAGACGGGCAGGCAGGGCGCAGTGCGGATCTGGCTATGTAAACTCTCCCACGGTAGACGGGCAGGCAGGGCGCAGTGCGGATCTGGCTATGTCAACTCTCCCACGGGAGATGGGCAGGCAGCGCGCAGTGCGGATCTGGCTGTGTCCACTCACACACGGCAGACAGGCAGGCACGGCGCAGTGCGGATCTGGCTGTGTCCACTTACCCATGGGAGAGGGGCAGGCAAGGTGTAGTGTGGATCTGGTTATGTCCACTGACCCACGGCAGACGGGCAGGCAGGGCGCAGTGCGGATCTGGCTGTGTCCAATCACACACGGCAGACGGGAAGGCAGGGCGCAGTGCGGATCTGGTTGTGTGCACTCACCCACGGGTGACGGGCAGGCAAGGCACTGTGTGGATTTGGCTGTGTCCACTCACGCACGGGAGACGGGCAGAGAGGGTGTTGTGTGGATCTGGCAATATCCACTGACCCACGGCAGACGGGCAGGCAGGGCGCAGTGCGGATCTGGCTGTGTCCACTCACCCACGGCAGACGGTCTGGCAGGGCGCAATGCGGATCTGGCTGTGTCCAATCACCCACGGCAGATGGGCAGGCAGGGCGCAGTGCGGATCTGGCTGTGTCCACTCACCCACGGCAGACGGTCAGGCAGGGCACAGTGCGGATCTGGCTGTGTCCACTCACCCACGGGAGACGGGTAGGCAAGGCGGAGTGTGGATCTGGCTGTGTCCAATCACCCACGGGAGATGGGCAGAGAGGGTGCTGTGTGGATCTGGCTATGTACACTGACCAACGGCAGACGGGCAGGCAGGGCGCAGTGCGGATCTGGCGGTTTCCACTCACCCACGGCAGACGGGCAGGCAGGGCACAGTGTGGATCTGGCTGTGTCCACTCACCCACGGGAGACGGGTAGGCAAGGCGCAGTGTGGATCTGGCTGTGTCCACTCAACCACGGGAGAGGGGCAGAAAGGGTGCTGTGTGGATCTGTCTATGTCCACTGACCCACGGCAGACGGGTAGGCAGGGTGCAGTGAGGATCTGGCTATGTCCCCTCACCCACGGCAGACGGTCAGGCAGGGCGCAGTGCGGATCTGGCTGTGTCCACTCACCCACGGGAGACGGGTAGGCAAGGCGAACTGTGGATCTGGCTGTGTCCACTCACCCACGAGAGACGGGCAGAGTGGGTGCTGTGTGGATTTGGCTATGTCCACTGACCTACAACAGACGGGCAGGCAGGGTGCAGTGCGGATCTGGCTGTGTACAATCACCCACGGCAGACGGTCAGGCAGGGCGCAGTGCAGATCTGGCTGTGTCCACTCACCCACGGGAGACGGGTAGGAAGGTGCAGTGTTGATCTGGCTGTGTCCACTCACCCACGGGAGACGGGCAGAGAGGGTGCTGTGTGGATCTGGCTATGTCCACTGACCCACGGCATAGGGGCAGGCAGGGCGCAGTGTGGATCTGGCTGTGTACACTCACCCACGACAGACGGGCAGGCAGGGTGCAGTGCGGATCTGGCTGTGTCCACTCACCCACGGGAGACGGGCAGGCAAGGCGCAGTGTTGATCTGGCAGTGTCCACTCCAGCACGGGATATGGGCAGAGAGGGTGCTGTGTGGATCTGGCTATGTCTACTGACCCACGGCAGACGGGCAGGCAGGGCGCAGTGCGGATCTGGTTGTGTCTACTCACCCACGGCAGACAGTCAGGCAGAGCGCGGTGCGGATCTGGCGGTGTCCACTCACCCACGGGAGACGGGCAGGCAGGGCGCAGTGCGGATCTGGCTATGTCCACTCTCCCACGGGAGACGGGCAGGCAGGGCGCAGTGCGGATCTGGCTGTGTCCACTCACACACGGCAGACAGGCAGGGAGGGCGCAGTGCGGATCTGGCTGTGTCCACTCACACATGGGAGACTGGCAGGCAAGGCGCAGTGTGGATTTGGCTGTGTCCACTCACCCACGGGAGACGGGCACAGATGTGGCTGTGTGGATCTGGCTATGTCCACTGATCCAGGGCAGACGGGCAGGGAGGGCGCAGTGCAGATCTCGCTGTGTCCACTCACCCACGGCAGACGGGCAGGCAGGTCGCAGTGCGGATCTGGCTGTGTCCACTCACCCACGGGAGACGGGCAGGCAAGGCTCAGTGTGGATCTGGCTGTGTCCACTCACCACGCGAGACGGGCAGAGAGGGTGCTGTGTGGATCTGACTATGTACACTGACCCACGGCAGACGGGCAGGCAGGGCGCAATGTGGATCTGGCTGTGTCCACTCACCCACGACAGACGGTCAGGAAGGGCGCAGTGCGGATCTGGCTGTGTCCAAACACCCACGGCAGACGGGCAGGCAGGGCGCAGTGCGGATCTGGCTGTGTCCACTCACCCACGGGAGACGGGCAGGCAGGGCGCAGTGTGGATCTGGCTGTGTCCACTCACACACGGTAGACGGGCAGAGAGGGTGCTGTGTGGATCTGGCTATGTACACTGACCCACGGCAGACGGCCAGGCAGAGCGCTGTGCTGATCTGGCTGTGTCCACTCACCCACGGCAGACAGTCTGGAAGGGTGCAGTGCGGATCTGGCTGTGTCCACTGACCCACGGCAGACGGGCAGGCAGGGCGCAGTGCTGATCTGGCTGTGTCCACTCACCCACGGGAGACGGGCAGGCAAAGCGCAGTGTGGATCTGGCTGTGTCCACTCACCCACGGGAGACGGGCAGAGAGGGTGCCGTGTGGATCTGGCTATGTCCACTGACACACGGCAAACGGGCAGGCCGGGCGCAGTGCGGATCTCGCGGTGTCCACTCACCCAAGGGAGACGGGCAGGCAGGGCGCAGTGCGGATCTGGCTGTGTCCACTCACCCAAGGGAGACGGGCAGGCAAGGCGCAGTGTGGATCTGGCTGTGTCCACTCACCCACGGGAGACGGGCAGAGAGGGTGCTGTGTGGTCTGGATATGTCCACTGACCGACGGCCGAAGGGCAGGCAGGGCGCAGTGCGGATCTGGCTTTGTCCCCTCACCGACGGCAGACGGTCAGGCAGGGCGCAGTGCGGATCTGGCTGTGTCCACTCACCCACGGGAGACGGGCAGGCAGGGCGCAGTGCGTATCTGGCTGTGTCCACTCACCCACGGGAGACGGTCAGACAAGGCGCAGTGTGGATCTGGCTGTGTCCACTCACCCACGGGAGACGGGCAAGCGGGTGCTGTGTGGATCTGGCTATGTACACTGACCCATGGCAGACAGGCAGGCAGGGCGGTGTGCGTATCTGGCTTTGTCCACTCACCCATGGCAGACGGTCAGGAAGGGCGCAGTGCGGATCTGGCTGTGTCCACTCACCCACGGGAGACGGGCAGGCAGGGTGCAGTGTGGATCTGGCTGTGTCCACTCACCCACGGGAGACGGGCAGGCAAGGTGCACTGTGGATCTTGCTGTGACCACACACCAACGGGAGACGGGCAGAGAGGGTGCTGTGTGGATCTAGCTATGTCCACTAACCCACGGCAGATGGGCAGCAGGGCGCAGTGCGGATCTGGCTGTGTTAACTCACCCACAGCAGACGGGCAGGCAGGGCGCAGTGCGGATCTGGCTGTGTCCACTCACCTACGGGAGACGGGTAGGCAAAGCGTAATGTGGATGTGGCTGTGTCCACTAACCCACGGGAGACGGGCAGAGAGGGTGCTGTGTGGATCTGGCTATGTCAACTGACCCACGGCAGACGGGCAGGCAGGGCGCAGTGCGGATCTGGCTGTGTCCACTCACCCACGGGAAACGGGCAGGCAGGGCGCAGTGCGGATCTGGCTGTGTCCACTCACCCACGGGAGACGGGCAGGCAGGGCGCAGTGCGGATCTGGCTGTGTCCACTCACCCACGGGAGACGGGCAGGCAGGGCGCAGTGTGGATCTGGCTGTGTCCACTCACCCACGGGAGACGGGCAGGCAAGTCGCAGTGTGGATCTGGCTGTGTCCACTCACCCACGGGAGACGGGCAGAAAGGGCGCTGTGTGGATCTGGCTATGTCCACTGACCCACGGCACATGGGAAGGCAGGGCGCAGTGCGGATCTGGCTGTGTCCAATCACCCACGGCAGACGGACAGGCAGGGCGCAGTGCGGATCTGGCTGTGTCCACTCACCCACGGCAGACGGTCAGGCAGGGCGTAGTGCGGATATGGCTGTGTCCACTCACCCACGGGAGACGGCCAGGCAAGGCGCACTGAGGATCTGGCTGTGTCCACTCACCCACGGGAGAGAAGCAGGCAGGGCGCAGTGCGGATCTGGCTGTGTCCACTCACCCACGGGAGACGGGCAGAGAGGGTGCTGTGTGGATCTGGCTATGTCCACTGACCCACGGCAGACGGGCAGGCAGGGCGCAGTGCGGATCTGGCTGTGTCCACTCACCCACGGGAGACGGGCAGGCAGGGCGCAGTGCGGATCTGGCTGTGTCCACTCACCCATGGCAGACGGGCAGGCAGGGCGCAGTGTGGTTCTGGCTGTGTCCACTCACCCACGGGAGACGGGCAATCAAGTCGCAGTGCGGATCTGGCTGTGTCCACTCACCCACTGGAGACGGGCAGGCAAGGCGCAGTGTGGATCTGGCTGTGTCCACTCACCCACGGGAGACGGGCAGAGAGTGTGCTGTGTGGATCTGGCTATGTCCACTGACCCACAGCAGACGGGCAGGCAGGGCGTAGTGCGGATCTGGCTGTGTCCCCTCACCTACAGCAGACGGTCAGGCAGGGCGCAGTGCGGATCTGGCTGTGTCCACTCGCCCACGGGAGACGGGCAGGAAGGGCGCAGTGCGGATCTGGCTGTGTCCACTCACCCAAGGCAGACGGGCAGGCAGGGTGCAGTGAGGATCTGCCTGTGTCCCCTCACCCACGGCAGACGGTCAGGCAGGGCGCAGTGCGGATCTTGCTGTGTCCACTCACCCACGATAGACGGGCAGGCAGGGCGCTGTGCGGATCTGGCTGTGTCCACTCACCCACGGCAGAAGGTCAGGCAGGGCGCAGTGCGGATCTGGCTGTGTCCATTCACCCACGGGAGACGGGCAGGCAGGGCGCAGTGCGGATCTGGCTGTGTCCACTCACCCACGGGAGACGGGCAGGCAAGGCGCACTGAGGATCTGCCTGTGTCCACTCACCCATGGCTGACGGGCAGGCAGTGCGCACTTCGGATCTGGCTATGACCACTCACCAACGGGAGATGGGTAGGCAAAGCGTACTGTGGATCTGTGTGTCCACTCACCCACGGGAGACGGGCAGAGAGGTTGCCGTGTGGATCTGGCTATGTCCACTGACCCACGGCAGACGGGTAGGCAGGGTGCAGTGAGGATCTGGCTGTGTCCCCTCACCCACGGCAGACGGTCAGGCAGGGCGCAGTGCTGATCTGGCTGTGTCCACTCACCCACGGGAGACGGGTAGGCAAGGCGCACTGTGGATCTGGCTGTGTCCACTCACCCACGGGAGACGGGCAGAGTGGGTGCTGTGTGGATTTGGCTATGTCCACTGACCCACGACAGACGGGCAGGCAGGGTGCAGTGCGGATCTGGCTGTGTCCAATCACCAACAGCGAACGGTCAGGCAGGGCGCAGTGCGGATCTGGCTGTGTCCACTCACCAACGGGAGACGGGTAGACAAGGCGCAGTGTTGATCTGGTTGTGTCCACTCACCCACGGGAGACGGGCAGAGAGGGTGCTGTGTGGATCTGGCTATGTCCACTGACCCACGGCAGAGGGGCAGGCAGGGCGCAGAGTGGATCTGGCTGTGTCCACTCACCAACGACAGACGGGCAGGCAGGGCGCAGTACGGATCTGGCTGTGTCCACTCACCCACGGGAGACGGGCAGTCAAGGCGCAGTGTTGATCTGGCAGTGTCCACTCACCCACGGGATATGGGCAGAGAGGGTGCTGTGTGGATCTGGCAATGTCCACTGACCCACGGCAGATGGGCAGGCAGGGCGCAGTGAGGATCTGGCTGTGTCCAATCACCCACGGCAGACGGGAAGGCAGGGCGCAGTGCAGATCTGGCAGTGTCCACTCACCCACGGGAGAGGCGTAGAGAGGGTGCTGTGTGGATCTGGCTTTGTCCACTGACCCACGGCAGACGGGCAGGCAGGGCGCAGTACGGATCTGGCTGTGTCCACTCACCCACGGGATACGGGCAGGTAAGGCGCAGTGTGGATCTGGCTGTGTTCACTCACCAACGGGATACGGGCAGAGAGGGTGCTGTGTGGATCTGGCTATGTACACTGACCCACGGCAGACGGGCAAGCAGGGCGGTGTGCGGATCTGGCTATGTACACTGACCCACGGCAGACGGGCAGGCTGGGCGCAGTGCGGATCTGGCTGTGTCCACTCACCCACAGCAGACGTTCAGGAAGGGCGCAGTGCGGATCTGGCTGTGTCCACTCACCCATGGGTGACGGGCAGGCAGGGCGCAGTGCGGATCTGACTGTGTCTACACACTCACGGCAGACGAATAGGCAGGGCGCACTGCGGATCTGGCTGTGTCCACTCACCCACGGGAGACGGGCAGTCAAGGCGCAGTGTGGATCTGGCTGTGTCCACTCACCCACGGGAGACGTGCAGAGAGGGTGCTGTGTTGATCTGGCTATGTACACTGACCCATGGCAGACGTGCCGGCAGGGCGCAGTGCGGATCTGGCTGTGTCCACTCACCCACGGCAGACGGGCAGGCAGGGGGCAGTGCGGATCTGGCTGTGTCCAATCACCCACGGCAGACGGGCAGGCAGGGCGCAGTGAGGATCTGGCTGTGTCCACTCACCCACGGCAAACGGTCAGGCAGGGCGCAGTGCGGATCTGGCTGTGTCCACTCACCCATGGGAGAAGGGTAGTCAAGGCGCAGTGTGGATCTGTCTGTGTCCACTGACCCACGCAGACGGGTAGGCAGGGCGCAGTGCGGATCTGGCTGTGTCCACACACCCACAGCAGACGTTCAGGAAGGGCGCTTTGCGGATCTGGCTGTGTCCACTCACCCATGGGTGACGGGCAGGCAGGGCGCAGTGCGGATCTGACTGTGTCTACTCACTCACGGCAGACGAATAGACAGGGCGCACTGCGGATCTGGCTGTGTCCACTCACCCACGGGAGACGGGCAGGCAAGGCGCAGTGTGGATCTGGCTGTGTCCACTCACCCACGGGAGACGTGCAGAGAGGGTGCTGTGTTGATCTGGCTATGTACACTGACCCATGGCAGACGTGCCGGCAGGGCGCAGTGCGGATCTGGCTGTGTCCACTCACCCACGGCAGACGGGCAGGCAGGGGGCAGTGCGGATCTGGCTGTGTCCAATCACCCACGGCAGACGGGCAGGCAGGGCGCAGTGAGGATCTGGCTGTGTCCACTCACCCACGGCAAACGGTCAGGCAGGGCGCAGTGCGGATCTGGCTGTGTCCACTCACCCACGGGAGATGGGTAGGCAAGGCGCCGTGTGGATCTGGCTGTGTCCAATCACCCACGGGAGACGGGCAGAGAGGGTGCTGTGTGGATTTGCCTATGTCCACTGACCCACGGAAGACGGGCAGGCAGGGCGCAGTGCGGATCTGGCTGTGTCCACTCACCCATGACAGACGTTCAGGAAGGGCGCAGTGCAGATCTGGCTGTGTCCACTCACCCATGGGTGACGGGCAGGCAGGGCACAGTGCGGGTCTGGCTGTGTCTACTCACCCACGGCAGACGAATAGGCAGGGCGCAGTGCGGATCTGGCTGTGTCCACTCACCCACGGCAGACGGTCAGGCAGGGCGCAGTGCGGATCTGGCTGTGTCCACTCACCCACGGGAGATGGGTAGGCAAGGCGCCGTGTGGATCTGGCTGTGTCCACTAACCCACGGGAGACGGGCAGAGAGGGTGCTGTGTGGATCTGGCTATGTCCACTGACCCACGGCAGACGGGCAGGCAGGGCTCAGTGCGGATCTGGCTGTGTCCACTCACCCACGGGAGACGGGCAGGCAGGGCGCAGTGCGGATCTGGCTGTGTCCACTCACCCACGGGAGACGGGCAGGCAGGGCGCAGTGCGGATCTGGCTGTGTCCACTCACCCACGGGAGACGGGCAGGCAGGGCGCAGTGTGGATCTGGCTGTGTCCACTCACCCACGGGAGACGGGCAAGCAAGTCGCAGTGTGGATCTGGCTGTGTGCACTCACCCACGGGAGACGGGCAGAAAGGGCGCTGTGTGGATCTGGCTATGTCCACTGACCCACGGCACATGGGAAGGCAGGGCGCAGTGCGGATCTGGCTGTGTCCAATCACCCACGGCAGACGGGCAGGCAGGGCGCAGTGCGGATCTGGCTGTGTCCACTCACCCACGGCAGACGGTCAGGCAGGGCGCAGTGCGGATATGGCTGTGTCCACTCACCCACGGGAGACGGCCAGGCAAGGCGCACTGAGGATCTGGCTGTGTCCACTCACCCACGGCAGAGAAGCAGGCAGGGCGCAGTGCGGATCTGGCTGTGTCCACTCACCCACGGGAGACGGGCAGAGAGGGTGCTGTGTGGATCTGGCTATGTCCACTGACCCACGGCAGACGGGCAGGCAGGGCGCAGTGCGGATCTGGCTGTGTCCACTCACCCACGGGAGACGGGCAGGCAGGGCGCAGTGCGGATCTGGCTGTGTCCACTCACCCATGGCAGACGGGCAGGCAGGGCGCAGTGTGGTTCTGGCTGTGTCCACTCACCCACGGGAGACGGGCAGCCAAGTCGCAGTGCGGATCTGGCTGTGTCCACTCACCTACTGGAGACGGGCAGGCAAGGCGCAGTGTGGATCTGGCTGTGTCCACTCACCCACAAGAGACGGGCAGAGAGTGTGCTGTGTAGATCTGGCTATGTCCACTGACCCACAGCAGACGGGCAGGCAGGGCGTAGTGATGATCTGGCTGTGTCCACTCACCAACGACAGACGGGCAGGCAGGGCGCAGTACGGATCTGGCTGTGTCCACTCACCCACGGGAGACGGGCAGGCAAGGCGCAGTGTTGATCTGGCAGTGTCCACTCACCCACAGGAGACGGGCAGGCATGGCGCAGTGCGGATCTGGCTATGTCCACTCTTTCACTGGAGACGGGCAGGCAGGGCGCACTGCGGATCTGACTGTGTTCACTCACACACGGCAGACAGGCAGGGAGGGCGCAGTGCGGATCTGCCTGTGTCCACTCACCCATGGGAGACTGGCAGGCAAGGCGCAGTGCGGATCTGGCTGTGTCCACTCACCCACGGCAGACGGTCAGGCAGGGCGCAGTGCGGATCTGGCGGTGTCCACTCACCCACGGGAGATGGGCAGGCAGGGCGCAGTGCGGATCTGGCTATGTCCACTCTTTCACTGGAGACGGGCAGGCAGGGCGCAGTGAGGATCTGACTGTGTCCACTCACACACGGCAGACAGGCAGGGAGGGCGCAGGGCGGATCTGCCTGTGTCCACTCACCCATGGGTGACGGGCAGGCAGGGCGCAGTGCGGATCTGACTGTGTCTACTCACTCATGGCAGACGGTCAGGCAGGGCGCAGTGCGGATCTGGCTGTGTCCACTCACCCACGGGAGATGGGTAGGCAAGGCGCCGTGTGGATCTGGCTGTGTCCACTAACCCAAGGGAGACGGGCAGAGAGGGTGCTGTGTGGATCTGGCTATGTCCACTGACCCACGGCAGACGGGCAGGCAGGGCGCAGTGCGGATCTGGCTGTGTCCACTCACCCACGGGAGACGGGCAGGCAGGGCGCAGTGCGCATCTGGCTGTGTCCACTCACCCACGGGAGACGGGCAGGCAGGGCGCAGTGCGGATCTGGCTGTGTCCACTCACCCACGGGAGACGGGCAGGCAGGGCGCAGTGTGGATCTGGCTGTGTCCACTCACCCACGGGAGACGGGCAGGCAAGTCGCAGTGTGGATCTGGCTGTGTCCACTCACCCACGGGAGACGGGCAGAAAGGGCGCAGTGTGGATCTGGCTATGTCCACTGACCCACGGCACATGGGAAGGCAGGGCGCAGTGCGGATATGGCTGTGTCCAATCACCCACGGCAGACGGGCAGGCAGGGCGCAGTGCGGATCTGGCTGTGTCCACTCACCCACGGCAGACGGTCAGGCAGGGCGCAGTGCGGATATGGCTGTGTCCACTCACCCACGGGAGACGGCCAGGCAAGGCGCACTGAGGATCTGGCTGTGTCCACTCACCCACGGCAGAGAAGCAGGCAGGGCGCACTGCGGATCTGGCTGTGTCCACTCACCCACGGGAGACGGGCAGAGAGGGTGCTGTGTGGATCTGGATATGTCCACTGACCCACGGCAGACGGGCAGGCAGGGCGCAGTGAGGATCTGGCTATGTCCACTCACCCACGGGAGACGGGCAGGCAGGGCGCAGTGCGGATCTGGCTGTGTCCACTCACCCATGGCAGACAGGCAGGCAGGGCACAGTGTGGTTCTGGCTGTGTCCACTCACCCACGGGAGACGGGCAGGCTAGTCGCAGTGCGGATCTGGCTGTGTCCACTCACCCACTGGAGACGGGGAGGCAAGGCGCAGTGTGGATCTGGCTGTGTCCACTCACCCACGGGAGACGGGCAGAGAGTGTGCTGTGTGGATCTGGCTATGTCCACTGACCCAAAGCAGACGGGCAGGCAGGGCGTAGTGCGGATCTGGCTGTGTCCCCTCACATACAGCAGACGGTCAGGCAGGGCGAAGTGCGGATCTGGCTGTGTCCACTCGCCCACGGGAGACGGACAGGCAGGGCGCAGTGCGGATCTGGCTGTGTCCACTCACCCACGGCAGACGGGCAGGCAGGGCGCAGTGCGGATCTGGCTGTGTCCACTCACCCACGGCAGACGGTCAGGCAGGGCGCAGTGCGGATCTGGCTGTGTCCACTCACCCATGGGAGATGGGCAGGCAGGGCGCTGTGCGGATCTGGCTGTGTCCACTCACCCACGCCAGAAGGTCAGGCAGGGCGCAGTGTGGATGTGGCTGTGTCCACTCACCAACGGGAGACGGGCAGGCAGGGCGCTGTGCGGATATGGCTGTGTCCACTCACCCACGGGAGACGGGCAGGCAAGGCGCACGGAGGATCTGGCTGTGTCCACTCACCCACGGCTGACGGGCAGGCAGGGCGCACTTCGGATCTGGCTATGACCACTCACCAACGGGAGACGGGTAGGCAAAGCGTACTGTGGATCTGTGTGTCCACTCACCCACGGGAGACCGGCAGAGAGGTTGCCGTGTGGATCTGGCTATGTCCACTGACCCACGGCAGACGGGTAGGCAGGGTGCAGTGAGGATCTGGCTGTGTCCCCTCACCCACGGCAGACGGTCAGGAAGGGCGCAGTGCTGATCTGGCTGTGTCCACTCACCCACGGGAGACGGGTAGGCAAGGCGCACTGTGGATCTGGCTGTGTCCACTCACCCACGGGAGACGGGCAGAGTGGGTGCTGTGTGGATTTGGGTATGTCCACTGACCCACGACAGACGGGCAGGCAGGGTGCAGTGCGGATCTGGCTGTGTCCAATCACCAACGGCGAACGGTCAGGCAGGGCGCAGTGCGGATCTGGCTGTGTCCACTCACCAACGGGAGACGGGTAGGCAAGGCGCAGTGTTGATCTGGCTGTGTCCACTCACACACGGGAGACGGGCAGAGAGGGTGCTGTGTGGATCTGGCTATGTCCACTGACCCACGGCAGAGGGGCAGGCAGGGCGCAGTGTGGATCTGGCTGTGTCCACTCACCAACGACAGACGGGCAGCCAGGGTGCAGTGCGGATCTGGCTGTGTCCACTCACCCACGAGAGACGGGCAGGCAAGGCGAAGTGTTGATCTGGCAGTGTCCACTCACCCACAAGATATGGGCAGAAAGGGTGCTGTGTGGATCTGGCTATGTCCACTGACCCACGGCAGATGGGCAGGCAGGGCACAGTGAGGATCTGGCTGTGACCAATCACCCACGGCAGATGGGCAGGCAATGTCCACTGTGGATCTTGCTGTGAACACACACCCACGGGAGACGGGCAGAGAGGGTGCTGTGTGGATCTAGCTATGTCCACTAACCCACGGCAGACGGGCAGGCAGGGCACAGTGCGGATCTGGCTGTGTTAACTCTCCCACGGCAGACGGGCAGGCAGGGCGCAGTGCGGATTTGGTGTGTCCACTCACCCACGGGAGACGGGTAGGCAAAGCGTAGTGTGGATCTGGCTGTGTTAACTCACCCACGGCAGACGGGCAGGCAGGGCGCAGTGCGGATCTGGCTGTGTCCACTCACCCACGGGAGACGGGCAGGCAAGGCGCAGTGTGGATCTGGCTGTGTCCACTCACCCACGGGAGACGGGCAGAGAGGGTGCTGTGTGGTTCTGGCTTTGTCCACTGACCCACGGCAGACGGGCAGGCAGGGCGCAGTGCGGATCTGGCTGTGTCCAGTCACCCACTGCAGACGGGAAGGCAGGGCGCAGTGCAGATCTGGCTGTGTCCACTCACCCACGGGAGACGGGCAGAGACGGGGCTGTGTGGATCTGGCTATGTACACTGACCCACGGCAGACGGTCAGGCAGGGCGCAGTGCGGATCTGACTGTGTCCACTCACCCACGGCAGAAGGTCAGGCAGTGCGCAGTGCGGATCTGGCTGTGTCCACTCACCCACGGGAGACAGGTAGGCAAGGCGCAGTGTGGATCTGGCTGTGTCCACTCACCCACGGGAGACGGGCAGAGAGGGTGCTGTCCGGATCTGGCTATGTACACTGACCCACGGCAGACGGGCAGGCAGGGCGCAGTGCGGATGTGGCTGTGTCCAATCACCACGGGAGATGGGTAGGCAAGGCGAGTGTGGATCTGGCTGTGTCCACTCACCCACGGGAGACGGGCAGAGAGGGTGCTGGGTTGATCTGGCTGTGTCCACACACCCACGGGAGACGGGCAGGCAAGGCGCAGTGTGGATATTGCTGTGTCCACTCACCCACGTCAGACGGGCAGAGAGGGTGCTGTGTGGATCTGGCTATGTCCACTGACCCACGGCAGATGGGCAGGCAGGGCGCAGTGTGGATCTGGCTGTGTCCACTCACCCACGACAGACGGGCAGGCAGGGCGCAGTGCGGATCTGGCTGTGTCCACTAACCCACGGCAGACGGGCAGGCAGTGCGCAGTGCGGATCTGGCTGTGTCCACTCACTCATGGGAGACGGGCAGGCTTGGCGCGGTGTGGATCTGGCTGTGTCCACACTCCCACGGGAGACGGGCAGGCAAGGCGCACTGTGGATCTGGCTGTGTCCACTCACCCACGGCAGACGGGCAGGCAGGGCGCAGTGCGGATCTGGCTGTTTCCACTCACCCACGGGAGACGGGCAGAGAGGGTGCTATGTGGATCTAGCTATGTCCACTGACCCACGGCACACGGGCAGGCAGGGCGCAGTGCGGATCTGGCTGTGTCCCCTCACCCACGGCAGACGGTCAGGCAGGGTGCAGTGTGGAATTGGCTGTGTCCACTCACCCACGGGGGACAAGTAGCAAGGCACAGTGTGGATCTGGCTGTGTCCACTCACCCACGGGAGACGGGCAGAGAGGGTCCTGTGAGGATCTGGTTATGTCCACTGACCCACGGCAGACTGCAAGCAGGGCGCAGGCGGATGTGGCTGTGTCCACTCACCCACGGCAGACGGGCAGGCAGGGCGCAGTGCGGATCTGGCTGTGTCCACTCACCCACGGAAGACGGGCAGGCAGAGCGCAGTGCGGATCTGGCTGTGTCCAAACACCCACGGCAGACGGGCAGGCAGGGCGCAGTGCGGATCTGGCTGTGTCCACTCACCCACGGGAGACGGGCAGGCAGGGCGCAGTGTGGATCTGGCTGTGTCCACTCACACACGGTAGACGGGCAGAGAGGGTTCTGTGTGGATCTGGCTATGTACACTGAACCACGGCAGACGGCCAGGCAGAGCGCTGTGCGGATCTGGCTATGTCCACTCACCCACGGCAGACGGTCAGGAAGGGTGCAGTGCGGATCTGGCTGTGTCCACTCACCCACGGCAGACGGGCAGGCAGGGCACAGTGCGGATCTGGCTGTGTCCACTCACCCACGGGAGACGGGTAGGCAAGGCGCAGTGTGGATCTGGCTGTGTCCACTCAGCCACGGGAGACGGGCAGAGAGGGTGCTGTGTGGATCTGGCTATGTCCACTGACCCACGACAGACGGGCAGGCAGGGTGCAGTGCGGATCTGGCTGTGTCCACTCACCCACGGGAGACGGGCAGAGAGGGTGCTGTGTGGATCTGGCAATTTCTACTGACCCACGCCAGACGGGCAGGAAGGGCGCAGTGCGGATCTGGCTGTGTCCACTCACCCACGGCAGATGGTCAGGCAGGGCGCAGTGCGGATCTGGCTGTGTCCACTCACCAACGGGAGACGGGCAGGCAGTGCGCAGTGCGGATCTGGCTGTGTCCACTCACCCACGGAAGACGGGCAGGCAGGGCGCAGTGCGGATCCGGCTGTGTCCACTCTCCCACGGCAGATGGGCAGGCAGGGCGCAGTGCGGATCTGTCTGTGTCCACTCACCCACGGGAGACGGGCAGAGAGTGTGCTGTGTGGATCTGGCTATGTCCACTGACCCACGGCAGACGGGCAGACAGGGCGCAGTGCGGATCTGGCTGTGTCCACTCACCCACGGGAGACGGGCAGAGAGGGTGCTGTGTGGATCTGGCTATGTCCACTGACCCACGGCAGACGGGCCGACAGAGTGCAGTGCGGATCTGGCTGTGTCCACTCACCCACGGGAGACAGGCAGGCAAGGCGCAGTGTGGATCTGGCTGTGTCAACTCACCCACGGGAGATGGGCAGAGAGGGTGCCGTGTGGATCTGGCTATGTCCACTGACCCACGGCATACGGGCAAGCAGGGCGCAGTGCGGATCGGGCTTTCTCCTCTCACCCACGGCAGACGTTCAGACAGGGCGCAGTGAGGATCTGGCTTTGTCCTCTCACCCACGGGAGACGGGCAGGCAGGGCGAAGTGCGGATCTGGCTGTGTCCACTCACCCACCGCAGTCGGGCAGGCAGGGCGCAGTACGGATTTGACTGTGTCCACTCACCCACGGGAGACGGGCAGAAAGGGCGCTGTGTGGATCTGGCTATGTCCACTGACCCACGGCAGACGGGCAGGCAGGGCGCAGTGTGGATCTGGCTGTGTCCACTCACCCACGGCAGACAGTCAGGCAGGGCGCAGTGCGGATCTTGCTGTGTCCACTAACCCACGGGAGACGGGTAGGCAAGGCGCAGTGTGGATCTGTCTGTGTCCACTCACCCACGGGAGACGGGTAGGCAAGGCGCAGTGTGTATCTGGCTGTTTCCAATCACCCACGGGAGACGGGGAGAGAGGGTGCTGTGTGGATCTGGCTATGTCCACTGACCCACGGCAGACGGGCAGGCAGGGCGCAGTGCGGATCTGGATGTGTCCGCTCAACCACGGCAGATGGTCAGGCAGAGCGCAATCTGGATCTGGCAGTGTCCACTCACCCACGGGAGACGGGCAGGCAGGGCGCAGTGCGGATTTGGCTGTGTCCACTCACCCACTCGAGACGGGCAGGCAGGGCGCAGTGCGGATCTGGCTGTGTCCACTCACCCACGGGAGACGGGCAGGAAGGGCGCAGTGCGGATCTGGCTGTGTCCAATCACCCACGGCAGACGGGCAGGCAGGGCGCAGTGCGGATATGGCTGTGTCCACTCACCCACGGGAGACGGGCAGGTAAGGCGCATTGTGGATCTGGCTGTGTCCACTCACCCACGGCAGACTGGCAGGCAGGGCGCAGTGCGGACCTGGCTGTTTCCACTCACCCACGGGAGACGGGTATGCAAAGCGCAGTGTGGATCTGGCTGTGTCCACTCACCCACGGGAGACGGGCAGGCAAGGCGCAGTGTGGATCTTGCTGTGTCCACTCACCCACGGGAGACAGGCAGAGAGGGTGCTGTGTGGATCTGGCTATGTCCACTGACCCACGGCAGATGGGCAGGCAGGGCGCAGTGCGGATCTGGCTGTGTCCAATCACCCACGGCAGACGGGCAGGCAGGGCGCACTGCGGATCTGGCTGTGTCCACTCACCCATGGGAGACGGGCAGGCAAGCCGCAGTGTGAATCTGGCTGTGTCCACTCACCGACGGGAGACGGGCAAAGAGGGTGCTGTGTGGATCTGGCTATGTACACTGACCCACGGCAGACGGGCAGGCAGGGCGGTGTGCGGATCTGGCTGTGTTAACTCACCCACGGCAGACGGGCATGCAGGGCGCAGTGCGGATCTGGCTCTGTCTACTCACCCACGGGAGACGGGCAGGCAAGGCGCAGTGCGGATCTGGCTCTGTCCACTCTCCCACAAGAGTCGGGCAGGCAGGGCGCAGTGCGGATCTGGCTGTGTCCACTCACACACAGCAGACAGGCAGGCAGGGCGCAGTGCTGATCTGGCTGTGTCCACTCACCCATGGGAGACGGGCAGGCAAGCCGCAGTGTGAATCTGGCTGTGTCCACTCACCGACGGGAGACGGGCAAAGAGGGTGCTGTGTGGATCTGGCTATGTCCATTGACCCACGGTAGACGGGCAGGCAGGGCGCAGTGCGGATCTCGCTGTGTCCACTCACCCATGACACACGGGCAGGCAGGGCGCAGTGGAGCTCTGGCTGTGTACATTCACCCACCGGAGACGGGCAGGCAAGGCGCAGTGTGGATCTGGCTGTGTCCACTCACCCACGGGAGACGGGCAGAGAGGGTGCTGTGTGGATCTGGCTATGTCCACTGACCCATGGCAGACGGGCAGGCAGGGCGCAGTGCAGATCTGGCTGTGTCCACTCACCAACGGCAGACGGTCATGCAGGGCGCAGTGCGGAACTGGCTGTGTCCACTCACCCACGGGAGACGGGCAGGCAAGGCGCAGTGTGGATCTGGCTTTGTCCAATCACCCACGGGAGACGGGTAGAGAGGGTGCTGTGTGGATCTGGCTATGTACACTGACCCACGGCAGACGGGCAGGCAGGGCGCAGTGCGCATCTGGCTGTGTCCACTCACCCACGGCAGCTGGTCAGGCAGGGAGCAGTGCGGATCTGGCGGTGTCCACTCACCCACGGGAGACGGGCAGGCAGGGCGCAGTGCGTATCTGGCTGTGTCCACTCTCCCACGGGAGACGGGCAGGCAGGGCGCAGTGCGGATCTATCTGTGTCCACTCACCCATGGGAGACGGGCAGAGAGGGTGTTATGTGGATCTGGCTATGTCCACTGACTCACGGCAGACGGGCAGGCAGGGCGCAGTGCGGATCTGGCTGTGTCCACTCACCCAAGACAGACGGGCAGGCAGGGCGCAGTACAGATCTGGCTATGTCCACTCACCCATCGGAGACGGGCAGGCAAGGCGCAGTGTGGATCTGGCTGTGTACACTCACCCACGGGAGACGGGCAGAGAGGGTGCTGTGTGGATCTTGTTATGTCCACTGACCCACGGCAGACGGGCAAGGAGGGCGCAGTGCGGATCTCGCTGTGTCCACTCTCCCACGGCAGACGGGCAGGCAGGGCGCAGTGCGGATCTGGCTGTTTACACTCACCCACGGGAGACGGGCAGCGAAAGCGCAGTGTGGATCTGGCTGTGTCCACTCACCCATGGCAGACGGACAGAAAGGGTGATGTGTGGATCTGACTATGTACACTGACCGACGGCAGACGGGCAGGCAGGGTGCAGTGCGGATCTGGCTGTGTCCACTCACCCACGACAGACGGTCAGGAAGGGCGCAGTGCGGATCTGGCTGTGTCCACTCACCCACGGGAGACGGCAGGCAGGGCGCAGTGCGGATCTGGCTGTGTCCACTCACCCACGGGAGACGGGCAGGCAGAGCGCAGTGCGGATCTGGCTGTGTCCACTGACCCACGGGAGACGGGAGGAGAGGGTGCTGTGTGGATCTGGCTATGTACACTGACCCACGGCAGACGGCCAGGCAGGGCGCAGTGCGGATCTGGCTGTGTCCACTCACCCACGGGACACGGGCAGAGAGGGTGCTGTGTGGATCTTGTTATGTCCACTGACCCACGGCAGACGGGCAAGGAGGGCGCAGTGCGGATCTCGCTGTGTCCACTCTCCCACGGCACACGGGCAGGCAGGGCGCAGTGCGGATCTGGCTGTTTACACTCACCCACGGGAGACGGGCAGCGAAAGCGCAGTGTGGATCTGGCTGTGTCCACTCACCCATGGCAGACGGACAGAAAGGGTGATGTGTGGATCTGACTATGTACACTGACCGATGGCAGACGGGCAGGCAGGGTGCAGTGCGGATCTGGCTGTGTCCACTCACCCACGACAGACGGTCAGGAAGGGCGCAGTGCGGATCTGGCTGTGTCCACTCACCCACGGGAGACGGCAGGCAGGGCGCAGTGCGGATCTGGCTGTGTCCACTCACCCACGGGAGACGGGCAGGCAGAGCGCAGTGCGGATCTGGCTGTGTCCACTGACCCACGGGAGACGGGAGGAGAGGGTGCTGTGTGGATCTGGCTATGTACACTGACCCACGGCAGACGGCCAGGCAGGGCGCAGTGCGGATCTGGCTGTGTCCACTCACCCACGGGAGACGGGCAGAGAGGGTGCTGTGTGGATCTGGCTATGTACAATGACCCACGGCCATCGTGCAGGCAGGGTGCAGTGCGGATCTGGATGTGTCCACTCACCCATGGGAGACGGGCAGGCAAGCGCAGTGTGGATCTGGCTGTGTCCACTCACCCACGGGAGACGGGCAGAGAGGGTGCTATGTGGATCTGGCTATTTCCACTGACCCACGGCAGACGGGCAGGCAGGGCGCAGTGCGGATCTGGCTGTGTCCACTCACCCACGACAGACGGGCAGGCAAGGCGCAGTGTGGATCTGGCTGTGTACACTCACCGACGGGAGACGGGCAGAAAGGGCGCTGTGTGGATCTGGCTATGTCGACTGACCCACAGCAGACGGGCAGGCAGGGCGCAGTGCGGATCTGGCTGTGTCCACTCACCCACGGCAGTCAGGCAGGCAGGGCGCAGTGGGGATCTGGCTGTGTCCACTCACCCACGGCAGACGGTCAGGCAGGGCGCAGTGCGTATCTGGTTGTGTCCACTCACCCACGGGAGACGGGTAGGCAAGGCGCAGTGTGGATCTGGCTGTGTCCTCTAACCCACGGGAGACGGGCAGAGAGGGTGCTGTGTGGATCTGGCTATGTCCACTGACCCACGGCAGACGGGCAGGCATGGCCCAGTGCGGATCTGGCTGTGTCCAATCACCCACGGCAGACGGGCAGGAATGGCGCAGCGCGGATCTGGCTGTGTCCACTCACCCACGGGAGACGGGCAGGCAAGGCGCACTGTGGATCTGGCTGTGACCACTCACCCACGGGAGACGGGCAGAGAGGGTGCTGTGTGGATCTAGCTATGTCCACTGACCCACGGCAGACGGGCAGGCAGGGCGCAGTGCGGATCTGGCTGTGTCCACTCACCCACGGCAGACGGGAAGGCAGGGCGCAGTGCGGATCTACCTGTGTCCTCTCACCCACGGGAGACGGGTAGAGAGGGTCCTGTTTGGATCTGCCTATGTCCAATGACCCACGGCAGTGCGGATCTGGCTGTGTCCACTCACCCACATCAGACGGGTAGGCAAGGCGCAGTGTGGACCTGGCTGTGTCGACTCACCACGGGAGACGGGCAGAGAGGGTGTCTTTGTGGATCTGGCTATATCCACTGACCCACGGCAGACGCGCAGGCAGGGCGCAATGCGGATCTGGCTGTGTCCACTCACCCTCGGGAGACGGCCAGGCAGGGCGCAGTGCGGATCTGGCTGTGTCCACTCACCCACAGGAGACGGACAGGCAGGGCGCAGTGCGGATCTGGCTGTGTCCACTCACCCACGGGAGACGGGCAGGCAAGGCGCAGTGTGGATGTAGCTGTGTCCACTCACCCACGGGAGACGGACAGAGAGGGTGCTGTGTGGATCTGGCTATGTCCACTGACCCACGGCAGACGGGCAGGCAGGGCGCAGTGCCGATCTGCCTGTGCCCCCTCACCCACGGCAGACGGTCAGGCAGGGCGCATTGCGGATCTGGCTGTGTCCACTCACCCAAGGGAGACGGGCAGGCAAGGCGCAGTGCGGATCTGGCTGTGTCCACTCACCCACGGCAGACGAATAGGCAGGGCGCAGTGCGGATCTGGCTGTGTCCACTCACCCACGGGAGACGGGCTGGCAAGGCGCAGTGTGGATCTGGCTGTGTCCACTCACCCACGGGAGACGGGAGGAGAGGGTGCTGTGTGGATCTGGCTATGTACACTGACCCACGGTAGACGGGCAGGCAGGGCGCAGTGCGGATCTGGCTGTGTCCACTCACCCACGGGAGACGGGCAGAGAGGGTGCTGTGTGGATCTGGCTATGTACACTGACCCACGGCGGACGGGCAGACAGGGCGCAGTGGGGAACTGGCTGTGTCCAATCACCCATGGCAGACGGGCAGGCAGGGCGCAGTGCGGATCTGGCTGTGTCTACCTCCCCACGGGAGACAGGCAGGCAAGGCGCAGTTTGGATCTGACTGTGTACACCCACCGACGGCAGACGGTCAGGCAGGGCGCAGTGCGGAACTGGCGGTGTCCACTCACAAAAGGGAGATGGGCAGGCAGGGCGCAGTGCGGATCTGGCTGTGTCCACTCTCCCACAAGACGGGCAGGCAGGGCGCAGTGCGGATCTGGCTGTGTCCACTCACACACGGCAGACAGGCAGGCAGGGCGCAGTGCGGATCTGGCTGTGTCCACTCACCCATGGGAGACGGGCAGGCAAGGCGCAGTGTGGATCTGGCTGTGTCCACTCACCGACGGGAGACGGGCAGAGAGGGTGCTGTGTGGATCTGGCTATGTCCATTGACCCACGGTAGACGGGCAGGCAGGGCGCAGTGCGGATCTCGCTGTGTCCACTCACCCATGACACACGGGCAGGCAGGGCGCAGTGGAGCTCTGGCTGTGTACATTCACCCACCGGAGACGGGCAGGCAAGGCGCAGTGTGGATCTGGCTGTGTCCACTCACCCACGGGAGACGGGCAGAGAGGGTGCTGTGTGGATCTGGCTATGTCCACTGACCCATGGCAGACGGGCAGGCAGGGCGCAGTGCGGATCTGGCTGTGTCCACTCACCAACGGCAGACGGGCATGCAGGGCGCAGTGCGGAACTGGCTGTGTCCACTCACCCACGGGAGACGGGCAGGCAAGGCGCAGTGTGGATCTGGCTTTGTCCAATCACCCACGGGAGTCGGGTAGAGAGGGTGCTGTGTGGATCTGGCTATGTACACTGACCCACGGCAGACGGGCAGGCAGGGCGCAGTGTGGATCTGGCTGTGTCCACTCACCCACGGCAGCTGGTCAGGCAGGGAGCAGTGCGGATCTGGCGGTGTCCACTCACCCACGGGAGACGGGCAGGCAGGGCGCAGTGCGGATCTGGCTGTGTCCACTCACCCACGGGAGACGGGCAGAGAGGGTGCTATGTGGATCTGGCTATGTCCACTGACCCACGGCCGACGGGCAGGCAGGGCGCAGTGCGGATCTGGCTGTGTACACTCACCCACGGGAGATAGGCAGGCAAGGCGCAGTGTGGATCTGGCTGTGTCTACTCACCCACGGGAGATGGGCAGAGAGGGTACCGTGAGGATCTGGCTATGTCCACTGACCTACGGCAGACGGGCAGGCAGTGCGCAGTGCGGATCTGGCTGTGTCCACTCACCCACGGCAGACGGGGAGGCAGAGTGCAGTACGGATCTGGCTGTGTCCACTCACCCACGGGAGACAGGCAGGCAAGGCGCAGTGTGGATCTGGCTGTGTCAACTCATCCACGGGAGATGGGCAGAGAGGGTGCCGTGTGGATCTGGCTATGTCCACTGACCCACGGCAGACGGGCAAGCAGGGCGCAGTGCGGATCTGGCTGTGTCCACTCACCAACAGCAGACGGTCAGGCACGGCGCAGTGCGGATCTGGCTGTGTTCTCTCACCCACGGGAGACCGGCAGGCAGGGTGCAGTGTGGATCTGGCTGTGTCCACTCACCCACGGGAGACGAGCAGAGAGGGTGCTGTGTGAATCTGGCTATGTACACTGACCCACGGCAGACGGGCAGGCAGGGCGCAGTGCGGATCTGGCTGTGTCCACTCACCCACGGTAGACAGTCAGGAAGGGGGCAGTGCGGATCAGGCTGTGTCCTCTCACCCACGGGAGACGGGCAGGCAGGGCGCAGTGCGGATCTGGCTGTGTCCACTCACCCACGGCACACGGGCAGGCAGGGCGCAGTGCGGATCTGGCTGTGTCCACTCACCCACGGTAGACGGTCATGAAGGGGGCAGTGCGGATCTGGCTGTGTCCTCTCACCCACGGGAGACGGGCAGTCAGGGCGCAGTGCGGATCTGGCTGTGTCCACTCACCCATGGCACACGGGCAGGCAGGGCGCAGTGCGGATCTGGCTGTGTCCACTCACCCACGGGAGACGGGCAGGCAGGGCGCAGTGCGGATCTGGCTGTGTCCACTCACCCATGGGAGACGGGCAGGCAAGGTGCAGTGTGGATCTGGCTGTGTCCACTCACCCACGGGAGACGGGCAGAGAGGGTGCTGTGTGGATCTGGCTATGTACATTGACCCACGGCAGACGGGCAGGCAGGGCGCAGTGTGGATCTGGCTGTGTCCACTCACCAACGGCAGACGGGCAGGCAAGGCGCAGTGTGGATCTGGCTGTGTCCACTCACCCACGGGATACGGGCCTAGAGGGTGCTGTGTGGATCTGGCTATGTCCATTGACCCACGGCAGACGGGCAGGCAGGGCGCACTGCGGATCTGGCTGTGTGTACTCACTCACGGGAGACGGGCAGGCAAGGCACTGTGTGGATCTGGCTGTGTCCACTCACCCACGGGAGACGGGCAGAGAGGGTGCTGTGTGGATCTGGCAATATCCACTGACCCACGGCAGACGGGCAGGCAGGGCGCAGTGCGGATATGGCTGTGTCCACTCACCAACGGCAGACGGTCTGGCAGGGCGCAATGCGGATCTGGCTGTGTCCAATCACCCACGGCAGATGGGCAGGCAGGGCGCAGTGCGGATCTGGCTGTGTCCACTCACCCACGGCAGACGGTCAGGCAGGGCGCAGTGCGGATCTGGCTGTGTCCACTCACCCACGGGAGACGTCTAGGCAAGGCGCAGTGTGGATCTGGCTGTGTCCACTCACCCACGGGAGACGAGCAGAGATGGTGCCGTGTGGATCTGGCTACATCCACTGACCCACGGCAGATGGGCAGGCAGGGCGCAGTGCGGATTTGGCTGTGTCCACTCACCCACGGCAGACGGGCAGGCAGGGCGCAATGCGGATCTGGCTGTGTCCACTCACCCACGGGAGTCGGGCAGGCAAGGCTCAGTGTGGATCTGGCTGTGTCCACTCACCCACGGGAGACGGGCAGAGAGGGTGCTGTGTGGATCTGGCTATGTCCAGTGACCCACGGCAGACGGGCAGGCAGGGCGCAGTGCTGATCTTTCTGTGTCCACTCACCCACGGGAGACGGGCTGGCAAGGCACAGTGTGGATCTGGCTGTTTCCACTCACCCACGGGAGACAGGCAGAGAGGGTGCTGTGGGGATCTGGCTATGTACACTGAACCACGGCAGACGGGCAGGCAGGGCGCAGTGCGGATCTGGCTGTATCCAATCACTCATGGCAGACGGGCAGGCAGGGCGCAGTGCGGATCTGCCTGTGTCCACTCACCCACGGCAGACGGTCAGGCAGGGCACAGTGCGGATCTGGCTGTGTCCACTCACCCACGGGAGACGGGTAGGCATGGCGCAATATGGATCTGGCTGTGTCCACACACCCACGGGAGACGGGGAGAGAGGGTGCTGTGTGGATCTTGCTATGTACACTGACCCACGGCAGACGGGCAGGCAGGGCGCAGTGCGGATCTGGCTGTGTCCACTCACCCACGAGAGACGGGCAGAGAGGGTGCTGTGTGGATCTGGCTTTGTCCAATCACCCACGGGAGACGGGAGGAGACGGTGCTGTGTGGATCTGGCTGTGTCCCCTCACCCACGGTAGACGGGCAGGCAGGGCGCAGTGCGGATCGGGCTGTGTCCACTCACCCACGGGAGGCGGTCAGGCAAGGCGCAGTGTGGATCTGGCTGTGTCCACTCACCCACGGGAGACGGGCAGAGAGGGTGCTGTGTGGATCTGGCTATGTACATTGACCCACGGCAGACGGGCAGGCAGGGCGCAGTGTGGATCTGGCTGTGTCCTCTCACCAACGGCAGACGGGCAGGCAAGGTGCAGTGCGGATCTGGCTGTGTCCGCTCACCCACGGGATACGGGCCTAGAGGGTGCTGTGTGGATCTGGCTATGTCCATTGACCCACGGCAGACGGGCAGGCAGGGCGCAGTGCGGATCTGGCTGTGTGCACTCACTCACGGGAGACGGGCAGGCAAGGCACTGTGTGGATCTGGCTGTGTCCACTCACCCACGGGAGACGGGCAGAGAGGGTGATGTGTGGATCTGGCAATATCCACTGACCCACGGCAGACGGGCAGGCAAGGCGCAGTACGGATATGGCTGTGTCCACTCACCAACGGCAGACGGTCTGGCAGGGCGCAATGCGGATCTGGCTGTGTCCAATCACCCACGGCAGATGGGCAGGCAGGGCGCAGTGCGGATCTGGCTGTGTCCACTCACCCACGGCAGACGGTCAGGCAGGGCGCAGTGCGGATCTGGCTGTGTCCACTCACCCACGGGAGACGTCTAGGCAAGGCGCAGTGTGGATCTGGCTGTGTCCACTCACCCACGGGAGACGAGCAGAGAGGGTGCCGTGTGGATCTGGCTACATCCACTGACCCACGGCAGACGGGCAGGCAGGGCGCAGTGCTGATCTTTCTGTGTCCACTCACCCACGGGAGACGGGCTGGCAAGGCACAGTGTGGATCTGGCTGTTTCCACTCACCCACGGGAGACAGGCCGAGAGGGTGCTGTGTGGATCTGGCTATGTACACTGAACCACGGCAGACGGGCAGGCAGGGCGCAGTGCGGATCTGGCTGTATCCAATCACTCATGGCAGACGGGCAGGCAGGGCGCAGTGCGGATCTGGCTGTGTCCACTCACCCACGGGAGACGGGCAGGCAAGGCGCAGTGTGGATCTGGCTGTGTCCACTCACCCACGGGATACGGGCAGGCAAGGCACAGTGTGGATCTGGCTGTGTCCACTCACCCACCGGAGACGGGCAGAGTGTGCTGTGTGGAACTGGCTATGTCCATTGACCCACATCAGACGGGCAGGCACGGCGCAGTGTGGATCTGGCTGTGTACCCTAACCCACGGCAGAGGGTCAGGCAGGGCACAGTGCGGATCTGGCTGTTTCCACTCACCCACGGGAGACGGGTAGGCAAGGCGCAGTGTGGATCTGGCTGTGTCCACTCACCCACTGGAAACGGGCACAGAGGGTGCTGTGTGGATCTGGCTATGTCCACTGACCCACGGCAGACGGGCAGGCAGGGCGCAGTGCGGATCTGGCTGTGTCCAGTCACCCACGGCAGACGGGCAGGCAGGGCGCAGTGCAGATCTGGCTGTGTCCACTCACCCACGGGAGATGGGCAGGCAAGGCGCACTGTGGATCTGGCTGTGACCACTCACCCACGGCAGACAGGCAGGCAGGGCGCAGTGCGGATCTGGCTGTGTCCACTCACCCATGGGAGACGGGCAGGCAAGGCGCAGTGTGGATCTGGCTGTGTACACTCACCCACGGGAGACGGGCAGGCAAGGCGCAGTGTGGATCTGGCTGTGTCCACTCACCCACGGGATACGGGCCTAGAGGGTGCTGTGTGGATCTGGCTATGTACACTGACCCACGGCAGACGGGCAGGCAGGGCGCAGTGCGGATCTGGCTGTGTCCACTCACACACGGCAGACGGTCAGGCAGGGCGCAGTGCGGATCTGGTAGTGTCCACTCACCCACGGGAGACGGGCATGCAGGGCACAGTGAGCATCTGGCTGTGTCCACTCTCCCACGGGAGACGAGCAGGCAGGGCGCAGTGCGGAACTGGCTGTGTCCACTCACACACGGCAGACGGGCAGGCATGGCGCAGTGCGGATCTGGCAGTGTCCACTCACCCATGGGAGACGGGCAGGCAATGCACAGTGTGGATCTGGCAGTGTCCCCTCACCCACGGCAGACGGGCAGGCAGGGCGCAGTGCGGATCTGGCTGTGTCCCCTCACCAACGGCAGACTGTCAGGCAGGGCGCAATCTGGATCTGGCTGTGTCCACTCACCCACGGGAGACGGGCAGGCAGGGCGCAGTGCGGATTTGGCTGTGTCCACTCACCCACGGGAGACGGGCAGGCAGAGCGCAGTGCGGATTTGGCTGTGTCCACTCACCCACGGGAGACGGGCAGGCAGGGCGCAGTGCGGATCTGGCTGTGTCCACTCACCCATGGGAGACGGGCAGGCAAGGCGCACTGTGGATCTGGCTGTGACCACTCACCCACGGCAGACAGGCAGGCAGGGCGCAGTGCGGATCTGGCTGTGTCCACTCACCCATGGACGACGGGCAGGCAAGGCGCAGTGTGGATCTGGCTGTGTCCACTCACCCACGGGATACGGGCCTAGAGGGTGCTGTGTGGATCTGGCTATGTCCATTGACCCACGGCAGACGGGCAGGCAGGGCGCACTGCGGATCTGGCTGTGTGCACTCACTCACGGGAGACGGGCAGGCAAGGCACTGTGTGGATCTGGCTGTGTCCACTCACCCACGGGAGACGGGCAGAGAGAGTGATGTGTGGATCTGGCAATATCCACTGACCCACGGCAGACGGGCAGGCAGGGCGCAGTACGGATATGGCTGTGTCCACTCACCAACGGCAGACGGTCTAGCAGGGCGCAATGCGGATCTGGCTGTGTCCAATCACCCACGGCAGATGGTCAGGCAGGGCGCAGTGCGGATCTGGCAGTGTCCACTCACCCACGGCAGACGGTCAGGCAGGGCGCAGTGCGGATCTGGCTGTGTCCACTCACCCACGGGAGACGTCTAGGCAAGGCGCAGTGTGGATCTGGCTGTGTCCACTCACCCACGGGAGACGAGCAGAGAGGGTGCCGTGTGGATCTGGCTACATCCCCTGACCCACGGCAGACGGGCAGGCAGGGAGCAGTGCTGATCTTTCTGTGTCCACTCACCCACGGGAGACGGGCTGGCAAGGCACAGTGTGGATCTGGCTGTTTCCACTCACCCACGGGAGACAGGCAGAGAGGGTGCTGTGTGGATCTGGCTATGTACACTGAACCACGGCAGACGGGCAGGCAGGGCGCAGTGCGGATCTGCCTGTGTCCACTCACCCACGGCAGACGGTCAGGCAGGGCACAGTGCGGATCTGGCTGTGTCCACTCACCCACGGTAGACGGGTAGGCATGGCGCAATATGGATCTGGCTGTGTCCACACACCCACGGGAGACGGGCAGAGAGGGTGCTGTGTGGATCTTGCTATGTACACTGACCCACAGCAGACGGGCAGGCAGGGCGCAGTGCGGATCTGGCTGTGTCCACTCACCCACGAGAGACGGGCAGAGAGGGTGCTGTGTGGATCTGGCTTTGTCCAATCACCCACGGGAGACGGGAGGAGACGGTGCTGTGTGGATCTGGCTGTGTCCCCTCACCCACGGTAGACGGGCAGGCAGGGCGCAGTGCGGATCGGGCTGTGTCCACTCACCCACGGGAGGCGGTCAGGCAAGGCGCAGTGTGGATCTGGCTGTGTCCACTCACCCACGGGAGACGGGCAGAGAGGGTGCTGTGTGGATCTGGCTATGTACATTGACCCACGGCAGACGGGCAGGCAGGGCGCAGTGTGGATCTGGCTGTGTCCTCTCACCAACGGCAGACGGGCAGGCAAGGTGCAGTGCGGATCTGGCTGTGTCCACTCACCCACGGGATACGGGCCTAGAGGGTGCTGTGTGGATCTGGCTATGTCCATTGACCCACGGCAGACGGGCAGGCAGGGCGCACTGCGGATCTGGCTGTGTGCACTCACTCACGGGAGTCGGGCAGGCAAGGCACTGTGTGGATCTGGCTGTGTCCACTCACCCACGGGAGACGGGCAGAGAGGGTGATGTGTGGATCTGGCAATATCCACTGACCCACGGCAGACGGGCAGGCAGGGCGCAGTGCGGATATGGCTGTGTCCACTCACCAACGGCAGACGGTCTGGCAGGGCGCAATGCGGATCTGGCTGTGTCCAATCACCCACGGCAGATGGGCAGGCAGGGCGCAGTGCGGATCTGGCTGTGTCCACTCACCCACGGCAGACGGTCAGGCAGGGCGCAGTGTGGATCTGGCTGTGTCCACTCACCCACGGGAGACGTCTAGTCAAGGCGCAGTGTGGATCTGGCTGTGTCCACTCACCCACGGGAGACGAGCAGAGAGGGTGCCGTGTGGATCTGGCTACATCCACTGACCCACGGCAGACGGGCTGGCAGGGCGCAGTGCTGATCTTTCTGTGTCCACTCACCCACGGGAGACGGGCTGGCAAGGCACAGTGTGGATCTGGCTGTTTCCACTCACCCACGGGAGACAGGCCGAGAGGGTGCTGTGTGGATCTGGCTATGTACACTGAACCACGGCAGACGGGCAGGCAGGGCGCAGTGCGGATCTGGCTGTATCCAATCACTCATGGCAGACGGGCAGGCAGGGCGCAGTGCGGATCTGGCTGTGTCCACTCACCCACGGGAGACGGTCAGGCAAGTCGCAGTGTGGATTTTGCTGTGTCCACTCACCCACTGGAGACGGGTAGAGAGGGTGCTGTGTGGATCTGGCTATGTACACTGAACCACGGCAGACGT
Organism: Microcebus murinus; assembly: GCF_040939455.1. Classification (NCBI taxonomy): domain Eukaryota; kingdom Metazoa; phylum Chordata; class Mammalia; order Primates; family Cheirogaleidae; genus Microcebus; species Microcebus murinus. The sequence continues at coordinate 30,199,333 of NC_134125.1, read as the reverse complement.
GCAGGCAGGGTGCAGTGGTGATCAGCCTGTGTCCAATCACCCATGGCTGACGGGCAGGCAGGGCGCAGTGCGGATCTGGCTGTGTCTACCCCCCCACGGGAGACAGGCAGGCAAGGCGCAGTTTGGATCTGACTGTGTCCACTCACCCACGGCAGACGATCAGGCAGGGCGCAGTGCGGAACTGGCGGTGTCCACACACCCACGGGAGACGGGCAGGCAAGGCGCAGTGCGGATCTGGCTCTGTCCACTCTCCCACAAGAGTCGGGCAGGCAGGGCGCAGTGCGGATCTGGCTGTGTCCACTCACACACGGCAGACAGGCAGGCAGGGCGCAGTGCGGATCTGGCTGTGTCCACTCACCCATGGGAGACGGGCAGGCAAGGCGCAGTGTGAATCTGGCTGTGTCCACTCACCGACGGGAGACGGGCAAAGAGGGTGCTGTGTGGATCTGGCTATGTCCATTGACCCACGGTAGATGGGCAGGCAGGGCGCAGTGCGGATCTCGCTGTGTCCAGTCACCCATGACACACGGGCAGGCAGGGCGCAGTGGAGCTCTGGCTGTGTACATTCACCCACCGGAGACGGGCAGGCAAGGCGCAGTGTGGATCTGGCTGTGTCCACTCACCCACGGGAGACGGGCAGAGAGGGTGCTGTGTGGATCTGGCTATGTCCACTGACCCATGGCAGACGGGCAGGCAGGGCGCAGTGCAGATCTGGCTGTGTCCACTCACCAACGGCAGACGGTCATGCAGGGCGCAGTGCGGAACTGGCTGTGTCCACTCACCCACGGGAGACGGGCAGGCAAGGCGCAGTGTGGATCTGGCTTTGTCCAATCACCCACGGGAGACGGGTAGAGAGGGTGCTGTGTGGATCTGGCTATGTACACTGACCCACGGCAGACGGGCAGGCAGGGCGCAGTGCGGATCTGGCTGTGTCCACTCACCCACGGCAGCTGGTCAGGCAGGGAGCAGTGCGGATCTGGCGGTGTCCACTCACCCACGGGAGACGGGCAGGCAGGGCGCAGTGCGTATCTGGCTGTGTCCACTCTCCCACGGGAGACGGGCAGGCAGGGCGCAGTGCGGATCTATCTGTGTCCACTCACCAACGGGAGACGGGCAGAGAGGGTGCTATGTGGATCTGGCTATGTCCACTGACCCACGGCCGACGGGCAGGCAGGGCGCAGTGCGGATCTGGCTGTGTCCACTCACCCAAGACAGACGGGCAGGCAGGGCGCAGTACAGATCTGGCTATGTCCACTCACCCATCGGAGACGGGCAGGCAAGGCGCAGTGTGGATCTGGCTGTGTACACTCACCCACGGGAGACGGGCTGAGAGGGTGCTGTATGGATCTTGTTATGTCCACTGACCCACGGCAGACGGGCAAGGAGGGCGCAGTGCGGATCTCGCTGTTTCCACTCTCCCACGGCAGACGGGCAGGCAGGGCGCAGTGCGGATCTGGCTGTTTACACTCACCCACGGGAGACGGGCAGCGAAAGCGCAGTGTGGATCTGGCTGTGTCCACTCACCCATGGCAGACGGACAGAAAGGGTGATGTGTGGATCTGACTATGTACACTGACCCACGGCAGACAGGCAGGCAGGGTGCAGTGCGGATCTGGCTGTGTCCACTCACCCACGACAGACGGTCAGGAAGGGCGCAGTGCGGATCTGGCTGTGTCCACTCACCCACGGGAGACGGCAGGCAGGGCGCAGTGCGGATCTGGCTGTGTCCACTCACCCACGGGAGACGGGCAGGCAGAGCGCAGTGCGGATCTGGCTGTGTCCACTGACCCACGGGAGACGGGAGGTGAGGGTCCTGTGTGGATCTGGCTATGTACACTGACCCACGGCAGACGGCCAGGCAGGGCGCAGTGCGGATCTGGCTGTGTCCACTCACCCACGGGAGACGGGCAGAGAGGGTGCTGTGTGGATCTGGCTATGTACACTGACCCACGGCCGACGTGCAGGCAGGGTGCAGTGCGGATCTGGATGTGTCCACTCACCCATGGGAGACGGGCAGGCAAGCGCAGTGTGGATCTGGCTGTGTCCACTCACCCACGGGAGACGGGCAGAGAGGGTGCTATGTGGATCTGGCTATGTCCACTGACCCACGGCAGACGGGCAGGCAGGGCGCAGTGCAGATCTGGCTGTGTCCACTCACCCACGACAGACGGGCAGGCAAGGCGCAGTGTGGATCTGGCTGTGTACACTCACCGACGGGAGACGGGCAGAAAGGGCGCTGTGTGGATCTGGCTATGTCGACTGACCCACAGCAGACGGGCAGGCAGGGCGCAGTGCGGATCTGGCTGTGTCCACTCACCCACGGCAGTCAGGCAGGCAGGGCGCAGTGGGGATCTGGCTGTGTCCACTCACCCACGGCAGACGGTCAGGCAGGGCGCAGTGCGTATCTGGTTGTGTCCACTCACCCACGGGAGACGGGTAGGCAAGGCGCAGTGTGGATCTGGCTGTGTCCTCTAACCCACGGGAGACGGGCAGAGAGGGTGCTGTGTGGATCTGGCTATGTCCACTGACCCACGGCAGACGGGCAGGCATGGCCCAGTGCGGATCTGGCTGTGTCCAATCACCCACGGCAGACGGGCAGGCAAGGCGCACTGTGGATCTGGCTGTGTCCACTCACCCACGGCAGACGGGAAGGCAGGGCGCAGTGCGGATCTACCTGTGTCCTCTCACCCACGGGAGACGGGTAGAGAGGGTCCTGTTTGGATCTGCCTATGTCCAATGACCCACGGCAGTGCGGATCTGGCTGTGTCCACTCACCCACATCAGACGGGTAGGCAAGGCGCAGTGTGGACCTGGCTGTGTCGACTCACCACGGGAGACGGGCAGAGAGGGTGCTTTGTGGATCTGGCTATGTCCACTGACCCACGGCAGACGCGAAGGCAGGGCGCAATGCGGATCTGGCTGTGTCCACTCACCCTCGGGAGACGGGCAGGCAGGGCGCAGTGCGGATCTGGCTGTGTCCACTCACCCACAGGAGACGGACAGGCAGGGCGCAGTGCGGATCTGGCTGTGTCCACTCACCCACGGGAGACGGGCAGGCAAGGCGCAGTGTGGATGTAGCTGTGTCCACTCACCCACGGGAGACGGACAGAGAGGGTGCTGTGTGGATCTGGCTATGTACACTGACCCACGGCAGACGGGCAGGCAGGGCGCAGTGTGGATCTGGCTGTGTCCACTCACCCACGGCAGCTGGTCAGGCAGGGAGCATTGCGGATCTGGCGGTGTCCACTCACCCACGGGAGACGGGCAGGCAGGCCGCAGTGCGTATCGGGCTGTGTCCACTCTCCCACGGGAGACGGGCAGGCAGGGCGCAGTGCGGATCTGGCTGTGTCCACTCACCCACGGGAGACGGGCAGAGAGGGTGCTATGTGGATCTGGCTATGTCCACTGACTCACGGCCGACGGGCAGGCAGGGCGCAGTGCGGATCTGGCTGTGTACACTCACCCACGGGAGATAGGCAGGCAAGGCGCAGTGTGGATCTGGCTGTGTCAACTCACCCACGGGAGATGGGCAGAGAGGGTACCGTGAGGATCTGGCTATGTCCACTGACCTACGGCAGACGGGCAGGCAGTGCGCAGTGCGGATCTGGCTGTGTCCACTCACCCACGGCAGACGGGCAGGCAGAGTGCAGTACGGATCTGGCTGTGTCCACTCACCCACGGGAGACAGGCAGGCAAGGCGCAGTGTGGATCTGGCTGTGTCAACTCACCCACGGGAGATGGGCAGAGAGGGTGCCGTGTGGATCTGGCTATGTCCACTGACCCACGGCAGACGGGCAAGCAGGGCGCAGTGCGGATCTGGCTGTGTCCACTCACCAACAGCAGACGGTCAGGCACGGCGCAGTGCGGATCTGGCTGTGTTCTCTCACCCACGGGAGACCGGCAGGCAGGGTGCAGTGTGGATCTGGCTGTGTCCACTCACCGACGGGAGACGAGCAGAGAGGGTGCTGTGTGAATCTGGCTATGTACACTGACCCACGGCAGACGGGCAGGCAGGGCGCAGTGCGGATCTGGCTGTGTCCACTCACCCACGGTAGACGGTCAGGAAGGGGGCAGTGCGGATCAGGCTGTGTCCTCTCACCCACGGGAGACGGGCAGGCAGGGCGCAGTGCGGATCTGGCTGTGTCCACTCACCCACGGCACACGGGCAGGCAGGGCGCAGTGCGGATCTGGCTGTGTCCACTCACCCACGGTAGACGGTCATGAAGGGGGCAGTGCGGATCTGGCTGTGTCCTCTCACCCACGGGAGACGGGCAGTCAGGGCGCAGTGCGGATCTGGCTGTGTCCACTCACCCATGGCACACGGGCAGGCAGGGCGCAGTGCGGATCTGGCTGTGTCCACTCACCCACGGGAGACGGGCAGGCAGGGCGCAGTGCGGATCTGGCTGTGTCCACTCACCCATGGGAGACGGGCAGGCAAGGTGCAGTGTGGATCTGGCTGTGTCCACTCACCCACCGGAGACGGGCAGAGAGGGTGCTGTGTGGATCTGGTTATGTACATTGACCCACGGCAGACGGGCAGGCAGGGCGCAGTGTGGATCTGGCTGTGTCCACTCACCAACGGCAGATGGGCAGGCAAGGCGCAGTGTGGATCTGGCTGTGTCCACTCACCCACGGATACGGGCCTAGAGGGTGCTGTGTGGATCTGGCTATGTCCATTGACCCACGGCAGACGTGCAGGCAGGGCGCACTGCGGATCTGGCTGTGTGCACTCACTCACGGGAGACGGGCAGGCAAGGCACTGTGTGGATCTGGCTGTGTCCACTCACCCACGGGAGACGGGCAGAGAGGGTGCTGTGTGGATCTGGCAATATCCACTGACCCACGGCAGACGGGCAGGCAGGGCGCAGTGCGGATATGGCTGTGTCCACTCACCAACGGCAGACGGTCTGGCAGGGCGCAATGCGGATCTGGCTGTGTCCAATCACCCACGGCAGATGGGCAGGCAGGGCGCAGTGCGGATCTGGCTGTGTCCACTCACCCACGGCAGACGGGCAGGCAGGGCGCAGTGCGGATCTGGCTGTGTCCACTCACCCACGGGAGTCGGGCAGGCAAGGCGCAGTGTGGATCTGGCTGTGTCCACTCACCCACGGGAGACGGGCAGAGAGGGGGCTATGTGGATCTGGCTATGTCCAGTGACCCACGGCAGACGGGCAGGCAGGGCGCAGTGGTGATCTTTCTGTGTCCACTCACCCACGGGAGACGGGCTGGCAAGGCACAGTGTGGATCTGGCTGTTTCCACTCACCCATGGGAGACAGGCAGAGAGGGTGCTGTGTGGATCTGGCTATGTACACTGAACCACGGCAGACGTTCAGGCAGGGCGCAGTGCGGATCTGGCTGTGTCAACTCACCCACGGGAGATGGGCAGAGAGGGTACCGTGAGGATCTGGCTATGTCCACTGACCTACGGCAGACGGGCAGGCAGTGCGCAGTGCGGATCTGGCTGTGTCCACTCACCCACGGCAGACGGGCAGGCAGAGTGCAGTACGGATCTGGCTGTGTCCACTCACCCACGGGAGACAGGCAGGCAAGGCGCAGTGTGGATCTGGCTGTGTCAACTCACCCACGGGAGATGGGCAGAGAGGGTGCCGTGTGGATCTGGCTATGTCCACTGACCCACGGCAGACGGGCAAGCAGGGCGCAGTGCGGATCTGGCTGTGTCCACTCACCAACAGCAGACGGTCAGGCACGGCGCAGTGCGGATCTGGCTGTGTTCTCTCACCCACGGGAGACCGGCAGGCAGGGTGCAGTGTGGATCTGGCTGTGTCCACTCACCCACGGGAGACGAGCAGAGAGGGTGCTGTGTGAATCTGGCTATGTACACTGACCCACGGCAGACGGGCAGGCAGGGCGCAGTGCGGATCTGGCTGTGTCCACTCACCCACGGTAGACGGTCAGGAAGGGGGCAGTGCGGATCAGGCTGTGTCCTCTCACCCACGGGAGACGGGCAGGCAGGGCGCAGTGCGGATCTGGCTGTGTCCACTCACCCACGGCACACGGGCAGGCAGGGCGCAGTGCGGATCTGGCTGTGTCCACTCACCCACGGTAGACGGTCATGAAGGGGGCAGTGCGGATCTGGCTGTGTCCTCTCACCCACGGGAGACGGGCAGTCAGGGCGCAGTGCGGATCTGGCTGTGTCCACTCACCCATGGCACACGGGCAGGCAGGGCGCAGTGCGGATCTGGCTGTGTCCACTCACCCACGGGAGACGGGCAGGCAGGGCGCAGTGCGGATCTGGCTGTGTCCACTCACCCATGGGAGACGGGCAGGCAAGGTGCAGTGTGGATCTGGCTGTGTCCACTCACCCACCGGAGACGGGCAGAGAGGGTGCTGTGTGGATCTGGTTATGTACATTGACCCACGGCAGACGGGCAGGCAGGGCGCAGTGTGGATCTGGCTGTGTCCACTCACCAACGGCAGATGGGCAGGCAAGGCGCAGTGTGGATCTGGCTGTGTCCACTCACCCACGGATACGGGCCTAGAGGGTGCTGTGTGGATCTGGCTATGTCCATTGACCCACGGCAGACGTGCAGGCAGGGCGCACTGCGGATCTGGCTGTGTGCACTCACTCACGGGAGACGGGCAGGCAAGGCACTGTGTGGATCTGGCTGTGTCCACTCACCCACGGGAGACGGGCAGAGAGGGTGCTGTGTGGATCTGGCAATATCCACTGACCCACGGCAGACGGGCAGGCAGGGCGCAGTGCGGATATGGCTGTGTCCACTCACCAACGGCAGACGGTCTGGCAGGGCGCAATGCGGATCTGGCTGTGTCCAATCACCCACGGCAGATGGGCAGGCAGGGCGCAGTGCGGATCTGGCTGTGTCCACTCACCCACGGCAGACGGGCAGGCAGGGCGCAGTGCGGATCTGGCTGTGTCCACTCACCCACGGGAGTCGGGCAGGCAAGGCGCAGTGTGGATCTGGCTGTGTCCACTCACCCACGGGAGACGGGCAGAGAGGGGGCTATGTGGATCTGGCTATGTCCAGTGACCCACGGCAGACGGGCAGGCAGGGCGCAGTGGTGATCTTTCTGTGTCCACTCACCCACGGGAGACGGGCTGGCAAGGCACAGTGTGGATCTGGCTGTTTCCACTCACCCATGGGAGACAGGCAGAGAGGGTGCTGTGTGGATCTGGCTATGTACACTGAACCACGGCAGACGTTCAGGCAGGGCGCAGTGCGGATCTGGCTGTATCCAATCACTCATGGCAGACGGGCAGGCAGGGCGCAGTGCGGATCTGCCTGTGTCCACTCACCCACGGCAGACGGTCAGGCAGGGCACAGTGCGGATCTGGCTGTGTCCACTCACTCACGGGAGACGGGTAGGCATGGCGCAATATGGATCTGGCTGTGTCCACACACCCACGGGAGACGGGCAGAGAGGGTGCTGTGTGGATCTGGCTATGTACACTGACCCACGGCAGACGGGCAGGCAGGGCGGTGTGCGGATCTGGCTGTGTTAACTCACCCACGGCAGACGGGCATGCAGGGCGCAGTGCGGATCTGGCTGTGTCCACTCACCCACGGTAGACGGTCAGGAAGGGGGCAGTGCGGATCTGGCTGTGTCCTCTCACCCACGGGAGACGGGCTGGCAGGGCGCAGTGCGGATCTGGCTGTCTCCACTCACCCACGGCACACGGGCAGGCAGGGCGCAGTGCGGATCTGGCTGTGTCCACTCACCCACGGGAGACGGGCAGGCAGGGCGCAGTGCGGATCTGGCTGTGTCCACTCACCCATGAGAGACGGGCAGGCAAGGTGCAGTGTGGATCTGGCTGTGTCCACTCACCCACGGGAGACGGGCAGAGAGGGTGCTGTGTGGATCTGGCTATGTACATTGACCCACGGCAGACGGGCAGGCAGGGCGCAGTGTGGATCTGGCTGTGTCCACTCACCAACGGCAGACGGGCAGGCAAGGCGCAGTGTGGATCTGGCTGTGTCCACTCACCCACGGGATACGGGCCTAGAGGGTGCTGTGTGGATCTGGCTATGTCCATTGACCCACGGCAGACGGGCAGACAGGGCGCACTGCGGATCTGGCTGTGTGCACTCACTCACGGGAGACGGGCAGGCAAGGCACTGTGTGGATCTGGCTGTGTCCACTCACCCACGGGAGACGGGCAGAGAGGGTGCTGTGTGGATCTGGCAATATCCACTGACCCACGGCAGACGGGCAGGCAGGGCGCAGTGCGGATATGGCTGTGTCCACTCACCAACGGCAGACGGTCTGGCAGGGCGCAATGCGGATCTGGCTGTGTCCAATCACCCACGGCAGATGGGCAGGCAGGGCGCAGTGCGGATCTGGCTGTGTCCACTCACCCACGGCAGACGGTCAGGCAGGGCGCAGTGCGGATCTGGCTGTGTCCACTCACCCACGGGAGACGTCTAGGCAAGGCGCAGTGTGGATCTGGCTGTGTCCACTCACCCACGGGAGACGAGCAGAGAGGGTGCCGTGTGGATCTGGCTACATCCACTGACCCACGGCAGATGGGCAGGCAGGGCGCAGTGTGGATCTGGCTGTGTCCACTCACCCACGGCAGGCGGTCAGGCAGGGCGCAGTGTGGATCTGGCTGTGTCCACTCACCCACGGCAGACGGTCAGGCAGGGCGCAGTGCGGATCTGGCTGTGTCCACTCACCCACGGCAGACGGGCAGGCAGAGCGCAGTGCGGATCTGGCTGTGTCCACTCACCCATGGGAGACGGGCAGGCAAGGCGCAGTGTGGATCTGGCTGTGTCCACTCACCCACGGGATACGGGCAGGCAAGGCGCAGTGTGGATCTGGCTGTGTCCACTCACCCACGGGATACGGGCCTAGAGGGTGCTGTGTGGATCTGGCTATGTACACTGACCCACGGCAGACGGGCAGGCAGGGCGCAGTGCGGATCTGGCTGTGTCCACTCACCCATGGCAGACGGTCAGGCAGGGCGCAGTGCGGATCTGGTAGTGTCCACTCACGCACGGGAGACGGGCATGCAGGGCACAGTGAGCATCTGGCTGTGTCCACTCTCCCACGGGAGACGAGCAGGCAGGGCGCAGTGCGGAACTGGCTGTGTCCACTCACACACGGCAGACGGGCAGGCATGGCGCAGTGCGGATCTGGCAGTGTCCACTCACCCATGGGAGACGGGCAGGCAATGCACAGTGTGGATCTGGCTGTGTCCCCTCACCCACGGCAGACGGGCAGGCAGGGCGCAGTGCGGATCTGGCTGTGTCCCCTCACCAAAGGCAGACGGTCAGGCAGGGCGCAATCTGGATCTGGCTGTGTCCACTCACCCACGGGAGACGGGCAGGCAGGGCGCAGTGCGGATTTGGCTGTGTCCACTCACCCACGGGAGACGGGCAGGCAGGGCGCAGTGCGGATTTGGCTGTGTCCACTCACCCACGGCAGACGGGCAGGCAGGGCGCAGTGCTGATCTTTCTGTGTCCACTCACCCACGGGAGACGGGCTGGCAAGGCACAGTGTGGATCTGGCTGTTTCCACTCACCCACGGGAGACAGGCCGAGAGGGTGCTGTGTGGATCTGGCTATGTACACTGAACCACGGCAGACGGGCAGGCAGGGCACAGTGCGGATCTGGCTGTATCCAATCACTCATGGCAGACGAGCAGGCAGGGCGCAGTGCGGATCTGCCTGTGTCCATTCACCCACGGCAGACGGTCAGGCAGGGCACAGTGCGGATCTGGCTGTGTCCACTCACCCACGGGAGACGGGTAGGCATGGCGCAATAGGGATCTGGCTGTGTCCACACACCCACGGGAGACGGGCAGAGAGGGTGCTGTGTGGATCTTGCTATGTACACTGACCCACGGCAGACGGGCAGGCAGGGCGCAGTGCGGATCTGGCTGTGTCCACTCACCCACGAGAGACGGGCAGAGAGGGTGCTGTGTGGATCTGGCTTTGTCCAATCACCCACGGGAGACGGGAGGAGACGGTGCTGTGTGGATCTGGCTGTGTCCCCTCACCCACGGTAGACGGGCAGGCAGGGCGCAGTGCGGATCGGGCTGTGTCCACTCACCCACGGGAGGCGGTCAGGCAAGGCGCAGTGTGGATCTGGCTGTGTCCACTCACCCACGGGAGACGGGCAGAGAGGGTGCTGTGTGGATCTGGCTATGTACATTGACCCACGGCAGACGGGCAGGCAGGGCGCAGTGTGGATCTGGCTGTGTCCTCTCACCAACGGCAGACGGGCAGGCAAGGTGCAGTGCGGATCTGGCTGTGTCCACTCACCCACGGGATACGGGCCTAGAGGGTGCTGTGTGGATCTGGCTATGTCCATTGACCCACGGCAGACGGGCAGGCAGGGCGCACTGCGGATCTGGCTGTGTGCACTCACTCACGGGAGACGGGCAGGCAAGGCACTGTGTGGATCTGGCTGTGTCCACTCACCCACGGGAGACGGGCAGAGAGGGTGATGTGTGGATCTGGCAATATCCACTGACCCACGGCAGACGGGCAGGCAGGGCGCAGTACGGATATGGCTGTGTCCACTCACCAACGGCAGACGGTCTGGCAGGGCGCAATGCGGATCTGGCTGTGTCCAATCACCCACGGCAGATGGGCAGGCAGGGCGCAGTGCGGATCTGGCTGTGTCAACTAACCCACGGCAGACGGGCAGGCAGTGCGCAGTGCGGATCTGGCTGTGTCCACTCACCCACGGGAGACGAGCAGAGAGGGTGCCGTGTGGATCTGGCTACATCCACTGACCCACGGCAGACGGGCAGGCAGGGCGCAGTGCTGATCTTTCTGTGTCCACTCACCCACGGGAGACGGGCTGGCAAGGCACAGTGTGGATCTGGCTGTTTCCACTCACCCACGGGAGACAGGCCGAGAGGGTGCTGTGTGGATCTGGCTATGTACACTGAACCACGGCAGACGGGCAGGCAGGGCGCAGTGCGGATCTGGCTGTATCCAATCACTCATGGCAGACGGGCAGGCAGGGCGCAGTGCGGAACCGCCTGTGTCCACTCACCCACGGCAGACGGTCAGGCAGGGCGCAGTGAGGATCTGGCTGTGTCCACTCACCCATGGCAGACAGTCAGGCAGGGCGCAGTGCGGATCTGGCTGTGTCCACTCACCCTCGGGAGACGGGCAGGCAGGGCGCAGTGCGGAACCGCCTGTGTCCACTCACCCACGGCAGACGGTCAGGCAGGGCACAGTGCGGATCTGGCTGTGTCCACTCACCCACGGGAGACGGGTATGCATGGCGCAATGTGGATCTGGCTGTGTCCACTCACCCACGGGAGACGGGCAGAGAGGGTGCTGTGTGGATCTGGCTATGTACATTGACCCACGGCAGACGGGCAGGCAGGGCGCAGTGTGGATCTGGCTGTGTCCAGTCACCCACGGCAGACGGGCAGGCAGGGCGCAGTGCAGATCTGGCTGTGTCCACTCACCCACGGGAGACTTGCAGGCAAGGCGCAGTGTGGATCTGGCTGTGTCCACTCACCCACGGGCTACGGGCCTAGAGGGTGCTGTGTGGATCTGGCTATGTACACTGACCCACGGCAGACTGGCAGCAGGGCGCAGTGCGGAACTGGCTGTGTCCACTCACCCACGGCAGACGGTCAGGCAGGGCGCAGTGCGGATCTGTTGGTGTCCACTCACCCACGGGAGACGGACAGGCAGGGCGCAGTGAGCATCTGGCTGTGTCCACTCTCCCACGGGAGACGGGCAGGCAGGGCGCAGTGCGGAACTGGCTGTGTCCACTCACACACGGCAGACGGGCAGACAGGACGCCGTGCGGATCTGGCTGTGTCCACTCACCCTTGGGAGACGGGCAGGCAATGCGCAGTTTGGATCTGGCTGTGTCCCCTCACCCACAGCTGACGGTCAGGCAGGGCGCAGTGCGGATCTGGCTGTGTCCACTCACCCACGGGAGACTAATAGGCAAGGCGCAGTGTGGATCTGACTGTTTCCACTCACCCACGGGAGACGGGTAGGGAAGGCACAGTGTGGATCTGGCTTTGTCCACTCACCCACGGGAGACGGGCAGAGAGGGTGCTGTGTGGATCTGGCTATGTCCATTGACCCACATCAGACGGGCAGGTAGGGCGTAGTGTTGATCTGGCTGTGTCCCCTCACCCACGGCACACGGGCAGGCAGGGCGCAGTGCGGATCTGGCTGTGTCCACTCACCCACGGTAGACGGGCAGGCAGGGCGCAGTGAAGATCTGGCTGTGTCCACTCACCCTCGGGAGACGGTCAGGCAGGGCGCAGTGCGGATCTGGCTGTGTCCACTCACCCATGGGAGACGGGCAGGCAAGGTGCAGTGTGGATCTGGCTGTGTCCACTCACCCACGGGAGATGGGCAAAGAGGGTGCTGTGTGGATCTGGCTATGTCCATTGACCCACGGCAGACGGTCAGGCAGGGCGCAGTGTGGATCTGGCTGTGTACACTCACCCACGGCAGACGGGCAGGCAGGGAGCAGTGCGGATCTGGCTGTGTCCACTCAACCACGGGAGACGGGCTGGCAAGGCGCAGTGTGGATCTGGCTGTGTCCCCTCACCCACGGCACACGGTCAGGCAGGGCGCAGTGCGGATCTGGCTGTGTCCACTCACCCTCTGGAGACGAAAAGGCAAAGCGCAATGTGGATCTGGCTATGTCCACTCAATCCGGGAGACGGGTAGGCAAGGCACAGTGTGGATCTGGCTGTGTCCACTCACCCACGGGAGATGGGCAGGCAGTGCGCAGTGTGGATCTGGCTGTGTCCACTCACCCACGGCACACAGGCAGGCAGGGCACAGTGCGGATCTGGCTGTGTCCACTCACCCACGGGAGACGGGCAGGCAGGGCGCAGTGAAGATATGGCTGTGCCCACTCACCCACGGGAGACGGGCAGGCAGGGCGCAGTGCTGATCTGGCTGTGTCCACTAACTCTAGGGAGATGGGCAGGCAAGGTGCAGTGTGGATCAGGCTGTGTCCACTGACCCACGGCAGACGGTCAGGCAAGGCACAGTGCGGATCTGGCAATGTCCATTGACCCACGGCAGACGGGCAGGCAGGGCGCAGTGTGGATCTGGCTGTGTCCACTCACCCACGGCAGACGGGCAGGCAGGGAGCAGTGCGGATCTGGCTGTGTCCACTCACCCACGGGAAACGGGCAGGCAAGGCGCAGTGTGGATCTGGCTGTGTCCACTCACCCACGGGATACGGGCCTAGAGGGTGCTGTGTGGATCTGGCTATGTACACTTACCCACGGGAGACGGGCAGGCAGGGCGCAGTGCGGGTCTGCCTGTGTCCACTCTCTCACGGGAGACGGGCAGGCAGGGCGCAGTGCGGAACTGGCTGTGCCCACCCACACACGGCAGACGGGCAGGCAGGGCGCAGTGCGGATCTGGCTGTGTCCACTCAACCACGGGAGACGGGCAGAAAGGGCGCTGTGTGGATCTGGCTATGTTCACTGACCCACGGCAAACGGACAGGCAGGGCGCAGTGTGGATCTGGCTGTGTCCACTCACCCACGGGAGACGGGCAGGCAGGGCACAATGCGGATCTGGCGGTGTCCCCTCACCCATGGCAGACGGTCAGGCAGGGCGCAGTGCGGATCTGGCTGTGTCCACTCACCCACGGCAGACGGTCAGGCAGGGCGCAGTGCGGATCTGGTAGTGTCCACTCACCCACGGGAGACGGGCATGCAGGGCGCAGTGAGCACCTGGCTGTGTCCACTCTCCCACGGGAGACGAGCAGGCAGGGCGCAGTGCGGAACTGGATGTGTCCACTCACACACGGCAGACGGGCAGGCATGGCGCAGTGTGGATCTGGCAGTGTCCACTCACCCATGGGAGACGGGCAGGCAATGCACAGTGTGGATTTGGCTGTGTCCCCTCACCCACGGCAGACGGTCAGGCAGGGCGCAGTGTGGATCTGGCTGTGTCCACTCACCCACGGGAGACGAATAGGCAAGGTGCAGTGTGGATCTGGCTGTGTCCACTCACCCACGGGAGACGGGTAGGCAAGGCACAGTGTGGATCTGGCTGTGTCCACTCACCCACCGGAGACGGGCAGAGAGGGTGCTGTGTGGATCTGGCTATGTCCATTGACCAACATCAGACGGGCAGGCAGGGCGCAGTGTGGATCTGGCTGTGTACCATAACCCACGGCAGAGGGTCAGGCAGGGCGCAGTGCGGATCTGGCTGTTTCCACTCACCCACTGGAGACGGGTAGGCAAGGCGCAGTGTGGATCTGGCTATGTCCACTGACCCACGGCAGACGGGCAGGCAGGGTGCAGTGCGGATCTGGCTGTGTCCAGTCACCCACGGCAGACGGTCAGGCAGGGCGCAGTGCAGATCTGGCTGTGTCCACTCACCCTCGGGAGATGGGCAGGCAAGGCACAGTGTGGATCTGGCTGTGTCCACTCACCCACGAGAGACGGGCATAGAGGGTGCTGTGTGGATCTGGCTATGTCCACTGACCCACGGCAGACGGGCAGGCAGGGCGCAGTGCGGATCTGGCTGTGTCCCCTCACCAACAGCAGACGGTCAGGCAGGGCGCTATCTGGATCTGGCTGTGTCCACTCACCCACGGAAGACGGGCAGGCAGGGAGCAGTGCGGATTTCGCTGTGTCCACTACCCACGGGAGACGGGCAGGCAGGGCGCAGTGCGGATCTGGCTGTGTCCACTCACCCACGGGAGACGGGCAGGCAAGGCGCACTGTGGATCTGGCTGTGACCACTCACCCACGGCAGACAGGCAGGCAGGGCGCAGTGCGGATCTGGCTGTGTCCACTCACCCATGGGAGACGGGCAGGCAAGGCGCAGTGTGGATCTGGCTGTGTCCACTCACCCACGGGAGACGGGCAGAGAGGGTGCTGTGTGGATCTGGCTCTGTTCACTGCCCCACGGCAGACGGTCAGGCAAGTCGCAGTGCGGATCTGGCGGTGTCCACTCACTCACGGGAGACGGGCAGGCAGGGCGCAGTGCGGATCTGGCTGTGTCCACTCTCCCTCGGGCGACGGGCAGGCAGGGCGCAGTGCGGATCTGGCTGTGTCCCCTCACCCACGGCAGACGGTCAGGCAGGGCGCAATCTGGATCTGGCTGTGTCCACTCACCCACGGGAGACGGGCAGGCAGGTCGCAGTGCGGATTGGTCTGTGTCCACTCACCCATGGGAGACGGGCAGGCACGGCGCAGTGCGGATCTGGCTGTGTCCACTCACCAACGGGAGACGGGCAGAGACGGTGCTGTGTGGATCTGGCTATGTCCAGTGACCCACGGCAGACGGGCGGGCAGGGCGCAGTACGGATCTGGCTGTGTCCACTCACCCACGTGACACGGGTAGGCAAGGCGCAGTGTGGATCTGGCTCTGTCCACTTACCCACGGGAGACGGGCAGAGAGGGTGCTGTGTGGATCTGGCTATGTCTACTCACCCACGGGAGATGGGCAGGCAAGGCGCAGTGTGGATCTGGCTGTGTCCACTCACCCACGGGAGACGGGCAGAGAGGGTGCTGTGTGGATCTGGCTATGTACACTGACCCACGGCAGACGGGCCGGCAGGGCGGTGTGCGGATCTGGCTGTGTCCACTCACCCACAGCAGACGGTCAGGAAGGGCGCACTGCAATTCTGGCTGTGTCAACTCACCCACTGGAGACGGGCAGGCAGGGCGCAGTGCGGATCTGGCTGTGTCCACTCACCCAAGGCAGACAAGCAGGCAGGGCGCAGTACGGATCTGGCTGTGTCCACTCACCCACGGGAGACGGGCAGGCAAGGCGCAATGTGGATCTGGCTGTGTCCACTCACCCACGGGAGACGGGCAGGCAAGGCGCATTGGGGATCTGGCTGTGTCCACTCACCCAAGGGAGACGGGCAGAGAGGGTGCTGTGTGGATCTGGCTATGTCCACTGACCCACGGCCGACGGGCAGGCAGGGCACTGTGCGGATCTGGCTGTGTCCAGTCACCCACGGGAGACGGGCAGGCAGGGCGCAGTGCAGATCTGGCTGTGTCCACTCACCCACGGGAGATGGGAAGGCAAGGCGCAGTGTGGATCTGGCTGTGTCCACTCACCCACCGGAGACGGGCAGAGAGGGTGCTGTGTACATCTGGCTATGTACACTGACCCACGGCAGACGGGCAGGCAGGGTGCAGTGAGCATCTGGCTGTGTCCACTCTCCCACGGGAGACGGGCAGGCAGGGCGCAGTGCGGAACTGGCTGTGTCCACTCACACACGGCAGACGGGCAGGCAGGACGCAGTGCGGATCTGGCTGTGTCCACTCACCCTTGGGAGACGGGCAGGCAATGCGCAGTGTGGATCTGGCTGTGTCCCCTCACCCACGGCAGACGGTCAGGCAGGGCGCATTGCGGATCTGGCTGTGTCCACTCACCCACGGGAGACCAATAGGCAAGGCGCAGTGTGGATCTGGCTGTGTCCACTCACCCACGGGAGACGGGTAGGCAAGGCGCAGTGTGTATCTGGCTTTGTCCACTCACCCACGGGAGACGGGCAGAGAGGGTGCTGTGTGGATCTGGCTATGTCCATTAACCCACGGCAGACGGGCAGGCAGGGCGCAGTGTGGATCTGGCTGTGTCCACTCACCCACGGGAGACGGGCAGAGAGGGTGCTGTGTGGATTTGGCTATGTCCACTGACCTACGACAGACGGGCAGGCAGGGTGCAGTGCGGATCTGGCTGTGTCCAATCACCCACGGCGGACGGTCAGGCAGGGCGCAGTGCGGATCTGGCTGTGTCCACCCACCCACGGAAGACGGGTAGGAATGCGCAGTGTTGATCTGGCTGTGTCCACTCACCCACGGGAGACGGGCAGAGAGGGTGCTGTGTGGATCTGGCTATGTCCATTGACCCACGGCAGAGGGGCAGGCAGGTCGCAGTGTGCCTGTGTCTGGCTGTGTCCACTCACCCACGACAGACGGGCAGGCAAGGTGCAGTGCGGATCTGGCTGTGTCCACTCACCCACGGGAGACGGGCAGGCAAGGCGCAGTGTTGATCTGGCAGTGTCCACTCACCCACGGGATATGGGCAGAGAGGGTGCTGGGTGGATCTGGCTATGTCCACTGACCCACGGCAGACGGGCAGGCAGGGCGCAGTGTGGATCTGGCTGTGTCCACTCACCCACGGCAGACGGTCAGGCAGAGCCCAGTGCGGATCTGGCGGTGTCCACTCACCCACGGGAGACGGGCAGGCAGGGCGCAGTGCGGATCTGGCTATGTCCACTCTCCCACGGGAGACGGGCAGGCAGGGCGCAGTGCGGATCTGGCTGTGTCCACTCACACACGAGAGACAGGCAGGGAGGGCGCAGTGCGGATCTGGCTGTGTCCACTCACAAATGGGAGACTGGCAGGCAAGGCGCAGTGTGGATTTTGCTGTGTCCACTCACCCACGGGAGACGGGCACAGATGTTGCTGTGTGGATCTGGCTATGTCCACTGATCCACGGCAGACGGGCAGGGAGGGCGCAGTGCAGATCTCGCTGTGTCCACTCACCCACGGCAGACGGGCAGGCAGGTCGCAGTGCGGATCTGGCTGTGTCCACTCACCCACGGGAGACGGGCAGGCAAGGCGCAGTGTGGATCTGGCTGTGTCCACTCACCCACGGGAGACGGGCAGAGAGGGTGCTGTGTGGATCCGACTATGTACACTGACCCACGGCAGACGGGCAGGCAGGGCGCAATGTGGATCTGGCTGTGTCCACTCACCCACGGCAGACGGTCAGGAAGGGCGCAGTGCGGATCTGGCAGTGTCCACTCACACACGGGAGACTAGCAGGCAGGGCGCAGTGCGGATATGGCTGTGTCCACTCACCCACGGCAGACGATTAGGCAGGGCGCAGTGCAGATCTGGCTGTGTCCACTCACCCACGGGAGACGGGCAGGCAAGGCGGAGTGTGGATTTGGCTGTGTCCACTCACCCACGGGAGACGGGCAGAGAGGGTGCTGTGTGGATCTGGCTATGTACACTGACCCACGGCAGACGGGCAGGCAGGGCGCAGTGCGGATCTGGCTGTGTCCAATCACCCACGGCAGTCGGGCAGAGAGGGTGCTGTGTGGATCTGGCTATGGGCACTGACCCACGGCAGAGAGGCAGGCAGGGCGCAGTGCGGATCTGGCTGTGTCCACTCACCCACGGCAGACGGTCAGGCAGGGCGCAGTGCGGATCTGGCGGTGTCCACTCACCCACGGGAGACGGGCAGGCAGGGCGCAGTGCGGATCTGGCTGTGTCCACTCTCCCACGGGATACGGGCAGGCAGGACGCAGTGCGGAACTGGCTGTGTCCACTCTCCCACGGCAGACGGGCAGGCAGGGCGCAGTGCGGATCTGGCTGTGTCCACTCTCCCACGGGAGACGGGCAGAGAGGGTGCTGTGTACATCTGGCTATGTACACTGACCCACGGCAGACGGGCAGGCAGGGTGCAGTGAGCATCTGGCTGTGTCCGCTCTCCCACGGGAGACGGGCAGGCAGGGCGCAGTGCGGAACTGGCTGTGTCCACTCACACACGGCAGACGGGCAGGCAGGACGCAGTGCGGATCTGGCTGTGTCCACTCACCCTTGGGAGACGGGCAGGCAATGCGCAGTGTGGATCTGGCTGTGTCCCCTCACCCACGGCAGACGGTCAGGCAGGGCGCAGTGCGGATCTGGCTGTGTCCACTCACCCACGGGAGACCAATAGGCAAGGCGCAGTGTGGATCTGGCTGTGTCCACTCACCCACGGGAGACGGGTAGGCAAGGCGCAGTGTGTATCTGGCTTTGTCCACTCACCCACGGGAGACGGGCAGAGAGGGTGCTGTGTGGATCTGGCTATGTCCATTGACCCACGGCAGACGGGCAGGCAGGGCGCAGTGTGGATCTGGCTGTGTCCACTCACCCACGGGAGACGGGCAGAGAGGGTGCTGTGTGGATTTGGCTATGTCCACTGACCTACGACAGATGGGCAGGCAGGGTGCAGTGCGGATCTGGCTGTGTCCAATCACCCACGGAAGACGGGTAGGAATGCGCAGTGTTGATCTGGCTGTGTCCCCTCACCCACGGGAGACGGGCAGAGAGGGTGCTGTGTGGATCTGGCTATGTCCATTGACCCACGGCAGAAGGGCAGGCAGGTCGCAGTGTGCCTGTGTCTGGCTGTGTCCACTCACCCACGACAGACGGGCAGGCAGGGTGCAGTGCGGATCTGGCTGTGTCCACTCACCCACGGGAGACGGGCAGGCAAGGCGCAGTGTTGATCTGGCAGTGTCCACTCACCCACGGGATATGGGCAGAGAGGGTGCTGGGTGGATCTGGCTATGTCCACTGACCCACGGCAGACGGGCAGGCAGGGCGCAATGTGGATCTGGCTGTGTCCACTCACCCACGGCAGACGGTCAGGAAGGGCGCAGTGCGGATCTGGCAGTGTCCACTCACACACGGGAGACGGGCAGGCAGGGCGCAGTGCGGATATGGCTGTGTCCACTCACCCACGGCAGACGATTAGGCAGGGCGCAGTGCGGATCTGGCTGTGTCCACTCACCCACGGGAGACGGGTAGGCAAGGCGCACTGTGGATCTGGCTGTGTCCACTCACCCACGGGAGACGGGCAGAGTGGGTGCTGTGTGGATCTGTCTATGTCCACTGACCCACGGTAGAGGGGCAGGCAGGGCGCAGTGTGGATCTGGCTGTGTCCACTCACCCACCTGAGATGTTCAGGCAGGGCGCAGTGCGGATCTCGCTGTGTCCACTCACCCATGGCAGACGGGCAGGCAGGGCGCAGTGTGGATCTGGCTGTGTCCACTCACCCACGGGATACGGGCAGGTAAGGCGCAGTGTGGATCTGGCTGTGTTCAATCACCCACGGGAGACGGGCAGATAGGGTGCTGTGTGGATCTGGCTATGTACACTGACCCACGGCAGACGGGCAAGCAGGGCGGTGTGCGGATCATGCTGTGTCCACTCACACACGGCAAACGGTCAAGAAGGGCGCAGTGCGGATCTGGCTGTGTCCACTGACCCATGGCAGACGGGCAGGCAAGGCGCAGTGCGGATCTGGCTGTGTCCACTCATCCACGGCAGACGGGCAGGCAGGGCGCAGTGCGGATCTGGCGGTGTCCACACACCCACGGGAGACGGGCAGGCAAGGCGCAGTGTGGATATGGCTGTGTCCACTCACCCACGGGAGACGGGCAGAGAGGGTGCTGTGTGGATCTGGCTATGTACACTGACCCACGGCAGACGGGCAGGCAGGGCGCAGTGTGGATCTGGCTGTGTCCACTCACCCAGGGCAGACGAACAGGAAGGGCGCAGTGCGTATCTGGCTGTGTCCACTCACTCACGGGAGACGGGTAGGCAGGGCGCAGTGCGGATCTGGCTGTGTCCACTCACCCAGGGCAGACCGGCAGGCAGGGCGCAGTGCGGATCTGGCTGTGTCCACTCACCCACGGGAGACGGGCAGGCAAGGCGCAGTGGGGATCTGGCTGTGTCCACTCACCCACGGGAGACGGGCAGAAATGCGCTGTGTGGATCTGGCTATGTCCACTGACTCACGGCAGCCGGGCAGGCAGGGCGCAGTGCGGATCTAGCTGTGTCCACTCACCCACGGCAGACGGGCAGGAAGGGCGCAGTGCGGATCTGGCTGTGTCCACTCAAACACGGGAGACTGGTAGGCAAGGCGCAGTGTGGATCTGGCTGTGTCCACTCACCCACGGGAGACGGGCAGAGAGGGTGCTGTGTGGATCTGGCTATGTCCACTGACCCACGGCAGATGGGCAGGCAGGGCGCAGTGCGGATCTGTCTGTTTCCCCTCACCCATGGCAGATGGGTAGGCAAGGCGCAGTGTGGATATGGCTGTGTCCACTCACCCACGGGAGACGGGCAGAGAGGGAGCTGTGTGGATCTGGCTATGTTCACTGACACACGGCAGACGGGCAGGCAGGGCGCAGTGCGGATCTGGCTGTGTCCACTCACGCACGGCAGACAGTCTGGCAGGGCGCAGTGCGGATCTGGCTGTGTCCAATCACCCACGGCAGACGGTCAGGCAGGGCGCAGTGCGGATCTGGCTGTTTCCCCTCACCCACGGCAGACGGTCAGACAGGGCGCAGTGCGGATCTGGCAGTGTCCACTCACCCACGGGAGACGGGAAGAGAGGGTGCTGTGTGGATCTGGCTTTGTACACTGACCCATGGCAGACGTGCAGGCAGGGCGCAGTGCGGATCTGGCTGTGTCCACTCAACCATGTCAGACGGGCAGGCAGGGCGAAGTTCGGATCTGGTAGTGTCCAATCACCCACGGCAGACGGGCAGGCAGGGCGCAGTGAGGATCTGGCTGTGTCCACTCACCCACGGCAGACGGTCAGGCAGGGCGCAGTGCGGATCTGGCTGTGTCCACTCACCCACGGGAGATGGGTAGGCAAGGCGACGTGTGGATCTGGCTGTGTCCACTCACCCACGGGAGACGGGCAGAGAGGGTGCTGTGTGGATCTGGCTATGTACACTGACCCACGGCAGACGGGCAGGCAGGGCGCAGTGCGGATCTGGCTGTGTCCACTCACCCACGGCAGACAGTCAGGAAGGGCGCAGTCCGGATATGGCTATGTCCACTCACCCACGGGAGACGGGCAGGAAGGGCGCAGTTGGGATCTGGCTGTGTCCACTCACCCACGGCAGACGGGCATGCAGGTCGCAGTGCGGATCTGGCTGTGTCCACTCACCCACGGCAGACGGGCAGGCAGGGCGCAGTGCGGATCTGGCTGTGTCCACTCATTCACGGCAGACGGTCAGGCAGGGCGCAGTGCAGATCTGGCTGTGTCCACTCATCCATGGGAGACGGGTAGGCATGGTGCCGTGTGGATCTGGCTGTGTCCACTCACACAAGGGAGACGGGCAGAGAGGGTACTGTGTGGAACTGGCTATGTCCACTGACCCACGTAAGACGTGCAGGCAGGGCGCAGTGCGGATCTGGCTGTGTCCACTCACCCACGGCAGACGGGCAGGCCGGGCGCAGTGCGGATCGGGCTGTGTCCAATCACCCACGGCAGACGGGCAGGCAGGGCGCAGTGCGGATCTGGCTGTGTCCACTCACCCATGGGAGACGGGTAGGCAAGGCGCAGTGTGGATCTGGCTGTGTCCACTGACCCACGCAGACGGGCAGGCAGGGCGAAGTGCGGATCTGGCTGTGTTAACTCACCTACGGCAGACGGGCAGGCAGGGCGCAGTGCGGATCTGGCTGTGTCCACTCACCCACGACAGACGTTCAGGAAGGGCGCAGTGCGGATCTGGCTGTGTCCACTCACCCATGGGTGACGGGCAGGCAGGGCGTAGTGTGGGTCTGGCTGTGTCTACTCACCCACGGCAGACGAATAGGCAGGGCGCAGTGCGGATCTGGCTGTGTCCACTCACCCACGGCAGACGGGCAGGCAGGGCACAGTGCGGATCTGGCTGTGTCCAATCACCCACGGCAGACGGGCAGGCAGGGCGCAGTGAGGATCTGGCTGTGTCCACTCACCCACGGCAGACGGTCAGGCAGGGCGCAGTGCGGATCTGGCTGTGTCCACTCACCCACGGGAGACGGGTAGGCAAGGCGCCGTGTGGATCAGGCTGTGTCCACTCACTCACGGGAGACGGGCAGAGAGGGTGCTGTGTGGATCTGGCTATGTCCACTGACCCACGGCAGACGGGCAGGCAGGGCGCAGTGCGGATCTGGCTGTGTCCACTCACCCATAGCAGACAGTCAGGAAGGGCGCAGTCTGGATCTGGCTATGTCCACTCACCCACGGGAGACGGCAGGCAGGGCGCATTTGGGATCTGGCTGTGTCCACTCACCCACGGCAGACGGGCATGCAGGGCGCAGTGCGGATCTGGCTGTGTCCACTCACCCACGGGAGACGGGCAGAGAGGGTGCTGTGTGGATCTGGCTATGTCCACTGACCCACGGCAGACGGGCAGGCAGGGCGCAGTGCGGATCTGGCTGTGTCCACTCACCCACGGGAGACGGGCAGGCAGGGCGCAGTGCGGATCTGGCTGTGTCCACTCACCCATGGCAGACGGGCAGGCAGGGCGCAGTGTGGATCTGGCTGTGTCCACTCACCCACGGGAGACGGGCAGGCAAGTCGCAGTGTGGATCTGGCTGTGTCCACTCACCCACGGCAGACGGGCAGACAGGGCGCAGTGCGGATCTGGCTGTGTCCACTCACGCACGGGAGACGGGCAGAGAGGGTGCTGTGTGGATCTAGCTATGTCAACTGACCCACGGCACAGGGGCAGGCAGGGCGCAGTGCGGATCTGGCTGTGTTAACTCACCCACGGCAGACAGGCAGGTAGGGCGCAGTGCGGATCTGGCTGTGTCCACTCACCCACGGGAGACGGGCAGGCAGGGCGCAGTGCGGATCTGGCTGTGTCCACTCACCCACGGCAGACTGGCAGGCAGGGCGCAATGTGGATCTGGCTGTGTCCACTCACCCACGGCAGACGGTCAGGCAGGACGCAGTGCGGATCTGGCTGTGTCCACTCACCCACGGCAGTCGGTCAGGCAGGGCGTAGTGTGGATCTGGCTGTGTCCACTCGCCCACGGCAGACGGGCAGGCAGGGCGCAGTGCGGATCTGGCTGTGTCCACTCACCCACGGGAGACGGGCAGGCAGGGCGTAGTGCGGATCTGGCTGTGTCCACTCACCCACGGGAGACGGGCAGGCAGGGCGCAGTGCGGATCCGGCTGTGTCCACTCACCCACGGGAGATGGGCAGAGATGGTGATGTGTGGATCTGGCTATGTCCACTGACCCACGGCAGATGGGCAGGCAGGGCGCAGTACGGATCTGGCTGTGTCCACTCGCCCACGGCAGACGGGCAGGCAGGGCGCAGTGCGGATCTGGCTGTGTCCACTCGCCCACGGGAGACGGGCAGGCAGGGCGCAGTGCGGTTCTGGCTGTGTCCACTCGCCCACGGTAGGCGGTCAGGCAGGGCGCAGTGCGGATCTGGCTGTGTCCACTCACCCACGGCAGACGGTCAGGCAGGGCGCAGTGCGGATCTGGCTGTGTCCACTCACCCACGGCAGTCGGTCAGGCAGGGCGTAGTGTGGATCTGGCTGTGTCCACTCGCCCACGGCAGACGGGCAGGCAGGGCGCAGTGCGGATCTGGCTGTGTCCACTCACCCACGGGAGACGGGCAGGCAGGGCGTAGTGCGGATCTGGCTGTGTCCACTCACCCACGGGAGACGGGCAGGCAGGGCGCAGTGCGGATCCGGCTGTGTCCACTCACCCACGGGAGATGGGCAGAGATGGTGATGTGTGGATCTGGCTATGTCCACTGACCCACGGCAGATGGGCAGGCAGGGCGCAGTACGGATCTGGCTGTGTCCACTCGCCCACGGCAGACGGGCAGGCAGGGCGCAGTGCGGATCTGGCTGTGTCCACTCGCCCACGGGAGACGGGCAGGCAGGGGGCAGTGCGGTTCTGGCTGTGTCCACTCGCCCACGGTAGGCGGTCAGGCAGGGCGCAGTGCGGATCTGGCTGTGTCCACTCACCCACGGCAGACGGTCAGGCAGGGCGCAGTGCGGATCTGGCTGTGTCCATTCACCCACGGCAGGCGGTCAGGCAGGGCGCAGTGCGGATCTGGCTGTGTCCACGCACCCACAGCAGGCAGTCAGGCAGGGCGCAGTGCGGATCTGGCTGTGTCCACTCACCCACGGCAGACGGGCAGGCAGTGCGCAGTGCGGATCTGGCTGTGTCCACTCACCCACGGGAGACGGGCAGGCAGGGCGCATAGCGGATCTGGCTGTGTCCACTCACCCACAGCAGACGGTCAGGCAGGGCGCAGTGCGGATCTGGCTGTGTCCACTCACCCACGGCAGACGGGCAGGCAGGGCTCAGTGCGGATCTGGCTGTGTCCACTCGCCCACGGGAGACGGGCAGGCAGGGCGCAGTACAGATCGGGCTGTGTCCACTCACCCACGGCAGGCGGTCAGGGAGGGCGCAGTGCGGATCTGGCTGTGTCGAATCACCCACGGCAGACGGTCAGGCAGGGCGCAGTGCGGATCTGGCTGTGTCCACTCGCCCACGGCAGACGGGCAGGCAGGGCGCAGTGCGGATCTGGCTGTGTCCACTCACCCACGGCAGGCGGTCAGGCAGGGCATAGTGCGGATCTGGCTGTGTCCACTCGCCCACGGCAGACGGGCAGACAGGGCGCAGTGCGGATCTGGCTGTGTCCACTCCCCCACGGCAGATGGTCAGGCAGGGCGCAGTGCGGATCTGGCTGTGTCCACTCACCCACGGCAGACGGGCAGGCAGGGAGCAGTGCGGATCTGGCTGTGTCCACTCACCCACGGGAGACGGGCAGGCAGGGCGCAGTGCGGATCTGGCTGTGTCCACTCACTGATGGGAGACGGGCATGCAAGGCACAGTGCGGATCTGGCTGTGTCCACTCACCCACGTGGGACGGGCAGGCAGGGCGCAGTGCGGATCTGGCTGTGTCCACTCACCCACGGGAGACGGGCAGACAGGGCGCAGTGCGGATCTGGCTGTGTACCCTCACCCACGGGAGACGGGCAGGCAAGGCGCAGTGTGGATCTGGCTGTGTCCACACACCCACGGGAGACGGGCAGAGAGGGTGCTGTGTGGATATGGCTATGTCCACTGACCCACGGCAGACGGTCAGGCAAGGCGTAGTGCGGATCTGGCTGTGTCCACTCACCAACGGCAGATGGTCAGACAGGGTGCAGTGCGGATCTGGTTGTGTCCACTCACCCACGGGAGACGGGCAGGCAGGGCGCAGTGCGGATCTGGCTGTGTCCACTCACCCACGGGAGACGGGCAGGCACGGCACAGTGCGGATCTGGCTGTGTCCATTCACCCACGGCAGACGGTCAGACAGGGTGCAGTGCGGATCTGGCTGTGTCCACTCACCCACGGGAGACGGACAGGCAGGACGCAGTGTGGATCTGGCTGTGTCCAGTCACCCACGGGAGACGGGCAGAGAGGGTGCTGTGTGGATATGGCTATGTCCACTGACCCACGGCAGACGGGCAGGCAGGACGCAGTGCGGATCTGGCTGTGTCCACTCGCCCACGGCAGACGGGCAGGCAAGGCGCAGTGCGGATCTGGCTGTGTCCACTCACCCACGGGAGGCGGGCAGGCAAGGCTAAGTGCGGATCTGGCTGTGTCCACTCATTCATGGAGACGGGCAGGCAGGGCGCAGTGCGGATCTGGCTGTGTCCACTCACAGACGGCGGCGGTCAGGCAGGGCGCAGTGCGGATCTGGCAGTGTCCACTCGCCCACGGGAGACGGGCAGGCAGGGTGCAGTGCATATCTGGCTGTGTCCACTCACCCACGGCAGGCGGTCAGGCAGGGCGCAGTGCGGATCTGGCTGTGTCCACTCACCCACGGCAGACGGGCAGGCAGGGCAGAGTGCGGATCTGGCTGTGTCCACTCGCCCACGGGAGAAGGGCTGGCAGGGCGCAGTGCGGATCTGGCTGTGTCCACTCACCCACGGGAGACGGGCAGGCAGGGCGCAGTGCGGACCTGGCTGTGTCCACTCACTGACGGGAGACGGGCAGGCAAGGCGCAGTGCGGATCTGGCTTTGTCCACTCACCCACTGGGGACGGGCAGGCAGGGCGCAGTGCGGATCTGGCTGTGTCCACTCACCCACGGGAGACGGGCAGGCGGGGCGCAGTGCGGATCTGGCTGTGTCCCCTCACCCATGGGAGATGGGCAGGCAAGGCGCAGTGTGGATCTGGCTGTGTCCACACACCCACGGGAGACGGGCAGAGAGGGTGCTGTGTGGATATGGCTATGTCCACTGACCCACGGCAGACGGTCAGGCAGGGCGCAGTGCGGATCTGGCTGTGTCCACTCACCAACGGCAGACGGTCAGACAGGGTGCAGTACGGATCTGGCTGTGTCCACTCACCCACGGGAGACGGGCAGGCAGGGCGCAGTGCGGATCTGGCTGTGTCCACTCACCTACGGGAGACGGGCAGGCAGGGCACAGTGCGGATCTGGCTGTGTCCACTAACCCACGGCAGACGGTCAGACAGGGTGCAGTGCGGATCTGGCTGTGTCCACTGACCCACGGGAGACGGGCCGGCAGGGCGCAGTGTGGATCTGTCTGTGTCCACTCACCCACGGGAGACGGGCAGAGAGGGTGCTGTGTGGAAATGGCTATGTCCACTGACCCACGGCAGACGGGCAGGCAGGGCGCAGTGCGGATCTGGCTGTGTCCACTCGCCCACGGCAGACGGGCAGGCAAGGCGCAGTGCGGATCTGGCTGTGTCCACTCACCCACGGGAGACGGGCAGGCAGGGCGCAGTGCGGATCTGGCTGTGTCCACTCACTGACGGGAGACTGGCAGGCAAGGCGCAGTGCGGATCTGGCTGTGTCCACTCATTCACGGGAGACGGGCAGGCAGGGCGCAGTGCGGATCTGGCTGTGTCCACTCACAGACGGCAGGCGGTCAGGCAGGGTGCAGTGCGGATCTGGCTGTGTCCACTCGCCCAAGGGAGACGGGCAGGCAGGGCGCAGTGCATATCTGGCTGTGTCCACTCACCCACGGCAGGCGGTCAGGCAGGGCGCAGTGCGGATCTGGCTGTGTCCACTCACCCACGGCAGACGGTCAGGCAGGGCGCAGTGCGGATCTGGCTGTGTCCACTCGCCCACGGCAGATGGGAAGGCAGTGCGCAGTGCGGATCTGGCTGTGTCCACTCACCCACGGCAGACGGGCAGGCAGGGCGCAGTGCGGATCTGGCTGTGTCCACTCGCCCACGGGAGACGGGCAGGCAGGGCGCAGTACAGATCGGGCTGTGTCCACTCACCCACGGCAGGCGGTCAGGGAGGGCGCAGTGCGGATCTGGCTGTGTCCAATCACCCACGGCAGACGGTCAGGCATGGCGCAGTGCGGATCTGGCTGTGTCCACTCGCCCACGGCAGAAGGGCAGGCAGGGCGCAGTGTGGATCTGGCTGTGTCCACTCACCCACGGGAGATGGGCAGAGACGGTGCTGTGTCGATCTGGCCATGTCCACTGACCAACAGAAGACGGGCAGGCAGGGCGCAGGACGGATTTGGCTGTGTCACTCACTCACGGCAGGCGGTCAGGCAGGGCGCAGTGCGGATCTGGCTGTGTCCACTCACCCACGGCAGGCGGTCTGGCAGGGCGTAGTGCGGATCTGGCTGTGTCCACTCGCCCACGGCAGACGGGCAGGCAGGGCGCAGTGCGGATCTGGCTGTGTCCACTCCCCCACGGCAGATGGTCAGGCAGGGCGCAGTGCGGATCTGGCTGTGTCCACTCACCCACGGCAGACGGGCAGGCAGGGAGCAGTGCGGATCTGGCTGTGTCCACTCACCCACGGGAGACGGGCAGGCAGGGCGCAGTGCGGATCTGGCTGTGTCCACTCACTGATGGGAGACGGGCATGCAAGGCGCAGTGCGGATCTGGCTGTGTCCACTCACCCACGGGGGATGGGCAGGCAGGGCGCAGTGCGGATCTGGCTGTGTCCACTCACCCACGGGAGACGGGCAGACAGGGCGCAGTGCGGATCTGGCTGTGTTCCCTCACCCACGGCAGGCGGTCAGGCAGGGCGCAGTGCGGATCTGGCTGTGTCCACTCACCCACGGCACTCGTCAGGCAGGGCGCAGTGCGGATCTGGCTGTGTCCACTCACCCACGGCAGACGGTCAGGCAGGGCGCAGTGCGGATCTGGCTGTGTCCACTCACCAACGGCAGGCGGTCAGGCAGGGCGCAGTGTGGATCTGCCTGTGTCCACGCACCCACAGCAGGCGGTCAGCCAGGGCGCAGTGCGGATCTGGCTGTGTCCACTGACCCACGGCAGACGGGCATGCAGGGAGAAGTACGGATCTAGCTGTGTCCACTCACCCACGGCAGGCGGTCAGGCAGGGCGCAGTGCGGATCTGGCCGTGTCCACTCACCCACGGCAGGCGGTGAGGCAGGGCGCAGTGCGGATCTGGCTGTGTCCACTCACCCACGGCAGACGGGCAGACAGGGCGCAGTGCGGATCTGGCTGTGTCCACTCCCCCAAGGCAGATGGTGAGGCAGGGCGCAGTGCGGATCTGGCTGTGTCCACTCACCCACGGCAGACGGGCAGGCAGGGAGCAGTGCGGATCTGGCTGTGTCCACTCACCCACGGCAGACGGGCAGACAGGGCGCAGTGCGGATCTGGCTGTGTCCACTCCCCCACGGCAGATGGTCAGGCAGGGCGCAGTGCGGATCTGGCAGTGTCCACTCACCCACGGCAGACGGGCAGGCAGGGAGCAGTGCGGATCTGGCTGTGTCCACTCACCCACGGGAGACGGGCAGACAGGGCGCAGTGCGGATCTGGCTGTGTACCCTCACCCACGGGAGACGGGCAGGCAAGGCGCAGTGTGGATCTGGCTGTGTCCACACACCCACGGGAGACGGGCAGAGAGGGTGCTGTGTGGATATGGCTATGTCCACTGACCCACGGCAGACGGTCAGGCAGGGCGTAGTGCGGATCTGGCTGTGTCCACTCACCAACGGCAGATGGTCAGACAGGGTGCAGTGCGGATCTGGTTGTGTCCACTCACCCACGGGAGACGGGCAGGCAGGGCGCAGTGCGGATCTGGCTGTGTCCACTTACCCACGGGAGACGGGCAGGCACGGCACAGTGCGGATCTGGCTGTGTCCACTCACCCACGGCAGACGGTCAGACAGGGTGCAGTGCGGATCTGGCTGTGTCCACTCACCCACGGGAGACGGGCAGGCAGGGCGCAGTGTGGATCTGGCTGTGTCCACTCACCCACGGGAGACGGGCAGAGAGGGTGCTGTGTGGATATGGCTATGTCCACTGACCCACGGCAGACGGGCAGGCAGGACGCAGTGCGGATCTGGCTGTGTCCACTCGCCCACGGCAGACGGGCAGGCAAGGCGCAGTGCGGATCTGGCTGTGTCCACTGACCCACGGGAGACGGGCAGGCAAGGCTCAGTGCGGATCTGGCTTTCCACTCATTCACTGGAGACGGGCAGGCAGGGCGCAGTGCGGATCTGGCTGTGTCCACTCACAGACGGCAGGCGGTCAGGCAGGGCGCAGTGCGGATCTGGCAGTGTCCACTCGCCCACGGGAGACAGGCAGGCAGGGCGCAGTGCATATCTGGCTGTGTCCACTCACCCACGGTAGACAGGCAGGCAGGGCGCAGTGCGGATCTGGCTGTGTCCCCTCACCAATGGGAGATGGGCAGGCAAGGCGCAGTGTGGATCTGGCTGTGTCCACACACCCACGGGAGACGGGCAGAGAGGGTGCTGTGTGGATATGGCTATGTCCACTGACCCACGGCAGACGGTCAGGCAGGGCGCAGTGCGGATCTGGCTGTGTCCACTCACCAACGGCAGACGGTCAGACAGGGTGCAGTACGGATCTGGCTGTGTCCACTCACCCACGGGAGACGGGCAGGCAGGGCGCAGTGCGGATCTGGCTGTGTCCACTCACCTACGGGAGACGGGCAGGCAGGGCACAGTGCGGATCTGCCTGTGTCCACTCACCCACGGCAGACGGTCAGACAGGGTGCAGTGCGGATCTGGCTGTGTCCACTCACCCACGGGAGACGGGCAGGCAGGGCGCAGTGGGGATCTGGCTGTGTCCACTCACTTACGGGAGACTGGCAGAGAGGGTGCTCTGTGGATATGGCTATGTCCACTGACCCACGGCAGACGGGCAGGCAGGGCGCAGTGCGGATCTGGCTGTGTCCACTCGCCCACGGCAGACGGGCAGGCAAGGCGCAGTGCGGATCTGGCTGTGTCCACTCACCCACGGGAGACGGGCAGGCAGGGCGCAGTGCGGATCTGGCTGTGTCCACTCACTGACGGGAGACTGGCAGGCAAGGCGCAGTGCGGATCTGGCTGTTTCCACTCATTCACGGGAGACGGGCAGGCAGGGCGCAGTGCGGATCTGGCTGTGTCCACTCACAGACGGCAGGCGGTCAGGCAGGGCGAAGTGCGGATCTGGCTGTGTCCACTCGCCCACGGGAGACGGGCAGGCAGGGCGCAGTGCATATCTGGCTGTGTCCACTCACCCACGGCAGGCGGTCAGGCAGGGCGCAGTGCGGATCTGGCTGTGTCC
The DNA here is from genome assembly GCF_040939455.1 of Microcebus murinus. Lineage (NCBI taxonomy): Eukaryota > Metazoa > Chordata > Mammalia > Primates > Cheirogaleidae > Microcebus > Microcebus murinus. The sequence goes on along the minus strand of NC_134125.1, from coordinate 30,168,324 downwards.
ACTCACCCACGGCAGACGGTCAGGCAGGGCGCAGTGCGGATCTGGCTGTGTCCACTCGCCCACGGCAGATGGGAAGGCAGTGCGCAGTGCGGATCTGGCTGTGTCCACTCACCCACAGCAGACGGGCAGGCAGGGCGCAGTGCGGATCTGGCTGTGTCCACTCGCCCACGGGAGACGGGCAGGCAGGGCGCAGTACAGATCGGGCTGTGTCCACTCACCCACGGCAGGCGGTCAGGGAGGGCGCAGTGCGGATCTGGCTGTGTCCAATCACCCACGGCATACGGTCAGGCAGGGCGCAGTGCGGATCTGGCTGTGTCCACTCGCCCACGGCAGACGGGCAGGCAGGGCGCAGTGTGGATCTGGCTGTGTCCACTCACCCACGGGAGATGGGCAGAGACGGTGCTGTGTGGATCTGGCCATGTCCACTGACCAACGGAAGACGGGCAGGCAGGGCGCAGTACGGATCTCGCTGTGTCCACTCACTCACGGCAGGCCGTCAGGAAGGGCGCAGTGCGGATCTGGCTGTGTCCACTCACCCACGGCAGGCGGTCAAGCAGGGCGTAGTGCGGATCTGGCTGTGTCCACTCGCCCACGGCAGACGGGCAGGCAGGGCGCAGTGCGGATCTGGCTGTGTCCACTCCCCCACGGCAGATGGTCAGGCAGGGCGCAGTGCGGATCTGGCTGTGTCCACTCACGCACGGCAGACGGGCAGGCAGGGAGCAGTGCGGATCTGGCTGTGTCCACTCACCCACGGCAGACGGGCAGGCAGGGAGCAGTGCGGATCTGGCTGTGTCCACTCACTGATGGGAGACGGGCATGCAAGGCGCAGTGCGGATCTGGCTGTGTCCACTCACCCACGGGGGATGGGCAGGCAGGGCGCAGTGCGGATTTGGCTGTGTCCACTCACCCACGGGAGACGGGCAGACAGGGCGCAGTGCGGATCTGGCTGTGTCCCCTCACCCACGGCAGGCGGTCAGGCAGGGCGCAGTGCGGATCTGGCTGTGTCCACTCACCCACGGCACTCGTCAGGCAGGGCGCAGTGCGGATCTGGCTGTGTCCACTCACCCACGGCAGACGGTCAGGCAGGGCGCAGTGCGGATCTGGCTGTGTCCACTCACCAACGGCAGGCGGTCAGGCAGGGCGCAGTGTGGATCTGGCTGTGTCCACGCACCCACAGCAGGCGGTCAGCCAGGGCGCAGTGCGGATCTGGCTGTGTCCACTGACCCACGGCAGACGGGCAGGCAGGGAGAAGTACGGATCTAGCTGTGTCCACTCACCCACGGCAGGCGGTCAGGCAGGGCGCAGTGCGGATCTGGCCGTGTCCACTCACCCACGGCAGGCGGTGAGGCAGGGCGCAGTGCGGATCTGGCTGTGTCCACTCACCCACGGCAGACGGGCAGACAGGGCGCAGTGCGGATCTGGCTGTGTCCACTCCCCCAAGGCAGATGGTCAGGCAGGGCGCAGTGCGGATCTGGCTGTGTCCACTCACCCACGGCAGACGGGCAGGCAGGGAGCAAGGCGGATCTGGCTGTGTCCACTCACCCACGGCAGACGGGCAGACAGGGCGCAGTGCGGATCTGGCTGTGTCCACTCCCCCACGGCAGATGGTCAGGCAGGGCGCAGTGCGGATCTGGCAGTGTCCACTCACCCACGGGAGACGGGCAGGCAGGGCGCAGTGCGGATCTGACTGTGTCCACTCACTGATGGGAGACGGGCATGCAAGGCACAGTGCGGATCTGGCTGTGTCCACTCACCCACGGGGGACGGGCAGGCAGGGCGCAGTGCGGATCTGGCTGTGTCCACTCACCCACAGGAGACGGGCAGACAGGGCGCAGTGCGGATCTGGCTGTGTACCCTCACCCACGGGAGACGGGCAGGCAAGGCGCAGTGTGGATCTGGCTGTGTCCACACACCCACGGGAGACGGGCAGAGAGGGTGCTGTGTGGATATGGCTATGTCCACTGACCCACGGCAGACGGTCAGGCAGGGCGTAGTGCGGATCTGGCTGTGTCCACTCACCAACGGCAGATGGTCAGACAGGGTGCAGTGCGGATCTGGTTGTGTCCACTCACCCACGGGAGACGGGCAGGCAGGGCGCAGTGCGTATCTGGCTGTGTCCACTTACCCACGGGAGACGGGCAGGCACGGCACAGTGCGGATCTGGCTGTGTCCACTCACCCACGGCAGACGGTCAGACAGGGTGCAGTGCGGATCTGGCTGTGTCCACTCACCCACGGGAGACGGGCAGGCAGGGCGCAGTGTGGATCTGGCTGTGTCCACTCACCCACGGGAGACGGGCAGAGAGGGTGCTGTGTGGATATGGCTATGTCCACTGACCCACGGCAGACGGGCAGGCAGGACGCAGTGCGGATCTGGCTGTGTCCACTCGCCCACGGCAGACGGGCAGGAAAGGCGCAGTGCGGATCTGGCTGTGTCCACTGACCCACGGGAGACGGGCAGGCAAGGCTCAGTGCGGATCTGGCTGTGTCCACTCATTCACCGGAGACGGGCAGGCAGGGCGCAGTGCGGATCTGGCTGTGTCCACTCACAGACGGCAGGCGGTCAGGCAGGGCGCAGTGCGGATCTGGCAGTGTCCACTCGCCCACGGGAGACGGGCAGGCAGGGCGCAGTGCATATCTGGCTGTGTCCACTCACCCACGGCAGGCGGTCAGGCAGGGCGCAGTGCGGATCTGGCTGTGTCCACTCACCCACGGCAGACGGGCAGGCAGGGCGCAGTGCGGATCTGGCTGTGTCAACTCGCACACGGGAGATGGGCTGGCAGGGCGCAGTGCGGATCTGGCTGTGTCCACTCTCCCACGGGAGACGGGCAGGCAGGGCGCAGTGCGGATCTGGCTGTGTCCACTCACTGACGGGAGACGGGCAGGCAAGGCGCAGTGCGGATCTGGCTTTGTCCACTCACCCACGGGGGACGGGCAGGCAGGGCGCAGTGCGGATCTGGCTGTGTCCACTCACCCACGGGAGACAGGCAGGCAGGGCGCAGTGCGGATCTGGCTGTGTCTCCTCACCCATGGGAGATGGGCAGGCAAGGCGCAGTGTGGATCTGGCTGTGTCCACACACCCACGGGAGACGGGCAGAGAGGGTGCTGTGTGGATATGGCTATGTCCACTGACCCACGGCCGACGGTCAGGCAGGGCGCAGTGCGGATCTGGCTGTGTCCACTCACCAACGGCAGACGGTCAGACAGGGTGCAGTACGGATCTGGCTGTGTCCACTCACCCACGGGAGACGGGCAGGCAGGGCGCAGTGCGGATCTGGCTGTGTCCACTCACCTACGGGAGACGGGCAGGCAGGGCACAGTGCGGATCTGCCTGTGTCCACTCACCCACGGCAGACGGTCAGACAGGATGCAGTGCGGATCTGGCTGTGTCCACTCACCCACGGGAGACGGGCAGGCAGGGCGCAGTGTGGATCTGGCTGTGTCCACTCACCCACGGGAGACTGGCAGAGAGGGTGCTCTGTGGATATGGCTATGTCCACTGACCCACGGCAGACGGGCAGGCAGGGCGCAGTGCGGATCTGGCTGTGTCCACTCGCCCACGGCAGACGGGCAGGCAAGGCGCAGTGCGGATCTGGCTGTGTCCACTCACCCACGGGAGACGGGCAGGCAGGGCGCAGTGCGGATCTGGCTGTGTCCACTCACTGACGGGAGACTGGCAGGCAAGGCGCAGTGCGGATCTGGCTGTGTCCACTCATTCACGGGAGACGGGCAGGCAGGGCGCAGTGCGGATCTGGCTGTGTCCACTCACAGACGGCAGGCGGTCAGGCAGGGCGCAGTGCGGATCTGGCTGTGTCCACTCGCCCACGGGAGACGGGCAGGCAGGGCGCAGTGCATATCTGGCTGTGTCCACTCACCCACGGCAGGCGGTCAGGCAGGGCGCAGTGCGGATCTGGCTGTGTCCACTCACCCACGGCAGACGGTCAGGCAGGGCGCAGTGCGGATCTGGCTGTGTCCACTCGCCCACGGCAGATGGGAAGGCAGTGCGCAGTGCGGATCTGGCTGTGTCCACTCACCCACGGCAGACGGGCAGGCAGGGCGCAGTGCGGATCTAGCTGTGTCCACTCGCCCACGGCAGACGGGCAGGCAGGGCGCAGTGTGGATCTGGCTGTGTCCACTCACCCACGGGAGATGGGCAGAGACGGTGCTGTGTGGATCTGGCCATGTCCACTGACCAACGGAAGACGGGCCGGCAGGGCGCAGTACGGATCTGGCTGTGTCCACTCACTCACGGCAGGCGGTCAGGCAGGGCGCAGTGCGGATCTGGCTGTGTCCACTCACGCACGGCAGACGGGCAGGCAGGGAGCAGTGCGGATCTGGCTGTGTCCACTCACCCACGGGAGACGGGCATGCAGGGCGCAGTGCGGATCTGGCTGTGTCCACTCACTGATGGGAGACGGGCATGCAAGGCGCAGTGCGGATCTGGCTGTGTCCACTCACCCACGGGGGATGGGTAGGCAGGGCGCAGTGCGGATCTGGCTGAGTCCACTCACCCACGGGAGACGGGCAGACAGGGCGCAGTGCGGATCTGGCTGTGTCCCCTCACCCACGGCAGGCGGTCAGGAAGGGCGCAGTGCGGATCTGGCTGTGTCCACTCACCCATGGCAGGCGTCAGGCAGGGCGCAGTGCGGATCTGGCTGTGTCCACTCACCCACGGCAGACGGTCAGGCAGGGCGCAGTGCGGATCTGGCTGTGTCCACTCACCAACGGCAGGCGGTCAGGCAGGGCGCAGTGTGGATCTGGCTGTGTCCACGCACCCACAGCAGGCGGTCAGCCAGTGCGCAGTGCGGATCTGGCTGTGTCCACTGACCCACGGCAGACGGACAGGCAGGGCGAAGTACGGATCTAGCTGTGTCCACTCACCCACGGCAGGCGGTCAGGCAGGGCGCAGTGCGGATCTGGCTGTGTCCACTCACCCACGGCAGGCGGTCAGGCAGGGCGTAGTGCGGATCTGGCTGTGTCCACTCACCCACGGCAGACGGGCAGGCAGGGCACAGTGTAGATCTGGCTGTGTCCACTCACCCACGGCAGACGGTCAGGCAGGGCGCAGTGAGGATCTGGCTGTGTCCACTCACCCACGGCAGACGGTCAGGCAGGGCGCAGTGCGGATCTGGCTGTGTCCTCTCGCCCACAGGAGACGGGCATGCAGGGCGCAGTGCCGATCTGGCTGTGTCCACTCACCCACGGCAGGCGGTCAGGCAGGGCGCAGTGCGGATCTGGCTGTGTCCACTCACCCACAGCAGACGGTCAGGCAGGGCACAGTGCGGATCTGGCTGTGTCCACTCACCCACGGTAGGCGGTCAGGCAGGGCGCAGACCGGATCTGGCTGTGTCCACGCACCAACAGCAGGCGGTCAGACAGGGCGCAGTGCGGATCTAGCTGTGTCCACTCACCCACGGCAGACGGTCAGGCAGGGCGCAGTACGGATCTGGCTGTGTCCACTCACCCACGGCAGACGGCCAGGCAGTGCGCAGTGTGGATCTGGCTGTGTCCACTCACCCACGGAAGACGGGCAGGCAGGGCGCAGTGCGGATCTGGCTGTGTCCACTGACCCATGGCAGACGGGCAGGCAGGGCGCAGTACGGAGCTGGCTGAGTCCACTCACCAACGGCAGGCGGTCAGGCAGGTTGCAGTGTGGATCTGGCTGTGTCCACTCACCCACGGGAGACGGGCAGGCAGGGCGCAGTGCGGATCTGGCTGTGTCCACTCACCTACGGGAGACGGGCAGGCAGGGCGCAGTGTGGATCTGTCTGTGTCCACTCACCCACGGGAGACGGGCAGAGAGGGTGCTGTGTGGATATGGCTATGTCCACTGACCCACGGCAGACGGGCAGGCAGGGCGCAGTGCGGATCTGGCTGTGTCCACTCGCCCACGGCAGACGGGCAGGCAAGGCGCAGTGCGGATCTGGCTGTGTCCACTCACCCACGGGAGACGGGCAGGCAGGGCGCAGTGCGGATCTGGCTGTGTCCACTCACTGACGGGAGACTGGCAGGCAAGGCGCAGTGCGGATCTGGCTGTGTCCACTCATTCACGGGAGACGGGCAGGCAGGGCGCAGTGCGGATCTGGCTGTGTCCACTCACAGACAGCAGGCGGTCAGGCAGGGCGCAGTGCGGATCTGGCTGTGTCCACTCACCCAGGGGAGACGGGCAGGCAAGGCGCAGTGTGAATCTGGCTGTGTCCACTCACCCACGGGAGACGGGCAGAGAGGGTGTTGTGTGGATATGGCTATGTCCACTGACCCACGGCAGATGGGCAGGCAGGGCGCAGTGCGGATCTGGCTGTGTCCACTCACCCACGGCAGGCGGTCAGGCAGGGCGTAGTGCGGATCTGGCTGTGTCCACTCGCCCACGGCAGACGGGCAGGCAGGGCGCAGTGCGGATCTGGCTGTGTCCACTCCCCCACGGCAGATGGTCAGGCAGGGCGCAGTGCGGATCTGGCTGTGTCCACTCACGCACGGCAGACGGGCAGGCAGGGAGCAGTGCGGATCTGGCTGTGTCCACTCACCCACGGCAGACAGGCAGGCAGGGAGCAGTGCGGATCTGGCTGTGTCCACTCACTGATGGGAGACGGGCATGCAAGGCGCAGTGCGGATCTGGCTGTGTCCACTCACCCACGGGGGATGGGCAGGCAGGGCGCAGTGCGGATTTGGCTGTGTCCACTCACCCACGGGAGACGGGCAGACAGGGCGCAGTGCGGATCTGGCTGTGTCCCCTCACCCACGGCAGGCGGTCAGGCAGGGCGCAGTGCGGATCTGGCTGTGTCCACTCACCCACGGCACTCGTCAGGCAGGGCGCAGTGCGGATCTGGCTGTGTCCACTCACCCACGGCAGACGGTCAGGCAGGGCGCAGTGCGGATCTGGCTGTGTCCACTCACCAACGGCAGGCGGTCAGGCAGGGCGCAGTGTGGATCTGGCTGTGTCCACGCACCCACAGCAGGCGGTCAGCCAGGGCGCAGTGCGGATCTGGCTGTGTCCACTGACCCACGGCAGACGGGCAGGCAGGGAGAAGTACGGATCTAGCTGTGTCCACTCACCCACGGCAGGCGGTCAGGAAGGGCGCAGTGCGGATCTGGCCGTGTCCACTAACCCACGGCAGGCGTTGAGGCAGGGCGCAGTGCGGATCTGGCTGTGTCCACTCACCCACGGCAGACGGGCAGACAGGGCGCAGTGCGGATCTGGCTGTGTCCACTCCCCCAAGGCAGATGGTCAGGCAGGGCGCAGTGCGGATCTGGCTGTGTCCACTCACCCACGGCAGACGGTCAGGCAGGGAGCAAGGCGGATCTGGCTGTGTCCACTCACCCACGGCAGACGGGCAGACAGGGCGCAGTGCGGATCTGGCTGTGTCCACTCCCCCACGGCAGATGGTCAGGCAGGGCGCAGTGCGGATCTGGCAGTGTCCACTCACCCACGGGAGACGGGCAGGCAGGGCGCAGTGCGGATCTGGCTGTGTCCACTCACTGATGGGAGACGGGCATGCAAGGCACAGTGCGGATCTGGCTGTGTCCACTCACCCACGGGGGACGGGCAGGCAGGGCGCAGTGCGGATCTGGCTGTGTACCCTCACCCACGGGAGACGGGCAGGCAAGGCGCAGTGTGGATCTGGCTGTGTCCACACACCCACGGAAGACGGGCAAAGAGGGTGCTGTGTGGATATGGCTATGTCCACTGACCCACGGCAGACGGTCAGGCAGGGCGTAGTGCGGATCTGGCTGTGTCCACTCACCAACGGCAGATGGTCAGACAGGGTGCAGTGCGGATCTGGTTGTGTCCACTCACCCACGGGAGACGGGCAGGCAGGGCGCAGTGCGTATCTGGCTGTGTCCACTTACGCACGGGAGACGGGCAGGCACGGCACAGTGCGGATCTGGCTGGGTCCACTCACCCACGGCAGACGGTCAGACAGGGTGCAGTGCGGATCTGGCTGTGTCCACTCACCCACGGGAGACGGGCAGGCAGGGCGCAGTGTGGATCTGGCTGTGTCCACTCACCCACGGGAGACGGGCAGAGAGGGTGCTGTGTGGATATGGCTATGTCCACTGACCCACGGCAGACGGGCAGGCAGGACGCAGTGCGGATCTGGCTGTGTCCACTCGCCCACGGCAGACGGGCAGGAAAGGCGCAGTGCGGATCTGGCTGTGTCCACTGACCCACGGGAGACGGGCAGGCAAGGCTCAGTGCGGATCTGGCTGTGTCCACTCATTCACTGGAGACGGGCAGGCAGGGCGCAGTGCGGATCTGGCTGTGTCCACTCACAGACGGCAGGCGGTCTGGCAGGGCGCAGTGCGGATCTGGAAGTGTCCACTCGCCCACGGGAGACGGGCAGGCAGGGCGCAGTGCATATCTGGCTGTGTCCACTCACCCACGGCAGGCGGTCAGGCAGGGCGCAGTGCGGATCTGGCTGTGTCCACTCACCCACGGCAGACGGGCAGGCAGGGCGCAGTGCGGATCTGGCTGTGTCAACTCGCACACGGGAGATGGGCTGGCAGGGCGCAGTGCGGATCTGGCTGTGTCCACTCTCCCACGGGAGACGGGCAGGCAGGGCGCAGTGCGGATCTGGCTGTGTCCACTCACTGACGGGAGACGGGCAGGCAAGGCGCAGTGCGGATCTGGCTTTGTCCACTCACCCACGGGAGACGGGCAGGCAGGGCGCAGTGCGGATCTGGCTGTGTCCACTCACCCACGGGAGACAGGCAGGCAGGGCGCAGTGCGGATCTGGCTGTGTCCCCTCACCCATGGGAGATGGGCAGGCAAGGCGCAGTGTGGATCTGGCTGTGTCCACACACCCACGGGAGACGGGCAGAGAGGGTGCTGTGTGGATATGGCTATGTCCACTGACCCACGGCCGACGGTCAGGCAGGGCGCAGTGCGGATCTGGCTGTGTCCACTCACCAACGGCAGACGGTCAGACAGGGTGCAGTACGGATCTGGCTGTGTCCACTCACCCACGGGAGACGGGCAGGCAGGGCGCAGTGCGGATCTGGCTGTGTCCACTCACCTACGGGAGACGGGCAGGCAGGGCACAGTGCGGATCTGCCTGTGTCCACTCACCCACGGCAGACGGTCAGACAGGGTGCAGTGCGGATCTGGCTGTGTCCACTCACCCACGGGAGACGGGCAGGCAGGGCGCAGTGGGGATCTGGCTGTGTCCACTCACCCACGGGAGACTGGCAGAGAGGGTGCTCTGTGGATATGGCTATGTCCACTGACCCACGGCAGACGGGCAGGCAGGGCGCAGTGCGGATCTGGCTGTGTCCACTCGCCCACGGCAGACGGGCAGGCAAGGCGCAGTGCGGATATGGCTGTGTCCACTCACCCACGGGAGACGGGCAGGCAGGGCGCAGTGCGGATCTGGCTGTGTCCACTCACTGACGGGAGACTGGCAGGCAAGGCGCAGTGCGGATCTGGCTGTGTCCACTCATTCACGGGAGACGGGCAGGCAGGGCGCAGTGCGGATCTGGCTGTGTCCACTCACAGACGGCAGGCGGTCAGGCAGGGCGCAGTGCGGATCTGGCTGTGTCCACTCGCCCACGGGAGACGGGCAGGCAGGGCGCAGTGCATATCTGGCTGTGTCCACTCACCCACGGCAGGCGGTCAGGCAGGGCGCAGTGTGGATCTGGCTGTGTCCACTCACCCACGGGAGATGGGCAGAGACGGTGCTGTGTGGATCTGGCCATGTCCACTGACCAACGGAAGACGGGCCGGCAGGGCGCAGTACGGATCTGGCTGTGTCCACTCACTCACGGCAGGCGGTCAGGCAGGGCGCAGTGCGGATCTGGCTGTGTCCACTCACGCACGGCAGACGGGCAGGCAGGGAGCAGTGCGGATCTGGCTGTGTCCACTCACCCACGGGAGACGGGCATGCAGGGCGCAGTGCGGATCTGGCTGTGTCCACTCACTGATGGGAGACGGGCATGCAAGGCGCAGTGCGGATCTGGCTGTGTCCACTCACCCACGGGGGATGGGTAGGCAGGGCGCAGTGCGGATCTGGCTGAGTCCACTCACCCACGGGAGACGGGCAGACAGGGCGCAGTGCGGATCTGGCTGTGTCCCCTCACCCACGGCAGGCGGTCAGGAAGGGCGCAGTGCGGATCTGGCTGTGTCCACTCACCCATGGCAGGCGTCAGGCAGGGCGCAGTGCGGATCTGGCTGTGTCCACTCACCCACGGCAGACGGTCAGGCAGGGCGCAGTGCGGATCTGGCTGTGTCCACTCACCAACGGCAGGCGGTCAGGCAGGGCGCAGTGTGGATCTGGCTGTGTCCACGCACCCACAGCAGGCGGTCAGCCAGTGCGCAGTGCGGATCTGGCTGTGTCCACTGACCCACGGCAGACGGACAGGCAGGGCGAAGTACGGATCTAGCTGTGTCCACTCACCCACGGCAGGCGGTCAGGCAGGGCGCAGTGCGGATCTGGCTGTGTCCACTCACCCACGGCAGGCGGTCAGGCAGGGCGTAGTGCGGATCTGGCTGTGTCCACTCACCCACGGCAGACGGGCAGGCAGGGCACAGTGTAGATCTGGCTGTGTCCACTCACCCACGGCAGACGGTCAGGCAGGGCGCAGTGAGGATCTGGCTGTGTCCACTCACCCACGGCAGACGGTCAGGCAGGGCGCAGTGCGGATCTGGCTGTGTCCTCTCGCCCACAGGAGACGGGCATGCAGGGCGCAGTGCCGATCTGGCTGTGTCCACTCACCCACGGCAGGCGGTCAGGCAGGGCGCAGTGCGGATCTGGCTGTGTCCACTCACCCACAGCAGACGGTCAGGCAGGGCACAGTGCGGATCTGGCTGTGTCCACTCACCCACGGTAGGCGGTCAGGCAGGGCGCAGACCGGATCTGGCTGTGTCCACGCACCAACAGCAGGCGGTCAGCCAGGGCGCAGTGCGGATCTAGCTGTGTCCACTCACCCACGGCAGACGGTCAGGCAGGGCGCAGTACGGATCTGGCTGTGTCCACTCACCCACGGCAGAAGGCCAGGCAGTGCGCAGTGTGGATCTGGCTGTGTCCACTCACCCACGGAAGACGGGCAGGCAGGGCGCAGTGCGGATCTGGCTGTGTCCACTGACCCATGGCAGACGGGCAGGCAGGGCGCAGTACGGAGCTGGCTGAGTCCACTCACCAACGGCAGGCGGTCAGGCAGGTTGCAGTGTGGATCTGGCTGTGTCCACTCACCCACGGGAGACGGGCAGGCAGGGCGCAGTGCGGATCTGGCTGTGTCCACTCACCTACGGGAGACGGGCAGGCAGGGCACAGTGCGGATCTGGCTGTGTCCACTAACCCACGGCAGACGGTCAGACAGGGTGCAGTGCGGATCTGGCTGTGTCCACTCACCCACGGGAGACGGGCAGGCAGGGCGCAGTGTGGATCTGTCTGTGTCCACTCACCCACGGGAGACGGGCAGAGAGGGTGCTGTGTGGATATGGCTATGTCCACTGACCCACGGCAGACGGGCAGGCAGGGCGCAGTGCGGATCTGGCTGTGTCCACTCGCCCACGGCAGACGGGCAGGCAAGGCGCAGTGCGGATCTGGCTGTGTCCACTCACCCACGGGAGACGGGCAGGCAGGGCGCAGTGCGGATCTGGCTGTGTCCACTCACTGACGGGAGACTGGCAGGCAAGGCGCAGTGCGGATCTGGCTGTGTCCACTCATTCACGGGAGACGGGCAGGCAGGGCGCAGTGCGGATCTGGCTGTGTCCACTCACAGACGGCAGGCGGTCAGGCAGCGCGCAGTGCGGATCTGGCTGTGTCCACTCGCCCAAGGGAGACGGGCAGGCAGGGCGCAGTGCATATCTGGCTGTGTCCACTCACCCACGGCAGGCGGTCAGGCAGGGTGCAGTGCGGATCTGGCTGTGTCCACTCACCCACGGCAGACGGTCAGGCAGGGCGCAGTGTGGATCTGGCTGTGTCCACGCACCCACAGCAGGCGGTCAGCCAGGGCGCAGTGCGGATCTGGCTGTGTCCACTGACGCACGGCAGACGGGCAGGCAGGGAGAAGTACGGATCTAGCTGTGTCCACTCACCCACGGCAGGCGGTCAGGCAGGGCGCAGTGCGGATCTGGCCGTGTCCACTCACCCACGGCAGGCGGTGAGGCAGGGCGCAGTGCGGATCTGGCTGTGTCCACTCACCCACGGCAGACGGGCAGACAGGGCGCAGTGCGGATCTGGCTGTGTCCACTCCCCCAAGGCAGATGGTCAGGCAGGGCGCAGTGCGGATCTGGCTGTGTCCACTCACCCACGGCAGACGGGCAGGCAGGGAGCAGTGCGGATCTGGCTGTGTCCACTCACCCACGGCAGACGGGCAGACAGGGCGCAGTGCGGATCTGGCTGTGTCCACTCCCCCACGGCAGATGGTCAGGCAGGGCGCAGTGCGGATCTGGCAGTGTCCACTCACCCACGGCAGACGGGCAGGCAGGGAGCAGTGCGGATCTGGCTGTGTCCACTCACCCACGGGAGACGGGCAGGCAGGGCGCAGTGCGGATCTGACTGTGTCCACTCACTGATGGGAGACGGGCATGCAAGGCACAGTGCGGATCTGGCTGTGTCCACTCACCCACGGGGGACGGGCAGGCAGGGCGCAGTGCGGATCTGGCTGTGTCCACTCACCCACGGGAGACGGGCAGACAGGGCGCAGTGCGGATCTGGCTGTGTACCCTCACCCACGGGAGACGGGCAGGCAAGGCGCAGTGTGGATCTGGCTGTGTCCACACACCCACGGGAGACGGGCAGAGAGGGTGCTGTGTGGATATGGCTATGTCCACTGACCCACGGCAGACGGTCAGGCAGGGCGTAGTGCGGATCTGGCTGTGTCCACTCACCAACGGCAGATGGTCAGACAGGGTGCAGTGCGGATCTGGTTGTGTCCACTCACCCACGGGAGACGGGCAGGCAGGGCGCAGTGCGGATCTGGCTGTGTCCACTTACCCACGGGAGACGGGCAGGCACGGCACAGTGCGGATCTGGCTGTGTCCACTCACCCACGGCAGACGGTCAGACAGGGTGCAGTGCGGATCTGGCTGTGTCCACTCACCCACGGGAGACGGGCAGGCAGGGCGCAGTGTGGATCTGGCTGTGTCCACTCACCCACGGGAGACGGGCAGAGAGGGTGCTGTGTGGATATGGCTATGTCCACTGACCCACGGCAGACGGGCAGGCAGGACGCAGTGCGGATCTGGCTGTGTCCACTCGCCCACGGCAGACGGGCAGGCAAGGCGCAGTGCGGATCTGGCTGTGTCCACTGACCCACGGGAGACGGGCAGGCAAGGCTCAGTGCGGATCTGGCTTTCCACTCATTCACTGGAGACGGGCAGGCAGGGCGCAGTGCGGATCTGGCTGTGTCCACTCACCCACGGCAGACGGGCAGGCAGGGAGCAGTGCGGATCTGGCTGTGTCCACTCACCCACGGGAGACGGGCAGGCAGGGCGCAGTGCGGATCTGGCTGTGTCCACTCACTGATGGGAGACGGGCATGCAAGGCACAGTGCGGATCTGGCTGTGTCCACTCACCCACGTGGGACGGGCAGGCAGGGCGCAGTGCGGATCTGGCTGTGTCCACTCACCCACGGCAGACGGGCAGGCAGGGCAGAGTGCGGATCTGGCTGTGTCCACTCGCCCACAGGAGAAGGGCTGGCAGGGCGCAGTGCGGATCTGGCTGTGTCCACTCACCCACGGGAGACGGGCAGGTAGGGCGCAGTGCGGACCTGGCTGTGTCCACTCACTGACGGGAGACGGGCAGGCAAGGCGCAGTGCGGATCTGGCTTTGTCCACTCACCCACTGGGGACGGGCAGGCAGGGCGCAGTGCGGATCTGGCTGTGTCCACTCACCCACGGGAGACGGGCAGGCGGGGCGCAGTGCGGATCTGGCTGTGTCCCCTCACCCATGGGAGATGGGCAGGCAAGGCGCAGTGTGGATCTGGCTGTGTCCACACACCCACGGGAGACGGGCAGAGAGGGTGCTGTGTGGATATGGCTATGTCCACTGACCCACGGCAGACGGTCAGGCAGGGCGCAGTGCGGATCTGGCTGTGTCCACTCTCCCACGGGAGACGGGCAGGCAGGGCGCAGTGCGGATCTGGCTGTGTCCACTCACTGACGGGAGACGGGCAGGCAAGGCGCAGTGCGGATCTGGCTTTGTCCACTCACCCACGGGGGACGGGCAGGCAGGGCGCAGTGCGGATCTGGCTGTGTCCACTCACCCACGGTAGACAGGCAGGCAGGGCGCAGTGCGGATCTGGCTGTGTCCCCTCACCAATGGGAGATGGGCAGGCAAGGCGCAGTGTGGATCTGGCTGTGTCCACACACCCACGGGAGACGGGCAGAGAGGGTGCTGTGTGGATATGGCTATGTCCACTGACCCACGGCAGACGGTCAGGCAGGGCGCAGTGCGGATCTGGCTGTGTCCACTCACCAACGGCAGACGGTCAGACAGGGTGCAGTACGGATCTGGCTGTGTCCACTCACCCACGGGAGACGGGCAGGCAGGGCGCAGTGCGGATCTGGCTGTGTCCACTCACCCACGGGAGACGGGCAGGCAGGGCACAGTGCGGATCTGCCTGTGTCCCCTCACCCACGGCAGACGGTCAGACAGGGTGCAGTGCGGATCTGGCTGTGTCCACTTACCCACGGGAGACGGGCAGGCAGGGCGCAGTGGGGATCTGGCTGTGTCCACTCACCCACGGGAGACTGGCAGAGAGGGTGCTGTGTGGATATGGCTATGTCCACTGACCCACGGCAGACGGGCAGGCAGGGCGCAGTGCGGATCTGGCTGTGTCCACTCGCCCACGGCAGACGGGCAGGCAAGGCGCAGTGCGGATCTGGCTGTGTCCACTCACCCACGGGAGACGGGCAGGCAGGGCGCAGTGCGGATCTGGCTGTGTCCACTCACTGACGGGAGACTGGCAGGCAAGGCGCAGTGCGGATCTGGCTGTGTCCACTCATTCACGGGAGACGGGCAGGCAGGGCGCAGTGCGGATCTGGCTGTGTCCACTCACAGACGGCAGGCGGTCAGGCAGGGCGCAGTGCGGATCTGGCTGTGTCCACTCGCCCACGGGAGACGGGCAGGCAGGGCGCAGTGCATATCTGGCTGTGTCCACTCACCCACGGCAGGCGGTCAGGCAGGGCGCAGTGCGGATCTGGCTGTGTCCACTCACCCACGGCAGACGGTCAGGCAGGGCGCAGTGCGGATCTGGCTGTGTCCACTCGCCCACGGCAGATGGGAAGGCAGTGCGCAGTGCGGATCTGGCTGTGTCCACTCACCCACGGCAGACGGGCAGGCAGGGCGCAGTGCGGATCTGGCTGTGTCCACTCGCCCAAGGGAGACGGGCAGGCAGGGCGCAGTACAGATCGGGCTGTGTCCACTCACCCACGGCAGGCGGTCAGGGAGGGCGCAGTGCGGATCTGGCTGTGTCCAATCACCCACGGCAGACGGTCAGGCAGGGCGCAGTGCGGATCTGGCTGTGTCCACTCGCCCACGGCAGACGGGCAGGCAGGGCGCAGTGTGGATCTGGCTGTGTCCACTCACCCACGGGAGATGGGCAGAGACGGTGCTGTGTGGATCTGGCCATGTCCACTGACCAACGGAAGACGGGCAGGCAGGGCGCAGTACGGATCTCGCTGTGTCCACTCACTCACGGCAGGCGGTCAGGAAGGGCGCAGTGCGGATCTGGCTGTGTCCACTCACCCACGGCAGGCGGTCAGGCAGGGCGTAGTGCGGATCTGGCTGTGTCCACTCGCCCACGGCAGACGGGCAGGCAGGGCGCAGTGCGGATCTGGCTGTGTCCACTCCCCCACGGCAGATGGTCAGGCAGGGCGCAGTGCGGATCTGGCTGTGTCCACTCACGCACGGCAGACGGGCAGGCAGGGAGCAGTGCGGGTCTGGCTGTGTCCACTCACCCACGGCAGACGGGCAGGCAGGGAGCAGTGCGGATCTGGCTGTGTCCACTCACTGATGGGAGACGGGCATGCAAGGCGCAGTGCGGATCTGGCTGTGTCCACTCACCCACGGGGGATGGGCAGGCAGGGCGCAGTGCGGATTTGGCTGTGTCCACTCACCCACGGGAGACGGGCAGACAGGGCGCAGTGCGGATCTGGCTGTGTCCCCTCACCCACGGCAGGCGGTCAGGCAGGGCGCAGTGCGGATCTGGCTGTGTCCACTCACCCACGGCACTCGTCAGGCAGGGCGCAGTGCGGATCTGGCTGTGTCCACTCACCCACGGCAGACGGTCAGGCAGGGCGCAGTGCGGATCTGGCTGTGTCCACTCACCAACGGCAGGCGGTCAGGCAGGGCGCAGTGTGGATCTGGCTGTGTCCACGCACCCACAGCAGGCGGTCAGCCAGGGCGCAGTGCGGATCTGGCTGTGTCCACTGACCCACGGCAGACGGGCAGGCAGGGAGAAGTACGGATCTAGCTGTGTCCACTCACCCACGGCAGGCGGTCAGGCAGGGCGCAGTGCGGATCTGGCCGTGTCCACTCACCCACGGCAGGCGGTGAGGCAGGGCGCAGTGCGGATCTGGCTGTGTCCACTCACCCACGGCAGACGGGCAGACAGGGCGCAGTGCGGATCTGGCTGTGTCCACTCCCCCAAGGCAGATGGTCAGGCAGGGCGCAGTGCGGATCTGGCTGTGTCCACTCACCCACGGCAGACGGGCAGGCAGGGAGCAAGGCGGATCTGGCTGTGTCCACTCACCCACGGCAGACGGGCAGACAGGGCGCAGTGCGGATCTGGCTGTGTCCACTCCCCCACGGCAGATGGTCAGGCAGGGCGCAGTGCGGATCTGGCAGTGTCCACTCACCCACGGGGGACGGGCAGGCAGGGCGCAGTGCGGATCTGGCTGTGTCCACTCACCCACGGGAGACGGGCAGACAGGGCGCAGTGCGGATCTGGCTGTGTACCCTCACCCACGGGAGACGGGCAGGCAAGGCGCAGTGTGGATCTGGCTGTGTCCACACACCCACGGGAGACGGGCAGAGAGGGTGCTGTGTGGATATGGCTATGTCCACTGACCCACGGCAGACGGTCAGGCAGGGCGTAGTGCGGATCTGGCTGTGTCCACTCACCAACGGCAGATGGTCAGACAGGGTGCAGTGCGGATCTGGTTGTGTCCACTCACCCACGGGAGACGGGCAGGCAGGGCGCAGTGCGTATCTGGCTGTGTCCACTTACCCACGGGAGACGGGCAGGCACGGCACAGTGCGGATCTGGCTGTGTCCACTCACCCACGGCAGACGGTCAGACAGGGTGCAGTGCGGATCTGGCTGTGTCCACTCACCCACGGGAGACGGGCAGGCAGGGCGCAGTGTGGATCTGGCTGTGTCCACTCACCCACGGGAGACGGGCAGAGAGGGTGCTGTGTGGATATGGCTATGTCCACTGACCCACGGCAGACGGGCAGGCAGGACGCAGTGCGGATCTGGCTGTGTCCACTCGCCCACAACAGACGGGCAGGAAAGGCGCAGTGCGGATCTGGCTGTGTCCACTGACCCACGGGAGACGGGCAGGCAAGGCTCAGTGCGGATCTGGCTGTGTCCACTCATTCACTGGAGACGGGCAGGCAGGGCGCAGTGCGGATCTGGCTGTGTCCACTCACAGACGGCAGGCGGTCAGGTAGGGCGCAGTGCGGATCTGGCAGTGTCCACTCGCCCACGGGAGACGGGCAGGCAGGGCGCAGTGCATATCTGGCTGTGTCCACTCACCCACGGCAGGCGGTCAGGCAGGGCGCAGTGCGGATCTGGCTGTGTCCACTCACCCACGGCAGACGGGCAGGCAGGGCGCAGTGCGGATCTGGCTGTGTCAACTCGCACACGGGAGATGGGCTGGCAGGGCGCAGTGCGGATCTGGCTGTGTCCACTCTCCCACGGGAGACGGGCAGGCAGGGCGCAGTGCGGATCTGGCTGTGTCCACTCACTGACGGGAGACGGGCAGGCAAGGCGCAGTGCGGATCTGGCTTTGTCCACTCACCCACGGGGGACGGGCAGGCAGGGCGCAGTGCGGATCTGGCTGTGTCCACTCACCCACGGGAGACAGGCAGGCAGGGCGCAGTGCGGATCTGGCTGTCTCCCCTCACCCATGGGAGATGGGCAGGCAAGGCGCAGTGTGGATCTGGCTGTGTCCACACACCCACGGGAGACGGGCAGAGAGGGTGCTGTGTGGATATGGCTATGTCCACTGACCCACGGCCGACGGTCAGGCAGGGCGCAGTGCGGATCTGGCTGTGTCCACTCACCAACGGCAGACGGTCAGACAGGGTGCAGTACGGATCTGGCTGTGTCCACTCACCCACGGGAGACGGGCAGGCAGGGCGCAGTGCGGATCTGGCTGTGTCCACTCACCTACGGGAGACGGGCAGGCAGGGCACAGTGCGGATCTGCCTGTGTCCACTCACCCACGGCAGACGGTCAGACAGGGTGCAGTGCGGATCTGGCTGTGTCCACTCACTCACGGGAGACGGGCAGGCAGGGCGCAGTGGGGATCTGGCTGTGTCCACTCACCCACGGGAGACTGGCAGAGAGGGTGCTCTGTGGATATGGCTATGTCCACTGACCCACGGCAGACGGGCAGGCAGGGCGCAGTGCGGATCTGGCTGTGTCCACTCGCCCACGGCAGACGGGCAGGCAAGGCGCAGTGCGGATCTGGCTGTGTCCACTCACCCACGGCAGACGGGCAGGCAGGGCGCAGTGCGGATCTGGCTGTGTCCACTCGCCCACGGGAGACGGGCAGGCAGGGCGCAGTACAGATCGGGCTGTGTCCACTCACCCACGGCAGGCGGTCAGGGAGGGCGCAGTGCGGATCTGGCTGTGTCCAATCACCTACGGCAGACGGTCAGGCAGGGCGCAGTGCGGATCTGGCTGTGTCCACTCGCCCACGGCAGACGGGCAGGCAGGGCGCAGTGTGGATCTGGCTGTGTCCACTCACCCACGGGAGATGGGCAGAGACGGTGCTGTGTGGATCTGGCCATGTCCACTGACCAACGGAAGACGGGCAGGCAGGGCGCAGTACGGATCTGGCTGTGTCCACTCACTCACGGCAGGCGGTCAGGCAGGGCGCAGTGCGGATCTGGCTGTGTCCACTCACGCACGGCAGACGGGCAGGCAGGGAGCAGTGCGGATCTGGCTGTGTCCACTCACCCACGGGAGACGGGCATGCAGGGCTCAGTGCGGATCTGGCTGTGTCCACTCACTGATGGGAGACGGGCATGCAAGGTGCAGTGCGGATCTGGCTGTGTCCACTCACCCACGGGGGATGGGCAGGCAGGGCGCAGTGCGGATCTGGTGAGTCCACTCACCCACGGGAGACGGGCAGACAGGGCGCAGTGCGGATCTGGCTGTGTCCCCTCACCCACGGCAGGCGGTCAGGAAGGGCGCAGTGCGGATCTGGCTGTGTCCACTCACCCATGGCAGGCGTCAGGCAGGGCGCAGTGCGGATCTGGCTGTGTCCACTCACCCACGGCAGACGGTCAGGCAGGGCGCAGTGCGGATCTGGCTGTGTCCACTCACCAACGGCAGGCGGTCAGGCAGGGCGCAGTGTGGATCTGGCTGTGTCCACGCACCCACAGCAGGCGGTCAGCCAGTGCGCAGTGCGGATCTGGCTGTGTCCACTGACCCACGGCAGACGGACAGGCAGGGCGAAGTACGGATCTAGCTGTGTCCACTCACCCACGGCAGGCGGTCAGGCAGGGCGCAGTGCGGATCTGGCTGTGTCCACTCTCCCACGGCAGGCGGTCAGGCAGGGCGTAGTGCGGATCTGGCTGTGTCCACTCACCCAAGGCAGACGGGCAGGCAGGGCACAGTGTAGATCTGGCTGTGTCCACTCGCCCACGGCAGACGGTCAGGCAGGGCGCAGTGAGGATCTGGCTGTGTCCACTCACCCACGGCAGACGGTCAGGCAGGGCGCAGTGCGGATCTGGCTGTGTCCTCTCGCCCACAGGAGACGGGCATGCAGGGCGCAGTGCCGATCTGGCTGTGTCCACTCACCCACGGCAGGCGGTCAGGCAGGGCGCAGTGCGGATCTGGCTGTGTCCTCTCGCCCACAGGAGACGGGCATGCAGGGCGCAGTGCCGATCTGGCTGTGTCCACTCACCCACGGCAGGCGGTCAGGCAGGGCGCAGTGCGGATCTGGCTGTGTCCACTCACCCACAGCAGACGGTCAGGCAGGGCACAGTGCGGATCTGGCTGTGTCCACTCACCCACGGGAGACGGGCAGGCAGGGCGCAGTGCGGATCTGGCTGTGTCCACTCACCCACGGTAGGCGGTCAGGCAGGGCGCAGACCGGATCTGGCTGTGTCCACGCACCAACAGCAGGCGGTCAGCCAGGGCGCAGTGCGGATCTAGCTGTGTCCACTCACCCACGGCAGACGGTCAGGCAGGGCGCAGTACGGATCTGGCTGTGTCCACTCACCCACGGCAGACGGCCAGGCAGTGCGCAGTGTGGATCTGGCTGTGTCCACTCACCCACGGAAGACGGGCAGGCAGGGCGCAGTGCGGATCTGGCTATGTCCACTGACCCATGGCAGACGGGCAGGCAGGGCGCAGTACGGAGCTGGCTGAGTCCACTCACCAACGGCAGGCGGTCAGGCAGGTTGCAGTGTGGATCTGGCTGTGTCCACTCACCCACGGGAGACGGGCAGGCAGGGCGCAGTGCGGATCTGGCTGTGTCCACTCACTAACGGGAGACGGGCAGGCAGGGCACAGTGCGGATCTGGCTGTGTCCACTCACCCACGGGAGACGGGCAGGCAGGGCGCAGTGCGGATCTGGCTAGGTCCACTCACCCACGGGAGACGGGAAAGCAGGGCGCAGTGCGGATCTGGCTGTGTCCACTCGCCCACGGGAGATGGGCAGGCAGGGCGCAGTGCGGATCTTGCTGTGTCCACTCGCCCACGGGAGACGGGCAGGCAGGGCGCAGTGCGGATCTGGCTGTGTCCACTCGCCCACGGCAGGCGGTCAGGCAGGGTGCAGTGCGGATCTGGCTGTGTCCACTCACCCACGGGAGACGGGAAGGCAGGGCGCAGTGCGGATCTGGCTGTGTCAACTCACCCACGGCAGACGGGCAGGCAGGGCACAGTACGGATCTGGCGGTGTCCACTCACCCACGGCAGGCGGTCAGGCAGGGTGCAGTGCGGATCTGGCTGTGTCCACTCACCCACGGGAGACGGGCAATCAGGTCGCAGTGCGGATCTGGCTGTGTCCACTCAACCACGGGAGATGGGCAGGCAAGGCGCAGTGCAGATCTGGCTGTGTCCATTCACCCACGGGAGACGGGCAGGCAGGGCGCAGTGCGGATTTGGCTGTGTCCACTCACCCACGGGAGACGGGCAGGCAGGGCGCAGTGCGTATCTGGCTGTGTCCACTCGCCCACGGGAGACGGGCAGGCAGGGCGCAGTGCGGATCTGGCCGTGTCCACTCACCCACGGGAGACCGGCAGGCAGGGCGCAGTGCGGATCTGGCTGTGTCCACTCACCCACGGGAGACGGGCAGGCAGGGCGCAGTGCGGATCCGGCTGTGTCCACTCACCCACGGGAGATGGGCAGAGACGGTGCTGTGTGGATCTGGCTATGTCCACTGACCCACGGCAGACGGGCAGGCAGGGCGCAGTACGGATCTGGCTGTGTCCACTCACCCACGGCAGGCGGTCCAGCAGGGCGCAGTGCGGATCTGGCCGTGTCCACTCACCCACGGCAGGCGGTCAGGCAGGGCGCAGTGCGGATCTGGCTGTGTCCACTCACCAACGGCAGGCGGTCAGGCAGGGCGCAGTGTGGATCTGGCTGTGTCCACGCACCCACAGCAGGCGGTCAGCCAGGGCACAGTGCGGATCTGGCTGTGACCACTGACCCACGGCAGACGGGCAGGCAGGGCGAAGTACGGATCTAGCTGTGTCCACTCACCCACGGCAGGCGGTCAGGCAGGGCGCAGTGCGGATCTGGCCGTGTCCACTCACCCACGGGAGACCGGCAGGCAGGGCGCAGTGCGGATCTGGCTGTGTCCACTCACCCACGGGAGACGGGCAGGCAGGGCGCAGTGCGGATCCGGCTGTGTCCACTCACCCACGGGAGATGGGCAGAGACGGTGCTGTGTGGATCTGGCTATGTCCACTGACCCACGGCAGACGGGCAGGCAGGGCGCAGTACGGATCTGGCTGTGTCCACTCACCCACGGCAGACGGGCAGGCAGGGCGCAGTGCGGATCTGGCTGTGTCCTCTCGCCCACAGGAGACGGGCATGCAGGGCGCAGTGCCGATCTGGCTGTGTCCACTCACCCACGGCAGGCGGTCAGGCAGGGCGCAGTGCGGATCTGGCTGTGTCCACTCACCCACAGCAGACGGTCAGGCAGGGCACAGTGCGGATCTGGCTGTGTCCACTCACCCACGGTAGGCGGTCAGGCAGGGCGCAGACCGGATCTGGCTGTGTCCACGCACCAACAGCAGGCGGTCAGCCAGGGCGCAGTGCGGATCTAGCTGTGTCCACTCACCCACGGCAGACGGTCAGGCAGGGCGCAGTACGGATCTGGCTGTGTCCACTCACCCACGGCAGACGGCCAGGCAGTGCGCAGTGTGGATCTGGCTGTGTCCACTCACCCACGGAAGACGGGCAGGCAGGGCGCATTGCGGATCTGGCTATGTCCACTGACCCATGGCAGACGGGCAGGCAGGGCGCAGTACGGAGCTGGCTGAGTCCACTCACCAACGGCAGGCGGTCAGGCAGGTTGCAGTGTGGATCTGGCTGTGTCCACTCACCCACGGGAGACGGGCAGGCAGGGCGCAGTGCGGATCTGGCTGTGTCCACTCACTAACGGGAGACGGGCAGGCAGGGCACAGTGCGGATCTGGCTGTGTCCACTCACCCACGGGAGACGGGCAGGCAGGGCGCAGTGCGGATCTGGCTAGGTCCACTCACCCACGGGAGACGGGCAGGCAGGGCGCAGTGCGGATCTGGCTGTGTCCACTCGCCCACGGGAGATGGGCAGGCAGGGCGCAGTGCGGATCTTGCTGTGTCCACTCGCCCACGGGAGACGGGCAGGCAGGGCGCAGTGCGGATCTGGCTGTGTCCACTCGCCCACGGCAGGCGGTCAGGCAGGGTGCAGTGCGGATCTGGCTGTGTCCACTCACCCACGGGAGACGGGAAGGCAGGGCGCAGTGCGGATCTGGCTGTGTCAACTCACCCACGGCAGACGGGCAGGCAGGGCACAGTACGGATCTGGCGGTGTCCACTCACCCACGGCAGGCGGTCAGGCAGGGTGCAGTGCGGATCTGGCTGTGTCCACTCACCCACGGGAGACGGGCAATCAGGTCGCAGTGCGGATCTGGCTGTGTCCACTCAACCACGGGAGATGGGCAGGCAAGGCGCAGTGCAGATCTGGCTGTGTCCATTCACCCACGGGAGACGGGCAGGCAGGGCGCAGTGCGGATTTGGCTGTGTCCACTCACCCACGGGAGACGGGCAGGCAGGGCGCAGTGCGTATCTGGCTGTGTCCACTCGCCCACGGGAGACGGGCAGGCAGGGCGCAGTGCGGATCTGGCCGTGTCCACTCACCCACGGGAGACCGGCAGGCAGGGCGCAGTGCGGATCTGGCTGTGTCCACTCACCCACGGGAGACGGGCAGGCAGGGCGCAGTGCGGATCCGGCTGTGTCCACTCACCCACGGGAGATGGGCAGAGACGGTGCTGTGTGGATCTGGCTATGTCCACTGACCCACGGCAGACGGGCAGGCAGGGCGCAGTACGGATCTGGCTGTGTCCACTCACCCACGGCAGGCGGTCCAGCAGGGCGCAGTGCGGATCTGGCCGTGTCCACTCACCCACGGCAGGCGGTCAGGCAGGGCGCAGTGCGGATCTGGCTGTGTCCACTCACCAACGGCAGGCGGTCAGGCAGGGCGCAGTGTGGATCTGGCTGTGTCGACGCACCCACAGCAGGCGGTCAGCCAGGGCGCAGTGCGGATCTGGCTGTGACCACTGACCCACGGCAGACGGGCAGGCAGGGCGAAGTACGGATCTAGCTGTGTCCACTCACCCACGGCAGGCGGTCAGGCAGGGCGCAGTGCGGATCTGGCCGTGTCCACTCACCCACGGGAGACCGGCAGGCAGGGCGCAGTGCGGATCTGGCTGTGTCCACTCACCCACGGGAGACGGGCAGGCAGGGCGCAGTGCGGATCCGGCTGTGTCCACTCACCTACGGGAGATGGGCAGAGACGGTGCTGTGTGGATCTGGCTATGTCCACTGACCCACGGCAGACGGGCAGGCAGGGCGCAGTACGGATCTGGCTGTGTCCACTCACCCACGGCAGGCGGTCCGGCAGGGCGCAGTGCGGATCTGGCCGTGTCCACTCACCCATGGCAGGCGGTCAGGCAGGGCGCAGTGCGGATCTGGCTGTGTCCACTCACCAACGGCAGGCGGTCAGGCAGGGCGCAGTGTGGATCTGGCTGTGTCCACGCACCCACAGCAGGCGGTCAGGCAGGGCGCAGTGCGGATCTGGCTGTGACCACTGACCCACGGCAGACGGGCAGGCAGGGCGAAGTACGGATCTAGCTGTGTCCACTCACCCACGGCAGGCGGTCAGGCAGGGCGCAGTGCGGATTTGGCTGTGTCCACTCACCCACGGCAGGCGGTCAGGCAGGGCGTAGTGCGGATCTGGCTGTGTCCACTCACCCACGGCAGACGGGCAGGCAGGGCACAGTGTGGATCTGGCTGTGTCCACTCACCCACGGCAGACGGTCAGGCAGGGCGCAGTGCGTATCTGGCTGTGTCCACTCACCCACGGCAGACGGTCAGGCAGGGCGCAGTGCGGATCTGGCTGTGTCCACTCACCCACGGCAGACGGGCAGGCAGGGCGCAGTGTGGATCTGGCCGTGTCCACTCACCCATGGCAGGCGGTCAGGCAGGGCGCAGTGCGGATCTGGCTGTGTCCACTCACCAACGGCAGACGGTCAGGCAGGGCACAGTGCGGATCTATCTGTGTCCACTCACCCACGGCAGGCGGTCTGGCAGGGCGCAGTGCGGATCTGGCTGTGTCCACGCACCCACAGCAGGCGGTCAGCCAGGGCGCAGTGCGGATCTGGCTGTGTCCACTCACCCACGGCAGACGGTCAGGCAGGGCGCAGTACGGATCTGGCTATGTCCACTCACCCACGGCAGACGGGAAGGCAGGGCGCAGTGCGGATCTGGCTGTGTCCACTCACCCACGGAAGACGGGCAGGCAGGGCGCAGTGCGGATCTGGCTGTGTCCACTGACCCATGGCAGACGGGCAGGCAGGGCGCAGTATGGAGCTGGCTGAGTCCACTCACCAACGGCAGGCGGTCAGGCAGGTTGCAGTGTGGATCTGGCTGTGTCCACTCACCCACGGGAGACGGGCAGGCAGGGCGCAGTGCGTATCTGGCTGTGTCCACTCGCCCACGGGAGACGGGCAGGCAGGGCGCAGTGCGGATCTGGCCGTGTCCACTCACCCACGGGAGACCGGCAGGCAGGGCGCAGTGCGGATCTGGCTGTGTCCACTCACCCACGGGAGACGGGCAGGCAGGGCGCAGTGCGGATCCGGCTGTGTCCACTCACCCACGGGAGATGGGCAGAGACGGTGCTGTGTGGATCTGGCTATGTCCACTGACCCACGGCAGACGGGCAGGCAGGGCGCAGTACGGATCTGGCTGTGTCCACTCACCCACGGCAGGCGGTCCAGCAGGGCGCAGTGCGGATCTGGCCGTGTCCACTCACCCACGGCAGGCGGTCAGGCAGGGCGCAGTGCGGATCTGGCTGTGTCCACTCACCAACGGCAGGCGGTCAGGCAGGGCGCAGTGTGGATCTGGCTGTGTCCACGCACCCACAGCAGGCGGTCAGCCAGGGCGCAGTGCGGATCTGGCTGTGACCACTGACCCACGGCAGACGGGCAGGCAGGGCGAAGTACGGATCTAGCTGTGTCCACTCACACACGGCAGGCGGTGAGGCAGGGCGCAGTGCGGATCTGGCTGTGTCCACTCACCCACGGCAGGCGGTCAGGCAGGGCGTAGTGCGGATCTGGCTGTGTCCAATCACCCACGGCAGACGGGCAGGCAGGGCACAGTGCGGATCTGGCTGTGTCCACTCACCCACGGCAGACGGTCAGGCAGGGCGCAGTGCGGATCTGGCTGTGTCCACTCACCCACGGCAGACGGTCAGGCAGGGCGCAGTGCGGATCTGGCTGTGTCCACTCACCCACGGCAGACGGGCAGGCAGGGCACAGTGTGGATCTGGCTGTGTCCACTCACACACGGCAGGCGGTCAGGCAGGGCGCAGTGCGGATCTGGCTGTGTCCACTCACCAACGGCAGATGGTCAGGCAGGGCACAGTGCGGATCTGGCTGTGTCCACTCACCCACGGCAGGCGGTCAGGCAGGGCGCAGTGCGGATCTGGCTGTGTCCACGCACCCACAGCAGGCGGTCAGCCAGGGCGCAGTGCGGATCTGGCTGTGTCCACTCACCCACGGCAGACGGTCAGGCAGGGCGCAGTACGGATCTGGCTGTGTCCACTCACCCACGGCAGACGGGCAGGCAGGGCGCAGTGCGGATCTGGCTGTGTCCACTCACCCACGGAAGACGGGCAGGCAGGGCGCAGTGCGGATCTGGCTGTGTCCACTGACCCATGGCAGACGGGCAGGCAGGGCGCAGTACGGAGCTGGCTGAGTCCACTCACCAACGGCAGGCGGTCAGGCAGGTTGCAGTGTGGATCTGGCTGTGTCCACTCACCCACGAGAGACGGGCAGGCAGGGCGCAGTGCGGATCTGGCTGTGTCCACTCACTAACGGGAGACGGGCAGGCAGGGCGCAGTGCGGATCTGGCTGTGTCCACTCACCCACGGGAGATGGGCAGGCAGGGCGCAGTGCGGATCTGGCTGTGTCCACTCACCCACGGGAGATGGGCAGAGACGGTGCTGTGTGGATCTGGCTATGTCCACTCACCCACGGCAGGCGGTCAGGCACGGCGCAGTGCGGATCTGGCTGTGTCCAATCACCCACGGCAGACGGTCAGGCAGGGCGCAGTGCGGATCTGGCAGTGTCCACTCTCCCACGGCAGGCGGTCAGGCAAGGCGCAGTGCGGATCTGGCTGTGTCCACTCACCCACGGGAGACGGGCAGGCAGGGCGCAGTGCGGATCTGGCTGTGTCCACTCACTGACGGGAGACTGGCAGGCAAGGCGCAGTGCGGATCTGGCTGTGTCCACTCATTCACGGGAGACGGGCAGGCAGGGCGCAGTGCGGATCTGGCTGTGTCCACTCACAGACGGCAGGCGGTCAGGCAGGGCGCAGTGCGGATCTGGCTGTGTCCACTCGCCCACGGGAGACGGGCAGGCAGGGCGCAGTGCATATCTGGCTGTGTCCACTCACCCACGGCAGGCGGTCAGGCAGGGCGCAGTGCGGATCTGGCTGTGTCCACTCACCCACGGCAGACGGTCAGGCAGGGCGCAGTGCGGATCTGGCTGTGTCCACTCGCCCACGGCAGATGGGAAGGCAGTGCGCAGTGCGGATCTGGCTGTGTCCACTCACCCACGGCAGACGGGCAGGCAGGGCGCAGTGCGGATCTGGCTGTGTCCACTCGCCCAAGGGAGACGGGCAGGCAGGGCGCAGTACGGATCTCGCTGTGTCCACTCACTCACGGGAGACGGGCAGAGACGGTGCTGTGTGGATCTGGCCATGTCCACTGACCAACGGAAGACGGGCAGGCAGGGCGCAGTACGGATCTCGCTGTGTCCACTCACTCACGGCAGGCGGTCAGGAAGGGCGCAGTGCGGATCTGGCTGTGTCCACTCACCCACGGCAGGCGGTCAGGCAGGGCGTAGTGCGGATCTGGCTGTGTCCACTCGCCCACGGCAGACGGGCAGGCAGGGCGTAGTGCGGATCTGGCTGTGTCCACTCGCCCACGGCAGACGGGCAGGCAGGGCGCAGTGCGGATCTGGCTGTGTCCACTCCCCCACGGCAGATGGTCAGGCAGGGCGCAGTGCGGATCTGGCTGTGTCCACTCACGCACGGCAGACGGGCAGGCAGGGAGCAGTGCGGGTCTGGCTGTGTCCACTCACCCACGGCAGACGGGCAGGCAGGGAGCAGTGCGGATCTGGCTGTGTCCACTCACTGATGGGAGACGGGCATGCAAGGCGCAGTGCGGATCTGGCTGTGTCCACTCACCCACGGGGGATGGGCAGGCAGGGCGCAGTGCGGATTTGGCTGTGTCCACTCACCCACGGGAGACGGGCAGACAGGGCGCAGTGCGGATCTGGCTGTGTCCCCTCACCCACGGCAGGCGGTCAGGCAGGGCGCAGTGCGGATCTGGCTGTGTCCACTCACCCACGGCACTCGTCAGGCAGGGCGCAGTGCGGATCTGGCTGTGTCCACTCACCCACGGCAGACGGTCAGGCAGGGCGCAGTGCGGATCTGGCTGTGTCCACTCACCAACGGCAGGCGGTCAGGCAGGGCGCAGTGTGGATCTGGCTGTGTCCACGCACCCACAGCAGGCGGTTAGCCAGGGCGCAGTGCGGATCTGGCTGTGTCCACTGACCCACGGCAGACGGGCAGGCAGGGAGAAGTACGGATCTAGCTGTGTCCACTCACCCACGGCAGGCGGTCAGGCAGGGCGCAGTGCGGATCTGGCCGTGTCCACTCACCCACGGCAGGCGGTGAGGCAGGGCGCAGTGCGGATCTGGCTGTGTCCACTCACCCACGGCAGACGGGCAGACAGGGCGCAGTGCGGATCTGGCTGTGTCCACTCCCCCAAGGCAGATGGTCAGGCAGGGCGCAGTGCGGATCTGGCTGTGTCCACTCACCCACGGCAGACGGGCAGGCAGGGAGCAAGGCGGATCTGGCTGTGTCCACTCACCCACGGCAGACGGGCAGACAGGGCGCAGTGCGGATCTGGCTGTGTCCACTCCCCCACGGCAGATGGTCAGGCAGGGCGCAGTGCGGATCTGGCAGTGTCCACTCACCCACGGGGGACGGGCAGGCAGGGCGCAGTGCGGATCTGGCTGTGTCCACTCACCCATGGGAGACGGGCAGACAGGGCGCAGTGCGGATCTGGCTGTGTACCCTCACCCACGGGAGACGGGCAGGCAAGGCGCAGTGTGGATCTGGCTGTGTCCACACACCCACGGGAGACGGGCAGAGAGGGTGCTGTGTGGATATGGCTATGTCCACTGACCCACGGCAGACGGTCAGGCAGGGCGTAGTGCGGATCTGGCTGTGTCCACTCACCAACGGCAGATGGTCAGACAGGGTGCAGTGCGGATCTGGTTGTGTCCACTCACCCACGGGAGACGGGCAGGCAGGGCGCAGTGCGTATCTGGCTGTGTCCACTTACCCACGGGAGACGGGCAGGCACGGCACAGTGCGGATCTGGCTGTGTCCACTCACCCACGGCAGACGGTCAGACAGGGTGCAGTGCGGATCTGGCTGTGTCCACTCACCCACGGGAGACGGGCAGGCAGGGCGCAGTGTGGATCTGGCTGTGTCCACTCACCCACGGGAGACGGGCAGAGAGGGTGCTGTGTGGATATGGCTATGTCCACTGACCCACGGCAGACGGGCAGGCAGGACGCAGTGCGGATCTGGCTGTGTCCACTCGCCCACGGCAGACGGGCAGGAAAGGCGCAGTGCGGATCTGGCTGTGTCCACTGACCCACGGGAGACGGGCAGGCAAGGCTCAGTGCGGATCTGGCTGTGTCCACTCATTCACTGGAGACGGGAAGGCAGGGCGCAGTGCGGATCTGGCTGTGTCCACTCACAGACGGCAGGCGGTCAGGTAGGGCGCAGTGCGGATCTGGCAGTGTCCACTCGCCCACGGGAGACGGGCAGGCAGGGCGCAGTGCATATCTGGCTGTGTCCACTCACCCACGGCAGGCGGTCAGGCAGGGCGCAGTGCGGATCTGGCTGTGTCCACTCACCCACGGCAGACGGGCAGGCAGGGCGCAGTGCGGATCTGGCTGTGTCAACTCGCACACGGGAGATGGGCTGGCAGGGCGCAGTGCGGATCTGGCTGTGTCCACTCTCCCACGGGAGACGGGCAGGCAGGGCGCAGTGCGGATCTGGCTGTGTCCACTCACTGACGGGAGACGGGCAGGCAAGGCGCAGTGCGGATCTGGCTTTGTCCACTCACCCACGGGGGACGGGCAGGCAGGGCGCAGTGCGGATCTGGCTGTGTCCACTCACCCACGGGAGACAGGCAGGCAGGGCGCAGTGCGGATCTGGCTGTGTCCCCTCACCCATGGGAGATGGGCAGGCAAGGCGCAGTGTGGATCTGGCTGTGTCCACACACCCACGGGAGACGGGCAGAGAGGGTGCTGTGTGGATATGGCTATGTCCACTGACCCACGGCCGACGGTCAGGCAGGGCGCAGTGCGGATCTGGCTGTGTCCACTCACCAACGGCAGACGGTCAGACAGGGTGCAGTACGGATCTGGCTGTGTCCACTCACCCACGGGAGACGGGCAGGCAGGGCGCAGTGCGGATCTGGCTGTGTCCACTCACCTACGGGAGACGGGCAGGCAGGGCACAGTGCGGATCTGCCTGTGTCCACTCACCCACGGCAGACGGTCAGACAGGGTGCAGTGCGGATCTGGCTGTGTCCACTCACTCACGGGAGACGGGCAGGCAGGGCGCAGTGGGGATCTGGCTGTGTCCACTCACCCACGGGAGACTGGCAGAGAGGGTGCTCTGTGGATATGGCTATGTCCACTGACCCACGGCAGACGGGCAGGCAGGGCGCAGTGCGGATCTGGCTGTGTCCACTCGCCCACGGCAGACGGGCAGGCAAGGCGCAGTGCGGATCTGGCTGTGTCCACTCACCCACGGCAGACGGGCAGGCAGGGCGCAGTGCGGATCTGGCTGTGTCCACTCGCCCACGGGAGACGGGCAGGCAGGGCGCAGTACAGATCGGGCTGTGTCCACTCACCCACGGCAGGCGGTCAGGGAGGGCGCAGTGCGGATCTGGCTGTGTCCAATCACCCACGGCAGACGGTCAGGCAGGGCGCAGTGCGGATCTGGCTGTGTCCACTCGCCCACGGCAGACGGGCAGGCAGGGCGCAGTGTGGATCTGGCTGTGTCCACTCACCCACGGGAGATGGGCAGAGACGGTGCTGTGTGGATCTGGCCATGTCCACTGACCAACGGAAGACGGGCAGGCAGGGCGCAGTACGGATCTGGCTGTGTCCACTCACTCACGGCAGGCGGTCAGGCAGGGCGCAGTGCGGATCTGGCTGTGTCCACTCACGCACGGCAGACGGGCAGGCAGGGAGCAGTGCGGATCTGGCTGTGTCCACTCACCCACGGGAGACGGGCATGCAGGGCTCAGTGCGGATCTGGCTGTGTCCACTCACTGATGGGAGACGGGCATGCAAGGTGCAGTGCGGATCTGGCTGTGTCCACTCACCCACGGGGGATGGGCAGGCAGGGCGCAGTGCGGATCTGGCTGAGTCCACTCACCCACGGGAGACGGGCAGACAGGGCGCAGTGCGGATCTGGCTGTGTCCCCTCACCCACGGCAGGCGGTCAGGAAGGGCGCAGTGCGGATCTGGCTGTGTCCACTCACCCATGGCAGGCGTCAGGCAGGGCGCAGTGCGGATCTGGCTGTGTCCACTCACCCACGGCAGACGGTCAGGCAGGGCGCAGTGCGGATCTGGCTGTGTCCACTCACCAACGGCAGGCGGTCAGGCAGGGCGCAGTGTGGATCTGGCTGTGTCCACGCACCCACAGCAGGCGGTCAGCCAGTGCGCAGTGCGGATCTGGCTGTGTCCACTGACCCACGGCAGACGGACAGGCAGGGCGAAGTACGGATCT
Source organism: Microcebus murinus (assembly GCF_040939455.1). Lineage (NCBI taxonomy): Eukaryota > Metazoa > Chordata > Mammalia > Primates > Cheirogaleidae > Microcebus > Microcebus murinus. Next base: position 30,136,545 of record NC_134125.1, on the reverse strand, counting down.
AGCTGTGTCCACTCACCCACGGCAGGCGGTCAGGCAGGGCGCAGTGCGGATCTGGCTGTGTCCACTCACCCACGGCAGGCGGTCAGGCAGGGCGTAGTGCGGATCTGGCTGTGTCCACTCACCCAAGGCAGACGGGCAGGCAGGGCACAGTGTAGATCTGGCTGTGTCCACTCACCCACGGCAGACGGTCAGGCAGGGCGCAGTGAGGATCTGGCTGTGTCCACTCACCCACGGCAGACGGTCAGGCAGGGCGCAGTGCGGATCTGGCTGTGTCCTCTCGCCCACAGGAGACGGGCATGCAGGGCGCAGTGCCGATCTGGCTGTGTCCACTCACCCACGGCAGGCGGTCAGGCAGGGCGCAGTGCGGATCTGGCTGTGTCCACTCACCCACAGCAGACGGTCAGGCAGGGCACAGTGCGGATCTGGCTGTGTCCACTCACCCACGGTAGGCGGTCAGGCAGGGCGCAGACCGGATCTGGCTGTGTCCACGCACCAACAGCAGGCGGTCAGCCAGGGCGCAGTGCGGATCTAGCTGTGTCCACTCACCCACGGCAGACGGTCAGGCAGGGCGCAGTACGGATCTGGCTGTGTCCACTCACCCACGGCAGACGGCCAGGCAGTGCGCAGTGTGGATCTGGCTGTGTCCACTCACCCACGGAAGACGGGCAGGCAGGGCGCAGTGCGGATCTGGCTATGTCCACTGACCCATGGCAGACGGGCAGGCAGGGCGCAGTACGGAGCTGGCTGAGTCCACTCACCAACGGCAGGCGGTCAGGCAGGTTGCAGTGTGGATCTGGCTGTGTCCACTCACCCACGGGAGACGGGCAGGCAGGGCGCAGTGCGGATCTGGCTGTGTCCACTCACTAACGGGAGACGGGCAGGCAGGGCACAGTGCGGATCTGGCTGTGTCCACTCACCCACGGGAGACGGGCAGGCAGGGCGCAGTGCGGATCTGGCTAGGTCCACTCACCCACGGGAGACGGGAAAGCAGGGCGCAGTGCGGATCTGGCTGTGTCCACTCGCCCACGGGAGATGGGCAGGCAGGGCGCAGTGCGGATCTTGCTGTGTCCACTCGCCCACGGGAGACGGGCAGGCAGGGCGCAGTGCGGATCTGGCTGTGTCCACTCGCCCACGGCAGGCGGTCAGGCAGGGTGCAGTGCGGATCTGGCTGTGTCCACTCACCCACGGGAGACGGGAAGGCAGGGCGCAGTGCGGATCTGGCTGTGTCAACTCACCCACGGCAGACGGGCAGGCAGGGCACAGTACGGATCTGGCGGTGTCCACTCACCCACGGCAGGCGGTCAGGCAGGGTGCAGTGCGGATCTGGCTGTGTCCACTCACCCACGGGAGACGGGCAATCAGGTCGCAGTGCGGATCTGGCTGTGTCCACTCAACCACGGGAGATGGGCAGGCAAGGCGCAGTGCAGATCTGGCTGTGTCCATTCACCCACGGGAGACGGGCAGGCAGGGCGCAGTGCGGATTTGGCTGTGTCCACTCACCCACGGGAGACGGGCAGGCAGGGCGCAGTGCGTATCTGGCTGTGTCCACTCGCCCACGGGAGACGGGCAGGCAGGGCGCAGTGCGGATCTGGCCGTGTCCACTCACCCACGGGAGACCGGCAGGCAGGGCGCAGTGCGGATCTGGCTGTGTCCACTCACCCACGGGAGACGGGCAGGCAGGGCGCAGTGCGGATCCGGCTGTGTCCACTCACCCACGGGAGATGGGCAGAGACGGTGCTGTGTGGATCTGGCTATGTCCACTGACCCACGGCAGACGGGCAGGCAGGGCGCAGTACGGATCTGGCTGTGTCCACTCACCCACGGCAGGCGGTCCAGCAGGGCGCAGTGCGGATCTGGCCGTGTCCACTCACCCACGGCAGGCGGTCAGGCAGGGCGCAGTGCGGATCTGGCTGTGTCCACTCACCAACGGCAGGCGGTCAGGCAGGGCGCAGTGTGGATCTGGCTGTGTCCACGCACCCACAGCAGGCGGTCAGCCAGGGCACCGTGCGGATCTGGCTGTGACCACTGACCCACGGCAGACGGGCAGGCAGGGCGAAGTACGGATCTAGCTGTGTCCACTCACCCACGGCAGGCGGTCAGGCAGGGCGCAGTGCGGATCTGGCCGTGTCCACTCACCCACGGGAGACCGGCAGGCAGGGCGCAGTGCGGATCTGGCTGTGTCCACTCACCCACGGGAGACGGGCAGGCAGGGCGCAGTGCGGATCCGGCTGTGTCCACTCACCCACGGGAGATGGGCAGAGACGGTGCTGTGTGGATCTGGCTATGTCCACTGACCCACGGCAGACGGGCAGGCAGGGCGCAGTACGGATCTGGCTGTGTCCACTCACCCACGGCAGGCGGTCCGGCAGGGCGCAGTGCGGATCTGGCCGTGTCCACTCACCCATGGCAGGCGGTCAGGCAGGGCGCAGTGCGGATCTGGCTGTGTCCACTCACCAACGGCAGGCGGTCAGGCAGGGCGCAGTGTGGATCTGGCTGTGTCCACGCACCCACAGCAGGCGGTCAGCCAGGGCGCAGTGCGGATCTGGCTGTGACCACTGACCCACGGCAGACGGGCAGGCAGGGCGAAGTACGGATCTAGCTGTGTCCACTCACCCACGGCAGACGGTCAGGCAGGGCGCAGTGCGGATCTGGCTGTGTCCACTCACCCACGGCAGACGGTCAGGCAGGGCGCAGTGCGGATCTGGCTGTGTCCACTCACCCACGGCAGACGGGCAGGCAGGGCGCAGTGTGGATCTGGCCGTGTCCACTCACCCATGGCAGGCGGTCAGGCAGGGCGCAGTGCGGATCTGGCTGTGTCCACTCACCAACGGCAGACGGTCAGGCAGGGCACAGTGCGGATCTATCTGTGTCCACTCACCCACGGCAGGCGGTCAGGCAGGGCGCAGTGCGGATCTGGCTGTGTCCACGCACCCACAGCAGGCGGTCAGCCAGGGCGCAGTGCGGATCTGGCTGTGTCCACTCACCCACGGCAGACGGTCAGGCAGGGCGCAGTACGGATCTGGCTGTGTCCACTCACCCACGGCAGACGGGCAGGCAGGGCGCAGTGCGGATCTGGCTGTGTCCTCTCGCCCACAGGAGACGGGCATGCAGGGCGCAGTGCCGATCTGGCTGTGTCCACTCACCCACGGCAGGCGGTCAGGCAGGGCGCAGTGCGGATCTGGCTGTGTCCACTCACCCACAGCAGACGGTCAGGCAGGGCACAGTGCGGATCTGGCTGTGTCCACTCACCCACGGTAGGCGGTCAGGCAGGGCGCAGACCGGATCTGGCTGTGTCCACGCACCAACAGCAGGCGGTCAGCCAGGGCGCAGTGCGGATCTAGCTGTGTCCACTCACCCACGGCAGACGGTCAGGCAGGGCGCAGTACGGATCTGGCTGTGTCCACTCACCCACGGCAGACGGCCAGGCAGTGCGCAGTGTGGATCTGGCTGTGTCCACTCACCCACGGAAGACGGGCAGGCAGGGCGCAGTGCGGATCTGGCTATGTCCACTGACCCATGGCAGACGGGCAGGCAGGGCGCAGTACGGAGCTGGCTGAGTCCACTCACCAACAGCAGGCGGTCAGGCAGGTTGCAGTGTGGATCTGGCTGTGTCCACTCACCCACGGGAGACGGGCAGGCAGGGCGCAGTGCGGATCTGGCTGTGTCCACTCACTAACGGGAGACGGGCAGGCAGGGCACAGTGCGGATCTGGCTGTGTCCACTCACCCACGGGAGACGGGCAGGCAGGGCGCAGTGCGGATCTGGCTAGGTCCACTCACCCACGGGAGACGGGCAGGCAGGGCGCAGTGCGGATCTGGCTGTGTCCACTCGCCCACGGGAGATGGGCAGGCAGGGCGCAGTGCGGATCTTGCTGTGTCCACTCGCCCACGGGAGACGGGCAGGCAGGGCGCAGTGCGGATCTGGCTGTGTCCACTCGCCCACGGCAGGCGGTCAGGCAGGGTGCAGTGCGGATCTGGCTGTGTCCACTCACCCACGGGAGACGGGAAGGCAGGGCGCAGTGCGGATCTGGCTGTGTCAACTCACCCACGGCAGACGGGCAGGCAGGGCACAGTACGGATCTGGCGGTGTCCACTCACCCACGGCAGGCGGTCAGGCAGGGTGCAGTGCGGATCTGGCTGTGTCCACTCACCCACGGGAGACGGGCAATCAGGTCGCAGTGCGGATCTGGCTGTGTCCACTCAACCACGGGAGATGGGCAGGCAAGGCGCAGTGCAGATCTGGCTGTGTCCATTCACCCACGGGAGACGGGCAGGCAGGGCGCAGTGCGGATTTGGCTGTGTCCACTCACCCACGGGAGACGGGCAGGCAGGGCGCAGTGCGTATCTGGCTGTGTCCACTCGCCCACGGGAGACGGGCAGGCAGGGCGCAGTGCGGATCTGGCCGTGTCCACTCACCCACGGGAGACCGGCAGGCAGGGCGCAGTGCGGATCTGGCTGTGTCCACTCACCCACGGGAGACGGGCAGGCAGGGCGCAGTGCGGATCCGGCTGTGTCCACTCACCCACGGGAGATGGGCAGAGACGGTGCTGTGTGGATCTGGCTATGTCCACTGACCCACGGCAGACGGGCAGGCAGGGCGCAGTACGGATCTGGCTGTGTCCACTCACCCACGGCAGGCGGTCCAGCAGGGCGCAGTGCGGATCTGGCCGTGTCCACTCACCCACGGCAGGCGGTCAGGCAGGGCGCAGTGCGGATCTGGCTGTGTCCACTCACCAACGGCAGGCGGTCAGGCAGGTCGCAGTGTGGATCTGGCTGTGTCGACGCACCCACAGCAGGCGGTCAGCCAGGGCGCAGTGCGGATCTGGCTGTGACCACTGACCCACGGCAGACGGGCAGGCAGGGCGAAGTACGGATCTAGCTGTGTCCACTCACCCACGGCAGGCGGTCAGGCAGGGCGCAGTGCGGATCTGGCCGTGTCCACTCACCCACGGGAGACCGGCAGGCAGGGCGCAGTGCGGATCTGGCTGTGTCCACTCACCCACGGGAGACGGGCAGGCAGGGCGCAGTGCGGATCCGGCTGTGTCCACTCACCTACGGGAGATGGGCAGAGACGGTGCTGTGTGGATCTGGCTATGTCCACTGACCCACGGCAGACGGGCAGGCAGGGCGCAGTACGGATCTGGCTGTGTCCACTCACCCACGGCAGGCGGTCCGGCAGGGCGCAGTGCGGATCTGGCCGTGTCCACTCACCCATGGCAGGCGGTCAGGCAGGGCGCAGTGCGGATCTGGCTGTGTCCACTCACCAACGGCAGGCGGTCAGGCAGGGCGCAGTGTGGATCTGGCTGTGTCCACGCACCCACAGCAGGCGGTCAGCCAGGGCGCAGTGCGGATCTGGCTGTGACCACTGACCCACGGCAGACGGGCAGGCAGGGCGAAGTACGGATCTAGCTGTGTCCACTCACCCACGGCAGGCGGTCAGGCAGGGCGCAGTGCGGATTTGGCTGTGTCCACTCACCCACGGCAGGCGGTCAGGCAGGGCGTAGTGCGGATCTGGCTGTGTCCACTCACCCACGGCAGACGGGCAGGCAGGGCACAGTGTGGATCTGGCTGTGTCCACTCACCCACGGCAGACGGTCAGGCAGGGCGCAGTGCGTATCTGGCTGTGTCCACTCACCCACGGCAGACGGTCAGGCAGGGCGCAGTGCGGATCTGGCTGTGTCCACTCACCCACGGCAGACGGGCAGGCAGGGCGCAGTGTGGATCTGGCCGTGTCCACTCACCCATGGCAGGCGGTCAGGCAGGGCGCAGTGCGGATCTGGCTGTGTCCACTCACCAACGGCAGACGGTCAGGCAGGGCACAGTGCGGATCTATCTGTGTCCACTCACCCACGGCAGGCGGTCTGGCAGGGCGCAGTGCGGATCTGGCTGTGTCCACGCACCCACAGCAGGCGGTCAGCCAGGGCGCAGTGCGGATCTGGCTGTGTCCACTCACCCACGGCAGACGGTCAGGCAGGGCGCAGTACGGATCTGGCTATGTCCACTCACCCACGGCAGACGGGCAGGCAGGGCGCAGTGCGGATCTGGCTGTGTCCACTCACCCACGGAAGACGGGCAGGCAGGGCGCAGTGCGGATCTGGCTGTGTCCACTGACCCATGGCAGACGGGCAGGCAGGGCGCAGTATGGAGCTGGCTGAGTCCACTCACCAACGGCAGGCGGTCAGGCAGGTTGCAGTGTGGATCTGGCTGTGTCCACTCACCCACGGGAGACGGGCAGGCAGGGCGCAGTGCGTATCTGGCTGTGTCCACTCGCCCACGGGAGACGGGCAGGCAGGGCGCAGTGCGGATCTGGCCGTGTCCACTCACCCACGGGAGACCGGCAGGCAGGGCGCAGTGCGGATCTGGCTGTGTCCACTCACCCACGGGAGACGGGCAGGCAGGGCGCAGTGCGGATCCGGCTGTGTCCACTCACCCACGGGAGATGGGCAGAGACGGTGCTGTGTGGATCTGGCTATGTCCACTGACCCACGGCAGACGGGCAGGCAGGGCGCAGTACGGATCTGGCTGTGTCCACTCACCCACGGCAGGCGGTCCAGCAGGGCGCAGTGCGGATCTGGCCGTGTCCACTCACCCACGGCAGGCGGTCAGGCAGGGCGCAGTGCGGATCTGGCTGTGTCCACTCACCAACGGCAGGCGGTCAGGCAGGGCGCAGTGTGGATCTGGCTGTGTCCACGCACCCACAGCAGGCGGTCAGCCAGGGCGCAGTGCGGATCTGGCTGTGACCACTGACCCACGGCAGACGGGCAGGCAGGGCGAAGTACGGATCTAGCTGTGTCCACTCACACACGGCAGGCGGTGAGGCATGGCGCAGTGCGGATCTGGCTGTGTCCACTCACCCACGGCAGGCGGTCAGGCAGGGCGTAGTGCGGATCTGGCTGTGTCCAATCACCCACGGCAGACGGGCAGGCAGGGCACAGTGCGGATCTGGCTGTGTCCACTCACCCACGGCAGACGGTCAGGCAGGGCGCAGTGCGGATCTGGCTGTGTCCACTCACCCACGGCAGACGGTCAGGCAGGGCGCAGTGCGGATCTGGCTGTGTCCACTCACCCACGGCAGACGGGCAGGCAGGGCACAGTGTGGATCTGGCTGTGTCCACTCACACACGGCAGGCGGTCAGGCAGGGCGCAGTGCGGATCTGGCTGTGTCCACTCACCAACGGCAGACGGTCAGGCAGGGCACAGTGCGGATCTGGCTGTGTCCACTCACCCACGGCAGGCGGTCAGGCAGGGCGCAGTGCGGATCTGGCTGTGTCCACGCACCCACAGCAGGCGGTCAGCCAGGGCGCAGTGCGGATCTGGCTGTGTCCACTCACCCACGGCAGACGGTCAGGCAGGGCGCAGTACGGATCTGGCTGTGTCCACTCACCCACGGCAGACGGGCAGGCAGGGCGCAGTGCGGATCTGGCTGTGTCCACTCACCCACGGAAGACGGGCAGGCAGGGCGCAGTGCGGATCTGGCTGTGTCCACTGACCCATGGCAGACGGGCAGGCAGGGCGCAGTACGGAGCTGGCTGAGTCCACTCACCAACGGCAGGCGGTCAGGCAGGTTGCAGTGTGGATCTGGCTGTGTCCACTCACCCACGGGAGACGGGCAGGCAGGGCGCAGTGCGGATCTGGCTGTGTCCACTCACTAACGGGAGACGGGCAGGCAGGGCACAGTGCGGATCTGGCTGTGTCCACTCACCCACGGGAGACGGGCAGGCAGGGCGCAGTGCGGATCTGGCTAGGTCCACTCACCCACGGGAGACGGGCAGGCAGGGCGCAGTGCGGATCTGGCTGTGTCCACTCGCCCACGGGAGATGGGCAGGCAGGGCGCAGTGCGGATCTTGCTGTGTCCACTCGCCCACGGGAGACGGGCAGGCAGGGCGCAGTGCGGATCTGGCTGTGTCCACTCGCCCACGGCATGCGGTCAGGCAGGGCGCAGTGCGGATCTGGCTGTGTCCACTCACCCACGGGAGACGGGAAGGCAGGGCGCAGTGCGGATCTGGCTGTGTCAACTCACCCACGGCAGACGGGCAGGCAGGGCACAGTACGGATCTGGCGGTGTCCACTCACCCACGGCAGGCGGTCAGGCAGGGTGCAGTGCGGATCTGGCTGTGTCCACTCACCCACGGGAGACGGGCAATCAGGTCGCAGTGCGGATCTGGCTGTGTCCACTCAACCACGGGAGATGGGCAGGCAAGGCGCAGTGCAGATCTGGCTGTGTCCATTCACCCACGGGAGACGGGCAGGCAGGGCGCAGTGCGGATTTGGCTGTGTCCACTCACCCACGGGAGACGGGCAGGCAGGGCGCAGTGCGTATCTGGCTGTGTCCACTCGCCCACGGGAGACGGGCAGGCAGGGCGCAGTGCGGATCTGGCCGTGTCCACTCACCCACGGGAGACCGGCAGGCAGGGCGCAGTGCGGATCTGGCTGTGTCCACTCACCCACGGGAGACGGGCAGGCAGGGCGCAGTGCGGATCCGGCTGTGTCCACTCACCCACGGGAGATGGGCAGAGACGGTGCTGTGTGGATCTGGCTATGTCCACTGACCCACGGCAGACGGGCAGGCAGGGCGCAGTACGGATCTGGCTGTGTCCACTCACCCACGGCAGGCGGTCCAGCAGGGCGCAGTGCGGATCTGGCCGTGTCCACTCACCCACGGCAGGCGGTCAGGCAGGGCGCAGTGCGGATCTGGCTGTGTCCACTCACCAACGGCAGGCGGTCAGGCAGGGCGCAGTGTGGATCTGGCTGTGTCCACGCACCCACAGCAGGCGGTCAGCCAGGGCGCAGTGCGGATCTGGCTGTGACCACTGACCCACGGCAGACGGGCAGGCAGGGCGAAGTACGGATCTAGCTGTGTCCACTCACCCACGGCAGGCGGTCAGGCAGGGCGCAGTGCGGATCTGGCCGTGTCCACTCACCCACGGGAGACCGGCAGGCAGGGCGCAGTGCGGATCTGGCTGTGTCCACTCACCCACGGGAGACGGGCAGGCAGGGCGCAGTGCGGATCCGGCTGTGTCCACTCACCCACGGGAGATGGGCAGAGACGGTGCTGTGTGGATCTGGCTATGTCCACTGACCCACGGCAGACGGGCAGGCAGGGCGCAGTACGGATCTGGCTGTGTCCACTCACCCACGGCAGGCGGTCCGGCAGGGCGCAGTGCGGATCTGGCCGTGTCCACTCACCCATGGCAGGCGGTCAGGCAGGGCGCAGTGCGGATCTGGCTGTGTCCACTCACCAACGGCAGGCGGTCAGGCAGGGCGCAGTGTGGATCTGGCTGTGTCCACGCACCCACAGCAGGCGGTCAGCCAGGGCGCAGTGCGGATCTGGCTGTGACCACTGACCCACGGCAGACGGGCAGGCAGGGCGAAGTACGGATCTAGCTGTGTCCACTCACCCACGGCAGGCGGTCAGGCAGGGCGCAGTGCGGATTTGGCTGTGTCCACTCACCCACGGCAGGCGGTCAGGCAGGGCGTAGTGCGGATCTGGCTGTGTCCACTCACCCACGGCAGACGGGCAGGCAGGGCACAGTGTGGATCTGGCTGTGTCCACTCACCCACGGCAGACGGTCAGGCAGGGCGCAGTGCGGATCTGGCTGTGTCCACTCACCCACGGCAGACGGTCAGGCAGGGCGCAGTGCGGATCTGGCTGTGTCCACTCACCCACGGCAGACGGGCAGGCAGGGCGCAGTGTGGATCTGGCCGTGTCCACTCACCCATGGCAGGCGGTCAGGCAGGGCGCAGTGCGGATCTGGCTGTGTCCACTCACCAACGGCAGACGGTCAGGCAGGGCACAGTGTGGATCTATCTGTGTCCACTCACCCACGGCAGGCGGTCAGGCAGGGCGCAGTGCGGATCTGGCTGTGTCCACGCACCCACAGCAGGCGGTCAGCCAGGGCGCAGTGCGGATCTGGCTGTGTCCACTCACCCACGGCAGACGGTCAGGCAGGGCGCAGTACGGATCTGGCTGTGTCCACTCACCCACGGCAGACGGGCAGGCAGGGCGCAGTGCGGATCTGGCTGTGTCCACTCACCCACGGAAGACGGGCAGGCAGGGCGCAGTGCGGATCTGGCTGTGTCCACTGACCCATGGCAGACGGGCAGGCAGGGCGCAGTATGGAGCTGGCTGAGTCCACTCACCAACGGCAGGCGGTCAGGCAGGTTGCAGTGTGGATCTGGCTGTGTCCACTCACCCACGGGAGACGGGCAGGCAGGGCGCAGTGCGTATCTGGCTGTGTCCACTCGCCCACGGGAGACGGGCAGGCAGGGCGCAGTGCGGATCTGGCCGTGTCCACTCACCCACGGGAGACCGGCAGGCAGGGCGCAGTGCGGATCTGGCTGTGTCCACTTACCCACGGGAGACGGGCAGGCAGGGCGCAGTGCGGATCCGGCTGTGTCCACTCACCAATGGGAGATGGGCAGAGACGGTGCTGTGTGGATCTGGCTATGTCCACTGACCCACGGCAGACGGGCAGGCAGGGCGCAGTACGGATCTGGCTGTGTCCACTCACACACGGCAGGCGGTCAGGCAGGGCGCAGTGCGGATCTGGCTGTGTCCACTCACCAACGGCAGATGGTCAGGCAGGGCACAGTGCGGATCTGGCTGTGTCCACTCACCCACGGCAGGCGGTCAGGCAGGGCGCAGTGCGGATCTGGCTGTGTCCACGCACCCACAGCAGGCGGTCAGCCAGGGCGCAGTGCGGATCTGGCTGTGTCCACTCACCCACGGCAGACGGTCAGGCAGGGCGCAGTACGGATCTGGCTGTGTCCACTCACCCACGGCAGACGGGCAGGCAGGGCGCAGTGCGGATCTGGCTGTGTCCACTCACCCACGGAAGACGGGCAGGCAGGGCGCAGTGCGGATCTGGCTGTGTCCACTGACCCATGGCAGACGGGCAGGCAGGGCGCAGTACGGAGCTGGCTGAGTCCACTCACCAACGGCAGGCGGTCAGGCAGGTTGCAGTGTGGATCTGGCTGTGTCCACTCACCCACGGGAGACGGGCAGGCAGGGCGCAGTGCGGATCTGGCTGTGTCCACTCACTAACGGGAGACGGGCAGGCAGGGCACAGTGCGGATCTGGCTGTGTCCACTCACCCACGGGAGACGGGCAGGCAGGGCGCAGTGCGGATCTGGCTAGGTCCACTCACCCACGGGAGACGGGCAGGCAGGGCGCAGTGCGGATCTGGCTGTGTCCACTCGCCCACGGGAGATGGGCAGGCAGGGCGCAGTGCGGATCTTGCTGTGTCCACTCGCCCACGGGAGACGGGCAGGCAGGGCGCAGTGCGGATCTGGCTGTGTCCACTCGCCCACGGCAGGCGGTCAGGCAGGGCGCAGTGCGGATCTGGCTGTGTCCACTCACCCACGGGAGACGGGAAGGCAGGGCGCAGTGCGGATCTGGCTGTGTCAACTCACCCACGGCAGACGGGCAGGCAGGGCACAGTACGGATCTGGCGGTGTCCACTCACCCACGGCAGGCGGTCAGGCAGGGTGCAGTGCGGATCTGGCTGTGTCCACTCACCCACGGGAGACGGGCAATCAGGTCGCAGTGCGGATCTGGCTGTGTCCACTCAACCACGGGAGATGGGCAGGCAAGGCGCAGTGCAGATCTGGCTGTGTCCATTCACCCACGGGAGACGGGCAGGCAGGGCGCAGTGCGGATTTGGCTGTGTCCACTCACCCACGGGAGACGGGCAGGCAGGGCGCAGTGCGTATCTGGCTGTGTCCACTCGCCCACGGGAGACGGGCAGGCAGGGCGCAGTGCGGATCTGGCCGTGTCCACTCACCCACGGGAGACCGGCAGGCAGGGCGCAGTGCGGATCTGGCTGTGTCCACTCACCCACGGGAGACGGGCAGGCAGGGCGCAGTGCGGATCCGGCTGTGTCCACTCACCCACGGGAGATGGGCAGAGACGGTGCTGTGTGGATCTGGCTATGTCCACTGACCCACGGCAGACGGGCAGGCAGGGCGCAGTACGGATCTGGCTGTGTCCACTCACCCACGGCAGGCGGTCCAGCAGGGCGCAGTGCGGATCTGGCCGTGTCCACTCACCCACGGCAGGCGGTCAGGCAGGGCGCAGTGCGGATCTGGCTGTGTCCACTCACCAACGGCAGGCGGTCAGGCAGGGCGCAGTGTGGATCTGGCTGTGTCCACGCACCCACAGCAGGCGGTCAGCCAGGGCGCAGTGCGGATCTGGCTGTGACCACTGACCCACGGCAGACGGGCAGGCAGGGCGAAGTACGGATCTAGCTGTGTCCACTCACCCACGGCAGGCGGTCAGGCAGGGCGCAGTGCGGATCTGGCCGTGTCCACTCACCCACGGGAGACCGGCAGGCAGGGCGCAGTGCGGATCTGGCTGTGTCCACTCACCCACGGGAGACGGGCAGGCAGGGCGCAGTGCGGATCCGGCTGTGTCCACTCACCCACGGGAGATGGGCAGAGACGGTGCTGTGTGGATCTGGCTATGTCCACTGACCCACGGCAGACGGGCAGGCAGGGCGCAGTACGGATCTGGCTGTGTCCACTCACCCACGGCAGGCGGTCCGGCAGGGCGCAGTGCGGATCTGGCCGTGTCCACTCACCCATGGCAGGCGGTCAGGCAGGGCGCAGTGCGGATCTGGCTGTGTCCACTCACCAACGGCAGGCGGTCAGGCAGGGCGCAGTGTGGATCTGGCTGTGTCCACGCACCCACAGCAGGCGGTCAGCCAGGGCGCAGTGCGGATCTGGCTGTGACCACTGACCCACGGCAGACGGGCAGGCAGGGCGAAGTACGGATCTAGCTGTGTCCACTCACCCACGGCAGGCGGTCAGGCAGGGCGCAGTGCGGATTTGGCTGTGTCCACTCACCCACGGCAGGCGGTCAGGCAGGGCGTAGTGCGGATCTGGCTGTGTCCACTCACCCACGGCAGACGGGCAGGCAGGGCACAGTGTGGATCTGGCTGTGTCCACTCACCCACGGCAGACGGTCAGGCAGGGCGCAGTGCGGATCTGGCTGTGTCCACTCACCCACGGCAGACGGTCAGGCAGGGCGCAGTGCGGATCTGGCTGTGTCCACTCACCCACGGCAGACGGGCAGGCAGGGCGCAGTGTGGATCTGGCCGTGTCCACTCACCCATGGCAGGCGGTCAGGCAGGGCGCAGTGCGGATCTGGCTGTGTCCACTCACCAACGGCAGACGGTCAGGCAGGGCACAGTGCGGATCTATCTGTGTCCACTCACCCACGGCAGGCGGTCAGGCAGGGCGCAGTGCGGATCTGGCTGTGTCCACGCACCCACAGCAGGCGGTCAGCCAGGGCGCAGTGCGGATCTGGCTGTGTCCACTCACCCACGGCAGACGGTCAGGCAGGGCGCAGTACGGATCTGGCTGTGTCCACTCACCCACGGCAGACGGGCAGGCAGGGCGCAGTGCGGATCTGGCTGTGTCCACTCACCCACGGAAGACGGGCAGGCAGGGCGCAGTGCGGATCTGGCTGTGTTCACTGACCCATGGCAGACGGGCAGGCAGGGCGCAGTATGGAGCTGGCTGAGTCCACTCACCAACGGCAGGCGGTCAGGCAGGTTGCAGTGTGGATCTGGCTGTGTCCACTCACCCACGGGAGACGGGCAGGCAGGGCGCAGTGCGTATCTGGCTGTGTCCACTCGCCCACGGGAGACGGGCAGGCAGGGCGCAGTGCGGATCTGGCCGTGTCCACTCACCCACGGGAGACCGGCAGGCAGGGCGCAGTGCGGATCTGGCTGTGTCCACTTACCCACGGGAGACGGGCAGGCAGGGCGCAGTGCGGATCCGGCTGTGTCCACTCACCAATGGGAGATGGGCAGAGACGGTGCTGTGTGGATCTGGCTATGTCCACTGACCCACGGCAGACGGGCAGGCAGGGCGCAGTACGGATCTGGCTGTGTCCACTCACCCACGGCAGGCGGTCCGGCAGGGCGCAGTGCGGATCTGGCCGTGTCCACTCACCCACGGCAGGCGGTCAGGCAGGGCGCAGTGCGGATCTGGCTGTGTCCACTCACCAACGGCAGGCGGTCAGGCAGGGCGCAGTGTGGATCTGGCTGTGTCCACGCACCCACAGCAGGCGGTCAGCCAGGGCGCAGTGCGGATCTGGCTGTGACCACTGACCCACGGCAGACGGGCAGGCAGGGCGAAGTACGGATCTAGCTGTGTCCACTCACACACGGCAGGCGGTGAGGCAGGGCGCAGTGCGGATCTGGCTGTGTCCACTCACCCACGGCAGGCGGTCAGGCAGGGCGTAGTGCGGATCTGGCTGTGTCCAATCACCCACGGCAGACGGGCAGGCAGGGCACAGTGCGGATCTGGCTGTGTCCACTCACCCACGGCAGACGGTCAGGCAGGGCGCAGTGCGGATCTGGCTGTGTCCACTCACCCACGGCAGACGGTCAGGCAGGGCGCAGTGCGGATCTGGCTGTGTCCACTCACCCACGGCAGACGGGCAGGCAGGGCACAGTGTGGATCTGGCTGTGTCCACTCACACACGGCAGGCGGTCAGGCAGGGCGCAGTGCGGATCTGGCTGTGTCCACTCACCAACGGCAGATGGTCAGGCAGGGCACAGTGCGGATCTGGCTGTGTCCACTCACCCACGGCAGGCGGTCAGGCAGGGCGCAGTGCGGATCTGGCTGTGTCCACGCACCCACAGCAGGCGGTCAGCCAGGGCGCAGTGCGGATCTGGCTGTGTCCACTCACCCACGGCAGACGGTCAGGCAGGGCGCAGTACGGATCTGGCTGTGTCCACTCACCCACGGCAGACGGGCAGGCAGGGCGCAGTGCGGATCTGGCTGTGTCCACTCACCCACGGAAGACGGGCAGGCAGGGCGCAGTGCGGATCTGGCTGTGTCCACTGACCCATGGCAGACGGGCAGGCAGGGCGCAGTACGGAGCTGGCTGAGTCCACTCACCAACGGCAGGCGGTCAGGCAGGTTGCAGTGTGGATCTGGCTGTGTCCACAAACCCACGGGAGACGGGCAGGCAGGGCGCAGTGCGGATCTGGCTGTGTCCACTCACCAACGGGAGACGGACAGGCAGGGCACAGTGCGGATCTGGCTGTGTCCACTCACCCACGGGAGACGGGCAGGCAGGGCGCAGTGCGGATCTGGCTGTGTCCACTCACCAATGGGAGACGGGCAGGCAGGGCGCAGTGCGGATCTGGCTGTGTCCACTCGCCCACGGGAGACGGGCAGGCAGGGCGCAGTGCGGATCTGGCTGTGTCCACTCGCCCACGGGAGACGGGCAGGCAGGGCGCAGTGCGGATCTGGCTGTGTCCACTCGCCCACGGGAGACGGGCAGGCAGGGCGCAGTGCGGATCCGGCTGTGTCCACTCACCCACGGGAGATGGGCAGAGACGGTGCTGTGTGGATCTGGCTATGTGCACTGACGCACGGCAGACGGGAAGGCAGGGCGCAGTAAGGATCTGGCTGTGTCCACTCACCCACGGCAAGCGGTCAGGCAGGGCGCAGTACGGATCTGGCTGTGTCCACTCACCCACGGCAGACGGGCAGGAAGGGCACAGTACGGATCTGGCTGTGTCCACTCACCCACGGCAGGCGGTCAGGCAGGGTGCAGTGCGGATCTGGCTGTGTCCACTCACCCACGGGAGACGGGCAATCAGGGCGCAGTGCGGATCTGGCTGTGTCCACTCACCCACGGGAGATGGGCAGGCAGGGCGCAGTGCAGATCTGGCTGTGTCCACTCACCCACGGGAGACGGGCAGGCAGGGCGCAGTGCGGATTTGCCTGTGTCCACTCACCCACGGGAGACGGGCAGGCAGGGCGCAGTGCGTATCTGGCTGTGTCCACTTGCCCACGGGAGACGGGCAGGCAGGGCGCAGTGCGGATCTGGCCGTGTCCACTCACCCACGGGAGACCGGCAGGCAGGGCGCAGTGCGGATCTGGCTGTGTCCACTCACCCACGGGAGACGGGCAGGAAGGGCGCAGTGCGGATCCGGCTGTGTCCACTCACCCACGGGAGATGGGCAGAGACGGTGCTGTGTGGATCGGGCTATGTCCACTGACCCACGGCAGACGGGCAGGCAGGGCGCAGTACGGATCTGGCTGTGTCCACTCACCCACGGCAGGCGGTCCGGCAGGGCGCAGTGCGGATCTGGCCGTGTCCACTCACCCACGGCAGGCGGTCAGGCAGGGCGTAGTGCGAATCTGGCTGTGTCCACTCACCCACGGCAGGTGGTCAGGCAGGGCGCAGTGCGGATCTGGCTGTGTCCACCCACCAACTGCAGGCGGTCAGCCAGGGCGCAGTGCGATCTGGCTGTGTCCACTCACCCACGGCAGGCGGTCAGGCAGGGCCAGTACGGATATGGCTGTGTCCACTCACCCACGGCAGACGGTCAGGCAGGGCGCAGTGCGGATCTGACTGTGTCCACACACCCACGGGAGACGGGCAGGCAGGGCGCAGTGCGGATCTGGCTGTGTCCACTCACCCACGGGAGACGGGCAGGCAAGGCGCAGTGCGGATCTTGTGTGTGCACTCACCCACGGGAGACGGGCAGAGATGGTGCTGTGTGGATTTGGCTATGTCCACTGACCCACGGCAGACGGGTGGGCAGGGCGCAGTACGGATCTGGCTGTGTCCACTCACCCACGGCAGGCGGTCAGGCAGGGTGCAGTGCGGATTTGGCTGTGTCCACTCACCCACGGGAGACGGGCAGGCAGGGCGCAGTGCGGATCTGGCTGTGTCCACTCACCCACGGGAGACGGGCAGGCAGGGCGCAGTGCGGATCTGGCTGTGTCCACTCACCCACGGGAGACGGGCAGGCAGGGCGCAGTGCGGATCTGGCTGTGTCCACTCACCCAGGGAAGATAGGCAGGCAGGGCGCAGTGTGGATTTGGCTGTGTCCACTCGCCCACGGGAGACGGGCAGTCAGGGTGCAGTGCGGATTTGGCTGTATCCACTCACCCACGGCAGGCGGTCAGGCAGGGCGCAGTGCGGATCTGGCTGTGTCCACTCACCCACGGCAGAAGGTCAGGCAGGGCGCAGTGAGGATCTGGCTGTGTCCACTCACCCACGGGAGACGGGCAGGCAGGGCGCAGTGTGGATCTGGCTGTGTCCACTCACCCACGGGAGACGGGCAGGCAGGGCGCAGTGCGGATCCGGCTGTGTCCACTCACCCACGGGAGATGGGCAGAGACGGTGCTGTGTGGATCTGGCTATGTCCACTGACCCACGGCAGGCGGTCAGGCAGGGCGTAGTGCGGATCTGGCTGTGTCCACTCACCCACGGCAGACGGGAAGGCAGGGCGCAGTGTGGATCTGGCTGTGTCCTCTCACCCACGGCAGACGGTCAGGCAGGGCGCAGTGCGGATCTGGCTGTGTCCACTCACCCACAGCAGACGGGCAGGCAGGGCGCAGTGCGGATATGGCTGTGTCCACTCGCCCACGGCTGACGGTCAGGCAGGGCGCAGTGCGGATCTGGCTGTGTCCACTCACCCACGGCAGGCGGTCAGGCAGGGCGCAGTGCGGATCCGGCTGTGTCCACTCACACACGGCAGGCGGTCAGGCAGGGCGCAGTGCGGATCTG
This sequence comes from Microcebus murinus, assembly GCF_040939455.1. NCBI lineage: Eukaryota > Metazoa > Chordata > Mammalia > Primates > Cheirogaleidae > Microcebus > Microcebus murinus. The sequence goes on along the minus strand of NC_134125.1, from coordinate 30,119,004 downwards.
GCTGTGTCCACTCACCAACGGCAGATGGTCAGGCAGGGCACAGTGCGGATCTGGCTGTGTCCACTCACCCACGGCAGGCGGTCAGGCAGGGCGCAGTGCGGATCTGGCTGTGTCCACGCACCCACAGCAGGCGGTCAGCCAGGGCGCAGTGCGGATCTGGCTGTGTCCACTCACCCACGGCAGACGGTCAGGCAGGGCGCAGTACGGATCTGGCTGTGTCCACTCACCCACGGCAGACGGGCAGGCAGGGCGCAGTGCGGATCTGGCTGTGTCCACTCACCCACGGAAGACGGGCAGGCAGGGCGCAGTGCGGATCTGGCTGTGTCCACTGACCCATGGCAGACGGGCAGGCAGGGCGCAGTACGGAGCTGGCTGAGTCCACTCACCAACGGCAGGCGGTCAGGCAGGTTGCAGTGTGGATCTGGCTGTGTCCACAAACCCACGGGAGACGGGCAGGCAGGGCGCAGTGCGGATCTGGCTGTGTCCACTCACCAACGGGAGACGGACAGGCAGGGCACAGTGCGGATCTGGCTGTGTCCACTCACCCACGGGAGACGGGCAGGCAGGGCGCAGTACGGATCTGGCTGTGTCCACTCACCAATGGGAGACGGGAAGGCAGGGCGCAGTGCGGATCTGGCTGTGTCCACTCGCCCACGGGAGACGGGCAGGCAGGGCGCAGTGCGGATCTGGCTGTGTCCACTCGCCCACGGGAGACGGGCAGGCAGGGCGCAATGCGGATCTGGCTGTGTCCACTCGCCCACGGGAGACGGGCAGGCAGGGCGCAGTGCGGATCCGGCTGTGTCCACTCACCCACGGGAGATGGGCAGAGACGGTGCTGTGTGGATCTGGCTATGTCCACTGACGCACGGCAGACGGGAAGGCAGGGCGCAGTAAGGATCTGGCTGTGTCCACTCACCCACGGCAAGCGGTCAGGCAGGGCGCAGTACGGATCTGGCTGTGTCCACTCACCCACGGCAGACGGGCAGGCAGGGCACAGTACGGATCTGGCTGTGTCCACTCACCCACGGCAGGCGGTCAGGCAGGGTGCAGTGCGGATCTGGCTGTGTCCACTCACCCACGGGAGACGGGCAATCAGGGCGCAGTGCGGATCTGGCTGTGTCCACTCACCCACGGGAGATGGGCAGGCAGGGCGCAGTGCAGATCTGGCTGTGTCCACTCACCCACGGGAGACGGGCAGGCAGGGCGCAGTGCGGATTTGCCTGTGTCCACTCACCCACGGGAGACGGGCAGGCAGGGCGCAGTGCGTATCTGGCTGTGTCCACTTGCCCACGGGAGACGGGCAGGCAGGGCGCAGTGCGGATCTGGCCGTGTCCACTCACCCACGGGAGACCTGCAGGCAGGGCGCAGTGCGGATCTGGCTGTGTCCACTCACCCACGGGAGACGGGCAGGAAGGGCGCAGTGCGGATCCGGCTGTGTCCACTCACCCACGGGAGATGGGCAGAGACGGTGCTGTGTGGATCGGGCTATGTCCACTGACCCACGGCAGACGGGCAGGCAGGGCGCAGTACGGATCTGGCTGTGTCCACTCACCCACGGCAGGCGGTCCGGCAGGGCGCAGTGCGGATCTGGCCGTGTCCACTCACCCACGGCAGGCGGTCAGGCAGGGCGTAGTGCGAATCTGGCTGTGTCCACTCACCCACGGCAGGTGGTCAGGCAGGGCGCAGTGCGGATCTGGCTGTGTCCACCGACCCACTGCAGGCGGTCAGCCAGGGCGCAGTGCGATCTGGCTGTGTCCACTCACCCACGGCAGGCGGTCAGGCAGGGCCAGTACGGATATGGCTGTGTCCACTCACCCACGGCAGACGGTCAGGCAGGGCGCAGTGCGGATCTGACTGTGTCCACACACCCACGGGAGACGGGCAGGCAGGGCGCAGTGAGGATCTGGCTGTGTCCACTCACCCACGGGAGACGGGCAGGCAAGGCGCAGTGCGGATCTTGTGTGTGCACTCACCCACGGGAGACGGGCAGAGATGGTGCTGTGTGGATTTGGCTATGTCCACTGACCCACGGCAGACGGGTGGGCAGGGCGCAGTACGGATCTGGCTGTGTCCACTCACCCACGGCAGGCGGTCAGGCAGGGTGCAGTGCGGATTTGGCTGTGTCCACTCACCCACGGGAGACGGGCAGGCAGGGCGCAGTGTGGATCTGGCTGTGTCCACTCACCCACGGGAGACGGGCAGGCAGGGCGCAGTGCGGATCCGGCTGTGTCCACTCACCCACGGGAGATGGGCAGAGACGGTGCTGTGTGGATCTGGCTATGTCCACTGACCCACGGCAGGCGGTCAGGCAGGGCGTAGTGCGGATCTGGCTGTGTCCACTCACCCACGGCAGACGGGAAGGCAGGGCGCAGTGTGGATCTGGCTGTGTCCTCTCACCCACGGCAGACGGTCAGGCAGGGCGCAGTGCGGATCTGGCTGTGTCCACTCACCCACAGCAGACGGGCAGGCAGGGCGCAGTGCGGATATGGCTGTGTCCACTCGCCCACGGCTGACGGTCAGGCAGGGCGCAGTGCGGATCTGGCTGTGTCCACTCACCCACGGCAGGCGGTCAGGCAGGGCGCAGTGCGGATCCGGCTGTGTCCACTCACACACGGCAGGCGGTCAGGCAGGGCGCAGTGTGGATCCGGCTGTGTCCACGCACCCACAGCAGGCGGTCAGCCAGGGCGCAGTGCGGATCTGGCTGTGTCCACTCACCCACGGGAGACCGGCATGCAGGGCGCAGTGCGGATCTGGCTGTGTCCCCTCACCCAAGGGAGACGGGCAGGCAAGGCGCAGTGTGGATCTGGCTGTGTCTACTCACCCACGGGAGACGGGCAGAGAGGGTGCTGTGTGGATCTGGCTGTGTCCACTGACCCACGGCAGACGGACAGGCAGGGCGCAGTGCGGATCTGGCTGTGTCCACTCACCCACGGCAGACTGGCAGGCAGGGCGCAGTGTGGATCTGGCTGTGTCCACTCACCCACGGCAGATGGTCAGGCAGGACGCAGTGCGGATCTGGCTGTGTCCACTCGCCCACGGCAGACGGGCAGGCAGGGCGCAGTGCGGATCTGGCTGTGTCCACTCACCCACGGCAGTCGGTCAGACAGGGCGTAGTGTGGATCTGGCTGTGTCCACTCGCCCACGGCAGACGGGCAGGCAGGGCGCAGTGCGGATCTGGCTGTGTCCACTCACCCACGGCAGGCGGTCAGGCAGGGCCAGTACGGATATGGCCGTGTCCACTCGCCCACGGGAGACGGGCAGGCAGGGCGCAGTGCAGATCTGGCTGTGTCCACTCACCCACGGGAGACGGGCAGGCAGGGCGCAGTGCGGATTTGGCTGTGTCCACTCACCCACGGGAGACGGGCAGGCAGGGCGCAGTGCGTATCTGGCTGTGTCCACTCGCCCACGGGAGACGGGCAGGCAGGGCGCAGTGCGGATCTGGCCGTGTCCACTCACCCACGGGAGACCGGCAGGCAGGGCGCAGTGCGGATCTGGCTGTGTCCACGCACCCACTGCAGGCGGTCAGCCAGGGCGCAGTGCGATCTGGCTGTGTCCACTCACCCACGGCAGGCGGTCAGGCAGGGCCAGTACAGATATGGCTGTGTCCACTCACCCACGGCAGACGGTCAGGCAGGGCGCAGTGCGGATCTGGCTGTGTCCACACACCCACGGGAGACGGGCAGGCAGGGCGCAGTGCGGATCTGGCTGTGTCCACTCACCCACGGGAGACGGGCAGGCAAGGCGCAGTGCGGATCTTGTGTGTGCACTCACCCACGGGAGACGGGCAGAGACGGTGCTGTGTGGATTTGGCTATGTCCACTGACCCACGGCAGACGGGCGGTCAGGGCGCAGTACGGATCTGGCTGTGTCCACTCACCCACGGCAGGCGGTCAGGCAGGGTGCAGTGCGGATCTGGCTGTGTCCACTCACCCACGGGAGACGGGCAGGCAGGGCGCAGTGCGGATCTGGCTGTGTCCACTCACCCACGGGAGACGGGCAGGCAGGGCGCAGTGCGGATCTGGCTGTGTCCACTCACCCACGGGAGACGGGCAGGCAAGGCGCAGTGCGGATATGGCTGTGTCCACTCACCCACGGAAGATGGGCAGGCAGGGCGCAGTGTGGATTTGGCTGTGTCCACTCGCCCACGGGAGACGGGCAGTCAGGGTGCAGTGCGGATTTGGCTGTATCCACTCACCCACGGCAGGCGGTCAGGCAGGGCGCAGTGCGGATCTGGCTGTGTCCACTCACCTACGGCAGACGGTCAGGCAGGGCGCAGTGCGGATCTGGCTGTGTCCACTCACCCACGGGAGACGGGCAGGCAGGGCGCAGTGTGGATCTGGCTGTGTCCACTCACCCACGGGAGACGGGCAGGCAGGGCGCAGTGCGGATCCGGCTGTGTCCACTCACCCACGGGAGATGGGCAGAGACGGTGCTGTGTGGATCTGGCTATGTCCACTGACCCACGGCAGGCGGTCAGGTAGGGCGTAGTGCGGATCTGGCTGTGTCCACTCACCCACGGCAGATGGGAAGGCAGGGCGCAGTGTGGATCTGGCTGTGTCCTCTCACCCACGGCAGACGGTCAGGCAGGGCGCAGTGCGGATCTGGCTGTGTCCACTCACCTACGGCAGACGGTCAGGCAGGGCGCAGTGCGGATCTGGCTGTGTCCACTCACCCACGGCAGGTGGTCAGGCAGGGCGCAGTGCGGATCTGGCTGTGTCCACGCACCCACTGCAGGCGGTCAGCCAGGGCGCAGTGCGATCTGGCTGTGTCCACTCACCCACGGCAGGCGGTCAGGCAGGGCCAGTACAGATATGGCTGTGTCCACTCACCCACGGCAGACGGTCAGGCAGGGCGCAGTGCGGATCTGGCTGTGTCCACACACCCACGGGAGACGGGCAGGCAGGGCGCAGTGCGGATCTGGCTGTGTCCACTCACCCACGGGAGACGGGCAGGCAAGGCGCAGTGCGGATCTTGTGTGTGCACTCACCCACGGGAGACGGGCAGAGACGGTGCTGTGTGGATTTGGCTATGTCCACTGACCCACGGCAGACGGGCGGGCAGGGCGCAGTACGGATCTGGCTGTGTCCACTCACCCACGGCAGGCGGTCAGGCAGGGTGCAGTGCGGATCTGGCTGTGTCCACTCACCCACGGGAGACGGGCAGGCAGGGCGCAGTGCGGATCTGGCTGTGTCCACTCACCCACGGGAGACGGGCAGGCAGGGCGCAGTGCGGATCTGGCTGTGTCCACTCACCCACGGGAGACGGGCAGGCAAGGCGCAGTGCGGATATGGCTGTGTCCACTCACCCACGGAAGATGGGCAGGCAGGGCGCAGTGTGGATTTGGCTGTGTCCACTCGCCCACGGGAGACGGGCAGTCAGGGTGCAGTGCGGATTTGGCTGTATCCACTCACCCACGGCAGGCGGTCAGGCAGGGCGCAGTGCGGATCTGGCTGTGTCCACTCACCTACGGCAGACGGTCAGGCAGGGCGCAGTGCGGATCTGGCTGTGTCCACTCACCCACGGGAGACGGGCAGGCAGGGCGCAGTGTGGATCTGGCTGTGTCCACTCACCCACGGGAGACGGGCAGGCAGGGCGCAGTGCGGATCCGGCTGTGTCCACTCACCCACGGGAGATGGGCAGAGACGGTGCTGTGTGGATCTGGCTATGTCCACTGACCCACGGCAGGCGGTCAGGTAGGGCGTAGTGCGGATCTGGCTGTGTCCACTCACCCACGGCAGACGGGAAGGCAGGGCGCAGTGTGGATCTGGCTGTGTCCTCTCACCCACGGCAGACGGTCAGGCAGGGCGCAGTGCGGATCTGGCTGTGTCCACTCACCCACAGCAGACGGGCAGGCAGGGCGCAGTGCGGATCCGGCTGTGTCCACTCACCCACGGGAGATGGGCAGAGACGGTGCTGTGTGGATCTGGCTATGTCCACTGACCCACGGCAGGCGGTCAGTCAGGGCGTAGTGCGGATCTGGCTGTGTCCACTCACCCACGGCAGACGGTAAGGCAGGGCGCAGTGTGGATCTGGCTGTGTCCTCTCACCCACGGCAGACGGTCAGGCAGGGCGCAGTGCGGATCTGGCTGTGTCCACTCACCCACAGCAGACGGGTAGGCAGGGCGCGGTGCGGATATGGCTGTGTCCACTCGCCCACGGCTGACGGTCAGGCAGGGCGCAGTGCGGATCTGGCTGTGTCCACTCACCCACGGCAGGCGGTCAGGCAGGGCGCAGTGTGGATCCGGCTGTGCCCACGCACCAACAGCAGGCGGTCAGCCAGGGCGCAGTGTGGATCTGGCTGTGTCCACTCACCCACGGGAGACGGGCAGGCAGGGCGCAGTGCGGATTTGGCTGTGTCCGCTCACCCAAGGGAGACGGGCAGGCAAGGCGCAGTGTGGATCTGGCTGTGTCCACTCACCCACGGGAGACGGGCAGAGAGGGTGCTGTGTGGATCTGGCTGTGTCCACTGACCCACGGCAGACGGACAGGCAGGGCGCAGTGCGGATCTGGCTGTGTCCACTCACCCACGGCAGACTGGCAGGCAGGGCGCAGTGTGGATCTGGCTGTGTCCACTCACCCACGGCAGACGGTCAGGCAGGACGCAGTGCGGATCTGGCTGTGTCCACTCGCCCACGGCAGATGGGCAGGCAGGGCGCACTGCGGATCTGGCTGTGTCCACTCACCAACGGCAGTCGGTCAGGCAGGGCGTAGTGTGGATCTGGCTGTGTCCACTCGCCCACGGCAGACGGGCAGGCAGGGCGCAGTGCGGATCTGGCTGTGTCCACTCACCCACGGCAGGCGGTCAGGCAGGGCCAGTACGGATATGGCTGTGTCCACTCGCCCACGGGAGACGGGCAGGCAGGGCGCAGTGCAGATCTGGCTGTGTCCACTCACCCACGGGAGACGGGCAGGCAGGGCGCAGTGCGGATTTGGCTGTGTCCACTCACCCACGGGAGACGGGCAGGCAGGGGGCAGTGCGTATCTGGCTGTGTCCACTCGCCCACGGGAGACGGGCAGGCAGGGCGCAGTGCGGATCTGGCCGTGTCCACTCACCCACGGGAGACCGGCAGGCAGGGCGCAGTGCGGATCTGGCTGTGTCCACTCACCCACGGGAGACGGGCAGGAAGGGCGCAGTGCGGATCCGGCTGTGTCCACTCACCCACGGGAGATGGGCAGAGACGGTGCTGTGTGGATCGGGCTATGTCCACTGACCCACTTCAGACGGGCAGGCACGGCGCAGTGCGGATCTGGCTGTGTCCACTCACCCACGGCAGTCGGTCAGACAGGGCGTAGTGTGGATCTGGCTGTGTCCACTCGCCCACGGCAGACGGGCAGGCAGGGCGCAGTGCGGATCTGGCTGTGTCCACTCACCCACGGCAGGCGGTCAGGCAGGGCCAGTACGGATATGGCCGTGTCCACACGCCCACGGGAGACGGGCATGCAGGGCGCAGTGCAGATCTGGCTGTGTCCACTCACCCACGGGAGACGGGCAGGCAGGGCGCAGTGCGGATTTGGCTGTGTCCACTCACCCACGGGAGACGGGCAGGCAGGGCGCAGTGCGTATCTGGCTGTGTCCACTCGCCCACGGGAGACGGGCAGGCAGGGCGCAGTGCGGATCTGGCCGTGTCCACTCACCCACGGGAGACCGGCAGGCAGGGCGCAGTCGGATCTGGCTGTGTCCACTCACCCACGGGAGACGGGCAGGAAGGGCGCAGTGCGGATCCGGCTGTGTCCACTCACCCACGGGAGATGGGCAGAGACGGTGCTGTGTGGATCTGGCTATGTCCACTGACCCACGGCAGACGGGCAGGCAGGTAGCAGTACGGATCTGGCTGTGTCCACTCACCCACGGCAGGCGGTCCGGCAGGGCGCAGTGCGGATCTGGCCGTGTCCACTCACCCACGGCAGGCGGTCAGGCAGGGCGTAGTGCGGATCTGGCTGTGTCCACTCACCCACGGCAGGTGGTCAGGCAGGGCGCAGTGCGGATCTGGCTGTGTCCACGCACCCACTGCAGGCGGTCAGCCAGGGCGCAGTGCGATCTGGCTGTGTCCACTCACCCACGGCAGGCGGTCAGGCAGGGCCAGTACGGATATGGCTGTGTCCACTCACCCACGGCAGACGGTCAGGCAGGGCGCAGTGCGGATCTGGCTGTGTCCACACACCCACGGGAGACGGGCAGGCAGGGCGCAGTGCGGATCTGGCTGTGTCCACTCACCCACGGGAGACCGGAATGCAGGGCGCAGTGCGGATCTGGCTGTGTCCCCTCACCCAAGGGAGACGGGCAGGCAAGGCGCAGTGTGGATCTGGCTGTGTCCACTCACCCACGGGAGACGGGCAGAGAGGGTGCTGTGTGGATCTGGCTGTGTCCACTGACCCACGGCAGACGGACAGGCAGGGCGCAGTGCGGATCTGGCTGTGTCCACTCACCCACGGCAGACTGGCATTCAGGGCGCAGTGTGGATCTGGCTGTGTCCACTCACCCACGGCAGACGGTCAGGCAGGACGCAGTGCGGATCTGGCTGTGTCCACTCGCCCACGGCAGACGGGCAGGCAGGGCGCAGTGCGGATCTGGCTGTGTCCACTCACCCACGGCAGGCGGTCAGGCAGGGCCAGTACGGATATGGCCGTGTCCACTCGCCCACGGGAGACGGGCAGGCAGGGCGCAGTGCAGATCTGGCTGTGTCCACTCACCCACGGGAGACGGGCAGGCAGGGCGCAGTGCGGATTTGGCTGTGTCCACTCACCCACGGGAGACGGGCAGGCAGGGCGCAGTGCGTATCTGGCTGTGTCCACTCGCCCACGGGAGACGGGCAGGCAGGGCGCAGTGCGGATCTGGCCGTGTCCACTCACCCACGGGAGACCGGCAGGCAGGGCGCAGTGCGGATCTGGCTGTGTCCACTCACCCACGGGAGACGGGCAGGAAGGGTGCAGTGCGGATCCGGCTGTGTCCACTCACCCACGGGAGATGGGCAGAGACGGTGCTGTGTGGATCGGGCTATGTCCACTGACCCACGGCAGACGGGCAGGCAGGGCGCAGTACGGATCTGGCTGTGTCCACTCACCCACGGCAGGCGGTCCGGCAGGGCGCAGTGCGGATCTGGCCGTGTCCACTCACCCACGGCAGGCGGTCAGGCAGGGCGTAGTGCGGATCTGGCTGTGTCCACTCACCCACGGCAGGTGGTCAGGCAGGGCGCAGTGCGGATCTGGCTGTGTCCACGCACCCACTGCAGGCGGTCAGCCAGGGCGCAGTGCGATCTGGCTGTGTCCACTCACCCACGGCAGGCGGTCAGGCAGGGCCAGTACAGATATGGCTGTGTCCACTCACCCACGGCAGACGGTCAGGCAGGGCGCAGTGCGGATCTGGCTGTGTCCACACACCCACGGGAGACGGGCAGGCAGGGCGCAGTGCGGATCTGGCTGTGTCCACTCACCCACGGGAGACGGGCAGGCAAGGCGCAGTGCGGATCTTGTGTGTGCACTCACCCACGGGAGACGGGCAGAGACGGTGCTGTGTGGATTTGGCTATGTCCACTGACCCACGGCAGACGGGTGGGCAGGGCGCAGTACGGATCTGGCTGTGTCCACTCACCCACGGCAGGCGGTCAGGCAGGGTGCAGTGCGGATCTGGCTGTGTCCACTCACCCACGGGAGACGGGCAGGCAGGGCGCAGTGCGGATCTGGCTGTGTCCACTCACCCACGGGAGACGGGCAGGCAGGGCGCAGTGCGGATCTGGCTGTGTCCACTCACCCACGGGAGACGGGCAGGCAAGGCGCAGTGCGGATATGGCTGTGTCCACTCACCCACGGAAGATGGGCAGGCAGGGCGCAGTGTGGATTTGGCTGTGTCCACTCGCCCACGGGAGACGGGCAGTCAGGGTGCAGTGCGGATTTGGCTGTATCCACTCACCCACGGCAGGCGGTCAGGCAGGGCGCAGTGCGGATCTGGCTGTGTCCACTCACCTACGGCAGACGGTCAGGCAGGGCGCAGTGCGGATCTGGCTGTGTCCACTCACCCACGGGAGACGGGCAGGCAGGGCGCAGTGTGGATCTGGCTGTGTCCACTCACCCACGGGAGACGGGCAGGCAGGGCGCAGTGCGGATCCGGCTGTGTCCACTCACCCACGGGAGATGGGCAGAGACGGTGCTGTGTGGATCTGGCTATGTCCACTGACCCACGGCAGGCGGTCAGGTAGGGCGTAGTGCGGATCTGGCTGTGTCCACTCACCCACGGCAGACGGGAAGGCAGGGCGCAGTGTGGATCTGGCTGTGTCCTCTCACCCACGGCAGACGGTCAGGCAGGGCGCAGTGCGGATCTGGCGGTGTCCACTCACCCACAGCAGACGGGCAGGCAGGGCGCAGTGCGGATCCGGCTGTGTCCACTCACCCACGGGAGATGGGCAGAGACGGTGCTGTGTGGATCTGGCTATGTCCACTGACCCACGGCAGGCGGTCAGGCAGGGCGTAGTGCGGATCTGGCTGTGTCCACTCACCCACGGCAGACGGTAAGGCAGGGCGCAGTGTGGATCTGGCTGTGTCCTCTCACCCACGGCAGACGGTCAGGCAGGGCGCAGTGCGGATCTGGCTGTGTCCACTCACCCACAGCAGACGGGCAGGCAGGGCGCGGTGCGGATATGGCTGTGTCCACTCGCCCACGGCTGACGGTCAGGCAGGGCGCAGTGCGGATCTGGCTGTGTCCACTCACCCACGGCAGGCGGTCAGGCAGGGCGCAGTGTGGATCCGGCTGTGCCCACGCACCAACAGCAGGCGGTCAGCCAGGGCGCAGTGCGGATCTGGCTGTGTCCACTCACCCACGGGAGACGGGCAGGCAGGGCGCAGTGCGGATCTGGCTGTGTCCCCTCACCCAAGGGAGACGGGCAGGCAAGGCGCAGTGTGGATCTGGCTGTGTCCACTGACCCACGGCAGACGGACAGGCAGGGCGCAGTGCGGATCTGGCTGTGTCCACTCACCCACGGCAGACTGGCAGGCAGGGCGCAGTGTGGATCTGGCTGTGTCCACTCACCCACGGCAGACGGTCAGGCAGGACGCAGTGCGGATCTGGCTGTGTCCACTCGCCCACGGCAGACGGGCAGGCAGGGCGCACTGCGGATCTGGCTGTGTCCACTCACCAACGGCAGTCGGTCAGGCAGGGCGTAGTGTGGATCTGGCTGTGTCCACTCGCCCACGGCAGACGGGCAGGCAGGGCGCAGTGCGGATCTGGCTGTGTCCACTCACCCACGGCAGGCGGTCAGGCAGGGCCAGTACGGATATGGCTGTGTCCACTCGCCCACGGGAGACGGGCAGGCAGGGCGCAGTGCAGATCTGGCTGTGTCCACTCACCCACGGGAGACGGGCAGGCAGGGCGCAGTGCGGATTTGGCTGTGTCCACTCACCCACGGGAGACGGGCAGGCAGGGCGCAGTGCGTATCTGGCTGTGTCCACTCGCCCACGGGAGACGGGCAGGCAGGGCGCAGTGCGGATCTGGCCGTGTCCACTCACCCACGGGAGACCGGCAGGCAGGGCGCAGTGCGGATCTGGCTGTGTCCACTCACCCACGGGAGACGGGCAGGAAGGGCGCAGTGCGGATCCGGCTGTGTCCACTCACCCACGGGAGATGGGCAGAGACGGTGCTGTGTGGATCGGGCTATGTCCACTGACCCACGGCAGACGGGCAGGCACGGCGCAGTGCGGATCTGGCTGTGTCCACTCACCCACGGCAGTCGGTCAGACAGGGCGTAGTGTGGATCTGGCTGTGTCCACTCGCCCACGGCAGACGGGCAGGCAGGGCGCAGTGCGGATCTGGCTGTGTCCACTCACCCACGGCAGGCGGTCAGGCAGGGCCAGTACGGATATGGCCGTGTCCACTCGCCCACGGGAGACGGGCATGCAGGGCGCAGTGCAGATCTGGCTGTGTCCACTCACCCACGGGAGACGGGCAGGCAGGGCGCAGTGCGGATTTGGCTGTGTCCACTCACCCACGGGAGACGGGCAGGCAGGGCGCAGTGCGTATCTGGCTGTGTCCACTCGCCCACGGGAGACGGGCAGGCAGGGCGCAGTGCGGATCTGGCCGTGTCCACTCACCCACGGGAGACCGGCAGGCAGGGCGCAGTGCGGATCTGGCTGTGTCCACTCACCCACGGGAGACGGGCAGGAAGGGCGCAGTGCGGATCCGGCTGTGTCCACTCACCCACGGGAGATGGGCAGAGACGGTGCTGTGTGGATCTGGCTATGTCCACTGACCCACGGCAGACGGGCAGGCAGGTAGCAGTACGGATCTGGCTGTGTCCACTCACCCACGGCAGGCGGTCCGGCAGGGCGCAGTGCGGATCTGGCCGTGTCCACTCACCCACGGCAGGCGGTCAGGCAGGGCGTAGTGCGGATCTGGCTGTGTCCGCTCACCCACGGCAGGTGGTCAGGCAGGGCGCAGTGCGGATCTGGCTGTGTCCACGCACCCACTGCAGGCGGTCAGCCAGGGCGCAGTGCGATCTGGCTGTGCACACTCACCCACGGCAGGCGGTCAGGCAGGGCCAGTACGGATATGGCTGTGTCCACTCACCCACGGCAGACGGTCAGGCAGGGCGCAGTGCGGATCTGGCTGTGTCCACACACCCACGGGAGACGGGCAGGCAGGGCGCAGTGCGGATCTGGCTGTGTCCACTCACCCACGGGAGACGGGCAGGCAAGGCGCAGTGCGGATCTTGTGTGTGCACTCACCCACGGGAGACTGGCAGAGACGGTGCTGTGTGGATTTGGCTATGTCCACTGACCCACGGCAGACGGGTGGGCAGGGCGCAGTACGGATCTGGCTGTGTCCACTCACTCACGGCAGGCGGTCAGGCAGGGTGCAGTGCGGATCTGGCTGTGTCCACTCACCCACGGGAGACGGGCAGGCAGGGCGCAGTGCGGATCTGGCTGTGTCCACTCACCCACGGGAGACGGGCAGGCAGGGCGCAGTGCGGATCTGGCTGTGTCCACTCACCCACGGGAGACGGGCAGGCAAGGCGCAGTGCGGATCTGGCTGTGTCCACTCACCCACGGAAGATGGGCAGGCAGGGCGCAGTGTGGATTTGGCTGTGTCCACTCGCCCACGGGAGACGGGCAGTCAGGGTGCAGTGCGGATTTGGCTGTATCCACTCACCCACGGCAGGCGGTCAGGCAGGGCGCAGTGCGGATCTGGCTGTGTCCACTCACCCACGGCAGACGGTCAGGCAGGGCGCAGTGCGGATCTGGCTGTGTCCACTCACCCACGGGAGACGGGCAGGCAGGGCGCAGTGTGGATCTGGCTGTGTCCACTCACCCACGGGAGACGGGCAGTCAGGGCGCAGTGCGGATCCGGCTGTGTCCACTCACCCACGGGAGATGGGAAGAGACGGTGCTGTGTAGATCTGGCTATGTCCACTGACCCACGGCAGGCGGTCAGGCAGGGCGTAGTGCGGATCTGGCTGTGTCCACTCATCCACGGCAGACGGGAAGGCAGGGCGCAGTGTGGATCTGGCTGTGTCCTCTCACCCACGGCAGACGGTCAGGCAGGGCGCAGTGCGGATCTGGCTGTGTCCACTCACCCACGGCAGACGGGCAGGCAGGGCGCAGTGCGGATCCGGCTGTGTCCACTCACCCACGGGAGATGGGCAGAGACGGTGCTGTGTGGATCTGGCTATGTCCACTGACCCACGGCAGGCGGTCAGGCAGGGCGTAGTGCGGATCTGGCTGTGTCCACTCACCCACGGCAGACGGGAAGGCAGGGCGCAGTGTGGATCTGGCTGTGTCCTCTCACCCACGGCAGACGGTCAGGCAAGGCGCAGTGCGGATCTGGCTGTGTCTACTCACCCACAGCAGACGGGCAGGCAGGACGCAGTGCGGATATGGCTGTGTCCACTCGCCCACGGCTGACGGTCAGGCAGGGCGCAGTGCGGATCTGGCTGTGTCCACTCACCCACGGCAGGCGGTCAGGCAGGGCGCAGTGTGGATCCGGCTGTGTCCACGCACCCACAGCAGGCGGTCAGCCAGGGCGCAGTGCGGATCTGGCTGTGTCCACTCACCCACGGGAGACGGGCATGCAGGGCGCAGTGCGGATCTGGCTGTGTCCCCTCACCCAAGGGAGACGGGCAGGCAAGGCGCAGTGTGGATCTGGCTGTGTCCACTCACCCACGGGAGACGGGCAGAGAGGGTGCTGTGTGGATCTGGCTGTGTCCACTGACCCACGGCAGACGGACAGGCAGGGCGCAGTGCGGATCTGGCTGTGTCCACTCACCAACGGCAGACTGGCAGGCAGGGCGCAATGTGGATCTGGCTGTGTCCACTCACCCACGGCAGACGGTCAGGCAGGACGCAGTGCGGATCTGGCTGTGTCCACTCGCCCACGGCAGACGGGCAGGCAGGGCGCAGTGCGGATCTGGCTGTGTCCACTCACCCACGGCAGACGGTCAGGCAGGACGCAGTGCGGATCTGGCTGTGTCCACTCGCCCACGGCAGACGGGCAGGCAGGGCGCAGTGCGGATATGGCTGTGTCCACTCACCCACGGAAGATGGGCAGGCAGGGCGCAGTGTAGATTTGGCTGTGTCCACTCGCCCACGGGAGACGGGCAGTCAGGGTGCAGTGCGGATGTGGCTGTAACCACTCACCCACGGCAGGCGGTCAGGCAGGGCGCAGTGCGGATCTGGCTGTGTCCACTCACCCACGGCAGACGGTCAGGCAGGGCGCAGTGCGGATCTGGCTGTGTCCACTCACCCACGGGAGACGGGCAGGCAGGGCGCAGTGTGGATCTGGCTGTGTCCACTCTCCCACGGGAGACGGGCAGGCAGGGCGCAGTGCAGATCCGGCTGTGTCCACTCACCCACGGGAGATGGGCAGAGACGGTGCTGTGTGGATCTGGCTATGTCCACTGACCCACGGCAGGCGGTCAGGCAGGGCGTAGTGCGGATCTGGCTGTGTCCACTCACCCACGGCAGACGGGCAGGCAGGGCGCAGTGCGGATCTGGCTGTGTCCACTCTCCCACGGCAGACGGGCAGGCAGCGCGCAGTGCGGATCTGGCTGTGTCCACTCGCCCACGGGAGACGGGCAGGCAGGGCGCAGTACAGATCGGGCTGTGTCCACTCACCCACGGCAGGCGGTCAGGGAGGGCGCAGTGCGGATTTGGCTGTGTCCAATCACCCACGGCAGACGGGCAGGCAGGGCGCAGTGCGGATCTGGCTGTGTCCACTCACCCACGGGAGATGGGCAGAGACGGTGCTGTGTGGATCTGGCCATGTCCACTGACCAACGGAAGACGGGCCGGCAGGGCGCAGTACGGATCTGGCTGTGTCCACTCACTCACGGCAGGCGGTCAGGCAGGGCGCAGTGCGGATCTGGCTGTGTCCTCTCACCCACGGCAGGCGGTCAGGCAGGGCATAGTGCGGATCTGGCTGTGTCCACTCGCCCACGGCAGACGGGCAGACAGGGCGCAGTGCGGATCTGGCTGTGTCCACTCCCCCACCGCAGATGGTCAGGCAGGGCGCAGTGCGGATCTGGCTGTGTCCACTCACCCACGGCAGACGGGCAGGCAGGGAGCAGTGCGGATCTGGCTGTGTCCACTCACCCACGGGAGACGGGCAGGCAGGGCGCAGTGCGGATCTGGCTGTGTCCACTCACTGATGGGAGACGGGCATGCAAGGCACAGTGCGGATCTGGCTGTGTCCACTCACCCACGGGGGACGGGCAGGCAGGGCGCAGTGTGGATCTGGCTGTGTCCACTCACCCACGGGAGACGGGCAGACAGGGCGCAGTGCGGATCTGGCTGTGTACCCTCACCCACGGGAGACGGGCAGGCAAGGCGCAGTGTGGATCTGGCTGTGTCCACACACCCACGGGAGACGGGCAGAGAGGGTGCTGTGTGGATATGGCTATGTCCACTGACCCACGGCAGACGGTCAGGCAGGGCGTAGTGGGGATCTGGCTGTGTCCACTCACCAACGGCAGATGGTCAGACAGGGTGCAGTGCGGATCTGGTTGTGTCCACTCACACACGGGAGACGGGCAGGCAGGGCGCAGTGCGGATCTGGCTGTGTCCACTCACCCACGGGAGACGGACAGGCACGGCACAGTGCGGATCTGGCTGTGTCCACTCACCCACGGCAGACGGTCAGACAGGGTGCAGTGCGGATCTGGCTGTGTCCACTCACCCACGGAAGACGGGCAGGCAGGGCGCAGTGTGGATCTGGCTGTGTCCACTCACCCACGGGAGACGGGCAGAGAGGGTGCTGTGTGGATATGGCTATTTCCACTGACCCACGGCAGACGGGCAGGCAGGACGCAGTGCGGATCTGGCTGTGTCCACTCGCCCACGGCAGACGGGCAGGCAAGGCACAGTGCGGATCTGGCTGTGTCCACTCACCCACGGGAGACGGGCAGGCAAGGCTCAGTGCGGATCTGGCTGTGTCCACTCATTCACTGGAGACGGGCAGGCAGGGCGCAGTGCGGATCTGGCTGTGTCCACTCACAGACGGCAGGCGGTCAGGCAGGGCGCAGTGCGGATCTGGCAGTGTCCACTCGCCCACGGGAGACGGGCAGGCAGGGCGCAGTGCATATCTGGCTGTGTCCACTCACCCAAGGGAGACGGGCAGGCAAGGTGCTGTGTGGATCTGGCTGTGTCCACTCACCCACGGGAGACGGGCAGAGAGGGTGCTGTGTGGATATGGCTATGTCCACTGACCCACGGCAGACGGGCAGGCAGGACGCAGTGCGGATCTGGCTGTGTCCACTCACCCACGGGAGACGGGCAGGCAAGGCTCAGTGCGGATCTGGCTGTGTCCACTCATTCACTGGAGACGGGCAGACAGGGCGTCGTGCGGATCTGGCTGTGTCCACTCACAGACGGCAGGCGGTCAGGCAGGGCGCAGTGCGGACCTGGCTGTGTCCACTCGCCCACGGGAGACGGGCAGGCAGGGCGCAGTGCATATCTGGCTGTGTCCACTCACCCACGACAGGCGGTCAGGCAGGGCGCAGTGCGGACCTGGCTGTGTCCACTCACCCACGGCAGACGGGCAGGCAGGGCGCAGTGCGGATCTGGCTGTGTCCACTCGCCCACGGGAGAAGGGCTAGCAGAGCGCAGTGCGGATCTGGCTGTGTCCACTCACCCACGGGAGACGGGCAGGCAGGGCGCAGTGCGGATCTGGCTGTGTCCACCCACTGACGGGAGACGGGCAGGCAAGGCGCAGTGCGGATCTGGCTGTGTCCACTCACCCACGGGGGACGGGCAGGCAGGGCGCAGTGCGGATCTGGCTGTGTCCACTCACCCACGGGAGACGGGCAGGCAGGGCGCAGTGCGGATCTGGCTGTGTCCACTCACCTACGGGAGACGGGCAGGCAGGGCACAGTGCGGATCTGGCTGTGTCCACTCACCCACGGCAGTCGGTCAGACAGGGTGCAGTGCGGATCTGGCTGTGTCCACTCACCCACGGGAGACGGGCAGAGAGGGTGCTGTGTGGATATGGCTATGTCCACTGACCCACGGCAGACGGGCAGGCAGGGCGCAGTGCGGATCTGGCTGTGTCCACTCGCCCACGGCAGACGGGCAGGCAAGGCGCAGTGCGGATCTGGCTGTGTCCACTCACCCACGGGAGACGGGCAGGCAGGGCGCAGTGCGGATCTGGCTGTGTCCACTCACTGACGGGAGACTGGCAGGCAAGGCGCAGTGCGGATCTGGCTGTGTCCACTCATTCACGGGAGACGGGCAGGCAGGGCGCAGTGCGGATCTGGCTGTGTCCACTCACAGACGGCAGGCGGTCAGGCAGGGCGCAGTGCGGATCTGGCTGTGTCCACTCGCCTACGGGAGACGGGCAGGCAGGGCGCAGTGCATATCTGGCTGTGTCCACTCACCCACGGCAGGCGGTCAGGCAGGGCGCAGTGCGGATCTGGCTGTGTCCACTCACCCACGGCAGACGGTCAGGCAGGGCGCAGTGCGGATCTGGCTGTGTCCACTCGCCCACGGCAGATGGGAAGGCAGGGCGCAGTGCGGATCTGGCTGTGTCCACTCACCCACGGCAGACGGGCAGGCAGGGCGCAGTGCGGATCTGGCTGTGTCCACTCGCCCACGGGAGACGGGCCGGCAGGGCGCAGTACAGATCGGGCTGTGTCCACTCACCCACGGCAGGCGGTCAGGGAGGGCGCAGTGCGGATCTGGCTGTGTCCACTCACCCACGGGGGATGGGCAGGCAGGGCGCCGTGCGGATCTGGCTGTGTGCACTCACCCACGGGAGACGGTCAGACAGGGTGCAGTGCGGATCTGGGTGTGTCCACTCACCCACGGGAGACGGGCAGGCAGGGCGCAGTGTGGATCTGGCTGTGTCCACTCACCCACGGCAGACGGTCAGGCAGGGCGCAGTGCGGATCTGGCTGTGTCCACTCACCCACGGCAGACCGGCAGTCAGGGCGCAGTGCGGATCTGGCTGTGTCCTCTCGCCCACGGCAGACGGGCAGGCAGGGCGCAGTGCGGATCTGGCTGTGTCCACTCGCCCACGGGAGACGGGCAGGCAGGGCGCAGTGCGGATCTGTCTGTGTCCACTCACCCACGGGAGACGGGCAGGCAGGGCGCAGTGCGGATCTGGCTGTGTCCACTCGCCCACGGGAGACGGGCAGGCAGGGCGCAGTGCGGATCTGGCTGTGTCCACTCGCCCACAGGAGACGGGAGGCAGGGCGCAGTGCGGATCTGGCTGTGTCCACTCAGCCACGGGAGACGGGCAGGCAAGGCACAGTGCGGATCTGGCTGTGTCCACTCACCCACGGGAGACGGGCAGGCAGGGCGCAGTGCGGATCTGGCTGTGTCCACTCACCCACGGGAGACGGGCAGGCAGGGCGCAGTGCGGATCTGGCTGTGTCCCCTCACCCAGGGGAGACAGGCAGGCAAGGCGCAGTGTGGATCTGGCTGTGTCCACTCACCCACGGGAGACGGGCAGAGAGGGTGCTGTGTGGATATGGCTATGTCCACTGACCCACGGCAGACGGGCAGGCAGGGCGCAGTGCGGATCTGACTGTGTCCACTCACCCACGGCAGACGGGCAGGCAGGGCGCAGTGCGGATCTGGCTGTGTCCACTCACCCACGGCAGACGGTCAGGCAGGGCGCAGTGCGGATCTCGCTGTGTCCACTCATGCACGGCAGACGGGCAGGCAGGGCGAAGTGTGGATCTGGCTGTGTCCACTCACCCACGGCAGACGGTCAGGCAGTGCGCAGTGCGGATCTGGCTGTGTCCACTCACCCACGGCAGACGGGCAGGCAGGGCGCAGTGCGGATCTGGCTGTGTACCCTCACCCAGGGGAGACGGGCAGGCAAGGCGCAGTGTGGATCTGGCTGTGTCCACTCACCCACGGGAGAAGGGCAGAATGGGTGCTGTGTGGATATGGCTATGTCCACTGACCCACGGAAGAAGGTCAGGCAGGGCGCAGTGCGGATCTGGCTGTGTCCACTCACCCACGGCATACGGTCAGGCAGGGCGAAATGCGGATCTGGCTGTGTCCACTCACCCACCGCAGACTGGCAGGCAGGGCACAGTGTGGATCTGGCTGTGTCCACTCACCCACGGCAGACGGTCAGCCAGGCGCAGTGTGGATCTGGCTGTGTCCACTCACCCACGGCAGACGGGCAGGCAGGGCGCAGTGCAGATCTGGCTGTGTCCACTCGCCCACGGGAGACGGGAAGGCAGGGCGCAGTGCGGATATGGCTGTGTCCTCTCGCCCACGGCAGACGGGCAGGCAGGGCGCAGTGCGGATCTGGCTGTGTCCACTCACCCACGGCAGACGGTCAGGATGGGCGCAGTGCGGATCTGGCTTTGTCCACTCGCCCACGGCAGACGGGCAGGCAGTGCGCAGTGCGGATCTGGCTGTGTACACTCACCCACGGGAAACGGGCAGGCAGGGCGTAGTGCGGATCCGGCTGTGTCCACTCACCCACGGGAGACGGGCAGGCAGGGCGCAGTGCGGATCCGGCTGTGTCCACTCACCCACGGCAGATGGTCAAGCAGGGCGCAGTGCGGATCTGGCTGTGTCCACTCAGCCACGGGAGACGGGCAGGCAAGGCACAGTGCGGATCTGGCTGTGTCCACTCACCCACGGGAGACGGGCAGGCAGGGCGCAGTGCGGATCTGGCTGTGTCCACTCACCCACGGGAGACGGGCAGGCAGGGCGCAGTGCGGATCTGGCTGTGTCCCCTCACCCAGGGGAGACAGGCAGGCAAGGCGCAGTGTGGATCTGGCTGTGTCCACTCACCCACGGGAGACGGGCAGAGAGGGTGCTGTGTGGATATGGCTATGTCCACTGACCCACGGCAGACGGGCAGGCAGGGCGCAGTGCGGATCTGACTGTGTCCACTCACCCACGGCAGACGGGCAGGCAGGGCGCAGTGCGGATCTGGCTGTGTCCACTCACCCACGGCAGACGGTCAGGCAGGGCGCAGTGCGGATCTCGCTGTGTCCACTCATGCACGGCAGACGGGCAGGCAGGGCGAAGTGTGGATCTGGCTGTGTCCACTCACCCACGGCAGACGGTCAGGCAGTGCGCAGTGCGGATCTGGCTGTGTCCACTCACCCACGGCAGACGGGCAGGCAGGGCGCAGTGCGGATCTGGCTGTGTACCCTCACCCAGGGGAGACGGGCAGGCAAGGCGCAGTGTGGATCTGGCTGTGTCCACTCACCCACGGGAGAAGGGCAGAATGGGTGCTGTGTGGATATGGCTATGTCCACTGACCCACGGAAGAAGGTCAGGCAGGGCGCAGTGCGGATCTGGCTGTGTCCACTCACCCACGGCATACGGTCAGGCAGGGCGAAATGCGGATCTGGCTGTGTCCACTCACCCACCGCAGACTGGCAGGCAGGGCACAGTGTGGATCTGGCTGTGTCCACTCACCCACGGCAGACGGTCAGCCAGGCGCAGTGTGGATCTGGCTGTGTCCACTCACCCACGGCAGACGGGCAGGCAGGGCGCAGTGCAGATCTGGCTGTGTCCACTCGCCCACGGGAGACGGGAAGGCAGGGCGCAGTGCGGATATGGCTGTGTCCTCTCGCCCACGGCAGACGGGCAGGCAGGGCGCAGTGCGGATCTGGCTGTGTCCACTCACCCACGGCAGACGGTCAGGATGGGCGCAGTGCGGATCTGGCTTTGTCCACTCGCCCACGGCAGACGGGCAGGCAGTGCGCAGTGCGGATCTGGCTGTGTACACTCACCCACGGGAAACGGGCAGGCAGGGCGTAGTGCGGATCCGGCTGTGTCCACTCACCCACGGGAGACGGGCAGGCAGGGCGCAGTGCGGATCCGGCTGTGTCCACTCACCCACGGCAGATGGTCAAGCAGGGCGCAGTGCGGATCTGGCTGTGTCCACTCACCCACGGCAGGCGGTCAGGCAGGGTGCTGTGCGGATCTGGCTATGTCCACGCACCCACAGTAGGCGGTCAGCCAGGGCGCAGTGCGGATCTGGCTGTGTCCAGTCACCCACGGCAGACGGTCAGGCAGGGTGCAGTACGGATCTGTCTGTGTCCACTCACTTACGGCAGACGGGCAGGCAGGGCGCAGTGTGGATCTGGCTGTGTCCACTCACCCACGGCAGACGGTCAGGCAGGGCGCAGTGCGGATCTGGCTGTGTCCACTCACCCACGGCAGACGGGCAGGCAGGGCGCAGTGCAGATCTGGCTGTGTCCACTCGCCCACGAGAGATGGGCAGGCAGGGCGCAGTGCGGATCTGGCTGTGTCCACTCACCCACGGCAGGCGGTCAGTCAGGGCACAGTGCGGATATGGCTGTGTCCACTCACCCACCTCAGACGGTCAGGCAGTGCGCAGTGCGGATCTGGCTGTGTCCACTCACCCACGGGAGACGGGCAGGCAGGGCGCAGTGCGGTTCTGGCTGTGTCCACTCACCCACGGGAGACGGGTAGTCAAGGCGCAGTGCGGATCTGGCTGTGTCCACTCACCCACTGGAGACGGGCAGAGAGGGTGCTGTGTGGATCTGGCTATGTCCACTGACCCACGGCAGATGGGCATGCAGGGCACAGTACGGATCTGGCTGTGTCCACTCACCCACGGGAGACGGGCAGGCAGGGCGCAGTGCGGATCTGGCTGTGTCCACTCACCCACGGGAGACGGGCATGCAGGGCGCAGTGCGGATCTGGCTGTGTCCACTCACCCACGGGAGACGGGTAGGAAGGGCGCAGTGCGGATCTGGATGTGTCCACTCACCCACGGGAGACGGGCAGGCAGGGCGCAGGGCGGATCTGGCTGTGTCCACTAACCCACGGGAGATGGGCAGAGACGGTGCTGTGTGGATCTGGCTATGTCCACTGACCCACGGCAGACGGGCAGGCAGGGCGCAGTACGGATCTGGCTGTGTCCACTCGCCCACGGGAGACGGGCAGGCAGGGCGCAGTGCGAATCTGGCTGTGTCCACTCACCCACGGCAGGCGGTCATGCAGAGCGCAGTGCGGATATGGCTGTGTCCACTCACCCACGGCAGACGGTCAGGCAGTGCGCAGTGCGGATCTGGCTGTGTCCACTCACCCACGGGAGACGGGCAGGCAGGGCGCAGTGCGGTTCTGGCTGTGTCCACTCACCCACGGGAGACGGGTAGTCAAGTCGCAGTGCGGATCTGGCTGTGTCCACTCACCCACTGGAGACGGGCAGAGATGGTGCTGTGTGGATCTGGCTATGTCCACTGACCCACGGCAGATGGGCAGGCAGGGCGCAGTACGGATCTGGCTGTGTCCACTCACCCACGTCAGGCGGTCAGGCAGGGTGCAGTGCGGATCTGGCTGTGTCCACTCACCCACGGGAGACGGGCAGGCAGGGGGCAGTGCGGATCTGGCTGTGTCCACTCACCCACGGGAGACGGGCATGCAGGGCGCAGTGCGGATCTGGCTGTGTCCACTCACCCACGGGAGACGGGTAGGAAGGGCGCAGTGCGGATCTGGCTGTGTCCACTCACCCACGGGAGACGGGCAGGCAGGGCGCAGGGCGGATCTGGCTGTGTCCACTAAGCAACGGGAGATGGGCAGAGACGGTGCTGTGTGGATCTGGCTATGTCCACTGACCCACGGCAGACGGGCATGCAGGGCGCAGTACGGATCTGGCTGTGTCCACTCACCCACGGCAGGCGGTCAGGCAGGGCGCAGTACGGATCTGGCTGTGTCCACTCACCCACGGGAGACGGGCAGGCAGGGCTCAGTGCGGATCTGGCTGTGTCCACTCACCCACGGGATACGGGCAGGCAGGGCGCAGTGCGGATCTGGCTGTGTCCACTCACCCACGGGAGACGGGCAGG
The DNA here is from genome assembly GCF_040939455.1 of Microcebus murinus. Taxonomy (NCBI): domain Eukaryota; kingdom Metazoa; phylum Chordata; class Mammalia; order Primates; family Cheirogaleidae; genus Microcebus; species Microcebus murinus. The sequence continues at coordinate 30,095,731 of NC_134125.1, read as the reverse complement.
CAGGGCGCAGTACGATTTTGGCTGTTTCCACTCACCCACAGGAGATGGGGAGGCAGGTCGCAGTGCGGATCTGGCTGTGTACACTCACCCACGGGAGACGGGCAGGTAGGGCGCAGTGCGGATCTGGCTGTGTCCACTCACCCACGGCAGACGGGCAGGCAGGGCGCAGAGCGGATCCGGGTGTGTCCACTCACCCACGGGAGATGGGCAGAGACGGTGCTGTGTGGATCTGGCTATGTCCACTGTCCCACGGCAGACGGGCAGGCAGGGCGCAGTACGGATCTGGCTGTGTCCACTCGCCCACAGGAGACGGGCAGGCAGGGCGCAGTGCGTATCTGGCTGTGTCCACTCGCCCACGGGAGACGGGCAGGCAGGGCGCAATGCGGATCTGGCTGTGTCCACTCACCCACGGCAGGCGGTCAGGCAGGGTGCTGTGCGGATCTGGCTATGTCCACGCACCCACAGCAGGCGGTCAGCCAGGGCGCAGTGCGGATCTGGCTGTGTCCAGTCACCCACGGCAGACGGTCAGGCAGGGTGCAGTACGGATCTGGCTGTGTCCACTCACTTACGGCAGATGGGCAGGCAGGGCGCAGTGTGGATCTGGCTGTGTCCACTCACCCACGGCAGACGGTCAGGCAGGGCACAGTGCGGATCTGGCTGTGTCCACTCACCCACGGCAGACGGGCAGGCAGGGCGCAGTGCAGATCTGGCTGTGTCCACTCGCCCACGGGAGACGGGCAGGCAGGGCGCAGTGCGGATCTGGCTGTGTCCACTCACCCACGGCAGACGGGCAGGCAGGGCGCAGTGTGGATCTGGCTGTGTCCACTCACCCACGGCAGACGGTCAGCCAGGGCGCAGTGCGGATCTGGCTGTGTCCACTCGCCCACGGCAGATGGGCAGGCAGGGCGCAGTGCGGATCTGGCTGTGTCCACTCACCCACGGGAGACGGGCAGGCAGGGCGCAGTGCGGATCCGGCTGTGTCCACTCACCCACGGGAGATGGGCAGAGACGATGCTGTGTCGATCTGGCTATGTCCACTGTCCCACGGCAGACGGGCAGGCAGGGCGCAGTACGGATCTGGCTGTGTCCACTCACCCACGGCAGGCGGACTGGCAGGGCGCAGTGCGGATCTGGCTGTGTCCACTCACCCACGGCAGGTGGTCAGGCAGGGCGTAGTGCGGATCTGGCTGTGTACACTCACCCACGGCAGACGGGCAGGCAGGGCGCAGTGTGGATCTGGCTGTGTCCACTCACCCACGGCAGACGGTCAGGCAGGGCGCAGTGCGGATCTGGCCGTGTCCACTCACCCACGGCAGACCGGCATGCAGGGCGCAGTGCGGATCTGGCTGTGTCCTCTCGCCCACGGCAGACGGGCAGGCAGGGCGCAGTGCGGATCTGGCTGTGTCCACTCGCCCACGGGAGACGGGCAGGCAGGGCGCAGTGCGGATCTGTCTGTGTCCACTCACCCACGGGAGACGGGCAGTAAGGGCGCAGTGCGGATCAGGCTGTGTCCACTCGCCCACGGGAGACGGGCAGGCAGGGCGCAGTGCGGATCTGGCTGTGTCCACTCGCCCACGGGAGACAAGCAGGCAGGGCGCAGTGCGGATCTGGCTGTGTCCACTCACTGATGGGAGACGGGCAGACAAGGCGCAGTGCGGATCTGGCTGTGTCCACTCACCCACGGGAGACGGGCAGGCAGGGCGCAGTGCGGATCTGGCTGTGTCCACTCACCCACGGGAGACGGGCAGGCAGGGCGCAGTGCGGATCTGGCTGTGTCCCCTCACCCAGGGGAGACGGGCAGGCAAGGCGCAGTGTGGATCTGGCTGTGTCCACTCACCCACGGGAGACGGGCAGAGAGGGCGCTGTGTGGATATGGCTATGTCCACTGACCCACGGCAGACGGGCAGGCAGGGCGCAGTGCGGATCTGGCTGTGTCCACTCACCCACGGCAGACGGGCAGGCAGGGCGCAGTGCGGATCTGGCTGTGTCCACTCACCCACAGCAGACGGTCAGGCAGGGCGCAGTGCGGATCTGGCTGTGTCCACTCACCCACGGCAGACGGGCAGGCAGGGCGCAGTGCGGATCTGGCTGTGTCCACTCGCCCACGGGAGACGGGCAGGCAGGGCGCAGTGCGTATCTGGCTGTGTCCACTCACCCACGGCAGGCGGACAGGCAGGACGCAGTGCGGATCTGGCTGTGTCCACTCGCCCACGGGAGACGGGCAGGCAGGGCGCAGTGCGGATCTGGCCGTGTCCACTCACCCACGGGAGACCGGCAGGCAGGGCGCAGTGCGGATCTGGCTGTGTCCACTCACCCACGGGAGACGGGCAGGAAGGGCGCAGTGCGGATCCGGCTGTGTCCACTGACCCACGGGAGATGGGCAGAGACGGTGCTGTGTGGATCGGGCTATGTCCACTGACCCACGGCAGACGGGCAGGCAGGGCGCAGTGCGGATCTGGCTGTGTCCACTCACCCACGGCAGTCGGTCAGACAGGGCGTAGTGTGGATCTGGCTGTGTCCACTCGCCCACGGCAGACGGGCAGGCAGGGCGCAGTGCGGATCTGGCTGTGTCCACTCACCCACGGCAGGCGGTCAGGCAGGGCCAGTACGGATATGGCTGTGTCCACTCGCCCACGGGAGACGGGCAGGCAGGGCGCAGTGCAGATCTGGCTGTGTCCACTCACCCACGGGAGACGGGCAGGCAGGGCGCAGTGCGGATTTGGCTGTGTCCACTCACCCACGGGAGACGGGCAGGCAGGGCGCAGTGCGTATCTGGCTGTGTCCACTCGCCCACGGGAGACGGGCAGGCAGGGCGCAGTGCGGATCTGGCCGTGTCCACTCACCCACGGGAGACCGGCAGGCAGGGCGCAGTGCGGATCTGGCTGTGTCCACTCACCCACGGGAGACGGGCAGGAAGGGCGCAGTGCGGATCCGGCTGTGTCCACTCACCCACGGGAGATGGGCAGAGACGGTGCTGTGTGGATCTGGCTATGTCCACTGACCCACGGCAGACGGGCAGGCAGGGCGCAGTACGGATCTGGCTGTGTCCACTCACCCACGGCAGGCGGTCCGGCAGGGCGCAGTGCGGATCTGGCCGTGTCCACTCACCCACGGCAGGCGGTCAGGCAGGGCGTAGTGCGGATCTGGCTGTGTCCACTCACCCACGGCAGGTGGTCAGGCAGGGCGCAGTGCGGATCTGGCTGTGTCCACGCACCCACTGCAGGCGGTCAGCCAGGGCGCAGTGAGATCTGGCTGTGTCCACTCACCCACGGCAGGCGGTCAGGCAGGGCCAGTACGGATATGGCTGTGTCCACTCACCCACGGCAGACGGTCAGGCAGGGCGCAGTGCGGATCTGGCTGTGTCCACACACCCACGGGAGACGGGCAGGCAGGGCGCAGTGCGGATCTGGCTGTGTCCACTCACCCACGGGAGACGGGCAGGCAAGGCGCAGTGCGGATCTTGTGTGTGCACTCACCCACGGGAGACGGGCAGAGACGGTGCTGTGTGGATTTGGCTATGTCCACTGACCCACGGCAGACGGGTGGGTAGGGCGCAGTACGGATCTGGCTGTGTCCACTCACCCACGGCAGGCGGTCAGGCAGGGTGCAGTGCGGATCTGGCTGTGTCCACTCACCCACGGGAGACGGGCAGGCAGGGCGCAGTGCGGATCTGGCTGTGTCCACTCGCCCACGGGAGACGGGCAGGCAGGGCGCAGTGCGGATCTGGCTATGTCCACTCACCCACGGGAGACGGGCAGGCAAGGCGCAGTGCGGATCTGGCTGTGTCCACTCACCCACGGAAGATGGGCAGGCAGGGCGCAGTGTGGATTTGGCTGTGTCCACTCGCCCACGGGAGACGGGCAGTCAGGGTGCAGTGCGGATCTGGCTGTATCCACTCACCCACGGCAGGCGGTCAGGCAGGGCGCAGTGCGGATCTGGCTGTGTCCACTCACCCACGGCAGACGGTCAGGCAGGGCGCAGTGCGGATCTGGCTGTGTCCACTCACCCATGGGAGACGGGCAGGAAGGGCGCAGTGTGGATCTGGCTGTGTCCACTCACCCACGGGAGACGGGCAGGCAGGGCACAGTGCGGATCCGGCTGTGTCCACTCACCCACGGGAGATGGGCAGAGACGGTGCTGTGTAGATCTGGCTATGTCCACTGACCCACGGCAGGCGGTCAGGCAGGGCGTAGTGCGGATCTGGCTGTGTCCACTCACCCACGGCAGACGGCAAGGCAGGGCGCAGTGTGGATCTGGCTGTGTCCTCTCACCCACGGCAGACGGTCAGGCAGGGCGCAGTGCGGATCTGGCTGTGTCCACTCACCCACGGCAGACGGGCAGGCAGGGCGCAGTGCGGATCCGGCTGTGTCCACTCACCCACGGGAGATGGGCAGAGACGGTGCTGTGTGGATCTGGCTGTGTCCACTGACCCACGGCAGACGGACAGGCAGGGCGCAGTGCGGATCTGGCTGTGTCCACTCACCCACGGCAGACTGGCAGGCAGGGCGCAGTGTGGATCTGGCTGTGTCCACTCACCCACGGCAGACGGTCAGGCAGGACGCAGTGCGGATCTGGCTGTGTCCACTCGCCCACGGCAGACGGGCAGGCAGGGCGCAGTGCGTATCTGGCTGTGTCCACTCACCCACGGCAGACGGTCAGGCAGGACGCAGTGCGGATCTGGCTGTGTCCACTCGCCCACGGCAGACGGGCAGGCAGGGCGCAGTGCGGATCTGGCTGTGTCCACTCACCCACGGCAGTCGGTCAGGCAGGGCGTAGTGTGGATCTGGCTGTGTCCACTCGCCCACGGCAGACGGGCAGGCAGGGCGCAGTGCGGATCTGGCTGTGTCCACTCACCCACGGCAGGCGGTCAGGCAGGGCCAGTACGGATATGGCTGTGTCCACTCGCCCACGGGAGACGGGCAGGCAGGGCGCAGTGCAGATCTGGCAGTGTCCACTCACCCACGGGAGACGGGCAGGCAGGGCGCAGTGCGGATTTGGCTGTGTCCAATCACCCACGGGAGACGGGCAGGCAGGGTGCAGTGCGTATCTGGCTGTGTCCACTCGCCCACTGGAGACGGGCAGGCAGGGCGCAGTGCGGATCTGGCCGTGTCCACTCACCCACGGGAGACCGGCAGGCAGGGCGCAGTGCGGATCCGGCTGTGTCCACTCACCCACGGGAGATGGGCAGAGACGGTGCTGTGTGGATCGGGCTATGTCCACTGACCCACGGCAGACGGGCAGGCAGGGCGCAGTACGGATCTGGCTGTGTCCACTCACCCACGGCAGGCGGTCCGGCAGGGCGCAGTGCGGATCTGGCCGTGTCCACTCACCCACGGCAGGCGGTCAGGCAGGGCGTAGTGCGGATCTGGCTGTGTCCACTCACCCACGGCAGGCGGTCAGGCAGGGCGCAGTGCGGATCTGGCTGTGTCCACGCACCCACTGCAGGCGGTCAGCCAGGGCGCAGTGCAATCTGGCTGTGTCCACTCACCCACGGCAGGCGGTCAGGCAGGGCCAGTACGGATATGGCTGTGTCCACTCACCCACGGCAGACCGTCAGGCAGGGCGCAGTGCGGATCTGGCTGTGTCCACACACCCACGGGAGACTGGCAGGCAGGGCGCAGTGCGGATATGGCTGTGTCCACTCACCCACGGGAGACGGGCAGGCAAGGCGCAGTGCGGATCTTGTGTGTGCACTCACCCACGGGAGACGGGCAGAGACGGTGTTGTGTGGATTTGTCTATGTCCACTGACCCACGGCAGACGGGTGGGCAGGGCGCAGTACGGATCTGGCTGTGTCCACTCACCCACGGCAGGCGGTCAGGCAGGGTGCAGTGCGGATCTGGCTGTGTCCACTCACCCACGGCAGGCGGTCAGGCAGGGCGCAGTGCGGATCTGGCTGTGTCCACTCACCCACGGCAGACGGTCAGGCAGGGCGCAGTGCGGATCTGGCTGTGTCCACTCACCCACAGGAGACGGGCAGGCAGGGCACAGTGTGGATCTGGCTGTGTCCACTCACCCACGGGAGACGGGCAGGCAGGGCGCAGTGCGGATCAGGCTGTGTCCACTCACCCACGGGAGATGGGCAGAGACGGTGCTGTGTGGATCTGGCTATGTCCACTGACCCACGGCAGGCGGTCAGGCAGGGCGTAGTGCGGATCTGGCTGTGTCCACTCACCCACGGCAGATGGGCAGGCAGGGCGCAGTGCGGATCTGGCTGTGTCCACTCACCCACGGCAGACGGGCAGGCAGGGCGCAGTGCGGATCTGGCTGTGTCCACTCGCCCACGGGAGACGGGCAGGCAGGGCGCAGTACAGATCGGGCTGTGTCCACTCACCCACGGCAGGCGGTCAGGGAGGGCACAGTGCGGATCTGGCTGTGTCCAATCACCCACGGCAGACGGTCAGGCAGGGCGCAGTGCGGATCTGGCTGTGTCCACTCGCCCACGGCAGACGGGCAGGCAGGGCGCAGTGCGGATCTGGCTGTGTCCACTCACCCACGGGAGATGGGCAGAGACGGTGCTGTGTGGATCTGGCCATGTCCACTGACCAACGGAAGACGGGCCGGCAGGGCGCAGTACGGATCTGGCTGTGTCCACTCACTCACGGCAGGCGGTCAGGCAGGGCGCAGTGCGGATCTGGCTGTGTCCACTCACCCACGGCAGGCGGTCAGGCAGGGCATAGTGCGGATCTGGCTGTGTCCACTCGCCCACGGCAGACGGGCAGACAGGGCGCAGTGCGGATCTGGCTGTGTCCACTCCCCCACGGCAGATGGTCAGGCAGGGCGCAGTGCGGATCTGGCTGTGTCCACTCACCCACGGCAGACGGGCAGGCAGGGAGCAGTGCGGATCTGGCTGTGTCCACTCACCCACGGGAGACGGGCAGGCAGGGCGCAATGCGGATCTGGCTGTGTCCACTCACTGATGGGAGACGGGCATGCAAGGCACAGTGCGGATCTGGCTGTGTCCACTCACCCACGGGGGACGGGCAGGCAGGGCGCAGTGCGGATCTGGCTGTGTCCACTCACCCACGGGAGACGGGCAGACAGGGCGCAGTGCGGATCTGGCTGTGTACCCTCACCCACGGGAGACGGGCAGGCAAGGCGCAGTGTGGATCTGGCTGTGTCCACACACCCACGGGAGACGGGCAGAGAGGGTGCTGTGTGGATATGGCTATGTCCACTGACCCACGGCAGACGGTCAGGCAGGGCGTAGTGCGGATCTGGCTGTGTCCACTCACCATCGGCAGATGGTCAGACAGGGTGCAGTGCGGATCTGGTTGTGTCCACTCACCCACGGGAGACGGGCAGGCAGGGAGCAGTGCGGATCTGGCTGTGTCCACTCACCCACGGCAGACGGGCAGGCACGGCACAGTGCGGATCTGGCTGTGTCCACTCACCCACGGCAGACGGTCAGACAGGGTGCAGTGCGGATCTGGCTGTGTCCACTCACCAACGGGAGACGGGCAGGCAGGGCGCAGTGTGGATCTGGCTGTGTCCACTCACCCACGGGAGACGGGCAGAGAGGGTGCTGTGTGGATATGGCTATGTCCACTGACCCACGGCAGACGGGCAGGCAGGACGCAGTGCGGATCTGGCTGTGTCCACTCGCCCACGGCAGACGGGCAGGCAAGGCGCAGTGCGGATCTGGCTGTGTCCACTCACCCACGGGAGACGGGCAGGCAAGGCTCAGTGCGGATCTGGCTGTGTCCACTCATTCACTGGAGACGGGCAGGCAGGGCGCAGTGCGGATCTGGCTGTGTCCACTCACAGACGGCAGGCGGTCAGGCAGGGCGCAGTGCGGATCTGGCAGTGTCCACTCGCCCACGGGAGACGGGCAGGCAGGGCGCAGTGCATATCTGGCTGTGTCCACTCACCCACGGGAGGCGGTCAGGCAGGGCGCAGTGCGGATCTGGCTGTGTCCACTCACCCACGGCAGATGGGCAGGCAGGGCGCAGTGCGGATCTGGCTGTGTCCACTCGCCCACGGGAGAAGGGCTGGCAGGGCGCAGTGCGGATCTGGCTGTGTCCACTCACCAACGGCAGACGGTCAGACAGGGTGCAGTACGAATCTGGCTGTGTCCACTCACCCACGGGAGACGGGCAGGCAGGGCGCAGTGCGGATCTGGCTGTGTCCACTCACCTACGGGAGACGGGCAGGCAGGGCACAGTGCGGATCTGGCTGTGTCCACTCACCCACGGCAGACGGACAGACAGGGTGCAGTGCGGATCTGGCTGTGTCCACTCACCCACGGGAGACGGGCAGGCAGGGCGCAGTGTGGATCTGGCTGTGTCCACTCACCCACGGGAGATGGGCAGAGACGGTGCTGTGTGGATCTGGCCATGTCCACTGACCAACGGAAGACGGGCAGGCAGGGCGCAGTACCGATCTGGCTGTGTCCACTCACTCACGGCAGGCGGTCAGGCAGGGCGCAGTGCGGATCTGGCTGTGTCCACTCACCCACGGCAGGCGGTCAGGCAGGGCGTAGTGCGGATCTGGCTGTGTCCACTCGCCCACGGCAGACGGGCAGGCAGGGCGCAGTGCGGATCTGGCTGTGTCCACTCCCCCACGGCAGACGGTCAGGCAGGGCACAGTGCAGATCTGGCTGTGTCCACTCACCCACGGCAGACGGGCAGGCAGGGCGCAGTGTGGATCTGGCTGTGTCCACTCACCCACGGCAGACGGTCAGGCAGGGCGCAGTGCGGATCTGGCTGTGTCCACTCACCCACGGCAGACGGGCAGGCAGGGCGCAGTGCAGATCTGGCTGTGTCCACTCGCCCACGGGAGACGGGCAGGCAGGGCGCAGTGCGGATCTGGCTGTGTCCACTCACCCACGGCAGACGGGCAGGCAGGGCGCAGTGTGGATCTGGCTGTGTCCACTCACCCACGGCAGACGGTCAGCCAGGGCGCAGTGCGGATCTGGCTGTGTCCACTCGCCCACGGCAGATGGGCAGGCAGGGCGCAGTGCGGATCTGGCTGTGTCCACTAACCCACGGGAGATGGGCAGAGACGGTGCTGTTTGGATCTGGCCATGTCCACTGACCCACGGAAGACGGGCAGGCAGGGCGCAGTACGGATCTGGCTGTGTCCACTCACTCACGGCAGGCGGTCAGGCAGGGCGCAGTGCGGATCTGGCTGTGTCCACTCACCCACGGCAGGCGGTCAGGCAGGGCGTAGTGCGGATCTGGCTGTGTCCACTCACCCACGGGAGACGGGCAGGCAGGGCGTAGTGCGAATCTGGGTGTGTCCGTTCACCCAGGGGAGAAGGGCAGGCAATGCGCAGTGCGGATCTGGCTGTGTCCACTCACCCACGGCAGGCGGTCAGGCAGGGCGCAGTGCGGATCTGGCTGTGTCCACTAACCCACGGCAGACAGTCAGGCAGGGCGCAGTGCGGATCTGGCTGTGTCCACTCGCCCACAGAGGACGGGCAGGCAGGGCGCAGTGCGGATCTGGCTCTGTCCACTCCCCCACGGCAGATGGTGAGGCAGGGCGCAGTGCGGATCTGGCTGTGTCCACTCGCCCACGGGAGACGGGCAGGCAGGGCGCAGTGCGGATCTGGCTGTGTCCACTCACCCACGGGAGACGGGCAGGCAGGGCGCAGTGCGGATCTGGCTGTGTCCACTCACTGACCGGAGACGGGCATGCAAGGCGCAGTGCTGATCTGGCTGTGTCCACTCACCCACGGGGGACGGGCAGGCAGGGCGCAGTGCGGATCTAGCTGTGTCCACTCACCCACGGGAGACGGGCAGGCAGGGCGCAGTGCGGATCTGGCTGTGTCCCCTCACCCACGGGAGACGGGCAGGCAAGGCGCAGTGTGGATCTGGCTGTGTCCACACACCCACGGGGGACGGGCAGAGAGGGTGCTGTGTGGATATGGCTATGTCCACTGACCCACGGCAGACGGTCAGGCAGGGCGCAGTGCGGATCTGGCTGTGTCCACTCACCAACGGCAGACGGTCAGTCAGGGTGCAGTGCGGATCCGGCTGTGTCCACTCACCCACGGGAGACGGGCAGGCAGGGCGCAGTTCGGATCTGGCTGTGTCCACTCACCCACGGGAGACGGTCAGTCAGGGCACAGTGCGGATCTGGCTGTGTCCACTCACCCACGGGAGACGGGCAGGCAGGGCGCAGTGCGGATCTGGCTGTGTCCACTCACCCACGGGAGACGGGCAGGCAGGGCGCAGTGCGGATCCGGCTGTGTCCACTCACCCACGGGAGATGGGCAGAGACAATGCTGTGTCGATCTGGCTATATCCACTGTCCCACGGCAGACGGGCAGGCAGGGCGCAGTACGGATCTGGCTGTGTCCACTCACCCACGGAAGGCGGACTGGCAGGGCGCAGTGCGGATCTGGCTGTGTCCACTCACACACGGCAGGTGGTCAGGCAGGGCGTAGTGCGGATCTGGCTGTGTACACTCACCCACGGCAGACGGGCAGGCAGGGCGCAGTGTGGATCTGGCTGTGTCCACTCACCCACGGCAGACGGTCAGGCAGGGCGCAGTGCGGATCTGGCCGTGTCCACTCACCCACGGCAGACCGGCATGCAGGGCGCAGTGCGGATCTGGCTGTGTCCTCTCGCCCACGGTAGACGGGCAGGCAGGGCGCAGTGCGGATCTGGCTGTGTCCACTCGCCCACGGGAGACGGGCAGGCAGGGCGCAGTGTGGATCTGTCTGTGTCCACTCACCCACGGGAGACGGGCAGTAAGGGCGCAGTGCGGATCAGGCTGTGTCCACTCGCCCACGGGAGACGGGCAGGCAGGGCGCAGTGCGGATCTGGCTGTGTCCACTCGCCCACGGGAGACGGGCAGGCAAGGCGCAGTGCGGATCTGGCTGTGTCCACTCACTGATGGGAGACGGGCAGGCAAGGCGCAGTGCGGATCTGGCTGTGTCCACTCACCCACGGGAGACGGGCAGGCAGGGCGCAGTGCGGATCTGGCTGTGTCCACTCACCCACGGGAGACGGGCAGGCAGGGCGCAGTGCGGATCTGGCTGTGTCCCCTCACCCAGGGGAGACGGGCAGGCAAGGCGCAGTGTGGATCTGGCTGTGTCCACTCACCCACGGGAGACGGGCAGAGAGGGCGCTGTGTGGATATGGCTATGTCCACTGACCCACGGCAGACGGGCAGGCAGGGCGCAGTGCGGATCTGGCTGTGTCCACTCACCCACTGCAGACGGGCAGGCAGGGCGCAGTGCGGATCTGGCTGTGTCCACTCACCCACAGCAGACGGTCAGGCAGGGCGCAGTGTGGATCTGGCTGTGTCCACTCACCCACGGCAGACGGGCAGGCAGGGCGCAGTGCGGATCTGGCTGTGTCCACTCGCCCACGGGAGACGGACAGGCAGGGCGCAGTGCGTATCTGGCTGTGTCCACTCACCCACGGCAGGCGGACAGGCAGGACGCAGTGCGGATCTGGCTGTGTCCACTCGCCCACGGGAGACGGGCAGGCAGGGCGCAGTACGGATCTGGCCGTGTCCACTCACCCACGGGAGACCGGCAGGCAGGGCGCAGTGCGGATCTGGCTGTGTCCACTCACCCACGGGAGACGGGCAGGAAGGGCGCAGTGCGGATCCGGCTGTGTCCACTCACCCACGGGAGATGGGAAGAGACTGTGCTGTGTGGATCGGGCTATGTCCACTGACCCACGGCAGACGGGCAGGCAGGGCGCAGTGCGGATCTGGCTGTGTCCACTCACCCACGGCAGTCGGTCAGACAGGGCGTAGTGTGGATCTGGCTGTGTCCACTCGCCCACGGCAGACGGGCAGGCAGGGCGCAGTGCGGATCTGGCTGTGTCCACTCACCCACGGGAGGCGGTCAGGCAGGGCCAGTACGGATATGGCTGTGTCCACTCGCCCACGGGAGACGGGCAGGCAGGGCGCAGTGCAGATCTGGCTGTGTCCACTCACCCACGGGAGACGGGCAGGCAGGGCGCAGTGCGGATTTGGCTGTGTCCACTCACCCACGGGAGACGGGCAGGCAGGGCGCAGTGCGTATCTGGCTGTGTCCACTCGCCCACGGGAGACGGGCAGGCAGGGCGCAGTGCGGATCTGGCCGTGTCCACTCACCCACGGGAGACCGGCAGGCAGGGCGCAGTGCGGATCTGGCTGTGTCCACTCACCCACGGGAGACGGGCAGGAAGGGCGCAGTGCGGATCCGGCTGTGTCCACTCACCCACGGGAGATGGGCAGAGACGGTGCTGTGTGGATCTGGCTATGTCCACTGACCCACGGCAGACGGGCAGGCAGGGCGCAGTACGGATCTGGCTGTGTCCACTCACCCACGGCAGTCGGTCCGGCAGGGCGCAGTGCGGATCTGGCCGTGTCCACTCACCCACGGCAGGCGGTCAGGCAGGGCGTAGTGCGGATCTGGCTGTGTCCACTCACCCACGGCAGGTGGTCAGGCAGGGCGCAGTGCTGATCTGGCTGTGTCCACGCACCCACTGCAGGCGGTCAGCCAGGGCGCAGTGAGATCTGGCTGTGTCCACTCACCCACGGCAGGCGGTCAGGCAGGGCCAGTACGGATATGGCTGTGTCCACTCACCCACGGCAGACGGTCAGGCAGGGCGCAGTGCGGATCTGGCTGTGTCCACACACCCACGGGAGACGGGCAGGCAGGGCGCAGTGCGGATCTGGCTGTGTCCACTCACCCACGGGAGACGGGCAGGCAAGGCGCAGTGCGGATCTTGTGTGTGCACTCACCCACGGGAGACGGGCAGAGACGGTGCTGTGTGGATTTGGCTATGTCCACTGACCCACGGCAGACGGGTGGGTAGGGCGCAGTACGGATCTGGCTGTGTCCACTCACCCACGGCAGGCGGTCAGGCAGGGTGCAGTGCGGATCTGGCTGTGTCCACTCACCCACGGGAGACGGGCAGGCAGGGCGCAGTGCGGATCTGGCTGTGTCCACTCGCCCACGGGAGACGGTCAGGCAGGGCGCAGTGCGGATCTGGCTATGTCCACTCACCCACGGGAGACGGGCAGGCAAGGCGCAGTGCGGATCTGGCTGTGTCCACTCACCCACGGAAGATGGGCAGGCAGGGCGCAGTGTGGATTTGGCTGTGTCCACTCGCCCACGGGAGACGGGCAGTCAGGGTGCAGTGCGGATTTGGCTGTATCCACTCACCCACGGCAGGCGGTCAGGCAGGGCGCAGTGCGGATCTGGCTGTGTCCACTCACCCACGGCAGACGGTCAGGCAGGGCGCAGTGCGGAACTGGCTGTGTCCACTCACCCACGGGAGACGGGCAGGCAGGGCGCAGTGTGGATCTGGCTGTGTCCACTCACCCACGGGAGACGGGCAGGCAGGGCACAGTGCGGATCCGGCTGTGTCCACTCACCCACGGGAGATGGGCAGAGACGGTGCTGTGTAGATCTGGCTATGTCCACTGACCCACGGCAGGCGGTCAGGCAGGGCGTAGTGCGGATCTGGCTGTGTCCACTCACCCACGGCAGACGGGAAGGCAGGGCGCAGTGTGGATCTGGCTGTGTCCTCTCACCCACGGCAGACGGTCAGGCAGGGCGCAGTGCGGATCTGGCTGTGTCCACACACCCACGGCAGATGGGCAGGCAGGGCGCAGTGCGGATCTGGCTGTGTCCACTCACCCACGGGAGACGGGCAGGCAGGGCGCAGTGCGGATCCGGCTGTGTCCACTCACCCACGGGAGATGGGCAGAGACGATGCTGTGTCGATCTGGCTATGTCCACTGTCCCACGGCAGACGGGCAGGCAGGGCGCAGTACGGATCTGGCTGTGTCCACTCACCCACGGCAGGCGGACTGGCAGGGCGCAGTGCGGATCTGGCTGTGTCCACTCACCCACGGCAGGTGGTCAGGCAGGGCGTAGTGCGGATCTGGCTGTGTACACTCACCCACGGCAGACGGGCAGGCAGGGCGCAGTGTGGATCTGGCTGTGTCCACTCACCCACGGCAGACGGTCAGGCAGGGCGCAGTGCGGATCTGGCCGTGTCCACTCACCCACGGCAGACCGGCATGCAGGGCGCAGTGCGGATCTGGCTGTGTCCTCTCGCCCACGGCAGACGGGCAGGCAGGGCGCAGTGCGGATCTGGCTGTGTCCACTCGCCCACGGGAGACGGGCAGGCAGGGCGCAGTGCGGATCTGTCTGTGTCCACTCACCCACGGGAGACGGGCAGTAAGGGCGCAGTGCGGATCAGGCTGTGTCCACTCGCCCACGGGAGACGGGCAGGCAGGGCGCAGTGCGGATCTGGCTGTGTCCACTCGCCCACGGGAGACGGGCAGGCAGGGCGCAGTGCGGATCTGGCTGTGTCCACTCACTGATGGGAGACGGGCAGGCAAGGCGCAGTGCGGATCTGGCTGTGTCCACTCACCCACGGGAGACGGGCAGGCAGGGCGCAGTGCGGATCTGGCTGTGTCCACTCACCCACGGGAGACGGGCAGGCAGGGCGCAGTGCGGATCTGGCTGTGTCCCCTCACCCAGGGGAGACGGGCAGGCAAGGCGCAGTGTGGATCTGGCTGTGTCCACTCACCCACGGGAGACGGGCAGAGAGGGCGCTGTGTGGATATGGCTATGTCCACTGACCCACGGCAGACGGGCAGGCAGGGCGCAGTGCGGATCTGGCTGTGTCCACTCACCCACGGCAGACGGGCAGGCAGGGCGCAGTGCGGATCTGGCTGTGTCCACTCACCCACAGCAGACGGTCAGGCAGGGCGCAGTGCGGATCTGGCTGTGTCCACTCACCCACGGCAGACGGGCAGGCAGGGCGCAGTGCGGATCTGGCTGTGTCCACTCGCCCACGGGAGATGGGCAGGCAGGGCGCAGTGCGTATCTGGCTGTGTCCACTCACCCACGGCAGGCGGACAGGCAGGACGCAGTGCGGATCTGGCTGTGTCCACTCGCCCACGGGAGACGGGCAGGCAGGGCGCAGTGCGGATCTGGCCGTGTCCACTCACCCACGGGAGACCGGCAGGCAGGGCGCAGTGCGGATCTGGCTGTGTCCACTCACCCACGGGAGACGGGCAGGAAGGGCGCAGTGCGGATCCGGCTGTGTCCACTCACCCACGGGAGATGGGCAGAGACGGTGCTGTGTGGATCGGGCTATGTCCACTGACCCACGGCAGACGGGCAGGCAGGGCGCAGTGCGGATCTGGCTGTGTCCACTCACCCACGGCAGTCGGTCAGACAGGGCGTAGTGTGGATCTGGCTGTGTCCACTCGCCCACGGCAGACGGGCAGGCAGGGCGCAGTGCGGATCTGGCTGTGTCCACTCACCCACGGCAGGCGGTCAGGCAGGGCCAGTACGGATATGGCTGTGTCCACTCGCCCACGGGAGACGGGCAGGCAGGGCGCAGTGCAGATCTGGCTGTGTCCACTCACCCACGGGAGACGGGCAGGCAGGGCCCAGTGCGGATTTGGCTGTGTCCACTCACCCACGGGAGACGGGCAGGCAGGGCGCAGTGCGTATCTGGCTGTGTCCACTCGCCCACGGGAGACGGGCAGGCAGGGCGCAGTGCGGATCTGGCCGTGTCCACTCACCCACGGGAGACCGGCAGGCAGGGCGCAGTGCGGATCTGGCTGTGTCCACTCACCCACGGGAGACGGGCAGGAAGGGCGCAGTGCGGATCCGGCTGTGTCCACTCACCCACGGGAGATGGGCAGAGACGGTGCTGTGTGGATCTGGCTATGTCCACTGACCCACGGCAGACGGGCAGGCAGGGCGCAGTACGGATCTGGCTGTGTCCACTCACCCACGGCAGGCGGTCCGGCAGGGCGCAGTGCGGATCTGGCCGTGTCCACTCACCCACGGCAGGCGGTCAGGCAGGGCGTAGTGCGGATCTGGCTGTGTCCACTCACCCACGGCAGGTGGTCAGGCAGGGCGCAGTGCGGATCTGGCTGTGTCCACGCACCCACTGCAGGCGGTCAGCCAGGGCGCAGTGAGATCTGGCTGTGTCCACTCACCCACGGCAGGCGGTCAGGCAGGGCCAGTACGGATATGGCTGTGTCCACTCACCCACGGCAGACGGTCAGGCAGGGCGCAGTGCGGATCTGGCTGTGTCCACACACCCACGGGAGACGGGCAGGCAGGGCGCAGTGCGGATCTGGCTGTGTCCACTCACCCACGGGAGACGGGCAGGCAAGGCGCAGTGCGGATCTTGTGTGTGCACTCACCCACGGGAGACGGGCAGAGACGGTGCTGTGTGGATTTGGCTATGTCCACTGACCCACGGCAGACGGGTGGGTAGGGCGCAGTACGGATCTGGCTGTGTCCACTCACCCACGGCAGGCGGTCAGGCAGGGTGCAGTGCGGATCTGGCTGTGTCCACTCACCCACGGGAGACGGGCAGGCAGGGCGCAGTGCGGATCTGGCTGTGTCCACTCGCCCACGGGAGACGGGCAGGCAGGGCGCAGTGCGGATCTGGCTATGTCCACTCACCCACGGGAGACGGGCAGGCAAGGCGCAGTGCGGATCTGGCTGTGTCCACTCACCCACGGAAGATGGGCAGGCAGGGCGCAGTGTGGATTTGGCTGTGTCCACTCGCCCACGGGAGACGGGCAGTCAGGGTGCAGTGCGGATCTGGCTGTATCCACTCACCCACGGCAGGCGGTCAGGCAGGGCGCAGTGCGGATCTGGCTGTGTCCACTCACCCACGGCAGACGGTCAGGCAGGGCGCAGTGCGGATCTGGCTGTGTCCACTCACCCATGGGAGACGGGCAGGCAGGGCGCAGTGTGGATCTGGCTGTGTCCACTCACCCACGGGAGACGGGCAGGCAGGGCACAGTGCGGATCCGGCTGTGTCCACTCACCCACGGGAGATGGGCAGAGACGGTGCTGTGTAGATCTGGCTATGTCCACTGACCCACGGCAGGCGGTCAGGCAGGGCGTAGTGCGGATCTGGCTGTGTCCACTCACCCACGGCAGACGGGAAGGCAGGGCGCAGTGTGGATCTGGCTGTGTCCTCTCACCCACGGCAGACGGTCAGGCAGGGCGCAGTGCGGATCTGGCTGTGTCCACTCACCCACGGCAGACGGGCAGGCAGGGCGCAGTGCGGATCCGGCTGTGTCCACTCACCCACGGGAGATGGGCAGAGACGGTGCTGTGTGGATCTGGCTGTGTCCACTGACCCACGGCAGACGGACAGGCAGGGCGCAGTGCGGATCTGGCTGTGTCCACTCACCCACGGCAGACTGGCAGGCAGGGCGCAGTGTGGATCTGGCTGTGTCCACTCACCCACGGCAGACGGTCAGGCAGGACGCAGTGCGGATCTGGCTGTGTCCACTCGCCCACGGCAGACGGGCAGGCAGGGCGCAGTGCGGATCTGGCTGTGTCCACTCACCCACGGCAGACGGTCAGGCAGGACGCAGTGCGGATCTGGCTGTGTCCACTCGCCCACGGCAGACGGGCAGGCAGGGCGCAGTGCGGATCTGGCTGTGTCCACTCACCCACGGCAGTCGGTCAGGCAGGGCGTAGTGTGGATCTGGCTGTGTCCACTCGCCCACGGCAGACGGGCAGGCAGGGCGCAGTGCGGATCTGGCTGTGTCCACTCACCCACGGCAGGCGGTCAGGCAGGGCCAGTACGGATATGGCTGTGTCCACTCGCCCACGGGAGACGGGCAGGCAGGGCGCAGTGCAGATCTGGCAGTGTCCACTCACCCACGGGAGACGGGCAGGCAGGGCGCAGTGCGGATTTGGCTGTGTCCAATCACCCACGGGAGACGGGCAGGCAGGGTGCAGTGCGTATCTGGCTGTGTCCACTCGCCCACGGGAGACGGGCAGGCAGGGCGCAGTGCGGATCTGGCCGTGTCCACTCACCCACGGGAGACCGGCAGGCAGGGCGCAGTGCGGATCCGGCTGTGTCCACTCACCCACGGGAGATGGGCAGAGACGGTGCTGTGTGGATCGGGCTATGTCCACTGACCCACGGCAGACGGGCAGGCAGGGCGCAGTACGGATCTGGCTGTGTCCACTCACCCACGGCAGGCGGTCCGGCAGGGCGCAGTGCGGATCTGGCCGTGTCCACTCACCCACGGCAGGCGGTCAGGCAGGGCGTAGTGCGGATCTGGCTGTGTCCACTCACCCACGGCAGGCGGTCAGGCAGGGCGCAGTGCGGATCTGGCTGTGTCCACGCACCCACTGCAGGCGGTCAGCCAGGGCGCAGTGCGATCTGGCTGTGTCCACTCACCCACGGCAGGCGGTCAGGCAGGGCCAGTACGGATATGGCTGTGTCCACTCACCCACGGCAGACCGTCAGGCAGGGCGCAGTGCGGATCTGGCTGTGTCCACACACCCACGGGAGACTGGCAGGCAGGGCGCAGTGCGGATATGGCTGTGTCCACTCACCCACGGGAGACGGGCAGGCAAGGCGCAGTGCGGATCTTGTGTGTGCACTCACCCACGGGAGACGGGCAGAGACGGTGTTGTGTGGATTTGTCTATGTCCACTGACCCACGGCAGACGGGTGGGCAGGGCGCAGTACGGATCTGGCTGTGTCCACTCACCCACGGCAGGCGGTCAGGCAGGGTGCAGTGCGGATCTGGCTGTGTCCACTCACCCACGGCAGGCGGTCAGGCAGGGCGCAGTGCGGATCTGGCTGTGTCCACTCACCCACGGCAGACGGTCAGGCAGGGCGCAGTGCGGATCTGGCTGTGTCCACTCACCCACAGGAGACGGGCAGGCAGGGCACAGTGTGGATCTGGCTGTGTCCACTCACCCACGGGAGACGGGCAGGCAGGGCGCAGTGCGGATCAGGCTGTGTCCACTCACCCACGGGAGATGGGCAGAGACGGTGCTGTGTGGATCTGGCTATGTCCACTGACCCACGGCAGGCGGTCAGGCAGGGCGTAGTGCGGATCTGGCTGTGTCCACTCACCCACGGCAGACGGGCAGGCAGGGCGCAGTGCGGATCTGGCTGTGTCCACTCACCCACGGCAGACGGGCAGGCAGGGCGCAGTGCGGATCTGGCTGTGTCCACTCGCCCACGGGAGACGGGCAGGCAGGGCGCAGTACAGATCGGGCTGTGTCCACTCACCCACGGCAGGCGGTCAGGGAGGGCACAGTGCGGATCTGGCTGTGTCCAATCACCCACGGCAGACGGTCAGGCAGGGCGCAGTGCGGATCTGGCTGTGTCCACTCGCCCACGGCAGACGGGCAGGCAGGGCGCAGTGCGGATCTGGCTGTGTCCACTCACCCACGGGAGATGGGCAGAGACGGTGCTGTGTGGATCTGGCCATGTCCACTGACCAACGGAAGACGGGCCGGCAGGGCGCAGTACGGATCTGGCTGTGTCCACTCACTCACGGCAGGCGGTCAGGCAGGGCGCAGTGCGGATCTGGCTGTGTCCACTCACCCACGGCAGGCGGTCAGGCAGGGCATAGTGCGGATCTGGCTGTGTCCACTCGCCCACGGCAGACGGGCAGACAGGGCGCAGTGCGGATCTGGCTGTGTCCACTCCCCCACGGCAGATGGTCAGGCAGGGCGCAGTGCGGATCTGGCTGTGTCCACTCACCCACGGCAGACGGGCAGGCAGGGAGCAGTGCGGATCTGGCTGTGTCCACTCACCCACGGGAGACGGGCAGGCAGGGCGCAATGCGGATCTGGCTGTGTCCACTCACTGATGGGAGACGGGCATGCAAGGCACAGTGCGGATCTGGCTGTGTCCACTCACCCACGGGGGACGGGCAGGCAGGGCGCAGTGCGGATCTGGCTGTGTCCACTCACCCACGGGAGACGGGCAGACAGGGCGCAGTGCGGATCTGGCTGTGTACCCTCACCCACGGGAGACGGGCAGGCAAGGCGCAGTGTGGATCTGGCTGTGTCCACACACCCACGGGAGACGGGCAGAGAGGGTGCTGTGTGGATATGGCTATGTCCACTGACCCACGGCAGACGGTCAGGCAGGGCGTAGTGCGGATCTGGCTGTGTCCACTCACCATCGGCAGATGGTCAGACAGGGTGCAGTGCGGATCTGGTTGTGTCCACTCACCCACGGGAGACGGGCAGGCAGGGAGCAGTGCGGATCTGGCTGTGTCCACTCACCCACGGGAGACGGGCAGGCACGGCACAGTGCGGATCTGGCTGTGTCCACTCACCCACGGCAGACGGTCAGACAGGGTGCAGTGCGGATCTGGCTGTGTCCACTCACCAACGGGAGACGGGCAGGCAGGGCGCAGTGTGGATCTGGCTGTGTCCACTCACCCACGGGAGACGGGCAGAGAGGGTGCTGTGTGGATATGGCTATGTCCACTGACCCACGGCAGACGGGCAGGCAGGACGCAGTGCGGATCTGGCTGTGTCCACTCGCCCACGGCAGACGGGCAGGCAAGGCGCAGTGCGGATCTGGCTGTGTCCACTCACCCACGGGAGACGGGCAGGCAAGGCTCAGTGCGGATCTGGCTGTGTCCACTCATTCACTGGAGACGGGCAGGCAGGGCGCAGTGCGGATCTGGCTGTGTCCACTCACAGACGGCAGGCGGTCAGGCAGGGCGCAGTGCGGATCTGGCAGTGTCCACTCGCCCACGGGAGACGGGCAGGCAGGGCGCAGTGCATATCTGGCTGTGTCCACTCACCCACGGGAGGCGGTCAGGCAGGGCGCAGTGCGGATCTGGCTGTGTCCACTCACCCACGGCAGATGGGCAGGCAGGGCGCAGTGCGGATCTGGCTGTGTCCACTCGCCCACGGGAGAAGGGCTGGCAGGGCGCAGTGCGGATCTGGCTGTGTCCACTCACCCACGGGAGACGGGCAGGCAGGGCGCAGTGCGGATCTGGCTGTGTCCACTCACTGACGGGAGACGGGCAGGCAAGGCGCAGTGCGGATCTGGCTTTGTCCACTCACCCACGGGGGACGGGCAGGCAGGGCGCAGTGCGGATCTGGCTGTGTCCACTCACCCACGGGAGACGGGCAGGCAGGGCGCAGTGCGGATCTGGCTGTGTCCCCTCACCCATGGGAGATGGGCAGGCAAGGCGCACTGTGGATCTGGCTGTGTCCACACACCCACGGGAGACGGGCAGAGAGGGTGCTGTGTGGATATGGCTATGTCCACTGACCCACGGCAGACGGTCAGGCAGGGCGCAGTGCGGATCTGGCTGTGTCCACTCACCAACGGCAGACGGTCAGACAGGGTGCAGTACGAATCTGGCTGTGTCCACTCACCCACGGGAGACGGGCAGGCAGGGCGCAGTGCGGATCTGGCTGTGTCCACTCACCTACGGGAGACGGGCAGGCAGGGCACAGTGCGGATCTGGCTGTGTCCACTCACCCACGGCAGACGGACAGACAGGGTGCAGTGCGGATCTGGCTGTGTCCACTCACCCACGGGAGACGGGCAGGCAGGGCGCAGTGTGGATCTGGCTGTGTCCACTCACCCACGGGAGATGGGCAGAGACGGTGCTGTGTGGATCTGGCCATGTCCAATGACCAACGGAAGACGGGCAGGCAGGGCGCAGTACGGATCTGGCTGTGTCCACTCACTCACGGCAGGCGGTCAGGCAGGGCGCAGTGCGGATCTGGCTGTGTCCACTCACCCACGGCAGGCGGTCAGGCAGGGCGTAGTGCGGATCTGGCTGTGTCCACTCGCCCACGGCAGACGGGCAGGCAGGGCGCAGTGCGGATCTGGCTGTGTCCACTCCCCCACGGCAGACGGTCAGGCAGGGCACAGTGCAGATCTGGCTGTGTCCACTCACCCACGGCAGACGGGCAGGCAGGGCGCAGTGTGGATCTGGCTGTGTCCACTCACCCACGGCAGACGGTCAGGCAGGGCGCAGTGCGGATCTGGCTGTGTCCACTCACCCACGGCAGACGGGCAGGCAGGGCGCAGTGCAGATCTGGCTGTGTCCACTCGCCCACGGGAGACGGGCAGGCAGGGCGCAGTGCGGATCTGGCTGTGTCCACTCACCCACGGCAGACGGGCAGGCAGGGCGCAGTGTGGATCTGGCTGTGTCCACTCACCCACGGCAGACGGTCAGCCAGGGCGCAGTGCGGATCTGGCTGTGTCCACTCGCCCACGGCAGATGGGCAGGCAGGGCGCAGTGCGGATCTGGCTGTGTCCACTAACCCACGGGAGATGGGCAGAGACGGTGCTGTTTGGATCTGGCCATGTCCACTGACCCACGGAAGACGGGCAGGCAGGGCGCAGTACGGATCTGGCTGTGTCCACTCACTCACGGCAGGCGGTCAGGCAGGGCGCAGTGCAGATCTGGCTGTGTCCACTCACCCACGGCAGGCGGTCAGGCAGGGCGTAGTGCGGATCTGGCTGTGTCCACTCACCCACGGGAGACGGGCAGGCAGGGCGTAGTGCGAATCTGGGTGTGTCCGTTCACCCAGGGGAGAAGGGCAGGCAATGCGCAGTGCGGATCTGGCTGTGTCCACTCACCCACGGCAGGCGGTCAGGCAGGGCGCAGTGCGGATCTGGCTGTGTCCACTAACCCACGGCAGACAGTCAGGCAGGGCGCAGTGCGGATCTGGCTGTGTCCACTCGCCCACAGAGGACGGGCAGGCAGGGCGCAGTGCGGATCTGGCTCTGTCCACTCCCCCACGGCAGATGGTGAGGCAGGGCGCAGTGCGGATCTGGCTGTGTCCACTCGCCCACGGGAGACGGGCAGGCAGGGCGCAGTGCGGATCTGGCTGTGTCCACTCACCCACGGGAGACGGGCAGGCAGGGCGCAGTGCGGATCTGGCTGTGTCCACTCACTGACCGGAGACGGGCATGCAAGGCGCAGTGCTGATCTGGCTGTGTCCACTCACCCACGGGGGACGGGCAGGCAGGGCGCAGTGCGGATCTGGCTGTGTCCACTCACCCACGGGAGACGGGCAGGCAGGGCGCAGTGCGGATCTGGCTGTGTCCCCTCACCCACGGGAGACGGGCAGGCAAGGCGCAGTGTGGATCTGGCTGTGTCCACACACCCACGGGGGACGGGCAGAGAGGGTGCTGTGTGGATATGGCTATGTCCACTGACCCACGGCAGACGGTCAGGCAGGGCGCAGTGCGGATCTGGCTGTGTCCACTCACCAACGGCAGACGGTCAGTCAGGGTGCAGTGCGGATCTGGCTGTGTCCACTCACCCACGGGAGACGGGAAGGCAGGGCGCAGTTCGGATCTGGCTGTGTCCACTCACCCACGGGAGACGGTCAGTCAGGGCACAGTGCGGATCTGGCTGTGTCCACTCACCCACGGGAGACGGGCAGGCAGGGCGCAGTGCGGATCTGGCTGTGTCCACTCACCCACGGGAGACGGGCAGGCAGGGCGCAGTGCGGATCCGGCTGTGTCCACTCACCCACGGGAGATGGGCAGAGACAATGCTGTGTCGATCTGGCTATGTCCACTGTCCCACGGCAGACGGGCAGGCAGGGCGCAGTACGGATCTGGCTGTGTCCACTCACCCACGGAAGGCGGACTGGCAGGGCGCAGTGCGGATCTGGCTGTGTCCACTCACACACGGCAGGTGGTCAGGCAGGGCGTAGTGCGGATCTGGCTGTGTACACTCACCCACGGCAGACGGGCAGGCAGGGCGCAGTGTGGATCTGGCTGTGTCCACTCACCCACGGCAGACGGTCAGGCAGGGCGCAGTGCGGATCTGGCCGTGTCCACTCACCCACGGCAGACCGGCATGCAGGGCGCAGTGCGGATCTGGCTGTGTCCTCTCGCCCACGGTAGACGGGCAGGCAAGGCGCAGTGCGGATCTGGCTGTGTCCACTCACCCACGGGAGACGGGCAGGCAAGGCTCAGTGCGGATCTGGCTGTGTCCACTCATTCACTGGAGACGGGCAGGCAGGGCGCAGTGCGGATCTGGCTGTGTCCACTCACAGACGGTAGGCGGTCAGGCAGGGCGCAGTGCGGATCTGGCAGTGTCCACTCGCCCACGGGAGACGGGCAGGCAGGGCGCAGTGCATATCTGGCTGTGTCCACTCACCCACGGGAGGCGGTCAGGCAGGGCGCAGTGCGGATCTGGCTGTGTCCAGTCACCCACGGCAGATGGGCAGGCAGGGCGCAGTGCGGATCTGGCTGTGTCCACTCGCCCACGGGAGAAGGGCTGGCAGGGCGCAGTGCGGATCTGGCTGTGTCCACTCACCCACGGGAGACGGGCAGGCAGGGCGCAGTGCGGATCTGGCTGTGTCCACTCACTGACGGGAGACGGGCAGGCAAGGCGCAGTGCGGATCTGGCTTTGTCCACTCACCCACGGGGGACGGGCAGGCAGGGCGCAGTGCGGATCTGGCTGTGTCCACTCACCCACGGGAGACGGGCAGGCAGGGCGCAGTGCGGATCTGGCTGTGTCCCCTCACCCATGGGAGATGGGCAGGCAAGGCGCACTGTGGATCTGGCTGTGTCCACACACCCACGGGAGACGGGCAGAGAGGGTGCTGTGTGGATATGGCTATGTCCACTGACCCACGGCAGACGGTCAGGCAGGGCGCAGTGCGGATCTGGCTGTGTCCACTCACCAACGGCAGACGGTCAGACAGGGTGCAGTACGAATCTGGCTGTGTCCACTCACCCACGGGAGACGGGCAGGCAGGGCGCAGTGCGGATCTGGCTGTGTCCACTCACCTACGGGAGACGGGCAGGCAGGGCACAGTGCGGATCTGGCTGTGTCCACTCACCCACGGCAGACGGACAGACAGGGTGCAGTGCGGATCTGGCTGTGTCCACTCACCCACGGGAGACGGGCAGGCAGGGCGCAGTGTGGATCTGGCTGTGTCCACTCACCCACGGGAGATGGGCAGAGACGGTGCTGTGTGGATCTGGCCATGTCCAATGACCAACGGAAGACGGGCAGGCAGGGCGCAGTACGGATCTGGCTGTGTCCACTCACTCACGGCAGGCGGTCAGGCAGGGCGCAGTGCGGATCTGGCTGTGTCCACTCACCCACGGCAGGCGGTCAGGCAGGGCGTAGTGCGGATCTGGCTGTGTCCACTCGCCCACGGCAGACGGGCAGGCAGGGCGCAGTGCGGATCTGGCTGTGTCCACTCCCCCACGGCAGACGGTCAGGCAGGGCACAGTGCAGATCTGGCTGTGTCCACTCACCCACGGCAGACGGGCAGGCAGGGCGCAGTGTGGATCTGGCTGTGTCCACTCACCCACGGCAGACGGTCAGGCAGGGCGCAGTGCGGATCTGGCTGTGTCCACTCACCCACGGCAGACGGGCAGGCAGGGCGCAGTGCAGATCTGGCTGTGTCCACTCGCCCACGGGAGACGGGCAGGCAGGGCGCAGTGCGGATCTGGCTGTGTCCACTCACCCACGGCAGACGGGCAGGCAGGGCGCAGTGTGGATCTGGCTGTGTCCACTCACCCACGGCAGACGGTCAGCCAGGGCGCAGTGCGGATCTGGCTGTGTCCACTCGCCCACGGCAGATGGGCAGGCAGGGCGCAGTGCGGATCTGGCTGTGTCCACTAACCCACGGGAGATGGGCAGAGACGGTGCTGTTTGGATCTGGCCATGTCCACTGACCCACGGAAGACGGGCAGGCAGGGCGCAGTACGGATCTGGCTGTGTCCACTCACTCACGGCAGGCGGTCAGGCAGGGCGCAGTGCGGATCTGGCTGTGTCCACTCACCCACGGCAGGCGGTCAGGCAGGGCGTAGTGCGGATCTGGCTGTGTCCACTCACCCACGGGAGACGGGCAGGCAGGGCGTAGTGCGAATCTGGGTGTGTCCGTTCACCCAGGGGAGAAGGGCAGGCAATGCGCAGTGCGGATCTGGCTGTGTCCACTCACCCACGGCAGGCGGTCAGGCAGGGCGCAGTGCGGATCTGGCTGTGTCCACTAACCCACGGCAGACAGTCAGGCAGGGCGCAGTGCGGATCTGGCTGTGTCCACTCGCCCACAGAGGACGGGCAGGCAGGGCGCAGTGCGGATCTGGCTCTGTCCACTCCCCCACGGCAGATGGTGAGGCAGGGCGCAGTGCGGATCTGGCTGTGTCCACTCGCCCACGGGAGACGGGCAGGCAGGGCGCAGTGCGGATCTGGCTGTGTCCACTCACCCACGGGAGACGGGCAGGCAGGGCGCAGTGCGGATCTGGCTGTGTCCACTCACTGACCGGAGACGGGCATGCAAGGCGCAGTGCTGATCTGGCTGTGTCCACTCACCCACGGGGGACGGGCAGGCAGGGCGCAGTGCGGATCTGGCTGTGTCCACTCACCCACGGGAGACGGGCAGGCAGGGCGCAGTGCGGATCTGGCTGTGTCCCCTCACCCACGGGAGACGGGCAGGCAAGGCGCAGTGTGGATCTGGCTGTGTCCACACACCCACGGGGGACGGGCAGAGAGGGTGCTGTGTGGATATGGCTATGTCCACTGACCCACGGCAGACGGTCAGGCAGGGCGCAGTGCGGATCTGGCTGTGTCCACTCACCAACGGCAGACGGTCAGTCAGGGTGCAGTGCGGATCTGGCTGTGTCCACTCACCCACGGGAGACGGGCAGGCAGGGCGCAGTTCGGATCTGGCTGTGTCCACTCACCCACGGGAGACGGTCAGTCAGGGCACAGTGCGGATCTGGCTGTGTCCACTCACCCACGGGAGACGGGCAGGCAGGGCGCAGTGCGGATCTGGCTGTGTCCACTCACCCACGGGAGACGGGCAGGCAGGGCGCAGTGCGGATCCGGCTGTGTCCACTCACCCACGGGAGATGGGCAGAGACAATGCTGTGTCGATCTGGCTATGTCCACTGTCCCACGGCAGACGGGCAGGCAGGGCGCAGTACGGATCTGGCTGTGTCCACTCACCCACGGAAGGCGGACTGGCAGGGCGCAGTGCGGATCTGGCTGTGTCCACTCACACACGGCAGGTGGTCAGGCAGGGCGTAGTGCGGATCTGGCTGTGTACACTCACCCACGGCAGACGGGCAGGCAGGGCGCAGTGTGGATCTGGCTGTGTCCACTCACCCACGGCAGACGGTCAGGCAGGGCGCAGTGCGGATCTGGCCGTGTCCACTCACCCACGGCAGACCGGCATGCAGGGCGCAGTGCGGATCTGGCTGTGTCCTCTCGCCCACGGTAGACGGGCAGGCAGGGCGCAGTGCGGATCTGGCTGTGTCCACTCGCCCACGGGAGACGGGCAGGCAGGGCGCAGTGTGGATCTGTCTGTGTCCACTCACCCACGGGAGACGGGCAGTAAGGGCGCAGTGCGGATCAGGCTGTGTCCACTCGCCCACGGGAGACGGGCAGGCAGGGCGCAGTGCGGATCTGGCTGTGTCCACTCGCCCACGGGAGACGGGCAGGCAAGGCGCAGTGCGGATCTGGCTGTGTCCACTCACTGATGGGAGACGGGCAGGCAAGGCGCAGTGCGGATCTGGCTGTGTCCACTCACCCACGGGAGACGGGCAGGCAGGGCGCAGTGCGGATCTGGCTGTGTCCACTCACCCACGGGAGACGGGCAGGCAGGGCGCAGTGCGGATCTGGCTGTGTCCCCTCACCCAGGGGAGACGGGCAGGCAAGGCGCAGTGTGGATCTGGCTGTGTCCACTCACCCACGGGAGACGGGCAGAGAGGGCGCTGTGTGGATATGGCTATGTCCACTGACCCACGGCAGACGGGCAGGCAGGGCGCAGTGCGGATCTGGCTGTGTCCACTCACCCACTGCAGACGGGCAGGCAGGGCGCAGTGCGGATCTGGCTGTGTCCACTCACCCACAGCAGACGGTCAGGCAGGGCGCAGTGTGGATCTGGCTGTGTCCACTCACCCACGGCAGACGGGCAGGCAGGGCGCAGTGCGGATCTGGCTGTGTCCACTCGCCCACGGGAGACGGACAGGCAGGGCGCAGTGCGTATCTGGCTGTGTCCACTCACCCACGGCAGGCGGACAGGCAGGACGCAGTGCGGATCTGGCTGTGTCCACTCGCCCACGGGAGACGGGCAGGCAGGGCGCAGTACGGATCTGGCCGTGTCCACTCACCCACGGGAGACCGGCAGGCAGGGCGCAGTGCGGATCTGGCTGTGTCCACTCACCCACGGGAGACGGGCAGGAAGGGCGCAGTGCGGATCCGGCTGTGTCCACTCACCCACGGGAGATGGGCAGAGACGGTGCTGTGTGGATCGGGCTATGTCCACTGACCCACGGCAGACGGGCAGGCAGGGCGCAGTGCGGATCTGGCTGTGTCCACTCACCCACGGCAGTCGGTCAGACAGGGCGTAGTGTGGATCTGGCTGTGTCCACTCGCCCACGGCAGACGGGCAGGCAGGGCGCAGTGCGGATCTGGCTGTGTCCACTCACCCACGGGAGGCGGTCAGGCAGGGCCAGTACGGATATGGCTGTGTCCACTCGCCCACGGGAGACGGGCAGGCAGGGCGCAGTGCAGATCTGGCTGTGTCCACTCACCCACGGGAGACGGGCAGGCAGGGCGCAGTGCGGATTTGGCTGTGTCCACTCACCCACGGGAGACGGGCAGGCAGGGCGCAGTGCGTATCTGGCTGTGTCCACTCGCCCACGGGAGACGGGCAGGCAGGGCGCAGTGCGGATCTGGCCGTGTCCACTCACCCACGGGAGACCGGCAGGCAGGGCGCAGTGCGGATCTGGCTGTGTCCACTCACCCACGGGAGACGGGCAAGAAGGGCGCAGTGCGGATCCGGCTGTGTCCACTCACCCACGGGAGATGGGCAGAGACGGTGCTGTGTGGATCTGGCTATGTCCACTGACCCACGGCAGACGGGCAGGCAGGGCGCAGTACGGATCTGGCTGTGTCCACTCACCCACGGCAGGCGGTCCGGCAGGGCGCAGTGCGGATCTGGCCGTGTCCACTCACCCACGGCAGGCGGTCAGGCAGGGCGTAGTGCGGATCTGGCTGTGTCCACTCACCCACGGCAGGTGGTCAGGCAGGGCGCAGTGCTGATCTGGCTGTGTCCACGCACCCACTGCAGGCGGTCAGCCAGGGCGCAGTGAGATCTGGCTGTGTCCACTCACCCACGGCAGGCGGTCAGGCAGGGCCAGTACGGATATGGCTGTGTCCACTCACCCACGGCAGACGGTCAGGCAGGGCGCAGTGCGGATCTGGCTGTGTCCACACACCCACGGGAGACGGGCAGGCAGGGCGCAGTGCGGATCTGGCTGTGTCCACTCACCCACGGGAGACGGGCAGGCAAGGCGCAGTGCGGATCTTGTGTGTGCACTCACCCACGGGAGACGGGCAGAGACGGTGCTGTGTGGATTTGGCTATGTCCACTGACCCACGGCAGACGGGTGGGTAGGGCGCAGTACGGATCTGGCTGTGTCCACTCACCCACGGCAGGCGGTCAGGCAGGGTGCAGTGCGGATCTGGCTGTGTCCACTCACCCACGGGAGACGGGCAGGCAGGGCGCAGTGCGGATCTGGCTGTGTCCACTCGCCCACGGGAGACGGTCAGGCAGGGCGCAGTGCGGATCTGGCTATGTCCACTCACCCACGGGAGACGGGCAGGCAAGGCGCAGTGCGGATCTGGCTGTGTCCACTCACCCACGGAAGATGGGCAGGCAGGGCGCAGTGTGGATTTGGCTGTGTCCACTCGCCCACGGGAGACGGGCAGTCAGGGTGCAGTGCGGATTTGGCTGTATCCACTCACCCACGGCAGGCGGTCAGGCAGGGCGCAGTGCGGATCTGGCTGTGTCCACTCACCCACGGCAGACGGTCAGGCAGGGCGCAGTGCGGAACTGGCTGTGTCCACTCACCCACGGGAGACGGGCAGGCAGGGCGCAGTGTGGATCTGGCTGTGTCCACTCACCCACGGGAGACGGGCAGGCAGGGCACAGTGCGGATCCGGCTGTGTCCACTCACCCACGGGAGATGGGCAGAGACGGTGCTGTGTAGATCTGGCTATGTCCACTGACCCACGGCAGGCGGTCAGGCAGGGCGTAGTGCGGATCTGGCTGTGTCCACTCACCCACGGCAGACGGGAAGGCAGGGCGCAGTGTGGATCTGGCTGTGTCCTCTCACCCACGGCAGACGGTCAGGCAGGGCGCAGTGCGGATCTGGCTGTGTCCACACACCCACGGCAGACGGGCAGGCAGGGCGCAGTGCGGATCCGGCTGTGTCCACTCACCCACGGGAGATGGGCAGAGACGGTGCTGTGTGGATCTGGCTATGTCCACTGACCCACGGCAGGCGGTCAGGCAGGGCGTAGTGCGGATCTGGCTGTGTCCACTCACCCACGGCAGACGGGAAGGCAGGGCGCAGTGTGGATCTGGCTGTGTCCTCTCACCCACGGCAGACGGTCAGGCAGGGCGCAGTGCGGATCTGGCTGTGTCCACTCACCCACAGCAGACGGGCAGGCAGGGCGCAGTGCGGATATGGCTGTGTCCACTCGCCCACGGCTGACGGTCAGGCAGGGCACAGTGCGGATCTGGCTGTGTCCACTCACCCACGGCAGGCGGTCAGGCAGGGCGCAGTGTGGATCCGGCTGTGTCCACGCACCCACAGCAGGCGGTCAGCCAGGGCGCAGTGCGGATCTGGCTGTGTCCACTCACCCACGGGAGACGGGCAGGCAGGGCGCAGTGCGGATCTGGCTGTGTCCCCTCACCCAAGGGAGACGGGCAGGCAAGGCGCAGTGTGGATCTGGCTGTGTCCACTCACCCACGGGAAACGGGCAGAGAGGGTGCTGTGTGGATCTGGCTGTGTCCACTGACCCACGGCAGACGGACAGGCAGGGCGCAGTGCGGATCTGGCTGTGTCCACTCACCCACGGCAGACTGGCAGGCAGGGCGCAGTGTGGATCTGGCTGTGTCCACTCACCCACGGCAGACGGTCAGGCAGGACGCAGTGCGGATCTGGCTGTGTCCACTCGCCCACGGCAGACGGGCAGGCAGGGCGCAGTGCGGATCTGGCTGTGTCCACTCACCCACGGCAGACGGTCAGGCAGGACGCAGTGCGGATCTGGCTGTGTCCACTCGCCCACGGCAGACGGGCAGGCAGGGCGCAGTGCGGATCTGGCTGTGTCCACTCACCCACGGCAGTCGGTCAGGCAGGGCGTAGTGTGGATCTGGCTGTGTCCACTCGCCCACGGCAGACGGGCAGGCAGGGCGCAGTGCGGATCTGGCTGTGTCCACTCACCCACGGCAGGCGGTCAGGCAGGGCCAGTACGGATATGGCTGTGTCCACTCGCCCACGGGAGACGGGCAGGCAGGGCGCAGTGCAGATCTGGCAGTGTCCACTCACCCACGGGAGACGGGCAGGCAGGGCGCAGTGCGGATTTGGCTGTGTCCACTCACCCACGGGAGACGGGCAGGCAGGGTGCAGTGCGTATCTGGCTGTGTCCACTCGCCCACGGGAGACGGGCAGGCAGGGCGCAGTGCGGATCTGGCCGTGTCCACTCACCCACGGGAGACCGGCAGGCAGGGCGCAGTGCGGATCCGGCTGTGTCCACTCACCCACGGGAGATGGGCAGAGACGGTGCTGTGTGGATCGGGCTATGTCCACTGACCCACGGCAGACGGGCAGGCAGGGCGCAGTACGGATCTGGCTGTGTCCACTCACCCACGGCAGGCGGTCCGTTAGGGCGCAGTGCGGATCTGGCCGTGTCCACTCACCCACGGCAGGCGGTCAGGCAGGGCGTAGTGCGGATCTGGCTGTGTCCACTCACCCACGGCAGGCGGTCAGGCAGGGCGCAGTGCGGATCTGGCTGTGTCCACGCACCCACTGCAGGCGGTCAGCCAGGGCGCAGTGCGATCTGGCTGTGTCCACTCACCCACGGCAGGCGGTCAGGCAGGGCCAGTACGGATATGGCTGTGTCCACTCACCCACGGCAGACCGTCAGGCAGGGCGCAGTGCGGATCTGGCTGTGTCCACACACCCACGGGAGACGGGCAGGCAGGGCGCAGTGCGGATATGGCTGTGTCCACTCACCCACGGGAGACGGGCAGGCAAGGCGCAGTGCGGATCTTGTGTGTGCACTCACCCACGGGAGACGGGCAGAGACGGTGTTGTGTGGATTTGGCTATGTCCACTGACCCACGGCAGACGGGTGGGCAGGGCGCAGTACGGATCTGGCTGTGTCCACTCACCCACGGCAGGCGGTCAGGCAGGGTGCAGTGCGGATCTGGCTGTGTCCACTCACCCACGGGAGACGGGCAGGCAGGGCGCAGTGCGGATCTGGCTGTGTCCACTCACCCACGGGAGACGGGCAGGCAGGGCGCAGTGCGGATCTGGCTGTGTCCACTCACCCTCGGGAGACGGGCAGGCAGGGCGCAGTGCGGATCTGGCTGTGTCCACTCACCCACGGAAGATGGGCAGGCAGGGCGCAGTGTGGATTTGGCTGTGTCCACTCGCCCACGGGAGACGGGCAGTCAGGGTGCAGTGCGGATGTGGCTGTAACCACTCACCCACGGCAGGCGGTCAGGCAGGGCGCAGTGCGGATCTGGCTGTGTCCACTCACCCACGGCAGACGGTCAGGCAGGGCGCAGTGCGGATCTGGCTGTGTCCACTCACCCACGGGAGACGGGCAGGCAGGGCACAGTGTGGATCTGGCTGTGTCCACTCACCCACGGGAGACGGGCAGGCAGGGCGCAGTGCGGATCCGGCTGTGTCCACTCACCCACGGGAGATGGGCAGAGACGGTGCTGTGTGGATCTGGCTATGTCCACTGACCCACGGCAGGCGGTCAGGCAGGGTGTAGTGCGGATCTGGCTGTGTCCACTCACCCACGGCAGACGGGCAGGCAGGGCGCAGTGCGGATCTGGCTGTGTCCACTCACCCACGGCAGACGGGCAGGCAGGGCGCAGTGCGGATCTGGCTGTGTCCACTCGCCCACGGGAGACGGGTAGGCAGGGCGCAGTACAGATCGGGCTGTGTCCACTCACCCACGGCAGGCGGTCAGGGAGGGCACAGTGCGGATCTGGCTGTGTCCAATCACCCACGGCAGACGGTCAGGCAGGGCGCAGTGCGGATCTGGCTGTGTCCACTCGCCCACGGCAGACGGGCAGGCAGGGCGCAGTGCGGATCTGGCTGTGTCCACTCACCCACGGGAGATGGGCAGAGACGGTGCTGTGTGGATCTGGCCATGTCCACTGACCAACGGAAGACGGGCCGGCAGGGCGCAGTACGGATCTGGCTGTGTCCACTCACTCACGGCAGGCGGTCAGGCAGGGCGCAGTGCGGATCTGGCTGTGTCCACTCACCCACGGCAGGCGGTCAGGCAGGGCATAGTGCGGATCTGGCTGTGTCCACTCGCCCACGGCAGACGGGCAGACAGGGCGCAGTGTGGATCTGGCTGTGTCCACTCCCCCACGGCAGATGGTCAGGCAGGGCGCAGTGCGGATCTGGCTGTGTCCACTCACCCACGGCAGACGGGCAGGCAGGGAGCAGTGCGGATCTGGCTGTGTCCACTCACCCACGGGAGACGGGCAGGCAGGGCGCAGTGCGGATCTGGCTGTGTCCACTCACTGATGGGAGACGGGCATGCAAGGCACAGTGCGGATCTGGCTGTGTCCACTCACCCACGGGGGACGGGCAGGCAGGGCGCAGTGCGGATCTGGCTGTGTCCACTCACCCACGGGAGACGGGCAGACAGGGCGCAGTGCGGATCTGGCTGTGTACCCTCACCCACGGGAGACGGGCAGGCAAGGCGCAGTGTGGATCTGGCTGTGTCCACACACCCACGGGAGACGGGCAGAGAGGGTGCTGTGTAGATATGGCTATGTCCACTGACCCACGGCAGACGGTCAGGCAGGGCGTAGTGCGGATCTCGCTGTGTCCACTCACCATCGGCAGATGGTCAGACAGGGTGCAGTGCGGATCTGGTTGTGTCCACTCACCCACGGGAGACGGGCAGGCAGGGAGCAGTGCGGATCTGGCTGTGTCCACTCACCCACGGGAGACGGGCAGGCACGGCACAGTGCGGATCTGGCTGTGTCCACTCACCCACGGCAGACGGTCAGACAGGGTGCAGTGCGGATCTGGCTGTGTCCACTCACCAACGGGAGACGGGCAGGCAGGGCGCAGTGTGGATCTGGCTGTGTCCACTCACCCACGGGAGACGGGCAGAGAGGGTGCTGTGTGGATATGGCTATGTCCACTGACCCACGGCAGACGGGCAGGCAGGACGCAGTGCGGATCTGGCTGTGTCCACTCGCCCACGGCAGACGGGCAGGCAAGGCGCAGTGCGGATCTGGCTGTGTCCACTCACCCACGGGAGACGGGCAGGCAAGGCTCAGTGCGGATCTGGCTGTGTCCACTCATTCACTGGAGACGGGCAGGCAGGGCGCAGTGCGGATCTGGCTGTGTCCACTCACAGACGGCAGGCGGTCAGGCAGGGCGCAGTGCGGATCTGGCAGTGTCCACTCGCCCACGGGAGACGGGCAGGCAGGGCGCAGTGCATATCTGGCTGTGTCCACTCACCCACGGGAGGCGGTCAGGCAGGGCGCAGTGCGGATCTGGCTGTGTCCACTCACCCACGGCAGATGGGCAGGCAGGGCGCAGTGCGGATCTGGCTGTGTCCACTCGCCCACGGGAGAAGGGCTGGCAGGGCGCAGTGCGGATCTGGCTGTGTCCACTCACCCACGGGAGACGGGCAGGCAGGGCGCAGTGCGGATCTGGCTGTGTCCACTCACTGACGGGAGACGGGCAGGCAAGGCGCAGTGCGGATCTGGCTTTGTCCACTCACCCACGGGGGACGGGCAGGCAGGGCGCAGTGCGGATCTGGCTGTGTCCACTCACCCACGGGAGACGGGCAGGCAGGGCGCAGTGCGGATCTGGCTGTGTCCCCTCACCCATGGGAGATGGGCAGGCAAGGCGCACTGTGGATCTGGCTGTGTCCACACACCCACGGGAGACGGGCAGAGAGGGTGCTGTGTGGATATGGCTATGTCCACTGACCCACGGCAGACGGTCAGGCAGGGCGCAGTGCGGATCTGGCTGTGTCCACTCACCAACGGCAGACGGTCAGACAGGGTGCAGTACGGATCTGGCTGTGTCCACTCACCCACGGGAGACGGGCAGGCAGGGCGCAGTGCGGATCTGGCTGTGTCCACTCACCTACGGGAGACGGGCAGGCAGGGCACAGTGCGGATCTGGCTGTGTCCACTCACCCACGGCAGACGGTCAGACAGGGTGCAGTGCGGATCTGGCTGTGTCCACTCACCCACGGGAGACGGGCAGGCAGGGCGCAGTGTGGATCTGGCTGTGTCCACTCACCCACGGGAGATGGGCAGAGACGGTGCTGTGTGGATCTGGCCATGTCCAATGACCAACGGAAGACGGGCAGGCAGGGCGCAGTACGGATCTGGCTGTGTCCACTCACTCACGGCAGGCGGTAAGGCAGGGCGCAGTGCGGATCTGGCTGTGTCCACTCACCCACGGCAGGCGGTCAGGCAGGGCGTAGTGCGGATCTGGCTGTGTCCACTCGCCCACGGCAGACGGGCAGGCAGGGCGCAGTGCGGATCTGGCTGTGTCCACTCCCCCACGGCAGATGGTCAGGCAGGGCACAGTGCAGATCTGGCTGTGTCCACTCACCCACGGCAGACGGGCAGGCAGGGAGCAGTGCGGATCTGGCTGTGTCCACTCACCCACGGGAGACGGGCAGGCAGGGCGCAGTGCGGATCTGGCTGTGTCCACTCACTGATGGGAGACGGGCATGCAAGGCGCAGTGCGGATCTGTCTGTGTCCACTCACCCACGGGGGATGGGCAGGCAGGGCGCAGTGCGGATCTGGCTGTGTCCACTCACCCACGGGAGACGGGCAGACAGGGCGCAGTGCGGATCTGGCTGTGTCCCCTCACCCATGGGAGACGGGCAGGCAAGGCGCAGTGTGGATTTGGCTGTGTCCACACACCCACGGGAGACGGGCAGAGAGGGTGCTGTGTGGATATGGCTATGTCCACTGAAGCACGGCAGATGGTCAGGAAGGGCGTAGTGCGGATCTGGCTGTGTCCACTCACCAACGGCAGACGGTCAGACAGGGTGCAGTGCGGATCTGGTTGTGTCCACTCACCCACGGGAGACGGGCATGCAGGGCGCAGTGCGGATCTGGCTGTTTCCACTCACCCACGGGAGACGGGCAGGCACGGCACAGTGCGGATCTGGCTGTGTCCACTCACCCACGGCAGACGGTCAGACAGGGTGCAGTGCGGATCTGGGTGTGTCCACTCACCCACGGGAGACGGGCAGGCAGGGCGCAGTGTGGATCTGGCTGTTTCCACTCACCCACGGGAGACGGGCAGAGAGGGTGCTGTGTGGATATGGCTATGTCCACTGACCCACGGCAGACGGGCAGGCAGGACACAGTGAGGATCTGGCTGTGTCCACTCACCCACGGGAGACGGGCAGGCAAGGCTCAGTGCGGATCTGGCTGTGTCCACTCATTCACTGGAGACGGGCAGGCAGGGCGCAGTGCGGATCTGGCTGTGTCCACTCACAGATGGCAGGCGGTCAGGCAGGGCGCAGTGCGGACCTGGCTGTGTCCACTCGCCCACGGGAGACGGGCAGGCAGGGCGCAGTGCATATCTGGCTGTGTCCACTCACCCACGACAGGCGGTCAGGCAGGGCGCAGTGCGGACCTGGCTGTGTCCACTCACCCACGGCAGACGGGCAGGCAGGGCGCAGTGCGGATCTGGCTGTGTCCACTCGCCCACGGGAGAAGGGCTGGCAGAGCGCAGTGCGAATCTGGCTGTGTCCACTCACCCACGGGAGATGGGCAGAGACGATGCTGTGTCGATCTGGCTATGTCCACTGACCCACGGCAGACGGGCAGGCAGGGCGCAGTGCGGATCTGGCTGTGTCCACTCACCCACGGCAGACGGGCAGGCAGGGCGCAGTGCGGATCTGGCTGTGTCCACTCACCCACAGAAGACGGTCAGGCAGGGCGCAGTGCGGATCTGGCTGTGTCCACTCACCCACGGCAGACGGGCAGGCAGGGCGCAGTGCGGATCTGGCTGTGTCCACTCGCCCACGGGAGACGGGCAGGCAGGGCGCAGTGCGTATCTGGCTGTGTCCACTCACCCACGGCAGGCGGACAGGCAGGACGCAGTGCGGATCTGGCTGTGTCCACTCGCCCACGGGAGACGGGCAGGCAGGGCGCAGTGCGGATCTGGCCGTGTCCACTCACCCACGGGAGACCGGCAGGCAGGGCGCAGTGCGGATCTGGCTGTGTCCACTCACCCACGGGAGACGGGCAGGAAGGGCGCAGTGCGGATCCGGCTGTGTCCACTCACCCACGGGAGATGGGCAGAGACGGTGCTGTGTGGATCGGGCTATGTCCACTGACCCACGGCAGACGGGCAGGCAGGGCGCAGTGCGGATCTGGCTGTGTCCACTCACCCACGGCAGTCGGTCAGACAGGGCGTAGTGTGGATCTGGCTGTGTCCACTCGCCCACGGCAGACGGGCAGGCAGGGCGCAGTGCGGATCTGGCTGTGTCCACTCACCCACGGCAGGCGGTCAGGCAGGGCCAGTACGGATATGGCTGTGTCCACTCGCCCACGGGAGACGGCCAGGCAGGGCGCAGTGCAGATCTGGCTGTGTCCACTCACCCATGGGAGACGGGCAGGCAGGGCGCAGTGCGGATTTGGCTGTGTCCACTCACCCACGGGAGACGGGCAGGCAGGGCGCAGTGCGTATCTGGCTGTGTCCACTCGCCCACGGGAGACGGGCAGGCAGGGCGCAGTGCGGATCTGGCCGTGTCCACTCACCCACGGGAGACCGGCAGGCAGGGCGCAGTGCGGATCTGGCTGTGTCCACTCACCCACGGGAGACGGGCAGGAAGGGCGCAGTGCGGATCCGGCTGTGTCCACTCACCCACGGGAGATGGGCAGAGACGGTGCTGTGTGGATCTGGCTATGTCCACTGACCCACGGCAGACGGGCAGGCAGGGCGCAGTGCGGATCTGGCTTGTCCACTCACCCACGGGAGACGGGCAGGCAAGGCGCAGTGCGGATCTGGCTGTGTCCACTCACCCACGGAAGATGGGCAGGCAGGGCGCAATGTGGATTTGGCTGTGTCCACTCGCCCACGGGAGACGGGCAGTCAGGGTGCAGTGTGGATCTGGCTGTGTCCTCTCACCCACGGCAGACGGTCAGGCAGGGCGCAGTGCGGATCTGGCTGTGTCCACTCACCCACAGCAGACGGGCAGGCAGGGCGCAGTGCGGATATGGCTGTGTCCACTCGCCCACGGCTGACGGTCAGGCAGGGCACAGTGCGGATCTGGCTGTGTCCACTCACCCACGGTAGGCGGTCAGGCAGGGCGCAGTGTGGATCCGGCTGTGTCCACGCACCCACAGCAGGCGGTCAGCCAGGGCGCAGTGCGGATCTGGCTGTGTCCACTCACCCACGGGAGACGGGCAGGCAGGGCGCAGTGCGGATCTGGCTGTGTCCCCTCACCCAAGGGAGACGGGCAGGCAAGGCGCAGTGTGGATCTGGCTGTGTCCACTCACCCACGGGAAACGGGCAGAGAGGGTGCTGTGTGGATCTGGCTGTGTCCACTGACCCACGGCAGACAAACAGGCAGGGCGCAGTGCGGATCTGGCTGTGTCCACTCACCCACGGCAGACTGGCAGGCAGGGCGCAGTGTGGATCTGGCTGTGTCCACTCACCCACGGCAGACGGTCAGGCAGGGCGCAGTGCGGATCTGGCTGTGTCCACACACCCACGGGAGACGGGCAGGCAGGGCGCAGTGCGGATCTGGCTGTGTCCACTCACCCACGGGAGACGGGCAGGCAAGGCGCAGTGCGGATCTTGTGTGTGCACTCACCCACAGGAGACGGGCAGAGACGGTGCTGTGTGGATTTGGCTATGTCCACTGACCCACGGCAGACGGGTGGGTAGGGCGCAGTACGGATCTGGCTGTGTCCACTCACCCACGGCAGGCGGTCAGGCAGGGTGCAGTGCGGATCTGGCTGTGTCCACTCACCCACGGGAGACGGGCAGGCAGGGCGCAGTGCGGATCTGGCTGTGTCCACTCGCCCACGGGAGACGGGCAGGCAGGGCGCAGTGCGGATCTGGCTATGTCCACTCACCCACGGGAGACGGGCAGGCAAGGCGCAGTGCGGATCTGGCTGTGTCCACTCACCCACGGAAGATGGGCAGGCAGGGCGCAATGTGGATTTGGCTGTGTCCACTCGCCCACGGGAGACGGGCAGTCAGGGTGCAGTGTGGATCTGGCTGTGTCCTCTCACCCACGGCAGACGGTCAGGCAGGGCGCAGTGCGGATCTGGCTGTGTCCACTCACCCACAGCAGACGGGCAGGCAGGGCGCAGTGCGGATATGGCTGTGTCCACTCGCCCACGGCTGACGGTCAGGCAGGGCACAGTGCGGATCTGGCTGTGTCCACTCACCCACGGCAGGCGGTCAGGCAGGGCGCAGTGTGGATCCGGCTGTGTCCACGCACCCACAGCAGGCGGTCAGCCAGGGCGCAGTGCGGATCTGGCTGTGTCCACTCACCCACGGGAGACGGGCAGGCAGGGCGCAGTGCGGATCTGGCTGTGTCCCCTCACCCAAGGGAGACGGGCAGGCAAGGCGCAGTGTGGATCTGGCTGTGTCCACTCACCCACGGGAAACGGGCAGAGAGGGTGCTGTGTGGATCTGGCTGTGTCCACTGACCCACGGCAGACGGACAGGCAGGGCGCAGTGCGGATCTGGCTGTGTCCACTCACCGACGGCAGACTGGCAGGCAGGGCGCAGTGTGGATCTGGCTGTGTCCACTCACCCACGGCAGACGGTCAGGCAGGACGCAGTGCGGATCTGGCTGTGTCCACTCGCCCACGGCAGACGGGCAGGCAGGGCGCAGTGCGGATCTGGCTGTGTACACTCACCCACGGCAGACGGTCAGGCAGGACGCAGTGCGGATCTGGCTGTGTCCACTCGCCCACGGCAGACGGGCAGGCAGGGCGCAGTGCGGATCTGGCTGTGTCCACTCACCCACGGCAGTCGGTCAGGCAGGGCGTAGTGTGGATCTGGCTGTGTCCACTCGCCCACGGCAGACGGGCAGGCAGGGCACAGTGCGGATCTGGCTGTGTCCACTCACCCACGGCAGGCGGTCAGGCAGGGCCAGTACGGATATGGCTGTGTCCACTCGCCCACGGGAGACGGGCAGGCAGGGCGCAGTGCAGATCTGGCAGTGTCCACTCACCCACGGGAGACGGGCAGGCAGGGTGCAGTGCGTATCTGGCTGTGTCCACTCGCCCACGGGAGACGGGCAGGCAGGGCGCAGTGCGGATCTGGCCGTGTCCACTCACCCACGGGAGACCGGCAGGCAGGGCGCAGTGCGGATCCGGCTGTGTCCACTCACCCACGGGAGATGGGCAGAGACGGTGCTGTGTGGATCGGGCTATGTCCACTGACCCACGGCAGACGGGCAGGCAGGGCGCAGTACGGATCTGGCTGTGTCCACTCACCCACGGCAGGCGGTCCGGCAGGGCGCAGTGCGGATCTGGCCGTGTCCACTCACCCACGGCAGGCGGTCAGGCAGGGCGTAGTGCGGATCTGGCTGTGTCCACTCACCCACGGCAGGCGGTCAGGCAGGGCGCAGTGCGGATCTGGCTGTGTCCACGCACCCACTGCAGGCGGTCAGCCAGGGCGCAGTGCGATCTGGCTGTGTCCACTCACCCACGGCAGGCGGTCAGGCAGGGCCAGTACGGATATGGCTGTGTCCACTCACCCACGGCAGACCGTCAGGCAGGGCGCAGTGCGGATCTGGCTGTGTCCACACACCCACGGGAGACGGGCAGGCAGGGCGCAGTGCGGATATGGCTGTGTCCACTCACCCACGGGAGACGGGCAGGCAAGGCGCAGTGCGGATCTTGTGTGTGCACTCACCCACGGGAGACGGGCAGAGACGGTGTTGTGTGGATTTGGCTATGTCCACTGACCCACGGCAGACGGGTGGGCAGGGCGCAGTACGGATCTGGCTGTGTCCACTCACCCACGGCAGGCGGTCAGGCAGGGTGCAGTGCGGATCTGGCTGTGTCCACTCACCCACGGGAGACGGGCAGGCAGGGCGCAGTGCGGATCTGGCTGTGTCCACTCACCCACGGGAGATGGGCAGGCAAGGCGCAGTGTGGATCTGGCTGTGTCCACTCGCCCACGGGAGACGGGCAGGCTGGGTGCAGTGCGGATTTGGCTGTGTCCACTCACTCACGGCAGGCGGTCAGGCAGGGCGCAGTGCGGATCTGGCTGTGTCCAATCACCCACGGCAGACGGTCAGGCAGGGCGCAGTGCGGATCTGGCTGTGTCCACTCACCCACGGCAGGAGGTCCGGCAGGGCGCAGTGCGGATCTGGCTGTGTCCACGCACCCACGGCAGACAGGCAGGCAGGGCGCAGTGCGGATCTGGCTGTGTCCACTCACCCACGGGAGACGGGCAGGCAGGGCGCAGTGCGGATCTGGCTGTGTCCACTCACCCACGGGAGATGGGCAGGCAGGGAGCAGTGCGGATCTGGCTGTGTCCACTCACCCACGGCAGATGGTGAGGCAGGGCGTAGTGCGGATCTGGCTGTGTCCACTCACCCACGGCAGACGGGCAGGCAGGGCGCAGTGCGGATCTGGCTGTGTCCACTTACCCACGGGAGACGGGCAGGCAGGGCGCAGTGCGGATCCGGCTGTGTCCACTCACCCACAGGAGATGGGCAGAGACGGTGCTGTGTGGATCTGGCTATGTCCACTGACCCACGGCAGACGGGCAGGCAGGGCGCAGTACGGATCTGGCTGTGTCCACTCACCCACGGCAGGCGGTGAGGCAGGGCGCAGTGCGGATCTGGCTGTGTCCACTCACCCACGGCAGGCGGTCAGGTAGGGCGTAATGCGGATCTGGCTGTGTCCACTCACCCACGGCAGACGGGCAGGCAGGGCGCAGTGCGGATCCGGCTGTGTCCACTCACCCACGGGAGATAGGCAGAGACGGTGCTGTGTGGATCTGGCTATGTCCACTGACCCACGGCAGACGGGCAGGCAGGGTGCAGTACGGATCTGGCTGTGTCCACTCACCCACGGCAGGCGGTCAGGCAGGGTGCAGTGCGGATCTGGCTGTGTCCACTCACCCACGGGAGACGGGCAGGCAGGGCACAGTGCGGATCTGGCTGTGTCCACTCACCCACGGGAGACGGGCAGGCAGGGCGCAGTGCGGATCTGGCTGTGTCCACTACCCCCGGGATACGGGCAGGCAGGGCGCAGTGCGATTTTGGCTGTGTCCACTCACCCACGGGAGACGGGCAGGCAGGGTGCAGTGCGTATCTGGCTGTGTCCACTCGCCCATGGGAGACGGGCAGGCAGGGCGCAGTGTGGATCTGGCTGTGTCCACTCACCCACGGGAGACGGGCAGGCAGGGCGCAGTGCGGATCTGGCTGTGTCCACTACCCCCGGGATACGGGCAGGCAGGGCGCAGTGCGATTTTGGCTGTGTCCACTCACCCACGGGAGACGGGCAGGCAGGGTGCAGTGCGTATCTGGCTGTGTCCACTCGCCCATGGGAGACGGGCAGGCAGGGCGCAGTGTGGATCTGGCTGTGTCCACTCACCCACGGGAGACGGGCAGGCAGGGCGCAGTGCGGATCTGGCTGTGTCCACTCACCCACGGGAGACGGGCAGGCAGGGCGCAGTGCGGATCCGGCTGTGTCCACTCACCCACGGGAGATGGGCAGAGACGGTGCTGTGTGGATCTGGCTATGTCCACTGACCCACTGCAGACGGGCAGGCAGGGTGCAGTGCGGATATGGCTGTGTCCACTCGCCCACGGGAGACGGGCAGGCAGGGCGCAGTGCGTATCTGGCTGTGTCTACTCACCCACGGCAGGCGGTCTGGCAGGGCGCAGTGCGGATCTGGCTGTGTCCACTCACCCACGGCTTACGGTCAGGCAGGGCGCAGTGCGGATCTGGCTGTGTCCACTCACCCAAAGCAGGCGGTCAGGCAGGGCGCAGTGTGGATCCGGCTGTGTCCACGCACACACAGCAGGCGATCAGCCACGGCGCAGTGCGGATCTGGCTGTGTCCACTCACCCATGGCAGGTGGTCAGGCAGGGCGTAGTGCGGATCTGGCTGTGTCCACTCACCCACGGCAGGCGGGCAGGCAGGGCGCAGTGTGGATCTGGCTGTGTCCACTCACCCACGGCAGACGGTCAGGCAGGGCGCAGTGCGGATCTGGCTGTGTCCACTCACCCACGGCAGACGGGTAGGCAGGGCGCAGTGCGGATCTGGCTGTGTCCACTCGCCCACGGGAGACGGGCAGGCAGGGCGCAGTGCGGATCTGGGTGTGTCTAATCACCCACGGCAGGCGGTCAGGCAGGGCGCAGTGCGGATCTGGCTGTGTCCACTCATTCACGGCAGACAGTCAGGCAGGGCACAGTGCGGATCTGGCTGTGTCCACTCACCCACGGCAGGCAGTCAGGCAGGGCGCAGTGCGGATCTGGCTGTGTCCACTAACCCACGGCAGGCGGGCAGGCAGGGCGCAGTGTGGATCTGGCTGTGTCCACTCACCAACGGCAGACGGTCAGGCAGGGCGCAGTGCGGATCTGGCTGTGTCGACTCACCCACGGCAGACGGGTAGGCAGGGCGCAGTGTGGATCTGGCTGTGTCCACTCGCCCACGGGAGACGGGCAGGCAGGGCGCAGTGCGGATCTGGCTGTGTCCACTCACCCACGGCAGGCGGTCAGGCAGGGCGCAGTGCGGATCCGGCTGTGTCCAATCACCCCCGGGAGATGGGCAGAGACGGTGCTGTGTGGATCTGGCTATGTCCACTGACCCACGGCAGACGGGCAGGCAGGGCGCAGTACGGATCTGGCTGTTTCCACTCACCCACGGCAGGCGGTCAGGCAGGGCGCAGTGCGGATCTGGCTGTGTCCACTCACCCACGGCAGGTGGTCAGGCAGGGCGTAGTGCGGATCTGGCTGTGTCCACTCACCCACGGCTGGCGGTCAGGCAGGGCGCAGTGCGGATCTGGCTATGTCTACGCACCCACGGCAGGCGGTCAGCCAGGGCGCAGTGAGGATCTGGCTGTGTCCACTGACCCACGGCAGATGGGCAGGCAGGGCGCAGTACGGATCTGGCTGTGTCCACACACCCACGGCAGACGGGCAGGCAGGGCGCAGTGCGGATCTGGCTGTGTCCACTCACCCACGGGAGACGGGCAAGCAGAACGCAGTGCGATTTTGGCTGTGTCCACTCACCCACGGGAGACGGGCAGACAGGGCGCAGTGCCTATCTGGCTGTGTCCACTCGCCCATGGGAGACGGGCAGGCAGGGCGCAGTGTGGATCTGGCTGTGTCCACTCACCCACGGGAGACGGGCAGGCAGGGCGCAGTGCGGATCTGGCTGTGTCCACTCACCCACGGGAGACGGGCAGGCAGGGAG
Source organism: Microcebus murinus (assembly GCF_040939455.1). Classification (NCBI taxonomy): domain Eukaryota; kingdom Metazoa; phylum Chordata; class Mammalia; order Primates; family Cheirogaleidae; genus Microcebus; species Microcebus murinus. Next base: position 30,051,559 of record NC_134125.1, on the reverse strand, counting down.
CAGTGCGGATCCGGCTGTGTCCACTCACCCACGGGAGATGGGCAGAGACGGTGCTGTGTGGATCTGGCTATGTCCACTGACCCACTGCAGACGGGCAGGCAGGGCGCAGTACGGATCTGGCTGTGTCCACTCACCCACGGCAGACGGTCAGGCAGGGCGCAGTGCGGATCTGGCTGTGTCCACTCACCCACGGCAGACGGGCAGGCAGGGCGCGATGCGGATCTGGCTGTGTCCACTCGCCCACGGGAGACGGGCAGGCAGGGCGCAGTGCGGATGTGGCTGTGTCCACTCACCAACAGCAGACTGGCAGGCAGGGTGCAGTGCGGATATGGCTGTGTCCAATCGCCCACGGGAGACGGGCAGGCAGGGCGCAGTGCGGATCTGGCTGTGTCTACTCACCCACGGCAGGCGGTCAGGCAGGGCGCAGTGCGGATATGGCTGTGTCCACTCACCCACGGCTGACGGTCAGGCAGGGCGCAGTGCGGATCTGGCTGCGTCCACTCACCCAAAGCAGGCGGTCAGGCAGGGCGCAGTGTGGATCCGGCTGTGTCCACGCACCCACAGCAGGCGATCAGCCACGGCGCAGTGCGGATCTGGCTGTGTCCACTCACCCACGGCAGGTGGTCAGGCAGGGCGTAGTGCGGATCTGGCTGTGTCCACTCACCCACGGCAGGCGGGCAGGCAGGGCGCAGTGCGGATCTGGCTGTGTCCACTCGCCCACGGGAGACGGGCAGGCAGGGCGCAGTGCGGATCTGGCTGTGTCTAATCACCCACGGCAGGCGGTCAGGCAGGGCGCAGTGCGGATCTGGCTGTGTCCACTCATTCACGGCAGACGGTCAGGCAGGGCACAGTGCGGATCTGGCTGTGTCCACTCACCCACGGCAGGCAGTCAGGCAGGGCGCAGTGCGGATCTGGCTGTGTCCACTAACCCACGGCAGGCGGGCAGGCAGGGCGCAGTGTGGATCTGGCTGTGTCCACTCACCAACGGCAGACGGTCAGGCAGGGCGCAGTGCGGATCTGGCTGTGTCGACTCACCCACGGCAGACGGGTAGGCAGGGCGCAGTGTGGATCTGGCTGTGTCCACTCGCCCACGGGAGACGGGCAGGCAGGGCGCAGTGCGGATCTGGCTGTGTCCACTCACCCACGGCAGGCGGTCAGGCAGGGCGCAGTGCGGATCCGGCTGTGTCCAATCACCCCCGGGAGATGGGCAGAGACGGTGCTGTGTGGATCTGGCTATGTCCACTGACCCACGGCAGACGGGCAGGCAGGGCGCAGTACGGATCTGGCTGTTTCCACTCACCCACGGCAGGCGGTCAGGCAGGGCGCAGTGCGGATCTGGCTGTGTCCACTCACCCACGGCAGGCGGTCAGGCAGGGCGTAGTGCGGATCTGGCTGTGTCCACTCACCCACGGCTGGCGGTCAGGCAGGGCGCAGTGCGGATCTGGCTATGTCTACGCACACACGGCAGGCGGTCAGCCAGGGCGCAGTGAGGATCTGGCTGTGTCCACTGACCCACGGCAGATGGGCAGGCAGGGCGCAGTGCGGATCTGGCTGTGTCCACTAACCCACGGCAGGCGGGCAGGCAGGGCGCAGTGTGGATCTGGCTGTGTCCACTCACCAACGGCAGACGGTCAGGCAGGGCGCAGTGCGGATCTGGCTGTGTCGACTCACCCACGGCAGACGGGTAGGCAGGGCGCAGTGTGGATCTGGCTGTGTCCACTCGCCCACGGGAGACGGGCAGGCAGGGCGCAGTGCGGATCCGGCTGTGTCCAATCATCCCCGGGAGATGGGCAGAGACGGTGCTGTGTGGATCTGGCTATGTCCACTGACCCACGGCAGACGGGCAGGCAGGGCGCAGTACGGATCTGGCTGTTTCCACTCACCCACGGCAGGCGGTCAGGCAGGGCGCAGTGCGGATCTGGCTGTGTCCACTCACCCACGGCAGGCGGTCAGGCAGGGCGTAGTGCGGATCTGGCTGTGTCCACTCACCCACGGCTGGCGGTCAGGCAGGGCGCAGTGCGGATCTGGCTATGTCTACGCACACACGGCAGGCGGTCAGCCAGGGCGCAGTGAGGATCTGGCTGTGTCCACTGACCCACGGCAGATGGGCAGGCAGGGCGCAGTACGGATCTGGCTGTGTCCACTCACCCACGGCAGGCGGTCAGGCAGGGCGCAGTGCGGATCTGCCTGTGTCCACTCACCCACGGCAGGCGGTCAGGCAGGGCGTAGTGCGGATCTGGCTGTGTCCAGGCACCCACGGCAGACGGGCAGGCAGGGCGCAGTGCGGATCCGGCTGTGTCCACTCACCCACGGGAGATGGGCAGAGACGGTGCTGTGTGGATCTGGCTATGTCCACTGACCCACGGCAGACGGGCAGGCAGGGCGCAGTACGGATCTAGCTGTGTCCACTCACCCACGGCAGGCCGTCAGGCAGGGCGTAGTGCGGATCTGGCTGTGTCCACTCACCCACGGCAGGCGGTCAGGCAGGGCGCAGTGCGGATCTGGCTGTGTCCACTCACCCACGGCAGGCGGTCAGGCAGGGCGCAGTGTGGATCTGGCTGTGTCCACTCACCCATGGCAGGCGGTCAGGCAGGGCGCAGTGCGGATCTGGCTGTGTCCACTCACCCACGGCTGACGGTCAGGCAGGGCGCAGTGCGGATCTGGCTGTGTCCACTCACCCACGGCAGGCGGTCAGGCAGGGCGCAGTGTGGATCCGGCTGTGTCCACGCACCCACAGCAGGCGATCAGCCAGGGCGCAGTGCGGATCTGGCTGTGTCCACTCACCCACGGCAGGCGGTCAGGCAGGGTGCAGTGCGGATCTGGCTATGTCCACTCTCCCACGGGAGATGGGCAGGCAGGGCACAGTGCGGATCTGGCTGTGTCCACTCACCCATGGGAGACGGGCAGGCAGGGCGCAGTGCGGATCTGGCTGTGTCCACTCACCCACGGAAGACGGGCAGGCAGGGCGCAGTGCGATTTTGGCTGTGTCCACTTACCCACGGGAGACGGGCAGGCAGGGCGCAGCGCCTATCTGGCTGTGTCCACTCGCCCACGGGAGATGGGCATGCAGGGCGCAGTTTGGATCTGGCTGTGTCCACTCACCCACGGCAGGCGGTCAGGCAGGGCGCAGTGCGGATCTGGCTGTGTCCACTCATTCACGGCAGACGGTCAGGCAGGGCACAGTGCGGATCTGGCTGTGTCCACTCACCCACGGCAGGCGGTCAGGCAGGGCGCAGTGCGGATCTGGCTGTGTCCACGCACCCACAGCAGGCGGTCAGCCAGGGCGCAGTGCGGATCTGGCTGTGTCCACTCACCCACGGCAGACGGTCAGCCAGGGCGCAGTACGGATCTGGCTGTGTCCACTCACCCACGGCAGGCGGTCAGGCAGGGCGCAGTGTGGATCCGGCTGTGTCCACGCACCCACAGCAGGCGATCAGCCAGGGCGCATTGCGGATCTGGCTGTGTCCACTCACCCACGACAGGTGGTCAGGCAGGGCGTAGTGCGGATCTGGCTGTGTCCACTCACCCACGGCAGGCGGGCAGGCAGGGCGCAGTGTGGATCTGGCTGTGTCCACTCACCCACGGCAGACAGTCAGGCAGGGCGCAGTGCGGATCTGGCTGTGTCCACTCACCCACGGCAGACGGGTAGGCAGGGCGCAGTGCGGATCTGGCTGTGTTCACTCGCCCACGGGAGACGGGCAGGCAGGGCGCAGTACGGATCTGGCTGTGTCTACTCACCCACGGCAGGCGGTCAGGCAGGGCGCAGTGCGGATCTGGCTGTGTCCATTCACCCACGGGAGACGGGCAGGCAGGGCGCAGTGCTGATCTGGCTGTGTCCACTCGCCCACGGGAGACGGGCAGGCAGGGCGCAGTGCGGATCTGGCTGTGTCCACTCGCCCACGGTAGACGGGCAGGCAGGGCGCAGTGCGGATCGGGCTGTGTCCACTCGCCCACGGGAGACGGGTAGGCAGGGCGCAGGGCGGATCCGGCTGTGTCCACTCACCCTCGGGAGATGGGCAGAGACGGTGCTGTGTGGATCTGGCTATGTCCACTGACCCACGGCAGACGGGAAGGCAGGGCGCAGTACGGATCTGGCTGTGTCCACTCACCCACGGCAGGCGGTCAGGCAGGACGCAGTGCGGATCTGGCTGTGTCCACTCATTCACGGCAGACGGTCAGGCAGGGCACAGTGCGGATCTGGCTGTGTCCACTCACCCACGGCAGGCGGTCAGGCAGGGCGCAGTGCGGATCTGGTTGTGTCCACGCACCCACAGCAGGCGGTCAGCCAGGGCGCAGTGCGGATCTGGCTGTGTCCACTCACCCAGGGCAGGTGGTCAGGCAGGGCGTAGTGCGGATCTGGCTGTGTCCACTAACCCACGGCAGGCGGGCAGGCAGGGCGCAGTGTGGATCTGGCTGTGTCCACTCACCCACGGCAGGCGGTCAGGCAGGGCGTAGTGCGGATCTGGCTGTGTCCAGGCACCCACGGCAGACGGGCAGGCAGGGCGCAGTGCGGATCCGGCTGTGTCCACTCACCCACGGGATATGGTCAGAGACGGTGCTGTGTGGATCTGGCTATGTCCACTGACCCACGGCAGACGGGCAGGCAGGGCGCAGTACGGATCTAGCTGTGTCCACTCACCCACGGCAGGTGGTCAGGCAGGGCGTAGTGCGGATCTGGCTGTGTCCACTCACCCACGGCAGGCGGTCAGGCAGGGCGCAGTGCGGATCTGGCTGTGTCCACTCACCCACGGCAGGCGGTCAGGCAGGGCGCAGTGTGGATCTGGCTGTGTCCACTCACCCATGGCAGGCGATCAGGCAGGAAGTAGTCGGATCTGGCTGTGTCCACTCACCCACGGCAGACGGGCAGCTAGGGCGCAGTGCGGATCCGGCTGTGTCCACTCACCCACGGGAGATGGGCAGAGACGGTGCTGTGTGGATCTGGCTATGTCCACTGACCCACGGCAGACGGGCAGGCAGGGCGCAGTACGGATCTGGCTGTGTCCACTCACCCACGGCAGGCGGTCAGGCAGGGTGCAGTGCGGATCTGGCTGTGTCCACTCGCCCATGGGAGACGGGCAGGCATGGCGCAGTGCGGATATGGCTGTGTCCACTCGCACACGGCAGGCGGTCAGGCAGGGCGCAGTGCGGATCTGGCTGTGTCCACTCACCCACAGCAGACGGGCAGGCAGGGCGCAGTGCGGATATGGCTGTGTCCACTCGCCCACGGCAGGCGGTCAGGCAGGGCGCAGTGCGGATCTGGCTGTGTCCACTCGCCCACGGGAGACGGGCAGGCAGGGCGCAGTGCGGATCTGGCTGTGTCCACTCACCCACGACAGGCGGTCAGGCAGGGCGCAGTGCGGATATGGCTGTGTCCACTCACAAACTGCAGACGGTCAGGCAGGGCGCAGTGTGGATCTGGCTGTGTCCACTCACCCACGGGAGAAGGGCAGGCAGGGCGCAGTGCGGATCTGGCTGTGTCCACTCACCCACGGGAGACGGGTAGGCAAGGCGCAATGCGGATCTGGCTGTGTCCACTCACCCACGGGAGACGGGCAGAGACGGTGCTGTGTGGATCTGGCTATGTCCACTGACCCACGGCAGAAGGGCAGGCAGGGCGCAGTACGGAGCTGGCTGAGTCCACTCACCTACGGCAGGTGGTCAGGCAGGGTGCAGTGTGGATCTGGCTGTGTCCATTCACCCACGGGAGACGGGCAGGCAGGGCGCAGTGCTGATCTGGCTGTGTCCACTCACCCACGGGAGACGGGCAGGCAGGGCGCAGTGCGATCTGGCTGTGTCCACTCGCCCACGGGAGACGGGCAGGCAGGGCGCAGTGCGGATCTGGCTGTGTCCACTCGCCCACGGTAGACGGGCAGGCAGGGCGCAGTGCGGATCTGGCTGTGTCCACTCGCCCACGGGAGACGGGTAGGCAGGGCGCAGTGCGGATTCGGCTGTGTCCACTCACCCTCGGGAGATGGGCAGAGACGGTGCTGTGTGGATCTGGCTATGTCCACTGACCCACGGCAGACGGGAAGGCAGGGCGCAGTACGGATCTGGCTGTGTCCACTCACCCACGGCAGGCGGTCAGGCAGGGCGCAGTACGGATCTGGCTGTGTCCACTCACCCACGGCAGGCGGTCAGGCATGGTGCAGTGCGGATCTGGCTGTGTCCACTCACCCAAGGGAGACGGGCAGGCAGGGCACAGTGCGGATCTGGCTGTGTCCACTCACCCACGGCAGACGGGCAGGCAGGGCGCAGTGCGGATCTGGCTGTGTCCAATCACCCACGGGAGACGGGCAAGCAGAACGCAGTGCGATTTTGGCTGTGTCCACTCACCCACGGGAGACGGGCAGGCAGGGCGCAGTGCCTATCTGGCTGTGTCCACTCGCCCAGGGGAGACGGGCAGGCAGGGCGCAGTGTGGATCTGGCTGTGTCCACTCACCCACGGGAGACGGGCAGGCAGGGCGCAGTGCGGATCTGGCTGTGTCCACTCACCCACGGGAGACGGGCAGGCAGGGCGCAGTGCGGATCCGGCTGTGTCCACTCACCCACGGGAGATGGGCAGAGACGGTGCTGTGTGGATCTGGCTATGTCCACTGACCCACTGCAGACGGGCAGGCAGGGCGCAGTACGGATCTGGCTGTGTCCACTCACCCACGGCAGACGGTCAGGCAGGGCGCAGTGCGGATCTGGCTGTGTCCACTCACCCACGGCAGACGGGCAGGCAGGGCGCGGTGCGGATCTGGCTGTGTCCACTCGCCCACGGGAGACGGTTAGGCAGGGCGCAGTGCGGATCTGGCTGTGTCTACTCACCCACGGCAGGCGGTCAGGCAGGGCGCAGTGCGGATCTGGCTGTGTCCACTCACCCACGGCTGACGGTCAGGCAGGGCGCAGTGCGGATCTGGCTGTGTCCACTCACCCAAAGCAGGCGGTCAGGCAGGGCGCAGTGTGGATCCGGCTGTGTCCACGCACCCACAGCAGGCGATCAGCCACGGCGCAGTGCGGATCTGGCTGTGTCCACTCACCCACGGCAGGTGGTCAGGCAGGGCGTAGTGCGGATCTGGCTGTGTCCACTCACCCACGGCAGGCGGGCAGGCAGGGTGCAGTGTGGATCTGGCTGTGTCCACTCACCCACGGCAGACGGTCAGGCAGGGCGCAGTGCGGATCTGGCTGTGTCCACTCACCCACGGCAGACGGGTAGGCAGGGCGCAGTGCGGATCTGGCTGTGTCCACTCGCCCACGGGAGACGGGCAGGCAGGGCGCAGTGCGGATCTGGCTGTGTCCACTCGCCCACGGGAGACGGGCAGGCAGGGCGCAGTGCGGATCTGGCTGTGTCTAATCACCCACGGCAGGCGGTCAGGCAGGGCACAGTGCGGATCTGGCTGTGTCCACTCATTCACGGCAGACGGTCAGGCCGGGCACAGTGCGGATCTGGCTGTGTCCACTCACCCACGGCAGGCAGTCAGGCAGGGCGCAGTGCGGATCTGGCTGTGTCCACTAACCCACGGCAGGCGGGCAGGCAGGGCGCAGTGTGGATCTGGCTGTGTCCACTCACCAACGGCAGACGGTCAGGCAGGGCGCAGTGCGGATCTGGCTGTGTCGACTCACCCACGGCAGACGGGTAGGCAGGGCGCAGTGTGGATCTGGCTGTGTCCACTCGCCCACGGGAGACGGGCAGGCAGGGCGCAGTGCGGATCTGGCTGTGTCCACTCACCCACGGCAGGCGGTCAGGCAGGGCGCAGTGCGGATCCGGCTGTGTCCAATCACCCCCGGGAGATGGGCAGAGACGGTGCTGTGTGGATCTGGCTATGTCCACTGACCCACGGCAGACGGGCAGGCAGGGCGCAGTACGGATCTGGCTGTTTCCACTCACCCACGGCAGGCGGTCAGGCAGGGCGCAGTGCGGATGTGGCTGTGTCCACTCACCCACGGCAGACGGGTAGGCAGGGCGCAGTGCGGATCTGGCTGTGTCCACTCACCCACGGCAGACGGGTAGGCAGGGCGCAGTGCGGATCTGGCTGTGTCCACTCGCCCACGGGAGACGGGCAGGCAGGGCGCTGTGCGGATCTGGCTGTGTCTAATCACCCACGGCAGGCGGTCAGGCAGGGCGCAGTGCGGATCTGGCTGTGTCCACTCATTCACGGCAGACGGTCAGGCAGGGCACAGTGCGGATCTGGCTGTGTCCACTCACCCACGGCAGGCAGTCAGGCAGGGCGCAGTGCGGATCTGGCTGTGTCCACTAACCCACGGCAGGCGGGCAGGCAGGGCGCAGTGTGGATCTGGCTGTGTCCACTCACCAACGGCAGACGGTCAGGCAGGGCGCAGTGCGGATCTGGCTGTGTCGACTCACCCACGGCAGACGGGTAGGCAGGGCGCAGTGTGGATCTGGCTGTGTCCACTCGCCCACGGGAGACGGGCAGGCAGGGCGCAGTGCGGATCTGGCTGTGTCCACTCACCCACGGCAGGCGGTCAGGCAGGGCGCAGTGCGGATCCGGCTGTGTCCAATCACCCCCGGGAGATGGGCAGAGACGGTGCTGTGTGGATCTGGCTATGTCCACTGACCCACGGCAGACGGGCAGGCAGGGCGTAGTGCGGATCTGGCTGTGTCCACTCACCCACGGCAGGCGGTCAGGCAGGGCGTAGTGCGGATCTGGCTGTGTCCACTCACCCACGGCTGGCGGTCAGGCAGGGCGCAGTGCGGATCTGGCTATGTCTACGCACCCACGGCAGGCGGTCAGCCAGGGCGCAGTGAGGATCTGGCTGTGTCCACTGACCCACGGCAGATGGGCAGGCAGGGCGCAGTACGGATCTGGCTGTGTCCACTCACCCACGGCAGGCGGTCAGGCAGGGCGCAGTGCGGATCTGCCTGTGTCCACTCACCCACGGCAGCCGGTCAGGCAGGGCGTAGTACGGATCTGGCTGTGTCCAGGCACCCACGGCAGACGGGCAGGCAGGGCGCAGTGCGGATCCGGCTGTGTCCACTCACCCACGGGAGATGGGCAGAGACGGTGCTGTGTGGATCTGGCTATGTCCACTGACCCACGGCAGACGGGCAGGCAGGGCGCAGTACGGATCTAGCTGTGTCCACTCACCCACGGCAGGCCGTCAGGCAGGGCGTAGTGCGGATCTGGCTGTGTCCACTCACCCACGGCAGGCGGTCAGGCAGGGCGCAGTGCGGATCTGGCTGTGTCCACTCACCCACGGCAGGCGGTCAGGCAGGGCGCAGTGTGGATCTGGCTGTGTCCACTCACCCATGGCAGGCGGTCAGGCAGGGCGCAGTGGGGATCTGGCTGTGTCCACTCACCCACGGCTGACGGTCAGGCAGGGCGCAGTGCGGATCTGGCTGTGTCCACTCACCCACGGCAGGCGGTCAGGCAGGGCGCAGTGTGGATCCGGCTGTGTCCACGCACCCACAGCAGGCGATCAGCCAGGGCGCAGTGCGGATCTGGCTGTGTCCACTCACCCACGGCAGGCGGTCAGGCAGGGTGCAGTGCGGATCCGGCTGTGTCCACTCTCCCACGGGAGACGGGCAGGCAGGGCACAGTGCGGATCTGGCTGTGTCCACTCACCCATGGGAGACGGGCAGGCAGGGCGCAGTGCGGATCTGGCTGTGTCCACTCACCCACGGGAGACGGGCAAGCAGGGCGCAGTGCGATTTTGGCTGTGTCCACTTACCCACGGGAGACGGGCAGGCAGGGCGCAGCGCCTATCTGGCTGTGTCCACTCGCCCACGGGAGACGGGCAGGCAGGGCGCAGTTTGGATCTGGCTGTGTCCACTCACCCACGGCAGGCGGTCAGGCAGGGCGCAGTGCGGATCTGGCTGTGTCCACTCATTCACGGCAGACGGTCAGGCAGGGCACAGTGCGGATCAGGCTGTGTCCACTCACCCACGGCAGGCGGTCAGGCAGGGCGCAGTGCGGATCTGGCTGTGTCCACGCACCCACAGCAGGCGGTCAGCCAGGGCGCAGTGCGGATCTGGCTGTGTCCACTCACCCACGGCAGACGGTCAGCCAGGGCGCAGTACGGATCTGGCTGTGTCCACTCACCCACGGCAGGCGGTCAGGCAGGGCGCAGTGTGGATCCGGCTGTGTCCACGCACCCACAGCAGGCGATCAGCCAGGGCGCAGTGCGGATCTGGCTGTGTCCACTCACCCACGACAGGTGGTCAGGCAGGGCGTAGTGCGGATCTGGCTGTGTCCACTCACCCACGGCAGGCGGGCAGGCAGGGCGCAGTGTGGATCTGGCTGTGTCCACTCACCCACGGCAGACAGTCAGGCAGGGCGCAGTGCGGATCTGGCTGTGTCCACTCACCCACGGCAGACGGGTAGGCAGGGCGCAGTGCGGATCTGGCTGTGTCCACTCACCCACGGCAGACGGTCAGGCAGGGCGCAGTGCGGATCTGGCTGTGTCCACTCACCCACGGCAGACGGGCAGGCAGGGCGCGGTGCGGATCTGGCTGTGTCCACTCGCCCACGGGAGACGGTTAGGCAGGGCGCAGTGCGGATCTGGCTGTGTCTACTCACCCACGGCAGGCGGTCAGGCAGGGCGCAGTGCGGATCTGGCTGTGTCCACTCACCCACGGCTGACGGTCAGGCAGGGCGCAGTGCGGATCTGGCTGTGTCCACTCACCCAAAGCAGGCGGTCAGGCAGGGCGCAGTGTGGATCCGGCTGTGTCCACGCACCCACAGCAGGCGATCAGCCACGGCGCAGTGCGGATCTGGCTGTGTCCACTCACCCACGGCAGGTGGTCAGGCAGGGCGTAGTGCGGATCTGGCTGTGTCCACTCACCCACGGCAGGCGGGCAGGCAGGGTGCAGTGTGGATCTGGCTGTGTCCACTCACCCACGGCAGACGGTCAGGCAGGGCGCAGTGCGGATCTGGCTGTGTCCACTCACCCACGGCAGACGGGTAGGCAGGGCGCAGTGCGGATCTGGCTGTGTCCACTCGCCCACGGGAGACGGGCAGGCAGGGCGCAGTGCGGATCTGGCTGTGTCCACTCGCCCACGGGAGACGGGCAGGCAGGGCGCAGTGCGGATCTGGCTGTGTCTAATCACCCACGGCAGGCGGTCAGGCAGGGCACAGTGCGGATCTGGCTGTGTCCACTCATTCACGGCAGACGGTCAGGCCGGGCACAGTGCGGATCTGGCTGTGTCCACTCACCCACGGCAGGCAGTCAGGCAGGGCGCAGTGCGGATCTGGCTGTGTCCACTAACCCACGGCAGGCGGGCAGGCAGGGCGCAGTGTGGATCTGGCTGTGTCCACTCACCAACGGCAGACGGTCAGGCAGGGCGCAGTGCGGATCTGGCTGTGTCGACTCACCCACGGCAGACGGGTAGGCAGGGCGCAGTGTGGATCTGGCTGTGTCCACTCGCCCACGGGAGACGGGCAGGCAGGGCGCAGTGCGGATCTGGCTGTGTCCACTCACCCACGGCAGGCGGTCAGGCAGGGCGCAGTGCGGATCCGGCTGTGTCCAATCACCCCCGGGAGATGGGCAGAGACGGTGCTGTGTGGATCTGGCTATGTCCACTGACCCACGGCAGACGGGCAGGCAGGGCGCAGTACGGATCTGGCTGTTTCCACTCACCCACGGCAGGCGGTCAGGCAGGGCGCAGTGCGGATGTGGCTGTGTCCACTCACCCACGGCAGACGGGTAGGCAGGGCGCAGTGCGGATCTGGCTGTGTCCACTCACCCACGGCAGACGGGTAGGCAGGGCGCAGTGCGGATCTGGCTGTGTCCACTCGCCCACGGGAGACGGGCAGGCAGGGCGCAGTGCGGATCTGGCTGTGTCTAATCACCCACGGCAGGCGGTCAGGCAGGGCGCAGTGCGGATCTGGCTGTGTCCACTCATTCACGGCAGACGGTCAGGCAGGGCACAGTGCGGATCTGGCTGTGTCCACTCACCCACGGCAGGCAGTCAGGCAGGGCGCAGTGCGGATCTGGCTGTGTCCACTAACCCACGGCAGGCGGGCAGGCAGGGCGCAGTGTGGATCTGGCTGTGTCCACTCACCAACGGCAGACGGTCAGGCAGGGCGCAGTGCGGATCTGGCTGTGTCGACTCACCCACGGCAGACGGGTAGGCAGGGCGCAGTGTGGATCTGGCTGTGTCCACTCGCCCACGGGAGACGGGCAGGCAGGGCGCAGTGCGGATCTGGCTGTGTCCACTCACCCACGGCAGGCGGTCAGGCAGGGCGCAGTGCGGATCCGGCTGTGTCCAATCACCCCCGGGAGATGGGCAGAGACGGTGCTGTGTGGATCTGGCTATGTCCACTGACCCACGGCAGACGGGCAGGCAGGGCGTAGTGCGGATCTGGCTGTGTCCACTCACCCACGGCAGGCGGTCAGGCAGGGCGTAGTGCGGATCTGGCTGTGTCCACTCACCCACGGCTGGCGGTCAGGCAGGGCGCAGTGCGGATCTGGCTATGTCTACGCACCCACGGCAGGCGGTCAGCCAGGGCGCAGTGAGGATCTGGCTGTGTCCACTGACCCACGGCAGATGGGCAGGCAGGGCGCAGTACGGATCTGGCTGTGTCCACTCACCCACGGCAGGCGGTCAGGCAGGGCGCAGTGCGGATCTGCCTGTGTCCACTCACCCACGGCAGCCGGTCAGGCAGGGCGTAGTGCGGATCTGGCTGTGTCCAGGCACCCACGGCAGACGGGCAGGCAGGGCGCAGTGCGGATCCGGCTGTGTCCACTCACCCACGGGAGATGGGCAGAGACGGTGCTGTGTGGATCTGGCTATGTCCACTGACCCACGGCAGACGGGCAGGCAGGGCGCAGTACGGATCTAGCTGTGTCCACTCACCCACGGCAGGCCGTCAGGCAGGGCGTAGTGCGGATCTGGCTGTGTCCACTCACCCACGGCAGGCGGTCAGGCAGGGCGCAGTGCGGATCTGGCTGTGTCCACTCACCCACGGCAGGCGGTCAGGCAGGGCGCAGTGTGGATCTGGCTGTGTCCACTCACCCATGGCAGGCGGTCAGGCAGGGCGCAGTGCGGATCTGGCTGTGTCCACTCACCCACGGCTGACGGTCAGGCAGGGCGCAGTGCGGATCTGGCTGTGTCCACTCACCCACGGCAGGCGGTCAGGCAGGGCGCAGTGTGGATCCGGCTGTGTCCACGCACCCACAGCAGGCGATCAGCCAGGGCGCAGTGCGGATCTGGCTGTGTCCACTCACCCACGGCAGGCGGTCAGGCAGGGTGCAGTGCGGATCCGGCTGTGTCCACTCTCCCACGGGAGACGGGCAGGCAGGGCACAGTGCGGATCTGGCTGTGTCCACTCACCCATGGGAGACGGGCAGGCAGGGCGCAGTGCGGATCTGGCTGTGTCCACTCACCCACGGGAGACGGGCAGGCAGGGCGCAGTGCGATTTTGGCTGTGTCCACTTACCCACGGGAGACGGGCAGGCAGGGCGCAGCGCCTATCTGGCTGTGTCCACTCGCCCACGGGAGACGGGCAGGCAGGGCGCAGTTTGGATCTGGCTGTGTCCACTCACCCACGGCAGGCGGTCAGGCAGGGCGCAGTGCGGATCTGGCTGTGTCCACTCATTCACGGCAGACGGTCAGGCAGGGCACAGTGCGGATCAGGCTGTGTCCACTCACCCACGGCAGGCGGTCAGGCAGGGCGCAGTGCGGATCTGGCTGTGTCCACGCACCCACAGCAGGCGGTCAGCCAGGGCGCAGTGCGGATCTGGCTGTGTCCACTCACCCACGGCAGACGGTCAGCCAGGGCGCAGTACGGATCTGGCTGTGTCCACTCACCCACGGCAGGCGGTCAGGCAGGGCGCAGTGTGGATCCGGCTGTGTCCACGCACCCACAGCAGGCGATCAGCCAGGGCGCAGTGCGGATCTGGCTGTGTCCACTCACCCACGACAGGTGGTCAGGCAGGGCGTGTTGCGGATCTGGCTGTGTCCACTCACCCACGGCAGGCGGGCAGGCAGGGCGCAGTGTGGATCTGGCTGTGTCCACTCACCCACGGCAGACAGTCAGGCAGGGCGCAGTGCGGATCTGGCTGTGTCCACTCACCCACGGCAGACGGGTAGGCAGGGCGCAGTGCGGATCTGGCTGTGTTCACTCACCCACGGGAGACGGGCAGGCAGGGCGCAGTACGGATCTGGCTGTGTCTACTCACCCACGGCAGGCGGTCAGGCAGGGCGCAGTGCGGATCTGGCTGTGTCCACTCATTCACGGCAGACGGTCAGGCAGGGCACAGTGCGGATCTGGCTGTGTCCACTCACCCACGGCAGGCGGTCAGGCAGGGCGCAGTGCGGATCTGGTTGTGTCCACGCACCCACAGCAGGCGGTCAGCCAGGGCGCAGTGCGGATCTGGCTGTGTCCACTCACCCAGGGCAGGTGGTCAGGCAGGGCGTAGTGCGGATCTGGCTGTGTCCACTAACCGACGGCAGGCGGGCAGGCAGGGCGCAGTGTGGATCTGGCTGTGTCCACTCACCCACGGCAGGCGGTCAGGCAGGGCGTAGTGCGGATCTGGCTGTGTCCAGGCACCCACGGCAGACGGGCAGGCAGGGCGCAGTGCGGATCCGGCTGTGTCCACTCACCCACGGGATATGGTCAGAGACGGTGCTGTGTGGATCTGGCTATGTCCACTGACCCACGGCAGACGGGCAGGCAGGGCGCAGTACGGATCTAGCTGTGTCCACTCACCCACGGCAGGTGGTCAGGCAGGGCGTAGTGCGGATCTGGCTGTGTCCACTCACCCACGGCAGGCGGTCAGGCAGGGCGAAGTGCGGATCTGGCTGTGTCCACTCACCCACGGCAGGCGGTCAGGCAGGGCGCAGTGTGGATCTGGCTGTGTCCACTCACCCATGGCAGGCGATCAGGCAGGAAGTAGTCGGATCTGGCTGTGTCCACTCACCCACGGCAGACGGGCAGCTAGGGCGCAGTGCGGATCCGGCTGTGTCCACTCACCCACGGGAGATGGGCAGAGACGGTGCTGTGTGGATCTGGCTATGTCCACTGACCCACGGCAGACGGGCAGGCAGGGCGCAGTACGGATCTGGCTGTGTCCACTCACCCACGGCAGGCGGTCAGGCAGGGTGCAGTGCGGATCTGGCTGTGTCCACTCTCCCACGGGAGACGGGCAGGCAGGGCACAGTGCGGATCTGGCTGTGTCCACTCACCCATGGGAGACGGGCAGGCAGGACGCAGTGCGGATCTGGCTGTGTCCACTCACCCACGGGAGACGGGCAGGCAGGGCGCAGTGCGATTTTGGCTGTGTCCACTCACCCACGGGAGACGGGCAGGCAGGGCGCAGCGCCTATCTGGCTGTGTCCACTCGCCCACGGGAGACGGGCAGGCAGGGCGCAGTTTGGATCTGGCTGTGTCCACTCACCCACGGCAGGCGGTCAAAAAGGGCGCAGTGCGGATCTGGCTGTGTCCACTCACCCACGGCAGGCGGTCAGGCAGGGTGCAATGCGGATCTGGCTATGTCCACTCACCCACGGGAGACGGGCTGGCAGGGCACAGTGCGGATCTGGCTGTGTTCACTCACCCACGGGAGACGGGCAGGCAGGGCGCAGTGCGGATCTGGCTGTGTCCACTCACCCCCGGGATACGGGCAGGCAGGGCGCAGTGCGATTTTGGCTGTGTCCACTCACCCACGGGAGACGGGCAGGCAGGGTGCAGTGCGTATCTGGCTGTGTCCACTCGCCCATGGGAGACGGGCAGGCATGGCGCAGTGCGGATATGGCTGTGTCCACTCGCCCACGGCAGGCGGTCAGGCAGGGCGCAGTGCGGATCTGGCTGTGTCCACTCACTCACAGCAGACGGGCAGGCAGGGCGCAGTGCGGATATGGCTGTGTCCACTCGCCCACGGCAGGCGGTCAGGCAGGGCGCAGTGCGGATCTGGCTGTGTCCACTCGCCCACGGGAGACGGGCAGGCAGGGCGCAGTGCGGATCTGGCTGTGTCCACTCACCCACGGCAGGCGGTCAGGCAGGGCGCAGTGCGGATATGGCTGTGTCCACTCACAAACGGCAGACGGTCAGGCAGGGCGCAGTGTGGATCTGGCTGTGTCCACTCACCCACGGGAGAAGGGCAGGCAGGGCGCAGTGCGGATCTGGCTGTGTCCACTCACCCACGGGAGACGGGTAGGCAAGGCGCAATGCGGATCTGGCTGTGTCCACTCACCCACGGGAGACGGGCAGAGACGGTGCTGTGTGGATCTGGCTATGTCCACTGACCCACGGCAGAAGGGCAGGCAGGGCGCAGTACGGAGCTGGCTGAGTCCACTCACCTACGGCAGGTGGTCAGGCAGGGTGCAGTGTGGATCTGGCTGTGTCCATTCACCCACGGGAGACGGGCAGGCAGGGCGCAGTGCTGATCTGGCTGTGTCCACTCACCCACGGGAGACGGGCAGGCAGGGCGCAGTGCGATCTGGCTGTGTCCACTCGCCCACGGGAGACGGGCAGGCAGGGCGCAGTGCGGATCTGGCTGTGTCCACTCGCCCACGGTAGACGGGCAGGCAGGGCGCAGTGCGGATCTGGCTGTGTCCACTCGCCCACGGGAGACGGGTAGGCAGGGCGCAGTGCGGATCCGGCTGTGTCCACTCACCCTCGGGAGATGGGCAGAGACGGTGCTGTGTGGATCTGGCTATGTCCACTGACCCACGGCAGACGGGAAGGCAGGGCGCAGTACGGATCTGGCTGTGTCCACTCACCCACGGCAGGCGGTCAGGCAGGGCGCAGTACGGATCTGGCTGTGTCCACTCACCCACGGCAGGCGGTCAGGCATGGTGCAGTGCGGATCTGGCTGTGTCCACTCACCCAAGGGAGACGGGCAGGCAGGGCAAAGTGCGGATCTGGCTGTGTCCACTCACCCACGGCAGACGGGCAAGCAGAACGCAGTGCGATTTTGGCTGTGTCCACTCACCCACGGGAGACGGGCAGGCAGGGCGCAGTGCCTATCTGGCTGTGTCCACTCGCCCATGGGAGACGGGCAGGCAGGGCGCAGTGTGGATCTGGCTGTGTCCACTCACCCACGGGAGACGGGCAGGCAGGGCGCAGTGCGGATCTGGCTGTGTCCACTCACCCACGGGAGACGGGCAGGCAGGGCGCAGTGCGGATCCGGCTGTGTCCACTCACCCACGGGAGATGGGCAGAGACGGTGCTGTGTGGATCTGGCTATGTCCACTGACCCACTGCAGACGGGCAGGCAGGGCGCAGTACGGATCTGGCTGTGTCCACTCACCCACGGCAGACGGTCAGGCAGGGCGCAGTGCGGATCTGGCTGTGTCCACTCGCCCACGGGAGACGGGCAGGCAGGGCGCAGTGCGGATGTGGCTGTGTCCACTCACCAACAGCAGACTGGCAGGCAGGGTGCAGTGCGGATATGGCTGTGTCCACTCGCCCACGGGAGACGGGCAGGCAGGGCACAGTGCGTATCTGGCTGTGTCTACTCACCCACGGCAGGCGGTCAGGCAGGGCGCAGTGCGGATCTGGCTGTGTCCACTCACCCACGGCTTACGGTCAGGCAGGGCGCAGTGCGGATCTGGCTGTGTCCACTCACCCAAAGCAGGCGGTCAGGCAGGGCGCAGTGTGGATCCGGCTGTGTCCACGCACACACAGCAGGCGATCAGCCACGGCGCAGTGCGGATCTGGCTGTGTCCACTCACCCATGGCAGGTGGTCAGGCAGGGCGTAGTGCGGATCTGGCTGTGTCCACTCACCCACGGCAGGCGGGCAGGCAGGGCGCAGTGTGGATCTGGCTGTGTCCACTCACCCACGGCAGACGGTCAGGCAGGGCGCAGTGCGGATCTGGCTGTGTCCACTCACCCACGGCAGACGGGTAGGCAGGGCGCAGTGCGGATCTGGCTGTGTCCACTCGCCCACGGGAGACGGGCAGGCAGGGCGCAGTGCGGATCTGGGTGTGTCTAATCACCCACGGCAGGCGGTGAGGCAGGGCGCAGTGCGGATCTGGCTGTGTCCACTCATTCACGGCAGACGGTCAGGCAGGGCACAGTGCGGATCTGGCTGTGTCCACTCACCCACGGCAGGCAGTCAGGCAGGGCGCAGTGCGGATCTGGCTGTGTCCACTAACCCACGGCAGGCGGGCAGGCAGGGCGCAGTGTGGATCTGGCTGTGTCCACTCACCAACGGCAGACGGTCAGGCAGGGCGCAGTGCGGATCTGGCTGTGTCGACTCACCCACGGCAGACGGGTAGGCACGGCGCAGTGTGGATCTGGCTGTGTCCACTCGCCCACGGGAGACGGGCAGGCAGGGCGCAGTGCGGATCTGGCTGTGTCCACTCACCCACGGCAGACGGTCAGGCAGGGCGCAGTGCGGATCCGGCTGTGTCCAATCACCCCCGGGAGATGGGCAGAGACGGTGCTGTGTGGATCTGGCTATGTCCACTGACCCACGGCAGACGGGCAGGCAGGGCGCAGTACGGATCTGGCTGTTTCCACTCACCCACGGCAGGCGGTCAGGCAGGGCGCAGTGCGGATCTGGCTGTGTCCACTCACCCACGGCAGGCGGTCAGGCAGGGCGTAGTGCGGATCTGGCTGTGTCCACTCACCCACGGCTGGCGGTCAGGCAGGGCGCAGTGCGGATCTGGCTATGTCTACGCACCCACGGAAGGCGGTCAGCCAGGGCGCAGTGAGGATCTGGCTGTGTCCACTGACCCACGGCAGATGGGCAGGCAGGGCGCAGTACGAATCTGGCTGTGTCCACACACCCACGGCAGACGGGCAGGCAGGGCGCAGTGCGGATCTGGCTGTGTCCACTCACCCACGGGAGACGGGCAAGCAGAACGCAGTGCGATTTTGGCTGTGTCCACTCACCCACGGGAGACGGGCAGACAGGGCGCAGTGCCTATCTGGCTGTGTCCACTCGCCCACGGGAGACGGGCAGGCAGGGCGCAGTGTGGATCTGGCTGTGTCCACTCACCCACGGGAGACGGGCAGGCAGGGCGCAGTGCGGATCTGGCTGTGTCCACTCACCCACGGGAGACGGGCAGGCAGGGCGCAGTGCGGATCCGGCTGTGTCCACTCACCCACGGAAGATGGGCAGAGACGGTGCTGTGTGGATCTGGCTATGTCCACTGACCCACTGCAGACGGGCAGGCAGGGCGCAGTACGGATCTGGCTGTGTCCACTCACCCACGGCAGACGGTCAGGCAGGGCGCAGTGCGGATCTGGCTGTGTCCACTCACCCACGGCAGACGGGCAAGCAGGGCGCGATGCGGATCTGGCTGTGTCCACTCGCCCACGGGAGACGGGCAGGCAGGGCGCAGTGCGGATGTGGCTGTGTCCACTCACCAACAGCAGACTGGCAGGCAGGGTGCAGTGCGGATATGGCTGTGTCCAATCGCCCACGGGAGACGGGCAGGCAGGGCGCAGTGCGGATCTGGCTGTGTCTACTCACCCACGGCAGGCGGTCAGGCAGGGCGCAGTGCGGATATGGCTGTGTCCACTCACCCACGGCTGACGGTCAGGAAGGGCGCAGTGCGGATCTGGCTGTGTCCACTCACCCAAAGCAGGCGGTCAGGCAGGGCGCAGTGTGGATCCGGCTGTGTCCACGCACCCACAGCAGGCGATCAGCCACGGCGCAGTGCGGATCTGGCTGTGTCCACTCACCCACGGCAGGTGGTCAGGCAGGGCGTAGTGCGGATCTGGCTGTGTCCACTCACCCACGGCAGGCGGGCAGGCAGGGCGCAGTGCGGATCTGGCTGTGTCCACTCGCCCACGGGAGACGGGCAGGCAGGGCGCAGTGCGGATCTGGCTGTGTCTAATCACCCACGGCAGGCGGTCAGGCAGGGCGCAGTGCGGATCTGGCTGTGTCCACTCATTCACGGCAGACGGTCAGGCAGGGCACAGTGCGGATCTGGCTGTGTCCACTCACCCACGGCAGGCAGTCAGGCAGGGCGCAGTGCGGATCTGGCTGTGTCCACTAACCCACGGCAGGCGGGCAGGCAGGGCGCAGTGTGGATCTGGCTGTGTCCACTCACCAACGGCAGACGGTCAGGCAGGGCGCAGTGCGGATCTGGCTGTGTCGACTCACCCACGGCAGACGGGTAGGCAGGGCGCAGTGTGGATCTGGCTGTGTCCACTCGCCCACGGGAGACGGGCAGGCAGGGCGCAGTGCGGATCTGGCTGTGTCCACTCACCCACGGCAGGCGGTCAGGAAGGGCGCAGTGCGGATCCGGCTGTGTCCAATCACCCCCGGGAGATGGGCAGAGACGGTGCTGTGTGGATCTGAATATGTCCACTGACCCACGGCAGACCGGCAGGCAGGGCGCAGTACGGATCTGGCTGTTTCCACTCACCCATGGCAGGCGGTCAGGCAGGGCGCAGTGCGGATCTGGCTGTGTCCACTCACCCACGGCAGGCGGTCAGGCAGGGCGTAGTGCGGATCTGGCTGTGTCCACTCACCCACGGCTGGCGGTCAGGCAGGGCGCAGTGCGGATCTGGCTATGTCTACGCACACACGGCAGGCGGTCAGCCAGGGCGCAGTGAGGATCTGGCTGTGTCC
Source organism: Microcebus murinus (assembly GCF_040939455.1). Taxonomy (NCBI): domain Eukaryota; kingdom Metazoa; phylum Chordata; class Mammalia; order Primates; family Cheirogaleidae; genus Microcebus; species Microcebus murinus. The sequence goes on along the minus strand of NC_134125.1, from coordinate 30,031,083 downwards.
ACTGACCCACGGCAGATGGGCAGGCAGGGCGCAGTACGGATCTGGCTGTGTCCACTCACCCACGGCAGGCGGTCAGGCAGGGCGCAGTGCGGATCTGCCTGTGTCCACTCACCCACGGCAGGCGGTCAGGCAGGGCGTAGTGCGGATCTGGCTGTGTCCAGGCACCCACGGCAGACGGGCAGGCAGGGCGCAGTGCGGATCCGGCTGTGTCCACTCACCCACGGGAGATGGGCAGAGACGGTGCTGTGTGGATCTGGCTATGTCCACTGACCCACGGCAGACGGGCAGGCAGGGCGCAGTACGGATCTAGCTGTGTCCACTCACCCACGGCAGGCCGTCAGGCAGGGCGTAGTGCGGATCTGGCTGTGTCCACTCACCCACGGCAGGCGGTCAGGCAGGGCGCAGTGCGGATCTGGCTGTGTCCACTCACCCACGGCAGGCGGTCAGGCAGGGCGCAGTGTGGATCTGGCTGTGTCCACTCACCCATGGCAGGCGGTCAGGCAGGGCGCAGTGCGGATCTGGCTGTGTCCACTCACCCACGGCTGACGGTCAGGCAGGGCGCAGTGCGGATCTGGCTGTGTCCACTCACCCACGGCAGGCGGTCAGGCAGGGCGCAGTGTGGATCCGGCTGTGTCCACGCACCCACAGCAGGCGATCAGCCAGGGCGCAGTGCGGATCTGGCTGTGTCCACTCACCCACGGCAGGCGGTCAGGCAGGGTGCAGTGCGGATCTGGCTATGTCCACTCTCCCACGGGAGATGGGCAGGCAGGGCACAGTGCGGATCTGGCTGTGTCCACTCACCCATGGGAGACGGGCAGGCAGGGCGCAGTGCGGATCTGGCTGTGTCCACTCACCCACGGAAGACGGGCAGGCAGGGCGCAGTGCGATTTTGGCTGTGTCCACTTACCCACGGGAGACGGGCAGGCAGGGCGCAGCGCCTATCTGGCTGTGTCCACTCGCCCACGGGAGATGGGCATGCAGGGCGCAGTTTGGATCTGGCTGTGTCCACTCACCCACGGCAGGCGGTCAGGCAGGGCGCAGTGCGGATCTGGCTGTGTCCACTCATTCACGGCAGACGGTCAGGCAGGGCACAGTGCGGATCTGGCTGTGTCCACTCACCCACGGCAGGCGGTCAGGCAGGGCGCAGTGCGGATCTGGCTGTGTCCACGCACCCACAGCAGGCGGTCAGCCAGGGCGCAGTGCGGATCTGGCTGTGTCCACTCACCCACGGCAGACGGTCAGCCAGGGCGCAGTACGGATCTGGCTGTGTCCACTCACCCACGGCAGGCGGTCAGGCAGGGCGCAGTGTGGATCCGGCTGTGTCCACGCACCCACAGCAGGCGATCAGCCAGGGCGCATTGCGGATCTGGCTGTGTCCACTCACCCACGACAGGTGGTCAGGCAGGGCGTAGTGCGGATCTGGCTGTGTCCACTCACCCACGGCAGGCGGGCAGGCAGGGCGCAGTGTGGATCTGGCTGTGTCCACTCACCCACGGCAGACAGTCAGGCAGGGCGCAGTGCGGATCTGGCTGTGTCCACTCACCCACGGCAGACGGGTAGGCAGGGCGCAGTGCGGATCTGGCTGTGTTCACTCGCCCACGGGAGACGGGCAGGCAGGGCGAAGTACGGATCTGGCTGTGTCTACTCACCCACGGCAGGCGGTCAGGCAGGGCGCAGTGCGGATCTGGCTGTGTCCATTCACCCACGGGAGACGGGCAGGCAGGGCGCAGTGCTGATCTGGCTGTGTCCACTCGCCCACGGGAGACGGGCAGGCAGGGCACAGTGCGGATCTGGCTGTGTCCACTCGCCCACGGTAGACGGGCAGGCAGGGCGCAGTGCGGATCTGGCTGTGTCCACTCGCCCACGGGAGACGGGTAGGCAGGGCGCAGGGCGGATCCGGCTGTGTCCACTCACCCTCGGGAGATGGGCAGAGACGGTGCTGTGTGGATCTGGCTATGTCCACTGACCCACGGCAGACGGGAAGGCAGGGCGCAGTACGGATCTGGCTGTGTCCACTCACCCACGGCAGGCGGTCAGGCAGGACGCAGTGCAGATCTGGCTGTGTCCACTCATTCACGGCAGACGGTCAGGCAGGGCACAGTGCGGATCTGGCTGTGTCCACTCACCCACGGCAGGCGGTCAGGCAGGGCGCAGTGCGGATCTGGTTGTGTCCACGCACCCACAGCAGGCGGTCAGCCAGGGCGCAGTGCGGATCTGGCTGTGTCCACTCACCCAGGGCAGGTGGTCAGGCAGGGCGTAGTGCGGATCTGGCTGTGTCCACTAACCCACGGCAGGCGGGCAGGCAGGGCGCAGTGTGGATCTGGCTGTGTCCACTCACCCACGGCAGGCGGTCAGGCAGGGCGTAGTGCGGATCTGGCTGTGTCCAGGCACCCACGGCAGACGGGCAGGCAGGGCGCAGTGCGGATATGGCTGTGTCCACTCACCCACGACAGGCGGTCAGGCAGGGCGCAGTGCGGATATGGCTGTGTCCACTCACAAACTGCAGACGGTCAGGCAGGGCGCAGTGTGGATCTGGCTGTGTCCACTCACCCACGGGAGAAGGGCAGGCAGGGCGCAGTGCGGATCTGGCTGTGTCCACTCACCCACGGGAGACGGGTAGGCAAGGCGCAATGCGGATCTGGCTGTGTCCACTCACCCACGGGAGACGGGCAGAGACGGTGCTGTGTGGATCTGGCTATGTCCACTGACCCACGGCAGACGGGCAGGCATGGCGCAGTGCGGATCTGGCTGAGTCCATTCACCCACGGGAGACGGGTAGGCAAGGTGCAGTGTTGATCTGGCTGTGTCCACTCACCCACGGGAGACGGGCAGGCAGGGCGCAGTGCGGAGCTGGCTGAGTCCACTCACCTACGGCAGGTGGTCAGGCAGGGTGCAGTGTGGATCTGGCTGTGTCCATTCACCCACGGGAGACGGGCAGGCAGGGCGCAGTGCTGATCTGGCTGTGTCCACTCACCCACGGGAGACGGGCAGGCAGGGCGCAGTGCGATCTGGCTGTCTCCACTCGCCCACGGGAGACGGGCAGGCAGGGCGCAGTGCGGATCTGGCTGTGTCCACTCGCCCACGGTAGACGGGCAGGCAGGGCGCAGTGCGGATCTGGCTGTGTCCACTCGCCCACGGGAGACGGGTAGGCAGGGCGCAGTGCGGATCCGGCTGTGTCCACTCACCCTCGGGAGATGGGCAGAGACGGTGCTGTGTGGATCTGGCTATGTCCACTGACCCACGGCAGACGGGAAGGCAGGGCGCAGTACGGATCTGGCTGTGTCCACTCACCCACGGCAGGCGGTCAGGCAGGGCGCAGTACGGATCTGGCTGTGTCCACTCACCCACGGCAGGCGGTCAGGCATGGTGCAGTGCGGATCTGGCTGTGTCCACTCACCCAAGGGAGACGGGCAGGCAGGGCACAGTGCGGATCTGGCTGTGTCCACTCACCCACGGCAGACGGGCAGGCAGGGCGCAGTGCGGATCTGGCTGTGTCCAATCACCCACGGGAGACGGGCAAGCAGAACGCAGTGCGATTTTGGCTGTGTCCACTCACCCACGGGAGACGGGCAGGCTGGGCGCAGTGCCTATCTGGCTGTGTCCACTCGCCCATGGGAGACGGGCAGGCAGGGCGCAGTGTGGATCTGGCTGTGTCCACTCACCCACGGGAGACGGGCAGGCAGGGCGCAGTGCGGATCTGGCTGTGTCCACTCACCCACGGGAGACGGGCAGGCAGGGCGCAGTGCGGATCCGGCTGTGTCCACTCACCCACGGGAGATGGGCAGAGACGGTGCTGTGTGGATCTGGCTATGTCCACTGACCCACTGCAGACGGGCAGGCAGGGCGCAGTACGGATCTGGCTGTGTCCACTCACCCACGGCAGACGGTCAGGCAGGGCGCAGTGCGGATCTGGCTGTGTCCACTCACCCACGGCAGACGGGCAGGCAGGGCGCGGTGCGGATCTGGCTGTGTCCACTCGCCCACGGGAGACGGTTAGGCAGGGCGCAGTGCGGATCTGGCTGTGTCTACTCACCCACGGCAGGCGGTCAGGCAGGGCGCAGTGCGGATCTGGCTGTGTCCACTCACCCACGGCTGACGGTCAGGCAGGGCGCAGTGCGGATCTGGCTGTGTCCACTCACCCAAAGCAGGCGGTCAGGCAGGGCGCAGTGTGGATCCGGCTGTGTCCACGCACCCACAGCAGGCGATCAGCCACGGCGCAGTGCGGATCTGGCTGTGTCTAATCACCCACGGCAGGCGGTCAGGCAGGGCGCAGTGCGGATCTGGCTGTGTCCACTCATTCACGGCAGACGGTCAGGCCGGGCACAGTGCGGATCTGGCTGTGTCCACTCACCCACGGCAGGCAGTCAGGCAGGGCGCAGTGCGGATCTGGCTGTGTCCACTAACCCACGGCAGGCGGGCAGGCAGGGCGCAGTGTGGATCTGGCTGTGTCCACTCACCAACGGCAGACGGTCAGGCAGGGCGCAGTGCGGATCTGGCTGTGTCGACTCACCCACGGCAGACGGGTAGGCAGGGCGCAGTGTGGATCTGGCTGTGTCCACTCGCCCACGGGAGACGGGCAGGCAGGGCGCAGTGCGGATCTGGCTGTGTCCACTCACCCACGGCAGGCGGTCAGGCAGGGCGCAGTGCGGATCCGGCTGTGTCCAATCACCCCCGGGAGATGGGCAGAGACGGTGCTGTGTGGATCTGGCTATGTCCACTGACCCACGGCAGACGGGCAGGCAGGGCGCAGTACGGATCTGGCTGTTTCCACTCACCCACGGCAGGCGGTCAGGCAGGGCGCAGTGCGGATGTGGCTGTGTCCACTCACCCACGGCAGACGGGTAGGCAGGGCGCAGTGCGGATCTGGCTGTGTCCACTCACCCACGGCAGACGGGTAGGCAGGGCGCAGTGCGGATCTGGCTGTGTCCACTCGCCCACGGGAGACGGGCAGGCAGGGCGCAGTGCGGATCTGGCTGTGTCTAATCACCCACGGCAGGCGGTCAGGCAGGGCGCAGTGCGGATCTGGCTGTGTCCACTCATTCACGGCAGACGGTCAGGCAGGGCACAGTGCGGATCTGGCTGTGTCCACTCACCCACGGCAGGCAGTCAGGCAGGGCGCAGTGCGGATCTGGCTGTGTCCACTAACCCACGGCAGGCGGGCAGGCAGGGCGCAGTGTGGATCTGGCTGTGTCCACTCACCAACGGCAGACGGTCAGGCAGGGCGCAGTGCGGATCTGGCTGTGTCGACTCACCCACGGCAGACGGGTAGGCAGGGCGCAGTGTGGATCTGGCTGTGTCCACTCGCCCACGGGAGACGGGCAGGCAGGGCGCAGTGCGGATCTGGCTGTGTCCACTCACCCACGGCAGGCGGTCAGGCAGGGCGCAGTGCGGATCCGGCTGTGTCCAATCACCCCCGGGAGATGGGCAGAGACGGTGCTGTGTGGATCTGGCTATGTCCACTGACCCACGGCAGACGGGCAGGCAGGGCGTAGTGCGGATCTGGCTGTGTCCACTCACCCACGGCAGGCGGTCAGGCAGGGCGTAGTGCGGATCTGGCTGTGTCCACTCACCCACGGCTGGCGGTCAGGCAGGGCGCAGTGCGGATCTGGCTATGTCTACGCACCCACGGCAGGCGGTCAGCCAGGGCGCAGTGAGGATCTGGCTGTGTCCACTGACCCACGGCAGATGGGCAGGCAGGGCGCAGTACGGATCTGGCTGTGTCCACTCACCCACGGCAGGCGGTCAGGCAGGGCGCAGTGCGGATCTGCCTGTGTCCACTCACCCACGGCAGCCGGTCAGGCAGGGCGTAGTGCGGATCTGGCTGTGTCCAGGCACCCACGGCAGACGGGCAGGCAGGGCGCAGTGCGGATCCGGCTGTGTCCACTCACCCACGGGAGATGGGCAGAGACGGTGCTGTGTGGATCTGGCTATGTCCACTGACCCACGGCAGACGGGCAGGCAGGGCGCAGTACGGATCTAGCTGTGTCCACTCACCCACGGCAGGCCGTCAGGCAGGGCGTAGTGCGGATCTGGCTGTGTCCACTCACCCACGGCAGGCGGTCAGGCAGGGCGCAGTGCGGATCTGGCTGTGTCCACTCACCCACGGCAGGCGGTCAGGCAGGGCGCAGTGTGGATCTGGCTGTGTCCACTCACCCATGGCAGGCGGTCAGGCAGGGCGCAGTGCGGATCTGGCTGTGTCCACTCACCCACGGCTGACGGTCAGGCAGGGCGCAGTGCGGATCTGGCTGTGTCCACTCACCCACGGCAGGCGGTCAGGCAGGGCGCAGTGTGGATCCGGCTGTGTCCACGCACCCACAGCAGGCGATCAGCCAGGGCGCAGTGCGGATCTTGCTGTGTCCACTCACCCACGGCAGGCGGTCAGGCAGGGTGCAGTGCGGATCCGGCTGTGTCCACTCTCCCACGGGAGACGGGCAGGCAGGGCACAGTGCGGATCTGGCTGTGTCCACTCACCCATGGGAGACGGGCAGGCAGGGCGCAGTGCGGATCTGGCTGTGTCCACGCACCCACAGCAGGCGGTCAGCCAGGGCGCAGTGCGGATCTGGCTGTGTCCACTCACCCAGGGCAGGTGGTCAGGCAGGGCGTAGTGCGGATCTGGCTGTGTCCACTAACCCACGGCAGGCGGGCAGGCAGGGCGCAGTGTGGATCTGGCTGTGTCCACTCACCCACGGCAGGCGGTCAGGCAGGGCGTAGTGCGGATCTGGCTGTGTCCAGGCACCCACGGCAGACGGGCAGGCAGGGCGCAGTGCGGATCCGGCTGTGTCCACTCACCCACGGGATATGGTCAGAGACGGTGCTGTGTGGATCTGGCTATGTCCACTGACCCACGGCAGACGGGCAGGCAGGGCGCAGTACGGATCTAGCTGTGTCCACTCACCCACGGCAGGTGGTCAGGCAGGGCGTAGTGCGGATCTAGCTGTGTCCACTCACCCACGGCAGGCGGTCAGGCAGGGCGAAGTGCGGATCTGGCTGTGTCCACTCACCCACGGCAGGCGGTCAGGCAGGGCGCAGTGTGGATCTGGCTGTGTCCACTCACCCATGGCAGGCGATCAGGCAGGAAGTAGTCGGATCTGGCTGTGTCCACTCACCCACGGCAGACGGGCAGCTAGGGCGCAGTGCGGATCCGGCTGTGTCCACTCACCCACGGGAGATAGGCAGAGACGGTGCTGTGTGGATCTGGCTATGTCCACTGACCCACGGCAGGCGGTCAGGCAGGGCGTAGTGCGGATCTGGCTGTGTCCACTCACCCACGGCAGACGGGAAGGCAGGGCACAGTACGGATCTGGCTGTGTCCACTCGCCCACGGGAGACGGGCAGGCAGGGCGCAGTGCGGATCTGGCTGTGTCTACTCACCCACGGCAGGCGGTCAGGCAGGGCGCAGTGCGGATCTGGCTGTGTCCACTCACCCACGGCTGACGGTCAGGCAGGGCGCAGTGCGGATCTGGCTGTGTCCACTCACCCACGGCAGGCGGTCAGGCAGGGCGCAGTGTGGATCCGGCTGTGTCCACGAACCCACAGCAGGCGATCAGCCAGGGCGCAGTGCGGATCTGGCTGTGTCCACTCACCCACGGCAGGTGGTCAGGCAGGGCGTAGTGCGGATCTGGCTGTGTCCACTCACCCACGGGAGATGGGCAGAGACGGTGCTGTGTGGATCTGGCTATGTCCACTGACCCACGGCAGGCGGTCAGGCAGGGCGTAGTGGGGATCTGGCTGTGTCCACTCACCCACGGCAGACGGGAAGGCAGGGCGCAGTGTGGATCTGGCAGTGTCTTCTCACCCACGGCAGACTGTTAGGCAGGGCGCAGTGCGGATCTGGCTGTGTCCACTCACCCACAGCAGACGGGCAGGCAGGGCGCAGTGCGGATATGGCTGTGTCCACTCGCCCACGGGAGTCGGGCAGGCAGGGCGGAGTGCGGATCTGGCTGTGTCTACTCACCCACGGCAGGCGGTCAGGCAGGGCGCAGTGCGGATCTGGCTGTGTCCACTCACCCACGGCTGACGATCAGGCAGGGCGCAGTGCGGATCTGGCTTTGTCCACTCACCCACGGCAGGCGGTCAGGCAGGGCGCAGTGTGGATCCGGCTGTGTCCACGCACCCACAGCAGGCGGTCAGCCAGGGCGCAGTGCGGATCTGGCTGTGTCCACTCACCCGCGGAAGACGGGCAGGGACGGTGCTGTGTGGATCTGGCTATGTCCACTGACCCACGGCAGATGGGCAGGCAGGGCCCAGTACGGAGCTGGCTGAGTCCACTCACCCACGGCAGGCGGTCAGGCAGGGTGCAGTGTGGATCTGGCTGTGTCCACTCACCTACGGGAGACGGGCAGGCAGGGCGCAGTGCGGATCTGGCTGTGTCCACTCACCCACGGGAGACGGGCATGCAGGGCGCAGTGCGGATCTGGCTGTGTCCACTCGCCTACGGGAGACGGGCAGGCAGGGCGCAGTACGGATCTGGCTGTGTCCACTCGCCCACGGGAGATGGGCAGGCAGGGCGCAGTGCGGATCTGGCTGTGTCCACTCGCCAACAGGAGACGGGCAGGCAGGGCGCAGTGCGGATCTGGCTGTGTCCACTCTCCCACGGGAGACGGGCAGGCAGGGCGCAGTGCGGATCTGGCCGTGTCCACTCACCCACGGGAGACCAGCAGGCAGGGCGCAGTGCAGATCTGGCCGTGTCCACTCACATACGGGAGACCAGCAGGCAGGGCGCAGTGCGGATCTGGCTGTGTCCACTCACCCACGGGAGACGGGCAGGCAGGGCGCAGTGCGGATCTGGCTGTATCCACTCACCAAAGGGAGACGGGCAGGCAGGGCGCAGTGAGGATCTGGCTGTGTCCACTCGCCCACGGGAGACGGGCAGGCAGGGCGCAGTGCGGATCCGGCTGTGTCCACTCACCCACGGGAGATGGGCAGAGACGGTGCTGTGTGGATCTGGCTATGTCCACTGACCCACGGCAGACGGGAAGGGAGGGCGCAGTACGGATCTGGCTGTGTCCACTCACCCACGGCAGGAGGTCAGGCAGGGCGCAGTACGGATCTAGCTGTGTCCACTCACCCACGGCAGACGGGCAGGCAGGGCGCAGTACGGATCTGGCTGTGTCGACTCACCCACGGCAGGCGGTCAGGCAGGGTGCAGTGCGGATCTGGCTGTGTCCACTCACCCACGGGAGACGGGCAAGCAGGGCGCAGTGCGGATCTGGCTGTGTCCACTCACCCACGGGAGATGGGCAGGCAGGGCGCAGTGCAGATCTGGCTGTGTCCACTCACACACGGGAGATGGGCAGGGAGGGCGCAGTGCGGATCTGGCTGTGTCCACTCACCCACGGGAGATGGGCAGGCAGGGCGCAGTGCGGATCTGGCTGTGTCCACTCGCCTACGGGAGACGGGCAGGCAGGGCGCAGTGCGGATTTGGCTGTGTCCACTCACCCACGGGAGACGGGCAGAGACGGTGCTTTGTGGATCTGGCTATGTCGACTGACCCACGGCAGACGGGAAGGCAGGGCGCAGTACGGATCTGGCTGTGTCCACTCACCAACGGCAGACGGGCAGGCAGAGCGCAGTGCGGATCTGGCTGTGTCCAGTCACCCACGGCAGACGGTCAGGCAGGGCGCAGGGCGGATCTGCCTGTGTCCACTCACCCACGGCAGACGGGCAGGAAGTGCGCAGTGCGGATCTGGCTGTGTCCACTCGCCCACGGGAGACGGGCAGGCACGGCGCAGTGCGGATCTCCTGTGTCCACTCACACACGGCAGGCTGTCAGGCAGGGCGCAGTGCGGATATGGCTGTGTCCACTCACCCACGGCAGACGGTCAGGCAGGGCACCGTGCGGATCTGGCTGTGTCCACTCACTCACGGCAGGCGGTCAGGCAGGGCGCAGTGCGGATCTGGCTGTATCCACTCGCCCACGGCAGACGGTCATGCAGGGCGCAGTTCGGATCTGGCTGTGTCCACTCGCCCACGGGAGACGGGCAGGCAGGGCGCAGTGCGGACCTGGCTGTGTCCACTCACCCACGGCAGACGGGCAGGCAGGGCGCAGTGCGGATCTGGCTGTGTCCACTCACCCACGGGAGACGGGCAGATAGGGCGCAGTGCGGATTTGGCTGTGTCCACTCACCCACGGGTGACGGGCAGGCAGGGCGCAGTGCGTATCTGGCTGTGTCCACTCGCCTACGGGAGACCGGCAGGCAGGGCGCAGTGCGGATCTGGCTGTGTCCACTCACCCACGGGAGACGGGCAGGCAGGGCACAGTGCGGATCTGGCTGTGTCCACTCACTGACGGGAGACGGGCAGGCAGGGCGCAGTGCGGATCTGGCTGTGTCCACTCACCCACGGGAGACGGGCAGGCAGGGCGCAGTGCGGATCTGGCTGTGTCCACTCACCCACGGGAGACGGGCAGGCAGGGCGCAGTGCGGATCTGGCTGTATCCACTCGCCCACGGCAGACGGTCATGCAGGGCGCAGTTCGGATCTGGCTGTGTCCACTCGCCCACGGGAGACGGGCAGGCAGGGCGCAGTGCGGACCTGGCTGTGTCCACTCACCCACGGCAGACGGGCAGGCAGGGCGCAGTGCGGATCTGGCTGTGTCCACTCACCCACGGGAGACGGGCAGGCAGGGCGCAGTGCGGATCCGGCATGTCCACTCACCCACGGGAGATGGGCAGAGACGGTGCTGTGTGGATCTGGCTATGTCCACTGACCCACGGCAGACGGGCAGGCAGGGCGCAGTACGGATCTGGCTGTGTCCACTCACCCACGGCAGACGGGCAGGCAGAGCGCAGTGCGGATCTGGCTGTGTCCAATCACCCACGGCAGACGGTCAGGCAGGGCGCAATGCGGATCTGGCTGTGTCCACTCACCCACGGCAGACGGGCAGGCCGGGCGCAGTGCGGATCTGGCTGTGTCCACTCGCCCACGGGAGACGGGCAGGCACGGCGCAGTGCGGATCTGGCTGTGTCCACTCACACACGGCAGGCTGTCAGGCAGGGCGCAGTGCGGATATGGCTGTGTCCACTCACCCACGGCAGACGGTCAGGCAGTGCGCCGTGCGGATCTGGCTGTGTCCACTCACCCACGGCAGGCGATCAGGCAGGGCGCAGTGCGGATCTGGCTGTGTCCACGCACCCACAGCAGGCGGTCAGCCAGGGCACAGTGCGGATCTGGCTGTGTCCACTCACCCACGGCAGGCGGTCAGGCAGGGCCAGTGCGGATATGGCTGTGTCCACTCACCCACGGCAGACGGTGAGGCAGGGCGCAGTGCGGATCTGGCTGTGTCCACACACCCACGGGAGACGGGCAGGCAGGGCGCAGTGCGGATCTGGCTGTGTCCACTCACCCATGGCAGACGGTCAGGCAGGGCGCCGTTCGGATCTGGCTGTGTCCACTCACCCACGGGAGACAGGTAGGCAAGGCGCAGTGTGGAACTGGCTGTGTCCACTCACCCACGGGAGACGGGCAGAGAGGGTGCTGTGTGGATCTCGCTATCCACTGACCCACGGCAGTTGGGCAGGCAGGGCGCAGTGCGGATCTCGCTGTGTTCACTCACCCATGGCAGACGGTCAGGCAGGGCGCAGTGCGGATCTGGCTCTGTCCACTCACCCACGGGAGACCGGAAGGCAAGGCGCAGTGCGGATCTGGCTGTGTCCACTCACCCACGTTAGACCGGCAGACAAGGCGCAGTGCGTATCTGGCTGTGTCCTCTCACCCACGGGAGACGGGCAGACAAGGCGCAGTGCGGATCTCGCTGTGTCCACTCACCCACGGGAGACGGGCAGGCAAGGCGCAGTGTGGTTCTGGCTGTGTCCACTAACCCACGGGAGATGGGCAGAGAGGGTGCTGTGTGGATCTGGCTATGTCCACTGACCCACGGCAGACGGGCACGCAGGGCGAAGTGCGGATCTGGCTGTGTTCAATCACCCCCGGCAGACGGGCAGGCATGGCGCAGTGCGGATCTGGTTGTGTCCACTCACCCATGGCAGACGGGCAGGCAATGCGCAGTGCGGAGCTGGCTGTGTCCACTTACCCACGGGAGACTGGCAGGCAAGGCGCAGTGCGGATCTGGCTGTGTCCACTGACCCACGGCAGATGAGCAGGCAGGGCACACTGCGGGTCTGGCTTTGTCCACTCACCCACGGCAGACGGTCAGGCAGGGCGCAGTGCAAATCAGGCTGTGTCCACCCACCCACGGGAGACGGGCAGGCAGGGCGCAGTGCGGATCTGGCTGTGTCCACTCACCCATGGGAGACGGGCAGGCAAGGTGCAGTGTGGATCTGGCTGTGTCCACTCACCCAAAGGAGACGGGCAGAGAGGGTGCTGTGTGAATCTGGCTATGTCCTCTGACCCACGGCAGACGGGCAGGCATGGCGCAGTGCGGATCTGGCTGTGTCCACTCACCCACAGCAGACGGGCAGGCAGTGCGTAGTGTGGATCTGGCTGTGTCCACTCACGCACGGAAGACGGGAAGGCATGGCGCAGTCTGGATCTGGCTGTGTCCACTACCCATGGGAGACGGGCAGAGAGGGTGCTGTGTGGATCTGGCTATGTCCACTAACCCACGGCAGATGGGAAGGCAGGGCGCAGTGCGGATCTGGCTGTGTCCAATCACCCACGGCAGACGGGCAGGCAGGGCGCAGTGCGGATCTGGCTGTGTCCACTCACCAACGGGAGACGGGCAGGCAAGGTGCAGTGTGGATCTGGCTGTGTCCACTCACACACGGGAGACGGGCAGAGAGGGTGCTGTGTGGATCTGGCTATGTCCACTGACACACGGCAGACGGGCAGGCAGGGCGCAGTGCGGATCTGGCTGTGTCCACTCACCCACGGCAGACAGTCAGGCAGGGCGCAGTGCGGATCTGGCTGTGTCCACTCACCCACGGGAGACGGGTAGGCAAGGCGCAGTGTGGATCTGGCTGTGTCCACTTCCCCAAGGGAGCCGGGCAGAGAGGGTGCTGTGTGGATCTCCCTATGTCCACTGACCCACGGCAGACGGGCAGGCAGGGCGCAGTGAGTATCTGGCTGTGTCCACTGACCCACGGCAGACGGGCAGGCAGGGCACAGTGCGGATCTGCCTGTGTCCACTCACCCACGGCTGACGGGCAGGCAGGGTGCAGTGTGGATCTGGCTGTTTCCACTCACTCACGGGAGACGGGCAGGCAATGCGCAGTGTGGATCTGGCTGTGTCCACTCAACCAAGGGAGACGGGCAGAGAGGGTGCAATGTGGATCTGGCTATGTACTCTGACCCACGTCAGACGGGCAGGAAGGGCGCAGTGCGGATCTGGCTGGGTCCGCTCACCCACGGTAGATGGTCAGGCAGGGCGCAGTGCGGATCTGGCTGTGTCCACTCACCCACGGGAGACGGACAGGCAGGGCGCAGTGCGGATCTGGCTGTGTCCACTCACCCACGGGAGACGGGCAGACAGGGCGCAGTGTGGATCTGGCTGTGTCCACTCACCCACGGGAGACGGGCAGAGGGGGCTGTGTGGATCTCGCTATGTCAACTGACCCACGGCAGACGGGCAGGCAGGGCGCAGTGAGTATCTGGCTGTGTCTACTTACCCACGGCAGACGGGCAGGCAGGGCGCAGTGCGGATCAGGCTGTGTCGATTCACCCACGGCTGACAGGCTGGCAGGGCGCTGTGTGGATCTGGCTGTGTCCACTCACCCACGGGAGACGGGCAGGCAATGCGCAGTGTGGATCTTGCTGTGTCCACTCAACCACGGGAGACGGGCAGAGAGGGTGCGGTGTGGATCTGGCTATGTACACTTACCCACGTCAGACGGGCAGGCAGGGCGCAGTGCGGATCTGGCTGGGTCCACTCACCCACGGCAGATGGTCAGGCAGGGCGCAGTGCGGATCTGGCTGTGTCCACTCAACCACGGGAGACGGACTGGCAGGGCGCAGTGCGGATCTGGCTGTGTCCACTCACCCACGGGAGACGGGCAGGCAGGGCGCAGTGTGTATCTGGCTGTGTCCACTCACCCACGGGAGACGGGCAGAGAGGGTGCTGTGTGGATCTGGCTATGTACACTGACCCACGGCAGATGGGCAGGCAGGGCGCAGTGCGGATCTGGCTGTGTCCTCTCACCCACGGCAGACGGGCAGGCAGGGCGCAGTGCGGATCTGGCGGTGTCCACTCAACCACGGGAGATGGGCAGGCAAGGCGCAGTGTGGATCTGGCTGTGTCCACTCACCCACGGGAGACGGGCAGAAAGAGCGCTGTGTGGATCTGGCTATGTCCACTGACCCACGATAGACGGGCAGGCAGGGCGCAGTGCGGATCTGGCTGTGTCGAATCACCCACGGCAGACGGGCAGGCAGGGCGCAGTGCGGATCTGGTTGTGTCCACTCAACCACGGCAGACGGTCAGGCAAGGCGCAGTGCGGATCTGGCTGTGTCGAATCACCCACGGCAGACGGGCTGGCATTGCGCAGTGCGGATATGGCTGTGTCCACTCACCCACGGGAGACGGGCAGGCAGGGCGGAGTGCGGATCTGGCTGTGTCCACTCACGCACGGGAGACGGGCAGGCAAGGCGCAGTGTGGATCTGGCTGTGTCCACTCACCCACGGGACACGGGCAGAGAGGGTGCTGTGTTGATCTGGCTATGTCCACTGACCCACTGCAGACGGGCAGGCAAGGCGCAGTGCGGATCTGGCTGTGTGCAATCACCCACAGCATACGGGCAGGCAGGGCGCAGTGCGGATCTGGGTGTGTCCACTCACCCACGGAAGACGGGCAGGCAAGGCGCAGTGTGGATCTGGCTGTGTCCACTCACCCACGGGGGACGGCAGAGGGTGCTGTGTGAATCTGGCTATGTCCACGGACACACGGCAGACGGGCTGGCATTGCGCAGTGCGGATCTGGCTGTGTCCACTCACCCACGGCAGACGGGCAGGCAGGGCGCAGTGCGGATCTGGCTGTGTCCACTCACCCACGGCAGACGGGCAGGCAGGGCGCAGTGCGGATCTGGCTGTGTCCACTCACCCACGGGAGACGGGCAGGCAAGCCGCAGTGTGGATCTGGCTGTGTCCACTCACCCACGGGAGACGGGCAGAGAGGGTGCTGTGTTGATCTGGCTATGTCCACTGACCCACAGCAGATGGGCAGGCAGGGCGCAGTGCGGATCTGGCTGTGTCCCCTCACTTACGGCAGACGGTCAGGCAGGGCGCAGTGCGGATCTGGCTGTGTCCCCTCACCCACGGAAGACGGGCAGGCAGGGCGCAGTGTGGATCTGGCTGTGTTCAGTCACCCACGGGAGACGGGCAGGCAAGGCGCACTGTGAATCTGGCTGTGTCCACTCACCCACGGGAGACGGGCAGAAAAAGTGCCGAGTGGATCTGGCTATGTCCACTGACCCACAGCAGATGGGCAGGCAGGGCGCACTGCGGATCTGGCTGTGTCCACTCACCCACGGGAGACGGGCAGAGAGGGTGCTGTGTTGATCTGGCTATGTCCACTGACCCACGGCAGACGGGCAGGCAGGGCGCAGTTCGGATCTGGCTGTGTCCCCTCACCCACGGCAGACGGTCAGGCAGGGCGCAGTGCAGAATTGGCTGTGTCCACTAACACACGGGAGACGGGTAGACAAGGCGCAGTGTTGATCTGGCTGTGTCCACTCACCCACGGGAGACGGGCAGAGAGGGTGCTGTGTGGATCTGGCTATGTCCACTGATCCACGGCAGACGGGCAGGTAGGGCGGTGTTCGGATCTGGCTGTGTCCACTCACCCACGGCAGACGGTCAGGAAGGGCCCAGTGCAAATCTGGCTGTGTCCACTCACCCACGGGAGACGGGCAGGCAAGGCGCAGTGCGGATCTGGCTGTGTCCACTCACCCACGGCAGACGGGCAGGCAGGGCGCAGTGCGGATCTGGCGGTGTCCACTCACCCACGGGAGATGGGCAGGCAAGGCGCAGTGTGGATCTGGCTGTGTCCACTCACCCACGGGAGACGGGCAGAAAGAGCGCTGTGTGGATCTGGCTATGTCCACTGACCCACGATAGACGGGCAGGCAGGGCGCAGTGCGGATCTTGCTGTGTCGAATCACCCACGGCAGACGGGCAGGCAGGGCGCAGTGCGGATCTGGCTGTGTCCACTCAACCACGGCAGACGGTCAGGCAAGGCGCAGTGCGGATCTGGCTGTGTCCACTCACCCACGATAGACGGGCAGGCAGGGCGCAGTGCGGATCTGGCTGTGTCCACTCACCCACGGCAGACGGGCAGGCAGGGCGCAGTGCGGATCTGGCTGTGTCCACTCACCCACGGGAGTCGGGCAGGCAAGGCGCAGTGTGGATCTGGCTGTGTCCACTCACCCACGGGAGACGGGCAGAGAGGGTGCTGTGTGGATCTGGCTATGTCCAGTGACCCACGGCAGACGGGCAGGCAGGGCGCAGTGCTGATATTTCTGTGTCCACTCACCCACGGGAGACGGGCTGGCAAGGCACAGTGTGGATCTGGCTGTTTCCACTCACCCACGGGAGACAGGCAGAGAGGGTGCTGTGTGGATCTGGCTATGTACACTGAACCACGGCAGACGGGCAGACAGGGCGCAGTGCGGATCTGGCTGTATCCAATCACTCATGGCAGACGGGCAGGCAGGGCGCAGTGCGGAACTGCATGTGTCCACTCACCAATGGCAGACGGTCAGGCAGGGCACAGTGTGGATCTGGCTGTGTCCACTCACCCACGGGAGACGGGTAGGCATGGCGCAATGTGGATCTGGCTGTGTCCACTCACCCACGGGAGACGGGCAGAGAGGGTGCTGTGTGGATCTGGCTATGTACACTGAGCCACGGCAGACGGGCAGGCAGGGCGGTGTGCGGATCTGGCTGTGTTAACTCACCCACGGCAGACGGGCAGGCAGGGCGCAGTGCGGATCTGGCTGTGTCCACTCACCCACGGGAGACGGGTAGGCAAAGCGCAATGTGGATCTGGCTGTGTCCAATCACCCACGGGAGACGGGCAGAGTGGGTGCCGTGTGGATCTGGCTATGTCCACTGACCCACGGCAGACGGGCAGGCAGGGCGCAGTGCGGATTAGGCTGTGTCCCCTCACCCACGGCAGACAGTCAGGCAGGGCGCAGTGCGGAATTGGCTATGTCCACTCACCCACGGGAGACGGGCAGGCAGGGCGCAGTGCGGATCTGGCTGTGTCCACTCACCCACGGCAGACGGGCAGGCAGGGCGCAGTGTGGATCTGGATGTGTCCACTCACCCACGGCCGACGGGCAGGCAGGGAGCAGTGCGGATCTGGCTGTCTCCACTCACCAACGGGAGACTGTCAGGCAGGGCACAGTGCGGATCTGGGTGTGTCCACTCACCCACGGGAGATGGGCAGGCAAGGCGCAGTGTGGATCTAGCTGTGTCCACTCACCCACGGGAGACGGGCAGAAAGGGCGCTGTGTGGATCTGGCTATGTCCACTGACCCACGACAGACGGGAAGGCAGGGCGCAGTGCGGATCTGGCTGTGTCGAATCACCCACGGCAGACGGGCAGGCAGGGCGCAGCGCGGATCTGGCTGTGTCCACTCACACACGGGAGACGGGGAAGCAAGGCGCAGTGTGTATATGACTGTGTCCACTCACCCACGGGAGACGGGCAGAGAGGGTGCTGTGTGGATCTAGCTATGTCCACTGACCCACGGCAGACGGGCAGGCAGGGCGAAGTGCGGATCTTGCTGTGTCCACTCGCCCACGGCAGACGGTCAGGCAGCGCGCAGTGCAGATCTGGCTGTGTCCACTCACACACGGGAGACGGGGCTGGCAGGGCGCATTGCGGATCTGGCTGTGTCCACTCACCCACGGGGGACGGGAAGGCAGGGCGCAGTGCGGATCTGGCTGTGTCCACTCACCCACGGGAGACGGGCAGGCAGGGCGCAGTGCGGATCTGGCTGTGTCCACTCACCCACGGCAGACGAGCAGGCAGGGCGCAGTGCGGATCTGCCTGTGTCCACTCACCCATGGGAGACGGGCAGGCAAGGCGCAGTGTGGATCTGGCTGTGTCCACTCACCCACGGGAGACAGGCAGAAAGGGTGCTGTGCGGATTTGTCTGTGTCCACTCACCCACGGCAGACGAGCAGGCAGGGCGCAGTGCGGATCTGGCTGTGTCCACTCACCCTCGGGAGACTGGCAGGCAAGCCGCAGTGTGGATCTGGCTGTGTCCACTCACCCACGGGAGACGGGCAGAGAGGGTGCTGTGTTGATCTGGCTATGTCCACTGACACACGGCAAACGGGCAGACAGGTCACAGTGAGGATCTGGCTGTGTCCAATCACCCATGGAAGACGGGCAGGCAGGGCGCAGTGTGGACCTGGCTGTGTCCAGTCACCCACGGGAGACGGGCAGGCAAGGCGCACTGTGGATCTGGCTGTGTCCACTCACCCACGGGAGACGGGCAGAAAAAGTGCCGTGTGGATCTGGCTATGTCCACTGACCCACAGCAGATGGGCAGGCAGGGCGCACTGCGGATCTGGCTGTGTCCCCTCACTTACGGCAGACGGTCAGGCAGGGCGCAGTGCGGATCTGGCTGTGTCCCCTCACCCACGGCAGACGGGCAGGCAGGGCGCAGTGCGGATCTGGCTGTGACCCCTCACCAACGGGAGACGGGCAGCGAGGGTGCTGTGTGGATCTGGCTATGTACACTGACCCACGGCAGACGGGCAGGCAGGGCGCAGTGCGGATTTGGCTGTGTCCACTCACCCACGGCAGACGATCCGGAAGGGCGCAGTGCGGATCTGGCTGTGTCTCCTCACCCACGGCAGACGGGCAGGCAGGGCGCAGTGCGGATCTGGCTGTGTCCACTCACCCACGGGAGACGGGCAGGCAGGACGCAGTGCGGATCTGGCTGTGTCCACTCACCCACGGGAAACGGGCAGGCAAGGCGCAGTGTGGATCTGGCTGTGTCCACTCACCCACGGGAGACGAGCAGAGAGGGTCCTGTGTGGATCTGGCTATGTCCACTGACCAACGGCAGACGGGCAGGCAGAGCGCAGTGCGGATGTGGCTGTGTCCAATCACCCACGGCAGACGGGCAGGCAGGGCGCAGTGCGGATCTGGCTGTGTCCAGTAACCCATGGCAGACGGGCAGGCAGGGCGCAGTGCAGATCTGGCTGTGTCCACTCACCCACGGGAGACGGGCAGGCAGGGCGCAGTCCGGATTTGACTGTGTCCACTCACCCACGGCAGATGGGCAGGCATGGTGCAGTGCGGATCTTGCTGTGTCCACTCACCCACGGGAGACAGGCAGGCAGGGCGCAGTGTGGATCTGGCTGTGTCCACCCACACACGGGAGATGGGCAGAGAGGGTGCTGTCGGATCTGACTACGTCCACTGATCCACGACAGACGGGCAGGCAGGGCGCAGTGCGGATCTGGCTGTGTCCACTCACCCACGGTAGACGGTCAGGCAGGGCGCAGTTCGGATCTGGCTGTGTCCACTCACCCACGGTAGACGGGCAGAGAGGGTGCTGTGTGCATCTGGCTATGTCCACTGACCCACGGTAGATGGGCAGGCAGGGCACAGTGTGGATCTGCCTGTGTCCACTCATTCATGGGAGACGGGCAGAAAGGGCGCTGTGTGGATCTGGCTATGTCCACTGACCCAAGGCAGACGGGGAGGCAGGGCGCAGTGCGGATCTGGCTGTGTCCACTCACCCACGTGAGACGGGCAGGCAGGGCGCAGTGTGGATCTGGCTGTGTCCAATCACCCACGGGAGACGGGCAGGCTAGGCGCAGTGCGGATCTGGCTGTGTCCACTCACCCACGGCAGACGGGCAGGCAGGGTGCAGTGCGGATCTGGCTGTGTCCACTCACCCACGGTAGACTGGAAGGCAAGGCGCAGTGTGGATCTGGGTGTGTCCACTCACCCACGGGAGACGGGCAGAGAAGGTGCTGTGTGGATCTGGCTATGACCACTGACCCAGGGCAGACGGGCAGGCAGGGCGCAGTGCGGATCTGGCTGTGTCCACTCACCCACGGCAGACGGGCAGGCAAGGCGCAGTGTGGATCTGGCTGTGTCCACTCACCCACGGGAGACGGGCAGGCAAAGCGCAGTGTGGATCTTGCTGTGTCCACTCACCCACGACAGACGGGCAGGCAGGGCGTAGTGCGGATCTGGCTGTGTCCACTCACCCACGGGAGACGGGCAGAGAGGGTGCTGTGTGGATCTGGCTATGTCCACTGACCCACCGCAGATGGGCATGCAAGGCGCAGTGCGGATCTGGCTGTGTCCAATCACCCACGGGAGACGGGCAGAGAGGTTGCTGTGTGGACCTTGCTATGTCCACTGACCCACGGCAGATGGGCAGGCAGGGCGCAGTGCAGATCTGGCTGTGTTCAATCACCCACGGGAGACGGGCAGGCTAGGCGCAGTGCGGATCTGGCTGTCTCCACTCACCCACGGCAGACGGGCAGGCAGGGCGCAGGGCGGATCTGGCTGTGTGCACTCACCCACGGTAGACTGGCAGGCAAGGCGCAGTGTGGATCTGGATGTGTCCACTCACCCACGGGGGAAGGCAGAGGGTGCTGAGTGAATCTGGCTATGTCCACGGACACACGGCAGACAGGCAGGCAGGGCGCAGCGCGGATCTTGCTGTGTCCACTCACACACGGGAGACGGGGAAGCAAGGCGCAGTGTGTATATGGCTGTGTCCACTCACCCACGGGAGACGGGCACAGAGGGTGCTGTGTGGATCTGGCTATGTCCACTGACCCACGGGAGACGGGCAGGCATGGCGCAGTGCGGATCTGGCTGTGTCCACTCACCGACGGCAGACGGGCAGGCAGGGCGCAGTGCGGATCTGGCTGTGTCCACTCACCCACGGGAAATGGGCAGGCAAGGCGCAGTGTGGATCTGGCTGTGTCCAATCACCCACGGGAGACGGGCAGAGAGGGTCCTGTGTGGATCTGGCTATGTCTACTGACCCACGGCAGACGGGCAGGCAGGGCGCAGTGTGGATCTGGCTGTGTCCAATCACCCACGGCAGACGGGCAGGCAGGGCGCAGTGCGGAATTGGCTGTGTCCACTCATCCACGGGAGACGGGTAGGCAAGGCGCAGTGTTGATCTGGCTGTGTCCACTCACCCACGGGAGACGGGAAGGCAAGGCGCACTGTGGATATTGCTGTGACCACTCACCCACGGGAGATGGGCAGAGAGGGTGCTGTGTGTATCTAGCTATGTCCACTGACCCACGGCAGACGGGCAGGCAGGGCGCAGTGCGGACCTGGCTGTGTTAACTCACCCACGGCAGACGGGCTGGCAGGGCGCAGTGTGGATCTGGCTGTGTCCACTCACCCACGGGAGACGGGCAGAGAGGGTGCTGTGTTGATCTGGCTATGTCCACGGACCCACGGCAGACGGGCAGGCAGGGCGCAGTGCGGATCTGGCTGTGTCCGCTCACCCACGGCATAAGGTCAGGCAGGGCGCAGTGCGGAATTGGCTGTGTCCACTCACCCACGGGAGACGGGTAGGCAAGGCGCAGTGTTGATCTGGCTGTGTCCACTCACCCACGGGAGACGGGCAGAGAGGGTGATGTGTGGATCTGGCTATGTCCACTGATCCATGGGAGACGGGCTCAAAGGGCGCTGTGTGGATCTGGCTATGTCCACTGACCCACGGCAGACGGGCAGGCAGGGCGCAGTGCGGATCTGGCTATGTCCACTCACCCACGGCAGACGGGCAGGCAGGGCGCAGTGCGGATCTGGCTGTCTCCACTCACCCACGGGAGACGGTCATGCAGGGCACAGTGCGGATCTGGTTGTGTCCACTCACCCACGGGAGATGGGCAGGCAAGGCGCAGTGTGGATCTGGCTGTGTCCATTCACTCACGGGAGACGGGCAGAAAGGGCGCTGTGTGGATCTTGCTATGTCCACTGACCCACGACAGACGGGCAGGCATTGCGCAGTGCGGATCTGGCTGTGTCGAATCACCCACGGCAGATGGGCAGGCAGGGCGCAGCGCGGATCTGGCTGTGTCCACTCACACACGGGAGACGGGGAAGCAAGGCGCAGTGTGTATATGGCTGTGTCCACTCACCCACGGGAGACGGGCAGAGAGGGTGCTGTGTGGATCTGGCTATGTCCACTGACCCACGGCAGACGGGCAGGCAGGGCGCAGTGCGGATCTTGCTGTGTCCACTCGCCCACGGCATACGGTCAGGCAGGGCGCAGTGCGGATCTGGCTGTGTCCACTCACACACGGGAGACGGGCAGGCAGGGCGCAGTGCGGATCTGCTGTGTCCACTCACCCACGGCAGACGAGCAGGCAGGGCGCAGTGCGGATCTGCCTGTGTCCACTCACCCATGGGAGACGGGCAGGCAAGGCGCAGTGTGGATCTGGCTGTGTCCACTCACCCACGGGAGACGGGCAGAGAGGGTGCTGTGCAGATCTGGCTTTGTCCACTGACCCACGGCAGACGGGCAGGCAGGGCGCAGTGCGGATCTGGCTGTGTCCAATCACACACGGCAGACGAGCAGGCAGGGCGCAGTGCGGATATGGCTGTGTCCATTCACACACGGGAGACGGGGAAGCAAGGCGCAGTGTGTATATGGCTGTGTGCACTCACCCCCGGGAGACGGGCAGAGAGGGTGCTGTGTGGATCTGGCTAAATCCACTGACCCACGGCAGACGGGCAGGCATGGCGCAGTGCGGAACTGGCTGTGTCCACTCACCCACTGCAGACGGGCAGGCAGGGCGCAGTGCGGATCTGGCTGTGTCCACTCACCCACAGCAGACGGACAGGCAGGGCGCAGTGCGGATCTGGCTGTGTCCACTCACCCACGGGAGACTGGCAGGCAAGCCGCAGTGTGGATCTGGCTGTGTCCACTCACCCACGGGAGACGGGCAGAAAGGGTGCTCTGTTGATCTGGCTATGTCCACTGACCCACGGCAAATGGGCAGACAGGGCGCAGTGCGGATCTGGCTGTGTCCAATCACCCACGGAAGACGGGCAGGCAGGGCGCAGTGTGGATCTGGCTGTGTCCAGTCACCCACGGGAGACGGGCAGGCAAGGCGCACTGTGAATCTGGCTGTGTCCACTCACCCACGGGAGACGGGCAGAAAAAGTGCCGAGTGGATCTGGCTATGTCCACTGACCCACAGCAGATGGGCAGGAAGGGCGCACTGCGGATCTGGCTGTGTCCCCTCACTTATGGCAGACGGGCAGGCAGTTCGCAGTGCGGATCTGGCTGTGACCCCTCACCCAAGGGAGACGGGCAGTGAGGGTGCTGTGTGGATCTGGCTATGTACACTGACCCACGGCAGACGGGTAGGCAGGGCGCAGTGCGGATCTGGCTGTGTCCACTCACCCACGGGAGACGGGCAGAGAGGGTGCTGTGTGGATCTGGCTATGTACACTGACCCACGGCAGACGGGCAGGCAAGGCGCAGTGCGGATCTGTCTGTGTCCACTCACCCACGGCAGACGGTCAGGCAGGGCGCAGTGCGGATCTGGCTGTGTCCACTCACCCACGGGAGACGGGAAGAGAGGGTGCTGTGTGGATCTGGCTATGTCCACTGACAGCCGGAAATGGGCAGGCAGGGCGCAGTGCGGATCTGTCTGTGTCCACTCACCCATGGGAGACGGGCAGGCAGGCCGCAGTGTGGATCTGGCTGTATCCACTCACCCACGGGAGACGGGCAGAGAGGGTGCTGTGTCGATCTGGCTGTGTCCACTGACCCACTGCAGACGGGCAGGCAGGGCGCAGTGCGGATATGGCTGTGTCCACTCATCCACGGCAGACGGACAGGCAGGGCACAGTGTGGATCTGGCTGTGTCCAGTCACCCACGGGAGACGGGCAGGCAAGGCGCACTGTGAATCTGGCTGTGTCCACTCACCCACGGGAGACAGGCAGAAAAAGTGCCGTGTGGATCTCGCTATGTCCACTGACCCACAGCAGATGGGCAGGCAGGGCGCACTGCGGATCTGGCTGTGTCCCCTCACTTACAGCAGACGGGCAGGCAGTTCGCAGTGCGGATCTGGCTGTGAACCCTCACCCATGGGAGACGGGCAGAGAGGGTGCTGTGTGTATCTGGCTATGTCCACTGACCCACGGCAGACGGGCAGGCAGGGCGCAGTGCGGATCTGGCTGTGTCCACTCACCCACGGGAGACGGGCAGGCAAGTCGCAGTGTGGATTTTGCTGTGTCCACTCACCCACGGGAGACGGGCACAGAGGGTGCTGTGTGGATCTGGCTATGTCCACTGACCCACGGCAGATGGGCAGGCAGGGCGCAGTGCGGATATGGCTGTGTCCACTCATCCACGGCAGACGGACAGGCAGGGCACAGTGCGGATCTGGCTGTGTCCACTCACCCACGGGAGACGGGCAGCGAGGGTGCTGTGTGGATCTGGCTATGTACACTGACCCACGGCAGACGGGCAGGCAAGGCGCAGTGCGGATCTGTCTGTGTCCATTCACCCACGGCAGACGGTCAGGCAGGGCGCAGTGCGGATCTGGCTGTGTCCACTCACCCACGGCAGACGGGCAGGCAGGGTGCAGTGCGGATCTGGCTGTGTCCACTCACCCACGGTAGACGGGAAGGCAAGGCGCAGTGTGGATCTGGGTGTGTACACTCACCCACGGGAGACGGGCAGAGAAGGTACTGTGTGGATCTGGCTATGAGCACTGACCCAGGGCAGACGGGCAGGCAGGGCGCAGTGCGGATCTGGCTGTGTCCACTCACCCACGGCAGACGGTCAGGCAGGACGCAGTGCGGATCTGGCTGTGTCCACTCACCCACAGGAGATGGGCAGAGAGGGTGCTGTGTGGATCTGGATATGTCCACTGACCCACAGCAGACGGGCAGGCAGGGCTCAGTGCGGATCTGGCTGTGTCCACTCACCCACGGGAGACGGGCAGGCAGGGCGCAGTGCGGATCTGGCTGTGTCCACTCACCCACGGGAGACGGGCAGCGAGGGTGCTGTGTGGATCTGGCTATGTACACTGACCCACGGCAGACGGGCAGGCAAGGCGCAGTGCGGATCTGTCTGTGTCCATTCACCCACGGCAGACGGTCAGGCAGGGCGCAGTGCGGATCTGGCTGTGTCCACTCACCCACGGCAGACGGGCAGGCAGGGTGCAGTGCGGATCTGGCTGTGTCCACTCACCCACGGTAGACGGGAAGGCAAGGCGCAGTGTGGATCTGGGTGTGTACACTCACCCACGGGAGACGGGCAGAGAAGGTACTGTGTGGATCTGGCTATGAGCACTGACCCAGGGCAGACGGGCAGGCAGGGCGCAGTGCGGATCTGGCTGTGTCCACTCACCCACGGCAGACGGTCAGGCAGGACGCAGTGCGGATCTGGCTGTGTCCACTCACCCACGGGAGATGGGCAGAGAGGGTGCTGTGTGGATCTGGCTATGTCCACTGACCCACGGCAGACGGGCAGGCAGGGCTCAGTGCGGATCTGGCTGTGTCCACTCACCCACGGGAGACGGGCAGGCAGGGCGCAGTGCGGATCTGGCTGTGTCCACTCACCCACGGGTGACGGGCAAGCAAGGCGCAGTGTGGATCTGGCTGTGTCCACTCACCCACGGGAGACGGGCAGAGAGGGTGCTGTGTGGATCTGGCTATATCCACTGACCCACCGCAGACGGGCAGGCAAGGTGCAGTGCGGATCTGGCTGTGTCCAATCACCCACGGGAGACGGGCAGAGAGGTTGCTGTGTGGACCTTGCTATGTCCACTGACCCACGGCAGATGGGCAGGCAGGGCGCAGTGCAGATCTGGCTGTGTTCAATCACCCACGGGAGACGGGCAGGCTAGGCGAAGTGCGGATCTGGCTGTCTCCACTCACCCACGGCAGACGGGCAGGCAGGGCGCAGTGCGGATCTGGCTGTGTGCACTCACCCACGGTAGACAGGCAGGCAAGGCGCAGTGTGGATCTGACTGTGTCCACTCACCCACGGGAGACGGGCAGAGAAAGTGCTGTTTGGATCTGGCTATGTCCACTGACCCACGGCAGATGGGCAGGCAGGGCGCAGTGCGGATCTGGTTGTGTCCATTCACCGACAGCAGACGGTCAGGCAGGGCGCACTGGGGATCTGGCTGTGTCCACTCACCCACGGGAGAGGGGCAGGCAAGCCGCAGTGTGGATCTGGCTGTGTCCACTCACCCACGGGAGACGGGCAGAGAGGGTGCTGTGTTGATCTGGCTATGTCCACTGACCCACGGCAAACGGGCACACAGGGCGCAGTGCGGATCTGGCTGTCTCCAATCACCCACGGAAGACGGGCAGGCAGGGCGCAGTGTGGATCTGGCTGTGTCCAGTCACCCACGAGAGACGGGAATGCAAGGCGCACTGTGGATCTGGCTGTGTCCACTCACCCACGGGTGATGGGCAGAAAAAGTGCCGTGTGGATCTGGCTATGTCCACTAACCCACAGCAGATGGGCAGGCAGGGCGCAGTGCGGATCTGGCTGTGTCCCCTCACTTACGGCAGACGGTCAGGCAGGGCGCAGTGCGGATCTGGCTGTGTCCCCTCACCCACGGCAGACGTGCAGGCAAGGCGCAGTGCGGATCTGGCTGTGACCCCTCACACACGGGAGACGGGCAGGCAAGGCGCACTGTGGATCGGGCTGTGTCCACTCACCCACGGGAGACGGGCAGAGAGGGTGCTGTGTGGATATGGCTAAGTCCACTGACCCACGGCAGACGGGCAGGCAGTGCGCAGTGGGGATTTGGCTGTGTCCACTCACCCACGGCAGACGTTCAGGAAGGGCGCAGTGCGGATATGGCTGTGTCCACTCACCCACGGCAGACGAGCAGGCAGGGCACAGTGCAGATCTGGCTGTGTCCACTCGCCCACGGGAGACGGGCAGGCAGGACGCAGTGCGGATCTGGCTGTGTCCACTCACCCACGGGAAACGGGCAGGCAAGGCGCAGTGTGGATCTGGCTGTGTCCATTCACCCACGGGAGACGGGCAGAGAGGGTCCTGTGTGGATCTGGCTATGTCTACTGACCCACGGCAGACGGGCAGGCAGTGCGCAGTGTGGATCTGGCTGTATCCAAACACCCACGGCAGACGGGCAGGCAGGGTGAGGCGGATCTGGCTTTGTCCACTCACCCACGGGAGACGGGAAGGCAAGGCGCACTGTGGATCTTGCTGTGACCACTCACACACGGGAGATGGGCAGAGAGGGTGCTGTGTGTATCTAGCTATGTACACTGACCCACGGCAGACGGGCAGGCAGGGCGCAGTGCGGACCTGGCTGTGTTAACTCACCCACGGCAGATGGGCTGGCAGGGCGCAGTGTGGATCTGGCTGTGTCCACTCTCCCACGGGAGACGGGCAGAGAGGGTGCTGTGTGGATCTGGCTATGTCCACTGACCTACGGCAGACGGGCAGGCAGGGCGCAGTGCGGATCTGGCTGTGTCCTCTCACCCACGGCAGACGGGCAGGCAGGGCGCAGTGCGGATCTGGCGGTGTCCACTCAACCACGGGAGATGGGCAGGCAAGGCGCAGTGTGGATCTGGCTGTGTCCACTCACCCACGGGAGACGGGCAGAAAGAGCGCTGTGTGGATCTGGCTATGTCCACTGACCCACGATAGACGGGCAGGCAGGGCGCAGTGCGGATTTTGCTGTGTCGAATCACCCACGGCAGACGGGCAGGCAGGGCGCAGTGCGGATCTGGCTGTGTCCACTCAACCACGGCAGACGGTCAGGCAAGGCGCAGTGCAGATCTGGCTGTGTCCACTCACCCACGATAGACGGGCAGGCAGGGCGCAGTGCGGATCTGGCTGTGTCCACTCACCCACGGCAGACGGGCAGGCAGGGCGCAGTGCGGATCTGGCTGTGTCCACTCACCCACGGGAGTCGGGCAGGCAAGGCGCAGTGTGGATCTGGCTGTGTCCACTCACCCACGGGAGACGGGCAGAGAGGGTGCTGTGTGGATCTGGCTATGTCCAGTGACCCACGGCAGACGGGCAGGCAGGGCGCAGTGCTGATATTTCTGTGTCCACTCACCCACGGGAGACGGGCTGGCAAGGCACAGTGTGGATCTGGCTGTTTCCACTCACCCACGGGAGACAGGCAGAGAGGGTGCTGTGTGGATCTGGCTATGTACACTGAACCACGGCAGACGGGCAGGCAGGGCGCAGTGCGGATCTGGCTGTATCCAATCACTCATGGCAGACGGGCAGGCAGGGCGCAGTGCGGAACTGCATGTGTCCACTCACCAATGGCAGACGGTCAGGCAGGGCACAGTGTGGATCTGGCTGTGTCCACTCACCCACGGGAGACGGGTAGGCATGGCGCAATGTGGATCTGGCTGTGTCCACTCACCCACGGGAGACGGGCAGAGAGGGTGCTGTGTGGATCTGGCTATGTACACTGAGCCACGGCAGACGGGCAGGCAGGGCGGTGTGCGGATCTGGCTGTGTTAACTCACCCACGGCAGACGGGAAGGCAGGGCGCAGTGCGGATCTGGCTGTGTCCACTCACCCACGGGAGACGGGTAGGCAAAGCGCAGTGTGGATCTGGCTGTGTCCAATCACCCACGGGAGACGGGCAGAGTGGGTGCCGTGTGGATCTGGCTATGTCCACTGACCCACGGCAGACGGGCAGGCAGGGCGCAGTGCGGATTAGGCTGTGTCCCCTCACCCACGGCAGACAGTGAGGCAGGGCGCAGTGCGGAATTGGCTATGTCCACTCACCCACGGGAGACGGGCAGGCAGGGCGCAGTGCGGATCTGGCTGTGTCCACTCACCCACGGCAGACGGGCAGGCAGGGCGCAGTGTGGATCTGGATGTGTCCACTCACCCACGGCCGACGGGCAGGCAGGGAGCAGTGCGGATCTGGCTGTCTCCACTCACCAACGGGAGACTGTCAGGCAGGGCACAGTGCGGATCTGGGTGTGTCCACTCACCCACGGGAGATGGGCAGGCAAGGCGCAGTGTGGATCTAGCTGTGTCCACTCACCCACGGGAGACGGGCAGAAAGGGCGCTGTGTGGATCTGGCTATGTCCACTGACCCACGACAGACGGGAAGGCAGGGCGCAGTGCGGATCTGGCTGTGTCGAATCACCCACGGCAGACGGGCAGGCAGGGCGCAGCGCGGATCTGGCTGTGTCCACTCACACACGGGAGACGGGGAAGCAAGGCGCAGTGTGTATATGACTGTGTCCACTCACCCACGGGAGACGGGCAGAGAGGGTGCTGTGTGGATCTAGCTATGTCCACTGACCCACGTCAGACGGGCAGGCAGGGCGAAGTGCGGATCTTGCTGTGTCCACTCGCCCACGGCAGACGGTCAGGCAGCGCGCAGTGCAGATCTGGCTGTGTCCACTCACACACGGGAGACGGGGCTGGCAGGGCGCATTGCGGATCTGGCTGTGTCCACTCACCCACGGGGGACGGGAAGGCAGGGCGCAGTGCGGATCTGGCTGTGTCCACTCACCCACGGGAGACGGGCAGGCAGGGCGCAGTGCGGATCTGGCTGTGTCCACTCACCCACGGCAGACGAGCAGGCAGGGCGCAGTGCGGATCTGCCTGTGTCCACTCACCCATGGGAGACGGGCAGGCAAGGCGCAGTGTGGATCTGGCTGTGTCCACTCACCCACGGGAGACGGGCAGAAAGGGTGCTGTGCGGATTTGTCTGTGTCCACTCACCCACGGCAGACGAGCAGGCAGGGCGCAGTGCGGATCTGGCTGTGTCCACTCACCCTCGGGAGACTGGCAGGCAAGCCGCAGTGTGGATCTGGCTGTGTCCACTCACCCACGGGAGACGGGCAGAGAGGGTGCTGTGTTGATCTGGCTATGTCCACTGACACACGGCAAACGGGCAGACAGGTCACAGTGAGGATCTGGCTGTGTCCAATCACCCATGGAAGACCGGCAGGCAGGGCGCAGTGTGGACCTGGCTGTGTCCAGTCACCCACGGGAGACGGGCAGGCAAGGCGCACTGTGGATCTGGCTGTGTCCACTCACCCACGGGAGACGGGCAGAAAAAGTGCCGTGTGGATCTGGCTATGTCCACTGACCCACAGCAGATGGGCAGGCAGGGCGCACTGCGGATCTGGCTGTGTCCCCTCACTTACGGCAGACGGTCAGGCAGGGCGCAGTGCGGATCTGGCTGTGTCCCCTCACCCACGGCAGACGGGCAGGCAGGGCGCAGTGCGGATCTGGCTGTGACCCCTCACCAACGGGAGACGGGCAGCGAGGGTGCTGTGTGGATCTGGCTATGTACACTGACCCACGGCAGACGGGCAGGCAGGGCGCAGTGCGGATTTGGCTGTGTCCACTCACCCACGGCAGACGATCCGGAAGGGCGCAGTGCGGATCTGGCTGTGTCTCCTCACCCACGGCAGACGGGCAGGCAGGGCGCAGTGCGGATCTGGCTGTGTCCACTCACCCACGGGAGACGGGCAGGCAGGACGCAGTGCGGATCTGGCTGTGTCCACTCACCCACGGGAAACGGGCAGGCAAGGCGCAGTGTGGATCTGGCTGTGTCCACTCACCCACGGGAGACGGGCAGAGAGGGTCCTGTGTGGATCTGGCTATGTCCACTGACCAACGGCAGACGGGCAGGCAGAGCGCAGTGCGGATCTGGCTGTGTCCAGTAACCCATGGCAGACGGGCAGGCAGGGCGCAGTGCAGATCTGGCTGTGTCCACTCACCCACGGGAGACGGGCAGGCAGGGCGCAGTCCGGATTTGACTGTGTCCACTCACCCACGGCAGATGGGCAGGCATGGTGCAGTGCGGATCTTGCTGTGTCCACTCACCCACGGGAGACAGGCAGGCAGGGCGCAGTGTGGATCTGGCTGTGTCCACCCACACACGGGAGATGGGTAGAGAGGGTGCTGTCGGATCTGACTACGTCCACTGATCCACGACAGACGGGCATGCAGGGCGCAGTGCGGATCTGGCTGTGTCCACTCACCCACGGTAGACGGTCAGGCAGGGCGCAGTTCGGATCTGGCTGTGTCCACTCACCCACGGTAGACGGGCAGAGAGGGTGCTGTGTGCATCTGGCTATGTCCACTGACCCACGGTAGATGGGCAGGCAGGGCACAGTGTGGATCTGCCTGTGTCCACTCATTCATGGGAGACGGGCAGAAAGGGCGCTGTGTGGATCTGGCTATGTCCACTGACCCACGGCAGACGGGGAGGCAGGGCGCAGTGCGGATCTGGCTGTGTCCACTCACCCACGTGAGACGGGCAGGCAGGGCGCAGTGTGGATCTGGCTGTGTCCAATCACCCACGGGAGACGGGCAGGCTAGGCGCAGTGCGGATCTGGCTGTGTCCACTCACCCACGGCAGACGGGCAGGCAGGGTGCAGTGCGGATCTGGCTGTGTCCACTCACCCACGGTAGACTGGAAGGCAAGGCGCAGTGTGGATCTGGGTGTGTCCACTCACCCACGGGAGACGGGCAGAGAAGGTGCTGTGTGGATCTGGCTATGACCACTGACCCAGGGCAGACGGGCAGGCAGGGCGCAGTGCGGATCTGGCTGTGTCCACTCACCCACGGCAGACGGGCAGGCAAGGCGCAGTGTGGATCTGGCTGTGTCCACTCACCCACGGGAGACGGGCAGGCAAAGCGCAGTGTGGATCTTGCTGTGTCCACTCACCCACGACAGACGGGCAGGCAGGGCGTAGTGCGGATCTGGCTGTGTCCACTCACCCACGGGAGACGGGCAGAGAGGGTGCTGTGTGGATCTGGCTATGTCCACTGACCCACCACAGATGGGCAGGCAAGGCGCAGTGCGGATCTGGCTGTGTCCAATCACCCACGGGAGACGGGCAGAGAGGTTGCTGTGTGGACCTTGCTATGTCCACTGACCCACGGCAGATGGGCAGGCAGGGCGCAGTGCAGATCTGGCTGTGTTCAATCACCCACGGGAGACGGGCAGGCTAGGCGCAGTGCGGATCTGGCTGTCTCCACTCACCCACGGCAGACGGGCAGGCAGGGCGCAGGGCGGATCTGGCTGTGTGCACTCACCCACGGTAGACTGGCAGGCAAGGCGCAGTGTGGATCTGGATGTGTCCACTCACCCACGGGGGACGGCAGAGGGTGCTGAGTGAATCTGGCTATGTCCACGGACACACGGCAGACAGGCAGGCAGGGCGCAGCGCGGATCTTGCTGTGTCCACTCACACACGGGAGACGGGGAAGCAAGGCGCAGTGTGTATATGGCTGTGTCCACTCACCCACGGGAGACGGGCAGCGAGGGTGCTGTGTGGATCTGGCTATGTACACTGACCCACGGCAGACGGGCAGGCAAGGCGCAGTGCGGATCTGTCTGTGTCCATTCACCCACGGCAGACGGTCAGGCAGGGCGCAGTGCGGATCTGGCTGTGTCCACTCACCCACGGCAGACGGGCAGGCAGGGTGCAGTACGGATCTGGCTGTGTCCACTCACCCACGGTAGACGGGAAGGCAAGGCGCAGTGTGGATCTGGGTGTGTACACTCACCCACGGGAGACGGGCAGAGAAGGTACTGTGTGGATCTGGCTATGAGCACTGACCCAGGGCAGACGGGCAGGCAGGGCGCAGTGCGGATCTGGCTGTGTCCACTCACCCACGGCAGACGGTCAGGCAGGACGCAGTGCGGATCTGGCTGTGTCCACTCACCCACAGGAGATGGGCAGAGAGGGTGCTGTGTGGATCTGGATATGTCCACTGACCCACAGCAGACGGGCAGGCAGGGCTCAGTGCGGATCTGGCTGTGTCCACTCACCCACGGGAGACGGGCAGGCAGGGCGCAGTGCGGATCTGGCTGTGTCCACTCACCCACGGGAGACGGGCAGCGAGGGTGCTGTGTGGATCTGGCTATGTACACTGACCCACGGCAGACGGGCAGGCAAGGCGCAGTGCGGATCTGTCTGTGTCCATTCACCCACGGCAGACGGTCAGGCAGGGCGCAGTGCGGATCTGGCTGTGTCCACTCACCCACGGCAGACGGGCAGGCAGGGTGCAGTGCGGATCTGGCTGTGTCCACTCACCCACGGTAGACGGGAAGGCAAGGCGCAGTGTGGATCTGGGTGTGTACACTCACCCACGGGAGACGGGCAGAGAAGGTACTGTGTGGATCTGTCTATGAGCACTGACCCAGGGCAGACGGGCAGGCAGGGCGCAGTGCGGATCTGGCTGTGTCCACTCACCCACGGCAGACGGTCAGGCAGGACGCAGTGCGGATCTGGCTGTGTCCACTCACCCACGGGAGATGGGCAGAGAGGGTGCTGTGTGGATCTGGCTATGTCCACTGACCCACGGCAGACGGGCAGGCAGGGCTCAGTGCGGATCTGGCTGTGTCCACTCACCCACGGGAGATGGGCAGGCAGGGCGCAGTGCG
This sequence comes from Microcebus murinus, assembly GCF_040939455.1. Taxonomy (NCBI): domain Eukaryota; kingdom Metazoa; phylum Chordata; class Mammalia; order Primates; family Cheirogaleidae; genus Microcebus; species Microcebus murinus. The sequence continues at coordinate 29,997,784 of NC_134125.1, read as the reverse complement.
GATCTGGCTGTGTCCACTCACCCACGGGTGACGGGCAAGCAAGGCGCAGTGTGGATCTGGCTGTGTCCACTCACCCACGGGAGACGGGCAGAGAGGGTGCTGTGTGGATCTGGCTATATCCACTGACCCACCGCAGACGGGCAGGCAAGGCGCAGTGCGGATCTGGCTGTGTCCAATCACCCACGGGAGACGGGCAGAGAGGTTGCTGTGTGGACCTTGCTATGTCCACTGACCCACGGCAGATGGGCAGGCAGGGCGCAGTGCAGATCTGGCTGTGTTCAATCACCCACGGGAGACGGGCAGGCTAGGCGAAGTGCGGATCTGGCTGTCTCCACTCACCCACGGCAGACGGGCAGGCAGGGCGCAGTGCGGATCTGGCTGTGTGCACTCACCCACGGTAGACGGGCAGGCAAGGCGCAGTGTGGATCTGACTGTGTCCACTCACCCACGGGAGACGGGCAGAGAAAGTGCTGTTTGGATCTGGCTATGTCCACTGACCCACGGCAGATGGGCAGGCAGGGCGCAGTGCGGATCTGGTTGTGTCCATTCACCCACGGCAGATGGGCAGGCAGGGCGCAGTGCGGATCTGGTTGTGTCCATTCACCGACAGCAGACGGTCAGGCAGGGCGCACTGCGGATCTGGCTGTGTCCACTCACCCACGGGAGAGGGGCAGGCAAGCCGCAGTGTGGATCTGGCTGTGTCCACTCACCCACGGGAGACGGGCAGAGAGGGTGCTGTGTTGATCTGGCTATGTCCACTGACCCACGGCAAACGGGCACACAGGGCGCAGTGCGGATCTGGCTGTCTCCAATCACCCACGGAAGACGGGCAGGCAGGGCGCAGTGTGGATCTGGCTGTGTCCAGTCACCCACGAGAGACGGGAATGCAAGGCGCACTGTGGATCTGGCTGTGTCCACTCACCCACGGGTGATGGGCAGAAAAAGTGCCGTGTGGATCTGGCTATGTCCACTAACCCACAGCAGATGGGCAGGCAGGGCGCAGTGCGGATCTGGCTGTGTCCCCTCACTTACGGCAGACGGTCAGGCAGCGCGCAGTGCGGATCTGGCTGTGTCCCCTCACCCACGGCAGACGGGCAGGCAAGGCGCAGTGCGGATCTGGCTGTGACCCCTCACACACGGGAGACGGGCAGGCAAGGCGCACTGTGGATCGGGCTGTGTCCACTCACCCACGGGAGACGGGCAGAGAGGGTGCTGTGTGGATATGGCTAAGTCCACTGACCCACGGCAGACGGGCAGGCAGTGCGCAGTGGGGATTTGGCTGTGTCCACTCACCCACGGCAGACGTTCAGGAAGGGCGCAGTGCGGATATGGCTGTGTCCACTCACCCACGGCAGACGAGCAGGCAGGGCACAGTGCAGATCTGGCTGTGTCCACTCGCCCACGGGAGACGGGCAGGCAGGACGCAGTGCGGATCTGGCTGTGTCCACTCACCCACGGGAAACGGGCAGGCAAGGCGCAGTGTGGATCTGGCTGTGTCCATTCACCCACGGGAGACGGGCAGAGAGGGTCCTGTGTGGATCTGGCTATGTCTACTGACCCACGGCAGACGGGCAGGCAGTGCGCAGTGTGGATCTGGCTGTATCCAAACACCCACGGCAGACGGGCAGGCAGGGTGCAGTGCGGATCTGGCTTTGTACACTCACCCACGGGAGACGGGAAGGCAAGGCGCACTGTGGATCTTGCTGTGACCACACACCCACGGGAGATGGGCAGAGAGGGTGCTGTGTGTATCTAGCTATGTACACTGACCCACGGCAGACGGGCAGGCAGGGCGCAGTGCGGACCTGGCTGTGTTAACTCACCCACGGCAGACGGGCTGGCAGGGCGCAGTGTGGATCTGGCTGTGTCCACTCACCCACGGGAGACGGGCAGAGAGGGTGCTGTGTGGATCAGGCTATGTCCACTGACCTACGGCAGACGGGCAGGCAGGGCGCAGTGCGGATCTGGCTGTGTCCTCTCACCCACGGCAGACGGGCAGGCAGGGCGCAGTGCGGATCTGGCGGTGTCCACTCACCCACGGGAGATGGGCAGGCAAGGTGCAGTGTGGATCTGGCTGTGTCCACTCACCCACGGGAGACGGGCAGAAAGAGCGCTGTGTGGATCTGGCTATGTCCACTGACCCACGATAGACGGGCAGGCAGGGCGCAGTGAAGATCTGGCTGTGTCGAATCACCCACGGCAGACGGGCAGGCAGGGCGCAGTGCGGATCTGGCTGTGTCCACTCAACCACGGCAGACGGTCAGGCAAGGCGCAGTGCGGATCTGGCTGTGTCCACTCACCCACGATAGACGGGCAGGCAGGGCGCAGTGCGGATCTGGCTGTGTCCACTCACCCACGGCAGACGGGCAGGCAGGGCGCAGTGCGGATCTGGCTGTGTCCACTCACCCACGGGAGACGGGCAGGCAAGCCGCAGTGTTGATCTGGCTGTGTCCACTCACCCACGGGAGACGGGCAGAGAGGGTGCTGTGTGGATCTGGCTATGTCCACTGACCCACGGCAGACGGGCAGGCAGGGCGCAGTGCGGATCTGGCTGTGTCCCCTCACCCAAGGCAGACGGTCAGGCAGGGCGCAGTGCAGAATTGGCTTTGTCCACTAACCCACGGGAGACGGGTAGGCAAGGCGCAGTGTGGATCTGGCTGTGTCCACTCACCCACGGGAGACGGGCAGGCAGGGCGCAGTGCGGATCTGGCTGTGTCCACTCACCCACGGCAGACGGGCAGGCAGGGCGCAGTGCGGATCTGGCTGTGTCGAATCACCCACGGAGGACGGGCAGGCAGGGCGCAGTGCGGATCTGGCTGTGTCCACTCAACCACGGCAGACGGTCAGGCAAGGCGCAGTGCGGATCTGGCTGTGTCCACTCACCCACGATAGACGGGCAGGCAGGGCGCAGTGCGGATCTGGCTGTGTCGAATCACCCACGGCAGACGGGCTGGCATTGCGCAGTGCGGATATGGCTGTGTCCACACACCCACGGTAGACGGGCAGGCAGGGCGGAGTGCGGATCTGGCTGTGTCCACTCACGCACGGGAGACGGGCAGGCAAGGCGCAGTATGGATCTGGCTGTGTCCACTCACCCACGGGAGACGGGCAGAGAGGGTGCTGTGTGGATCTGGCTATGTCCACTGACCCACTGCAGACGGGCAGGCAAGGCGCAGTGCGGATCTGGCTGTGTGCAAACACCCACAGCAGACGGGCAGGCAGGGCGCAGTGCGGATCTGGGTGTGTCCACTCACCCACGGGAGACGGGCAGGCAAGGCGCAGTGTGGATCTGGCTGTGTCCACTCACCCACGGGGGACGGCAGAGGGTGCTGTGTGAATCTGGCTATGTCCAGGGACACACGGCATACAGGCAGGCAGGGCGCAGTGCGGATCTGGCTGTGTCCACTCACCCACGGCAGACGGGCAGGCAGGGCGCAGTGCGGATCTGGCGGTGTCCACTCACCCACGGGAGATGGGCAGGCAAGGCGCAGTGTGGATCTGGCTGTGTCCACTCACCCACGGGAGACGGGCAGAAAGAGCGCTGTGTGGATCTGGCTATGTCCACTGACCCACGATAGACGGGCAGGCAGGGCGCAGTGCGGATCTGGCTGTGTCGAATCACCCACGGCAGACGGGCAGGCAGGGCGCAGTGCGGATCTGGCTGTGTCCACTCAACCACGGCAGACGGTCAGGCAAGGCGCAGTGCGGATCTGGCTGTGTCCACTCACCCACGATAGACGGGCAGGCAGGGCGCAGTGCGGATCTGGCTGTGTCGAATCACCCACGGCACACGGGCTGGCATTGCGCAGTGCGGATATGGCTGTGTCCACTCACCCACGGGAGACGGGCAGGCAGGGCGGAGTGCGGATCTGGCTGTGTCCACTCACGCACGGGAGACGGGCAGGCAAGGCGCAGTGTGGATCTGGCTGTGTCCACTCACCCACGGGAGACGGGCAGAGAGTGTGCTGTGTGGATCTGGCTATGTCCACTGACCCACTGCAGACGGGCAGGCAAGGCGCAGTGCGGATCTGGCTGTGTGCAATCACCCACAGCAGACGGGCAGGCAGGGCGCAGTGCCCATCTGGGTGTGTCCACTCACCCACGGGAGACGGGCAGGCAAGGCGCAGTGTGGATCTGGCTGTGTCCACTCACCCACGGGGGACGGCAGAGGGTGCTGTGTGAATCTTGCTATGTCGACGGACACACGGCAGACAGGCAGGCAGGGCGCAGCGCGGATCTGGCTGTGTCCACTCACACACGGGAGACGGGGAAGCAAGGCGCAGTGTGTATATGGCTGTGTCCACTCACCCACGGGAGACGGGCAGAGAGGGTGCTGTGTGGATCTGGCTATGTCCACTGACCCACGGCAGACTGGCAGGCATGGCGCAGTGCGGATCTGGCTGTGTCCACTCACCCACGGCAGACGGGCAGGCAGGGCGCAGTGCGGATCTGGCTGTGTCCACTCACCCACGGCAGACGGGCAGGCAGGGCGCAGTGCGGATCTGGCTGTGTCCACTCACCCACGGGAGACGGGCAGGCAAGGCGCAGTGTGGATCTGGCTGTGTCCACTCACCCACGGGAGACGGGCAGAGAGGGTGCTGTGTGGATCTGGCTATGTCCACTGACCCACGGCAGACGGGCAGGCAGGGCGCAGTGTGGATCTGGCTGTGTCCAATCACCCACGGCAGACGGGCAGGCAGGGTGCAGTGCGGATCTGGCTGTGTCCACTCACCCACGGGAGACGGGAAGGCAAGGCGCACTGTGGATCTTGCTGTGAACACTCACCCACGGGAGATGGGCGGAGAGGGTGCTGTGTGTATCTAGCTATGTCCACTAACCCACGGCAGACGGGCAGGCAGGTCGCAGTACGGACCTGACTGTGTTAACTCACCCACGGCAGACGGGCTGGCAAGGCGCAGTGTGGATCTGGCTGTGTCCACTCACCCACGGGAGACGGGCAGAGAGGGTGCTGTGTTGATCTGGCTATGTCCACTGACCCACGGCAGACGGGCAGGCAGGGCGCAGTGCGGATCTGGCTGTGTCCCCTCACCCACGGCAGACGGTCAGGCAGGGCGCAGTGCAGAATTGGCTGTGTCCACTAACCCACGGGAGACGGGTAGGCAAGGCGCAGTGTTGATCTGGCTGTGTCCACTCACCCACGGGAGACGGGCAGAGAGGGTGCTGTGTGGATCTGGCTATGTCCACTGATCCACGGCAGACGGGCAGGTAGGGCGGTGTGCGGATCTGGCTGTGTCCACTCACCCACGGCAGACGGTCAGGAAGGGCCCAGTGCAAATATGGCTGTGTCCACTCACGCACGGCAGACGGGCAGGCAGGGCGCAGTGCGGATCTGGCTTTGTCCACTCACCCACGGCAGACGGGCAGGCAGGGCGCAGTGCGGATCTGGCGGTGTCCACTCACCCACGATAGACGGGCAGGCAGGGCGCAGTGCGGATCTGGCTGTGTCTAATCACCCACGGCAGACGGGCTGGCATTGCGCAGTGCGGATATGGCTGTGTCCACTCACCCACGGGAGACGGGCAGGCAGGGCGGAGTGCGGATCTGGCTGTGTCCACTCACGCACGGGAGACGGGCAGGCAAGGCGCAGTGTGGATCTGGCTGTGTCCACTCACCCACGGGAGACGGGCAGAGAGGGTGCTGTGTGGATCTGACTATGTCCACTGACCCACTGCAGACGGGCAGGCAAGGCGCAGTGCGGATCTGGCTGTGTGCAATCACCCACAGCAGACGGGCAGGCAGGGCGCAGTGCGGATCTGGGTGTGTCCACTCACCCACGGGAGACGGGCAGGCAGGACGCAGTGCGGATCTGGCTGTGTCCACTCACCCACGGGAGACGGGCAGGCAAGGCGCAGTGTGGATCTGGCTGTGTCCACTCACCCACGGGGGACGGCAGAGGGTGCTGTGTGAATCTGGCTATGTCCACGGACACACGGCAGACAGGCAGGCAGGGCGCAGTGCGGATCTGGCGGTGTCCACTCACCCACGGGAGATGGGCAGGCAAGGCGCACTGTGGATCTGGCTGTGTCCACTCACCCACGGCAGACGGGCAGGCAGGGCGCAGTGTGGATCTGGCTGTGTCCACTCACCCACGGGAGACGGGCAGGCAAGCCGCAGTGTGGATCTGGCTGTGTCCACTCACCCACGGGAGACGGGCAGAGAGGGTGCTGTGTGGATCTGGCTATGTCCACTAACCCACGGCAGACGGGCAGGCAGGGCGCAGTGCGGATTTGGCTGTGTCCACTCACCCACGGCAGACGATCAGGAATGGCGGAGTGCGGATCTGGCTGTGTCCACTCACCCACGGCAGACGGGCAGGCAGGGCGCAGTGCGAATCTGGCTGTGTCCACTCACCCACGGGAGACGGGCAGGCAGGACGCAGTGCGGATCTGGCTGTGTCCAATCACCCACGGCAGACGGGCAGGCAGGGCGCAGTGCGGATCTGGCTGTGTCCACTCAACCACGGCAGACGGTCAGGCAAGGCGCAGTGCGGATCTGGCTGTGTCCACTCACCCACGATAGACGGGCAGGCAGGGCGCAGTGCGGATCTGGCTGTGTCGAATCACCCACGGCAGACGGGCTGGCATTGCGCAGTGCGGATATGGCTGTGTCCACTCACCCACGGTAGACGGGCAGGCAGGGCGGAGTGCGGATCTGGCTGTGTCCACTCACGCACGGGAGACGGGCAGGCAAGGCGCAGTGTGGATCTGGCTGTGTCCACTCACCCACGGGAGACGGGCAGAGAGGGTGCTGTGTGGATCTGGCTATGTCCACTGACCCACTGCAGACGGGCAGGCAAGGCGCAGTGCGGATCTGGCTGTGTGCAAACACCCACAGCAGACGGGCAGGCAGGGCGCAGTGCGGATCTGGGTGTGTCCACTCACCCACGGGAGACGGGCAGGCAAGGCGCAGTGTGGATCTGGCTGTGTCCACTCACCCACGGAAGACGGCAGAGGGTGCTGTGTGAATCTGGCTATGTCCACGGACACACGGCAGACAGGCAGGCAGGGCGCAGTGCGGATCTGGCTGTGTCCACTCACCCACGGCAGACGGGCAGGCAGGGCGCAGTGCGGATCTGGCGGTGTCCACTCACCCACGGGAGATGGGCAGGCAAGGCGCAGTGTGGATCTGGCTGTGTCCACTCACCCACGGCAGATGGGCAGGCAGGGCGCAGTGTGGATCTGGCTGTGTCCAATCACCCACGGCAGACGGGCAGGCAGGGTGCAGTGCGGATCTGGCTGTGTCCACTCACCCACGGGAGACGGGAAGGCAAGGCGCACTGTGGATCTTGCTGTGAACACTCACCCACGGGAGATGGGCGGAGAGGGTGCTGTGTGTATCTAGCTATGTCCACTAACCCACGGCAGACGGGCAGGCAGGTCGCAGTACGGACCTGACTGTGTTAACTAACCCACGGCAGACGGGCTGGCAAGGCGCAGTGTGGATCTGGCTGTGTCCACTCACCCACGGGAGACGGGCAGAGAGGGTGCTGTGTTGATCTGGCTATGTCCACTGACCCACGGCAGACGGGCAGGCAGGGCGCAGTGCGGATCTGGCTGTGTCCCCTCACCCACGGCAGACGGTCAGGCAGGGCGCAGTGCAGAATTGGCTGTGTCCACTAACCCACGGGAGACGGGTAGGCAAGGCGCAGTGTTGATCTGGCTGTGTCCACTCACCCACGGGAGACGGGCAGAGATGGTGTTGTGTGGATCTGGCTATGTCCACTGATCCACGGCAGACGGGCAGGTAGGGCGGTGTGCGGATCTGGCTGTGTCCACTCACCCACGGCAGACGGTCAGGAAGGGCCCAGTGCAAATCTGGCTGTGTCCACTCACCCACGGGAGACGGGCAGGCAGGGCGCAGTGCGGATCTGGCTGTGTCCACTCACCCACGGCAGACGGGCAGGCAGGGCGCAGTGCGGATCTGGCTGTGTCGAATCACCCACGGCAGACGGGCAGGCAGGGCGCAGTGCGGATCTGGCTGTGTCCACTCAACCACGGCAGACGGTCAGGCAAGGCGCAGTGCGGATCTGGCTGTGTCCACTCACCCACGATAGACGGGCAGGCAGGGCGCAGTGCGGATCTGGCTGTGTCGAATCACCCACGGCAGACGGGCTGGCATTGCGCAGTGCGGATATGGCTGTGTCCACTCACCCACGGTAGACGGGCAGGCAGGGCGGAGTGCGGATCTGGGTGTGTCCACTCACGCACGGGAGACGGGCAGGCAAGGCGCAGTGTGGATCTGGCTGTGTCCACTCACCCACGGGAGACGGGCAGAGAGGGTGCTGTGTGGATCTGGCTATGTCCACTGACCCACTGCAGACGGGCTGGCAAGGCGCAGTGCGGATCTGGCTGTGTGCAAACACCCACAGCAGACGGGCAGGCAGGGCGCAGTGCGGATCTGGGTGTGTCCACTCACCCACGGGAGACGGGCAGGCAAGGCGCAGTGTGGATCTGGCTGTGTCCACTCACCCACGGGGGACGGCAGAGGGTGCTGTGTGAATCTGGCTATGTCCACGGACACACGGCATACAGGCAGGCAGGGCGCAGTGCGGATCTTGCTGTGTCCACTCACCCACGGCAGACGGGCAGGCAGGGCGCAGTGCGGATCTGGCGGTGTCCACCCACCCACGGGAGATGGGCAGGCAAGGCGCAGTGTGGATCTGGCTGTGTCCACTCACCCACGGGAGACGGGCAGAAAGAGCGCTGTGTGGATCTGGCTATGTCCACTGACCCACGATAGACGGGCAGGCAGGGCGCAGTGCGGATCTGGCTGTGTCGAATCACCCACGGCAGACGGGCAGGCAGGGCGCAGTGCGGATCTGGCTGTGTCCACTCAACCACGGCGGACGGTCAGGCAAGGCGCAGTGCGGATCTGGCTGTGTCCACTCACCCACGATAGACGGGCAGGCAGGGCGCAGTGCGGATCTGGCTGTGTCGAATCACCCACGGCACACGGGCTGGCATTGCGCAGTGCGGATATGGCTGTGTCCACTCACCCACGGGAGACGGGCAGGCAGGGCGGAGTGCGGATCTGGCTGTGTCCACTCACGCACGGGAGACGGGCAGGCAAGGCGCAGTGTGGATCTGGCTGTGTCCACTCACCCACGGGAGACGGGCAGAGAGTGTGCTGTGTGGATCTGGCTATGTCCACTGACCCACTGCAGACGGGCAGGCAAGGCGCAGTGCGGATCTGGCTGTGTGCAATTACCCACAGCAGACGGGCAGGCAGGGCGCAGTGCCCATCTGGGTGTGTCCACTCACCCACGGGAGACGGGCAGGCAAGGCGCAGTGTGGATCTGGCTGTGTCCACTCACCCACGGGGGACGGCAGAGGGTGCTGTGTGAATCTGGCTATGTCGACGGACACACGGCAGACAGGCAGGCAGGGCGCAGCGCGGATCTGGCTGTGTCCACTCACACACGGGAGACGGGGAAGCAAGGCGCAGTGTGTATATGGCTGTGTCCACTCACCCACGGGAGACGGGCAGAGAGGGTGCTGTGTGGATCTGGCTATGTCCACTGACCCATGGCAGACTGGCAGGCATGGCGCAGTGCGGATCTGGCTGTGTCCACTCACCCACGGCAGACGGGCAGGCAGGGCGCAGTGCGGATCTGGCTGTGTCCACTCACCCACGGCAGACGGGCAGGCAGGGCGCAGTGCGGATCTGGCTGTGTCCACTCACCCACGGGAGACGGGCAGGCAAGCCGCAGTGTGGATCTGGCTGTGTCCACTCACCCACGGGAGACGGGCAGAGAGGGTGCTGTGTGGATCTGGCTATGTCCACTAACCCACGGCAGACGGGCAGGCGGGGCGCAGTGCGGATTTGGCTGTGTCCACTCACCCACGGCAGACGATCAGGAATGGCGGAGTGCGGATCTGGCTGTGTCCACTCACCCACGGCAGACGGGCAGGCAGGGCGCAGTGCGAATCTGGCTGTGTCCACTCACCCACGGGAGACGGGCAGGCAGGACGCAGTGCGGATCTGGCTGTGTCCACTCACCCACGGGAAACGGGCAGGCAAGGCGCAGTGTGGATCTGGCTGTGTCCACTCACCCACGGGAGACGGGCAGAGAGGGTGCTGTGTGGATCTGGCTATGTCCACTGACCCATGGCAGACGGGCAGGCAGGGCGCAGTGTGGATCTGGCTGTGTCCAATCACCCACGGCAGACGGGCAGGCAGGGTGCAGTGCGGATCTGGCTGTGTCCACTCACCCACGGGAGACGGGAAGGCAAGGCGCACTGTGGATCATGCTGTGAACACTCACCCACGGGAGATGGGCGGAGAGGGTGCTGTGTGTATCTAGCTATGTCCACTAACCCACGGCAGACGGGCAGGCAGGTCGCAGTACGGACCTGACTGTGTTAACTCACCCACGGCAGACGGGCTGGCAAGGCGCGGTGTGGATCTGGCTGTGTCCACTCACCCACGGGAGACGGGCAGAGAGGGTGCTGTGTTGATCTGGCTATGTCCACTGACCCACGGCAGACGGGCAGGCAGGGCGCAGTGCGGATCTGGCTGTGTCCCCTCACCCACGGCAGACGGTCAGGCAGGGCGCAGTGCAGAATTGGCTGTGTCCACTAACCCACGGGAGACGGGTAGGCAAGGCGCAGTGTTGATCTGGCTGTGTCCACTCACCCACGGGAGACGGGCAGAGAGGGTGCTGTGTGGATATGGCTATGTCCACTGATCCACGGCAGACGGGCAGGTAGGGCGGTGTGCGGATCTGGCTGTGTCCACTCACCCACGGCAGACGGTCAGGAAGGGCCCAGTGCAAATCTGGCTGTGTCCACTCACGCACGGCAGACGGGCAGGCAGGGCGCAGTGCGGATCTGGCTGTGTCCACTCACCCACGGCAGACGGGCAGGCAGGGCGCAGTGCGGATCTGGCGGTGTCCACTCACCCACGATAGACGGGCAGGCAGGGCGCAGTGCGGATCTGGCTGTGTCGAATCACCCACGGCAGACGGGCTGGCATTGCGCAGTGCGGATATGGCTGTGTCCACTCACCCACGGGAGACGGGCAGGCAGGGCGGAGTGCGGATCTGGCTGTGTCCACTCACGCACGGGAGACGGGCAGGCAAGGCGCAGTGTGGATCTGGCTGTGTCCACTCACCCACGGGAGACGGGCAGAGAGTGTGCTGTGTGGATCTGACTATGTCCACTGACCCACTGCAGAAGGGCAGGCAAGGCGCAGTGCGGATCTGGCTGTGTGCAAACACCCACAGCAGACGGGCAGGCAGGGCGCAGTGCGGATCTGGGTGTGTCCACTCACCCACGGGAGACGGGCAGGCAAGGCGCAGTGTGGATCTGGCTGTGTCCACTCACCCACGGGGGACGGCAGAGGGTGCTGTGTGAATCTGGCTATGTCCACGGACACACGGCAGACAGGCAGGCAGGGCGCAGTGCGGATCTGGCTGTGTCCACTCACCCACGGCAGACGGGCAGGCAGGGCGCAGTGCGGATCTGGCGGTGTCCACTCACCCACGGGAGATGGGCAGGCAAGGCGCAGTGTGGATCTGGCTGTGTCCACTCACCCACGGGAGACGGGCAGGCAGGGCGCAGTGTGGATCTGGCTGTGTCCACTCACCCACGGGAGACGGGCAGGCAAGCCGCAGTGCGGATCTGGCTGTGTTGAATCACCCACGGAAGACGGGCAGGCAGGGCGCAGTGCGGATCTGGCTGTGTCCACTCAACCACGGCAGACGGTCAGGCAAGGCGCAGTGCGGATCTGGCTGTGTCCACTCACCCACGATAGACGGGCAGGCAGGGCGCAGTGCGGATCTGGCTGTGTCGAATCACCCACGGCAGACGGGCTGGCATTGCGCAGTGCTGATATGGCTGTGTCCACTCACCCACGGGAGACGGGCAGGCAGGGCGGAGTGCGGATCTGGCTGTGTCCACTCACGCACGGGAGACGGGCAGGCAAGGCGCAGTGTGGATCTGGCTGTGTCCACTCACCCACGGGAGACGGGCAGAGCGGTGCTGTGTGGATCTGGCTATGTCCACTGACCCACTGCAGACGGGCAGGCAAGGCGCAGTGCGGATCTGGCTGTGTGCAATCACCCACAGCAGACGGGCAGGCAGGCCGCAGTGCGGATCTGGGTGTGTCCACTCACCCACGGGAGACGGGCAGGCAAGGCGCAGTGTGGATCTGGCTGTGTCCACTCACCCAAGGGGGATGGCAGAGGGTGCTGTGTGAATCTGGCTATGTCCACGGACACACGGCAGACAGGCAGGCAGGGCGCAGCGCGGATCTGGCTGTGTCCACTCACACACGGGAGACGGGGAAGCAAGGCGCAGTGTGTATATGGCTGTGTCCACTCACCCACGGGAGACGGGCAGAGAGGGTGCTGTTTGGATCTGGCTATGTCCACTGACCCACGGCAGACTGGCAGGCATGGCGCAGTGCGGATCTGGCTGTGTCCACTCACCCACGGCAGACGGGCAGGCAGGGCGCAGTGCGGATCTGGCTGTGTCCACTCACCCACGGCAGACGGGCAGGCAGGGCGCAGTGCGGATCTGGCTGTGTCTACTCACCCACGGGAGACGGGCAGGCAAGCCGCAGTGTGGATCTGGCTGTGTCCAATCACCCACGGAAGACGGGCAGGCAGGGCGCAGTGTGGATCTGGCTGTGTCCAGTCACACACGAGAGACGGGAATGCAAGGCGCACTGTGGATCTGGCTGTGTCCACTCACCCACGGGTGATGGGCTGAAAAAGTGCCGTGTGGATCTGGCTATGTCCACTGACCCACAGCAGATGGGCAGGCAGGGCGCAGTGCGGATCTGGCTGTGTCCCCTCACTTACGGCAGATGGTCAGGCAGGGCGAAGTGCGGATCTGGCTGTGTCCCCTCACCCACGGCAGACGGGCAGGCAAGGCGCAGTGCGGATCAGGCTGTGACCCCTCACACACGGGAGACGGGCAGGCAAGGCGCACTGTGGATCGGGCTGTGTCCACTCACCCACGGGAGACGGGCAGAGAGGGTGCTGTGTAGATATGGTTAAGTCCACTGACCCACGGCAGACGGGCAGGCAGTGCGCAGTGGGGATTTGGCTGTGTCCACTCACCCACGGCAGACGATCAGGAAGGGCGCAGTGCGGATCTGGCTGTGTCCACTCACCCACGGCAGACGAGCAGGCAGGGCAGAGTGCGGATCTGGCTGTGTCCACTCGCCCACGGGAGACGGGCAGGAAGGACGCAGTGCGGATCTGGCTGTGTCCACTCACCCACGGGAAACGGGCAGGCAAGGCGCAGTGTGGATCTGGCTGTGTCCATTCACCCACGGGAGACGGGCAGAGAGGGTCCTGTGTGGATCTGGCTATGTCTACTGACCCATGGCAGACGGGCAGGCAGTGCGCAGTGTGGATCTGGCTGTATCCAAACACCCACGGCAGACGGGCAGGCAGGGCGCAGTGCGGATCTGGCTGTGTCCACTCAACCACGGCAGACGGTCAGGCAAGGCGCAGTGCGGATCTGGCTGTGTCGAATCACCCACGGCAGACGGGCTGGCATTGCGCAGTGCGGATATGGCTGTGTCCACTCACCCACGGGAGACGGGCATGCAGGGCGGAGTGCGGATCTGGCTGTGTCCACTCACGCACGGGAGACGGGCAGGCAAGGCGCAGTGTGGATCTGGCTGTGTCCACTCACCCACGGGAGACGGGCAGAGAGGGTGCTGTGTTGATCTGGCTATGTCCACTGACCCACTGCAGACGGGCAGGCAAGCCGCAGTGCGGATCTGGCTGTGTGCAATCACCCACAGCAGACGGGCAGGCAGGGCGCAGTGCGGATCTGGGTGTGTCCACTCACCCACGGGAGACGGGCAGGCAAGGCGCAGTGTGGATCTGGCTGTGTCCACTCACCCACGGTGGACGGCAGAGGGTGCTGTGTGAATCTGGCTATGTCCACGGACACACGGCAGACAGGCAGGCAGGGCGCAGCGCGGATCTGGCTGTGTCCACTCACACACGGGAGACGGGGAAGCAAGGCGCAGTGTGTATATGGCTGTGTCCACTCACCCACGGGAGACGGGCAGAGAGGGTGCTGTGTGGATCTGGCTATGTCCACTGACCCACGGCAGACTGGCAGGCATGGCGCAGTGCGGATCTGGCTGTGTCCACTCACCCACGGCAGACGGGCAGGCAGGGCGCAGTGCGGATCTGGCTGTGTCCACTCACCCACGGCAGACGGGCAGGCAGGGCGCAGTGCGGATCTGGCTGTGTCCACTCACCCACGGGAGACGGGCAGGCAAGCCGCAGTGTGGATCTGGCTGTGTCCACTCACCCACGGGAGACGGGCAGAGAGGGTGCTGTGTGCATCTGGCTATGTCCACTAACCCACGGCAGACGGGCAGGCAGGGCGCAGTGCGGATTTGGCTGTGTCCACTCACCCACGGGAGATGGGCAGAGACGGTGCTGTGTGGATCTGGCCATGTCCACTGACCCACGGAAGACGGGCAGGCAGGGCGCAGTACGGATCTGGCTGTGTCCACTCACCCACGGCAGGCGGTCAGGCAGGGCGTAGTGCGGATCTGGCTGTGTCCACTCACCCACAGGAGATGGGCAGAGACGGTGCTGTGTGGATCTGGCTGTGTCCACTCACCAACGGCAGACAGGCAGGCAGGGCGCAGTGCGGATCTGGCTGTGTCCTCTCACCCACGGCAGACGGTCAGGCAGGGCGCAGTGCGGATCTGGCTGTGTCCTCTCACCCACGGGAGACGGGCAGGCAGGGCGCAGTGCGGATCTGGCTGTGTCCAATCACCCATGGGAGACGGGCAGGCAGGGCGCAGTGCGGATTTGGCTGTGTCCACTCACCCACGGAAGACGGGCAGGCAAGGCACATTGTGGATCTGGCTGTGTCCACTCACCCAATGGAGACGGGCAGAGAGGGTGCTGTGTGGATCTGGCTATGTCCACTGACACACGGCAGACGGGCAGGCAGGGTGCAGTGAGGATCTGGCTGTGTCCGCTCACCCACGGCAGACGGTCAAGCAGGGCGCAGTGCGGATTTGTCTGTGTCCACTCACCCACGGCAGACGGGCAGGCAGGGCGCAGTGCGGATCTGGCTGTGTCCACTCACCCACGGGTGACGGGAAGGCAAGGCGCAGTGTGGATCTGGCTGTGTCCACAGACCCACGGGAGACGGGCAGAGAGGGTGCTGTGTGGATCTGACTATGTCCACTGACCCACGGCAGACGGGCAGGCAGGGCGCAGTGCCGATCTGTTGTGTCCAATCACCCACGGCAGACAAGTAGGCAGGGGGCAATGCGGATCTTGCTGTGTCCACTCACCCACGGGAGACGGGCAGGCAAGGCGCAGTGTGGATCTGGCTGTGTCCACTCACACACGGGACATGGGCAGAGAGGGTGCTGTGTGGATCTGGCTATGTCCACTGACCCACGGCAGACGGGCAGACAGGGCGCAGTGCGGATCTGGCTGTGTCCACTCACCCACGGCAGACGGTCAGGCAGGGCACAGTGAGGATCTGGCTGTGTCCACTCACCCACGGCAGACGGTCAGGCAGGGCGCAGTGCGGATCTGGGTGTGTCCACTCACGCACGGCAAACGGGTACACAGGGCGCAGTGCGGATCTGGCTGTGTCCACTCACCCACGGGAGACGGGCAGGCAAGGCGCACTGTGGATCTGGCTGTGTCCACTCTCCCACGGCACACGGGCAGGCAGGGCGCAGTGCGGATCTGGCTGTGTCCACTCACCCACAGGAGACGGGCAGGCAAGGCGCAGTGTGGATCTGGCTTTGTCCACTCACCCACGGGAGACGGGCAGAGAATGTGCTGTGCGGATATGGCTATGTCCACTGACCCACGGCAGACGGGCAGGCAGGGCGCAGTGCGGATTTGTCTGTGTCCACTCACCCACGGCAGACGGGCAGGCAGGGCGCAGTGCGGATCTGGCTGTGTCCACTCACCCACGGGTGACGGGAAGGCAAGGCGCAGTGTGGATCTGGCTGTGTCCACAGACCCACGGGAGACGGGCAGAGAGGGTGCTGTGTGGATCTGACTATGTCCACTGACCCACGGCAGACGGGCAGGCAGGGCGCAGTGCCGATCTGTTGTGTCCAATCACCCACGGCAGACAAGTAGGCAGGGGGCAATGCGGATCTTGCTGTGTCCACTCACCCACGGGAGACGGGCAGGCAAGGCGCAGTGTGGATCTGGCTGTGTCCACTCACACACGGGACATGGGCAGAGAGGGTGCTGTGTGGATCTGGCTATGTCCACTGACCCACGGCAGACGGGCAGACAGGGCGCAGTGCGGATCTGGCTGTGTCCACTCACCCACGGCAGACGGTCAGGCAGGGCACAGTGAGGATCTGGCTGTGTCCACTCACCCACGGCAGACGGTCAGGCAGGGCGCAGTGCGGATCTGGGTGTGTCCACTCACGCACGGCAAACGGGTACACAGGGCGCAGTGCGGATCTGGCTGTGTCCACTCACCCACGGGAGACGGGCAGGCAAGGCGCACTCTGGATCTGGCTGTGTCCACTCTCCCCCGGCACACGGGCAGGCAGGGCGCAGTGCGGATCTGGCTGTGTCCACTCACCCACAGGAGACGGGCAGGCAAGGCGCAGTGTGGATCTGGCTTTGTCCACTCACCCACGGGAGACGGGCAGAGAATGTGCTGTGCGGATATGGCTATGTCCACTGACCCACGGCAGACGGGCAGGCAGGGCGCAGTGCGGATCTGGCTGTGTCCACTCACCCAAGGCAGACGGGCAGGCAGGGCGCAGTGCGGATCTGGCTGTGTTCACTCACCCAAGGCAGACGGGCAGGCAGGGCGCAGTGCGGATCTGGCTGTGTCCACTCACCCACGGGAGACGATCAGGCAAGGCGCTGTGTGGATCTGGCTGTGTCCACTCACCCACGGGAGACGGGCAGGCAAGGCGCAGTGTGGATCTGGCTGTGTCCTCTCACCCATGGGAGACGGGCAGAGAGGGTGCTGTGTGGATCTGGCTATGTCCACTGACCCACGGCAGACGGGCAGGCAGGGCGCAGTGCGGATCTGGCTGTGTCCAGTAAACCACGGGAGACGGGAAGGCAAGGCGCAGTGTGGATCTGGCTGTGTCCACTCACCCACGGGAGACGGGCAGAGAGGGTGCTGTGTGGATCTGGCTATGTCCACTGACCAACGGCAGACGGGCAGGCTGGGCGCAGTTCGGATCTGGCTGTGTCCACTCACCCACGGCAGACGGGCCGGCAGGGCGCAGTGCGGATCTGGCTGTGTCCACTCACCCACGGGAGACGGGTAGGCAACACGCAGTGTGGATCTGGCTGTGTCCACTCACCCACTGGAGACGGGCAGAGAGGGTGCTGTGTGGATCTGGCTATGTCTACTGACCCACGGCAGATGGGCAGGCAGGGCGTAGTGCGGATCTGGCTGTGTCCACTGACCCACGGGAGACGGGCAGAGAGGGTGCTGTGTGGATCTGGCTATGTCCACTGACCCACGGCAGACGGGCAGGAAGGGCGCATTGTGGATCTTTCCGTGTCCACGCACCCACTGGAGATCGGCAGGAAGGGCTCATTGTGGATCTTGCCGTGTCCACGCACCCACTGGAGATGGGCAGGCAGGGCCCAGTGTGGATCTTGCCGTGTCCACACCCCCACGGTAGATGGGCCGGCAGGGCGCTGTGTGGAACTGGCTGTGTCCACTCACCCACGGGAGACGGGCAGGCAGGGCGCAGTGTGGATGTGGCTGTGTCCACTCACCCACGGGAGCCAGGCAGGCTGAGCGCCGAGTGGATCTTGCCGTGTCCACACACCCACGGGAGACGGGAAGGAAGGGTGCAGTGTGGATCTGGCTTGTCCAATCTCCAATGGGTGATGGGCAGGCAGGGCGCAGTGTGCAACTTGCTGTGTCCATGCATCCACTGGAGACGGGCAAGCTGGGCGCCGTGTGGATGTGTCTTTGTCCACTCACCCCTGGGAGACGGGCAGTCAGTGCACAGTCTGGAACTGGCTCTGTCCACTCACCCACGGCAGACGGGCAGACAGGGCTCTGTGTGGAACTGGCTGTGTCCACTCACCCACGGGAGATGTGCAGGTAGGGCGCAGTGTGGAACTGGCTGTGTCCACTCACCCATGGCAGACGGGCATGCAGGGCGCAGTATGAAAATGGCTGTGTCCCCACACCCAGGAGAGCCGGGCAGCAAGGCTCTGTGTGGAACTGGCTGTGTCCACTCACCCACGGGAGACGGGCAGGCAGGGCGCAGTGTCGATCTGGCTGTGTCCACTCACGCATGGGTGACGAGAAGGCAGAGCGCAGTGTGGAACTGGCTATATCCACACACCTACGGGAGACGGTCAGGCATGGTTCTGTGTGGATCTGGATGTGTCCACACACCCATGGAAGATGGGCAGGCAGGGCGCAGTGTGGATCTGGCTGTGTCCACTCACCCATGAGTGACGGGCAGGCTGGGCGTAGTGTGGGACTGGCTGTGACCATTCACCCATGGGAGACGGGCATGCAGGGCGCAGTATGGATGTGGCTGTGTCCACTCACTGATTGGAGACGGGCAAGCAAGGCTCTGTGTGGAAGTGGCTATGTCCACTCACTCATGGGAGAGGGGCAGGCAGGGCGCTGTGTGGATGTGGCTGTGTCCCCAAACCCAAGGGAGACGATCAGGCAGGGCGCAGTGTGGATGTGGCTGTTTCCACTCATCCACGGGAGACGGGCAGGCTGTGTGCCGTGTGCATCTGGCTGTGTCCACTCACCAACGGGATATGGGCAGGCAGGGCGCAGTGTGGATCTGGCTGTGTCCACCCACCCACGGTAGACGGGCAGTCAAGGCGCAGTGTGGATGTGGCTGTGTACACTCACCCATGGGAGACGGGTAGGCAGGGCGCAGTGTGGAACTTGCTGTGTCCACACGGCCACCGGAGACAGGCGGGCAGGGCGCAGTGTGGTTGTCACTGTGTCCACTCACCTACGGGATACGGACAGTCAGGGCGCAGTGTGGAACTGGCTGTGTGCACACACTCACGGGAGACGGGCATGCAGGGCGCAGTATGGATGTGGCTGTGTCCACTCACCGATGGGAGACGGGCAGGCAAGGCTCTGTGTGGAACTGGCTGTGTCCACTCACTCACGGGAGATGGGCAGGCAGGGCGCAGTGTGGATGTTGCTGTGTCCACAAACCCAAGGGAGACGGTCAGGCAGGGTGCAGTGTGGATGTGGCTGTGTCCACTCATCCACGGGAGACGGGAAGGCCTGGCGCCGTGTGTATGTTGCTGTGTCTACAAACCCAAGGAGACAGTCAGGCAGGGCGCAGTGTGGACATGGATGTTTCCAATCCCCCATTGGTGACAGGTAGGCAGGGCGCAGTGTGGACATGGCTGTTTCCACTCCCCCACGGGAGACAGGCAGGCAGGTCGCAGTGTGGATGTGGCTGTGTCCACTCACCCACGGGAGACGGGCAGGCAGGGCGCTGTGTGGATGTGGCTGTGTCCACTCACTCACGGGAGACGGGCAGGCAGGGCACAGTGTGGAACTGGCTGTGACCACTCACCCACGGGAGATGGGCAGTCAGGGCTCTTTGTAGAACTGGCTGTGTCCACTCACCCTCGTGAGATGGGCAGGCAGGGCGCAGTGTGGATCTTGCTGTGTCCACACACCAATGGGAGACGGGCAGGCCGTACGCTGTGTCGATCTCGGTTGTCCACGCACCTATGGGTGATGGTCTGGCAGGGTGCTGTGTGGATCTGGCCGTGTCCACACACCCACGGCAGAAGAGCAGGCAGGGCACAGTTTGGTACTTGCTGTGTCCACATACCCACTGGAGACTGGCAGGAAGGGCGCTGTGTGGACGTGGCTGTGTCCACTCACCCACGGGATACAGGTAGGCTGGGCAACGTGTGGATTGGTTGTTTCCACTCACCCACGGGAGACGGGTAGGCAGGGCACTGTGTGGAACTTGCTGTGTCCACACGCCCAGCGGAGACGGGCGGGCAGGACTTAGTGTGGATGTGGCTGTGTCCACTGACCCAGGGGAGACGGGCAGTCAGGGCACAGTGTGGAACTGGCTGTGTCCACACACCCAAGGGAGACTGGCATGCAGGGCGCCGTGTGTTTCTGGCTGTGTCTACTCACCCATGGGTGACGGGTAGGCAGGGCGCAGTGTGGAACTGGCTGTGTCCACACACCCACGGGAGACGGGCAGGCAGGGTTCTGTGTGGAACTGGCTGTGCCACAACCCATGGGAGATGGGCAGGCCGTGCGCTGTGTCGATATGGGTGTGTTCACACACCCATGGGAGACGGTCAGGCAGGGTGCTGTGTGGATCTGGCCGGGTCCACACAACCACGGGAGACGGGCAGGCAGGGCGATGTGTGGATCTGGCCATGTCCACAAACCCACGGAAGACGGACAGGCAGGGGGCAGTCTGGATGTGGCCATGTCCACCCACCCACGGTACACGGGCAGGCAGGGCGCAGTGTGGAAATGGCTGTGTCCACTCACCCACGGGAGACGGGCAGGCTGGGCGCTGTGTGGATGTGGCTGTCTCCACTCACACACGGGAGACGGGCATGTAGGGCGCAGTGTGTAACAGGCTGTGTCCACTTACCTACGGGAAACGGGGAGGCAGGGCACAGTGTGGATCTTGCCGTGTCCACACACCCACAGGAGACGGGCAGGCAGGGTGCAGTGTGGATGTGGCTGTGTCCACTCACCAACGGGAGACGGGCAGACAGGGCACATTCTGGAACTGGCTGTGTCCACGCACTCACAGGAGACATGCAGACAGGGCTCTGTGTGGAACTGGCTGTGTCCACTCACCCATGGGAGATGGGTAGGCAGGGTGCAGTGTGGATCTTGCTGTGTCCACTCACCCACGGGTGAAGGGCAGGCAGGGCGCTGTGTGGATCTGGCTGTTTCCACACACCAATGGGATATGTTCAGGCAGGGCACTGTGTTGATCTGGCTGTGTCCACACACCCAAGTGAGACGGGCAGGTAGGGCGCAGTGTGGATCTTGCATTGTCCACACACCCACGGGAGACGGGCACCAGTGGGCAGTGTGGAACTGGCTGTGTCCACTCACCCATGGGTGACTGGCAGACAGGGCGCAGTATGGAACTGGCTGTGTCCACACACACACGGGAGATGGGCAGGCAGGGCGCAGTGTGGATGTGGCTGTGTCCACTCACCAAAGGGAGACGGGCAGACAGGGCACATTCTGGAACTGGCTGTGTCCACTCACTCACAGGAGACGTGCAGACAGGGCTCTGTGTGGAACTGGCTGTGTCCACTCACCCACGGGAGACGGGCAGGCAGGGCGCAGTGTGGATCTTGCTGTGCCCACACTCCCATGGGAGACAGGCAGGCAGGGCGCAGTTTGGATCTGGCTGTGTCCACACACCCATGGGAGACTGGCAGGCAGGGCTCTGTGTGGTACTGGCTTGTCCACTTACTCACGGGAGACGGGCAGGCAGGCGCAGTATGGATGTGGCTGTGTCCAAAAACCCAAGGGAGACGGTCAGGCAAGGCGCAGTGTGGATGTGGCTGTGTCCACTCATCCACGGGAGATGGGAAGGCTGGGCGCCGTGTTGATCAGGCTGTGTCTACTCACCCACGGAGGACGGGCAGGCAGGGTGCAGTGTGGATCTGGCTGTGTCCACTCTCCCATGTGTGACAGGCAGGCAGGGCGAAGTGTGCAACTGGCTGTGTCCACACACCCAACGGACACGAGCAGGCAGGGCGCAGTGTGGATGTGCCTGTGTCCATTCACTCATGGGAGACGGTCAGGCAGGGCGCAGTTTGGATATTGCCATGTCCACACACACACGGGAGATGGGCAGGCAGTGCGCTGTGTGGAACTGGCTGTGTCCACACACCCACCAGAGATGGGCAGGCAGAGGGTACTGTGGATGTGGCTGTGTCCTCTCACCCATGGGAGACGGGCAGGCAGGGCGCAGTGTGGATCTGGCTGTGTCCACTCACCTACGGGAGACGGGCAGGCAGGGCGCAGTGTGGATCTTGCCGTATCCACACACATACGGGAGACGGGCAGGCAGGGCGCAGTGTGGATGTGGCTGTGTCCACTCACCCACGGGAGATGGGCAGACAGGCCACAGTCTGGAACTGGCTGTGTCCACTCACCCACGGGAGACGGGCAGACAGGGCTCTGTGTGGAACTGGCTGTGTCCACTCACCCACGGGAGACGGGCAGGCAGGGCACAGTGTGGATCTTGCTGTGTCCACACACCCATGGGAGACAGGCAGGTACGGCGCAGTGTGATTCTGGCAGTGTCCACTCACCCATGAGTGATGGACAGGCAGGGCACAGTGTGCAACTGGCTGTGTCCACACACCCACGGGAGACGGGCAGGTAGGGCGCAGTGTGGATTTGACTGTGTCCACTCACCCACGGGAGATGGGCAGGCAGGGTGCAGTGTGGATCTTGCCATGTCCATACATCCATGGGAGACAGGCTGGCAGGGCGCAGTGTGGATGTGGCCGAGTCCTCTCACCCACGAAGAGACAGGCAGGAGGGCGCAGTGTGGATCTTGCTGTGTCCACACACCCACCGGAGACGTCAGGTAGGGCGCTTTGTGGAACTGGCTGTGTCCACAGACCCATGAGAGACAGTGAAGCAGGGTACTGTGTGGATGTGGCTGTGTCCACTCACCCACGAGAGACGGGCAGGCTGTGTGCCGTGAGGATCTGGCTGTGTCCACTCACCCACGGGTGACGGGCAGGCAGGGCGCTGTGTGGATGTGGCTGTCTCCACTCACCCACGGGAGACGGGCATGTAGGGCGCAGTGTGTAACAGGCTGTGTCCACTTACCCACGGAAAACGGGGAGGCAGGGCACAGTGTGGATGTGGCTGTGTCCACTCACCAACGGGAGACGGGCCGACAGGGCACATTCTGGAACTGGCTGTGTCCACTCACTCACAGGAGACGTGCAGACAGGGCTCTGTGTGGAACTGGCTGTGTCCACTCACCCACGGGAGATGGGCAGGCAGGGCGCAGTGTGGATCTTGCTGTGTCCACACTCCCATGGGAGACTGGCAGGCACGGCGCAGTGTGGATCTGGCTGTGTCCACTCACCCATGGGAGACGAGCAGGCAGGGTGCAGTGTGGATTTGGCTGTGTCCACACACCCACGGGAGAAGGGCAGGCAGGGTTCAGTGTGGATCTTGCCGTGTCCACACATACACGGTAGACAGGCAGGCAGTGCACAGTGTGGAACTGGCTGTGTCCACTCACCCATGGGTGACGGGCAGACAGGTCGCAGCATGGAACTGGCTGTGTCCACACACCCACCGGAGACACGCAGGCAGGGCACAATGTAGATGTGGCTGTGTCCACACACCCACGGGAGACAGGCACGCTGGGCGCCGTGTGGATCTGGCTGTGTCCAAACACCCACGGTAGATGGGCAGGCAAGGCGCAATGTGGATGTGCCTGTGTCCACTCACCACGGGAGACGGGCAGGCAGGGCGCTGTGTGGATGTGGCTTTGTCCACACACCCACAGGAGAGGGCAGGCAAGGCACAGTGTGGATCTGGCTTTTCCACTCATCCAAGGGTGACTGGCAGGCAGGGCGCAGTGTGAAACTGTCTGTGTCCACTCAGCCACGGGAGACATACAGGAAGGTCACAGTGTGGAATGGCTATGTCCACTCACCCACAGGAGATGGGGAGGCAGGGCACAGTGTGGAGCTGGCTGTGTCCACTCACCGATGGGAGACGGATAGGCAGGGCGCAGTGTGGATCTTGCTGTGTCCACACACCGATGGGAGACGGGCAGGCACAGCGCAGTGTGAATGTGGCTGTGTCCACTCACCCACGGGTGACGGGCAGGCAGGGTGCAGTGTGGAAGTGGCTGTGTCCACTCACCCACGGGTGACGGGCAGGCAGGGCGCTGTGTGGATGTGGCTGTCTCCACTCACACACGGGAGACGGGCATGTAGGGCGCAGTGTCTAACAGGCTGTGTCCACTTACCTACGGGAACCGGGGAGGCAGGGCACAGTGTGGATCTTGCCGTGTCCACACACCCACAGGAGACGGGCAGGCAGGGTGCAGTGTGGATGTGGCTGTGTCCACTCACCAACGGGAGACGGGCAGACAGGGCACAATCTGGAACTGGCTGTGTCCACTCACTCACAGGAGACGTGCAGACAGGGCTCTGTGTGGAACTGGCTGTGTCCACTCACACACGGGAGATGGGCAGGCAGGGTGCAGTGTGGATCTTGCTGTGTCCACAATCCCATGGGAGACTGGCAGGCACGGCGCAGTGTGGATCTTGCTGTGTCCACATACCCACGGGTGAAGGGCAGGCAGGGCGCTGTGTGGATCTGGCTGTTTCCACACACCAATGGGATATGTTCAGGCAGGGCACTGTGTTGATCTGGCTGTGTCCACACACCCAAGTGAGACGGGCAGGTAGGGCGCAGTGTGGATCTTGCCTTGTCCACACACCCACGGGAGACGGGCACCAGTGGGCAGTGTGGAACTGGCTGTGTCCACTCACCCATGGGTGACTGGCAGGCAGGGCGCTGTGTGGATCTGGCCGTGTCCACACACCCACGGGAGACTGGCAGGCAGGGCGCAGTGTGGATGTGGCCGTGTCCACAAACCCACGGGAGACGGTCAGGTAGTGTGCTGTGTGGATCTGGCTGTCTCCACTCACCCACGGAAGACGAGCAAGCAGGGCGCTGTGTGGATCTGGCCATGTCCACACACCCACGGGAGACTGGCAGGCAGGGCGCAGTGTGGATGTGGCCGTGTCCACAAACCCACGGGAGACGGTCAGGTAGTGCGCTGTGTGGATCTGGCTGTCTCCACTCACCCACGGGAGACGGGCAGGCAGGGCGCTGTGTGGATCTGGCTCTGTCCACTCACCCATGGGAAACGGGCTAGCAGGGCATTTTGTGAATCTGGCCGTGTCCACATACCCACGGGAGATGGACATGCAGGGAGTAGTGTGGATGTGGCCGTGTCCACACACCCACAGGAGACGGGCAGGCAGTGCGCTGTGTGGATCTCGCTGTGTTCACTCACCCACGGGAGACGGGCATGCCGGGCGCTGTGTGGAACTGGCTGTGTCCACACACCCATGGGAGAAGGGCAGGCAAGGGGCTGTGTGGATGTGGCTATGTCAACTCACCCACGGGAGATGGGCAGGCTGGCAGCCATGTGGATTTGGCTGTGTCCACACACCCATGGGAGACGGGCAGGCAGGGCACTGTGTGGATATGGCTGTGTCCACACACCCACGGGAGATGGGCAGGAAGGGCGCTGTGTGGATGTGGCTGTGTCCACACACCCATGGGAGATGGGCCAGCAGGGCGCAGTGTGGAACTGGCTTTGTCCACTCACCCACCAGAGATGGCCAGGCTGGGCCCTGTGTAGAACTGCCTGTGTCCACACACCCACGGGAGACGGGCAGGCAGGGTGCATTGTGGATCTGGCTGTGTCCACTCACACACGGGAGACGGGCAGACAGGGCGCAGGGTGGATCTGGCTGTGTCCACTCACTCATGGGTGACGGGCAGGCAGGGCACACTCTGGAACTGGCTGTGTCCACACACACACCGGAGACGGGCAGGCAGGGCGCTGTGTGCATCTGGCTCTGTCCTTGCACCCAGGGGAGACGGGTAGTCAGGGCTCAGTGTGGATCTGGCTGTGTCCACTCACCCACGGTAGACGGGCAGCCAGGGCGCACTATGGATGTGGCTGTGTCCACTCACCCAAGGGAGAGAAGCAGGCAGGGCACTGTGTGGAACGGGCTGTGTCCACACACCCATGGGAGACGGTCAGGCAGGCCTCTGTGTGCATCTGGCTGTGTCCACTCACCCACGGGAGTCAGGCAGGCAAGGCGCTGTGTGGAACTGGATGTGTCCACACACCCATGGGAGACAGTCAGGCAGTGTGCTGTGTGGATGTGGCTGTGTCCACTCACCCACGGGTGAGGGGCAGGCAGGACGCCGTGTGGATCTGCCTGTGTCCACTCACCCATGGGTGATGGGCAGGCAGAGCTCTGTGTGGATCTGGCTGTGTCCACTCACCCACAGTAGACGGGCAGGCAGGGCGTAGGGTGGAACTGGCTGTGTCCACTCACCCATGGGAGACGGTAAGGCAGGGCGTTGTGTGGATCTGGCTGTGTCCACACACCCACGGAAGACGAGCAAGCAGGGCGCTGTGTGGATTGGCCGTGTCCACACACCCACGGGAGACTGGCAGGCAGGGCGCAGTGTGGATGTGGCCGTGTCCACAAACCCACGGGTGACGGTCAGGTAGTGCGCTGTGTGGATCTGGCTGTCTCCACTCACCCACGGGAGACGGGCAGGCAGGGCGCTGTGTGGATCTTGCTCTGTCCACTCACCCATGGGAAACGGGCAGGCAGGGCGTTTTGTGAATCTGGCCATGTCCACATACCCACGGGAGATGGGCAGGATGGGAGTAGTGTGGATGTGGCCGTGTCCACACACCCACGGAAGACGGGCAGGCAGTGCGCTGTGTTTATCTCGCTGTGTTCACTCACCCACGGGAGACGGGCATGCCGGGCGCTGTGTGGAACTGGCTGTGTCCACACACCCATGGGAGAAGGGCAGGCAAGGGGCTGTGTGGATGTGGCTATGTCAACTCACCAACAGGAGACGGGCAGGCTGGCAGCCGTGTGGATTTGGCTGTGTCCACACACCCATGGGAGACCGGCAGGCAGGGCGCTGTGTGGAACTGGCTGTCTCCACTCACCCAGGGGAGACGGGCAGGCAAGGCGGTGTGTGGATCTGGCTGTGTCCACACACCCACGGGGGACGGGCAGGCAGGGTGCTGTGTGGATTTGGCTGTGTCCACACACCCACGGGAGATGGGCAGGAAGGGCGCTGTGTGGATCTGGCTGTGTCCACTAACCCACGGGAGACGGGCAAGCAGGGCGCAGTGTGGATCTGGCTGTATCCACACACCCTTGGGAGACGGGCAGGCAGGGCGCTGTGTAGATCTGTCTGTGTCCACTCACCCATGGGAGACGGCCTGGCAGGGCGCAGTGTGGATCTCGCTGTGTCCACACACCCACGGGAGACGGGCATGCAGGGCGCTGTGTGGATCTGGCTGTGTCCACACACCCACCGGAGACGGGCAAGCAGGGCGCAGTGTGGATGTGGCCGTGTACACAAGCCCACGGGAGACGGGCGTGCAGGGCGCTGTTTGGTCTGGCTGTGTCCACTCACACATGGGAGAGGGTCAGGCAGGGTGCTGTGTGGATGTGGCAGTGTCCACTCACCCACGGATGATGGGCAGGCTGGATGCCGTGTGGATCTGGCTCTGTCCACTCACCCACGGGAGACGGGCAGGCAGGGCGCAGTGTTGACCTGGCTGTGTACACACACCCACCGGGGACGGGCAGGCAGGGCACTGGGTGGATTTGGCTGTGTCCACTCACCCACGGGAGATGGGCAGGCAGAGCGCTGGGTGGATCTGGCTCTGTCCACTCACCCACGGGAGATGGGCAGGCAGGGCGCTGTGTGGATCTGGCTGTGTACACACACCCACGGAAGATGGGCAGGCATGGTGCAGTGTGGATGTGGCTGTGTCCACTCACCCATGGGAGACGGGCAGGCATGGTGCAGTGTGGATGTGGCTGTGTCCACTCACCCTTGGGTGACGGTCATGCAGGGCGCAGTGTGGAAATTGCTGTGTCCACACACTCACCGGAGTCGGGCTAGCCATACGCAGTGTGGATGTGGCCGTGTCCACTCACCCACGGGAGATAGGCAGGAAGGCGCAGTGTGGAACTGGCTGTGTCCACACACCCACGGGAGACAGGAAGGCAGGGCGCAGTGTGGATCTGGCTGTGTCAACTCACCCATGGGAGACGGGTAGACAGGGCGCAGTGTGGATCTTGCCGTGTCCACAAACCCACGGGAGATGGGCAGGCAGGGTGTTGTGTGGATCTGGCTGTGTCCACACACCCATGGGAGACGGTCAGGCAGGGAATTGTGTGGATGTGGCCGTGTTCACACACCCACAGGAGAAATGCAGGCAGGGCGCTGTGTGGAACTGGCTGTGTCCACACACCCATGGGTGACGGGCAGGCAGGGGGCAGTGTGGAACTTGCTGTGTCCACACACCCACTGGAGACGGACAGGTAAGGCACTGTGTGGACATGGCTGTGTCCACTCACCCATGGGACATGGTCACGCAGGGCGCTGTGTGGACCTGGCTGTGTCCACTCACCCTCAGGAGACAGGCAGGCAGGGCGCTGTGTGGATCTGGGTGTGTCCACACACCCATGGGAGACAGGCAGGATGGGCGCCGTGTGGATCTGGCTGTGTCCACTCACCCATGGGAGATGGGCAGGCAGGGCGCTGTGTGGAACTGGCTGTGTACACACAGCAACCGGAGACAGGAGGGAAGTGCGCAGTGTGGATGTGGCTGTGTGGACTCACCCATGGGAGACTCAGGCAGGGCGCAGTGTGGATCTTGCTCTTTCCACTCACCACGGGAGGCGGGAAGGCAGGGTGCAGTGTGGAACTGATTGTGTCCACACTCCCAACGGTGACGGGCAGGCAGGGCGCAGGGTGGAAATTGCCGTGTCCACACACCCACCGGAGACGGACAGGTAGGGTGCTGTGCAGACGTGGCTGTTTCCACTCACCCACGGGAGATGGGCAGGAAGGGTGCTGTGTGGACGTGGCTGTGTCCACTCACCCACGGGAGACAGGCAGGCAGGGCAATGTGTGGATCTGGGTGTGTCCACACACCCACCGGAGACAGGCAGGCTGGGCCCCATGTGTATCTGGCTGTGTCCACTCACCCATGGGAGACGGGCAGGCAGGGTGCAGGGTGGGTCTTGCCGTGTCCACACACCCACGGGAGACGGGCAGGCAGGGTGCAGGGTGGGTCTTGCCATGTCCACACACCCACGGGAGACGGGCAGGCAGGGTGCAGGGTGGGTCTTGCCGTGTCCACAAAGCCACGGTAGACAGGCAGGCAGGCACAGTGTGGATCTGGCTGTGTCCTCTCACCCATGGATGACGGGCAGGCAGGGCGCAGTGTGGAACTGGCTGTGTCCACACACTCACCGGAGTCGGGCAAGCAGGACGCAGTGTGGATGTGGCCGTGTCCACACACCCACGGGAGATAGGCAAGAAGGAGCAGTGTGGAACTGGCTGTGTCCACACACTCACGGGAGACGGGAAGGCAGGGCGCAGTGTGGATCTGGCTGTGTCAACTTGCCCATGGGAGACGGGTAGTCAGGGCGCAGTGTGGATCTTGCCCTGTCCACAAACCCACGGGAGATGGGCAGTCAGGGTGTTGTGTGGATCTGGCTGTGTCCACACACCCATGGGAGATGGTCAGGCAGGGTATTGTGTGGATATGGCCGTGTCCACACACCCACGGGAAACAAGCAGGCAGGGCACTGTGAGGAACTGGCTGTGTCCACACACCCATGGGTGATGGGCAGGCAGGGGGCAGTGTGGAACTCGCTGTGTCCACACACCCACCGGAGACGGGCAGGTAAGGCACTGTGTGGACGTGGCTGTGTCCATTCACCCACGGGACATGGTCAGGCAGGGCGCTGTTTGGACGTGGCTGTGTCCACTCACCCTCAGGAGACAGGCAGGCAGGGCGCTGTGTGGATCTGGTTGTGTCCACACACCCAAGGGGGACAGGCAGGCTGGGCACCGTGTGGATCTGGCTGTGTCCACTCACCCACGGGAGACGGGCAGGCAGGGCACTGTGTGGAACTGGCTGTGTCCACACAGCAACCGGAGATGGGCAGGAACTGCGCAGTGTGGATGTGGCTGTGTCGACACACCCACGGGAGACGGGAGGCTGGGCGCAGTGTGAAACTGGCTGTGTCCACACACCCACGGGAGACAAGCAGGCAGGGCGCAGTGTGGATCTGGCTGTGTCCACTCACACATGGGTGACGGGCAGGCAGGGCGCAGTTTGGAACTGGCTGTGTCCACACACCCATCGGAGACGGGCAGGCAGGGCGCTGTGTGTATGTGGCTGTCTCCACTCACCCACGGAAGTTGGGCAGGCAGGGCGCAGTGTGTAACTTGCCGTGTCCATACTCGCATGGGAGACGGGCAGGCAGGGCGCAGTGCTGATGTGGCTGTGTCCACTCACCAACGGGAGACGGTCAGGTAGTGCACAGTGTGGAACTGGCCGTGTCCATACTCCCACGGGAGATGGGCAGGCAGGGCACAGTGTGGATGTGGCCCTGTCCACAACCCACGGGAGATGGGCAGGCAGGGTGCAGTGTGGATGTGGCCGTGTCCACACACCCATGGGTGACGGGCAGGCAGGGCACAGTGTGGAACTTGCTGTGTCCACACACCCACCAGAGACGGGAATGCAGGGCGCAGTGTGGATCTGTCTGTGTCTACTCACTCAGGGGAGACGAGCAGGCAGGGAGCTGTGTGGAACTGGCTGTGTCCACACACCCATGGGAGACGGGCTGGCAAGGCACTCTGTGGATCGGGCTGTGTCCACACACCTACGGCAGACGGGCAGGCAGGGCGCTGTTTGGATCTGGCTGTATCCACTAACCCACGGGAGACGGGCAGACAGGGCGCTGTGTAGATCTGTCTGTGCCCACTCACTCACGGGAGACGGTCTGGCAGGGTGCAGTGTGGATCATGCCATGTCCACACACCCACGGGAGACGGGCAGGCAGGGTGCAGGGTGGATCTGGCTTGTCCAATCTCCAATGGGTGACGGGCAGGCAGGGCGCAGTGTGGAACTGGCTGTTTCCACACACCCAAGGGATACGTTCAGGCAGGGCGCTGTGTGTATCTGGCTGTGTAAAAACACCCACGGGAGACGGGCAGGAACGTTGCTGTGTGGAACTTGATGCGTCCACACACCCACCGGAGGTGGGCAGGCAGGGCATAGTGTGGAACTGGCTGTGTCCACACACCCATGGGAGACTGTTAGGCAGGGTGCTGTGTGGATGTGGCTGTGTCCACTCACCCACCTGAGATGGGCAGGCTGGGCACCTTGTCGATCTGGCTGTGTCCACTCACCCACGGGAGACGGGCAGGCAGGTCGCAGTGTGGATGTGGCTGTGTCCACTCACCCTCGGGATATGGGCAGGCAGGGCACAGTGTGGATGTGGGAGTGTCCACCCACCCACGGGAGATGGGCAGACAGGGCACAGTCTGCAAATGGCTGTGTCCACTCACCCACGGGAGACGGGCAGACAGGGCTCCTTGTGGAACTGGCTGTGTCCACACACCCACGGGAGACGGGCGGGCAGGGCGCAGTGTGGAACTGGCAGTGTCTAATCACCGATGGGAGACGGGCGGGCCGGGCTCTGTGTGGAACTGGCTGTGTCCACTCACCCATCGGAGACAGGCAGGCAGGGCGAAGTGTGGAACTGGCTCTGTCCACTCACCCACGAAAGACGGGCAGGCAGGGCGCAGTGTGGAACTGGCTGTGTCCACAAACCAATGGGAGGCGGGCATGCAGGGCTCTTTGTGGAACTTTCTGTGTCCACACACGCACGGGACATGGGCAGACAGGGCACAGTGTGGAACTTGTGTATCCACTCACCCATGGGTGACGTGCAGGCTGGGCTATGTGTGGAACTGTCAGTGTCCACACTCCCACGGGGCACGGGCAGACAGGGAGCAGTGTGGAACTTGCTGTGTCCACACATCAAACAGAGACGGGTAGGCAGGGCGCTGTGTGGACGTGGCTGTGTCCACTCACCCACGGGAGAGGGGTAAGCTGAGCGCCGTGTGGATTTATTGTGTCCCCTCATCCACGGGAGACGGGTAGGCAGGGCGCTGTGTGGAACTTGTTGTGTCCACACACCCACCAGAGACAGGCGGGCAGGGCGCAGTGGATGTGACTGTGTAAACTCACCCATGGGAGACGGGCAGTCAGGGCGCAGTGTGGAACTGGCTGTGTACACACACCAAAGGGACACAGGCAGTCAGGGCGCGGTGTGGATCTAGCTGTGTCCACTCACCCATGGGAGACGGGCAGGCAGGGCTCTGTGTGGATCTGGCTGTGTCCACACACCCATGGGAGACGGGCAGGCCGTGCGATGTGTCGATCTGGGTGTGTCCACACACCCATGGGGGACGGTCAGAAAGGGTGCCAGACCTTTGGTCTGACACCTGACAGTCCAGATGCCACGCATGCCGCCGCGTGGCGGCGGTGTCACGGCTCGGGACAAGAGGAGGCCCCACGGTGCGGGCTGGGGCGCCTGGCACCGCGACGGGCGCTGAGGGTGGGGGTGACCCCCCTGACCGCCGCCGCGCTCCCAGAAAGGGGATAGAGCAAGTGGAAAAAAAAAAAAAAAGAAAAAAAAAGCCTACGGGACCGGTATTCCCAGGCGGTCTCCCATCCAAGTACTAACCAGGCCCGACCCTGCTTAGCTTCGGAGATCAGACGA
Organism: Microcebus murinus; assembly: GCF_040939455.1. NCBI lineage: Eukaryota > Metazoa > Chordata > Mammalia > Primates > Cheirogaleidae > Microcebus > Microcebus murinus. Next base: position 29,965,383 of record NC_134125.1, on the reverse strand, counting down.
GACCGGGCGCGTTCAGGCCAGCGTGGCCAGAGAGGGTGGAGGGCGCCCCTGCCCCGCTCAAGAAGCGGAGCCTCTCTGCGCTTCCCCTCGCCGGGCCTGTTGCGTTAGTCGGCCGGGTCCCGCGGGCTCCGCGGGACTGGGGAGAGGGGCGGGGCGGTGGGGGGGGCTGTACACACACACACACACACACACACACACACACACACAGAGATGGGCCTCCACGGCTGGACCCGCCAAGGTGGAGACCTTCCAGCCCCCCTCCTCTCCTCGCCTCCTTCACCTACCTGACCCCACCCCCAGCGCGCCGCCCCTGCTGACTGCGCATGCGCACGGGGCGCTCGACCTTTGCCCCCAGCCAGGGCCCGCCCTCCCCCACAAACCCTTTCAGCTGTGCCCCCCGCCCTGTGCGTGGGCTGCCGCCTATTCCCCAGGGCCAGGGCTGGGGCACAGCGCATGGGGGAGGGGAGCGAGTGTAGGGGCGTCTCTCGGGATGTGTCCCATGGGTGTGGTGGGGTGGGATGGGGTGGTTTGGGGGGCTCTGAAGAAATCAATCCCCTCCATCTCCTCCCTCTGGAAAACCCCCAAGCCCTTGGAGAACTGCCCGCACCGCTACCGTGGGGGCCGGGACCCTCCTCTGTGTCCTCCTGTGGCCCAGTCCAAGGGGCCTGGGCCTGGCCAGGGCTGCATTGGACCCCGACCACCCTGGCGTGTGGACTCGCTAGAAATCGGCGATTAGATATTGGATTCCAGCTTCATTGAGGTCATTTCACTAATGAGTGCACCGGAGTTTCCTAATCCATCTGTGAGGGTGGCAACTGAAAGAGAATTTTAAAGCTGACAGAATAGGCGAGGGAAGGCATAGGAGATTTCCACACCCAGCAAGGAAGACTTTCCCGAAATGGAAGAAAGAAACGAGCAAACAGAGACACCGGTAGCCCGCCCGGATCAGAGTCTGCCCCTGAGAGAAAGTACCCTGACCAGGTTCACCCGTGGGTGGTTGGCGAGCTAGCGGCATTCAGAAGAGCGAGGCCCGCAGTCTGTGCGGAAGACACCTGCACTCGGGTGTGTGTGGCAGCACAATTCACAAGCAGCTCCAGATGTTAAACCAAGGAGAAGCCAGGGAGTTCCCAACGCCCCAGGTGTCCTCAGCCCACGACCGGCTGCTGTGGGAATGCAAAGCCCAGCTCCTTGTCTCAGAGCGGGACAACCAGGAGGTGTGATGTACACCCCGGGGTTCCCAGGAGGATCAGGCTGAAGCTGGGACTTGGCCTCAAAGTGTCCCCTCGCCTGGCCACCCCCTTCCCCTTCCTGCTCCTCTACTCCTGGTGCCCCTCCATCCAGGGGCCAGACCTTAAAGAGTCACCGCAAGAGAATCCTGGTCCCAAAGGAGCCTTCTGGGGGACCCCTGCTGAGAGAGGTTGTGGGCATGGCCCGCTGGGGCTCTGCCCGACCCAGGGCTGAGAGATGCAACCTCCCAGCTCTGGGTCCCTGCAGGAAGTGTTGGCAAGCACAGGGCCAGTCCTCCAAAGGCCCAGGTGCAGGGAGCCCAGGCCAAGCAGCCTGTGGAAGAAGCCACATGCCTTGCCACCCCGGGAACAGGACTGCAGGTCACGGCCCCTCCCACATCCTCCTCCTCCTCCTCCTCCTCCCCCCCACCCTGACATGGCCCAGGGCTCAGAGACACCTCAGACTCTTGCTACCCAAAGTGCAAAGGGCATCAGTTGCTCCTCCAAACCCCCCGCCCAGCAGACCACGTTGTCCAGCCAGCCCCCGGGCCTCCCTGGGGTGCCCAACACAAAAGGGCAGACACCCACCGGACCCTCAATCTCAGTTTTCGGATGTTTTTGCCACTCTAAGGACCCGCGGGCCAGCTGGGCCTTCTGGCAGGACAGAGAGCCCCGGAATCCGACGTGGAGAGCTGCGTGTGGAGAGCTGCGTGTACGTCCCCATCAGGAGGCCGTCCCCACCTCCGCCGCTCTCCCCTCGCGGGGAGCGGCAGCCGCAGGGCCTCAGGGAAGACACCAGGCTGGGCCCCCACGGCACAGCGGGGGCACGTCCCCCACACGCGACTTAGGGATGGCTGCTCGAGACTGCTGCGTCCACCCTGCTGCCGGGTTTCTGGAGGGCTTCCTGGAAGCAGCGTCCACACCAAGCCCTTGGAAGGCCCAGGCGACGGGGGAGCCGGTCATGTAGGGGCCGAGGATGGTGACGGGCAAGGAGGAGCATGTCAGGCAGGGGCCGAAGACGGTGACGGTGACGGTGACGGGCAGGGTAGGAAGGAGCCGTTCAGGCAGGGGCCAAGGACGGTGACGGGCCTGGCTGGGGAGGAGTGTGTCAGGCAGGGGCACAGGAGACGGGCGGGGTAAGGGTTATGGTTACAGTTAGGGCACAATTCACAATCGCAAAGATGTGGAAGCGACCCGAGTGCCCATCCATCCAGGAGTGCATTAATAAAATCTGGCACGTGGACACCACGGAGTGCCATTCGGCTATGAGGAGCAGCGGTGAGAGGGCACCTCTCGTGTTCTCCCGGCCAGAGCTGGAACCCGTTCCAGTAAGCCAAGTGTCCCAAGAATGGACACACGAGCACCACGTGAGCGCGCTCACCACCAAATTGGTACGAACGGATGGACACCTAAGTGGACACAGAGGAATCACCTTCATCGGGTGGGTGTCGGGCGGGCGGGGGGAGGGGATGGGCATACACATCCATTAGGAATGGGGTGGGTGCGCACCGACTGGGGGATGGGCACACTTGAAGCTAATGACCGGAGGGGGGAGGCTGGGAGAGGGCAACGTACCCGACCTTAACATTGGTACCCCCACAGTACGCTGGAACAACATGAGAGGTAAATGAATAAGAACACAGGGGGGAGGGGGGCACGGGCAACACATGTCACCTGGATACTTGGACTCCCATCAACTGCTTGAAAAGAGAGAGAAAAGAAAATGCAATAATAGAGGTAAGAGACACGTTTTAAAAATAATGAATCCGAAGAGAAAAGTAAAAGGAGGCCTGTGGAGCAGGTCTGGGTGTGACTCCGGATCCCCCAACATCAGGTGCCACCACCAAAGATTCCTACGTGGAGCCCATAGAACCCCAAAAGCAACGGGACGAGTTCTGGTCACATACTCCCTCAAAATGACATCCTGGCCTTCTTCTGGAACTCCCTCCCCTCTCAGACTCTCAAGGTTTCCTCCAGCGTGTCGGTTCCCACAGACCAGACCTTTGGTCTGAGACCTGACAGTCCAGATGCCACGCATGCTGTCGCGTGGGGCGGTGTCGCGGCTTGGGACAAGAGGAGGCCCCACGGTGCGGGCTGGGGTGCCAGGCACCGCGGCGGGCGCTGAGGGTGGGGGTCACCCCCACCCCGGTCCGCCGCCACGCTCCCAGAAAGGGGACAGAACAAGAGGCAAAAAAAAAAAAGCAGCAGCAGCCTACCGCACCAGGTATTCCCAGGCGGTCTACATCCAAGTACTAACCAGGTCCGACCCTGCTTAGCTTCCGAGAACAGACGAGATCCTGTGCGTTCAGGGTGGTGTGGCCCAAGACGGTGGAGGGCGCCCCTGCCACGCTCAAGAAGCCGAGCCTCTCTGTGCTTCCCCGCTGCCTCCTCCCGCCCCAGGCCCCGCGCTGGGCCAGGACTGTTGAGTTTGCTGGCCGGGTCTGGCGGGCTCCGAGGGACAGGGGTGACGGGCGGGGCGGGGCGGGCCGGGGTGGGGAGCTGTCTCTCTATACACACCCACACACACTCACACTCACTCAACAAGATGCGATTCCACGGCTGGACTTGCCAAAGTGGAGACCTTCCAGCCCCCCTCCTCTCCTCGCCTGGCCTACTTCACCTACCAGCTGCCCAACCCCCAGTGTGTCCCTGCTGCTGCCACTGCTGACTGTGCATGCCAGGCTCTTGCCCTTTGACCCCAGCCAGGGGCCGCCCTCCCCCACAACCCCTTTCAGCTGCGCCCCCCCAGCCCTGTGGGTGGGCTGCCCCCTATTCCCCCAGACCAGGTCCTGGGCACAGTGCAAAAGGGAGGGGAGCGAGTGTATGGGGTGTCTCTCTCTCTCTCTCTCTCTCTCACTCTCTCTCTCTCTCTCTCTCTCTCTCTCTTGGGATGTGTCCCATGGGTGGGGTGGGGTGGCGTGGTTTGTGTGGCGCTGAAGAAATCAGTCCCCTCCATCTCCTACCTCTGGAAAACGCCCAAGCCCTTGGAGAACTGCCCGCACCGCTACCGTGGGGGCCGGGACCCTCCTCTGTGTCCTCCTGTGGCCCAGCCCAAGGGGCCTGGGCCTGGCCGGGGCTGCATTGGACCCCGACCACCCCGGGGTGTGCACTTGCTAAAAATCGGCGATTAGATATTGGATTGGAGCTTCATTGAGGTCATTTCACTAAGGAGTACAACGGAAAGAGTTTCCTAATCCATCTGTGAGGGTGGCAACTGAAAGAGAATTTTAAAGCTGACAGAATAGGAGAGGGAAGGCATAGGAGATTTCCACACCCAGTAAGGAAGCCTTTCCCGAAATGGAAGAAAGAAAGGAGCAAACAGAGACACCGGTAGCCCGCCCAGATCAGAGTCTGCCCCTGAGAGAAAGTACCCTGACCAGGTTCACCCGTGGGTGGGTGGCGAGCTAGCGGCATTCAGAAGAGCGAGGCCCGCAGTCTGTGCAGAAGACACCTGCACTCCGGTGTGTGTGGCGGCACGATTCACAAGCAGCTCCAAATGGTACCAGAAAGAGAAGCCAGGGAGTTCCTGATGCCCCAGATGTCCTCAGCCCAGTACTGGCTGCTATGGGAACGCGAAGCCCGGCTCCTGGTCTCAGAGCGGGACTGCCAGGAGGTGTGATGTACAGTCCGGGGGGTGCCCAGGAGGATGAGGCTGAAGCTGGGACTTGGCCTCAAAGTGTTCCCTCGCATGGGCAGCCCCTTCCGCTTCCTGCTCCTCTGCTCCTGGTGCCCCTCCATCCAGGGGCCAGACCTCAAAAATCACCCGCAGGAGAATCCTGGTCCCAAAGGAGCTTTCTGGGGGACCCGTGCTGAGAGAGGTTGTGGGCATGGCCCGCTGGGGCTCTGCCCGACCCAGGGCTGGGAGATGCAACCTCCCAGCTCTGGGTCCCTGCAGGAAGTGTCGGCAAGAACAGGGCCGTTCCTGCAAAGGCCCAGGTGCAGGGAGCCCAGGCCGAGCAGCCTGTGGAAGAAGCCTCCAGGGCTCAGAGACACCTCAGACACTGCTACCAAAGTCCTAAGGGCATCACTTGCTCCTCCAAAGCCTCTGAGCAGACCGCGCTGTCCAGCCAGCCCCTGGGCCTCCCTGGGGTGCCCAGCACAAAAGTGCAGACACCCACCGGACTCGCAATATCAATTTGAGGATGTTTCTGCCACCCTGAGGACCCGCAGGCCAGCTGGGACTCCGGGCAGGATAGAGAGCCCCGGAATCCGACGTGGAGAGCTGCGTGTACGTCCCCATCAGGAGGCGGCCCCCACCTCCATGGCAAGGCTCTCCCCTTGCGGGGAGCGGCAGCCACAGGGCATCAGGGAAGACACCAGGCTGGGCCCCCGCGGCACAGCCAGGGCACGTCCCCCGCATGCGAGTCGTCGCGACCGCCCTGCTGCCGGGTTCCTGGAGGGCTTCCTGGAAGCAGCGTCCACACCAAGCCCTTGGAAGGCCCAGGCGACGGAGGAGCCCGTCAGGCAGGGGCCGAGGACGGTGACGGTGACGGGCCGGGCGGGAAGGAGCAGGCAGGGGCAGAGGAGACGGGCTGGGTAAGGGTTAGGGTTATAGTCTGGGCACAATTCACAATCGCAAAGATGTGGAAGCGACCCGAGTGACCATCGATCCACGGGTGCATTAATAAAATGTGGCACGTGGACACCACGGAGTGCCGTTCAGCTATGAGGAACAGCGGTGAGAGGGCACCTCTCGTGTTCTCCCGGCCAGAGCTGGAACCCGTTCCAGTGAGCCAAGTGTCCCAAGAATGGACACACGAGCACCACGTGCGTGCGCTCGCCAGCAAATTGGTAGGAACCAATGGACACCTAAGTGGACACAGAGGGATGGCTTTCATCGAGTGGGTGTCGGGCGGGCGTGGGGAGGGGATGGGCATGCACATCCATTAGGAATGGGGTGGGTGCGCACCAACCGGGGCATGGGCGCACTTGAAGCTCTGACCCCACCCGAGGGGGGGGCGGGGAAAGGGCGATGCACCTGTGGACGGAAAAAATCCAAGCCCTGAAATATTTGAAAGAAGTTTATTTTGAGCCAAATTTGAGGACCATGACCTGGAGCCACTCTCAAGAAGCCTTGAGCAAGTGGGCTCGCTGTAGCTGGGTTACAGTTTAGTTTTATATATTTTTAGAGAGACAAAGGTTATAGGCAAGGTCACAAATCAATACATGAGAGGCATACATTGGTTTGGCCCAAAAAGGTGGGACATCTCGAAGCGGGGGCTTACAGGTTATAGGTGGGTTTAAAGATTCTTTGGCTGGCAATTGGCTGAGAGGGTTAGACTTTATCTAGAAGACCAGAAAGGATATGCTTACTTTAAGATAAGGTTGTGGGCACTCTGGGAGGTCCAGACAGGAGGACATTTTAAATTTACAATAGGCACCTGCTAAGATGTTTTAAGATGCTTTAAATTTAAGTATAGGCGCCTGCTAGGATACTCAGTTAAGACATTTTAGATTTATGATAGGCATCTGCCAGGATGCTTGAGTTAAGACAGGGGCTTCTTATCTTTTAGGTGATGTTAATGCCATACCAGAATCAGGTCAGGAAGTAAACCACTGCTTCGTTTGGTTAACAAAAGCCGCTTTGTGGGAATTTACCATTTGTCAGCCTAACCCTGCTGGCCTCCTTACCATTTGCCAGCCTAACCTAGCTGGCCTCCTTAGGAAGGAGTTTTTAGCAAAAAATTAGAGTTTAGTCCTCAGTTCCCCCTGTTGGCCAAAGATCATTCCATGGAATGCATGTGTAGGCCAACAACCAGCATGAGGTCTTAGGGCGCTAGGAAGGCTCAAATTTAGAGTTGTCTATCTGGTCCCACGGTGCTAGGAAGGCTCATTCCTAGAGTTGCCTATCTGGTCCCATGGTGCTGTAGAATAGGCCATGTTGTATCTTAGGGGAGGGACTTGACTCTACTTGATTTAGTAGCCAATTGTTAAAAGGGGCCAGATAGAGTCAGGCCTCGGGCTTAGTCTAAAAACACGTCTTGGACCAGATCTATTTTGCAAGCTATCATGATCTGGGCCTTTGATTGATTTTTTTTTTCCTTTTTCTGTATCTGGTATAGCATTTACAAGAAACATATAATAATATGGCAATGAGTGTCATAAAAGTACTAAACAGAAGGTGCCCAAGAAAGTCATAGGTAGAATCAGAAGGTAGCAAGCAGCCTAACCAGCCAAAAAATCCTCTGCATGCATCATCATATTTTTTAATCAGACTTATAATATGTTTATCTTTTTTATCAACAGTCAATTGAACTTTATGGTAAATTTTATTTGAGGATTGTAAAACTGATACCAATTTGGAGTCTAATAAGTTTAATTTTTCCTCTGGCCAATTAGTCTCCATAGGTATAACATCCTGAGGAGGGTATAAATTGAATTTGAGAAACATTTGATCTTTAATATTTAAATTATTATAGGACTTGTTTACAGTTAGCAAATTTATTTTTCTCACCACCTTTGTGTTACACCATATACTAGTATTTAGGAGGGCAAAGGAGGCTTTGTTACAAAAGAAATATAATTCTATAATGTCATTTTGTTTTTTCTCCCAGCAAAATCGGCCCTTTTTCATATACCAGATGTTATGTTCTATGGGGGTGGATACTAGGGGCCAAATCTGGGAGAAATCAGGGTTTTAAGTGTTTTGAGGGCATAGCCATTTTCCTTTTTTATTTTTACAATCTGAGAGGGAAATGGGATGCCAGGTGTTTTTATCAGCTAAAATAGCCCATCGACTTTTTATGGGGAGTATTTTGGTATTATTGACAATGGTTTTAATGCCAGCTAGTTGACTACAGGATATTGTTGAGCCTCATTTAACTTTGGTGCCAGAATTTTTAAAATATAATGTTTAAGATTACATCTACCATCTAAAAATTTTTATAGATTTGGGGAACCATATATTTTCCATAGGTGCCTAGACTGAGCCTTAGCACTGAGTATTGTAGGCCATTGTTTTATAGCCACTTTAGATTCTATTTGTAATAACATGGATATGAGTCCTTGTTGGGTCAGAGCACATGCTCGCTCCCACCTCTGGGTTTGGGCGTATGTCTTTAGGGTTTGTCTGGTCTCTTCTATCTACTTTATTAGAGCTGCATTATCTTTTAGGGCAGCTTTCCATCCCTTTTCTTTTTTTTGGAACAGCATTTTTTTTATGTGGCCTATTTTTGAGAGGGAATCTTTTTTTAGGGAATGTCTCTCCTCATTAGCTGCGAATTTAGCTTGCCCCAATATACCTAACCCAGCTCCAATTTTTTCCGTGAGATGGCGTTTTAGTCTTTTGGATGGCCAATTTTGGTGTATCCACCAGGAATGCTGTTGCCATTGTATACTAATGGCCTCAGTGCAATTTGGATAAATAGAGTTAACCCAGAACCGCTGGGTATCCCAGACAATTGTCAGATGGGTGGAGGTTACTCCTAAGTATGCCTTTGTCTGAGTGTGCCATAAGGCTTTTCAGAGGCGCCCTTGTCTTAGGGTGGAATTTGTACTGTCAGGGACTTCTGTCCACCAACTGACTCCCATAAATAGTTTTTTATGGGCAGTGTCAGTGTGGTTGGTGCTGGACAAGGGCATCCAGCCACAAGCACAGGGCTGGTGGTTGTCTGGGCAGCTTATGCTGTGACAGTTTACACAGGAAGCTGCTAGGTTTCTCCCATCATACCCAGGCAGTTGTCTGAGTTTGTCATCACCAATGTCTATTGTGACGCAGTATTTTATCTGATTAGATCTCCTCAATAATCGTCCTGAGGCATTATTTGGTAAATATTTCTGCAGGGCATTATACTTGGTTAAGGCTTTATAATAGAGGTACCCTGCAAAGGAGGCCCCTCTAGGGAGATTTACAGTGGAACTGTTTCATTCAGTGGCCTTCATTTCATCCTGATCTATGTCATACCAAATGATATGATTTTTACCGGCAGGGAAGGTAGTGAGATTTGCAGGAAGCCAGGAAAAATCTTTAGGTTTAAAGAGAACAGGAGTGTGGGGTAGGCAGATAGGGGAAATTATGGGAAGGAGGATGATCAGGTGAAATATTTTTTTAATCTTAACAAGGAAATTTATAACCATATCCATTTAGAAAGTTATACCAAGGGAGATTTTACAAATCCCAAACAACCTCTTGGGGGTCTTGGTTAAGGCATTTAGGGTTTGCAGCAATATACTCTATAGCAAATAAAGTAAGAATGAGAGTTATTTTAGGGTTTATGAGGACTGGCCTGGTCCAATGTCTTGGGAAGACTGTCCGCTTCAGTTGTTGCTTTGGACGTCGCTTTGGAGGCCGATTGAGACTCAGATGTTTTCTGAAGTCGTAGGCGGGTGTCAGAGATTAATTTAGAAGTCCAGGTGTGGTCGGGAGCGTGGTCAGGCACTCGTTTTAGATGTGAGACATGAATCCAAGAGGCGACCCCCTTTAATTTTGCAGCACAAGAGTTAGTTAAGAGTACCTGGTAAGGTCCTTTTCAGCGAGGTTGTAAGGAGTCTTTGAGTTGGTGCCTTTTCCAATAAACAAAGTCACTTGGCTGTAATCCATGATCCTTGGGGTCTTTAGCTCCCGTAAGCTCACTGTGGAAAGACTCTGTTACCATTTTTGCATTATTTGTTAGAGCTTTAAGTAGTCCCTGACAATAATGTAGTATTTCTCCTTTAAGTAAGGCTGGCTCATATAAGCCCTCGTCCAGCCTCATAGGTCTCCCTGTTATTATTTTATAAGGTGATAGACAGTGCTTCCCAAAGGGAGAGGATCTAAGGTTAAGCAAAACCAGTGGGAGGGCTTTCGGCCAGGGGAGGTTAAAGGCCTCAGTTAATTTAGCTGATTGAGTTTTTATTGTGCCATTTGTTTGTTTTACCAACCCAGACGACTGAGGATGATAGGCACAATGGAAATGTTGTATTATGGGCCAAATTTTGCAGATGGATTGGATAATTTGTCCTGTAAAGTGAGTTCCACGATCACTGTGTAACTCAGAAGGGATTTCCCAAACTGGAATGATTTTTTCCAGCAGTATTTTGCCTACTGTTAAGGCAGTAGCCCTCCGACAAGGAAATGCTTCTACCCAATGGGAGAACATGCAAACCAGGACCAATACATATTTGTAATTCTGGGATGGTGGCATCTGGATAAAATCCAGTTGCCAAACTTTAAATGGTCCTGCAGGCAAAGGAAAGTGGCCTTGGGAGCCATGCAAAGGCTTGCCAGGGTTATGTTCTGGACATATAGTACAACGAAAATATACCTTTTGGGCTATTGTGGGGGATGGTTTTTAGAAATATTGTTTTTTTCATAATATCATTTTTTCAGGGGCCCAGTGAGTCATTTTATGAATGAATTGAAGGAGAGGAAATTGTGCACCTAAAGGAACTATAGGTTTTTTGTTGGGACCCAGCCACAACTCCCTATTTGGGTCAAATACACCTCCCTTTTGCTGCCAGATTTGTTTTTTTTAGGGGTTGATGCCTATTGGTACTGTAAAAGAATGTTAGTGAGAGTGTCGGTGGGTCGGAAGGGGCATTCTCGTACAGGACAGGTCATCTTTCCTAGGGCAGCATTCTTTGCTGCAGCATCAGCTAGATTGTTTCCCTTAGCTATTTTAGTGTTATCTTTGGAATGCCCAGGAATTTTTATGATTGCCAGTTGTTTAGGCATTTGAATTGCTTTTAATAGCTCTGAGACTTGGTGCCCATTTCTTATAGGTTGTCCAGATGAGGTAAGAAATCCTCTCTGTTTCCATAGCATGCCAAAATCATGGGCTATTTTAAAGGCATAGCGGCTATCAGTGTATATATTAGCTACCTTCCCTTCAGCCAAAATATAAGCTCTAGTTAATTCTATTAATTTAGCCATTTGGGCTGATTTTACTCCTTTGAGTTGGGCGCTTTTTATTATGTCTACCGTGGAAGTGACAGCATATCCCGCCTGATAATGTCCCTGATGGTCCTTTAAATAAGAACCAAATTAACTCAGCATTCTCGATAGGAGTTTCCTGCAAATCTGCTCTAGGAGAGAGTAAGATATCAGTTAGTAGACTGCAGTCATGTTTTTCCTCTTGCTCACCTGGAAGAGGGAGAAGAGTTGCAGGGTTAAGAATATTGCAGCGCTTCATAGTGATGTTAGGGGCAGGAAGCAAAAGCACTTTATAGGCGACTTACAGAATAGTGTTGAGTGTGGTGAGAGTTTAGGAGAGATTCCACAGAATGAGGGGCATAAATTATTAGTGGGGACCCCAGGACAAATTTCTCAATTTTTTTATATAAAATGGCTGCAGCTGATATGGCTCTCATATAAGGGGGGGTGTCCTTTTGCTACTGGGTCTAACTGTTGGCTGAAATAACCAACTGGCCTGTGACTGTCGCCATGCTTTTGAGTTAATACTCCAAGCGCATTTCCATCTACTTCATGTATAAAAAGGAAAAAAGGAAGGCTATAGTTTGGGTGTCCTAAAGCAGGTGCCTGGGTAAGAGCCTGTTTTAAATCCTCTATATATTGCTTTTCACTTTCCCCCCAGCAAATTGGGTCTGGTTGGTGATGCTTTAGTTTTTTGTATAAGGGCTGGGCCATTAATGAGTAGTTTGGAATCCAACTTCTGCAGTAGCCTGTTAGCCCTAAGAACCCTCTTAACTGTTTTTTTGTTTTGGGCAAAGGAAAGGCCATGATGGCAGAGATTCTTTTGGGGTTTATAAGAAGTCCCTTTGGGAAAATTGTGTGCCCTAAGTATTTAACTTGGGGGAGCCTAAATTGTAATTTATCTCTGGACACTTTGTGTCCCTTTAAGGCAAGCTGTTGCAGCAGGTATATAGTGTCTTCTCTGCATTCACTCAGGGAGGGTGAACACAACAGCAAATCATCCACATACTGAATCAGAGTAGATTCATTTTGGAATACAATATCATCTAAATCTGCCTTTAATATTTGAGAAAAATATGTAGGATTTTCAGAGTAACCCTGGGGCAAGACTGTCCATGTATACTGGCGATTTTCCCAAGTGAAGGCAAAAAGATATTGACTATCCTGATCTACAGGTAGGCTAAAGAAAGCACTGCATAAGTCAATGACAGAGAAGTGGCTGGCAGTGATAGGAATATTGGACAGTAAGGTGTGGGGGTTAGGGACGACAGGATGCCTCGGAACCACTGTTTTATTTATGGCTCTTAGGTCCTGAACAAACCGCCAGCCTTTCCCATTTGGTTTTCTGACTGGGAGGATTGGTGTGTTACAAGGGCTGGTGCAGGGTATTGTGAGTCCTTTATCTAAGTAGTCCTGAATGATTGGCTTGATTCCTAGTAAGGCTTCAGGCCTAAGGGGGTATTGTTTAATGTTTGGCAGGGGTTTAGACTCATCTATGGTGATCTCTATGGGAACTGCTGACTCAATTCGTCCAATATCCATGGAAGAGTTTGCCCATAGAGAATCTGGTATTTTGGATAAGAAAGGCTCTAAGTCCCCCTGTTCAAAATCTCCATTAACCTCAGCAAGCATGATACTGCATGTAGGGTTTTGTAAGTCTTCTGTGTCTCCCAAATTGAGAATCATCTCTCCCTTCTGTGAAAATGAGATGTGGGCATTATGGGTCTCTAAGAAATCCCGTCCCAGCAGGTGTATAGGAGCACTATCTATTAAAAGGAAAACATGCTGTCCTATAAGCTCTCCCAATTGATATTGGAGTGGATCAGATTTAAAGGCAACAATTGGGGAGTTTGATACCCCTACCATTTGAATTTTTACTTTACTTTGAGGGAGAGGGTTTTTAATTAAGGTAGGGTTGAGGACTGACAGCGTGGCACCAGTGTCCACAAGGGCTCTGGTGTCTTTTTTTTTTTTTTTTTTTTTTTTTTGAGACAGAGTCTCGCTTTGTTGCCCAGGCTAGAGTGAGTGCCTTGGCGTCAGCCTAGCTCACAGCAACCTCAAACTCCTGGGCTCGAGCGATCCTTCTGCCTCAGCCTCCCGAGTAGCTGGGACTACAGGCATGTGCCACCATGCCCGGCTAATTTTTTATATATATATCAGTTGGCCAATTAATTTCTTTCTATTTATAGTAGAGACGGGGTCTCGCTCTTGCTCAGGCTGGTTTTGAACTCCTGACCTTGAGCAATCCGCCCGCCTCGGCCTCCCAAGAGCTAGGATTACAGGCATGAGCCACAGCGCCCGGCCTGGTGTCTTTTTTATTTATGGATATTTCTATTTCCCCTAGAGTGTTTGTTAGAAGTAAGGGGAAAACCCTCTCTATTCCCTCGGAGCCTCCCTATTCTGGTTTTAAAGTTTCTTTGGTGCCTCCCTCTAAGGCCTTTTGCTCCTTTTGTGCAAGCACCCATTTAAGTTTTTTACAATCTTTTTTAAGGTGTCCCTTTTTTTTGCAGTAATAATAAATCACTTTCTCGGTGGCCAGCTGCGATCTCTGCAGGGGACGGAACCCCTCCGACCTTTTGACTTGGTTACTAAGTTGCTTTAGCTGTAAACTCATAATCTTGGAGGCCGTTTTCTTTTGCTTCTTAACTATTGTTTGTGACAACTGGCTGCTAGTGGGCAGAGAAGCCCAGGCCACATTATTTTTTTTTATCAGGGTTACTAATTTGTCGTCTAAGCCTTGTACAAATCCAGAATTTAGTAAAGTGTCACTTTTACCATGCTCAAAATTTTTAGGAGGTATCCCTGAATATTGTTTGAATGTTTTCTTAAACCTGTTATAAAAGTCAGGTATGGTTTTATTTGGGCGTATTTTACATTGTTGCACTTTTGCCCAATCTATAACTTTAGGGAAAATCTGTGGTAAGTTTTTATAGAGGCGGTCACAGAGCTCCCTGCATTTTTTTTTTATTTGCATCTATTTTATCAAAATCTTTTAAAGGTTGTTTTTAACCTGCTACCCTGAACCATTTTTTAGCTTTGTTTTTGGGGACTAGTAACTCAATTAGCTGATACAGGTCAGAGAAACCTGGATCATAGGTCTTAAGTGTTAATTGGAATTCTCTGGCAAACCCGAGGGGGTCTTGAGTTGGATCAGGGAACCCAGACACCAGAGCCTTTAACTCTGTCTTGGTCCAGGGTGTATATAATATATTAGGGTCCCCTCTCCCAGTGGGTTTTATTTTAAAGGGAGCAACAACTATTTTATCTTCTTTTTTAGCTATTTTTGATCCTTTTACAGCTCGAGGCGAAGGAATAGGGGAAGGAGGGGGGAAAATGAAATCATCAGGATAAGGAAATTTAGAGAACAGAGGGTTAGGGGGAGCAGAAGGAGAGACAATTTTTGGAGCGTTCCTGATTTTAGAAGCGGCTTCTGCTAGTTTCTTTAATTCTGAGACAGTCTCAAGTATTTTTTTATTAACTTCCTGGAGGGAGGCAAGTTTATCATTCTCTCTTTTGGATGATTCCAAGTGCCAGCAATAGTATGATTTTTATTTATTTTTCTTAATTTGAGAACCTAGTTTTTTTAGTTTAGCGCGCAAGAAAACCAATTTGGGAATATTGAAAGTTCCCCATTTTGGAAACCTCAGACCTAGGTCATCTTTAGTAAGATCTTTCCATTTATATAAATACTTGCAAGTAGAGGCGCCATAATTATTAAACATAAAATCAGCTGGGGTGCCTGAAGAGGTCGTTCTTTTTGCCTTTTCTCATTTTTACATAATTTGTTTCCCATTTTTTTTTTTTTTTAAGAAGGAACCGAACTGTGGTCTAGGGTTTGGTGTAGTGGATCAGAGTGTGCTGCTTGTGGGTGGGGCTCCTCAGTGCTTCACCACTGATTCGGTCCCACCCTCTTATGTGTCCCAGTTTCTCTCTTTGGGGGTCTAGTACCTCTGAGAGGGCTCAAAATGCCGAGTGATCAGCTCTTATGCGCGTTTTCTGGACGAGCCTTTTTTTAAATTAATTTGTTGGGCGGTTCCCTGTGGGGCTACTCGCGCCTCGGGGAATCGCCCCAGGCAACTCCCAATCAGGGCTCTGGTCACCCAGGGCTACCTTAGGTCTGGGAGGAGTAAGCTGCCCCTTATCTTTGGAGCTGAGAAACTCAGTCTCTCATTTATCTATGAATAGGACAGTTGGGTTCCTTATGCAAATATGCAGACAAGCCAATCGAAATTGGTCTTTGAGAGGAAAAAGGCAGCAGAGAAAGCCCTTCAGAGTGCACTTTTACATCAAATTAGGGTCCCAAACAACAATTTTTAGGAAGAGAATAGACAGCTCAGAATAAACTGGGACCTTTGACCAAGAGTGGGAGGTCCGGATCTCAGGAGGACTTACCGGTTCCCACCGGAGGAGCGGCTCGAAGTCGGAAGGGCTTCAATGGGCCCGTGCTGATACCTTAGCTCCGGGTTCGGGCGACTCCTTCAGGGGTCCCGAGTCTTCTCTGAGATCCTGCCGACTACGCCAAAATTGTGGACGGAAAAAATCCAAGCCCTGAAATATTTGAAAGAAGTTTATTCTGAGCCAAATTTGAGGACCATGACCCGGAGCCACTCTCAAGAAGCCTTGAGCAAGTGGGCTCGCTGTAGCTGGGTTACAGTTCAGTTTTATATATTTTTAGAGAGACAAAGGTTACAGGCAAGGTCACAAATCAATACATGAGAGGCATACATTGGTTTGGCCCAAAAAGGTGGGACATCTCGAAGCGGGGGCTTACAGGTTATAGGTGGGTTTAAAGATTCTTTGGCTGGCAATTGGCTGAGAGGGTTGGACTTTATCTAGAAGACCAGAAAGGATATGCTTACTTTAATTTTTTTTTTTTTTTGAGACAGAGTCTCACTTTGTTGCCCAGGCTAGAGTGAGTGCCGTGGCATCAGCCTGGCTCACAGCAACCTCAATCTCCGGGGCTCAGCGATCCTACTGCCTCAGCCTCCCGAGTAGCTGGGACTACAGGCATGTGCCACCATGCCCGGCTAATTTTTTGTATATTTTTAGTTGGTCAATTAATTTCTTTCTATTTTTGGTAGAGACGGGGTCTCGCTCAGGCTGGTTTCGAACTCCTGACCTTGAGCAATCCGCCCCCCTCGGCCTCCCAAAGTGCTAGGATTACAGGCCTGAGCCACCATGCGCGGCAGGATATGCTTACTTTAAGATAAGGTTGTGGGCACTCTGGGAGGTCCAGACAGGAGGACATTTTAAATTTACAATAGGCGCCTGCTAGGATGTTTTAAGATGCTTTAAATTAAAGAATACGCGCCTGCTAGGATGCTCAGTTATGACATTTTAGATTTATGATAGGCATCTGCCAGGATGCTGGAGTTAAGACAGGGGCTTCTTATCTGTTAGGTGATGTTAATGCCATACCAGCATCAGGTCAGGAAGTAAACCACTGCTTCATTTGGTTAACAAAAGCCGCCTTGTGGGAATTTACCATTTGCCAGCCTAACCCAGCTGGCCTCCTTAGGAAGGAGTTTTTAGCAAAAAATTAGAGTTTAGTCCTCACACCCGACCTTAACATTGGTACCCCCACAGTACGCTGGGGGAAAATGAGAAATAAATGAATCAGAAAACAGGGGGGAGGGAGGCACGGGCAGTACATGTCACCTCAATACTTGTACTCCCATAATCTGCTTGAAAAGAGAGAGAAAAGGAAATGCAACAATAGAGATAAGAGACACTTTTTAAGAAAATGAATCCGAAAAGAAATGTAAAATGGGGCCTGTCCAGCAGCTCTGGGTGTGACTCCGGATCCCCCAACATCAGGTGCCACCACCAAAGATTCCTACAGTGTAGCCCATAGAACTCCCAAAGCAACGGGACGAGTTCTGGTCACATACTTGCTCAAAATGACATCCTGGGAATTCTTCTGCGACTCCCTCCCCTCTCAGACTCTCAAGGTTCTCAAGGTTTCCTCCAGCATGTCGGTCCCACACACCAGAGCTTTGGTCTGACACCTGACAGTAGAGATGGCACGCATGCTGCCACGTGGCGGTGGTGTCACGGCTCGGGACAAGAGGAGGCCCCACGGCGCCGGGTAGGGCGCCAGGCACCGCGGCGGGCACTGAGGGTGGGGGTGATCCGCCGAACCGCCGCCCCACTCCCAGAAAGGGGACAGAACAAGAGGCAAAAAGGAAAAAAAAAAAGCCTATGGCACCCGGTATTCCCAGGCGGTCTCCCATCCAAGTACTGACCAGGCCCGATGCTGCTTAGCTTCGGAGATCAGACGAGATCCGGCGCGTTCAGGGCGGCGTGGCCGGAGACGGCAGAGGGAGCCCCTGCCCCGCTCAAGAAGCCGAGCCTCTCTGCGCTTCCCCGCCGCCGCCTCCGGCCCCAGGCCCCGCGCCGGGCTGGGCCTGTTGAGTTCACTGGCCGGGTCTGGCGGGCTCCGCGGGACTGGGGTGACGGGCAGGGCGGGGCGGGCAGGGAGAGCCGGGCCGGGGTGGGGGGCTGTCTCTCTACACACACACACACACTCACACTCACTCACTCACAGAAGACGCGCCTCCAAGGCTAGACCCGCCAAGGTGGAGACCTTCCAGCCCCCCTCCTCTCCTCGCCTCCCCTCCTTCACCTACCCGTCCCCCACCCCCAGCGCGCCGCCACTGCTGACTGCGCACGCGCACGCGGGGCTCTCGACCTTTGCCCCCAGCCAGGGGCCGCCCTCCCCCACAACCCCTTTCAGCTGAGCCCCCCGCCCTGTGTGTGGGCTGCCGCCTATTCCCCAGGGCCAGGGCTGGGGCACAGCACATGGGGGAGGGGAGCGAGTGTAGGGGCGTCTCCCTCTCGGGATGTGTCCCATGGGTGGGGTGGGGTGGGGTGGGGTGGCGTGGTTTGTGGGGTGCTGAAGAAATCAGTCCCCTCCATCTCCTACCTCTGGAAAACGCCCAAGGCCATGGAGAACTGCTGGCACCGCTACCTTGGGGGCCGGACCCTCCTCTGTGTCCTCCTGTGGCCCAGTCCAAGTGGCCTGGGCCTGGCTGGGGCTGCATTGGACCCCGACCACCCTGGCGTGTGGACTCGCGAAAAATCGGCGATTAGATATTGGATTCCAGCTTCATTGAGGTCATTTCACTAATGAGTGCACCGGGAAGAGTTTCCTAATCCACCTGTGAGGGTGGCAACGGAAGGAGAATTTTAAAGCTGACAGAATAGGCGAGGAAAGGCATAGGAGATTTCCACACCCAGTAAGGAAGTCTTTCCCGAAATGGAAGAAAGAAACGAGCAAACAGAGACACCGGTAGCCCGCCCGGGTCAGAGTCTGCTCCTTAGAGAAAGTACCCTGACCAGGTTCACCCGTGGGTGGGTGGCGAGCTAGCGGCATTCAGAAGAGCAAGGCCCGCAGTCTGTGCAGAAGACACCTGCACTCGGGCGTGTGTGGCGGCACGATTCACAAGCAGCTCCAAATGGTACCACAAAGAGAAGCCAGGGAGTTCCCGACGCCCCAGGTCTCCTCAGCCCAGGACTGGCTGCTGTGGGAACATGAAGCCCGGCTCCCAGTCTCAGAGCGGGACAACCAGGAGGTGTGATGTACACCCCGGGGTTCCCAGGAGGATCAGGCTGAAGCTGGGACTTGGCCTCAAAGTGTCCCCTCGCATGGCCACGCCCTTCCCCTTCCTGCTCCACTACTCCTGGTGCCCCTCCATCCAGGGGCCAGACCTTACAGAGTCACCCGCAAGAGAATCCTGGTCCCAAAGGAGCCTTCTGGGGGACCCCTGCTGAGAGAGGTTGTGGGCATGGCCCGCTGGGGCTCTGCCCGACCCAGGGCTGAGAGATGCAACCTCCCAGCTCTGGGTCCCTGCAGGAAGTGTTGGCAAGCACAGGGCCAGTCCCCCAAAGGCCCAGGTGCAGGGAGCCCAGGCCAAGCAGCCTGTGGAAGAAGCCACGTGCCATGCCACCCTGGGAACACAACTGCAGGTCACAGCCCCTCCCACCTCCTCCTCCTCCTCCTCCTCCCCCCCACCCCGACATGGCGCAGGGCTCAGAGACACCTCAGACACTTTCTACCCAAAGTCCAAAGGACATCAGTTGCTCCTCCAAACCCCCACCCCTGCCCAGCGGACAGCGTTGTCCAGCCAGCCCCTGGGCCTCCCTGGGGTGCCCGCCACAAAAGTGCAGAAACCCACCGGACCGTCAATCTCAGTTTTCGGATGTTGTTGCCACTCTAAGGACCTGCAGGCCAGCTGGGGCTTCTGGCAGAAAGAGAGCCCCGGAATCCAACGTGGAGAGCTGGGTGTACGTCCCCATGAGGAGGCGGTCCCCACCTCCCCAGCTCTCCCCTTGCGGGGAGCGGCAGCCGCGGGGCCTCAGAGAAGACACCAGGCTGGGCCCCCGCCACACAGCGGGAGCACGTCCCCCGCAGGCCACTTAGCTAAGGCGGCCAGTGGACAGTTGGGTTGCGCGAGACGCTGGGGCAGCCCTGCTACCGGGTTCCTGGGAGGGCGTCCTGGAACCAGCGTCCACACCAAGCCCTTGGAAGGCCCAGGCGATGGAGGAGCCCCATCAGGCAGGGGCAGAGGACGGTGACAGGTGACAGGCCAGGCGGGAAGGAGTCAGTCAGGCAGGGGTCGAGGAGGAGACGGGCTGGGTAAGGGTTAGGGTTAGAGTCAGGGCACAAGTCACAATCGCAAAGACCTGGAAGCGACCCGAGTGCCCATCGACCCACGAGTGCATAAATAAAATGTGGCGTGTGGACACCACGCAGTGCTATTCGGCTATGAGGAGCAGCGGTGAGAGGGCACCTCTTGTGGTTCTCCTGGCCAGAGCTGGAACCCGTTCCAGTAAGCCAAGTATCCCAAGAATGGACACACGAGCACCACGTGCTCGCGCTCACCGGCAAATTGGTATGAACCGATGGACACTTAAGTGGACACAGAGGAATCACCTTCATCGGATGGGCGTCGGGCGGGCGGGGGGAGGGGATGGGCATACACATCCATTAGGGATGGGGTGGGTGCGCACCGACTGGGGGATGGGCGCACTTGAAGCTCTGACCCGAGGGGGGAGGCTGGGAGAGGGCAACGTACCCGACCTTAACACTGGTACCCCCACAATACGCTGGAACAACATGAGAGGTAAATGAATAAGAACACAGGGGGGAGGGGGGCACGGGCAACACATGTCACCTGAATACTTGTACTCCCATCATCTGCTTGAAAAGAGAGAGAAAAGAAAATGCAATAATAGAGATAGGAGACACTTTTTAAAAATAATGAATCCGAAGAGAAAAGTAAAAGGAGGCCTGTGGAGCAGGTCTGGGTGTGACTCCGGATCCCCCAACATCAGGTGCCACCACCAAAGATTCCTACGTGGAGCCCATAGAACCCCAAAAGCAACGGGACGAGTTCTGGTCACATACTCCCTCAAAATGACATCCTGGCCTTCTTCTGGAACTCCCTCCCCTCTCAGACTCTCAAGGTTTCCTCCAGCGTGTCGGTTCCCACAGACCAGACCTTCGGTCTCACACCTGACAGTTCAGATGCCACGCATGCTGCCCTGTGGTGGCGATGTCACGGCTTGGGACAAGAGGAGGCCCCACGGTGCGGGCGGGGGCGCCAGGCACCGCGGCGGGCGCTGAGGGTGGAGGTTACCTTCACCCCGGGCCGCCGCTGCGCTCCCAGAAAGGGGACAGAACAAGAGGCAAAAAAAAAAAAAAAAAAAAAAGCCTACGGCACCCGGTATTCCCAGGCGGTCTCCCATCCAAGTACCAACCAGGCCCGACCCTGCTTAGCTTCGGAGAACAGACGAGATCCGGCGCGTTCAGGGTGGCGTGGCCCTAGACGGCGGAGGGCGCCCCTGCCACGCTCAAGAAGCCGAGCCTCTCTGCGCTTCCCCGCCGCCTCCTCCCGCCCCAGGCCCCGCGCCGGGCCGGGACTGTTGAGTTCGCCGGCCGGGTCCGGCGGGCTCCGAGGGACAGGGGTGACGGACGGGGCGGGGCGGGCCGGGGTGGGGGGCTGTCTCTCTATACACACACACACATACTCACAGTCACTCACACTCACAGAAGATGCACCTCCACGGCTGGACTGGCCAAGGTGGAGACCTTCCAGCCCCCCTCCTCTCCTCGCCTGGCCTCCTTCACCTACCCGCTGCCCACCCCCAGCGAGTCTCCGCCGCTGCCACCACCGCCTCTGCTGCCGCCACTGACTGCGCACGCGCGGGGCGCTCGCCCTTTGACCCCAGCCAGGGGCCGCCCTCTCCCACAACCCCTTTCACCTGTGCCCCCCCGCCCCCCGCCCTGTGCGTGGGCTGCTGCGTATTCCCCCAGGCCAGGGCTGGGGCACAGCGCAAGGGGGAGGGGAGCGAGTGTATGGGGCGTCTCCCTCTCGGGATGTGTCCCATGGGTGGGGTGGGATGGCGTGGTTTGTGGTGAAGACTGAACTCTAATTTTTTGCTAAAAACTCCTTCCTAAGGAGGCCAGCAGGGTTAGGCTGACAAACAATAAATTCCCACAAAGCGGCTTTTGTTAACCAAACGAAGCAGTGGTTTACCCCCTGACCTGATTCTGGTATGGCATTAACATCACCTAAAAGATAAGAAGCCCCTGTCTTAACTCAAGCATCCTGGCAGATGCCTATCATAAATCTAAAATGTCTTAACTGAGCATCCTAGCAGGCGCCTATTGTAAATTTAAAATGTCCTCCTGTCTGGACCTCCCAGAGTGCCCACAACCCTATCTTAAAATAAGCATATCCTTTCTGGTCTTCTAGATAAAGTCTAACCCTCTCAGCCAATTGCCAGCCAAAGAATCTTTAAACCCACCTATAACCTGTAAGCCCCCGCTTCGAGATGTCCCACCTTTTTGGGCCAAACCAATGTATACCTCTCATGTATTAATTTGTGACCTTGCCTGTAACCTTTGTCTCTCTGAAAATGTATAAAACTGAACTGTAACCCAGCTACAGCGAGCCCACTTGCTCAAGGCTTCTTGAGAGTGGCTCCGGGTCATGGTCCTCAAATTTGGCTCAGAATAAACTTCTTTCAAATATTTCAGGGCTTGGATTTTTTCCGTCCACAATTTTGGCGTAGTCGGCAGGATCTCAGAGAAGACTCGGGACCCCCGAAGGAGTCGCCCGAACCCGGAGCTAAGGTACCAGCACGGGCCCATTGAAGCCCTTCCGACTTCGAGCCGCTCCTCCGGCGGGAACCGGTAAGTCCTCCTGAGATCCGGACCTCCCACTCTTGGTCGAAGGTCCCAGTTTATTCTGAGCTGTCTGTTCTCTTCCTAGGAATTGTTGTTTGGGATCCTAATTTGATGTGAAAGTGCACTCTGAAGGGCTTTCTCTGCTGCCTTATTCCTCTTGAAGACCAATTTCGATTGGCTTGTCTGCATATTTGCATAAGGAACCCAACTGTCCTATTCATAGATAAATGAGAGACTGAGTTTCTCAGCTCCGAAGATAAGGGGCAGCTTACTCCTCCCAGACCTAAGGTAGCCCTGGGTGACCAGAGCCCTGATTGGGAGTTGCCTGGGGCGATTCCCCGAGGCGCGAGTAGCCCCACAGGGAACCCCCCAACAAATTAATTAAAAAAAAAAGGCTTGTCCAGGAAACGCGCATAAGAGCTGATCACTCGGCGTTTTGAGCCCTCTCGGAGGTACTAGACCCCCGAAGAGAGAAACTGGGACACGTAAGAGGGTGGGACCGACTCAGTGGTGAAACACTGAGGAGCCCCACCCACAAGCAGCACACTCTGATCCACTACACCAAACCCTAGACCACAGTTCGGTTCCTTCTTAAAAAAAAAAAAAAAAAAAAATGGGAAACAAATTATGTAAAAATGAGGAAAGGCAAGAAGAACGACCTCCTTCAGGCACCCCAGCTGGTTTTATGTTTGATAATTATGACGCCTCTACTTGCAAGTATTTGTATAAATGGGAAGATCTTACTAAAGATGACCTAGGTCTGAGGTTTCCAAAATGGGGAACTTTTAATATTCCCAAATTGGTTTTCTTGCGCGCTAAACTAGAGAAACTAGGTTCTCGAATTAAAGAAAATGAATGGGAATCATACTATTGCTGGCACTTGGAATCGTCCAAAAGAGGGAATGATAAACTTGCCTCCCTCCAGGAAGTTAATAAGAAAATACTTGAGACTGTCTCAGAATTAAAGAAACTAGCAAAAGCCGCTTCTGAAATCAGGAACGCTCCAAAAACTGTCTCTCCTTCTGCTCCCCCTAACCCTCTGTTCTCTGAATTTCCTTATCCTGATGATTTCATTTTCCCCCCTCCTTCCCCTATTCCTTCGCCTCAAGCTGTAAAAGGATCGGGAATAGCTAGAGGAGAAGATAAAATAGTTGTTGCTCCCTTTAAAATAAAACCCACTGAGAGAGGGGACCCTAATATATTGTATACACCCTGGACCAAGACAGAGTTAAAGGCTCTGGTGTCTGGGTTCCCTGATCCAACTCAAGACCCCCTTGGGTTTGCCAGAGAATTCCAATTAACACTTAAGACCTATGATCCAGGTTTTTCTGACCTGTATCAGCTAATTGAGTTACTAGTCCCCAAGAACAAAGCTGAAGAATGGTTCAGGGTAGCAGGTTGGAAACAACCTTTAGAAGATTTTGATAAAATAGATGCAAATGGAAGGGAAAAATGCAGGGAGCTCTGTGACCGCCTCTGTGAAAACTTACCACAGATTTTCCCTAAAGTTATAGATTGGGCAAAAGTGCAACAATGTAAAATACGCCCAAATGAAACCATACCTGACTTTTATACCAGGTTTGAAAAAACATTCAAACAATATTCAGGGATACCTCCTAAAAATTTTGAGCATGGTAAAAGTGACACTTTACTAAATTCTGGATTTATACAAGGCTTAGACGACGAATTAGTGACCCTGGTAAAGAGAAATAATGTGGCCTGGGCGTCCCTGCCCACTAGCAACCTAGTCATCCTAGCTGACCAGTTGTCACAGACAATAGTTAAGAAGCAAAAAGAAACAGCCTCCAAGATTATGAGTTTACAGCTAAAGCAACTTAGTAACCAAGTCAAAAGGTCAGAGGGGTTCCGTCCCCTGCAGAGATCGCAGCTGGCCACAGAGGAAGTGATTTGTTATTACTGCAAAAAGAAGGGACACCTTAAAAAAGATTGTAAGAAACTTAAATGGGTGCTTGCACAAAAAGAGCAGAAGGCCTTAGAGGAAGGCACCAAAGGAACTTTAAAACCAGAATAGGGAGGCTCCGAGGGAATAGAGAGGGTTTTCCCCTTACTTCTAACAAACACTCTAGGGGAAATAGAAATATCCATAAATGGGGAAGACACCAGAGCCCTTGTGGACACTGGTGCCACGCTGTCAGTCCTCAACCCTACCTTAATTAAAAACCCTCTCCCTCGGAGTAAAGTAAAAATTCAAATGGTAGGGGTATCAAACTCCCCAATTGTTGCCTTTAAATCTGATCCACTCCAATTTCAATTGGGAGAGCTTATAGGACAGCATGTTTTCCTTTTAGTAGATAGTGCTCCTATACACCTGCTGGGACGGGATTTCCTAGAGACCCATAATGCCCACATCTCATTTTCACAGAAGGGAGAGATGATTCTCAATTTGGGAGACACAGAAGACTTACAAAACCCTACATGCAGTATCATGCTTGCTAAGGTTAATGGAGATTTTGAACAGGGGGACTTAGAGCCTTTCTTATCCAAAATACCAGATTCTCTATGGGCAAACTCTTCCACGGATATTGGACGAATTGAGTCAGCAGTTCCCATAGAGATCACCATAGATGAGTCTAAGCCCCTGCCAAACATTAAACAATACCCCCTTAGGCCTGAAGCCTTACTAGGAATCAAGCCAATCATTCAGGACTACTTAGATAAAGGACTCATAATACCCTGCACCAGCCCTTGTAACACACCAATCCTCCCAGTCAAAAAACCAAATGGGAAAGGCTGGCGGTTTGTTCAGGACCTAAGAGCCATAAATAAAACTGTGGTTCCGAGGCATCCCGTCGTCCCTAACCCCCACACCTTACTGTCCAATATTCCTATCACTGCCAGCCACTTCTCTGTCATTGACTTATGCAGTGCTTTCTTTAGCATACCTGTAGATCAGGATAGTCAATATCTTTTTGCCTTCACTTGGGAAAATCGCCAGTATACATGGACAGTCTTGCCCCAGGGTTACTCTGAAAGTCCTACATATTTTTCTCAAATATTAAAGGCAGATTTAAATGATATTGTATTCCAAAATGAATCTACTCTGATTCAGTATGTGGATGATTTGCTGTTGTGTTCACCCTCCCTGAGTGAATGCAGAGAAGACACTATATACCTGCTGCAACAGCTTGCCTTGAAGGGACACAAAGTGTCCAGAGATAAATTACAATTTTGTCTCCCCCAAGTTAAATACTTAGGGCACACAATTTCCCCAAAGGGACTTCTTATAAACCCCAAAAGAATCTCTGCCATCATGGCCTTTCCTTTGCCCAAAACAAAAAAACAGTTAAGAGGGTTCTTAGGGCTAACAGGCTACTGCAGAAGTTGGATTCCAAACTACTCATTAATGGCCCAGCCCTTATACAAGAAACTAAAGCATCACCAACCAAATCCAATTTGCTGGGGGGAAAGTGAAAAGCAATATATAGAGGATTTAAAACAGGCTCTTACCCAGGCACCTGCTTTAGGACACCCCAACTATAGCCTTCCTTTTTTCCTTTTTGTACATAAAGTAGATGGAAATGCGCTTAGAGTATTAACTCAAAAGCATGGCGACAGTCACAGGCCAGTTGGTTATTTCAGCCAACAGTTAGACCCAGTAGCAAAAGGACACCCCCCTTGTATGAGAGCTATATCAGCTGCAGCCATTTTATGTAAAAAAAATTGAGGAATTTGTCCTGGGGTCCCCACTAATAATTTATGCCCCTCATTCTGTGGAATCTCTCCTAAACTCTCACCACACTCAACACTATTCTGTAAGTCGCCTTGCCTCCTATGAAGTGCTTTTGCTTTCTGCCCCTAACATCACTTTGAAGCGCTGCAATATTCTTAACCCTGCAACTCTTCTCCCTCTTCCAGGTGAGCAAGAAGAAAAACATGACTGCAGTCTACTAACTGATATCTTACTCTCTCCTCGAGCAAATTTGCAGGAAACTCCTATCGAGAATGCTGAGTTAATTTGGTTTACAGATGGTTCTTATTTAAAGGACCATCAGGGACATTATCAGGCGGGATATGCTGTCACTTCCACAGTAGACATAATAGAAAGCGCCCAACTCAAAGGAGTAAAATCAGCCCAAATGGCTGAATTAATAGCATTAACTAGAGCTTGTATTTTGGCTGAAGGGAAGGTAGCTAATATATACACTGATAGCCGCTATGCTTTTAGCATAGCCCATGATTTTGGCATGCTATGAAAACAGAGAGGATTTCTTACCTCATCTGGACAACCTATAAGAAATGGGCACCAAGTCTCAGAGCTATTAAAAGCAATTCAAATGCCTAAACAACTGGCAATCATAAAAATTCCTGGGCATTCCAAAGATAACACTGAAGAAGCTAAGAGAAACAATCTAGCTGATGCTGCAGCAAAAAATGCTGCCCTAGGAAAGATGACCTGTCCTGTACGAGAATGCCCCTTCCGACCCACCGACACTCTTACTAACATTCTTTTACAGTACCAACAGGCATCAAC
This sequence comes from Microcebus murinus, assembly GCF_040939455.1. NCBI lineage: Eukaryota > Metazoa > Chordata > Mammalia > Primates > Cheirogaleidae > Microcebus > Microcebus murinus. Next base: position 29,938,621 of record NC_134125.1, on the reverse strand, counting down.
CCCTGAAGAGAAACAAATCTGGCAGCAAAAGGGAGGTGTATTTGACCCAAATAGGGAGTTGTGGCTGGGTCCCAACAAAAAACCTATAGTTCCTTTAGGTGCACAATTTCCTCTCCTTCAATTCATTCATGAAATGACTCACTGGGCCCCTGAGAAAATGATATTATGGGGAAAACAATATTTCTAGAAACCATCCCCCACAATAGCCCAAAAGGTATATTTTCGTTGTACTATATGTCCAAAACATAACCCTGGCAAGCCTTTGCATGGCTCCCAAGGCCACTTTCCTTTGCCTGCAAGACCATTTGAAGTTTGGCAACTGGATTTTATCCAGATGCCACCATCCCAGAATTACAAATATGTATTGGTCCTGGTTTGCATGTTCTCCCACTGGGTAGAAGCATTTCCTTGTCGGAGGGCTACTGCCTTAACAGTAGGCAAAATACTGCTAGAAAGAATCATTCCAGTTTGGGGAATCCCTTCTGAGTTACACAGTGATCGTGGAACTCACTTTACTGGACAAATTATCCAATCCATCTGCAAAATTTGGCCCATAATACAACATTTCCATTGTGCCTATCATCCTCAGTCGTCTGGGTTGGTAGAACGAACAAATGGCACAATAAAAACTCAATTAGCTAAATTAACTGAGGCCTTTAACCTCCCCTGGCCGAAAGCCCTCCCACTGGTTTTGCTTAACCTTAGATCCTCTCCCTTTGGGAAGCACTGTCTATCACCTTATGAAATAATAACAGGGAGACCTATGAGGCTGGACGAGGGTTTATATGAGCCAGCCTTACTTAAAAAAAAAATACTACATTATTGTCAGGGACTACTTAAAGCTCTAACAAATAATGCAAAAATGGTAACAGAGTCTTTCCACAGTGAGCTTACGGGAGCTAAAGACCCCAAGGATCATGGATTACAGCCAAGTGACTTTGTTTATTGGAAAAGGCACCAACTCAAAGACTCCTTACAACCTCGCTGAAAAGGACCTTACCAGGTACTCTTAACTAACTCTTGTGCTGCAAAATTAAAGGGGGTCGCCTCTTAGATTCATGTCTCACATCTAAAACGAGTGCCTGACCACGCTCCCGACCACACCTGGACTTCTAAATTAATCTCTGACACCCGCCTACGACTTCAAAAAACATCTGAGTCTCAACCAGCCTCCAAAGCAACGTCCAAAGCAACAACTAAAGCGGACACTCTTCTCAAGACATTGGACCAGGCCAGTCCTTATAAACCCTAAAATAACTCTTATTCTTACTTTACTTGCTATAGAATATATTGCTGCAAACCCTGAATGCCTTAACCAAGACCCCCAAGAGGTTGTTTGGGATTTGTAGAATCTCCCTTGGTATAACTTTCTAAATGAATATGGTTATGAATTTCCTTGTTAAGATTAGAAAAATATTTCACTTGATCATCCTCCTTCCCATAATTTCCCCTATCTGCCTACCCCACACTCCTGTTCTCTTTAAACCTAAAGATTTTTCCTGGCTTCCTGCAAACCTCACTACCTTCCCTGCCAGTAGAAATCATATCATTTGGTATGACATAGATCAGGATGAAATGAAGGCCACTGAATGGAACAGTTCCACTGTAAATCTCCCTAGAGGGGCCCCCTTTGCAGGGTACCTCTATTATAAAGCCTTAACCAAGTATAATGCCCTGCAAGAATATTTACCGAATAATGCCTCAGGACGATTATTAAAGAGATCTAATCAGGTAGAATACTGCGTCACAATAGACATTGGTGATGACAAACTCAGACAACTGCCTGGGTATGATGAGAAAAACCTAGCAGCTTCCTGTGTAAACTGTCGCAGCATAAGCTGCCCAGACAACCACCAGCCCTGTGCTTGTGGCTGGATGCCCTTGTCCAGCACCAACCACACTGACACTGCCCATAAAGAACTATTTATGGGAGTCAGTTGGTGGACAGAAGTCCCTGACAGTACAAATTCCACCCTAAGACAAGGGCGCCTCTGGGAAGCCTTATGGCACACTCAGACAAAGGCATACTTAGGAGTAACCTCCACCCATCTGACAATTGTCTGGGATACCCAGCGGTTCTGGGTTGACTCCATTTATCCAAATTGCACTGAGGCCATTAGTATACAATGGCAACAGCATTCCTGGTGAATACACCAAAATTGGCCATCCAAAAGACTAAAACGCCATCTCACGGGAAAAATTAGAGCTGGGTTAGGTATATTGGGGCAAGCTAAATTCGCAGCTAATAAAAAAAGACATTCCCTAAAAAAAGATTCCCTCTCAAAAATAGGCCACATAGAAGGAATGCTGTTCCAAAAAAAAGGGAAGGGATGGGAAGCTGCCCTAAAAGATAATGCAGCTCTAATGAAGTGGATAGAAGAGACCAGACAAACCCTAAAGACATACGCCCAAACCCAGAGGTAGAAACGAGCATGTGCTCTGACCCAACAAGGACTCATGTCCATGTTATTACAAATGGAATCTGAAGTGGCTATAAAACAATGGCCTACAGTACTCAGTGCTGAGGCTCAATCTAGGCACCTATGGAAAATATATGGTTCCCCAAATCTATGAAAATTCTTAGATGATAGATGTGATCTTAAACATTGTATTTTAAAAATTCTAGCACCAAAGTTAAATGAGGCTCAACAATATCCTGTAGTTCAACTAGCTGGCATTGGAACTATTGTCAATAATACTAGAATACTCCCCATGGGAAGTCGATGGGCTATTTTAGCCAATGAAAACACCTGGCATCCCATTTCCCTCTCAGATTGTGAGAATAGAAAAGGAGAATGGCTATGCCCTCAAAACACTTGGAACCCTGATTTCTCCCAGATTTGGCCCCTAATATCCACCCCCATAGAGCATAACATCTGGTATATAGAAAAGGGCCGTTTTTGCTGAGAGGGAAAACAAAATGACATTATAAAATTATATGATTTCTTTTGTAACAAAACCTCCTTTTCCCTCCTAAATACTAGTATATGGTGTAACACAAAGGTGGTGGGAAAAATAAATTTGCTAACTGTAAACAAGTCCTATAATAATTTAGATATTAAAAATCAAATGTTTCTCGAATTCAATTTATACCCTCCTCAGAATGTTATACCTATGGAGACTAATTGGCCAGAGGAAAAATTAAATTTATTAGACTCCAAATTGGTATCAGTTTTACAATCCTCAAATAAAATTTATCATAAAGTTCAATTGACTGTTGATAAAGAGGGTAAACATATTGTAAGTCTGATTAAAAAATATGATGATACATGCAGAGGATTTTTTGGCTGGTTAGGCTGCTTGCTACCTTCTGATTCTACCTATGGCTTTCTTGGGCACCTTCTGTTTAGTACTTTTATGACACTCATTGCCGTATTATTATTATATGTTTCTTGTAAATGCTATACCAGATACAAGAAAAGGAAGAAAAAAAATCAGTCAAAGGCCCAAATCATAATAGCTCACAGAATAAATCTAGTCCAAAACGTTTTTTAGACTAAGCCCAAGGCCTGACTCTATCTGGCCCCTTTTAACAATTGACTACTAAATCAAATAGAGTCAAGTCCCTCCCCTAAGATATAACATCGCCTATTCTACAGCACCGTGGGACCAGATAGACAACTCTAAGAATGAGCCTTCCTAGCACCGTGGGACCAGATAGACAACTCTAAAAATGAGCCTTCCTAGCGCCCTAAGACCTCATGCTGGTTGTTGGCCTACACATGCATTCCATGGAATGATCTTTGGCCAACAGGGGGAACTGAAGACTGAACTCTAATTTTTTGCTAAAAACTCCTTCCTAAGGAGGCCAGCAGGGTTAGGCTGACAAACAATAAATTCCCACAAAGCGGCTTTTGTTAACCAAACGAAGCAGTGGTTTACCCCCTGACCTGATTCTGGTATGGCATTAACATCACCTAAAAGATAAGAAGCCCCTGTCTTAACTCAAGCATCCTGGCAGATGCCTATCATAAATCTAAAATGTCTTAACTGAGCATCCTAGCAGGCGCCTATTGTAAATTTAAAATGTCCTCCTGTCTGGACCTCCCAGAGTGCCCACAACCCTATCTTAAAATAAGCATATCCTTTCTGGTCTTCTAGATAAAGTCTAACCCTCTCAGCCAATTGCCAGCCAAAGAATCTTTAAACCCACCTATAACCTGTAAGCCCCCGCTTCGAGATGTCCCACCTTTTTGGGCCAAACCAATGTATACCTCTCATGTATTAATTTGTGACCTTGCCTGTAACCTTTGTCTCTCTGAAAATGTATAAAACTGAACTGTAACCCAGCTACAGCGAGCCCACTTGCTCAAGGCTTCTTGAGAGTGGCTCCGGGTCATGGTCCTCAAATTTGGCTCAGAATAAACTTCTTTCAAATATTTCAGGGCTTGGATTTTTTCCGTCCACAGTGGGGTGCTGAAGAAATCAGTCCCCTCCATCTCCTACCTCTGGAAAACGCCCAAGCCCTTGGAGAACTGCCCGCACCGCTACCGTGGGGGCCGGGACCCTCCTCTGTGTCCTCCTGTGGCCCAGTCCACGGGGCCTGGGCCTGGCCGGGGCTGCATTGGACCCCAACCACCCTGGTGTGTGGACTCGCGAAAAATCGGCGAGTAGATATTGGATTCCAGCTTCATTGAGGTCATTTCACTAATGAGTGCACCGGAAAGAGTTTCCTAATCCACCTGTGAGGGTGGCAACTGAAGGAGAATTTTAAAGCTGACAGAATAGGCGAGGAAAGGCATAGGAGATTTCCACACCCAGTAAGGAAGTCTTTCCCGAAATGGAAGAAAGAAACGAGCAAACAGAGACACCAGTAGCCCGCCCAGATCAGAGTCTGCCCCTGAGAGAAAGTACCCTGACCAGGTTCCCCGTGGGTGGGTCGCAAGCTAGCGGCATTCAGAAGAGCCAGGCCCGCAGTCTGTGCGGAAGACACCTGCACTCGGGTGTGTGTGGCGGCACAATTCACAAGCAGCTCCAGATGTTAATCCAAGGAGAAGCCAGGGAGTTCCCAACGCCCCAAGTGTCCTCAGCCCACGACCGGCTGCTGTGGGAATGCGAAGCCCGGCTCCCGGTCTCAGAGCGGGACAACCAGGAGGTGTGATGTACACCCCGGGGTTCCCAGGAGGATCAGGCTGAAGCTGGGACTTGGCCTCAAAGTGTCCCCTCGCATGGCCACGCCCTTCCCCTTCCTGCTCCTCTACTCTTGGTGCCCCTCCATCCAGGGGCCAGACCTTAACAGTCACCCGCAAGAGAATCCTGGTCCCAAAGGAGCCTTCTGGGGGACCGTGCTGAGAGAGGTTGTGGGCATGGCCCGCTGGGGCTCTGCCCGACCCAGGGCTGAGAGATGCAACCTCCCAGCTCTGGGTCCCTGCAGGAAGTGTTGGCAAGCACAGGGCCAGTCCTCCCAAGGTTCAGGTGCAGGGAGCTCAGGCCAAGCAGCCTGTGGAAGAAGCCACATGCTGTGCCACCCCGGGAACAGGACTGCAGGTCACGGCCCCTCCCACATCCTCCTCCTCCTCCTCTTCCTCCTCCTCCCCCCCACCCTGACATGGCCCAGGGCTCAGAGACACCTCAGACTCTTGCTACCCAAAGTGCAAAGGGCATCAGTTGCTCCTCCAAACCCCCCGCCCAGCAGACCACGTTGTCCAGCCAGCCCCCGGGCCTCCCTGGGGTACCCAGCACAAAAGTGCAGACACCCACCGGACCCTCAGTCTCAGCTTTCGGATGTTTTTGCCACTCTAAGGACCCGTAGGCCCGCTGGGCCTTCTGGCAGGACAGAGAGCCCCGGGATCCGACGTGGAGAGCTGCGTGTACGTCCCCATGAGGAGGCGGTCCCCACCTCTGCGGCTCTCCCCTTGTGGGGGGCGGCAGCCGCAGGGCCTCAGGGAAGACACCAGGGACACTTAGGTATGGCTGCTCGAGACTGCTGCGGCCACCCTGTTGCCGGGTTTCTGAAGGGCTTCCTGGCAGCAGCGTCCACACCAAGCCCTTGGAAGGCCCAGGCGACGGAAGAGCCCGTCAGGCAGGGGCCAAGGACGGTGACAGGCCGGGTGGGGAGGAGGGAAGGAGCGAGTCAGGCAGGGGCCCAGGTGATGGCCCGGGCGGGGAGGAGGGTGTCAGGCAGGGGCAGAGGATGGTGATAGGCCAGGCGGGAAGGAGCCATTCAGGCAGGGGCCCAGGACAGTGAGGGGCCTGGTGGGGAGGAGTGCGTCAGGTAGGGGCAGAGGAGACGAGCTGGGTAATGGTTAGGGTTACAGTTAGGGCACGATTCACAATCGCAAAGATGTGGAAGCGACCGAGTGCCCATCCATCCAGGAGTGCATTAATAAAATGTGGCGCGTGGACACCACAGAGTGCCCTTCGGCTATGAGGAGCAGCGGTGAGAGGGCACCTCTCGTGTTCTCCCGGCCAGAGCTGTGTATACTCACCCACGGGAGACGGGCAGGCAGGGCGCAGTGTGGATCTGGCTGTGTCCATTTACCCACGGGAGACGGGCAGAGAGGGTGCTGTGTAGATCTGGCTATGTCCACGGACCCACGGCAGACGGCCAGGCAGGGCACAGTGCGGATCGGGCTGTGTCCACTCACCCACGGGAGATGGGCAGAGAGGGTGCTGTGTGGATATGGCTATGTCCACTGACCAACGGCAGACGGGCATGCAGGGCGCAGTGCGGATCTGGCTGTGTCCAATCACACACGGCAGACGGGCAGGCAGGGCGCAGTGCAGATCTGGCTGTGTCCACTGACCCACGGGAGACGGGCAGGCAAGGCGCAGTGTGGATCTGTCTGTGTCCACTCACCCACGGGAGACGGACATAGAGGGTGCTGTGTGGATCTGGCTATGTCCACTGACCACGGCAGACGGGCAGGCAGGGCGCAGTGCGGATCTGGCTGTGTCCACTCACCCACGGCAGACTGTCAGGCAGGGCGCAGTGCGGATCTGGCTGTGTCCACTCACCCACGGGAGACGGGCAGGCAAGTCGCAGTGCGGATCTGGCTGTGTTCACTCACCCACGGCAGACGGGCAGGCAGGGAGCAGTGCGGATCTGGCTGTGTCCACTCACCGACAGGAGACGGGCAGGCAAGGCGCAGTGTGGATCTGGCTGTGTCCACTCACCCACGGGAGACGTGCAGAGAGGGTGCTGTGTGGATCTGGCTATGTCCACTGACCCACGGCAGACGCGCATGCAGGGAGCAGTGCGGATCTGGCTGTGTCCACTCACCCACGGCAGACAGTCAGGCAGGGCGCAGTGCGGATCTGGCTGTGTCCACTCACCAAAGGGAGACGGGTACGCAAGGCGCAGTTTGGATCTGGCTGTGTCCACTCACCCACGGGAGACGGGCAGAGAGGGTGCTGTGTGGATCTGGCTATGTCCACTGACCAACGGCAGACGGGCAGGCAGGGCGCAGTGCGCATCTGGCCGTGTCCACTCACCCACGGCAGACGGGCAGGCATGGCGCAATTGGGATCTGGCTGTGTCCACTCACCCACGGCAGACGGTCAGGCAGGGCGCAGTGTGGATCTGGCTGTGTCCACTCACCCACGGGAGACAGGCAGTGATGGTGCTGTGTGGATCTGGCTATGTCCACTGTCCCACGGCAGACGGGCAGGCAGGGCGCAGTGCGGATCTGGCTGTGTACACTCACCCATGGCAGACGGGCAGGCAGGACGCAGTGCGGATCTGGCTGTGTCCACTGACTCACGGCAGACGGGCAGGCAGGGCGCAGTGCAGATCTGGCTGTGTCCACTCACCCACGGCAGACGGGCATGCAGGGCGCAGTGAGGATCTGGCTGTGTCCAATCACCCACGGCAGACGGGCAGGCAGGGCGCAGTGCGGATCTGGCTGTGTCCACTGACCCACGGGAGACGGGCAGGCAAGGCGCAGTGTGGATCTGTCTGTGTCCACTCACCCACGGGAGACGGACATAGAGGGTGCTGTGTGGATCTGGCTATGTCCACTGACCACGGCAGACGGGCAGGCAGGGCGCAGTGCGGATCTGGCTGTGTCCACTCACCCACGGCAGACTGTCAGGCAGGGCGCAGTGCGGATCTGGCTGTGTCCACTCACCCACGGGAGACGGGCAGGCAAGTCGCAGTGCGGATCTGGCTGTGTTCACTCACCCACGGCAGACGGGCAGGCAGGGAGCAGTGCGGATCTGGCTGTGTCCACTCACCGACAGGAGACGGGCAGGCAAGGCGCAGTGTGGATCTGGCTGTGTCCACTCACCCATGGGAGACGTGCAGAGAGGGTGCTGTGTGGATCTGGCTATGTCCACTGACCCACGGCAGACGCGCATGCAGGGAGCAGTGCGGATCTGGCTGTGTCCACTCACCCACGGCAGACGGTCAGGCAGGGCGCAGTGCGGATCTGGCTGTGTCCACTCACCAACGGGAGACGGGTACGCAAGGCGCAGTTTGGATCTGGCTGTGTCCACTCACCCACGGGAGACGGGCAGAGAGGGTGCTGTGTGGATCTGGCTATGTCCACTGACCAACGGCAGACGGGCAGGCAGGGCGCAGTGCGCATCTGGCCGTGTCCACTCACCCACGGCAGACGGGCAGGCATGGCGCAATTGGGATCTGGCTGTGTCCACTCACCCACGGCAGACGGTCAGGCAGGGCGCAGTGTGGATCTGGCTGTGTCCACTCACCCACGGGAGACAGGCAGTGATGGTGCTGTGTGGATCTGGCTATGTCCACTGTCCCACGGCAGACGGGCAGGCAGGGCGCAGTGCGGATCTGGCTGTGTCCACTCACCCATGGCAGACGGGCAGGCAGGACGCAGTGCGGATCTGGCTGTGTCCACTGACTCACGGCAGACGGGCAGGCAGGGCGCAGTGCAGATCTGGCTGTGTCCACTCACCCACGGCAGACGGTCAGGCAGGGCGCAGTGCGGATCTGGCTGTGTCCACTTACCCACGGGAGACGGGCAGGCAGGGCGCAGTGCGGATCTGGCTGTGTCCACCCACTCATGGGAGACGTGCAGGCAAGACACAGTGTGGATCTGGCTGTGTCCACTCACCCACGGGAGACGGGCAGAGAGGGTGCTGTGTGGATCTGGCTATGTACACTGACCCACGGCAGACGGGCAGGCAGGGCGCAGTGTGGATCTGGCTGTGTCCACTCACCCATGGCAGACAGTCAGGCAGGGCGCCGTTCGGATATGGCTGTGTCCACTCACCCACGGGAGACGGGTAGGCAAGGCGCAGTGTGGATCTGGATGTGTCCACTCACCCACGGGAGACGGGCAGAGAGGGTGCTGTGTGGATCTCGCTATGTCCACTGACCCACGGCAGATGGGCAGGCAGGGCGCAGTGAGTATGTGGCTGTGTCCACTGACCCACGGCAGATGGGCAGGCAGGGCGCAGTGCGGATCTCGCTGTGTCCACTCACCCATGGCAGACGGTCAGGCAGGGCGCAGTGCGGATCTGGCTGTGTCCACTCACTCACGGGAGACCGGCAGGCAAGGCGCAGTGCGGATCTGGCTGTGTCCTCTCACTCACGGGAGACGGGCAGGCAGGGCGCAGTGCGGACCTGGCTGTGTCCACTCACCCACAGAAGACGGGCAGGCAAGGCGCAGTGTGGTTCTGGCTGTGTCCACTCACCCGCGGGAGGTGGGCAGAGAGGGTGCTGTGTGGCTCTGGCTATGTCCACTGACCCACGGCACACGGGCATGCAGGGCGCAGTGCGGATCTGGCTGTGTCCAATCACCCCCGGCAGACGGGCAGGCATGGCGCAGTGCGGATCTGATTGTGTCCACTCACCCATGGCAGACGGGCAGACAGGGCGCAGTGCGGATCTGGCTGTGTCCACTCACCCACGGGAGACTGGCAGGCAAGGCGCAGTGCGGATCTGGCTGTGTCCACTGACCCACGGCAGACGGGCAGGCAGGGCGCAGTGCGGCTCTGGCTTTGTGCACTCACCCACGGCAGGCGGTCAGGCAGGGCGCAGTGTGGATCAGGCTGTGTCCAATCACCCACGGGAGACGGGCAGGCAAGGCGCAGTGCGGATCTGGCTGTGTCCACTCACCCACGGCAGACGGGCAGGCAGGGCGCAGTGTGGATCTGGCTGTGTCCACTACCCACGGGAGACAGGCACAGAGGGTGATGTGTGGATCTGGCTATGTCCACTGACCCACGGCAGATGGGAAGGCAGGGCGCAGTGCGGATGTGGCTGTGTCCACTCACCCAGGGGAGACGGTCAGGAAGGGCGCAGTGCGGATCTGGCTGTGTCCAGTCACCCACGGGAGACGGGCAGGCAGGGCGCAGTGCAGATCTGGCTCTATCCACTCACCCAAGGCAGACGGGCCGGCAGGGTGCAGTGCGGATCTGGCTGTGTCCACTCACCCACGGCAGACAGTCAGGCAGGGCGCAGTGCGGATCTGGCTGTGTCCACTCACCCACGCGAGACGAGTAGGCAAGGCGCAGTGTGGATCTGGCTGTGTCCACTCCCCCAAGGGAGACGGGCAGAGACGGTGCTGTGTCGATCTCGCTATGTCCACTGACCCACGGCAGACGGGCAGGCAGGGCGCAGTGAGTATCTGACTGTGTCCACTGACCCACGGCAGACGGGCAGGCAGGGCGCAGTGCGGATCTGGCTGTGTCCACTCACCCACGGCTGACGGGCTGGCAGGGCGCAGTGCGGATCTGGCAGTTTCCACTCATTCACGGGAGACGGGCAGGCAATGCGCAGTGTGGATCTTGCTGTGTGCACTCTGCCACGGGAGACGGGCAGAGAGTGTGCGGTGTGGATCTGGCTATGTACACTGACCCACGTCAGACGGGCAGGCAGGGCGCAGTGCGGATCTGCCTGGGTCCACTCACCCACGGCAGATGGTCAGGCAGGGCGCAGTGCGGATCTGGCTGTGTCCACTCACCCAGGGGAGACGGACAGGCAGGGCGCAGTGCGGATCTGGCTGTGTCCACTCACCCACGGGAGACGGGCAGGCAGGGCGCAGTATGTATCTGGCTGTGTCCACTCACCACGGGAGACGGGCAGAGAGGGTGCTGTGTGGATCTGGCTATGTCCACTGACCCACGGCAGATGGGCAGGCAGGGCGCAGTGCGGATCTGGCTGTGTCCACTCACCCACGGTAGACGGGCAGGCAAGGCGCAATGTGGATCTGGCTGTGTCCACTCACCCACGGGAGACGGACAGAGAGGGTGCTGTGTGGATCTGGCTATGTCCACTGACCCACAGCAGACGGGCAGGCAGGGCGCAGTGCGGATCTGGCTGTGTCCACTCCCCCAAGGGAGACGGGCAGAGAGGGTGCTGTGTGGATCTCGCTATGTCAACTGACCCACGGCAGACGGGCAGGCAGGGCGCAGTGAGTATCTGGCTGTGTCCACTGACCCACGGCAGACGGGCAGGCAGGGCGCAGTGCGGATCAGGCTGTGTCCACTCACCCACGGCTGACGGGCAGGCAGGGCGCAGTGCGGATCTGGCTGTGTCCACTCACCCACGGGAGATGGGCAGTCAATGCGCAGTGTGGATCTGGCTGTGTCCACTCAACCACGGGATACGGGCAGAGACGGTGCTGTGTGGATCTGGCTATGTACTCTGACTCACGTCAGACGGACAGGCAGGGCGCAGTGCGGATCTGGCTGTGTCCACTCACCCACGGGAGACGGGCAGAGAGGGTGCTGTGTGCATCTGGCTATGTTCACTGACCCACGGCAGTCGGGCAGGCAGGGCGCAGTGCGGATCTGGCTGTGTCCACTCACCCACGGCAGACAGGAAGGCAGGGCGCAGTGCGGATCTGGCTGTGTCCACTCACCTATGGGAGACGGGCAGGCAAGGCGCAGTGTGGATCTGGCTGTGTCCACTCACCCACGGGAGACGGGCAGAGAGGGTGCTGTGTGGATCTGGCTATGTACACTGACCCACGGCAGACGGGCAGGCAGGGCGCAGTGCGGATCTGGCTGTGTCCACTCACCCATGGCAGACGGGCAGGCAGGGCGCAGTGCGGATCTGGCTGTGTCCACTCACCCACGGCACGGTCAGGCAGGGCGCAGTGCGGATCTGGCTGTGTCCAGTCACCCACGGGAGACGGGTAGGCAAGGCGCAGTGTGGATCTGGCTATGTCCACTGACCCACGGGAGATGGGCAGAGAGTGTGCTCTGTGGATCTGGCTATGTCGACTGACCCACGGCAGACGGGCAGGCAGGGCTCAGTGCAGATCTGGCTGTGTCCACTGACCCAGGGCAGACGGACAGGCAGGGCCCAGTGCGGATCTGGCTGTTTCCACTGACCCCCGGCAGACAGGCAGGCAGGACACTGCGGATCTGGCTGTGTCCACTCACCCACGGGAAACGAGCAGGCAGGGCGCAGTGCGTATCTGGCTGTGTCCACTCACCCACGGGATACGGGCAAGGGGGTGCTGTGTGGTTCTGGCTATGTACACTGACCCACGACAGACGGGCAGGCAGGGCGGTGTGCGGATCTGGCTGTGTCCACTCACCCACGGCAGACGGTGAGGAAGGCCGCAGTGCGGATCTGGCTGTGTCCACTCATCCACGGGAGACGGGCAGGCAGGGCGCAGTGCGGATCTGGCTGTGTCCACTCACCCACGGCAGACGGGCAGGCAGGGCGCAGTGCGGATCTGGCTGTGTCCACTCACCCACGGCAGACGGGCAGGCAGGGCGCAGTGCGGATCTGGCTGTGTCCACTCACCCACGGGAGACGGGCAGGCAGGGCGCAGTGCGGATCTGGCTGTGTCCACTCACCCACGGCAGACGGTAAGGAAGGTCGCAGTGCGGATCTGGCGGTGTCCACTCACTCACGGGAGACGGGCAGGCAGGGCGCAGTGCGGATCTGGCTGTGTCCACTCTCCCACGGGAGACGGGCAGGCAGGGCACAGTGCGTATCTGGCTGTGTCCACTCACACACGGCAGACAGGCAGGCAGGGCGCAGTGCGGATGTGGCTGTGTGCAATCAACCACGGCAGACGGGAAGGCAGGGCGCAGTGCGGATCTGGCTGTGTCCACTCACCCACGGGAGACGGGTAGGCAAGGCGCAGTGTGGATCTGGCTGTGTCCTCTCACCCACGGGAGTTGTGTAGGCAAGGCGCAGTGTTGATCTGGATGTGTCCACTCACCGACGGGAGACGGGCAGAGAGGGTGCTGTGTGGATCTGGTTATCTCCACTGACCCACGGCAGACGTGCATGCAGGGCGCAGTGCGGATCTGGCTGTGTCCACTCACCCACGGCAGACGGTCAGGCAGGGCGCAGTGCGGAATTGGCTGTGTCTACTCACCCACGGGAGTCGGGTAGGCAGGGCGCAGTGTGGATATGGCTGTGTCCACTCACCCACAGGAGACGGGCAGAGAGGGTCCTGTGTGGATCTGGCTATGTCCAATGACACACGGCAGACGGGCTGGCAGGGCGCAGTGCGGATCTGGCTGTGTCCACTCACCCACGGCAGACGGGCAGGCAGGGCGCAGTGCGGATCTGGCTGTGTCCAATCACCCACGGCAGACGGGCAGGCAGGGCGCAGTGAGGATCTGGCTGTGTCCGCTCACCCACGGCAGACGGTCAGGCAGGGCGCAGTGTGGATCTGGCTGTGTGCACTCACCCACGGGAGACGGCAAGAGAGGGTGCTGTGTGGATCTGGCTATGTCCACTGACCCACAGCAGACGGGCAGGCAGGGCGCAGTGCGGATCTGGCTTTGTCCACTCACCCACGGCAGACGGGCATGCAGGGCGCAGTGCGGAACTGGCTGTGTCCACTCACCCACGGGAGACGGGCAGGCAAGGCGCAGTGTGGATCTGGCTGTGTCCATTCACCCACGGGAGACGGGCAGAGAGGGTGCTGTGTGGATCTGGCTATGTACACTGACCCACGGCAGACGGGCAGGCAGGGCGCAGTGCGGATCTGGCTGTGTCCATTCACCCACGGCAGACGGTAAGGAAGGGCGCAGTGTGGATCTGGCGGTGTCCACTCACCCACGGGAGACGGGCAGGCAGGGCGCAGTGCGGATCTGGCTGTGTCCACTCTCCCACGGGAGACGGGCAGGCAGGGCGCAGTGCGGATCTGGCTGTGTCCCCTCACCCACGGGAGACGGGCAGGCAAGGCGCAGTGTGGATCTGGCTGTGTCCATTCACCCACGGGAGACGGGCAGAGAGGTTGCTGTGTGGATCTGGCTATGTCCACTGACCCATGGCAGACGGGCAGGGAGGGCGCAGTGCGGATCTCGCTGTGTCCACTCACCCACGGCAGACGGGCAGGCAGGGCGCAGTGCGGATCTGGCTGTGTCCACTCACCCACTGGAGACGGGCAGGGAAGGCGCAGTGTGGATCTGCCTGTGTCCACTCACCCACGGGAGACGGGCAAGAGGGTGCTGTGTGGATCTGGCTGTGTCCACTCACCCACGGCAGACGGGCAGGGAGGGCGCAGTGCGGATCTCGCTGTGTCCACTCACCCACGGCAGACGGGCAGGCAGGGCGCAGTGCGGATCTGGCTGTGTACACTCACCCACGGGAGACGGTAAGGCAAGGCACAGTGTGGATCTGGCTGTGTCCACTCACCCACGGGAGACGGGCAGAAAGTGCGCTGTGTGGATCTGGCTCTGTCCCCTGACCCACGGCAGACGGGCGGGCAGGGCGCAGTGCGGATCTGGCTGTGTCCACTCACCCAGGGGAGACGGGCAGAGAGGGTACTGTGTTGATCTGGCTATATCCGCTGACCCACAGCACACGGGCAGGCAGGGCGCAGTGCAGATCTGGCTGTGTCACTCACCCACGGGAGACGGGTAGAGAGGGTGCTGTTTGGATCTGGCTATGTACACTGACCCACGGCAGACGGGCAGGGAGGGCGCAGTGCGGATCTCGCTGTGTCCACTCACCCACGGCAGACGGGCAGGCAGGGCGCAGTGCGGATCTGGCTGTGTCCACTCACCCACGGGAGACGGGCAGGCAAGGCGCAGTGTGTATCTGTCTGTGTCAACTCACCCACGGGAGACGGGCGGAGAGGGTGCTGTGTGGATCTGACTATGTACACTGACCCACGGCAGAAAGGTAGGCAGGGCGCCGTGCGGATCTGGCTGTGTCCACTCACCCACGGCAGACGGTCAGGAAGGGCGCAGTGCGGATCTGGCTGTGTCCACTCACCCACGGCAGACGGTCAGGAAGGGCGCAGTGCGGATCTGGCTGTGTCCACACAACCACGGGAGACGGGCAGGCAGGGCGCAGTGCGGATCTGGCTGTGTCCACTCACCCACGGCAGACGGGCAGGCAGGGCGCAGTTCGGATCTGGCTGTGTCCACTCACCCACGGGAGATGGGTAGGCAAGGCGCAGTGTGGATCTGGCTGTGTCCACTCACCCACGGGAGATGGGCAGATAGGGTGCTGTGTGGATCTGGCTATGTCCACTGACCCTCGGCTGACGGGCAGGCAGGGCGCAGTGCGGATCTGGCTGTGTCCCCTCACCCACGGCAGACGGTCAGGCAGGGCGCAGTGCGGATCTGGCTGTGTCCACTCTCCCACGGGAGACGGGTAGGCAAGGCGCAGTGTGGATCTGGCTGTGTCCACTCACCCACGGGAGACGGGCAGAGAGGGTGCTGTGTTGATCTGGCTATATCCACTGACCCACAGCACACGGGCAGGCAGGGCGCAGTGCGGATCTGGCTGTGTCCAATCACCCACGGCAGACGGGCAGGCAGGGAGCAGTGCAGATATGGCTGTGTCCACTCACCAACGGAAGACGGGTAGGCAAGGCGCAGTGTGGATCTGGCTGTGTCCACTCACCCATGGGAGACGGGCAGAGAGGCTGCTGTGTTGATCTGGTTGTGTCCACACAACCACGGGAGTCGTGTAGGCAAGGCGCAGTGTTGATCTGGCTGTGTCCACTCACCGACGGGAGACGGGCAGAGAGGGTGCTGTGTGGATCTGGCTATCTCCACTGACCCACGGCAGACGGGCATGCAGGGCGCAGTGCGGATCTGGCTGTGTCCACTCACCCACGGCAGACGGGCAGGCAGGGCGCAGTGCGGATCTGGCTGTGTCCACTCACCCACGGGAGACGGGCAAAGAGGGTGCAGTGTGGATCTGGCTATGTACACTGACTCACGGCAGACGGGCAGGAAGGGCGCAGTGCGATTCTGGCTGTGTCCACTCACCCACGGCAGACGGTCAGGAAGGGCGCAGTGCGGATCTGGCTGTGTCCACTCACCCACGGCAGACGGTCAGAAGGGCGCAGTGCGGATCTGGCTGTGTCCACTCACCCACGGGAGACGGGTAGGCATGGCGCAGTATGGATCTGGCTGTTTCCACTCACCCACGGGAGACGGGCAGGCAGGGCGCAGTGCGGATCTGGCTGTGTCCACTCACCCACGGCAGACGGGCAGAAAGTGCGCTGTGTGGATCTGGCTCTGTCCACTGACCCACGGCAGATGGGCAGGCAGGGCGCAGTGCGGATCTGGCTGTGTCCACTCACCCACGGGAGACGGGCAGAGAGGGTGCTGTGTTGATCTGGCTATATCCACTGACCCACAGCACACGGGCAGGCAGGGCGCAGTCCGGATCTGGCTGTGTCGACTCACCCACGGGAGACGGGCAAAGAGGGTGCTGTTTGGATATGGCTATGTACACTGACCCACGGCAGAGGGGCAGGCAGGGCGCAGTGCGGATCTGGCTGTGTCCACTCACCCACGGCAGACAGGCAGGCAGGGCGCAGTGCGGATCTGGCTGTGTCCACGCACCCACGGGAGACGGGCAGGCAAGGCGCAGTGTGGATCTGGCTGTGTCCACTCACCCACGGGAGACGGGCAGAGAGGGTGCTGTGTGGATCTGGCTATGTACACTGACCCACGGCAAACGGGCAGGCAGGGCGCAGTGCGGATCTGGCGGTGTCCACTCACCCACGGCAGACGGTCAGGAAGGGCGCAGTGCGGATCTGGCTGTGTCCACTCACCCACCGCAGATGGTCAGGAAGGGCGCAGTGCGGATCTGGCTGTGTCCACACACGCACGGGAGATGGGCAGGCAGGGCGCAGTGCGGATCTGGCTGTGTCCACTCACCCACGGCAGACGGGCAGGCAGGGCGCAGGGCGGATATGGCTGTGTCCACTCTCCCACGGGAGACGGGCAGATAGGGTGCTGTGTGGATCTGGCTATGTCCACTGACCCTCGGCTGACGGGCAGGCAGGGCGCAGTGCGGATCTGGCTGTGTCCCCTCACCCACGGGAGACGGTCAGGCAGGGCGCAGTGCGGATCTGGCTGTGTCCACTCTCCCACGGGAGACGGGTAGGCAAGGCGCAGTGTGGATCTGGCTGTGTCCACTCACCCACGGGAGACGGGCAGAGAGGGTGCTGTGTTGATCTGGCTATATCCACTGACCCACAGCACACGGGCAGGCAGGGCGCAGTGCGGATCTGGCTGTGTCCAATCACCCACGGCAGACGGGCAGGCAGGGCGCAGTGCGGATATGGCTGTGTCCACTCACAAACGGGAGACGGGCAGACAAGGCGCACTGAGGATCTGGCTGTGTCCACTCACCCACGGGAGACGGGTAGGCAAGGCGCAGTGTGGATCTGGCTGTGTCCACTCACCCACGGGAGACGGGCAGAGAGGCTGCTGTGTTGATTTGGCTGTGTCCACACAACCACGGGAGTCGTGTAGGCAAAGCTCAGTGTTGATCTGGCTGTGTCCACTCACCGACGGGAGACGGGCAGAGAGGGTGCTGTGTGGATCTGGCTATCTCCACTGACCCACGGCAGACGGGCATGCAGGGCGCAGTGCGGATCTGGCTGTGTCCACTCACCCACGTCAGACGGGCAGGCAGGGCGCAGTGCGGATCTGGCTGTGTCCACTCACCCACGGGAGACGGGCAAAGAGGGTGCAGTGTGGATCTGGCTATGTACACTGACCCACGGCAGACGGGCAGGCAGGGCGCAGTGCGGATCTGGCTGTGTCCACTCACCCACGGCAGACGGTAAGGAAGGGCGCAGTGCGGATCTTGCGGTGTCCACTCACCCACGGGAGACGGGCAGGCAGGGCGCAGTGCGGATCTGGCTGTGTCCACTCTCCCACGGGAAACGAGCAGGCAGGGCGCAGTGCGTATCTGGCTGTGTCCACTCACACACGGCAGACAGGCAGGCAGGGCGCAGTGCGGATCTGGCTGTGTCCACTCACCCATGGGAGACGGGCAGGCAAGGCGCAGTGTGGATCTGGCTGTGTCCACTCACCCACGGGAGACGGGCAGAGAGGTTGCTGTGTGGATCTGGCTATGTCCACTGACCCACGGCAGACGGGCAGGGAGGGCGCAGTGCGGATCTCGCTGTGTCCACTCACCCACGGCAGACGGGCAGGCAGGGCGCAGTGCGGATCTGGATGTGTCCACTCACCCACTAGAGACGGGCAGGGAAGGCGTAGTGTGGATCTGCCTGTGTCCACTCACCCACGGGAGACGGGCAAGAGGGTGCTGTGTGGATCTGGCTGTGTCCACTCACCCACGGCAGACGGGCAGGGAGGGCGTAGTGCGGATCTCGCTGTGTCCACTCACCCACGGCAGACGGGCAGGCAGGGCGCAGTGCGGATCTGGCTGTGTCCACTCACCCACGGGAGACGGTAAGGCAAGGCACAGTGTGGATCTGGCTGGGTCCACTCACCCATGGGAGACGGGCAGAAACGGCGCTGTGTGGATCTGGCTATGTCCACTGACCCACGGCAGACGGGCAGTCAGGGCGCAGTGCGGATCTGGCTGTGTCCACTCACCCACGGCAGACCGGCAGGCAAGGCGCAATGCGGATCTGGTTGTGTCCACTCACCCACGGTAGACGGGCAGAGAGGGTGCAGTGTGGATCTGGCTATGTCCACTGTCCCACGGCAGACGGGCAGGCAGGGCGCAGTGCGGATGTGGCTGTGTGCAATCAACCACGGCAGACGGGAAGGCAGGGCGCAGTGCGGATATGGCTGTGTCCACTAACCCACGGGAGACGGGTAGGCAAGGCGCAGTGTGGATCTGGCTGTGTCCACTCACCCACAGGAGACGGGCAGAGAGGGTGCTGTGTTGATCTGGCTGTGTCCAATGGCACACGGCAGACGGGCTGGCAGGGCGCAGTGCAGATCTGGCTGTGTCCACTCATCCACGGCAGACGGTCAGGAAGGGTGCAGTGCGGATCTGGCTGTGTCCACTCACACACGGGAGACGGGCAGGCAGGGCGCAGTGCAGATCTGGCTCTGTCAACTCACCCAAGGCAGACGGGCCGGCAGGGCGCAGTGCGGATCTGGCTGTGTCCACTCACCCACGGCACACGGGCAGGCAGGGCGCAGTGCGGATCTGGCTGTGTCCACTCACCCACGGCAGACGGGCAGGCAGGGCGCAGTGCAGATCTGGCTGTGTCCACTCACCCATGGGAGACGAGCAGGCAAGGTGCAGTGTGGATCTGGCTGTGACCACTCACCCACGGGAGACGGGCAGAGAGGGTGCTGTGTGGATCTGGCTATGTACACTGACCCACGGCAAACGGGCAGACAGGGCGCAGTGCGGATCTGGGGGTGTCCACTCACCCACGGCAGACGGTCAGGAAGGGCGCAGTGCGGATCTGGCTGTGTCCACTCACCGACGGCAGATGGTCAGAAGGGCGCAGTGCGGATCTGGCTGTGTCCAATCACCTACGGGAGATTGGTAGGCAAGGCGCAGTGTGGATCTGGCTGTGTCCACTCACCCACGGGAGACGGGCAGAGAGGGTGCTGTGTTGATCTGGCTATATCCACTGACCCACAGCACACGGGCAGGCAGGGCGCAGTGCGGATCTGGCTGTGTCCAATCACCCACGGCAGACGGGCAGGCAGGGCGCAGTGTGGATATGGCTGTGTCCACTCACCAACGGGAGACGGGCAGTCATGGCGCACTGAGGATCTGCCTGTGTCCACTCACCCACGGGAGACGGGCAGAGAGGCTGCTCTGTTGATCTGGCTGTGTCCACACAACCACGGGAGTCGTGTAGGCAAGGCGCAGTGTTGATCTGGCTGTGTCCACTCACCGACGGGAGACTGGCAGAGAGGGTGCTGTGTGGATCTGGCTATGTCCACTGACCCATGGCAGATGGGCAGGCAGGGCGCAGTGCGGATCTCGCTGTGTCCACTCACCCACGGCAGACGGGCAGGCAGGGCGCAGTGCGGATCGTGCTGTGTCCACTCACCCACTGGAGACGGGCAGGAAAGGCGTAGTGTGGATCTGCCTGTGTCCACTCACCCACGGGAGACGGGCAAGAGGGTGCTGTGTGGATCTGGCTGTGTCCACTCACCCACGGCAGACGGGCAGGGAGGGCGTAGTGCGGATCTCGCTGTGTCCACTCACCCACGGCAGACGGGCAGGCAGGGCGTAGTGCGGATCTGGCTGTGTCCACTCACCCACGGGAGACGGTAAGGCAAGGCACAGTGTGGATCTGGCTGTGTCCACTCACCCACGGGAGACGGGCAGAAACGGCGCTGTGTGGATCTGGCTATGTCCACTGACCCACGGCAGACGGGCAGTCAGGGCGCAGTGCGGATCTGGCTGTGTCCACTCACCCACGGCAGACCGGCAGGCAGGGCGCAATGCGGATCTGGTTGTGTCCACTCACCCACGGTAGACGGGCAGAGAGGGTGCAGTGTGGATCTGGCTATGTCCACTGTCCCACGGCAGACGGGCAGGCAGGGCGCAGTGCGGATGTGGCTGTGTGCAATCAACCACGGCAGACGGGAAGGCAGGGCGCAGTGCGGATATGGCTGTGTCCACTAACCCACGGGAGACGGGTAGGCAAGGCGCAGTGTGGATCTGGCTGTGTCCACTCACCCACGGGAGACGGGCAGAGAGGGTGCTGTGTTGATCTGGCTGTGTCCAATGGCACACGGCAGACGGGCTGGCAGGGCGCAGTGCAGATCTGGCTGTGTCCACTCATCCACGGCGGACGGTCTGGAAGGGCGCAGTGCGGATCTGGCTGTGTCCACTCACCCACGGGAGACGGGCAGGCAGGGCGCAGTGCAGATCTGACTCTGTCCACTCACCCAAGGCAGACGGGCCGGCAGGGCGCAGTGCGGATCTGGCTGTGTCCACTCACCCACGGCACACGGGCAGGCAGGGCGCAGTGCGGATCTGGCTGTGTCCACTCACCCACGGCAGACGGGCAGGCAGGGCGCAGTGCAGATCTGGCTGTGTCCACTCACCCATGGGAGACGAGCAGGCAAGGTGCAGTGTGGATCTGGCTGTGTCCACTCACCCACGGGAGACGGGCAGAGAGGGTGCTGTGTGGATCTGGCTATGTACACTGACCCACGGCAAACGGGCAGACAGGGCGCAGTGCGGATCTGGGGGTGTCCACTCACCCACGGCCGACGGTCAGGAAGGGCGCAGTGCGGATCTGGCTGTGTCCACTCACCGACGGCAGACGGTCAGAAGGGCGCAGTGTGGATCTGGCTGTGTCCAATCACCTACAGGAGATTGGTAGGCAAGGCGCAGTGTGGATCTGGCTGTGTCCACTCACCCACGGGAGACGGGCAGAGAGGGTGCTGTGTTGATCTGGCTATATCCACTGACCCACAGCACACGGGCAGGCAGGGCGCAGTGCGGATCTGGCTGTGTCCAATCACCCACGGCAGACGGGCAGGCAGGGCGCAGTGTGGATATGGCTGTGTCCACTCACCAACGGGAGACGGGCAGTCATGGCGCACTGAGGATCTGGCTGTGTCCACTCACCCACGGGAGACGGGTAGGCAAGGCGCAGTGTGGATCTGGCTGTGTCCACTCACCCACGGGAGACGGGCAGAGAGGCTGCTCTGTTGATCTGGCTGTGTCCACACAACCACGGGAGTCGTGTAGGCAAGGCGCAGTGTTGATCTGGCTGTGTCCACTCACCGACGGGAGACTGGCAGAGAGGGTGCTGTGTGGATCTGGCTATGTCCACTGACCCACGGCAGACGGGCAGGCAGGGCGCAGTGCGGATCTCGCTGTGTCCACTCACCCACGGCAGACGGGCAGGCAGGGCGCAGTGCGGATCGTGCTGTGTCCACTCACCCACTGGAGACGGGCAGGAAAGGCGCAGTGTGGATCTGCCTGTGTCCACTCACCCACGGGAGACGGGCAAGAGGGTGCTGTGTGGATCTGGCTGTGTCCACTCACCCACGGCAGACGGGCAGGGAGGGCGCAGTGCGGATCTCGCTGTGTCCACTCACCCACGGCAGACGGGCAGGCAGGGCGCAGTGCGGATCTGGCTGTGTCCCCTCACCCACGGCAGACGGTCAGGCAGGGCGCAGTGCGGATCTGGCTGTGTCCACTCTCCCACGGGAGACGGGTAGGCAAGGCGCAGTGTGGATCTGGCTGTGTCCACTCACCCACGGGAGACGGGCAGAGAGGGTGCTGTGTTGATCTGGCTATATCCACTGACCCACAGCACACGGGCAGGCAGGGCGCAGTGCGGATCTGGCTGTGTCCAATCACCCACGGCAGACGGGCAGGCAGGGCGCAGTGCGGATATGGCTGTGTCCACTCACCAACGGGAGACGGGCAGACAAGGCGCACTGAGGATGTGGCTGTGTCCACTCACCCACGGGAGACGGGTAGGCAAGGCGCAGTGTGGATCTTGCTGTGTCCACTCACCCACGGGAGACGGGCAGAGAGGCTGCTGTGTTGATTTGGCTGTGTCCACACAACCACGGGAGTCGTGTAGGCAAGGCGCAGTGTTGATCTGGCTGTGTCCACTCACCGACATGAGACGGACAGAGAGGGTGCTGTGTGGATCTGGCTATCTCCACTGACCCACGGCAGACGGGCATGCAGGGCGCAGTGCGGATCTGGCTGTGTCCACTCACCCACGGCAGACGGGCAGGCAGGGCGCAGTGCGGAAATGGCTGTGTCCACTCACCCACGGGAGACGGGCAAAGAGGGTGCAGTGTGGAAATGCCTATGTACACTGACCCACGGCAGACGGGCAGGAAAGGCGCAGTGCTGTTCTGGCTGTGTCCACTCACCCACGGCAGACGGGCAGGCAGGGCGCAGTGCGGATCTGGCTGTGTCCAATCACCCACGGCAGACGGGCAGGCAGGGCGCAGTGATGATCTGGCTGTGTCCGCTCACCCACGGCAGACGGTCAGGAAGGGCGCAGTGTGGATCTGGCTGTGTGTACTCACCCACGGGAGACGGCCAGAGAGGGTGCTGTGTGGATCTGGCTATGTTCACTAACCCACAGCAGACGGGCAGGCAGGGCGCAGTGCGGATGTGGCTTTGTCCCCTCACCCACGGCAGACTGGCATGCAGGGCGCAGTGCAGAACTGGCTGTGTCCACTCACCCACGGGAGACGGGCAGAGAGGGTGCAGTGTGGATCTGGCTATGTCCACTGACCCACGGCAGACGGGCAGGCAGGGCGCAGTACGGACCTGACTGTGTTAACTCACCCACGGCAGACGGGCTGGCAAGGCGCAGTGTGGATCTGGCTGTGTCCACTCACCCACGGGAGACGGGCAGAGAGGGTGCTGTGTTGATCTGGCTATGTCCACTGACCCACGGCAGACGGGCATGCAGGGCGCAGTGCGGATCTCGCAGTGTCCACTCACCCACGGCAGACGGTCAGGCAGGGCGCAGTGCGGAATTGGCTGTGTCCAATCACCCACGGGAGATGGGTAGGCAGGGCGCAGTGTGGATCTGGCTGTGTCCACTCACCCACAGGAGACGGGCAGAGAGGGTCCTGTGTGGATCTGGCTATGTCCAATGACACACGGCAGTCGGGCTGGCAGGGCGCAGTGCGGATCTGGCTGTGTCCACTCATCCACGGCAGACGGTCAGGAAGGGCACAGTGCGGATCTGGCTGCGTCCACTCCCCCACGCGAGACGGGCAGAGAGGGTGCCGTGTGGATCTGGCTATGTCCACAGACCCACGGTAGACGGGCAGGCAAGGCGCAGTGCGGATCTGGCTGTGTCCCCTCACCCACGGCAGTCGGGCAGGCAGGGCGATGTGCGGATCTGGCTGTGTGCACTCACCCACGGGAGACGGGCAGGCAAGGCGCAGTGTGGATCTGGCTGTGTCCACTCACCCTCGGGAGACGGGCAGAGAGGGTGCTGTGTGGATCTGGCTATGTCCAATGACACACGGCAGTCGGGCTGGCAGGGCGCAGTGCGGATCTGGCTGTGTCCACTCATCCACGGCAGACGGTCAGGAAGGGCACAGTGCGGATCTGGCTGCGTCCACTCCCCCACGCGAGACGGGCAGAGAGGGCGCCGTGTGGATCTGGCTATGTCCGCAGACCCACGGTAGACGGGCAGGCAAGGCGCAGTTCGGATCTGGCTGTGTCCCCTCACCCACGGCAGTCGGGCAGGCAGGGCGATGTGCGGATCTGGCTCTGTGCACTCACCCACGGGAGACGGGCAGGCAAGGCGCAGTGTGGATCTGGCTGTGTCCACTCACCCTCGGGAGAAGGGCAGAAAGGGTGCTGTGTGGATCTGGCTATGTCCACTGACCTACGGCAGACGGGCAGGCAGGGCGCAGTGCGGATCTGGCTGTGTCCACTCACCCACGGCAGACGGTCAGGAAGGGCGCAGTGCGGATCTGGCTGTGTCCACTCACCCACGGCACCGGTCAGGAAGGGCGCAGTGCGGATCTGGCTGTGTCCACACAACCACGGGAGACGGGCAGGCAGGGCGCAGTGCGGATCTGGCTGTGTCCACTCACCCACGGCAGACGGGCAGGCAGGGCGCAGAGCGGATCTGGCTGTGTCCACTCACCCACGGGAGATGGGTAGGCAAGGCGCAGTGTGGATCTGGCTGTGTCCACTCACCCACGGGAGATGGGCAGATAGGGTGCTGTGTGGATCTGGCTATGTCCACTGACCCTCGGCTGACGGGCAGGCAGGGCGCAGTGCGGATCTGGCTGTGTCCCCTCACCCACGGTAGACGGTCAGGCAGGGCGCAGTGCGGATCTGGCTGTGTCCACTCTCCCACGGGAGACGGGTAGGCAAGGCGCAGTGTGGATCTGGCTGTGTCCACTCACCCACGGGAGAAGGGCAGAAAGGGTGCTGTGTTGATCTGGCTATATCCACTGACCCACAGCACACGGGCAGGCAGGTCGCAGTGCGGATCTGGCTGTGTCCAATCACCCACGGCAGATGGGCAGGCAGGGAGCAGTGCGGATAAGGCTGTGTCCACTCACCAACGGAAGACGGGTAGGCAAGGCGCAGTGTGGATCTGGCTGTGTCCACTCACCCATGGGAGACGGGCAGAGAGGCTGATGTGTTGATCTGCTTGTGTCCACACAACCACGGGAGTCGTGTAGGCAAGGCGCAGTGCTGATCTGGCTGTGTCCACTCACCGACGGGAGACGGGCAGAGAGGGTGCTGTGTGGATCTGGCTATCTCCACTGACCCACGGCAGACGGGCATGCAGGGCGCAGTGCGGATCTGGCTGTGTCCACTCACCCACGGCAGACGGGCAGGCAGGGCGCAGTGCGGATCTGGCTGTGTCCACTCACCCACGGGAGACGGGCAAAGAGGGTGCAGTGTGGATCTGGCTATGTACACTGACCCACGGCAGACGGGCAGGAAGGGCGCAGTGCGATTCTGGCTGTGTCCACTCACCCACGGCAGACGGTCAGGAATGGCGCAGTGCGGATCTGGCTGTGTCCACTCACCCACGGCAGACGGTCAGAAGGGCGCAGTGCGGATCTGGCTGTGTCCATTCACCCACGGGAGACGGGTAGGCAAGGCGCAGTGTGGATCTGGCTGTTTCCACTCACCCACGGGAGACGGGCAGGCAGGGCGCAGTGCGGATCTGGCTGTGTCCACTCACCCACGGCAGACGGGCAGAAAGTTCGCTGTGTGGATCTGGCTCTGTCCACTGACCCACGGCAGATGGGCAGGCAGGGCGCAGTGCGGATCTGGCTGTGTCCACTCACCCACGGGAGACGGGCAGAGAGGGTGCTGTGTTGATCTGGCTATATCCACTGACCCACAGCACACGGGCAGGCAGGGCGCAGTCCGGATCTGGCTGTGTCGACTCACCCACGGGAGACGGGCAGAGAGGGTGCTGTTTGGATCTGGCTATGTACACTGACCCACGGCAGACGGGCAGGGAGGGAGCAGTGCGGATCTCACTGTGTCCACTCACCCACGGCAGACGGGCAGGCAGGGCGCAGTGCGGATCTGGCTGTGTCCACTCACCCAAGGGAGACGGGCAGGCAAGGCGCAGTGTGGATCTGGCTGTGTCAACTCACCCACGGGAGACGGGCGGAGAGGGTGCTGTGTGGATCTGACTATGTACACTGACCCACGGCAGAAGGGCAGGCAGGGCGCCGTGCGGATCTGGCTGTGTCCACTCACCCACGGCAGACGGTCAGGAAGGGCGCAGTGCGGATCTGGCTGTGTCCACTAACCCACGGGAGACGGGCAGGCAGGGCGCAGTGCGGATCTGGCTGTGTCCACTCACCCACGGCAGACGGGCCGGCAGGGCGCAGTGCGGATCTGGCTGTGTCCACTAACCCATGGGAGACGGGCAGGCAGGGCGCAGTGCGGATCTGGCTGTGTCCACTCACCCACGGCAGACGGGCAGGTAATGCGCAGTGCGGATCTGGCTGTGTCCACTCACCCACGGCAGACGGGCAGGCAGGGCGCAGTGCGGATCTGGCTGTGTCCACTCACCCACGGCAGACGGGCAGGCAGGGCGCAGGGCGGATATGGCTGTGTCCACTCTCCCACGGGAGACGGGCAGATAGGGTGCTGTGTGGATCTGGCTATGTCCACTGACCCTCGGCTGACGGGCAGGCAGGGCGCAGTGCGGATCTGGCTGTGTCCCCTCACCCACGGCAGACGGTCAGGCAGGGCGCAGTGCGGATCTGGCTGTGTCCACTCTCCCACGGGAGACGTGTAGGCAAGGCGAAGTGTGGATCTGGCTGTGTCCACTCACCCACGGGAGACGGGCAGAGAGGGTGCTGTGTTGATCTGGCTATATCCACTGACCCACAGCACACGGGCAGGCAGGGCGCAGTGCGGATCTGGCTGTGTCCAATCACCCACGGCAGACGGGCAGGCAGGGCGCAGTGCGGATATGGCTGTGTCCACTCACAAACGGGAGACGGGTAGACAAGGCGCACTGAGGATCTGGCTGTGTCCACTCACCCACGGGAGACGGGTAGGCAAGGCGCACTGTGGATCTGGCTGTGTCCACTCACCCACGGGAGACGGGCAGAGAGGCTGCTGTGTTGATCTGGCTGTGTCCACACAACCACGGGAGTCGTGTAGGCAAGGCGCAGTGTTGATCTGGCTGTGTCCACTCACCGACGGGAGACGGGCAGAGAGGGTGCTGTGTGGATCTGGCTATCTCCACTGACCCACGGCAGACGGGCATGCAGGGCGCAGTGCGGATCTGGCTGTGTCCACTCACCCACGTCAGACGGGCAGGCAGGGCGCAGTGCGGATCTGGCTGTGTCCACTCACCCACGGGAGACGGGCAAAGAGGGTGCTTTGTGGATCTGGCTATGTACACTGACCCACGGCAGACGGGCAGGCAGGGCGCAGTGCGGATCTGGCTGTGTCCACTCTCCCACGGGAAACGAGCAGGCAGGGCGCAGTGCGTATCTGGCTGTGTCCACTCACACACGGCAGACAGGCAGGCAGGGCTCAGTGCGGATCTGGCTGTGTCCACTCACCAACGGGAGACAGGCAGACAGGGTGCAGTGCGGATCTGGCTGTGTCCACTCACCCACAGGAGACGGGCAGGCAGGGCGCAGTGCGGATCTGGCTGTGTCCACTCTCCCACGGGAGACGAGCAGGCAGGGCGCAGTGCGTATCTGGCTGTGTCCACTCACACTCGGCAGACAGGCAGGCAGGGCGCAGTGCGGATCTGGCTGTATCCCCTCACCCACGGCAGACGGTCAGGCAGGGCGCAGTGCGGATCTGGCTGTGTCCACTCTCCCACGGGAGACGGGTAGGCAAGGCGCAGTGTGGATCTGGCTGTGTCCACTCACCCACGGGAGACGGGCAGAGAGGGTGCTGTGTTGATCTGGCTATATCCACTGACCCACAGCACACGGGCAGGCAGGGCGCAGTGCGGATCTGGCTGTGTCCAATCACCCACGGCAGACGGGCAGGCAGGGCGCAGTGCGGATATGGCTGTGTCCACTCACCAACGGGAGACGGGCAGACAAGGCGCACTGAGGATGTGGCTGTGTCCACTCACCCACGGGAGACGGGTAGGCAAGGCGCAGTGTGGATCTGGCTGTGTCCACTCACCCACGGGAGACGGGCAGAGAGGCTGCTGTGTTGATCTGGCTGTGTACACTGACCCACTGCAGACGGGCAGGCAGGGCGCAGTGCGGATCTGGCTGTGTCCACTCACCCACGGCAGACGGTCAGGAAGGGCGCAGTGCGGATCTGGCTGTGTCCACTCACCCATGGGAGACGGGCACGCAGGGCACAGTGCGGATCTGGCTGTGTCCACTCACACACGGCAGACGGGCAAGCAGGGCGCAGTGCGGATCTGGCTTTGTCCACTCACCCACGGGAGACGGGCAGGCAAGGCGCAGTTTGGATCTGGCTGTGTCCACTCACCCACGGTAGACGGGCAGAAAGGGCGCTGTATGGATCTGTCTATGTCCACTGACCCACGGCAGACGGGCAGGCAAGGCGCAGTGCGGATCTGGCTGTGTCCAATCACCCACGGCAGACGGGCAGGCAGGGCGCAGTGCGGATCTGGCTGTGTCCACTCACCCACGACAGACGGTCAGGCAGGGCGCAGTGCGGATCTGGCTGTGTCCACTCACCCACGGGATACGGGTAGGCAAGGCGCAGTGTAGATCTGGCTGTGTCCACTCATCAACGGGAGAGGGGCAGAGAGGGTGCCATGTGGATCTGGCTATGTCCACTGACCCACGGCAGATGGGCAGGCCGGGCGCAGTGCGGATCTGGCTGTGTCCCCTCACCCATGGCAGACGGTCAGGCAGGGCGCAGTGCGGATCTGCCTATGTCCACTAACCCACGAGATATGGGTAGGCAAGGTGCAGTGTGGATCTGGCTGTGTCCACTCACCCACCGGAGAGGGGCAGAGAGGGCGCAGTGCGGATCTGGCTATGTCCACTCACCCACGGCCGGCGGGCAGGCAGGGCACAGTGCGGATATGGCTGTGTCCACTCACCCACGGGAGACGGGCAGGCAAGGTGCACTGTGGATCTGGCTGTGTCCACTCACCTACGGGAGACGGGCAGAGAGGGTGCTGTGGATCCGGCTATGTCCACTGACCCACGGCAGACTGGCAGGCAGGGCGCAGTGCGGATCTGGCTGTATCCAATCACCCACGGCAGACGGGCAGGCAGGGCGCAATGCGGATCAGGCTGTGTCCACTCACCCACGGCAGACGGTCAGGCAGGGCGCAGGGCGGATCTGGCTGTGTCCACTCACCCACGGGATACGTGTGGGAAGGCGCAGTGTGGATCTGGCTGTGTCCACTCACCCACGGGATACGGGCAGAAAGGGTGCAGTGTGGATCTGGCTATGTGCACTGACCCACGGCAGACGGGCAGGCAGGGCGCAGTGCGGATCTGGCTGTGTCCACTGACCCACGGCAGATGGGCAGGCAGAGTGCAGTGCGGATCTGGCTGTGTCCACTCACCCACGGGATACGGGCAGGCAAGGCGCAGTGTGGATTTGGCTGTGTCCACTGACCCACGGCAGACGGGCAGGCAGGGCGCAGTGCAGATCTGGCTGTGTCCAATCACCCACGGCAGACGGGCAGGCAGGGCGCAGTGCGGATCTGGCTGTGTCCAATCACCCACGGCAGACGGGCAGGCAGGGCGCCGTGCGGATCTGGCTATGTCCACTCACCCCCGGCAGACGGTCAGGCAGGGCGCAGTGCGGATCTGGCTGTCTCCACTCACCAACGAGAGACGGTCAGGCAAGGTGCAGTGTGCATCCGGCTGTCTCCACTCACCCATGGGAGACGGGCAGAGAGGGTCCTGTGTGGATCTGGCTATGTCAATTGACCCACGGCAGACGGGCAGGCAGGGCGCAGTGCGGATCTGGCTGTGTCCACTCACCCACGAGAGACGGGCAGGCAAGGCGCAGTGTGCATCCGGCTGTCTCCACTCACCCACGGGAGACGGGCAGAGAGGGTGCTGTGTGGATCTGGCTATGTATACTGACCCACGGCAGACGGGCAGACAGGGCGCAGTGCGGATCTGGCTGTGTCCACTCACCCACGGCACACTGTCAGGCAGGGCGCAGTGCGGATCTGGCTAGGTCCACTCACCCAGGGCAGACGGGCAGACAGGGCGCAGTGCGGATCTGGCTGTGTCCACTCACCCATGGGAGACGGGCAGGCAAGGCGCAGTGTGGATCTGGCTGTGTCCACAACCCACAGGAGACGGGCAGAGAGGGTGCAGTGAGGATCTGGCTGTTTCCACTCACCCACGGGAGACGGGCAGGCAGGGCGCAGTGCGGATCTGGCTGTGTCCACTGACCCACGGCAGACGGGCAGGCAGGGCGCAGTGCGGATCTGGCTGTGTCCACTCACGCACGGCAGACGGGCAGGCAGTGCGCAGTGCGGATCTGGCTGTGTCCAAACACCCACGGCATACGGGCAGGCAAGGCGCAGTGCGGATCTGGCTGTGTACACTCACACACGGCAGACGGGCAGGCAGGGCACAGTGCGGATCTGGCTGTGTCCACTCACCCACGTGAGATGGGCAGGCAAGGCACAGTGTGGATCTGGCTATGTCCACTCACCCATGGGAGACGGGTAGCGAAGGCGCAGTGTGGATCTGGCTGTGTCCACTCACCCACGTGAGATGGGCAGGGAAGGCACAGTGTGGATCTGGCTGTGTCCACTCACCCACGGGAGACGGGCAGAGAGGGTGCTGTGTGGATATGGCTATGTCCACTGACCCACGGCAGACGGGAAGGCAGAGCGCCGTGCGGATCTGGTTGTGTCCAATCCCCCACGGCAGACGGGCAGGCAGGGCGCAATTCGGATCAGGCTGTGTCCACTCACCCACGGCAGACGGTCAGGCAGGACGCCGTGCGGATCTGGCTGTGTCCACTAACCCACGGGAGACGGGTAGGGAAGGCGCAGTGTGGATCTGGCTGTGTCCACTCACCCACGGGAGACGTGCAGAAAGGGTGCTGTGTGGATCTGGCTATGTCCACTGACGCCCAACAGACGGGCAGGCAGGGCACAGTGCAGATCTGGCTGTGTCCACTGACCCACGGCAGACGGGCAGGCTGGGCGCAGTGCGGATCTGGCTGTGTCCACTCACCCACGGCAGACGGGCAGGCAGAGCGCAGTGCGGATCTGGCTGTGTCCAAACACCCACGGCAGACGGGCAGGCAGGGCGCAGTGCGGATCTGGCTGTGTTCAATCACACACGGGAGACAGGCAGAGAGGGTGCTGTGTGGATCTGGCTATGTCCACTGACCCACGGCAGACGGGCAGGCAGGGCGCAGTGCGGATCTGGCTGTGTCCACTCACCCACGGCAGACGGGCAGGCAGGGCAATGTGCGGATCTGGCTGTGTGCACTCACCCACGGGAGACGGGCAGGCAAGGCGCAGTGTGGATCTGGCTGTGTCCACTCACCCAGGGGAGACGGGCAGTCAGGGTGCTGTGTGCATCTGGCTATGTCCACTGACCGACGGCAGACGGACATGCAGAGCGCAGTGCGGATCTGGCTCTGTCCACTCACCCATGGCAGACGGTCAGGCAGGGCGCAGTCCGAATCTTGCTAGGTCCACTCACCCACGGGAGACGGGCAGGCAGGGCACAGTGCGGATCTGGCTGTGTCCACTCACCCACGGCACACGGGCAGGCAGGGCGCAGTGCGGATCTGGCTTTGTCCGCTCACCCACGGGAGATGGGCAAGCAAGGCGCAGAGTGGATCTGGCTGTGTCCACTCACCCACGGGAGACGGGCATTAAGGGCGCTGTGTGGATCTGGCTATGTCCACTGACCCACAGCTGACGGGCAGGCAGGGCGCAGTGCGGATCTGGCTGTGTCCACTCACTCACGGGAGACGGGCAGGCAAGGCGAAGTGTGGATCTGGCTGTGTCCACTCACCAACGGGATACGGGCAGAGAGGGTGCTGTGTGGATCTGGCTATGTACACTGACCCACTGCAGACGGGCAGGCAGGGCGCAGTGCGGATCTGGCTGTGTCCACTCACCCACGGCAGACGGTCAGGAAGGGCGCAGTGCGGATCTGGCTGTGTCCACTCACCCATGGGAGACGGGCACGCAGGGCACAGTGCGGATCTGGCTGTGTCCACTCACACACGGCAGACGGGCAAGCAGGGCGCAGTGCGGATCTGGCTTTGTCCACTCACCCACGGGAGACGGGCAGGTAAGGCGCAGTTTGGATCTGGCTGTGTCCACTCACCCACGGTAGACGGGCAGAAAGGGCGCTGTATGGATCTGTCTATGTCCACTGACCTACGGCAGACGGGCAGGCAAGGCGCAGTGCGGATGTGGCTGTGTCCAATCACCCACGGCAGACGGGCAGGCAGGGCGCAGTGCGGATCTGGCTGTGTCCACTCACCCACGGCAGACGGTCAGGCAGGGCGCAGTGCGGATCTGGCTGTGTCCACTCACCCACGGGAGACGGGTAGGCAAGGCGCAGTGTAGATCTGGCTGTGTCCACTCATCAACGGGAGGGGGGCAGAGAGGATGCCATGTGGATCTGGCTATGTCCACTGACCCACGGCAGATGGGCAGGCCGGGCGCAGTGCGGATCTGGCTGTGTCCCCTCACCCACGGCAGACGGTCAGGCAGGGCGCAGTGCGGATCTGCCTATGTCCACTAACCCACGAGATATGGGTAGGCAAGGTGCAGTGTGGATCTGGCTGTGTCCACTCACCCACCGGAGACGGGCAGAGAGGGCGCAGTGCGGATCTGGCTATGTCCACTCACCCACGGCCGACGGGCAGGCAGGGCACAGTGCGGATATGGCTGTGTCCACTCACCCACGGGAGACGGGCAGACAAGGTGCACTGTGGATCTGGCTGTGTCCACTCACCTACGGGAGACGGGCAGAGAGGGTGCTGTGGATCCGGCTATGTCCACTGACCCACGGCAGACTGGCAGGCAGGGCGCAGTGCGGATCTGGCTGTATCCAATCACCCACGGCAGACGGGCAGGCAGGGCGCAATGCGGATCAGGCTGTGTCCACTCACCCACGGCAGACGGTCAGGCAGGGCGCAGGGCGTATCTGGCTGTGTCCACTCACCCACGGGAGACGGGCAGGCAGGGCGCAGTACGGACCTGACTGTGTTAACTCACCCACGGCAGACGGGCTGGCAATGCGCAGTGTGGATCTGGATGTGTCCACTCACCCACGGGAGACTGGCAGAGAGGGTGCTGTGTTGATCTGGCTATGTCCACTGACCCACGGCAGACGGGCATGCAGGGCGCAGTGCGGATCTCGCTGTGTCCACTCACCCACGGCAGACGGTCAGGCAGGGCGCAGTGCGGAATTGGCTGTGTCCACTCACCCACGGGAGACGGGTAAGCAGGGCGCAGTGTGGATCTGGCTGTGTCCACTCACCCACAGGAGACGGGCAGAGAGGGTCCTGTGTGGATCTGGCTATGTCCAATGACACACGGCAGTCGGGCTGGCAGGGCGCAGTGCGGATCTGGCTGTGTCCACTCATCCACGGCAGACGGTCAGGAAGGGCACAGTGCGGATCTGGCTGCGTCCACTCCCCCACGCGAGACGGGCAGAGAGGGTGCCGTGTGGATCTGGCTATGTCCACAGACCCATGGTAGACGGGCAGGCAAGGCGCAGTGCGGATCTGGCTGTGTCCCCTCACCCACGGCAGACGGGCAGGCAGGGCGATGTGCGGATCTGGCTGTGTGCACTCACCCACGGGAGACGGGCAGGCAAGGCGCAGTGTGGATCTGGCTGTGTCCACTCACCCTCGGGAGACGGGCAGAGAGGGTGCTGTGTGGATCTGGCTATGTCCACTGACCTACGGCAGACGGGCAGGCAGGGCACAGTGCGGATCTGGCTGTGTCCACTCACCGACGGCAGACGGGCAGGCAGGGCAATGTGCGGATCTGGCTGTGTGCACTCACTCACGGGAGACGGGCAGGCAAGGCGCAGTGTGGATCTGACTGTGTCCACTCACCCACGGGAGACGGGCAGACAGGGTGCTGTGTGCATCTGGCTATGTCCACTGACCGACGGCAGACGGACATGCAGGGCGCAGTGCGGATCTGGCTCTGTCCACTCACCCATGGCAGACGGTCAGGCAGGGCGCAGTCCGAATCTTGCTAGGTCCACTCACCCACGGGAGACGGGCAGGCAGGGCACAGTGCGGATCTGGCTGTGTCCACTCACCCACGGCACACGGGCAGGCAGGGCGCAGTGCGGATCTGGCTTTGTCCGCTCACCCACGGGAGATGGGCAAGCAAGGCGCAGAGTGGATCTGGCTGTGTCCACTCACCCACGGGAGACGGGCATTAAGGGCGCTGTGTGGATCTGGCTATGTCCACTGACCCACAGCTGACGGGCAGGCAGGGCGCAGTGCAGATCTGGCTGTGTTCAATCACCCACGGGCGACGGGCAGGAAAGGCGCAGTGTGGATCTGGCTGTGTCCACTCACCCACGGGAGACGGGCAGAGAGGGTGCTGTGTGGATCTGACTATGTCCACTCCCCAAGGCAGACGGGCAGGCAGGGCGCAGTGCGGATCTGGCTGTGTCCACTCACGCACGGCAGACAGGCAGGCAGGGCGCAGTGCGGATCTGGCTGTGTCCACTCACTCACGGGAGACGGGCAGGCAAGGCGAAGTGTGGATCTGGCTGTGTCCACTCACCCACGGGATACGGGCAGAGAGGGTGCTGTGTGGATCTGGCTATGTACACTGACCCACTGCAGACGGGCAGGCAGGGCGCAGTGCGGATCTGGCTGTGTCCACTCACCCACGGCAGACGGTCAGGAAGGGCGCAGTGCGGATCTGGCTGTGTCCACTCACCCATGGGAGACGGGCACGCAGGGCACAGTGCGGATCTGGCTGTGTCCACTCACACACGGCAGACGGGCAAGCAGGGCGCAGTGCGGATCTGGCTTTGTCCACTCACCCACGGGAGACGGGCAGGCAAGGCGCAGTTTGGATCTGGCTGTGTCCACTCACCCACGGTAGACGGGCAGAAAGGGCGCTGTATGGATCTGTCTATGTCCACTGACCCACGGCAGACGGGCAGGCAAGGCGCAGTGCGGATCTGGCTGTGTCCAATCACCCACGGCAGACGGGCAGGCAGGGCGCAGTGCGGATCTGGCTGTGTCCACTCACCCACGACAGACGGTCAGGCAGGGCGCAGTGCGGATCTGGCTGTGTCCACTCACCCACGGGAGACGGGTAGGCAAGGCGCAGTGTAGATCTGGCTGTGTCCACTCATCAACGGGAGAGGGGCAGAGAGGGTGCCATGTGGATCTGGCTATGTCCACTGACCCACGGCAGATGGGCAGGCCGGGCGCAGTGCGGATCTGGCTGTGTCCCCTCACCCACGGCAGACGGTCAGGCAGGGGCAGTGCGGATCTGCCTATGTCCACTAACCCACGAGATATGGGTAGGCAAGGTGCAGTGTGGATCTGGCTGTGTCCACTCACCCACCGGAGACGGGCAGAGAGGGCGCAGTGCGGATCTGGCTATGTCCACTCACCCACGGCCGACGGGCAGGCAGGGCACAGTGCGGATATGGCTGTGTCCACTCACCCACGGGAGACGGGCAGGCAAGGTGCACTGTGGATCTGGCTGTGTCCACTCACCTACGGGAGACGGGCAGAGAGGGTGCTGTGGATCCGGCTATGTCCACTGACCCACGGCAGACTGGCAGGCAGGGCGCAGTGCGGATCTGGCTGTATCCAATCACCCACGGCAGACGGGCAGGCAGGGCGCAATGCGGATCAGGCTGTGTCCACTCACCCACGGCAGACGGTCAGGCAGGGCGCAGGGCGGATCTGGCTGTGTCCACTCACCCACGGGAGACGGGTGGGAAGGCGCAGTGTGGATCTGGCTGTGTCCACTCACCCACGGGATACGGGCAGAAAGGGTGCAGTGTGGATCTGGCTATGTGCACTGACCCACGGCAGACGGGCAGGCAGGGCGCAGTGCGGATCTGGCTGTGTCCACTGACCCACGGCAGATGGGCAGGCAGAGTGCAGTGCGGATCTGGCTGTGTCCACTCACCCACGGGATACGGGCAGGCAAGGCGCAGTGTGGATTTGGCTGTGTCCACTGACCCACGGCAGACGGGCAGGCAGGGCGCAGTGCGGATCTGGCTGTGTCCAATCACCCACGGCAGACGGGCAGGCAGGGCGCAGTGCGGATCTGGCTGTGTCCAATCACCCACGGCAGACGGGCAGGCAGGGCGCAGTGCGGATCTGGCTATGTCCACTCACCCCCGGCAGACGGTCAGGCAGGGCGCAGTGCGGATCTGGCTGTCTCCACTCACCAACGAGAGACGGTCAGGCAAGGCGCAGTGTGCATCCGGCTGTCTCCACTCACCCATGGGAGACGGGCAGAGAGGGTCCTGTGTGGATCTGGCTATGTCAATTGACCCACGGCGACGGGCAGGCAGGGCGCAGTGCGGATCTGGCTGTGTCCACTCACCCACGAGAGACGGGCAGGCAAGGCGCAGTGTGCATCCGGCTGTCTCCACTCACCCACGGGAGACGGGCAGAGAGGGTGCTGTGTGGATCTGGCTATGTATACTGACCCACGGCAGACGGGCAGACAGGGCGCAGTGCGGATCTGGCTGTGTCCACTCACCCACGGCACACGGTCAGGCAGGGCGCAATGCGGATCTGGCTAGGTCCACTCACCCAGGGCAGACGGGCAGACAGGGCGCAGTGCGGATCTGGCTGTGTCCACTCACCCATGGGAGACGGGCAGGCAAGGCGCAGTGTGGATCTGGCTGTGTCCACAACCCACAGGAGACGGGCAGAGAGGGTGCATTGAGGATCTGGCTGTTTCCACTCACCCACGGGAGACGGGCAGGCAGGGCGCAGTGCGGATCTGGCTGTGTCCACTGACCCACGGCAGACGGGCAGGCAGGGCGCAGTGCGGATCTGGCTGTGTCCACTCACGCACGGCAGACGGGCAGGCAGTGCGCAGTGCGGATCTGGCTGTGTCCAAACACCCACGGCATACGGGCAGGCAAGGCGCAGTGCGGATCTGGCTGTGTACACTCACACACGGCAGACGGGCAGGCAGGGCACAGTGCGGATCTGGCTGTGTCCACTCACCCACGTGAGATGGGCAGGCAAGGCACAGTGTGGATCTGGCTATGTCCACTCACCCACGGGAGAAGGGTAGCGAAGGCGCAGTGTGGATCTGGCTGTGTCCACTAACCCACGTGAGATGGGCAGGCAAGGCACAGTGTGGATCTGGCTGTGTCCACTCACCCACGGGAGACGGGCAGAGAGGGTGCTGTGTGGATATGGCTATGTCCACTGACCCACGGCAGACGGGAAGGCAGAGCGCCGTGCGGATCTGGCTGTGTCCAATCCCCCACGGCAGACGGGCAGGCAGGGCGCAATTCGGATCAGGCTGTGTCCACTCACCAACGACAGACGGTCAGGCAGGACGCCGTGCGGATCTGGCTGTGTCCACTAACCCACGGGAGACGGGTAGGGAAGGCGCAGTGTGGATCTGGCTGTGTCCACTCACCCACGGGAGACGTGCAGAAAGGGTTCTGTGTGGATCTGGCTATGTCCACTGACGCCCAACAGACGGGCAGGCAGGGCACAGTGCAGATCTGGCTGTGTCCACTGACCCACGGCAGACGGGCAGGCTGGGCGCAGTGCGGATCTGGCTGTGTCCACTCACCCACGGCAGACGGGCAGGCAGAGCGCAGTGCGGATCTGGCTGTGTCCAAACACCCACGGCAGACGGGCAGGCAGGGCGCAGTGCGGATCTGGCTGTGTTCACTCACACACGGGAGACAGGCAGAGAGGGTGCTGTGTGGATCTGGCTATGTCCACTGACCCACGGCAGACGGGCAGGCAGGGCGCAGTGCGGATCTGGCTGTGTCCACTCACCCACGGCAGACGGGCAGGCAGGGCAATGTGCGGATCTGGCTGTGTGCACTCACCCACGGGAGACGGGCAGGCAAGGCGCAGTGTGGATCTGGCTGTGTCCACTCACCCACGGGAGACGGGCAGTCAGGGTGCTGTGTGCATCTGGCTATGTCCACTGACCGACGGCAGACGGACATGCAGGGCGCAGTGCGGATCTGGCTCTGTCCACTCACCCATGGCAGACGGTCAGGCAGGGCGCAGTCCGAATTTTGCTAGGTCCACTCACCCACGGGAGACGGGCAGGCAGGGCACAGTGCGGATCTGGCTGTGTCCACT
The DNA here is from genome assembly GCF_040939455.1 of Microcebus murinus. Lineage (NCBI taxonomy): Eukaryota > Metazoa > Chordata > Mammalia > Primates > Cheirogaleidae > Microcebus > Microcebus murinus. The sequence goes on along the minus strand of NC_134125.1, from coordinate 29,900,322 downwards.
CACCCACGGCACACGGGCAGGCAGGGCGCAGTGCGGATCTGGCTTTGTCCGCTCACCCACGGGAGATGGGCAAGCAAGGCGCAGAGTGGATCTGGCTGTGTCCACTCACCCACGGGAGACGGGCATTAAGGGCGCTGTGTGGATCTGGCTATGTCCACTGACCCACAGCTGACGGGCAGGCAGGGCGCAGTGCGGATCTGGCTGTGTTCAATCACCCACGGGAGACGGGCAGAGAGGGTGCTGTGTGGATCAGACTATGTCCACTACCCAAGGCAGACGGGCAGGCAGGGCGCAGTGCGGATCTGGCTGTGTCCACTCACCCACGGCAGACAGGCAGGCAGGGCGCAGTGCGGATCTGGCTGTGTCCACTCACTCACGGGAGACGGGCAGGCAAGGCGAAGTGTGGATCTGGCTGTGTCCACTCACCCACGGGATACGGGCAGAGAGGGTGCTGTGTGGATCTGGCTATGTACACTGACCCACTGCAGACAGGCAGGCAGGGCGCAGTGCGGATCTGGCTGTGTCCACTCACCCACGGCAGACGGTCAGGAAGGCCGCAGTGCGGATCTGGCTGTGTCCACTCACCCATGGGAGACGGGCACGCAGGGCACAGTGCGGATCTGGCTGTGTCCACTCACACACGGCAGACGGGCAGGCAGGGCGCAGTGCGGATCTGGCTTTGTCCACTCACCCACGGGAGACGGGCAGGCAAGGCGCAGATTGGATCTGGCTGTGTCCACTCACCCACGGTAGACGGGCAGAAAGGGCGCTGTATGGATCTGTCTATGTCCACTGACCCACGGCAGACGGGCAGGCAAGGCGCAGTGCGGATGTGGCTGTGTCCAATCACCCACGGCAGACGGGCAGGCAGGGCGCAGTGCGGATCTGGCTGTGTCCACTCACCCACGGCAGACGGTCAGGCAGGGCGCAGTGCGGATCTGGCTGTGTCCACTCACCCACGGGAGACGGGTAGGCAAGGCGCAGTGTAGATCTGGCTGTGTCCACTCATCAACGGGAGAGGGGCAGAGAGGATGCCATGTGGATCTGGCTATGTCCACTGACCCACGGCAGATGGGCAGGCCGGGCGCAGTGCGGATCTGGCTGTGTCCCCTCACCCACGGCAGACGGTCAGGCAGGGCGCAGTGCGGATCTGCCTATGTCCACTAACCCACGAGATATGGGTAGGCAAGGTGCAGTGTGGATCTGGCTGTGTCCACTCACCCACCGGAGACGGGCAGAGAGGGCGCAGTGCGGATCTGGCTATGTCCACTCACCCACGGCCGACGGGCAGGCAGGGCACAGTGCGGATATGGCTGTGTCCACTCACCCACGGGAGACGGGCAGGCAAGGTGCACTGTGGATCTGGCTGTGTCCACTCACCTACGGGAGACGGGCAGAGAGGGTGCTGTGGATCCGGCTATGTCCACTGACCCACGGCAGACTGGCAGGCAGGGCGCAGTGCGGATCTGGCTGTATCCAATCACCCACGGCAGACGGGCAGGCAGGGCGCAATGCGGATCAGGCTGTGTCCACTCACCCACGGCAGACGGTCAGGCAGGGCGCAGGGCGGATCTGGCTGTGTCCACTCACCCACGGGAGACGAGTGGGAAGGCGCAGTGTGGATCTGGCTGTGTCCACTCACCCACGGGATACGGGCAGAAAGGGTGCAGTGTGGATCTGGCTATGTGCACTGACCCACGGCAGACGGGCAGGCAGGGCGCAGTGCGGATCTGGCTGTGTCCACTGACCCACGGCAGATGGGCAGGCAGAGTGCAGTGCGGATCTGGCTGTGTCCACTCACCCACGGGATACGGGCAGGCAAGGCGCAGTGTGGATTTGGCTGTGTCCACTGACCCACGGCAGACGGGCAGGCAGGGCGCAGTGCGGATCTGGCTGTGTCCAATCACCCACGGCAGACGGGCAGGCAGGGCGCAGTGCGGATCTGGCTGTGTCCAATCACCCACGGCAGACGGGCAGGCAGGGCGCAGTGCGGATCTGGCTATGTCCACTCACCCCCGGCAGACGGTCAGGCAGGGCGCAGTGCGGATCTGGCTGTCTCCACTCACCAACGAGAGACGGTCAGGCAAGGCGCAGTGTGCATCCGGCTGTCTCCACTCACCCATGGGAGACGGGCAGAGAGGGTCCTGTGTGGATCTGGCTATGTCAATTGACCCACGGCAGACGGGCAGGCAGGGCGCAGTGCGGATCTGGCTGTGTCCACTCACCCACGAGAGACGGGCAGGCAAGGCGCAGTGTGCATCCGGCTGTCTCCACTCACCCACGGGAGACGGGCAGAGAGGGTGCTGTGTGGATCTGGCTATGTATACTGACCCACGGCAGACGGGCAGACAGGGCGCAGTGCGGATCTGGCTGTGTCCACTCACCCACGGCACACGGTCAGGCAGGGCGCAGTGCGGATCGGGCTAGGTCCACTCACCCAGGGCAGACGGGCAGACAGGGCGCAGTGCGGATCTGGCTGTGTCCACTCACCCATGGGAGACGGGCAGGCAAGGCGCAGTGTGGATCTGGCTGTGTCCACAACCCACAGGAGACGGGCAGAGAGGGTGCAGTGAGGATCTGGCTGTTTCCACTCACCCACGGGAGACGGGCAGGCAGGGCGCAGTGCGGATCTGGCTGTGTCCACTGACCCACGGCAGACGGGCAGGCAGGGCGCAGTGCGGATCTGGCTGTGTCCACTCACGCACGGCAGACGGGCAGGCAGTGCGCAGTGCGGATCTGGCTGTGTCCAAACACCCACGGCATACGGGCAGGCAAGGCGCAGTGCGGATCTGGCTGTGTACACTCACACACGGCAGACGGGCAGGCAGGGCACAGTGCGGATCTGGCTGTGTCCACTCACCCACGTGAGATGGGCAGGCAAGGCACAGTGTGGATCTGGCTATGTCCACTCACCCACGGGAGACGGGTAGCGAAGGCGCAGTGTGGATCTGGCTGTGTCCACTCACCCACGTGAGATGGGCCGGCAAGGCACAGTGTGGATCTGGCTGTGTCCACTCACCCACGGGAGACGGGCAGAGAGGGTGCTGTGTGGATATGGCTATGTCCACTGACCCACGGCAGACGGGAAGGCAGAGCGCCGTGCGGATCTGGCTGTGTCCAATCCCCCACGGCAGACGGGCAGGCAGGGCGCAATTCGGATCAGGCTGTGTCCACTCACCCACGACAGACGGTCAGGCAGGACGCCGTGCGGATCTGGCTGTGTCCACTAACCCACGGGAGACGGGTAGGGATGGCGCAGTGTGGATCTGGCTGTGTCCACTCACCCACGGGAGACGTGCAGAAAGGGTGCTGTGTGGATCTGGCTATGTCCACTGACGCCCAACAGACGGGCAGGCAGGGCACAGTGCAGATCTGGCTGTGTCCACTGACCCACGGCAGACGGGCAGGCTGGGCGCAGTGCGGATCTGGCTGTGTCCACTCACCCACGGCAGACGGGCAGGCAGAGCGCAGTGCGGATCTGGCTGTGTCCAAACACCCACGGCAGACGGGCAGGCAGGGCGCAGTGCGGATCTGGCTGTGTTCACTCACACACGGGAGACAGGCAGAGAGGGTGCTGTGTGGATCTGGCTATGTCCACTGACCCACGGCAGACGGGCAGGCAGGGCGCAGTGCGGATCTGGCTGTGTCCACTCACCCACGGCAGACGGGCAGGCAGGGCAATGTTCGGATCTGGCTGTGTGCACTCACCCACGGGAGACGGGCAGGCAAGGCGCAGTGTGGATCTGGCTGTGTCCACTCACCCACGGGAGACGGGCAGTCAGGGTGCTGTGTGCATCTGGCTATGTCCACTGACCGACGGCAGACGGACATGCAGGGCGCAGTGCGGATCTGGCTCTGTCCACTCACCCATGGCAGACGGTCAGTCAGGGCGCAGTCCGAATCTTGCTAGGTCCACTCACCCACGGGAGACGGGCAGGCAGGGCACAGTGCGGATCTGGCTGTGTACACTCACCCACGGCACACGGGCAGGCAGGGCGCAGTGCGGATCTGGCTTTGTCCGCTCACCCACGGGAGATGGGCAAGCAAGGCGCAGAGTGGATCTGGCTGTGTCCACTCACCCACGGGAGACGGGCATTAAGGGCGATGTGTGGATCTGGCTATGTCCACTGACCCACAGCTGACGGGCAGGCAGGGCGCAGTGCGGATCTGGCTGTGTTCTATCACCCACGGGCGACGGGCAGGAAAGGCGCAGTGTGGATCTGGCTGTGTCCACTCACCCACGGGAGACGGGCAGAGAGGGTGCTGTGTGGATCTGACTATGTCCACTACCCAAGGCAGACGGGCAGGCAGGGCGCAGTGCGGATCTGGCTGTGTCCACTCACCCACGGCAGACAGGCAGGCAGGGCGCAGTGCGGATCTGGCTGTGTCCACTCACTCACGGGAGACGGGCAGGCAAGGCGAAGTGTGGATCTATCTGTGTCCACTCACCCACGGGATACGGGCAGAGAGGGTGCTGTGTGGATCTGGCTATGTACACTGACCCACTGCAGACGGGCAGGCAGGGCGCAGTGCGGATCTGGCTGTGTCCACTCACCCACGGCAGCCGGTCAGGAAGGGCGCAGTGCGGATCTGGCTGTGTCCACTCACCCACGGGAGACGGGCAGAGAGGGTGCTGTGTGGATCTGGCTATGTCCACTGACCCAGGGCAGACGGGCAGGCAGGTCGCAGTGCGGATCTGGCTGTGTCCACTCACCCACGGGAGTCGGGGAGGCAAGGCACAGTGTGGATCTGCTCTGTCTACTCACCCACGGGAGACGGGCAGAGAGGGCGCTGTGTGGATCTCGCTATGTCCACTGACCCACGGCAGACGGGCAGGCAGGGCGCAGTGCGGATCTGGCTGTGTCCACTCACCCACGGGAGACGGGCAGGCAAGGCGCAGTGTGCATCTGGCTGTCTCCACTCACCCACGGGAGATGGGCAGAGAGGGTGCTGTGTGGATCTGGGTATGTACACTGACCCACGGCAGACGGGCAGACAGGGTGCAGTGCGGATCTGGCTGTGTCCACTCACCCACGGCAGACGGTTAGGCAGGGCGCAGAGCGGATCCGGCTGTGTCCACTCACCCACGGGAGACAAGCAGGCAGGGCGCAGTGCGGATCTGGCGGTGTCCACTCACCCACGGGAGACGGGCAGTCAGGGCGCAGTGAGAATCTGGCTATGTCCACTCACCCAAGGGAGACGGGCAGGCAAGGCGCAGTGTGGATCTGGCTGTGTCCACTCACGCACGGGAGACGGGCAGAGAGGGTGCTGTGTGGTCTGGCTATGTCCACTGACCGACGGCAGAAGGGCAGGCAGGGCGCAGTGCGGATCTGGCTGTGTCCCCTCACCGATGGCACACGGTCAGGCAGGGCGCAGTGCGGATCTAGCTGTGTCCACTCACCCACGGGACACGGGCAGGCAGGGCGCAGTGCGGATCTGGCTGTGTCCACTCACCCACGGCAGACGGTCAGGCAGGGCGCAGTGCGGATCTGGCTGTGTCCACTCACCCAAGGGAGACGGGCAGGCAAGGCGCAGTGTGGATTTGGCTGTGTCCACTCACCCACGGGAGACGGGCAGAGAGGGTGCTGTATGGATCTGTCTATGTCCACTGACCCGCGGCAGACGAGCAGGAATGGCGCAGTGCAGATCTGGCTGTGTCCACTCACCCACGGTAGACGGGCAGAGAGGGTGCTGTGTGGATCTGACTATGTACACTGACCCACGGCAGACGGTCCGGCAGGGCGGTGTGCGGATCTGGCTGTGTCCAGTCACCCACGGCAGACGGTCAGGAAGGGCGCAGTGCGGATCTGGCTGTGTCCACTCACCCACGGGAGACGGGCCGGCTGGGCGCAGTGCGGATCTGGCTGTGTCCACTCACCCACGGCAGACGAGCAGGCAGGGCGCAGTGCGGATATGGCTGTGTCCACTCAGCCACGGGAGACGGGCATCCAAGGCGCAGTGTGGATCTGGCTGTGTCCACTCACTCACAAGAGACGGGCAGAAAGGGCGCTGTGTGGATCTGGCTATGTCCACTGACCTACGGCAGACGGGCAGTCAGGGCGCAGTGCGGATGTGGCTGTGTCCACTCACCCACGGCAGACGGTCAGGCAGGGCGCAGTGCGGATCTGGCTGTGTCCACTCACCCACGGGAGACGGGCAGAGAGGGTGTCGTGTGTATCTGGCTATGTCCACTGACCCACGGTATACGGGCAGGCAGGCCGCACTGCGGATTTGGCTGTGTCCCCTCACCCACAGCAGACGGTCAGGCAGGGCGCAGTGCGGATCTGGCTGTCTCCCCTCTCCCACGGCAGACGGTCAGGCAGGGCGCAGTGCGGATCTGGCTGTGTCCACTCACCCAAGGGAGACGGGCAGGCAAGGCGCAGTGTGGATTTGGCTGTGTCCACTCACCCACGGGAGACGGGCAGAGAGGGTGCTGTGTGGTCTGGCTATGTAGTGACCGACGGCAGAAGGGCAGGCAGGGCGCAGTGCGGATCTGGTTGTGTCCCCTCACCAACGGCACACGGTCAGGCAGGGCGCAGTGCGGATCTGGCTGTGTCCACTCACCGACGGGAGACGGGCAGACAGGGCGCAGTGTGGATCTGGCTTTGTCCACTCACCAAGGGCAGACGGGCAGGCAGGGCGCAGTGCGGATATGGCTGTGTCCACTCACCCATGGGAGACGGGCAGGCAAGTCGCAGTGTGGATCTGGCTGTGTCCACTCACCCACAGGAGACGGGCAGAGAGGATGCAGTGAGGATCTGGCTGTTTCCACTCACCCACGGGAGACGGGCAGGCAGGGCGCAGTGCGGATCTGGCTGTGTCCACTCACCCACGGCAGACGGGCAGGCAGGGCTCAGTGCGGATCTGGCTGTGTCCACTCACCCACGGGAGACGGGCAGGCAAGGCGCAGTGTGGATCTGGCTGTGTCCAATCACCCACGGGAGATGGGCAGGTAGGGCGCAGTGCGGATCTGGCTGTGTCCCCTCACCCACGGCAGACAGTCAGGCAGGGCGCAGTGCGGATCTGGCTGTGTCCACTCACCCACGGGAGACGGGTAGGCAAGGCGCAGTGTGGATCTGGCAGTGTCCACTCACCAACGGGAGACGGGCAAGAGGGCGCAGTGCGGATCTGGCTGTGTCCACACACCCATGGGAGACGGGCAGGCAGGGCACATTGCGGATCTGGCTGTGTCCACTCACCCAAGGGAGACGGGCAGAGAGGGTGCAGTGTGGTCTGGCTATGTCCACTGACCGACGGCAGACGGGCAGGAAGGGCGCAGTGCGGATCTGGCTTTTCCCACTCACCCAGGGCAGACGGGTAGGCAAAGCGCAGTGTGGATCTGGCTGTGTCCACTCACCCACGGGAGACGGGCAGAGAGGGTGCCGTGTGGATCTGACTATGTCCACTGACCCACGGCACACGGGCAGGCAGGGCGCAGTGCGGATCTGGCTGTGTCCCCTCACCCACGGCAGACGGTCAGGCAGGGCGCAGTGCGGAATTGCCTGTGTCCACTCACCCACGGGAGACAAGTAGGCAAGGTGCAGTGTGGATCTGGCTGTGTCCACTCACCCACGGTAGACGGGCAGGCAGGGCGCACAGCAGATCTGGCTGTGTCCACTCACCCACGGGAGACAGGCAGGCAAGGTGCAGTGTCGATCTGGCTGTGTCCACTCACCCACGGGAGACGGGCAGAGATGGTGCTGTGTGGATCTGGCTATGTACACTGACCCACGGCAGACGGGCAGGCAGAGCGCAGTGCGGATCTGGCTGTGTCCACTCACCCACGGCAGACGGTCAGGCAGGGCACAGTGCGGATCTGGCTGTGTCCACTCACCCACGGGAGACGGGCAGGCAGGGCGCAGTGCGGATCTGGCGGTGTCCACTCACCCACGGGAGACGGGCAGGCAGGGCACATTGCGGATATGGCTGTGTCCACTCACCCAAGTGAGAAGGGCAGAGAGGGTGCTGTGTGGTCTGGCTATGTCCACTGACCGACGGCAGACGGGCAGGCAGGGCGCAGTGCGGATCTGGCTTTGTCAACTCACCCAGGGGAGACGGGCAGAGAGGGTGCCGTGTGGATCTGGCTATGTCCACTGACCCACGGCAGACGGTCATGCAGGGCGCAGTGCAGTTCTGGCTGTGTCCCCTCACCCACGGCAGACGGTCAGGCAGGGCGCAGTGCGGAATTGGCTGTGTCCACTCACCCACGGGGGACAAGTAGGCAAGGCGCAGTGTGGATCTGGCTGTGTCCACTCACCCACGAGAGACGGGCAGAGAGGGTCCTGTGAGGATCTGCCTATGTCCACTGACCCAAGGCAGACGGGCAGGCAGGGCGCAGTGCAGATCTTGCTGTGTCCACTCACCCACGGTGGACGGGCAGGCAGGGCGCACATCGGATCTGGCTGTGTCCACTCACCCACGGGAGACGGGCAGGCATAGCGCAGTGTGGATCTGGCTGTGTCCACAACCCACGGGAGACCGGCAGAGAGGGTGCTGTGTGGATCTGGCTATGTAAACTGACCCACGGCAGACAGGCAGGCAGAGCGCAGTGCGGATCTGGCTGTGTCCACTTACCCACGGCAGATGGTCAGGCAGGGGGCAGTGCGGATCTGGCTGTGTCCACTCACCCACGGGAGATGGGCAGGCAGGGCGCAGTGCGGATCTGGCTGTGTCCACTCACCCACGGGAGATGGGCAGGCAGGGCGCAGTGCGGATCTGGCTCTGTCCACTCACCCACGGGAGACCGGCAGGCAGGGCATAGTGTGGATCTGGCTGTGTCCACTCACCCACGGCAGATGGGCAGGAAGGGCGCAGTGCGGATCTGGCTGTGTCCACTCACCCATGGGAGAAGGGCAGGCAAGGCGCAGTGTGGATCTGGCTGTGTCCACTCACCCACGGGGGACGGAAAGAGAGGGTGCTGTGTGGATCTGGCTATGTCCACTGACCCACGGCAGACGGGCAGGCAGGGCGCATTGCGGATCTGGCTGTGTCCAATCACCCACGGCAGACGGGCAGGCAGGGCGCAGTGCGAATATGGCTGTGTCCACTCACCCACGGCAGACGGGCAGGCCGGGCGCACTGCGTATCTGGGTGTGTCCACTCACCCACGGGAGACGGGCAGGCAAGGCGCAGTGTGGATCTGGCTGTGTCCACACACCCACGGGAGACGGGCAAGGGGGTGCTGTGTGGATTTGGCTATGTACACTGAACCACAGCAGACGGGAAGGCAGGGCGGTGTGAGGATCAGGCTGTCTCCACTCACCCACGGCAGACGGTCAGGAAGGTCGCAGTGTGGATCTGGCTGTGTCCACTCACCCACGGGAGACGGGCAGGCAGGGCGCTTGTGGATCTTGCTGTGTCCACTCACAGACGGGAGACGGGCGGAGAGGGTGCTGTGTTGATCTGGCTATGTCCACTGACCCACGGCAGACAGGCAGGCAGGGCGCAGTGCGGATCTGGCTGTGTCCAATCACCCACGGCAGACGGGCATGCAGGGTGCAGTGTGGATCTGGCTGTGTGCACTCACCCACGGGAGACGGGCAGGCAAGGTGCACTGTGGATGTTGCTGTGAACACTCACCCACGGGAGACGGGCAGAGAGGGTGCTGTGTGGATTTAGCGATGTCCACTGACCCACGGCAGACGGGCAGGCAGGGCGCAGTGCGGATCTGGCTGTGTCCACTCACCCACGGGAGACCGGCAGGCAGGGCGCAGTGCGGATCTGGCTGTGTCCACTAACCCACGGCAGACGGGCAGGCAGGGCGCAGTGCGGATCTGGCTGTGTCCACTGACCCACGGCAGACGGGCAGGCTGGGCGCAGTGCGGATCTGGCTGTGTCCACTCACCCACGGGAGACGGGCAGGCAGGGCGCAGTGTGGATCTGGCTGTGTCCACTCACCAACGGGAGACGGGCAAGTGGGTGTTGTGTGGATCTGGCTATGTCCACTGACACAGGGAAGACGGGCAGGCAGGGCGGTGTGCGGGTCTGGATGTGTCCCCTCACCCACGGTAGACGGTCAGGAAGGGTGCAGTGCGGATCTGGCTGTGTCCACTCATGCACGGGAAACGGGCAGGCAGTGCGCAGTGCAGATCTGGCTGTGTACACTCACCCACGGCAGACGGGCAGGCAGGGCGCAGTGTGGATCTGGCTGTGTCAACTCACCCACGGGAGACTGGCAGGCAAGGCGCAGTGTGGATCTGGCTGTGTCCACTCACCCCCGAGAGATGGGCAGAAAGGGCGCTGTGTGGATCTGGCTATGTCCACTGACCCACGGCCGATGGGCTGGCAGGGCGCAGTGCGGATCTGGCTGTGTCCACTCACCCACGGCAGACGGGCAGGCAGGGCGCAGTGCGGATCTGGCTGTGTCTACTCACCCACGGCAGGCGGTCAGGCAGGGCGCAGTGCGGATCTGGCTGTGTCCACTCACCCACGGGAGACAAGCAGGCAGGGCGCAGTGCGGATCTGGCGGTGTCCACTCACCCACGGGAGACGGGCAGTCAGGGCGCAGTGAGAATCTGGCTATGTCCACTCACCCAAGGGAGACGGGCAGGCAAGGCGCAGTGTGGATCTGGCTGTGTCCACTCACGCACGGGAGACGGGCAGAGAGGGTGCTGTGTGGTCTGGCTATGTCCACTGACCGACGGCAGAAGGGCAGGCAGGGCGCAGTGCGGATCTGGCTGTGTCCCCTCACCGATGGCACACGGTCAGGCAGGGCGCAGTGCGGATCTAGCTGTGTCCACTCACCCACGGGACACGGGCAGGCAGGGCGCAGTGCGGATCTGGCTGTGTCCACTCACCCACGGCAGACGGTCAGGCAGGGCGCAGTGCGGATCTGGCTGTGTCCACTCACCCAAGGGAGACGGGCAGGCAAGGCGCAGTGTGGATTTGGCTGTGTCCACTCACCCACGGGAGACGGGCAGAGAGGGTGCTGTATGGATCTGTCTATGTCCACTGACCCGCGGCAGACGAGCAGGAATGGCGCAGTGCAGATCTGGCTGTGTCCACTCACCCACGGTAGACGGGCAGAGAGGGTGCTGTGTGGATCTGACTATGTACACTGACCCACGGCAGACGGTCCGGCAGGGCGGTGTGCGGATCTGGCTGTGTCCAGTCACCCACGGCAGACGGTCAGGAAGGGCGCAGTGCGGATCTGGCTGTGTCCACTCACCCACGGGAGACGGGCCGGCTGGGCGCAGTGCGGATCTGGCTGTGTCCACTCACCCACGGCAGACGAGCAGGCAGGGCGCAGTGCGGATATGGCTGTGTCCACTCAGCCACGGGAGACGGGCATCCAAGGCGCAGTGTGGATCTGGCTGTGTCCACTCACTCACAAGAGACGGGCAGAAAGGGCGCTGTGTGGATCTGGCTATGTCCACTGACCTACGGCAGACGGGCAGTCAGGGCGCAGTGCGGATGTGGCTGTGTCCACTCACCCACGGCAGACGGTCAGGCAGGGCGCAGTGCGGATCTGGCTGTGTCCACTCACCCACGGGAGACGGGCAGAGAGGGTGTCGTGTGTATCTGGCTATGTCCACTGACCCACGGTATACGGGCAGGCAGGCCGCACTGCGGATTTGGCTGTGTCCCCTCACCCACAGCAGACGGTCAGGCAGGGCGCAGTGCGGATCTGGCTGTCTCCCCTCTCCCACGGCAGACGGTCAGGCAGGGCGCAGTGCGGATCTGGCTGTGTCCACTCACCCAAGGGAGACGGGCAGGCAAGGCGCAGTGTGGATTTGGCTGTGTCCACTCACCCACGGGAGACGGGCAGAGAGGGTGCTGTGTGGTCTGGCTATGTAGTGACCGACGGCAGAAGGGCAGGCAGGGCGCAGTGCGGATCTGGTTGTGTCCCCTCACCAACGGCACACGGTCAGGCAGGGCGCAGTGCGGATCTGGCTGTGTCCACTCACCGACGGGAGACGGGCAGACAGGGCGCAGTGTGGATCTGGCTTTGTCCACTCACCAAGGGCAGACGGGCAGGCAGGGCGCAGTGCGGATATGGCTGTGTCCACTCACCCATGGGAGACGGGCAGGCAAGTCGCAGTGTGGATCTGGCTGTGTCCACTCACCCACAGGAGACGGGCAGAGAGGATGCAGTGAGGATCTGGCTGTTTCCACTCACCCACGGGAGACGGGCAGGCAGGGCGCAGTGCGGATCTGGCTGTGTCCACTCACCCACGGCAGACGGGCAGGCAGGGCTCAGTGCGGATCTGGCTGTGTCCACTCACCCACGGGAGACGGGCAGGCAAGGCGCAGTGTGGATCTGGCTGTGTCCAATCACCCACGGGAGATGGGCAGGTAGGGCGCAGTGCGGATCTGGCTGTGTCCCCTCACCCACGGCAGACAGTCAGGCAGGGCGCAGTGCGGATCTGGCTGTGTCCACTCACCCACGGGAGACGGGTAGGCAAGGCGCAGTGTGGATCTGGCAGTGTCCACTCACCAACGGGAGACGGGCAAGAGGGCGCAGTGCGGATCTGGCTGTGTCCACACACCCATGGGAGACGGGCAGGCAGGGCACATTGCGGATCTGGCTGTGTCCACTCACCCAAGGGAGACGGGCAGAGAGGGTGCAGTGTGGTCTGGCTATGTCCACTGACCGACGGCAGACGGGCAGGAAGGGCGCAGTGCGGATCTGGCTTTTCCCACTCACCCAGGGCAGACGGGTAGGCAAAGCGCAGTGTGGATCTGGCTGTGTCCACTCACCCACGGGAGACGGGCAGAGAGGGTGCCGTGTGGATCTGACTATGTCCACTGACCCACGGCACACGGGCAGGCAGGGCGCAGTGCGGATCTGGCTGTGTCCCCTCACCCACGGCAGACGGTCAGGCAGGGCGCAGTGCGGAATTGCCTGTGTCCACTCACCCACGGGAGACAAGTAGGCAAGGTGCAGTGTGGATCTGGCTGTGTCCACTCACCCACGGTAGACGGGCAGGCAGGGCGCACAGCAGATCTGGCTGTGTCCACTCACCCACGGGAGACAGGCAGGCAAGGTGCAGTGTCGATCTGGCTGTGTCCACTCACCCACGGGAGACGGGCAGAGATGGTGCTGTGTGGATCTGGCTATGTACACTGACCCACGGCAGACGGGCAGGCAGAGCGCAGTGCGGATCTGGCTGTGTCCACTCACCCACGGCAGACGGTCAGGCAGGGCACAGTGCGGATCTGGCTGTGTCCACTCACCCACGGGAGACGGGCAGGCAGGGCGCAGTGCGGATCTGGCGGTGTCCACTCACCCACGGGAGACGGGCAGGCAGGGCACATTGCGGATATGGCTGTGTCCACTCACCCAAGTGAGAAGGGCAGAGAGGGTGCTGTGTGGTCTGGCTATGTCCACTGACCGACGGCAGACGGGCAGGCAGGGCGCAGTGCGGATCTGGCTTTGTCCACTCACCCAGGGGAGACGGGCAGAGAGGGTGCCGTGTGGATCTGGCTATGTCCACTGACCCACGGCAGACGGTCATGCAGGGCGCAGTGCAGTTCTGGCTGTGTCCCCTCACCCACGGCAGACGGTCAGGCAGGGCGCAGTGCGGAATTGGCTGTGTCCACTCACCCACGGGGGACAAGTAGGCAAGGCGCAGTGTGGATCTGGCTGTGTCCACTCACCCACGAGAGACGGGCAGAGAGGGTCCTGTGAGGATCTGCCTATGTCCACTGACCCAAGGCAGACGGGCAGGCAGGGCGCAGTGCAGATCTTGCTGTGTCCACTCACCCACGGTGGACGGGCAGGCAGGGCGCACATCGGATCTGGCTGTGTCCACTCACCCACGGGAGACGGGCAGGCATAGCGCAGTGTGGATCTGGCTGTGTCCACAACCCACGGGAGACCGGCAGAGAGGGTGCTGTGTGGATCTGGCTATGTAAACTGACCCACGGCAGACAGGCAGGCAGAGCGCAGTGCGGATCTGGCTGTGTCCACTTACCCACGGCAGATGGTCAGGCAGGGGGCAGTGCGGATCTGGCTGTGTCCACTCACCCACGGGAGATGGGCAGGCAGGGCGCAGTGCGGATCTGGCTGTGTCCACTCACCCACGGGAGATGGGCAGGCAGGGCGCAGTGCGGATCTGGCTCTGTCCACTCACCCACGGGAGACCGGCAGGCAGGGCATAGTGTGGATCTGGCTGTGTCCACTCACCCACGGCAGATGGGCAGGAAGGGCGCAGTGCGGATCTGGCTGTGTCCACTCACCCATGGGAGAAGGGCAGGCAAGGCGCAGTGTGGATCTGGCTGTGTCCACTCACCCACGGGGGACGGAAAGAGAGGGTGCTGTGTGGATCTGGCTATGTCCACTGACCCACGGCAGACGGGCAGGCAGGGCGCATTGCGGATCTGGCTGTGTCCAATCACCCACGGCAGACGGGCAGGCAGGGCGCAGTGCGAATATGGCTGTGTCCACTCACCCACGGCAGACGGGCAGGCCGGGCGCACTGCGTATCTGGGTGTGTCCACTCACCCACGGGAGACGGGCAGGCAAGGCGCAGTGTGGATCTGGCTGTGTCCACACACCCACGGGAGACGGGCAAGGGGGTGCTGTGTGGATTTGGCTATGTACACTGAACCACAGCAGACGGGAAGGCAGGGCGGTGTGAGGATCAGGCTGTCTCCACTCACCCACGGCAGACGGTCAGGAAGGTCGCAGTGTGGATCTGGCTGTGTCCACTCACCCACGGGAGACGGGCAGGCAGGGCGCTTGTGGATCTTGCTGTGTCCACTCACAGACGGGAGACGGGCGGAGAGGGTGCTGTGTTGATCTGGCTATGTCCACTGACCCACGGCAGACAGGCAGGCAGGGCGCAGTGCGGATCTGGCTGTGTCCAATCACCCACGGCAGACGGGCATGCAGGGTGCAGTGTGGATCTGGCTGTGTGCACTCACCCACGGGAGACGGGCAGGCAAGGTGCACTGTGGATGTTGCTGTGAACACTCACCCACGGGAGACGGGCAGAGAGGGTGCTGTGTGGATTTAGCGATGTCCACTGACCCACGGCAGACGGGCAGGCAGGGCGCAGTGCGGATCTGGCTGTGTCCACTCACCCACGGGAGACCGGCAGGCAGGGCGCAGTGCGGATCTGGCTGTGTCCACTAACCCACGGCAGACGGGCAGGCAGGGCGCAGTGCGGATCTGGCTGTGTCCACTGACCCACGGCAGACGGGCAGGCTGGGCGCAGTGCGGATCTGGCTGTGTCCACTCACCCACGGGAGACGGGCAGGCAGGGCGCAGTGTGGATCTGGCTGTGTCCACTCACCAACGGGAGACGGGCAAGTGGGTGTTGTGTGGATCTGGCTATGTCCACTGACACAGGGAAGACGGGCAGGCAGGGCGGTGTGCGGGTCTGGATGTGTCCCCTCACCCACGGTAGACGGTCAGGAAGGGTGCAGTGCGGATCTGGCTGTGTCCACTCATGCACGGGAAACGGGCAGGCAGTGCGCAGTGCAGATCTGGCTGTGTACACTCACCCACGGCAGACGGGCAGGCAGGGCGCAGTGTGGATCTGGCTGTGTCAACTCACCCACGGGAGACTGGCAGGCAAGGCGCAGTGTGGATCTGGCTGTGTCCACTCACCCCCGAGAGATGGGCAGAAAGGGCGCTGTGTGGATCTGGCTATGTCCACTGACCCACGGCCGATGGGCTGGCAGGGCGCAGTGCGGATCTGGCTGTGTCCACTCACCCACGGCAGACGGGCAGGCAGGGCGCAGTGCGGATCTGGCTGTGTCTACTCACCCACGGCAGGCGGTCAGGCAGGGCGCAGTGCGGATCTGGCTGTGTCCACTCACCCACGGGAGACAAGCAGGCAGGGCGCAGTGCGGATCTGGCGGTGTCCACTCACCCACGGGAGACGGGCAGTCAGGGCGCAGTGAGAATCTGGCTATGTCCACTCACCCAAGGGAGACGGGCAGGCAAGGCGCAGTGTGGATCTGGCTGTGTCCACTCACGCACGGGAGACGGGCAGAGAGGGTGCTGTGTGGTCTGGCTATGTCCACTGACCGACGGCAGAAGGGCAGGCAGGGCGCAGTGCGGATCTGGCTGTGTCCCCTCACCGATGGCACACGGTCAGGCAGGGCGCAGTGCGGATCTAGCTGTGTCCACTCACCCACGGGACACGGGCAGGCAGGGCGCAGTGCGGATCTGGCTGTGTCCACTCACCCACGGCAGACGGTCAGGCAGGGCGCAGTGCGGATCTGGCTGTGTCCACTCACCCAAGGGAGACGGGCAGGCAAGGCGCAGTGTGGATTTGGCTGTGTCCACTCACCCACGGGAGACGGGCAGAGAGGGTGCTGTATGGATCTGTCTATGCCCACTGACCCGCGGCAGACGAGCAGGAATGGCGCAGTGCAGATCTGGCTGTGTCCACTCACCCACGGTAGACGGGCAGAGAGGGTGCTGTGTGGATCTGACTATGTACACTGACCCACGGCAGACGGTCCGGCAGGGCGGTGTGCGGATCTGGCTGTGTCCAGTCACCCACGGCAGACGGTCAGGAAGGGCGCAGTGCGGATCTGGCTGTGTCCACTCACCCACGGGAGACGGGCCGGCTGGGCGCAGTGCGGATCTGGCTGTGTCCACTCACCCACGGCAGACGAGCAGGCAGGGCGCAGTGCGGATATGGCTGTGTCCACTCAGCCACGGGAGACGGGCATCCAAGGCGCAGTGTGGATCTGGCTGTGTCCACTCACTCACAAGAGACGGGCAGAAAGGGCGCTGTGTGGATCTGGCTATGTCCACTGACCTACGGCAGACGGGCAGTCAGGGCGCAGTGCGGATGTGGCTGTGTCCACTCACCCACGGCAGACGGTCAGGCAGGGCGCAGTGCGGATCTGGCTGTGTCCACTCACCCACGGGAGACGGGCAGAGAGGGTGTCGTGTGTATCTGGCTATGTCCACTGACCCACGGTATACGGGCAGGCAGGCCGCACTGCGGATTTGGCTGTGTCCCCTCACCCACAGCAGACGGTCAGGCAGGGCGCAGTGCGGATCTGGCTGTCTCCCCTCTCCCACGGCAGACGGTCAGGCAGGGCGCAGTGCGGATCTGGCTGTGTCCACTCACCCAAGGGAGACGGGCAGGCAAGGCGCAGTGTGGATTTGGCTGTGTCCACTCACCCACGGGAGACGGGCAGAGAGGGTGCTGTGTGGTCTGGCTATGTAGTGACCGACGGCAGAAGGGCAGGCAGGGCGCAGTGCGGATCTGGTTGTGTCCCCTCACCAACGGCACACGGTCAGGCAGGGCGCAGTGCGGATCTGGCTGTGTCCACTCACCGACGGGAGACGGGCAGACAGGGCGCAGTGTGGATCTGGCTTTGTCCACTCACCAAGGGCAGACGGGCAGGCAGGGCGCAGTGCGGATATGGCTGTGTCCACTCACCCATGGGAGACGGGCAGGCAAGTCGCAGTGTGGATCTGGCTGTGTCCACTCACCCACAGGAGACGGGCAGAGAGGATGCAGTGAGGATCTGGCTGTTTCCACTCACCCACGGGAGACGGGCAGGCAGGGCGCAGTGCGGATCTGGCTGTGTCCACTCACCCACGGCAGACGGGCAGGCAGGGCTCAGTGCGGATCTGGCTGTGTCCACTCACCCACGGGAGACGGGCAGGCAAGGCGCAGTGTGGATCTGGCTGTGTCCAATCACCCACGGGAGATGGGCAGGTAGGGCGCAGTGCGGATCTGGCTGTGTCCCCTCACCCACGGCAGACAGTCAGGCAGGGCGCAGTGCGGATCTGGCTGTGTCCACTCACCCACGGGAGACGGGTAGGCAAGGCGCAGTGTGGATCTGGCAGTGTCCACTCACCAACGGGAGACGGGCAAGAGGGCGCAGTGCGGATCTGGCTGTGTCCACACACCCATGGGAGACGGGCAGGCAGGGCACATTGCGGATCTGGCTGTGTCCACTCACCCAAGGGAGACGGGCAGAGAGGGTGCAGTGTGGTCTGGCTATGTCCACTGACCGACGGCAGACGGGCAGGAAGGGCGCAGTGCGGATCTGGCTTTTCCCACTCACCCAGGGCAGACGGGTAGGCAAAGCGCAGTGTGGATCTGGCTGTGTCCACTCACCCACGGGAGACGGGCAGAGAGGGTGCCGTGTGGATCTGACTATGTCCACTGACCCACGGCACACGGGCAGGCAGGGCGCAGTGCGGATCTGGCTGTGTCCCCTCACCCACGGCAGACGGTCAGGCAGGGCGCAGTGCGGAATTGCCTGTGTCCACTCACCCACGGGAGACAAGTAGGCAAGGTGCAGTGTGGATCTGGCTGTGTCCACTCACCCACGGTAGACGGGCAGGCAGGGCGCACAGCAGATCTGGCTGTGTCCACTCACCCACGGGAGACAGGCAGGCAAGGTGCAGTGTCGATCTGGCTGTGTCCACTCACCCACGGGAGACGGGCAGAGATGGTGCTGTGTGGATCTGGCTATGTACACTGACCCACGGCAGACGGGCAGGCAGAGCGCAGTGCGGATCTGGCTGTGTCCACTCACCCACGGCAGACGGTCAGGCAGGGCACAGTGCGGATCTGGCTGTGTCCACTCACCCACGGGAGACGGGCAGGCAGGGCGCAGTGCGGATCTGGCGGTGTCCACTCACCCACGGGAGACGGGCAGGCAGGGCACATTGCGGATATGGCTGTGTCCACTCACCCAAGTGAGAAGGGCAGAGAGGGTGCTGTGTGGTCTGGCTATGTCCACTGACCGACGGCAGACGGGCAGGCAGGGCGCAGTGCGGATCTGGCTTTGTCCACTCACCCAGGGGAGACGGGCAGAGAGGGTGCCGTGTGGATCTGGCTATGTCCACTGACCCACGGCAGACGGTCATGCAGGGCGCAGTGCAGTTCTGGCTGTGTCCCCTCACCCACGGCAGACGGTCAGGCAGGGCGCAGTGCGGAATTGGCTGTGTCCACTCACCCACGGGGGACAAGTAGGCAAGGCGCAGTGTGGATCTGGCTGTGTCCACTCACCCACGAGAGACGGGCAGAGAGGGTCCTGTGAGGATCTGCCTATGTCCACTGACCCAAGGCAGACGGGCAGGCAGGGCGCAGTGCAGATCTTGCTGTGTCCACTCACCCACGGTGGACGGGCAGGCAGGGCGCACATCGGATCTGGCTGTGTCCACTCACCCACGGGAGACGGGCAGGCATAGCGCAGTGTGGATCTGGCTGTGTCCACAACCCACGGGAGACCGGCAGAGAGGGTGCTGTGTGGATCTGGCTATGTAAACTGACCCACGGCAGACAGGCAGGCAGAGCGCAGTGCGGATCTGGCTGTGTCCACTTACCCACGGCAGATGGTCAGGCAGGGGGCAGTGCGGATCTGGCTGTGTCCACTCACCCACGGGAGATGGGCAGGCAGGGCGCAGTGCGGATCTGGCTGTGTCCACTCACCCACGGGAGATGGGCAGGCAGGGCGCAGTGCGGATCTGGCTCTGTCCACTCACCCACGGGAGACCGGCAGGCAGGGCATAGTGTGGATCTGGCTGTGTCCACTCACCCACGGCAGATGGGCAGGAAGGGCGCAGTGCGGATCTGGCTGTGTCCACTCACCCATGGGAGAAGGGCAGGCAAGGCGCAGTGTGGATCTGGCTGTGTCCACTCACCCACGGGGGACGGAAAGAGAGGGTGCTGTGTGGATCTGGCTATGTCCACTGACCCACGGCAGACGGGCAGGCAGGGCGCATTGCGGATCTGGCTGTGTCCAATCACCCACGGCAGACGGGCAGGCAGGGCGCAGTGCGAATATGGCTGTGTCCACTCACCCACGGCAGACGGGCAGGCCGGGCGCACTGCGTATCTGGGTGTGTCCACTCACCCACGGGAGACGGGCAGGCAAGGCGCAGTGTGGATCTGGCTGTGTCCACACACCCACGGGAGACGGGCAAGGGGGTGCTGTGTGGATTTGGCTATGTACACTGAACCACAGCAGACGGGAAGGCAGGGCGGTGTGAGGATCAGGCTGTCTCCACTCACCCACGGCAGACGGTCAGGAAGGTCGCAGTGTGGATCTGGCTGTGTCCACTCACCCACGGGAGACGGGCAGGCAGGGCGCTTGTGGATCTTGCTGTGTCCACTCACAGACGGGAGACGGGCGGAGAGGGTGCTGTGTTGATCTGGCTATGTCCACTGACCCACGGCAGACAGGCAGGCAGGGCGCAGTGCGGATCTGGCTGTGTCCAATCACCCACGGCAGACGGGCATGCAGGGTGCAGTGTGGATCTGGCTGTGTGCACTCACCCACGGGAGACGGGCAGGCAAGGTGCACTGTGGATGTTGCTGTGAACACTCACCCACGGGAGACGGGCAGAGAGGGTGCTGTGTGGATTTAGCGATGTCCACTGACCCACGGCAGACGGGCAGGCAGGGCGCAGTGCGGATCTGGCTGTGTCCACTCACCCACGGGAGACCGGCAGGCAGGGCGCAGTGCGGATCTGGCTGTGTCCACTAACCCACGGCAGACGGGCAGGCAGGGCGCAGTGCGGATCTGGCTGTGTCCACTGACCCACGGCAGACGGGCAGGCTGGGCGCAGTGCGGATCTGGCTGTGTCCACTCACCCACGGGAGACGGGCAGGCAGGGCGCAGTGTGGATCTGGCTGTGTCCACTCACCAACGGGAGACGGGCAAGTGGGTGTTGTGTGGATCTGGCTATGTCCACTGACACAGGGAAGACGGGCAGGCAGGGCGGTGTGCGGGTCTGGATGTGTCCCCTCACCCACGGTAGACGGTCAGGAAGGGTGCAGTGCGGATCTGGCTGTGTCCACTCATGCACGGGAAACGGGCAGGCAGTGCGCAGTGCAGATCTGGCTGTGTACACTCACCCACGGCAGACGGGCAGGCAGGGCGCAGTGTGGATCTGGCTGTGTCAACTCACCCACGGGAGACTGGCAGGCAAGGCGCAGTGTGGATCTGGCTGTGTCCACTCACCCCCGAGAGATGGGCAGAAAGGGCGCTGTGTGGATCTGGCTATGTCCACTGACCCACGGCCGATGGGCTGGCAGGGCGCAGTGCGGATCTGGCTGTGTCCACTCACCCACGGCAGACGGGCAGGCAGGGCGCAGTGCGGATCTGGCTGTGTCTACTCACCCACGGCAGGCGGTCAGGCAGGGCGCAGTGCGGATCTGGCTGTGTCCACTCACCCACGGGAGACAAGCAGGCAGGGCGCAGTGCGGATCTGGCGGTGTCCACTCACCCACGGGAGACGGGCAGTCAGGGCGCAGTGAGAATCTGGCTATGTCCACTCACCCAAGGGAGACGGGCAGGCAAGGCGCAGTGTGGATCTGGCTGTGTCCACTCACGCACGGGAGACGGGCAGAGAGGGTGCTGTGTGGTCTGGCTATGTCCACTGACCGACGGCAGAAGGGCAGGCAGGGCGCAGTGCGGATCTGGCTGTGTCCCCTCACCGATGGCACACGGTCAGGCAGGGCGCAGTGCGGATCTAGCTGTGTCCACTCACCCACGGGACACGGGCAGGCAGGGCGCAGTGCGGATCTGGCTGTGTCCACTCACCCACGGCAGACGGTCAGGCAGGGCGCAGTGCGGATCTGGCTGTGTCCACTCACCCAAGGGAGACGGGCAGGCAAGGCGCAGTGTGGATTTGGCTGTGTCCACTCACCCACGGGAGACGGGCAGAGAGGGTGCTGTATGGATCTGTCTATGCCCACTGACCCGCGGCAGACGAGCAGGAATGGCGCAGTGCAGATCTGGCTGTGTCCACTCACCCACGGTAGACGGGCAGAGAGGGTGCTGTGTGGATCTGACTATGTACACTGACCCACGGCAGACGGTCCGGCAGGGCGGTGTGCGGATCTGGCTGTGTCCAGTCACCCACGGCAGACGGTCAGGAAGGGCGCAGTGCGGATCTGGCTGTGTCCACTCACCCACGGGAGACGGGCCGGCTGGGCGCAGTGCGGATCTGGCTGTGTCCACTCACCCACGGCAGACGAGCAGGCAGGGCGCAGTGCGGATATGGCTGTGTCCACTCAGCCACGGGAGACGGGCATCCAAGGCGCAGTGTGGATCTGGCTGTGTCCACTCACTCACAAGAGACGGGCAGAAAGGGCGCTGTGTGGATCTGGCTATGTCCACTGACCTACGGCAGACGGGCAGTCAGGGCGCAGTGCGGATGTGGCTGTGTCCACTCACCCACGGCAGACGGTCAGGCAGGGCGCAGTGCGGATCTGGCTGTGTCCACTCACCCACGGGAGACGGGCAGAGAGGGTGTCGTGTGTATCTGGCTATGTCCACTGACCCACGGTATACGGGCAGGCAGGCCGCACTGCGGATTTGGCTGTGTCCCCTCACCCACAGCAGACGGTCAGGCAGGGCGCAGTGCGGATCTGGCTGTCTCCCCTCTCCCACGGCAGACGGTCAGGCAGGGCGCAGTGCGGATCTGGCTGTGTCCACTCACCCAAGGGAGACGGGCAGGCAAGGCGCAGTGTGGATTTGGCTGTGTCCACTCACCCACGGGAGACGGGCAGAGAGGGTGCTGTGTGGTCTGGCTATGTAGTGACCGACGGCAGAAGGGCAGGCAGGGCGCAGTGCGGATCTGGTTGTGTCCCCTCACCAACGGCACACGGTCAGGCAGGGCGCAGTGCGGATCTGGCTGTGTCCACTCACCGACGGGAGACGGGCAGACAGGGCGCAGTGTGGATCTGGCTTTGTCCACTCACCAAGGGCAGACGGGCAGGCAGGGCGCAGTGCGGATATGGCTGTGTCCACTCACCCATGGGAGACGGGCAGGCAAGTCGCAGTGTGGATCTGGCTGTGTCCACTCACCCACAGGAGACGGGCAGAGAGGATGCAGTGAGGATCTGGCTGTTTCCACTCACCCACGGGAGACGGGCAGGCAGGGCGCAGTGCGGATCTGGCTGTGTCCACTCACCCACGGCAGACGGGCAGGCAGGGCTCAGTGCGGATCTGGCTGTGTCCACTCACCCACGGGAGACGGGCAGGCAAGGCGCAGTGTGGATCTGGCTGTGTCCAATCACCCACGGGAGATGGGCAGGTAGGGCGCAGTGCGGATCTGGCTGTGTCCCCTCACCCACGGCAGACAGTCAGGCAGGGCGCAGTGCGGATCTGGCTGTGTCCACTCACCCACGGGAGACGGGTAGGCAAGGCGCAGTGTGGATCTGGCAGTGTCCACTCACCAACGGGAGACGGGCAAGAGGGCGCAGTGCGGATCTGGCTGTGTCCACACACCCATGGGAGACGGGCAGGCAGGGCACATTGCGGATCTGGCTGTGTCCACTCACCCAAGGGAGACGGGCAGAGAGGGTGCAGTGTGGTCTGGCTATGTCCACTGACCGACGGCAGACGGGCAGGAAGGGCGCAGTGCGGATCTGGCTTTTCCCACTCACCCAGGGCAGACGGGTAGGCAAAGCGCAGTGTGGATCTGGCTGTGTCCACTCACCCACGGGAGACGGGCAGAGAGGGTGCCGTGTGGATCTGACTATGTCCACTGACCCACGGCACACGGGCAGGCAGGGCGCAGTGCGGATCTGGCTGTGTCCCCTCACCCACGGCAGACGGTCAGGCAGGGCGCAGTGCGGAATTGCCTGTGTCCACTCACCCACGGGAGACAAGTAGGCAAGGTGCAGTGTGGATCTGGCTGTGTCCACTCACCCACGGTAGACGGGCAGGCAGGGCGCACAGCAGATCTGGCTGTGTCCACTCACCCACGGGAGACAGGCAGGCAAGGTGCAGTGTCGATCTGGCTGTGTCCACTCACCCACGGGAGACGGGCAGAGATGGTGCTGTGTGGATCTGGCTATGTACACTGACCCACGGCAGACGGGCAGGCAGAGCGCAGTGCGGATCTGGCTGTGTCCACTCACCCACGGCAGACGGTCAGGCAGGGCACAGTGCGGATCTGGCTGTGTCCACTCACCCACGGGAGACGGGCAGGCAGGGCGCAGTGCGGATCTGGCGGTGTCCACTCACCCACGGGAGACGGGCAGGCAGGGCACATTGCGGATATGGCTGTGTCCACTCACCCAAGTGAGAAGGGCAGAGAGGGTGCTGTGTGGTCTGGCTATGTCCACTGACCGACGGCAGACGGGCAGGCAGGGCGCAGTGCGGATCTGGCTTTGTCCACTCACCCAGGGGAGACGGGCAGAGAGGGTGCCGTGTGGATCTGGCTATGTCCACTGACCCACGGCAGACGGTCATGCAGGGCGCAGTGCAGTTCTGGCTGTGTCCCCTCACCCACGGCAGACGGTCAGGCAGGGCGCAGTGCGGAATTGGCTGTGTCCACTCACCCACGGGGGACAAGTAGGCAAGGCGCAGTGTGGATCTGGCTGTGTCCACTCACCCACGAGAGACGGGCAGAGAGGGTCCTGTGAGGATCTGCCTATGTCCACTGACCCAAGGCAGACGGGCAGGCAGGGCGCAGTGCAGATCTTGCTGTGTCCACTCACCCACGGTGGACGGGCAGGCAGGGCGCACATCGGATCTGGCTGTGTCCACTCACCCACGGGAGACGGGCAGGCATAGCGCAGTGTGGATCTGGCTGTGTCCACAACCCACGGGAGACCGGCAGAGAGGGTGCTGTGTGGATCTGGCTATGTAAACTGACCCACGGCAGACAGGCAGGCAGAGCGCAGTGCGGATCTGGCTGTGTCCACTTACCCACGGCAGATGGTCAGGCAGGGGGCAGTGCGGATCTGGCTGTGTCCACTCACCCACGGGAGATGGGCAGGCAGGGCGCAGTGCGGATCTGGCTGTGTCCACTCACCCACGGGAGATGGGCAGGCAGGGCGCAGTGCGGATCTGGCTCTGTCCACTCACCCACGGGAGACCGGCAGGCAGGGCATAGTGTGGATCTGGCTGTGTCCACTCACCCACGGCAGATGGGCAGGAAGGGCGCAGTGCGGATCTGGCTGTGTCCACTCACCCATGGGAGAAGGGCAGGCAAGGCGCAGTGTGGATCTGGCTGTGTCCACTCACCCACGGGGGACGGAAAGAGAGGGTGCTGTGTGGATCTGGCTATGTCCACTGACCCACGGCAGACGGGCAGGCAGGGCGCATTGCGGATCTGGCTGTGTCCAATCACCCACGGCAGACGGGCAGGCAGGGCGCAGTGCGAATATGGCTGTGTCCACTCACCCACGGCAGACGGGCAGGCCGGGCGCACTGCGTATCTGGGTGTGTCCACTCACCCACGGGAGACGGGCAGGCAAGGCGCAGTGTGGATCTGGCTGTGTCCACACACCCACGGGAGACGGGCAAGGGGGTGCTGTGTGGATTTGGCTATGTACACTGAACCACAGCAGACGGGAAGGCAGGGCGGTGTGAGGATCAGGCTGTCTCCACTCACCCACGGCAGACGGTCAGGAAGGTCGCAGTGTGGATCTGGCTGTGTCCACTCACCCACGGGAGACGGGCAGGCAGGGCGCTTGTGGATCTTGCTGTGTCCACTCACAGACGGGAGACGGGCGGAGAGGGTGCTGTGTTGATCTGGCTATGTCCACTGACCCACGGCAGACAGGCAGGCAGGGCGCAGTGCGGATCTGGCTGTGTCCAATCACCCACGGCAGACGGGCATGCAGGGTGCAGTGTGGATCTGGCTGTGTGCACTCACCCACGGGAGACGGGCAGGCAAGGTGCACTGTGGATGTTGCTGTGAACACTCACCCACGGGAGACGGGCAGAGAGGGTGCTGTGTGGATTTAGCGATGTCCACTGACCCACGGCAGACGGGCAGGCAGGGCGCAGTGCGGATCTGGCTGTGTCCACTCACCCACGGGAGACCGGCAGGCAGGGCGCAGTGCGGATCTGGCTGTGTCCACTAACCCACGGCAGACGGGCAGGCAGGGCGCAGTGCGGATCTGGCTGTGTCCACTGACCCACGGCAGACGGGCAGGCTGGGCGCAGTGCGGATCTGGCTGTGTCCACTCACCCACGGGAGACGGGCAGGCAGGGCGCAGTGTGGATCTGGCTGTGTCCACTCACCAACGGGAGACGGGCAAGTGGGTGTTGTGTGGATCTGGCTATGTCCACTGACACAGGGAAGACGGGCAGGCAGGGCGGTGTGCGGGTCTGGATGTGTCCCCTCACCCACGGTAGACGGTCAGGAAGGGTGCAGTGCGGATCTGGCTGTGTCCACTCATGCACGGGAAACGGGCAGGCAGTGCGCAGTGCAGATCTGGCTGTGTACACTCACCCACGGCAGACGGGCAGGCAGGGCGCAGTGTGGATCTGGCTGTGTCAACTCACCCACGGGAGACTGGCAGGCAAGGCGCAGTGTGGATCTGGCTGTGTCCACTCACCCCCGAGAGATGGGCAGAAAGGGCGCTGTGTGGATCTGGCTATGTCCACTGACCCACGGCCGATGGGCTGGCAGGGCGCAGTGCGGATCTGGCTGTGTCCACTCACCCACGGCAGACGGGCAGGCAGGGCGCAGTGCGGATCTGGCTGTGTCTACTCACCCACGGCAGGCGGTCAGGCAGGGCGCAGTGCGGATCTGGCTGTGTCCACTCACCCACGGGAGACAAGCAGGCAGGGCGCAGTGCGGATCTGGCGGTGTCCACTCACCCACGGGAGACGGGCAGTCAGGGCGCAGTGAGAATCTGGCTATGTCCACTCACCCAAGGGAGACGGGCAGGCAAGGCGCAGTGTGGATCTGGCTGTGTCCACTCACGCACGGGAGACGGGCAGAGAGGGTGCTGTGTGGTCTGGCTATGTCCACTGACCGACGGCAGAAGGGCAGGCAGGGCGCAGTGCGGATCTGGCTGTGTCCCCTCACCGATGGCACACGGTCAGGCAGGGCGCAGTGCGGATCTAGCTGTGTCCACTCACCCACGGGACACGGGCAGGCAGGGCGCAGTGCGGATCTGGCTGTGTCCACTCACCCACGGCAGACGGTCAGGCAGGGCGCAGTGCGGATCTGGCTGTGTCCACTCACCCAAGGGAGACGGGCAGGCAAGGCGCAGTGTGGATTTGGCTGTGTCCACTCACCCACGGGAGACGGGCAGAGAGGGTGCTGTATGGATCTGTCTATGTCCACTGACCCGCGGCAGACGAGCAGGAATGGCGCAGTGCAGATCTGGCTGTGTCCACTCACCCACGGTAGACGGGCAGAGAGGGTGCTGTGTGGATCTGACTATGTACACTGACCCACGGCAGACGGTCCGGCAGGGCGGTGTGCGGATCTGGCTGTGTCCAGTCACCCACGGCAGACGGTCAGGAAGGGCGCAGTGCGGATCTGGCTGTGTCCACTCACCCACGGGAGACGGGCCGGCTGGGCGCAGTGCGGATCTGGCTGTGTCCACTCACCCACGGCAGACGAGCAGGCAGGGCGCAGTGCGGATATGGCTGTGTCCACTCAGCCACGGGAGACGGGCATCCAAGGCGCAGTGTGGATCTGGCTGTGTCCACTCACTCACAAGAGACGGGCAGAAAGGGCGCTGTGTGGATCTGGCTATGTCCACTGACCTACGGCAGACGGGCAGTCAGGGCGCAGTGCGGATGTGGCTGTGTCCACTCACCCACGGCAGACGGTCAGGCAGGGCGCAGTGCGGATCTGGCTGTGTCCACTCACCCACGGGAGACGGGCAGAGAGGGTGTCGTGTGTATCTGGCTATGTCCACTGACCCACGGTATACGGGCAGGCAGGCCGCACTGCGGATTTGGCTGTGTCCCCTCACCCACAGCAGACGGTCAGGCAGGGCGCAGTGCGGATCTGGCTGTCTCCCCTCTCCCACGGCAGACGGTCAGGCAGGGCGCAGTGCGGATCTGGCTGTGTCCACTCACCCAAGGGAGACGGGCAGGCAAGGCGCAGTGTGGATTTGGCTGTGTCCACTCACCCACGGGAGACGGGCAGAGAGGGTGCTGTGTGGTCTGGCTATGTAGTGACCGACGGCAGAAGGGCAGGCAGGGCGCAGTGCGGATCTGGTTGTGTCCCCTCACCAACGGCACACGGTCAGGCAGGGCGCAGTGCGGATCTGGCTGTGTCCACTCACCGACGGGAGACGGGCAGACAGGGCGCAGTGTGGATCTGGCTTTGTCCACTCACCAAGGGCAGACGGGCAGGCAGGGCGCAGTGCGGATATGGCTGTGTCCACTCACCCATGGGAGACGGGCAGGCAAGTCGCAGTGTGGATCTGGCTGTGTCCACTCACCCACAGGAGACGGGCAGAGAGGATGCAGTGAGGATCTGGCTGTTTCCACTCACCCACGGGAGACGGGCAGGCAGGGCGCAGTGCGGATCTGGCTGTGTCCACTCACCCACGGCAGACGGGCAGGCAGGGCTCAGTGCGGATCTGGCTGTGTCCACTCACCCACGGGAGACGGGCAGGCAAGGCGCAGTGTGGATCTGGCTGTGTCCAATCACCCACGGGAGATGGGCAGGTAGGGCGCAGTGCGGATCTGGCTGTGTCCCCTCACCCACGGCAGACAGTCAGGCAGGGCGCAGTGCGGATCTGGCTGTGTCCACTCACCCACGGGAGACGGGTAGGCAAGGCGCAGTGTGGATCTGGCAGTGTCCACTCACCAACGGGAGACGGGCAAGAGGGCGCAGTGCGGATCTGGCTGTGTCCACACACCCATGGGAGACGGGCAGGCAGGGCACATTGCGGATCTGGCTGTGTCCACTCACCCAAGGGAGACGGGCAGAGAGGGTGCAGTGTGGTCTGGCTATGTCCACTGACCGACGGCAGACGGGCAGGAAGGGCGCAGTGCGGATCTGGCTTTTCCCACTCACCCAGGGCAGACGGGTAGGCAAAGCGCAGTGTGGATCTGGCTGTGTCCACTCACCCACGGGAGACGGGCAGAGAGGGTGCCGTGTGGATCTGACTATGTCCACTGACCCACGGCACACGGGCAGGCAGGGCGCAGTGCGGATCTGGCTGTGTCCCCTCACCCACGGCAGACGGTCAGGCAGGGCGCAGTGCGGAATTGCCTGTGTCCACTCACCCACGGGAGACAAGTAGGCAAGGTGCAGTGTGGATCTGGCTGTGTCCACTCACCCACGGTAGACGGGCAGGCAGGGCGCACAGCAGATCTGGCTGTGTCCACTCACCCACGGGAGACAGGCAGGCAAGGTGCAGTGTCGATCTGGCTGTGTCCACTCACCCACGGGAGACGGGCAGAGATGGTGCTGTGTGGATCTGGCTATGTACACTGACCCACGGCAGACGGGCAGGCAGAGCGCAGTGCGGATCTGGCTGTGTCCACTCACCCACGGCAGACGGTCAGGCAGGGCACAGTGCGGATCTGGCTGTGTCCACTCACCCACGGGAGACGGGCAGGCAGGGCGCAGTGCGGATCTGGCGGTGTCCACTCACCCACGGGAGACGGGCAGGCAGGGCACATTGCGGATATGGCTGTGTCCACTCACCCAAGTGAGAAGGGCAGAGAGGGTGCTGTGTGGTCTGGCTATGTCCACTGACCGACGGCAGACGGGCAGGCAGGGCGCAGTGCGGATCTGGCTTTGTCCACTCACCCAGGGGAGACGGGCAGAGAGGGTGCCGTGTGGATCTGGCTATGTCCACTGACCCACGGCAGACGGTCATGCAGGGCGCAGTGCAGTTCTGGCTGTGTCCCCTCACCCACGGCAGACGGTCAGGCAGGGCGCAGTGCGGAATTGGCTGTGTCCACTCACCCACGGGGGACAAGTAGGCAAGGCGCAGTGTGGATCTGGCTGTGTCCACTCACCCACGAGAGACGGGCAGAGAGGGTCCTGTGAGGATCTGCCTATGTCCACTGACCCAAGGCAGACGGGCAGGCAGGGCGCAGTGCAGATCTTGCTGTGTCCACTCACCCACGGTGGACGGGCAGGCAGGGCGCACATCGGATCTGGCTGTGTCCACTCACCCACGGGAGACGGGCAGGCATAGCGCAGTGTGGATCTGGCTGTGTCCACAACCCACGGGAGACCGGCAGAGAGGGTGCTGTGTGGATCTGGCTATGTAAACTGACCCACGGCAGACAGGCAGGCAGAGCGCAGTGCGGATCTGGCTGTGTCCACTTACCCACGGCAGATGGTCAGGCAGGGGGCAGTGCGGATCTGGCTGTGTCCACTCACCCACGGGAGATGGGCAGGCAGGGCGCAGTGCGGATCTGGCTGTGTCCACTCACCCACGGGAGATGGGCAGGCAGGGCGCAGTGCGGATCTGGCTCTGTCCACTCACCCACGGGAGACCGGCAGGCAGGGCATAGTGTGGATCTGGCTGTGTCCACTCACCCACGGCAGATGGGCAGGAAGGGCGCAGTGCGGATCTGGCTGTGTCCACTCACCCATGGGAGAAGGGCAGGCAAGGCGCAGTGTGGATCTGGCTGTGTCCACTCACCCACGGGGGACGGAAAGAGAGGGTGCTGTGTGGATCTGGCTATGTCCACTGACCCACGGCAGACGGGCAGGCAGGGCGCATTGCGGATCTGGCTGTGTCCAATCACCCACGGCAGACGGGCAGGCAGGGCGCAGTGCGAATATGGCTGTGTCCACTCACCCACGGCAGACGGGCAGGCCGGGCGCACTGCGTATCTGGGTGTGTCCACTCACCCACGGGAGACGGGCAGGCAAGGCGCAGTGTGGATCTGGCTGTGTCCACACACCCACGGGAGACGGGCAAGGGGGTGCTGTGTGGATTTGGCTATGTACACTGAACCACAGCAGACGGGAAGGCAGGGCGGTGTGAGGATCAGGCTGTCTCCACTCACCCACGGCAGACGGTCAGGAAGGTCGCAGTGTGGATCTGGCTGTGTCCACTCACCCACGGGAGACGGGCAGGCAGGGCGCTTGTGGATCTTGCTGTGTCCACTCACAGACGGGAGACGGGCGGAGAGGGTGCTGTGTTGATCTGGCTATGTCCACTGACCCACGGCAGACAGGCAGGCAGGGCGCAGTGCGGATCTGGCTGTGTCCAATCACCCACGGCAGACGGGCATGCAGGGTGCAGTGTGGATCTGGCTGTGTGCACTCACCCACGGGAGACGGGCAGGCAAGGTGCACTGTGGATGTTGCTGTGAACACTCACCCACGGGAGACGGGCAGAGAGGGTGCTGTGTGGATTTAGCGATGTCCACTGACCCACGGCAGACGGGCAGGCAGGGCGCAGTGCGGATCTGGCTGTGTCCACTCACCCACGGGAGACCGGCAGGCAGGGCGCAGTGCGGATCTGGCTGTGTCCACTAACCCACGGCAGACGGGCAGGCAGGGCGCAGTGCGGATCTGGCTGTGTCCACTGACCCACGGCAGACGGGCAGGCTGGGCGCAGTGCGGATCTGGCTGTGTCCACTCACCCACGGGAGACGGGCAGGCAGGGCGCAGTGTGGATCTGGCTGTGTCCACTCACCAACGGGAGACGGGCAAGTGGGTGTTGTGTGGATCTGGCTATGTCCACTGACACAGGGAAGACGGGCAGGCAGGGCGGTGTGCGGGTCTGGATGTGTCCCCTCACCCACGGTAGACGGTCAGGAAGGGTGCAGTGCGGATCTGGCTGTGTCCACTCATGCACGGGAAACGGGCAGGCAGTGCGCAGTGCAGATCTGGCTGTGTACACTCACCCACGGCAGACGGGCAGGCAGGGCGCAGTGTGGATCTGGCTGTGTCAATTCACCCACGGGAGACTGGCAGGCAAGGCGCAGTGTGGATCTGGCTGTGTCCACTCACCCCCGAGAGATGGGCAGAAAGGGCGCTGTGTGGATCTGGCTATGTCCACTGACCCACGGCCGATGGGCTGGCAGGGCGCAGTGCGGATCTGGCTGTGTCCACTCACCCACGGCAGACGGGCAGGCAGGGCGCAGTGCGGATCTGGCTGTGTCGCCTCACTCACGGCAGACGGTCAGGCGGGGTGCAGCACGGAATTGGCTGTGTCCACTCACCCACGGGAGACGGGTAGGCAAGGCGCAGTGTGGATCTGGCAGTGTCCACACACCCACGGGAAACAGGCAGAGAGGGCCTGTGTGGATCTGGCTATGTCCACTTACCCACGGCAGACGGGCAGGCAGGGCGCAGTGCGGATCTGGCTGTGTCCACTCACCCACGGGAGACGGGCAGGCAGGGCGCAGTGCGTATCTGGCTGTGTCCACTCACCCACGGGAGACGGGCAGGCAAGGCGCAGTGTGGATCTGGCTGTGTCCACTCACCCACGAGAGACGGGCAGAGAGGGCGCTGTGTGGATCTGGCTATGTCTACTGACCCACGGCAGACGGGCAGGCAGGGCGCAGTGCGGATCTGCCTGTGTCCACTCACCCACGGCAGAGGGTCAGGCAGGGTGCAGAGCGGATCTGGCTGTTTCCACTCACCCAAGGGAGACGGGCAGGCAAGGCGCAGTGCGGATCTAGCTGTGTCCACTCACCCATGGGAGACGGGCAGGCAGAACGTAGTGCGGATCTGGCTATGTCCACTCACCCACGGGAGACTGGCAGAAAGGGCTCTGTGTGGATCTGGCTATGTACACTGACCCACGACAGACGGGTAGGCAGGGCGCTGGGCGGATCTGGCTGTGTCCACTCACCCACGGGAGACGGGCAGGCAGGGCGCAGTCGGATCTGGCTGTGTCCACTCACCCATGGGAGACGGGCAGGCAAGGCGCAGTGTGGATCTGGCTGTGTCCACTCACCCACGGGAGATGGGCAGAGAGGGTGCTGTGTGGATCTGGCTATGTCCACTGACCCACGGCAGACGGGCAGGCAGGGCGCAGTGCGGATCTGGCTGTGTCCAATCACCCACGGCAGACGGGAAGGCAGGGCGTAGTGCGGATATGGCTGTGTACACTCACCTACGGCAGACGGGCAGGCAGGGCGCAGAGCGTATCTGGGTGTGTCCACTCACCCACGGGAGACGGGCAAGGGGGTGCAGCGTGGATATGGCTATGTACACTGAACCACGGCAGACGGTCCGGCAGGGCGGTGTGCGGATCTGGCTGTGTCCACTCACCCACGGCAGACGGTCAGGAAGGGCGCAGTGCGGATCTGGCTGTGTCCACTCACCCACGGGAGACGGGCAGGCAGGGCGCAGTGCGGATCTGGCTGTGTCCACTCACCCACGGCAGACGAGCAGGCAGGGCGCAGTGCGGATATGGCTGTGTCCACTCAGCCACGGGAGACGGGCAGCCAAGGCACAGTGTGGATCTGGCTGTGTCCACTCACTCACAAGAGACGGGCAGAAAGGGCGCTGTGTGGATCTGGCTATGTCCACTGACCTACGGCAGACGGGCAGGCAGGGCGCAGTGCGGATGTGGCTGTGTCCACTCACCCACGGCAGACGGTCAGGCAGGGCGCAGTGCGGATCTGGCTGTGTCCACTCACCCACGGGAGACGGGCAGAGAGGGTGTCGTGTGGATCTGGCTATGTCCACTGACACACGGTATACGGGCAGGCAGGGCGCACTGCGGATTTGGCTGTGTCCCCTCACCCACAGCAGACGGTCAGGCAGGGCGCAGTGCGGATCTGGCTGTCTCCCCTCTCCCACGGCAGACGGTCAGGCAGGGCGCAGTGCGGATCTGGCTGTGTCCACTCACCCAAGGGAGACGGGCAGGCAAGGCGCAGTGTGGATTTGGCTGTGTCCACTCACCCACGGGAGACGGGCATAGAGGGTGCTGTGTGGTCTGGCTATGTAGTGACCGACGGCAGAAGGGCAGGCAGGGCGCAGTGCGGATCTGGTTGTGTCCCCTCACCAACGGCACACGGTAAGGCAGGGCGCAGTGCGGATCTGGCTGTGTCCACTCACCCACGGGAGACGGGCAGGCAGGGCGCAGTGCGGATCTGGCTTTGTCCACTCACCCAGGGCAGACGGGCAGGCAGGGCGCAGTGCGGATATGGCTGTGTCCACTCACCCATGGGAGACGGGCAGGCAAGTCGCAGTGTGGATCTGGCTGTGTCCACTCACCCACAGGAGACGGGCAGAGAGGATGCAGTGAGGATCTGGCTGTTTCCACTCACCCACGGGAGACTTGCAGGCAGGGCTCAGTGCGGATCTGGCTGTGTCCACTCACCCACGGGAGACGGGCAGGCAAGGCGCAGTGTGGATCTGGCTGTGTCCACTCACCCACGGGAGATGGGCAGGCAGGGCGCAGTGCGGATCTGGCTGTGTCCCCTCACCCACGGCAGACAGTCAGGCAGGGCGCAGTGCGGATCTGGCTGTGTCCACTCACCCACGGGAGACGGGTAGGCAAGGCGCAGTGTGGATCTGGCAGTGTCCACTCACCAACGGGAGACGGGCAAGAGGGCGCAGTGCGGATATGGCTGTGTCCACACACCCATGGGAGACGGGCAGGCAGGGCACATTGCGGATCTGGCTGTGTCCACTCACCCAAGGGAGACGGGCAGAGAGGGTGCCGTGTGGATCTGGCTATGTCCACTGACCCACGGCACACGGGCAGGCAGGGCGCAGTGCGGATCTGGCTGTGTCCCCTCACCCACGGCAGAGGGTCAGGCAGGGCGCAGTGCGGAATTGCCTGTGTCCACTCACCCACGGGAGACAAGTAGGCAAGGTGCAGTGTGGATCTGGCTGTGTCCACTCACCCACGGTAGACGGGCAGGCAGGGCGCACAGCGGATCTGGCTGTGTCCACTCACCCACGGGAGACGTGCAGGCAAGGTGCAGTGTCGATCTGGCTGTGTCCACTCACCCACGGGAGACGGGCAGAGATGGTGCTGTGTGGATCTGGCTATGTACACTGACCCACGGCAGACGGGCAGGCAGAGCGCAGTGCGGATCTGGCTGTGTCCACTCACCCACGGCAGACGGTCAGGCAGGGCGCAGTGCGGATCTGGCTGTGTCCACTCACCCACGTAGACGGGCAGGCAGGGCGCAGTGCGGATCTGGCGGTGTCCACTCACCCACGGGAGACGGGCAGGCAGGGCACATTGCGGATATGGCTGTGTCCACTAACCCAAGGGAGAAGGGCAGAGAGGGTGCTGTGTGGTCTGGCTATGTCCACTGACCGACGGCAGACGGGCAGGCAGGGCGCAGTGCGGATCTGGCTTTGTCCACTCACCCAGGGGAGAAGAGCAGAGAGGGTGCCGTGTGGATCTGGCTATGTCCACTGACCCACGGCAGACGGTCATGCAGGGCGCAGTGCAGTTCTGGCTGTGTCCCCTCACCCACTTCAGACGGTCAGGCAGGGCGCAGTGCGGAATTGGCTGTGTCCACTCACCCACGGGGGACAAGTAGGCAAGGCGCAGTGTGGATCTGGCTGTGTCCACTCACCCACGAGAGACGGGCAGAGAGGGTCCTGTGAGGATCTGCCTATGTCCACTGACCCAAGGCAGACGGGCAGGCAGGGCGCAGTGCAGATCTTGCTGTGTCCACTCACCCACGGTGGACGGGCAGGCAGGGCGCACATCGGATCTGGCTGTGTCCACTCACCCACGGGAGACGGGCAGGCATAGCGCAGTGTGGATCTGGCTGTGTCCACAACCCACGGGAGACCGGCAGAGAGGGTGCTGTGTGGATCTGGCTATGTAAACTGACCCACGGCAGACAGGCAGGCAGAGCGCAGTGCGGATCTGGCTGTGTCCACTTACCCACGGCAGATGGTCAGGCAGGGGGCAGTGCGGATCTGGCTGTGTCCACTCACCCACGGGAGATGGGCAGGCAGGGCGCAGTGCGGATCTGGCTGTGTCCACTCACCCACGGGAGATGGGCAGGCAGGGCGCAGTGCGGATCTGGCTCTGTCCACTCACCCACGGGAGACCGGCAGGCAGGGCATAGTGTGGATCTGGCTGTGTCCACTCACCCACGGTAGACGGGCAGGAAGGGCGCAGTGCGGATTTGGATGTGTCCACTCACCCATGGGAGAAGGGCAGGCAAGGCGCAGTGTGGATCTGGCTGTGTCCACTCACCCACGGGAGACGGGCAGAGAGGGTGCTGTGTGGATCTGGCTATGTCCACTGACCCACGGCAGACGGGCAGGCAGGGCGCACTGCGGATCTGGCTGTGTCCAATCACCCACGGCAGACGGGCAGGCAGGGCGCAGTGCGAATATGGCTGTGTCCACTCACCCACGGCAGACGGGCAGGCAGGGCGCACTGCGTATCTGGGTGTGTCCACTCACCCACGGGAGACGGGCAGGCAAGGCGCAGTGTGGATCTGGCTGTGTCCACACACCCACGGGAGACGGGCAAGGGGGTGCTGTGTGGATCTGGCTATGTACACTGAACCACAGCAGACGGGAAGGCAGGGCGGTGTGCGGATCAGGCTGTCTCCACTCACCCACGGCAGACGGTCAGGAAGGGCGCAGTGTGGATCTGGCTGTGTCCACTCACCCACGGGAGACGGGCAGGCAGGGCGCTTGTGGATCTTGCTGTGTCCACTCACCCACGGGAGACGGGCGGAGAGGGTGCTGTGTTGATCTGGCTATGTCCACTGACCCACGGCAGACAAGCAGGCAGGGCGCAGTGCGGATCTGGCTGTGTCCAATCACCCACGGCAGACGGGCAGGCAAGGTGCAGTGTGGATCTGGCTGTGTGCACTCACCCACGGGAGACGGGCAGGCAAGGTGCACTGTGGATGTTGCTGTGAACACTCACCCACGGGAGACGGGCAGAGAGGGTGCTGTGTGGATTTAGCGATGTCCACTGACCCACGTCAGACGGGCAGGCAGGGCGCAGTGCGGATCTGGCTGTGTCCACTCACCCACGGGAGACCGGCAGGCAGGGCGCAGTGCGGATCTGGCTGTGTCCACTGACCCACGGCAGACGGGCAGGCAGGGCGCAGTGCGGATCTGGCTGTGTCCACTGACCCACGGCAGACGGGCAGGCTGGGCGAAGTGCGGATCTGGCTGTGTCCACTCACCCACGGGAGACGGGCAGGCAGGGCGCAGTGTGGATCTGGCTGTGTCCACTCACCAACGGGAGACGGGCAAGTGGGTGTTGTGTGGATCTGGCTATGTCCACTGACACAGGGAAGACGGGCAGGCAGGGCGGTGTGCGGATCTGGCTGTGTCCACTCACCCACGGTAGACGGTCAGGAAGGGCGCAGTGCGGATCTGGCTGTGTCCACTCATGCACGGGAAACGGGCAGGCAGTGCGCAGTGCAGATCTGGCTGTGTACACTCACCCACGGCAGACGGGCAGGCAGGGCGCAGTGTGGATCTGGCTGTGTCAACTCACCCACGGGAGACTGGCAGGCAAGGCGCAGTGTGGATCTGGCTGTGTCCACTCACCCCCGGGAGATGGGCAGAAAGGGCGCTGTGTGGATCTGGCTATGTCCACTGACCCACGGCCGATGGGCTGGCAGCGCGCAGTGCGGATCTGGCTGTGTCCACTCACCCACGGCAGACGGGCAGGCAGGGCGCAGTGCGGATCTGGCTGTGTCGCCTCACTCACGGCAGACGGTCAGGCGGGTCGCAGTGCGGAATTGGCTGTGTCCACTCACCCACGGGAGACGGGTAGGCAAGGTGCAGTGTGGATCTGGCAGTGTCCACACACCCACGGGAAACGGGCAGAGAGGGTCCTGTGTGGATCTGGCTATGTCCACTTACCCACGGCAGACGGGCAGGCAGGGCGCAGTGCGGATCTGGCTGTGTCCACTCACCCACGGCAGACGGGCAGGCAGGGCGCAGTGCGTATCTGGCTGTGTCCACTCACCCACGGGAGACGGGCAGGCAAGGCGCAGTGTGGATCTGGCTGTGTCCACTCACCCACGAGAGACGGGCAGAGAGTGCGCTGTGTGGATCTGGCTATGTCTACTGACCCACGGCAGATGGGCAGGCAGGGCGCAGTGCGGATGTGGCTGTGTCCACTCACCCACGGCAGAGGGTCATGCAGGGTGCAGAGCGGATCTGGCTGTGTCCACTCACCCAAGGGAGACGGGCAGGCAAGGCGCAGTGCGGATCTAGCTGTGTCCACTCACCCATGGGAGACGGGCAGGCAGAACGTAGTGCGGATCTGGCTATGTCCACTCACCCACGGGAGACGGGCAGAAAGGGCTCTGTGTGGATCTGGCTATGTACACTGACCCACGACAGACGGGTAGGCAGGGCGCTGGGCGGATCTGGCTGTGTCCACTCACCCACGGGAGACGGGCAGGCAGGGCGCAGTCGGATCTGGCTGTGTCCACTCACCCATGGGAGACGGGCAGGCAAGGCGCAGTGTGGATCTGGCTGTGTCCACTCACCCACGGGAGATGGGCAGAGAGGGTGCTGTGTGGATCTGGCTATGTCCACTGACCCACGGCAGACGGGCAGGCAGGGCGCAGTGCGGATCTGGCTGTGTCCAATCACCCACGGCAGACGGGCAGGCAGGGCGCAGTGCGGATATGGCTGTGTACACTCACCTACGGCAGACGGGCAGGCAGGGCGCAGAGCGTATCTGGGTGTGTCCACTCACCCACGGGAGACGGGCAAGGGGGTGCAGCGTGGATATGGCTATGTACACTGAACCACGGCAGACGGGCAGGCAGGGCGGTGTGCGGATCTGGCTCTCTCCACTCACCCACGGCAGACGGTCAGGAAGGGCGCAGTGTGGATCTGGCTGTGTCCACTCACCCACGGGAGATGGGCAGGCAGGGCGCAGTGTGGATCTGGCTGTGTCCACTGACCCACGGCAGACGGGTAGGCAGGGCGCAGTGCGGATCTGGCTGTGTCCCCTCACCCACGGCAGACGTTCAGGTAGGGCGCAGTGCGGATCTGGCTGTGTCCACTCACCCACGGGAGACGGGTAGGCAAGGCAAACTGTGGATCTCGCTGTGTCCACTCACCCACAGGAGACAGGCAGAGAGGGTGCTGTGTGGATCTGGCTATGTCCACTGACCCACGGCATACGGTCAAGCAGGGCACAGTGCGGATCTGGCTGTGTCCACTCACCCACAGCAGAGGGTCAGGCAGGGCGTAAAGCGGATCTGGCTGTGTCCACTCACCCACGGGAGTTGGGCAGGCAAGGCGCAGTGCGGATCTAGCTGTGTCCACTCACCCACGGGAGACGGGCAGGCAGAACGTAGTGCGGATCTGGCTGTGTCCACTCACCAACGGGAGACGGGCAGGCAAGGCGCAGTGTGGATCTGGCTGTGTCCACTCACCCACAAGAGACGGACAGAGAGAGTGCTGTGTGGATCTGGCTATGTCCACTGACCCACGGCAGACGGGCAGGCAGGGCGCAGTGCGGATCTGGCTGTGACCCCTCACCCATAGCAGACGGTCAGGCCGGGCGCAGTGCGGATCTAGCTGTGTCCACTCACCCACGGGACACGGGCAGGCAGGGCGCAGTGCGGATCTGGCTGTGTCCACTCACCCACGGGAGACGGGCAGGCAGGGCGCAGTGCGGATCTGGCTGTGTCCACTCACGCACAGGAGACGGGCAAGCAAGGTGCAGTGTGGATCTGGCTGTGTCCATCACCCACAGGAGACGGGCAGAAAGGGCGCTGTGTGGATCTGACTATGTCCACTGACCCACGGCAGACGAGCAGGCAGGGCGCAGTGCGGATCTGGCTGTGTCCAATCACCCACAATAGACGGGCAGGCAGGGCGCTGTGCGGATCTGGCTGTGTTCACTCACCCACGGGAGAAGGTCAGGCAGGGCACAGTGCGGATCTGGCTGTGTCCACTCACCCATGGTAGACGGGTAGGCAAGGCGCAGTGTGGATCTGGCTGTGTCCACTCACCCACGGGAGACGGGCAGAGAGGGTGCTGTGTGGATCTGGCTATGTCCAGTGACCCACGGCAGACGGGCAGGAAGGGCGCAGTGCGGATCTGGCTATGTCCACAGACCCACGGGAGATGGGCAGGCAAGGCGCAGTGCAGATCTGGCTGTGTCCACTGACCCACGGCACACGGGCAGGCAGGGCGCAGTCCGGATATGGCTGTTTCCACTCACCCACGGCAGACGGTCAGGAAGGGCGCAGTGCGGATCTGGCTGTGTCCACTGACCCACGGGAGACGGGCAGGCAGGGCGCAGTGCGGATCTGGCTGTGTCCACTCACCCACGGCAGACGGGCAGGCAGGGCGCAGTGCGGATCTGGCTGTGTCCACTCACCCACGGGAGACGGGCAGGCAGGGCGCAGTGTGGA
This sequence comes from Microcebus murinus, assembly GCF_040939455.1. Classification (NCBI taxonomy): domain Eukaryota; kingdom Metazoa; phylum Chordata; class Mammalia; order Primates; family Cheirogaleidae; genus Microcebus; species Microcebus murinus. Next base: position 29,860,401 of record NC_134125.1, on the reverse strand, counting down.
TCTGGCTGTGTCCACTCACCCACGGGAGACGGGCAGGCAAGGCGCAGTGTGGATCTGGCTGTGTCCACTCACCCACAGGAGACGGGCAGAAAGGGCTCTGTGTGGATCTGGGTATGTCCACTGACCCACAGCAGACAGGCAGGCACGGCGCAGTGCGGATCTGGCTGTGTCCAATCACCCACGGCAGACGGGCAGGCAGGGCGCAGTGCGGATCTGGCTGTGTCCACTCACCCACGGCAGACGGTCAGGCAGGGCGCAGTGCGGATCTGGCTGTGTCCACTCACCCACGGGAGACGGGCAGGCAGGGCGCAATGGGGATCTGGCTGTGTACACTCACCCACGGGAGACGGCCAGGCAAGGCGCAGTGTGGATCTGGCTGTGTCCACTCACCCACGGGAGACGGGCAGAGAGTGTGCTGTGTGGATCTGGCTATGTCCACTGACCCACGGCAGACGGGCAGGCAGGGCGCAGTGCGGATATGGCTGAGTCCACTCACCCACGGGAGACAAGTAGGCAAAGCGCAGTGTGGATCTGGCTGTGTCCACTCACCAGCGGGAGACGGGCAGAGAGGGTGCCTTGTGGATCTGGCTATGTCCACTGACCCACGGCAGACGGGCAGGCAGGGCGGTGTGCGGATCTCGCTGTGTCCACTCACCCACGGCAGACGGGCAGGCAGGGTGCAGTGCGGATCTGGCTGTGTCCACTCACCCACGGGAGACGGGCAGGCAGGGCGCAGTGTGGATCTGGCTGTGTCCACTCACCCACGGGAGACGGGCAGAAAGGGCGCAGTGTGGATCTGGCTGTGTGCACTCACCCACGGGAGACGGCCAGAGAGGGTGCTGTGTGGATCTCGCTATGTCCACTGACCCACAGCAGACGGGCAGGCAGGGCGCAGTGCGGATCTGGCTGTGTCCCCTCACCCAAGGCAGACCGTCAGGCAGGGCGCAGTGCGGATCTGGCTGTGTCCACTCCCCCACGGGAGACGGGCAGGCAGGGCGCAGTGCGGATCTGGCTGTGTCCAATCACCCACGGCAGACGGGCAGGCAGGGTGCAGTGCGGATCTTGCTGTGTCCACTCACCCACGGGAGACTGTCAGGCAGGGCACAGTGCGGATCTGGCTGTGTCCACTCACCCACGGGAGACGGGTAGGCAAGACGCAGTGTGGATCTGGCTGTGTCCACTCACCCACGGGAGACGGGCATAGAGGGTGCTGTGTGGATCTGGCTATGTCCACTGACCCATGGCAGACTGGCATGAAGGGCGCAGTGCGGACCTGACTGTGCCCAGTGACCCACGGGAGACCGGCAGGCAAGGCGCAGTGGATATCTGGCTATGTACACTGACCCACGGCACACGGGCAGGCAGGGCCCAGTCCGGATCTGGCTGTGTCCACTGACCCACGGGAGACGGGCAGGCAATGCGCAGTGTGGATCTGGCTGTGTCCACTCACCCACGGGAAACGGGCAGAGAGGGTGCTGTGTGGATCTGGTTATGTACACTGACCCACGGCAGACGGGCAGGTAGGGCCGTGTGCGGATCTGGCTGTGTCCACTCACCCACGGCAGACGGTCAAGTAGGGCGCAATGCGGATCTGGCTGTGTCCACTACCCACGGGAGACGGGCAGGCAGGGAGCAGTGCGGATCTCGCTGTGTCCACTCACCCACGCCAGACGGTCGTGAAGGGCGCAGTGCGGATCTGGCTGTGTCCACTAACCCACGGGAGACGGGCAGGCAGGGCGCAGTGCGGATCTGGCTGAGTCCACTCACCCACGGCAGACAGGCAGGCAGGGCGCAGTGCGGATCTGGCTCTGTCCACTCACCCACGGGGGACGTGTAGGCAAAGAGCAGTGTGGATCTGGCTGTGTCCACTCACTCACGGGAGAAGGGCAGAGAGGGTGGCGTGTGTATTTGGCTATGTCCACTGACCCACTGAAGACGGGCAGGCAGGGCGCAGTGCGGATCTGGCTGTGTCCCCTCACCCACGGCAGACGGTCAGGCAGGGCGCAGTGCGGATATGGCTGTGTCCACTCACGCACGGGAGACGGGTAGGCAAGAAGCACTGTGGATCTGGCTGTGTCCACTCACCCACGGGAGACGGGCAGAGAGGGTGCTGTGTAGATCTGGCGATGTCCACTCACCCACGGCAGACGGGCATGCAGGGCGCCGTGCGGATCTGGCTGTGTCCACTCACCCACGGGAGACGGGCAGGCAAGGCGCAGTGTGGATCTGGCTGTGTCCACTCACCAACGGGAGACGGGCAGAGAGGGTGCTGTGTGGATCTGGCTATGTACACTGACCCACAGGAGACGGGCAGGCAGGGCGCAGTGCGGATCTGGCTCTGTCCAATCACCCACGGCAGACTGGCATACAGGGCGCAGTGCGGATCTGGCTGTGTCCACTCACCCACGGGAGACGGTCAGGCAGGGCACGTGCGGATCTAGCTGTGTCCACTCACCCACGGGAGACGGGTAGGGAAGGCGCAGTGTGGATCTGGCTGTGTCCACTCACCCACGGGAGACGGGCAGGCAAGGCGCAGTGTGGATCTGGCTGTGTCCACTCACCCACGGGAGACGGGCAGAGAGGGTGCTGAGTGGATCTGGCTATGTACACTGACGCACGGGAGACGGGCAGGCAGGGCGCAGTGCGGATCTGGCTGTGTCCAATCACCCACGGCAGACGGGCAGGCAGGGCGCAGTGCGGATCTGGCTGTGTCCACTCACCCACGGCAGACGGTCAGGCAGAGCACAGTGCGGATCTCGCTGTGTCCACTCACCCACGGGAGACTGGTAGGCAAGGCGCAGTGTGGATCTGGCTGTGTCCACTCACCCACGGGAGACGGGCAGAGAGGGTGCTGTGTGGATCTGGCTATGTCCACTGACCCACGGCAGACTGGCAGGAAGGGCGCAGTGCGGATCTGGCTGTGTCCACTGACCCACGGGAGACGGGCAGGCAAGGCGCAGTACAGATCTGGCTGTGTCCACTGTCCCACGGCACACGGGCAGGCAGGGCGCAGTGCGGATCTGGCTGTGTCCACTCACCCACGGGAGACGGGCAGGCAATGCGCAGTGTGGATCTGACTGTGTCCACTCACCCTCGGGAGACGGGCAGAAAGGGTGCTGTGTGGATCTGGTTATATACACTGACCCACGGCAGACGGGCAGGCAAGGCGCAGTGCGGATCTGGCTGTGTCCACTCACCCACGGGAGACGGGCAGGCAAGGTGCAGTGTTTATCTGGCTGTGTCCATCACCCACGGTAGACGGGCAGAAAGGGCGCTCTGTGGATCTGGCTATGTCCACTGACCCACGGCAGACGGGCAGGTAGGGCGTAGTGCGGATCTGGCTGTGTCCAATCACCCTCGGCAGACAGGCAGGCAGGGCGCAGTGCGGATCTGGCTGTGTAAACTCACCCAGGGGAGACGGTCAGGCAAGGCGCAGTGTGGATCTGGCTGTGTCCACTCACCCACGGCAGGCGGTCAGGCAGGGCGCAGTGCGGATCTGGCTATGTCCACTGACCCACGGCAGACGGGCAGGCAGGGCCCAGTGCGGATCTGGCTCAGTCCACTCACCCACGGGAGTCGGGCAGGCAGGGCGCAGTGCGGATCTGGCTGTGTCCACTCACCCACGGGAGACGGGCAGGCAAGGTGCAGTGCGGATCTGGCTGTGTCCACTCACCCACGGGAGACGGGCAGAGACGGTGCTGTGTGGATCTGGCGATGTCCACTGACCCACGGCAGACGGGCAGGCAGGTTGCAGTACGGATCTCGCTGTGTCCACTCACCCACGGCAGGCGGTCAGGCAGGGCGCAGTGCGGTTCTGGCTGTGTCCACTCACCCACGGCAGACGGTCAGGCAGGGCGCAGTGCGGATCTGGCTGTGTCCACTCACCCACGGGAGACGGGTAGTCAGGGCGCAGTGCAGATCTGGCTGTGTCCACTCACCCACGGGAGACGGGTAGGCAGGGCGCAGTGCGGATCTGGCTGTGTCCACTCACCCACGGCAGACGGGCAGGCAGGGCCCAGTGCGGATCTGGCTCTGTCCACTCACCAACGAGAGACGGGCAGAGAGGGTGCTGTGTGGATCTGGCTTTGTCAATCACCCACGGGAGACGGGAGGAGACGGTGCTGTGTGGATCTGGGTGTGTCCACTCACCCACGGTAGACGGGCAGGCAGGGCGCAGTGCGGATTTGGCTGTGTCCACTCACCCACGGGAGGCGGTCAGGCAAGGCGCAGTGTGGATCTGGCTGTGTCCACTCACCCACGGGAGACGGGCAGAGAGGGTGCTATGTGGATCTGGCTATGTTCACTGACCCACGGCAGACGGGCAGGCAGGGCCCAGTGCGGATCTGGCTCTGTCCACTCACCCACGGGAGACGGGCAGGCAGGGCGCAGTGCGGATCTGCCTGTGTCCACTCACCCTCGGCAGACGGGCAGGCAGGGCGCAGTGCGGATCTGGCTGTGTCCACTCACCCACGGGATACGGGCAGGCAGGGCGCAGTGCGGATCTGGCTGTGTCCAATCACCCACGGCAGACGGGCAGGCAGGGCGCAGTGCGGATCTGGCTGTTTCCACTCACAAATGGGAGACGGACAGGCAAGGCGCAGTGTGGATCTAGCTGTGTCCACTCACCCACGGGAGACGGACAGAGAGGGTGCTGTGTGGATCTGGCTATGTCCACTCACCCACGGCAGACGGGCAGGCAGGGCGCAGTGCGGATCTGGCTGTGTCCACTCACACAAGGGAGGCGGTCAGGCAGTGCGCAGTGCGGATCTGGCTGTGTCCACTCACCCACGGGAGACGGGTAGGCAGGGCGCAGTGCCGATCTGGCTGTGTCCACTCACCCACGGCAGACGGCCAGGCAGGGCGCAGTGCGGATCTGGCTGTGTCCCCTCACCCACGGGAGACGGGCAGGCAAGGCGCAATGCGGATCTGGCTGTGTCCACTCACCCACGGGAGACGGGCAGGCAGAGCGCAGTGCGGATCTGGCTGTCTCCACTCACCCACGGGAGACAGGCAGGCAAGGCGCAGTGCGGATCTGGCTGTGTCCAGTAACCAACGGGAGACGGGCAGGCAAGGCGCAGTTCGGATCTGGCTGTGTCCACTCACCCACGGGAGACGGGCAGGCAGGGCGCAGTGCGGATCTGTCTGTGTCCACTCACCCACGGCATACGGTCAGGCGGGTTGCAGTGCGGATCTGGCTGTGTCCACTCACCCACGGGAGACAGGTAGGCAAGGCGCAGTGTGGATCTGGCTGTGTCCACTCACCCATGGGACACGGGCAGAGAGGGTGCTGTGTGTATCTGGTGATGTCCACTGACCAACGGCAGATGGGCAGGCAGGACGCAGTGCTGATCTGGCTGTGCCCACTCACACACGGCAGACGGGCAGGCAAGGCGCAGTGTGGATCTGGCTGTGTTCATTCACACACGGCAGACGGGTAGGCAAGGCGCAGTGTGGATCTGGCTGTGTCCACTCACCCACGGGAGACGGGCAGAGAGGGTGCCGTGTGTATCTGGATACGTCCACTGACCCACGGCAGACGGGCAGGCAGGGCGCAGTGCGGATCTGGCTGTGTCCACTCACCCACGGCAGACGGGCAACCAGGGCGCAGTGCAGATCTGACTGTGTCCACTCACCCACTGCAGATAGTCAGGCAGGGCGAAGTGCGGATCTGGCTGTGTCCACTCACCCACGGGAACGGGTAGGCAAGGCACAGTGTGGATCTGGCTGTGTCCACTCACCCACGGGAGACGGGCAAAGAGGGTGCTGTGTGGATCTGGCTATGTCCACTGACCCACGGCAGACGGGCAGGCAGGGCGCAGTGCGGATCTGGATGTGTCCCCTCACTCACAGCAGACGGTCAGGCAGGGCGCAGTCTGGATCTGGCTGTGTCCACTCACCCACGGGAGACGGGCAGGCAGGGCGCAGTGCGGATCTGGCTGTGTCCACTCACCCACGGGAGACGGGTAGGCAGGGCGCAGTGCGGATCTGGCTGTTTCCACTCACCCACGGGAGACGGGCAGGCAGGGTGCAGTGCGGATCTGGCTGTGTCCACTCACCCACGGCAGACGGGCAGGCAGGGCGCAGTGCGGATCAGGCTGTGTCCATTAACCCATGGGAGACAGGCAGGCTAGGCGCAGTGTGGATCTGGCTGTGTCCACACTCCCACGGGAGACGGGCAGAGAGGGTGCTGTGTGGATCTGGCTATGTCCACTGACCCACGGCACACGGGCAGGCAGAGCGCAGTGCGGTTCTGGCTTTGTCCAATCACCAATGCAGACGGGCAGGCAGGGCGCAGTGCGGATATGGCTGTGTCCACTCACCCACGGGAGACGTGCAGGTAAGGCGCATTGTGGATCTCGCTGTGTCCACTCACCCACGGCAGACGGGCAGGCAGGGCGCAGTGCGGATCTGGCTGTGTCCACTCACCCACGGGAGACAGGCAGAGAGGGTGCTATGTGGAGGTGGCTATGTTCACTGACCCACGGCAGACGGGCAGGCAGGGCGCAGTGCGGATCTGGCTGTGTCCACTCACCCACGGCAGACGGTCAGGAAGGGCGCAGTGCGGATCTAGCTGTGTCCACTCACCCACGGGAGACGGGCACGCAGGGCGCAGTGCGGATCTGGCTGTGTCCACTCACACACGGCAGACAGGCAAGCAGGGCGCAGTGCGGATCTGGCTTTGTCCACTCACCCACGGGAGACGGGCAGGCAAGGCGCAGTTTGGATCTGGCTGTGTCCATTCACCCACGGGAGACGGGCAGAAAGGGCGCTGTGTGGATCTATGTCCACTGACCCACGGCAGACGGGCAGGCAAGGCGCAGTGCGGATCTGGCTTTGTCCAATCACCCACGGCAGACGGGCAGGCAGGGCGCAGTGCGGATCTGGCTGTGTCCACTCACCCACGGCAGACGGGCAGGCAGGGTGCAGTGCGGATCTGGCTGTGTCCACTGACCCACGGCAGACGGTCAGGCAGGGCGCAGTGCGGATCTGGCTGTGTCCACTCACCCACGGCAGACGGGTAGGCAAGGCGCAGTGTAGATCTGGCTGTGTCCACTCATCAACGGGAGAGGGGCAGAGAGGGTGCCGTGTGGATCTGGCTATGTCCACTGACCCACGGCAGTTGGGCAGGCCAGGCGCAGTGCGGATCTGGCTGTGTCCAATCACCCACGGCAGACGGGCAGGAAGGGCGCAGTGCGGATCTGGCTGTGTCCACTCACCCACGGGAGACAGGCAGGCAAGTCGCAGTTTGGATCTGGCTGTGTCCACTCACCCACGGGAGACGGGCAGAGAGGGTGCTGTGTGGATCTCGCTATGTACACTGACCCACGGCAGACGGGCAGGCAGGGCGCAGTGCGTTTCTGGCTCTGTCCACTCACCCATGGCAGACGGTCAGGAAGGGCGCAGTGCGGATCTGGCTATGTCCACTCACCCAAGGGAGACGGGCAGGCAGGGCGCAGTTGGGATCTGGCTGTGTCCGCTCACACACGGCAGACGGGCAGGCAGGGCGCTGTGCGGATCTGGCTGTGTCCACTCACCCACGGGAGTCGGTCAGGCAAGGCGCAGTGTGGATCTGGCTGTGTACACTCACCCACGGGAGATGGCCAGAAAGGGCACTATGTGGATTTGGCTATGTCCACCTACCCACGGCAGACGGGCAGGCAGGGCGCAGTGCGGAGCTGTCTGTGTCCAATCACACACGGCAGACGGGCAGGCAGGGCGCAGTGCGGATCTGGCTGTGTCTACACACCCACTGCAGACGGTCAGGCAGGGCGCAGTGCGGATCTGGCTGTGTCCACTAACCCACGGGAGACGGATAGGAAAGGAGCAGTGTGGATCTGGCTGTGTCCACTCACCCACGGGAGACAGGCAGAGAGGGGGCTGTGTGGATCTGGCTATGTACACGGACCCACGGCAGACGGGAAGGCAGGGCGCACTACGGATCTGGCTGTGTCCACTCACCCACGGCAGACGGTCAGGCAGGGCGCAGTGCGGATCTCGCTGTGTCCACTCACCCATGGGAGATGGGCAGGCAAAGCGCAGTGTGTATCTGGCTGTGTCCACTCACCCTCGGGAGATGGGCAGAGAGGGTGCCGTGTGGATCTGGCTATGTCCACGGACCCACGGGAGACGGTCAGGCAGGGAGCAGTGCGGATCTGGCTGTGTCCACTCACCCACGGGAGACGGGCACACAAGGCGCAGTGTGGATCTGGCTGTGTCCACTCAACCACGGGAGACGGACAGAGAGGGTGCTGTGTGGATCTGGCTATGTCCACTTACCAATGGCAGACGGGCAGGCAGGGCGCAGTGGGGATCTGGCTGTGTCCACTCACCCACGGCAGACGGTCAGGAAGTGCACAGTGCGGATCTGGCTGTGTCCACCCACCCACGGCAGACGGGCAGGCAGGTCGCAGAGCGGATGTGGCTGTGTCCACTCACCCACGGCAGACGGGTAGGCAGGGCGCAGTGCGGATCTGACTGTGTCCACTCACCCAGGGTGACGGGAGGCAAGGCAAAGTGTGGATATGGCTGTGTCCACTCACCCACGGGAGAAGGGCAGAGAGGGTGCTGTGAGGATATGGCTGTGTCCACTCACCCACGGGAGACGGGCAGGCAAGGCGCACTGTGGATCTGGCTGTGTCCACTCACCCACGGGAGACGGGCAGAGAGGGTGCTGTGTGGATCTGGCTATGTCCACTGACCCACGGCAGACGGGAAGGCAGGGCACCGTGCGGATCAGGCTGTGTCCAATCACCCACGGCAGACGGTCAGGCAGGGCGCAGTGCGGATCTGGCTGTGTCCACTCACCCACGGCAGACGGGCAGGCAGGGCGCAGTGCGGATCTGGCTGTGTCCACTCACCCTCGGGAGACGGGCAGAGAGTGTACTTTGTGGATCTGGCTATGTCCACTGACCCACGGCAGACGGGCAGGCAGGGCACAGTGCGGATCTGGCTGTGTCCACTCACCCACGGGAACGGGTAGGCAAGGCACAGTGTGGATCTGGCTGTGTCCACTCACCCACGGGAGACGGGCAAAGAGGGTGCTGTGTGGATCTGGCTATGTCCACTGACCCACGGCAGACGGGCAGGCAGGGCGCAGTGCGGATCTGGATGTGTCCCCTCACTCACAGCAGACGGTCAGGCAGGGCGCAGTCTGGATCTGGCTGTGTCCACTCACCCACGGGAGACGGGCAGGCAGGGCGCAGTGCGGATCTGGCTGTGTCCACTCACCCACGGGAGACGGGTAGGCAGGGCGCAGTGCGGATCTGGCTGTTTCCACTCACCCACGGGAGACGGGCAGGCAGGGTGCAGTGCGGATCTGGCTGTGTCCACTCACCCACGGCAGACGGGCAGGCAGGGCGCAGTGCGGATCAGGCTGTGTCCATTAACCCATGGGAGACAGGCAGGCTAGGCGCAGTGTGGATCTGGCTGTGTCCACACTCCCACGGGAGACGGGCAGAGAGGGTGCTGTGTGGATCTGGCTATGTCCACTGACCCACGGCACACGGGCAGGCAGAGCGCAGTGCGGTTCTGGCTTTGTCCAATCACCAATGCAGACGGGCAGGCAGGGCGCAGTGCGGATATGGCTGTGTCCACTCACCCACGGGAGACGTGCAGGTAAGGCGCATTGTGGATCTCGCTGTGTCCACTCACCCACGGCAGACGGGCAGGCAGGGCGCAGTGCGGATCTGGCTGTGTCCACTCACCCACGGGAGACAGGCAGAGAGGGTGCTATGTGGAGGTGGCTATGTTCACTGACCCACGGCAGACGGGCAGGCAGGGCGCAGTGCGGATCTGGCTGTGTCCACTCACCCACGGCAGACGGTCAGGAAGGGCGCAGTGCGGATCTAGCTGTGTCCACTCACCCACGGGAGACGGGCACGCAGGGCGCAGTGCGGATCTGGCTGTGTCCACTCACACACGGCAGACAGGCAAGCAGGGCGCAGTGCGGATCTGGCTTTGTCCACTCACCCACGGGAGACGGGCAGGCAAGGCGCAGTTTGGATCTGGCTGTGTCCATTCACCCACGGGAGACGGGCAGAAAGGGCGCTGTGTGGATCTATGTCCACTGACCCACGGCAGACGGGCAGGCAAGGCGCAGTGCGGATCTGGCTTTGTCCAATCACCCACGGCAGACGGGCAGGCAGGGCGCAGTGCGGATCTGGCTGTGTCCACTCACCCACGGCAGACGGGCAGGCAGGGTGCAGTGCGGATCTGGCTGTGTCCACTGACCCACGGCAGACGGTCAGGCAGGGCGCAGTGCGGATCTGGCTGTGTCCACTCACCCACGGCAGACGGGTAGGCAAGGCGCAGTGTAGATCTGGCTGTGTCCACTCATCAACGGGAGAGGGGCAGAGAGGGTGCCGTGTGGATCTGGCTATGTCCACTGACCCACGGCAGTTGGGCAGGCCAGGCGCAGTGCGGATCTGGCTGTGTCCAATCACCCACGGCAGACGGGCAGGAAGGGCGCAGTGCGGATCTGGCTGTGTCCACTCACCCACGGGAGACAGGCAGGCAAGTCGCAGTTTGGATCTGGCTGTGTCCACTCACCCACGGGAGACGGGCAGAGAGGGTGCTGTGTGGATCTCGCTATGTACACTGACCCACGGCAGACGGGCAGGCAGGGCGCAGTGCGTTTCTGGCTCTGTCCACTCACCCATGGCAGACGGTCAGGAAGGGCGCAGTGCGGATCTGGCTATGTCCACTCACCCAAGGGAGACGGGCAGGCAGGGCGCAGTTGGGATCTGGCTGTGTCCGCTCACACACGGCAGACGGGCAGGCAGGGCGCTGTGCGGATCTGGCTGTGTCCACTCACCCACGGGAGTCGGTCAGGCAAGGCGCAGTGTGGATCTGGCTGTGTACACTCACCCACGGGAGATGGCCAGAAAGGGCACTATGTGGATTTGGCTATGTCCACCTACCCACGGCAGACGGGCAGGCAGGGCGCAGTGCGGAGCTGTCTGTGTCCAATCACACACGGCAGACGGGCAGGCAGGGCGCAGTGCGGATCTGGCTGTGTCTACACACCCACTGCAGACGGTCAGGCAGGGCGCAGTGCGGATCTGGCTGTGTCCACTAACCCACGGGAGACGGATAGGAAAGGAGCAGTGTGGATCTGGCTGTGTCCACTCACCCACGGGAGACAGGCAGAGAGGGGGCTGTGTGGATCTGGCTATGTACACGGACCCACGGCAGACGGGAAGGCAGGGCGCACTACGGATCTGGCTGTGTCCACTCACCCACGGCAGACGGTCAGGCAGGGCGCAGTGCGGATCTCGCTGTGTCCACTCACCCATGGGAGATGGGCAGGCAAAGCGCAGTGTGTATCTGGCTGTGTCCACTCACCCTCGGGAGATGGGCAGAGAGGGTGCCGTGTGGATCTGGCTATGTCCACGGACCCACGGGAGACGGTCAGGCAGGGAGCAGTGCGGATCTGGCTGTGTCCACTCACCCACGGGAGACGGGCACACAAGGCGCAGTGTGGATCTGGCTGTGTCCACTCAACCACGGGAGACGGACAGAGAGGGTGCTGTGTGGATCTGGCTATGTCCACTTACCAATGGCAGACGGGCAGGCAGGGCGCAGTGGGGATCTGGCTGTGTCCACTCACCCACGGCAGACGGTCAGGAAGTGCACAGTGCGGATCTGGCTGTGTCCACCCACCCACGGCAGACGGGCAGGCAGGTCGCAGAGCGGATGTGGCTGTGTCCACTCACCCACGGCAGACGGGTAGGCAGGGCGCAGTGCGGATCTGACTGTGTCCACTCACCCAGGGTGACGGGAGGCAAGGCAAAGTGTGGATATGGCTGTGTCCACTCACCCACGGGAGAAGGGCAGAGAGGGTGCTGTGAGGATATGGCTGTGTCCACTCACCCACGGGAGACGGGCAGGCAAGGCGCACTGTGGATCTGGCTGTGTCCACTCACCCACGGGAGACGGGCAGAGAGGGTGCTGTGTGGATCTGGCTATGTCCACTGACCCACGGCAGACGGGAAGGCAGGGCACCGTGCGGATCAGGCTGTGTCCAATCACCCACGGCAGACGGTCAGGCAGGGCGCAGTGCGGATCTGGCTGTGTCCACTCACCCACGGCAGACGGGCAGGCAGGGCGCAGTGCGGATCTGGCTGTGTCCACTCACCCTCGGGAGACGGGCAGAGAGTGTACTTTGTGGATCTGGCTATGTCCACTGACCCACGGCAGACGGGCAGGCAGGGCACAGTGCGGATCTGGCTGTGTCCAATCACCCACGGGAGACGGGTAGACAAGGCGCACTGAGGATCTGGCTGTGTCCACTCACCCACGGGAGACGGGCAGAGAGGGTGCTGTGTGGATCTGGCTATGTCCACTGACCCACGGCAGACGGGCAGGCAGGGCGCAGTGCGGATCTGGCTGAGTCCATTCACCCACGGGAGACGGGTAGGCAAGGTGCAGTGTTGATCTGGCTGTGTCCACTCACCCACGGGAGACGGGCACAGAGGGCGCAGTGCGGATCTGTCTGTGTCCACTGACCCACGGCAGACGGGCAGGCAGGGCGCAGTGCGGATCTGGCTGTGTCCACTCACCCACGGGATACGGGCATAGAGGGTGCTGTGTGGATCTGGCTATGTACACTGACCCACAGCAGACGGGCAGGCAGGGCGCAGTGCGGATCTGGCTGTGTCCACTCACCCACGGCAGACGGTCAGGAAGGGCGCAGTGCGGATCTGGCTGTGTCCACTCACCCACGGGAGACGGGCAGGCAGGGCGCAGTGCGGATCTGGCTGAGTCCACTCACCCACGGCAGACAGGCAGGCAGGGCGCAGTGCGGATCTGGCTCTGTCCACTCACCCACGGGGGACGTGTAGGCAAAGAGCAGTGTGGATCTGGCTGTGTCCACTCACTCACGGGAGAAGGGCAGAGACGGTGGCGTGTGTATTTGGCTATGTCCACTGACCCACGGAAGACGGGCAGGCAGGGCGCAGTGCGGATCTGGCTGTGTCCCCTCACCCACGGCAGACGGTCAGGCAGGGCGCAGTGCGGATATGGCTGTGTCCACTCACGCACGGGAGACGGGTAGGCAAGAAGCACTGTGGATCTGGCTGTGTCCACTCACCCACGGGAGACGGGCAGAGAGGGTGCTGTGTAGATCTGGCGATGTCCACTCACCCACGGCAGACGGGCATGCAGGGCGCCGTGCGGATCTGGCTGTGTCCACTCACCCACGGGAGACGGGCAGGCAAGGCGCAGTGTGGATCTGGCTGTGTCCACTCACCAACGGGAGACGGGCAGAGAGGGTGCTGTGTGGATCTGGCTATGTACACTGACCCACAGGAGACGGGCAGGCAGGGCGCAGTGCGGATCTGGCTCTGTCCAATCACCCACGGCAGACTGGCATACAGGGCGCAGTGCGGATCTGGCTGTGTCCACTCACCCACGGGAGACGGTCAGGCAGGGCACGTGCGGATCTAGCTGTGTCCACTCACCCACGGGAGACGGGTAGGGAAGGCGCAGTGTGGATCTGGCTGTGTCCACTCACCCACGGGAGACGGGCAGGCAAGGCGCAGTGTGGATCTGGCTGTGTCCACTCACCCACGGGAGACGGGCAGAGAGGGTGCTGAGTGGATCTGGCTATGTACACTGACGCACGGGAGACGGGCAGGCAGGGCGCAGTGCGGATCTGGCTGTGTCCAATCACCCACGGCAGACGGGCAGGCAGGGCGCAGTGCGGATCTGGCTGTGTCCACTCACCCACGGCAGACGGTCAGGCAGAGCACAGTGCGGATCTCGCTGTGTCCACTCACCCACGGGAGACTGGTAGGCAAGGCGCAGTGTGGATCTGGCTGTGTCCACTCACCCACGGGAGACGGGCAGAGAGGGTGCTGTGTGGATCTGGCTATGTCCACTGACCCACGGCAGACTGGCAGGAAGGGCGCAGTGCGGATCTGGCTGTGTCCACTGACCCACGGGAGACGGGCAGGCAAGGCGCAGTACAGATCTGGCTGTGTCCACTGTCCCACGGCACACGGGCAGGCAGGGCGCAGTGCGGATCTGGCTGTGTCCACTCACCCACGGGAGACGGGCAGGCAATGCGCAGTGTGGATCTGACTGTGTCCACTCACCCTCGGGAGATGGGCAGAAAGGGTGCTGTGTGGATCTGGTTATATACACTGACCCACGGCAGACGGGCAGGCAAGGCGCAGTGCGGATCTGGCTGTGTCCACTCACCCACGGGAGACGGGCAGGCAAGGTGCAGTGTTTATCTGGCTGTGTCCATCACCCACGGTAGACGGGCAGAAAGGGCGCTGTGTGGATCTGGCTATGTCCACTGTCCCACGGCAGACGGGCAGGTAGGGCGTAGTGCGGATCTGGCTGTGTCCAATCACCCTCGGCAGACAGGCAGGCAGGGCGCAGTGCGGATCTGGCTGTGTAAACTCACCCAGGGGAGACGGTCAGGCAAGGCGCAGTGTGGATCTGGCTGTGTCCACTCACCCACGGCAGGCGGTCAGGCAGGGCGCAGTGCGGATCTGGCTATGTCCACTGACCCACGGCAGACGGGCAGGCAGGGCCCAGTGCGGATCTGGCTCAGTCCACTCACCCACGGGAGTCGGGCAGGCAGGGCGCAGTGCGGATCTGGCTGTGTCCACTCACCCACGGGAGACGGGCAGGCAAGGTGCAGTGCGGATCTGGCTGTGTCCACTCACCCACGGGAGACGGGCAGAGACGGTGCTGTGTGGATCTGGCGATGTCCACTGACCCACGGCAGACGGGCAGGCAGGTTGCAGTACGGATCTCGCTGTGTCCACTCACCCACGGCAGGCGGTCAGGCAGGGCGCAGTGCGGTTCTGGCTGTGTCCACTCACCCACGGCAGACGGTCAGGCAGGGCGCAGTGCGGATCTGGCTGTGTCCACTCACCCACGGGAGACGGGTAGTCAGGGCGCAGTGCAGATCTGGCTGTGTCCACTCACCCACGGGAGACGGGTAGGCAGGGCGCAGTGCGGATCTGGCTGTGTCCACTCACCCACGGCAGACGGGCAGGCAGGGCCCAGTGCGGATCTGGCTCTGTCCACTCACCCACGAGAGACGGGCAGAGAGGGTGCTGTGTGGATCTGGCTTTGTCAATCACCCACGGGAGACGGGAGGAGACGGTGCTGTGTGGATCTGGGTGTGTCCACTCACCCACGGTAGACGGGCAGGCAGGGCGCAGTGCGGATTTGGCTGTGTCCACTCACCCAAGGGAGGCGGTCAGGCAAGGCGCAGTGTGGATCTGGCTGTGTCCACTCACCCACGGGAGACGGGCAGAGAGGGTGCTATGTGGATCTGGCTATGTTCACTGACCCACGGCAGACGGGCAGGCAGGGCCCAGTGCGGATCTGGCTCTGTCCACTCACCCACGGGAGACGGGCAGGCAGGGCGCAGTGCGGATCTGCCTGTGTCCACTCACCCTCGGCAGACGGGCAGGCAGGGCGCAGTGCGGATCTGGCTGTGTCCACTCACCCACGGGATACGGGCAGGCAGGGCGCAGTGCGGATCTGGCTGTGTCCAATCACCCACGGCAGACGGGCAGGCAGGGCGCAGTGCGGATCTGGCTGTTTCCACTCACAAATGGGAGACGGACAGGCAAGGCGCAGTGTGGATCTAGCTGTGTCCACTCACCCACGGGAGACGGACAGAGAGGGTGCTGTGTGGATCTGGCTATGTCCACTCACCCACGGCAGACGGGCAGGCAGGGCGCAGTGCGGATCTGGCTGTGTCCACTCACACAAGGGAGGCGGTCAGGCAGTGCGCAGTGCGGATCTGGCTGTGTCCACTCACCCACGGGAGACGGGTAGGCAGGGCGCAGTGCCGATCTGGCTGTGTCCACTCACCCACGGCAGACGGCCAGGCAGGGCGCAGTGCGGATCTGGCTGTGTCCCCTCACCCACGGGAGACGGGCAGGCAAGGCGCAATGCGGATCTGGCTGTGTCCACTCACCCACGGGAGACGGGCAGGCAGAGCGCAGTGCGGATCTGGCTGTCTCCACTCACCCACGGGAGACAGGCAGGCAAGGCGCAGTGCGGATCTGGCTGTGTCCAGTAACCAACGGGAGACGGGCAGGCAAGGCGCAGTTCGGATCTGGCTGTGTCCACTCACCCACGGGAGACGGGCAGGCAGGGCGCAGTGCGGATCTGTCTGTGTCCACTCACCCACGGCATACGGTCAGGCGGGTTGCAGTGCGGATCTGGCTGTGTCCACTCACCCACGGGAGACAGGTAGGCAAGGCGCAGTGTGGATCTGGCTGTGTCCACTCACCCATGGGACACGGGCAGAGAGGGTGCTGTGTGTATCTGGTGATGTCCACTGACCAACGGCAGATGGGCAGGCAGGACGCAGTGCTGATCTGGCTGTGCCCACTCACACACGGCAGACGGGCAGGCAAGGCGCAGTGTGGATCTGGCTGTGTTCATTCACACACGGCAGACGGGTAGGCAAGGCGCAGTGTGGATCTGGCTGTGTCCACTCACCCACGGGAGACGGGCAGAGAGGGTGCCGTGTGTATCTGGATACGTCCACTGACCCACGGCAGACGGGCAGGCAGGGCGCAGTGCGGATCTGGCTGTGTCCACTCACCCACGGCAGACGGGCAACCAGGGCGCAGTGCAGATCTGACTGTGTCCACTCACCCACTGCAGATAGTCAGGCAGGGCGAAGTGCGGATCTGGCTGTGTCCACTCACCCACGGGAACGGGTAGGCAAGGCACAGTGTGGATCTGGCTGTGTCCACTCACCCACGGGAGACGGGCAAAGAGGGTGCTGTGTGGATCTGGCTATGTCCACTGACCCACGGCAGACGGGCAGGCAGGGCGCAGTGCGGATCTGGATGTGTCCCCTCACTCACAGCAGACGGTCAGGCAGGGCGCAGTCTGGATCTGGCTGTGTCCACTCACCCACGGGAGACGGGCAGGCAGGGCGCAGTGCGGATCTGGCTGTGTCCACTCACCCACGGGAGACGGGTAGGCAGGGCGCAGTGCGGATCTGGCTGTTTCCACTCACCCACGGGAGACGGGCAGGCAGGGTGCAGTGCGGATCTGGCTGTGTCCACTCACCCACGGCAGACGGGCAGGCAGGGCGCAGTGCGGATCAGGCTGTGTCCATTAACCCATGGGAGACAGGCAGGCTAGGCGCAGTGTGGATCTGGCTGTGTCCACACTCCCACGGGAGACGGGCAGAGAGGGTGCTGTGTGGATCTGGCTATGTCCACTGACCCACGGCACACGGGCAGGCAGAGCGCAGTGCGGTTCTGGCTTTGTCCAATCACCAATGCAGACGGGCAGGCAGGGCGCAGTGCGGATATGGCTGTGTCCACTCACCCACGGGAGACGTGCAGGTAAGGCGCATTGTGGATCTCGCTGTGTCCACTCACCCACGGCAGACGGGCAGGCAGGGCGCAGTGCGGATCTGGCTGTGTCCACTCACCCACGGGAGACAGGCAGAGAGGGTGCTATGTGGAGGTGGCTATGTTCACTGACCCACGGCAGACGGGCAGGCAGGGCGCAGTGCGGATCTGGCTGTGTCCACTCACCCACGGCAGACGGTCAGGAAGGGCGCAGTGCGGATCTAGCTGTGTCCACTCACCCACGGGAGACGGGCACGCAGGGCGCAGTGCGGATCTGGCTGTGTCCACTCACACACGGCAGACAGGCAAGCAGGGCGCAGTGCGGATCTGGCTTTGTCCACTCACCCACGGGAGACGGGCAGGCAAGGCGCAGTTTGGATCTGGCTGTGTCCATTCACCCACGGGAGACGGGCAGAAAGGGCGCTGTGTGGATCTATGTCCACTGACCCACGGCAGACGGGCAGGCAAGGCGCAGTGCGGATCTGGCTTTGTCCAATCACCCACGGCAGACGGGCAGGCAGGGCGCAGTGCGGATCTGGCTGTGTCCACTCACCCACGGCAGACGGGCAGGCAGGGTGCAGTGCGGATCTGGCTGTGTCCACTGACCCACGGCAGACGGTCAGGCAGGGCGCAGTGCGGATCTGGCTGTGTCCACTCACCCACGGCAGACGGGTAGGCAAGGCGCAGTGTAGATCTGGCTGTGTCCACTCATCAACGGGAGAGGGGCAGAGAGGGTGCCGTGTGGATCTGGCTATGTCCACTGACCCACGGCAGTTGGGCAGGCCAGGCGCAGTGCGGATCTGGCTGTGTCCAATCACCCACGGCAGACGGGCAGGAAGGGCGCAGTGCGGATCTGGCTGTGTCCACTCACCCACGGGAGACAGGCAGGCAAGTCGCAGTTTGGATCTGGCTGTGTCCACTCACCCACGGGAGACGGGCAGAGAGGGTGCTGTGTGGATCTCGCTATGTACACTGACCCACGGCAGACGGGCAGGCAGGGCGCAGTGCGTTTCTGGCTCTGTCCACTCACCCATGGCAGACGGTCAGGAAGGGCGCAGTGCGGATCTGGCTATGTCCACTCACCCAAGGGAGACGGGCAGGCAGGGCGCAGTTGGGATCTGGCTGTGTCCGCTCACACACGGCAGACGGGCAGGCAGGGCGCTGTGCGGATCTGGCTGTGTCCACTCACCCACGGGAGTCGGTCAGGCAAGGCGCAGTGTGGATCTGGCTGTGTACACTCACCCACGGGAGATGGCCAGAAAGGGCACTATGTGGATTTGGCTATGTCCACCTACCCACGGCAGACGGGCAGGCAGGGCGCAGTGCGGAGCTGTCTGTGTCCAATCACACACGGCAGACGGGCAGGCAGGGCGCAGTGCGGATCTGGCTGTGTCTACACACCCACTGCAGACGGTCAGGCAGGGCGCAGTGCGGATCTGGCTGTGTCCACTAACCCACGGGAGACGGATAGGAAAGGAGCAGTGTGGATCTGGCTGTGTCCACTCACCCACGGGAGACAGGCAGAGAGGGGGCTGTGTGGATCTGGCTATGTACACGGACCCACGGCAGACGGGAAGGCAGGGCGCACTACGGATCTGGCTGTGTCCACTCACCCACGGCAGACGGTCAGGCAGGGCGCAGTGCGGATCTCGCTGTGTCCACTCACCCATGGGAGATGGGCAGGCAAAGCGCAGTGTGTATCTGGCTGTGTCCACTCACCCTCGGGAGATGGGCAGAGAGGGTGCCGTGTGGATCTGGCTATGTCCACGGACCCACGGGAGACGGTCAGGCAGGGAGCAGTGCGGATCTGGCTGTGTCCACTCACCCACGGGAGACGGGCACACAAGGCGCAGTGTGGATCTGGCTGTGTCCACTCAACCACGGGAGACGGACAGAGAGGGTGCTGTGTGGATCTGGCTATGTCCACTTACCAATGGCAGACGGGCAGGCAGGGCGCAGTGGGGATCTGGCTGTGTCCACTCACCCACGGCAGACGGTCAGGAAGTGCACAGTGCGGATCTGGCTGTGTCCACCCACCCACGGCAGACGGGCAGGCAGGTCGCAGAGCGGATGTGGCTGTGTCCACTCACCCACGGCAGACGGGTAGGCAGGGCGCAGTGCGGATCTGACTGTGTCCACTCACCCAGGGTGACGGGAGGCAAGGCAAAGTGTGGATATGGCTGTGTCCACTCACCCACGGGAGACGGGCAGAGAGGGTGCTGTGAGGATATGGCTGTGTCCACTCACCCACGGGAGACGGGCAGGCAAGGCGCACTGTGGATCTGGCTGTGTCCACTCACCCACGGGAGACGGGCAGAGAGGGTGCTGTGTGGATCTGGCTATGTCCACTGACCCACGGCAGACGGGAAGGCAGGGCACCGTGCGGATCAGGCTGTGTCCAATCACCCACGGCAGACGGTCAGGCAGGGCGCAGTGCGGATCTGGCTGTGTCCACTCACCCACGGCAGACGGGCAGGCAGGGCGCAGTGCGGATCTGGCTGTGTCCACTCACCCTCGGGAGACGGGCAGAGAGTGTACTTTGTGGATCTGGCTATGTCCACTGACCCACGGCAGACGGGCAGGCAGGGCACAGTGCGGATCTGGCTGTGTCCAATCACCCACGGGAGACGGGTAGACAAGGCGCACTGAGGATCTGGCTGTGTCCACTCACCCACGGGAGACGGGCAGAGAGGGTGCTGTGTGGATCTGGCTATGTCCACTGACCCACGGCAGACGGGCAGGCAGGGCGCAGTGCGGATCTGGCTGAGTCCATTCACCCACGGGAGACGGGTAGGCAAGGTGCAGTGTTGATCTGGCTGTGTCCACTCACCCACGGGAGACGGGCACAGAGGGCGCAGTGCGGATCTGTCTGTGTCCACTGACCCACGGCAGACGGGCAGGCAGGGCGCAGTGCGGATCTGGCTGTGTCCACTCACCCACGGGATACGGGCATAGAGGGTGCTGTGTGGATCTGGCTATGTACACTGACCCACAGCAGACGGGCAGGCAGGGCGCAGTGCGGATCTGGCTGTGTCCACTCACCCACGGCAGACGGTCAGGAAGGGCGCAGTGCGGATCTGGCTGTGTCCACTCACCCACGGGAGACGGGCAGGCAGGGCGCAGTGCGGATCTGGCTGAGTCCACTCACCCACGGCAGACAGGCAGGCAGGGCGCAGTGCGGATCTGGCTCTGTCCACTCACCCACGGGGGACGTGTAGGCAAAGAGCAGTGTGGATCTGGCTGTGTCCACTCACTCACGGGAGAAGGGCAGAGAGGGTGGCGTGTGTATTTGGCTATGTCCACTGACCCACGGAAGACGGGCAGGCAGGGCGCAGTGCGGATCTGGCTGTGTCCCCTCACCCACGGCAGACGGTCAGGCAGGGCGCAGTGCGGATATGGCTGTGTCCACTCACGCACGGGAGACGGGTAGGCAAGAAGCACTGTGGATCTGGCTGTGTCCACTCACCCACGGGAGACGGGCAGAGAGGGTGCTGTGTAGATCTGGCGATGTCCACTCACCCACGGCAGACGGGCATGCAGGGCGCCGTGCGGATCTGGCTGTGTCCACTCACCCACGGGAGACGGGCAGGCAAGGCGCAGTGTGGATCTGGCTGTGTCCACTCACCAACGGGAGACGGGCAGAGAGGGTGCTGTGTGGATCTGGCTATGTACACTGACCCACAGGAGACGGGCAGGCAGGGCGCAGTGCGGATCTGGCTCTGTCCAATCACCCACGGCAGACTGGCATACAGGGCGCAGTGCGGATCTGGCTGTGTCCACTCACCCACGGGAGACGGTCAGGCAGGGCACGTGCGGATCTAGCTGTGTCCACTCACCCACGGGAGACGGGTAGGGAAGGCGCAGTGTGGATCTGGCTGTGTCCACTCACCCACGGGAGACGGGCAGGCAAGGCGCAGTGTGGATCTGGCTGTGTCCACTCACCCACGGGAGACGGGCAGAGAGGGTGCTGAGTGGATCTGGCTATGTACACTGACGCACGGGAGACGGGCAGGCAGGGCGCAGTGCGGATCTGGCTGTGTCCAATCACCCACGGCAGACGGGCAGGCAGGGCGCAGTGCGGATCTGGCTGTGTCCACTCACCCACGGCAGACGGTCAGGCAGAGCACAGTGCGGATCTCGCTGTGTCCACTCACCCACGGGAGACTGGTAGGCAAGGCGCAGTGTGGATCTGGCTGTGTCCACTCACCCACGGGAGACGGGCAGAGAGGGTGCTGTGTGGATCTGGCTATGTCCACTGACCCACGGCAGACTGGCAGGAAGGGCGCAGTGCGGATCTGGCTGTGTCCACTGACCCACGGGAGACGGGCAGGCAAGGCGCAGTACAGATCTGGCTGTGTCCACTGTCCCACGGCACACGGGCAGGCAGGGCGCAGTGCGGATCTGGCTGTGTCCACTCACCCACGGGAGACGGGCAGGCAATGCGCAGTGTGGATCTGACTGTGTCCACTCACCCTCGGGAGATGGGCAGAAAGGGTGCTGTGTGGATCTGGTTATATACACTGACCCACGGCAGACGGGCAGGCAAGGCGCAGTGCGGATCTGGCTGTGTCCACTCACCCACGGGAGACGGGCAGGCAAGGTGCAGTGTTTATCTGGCTGTGTCCATCACCCACGGTAGACGGGCAGAAAGGGCGCTGTGTGGATCTGGCTATGTCCACTGTCCCACGGCAGACGGGCAGGTAGGGCGTAGTGCGGATCTGGCTGTGTCCAATCACCCTCGGCAGACAGGCAGGCAGGGCGCAGTGCGGATCTGGCTGTGTAAACTCACCCAGGGGAGACGGTCAGGCAAGGCGCAGTGTGGATCTGGCTGTGTCCACTCACCCACGGCAGGCGGTCAGGCAGGGCGCAGTGCGGATCTGGCTATGTCCACTGACCCACGGCAGACGGGCAGGCAGGGCCCAGTGCGGATCTGGCTCAGTCCACTCACCCACGGGAGTCGGGCAGGCAGGGCGCAGTGCGGATCTGGCTGTGTCCACTCACCCACGGGAGACGGGCAGGCAAGGTGCAGTGCGGATCTGGCTGTGTCCACTCACCCACGGGAGACGGGCAGAGACGGTGCTGTGTGGATCTGGCGATGTCCACTGACCCACGGCAGACGGGCAGGCAGGTTGCAGTACGGATCTCGCTGTGTCCACTCACCCACGGCAGGCGGTCAGGCAGGGCGCAGTGCGGTTCTGGCTGTGTCCACTCACCCACGGCAGACGGTCAGGCAGGGCGCAGTGCGGATCTGGCTGTGTCCACTCACCCACGGGAGACGGGTAGTCAGGGCGCAGTGCAGATCTGGCTGTGTCCACTCACCCACGGGAGACGGGTAGGCAGGGCGCAGTGCGGATCTGGCTGTGTCCACTCACCCACGGCAGACGGGCAGGCAGGGCCCAGTGCGGATCTGGCTCTGTCCACTCACCCACGAGAGACGGGCAGAGAGGGTGCTGTGTGGATCTGGCTTTGTCAATCACCCACGGGAGACGGGAGGAGACGGTGCTGTGTGGATCTGGGTGTGTCCACTCACCCACGGTAGACGGGCAGGCAGGGCGCAGTGCGGATTTGGCTGTGTCCACTCACCCACGGGAGGCGGTCAGGCAAGGCGCAGTGTGGATCTGGCTGTGTCCACTCACCCACGGGAGACGGGCAGAGAGGGTGCTATGTGGATCTGGCTATGTTCACTGACCCACGGCAGACGGGCAGGCAGGGCCCAGTGCGGATCTGGCTCTGTCCACTCACCCACGGGAGACGGGCAGGCAGGGCGCAGTGCGGATCTGCCTGTGTCCACTCACCCTCGGCAGACGGGCAGGCAGGGCGCAGTGCGGATCTGGCTGTGTCCACTCACCCACGGGATACGGGCAGGCAGGGCGCAGTGCGGATCTGGCTGTGTCCAATCACCCACGGCAGACGGGCAGGCAGGGCGCAGTGCGGATCTGGCTGTTTCCACTCACAAATGGGAGACGGACAGGCAAGGCGCAGTGTGGATCTAGCTGTGTCCACTCACCCACGGGAGACGGACAGAGAGGGTGCTGTGTGGATCTGGCTATGTCCACTCACCCACGGCCGACGGGCAGGCAGGGCGCAGTGCGGATCTGGCTGTGTCCACTCACACAAGGGAGGCGGTCAGGCAGTGCGCAGTGCGGATCTGGCTGTGTCCACTCACCCACGGGAGACGGGTAGGCAGGGCGCAGTGCCGATCTGGCTGTGTCCACTCACCCACGGCAGACGGCCAGGCAGGGCGCAGTGCGGATCTGGCTGTGTCCCCTCACCCACGGGAGACGGGCAGGCAAGGCGCAATGCGGATCTGGCTGTGTCCACTCACCCACGGGAGACGGGCAGGCAGAGCGCAGTGCGGATCTGGCTGTCTCCACTCACCCACGGGAGACAGGCAGGCAAGGCGCAGTGCGGATCTGGCTGTGTCCAGTAACCAACGGGAGACGGGCAGGCAAGGCGCAGTTCGGATCTGGCTGTGTCCACTCACCCACGGGAGACGGGCAGGCAGGGCGCAGTGCGGATCTGTCTGTGTCCACTCACCCACGGCATACGGTCAGGCGGGTTGCAGTGCGGATCTGGCTGTGTCCACTCACCCACGGGAGACAGGTAGGCAAGGCGCAGTGTGGATCTGGCTGTGTCCACTCACCCATGGGACACGGGCAGAGAGGGTGCTGTGTGTATCTGGTGATGTCCACTGACCAACGGCAGATGGGCAGGCAGGACGCAGTGCTGATCTGGCTGTGCCCACTCACACACGGCAGACGGGCAGGCAAGGCGCAGTGTGGATCTGGCTGTGTTCATTCACACACGGCAGACGGGTAGGCAAGGCGCAGTGTGGATCTGGCTGTGTCCACTCACCCACGGGAGACGGGCAGAGAGGGTGCCGTGTGTATCTGGATACGTCCACTGACCCACGGCAGACGGGCAGGCAGGGCGCAGTGCGGATCTGGCTGTGTCCACTCACCCACGGCAGACGGGCAACCAGGGCGCAGTGCAGATCTGACTGTGTCCACTCACCCACTGCAGATAGTCAGGCAGGGCGAAGTGCGGATCTGGCTGTGTCCACTCACCCACGGGAACGGGTAGGCAAGGCACAGTGTGGATCTGGCTGTGTCCACTCACCCACGGGAGACGGGCAAAGAGGGTGCTGTGTGGATCTGGCTATGTCCACTGACCCACGGCAGACGGGCAGGCAGGGCGCAGTGCGGATCTGGATGTGTCCCCTCACTCACAGCAGACGGTCAGGCAGGGCGCAGTCTGGATCTGGCTGTGTCCACTCACCCACGGGAGACGGGCAGGCAGGGCGCAGTGCGGATCTGGCTGTGTCCACTCACCCACGGGAGACGGGTAGGCAGGGCGCAGTGCGGATCTGGCTGTTTCCACTCACCCACGGGAGACGGGCAGGCAGGGTGCAGTGCGGATCTGGCTGTGTCCACTCACCCACGGCAGACGGGCAGGCAGGGCGCAGTGCGGATCAGGCTGTGTCCATTAACCCATGGGAGACAGGCAGGCTAGGCGCAGTGTGGATCTGGCTGTGTCCACACTCCCACGGGAGACGGGCAGAGAGGGTGCTGTGTGGATCTGGCTATGTCCACTGACCCACGGCACACGGGCAGGCAGAGCGCAGTGCGGTTCTGGCTTTGTCCAATCACCAATGCAGACGGGCAGGCAGGGCGCAGTGCGGATATGGCTGTGTCCACTCACCCACGGGAGACGTGCAGGTAAGGCGCATTGTGGATCTCGCTGTGTCCACTCACCCACGGCAGACGGGCAGGCAGGGCGCAGTGCGGATCTGGCTGTGTCCACTCACCCACGGGAGACAGGCAGAGAGG
Organism: Microcebus murinus; assembly: GCF_040939455.1. NCBI lineage: Eukaryota > Metazoa > Chordata > Mammalia > Primates > Cheirogaleidae > Microcebus > Microcebus murinus. The sequence continues at coordinate 29,835,221 of NC_134125.1, read as the reverse complement.
GTGCTATGTGGAGGTGGCTATGTTCACTGACCCACGGCAGACGGGCAGGCAGGGCGCAGTGCGGATCTGGCTGTGTCCACTCACCCACGGCAGACGGTCAGGAAGGGCGCAGTGCGGATCTAGCTGTGTCCACTCACCCACGGGAGACGGGCACGCAGGGCGCAGTGCGGATCTGGCTGTGTCCACTCACACACGGCAGACAGGCAAGCAGGGCGCAGTGCGGATCTGGCTTTGTCCACTCACCCACGGGAGACGGGCAGGCAAGGCGCAGTTTGGATCTGGCTGTGTCCATTCACCCACGGGAGACGGGCAGAAAGGGCGCTGTGTGGATCTATGTCCACTGACCCACGGCAGACGGGCAGGCAAGGCGCAGTGCGGATCTGGCTTTGTCCAATCACCCACGGCAGACGGGCAGGCAGGGCGCAGTGCGGATCTGGCTGTGTCCACTCACCCACGGCAGACGGGCAGGCAGGGTGCAGTGCGGATCTGGCTGTGTCCACTGACCCACGGCAGACGGTCAGGCAGGGCGCAGTGCGGATCTGGCTGTGTACACTCACCCACGGCAGACGGGTAGGCAAGGCGCAGTGTAGATCTGGCTGTGTCCACTCATCAACGGGAGAGGGGCAGAGAGGGTGCCGTGTGGATCTGGCTATGTCCACTGACCCACGGCAGTTGGGCAGGCCAGGCGCAGTGCGGATCTGGCTGTGTCCAATCACCCACGGCAGACGGGCAGGAAGGGCGCAGTGCGGATCTGGCTGTGTCCACTCACCCACGGGAGACAGGCAGGCAAGTCGCAGTTTGGATCTGGCTGTGTCCACTCACCCACGGGAGACGGGCAGAGAGGGTGCTGTGTGGATCTCGCTATGTACACTGACCCACGGCAGACGGGCAGGCAGGGCGCAGTGCGTTTCTGGCTCTGTCCACTCACCCATGGCAGACGGTCAGGAAGGGCGCAGTGCGGATCTGGCTATGTCCACTCACCCAAGGGAGACGGGCAGGCAGGGCGCAGTTGGGATCTGGCTGTGTCCGCTCACACACGGCAGACGGGCAGGCAGGGCGCTGTGCGGATCTGGCTGTGTCCACTCACCCACGGGAGTCGGTCAGGCAAGGCGCAGTGTGGATCTGGCTGTGTACACTCACCCACGGGAGATGGCCAGAAAGGGCACTATGTGGATTTGGCTATGTCCACCTACCCACGGCAGACGGGCAGGCAGGGCGCAGTGCGGAGCTGTCTGTGTCCAATCACACACGGCAGACGGGCAGGCAGGGCGCAGTGCGGATCTGGCTGTGTCTACACACCCACTGCAGACGGTCAGGCAGGGCGCAGTGCGGATCTGGCTGTGTCCACTAACCCACGGGAGACGGATAGGAAAGGAGCAGTGTGGATCTGGCTGTGTCCACTCACCCACGGGAGACAGGCAGAGAGGGGGCTGTGTGGATCTGGCTATGTACACGGACCCACGGCAGACGGGAAGGCAGGGCGCACTACGGATCTGGCTGTGTCCACTCACCCACGGCAGACGGTCAGGCAGGGCGCAGTGCGGATCTCGCTGTGTCCACTCACCCATGGGAGATGGGCAGGCAAAGCGCAGTGTGTATCTGGCTGTGTCCACTCACCCTCGGGAGATGGGCAGAGAGGGTGCCGTGTGGATCTGGCTATGTCCACGGACCCACGGGAGACGGTCAGGCAGGGAGCAGTGCGGATCTGGCTGTGTCCACTCACCCACGGGAGACGGGCACACAAGGCGCAGTGTGGATCTGGCTGTGTCCACTCAACCACGGGAGACGGACAGAGAGGGTGCTGTGTGGATCTGGCTATGTCCACTTACCAATGGCAGACGGGCAGGCAGGGCGCAGTGGGGATCTGGCTGTGTCCACTCACCCACGGCAGACGGTCAGGAAGTGCACAGTGCGGATCTGGCTGTATCCACCCACCCACGGCAGACGGGCAGGCAGGTCGCAGAGCGGATGTGGCTGTGTCCACTCACCCACGGCAGACGGGTAGGCAGGGCGCAGTGCGGATCTGACTGTGTCCACTCACCCAGGGTGACGGGAGGCAAGGCAAAGTGTGGATATGGCTGTGTCCACTCACCCACGGGAGACGGGCAGAGAGGGTGCTGTGAGGATATGGCTGTGTCCACTCACCCACGGGAGACGGGCAGGCAAGGCGCACTGTGGATCTGGCTGTGTCCACTCACCCACGGGAGACGGGCAGAGAGGGTGCTGTGTGGATCTGGCTATGTCCACTGACCCACGGCAGACGGGAAGGCAGGGCACCGTGCGGATCAGGCTGTGTCCAATCACCCACGGCAGACGGTCAGGCAGGGCGCAGTGCGGATCTGGCTGTGTCCACTCACCCACGGCAGACGGGCAGGCAGGGCGCAGTGCGGATCTGGCTGTGTCCACTCACCCTCGGGAGACGGGCAGAGAGTGTACTTTGTGGATCTGGCTATGTCCACTGACCCACGGCAGACGGGCAGGCAGGGCACAGTGCGGATCTGGCTGTGTCCAATCACCCACGGGAGACGGGTAGACAAGGCGCACTGAGGATCTGGCTGTGTCCACTCACCCACGGGAGACGGGCAGAGAGGGTGCTGTGTGGATCTGGCTATGTCCACTGACCCACGGCAGACGGGCAGGCAGGGCGCAGTGCGGATCTGGCTGAGTCCATTCACCCACGGGAGACGGGTAGGCAAGGTGCAGTGTTGATCTGGCTGTGTCCACTCACCCACGGGAGACGGGCACAGAGGGCGCAGTGCGGATCTGTCTGTGTCCACTGACCCACGGCAGACGGGCAGGCAGGGCGCAGTGCGGATCTGGCTGTGTCCACTCACCCACGGGATACGGGCATAGAGGGTGCTGTGTGGATCTGGCTATGTACACTGACCCACAGCAGACGGGCAGGCAGGGCGCAGTGCGGATCTGGCTGTGTCCACTCACCCACGGCAGACGGTCAGGAAGGGCGCAGTGCGGATCTGGCTGTGTCCACTCACCCACGGGAGACGGGCAGGCAGGGCGCAGTGCGGATCTGGCTGAGTCCACTCACCCACGGCAGACAGGCAGGCAGGGCGCAGTGCGGATCTGGCTCTGTCCACTCACCCACGGGGGACGTGTAGGCAAAGAGCAGTGTGGATCTGGCTGTGTCCACTCACTCACGGGAGAAGGGCAGAGAGGGTGGCGTGTGTATTTGGCTATGTCCACTGACCCACGGAAGACGGGCAGGCAGGGCGCAGTGCGGATCTGGCTGTGTCCCCTCACCCACGGCAGACGGTCAGGCAGGGCGCAGTGCGGATATGGCTGTGTCCACTCACGCACGGGAGACGGGTAGGCAAGAAGCACTGTGGATCTGGCTGTGTCCACTCACCCACGGGAGACGGGCAGAGAGGGTGCTGTGTAGATCTGGCGATGTCCACTCACCCACGGCAGACGGGCATGCAGGGCGCCGTGCGGATCTGGCTGTGTCCACTCACCCACGGGAGACGGGCAGGCAAGGCGCAGTGTGGATCTGGCTGTGTCCACTCACCAACGGGAGACGGGCAGAGAGGGTGCTGTGTGGATCTGGCTATGTACACTGACCCACAGGAGACGGGCAGGCAGGGCGCAGTGCGGATCTGGCTCTGTCCAATCACCCACGGCAGACTGGCATACAGGGCGCAGTGCGGATCTGGCTGTGTCCACTCACCCACGGGAGACGGTCAGGCAGGGCACGTGCGGATCTAGCTGTGTCCACTCACCCACGGGAGACGGGTAGGGAAGGCGCAGTGTGGATCTGGCTGTGTCCACTCACCCACGGGAGACGGGCAGGCAAGGCGCAGTGTGGATCTGGCTGTGTCCACTCACCCACGGGAGACGGGCAGAGAGGGTGCTGAGTGGATCTGGCTCTGTACACTGACGCACGGGAGACGGGCAGGCAGGGCGCAGTGCGGATCTGGCTGTGTCCAATCACCCACGGCAGACGGGCAGGCAGGGCGCAGTGCGGATCTGGCTGTGTCCACTCACCCACGGCAGACGGTCAGGCAGAGCACAGTGCGGATCTCGCTGTGTCCACTCACCCACGGGAGACTGGTAGGCAAGGCGCAGTGTGGATCTGGCTGTGTCCACTCACCCACGGGAGACGGGCAGAGAGGGTGCTGTGTGGATCTGGCTATGTCCACTGACCCACGGCAGACTGGCAGGAAGGGCGCAGTGCGGATCTGGCTGTGTCCACTGACCCACGGGAGACGGGCAGGCAAGGCGCAGTACAGATCTGGCTGTGTCCACTGTCCCACGGCACACGGGCAGGCAGGGCGCAGTGCGGATCTGGCTGTGTCCACTCACCCACGGGAGACGGGCAGGCAATGCGCAGTGTGGATCTGACTGTGTCCACTCACCCTCGGGAGATGGGCAGAAAGGGTGCTGTGTGGATCTGGTTATATACACTGACCCACGGCAGACGGGCAGGCAAGGCGCAGTGCGGATCTGGCTGTGTCCACTCACCCACGGGAGACGGGCAGGCAAGGTGCAGTGTTTATCTGGCTGTGTCCATCACCCACGGTAGACGGGCAGAAAGGGCGCTGTGTGGATCTGGCTATGTCCACTGTCCCACGGCAGACGGGCAGGTAGGGCGTAGTGCGGATCTGGCTGTGTCCAATCACCCTCGGCAGACAGGCAGGCAGGGCGCAGTGCGGATCTGGCTGTGTAAACTCACCCAGGGGAGACGGTCAGGCAAGGCGCAGTGTGGATCTGGCTGTGTCCACTCACCCACGGCAGGCGGTCAGGCAGGGCGCAGTGCGGATCTGGCTATGTCCACTGACCCACGGCAGACGGGCAGGCAGGGCCCAGTGCGGATCTGGCTCAGTCCACTCACCCACGGGAGTCGGGCAGGCAGGGCGCAGTGCGGATCTGGCTGTGTCCACTCACCCACGGGAGACGGGCAGGCAAGGTGCAGTGCGGATCTGGCTGTGTCCACTCACCCACGGGAGACGGGCAGAGACGGTGCTGTGTGGATCTGGCGATGTCCACTGACCCACGGCAGACGGGCAGGCAGGTTGCAGTACGGATCTCGCTGTGTCCACTCACCCACGGCAGGCGGTCAGGCAGGGCGCAGTGCGGTTCTGGCTGTGTCCACTCACCCACGGCAGACGGTCAGGCAGGGCGCAGTGCGGATCTGGCTGTGTCCACTCACCCACGGGAGACGGGTAGTCAGGGCGCAGTGCAGATCTGGCTGTGTCCACTCACCCACGGGAGACGGGTAGGCAGGGCGCAGTGCGGATCTGGCTGTGTCCACTCACCCACGGCAGACGGGCAGGCAGGGCCCAGTGCGGATCTGGCTCTGTCCACTCACCCACGAGAGACGGGCAGAGAGGGTGCTGTGTGGATCTGGCTTTGTCAATCACCCACGGGAGACGGGAGGAGACGGTGCTGTGTGGATCTGGGTGTGTCCACTCACCCACGGTAGACGGGCAGGCAGGGCGCAGTGCGGATTTGGCTGTGTCCACTCACCCACGGGAGGCGGTCAGGCAAGGCGCAGTGTGGATCTGGCTGTGTCCACTCACCCACGGGAGACGGGCAGAGAGGGTGCTATGTGGATCTGGCTATGTTCACTGACCCACGGCATTCGGGCAGGCAGGGCCCAGTGCGGATCTGGCTCTGTCCACTCACCCACGGGAGACGGGCAGGCAGGGCGCAGTGCGGATCTGCCTGTGTCCACTCACCCTCGGCAGACGGGCAGGCAGGGCGCAGTGCGGATCTGGCTGTGTCCACTCACCCACGGGATACGGGCAGGCAGGGCGCAGTGCGGATCTGGCTGTGTCCAATCACCCACGGCAGACGGGCAGGCAGGGCGCAGTGCGGATCTGGCTGTTTCCACTCACAAATGGGAGACGGACAGGCAAGGCGCAGTGTGGATCTAGCTGTGTCCACTCACCCACGGGAGACGGACAGAGAGGGTGCTGTGTGGATCTGGCTATGTCCACTCACCCACGGCAGACGGGCAGGCAGGGCGCAGTGCGGATCTGGCTGTGTCCACTCACACAAGGGAGGCGGTCAGGCAGTGCGCAGTGCGGATCTGGCTGTGTCCACTCACCCACGGGAGACGGGTAGGCAGGGCGCAGTGCCGATCTGGCTGTGTCCACTCACCCACGGCAGACGGCCAGGCAGGGCGCAGTGCGGATCTGGCTGTGTCCCCTCACCCACGGGAGACGGGCAGGCAAGGCGCAATGCGGATCTGGCTGTGTCCACTCACCCACGGGAGACGGGCAGGCAGAGCGCAGTGCGGATCTGGCTGTCTCCACTCACCCACGGGAGACAGGCAGGCAAGGCGCAGTGCGGATCTGGCTGTGTCCAGTAACCAACGGGAGACGGGCAGGCAAGGCGCAGTTCGGATCTGGCTGTGTCCACTCACCCACGGGAGACGGGCAGGCAGGGCGCAGTGCGGATCTGTCTGTGTCCACTCACCCACGGCATACGGTCAGGCGGGTTGCAGTGCGGATCTGGCTGTGTCCACTCACCCACGGGAGACAGGTAGGCAAGGCGCAGTGTGGATCTGGCTGTGTCCACTCACCCATGGGACACGGGCAGAGAGGGTGCTGTGTGTATCTGGTGATGTCCACTGACCAACGGCAGATGGGCAGGCAGGACGCAGTGCTGATCTGGCTGTGCCCACTCACACACGGCAGACGGGCAGGCAAGGCGCAGTGTGGATCTGGCTGTGTTCATTCACACACGGCAGACGGGTAGGCAAGGCGCAGTGTGGATCTGGCTGTGTCCACTCACCCACGGGAGACGGGCAGAGAGGGTGCCGTGTGTATCTGGATACGTCCACTGACCCACGGCAGACGGGCAGGCAGGGCGCAGTGCGGATCTGGCTGTGTCCACTCACCCACGGCAGACGGGCAACCAGGGCGCAGTGCAGATCTGACTGTGTCCACTCACCCACTGCAGATAGTCAGGCAGGGCGAAGTGCGGATCTGGCTGTGTCCACTCACCCACGGGAACGGGTAGGCAAGGCACAGTGTGGATCTGGCTGTGTCCACTCACCCACGGGAGACGGGCAAAGAGGGTGCTGTGTGGATCTGGCTATGTCCACTGACCCACGGCAGACGGGCAGGCAGGGCGCAGTGCGGATCTGGATGTGTCCCCTCACTCACAGCAGACGGTCAGGCAGGGCGCAGTCTGGATCTGGCTGTGTCCACTCACCCACGGGAGACGGGCAGGCAGGGCGCAGTGCGGATCTGGCTGTGTCCACTCACCCACGGGAGACGGGTAGGCAGGGCGCAGTGCGGATCTGGCTGTTTCCACTCACCCACGGGAGACGGGCAGGCAGGGTGCAGTGCGGATCTGGCTGTGTCCACTCACCCACGGCAGACGGGCAGGCAGGGCGCAGTGCGGATCAGGCTGTGTCCATTAACCCATGGGAGACAGGCAGGCTAGGCGCAGTGTGGATCTGGCTGTGTCCACACTCCCACGGGAGACGGGCAGAGAGGGTGCTGTGTGGATCTGGCTATGTCCACTGACCCACGGCACACGGGCAGGCAGAGCGCAGTGCGGTTCTGGCTTTGTCCAATCACCAATGCAGACGGGCAGGCAGGGCGCAGTGCGGATATGGCTGTGTCCACTCACCCACGGGAGACGTGCAGGTAAGGCGCATTGTGGATCTCGCTGTGTCCACTCACCCACGGCAGACGGGCAGGCAGGGCGCAGTGCGGATCTGGCTGTGTCCACTCACCCACGGGAGACAGGCAGAGAGGGTGCTATGTGGAGGTGGCTATGTTCACTGACCCACGGCAGACGGGCAGGCAGGGCGCAGTGCGGATCTGGCTGTGTCCACTCACCCACGGCAGACGGTCAGGAAGGGCGCAGTGCGGATCTAGCTGTGTCCACTCACCCACGGGAGACGGGCACGCAGGGCGCAGTGCGGATCTGGCTGTGTCCACTCACACACGGCAGACAGGCAAGCAGGGCGCAGTGCGGATCTGGCTTTGTCCACTCACCCACGGGAGACGGGCAGGCAAGGCGCAGTTTGGATCTGGCTGTGTCCATTCACCCACGGGAGACGGGCAGAAAGGGCGCTGTGTGGATCTATGTCCACTGACCCACGGCAGACGGGCAGGCAAGGCGCAGTGCGGATCTGGCTTTGTCCAATCACCCACGGCAGACGGGCAGGCAGGGCGCAGTGCGGATCTGGCTGTGTCCACTCACCCACGGCAGACGGGCAGGCAGGGTGCAGTGCGGATCTGGCTGTGTCCACTGACCCACGGCAGACGGTCAGGCAGGGCGCAGTGCGGATCTGGCTGTGTCCACTCACCCACGGCAGACGGGTAGGCAAGGCGCAGTGTAGATCTGGCTGTGTCCACTCATCAACGGGAGAGGGGCAGAGAGGGTGCCGTGTGGATCTGGCTATGTCCACTGACCCACGGCAGTTGGGCAGGCCAGGCGCAGTGCGGATCTGGCTGTGTCCAATCACCCACGGCAGACGGGCAGGAAGGGCGCAGTGCGGATCTGGCTGTGTCCACTCACCCACGGGAGACAGGCAGGCAAGTCGCAGTTTGGATCTGGCTGTGTCCACTCACCCACGGGAGACGGGCAGAGAGGGTGCTGTGTGGATCTCGCTATGTACACTGACCCACGGCAGACGGGCAGGCAGGGCGCAGTGCGTTTCTGGCTCTGTCCACTCACCCATGGCAGACGGTCAGGAAGGGCGCAGTGCGGATCTGGCTATGTCCACTCACCCAAGGGAGACGGGCAGGCAGGGCGCAGTTGGGATCTGGCTGTGTCCGCTCACACACGGCAGACGGGCAGGCAGGGCGCTGTGCGGATCTGGCTGTGTCCACTCACCCACGGGAGTCGGTCAGGCAAGGCGCAGTGTGGATCTGGCTGTGTACACTCACCCACGGGAGATGGCCAGAAAGGGCACTATGTGGATTTGGCTATGTCCACCTACCCACGGCAGACGGGCAGGCAGGGCGCAGTGCGGAGCTGTCTGTGTCCAATCACACACGGCAGACGGGCAGGCAGGGCGCAGTGCGGATCTGGCTGTGTCTACACACCCACTGCAGACGGTCAGGCAGGGCGCAGTGCGGATCTGGCTGTGTCCACTAACCCACGGGAGACGGATAGGAAAGGAGCAGTGTGGATCTGGCTGTGTCCACTCACCCACGGGAGACAGGCAGAGAGGGGGCTGTGTGGATCTGGCTATGTACACGGACCCACGGCAGACGGGAAGGCAGGGCGCACTACGGATCTGGCTGTGTCCACTCACCCACGGCAGACGGTCAGGCAGGGCGCAGTGCGGATCTCGCTGTGTCCACTCACCCATGGGAGATGGGCAGGCAAAGCGCAGTGTGTATCTGGCTGTGTCCACTCACCCTCGGGAGATGGGCAGAGAGGGTGCCGTGTGGATCTGGCTATGTCCACGGACCCACGGGAGACGGTCAGGCAGGGAGCAGTGCGGATCTGGCTGTGTCCACTCACCCACGGGAGACGGGCACACAAGGCGCAGTGTGGATCTGGCTGTGTCCACTCAACCACGGGAGACGGACAGAGAGGGTGCTGTGTGGATCTGGCTATGTCCACTTACCAATGGCAGACGGGCAGGCAGGGCGCAGTGGGGATCTGGCTGTGTCCACTCACCCACGGCAGACGGTCAGGAAGTGCACAGTGCGGATCTGGCTGTGTCCACCCACCCACGGCAGACGGGCAGGCAGGTCGCAGAGCGGATGTGGCTGTGTCCACTCACCCACGGCAGACGGGTAGGCAGGGCGCAGTGCGGATCTGACTGTGTCCACTCACCCAGGGTGACGGGAGGCAAGGCAAAGTGTGGATATGGCTGTGTCCACTCACCCACGGGAGACGGGCAGAGAGGGTGCTGTGAGGATATGGCTGTGTCCACTCACCCACGGGAGACGGGCAGGCAAGGCGCACTGTGGATCTGGCTGTGTCCACTCACCCACGGGAGACGGGCAGAGAGGGTGCTGTGTGGATCTGGCTATGTCCACTGACCCACGGCAGACGGGAAGGCAGGGCACCGTGCGGATCAGGCTGTGTCCAATCACCCACGGCAGACGGTCAGGCAGGGCGCAGTGCGGATCTGGCTGTGTCCACTCACCCACGGCAGACGGGCAGGCAGGGCGCAGTGCGGATCTGGCTGTGTCCACTCACCCTCGGGAGACGGGCAGAGAGTGTACTTTGTGGATCTGGCTATGTCCACTGACCCACGGCAGACGGGCAGGCAGGGCACAGTGCGGATCTGGCTGTGTCCAATCACCCACGGGAGACGGGTAGACAAGGCGCACTGAGGATCTGGCTGTGTCCACTCACCCACGGGAGACGGGCAGAGAGGGTGCTGTGTGGATCTGGCTATGTCCACTGACCCACGGCAGACGGGCAGGCAGGGCGCAGTGCGGATCTGGCTGAGTCCATTTACCCACGGGAGACGGGTAGGCAAGGTGCAGTGTTGATCTGGCTGTGTCCACTCACCCACGGGAGACGGGCACAGAGGGCGCAGTGCGGATCTGTCTGTGTCCACTGACCCACGGCAGACGGGCAGGCAGGGCGCAGTGCGGATCTGGCTGTGTCCACTCACCCACGGGATACGGGCATAGAGGGTGCTGTGTGGATCTGGCTATGTACACTGACCCACAGCAGACGGGCAGGCAGGGCGCAGTGCGGATCTGGCTGTGTCCACTCACCCACGGCAGACGGTCAGGAAGGGCGCAGTGCGGATCTGGCTGTGTCCACTCACCCACGGGAGACGGGCAGGCAGGGCGCAGTGCGGATCTGGCTGTGTCCACTCACACACGGCAGACGGGCAAGCAGGGCGCAGTGCGGGTCTGGCTTTGTCCACTAACCCACGGGAGACGGGCAGGCAAGGCGCAGTTTGGATCTGGCTGTGTCCACTCACTTACGGGAGACGGGCAGAAAGGGCGCTGTGTGGATCTGTCTATGTCCACTGACCCACGGCAGATGGGCAGGCAAGGCGCAGTGCGGATCTGGCTGTGTCCAATCACCCACGGCAGACGGGCAGGCAGGGCGCAGTGCGGATCTGGCTGTGTCCACTCACCCACGGCAGACGGTCAGGCAGGGCGCAGTGCGGATCTGGCTGTGTCCACTCACCCACGGGAGACGGGTAGGCAAGGCCCAGTGTAGATCTGGCTGTGTCCACTCATCAACGGGAGAGGGGCAGAGAGGGTGCCGTGTGGATCTCGCTATGTCCACTGACACACGGCAGATGGGCAGGCCGGGCGCAGTGCGGATCTGGCTGTGTCCCCTCACCCACGGCAGACGGTCAGGCAGGGCGCAGTGCGGATCTGCCTATGTCCACTCACCCACGGGATATGGGTAGGCAAGGTGCAGTGTGGATCTGGCTGTGTCCACTCACGCACCGGAGACGGGCAGAGAGGGCGCAGTGCGGATCTGGCTGTGTGCACTCACCCACAGCAGACGGGCAGGCAGGGCACAGTGCGGATATGGCTGTGTCCACTCACCCAAGGGTGATGGGCAGGCAAGGTGCACTGTGGATCTTGCTGTGTCCACTCACCTACGGGAGACGTGCAGAGAGGGTGCTGTGGATCCGGCTACGTCCACTGACCCACGGCAGACGGGCAGGCAGGGCGCAGTGCGGATCTGGCTGTATCCAATCACCCACGGCAGACGGGCAGGCAGGGCGCAATGCGGATCAGGCTGTGTCCACTCACCCACGGCAGACGGTCAGGCAGGGCGCAGTGCGGATCTGGCTGTGTCCACTCACCCACGGGAGACGGGTAGGGAAGGCGCAGTGTGGATCTGGCTGTGTCCACTCACCCACGGGATACGGGAAGAAAGGGTGCTGTGTGGATCTGGCTATGTGCACTGACCCACGGCAGACGGGCAGGCAGGGCGCAGTGCGGATCTGGCTGTGTCCACTGACCCACGGCAGATGGGCAGGCAGGGTGCAGTGCGGATCTGGCTGTGTCCACTCAACCACGGGATACGGGCAGGCAAGGCGCAGTGTGGATCTGGCTGTGTCCACTGACCCACGGTAGACGGGCAGGCAGGGCGCAGTGCGGATCTGGCTGTGTCCAATCACCCACGGCGGACGGGCAGGCAAGGCGCAGTGCGGATCTGGCTGTGTCCAATCACCCACGGCAGACGGGCAGGCAGGGCGCAGTGCGGATCTGGCTATGTCCACTCACCCCCGGCAGACGGTCAGGCAGGGCGCAGTGCGGATCTGGCTGTGTTCACTCACCCATGGGAGACGGGCAGAGAGGGTGCTGTGTGGATCTGGCTATGTCCACTGACTCACGGCAGACGGGCAGGCAGGGCGCAGTGCGGATCTGGCTGTGTCCAATCACCCACGGCAGACGGGCAGGCAGGGCGCAGTGCGGATATGGCTGTGTCAACTCACCCACGGGAGACGTGCAGGTAAGGCCCATTGTGGATCTCGCTGTGTCCACTCACCCACGGCAGACGGGCAGGCAGTGCACAGTGCGGATCTGGCTGTGTCCACTCACCCACGGGAGACGGGTAGGCAAAGCGCAGTGTGGATCTGGCTGTGTCCACTCACCCACGGGAGACGGGCAGGCAAGGCGCAGTGTGGATCTGGCTGTGTCCACTAACCCACGGGAGAAGGGCAGAGAGGGTGCTGTGTAGGACTTGCTATGTCCACTGACCCACGGCATACGGGCAGGCAGGGCGCAGTGCGGATTTGGCTGTGTCCACTCACCCACGGCAGATGGGCAGGCTGGGCGCAGTGCGGATCTGGCTGTGTCCACTCACCCACGGGAGACGGGCAGGCAAGGCGCAGTGTGGATATGGCTGTTTCCACTGACCCACGGGAGACGGGCAGAGAGGGTGCTGTGTTTATCTGGCTATGTACACTGACCCACGGCAGACGGGCAGGCAGGGCGCAGTGCGGATCTGGCTATGTCCACTCTCCCACGGGAGACTGGCAGGCAGGGCCCAGTGCGGATCTGGCTGTGTCCACTCACACGGCAGACAGGCAGGCAGGGCGCAGTGCGGATCTGGCTGTGTCCACTCACCCACGGCAGACGGTCAGGCAGGGGGCTGAGCGGATCTGGCTGTGTCCACTCACCCACGGGAGACGGGTAGGCAAGGCGCAGTGTTGATCTGGCTGTGTCCACTCACCCACGGTAGACGGGCAGAGAGTGTGCTGTGTGGATCTGGTAATGTCCACTGACCCACGGCAGACGGGCAGGCAGGGCGCAGTGCGGATATGGCTGTGTCCAATCACCCACGGCAGTCGGGCAGGCAGGGTGATGTGCGGATCTGGCTGTGTCCACTCACCCACGGGATACGGGCAGGCAAGGCGCAGTGTGGATCTGTCTGTGTCCACTCACCCACGGGAGATGGGCAGAGAGGGTGCTGTGTGGATCTGACTATGTACACTGACCCATGGCAGACGGGCCCGCAGGGCGCAGTGCGGATCTGGCTGTGTCCACTCACCCACGGCAGACGGTCAGGAAGGGCTCAGTGCGGATCTGACTGTGTCCACTCACCCACGGGAGACGGGCAGGCATGGCGCAGTGCGGATCTGGCTGTGTCCACACACCCTCGGCAGACGGGCAGGCAGGGGGCAGTGCGGATCTGGCTGTGTACACTCACCCACGGCAGACGGGCAGGCAGGGCGTAGTACGGATCTGGCTGTGTCCACTCACCCACGGCAGATGGGCAGGCAGGGCGCAGTGCGGATCTGGCTGTGTCCACTCACCCACGGCAGACGGTCAGGCAGGGCGCAGTGCGGATCTGGCTGTGTCGACTCACCCACGGAAGACGGGCAGGCAGGGCGCAGTGCGGATCTGGCTGTGTCCACTCGCCCACGGGAGACGGGCAGGCAGGGCGCAGTGCGGATCTGGCTGTGTCCACTCACCCACGGCAGACAGTCAGGCAGGGTGCAGTGCGGATCTGGCTGTGTCCACTCACCCACGGGAGACGGGTAGGCATGGCGCAGTGTGGATCTGGCTGTGTCCACTCACCCACAAGAGACGGGCAGAGAGTGTGCTGTGTAGATCTGACTATGTCCACTACCCACGGCAGTCGGGCAGGCAGGGCCCAGTGCGGATCTGGCTGTGTCCACTCACCCACGGCAGACGGGCAGGCAGGGCGCAGTGTGGATCTGGCTGTGTCCACTCACTCACGGGAGACGGGCAGGCAAGGCGCAGTGTGGATCTGACTGTGTCCACTCACCCACGGGATAGGGGCAGAGAGGGTGCTGTGTGGATCTGGCTATGTACACTGACCCATGGCAGACAGGCAGGCAGGGCGCAGTGCGGATCTGGCTGTGTCCCCTCACCCACGGCGGACGGTCAGGAAGGGCGCAATGCGGATCTGGCTGTGACCACTCACTCACGGCAGACGGGCAGGCAGGGCGCAGTGTGGATCTGGCTGTGTCCACTCACCCACGGGAGACGGGTAGGCAAGGCGCAGTGTGGATCTGGCTATGTCCACTGACCCACGGGAGATGGGCAGAGAGGGTGCTGTGTGGATCTGGCTATGTCCACTGATCCACGGTAGACGGGTAGGGAGGGCGCAGTGTGGATCTGGCTATGTCCACTCTCCCACGGGAGACGGGGAGGCAGGGCGCAGTGCGAATCTGGATGTGTCCACTCACACACGGCAGAAGGAAGGGAGGGCGCAGTGCAGATCTGGCTGTGTCCACTCACCCATGGGAGACTGGCAGGCAAGGCGCAGTGTGGATCTGGCAGTGTCCACTCACCCACGGGACACGGGCAGAGAGGTTGCTGTGTGGATCTCGCTGTGTCCACTCACCCACGGCAGACGGGCAGGCTGGCGCAATGCGGATCTGGCTGTGTTCACTCACCCAAGGGAGACGGCGTGGCAAGGTGCAGTGTGGGTCTGGCTGTGTCCACTCACCCACGGGAGACGGGCAAAGAGGGTGCTGTGTGGATCTGACAATGTACACTGACCCACGGCAGACGAGCAGGCAGGGCGCAATGCGGATCTGGCTGTGTCCACTCACCCACTGCAGACGGTCAGGAAGGGCGCAGTGCGGATCTGGCTGTGTCCACTCACCCACGGGAGACGGACAGGCAGGGCGCAGTGCGGATCTGGCTGTGTCCACTCACCCACGGGAGACGGGCAGAGAGTGTGCTGTGTGGATCTGGTTATGTACACTGACCCACGGCAGACGGGCAGGCAGGGCGCAGTGCGGATCTGGGTGTGTCCGCTCACCCACGGGAGACGGGCAAAGAGGGTGCTGTGTGGATCTGCCTATGTACACTGACCCACGTCAGATGGGCAGGCAGGGCGCAGTGCGAATATGGCTGTGTCCAATCACCCACGGCAGACGGGCAGGCAGGGTGCAGTGCGGATATGGCTGTGTCCAATCACCCACGGCAGAGGGGCAGGCAGGGCGCAGTGAGGATCTGGCTGTGTCCACTCACCCACGGCACACGGTCAGGCAGGGCGCAGTGCGGATCTGGCTGTGTCCAATCACCCACGGGAGACGGGTAGGCAAGGCGCCGTGTGGATCTGGCTGTGTCCACTCACCCAGGGGAGACGGGCAGAGAGGGTGCTGTGTGGATCTGGCTATGTCCACTGACCCACGGCAGACGGGCAGGCAGGGCGCAGTGCGGATCTGGCTGTGTCCAATCACCCACGGGAGACCGGTAGGCAAGGCGCAGTGTGGATCTGGCTGTGTCCACTCACCCACGGGAGACGGGCAGAGAGAGTGCTGTGTTGATCTGGCTGTGTGCACACACCCACGGGAGACGGGTAGGCAAGGCGCAGTGTGGATCTGGCTGTGTCCACTCACCCACGGGAGACGGGCAGAGAGGGTGCTGTGTTGATCTGGCTGTGTCCACACACCCACGGGAGACGGGTAGGCAAGGCGCAGTGTTGATCTGGCTGTGTCCACTCACCCACGGGTGACGGGCAGAGAGGGTGCTGTGTGGATCTGGCTATGTCCACTGACCCACGGCAGACGGGCAGGCAGGGCGAAGTGCGGATCTGGCTGTGTCCACTCACCCACGGCAGACGGGCAGGCAGGGCGCAGTGCGGATCTGGATGTGTCCACTCACCCACAGGAGACGGGCAGGCAAGGCACAGTGTGCATCTGGCTGTGTCCACTCACCCACGGGAGACGGGCAAGGGGGTGCTGTATGTATCTGGCTATGTACACTGACCCACGGCAGACAAGCAGGCAGGGCGGTGTGCGGATCTGGCTGTGTCCACTCACCCACGGGAGACGGGCAGGCAGTGCGCAGTGCGGATTTGGCTGTGTACACTCACCCACGGCAGACGGGCAGGCAAGGCACAGTGTGGATCTGGCTGTGTCCACTCACCCACGGGAGACGGGCAGAAAGGGCGCTGTGTGGATCTGGCTCTGTCCACTGACCCACGGCAGAGGGGAAGGCAGGGCGCAGTGCGGATCTGGCTGTGTCCACTCACCCACGGGAGACGGGCAATGGGGTGCTGTATGTATCTGGCTATGTACACTGACCCACGGCAGACAAGCAGGCAGGGCGGTGTGCGGATCTGGCTGTGTCCACACACCCACGGGAGACGGGCAGGCAGGGCGCAGTGCGGATCTGGCTGTGTCCACTCACCCATGGGAGACGGGCAGAGAGAGTGCTGTGTTGATCTGGCTGTGTCCACACACCCACGGGAGACGGGTAGGCAAGGCGCAGTGTGGATCTGGCTGTGTCCACTCACCCACGGGAGACGGGCAGAGAGGGTGCTGTGTTGATCTGGCTGTGTCCACACACCCACGGGAGACGGGTAGGCAAGGCGCAGTGTTGATCTGGCTGTATCCACTCACCCACGGGTGACGGGCAGAGAGGGTGCTGTGTGGATCTGGCTATGTCCACTGACCCACGGCAGACGGGCAGGCAGGGCGAAGTGCGGATCTGGCTGTGTCCACTCACCCACGGCAGACGGGCAGGCAGGGCGCAGTGCGGATCTGGATGTGTCCACTCACCCACAGGAGACGGGCAGGCAAGGCGCAGTGTGCATCTGGCTGTGTCCACTCACCCACGGGAGACGGGCAAGGGGGTGCTGTATGTATCTGGCTATGTACACTGACCCACGGCAGACAAGCAGGCAGGGCGGTGTGCGGATCTGGCTGTGTCCACTCACCCACGGGAGACGGGCAGGCAGTGCGCAGTGCGGATTTGGCTGTGTCCACTCACCCACGGCAGACGGGCAGGCAAGGCACAGTGTGGATCTGGCTGTGTCCACTCACCCACGGGAGACGGGCAGAAAGGGCGCTGTGTGGATCTGGCTCTATCCACTGACCCACGGCAGACGGGAAGGCAGGGCGCACTGCGGATCTGGCTGTGTCCACTCACCCACGGGAGACAGGTAGGCAAGGCGCAGTGTGGATCTGGCTGTATCCACTCACCCACGGGAGACGGGCAGAGAGGGTGCAGTGCGGATCTGGCTGTGTCCAATCACCCACGGCAGAGGGGCAGGCAGGGCGCAGTGAGGATCTGGCTGTGTCCACTCACCCACGGCACACGGTCAGGCAGGGCGCAGTGCGGATCTGGCTGTGTCCAATCACCCACGGGAGACGGGTAGGCAAGGCGCCGTGTGGATCTGGCTGTGTCCACTCACCCAGGGGAGACGGGCAGAGAGGGTGCTGTGTGGATCTGGCTATGTCCACTGACCCACGGCAGACGGGCAGGCAGGGCGAAGTGCGGATCTGGCTGTGTCCACTCACCCACGGCAGACGGGCAGGCAGGGCGCAGTGCGGATCTGGATGTGTCCACTCACCCACAGGAGACGGGCAGGCAAGGCGCAGTGTGGATTTGGCTGTGTCCACTCACCCACGGGAGACGGGCAGAGAGGTTGCTGTGTGGATCTGGCTATGTCCACTGATCCACAGCAGACGGGCAGGGAGGGCGCAGTGCAGATCTCGCTGTGTCCACTCACTCACGGCAGACGGGCAGGCTGGCGCAATGCGGATCTGGCTGTGTCCACTCACCCAAGGGAGACGGCGAGGCAAGGTGCAGTGTGGATCTGGCTGTGTCCACTGACCCACGGGAGACGGGCAGAGAGGGTGCTGTGTGGATCTGACTATGTACACTGACCCACGGCAGACGAGCAGGCAGGGCGCAATGTGGATCTGGCTGTGTCCACTCACCTACTGCAGACGGTCAGGAAGGGCGCAGTGCGGATCTGGCTGTGTCCACTCACCCACGGGAGACGGGCAGGCAGGGCGCAGTGCGGATCTGGCTGTGTCTACTCACCCACGGCAGACGATTAGGCAGGGCGCAGTGCGGATCTGGCTGTGTCCACTCACCAACGGGAGACGGGCAGGCAAGGCGTAGTGTGGATCTGGCTGTGTCCACTCACCCACAGGAGACGGGCAGAGAGAGTGCTGTGTGGTTCTGGCTACGTACACTGACCCACGGCAGACGGGCCCGCAGGGCGCAGTGCGGATCTGAGTGTGTCCACTCACCCACGGGAGACGGGCAAAGAGGGTGCTGTGTGGATCTGCCTATGTACACTGACCCACGTCAGACGGGCAGGCAGGGCGCATTTCGGATCTGGCTGTGTCCAATCACACACGGCAGACGGGCAGGCAGGGCGCAGTGCGGATCTGGCTGTGTCCAATCACCCCCGCAAGACGGGCAGGCAGGGCGCAGTGCGGATCTGGCTGTGTCTAATCACCCACGGGAGACGGGTAGGCAAGGCGCCGTGTGGATCTGGCTGTGTCCACTCACCCACGGGAGACGGGCAGAGAGGGTGCTGTGTGGATCTGGCTATGTCCACTGACCCACGGCAGACGGGCAGGGAGGGCGCAGTGCGGATCTCGCTTTGTCCACTCACCCACGGCAGACGGGCAGGCAGGGCGCAGTGCGGATCTGGCTGTGTCCACTCACCCAGGGCAGACGGGCAAGCAGGGCGCAGTGCGGATCTGGCTGTGTCCACTCACCCACGGCAGACGGTAAGGCAAGGCGCAGTGTGGATCTGGCTGTGTCCACTCACCCACGGGAGATGGGCAGAAAGGGCGCTGTGTGGATCTGGCTATGTCCACTGACCGACGGCAGACTGGAAGGCAGGGCACAGTGCGGATCTGGCTGTGTCCACTCACCCACGGCAGACGGGCAGGCAGGGCGCACTGCGGATCTGGCTGTGTCCACTCACCCACGGGAGACAGGTAGGCAAGGCGCAGTGTGGATCTGGCTGTGTCCACTCACCCACGGGAGACGGGCAGAGAGGGTGCTGTCCGGATCTGGCTATGTCCACTGACCCACGGCAGACGGGCAGGCAGGGCGCAGTGTGGATCTGGCTGTATCCACTCAAAAACGGGAGACAGTCCTAGAGGGTGCTTTGTGGATCTGGCTATGTCCAATGACCCACGGCAGACGGGCAGACAGGGCGCAGTGCGGATCTGGCTGTGTCCACTCACCTACGGCACATGGGCAAGCAGGGCGCACTGCGGATGTGGCTGTGTCCACTCACCCACGGGATACGGGCCGGCAGGGCACAGTGCGGATCTGGCTGTGTCCACTCACCCAGGGGAGATGGGCAGAGAGGGTGCTGTGTGGATCTGGCTATGTCCACTGACACACGGCAGACGGGCAGGCAGGGCGCAGTTCGGATCTGGCTGTGTCCACTCACACACGGGAGACGGGCAGGCAGGGCGCACTGTGGATCTGGTTGTGTCCACTCACCTACGGGAGACGGGCACAGAGTGTGCTGTGTGGACCTGGCTATGTCCACTGACCAACGGCAGACGGGCAGGCAGGGCGCAAAGCGGATCTGGCTGTGTCCACTCACCCACGGGAGACGGGCACACAAGGCGCAGTGTGGATCTGGCTGTGTCCACTCACCCACGGGAGACGGGCAGAGAGGGTTCTGTGTGGATCTGGCTATGTCCACTGACCCACGGAAGACGGGCCTGCAGGGCGCAGTGCGGATCTGGCTGTGTACACTCACACACGGCAGATGGGCAGGCAGGGTGCAGTGCGGATCTGTCTGTGTCCACTCACCCACGGGAGACGGGCAGGCAAGGCGCAGTGTGGATCTGGCTGTGTCCACTCACCCACGGGAGACGGGTAGGCAAGGCGCAGTGTGGATATGGCTATGTCCACTGACCCACGGGAGATGGGCAGAGAGGGTGCTGTGTGGATCTGGCTATGTCCACTGATCCACGGCAGACGGGTAGGGAGGGCGCAGTGTGGATCTGGCTATGTCAACTCTCCCACGGGAGACGGGGAGGCAGGGCGCAGTGCGTATCTGGATGTGTCCACTCACACACGGCAGACAGGCAGGGAGGGCGCAGTGCGGATCTGGCTGTGTCCACTCACCCATGGGAGACTGGCAGGAAAGGCGCAGTGTGGATCTGGCTGTGTCCACTCACCCACGGGAGTCGGGCAGAGAGGTTGCTGTGTGGATCTGGCTATGTCCACTGATCCACGGCAGACGGGTAGGGAGGGCGCAGTGCAGATCTCGCTGTGTCCTCTCACCCACGGCAGACGGGCAGGATGGCGCAATGCGGATCTGGCTGTGTCCACTCACACACGGGAGACGGCGAGGCAAGGTGCAGTGTGGATCTGGCTGTGACCACTCACCCACGGGAGACGGGCAGAGAGGGTGCTGTGTGGATCTGACAATGTACACTGACCCTCGGCAGACGAGCAGGCAGGGCGCAATGCGGAATTGGCTGTGTCCACTCACCCACTGCAGACGGTCAGGAAGGGCGCAGTGCGGATCTGGCTGTGTCCACTCACCCACGGGAGACGTCCAGGAAGGGCGCAGTGCGGATCTGGCTGTGTCTACTCACCCACGGCATACGATTAGGCAGGGCGCAGTGCGGATCTGGCTGTGTCCACTCACCCACGGGAGACGGGCAGGCAAGGCGTAGTGTGGATCTGGCTGTGTCCACTCACCCACGGGAGACGGGCAGAGAGTGTGCTGTGTGGATCTGGCTATGTACACTGACCCACGGCAGACGGGCAGGCAGGGCGCAGTGCGGATCTGGGTGTGTCCACTCACCCACGGGAGACGGGCAAAGAGGGTGCTGTGTGGATCTGCCTATGTACACTGACCCACGTCAGATGGGCAGGCAGGGCGCAGTGCGAATCTGGTTGTGTCCAATCACCCACGGCAGACGGGCAGGCAGGGCGCAGTGCGGATCTGGCTGTGTCCAATCACCCACGGCAGACGGGCAGGCAGGGCGCAGTGAGGATCTGGCTGTGTCCACTCACCCAAGGCAGACGGTCAGGCAGGGCGCAGTGCGGATCTGGCTGTGTCCAATCACCCACGGGAGACGGGTAGGCAAGGCGCCGTGTGGATCTGGCTGTGTCCACTCACCCACGGGAGACGGGCAGAGAGGGTGCTGTGTGGATCTGGCTGTGTCCACACACCCACGGGAGACGGGTAGGCAAGGCGCAGTGTTGATCTGGCTGTGTCCACTCACCCACGGGTGACGGGCAGAGAGGGTGCTGTGTGGATCTGGCTATGTCCACTGACCCACGGCAGACGGGCAGGCAGGGCGAAGTGCGGATCTGGCTGTGTCCACTCACCCACGGGAGACGGGCAGAAAGGGCGCTGTGTGGATCTGGCTGTGTCCACTCACCCACGGCAGACGGGCAGGCAAGGCGCAGTGTGGATCTGGCTGTGTCCACTCACCAACGGGAGACGGGCAGAAAGGGCGCTGTGTGGATCTGGCTCTGTCCACTGACCCACGGCAGACGGGAAGGCAGGGCGCAGTGCGGATCTGGCTGTGTCCACTCACCCACGGGAGACGGGCAAGGGGGTGCTGTATGTATCTGGCTATGTACACTGACCCACGGCAGACAAGCAGGCAGGGCAGTGTGCGGATCTGGCTGTGTCCACTCACCCACGGGAGACGGGCAGGCAGGGCGCAGTGCGGATCTGGCTGTGTCCACTCACCCACGGGAGACGGGCAGGCAGGGCGCAGTGCGGATCTGGCTGTGTCCACTCACCCACGGCAGACGGGCAGGCAAGGCGCAGTGTGGATCTGGCCGTGTCCACTCACCCAGGGGAGACGGGCAGAAAGTGCGCTGTGTGGATCTGGCTCTGTCCACTGACCCACGGCAGACGGGAAGGCAGGGCGCAGTGCGAATCTGGCTGTGTCCAATCACCCGCGGCAGACGGGCAGGCAGGGCGCAGTGCGGATCTGGCTGTGTCCACTCACCAATGGGAGACGGGCAGAGAGGGTGCTGTGTGGATCTGGCTATGTCCACTGACCCACGGCAGACGGGCAGGCATGGCGCAGTGCGGATCTGGCTGTGTCCACTCACCCACGGTAGACGGGTAGGCAGGGCGCAGTGTGGATCTGGCTGTGTCCACTGACCTACGCAGACGGGCAGGCAGGGCGAAGTGCGGATTTGGCTGTGTTAATTCACCCACGGCAGACGGGCAGGCACAGCGCAGTGCGGATCTGGCTGTGTCCACTCACCCACGGGAGACGGGCAGGCAGGGCACAGTGCGGATCTGGCTGTGTCCACTCACCCACGGGAGACGGGCAGGCAAGGCGCAGTGTGGATCTGGCTTTGTCCACTCACCCAAGGGACACGGGCAGAGAGGGTGCTGTGTGGATCTGGCTATGTCCACTGACCCACGACATAGGGGCAGGCAGGGCGCAGTGCGGATCTGGCTATGTCCACTCACCCACGGGAGACGGGCAGGCAGGGCGCAGTGCGGATCTGGATGTGTCCACTCACACACGGCAGACAGGCAGGGAGGGCGCAGTGCGGATCTGGCTGTGTCCACTCACCAATGGGAGACTGGCAGACAAGGCGCAGTGTGGATTGGGCTGTGTCCACTCACCCACGGGAGACGGGCAGAGAGGTTGCTGTGTGGATCTGGCTATGTCCACTGATCCACGGCAGACGGGCAGGGAGGGCGCAGTGCAGATCTCGCTGTGTCCACTCACCCACGGCAGACGGGCAGGCTGGCGCAATGCGGATCTGGCTGTGTCCACTCACCCACGGGAGACGGGCAGAGAGGGTGCTGTGTGGATCTGATTATGTACACTGACCCACGGCAGACGAGCAGGCAGGGCGCAATGCGGATCTGGCTGTGTCCACTGACCTACTGCAGACGGTCAGGAAGGGCGTAGTGCGGATCTGGCTGTGTCCACTCACCCACGGGAGACGGGCAGGCAGGGCGCAGTGCGGATCTGGCTGTGTCTACTCACCCACGGCAGACGATTAGGCAGGGCGCAGTGCGGCTGTGGCTGTGTCCACTCACCCACGGGAGACGGGCAGGCAAGGCGTAGTGTGGATCTGGCTGTGTCCACTCACCCACTGGAGACAGGCAGAGAGAGTGCTGTGTGGATCTGGCTATGTACACTGACCCACGGCAGACGGGCAGGCAGGGCGCAGTGCGGATCTGAGTGTGTCCACTCACCCATGGGAGACGGGCAAAGAGGGTGCTGTGTTGATCTGCCTATGTACACTGACCCACGTTAGACGGGCAGGCAGGGCGCAGTTCGGATCTGGCTGTGTCCAATCACCCACGGCAGACGGGCAGGCAGGGCGCAGTGCGGATCTGGCGGTGTCCACTCACCCACGGCAGACGGGCAGGCAGGGCGCAGTTAGGATCTGGCTGTGTCCACTCTCCCACGGGAGACGGGCAGGCAGGGCACAGTGAGGATCTGGCTGTGTCCACTCACACACGGCAGACAGGCAGGCACGGCGCAGTGCGGATCTGGCTGTGTCCACTCACCCATGGGAGACGGGCAGGCAATGGGCATTGTGGATCTGGCTGTGTCCACTCACCCACGGGAGACGGGCAGAGAGGTTGCTGTGTGGATCTGGCTATGTCCAATGACCCACGGCAGACGGGCAGGGAGGGCGCAGTGCGGATCTCGCTGTGTCCACTCACCCACGGCAGACGGGCAGGCAGGGCGCAGTGCGGATCTGGCTGTGTCCACTCACCCACGGGAGACGGGCAGGCAAGGCGTAGTGTGGATCTGGCTGTGTCCACTCACCCATGGGAGACGGTCAGAGAGGGTGCTGTGTGGATCTCGCTATGTACACTGACCCACGGCAGACGGGCAGGCAGGGCGCAGAGAGGATCTGGGTGTGTCCACTCACCCACGGGAGACGGGCAGGCAAGGCGCAGTGTGGATCGGCTGTGTCCACTCACCCACGGGAGACGGGCAGAAAGGGCGCTGTGTGGATCTGGCTATGTCCACTGACCGACGGCAGACGGGCAGGCAAGGCGCAGTGCGGATCTGGCTGTGTGCAATCACCCACAGCAGACGGGCAGGCAAGGCGCAGTGTGGATCTGGATGTGTCCACTCACCCACGGGGGATGGCAGAGGGTGCTGTGTGAATCTGGCTATGTCCACGGACACACGGCAGACAGGCAGGCAGGGCGCAGCGCGGATCTTGCTGTGTCCACTCACACACGGGAGACGGGGAAGCAAGGCGCAGTGTGTATATGGCTGTGTCCACTCACCCACGGGAGACGGGTAGGCAAGGCGCAGTGTTGATCTGGCTGTGTCCACTCACACACGGGAGACGGGCAGAGAGGGTGCTGTGTGGATGTGGCTATCTCCACTGACCCACGACAGACAGGCAGGCAGGGCGCAGTGCGGATCTGGCTGTGTTCACTCACCCACGGCAGCCGGGCATGCAGGGCGCAGTGCGGATCTGGCTGTGTCCACTCACCCACGGCAGACGGGCAGGCAAGGCGCAGTGTGGATCTGGCTGTGTCCACTCACCCACGGGAGACGGGCAGAGAGGGTGCTGTGTGGATCTGGCTATGTCCACTGACCCACCGCAGACGGGCAGGCAGGGCGCAGTATGGATGTGGCTGTGTCCACTCACCCACGGCAGACGGGCAGGCAGGGCGCAGTGCGGATCTGGATGTGTCCACTCACCCACGGGAGACGGGCAGGCAAGGCGCAGTGTGGATCTGGCTGTGTCAACTCACCCACGGAAGACGGGCAAGGGGGTGCTATATGTATCTGGCTATGTACACTGACCCACGGCAGACGGGTAGGCAGGGCGGTGTGCGGATCTGGCTGTGTCCACTCACCAACGGCAGACGGTCAGGAAGGGCGCAGTGCGGATCTGGCTGTGTCCACTCACCCACTGGAGACGGGCAGACAGCGCACAGTGCGGATCTGGCTGTGTCCACTCACCCACGGCAGATGGGCAGGCAGGTCGCAGTGTGGATCTGGCTGTGTCCACTCACCCACGGGAGACGGGCAGGCAAGGCGCAGTGTGGATCTGACTGTGTCCACTCACCCACGGGAGTCGGGCAGAAAGGGCGCTGTGTGGATCTGGCTCTGTCCACTGACCCACGGCAGACGGGAAGGCAGGGCGCAGTGCGGATCTGGCTGTGTCCAATCACCCACGGCAGACGGGCAGGCAGGGCGCAGTGCGGATCTGGCTGTTTCCACTCACCCACTGCAGACGGGCAGGCAGGGCGCAGTGCGGATCTGGCTGTGTCCAATCATCCACGGCAGATGGGCAGGCAGGGCGCAGTGAGGATCTGGCTGTGTCCACTCACCCGCGGCAGACGGTCAGGCAGGGCGCAGTGCGGATCTGGCTGTGTCCAATCACCCACCGGAGACGGGTACGCAAGGCGCCGTGTGGTGATCTGGCTGTGTCCACTCACCCACGGGAGACGGGTAGAGAGGGTGCTGTGTGGATCTGGCTATGTCCACTGACCCACGGCAGACGGGCAGGCAGGGCGCAGTGCGGATCTGGCTGTGTACACTCACCCACGGGAGACGGGCAGGCAGGGCGCAGTGCGGATCTGGCTGTGTCCACTCACCCATGGGAGATGGGCAGGCAAGGCGCAGTGCGCATCTGGCTGTGTCCACTCACCCATGGGAGACGGGCAGGCAAGGCGCAGTGTGGATCTGGCTGTGTCCACTCACCCACGGGAGACGGGCAGAGAGGTTGCTGTGTGGATCTGGCTATGTCCAATGACCCACGGCAGACGGGCAGGGAGGGCGCAGTGCTGATCTCGCTGTGTCCACTCACCCACGGCAGACGGGCAGGCAGGGCGCAGTGCGGATCTGGCTGTGTCCACTCACCCATGGCAGACGGGCAGGCAGGGCGCAGTGCGGATCTGGCTGTGTCCACTCACCCACGGCAGACGGTAATGCAAGGCGCAATGTGGATGGCTGTGTCCACTCACCCACGGGAGACGGGCAGAAAGGGCGCTGTGTGGATCTGGCTATGTCCACTAACCGACGGCAGACTGGCAGGCAGGGCGCAGTGCGGATGTGGCTGTGTCCAATCACCCACGGGAGACGGGTAAGCAAGGCGCAGTGTGGATCTGGCTGTGTCCACTCACCCACGGGAGACGGGCAGAGAGGGTGCTGTGTGGATCTGGCTATGTCCACTGATCCAAGGCAGACGGGCAGGGAGGGCGCAGTGCAGATCTCGCTGTGGCCACTCACCCACGGCAGACGGGCAGGCTGGCGCAATGCGGATCTGGCTGTGTCCACTCACCCACGGGAGACGGCGAGGCAAGGTGCAGTGTGGATCTGGTTGTGTCCACTCACCCACGGGAGACGGTCAGAGAGGGTACTGTGTGGATCTGACAATGTACACTGATCCACGGCAGACGAGCAGGCAGGGCGCAATGCGGATCTGGCTGTGTCCACTCACCCACTGCAGACGGTCAGGAAGGGCGCAGTGCGGATCTGGCAGTGTCCTCTCACCCACGGGAGACGGGCAGGCAGGGCGCAGTGCGGATCTGGCTGTGTCTACTCACCCACGGCATACGATTAGGCAGGGCGCAGTGCGGATCTGGCTGTGTCCACTCACCCACGGGAGACGGGCAGGCAAGGCGTAGTGTGGATCTGGCTGTGTCCACTCACCCATGGGAGACGGTCAGAGAGGGTGCTGTGTGGATCTCGCTATGTACACTGACCCACGGCAGACGGGCAGGCAGGGCGCAGAGAGGATCTGGGTGTGTCCACTCACCCACGGGAGACGGGCAGGCAAGGCGCAGTGTGGATCGGCTGTGTCCACTCACCCACGGGAGACGGGCAGAAAGGGCGCTGTGTGGATCTGGCTATGTCCACTGACCGACGGCAGACGGGCAGGCAAGGCGCAGTGCGGATCTGGCTGTGTGCAATCACCCACAGCAGACGGGCAGGCAAGGCGCAGTGTGGATCTGGATGTGTCCACTCACCCACGGGGGACGGCAGAGGGTGCTGTGTGAATCTGGCTATGTCCACGGACACACGGCAGACAGGCAGGCAGGGCGCAGCGCGGATCTTGCTGTGTCCACTCACACACGGGAGACGGGGAAGCAAGGCGCAGTGTGTATATGGCTGTGTCCACTCACCCACGGGAGACGGGCACAGAGGGTGCTGTGTGGATCTGGCTATGTCCACTGACCCACGGGAGACGGGCAGGCATGGCGCAGTGCGGATCTGGCTGTGTCCACTCACCCACGGCAGACGGGCAGGCAGGGCGCAGTGCGGATCTGGCTGTGTCCACTCACCCTCGGGAAATGGGCAGGCAAGGCGCAGTGTGGATCTGGCTGTGTCCAATCACCCACGGGAGACGGGCAGAGAGGGTCCTGTGTGGATCTGGCTATGTCTACTGACCCACGGCAGACGGGCAGGCAGGGCGCAGTGTGGATCTGGCTGTGTCCAATCACCCACGGCAGACGGGCAGGCAGGGCGCAGTGCGGAATTGGCTGTGTCCACTCACCCACGGGAGACGGGTAGGCAAGGCGCAGTGTTGATCTGGCTGTGTCCACTCACCCACGGGAGACGGGAAGGCAAGGCGCACTGTGGATCTTGCTGTGACCACTCACCCATGGGAGATGGGCAGAGAGGGTGCTGTGTGTATCTAGCTATGTCCACTGACCCACGGCAGACGGGCAGGCAGGGCGCAGTGCGGACCTGGCTGTGTTAACTCACCCACGGCAGACGGGCTGGCAGGGCGCAGTGTGGATCTGGCTGTGTCCACTCACCCACGGGAGACGGGCAGAGAGGGTGCTGTGTTGATCTGGCTATGTCCACGGACCCACGGCAGACGGGCAGGCAGGGCGCAGTGCGGATCTGGCTGTGTCCGCTCACCCACGGCATAAGGTCAGGCAGGGCGCAGTGCTGTATTGGCTGTGTCCACTCACCCACGGGAGACGGGTAGGCAAGGCGCAGTGTTGATCTGGCTGTGTCCACTCACCCACGGGAGACGGGCAGAGAGGGTGGTGTGTGGATCTGGCTATGTCCACTGATCCATGGGAGACGGGCTCAAAGGGCGCTGTGTGGATCTGGCTATGTCCACTGACCCACGGCAGACGGGCAGGCAGGGCGCAGTGCGGATCTGGCTATGTCCACTCACCCACGGCAGACGGGCAGGCAGGGCGCAGTGCGGATCTGGCTGTCTCCACTCACCCACGGGAGATGGGCAGGCAAGGCGCAGTGTGGATCTGGCTATGTCCACTGACCCACGGCAGACGGGCAGGCAGGGCGCAGTGCGGATCTGGCTATGTCCACTCACCCACGGCAGACGGGCAGGCAGGGCACAGTGCGGATCTGGTTGTGTCCACTCACCCACGGGAGATGGGCAGGCAAGGCGCAGTGTGGATCTGGCTGTGTCCATTCACTCACGGGAGACGGGCAGAAAGGGCGCTGTGTGGATCTGGCTATGTCCACTGACCCACGACAGACGGGCAGGCATTGCGCAGTGCGGATCTGGCTGTGTCCAATCACACACGGCAGACGAGCAGGCAGGGCGAAGTGCGGATTTGGCTGTGTTAACTCACCCACGGCAGACGGGCAGGCAGGGCGCAGTGCGGATATGGCTGTGTCCACTCACCCACGGCAGACGGTCAGGCAGGGCGCAGTGCGGATCTGGCTGTGTCCACTCACACACGGCAGACAGGCAGGCAGGGCGCAGTGCGGAACTGGCTGTGTCCACTCACCCATGGGAGACGGGCAGGCAAGGCGCAGTGTGGATCTGGCTGTGTCCACTCACCCACGGGAGACGGGCAGAGAGGTTGCTGTGTGAATCTGGCTATGTCCACTGACCCACGGCAGACGGGCAGGGAGTGCGCAGTGCGGATCTCGCTGTGTCCACTCACCCACGGCAGACGGGCAGGCAGCCCACTATGCGGATCTGGCTGTGTCCACTCAACCACGGCAGACGGTCAGGCTGGGCGCAGTGCGGATCTGGCTGTGTCCACTCACCCACGGGAGACAGGTAGGCAAGGCGCAGTGTGGATCTGGCTGTGTCCACTCACCCACGGGAGACGGTCAAGGAGGGTGCTGTCCGGATCTGGCTATGTTCACTGACCCACGGCAGACGGGCAGGCAGGGCGCAGTGCGGATGTGGCTGTGTCCAATCACCCACGGCAGACGGGCATGCAGGGCGCAGTGCGGACCTGGCTGTGTCCACTCACCCACGTGAGACGGGTAGGCAAGGCGCAGTGTGGATCTGGCTGTGTCCACTAACCCACGGGAGACGGGCAGAGAGGGTGCTGTGTTTATCTGGCTGTGTCCACACACCCACGGGAGACGGGTAGGCAAGGCGCAGTGTTGATCTGGCTGTGTCCACTCACACACGGGAGACGGGCAGAGAGGGTGCTGTGTGGATGTGGCTATCTCCACTGACCCACGGCAGACAGGCAGGCAGGGCGCAGTGCGGATCTGGCTGTGTTCACTCACCCACGGCAGCCGGGCATGCAGGGCGCAGTGCGGATCTGGCTGTGTCCACTCACCCACGGCAGACGGGCAGGCAAGGCGCAGTGTGGATCTGGCTGTGTCCACTCACCCACGGGAGACGGGCAGAGAGGGTGCTGTGTGGATCTGGCTATGTCCACTGACCCACCGCAGACGGGCAGGCAGGGCGCAGTATGGATGTGGCTGTGTCCACTCACCCACGGCAGACGGGCAGGCAGGGCGCAGTGCGGATCTGGATGTGTCCACTCACCCACGGGAGACGGGCAGGCAAGGCGCAGTGTGGATCTGGCTGTGTCAACTCACCCACGGAAGACGGGCAAGGGGGTGCTATATGTATCTGGCTATGTACACTGACCCACGGCAGACGGGTAGGCAGGGCGGTGTGCGGATCTGGCTGTGTCCACTCACCAACGGCAGACGGTCAGGAAGGGCGCAGTGCGGATCTGGCTGTGTCCACTCACCCACTGGAGACGGGCAGACAGCGCACAGTGCGGATCTGGCTGTGTCCACTCACCCACGGCAGATGGGCAGGCAGGTCGCAGTGTGGATCTGGCTGTGTCCACTCACCCACGGGAGACGGGCAGGCAAGGCGCAGTGTGGATCTGACTGTGTCCACTCACCCACAGGAGTCGGGCAGAAAGGGCGCTGTGTGGATCTGGCTCTGTCCACTGACCCACGGCAGACGGGAAGGCAGGGCGCAGTGCGGATCTGGCTGTGTCCAATCACCCACGGCAGACGGGCAGGCAGGGCGCAGTGCTGATCTCGCTGTGTCCACTCACCCACGGCAGACGGGCAGGCAGGGCGCAGTGCGGATCTGGCTGTGTCCACTCACCCATGGCAGACGGGCAGGCAGGGCGCAGTGCGGATCTGGCTGTGTCCACTCACCCACGGCAGACGGTAATGCAAGGCGCAATGTGGATGGCTGTGTCCACTCACCCACGGGAGACGGGCAGAAAGGGCGCTGTGTGGATCTGGCTATGTCCACTAACCGACGGCAGACTGGCAGGCAGGGCGCAGTGCGGATGTGGCTGTGTCCAATCACCCACGGGAGACGGGTAAGCAAGGCGCAGTGTGGATCTGGCTGTGTCCACTCACCCACGGGAGACGGGCAGAGAGGGTGCTGTGTGGATCTGGCTATGTCCACTGATCCAAGGCAGACGGGCAGGGAGGGCGCAGTGCAGATCTCGCTGTGGCCACTCACCCACGGCAGACGGGCAGGCTGGCGCAATGCGGATCTGGCTGTGTCCACTCACCCACGGGAGACGGCGAGGCAAGGTGCAGTGTGGATCTGGCTGTGTCCACTCACCCACGGGAGACGGTCAGAGAGGGTACTGTGTGGATCTGACAATGTACACTGATCCACGGCAGACGAGCAGGCAGGGCGCAATGCGGATCTGGCTGTGTCCACTCACCCACTGCAGACGGTCAGGAAGGGCGCAGTGCGGATCTGGCAGTGTCCTCTCACCCACGGGAGACGGGCAGGCAGGGCGCAGTGCGGATCTGGCTGTGTCTACTCACCCACGGCATACGATTAGGCAGGGCGCAGTGCGGATCTGGCTGTGTCCACTCACCCACGGGAGACGGGCATGCAAGGCGTAGTGTGGATCTGGCTGTGTCCACTCACCCACGGGAGACAGTCAGAGAGGGTGCTGGGTGTGTTCACTGACGGATCTGGGTGTGTCCACTGACCCACGGGAGATGGGCAAAGAGGGTGCTGTGTGGATCTGCCTATGTACACTGACCCACGTCAGACGGGCAGGCAGGGCGCAGTGTGTCTCTGGCTGTGTCCACTCACCCACGGGAGACGGGCAGGCAAGGCGCAGTGCGGATCTGGCTGTGTCCACTCACCCACGGCAGACGGTCAGGCAGGGCGTAGTGCGGATCTGGCTGTGTCCAATCACCCACGGGAGACGGGTAGGCAAGGCGCCGTGTGGAAATGGCTGTGTACACTCACCCACGGGAGACGGGCAGAGAGGGTGCTGTGTGGATCTGGCTATGTCCACTGACCCACGGCAGACGGGCAGGCAGGGCGCAGCGCGTACCTGGCTGTGTCCATTCACCCACGAGAGACGGGCAGGCAGGGCGCAGTGTGGGTCTGACTGTGTCCACTCACCCATGGGAGATGGGCAGGCAAGGCGCAGTGTGGATCTGGCTGTGTCCACTCACCCACGGGAGACGGGCAGAGAGGATGCTGTGTGGTTCTGGCTATATCCACAGACCCACGGCAGACAGACAGGGAGGGCGCAGTGCGGATCTCGTTGTGTCCACTCAACCACGGCAGACGGGCAGGCAGGGCGCAGTGCAGATCTGGCTGTGTCCACTCACTCACGGCAGACGGGCAGGCAGGGCGCAGTGCGGATCTGGCTGTGTCCACTCACCCACGGCAGACGGTCAGGTAGGGCGCAGTGCGGATCTGGCGGTGTCCACTCACAAACGGGGGACGGTCAGGCAGGGCGCAGTGCGGATCTGGCTGTGTCCACTCTCCCACGGGAGACGGGCAGGCAGGGCACAGTGAGGATCTGGCTGTGTCCACTCACACACGGCAGACAGGCAGGCACGGCGCAGTGCGGATCTGGCTGTGTCCACTCACCCATGGGAGACGGGCAGGCAATGGGCATTGTGGATCTGGCTGTGTCCACTCGCCCACGGGAGACGGGCAGAGAGGTTGCTGTGTGGATCTGGCTATGTCCAATGACCCACGGCAGACGGGCAGGGAGGGCGCAGTGCGGATCTCGCTGTGTCCACTCACCCACGGCAGACGGGCAGGCAGGGCGCAGTGCGGATCTGGCTGTGTCCACTCACCCACGGGAGACGGGCAGGCAAGGCATAGTGTGGATCTGGCTGTGTCCACTCACCCATGGGAGACGGTCAGAGAGGGTGCTGTGTGGATCTCGCTATGTACACTGACCCACGGCAGACGGGCAGGCAGGGCGCAGAGAGGATCTGGGTGTGTCCACTCACCTACGGGAGACGGGCAGGCAAGGCGCAGTGTGGATCGGCTGTGTCCACTCACCCACGGGAGACGGGCAGAAAGGGCGCTGTGTGGATCTGGCTATGTCCACTGACCCACGGCAGACGGGCAGACAAGGCGCAGTGCGGATCTGGCTGTGTGCAATCACCCACAGCAGACGGGCAGGCAAGGCGCAGTGTGGATCTGGATGTGTCCACTCACCCACGGGGGACGGCAGAGGGTGCTATGTGAATCTGGCTATGTCCACGGACACACGGCAGACAGGCAGGCAGGGCGCAGCGCGGATCTTGCTGTGTCCACTCACACACGGGAGACGGGGAAGCAAGGCGCAGTGTGTATATGGCTGTGTCCACTCACCCACGGGAGACGGGCACAGAGGGTGCTGTGTGGATCTGGCTATGTCCACTGACCCACGGGAGACGGGCAGGCATTGCGCAGTGCGGATCTGGCTGTGTCCACTCACCCACGGCAGACGGGCAGGCAGGGCGCAGTGCGGATCTGGCTGTGTCCACTCACCCTCGGGAAATGGGCAGGCAAGGCGCAGTGTGGATCTGGCTGTGTCCAATCACCCACGGGAGACGGGCAGAGAGGGTCCTGTGTGGATCTGGCTATGTCTACTGACCCACGGCTGACGGGTAGGCAGGGCGCAGTGTGGATCTGGCTGTGTCCAATCACCCACGGCAGACGGGCAGGCAGGGCGCAGTGCGGAATTGGCTGTGTCCACTCACCCACGGGAGACGGGTAGGCAAGGCGCAGTGTTGATCTGGCTGTGTCCACTCACCCACGGGAGACGGGAAGGCAAGGCGCACTGTGGATCTTGCTGTGACCACTCACCCACGGGAGATGGGCAGAGAGGGTGCTGTGTGTATCTAGCTATGTCCACTGACCCACGGCAGACGGGCAGGCAGGGCGCAGTGCGGACCTGGCTGTGTTAACTCACCCACGGCAGACGGGCTGGCAGGGCGCAGTGTGGATCTGGCTGTGTCCACTCACCCACGGGAGACGGGCAGAGAGGGTGCTGTGTTGATCTGGCTATGTCCACGGACCCACGGCAGACGGGCAGGCATGGCGCAGTGCGGATCTGGCTGTGTCCGCTCACCCACGGCATAAGGTCAGGCAGGGCGCAGTGCTGTATTGGCTGTGTCCACTCACCCACGGGAGACGGGTAGGCAAGGCGCAGTGTTGATCTGGCTGTGTCCACTCACCCACGGGAGACGGGCAGAGAGGGTGATGTGTGGATCTGGCTATGTCCACTGATCCATGGGAGATGGGCTCAAAGGGCGCTGTGTGGATCTGGCTATGTCCACTGACCCACGGCAGACGGGCAGGCAGTGCGCAGTGCGGATCTGGCTATGTCCACTCACCCACGGCAGACGGGCAGGCAGGGCGCAGTGCGGATCTGGCTGTCTCCACTCACCCACGGGAGATGGGCAGGCAAGGCGCAGTGTGGATCTGGCTATGTCCACTGACCCACGGCAGACGGGCAGGCAGGGCGCAGTGCGGATCTGGCTATGTCCACTCACCCACGGCAGACGGGCAGGCAGGGCACAGTGCAGATCTGGTTGTGTCCACTCACCCACGGGAGATGGGCAGGCAAGGCGCAGTGTGGATCTGGCTGTGTCCATTCACTCACGGGAGACGGGCAGAAAGGGCGCTGTGTGGATCTGGCTATGTCCACTGACCCACGACAGACGGGCAGGCATTGCGCAGTGCGGATCTGGCTGTGTCCAATCACACACGGCAGACGAGCAGGCAGGGCGAATTGCGGATTTGGCTGTGTTAACTCACCCACGGCAGACGGGCAGGCAGGGCGCAGTGCGGATATGGCTGTGTCCACTCACCCAAGGCAGACGGTCAGGCAGGGCGCAGTGCGGATCTGGCTGTGTCCACTCACACACGGCAGACAGGCAGGCAGGGCGCAGTGCGGAACTGGCTGTGTCCACTCACCCATGGGAGACGGGCAGGCAAGGCGCAGTGTGGATCTGGCTGTGTCCACTCACCCACGGGAGTCGGGCAGAGAGGTTGCTGTGTGAATCTGGCTATGTCCACTGACCCACGGCAGACGGGCAGGGAGGGCGCAGTGCGGATCTCGCTGTGTCCACTAACCCACGGCAGACGGGCAGGCAGCCCACTATGCGGATCTGGCTGTGTCCAC
The DNA here is from genome assembly GCF_040939455.1 of Microcebus murinus. Taxonomy (NCBI): domain Eukaryota; kingdom Metazoa; phylum Chordata; class Mammalia; order Primates; family Cheirogaleidae; genus Microcebus; species Microcebus murinus. The sequence continues at coordinate 29,800,517 of NC_134125.1, read as the reverse complement.
TCAACCACGGCAGACGGTCAGGCTGGGCGCAGTGCGGATCTGGCTGTGTCCACTCACCCACGGGAGACAGGTAGGCAAGGCGCAGTGTGGATCTGGCTGTGTCCACTCACCCACGGGAGACGGTCAAGGAGGGTGCTGTCCGGATCTGGCTATGTTCACTAACCCACGGCAGACGGGCAGGCAGGGCGCAGTGCGGATGTGGCTGTGTCCAATCACCCACGGCAGACGGGCATGCAGGGCGCAGTGCGGACCTGGCTGTGTCCACTCACCCACGGGAGATGGGTAGGCAAGGCGCAGTGTGGATCTGGCTGTGTCCACTAACCCACGGGAGACGGGTAGAGAGGGTGCTGTGTTTATCTGGCTGTGTCCACACACCCACGGGAGACGGGTAGGCAAGTCGCAGTGTTGATCTGGCTGTGTCCACTCACACACGGGAGACGGGCAGAGAGGGTGCTGTGTGGATGTGGCTATCTCCACTGACCCACGGCAGACAGGCAGGCAGGGTGCAGTGCGGATCTGGCTGTGTTCACTCACCCACGGCAGCCGGGCATGCAGGGCGCAGTGTGGATCTGGCTGTGTCCACTCACCCACGGGAGACGGGCAGAGAGGGTGCTGTGTGGATCTGGCTATGTCCACTGACCCACCGCAGACGGGCAGGCAGGGCGCAGTATGGATGTGGCTGTGTCCACTCACCAACGGCAGACGGGCAGGCAGGGCGCAGTGCGGATCTGGATGTGTCCACTCACCCACGGGAGACGGGCAGGCAAGGCGCAGTGTGGATCTGGCTGTGTCAACTCACCCACGGGAGTCGGGCAGAAAGGGCGCTGTGTGGATCTGGCTCTGTCCACTGACCCACGGCAGACGGGAAGGCAGGGCGCAGTGCGGATCTGGCTGTGTCCAATCACCCACGGCAGACGGGCAGGCAGGGCGCAGTGCGGATCTGGCTGTGTCCACTCACTCACGGCAGACGGTCAGGCAGGGCGCAGTGCGGATCTGGCTGTGTCCACTCACCCATGGGAGACGGGTAGGCAAGGCGCAGTGTGGATCTGGCTGTGTCCACTGACCCACTCAGACGGGCAGGCAGGGCGAAGTGCGGATCTGGCTTTGTTAACTCACCCACGGCAGACGGGCAGGCAGGGTGCAGTGCGGATCTGGCTGTGTCTACTCACCCACGGCAGACGAATAGGCAGGGCGCAGTGCGGATCTGGCTGTGTCCACTCACCCACGGGAGACGTGCAGAGATGGTGCTGTGTGGATCTGGCTATGTACACTGACCCACGGCACACGGGCAGGCAGGGCGCAGTGCGGATCTGGTGTGTCCACTCACCCACGGGAGACGGGCAGAGAGGGTGCTGTGTGGATCTGGCTATGTCCAATGACCCACGGCAGACGGGCAGGGAGGGCGCAGTGCGGATCTCGCTGTGTCCACTCACCCACGGCAGACGGGCAGGCAGGGCGCAGTGTGGATCTGGCTGTGTCCACTCACCCACGGCAGACGGAGAGGCAAGGCGCAGTGTGGATCTGGCTGTGTCCACTCACCCACGGCAGACGGTAAGGCAAGGCGCAGTGTGGATCTGGCTGTGTCCACTCACCCACAGGAGACGGGCAAAAGGGCGCCGTGTGGATCTGGCTATGTCCTCTGACCGACAGCAGACTGGCAGGCAGGGCACAGTGCTGATCTGGCTGTGTCCACTCACCCACGGCAGACGGGCAGGCAGGGCGCAATGCGGATCTGGCTGTATCCACTCAACCACGGCAGACGGTCAGACAGGGCGCAGTGCGGATCTGGCTGTGTCCACTCACCCACGGCAGACGGGCTGGCAGGGCGCAGTGTGTATATGGCTGTGTGCACTCACCCACGGGAGACAGGCAGAGAGGGTGCTGTGTGGATCTGGCTAAATCCACTGACCCACGGCAGACGGGCAGGCAAGGCGCAGTGCGGATCTGTCTGTGTCCACTCACCCACGGCAGACGGTCAGGCAGGGCGCAGTGCGGATCTGGCTGTGTCCACTCACCCACGGGAGACGGGAAGAGAGGGTGCTGTGTGGATCTGGCTATGTCCACTGACAGCCGGAAATGGGCAGGCAGGGCGCAGTGCGGATCTGGCTGTGTCCACTCACCCATGGGAGACGGGCAGGCAGGCCGCAGTGCGGATCTGGCTGTATCCACTCACCCACGGGAGACGGGCAGAGAGGGTGCTGTGTCGATCTGGCTGTGTCCACTGACCCACGGCAGACGGGCAGGCAGGGCGCAGTGCGGATATGGCTGTGTCCACTCATCCACGGCAGACGGACAGGCAGGGCACAGTGTGGATCTGGCTGTGTCCAGTCACCCACGGCAGACGGTCAGGAAGGGCGCAGTGCGGATCTGGCCGTGTCCACTCACCCACTGGAGACGGGCAGACAGCGCACAGTGCGGATCTTGCTGTGTCCACTCACCCACGGCAGATGGGCAGGCAGGTCGCAGTGTGGATCTGGCTGTGTCCACTCACCCACGGGAGACGGGCAGGCAAGGCGCAGTGTGGATCTGACTGTGTCCACTCACCCACGGGAGTCGGGCAGAAAGGGCGCTGTGTGGATCTGGCTCTGTCCACTGACCCACGGCAGACGGGAAGGCAGGGCGCAGTGCGGATCTGGCTGTGTCCAATCACCCACGGCAGACGGGCAGGCAGGGCGCAGTGCGGATCTGGCTGTGTCCACTCACCCACTGCAGACGGGCAGGCAGGGCGCAGTGCGGATCTGGCTGTGTCCAATCATCCACGGCAGATGGGCAGGCAGGGCGCAGTGAGGATCTGGCTGTGTCCACTCACCCGCGGCAGACGGTCAGGCAGGGCGCAGTGCGGATCTGGCTGTGTCCAATCACCCACGGGAGACGGGTACGCAAGGCGCCGTGTGGTGATCTGGCTGTGTCCACTCACCCACGGGAGACGGGTAGAGAGGGTGCTGTGTGGATCTGGCTATGTCCACTGACCCACGGCAGACGGGCAGGCAGGGCGCAGTGCGGATCTGGCTGTGTACACTCACCCACGGGAGACGGGCAGGCAGGGCGCAGTGCGGATCTGGCTGTGTCCACTCACCCATGGGAGATGGGCAGGCAAGGCGCAGTGCGCATCTGGCTGTGTCCACTCACCCATGGGAGACGGGCAGGCAAGGCGCAGTGTGGATCTGGCTGTGTCCACTCACCCACGGGAGACGGGCAGAGAGGTTGCTGTGTGGATCTGGCTATGTCCAATGACCCACGGCAGACGGGCAGGGAGGGCGCAGTGCTGATCTCGCTGTGTCCACTCACCCACGGCAGACGGGCAGGCAGGGCGCAGTGCGGATCTGGCTGTGTCCACTCACCCATGGCAGACGGGTAGGCAGGGCGCAGTGCGGATCTGGCTGTGTCCACTCACCCACGGCAGACGGTAATGCAAGGCGCAATGTGGATGGCTGTGTCCACTCACCCACGGGAGACGGGCAGAAAAGGCGCTGTGTGGATCTGGCTATGTCCACTAACCGACGGCAGACTGGCAGGCAGGGCGCAGTGCGGATGTGGCTGTGTCCAATCACCCACGGGAGACGGGTAAGCAAGGCGCAGTGTGGATCTGGCTGTGTCCACTCACCCACGGGAGACGGGCAGAGAGGGTGCTGTGTGGATCTGGCTATGTCCACTGATCCAAGGCAGACGGGCAGGGAGGGCGCAGTGCAGATCTCGCTGTGGCCACTCACCCACGGCAGACGGGCAGGCTGGCGCAATGCGGATCTGGCTGTGTCCACTCACCCACGGGAGACGGCGAGGCAAGGTGCAGTGTGGATCTGGCTGTGTCCACTCACCCACGGGAGACGGTCAGAGAGGGTACTGTGTGGATCTGACAATGTACACTGATCCACGGCAAACGAGCAGGCAGGGCGCAATGCGGATCTGGCTGTGTCCACTCACCCACTGCAGAGGGTCAGGAAGGGCGCAGTGCGGATCTGGCAGTGTCCTCTCACCCACGGGAGACGGGCAGGCAGGGCGCAGTGCGGATCTGGCTGTGTCCACTCACCCACGGGAGACGGGCAGGCAAGGCGTAGTGTGGATCTGGCTGTGTCCACTCACCCACGGGAGACAGTCAGAGAGGGTGCTGGGTGTGTTCACTGACGGATCTGGGTGTGTCCACTGACCCACGGGAGATGGGCAAAGAGGGTGCTGTGTGGATCTGCCTATGTACACTGACCCACGTCAGACGGGCAGGCAGGGCGCAGTGTGTCTCTGGCTGTGTCCACTCACCCACGGGAGACGGGCAGGCAAGGCGCAGTGCGGATCTGGCTGTGTCCACTCACCCACGGCAGACGGTCAGGCAGGGCGTAGTGCGGATCTGGCTGTGTCCAATCACCCACGGGAGACGGGTAGGCAAGGCGCCGTGTGGAAATGGCTGTGTACACTCACCCACGGGAGACGGGCAGAGAGGGTGCTGTGTGGATCTGGCTATGTCCACTGACCCACGGCAGACGGGCAGGCAGGGCGCAGCGCGTACCTGGCTGTGTCCATTCACCCACGAGAGACGGACAGGCAGGGCGCAGTGTGGGTCTGACTGTGTCCACTCACCCATGGGAGATGGGCAGGCAAGGCGCAGTGTGGATCTGGCTGTGTCCACTCACCCACGGGAGACGGGCAGAGAGGATGCTGTGTGGTTCTGGCTATATCCACAGACCCACGGCAGACAGACAGGGAGGGCGCAGTGCGGATCTCGTTGTGTCCACTCAACCACGGCAGACGGGCAGGCAGGGCGCAGTGCAGATCTGGCTGTGTCCACTCACTCACGGCAGACGGGCAGGCAGGGCGCAGTGCGGATCTGGCTGTGTCCACTCACCCACGGCAGACGGTCAGGTAGGGCGCAGTGCGGATCTGGCGGTGTCCACTCACCAACGGGGGATGGTCAGGCAGGGCGCAGTGCGGATCTGGCTGTGTCCACTCTCCCACGGGAGACGGGCAGGCAGGGCACAGTGAGGATCTGGCTGTGTCCACTCACACACGGCAGACAGGCAGGCACGGCGCAGTGCGGATCTGGCTGTGTCCACTCACCCATGGGAGACGGGCAGGCAATGGGCATTGTGGATCTGGCTGTGTCCACTCACCCACGGGAGACGGGCAGAGAGGTTGCTGTGTGGATCTGGCTATGTCCAATGACCCACGGCAGACGGGCAGGGAGGGCGCAGTGCGGATCTCGCTGTGTCCACTCACCCACGGCAGACGGGCAGGCAGGGCGCAGTGCGGATCTGGCTGTGTCCACTCACCCACGGGAGACGGGCAGGCAAGGCATAGTGTGGATCTGGCTGTGTCCACTCACCCATGGGAGACGGTCAGAGAGGGTGCTGTGTGGATCTCGCTATGTACACTGACCCACGGCAGACGGGCAGGCAGGGCGCACTGCGGATCTGGCTGTGTCCACTCACCCACGGGAGACGTGCAGGCAAGGCGCAGTGTGGATCGGCTGTGTCCACTCACCCACGGGAGACGGGCAGAAAGGGCGCTGTGTGGATCTGGCTATGTCCACTGACCCACGGCAGACGGGCAGGCAAGGCGCAGTGCGGATCTGGCTGTGTGCAATCACCCACAGCAGAAGGGCAGGCAAGGCGCAGTGTGGATCTGGATGTGTCCACTCACCCACGGGGGACGGCAGAGGGTGCTATGTGAATCTGGCTATGTCCACGGACACACGGCAGACAGGCAGGCAGGGCGCAGCGCGGATCGTGCTGTGTCCACTCACACACGGGAGACGGGGAAGCAAGGCGCAGTGTGTATATGGCTGTGTCCACTCACCCACGGGAGACGGGCACAGAGGGTGCTGTGTGGATCTGGCTATGTCCACTGACCCATGGGAGACGGGCAGGCATGGCGCAGTGCGGATCTGGCTGTGTCCACTCACCCACGGCAGACGGGCAGGCAGGGCGCAGTGCGGATCTGGCTGTGTCCACTCACCCTCGGGAAATGGGCAGGCAAGGCGCAGTGTGGATCTGGCTGTGTCCAATCACCCACGGGTGACGGGCAGAGAGGGTCCTGTGTGGATCTGGCTATGTCTACTGACCCACGGCTGACGGGCAGGCAGGGCGCAGTGTGGATCTGGCTGTGTCCAATCACCCACGGCAGACGGGCAGGCAGGGCGCAGTGCGGAATTGGCTGTGTCCACTCACCCACGGGAGACGGGTAGGCAAGGCGCAGTGTTGATCTGGCTGTGTCCACTCACCCACGGGAGACGGGAAGGCAAGGCGCACTGTGGATCTTGCTGTGACCACTCACCCACGGGAGATGGGCAGAGAGGGTGCTGTGTGTATCTAGCTATGTCCACTGACCCACGGCAGACGGGCAGGCAGGGCGCAGTGCGGACCTGGCTGTGTTAACTCACCCACGGCAGACGGGCTGGCAGGGCGCAGTGTGGATCTGGCTGTGTCCACTCACCCACGGGAGACGGGCAGAGAGGGTGCTGTGTTGATCTGGCTATGTCCACGGACCCACGGCAGACGGGCAGGCAGGGCGCAGTGCGGATCTGGCTGTGTCCGCTCACCCACGGCATAAGGTCAGGCAGGGCGCAGTGCTGTATTGGCTGTGTCCACTCACCCACGGGAGACGGGTAGGCAAGGCGCAGTGTTGATCTGGCTGTGTCCACTCACCCACGGGAGACGGGCAGAGAGGGTGATGTGTGGATCTGGCTATGTCCACTGATCCATGGGAGACGGGCTCAAAGGGCGCTGTGTGGATCTGGCTATGTCCACTGACCCACGGCAGACGGGCAGGCAGGGCGCAGTGCGGATCTGGCTATGTCCACTCACCCACGGCAGACGGGCAGGCAGGGCGCAGTGCGGATCTGGCTGTCTCCACTCACCCACGGGAGATGGGCAGGCAAGGCGCAGTGTGGATCTGGCTATGTCCACTGACCCACGGCAGACGGGCAGGCAGGGCGCAGTGCGGATCTGGCTATGTCCACTCACCCACGGCAGACGGGCAGGCAGGGCACAGTGCGGATCTGGTTGTGTCCACTCACCCACGGGAGATGGGCAGGCAAGGCGCAGTGTGGATCTGGCTGTGTCCATTCACTCACGGGAGACGGGCAGAAAGGGCGCTGTGTGGATCTGGCTATGTCCACTGACCCACGACAGACGGGCAGGCATTGCGCAGTGCGGATCTGGCTGTGTCCAATCACACACCGCAGACGAGCAGGCAGGGCGAAGTGCGGATTTGGCTGTGTTAACTCACCCACGGCAGACGGGCAGGCAGGGCGCAGTGCGGATATGGCTGTGTCCACTCACCCACGGCAGACGGTCAGGCAGGGCGCAGTGCGGATCTGGCTGTGTCCACTCACACACGGCAGACAGGCAGGCAGGGCGCAGTGCGGAACTGGCTGTGTCCACTCACCCATGGGAGACGGGCAGGCAAGGCGCAGTGTGGATCTGGCTGTGTCCACTCACCCACGGGAGTCGGGCAGAGAGGTTGCTGTGTGAATCTGGCTATGTCCACTGACCCACGGCAGACGGGCAGGGAGGGCGCAGTGCGGATCTCGCTGTGTCCACTCACCCACGGCAGACGGGCAGGCAGCCCACTATGCGGATCTGGCTGTGTCCACTCAACCACGGCAGACGGTCAGGCTGGGCGCAGTGCGGATCTGGCTGTGTCCACTCACCCACGGGAGACAGGTAGGCAAGGCGCAGTGTGGATCTGGCTGTGTCCAATCACCCACGGGAGACGGTCAAGGAGGGTGCTGTCCGGATCTGGCTATGTTCACTGACCCACGGCAGACGGGCAGGCAGGGCGCAGTGCGGATGTGGCTGTGTCCAATCACCCACGGCAGACGGGCATGCAGGGCGCAGTGCGGACCTGGCTGTGTCCACTCACCCACGGGAGACGGGTAGGCAAGGCGCAGTGTGGATCTGGCTGTGTCCACTAACCCACGGGAGACCGGCAGAGAGGGTGCTGTGTTTATCTGGCTGTGTCCACACACCCACGGGAGACGGGTAGGCAAGGCGCAGTGTGGATCTGGCTGTGTCCACTGACCCACTCAGACGGGCAGGCAGGGCGAAGTGCGGATCTGGCTTTGTTAACTCACCCACGGCAGACGGGCAGGCAGGGTGCAGTGCGGATCTGGCTGTGTCTACTAACCCACGGCAGACGAATAGGCAGGGCGCAGTGCGGATCTGGCTGTGTCCACTCACCCACGGGAGACGTGCAGAGATGGTGCTGTGTGGATCTGGCTATGTACACTGACCCACGGCACACGGGCAGGCAGGGCGCAGTGCGGATCTGGTGTGTCCACTCACCCACGGGAGACGGGCAGAGAGGGTGCTGTGTGGATCTGGCTATGTCCAATGACCCACGGAAGACGGGCAGGGAGGGCGCAGTGCGGATCTCGCTGTGTCCACTCACCCACGGCAGACGGGCAGGCAGGGCGCAGTGCGGATCTGGCTGTGTCCACTCACCCACGGCAGACGGAGAGGCAAGGCGCAGTGTGGATCTGGCTGTGTCCACTCACCCACGGCAGACGGTAAGGCAAGGCGCAGTGTGGATCTGGCTGTGTCCACTCACCCACAGGAGACGGGCAAAAGGGCGCCGTGTGGATCTGGCTATGTCCACTGACCGACAGCAGACTGGCAGGCAGGGCACAGTGCTGATCTGGCTGTGTCCACTCACCCACGGCAGACGGGCAGGCAGGGCGCAATGCGGATCTGGCTGTATCCACTCAACCACGGCAGACGGTCAGACAGGGCGCAGTGCGGATCTGGCTGTGTCCACTCACCCACGGGAGACAGGTAGGCAAGTCGCAGTGTGGATCTGGCTGTGTCCACTCACCTACGGGAGACCGGCAGAGAGGGTGCTGTCCGGATCTGGCCATGTCCACTGACCCATGGCAGACGGGCAGGCATGGCGCAGTGCGGATGTGGTTGTGTCCAATCACCCACGGGAGACGGGTAGGAAAGGCGCAGTGTGGATCTGGCTATGTCCACTGACCCACGGGAGACGGGCAGAGAGGGTGCTGTGTTGATCTGGCTGTGTCCACACACCCACGGGAGACGGGTAGGCAAGGCGCAGTGTGGATCTGGCTGTGTCCACTCACCCACGGGAGACGTGCAGAGAGGGTGCTGTGTGGATCTGGCTATGTCTACTGACCCACGGCAGACGGGCAGGCAGGGCGCAGTACGGATCTGGCTGGGTCCACTCACCCACAGTAGACGGGCAGGCAGGGCACAGTGCGGATCTGGATGTGACCACTCACCCACGGGAGACGGGCAGGCAAGGCGCAGTGTGGATCTGGCTGTGTCTACTCACCCACGGGAGACGGGCTGGCAGGGCACAGTGCGGATCTGGATGTGACCACTCACCCACGGGAGACGGGCAGGCAGGGCGCAGTGCGGACCTGGCTGTGTTAACTCACCCACGGCAGACGGGCTGGCAGGGCGCAGTGTGTATATGGCTGTGTGCACTCACCCACGGGAGACGGGCAGAGAGGGTGCTGTGTGGATCTGGCTAAATCCACTGACCCACGGCCGACGGGCAGGCAAGGCGCAGTGCGGATCTGTCTGTGTCCACTCACCCACGGCAGACGGTCAGGCAGGGCGCAGTGCGGATCTTGCTGTGTCCACTCACCCACGGGAGACGGGAAGAGAGGGTGCTGTGTGGATCTGGCTATGTCCACTGACAGCCGGAAATGGGCAGGCAGGGCGCAGTGCGGATTTGGCTGTGTCCACTCACCCATGGGAGACGGGCAGGCAGGCCGCAGTGCGGATCTGGCTGTATCCACTCACCCACGGGAGACGGGCAGAGAGGGTGCTGTGTCGATCTGGCTGTGTCCACTGACCCACGGCAGACGGGCAGGTAGGGCGCAGTGCGGATATGGCTGTGTCCACTCATCCACGGCAGACGGACAGGCAGGGCACAGTGTGGATCTGGCTGTGTCCAGTCACCCACGGGAGACGGGCAGGCAAGGCGCACTGTGAATCTGGCTGTGTCCACTCACCCACGGGAGACGGGCAGAAAAAGTGCCGTGTGGATCTGGCTATGTCCACTGACCCACAGCAGATGGGCAGGCAGGGGGCACTGCGGATCTGGCTGTGTCCCCTCACTTACAGCAGACGGGCAGGCAGTTCGCAGTGCGGATCTGGCTGTGACCCCTCACCCATGGGAGACGGGCAGAGAGGGTGCTGTGTGGATCTGGCTATGTCCACTGACCCACGGCAGACGGGCAGGCAGGGCGCAGTGCGGATCTGGCTGTGTCCACTCACCCATGGGAGACGGGCAGGCAAGTCGCAGTGTGGATTTTGCTGTGTCCACTCACCCACGGGAGACGGGCAGAGAGGGTGCTGTGTGGATCTGGCTATGTACACTGACCCACGGCAGACGGGCAGGCAAGGCGCAGTGCGGATCTGTCTGTGTCCACTCACCCACGGCAGACGGTCAGGCAGGGCGCAGTGCGGATCTGGCTGTGTCCACTCACCGACGGCAGACGGGCAGGCAGGGTGCAGTGCGGATCTGGCTGTGTCCACTCACACACGGTAGACGGGAAGGCAAGGCGCAGTGTGGATCTGGGTGTGTACACTCACCCACGGGAGACGGGCAGAGAAGGTACTGTGTGGATCTGGCTATGAGCACTGACCCAGGGCAGTCGGGCAGGCAGGGCGCAGTGCGGATCTGGCTGTGTCCACTCACCCACGGCAGACGGTCAGGCAGGACGCAATGCGGATCTGGCTGTGTCCACTCACCCACGGGAGATGGGCAGAGAGGGTGCTGTGTGGATCTGGCTATGTCCACTGACCGACGGCAGACGGGCAGGCAGGGCGCAGTGCGGATCTGGCTGTGTCCACTCACCCGCGGCAGACGGGCAAGCAGGGCGCAGTGCGGATCTGGTTGTGTCCACTCACCCACGGGTGACGGGCAAGCAAGGCGCAGTGTGGATCTGGCTGTGTCCACTCACCCACGGGAGACGGGCAGAGAGGGTGCTGTGTGGATCTGGCTATGTCCACTGACCCACCGCAGACGGGCAGGCAAGGCGCAGTGCGGATCTAACTGTGTCCACTCACCCACGGAAGACGGGCAGAGAAAGTGCTGTTTGGATCTGGCTATGTCCACTGACCCACGGCAGATGGGCAGGCAGGGCGCAGTGCGGATCTGGTTGTGTCCATTCACCGACAGCAGACGGTCAGGCAGGGCGCAGCGCGGATCTGGCTGTGTCCACTCACCCACGGGAGACGGGCAGGCAGGGCGCAGTGTGGATCTGTGTCCTCTCACCCACGGGAGACGGGCAGAGAGGGCGCTGTTTGGATCTGGCAATGTCCACTCACCACGGCAGACGGGCAGGCAGGGCTCAGTGCAGATCTGGCTGTGTCCAATCACCCACGGCAGAGGGGCAGGCAGGGCGCAGTGCGGATCTGGCTGTGTCCACTCACCCACGGGAGACGGGCAGGCAAGGCGCAGTGTGGATTTTGCTGTGTCCACTCACCCACGGGAGACGGGCAGAGAGGGTGCTGTGTGGATCTGGCTATGTCCACTGACCCACGGCAGACGGGCAGGCAAGGCGCAGTGCGGATCCGTCTGTGTCGACTCACCAACGGCAGACGGTCAGGCAGGGCGCATTCGGCTCTGGCTGTGTCCACTCACCCACGGGAGACGGGCAGAGAGGGTGCTGTGTGGATTTGGCTATGTCCACTGACAGCCGGAAATGGGCAGGCAGGGAGCAGTGCGGATCTGGCTGTGTCCACTCACCCACGGGAGACGGGCAGGCAGGGCGCACGGCGGATCTGGCTGTATCCACTCACCCATGGCAGACGGGCAGGCAGGGCGCAGTGCGGATCTGGCTGTGTCCACTCACCCACGGGAGACGGACAGAGAGGGTGCTGTGTGGATCTGGCTATGCCCACTGACCCACGGCAAACGGGTAGGCAGGGCGCAGTGCGGATCTGGCTGTGTCTGCTCACCCACGGTAGACGGGCAGGCAGGGCGCAGTGCGTATTTGGCTTGGCCACTCACCCACGGGAGATGGGCAGGCAAGGCGTAGTGTGGATCTGGCTGTGTCCACTCACCCACAGGAGACGGGTAGAGAGGGTGCTGTGTGGATCTGGCTATGTCCACTGACCACCGGCAGACGGGCAGGCAGGGCCCAGTGCGGATCTGGCTGTGTCCAATCTCCCACGGCAGACGGTCAGGCAGGGCGCAGTGCGGATCTGGCTGTGTCCACTCACCCACGGGAGACGGGTAGGCAAGGCACAGTGTGGATCTGGCTGTGTCCACTCACCCACGGGATACGGGCAGAGAGGGTGCTGTATCGATCTGTCTTTGTCCACTGACCCACGGCAAATGGGCAGGCAGGGCGCAGTGCGGATCTGGCTGTGTCCCCTCAATTACGGCAGACGGTAAGACAGGGCGCAGTGCGGATCTGGCTGTGTCCCCTCACCCACGCCAGACGGGCAGGCAGGGCGCAGTGCGGATCTGGCTGTGTCCACTAACCCACGGGAGACGGGAAGGCAATGCGCCGTGTGGATTTGGCTGTGTCCACTCACCCACGGGAGACGGGCAGAGAGGGTGCTGTGTGGATCTGGCTATGTACACTGACCCACGGCACACGGGCAGGCAGGGCGCAGTGCGGATCTGGTGTGTCCACTCACCCACGGGAAACGGGCAGAGAGGGTGCTGTGTGGATCTGGCTATGTCCAATGACCCACGGCAGACGGGCAGGGAGGGCGCAGTGCGGATCTCGCTGTGTCCACTCACCCACGGCAGACGGGCAGGCAGGGCGCAGTGCGGATCTGGCTGTTTCCACTCACCCACGGCAGACGGAGAGGCAAGGCGCAGTGTGGATCTGGCTGTGTCCACTCACCCACGGCAGACGGTAAGGCAAGGCGCAGTGTGGATCTGGCTGTGTCCACTCACCCACAGGAGACGGGCAAAAGGGCGCCGTGTGGATCTGGCTATGTCCACTGACCGACAGCAGACTGGCAGGCAGGGCACAGTGCTGATCTGGCTGTGTCCACTCACCCACGGCAGACGGGCAGGCAGGGCGCAATGCGGATCTGGCTGTATCCACTCAACCACGGCAGACGGTCAGACAGGGCGCAGTGCGGATCTGGCTGTGTCCACTCACCCACGGGAGACAGGTAGGCAAGTCGCAGTGTGGATCTGGCTGTGTCCAGTCACCTACGGGAGACCGGCAGAGAGGGTGCTGTCCGGATCTGGCCATGTCCACTGACCCATGGCAGACGGGCAGGCATGGCGCAGTGCGGATGTGGTTGTGTCCAATCACCCACGGGAGACGGGTAGGAAAGGCGCAGTGTGGATCTGGCTGTGTCCACTCACCCACGGGAGACGGGCAGAGAGGGTGCTGTGTTGATCTGGCTGTGTCCACACACCCACGGGAGACGGGTAGGCAAGGCGCAGTGTGGATCTGGCTGTGTCCACTCACCCACGGGAGACGTGCAGAGAGGGTGCTGAGTGGATCTGGCTATGTCCACTGACCCACGGCAGACGGGCAGGCAGGGCGCAGTACGCATCTGGCTGTGTCCACTCACCCACAGTAGACGGGCAGGCAGGGCACAGTGCGGATCTGGATGTGACCACTCACCCACGGGAGACGGGCAGGCAAGGCGCAGTGTGGATCTGGCTGTGTCTACTCACCCACGGGAGACGGGCTGGCAGGGCACAGTGCGGATCTGGATGTGACCACTCACCCACGGGAGACGGGCAGGCAGGGCGCAGTGCGGACCTGGCTGTGTTAACTCACCCACGGCAGACGGGCTGGCAGGGCGCAGTGTGTATATGGCTGTGTGCACTCACCCACGGGAGACAGGCAGAGAGGGTGCTGTGTGGATCTGGCTAAATCCACTGACCCACGGCAGACGGGCAGGCAAGGCGCAGTGCGGATCTGTCTGTGTCCACTCACCCACGGCAGACGGTCAGGCAGGGCGCAGTGCGGATCTGGCTGTGTCCACTCACCCACGGGAGACGAGAAGAGAGGGTGCTGTGTGGATCTGGCTATGTCCACTGACAGCCGGAAATGGGCAGGCAGGGCGCAGTGCGGATCTGGCTGTGTCCACTCACCCATGGGAGACGGGCAGGCAGGCCGCAGTGCGGATCTGGCTGTATCCACTCACCCACGGGAGACGGGCAGAGAGGGTGCTGTGTCGATCTGGCTGTGTCCACTGACCCACGGCAGACGGGCAGGCAGGGCGCAGTGCGGATATGGCTGTGTCCACTCATCCACGGCAGACGGACAGGCAGGGCACAGTGTGGATCTGGCTGTGTCCAGTCACCCACGGGAGAGGGGCAGGCAAGGCGCACTGTGAATCTGGCTGTGTCCACTCACCCACGGGAGACGGGCAGAAAAAGTGCCGTGTGGATCTGGCTATGTCCACTGACCCACAGCAGATGGGCAGGCAGGGCGCACTGCGGATCTGGCTGTGTCCCCTCACTTACAGCAGACGGGCAGGCAGTTCGCAGTGCGGATCTGGCTGTGACCCCTCACCCATGGGAGACGGGCAGAGAGGGTGCTGTGTGGATCTGGCTATGTCCACTGACCCACGGCAGACGGGCAGGCAGGGCGCAGTGCGGATCTGGCTGTGTCCACTCACCCACGGGAGACGGGCAGGCAAGTCGCAGTGTGGATTTTGCTGTGTCCACTCACCCACGGGAGACGGGCACAGAGGGTGCTGTGTGGATCTGGCTATGTCCACTGACCCACGGCAGATGGGCAGGCAGGGCGCAGTGCGGATATGGCTGTGTCCACTCACCCACGGGAGACGGGCAGGCAGGGCGCAGTGCGGATCTGGCTGTGTCCACTCACCCACGGGAGACGGACAGGCAGGGCACAGTGCGGATCTGGCTGTGTCCACTCACCCACGGGATACGGGCAGAGAGGGTGCTGTGTGGATCTGGCTATGTACACTGACCCACGCCAGACGGGCAGGCAAGGCGCAGTGCGGATCTGTCTGTGTCCACTCACCCACGGCAGACGGTCAGGCAGGGCGCAGTGCGGATCTGGCTGTGTCCACTCACCGACGGCAGACGGGCAGGCAGGGTGCAGTGCGAATCTGGCTGTGTCCACTCACCCACGGTAGACGGGAAGGCAAGGCGCAGTGTGGATCTGGGTGTGTACACTCACCCACGGGAGACGGGCAGAGAAGGTACTGTGTGGATCTGGCTATGAGCACTGACCCAGGGCAGACGGGCAGGCAGGGCGCAGTGCGGATCTGGCTGTGTCCACTCACCCACGGCAGACGGTCAGGCAGGACGCAGTGCGGATCTGGCTGTGTCCACTCACCCACGGGAGATGGGCAGAGAGGGTGCTGTGTGGATCTGGCTATGTCCACTGACCCACGGGAGACGGGCAGGCAGGGCGCAGTGCGGATCTGGCTGTGTCCACTCACCCGCGGCAGACGGGCAGGCAGGGCGCAGTGCGGATCTGGCTGTGTCCACTCACCCACGGGTGACGGGCAAGCAAGGCGCAGTGTGGATCTGGCTGTGTCCACTCACCCACGGGAGACGGGCAGAGAGGGTGCTGTGTGGATCTGGCTATGTCCACTGACCCACCACAGACGGGCAGGCAAGGCGCAGTGCGGATCTGACTGTGTCCACTCACCCACGGGAGACGGGCAGAGAAAGTGCTGTTTGGATCTGGCTATGTCCACTGACCCACGGCAGATGGGCAGGCAGGGCGCAGTGCGGATCTGGTTGTGTCCATTCACCGACAGCAGACGGTCAGGCAGGGCGCAGCGCGGATCTGGCTGTGTCCACTCACCCACGGGAGACGGGCAGGCAGGGCGCAGTGTGGATCTGTGTCCTCTCACCCACGGGAGACGGGCAGAGAGGGTGCTCTGTGGATCTGGCAATGTCCACTCACCACGGCAGACGGGCAGGCAGGGCTCAGTGCAGATCTGGCTGTGTCCAATCACCCACGGCAGACGGGCAGGCAGGGCGCAGTGCGGATCTGGCTGTGTCCACTCACCCACGGGAGACGGGCAGACAAGGCACAGTGTGGATTTTGCTGTGTCCACTCACCCACGGGAGACGGGCAGAGAGGGTGCTGTGTGGATCTGGCTATGTCCACTGACCCACGGCAGATGGGCAGGCAAGGCGCAGTGCGGATCTGTCTGTGTCGACTCACCAACGGCAGACGGTCAGGCAGGGCGCATTCGGCTCTGGCTGTGTCCACTCACCCACGGGAGACGGGCAGAGAGGGTGCTGTGTGGATTTGGCTATGTCCACTGACAGCCGGAAATGGGCAGGCAGGGAGCAGTGCGGATCTGGCTGTGTCCACTCACCCACGGGAGACGGGCAGGCAGGGCGCACGGCGGATCTGGCTGTATCCACTCACCCATGGCAGACGGGCAGGCAGGGCGCAGTGCGGATCTGGCTGTGTCCACTCACCCACGGGAGACGGACAGAGAGGGTGCTGTGTGGATCTGGCTATGCCCACTGACCCACGGCAAACGGGTAGGCAGGGCGCAGTGCGGATCTGGCTGTGTCTGCTCACCCACGGTAGACGGGCAGGCAGGGCGCAGTGCGTATTTGGCTTGGCCACTCACCCACGGGAGATGGGCAGGCAAGGCGTAGTGTGGATCTGGCTGTGTCCACTCACCCACAGGAGACGGGTAGAGAGGGTGCTGTGTGGATCTGGCTATGTCCACTGACCACCGGCAGTCGGGCAGGCAGGGCCCAGTGCGGATCTGGCTGTGTCCAATCTCCCACGGCAGACGGTCAGGCAGGGCGCAGTGCGGATCTGGCTGTGTCCACTCACCCACGGGAGACGGGTAGGCAAGGCACAGTGTGGATCTGGCTGTGTCCACTCACCCACGGGATACGGGCAGAGAGGGTGCTGTATCGATCTGTCTATGTCCACTGACCCACGGCAAATGGGCAGGCAGGGCGCAGTGCGGATCTGGCTGTGTCCCCTCAATTACGGCAGACGGTAAGACAGGGCGCAGTGCGGATCTGGCTGTGTCCCCTCACCCACGCCAGACGGGCAGGCAGGGCGCAGTGCGGATCTGGCTGTGTCCACTAACCCACGGGAGACGGGAAGGCAATGCGCCGTGTGGATTTGGCTGTGTCCACTCACCCATGGGAGACGGGCAGAGAGGGTGCTGTGTGGATCTGGCTATGTCCACTAACCCACGGCAGACGGGCAGGCAGGGCGCAGTGCGGATTTGGCTGTGTCCACTCACCCACGGCAGACGATCAGGAATGGCGGAGTGCGGATCTGGCTGTGTCCACTCACCCACGGCAGACAGGCAGGCAGGGCGCAGTGCGAATCTGGCTGTGTCCACTCACCCACGGGAGACGGGCAGGCAGGACGCAGTGCGGATCTGGCTGTGTCCACTCACCCACGGGAGACGGGCAAGGAGTGTGCTGTCCGGATCTGGCTATGTTCACTGACCCACGGCAGACGGGCAGGCAGGGCGCAGTGCGGATGTGGCTGTGTCCAATCACCCACGGCAGATGGGCAGGCAGAGCGCAGTGCAGATCTGGCTGTGTCCACTCACCCACGGGAGACGGGTAGGCAAGGCGCAGTGTGGATCTGGCTGTGTCCACTAACCCACGGGAGACGGGCAGAGAGGGTGCTGTGTTTATCTGGCTGTGTCCACACACCCACGGGAGACGGGTAAGCAAGGCGCAGTGTTGATCTGGCTGTGTCCACTCACACACGGGAGACGGGCAGAGAGGGTGCTGTGTGGATGTGGCTATCTCCACTGACCCACGGCAGACAGGCAGGCAGGGCGCAGTGCGGATCTGGCTGTGTTCACTCACCCACGGCAGCCGGGCATGCAGGGCGCAGTGCGGATCTGGCTGTGTCCACTCACCCACGGCAGACGGGCAGGCAAGGTGCAGTGTGGATCTGGCTGTGTCCACTCACCCACGGGAGACGGGCAGAGAGGGTGCTGTGTGGATCTGGCTATGTCCACTGACCTACCGCAGACGGGCAGGCAGGGCGCAGTATGGATGTGGCTGTGTCCACTCACCCACGGCAGACGGGCAGGCAGGGCGCAGTGCGGATCTGGATGTGTCCACTCACCCACGGGAGACGGGCTGGCAAGGCGCAGTGTGGATCTGGCTGTGTCAACTCACCCACGGAAGACGGGCAAGGGGGTGCTGTATGTATCTGGCTATGTACCCTGACCCACGGCAGACGGGTAGGCAGGGCGGTGTGCGGATCTGGCTGTGTCCACTCACCCACGGGAGACGGGCTGGCAAGGCGCAGTGTGGATCTGGCTGTGTCAACTCACCCACGGAAGACGGGCAAGGGGGTGCTGTATGTATCTGGCTATGTACACTGACCCACGGCAGACGGGTAGGCAGGGTGCAGTGCGGATCTGGCTGTGTCCACTCACCCACGGGAGACGGGCAGGCAGGGTGCAGTGCGGATCTGGCTGTGTCCACTCACCCACGGGAGACGTGCAGGCAAGGCGCAGTGTGGATCTGGCTGTGTCCACTCACCCACGGGAGACGTGCAGAGATGGTGCTGTGTGGATCTGGCTATGTACACTGACCCACGGCACACGGGCAGGCAGGGCGCAGTGCGGATCTGGTGTGTCCACTCACCCACGGGAGACGGGCAGAGAGGGTGCTGTGTGGATCTGGCTATGTCCAATGACCCACGGCAGACGGGCAGGGAGGGCGCAGTGCGGATCTCGCTGTGTCCACTCACCCACGGCAGACGGGCAGGCAGGGCGCAGTGCGGATCTGGCTGTGTCCACTCACCCACGGCAGACGGAGAGGCAGGGCGCAGTGCGGATCTGGCTGTGTCCACTCACCCACGGCACACGGTAAGGCAAGGCGCAGTGTGGATCTGGCTGTGTCCACTCACCCACAGGAGACGGGCAAAAGGGCGCTGTGTGAATCTGGCTATGTCCACTGACCGACAGCAGACTGGCAGGCAGGGCACAGTGCTGATCTGGCTGTGTCCACTCACCCACGGCAGACGGGCAGGCAGGGCGCAATGCGGATCTGGCTGTATCCACTCAACTACGGCAGACGGTCAGACAGGGCGCAGTGCGGATCTGGCTGTGTCCACTCACCCACGGGAGACAGGTAGGCAAGTCGCAGTGTGGATCTGGCTGTGTCCACTCACCTACGGGAGACCGGCAGAGAGGGTGCTGTCCGGATCTGGCCATGTCCACTGACCCATGGCAGACGGGCAGGCATGGCGCAGTGCGGATGTGGTTGTGTCCAATCACCCACGGGAGACGGGTAGGAAAGGCGCAGTGTGGATCTGGCTGTGTCCACTCACCCACGGGAGACGGGCAGAGAGGGTGCTGAGTGGATCTGGCTATGTCCACTGACCCACGGCAGACGGGCAGGCAGGGCGCAGTACGGATCTGGCTGTGTCCACTCACCCACAGTAGACGGGCAGGCAGGGCACAGTGTGGATCTGGCTGTGTCTACTCACCCACGGGAGACAGGCAAGGGGGTGCTGTATGTATCTGGCTATGTACACTGACCCACGGCAGATGGGCAGGCAGGGCGGTGTGCGGATCTGGCTGTGTCCTCTCACCATCGGGAGACGGGCAGGCAGGGCGCAGTGCGGATCTGGCTATGTCCACTCACCCACGGGAGACGGGCAGGCAGGGCGCAGTGCGGATCTGGCTGTGTCCACTCGCCCACGGCAGACGGGCAGGCAGGGCGCAGTGCAGATCTGGATGTGTCCACTCACCCACGGCAGACGGTCAGGCAGGGCGCAGTGCGGATCTGGCTGTGTCCACTCTCCCACGGGAGACGGGCAGGCAGGGCGCAGTGCGGATCTGGCTGTGTCCACTCACACACGGCAGACAGGCAGGCAGGGCGCAGTGCAGATCTGGCTGTTTCCACTCACCCACGGGAGACGGGCAGGCAAGGCGCAGTGCGGATCTGGCTGTGTCCACACACCCACGGGAGACGGGCAGAGAGGGTGCTGTGTGGATCTGGCTTTGTCCTCTGACCCACGGCAGACGGGCAGGCAGGGCGCAGTGCGGATCTGGCTGTCTCCAGTCACCCACGGCAGACGGGCAGGCAGGGCGCAGTCCAGATCTGGCTGTGTCCACTGACCCACGGGATACGGGCAGAGAGTGTGCTGTGTGGATCTGGCTATATCCATTGACCCACGGCAGACGGGCAGGCAGGGCGCACTGTGGATCTGGCTGTGACCACTCTCCCACGGCAGACGGGTAGGCAAGGCGCAGTGTGGATCTGGCTGTGTCCACTCACCCACGGGATACGGGCCTAGAGGGTCCTGTGTGGATCTGGCTATGTACACTTACCCACGGCAGGCGGTCAGGCAGGGCGCAGTGCGGATCTGGCTGTGTCCACTCACCCACGGCAGACGGTCAGGCAGGTCGCAGTGCGGATCTGGCGGTGTCCACTCACCCAAGGGAGACGGGCAGCAGGGCGCAGTGCGGGTCTGGCTGTGTCCATTCACTCACGGGAGACGGGCAGAAAGGGCGCTGTGTGGATCTGGCTATGTCCACTGACCCACGACAGACGGGCAGGCATTGCGCAGTGCGGATCTGGCTGTGTCGAATCACCCACGGCAGATGGGCAGGCAGGGCGCAGCGCGGATCTGGCTGTGTCCACTCACACACGGGAGACGGGGAAGCAAGGCGCAGTGTGTATATGGCTGTGTCCACTCACCCACGGGAGACGGGCAGAGAGGGTGCTGTGTGGATCTGGCTATGTCCACTGACCCACGGCAGACGGGCAGGCAGGGCGCAGTGCGGATCTTGCTGTGTCCACTCGCCCACGGCAGACGGTCAGGCAGGGCGCAGTGCGGATCTGGCTGTGTCCACTCACACACGGCAGACAGGCAGGGAGGGCGCAGTGCGGATTTGGCTGTGTCCACTCACACATGGGAGACTGGCAGGCAAGGCGCAGTGTGGATTTGGTTGTGTCCACTCACCCACGGGAGACGGGCACAGATGTTGCTGTGTGGATCTGGCTATGTCCACTGATCCACGGCAGACGGGCAGGGAGGGCGCAGTGCAGATCTCGCTGTGTCCACTCACCCACGGCAGACGGGCAGGCAGGTCGCAGTGCGGATCTGGCTGTGTCCATTCACCAACGGGAGACGGGCAGGCAAGGCGCAGTGTGGATCTGGCTGTGTCCACTCACCCACGGGAGACGGGCAGAGAGTGTGCTGTGTGGATCTGATTATGTACACTAACCCACGGCAGACGGGCAGGCAGGGCGCAATGTGGATCTAGCTGTGTCCACTCACCCACGGCAGATGGTCAGGAAGGGCGCAGTGCAGATCTGGTAGTGTCCACTCACCCACGGGAGACGGGCAGGCAGTGCGCTGGGCGGATCTGGCTGTGTCCACTCACCCACGGCAGACGATTAGGCAGGGCGCAGTGCGGATCTGGCTGTGTCCACTCACCCACGGGAGACGGGCAGGCAAGGCGTAGTGTGGATGTGGCTGTGTCCACTCTCCCACGGGAGACGGGCAGGCAGAGCACAGTGCGGATCTGGCTGTGTCCACTCACACACGGCAGACAGGCAGGCAGGGCGCAGTGCGGATCTGGCTGTGTCCTCTCACCCATGGGAGACGGGCAGGCAAGGCGCAGTGTGGATCTGGCTGTGTCCACTCACCCACGGGAGACGGGCAGAGAGGTTGCTGTGTCGATCTGGCTATGTCCACTGACCCAAGGCAGACGGGCAAGCAGGGCGCAGTGCGGATCTGGCTGTGTCCCCTCACCTACAGCAGACGGTCAGGCAGGGGGCAGTGCGGATCTGGCTGTGTCCAATCACCCATAGCAGACGGGAAGGCAGGGCGCAGTGCGGACCTGGCTGTTTCCACTCACCCACAGGAGACGGGTAGGCAAGTCGCAGTGTGGATCTGGCTGTGTCCACTCACCCACGGGAGACGGGCAGAGAGTGTGCTGTGTTGATCTGGCTGTGTCCACACACCCACTGGAGACGGGTAGGCAAGGCTCAGTGTTGATCTTGCTGTGTCAACTCACCCACGGGAGACGGGCAGAGAGGGTGCTGTGTGGATCTGGCTATCTCCACTAACCCACGGCAGACGGGCAGGCATGGCGCAGTGCGGATCTGGCTTAGTCCACTCACCCACGGCAGACGGGCATGCAGGGCGCAGTGCGGATCTGGCTGTGTCCACTCCACCACGGGAGACGGGCAGGCAAGGCGCAGTGTGGATCTGGCTGTGTCCACTCACACAAGGGAGACGGGCAGAGAGAGGGCTGTGTGGAACTGGCTATGTCCACTGACACACGTAAGATGGGCAGGCAGGGCGCAGTGCGGATCTGGCTGTGTCCACTCACCCACGGCAGACGGGCAGGCAGGGAGCAGTGCGGATCTGGCTGTGTCCAATCACCCACGGCAGACAGGCAGGCAGGGCGCAGTGCGGATCTGGCTGTGTCCACTCACCCACGACAGACGTTCAAGAAGGGCGCAGTGCGGATCTGGCTGTGTCCACTCACCCATGGGTGACGGGCAGGCAGGGCGCAGTGCGGGTCTGGCTGTGTCTACTCACCCACGGCAGACGAATAGGCAGGGCGCAGTGCGGATCTGGCTGTGTCCACTCACCCACGGGAGACGGGCAGGCAAGGCGCAGTGTGGATCTGGCTATGTCCACTGACCCACGGCAGACAGGCAGGCAGGGCACAGTGCAGATCTGGGTGTGTCCACTCACCCACGGCAGACGGGCTGCAGGGCGCAGTGCGGATCTGGCTGTGTCCACTTACCCACGGGAGACGGGTAGGCAAGGCGCCGTGTGGATCTGGCTGTGTCCACTAACCCATGGGAGACGGACAGAGAGTGTGCTGTGTGGATCTGGCTATGTCCACTGACCCACGGCAGACGGGCAGGCAGGGCGCAGTGCGGATCTGGCTGTGTCCACTCACCCACGGGAGACGGGCAGGCAGGGCGCAGTGCGGATCTGGCTGTGTCCACTCACCCACGGGATACGGGCAGGCAAGGCGCAGTGTGGATCTGGCTGTGTCCACTCACCCACGGGAAACGGGCAGAGAGTGTGCTGTGTGGATCTGGCTATGTCCACTGACCCACAGCAGACGGGCAGGCAGGGCGCAGTGCGGATCTGGCTGTGTCCCCTCACCTACAGAAGACGGTCAGGCAGGGGGCTGTGCGGATCTGGCTGTGTCCACTCGCCCACGGGAGACGGGCAGGCAGGGCGCAGTGTGGATCTGGCTGTGTCCACTCACCCACGGCAGACGGGCAGGCAGGGCGCAGTGCGGATCTGGCTGTGTCCACTCACCCACGGCAGACGGTCAGGCAGGGCGCAGTGCGGATCTGGCTGTGTCCACTCACCCACGGGAGACGGGCAGGCAGTGCGCTGTGCGGATCTGGCTGTGTCCACTCACCCACGGCAGAAGGTCAGGCAGGGCGCAGTGCGGATTTGGCTGTGTCCACTCACCCACGGGAGACGGGCAGGCAGGGCGCTGTGCGGATATGGCTGTGTCCACTCACCCACGGGAGACGGGCAGGCAAGGCTCACTGAGGATCTGGCTGTGTCCACTCACCCACGGCTGACGGGCAGGCAGGGCGCACTTCGGATCTGGCTATGACCACTCACCAACGGGAGACGGGTAGGCAAAGCGCACTGTGGATCTGTGTGTCCACTCACCCACGGGAGAGGGGCAGAGAGGTTGCCGTGTGGATCTGGCTATGTCCACTGACCCACGGCAGACGGGTAGGCAAGGCGCACTGTGGATCTGGCTGTGTCCACTCACCCACGGGAGACGGGCAGAGTGGGTGCTGTGTGGATTTGGCTATGTCCACTGACCCACGACAGACGGGCAGGCAGGGCGCAGTGCGGATCTGGCTGTGTCCACTCACCCACGGCAGACGGTCAGGAAGGGCGCAGTACGGATCTGGCTGTGTCCACTCACCCATGGGAGATGGGTAGGCAAGGCGCAGTGTGGATCTGGCTGTGTCCACTGACCCACGCAGACGGGCAGGCAGGGCGAAGTGCGGATCTGGCTGTGTTAACTCACCCACGGCAGACGGGCAGGCAGGGCGCAGTGCGGATCTGGCTGTGTCCACTCACCCACGGGAGACGGGCAGGCAAGGCGCAGTGTTGATCTGGCAGTGTCCACTCACCCACGGGATATGGGTAGAGAGGGTGCTGTGTGTATCTTGCTATGTCCACTGACCCACGGCAGATGGGCAGGCAGGGCGCAGTGAGGATCTGGCTGTGTCCAATCACCCACGGCAGACGGGCAGGCAGGGCGCAGTGCGGATCTGGCAGTGTCCACTCACCCACAGGAGACGCGTAGAGAGGGTGCTGTGTGGATCTGGCTATGTACACTGACCCAAGGCAGACGGGCAGGCAGGGCGCAGTACGGATCTGGCTGTGTCCACTCACCCACGGCAGACGGTCAGGCAGGGCGCAGTGCGGATCTAGCAGTGTCTACTCACCCACGGGAGACGGGCAGGCAGGGCGCAGTGCGGATCTGGCTATGTCCACACTATCACTGGAGACGGGCAGGCAGGGCGCAGTGCGGATCTGACTGTGTCCACTCACACACAGCAGACAGGCAGGGAGGGCGCAGTGCGGATCTGGCTATGTCCACTCACCCATGGGAGACTGGCAGGCAAGGCGCAGTGCGGATCTGACTGTGTCCACTCACCCACGGGAGACGGGCAGGCAGGGCGCAGTGCGGATCTGGCTGTGTCCACTCACCCACAGCAGACGGGCAGGCAGGGCGCAGTGTGGATCTGGCTGTGTCCACTCACCCACGGGAGATGGTCAGGCAGGGCGCAGTGCGGATCTCGCTGTGTCCGCTCACCCACGGCAGTCGGGCAAGCAGGGCGCAGTGCGGATCTGGCTGTGTCCACTCACCCACGGGATACGGGCAGGTAAGGCGCAGTGTGGATCTGGCTTTGTTCACTCACCAACGGGAGACAGGCAGAGAGGGTGCTGTGTGGATCTGGCTATGTACACTGACCCACGGCAGACGGGCAAGCAGGGCGGTGTGCGGATCTGGCTATGTAAACTGACCCACGGCAGACGGGCAGGCAGGGCGCAGTGCGGATCTGGCTGTGTCCACTGACCCACGGCAGACGGGCAGGCAAGGCGCAGTGCGGATCTGGCTGTGTCCACTCACCCACGGGATACGGGCAGAGAGGGTGCTGTTTGGATCTGGCTATCTCCACTGACCCACGGCAGACGGGCAGGCAGGACGCAGTGCGGATCTGGCTGTGTCCACTCACACACGGCAGGCGGGCAGGCAGGGCGCAGTGCAGATCTGGATGTGTCCACTCACCCACGGGAGACGGGCAGGCAAGGCGCAGTGTGGATCTGGCTGTGTCCACTCACCCACGGGAGACGGGCAAGGGGGTGCTGTATGTATCTGGCTATGTACACTGACCCACGGCAGACGGGTAGGCAGGGCGGTGTGCGGATCTGGCTGTGTCCACTCACCCACAGCAGACGGTCAGGAAGGGCGCAGTGCGGATCTGGCTGTGTCCACTCACCCACGGGAGACGGGCAGGCAAGGCGCAGTGTGGATCTGGCTGTGTCCACTCACCCACGGGAGACGGGCAGAAAGGGCGCTGTGTGGATCTCGCTCTGTCCAGTGACCCACGGCAGATGGGAAGGCAGGGCGCAGTGCGGATCTGACTGTGTCCAATCACCCACGGCAGACGGGCAGGCAGGGCGCAGTGCGGATCTGGCTGTGTCCACTCACCCACGGCAGACGGTCAGGAAGGGCGCAGTACGGATCTGGCTGTGTCCACTCACCCATGGGAGATGGGTAGGCAAGGCGCAGTGTGGATCTGGCTGTGTCCACTGACCCACGCAGACGGGCAGGCAGGGCGAAGTGCGGATCTGGCTGTGTTAACTCACCCACGGCAGACGGGCAGGCAGGGCGCAGTGCGGATCTGGCTGTGTCCACTCACCCACGGGAGACGGGCAGGCAAGGCGCAGTGTTGATCTGGCAGTGTCCACTCACCCACGGGATATGGGTAGAGAGGGTGCTGTGTGTATCTTGCTATGTCCACTGACCCACGGCAGATGGGCAGGCAGGGCGCAGTGAGGATCTGGCTGTGTCCAATCACCCACGGCAGACGGGCAGGCAGGGCGCAGTGCGGATCTGGCAGTGTCCACTCACCCATGGGAGACGCGTAGAGAGGGTGCTGTGTGGATCTGGCTATATACACTGACCCAAGGCAGACGGGCAGGCAGGGCGCAGTACGGATCTGGCTGTGTCCACTCACCCACGGCAGACGGTCAGGCAGGGCGCAGTGCGGATCTAGCGGTGTCTACTCACCCACGGGAGACGGGCAGGCAGGGCGCAGTGCGGATCTGGCTATGTCCACTCTTTCACTGGAGACGGGCAGGCAGGGCGCAGTGCGGATCTGACTGTGTCCACTCACACACAGCAGACAGGCAGGGAGGGCGCAGTGCGGATCTGGCTATGTCCACTCACCCATGGGAGACTGGCAGGCAAGGCGCAGTGCGGATCTGACTGTGTCCACTCACCCACGGGAGACGGGCAGGCAGGGCGCAGTGCGGATCTGGCTGTGTCCACACACCCACAGCAGACGGGCAGGCAGGGCGCAGTGTGGATCTGGCTGTGTCCACTCACCCACGGGAGATGGTCAGGCAGGGCGCAGTGTGGATCTCGCTGTGTCCACTCACCCACGGCAGTCGGGCAAGCAGGGCGCAGTGCGGATCTGGCTGTGTCCACTCACCCACGGGATACGGGCAGGTAAGGCACAGTGTGGATCTGGCTGTGTTCACTCACCAACGGGAGACAGGCAGAGAGGGTGCTGTGTGGATCTGGCTATGTACACTGACCCACGGCAGACGGGCAAGCAGGGCGGTGTGCGGATCTGGCTATGTACACGGACCCACGGCAGACGGGTAGGCAAGGCGCACTGTGGATCTGGCAGTGTCCATCACCCACGACAGACGGGCAGGCAGGGCGCAGTGCGGATCTGGCTGTGTCCACTCACCCACGGGAGACGGGTAGGCAAGGCGCACTGTGGATCTGGCTGTGTACATCACCAACGACAGACGGGCAGGAAGGGCGCAGTCCGGATCTGGCTATGTCCACTCACCCACGGGAGACGGGCAGGAAGGGCGCAGTTGGGATCTGGCTGTGTCCACTCACCCACGGCAGACGGGCAGGCAGGGCACAGTGCGGATCTGGCTGTGTCCACTCACCCACGGCAGACGGGCAGACAGTGCACAATGCGGATCTGGCTGTGTACACTCACCCACGGCAGACGGTCAGGAAGGGCGCAGTACGGATCTGGCTGTGTCCACTCACCCAAGGGAGATGGGTAGGCAAGGCGCAGTGTGGATCTGGCTGTGTCCACTGACCCACGCAGACGGGCAGGCAGGGCGAAGTGCGGATCTGGCTGTGTTAACTCACCCACGGCAGACGGGCAGGCAGGGCGCAGTGCGGATCTGGCTGTGTCCACTCACCCACGGGAGACGGGCAGGCAAGGCGCAGTGTTGATCTGGCAGTGTCCACTCACCCACGGGATATGGGTAGAGAGGGTGCTGTGTGTATCTTGCTATGTCCACTGACCCACGGCAGATGGGCAGGCAGGGCGCAGTGAGGATCTGGCTGTGTCCAAACACCCACGGCAGACGGGCAGGCAGGGCGCAGTGCGGATCTGGCAGTGTCCACTCACCCACGGGAGACGCGTAGAGAGGGTGCTGTGTGGATCTGGCTATGTACACTGACCCAAGGCAGACGGGCAGGCAGGACGCAGTACGGATCTGGCTGTGTCCACTCACCCACGGCAGACGGTCAGGCAGGGCGCAGTGCGGATCTAGCGGTGTCTACTCACCCACGGGAGACGGGCAGGCAGGGCGCAGTGCGGATCTGGCTATGTCCACTCTTTCACTGGAGACGGGCAGGCAGGGCGCAGTGCGGATCTGACTGTGTCCACTCACACACAGCAGACAGGCAGGGAGGGCGCAGTGCGGATCTGGCTATGTCCACTCACCCATGGGAGACTGGCAGGCAAGGCGCAGTGCGGATCTGACTGTCTCCACTCACCCACGGGAGACGGGCAGGCAGGGCGCAGTGCGGATCTGGCTGTGTCCACTCACCCACAGCAGACGGGCAGGCAGGGCGCAGTGTGGATCTGGCTGTGTCCACTCACCCACGGGAGATGGTCAGGCAGGGCGCAGTGCGGATCTCGCTGTGTCCACTCACCCACGGCAGTCGGGCAAGCAGGGCGCAGTGCGGATCTGGCTGTGTCCACTCACCCACGGGATACGGGCAGGTAAGGCGCAGTGTGGATCTTGCTGTGTTCACTCACCAACGGGAGACAGGCAGAGAGGGTGCTGTGTGGATCTGGCTATGTACACTGACCCACGGCAGACTGGTAGGCAAGGCGCACTGTGGATCTGGCAGTGTCCATCACCCACGACAGACGGGCAGGCAGGGTGCAGTGCGGATCTGGCTGTGTCCACTCACCCACGGGAGACGGGTAGGCAAGGCGCACTGTGGATCTGGCTGTGTACATCACCAACGACAGACGGGCAGGAAGGGCGCAGTCCGGATCTGGCTATGTCCACTCACCCACGGGAGACGGGCAGGAAGGGCGCAGTTGGGTTCTGGCTGTGTCCACTCACCCACGGCAGACGGCAGGCAGGGCACAGTGCGGATCTGGCTGTGTCCACTCACCCACGGCAGACGGGCAGACAGTGCACAATGCGGATCTGGCTGTGTACACTCACCCACGGGAGACGGGCAGGCAGGGCGCAGTGCGGATCTGGCTGTGTCCACTCACCCAGGGTAGACGGGCAGGCAGGGCGCAGTGCAGATCTGGCTGTGTCCACTCACCCACGGCAGGTGGTCAGGCAGGGCGCAGTGCGGATCTGGCTGTGTCCACTCACCCACGGCAGACGGTCAGGCGGGGCGCAGTGCGGTTATGGCTGTTTCCACTCACCCACGGGAGACGAGAAGGCAAGGCGCAGTGCGGATCTGGCTGTGTCCACTCACCCACGGCAGACGGGCAGGCAGGGCTCAGTGCCCATCTGGCTGTGTCCACTCACCCACGGCAGACGGGCAGGCAGGGCGCAGTGCGGATCTTGTGTGTGCACTCACCCACGGGAGACGGGCAGAGACGGTGCTGTGTGGATCTGGCTATATCCACTGACCCACGGCAGACGTGCGGGCAGGGCGCAGTACGGATCTGGCTGTGTCCACTCACCCACGGCAGGCGGTCAGGCAGGGAGCAGTGCGGATCTGGCTGTGTCCAGTCACCCACGGGAGACGGGCAGGCAGGGCGCAGTGCGGATCTGGCTGTGTCCACTCACCCACGGGAGACGGGCAGGCAGGGCGCAGTGCGGATCTGGCTGTGTCCACTCACCCACGGGAGACGGGCAGAGACGGTGCTGTGTGGATTTGGCTATGTCCACTGACCCACGGCAGACGGGCAGGCAGGGCGCAGTGCGGATCTGGCTGTGTCCACTCACCCACGGCAGGCGGTCAGGGAGGGCGCAGTGCGGATATGGCTGTGTCCACTCACCCACGGCAGACGGTGAGGCAGGGGGCAGTGCGGATCTGGCTGTGTCCACTCACCCACGGGAGACGGGCAGAGACGGTGCTGTGTGGATCTGGCTATGTCCACTTACCCACGGCAGGCGGTCAGGCAGGGCGCAGTGCGGATATGGCTGTGTCCACTCACCCACGGCAGACTGTCAGGCAGGGGGCAGTGCGGATCTGGCTGTGTCCACTCACCCACGGGAGACGGGCAGGCAGGGCGCAGTGCGGATCTGGCTGTGTCCACTCACCCACGGGAGACGGGCAGGCAGGGCGCAGTGTGGATCTGGCTGTGTCCACTCACACAAGGGAGACGGGCAGAGAGAGTGCTGTGTGGAACTGGCTATGTCCACTGACACACGTAAGATGGGCAGGCAGGGCGCAGTGCGGATCTGGCTGTGTCCACTCACCCACGGCAGACGGGCAGGCAGGGAGCAGTGCGGATCTGGCTGTGTCCAATCACCCACGGCAGACAGGCAGGCAGGGCGCAGTGCGGATCTGGCTGTGTCCACTCACCCACGACAGACGTTCAAGAAGGGCGCAGTGCGGATCTGGCTGTGACCACTCACCCATGGGTGACGGGCAGGCAGGGCGCAGTGCGGCTCTGGCTGTGTCTACTCACCCACGGCAGACGAATAGGCAGGGCGCAGTGCGGATCTGGCTGTGTCCACTCACCCACGGGAGACGGGCAGGCAAGGCGCAGTGTGGATCTGGCTATGTCCACTGACCCACGGCAGACAGGCAGGCAGGGCACAGTGCAGATCTGGGTGTGTCCACTCACCCACGGCAGATGGGCAGGCAGGGCGCAGTGCGGATCTTGCTGTGTCCAATCACCCACGGCAGACGGGCAGGCAGGGCGCAGTGAGGATCTGGCTGTGTCCACTCACCCACGGCAGACGGTAAGGCAGGGCGCAGTGCGGATCTGGCTGTGTCCACTTACCCACGGGAGACGGGTAGGCAAGGCGCCGTGTGGATCTGGCTGTGTCCACTAACCCATGGGAGACGGACAGAGAGTGTGCTGTGTGGATCTGGATATGTCCACTGACCCACGGCAGACGGGCAGGCAGGGCGCAGTGCGGATCTGGCTGTGTCCACTCACCCACGGGAGACGGGCAGGCAGGGCGCAGTGCGGATCTGTCTGTGTCCACTCACCCACGGGAGACGGGCAGGCAAGGCGCAGTGTGGATCTGGCTGTGTCCACTCACCCACGGGAAACGGGCAGAGAGTGTGCTGTGTGGATCTGGCTATGTCCACTGACCCACAGCAGACGGGCAGGCAGGGCGCAGTGCGGATCTGGCTGTGTCCCCTCACCTACAGCAGACGGTCAGGCAGGGGGCAGTGCGGATCTGGCTGTGTCCACTCGCCCACGGGAGACGCGCAGGCAGGGCGCAGTGCGGATCTGGCTGTGTCCACTCACCCATGGGAGACTGGCAGGCAAGGCGCAGTGCGGATCTGACTGTGTCCACTCACCCACGGGAGACGGGCAGGCAGGGCGCAGTGCGGATCTGGCTGTGTCCACTCACCCACAGCAGACGGGCAGGCAGGGCGCAGTGTGGATCTGGCTGTGTCCACTCACCCACGGGAGATGGTCAGGCAGGGCGCAGTGCGGATCTCGCTGTGTCCACTCACCCACGGCAGTCGGGCAGGCAGGGCGCAGTGCGGATCTGGCTGTGTCCACTCACCCACGGGATACGGGCAGGTAAGGCGCAGTGTGGATCTGGCTGTGTCCACTCACCAACGGGAGACAGGCAGAGAGGGTGCTGTGTGGATCTCGCTATGTACACTGACCCACGGCAGACGGGCAAGCAGGGCGGTGTGCGGATCTGGCTATGTACACTGACACACGGCAGACGGGCAGGCAGGGCGCAGTGCGGATCTGGCTGTGTCCACTGACCCACGGCAGACGGGCAGGCAAGGCGCAGTGCGGATCTGGCTGTGTCCACTCACCCACGGGATACGGGCAGAGAGGGTGCTGTTTGGATCTGGCTATCTCCACTGACCCACGGCAGACGGGCAGGCAGGACGCAGTGCGGATCTGGCTGTGTCCACTCACCCACGGCAGGCGGGCAGGCAGGGCGCAGTGCAGATCTGGATGTGTCCACTCACCCACGGGAGACGGGCAGGCAAGGCGCAGTGTGGATCTGGCTGTGTCCACTCACCCACGGGAGACGGGCAAGGGGGTGCTGTATGTATCTGGCTATGTACACTGACCCACGGCAGACGGGTAGGCAGGGCGGTGTGCGGATCTGGCTGTGTCCACTCACCCACAGCAGATGGTCAGGAAGGGCGCAGTGCGGATCTGGCTGTGTCCACTCACCCACGGGAGACGGGCAGGCAAGGCGCAGTGTGGATCTGGCTGTGTCCACTCACCCACGGGAGACGGGCAGAAAGGGCGCTGTGTGGATCTCGCTCTGTCCAGTGACCCACGGCAGATGGGAAGGCAGGGCGCAGTGCGGATCTGGCTGTGTCCAATCACCCACGGCAGACGGGCAGGCAGGGCGCAGTGCGGATATGGCTGTGTCCATTCACCCACGGGAGACGGTCAGGAAGGGCGCAGTACGGATCTGGCTGTGTCCACTCACCCATGGGAGATGGGTAGGCAAGGCGCAGTGTGGATCTGGCTGTGTCCACTGACCCACGCAGACGGGCAGGCAGGGCGAAGTGCGGATCTGGCTGTGTTAACTCACCAACGGCAGACGGGCAGGCAGGGCGCAGTGCGGATCAGGCTGTGTCCACTCACCCACAGCAGACGTTCAGGAAGGGCGCAGTGCGGATCTTGCTGTGTCCACTCACCCATGGGTGACGGGCAGGCAGGGCGCAGTGCGGATCTGACTGTGTCTACTCACTCACGGCAGACGAATAGGCAGGGCGCAGTGCGGATCTGGCTGTGTCCACTCACCCACGGGAGACGGGCAGAGAGGGTGCTGTGTGGATCTGGCTATGTACACTGACCCACGGCACACGGGCAGGCAGGGCGCAGTGCGGATCTGGCTATGTCCACTCACCCACGGGAGACGGGCAGAGAGGGTGCTGTGTGGATCTGGCTATGTACACTGACCCATGGCAGACGTGCAGGCAGGGCGCAGTGCGGATCTGGATGTGTCCACTCACCCACGGCAGACGGGGAGGCAGGGCGCAGTGAGGATCTGGCTGTATCCACTCACCCACGGCAGACGGTCAGGCAGGGCGCAGTGCGGATCTGGCTGTGTCCTCTCACCCACGGCAGACGGTCAGGCAGGGCGCAGTGCGGATCTGGCTGTGTCCACTCACCCACGGGAGATGGGTAGGCAAGGCTCCGTGTGGATCTGGCTGTGTCCACTCACCCAAGGGAGACGGGCAGAGAGGGTGCTGTGTGGATTTGGCTATGTCCACTGACCCACGGAAGATGGGCAGGCAGGGCGCAGTGCGGATCTGTCTGTGTCCACTCACCCACGGGAGATGGGCAGGCAGGGCGCAGTGCGGATCTGGCTGTGTCCACTCACCCACGGCAGACGGGCAGGCAGGGCGCAGTGTGGATCTGGCTGTGTCCACTCACCCACGGGAGACGGGCAGGTAAGTCGCAGTGTGGATCTGGCTGTGTCCACTCACCCACGGGAGACGGGCAGAAAGGGCGCTGTGTGGATCTGGCTATGTCCACTGACCCACGGCACACGGGAATGCAGGGCGCAGTGCGGATCTGGCTGTGTCCAATCACCAACGGCAGACGGGCAGGCAGGGCGCAGTGCGGATCTGGCTGTGTCCACTCACCCACGGCAGACGGTCAGGCAGGGCGCAGTGCGGATATGGCTGTGTCCACTCACCCACGGGAGACGGGCTGGCAAGGCGCACTGAGGATCTGGCTGTGTCCACTCACACACGGCAGACAAGCACGCAGGGCGCAGTGCGGATCTGGCTGTGTCCACTCACCCACGGGAGGCGGGCAAAGAGGGTACTGTGTGGATCTGGCTATGTCCACTGACGCACGGCAGACGGGCAGGCAGGGCGCAGTGCGGATATGTCTGTGTCCCCTCACCCACGGCAGACGGTCAGGCAGGGCGCAGTGCGGATCTGGCTGTGTCCACTCACCCATGGGAGACGGGCAGGCAAGGCGCAGTGTGGATCTGGCTGTGTCCACTCACCCATGGGAGACGGGCATAGAGTGTGCTGTGTGGATCTGGCTATGTCCAATGACCCACGGCACACGGGAAGGCAGGGCGCAGTGCGGATCTGGCTTTGTCCAATCACCCACGGCAGACGGGCAGGCAGGGCGCAGTGCGGATCTGGCTGTGTCCACTCACCCACGGCAGACGGTCAGGCAGGGCGCAGTGCCGATATGGCTGTGTCCACTCACCCACGGGAGACGGGCTGGCAAGGCGCATTGAGGATCTGGCTGTGTCCACTCACACACGGCATACAAGCACGCAGGGCGCAGTGCGGATCTGGCTGTGTCCACTCACCCACGGGAGACAGGCAGAGAGGGTGCCGTGTGGATCTGGATATGTCCACTGACCCACGGCAGACAGGTAGGCAGGGCGCAGTGAGGATCTGGCTGTGTCCACTCACCCACGGGAGACGGGTAGGCAAGGCGCACTGTGGATCTGGCTGTGTCCACTCACCCACGACAGACGGGCAGGCAGGGCGCAGTGAGGATCTGGCTGTTTCCACTCACCCACGGGAGACGGGTAGGCAAGGCGCACTGTGGATCTGGCAGTGTCCATCACCCACGACAGACGGGCAGGCAGGGCGCAGTGCGGATCTGGCTGTGTCCACTCACCCACGGGAGACGGGCAGGAAGGGCGCAGTTGGGATCTGGCTGTGTCCACTCACCCACGGCAGACGGGCATGCAGGGCGCAGTGCGGATCTGGCTTTGTCCACTCACCCACGGGAGACGGGCAGGCAAGGCGCAGTGTGGATCTGGCTCTGTCCACTCACCCACGGGAGAAGGGCAGAGAGGGTGCTGTGTGGATCTGGCTATGTCCACTGACCCACGGCAGACGGACAGGCAGGGCGCAGCGCGGATCTGGCTGTGTCCACTCACCCACGACAGACGGGCAGGCAGGGCGCAGTGCGGATCTGGCTGTGTCCAATCCCCCACGGCAGACTGGCAGGCAGGGCGCAGGAAGGATCTGGCTGTGTCCACTCACCCACGGCAGACGGGCAGACAGGGCACAGTGCGGATCTGGCTGTGTCCACTCACCCACGGCAGACGGGCAGACAGTGCACAATGCGGATCTGGCTGTGTACACTCACCCACGGGAGACGGGCAGGCAGGGCGCAGTGCGGATCTGGCTGTGTCCACTCACCCAGGGTAGACGGGCAGGCAGGGCGCAGTGCAGATCTGGCTGTGTCCACTCACCCACGGCAGGTGGTCAGGCAGGGCGCAGTGCGGATCTGGCTGTGTCCACTCACCCACGGCAGACGGTCAGGCGGGGCGCAGTGCGGTTATGGCTGTTTCCACTCACCCACGGGAGACGGGAAGGCAAGGCGCAGTGCGGATCTGGCTGTGTCCACTCACCCACGGCAGACGGGCAGGCAGGGCTCAGTGCCCATCTGGCTGTGTCCACTCACCCACGGCAGACGGGCAGGCAGGGCGCAGTGCGGATCTTGTGTGTGCACTCACCCACGGGAGACGGGCAGAGGCTGTGCTGTGTGGATCTGGCTATATCCACTGCCCCACGGCAGACGTGCGGGCAGGGCGCAGTACGGATCTGGCTGTGTCCACTAACCCACGGCAGGCGGTCAGGCAGGGAGCAGTGCGGATCTGGCTGTGTCCACTCACCCACGGGAGACGGGCAGGCAGGGCGCAGTGCGGATCTGGCTGTGTGCACTCACCCACGGGAGACGGGCAGGCAGGGCGCAGTGCGGATCTGGCTGTGTCCACTCACCCACGGGAGACGGGCAGGCAGGGCGCAGTTCGGATCTGGCTGTGTCCACTCACACACGGGAGACTGGCAGGCAGGGCGCAGTGCGATTTTGGCTGTGTCCACTCACCCACGGGAGACGGGCCGGCATGGCGCAGTGCCTATCTGGCTGTGTCCACTCGCCCATGGGAGACGGGCAGGCAGGGCGCAGTGCGGATCTGGCTGTGTCCACTCACCCACGGGAGACGGGCAGGCAGGGCGCAGTGCGGATCTGGCTGTGTCCACTCACCCACGGCAGACGGGAAGGCAGGGCGCAGTGTGGATCTGGCTGTGTCCACTCACCCACGGGAGACGGGCAGGTAAGTCGCAGTGTGGATCTTGCTGTGTCCACTCACCCACGGGAGACGGGCAAAAAGGGCGCTGTGTGGATCTGGCTATGTCCACTGACCCACGGCACACGGGAAGGCAGGGCGCAGTGCGGATCTGGCTGTGTCCAATCACCAACGGCAGACGGGCAGGCAGGGCGCAGTGCGGATCTGGCTGTGTCCACTCACCCACGGCAGACGGTCAGGCAGGGCGCAGTGCGGATATGGCTGTGTCCACTCACCCAAGGGAGACGGGCTGGCAAGGCGCACTGAGGATCTGGCTGTGTCCACTCACACACGGCAGACAAGCACGCAGGGCGCAGTGCGGATCTGGCTGTGTCCACTCACCCACGGGAGGCGGGCAAAGAGGGTGCTGTGTGGATCTGGCTATGTCCACTGACCCACGGCAGACGGGCAGGCAGGGCGCAGTGCGGATATGTCTGTGTCCCCTCACCCACGGCAGACGGTCAGGCAGGGTGCAGTGCGGATCTGGCTGTGTCCACTCACCCATGGGAGACGGGCAGGCAAGGCGCAGTGTGGATCTGGCTGTGTCCACTCACCCATGGGAGACGGGCATAGAGTGTGCTGTGTGGATCTGGCTATGTCCAATGACCCACGGCACACGGGAAGGCAGGGCGCAGTGCGGATCTGGCTGTGTCCAATCACCCACGGCAGACGGGCAGGAAGGGCGCAGTGCGGATCTGGCTGTGTCCACTCACCCACGGCAGACGGTCAGGCAGGGCGCAGTGCCGATATGGCTGTGTCCACTCACCCACGGGAGACGGGCTGGCAAGGCGCATTGAGGATCTGGCTGTGTCCACTCACACACGGCATACAAGCACGCAGGGCGCAGTGCGGATCTGGCTGTGTCCACTCACCCACGGGAGACAGGCAGAGAGGGTGCCGTGTGGATCTGGCTATGTCCACTGACCCACGGCAGACAGGTAGGCAGGGCGCAGTGAGGATCTGGCTGTGTCCACTCACCCACGGGAGACGGGTAGGCAAGGCGCACTGTGGATCTGGCTGTGTCCACTCACCCACGACAGACGGGCAGGCAGGGCGCAGTGAGGATCTGGCTGTGTCCACTCACCCACGGGAGACGGGTAGGCAAGGCGCACTGTGGATCTGGCAGTGTCCATCACCCACGACAGACGGGCAGGCAGGGCGCAGTGCGGATCTGGCTGTGTCCACTCACCCACGGGAGACGGGTAGGCAAGGCGCACTGTGGATCTGGCTGTGTACATCACCAACGACAGACGGGCAGGAAGGGCGCAGTCCGGATCTGGCTATGTCCACTCACCCACGGGAGACGGGCAGGAAGGGCGCAGTTGGGATCTGGCTGTGTCCACTCACCCACGACAGACGGGCATGCAGGGCGCAGTGAGGATCTGGCTTTGTCCACTCACCCACGGGAGACGGGCAGGCAAGGCGCAGTGTGGATCTGGCTCTGTCCACTCACCCACGGGAGAAGGGCAGAGAGGGTGCTGTGTGGATCTGGCTATGTCCACTGACCCACGGCAGACGGACAGGCAGGGCGCAGCGCGGATCTGGCTGTGTCCACTCACCCACGACAGACGGGCAGGCAGGGCGTAGTGCGGATCTGGGTGTGTCCACTCACCCACGGCAGACGGGCAGGCAGGGCGCAGTGCGGATCTGGCTGTGTCCACTCACCCACGGGAGACGGGCAGGCAGGGCGCAGTGCGGATCCGGCTGTGTCCACTCACCCACAGGAGATGGGCAGAGACGGTGCTGTGTGGATCTGGCTATGTCCACTGACCCACGGCAGACGGGCAGCCAGGGCGCAGTACGGATCTGGCTGTGTCCACTCACCCACGGCAGGCGGTCAGGCAGGGCGCAGTGCGGATCTTGCTGTGTCCACTCACCCACAGCAGGCGGTCAGCCAGGGCGCAGTGCGGATCTGGCTGTGTCCACTCACCCACGGCAGGTGGTCAGGCAGGGCGTAGTGCGGATCTGGCTGTGTCCACTCACCCACGGCAGACGGGCAGGCAGGGCGCAGTGTGGATCTGGCTGTGTCCACTCACCCACGGCAGACGGTCAGGCAGGGCGCAGTGCGGATCTGGCTGTGTCCACTCACCCACGGCAGACGGGTAGGCAGGGCGCAGTGCGGATCTGGCTGTGTCCACTCGCCCACGGGAGACGGGCAGGCAGGGCGCAGTGTGGATCTGGCTGTGTCAACTCACCCACGGCAGGCGGTCAGGCAGGGCGCAGTGCGGATCTGGCTGTGTCCACTCACCCACGGCAGACGGTCAGGCAGGGCGCAGTGCGGATCTGGCTGTGTCCACTCAACAACGGCAGGCGGTCAGGCAGGGCGCAGTGTGGATCTGGCTGTGTCCACGCACCCACAGCAGGCGGTCAGCCAGGGCGCAGTTCGGATCTGGCTGTGTCCACTGACCCACGGCAGACGGGCAGGCAGGGCGCAGTACGGATCTAGCTGTGTCCACTCACCCACGGCAGGCGGTCAGGCAGGGCGCAGTGCGGATCTGCCTGCGTCCACTCACCCACGGCTGGCGGTCAGGCAGGGCACAGTGGGGATCTGGCTGTGTCCACTCACCCACGGCAGACGTTCAGGCAGGGCCCAGTACGGAGCTGGCTGAGTCCACTCACCCACGGCAGGCGGTCAGGCAGGGTGCAGTGTGGATCTGGCTGTGTCCACTCACCTACGGGAGACGGGCAGGCAGGGCGCAGTGCGGATCTGGCTGTGTCCACTCACCCACGGGAGATGGGCAGAGACGGTGCTGTGTGGATCTGGCTATGTCCACTGACCCACGGCAGACGGGAAGGCAGGGCGCAGTACGGATCTGGCTTTGTCCACTCACCCACGGCAGGCGGTCAGGATGGGCGCAGTACGGATCTGGCTGTGTCCACTCACCCACGGCAGGCGGTCAGGCAGGGTGCAGTGCGGATCTGGCTGTGACCACTAACCCACGGGAGATGGGCAGGCAAGGCGCAGTGCAGATCTGGCTGTGTCCACTCACCCACGGGAGACGGGCAGGCAGGGCGCAGTTCGGATCTGGCTGTGTCCACTCACCCACGGGAGACTGGCAGGCAGGGCGCAGTGCGATTTTGGCTGTGTCCACTCACCCACGGGAGACGGGCAGGCATGGCGCAGTGCCTATCTGGCTGTGTCCACTCGCCCATGGGAGACGGGCAGGCAGGGCGCAGTGCGGATCTGGCTGTGTCCACTCACCCACGGGAGACGGGCAGGCAGGGCGCAGTGCGGATCTGGCTGTGTCCACTCACCCACGGCAGACGGGCAGGCAGGGCGCAGTGTGGATCTGGCTGTGTCCACTCACCCACGGGAGACGGGCAGAAAGGGCGCTGTGTGGATCTGGCTATGTCCACTGACCCACGGCACAGGGGAAGGCAGG
Source organism: Microcebus murinus (assembly GCF_040939455.1). NCBI lineage: Eukaryota > Metazoa > Chordata > Mammalia > Primates > Cheirogaleidae > Microcebus > Microcebus murinus. The sequence goes on along the minus strand of NC_134125.1, from coordinate 29,761,475 downwards.
GCGCAGTGCGGATCTGGCTGTGTCCAATCACCAACGGCAGACGGGCAGGCAGGGCGCAGTGCGGATCTGGCTGTGTCCACTCACCCACGGCAGACGGTCAGGCAGGGCGCAGTGCGGATATGGCTGTGTCCACTCACCCACCGGAGACGGGCTGGCAAGGCGCACTGAGGATCTGGTTGTGTCCACTCACACACGGCAGACAAGCACGCAGGGCGCAGTGCGGATCTGGCTGTGTCCACTCACCCACGGGAGGCGGGCAGAGAGGGTGCTGTGTGGATCTGGCTATGTCCACTGACCCACGGCAGACGGGCAGGCAGGGCGCAGTGCGGATATGTCTGTGTCCCCTCACCCACGGCAGACGGTCAGGCAGGGCGCAGTGCGGATCTGGCTGTGTCCACTCACCCATGGGAGACAGGGAGGCAAGGCGCAGTGTGGATCTGGCTGTGTCCACTCACCCATGGGAGACGGGCATAGAGTGTGCTGTGTGGTTCTGGCTATGTCCAATGACCCACGGCACACGGGAAGGCAGGGCGCAGTGCGGATCTGGCTGTGTCCAATCACCCACGGCAGACGGGCAGGCAGGGCGCAGTGCGGATCTGGCTGTGTCCACTCACCCACGGCAGACGGTCAGGCAGGGCGCAGTGCCGATATGGCTGTGTCCACTCACCCACGGGAGACGGGCTGGCAAGGCGCATTGAGGATCTGGCTGTGTCCACTCACACACGGCATACAAGCACGCAGGGCGCAGTGCGGATCTGGCTGTGTCCACTCACCCACTGGAGACAGGCAGAGAGGGTGCCGTGTGGATCTGGCTATGTCCACTGACCCACGGCAGACAGGTAGGCAGGGCGCAGTGAGGATCTGGCTGTGTCCACTCACCCACGGGAGACGGGTAGGCAAGGCGCACTGTGGATCTGGCTGTGTCCACTCACCCACGACAGACGGGCAGGCAGGGCGCTGTGAGGATCTGGCTGTGTCCACTCACCCACGGGAGACGGGTAGGCAAGGCGCACTGTGGATCTGGCAGTGTCCATCACCCACGACAGACGGGCAGGCAGGGCGCAGTGCGGATCTGGCTGTGTCCACTCACCCACGGGAGACGGGTAGGCAAGGCGCACTGTGGATCTGGCTGTGTCCATCACCAACGACAGACGGGCAGGAAGGGCGCAGTCCGGATCTGGCTATGTCCACTCACCCACGGGAGACGGGCAGGAAGGGCGCAGTTGGGATCTGGCTGTGTCCACTCACCCACGGCAGACGGGCATGCAGGGCGCAGTGCGGATCTGGCTTTGTCCACTCACCCACGGGAGACGGGCAAGCAAGGCGCAGTGTGGATCTGGCTCTGTCCACTCACCCACGGGAGAAGGGCAGAGAGGGTGCTGTGTGGATCTGGCTATGTCCACTGACCCACGGCAGACGGACAGGCAGGGCGCAGCGCGGATCTGGCTGTGTCCACTCACCCACGGCAGACCGGCAGGCAGGGACAGTGCGGATCTGGCTGTGTCCACGCACCCACAGCAGGCGGTCAGCCAGGGCGCAGTTCGGATCTGGCTGTGTCCACTCACCCACGGCAGGCGGTCAGGCAGGGTGCAGTGCGGATCTGGCTGTGTCCACTCACCCACGGGAGACGGGCAGGCAAGGTGCAGTGCGGATCTGGCTGTGTCCACTCACCCACGGGAGACGGGCAGGCAGGGCGCAGTTCGGATCTGGCTGTGTCCACTCACCCACGGGAGACTGGCAGGCAGGGCGCAGTGCGATTTTGGCTGTGTCCACTCACCCACGGGAGACGGGCAGGCATGGCGCAGTGCCTATCTGGCTGTGTCCACTCGCCCATGGGAGACGGGCAGGCAGGGCGCAGTGCGGATCTGGCTGTGTCCACTCACCCAAGGGAGACGGGCAGGCAGGGCGCAGTGCGGATCTGGCTGTGTCCACTCACCCACGGCAGACGGGCAGGCAGGGTGCAGTGTGGATCTGGCTGTGTCCACTCACCCACGGGAGACGGGCAGGTAAGTCGCAGTGTGGATCTGGCTGTGTCCACTCACCCACGGGAGACGGGCAGAAAGGGCGCTGTGTGGATCTGGCTATGTCCACTGACCCACGGCACACGGGAAGGCAGGGCGCAGTGCGGATCTGGCTGTGTCCAATCACCAACGGCAGACGGGCAGGCAGGGCGCAGTGCGGATCTGGCTGTGTCCACTCACCCACGGCAGACGGTCAGGCAGGGCGCAGTGCGGATATGGCTGTGTCCACTCACCCACGGGAGACGGGCTGGCAAGGCGCACTGAGGATCTGGCTGTGTCCACTCACACATGGCAGACAAGCATGCAGGGCGCAGTGCGGATCTGGCTGTGTCCACTCACCCACGGGAGGCGGGCAAAGAGGGTGCTGTGTGGATCTGGCTATGTCCACTGACCCACGGCAGACGGGCAGGCAGGGCGCAGTGCGGATATGTCTGTGTCCCCTCACCCACGGCAGACGGTCAGGCAGGGCGCAGTGCGGATCTGGCTGTGTCCACTCACCCATGGGAGACGGGCAGGCAAGGCGCAGTGTGGATCTGGCTGTGTCCACTCACCCATGGGAGACGGGCATCGAGTGTGCTGTGTGGATCTGGCTATGTCCAATGACCCACGGCACACAGGAAGGCAGGGCGCAGTGCGGATCTGGCTGTGTCCACTCACCAACGGCAGGCGGTCAGGCAGGGCGCAGTGTGGATCTGGCTGTGTCCACGCACCCACAGCAGGCGGTCAGCCAGGGCGCAGTTCGGATCTGGCTGTGTCCACTGACCCACGGCAGACGGGCAGGCAGGGCGCAGTACGGATCTAGCTGTGTCCACTCACCCACGGCAGGCGGTCAGGCAGGGCGCAGTGAGGATCTGGCTGCGTCCACTCACCCACGGCTGGCGGTCAGGCAGGGCACAGTGTGGATCTGGCTGTGTCCACTCACCCACGGCAGACGGTCAGGCAGGGCCCAGTACGGAGCCGGCTGAGTACACTCACCCACGGCAGGCGGTCAGGCAGGGTGCAGTGTGGATCTGGCTGTGTCCACTCACCTACGGGAGACGGGCAGGCAGGGCGCAGTGCGGATCTGGCTGTGTCCACTCACCCACGGGAGATGGGCAGAGACGGTGCTGTGTGGATCTGGCTATGTCCACTGACCCACGGCAGACGGGAAGGCAGGGCGCAGTACGGATCTGGCTGTGTCCACTCACCCACGGCAGGCGGTCAGGAAGGGCGCAGTACGGATCTGGCTGTGTCCACTCACCCACGGCAGGCGGTCAGGCAGGGTGCAGTGCGGATCTGGCTGTGTCCACTCACCCACGGGAGACGGGCAGGCAGGGCGCAGTTCGGATCTGGCTGTGTCCACTCACCCACGGGAGACTGGCAGGCAGGGCGCAGTGCGATTTTGGCTGTGTCCACTCACAAACGGGAGACGGGCAGGCATGGCGCAGTGCCTATCTGGCTGTGTCCACTCGCCCATGGGAGACGGGCAGGCAGGGCGCAGTGCGGATCTGGCTGTGTCCACTCACCCACGGGAGACGGGCAGGCAGGGCGCAGTGCGGATCTGGCTGTGTCCACTCACCCACGGCAAACTGGCAGGCAGGGCGCAGTGTGGATCTGGCTGTGTCCACTCACCCACGGGAGACGGGCAGGTAAGTCGCAGTGTGGATCTGGCTGTGTCCACTCACCCACGGGAGACGGGCAGAAAGGGCGCTGTGTGGATCTGGCTATGTCCACTGACCCACGGCACACGGGAAGGCAGGGCGCAGTGCGGATCTGGCTGTGTCCAATCACCAACGGCAGACGGGCAGGCAGGGCCCAGTGCGGATCTGGCTGTGTCCACTCACCCACGGCAGACGGTCAGGCAGGGCGCAGTGCGGATATGGCTGTGTCCACTCACCCACGGGAGACGGGCTGGCATGGCGCACTGAGGATCTGGCTGTGTCCACTCACACACGGCAGACAAGCACGCAGGGCGCAGTGCGGATCTGGCTGTGTCCACTCACCCACGGGAGGCGGGCAAAGAGGGTGCTGTGTGGATCTGGCTATGTCCACTGACCCACGGCAGACGGGCAGGCAGGGCGCAGTGCGGATATGTCTGTGTCCCCTCACCCACGGCAGACGGTCAGGCAGGGCGCAGTGCGGATCTGGCTGTGTCCACTCACCCACAGCAGACGGGCAGGCAGCGCGCAGTGCGGATATGGCTGTGTCCACTCGCCCACGGGAGACGGGCAGGCAGGGCGCAGTGCGGATCTGGCTGTGTCTACTCACCCACGGCAGGCGGTCAGGCAGGGCGCAGTGTGGATCTGGCTGTGTCCACTCACCCACGGCTGACGGTCAGGCAAGGCGCAGTGCGGATCTGGCTGTGTCCACTCACCCACGGCAGGCGGTCAGGCAGGGCGCAGTGTGGATCCGGCTGTGTCCACGCACCCACAGCAGGCGGTCAGGCAGGGCGCAGTGCGGATCTGGCTGTGTCCACTCACCCACGGCAGGTGGTCAGGCAGGGCGTAGTGCGGATCTGGCTGTGTCCACTCACCCACGGCAGGCGGGCAGGCAGGGCGCAGTGTGGATCTGGCTGTGTCCACTCACCAACGGCAGACAGTCAGGCAGGGCGCAGTGCGGATCTGCCTGTGTCCACTCACCCACGGCAGACGGGTAGGCAGGGCGCAGTGCGGATCTGGCTGTGTCCACTCGCCCACGGGAGACGGGCAGGCAGGGCGCAGTTCGGATCTGGCTGTGTCCACTCACCCACGGCAGGCGGTCAGGCAGGGCGCAGTGCGGATCTGGCTGTGTCCACTCATTCACGGCAGACGGTCAGGCAGGGCACAGTGCGGATCTGGCTGTGTCCACTCACCCACGGCAGGCGGTCAGGCAGGGCGCAGTGCGGATCTGGCTGTGTCCACGCACCCACAGCAAGTGGTCAGCCAGGGCGCAGTGCGGATATCGCTGTGTCCACTCACCCACGGCAGACGGTCAAGCAGGGCGCAGTACGGATCTGGCTGTGTCCACTCACCCACGGCAGATGGGCAGGCAGGGCGCAGTGCGGATCTGGCTGTGTCCACTCACCCACGGCAGACGGTCAGGCAGGGCGCAGTGCGGATCTGGCTGTGTCCACTCACCCACGGAAGCCGGGCAGGCAGGGCGCAGTGCGGATCTGGCTATGTCCACTCGCCCACGGGAGACGGACAGGCAGGGCGCAGTGCGGATCTGGCTGTGTCCACTCACCCACGGCAGGCGGTCAGGCAGGGCGCAGTGCAGATCTCGCTGTGTCCACTCACCCACGGGAGACGGGCAGAGACGGTGCTGTGTGGATCTGGCTATGTCCAATGACCCACGGCAGACGGGCAGGCAGGGCGCAGTACGGAGCTGGCTGAGTCCACTCACCCACGGCAGGCGGTCAGGCAGGGTGCAGTGTGGATCTGGCTGTGACCACTCACCCACGGGAGACGGGCAGGCAGGGCGCAGTGCGGATCTGGCTGTGTACACTCACCCACAGGAGACGGGCAGGCAGGGCGCAGTGCGGATCTGGCTGTGTCCACTCGCCCACTAGAGATGGGCAGGCAGTGCGCAGTGCGGATCCGGCTGTGTCCACTCACCCACGGGAGATGGGCAGAGACGGTGCTGTGTGGATCTGGCTATGTCCACTGACCCACGGCAGACGGGAAGGCAGGGCGCAGTACGGATCTGGCTGTGTCCACTCACCCACGGCAGGCGGTTAGGCAGGGCGCAGTACGGATCTGGCTGTGTCCACTCACCCACGGCAGACGGGCAGGAGGGCGCAGTACGGATCTGGCTGTGTCCACTCACCCACGGGAGACGGGCAAGCAGGGCGCAGTGCGGATCTGGCTGTGTCCACTCACCCACGGGAGATGGGCAGGCAGGGCGCAGTGCAGATCTGGCTGTGTCCACTCACCCACGGGAGACGGGCAGGCAGGGCGCAGTGCGGATTTGGCTGTGTCCACTCACCCACGGGAGACGGGCAGGCAGGGCGCAGTGCGTATCTGGCTGTTTCCACTCGCCCACGGGAGACGGGCAGGCAGGGCGCAGTGCGGATCTGGCCGTGTCCACTCACCCACGGGAGACCGGCAGGCAGGGCGCAGTGCGGATCTTGCTGTGTCCACTCACCCACGGGAGACGGGCAGAGACGGTGCTGTGTGGATCTGGCTATGTCCACTGACCCACGGCAGACGGGCAGGCAGGGCCCAGTACGGAGCTGGCTGAGTCCACTCACCCACGGCAGGCGGTCAGGCAGGGTGCAGTGTGGATATGGCTGTGTCCACTCACCTACGGGAGACGGGCAGGCAGGGCGCAGTGCGGATCTGGCTGTGTCCACTCACCCACGGGAGACGGGCAGGCAGGGCGCAGTGCGGATCTGGCTGTGTCCACTCGCCTACGGGAGACGGGCAGGCAGGGCGCAGTGCGGATCTGGCTGTGTCCACTCGCCCACGGGAGACGGGCAGGCAGGGCGCAGTGCGGATCTGGCTGTGTCCACTCGCCCACGGGAGACGGGCAGGCAGGGCGCAGTGCGGATCTGGCTGTGTCCACTCGCCCACGGGAGACGGGCAGGCAGGGCGCAGTGCGGATCTGGCTGTGTACACTCGCCCACGGGAGACGGGCAAGCAGGGCGCAGTGCGGATCCGGCTGTGTCCACTCACCCACGGGAGATGGGCAGAGACGGTGCTGTGTGGATCTGGCTATGTCCACTGACACACGGCAGACGGGAAGGCAGGGCGCAGTACGGATATGGCTGTGTCCACTCACCCACGGCAGGCGGTCAGGCAGGGCACAGTACGGATCTGGCTGTGTCCACTCACCCACGGCAGGCGGTCAGGCAGGGTGCAGTGCGGATCTGGCTGTGTCCACTCACCCACGGGAGACGGGCAGGCAGGGCGCAGTGCGGATCTGGCTGTGTCCACTCACCCACGGGAGACGGGCAGGCAGGGCGCAGTGCGATTTTGGCTGTGTCCACTCACCCACGGGAGACGGGCAGGCAGGGCGCAGTGCCTATCTGGCTGTGCCCCTCGCCCATGGGAGACGGGCAGGCAGGGCGCAGTGTGGATCTGGCTGTGTCCACTCACCCACGGGAGACGGGCAGGCAGGGCGCAGTGCGGATCTGGCTGTGTCCACTCACCCACGGGAGACGGGCAGGCAGGGCGCAGTGCGGATCCGGCTGTGTCCACTCACCCACGGGAGATGGGTAGAGACGGTGCTGTGTGGATCTGGCTATGTCCACTGACCCACGGCAGGCCGTCAGGCAGGGGGTAGTGCGGATCTGGCTGTGTCCACTCACCCACGGCAGACGGGAAGGCAGGGCGCAGTGTGGATCTGGCTGTGTCCTCTCACCCACGGCAGATGGTCAGGCAGGGCGCAGTGCGGATCTGGCTGTGTCCACTCACCCACGGCAGGCGGTCAGGCAGGGCGCAGTGTGGATCCGGCTGTGTCCACGCACCCACAGCAGGCGGTCAGGCAGGGCGCAGTGCGGATCTGGCTGTGTCCACTCACCCACGGCAGGTGGTCAGGCAGGGCGTAGTGCGGATCTGGCTGTGTCCACTCACCCACGGCAGGCGGGCAGGCAGGGCGCAGTGTGGATCTGGCTGTGTCCACTCACCAACGGCAGACGGTCAGGCAGGGCGCAGTGCGGATCTGGCTGTGTCCACTCACCCACGGCAGATGGGTAGGCAGGGCGCAGTGTGGATCTGGCTGTGTCCACTCGCCCACGGGAGACGGGCAGGCAGGGCGCAGTTCGGATCTGGCTGTGTCCACTCACCCACGGCAGGCGGTCAGGCAGGGCGCAGTGCGGATCTGGCTGTGTCCACTCATTCACGGCAGACGGTCAGGCAGGGCACAGTGCGGATCTGGCTGTGTCCACTCACACACGGCAGGCGGTCAGGCAGGGCGCAGTGCGGATCTGGCTGTGTCCACGCACCCACAGCAGGCGGTCACCCAGGGCGCAGTGCGGATATCGCTGTGTCCACTTACCCACGGCAGACGGTCAGGCAGGGCGCAGTACGGATCTGGCTGTGTCCACTCACCCACGGCAGATGGGCAGGCAGGGCGCAGTGCGGATCTGGCTGTGTCCACTCACCCACGGCAGACGGTCAGGCAGGGCGCAGTGCGGATCTGGCTGTGTCCACTCACCCACGGCAGACGGGCAGGCAGGGCGCAGTGCGGATCTGGCTGTGTCCACTCGCCCACGGGTGACGGGCAGGCAGGGCGCAGTACGGATCTGGCTGTGTCCACTCACCCACGGCAGGCGGTCAGGCAGGGCGCACTGCGGATATGGCTGTGTCCACTCACCCACGGCAGACGGTCAGGCAGGGCGCAGTGCGGATCTGGCTGTGTCCACTCACCCACGGGCGACGGGCAGGCAGGGCGCAGTGCGGATCTGGCTGTGTCCACTCCCCCACGGGAGACGGGTAGGTAAGGCGCAGTGCGGATCTGGCTGTGTCCACTCACCCACGGGAGACGGGCAGAGACGGTGCTGTGTGGATTTGGCTATGTCCACTGACCCACGGCAGACGGGCGGGCAGGGCGCAGTGCGGATCTGGCTGTGTCCACTCACCCACGGCAGGCGGTCACGGAGGGCGCAGTGCGGATATGGCTGTGTCCACTCACCCACGGCAGGCGGTCAGGCAGGGCGCAGTTTGGATATGGCTGTGTCCACTCACCCACGGCAGACTGTCAGGCAGGGGGCAGTGCGGATCTGGCTGTGTCCACTCACCCACGGGAGACGGGCAGGCAGGGCGCAGTGCGGATCTGGCTGTGTCCACTCACCCACGCGAGACGGGCAGGCAAGGCGCAGTGCGGATCTGGCTGTGTCCACTCACCCACTGGAGATGGGCAGGCAGGGCGCAGTGTGGATCTGGCTGTGTCCACTCGCCCACGGGCGACGGGCAGGCAGGGTGCAGTGCGGATTTGGCTGTGTCCACTCACCCACGGCAGGCGGTCAGGCAGGGCGCAGTGCGGATCTGGCTGTGTCCAATCACCCACGGCAGACGGTCAGGCAGGGCGCAGTGCGGATCTGGCTGTGTCCACTCACCCACGGCAGGCGGTCAGGCAGGGCGCAGTGCGGATCTGGCTGTGTCCACGCACCGAAGGCAGGCGGTCAGCCAGGGCGCAGTGCGGATCTGGCTGTGTCCACTGACCCACGGCAGACAGGCAGGCAGGGCGAAGTGCGGATCTGGCTGTGTCCACTCACCCACGGGAGATGGGCAGGCAGTGCGTAGTGCGGATCTGGCTGTGTCCACTCACCCACGGGAGATGGGCAGGCAGGGAGCATTGCGGATCTGGCTGTGTCCACTCACCCACGGCAGATGGTCAGGCAGGGCGTAGTGCGGATCTGGCTGTGTCCACTCACCCACGGCAGACGGGCAGGCAGGGGGCAGTGCGGATCTGGCTGTGTCCACTCACCCTCGGGAGACGGGCAGGCAGGGCGCAGTGCGGATCCGGCTGTGGCCACTCACCCACAGGAGATGGGCAGAGACGGTGCTGTGTGGATCTGGCTATGTCCACTGACCCACGGCAGACGGGCAGGCAGGGCGCAGTGCGGATCTGGCTGTGTCCACTCATCCACGGCAGGCGGTCAGGTAGGGCGTAGTGCGGATCTGGCTGTGTCCACTCACCCACGGCAGACGGGCAGGCAGGGCGCAGTGCGGATCCGGCTGTGTCCACTCACCCACGGGAGATGGGCAGAGACGGTGCTGTGTGGATCTGGCTATGTCCACTGACCGACGGCAGACGGGCAGGCAGGGTGCAGTACGGATCTGGCTGTGTCCACTCACCCACGGCAGGCGGTCAGGCAGGGTGCAGTGCGGATCTGGCTGTGTCCACTCACCCACGGGAGACGGGCAGGCAGGGCACAGTGCGGATCTGGCTGTGTCCACTCACCCACGGGAGACGGGCAGGCAGGGCGCAGTGCGGATCTGGCTGTGTCCACTCACCCACGGGAGACGGGCAGGCAGGGCGCAGTGCGATTTTGGCTGTGTCCACTCACCCACGGGAGACGGGCAGGCAGGGTGCAGTGCGTATCTGGCTGTGTCCACTCGCCCATGGGAGACGGGCAGGCATGGCGCAGTGTGGATCTGGCTGTGTACACTCACCCACGGGAGAAGGGCAGGCAGGGCGCAGTGCGGATCTGGCTGTGTCCACTCACCCACGGCAGGCGGTCAGGCAGGTCGTAGTGCGGATCTGTCTGTGTCCACTCACCCACGGCAGATGGGCAGGCAGGGCGCAGTGCGGATCTGGCTGTGTCCACTCACCCACGGCAGACGGGAAGGCAGGGCGCAGTGTGGATCTGGCTGTGTCCTCTCACCCACGGCAGACGGTCAGGCAGGGCGCAGTGCGGATTTGGCTGTGTCCACTCACCCACAGCAGACGGGCAGGCAGTGCGCAGTGCGGATATGGCTGTGTCCACTCGCCCACGGGAGACGGGCAGGCAGGGCGCAGTGCAGATCTGGCTGTGTCTACTCACCCACGGCAGGCGGTCAGGCAGGGCGCAGTGCGGATCTGGCTGTGTCCACTCACCCACGGCTGACGGTCAGGCAGGGCGCAGTGCGGATCTGGCTGTGTCCACTCACCCAAGGCAGGCGGTCAGGCAGGGCGCAGTGTGGATCCGGCTGTGTCCACGCACCCACAGCAGGCAGTCAGCCAGGGCGCAGTGCGGATCTGGCTGTGTCCACTCACCCACGGCAGGTGGTCAGGCAGGGCGTAGTGCGGATCTGGCTGTGTCCACTCACCCACGGCAGACGGGCAGGCAGGGCGCAGTGTGGATCTGGCTGTGTCCACTCACCCACGGGAGACGGGCAGGCAGGGCGCAGTGCGATTTTGGCTGTGTCCACTCACCCACGGGAGACGGGCAGGCAGGGTGCAGTGCGTATCTGGCTGTGTCCACTCGCCCATGCGAGACGGGCAGGCATGGCGCAATGTGGATCTGGCTGTGTACAGTCACCCACGGGAGACGGGCAGGCAGGGCGCAGTGCGGATCTGGCCGTGTCCACTCAACCACGGGAGACCGGCAGGCAGGGCGCAGTGCGGATCTGGCTGTGTCCACTCACCCATGGGAGACGGGCAGGCAGGGCGCAGTGCGGATCCGGCTGTGTCCACTCACCCACGGGAGATGGGCAGAGACGGTGCTGTGCGGATCTGGCTATGTCCACTGACCCACGGCAGACGGGCAGGCAGGGCGCAGTACGGATCTGGCCGTGTCCACTCACCCACGGCAGGCGGTCAGGCAGGGCGCAGTGCGGATCTGGCCGTGTCCACTCACCCACGGCAGGCGGTCAGGCAGGGCGTAGTGCGGATCTGGCTGTGTCCACTCACCCACGGCAGGTGGTCAGGCAGGGCGCAGTGCGGATCTGGCTGTGTCCACGCACCCACTGCAGGCGGTCAGCCAGGGCGCAGTGCGGATCTGGCTGTGTCCACTCACCCACGGCAGGCGGTCAGGAAAGGCCAGTACGGATATGGCTGTGTCCACTCACCCACGGCAGACGGTCAGGCAGGGCGCAGTGCATATCTGGCTGTGTCCACACACCCACGGGAGACGGGCAGGCAGGGCGCAATGCGGATCTGGCTGTGTCCACTCACCCACGGGAGACGGGCAGGCAAGGCGCAGTGCGGATCTTGTGTGTGCACTCACCCACGGGAGACGGGCAGAGACGGTGCTGTGTGGATCTGGCTATGTCCACTGACCCACGGCAGACGGGCGGGCAGGGCGCAGTACGGATCTGGCTGTGTCCACTCACCCACGGCAGGCGGTCAGGCAGGGTGCAGTGCGGATCTGGCTGTGTCCAATCACCCACGGGAGACGGGCAGGCAGGGCGCAGTGCGGATCTGGCTGTGTCCACTCACCCACGGGAGACGGGCAGGCAGGGCGCAGTGCGGATCTGGCTGTGTCCACTCACCCACGGGAGACGGGCAGGCAAGGCGCAGTGCGGATCTGGCTGTGTCCACTCACCCACGGGAGATGGGCAGGCAGGGCGCAGTGTGGATTTGGCTGTGTCCACTCGCCCACGGGAGACGGGCCGTCAGGGTGCAGTGCGGATTTGGCTGTGTCCACTCACCCACGGCAGGCGGTCAGGCAGGGCGCATGCGGATCTGGCTGTGTCCACTCACCCACGGCAGACGGTCAGGCAGGGCGCAGTGCGGATCTGGCTGTGTCCACTCACCCACGGGAGACGGGCAGGCAGGGCGCAGTGCGGATCTGGCTGTGTCCACTCACCCACGGGAGACGGGCAGGCAGGGCGCAGTGCGGATCCGGCTGTGTCCACTCACCCACGGGAGATGGGCAGAGACTGTGCTGTGTGGATCTGGCTATGTCCACTGACCCACGGCAGGCGGTCAGGCAGGGCGTAGTGCGGATCTGGCTGTGTCCACTCGCCCACAGGAGACGGGCAGGCAGGGCGCAGTGTGGATCTGGCTGTGTCCACTCACCCACGGCAGGCGGTCAGGCAGGGCGCAGTGCGGATCTGGCTGTGTCCACTCACCCTCGGCAGACGGTCAGGCAGGGCGCAGTGCGGATCTGGCTGTGTCCACTCGCCCACAGGAGACGGGCAGGCAGGGCGCAGTGTGGATCTGGCTGTGTCCACTCACCCACGGCAGGCGGTCAGGCAGGGCGCAGTGTGGATCTGGCTGTGTCCACTCACCCACGGCAGACGGTAAGGCAGGGCGCAGTGCGGATCTGGCTGTGTCCACTCACCAACGGCAGGCGGTCAGGCAGGGCGCAGTGTGGATCTGGCTGTGTACACGCACCCACAGCAGGCGGTCAGCCAGGGTGCAGTGCGGATCTGGCTGTGTCCACTGACCCACGGCAGACGGGTAGGCAGGGCGCAGTACGGATCTAGCTGTGTCCACTCACCCACGGCAGGCGGTCAGGCAGGGCGCAGTTCGGATCTGGCTGTGTCCACTCACCCACGGCAGGCGGTCAGGCCGGGCGTAGTGCGGATCTGGCTGTGTCCACTCACCCAAGGGAGATGGGCAGAGACGGTGCTGTGTGGATCTGGCTGTGTCCACTGACCCACGGCAGACGGGAAGGCAGGGCGCAGTACGGATCTGGCTGTGTCCACTCACCCACGGCAGGCGGTCAGGCAGGGCGCAGTACGGATCTGGCTGTGTCCACTCACCCACGGCAGACGGGCAGGCAGGGCACAGTACGGATCTGGCTGTGTCCACTCACCCACGGCAGGCGGTCAGGCAGGGTGCAGTGCGGATTTGGCTGTGTCCACTCACCCACGGGAGACGGGCAGGCAGGGCGCAGTGCGGATGCGGCTGTGTCCACTCACCCACGGGAGATGGGCAGAGACGGTGCTGTGTGGATCTGGCTATGTCCACTGACCCACGGCAGACGGACAGGCAGGGCGCAGTACGGATCTGGCTGTGTCCACTCACCCACGGCAGGCGGTCAGGCAGGGCGCAGTGCGGATCTGGCCGTGTCCACTCACCCACGGCAGGCGGTCAGGCAGGGCGTAGTGCGGATCTGGCTGTGTCCACTCACCCACGGCAGGCGGTCAGGCAGGGCGCAGTGCGGATCTGGCTGTGTCCACGCACCCACAGCATGCGGTCAGCCAGGGCGCAGTGCGGATCTGGCTGTGTCCACTCACCCACGGCAGGCGGTCAGGCAGGGCCAGTACGGATATGGCTGTGTCCACTCGCCCACGGGAGACGGGCAGGCAGGGCGCAGTGCTGATCTGTCTGTGTCCACTCACCCACGGGAGACGGGCAGGCAGGGCGCAGTGCGCATCTGGCTGTGTCCACTCGCCCACGGCGTACGGGCAGGCAGTGCGCAGTGCGGATCTGGCTGTGTCCACTCACTGACGGGAGACGAGCAGGCAAGGCGGAGTGCGGATCTGGCTGTGTCCGCTCACCCACGGGAGACGGGCAGGCAGGGCGCATTGCGGATCTGCCTGTGTCCACTCACTGACGGGAGACGGGCAGGCAAGGCGCAGTGCGGACCTGGCTGTGTCCGCTCACCCACGGGAGACGGGCAGGCAGGGCGCAGTGCGGATCTGCCTGTGTCCACTCACTGAAGGGAGACGGGCAGGCAAGGCGCAGTGCGGATCTGGCTGTGTCCACTCACCCACGGGAGACGGGCAGGCAGGGCGCAGTGCGGATCTGGCTGTGTCCACTCACCCACGGGAGACGGGCAGGCAGGGCGCAGTGCGGATCTGGCTGTGTCCCCTCACCCAGGGGAGACAGGCAGGTAAGGCGCAGTGTGGATCTGGCTGTGTCCACTCACCCACGGGAGACGGGCAGAGAGGGTGCTGTGTGGATATGGCTATGTCCACTAACCCACGGCAGACGGGCAGGCAGGGCGCAGTGCGGATCTGGCTGTGTCCACTCACCCACGGCAGACTGGCAGGCAGGGCGCAGTGCGGATCTGGCTGTGTCCACTCGCCCACGGCAGACGGGCAGGCATGGCGCAGTGTGGATCTGGCTGTGTCCACTCACCCACGGCAGACGGTCAGGCAGGGCGCAGTGTGGATCTGGTTGTGTCCACTCGCCCACGGCAGACGGGCAGGCAGGGCGCAGTGCGGATCTGGCTGTGTTCACTCACCCACGGGAGACGGGCAGGCAGGGCACAGTGCGGATCTGGCTGTGTCCACTCACCCAAGGCAGGCGGTCAGGCAGGGCGCAGTGCGGATCTGGCTGTGTCCACGCACCCACAGCAGGCGGTCAGCCAGGGCGCAGTGCGGATATCGCTGTGTCCACTCACCCACGGCAGACGGTCAGGCAGGGCGCAGTGCGGATCTGGCTGTGTCCACTCACCCATGGGAGACGGGCAGGCAAGGCGCAGTGTGGATCTGGCTGTGTCCACTCACCCATGGGAGACGGGCATAGAGTGTGCTGTGTGGATCTGGCTATGTCCAATGACCCACGGCACACGGGAAGGCAGGGCGCAGTGCGGATCTGGCTTTGTCCAATCACCCACGGCAGACGGGCAGGCAGGGCGCAGTGCGGATCTGGCTGTGTCCACTCACCCACGGCAGACGGTCAGGCAGGGCGCAGTGCCGATATGGCTGTGTCCACTCACCCACGGGAGACGGGCTGGCAAGGCGCATTGAGGATCTGGCTGTGTCCACTCACACACGGCATACAAGCACGCAGGGCGCAGTGCGGATCTGGCTGTGTCCACTCACCCACGGGAGACAGGCAGAGAGGGTGCCGTGTGGATCTGGATATGTCCACTGACCCACGGCAGACAGGTAGGCAGGGCGCAGTGAGGATCTGGCTGTGTCCACTCACCCACGGGAGACGGGTAGGCAAGGCGCACTGTGGATCTGGCTGTGTCCACTCACCCACGACAGACGGGCAGGCAGGGCGCAGTGAGGATCTGGCTGTTTCCACTCACCCACGGGAGACGGGTAGGCAAGGCGCACTGTGGATCTGGCAGTGTCCATCACCCACGACAGACGGGCAGGCAGGGCGCAGTGCGGATCTGGCTGTGTCCACTCACCCACGGGAGACGGGTAGGCAAGGCGCACTGTGGATCTGGCTGTGTACATCACCAACGACAGACGGGCAGGAAGGGCGCAGTCCGGATCTGGCTATGTCCACTCACCCACGGGAGACGGGCAGGAAGGGCGCAGTTGGGATCTGGCTGTGTCCACTCACCCACGGCAGACGGGCATGCAGGGCGCAGTGCGGATCTGGCTTTGTCCACTCACCCACGGGAGACGGGCAGGCAAGGCGCAGTGTGGATCTGGCTCTGTCCACTCACCCACGGGAGAAGGGCAGAGAGGGTGCTGTGTGGATCTGGCTATGTCCACTGACCCACGGCAGACGGACAGGCAGGGCGCAGCGCGGATCTGGCTGTGTCCACTCACCCACGACAGACGGGCAGGCAGGGCGCAGTGCGGATCTGGCTGTGTCCAATCCCCCACGGCAGACTGGCAGGCAGGGCGCAGGAAGGATCTGGCTGTGTCCACTCACCCACGGCAGACGGGCAGGCAGGGCACAGTGCGGATCTGGCTGTGTCCACTCACCCACGGCAGACGGGCAGACAGTGCACAATGCGGATCTGGCTGTGTACACTCACCCACGGGAGACGGGCAGGCAGGGCGCAGTGCGGATCTGGCTGTGTCCACTCACCCAGGGTAGACGGGCAGGCAGGGCGCAGTGCAGATCTGGCTGTGTCCACTCACCCACGGCAGGTGGTCAGGCAGGGCGCAGTGCGGATCTGGCTGTGTCCACTCACCCACGGCAGACGGTCAGGCGGGGCGCAGTGCGGTTATGGCTGTTTCCACTCACCCACGGGAGACGGGAAGGCAAGGCGCAGTGCGGATCTGGCTGTGTCCACTCACCCACGGCAGACGGGCAGGCAGGGCTCAGTGCCCATCTGGCTGTGTCCACTCACCCACGGCAGACGGGCAGGCAGGGCGCAGTGCGGATCTTGTGTGTGCACTCACCCACGGGAGACGGGCAGAGGCTGTGCTGTGTGGATCTGGCTATATCCACTGCCCCACGGCAGACGTGCGGGCAGGGCGCATTACGGATCTGGCTGTGTCCACTAACCCACGGCAGGCGGTCAGGCAGGGAGCAGTGCGGATCTGGCTGTGTCCACTCACCCACGGGAGACGGGCAGGCAGGGCGCAGTGCGGATCTGGCTGTGTGCACTCACCCACGGGAGACGGGCAGGCAGGGCGCAGTGCGGATCTGGCTGTGTCCACTCACCCACGGGAGACGGGCAGGCAGGGCGCAGTTCGGATCTGGCTGTGTCCACTCACACACGGGAGACTGGCAGGCAGGGCGCAGTGCGATTTTGGCTGTGTCCACTCACCCACGGGAGACGGGCCGGCATGGCGCAGTGCCTATCTGGCTGTGTCCACTCGCCCATGGGAGACGGGCAGGCAGGGCGCAGTGCGGATCTGGCTGTGTCCACTCACCCACGGGAGACGGGCAGGCAGGGAGCAGTGCGGATCTGGCTGTGTCCACTCACCCACGGCAGACGGGAAGGCAGGGCGCAGTGTGGATCTGGCTGTGTCCACTCACCCACGGGAGACGGGCAGGTAAGTCGCAGTGTGGATCTTGCTGTGTCCACTCACCCACGGGAGACGGGCAAAAAGGGCGCTGTGTGGATCTGGCTATGTCCACTGACCCACGGCACACGGGAAGGCAGGGCGCAGTGCGGATCTGGCTGTGTCCAATCACCAACGGCAGACGGGCAGGCAGGGCGCAGTGCGGATCTGGCTGTGTCCACTCACCCACGGCAGACGGTCAGGCAGGGCGCAGTGCGGATATGGCTGTGTCCACTCACCCAAGGGAGACGGGCTGGCAAGGCGCATTGAGGATCTGGCTGTGTCCACTCACACACGGCATACAAGCACGCAGGGCGCAGTGCGGATCTGGCTGTGTCCACTCACCCACGGGAGACAGGCAGAGAGGGTGCCGTGTGGATCTGGCTATGTCCACTGACCCACGGCAGACAGGTAGGCAGGGCGCAGTGAGGATCTGGCTGTGTCCACTCACCCACGGGAGACGGGTAGGCAAGGCGCACTGTGGATCTGGCTGTGTCCACTCACCCACGACAGACGGGCAGGCAGGGCGCAGTGAGGATCTGGCTGTGTCCACTCACCCACGGGAGACGGGTAGGCAAGGCGCACTGTGGATCTGGCAGTGTCCATCACCCACGACAGACGGGCAGGCAGGGCGCAGTGCGGATCTGGCTGTGTCCACTCACCCACGGGAGACGGGTAGGCAAGGCGCACTGTGGATCTGGCTGTGTACATCACCAACGACAGACGGGCAGGAAGGGCGCAGTCCGGATCTGGCTATGTCCATTCACCCACGGGAGACGGGCAGGAAGGGCGCAGTTGGGATCTGGCTGTGTCCACTCACCCACGACAGACGGGCATGCAGGGCGCAGTGAGGATCTGGCTTTGTCCACTCACCCACGGGAGACGGGCAGGCAAGGCGCAGTGTGGATCTGGCTCTGTCCACTCACCCACGGGAGAAGGGCAGAGAGGGTGCTGTGTGGATCTGGCTATGTCCACTGACCCACGGCAGACGGACAGGCAGGGCGCAGCGCGGATCTGGCTGTGTCCACTCACCCACGACAGACGGGCAGGCAGGGCGTAGTGCGGATCTGGGTGTGTCCACTCACCCACGGCAGACGGGCAGGCAGGGCGCAGTGCGGATCTGGCTGTGTCCACTCACCCACGGGAGACGGGCAGGCAGGGCGCAGTGCGGATCCGGCTGTGTCCACTCACCCACAGGAGATGGGCAGAGACGGTGCTGTGTGGATCTGGCTATGTCCACTGACCCACGGCAGACGGGCAGCCAGGGCGCAGTACGGATCTGGCTGTGTCCACTCACCCACGGCAGGCGGTCAGGCAGGGCGCAGTGCGGATCTTGCTGTGTCCACTCACCCACAGCAGGCGGTCAGCCAGGGCGCAGTGCGGATCTGGCTGTGTCCACTCACCCACGGCAGGTGGTCAGGCAGGGCGTAGTGCGGATCTGGCTGTGTCCACTCACCCACGGCAGACGGGCAGGCAGGGCGCAGTGTGGATCTGGCTGTGTCCACTCACCCACGGCAGACGGTCAGGCAGGGCGCAGTGCGGATCTGGCTGTGTCCACTCACCCACGGCAGACGGGTAGGCAGGGCGCAGTGCGGATCTGGCTGTGTCCACTCGCCCACGGGAGACGGGCAGGCAGGGCGCAGTGTGGATCTGGCTGTGTCAACTCACCCACGGCAGGCGGTCAGGCAGGGCGCAGTGCGAATCTGGCTGTGTCCACTCACCCACGGCAGACGGTCAGGCAGGGCGCAGTGCGGATCTGGCTGTGTCCACTCAACAACGGCAGGCGGTCAGGCAGGGCGCAGTGTGGATCTGGCTGTGTCCACGCACCCACAGCAGGCGGTCAGCCAGGGCGCAGTTCGGATCTGGCTGTGTCCACTGACCCACGGCAGACGGGCAGGCAGGGCGCAGTACGGATCTAGCTGTGTCCACTCACCCACGGCAGGCGGTCAGGCAGGGCGCAGTGCGGATCTGCCTGCGTCCACTCACCCACGGCTGGCAGTCAGGCAGGGCACAGTGTGGATCTGGCTGTGTCCACTCACCCACGGCAGACGGTCAGGCAGGGCCCAGTACGGAGCTGGCTGAGTACACTCACCCACGGCAGGCGGTCAGGCAGGGTGCAGTGTGGATCTGGCTGTGTCCACTCACCTACGGGAGACGGGCAGGCAGGGCGCAGTGCGGATCTGGCTGTGTCCACTCACCCACGGGAGATGGGCAGAGACGGTGCTGTGTGGATCTGGCTATGTCCACTGACCCACGGCAGACGGGAAGGCAGGGCGCAGTACGGATCTGGCTTTGTCCACTCACCCACGGCAGGCGGTCAGGATGGGCGCAGTACGGATCTGGCTGTGTCCACTCACCCACGGCAGGCGGTCAGGCAGGGTGCAGTGCGGATCTGGCTGTGACCACTAACCCACGGGAGATGGGCAGGCAAGGCGCAGTGCAGATCTGGCTGTGTCCACTCACCCACGGGAGACGGGCAGGCAGGGCGCAGTTCGGATCTGGCTGTGTCCACTCACCCACGGGAGACTGGCAGGCAGGGCGCAGTGCGATTTTGGCTGTGTCCACTCACCCACGGGAGACGGGCAGGCATGGCGCAGTGCCTATCTGGCTGTGTCCACTCGCCCATGGGAGACGGGCAGGCAGGGCGCAGTGCGGATCTGGCTGTGTCCACTCACCCACGGGAGACGGGCAGGCAGGGCGCAGTGCGGATCTGGCTGTGTCCACTCACCCACGGCAGACGGGCAGGCAGGGCGCAGTGTGGATCTGGCTGTGTCCACTCACCCACGGGAGACGGGCAGAAAGGGCGCTGTGTGGATCTGGCTATGTCCACTGACCCACGGCACAGGGGAAGGCAGGGCGCTGTGCGGATCTGGCTGTGTCCAATCACCAACGGCAGACGGGCAGGCAGGGCGCAGTGCGGATCTGGCTGTGTCCACTCACCCACGGCAGATGGTCAGGCAGGGCGCAGTGCGGATATGGCTGTGTCCACTCACCCACCGGAGACGGGCTGGCAAGGCGCACTGAGGATCTGGTTGTGTCCACTCACACACGGCAGACAAGCACGCAGGGCGCAGTGCGGATCTGGCTGTGTCCACTCACCCACGGGAGGCGGGCAGAGAGGGTGCTGTGTGGATCTGGCTATGTCCACTGACCCACGGCAGACGGGCAGGCAGGGCGCAGTGCGGATATGTCTGTGTCCCCTCACCCACGGCAGACGGTCAGGCAGGGCGCAGTGCGGATCTGGCTGTGTCCACTCACCCATGGGAGACGGGGAGGCAAGGCGCAGTGTGGATCTGGCTGTGTCCACTCACCCATGGGAGACGGGCATAGAGTGTGCTGTGTGGTTCTGGCTATGTCCAATGACCCACGGCACACGGGAAGGCAGGGCGCAGTGCGGATCTGGCTGTGTCCAATCACCCACGGCAGACGGGCAGGCAGGGCGCAGTGCGGATCTGGCTGTGTCCACTCACCCACGGCAGACGGTCAGGCAGGGCGCAGTGCCGATATGGCTGTGTCCACTCACCCACGGGAGACGGGCTGGCAAGGCGCATTGAGGATCTGGCTGTGTCCACTCACACACGGCATACAAGCACGCAGGGCGCAGTGCGGATCTGGCTGTGTCCACTCACCCACTGGAGACAGGCAGAGAGGGTGCCGTGTGGATCTGGCTATGTCCACTGACCCACGGCAGACAGGTAGGCAGGGCGCAGTGAGGATCTGGCTGTGTCCACTCACCCACGGGAGACGGGTAGGCAAGGCGCACTGTGGATCTGGCTGTGTCCACTCACCCACGACAGACGGGCAGGCAGGGCGCTGTGAGGATCTGGCTGTGTCCACTCACCCACGGGAGACGGGTAGGCAAGGCGCACTGTGGATCTGGCAGTGTCCATCACCCACGACAGACGGGCAGGCAGGGCGCAGTGCGGATCTGGCTGTGTCCACTCACCCACGGGAGACGGGTAGGCAAGGCGCACTGTGGATCTGGCTGTGTCCATCACCAACGACAGACGGGCAGGAAGGGCGCAGTCCGGATCTGGCTATGTCCACTCACCCACGGGAGACGGGCAGGAAGGGCGCAGTTGGGATCTGGCTGTGTCCACTCACCCTCGGCAGACGGGCATGCAGGGCGCAGTGCGGATCTGGCTTTGTCCACTCACCCACGGGAGACGGGCAAGCAAGGCGCAGTGTGGATCTGGCTCTGTCCACTCACCCACGGGAGAAGGGCAGAGAGGGTGCTGTGTGGATCTGGCTATGTCCACTGACACACGGCAGACGGACAGGCAGGGCGCAGCGCGGATCTGGCTGTGTCCACTCACCCACGGCAGACCGGCAGGCAGGGACAGTGCGGATCTGGCTGTGTCCACGCACCCACAGCAGGCGGTCAGCCAGGGCGCAGTTCGGATCTGGCTGTGTCCACTCACCCACGGCAGGCGGTCAGGCAGGGTGCAGTGCGGATCTGGCTGTGTCCACTCACCCACGGGAGACGGGCAGGCAAGGTGCAGTGCGGATCTGGCTGTGTCCACTCACCCACGGGAGACGGGCAGGCAGGGCGCAGTTCGGATCTGGCTGTGTCCACTCACCCACGGGAGACTGGCAGGCAGGGCGCAGTGCGATTTTGGCTGTGTCCACTCACCCACGGGAGACGGGCAGGCATGGCGCAGTGCCTATCTGGCTGTGTCCACTCGCCCATGGGAGACGGGCAGGCAGGGCGCAGTGCGGATCTGGCTGTGTCCACTCACCCAAGGGAGACGGGCAGGCAGGGCGCAGTGCGGATCTGGCTGTGTCCACTCACCCACGGCAGACGGGCAGGCAGGGTGCAGTGTGGATCTGGCTGTATCCACTCACCCACGGGAGACGGGCAGGTAAGTCGCAGTGTGGATCTGGCTGTGTCCACTCACCCACGGGAGACGGGCAGAAAGGGCGCTGTGTGGATCTGGCTATGTCCACTGACCCACGGCACACGGGAAGGCAGGGCGCAGTGCGGATCTGGCTGTGTCCAATCACCAACGGCAGACGGGCAGGCAGGGCGCAGTGCGGATCTGGCTGTGTCCACTCACCCACGGCAGACGGTCAGGCAGGGCGCAGTGCGGATATGGCTGTGTCCACTCACCCACGGGAGACGGGCTGGCAAGGCGCACTGAGGATCTGGCTGTGTCCACTCACACATGGCAGACAAGCATGCAGGGCGCAGTGCGGATCTGGCTGTGTCCACTCACCCACGGGAGGCGGGCAAAGAGGGTGCTTTGTGGATCTGGCTATGTCCACTGACCCACGGCAGACGGGCAGGCAGGGCGCAGTGCGGATATGTCTGTGTCCCCTCACCCACGGCAGACGGTCAGGCAGGGCGCAGTGCGGATCTGGCTGTGTCCACTCACCCATGGGAGACGGGCAGGCAAGGCGCAGTGTGGATCTGGCTGTGTCCACTCACCCATGGGAGACGGGCATCAAGTGTGCTGTGTGGATCTGGCTATGTCCAATGACCCACGGCACACGGGAAGGCAGGGCGCAGTGCGGATCTGGCTGTGTCCACTCACCAACGGCAGGCGGTCAGGCAGGGCGCAGTGTGGATCTGGCTGTGTCCACGCACCCACAGCAGGCGGTCAGCCAGGGCGCAGTTCGGATCTGGCTGTGTCCACTGACCCACGGCAGACGGGCAGGCAGGGCGCAGTACGGATCTAGCTGTGTCCACTCACCCACGGCAGGCGGTCAGGCAGGGCGCAGTGAGGATCTGGCTGCGTCCACTCACCCACGGCTGGCGGTCAGGCAGGGCACAGTGTGGATCTGGCTGTGTCCACTCACCCACGGCAGACGGTCAGGCAGGGCCCAGTACGGAGCTGGCTGAGTACACTCACCCACGGCAGGCGGTCAGGCAGGGTGCAGTGTGGATCTGGCTGTGTCCACTCACCTACGGGAGACTGGCAGGCAGGGCGCAGTGCGGATCTGGCTGTGTCCACTCACCCACGGGAGATGGGCAGAGACGGTGCTGTGTGGATCTGGCTATGTCCACTGACCCACGGCAGACGGGAAGGCAGGGCGCAGTACGGATCTGGCTGTGTCCACTCACCCACGGCAGGCGGTCAGGAAGGGCGCAGTACGGATCTGGCTGTGTCCACTCACCCACGGCAGGCGGTCAGGCAGGGTGCAGTGCGGATCTGGCTGTGTCCACTCACCCACGGGAGACGGGCAGGCAGGGCGCAGTTCGGATCTGGCTGTGTCCACTCACCCACGGGAGACTGGCAGGCAGGGCGCAGTGCGATTTTGGCTGTGTCCACTCACAAACGGGAGACGGGCAGGCATGGCGCAGTGCCTATCTGGCTGTGTCCACTCGCCCATGGGAGACGGGCAGGCAGGGCGCAGTGCGGATCTGGCTGTGTCCACTCACCCACGGGAGACGGGCAGGCAGGGCGCAGTGCGGATCTGGCTGTGTCCACTCACCCACGGCAGACTGGCAGGCAGGGCGCAGTGTGGATCTGGCTGTGTCCACTCACCCACGGGAGACGGGCAGGTAAGTCGCAGTGTGGATCTGGCTGTGTCCACTCACCCACGGGAGACGGGCAGAAAGGGCGCTGTGTGGATCTGGCTATGTCCACTGACCCACGGCACACGGGAAGGCAGGGCGCAGTGCGGATCTGGCTGTGTCCAATCACCAACGGCAGACGGGCAGGCAGGGCCCAGTGCGGATCTGGCTGTGTCCACTCACCCACGGCAGACGGTCAGGCAGGGCGCAGTGCGGATATGGCTGTGTCCACTCACCCACGGGAGACGGGCTGGCATGGCGCACTGAGGATCTGGCTGTGTCCACTCACACACGGCAGACAAGCACGCAGGGCGCAGTGCGGATCTGGCTGTGTCCACTCACCCACGGGAGGCGGGCAAAGAGGATGCTGTGTGGATCTGGCTATGTCCACTGACCCACGGCAGACGGGCAGGCAGGGCGCAGTGCGGATATGTCTGTGTCCCCTCACCCACGGCAGACGGTCAGGCAGGGCGCAGTGCGGATCTGGCTGTGTCCACTCACCCACAGCAGACGGGCAGGCAGCGCGCAGTGCGGATATGGCTGTGTCCACTCGCCCACGGGAGACGGGCAGGCAGGGCGCAGTGCGGATCTGGCTGTGTCTACTCACCCACGGCAGGCGGTCAGGCAGGGCGCAGTGCGGATCTGGCTGTGTCCACTCACCCACGGCTGACGGTCAGGCAAGGCGCAGTGCGGATCTGGCTGTGTCCACTCACCCACGGCAGGCGGTCAGGCAGGGCGCAGTGTGGATCCGGCTGTGTCCACGCACCCACAGCAGGCGGTCAGGCAGGGCGCAGTGCGGATCTGGCTGTGTCCACTCACCCACGGCAGGTGGTCAGGCAGGGCGTAGTGCGGATCTGGCTGTGTCCACTCACCCACGGCAGGCGGGCAGGCAGGGCGCAGTGTGGATCTGGCTGTGTCCACTCACCAACGGCAGACAGTCAGGCAGGGCGCAGTGCGGATCTGCCTGTGTCCACTCACCCACGGCAGACGGGTAGGCAGGGCGCAGTGCGGATCTGGCTGTGTCCACTCGCCCACGGGAGACGGGCAGGCAGGGCGCAGTTCGGATCTGGCTGTGTCCACTCACCCACGGCAGGCGGTCAGGCAGGGCGCAGTGCGGATCTGGCTGTGTCCACTCATTCACGGCAGACGGTCAGGCAGGGCACAGTGCGGATCTGGCTGTGTCCACTCACCCACGGCAGGCGGTCAGGCAGGGCGCAGTGCGGATCTGGCTGTGTCCACGCACCCACAGCAAGTGGTCAGCCAGGGCGCAGTGCGGATATCGCTGTGTCCACTCACCCACGGCAGACGGTCAAGCAGGGCGCAGTACGGATCTGGCTGTGTCCACTCACCCACGGCAGATGGGCAGGCAGGGCGCAGTGCGGATCTGGCTGTGTCCACTCACCCACGGCAGACGGTCAGGCAGGGCGCAGTGCGGATCTGGCTGTGTCCACTCACCCACGGAAGCCGGGCAGGCAGGGC
This sequence comes from Microcebus murinus, assembly GCF_040939455.1. Lineage (NCBI taxonomy): Eukaryota > Metazoa > Chordata > Mammalia > Primates > Cheirogaleidae > Microcebus > Microcebus murinus. Next base: position 29,736,474 of record NC_134125.1, on the reverse strand, counting down.
GCAGTGCGGATCTGGCTGTGTCCACTCGCCCACGGGAGACGGACAGGCAGGGCGCAGTGCGGATCTGGCTGTGTCCAATCACCCACGGCAGGCGGTCAGGCAGGGCGCAGTGCAGATCTCGCTGTGTACACTCACCCACGGGAGACGGGCAGAGACGGTGCTGTGTGGATCTGGCTATGTCCAATGACCCACGGCAGACGGGCAGGCAGGGCGCAGTACGGAGCTGGCTGAGTCCACTCACCCACGGCAGGCTGTCAGGCAGGGTGCAGTGTGGATCTGGCTGTGACCACTCACCCACGGGAGACGGGCAGGCAGGGCGCAGTGCGGATCTGGCTGTGTACACTCACCCACAGGAGACGGGCAGGCAGGGCGCAGTGCGGATCTGGCTGTGTCCACTCACCCACGGGAGACGGGCAGGCAGGGCGCAGTGCGGATTTGGCTGTGTCCACTCACCCACGGGAGACGGGCAGGCAGGGCGCAGTGCGTATCTGGCTGTTTCCACTCGCCCACGGGAGACGGGCAGGCAGGGCGCAGTGCGGATCTGGCCGTGTCCACTCACCCACGGGAGACCGGCAGGCAGGGCGCAGTGCGGATCTTGCTGTGTCCACTCACCCACGGGAGACGGGCAGAGACGGTGCTGTGTGGATCTGGCTATGTCCACTGACCCACGGCAGACGGGCAGGCAGGGCCCAGTACGGAGCTGGCTGAGTCCACTCACCCACGGCAGGCGGTCAGGCAGGGTGCAGTGTGGATATGGCTGTGTCCACTCACCTACGGGAGACGGGCAGGCAGGGCGCAGTGCGGATCTGGCTGTGTCCACTCACCCACGGGAGACGGGCAGGCAGGGCGCAGTGCGGATCTGGCTGTGTCCACTCGCCTACGGGAGACGGGCAGGCAGGGCGCAGTGCGGATCTGGCTGTGTCCCCTCGCCCACGGGAGACGGGCAGGCAGGGCGCAGTGCGGATCTGGCTGTGTCCACTCGCCCACGGGAGACGGGCAGGCAGGGCGCAGTGCGGATCTGGCTGTGTCCACTCGCCCACGGGAGACGGGCAGGCAGGGCGCAGTGCGGATCTGGCTGTGTCCACTCGCCCACGGGAGACGGGCAAGCAGGGCGCAGTGCGGATCCGGCTGTGTCCACTCACCCACGGGAGATGGGCAGAGACGGTGCTGTGTGGATCTGGCTATGTCCACTGACACACGGCAGACGGGAAGGCAGGGCGCAGTACGGATATGGCTGTGTCCACTCACCCACGGCAGGCGGTCAGGCAGGGCACAGTACGGATCTGGCTGTGTCCACTCACCCACGGCAGGCGGTCAGGCAGGGTGCAGTGCGGATCTGGCTGTGTCCACTCACCCACGGGAGACGGGCAGGCAGGGCGCAGTGCGGATCTGGCTGTGTCCACTCACCCACGGGAGACGGGCAGGCAGGGCGCAGTGCGATTTTGGCTGTGTCCACTCACCCACGGGAGACGGGCAGGCAGGGCGCAGTGCCTATCTGGCTGTGCCCCTCGCCCATGGGAGACGGGCAGGCAGGGCGCAGTGTGGATCTGGCTGTGTCCACTCACCCACGGGAGACGGGCAGGCAGGGCGCAGTGCGGATCTGGCTGTGTCCACTCACCCACGGGAGACGGGCAGGCAGGGCGCAGTGCGGATCCGGCTGTGTCCACTCACCCAAGGGAGATGGGTAGAGACGGTGCTGTGTGGATCTGGCTATGTCCACTGACCCACGGCAGGCCGTCAGGCAGGGGGTAGTGCGGATCTGGCTGTGTCCACTCACCCACGGCAGACGGGAAGGCAGGGCGCAGTGTGGATCTGGCTGTGTCCTCTCACCCACGGCAGATGGTCAGGCAGGGCGCAGTGCGGATCTGGCTGTGTCCACTCGCCCACGGGAGACGGGCAAGCAGGGCGCAGTGCGGATCCGGCTGTGTCCACTCACCCACGGGAGATGGGCAGAGACGGTGCTGTGTGGATCTGGCTATGTCCACTGACACACGGCAGACGGGAAGGCAGGGCGCAGTACGGATATGGCTGTGTCCACTCACCCACGGCAGGCGGTCAGGCAGGGCACAGTACGGATCTGGCTGTGTCCACTCACCCACGGCAGGCGGTCAGGCAGGGTGCAGTGCGGATCTGGCTGTGTCCACTCACCCACGGGAGACGGGCAGGCAGGGCGCAGTGCGGATCTGGCTGTGTCCACTCACCCACGGGAGACGGGCAGGCAGGGCGCAGTGCGATTTTGGCTGTGTCCACTCACCCACGGGAGACGGGCAGGCAGGGCGCAGTGCCTATCTGGCTGTGCCCCTCGCCCATGGGAGACGGGCAGGCAGGGCGCAGTGTGGATCTGGCTGTGTCCACTCACCCACGGGAGACGGGCAGGCAGGGCGCAGTGCGGATCTGGCTGTGTCCACTCACCCACGGGAGACGGGCAGGCAGGGCGCAGTGCGGATCCGGCTGTGTCCACTCACCCAAGGGAGATGGGTAGAGACGGTGCTGTGTGGATCTGGCTATGTCCACTGACCCACGGCAGGCCGTCAGGCAGGGGGTAGTGCGGATCTGGCTGTGTCCACTCACCCACGGCAGACGGGAAGGCAGGGCGCAGTGTGGATCTGGCTGTGTCCTCTCACCCACGGCAGATGGTCAGGCAGGGCGCAGTGCGGATCTGGCTGTGTCCACTCACCCACGGCAGGCGGTCAGGCAGGGCGCAGTGTGGATCCGGCTGTGTCCACGCACCCACAGCAGGCGGTCAGGCAGGGCGCAGTGCGGATCTGGCTGTGTCCACTCACCCACGGCAGGTGGTCAGGCAGGGCGTAGTGCGGATCTGGCTGTGTCCACTCACCCACGGCAGGCGGGCAGGCAGGGCGCAGTGTGGATCTGGCTGTGTCCACTCACCAACGGCAGACGGTCAGGCAGGGCGCAGTGCGGATCTGGCTGTGTCCACTCACCCACGGCAGATGGGTAGGCAGGGCGCAGTGTGGATCTGGCTGTGTCCACTCGCCCACGGGAGACGGGCAGGCAGGGCGCAGTTCGGATCTGGCTGTGTCCACTCACCCACGGCAGGCGGTCAGGCAGGGCGCAGTGCGGATCTGGCTGTGTCCACTCATTCACGGCAGACGGTCAGGCAGGGCACAGTGCGGATCTGGCTGTGTCCACTCACACACGGCAGGCGGTCAGGCAGGGCGCAGTGCGGATCTGGCTGTGTCCACGCACCCACAGCAGGCGGTCACCCAGGGCGCAGTGCGGATATCGCTGTGTCCACTTACCCACGGCAGACGGTCAGACAGGGCGCAGTACGGATCTGGCTGTGTCCACTCACCCACGGCAGATGGGCAGGCAGGGCGCAGTGCGGATCTGGCTGTGTCCACTCACCCACGGCAGACGGTCAGGCAGGGCGCAGTGCGGATCTGGCTGTGTCCACTCACCCACGGCAGACGGGCAGGCAGGGCGCAGTGCGGATCTGGCTGTGTCCACTCGCCCACGGGTGACGGGCAGGCAGGGCGCAGTACGGATCTGGCTGTGTCCACTCACCCACGGCAGGCGGTCAGGCAGGGCGCACTGCGGATATGGCTGTGTCCACTCACCCACGGCAGACGGTCAGGCAGGGCGCAGTGCGGATCTGGCTGTGTCCACTCACCCACGGGCGACGGGCAGGCAGGGCGCAGTGCGGATCTGGCTGTGTCCACTCCCCCACGGGAGACGGGTAGGTAAGGCGCAGTGCGGATCTGGCTGTGTCCACTCACCCACGGGAGACGGGCAGAGACGGTGCTGTGTGGATTTGGCTATGTCCACTGACCCACGGCAGACGGGCGGGCAGGGCGCAGTGCGGATCTGGCTGTGTCCACTCACCCACGGCAGGCGGTCAGGGAGGGCGCAGTGCGGATATGGCTGTGTCCACTCACCCACGGCAGGCGGTCAGGCAGGGCGCAGTTTGGATATGGCTGTGTCCACTCACCCACGGCAGACTGTCAGGCAGGGGGCAGTGCGGATCTGGCTGTGTCCACTCACCCACGGGAGACGGGCAGGCAGGGCGCAGTGCGGATCTGGCTGTGTCCACTCACCCACGCGAGACGGGCAGGCAAGGCGCAGTGCGGATCTGGCTGTGTCCACTCACCCACTGGAGATGGGCAGGCAGGGCGCAGTGTGGATCTGGCTGTGTCCACTCGCCCACGGGCGACGGGCAGGCAGGGTGCAGTGCGGATTTGGCTGTGTCCACTCACCCACGGCAGGCGGTCAGGCAGGGCGCAGTGCGGATCTGGCTGTGTCCAATCACCCACGGCAGACGGTCAGGCAGGGCGCAGTGCGGATCTGGCTGTGTCCACTCACCCACGGCAGGCGGTCAGGCAGGGCGCAGTGCGGATCTGGCTGTGTCCACGCACCGACGGCAGGCGGTCAGCCAGGGCGCAGTGCGGATCAGGCTGTGTCCACTGACCCACGGCAGACAGGCAGGCAGGGCGAAGTGCGGATCTGGCTGTGTCCACTCACCCACGGGAGACGGGCAGGCAGTGCGCAGTGCGGATCTGGCAGTGTCCACTCACCCACGGGAGATGGGCAGGCAGGGAGCATTGCGGATCTGGCTGTGTCCACTCACCCACGGCAGATGGTCAGGCAGGGCGTAGTGCGGATCTGGCTGTGTCCACTCACCCACGGCAGACGGGCAGGCAGGGGGCAGTGCGGATCTGGCTGTGTCCACTCACCCTCGGGAGACGGGCAGGCAGGGCGCAGTGCGGATCCGGCTGTGTCCACTCACCCACAGGAGATGGGCAGAGACGGTGCTGTGTGGATCTGGCTATGTCCACTGACCCACGGCAGACGGGCAGGCAGGGCGCAGTGCGGATCTGGCTGTGTCCACTCATCCACGGCAGGCGGTCAGGTAGGGCGTAGTGCGGATCTGGCTGTGTCCACTCACCCACGGCAGACGGGCAGGCAGGGCGCAGTGCGGATCCGGCTGTGTCCACTCACCCACGGGAGATGGGCAGAGACGGTGCTGTGTGGATCTGGCTATGTCCACTGACCGACGGCAGACGGGCAGGCAGGGTGCAGTACGGATCTGGCTGTGTCCACTCACCCACGGCAGGCGGTCAGGCAGGGTGCAGTGCGGATCTGGCTGTGTCCACTCACCCACGGGAGACGGGCAGGCAGGGCACAGTGCGGATCTGGCTGTGTCCACTCACCCACGGGAGACGGGCAGGCAGGGCGCAGTGCGGATCTGGCTGTGTCCACTCGCCCATGGGAGACGGGCAGGCATGGCGCAGTGTGGATCTGGCTGTGTACACTCACCCACGGGAGAAGGGCAGGCAGGGCGCAGTGCGGATCTGGCTGTGTCCACTCACCCACGGCAGGTGGTCAGGCAGGTCGTAGTGCGGATCTGTCGGTGTCCACTCACCCACGGCAGATGGGCAGGCAGGGCGCAGTGCGGATCTGGCTGTGTCCACTCACCCACGGCAGACGGGAAGGCAGGGCGCAGTGTGGATCTGGCTGTGTCCTCTCACCCACGGCAGACGGTCAGGCAGGGCGCAGTGCGGATCTGGCTGTGTCCACTCACCCACAGCAGACGGGCAGGCAGTGCGCAGTGCGGATATGGCTGTGTCCACTCGCCCACGGGAGACGGGCAGGCAGGGCGCAGTGCAGATCTGGCTGTGTCTACTCACCCACGGCAGGCGGTCAGGCAGGGCGCAGTGCGGATCTGGCTGTGTCCACTCACCCACGGCTGATGGTCAGGCAGGGCGCAGTGCGGATCTGGCTGTGTCCACTCACCCAAGGCAGGCGGTCAGGCAGGGCGCAGTGTGGATCCGGCTGTGTCCACGCACCCACAGCAGGCAGTCAGCCAGGGCGCAGTGCGGATCTGGCTGTGTCCACTCACCCACGGCAGGTGGTCAGGCAGGGCGTAGTGCGGATCTGGCTGTGTCCACTCACCCACGGCAGACGGGCAGGCAGGGCGCAGTGTGGATCTGGCTGTGTCCACTCACCCACGGGAGACGGGCAGGCAGGGCGCAGTGCGATTTTGGCTGTGTCCACTCACCCACGGGAGACGGGCAGGCAGGGTGCAGTGCGTATCTGGCTGTGTCCACTCGCCCATGCGAGACGGGCAGGCATGGCGCAATGTGGATCTGGCTGTGTACAGTCACCCACGGGAGACGGGCAGGCAGGGCGCAGTGCGGATCTGGCTGTGTCCACTCACCCACGGGAGACGGGCAGGCAGGGCGCAGTGCGGATCCGGCTGTGTCCACTCACCCACGGGAGATGGGCAGAGACGGTGCTGTGTGGATCTGGCTATGTCCACTGACCCACGGCAGACGGGAAGGCAGGGCGCAGTACGGATCTGGCTGTGTCCACTCACCCACGGCAGGCGGTCAGGCAGGGCGCAGTACGGATCTGGCTGTGTCCACTCACCCACGGCAGACGGGCAGGCAGGGCACAGTACGGATCTGGCTGTGTCCACTCACCCACGGCAGGCGGTCAGGCAGGGCGCAGTGCGGATCTGGCCGTGTCCACTCACCCACGGCAGGCGGTCAGGCAGGGCGCAGTGCGGATCTGGCCGTGTCCACTCACCCACGGCAGGCGGTCAGGCAGGGCGTAGTGCGGATCTGGCTGTGTCCACTCACCCACGGCAGGTGGTCAGGCAGGGCGCAGTGCGGATCTGGCTGTGTCCACGCACCCACTGCAGGCGGTCAGCCAGGGCGCAGTGCGGATCTGGCTGTGTCCACTCACCCACGGCAGGCGGTCAGGAAAGGCCAGTACGGATATGGCTGTGTCCACTCACCCACGGCAGACGGTCAGGCAGGGCGCAGTGCATATCTGGCTGTGTCCACACACCCACGGGAGACGGGCAGGCAGGGCGCAATGCGGATCTGGCTGTGTCCACTCACCCACGGGAGACGGGCAGGCAAGGCGCAGTGCGGATCTTGTGTGTGCACTCACCCACGGGAGACGGGCAGAGACGGTGCTGTGTGGATCTGGCTATGTCCACTGACCCACGGCAGACGGGCGGGCAGGGCGCAGTACGGATCTGGCTGTGTCCACTCACCCACGGCAGGCGGTCAGGCAGGGTGCAGTGCGGATCTGGCTGTGTCCAATCACCCACGGGAGACGGGCAGGCAGGGCGCAGTGCGGATCTGGCTGTGTCCACTCACCCACGGAAGACGGGCCGGCAGGGCGCAGTGCGGATCTGGCTGTGTCCACTCACCCACGGGAGACGGGCAGGCAAGGCGCAGTGCGGATCTGGCTGTGTCCACTCACCCACGGGAGATGGGCAGGCAGGGCGCAGTGTGGATTTGGCTGTGTCCACTCGCCCACGGGAGACGGGCCGTCAGGGTGCAGTGCGGATTTGGCTGTGTCCACTCACCCACGGCAGGCGGTCAGGCAGGGCGCATGCGGATCTGGCTGTGTCCACTCACCCACGGCAGACGGTCAGGCAGGGCGCAGTGCGGATCTGGCTGTGTCCACTCACCCACGGGAGACGGGCAGGCAGGGCGCAGTGCGGATCTGGCTGTGTCCACTCACCCACGGGAGACGGGCAGGCAGGGCGCAGTGCGGATCCGGCTGTGTCCACTCACCCACGGGAGATGGGCAGAGACTGTGCTGTGTGGATCTGGCTATGTCCACTGACCCACGGCAGGCGGTCAGGCAGGGCGTAGTGCGGATCTGGCTGTGTCCACTCGCCCACAGGAGACGGGCAGGCAGGGCGCAGTGTGGATCTGGCTGTGTCCACTCACCCACGGCAGGCGGTCAGGCAGGGCGCAGTGCGGATCTGGCTGTGTCCACTCACCCTCGGCAGACGGTCAGGCAGGGCGCAGTGCGGATCTGGCTGTGTCCACTCGCCCACAGGAGACGGGCAGGCAGGGCGCAGTGTGGATCTGGCTGTGTCCACTCACCCACGGCAGGCGGTCAGGCAGGGCGCAGTGTGGATCTGGCTGTGTCCACTCACCCACGGCAGACGGTCAGGCAGGGCGCAGTGCGGATCTGGCTGTGTCCACTCACCAACGGCAGGCGGTCAGGCAGGGCGCAGTGTGGATCTGGCTGTGTACACGCACCCACAGCAGGCGGTCAGCCAGGGCGCAGTGCGGATCTGGCTGTGTCCACTGACCCACGGCAGACGGGTAGGCAGGGCGCAGTACGGATCTAGCTGTGTCCACTCACCCACGGCAGGCGGTCAGGCAGGGCGCAGTTCGGATCTGGCTGTGTCCACTCACCCACGGCAGGCGGTCAGGCCGGGCGTAGTGCGGATCTGGCTGTGTCCACTCACCCAAGGGAGATGGGCAGAGACGGTGCTGTGTGGATCTGGCTGTGTCCACTGACCCACGGCAGACGGGAAGGCAGGGCGCAGTACGGATCTGGCTGTGTCCACTCACCCACGGCAGGCGGTCAGGCAGGGCGCAGTACGGATCTGGCTGTGTCCACTCACCCACGGCAGACGGGCAGGCAGGGCACAGTACGGATCTGGCTGTGTCCACTCGCCCACGGGAGACGGGCAGTCAGGGCGCAGTGCGGATCTGGCTGTGTCCACTCACCCAGGGCAGGCGGTCAGGCAGGGCGCAGTGCGGATCTGGCTGTGTCCACTCACCCACGGCAGACGGTCTGGAAGGGCGCAGTGCGGATCTGGCTGTGTCCACTCACCCACGGCAGGCGGTCAGGCAGGGCGCAGTGCGGATCTGGCTGTGTCCACGCACCCACAGCAGGCACGCAGGCAGGGCGCAGTGCGGATCTGGCTGTGTCCACTCGCCCACGGGAGACGGGCAGGCACGGCGCAGTGCGGATCTTGCTGTGTCCACTCACCCACGGCAGGCGGTCAGGCAGGGCGCAGTGCGGATCTGGCTGTGTCCACTAACCCACGGGAGACGGGCAGGCAGGGCGCAGTGCGGATCTGGCTGTGTCCCCTCACCCAGGGGAGACGGGCAGGTAAGGCGCAGTGTGGATCTGGCTGTGTCCACTCACCCACGGGAGACGGGCAGAGAGGGTGCTGTGTGGATATGGCTATGTCCACTAACCCACGGCAGACGGGCAGGCAGGGCGCAGTGCGGATCTGGCTGTGTCCACTCACCCACGGCAGACTGGCAGGCAGGGTGCAGTGTGGATCTGGCTGTGTCCACTCACCCACGTCAGACGGTCAGTCAGGGCGCAGTGCGGATCTGGCTGTGTCCACTCGCCCACGGCAGACGGGCAGGCATGGCGCAGTGCGGATCTGGCTGTGTCCACTCACCCACGGCAGACGGTCAGGCAGGGCGCAGTGTGGATCTGGCTGTGTCCACTCGCCCACGGCAGACGGGCAGGCAGGGCGCAGTGCGGATCTGGCTGTGTCAACTCAACCACGGGAGACGGGCAGGCAGGGCGCAGTGCGGATTTGGCTGTGTCCACTCACCCACGGGAGACGGGCAGGCAGGGCGCAGTGCGTATCTGGCTGTGTCCACTCGCCCACGGGAGACGGGCAGGCAGGGCGCAGTGCGGATCTGGCCGTGTCCACTCACCCACGGGAGACCGGCAGGCAGGGCGCAGTGCGGATCTGGCTGTGTCCACTAACCCACAGGAGACAGGCAGGCAGGGTGCAGTGCGGATCCAGCTGTGTCCACTCACCCACGGGAGATGGGCAGAGACGGTGCTGTGTGGATCTGGCTATGTCCACTGACCCACGGCAGACGGGCAGGCAGGGCGCAGTACGGATCTGGCTGTGTCCACTCACCCATGGCAGGCGGTCAGGCAGGGCGCAGTGCGGATCTGGCCGTGTCCACTCACCCACGGCAGGCGGTCAGGGAGATCGTAGTGCGGATCTGGCTGTGTACACTCAGCCACGGCAGACGGGCAGGCAGGGCGCAGTGTGGATCTGGCTGTTTCCACTCACCCACGGCAGACGGTCAGGCAGGGCGCAGTGCGGATCTGGCTGTGTCCACTCACCCACGGCAGACGGGCAGGCAGGGCGCAGTGCGGATCTGTCTGTGTCCACTCGCCCACGGGAGACGGGCAGTCAGGGCGCAGCTCGGATCTGGCTGTGTCCACTCACCCAGGGCAGGCGGTCAGGCAGGGCGCAGTGCGGATCTGGCTGTGTCCACTCACCCACGGCAGACGGTCAGGAAGGGCGCAGTGCGGATCTGGCTGTGTCCACTCACCCACGGCAGGCGGTCAGGCAGGGCGCAGTGCGGATCTGGCTGTGTCCACGCACCCACAGCAGGCAGGCAGGCAGGGCGCAGTGCGGATCTGGCTGTGTCCACTCGCCCATGGGAGACGGGCAGGCACGGCGCAGTGCTGATCTTGCTGTGTCCACTCACCCACGGCAGGCGGTCAGGCAGGGCGCAGTGCGGATCTGGCTGTGTCCACTCACCCACGGGAGACGGGCAGGCAGGGCGCAGTGCGGATCTGGCTGTGTCCCCTCACCCAGGGGAGACGGGCAGGTAAGGCGCAGTGTGGATCTGGCTGTGTCCACTCACCCACGGGAGACGGGCAGAGAGGGTGCTGTGTGCATATGGCTATGTCCACTAACCCACGGCAGACGGGCAGGCAGGGCGCAGTGCGGATCTGGCTGTGTCCACTCACCCACGTCAGACGGTCAGGCAGGGCGCAGTGCGGATCTGGCTGTGTCCACTCGCCCACGGCAGACGGGCAGGCATGGCGCAGTGCGGATCTGGCTGTGTCCACTCACCCACGGCAGACGGTCAGGCAGGGCGCAGTGTGGATCTGGCTGTGTCCACTCGCCCACGGCAGACGGGCAGGCAGGGCACAGTGCGGATCTGGCTGTGTCCACTCACCCACGGGAGACGGGCAGGCAGGGCGCAGTGCAGATTTGGCTGTGTCCACTCACCCACGGGAGACGAGAAGGCAGGGCGCAGTGCGTATCTGGCTGTGTCCACTCGCCCACGGGAGACGGGCAGGCAGGGCGCAGTGCGGATCGGGCCGTGTCCACTCACCCACGGGAGACCGGCAGGCAGGGCGCAGTGCGGATCTGGCTGTGTCCACTCACCCACAGGAGACGGGCAGGCAGGGCGCAGTGCGGATCCGGCTGTGTCCACTCACCCACGGGAGATGGGCAGAGACTGTGCTGTGTGGATCTGGCTATGTCCACTGACCCACGGCAGACGGGCAGGCAGGGCGCAGTACGGATCTGGCTGTGTCCACTAACCCATGGCAGGCGGTCAGACAGGGCGCAGTGCGGATCTGGCCTTGTCCACTCACCCACGGCAGGCGGTCAGGGAGATCGTAGTGCGGATCTGGCTGTGTCCACTCACCCACGGCAGGCGGTCAGGCAGGGCGCAGTGCGGATCTGGCTGTGTCCACGCACCCACAGCAGGCAGGCAGGCAGGGCGCAGTGCGGATATGGCTGTGTCCACTCGCCCACGGGAGACGGGCAGGCACGGCGCAGTGCGGATCTTGCTGTGTCCACTCACCCACGGCAGGCGGTCAGGCAGGGCGCAGTGCGGATCTGGCTGTGTCCACTCACCCACGGGAGACGGGCAGGCAGGGCGCAGTGCGGATCTGGCTGTGTCCCCTCACCCAGGGGAGACGGGCAGGTAAGGCGCAGTGTGGATCTGGCTGTGTCCACTCACCCACGGGAGACGGGCAGAGAGGGTGCTGTGTGGATATGGCTATGTCCACTAACCCACGGCAGACGGGCAGGCAGGGCGCAGTGCGGATCTGGCTGTGTCCACTCACCCACGGCAGACTGGCAGGCAGGGCGCAGTGTGGATCTGGCTGTGTCCACTCACCCACGTCAGGCGGTCAGGCAGGGCGCAGTGCGGATCTGGCTGTGTCCACTCGCCCACGGCAGACGGGAAGGCATGGCGCAGTGCGGATCTGGCTGTGTCCACTCGCCAACGGCAGACGGTCAGGCAGGGTGCAGTGTGGATCTGGCTGTGTCCACTCGCCCACGGCAGACGGGCAGGCAGGGCGCAGTGCGGATCTGGCTGTGTCCACTCAACCACGGGAGACGGGCAGGCAGGGCGCAGTGCGGATTTGGCTGTGTCCACTCGCCCACGGGAGACGGGCAGGCACGGCGCAGTGCGGATCTTGCTGTGTCCACTCACCCACGGCAGACGGGCAGGCAGGGCGCAGTGCGGATCTGGGTTTGTCCACTCACCCACGGGAGACGGGCAGGCAGGGCGCAGTGCGGATCTGGCTGTGTCCCCTCACCCAGGGGAGACGGGCAGGTAAGGCGCAGTGTGGATCTGGCTGTGTCCACTCACCCACGGGAGACGGGCAGAGAGGGTGCTGTGTGGATATGGCTATGTCCACTAACCCACGGCAGACGGGCAGGCAGGGCGCAGTGCGGATCTGGCTGTGTCCACTCACCCACGGCAGACTGGCAGGCAGGGCGCAGTGTGGATCTGGCTGTGTCCACTCACCCACGTCAGGCGGTCAGGCAGGGCGCAGTGCGGATCTGGCTGTGTCCACTCGCCCACGGCAGACGGGAAGGCATGGCGCAGTGCGGATCTGGCTGTGTCCACTCACCCACGGCAGACGGTCAGGCAGGGTGCAGTGTGGATCTGGCTGTGTCCACTCGCCCACGGCAGACGGGCAGGCAGGGCGCAGTGCGGATCTGGCTGTGTCCACTCAACCACGGGAGACGGGCAGGCAGGGCGCAGTGCGGACTTGGCTGTGTCCACTCACCCACGGGAGACGGGCAGGCAGGGCGCAGTGCGTATCTGGCTGTGTCCACTCGCCCACGGGAGACGGGCAGGCAGGGCGCAGTGCGGATCTGGCCGTGTCCACTCACCCACGGGAGACCGGCAGGCAGGGCGCAGTGCAGATCTGGCTGTGTCCACTAACCCACAGGAGACGGGCAGGCAGGGCGCAGTGCAGATCCGGCTGTGTCCACTCACCCACGGGAGATGGGCAGAGACGGTGCTGTGTGGATCTGGCTATGTCCTCTGACCCACGGCAGACGGGCAGGCAGGGCGCAGTACGGATCTGGCTGTGTCCACTCACCCATGGCAGGCGGTCAGGCAGGGCGCAGTGCGGATCTGGCCGTGTCCACTCACCCACGGCAGGCGGTCAGGGAGATCGTAGTGCGGATCTGGCTGTGTCCACTCACCCACGGCAGACGGGCAGGCAGGGCGCAGTGTGGATCTGGCTGTGTCCACTCACCCACGGCAGACGGTCAGGCAGGGCGCAGTGCGGATCTGGCTGTGTCCACTCACCCACGGCAGACGGGCAGGCAGGGCGCAGTGCGGATCTGTCTGTGTCCACTCGCCCACGGGAGACGGGCAGTCAGGGCGCAGTGCGGATCTGGCTGTGTCCACTCACACAGGGCAGGCGGTCAGGCAGGGCGCAGTGCGGATCTGGCTGTGTCCACTCACCCACGGCAGACGGTCAGGAAGGGCGCAGTGCGGATCTGGCTGTGTCCACTCACCCACGGCAGGCGGTCAGGCAGGGCGCAGTGCGGATCTGGCTGTGTCCACGCACCCACAGCAGGCGGGCAGGCAGGGCGCAGTGCGGATCTGGCTGTGTCCACTCGCCCACGGGAGACGGGCAGGCACGGCGCAGTGCGGATCTTGCTGTGTCCACTCACCCACGGCAGGCGGTCAGGCAGGGCGCAGTGCGGATCTGGCTGTGTCCACTCACCCACGGGAGACGGGCAGGCAGGGCGCAGTGCGGATCTGGCTGTGTCCCCTCACCCAGGGGAGACGGGCAGGTAAGGCGCAGTGTGGATCTGGCTGTGTCCACTCACCCACAGGAGACGGGCAGAGAGGGTGCTGTGTGGATATGGCTATGTCCACTAACCCACGGCAGACGGGCAGGCAGGGCGCAGTGCGGATCTGGCTGTGTCCACTCACCCACGGCAGACTGGCAGGCAGGGCGCAGTGTGGATCTGGCTGTGTCCACTCACCCACGTCAGACGGTCAGGCAGGGCGCAGTGCGGATCTGGCTGTGTCCACTCGCCCACGGCAGACGGGCAGGCATGGCGGAGTGCGGATCTGGCTGTGTCCACTCACCCACGGCAGACGGTCAGGCCGGGCGCAGTGTGGATCTGGCTGTGTCCACTCGCCCACGGCAGACGGGCAGGCAGGGCGCAGTGCGGATCTGGCTGTGTCCACTCACCCACGGGAGACGGGCAGGCAGGGCGCAGTGCGGATTTGGCTGTGTCCACTCACCCACGGGAGACGGGCAGGCAGGGCGCAGTGCGTATCTGGCTGTGTCCACTCGCCCACGGGAGACGGGCAGGCAGGGCGCAGTGCGGATCTGGCCGTGTCCACTCACCCACGGGAGACCGGCAGGCAGGGCGCAGTGCGGATCTGGCTGTGTCCACTCACCCACAGGAGACGGGCAGGCAGGGCGCAGTGCGGATCCGGCTGTGTCCACTCACCCACGGGAGATGGGCAGAGACGGTGCTGTGTGGATCTGGCTATGTCCACTGACCCACGGCAGACGGGCAGGCAGGGCGCAGTACGGATCTGGCTGTGTCCACTCATCGACGGCAGGCAGTCAGGCAGGGCGCAGTGCGGATCTGGCCGTGTCCACTCACCCACGGCAGGCGGTTAGGGAGATTGTAGTGCGGATCTGGCTGTGTCCACTCACCCACGGCAGACGGGCAGGCAGGGCGCAGTGCGGATCTGGCTGTGTCCACTCACCCACGGCAGACGGGCAGGCAGGGCGCAGTGCGGATCTGGCTGTGTCCACTCGCCCACGGGAGACGGGCAGTCAGGGCGCAGTGCGGATCTGGCTGTGTCCACTCACCCAGGGCAGGCGGTCAGGCAGGGCGCAGTGCGGATCTGGCTGTGTCCACTCACCCACGGCAGACGGTCAGGAAGTGCGTAGTGCGTATCTGGCTGTGTCCACTCACCCACGACAGGCGGTCAGGCAGGGCGCAGTGCGGATCTGGCTGTGTCCACGCACCCACAGCAGGCAGGCAGGCAGGGCGCAGTGCGGATCTGGCTGTGTCCACTCGCCCACGGGAGACGGGCAGGCACGGCGCAGTGCGGATCTTGCTGTGTCCACTCACCCACGGCAGGCGGTCAGGCAGGGCGCAATGCGGATCTGGCTGTGTCCACTCAACCACGGGAGACGGGCAGGCAGGGCGCAGTGCGGATTTGGCTGTGTCCACTCACCCACGGGAGACGGGCAGGCAGGGCGCAGTGCGTATCTGGCTGTGTCCACTCGCCCACGGGAGACGGGCAGGCAGGGCGCAGTGCGGATCTGGCCGTGTCCACTCACCCACGGGAGACCGGCAGGCAGGGCGCAGTGCAGATCCGGCTGTGTCCACTCACCCACGGGAGATGGGCAGAGACGGTGCTGTGTGGATCTGGCTATGTCCTCTGACCCACGGCAGACGGGCAGGCAGGGCGCAGTACGGATCTGGCTGTGTCCACTCACCCATGGCAGGCGGTCAGGCAGGGCGCAGTGCGGATCTGGCCGTGTCCACTCACCCACGGCAGGCGGTCAGGGAGATCGTAGTGCGGATCTGGCTGTGTCCACTCACCCACGGCAGACGGGCAGGCAGGGCGCAGTGTGGATCTGGCTGTGTCCACTCACCCACGGCAGACGGTCAGGCAGGGCGCAGTGCGGATCTGGCTGTGTCCACTCACCCACGGCAGACGGGCAGGCAGGGCGCAGTGCGGATCTGTCTGTGTCCACTCGCCCACGGGAGACGGGCAGTCAGGGCGCAGTGCGGATCTGGCTGTGTCCACTCACCCAGGGCAGGCGGTCAGGCAGGGCGCAGTGCGGATCTGGCTGTGTCCACTCACCCACGGCAGACGGTCAGGAAGGGCGCAGTGCGGATCTGGCTGTGTCCACTCACCCACGGCAGGCGGTCAGGCAGGGCGCAGTGCGGATCTGGCTGTGTCCACGCACCCACAGCAGGCGGGCAGGCAGGGCGCAGTGCGGATCTGGCTGTGCCCACTCGCCCACGGGAGACGGGCAGGCACGGCGCAGTGCGGATCTTGCTGTGTCCACTCACCCACGGCAGGCGGTCAGGCAGGGCGCAGTGCGGATCTGGCTGTGTCCACTCACCCACGGGAGACGGGCAGGCAGGGCGCAGTGCGGATCTGGCTGTGTCCCCTCACCCAGGGGAGACGGGCAGGTAAGGCGCAGTGTGGATCTGGCTGTGTCCACTCACCCACAGGAGACGGGCAGAGAGGGTGCTGTGTGGATATGGCTATGTCCACTAACCCACGGCAGACGGGCAGGCAGGGCGCAGTGCAGATCTGGCTGTGTCCACTCACCCACGGCAGACTGGCAGGCAGGGCGCAGTGTGGATCTGGCTGTGTCCACTCACCCACGTCAGACGGTCAGGCAGGGCGCAGTGCGGATCTGGCTGTGTCCACTCGCCCACGGCAGACGGGCAGGCATGGCGGAGTGCGGATCTGGCTGTGTCCACTCACCCACGGCAGACGGTCAGGCCGGGCGCAGTGTGGATCTGGCTGTGTCCACTCGCCCACGGCAGACGGGCAGGCAGGGCGCAGTGCGGATCTGGCTGTGTCCACTCACCCACGGGAGACGGGCAGGCAGGGCGCAGTGCGGATTTGGCTGTGTCCACTCACCCACGGGAGACGGGCAGGCAGGGCGCAGTGCGTATCTGGCTGTGTCCACTCGCCCACGGGAGACGGGCAGGCAGGGCGCAGTGCGGATCTGGCCGTGTCCACTCACCCACGGGAGACCGGCAGGCAGGGCGCAGTGCGGATCTGGCTGTGTCCACTCACCCACAGGAGACGGGCAGGCAGGGCGCAGTGCGGATCCGGCTGTGTCCACTCACCCACGGGAGATGGGCAGAGACGGTGCTGTGTGGATCTGGCTATGTCCACTGACCCACGGCAGACGGGCAGGCAGGGCGCAGTACGGATCTGGCTGTGTCCACTCATCGACGGCAGGCAGTCAGGCAGGGCGCAGTGCGGATCTGGCCGTGTCCACTCACCCACGGCAGGCGGTTAGGGAGATTGTAGTGCGGATCTGGCTGTGTCCACTCACCCACGGCAGACGGGCAGGCAGGGCGCAGTGCGGATCTGGCTGTGTCCACTCACCCACGGCAGACGGGCAGGCAGGGCGCAGTGCGGATCTGGCTGTGTCCACTCGCCCACGGGAGACGGGCAGTCAGGGCGCAGTGCGGATCTGGCTGTGTCCACTCACCCAGGGCAGGCGGTCAGGCAGGGCGCAGTGCGGATCTGGCTGTGTCCACTCACCCACGGCAGACGGTCAGGAAGTGCGTAGTGCGTATCTGGCTGTGTCCACTCACCCACGACAGGCGGTCAGGCAGGGCGCAGTGCGGATCTGGCTGTGTCCACGCACCCACAGCAGGCAGGCAGGCAGGGCGCAGTGCGGATCTGGCTGTGTCCACTCGCCCACGGGAGACGGGCAGGCACGGCGCAGTGCGGATCTTGCTGTGTCCACTCACCCACGGCAGGCGGTCAGGCAGGGCGCAATGCGGATCTGGCTGTGTCCACTCACCCACGGGAGACGGGCAGGCAGGGCGCAGTGCGGATCTGGCTGTGTCCCCTCACCCAGGGGAGACGGGCAGGTAAGGCGCAGTGTGGATCTGGCTGTGTCCACTCACCCACGGGAGACGGGCAGAGAGGGTGCTGTGTGGATATGGCTATGTCCACTAACCCACGGCAGACGGGCAGGCAGGGCGCAGTGCGGATCTGGCTGTGTCCACTCACCCACGGCAGACTGGCAGGCAGGGCGCAGTGTGGATCTGGCTGTGTCCACTCACCCACGTCAGACGGTCAGGCAGGGCGCAGTGCGGATCTGGCTGTGTCCACTCGCCCACAGCAGACGGGCAGGCATGGCGCAGTGCGGATCTGGCTGTGTCCACTCACCCACGGCAGACGGTCAGGCAGGGCGCAGTGTGGATATGGCTGTGTCCACTCGCCCACGGCAGACGGGCAGGAAGGGCGCAGTGCGGATCTGGCTGTGTCCACTCACCCACGGGAGACGGGCAGGCAGGGCACAGTGCGGATCTGGCTGTGTCCACTCACCCACGGCAGGCGGTCAGGCAGGGCGCAGTGCGGATCTGGCTGTGTCCACGCACCCACAGCAGGCGGTCAGCCAGGGCGCAGTGCGGATATCGCTGTGTCCACTCACCCACGGCAGACGGTCAGGCAGGGCGCAGTACGGATCTGGCTGTGTCCACTCACCCACGGCAGATGGGCAGGCAGGGCGCAGTGCGGATCTGGCTGTGTCCACTCACCCACGGCAGACGGTCAGGCAGGGCGCAGTGCGGATCTGGCTGTGTCCACTCAACCACGGCAGACGGGCAGGCAGGGCGCAGTGCGGATCTGGCTGTGTCCACTCGCCCACGGGAGACGGGCAGGCAGGGCGCAGTGCGGATCTGGCTGTGTCCACTCACCCACGGCAGGCGGTCAGGCAGGGCGCAGTGCGGATCTGGCTGTGTCCACTCACCCACGGCAGACGGTCAGGCAGGGCGCAGTGCGGATCTGGCTGTGTCCACTCACCCACGGGAGACGGGTAGTCAAGGCGCAGTGCGGATCTGGCTGTGTCCACTCACCCACGGGAGACGGGCAGAGACGGTGCTGTGTGGATCTGGCTATGTCCAATGACCCACGGCAGACGGGCAGGCAGGGCGCAGTACAGAGCTGGCTGAGTCCACTCACCCACGGCAGGCGGTCAGGCAGGTTGCAGTGTGGATCTGGCTGTGTCCACTCACCCACGGGAGACGGGCAGGCAGGGCGCAGTGCGGATCTGGCTGTGTCCACTCACCCACGGGAGACGGGCAGGCAGGGCGCAGTGCGGATCTGGCTGTGTCCACTCACCCACAGGAGACGGGCAGGCAGGGCGCAGTGCGGATCTGGCTGTGTCCACTCGCCCACGAGAGATGGGCAGGCAGTGCGCAGTTCGGATCTGGCTGTGTCCACTCGCCCACGGAAGACGGGCAGGCAGGGCGCAGTGCGGATCTGGCTGTGTCCACTCGCCCACGGAAGACGGGCAGGCAGGGCGCAGTGCGGATCTGGCTGTGTCCACTCGCCCACGGGAGACGGGCAGGCAGGGCGCAGTGCGGATCCGGCTGTGTCCACTCACCCACGGGAGATGGGCAGAGACGGTGCTGTGTGGATCTGGCTATGTCCACTGACCCACGGCAGACGGGAATGCAGGGCGCAGTTCGGATCTGGCTGTGTCCACTCACCCACGGCAGGCCGTCAGGCAGGGCGCAGTACGGATCTGGCTGTGTCCACTCACCCACGGCAGACGGGCAGGCAGGGCGCAGTACGGATCTGGCTGTGTCCACTCACCCACGGCAGGCGGTCAGGCAGGGTGCAGTGCGGATCTGGCTGTGTCCACTCACCCACGAGAGACGGGCAAGCAGGGCGCAGTGCGGATCTGGCTGTGTCCACTCACCCACGGGAGATGGGCAGGCAGGGCGCAGTGCAGATCTGGCTGTGTCCACTCACCCACGGGAGACGGGCAGGCAGGGCGCAGTGCGGATTTGGCTGTGTCCACTCACCCACGGGAGACGGGCAGGCAGGGCGCAGTGCGTATCTGGCTGTGTCCACTCGCCCACGGGAGACGGGCAGGCAGGGCGCAGTGCGGATCTGGCCGTGTCCACTCACCCACGGGAGACCGGCAGGCAGGGCGCAGTGCGGATCTGGCTGTGTCCACTCACCCACAGGAGACGGGCAGGCAGGGCGCAGTGCGGATCCGGCTGTGTCCACTCACCCACGGGAGATGGGCAGAGACGGTGCTGTGTGGATCTGGCTATGTCCACTGACCCACGGCAAACGGGCAGGCAGGGCGCAGTACGGATCTGGCTGTGTCCACTCACCCACGGCAGGCGGTCAGGCAGGGCGCAGTGCGGATCTGGCCGTGTCCACTCACCCACGGCAGGCGGTCAGGGAGATCGTAGTGCGGATCTGGCTGTGTCCACTCACCCACGGCAGACGGGCAGGCAGGGCGCAGTGTGGATCTGCCTGTGTCCACTCACCCACGGCAGACGGTCAGGCAGGGCGCAGTGCGGATCTGGCTGTGTCCACTCACCCACGGCAGACGGGCAGGCAGGGCGCAGTGCGGATCTGGCTGTGTCCACTCGCCCACGGGAGACGGGCAGTCAGGGCGCAGTGCGGATCTGGCTGTGTCCACTCACCCAGGGCAGGCGGTCATGCAGGGCGCAGTGCGGATCTGGCTGTGTCCACTCACCCACGGCAGACGGTCAGGAAGGGCGCAGTGCGGATCTGGCTGTGTCCACTCACCCACGGCAGGCGGTCAGGCAGGGCGCAGTGCGGATCTGGCTGTGTCCACGCACCCACAGCAGGCAGGCAGGCAGGGCGCAGTGCGGATCTGGCTGTGTCCACTCGCCCACGGGAGACGGGCAGGCACGGCGCAGTGCGGATCTTGCTGTGTCCACTCACCCACGGCAGGCGGTCAGGCAGGGCGCAGTGCGGATCTGGCTGTGTCCACTCACCCACGGCAGACGGTCAGGCAGGGCGCCGTGCGGATCTGGCTTTGTCCACTCACCCACGGCAGACGGTCAGGCAGGGCGCAGTGCGGATCTGGCTGTGTCCACGCACCCACAGCAGGCGGTCAGCCAGGGCGCAGTGCGGATCTGGCTGTGTCCACTCACCCACGGCAGGCGGTCAGGCAGGGCCAGTGCGGATATGGCTGTGTCCACTCACCCACGGCAGACGGTCAGGCAGGGCGCAGTGCGGATCTTGCTGTGTCCACACACCCACGGGAGACGGGCAGGCAGGGCGCAGTGCGGATCTGGCTGTGTCCACTCACCCACCGGAGACGGGCAGGAGAGGCGCAGTGCGGATCTTGTGTGTGCACTCACCCACGGGAGACGGGCAGAGACTGTGCTGTGTGGATCTGGCTATGTCCACTGACCCACTGCAGACGGGCGGGCAGGGCGCAGTACGGATCTGGCTGTGTCCACTCACCCACGGCAGGCGGTCAGGCAGGGTGCAGTGCGGATCTGGCTGTGTCCACTCACCCACGGGAGACGGGCAGGCAGGGAGCAGTGCGGATCTGGCTGTGTCCACTCACCCACGGGAGACGGGCAGGAAGGGCGCAGTGCGGATCTGGCTGTGTCCACTCACCCACGGGAGACGGGCAGAGACGGGGCTGTGTGGATTTGGCTATGTCCACTTACCCACGGCAGACGGGCAGGCAGGACGCAGTGCGGATCTGGCTGTGTCCACTCACCCACGGCAGGCGGTCAGGGAGGGCGCAGTGCGGATATGGCTGTGTCCACTCACCCACGGCAGACGGTCAGGCAGGGGGCAGTGCGGATCTGGCTCTGTCCACTCACCCACGGGAGAGGGGCAGAGACGGTGCTGTGTGGATCTGGCTATGTCCACTGACCCACGGCAGGCGGTCAGGCAGGGCGCAGTGCGGATATGGCTGTGTCCACTCACCCACGGCAGACTGTCAGGCAGGGGGCAGTGCGGATCTGGCTGTGTCCACTCACCCACGGGAGACGGGCAGGCAGGGCGCAGTGCGGATCTGGCTGTGTCCACTCACCCACGGCAGGCGGTCAGGCAGGGCGCAGTGCGGATCTGGCCGTGTCCACTCACCCACGGCATGCGGTCAGGGAGATCGTAGTGCGGATCTGGCTGTGTCCACTCACCCACGGCAGACGGGCAGGCAGGGCGCAGTGTGGATATGGCTGTGTCCACTCACCCACGGCAGACGGTCAGGCAGGGCGCAGTGCGGATCTGGCTGTGTACACTCACCCACGGCAGACGGGCAGGCAGGGCGCAGTGCGGATCTGGCTGTGTCCACTCGCCCACGGGAGACGGGCAGTCAGGGCGCAGTGCGGATCTGGCTGTGTCCACTCACCCAGGGCAGGCGGTCAGGCAGGGCGCAGTGCGGATCTGGCTGTGTCCACTCACCCACGGCAGACGGTCAGGAAGGGCGCAGTGCGGATCTGGCTGTGTCCACTCACCCACGGCAGGCGGTCAGGCAGGGCGCAGTGCGGATCTGGCTGTGTCCACGCACCCACAGCAGGCAGGCAGGCAGGGCGCAGTGCGGATCTGGCTGTGTCCACTCGCCCACGGGAGACGGGCAGGCACGGCGCAGTGCGGATCTTGCTGTGTCCACTCACCCACGGCAGGCGGTCAGGCAGGGCGCAGTGCGGATCTGGCTGTGTCCACTCACCCACGGGAGACGGGCAGGCAGGGCGCAGTGCGGATCTGGCTGTGTCCCCTCACCCAGGGGAGACGGGCAGGTAAGGCGCAGTGTGGATCTGGCTGTGTCCACTCACACACGGGAGACGGGCAGAGAGGGTGCTGTGTGCATATGGCTATGTCCACTAACCCACGGCAGACGGGCAGGCAGGGCGCAGTGCGGATCTGGCTGTGTCCACTCACCCACGGCAGACTGGCAGGCAGGGCGCAGTGTGGATCTGGCTGTGTCCACTCACCCACGTCAGACGGTCAGGCATGGCGCAGTGCGGATCTGGCTGTGTCCACTCACCCACGGCAGACGGTCAGGCAGGGCGCAGTGTGGATCTGGCTGTGTCCACTCGCCCACGGCAGACGGGCAGGCAGGGCGCAGTGCGGATCTGGCTGTGTCCACTCACCCACGGGAGACGGGCAGGCAGGGCGCAGTGCGTATTTGGCTGTGTCCACTCACCCACGGGAGACGGGCAGGCAGGGCGCAGTGCGTATCTGGCTGTGTCCACTCACCCACGGGAGACGGGCAGGCAGGGCGCAGTGCGGATCGGGCCGTGTCCACTCACCCACGGGAGACCGGCAGGCAGGGCGCAGTGCGGATCTGGCTGTGTCCACTCACCCACAGGAGACGGGCAGGCAGGGCGCAGTGCGGATCCGGCTGTGTCCACTCACCCACGGGAGATGGGCAGAGACTGTGCTGTGTGGATCTGGCTATGTCCACTGACCCACGGCAGACGGGCAGACAGGGCGCAGTACGGATCTGGCTGTGTCCACTCACCCATGGCAGGCGGTCAGGCAGGGCGCAGTGCGGATCTGGCCGTGTCCACTCACCCACGGCAGGCGGTCAGGGAGATCGTAGTGCGGATCTGGCTGTGTCCACTCACCCACGGCAGACGGGCAGGCAGGGCGCAGTGTGGATCTGGCTGTGTCCACTCACCCACGGCAGACGGTCAGGCAGGGCGCAGTGCGGATCTGGCTGTGTCCACTCACCCACGGCAGACGGGCAGGCAGGGCGCAGTGCGGATCTGTCTGTGTCCACTCGCCCACGGGAGACGGGCATTCAGGGCGCAGTGCGGATCTGGCTGTGTCCACTCACGCAGGGCAGGCGGTCAGGCAGGGCGCAGTGCGGATCTGGCTGTGTCCACTCACCCACGGCAGACGGTCAGGAAGGGCGCAGTGCGGATCTGGCTGTGTCCACTCACCCACGGCAGGCGGTCAGGCAGGGCGCAGTGCGGATCTGGCTGTGTCCACGCACCCACAGCAGGCAGGCAGGCAGGGCGCAGTGCGGATCTGGCTGTGTCCACTCGCCCACGGGAGACGGGCAGGCACGGCGCAGTGCGGATCTTGCTGTGTCCACTCACCCACGGCAGGCGGTTAGGCAGGGCGCAGTGCGGATCTGGCTGTGTCCACTCACCCACGGGAGACGGGCAGGCAGGGCGCAGTGCGGATCTGGCTGTGTCCCCTCACCCAGGGGAGACGGGCAGGTAAGGCGCAGTGTGGATCTGGCTGTGTCCACTCACCCACGGGAGACGGGCAGAGAGGGTGCTGTGTGGATATGGCTATGTCCACTAACCCACGGCAGACGGGCAGGCAGGGCGCAGTGCGGATCTGGCTGTGTCCACTCACCCACGGCAGACTGGCAGGCAGGGCGCAGTGTGGATCTGGCTGTGTCCACTCACCCACGTCAGACGGTCAGGCAGGGCGCAGTGCGGATCTGGCTGTGTCCACTCGCCCACGGCAGACGGGCAGGCATGGCGCAGTGCGGATCTGGCTGTGTCCACTCACCCACGGCAGACGGTCAGGCAGGGTGCAGTGTGGATCTGGCTGTGTCCACTCGCCACGGCAGACGGGCAGGCAGGGCGCAGTGCGGATCTGGCTGTGTCCACTCAACCACGGGAGACGGGCAGGCAGGGCGCAGTGCGGATTTGGCTGTGTCCACTCACGCACGGGAGACGGGCAGGCAGGGCGCAGTGCGTATCTGGCTGTGTCCACTCGCCCACGGGAGACGGGCAGGCATGGCGCAGTGCGGATCTGGCTGTGTCCACTCACCCACGGCAGACGGTCAGGCAGGGCGCAGTGTGGATATGGCTGTGTCCACTCGCCCACGGCAGACGGGCAGGCAGGGCGCAGTGCGGATCTGGCTGTGTCCACTCACCCACGGGAGACGGGCAGGCAGGGCACAGTGCGGATCTGGCTGTGTCCACTCACCCACGGCAGGCGGTCAGGCAGGGCGCAGTGCGGATCTGGCTGTGTCCATGCACCCACAGCAGGCGGTCAGCCAGGGCGCAGTGCGGATATCGCTGTGTCCACTCACCCACGGCAGACGGTCAGGCAGGGCGCAGTACGGATCTGGCTGTGTCCACTCACCCACGGCAGATGGGCAGGCAGGGCGCAGAGCGGATCTGGCTGTGTCCACTCACCCACGGCAGACGGTCAGGCAGGGCGCAGTGCGGATCTGGCTGTGTCCACTCAACCACGGCAGACAGGCAGGCAGGGCGCAGTGCGGATCTGGCTGTGTCCACTCACCCACGGGAGACGGGCAGGCAGGGCGCAGTGCGGATCTGGCTGTGTCCACTCACCCACGGCAGGCGGTCAGGCAGGGCGCAGTGCGGATCTGGCTGTGTCCACTCACCCACGGCAGACGGTCAGGCAGGGCGCAGTGCGGATCTGGCTGTGTCCACTCACCCACGGGAGACGGGTAGTCAAGGCGCAGTGCGGATCTGGCTGTGTCCACTCACCCACGGGAGACGGGCAGAGACGGTGCTGTGTGGATCTGGCTATGTCCAATGACCCACGGCAGACGGGCAGGCAGGGCGCAGTACAGAGCTGGCTGAGTCCACTCACCCACGGCAGGCGGTCAGGCAGGGTGCAGTGTGGATCTGGCTGTGTCCACTCACCCACGGGAGACGGGCAGGCAGGGCGCAGTGCGGATCTGGCTGTGTCC
Organism: Microcebus murinus; assembly: GCF_040939455.1. NCBI lineage: Eukaryota > Metazoa > Chordata > Mammalia > Primates > Cheirogaleidae > Microcebus > Microcebus murinus. The sequence continues at coordinate 29,711,496 of NC_134125.1, read as the reverse complement.
ACTCACCCACGGGAGACGGGCAGGCAGGGCGCAGTGCGGATCTGGCTGTGTCCACTCACCCACAGGAGACGGGCAGGCAGGGCGCAGTGCGGATCTGGCTGTGTCCACTCGCCCACGAGAGATGGGCAGGCAGTGCGCAGTTCGGATCTGGCTGTGTCCACTCGCCCACGGAAGACGGGCAGGCAGGGCGCAGTGCGGATCTGGCTGTGTCCACTCGCCCACGGAAGACGGGCAGGCAGGGCGCAGTGCGGATCTGGCTGTGTCCACTCGCCCACGGGAGACGGGCAGGCAGGGCGCAGTGCGGATCCGGCTGTGTCCACTCACCCACGGGAGATGGGCAGAGACGGTGCTGTGTGGATCTGGCTATGTCCACTGACCCACGGCAGACGGGAATGCAGGGCGCAGTTCGGATCTGGCTGTGTCCACTCACCCACGGCAGGCGGTCAGGCAGGGCGCAGTACGGATCTGGCTGTGTCCACTCACCCACGGCAGACGGGCAGGCAGGGCGCAGTACGGATCTGGCTGTGTCCACTCACCCACGGCAGGCGGTCAGGCAGGGTGCAGTGCGGATCTGGCTGTGTCCACTCACCCACGAGAGACGGGCAAGCAGGGCGCAGTGCGGATCTGGCTGTGTCCACTCACCCACGGGAGATGGGCAGGCAGGGCGCAGTGCAGATCTGGCTGTGTCCACTCACCCACGGGAGACGGGCAGGCAGGGCGCAGTGCGGATTTGGCTGTGTCCACTCACCCACGGGAGACGGGCAGGCAGGGCGCAGTGCATATCTGGCTGTGTCCACTCGCCCACGGGAGACGGGCAGGCAGGGCGCAGTGCGGATCTGGCCGTGCCCACTCACCCACGGGAGACCGGCAGGCAGGGCGCAGTGCGGATCTGGCTGTGTCCACTCACCCACGGGAGACGGGCAGGCAGGGCGCAGTGCGGATCCGGCTGTGTCCACTCACCCACGGGAGATGGGCAGAGACGGTGCTGTGTGGATCTGGCTATGTCCACTGACCCACGGCAAACGGGCAGGCAGGGCGCAGTACGGATCTGGCTGTGTCCACTCACCCACGGCAGGCGGTCAGGCACGGCGCAGTGCGGATCTGGCCGTGTCCACTCACCCACGGCAGGCGGTCAGGGAGATCGTAGTGCGGATCTGGCTGTGTCCACTCACCCACGGCAGACGGGCAGGCAGGGCGCAGTGTGGATCTGGCTGTGTCCACTCACCAACGGCAGACGGTCAGGCAGGGCGCAGTGCGGATCTGGCTGTGTCCACTCACCCACGGCAGACGGGCAGGCAGGGCGCAGTGCGGATCTGGCTGTGTCCACTCGTCCACGGGAGACGGGCAGTCAGGGCGCAGTGCGGATCTGGCTGTGTCCACTCACCCAGGGCAGGCGGTCAGGCAGGGCGCAGTGCGGATCTGGCTGTGTCCACTCACCCACGGGAGACGGGCAGAGACGGTGCTGTGTGGATCTGGCTATGTCCAATGACCCACGGCAGACGGGCAGGCAGGGCGCAGTACGGAGCTGGCTGAGTCCACTCAACCACGGCAGACGGGCAGGCAGGGCGCAGTGCGGATCTGGCTGTGTCCACTCACCCACGGCAGACGGGCAGGCAGGGCGCAGTGCGGATCTGGCTGTGTCCACTCACCCACGGGAGACGGGCAGGCAGGGCGCAGTGCGGATCTGGCTGTGTCCACTCACCCACGGGAGACGGGTAGGCAAGGCGCAGTGCGGATCTGGCTATGTCCACTCACCCACGGGAGACGGGCAGAGACGGTGCTGTGTGGATCTGGCTATGTCCAATGACCCACGGCAGACGGGCAGGCAGGGCGCAGTACGGAGCTGGCTGAGTCCACTCAACCACGGCAGACGGGCAGGCAGGGCGCAGTGCGGATCTGGCTGTGTCCACTCACCCACGGGAGACGGGCAGGCAGGGCGCAGTGCGGATCTGGCTGTGTCCACTCGCCCACGGGAGACGGGCAGGCACGGCGCAGTGCGGATCTTGCTGTGTCCACTCACCCACGGCAGGCGGTCAGGCAGGGCGCAGTGCGGATCTGGCTGTGTCCACTCACCCACGGCAGACGGTCAGGCAGGGCGCCGTGCGGATCTGGCTTTGTCCACTCACCCACGGCAGGCGGTCAGGCAGGGCGCAGTGCGGATCTGGCTGTGTCCACGCACCCACAGCAGGCGGTCAGCCAGGGCGCAGTGCTGATCTGGCTGTGTCCACTCACCCACGGCAGGCGGTCAGGCAGGGCCAGTGCGGATATGGCTGTGTCCACTCACCCACGGCAGACGGTCAGGCAGGGCGCAGTGCGGAACTCGCTGTGTCCACACACCCACGGGAGACGGGCAGGCAGGGCGCAGTGCGGATCTGGCTGTGTCCACTCACCCACGGGAGACGGGCAGGCAAGGCGCAGTGCGGATCTTGTGTGTGCACTCACCCACGGGAGACGGGCAGAGACTGTGCTGTGTGGATCTGGCTATGTCCACTGACCCACGGCAGACGGGCGGGCAGGGCGCAGTACGGATCTGGCTGTGTCCACTCACCCACGGCAGGCGGTCAGGCAGGGTGCACTGCGGATCTGGCTGTGTCCACTCACCCACGGGAGACGGGCAGGCAGGGCGCAGTGCGGATCTGGCTGTGTCCACTCACCCACGGGAGACGGGCAGGCAGGGCGCAGTGCGGATCTGGCTGTGTCCACTCACCCACGGGAGACGGGCAGAGACGGGCATGTGTGGATTTGGCTATGTCCACTTACCCACGGCAGACGGGTAGGCAGGGCGCAGTGCGGATCTGGCTGTGTCCACTCACCCACGGCAGGCGGTCAGGGAGGGCGCAGTGCGGATATGGCTGTGTCCACTCACCCACGGCAGACGGTCAGGCAGGGGGCAGTGCGGATCTGGCTCTGTCCACTCACCCACGGGAGAGGGGCAGAGACGGTGCTGTGTGGATCTGGCTATGTCCACTGACCCACGGCAGGCGGTCAGGCAGGGCGCAGTGCGGATATGGCTGTGTCCACTCACCCACGGCAGACTGTCAGGCAGGGGGCAGTGCGAATCTGGCTGTGTCCACTCACCCACGGGAGACGGGCAGGCAGGGCGCAGTGCGGATCTGGCTGTGTCCACTCACCCACGGGAGATGGGCAGGCAGGGCGCAGTGTGGATCTGGCTGTGTCCACGCGCCCACGGGAGACGGGCAGGCAGGGTGCAGTGCGGATTTGGCTGTGTCCACTCACCCACGGCAGGCGGTCAGGCAGGGCACAGCGCGGAACTGGCTGTTTCCACTCACCCACGGCAGACGGTCAGGCAGGGCGCAGTGCGGATCTGGCTGTGTCCACTCACCCACGGCAGGCGGTCAGGCAGGGCGCAGTGCGGATCTGGTTGTGTCCACGCACCCACGGCAGGCGGTCAGCCAGGGCGCAGTGCGGATCTGGCTGTGTCCACTGACCCACGGCAGACAGGCAGGCAGGGCGCAGTGCGGATCTGGCTGTGTCCACTCACCCACGGGAGACGGGCAGGCAGGGCGCAGTGCGCATCTGGCTGTGTCCACTCAACCACGGGAGATGGGCAGGCAGGGCGCAGTGCGGATCTGGCTGTGTCCACTCACCCACGGCAGACGGGCAGGCAGGGCGCAGTGCGGATCTGGCTGTGTCCACTCACTGACGGGAGACGAGCAGGCAAGGCGCAGTGCGGATCTGGCTGTGTCCACTCACCCACGGGAGACGGGCAGGCAGGGCGCAGTGCGGATCTGGCTGTGTCCACTCACTGAAGGGAGACGGGCAGGCAGGGTGCAGTGCGGATCTGGCTGTGTCCACTCACCCACGGCAGACGGGCAGGCAGGGCGCAGTGCGGATCTGGCTGTGTCCACTCACCCACGGGAGACGGGCAGGCAGGGCGCAGTGCGGATCTGGCTGTGTCCACTCACCCACGGGAGACGGGTAGGCAAGGCGCAGTGCGGATCTGGCTGTGTCCACTCACCCACGGGAGACGGGCAGAGACGGTGCTGTGTGGATCTGGCTATGTCCAATGACCCACGGCAGACGGGCAGGCAGGGCGCAGTACGGAGCTGGCTGAGTCCACTCAACCACGGCAGGCGGTCAGGCAGGGTGCAGTGTGGATCTGGCTGTGTCCACTCACCCATGGGAGACGGGCAGGCAGGGCGCAGTGCGGATCTGGCTGTGTCCACTCACCCACGGCAGACGGTCAGGCAGGGCGTAGTGCGGATCTGGCTGTGTCCACTCACCCACGGCAGACGGGCAGGCAGGGTGCAGTGCGTATCTGGCTGTGTCCACTCGCCCATGGGAGACGGGCAGGCATGGCGCAGTGTGGATCTGGCTGTGTACACTCACCCACGGGAGACGGCCAGGCAGGGCGCAGTGCGGATCTGGCTGTGTCCACTCACCCACGGGAGACGGGCAGAGACGGAGCTGTGTGGATCTGGCTATGTCCACTGACCCACGGCAGGCGGTTAGGCAGGGCGTAGTGCGGATCTGGCTGTGTCCACTCACCCACGGCAGACGGGAAGGCAGGGCGCAGTGTGGATCTGGCTGTGTCCTCTCACCCACGGCAGACGGTCAGGCAGGGCGCAGTGCGGATCTGGCTGTGTCCACGCACCCACAGCTGACGGGCAGGCAGGGCACAGTGCGGATATGGCTGTGTCCACTCGCCCACGGGAGACGGGCAGGCAGGGCGCAGTGCGGATCTGGCTGTGTCTACTCACCCATGGCAGGAGGTCAGGCAGGGCGCAGTGCGGATCTGGCTGTGTCCACTCACCCACGGCTGACGGTCAGGCAGGGTGCAGTGCGGATCTGGCTGTGTCCACTCACCCACGGCAGGCGGTCAGGCAGGGCGCGGTGTGGATCCGGCTGTGTCCACGCACCCACAGCAGGCTGTCAGCCAGGGCGCAGTGCGGATCTGGCTGTGTCCACTCACCCACGGCAGAAGGTCAGGCAGGGCACAGTGCGGATCTGGCTGTGTCCACTCACCCACGGCAGACGGGTAGGCAGGGCGCAGTGCGGATCTGGCTGTGTCCACTCGCCCACGGGAGACGGGCAGGCAGGGCTCAGTGTGGATCTGCCTGTGTCCACTCACCCACGGCAGGCGTCAGGCAGGGCGCAGTGCGGATCTGGCTGTGTCCACTCACCCATGGCAGACGGTCAGGCAGGGCGCAGTGCGGATCTGGCTGTGTCCACTCACCAACGGCAGGCGGTCAGGCAGGGCGCAGTGTGGATCTGGCTGTGTCCACGCACCCACAGCAGGCGGTCCTCCAGGGAGCAGTGCGGATCTGGCTGTGTCCACTGACCCACGGCAGACGGGCAGGCAGGGCGAAGTACGGATCTAGCTGTGTCCACTCACCCACGGCAGACGGGCAGGCAGGGCGCAGTGAGGATCTGGCTATGTCCACTCACCCACGGCAGACGGTAAGGCAGGGCGCAGTGCGGATCTGGCTGTGTCCACTTACCCACGGGAGACGGGTAGGCAAGGCGCCGTGTGGATCTGGCTGTGTCCACTAACCCATGGAAGACGGACAGAGAGTGTGCTGTGTGGATCTGGCTATGTCCACTGACCCACGGCAGACGGGCAGGCAGGGCGCAGTGCGGATCTGGCTGTGTCCACTCACCCACGGGAGACGGGCAGGCAGGGCGCAGTGCGGATCTGGCTGTGTCCACTCACCCACGGGAGACGGGCAGGCAAGGCGCAGTGTGGATCTGGCTGTGTCCACTCACCCACGGGAAACGGGCAGAGAGTGTGCTGTGTGGATCTGGCTATGTCCACTGACCCACAGCAGACGGGCAGGCAGGGCGCAGTGCGGATCTGGCTGTGTCCCCTCACCTACAGCAGACGGTCAGGCAGGGGGCAGTGCGGATCTGGCTGTGTCCACTCGCCCACGGGAGACGGGCAGGCAGGGCGCAGTGCGGATCTGGCTGTGTCCACTCACCCACGGCAGACGGGCAGGCAGGGCGCAGTGCGGATCTGGCTGTGTCCACTCACCCACGGCAGACGGTCAGGCAGGGCGCAGTGCGGATCTGGCTGTGTCCACTCACCCACGGGAGACGGGCAGGCAGTGCGCTGTGCGGATCTGGCTGTGTCCACTCACCCACGGCAGAAGGTCAGGCAGGGCGCAGTGCGGATTTGGCTGTGTCCACTCACCCACGGGAGACGGGCAGGCAGGGCGCTGTGCGGATATGGCTGTGTCCACTCACCCACGGGAGACGGGCAGACAAGGCGCACTGAGGATCTGGCTGTGTCCACTCACCCACGGCTGACGGGCAGGCAGGGCGCACTTCGGATCTGGCTATGACCACTCACCAATGGGAGACGGGTAGGCAAAGCGCACTGTGGATCTGTGTGTCCACTCACCCACGGGAGACGGGCAGAGATGTTGCCGTGTGGATCTGGCTATGTCCACTGACCCACGGCAGACGGGTAGGCAAGGCGCACTGTGGATCTGGCTGTGTCCACTCACCCACGGGAGACGGGCAGAGTGGGTGCTGTGTGGATTTGGCTATGTCCACTGACCCACGACAGACGGGCAGGCAGGGCGCAGTGCGGATCTGGCTGTGTCCACTCACCCACGGCAGACGGTCAGGAAGGGCGCAGTACGGATCTGGCTGTGTCCACTCACCCACGGGAGATGGGCAGGCAGGGCGCAGTGTGGATCTGGCTGTGTCCACGCGCCCACGGGAGACGGGCAGGCAGGGTGCAGTGCGGATTTGGCTGTGTCCACTCACCCACGGCAGGCGGTCAGGCAGGGCACAGCGCGGATCTGGCTGTTTCCACTCACCCACGGCAGACGGTCAGGCAGGGCGCAGTGCGGATCTGGCTGTGTCCACTCACCCACGGCAGGCGGTCAGGCAGGGCGCAGTGCGGATCTGGTTGTGTCCACGCACCCACGGCAGGCGGTCAGCCAGGGCGCAGTGCGGATCTGGCTGTGTCCACTGACCCACGGCAGACAGGCAGGCAGGGCGCAGTGCGGATCTGGCTGTGTCCACTCACCCACGGGAGACGGGCAGGCAGGGCGCAGTGCGGATCTGGCTGTGTCCACTCAACCACGGGAGATGGGCAGGCAGGGCGCAGTGCGGATCTGGCTGTGTCCACTCACCCACGGCAGACGGGCAGGCAGGGCGCAGTGCGGATCTGGCTGTGTCCACTCACTGACGGGAGACGAGCAGGCAAGGCGCAGTGCGGATCTGGCTGTGTCCACTCACCCACGGGAGACGGGCAGGCAGGGCGCAGTGCGGATCTGGCTGTGTCCACTCACTGAAGGGAGACGGGCAGGCAGGGCGCAGTGCGGATCTGGCTGTGTCCACTCACCCACGGCAGACGGGCAGGCAGGGCGCAGTGGGGATCTGGCTGTGTCCACTCGCCCACGGGAGACGGGCAGGCAGGGCGCAGTGCGGATCTGGCTGTGTCCACTCACCCACGGCAGGCGGTCAGGCAGGGCGCAGTGCGGATATGGCTGTGTCCACTCACCCACGGCAGACGGTCAGGCAGGGCGCAGTGCGGATCTGGCATTGTCCACTCACCCACGGGAGACGGGCAGGCAGGGCGCAGTGCGGATCTGGCTGTGTCCACTCACCCACGGGAGACGGGTAGGCAAGGCGCAGTGCGGATCTGGCTGTGTCCACTCACCCACGGGAGACGGGCAGAGACGGTGCTGTGTGGATCTGGCTATGTCCAATGACCCACGGCAGACGGGCAGGCAGGGCGCAGTACGGAGCTGGCTGAGTCCACTCACCCACGGCAGGCGGTCAGGCAGGGTGCAGTGTGGATCTGGCTGTGTCCACTCACCCACGGGAGACGGGCAGGCAGGGCGCAGTGCGGATCTGGCTGTGTCCACTCACCCACGGCAGACGGTCAGGCAGGGCGTAGTGCGGATCTGGCTGTGTCCACTCACCCACGGCAGACGGGCAGGCAGGGCGCAGTGCGGATCTGGCTGTGTCCACTCACCCACGGCAGACGGGCAGGCAGGGCGCAGTGCGGATCCGGCTGTGTCCACTCACCCACGGGAGATGGGCAGAGACGGTGCTGTGTGGATCTGGCTATGTCCACTGACCCACGGCAGACGGGCAGGCAGGGTGCAGTACGGATCTGGCTGTGTCCACTCACCCACGGTAGGCGGTCAGGAAGGGTGCAGTGCGGATCTGGCTGTGTCCACTCACCCACGGGAGACGGGCAGGCAGGGCACAGTGCGGATCTGGCGGTGTCCACTCACCCACGGGAGACGGGCAGGCAGGGCGCAGTGCGGATCTGGCTGTGTCCACTCACCCATGGGAGACGGGCAGGCAGGCGCAGTGCGATTTTGGCTGTGTCCACTCACCCACGGGAGACGGGCAGGCAGGGTGCAGTGCGTATCTGGCTGTGTCCACTCGCCCATGGGAGACGGGCAGGCATGGCGCAGTGTGGATCTGGCTGTGTACACTCACCCACGGGAGACAGCCAGGCAGGGCGCAGTGCGGATCTGGCTGTGTCCACTCACCCACGGGAGACGGGCAGAGACGGAGCTGTGTGGATCTGGCTATGTCCACTGACCCACGGCAGGCGGTTAGGCAGGGCGTAGTGCGGATCTGGCTGTGTCCACTCACCCACGGCAGACGGGAAGGCAGGGCGCAGTGTGGATCTGGCTGTGTCCTCTCACCCACGGCAGACGGTCAGGCAGGGCGCAGTGCGGATCTGGCTGTGTCCACTCACCCACAGCTGACGGGCAGGCAGGGCACAGTGCGGATATGGCTGTGTCCACTCGCCCTCGGGAGACGGGCAGGCAGGGCGCAGTGCGGATCTGGCTGTGTCTACTCACCCACGGCAGGCGGTCAGGCAGGGCGCAGTGCGGATCTGGCTGTGTCCACTCACCCACGGCTGACGGTCAGGCAGGGTGCAGTGCGGATCTGGCTGTGTCCACTCACCCACGGCAGGCGGTCAGGCAGGGCGCGGTGTGGATCCGGCTGTGTCCACGCACCCACAGCAGGCTGTCAGCCAGGGCGCAGTGCGGATCTGGCTGTGTCCACTCACCCACGGCAGACGGTCAGGCAGGGCACAGTGCGGATCTGGCTGTGTCCACTCACCCACGGCAGACGGGTAGGCAGGGCGCAGTGCGGATCTGGCTGTGTCCACTCGCCCACGGGAGACGGGCAGGCAGGGCTCAGTGTGGATCTGCCTGTGTCCACTCACCCACGACAGGCGTCAGGCAGGGCGCAGTGCGGATCTGGCTGTGTCCACTCACCCATGGCAGACGGTCAGGCAGGGCGCAGTGCGGATCTGGCTGTGTCCACTCACCAACGGCAGGCGGTCAGGCAGGGCGCAGTGCGGATCTGGCTGTGTCCACGCACCCACAGCAGGCGGTCCTCCAGGGAGCAGTGCGGATCTGGCTGTGTCCACTGACCCACGGCAGACGGGCAGGCAGGGCGAAGTACGGATCTAGCTGTGTCCACTCACCCACGGCAGACGGGCAGGCAGGGCGCAGTGCGGATCTGGCTGTGTCCACTCACCCACGGCAGACGGGCAGGCAGGGCGCAGTGCGGATCTGGCTGTGTCCACTCACCTACGGGAGACGGGTAGGCAAGGCGCAGTGCGGATCTGGCTGTGTCCACTCACCCACGGGAGACGGGCAGAGACGGTGCTGTGTGGATCTGGCTATGTCCAATGACCCACGGAAGACGGGCAGGCAGGGCGCAGTACGGAGCTGGCTGAGTCCACTCACCCACGGCAGGCGGTCAGGCAGGGTGCAGTGTGGATCTGGCTGTGTCCACTCACCCACGGGAGACGGGCAGGCAGGGCGCAGTGCGGATCTGGCTGTGTCCACTCACCCACGGCAGACGGTCAGGCAGGGCGTAGTGCGGATCTGGCTGTGTCCACTCACCCACGGCAGACGGGCAGGCAGGGCGCAGTGCGGATCTGGCTGTGTCCACTCACCCACGGGAGACGGGCAGGCAGGGCGCAGTGCGGATCCGGCTGTGTCCACTCACCCACAGGAGATGGGCAGAGACGGTGCTGTGTGGATCTGGCTATGTCCACTGACCCACGGCAGACGGGCAGGCAGGGCGCAGTACGGATCTGGCTGTGTCCACTCACCCACGGGAGACGGTCAGGCAGGGTGCTGTGCGGATCTGGCTGTGTCCACTCACCCACGGGAGATGGGCAGGCAGGGCGCAGTGCGGATCTGGCTGTGTCCACTCACCCACGGGAGACGGGCAGGCAGGGCGCAGTGCGGATCCGGCTGTGTCCACTCACCCACGGGAGATGGGTAGAGACGGTGCTGTGTGGATCTGGCTATGTCCACTGACCCACGGCAGGCGGTCAGACAGGGGGTAGTGCGGATCTCGCTGTGTCCACTCACCCACGGCAGACGGGAAGGCAGGGCGCAGTGTGGATCTGGCTGTTTCCTCTCACCCATGGCAGACGGTCAGGCAAGGCGCAGTACGGATCTGGCTGTGTCCACTCACCCACGGCAGGCGGTCAGGCAGGGTGCAGTGCGGATCTGGCTGTGTCCACTCACCCACGGGAGACGGGCTGGCAGGGCACAGTGCGGATCTGGCTGTGTTCACTCACCCACGGGAGACGGGCAGGCAGGGCGCAGTGCGGATCTGGCTGTGTCCACTCACCCACGGGAGACGGGCAGGCAGGGCGCAGTGCGATTTTGGCTGTGTCCACTCACCCACGGGAGACGGGCAGGCAAGGCGCAGTGCGGATCTGGCTGTGTCCACTCACCCATGGCAGACGGGCAGGCAGGGCTCAGTGCCCATCTGGCTGTGTCCACTCACCCACGGGAGACGGGTAGGCAAGGCGCAGTGCGGATCTGGCTGTGTCCACTCACCCACGGGAGACGGGCAGAGACGGTGCTGTGTGGATCTGGCTATGTCCAATGACCCACGGAAGACGGGCAGGCAGGGCGCAGTACGGAGCTGGCTGAGTCCACTCACCCACGGCAGGCGGTCAGGCAGGGTGCAGTGTGGATCTGGCTGTGTCCACTCACCCACGGGAGACGGGCAGGCAGGGCGCAGTGCGGATCTGGCTGTGTCCACTCACCCACGGCAGACGGTCAGGCAGGGCGTAGTGCGGATCTGGCTGTGTCCACTCACCCACGGCAGACGGGCAGGCAGGGCGCAGTGCGGATCTGGCTGTGTCCACTCACCCACGGGAGACGGGCAGGCAGGGCGCAGTGCGGATCCGGCTGTGTCCACTCACCCACAGGAGATGGGCAGAGACGGTGCTGTGTGGATCTGGCTATGTCCACTGACCCACGGCAGACGGGCAGGCAGGGCGCAGTACGGATCTGGCTGTGTCCACTCACCCACGGGAGACGGTCAGGCAGGGTGCTGTGCGGATCTGGCTGTGTCCACTCACCCACGGGAGATGGGCAGGCAGGGCGCAGTGCGGATCTGGCTGTGTCCACTCACCCACGGGAGACGGGCAGGCAGGGCGCAGTGCGGATCCGGCTGTGTCCACTCACCCACGGGAGATGGGTAGAGACGGTGCTGTGTGGATCTGGCTATGTCCACTGACCCACGGCAGGCGGTCAGACAGGGGGTAGTGCGGATCTCGCTGTGTCCACTCACCCACGGCAGACGGGAAGGCAGGGCGCAGTGTGGATCTGGCTGTTTCCTCTCACCCATGGCAGACGGTCAGGCAAGGCGCAGTACGGATCTGGCTGTGTCCACTCACCCACGGCAGGCGGTCAGGCAGGGTGCAGTGCGGATCTGGCTGTGTCCACTCACCCACGGGAGACGGGCTGGCAGGGCACAGTGCGGATCTGGCTGTGTTCACTCACCCACGGGAGACGGGCAGGCAGGGCGCAGTGCGGATCTGGCTGTGTCCACTCACCCACGGGAGACGGGCAGGCAGGGCGCAGTGCGATTTTGGCTGTGTCCACTCACCCACGGGAGACGGGCAGGCAAGGCGCAGTGCGGATCTGGCTGTGTCCACTCACCCATGGCAGACGGGCAGGCAGGGCTCAGTGCCCATCTGGCTGTGTCCACTCACCCACGGCAGACGGGCAGGCAGGGCGCAGTGCGGATCTTGTGTGTGCACTCACCCACGGGAGACGGGCAGAGACGGTGCTGTGTGGATCTGGCTATATCCACTGACCCACGGCAGACGGGCGGGCAGGGCGCAGTACGGATCTGGCTGTGTCCACTCACCCACGGCAGGCGGTCAGGCAGGGTGCAGTGCGGATCTGGCTGTGTCCACTCACCCACGGGAGACGGGCAGGCAGGGCGCAGTGCGGATCTGGCTGTGTCCACTCACCCACGGGAGACGGGCAGGCAGGGCGCAGTGCGGATCTGGCTGTGTCCACTCACCCACGGGAGACGGGCAGGCAGGGCGCAGTGCGGATCTGGCTGTGTCCACTCGCCCACGGGAGACGGGCAGGCAGGGCGCAGTGCGGATCTGGCTGTGTCCACTCGCCCACGGGAGACGGGCAAGCAGGGCGCAGTGCGGATCCGGCTGTGTCCACTCACCCACGGGAGATGGGCAGAGACGGTGCTGTGTGGATCTGGCTATGTCCACTGACACACGGCAGACGGGAAGGCAGGGCGCAGTACGGATCTGGCTGTGTCCACTCACCCACGGCAGGCGGTCAGGCAGGGCGCAGTACGGATCTGGCTGTGTCCACTCACCCACGGCAGGCGGTCAGGCAGGGTGCAGTGCGGATCTGGCTGTGTCCACTCACCCACGGGAGACGGGCTGGCAGGGCACAGTGCGGATCTGGCTGTGTTCACTCACCCACGGGAGACGGGTAGGCAGGGCGCAGTGCGGATCTGGCTGTGTCCACTCACCCACGGGAGACGGGCAGGCAGGGCGCAGTGCGATTTTGGCTGTGTCCACTCACCCACGGGAGATGGGCAGGCAGGGCGCAGTGCCTATCTGGCTGTGTCCCCTCGCCCATGGGAGACGGGCAGGCAGGGCGCAGTGCGGATCTGGCTGTGTCCACTCACCCACGGGAGACGGGCAGGCAGGGCGCAGTGCGGATCTGGCTGTGTCCACTCACCCACGGCAGACGGTCAGGCAGGGCGCAGTGCCGATATGGCTGTGTCCACTCACCCACGGGAGACGGGCTGGCAAGGCGCATTGAGGATCTGGCTGTGTCCACTCACACACGGCATACAAGCACGCAGGGCGCAGTGCGGATCTGGCTGTGTCCACTCACCCACGGGAGACAGGCAGAGAGGGTGCCGTGTGGATCTGGCTATGTCCACTGACCCACGGCAGACAGGTAGGCAGGGCGCAGTGAGGATCTGGCTGTGTCCACTCACCCACTGGAGACGGGTAGGCAAGGCGCACTGTGGATCTGGCTGTGTCCACTCACCCACGACAGACGGGCAGGCAGGGCGCAGTGAGGATCTGGCTGTGTCCACTCACCCACGGGAGACGGGTTGGCAAGGCGCACTGTGGATCTGGCAGTGTCCATCACCCACGACAGACGGGTAGGCAGGGCGCAGTGCGGATCTGGCTGTGTCCACTCACCCACGGGAGACGGGTATGCAAGGCGCACTGTGGATCTGGCTGTGTCCATCACCAACGACAGACGGGCAGGAAGGGCACAGTCCGGTTCTGGCTATGTCCACTCACCCACGGGAGTCGGGCAGGAAGGGCGCAGTTGGGATCTGGCTGTGTCCACTCACCCACGGCAGACGGGCATGCAGGGCGCAGTGCGGATCTGGCTGTGTCCACTCACCCACGACAGACGGGCAGGCAGGGCGCAGTGCGGATCTGGCTGTGTCCAATCCCCCACGGCAGACTGGCAGGCAGGGCGCAGGAAGGATCTGGCTGTGTCCACTCACCCACGGCAGACGGGCAGGCAGGGCACAGTGCGGATCTGGCTGTGTCCACTCACCCACGGCAGACGGGCAGACAGTGCACAATGCGGATCTGGCTGTGTACACTCACCCACGGGAGACGGGCAGGCAGGGCGCAGTGCGGATCTGGCTGTGTCCACTCACCCAGGGTAGACGGGCAGGCAGGGCGCAGTGCAGATCTGGCTGTGTCCACTCACCCACGGCAGGTGGTCAGGCAGGGCGCAGTGCGGATCTGGCTGTGTCCACTCACCCACGGCAGACGGTCAGGCAGGGCGCAGTGCTGTTATGGCTGTTTCCACTCACCCACGGGAGACGGGCAGGCAAGGCGCAGTGCGGATCTGGCTGTGTCCACTCACCCACGGCAGACGGGCAGGCAGGGCTCAGTGCCCATCTGGCTGTGTCCACTCACCCACGGCAGACGGGCAGGCAGGGAGCAGTGCGGATCTGGCTGTGTCCACTCACCCACGGCAGACGGTCAGGCAGGGCGCAGTGCGGATCTGGCTGTGTCCACTCACCCACGGGAGACGGGCAGGCAGGGCGCAGTGCGGATCCGGCTGTGTCCACTCATCACGGGAGATGGGTAGAGACGGTGCTGTGTGGATCTGGCTATGTCCACTGACCCACGGCAGGCGGTCAGACAGGGGGTAGTGCGGATCTGGCTGTGTCCACTCACCCATGGCAGACGGGAAGGCAGGGCGCATTGTGGATCTGGCTGTTTCCTCTCACCCACGGCAGACGGTCAGGCAGGGCGCAGTGCGGATCTGGCTGTGTCCACTCACCCACAGCAGACGGGCAGGCAGGGCGCAGTGCGGATATGGCTGTGTCCACTCGCCCACGGGAGACGGGCAGGCAGGGCGCAGTGCGGATCTGGCTGTGTCTACTCACCCACGGCAGGCGGTCAGGCAGGGCGCAGTGCGGATCTGGCTGTGTCCACTCACCCACGGCTGACGGTCAGGCAAGGTGCAGTGCGGATCTTGCTGTGTCCACTCACCCACGGCAGGCGGTCAGGCAGGGCGCAGTGTGGATCCGGCTGTGTCCACGCACCCACAGCAGGCGGTCAGGAAGGGCGCAGTGCGGATCTGGCTGTGTCCACTCACCCACGGCAGGTGGTCAGGCAGGGCGTAGTGCGGATCTGGCTGTGTCCACTCACCCACGGCAGGCGGCCAGGCAGGGCGCAGTGTGGATCTGGCTGTGTCCACTCACCAACGGCAGACAGTCAGGCAGGGTGCAGTGCGGATCTGGCTGTGTCCACTCACCCACGGCAGACGGGTAGACAGGGCGCAGTGCGGATCTGGCTGTGTCCACTCGCCCACGGGAGACGGGCAGGCAGGGCGCAGTTCGGATCTGGCTGTGTCCACTCACCCACGGCAGGCGGTGAGGCAGGGCGCAGTGCGGATCTGGCTGTGTCCCCTCATTCACGGCAGACGGTCAGGCAGGGCACAGTGCGGATCTGGCTGTGTCCACTGACCCGCGGCAGGCGGTCAGGCAGGGCGCAGTGCGGATCTGGCTGTGTCCACGCACCCACAGCAAGCGGTCAGCTAGGGCGCAGTGCGGATATCGCTGTGTCCACTCACCCACGGCAGATGGTCAGGCAGGGCGTAGTACGGATCTGGCTGTGTCCACTCACCCACGGCAGATGGGCAGGCAGGGTGCAGTGCGGATCTGGCTGTGTCCACTCACCCACGACAGACGGTCAGGCAGGGCGCAGTGCGGATCTGGCTGTGTCCACTCACCCACGGAAGACGGGCAGGCAGGGCGCAGTGCGGATCTGGCTATGTCCACTCAACCACGGGAGACGGGCAGGCAGGGCGCAGTCGGATCCGGCTGTGTCCACTCACCCACGGGAGATGGGTAGAGACGGTGCTGTGTGGATCTGGCTATGTCCACTGACCCACGGCAGGCGGTCAGACAGGGGGTAGTGCGGATCTGGCTGTGTCCACTCACCCACGGCAGACGGGAAGGCAGGGCGCAGTGTGGATCTGGCTGTTTCCTCTCACCCACGGCAGACGGTCAGGCAGGGCGCAGTGCGGATCTGGCTGTGTCCACTCACCCACAGCAGACGGGCAGGCAGGGCGCAGTGCGGATATGGCTGTGTCCACTCGCCCACGGGAGACGGGCAGGCAGGGCGCAGTGCGGATCTGGCTGTGTCTACTCACCCACGGCAGGCGGTCAGGCAGGGCGCAGTGCGGATCTGGCTGTGTCCACTCACCCACGGCTGACGGTCAGGCAAGGTGCAGTGCGGATCTGGCTGTGTCCACTCACCCACGGCAGGCGGTCAGGCAGGGCGCAGTGTGGATCCGGCTGTGTCCACGCACCCACAGCAGGCGGTCAGGCAGGGCGCAGTGCGGATCTGGCTGTGTCCACTCACCCACGGCAGGTGGTCAGGCAGGGCGTAGTGCGGATCTGGCTTTGTCCACTCACCCACGGCAGGCGGGCAGGCAGGGCGCAGTGTGGATCTGGCTGTGTACACTCACCAACGGCAGACAGTCAGGCAGGGCGCAGTGCGGATCTGGCTGTGTCCACTCACCCACGGCAGATGGGTAGGCAGGGCGCAGTGCGGATCTGGCTGTGTCCACTCGCCCACGGGAGACGGGCAGGCAGGGCGCAGTTCGGATCTGGCTGTGTCCACTCACCCACGGCAGGCGGTCAGGCAGGGCGCAGTGCGGATCTGGCTGTGTCCACTCATTCACGGCAGACGGTCAGGCAGGGCACAGTGCGGATCTGGCTGTGTCCACTCACCCACGGCAGGCGGTCAGGCAGGGCGCAGTGCGGATCTGGCTGTGTCCACGCACCCACAGCAAGCGGTCAGCCAGGGCTCAGTGCGGATATCGCTGTGTCCACTCACCCACGGCAGACGGTCAGGCAGGGCGTAGTACGGATCTGGCTGTGTCCACTCACCCACGGCAGATGGGCAGGCAGGGCGCAGTGCGGATCTGGCTGTGTCCACTCACCCACGGCAGACGGGTAGGCAAGGCGCACTGTGGATCTGGCTGTGTCCACTCACCCACGACAGACGGGCAGGCAGGGCACAGTGAGGATCTGGCTGTGTCCACTCACCCACGGGAGACAGGTAGGCAAGGCGCACTGTGGATCTGGCAGTGTCCATCACCCACGACAGACGGGCAGGCAGGGCGCAGTGCGGATCTGGCTGTGTCCACTCACCCACGGGAGACGGGTAGGCAAGGCGCACTGTGGATCTGGCTGTGTCCATCACCAACGACAGACGGGCAGGAAGGGCGCAGTCCGGATCTGGCTATGTCCACTCACCCACGGGAGTCGGGCAGGAAGGGCGCAGTTGGGATCTGGCTGTGTCCACTCACCCACGGCAGACGGGCATGCAGGGCGCAGTGCGGATCTGGCTTTGTCCACTCACCCACGGGATACGGGCAGGCAAGGCGCAGTGTGGATCTGGCTCTGTCCACTCACCCACGGGAGAAGGGCAGAGAGGGTGCTGTGTGGATCTGGCTATGTCCACTGACCCACGGCAGACGGACAGGCAGGGCGCAGTGCGGATCTGGCTGTGTCCACTCA
Organism: Microcebus murinus; assembly: GCF_040939455.1. NCBI lineage: Eukaryota > Metazoa > Chordata > Mammalia > Primates > Cheirogaleidae > Microcebus > Microcebus murinus. The sequence goes on along the minus strand of NC_134125.1, from coordinate 29,694,174 downwards.
CCCACGACAGACGGGCAGGCAGGGCGCAGTGCGGATCTGGCTGTGTCCAATCCCCCACGGCAGACTGGCAGGCAGGGCGCAGGAATGATCTGGCTGTGTCCACTCACCCACGGCAGACGGGCAGGCAGGGTACAGTGCGGATCTGGCTGTGACCACTCACCCACGGCAGACGGGCAGACAGTGCACAATGCGGATCTGGCTGTGTACACTCACCCACGGGAGACGGGCAGGCAGGGCGCAGTGCGGATCTGGCTGTGTCCACTCACCCAGGGTAGACGGGCAGGCAGGGCGCAGTGCAGATCTGGCTGTGTCCACTCACCCACGGCAGGTGGTCAGGCAGGGCGCAGTGCGGATCTGGCTGTGTCCACTCACCCTCGGCAGACGGTCAGGCAGGGCGCAGTGCGGTTATGGCTGTTTCCACTCACCCACGGGAGACGGGCAGGCAAGGCGCAGTGCGGATCTGGCTGTGTCCACTCACCCACGGCAGACGGGCAGGCAGGGCTCAGTGCCCATCTGGCTGTGTCCACTCACCCACGGCAGACGGGCAGGCAGGGCGCAGTGCGGATCTTGTGTGTGCACTCACCCACGGGAGACGGGCAGAGACGGTGCTGTGTGGATCTGGCTATATCCACTGACCCACGGCAGACGGGCGGGCAGGGTGCAGTACGGATCTCGCTGTGTCCACTCACCCACGGCAGGCGGTCAGGCAGGGTGCAGTGCGGATCTGGCTGTGTCCATTCACCCACGGGAGACGGGCAGGCAGGGCGCAGTGCGGATCTGGCTGTGTCCACTCACCCACGGGAGACGGGCAGGCAGGGCGCAGTGCGGATCTGGCTGTGTCCACTCACCCACGGGAGACGGGCAGAGACGGTGCTGTGTGGATCTGGCTATGTCCACTGACCCACGGCAGACGGGCAGGCAGGGCGCAGTGCGGATCTGGCTGTGTCCACTCACCCACGGCAGGCGGTCAGGGAGGGCGCAGTGCGGATATGGCTGTGTCCACTCACCCACGGCAGACGGTCAGGCAGGGGGCAGTGCGGATCTGGCTGTGTCCACTCACCCACGGGAGACGGGCAGAGACGGTGCTGTGTGGATCTGCCTATGTCCACTTACCCACGGCAGGCGGTCAGGCAGGGCGCAGTGCGGATATGGCTGTGTCCACTCACCCACGGCAGTCTGTCAGGCAGGGGGCAGTGCGGATCTGGCTGTGTCCACTCACCCACGGGAGACGGGCAGGCAGGGCGCAGTGCGGATCTGGCTGTGTCCACTCACCCACGGGAGACAGGCAGGCAAGGCGCAGTGCGGATCTGGCTGTGTCCACTCACCCACGGGAGATGGGCAGGCAGGGCGCAGTGTGGATCTGGCTGTGTCCACTCGCCCACGGGAGACGGGCAGGCAGGGTGCAGTGCGGATTTGGCTGTGTCCACTCACCCACGGCAGGCGGTCAGGCAGGGCGCAGTGCGGATCTGGCTGTGTCCACTCGCCCACGGCAGACGGTCAGGCAGGGCGCAGTGCGGATCTGGCTGTGTCCACTAACCCACGGCAGGCGGTCAGGCAGGGCGCAGTGCGGATCTGGCTGTGTCCACGCACCCACGGCAGGCGGTCAGCCAGGGCGCAGTGCGGATCTGGCTGTGTCCACTGACCCACGGCAGATAGGCAGGCAGGGCGCAGTGCGGATCTGGCTGTGTCCACTCACCCACGGGAGACGGGCAGGCAGGGCGCAGTGCGGATCTGGCTGTGTCCACTAACCCACGGGAGATGGGAAGCAGGGCGCAGTGCGGATCTGGCTGTGTCCACTCACCCACGGCAGACGGTCAGGCAGGGCGTAGTGCGGATCTGGGTGTGTCCACTCACCCACGGCAGACGGGCAGGCAGGGCGCAGTGCGGATCTGGCTGTGTCCACTCACCCACGGGAGACGGGCAGGCAGGGCGCAGTGCGGATCCGGCTGTGTCCACTCACCCACAGGAGATGGGCAGAGACGGTGCTGTGTGGATCTGGCTATGTCCACTGACCCACGGCAGACGGGCAGCCAGGGCGCAGTTCGGATCTGGCTGTGACCACTCACCCACGGCAGGCGGTCAGGCAGGCCGCAGTGGGGATCTGGCTGTGTCCACTCACCCACAGCAGGCGGTCAGTCAGGGCGCAGTGCGGATCTCGCTGTGTCCACTCACCCACGGCAGGTGGTCAGGCAGGGCGTAGTGCGGATCTGGCTGTGTCCACTCACCCACGGCAGACGGGCAGGCAGGGCGCAGTGTGGATCTGGCTGTGTCCACTCACCCACGGCAGACGGTCAGGCAGGGCGCAGTGCGGATCTGGCTGTGTCCACTCACCCACGGCAGACGGGTAGGCAGGGCGCAGAGCGGATCTGGCTGTGTCCACTCGCCCACGGGAGACGGGCAGGCAGGGCGCAGTGTGGATCTGGCTGTGTCCACTCACCCACGGCAGGCGGTCAGGCAGGGCGCAGTGCGGATCTGGCTGTGTCCACTCACCCACGGCTGACGGTCAGGCAAGGTGCAGTGCGGATCTGGCTGTGTCCACTCACCCACGGCAGGCGGTCAGGCAGGGCGCAGTGTGGATCCGGGTGTGTCCACGCACCCACAGCAGGCGGTCAGGCAGGGCGCAGTGCGGATCTGGCTGTGTCCACTCACCCACGGCAGGTGGTCAGGCAGGGCGTAGTGCGGATCTGGCTGTGTCCACTCACCCACGGCAGGCGGCCAGGCAGGGCGCAGTGTGGATCTGGCTGTGTCCACTCACCAACGGCAGACACTCAGGCAGGGCGCAGTGCGGATCTGGCTGTGTCCACTCACCCACGGCAGACGGGTAGGCAGGGCGCAGTGCGGATCTGGCTGTGTCCACTCGCCCACGGGAGACGGGCAGGCAGGGCGCAGTTCGGATCTGGCTGTGTCCACTCACCCACGGCAGGCGGTCAGGCAGGGCGCAGTGCGGATCTGGCTGTGTCCACTCATTCACGGCAGACGGTCAGGCAGGGCACAGTGCGGATCTGGCTGTGTCCACTCACCCACGGCAGGCGGTCAGGCAGGGCGCAGTGCGGATCTGGCTGTGTCCACGCACCCACAGCAAGCGGTCAGCCAGGGCGCAGTGCGGATATCGCTGTGTCCACTCACCCACGGCAGACGGTCAGGCAGGGCGTAGTACGGATCTGGCTGTGTCCACTCACCCACGGCAGATGGGCAGGCAGGGCGCAGTGCGGATCTGTCTGTGTCCACTCACCCACGGCAGACGGTCAGGCAGGGCGCAGTGCGGATCTGGCTGTGTCCACTCACCCACGGAAGACGGGCAGGCAGGGCGCAGTGCGGATCTGGCTGTGTCCACTCACCCACGGGAGACGGGCAGGCAGGGCGCAGTGCGGATCCGGCTGTGTCCACTCACCCACGGGAGATGGGTAGAGACGGTGCTGTTTGGATCTGGCTATGTCCACTGACCCACGGCAGGCGGTCAGACAGGGGGTAGTGCGGATCTGGCTGTGTCCACTCACCCACGGCAGACGGGAAGGCAGGGCGCAGTGTGGATATGGCTGTGTCCACTCACCTACGGGAGACGGGCAGGCAGGGCGCAGTGCGGATCTGGCTGTGTCCACTCACCCACGGGAGACGGGCAGGCAGGGCGCAGTGCGGATCTGGCTGTGTCCACTCGCCAACGGGAGACGGGCAGGCAGGGCGCAGTGCGGATCTGGCTGTGTCCACTCGCCCACGGGAGACGGGCAGGCAGGGCGCAGTGCGGATATGGCTGTGTCCACTCACCCACGGAAGACGGGCAGGCAGGGCGCAGTGCGGATCTGGCTGTGTCCACTCGCCCACGGGAGACGGGCATGCAGGGCGCAGTGCGGATCTGGCTGTGTCCACTCACCCACAGGAGACGGGCAGGCAGGGCGCAGTGCGGATCTGGCTGTGTCCACTCGCCCACTAGAGATGGGCAGGCAGTGCGCAGTGCGGATCTGGCTGTGTCCACTCGCCCACGGGAGACGGGCAGGCAGGGCGCAGTGCGGATCCGGCTGTGTCCACTCACCCACGGGAGATGGGCAGAGACGGTGCTGTGTGGATCTGGCTATGTCCACTGACCCACGGCAGACGGGAAGGCAGGGCGCAGTACGGATCTGGCTGTGTCCACTCACCCACGGCAGGCGGTTAGGCTGGGCGCAGTACGGATCTGGCTGTGTCCACTCACCCACGGCAGACGGGCAGGAGGGCGCAGTACGGATCTGGCTGTGTCCACTCACCCACGGCAGGCGGTCAGACAGGGTGCAGTGCGGATCTGGCTGTGTCCACTCACCCACGGGAGACGGGCAAGCAGGGCGCAGTGCGGATCTGGCTGTGTCCACTCACCCACGGGAGATGGGCAGGCAGGGCGCAGTGCAGATCTGGCTGTGTCCACTCACCCACGGGAGACGGGTAGGCAGGGCTCAGTGCGGATTTGGCTGTGTCCACTCACCCACGGGAGACGGGCAGGCAGGGCGCAGTGCGTATCTGGCTATTTCCACTCGCCCACGGGAGACGGGCAGGCAGGGCGCAGTGCGGATCTGGCCGTGTCCACTCACCCACGGGAGACCGGCAGGCAGGGCGCAGTGCGGATCTTGCTGTGTCCACTCACCCACGAGAGACGGGCAGAGACGGTGCTGTGTGGATCTGGCTATGTCCACTGACCCACGGCATACGGGCAGGCAGGGCCCAGTACGGAGATGGCTGAGTCCACTCACCCACGGCAGGCGGTCAGGCAGGGTGCAGTGTGGATCTGGCTGTGTCCACTCACCTACGGGAGACGGGCAGGCAGGGCGCAGTGCGGATCTGGCTGTGTCCACTCACCCACGGGAGACGGGCAGGCAGGGCGCAGTGCGGATCTGGCTGTGTCCACTCGCCTACGGGAGACGGGCAGGCAGGGCGCAGTGCGGATCTGGCTGTGTCCACTCGCCCACGGGAGACGGGCAGGCAGGGCGCAGTGCGGATCTGGCTGTGTCCACTCGCCCACGGGAGACGGGCAAGCAGGGCGCAGTGCGGATCCGGCTGTGTCCACTCACCCACGGGAGATGGGCAGAGACGGTGCTGTGTGGATCTGGCTATGTCCACTGACACACGGCAGACGGGAAGGCAGGGCGCAGTACGGATCTGGCTGTGTCCACTCACCCACGGCAGGCGGTCAGGCAGGGCGCAGTACGGATCTGGCTGTGTCCACTCACCCACGGCAGGCGGTCAGGCAGGGTGCAGTGCGGATCTGGCTGTGTCCACTCACCCACGGGAGACGGGCTGGCAGGGCACAGTGCGGATCTGGCTGTGTTCACTCACCCACGGGAGATGGGCAGGCAGGGCGCAGTGCGGATCTGGCTGTGTCCACTCACCCACGGGAGACGGGCAGGCAGGGCGCAGTGCGATTTTGGCTGTGTCCACTCACCCACGGGAGACGGGCAGGCAGGGCGCAGTGCCTATCTGGCTGTGTCCCCTCGCCCATGGGAGACGGGCAGGCAGGGCGCAGTGCGGATCTGGCTGTGTCCACTCACCCACGGGAGACGGGCAGGCAGGGCGCAGTGCGGATCTGGCTGTGTCCACTCACCCACGGCAGACGGTCAGGCAGGGCGCAGTGCCGATATGGCTGTGTCCACTCACCCACGGGAGACGGGCTGGCAAGGCGCATTGAGGATCTGGCTGTGTCCACTCACACACGGCATACAAGCACGCAGGGCGCAGTGCGGATCTGGCTGTGTCCACTCACCCACGGGAGACAGGCAGAGAGGGTGCCGTGTGGATCTGGCTATGTCCACTGACCCTCGGCAGACAGGTAGGCAGGGCGCAGTGAGGATCTGGCTGTGTCCACTCACCCACGGGAGACGGGTAGGCAAGGCGCACTGTGGATCTGGCTGTGTCCACTCACCCACGACAGACGGGCAGGCAGGGCGCAGTGAGGATCTGGCTGTGTCCACTCACCCACGGGAGACGGGTAGGCAAGGCGCACTGTGGATCTGGCAGTGTCCATCACCCACGACAGACGGGCAGGCAGGGCGCAGTGCGGATCTGGCTGTGTCCACTCACCCACGGGAGACGGGTAGGCAAGGCCCACTGTGGATCTGGCTGTGTCCATCACCAACGACAGACGGGCAGGAAGGGTGCAGTCCGGATCTGGCTATGTCCACTCACCCACGGGAGTCGGGCAGGAAGGGCGCAGTTGGGATGTGGCTGTGTCCACTCACCCACGGCAGACGGGCATGCAGGGCGCAGTGCGGATCTGGCTGTGTCCACTCACCCACGGGAGACGGGCAGGCAGGGCGCAGTACGGATCTGGCTGTGTCCACTCACCCACGGGAGACGGGCAGAGAGGGTGCTGTGTTGATCTGGCTGTGTCCACACACCCACGGGAGACGGGCAGGCAAGGCGCCGTGTGGATCTGGCTCTGTCCACTCACCCACGGGAGAAGGGCAGAGAGGGTGCTGTGTGGATCTGGCTATGTCCACTGACCCACGGCAGACGGACAGGCAGGGCGCAGTGCGGATCTGGCTGTGTCCGCTCACCCACGCCAGACGGGCAGGCAGGGCGCAGTGCGGATCTGGCTGTGTCCAATCCCCCACGGCAGACTGGCAGGCAGGGCGCAGGAAGGATCTGGCTGTGTCCACTCACCCACGGCAGACGGGCAGGCAGGGCACAGTGCGGATCTGGCTGTGTCCACTCACCCACGGCAGACGGGCAGACAGTGCACAATGCGGATCTGGCTGTGTACACTCACCCACGGGAGACGGGCAGGCAGGGCGCAGTGCGGATCTGGCTGTGTCCACTCACCCACGGTAGACGGGCAGGCAGGGCGCAGTGCAGATCTGGCTGTGTCCACTCACCCACGGCAGGTGGTCAGGCAGGGCGCAGTGCGGATCTGGCTGTGTCCACTCACCCACGGCAGACGGTCAGGCAGGGCGCAGTGCGGTTATGGCTGTTTCCACTCACCCACGGGAGACGGGCAGGAAAGGCGCAGTGCGGATCTGGCTGTGTCCACTCACCCACGGCAGACGGGCAGGCAGGGCTCAGTGCCCATCTGGCTGTGTCCACTCACCCATGGCAGACGGGCAGGCAGGGCGCAGTGCGGATCTTGTGTGTGCACTCACCCACGGGAGACGGGCAGAGACGGTGCTGTGTGGATCTGGCTATGTCCACTGACCCACGGCAGACGGGCGGGCAGGGCGCAGTACGGATCTGGCTGTGTCCACTCACCCAAGGCAGGCGGTCAGGCAGGGTGCAGTGCGGATCTGGCTGTGTCCACTCACCCACGGGAGACGGGCAGGCAGGGCGCAGTGCGGATCTGGCTGTGTCCACTCACCCACGGGAGACGGGCAGGCAGGGCGCAGTGCGGATCTGGCTGTGTCCACTCACCCACGGGAGACGGGCAGAGACGGTGCTGTGTGGATTTGGCTATGTCCACTGACCCACGGCAGACGGGCAGGCAGGGCGCAGTGCGGATCTGGCTGTGTCCACGCACCCACGGCAGGCGGTCAGGGAGGGCGCAGTGCGGATATGGCTGTGTCCACTCACCCACGGCAGACGGTCAGGCAGGGGGCAGTGCGGATCTGGCTGTGTCCACTCACCCACGGGAGACGGGCAGAGACGGAGCTGTGTGGATCTGGCTATGTCCACTTACCCACGGCAGGCGGTCAGGCAGGGCGCAGTGCCGATATGGCTGTGTCCACTCACCCACGGCAGACTGTCAGGCAGGGGGCAGTGCGGATCTGGCTGTGTCCACTCACCCACGGGAGACGGGCAGGCAGGGCGCAATGCGGATCTGGCTGTGTCCACTCACCCACGGGAGACAGGCAGGCAAGGCGCAGTGCGGATCTGGCTGTGTCCACTCACCCACGGGAGATGGGCAGGCAGGGCGCAGTGTGGATCTGGCTGTGTCCACTCGCCCACGGGAGACGGGCAGGCAGGGTGCAGTGCGGATTTGGCTGTGTCCACTCACCCACGGCAGGCGGTCAGGCAGGGCGCAGTGCGGATCTGGCTGTGTCCAATCACCCACGGCAGACGGTCAGGCAGGGCGCAGTGCGGATCTGGCTGTGTCCACTCACCCACGGCAGGCGGTCAGGCAGGGCGCAGTGCGGATCTGGCTGTGTCCACGCACCCACGGCAGGCGGTCAGCCAGGGCGCAGTGCGGATCTGGCTGTGTCCACTGACCCACGGCAGATAGGCAGGCAGGGCGCAGTGCGGATCTGGCTATGTCCACTCACCCACGGGAGACGGGCAGGCAGGGCGCAGTGCGGATCTGGCTGTGTCCACTCACCCACGGGAGATGGGCAGGCAGGGCGCAGTGCGGATCTGGCTGTGTCCACTCACCCACGGCAGACGGTCAGCCAGGGCGTAGTACGGATCTGGGTGTGTCCACTCACCCACGGCAGACGGGCAGGCAGGGCGCAGTGCGGATCTGGCTGTGTCCACTCACCCACGGGAGACGGGCAGGCAGGGCGCAGTGCGGATCCGGCTGTGTCCACTCACCCACAGGAGATGGGCAGAGACGGTGCTGTGTGGATCTGGCTATGTCCACTGACCCACGGCAGACGGGCAGCCAGGGCGCAGTACGGATCTGGCTGTGACCACTCACCCACGGCAGGCGGTCAGGCAGGGCGCAGTGCGGATCTGGCTGTGTCCACTCACCCACAGCAGGCGGTCAGGCAGGGCGCAGTGCGGATCTGGCTGTGTCCACTCACCCACGGAAGACGGGCAGGCAGGGCGCAGTGCGGATCTGGCTGTGTCCACTCACCCACGGGAGACGGGCAGGCAGGGCGCAGTGCGGATCCGGCTGTGTCCAATCACCCACGGGAGATGGGTAGAGACGGTGCTGTGTGGATCTGGCTATGTCCACTGACCCACGGCAGGCGGTCAAACAGGGGGTAGTGCGGATCTGGCTGTGTCCACTCACCCACGGCAGACGGGAAGGCAGGGCGCAGTGTGGATCTGGCTGTTTCCTCTCACGCACAGCAGACGGTCAGGCAGGGCGCAGTGCGGATATGGCTGTGTCCACTCGCCCACGGGAGACGGGCAGGCAGGGCGCAGTGCGGATCTGGCTGTGTCTACTCACCCACGGCAGGCGGTCAGGCAGGGCGCAGTGCGGATCTGGCTGTGTCCACTCACCCACGGCTGACGGTCAGGCAATGTGCAGTGCGGATCTGGCTGTGTCCACTCACCCACGGCAGGCGGTCAGGCAGGGCGCAGTGTGGATCCGGCTGTGTCCACGCACCCACAGCAGGCGGTCAGGCAGGGCGCAGTGCGGATCTGGCTGTGTCCACTCACCCACGGCAGGCGGTCAGGCAGGGCGCAGTGCGGATCTGGCTGTGTCCACGCACCCACAGCAAGCGGTCAGCCAGGGCGCAGTGCGGATATCGCTGTGTCCACTCACCCACGGCAGACGGTCAGGCAGGGCGTAGTACGGATCTGGCTGTGTCCACTCACCCACGGCAGATGGGCAGGCAGGGCGCAGTGCGGATCTGGCTGTGTCCACTCACCCAAGGCAGACGGTCAGGCAGGTCGCAGTGCGGATCTGGCTGTGTCCACTCGCCCACGGAAGACGGGCAGGCAGGGCGCAGTGCGGATCTGGCTGTGTCCACTCGCCCACGGGAGACGGGCAGGCAGGGCGCAGTGCGGATCTGGCTGTGTCCACTCACCCACGGCAGGCGGTCAGGCAGGGCGCAGTGCGGATCTGGCTGTGTCCACTCACCCACGGGAGACGGGCAGAGATGGTGCTGTGTGGATCTGGCTATGTCCAATGACCCACGGCAGACGGGCAGGCAGGGCGCAGTACGGAGCTGGCTGAGTCCACTCACCCACGGCAGGCGGTCAGGCAGGGTGCAGTGTGGATCTGGCTGTGTCCACTCACCCACGGGAGACGGGCAGGCAGGGCGCAGTGCGGATCTGGCTGTGTCCACTCACCCACAGGAGACGGGCAGGCAGGGCGCAGTGCGGATCTGGCTGTGTCCACTCGCCCACTAGAGATGGGCAGGCAGTGCGCAGTGCGGATCTGGCTGTGTCCACTCGCCCACGGGAGACGGGCAGGCAGGGCGCAGTGCGGATCCGGCTGTGTCCACTCACCCACGGGAGATGGGCAGAGACGGTGCTGTGTGGATCTGGCTATGTCCACTGACCCACGGCAGACGGGAAGGCAGGGCGCAGTACTGATCTGGCTGTGTCCACTCACCCACGGCAGGCGGTTAGGCAGGGCGCAGTACGGATCTGGCTGTGTCCACTCACCCACGGCAGACGGGCAGGAGGGCGCAGTACGGATCTGGCTGTGTCCACTCACCCACGGCAGGCGGTCAGACAGGGTGCAGTGCGGATCTGGCTGTGTCCACTCACCCACGGCAGACGGGCAAGCAGGGCGCAGTGCGGATCTGGCTGTGTCCACTCACCGACGGGAGACGGGCAGGCAGGGCGCAGTGCAGATCTGGCTGTATCCACTCACCCACGGGAGACGGGTAGGCAGGGCTCAGTGCGGATTTGGCTGTGTCCACTCACCCACGGGAGACGGGCAGGCAGGGCGCAGTGCGTATCTGGCTGTTTCCACTCGCCCACGGGAGACGGGCAGGCAGGGCGCAGTGCGGATCTGGCCGTGTCCACTCACCCACGGGAGACCGGCAGGCAGGGCGCAGTGCGGATCTTGCTGTGTCCACTCACCCACGAGAGACGGGCAGAGACGGTGCTGTGTGGATCTGGCTATGTCCACTGACCCACGGCAGACGGGCAGGCAGGGCCCAGTACGGAGCTGGCTGAGTCCACTCACCCACGGCAGGCGGTCAGGCAGGGTGCAGTGTGGATCTGGCTGTGTCCACTCAACTACGGGAGACGGGCAGGCAGGGCGCAGTGCGGATCTGGCTGTGTCCACTCACCCACGGGAGACGGGCAGGCAGGGCGCAGTGCGGATCTGGCTGTGTCCACTCGCGTACGGGAGACGGGCGGGCAGGGCGCAGTGCGGATCTGGCTGTGTCCACTCGCCCACGGGAGACGGGCAGGCAGGGCGCAGTGCGGATCTGGCTGTGTCCACTCACCCACGGGAGACGGGCAGGCAGGGCGCAGTGCGGATCTGGCTGTGTCCACTCGCCCACAGGAGACGGGCAAGCAGGGTGCAGTGCGGATCCGGCTGTGTCCACTCACCCACGGGAGACGGGCAGAGACGGTGCTGTGTGGATCTGGCTATGTCCACTGACCCACGGCAGACGGGCAGGCAGGGCCCAGTACGGAGCTGGCTGAGTCCACTCACCCACGGCAGGCGGTCAGGCAGGGTGCAGTGTGGATATGGCTGTGTCCACTCACCTACGGGAGACGGGCAGGCAGGGCGCAGTGCGGATCTGGCTGTGTCCACTCACCCACGGGAGACGGGCAGGCAGGGCGCAGTGCGGATCTGGCTGTGTCCACTCGCCTACGGGAGACGGGCAGGCAGGGCGCAGTGCGGATCTGGCTGTGTCCACTCGCCCACGGGAGACGGGCAGGCAGGGCGCAGTGCGGATCTGGCTGTGTCCACTCGCCCACGGGAGACGGGCAGGCAGGGCGCAGTGCGGATCTGGCTGTGTCCACTCGCCCACGGGAGACGGGCAGGCAGGGCGCAGTGCGGATCTGGCTGTGTCCACTCGCCCACGGGAGACGGGCAAGCAGGGCGCAGTGCGGATCCGGCTGTGTCCACTCACCCACGGGAGATGGGCAGAGACGGTGCTGTGTGGATCTGGCTATGTCCACTGAGACACGGCAGACGGGAAGGCAGGGCGCAGTACGGATCTGGCTGTGTCCACTCACCCACGGCAGGCGGTCAGGCAGGGCGCAGTACGGATCTGGCTGTGTCCACTCACCCACGGCAGGCGGTCAGGCAGGGTGCAGTGCGGATCTGGCTGTGTCCACTCACCCACGGGAGACGGGCTGGCAGGGCACAGTGCGGATCTGGCTGTGTTCACTCACCCACGGGAGACGGGGAGGCAGGGCGCTGTGCGGATCTGGCTGTGTCCACTCACCCACGGGAGACGGGCAGGCAGGGCGCAGTGCGATTTTGGCTGTGTCCACTCACCCACGGGAGACGGGCAGGCAGGGCGCAGTGCCTATCTGGCTGTGTCCCCTCGCCCATGGGAGACGGGCAGGCAGGGCGCAGTGCGGATCTGGCTGTGTCCACTCACCCACGGGAGACGGGCAGGCAGGGCGCAGTGCGGATCTGGCTGTGTCCACTCACCCACGGCAGACGGTCAGGCAGGGTGCAGTGCCGATATGGCTGTGTCCACTCACCCACGGGAGACGGGCTGGCAAGGCGCATTGAGGATCTGGCTGTGTCCACTCACACACGGCATACAAGCACAAAGGGCGCAGTGCGGATCTGGCTGTGTCCACTCACCCACGGGAGACAGGCAGAGAGGGTGCCGTGTGGATCTGGCTATGTCCACTGACCCACGGCAGACAGGTAGGCAGGGCGCAGTGAGGATCTGGCTGTGTCCACTCACCCACGGGAGACGGGTAGGCAAGGCGCACTGTGGATCTGGCTGTGTCCACTCACCCACGACAGACGGGCAGGCAGGGCGCAGTGAGGATCTGGCTGTGTCCACTCACCCACGGGAGACGGGTAGGCAAGGCGCAGTGCGGATCTGGCTGTGTCCAATCCCCCACGGCAGACTGGCAGGCAGGGCGCAGGAAGGATCTGGCTGTGTCCACTCACCCACGGCAGACGGGCAGGCAGGGCACAGTGCGGATCTGGCTGTGTCCACTCACCCACGGCAGACGGGCAGACAGTGCACAATGCGGATCTGGCTGTGTACACTCACCCACGGGAGACGGGCAGGCAGGGCGCAGTGCGGATCTGGCTGTGTCCACTCACCCAGGGTAGACGGGCAGGCAGGGCGCAGTGCAGATCTGGCTGTGTCCACTGACCCACGGCAGGTGGTCAGGCAGGGCGCAGTGCGGATCTGGCTGTGTCCACTCACGCACGGCAGACGGTCAGGCAGGGCGCAGTGCGGTTATGGCTGTTACCACTGACCCACGGGAGACGGGCAGGCAAGGCGCAGTGCGGATCTGGCTGTGTCCACTCACCCACGGCAGACGGGCAGGCAGGGCTCAGTGCCCATCTGGCTGTGTCCACTCACCCACGGGAGACGGGCAGGCAGGGCGCAGTGCGGATCTGGCTGTGACCACTCGCCCACAGGAGACGGGCAAGCAGGGTGCAGTGCGGATCCGGCTGTGTCCACTCACCCACGGGAGACGGGCAGAGACGGTGCTGTGTGGATCTGGCTATGTCCACTGACCCACGGCAGACGGGCAGGCAGGGCCCAGTACGGAGCTGGCTGAGTCCACTCACCCACGGCAGGCGGTCAGGCAGGGTGCAGTGTGGATATGGCTGTGTCCACTCACCTACGGGAGACGGGCAGGCAGGGCGCAGTGCGGATCTGGCTGTGTCCACTCACCCACGGGAGACGGGCAGGCAGGGCGCAGTGCGGATCTGGCTGTGTCCACTCGCCCACGGGAGACGGGCAGGCAGGGCGCAGTGCGGATCTGGCTGTGTCCACTCGCCCACGGGAGACGGGCAGGCAGGGCGCAGTGCGGATCTGGCTGTGTCCACTCGCCCACGGGAGACGGGCAGGCAGGGCGCAGTGCGGATCTGGCTGTGTCCACTCGCCCACGGGAGACGGGCAGGCAGGGCGCAGTGCGGATCTGGCTGTGTCCACTCGCCCACGGGAGACGGGCAAGCAGGGCGCAGTGCGGATCCGGCTGTGTCCACTCACCCACGGGAGATGGGCAGAGACGGTGCTGTGTGGATCTGGCTATGTCCACTGAGACACGGCAGACGGGAAGGCAGGGCGCAGTACGGATCTGGCTGTGTCCACTCACCCACGGCAGGCGGTCAGGCAGGGCGCAGTACGGATCTGGCTGTGTCCACTCACCCACGGCAGGCGGTCAGGCAGGGTGCAGTGCGGATCTGGCTGTGTCCACTCACCCACGGGAGACGGGCTGGCAGGGCACACTGCGGATCTGGCTGTGTTCACTCACCCACGGGAGACGGGCAGGCAGGGCGCAGTGCGGATCTGGCTGTGTCCACTCACCCACGGGAGACGGGCAGGCAGGGCGCAGTGCGATTTTGGCTGTGTCCACTCACCCACGGGAGACGGGCAGGCAGGGCGCAGTGCCTATCTGGCTGTGTCCCCTCGCCCATGGGAGACGGGCAGGCAGGGCGCAGTGCGGATCTGGCTGTGTCCACTCACCCACGGGAGACGGGCAGGCAGGGCGCAGTGCGGATCTGGCTGTGTCCACTCACCCACGGCAGACGGTCAGGCAGGGTGCAGTGCCGATATGGCTGTGTCCACTCACCCACGGGAGACGGGCTGGCAAGGCGCATTGAGGATCTGGCTGTGTCCACTCACACACGGCATACAAGCACAAAGGGCGCAGTGCGGATCTGGCTGTGTCCACTCACCCACGGGAGACAGGCAGAGAGGGTGCCGTGTGGATCTGGCTATGTCCACTGACCCACGGCAGACAGGTAGGCAGGGCGCAGTGAGGATCTGGCTGTGTCCACTCACCCACGGGAGACGGGTAGGCAAGGCGCACTGTGGATCTGGCTGTGTCCACTCACCCACGACAGACGGGCAGGCAGGGCGCAGTGAGGATCTGGCTGTGTCCACTCACCCACGGGAGACGGGTAGGCAAGGCGCACTGTGGATCTGGCAGTGTCCATCACCCACGACAGACGGGCAGGAAGGGCGCAGTGCGGATCTGGCTTTGTCCACTCACCCACGGGAGACGGGCAGGCAAGGCGCAGTGTGGATCTGGCTCTGTCCACTCACCCACGGGAGAAGGGCAGAGAGGGTGCTGTGTGGATCTGGCTATGTCCACTGACCCACGGCAGACGGACAGGCAGGGCGCAGTGCGGATCTGGCTGTGTCCACTCACCCACGACAGACGGGCAAGCAGGGCGCAGTGCGGATCTGGCTGTGTCCAATCCCCCACGGCAGACTGGCAGGCAGGGCGAAGGAAGGATCTGGCTGTGTCCACTCACCCACGGCAGACGGGCAGGCAGGGCACAGTGCGGATCTGGCTGTGTCCACTCACCCACGGCAGACGGGCAGACAGTGCACAATGCGGATCTGGCTGTGTACACTCACCCACGGGAGACGGGCAGGCAGGGCGCAGTGCGGATCTGGCTGTGTCCACTCACCCAGGGTAGACGGGCAGGCAGCGCGCAGTGCAGATCTGGCTGTGTCCACTCACCCACGGCAGGTGGTCAGGCAGGGCGCAGTGCGGATCTGGCTGTGTCCACTCACGCACGGCAGACGGTCAGGCAGGGCGCAGTGCGGTTATGGCTGTTTCCACTAACCCACGGGAGACGGGCAGGCAAGGCGCAGTGCGGATCTGGCTGTGTCCACTCACCCACGGCAGACGGGCAGGCAGGGCTCAGAGCCCATCTGGCTGTGTCCACTCACCCACGGCAGACGGGCAGGCAGGGCGCAGTGCGGATCTTGTGTGTGCACTCATCCACGGGAGACGGGCAGAGACGGTGCTGTGTGGATCTGGCTATATCCACTGACCCACGGCAGACGGGCGGGCAGGGCGCAGTACGGATCTGGCTGTGTCCACTCACCCACGGCAGGCGGTCAGGCAGGGTGCAGTGCGGATCTGGCTGTGTCCACTCACCCACGGGAGACGGGCAGGCAGGGCGCAGTGCGGATCTGGCTGTGTCCACTCACCCACGGGAGACGGGCAGGCAGGGCGCAGTGCGGATCTGGCTGTGTCCACTCACCCACGGGAGACGGGCAGAGACGGTGCTGTGTGGATTTGGCTATGTCCACTGACCCACGGCAGACGGGCAGGCAGGGCGCAGTGCGGATCTGGCTGTGTCCACTCACCCACGGCAGGCGGTCAGGGAGGGCGCAGTGCGGATATGGCTGTGTCCACTCACCCACGGCAGACGGTCAGGCAGGGGGCAGTGCGGATCTGGCTGTGTCCACTCACCCACGGGAGACGGGCAGAGACGGTGCTGTGTGGATCTGGCTATGTCCACTTACCCACGGCAGGCGGTCAGGCAGGGCGCAGTGCGGATATGGCTGTGTCCACTCACCCACGGCAGACTGTCAGGCAGGGGGCAGTGCGGATCAGGCTGTGTCCACTCACCCACGGGAGACGGGCAGGCAGGGCGCAGTGCGGATCTGGCTGTGTCCACTCACCCACGGGAGACAGGCAGGCAAGGCGCAGTGCGGATCTGGCTGTGTCCACTCACCCACGGCAGACGGGTAGGCAGGGCGCAGTGCGGATCTGGCTGTGTCCACTCGCCTACGGGAGACGGGCAGGCAGGGCGCAGTGCGGATCTGGCTGTGTCCACTCGCCCACGGGAAATGGGCAGGCAGGGCGCAGTGCGGATCTGGCTGTGTCCACTCACCCACGGGAGACGGGCAGGCAGGGCGCAGTGCGGATCTGGCTGTGTCCACTCGCCCACGGGAGACGGGCAAGCAGGGTGCAGTGCGGATCCGGCTGTGTCCACTCACCCACGGGAGACGGGCAGAGACGGTGCTGTGTGGATCTGGCTATGTCCACTGACCCACGGCAGACGGGCAGGCAGGGCCCAGTACGGAGCTGGCTGAGTCCACTCACCCACGGCAGGCGGTCAGGCAGGGTGCAGTGTGGATATGGCTGTGTCCACTCACCTACGGGAGACGGGCAGGCAGGGCGCAGTGCGGATCTGGCTGTGTCCACTCACCCACGGGAGACGGGCAGGCAGGGCGCAGTGCGGATCTGGCTGTGTCCACTCGCCCACGGGAGACGGGCAGGCAGGGCGCAGTGCGGATCTGGCTGTGTCCACTCGCCCACGGGAGACGGGCAGGCAGGGCGCAGTGCGGATCTGGCTGTGTCCACTCGCCCACGGGAGACGGGCAGGCAGGGCGCAGTGCGGATCTGGCTGTGTCCACTCGCCCACGGGAGACGGGCAGGCAGGGCGCAGTGCGGATCTGGCTGTGTCCACTCGCCCACGGGAGACGGGCAAGCAGGGCGCAGTGCGGATCCGGCTGTGTCCACTCACCCACGGGAGATGGGCAGAGACGGTGCTGTGTGGATCTGGCTATGTCCACTGACACACGGCAGACGGGAAGGCAGGGCGCAGTGCGGATCTGGCTGTGTCCACTCACCCACAGCAGACGGGCAGGCAGGGCGCAGTGCGGATATGGCTGTGTCCACTCGCCCACGGGAGACGGGCAGGCAGGGCGCGGTGCGGATCTGGCTGTGTCTACTCACCCACGGCAGGCGGTCAGGGAGGGCACAGTGCGGATCTGGCTGTGTCCACTCACCCACGGCTGACGGTCAGGCAAGGTGCAGTGCGGATCTGGCTGTGTCCACTCACCCACGGCAGGCGGTCAGGCAGGGCGCAGTGTGGATTCGGCTGTGTCCACGCACCCACAGCAGGCGGTCAGGCAGGGCGCAGTGCGGATCTGGCTGTGTCCACTCACCCACGGCAGGTGGTCAGGCAGGGCGTAGTGCGGATCTGGCTGTGGCCACTCACCCACGGCAGGCGGGCAGGCAGGGCACAGTGTGGATCTGGCTGTGTCCACTCACCAACGGCAGACAGTCAGGCAGGGCGCAGTGCGGATCTGGCTGTGTCCACTCACCCACGGCAGACGGGTAGGCAGGGCGCAGTGCGGATCTGGCTGTGTCCACTCGCCCACGGGAGACGGGCAGGCAGGGCGCAGTTCGGATCTGGCTGTGTCCACTCACCCACGGCAGGCGGTCAGGCAGGGCGCAGTGCGGATCTGGCTGTGTCCACTCATTCACGGCAGACGGTCAGGCAGGGCACAGTGCGGATCTGGCTGTGTCCACTCACCCACGGCAGGCGGTCAGGCAGGGCGCAGTGCGGATCTGGCTGTGTCCACGCACCCACAGCAAGCGGTCAGCCAGGGCGCAGTGCGGATATCGCTGTGTCCACTCACCCACGGCAGACGGTCAGGCAGGGCGTAGTACGGATCTGGCTGTGTCCACTCACCCACGGCAGATGGGCAGGCAGGGCGCAGTGCGGATCTGGCTGTGTCCACTCACCCACGGCAGACGGTCAGGCAGGGCGCAGTGCGGATCTGGCTGTGTCGACTCACCCACGGAAGACGGGCAGGCAGGGCGCAGTGCGGATCTGGCTGTGTCCACTCGCCCACGGGAGACGGGCAGGCAGGGCGCAGTGCGGATCTGGCTGTGTCCACTCACCCACGGCAGACAGTCAGGCAGGGTGCAGTGCGGATCTGGCTGTGTCCACTCACCCACGGGAGACGGGTAGGCATGGCGCAGTGTGGATCTGGCTGTGTCCACTCACCCACTAGAGACGGGCAGAGAGGGTGCTGTGTAGATCTGACTATGTCCACTACCCACGGCAGTCGGGCAGGCAGGGCCCAGTGCGGATCTGGCTGTGTCCACTCACCCACGGCAGACGGGCAGGCAGGGCGCAGTGTGGATCTGGCTGTGTCCACTCACTCACGGGAGACGGGCAGGCAAGGCGCAGTGTGGATCTGACTGTGTCCACTCACCCACGGGATAGGGGCAGAGAGGGTGCTGTGTGGATCTGGCTATGTACACTGACCCATGGCAGACAGGCAGGCAGGGCGCAGTGCGGATCTGGCTGTGTCCCCTCACCCACGGCGGACGGTCAGGAAGGGCGCAATGCGGATCTGGCTGTGACCACTCACTCACGGCAGACGGGCAGGCAGGGTGCAGTGTGGATCTGGCTGTGTCCACTCACCCACGGGAGACGGGTAGGCAAGGCGCAGTGTGGATCTGGCTATGTCCACTGACCCACGGGAGATGGGCAGAGAGGGTGCTGTGTGGATCTGGCTATGTCCACTGATCCACGGTAGACGGGTAGGGAGGGCGCAGTGTGGATCTGGCTATGTCCACTCTCCCACGGGAGACGGGGAGGCAGGGCGCAGTGCGTATCTGGATGTGTCCACTCACACACGGCAGAAGGAAGGGAGGGCGCAGTGCAGATCTGGCTGTGTCCACTCACCCATGGGAGACTGGCAGGCAAGGCGCAGTGTGGATCTGGCTGTGTCCACTCACCCACGGGACACGGGCAGAGAGGTTGCTGTGTGGATCTCGCTGTGTCCACTCACCCACGGCAGACGGGCAGGCTGGCGCAATGCGGATCTGGCTGTGTTCACTCACCCAAGGGAGACGGCGTGGCAAGGTGCAGTGTGGATCTGGCTGTGTCCACTCACCCACGGGAGACGGGCAAAGAGGGTGCTGTGTGGATCTGACAATGTACACTGACCCACGGCAGACGAGCAGGCAGGGCGCAATGCGGATCTGGCTGTGTCCACTCACCCACTGCAGACGGTCAGGAAGGGCGCAGTGCGGATCTGGCTGTGTCCACTCACCCACGGGAGACGGACAGGCAGGGCGCAGTGCGGATCTGGCTGTGTCCACTCACCCACGGGAGACGGGCAGAGAGTGTGCTGTGTGGATCTGGTTATGTACACTGACCCACGGCAGACGGGCAGGCAGGGCGCAGTGCGGATCTGGGTGTGTCCGCTCACCCACGGGAGACGGGCAAAGAGGGTGCTGTGTGGATCTGCCTATGTACACTGACCCACGTCAGATGGGCAGGCAGGGCGCAGTGCGAATATGGCTGTGTCCAATCACCCACGGCAGACGGGCAGGCAGGGTGCAGTGCGGATATGGCTGTGTCCAATCACCCACGGCAGAGGGGCAGGCAGGGCGCAGTGAGGATCTGGCTGTGTCCACTCACCCACGGCACACGGTCAGGCAGGGCGCAGTGCGGATCTGGCTGTGTCCAATCACCCACGGGAGACGGGTAGGCAAGGCGCCGTGTGGATCTGGCTGTGTCCACTCACCCAGGGGAGACGGGCAGAGAGGGTGCTGTGTGGATCTGGCTATGTCCACTGACCCACGGCAGACGGGCAGGCAGGGCGCAGTGCGGATCTGGCTGTGTCCAATCACCCACGGGAGACCGGTAGGCAAGGCGCAGTGTGGATCTGGCTGTGTCCACTCACCCACGGGAGACGGGCAGAGAGAGTGCTGTGTTGATCTGGCTGTGTGCACACACCCACGGGAGACGGGCAAGGGGGAGCTGTATGTATCTGGCTATGTACACTGACCCACGGCAGACAAGCAGGCAGGGCGGTGTGCGGATCTGGCTGTGTCCACTCACCCACGGGAGACGGGCAGGCAGTGCGCAGTGCGGATTTGGCTGTGTCCACTCACCCACGGCAGACGGGCAGGCAAGGCACAGTGTGGATCTGGCTGTGTCCACTCACCCACGGGAGACGGGCAGAAAGGGCGCTGTGTGGATCTGGCTCTATCCACTGACCCACGGCAGACGGGAAGGCAGGGCGCACTGCGGATCTGGCTGTGTCCACTCACCCACGGGAGACAGGTAGGCAAGGCGCAGTGTGGATCTGGCTGTGTCCACTCACCCACGGGAGACGGGCAGAGAGGGTGCAGTGCGGATCTGGCTGTGTCCAATCACCCACGGCAGAGGGGCAGGCAGGGCGCAGTGAGGATCTGGCTGTGTCCACTCACCCACGGCACACGGTCAGGCAGGGCGCAGTGCGGATCTGGCTGTGTCCAATCACCCACGGGAGACGGGTAGGCAAGGCGCCGTGTGGATCTGGCTGTGTCCACTCACCCAGGGGAGACGGGAAGAGAGGGTGCGGTGTGGATCTGGCTATGTCCACTGACCCACGGCAGACGGGCAGGCAGGGCGCAGTGCGGATCTGGCTGTGTCCAATCACCCACGGGAGACCGGTAGGCAAGGCGCAGTGTGGATCTGGCTGTGTCCACTCACCCACGGGAGACGGGCAGAGAGAGTGCTGTGTTGATCTGGCTGTGTGCACACACCCACGGGAGACGGGTAGGCAAGGCGCAGTGTGGATCTGGCTGTGTCCACTCACCCACGGGAGACGGGCAGAGAGGGTGCTGTGTTGATCTGGCTGTGTCCACACACCCACGGGAGACGGGTAGGCAAGGCGCAGTGTTGATCTGGCTGTGTCCACTCACCCACGGGTGACGGGCAGAGAGGGTGCTGTGTGGATCTGGCTATGTCCACTGACCCACGGCAGACGGGCAGGCAGGGCGAAGTGCGGATCTGGCTGTGTCCACTCACCCACGGCAGACGGGCAGGCAGGGCGCAGTGCGGTTCTGGATGTGTCCACTCACCCACAGGAGACGGGCAGGCAAGGCGCAGTGTGCATCTGGCTGTGTCCACTCACCCACGGGAGACGGGCAAGGGGGTGCTGTATGTATCTGGCTATGTACACTGACCCACGGCAGACAAGCAGGCAGGGCGGTGTGCGGATCTGGCTGTGTCCACTCACCCACGGGAGACGGGCAGGCAGTGCGCAGTGCGGATTTGGCTGTGTCCACTCACCCACGGCAGACGGGCAGGCAAGGCACAGTGTGGATCTGGCTGTGTCCACTCACCCACGGGAGACGGGCAGAAAGGGCGCTGTGTGGATCTGGCTCTGTCCACTGACCCACGGCAGACGGGAAGGCAGGGCGCAGTGCGGATCTGGCTGTGTCCACTCACCCACGGGAGACGGGCAATGGGGTGCTGTATGTATCTGGCTATGTACACTGACCCACGGCAGACAAGCAGGCAGGGCGGTGTGCGGATCTGGCTGTGTCCACACACCCACGGGAGACGGGCAGAGAGGGTGCTGTGTTTATCTGGCTGTGTCCACACACCCACGGGAGACGGGTAGGCAAGGCGCAGTGTTGATCTGGCTGTGTCCACTCACACACGGGAGACGGGCAGAGAGGGTGCTGTGTGGATGTGGCTATCTCCACTGACCCACGGCAGACAGGCAGGCAGGGCGCAGTGCGGATCTGGCTGTGTTCACTCACCCACGGCAGCCGGGCATGCAGGGCGCAGTGCGGATCTGGCTGTGTCCACTCACCCACGGCAGACGGGCAGGCAAGGCGCAGTGTGGATCTGGCTGTGTCCACTCACCCACGGGAGACGGGCAGAGAGGGTGCTGTGTGGATCTGGCTATGTCCACTGACCCACCGCAGACGGGCAGGCAGGGCGCAGTATGGATGTGGCTGTGTCCTCTCACCCACGGCAGACGGGCAGGCAGGGCGCAGTGCGGATCTGGATGTGTCCACTCACCCACGGGAGACGGGCAGGCAAGGCGCAGTGTGGATCTGGCTGTGTCAACTCACCCACGGAAGACGGGCAAGGGGGTGCTATATGTATCTGGCTATGTACACTGACCCACGGCAGACGGGTAGGCAGGGCGGTGTGCGGATCTGGCTGTGTCCACTCACCAACGGCAGACGGTCAGGAAGGGCGCAGTGCGGATCTGGCTGTGTCCACTCACCCACTGGAGACGGGCAGACAGCGCACAGTGCGGATCTGGCTGTGTCCACTCACCCACGGCAGATGGGCAGGCAGGTCGCAGTGTGGATCTGGCTGTGTCCACTCACCCACGGGAGACGGGCAGGCAAGGCGCAGTGTGGATCTGACTGTGTCCACTCACCCACGGGAGTCGGGCAGAAAGGGCGCTGTGTGGATCTGGCTCTGTCCACTGACCCACGGCAGACGGGCAGGGAGGGCGCAGTGCTGATCTCGCTGTGTCCACTCACCCACGACAGACGGGCAGGCAGGGCGCAGTGCGGATCTGGCTGTGTCCACTCACCCATGGCAGACGGGCAGGCAGGGCGCAGTGCGGATCTGGCTGTGTCCACTCACCCACGGCAGACGGTAATGCAAGGCGCAATGTGGATGGCTGTGTCCACTCACCCACGGGAGACGGGCAGAAAAGGCGCTGTGTGGATCTGGCTATGTCCACTAACCGACGGCAGACTGGCAGGCAGGGCGCAGTGCGGATGTGGCTGTGTCCAATCACCCACGGGAGACGGGTAAGCAAGGCGCAGTGTGGATCTGGCTGTGTCCACTCACCCACGGGAGACGGGCAGAGAGGGTGCTGTGTGGATCTGGCTATGTCCACTGATCCAAGTCAGACGGGCAGGGAGGGCGCAGTGCAGATCTCGCTGTGGCCACTCACCCACGGCAGACGGGCAGGCTGGCGCAATGCGGATCTGGCTGTGTCCACTCACCCACGGGAGACGGCGAGGCAAGGTGCAGTGTGGATCTGGCTGTGTCCACTCACCCACGGGAGACGGTCAGAGAGGGTACTGTGTGGATCTGACAATGTACACTGATCCACGGCAGACGAGCAGGCAGGGCGCAATGCGGATCTGGCTGTGTCCACTCACCCACTGCAGACGGTCAGGAAGGGCGCAGTGCGGATCTGGCAGTGTCCTCTCACCCACGGGAGACGGGCAGGCAGGGCGCAGTGCGGATCTGGCTGTGTCTACTCACCCACGGCATACGATTAGGCAGGGCGCAGTGCGGATCTGGCTGTGTCCACTCACCCACGGGAGACGGGCAGGCAAGGCGTAGTGTGGATCTGGCTGTGTCCACTCACCCACGGGAGACAGTCAGAGAGGGTGCTGGGTGTGTTCACTGACGGATCTGGGTGTGTCCACTGACCCACGGGAGATGGGCAAAGAGGGTGCTGTGTGGATCTGCCTATGTACACTGACCCACGTCAGACGGGCAGGCAGGGCACAGTGTGTCTCTGGCTGTGTCCACTCACCCACAGGAGACGGGCAGGCAAGGCGCAGTGCGGATCTGGCTGTGTCCACTCACCCACGGCAGACGGTCAGGCAGGGCGTAGTGCGGATCTGGCTGTGTCCAATCACCCACGGGAGACGGGTAGGCAAGGCGCCGTGTGGAAATGGCTGTGTACACTCACCCACGGGAGACGGGCAGAGAGGGTGCTGTGTGGATCTGGCTATGTCCACTGACCCACGGCAGACGGGCAGGCAGGGCGCAGCGCGTACCTGGCTGTGTCCATTCACCCACGAGAGACGGACAGGCAGGGCGCAGTGTGGGTCTGACTGTGTCCACTCACCCATGGGAGATGGGCAGGCAAGGCGCAGTGTGGATCTGGCTGTGTCCACTCACCCACGGGAGACGGGCAGAGAGGATGCTGTGTGGTTCTGGCTATATCCACAGACCCACGGCAGACAGACAGGGAGGGCGCAGTGCGGATCTCGTTGTGTCCACTCAACCACGGCAGACGGGCAGGCAGGGCGCAGTGCAGATCTGGCTGTGTCCACTCACTCACGGCAGACGGGCAGGCAGGGCGCAGTGCGGATCTGGCTGTGTCCACTCACCCACGGCAGACGGTCAGGTAGGGCGCAGTGCGGATCTGGCGGTGTCCACTCACCAACGGGGGATGGTCAGGCAGGGCGCAGTGCGGATCTGGCTGTGTCCACTCTCCCACGGGAGACGGGCAGGCAGGGCACAGTGAGGATCTGGCTGTGTCCACTCACACACGGCAGACAGGCAGGCACGGCGCAGTGCGGATCTGGCTGTGTCCACTCACCCATGGGAGACGGGCAGGCAATGGGCATTGTGGATCTGGCTGTGTCCACTCACCCACGGGAGACGGGCAGAGAGGTTGCTGTGTGGATCTGGCTATGTCCAATGACCCACGGCAGACGGGCAGGGAGGGCGCAGTGCGGATCTCGCTGTGTCCACTCACCCACGGCAGACGGGCTGGCAGGGTGCAGTGCGGATCTGGCTGTGTCCACTCACCCACGGGAGACGGGCAGGCAAGGCATAGTGTGGATCTGGCTGTGTCCACTCACCCATGGGAGACGGTCAGAGAGGGTGCTGTGTGGATCTCGCTATGTACACTGACCCACGGCAGACGGGCAGGCAGGGCGCACTGCGGATCTGGCTGTGTCCACTCACCCACGGGAGACGGGCAGGCAAGGCGCAGTGTGGATCGGCTGTGTCCACTCACCCACGGGAGACGGGCAGAAAGGGCGCTGTGTGGATCTGGCTATGTCCACTGACCCACGGCAGACGGGCAGGCAAGGCGCAGTGCGGATCTGGCTGTGTGCAATCACCCACAGCAGACGGGCAGGCAAGGCGCAGTGTGGATCTGGATG
The DNA here is from genome assembly GCF_040939455.1 of Microcebus murinus. NCBI lineage: Eukaryota > Metazoa > Chordata > Mammalia > Primates > Cheirogaleidae > Microcebus > Microcebus murinus. The sequence goes on along the minus strand of NC_134125.1, from coordinate 29,669,229 downwards.
TGTCCACTCACCCACGGGGGACGGCAGAGGGTGCTATGTGAATCTGGCTATGTCCACGGACACACGGCAGACAGGCAGGCAGGGCGCAGCGCGGATCTTGCTGTGTCCACTCACACACGGGAGACGGGGAAGCAAGGCGCAGTGTGTATATGGCTGTGTCCACTCACCCACGGGAGACGGGCACAGAGGGTGCTGTGTGGATCTGGCTATGTCCACTGACCCACGGGAGACGGGCAGGCATGGCGCAGTGCGGATCTGGCTGTGTCCACTCACCCACGGCAGACGGGCAGGCAGGGCGCAGTGCGGATCTGGCTGTGTCCACTCACCCTCGGGAAATGGGCAGGCAAGGCGCAGTGTGGATCTGGCTGTGTCCAATCACCCACGGGAGACGGGCAGAGAGGGTCCTGTGTGGATCTGGCTATGTCTACTGACCCACGGCTGACGGGCAGGCAGGGCGCAGTGTGGATCTGGCTGTGTCCAATCACCCACGGCAGACGGGCAGGCAGGGCGCAGTGCGGAATTGGCTGTGTCCACTCACCCACGGGAGACGGGTAGGCAAGGCGCAGTGTTGATCTGGCTGTGTCCACTCACCCACGGGAGACGGGAAGGCAAGGCGCACTGTGGATCTTGCTGTGACCACTCACCCACGGGAGATGGGCAGAGAGGGTGCTGTGTGTATCTAGCTATGTCCACTGACCCACGGCAGACGGGCAGGCAGGGCGCAGTGCGGACCTGGCTGTGTTAACTCACCCACGGCAGACAGGCTGGCAGGGCGCAGTGTGGATCTGGCTGTGTCCACTCACCCACGGGAGACGGGCAGAGAGGGTGCTGTGTTGATCTGGCTATGTCCACGGACCCACGGCAGACGGGCAGGCAGGGCGCAGTGCGGATCTGGCTGTGTCCGCTCACCCACGGCATAAGGTCAGGCAGGGCGCAGTGCTGTATTGGCTGTGTCCACTCACCCACGGGAGACGGGTAGGCAAGGCGCAGTGTTGATCTGGCTGTGTCCACTCACCCACGGGAGACGGGCAGAGAGGGTGATGTGTGGATCTGGCTATGTCCACTGATCCATGGGAGACGGGCTCAAAGGGCGCTGTGTGGATCTGGCTATGTCCACTGACCCACGGCAGACGGGCAGGCAGGGCGCAGTGCGGATCTGGCTATGTCCACTCACCCACGGCAGACGCGCAGGCAGGGCGCAGTGCGGATCTGGCTGTCTCCACTCACCCACGGGAGATGGGCAGGCAAGGCGCAGTGTGGATCTGGCTATGTCCACTGACCCACGGCAGACGGGCAGGCAGGGCGCAGTGCGGATCTGGCTATGTCCACTCACCCACGGCAGACGGGCAGGCAGGGCACAGTGCGGATCTGGTTGTGTCCACTCACCCACGGGAGATGGGCAGGCAAGGCGCAGTGTGGATCTGGCTGTGTCCATTCACTCACGGGAGACGGGCAGAAAGGGCGCTGTGTGGATCTGGCTATGTCCACTGACCCACGACAGACGGGCAGGCATTGCGCAGTGCGGATCTGGCTGTGTCCAATCACACACGGCAGACGAGCAGGCAGGGCGAAGTGCGGATTTGCCTGTGTTAACTCACCCACGGCAGACGGGCAGGCAGGGCGCAGTGCGGATATGGCTGTGTCCACACACCCACGGCAGACGGTCAGGCAGGGCGCAGTGCGGATCTGGCTGTGTCCACTCACACACGGCAGACGGGCAGGCAGGGCGCAGTGCGGAACTGGCTGTGTCCACTCACCCATGGGAGACGGGCAGGCAAGGCGCAGTGTGGATCTGGCTGTGTCCACTCACCCACGGGAGTCGGGCAGAGAGGTTGCTGTGTGAATCTGGCTATGTCCACTGACCCACGGCAGACGGGCAGGGAGGGCGCAGTGCGGATCTCGCTGTGTCCACTCACCCACGGCAGACGGGCAGGCAGCCCACTATGCGGATCTGGCTGTGTCCACTCAACCACGGCAGACGGTCAGGCTGGGCGCAGTGCGGATCTGGCTGTGTCCACTCACCCACGGGAGACAGGTAGGCAAGGCGCAGTGTGGATCTGGCTGTGTCCACTCACCCACGGGAGACGGTCAAGGAGGGTGCTGTCCGGATCTGGCTATGTTCACTGACCCACGGCAGACGGGCAGGCAGGGCGCAGTGCGGATGTGGCTGTGTCCAATCACCCACGGCAGACGGGCATGCAGGGCGCAGTGCGGACCTGGCTGTGTCCACTCACCCACGGGAGACGGGTAGGCAAGGCGCAGTGTGGATCTGGCTGTGTCCACTAACCCACGGGAGACGGGCAGAGAGGGTGCTGTGTTTATCTGGCTGTGTCCACACACCCACGGGAGACGGGTAGGCAAGGCGCAGTGTTGATCTGGCTGTGTCCACTCACACACGGGAGACGGGCAGAGAGGGTGCTGTGTGGATGTGGCTATCTCCACTGACCCACGGCAGACAGGCAGGCAGGGCGCAGTGCGGATCTGGCTGTGTTCACTCACCCACGGCAGCCGGGCATGCAGGGCGCAGTGTGGATCTGGCTGTGTCCACTCACCCACGGGAGACGGGCAGAGAGGGTGCTGTGTGGATCTGGCTATGTCCACTGACCCACCGCAGACGGGCAGGCAGGGCGCAGTATGGATGTGGCTGTGTCCACTCACCCACGGGAGACGGGCAGGCAAGGCGCAGTGTGGATCTGGCTGTGTCAACTCACCCACGGAAGACGGGCAAGGGGGTGCTATATGTATCTGGCTATGTACACTGACCCACGGCAGACGGGTAGGCAGGGCGGTGTGCGGATCTGGCTGTGTCCACTCACCAACGGCAGACGGTCAGGAAGGGCGCAGTGCGGATCTGGCTGTGTCCACTCACCCACTGGAGACGGGCAGACAGCGCACAGTGCGGATCTGGCTGTGTCCACTCACCCACGGCAGATGGGCAGGCAGGTCGCAGTGTGGATCTGGCTGTGTCCACTCACCCACGGGAGACGGGCAGGCAAGGCGCAGTGTGGATCTGACTGTGTCCACTCACCCACGGAAGTCGGGCAGAAAGGGCGCTGTGTGGATCTGGCTCTGTCCACTGACCCACGGCAGACGGGAAGGCAGGGCGCAGTGCGGATCTGGCTGTGTCCAATCACCCACGGCAGACGGGCAGGCAGGGCGCAGTGCGGATCTGGCTGTGTCCACTCACCCACGGCAGACGGTCAGGCAGGGCGCAGTGCGGATCTGGCTGTGTCCACTCACCCATGGGAGACGGGTAGGCAAGGCGCAGTGTGGATCTGGCTGTGTCCACTGACCCACTCAGACGGGCAGGCAGGGCGAAGTGCGGATCTGGCTTTGTTAACTCACCCACGGCAGACGGGCAGGCAGGGTGCAGTGCGGATCTGGCTGTGTCTACTCACCCACGGCAGACGAATAGGCAGGGCGCAGTGCGGATCTGGCTGTGTCCACTCACCCACGGGAGACGTGCAGAGATGGTGCTGTGTGGATCTGGCTATGTACACTGACCCACGGCACACGGGCAGGCAGGGCGCAGTGCGGATCTGGTGTGTCCACTCACCCACGGGAGACGGGCAGAGAGGGTGCTGTGTGGATCTGGCTATGTCCAATGACCCACGGAAGACGGGCAGGGAGGGCGCAGTGCGGATCTCGCTGTGTCCACTCACCCACGGCAGACGGGCAGGCAGGGCGCAGTGCGGATCTGGCTGTGTCCACTCACCCACGGCAGACGGAGAGGCAAGGCGCAGTGTGGATCTGGCTGTGTCCACTCACCCACGGCAGACGGTAAGGCAAGGCGCAGTGTGGATCTGGCTGTGTCCACTCACCCACAGGAGACGGGCAAAAGGGCGCCGTGTGGATCTGGCTATGTCCACTGACCGACAGCAGACTGGCAGGCAGGGCACAGTGCTGATCTGGCTGTGTCCACTCACCCACGGCAGACGGGCAGGCAGGGCGCAATGCGGATCTGGCTGTATCCACTCAACCACGGCAGACGGTCAGACAGGGCGCAGTGCGGATCTGGCTGTGTCCACTCACCCACGGGAGACAGGTAGGCAAGTCGCAGTGTGGATCTGGCTGTGTCCACTCACCTACGGGAGACCGGCAGAGAGGGTGCTGTCCGGATCTGGCCATGTCCACTGACCCATGGCAGACGGGCAGGCATGGCGCAGTGCGGATGTGGTTGTGTCCAATCACCCACGGGAGACGGGTAGGAAAGGCGCAGTGTGGATCTGGCTATGTCCACTGACCCACGGGAGACGGGCAGAGAGGGTGCTGTGTTGATCTGGCTGTGTCCACACACCCACGGGAGACGGGTAGGCAAGGCGCAGTGTGGATCTGGCTGTGTCCACTCACCCACGGGAGACGTGCAGAGAGGGTGCTGTGTGGATCTGGCTATGTCCACTGACCCACGGCAGACGGGCAGGCAGGGCGCAGTACGGATCTGGCTGTGTCCACTCACCCACAGTAGACGGGCAGGCAGGGCACAGTGCGGATCTGGATGTGACCACTCACCCACGGGAGACGGGCAGGCAAGGCGCAGTGTGGATCTGGCTGTGTCTACTCACCCACGGGAGACGGGCTGGCAGGGCACAGTGCGGATCTGGCTGTGTCCACTCACCCACGGGAGAGGGGCAGGCAGGGCACAGTGCGGATCCTGCTGTGTCCACTCACCCACGGCAGATGGGCAGGCAATGCGCAGTGTGGATCTGGCTGTGTCCACTCACCCATGGGAGATGGGCCGAAAGGACGCTGTGTGGATCTGGCTATGTCCACTGACCCACGGCTGACGGGCAGGCAGGGCGCAGTGCGGATCTGGCTGTGTCCAATCACCCACGGGAGAAGTGCAGGCAGGGCGCAGTGCGGATCTGGCTGTGTCCACTCACCCATCGCAGACGGGCAGGCAGGGCACAGTGTGGATCTGGCTGTTTCCATTCACCCACGGGAGACGGGTAGGCAAGGCGCAGTGTGGATCTGGCTGTGTGCACTCACCCACGGGAGACGGGCAGAGAGGGTGCTGTGTGGATCTGGCTATGTCCACTGACCCACGGCAGACGGGCAGGCAGGGCGCAGTGCGGATCTGGCTGTGTCCACTCACCCACGGCAGACTGGCAGGCAGGGCGCAGTGCGAATCTGGCTGTGTCCACTCACCCACGGGAGACGGGCAGGCAATGCGCAGTGAGGATCTGGCTGTGTCCACTCACCCACGGGAGACGGGCAGAGAGGGTGCTATGTGGATCTAGCCATGTCCACTGACCGACGGCAGACGGGCAGGCAGGGCGCAGTGCGGATCTGGCTGTGTCCCCTCACCCACGGCAGACGGTCAGGCAGGGCGCAGTGCGGAATTGGCTGTGTCCACTCACCTATGGGAGACGGGCAGAGTGAGTTCTGTTTGGATCTGGCTAGGTACACTGACCCACGGCAGACAGGCAGGCAGGGCGCACTGCGGATCTGGCTGTGTCCAAACACCCCCGGGAGACGGGCAGGCAGGGCGCAGTGCGGATCTGGCTGTGTCCACTCACCCACGGGAGACGGGCAGGATAGGCGCAGTGTGGATCTGGCTGAGTCGACTCACCCACAGGAGACGTGCAGAGAGTGTTCTGTGTGGATCTGGCTATGTACACTGACCCACGGCAGACAGACAGGCAGGGCGCAGTGCGGATCTGGCTGTGTCCACTCACCCACGGGAGACGGGCAGAGAGGGTGCTGTGTGGATCTGGCTATGTGCACTGACCCACGGCAGACGGGCAGGCAAGGCGCAGTGCAGATCTGGCTGTGTCCACTCACCCACGGCAGACGGGCATGCAGGGCGCCGTCCGGATCTGGCTGTGTCCACTCACCCACGGCAGACGGGAAGGCAAGGCGCAGTGTAGATCTGGCTGTGTCCACTCACACACGGGAGACGGGCAGAGAGGGTGCTTTGTGGATCTGTCTATGTAAACTGACCCACGGCAGACGGGCAGGCAGGGCGCGGTGCGGATCTGGCTGTGTCCACTCACCCACGGCTGACGGTCAGGCAGGGCGCAGTGCGGATCTGGCGGTGTCCACTCACCCACGGGAGACGGGCAGGCAGGGCGCAGTGCGGATCTGGCTGTGTCCACTCTTCCTTGGGAGACGGGCAGGCAGGGCGCAGTGCGGATCTGGCTGTGTCCACTCACCCACGGCAGACGGGCAGGCAGGTCGCAGTGCGGATGTGGCTGTGTCCACTCACCCACGGGAGACGGGCAGAGAGGGTGCTGTGTGGATCTGGCCATGTCCACTCACCCACGGCAGAAGGGCAGGCAGGGCGCAGTGCGGATCTGGCTGTGTCCACTCACCCACGGGAGACGGGCAGGAAAGGCGCAATGCGGATCTGGCTGTGTTCACTCACCCACGGGAGACGGGCAGGCAGGGCGCAGTGCGTATCTGGTTGTGTCCAATCACCCACGGCAGACAGCCAGGCAGGGCGCAGTGCGGATCTGGCTGTGTCCACTCACCCACGGAAGATGGGCAGGCAGGGCGCAGTGCGGATCTGGCTGTGTCCACTCACGCAAGACAGACGGGCAGGCAGGGCGCAGTGCGGATCTGGCTGTGTCCACTCACCCACGGCAGACGGGCAGGCAGGGCACAGTGCGGATCTGGCTGTGTCCACTCACGCACGACAGACGGGCAGGCAGGGCGCAGTGCGGATCTGGCTGTGTCCACTCACCCACGGGAGACCGGCAGGCAAGGCGCAGTGTGGATCTGGCTGTGTCCACTCACCCACGGGAGACGGGCAGAGAGGGTGCTGTGTGGATCTGGCTATGTCCACTGACCCACGGCAGACGGGCAGGCAGGGCGCAGTGCGGATCTGGCTTTGTCCCCTCACCCACGGGAGACGGGCAGGCCGGACGCAGTGCGGATCTGGCTTTGTCCACTCACCCACGGGAGACGGGCAGGAAAGGCGCAGTATGGATCTGGCTGTGTCCACTCACCAACGGGAGACGTGCAGAGAGTGTGCTGTGTGGATCTGGCTATGTACACTGACCCACGGCAGACGGGCAGGCAGGGCGAAGTGCGGATCTGGCTGTGTCCACTCACCCATGGGAGACGAGCAGAGAGGGTGCTGTGTGGATTTGGCTATATGCACTGACCCACGAGAGACGGGCAGGCAGGGCGCAGTGCGGATCTGGCTGTGTCCACTCACCCACGGCAGACGGGCAGGCAGGGCGCAGTGCGGATATGGCTGTGTCCACTCACCCACGGAGACGGGCAGAGACGGTGCTGTGTGGATCTGGCTATGTGCACTGACCCACGACAGACAAGAAGGCAGGGCGCAGTGCGGATCTGGCGGTGTCAAATAACCCACGGCAGACGGGCAGGCAAGGTGCAGTGTGGATCTGGCTGTGTCCACTCACCCACGGGAGACTGGCAGAGAGGGTGCTGTGTGGATCTGGCTATGACCACTGACCCACGGCAGACGGGCAGGCAGGGCGCAGTGAGGATCTGGCTGTTTCCACTCAGCCATGGCAGACGGGCAGGCAGGGCGCAGTGCGGATCTGGCTGTGTCCACTCACCCACGGGAGATGGGCAGAGAGGGTGCTGTGTGGATGTGGTATGTACACTGACCCACGGCAGACGGGCAGGCAGGGCGCAGTGCGGATGTGGCTGTGTCCACTAACCCACGGCAGACGGTCAGTCAGGGCGCAGTGCGGATCTGGCGGTGTCCACTCACCCACGGGAGACGGGCAGGCAGGGCGCAGTGCGGATCTGGCTGTGTCCACTCTTCCACGGGAGACGGGCAGGCAGGGCGCAGTGCGGATCTGGCTGTGTCCACTCACACACGGCAGACAGGCAGGCAGGGCGCAATGCGGATCGGGCTGTGTCCACTCACCCACGGCAGACGGTCAGGAAGGGCGCAGTGCGGATCTGGCTGTGTCCACTCACCCACGGGAGACGGGCAGGCAGGGCGCAGTGCGGATCTGGCTGTGTCCACTCACCCACGGCAGACGGGCAGGCAGGGCGAAGTGCGGATATGGCTGTGTCCACTCACCAACGGTAGACGGGCAGGCAAGGCGCAGTGCGGATCTGGCTGTGTCCACTCACCCACGGGAGACGGGCAGGCAAGGCGCAGTGCGGATCTGGCTGTGTCCACTCACCCACGGGAGACGGGCAGGCAAGGCGCAGTGCGGATCTGGCTGTGTCCACTCACCCAAGGGGGACGGGTAGGCAAGGCGCAGTGTGGATATGGCTGTGTGCACTCACCCACGGGAGACAGGCAGAGAGTGTCCTTTGTGGATCTGGCTATGTCCACAGACCCACGGCAGACGGGCAGGCAGGGCGCAGCTTGGATCTGGCTGTGTCCAATTACCCACGGCAAACGGGCAGGCAGGGCGCAGTGCGTATATGGCTGTGTCCACTCACCCATGGGAGATGGGTAGGCAAGGCGCAGTGTGGATCTGGCTGTGTCCACTGACACCCGCAAACGATCAGGCAGGGCGCAGTGTGGATCTGGCTGTGTTAACTCACCCACGGAAGACGGGCAGGCAGGGCGCAGTGCGGATCTGGCTGTGTCCACTCACCCACGGGAGACAGGTAGACAAAGCGCAGTGTGGATCTGGCTGTGTCCACTCACCCACGGGAGACGGGCAGAGAGGGTGCCGTGTGGATCTGGCTATGTCCACTGACCCACGGCAGACGGACAGGCAGGGCGCAGTGCGGATCTGGCTGTGTTCACTCACCCACGGCAGACTGGCAGGCAGGGCGCAGTGCGAATCTGGCTGTGTCCACTCACCCACGGGAGACGGGCAGGCAATGCGCAGTGTGGATCTGGCTGTGTCCACTCACCCACGGGAGATGGGCAGAGAGGGTGCTATGTGGATCTAGGCATGTACACTGACCCACGGCAGATGGGCAGGCAGGGCGCAGTGCGGATCTGGTTGTGTCCAATCACCCACGGCAGACGGCCAGAGAGGGCGCAGTGCGGATCTGGCTGTGTCCACTCACCCACGGAAGATGGGCAGGCAGGGCGCAGTGCGGATCTGGCTGTGTCCACTCACCCATGGGAGACGGGCAGGCAAGGCGCAGTGTGGATCTGGCTGTGTCCACTCACTGACGGCAGACGGGCAGGCAAGGCGCAGTGCGGATCTGGCTGTGTCCACTCACCGACGGGAGACGGGCAGGCAGGGCGCAGTCCGGATGTGGCTGTGTCCACTCACCCACGGGAGACGGGCAGGCAGGGCGCAGTGCGGATCTGGCTGTGTCCACTCACCCACGGCAGACGGGCAAGCAGGGCGCAGTGTGGATCTGGCTGTGTCCACTGACCCACGGCAGACGGGCAGGCAGAGCGCAGTGTGGATCTGGCTGTGTCCACTCACCCACGGCAGACGGGCAGGCAGGGCGCAGTGCGGATTTGGTTGTGTTCACTCACCCACGTGAGACGGGCAGGCAGGGCGCAGTGCGGATATGGCTGTGTCCACTCACCCACGGGAGACGGGCAGGCAGGGCGCAGTGCGGATCCGGCTGTGTCCACTCACCCACGGGAGATGGGCAGAGACGGTGCTGTGTGGATCTGGCTATGTCCACTGACCCACGGCAGATGGGCAGGCAGGGGGCAGTGTGGATCTGGCTGTGTCCACTCTCCCACGGCAGACGGTCAGGCAGGGCGCAGTGCGGATCTGGCTGTGTCCACTCACCCATGGGAGACGACAGGCAAGGCGCAGTGTGGATCTGGCTGTGTCCACTCACCCACGGGAGACGGGTAGGCAAAGCGTAGTGTGGATCTGGCTGTGTTAACTACCCATGGCAGACGGGCAGGCAGGGCGTAGTGCAGATCTGGCTGTGTCCACTCACCCACGGGAGACGGGTAGGCAAGGCGTAGTGTGGATCTGGCTGTGTCCACTCACCCACGGGAGACGGGCAGAGAGGGTGCTGTGTGGATCTGGCTATGTCCATTGACCCACATCAGACGGGCAGGCAGGGCGCAGTGTGGATCTGGCTGTGTCCCCTCACACACATCAGACGGTCAGGCAGGGCGCAGTGCGGATCTGGCTGTTTCCACTCACCCACGGGAGACGTGTAGGCAAGGCGCAGTGTGGATCTGGCTTTGTCCACTCACCCACGAAGGACGGGCAGGCAGGGCGCAGTGCGGATCTGGCTGTGTCCACTCACCCACAAGAAATGGGCAGGCAATGCGCAGTGTGGATCTGGCTGTGTCCACTCACCCACGAGAGACGGGCAGAGAGGGTGCTGTGTGGATCTGGCTATGTACACTGACCCACGGCAGACGGGCAGGCAGGGCGCAGTGCAGATCTGGCTGTGTCCACTCACCCACGGCAGACGGTCAGGAAGGGCGCAGTGCGGATCTGGCTGTGTCCACTAACCCACGGGAGATGGGCAGGCAGGGCGCAGTGCGGATCTGGCTGTGTCCACTCACCCACGGCACACGGGCAGGCAGGGCGCAGTGCGGATCTGGCTGTGTCCACTCACCCACGGGAGACAGGTAGACAAAGCGCAGTGTGGATCTGGCTGTGTCCACTCACCCACGAGAGACGGGCAGAGAGGGTGCTGTGTGGATCTGGCTTTGTCCAATCACCCACGGGAGACGGGAGGAGACGGTGCTGTGTGGATCTGGGTGTGTCCACTCACCCATGGTAGACGGGCAGGCAGGGCGCAGTGCGGATCTGGCTCTGTCCACTCACCCACGGGAGACGGGCAGGCAGGGCGCAGTGCGGATCTGCCTGTGTCCACTCACCCTCGGCAGACGGGCAGGCAGGGCGCAGTGCGGATCTGGCTGTGTCCACTCACCCACGGCAGACGGTCAGGCAGGGCGCAGTGCGGATCTGGCTGTGTCCACTCACACACGGCAGACGGGCAAGCAGGGCGCAGTGCGGATCTGGCTGTGTCCACTCACCCACGGGAGACGGGTAGGCAAGGCACAGTGTGGATCTGGCTGTGTCCACTCACCCTCGGGAGACGGGCAGAGAGGGTGCTGTGTGGATCTGGCTATATCCACTGACCCACGAGATACGGGCAGGCAGGGCGCAGTGCGGATCTGGCTGTGTCCACTCACACACGGCAAACGGTCAGGCAGGGCGCAATGCGGTTCTGGCTGTGTCCACTCGCCCACGGGAGACGGGCAGGCAGGGCGCAGTGCGGATCTGTCTGTGTCCACTCACCCACGGGAGACGGGCAGGCAGGGCGCAGTGCGGATCTGGCTGTGTCCACTCACTGACGGCAGACGGGCAGGCAAGGCGCAGTGCGGATCTGGCTGTGTCCACTCACCGACGGGAGACGGGCAGCCAGGGCGCAGTCCGGATGTGGCTGTGTCCACTCACCCACGGGAGACGGGCAGGCAGGGCGCAGTGCGGATCTGGCTGTGTCCACTCACCCACGGCAGACGGGCAAGCAGGGCGCAGTGTGGATCTGGCTGTGTCCACTGACCCACGGCAGACGGGCAGGCAGAGCGCAGTGTGGATCCTGCTGTGTCCACTCACCCACGGCAGACGGGCAGGCAGGGCGCAGTGCAGATTTGGTTGTGTTCACTCACCCACGTGAGACGGGCAGGCAAGACGCAGTGCGGATATGGCTGTGTCCACTCACCCACGGGAGACGGGCAGGCAGGGCGCAGTGCGGATCCGGCTGTGTCCACTCACCCACGGGAGATGGGCAGAGATGGTGCTGTGTGGATCTGGCTATGTCCACTAACCCACGGCAGATGGGCAGGCAGGGCGCAGTGTGGATCTGGCTGTGTCCACTCACCCACGGCAGACGGTCAGGCAGGGCGCAGTGCGGATCTGGCTGTGTCCACTCACCCATGGGAGACGACAGGCAAGGCGCAGTGTGGATCTGGCTGTGTCCACTCACCCACGGGAGACGGGTAGGCAAAGCGTAGTGTGGATCTGGCTGTGTTAACTACCCATGGCAGACGGGCAGGCAGGGCGCAGTGCAGATCTGGCTGTGTCCACTCACCCACGGGAGACGGGTAGGCAAGGCGTAGTGTGGATCTGGCTGTGTCCACTCACCCACGGGAGACGGGCAGAGAGGGTGCTGTGTGGATCTGGCTATGTCCATTGACCCACATCAGACGGGCAGGAAGGGCGCAGTGTGGATCTGGCTGTGTCCCCTCACACACATCCGATGGTCAGGCAGGGCGCAGTGCGGATCTGGCTGTGTCCACTCACCCACGGGAGACGTGTAGGCAAGGCGCAGTGTGGATCTGGCTTTGTCCACTCACCCACGAAGGACGGGCAGGCAGGGCGCAGTGCGGATCTGGCTGTGTCCACTCACCCACAAGAGATGGGCAGGCAATGCGCAGTGTGGATCTGGCTGTGTCCACTCACCCACGAGAGACGGGCAGAGAGGGTGCTGTGTGGATCTGGCTATGTACACTGACCCGCGGCAGACGGGCAGGCAGGGCGCAGTGCAGATCTGGCTGTGTCCACTCACCCACGGCAGACGGTCAGGAAGGGCGCAGTGCGGATCTGGCTGTGTCCACTAACCCACGGGAGATGGGCAGGCAGGGCGCAGTGCGGATCTGGTTGTGTCCACTCACCCTCGGCACACGGGCAGGAAGGGCGCAGTGCGGATCTGGCTGTGTTCACTCACCCACGGGAGACGGGCAGGCAGGGCGCAGTGAAGATCCTGCTGTGTCCACTCACCCACGGGAGACGGGCAGGCAGGGCGCAGTGCGGATCTGGCTGTGTCCACTCACCCATGGGAGACGGGTAGGCAAGGTGCAGTGTGGATCTGGCTTGTCCACTCACCCACGGGAGACGGGCAGAGAGGGTGCTGTGTGGATCTGGCTATGTCCATTGACCGAAGGTAGACGGGCAGGCAGGGCGCAGTGTGGATCTGGCTGTGTCCACTCACCCACGGGATACGGGCCTAGAGAGTGCTGTGTGGATCTGGCTATGTACACTTACCCACGGCAGACGGGCAGGCAGGGCGCAGTGCGGATCTGGCTGTGTCCACTCACCCACGGCAGACGGTCAGGCAGGTCGCAGTGCGGACCTGGCGGTGTCCATTCACTCACGGGAGACGGGCAGGCAGGGCGCAGTGCGGGTCTGGCTGTCTCCACTCTCCCACGGGAGACGGGCAGGCAGGGCGCAGTGCGGAACTGGCTGTGTCCACTCACACACGGCAGACGGGCAGGCAGGGCGCAGTGCGGATCTGCCTGTGTCCACTCACCCATGGGAGACGGGCAGGCCAGGCGCAGTGTGGATTTGGTTGTGTCCACTCACCCACGGGAGACGGGCAGAGAGGGTCCTGTGTGGATCTGGCTATGTCCACTGACCCACGGCAGACGGGCATGCAGGGCGCAGTGCGGATCTTGCTGTGTCCACTCACCCACGACAGATAGGCAGGCGGGGCGCAGTGCGGATTTGGCTGTGTCCGCTCACCCACGGCAGACGAGCAGGCAAGGCGCAGTGCGGATCTGGATGTGTCCACTCACCCACGGGAGACGGGCAGGCAAGGCGCAGTGTGGATCTGGCTGTGTCCACTCACCCACGGGAGACGGGCAGAGAGGGTGCTGTGTGGATCTGGCTATGTACACTGACCCACGGCAGACGGGCAGGCAGGGCGCAGTGCGGATCTGGCTGTGTCCACTCACCCACGGCAGACGGTCAGGCAGGGCGCAGTGCGGATCTGGCGGTGTCCACTCACCCACGGCAGACGGGCAGGCAGGGCACAGTCCGGATCTAGCTATGTCCACTCTCCCACGGGAGACGGGCAGGCAGCGCGCAGTGCGGATCTGGCTGTGTCCACTCACATACCGCAGACAGGCAGGCACGGCGCAGTGGGGATCTGGCTATGTCCACTTACCCATGGGAGAGGGGCAGGCAAGGCACAGGCGGATCTGGCTGTGTCCAATCACCCACCTCAGACGGGCAGGAAGGGCGCAGTGCGGATCTGGCTGTGTGCACTCACCCACAGGAGACGGGCAGGCAAGGCACTATGTGGATTTGGCTGTGTCAACTCACCCAAAGGAGACGGGCAGAGGGGGTGCTGTGTGGATCTGGCAATATCCACTGACCCACGGCAGACGGGCATGCAGGGCACAGTGCGAATCTGGCTGTGTCCATCCACACACGGGAGATGGGCAGAAAGGGCGCTGTGTGGATCTGGCTATGTCCACTGACCTACGGCAGACGGGCAGGCAGGGCGCAGTGTGGATTTGGCTGTGTCCCCTCACCCACGGGAGACGGGCAGGCAGGGCGCAATGCGGATCTGGCGGTGTCCCCTCACCCATGGCAGACGGTCAGGCAGGGCGCAGTGCGGATCTGGCTGTGTCCACTCACCCACGGGAGACGGGTAGGCAAGGCACAGTGTGGATCTGGCTGTGTCCACTCACCCACGGGAGACGGGCAGAGAGGGTGCAGTGTGGATCTGGCTATGTCCACTGACCCACGGCAGACGGGCAGGCAGTGCGCAGTGCGGATATGGCTGTGTCCCCTCACCCACGGCAGACGGTCAGGCAGGGCGCAATCTGGATCTGGCTGTGTGCACTCACCCACTGGAGACGGGCAGGCAGGGCACAGTGCGGATCTGGCTGTGTCCATTCACACACGGAAGACGGGCAGGCAGGGTGCAGTGCGGATCTGGCTGTGTCCACTCACCCACGGGAGACGGGCGCAGGGCGCAGTGTGGATCTGGCTGTGTCCACTCACCCACGGGAGACGGGCAGGGAGGGCGCAGTGCGGATCCGGCATTGTCCACTCACCCACGGGAGACGGGCCGGCAGGGCGCAGTGCGGATCTGGCTGTGTCCACTCACACACGGGAGACAGCAGGCAGGGCGCAGTGCAGATCAGGCTGTGTCCACTAACCCACGGCAGACAGGCAGGCAGGGTGCAGTGTGGATCTGGCTGTGTCCACTCACCCAAAGGAGGCGGTCAGGCAAGGCGCAGTGTGGATCTGGCTGTGTGGACTCACCCACGGGAGGCGGGCAGGCAAGGCGCAGTGCGGATCTGGCTGTGTCCACTCACCCACGGCAGACAACCAGGCAGGGCGCAGTGCAGATCTGGCTGTGTCCACTCACCCACGGGAGACGGGCAGAGAGGGTGCTGTGTGGATCTGGCTATGTCCACTGACACACGGCAGACGGGCAGGCAGGGCGCAGTGCGAATCTGGCTGTGTCCCCTCACCCACGGCAGACGGTCAGGCAGGGCGCAATCTGGATCTGGCTGTGTCCACTCATCCACGGGAGACGGGCAGGCAGGGCGCAGTGCGGATTTGGCTGTGTCCATTCACCCACGGGAGACGGGCAGGCAGGGCGCAGTGCGGATCTGGCTGTGTCCACTCACCCACGGGAGCGGGCAGGCAGGGCGCAGTGTGCATCTGGTTGTGTCCACTCACCCACGGCAGACGGGCAGGCAGGGCGCAGTGCGGATCTGGCTGTGTCCACTCACCCACGTGAGAGTGGTAGGCAGGGCGCAGTGCTGTTCTGGCTGTGTCCAATCACCCACGGGAGACGGGCAGGCAGGGCGCAGTGCGGATCTGGCTGTGTCCAGTCACCCACGGCAGACCGGCAGGCAGGGCGCAGTGCGGATCTGGCTGTGTCCACTCACCCACGGGAGACGGGCAAGCAGGGCGCAGTGTGGATCTGGCTGTGTACACTCACCCACGGGAGACAGGCAGAGACGGTCCTGTGCGGATCTGGCTGTGTCCACTCACCCACGGGAGACGGGCAGGCAGGGCGCAGTGCGGATTTGGCTGTGTCCACTCACCCACGGGAGGCGGTCAGGCAAGGCGCAGTGTGGATCTGGCTGTGTCCACTCACCCACGGGCGACGGGCAGACGGGGTGCTGTGTGGATCTGGCTATAACCACTGACCCACGGCAGACAGGCAGGCAGGGCGCAGTGCGGATCTGGCTGTGTCCACTCACCCACGGCAGACTGGCAGGCAGGGCGCAGTGCGGATCTGGCTCTGACCACTCACTCACGGTAGACGTGCAGGCATGGCGCAGTACGGATATGGCTGTGTCCACTCACCCACGGCAGGCGGTCAGGCAGGGCGAAGTGTGGATCTGGCTGTGTCAACTCACCCACGGCATGCGGTCAGGCGGGAGCAGTGCGGATCTGGCTGTGTCCACTCACCCACGGCAGACGGGCAGGCAGGGCGCAGTGTGGATCTGGCTGTGTCCACTCACCCACGGCAAACAAGCAGGCTGGGCGCAGTGCGGATCTGGCTGTGTCCACTCACCCACAGGAGACGGGCAGGCAGGGCGCAGTGCGGATCTGTCTGTGTCCACTCACCCACGGGAGACGGGCAGCAAGGCGCAGTGCGGATCTGCTTTGTCCACTCACCCACGGGAGACGGGCAGGCAGGGCGCAGTGCGGATCTGGCTGTGTCCACTCACCCACGGGATACGGGCGCAGGGCGCAGTGTGGATCTGGCTGTGTCCACTCACCCACGGGAGACGGGCAGGCAGGGCGCAGTACGGATCCGGCTTTGTCCACTCACCCACGGGATACGGGCCGGCAGGGCGCAGTGCGGATCTGGCTGTGTCCACTCACACACGGGAGACAGCAGGCAGGGTGCAGTGCGGATCTGGCTGTGTCCAATCACCCACGGCAGACAGGCAGGCAGGGTGCAGTGCGGATCTGGCTGTGTCCACTCACCCAAGGGAGGCGGTCAGGCAAGGCGCAGTGTGGATCTGGCTGTGTGCACTCACCCACAGGAGGCGGGCAGGCAAGGCGCAGTGCGGATCTGGCTGTGTCCACTCACCCACAGCAGACAAGCAGGCAGGGCGCAGTGCGGATCTGGCTGTGTCCACTCACCTACGGGAGACGGGCAGAGAGGGTGCTGTGTGGATCTGGCTATGTCCAATGACCCTCGGCCGACGGGCAGGCAGGGCGCAGAGCGGATCTGGCTGTGTCCACTCACCCACGGCAGACTGGCAGGCAGGGCGCAGTGCGGATCTGGCTGTGTCCACTCACCCACGGGAGGCGGGCAGGCAAGGCGCAGTGTGGATCTGGCTGTGTCCACTCACCCACGGGAGATGGGCAGAGAGGGTGCTGTGTGGATCTTGCTATGTCCACTGACCCACGGCACACGGGAAGGCAGGGCGCAGTGCGGATCTGGCTGTGTCCACTCACCCATGGCAGACGGTCAGGCAGGGTGCCGTGCGGATCTGGCTGTGTCCACTCACCTACAGGAGACGGGCCGGCAGGACGCAGTGCGGATCTGGTTGTGTCCACTCACCCACGACAGACGGGCAGGCAGGGCGCAGTGCGGATCTGGCTGTGTCCACTCACCCACGTGAGACGGGCAGGCAAGGCGCAGTGCGGATCTGGCTGTGTCCAATCACCCACGGGAGACGGGCAGGCAGGGCGCAGTGCGGATCTGGCTGTGTCCAGTTACCCATGGCAGACGGGCAGGCAGGGCGCAGTGCGGATCTGGCTGTGTCCACTCACCCACGGGAGACGGGCAGGCCGGGCGCAGTGCGGATCTGGCTGTGTCCACTCACCCATGGGAGACAGGCAGGCAAGGCGCAGTGCGGATCTGGTTGTCTCCACTCACCCAGGGGAGACGGGCAGGCAAGGCGCAGTGTGGATCTGACTGTGTCCACTCACCCACGGGAGACGGGCAGAGAGGGTGCTGTGTGGATCTGGCTATGTCCACTGACCCACGGCAGACGGGCAGGCAGGGTGCAGTGCGGATCTGGCTGTGTCCACTCACGCACGGGAGACGGGCAGGCAGGGCGCAGTGCGGATCTGACTCTGTCCACTCACCCACGGGAGACGGGCAGGCAGGGCGCAGTGCGGATCTGGCTGTGTCCACTCACCGATGGGAGACGGGCAAGCAGGGCGCAGTGCGGATCTGGCTGGGTCCACTCAACCACGGGAGACGGGCATTCAAGGCACAGTGCGGATCTGGCTGTGTCCACTCACCCATGGGAGACGGGCAGGCAGGGCGCAGTGCGGTTCTGGCTGTGTCCACTCACCCACGGGAGACGGGCAGGCAGGGCACAGTGCGGATCTGGCTGTTTCCAGTCACCCACGGCAGACGGGCAGGCAGGTCGCAGTGCGGATCTGGCTGTGTCCACTCACCCACGGGAGACGGACAGGCAGGGCGCAGTGCGGATCTAGCTGTGCCACTCACCGATGGGAGACGGGCAGGCAAGGCGCAGTCCGGATCTGGCTGTGTCCACTCACCCACGGGAGGCGGGCAGGCAAGGCGCAGTGTGGATCTGGCTGTGTCCACTCACCGACGGGAGACGGGCAGAGACGGTGCTGTGTGGATCTGGCTATGTCCACTGACCCACGGCAGACGGGCAGGCAGGGCGCAGTGCGGATCTGGCTGGGTCCACTCACCCACGGGAGACGGGCAGGCAGGGAGCAGTGCGGATCTGGCTGTGTCCACTCACCCACGGGAGACGGGCAGACACGATGCTGTGTGGATCTGGCTATGTCCACTTACCCACGGCAGACGGGCAGCCAGGCCGCAGTACGGATCTAGCTGTGTACACTCACCCACGGCAGACGGGCAGGCAGGGCGCAGTGCGGATCTGGCTGTGTCCACTCACCCACGGGAGACGGGAAGAGAGGGTGCTGTGTGGATATGGCTATGTCCACTTACCCACGGCAGACAGGCAGGCAGGGCGCAGTGCGGATCTGTCTGTGTACACTCAACCACGGGAGACGGGCAGGCAGGGCGCAGTGCGGATCTGTCTGTGTCCACTCAACCACGGGAGACGGGCCGGCAGGACGCAGTGCGGATCTCGTTGTGTCCACTCACCCACGACAGACGGGCAGGCAGGGCGCAGTGCGGATCTTGCTGTGTCCACTCACCCACGTGAGACGGGCAGGCAAGGCGCAGTGCGGATCTGGCTGTGTCCAATCACCCACGGGAGACGGGCAGGCAGGGCGCAGTGCGGATCTGGCTGTGTCCAGTTACCCACGGCAGACGGGCAGCCAGGCCGCAGTATGGATCTAGCTGTGTACACTCACCCACGGTAGACGGGCAGGCAGGGCGCAGTGCGGATCTGGCTATGTCCACTCAACCACGGGAGACGGGCAGGCAAGGCGCAGTGTGGATCTGGCTGTGTCCACTCACCCACGGGAGACGGGAAGAGAGGGTGCTGTGTGGATCTGGCTACGTCCACTTACCCAAGGCAGACAGGCAGGCAGGGCGCAGTGCGGATCTGGCTGTGTCCACCCACCCACGGAAGACTGGCAGGCAGGGCGCAGTGCGGATCTGGCTCTGACCAATCACTCACGGTAGACGGGCAGGCAGGGCGCAGTACGGATATGGCTGTGTCCACTCACCCACGGCAGGCGGTCAGGCAGGGCGAAGTGTGGATCTGGCTGTGTCAACTCACCCACGGCATGCGGTCAGGCGGGAGCAGTGCGGATCTGGCTGTGTCCACGCACCCACGGCAGACGGGCAGGCAGGGCGCAGTGTGGATCTGGCTGTGTCCACTCACCCACGGCAGACAAGCAGGCAGGGCGCAGTGCGGATCTGGCTGTGTCCACTCACCCACTGGAGACGGGAAGGCGGGGCGCAGTGCGGATCTGGCTGTGTCCACTCACCCACGGTAGACGGAGAGGCAAGGCGCAGTGCGGGTCTGGCTGTGTCCACTCACCCACAGGAGACGGGCAGGCAAGGCGCAGTGCGGATCTGGCTGTGTCCACTCACCCATGAGAGATGGGAAGGCAAGGCGCAGTGCGGATCTGGCTGTGTCCACTCACACATGAGAGATGGGCAGGCAGGGCGCAGTGCGGATCTGGCTGTGTCCACTCACCCACAGGAGACGGGCAGGCAGGGCGCAGTGCGGATCTGGCTGTGTCCACTCACCCACGGGAGACGGGCAGGCAGGGCGCAGTGCGGATCTGGCTGTGTCCACTCACCCACGGGAGACGGGCTCAGGGCGCAGTGTGGATCTGGCTGTGTCCACTCACCCACTGCAGACGGGCAGGCAGGGCGCAGTGCGGATCCGGCTTTGTCCACTCACACAAGGGGGACGGGCAGGCAGGGCGCAGTGCGGATCTGGCTGTGTCCACACACCCACGGGAGACGGGCAGGCAGGGCGCAGTGCGGATCTGGCTGTGTCCACTCACCCACAGCAGACGGGCAGGCAGAGGGCAGTGCGGATCTGGCTGTGTCCACTCACCCACAAGAGATGGGCAGGCAATGCGCAGTGTGGATCTGGCCGTGTCCACTCACCCACGGGAGATGGGCAGGCATGGCGCAATGTGGATCTGGCTGTGTCCACTCACCGACGGGAGACGGGCAGGCACGGCGCAATGTGGATCTGGCTGTGTCCACTCACCCACGGGAGACGGGCAGAGAGGGTGCTGTGTGGATCTGGCTATGTCCACTGACCCACGGCAGACGGGCAGGCAGGGCGTACTTCGGATCTGGCTGTGTCCAGTCACCCACGGCAGACGGGCAGGCAGGACGCAGTGCAGATCTGGCTGTGTCTACTCACCCACGGGAGATGGGCAGAGAGGGTGCTGTGTGGATCTGGCTGTGTTTACTCACCCACGAGAGACGGGCAGAGAGGGTGCTGTGTGGATCTGGCTATGTACACTGACACACGGCAGACGGGCAGGCAGGGCGCAGTGAGGATCTGGCTGTGTCCACTCACCCACGGGAGACGGGCAGGCAGTGCGCAGTGCGGATCTGGCTGTGTCCACTCACCCATGGGAGACGGGCAGGCAAGGCGCAGTGTGGATCTGGCTGTGTCAACTCACCCACGGGAGATGGGCAGAGAGGGTGCCGTGTGGATCTGGCTATGTCCACTGACCCACGGCCGACGGGGAAGCAGGGCGCAGTGCGGATCTGGCTGTGTCCACTCACCCATGGCAGACGGTCAGGCCGGGCGCAGTGCGGATCTGGCTGTGTCCACTCACCGATGGCAGATGGGCAGGCAGTGCGCAGTGCGGATCTGGCTGTGTCCACTCACCCATGAGAGACGGGCAGGCAAGGCGCAGTGTGGATCTGGCTGTGTCCACACTCCCACGGGGGACGGGCAGAGAGGGTGCTGTGTGGATCTGGCTATGTCCACTGACCCACGGCAGACGGGCAGGCAAGGCGCAGTGCGGATCTGGCTGTGTCCAATCACCCATGGCGGATGGCCAGGCAGGGCGCTGTGCGGATATGGCTGTGTCCACTCACCCACGGGAGACGTGTAGGCAAGGCGCAGTGTGGATGTGGCTTTGTCCACTCACCCACGACAGACGGGCAGGCAGGGCGCAGTGCGGATCTGGCTGTGTCAACTCGCCCAAGGGTGACGGGCAGGCAAGGCGCAGTGTGGATCTGGCTGTGTCCACTCACCCACGGGAGACGGGCAGAGAGGGTGCTGTGTGGTCTGGCTATGTCCACTGACCGACGGCAGAAGGGCGGCAGGGTGCAGTGCGGATCTGGCTGTGTCCCCTCACCGACGGCAGACGGTCAGGCAGGGCGCAGTGCGGATCTGGCTGTGTCCACTCACCCACGGGAGACGGGCAGGCAGGGCGCAGTGCGGATCTGGCTGTGTCCACTCACCCACGGGAGACGGGCAGGCAAGGTGCACTGTGGATCTTGCTGTGACCACACACCCACGGGAGACGGGCAGAGAGAGTGCTGTGTGGATCTAGCTATGTCCACTCACCCAGGGGAGACGGGCAGGCAGGGCGCAGTGCGGATCTGGCTGTGTTAACTCACCCACGGCAGACGGGCAGGCAGGGCGCAGTGCGGATCTGGCTGTGTCCACTCACCCAAGGGAGACAGGTAGGCAAAGCGTAGTGTGGATCTGGCTGTGTTAACTACCCATGGCAGACGGGCAGGCAGGGCGCAGTGCGGATCTGGCTGTGTCCACTCACCCACGGGAGACGGGTAGGCAAGGCGCAGTGTGGATCTGGCTGTGTCCACTCACCCACGGGAGACGGGCAGAGAGGGTGCTGTATGGATCTGGCTATGTCCATTGACCCACATCAGACGGGCAGGCAGGGCGCAGTGTGGATCTGGCTGTGTCCCCTCACCCACAGCAGACGGTCAGGCAGGGCGCAGTGCGGATCTGGCTGTGTCCACTCACCCACGGGAGACGTGTAGGCAAGGCGCAGTGTGGATGTGGCTTTGTCCACTCACCCACGACAGACGGGCAGGCAGGGCGCAGTGCGGATCTGGCTGTGTCCACTCACCCACAAGAGATGGGCAGGCAATGCGCAGTGTGGATCTGGCCGTGTCCACTCACCCACTGGAGACGGGCAGAGAGGGTGCTGTGTGGATCTGGCTATGTCCACTGACCCACGGCAGACGGGAAGGCAGGGCGCACTTCGGATCTGGCTGTGTGCACTCACCCATGGGAGATGGGTAGGCAAGGCACAGTGCGGATCTGGCTGAGGCCAATCACCCACGGCAGACGGGCAGGCAGGGCGCAGTGCGGATCTGGCTGTGTGCACTCACCCATGGGAGATGGGTAGGCAAGGCACAGTGTGGATCTGGCTGTGTCCACTCACCCACGGGAGACGGGCAGAGAGGGTGCTGTGTGGATCTGGCAATATCCACTGACCCACGGCAGACGGGCAGGAAGGGTGCAGTGCGGATATGGCTGTGTCCACTCACCCACGGGAGATGGGCAGAGAGGGTGCCGTGTGGATCTGGCTATGTCCACTGACCCACGGCAGACGGGCAAGCAGGGCGCAGTGTCTATCTGGCTGTGTCCACTCACCCACGGCAGACGGTCATTCAGGGCGCAGTGAGGATCTGGCTGTGTCCTCTCACCCACGGGAGACGGGCAGGCAGGGCGCAGTGCGGATCTGGCGGTGTCCCCTCACCCATGGCAGACGGTCAGGCAGGGCGCAGTGCGGATCTGGCTGTGTCCACTCACCCACGGGAGACGGGTAGGCAAGGCGCAGTGTGGATCTGGCTGTGTCCACTCACCCACGGGAGACGGGCAGAAAGTGCGCTCTGTGGATCTGGCTATGTCCACTGACCCACGGCAGACTGGCAGGCAGGGCGCAGTGTGGATTTGGCTGTGTCCACTCACCCACGGGAGACGGGCAGGCAGGGCACAATGCGGATCTGGCCGTGTCCCCTCACCCATGGCAGACGGTCAGGCTGGGCGCAGTGCGGATCTGGCTGTGTCCACTCACCCACGGGAGACGGGTAGGCATGGCGCAATGTGGATCTGGCTGTGTCCACTCACCGACGGGAGACGGGCAGGCAAGGCGCAATGTGGATCTGGCTGTGTCCACTCACCCACGGGAGACGGGCAGAGAGGGTGCTGTGTGGATTTGGCTATGTCCACTGACCCACGGCAGACGGGCAGGCAGGGCGCTGTGCGGATCTGGCTGTTTCCAGTCACCCACGGCAGACAGGCAGGCAGGGCGCAGTGCAGATCTGGCTGTGTCCACTCACCCACGGGAGATGGGCAGGCAAGGCGCAGTGTGGATCTGGCTGTGTCCACTCACCCACGGGAGACGGGCAGAGAGGGTGCTGTGTGGATCTGGCTATGAACACTGACCCACGGCAGACGGGCAGGCAGGGCGCAGTGCGGATCTGGCTGTGTCCACTCACCCACGGGTGACGGGCACAGAGGGTCCTGTGTGGATCTGACTATGTACACTGACCTACTGCAGACGGGCAAGCAGGGCGCAGTGCGGATTTGGCTGTGTCCACTCACCCACGGGAGACGGGCAGGCAAGGCGCAGTGTGGATCTGGCTGTGTCCACTCACCCACGGGATACGGGCCTAGAGGGTGCTGTGTGGATCTGGCTATGTACACTGACCCACGGCAGACGGGCAGGCAGGGAAAAGTGCGGATCTGGCTGTGTCCACTCACCCATGGCAGACGGTCAGGCAGGGCGCAGTGCGGATCTGGTGGTGTCCATTCACCCACGGGAGATGGGCAGGCAGGGCGCAGTGAGCATCTGGCTGTGTCCACTCTCCCACGGGAGACGGGCAGGCAGGGCGCAGTGCGGAACTGGCTGTGTCCACTCACACACGGCAGACGGGCAGGCAGGGCGCAGTGCGGATCTGGCTGTGTCCACTCACCCATGGAGACGGGCAGGCAATGCGCAGTGTGGATCTGGCTGTGGCCCCTCACCTACGGCAGACGGTCAGGCAGGGCGCAGTGCGGATCTTGCTGTGTCCACTCAAACACGGGAGACGAATAAGCAAGGCGCAGTGTGGATCTGGCTGTGTCCACTCACGCACGGGAGACGGGTAGGCAAGGCGCAGTGTGGATCTGGCTGTGTCCACTCACCCACGGGAGATGGGCAGAGAGGGTGCTGTGTGGATCTGGCTATGTCCATTCACCCACATCAGACGGGCAGGCAGGGCGCAGTGTGGATCTGGCTGTGTCCCCTCACCCACGGCACACGGTCAGGCAGGGCGCAGTGCGGTTCTGGCTGCGTCCACTCACCCACGGGAGACGGGTAGGCAAGGCGCAGTGTGGATCTGGCTGTGTCCACTCACCCACGACAGACGGGCAGGCAGGGCGCAGTGCGGATCAGGCTGTGTCCACTCACCCACAAGAGACGGGCAGGCAAGGCGCAGTGTGTATCTGGCTTTTCCACTCACCCACTGGAGACGGGCAGAGAGGGTGCTGTGTGGATCTGGCTATGTCCACTGACCCACGGCAGACGGGCAGGCAGGGCGCAGTGCGGATCTGGCTGTGTCCAGTCACCCACGGCAGACGGGCAGGCAGGGCGCAGTGCAGATCTGGCTGTGTCCACTCACCCACGGTAAGATGGGCAGTCAAGGCGCAGTGTGGATCTGGCTGTGTCCACTCACCCACGAGAGACGGGCAGAGAGGGTGCTGTGTGGATCTGGCTATGTACACTGACCCACGGCAGACGGGCAGGCAGGGCGCAGTGATGATCTGGCAGTGTCCACTCACCCACGGGAGACGGGAAGGCAGGGCGCAGTGCGGATCTGGCTGTGTCCACTCACCCACGGCACACGGGCAGGCAGGGCGCAGTGCGGATCTGGCTGTGTGCACTCACCCACGGGAGACGGGCAGGCAGGGCGCAGTGAAGATCTGGCTGTGTCCACTCACCCACGGGAGACGGGTAGAGAGGGTCCTGTGTGGATCTGGCTATGTCCAATGACCCACGGCAGTGTGGATCTGGCTGTGTCCACTCACCCACATGAGACGGGGAGGCAAGGCGCAGTGTGGATCTGGCTGTGTCCACTTACCCACGGGAGAAGGGCAGGCAGGGCGAAGTGCGGATCTGGCTCTGTCCACTCACCCACGGGAGATGGTCAGGAAGGGCGCAGTGCGAATCTGGCTGTGTCCACTCACCCACAGGAGACGGGCAGGCAGGGCGCAGTGCGGATCTGGCTGTGTCCACTCACCCACGGGAGACGGGCAGGCAAGGCGCAGTGTGGATCTGGCTGTGTCCACTCACCCACGGGATACGGGCTGAAAGGGCGCTGTGTGGATCTGGCTATGTCCACTGACCCACGGCGGACGGGAAGGCAGGGCGAAGTGCGGATCTGGCTGTGTCCAATCACCCACGGGAGACGGATAGGCAAGGCACAGTGTGGATCTCGCTGTGTCCACTACCCACGCAGATGGGCAGGCAGGGTGCAGTGCGGATCTGCCTGTGTTAACTCACCCACGGCAGACGGGCAGGCAGGGCGCACTGCGGATCTGGCTCTGTCCACTCACCCACGGGAGACGGGTAGGCAAAGCGCAGTGTGGATCTGGCTGTGTCCACTCACCCACGGGAGACGGGCAGAGAGGGTGCCGTGTGGATCTGGCTATGTCCACTGACCCATGGCAGACGGGCATGCAGGGCGCAGTGCGGATCTGGTTGTTCCCCTCACCCACGGCAGACGGTCAGGCAGGGCGCAGTGCGGAATTGGCTGTGTCCACTAGCCCACGGGAGACGGGTAGGCAAGGCGCAGTGTGGATCTAGCTGTGTCCACTCACCCATGGGAGACGGGCAGAGAGAGTCCTGTGTGGATCTGGCTATTTACACTGACCCACGGCAGACGGGCAGGCAGGGCGCAGTGCAGATCTGGCTGTGTCCAGTCACCCACGGGAGTCGGGCAGGCAGGGCTCAGTGCGGATCTTGCTGTGTCCACTCACCCACGGGTGACGGGCAGGCAAGGAGCAGTGCGGATATGGCTGTGTCCACTCACCCACGGGAGACGGGCAGGCAAGGCGCAGTGTGGTTCTGGCTGTATCCCCTCACCCACGGGAGACGGACAGAGAGGATGCTGTGTGGATCTGGCAATGTCCACTGACCCACGGGAGATGGGCAGGCAGGGCGCAGTGCGGATTTGGCTGTGTCCACTCACCCACAGCAGACGGTCAGGAAGGTCGCAGTGCGTATCTGGCTGTGTCCACTCACCCACGGGAGACGGGCAGGCAGGGCGCAGTGCGGATCTGGCTGTGTCCACTCACCCACGGCAGACGGGTAGGCAGGGCGCCGTGCGGATCTGGCTGTGTCCACTCACCCACGGGAGACTGGCAGAAAGGGCGCTGTGTGGATCTGGCTATGTCGAATGACCCACGGCAGACGGGCAGGCAGGGCGCAGTGCGGATCTGGCTGTGTCCACTCACACACGGCAGACGGTCAGGCAGGGCGCAGTGAGGATCTCTCTGTGTCCACTCACCCACGGGAGACGGGCAGGCAAGGCGCAGTGTGGATCTGGCTGTGTCCACTCACCCACGGGAGACGGGCAGAGAGGGTGCTGTGTGGATCTGGCTATGTCCACTGACCCACGGCAGACGGGCAGGGAGGGCGCAGTATGGATCTGGCTGTGTCCACTCACCCACGGCAGACGGGCACGCAGGGGGCAGTGCGGATCTGGCTGTTTCCACTCACCGACGGGAGACGGGCAGGCAAGGCGCAGTGTGGATCTGGCTGTGTCCTCTCACCCATGGGAGACGGGCAGAGAGGGTGCTGTGTGGATCTGACTATGTACACTGACCCACGGCAGACGGGCAGGCTAGGCGCAGTGCGGATCTGGCTGTGTCCACTCACCCACGGCAGACGGTCAGGAAGGGCGCAGTGCGGATCTGGCTGTGTCCACAAACCCACGGCAGACGGGCAGGAAGGGCGCAGTGAAGATCTGGCTGTGTCCACTCACCCACATGAGACGGGCAGGCAGGGTGCAGTTCGGATCTGGCTGTGTCCACTCACCCATAGGAGACGGGCAGGCAAGGTGCAGTGTGGATCTGGTTTGTCCAATCACCCACGGGAGACGGGCAGAGAGGGTGCTGTGTGGATCTGGCTATGTCCTTTGACCCACGGCAGACGGGCAGGCAGGGCGCAGTGTGGATCTGGCTGTGTCCATTCACCCACGGCAGACGGGCAGGCAGGGAGCAGTGCGGATCTGGCTGTGTCCACTCACCCACGGGAGACGGGCAGGCAAGGCGCAGTGTGGATCTGGCTGAGTCCACTCACCCACGGGATACGGGCCTAGAGGGTGCTGTGTGGATCTGGCTATGTACACTTACCCACGGCAGACGGGCAGGCAGGGCGCAGTGCGGATCTGGCTGTGTCCACTCACCCACGGCAGACGGTCAGGCAGGTCGCAGTGCGGACCTGGCGGTGTCCACTCACTCACGGGAGACGGGCAGGCAGGGCGCAGTGCGGGTCTGGCTGTCTCCCCTCTCCCACGGGAGACGGGCAGGCAGGGCGCAGTGCGGAACTGGCTTTGTCCACTGACCCACGGCAGACGGGCAGGCAGGGCGCAGTGCGGACCTGGCTGTGTCCACTCACTCACGACAGACGGACAGGCAGAGGGCAGTGCGGATCTGGCAGTGTCCACTCACCCACGGGAGACAGGCAGGCAAGGCGCAGTGTGGATCTGGCTGTGTCCACTCACCCACGGGAGATGGGCAGAGAGGGTGCCGTGTGGATCTGGCTATGTCCACTGACCCACGGCAGACGGGCAAGCAGGGCGCAGTGCCTATCTGGCTGTGTCCACTCACCCACGGCAGACGGTCATTCAGGGCGCAGTGAGGATCTGGCTGTGTCCTCTCACCCACGGGAGACGGGCAGGCAGGGCGCAGTGCGGAACTGGCGGTGTCCCCTCACCCATGGCAGACGGTCAGGCAGGGCGCAGTGCGGATCTGGCTGTGTCCACTCACCCACGGGAGACGGGTAGGCAAGGCGCAGTGTGGATCTGGCTGTGTCTACTCACCCACGGGAGACGGGCAGAAAGGGCGCTCTGTGGATCTGGCTATGTCCACTGACCCACGGCAGACGGGCAGGCAGGGTGCAGTGTGGATTTGGCTGTGTCCACTCACCCACGGGAGACGGGCAGGCAGGGCACAATGCGGATCTGGCGGTGTCCCCTCACCCATGGCAGACGGTCAGGCAGGGCGCAGTGCGGATCTGGCTGTGTCCACTCACCCACGGGAGACGGGTAGGCAAGGCGCAGTGTGGATCTGGCTGTGTCCACTCACCCACGGGAGACGGGCAGAGAGGGTGCTGTGTGGATCTGGCTATGTCCACTGACCCACGGCAGACGGGCAGGCAGGGCGCAGTGCGGATCTGGCTGTGTCCCCTCACCCACGGCAGACGGTCAGGCAGGGCGCAATCTAGATCTGGCTGTGTCCACTCACCCACGGGAGACGGGCAGGCAGGGCGCAGTGCGGATCTGGCTGTGTCTACCCCCCCACGGGGGACAGGCAGGAAAGGCGCAGTTTGGATCTGACTGTGTCCACTCACCCACGGCAGACGGTCAGGCAGGGCGCAGTGCGGATCTTGCTGTGTCCACTCACCCACGGGAGACGGGCAGGCAGGGAGCAGTGCGGATATGGCTGCGTCCCCTCACCCACGGGAGATGGGCAGGCAAGGCGCAGTGTGGTTCTGGCTGTATCCACTCACCCACGGGAGACGGACAGAGAGGATGCTGTGTGGATCTGGCTATGTCCACTGACTCACGGGAGATGGGCAGGCAGGGCGCAGTGCGGATTTGGCTGTGTCCACTCACCCACGGCAGACGGTCAGGAAGGTCGCAGTGCGTATGTGGCTGTGTCCACTCACCCACGGGAGACGGGCAGGCAGGGCGCAGTGCTGATCTGGCTGTGTCCACTCAACCACGGCAGACGGGTAGGCAGGGCGCCGTGCGGATCTGGCTGTGTCCACTCACCCACGGGAGACGGGCAGAAAGGGCGCTGTGTGGATCTGGCTATGTCGACGGACCCACGGCAGACGGGCAGGCAGGGCGCAGTGCGGATCTGGCTGTGTCCACTCACACACGGCAGACGGTCAGGCAGGGCGCAGTGAGGATCTCTCTGTGTCCACTCACCCACGGGAGACGGGCAGGCAAGGCGCAGTGTGGATCTGGCTGTGTCCACTCACCCACGGGAGACGGGCAGAGAGGGTGCTGTGTGGATCTGGCTATGTCCACTGACCCACGGCAGACGGGCAGGGAGGGCGCAGTGCGGATCTCGCTGTGTCCACTCACCCACGGCAGATGGGCAGGAAGAAGGCAGTGCGGATCTGGCTGTTTCCAATCACCCACGGGAGACGGGCAGGCAAGGCGCAGTGTGGATCTGGCTGTGTCCTCTCACCCATGGGAGACGGGCAGAGAGGGTGCTGTGTGGATCTGACTATGTACACTGACCCACGGCAGACGGGCAGGCTAGGCGCAGTGCGGATCTGGCTGTGTCCACTCACCCACGGCAGACGGTCAGGAAGGGCGCAGTGCGGATCTGGCTGTGTCCACTCACCCACGGCAGACGGGCAGGAAGGGCGCAGTGCGAAATTGGCTGTGTCCACACACCCACGGAAGACGGGTAGGCAAAGCGCAGTGTGGATCTGGCTGTGTCCACTCACCCACGGGAGACGGGTAGAGAGGGTCCTGTGTGGATCTGGCTATGTCCAATGACCCACGGCAGTGTGGATCTGTCTGTGTCCACTCACCCAAATGAGACGGGGAGGCAAGGCGCAGTGTGGATCTGGCTGTGTCCACTCACCACGGGAGACGGGCAGAGAGGGTGCTATGTGGATCTGGATATGTCCACTGACCCACGGCAGACGGGCAGGCAGGGCACAATGCGGATCTGGCTGTGTCCACTCACCCTCGGGAGACGGGCACGCAGGGCGCAGTGCGGATCTGGCTGTGTCCACTCACCCACCGGAGACGGGCAGGCAGGGCGCAGTGCGGATCTGTCTGTGTCCACTCACCCACGGGAGACGGGCAGGCAAGGCGCAGTGTGGATCTGGCTGTGTCCACTCACCCACGGGAGACGGTCAGAGAGGGTGCTGTGTGGATATAGCTATGTCCACTGACCCACGGCAGACGGGCAGGCAGAGCGCAGTGCGGATCTGGCTCTGTCCACTGACCCACGGGAGATGGGAGGAGAGGGTGCTGTGTGGATCTGGTTATGTACACTGACCCACGGCAGACGGCCAGGCAGGGCGCAGTGCGGATCTGGCTGTGTCCACTCACCCACGGGAGATGGGCAGAGAGGGTGCTGTGTGGATCTGGCTATGTACACTGACCCACGGCAGACGTGCAGGCAGGGCGCAGTGGTGATCTGGCTGTGTCCAATCACCCATGGCAGACGGGCAGGCAGGGCGCAGTGCGGATCTGGCTGTGTCTACCCCCCCACGGGAGACAGGCCGGCAAGGCGCAGTTTGGATCTGACTGTGTCCACTCACCCACGGCAGACGGTCAGGCAGGGCGCAGTGCTGAACTGGCGGTGTCCACACACCCACGGGAGACGGGCAGGCAGGGCGCAGTGCGGATCTGGCTGTGTCCACTCTCGCACAAGAGACGGGCCGGCAGGGCGCAGTGCGGATCTGGCTGTGTCCACTCACACACGGCAGACAGGCAGGCAGGGCGCAGTGCGGATCTGGCTGTGTCCACTCACCCATGGGAGACGGGCAGGCAGGGCGCTGTGCGGATCTGGCTGTGTCCATTCGCCCACGGGAGACGGGCAGGCAAGGCGCAGTGTGGATCTGGCTGTGTCCTCTCACCCATGGGAGACGGGCAGAGAGGGTGCTGTGTGGATCTGACTATGTACACTGACCCACGGCAGACGGGCAAGCTAGGCGCAGTGCGGATCTGGCTGTGTCCACTAACCCACGGCAAACGGTCAGGAAGGGTGCAGTGCGGATCTGGCTGTGTCCACTCACCCACGGCAGACGGGCAGGAAGGGCGCAGTGCGAAATTGGCTGTGTCCTCACACCCACGGAAGACGGGTAGGCAAAGCGCAGTGTGGATCTGGCTGTGTACACTCACCCACGGGAGACGGGTAGAGAGGGTCCTGCGTGGATCTGGCTGTGTCCACTCACCCACATGAGACGGGGAGGCAAGGCGCAGTGTGGATCTGGCTGTGTCCACCCACCACGGGAGACGGGCAGAGAGGGTGCTTTGTGGATCTGGATATGTCCACTGACCCACGGCAGACGGGCAGGCAGGGCGCAATGCGGATCTGGCTGTGTCCACTCACCCTCAGGAGACGGGCAGACAGGGCGCAGTGCGGATCTGGCTGTGTCCACTCACCCACTGGAGACGGGCAGGCAGGGCGCAATGCGGATCTGGCTGTGCCCCCTCACCCACGGCAGACGGTCAGGCAGGGCGCAGTGCGGATCTGGCTGTGTCCACTCACCCACGGGAGACGGGCAGGCAGGGCGCAGTGCGGATCTGGCTGTGTCCACTCACCCACGGGAGCGGGCAGGCAGGGCACAGTGCGGATCTGGTTGTGTCCACTCACCCATGGCAGACGGGCAGGCAGGGCGCAGTGCGGATCTGGCTGTGTCCTCTCAACAATGGGAGACGGGCAGGCAAGGCGCATTGTGGATCTAGCTGTGTCCACACTCCCACGAGAGACGGGCAGAGAGGGTGCTTTGTGGATCTGGCTATGTCCAGTGACCCACCGCAGACGGGCAGGCTGGGCGCAGTGCGGATCTGGCTGTGTCCACTCACCCACGGCAGAAGGGCAGGCAATGCACTGTGCGGATCTGGCTCTGTCTACTCACCCACGGGAGATGGGCAGGCAAGGCGCAGTGTGGATCTGGCTGTGTCCACTCACCCACGGGAGACGGGCAGGCAAGGCGCAATGTGGATCTGGCTGTGTCCACTCACCCACGGGAGACGGGCAGAGAGGGTGCTGTGTGGATCTGGCTATGTCCACTGACCCACGGCAGACGGGCAGGCAGGGCGCTGTGCGGATCTGGCTGTGTCCAGTCACCCACGGCACTCAGGCAGGCAGGGCGCAGTGCAGATCTGGCTGTGTCCACTCACCCACGGGAGATGGGCAGGCAAGGCGCAGTGTGGATCTGGCTGTGTCCACTCACCCACGGGAGACGGGCAGAGAGGGTGCTGTGTGGATCTGGCTATGAACACTGACCCACGGCAGACGGGCAGGCAGGGCGAGGTGCGGATCTGGCTGTGTCCACTCACCCACGGGTGACGGGCACAGAGGGTCCTGTGTGGATCTGACTATGTACACTGACCTACTGCAGACGGGCAAGCAGGGCGCAGTGCGGATTTGGCTGTGTCCACTCACCCACGGGAGACGGGCAGGCAAGGCGCAGTGTGGATCTGGCTGTGTCCACTCACCCACGGGATACGGGCCTAGAGGGTGCTGTGTGGATCTGGCTATGTACACTGACCCACGGCAGACGGGCAGGCAGGGAAAAGTGCGGATCTGGCTGTGTCCACTCACCCATGGCAGACGGTCAGGCAGGGCGCAGTGCGGATCTGGTGGTGTCCATTCACCCACGGGAGATGGGCAGGCAGGGCGCAGTGAGCATCTGGCTGTGTCCACTCTCCCACGGGAGACGGGCAGGCAGGGCGCAGTGCGGAACTGGCTGTGTCCACTCACACACGGCAGACGGGCAGGCAGGGCGCAGTGTGGATCTGGCTGTGTCCACTCACCCATGGAGACGGGCAGGCAATGCGCAGTGTGGATCTGGCTGTGGCCCCTCACCTACGGCAGACGGTCAGGCAGGGCGCAGTGCGGATCTTGCTGTGTCCACTCAAACACGGGAGACGAATAAGCAAGGCGCAGTGTGGATCTGGCTGTGTCCACTCACGCACGGGAGACGGGTAGGCAAGGCGCAGTGTGGATCTGGCTGTGTCCACTCACCCACGGGAGATGGGCAGAGAGGGTGCTGTGTGGATCTGGCGATGTCCATTCACCCACATCAGACGGGCAGGCAGGGCGCAGTGTGGATCTGGCTGTGTCCCCTCACCCATGGCACACGGTCAGGCAGGGCGCAGTGCGGTTCTGGCTGTGTCCACTCACCCACGGGAGACGGGTAGGCAAGGCGCAGTGTGGATCTGGCTGTGTCCACTCACCCACGACAGACGGGCAGGCAGGGCGCAGTGCGGATCAGGCTGTGTCTACTCACCCACAAGAGACGGGCAGGCAAGGCGCAGTGTGTATCTGGCTTTTCCACTCACCCACTGGAGACGGGCAGAGAGGGTGCTGTGTGGATCTGGCTATGTCCACTGACCCACGGCAGACGGGCAGGCAGGGCGCAGTGCGGATCTGGCTGTGTCCAGTCACCCACGGCAGACGGGCAGGCAGGGCGCAGTGCAGATCTGGCTGTGTCCACTCACCCACGGTAAGATGGGCAGTCAAGGCGCAGTGTGGATCTGGCTGTTTCCACTCACCCACGAGAGACGGGCAGAGAGGGTGCTGTGTGGATCTGGCTATGTACACTGACCCACGGCAGACGGGCAGGCAGGGCGCAGTGATGATCTGGCTGTGTCCACTCACCCACGGCAGACGGTCAGGAAGGGCGCAGTGTGGATCTGGTTGTGTCCACTCACCCACGGGAGACGGGAAGGCAGGGCGCAGTGCGGATCTGGCTGTGTCCACTCACCCACGGCACACGGGCAGGCAGGGCGCAGTGCGGATCTGGCTGTGTCCATTCACCCACGGGAGACGGGCAGGCAGGGCGCAGTGAAGATCTGGCTGTGTCCACTCACCCACGGGAGACGGGTAGAGAGGGTCCTGTGTGGATCTGGCTATGTCCAATGACCCACGGCAGTGTGGATCTGGCTGTGTCCACTCACCCACATGAGACGGGGAGGCAAGGCGCAGTGTGGATCTGGCTGTGTCCACTCTCCACGGGAGACGGGCAGAGAGGGTGCTTTGTGGATCTGGATATGTCCACTGACCCACGGCAGACGGGCAGGCAGGGCGCAATGCGGATCTGGTTGTGTCCACTCACCCTCGGGAGACGGGCAGGCAGGGCGCAGTGCGGATCTGGCTGTGTCCACTCACCCACCGGAGACGGGCAGGCAGGGCGCAGTGCGGATCTGTCTGTGTCCACTCACCCATGGGAGACGGGCAGGCAAGGCGCAGTGTGGATCTGGCTGTGTCCACTCACCCACGGGAGACGGTCAGAGAGGGTGCTGTGTGGATCTGGCTGTGTCCACTCACCCACGGGAGACGGGCAGGCAGAGCGCAGTGCGGATCTGGCTGTGTCCACTCACCCACGGGAGACGGGCAGGCAGAGCGCAGTGCGGATCTGGCTGTGTCCACTGACCCACGGGAGATGGGAGGAGAGGGTGCTGTATGGATCTGGCTATGTACACTGACCCACGGCAGACGGAAAGGCAGGGCGCAGTGCGGATCTGGGTGTGTCCACTCACCCACGGGAGACGGGCAGAGAGGGTGCTGTGTGGATCTGGCTATGTACACTGACCCACGGCAGACGTGCATGCAGGGCGCAGTGGTGATCTGGCTGTGTCCAATCACCCATGGCAGACGGGCAGGCAGGGCGCAGTGCGGATCTGGCTGTGTCTACCCCCCCACGGGAGACAGGCAGGAAAGGCGCAGTTTGGATCTGACTGTGTCCACTCACCCACGGCAGATGGTCAGGCAGGGCGCAGTGCGGATCTTGCTGTGTCCACTCACCCACGGGAGACGGGCAGGCAGGGAGCAGTGCGGATATGGCTGCGTCCACTCACCCACGGGAGATGGGCAGGCAAGGCGCAGTGTGGTTCTGGCTGTATCCACTCACCCACGGGAGACGGACAGAGAGGATGCTGTGTGGATCTGGCTATGTCCACTGACTCACGGGAGATGGGCAGGCAGGGCGCAGTGCGGATTTGGCTGTGTCCACTCACCCACGGCAGACGGTCAGGAAGGTCGCAGTGCGTATGTGGCTGTGTCCACTCACCCACGGGAGACGGGCAGGCAGGGCGCAGTGCTGATCTGGCTGTGTCCACTCAACCACGGCAGACGGGTAGGCAGGGCGCCGTGCGGATCTGGCTGTGTCCACTCACCCACGGGAGACGGGCAGAAAGGGCGCTGTGTGGATCTGGCTATGTCGACGGACCCACGGCGGACGGGCAGGCAGGGCGCAGTGCGGATCTGGCTGTGTCCACTGACACACGGCAGACGGTCAGGCAGGGCGCAGTGAGGATCTCTCTGTGTCCACTCACCCACGGGAGACGGGCAGGCAAGGCGCAGTGTGGATCTGGCTGTGTCCACTCACCCACGGGAGACGGGCAGAGAGGGTGCTGTGTGGATCTGGCTATGTCCACTGACCCACGGCAGACGGGCAGGGAGGGCGCAGTGCGGATCTCGCTGTGTCCACTCACCACGGCAGATGGGCAGGCAGAAGGCAGTGCGGATCTGGCTGTTTCCACTCACCCACGGGAGACGGGCAGGCAAGGCGCAGTGTGGATCTGGCTGTGTCCTCTCACCCATGGGAGACGGGCAGAGAGGGTGCTGTGTGGATCTGACTATGTACACTGACCCACGGCAGACGGGCAGGCTAGGCGCAGTGCGGATCTGGCTGTGTCCACTCACCCACGGCAGACGGTCAGGAAGGGCGCAGTGCGGATCTGGCTGTGTCCACTCACCCACGGCAGACGGGCAGGAAGGGCGCAGTGCGAAATTGGCTGTGTCCACACACCCACGGAAGACGGGTAGGCAAAGCGCAGTGTGGATCTGGCTGTGTCCACTCACCCACGGGAGACGGGTAGAGAGGGTCCTGTGTGGATCTGGCTATGTCCAATGACCCACGGCAGTGTGGATCTGTCTGTGTCCACTCACCCAAATGAGACGGGGAGGCAAGGCGCAGTGTGGATCTGGCTGTGTCCACTCACCACGGGAGACGGGCAGAGAGGGTGCTTTGTGGATCTGGATATGTCCACTGACCCACGGCAGACGGGCAGGCAGGGCGCAATGCGGATCTGGCTGTGTCCACTCACCCTCGGGAGACGGGCAGGCAGGGCGCAGTGCGGACCTGGCTGTGTCCACTCACCCACGGGAGACGGTAAGGCAAGGCACAGTGTGGATCTGGCTGTGTCCACTCACCCACGGGAGACGGGCAGAGATAGTGCTGTGCGGATCTGGCTGTGTCCACTCACCCACGGGAGACGGGCAGGCAGGGCGCAGTGCGGATCTGGCTGTGTCCACTCACCCACGGGAGGCGGTGAGGCAAGGCGCAGTGTGGATCTGGCTGTGTCCACTCACCCACGGGAGACGGGCAGACAGGGTGCTGTGTGGATCTGGCTATGTCCACTGACCCACGGCAGACAGGCAGGCAGGGCGCAGTGCGGATCTGGCTGTGTCCACTCACCCACGGCAGACTGGCAGGCAGGGCACTGCGGATCTGGCTTTGTCCACTCACCCACGGGAGACGGGCAGGCAGTGCGCAGTGCGGATCAGGCTCTCTCCACTCACTCACGGGAGACGGGCAGGCAGGGCGCAGTGCGGATCAGGCTGTGTCCACTCACCCAAGGGAGATGGGCAGGCAGGGCGCAGTGCGGATCTGGCTGTGTCCACTCACCCACGGGAGACGGGCAGAGATGGTGCTCTGTTGATCTGGGTATGTCCACTGACCCACGGGAGACGGGCAGGCAGAGCGCAGTGCGGATCTGGCTGTGTCCACTCACCCACGGCAGACGGGATGGCAGAGGGCAGTGCGGATCTGGCTGTGTCCTCTCACCCACGGGAGATTGGCAGAGAGGGTACCGTGTGGATCTGGCTATGTCCACTGACCCACGGCAGACGGGCAGGCAGTGCGCAGTGCGGATCTGGCTGTGTCCACTCACCCACAGCAGACGGGCAGGCAGAGGGCAGTGCGGATCTGGCTGTGTCCACTCACCCACGGGAGATTGGCAGAGAGGGTGCCGTGTGGATCTGGCTATGTCCACTGACACACGGCAGAAGGGGAAGCAGGGCGCAGTGCGGATCTGGCTGTGTCCACTCACCCACGGCAGACGGTCAGTCAGGGCGCAGTGCGGATCTGGATGTGTGCACTCACCCACGGCAGATGGTAAGTCAGGGCGCAGTGCGGATTTGGCTGTGTCCACTCACCCATGATAGACGGGCAGGCAGTGCGCAGTGCGGATCTGGCTGTCTCCATTCACCCATGGGAGACGGGCAGGCAAGGCGCAGTGTGGATCTGGCTGTGTCCAAACTCCCACGGGAGACGGGCAGAGAGGGTGCTGTGTGGATCTGGCTATGTCCACTGACCCACGGCAGACGGGCAGGCAAGGCGCAGTGCGGATCTGGCTGTGTCCAATCACCCACGGCAGACGGCCAGGCAGGGCGCAGTGCGGATATGGCTGTGTCCAGTAACCCACGGGAGACAGGCAGGTAAGGCGCACTGTGGATCAGGCTGTGTCCACTCACCCACGGCAGACGGGCAGGCAGGGAGCAGTGTGGATCTGGCTGTGTTAACTCACCCACGGCAGACGGGCAGGAAGGGCGCAGTGCGGATCTGGCTGTGTCCACTCACCCACGGGAGACGGGTAGGCAAAGCGTAGTGTGGATCTGGCTGTGTTAACTACCCATGGCAGACGGGCAGGCAGGGCGCAGTGCGGATCTGGTTGTGTCCACTCACCCATGGGAGACGGGTAGGCAAGGCGCAGTGTGGATCTAGCTGTGTCCACTCACCCACGGGAGACGGTCAGGCAGGGCGCACTGCGGATCTGGCTGTGTCCACTCACCCACGGGAGACGTGTAGGCAAGGCGCAGTGTGGATGTGGCTTTGTCCACTCACCCACGACAGACGGGCAGGCAGGGCGCAGTGCGGATCTGGCTGTGTCCACTCACCCACAAGAGATGGGCAGGCAATGCGCAGTGTGGATCTGGCCGTGTCCACTCACCCACGGGAGATGGGCAGGCATGGCGCAATGTGGATCTGGCTGTGTCCACTCACCGACGGGAGACGGGAAGGCAAGGCGCAATGTGGATCTGGCTGTGTCCACTCACCCACGGGAGACGGGCAGAGAGGGTGCTGTGTGGATCTGGCTATGTCCACTGACCCACGGCAGACGGGCAGGCAGGGCGTACTTCGGATCTGGCTGTGTCCAGTCACCCACGGCAGACGGGCAGGCAGATCGCAGTGCAGATCTGGCTGTGTCTACTCACCCACGGGAGATGGGCAGGCAAGGCGCAGTGTGGATCTGGCTGTGTTTACTCACCCACGAGAGACGGGCAGAGAGGGTGCTGTGTGGATCTGGCTATGTACACTGACACACGGCAGACGGGCAGGCAGGGCGCAGTGAGGATCGGGCTGTGTCCACTCACCCACGGGAGACGGGCAGGCAGTGCGCAGTGCGGATCTGGCTGTGTCCACTCACCCATGGGAGATTGGCAGGCAAGGCGCAGTGTGGATCTGGCTGTGTCAACTCACCCACGGGAGATGGGCAGAGAGGGTGCCGTGTGGATCTGGCTATGTCCACTGACCCACGGCAGACGGGGAAGCAGGGCGCAGTGCGGATCTGGCTGTGTCCACTCACCATGGCAGACGGTCAGGCAGGGCACAGTGCGGATCTGGCTGTGTCCACTCACCCATGGCAGACGGGCAGGCAGTGCGCAGTGCGGATCTGGCTGTGTCCACTCACCCAAGGGAGACGGGCAGGCAAGGCGCAGTGTGGATCTGGCTGTGTCCACACTCCCACGGGGGACGGGCAGAGAGGGTGCTGTGTGGATCTGGCTATGTCCACTGACCCACGGCAGACGGGCAGGCAAGGCGCAGTGCGGATCTGGCTGTGCCCAATCACCCACGGCAGATGGCCAGGCAGGGCGCAGTGCGGATATGGCTGTGTCCACTCACCCACGGGAGACGTGTAGGCAAGGCGCAGTGTGGATGTGGCTTTGTCCACTCAACCACTACAGACGGGCAGGCAGGGCGCAGTGCGGATCTGGCTGTGTCAACTCACACAAGGGAGACGGGCAGGCAAGGCGCAGTGTGGATCTGGCTGTGTCCACTCACCCACGGGAGACGGGCAGAGAGGGTGCTGTGTGGTCTGGCTATGTCCACTGACCGACGGCAGAAGGGCGGCAGGGCGCAGTGCGGATCTGGGTGTGTCCCCTCACCGACGGCAGACGGTCAGGCAGGGCGCAGTGCGGATCTGGCTGTGTCCACTCACCCACGGGAGACGGGCAGGCAGGGCGCAGTGCGGATCTGGCTGTGTCCACTCACCCACGGGAGACGGGCAGGCAAGGTGCACTGTGGATCTTGCTGTGACCACACACCCACGGGAGACGGGCAGAGAGAGTGCTGTGTGGATCTAGCTATGTCCACTGACCCACGGCAGACGGGTAGGCAAGGCGCAGTGTGGATCTGGCTGTGTCCACTGACCCACGCAGACGGGCAGGCAGGGCGAAGTGCGGATCTGGCTGTGTTAACTCACCCACGGCAGACGGGCAGGCAGGGCACAGTGCGGATCTGGCTGTGTCCACTCACCCACGGGAGACGGGTAGGCAAAGCGTAGTGTGGATCTGGCTGTGTTAACTACCCATGGCAGACGGGCAGGCAGGGCGCAGTGCGGATCTGGCTGTGTCCACTCACCCACGGGAGACGGGTAGGCAAGGCGCAGTGTGGATCTGACTGTGTCCACTCACCCACGGGAGACGGGCAGAGAGGGTGCTGTATGGATCTGGCTATGTCCATTGACCCACATCAGACGGGCAGGCAGGACGCAGTGTGGATCTCGCTGTGTCCCCTCACCCACAGCAGACGGTCAGGCAGGGCGCAGTGCGGATCTGGCTGTGTCCACACACCCACGGGAGACGTGTAGGCAAGGCGCAGTGTGGATGTGGCTTTGTCCACTCACCCACGACAGACGGGCAGGCAGGGTGCAGTGCGGATCTGGCTGTGTCCACTCACCCACAATAGATGGGCAGGCAATGCGCAGTGTGTATCTGGCCGTGTCCACTCACCCACTGGAGACGGGCAGAGAGGGTGCTGTGTGGATCTGGCTATGTCCACTGACCCACGGCAGACGGGCAGGCAGGGCGCACTTCGGATCTGGCTGTGTCCAGTCACCCACGGCAGACGGGCAGGCAGGGCGCAGTGCAGATCTGGCTGTGTCGACTCACCCACGAGAGATGGGCAGGCAAGGGGCAGTGTGGATCTGGCTGTGTTTACTCACCCACGAGAGACGGGCAGAGAGGGTGCTGTGCGGATCTGGCTTTGTCCACTCACCCACGGGAGACGGGCAGGCAGTGCGCAGTGCGGATCAGGCTCTC
Organism: Microcebus murinus; assembly: GCF_040939455.1. Lineage (NCBI taxonomy): Eukaryota > Metazoa > Chordata > Mammalia > Primates > Cheirogaleidae > Microcebus > Microcebus murinus. Next base: position 29,628,917 of record NC_134125.1, on the reverse strand, counting down.
TCCACTCACTCACGGGAGACGGGCAGGCAGGGCGCAGTGCGGATCTGGCTGTGTCCACTCACCCAAGGGAGATGGGCAGGCAGGGCGCAGTGCGGATCTGGCTGTGTCCACTCACCCACGGGAGACGGGCAGAGATGGTGCTCTGTTGATCTGGGTATGTCCACTGACCCACGGGAGACGGGCAGGCAGAGCGCAGTGCGGATCTGGCTGTGTCCACTCACCCACGGCAGACGGGCAGGCAGAGGGCAGTGCGGATCTGGCTGTGTCCTCTCACCCACGGGAGATTGGCAGAGAGGGTGCCGTGTGGATCTGGCTATGTCCACTGACCCACGGCAGACGGGCAGGCAGTGCGCAGTGCGGATCTGGCTGTGTCCACTCACCCACAGCAGACGGGCAGGCAGAGGGCAGTGCGGATCTGGCTGTGTCCACTCACCCACGGGAGATTGGCAGAGAGGGTGCCGTGTGGATCTGGCTATGTCCACTGACCCACGGCAGAAGGGGAAGCAGGGCGCAGTGCGGATCTGGCTGTGTCCACTCACCCACGGCAGACGGTCAGTCAGGGCGCAGTGCGGATCTGGATGTGTCCACTCACCCACGGCAGATGGTAAGTCAGGGCGCAGTGCGGATCTGGCTGTGTCCACTCACCCATGATAGACGGGCAGGCAGTGCGCAGTGCGGATCTGGCTGTCTCCATTCACCCATGGGAGACGGGCAGGCAAGGCGCAGTGTGGATCTGGCTGTGTCCAAACTCCCACGGGAGACGGGCAGAGAGGGTGCTGTGTGGATCTGGCTATGTCCACTGACCCACGGCAGACGGGCAGGCAAGGCGCAGTGCGGATCTGGCTGTGTCCAATCACCCACGGCAGACGGCCAGGCAGGGCGCAGTGCGGATATGGCTGTGTCCAGTAACCCACGGGAGACAGGCAGGTAAGGCGCACTGTGGACCAGGCTGTGTCCACTCACCCACGGCAGACGGGCAGGCAGGGAGCAGTGCGGATCTGGCTGTGTTAACTCACCCACGGCAGACGGGCAGGAAGGGCGCAGTGCGGATCTGGCTGTGTCCACTCACCCACGGGAGACGGGTAGGCAAAGCGTAGTGTGGATCTGGCTGTGTTAACTACCCATGGCAGACGGGCAGGCAGGGCGCAGTGCGGATCTGGCTGTGTCCACTCACCCATGGGAGACGGGTAGGCAAGGCGCAGTGTGGATCTGGCTGTGTCCACTCACCCACGGGAGACGGGCAGAGAGGGTGCTGTATGGATATGGCTATGTCCATTGACCCACATCAGACGGGCAGGCAGGGCGCAGTGTGGATCTGGCTGTGTCCCCTCACCCACAGCAGACGGTCAGGCAGGGCGCAGTGCGGATCTGGCTGTGTCCACTCACCCACGGGAGACGTGTAGGCAAGGCGCAGTGTGGATGTGGCTTTGTCCACTCACCCACGACAGACGGGCAGGCAGGGCGCAGTGCGGATCTGGCTGTGTCCAGTCACCCACAAGAGATGGGCAGGCAATGCGCAGTGTGGATCTGGCCGTGTCCACTCACCCACGGGAGATGGGCAGGCATGGCGCAATGTGGATCTGGCTGTGTCCACTCACCGACGGGAGACGGGCAGGCAAGGCGCAATGTGGATCTGGCTGTGTCCACTCACCCACGGGAGACGGGCAGAGAGGGTGCTGTGTGGATCTGGCTATGTCCACTGACCCACGGCAGACGGGCAGGCAGGGCGTACTTCGGATCTGGCTGTGTCCAGTCACCCACGGCAGACGGGCAGGCAGATCGCAGTGCAGATCTGGCTGTGTCTACTCACCCACGGGAGATGGGCAGGCAAGGCGCAGTGTGGATCTGGCTGTGTTTACTCACCCACGAGAGACGGGCAGAGAGGGTGCTGTGTGGATCTGGCTATGTACACTGACACACGGCAGACGGGCAGGCAGGGCGCAGTGAGGATCGGGCTGTGTCCACTCACCCACGGGAGACGGGCAGGCAGTGCGCAGTGCGGATCTGGCTGTGTCCACTCACCCATGGGAGATGGGCAGGCAAGGCGCAGTGTGGATCTGGCTGTGTCAACTCACCCACGGGAGATGGGCAGAGAGGGTGCCGTGTGGATCTGGCTATGTCCAATGACCCACGGCAGACGGGGAAGCAGGGAGCAGTGCGGATCTGGCTGTGTCCACTCACCCATGGCAGACGGTCAGGCAGGGCGCAGTGCGGATCTGGCTGTGTCCACTCACCCATGGCAGACGGGGAGGCAGTGCGCAGTGCGGATCTGGCTGTGTCCACTCACCCATGGGAGACGGGCAGGCAAGGCGCAGTGTGGATCTGGCTGTGTCCACACTCCCACGGGGGACGGGCAGAGAGGGTGCTGTGTGGATCTGGCTATGTCCACTGACCCACGGCAGACGGGCAGGCAAGGCGCAGTGCGGATCTGGCTGTGTCCAATCACCCACGGCAGATGGCCAGGCAGGGCGCAGTGCGGATATGGCTGTGTCCACTCACCCACGGGAGACGTGTAGGCAAGGCGCAGTGTGGATGTGGCTTTGTCCACTCACCCACGACAGACGGGCAGGCAGGGCGCAGTGCGGATCTGGCTGTGTCAACTCACACAAGGGAGACGGGCAGGCAAGGCGCAGTGTGGATCTGGCTGTGTCCACTCACCCACGGGAGACGGGCAGAGAGGGTGCTGTGTGGTCTGGCTATGTCCACTGACCGACGGCAGAAGGGCGGCAGGGCGCAGTGCGGATCTGGCTGTGTCCCCTCACCGACGGCAGACGGTCAGGGAGGGCGCAGTGCGGATCTGGCTGTGTCCACTCACCCACGGGAGACGGGCAGGCAGGGCGCAGTGCGGATTTGGCTGTGTCCACTCACCCACGGGAGACGGGCAGGCAAGGTGCACTGTGGATCTTGCTGTGACCACACACCCACGGGAGACGGGCAGAGAGAGTGCTGTGTGGATCTAGCTATGTCCACTGACCCACGGCAGACGGGCAGGCAGGGCGCAGTGCGGATCTGGCTGTGTTAACTCACCCACGGCAGACGGGCAGGAAGGGCGCAGTGCGGATCTGGCTGTGTCCACTCACCCACGGGAGACGGGTAGGCAAAGCGTAGTGTGGATCTGGCTGTGTTAACTACCCATGGCAGACGGGCAGGCAGGGCGCAGTGCGGATCTGGCTGTGTCCACTCACCCACGGGAGACGGGTAGGCAAGGCGCAGTGTGGATCTGGCTGTGTCCACTCACCCACGGGAGACGGGCAGAGAGGGTGCTGTATGGATCTGGCTATGTCCATTGACCCACATCAGACGGGCAGGCAGGGCGCAGTGTGGATCTGGCTGTGTCCCCTCACCCACAGCAGACGGTCAGGCAGGGCGCAGTGCGGATCTGGCTGTGTCCACACACCCACGGGAGACGTGTAGGCAAGGCGCAGTGTGGATGTGGCTTTGTCCACTCACCCACGACAGACGGGCAGGCAGGGTGCAGTGCGGATCTGGCTGTGTCCACTCACCCACAAGAGATGGGCAGGCAATGCGCAGTGTGGATCTGGCCGTGTCCACTCACCCACTGGAGACGGGCAGAGAGGGTGCTGTGTGGATCTGGCTATGTCCACTGACCCACGGCAGACGGGCAGGCAGGGCGCACTTCGGATCTGGCTGTGTCCAGTCACCCACGGCAGACGGGCAAGCAGGGCGCAGTGCAGATCTGGCTGTGTCGACTCACCCACGAGAGATGGGCAGGCAAGGGGCAGTGTGGATCTGGCTGTGTTTACTCACCCACGAGAGACGGGCAGAGAGGGTGCTGTGTGGATCTGGCTATGTACACTGACCAACGGCAGACAGGCAGGCACGGCGCAGTGCGGATCTGGCTGTGTCCACTTACACATGGGACAGGGGCAGGCAAGGCACAGTGCGGATCTGGCTGTGGCCAATTACCCACGGCAGACGGGCAGGCAGGGCGCAGTGCGGATCTGGCTGTGTGCACTCACCCACGGGAGACGGGTAGGCAAGGCACAGTGTGGATCTGGCTGTGTCCACTCACCCACGGGAGACGGGCAGAGAGGGTGCTGTGTGGATCTGGCAATATCCACTGACCCACGGCAGACGGGCAGGCAGGGCGCAGTGCGGATCTGGCTGTGTCCACTCACCCACGGCAGACGGTCTGGCAGGGTGCAATGCGGATCTGGCTGTGTCCAAACACCCACGGCAGATGGGCAGGCAGGGCGCAGTGCGGATCTGGCTGTGTCCACCCATCCACGGCAGACGGTCAGGCAGGGCACAGTGCGGATCTGACTGTGTCAATCACCCACGGGAGACGGGTAGGCAAGGCGCCGTTTGGATCTGGCTGTGTCCACTCACCCACCGGAGACGGGCAGGCAAGGCGCAGTGTGGATCTGGCTGTGTCCACTCACCCACGGGAGACGGGCAGAGAGGGTGCTGTGTGGATCTGGCTATGTCCACTGACCCACGGCAGACGGGCAGGCAGGGCGCAGTGCGTATCTGGCTGTGTCCACTCACCCACGGCAGACGGTCAGGCAGGGGGCAGTGCGGATCTGGCTGTGTCCACTCACCCACAGGAGTGGGCAGGCAGGGCGCAGTGCGAATCTGGCTGTGTCCACTAATCCACGGGAGACGGGCAGGCAGGGCGCATTGCGGATCTGGCTGTATCCACTCACCCACGGGAGACGGGCAGGCAAGGCACAGTGTGGATCTGGCTTTGTCCACTAACACACGGGAGACGGGCAGAGAGGGTGCTGTGTGGATCTGGCTATGTCCACTGACCCACGGCAGACGGGCAGGCAGGGCGCAGTGCGGATCTGGCTGTGCCCACTCTCCCACGGGAGACGGGTAGAGTGGGTGCTGTTTGGATCTGGTTATGTCCACTGACCCACGGCAGACGGGCAGGCAGGGCGCAGTGCGTATCTGGCTGTGTCCACTCACCCACGGCAGACGGTAAGGCAGGGCAGAGTGCGGATCTTGCTGTGTCCCCTCACCTTCGGGAGACGGGCATGCAGTGCGCAGTGTGGATCTGGCTGTGTCCACTCACCCACGGGAGACGGGCAGAGGGGTTGCTGTGTGGATCTGGCTATGTCCAGTGACCCACGGCAGACGGGCAGGCAGGGCGCAGTGTGGATCTGGCTGTGTCCACTCACCCACGGCAGACGGTCACGCAGGGCGCAGTGCGGATCTGGCTGTGTCCACTAACCCTGAGGAGACAGGCAGGCAAGGCGCAGTGAGGATTTGGCTGTGTCCACTCACCCACGGGAGCCGGGCAGAGAGGGTGCTGTGTGGATCTGGCTATGTCCACTGACCCACGGCAGACGGGCAGGCAGGGCGCAGTGCAGATCTGGCTGTGTCCACTCACCCACGGCAGACGGGCCGGCAGGGCGCAGTGCAGATCTGGCTGTGTCCACTCACCCACTTGATACGGGCAGGCAAAGCGCAGTGTGGATCTGGCTGTGTCCACTCACCCACGGGAGACAGGCAGAGAGGGTGCTGTGTGGATCTGGCTATGTCCCCTGACCCACGGCAGACAGGCAGGCAGGGTGCAGTGCGGATCTGGCTGTGTCCAATCACCCACGGCATACAGGCAGGCAGGGCGCAGTGCAGATCTGGCTGTGTCCACTCACACACGGCAGACGGTCAGGCAAGGCGCAGTGCGGATCTGGCTGTGTCCACTCACCCAGGGGAGACGGGTAGACAAGGCGCAGTGTGGATCTGGCTGTGTCTACTCACCCACGGGAGACGGGCAGAGAGGGTGCTGTGTGGATCTGGCTATATCCACTGACCCACGGAAGACGGGCAGGCTGGGCGCAGTGCGGATCTGGCTGTGTCCACTCACCCACGGCAGACAGTCAGGCAGGGCACAGTGCGGATCTGGCTGTGTCCACTCATCCACAGGAGTCGGGCAGGCAGGGCGCAGTGCGGATCTGGCTGTGTCCACTCACCCACGGGAGACGGGCAGGCAGGGCGCAGTGCGGATCTGGCTGTGTCCACTCACCCACGGGAGACTGGTAGGCAGGGCGCAGTGTGGATCTGGCTGTGTCCACTCACCCATGCGAGACGTGCAGAGAGGGTGCTGTGTGGATCTGGCTATGTCCACTGACCCACGGCAGACTGGCAGGCAGGGCGCAGAGTGGATCTGGCTGTGTCCACTCACCCATGCGAGATGGGCAGAGAGGGTGCTGTGTGGATCTGGCTGTGTCCAATCACCCACGGCAGACGGGCAGGCAGGGCGCAGTGCGGATCTGGCTGTGTCCACTCACCCATGGGAGACGGGCAGGCAAGGCGCAGTGTATATCTGGCTGTGTCCACTCACCCATGGGAGACGGGTAGAGAGGGTGCTGTGTGGATCTGGCTATGTCTACTGACCTATGGCAGACGAGCAGGCAGGGCGCATTGCGGATCTGGCTGTGTACACTCACCCACGGCAAACGGTCAGGCAGGGGGCAGTGCGGATATGGCTGTGTCCACTCACACACGGCACACGGGTAGGCAGGGCGCAGTGCGGATCGGGCTGTGTACACTCACCCACGGAAAACGGGCAGGCAGGGCGCAGTGCGGATCTGGTGGTGTCCACTCACCCACGGCAGACGGGCAGGCAGGGTGCAGTGCGGATCTGGCTATGTCCACTCTCCCACGGGAGACGGGCAGGCAGCGCGCAGTGCGGATCTGGCTGTGTCCACTCACACACGGCAGACAGGCAGGCACGGCGCAGTGCGGATCTGGCTGTGTCCACTTACACATGGGACAGGGGCAGGCAAGGCACAGTGCGGATCTGGCTGTGGCCAATTACCCACGGCAGACGGGCAGGCAGGGCGCAGTGCGGATCTGGCTGTGTCCAAACACCCACGGCAGATGGGCAGGCAGGGCGCAGTGCGGATCTGGCTGTGTCCACCCATCCACGGCAGACGGTCAGGCAGGGCACAGTGCGGATCTGACTGTGTCAATCACCCACGGGAGACGGGTAGGCAAGGCGCCGTTTGGATCTGGCTGTGTCCACTCACCCACCGGAGACGGGCAGGCAAGGCGCAGTGTGGATCTGGCTGTGTCCACTCACCCACGGGAGACGGGCAGAGAGGGTGCTGTGTGGATCTGGCTATGTCCACTGACCCACGGCAGACGGGCAGGCAGGGCGCAGTGCGTATCTGGCTGTGTCCACTCACACACGGCAGACGGTCAGGCAGGGGGCAGTGCGGATCTGGCTGTGTCCACTCACCCACAGGAGTGGGCAGGCAGGGCGCAGTGCGAATCTGGCTGTGTCCACTAATCCACGGGAGACGGGCAGGCAGGGCGCATTGCGGATCTGGCTGTATCCACTCACCCACGGGAGACGGGCAGGCAAGGCACAGTGTGGATCTGGCTTTGTCCACTAACACACGGGAGACGGGCAGAGAGGGTGCTGTGTGGATCTGGCTATGTCCACTGACCCACGGCAGACGGGCAGGCAGGGCGCAGTGCGGATCTGGCTGTGCCCACTCTCCCACGGGAGACGGGTAGAGTGGGTGCTGTTTGGATCTGGTTATGTCCACTGACCCACGGCAGATGGGCAGGCAGGGCGCAGTGCGGATCTGGCTGTGTCCAATCACCCATGCGAGACGGACAGAGAGGGTGCTGTGTGGATCTGGCTGTGTCTACTCACCGACGGCAGACGGGCAGACAGGGCGCAGTGCGGATCTGGCTATGTCCACTCACCCACGGCAGACGGTCAGGCAGGGTGCAGTGCGGATCTGGCTGTGTCCACTCACCCACGGCAGACGGGCAGGCAGTGCGCAGTGTGGTCTGGCTGTGTCCAATCACCCACAAGAGACGGGCAGACAGGGCGCAGTGCGGATCTGGCTGTGTCCACTCACCCATGGGAGACGGGCAGGCAAGGTGCAGTGTGGATCTGGCTGTGTGCACTCACCCACGGGAGACGGGTAAAGAGGGTGCTGTGCGTATCTGGCTATGTCCACTGACCACGGCAGACGGGCAGGCAGGGCGCAGTGCGGATCTGGCTGTGCCCACTCACCCACGGCAGACGGGCCGGCAGGGCGCAGTGCGGATCTGGATGTGTCCACTCACCCACGGGAGACGGGCAGGCAAAGCGCAGTGTGGATCTGGCTGTGTCTACTCACCCATGGAAGACGGGCAGAGAGGGTGCTGTGTGGATCTGGCTATGTCCACTGACCCACGGCAGACGGGCAGGCAGGGCGCAGTGCGGATCTGGCTGTGTCCACTCACCCACGGGAGACAGGCAGAGAGGGTGCTTTGTGGATCTGGCTATGTCCACTGACCCACGGCAGACGGGCAGGCAGGGCGCAGTGCGTATCTGGCTGTGTCCACTCACCCACGGCAGACGGTAAGGCAGGGCAGAGTGCGGATATTGCTGTGTCCCCTCACCCTCGGGAGACGGGCATGCAGGGCGCAGTGTGGATCTGGCTGTGTCCACTCACCCACGGGAGACGGGCAGAGGGCTTGCTGTGTGGATCTGGCTATGTCCAGTGACCCACGGCAGACGGGCAGGCAGGGCGCAGTGTGGATCTGGCTGTGTCCACTCACCCACGGCAGACGGTCACGCAGGGCGCAGTGCGGATCTGGCTGTGTCCACTAACCCTGAGGAGACAGGCAGGCAAGGCGCAGTGAGGATTTGGCTGTGTCCACTCACCCACGGGAGCCGGGCAGAGAGGGTGCTGTGTGGATCTGGCTATGTCCACTGACCCACGGCAGACGGACAGGCAGGGCGCAGTGCAGATCTGGCTGTGTCCACTCACCCACGGCAGACGGGCCGGCAGGGCGCAGTGCAGATCTGGCTGTGTCCACTCACCCACTTGAGACGGGCAGGCAAAGCGCAGTGTGGATCTGGCTGTGTCCACTCACCCACGGGAGACAGGCAGAGAGGGTGCTGTGTGGATCTGGCTATGTCCCCTGACCCACGGCAGACAGGAAGGCAGGGTGCAGTGCGGATCTGGCTGTGTCCAATCACCCACGGCATACAGGCAGGCAGGGCGCAGTGCAGATCTGGCTGTGTCCACTCACACACGGCAGACGGTCAGGCAAGGCGCAGTGCGGATCTGGCTGTGTCCACTCACCCAGGGGAGACGGGCAGGCAGCGCGCAGTGCGGATCTGGCTGTGTCCACTCACACACGGCAGACAGGCAGGCACGGCGCAGTGCGGATCTGGCTGTGTCCACTTACACATGGGACAGGGGCAGGCAAGGCACAGTGCGGATCTGGCTGTGGCCAATTACCCACGGCAGATGGGCAGGCAGGGCGCAGTGCGGATCTGGCTGTGTGCACTCACCCACGGGAGACGGGTAGGCAAGGCACAGTGTGGATCTGGCTGTGTCCACTCACCCACGGGAGACGGGCAGAGAGGGTGCTGTGTGGATCTGGCAATATCCACTGACCCACGGCAGACGGGCAGGCAGGGCGCAGTGCGGATCTGGCTGTGTCCACTCACCCACGGCAGACGGTCTGGCAGGGTGCAATGCGGATCTGGCTGTGTCCAAACACCCACGGCAGATGGGCAGGCAGGGCGCAGTGCGGATCTGGCTGTGTCCACCCATCCACGGCAGACGGTCAGGCAGGGCACAGTGCGGATCTGACTGTGTCAATCACCCACGGGAGACGGGTAGGCAAGGCGCCGTTTGGATCTGGCTGTGTCCACTCACCCACCGGAGACGGGCAGGCAAGGCGCAGTGTGGATCTGGCTGTGTCCACTCACCCACGGGAGACGGGCAGAGAGGGTGCTGTGTGGATCTGGCTATGTCCACTGACCCACGGCAGACGGGCAGGCAGGGCGCAGTGCGTATCTGGCTGTGTCCACTCACCCACGGCAGACGGTCAGGCAGGGGGCAGTGCGGATCTGGCTGTGTCCACTCACCCACAGGAGTGGGCAGGCAGGGCGCAGTGCGAATCTGGCTGTGTCCACTAATCCACGGGAGACGGGCAGGCAGGGCGCATTGCGGATCTGGCTGTATCCACTCACCCACGGGAGACGGGCAGGCAAGGCACAGTGTGGATCTGGCTTTGTCCACTAACACACGGGAGACGGGCAGAGAGGGTGCTGTGTGGATCTGGCTATGTCCACTGACCCACGGCAGACGGGCAGGCAGGGCGCAGTGCGGATCTGGCTGTGCCCACTCTCCCACGGGAGACGGGTAGAGTGGGTGCTGTTTGGATCTGGTTATGTCCACTGACCCACGGCAGACGGGCAGGCAGGGCGCAGTGCGGATCTGGCTGTGTCCACTCACCCACGGGAGACACGCAGAGAGGGTGCTGTGTGGATCTGGCTATGTCCACTGTCCCACGGCAGACGGGCAGGCAGGGCGCAGTGCGTATCTGGCTGTGTCCACTCAACCACGGCAGACGATAAGGCAGGGCAGAGTGCGGATCTTGCTGTGTCCCCTCACCCTCGGGAGACGGGCATGCAGGGCGCAGTGTGGATCTGGCTGTGTCCACTCACCCACGGGAGACGGGCAGAGGGGTTGCTGTGTGGATCTGGCTATGTCCAGTGACCCACGGCAGACGGGCAGGCAGGGCGCAGTGTGGATCTGGCTGTGTCCACTCACCCACGGCAGACGGTCACGCAGGGCGCAGTGCGGATCTGGCTGTGTCCACTAACCCTGAGGAGACAGGCAGGCAAGGCGCAGTGAGGATTTGGCTGTGTCCACTCACCCACGGGAGCCGGGCAGAGAGGGTGCTGTGTGGATCTGGCTATGTCCACTGACCCACGGCAGACGGGCAGGCAGGGCGCAGTGCAGATCTGGCTGTGTCCACTCACCCACGGCAGACGGGCCGGCAGGGCGCAGTGCAGATCTGGCTGTGTCCACTCACCCACTTGATACGGGCAGGCAAAGCGCAGTGTGGATCTGGCTGTGTCCACTCACCCACGGGAGACAGGCAGAGAGGGTGCTGTGTGGATCTGGCTATGTCCCCTGACCCACGGCAGACAGGCAGGCAGGGTGCAGTGCGGATCTGGCTGTGTCCAATCACCCACGGCATACAGGCAGGCAGGGCGCAGTGCAGATCTGGCTGTGTCCACTCACACACGGCAGACGGTCAGGCAAGGCGCAGTGCGGATCTGGCTGTGTCCACTCACCCAGGGGAGACGGGTAGACAAGGCGCAGTGTGGATCTGGCTGTGTCTACTCACCCACGGGAGACGGGCAGAGAGGGTGCTGTGTGGATCTGGCTATATCCACTGACCCACGGAAGACGGGCAGGCAGGGCGCAGTGCGGATCTGGCTGTGTCCACTCACCCACGGCAGACAGTCAGGCAGGGCACAGTGCGGATCTGGCTGTGTCCACTCATCCACAGGAGTCGGGCAGGCAGGGCGCAGTGCGGATCTGGCTGTGTCCACTCACCCACGGGAGACGGGCAGGCAGGGCGCAGTGCGGATCTGGCTGTGTCCACTCACCCACGGGAGACTGGTAGGCAGGGCGCAGTGTGGATCTGGCTGTGTCCACTCACCCATGCGAGACGTGCAGAGAGGGTGCTGTGTGGATCTGGCTATGTCCACTGACCCACGGCAGACTGGCAGGCAGGGCGCAGAGTGGATCTGGCTGTGTCCACTCACCCATGCGAGATGGGCAGAGAGGGTGCTGTGTGGATCTGGCTGTGTCCAATCACCCACGGCAGACGGGCAGGCAGGGCGCAGTGCGGATCTGGCTGTGTCCACTCACCCATGGGAGACGGGCAGGCAAGGCGCAGTGTATATCTGGCTGTGTCCACTCACCCATGGGAGACGGGTAGAGAGGGTGCTGTGTGGATCTGGCTATGTCTACTGACCTATGGCAGACGAGCAGGCAGGGCGCATTGCGGATCTGGCTGTGTACACTCACCCACGGCAAACGGTCAGACAGGGGGCAGTGCGGATATGGCTGTGTCCACTCACACACGGCACACTGGTAGGCAGGGCGCAGTGCGGATCGGGCTGTGTACACTCACCCACGGAAAACGGGCAGGCAGGGCGCAGTGCGGATCTGGTGGTGTCCACTCACCCACGGCAGACGGGCAGGCAGGGCGCAGTGCGGATCTGGCTATGTCCACTCTCCCACGGGAGACGGGCAGGCAGCGCGCAGTGCGGATCTGGCTGTGTCCACTCACACACGGCAGACAGGCAGGCACGGCGCAGTGCGGATCTGGCTGTGTCCACTTACACATGGGACAGGGGCAGGCAAGGCACAGTGCGGATCTGGCTGTGGCCAATTACCCACGGCAGACGGGCAGGCAGGGCGCAGTGCGGATCTGGCTGTGTGCACTCACCCACGGGAGACGGGTAGGCAAGGCACAGTGTGGATCTGGCTGTGTCCACTCACCCACGGGAGACGGGCAGAGAGGGTGCTGTGTGGATCTGGCAATATCCACTGACCCACGGCAGACGGGCAGGCAGGGCGCAGTGCGGATCTGGCTGTGTCCACTCACCCACGGCAGACGGTCTGGCAGGGTGCAATGCGGATCTGGCTGTGTCCAAACACCCACGGCAGATGGGCAGGCAGGGCGCAGTGCGGATCTGGCTGTGTCCACCCATCCACGGCAGACGGTCAGGCAGGGCACAGTGCGGATCTGACTGTGTCAATCACCCACGGGAGACGGGTAGGCAAGGCGCCGTTTGGATCTGGCTGTGTCCACTCACCCACCGGAGACGGGCAGGCAAGGCGCAGTGTGGATCTGGCTGTGTCCACTCACCCACGGGAGACGGGCAGAGAGGGTGCTGTGTGGATCTGGCTATGTCCACTGACCCACGGCAGACGGGCAGGCAGGGCGCAGTGCGTATCTGGCTGTGTCCACTCACCCACGGCAGACGGTCAGGCAGGGGGCAGTGCGGATCTGGCTGTGTCCACTCACCCACAGGAGTGGGCAGGCAGGGCGCAGTGCGAATCTGGCTGTGTCCACTAATCCACGGGAGACGGGCAGGCAGGGCGCATTGCGGATATGGCTGTATCCACTCACCCACGGGAGACGGGCAGGCAAGGCACAGTGTGGATCTGGCTTTGTCCACTAACACACGGGAGACGGGCAGAGAGGGTGCTGTGTGGATCTGGCTATGTCCACTGACCCACGGCAGACGGGCAGGCAGGGCGCAGTGCGGATCTGGCTGTGCCCACTCTCCCACAGGAGACGGGTAGAGTGGGTGCTGTTTGGATCTGGTTATGTCCACTGACCCACGGCAGATGGGCAGGCAGGGCGCAGTGCGGATCTGGCTGTGTCCAATCACCCATGCGAGACGGACAGAGAGGGTGCTGTGTGGATCTGGCTGTGTCTACTCACCGACGGCAGACGGGCAGACAGGGCGCAGTGCGGATCTGGCTATGTCCACTCACCCACGGCAGACGGTCAGGCAGGGTGCAGTGCGGATCTGGCTGTGTCCACTCACCCACGGCAGACGGGCAGGCAGTGCGCAGTGTGGTCTGGCTGTGTCCAATCACCCACAAGAGACGGGCAGACAGGGCGCAGTGCGGATCTGGCTGTGTCCACTCACCCATGGGAGACGGGCAGGCAAGGTGCAGTGTGGATCTGGCTGTATGCACTCACCCACGGGAGACGGGTAAAGAGGGTGCTGTGCGTATCTGGCTATGTCCACTGACCATGGCAGACGGGCAGGCAGGGCGCAGTGCGGATCTGGCTGTGCCCACTCACCCACGGCAGACGGGCCGGCAGGGCGCAGTGCGGATCTGGATGTGTCCACTCACCCACGGGAGACGGGCAGGCAAAGCGCAGTGTGGATCTGGCTGTGTCTACTCACCCATGGAAGACGGGCAGAGAGGGTGCTGTGTGGATCTGGCTATGTCCACTGACCCACGGCAGACGGGCAGGCAGGGCGCAGTGCGGATTTGGCTGTGTCCATTCACCCACGGGAGACAGGCAGAGAGGGTGCTGTGTGGATCTGGCTATGTCCACTGACCCACGGCAGACGGGCAGGCAGGGCGCAGTGCGTATCTGGCTGTGTCCACTCACCCACGGCAGACGGTAAGGCAGGGCAGAGTGCGGATCTTGCTGTGTCCCCTCACCCTCGGGAGACGGGCATGCAGGGCGCAGTGTGGATCTGGCTGTGTCCACTCACCCACGGGAGACGGGCAGAGGGCTTGCTGTGTGGATCTGGCTATGTCCAGTGACCCACGGCAGACGGGCAGGCAGGGCGCAGTGTGGATCTGGCTGTGTCCACTCACCCACGGCAGACGGTCACGCAGGGCGCAGTGCGGATCTGGCTGTGTCCACTAACCCTGAGGAGACAGGCAGGCAAGGCGCAGTGAGGATTTGGCTGTGTCCACTCACCCACGGGAGCCGGGCAGAGAGGGTGCTGTGTGGATCTGGCTATGTCCACTGACCCACGGCAGACGGGCAGGCAGGGCGCAGTGCAGATCTGGCTGTGTCCACTCACCCACGGCAGACGGGCCGGCAGGGCGCAGTGCAGATCTGGCTGTGTCCACTCACCCACTTGAGACGGGCAGGCAAAGCGCAGTGTGGATCTGGCTGTGTCCACTCACCCACGGGAGACAGGCAGAGAGGGTGCTGTGTGGATCTGGCTATGTCCCCTGACCCACGGCAGACAGGCAGGCAGGGTGCAGTGCGGATCTGGCTGTGTCCAATCACCCACGGCATACAGGCAGGCAGGGCGCAGTGCAGATCTGGCTGTGTCCACTCACACACGGCAGACGGTCAGGCAAGGCGCAGTGCGGATCTGGCTGTGTCCACTCACCCAGGGGAGACGGGTAGACAAGGCGCAGTGTGGATCTGGCTGTGTCTACTCACCCACGGGAGACGGGCAGAGAGGGTGCTGTGTGGATCTGGCTATATCCACTGACCCACGGAAGACGGGCAGGCAGGGCGCAGTGCGGATCTGGCTGTGTCCACTCACCCACGGCAGACAGTCAGGCAGGGCACAGTGCGGATCTGGCTGTGTCCACTCATCCATGGGAGACGGGCAGGCAAGGCGCAGTGTATATCTGGCTGTGTCCACTCACCCATGGGAGACAGGTAGAGAGGGTGCTGTGTGGATCTGGCTATGTCTACTGACCTATGGCAGACGAGCAGGCAGGGCGCATTGCGGATCTGGCTGTGTACACTCACCCACGGCAAACGGTCAGGCAGGGGGCAGTGCGGATATGGCTGTGTCCACTCACCCACGGCACACGGGTAGGCAGGGCGCAGTGCGGATCTGGCTGTGTACACTCACCCACGGAAAACGGGCAGGCAGGGCGCAGTGCGGATCTCGCTGTGTCCACTCACCCACGGGAGACGGGCAGGCAGGTGGCAGTGCGGATCTGGCTGTGTCAATCACCCACGGCAATTGGGCAGGAAGGGCGCAGTGCGGATCTGGCTGTGTCCACTCACCCACGGCAGACGGTGAGGAAGGGCCCAGTGCCGATCTGGCTGTGTCCACTCACCACGGGAGACGGGTAGGCAAGGCGCAGTGTGGATCTGGCTGTGTCCACTCACCCACGGGTGACGGGCAGAGAGGGTGCTGTGGGGATCTGGCTATGTCCACTGACCTACGGCAGACTTGCAGGCAGGGCGCAGTGCAAATCTCCTGTGTCCACTCACCCACGGCAGACGGGCAGGCAGGGCGCAGTGCGGATCTGGCTGTGTCCAATCACCCACGGCAGACGGGCAGGCAGGGTGCATTGCGGATCTGGCTGTGTCCACTCACCCACGGGAGACGGGCAGGCAGGGCGCAGTGCGGATCTGGCTGTGTCCAATTACCCACGGCAATTGGGCAGGCAGGACGCAGTGCCGATCTGGCTGTGTCCACTCACCATCGGGAGACGGGCAGGCAAGGCGCAGTGTGGATTTGGCTGTGTCCACTCACCCACGGGTGACGGGCAGAGAGTGCTGTGTGGATCTGGCTATGTCCACTGACCCACGGCAGACGGGCAGGCAGGGCGCAGTGCGGATCTGGCTGTGTTCACTCACCCACGGGAGACGGGCAGGCAAACCGCAGTGTGGATCTGGCTGTGTCCACTCACCCACGAAAGAAGATCAGGCAGGGCGCAGTGCGGATCTGGCTGTGTCCACTCACCCACGGGAGTCGGCAGGCAGGGCGCAGTGTGGATCTTGCTGTGTCCATTCACCCCCGGGAGACGGGCAGAGAGGGTGCTGTGTGGATCTGGCTATGTCCACTGACCCACGGCAGACGGGCAGGCAGGTCGCAGTGCGTATCTGGCTGTGTCCACTCACCCACGGCAGACGGTCAGGCAGGGCGCAGTGCGGATCTGGTTGTGTCCACTCACCCACAGGGGTAGGCAGGCAGGGCGCAGTGTGGATCTGGCTGTGTCCACTCATCCACGGGAGACGGGCACGCAGGGCGCAGTGCGGATCTGGCCTTGTCCACTCACCCACGGGAGACGGGCAGGCAGGGCGCAGTGCGGATCTGGCTGTGTCCACTCACCCACGGCAGACGGGCTGGCAGGGTGCAGTGCAGATCTGGCTGTGTCCACTCACCCACGGGAGACCGGCAGGCAAGGCGCAGTGTGGATTTGGCTGTGTCCACTCACCCACGGAGACGGGCAGAAAGGGCGCTGTGTGAATCTGGGTATGTCCACTGACCCACGGCAGACGGTCAGGCAGGGTGCAGTGCGGATCTGGCTGTGTCCACTCACCCACGGGTGACGGGCAGGCAAGGCGCAGTGTGGATCTGGCTATGTCCACTGACCCACGGCAGACGGGCAGTCAGGGCGCAGTGCGGATCTGGCTGTGTCCACTCACCCACGGGAGACGGGCAGAGAGGGTGCTGTGTGGATCTGGCTATGTCCACTGACCCACGGCAGACGGGCAAGCAGGGCGCAGTGCAGATCTGGCTGTGTCCACTCACCCACGGGAGACGGGCAGGCAAGGCACAGTGCGGATCTGGCTGTGTCCACTCACCCACGGCAGACAGGCAGGCAAGGCACAGTGGGGATCTGGCTGTGTCCACTCACCCACGGGAGACGGGCAGGCAAGGCGCAGTGCGGATCTGGCTGTGTCCACTCACGCACGGGAGATGGGCAGGCAGGGCGCAGTGCGGATCTGGCTGTGTCCACTCACCCACGGGAGACGGGCAGGAGAGGCACAGTATGGATCTAGCTGTGTCCACTCATCGACGGGAGACAGTCAAAGAGGGTGCTGTGTGGATCTGGCTATGTCCACTGACCCACGGCAGATGGGCAGGCTAGGACCAGTGCGGATCTGGCTGTGTCCACTCACCCACGGCAAACGGGCAGGCAGGGCGCAGTGCGGATTTGCTGTGTCCACTCATCCACGGGAGACGGGCAGGCAAGGTGTAGTGTGGACCTGGCTGTGTCCCCTCACCCAAGGGACACGGGGAGAGAGGTTGCTGTGTGGATATGGCTATGTCCACTGATCCACGGCAGACGGGCAGGGAGGGCGCAGTGCAGATCTCGCTGTGTCCACTCACCCACGGCAGACGGGCAGGCTGGCGCAATGCGGATCTGACTGTGTCCACTCACCCACGGCACACGGTCAGGAAGGGTGCAGTGCGGATCTGGCTGTGTCCACTCACCCACGGAAGACAGGCAGGCAGGGCGCAGTGCGGATCTGGCTGTGTCTACTCACCCACGGCAGACGATTAGGCAGGGCGCAGTGCTGATCTGGCAGTGTCCACTCACCCACGGGAGACGGGCAGGCAAGGCGTAGTGTGGATCTGGCTGTGTCCACTCACCCACGGGAGACGGGCAGAGAGGGTGCTGTGTGGATCTGGCTATGTACACTGACCCACGGCAGACGGGCAGGCAGGGCGCAGTGCGGATCTGGGTATGTCCACTCACCCACGGGAGACGGGCAAAGAGGGTGCTGTGTGGATCTCCCTATGTACACTGACCGACGGCAGACTGGCAGGCAGGGCATAGTGCTGATCTGGCTGTGTCCACTCACCCACGGCAGACGGGCAGGCAGGGCGCAATGCGGATCTGGCTGTGTCCACTCAACCACGGCAGACGGTCAGGCAGGGCGCAGTGCGGATCTGGCTGTGTCCACTCACCCACGGGAGACAGGTAGGCAAGGCGCAGTGTGTATCTGGCTGTGTCCACTCACCCACGAGAGACGGACAGAAAGGGCGCTGTGTGGATCTGGCTATGTCCAGTGACCCACGGCAGACTGGAAGGCAGGGCACAGTGCGGATCTGGCTGTGTCCACTCACCCACGGCAGACGGGCAGGCAGGGCGCAATGCGAATCTGGCTGTGTCCACTCACCCACGGGATACGGGCAGGCAGGGCGCCGTGCGGATCTGGCTTTGTCCACTCACCTATGGGAGATGGGCAGGCAAGGCGCAGTGTGGATCTGGCTATGTCCACTCACCCACGGGAGACGGGCAGAGAGGTTGCTGTGTGGATCTGTCTATGTCCACAGACCCACGGCAGACGGGCAGGGAGGGCGCAGTGCGGATCTCGCTTTGTCCACTCACCCATGGCAGACGGGCAGGCAGGGCGCAGTGCGGATCTGGCTGTGTCCACTCACCCACGGCAGACGGGCAGGCAGGGCGCAGTGCGGATCTGGCTGTGTCCACTCACCCACGACAGACGGTAAGGCAAGGCGCAGTGTGGATCTGGCTGTGTCCACTCACCCACGGGAGACGGGCAGAAATGGCGCTGTGTGGATCTGGCTATGTCCACTGACCCACGGCAGACTGGCAGGCAGGGCACAGTTCGTATCTGGCTGTCTCCACTCACCCACGGCAAACGGGCAGGCAGGGCGCAGTGCGGATCTGGCTGTGTCCAGTAGCCAACGGGAGATGGGATGGCAAGGCGCAGTGTGGATCTGGCTGTGTCCACTCACCCACGGGAGACGGGCAGAGAGGGTGCTGTGTGGATCTGGCTATATCCACTGACACACGGCAGACGGGAAGGCAGGGCGCAGTGCGGATCTGGCTGTGTCCACTCCCACACGGCAGACGGGCCGGCAGGGCGCAGTGCGGATATGGCTGTCTCCACTCACCCACGGGAGACAGGCAGGCAAGGCGCAGTGTGGATCTGGCTGTGTCCACTCACCCACGGGAGATGGACAGAGATGGTGCTGTGTGGATCTGGCCCTGTCCACTGACCCACGACACACGGGCAGGCAGGGCGCAGTGCGGATCTGGCTGTGTGCACTCACACATGGCAGACGGGCAGGCAGGGCGCAGTGCGGATCTGGCTGTGTCCACTCACCCACGGCAGACGGACAGGCAGGGTGCAGTTCGGATCGGGCTGTGTCCACTCATCCACGGGAGACGGGCAGGCAATGCGCAGTGCGGATCTGGCTGTCTCCACTCACCCACAGGAGACGGGCAGGCAGGGCGCATTGCGGATCTGGCTGTGTCCTTCATCCACGGGAGACGGGCAGGCAAGGTGCAGTGCGGATCTGGCTGTGTCCACTCACCCACGGGAGACGGGCAGAGAGGGTGCTGTGTGGATCTGGCTATGTCCACTGACCCACGGCACACGGGCGGGCAGGGCGCAGTACGGATCTGGCTGTGTCCACTCACCCATGGCAGACGGGCAGGAAGGGCGCAGTGCGGATCTGGCTGTGTCAACTCACCCACGGGAGACTGGCAGGCAAGGCACAGTGTGGATCTGGCTGTGTCCACTCACCCACGGGAGACGGGCAGAGAGGGTGCCGTGTGGATCTGGCTATGTCCACTGACCCACGGCAGACGGGCAGGCAGGGCGCAGTGCGGTTCTGGCTGTGTCCCCTCACTCATGGCAGACGGTCAGGCAGGGCGCAGTACGGATCTGGCTGTGTCCACTCACCCACGGGGGACGGGTAGGCAAGGCGCAGTGTGGATCTGGCTGTGTCAACTCACGCGCGGGAGACGGGAAGAGAGGGTGCTGTGTGGATCTGGCTATGTACACTGACCCACGGTAGACGGGCAGGCAGGGCGCAGTGCGGATCTGGCTGTGTTCACTCACCCACGGCAGACGGTCAGGCAGGGCGCAGTGCTGTTCTGGCTGTGTCCACTCACCCACGGGAGACGGGTAGGCAAGGGGCAGTGTGGATCTGGCTGTGTCCACTCACCCACGGGAGACGGGCAGAGAGGGTGCTGGGTGGATCTGGCTATGTCCACTGACCCACGACAGACGGGCAGGCAGGGCGCAGTGCGGATCTGTCTGTGTCCCCGCACATACGGCAGATGGTCAGGCAGGGCACATTTCGGATCTGGCTGTCACCACTCACCCACGGGAGACGGGTAGGCAAGGCGCAGTGTGGATCTGGCTGTGCCCACTCACCCATGGGAGACGGGCAGAGAGGGTGCTGTGTGGATCTGGCTATGTCCACTCACCCACGGCAGACGGGCAGGCAGGGCGCAGTGCGGATCTGGCTGTGTCCACTCACGCACGGCAGACGGGCAGGCAGTGCGCAGTGCGGATCGGGCTGTGTCCACTCACCCACGGGAGACGGGCAGAGAGGGTGCCGTGTGGATCTGGCTATGTCCACTGACCCACGGCAGACGGGCAGGCAGGGCGCAGTGCGGATCTGGCTGTGTCCCCTGACTTATGGCAGACGGTCAGGCAGGGCGCAGTGCGGATCTGGCTGTGTCCACTCACCCACGTGAGACGGGCAGAGAGGGTGCTCTGTGGATCTGGCTATGTCCACTGACCCACGGCAGACGGGCAGGCAGGGCGCAGTACGGATCTTCCTGTGTCCACTCACCAATGGCAGACGGGCAGATAGGGCGCAGTGTGGATCTGGCTGTGTCCACTCACCCACGGGAGACGGGCAGGCAAGGCGCAGTGTGGATCTGGCTGTGTCTACTCACCCTCGGGAGATGGGCAGAGAGGGTGCTGTGTGGATCTGGCTATGTCCACTGACCCACGGCAGAAGGGCAGGCAGGGCGCAGTGCGGATCTGGCTGTGTCCACTCACCCACGGGAGACGGGCAGCCCGGGGGCAGTGCGGATCTGGCTGTGTCCACTTACCCACGGTAGTCGGGCAGGCAAGGCGCAGTGTGGATCTAGCTGTGTCCACTCACCCACGGGAGACGGGCAGAGAGGTGATGTGTGGATCTGGCTATGTCCACTGACCCACGGCAGACGGGCAGGCAGGGCGCAGTGCGTATCTTGGTGTGTCCACTCACCCAAGGCAGACGGGCAGGCAGGGCGCAGTGCGAATCTGCCTGTGTCCACTCACAAACGGGATACGGGCAGGCAAGGCGCAGTGTGGATCTGGCTGTGTCCACTCACCCACGGGAGACGGGCAGAGAGGGTGCCGTGTGGATATGGCTATGTACACTGACCCACGGCAGACGGGCAGGCAGAGCGCAGTGCGGATCTGGCTGTGTCCCCTCACTCATGGCAGTCTGTCAGGCAGGGCGCAGTGCGGATCTGGCTGTGTCCACTCACCCACGGAGGACGGGTAGGCAAGTCGCAGTGTGGATCTGGCTGTGTCCACTCACCCACGGGATATGGGCAGAGAGAGTGCTGTGTGGATCCTGCTATGTCCACTGACCCACGGCAGACTGGCAGGCAGGGCGCAGTGCTGATCTGGCTGTGTCCACTCACCCACGGGAGACCGGCATACAGGGCGCAGTGCGGATCTGGCTGTGTCCAATCACCCACGGCAGACGGGCAGGCAGGGCACAGTGCGGATCTGGCTGTGTCCACTCACCCACGGGTGACGGGAAGGCAAGGCGCAGTGTGGATCTGGCTGTGTCCACTCACCCAAGGGACACGGAGAGAGAGGTTGCTGTGTGGATCTGGCTATGTCCACTGATCCACGGCAGACGGGCAGGGAGGGCGCAGTGCAGATCTCGCTGTGTCCACTCACCCACGGCAGACGGGCAGGCTGGCGCAATGCGGATCTGACTGTGTCCACTCACCCACGGCAGACGGTCAGGAAGGGCGCAGTGCGGATCTGGCTGTGTCCACTCACCCACGGGAGACGGGCAGGCAGGGCACAGTGCGGATCTGGCTGTCTCTACTCACCCACGGCAGACGATTAGGCAGGGCGCAGTGCTGATCTGGCTGTGTCCACTCACCCACGGGAGACGGGCAGAGGGGGTGCTGTGTGGATCTGGCTAGGTACACTGACCCACGGCAGATGGGCACGCAGGGCGCAGTGCGGATCTGGGTGTGTCCACTCACCCACGGGAGACGGGAAAAGAGGGTGCTGTGTGGATCTCCCTATGTACACCGACCGACGGCAGACTGGCAGGCAGGGCATAGTGCTGATCTGGCTGTGTCCACTCACCCACGGCAGACGGGCAGGCAGGGCGCAGTGCGGATCTGGCTATGTCCACTCTCCCACGGGAGACGGGCAGGCAAGGCGCAGTGTGGATCTGGCTGTGTCCACTCACACAAGGGACACGGGCAGAGAGGGTGCTGTGTGGATCTGGCTATGTCCACTGACCCACGGCAGAGGGGCAGGCAGGGCGCAGTGCGGATCTCGCTGTGTCCAATCACCCACGGCAGACGGTCAGGCAGGGTGCAGTGCGGATCTGGCTGTGTCCACTCACCCATGGGAGACGGGCAGGAAAGGCGCACTGTTGACCTGGCTGTGACCACTCACCCACGGGAGACGGGCAGAGAGGGTGCTGTGTGGATCTAGCTATGTCCACTGACCCATGGCAGACGGGCAGGCAGGGCGCAGTGCGGATCTGGCTGTGTCCACTCACCCACGGCAGACGGTCAGGAAGGGCGCAGTGCGGATCTGGCTGTGTCCACTCACCCACGGGAGACGGGCAGGCAGGGCACAGTGCGGATCTGGCTGTGTCCACTCACCCACGGCAGACGGGCAGGCAGGGCGCAGTGCGGATCTGGCTGTGTCCACTCACGCACGGGAGACGGGCAGGCAAGGCGCAGTGTGGATCTGGCTGTGTCCACTCACCCACGGGAGACGGGCAAAAAGGGTGCTGTGTGGATATGCCTATGTACACTGACCCACGTCAGACGGGCAGGCAGGGCGCAGTGCGGATCTGGCTGTGTCCACTCACCCATGGCAGATGGGCAGGCAAGGGGCATTTTGGATCTGGCTGTGTCCACTCACCCACGGGAGACGGGCAGAGAGGTTGCTGTGTGGATCTGGCTATGTCCACTCACCCACGGCAGACGGGCAGGCAGGGCGCAGTGGGGATCTGGCTGTGTCCACTCACCCACTGCAGACGGACAGGAAGGGCGCAGTGCGGATTTGGCTGTGTCCACTGACCCACGGGAGACGGGCAGGCAGGGCGCAGTGCGGATCTTGCTGTGTCTACTCACCCACGGCAGACGATTAGGCAGGGCGCAGTGCGGATCTGGCTGTGTCCACTCACCCACGGGAGACGGGCAGGCAAGGCGTAGTGTGGATCTGGCTGTGTCCACTCACCCACGGGAGACGGGCAGAGAGGGAGATGTGTGGATCTGGCTATGTACACTGACCCACGGCAGACGGGCAGGCAGGGCGCAGTGCGGATCTGGGTGTGTCCACTCACCCACGGGAGACGGGCAAAGAGGGTGCTGTGTAGATCTGCCTATGTCCACTGACCCACATCAGACGGGCAGGCAGGGCACAGTGCAGATCTGGCTGTGTCCAATCACCCATGGCAGACGGGCAGGCAGGGCGCAGTGCGGATCTGGCTGTGTCCAATCACCCACGGCAGACGGGCAGGCAGGGCGCAGTGAGGATCTGGCTGCGTCTACTCACCCACGGCAGACGGTCAGGCAGGGCGCAGTGCGGATCTGGCTGTCTCCAATCACCCACTGGAGACGGGTAGGCAAGGCGCCTTGTGGATCTGGCTGTGTCCACTCACCCACGGGAGACGGGCAGACAGGTTGCTGTGTGGATCTGTCTATGTCCACAGACCCAGGCAGACGGGCAGGGAGGGCGCAGTGCGGATCTCGCTTTGTCCACTCACTCATGGCAGACGGGCAGGCATAGCGCAGTGCGGATCTGGCTGTGTCCACTCACCCACGGCAGACGGGCACCAGGGCGCAGTGCGGATCTGGCTGTGTCCACTCACCCACGACAGACGGTAAGGCAAGGCGCAGTGTGGATCTGGCTGTGTCCACTCACCCACGGGAGACGGGCAGAAAGTGCGCTGTGTGGATCTGGCTATTTCCACTGACCCACGGCAGACTGGCAGGCAGGCACAGTGCGTATCTGGCTGTGTCCACTCACCCACGGCAGACGGGCAGGCAGGGCGCACTGCGGATCTGGCTGTGTCCACTCAACCACGGCAGACGGTCAGGCAGGATGAAGTGCGGATCTGGCTGTGTCCACTCACCCATGGGAGACAGGTAGGCAAGGCGCAGTGTGGATCTGGCTGTGTCCACTCACCCATGGGAGACGGGCAGAGAGGGTGCTGTCCGGATCTGGCTATGTCCACTGACCCACGGCAGACGGGCAGGCAGGGCGCAGTGTGGATGTGGCTGGGTCCAATCACCCACGGCAGACGGGCAGGCAGGGCGCAGTGCGGATCTGGCAGTGTCCACTCACCCACGGCAGACGGTCAGGCAGGGCGCAGTGCGGATCTGGCGGTGTCCACTCACCCACGGGAGATGGGCAGGCAGGGCGCAGTGCGGATCTGTCTATGTCCACTCTCCCATGGGAGACGGGCAGGCAAGGCGCAGTGTGGATCTGGCGGTGTCCACTCACCCAAGGGACACGGGCAGAGAGTGTGCTGTGTGGATCTGGCTATGTCCACTGACCCACGGCAGAGGGGCAGGCAGGGCGCAGTGCGGATCTCGCTTTGTCCAATCACCCACGGCAGACGGTCAGGCAGGGTGCAGTGCGGATCTTGCTGTGTCCACTCACCCACGGGAGATGGGCAGGAAAGGCGCACTGTTGATCTGGCTGTGACCACTTACCCACGGGAGACGGGCAGAGAGGGTGCTGTGTGGATCTAGCTATGTCCACTGACCCACGGCAGACGGGCAGGCCGGGTACATTGCGGATCTGGCTGTGTCCAATCATCCACGGCAGACGGGCAGGCAGGGCGCAGTGCGGATCTGTCTGTGTCCACTCACCCACGGCAGACGGTAAGGCAAGGCACAGTGTGGATCTGGCTGTGTCCACTCACCCACGGGAGACGGGCAGAGAGGGTCCTGTGTGGATCTGGCTATGTCCACTGACCCACGGAAGACGGGCAGGTAGGGCCCAGTGTGGATCTGGCTGTGTCCACTCACCCAAGGGAGACGGGTAGGCAAGGCACAGTGTGGATCTGGCTGTGTCCACTCACCCACCTGAGATGGGCAGAGAGGGTGCTGTGTGGATCTGGCTATGTCCACTGACCCATGGCAGACGGGCAGGCAGGGCGCAGTGCGGATCTGGCTGTGTCCACTCACCCACGGCAGACGGTCAGGAAGGGTGCAGTGCGGATCTGGCTGTGTCCACTCACCCACGGGAGACGGGCAGGCAGGGCACAGTGCGGATCTGGCTGTGTCCACTCACCCACGGCAGACGGGCAGGCAGGGCGCAGTGCGGATCTGGCTGTGTCCACTCACCCACGGGAGACGGGCAGGCAAGGCGCAGTGTGGATCTGGCTGTGTCCACTCACCCACGGGAGACCGGAAGAGAGGGTGCTGTGTTGATCTGGCTGTGTCCACTCTCCCACGGCAGACGGGCAGGCAGGGCGCATTGCGGATCTGGCTGTGTCCACTCACCCACGGCAGACGGTCAGGCAGGGCGCAGTGCGGATCTGACTGTGTCCACTCACCCACGGCAGACGGTCTGGCAGGGCGCAGTGCGGATTTGGCGGTGTCCACTCACCCACGGGAGACGGTCAGGCAGGGAGCAGTGCGGATCTGGCTATGTCCACTCTCCCACGGGAGACGGGCAGGCAGGGCGCAGTGCGGATCTGGATGTGTTCACTCACACACGGCGGACAGGCAGGGAGGGCGCAGTGTGGATCTCGCTGTGTCCACTCACCCATGGGAGACTGGCTGGCAAGGCGCAGTGTGGATTTGGCTGTGTCCACTCACCCACGGGAGACGGGCAGAGAGGTTGCTGTGTGGATCTGGCTATGTCCACTGATCCACGGCAGACGGGCATGGAGGGCGCAGTGCAGATCTCGCTGTGTCCACTCACCCACGGCAGACGGGCAGGCTGGCGCAATGCGGATCTGGCTGTGTCCACTCACACACGGGAGACGGCGAGGCAAGGTGCAGTGTGGATCTGGCTGTGTCCACTCACCCACGGGAGACGGGCAGAGAGGGTGCTGTGTGGATCTGACTATGTACACTGACCCACGGCAGACGAGCAGGCAGGGCGCAATACGGATCTGGCTGTGTCCACTCACCCACTGCAGACGGACAGGAAGGGCGCAGTGCGGATTTGGCTGTGTCCACTCACCCACGGGAGACGGGCAGGCAGGGCGCAGTGCGGATCTTGCTGTATCTACTCACCCACGGCAGACGATTAGGCAGGGCGCAGTGCGGATCTGGCTGTGTCCACTCACCCACTGGAGACGGGCAGGCAAGGCGTAGTGTGGATATGGCTGTGTCCACTCACCCAAGGGAGACGGGCAGAGAGGGAGCTGTGTGGATCTGGCTATGTACACTGACCCACGGCAGACGGGCAGGCAGGGCGCAGTGCGGATCTGGGTGTGTCCACTCACCCACGGGAGACGGGCAAAGAGGGTGCTGTGTAGATCTGCCTATGTCCACTGACCCACGTCAGACGGGCAGGCAGGGCACAGTGCGTATCTGGCTGTGTCCACTCACCCACGGCAGACGGGCAGGCAGGGCGCAATGCGGATCTGGCTATGTCCACTCACCCACGGCAGACGGGCAGGCAGGGCGCAATGCGGATCTGGCTATGTCCACTCAACCACGGCAGACGGTCAGGCAGGATGCAGTGCGGATCTGGCTGTGTCCACTCACCCATGGGAGACAGGTAGGCAAGGCACAGTGTGGATCTGGCTGTGTCCACTCACCCATGGGAGACGGGCAGAGAGGGTGCTGTCCGGATCTGGCTATGTCCACTGACCCACGGCAGACGGGCAGGCAGGGCGCAGTGCGGATCTGGCTGTGTCCACTCACCCACGGGAGACGGGCAGAAAGTGCGCTGTGTGGATCTGGCTCTGTCCACTGACCCACGGCAGACGGGAAGGCAGGGCGCAGTGCGGATCTGATGTGTCCACTCACCCACGGGAGACGGTCAGGAATGGCGCAGTGCGGATCTGGCTGTGTCCACTCACCCACGGGAGACGGGCAGGCAGGGCGCAGTGCGGATCTGGCTGTTTCCACTCACACACGGCAGACAGGCAGGCAGGGCGCAGTGCGGATCTGGCTGTGTCCACTCACCCATGGGAGACGGGCAGGCAAGGGGCATTGTGGATCTGGCTGTGTCCACTCACCCACGGGAGACGGGCAAAAAGTTTGCTATGTGGATCTGGCTATGTCCAATGACCCACGGCAGACGGGCAGGGAGGGCGCAGTGCGGATCTCGCTGTGTCCACTCACCCACGGCAGACGGGCAGGCGGGGCGCAGTGCGGATCTGGCTGTGTCCACTCACTCACGGCAGACGGTAAGGCAAGGCGCAGTGTGGATCTGGCTGTGTCCACTCACCTACGGGAGACGGGCAGAAAGGGCGCTGTGTGGATCTGGCTATATCCACTGACCGACGGCAGACTGGCAGGCAGGGCATAGTGCTGATCTGGCTTTGTCCACTCACCCATGGCAGACGGGAACGCAGGGAGCAATGCGGATCTGGCTGTGTCCACTCAACCACGGCAGACGGTCAGGCAGGGCGCAGTGCGGATCTGGCTGTGTCCACTCACCCACGGGAGACAGCTAGGCAAGGCGCAGTGTGTATCTGGCTGTGTCCACTCACCCACGGGAGACGGGCAGAGAGGGTGCTGTCCGGATCTGGCTATGTCCACTGACCCATGGCAGACGGGCAGGCAGGGCGCAGTGCGGATGTTGCTGTGTCCAATCACCCACGGGAGACGGGTAGGCAAGGCGCAGTGCGGATCTGGATGTGTCCACTCACCCACGGGAGACGGGCAGTCAAGGCGCCGTGTGGATCTGGATGTGTCCACTCACCCACGGGAGACGGGCAAGGGGGTGCTGTATGTATCTGGCTATGTACACTGACCCACGGCAGACAAGCAGGCAGTGCGGTGTGCGGATATGGCTGTGTCCACTCACCCACGGGAGACGGGCAGGCAGGGCGCAGTGCGGATCTGGCTGTGTCCACTCACCCACGGCAGACGGGCAGGCAAGGCGCAGTGTGGATCTGGCTGTGTCCACTCACCCACGGGAGACGGGCAGAAAGGGCGCTGTGTGGATCTGGCTCTGTCCACTGACCCACGGCAGACGGGAAGGCAGGGCGCAGTGCGGATCTGGCTGTGTCCAATCACCCGCGGCAGACGGGCAGGCAGGGGGCAGTGCGGATCTGGCTGTGTACACTCACCCACGGGAGACGCGCAGGCAGGGCGCAGTGTGGATCTGGCTGTGTCCACTCACCCACGGGAGACGGGCAGAAAGGGCGCTGTGTGGATCTTGCTCTGTCCACTGACCCACGGCAGACGGGAAGGCAGGGCGCAGTGCGGATCTGGATGTGTCCAATCACCCACGGCAGACGGGCAGGCAGGGCGCAGTGCGGATCTGGCTGTGTTCACTCACCCACGGCAGACGGGCAGGCAGGGCGCAGTGCGGATCTGCCTGTGTCCACTCACCCTTGGGAGATGGGTAGGCAGGGGGCAGTGTGGATCTGGCTGTGTCCACTGACCCACGCAGACGGGCAGGCAGGGCGAAGAGCGGATTTGGCTGTGTTAACTCACCCATGGCAGACGGGCAGGCAGGGCGCAGTGCAGATCTGGCTGTGTCCACTCACCCACGAGAGACGGGAAGGCAGGGCACAGTGCGGATCTGGCTGTGTCCACTCACCCACGGGAGACGGGCAGGCAAGGCGCAGTGTGGATCTGGCTGTGTCCACTCACCCAAGGGACACGGGCAGAGAGGGTGCTGTGTGGATCTGGCTATGTCCACTGACCCACGGCAGAGGGGCAGGCAGGGCGCAGTGCGGATCTCGCTGTGTCCAATCACCCACGGCAGACGGTCAGGCAGGGTGCAGTGCGGATTGGCTGTGTCCACTCACCCACGGGAGACAGGTAGGCAAGGCGCAGTGTGGATCTGGCTGTGTCCATTAACCCATGGGAGACGGGCAGAGAGGGTGCTGTCCGGATCTGGCTATGTCCACTGACCCACGGCAGACGGGCAGGCAGGGCGCAGTGTGGATGTGGCTGGGTCCAATCACCCACGGCAGACGGGCAGGCAGGGCGCAGTGCGGATCTGGCTGTGTCCACTCACCCAGGGCAGACGGTCAGGCAGGGCGCAGTGCGGATCTGGCGGTGTCCACTCACCCACGGGAGACGGGCAGGCAGGGCGCAGTGCAGATCTGGCTATGTCCACTCTCCCACGGGAGACGGGCAGGCAAGGCGCAGTGTGGATCAGGCTATGTCCTCTAACCAAAGGGACACGGGCAGAGAGGGTGCTGTGTGGATCTGGCTATGTCCACTGACCCACGGCAGAGGGGCAGGCAGGGCGCAGTGCGGATCTCGCTGTGTCCAATCACCCACGGCAGACGGTCAAGCAGGGTGCAGTGCGGATCTGGCTGTGTCCACTCACCCACGGGAGACGGGCATGAAAGGCGCACTGTTGATCTGGCTGTGACCACTCACCCACGGGAGACGGGCAGAGAGGGTGCTGTGTGGATCTGGCTATGTCCACTGACCCACGGCAGAGGGGCAGGCCGGGTACATTGCGGATCTGGCTGTGTCCAATCATCCACGGCAGACGGGCAGGCAGGGCGCAGTGCGGATCTGTCTGTGTCCACTCACCCACGGCAGACTGTAAAGCAAGGCACAGTGTGGATCTGGCTGTGTCCAGTCACCCACGGGAGACGGGCAGAGAGGGTCTGTGTGGATCTGGCTATGTCCACTGACCCACGGCAGACGGGCAGGTAGGGCGCAGTGTGGATATGGCTGTGTCCACTCACCCAAGGGAGATGGGTAGGCAAGGCACAGTGTGGATCTAGCTGTGTCCACTCACCCATGGGTGACGGGCAGAGAGGGTGCTGTGTGGATCTGGCTATGTCCACTGACCCATGGCAGACGGGCAGGCAGGGCGCAGTGCGGATCTGGCTATGTGCACTCACCCACGGGAGACGGGCAGAAAGGGCGCTGTGTGGATCTGGCTATGTCCACTGAGCGACGGTAGACTGGCAGGCAGGGCATAGTGCTGATCTGGCTTTGTCCACTCACCCACGGCAGACGGGCAGGCAGGGCGCAATGCGGATCTGGCTTTGTCCACTCAACCACGGCAGATGGTCAGGCAGGACGCAGTGCGGATCTGGCTGTGTCCACTCACCCACGGGAGACATGTAGGCAAGGCGCAGTGTGTATCTGGCTGTGTCAACTCACCCACGGGAGACGGGCAGAGAGGGTGCTGTTCGGATCTGGCTATGTCCACGGACCCACGGCAGACGGGCAGGCAGGGCGCAGTGCGGAAGTGGCTGTGTCCAATCACCCACGGGAGACGGGTAGGCAAGGCGCAGTGTGGATCTGGCTGTGTCCACTCACCCACGGGAGACGGGCAGAGAGGGTGCTGTTTGATCTGGCTGTGTTCACACACCCACGGGAGACGGGTAGGCAAGGCGCAGTGTGGATCTGGCTGTGTCCACTCACCCACGGGAGACGGGCAGAGAGGTTGCTGTGTTGATCTGGCTGTGTCCACACACCCACGGGAGACGGGTAGGCAAGGCGCAGTGTTGATCTGGCTGTGTCCACTCACCCACGGGAGACGGGCAGAGAGGGTGCTGTGTGGATCTGGCTATGTCCACTGTCCCACGGCAGACGGGCAGGCAGGGCGCAGTGCGGATCTGGCTGTGTCCACTTACGCACGGCAGACGGGCAGGCAGGGTGCAGTGCGGATCTGGATGTGTCCACTCACCCACGGGAGACGGGCAGGCAAGGCGCAGTGTGGATCTGGCTGTGTCCACTCACCCAAGGGACACGGGCAGAGAGGGTGCTGTGTGGATCTGGCTATGTCCACTGACCCACGGCAGAGGGGCAGGCAGGGCGCAGTGCGGATCTCGCTGTGTCCAATCACCCACGGCAGACGGTCAGGCAGGGTGCAGTGCGGATTGGCTGTGTCCACTCACCCACGGGAGACAGGTAGGCAAGGCGCAGTGTGGATCTGGCTGTGTCCATTAACCCATGGGAGACGGGCAGAGAGGGTGCTGTCCGGATCTGGCTATGTCCACTGACCCACGGCAGACGGGCAGGCAGGGCGCAGTGTGGATGTGGCTGGGTCCAATCACCCACGGCAGACGGGCAGGCAGGGCGCAGTGCGGATCTGGCTGTGTCCACTCACCCAGGGCAGACGGTCAGGCAGGGCGCAGTGCGGATCTGGCGGTGTCCACTCACCCACGGGAGACGGGCAGGCAGGGCGCAGTGCAGATCTGGCTATGTCCACTCTCCCACGGGAGACGGGCAGGCAAGGCGCAGTGTGGATCAGGCTATGTCCTCTAACCAAAGGGACACGGGCAGAGAGGGTGCTGTGTGGATCTGGCTATGTCCACTGACCCACGGCAGAGGGGCAGGCAGGGCGCAGTGCGGATCTCGCTGTGTCCAATCACCCACGGCAGACGGTCAAGCAGGGTGCAGTGCGGATCTGGCTGTGTCCACTCACCCACGGGAGACGGGCATGAAAGGCGCACTGTTGATCTGGCTGTGACCACTCACCCACGGGAGACGGGCAGAGAGGGTGCTGTGTGGATCTGGCTATGTCCACTGACCCACGGCAGAGGGGCAGGCCGGGTACATTGCGGATCTGGCTGTGTCCAATCATCCACGGCAGACGGGCAGGCAGGGCGCAGTGCGGATCTGTCTGTGTCCACTCACCCACGGCAGACTGTAAAGCAAGGCACAGTGTGGATCTGGCTGTGTCCAGTCACCCACGGGAGACGGGCAGAGAGGGTCTGTGTGGATCTGGCTATGTCCACTGACCCACGGCAGACGGGCAGGTAGGGCGCAGTGTGGATATGGCTGTGTCCACTCACCCAAGGGAGATGGGTAGGCAAGGCACAGTGTGGATCTAGCTGTGTCCACTCACCCATGGGTGACGGGCAGAGAGGGTGCTGTGTGGATCTGGCTATGTCCACTGACCCATGGCAGACGGGCAGGCAGGGCGCAGTGCGGATCTGGCTATGTGCACTCACCCACGGGAGACGGGCAGAAAGGGCGCTGTGTGGATCTGGCTATGTCCACTGAGCGACGGTAGACTGGCAGGCAGGGCATAGTGCTGATCTGGCTTTGTCCACTCACCCACGGCAGACGGGCAGGCAGGGCGCAATGCGGATCTGGCTTTGTCCACTCAACCACGGCAGATGGTCAGGCAGGACGCAGTGCGGATCTGGCTGTGTCCACTCACCCACGGGAGACAGGTAGGCAAGGCGCAGTGTGTATCTGGCTGTGTCAACTCACCCACGGGAGACGGGCAGAGAGGGTGCTGTTCGGATCTGGCTATGTCCACGGACCCACGGCAGACGGGCAGGCAGGGCGCAGTGCGGAAGTGGCTGTGTCCAATCACCCACGGGAGACGGGTAGGCAAGGCGCAGTGTGGATCTGGCTGTGTCCACTCACCCACGGGAGACGGGCAGAGAGGGTGCTGTTTGATCTGGCTGTGTTCACACACCCACGGGAGACGGGTAGGCAAGGCGCAGTGTGGATCTGGCTGTGTCCACTCACCCACGGGAGACGGGCAGAGAGGTTGCTGTGTGGATCTGGCTATGTCCACTGTCCCACGGCAGACGGGCAGGCAGGGCGCAGTGCGGATCTGGCTGTGTCCACTTACGCACGGCAGACGGGCAGGCAGGGTGCAGTGCGGATCTGGATGTGTCCACTCACCCACGGGAGACGGGCAGGCAAGGCGCAGTGTGGATCTGGCTGTGTCCACTCACCCACGGGATACGGGCAAGGGGGTGCTGTATGTATCTGGCTATGTACACTGACCCACGGCAGACATGCAGGCAGGGCGGTGTGCGGATCTGGCTGTGTCCACTCACCCACGGCAGACGGGCAGAAAGGGCGCTGTGTGGATCTGGCTCTGTCCACTGACCCACGGCAGACGAGAAGGCAGGGCGCAGTGCGGATCTGGCTGTGTCCACTCACCCACGGGAGACGGGCAGAGAGGTTGCTGTGTGGATCTGGCTAGGTCCACTCACCCACGGCAGACGGGCAGGCAGGGCGCAGTGCGGATCTGGCTGTGTACACTCACCCACGTTAGACGGTAAGGCAAGGTGCAGTGTGGATCTGGCTGTGTCCACTCACCCACGGGAGACGGGCAGAGAGGGTGCTGTGTGGATCTGGCTATGTACATTGACCCACGGCAGACGGGCAGGCAGGCGCAGTGTGGATCTGGCTGTGT
Source organism: Microcebus murinus (assembly GCF_040939455.1). NCBI lineage: Eukaryota > Metazoa > Chordata > Mammalia > Primates > Cheirogaleidae > Microcebus > Microcebus murinus. The sequence goes on along the minus strand of NC_134125.1, from coordinate 29,595,623 downwards.
CCACTCACCAACGGCAGACGGGCAGGCAAGGCGCAGTGTGGATCTGGCTGTGTCCACTCACCCACGGGATACGGGCCTAGAGGGTGCTGTGTGGATCTGGCTATGTCCATTGACCCACGGCAGACGGGCAGGGAGGTCGCACTGCGGATCTGGCTGTGTGCACTCACTCACGGGAGACGGGCAGGCAAGGCACTGTGTGGATCTGGCTGTGTCCACTCACCCACGGGAGACGGGCAGAGAGGGTGCTGTGTGGATCTGGCTATGTCCACTGACCCACGGCAGACGGGCAGGCAGGGCGCAGTGCGGATCTGGCGGTGTCCACTCACCCACGTGACACGGGCAGGCAGGGCGCAGTGTGGATCTGGCTGTGTCCACTCACCCACGGGAGACGGGCAGGCAAGGCGCAGTGTGGATCTGGCTGTGTCTACTCACGCATGGGAGACGGACAGAGAGGGTGCTGTGTGGATCTGGCCCTGTCCACTGACCCACGGCAGACCGGCCGGCAGGGCGCATTCTGGATCCGGCTATGTCCACTCACCCGGGGCAGACGGGCAGGCAGGGCGCAGTGAGGATCTGGCTGTGTTCACTCACCCACGGAAGATGGGAACGCAAGGCGCAGTGTGGATGTGGCTGTGTCCACTCACCCACGGGAGACGCGCAGAGATGGTGCTGTGTGGATCTGGCTATGTCCACTGGCCCACGGCAGACGGGAAGTCAGGGCGCAGTGCGGATCTGGCTGTGTCCACTCACCCACTGGAGACGGGCAGGCAAGGCGCAGTGCGGATCTGGCTGTGTCCACTCATCCAGGGAGACGGGCAGGCAAGGCGCAGTGCGGATCTGGCTGTGTACACTCACCCACGGGAGACGGGCAGGCAGGGCGCAGTGCGGATCTGGTTGTGTACACTCACCCACGGCAGACGGTTAGGCAGGGTGCAGTGCGGATCTGGCTGTGTCCACTCACCCACGGGAGACGGGCAGAGAGGGTGCTGTCCGGATCTGGCTATGTCCACGGACCCACGGCAGACGGGCAGGCAGGGCCCAGTGCGGAAGTGGCTGTGTCCAATCACCCACGGGAGACGGGCAGAGAGGGTGCTGTTTGATCTGGCTGTGTTCACACACCCACGGGAGACGGGTAGGGAAGGCGCAGTGTGGATCTGGCTGTGTCCACTCACCCACGGGAGACGGGCAGAGAGGGTGCTGTATGGATCTGGCTATGTTCACTGACCCACGGCAGACGGGCAGGCAGGGCGCAGTGCGGATCTGGGTGTGTCCACTCACCCACGGGAGACGGGCAAAGAGGGTGCTGTGTGGATCTGCCTATGTACACTGACCCACGTCAGACGGGCAAACAGGGCGCAGTGCGGATCTGGCTTTGTCCACTCACCCATGGCAGACGGGCAGGCAAGGGGCATTGTGGATCTGGCTGTGTCCACTCACCCACGGGAGACGGGCAGAGAGGTTGCTGTGTGGATCTGGCTAGGTCCACTCACCCACGGCAGACGGGCAGGCAGGGCGCAGTGCGGATCTGGCTGTGTCCACTCACCCACGGCAGACGGTAAGGCAAGGCGCAGTGTGGATCTGGCTGTGTGCACTCACCCACGGGAGACGGGCAGAAAGGGCGCTGTGTGGATCTGGCTATGTCCACTGAGCGACGGCAGACTGGCAGGCAGGGCATAGTGCTGATCTGGCTGTGTCCACTCACCCACGGCAGACGGGCAGGCAGGGCGCAATGCGGATCTGGCTTGTCCACTCAACCACGGCAGATGGTCAGGCAGGGAGCAGTGCGGATCTGGCTGTGTCCACTCACCCACGGGAGACAGGTAGGCAAGGCGCAGTGTGTATCTGGCTGTGTCAACTCACCCACGGGAGACGGGCAGAGAGGGTGCTGCCCGGATCTGGCTATGTCCACGGACCCACGGCAGACGGGCAGGCAGGGCGCAGTGCGGAAGTGGCTGTGTCCAATCACCCACGGGAGATGGGTAGGCAAGGCGCAGTGTGGATCTGGCTGTGTCCACTCACCCACGGGAGACGGGCAGAGAGGGTGCTGTTTGATCTGGCTGTGTTCACACACCCACGGGAGACGGGTAGGCAAGGCGCAGTGTGGATATGGCTGTGTCCACTCACCCACGGGAGACGGGCAGAGAGGGTGCTGTGTTGATCTGGCTGTGTCCACACACCCACGGGAGACGGGTAGGCAAGGCGCAGTGTTGATCTGGCTGTGTCCACTCACCCACGGGAGACGGGCAGAGAGGGTGCTGTGTGGATCTGGCTATGTCCACTGTCCCACGGCAGACGGGCAGGCAGGGCGCAGTGCGGATCTGGCTGTGTCCACTTACGCACGGCAGACGGGCAGGCAGGGTGCAGTGCGGATCTGGATGTGTCCACTCACCCACGGGAGAAGGGCAGGCAAGGCGCAGTGTGGATCTGGCTGTGTCCACTCACCCACGGGAGACGGGCAAGGGGGTGCTGTATGTATCTGGCTATGTACACTGACCCACGGCAGACAAGCAGGCAGGGCGGTGTGCGGATCTGGCTGTGTCCACTCACCCACGGGAGACGGGCAGGCAGGGCACTGTGCGGATCTGGCTGTGTCCACTCACCCACGGGAGACGGGCAGGCAAGGCGCAGTGCGGATCTGGCTGTGTCCACTCACCCACGGCAGACGGGCAGAAAGGGCGCTGTGTGGATCTGGCTCTGTCCACTGACCCACGGCAGACGAGAATGCAGGGCGCAGTGCGGATCTGGCTGTGTCCAATCACCCGCAGCAGACGGGCAGGCAGGGCGCAGTGCGGATCTAGCTGTGTCCACTCACCCACGGGAGACGGGCAGGCAGGGCGCAGTTCGGATCTGGCTGTGTCCACTCACCCACGGGAGACGGTCAGAGAGGGTGCTGTGTGGATCTGGCTATGTCCACTGACCCACGGCAGACGGGCAGGCAGGGCGCAGTGCGGATCTGGCGGTGTCCACTCACCCACGGGACACGGGCAGGAAGGGCGCAGTGTGGATCTGGCTGTGTCCACTCACCCACGGGAGACGGGCAGGCAAGGCGCAGTGTGGATCTGGCTGTGTCTACTCACGCACGGGAGACGGACAGAGAGGGTGCTGTGTGGATCTGGCCCTGTCCACTGACCCACGGCAGACCGGACGGCAGGGCGCATTCTGGATCCGGCTATGTCCACTCACCCGGGGCAGACGGGCAGGCAGGGCGCAGTGAGGATCTGGCTGTGTTCACTCACCCACGGAAGATGGGATGGCACGGCGCAGTGTGGATGTGGCTGTGTCCACTCACCCACGGGAGACGGGCAGAGAGAGTGCTGTGTGGATCTGGCTATGTCCACTGACCCACGGCAGACGGGAAGGCAGGGCGCAGTGCGGATCTGGCTGTGTCCACTCACCCACTGGAGACGGGCAGGCAAGGCGCAGTGCGGATCTGGCTGTGTCCACTCATCCAAAGGAGACGGGCAGGCAAGGCGCAGTGCGGATCTGGCTGTGTACACTCACCCACGGGAGACGGGCAGGCAGGGCGCAGTGCGGATCTGGCTGTGTACACTCACCCACGGCAGACGGGCAGGCAGGGCGCATTGCGGATCTGGCTGTGTCCTTCATCCACGGGAGATGGGCAGGCAAGGCGCAGTGCGGATCTTGCTGTGTCCACTCACCCACAGGAGACGGGTAGGGAAGGCGCAGTGTGGATCTGGCTGTGTCCACTCACCAACGGGAGACGGGCAGAGAGGGTGCTGTGTGGATCTGGCTATGTCCACTGACCCACGGCAGACGGGCAGGAGGGCGCAGTGCGGATCTGGCTGTGTCCACTCACCCACGTAGACGGGTAGGCAAGTCGCAGTTTGGATCTGGCTGTGTCCATTCACCCACGACAGACGGACAGTGAGGGTGCTGTGTGGATCTGGCTATGTCCACTGACCCACGGCAGACGGGAAGGCAGGGCGCAGTGCGGATCTGGCTGTGTCCACTCACACACGGCAGACGGGCCAGCAGGGCGCAGTGCGGATCTGGCTGTGTCCACTCACCCACGGGAGACGGGCAGGCAAGGCGCAGTGTAGATCTGGCTGTGTCCACTCACCCACGGGAGATGGACAGAGAGGGTGCTGTGTGGATCTGGCCCTGTCCACTGACCCACGACAGACGGGCAGGCAGGGCGCAGTGCGGATCAGGCTGTGTGCACTCACACACGGCAGACGGGCCGGCAGGGCGCAGTGCGGATCTGGCTGTGTCCACTCACCCACGGCAGACGGTCAGGCAGGGCGCACTGAGGATCTGGCTGTGTCCACTCATCCACGGGAGACGGGCAGGTAATGCGCAGTGCCGATCTGGCTGTCTCCACTCACCCACGTGAGACGGGCAGGCAGGGCGCATTGCGGATCTGGCTGTGTCCTTCATCCACGGGAGATGGGCAGGCAAGGCGCAGTGCGGATCTTGCTGTGTCCACTCACCCACAGGAGACGGGTAGGGAAGGCGCAGTGTGGATCTGGCTGTGTCCACTCACCAACGGGAGACGGGCAGAGAGGGTGCTGTGTGGATCTGGCTATGTACACTGACCCACGGCAGACGGGCAGGAGGGCGCAGTGCGGATCTGGCTGTGTCCACTCACCCACGTAGACGGGTAGGCAAGTCGCAGTTTGGATCTGGCTGAGTCCATTCACCCACGACAGACGGGCAGAGAGGGTGCTGTGTGGATCTGGCTATGTCCACTGACCCACGGCAGACGGGCAGGCAGGGCGCAGTGCGGATCTGGCTGTGTCCACTCACAGACGAGAGACGGGCAGGCAGGGCGCAGTGCGGATCTGGCTGTGTCCACTCACCCACGGGAGATGGCGAGGCAAGGTGCAGTGTGGATCTGGCTGTGTCCACTGACCCACGGGAGACGGGCAGAGAGGGTGCTGTGTGGATCTGGCTATGTCCACTGACCCATGGCAGACGGGCAGGCAGGGCGCAGTGCGGATCTGGCTGTGTCCACTCACCCACGGCAGACGGTCAGGAAGGGCGCAGTGCGGATCTGGCTGTGTCCACTCACCCACGGGAGACGGGCAGGCAGGGCACAGTGCGGATCTGACTGTGTCCACCCACCCACGGCAGACGGGCAGGCAGGGCGCAGTGCGGATCTGGCTGTGTCCACTCACCCACGGGAGACGGGCAGGCAAGGCGCAGTGTGGAACTGGCTATGTCCACTCACCCACGGGTGACGGGCAGAAAGGGCGCTGTGTGGATCTGGCTATGTCCTCTGACCCACGGCAGACGGGCAGGCAAGTCACAGTGTGGATCTGGCTGTGTCCACTCACCCACGGGAGACGGGTAGAGAGGGTGCTGTGTGGATCTGGCTATGTAAACTGACCCACGGCAGACGGGCAGGCAGGGCGCAGTGCGGATCTGGCTGAGTCCACTCACCCACGGCAGACGGTCAGGCAGGGCGCAGTGCGGATCCGGCGGTGTCCACTCACCCACGGGAGATGGGCAGGCAGGGCGCAGTTCGGATCTGGCTCTGTCCACTCTCCCACGGAAGACGGGCAGGCAGGGCGCACTGCGGATCTGGCTGTGTTCACTCACCCACGGCAGACGGGCAGGCAAGGTGCAGTGCAGATCTGGCTGTGTCCACTCACCCACGGGAGAAGAGCAGAGAGGGTGCTGTGTGGATCTGGCTATGTCCGCTGAACCACGGCAGATGGGCAGGCAGGGCGCAGTGTGGATCTGGTTGTGTCCACTCACCCACGGGAGACGGGTGGCAAGTCGCAGTTTGGATCTGGCTGTGTCCATTCACCCACGAGAGACGGGCAGAGGGGGTGATGTGTGGATCTGGCTATGTCCACTGACCCACGGCAGACGGGTAGGCAGGGCGCAGTGCGGATCTGGCTGAGTCCACTCACCCATGGCAGACGGGCATGCAGTGCGCAGTGCGGATCTGGATGTGTCCACTCACCCACGGGAGACGGGCAGGCAAGGCGCAGTGTGGATCTGGCTGTGTCCACTCACCCACAGGAGACGGGCAAGGGGGTGCTGTATGTATCTGGCTATGTACACTGACCCACGGCAGACAAGCAGGCAGGGCGGTGTGCGGATCTGGCTGTGTCTACTCACCCACGGGAGACGGGTAGGCAGGGTGCAGTGCGGATCTGGCTGTGTCCACTCACCCACGGGAGACGGGCAGGCAGGGCGCAGTACGGATCTTGCTGTGTCCACTCACCCACGGCAGACGGGCAGGCAAGGCGCAGTGTGGATCTGGCTGTGTCCACTCACCCACGGGAGACGGGCAGAAAGGGGGCTGTGTGGATCTGGCTCTGTCCACTGAAGCACGGCAGACGAGACGACAGGGCGCAGTGCGGATCTGGCTGTGTCCAATCACCCGCGGCAGACGGGCAGGCAGGGCGCAGTGCGGATCTGGCTGTGTCCACTCACCCACAGGAGACGGGCAGGCAAGGCGCAGTGTGGATCTGGCTGTGTCCACTCACCCACGGGAGACAGGCAGGCAAGGCGCCGTGTGGATCTGGCTGTGTCTACTCACCCACGGGAGACGGACAGAGAGTGTGCTGTGTGGATCTGGCCCTGTCCACTGACCCACGGCAGACCGGCCGGCAGGGCGCAGTGCGGATCCGGCTATGTCCACTCACCCACGGCAGACGGGCAGGCAGGGCGCAGTGAGGATCTGGCTGTGTTCACTCACCCACGGAAGATGGGATGGCAAGGCGCAGTGTGGATCTGGCTGTGTCCACTCACCCACGGGAGACGGGCAGAGAGGGTGCTGTGTGGATCTGGCTATGTCCACTGACCCACGGCAGACGGGAAGGCAGGGCGCAGTGCGGATCTGGCTGTGTCCACTCACCCACTGGAGACGGGCAGGCAAGGCGCAGTGTGGATCTGGCTGTGTCCACTCATCCAAGGGAGACGGGCAGGAAAGGCGCAGTGCGGATCTGGCTGTGTACACTCACCCACGGGAGACGGGCAGGCAGGGCGCAGTGCGGATCTGGCTGTGTCCACTCACCCACGGCAGACGGTCAGGCAGGGTGCAGTGCGGATCTGGCTGTGTCCACTCACCCACGGGAGACGGGCAGGCAAGGCGCAGTGCGTATCTGGCTGTGTCCACTCACCCACGGGAGACGGGCAGGCAGGGCTCAGTGCGGATCTGGCTGTGTCCACTTACCCACGGGAGATGGGATGGCAAGGCGCAGTGTGGATCTGGCTGTGTCCACTCTCCCACGGGAGACGGGCAGAGAGGGTGCTGTGTGGATCTGGCTATGTCCACTGACCCACGGCAGACGGGCAGGAGGGCGCAGTGCGGATCTGGCTGTGTCCACTCACACACGGCAAACGGGCCGGCAGGGCCCAGTGAGGATCTGGCTGTGTCCACTCACCCACGTAGACGGGTAGGCAATTCGCAGTTTTGATCTGGCTGTGTCCATTCACCCACGAGAGACGGACAGAGAGTTGCTGTGTGGATCTGGCTATGTCCACTGACCCAGGACAGACTGGCAGGCAGGGCGCAGTGCGGATCTGGCTGTGTCAACTCACTCACGGTAGACGGGCAGGCAGGGCGCAGTACGAATCTGGTTAAGTCCACTCACCCACGGGAGACGGGCAGGCAAGGCGCAGTGTGCATATGGCTGTGTCTACTCACCCACGGGAGACGGACAGAGAGGGTGCTGTGTGGATCTGGCCCTGTTCACTGACCCACGGCAGATGGGCCGGCAGGGCGCAGTGCGGATCTGGTATGTCCTCTCACCCACGGCAGACGGGCAGGCAGGGCGCAGTGAGGATCTGCTGTGTCCACTCACCCACGGGAGATGGGAAGGAAAGGCGCAGTGTGGATCTGGCTGTGTCCACTCACCCACGGGAGACTGGCAGAGTGTGTGCTGTGTGGATCTGGCTTCGTCCACTGACCCACGGCAGATGGGTAGGCAGGGCGCAGTGGGGATCTGGCTATGTCCACTGACCCATGGCAGACCGGCAGGCAGGGCACAGTGCGGACCTGGCTTGGCCACTCACCCACGGGAGACAGGCAGGCAAGGCGCAGTGTGGATCTGGCTGTTTGGACTCACCCACGGGAGACGGGCAGAGAGGGTGCTGTGTGGATCTGGCAATGTCCACTGACCCACGGCAGACGGGCAGGCAGGGCGCACTGCGGATCTGGCTGTGTTCACTCACCCACGGCAGACGGGCAGGCAGGGTGCAGTGCAGATCTGGCTGTGTCCACTCACCCACGGGAGAAGGGCAGAGAGGGTGCTGTGTGGATCTGGCTATGTCCACTGACACACGGCAGACGGGCAGGCAGGGCGCAGTGCGGATCTGGCTGTGTCCACTCACCCACGGTAGACGGGCAGGCAGGGCGCAGTGCGGATCTGGCTGTGTCCACTCACCCACGGCCGACGGTCAGGCAGTGCGCAGTGCGGATCTGGCTGTGTCCACTCACCCACGGGAGACAAGTAGGCAAGGCGCAGTGTGGATCTGGCTGTGTCCACTCACCCACGGGATACGGGCAGAGACGGTGCTGTGTGGATCTGGCTACGTCCACTGACCCACGGCAGATGGGTAGGCAGGGCGCAGTGGGGATCTGGCTATGTCCACTGACCCATGGCAGACCGGCAGGCAGGGCACATTGCGGATCTGGCTTGGCCACTCACCCACGGGAGACAGGCAGGCAGGCCGCAGTGCGGATCTGGCTGTGTCCACTCACCCACGGCAGACGGTCAGGCAGGGCGCAGTGCGGATCTGGCTGTGTCCACTCACCCACGGGAGACGGACAGGCAGTGCGCAATGCGGATCTGGCTGTGTCCACTCATCCACGACAGACGGGCAGGCAGGGCGCAGTGCGTTTCTGGCTGTGTCCACTCACAAACGGGAGACGAGCAGAGAGAGTCCTGTGTGGATCTGGCTATGTCCACTGACCCACGGCAGACGGGCAGGCAGGGCGCAGTGCGGATCTGGCTGTGTCCCCTGACTTATAGCAGACGGTCAGGCAGGGCGCAGTGCGGATCTGGCTGTGTCCACTCACCCACGGCAGACGGTCAGGCAGGGCGCAGTGCGGATCTGGCTGTGTCCACTCACCCACGGGAGACGGGCATGCAGGGCGCAGTGCGGATCTGGCAGTGTCCACTCACCCACGGGAGACGGGCAGGCAGGGCGCAGTGCGGATCTGGCTGTGTCCACTCACCCACGGGAGACGGGCAGGCAAGGCGCAGTGTGGATCTGGCTGTGTTCACTCACCCACGGGACACGGGCAGAGAGTGTGCTGTGTGGATCTGGCTATGTCCACTGACCCACGGCAGACGGGCAGGCAGGGCGCAGTGCGGATCTGGCTGTGTCCACTCACCCACGGCAGACGGGCAGGAAGGGCGCAGTGCGGATCTGGCTGTGTCAACTCACCCACAAGAGACAGGCAGGCAAGGCGCAGTGTGGATCTGGATGTGTCCACTCACACACGGCAGACAGGCAGGGAGGGCGCAGTGCGGATCTGGCTGTGTCCACTCACCCATGGGAGACTGGCAGGCAAGGCGCAGTGTGGATTTGGCTGTGTCCACTCACCCACGGGAGACGGGCAGAGAGGTTGCTGTGTGGATCTGGCTATGTCCACTCACCCACGGCAGACGGGCAGGCAAGGCGCAGTGTGGATCTGGCTGTGTCCACTCACGCACTGGAGACGGGCAGGTAAGGCGCAGTGTGGATCTGGCTGTGTCCAATCACCCACGGCAGACGGGCAGGCAGGGCGCAGTGCGGATCTGGCTGTGTCCACTCACCCACGGGAGACAGGCAGGCAGGGCGCAGTGCGGATCTGGCTGTGTCCACTCACCCACGGCAGACGGGCAGGCAAGGCGCAGTGTGGATCTGGCTGTGTCCACTCACCCAAGGGAGACAGGCAGAAAGGGCGCTGTGTGGATCTGGCTCTGTCCACTGACCCACGGCAGACGGGCAGGCAGGGCGCAGTGCGGATCTGACTGTGTCCACTCACCCACGGGAGACGGGCAGGCAAGGCACAGTGTGGATCTGGCTGTGTCCACTCACCCACGGGAGACGGGCAAGGGGGTGCTGTATGTATCTGGCTGTGTCCACTGACCCACGCAGACGGGCAGGCAGAGCGAAGTGCGTATCTGGCTGTGTTAACTCACCCACGGCAGACGGTCAGGCAGGGCGCAGTGCGGATCTGGCTGTGTCCACTCACCCCCGGGAGACGGGCATGCAGGGCGTAGTGCCGATCTGGCAGTGTCCACTCACCCACGGGAGACGGGCAGGCAGGGCGAGGTGTAGATCTGGCTGTGTTCACTCACCCACGGGACATGGGCAGAGAATGTGCTGTGTGGATCTGGCTATGTTCACTGACCCACGGCAGACGTGCAGGCAGGGCGCAGTGCGGATCTGGCTGTGTCCACTCACCCATGGCAGACGGGCAGGAAGGGCGCAGTGCGGATCTGGCTGTGTCAACTCACCCACAGGAGACAGGCAGGCAAGGCGCAGTGTGGATCTGAATGTGTCCACTCACACACGGCAGACAGGCAGGGAGGGCGCAGTGCGGATCTGGCTGTGTCCACTCACCAATGGGAGACTGGCAGGCAAGGCGCAGTGTGGATTTGGCTGTGTCCACTCACCCACGGGAGACGGGCAGAGAGGTTGCTGTGTGGATCTGGCTATGTCCACTCACCCACGGCAGACGGGCAGTTAGGTCGCAGTGTGGATCTGGCTGTGTCCACTCACCCACGGGAGACGGGCAGGCAAGGCGCAGTGTGGATCTGGCTGTGTCCACTCACCCACGGGAGTCGGGCACAAAGGGCGCTGTGTGGATCTGGCTCTGTCCACTGACCCACGGCACACGGGAAGGCAGGGCGCAGTGCGGATCTGGCTGTGTCCAATCACCCACGGCAGACGGGCAGGCAGGGCGCAGTGCGGAACTGGCTGTGTCCACTCACCCACGGCAGACGGTCAGGCAGGGCGCAGTGCGGATCTGGCTGTGTCCAATCACCCATGGGAGACGGGTAGGCACGGCGCAGTGTGGATCTGGCTGTGTCCACTGACCCACGCAGACGGGCAGGCAGGGCGAAGTGCGGATCTGGCTGTGTAAACTCACCGACGGCAGACGGGCAGGCAGGGTGCAGTGCGGATCTGGCTGTGTCCACTTACCCACGGCAGACGTTCAGGAAGGGCGCAGTGCGGATCTGGCTGTGTCCACTCACCCATGGGTGACAGGCAGGCAGGGCGCAGTGCGGATCTGGCTGTGTCTACTCACCCACGGCAGACGAATATGCAGGGCGCAGTGTGGATCTGGCTGTGTACACTCACCCACGGGAGACGTGCAGGCAAGGCGCAGTGTGGATCTGGCTGTGTCCACTCACCCACGGGAGAAGAGCAGAGAGGGTGCTGTGTGGATCTGGCTATGTCCGCTGAACCACGGCAGATGGGCAGGCAGGGCGCAGTGCGGATCTGGGTGTGTCCACTCACCCACGGGAGACGGGCAAAGAGGGTGCTGTGTGGATCTGCCTATGTACACTGACCCACGTTAGACGGGCAGGCAGGGCGCAGTGCGGATCTGGCTTTGTCCACTCACCCATGGCAGACGGGCAGGCAAGGGCCATTGTGGATCTGGCTGTGTCCACTCACCCACGGGAGACGGGCAGAGAGGTTGCTGTGTGGATCTGGCTATGTCCACTCACCCACGGCAGACGGGCAGGCAGGGCGCACTGCGGATCTGGCTGTGTTCACTCACCCACGGCAGACGGGCAGGCAAGGTGCAGTGCAGATCTGGCTGTGTCCACTCACCCACGGGAGAAGAGCAGAGAGGGTGCTGTGTGGATCTGGCTATGTCCGCTGAACCACGGCAGATGGGCAGGCAGGGCGCAGTGTGGATCTGGTTGTGTCCACTCACCCACGGGAGACGGGTGGCAAGTCGCAGTTTGGATCTGGCTGTGTCCATTCACCCACGAGAGACGGGCAGAGGGGGTGATGTGTGGATCTGGCTATGTCCACTGACCCACGGCAGACGGGTAGGCAGGGCGCAGTGCGGATCTGGCTGAGTCCACTCACCCATGGCAGACGGGCATGCAGTGCGCAGTGCGGATCTGGATGTGTCCACTCACCCACGGGAGACGGGCAGGCAAGGCGCAGTGTGGATCTGGCTGTGTCCACTCACCCACAGGAGACGGGCAAGGGGGTGCTGTATGTATCTGGCTATGTACACTGACCCACGGCAGACAAGCAGGCAGGGCGGTGTGCGGATCTGGCTGTGTCTACTCACCCACGGGAGACGGGTAGGCAGGGTGCAGTGCGGATCTGGCTGTGTCCACTCACCCACGGGACACGGGCAGGCAGGGCGCAGTACGGATCTTGCTGTGTCCACTCACCCACGGCAGACGGGCAGGCAAGGCGCAGTGTGGATCTGGCTGTGTCCACTCACCCACGGGAGACGGGCAGAAAGGGGGCTGTGTGGATCTGGCTCTGTCCACTGAAGCACGGCAGACGAGACGACAGGGCGCAGTGCGGATCTGGCTGTGTCCAATCACCCGCGGCAGACGGGCAGGCAGGGCGCAGTGCGGATCTGGCTGTGTCCACTCACCCACAGCAGACGGTCAGGCAGGGCGCAGTGCGGAACTGGCTGTGTCCACTCTCCCACGGGAGACGGGCAGGCAGGGCGCAGTGCGGAACTGGCTGTGTCCACTCTCCCACGGGAGACGGGCAGGCAGGGCGCAGTGCGGATCTGGCTGTGTCCACTCTCCCACGGGAGACGGGCAGGCAGGGCGCAGTGCGTATCTGGCTGTGTCCACTCTCCCACGGCAGACGGGCAGGCAGGGCGCAGTGCAGATCTGGCTGTGTCCACTCACCTACGGCAGACGGTCAGGCAGGGCGCAGTGCGGATATTGCGGTGTCCACTCACCCACGGGAGACGGTCAGGCAGGGCGCAGTGCGGATCTGGCTGTGTCCACTCTCCCACGGGAGACGGGCAGGCAGGGCGCAGTGCGGATCTGGCTGTGTACACTCACACATGGCAGACAGTCAAGCAGGGCGCAGTGCGGATCTGGCTGTGTCCACTCACCCATAGCAGACGGGAAGGCAAGGCGCAGTGTGGATCTGGCTGTGTCCACTAACCCACGGGAGACGGGCAGAGAGGTTGCTGTGTGGATCTGGCTATGTCCAATGACCCACGGCAGACGGGCAGGGAGGGCGCAGTGCGGATCTCGCTGTGTCCACTCACCCACGGCAGACGGGCAGGTAGGGCGCAGTGCGGATCTGGATGTGTCCACTCACCCACGGGAGACGGGCATGCAAGGCGCAGTGTGGATCTGGCTGTGTCCACTCACCCACGGGAGACGGGTAAGGGGGTGCTGTATGTATCTGGCTGTGTCCACTGACCCACGCAGACGGGCAGGCAGAGCGAAGTGCGTATCTGGCTGTGTTAACTCACCCACGGCAGACGGTCAGGCAGGGCGCAGTGCGGATCTGGCTGTGTCCACTCACCCCCGGGAGACGGGCATGCAGGGCGCAGTGCCGATCTGGCAGTGTCCACTCACCCACGGGAGACGGGCAGGCAGGGCGCAGTGTGGATCTGGCTGTGTTCACTCACCCACGGGACATGGGCAGAGAGTGTGCTGTGTGGATCTGGCTATGTCCACTGACCCACGGCAGACGTGCAGGCAGGGCGCAGTGCGGATCTGGCTGTGTCCACTCACCCATGGCAGACGGGCAGGACGGGCGCAGTGCGGATCTGGCTGTGTCAACTCACCCACAGGAGACAGGCAGGCAAGGCGCAGTGTGGATCTGGATGTGTCCACTCACACACGGCAGACAGGCAGGGAGGGCGCAGTGCGGATCTGGCTGTGTCCACTCACCCGTGGGAGACTGGCAGGCAAGGCGCAGTGTGGATTTGGCTGTGTCCACTCACCCACGGGAGACGGGCAGACAGGGCGCAGTGTGGATCTGGCTGTCTCCACTCACCCACGGGAGACAGGAAGGCAAGGCGCAGTGTGGGTCTGGCTGTGTCCACTCACCTACGGGAGACGGGCAGAGAGGGTGCTGTCCGGATCTGGCTATGTCCACTGACCCACGGCAGACGGGCAGGCAGGGCGCAGTGCGGATGTGGCTGTGTCCAATCACCCACGGGAGACGGGTAGGAAAGGCGCAGTGTGGATCTGGCTGTGTCCACTCACCCACGGGAGACAGGCAGAGAGGGTGCTGTGTTGATCTGGCTGTGTCCACACACCCACGGGAGACGGGTAGGCAAGGCGCAGTGTCGATCAGGCTGTGTCCACTCACCCACGGGAGACGGGCAGAGAGGGTGCTGTGTGGATCTGGCTATGTCCACTGACCCACGGCAGACGGGCAGGCAGGGTGCAGTACAGATCTGGCTGTGTCCACTCACCCACGGCAGACGGTCAGGCAGGGCACAGTGCGGATCTGGATGTGTGCACTCACCCACGGGAGACGGGCAGGCAAAGCGCAGTGTGGATCTGGCTGTGTCTACTCACCCACGGGAGACGGGCAAGGGGGTGCTGTATGTATCTGGCTATGTACACTGACCCTCGGCAGATGGGCAGGCAGGGCGGTGTGCGGATCTGGCTGTGTCCACTCACCAACGGGACACGGGCACGCAGGGCGCAGTGCGGATCTGGCTGTGTCCACTCACCCACGGGAGACGGGTAGGCAAGGCGCAGTGTGGATATGGCTGTGGCCACAGACCCACGCAGACGGGCAGGCAGGGCGAAGTGCGTATCTGGCTGTGTTAACTCACCCACGGCAGACGGGTAGGCAGGGTGCAGTGCGGATCTGGCTGTGTCCACTCACCCACAGCAGACGTTCAGGAATGGCGCAGTGAGGATCTGGCTGTGTCCACTCACCCATGGGTGACGGGCAGGCAGGGCGCAGTGCGGATCTGGCTGTGTCTACTCACCCACGGCAGACGAATAGGCAGGGCGCAGTGCGGATCTGGCTGTGTCCACTCACCCACGGGAGACGGGCAGGCAAGGCGCAGTTTGGATCTGGCTGTGTCCACTCACCCACGGGAGACGTGCAGAGAGGGTGCTGTGTGGATCTGGCTATGTACACTGACCCACGGCACACGGGCAGGCAGGGCCCAGTGCGGATCTGGTGTGTCCACTGACCCACGGGAGACGGGCAGAGAGGGTGCTGTGTGGATCTGGCTATGTACACTGACCCATGGCAGACGTGCAGGCAGGGCGCAGTGCGGATCTGGCTGTGTCCACTCTCCCATGGGAGACGGGCAGGCAGGGAGCAGTGCGGAACTGGCTGTGTCCACTTTCCCACGGCAGACGGGCAGGCAGGGCGCAGTGCGGATCTGGCTGTGTCCACTCTCCCACGGGAGACGGGCAGGCAGGGCGCAGTGCGTATCTGGCTGTGTCCACTCTCCCACGGCAGACGGGCAGGCAGGGCGCAGTGCAGATCTGGCTGTGTCCACTCACCTACGGCAGACGGTCAGGCAGGGCGCAGTGCGGATATGGCGGTGTCCACTCCCCCATGGCAGACGGGCAGGCAGGGCGCAGTGCGGATCTGGCTGTGTACACTCACACATGGCAGACAGGCAAGCAGGGCGCAGTGCGGATCTGGCTGTGTCCACTCACCCATGGGAGACGGGCAGGCAAGGCGCAGTGTGGATCTGGCTGTGTCCACTCACCCACGGGAGACGGGCAGAGAGGTTGCTGTGTGGATCTGGCTATGTCCAATGACCCACGGCAGACGGGCAGGGAGGGCGCAGTGCGGATCTCGCTGTGTCCACTCACCCACGTCAGACGGGCAGGCAGGGCGCAGTGCGGATCTGGCTGTGTCCACTCACCCATGGCAGACGGGCAGGCAGGGCGCAGTGCGGATCTGGCTGTGTCCACTCACCCTCAGCAGACGGTAAGGCAAGGCGCAGTGTGGATCTGGCTGAGTCCACTCACCCACGGGAGACGAGCAGAAAGGGCGCTGTGTGGATCTGGCTATGTCCACTGACCGACGGCAGACTGGCAGGCAGGGCACAGTGCTGATCTGGCTGTGTCCACTCACACACGGCAGACGGGCAGGCAGGGCGCAATGCGGATCTGGCTGTGTCCACTCAACCACGGCAGACGGTCAGGCAGGGCGCAGTGCGGATCTGGCTGTGTCCACTCACCCACGGGAGACAGGTAGGCAAGGCGCAGTGTGGATCTGGCTGTGTCCACTCACCCACGGGAGACGGGCAGAGAGGGTGCTGTCCGGATCTGGCTATGTCCACTGACCCACGGCAGACGGGCAGGCAGGGCGCAGTGCAGATGTGGCTGTGTCCAATCACCACGGGAGACGGGTAGGCAAGGCGCAGTGTGAATCTGGCTGTGTCCACTCACACACGGGAGACCGGCAGAGAGGGTGCTGTGTTGATCTGGCTGTGTCCACACACCCACGGGAGACGGGCAGGCAAGGCGCAGTGTGGATATGGCTGTGTCCACTCTCCCACGTCAGACGGACAGAGAGGGTGCTATGTGGATCTGGCTATGTCCACTGACCCACGGCAGAGGGGCAGGCAGGGCGCAGTGTGGATCTGGCTGTGTCCACTCACCCACGGGAGACGGGCAGAGAGGGTGCTGTGTTGATCTGGCTGTGTCCACACACCCACGGGAGACGGGCAGAGAGGGTGCTGTGTTGATCTGGCTGTGTCCACTCACACATGGGAGATGGGTAGGCTTGGCGCGGTGTGGATCTGGCTGTGTCCACACTCCCACGGAAGACGGGCAAGCAAGGTGCATTGTGGATCTGCCTGTGTCCACTCACCCACGGCAGACGGGCAGGCAGGGTGCAGTGCGGATCTGGCTGTTTCCACTCACCCACGGGAGACGGGCAGAGAGGGTGCTGTGTGGATCTAGCTATGTCCACTGACCCACGGCACACGGGCAGGCAGGGCGCAGTGCGGATCTGGCTGTGTCCCCTCACCCACGGCAGACGGTCAGGCAGGGTGCAGTGCGGAATTGGCTGTGTCCACTCACCCACGGGGGACAAGTAGGCAAGGCACAGTGTGGATCTGGCTGTGTCCACTCACCCACGGGAGACGGGCAGAGAGGGTCCTGTGAGGATCTGGCTATGTCCACTGACCCACGGCAGACTGCAAGCAGGGCGCAGGCGGATCTGGCTGTGTCCACTCACCCACGGCAGACGGGCAGGCAGGGCGCAGTGCGGATCTGGCTGTGTCCACTCACCCACGGGAGACGGGCAGGCAAGGCGCAGTGTGGATCTGGCTGTGTCCACTCACCCACGGGAGACGGGCAGGCAGGGAGCAGTGCGGATCTGGCTGTGTCCACTCACCCACGGGAGACGGGCAGGCAGGGAGCAGTGCGGATCTGGCTGTGTCCACTAACCCACGGCAGACGGTCAGGCAGGGCGCAGTGCGGATCTGGCTGTGTCCACTCACCCTCGGCAAACGGTAAGGCAAGGCACAGTGTGGATCTGGTTGTGTCCACTCACCCATGGGAGACGGGCAGAAAGGGCGCTGTGTGGATCTGGCTATGTCCACTGACCGACGGCAGACTGGCAGGCAGGGCACAGTGCTGATCTGGCTGTGTCCACTCACCCACAGAAGACGGGCAGGCAGGGCGCAATGCGGATCTGGCTGTATCCACTCAACCACGGCAGACGGTCAGACAGGGCGCAGTGTGGATCTGGCTGTGTCCACTCACCCACGGGAGACAGGAAGGCAAGGCGCAGTGTGGGTCTGGCTGTGTCCACTCACCTACGGGAGACGGGCAGAGAGGGTGCTGTCCGGATCTAGCTATGTCCACTGACCCACGGCAGACGGGCAGGAAGGGCGCAGTGCGGATGTGGCTGTGTCCAATCACCCACGGGAGACTGGTAGGAAAGGCGCAGTGTGGATCTGGCTGTGTCCACTCACCCACGGGAGACGGGCAGAGAGGGTGCTGTGTTGATCTGGCTGTGTCCACACACCCACGGGAGACGGGTAGGCAAGGCGCAGTGTGGATCTGGCTGTGTCCACTCACCCACGGGAGACGGGAAGAGAGGGTGCTGTGTTGATCTGGCTGTGTCCACACACCCACGGGAGACGAGTAGGCAAGGCGCAGTGTCGATCTGGCTGTGTCCACTCACCCACGGGAGACGGGCAGAGAGGGTGCTGTGTGGATCTGGCTATGTCCACTTACCCACGGCAGACGGGCAGGCAGGGCGCAGTACGGATCTGGCTGTGTCCACTCACCCACGGCAGACGGGCAGGCAGGGCACAGTGCGGATATGGCGGTGTCCACTCACCCACGGGAGACGGTCAGGCAAGGCGCAGTGCGGATCTGGCTGTGTCCACTCCCCCATGGCAGACGGGCAGGCAGGGCGCAGTGCGGATCTGGCTGTGTACACTCACACATGGCAGACAGGCAAGCAGGGCGCAGTGCGGATCTGGCTGTGTCCACTCACCCATGGGAGACGGGCAGGCAAGGCGCAGTGTGGATCTGGCTGTGTCCACTCACCCACGGGAGATGGGCAGAGAGGTTGCTGTGTGGATCTGGCTATGTCCAATGACCCACGGCAGACGGGCAGGGAGGGCGCAGTGCGGATCTCGCTGTGTCCACTCACCCATGGCAGACGGGCAGGCAGGGCGCAGTGCGGATCTGGCTGTGTCCACTCACCCTCAGCAGACGGTAAGGCAAGGCGCAGTGTGGATCTGGCTGAGTCCACTCACCCACGGGAGACGAGCAGAAAGGGCGCTGTGTGGATCTGGCTATGTCCACTGACCGACGGCAGACTGGCAGGCAGGGCACAGTGCTGATCTGGCTGTGTCCACTCACACACGGCAGACGGGCAGGCAGGGCGCAATGCGGATCTGGCTGTGTCCACTCAACCACGGCAGACGGTCAGGCAGGGCGCAGTGCGGATCTGGCTGTGTCCACTCACCCACGGGAGACAGGTAGGCAAGGCGCAGTGTGGATCTGGCTGTGTCCACTCACCCACGGGAGACGGGCAGAGAGGGTGCTGTCCGGATCTGGCTATGTCCACTGACCCACGGCAGACGGGCAGGCAGGGCGCAGTGCAGATGTGGCTGTGTCCAATCACCACGGGAGACGGGTAGGCAAGGCGCAGTGTGAATCTGGCTGTGTCCACTCACACACGGGAGACCGGCAGAGAGGGTGCTGTGTTGATCTGGCTGTGTCCACACACCCACGGGAGACGGGCAGGCAAGGCGCAGTGTGGATATGGCTGTGTCCACTCTCCCACGTCAGACGGACAGAGAGGGTGCTATGTGGATCTGGCTATGTCCACTGACCCACGGCAGAGGGGCAGGCAGGGCGCAGTGTGGATCTGGCTGTATCCACTCACCCACGACAGACGGGCAGGCAGGGCGCAGTGCGGATCTGGCTGTGTCCACTAACCCATGGCAGACGGGCAGGGAGTGCGCAGTGCGGATCTGGCTGTGTCCACTCACACATGGGAGACGGGTAGGCTTGGCGCGGTGTGGATCTGGCTGTGTCCACACTCCCACGGAAGACGGGCAAGCAAGGTGCATTGTGGATCTGCCTGTGTCCACTCACCCACGGCAGACGGGCAGGCAGGGTGCAGTGCGGATCTGGCTGTTTCCACTCACCCACGGGAGACGGGCAGAGAGGGTGCTGTGTGGATCTAGCTATGTCCACTGACCCACGGCACACGGGCAGGCAGGGTGCAGTGCGGATCTGGCTGTGTCCCCTCACCCACGGCAGACGGTCAGGCAGGGTGCAGTGCGGAATTGGCTGTGTCCACTCACCCACGGGGGACAAGTAGGCAAGGCACAGTGTGGATCTGGCTGTGTCCACTCACCCACGGGAGACGGGCAGAGAGGGTCCTGTGAGGATCTGGCTATGTCCACTGACCCACGGCAGACTGCAAGCAGGGCGCAGGCGGATCTGGCTGTGTCCACTCACCCACGGCAGACGGGCAGGCAGGGCGCAGTGCGGATCTGGCTGTGTCCACTCACCCACGGGAGACGGGCAGGCAAGGCGCAGTGTGGATCTGGCTGTGTCCACTCACCCACGGGAGACGGGCAGGCAGGGAGCAGTGCGGATCTGGCTGTGTCCACTCACCCACGGGAGACGGGCAGGCAGGGAGCAGTGCGGATCTGGCTGTGTCCACTAACCCACGGCAGACGGTCAGGCAGGGCGCAGTGCGGATCTGGCTGTGTCCACTCACCCTCGGCAAACGGTAAGGCAAGGCACAGTGTGGATCTGGTTGTGTCCACTCACCCATGGGAGACGGGCAGAAAGGGCGCTGTGTGGATCTGGCTATGTCCACTGACCGACGGCAGACTGGCAGGCAGGGCACAGTGCTGATCTGGCTGTGTCCACTCACCCACAGAAGACGGGCAGGCAGGGCGCAATGCGGATCTGGCTGTATCCACTCAACCACGGCAGACGGTCAGACAGGGCGCAGTGTGGATCTGGCTGTGTCCACTCACCCACGGGAGACAGGAAGGCAAGGCGCAGTGTGGGTCTGGCTGTGTCCACTCACCTACGGGAGACGGGCAGAGAGGGTGCTGTCCGGATCTAGCTATGTCCACTGACCCACGGCAGACGGGCAGGAAGGGCGCAGTGCGGATGTGGCTGTGTCCAATCACCCACGGGAGACTGGTAGGAAAGGCGCAGTGTGGATCTGGCTGTGTCCACTCACCCACGGGAGACGGGCAGAGAGGGTGCTGTGTTGATCTGGCTGTGTCCACACACCCACGGGAGACGGGTAGGCAAGGCGCAGTGTGGATCTGGCTGTGTCCACTCACCCACGGGAGACGGGAAGAGAGGGTGCTGTGTTGATCTGGCTGTGTCCACACACCCACGGGAGACGAGTAGGCAAGGCGCAGTGTCGATCTGGCTGTGTCCACTCACCCACGGGAGACGGGCAGAGAGGGTGCTGTGTGGATCTGGCTATGTCCACTTACCCACGGCAGACGGGCAGGCAGGGCGCAGTACGGATCTGGCTGTGTCCACTCACCCACGGCAGACGGGCAGGCAGGGCACAGTGCGGATCTGGATGTGTCCACTCACCCACGGGAGACGGGCAGGCAAAGCGCAGTGTGGATCTGGCTGTGTCTACTCACCCACGGGAGACGGGCAAGGGGGTGCTGTATGTATCTGGCTATGTACACTGACCCTCGGCAGACGGGCAGGCAGGGCGCAGTGCGGATCTGGCTGTGTCCACTCACCCTCGGCAGACGGTAAGGCAAGGCGCAGTGTGGATCTGGCTGTGTCCACTCACCCACGGGAGACGAGCAGATAGGGCGCTGTGTGGATCTGGCTATGTCCACTGACCGATGGCAGACTGGCAGGCAGGGCACAGTGCTGATCTGGCTGTGTCCACTCACACACGGCAGACGGGCAGGCAGGGCGCAGTGCGGATCTGGCTGTGTCCACTCACCCACGGGAGACGGGCAGGCAAGGCGCAGTGTAGATCTGGCTGTGTCCACTCACCCACGGGAGATGGACAGAGAGGGTGCTGTGTGGATCTGGCCGTGTCCACTGACCCACGACAGACGGGCAGGCAGGGCGCAGTGCGGATCTGGCTGTGTGCACTCACACACGGCAGACGGGCCGGCAGGGCGCAGTGCGGATCTGGCTGTGTCCACTCACCCACGGCAGACGGTCAGGCAGGGCGCACTGAGGATCTGGCTGTGTCCACTCATCCACGGGAGACGGGCAGGTAATGCGCAGTGCCGATCTGGCTGTCTCCACTCACCCACGTGAGACGGGCAGGCAGGGCGCATTGCGGATCTGGCTGTGTCCTTCATCCACGGGAGATGGGCAGGCAAGGCGCAGTGCGGATCTTGCTGTGTCCACTCACCCACAGGAGACGGGTAGGGAAGGCGCAGTGTGGATCTGGCTGTGTCCACTCACCAACGGGAGACGGGCAGAGAGGGTGCTGTGTGGATCTGGCTATGTACACTGACCCACGGCAGACGGGCAGGAGGGCGCAGTGCGGATCTGGCTGTGTCCACTCACCCACGTAGACGGGTAGGCAAGTCGCAGTTTGGATCTGGCTGAGTCCATTCACCCACGACAGACGGGCAGAGAGGGTGCTGTGTGGATCTGGCTATGTCCACTGACCCACGGCAGACGGGCAGGCAGGGCGCAGTGCGGATCTGGCTGTGTCCACTCACAGACGGGAGACGGGTAGGCAGGGCGCAGTGCGGATCTGGCTGTGTCCACTCACCCACGGGAGATGGCGAGGCAAGGTGCAGTGTGGATCTGGCTGTGTCCACTGACCCACGGGAGACGGGCAGAGAGGGTGCTGTGTGGATCTGGCTATGTCCACTGACCCATGGCAGACGGGCAGGCAGGGCGCAGTGCGGATCTGGCTGTGTCCACTCACCCACGGCAGACGGTCAGGAAGGGCGCAGTGCGGATCTGGCTGTGTCCACTCACCCACGGGAGACGGGCAGGCAGGGCACAGTGCGGATCTGACTGTGTCCACCCACCCACGGCAGACGGGCAGGCAGGGCGCAGTGCGGATCTGGCTGTGTCCACTCACCCACGGGAGACGGGCAGTCAAGGCGCAGTGTGGAACTGGCTATGTCCACTCACCCACGGGTGACGGGCAGAAAGGGCGCTGTGTGGATCTGGCTATGTCCTCTGACCCACGGCAGACGGGCAGGCAAGTCACAGTGTGGATCTGGCTGTGTCCACTCACCCACGGGAGACGGGTAGAGAGGGTGCTGTGTGGATCTGGCTATGTAAACTGACCCACGGCAGACGGGCAGGCAGGGCGCAGTGCGGATCTGGCTGAGTCCACTCACCCACGGCAGACGGTCAGGCAGGGCGCAGTGCGGATCCGGCGGTGTCCACTCACCCACGGGAGATGGGCAGGCAGGGCGCAGTTCGGATCTGGCTCTGTCCACTCTCCCACGGAAGACGGGCAGGCAGGGCGCAGTGCGGATCTGGATGTGTCCACTCACACACGGCAGACAGGCAGGGAGGGCGCAGTGCGGATCTGGCTGTGTCCACTCACCCATGGGAGACTGGCAGGCAAGGCGCAGTGTGGATCTGGCTGTGTCCACTCACCCACGGGAGACGGGCAGAGAGGGTGATGTGTGGATCTGGCTATGTCCACTGACCCACGGCAGACGGGCAGGCAGGGCGCAGTGCGGATCTGGCTGAGTCCACTCACCCACGGCATACGATTAGGCAGGGCGCAGTGCGGATCTGGCTGTGTCCACTCACCCACGGGAGACGGGCAGGCAAGGCGTAGTGTGGATCTGGCTGTGTCCACTCACCCACGGGAGACGGGCAGAGAGGGTGCTGTGTGGATCTGGCTATGTTGACTGACCCACGGCAGACGGGCAGGCAGGGCGCAGTGCGGATCTGGGTGTGTCCACTCACCCACGGGAGACGGGCAAAGAGGGTGCTGTGTGGATCTGCCTATGTACACTGACCCACGTTAGACGGGCAGGCAGGGCGCAGTGCGGATCTGGCTTTGTCCACTCACCCATGGCAGACGGGCAGGCAAGGGCCATTGTGGATCTGGCTGTGTCCACTCACCCACGGGAGACGGGCAGAGAGGTTGCTGTGTGGATCTGGCTATGTCCACTCACCCACGGCAGACGGGCAGGCAGGGCGCACTGCGGATCTGGCTGTGTTCACTCACCCACGGCAGACGGGCAGGCAAGGTGCAGTGCAGATCTGGCTGTGTCCACTCACCCACGGGAGAAGAGCAGAGAGGGTGCTGTGTGGATCTGGCTATGTCCGCTGAACCACGGCAGATGGGCAGGCAGGGCGCAGTGTGGATCTGGTTGTGTCCACTCACCCACGGGAGACGGGTGGCAAGTCGCAGTTTGGATCTGGCTGTGTCCATTCACCCACGAGAGACGGGCAGAGGGGGTGATGTGTGGATCTGGCTATGTCCACTGACCCACGGCAGACGGGTAGGCAGGGCGCAGTGCGGATCTGGCTGAGTCCACTCACCCATGGCAGACGGGCATGCAGTGCGCAGTGCGGATCTGGATGTGTCCACTCACCCACGGGAGACGGGCAGGCAAGGCGCAGTGTGGATCTGGCTGTGTCCACTCACCCACAGGAGACGGGCAAGGGGGTGCTGTATGTATCTGGCTATGTACACTGACCCACGGCAGACAAGCAGGCAGGGCGGTGTGCGGATCTGGCTGTGTCTACTCACCCACGGGAGACGGGTAGGCAGGGTGCAGTGCGGATCTGGCTGTGTCCACTCACCCACGGGAGACGGGCAGGCAGGGCGCAGTACGGATCTTGCTGTGTCCACTCACCCACGGCAGACGGGCAGGCAAGGCGCAGTGTGGATCTGGCTGTGTCCACTCACCCACGGGAGACGGGCAGAAAGGGGGCTGTGTGGATCTGGCTCTGTCCACTGAAGCACGGCAGACGAGACGACAGGGCGCAGTGCGGATCTGGCTGTGTCCAATCACCCGCGGCAGACGGGCAGGCAGGGCGCAGTGCGGATCTGGCTGTGTCCACTCACCCACAGGAGACGGGCAGGCAAGGCGCAGTGTGGATCTGGCTGTGTCCACTCACCCACGGGAGACAGGCAGGCAAGGCGCCGTGTGGATCTGGCTGTGTCTACTCACCCACGGGAGACGGACAGAGAGTGTGCTGTGTGGATCTGGCCCTGTCCACTGACCCACGGCAGACCGGCCGGCAGGGCGCAGTGCGGATCCGGCTATGTCCACTCACCCACGGCAGACGGGCAGGCAGGGCGCAGTGAGGATCTGGGTGTGTTCACTCACCCACGGAAGATGGGATGGCAAGGCGCAGTGTGGATCTGGCTGTGTCCACTCACCCACGGGAGACGGGCAGAGAGGGTGCTGTGTGGATCTGGCTATGTCCACTGACCCACGGCAGACGGGAAGGCAGGGCGCAGTGCGGATCTGGCTGTGTCCACTCACCCACTGGAGACGGGCAGGCAAGGCGCAGTGTGGATCTGGCTGTGTCCACTCATCCAAGGGAGACGGGCAGGAAAGGCGCAGTGCGGATCTGGCTGTGTACACTCACCCACGGGAGACGGGCAGGCAGGGCGCAGTGCGGATCTGGCTGTGTCCACTCACCCACGGCAGACGGTCAGGCAGGGTGCAGTGCGGATCTGGCTGTGTCCACTCATCCACGGGAGACGGGCAGGCAAGGCGCAGTGCGTATCTGGCTGTGTCCACTCACCCACGGGAGACGGGCAGGCAGGGCTCAGTGCGGATCTGGCTGTGTCCACTTACCCACGGGAGATGGGATGGCAAGGCGCAGTGTGGATCTGGCTGTGTCCACTCTCCCACGGGAGACGGGCAGAGAGGGTGCTGTGTGGATCTGGCTATGTCCACTGACCCACGGCAGACGGGCAGGAGGGCGCAGTGCGGATCTGGCTGTGTCCACTCACACACGGCAAACGGGCCGGCAGGGCCCAGTGAGGATCTGGCTGTGTCCACTCACCCACGTAGACGGGTAGGCAATTCGCAGTTTTGATCTGGCTGTGTCCATTCACCCACGAGAGACGGACAGAGAGTTGCTGTGTGGATCTGGCTATGTCCACTGACCCAGGACAGACTGGCAGGCAGGGCGCAGTGCGGATCTGGCTGTGTCAACTCACTCACGGTAGACGGGCAGGCAGGGCGCAGTACGAATCTGGTTAAGTCCACTCACCCACGGGAGACGGGCAGGCAAGGCGCAGTGTGCATATGGCTGTGTCTACTCACCCACGGGAGACGGACAGAGAGGGTGCTGTGTGGATCTGGCCCTGTTCACTGACCCACGGCAGACGGGCCGGCAGGGCGCAGTGCGGATCTGGTATGTCCTCTCACCCACGGCAGACGGGCAGGCAGGGCGCAGTGAGGATCTGCTGTGTCCACTCACCCACGGGAGATGGGAAGGAAAGGCGCAGTGTGGATCTGGCTGTGTCCACTCACCCACGGGAGACTGGCAGAGTGTGTGCTGTGTGGATCTGGCTTCGTCCACTGACCCACGGCAGATGGGTAGGCAGGGCGCAGTGGGGATCTGGCTATGTCCACTGACCCATGGCAGACCGGCAGGCAGGGCACAGTGCGGACCTGGCTTGGCCACTCACCCACGGGAGACAGGCAGGCAAGGCGCAGTGTGGATCTGGCTGTTTGGAATCACCCACGGGAGACGGGCAGAGAGGGTGCTGTGTGGATCTGGCAATGTCCACTGACCCACGGCAGACGGGCAGGCAGGGCGCACTGCGGATCTGGCTGTGTTCACTCACCCACGGCAGACGGGCAGGCAGGGTGCAGTGCAGATCTGGCTGTGTCCACTCACCCACGGGAGAAGGGCAGAGAGGGTGCTGTGTGGATCTGGCTATGTCCACTGACACACGGCAGACGGGCAGGCAGGGCGCAGTGCGGATCTGGCTGTGTCCACTCACCCACGGTAGACGGGCAGGCAGGGCGCAGTGCGGATCTGGCTGTGTCCACTCACCCACGGCCGACGGTCAGGCAGTGCGCAGTGCGGATCTGGCTGTGTCCACTCACCCACGGGAGACAAGTAGGCAAGGCGCAGTGTGGATCTGGCTGTGTCCACTCACCCACGGGATACGGGCAGAGACGGTGCTGTGTGGATCTGGCTACGTCCACTGACCCAAGGCAGATGGGTAGGCAGGGCGCAGTGGGGATCTGGCTATGTCCACTGACCCATGGCAGACCGGCAGGCAGGGCACATTGCGGATCTGGCTTGGCCACTCACCCACGGGAGACAGGCAGGCAGGCCGCAGTGCGGATCTGGCTGTGTCCACTCACCCACGGCAGACGGTCAGGCAGGGCGCAGTGCGGATCTGGCTGTGTCCACTCACCCACGGGAGACGGACAGGCAGTGCGCAATGCGGATCTGGCTGTGTCCACTCATCCACGACAGACGGGCAGGCAGGGCGCAGTGCGGTTCTGGCTGTGTCCACTCACAAACGGGAGACGAGCAGAGAGAGTCCTGTGTGGATCTGGCTATGTCCACTGACCCACGGCAGACGGGCAGGCAGGGCGCAGTGCGGATCTGGCTGTGTCCCCTGACTTATAGCAGACGGTCAGGCAGGGCGCAGTGCGGATCTGGCTGTGTCCACTCACCCACGGCAGACGGTCAGGCAGGGCGCAGTGCGGATCTGGCTGTGTCCACTCACCCACGGGAGACGGGCATGCAGGGCGCAGTGCGGATCTGGCAGTGTCCACTCACCCACGGGAGACGGGCAGGCAGGGCGCAGTGCGGATCTGGCTGTGTCCACTCACCCACGGGAGACGGGCAGGCAAGGCGCAGTGTGGATCTGGCTGTGTTCACTCACCCACGGGACACGGGCAGAGAGTGTGCTGTGTGGATCTGGCTATGTCCACTGACCCACGGCAGACGGGCAGGCAGGGCGCAGTGCGGATCTGGCTGTGTCCACTCACCCACGGCAGACGGGCAGGAAGGGCGCAGTGCGGATCTGGCTGTGTCAACTCACCCACAAGAGACAGGCAGGCAAGGCGCAGTGTGGATCTGGATGTGTCCACTCACACACGGCAGACAGGCAGGGAGGGCGCAGTGCGGATCTGGCTGTGTCCACTCACCCATGGGAGACTGGCAGGCAAGGCGCAGTGTGGATTTGGCTGTGTCCACTCACCCACGGGAGACGGGCAGAGAGGTTGCTGTGTGGATCTGGCTATGTCCACTCACCCACGGCAGACGGGCAGGCAAGGCGCAGTGTGGATCTGGCTGTGTCCACTCACGCACTGGAGACGGGCAGGTAAGGCGCAGTGTGGATCTGGCTGTGTCCAATCACCCACGGCAGACGGGCAGGCAGGGCGCAGTGCGGATCTGGCTGTGTCCACTCACCCACGGGAGACAGGCAGGCAGGGCGCAGTGCGGATCTGGCTGTGTCCACTCACCCACGGCAGACGGGCAGGCAAGGCGCAGTGTGGATCTGGCTGTGTCCACTCACCCACGGGAGACAGGCAGAAAGGGCGCTGTGTGGATCTGGCTCTGTCCACTGACCCACGGCAGTCGGGCAGGCAGGGCGCAGTGCGGATCTGACTGTGTCCACTCACCCACGGGAGACGGGCAGGCAAGGCACAGTGTGGATCTGGCTGTGTCCACTCACCCACGGGAGACGGGCAAGGGGGTGCTGTATGTATCTGGCTGTGTCCACTGACCCACGCAGACGGGCAGGCAGAGCGAAGTGCGTATCTGGCTGTGTTAACTCACCCACGGCAGACGGTCAGGCAGGGCGCAGTGCGGATCTGGCTGTGTCCACTCACCCCCGGGAGACGGGCATGCAGGGCGTAGTGCCGATCTGGCAGTGTCCACTCACCCATGGGAGACGGGCAGGCAGGGCGAGGTGTAGATCTGGCTGTGTTCACTCACCCACGGGACATGGGCAGAGAATGTGCTGTGTGGATCTGGCTATGTCCACTGACCCACGGCAGACGTGCAGGCAGGGCGCAGTGCGGATCTGGCTGTGTCCACTCACCCATGGCAGACGGGCAGGAAGGGCGCAGTGCGGATCTGGCTGTGTCAACTCACCCACAGGAGACAGGCAGGCAAGGCGCAGTGTGGATCTGAATGTGTCCACTCACACACGGCAGACAGGCAGGGAGGGCGCAGTGCGGATCTGGCTGTGTCCACTCACCAATGGGAGACTGGCAGGCAAGGCGCAGTGTGGATTTGGCTGTGTCCACTCACCCACGGGAGACGGGCAGAGAGGTTGCTGTGTGGATCTGGCTATGTCCACTCACCCACGGCAGACGGGCAGTTAGGTCGCAGTGTGGATCTGGCTGTGTCCACTCACCCACGGGAGACGGGCAGGCAAGGCGCAGTGTGGATCTGGCTGTGTCCACTCACCCACGGGAGTCGGGCACAAAGGGCGCTGTGTGGATCTGGCTCTGTCCACTGACCCACGGCACACGGGAAGGCAGGGCGCAGTGCGGATCTGGCTGTGTCCAATCACCCACGGCAGACGGGCAGGCAGGGCGCAGTGCGGAACTGGCTGTGTCCACTCACCCACGGCAGACGGTCAGGCAGGGCGCAGTGCGGATCTGGCTGTGTCCAATCACCCATGGGAGACGGGTAGGCACGGCGCAGTGTGGATCTGGCTGTGTCCACTGACCCACGCAGACGGGCAGGCAGGGCGAAGTGCGGATCTGGCTGTGTAAACTCACCGACGGCAGACGGGCAGGCAGGGTGCAGTGCGGATCTGGCTGTGTCCACTTACCCACGGCAGACGTTCAGGAAGGGCGCAGTGCGGATCTGGCTGTGTCCACTCACCCATGGGTGACAGGCAGGCAGGGCGCAGTGCGGATCTGGCTGTGTCTACTCACCCACGGCAGACGAATATGCAGGGCGCAGTGTGGATCTGGCTGTGTACACTCACCCACGGGAGACGTGCAGGCAAGGCGCAGTGTGGATCTGGCTGTGTCCACTCACACACGGGAGACGTGCAGAGAGGGTGCTGTGTGGATCTGGCTATGTACACTGACCCACGGCACACGGGCAGGCAGGGCGCAGTGCGGATTTGGTGTGTCCACTCACCCACGGGAGACGGGCAAAGAGGGTGCTGTGTGGATCTGGCTATGTATAATGACCCATGGCAGACGGGCAGGAAGGGCGCAGTGCGGATCTCGCTGTGTCCACTCACCCACGGGAGACGTGTAGGCAGGGCGCAGTGCGGATCTGGCTGTGTCCACTCACCCACGAAAGACGGTAAGGCAAGGCGCAGTGTGGATCTGGCTGTGTCCACTCACCCATGGGAGACGGGCAGAAAGGGCGCTGTGTGGATCTGGCTATGTCCACTGACCGACGGCAGACTGGCAGGCAGGTCACAGTGCTGATCTGGCTGTGTCCACTCACCCACGGCAGACGGGCAGGCAGGGCGCAATGCGGATCTGGCTGTATCCACTCAACCACGGCAGACGGTCAGACAGGGCGCAGTGTGGATCTGGCTGTGTCAACTCACCCACGGGAGACGGGCAGAGAGGGTGCTGTGTTGATCTGGCTGTGTCCACACACCCACGGGAGACGGGCAGAGAGGGTGCTGTGTTGATCTGGCTGTGTCCACACACCCACGGGAGATGGGTAGGCAAGGCGCAGTGTTGATCTGGCTGTGTCCACTCACCCACGGGAGACGGGCAGAGAGGGTGCTGTGTGGATCTGGCTATGTCCACTGACCCACGGCAGACGGGCAGGCAGGGCGCAGTACGGATCTGGCTGTGTCCACTCACCCACGGGAGACGGGCAGAGAGGGTGCTGTGTGGATCTGGCTATGTACACTGACCCATTGCAGACGTGCAGGCAGGGCGCAGTGCGGATCTGGCTGTGTCCACTCTCCCACGGGAGACGGGCAGGCAGGGCGCAGTGCTGAACTGGCTGTGTCCACTCTCCCACGGGAGACGGGCAGGCAGGGCGCAGTGCGGATCTGGCTGTGTCCACTCTCCCACGGGAGACGGGCAGGCAGGGCGCAGTGCGTATCTGGCTGTGTCCACTCTCCCACGGCAGACGGGCAGGCAGGGCGCAGTGCAGATCTGGCTGTGTCCACTCACCTACGGCAGACGGTCAGGCAGGGCGCAGTGCGGATATTGCGGTGTCCACTCACCCACGGGAGACGGTCAGGCAGGGCGCAGTGCGGATCTGGCTGTGTCCACTCTCCCACGGGAGACGGGCAGGCAGGGCGCAGTGCGGATCTGGCTGTGTACACTCACACATGGCAGACAGGCAAGCAGGGCGCAGTGCGGATCTGGCTGTGTCCACTCACCCATAGCAGACGGGAAGGCAAGGCGCAGTGTGGATCTGGCTGTGTCCACTAACCCACGGGAGACGGGCAGAGAGGTTGCTGTGTGGATCTGGCTATGTCCAATGACCCACGGCAGACGGGCAGGGAGGGCGCAGTGCGGATCTCGCTGTGTCCACTCACCCACGGCAGACGGGCAGGTAGGGCGCAGTGCGGATCTGGATGTGTCCACTCACCCACGGGAGACGGGCATGCAAGGCGCAGTGTGGATCTGGCTGTGTCCACTCACCCACGGGAGACGGGTAAGGGGGTGCTGTATGTATCTGGCTGTGTCCACTGACCCACGCAGACGGGCAGGCAGAGCGAAGTGCGTATCTGGCTGTGTTAACTCACCCACGGCAGACGGTCAGGCAGGGCGCAGTGCGGATCTGGCTGTGTCCACTCACCCCCGGGAGACGGGCATGCAGGGCGCAGTGCCGATCTGGCAGTGTCCACTCACCCACGGGAGACGGGCAGGCAGGGCGCAGTGTGGATCTGGCTGTGTTCACTCACCCACGGGACATGGGCAGAGAGTGTGCTGTGTGGATCTGGCTATGTCCACTGACCCACGGCAGACGTGCAGGCAGGGCGCAGTGCGGATCTGGCTGTGTCCACTCACCCATGGCAGACGGGCAGGACGGGCGCAGTGCGGATCTGGCTGTGTCAACTCACCCACAGGAGACAGGCAGGCAAGGCGCAGTGTGGATCTGGATGTGTCCACTCACACACGGCAGACAGGCAGGGAGGGCGCAGTGCGGATCTGGCTGTGTCCACTCACCCGTGGGAGACTGGCAGGCAAGGCGCAGTGTGGATTTGGCTGTGTCCACTCACCCACGGGAGACGGGCAGACAGGGCGCAGTGTGGATCTGGCTGTCTCCACTCACCCACGGGAGACAGGAAGGCAAGGCGCAGTGTGGGTCTGGCTGTGTCCACTCACCTACGGGAGACGGGCAGAGAGGGTGCTGTCCGGATCTGGCTATGTCCACTGACCCACGGCAGACGGGCAGGCAGGGCGCAGTGCGGATGTGGCTGTGTCCAATCACCCACGGGAGACGGGTAGGAAAGGCGCAGTGTGGATCTGGCTGTGTCCACTCACCCACGGGAGACAGGCAGAGAGGGTGCTGTGTTGATCTGGCTGTGTCCACACACCCACGGGAGACGGGTAGGCAAGGCGCAGTGTCGATCAGGCTGTGTCCACTCACCCACGGGAGACGGGCAGAGAGGGTGCTGTGTGGATCTGGCTATGTCCACTGACCCACGGCAGACGGGCAGGCAGGGCGCAGTACAGATCTGGCTGTGTCCACTCACCCACGGCAGACGGTCAGGCAGGGCACAGTGCGGATCTGGATGTGTGCACTCACCCACGGGAGACGGGCAGGCAAAGCGCAGTGTGGATCTGGCTGTGTCTACTCACCCACGGGAGACGGGCAAGGGGGTGCTGTATGTATCTGGCTATGTACACTGACCCTCGGCAGATGGGCAGGCAGGGCGGTGTGCGGATCTGGCTGTGTCCACTCACCAACGGGACACGGGCACGCAGGGCGCAGTGCGGATCTGGCTGTGTCCACTCACCCACGGGAGACGGGTAGGCAAGGCGCAGTGTGGATATGGCTGTGGCCACAGACCCACGCAGACGGGCAGGCAGGGCGAAGTGCGTATCTGGCTGTGTTAACTCACCCACGGCAGACGGGTAGGCAGGGTGCAGTGCGGATCTGGCTGTGTCCACTCACCCACAGCAGACGTTCAGGAATGGCGCAGTGAGGATCTGGCTGTGTCCACTCACCCATGGGTGACGGGCAGGCAGGGCGCAGTGCGGATCTGGCTGTGTCTACTCACCCACGGCAGACGAATAGGCAGGGCGCAGTGCGGATCTGGCTGTGTCCACTCACCCACGGGAGACGGGCAGGCAAGGCGCAGTTTGGATCTGGCTGTGTCCACTCACCCACGGGAGACGTGCAGAGAGGGTGCTGTGTGGATCTGGCTATGTACACTGACCCACGGCACACGGGCAGGCAGGGCCCAGTGCGGATCTGGTGTGTCCACTGACCCACGGGAGACGGGCAGAGAGGGTGCTGTGTGGATCTGGCTATGTACACTGACCCATGGCAGACGTGCAGGCAGGGCGCAGTGCGGATCTGGCTGTGTC
The DNA here is from genome assembly GCF_040939455.1 of Microcebus murinus. Lineage (NCBI taxonomy): Eukaryota > Metazoa > Chordata > Mammalia > Primates > Cheirogaleidae > Microcebus > Microcebus murinus. Next base: position 29,562,820 of record NC_134125.1, on the reverse strand, counting down.
CACTCTCCCATGGGAGACGGGCAGGCAGGGAGCAGTGCGGAACTGGCTGTGTCCACTTTCCCACGGCAGACGGGCAGGCAGGGCGCAGTGCGGATCTGGCTGTGTCCACTCTCCCACGGGAGACGGGCAGGCAGGGCGCAGTGCGTATCTGGCTGTGTCCACTCTCCCACGGCAGACGGGCAGGCAGGGCGCAGTGCAGATCTGGCTGTGTCCACTCACCTACGGCAGACGGTCAGGCAGGGCGCAGTGCGGATATGGCGGTGTCCACTCACCCACGGGAGACGGTCAGGCAAGGCGCAGTGCGGATCTGGCTGTGTCCACTCCCCCATGGCAGACGGGCAGGCAGGGCGCAGTGCGGATCTGGCTGTGTACACTCACACATGGCAGACAGGCAAGCAGGGCGCAGTGCGGATCTGGCTGTGTCCACTCACCCATGGGAGACGGGCAGGCAAGGCGCAGTGTGGATCTGGCTGTGTCCACTCACCCACGGGAGACGGGCAGAGAGGTTGCTGTGTGGATCTGGCTATGTCCAATGACCCACGGCAGACGGGCAGGGAGGGCGCAGTGCGGATCTCGCTGTGTCCACTCACCCACGTCAGACGGGCAGGCAGGGCGCAGTGCGGATCTGGCTGTGTCCACTCACCCATGGCAGACGGGCAGGCAGGGCGCAGTGCGGATCTGGCTGTGTCCACTCACCCTCAGCAGACGGTAAGGCAAGGCGCAGTGTGGATCTGGCTGAGTCCACTCACCCACGGGAGACGAGCAGAAAGGGCGCTGTGTGGATCTGGCTATGTCCACTGACCGACGGCAGACTGGCAGGCAGGGCACAGTGCTGATCTGGCTGTGTACACTCACACACGGCAGACGGGCAGGCAGGGCGCAATGCGGATCTGGCTGTGTCCAATCACCACGGGAGACGGGTAGGCAAGGCGCAGTGTGAATCTGGCTGTGTCCACTCACACACGGGAGACCGGCAGAGAGGGTGCTGTGTTGATCTGGCTGTGTCCACACACCCACGGGAGACGGGCAGGCAAGGCGCAGTGTGGATATGGCTGTGTCCACTCTCCCACGTCAGACGGACAGAGAGGGTGCTATGTGGATCTGGCTATGTCCACTGACCCACGGCAGAGGGGCAGGCAGGGCGCAGTGTGGATCTGGCTGTGTCCACTCACCCACGGGAGACGGGCAGAGAGGGTGCTGTGTTGATCTGGCTGTGTCCACACACCCACGGGAGACGGGCAGAGAGGGTGCTGTGTTGATCTGGCTGTGTCCACTCACACATGGGAGATGGGTAGGCTTGGCGCGGTGTGGATCTGGCTGTGTCCACACTCCCACGGAAGACGGGCAAGCAAGGTGCATTGTGGATCTGCCTGTGTCCACTCACCCACGGCAGACGGGCAGGCAGGGTGCAGTGCGGATCTGGCTGTTTCCACTCACCCACGGGAGACGGGCAGAGAGGGTGCTGTGTGGATCTAGCTATGTCCACTGACCCACGGCACACGGGCAGGCAGGGCGCAGTGCGGATCTGGCTGTGTCCCCTCACCCACGGCAGACGGTCAGGCAGGGTGCAGTGCGGAATTGGCTGTGTCCACTCACCCACGGGGGACAAGTAGGCAAGGCACAGTGTGGATCTGGCTGTGTCCACTCACCCACGGGAGACGGGCAGAGAGGGTCCTGTGAGGATCTGGCTATGTCCACTGACCCACGGCAGACTGCAAGCAGGGCGCAGGCGGATCTGGCTGTGTCCACTCACCCACGGCAGACGGGCAGGCAGGGCGCAGTGCGGATCTGGCTGTGTCCACTCACCCACGGGAGACGGGCAGGCAAGGCGCAGTGTGGATCTGGCTGTGTCCACTCACCCACGGGAGACGGGCAGGCAGGGAGCAGTGCGGATCTGGCTGTGTCCACTCACCCACGGGAGACGGGCAGGCAGGGAGCAGTGCGGATCTGGCTGTGTCCACTAACCCACGGCAGACGGTCAGGCAGGGCGCAGTGCGGATCTGGCTGTGTCCACTCACCCTCGGCAAACGGTAAGGCAAGGCACAGTGTGGATCTGGTTGTGTCCACTCACCCATGGGAGACGGGCAGAAAGGGCGCTGTGTGGATCTGGCTATGTCCACTGACCGACGGCAGACTGGCAGGCAGGGCACAGTGCTGATCTGGCTGTGTCCACTCACCCACAGAAGACGGGCAGGCAGGGCGCAATGCGGATCTGGCTGTATCCACTCAACCACGGCAGACGGTCAGACAGGGCGCAGTGTGGATCTGGCTGTGTCCACTCACCCACGGGAGACAGGAAGGCAAGGCGCAGTGTGGGTCTGGCTGTGTCCACTCACCTACGGGAGACGGGCAGAGAGGGTGCTGTCCGGATCTAGCTATGTCCACTGACCCACGGCAGACGGGCAGGAAGGGCGCAGTGCGGATGTGGCTGTGTCCAATCACCCACGGGAGACTGGTAGGAAAGGCGCAGTGTGGATCTGGCTGTGTCCACTCACCCACGGGAGACGGGCAGAGAGGGTGCTGTGTTGATCTGGCTGTGTCCACACACCCACGGGAGACGGGTAGGCAAGGCGCAGTGTGGATCTGGCTGTGTCCACTCACCCACGGGAGACGGGAAGAGAGGGTGCTGTGTTGATCTGGCTGTGTCCACACACCCACGGGAGACGAGTAGGCAAGGCGCAGTGTCGATCTGGCTGTGTCCACTCACCCACGGGAGACGGGCAGAGAGGGTGCTGTGTGGATCTGGCTATGTCCACTTACCCACGGCAGACGGGCAGGCAGGGCGCAGTACGGATCTGGCTGTGTCCACTCACCCACGGCAGACGGGCAGGCAGGGCACAGTGCGGATATGGCGGTGTCCACTCACCCACGGGAGACGGTCAGGCAAGGCGCAGTGCGGATCTGGCTGTGTCCACTCCCCCATGGCAGACGGGCAGGCAGGGCGCAGTGCGGATCTGGCTGTGTACACTCACACATGGCAGACAGGCAAGCAGGGCGCAGTGCGGATCTGGCTGTGTCCACTCACCCATGGGAGACGGGCAGGCAAGGCGCAGTGTGGATCTGGCTGTGTCCACTCACCCACGGGAGATGGGCAGAGTGGTTGCTGTGTGGATCTGGCTATGTCCAATGACCCACGGCAGACGGGCAGGGAGGGCGCAGTGCGGATCTCGCTGTGTCCACTCACCCACGTCGACGGGCAGGCAGGGCGCAGTGCGGATCTGGCTGTGTCCACTCACCCATGGCAGACGGGCAGGCAGGGCGCAGTGCGGATCTGGCTGTGTCCACTCACCCTCAGCAGACGGTAAGGCAAGGCGCAGTGTGGATCTGGCTGAGTCCACTCACCCACGGGAGACGAGCAGAAAGGGCGCTGTGTGGATCTGGCTATGTCCACTGACCGACGGCAGACTGGCAGGCAGGGCACAGTGCTGATCTGGCTGTGTCCACTCACACACGGCAGACGGGCAGGCAGGGCGCAATGCGGATCTGGCTGTGTCCACTCAACCACGGCAGACGGTCAGGCAGGGCGCAGTGCGGATCTGGCTGTGTCCACTCACCCACGGGAGACAGGTAGGCAAGGCGCAGTGTGGATCTGGCTGTGTCCACTCACCCACGGGAGACGGGCAGAGAGGGTGCTGTCCGGATCTGGCTATGTCCACTGACCCACGGCAGACGGGCAGGCAGGGCGCAGTGCAGATGTGGCTGTGTCCAATCACCACGGGAGACGGGTAGGCAAGGCGCAGTGTGAATCTGGCTGTGTCCACTCACACACGGGAGACCGGCAGAGAGGGTGCTGTGTTGATCTGGCTGTGTCCACACACCCACGGGAGACGGGCAGGCAAGGCGCAGTGTGGATATGGCTGTGTCCACTCTCCCACGTCAGACGGACAGAGAGGGTGCTATGTGGATCTGGCTATGTCCACTGACCCACGGCAGAGGGGCAGGCAGGGCGCAGTGTGGATCTGGCTGTATCCACTCACCCACGACAGACGGGCAGGCAGGGCGCAGTGCGGATCTGGCTGTGTCCACTAACCCATGGCAGACGGGCAGGGAGTGCGCAGTGCGGATCTGGCTGTGTCCACTCACACATGGGAGACGGGTAGGCTTGGCGCGGTGTGGATCTGGCTGTGTCCACACTCCCACGGAAGACGGGCAAGCAAGGTGCATTGTGGATCTGCCTGTGTCCACTCACCCACGGCAGACGGGCAGGCAGGGTGCAGTGCGGATCTGGCTGTTTCCACTCACCCACGGGAGACGGGCAGAGAGGGTGCTGTGTGGATCTAGCTATGTCCACTGACCCACGGCACACGGGCAGGCAGGGTGCAGTGCGGATCTGGCTGTGTCCCCTCACCCACGGCAGACGGTCAGGCAGGGTGCAGTGCGGAATTGGCTGTGTCCACTCACCCACGGGGGACAAGTAGGCAAGGCACAGTGTGGATCTGGCTGTGTCCACTCACCCACGGGAGACGGGCAGAGAGGGTCCTGTGAGGATCTGGCTATGTCCACTGACCCACGGCAGACTGCAAGCAGGGCGCAGGCGGATCTGGCTGTGTCCACTCACCCACGGCAGACGGGCAGGCAGGGCGCAGTGCGGATCTGGCTGTGTCCACTCACCCACGGGAGACGGGCAGGCAAGGCGCAGTGTGGATCTGGCTGTGTCCACTCACCCACGGGAGACGGGCAGGCAGGGAGCAGTGCGGATCTGGCTGTGTCCACTCACCCACGGGAGACGGGCAGGCAGGGAGCAGTGCGGATCTGGCTGTGTCCACTAACCCACGGCAGACGGTCAGGCAGGGCGCAGTGCGGATCTGGCTGTGTCCACTCACCCTCGGCAAACGGTAAGGCAAGGCACAGTGTGGATCTGGTTGTGTCCACTCACCCATGGGAGACGGGCAGAAAGGGCGCTGTGTGGATCTGGCTATGTCCACTGACCGACGGCAGACTGGCAGGCAGGGCACAGTGCTGATCTGGCTGTGTCCACTCACCCACAGAAGACGGGCAGGCAGGGCGCAATGCGGATCTGGCTGTATCCACTCAACCACGGCAGACGGTCAGACAGGGCGCAGTGTGGATCTGGCTGTGTCCACTCACCCACGGGAGACAGGAAGGCAAGGCGCAGTGTGGGTCTGGCTGTGTCCACTCACCTACGGGAGACGGGCAGAGAGGGTGCTGTCCGGATCTAGCTATGTCCACTGACCCACGGCAGACGGGCAGGAAGGGCGCAGTGCGGATGTGGCTGTGTCCAATCACCCACGGGAGACTGGTAGGAAAGGCGCAGTGTGGATCTGGCTGTGTCCACTCACCCACGGGAGACGGGCAGAGAGGGTGCTGTGTTGATCTGGCTGTGTCCACACACCCACGGGAGACGGGTAGGCAAGGCGCAGTGTGGATCTGGCTGTGTCCACTCACCCACGGGAGACGGGAAGAGAGGGTGCTGTGTTGATCTGGCTGTGTCCACACACCCACGGGAGACGAGTAGGCAAGGCGCAGTGTCGATCTGGCTGTGTCCACTCACCCACGGGAGACGGGCAGAGAGGGTGCTGTGTGGATCTGGCTATGTCCACTTACCCACGGCAGACGGGCAGGCAGGGCGCAGTACGGATCTGGCTGTGTCCACTCACCCACGGCAGACGGGCAGGCAGGGCACAGTGCGGATCTGGATGTGTCCACTCACCCACGGGAGACGGGCAGGCAAAGCGCAGTGTGGATCTGGCTGTGTCTACTCACCCACGGGAGACGGGCAAGGGGGTGCTGTATGTATCTGGCTATGTACACTGACCCTCGGCAGACGGGCAGGCAGGGCGCAGTGCGGATCTGGCTGTGTCCACTCACCCTCGGCAGACGGTAAGGCAAGGCGCAGTGTGGATCTGGCTGTGTCCACTCACCCACGGGAGACGAGCAGATAGGGCGCTGTGTGGATCTGGCTATGTCCACTGACCGATGGCAGACTGGCAGGCAGGGCACAGTGCTGATCTGGCTGTGTCCACTCACACACGGCAGACGGGCAGGCAGGGCGCAATGCGGATCTGGCTGTGTCCACTCAAACACGGCAGACGGTCAGGCAGGGCGCAGTGCGGATCTGGCTGTGTCCACTCACCCACGGGAGACAGGTAGGCAAGGCGCAGTGTGGATCTGGCTGTGTCCACTCACCCACGGGAGACGGGCAGAGAGGGTGCTGTCCGGATCTGGCTATGTCCACTGACCCACGGCAGACGGGCAGTCAGGGCGCAGTGCGGATGTCGCTGGGTCCAATCACCCAGGGCAGACGGGCAGGCAGGGCGCAGTGCGGATTTCGCTGTGTCTACTCACCCACTGGAGACGGGCAGGCAGGGCGCAGTGCGGATCTGGCTGTGTCCACTCACCCACGGGAGATGGGCAGGCAGGGCGCAGTGCGGATCTGGCTGTGTCCAATCACCCACGGCAGACGGGCAGGCAGGGCGCAGTGCGGATATGGCTGTGTCCACTCACCCACGGGAGACGGGCAGGTAAGGCGCACTGTGGATCTGGCTGTGTCCACTCACCCACGGTAGACTGGCAGGCAGGGCGCAGTGTGGATCTGGCTGTGTCCACTCACCCACGGGAGACGGGTATGCAATGCGCAGTGTGGATCTGGCTGTGTCCACTCACCCACGGGAGACGGGCAGGCAAGGCGCAGTGTGGATCTGGCTGTGACCACACACCCACGGGAGACGGGCAGAGAGGGTGCTGTGTGGATCTAGCTATGTCCACTAACCCAAGGCAGACGGGCAGGCAGGGCGCAGTGCGGATCTGGCTGTGTTAACTCACCCACGGCAGATGGGCAGGCAGGGCGCAGTGCGGATCTGGCTGTGTCCACTAACCCACGGCAGACGGGCAGGGAGTGCGCAGTGCGGATCTGGCTGTGTCCACTCACACATGAGAGACGGGTAGGCTTGGCGCGGTGTGGATCTGGCTGTGTCCACACTCCCACGGAAGACGGGCAGGCAAGGCGTACTGTGGACCTGGCTGTATCCACTCACCCACGGCAGACGGGCAGGCAGGGCGCAGTGCGGATCTGGCTGTTTCCACTCACCCACGGGAGACGGGCAGAGAGGGTGCTGTGTGGATCTAGCTATGTTCACTGACCCACGGCACACGGGCAGGCAGGGCGCAGTGCGGATCTGGCTGTGTCCCCTCACCCACGGCAGACGGTCAGGCAGGGTGCAGTGCGGAATTGGCTGTGTCCACTCACCCACGTGGGACAAGTAGGCAAGGCACAGTGTGGATCTGGCTGTGTCCACTCACCCACGGGAGACGGGCAGAGAGGGTCCTGTGAGGATCTAGCTATGTCCACTGACCCACGGCAGACGGCAAGCAGGGCGCAGGCGGATCTGGCTGTGTCCACTCACCCACGGCAGACGGGCAGGCAGGGCGCAGTGCGGATCTGGCTGTGTCCACTCACCCACGGGAGACGGGCAGGCAAGGCGCAGTGTGGATCTGGCTGTGTCCACTCACCCACGGGAGACGGGCAGGCAGGGAGCAGTGCGGATCTGGCTGTGTCCACTCACCCACGGGAGACGGGCAGGCAGGGAGCAGTGCGGATCTGGCTGTGTCCAAACCCACGGGAGACGGGCAGGAAGGGCACACTGCGGATCTGGCTGTGTCCAAACACCCACGGCAGACGGGCAGGAAGGGCGCAGTGCGGATCTGGCTGTGTCCACTCACCCACGGGAGACGGGCAGAGAGGGTGCTCTGTAGATCTGGCTATGTCCACTGACCCACGGCAGACGGGCAGGCAGGGCGCAGTCTGGGTCTGGCTGTGTCCCCTCACCCACGGCAGACGGTCTGGCAGTGCGCAGTGCGGATCTGGCTGTGTCCACTCACCAACGGGAGACGGGTAGGCAAGGTGCATTGTGGATCTGGCTGTGTCCACTCACCCACGGGATACGGGCAGAGAGGGTGCTGTGTGGATCTGGCTATGTCCACTGACCCACGGCAGACGGGCAGGCAGGGCGCAGTGCGGATCTGGCTGTGTCCCCTCACCCACGGCAGACGGTCAGGCAGGGCGCAATCTGGATCTGGCTGTGTGCACTCACCCATGGGAGACGGGCAGGCAGGGCGCAGTGCGGATTTCGCTGTGTCTACTCACCCACTGGAGACGGGCAGGCAGGGCGCAGTGCGGATCTGGCTGTGTCCACTCACCCACGGGAGATGGGCAGGCAGGGCGCAGTGCGGATCTGGCTGTGTCCAATCACCCACGGCAGACGGGCAGGCAGGGCGCAGTGCGGATATGGCTGTGTCCACTCACCCACGGGAGACGGGCAGGTAAGGCGCACTGTGGATCTGGCTGTGTCCACTCACCCACGGTAGACTGGCAGGCAGGGCGCAGTGTGGATCTGGCTGTGTCCACTCACCCACTGGAGACGGGTATGCAATGCGCAGTGTGGATCTGGCTGTGTCCACTCACCCACGGGAGACGGGCAGGCAAGGCGCAGTGTGGATCTGGCTGTGACCACACACCCACGGGAGACGGGCAGAGAGGGTGCTGTGTGGATCTAGCTATGTCCACTAACCCACGGCAGACGGGCAGGCAGGGCGCAGTGCGGATCTGGCTGTGTTAACTCACCCACGGCAGATGGGCAGGCAGGGCGCAGTGCGGATCTGGCTATGTCCACTGACCCACGGGAGACGGGCAGAGAGGGTGCTGTGTGGATCTGGCTATGTCCATTAACCCACGGCAGACGGGCAGGCAGGGCGTACTGTGGATCTGGCTTTGTCCACTCTCCCACGGCAGACGGGCAGGCAAGGCGCAGTGTGGATCTGGCTGTGTCCACTCACCCTCGGGATACGGGCCTAGAGGGTGCTGTGTGGATCTGGCTATGTACACTTACCCACGGCAGACGGGCAGGCAGGGAGCAGTGCGGATCTGGCTGAGTCCACTCACCCACGGCAGACGGTCAGGCAGGTCGCAGTGCGGATCTGGCGGTGTCCACTCACCCAAGGGAGACGGGCAGGCAGGGCGCAGTGCAGGTCTGGCTGTGTCCACTCTCCCACGGGAGACGGGCAGGCAGGGCGCAGTGCGGAACTGGCTGTGTCCACTCACACACGGCAGACGGGCAGGCAGGGCGCAGTGCGGATCTGGCTATGTCCACACACCCACGGCAGACGGGCAGTCAAGGCGCAGTGCGGATCTGGCTGTGTCCAATCACCCACGGGAGACGGGCACAGAGGGTGCTGTGTGGATCTGGCTATGTACACTGACCCACGGCAGACGGGCAGGCAGGGCGCAGTGCGGATCTGGCTGTGTCCACTCACCCACGGCAGAAGGTCATCCAGGGCGCAGTGCGGATCTAGCGGTGTCCACTCACCCACGGCAGCCGGTCAGGCAGGACGCAGTGCGGATCTGGCGGTGTCCACTCACCCACGGGAGACGGGCAGGCAGGGCGCAGTGCGGATCTGGCTATGTCCACTCTCCCACGGGAGATGGGCAGGCAGCGCGATGTGCGGATCTGGCTGTGTCCACTCACACACGGCAGACAGGCAGGTACGGCGCAGTGCGGATCTGGCTGTGTCCACTTACCCATGGGAGAGGGGCAGGCAATGCGCAGTGTGGATCTGGCTGTGTCCAATCACTCACGGGAGACGGGCAGAGAGGGTGCTGTGTGGATCTGGCTATGTCCACTGACCCACGGCAGACGGGCAGGCAGGGCGCAGTGCGGATCTGGCTGTGTCCAATCACCTACGGCAGACGGGCAGGCAGGGCGCAGTGCGGATCTGGTTGTGTGCACTCACACACGGGAGACGGGCAGGCAAGGCACTGTGTGGATTTGGCAGTGTCCACTCACGCACGGGAGACGGGCAGAGAGGGTGTTGTGTGGATCTGGCAATATCCACTGACCCACGGCAGACGGGCAGGCAGGGCGCAGTGCGGATCTGGCTGAGTCCACTCACCCATGGCAGACGGTCTGGCAGGGCGCAATGCGGATCTGGCTGTGTCCCCTCACCCACGGCAGACGGTCAGGCAGGGCGCAATCTGGATCTGGCTGTGTGCACTCACTCATGGGAGACGGGCAGGCAGGGCGCAGTGCGGATTTCGCTGTGTCTACTCACCCACTGGAGACGGGCAGGCAGGGCGCAGTGCGGATCTGGCTGTGTCCACTCACCCACGGGAGACGGGCAGGCAGGGCGCAGTGCGGATCTGGCTGTGTCCAATCACCCACGGCAGACGGGCAGGCAGGGCGCAGTGCGGATATGGCTGTGTCCACTCACCCACGGGAGACGGGCAGGTAAGGCACACTGTGGATCTGGCTGTGTCCACTCACCCACGGTAGACTGGCAGGCAGGGCGCAGTGTGGATCTGGCTGTGTCCACTCACCCACGGGAGACGGGTATGCAATGCGCAGTGTGGATCTGGCTGTGTCCACTCACCCACGGGAGACGGGCAGGCAAGGCGCAGTGTGTATCTGGCTGTGTCCACTCACCCACGGGAGACGGGCAGAGAGGGTGCTGTGTGGATCTGACTTTGGCCACTGACCCACGGCAGACGGGCAGGCAGGTCGCAGTGCGGATCTGGCTGTGTCCAGTCACCCACGGCAGACGGGCAGGCAGGGCGCAGTGCAGATCTGGCTGTGTCCACTCACCCACGGGAGACGGGCAGAGAGGGTGCTGTGTGGATCTAGCTATGTCCACTGACCCACGGCAGACGGGCAGGCAGGGAGCAGTGCGGATCTGGCTGTGTTAACTCACCCACGGCAGATGGGCAGGCAGGGCGCAGTGCAGATCTGGCTGTATCCACTCACCCACGGGAGACGGGCAGAGAGGGTGCTGTGTGGATCTAGCTATGTCCACTGACCCACGGCAGACGGGCAGGCAGGGCGCAGTGCGGATCTGGCTGTGTTAACTCACCCACGGCAGATGGGCAGGCAGGGCGCAGTGCGGATCTGGCTATGTCCACTGACCCACGGGAGACGGGCAGAGAGGGGGCTGTGTGGATCTGGCTAAGTCCATTAACCCACGGCAGACGGGCAGGCAGGGCGCACTGTGGATCTGGCTTTGTCCACTCTCCCACGGCAGACGGGCAGGCAAGGCGCAGTGTGGATCTGGCTGTGTCCACTCACCCACGGGATACGGGCCTAGAGGGTGCTGTGTGGATCTGGCTATGTACACTTACCCACGGCAGACGGGCAGGCAGGGAGCAGTGCGGATCTGGCTGTGTCCACTCACCCACGGCAGACGGTCAGGCAGGTCGCAGTGCGGATCTGGCGGTGTCCACTCACCCAAGGGAGACGGGCAGGCAGGGCGCAGTGCGGGTCTGGCTGTGTCCACTCTCCCACGGGAGACGGGCAGGCAGGGCGCAGTGCGGAACTGGCTGTGTCCACTCACACACGGCAGACGGGCAGGCAGGGCGCAGTGCGGATCTGGCTATGTCCACTCACCCACGGCAGACGGGCAGTCAAGGCGCAGTGCGGATCTGGCTGTGTCCAATCACCCACGGGAGACGGGCACAGAGGGTGCTGTGTGGATCTGGCTATGTACACTGACCCACGGCAGACGGGCAGGCAGGGCGCAGTGCGGATCTGGCTGTGTCCACTCACCCACGGCAGAAGGTCAGGCAGGGCGCTGTGCGGATCTGGCGGTATCCACTCACCCACGGCAGACGGTTAGGCAGGGCGCAGTGCGGATCTGGCGGTGTCCACTCACCCACGGGAGACGGGCAGGTAGGGCGCAGTGCGGATCTGGCTATGTCCACTCTCCCACGGGAGATGGGCAGGCAGCGCGCTGTGCGGATCTGGCTGTGTCCACTCACACACGGCAGACAGGCAGGTACGGCGCAGTGCGGATCTGGCTGTTTCCACTTACCCATGGGAGAGGGGCAGGCAAGGCGCAGTGTGGATCTGGCTGTGTCCACTCACCCACGGGAGACGGGCAGAGAGGGTGCTGTGTGGATCTGGCTATGTCCACTGACCCACGGCAGACGGGCAGGCAGGGCGCAGTGCGGATCTGGCTGTGTCCAATCACCTACGGCAGACGGGCAGGCAGGGCGCAGTGCGGATCTGGTTGTGTGCACTCACACACGGGAGACGGGCAGGCAAGGCACTGTGTGGATTTGGCAGTGTCTACTCACGCACGGTAGACGGGCAGAGAGGGTGTTGTGTGGATCTGGCAATATCCACTGACCCACGGCAGACGGGCAGGCAGGGCGCAGTGCGGATCTGGCTGAGTCCACTCACCCACGGCAGACGGTATGGCAGGGCGCAATGCGGATCTGGCTGTGTCCACTCACCCATGGCAGACGGGCAGGCAGGGCGCAGTACGGATCTGGCTGTGTCCACTCACCCACGGGAGACGGGCAGAGAGGGTGCTGTCCGGATCTGCCTATGTACACTGACCCACGGCAGACGGGCAAGCAGGGCGCAGTGTGTATCTGGCTGTGTCCACTCACCCACGTCAGACGGGCATAGAGGGTGCTGTGTGGATCTGGCTATGTCCACTGACCCACGGCAGATGGGCAGGCAGGGCCAGTGTGGATCAGGCTGTGTCCACTCACCCACGACAGACGGGCAGGCAGGGCGCAGTGCGGATCTGGCTGTGTCCACTAACCCACGGCAGACGGGCAGGCAGTGCGCAATGCGGATCTGGCTGTGTCCACTCACACATGGGAGACGGGCAGGCTTGGCGCGGTGTGGATCTGGCTGTGTCCACACTCCCACGGGAGACGGGCAGGCAAGGCGCACTGTGGATCTGGCTGTGCCACTCACCCACGGCAGACGGGCAGGCAGGGCGCAGTGCGGATCTGGCTGTTTCCACTCACCCACGGGAGACGGGCAGAGAGGGTGCTGTGTGGATCTAGCTATGTCCACTGACCCACGGCACACGGGCAGGCAGGGCGCAGTGCGGATCTTGCTGTGTCCCCTCACCCATGGCAGACGGTCAGGCAGGGTGCAGTGCGGAATTGGCTGTGTCCACTCACCCACGGGGGACAAGTAGGCAAGGCACAGTGTGGATCTGGCTGTGTCCACTCACCCACGGGAGACGGGCAGAGAGGGTCCTGTGAGGATCTGGCTATGTCCACTGACCCACGGCAGACTGCAAGCAGGGCGCAGGCGGATCTGGCTGTGTCCACTCACCCACGGCAGACGGGCAGGCAGGGCGCAGTGCGGATCTGGCTGTGTCCACTCACCCACGGGAGACGGGCAAGCAAGGCACAGTGTGGATCTGGCTGTGTCCACTCACCCACGGGAGACGGGCAGGCAGGGAGCAGTGCGGATCTGGCTGTGTCCACTCACCCACGGGAGACGGGCAGGCAGGGAGCAGTCGGATCTGGCTGTGTCCACTCACCCACAGGAGACGGGCAGGCAGGGCGCAGTGCGGATCTGGCTGTGTCCACTCACCCACGGGAGACGGGCAGAGAGGGTGCTGTGTGGATCTGGCTATGTCCACTGACCCACGGCAGACGGGCAGGCAGGGCGCAGTGCGGATCTGGCTGTGTCCAATCACCTACGGCAGACGGGCAGGCAGGGCGCAGTGCGGATCTGGTTGTGTGCACTCACACACGGGAGACGGGCAGGCAAGGCACTGTGTGGATTTGGCAGTGTCTACTCACGCACGGTAGACGGGCAGAGAGGGTGTTGTGTGGATCTGGCAATATCCACTGACCCACGGCAGACGGGCAGGCAGGGCGCAGTGCGGATCTGGCTGAGTCCACTCACCCACGGCAGACGGTATGGCAGGGCGCAATGCGGATCTGGCTGTGTCCACTCACCCATGGCAGACGGGCAGGCAGGGCGCAGTACGGATCTGGCTGTGTCCACTCACCCACGGGAGACGGGCAGAGAGGGTGCTGTCCGGATCTGCCTATGTACACTGACCCACGGCAGACGGGCAAGCAGGGCGCAGTGTGGATCTGGCTGTGTCCACTCACCCACGTCAGACGGGCATAGAGGGTGCTGTGTGGATCTGGCTATGTCCACTGACCCACGGCAGAAGGGCAGGCAGGGCCAGTGTGGATCTGGCTGTGTCCACTCACCCACGACAGACGGGCAGGCAGGGCGCAGTGCGGATCTGGCTGAGTCCACTAACCCACGGCAGACGGGCAGGCAGTGCGCAATGCGGATCTGGCTGTGTCCACTCACACATGGGAGACGGGCAGGCTTGGCGCGGTGTGGATCTGGCTGTGTCCACACTCCCACGGGAGACGGGCAGGCAAGGCGCACTGTGGATCTGGCTGTGTCCACTCACCCACGGCAGACGGGCAGGCAGGGCGCAGTGCGGATCTGGCTGTTTCCACTCACCCACGGGAGACGGGCAGAGAGGGTGCTGTGTGGATCTAGCTATGTCCACTGACCCACGGCACACGGGCAGGCAGGGCGCAGTGCGGATCTTGCTGTGTCCCCTCACCCATGGCAGACGGTCAGGCAGGGTGCAGTGCGGAATTGGCTGTGTCCACTCACCCACGGGGGACAAGTAGGCAAGGCACAGTGTGGATCTGGCTGTGTCCACTCACCCACGGGAGACGGGCAGAGAGGGTCCTGTGAGGATCTGGCTATGTCCACTGACCCACGGCAGACTGCAAGCAGGGCGCAGGCGGATCTGGCTGTGTCCACTCACCCACGGCAGATGGGCAGGCAGGGCGCAGTGCGGATCTGGCTGTGTCCACTCACCCACGGGAAACGGGCAAGCAAGGCACAGTGTGGATCTGGCTGTGTCCACTCACCCACGGGAGACGGGCAGGCAGGGAGCAGTGCGGATCTGGCTGTGTCCACTCACCCACGGGAGACGGGCAGGCAGGGAGCAGTCGGATCTGGCTGTGTCCACTCACCCACAGGAGACGGGCAGGCAGGGCGCAGTGCGGATCTGGCTGTGTCCAAACACCCACGGCAGACGGGCAGGCAGGGCGCACTGCGGATCTGGCTGTGTCCACTCACCCACGGGAGACGGGCAGGCAGGGCGCAGTGTGGATCTGGCTGTGTCCACTCACACCGTAGACGGGCAGAGAGGGTGCTGTGTGGATCTGGCTATGTACACTGACCCACGGCAGACGGCCAGGCAGAGCGCTGTGCGGATCTGGCTGTGTCCACTCACCCACGGCAGACGGTCAGGAAGGGTGCAGTGCGGATCTGGCTGTGTCCCCTCACCCACGGCAGACGGTAAGGCAGGGCGCAGTGCGGAATTGGCTATGTCCCCTCACCCACGGCAGACGGTCAGGCACGGCGCAGTGCGGAATTGGCTATGTCCACTCACCCACGGGAGACGGGCAGGCAGGGCGCAGTGCGGATCTGGCTGTGTCCACTCACCCAGGGGAGACGGGTAGGCAAAGCGCAGTGCGGATCTGGCTGTGTCCACTCACCCACGGCAGACGGTCAGGCAGGGCGCAGTGCGGATCTGGCTGTGTCCACTCACCCACGGCAGACGGTAAGGCAGGGCGCAGTGCGGAATTGGCTGTGTCCACTCACCCACGGGGGACAAGTAGTCAAGGCGCAGTGTGGATCTGGCTGTGTCCACTCACCCACGGGAGACGGGCAGAGAGGGTCCTGTGAGGATCTGCCTATATCCACTGACCCACGGCAGACGGGCAGGCAGGGCGCAGTGCGGATCTTCCTGTGTCCACTCACCCACGGTAGACGGGAAGGCAGGGCGCACAGCGGATCTGGCTGTGTCCACTCACACATGGCAGACGGGCAGGCATGGCGCAGTGTGGATCTGGCTGTGTCCACTCACCCACGGGAGACGGGCAGAGAGGGTGCTGTGTGGATCTGGCTATGTACACTGACCCACGGCCGACGGGCAGGCAGAGCGCAGTGCGGATCTGGCTGTGTCCAAATACCCACGGCTGACGGGCAGGCAGGGCGCACTGCGGATCTGGCTGTGTCCACTCACCCACGGCATACGGTCAGGCAGGACGCAGTGCGGATCTGGCTGTGTCCACTCACCCACGGGAGACGGGTAGGCAAGGCGCAGTGGGGATCTTGCTGTATCCACTCACCCACGAGAGACGGGCAGAGAGGGTGCTGTGTGGATCTGGCTATATCCACTGACCCACGGGCGACGGGCAGGCAGGGCGCAGTGCGGATCTGGCTGTGTCCACTCACCCACGGCAGGCGGTCAGGCAGGGCACGGTACGGACCTGGCTGTGTCCACTCACCCACGGCAGACGGGAAGGCAGGGAGCAGTGTGGATCTGGCTATGTCCTCTCACCCACGGCAGACGGTCAGGCAGGGCGCAGTGCGGATCTGGCTGTGTCCACTCACCCACAGCAGACGGGCAGGCAGGGCGCAGTGCATATATGGCTGTGTCCACTCACCCACGGGAGACGGGCAGGCAGGGCGCAGTGCGGATCTGGCTGTGTCTACTCACCCACGGCAGGCGGTCAGGCAGGGCGCAGTGCGGATCTGGCTGTGTCCACTCACCCACGGCATACGGGTAGGCAGGGCGCAGTGCGGATCTGGCTGTGTCCACTCGCCCACGGGAGACGGGCAGGCAGGGCGCAGTGTGGATCTGGCTGTGTCCACTCACCCACGGCAGGCGGTCAGGCAGGGCGCAGTGCGGATCTGTCTGTGTCCACTCACCCACGGCAGACGGTCAGGCAGGGCGCAGTGCGGATCTGGCTGTGTCCACTCACCAACGGCAGGCGGTCAGGCAGGGCGCAGTGTGGATCTGGCTGTGTCCACGCACCCACAGCAGGCGGTTAGCCAGGGCGCAGTGCGGATCTGGCTGTGTCCACTCACCCACGGCAGACGGGCAGGCAGGGCACACTGTGGATCTGGCTGTGTCCACTCACCCACGGCAGACGGTCAGGCAGGGCGCAGTGCGGATCTGGCTGTGTCCACTCACCCACGGCAGACGGTCAGGCAGGGCGCAGTGCGGATCTGGTGTGTCCTCTCGCCCACGGGAGACGGGCAGGCAGGGCGCAGTGCCGATCTGGCTGTGTCCACTCACCCACGGCAGGCGGTCAGGCAGGGCGCAGTGCGGATCTGGCTGTGTCCACTCACCCACGGCAGACGGTCAGGCAGGGCACAGTGCGGATCTGGCTGTGTCCACTCACCCATGGCAGGCGGTCAGGCAGGGCGCAGTGCGGATCTGGCTGTGTCCACGCACCCACAGCAGGCGGTCAGCCAGGGCGCAGTGCGGATCTGGCTGTGTCCACTCACCCACGGCAGGCGGTCAGGCAGGGCACAGTACGGATCTGGCTGTGTCCACTCACCCACGGCAGACGGGCAGGCAGGGCACAGTACGGATCTGGCTGTGTCCACTCACCCACGGCAGGCGGTCAGGCAGGGTGCAGTGCGGATCTGGCTGTGTCCACTCACCCACGGGAGACGGGCAAGCAGGGCGCAGTGCGGATCTGGCTGTGTCCACTCACCCACGGGAGTTGGGCAGGCAGGGCGCAGTGCAGATCTGGCTATGTCCACTCACCCACGGGAGACGGGCAGGCAGGGCGCAGTGCGTATCTGGCTGTGTCCACTCTCCCACGGGAGACGGGCAGGCAGGGCGCAGTGCGGATCTGGCCGTGTCCACTCACCCACGGGAGACCGGCAGGCAGGGCGCAGTGCGGATCTGGCTGTGTCCACTCACCCACGGGAGACGGGCAGGCAGGGCGCAGTGCGGATCCGGCTGTGTCCACTCACCCACGGGAGATGGGCAGAGACGGTGCTGTGTGGATCTGGCTATGTCCACTGACCCACGGCAGACGGGCAGGCAGGGCGCAGTACGGATCTGGCTGTGTCCACTCACCCACGGCAGGCGGTCAGGCAGGGCGCAGTGCGGATCTGGCCGTGTCCACTCACCCACAGCAGGCGGTCAGGCAGGGCGTAGTGCGGATCTGGCTGTGTCCACTCACCCACGGCAGGCGGTCAGGCAGGGTGCTGTGCGGATCTGGCTATGTCCACGCACCCACAGCAGGCAGTCAGCCAGGGCGCAGTGCGGATCTGGCTGTGTCCAGTCACCCACGGCAGACGGTCAGGCAGGGTGCAGTACGGATCTGGCTGTGTCCACTCACTTACGGCAGACGGGCAGGCAGGGCGCAGTGTGGACCTGGCTGTGTCCACTCACCCACGGCAGACGGTCAGGCAGGGCGCAGTTCGGATCTGGCTGTGTCCACTCACCCACCGCAGACGGGCAGGCAGGGCGCAGTGCAGATCTGGCTGTGTCCACTCGCCCACGGGAGACGGGCAGGCAGGGCGCAGTGCGGATCTGGCTGTGTCCACTCACCCACGGCAGGCGGTCAGGCAGGGCGCAGTGCGGATATGGCTGTGTCCACTCACCCACGGCAGACGGTCAGGCAGTGCGCAGTGCGGATCTGGCTGTGTCCACTCACCCACGGGAGACGGGCAGGCAGGGCGCAGTGCGGTTCTGGCTGTGTCCACTCACCCACGGGAGACGGGTAGTCAAGGCGCAGTGCGGATCTGGCTGTGTCCACTCACCCACTGGAGACGGGCAGAGAGGGTGCTGTGTGGATCTGGCTATGTCCACTGACCCACGGCAGATGGGCAGGCAGGGCGCAGTACGGATCTGGCTGTGTCCACTCACCCACGGCAGGCGGTCAGGCAGGGTGCAGTGCGGATCTGGCTGTGTCCACTCACCCACGGGAGACGGGCAGGCAGGGCGCAGTGCGGATCTGGCTGTGTCCACTCCCCCACGGCAGACGGGCAGGCAGGGCGCAGTGCGGATCTGGCTGTGTCCACTCGCCCACGGCAGACGGGCAGGCAGGGCGCAGTGCGGATCTGGCTGTGTCCACTCGCCCACGAGAGACGGGCAGGCAGGGCGCAGTGCGGATCCGGCTGTGTCCACTCGCCCACGGGAGACGGGCAGGCAGGGCGCAGTGCGGATCCGGCTGTGTCCACTCGCCCACGGCAGGCGGTCAGGCAGGGCGCAGTGCGGATCTGGCTGTGTCCACTCACCCACGGGAGACGGGCAGGCAAGGCGCAGTGTGGATCTGTCTGTGTCCACTCACCCACGGGAGACGGGCAAGAGGGCGCAGTGCAGATCTGGCTGTGTCCACTCACCCATGGGAGACGGGCAGGCAGGGCACATTGCGGATCTGGCTGTGTCCACTCACCCAAGGGAGACGGGCTAGCAAGGCGCAGTGTGGATCTGGCTGTGTCCACTCACCCACGGGAGACGGGCAGAGAGGGTGCAGTGTGGTCTGGCTATGTCCACTGACCCACGGCAGACGGGCATGCAGGGCGCATGCAGATCTGGCTGTGTCCCCTAACTCACGGCAGACGGTCAGGCAGGGCGCAATGCGAATTGGCTGTGTCCACTCACCCACGTGAGACGGGTAGGCAAGGCGCAGTGTGGATCTGTCAGTGTCCACTCACCCACGGGAAACGGGCAGAGAGGGTCCTGTGTGGATCTGGCTATGTCCACTCACCCACGGCAGACGGGCAGGCAGGGCGCAGTGCGGATCTGGCTGTGTCCACTCACCCACGGCAGACGGGCAGGCAGGGCGCAGTGCGGATCTGGCTGTGTCCACTCACCCACGGGAGACGGGCAGGCAAGGCGCAGTGTGGATCTGGCTGTGTCCACTCACCCACGGGAGACGGGCAGAGAGGGCGCTGTGTGGATCTGGCTATGTCCACTGACCCACGGCAGACGGGCAGGCAGGGCACAGTGCGGATCTGGCTGTGTCCACTCACCCACGGCAGAGGGTCAGGCAGGGCGCAGAGCAGATCTGGCTGTGTCCACTCACCCACGGGAGATGGGCAGGCAAGGCGCAG
Organism: Microcebus murinus; assembly: GCF_040939455.1. Classification (NCBI taxonomy): domain Eukaryota; kingdom Metazoa; phylum Chordata; class Mammalia; order Primates; family Cheirogaleidae; genus Microcebus; species Microcebus murinus. The sequence continues at coordinate 29,543,150 of NC_134125.1, read as the reverse complement.
TGCGGATCTAGCTGTGTCCACTCACCCACGGGAGACGGGCAGGCAGAACGTAGTGCGGATCTGGCTGTGTCCACTCACCCACGGGAGACGGGCAGGCAAGGCGCAGTGTGGATCTGGCTGTGTCCACTCACCCACAAGAGACGGACAGAGAGAGTGCTGTGTGGATCTGGCTATGTCCACTGACCCACTGCAGACGGGCAGGCAGGGCGCAGTGCGGATCTGGCTGTGCCCCCTCACCCATAGCAGACGGTCAGGCAGGGCGCAGTGCGGATCTGGCTGTGTCCACTCACCCACGGGAGACGGGCAGGCAGGGCGCAGTGCGGATCTGGATGTGTCCACTCACCCACGGGATATGGGCAGAGAGGGTGCTGTGTGGATCTGGCTATGTCCACTGACCCACGGCAGACGGGCAGGCAGGGCGCAGTGCGGATCTGGCTGTGTCCACTAACCCACGAGAGACGGTCAGGGAGGGCGCAGTGCCGATCTGGCTGTGTGCACTCACCCACGGGAGACGGGCAGGCAAGGTGCAGTGTGGATCTGGCTGTGTCCACTCACCCACAAGAGACGGACAGAGAGGGTGCTGTGTGGATCTGGCTATGTCCACTGACCAACGGCAGACGGGCAGGCAGGGCGCAGTGCGGATGTGGCTGTGCCCCCTCACCCACAGCAGACGGTCAGGCAGGGCGTAGTGCGGATCTGGCTGTGTGCACTCAACCACGGGAGACGGGCAGGCAGGGCGCAGTGCAGATCTGGCGGTGTCCACTCACCCACGGCAGACGGGCAGGCAGGGCGCAGTGCATATCTGGCTGTGTCGACTCACCCACGGCAGACGAGCAGGCAGAGCGCAGTGCGTATTTGGCTGTGTCCATTCACCCACGGGAGACGGGCAGAGAGGGTGCTGTGGGGATCTGGCTATGTGAACTGACCCACGGCAGACGGGCAGGCAGGGCGCAGTGCGGATCTGGCTGTGTCCAATCACCCACGGCAGACGAGCAGGCAGGGCGCAGTGCGTATCTGGCTGTGTCCACTCAACCACGGGAGACGGGCAGGCAGGGCGCAGTGCGGAACTGGCTGTGTCCACTCACCCACGGGAGACGGGCAGGCAAGGCGCAGTGTGGATCTGGCTGTGTCCACTCCCCCACGGGAGACGGGCAGAAAGGGCGCTGTGTGGATCTGGCTATGTCCACTGACCCACAGAAGACGGGCAGGCAGGGTGCAGTGCGAATCTGGCTGTGTCCACTCACTAACGGCAGACGGTCAGGCAGGGCACCGTGCGGATCTGGCTGTGTCCACTCACCCACGGGAGACCCGTAGGCAAGGCGCAGTGTGGATCTGGCTGTGTGCACTAAACCACGGGAGATGGGCAGGCAGGGCGCAGTGCAATCTGGCGGTGTCCACTCACCCACGGCAGACGGGCAGGCAGGGCGCAGTGCATATCTGGCTGTGTCGACTCACCCACGGCAGACGGGCAGGCAGGGCGCAGTGCGGATCTGGCTGTGTCCACTCACCCACGGCTGACGGTCAGGCAGGGCGCAGTGGGGATCTGGCGGTGTCCACTCACCCACGGCAGACGGGCAGGCAGGGCGCAGTGCGGATCTGGCTGTGTCCACTCACCCACGGGAGACGGGCAGGCAAGGCGCAGTGTGGATCTGGCTGTGTCCACTCACCCACAAGAGACGGACAGAGAGAGTGCTGTGTGGATCTGGCTATGTCCACTGACCCACGGCAGACGGGCAGGCAGGGCGCAGTGCGGATCTGGCTGTGCCCCCTCACCCATAGCAGACGGTCAGGCAGGGCGCAGTGCGGATCTGGCTGTGTCCACTCACCCACGGGAGACGGGCAGGCAGGGCGCAGTGCGGATCTGGATGTGTCCACTCACCCACGGGATATGGGCAGAGAGGGTGCTGTGTGGATCTGGCTATGTCCACTGACCCACGGCAGACGGGCAGGCAGGGCGCAGTGCGGATCTGGCTGTGTCCACTAACCCACGAGAGACGGTCAGGGAGGGTGCAGTGCCGATCTGGCTGTGTGCACTCACCCACGGGAGACGGGCAGGCAAGGTGCAGTGTGGATCTGGCTGTGTCCACTCACCCACAAGAGACGGACAGAGAGGGTGCTGTGTGGATCTGGCTATGTCCACTGACCAACGGCAGACGGGCAGGCAGGGCGCAGTGCGGATCTGGCTGTGTGCACTCAACCACGGGAGACGGGCAGGCAGGGCGCAGTGCAGATCTGGCGGTGTCCACTCACCCACGGCAGACGGGCAGGCAGGGCGCAGTGCATATCTGGCTGTGTCGACTCACCCACGGCAGACGAGCAGGCAGAGCGCAGTGCGTATTTGGCTGTGTCCATTCACCCACGGGAGACGGGCAGAGAGGGTGCTGTGGGGATCTGGCTATGTGAACTGACCCACGGCAGACGGGCAGGCAGGGCGCAGTGCGGATCTGGCTGTGTCCAATCACCCACGGCAGACGAGCAGGCAGGGCGCAGTGCGTATCTGGCTGTGTCCACTCAACCACGGGAGACGGGCAGGCAGGGCGCAGTGCGGAACTGGCTGTGTCCACTCACCCACGGGAGACGGGCAGGCAAGGCGCAGTGTGGATCTGGCTGTGTCCACTCCCCCACGGGAGACGGGCAGAAAGGGCGCTGTGTGGATCTGGCTATGTCCACTGACCCACAGAAGACGGGCAGGCAGGGTGCAGTGCGAATCTGGCTGTGTCCACTCACTAACGGCAGACGGTCAGGCAGGGCACCGTGCGGATCTGGCTGTGTCCACTCACCCACGGGAGACCCGTAGGCAAGGCGCAGTGTGGATCTGGCTGTGTGCACTAAACCACGGGAGATGGGCAGGCAGGGCGCAGTGCAATCTGGCGGTGTCCACTCACCCACGGCAGACGGGCAGGCAGGGCGCAGTGCATATCTGGCTGTGTCGACTCACCCACGGCAGACGGGCAGGCAGGGCGCAGTGCGGATCTGGCTGTGTCCACTCACCCACGGCTGACGGTCAGGCAGGGCGCAGTGGGGATCTGGCGGTGTCCACTCACCCACGGCAGACGGGCAGGCAGGGCGCAGTGCGGATCTGGCTGTGTCCACTCACCCACGGGAGACGGGCAGGTAAGGCGCACTGTGGATCTGGCTGTGTCCACTCACCCACGGTAGACTGGCAGGCAGGGCGCAGTGTGGATCTGGCTGTGTCCACTCACCCACGGGAGACGGGTATGCAATGCGCAGTGTGGATCTGGCTGTGTCCACTCACCCACGGGAGAAGGGCAGGCAAGGCGCAGTGTGTATCTGGCTGTGTCCACTCACCCACGGGAGACGGGCAGAGAGGGTGCTGTGTGGATCTGACTTTGGCCACTGACCCACGGCAGACGGGCAGGCAGGTCGCAGTGCGGATCTGGCTGTGTCCAGTCACCCACGGCAGACGGGCAGGCAGGGCGCAGTGCGGATCTGGCTATGTCCACTGACCCACGGGAGACGGGCAGAGAGGGTGCTGTGTGGATCTGGCTATGTCCATTAACCCACGGCAGACGGGCAGGCAGGGCGCACTGTGGATCTGGCTTTGTCCACTCTCCCACGGCAGACGGGCAGGCAAGGCGCAGTGTGGATCTGGCTGTGTCCACTCACCCACGGGATACGGGCCTAGAGGGCGCAGTGCGGATCTGGCTGTGTCCACTCACCCACGGCAGACGGGCAGGCAGGGCGCAGTGCGGATCTGGCTGTGTCAATTCGCCCACGGGAGACGGGCAGGCAGGGCGCAGTGCGTATCTGGCTGTGTCCACTCACCCACGGCAGGCGGTCAGGCAGGGGGCAGTGCAGATCTGGCTGTTTCCACTCACCCACGGCAGACGGTCAGCCAGGGCGCAGTGCGGATCTGGCTATGTCCACTCACCCACGGCAGATGGTCAGGCAGGGCGCAGTGCGGATCTGGCTGTGTCCACTCACCCACGGCAGACGGGCAGGCAGGGCGCAGTGCGGATCTGGCTGTGTCCACTCGCCCACGGGAGACGGGCAGGCAGGGCGCAGTGCGGATCTGGCTGTGTCCACTCGCCCACGGGAGACGGGCAGAGAGGGTGATGTGTGGATATGGCTATGTCCTCTGACCCACGGCAGACGGGCAGGCAGGGCGCAGTGCGGATCTGGCTGTGTCCACTCACCCACGGCAGACGGTCAGACAGGGTGCAGTGCGGATCTGGCTGTGTCCACTCACCCACGGGAGACGGGCAGGCAGGGCGCACTGCGGATCTTGCTGTGTCCACTCACCCACGTGAGAGGGGCAGGCAAGGCTCAGTGCGGATCTGGCTGTGTCCACTCACCCACGGGAGACGGGCAGGCAGGGCGCAGTGCGGATCTGGTTGCGTCCACTCACCCACGTGAGACGGGCAGGCAAGGCTCAGTGCGGATCTGGCTGTGTCCACTCACCCACGGCAGACGGTCAGACAGGGTGCAGTGCGGATCTGGCTGTGTCCACTAACCCACGGGAGACGGGCAGGCAGGGCGCAGTGCGGATCTGGCTGAGTCCACTCACCCACGGGAGACGGGCAGGCAGGGCACAGTGCGGATCTGGCTGTGTCCACTCACCCACGGCAGACTGTCAGACAGGGTGCAGTGCGGATCTGGCTGTGTCCACTCACCCACGGGAGACGGGCAGGCAGGGTGCAGTGCGGATCTGGCTGTGTCCACTCACCCACGTGAGACGGGCAGGCAAGGCTCAGTGCGGATCTGGCTGTGTCCACTCACCCACGGGAGACGGGCAGGCAGGGCGCAGTGCGGATCTGGCTGTGTCCACTCACCCACGGGAGGCGGGCAGGCAAGGCTCAGTGCGGATCTGGCTGTGTCCACTCATTCATGGGAGACGGGCAGGCAGGGCGCAGTGCGGATCTGGCTGTGTCCACTCACCCACGGCAGACGGTCAGGCAGGGCGCAGCGCGGATCTGGCTGTGTCCACTCACCCACGGCAGACGGTCAGGCAGGGCGCAGTGCGGATCTGGCTGTGTCCACTCACCCACGGCAGATGGGCAGGCAGGGCGCAGTGTGGATCTGGCTGTGTCCACTCACCCACGGCAGATGGTCAGGCAGGGCGCAGGGCGGATCTGGCTGTGTCCACTCACCCACGGCAGACGGGCAGGCAGGGCGCAGTGCGGATCTGGCTGTGTCCACTCGCCCACGGGAGACGGGCAGGCAGGGCGCAGTGCGTATCTGGCTGTGTCGACTCACCCACGGCAGGCGGTCAGGCTGGGCGCAGTGCGGATCTGGCTGTGTCCACTCACCAACAGCAGACTGTCAGGCAGGGCGCAGTGCGGATCTGGCTGTGTCCACACACCCACGGCAGACGGTCAGGCAGGGCGCAGTGCGGATCTGGCTGTGTCCACTCGCCCACGGCAGACGGGCAGGCAGGGCGCAGTGCGGATCTGGCTGTGTCCACTCACTCACGGCAGACGGTCAGGCAGGGCGCAGTGCGGATCTGGCTGTGTCAACTCACCCACGGCAGACGGGCAGGCAGGGCGCAATGCGGATCTGGATGTGTCCACTCGCCCACGGGAGACGGGCAGGCAGGGCGCAGTGCGTATCTGGCTGTGTCCTCTCACCCACGGCAGGCGGTCAGGCAGGGCGCAGTGCGGATCTGGCAGTGTCCACGCACCCACGGCAGTCGGTCGGGCAGGGCGCAGTGCGGATCTGGCTGTGTCCACTCGCCCACGGCAGGCGGTCAGGCAGGGCGCAGTGCGGATCTGGCTGTGTCCACTCACCCACGGCAGACGGTCAGGCAGGGCGCAGTGCGGATCTGGCTGTGTCCACTCACCCACGGCAGACGGGCAGGCAGGGCGCAGTGCGGATCTGGCTGTGTCAATTCGCCCACGGGAGACGGGCAGGCAGGGCGCAGTACGTATGTGGCTGTGTCCACTCACCCACGGCAGGCGGTCAGGCAGGGCGCAGTGCGGATCTGGCTGTGTCCACTCACCCACGGCAGACGGTCAGGCAGGGCGCAGTGCGGATCTGGCTGAGTCCACTCGCCCACGGCAGACGGGCAGGCAGGGCGCAGTGCGGATCTGGCTGTGTCCACTCGCCCACGGCAGACGGGCAGGCAGGGCGCAGTGCGGATCTGGCTGTGTCCACTCGCCCACGGGAGACGGGCAGGCAGGGCGCAGTGCGGATCCGGCTGTGTCCACTCGCCCACGGGAGACGGGCAGGCAGGGCGCAGTGCGGATCCGGCTGTGTCCACTCGCCCACGGCAGGCGGTCAGGCAGGGCGCAGTGCGGATCTGGCTGTGTCCACTCACCCACGGGAGACGGGCAGGCAAGGCGCAGTGTGGATCTGTCTGTGTCCACTCACCCACGGGAGACGGGCAAGAGGGCGAAGTGCGGATCTGGCTGTGTCCACTCACCCATGGGAGACGGGCAGGCAGGGCACATTGCGGATCTGGCTGTGTCCACTCACCCAAGGGAGACGGGCTAGCAAGGCGCAGTGTGGATCTGGCTGTGTCCACTCACCCACGGGAGACGGGCAGAGAGGGTGCAGTGTGGTCTGGCTATGTCCACTGACCCACGGCAGACGGGCATGCAGGGCGCATGCAGATCTGGCTGTGACCCCTAACTCACGGCAGACGGTCAGGCAGGGCGCAATGCGAATTGGCTGTGTCCACTCACCCACGTGAGACGGGTAGGCAAGGCGCAGTGTGGATCTGGCAGTGTCCACTCACCCACGGGAAACGGGCAGAGAGGGTCCTGTGTGGATCTGGCTATGTCCACTCACCCACGGCAGACGGGCAGGCAGGGCGCAGTGCGGATCTGGCTGTGTCCACTCACCCACGGCAGACGGGCAGGCAGGGCGCAGTGCGGATCTGGCTGTGTCCACTCACCCACGGGAGACGGGCAGGCAAGGCGCAGTGTGGATCTGGCTGTGTCCACTCACCCACGGGAGACGGGCAGAGAGGGCGCTGTGTGGATCTGGCTATGTCCACTGACCCACGGCAGACGGGCAGGCAGGGCACAGTGCGGATCTGGCTGTGTCCACTCACCCACGGCAGAGGGTCAGGCAGGGCGCAGAGCGGATCTGGCTGTGTCCACTCACCCACGGGAGATGGGCAGGCAAGGCGCAGTGCGGATCTAGCTGTGTCCACTCACCCACGGGAGACGGGCAGGCAGAACGTAGTGCGGATCTGGCTGTGTCCACTCACCCACGGGAGACGGGCAGGCAAGGCGCAGTGTGGATCTGGCTGTGTCCACTCACCCACAAGAGACGGACAGAGAGAGTGCTGTGTGGATCTGGCTATGTCCACTGACCCACGGCAGACGGGCAGGCAGGGCGCAGTGCGGATCAGGCTGTGCCCCCTCACCCATAGCAGACGGTCTGGCAGGGCGCAGTGCGGATCTGGCTGTGTCCACTCACCCACGGGAGACGGGCAGGCAGGGCGCAGTGCGGATCTGGATGTGTCCACTCACCCACGGGATATGGGCAGAGAGGGTGCTGTGTGGATCTGGCTATGTCCACTGACCCACGGCAGACGGGCAGGCAGGGCGCAGTGCGGATCTGGCTGTGTCCACTAACCCACGAGAGACGGTCAGGGAGGGCGCAGTGCCGATCTGGCTGTGTGCACTCACCCACGGGAGACGGGCAGGCAAGGTGCAGTGTGGATCTGGCTGTGTCCACTCACCCACAAGAGACGGACAGAGAGGGTGCTGTGTGGATCTGGCTATGTCCACTAACCCACGGCAGACGGGCAGGCAGGGCGCAGTGCGGATCTGGCTGTGTCCACTAACCCACGAGAGACGGTCAGGGAGGGCGCAGTGCCGATCTGGCTGTGTGCACTCACCCACGGGAGACGGGCAGGCAAGGTGCAGTGTGGATCTGGCTGTGTCCTCTCACCCACGGGAGAAGGGCAGAGAGGGTGCTGTGTGGATCTGGCTATGTGAACTGACCCACGGCAGACGGGCAGGCAGGGCGCAGTGCGGATCTGGCTGTGTCCAATCACCCACGGCAGACGAGCAGGCAGGGCGCAGTGCGGATCTGGCTGTGTCCACTCAACCATGGGAGACGGGCAGGCAGGGCGCAGTGCGGATCTGGCTGTGTCCACTCACCCACGGGAGACGGGCAGGCAAGGCGCAGTGTGGATCTGGCTGTGTCCACTCCCCCACGGGAGACGGGCAGAAAGGGCGCTGTGTGGATCTGGCTATGTCCACTGACCCACGGAAGACGGGCAGGCAGGGTGCAGTGCGTATCTGGCTGTGTCCACTCACTAACGGCAGACGGTCAGGCAGGGCGCCTTGCGGATCTGGCTGTGTCCACTCACCAACGGGAGACGGGCAGGCAGGGCACAGTGCGGATATGGCTGTTTCCACTCACTCACGGGAGACGGGCAGGCAAGGCGCAGTGTGGATCTGGCTGTGTCCACTCACCCACGGGAGACGGGCAGAGAGGGTGCTGTGTGGATCTGGCTATGTCCACTGACCCCCGGCAGACTGGCAGGAAGGGCGCAGTGCGGATCTGGCTGTGTCCACTGACCCATGGGAGACGGGCATGCAATGCGCAGTGTGGATCTGACTGTGTCCACTCACCCGCGGGAGACGGGCAGAGAGGGTGCTGTTTGGATCTGGTTATATACACTGACCCACGGCAGACGGGCAGGCAGGGCCGTGTGAGGATCTGGCTGTGTCTACTCATCCACGGGAGACGGGCAGGCAGGGAGCAGTGCGGATCTGGCTGTGTCCACTCACCCACGGGAGACGGGCAGGCAAGGCGCAGTGTGGATCTGTCTGTGTCCACTCACCCACGGGAGACGGGCAGAGAGGGTGCTGTGTGGATCTGGCTATGTCCACTGACCCACGGCAGACAGGTAGGCAGGGTGCAGTGTGGACCTGGCTGTGTCCACTCACCCATGGGAGACGGGCCAGCAAGGTGCACTGAGGATCTTGCTGTGACCACTCACCCACGGGAGACGGGCAGAGAGGGTGCCGTGTGGATCTGGCTATGTCCACTCACCCACGGGAGACGGGCAGGCAGGGCGCAGTGCGAATTAGGCTGTGTCCCCTCACCCACGGCAGACGGTCAGGCAGGGCGCAGTGCGGAATTGGCTATGTCCACTCACCCACGGGAGACGGGCAGGCAGGGCGCAGTGCGGATCTGGCTGTGTCCACTCACCCACGGGAGACGGGCAGGCAAAGCGCAGTGTGGATCTGACTGTGTCCACTCACCCACTGGAGACGGGCAGGCACGGCGCAGTGCGGAATTGGCTATGTCCACTCACCCACTGGAGACGGGCAGGCAGGGCGCAGTGCGGATCTGGCTGTGTCCACTCACCCACGGGAGACGGGCAGGCAGGGCGCAGTGTGGATCTGGCTGTGTCCACTCACCCACGGCAGACGGGCAGGCAGGGCGCAGTGCAGATCTGGCTTTGTCCACTCACCCAGGGGAGACAGGTAGGCAAAGGGCAGTGTGGATCTGGCTGTGTCCACTCACCCAGGGGGTACGAGCAGAGAGTGTGCCGTGTGGATTTGGCTATGTCCACTGACCCACGGCAGACGGGCAGGCAGAGCGCAGTGCGGATCTGGCTGTGTCCACTCACCCACGAGAGACGGGCAGGCAGGGCGCAGTGCGAATTAGGCTGTGTCCCCTCACCCACGGCAGACGGTAAGGCAGGGCGCAGTGCGGAATTGGCTATGTCCCCTCACTCACGGCAGACGGTCAGGCACGGCGCAGTGCGGAATTGGCTATGTCCACTCACCCACGGGAGACGGGCAGGCAGGGCGCAGTGCGGATCTGGCTGTGTCCACTCACCCAGGGGAGACGGGTAGGCAAAGCGCAGTGCGGATCTGGCTGTGTCCACTCACCCACGGCAGACGGTCAGGCAGGGCGCAGTGCGGATCTGGCTGTGTCCACTCACCCACGGCAGACGGTAAGGCAGGGCGCAGTGCGGAATTGGCTGTGTCCACTCACCCACGGGGGACAAGTAGTCAAGGCGCAGTGTGGATCTGGCTGTGTCCACTCACCCACGGGAGACGGGCAGAGAGGGTCCTGTGAGGATCTGCCTATATCCACTGACCCACAGCAGACGGGCAGGCAGGGCGCAGTGCGGATCTTCCTGTGTCCACTCACCCACGGTAGACGGGAAGGCAGGGCGCACAGCGGATCTGGCTGTGTCCACTCACACATGGCAGACGGGCAGGCATGGCGCAGTGTGGATCTGGCTGTGTCCACTCACCCACGGGAGACGGGCAGAGAGGGTGCTGTGTGGATCTGGCTATGTACACTGACCCACGGCCGACGGGCAGGCAGAGCGCAGTGCGGATCTGGCTGTGTCCAAATACCCACGGCTGACGGGCAGGCAGGGCGCACTGCGGATCTGGCTGTGTCCACTCACCCACGGCATACGGTCAGGCAGGGCGCAGTGCGGATCTGGCTGTGTCCACTCACCCACGGGAGACGGGTAGGCAAGGCGCAGTGGGGATCTGGCTGTATCCACTCACCCACGAGAGACGGGCAGAGAGGGTGCTGTGTGGATCTGGCTATATCCACTGACCCACGGGCGACGGGCAGGCAGGGCGCAGTGCGGATCTGGCTGTGTCCACTCACCCACGGCAGGCGGTCAGGCAGGGCGCGGTACGGACCTGGCTGTGTCCACTCACCCACGGCAGACGGGAAGGCAGGGCGCAGTGTGGATCTCGCTATGTCCTCTCACCCACGGCAGACGGTCAGGCAGGGCGCAGTGCGGATCTGGCTGTGTCCACTCACCCACAGCAGACGGGCAGGCAGGGCGCAGTGCATATATGGCTGTGTCCACTCACCCACGGGAGACGGGCAGGCAGGGCGCAGTGCGGATCTGGCTGTGTCTACTCACCCACGGCAGGCGGTCAGGCAGGGCGCAGTGCGGATCTGGCTGTGTCCACTCACCCACGGCAGGCGGTCAGGCAGAGCGCAGTGTGGATCCGGCTGTGTCCACGCACCCACAGCAGGCGGTCAGCCAGGGCGCAGTGCGGATCTGGCTGTGTCCACTCACCCACGGCAGGTGGTCAGGCAGGGCGTAGTGTGGATCTGTCTGTGTCCACTCACCCACGGCAGACTGGCAGGCAGGGCGCAGTGTGGATCTGGCTGTGTCCACTCACCCACGGCAGACGGTCAGGCAGGGCGCAGTGCGGTTCTGGCTGTGTCCACTCACCCACGGCATACGGGTAGGCAGGGCGCAGTGCGGATCTGGCTGTGTCCACTCGCCCACGGGAGACGGGCAGGCAGGGCGCAGTGTGGATCTGGCTGTGTCCACTCACCCACGGCAGGCGGTCAGGCAGGGCGCAGTGCGGATCTGTCTGTGTCCACTCACCCACGGCAGACGGTCAGGCAGGGCGCAGTGCGGATCTGGCTGTGTCCACTCACCAACGGCAGGCGGTCAGGCAAGGCGCAGTGTGGATCTGGCTGTGTCCACGCACCCACAGCAGGCGGTTAGCCAGGGCGCAGTGCGGATCTGGCTGTGTCCACTCACCCACGGCAGACGGGCAGGCAGGGCACAGTGTGGATCTGGCTGTGTCCACTCACCCACGGCAGACGGTCAGGCAGGGCGCAGTGCGGATCTGGCTGTGTCCACTCACCCACGGCAGACGGTCAGGCAGGGCGCAGTGCGGATCTGGTGTGTCCTCTCGCCCACGGGAGACGGGCAGGCAGGGCGCAGTGCCGATCTGGCTGTGTCCACTCACCCACGGCAGGCGGTCAGGCAGGGCGCAGTGCGGATCTGGCTGTGTCCACTCACCCACGGCAGACGGTCAGGCAGGGCACAGTGCGGATCTGGCTGTGTCCACTCACCCATGGCAGGCGGTCAGGCAGGGCGCAGTGCGGATCTGGCTGTGTCCACGCACCCACAGCAGGCGGTCAGCCAGGGCGCAGTGCGGATCTGGCTGTTTCCACTCACCCACGGCAGGCGGTCAGGCAGGGCACAGTACGGATCTGGCTGTGTCCACTCACCCACGGCAGACGGGCAGGCAGGGCACAGTACGGATCTGGCTGTGTCCACTCACCCACGGCAGGCGGTCAGGCAGGGTGCAGTGCGGATCTGGCTGTGTCCACTCACCCACGGGAGACGGGCAGGCAGGGCGCAGTGCGGATCTGGCTGTGTCCACTCACCCACGGGAGACGGGCAGGCAGGGCGCAGTGTGGATCTGGCTGTGTCCACTCACCCACGGCAGACGGGCAGGCAGGGCACAGTGCAGATCTGGCTTTGTCCACTCACCCAGGGGAGACAGGTAGGCAAAGGGCAGTGTGGATCTGGCTGTGTCCACTCACCCAGGGGGTACGAGCAGAGAGTGTGCCGTGTGGATTTGGCTATGTCCACTGACCCACGGCAGACGGGCAGGCAGAGCGCAGTGCGGATCTGGCTGTGTCCACTCACCCACGAGAGACGGGCAGGCAGGGCGCAGTGCGAATTAGGCTGTGTCCCCTCACCCACGGCAGACGGTAAGGCAGGGCGCAGTGCGGAATTGGCTATGTCCCCTCACTCACGGCAGACGGTCAGGCACGGCGCAGTGCGGAATTGGCTATGTCCACTCACCCACGGGAGACGGGCAGGCAGGGCGCAGTGCGGATCTGGCTGTGTCCACTCACCCAGGGGAGACGGGTAGGCAAAGCGCAGTGCGGATCTGGCTGTGTCCACTCACCCACGGCAGACGGTCAGGCAGGGCGCAGTGCGGATCTGGCTGTGTCCACTCACCCACGGCAGACGGTAAGGCAGGGCGCAGTGCGGAATTGGCTGTGTCCACTCACCCACGGGGGACAAGTAGTCAAGGCGCAGTGTGGATCTGGCTGTGTCCACTCACCCACGGGAGACGGGCAGAGAGGGTCCTGTGAGGATCTGCCTATATCCACTGACCCACAGCAGACGGGCAGGCAGGGCGCAGTGCGGATCTTCCTGTGTCCACTCACCCACGGTAGACGGGAAGGCAGGGCGCACAGCGGATCTGGCTGTGTCCACTCACACATGGCAGACGGGCAGGCATGGCGCAGTGTGGATCTGGCTGTGTCCACTCACCCACGGGAGACGGGCAGAGAGGGTGCTGTGTGGATCTGGCTATGTACACTGACCCACGGCCGACGGGCAGGCAGAGCGCAGTGCGGATCTGGCTGTGTCCAAATACCCACGGCTGACGGGCAGGCAGGGCGCACTGCGGATCTGGCTGTGTCCACTCACCCACGGCATACGGTCAGGCAGGGCGCAGTGCGGATCTGGCTGTGTCCACTCACCCACGGGAGACGGGTAGGCAAGGCGCAGTGGGGATCTGGCTGTATCCACTCACCCACGAGAGACGGGCAGAGAGGGTGCTGTGTGGATCTGGCTATATCCACTGACCCACGGGCGACAGGCAGGCAGGGCGCAGTGCGGATCTGGCTGTGTCCACTCACCCACGGCAGGCGGTCAGGCAGGGCGCGGTACGGACCTGGCTGTGTCCACTCACCCACGGCAGACGGGAAGGCAGGGCGCAGTGTGGATCTGGCTATGTCCTCTCACCCACGGCAGACGGTCAGGCAGGGCGCAGTGCGGATCTGGCTGTGTCCACTCACCCACAGCAGACGGGCAGGCAGGGCGCAGTGCATATATGGCTGTGTCCACTCACCCACGGGAGACGGGCAGGCAGGGCGCAGTGCGGATCTGGCTGTGTCTACTCACCCACGGCAGGCGGTCAGGCAGGGCGCAGTGCGGATCTGGCTGTGTCCACTCACCCACGGCAGGCGGTCAGGCAGGGCGCAGTGTGGATCCGGCTGTGTCCACGCACCCACAGCAGGCGGTCAGCCAGGGCGCAGTGCGGATCTGGCTGTGTCCACTCACCCACGGCAGGTGGTCAGGCAGGGCGTAGTGTGGATCTGTCTGTGTCCACTCACCCACGGCAGACTGGCAGGCAGGGCGCAGTGTGGATCTGGCTGTGTCCACTCACCCACGGCAGACGGTCAGGCAGGGCGCAGTGCGGTTCTGGCTGTGTCCACTCACCCACGGCATACGGGTAGGCAGGGCGCAGTGCGGATCTGGCTGTGTCCACTCGCCCACGGGAGACGGGCAGGCAGGGCGCAGTGTGGATCTGGCTGTGTCCACTCACCCACGGCAGGCGGTCAGGCAGGGCGCAGTGCGGATCTGTCTGTGTCCACTCACCCACGGCAGACGGTCAGGCAGGGCGCAGTGCGGATCTGGCTGTGTCCACTCACCAACGGCAGGCGGTCAGGCAGGGCGCAGTGTGGATCTGGCTGTGTCCACGCACCCACAGCAGGCGGTTAGCCAGGGCGCAGTGCGGATCTGGCTGTGTCCACTCACCCACGGCAGACGGGCAGGCAGGGCACAGTGTGGATCTGGCTGTGTCCACTCACCCACGGCAGACGGTCAGGCAGGGCGCAGTGCGGATCTGGCTGTGTCCACTCACCCACGGCAGACGGTCAGGCAGGGCGCAGTGCGGATCTGGTGTGTCCTCTCGCCCACGGGAGACGGGCAGGCAGGGCGCAGTGCCGATCTGGCTGTGTCCACTCACCCACGGCAGGCGGTCAGGCAGGGCGCAGTGCGGATCTGGCTGTGTCCACTCACCCACGGCAGACGGTCAGGCAGGGCACAGTGCGGATCTGGCTGTGTCCACTCACCCATGGCAGGCGGTCAGGCAGGGCGCAGTGCGGATCTGGCTGTGTCCACGCACCCACAGCAGGCGGTCAGCCAGGGCGCAGTGCGGATCTGGCTGTTTCCACTCACCCACGGCAGGCGGTCAGGCAGGGCACAGTACGGATCTGGCTGTGTCCACTCACCCACGGCAGACGGGCAGGCAGGGCACAGTACGGATCTGGCTGTGTCCACTCACCCACGGCAGGCGGTCAGGCAGGGTGCAGTGCGGATCTGGCTGTGTCCACTCACCCACGGGAGACGGGCAAGCAGGGCGCAGTGCGGATCTGGCTGTGTCCACTCACCCACGGGAGTTGGGCAGGCAGGGCGCAGTGCAGATCTGGCTATGTCCACTCACCCACGGGAGACGGGCAGGCAGGGCGCAGTGCGTATCTGGCTGTGTCCACTCACCCACGGGAGACGGGCAGGCAGGGCGCAGTGCGGATCTGGCCGTGTCCACTCACCCACGGGAGACCGGCAGGCAGGGCGCAGTGCGGATCTGGCTGTGTCCACTCACCCACGGGAGACGGGCAGGCAGGGCGCAGTGCGGATCCGGCTGTGTCCACTCACCCACGGGAGATGGGCAGAGACGGTGCTGTGTGGATCTGGCTATGTCCACTGACCCACGGCAGACGGGCAGGCAGGGCGCAGTACGGATCTGGCTGTGTCCACTCACCCACGGCAGGCGGTCAGGCAGGGCGCAGTGCGGATCTGGCCGTGTCCACTCACCCACGGCAGGCGGTCAGGCAGGGCGTAGTGCGGATCTGGCTGTGTCCACTCACCCACGGCAGGCGGTCAGGCAGGGTGCTGTGCGGATCTGGCTATGTCCACGCACCCACAGCAGGCAGTCAGCCAGGGCGCAGTGCGGATCTGGCTGTGTCCAGTCACCCACGGCAGACGGTCAGGCAGGGTGCAGTACGGATCTGGCTGTGTCCACTCACTTACGGCAGACGGGCAGGCAGGGCGCAGTGTGGATCTGGCTGTGTCCACTCACCCACGGCAGACGGTCAGGCAGGGCGCAGTTCGGATCTGGCTGTGTCCACTCACCCACCGCAGACGGGCAGGCAGGGCGCAGTGCAGATCTGGCTGTGTCCACTCGCCCACGGGAGACGGGCAGGCAGGGCGCAGTGCGGATCTGGCTGTGTCCACTCACCCACGGCAGGCGGTCAGGCAGGGCGCAGTGCGGATATGGCTGTGTCCACTCACCCACGGCAGACGGTCAGGCAGTGCGCAGTGCGGATCTGGCTGTGTCCACTCACCCACGGGAGACGGGCAGGCAGGGCGCAGTGCGGTTCTGGCTGTGTCCACTCACCCACGGGAGACGGGTAGTCAAGGCGCAGTGCGGATCTGGCTGTGTCCACTCACCCACTGGAGACGTTCAGAGAGGGTGCTGTGTGGATCTGGCTATGTCCACTGACCCACGGCAGATGGGCAGGCAGGGCGCAGTACGGATCTGGCTGTGTCCACTCACCCACGGCAGGCGGTCAGGCAGGGTGCAGTGCGGATCTGGCTGTGTCCACTCACCCACGGGAGACGGGCAGGCAGGGCGCAGTGCGGATCTGGCTGTGTCCACTCACCCACGGGAGACGGGCATGCAGGGCGCAGTGCGGATCTGGCTGTGTCCACTCACCCACGGGAGACGGGTAGGAAGGGCGCAGTGCGGATCTGGCTGTGTCCACTCACCCACGGGAGACGGGCAGGCAGGGCGCAGGGCGGATCTGGCTGTGTCCACTAACCCACAGGAGATGGGCAGAGACGGTGCTGTGTGGATCTGGCTATGTCCACTGACCCACGGCAGACGGGCAGGCAGGGCGCAGTACGGATCTGGCTGTGTCCACTCACCCACGGCAGGCGGTCAGGCAGGGCGCAGTACGGATCTGGCTGTGTCCACTCACCCACGGGAGACGGGCAGGCAGGGCGCAGTGCGGATCTGGCTGTGTCCACTCACCCACGGGATACGGGCAGGCAGGGCGCAGTGCAGATCTGGCTGTGTCCACTCACCCACGGGAGACGGGCAGGCAGGGCGCAGTGCGATTTTGGCTGTGTCCACTCACCCACAGGAGATGGGCAGGCAGGTCGCAGTGCGGATCTGGCTGTGTACACTCACCCACGGGAGACGGGCAGGTAGGGCGCAGTGCGGATCTGGCTGTGTCCACTCACCCACGGCAGACGGGCAGGCAGGGCGCAGAGCGGATCCGGGTGTGTCCACTCACCCACGGGAGATGGGCAGAGACGGTGCTGTGTGGATCTGGCTATGTCCACTGTCCCACGGCAGACGGGCAGGCAGGGCGCAGTACGGATCTGGCTGTGTCCACTCGCCCACAGGAGACGGGCAGGCAGGGCGCAGTGCGTATCTGGCTGTGTCCACTCGCCCACGGGAGACGGGCAGGCAGGGCGCAATGCGGATCTGGCTGTGTCCACTCACCCACGGCAGGCGGTCAGGCAGGGTGCTGTGCGGATCTGGCTATGTCCACGCACCCACAGCAGGCGGTCAGCCAGGGCGCAGTGCGGATCTGGCTGTGTCCAGTCACCCACGGCAGACGGTCAGGCAGGGTGCAGTACGGATCTGGCTGTGTCCACTCACTTACGGCAGACGGGCAGGCAGGGCGCAGTGTGGATCTGGCTGTGTCCACTCACCCACGGCAGACGGTCAGGCAGGGCGCAGTGCGGATCTGGCTGTGTCCACTCACCCACGGCTGACGGGCAGGCAGGGCGCAGTGCAGATCTGGCTGTGTCCACTCGCCCACGGGAGACGGGCAGGCAGGGCGCAGTGCGGATCTGGCTGTGTCCACTCACCCACGGCAGGCGGTCAGGCAGGGCGCAGTGCGGATATGGCTGTGTCCACTCACCCACGGCAGACGGTCAGGCAGTGCGCAGTGCGGATCTGGCTGTGTCCACAAACCTACGGGAGACGGGCAGGCAGGGCGAAGTGCGGTTCTGGTTGTGTCCACTCACCCACGGGAGACGGGTAGTCACGGCGCAGTGCGGATCTGGCTGTGTCCACTCTCCCACTGGAGACGGGCAGAGAGGGTGCTGTGTGGATCTGGCTATGTCCACTGACCCACGGCAGATGGGCAGGCAGGGCGCAGTACGGATCTGGCTGTGTCCACTCACCCACGGCAGGCGGTCAGGCAGGGTGCAGTGCGGATCTGGCTGTGTCCACTCACCCACGGGAGACGGGCAGGCAGGGCGCAGTGCGGATCTGGCTGTGTCCACTCACCCACGGGAGACGGGCATGCAGGGCGCAGTGCGCATCTGGCTGTGTCCACTCTCCCACGGGAGACGGGTAGGAATGGTGCAGTGCGGATCTGGCTGTGTCCACTCACCCACGGGAGACGGGCAGGAAGGGCGCAGGGCGGATCTGGCTGTGTCCACTAACCCACGGGAGATGGGCAGAGACGGTGCTGTGTGGATCTGGCTATGTCCACTGACCCACGGCAGACGGGCAGGCAGGGCGCAGTACGGATCTGGCTGTGTCCACTCACCCATGGCAGGCGGTCAGGCATGGCGCAGTACGGACCTGGCTGTGTCCACTCACCCACGGGAGACGGGCAGGCAGGGCGCACTGCGGATCTGGCTGTGTCCACTCGCCCACGGCAGACGGGCAGGCTGGGCGCAGTGCGGATCCGGCTGTGTACACTCACCCACGGGAGACGGGCAGGCAGGGCGTAGTGCGGATCCGGCTGTGTCCACTCACCCACGGGAGACGGGCAGGCAGGGCGCAGTGCGGATCCGGCTGTGTCCACTCACCCACGGCAGACGGTCAGGCAGGGCGCAGTGCGGATCTGGCTGTGTCCACTCACCCACGGCAGGCGGTCAGGCAGGGTGCTGTGCGGATCTGGCTATGTCCACGCACCCACAGCAGGCGGTCAGCCAGGGCGCAGTGCGGATCTGGCTGTGTCCAGTCACCCACGGCAGACGGTCAGGCAGGGTACAGTACGGATCTGGCTGTGTCCACTCACTTTCGGCAGACGGGCAGGCAGGGCGCAGTGTGGATCTGGCTGTGTCCACTCACCCACGGCAGACGGTCAGGCAGGGCGCAGTGCGGATCTGGCTGTGTCCACTCACCCACGGCAGACAGGCAGGCAGGGCACAGTGCAGATCTGGCTGTGTCCACTCGCCCACGGGAGACGGGCAGGCACGGCGCAGTGCGGATCTGGCTGTGTCCACTCACCCACGGGAGACGGGCAGGCAGGGCGCAGTGCGGTTCTGGCTGTGTCCACTCACCCACAGGAGGCGGGTATTCAAGGCGCAGTGCGGATCTGGCTGTGTCCACTCACCCACTGGAGACGGGCAGAGAGGGTGCTGTGTGGATCTGGCTATGTCCACTGACCCACGGCAGATGGGCAGGCAGGGCGCAGTACGGATCTGGCTGTGTCCACTCACCCACGGCAGGCGGTCAGGCAGGGTGCAGTGCGGATCTGGCTGTGTCCTCTCACCCACGGGAGACGGGCAGGCAGGGCGCAGTGCGGATCTGGCTGTGTCCATTCACCCACGGGAGACGGGCATGCAGGGCGCAGTGCGGATCTGGCTGTGTCCACTCACCCACGGGAGACGGGTAGGAAGGGCGCAGTGCGGATCTGGCTGTGTCCACTCACCCACGGGAGACGGGCAGGCAGGGCGCAGGGCGGATCTGGCTGTGTCCACTAACCCACGGGAGATGGGCAGAGACGGTGCTGTGTGGATCTGGCTATGTCCACTTACCCACCGCAGACGGGCAGGCAGGGCGCAGTATGTATCTGGCTGTGTCCACGCACCCACAGCAGGCGTTCAGCCAGGGCGCAGTGCGGATCTGGCTGTGTCCACTGACCCACGGCAGACGGGCAGGCAGGGCGCAGTTCGGATCTAGCTGTGTCCACTCACCCACGGCAGGCGGTCAGGCAGGGCGCAGTGCGTATCTGGCTGTGTCCACTCACCCACGGCAGGCGGTCAGGCAGGGCGTTGTGCGGATCTGGCTGTGTACACTCATTCACGGCAGACGGGCGGGCAGGGCGCAGTGTGGATCTGGCTGTGTCCACTCACCCATGGGAGACGGGTAGGAAGGGCGCAGTGCGGATCTGGCTTTTCCACTCTCCAACGGCAGGCGGTCAGGCAGGGTGCAGTGCGGATCTGGCTGTGTCCACTCACCCACGGGAGACGGGCAGGCAGGGCGCAGTGCGGATCTGGCTGTGTCCACTCACCCACGGCAGACGGTCAGGCAGGGCGCAGTGCGGATCTGGCTGTGTCCACTCACCCACGGCAGGCGGTCAGGCAGGGTGCAGTGCGGATCTGGCTGTGTCCACTCACCCACGGGAGACGGGCAGGCAGGGCGCAGTGCGGATCTGGCTGTGTCCACTCACCCACGGGAGACGGGCAGGCAGGGCGAAGAGCGGATCCGGCTGTGTCCACTCACCCACGGGAGATGGGCAGAGACGGTGCTTTGTGGATCTGGCTATGTCCACTGTCCTACGGCAGACGGGCAGGCAGGGCGCAGTACGGATCTGGCTGTGTCCACTCACCCACGGCAGGCGGACAGGCAGGGCGCAGTGCGGAACTGGCTGTGTCCACTCACCCACGGCAGGTGGTCAGGCAGGGCATAGTGCGGATCTGGCTGTGTCCACTCACCCACGGCAGACGGGCAGGCAGGGCGCAGTGCGGATCTGGCTGTGTCCACTCACCCACGGCAGACGGTCAGGCAGGGCGTAGTGCGGATCTGGCTGTGTCCACTCACCCACGGCAGACGGGCAGGCAGGGCGCAGTGTGGATCTGGCTGTGCACACTCACCCACGGCAGATGGTCAGGCAGGGCGCAGTGCGGATCTGGCTGTGTCCACTCACCCAGGGCAGACCGGCAGGCAGGGCACAGTGCGGATCTGGCTGTGTCCACTCGCCCACGGGAGACGGGCAAGCAGGGCGCAGTACGGATCTGGCTGTGTCCACTAACCCACGGCAGGCGGTCAGGCAGGGCTCAGTGCGGATCTGGCTGTGTCCACTCACCCACGGCAGACGGTCAGGCAGGGCGCAGTGCGGATCTGGCTGTATCCACTCATCCACGGCAGGCGGTCAGGCAGGGCGCAGTGTGGATCTGGCTGTGTCCACGCACCCACAGCAGGCGGTCAGCCAGGGCGCAGTGCGGATCTGGCTGTGTCCACTGACCCACGGCAGACGGGCAGGCAGGGCGCAGTTCGGATCTAGCTGTGTCCACTCACCCACGGCAGGCGGTCAGGCAGGGCGCAGTGCGTATCTGGCTGTGTCCACTCACCCACGGCAGGCGGTCAGGCAGGGCGTAGTGCGGATCTGGCTGTGTACACTCATTCACGGCAGACGGGCGGGCAGGGCGCAGTGTGGATCTGGCTGTGTCCACTCACCCATGGGAGACGGGTAGGAAGGGCGCAGTGCGGATCTGGCTTTTCCACTCTCCCACGGCAGGCGGTCAGGCAGGGTGCAGTGCGGATCTGGCTGTGTCCACTCACCCACGGGAGACGGGCAGGCAGGGCGCAGTGCGGATCTGGCTGTGTCCACTCACCCACGGCAGACGGTCAGGCAGGGCGCAGTGCGGATCTGGCTGTGTCCACTCACCCACGGCAGGCGGTCAGGCAGGGTGCAGTGCGGATCTGGCTGTGTCCACTCACCCACGGGAGACGGGCAGGCAGGGCGCAGTGCGGATCTGGCTGTGTCCACTCACCCACGGGAGACGGGCAGGCAGGGCGAAGAGCGGATCCGGCTGTGTCCACTCACCCACGGGAGATGGGCAGAGACGGTGCTTTGTGGATCTGGCTATGTCCACTGTCCTACGGCAGACGGGCAGGCAGGGCGCAGTACGGATCTGGCTGTGTCCACTCACCCACGGCAGGCGGACAGGCAGGGCGCAGTGCGGAACTGGCTGTGTCCACTCACCCACGGCAGGTGGTCAGGCAGGGCATAGTGCGGATCTGGCTGTGTCCACTCACCCACGGCAGACGGGCAGGCAGGGCGCAGTGCGGATCTGGCTGTGTCCACTCACCCACGGCAGACGGTCAGGCAGGGCGTAGTGCGGATCTGGCTGTGTCCACTCACCCACGGCAGACGGGCAGGCAGGGCGCAGTGTGGATCTGGCTGTGTCCACTCACCCACGGCAGATGGTCAGGCAGGGCGCAGTGCGGATCTGGCTGTGTCCACTCACCCACGGCAGACCGGCAGGCAGGGCGCAGTGCGGATCTGGCTGTGTCCACTCACCCACGGCAGACGGTCAGGCAGGGCGCAGTGCGGATCTGGCTGTATCCACTCACCCACGGCAGGCGGTCAGGCAGGGTGCAGTGTGGATCTGGCTGTGTCCACGCACCCACAGCAGGCGGTCAGCCAGGGCGCAGTGCGGATCTGGCTGTGTCCACTGACCCACGGCAGACGGGCAGGCAGGGCGCAGTACGGATCTAGCTGTGTCCACTCACCCACGGCAGGCGGTCAGGCAGGGCGCAGTGCGGATCTGGCTGTGTCCACTCACCCACGGCAGGCGGTCAGGCAGGGCGTAGTGCGGATCTGGCTGTGTACACTCATTCACGGCAGACGGGCAGGCAGGGCGCAGTGTGGATCTGGCTGTGTCCACTCACCCACGGGAGACGGGTAGGAAGGGCGCAGTGCGGATCTGGCTTTGTCCACTCACCCACGGCAGGCGGTCAGGCAGGGTGCAGTGCGGATCTGGCTGTGTCCACTCACCCACGGGAGATGGGCAGAGACGGTGCTGTGTGGATCTGGCTATGTCCACTGTCCCACGGCAGACGGGCAGGCAGGGCGCAGTACGGATCTGGCTGTGTCCATACACCCACGGCAGGCGGACAGGCAGGGCGCAGTGCGGAACTGGCTGCGTCCACTCACCCACGGCAGGTGGTCAGGCAGGGCGTAGTGCGGATCTGGCTGTGTCCACTCACCCACGGCAGACGGGCAGGCAGGGCGCAGTGCGGATCTGGCTGTGTCCACTCACCCACAGCAGACGGTCAGGCAGGGCGCAGTGCGGATCTGGCTGTGTCCACTCACCCACGGCAGACGGTCAGGCAGGGCGCATTGCGGATCTGGCTGTGTCCACTGACCCACGGCAGACGGGTAGGCAGGGCGCAGTACGGATCTAGCTGTGTCCACTCACCCACGGCAGGCGGTCAGGCAGGGCGCAGTGCGGATCTGGCTGTGTCCACTCACCCACGGGTGACGGGCAGGCAGGGCGCAGTGCGATTTTGGCTGTGTCCACTCACCCACGGGAGACGGGCAGGCAGGGCGCAGTGCGTATCTGGCTGTGTCCACTCGCCCATGGGAGACGGGCAGGCATGGCGCAGTGTGGATCTGGCTATTTCCACTCACCTTCGGGAGACGGGCAGGCAGGGCGCAGTGCGGATCTAGCTGTGTCCACTCACCCACGGGAGACGGGCAGGCAGGGCGCAGTGCGGATCCGGCTGTGTACACTCACCCACGGGAGATGGGCAGAGACGGTGCTGTGTAGATCTGGCTATGTCCACTGACCCACGGCAGGCGGTCAGGCAGGGCGTAGTGCGGATCTGGCTGTGTCCACTAACCCACAGCAGACGGGCAGGCAGGGCGCAGTGCGGATATGGCTGTGTCCACTCGCCCACGGGAGACGGGCTGGCAGGCGCAGTTCAGATCTGGCTGTGTCTACTGACCCACGGCAGGCGGTCAGGCAGGGCGCAGTGCGGATCTGGCTGTGTCCACTCACCCACGGCAGACGGTCAGGCAGGGCGTAGTGCGGATCTGGCTGTGTCCACTCACCCACGGCAGACGGGCAGGCAGGGCGCAGTGTGGATCTGGCTGTGTCCACTCACCCACGGCAGATGGTCAGGCAGGGCGCAGTGCGGATCTGGCTGTGTCCACTCACCCACGGCAGACCGGCAGGCAGGGCGCAGTGCGGATCTGGCTGTGTCCACTCACCCACGGCAGACGGTCAGGCAGGGCGCAGTGCGGATCTGGCTGTATCCACTCACCCACGGCAGGCGGTCAGGCAGGGTGCAGTGTGGATCTGGCTGTGTCCACGCACCCACAGCAGGCGGTCAGCCAGGGCGCAGTGCGGATCTGGCTGTGTCCACTGACCCACGGCAGACGGGCAGGCAGGGCGCAGTACGGATCTAGCTGTGTCCACTCACCCACGGCAGGCGGTCAGGCAGGGCGCAGTGCGGATCTGGCTGTGTCCACTCACCCACGGCAGGCGGTCAGGCAGGGCGTAGTGCGGATCTGGCTGTGTACACTCATTCACGGCAGACGGGCAGGCAGGGCGCAGTGTGGATCTGGCTGTGTCCACTCACCCACGGGAGACGGGTAGGAAGGGCGCAGTGCGGATCTGGCTTTGTCCACTCACCCACGGCAGGCGGTCAGGCAGGGTGCAGTGCGGATCTGGCTGTGTCCACTCACCCACGGGAGATGGGCAGAGACGGTGCTGTGTGGATCTGGCTATGTCCACTGTCCCACGGCAGACGGGCAGGCAGGGCGCAGTACGGATCTGGCTGTGTCCATACACCCACGGCAGGCGGACAGGCAGGGCGCAGTGCGGAACTGGCTGTGTCCACTCACCCACGGCAGGTGGTCAGGCAGGGCGTAGTGCGGATCTGGCTGTGTCCACTCACCCACGGCAGACGGGCAGGCAGGGCGCAGTGCGGATCTGGCTGTGTCCACTCACCCACGGCAGACGGTCAGGCAGGGCGCAGTGCGGATCTGGCTGTGTCCACTCACCCACGGCAGACGGTCAGGCAGGGCGCATTGCGGATCTGGCTGTGTCCACTGACCCACGGCAGACGGGTAGGCAGGGCGCAGTACGGATCTAGCTGTGTCCACTCACCCACGGCAGGCGGTTAGGCAGGGCGCAGTGCGGATCTGCCTGTGTCCACTCACCCACGGGAGACGGGCAGGCAGGGCGCAGTGCGATTTTGGCTGTGTCCACTCACCCACGGGAGACGGGCAGGCAGGGCGCAGTGCGTATCTGGCTGTGTCCACTCGCCCATGGGAGACGGGCAGGCATGGCGCAGTGTGGATCTGGCTATTTCCACTCACCTTCGGGAGACGGGCAGGCAGGGCGCAGTGCGGATCTAGCTGTGTCCACTCACCCACGGGAGACGGGCAGGCAGGGCGCAGTGCGGATCCGGCTGTGTACACTCACCCACGGGAGATGGGCAGAGACGGTGCTGTGTAGATCTGGCTATGTCCACTGACCCACGGCAGGCGGTCAGGCAGGGCGTAGTGCGGATCTGGCTGTGTCCACTAACCCACAGCAGATGGGCAGGCAGGGCGCAGTGCGGATATGGCTGTGTCCACTCGCCCACGGGAGACGGGCTGGCAGGCGCAGTTCAGATCTGGCTCTGTCTACTGACCCACGGCAGGCGGTCAGGCAGGGCGCAGTGCGGATCTGGCTGTGTCCACTCACCCACGGCTGACGGTCAGGCAGGGCGCAGTGCGGATCTGGCTGTGTCCACTCACCCACGGCAGGCGGTCAGGCAGGGCAGAGTGTGGATCCGGCTGTGTCCACGCACCCACAGCAGGCGGTCAGCCAGGGCGCAGTGCGGATCTGGCTGTGTCCACTCACCCACGGCAGGTGGGCAGGCAGGGCGCAGTGAGGATCTGGCTGTGTCCACTCATTCACGGCAGACGGTCAGGCAGGGCACAGTGCGGATCTGGCTGTGTCCACTCGCCCACGGGAGACGGGCAGGCAGGGCGCAGTGCGGATCTGGCTGTGTCCACTCATTCACGGCAGACGGTCAGGCAGGGCACAGTGCGGATCTGGCTGTGTCCACTCACCCACGGCAGGCGGTCTGGCAGGGCGCAGTGCGGACCTGGCTGTGTCCACGCACCCACGGCAGGCGGTCAGCCAGGGCGCAGTGCGGAATTGGCTGTGTCCACTCACCCATGGCAGACGGTCAGGCAGGGCGCAGTACGGATCTGGCTGTGTCCACTTACCCACGGCAGTCGGGCAGGCAGGGCGCAGTGCGGATCTGGCTGTGTCCACTCACCCACGGCAGACGGACAGGCAGGGCGCAGTGCGGATATGGTTGTGTCCACTCACCCACGGGAGATGGGCAGAGACGGTGCTGTGTGGATCTGGCTATGTCCACTGTCCTACGGCAGACGGGCAGGCAGGGCGCAGTACGGATCTGGCTGTGTCCACTCACCCACGGCAGGCGGACAGGCAGGGCGCAGTGCGGAACTGGCTGTGTCCACTCACCCACGGCTGGTGGTCAGGCAGGGCATAGTGCGGATCTGGCTGTGTCCACTCACCCACGGCAGACGGGCAGGCAGGGCGCAGTGCGGATCTGGCTGTGTCCACTCACCCACGGCAGACGGTCAGGCAGGGCGTAGTGCGGATCTGGCTGTGTCCACTCACCCACGGCAGACGGGCAGGCAGGGCGCAGTGTGGATCTGGCTGTGTCCACTCACCCACGGCAGATCGTCAGGCAGGGCGCAGTGCGGATCTGGATGTGTCCACTCACCCACGGCAGACCGGCAGGCAGGGCGCAGTGCGGATCTGGCTGTGTCCACTCAACCACGGGATACGGGCAGGCAGGGCGCAGAGCGGATCCGGCTGTGTCCACTCACCCACGGGAGATGGGCAGAGACGGTGCTGTGTGGATCTGGCTATGTCCACTGTCCCACGGCAGACGGGCAGGCAGGGCGCAGTACGGATCTGGCTGTGTCCACTCACCCACGGCAGGCGGACAGGCAGGGCGCAGTGCGGAACTGGCTGTGTCCACTCACCCACGGCAGGAGGTCAGGCAGGGCGTAGTGCGGATCTGGCTGTGTCCACTCACCCACGGCAGACGGGCAGGCAGGGCGCAGTGTGGATCTGGCTGTGTCCACTCACCCACGGCAGACGTTCAGGCAGGGCGCAGTGCGGATCTGGCTGTGTCCACTCACCCACGGCAGACGGTCAGGCAGGGCGCATTGCGGATCTGGCTGTGTCCACTGACCCACGGCAGACGGGTAGGCAGGGCGCAGTACGGATCTAGCTGTGTCCACTCACCCACGGCAGGCGGTAAGGCAGGTTGCAGTGCGGATCTGGCTGTGTCCACTCACCCACGGGAGATGGGCAGGCAGGGCGCAGTGCGGATCTGGCTGTGTCCACTCACCCACGGGAGATGGGCAGGCAGGGCGCAGTGTGGATCTGGCTTTGTCCACTCACCCACGGGAGACGGGCAGGCAGGGTTCAGTGCGGATTTGGCTGTGTCCACTCACCCACGGGAGACGGGCAGGCAGGGCGCAGTGCGTATCTGGCTGTGTCCACTCACCCACGGGAGATGGGCAGGCAGGGCGCAGAGCGGATCCGGCTGTGTCCACTCACCCACGGGAGATGGGCAGAGACGGTGCTGTGTGGATCTGGCTATGTCCACTGACCCACGGCAGACGGGCAGGCAGGGCGCAGTACGGATCTGGCTGTGTCCACTCACCCAAGGCAGGCGGTCAGGCAGGGCGCAGTGCGGATCTGGCTGTGTCGACTCACCCACGGCAGGCGGTCAGGCAGGGCGTAGTGCGGATCTGGCTGTGTCCACTCACCCACGGGAGATGGGCAGGCAGGGCGCAGTGCGGATCTGGCTGTGTCCACTCACCCACAGCAGACGGTCATGCAGGGCGCAGTGCGGATCTGGCTGTGTCCACTCACCCACGGCAGGCGGTCAGGCAGGGCGCAGTGCGGATCTGGATGTGTCCACGCACCCACAGCAGGCGGTCAGTCAGGGCGCAGTGCGGATCTGGCTGTGTCCACTGACCCACGGCAGACGGGCAGGCAGGGCGCAGTACGGATCTGGCTGTGTCCCCAAACCCACGGCAGGCGGTCAGGCAGGGCGCAGTGCGGATCTGGCTGTGTCCACTCACCCACGGCAGACGGGCAGGCAGGGCGCAGTGCGGATCCGGCTGTGTCCACTCACCAACGGCAGACGGTCAGGCAGGGCGCAGTGCAGATGTGGCTGTGTCCACTTGCCCACGGAGGACGGGCAGGCAGGGCGCAGTGCGGATCTGGCTGTGTCCACTCACCCACGGCAGGCGGTCAGGCAGGGCGCAGTGCGGATCTGGCTGTGTCCACTCACCCACGGCAGACGGTCAGGCAGGGCGCAGTGCGGATCTGGCTGTGTCCACTCACCCACGGGAGACGGGCAGGCAGGGCGCAGTGCGGATCTGGCTGTGTACACTCACCCACGGGAAACGGGTAGGCAAGGCGCAGTGCGGATCTGGCTGTGTCCACTCACCCACGGGAGACGGGCAGAGACGGTGCTGTGTGGATCTGGCTATGTCCACAGACCCACGGCAGACGGGCAGGCAGGGCGCAGTACGGAGCTGGCTGAGTCCGCTCACCCACGGCAGGCGGTCAGGCAGGGTGCAGTGTGGATCTGGCTGTGTCCACTCACCCACGGGAGACGGGCAGGCAGGGCGCAGTGCGGATCTGGCTGTGTCCACTCACCCACGGGAGACGGGCAGGCAGGGCGCAGTGCGGATCTGGCTGTGTCCACTCACCCACGGGAGACGGGCAGGCAGGGCACAGTGCAGATCTGGCTGTGTCCACTCGCCCACGGGAGAGGGGCAGGCAGGACGCAGTGCGGATCTGGCTGTGTCCACTCGCCCACGGGAGACGGGCAGGCAGGGCGCAGTGCGGATCTGGCTGTGTCCACTCGCCCACGGGAGACGGGCAGGCAGGGCGCAGTGCGGATCCGGCTGTGTCAACTCACCCACGGGAGATGGGCAGAGACGGTGCTGTGTGGATCTGGCTATGTCCACTGACCCACGGCAGACGGGCAGGCAGGGCGCAGTACGGATCTGGCTGTGTCCACTCACCCACGGCAGGCGGTCAGGCAGGGTGCAGTGCGGATCTGGCTTGTCCACTCACCCACGGCAGGCGGTCAGGCAGGGCGCAGTGCGGATCTGGCTGTGTCCACGCACCCACAGCAGGCGGTCAGCCAGGGCGCAGTGCGGATCTGGCTGTGTCCACTACCCCACGGCAGGCGGTCAGGCAGGGCGCAATGTGGATCTGGCTGTGTCCACTCACCCACGGCAGGCGGTCAGGCAGGGCGTAGTGCGGATCTGGCTGTGTCCACTCACCCACGGCAGACGGGCAGGCAGAGCGCAGTGCGGATCTGGCTGTGTCCACTCACCCACGGCAGACGGGCAGGCAGGGCACAGTGCGGATCTGGCTGTGTCCACTCGCCCACGGGAGACGGGCAGGCAACGCGCAGTGCGGATCTGGCTGTGTGCACTCACCCACGGCAGGCGGTCAGGCAGGGCGCAGTGCGGATCTCGCTGTGTCCACTCACCCACGGCAGACGGTCAGGCAGTGCGCCGTGCGGATCTGGCTGTGTCCACTCACCCACGGCAGGCGGTCAGGCAGGGCGCAGTGCGGATCTGGCTGTGTCCACGCACCCACAGCAGGCGGTCAGCCAGGGCGCAGTGCGGATCTGGCTGTGTCCACTCACCCACGGCAGGCGGTCAGGCAGGGCCAGGGCGGATATGGCTGTGTCCACTAACTCACGGCAGACGGTCAGGCAGGGCGCAGTGCGGATCTGGTTGTGTCCACACACTCACGGGAGACGGGCAGGCAGGGCGCAGTGCGGTTCTGGCTGTGTCCACTCACCCACGGGAGACGGGCAGGCAGGACGCAGTGCGGATCTGGTTGTGTCCACACACTCACGGGAGACGGGCAGGCAGGGCGCAGTGCGGATCTGGCTGTGTCCACTCACCCACGGGAGACGGGTAGGCAAGGCGCAATGCGGATCTGGCTGTGTCCACTCACCCACGGGAGACGGGCAGAGACGGTGCTGTGTGGATCTGGCTATGTCCACTATCCCACGGCAGAAGGGTAGGCAGGGCGCAGTACGGAGCTGGCTGAGTCCACTCACCTACGGCAGGTGGTCAGGCAGGGTGCAGTGTGGATCTGGCTGTGTCCATTCACCCACGGGAGACGGGCAGGCAGGGCGCAGTGCTGATCTGGCTGTGTCCACTCACCCACGGGAGACGGGCAGGCAGGGCGCAGTGCGGATCTGGCTGTGTCCACTCGCCCACGGGAGATGGGCAGGCAGGGCGCAGTACGGATCTGGCTGTGTCCACTCGCCCACGGGAGACGGGCAGGCAGGGCGCAGTGCGGATCTGGCTGTGTCCACTCGCCCACGGGATACGGGTAGGCAGGGCGCAGTGCGTATCCGGCTGTGTCCACTCACCCACGGGAGACGGGCAGGCAGGGCGCAGTGCTGATCTGGCTGTGTCCACTCACCCACGGCAGGCGGTCAGGCAGGGTGCAGTGCGGATCTGGCTGTGTCCACTCACCCACGGGAGACGGGCAGGCAGGGCACAGTGCGGATTTGGCTGTGTCCACTCACCCACGGCAGACGGGCAGGCAGGGCGCAGTGCGGATCTGGCTGTGTCCACTCACCCACGGGAGACGGGCAGGCAGAACGCAGTGCGATTTTGGCTGTGTCCACTCACCCACGGGAGACGGGCAGGCAGGGCACAGTGCCTATCTGGCTGTGTCCACTCGCCCATGGGAGACGGGCAGGCAGGGCGCAGTGTGGATCTGGCTGTGTCCACTCACCCACGGGAGACGGGCAGGCAGGTCGCAGTGCGGATCTGGCTGTGTCCACTCACCCACGGGAGACGGGCAGGCAGGGCGCAGTGCGGATCCGGCTGTGTCCACTCACCCACGGGAGATGGGCAGAGACGGTGCTGTCTGGATCTGGCTATGTCCACTGACCCACGGCAGACGGGCAGGCAGGGCGCAGTACGGATCTGGCTGTGTCCACTCACCCACGGCAGACGGTCAGGCAGGGCGCAGTGCGGATCTGGCTGTGTCCACTCACCCACGGCAGACGGGCAGGCAGGGCGCGGTGCGGATCTGGCTGTGTCCACTCGCCCACGGGAGACAGGCAGGCAGGGCGAAGTGCGGATGTGGCTGTGTCCACTCACCAACAGCAGACTGGCAGGCAGGGTGCAGTGCGGATATGACTGTGTCCACTCGCCCACGGGAGACGGGCAGGCAGTGCGCAGTGCGGATCTGGCTATGTCTACTCACCCACGGCATGCGGTCAGGCAGGGAGCAGTGCGGATCTGGATGTGTCCACTCACCCACGGCTGATGGTCAGGCAGGGCGCAGTGCGGATCTGGCTGTGTCCACTCACCCACGGCAGGCGGTCAGGCAGGGCGCAGTGTGGATCCGGCTGTGTCCACGCACCAACAGCAGGCGATCAGCCAGGGCGCAGTGCGGATCTGGCTGTGTCCACTCACCCACGGCAGGTGGTCAGGCAGGGCGTAGTGCGTATCTGGCTGTGTCCACTCACCCACGGCAGGCGGGCAGGCAGGGCGCAGTGCGGATCTGGCTGTGTCCACTCACCCACGGCAGACGGTCAGGCAGGGCGCAGTGCGGATCTGGCTGTGTCCACTCACCCACGGCAGACGGGTAGGCAGGGCGCAGTGAGGATCTGGCTGTGTCCACTCGCCCACGGGAGACGGGCAGGCAGGGCGCAGTGCGGATCTGGCTGTGTCTACTCACCCACGGCAGGCGGTCAGGCAGGGCGCAGTGCGGATCTGGCTGTGTCCACTCATTCACGGCAGACGGTCAGGCAGGGCACAGTGCGGATTTGGCTGTGTCCACTCACCCACGGCAGGCAGTCAGGCAGGGCGCAGTGCGGATCTGGCTGTGTCCACTCACCCTCGGGAGACGGGCAGAGACGGTGATGTGTGGATCTGGCTATGTCCACTGACCCACGGCAGACGGGCAGGCAGGGCGCAGTGCGGATCTGGCTGTGTCCACTCACCCACGGCTGACGGTCAGGCAGGGCGCAGTGCGGATCTGGCTGTGTCCACTCACCCACGGCAGGCGGTCAGGCAGGGCGCAGTGTGGATCCGGCTGTGTCCACGCACCCACAGCAGGCGATCAGCCAGGGCGCAGTGCGGATCTGGCTGTGTCCACTCACCCACGGCAGGTGGTCAGGCAGGGCGTAGTGCGGATCTGGCTGTGTCCACTCATCCACGGCAGGCGGGCAGGCAGGGCGCAGTGTGGATCTGGCTGTGTCTACTCAGCCACGGCAGGCGGTCAGGCAGGGCGCAGTGCGGATCTGGCTGTGTCTACTCACCCACGGCAGGCGGTCAGGCAGGGCGCAGTGCGGATCTGGCTGTGTCTACTCACCCACGGCAGGCGGTCAGGCAGGGCGCAGTGCGGTTCTGGCTGTGTCTACTCACCCATGGCAGGCGGTCAGGCAGGGCGCAGTGCGGATCTGGCTGTGTCCACTCATTCACGGCAGACGGTCAGGCAGGGCACAGTGCGGATCTGGCTGTGTCCACTCACCCACGGCAGGCAGTCAGGAAGGGCGCGGTGCGGATCTGGTTGTGTCCACGCACCCACAGCAGGCGGTCAGCCAGGGCGCAGTGCGGATCTGGCTGTGTCCACTCACCCAGGGCAGGTGGTCAGGCAGGGCGTAGTGCGGATCTGGCTGTGTCCACTAACCCACGGCAGGCGGGCAGGCAGGGCGCAGTGTGGATCTGGCTGTGTCCACTCACCCACGGCAGGCGGTCAGGCAGGGCGTAGTGCGGATCAGGCTGTGTCCAGGCACCCACGGCAGACGGGCAGGCAGGGCGCAGTGCGGAGTTGGCTGTGTCCACTCGCCCACGGGAGATGGGCAGGCAGGGCGCAGTGCGGATCTGGCCGTGTCCACTCGCACACGGGAGATGGGCAGAGACGGTGCTGTGTGGATCTGGCTATGTCCACTGACCCACGGCACACGGGAAGGCAGGGCGCAGTACGGATCTGACTGTGTCCACTATCCCACGGCAGGAGGTCAGGCAGGGCGCAGTACGGATCTGGCTGTGTCCACTCACCCACGGCAGGCGGTCAGGCAGGGCGCAGTGCGGATCCGGCTGTGTCTACTCACCCACGGGAGATGGGCAGAGACGGTGCTGTGTGGATCTGGCTATGTCCAATGACCCACGGCAGATGGGAAGGCAGGGCGCAGTACGGATCTGGCTGTGTCCACTCACCCATGGCAGGCGGTCAGGCAGGGCGCAGTACGGATCTGGCTGTGTCCACTCACCCATGGCAGGCGGTCAGGCAGGGTGCAGTGCGGATCTGGCTGTGTCCACTCACCCACGGGAGACGGGCAGGCAGGGCACAGTGCGGATCTGGCTGTGTCCACTCACCAACGGGAGACGGGCAGGCAGGGCGCAGTGCGGATCTGGCTGTGTCCACTCACCCACGGGAGACGGGCAGGCAGGGCGCAGTGCGATTTTGGCTGTGTCCACTCACCCACGGGAGACGGGCAGGCAGGGCGCAGTGCCTATCTGGCTGTGTCCACTCGCCCATGGGAGACGGGCAGGCAGGGCGCAGTGTGGATCTGGCTGTGTCCACTCACCCACGGGAGACGGGCAGGCAGGGCGCAGTGCGGATCTGGCTGTGTCCACTCACCCACGGGAGACGGGCAGGTAGGGCGCAGTGCGGATCCGGCTGTGTCCACTCACCCACGTGAGATGGGCAGAGACGGTGCTGTGTGGATCTGGCTATGTCCACTGACCCACGGCAGGCGGTCAGGCAGGGCGTAGTGGGGATCTGGCTGTGTCCACTCACCCACGGCAGACGGGAAGGCAGGGCGCAGTGTGGATCTGGCAGTGTCCACTCACCCACGGCTAACGATCAGGCAGGGCGCAGTGAGGATCTGGCTGTGTCCACTCACCCACGGCAGGCGGTCAGGCATGGCGCAGTGTGGATCCGGCTGTGTCCATGCACCCACAGCAGGCGGTCAGCCAGGGCGCAGTGCGGATCTGGCTGTGTCCACTCACCCACGGGAGACGGGCAGGGACGGTGCTGTGTGGATCTGGCTATGTCCACTGACCCACGGCAGACGGGCAGGCAGGGCCCAGTACGGAGCTGGCTGAGTCCACTCACCCACGGCAGGTGGTCAGGCAGGGTGCAGTGTGGATCTGGCTGTGTCCACTCACCTACGGGAGACGGGCAGGCAGGGCGCAGTGCGGATCTGGCTGTGTCCATTCACCCACGGGAGACGGGCAGGCAGGGCGCAGTGCGGATCTGGCTGTGTCCACTCGCCCACGGCAGACGGTCAGGCAGGGCGCATTTCGGATCTCGCTGTGTCCACTCGCCCACGGGAGACGGGCAGGCAGGGCGCAGTGCGGATCTGGCTGTGTCCACTCGCCCACGGGAGACGGGCAGGCAGGGCGCAGTGCGGATCTGGCTGTGTCCACTCACTAACGGGAGACGGGCAGGCAGGGCGCAGTGCGGATCTGGCTGTGTCCACTCACCCACGGGAGAAGGGCAGATCGGTGCTGTGTGGATCTGGCTATGTCTACTGACCCACGGCAGACGGGAATGGAGGGCGCAGTACGGATCTGGCTGTGTCCACTCACCCACGGCAGGAGGTCAGGCAGGGCGCAGTACGGATCTGGCTGTGTCCACTCACCCACGGCAGACGGGCAGGCAGGGCGCAGTACGGATCTGGCTGTGTCCACTCATCCACGGCAGGCGGTCAGGCAGGGTGCAGTGCGGATCTGGCTGTGTCCACTCACCCACGGGAGACGGGCAAGCAGGGCGCAGTGCGGATCTGGCTGTGTCCACTCACCCACGGGAGATGGGCAGGCAGGGCGCAGTGCAGATCTGGCTGTGTCCACTCACCCACGGGAGACGGGCAGGCAGGGCGCAGTGCGGATTTGGCTGTGTCCACTCACCCACGGGAGACGGGCAGGCAGGGCGCAATGCGGATCTGGCTGTGTCCACTCGCCCACGGGAGACGGGCAGGCAGGGCGCAGTGCGGATCAGGCTGTGTCCACTCACCCACGGGAGATGGGCAGAGACGGTGCTGTGTGGATCTGGCTATGTCCACTGACCCACGGCAGACGGGAAGGCAGGGCGCAGTATGGATCTGGCTGTGTCCACTCACCCACGGCAGGCGGTCAGGCAGGGCGTAGTGCGGATCTGGCTGTGTCCACTCACCCACGGAAGACGGGCAGTCAGAGCGCAGTGCGGATCTGGCTGTGTCCACTCACCCACGGCAGACGGTCAGGCAGGGCGCAGTGCGGATCTGCCTGTGTCCACTCACCCACGGCAGACGGGCAGGCAGGGCGCAGTGCGGATCTGGCTGTGTCCACTCGCCCACGGGAGACGGGCAGGCACGGTGCAGTGCGGATCTGGCTGTGTCCACTCACACACGGCAGGCTGTCAGGCAGGGCGCAGTGCGGATATGGCTGTGTCCACTCACCCACGGCAGACGGTCAGGCAGGGCACCGTGCGGATCTGGCTGTGTCCACTCACTCACGGCAGGCGGTCAGGCAGTGCGCAGTGCGGATCTGGCTGTGTCCACTCACCCACGGGAGATGGGCAGGCAGGGCGCAGTGCAGATCTGGCTGTGTCCACTCACCCACGGGAGACGGGCAGATAGGGCGCAGTGCGGATTTGGCTGTGTCCACTCACCCACGGGAGAGGGGCAGGCAGGGCGCAGTGCGTATCTCGCTGTGTCCACTCGCCCACGGGAGACCGGCAGGCAGGGCGCAGTGCGGATCTGGCTGTGTCCACTCACCCACGGGAGACGGGCAGGCAGGGCGCAGTGCGGATCTGGCTGTGTCCACTCACCGACGGGAGACGGGCAGGCAGGGCGCAGTGCGGATCTGGCTGTGTCCACTCACCCACGGGAGACGGGCAGGCAGGGCGCAGTGCGGATCTGGCTGTGTCCACTCACCCACGGGAGACGGGCAGGCAGGGCGCAGTGCGGATCTGGCTGTGTCCACTCGCCCACGGCAGACGGTCATGCAGGGCGCAGTTCGGATCTGGCTGTGTCCACTCGCCCACGGGAGACGGGCAGGCAGGGCGCAGTGCGGACCTGGCTGTGTCCACTCACCCACGGCAGACGGGCAGGCAGGGCGCAGTGCGGATCTGGCTGTGTCCACTCACCCACGGGAGACGGGCAGGCAGGGCGCAGTGCGGATCCGGCATGTCCACTCACCCACGGGAGATGGGCAGAGACGGTGCTGTGTGGATCTGGCTATGTCCACTGACCCACGGCAGACGGGCAGGCAGGGCGCAGTACTGATCTGGCTGTGTCCACTCAACCACGGCAGACGGGCAGGCAAAGCGCAGTGCGGATCTGGCTGTGTCCACTCACCCACGGCAGACGGTCAGGCAGGGCGCAGTGCGGATCTGGCTGTGTCCACTCACCCACGGCAGACGGGCAGGCAGGGCGCAGTGCGGATCTGGCTGTGTCCACTCGCACACGGGAGACGGGCAGGCACGGCGCAGTGCGGATCTGGCTGTGTCCACTCACACACGGCAGGCTGTCAGGCAGGGCGCAGTGCGGATATGGCTGTGTCCACTCACCCACGGCAGACGGTCAGGCAGGGCGCCGTGCGGATCTGGCTGTGTCCACTCACCAACGGCAGGCGGTCAGGCAGGGCGCAGTGCGGATCTGGCTGTGTCCACGCACCCACAGCAGGCGGTCAGCCAGGGCACAGTGCGGATCTGGCTGTGTCCACTCACCCACGGCAGGCGGTCAGGCAGGGCCAGTGCGGATATGGCTGTGTCCACTCACCCACGGCAGACGGTCAGGCAGGGCGCAGTGCGGATCTGGCTGTGTACACACACACACGGGAGACGGGCAGGCAGGGCGCAGTGCGGATCTGGCTGTGTCCACTCACCCACGGGAGACGTGCAGGCAAGGCGCAGTGCGGATCTTGTGTGTGCACTCACCCACGGCAGACGGGCAGAGAAGGTGCTGTGTGGATCTGGCTGTGTCCACTCACCCACGGGAGACGGGCAGGCAGGGCGCAGTGCGGATCTGGCTGTATCCACTCACTGACGGGAGACGGGCAGGCAAGGCGCAGTGCGGATCTGGCTGTGTCCACTCACCAACGGGAGACGGGCAGGCAGGGCGCAGTGCGGATCTGGCTGTGTCCACTCACCCACGGTAGACGGGCAGGCAGGGCGCAGTGCGGATCTGGCTGTGTCCACTCGCCCACGGCAGACGGTCAGGCAGGGCGCATTTCGGATCTCGATGTGTCCACTCGCCCACGGGAGACGGGCAGGCAGGGCGCAGTGCGGATCTGGCTGTGTCCACTCGCCCACGGGAGACGGGCAGGCAGGGCGCAGTGCGGATCCGGCTGTGTCCACTCACCCACGGGAGAAGGGCAGAGACGGTGCTGTGTGGATCTGGCTATGTCCACTGACCCACGGCAGACGGGAATGGAGGGCGCAGTACGGATCTGGTTGTGTCCACTCACCCACGGCAGGAGGTCAGGCAGGGCGCAGTACGGATCTGGCTGTGTCCACTCACCCACGGCAGACGGGCAGGCAGGGCCAGTGCGGATCTGGCTGTGTCCACTCACCCACGGCAGATGGTCAGGCAGGGCGCAGTGCGGATCTGGCTGTGTACACACACACACGGGAGACGGGCAGGCAGGGCGCAGTGCGGATCTGGCTGTGTCCACTCACCCACGGGAGACGTGCAGGCAAGGCGCAGTGCGGATCTGGTGTGTGCACTCACCCACGGCAGACGGGCAGAGAAGGTGCTGTGTGGATCTGGCTATGTCCACTGACCCACGGCAGACGGGCGGGTAGGGCGCAGTACGGATCTGGCTGTGTCCACTCACCCACGGCAGGCGGTCAGGCAGGGTGCAGTGTGGATCTGGCTGTGTCCACTCACCCACGGGAGACGGGCAGTCAGGGCGCAGTGCGGATCTGGCTGTGTCCACTCACCCACGGCAGGCGGTCAGGCAGGGCGCTGTGCGGATATGGCTGTGTCCACTCACCCACGGCAGACGGTCAGGCAGGGCGCAGTGCGGATCTGGCTGTGTCCACTCACCCACGGGAGACGGGCAGGCTGGGCGCAGTGCGGATATGGCTGTGTCCACTCACCCACGGAGACGGGCATAGACGGTGCTGTGTGGATCTGGCTATGTCCACTGACCCACGGCAGACGGTCAGGCAGGGCGCAGTGCGGATCTGGCTGTGTCCACTCACCCACGGGAGACGGGCAAGGAGGGCGCAGTGCGGATCTGGCTGTGTCCACTCACCCACGGGAGATGGGCAGGCAGGGCGCAGTGCAGATCTGGCTGTGTCCACTCACCCACGGGAGACGGGCAGCCAGGGCGCAGTGCGGATTTGGCTGTGTCCACTCACCCACGGGAGACGGGCAGGCAGGGCGCAGTGCGGATCCGGCTGTGTCCACTCACCCACGGGAGAAGGGCAGAGACGGTGCTGTGTGGATCTGGCTATGTCCACTGACCCACGGCAGACGGGAATGGAGGGCGCAGTACGGATCTGGCTGTGTCCACTCACCCACGGCAGACGGGCAGGCAGGGCGCAGTACGGATCTGGCTGTGTCCACTCATCCACGGCAGGCGGTCAGGCAGGGTGCAGTGCGGATCTGGCTGTGTCCACTCACCCACGGGAGACGGGCAAGGAGGGCGCAGTGCGGATCTGGCTGTGTCCACTCACCCACGGGAGATGGGCAGGCAGGGCGCAGTGCAGATCTGGCTGTGTCCACTCACCCACGGGAGACGGGCAGCCAGGGCGCAGTGCGGATTTGGCTGTGTCCACTCACCCACGGGAGACGGGCAGGCAGGGCGCAATGCGGATCTGGCTGTGTCCACTCGCCCACGGGAGATGGGCAGAGACGGTGCTGTGTGGATCTGGCTATGTCCACTGACCCACGGCAGACGGGAAGGCAGGGCGCAGTACGGATCTGGCTGTGTCCACTCACCCACGGCAGGCGGTCAGGCAGGGCGTAGTGCGGATCTGGCTGTGTCCACTCACCCACGGAAGACGGGCAGGCAGTGCGCAGTGCGGATCATGCTGTGTCCACTCACCCACGGCAGACGGTCAGGCAGGGCGCAGTGCGGATCTGCCTGTGTCCACTCACCCACGGCAGACGGGCAGGCAGGGCGCAGTGCGGATCTGGCTGTGTCCACTCGCCCACGGGAGACGGGCAGGCACGGTGCAGTGCGGATCTGGCTGTGTCCACTCACACACGGAAGGCTGTCAGGCAGGGCGCAGTGCGGATCTGGCTGTGTCCACTCGCCCACGGCAGACGGTCATGCAGGGCGCAGTTCGGATCTGGCTGTGTCCACTCGCCCACGGGAGACGGGCAGGCAGGGCGCAGTGCGGATCTGGCTGTGTCCACTCACCCACGGGAGACGGGCAGGCAGGGCGCAGTGCGGATCCGGCATGTCCACTCACCCACGGGAGATGGGCAGAGACGGTGCTGTGTGGATCTGGCTATGTCCACTGACCCACGGCAGACGGGCAGGCAGGGCGCAGTACTGATCTGGCTGTGTCCACTCACCCACGGCAGACGGGCAGGCAAAGCGCAGTGCGGATCTGTCTGTGTCCACTCACCCACGGCAGACGGTCAGGCAGGGCGCAGTGCGGATCTGGCTGTGTCCACTCACCCACGGCAGACGGGCAGGCAGGGCGCAGTGCGGAACTGGCTGTGTCCACTCGCCCACGGGAGACGGGCAGGCACGGCGCAGTGCGGATCTGGCTGTGTCCACTCACACACGGCAGGCTGTCAGGCAGGGCGCAGTGCGGATATGGCTGTGTCCACTCACCCACGGCAGGCGGTCAGCCATGGCACAGTGCGGATCTGGCTGTGTCCACTCACCCACGGCAGGCGGTCAGGCAGGGCCAGTGCGGATCTGGCTGTGTCCACTCACCCACGGCAGATGGTCAGGCAGGGCGCAGTGCGGATCTGGCTGTGTACACACACACACGGGAGACGGGCAGGCAGGGCGCAGTGCGGATCTGGCTGTGTCCACTCACCCACGGGAGACGTGCAGGCAAGGCGCAGTGCGGATCTTGTGTGTGCACTCACCCACGGCAGACGGGCAGAGAAGGTGATGTGTGGATCTGGCTATGTCCACTGACCCACGGCAGACGGGCGGGTAGGGCGCAGTACGGATCTGGCTGTGTCCACTCACCCACGGCAGGCGGTCAGGCAGGGTGCAGTGTGGATCTGGCTGTGTCCACTCACCCACGGGAGACGGGCAGGCAGGGCGCAGTGCGGATCTGGCTGTGTCCACTCACCCACGGCAGGCGGTCAGGCAGGGCGCTGTGCGGATATGGCTGTGTCCACTCACCCACGGCAGACGGTCAGGCAGGGCGCAGTGCGGATCTGGCTGTGTCCACTCACCCACGGGAGACGGGCAGGCTGGGCGCAGTGCGGATATGGCTGTGTCCACTCACCCACGGAGACGGGCATAGACGGTGCTGTGTGGATCTGGCTATGTCCACTGACCCACGGCAGACGGGCGGGCAGGGCGCAGTACGGATCTGGCTGTGTCCACTCACCCACGGCAGGTGGTCAGGGAGGGCGCAGTGTGGATATTGCTGTGTCCACTCACCCACGGCAGACGGTCAGGCAGGGGGCAGTGCGGATCTGGCTGTGTCCACTCACCCACGGCAGGCGGTCAGGCAGGGCCAGTGCGGATATGGCTGTGTCCACTGACCCACGGCAGATGGGCAGGCAGGGCGCAGTACGGAGCTGGCTGAGTCCACTCACCCACGGCAGGCGGTCAGGCAGGGCGCAGTGCGGATCTGGCTGTGTCCACTCACCCATGGGAGACGGGCAGGCAGGGCGCAGTGCGATTTTGGCTGTGTCCACTCACCCACGGGAGACGGGCAGGCAGGGCGCAGTGCCTATCTGGCTGTGTCCACTCGCCCATGGGAGACGGGCAGTCAGGGCGCAGTGGGGATCTGGCTGTGTCCACTCACCCACGGGAGATGGGCAGGCAAGGCGCAGTGCGGATCTGGCTGTGTCCACTCACCCACGGGAGACGGGCAGGCAGGGCGCAGTGCGGATCCGGCTGTGTCCACTCACCCACGGGAGATGGGCAGAGACGGTGCTGTGTGGATCTGGCTATGTCCACTGACCCACGGCAGGCGGTCAGGCAGGGCGTAGTGCGGATCTGGCTGTGTCCACTCACCCACGGCAGACGGGAAGGCAGGGCGCAGTACGGATCTGGCTGTGTCCACTCGCCCACGGGAGACGGGCAGGCAGGGCGCAGTGCGGATCTGGCTGTGTCTACTCACCCACGGCAGGCGGTCAGGCAGGGCGCAGTGCGGATCTGGCTGTGTCCACTCACCCACGGCTGACGGTCAGGCAGGGCGCAGTGCGGATCTGGCTGTGTCCACTCACCCATGGCAGGCGGTCAGGCAGGGCGCAGTGTGGATCCGGCTGTGTCCACGCACCCACAGCAGGCGATCAGCCAGGGCGCAGGGCGGATCTGGCTGTGTCCACTCACCCACGGCAGGTGGTCAGGCAGGGCGTAGTGCGGATCTGGCTGTGTCCACTCACCCAAGGCAGGCGGGCAGGCAGGGCGCAGTGGGGATCTGGCTGTGTCCACTCACCCACGGCAGACGGTCAGGCAGGGCGCAGTGCGGATCTGGCTGTGTCCTCTCACCCACGGCAGACGGTCAGGCAGGGCGCAGTGCGGATCTGGCTGTGTACACACACACACGGGAGACGGGCAGGCAGGGCGCAGTGCGGATCTGGCTGTGTCCACTCACCCACGGGAGACGTGCAGGCAAGGCGAAGTGCGGATCTTGTGTGTGCACTCACCCACGGCAGACGGGCAGAGAAGGTGCTGTGTGGATCTGGCTATGTCCACTGACCCACGGCAGACGGGCGGGTAGGGCGCAGTACGGATCTGGCTGTGTCCACTCACCCACGGCAGGCGGTCAGGCAGGGTGCAGTGCGGATCTGGCTGTGTCCACTCACCCACGGGAGACTGGCAGGCAGGGCGCAGTGCGGATCTGGCTGTGTCAACTCACCCACGGCAGGCGGTCAGGCAGGGCGCTGTGCGGATATGGCTGT
The DNA here is from genome assembly GCF_040939455.1 of Microcebus murinus. NCBI lineage: Eukaryota > Metazoa > Chordata > Mammalia > Primates > Cheirogaleidae > Microcebus > Microcebus murinus. The sequence continues at coordinate 29,501,769 of NC_134125.1, read as the reverse complement.
GTCCACTCACCCACGGCAGACGGTCAGGCAGGGCGCAGTGCGGATCTGGCTGTGTCCACTCACCCACGGGAGACGGGCAGGCAGGGCGCAGTGCGGATATGGCTGTGTCCACTCACCCACGGAGACGGGCATAGACGGTGCTGTGTGGATCTGGCTATGTCCACTGACCCACGGCAGACGGGCGGGCAGGGCGCAGTACGGATCTGGCTGTGTCCACTCACCCACGGCAGGCGGTCAGGGAGGGCGCAGTGTGGATATTGCTGTGTCCACTCACCCACGGCAGACGGTCAGGCAGGGGGCAGTGCGGATCTGGCTGTGTCCACTCACCCACGGCAGGCGGTCAGGCAGGGCCAGTGCGGATATGGCTGTGTCCACTGACCCACGGCAGATGGGCAGGCAGGGCGCAGTACGGAGCTGGCTGAGTCCACTCACCCACGGCAGGCGGTCAGGCAGGGCGCAGTGCGGATCTGGCTGTGTCCACTCACCCATGGGAGACGGGCAGGCAGGGCGCAGTGCGATTTTGGCTGTGTCCACTCACCCACGGGAGACGGGCAGGCAGGGCGCAGTGCCTATCTGGCTGTGTCCACTCGCCCATGGGAGACGGGCAGGCAGGGCGCAATGGGGATCTGGCTGTGCCACTCACCCACGGGAGATGGGCAGGCAGGGCGCAGTGCGGATCTGGCTGTGTCCACTCACCCACGGGAGACGGGCAGGCAGGGCGCAGTGCGGATCCGGCTGTGTCCACTCACCCACGGGAGATGGGCAGAGACGGTGCTTTGTGGATCTGGCTATGTCCACTGACCCACGGCAGGCGGTCAGGCAGGGCGTAGTGCGGATCTGGCTGTGTCCACTCACCCACGGCAGACGGGAAGGCAGGGCGCAGTACGGATCTGGCTGTGTCCACTCGCCCACGGGAGACGGGCAGGCAGGGCGCAGTGCGGATCTGGCTTTGTCTACTCACCCACGGCAGGCGGTCAGGCAGGGCGCAGTGCGGATCTGGCTGTGTCCACTCACCCACGGCTGACGGTCAGGCAGGGCGCAGTGCGGATCTGGCTGTGTCCACTCACCCACGGCAGGCGGTCAGGCAGGGCGCAGTGTGGATCCGGCTGTGTCCACGCACCCACAGCAGGCGATCAGCCAGGGCGCAGTGCGGATCTGGCTGTGTCCACTCACCCACGGCAGGTGGTCAGGCAGGGCGTAGTGCGGATCTGGCTGTGTCCACTCACCCAAGGCAGGTGGGCAGGCAGGGCGCAGTGGGGATCTGGCTGTGTCCACTCACCCACGGCAGACGGTCAGGTAGGGCGCAGTGCGGATCTGGCTGTGTCCACTCACCCACGGCAGACGGGCAGGCAGGGCGCAGTGCGGATCTGGCTGTGTCCACTCGCCCACGGGAGACGGGCATGCAGGGCGCAGTGCGGATCTGGCTGTGTCCACTCACCCACGAGAGACGGGCAGGCAGGGCGCAGTGCGGATTTGGCTGTGTCCACTCGCCCACGGCAGGCGGTCAGGCAGGGCGCAGTGCGGATCTGGCCGTGTCCACTCGCCCACGGGAGATGGGCAGAGACGGTGCTGTGTGGATCTGGCTATGTCCACTGACCCACGGCACACGGGAAGGCAGGGCGCAGTACGGATCTGACTGTGTCCACTCACCCACGGCAGGCGGTCAGGCAGGGCGCAGTACGGATCTGGCTGTGTCCACTCACCCACGGCAGGCGGTCAGGCAGGGCGCAGTGCGGATCCGGCTATGTCTACTCACCCATGGGAGATGGGCAGAGACGGTGCTGTGTGGATCTGGCTATGTCCAATGACCCACGGCAGACGGGAAGGCAGGGCGCAGTACGGATCTGGCTGTGTCCACTCACCCATGGCAGGCGGTCAGGCAGGGCGCAGTACGGATCTGGCTGTGTCCACTCACCCATGGCAGGCGGTCAGGCAGGGTGCAGTGCGGATCTGGCTGTGTCCACTCACCCACGGGAGACGGGCAGGCAGGGCACAGTGCGGATCTGGCTGTGTCCACTCACCAACGGGAGACGGGCAGGCAGGGCGCAGTGCGGATCTGGCTGTGTCCACTCACCCACGGGAGACGGGCAGGCAGGGCGCAGTGCGATTTTGGCTGTGTCCACTCACCCACGGGAGACGGGCAGGCAGGGCGCAGTGCCTATCTGGCTGTGTCCACTCGCCCATGGGAGACGGGCAGGCAGGGCGCAGTGTGGATCTGGCTGTGTCCACTCACCCACGGGAGACGGGCAGGCAGGGCGCAGTGCGGATCTGGCTGTGTCCACTCACCCACGGGAGACGGGCAGGTAGGGCGCAGTGCGGATCCGGCTGTGTCCACTCACCCACGGGAGATGGGCAGAGACAGTGCTGTGTGGATCTGGCTATGTCCACTGACCCACGGCAGGAGGTCAGGCAGGGCGTAGTGGGGATCTGGCTGTGTCCACTCACCCACGGCAGACGGGAAGGCAGGGCGCAGTGTGGATCTGGCAGTGTCCACTCACCCACGGCTAACGATCAGGCAGGGCGCAGTGAGGATCTGGCTGTGTCCACTCACCCACGGCAGGCGGTCAGGCATGGCGCAGTGTGGATCCGGCTGTGTCCACGCACCCACAGCAGGCGGTCAGCCAGGGCGCAGTGCGGATCTGGCTATGTCCACTGACCCACGGCAGACGGGCAGGCAGGGCCCAGTACGGAGATGGCTGAGTCCACTCACCTACGGCAGGCGGTCAGGCAGGGTGCAGTGTGGGTCTGGCTGTGTCCACTCACCTACGGGAGACGGGCAGGCAGGGCGCAGTGCGGATCTGGCTGTGTCCACTCACCAACGGGAGACGGGCAGGCAGGGCGCAGTGCGGATCTGGCTGTGTCCACTCACCCACGGGAGACGGGCAGGCAGGGCGCAGTGCGGATCTGGCTGTGTCCACTCGCCCACGGCAGACGGTCAGGCAGGGCGCATTTCGGATCTGGCTGTGTCCACTCGCCCACGGGTGACGGGCAGGCAGGGCGCAGTGCGGATCTGGCTGTGTCCACTCGCCCACGGGAGACGGGCAGGCAGGGCGCATTGCGGATCCGGCTGTGTCCACTCACCCACGGGAGAAGGGCAGAGACTGTGCTGTGTGGATCTGGCTATGTCCACTGACCCACGGCAGACGGGAATGGAGGGCGCAGTACGGATCTGGCTGTGTCCACTCACCCACGGCAGGAGGTCAGGCAGGGCGCAGTACGGATCTGGCTGTGTCCACTCACCCACGGCAGACGGGCAGGCAGGGCGCAGTACGGATCTGGCTGTGTCCACTCACCCACGGCAGGCGGTCAGGCAGGGTGCAGTGCGGATCTGGCTGTGTCCACTCACCCACGGGAGACGGGCAAGCAGGGCGCAGTGCGGATCTGGCTGTGTCCACTCACCCACGGGAGATGGGCAGGCAGGGCGCAGTGCAGATCTGGCTGTGTCCACTCACCCACGGGAGACGGGCAGGTAGGGCGCAGTGCGGATTTGGCTGTGTCCACTCACCCACGGGAGACGGGCAGGCAGGGCGCAATGCGGATCTGGCTGTGTCCACTCGCCCACGGGAGACGGGCAGGCAGGGCGCAGTGCGGATCCGGCTGTGTCCACTCACCCACGGGAGATGGGCAGAGACGGTGCTGTGTGGATCTGGCTATGTCCACTGACCCACGGCAGACGGGAAGGCAGGGCGCAGTACGGATCTGGCTGTGTCCACTCACCCACGGCAGGCGGTCAGGCAGGGCGTAGTGCGGATCTGGCTGTGTCCACTCACCCACGGAAGACGGGCAGGCAGAGCGCAGTGCGGATCTGGCTGTGTCCACTCACCCACGGCAGACGGTCAGGCAGGGCGCAGTGCGGATCTGCCTGTGTCCACTCACCCACGGCAGACGGGCAGGCAGGGCGCAGTGCGGATCTGGCTGTGTCCACTCGCCCACGGGAGACGGGCAGGCACGGCGCAGTGCGGATCTGGCTGTGTCCACTCACACACGGCAGGCTGTAAGGCAGGGCGCAGTGCGGATATGGCTGTGTCCACTCACCCACGGCAGACGGTCAGGCAGGGCACCGTGCGGATCTGGCTGTGTCCACTCACTCACGGCAGGCGGTCAGGCAGGGCGCAGTGCGGATCTGGCTGTGTCCACTCACCCACGGGAGATGGGCAGGCAGGGCGCAGTGCAGATCTGGCTGTGTCCACTCACCCACGGGAGACGGGCAGATAGGGCGCAGTGCGGATTTGGCTGTGTCCACTCACCCACGGGAGACGGGCAGGCAGGGCGTGGTGCGTATCTGGCTGTGTCCACTCGCCCACGGGAGACCGGCAGGCAGGGCGCAGTGCGGATCTGGCTGTGTCCACTCACCCACGGGAGACGGACAGGCAGGGCGCAGTGCGGATCTGGCTGTGTCCACTCACCCACGGGAGACGTGCAGGCAAGGCGCAGTGCGGATCTTGTGTGTGCACTCACCCACGGCAGACGGGCAGAGAAGGTGCTGTGTGGATCTGGCTATGTCCACTGACCCACGGCAGACGGGCGGGTAGGTCGCAGTACGGATCTGGCTGTGTCCACTCACCCACGGCAGGCGGTCAGGCAGGGTGCAGTGCGGATCTGGCTGTGTCCACTCACCCACGGGAGACGGGCAGGCAGGGCGCAGTGCGGATCCGGCTGTGTCCACTCACCCACGGGAGATGGGCAGAGACGGTGCTGTGTGGATCTGGCTATGTCCACTGACCCACGGCAGGCGGTCAGGCAGGGCGTAGTGCGGATCTGGCTGTGTCCACTCACCCACGGCAGACGGGAAGGCAGGGCGCAGTACGGATCTGGCTGTGTCCACTCGCCCACGGGAGACGGGCAGGCAGGGCGCAGTGCGGATCTGGCTTTGTCTACTCACCCACGGCAGGCGGTCAGGCAGGGCGCAGTGCGGATCTGGCTGTGTCCACTCACCCACGGCTGACGGTCAGGCAGGGCGCAGTGCGGATCTGGCTGTGTCCACTCACCCACGGCAGGCGGTCAGGCAGGGCGCAGTGTGGATCCGGCTGTGTCCACGCACCCACAGCAGGCGATCAGCCAGGGCGCAGTGCGGATCTGGCTGTGTCCACTCACCCACGGCAGGTGGTCAGGCAGGGCGTAGTGCGGATCTGGCTGTGTCCACTCACCCAAGGCAGGTGGGCAGGCAGGGCGCAGTGGGGATCTGGCTGTGTCCACTCACCCACGGCAGACGGTCAGGTAGGGCGCAGTGCGGATCTGGCTGTGTCCACTCACCCACGGCAGACGGGCAGGCAGGGCGCAGTGCGGATCTGGCTGTGTCCACTCGCCCACGGGAGACGGGCATGCAGGGCGCAGTGCGGATCTGGCTGTGTCCACTCACCCACGAGAGACGGGCAGGCAGGGCGCAGTGCGGATTTGGCTGTGTCCACTCGCCCACGGCAGGCGGTCAGGCAGGGCGCAGTGCGGATCTGGCCGTGTCCACTCGCCCACGGGAGATGGGCAGAGACGGTGCTGTGTGGATCTGGCTATGTCCACTGACCCACGGCACACGGGAAGGCAGGGCGCAGTACGGATCTGACTGTGTCCACTCACCCACGGCAGGCGGTCAGGCAGGGCGCAGTACGGATCTGGCTGTGTCCACTCACCCACGGCAGGCGGTCAGGCAGGGCGCAGTGCGGATCCGGCTATGTCTACTCACCCATGGGAGATGGGCAGAGACGGTGCTGTGTGGATCTGGCTATGTCCAATGACCCACGGCAGACGGGAAGGCAGGGCGCAGTACGGATCTGGCTGTGTCCACTCACCCATGGCAGGCGGTCAGGCAGGGCGCAGTACGGATCTGGCTGTGTCCACTCACCCATGGCAGGCGGTCAGGCAGGGTGCAGTGCGGATCTGGCTGTGTCCACTCACCCACGGGAGACGGGCAGGCAGGGCACAGTGCGGATCTGGCTGTGTCCACTCACCAACGGGAGACGGGCAGGCAGGGCGCAGTGCGGATCTGGCTGTGTCCACTCACCCACGGGAGACGGGCAGGCAGGGCGCAGTGCGATTTTGGCTGTGTCCACTCACCCACGGGAGACGGGCAGGCAGGGCGCAGTGCCTATCTGGCTGTGTCCACTCGCCCATGGGAGACGGGCAGGCAGGGCGCAGTGTGGATCTGGCTGTGTCCACTCACCCACGGGAGACGGGCAGGCAGGGCGCAGTGCGGATCTGGCTGTGTCCACTCACCCACGGGAGACGGGCAGGTAGGGCGCAGTGCGGATCCGGCTGTGTCCACTCACCCACGGGAGATGGGCAGAGACAGTGCTGTGTGGATCTGGCTATGTCCACTGACCCACGGCAGGAGGTCAGGCAGGGCGTAGTGGGGATCTGGCTGTGTCCACTCACCCACGGCAGACGGGAAGGCAGGGCGCAGTGTGGATCTGGCAGTGTCCACTCACCCACGGCTAACGATCAGGCAGGGCGCAGTGAGGATCTGGCTGTGTCCACTCACCCACGGCAGGCGGTCAGGCATGGCGCAGTGTGGATCCGGCTGTGTCCACGCACCCACAGCAGGCGGTCAGCCAGGGCGCAGTGCGGATCTGGCTATGTCCACTGACCCACGGCAGACGGGCAGGCAGGGCCCAGTACGGAGATGGCTGAGTCCACTCACCTACGGCAGGCGGTCAGGCAGGGTGCAGTGTGGGTCTGGCTGTGTCCACTCACCTACGGGAGACGGGCAGGCAGGGCGCAGTGCGGATCTGGCTGTGTCCACTCACCAACGGGAGACGGGCAGGCAGGGCGCAGTGCGGATCTGGCTGTGTCCACTCACCCACGGGAGACGGGCAGGCAGGGCGCAGTGCGGATCTGGCTGTGTCCACTCGCCCACGGCAGACGGTCAGGCAGGGCGCATTTCGGATCTGGCTGTGTCCACTCGCCCACGGGTGACGGGCAGGCAGGGCGCAGTGCGGATCTGGCTGTGTCCACTCGCCCACGGGAGACGGGCAGGCAGGGCGCATTGCGGATCCGGCTGTGTCCACTCACCCACGGGAGAAGGGCAGAGACTGTGCTGTGTGGATCTGGCTATGTCCACTGACCCACGGCAGACGGGAATGGAGGGCGCAGTACGGATCTGGCTGTGTCCACTCACCCACGGCAGGAGGTCAGGCAGGGCGCAGTACGGATCTGGCTGTGTCCACTCACCCACGGCAGACGGGCAGGCAGGGCGCAGTACGGATCTGGCTGTGTCCACTCACCCACGGCAGGCGGTCAGGCAGGGTGCAGTGCGGATCTGGCTGTGTCCACTCACCCACGGGAGACGGGCAAGCAGGGCGCAGTGCGGATCTGGCTGTGTCCACTCACCCACGGGAGATGGGCAGGCAGGGCGCAGTGCAGATCTGGCTGTGTCCACTCACCCACGGGAGACGGGCAGGTAGGGCGCAGTGCGGATTTGGCTGTGTCCACTCACCCACGGGAGACGGGCAGGCAGGGCGCAATGCGGATCTGGCTGTGTCCACTCGCCCACGGGAGACGGGCAGGCAGGGCGCAGTGCGGATCCGGCTGTGTCCACTCACCCACGGGAGATGGGCAGAGACGGTGCTGTGTGGATCTGGCTATGTCCACTGACCCACGGCAGACGGGAAGGCAGGGCGCAGTACGGATCTGGCTGTGTCCACTCACCCACGGCAGGCGGTCAGGCAGGGCGTAGTGCGGATCTGGCTGTGTCCACTCACCCACGGAAGACGGGCAGGCAGAGCGCAGTGCGGATCTGGCTGTGTCCACTCACCCACGGCAGACGGTCAGGCAGGGCGCAGTGCGGATCTGCCTGTGTCCACTCACCCACGGCAGACGGGCAGGCAGGGCGCAGTGCGGATCTGGCTGTGTCCACTCGCCCACGGGAGACGGGCAGGCACGGCGCAGTGCGGATCTGGCTGTGTCCACTCACACACGGCAGGCTGTAAGGCAGGGCGCAGTGCGGATATGGCTGTGTCCACTCACCCACGGCAGACGGTCAGGCAGGGCGCAGTGCAGATCTGGCTGTGTCCACTCACCCACGGGAGACGGGCAGATAGGGCGCAGTGCGGATTTGGCTGTGTCCACTCACCCACGGGAGACGGGCAGGCAGGGCGTGGTGCGTATCTGGCTGTGTCCACTCGCCCACGGGAGACCGGCAGGCAGGGCGCAGTGCGGATCTGGCTGTGTCCACTCACCCACGGGAGACGGACAGGCAGGGCGCAGTGCGGATCTGGCTGTGTCCACTCACCCACGGGAGACGTGCAGGCAAGGCGCAGTGCGGATCTTGTGTGTGCACTCACCCACGGCAGACGGGCAGAGAAGGTGCTGTGTGGATCTGGCTATGTCCACTGACCCACGGCAGACGGGCGGGTAGGTCGCAGTACGGATCTGGCTGTGTCCACTCACCCACGGCAGGCGGTCAGGCAGGGTGCAGTGCGGATCTGGCTGTGTCCACTCACCCACGGGAGACGGGCAGGCAGGGCGCAGTGCGGATCTGGCTGTGTCCACTCACCCACGGGAGACGGGCAGGCAGGGCGCAGTGCGGATCTGGCTGTGTCCACTCACCCACGGGAGACGGGCAGAGACGGTGCTGTGTGGATCTGGCTATGTCTACTGACCCACGGCAGACGGGCGGGCAGGGTGCAGTACGGATCTGGCTGTGTATACTCACCAACGGCAGGCGGTCAGGGAGGGCGCAGTGCGGATATTGCTGTGTCCACTCACCCACGGCAGACGGTCAGGCAGGGGGCAGTGCGGATCTGGCTGTGTCCACTCACCCACGGGAGACGGGCAGAGACGGTGCTGTGTGGATCTGGCTATGTCCACTGACCCACGGCAGGCGGTCAGGCAGGGCGCAGTGCGGATATGGCTGTGTCCACTCACCCACGGCAGACTGTCAGGCAGGGGGCAGTGCGGATCTGGCTGTGTCCTCTCACCCACGGGAGACGGGCAGGCAGGGCGCAGTGCGGATCTGGCTGTGTCCACTCACCCACGGGAGACGGGCAGGCAAGGCGCAGTGCGGATCTGGCTGTGTCCACTCGCCCACGGGAGACGGGCAGGCACGGCACAGTGCGGATCTGGCTGTGTCCATTCACACACGGCAGGCTGTCAGGCAGGGCGCAGTGCGGATATGGCTGTGTCCACTCACACACGACAGACGGTCAGGCAGGGCGCCGTGCGGATCTGGCTGTGTCCACTCACCCACGGCAGGCGGTCAGGCAGGGCGCAGTGCGGATCTGGCCATGTCCACTCACACACGGGAGATGGGCATGCAGGGCGCAGTGCAGATCTGGCTGTGTCCAGTCACCCACGGGAGACGGGCAGGCAGGGTGCAGTGCGGATTTGGCTGTGTCCACTCACCCACGGGAGACGGGCAGGCAGGGCGCAGTGCGTATCTGGCTGTGTCCACTCGCCCACGGGAGACGGGCAGGCAGGGCGCAGTGCGGATCTGGCCGTGTCCACTCACCCACGGGAGACCGGCAGGCAGGGCGCAGTGCGGATCTGGCTGTGTCCACTCACCCACGGGAGACGGGCAGGCAGGGCGCAGTGCGGATTTGGCTGTGTCCACTCACCCATGGCATACGGGCAGGCAGGGCGCAGTGCGGATCCGGCTGTGTCCACTCACCCACGGGAGATGGGCAGAGACGGTGCTGTGTGGATCTGGCTATGTCCACTGACCCACGGCAGACGGGAAGGCAGGGCGCAGTACGGATCTGGCTGTGTCCACTCACCCACGGGAGACGGGCAAGCAGGGCGCAGTGCGGATCTGGCTGTGTCCACTCACCCACGGCAGGAGGTCAGGCAGGGCGCAGTACGGATCTGGCTGTGTCCACTCACCCATGGCATACGGGCAGGCAGGGCGCAGTACGGATCTGGCTGTGTCCTCTCACCCACGGGAGACGGGCAAGCAGGGCGCAGTGCGGTTCTGGCTGTGTCCACTCACCCACGGGAGATGGGCAGGCAGGGCGCAGTGCAGATCTGGCTGTGTCCACTCACCCACGGGAGACGGGCAGGCAGGGCGCAGTGCGGATTTGGCTGTGTCCACTCACCCACGGGAGACGGGCAGGCAGGGCGCAGTGCGTATCTGGCTGTGTCCACTCGCTCACGGGAGACGGGCAGGCAGGGCGCAGTGCGGATCTGGCCGTGTCCACTCACCCACGGAAGGCGGTCAGGCAGGGCGCAGTGCGGATCTGGCTATGTCCACGCACCCACAGCAGGCGGTCAGCCAGGGCAGAGTGCGGATCTGGCTGTGTCCACTCACCCACGGCCGGCGGTCAGGCAGGGCCAGTGCGGATATGGCTGTGACCACTCACCCACGGCAGACGGTCAGGCAGGGCGCAGTGCGGATCTGGCTTTGTCCACACACCCACGGGAGACGGGCAGGCAGGGCGCAGTGCGGATCTGGCTGTGTCCACTCACCCACGGGAGACGGGCAGCAAAGGCGCAGTGCGGATCTTGTGTGTGCACTCACCCACGGGAGACGGGCAGAGACGGTGCTGTGTGGATCTGGCTATGTCCACTGACCCACGGCAGACGGGCGGGCAGGGCGCAGTACGGACCTGGCTGTGTATACTCACCCACGGCAGGCGGTCAGGGAGGGCGCAGTGCGGATATTGCTGTGTCCACTCACCCACGGCAGACGGTCATTCAGGGGGCAGTGCGGATCTGGCTGTGTCCACTCACCCACGGGAGACGGGCAGAGACTGTGCTGTGTGGATCTGGCTATGTCCACTGACCCATGGCAGGCGGTCAGGCAGGGCGCAGTGCGGATATCGCTGTGTCCACTCACCCACGGCAGACTGTCAGGCAGGGGGCAGTGCGGATCTGGCTGTGTCCTCTCACCCACGGCAGACGGTCAGGCAGGGCGCCGTGCGGATCTGGCTGTGTCCACGCACCCACGGCAGGCGGTCAGGCAGGGCGCAGTGCGGATCTGGCTGTGTCCACGCACCCACGGCAGACGGTCAGGCAGGGCGCCGTGCGGATCTGGCTGTGTCCACGCACCCACGGCAGGCGGTCAGGCAGGGCGCAGTGCGGATCTGGCTGTGTCCACGCACCCACAGCAGGCGGTCAGCCAGGGCACAGTGCGGATCTGGCTGTGTCCACTCACCCACGGCAGGCGGTCAGGCAGGGCCAGTGCGGATATGGCTGTGTCCACTCACCCACGGCAGACGGTCAGGCAGGGCGCAGTGCGGATCTGGCTGTGTCCACTCGCCCACGGGAGATGGGCAGAGACGGTGCTGTGTGGATCTGGCTATGTCCACTGACCCACGGCACACGGGAAGGCAGGGCGCAGTACGGATCTGACTGTGTCCACTCACCCACGGCAGGCGGTCAGGCAGGGCGCAGTACGGATCTGGCTGTGTCCACTCACCCACGGCAGGCGGTCAGGCAGGGCGCAGTGCGGATCCGGCTATGTCTACTCACCCATGGGAGATGGGCAGAGACGGTGCTGTGTGGATCTGGCTATGTCCAATGACCCACGGCAGACGGGAAGGCAGGGCGCAGTACGGATCTGGCTGTGTCCACTCACCCATGGCAGGCGGTCAGGCAGGGCGCAGTACGGATCTGGCTGTGTCCACTCACCCATGGCAGGCGGTCAGGCAGGGTGCAGTGCGGATCTGGCTGTGTCCACTCACCCACGGGAGACGGGCAGGCAGGGCACAGTGCGGATCTGGCTGTGTCCACTCACCAACGGGAGACGGGCAGGCAGGGCGCAGTGCGGATCTGGCTGTGTCCACTCACCCACGGGAGACGGGCAGGCAGGGCGCAGTGCGATTTTGGCTGTGTCCACTCACCCACGGGAGACGGGCAGGCAGGGCGCAGTGCCTATCTGGCTGTGTCCACTCGCCCATGGGAGACGGGCAGGCAGGGCGCAGTGTGGATCTGGCTGTGTCCACTCACCCACGGGAGACGGGCAGGCAGGGCGCAGTGCGGATCTGGCTGTGTCCACTCACCCACGGGAGACGGGCAGGTAGGGCGCAGTGCGGATCCGGCTGTGTCCACTCACCCACGGGAGATGGGCAGAGACAGTGCTGTGTGGATCTGGCTATGTCCACTGACCCACGGCAGGAGGTCAGGCAGGGCGTAGTGGGGATCTGGCTGTGTCCACTCACCCACGGCAGACGGGAAGGCAGGGCGCAGTGTGGATCTGGCAGTGTCCACTCACCCACGGCTAACGATCAGGCAGGGCGCAGTGAGGATCTGGCTGTGTCCACTCACCCACGGCAGGCGGTCAGGCATGGCGCAGTGTGGATCCGGCTGTGTCCACGCACCCACAGCAGGCGGTCAGCCAGGGCGCAGTGCGGATCTGGCTATGTCCACTGACCCACGGCAGACGGGCAGGCAGGGCCCAGTACGGAGATGGCTGAGTCCACTCACCTACGGCAGGCGGTCAGGCAGGGTGCAGTGTGGGTCTGGCTGTGTCCACTCACCTACGGGAGACGGGCAGGCAGGGCGCAGTGCGGATCTGGCTGTGTCCACTCACCAACGGGAGACGGGCAGGCAGGGCGCAGTGCGGATCTGGCTGTGTCCACTCACCCACGGGAGACGGGCAGGCAGGGCGCAGTGCGGATCTGGCTGTGTCCACTCGCCCACGGCAGACGGTCAGGCAGGGCGCATTTCGGATCTGGCTGTGTCCACTCGCCCACGGGTGACGGGCAGGCAGGGCGCAGTGCGGATCTGGCTGTGTCCACTCGCCCACGGGAGACGGGCAGGCAGGGCGCATTGCGGATCCGGCTGTGTCCACTCACCCACGGGAGAAGGGCAGAGACTGTGCTGTGTGGATCTGGCTATGTCCACTGACCCACGGCAGACGGGAATGGAGGGCGCAGTACGGATCTGGCTGTGTCCACTCACCCACGGCAGGAGGTCAGGCAGGGCGCAGTACGGATCTGGCTGTGTCCACTCACCCACGGCAGACGGGCAGGCAGGGCGCAGTACGGATCTGGCTGTGTCCACTCACCCACGGCAGGCGGTCAGGCAGGGTGCAGTGCGGATCTGGCTGTGTCCACTCACCCACGGGAGACGGGCAAGCAGGGCGCAGTGCGGATCTGGCTGTGTCCACTCACCCACGGGAGATGGGCAGGCAGGGCGCAGTGCAGATCTGGCTGTGTCCACTCACCCACGGGAGACGGGCAGGTAGGGCGCAGTGCGGATTTGGCTGTGTCCACTCACCCACGGGAGACGGGCAGGCAGGGCGCAATGCGGATCTGGCTGTGTCCACTCGCCCACGGGAGACGGGCAGGCAGGGCGCAGTGCGGATCCGGCTGTGTCCACTCACCCACGGGAGATGGGCAGAGACGGTGCTGTGTGGATCTGGCTATGTCCACTGACCCACGGCAGACGGGAAGGCAGGGCGCAGTACGGATCTGGCTGTGTCCACTCACCCACGGCAGGCGGTCAGGCAGGGCGTAGTGCGGATCTGGCTGTGTCCACTCACCCACGGAAGACGGGCAGGCAGAGCGCAGTGCGGATCTGGCTGTGTCCACTCACCCACGGCAGACGGTCAGGCAGGGCGCAGTGCGGATCTGCCTGTGTCCACTCACCCACGGCAGACGGGCAGGCAGGGCGCAGTGCGGATCTGGCTGTGTCCACTCGCCCACGGGAGACGGGCAGGCACGGCGCAGTGCGGATCTGGCTGTGTCCACTCACACACGGCAGGCTGTAAGGCAGGGCGCAGTGCGGATATGGCTGTGTCCACTCACCCACGGCAGACGGTCAGGCAGGGCACCGTGCGGATCTGGCTGTGTCCACTCACTCACGGCAGGCGGTCAGGCAGGGCGCAGTGCGGATCTGGCTGTGTCCACTCACCCACGGGAGATGGGCAGGCAGGGCGCAGTGCAGATCTGGCTGTGTCCACTCACCCACGGGAGACGGGCAGATAGGGCGCAGTGCGGATTTGGCTGTGTCCACTCACCCACGGGAGACGGGCAGGCAGGGCGTGGTGCGTATCTGGCTGTGTCCACTCGCCCACGGGAGACCGGCAGGCAGGGCGCAGTGCGGATCTGGCTGTGTCCACTCACCCACGGGAGACGGACAGGCAGGGCGCAGTGCGGATCTGGCTGTGTCCACTCACCCACGGGAGACGTGCAGGCAAGGCGCAGTGCGGATCTTGTGTGTGCACTCACCCACGGCAGACGGGCAGAGAAGGTGCTGTGTGGATCTGGCTATGTCCACTGACCCACGGCAGACGGGCGGGTAGGTCGCAGTACGGATCTGGCTGTGTCCACTCACCCACGGCAGGCGGTCAGGCAGGGTGCAGTGCGGATCTGGCTGTGTCCACTCACCCACGGGAGACGGGCAGGCAGGGCGCAGTGCGGATCCGGCTGTGTCCACTCACCCACGGGAGATGGGCAGAGACGGTGCTGTGTGGATCTGGCTATGTCCACTGACCCACGGCAGGCGGTCAGGCAGGGCGTAGTGCGGATCTGGCTGTGTCCACTCACCCACGGCAGACGGGAAGGCAGGGCGCAGTACGGATCTGGCTGTGTCCACTCGCCCACGGGAGACGGGCAGGCAGGGCGCAGTGCGGATCTGGCTTTGTCTACTCACCCACGGCAGGCGGTCAGGCAGGGCGCAGTGCGGATCTGGCTGTGTCCACTCACCCACGGCTGACGGTCAGGCAGGGCGCAGTGCGGATCTGGCTGTGTCCACTCACCCACGGCAGGCGGTCAGGCAGGGCGCAGTGTGGATCCGGCTGTGTCCACGCACCCACAGCAGGCGATCAGCCAGGGCGCAGTGCGGATCTGGCTGTGTCCACTCACCCACGGCAGGTGGTCAGGCAGGGCGTAGTGCGGATCTGGCTGTGTCCACTCACCCAAGGCAGGTGGGCAGGCAGGGCGCAGTGGGGATCTGGCTGTGTCCACTCACCCACGGCAGACGGTCAGGTAGGGCGCAGTGCGGATCTGGCTGTGTCCACTCACCCACGGCAGACGGGCAGGCAGGGCGCAGTGCGGATCTGGCTGTGTCCACTCGCCCACGGGAGACGGGCATGCAGGGCGCAGTGCGGATCTGGCTGTGTCCACTCACCCACGAGAGACGGGCAGGCAGGGCGCAGTGCGGATTTGGCTGTGTCCACTCGCCCACGGCAGGCGGTCAGGCAGGGCGCAGTGCGGATCTGGCCGTGTCCACTCGCCCACGGGAGATGGGCAGAGACGGTGCTGTGTGGATCTGGCTATGTCCACTGACCCACGGCACACGGGAAGGCAGGGCGCAGTACGGATCTGACTGTGTCCACTCACCCACGGCAGGCGGTCAGGCAGGGCGCAGTACGGATCTGGCTGTGTCCACTCACCCACGGCAGGCGGTCAGGCAGGGCGCAGTGCGGATCCGGCTATGTCTACTCACCCATGGGAGATGGGCAGAGACGGTGCTGTGTGGATCTGGCTATGTCCAATGACCCACGGCAGACGGGAAGGCAGGGCGCAGTACGGATCTGGCTGTGTCCACTCACCCATGGCAGGCGGTCAGGCAGGGCGCAGTACGGATCTGGCTGTGTCCACTCACCCATGGCAGGCGGTCAGGCAGGGTGCAGTGCGGATCTGGCTGTGTCCACTCACCCACGGGAGACGGGCAGGCAGGGCACAGTGCGGATCTGGCTGTGTCCACTCACCAACGGGAGACGGGCAGGCAGGGCGCAGTGCGGATCTGGCTGTGTCCACTCACCCACGGGAGACGGGCAGGCAGGGCGCAGTGCGATTTTGGCTGTGTCCACTCACCCACGGGAGACGGGCAGGCAGGGCGCAGTGCCTATCTGGCTGTGTCCACTCGCCCATGGGAGACGGGCAGGCAGGGCGCAGTGCGGATCTGGCTGTGTCCACTCACCCACGGGAGACGGGCAGGCAGGGCGCAGTGCGGATCCGGCTGTGTCCACTCACCCACGGGAGACGGGCAGGTAGGGCGCAGTGCGGATCCGGCTGTGTCCACTCACCCACGGGAGATGGGCAGAGACAGTGCTGTGTGGATCTGGCTATGTCCACTGACCCACGGCAGGAGGTCAGGCAGGGCGTAGTGGGGATCTGGCTGTGTCCACTCACCCACGGCAGACGGGAAGGCAGGGCGCAGTGTGGATCTGGCAGTGTCCACTCACCCACGGCTAACGATCAGGCAGGGCGCAGTGAGGATCTGGCTGTGTCCACTCACCCACGGCAGGCGGTCAGGCATGGCGCAGTGTGGATCCGGCTGTGTCCACGCACCCACAGCAGGCGGTCAGCCAGGGCGCAGTGCGGATCTGGCTATGTCCACTGACCCACGGCAGACGGGCAGGCAGGGCCCAGTACGGAGATGGCTGAGTCCACTCACCTACGGCAGGCGGTCAGGCAGGGTGCAGTGTGGGTCTGGCTGTGTCCACTCACCTACGGGAGACGGGCAGGCAGGGCGCAGTGCGGATCTGGCTGTGTCCACTCACCAACGGGAGACGGGCAGGCAGGGCGCAGTGCGGATCTGGCTGTGTCCACTCACCCACGGGAGACGGGCAGGCAGGGCGCAGTGCGGATCTGGCTGTGTCCACTCGCCCACGGCAGACGGTCAGGCAGGGCGCATTTCGGATCTGGCTGTGTCCACTCGCCCACGGGTGACGGGCAGGCAGGGCGCAGTGCGGATCTGGCTGTGTCCACTCGCCCACGGGAGACGGGCAGGCAGGGCGCATTGCGGATCCGGCTGTGTCCACTCACCCACGGGAGAAGGGCAGAGACTGTGCTGTGTGGATCTGGCTATGTCCACTGACCCACGGCAGACGGGAATGGAGGGCGCAGTACGGATCTGGCTGTGTCCACTCACCCACGGCAGGAGGTCAGGCAGGGCGCAGTACGGATCTGGCTGTGTCCACTCACCCACGGCAGACGGGCAGGCAGGGCGCAGTACGGATCTGGCTGTGTCCACTCACCCACGGCAGGCGGTCAGGCAGGGTGCAGTGCGGATCTGGCTGTGTCCACTCACCCACGGGAGACGGGCAAGCAGGGCGCAGTGCGGATCTGGCTGTGTCCACTCACCCACGGGAGATGGGCAGGCAGGGCGCAGTGCAGATCTGGCTGTGTCCACTCACCCACGGGAGACGGGCAGGTAGGGCGCAGTGCGGATTTGGCTGTGTCCACTCACCCACGGGAGACGGGCAGGCAGGGCGCAATGCGGATCTGGCTGTGTCCACTCGCCCACGGGAGACGGGCAGGCAGGGCGCAGTGCGGATCCGGCTGTGTCCACTCACCCACGGGAGATGGGCAGAGACGGTGCTGTGTGGATCTGGCTATGTCCACTGACCCACGGCAGACGGGAAGGCAGGGCGCAGTACGGATCTGGCTGTGTCCACTCACCCACGGCAGGCGGTCAGGCAGGGCGTAGTGCGGATCTGGCTGTGTCCACTCACCCACGGAAGACGGGCAGGCAGAGCGCAGTGCGGATCTGGCTGTGTCCACTCACCCACGGCAGACGGTCAGGCAGGGCGCAGTGCGGATCTGCCTGTGTCCACTCACCCACGGCAGACGGGCAGGCAGGGCGCAGTGCGGATCTGGCTGTGTCCACTCGCCCACGGGAGACGGGCAGGCACGGCGCAGTGCGGATCTGGCTGTGTCCACTCACACACGGCAGGCTGTAAGGCAGGGCGCAGTGCGGATATGGCTGTGTCCACTCACCCACGGCAGACGGTCAGGCAGGGCACCGTGCGGATCTGGCTGTGTCCACTCACTCACGGCAGGCGGTCAGGCAGGGCGCAGTGCGGATCTGGCTGTGTCCACTCACCCACGGCAGGCGGTCAGGCAGGGTGCAGTGCGGATATTGCTGTGTCCACTCACCCACGGCAGACGGTCATTCAGGGGGCAGTGCGGATCTGGCTGTGTCCACTCACCCACGGGAGACGGGCAGAGACTGTGCTGTGTGGATCTGGCTATGTCCACTGACCCATGGCAGGCGGTCAGGCAGGGCGCAGTGCGGATATCGCTGTGTCCACTCACCCACGGCAGACTGTCAGGCAGGGGGCAGTGCGGATCTGGCTGTGTCCTCTCACCCACGGCAGACGGTCAGGCAGGGCGCCGTGCGGATCTGGCTGTGTCCACGCACCCACGGCAGGCGGTCAGGCAGGGCGCAGTGCGGATCTGGCTGTGTCCACGCACCCACGGCAGACGGTCAGGCAGGGCGCCGTGCGGATCTGGCTGTGTCCACGCACCCACGGCAGGCGGTCAGGCAGGGCGCAGTGCGGATCTGGCTGTGTCCACGCACCCACAGCAGGCGGTCAGCCAGGGCACAGTGCGGATCTGGCTGTGTCCACTCACCCACGGCAGGCGGTCAGGCAGGGCCAGTGCGGATATGGCTGTGTCCACTCACCCACGGCAGACGGTCAGGCAGGGCGCAGTGCGGATCTGGCTGTGTCCACTCGCCCACGGGAGATGGGCAGAGACGGTGCTGTGTGGATCTGGCTATGTCCACTGACCCACGGCACACGGGAAGGCAGGGCGCAGTACGGATCTGACTGTGTCCACTCACCCACGGCAGGCGGTCAGGCAGGGCGCAGTACGGATCTGGCTGTGTCCACTCACCCACGGCAGGCGGTCAGGCAGGGCGCAGTGCGGATCCGGCTATGTCTACTCACCCATGGGAGATGGGCAGAGACGGTGCTGTGTGGATCTGGCTATGTCCAATGACCCACGGCAGACGGGAAGGCAGGGCGCAGTACGGATCTGGCTGTGTCCACTCACCCATGGCAGGCGGTCAGGCAGGGCGCAGTACGGATCTGGCTGTGTCCACTCACCCATGGCAGGCGGTCAGGCAGGGTGCAGTGCGGATCTGGCTGTGTCCACTCACCCACGGGAGACGGGCAGGCAGGGCACAGTGCGGATCTGGCTGTGTCCACTCACCAACGGGAGACGGGCAGGCAGGGCGCAGTGCGGATCTGGCTGTGTCCACTCACCCACGGGAGACGGGCAGGCAGGGCGCAGTGCGATTTTGGCTGTGTCCACTCACCCACGGGAGACGGGCAGGCAGGGCGCAGTGCCTATCTGGCTGTGTCCGCTCGCCCATGGGAGACGGGCAGGCAGGGCGCAGTGTGGATCTGGCTGTGTCCACTCACCCACGGGAGACGGGCAGGCAGGGCGCAGTGCGGATCTGGCTGTGTCCACTCACCCACGGGAGACGGGCAGGTAGGGCGCAGTGCGGATCCGGCTGTGTCCACTCACCCACGGGAGATGGGCAGAGACAGTGCTGTGTGGATCTGGCTATGTCCACTGACCCACGGCAGGAGGTCAGGCAGGGCGTAGTGGGGATCTGGCTGTGTCCACTCACCCACGGCAGACGGGAAGGCAGGGCGCAGTGTGGATCTGGCAGTGTCCACTCACCCACGGCTAACGATCAGGCAGGGCGCAGTGAGGATCTGGCTGTGTCCACTCACCCACGGCAGGCGGTCAGGCATGGCGCAGTGTGGATCCGGCTGTGTCCACGCACCCACAGCAGGCGGTCAGCCAGGGCGCAGTGCGGATCTGGCTATGTCCACTGACCCACGGCAGACGGGCAGGCAGGGCCCAGTACGGAGATGGCTGAGTCCACTCACCTACGGCAGGCGGTCAGGCAGGGTGCAGTGTGGGTCTGGCTGTGTCCACTCACCTACGGGAGACGGGCAGGCAGGGCGCAGTGCGGATCTGGCTGTGTCCACTCACCAACGGGAGACGGGCAGGCAGGGCGCAGTGCGGATCTGGCTGTGTCCACTCACCCACGGGAGACGGGCAGGCAGGGCGCAGTGCGGATCTGGCTGTGTCCACTCGCCCACGGCAGACGGTCAGGCAGGGCGCATTTCGGATCTGGCTGTGTCCACTCGCCCACGGGTGACGGGCAGGCAGGGCGCAGTGCGGATCTGGCTGTGTCCACTCGCCCACGGGAGACGGGCAGGCAGGGCGCATTGCGGATCCGGCTGTGTCCACTCACCCACGGGAGAAGGGCAGAGACTGTGCTGTGTGGATCTGGCTATGTCCACTGACCCACGGCAGACGGGAATGGAGGGCGCAGTACGGATCTGGCTGTGTCCACTCACCCACGGCAGGAGGTCAGGCAGGGCGCAGTACGGATCTGGCTGTGTCCACTCACCCACGGCAGACGGGCAGGCAGGGCGCAGTACGGATCTGGCTGTGTCCACTCACCCACGGCAGGCGGTCAGGCAGGGTGCAGTGCGGATCTGGCTGTGTCCACTCACCCACGGGAGACGGGCAAGCAGGGCGCAGTGCGGATCTGGCTGTGTCCACTCACCCACGGGAGATGGGCAGGCAGGGCGCAGTGCAGATCTGGCTGTGTCCACTCACCCACGGGAGACGGGCAGGTAGGGCGCAGTGCGGATTTGGCTGTGTCCACTCACCCACGGGAGACGGGCAGGCAGGGCGCAATGCGGATCTGGCTGTGTCCACTCGCCCACGGGAGACGGGCAGGCAGGGCGCAGTGCGGATCCGGCTGTGTCCACTCACCCACGGGAGATGGGCAGAGACGGTGCTGTGTGGATCTGGCTATGTCCACTGACCCACGGCAGACGGGAAGGCAGGGCGCAGTACGGATCTGGCTGTGTCCACTCACCCACGGCAGGCGGTCAGGCAGGGCGTAGTGCGGATCTGGCTGTGTCCACTCACCCACGGAAGACGGGCAGGCAGAGCGCAGTGCGGATCTGGCTGTGTCCACTCACCCACGGCAGACGGTCAGGCAGGGCGCAGTGCGGATCTGCCTGTGTCCACTCACCCACGGCAGACGGGCAGGCAGGGCGCAGTGCGGATCTGGCTGTGTCCACTCGCCCACGGGAGACGGGCAGGCACGGCGCAGTGCGGATCTGGCTGTGTCCACTCACACACGGCAGGCTGTAAGGCAGGGCGCAGTGCGGATATGGCTGTGTCCACTCACCCACGGCAGACGGTCAGGCAGGGCACCGTGCGGATCTGGCTGTGTCCACTCACTCACGGCAGGCGGTCAGGCAGGGCGCAGTGCGGATCTGGCTGTGTCCACTCACCCACGGGAGATGGGCAGGCAGGGCGCAGTGCAGATCTGGCTGTGTCCACTCACCCACGGGAGACGGGCAGATAGGGCGCAGTGCGGATTTGGCTGTGTCCACTCACCCACGGGAGACGGGCAGGCAGGGCGTGGTGCGTATCTGGCTGTGTCCACTCGCCCACGGGAGACCGGCAGGCAGGGCGCAGTGCGGATCTGGCTGTGTCCACTCACCCACGGGAGACGGACAGGCAGGGCGCAGTGCGGATCTGGCTGTGTCCACTCACCCACGGGAGACGTGCAGGCAAGGCGCAGTGCGGATCTTGTGTGTGCACTCACCCACGGCAGACGGGCAGAGAAGGTGCTGTGTGGATCTGGCTATGTCCACTGACCCACGGCAGACGGGCGGGTAGGTCGCAGTACGGATCTGGCTGTGTCCACTCACCCACGGCAGGCGGTCAGGCAGGGTGCAGTGCGGATCTGGCTGTGTCCACTCACCCACGGGAGACGGGCAGGCAGGGCGCAGTGCGGATCCGGCTGTGTCCACTCACCCACGGGAGATGGGCAGAGACGGTGCTGTGTGGATCTGGCTATGTCCACTGACCCACGGCAGGCGGTCAGGCAGGGCGTAGTGCGGATCTGGCTGTGTCCACTCACCCACGGCAGACGGGAAGGCAGGGCGCAGTACGGATCTGGCTGTGTCCACTCGCCCACGGGAGACGGGCAGGCAGGGCGCAGTGCGGATCTGGCTTTGTCTACTCACCCACGGCAGGCGGTCAGTCAGGGCGCAGTGCGGATCTGGCTGTGTCCACTCACCCACGGCTGACGGTCAGGCAGGGCGCAGTGCGGATCTGGCTGTGTCCACTCACCCACGGCAGGCGGTCAGGCAGGGCGCAGTGTGGATCCGGCTGTGTCCACGCACCCACAGCAGGCGATCAGCCAGGGCGCAGTGCGGATCTGGCTGTGTCCACTCACCCACGGCAGGTGGTCAGGCAGGGCGTAGTGCGGATCTGGCTGTGTCCACTCACCCAAGGCAGGTGGGCAGGCAGGGCGCAGTGGGGATCTGGCTGTGTCCACTCACCCACGGCAGACGGTCAGGTAGGGCGCAGTGCGGATCTGGCTGTGTCCACTCACCCACGGCAGACGGGCAGGCAGGGCGCAGTGCGGATCTGGCTGTGTCCACTCGCCCACGGGAGACGGGCATGCAGGGCGCAGTGCGGATCTGGCTGTGTCCACTCACCCACGAGAGACGGGCAGGCAGGGCGCAGTGCGGATTTGGCTGTGTCCACTCGCCCACGGCAGGCGGTCAGGCAGGGCGCAGTGCGGATCTGGCCGTGTCCACTCGCCCACGGGAGATGGGCAGAGACGGTGCTGTGTGGATCTGGCTATGTCCACTGACCCACGGCACACGGGAAGGCAGGGCGCAGTACGGATCTGACTGTGTCCACTCACCCACGGCAGGCGGTCAGGCAGGGCGCAGTACGGATCTGGCTGTGTCCACTCACCCACGGCAGGCGGTCAGGCAGGGCGCAGTGCGGATCCGGCTATGTCTACTCACCCATGGGAGATGGGCAGAGACGGTGCTGTGTGGATCTGGCTATGTCCAATGACCCACGGCAGACGGGAAGGCAGGGCGCAGTACGGATCTGGCTGTGTCCACTCACCCATGGCAGGCGGTCAGGCAGGGCGCAGTACGGATCTGGCTGTGTCCACTCACCCATGGCAGGCGGTCAGGCAGGGTGCAGTGCGGATCTGGCTGTGTCCACTCACCCACGGGAGACGGGCAGGCAGGGCACAGTGCGGATCTGGCTGTGTCCACTCACCAACGGGAGACGGGCAGGCAGGGCGCAGTGCGGATCTGGCTGTGTCCACTCACCCACGGGAGACGGGCAGGCAGGGCGCAGTGCGATTTTGGCTGTGTCCACTCACCCACGGGAGACGGGCAGGCAGGGCGCAGTGCCTATCTGGCTGTGTCCACTCGCCCATGGGAGACGGGCAGGCAGGGCGCAGTGCGGATCTGGCTGTGTCCACTCACCCACGGGAGACGGGCAGGCAGGGCGCAGTGCGGATCCGGCTGTGTCCACTCACCCACGGGAGACGGGCAGGTAGGGCGCAGTGCGGATCCGGCTGTGTCCACTCACCCACGGGAGATGGGCAGAGACAGTGCTGTGTGGATCTGGCTATGTCCACTGACCCACGGCAGGAGGTCAGGCAGGGCGTAGTGGGGATCTGGCTGTGTCCACTCACCCACGGCAGACGGGAAGGCAGGGCGCAGTGTGGATCTGGCAGTGTCCACTCACCCACGGCTAACGATCAGGCAGGGCGCAGTGAGGATCTGGCTGTGTCCACTCACCCACGGCAGGCGGTCAGGCATGGCGCAGTGTGGATCCGGCTGTGTCCACGCACCCACAGCAGGCGGTCAGCCAGGGCGCAGTGCGGATCTGGCTATGTCCACTGACCCACGGCAGACGGGCAGGCAGGGCCCAGTACGGAGATGGCTGAGTCCACTCACCTACGGCAGGCGGTCAGGCAGGGTGCAGTGTGGGTCTGGCTGTGTCCACTCACCTACGGGAGACGGGCAGGCAGGGCGCAGTGCGGATCTGGCTGTGTCCACTCACCAACGGGAGACGGGCAGGCAGGGCGCAGTGCGGATCTGGCTGTGTCCACTCACCCACGGGAGACGGGCAGGCAGGGCGCAGTGCGGATCTGGCTGTGTCCACTCGCCCACGGCAGACGGTCAGGCAGGGCGCATTTCGGATCTGGCTGTGTCCACTCGCCCACGGGTGACGGGCAGGCAGGGCGCAGTGCGGATCTGGCTGTGTCCACTCGCCCACGGGAGACGGGCAGGCAGGGCGCATTGCGGATCCGGCTGTGTCCACTCACCCACGGGAGAAGGGCAGAGACTGTGCTGTGTGGATCTGGCTATGTCCACTGACCCACGGCAGACGGGAATGGAGGGCGCAGTACGGATCTGGCTGTGTCCACTCACCCACGGCAGGAGGTCAGGCAGGGCGCAGTACGGATCTGGCTGTGTCCACTCACCCACGGCAGACGGGCAGGCAGGGCGCAGTACGGATCTGGCTGTGTCCACTCACCCACGGCAGGCGGTCAGGCAGGGTGCAGTGCGGATCTGGCTGTGTCCACTCACCCACGGGAGACGGGCAAGCAGGGCGCAGTGCGGATCTGGCTGTGTCCACTCACCCACGGGAGATGGGCAGGCAGGGCGCAGTGCAGATCTGGCTGTGTCCACTCACCCACGGGAGACGGGCAGGTAGGGCGCAGTGCGGATTTGGCTGTGTCCACTCACCCACGGGAGACGGGCAGGCAGGGCGCAATGCGGATCTGGCTGTGTCCACTCGCCCACGGGAGACGGGCAGGCAGGGCGCAGTGCGGATCCGGCTGTGTCCACTCACCCACGGGAGATGGGCAGAGACGGTGCTGTGTGGATCTGGCTATGTCCACTGACCCACGGCAGACGGGAAGGCAGGGCGCAGTACGGATCTGGCTGTGTCCACTCACCCACGGCAGGCGGTCAGGCAGGGCGTAGTGCGGATCTGGCTGTGTCCACTCACCCACGGAAGACGGGCAGGCAGAGCGCAGTGCGGATCTGGCTGTGTCCACTCACCCACGGCAGACGGTCAGGCAGGGCGCAGTGCGGATCTGCCTGTGTCCACTCACCCACGGCAGACGGGCAGGCAGGGCGCAGTGCGGATCTGGCTGTGTCCACTCGCCCACGGGAGACGGGCAGGCACGGCGCAGTGCGGATCTGGCTGTGTCCACTCACACACGGCAGGCTGTAAGGCAGGGCGCAGTGCGGATATGGCTGTGTCCACTCACCCACGGCAGACGGTCAGGCAGGGCACCGTGCGGATCTGGCTGTGTCCACTCACTCACGGCAGGCGGTCAGGCAGGGCGCAGTGCGGATCTGGCTGTGTCCACTCACCCACGGCAGGCGGTCAGGCAGGGTGCAGTGCGGATCTGGCTGTGTCCACTCACCCACGGGAGACGGGCAGGCAGGGCGCAGTGCGGATCTGGCTGTGTCCACTCACCCACGGGAGACGGGCAGGCAGGGCGCAGTGCGGATCTGGCTGTGTCCACTCACCCACGGGAGATGGGCAGGCAGGGCGCAGTGCAGATCTGGCTGTGTCCACTCACCCACGGGAGACGGGCAGATAGGGCGCAGTGCGGATTTGGCTGTGTCCACTCACCCACGGGAGACGGGCAGGCAGGGCGTGGTGCGTATCTGGCTGTGTCCACTCGCCCACGGGAGACCGGCAGGCAGGGCGCAGTGCGGATCTGGCTGTGTCCACTCACCCACGGGAGACGGACAGGCAGGGCGCAGTGCGGATCTGGCTGTGTCCACTCACCCACGGGAGACGTGCAGGCAAGGCGCAGTGCGGATCTTGTGTGTGCACTCACCCACGGCAGACGGGCAGAGAAGGTGCTGTGTGGATCTGGCTATGTCCACTGACCCACGGCAGACGGGCGGGTAGGTCGCAGTACGGATCTGGCTGTGTCCACTCACCCACGGCAGGCGGTCAGGCAGGGTGCAGTGCGGATCTGGCTGTGTCCACTCACCCACGGGAGACGGGCAGGCAGGGCGCAGTGCGGATCTGGCTGTGTCCACTCACCCACGGGAGACGGGCAGGCAGGGCGCAGTGCGGATCTGGCTGTGTCCACTCACCCACGGGAGACGGGCAGAGACGGTGCTGTGTGGATCTGGCTATGTCCACTGACCCACGGCAGACGGGCGGGCAGGGTGCAGTACGGATCTGGCTGTGTATACTCACCAACGGCAGGCGGTCAGGGAGGGCGCAGTGCGGATATTGCTGTGTCCACTCACCCACGGCAGACGGTCAGGCAGGGGGCAGTGCGGATCTGGCTGTGTCCACTCACCCACGGGAGACGGGCAGAGACGGTGCTGTGTGGATCTGGCTATGTCCACTGACCCACGGCAGGCGGTCAGGCAGGGCGCAGTGCGGATATGGCTGTGTCCACTCACCCACGGCAGACTGTCAGGCAGGGGGCAGTGCGGATCTGGCTGTGTCCTCTCACCCACGGGAGACGGGCAGGCAGGGCGCAGTGCGGATCTGGCTGTGTCCACTCACCCACGGGAGACGGGCAGGCAAGGCGCAGTGCGGATCTGGCTGTGTCCACTCGCCCACGGGAGACGGGCAGGCACGGCACAGTGCGGATCTGGCTGTGTCCATTCACACACGGCAGGCTGTCAGGCAGGGCGCAGTGCGGATATGGCTGTGTCCACTCACACACGACAGACGGTCAGGCAGGGCGCCGTGCGGATCTGGCTGTGTCCACTCACCCACGGCAGGCGGTCAGGCAGGGCGCAGTGCGGATCTGGCCATGTCCACTCACACACGGGAGATGGGCATGCAGGGCGCAGTGCAGATCTGGCTGTGTCCAGTCACCCACGGGAGACGGGCAGGCAGGGTGCAGTGCGGATTTGGCTGTGTCCACTCACCCACGGGAGACGGGCAGGCAGGGCGCAGTGCGTATCTGGCTGTGTCCACTCGCCCACGGGAGACGGGCAGGCAGGGCGCAGTGCGGATCTGGCCGTGTCCACTCACCCACGGGAGACCGGCAGGCAGGGCGCAGTGCGGATCTGGCTGTGTCCACTCACCCACGGGAGACGGGCAGGCAGGGCGCAGTGCGGATTTGGCTGTGTCCACTCACCCATGGCATACGGGCAGGCAGGGCGCAGTGCGGATCCGGCTGTGTCCACTCACCCACGGGAGATGGGCAGAGACGGTGCTGTGTGGATCTGGCTATGTCCACTGACCCACGGCAGACGGGAAGGCAGGGCGCAGTACGGATCTGGCTGTGTCCACTCACCCACGGGAGACGGGCAAGCAGGGCGCAGTGCGGATCTGGCTGTGTCCACTCACCCACGGCAGGAGGTCAGGCAGGGCGCAGTACGGATCTGGCTGTGTCCACTCACCCATGGCATACGGGCAGGCAGGGCGCAGTACGGATCTGGCTGTGTCCTCTCACCCACGGGAGACGGGCAAGCAGGGCGCAGTGCGGTTCTGGCTGTGTCCACTCACCCACGGGAGATGGGCAGGCAGGGCGCAGTGCAGATCTGGCTGTGTCCACTCACCCACGGGAGACGGGCAGGCAGGGCGCAGTGCGGATTTGGCTGTGTCCACTCACCCACGGGAGACGGGCAGGCAGGGCGCAGTGCGTATCTGGCTGTGTCCACTCGCTCACGGGAGACGGGCAGGCAGGGCGCAGTGCGGATCTGGCCGTGTCCACTCACCCACGGAAGGCGGTCAGGCAGGGCGCAGTGCGGATCTGGCTATGTCCACGCACCCACAGCAGGCGGTCAGCCAGGGCAGAGTGCGGATCTGGCTGTGTCCACTCACCCACGGCCGGCGGTCAGGCAGGGCCAGTGCGGATATGGCTTTGACCACTCACCCACGGCAGACGGTCAGGCAGGGCGCAGTGCGGATCTGGCTTTGTCCACACACCCACGGGAGACGGGCAGGCAGGGCGCAGTGCGGATCTGGCTGTGTCCACTCACCCACGGGAGACGGGCAGCCAAGGCGCAGTGCGGATCTTGTGTGTGCACTCACCCACGGGAGACGGGCAGAGACGGTGCTGTGTGGATCTGGCTATGTCCACTGACCCACGGCAGACGGGCGGGCAGGGCGCAGTACGGACCTGGCTGTGTATACTCACCCACGGCAGGCGGTCAGGGAGGGCGCAGTGCGGATATTGCTGTGTCCACTCACCCACGGCAGACGGTCATTCAGGGGGCAGTGCGGATCTGGCTGTGTCCACTCACCCACGGGAGACGGGCAGAGACTGTGCTGTGTGGATCTGGCTATGTCCACTGACCCATGGCAGGCGGTCAGGCAGGGCGCAGTGCGGATATCGCTGTGTCCACTCACCCACGGCAGACTGTCAGGCAGGGGGCAGTGCGGATCTGGCTGTGTCCTCTCACCCACGGGAGACGGGCAGGCAGGGCGCAGTGCGGATCTGGCTGTGTCCACTCACCCACGGCAGACGGTCAGGCAGGGCGCCGTGCGGATCTGGCTGTGTCCACGCACCCACGGCAGGCGGTCAGGCAGGGCGCAGTGCGGATCTGGCTGTGTCCACGCACCCACAGCAGGCGGTCAGCCAGGGCACAGTGCGGATCTGGCTGTGTCCACTCACCCACGGCAGGCGGTCAGGCAGGGCCAGTGCGGATATGGCTGTGTCCACTCACCCACGGCAGACGGTCAGGCAGGGCGCAGTGCGGATCTGGCTGTGTCCACACACCCACGGGAGACGGGCAGGCAGGGCGCAGTGCGGATCTGGCTGTGTCCACTCCCCAAGGGAGACGTGCAGGCAAGGCGCAGTGCGGATCTTGTGTGTGCACTCACCCACGGCAGACGGGCAGAGACGGTGCTGTGTGGATCTGGCTATGTCCACTGACCCACGGCAGACGGGGGGGTAGGGCGCAGTACGGATCTGGCTGTGTCCACTCACCCACGGCAGGCGGTCAGGCAGGGTGCAGTGCGGATCTGGCTGTGTCCACTCACCCACGGGAGACGGGCAGGCAGGGCGCAGTGCCGATCTGGCTGTGTCCACTCACCCACGGGAGAAGGGCAGGCAGGGCGCAGTGCGGATCTGGCTGTGTCCACTCACCCACGGGAGACGGGTAGAGACGGTGCTGTGTGGATCTGGCTATGTCCACTGACCCACGGCAGACGGGCGGGCAGGGCGCAGTACGGATCTGGCTGTGTATACTCACCCACGGCAGGCGGTCAGGGAGGGCGCAGTGCGGATATTGCTGTGTCCACTCACCCACGGCAGACGGTCAGGCAGGGCGCAGTGCGGATATGGCTGTGTCCACTCACCCACGGCAGACTGTCAGGCAGGGGGCAGTGCGGATCTGGCTGTGTCCTCTCACCCACGGGAGACGGGCAGGCAGGGCGCAGTGCAGATCTGGCTGTGTCCACTCACCCACGGGAGACGAGCAGGCAAGGCGCAGTGCGGATCTGGCTGTGTCCACTCGCCCACGGGAGACGGGCAGGCACGGCGCAGTGCGGATCTGGCTGTGTCCACTCACACACGGCAGGCTGTCAGGCAGGGCGCAGTGCGGATATGGCTGTGTCCACTCACACACGGCAGACGGTCAGGCAGGGCGCCGTGCGGATCTGGCTGTGTCCACTCACCCACGGCAGGCGGTCAGGCAGGGCGCAGTGCGGATCTGGCCGTGTCCACTCACACACGGGAGATGGGCAGGCAGGGCGCAGTGCGGATTTGGCTGTGTCCACTCACACACGGGAGACGGGCAGGCAGGGCGCAGTGCGTATCTGGCTGTGTCCACTCGCCCACGGGAGACGGACAGGCAGGGCGCAGTGCGGATCTGGCCGTATCCACTCACCCACGGGAGACCGGCAGGCAGGGCGCAGTGCGGATCTGGCTGTGTCCACTCACCCATGGGAGACGGGCAGGCAGGGCGCAGTGCGGATCTGGCTGTGTCCACTCGCCCACGGGAGACGGGCAGGCATGTCGAAGTGCGGATCCGGCTGTGTCCACTCACCCACGGGAGATGGGCAGTGACGGTGCTGTGTGGATCTGGCTATGTCCACTGACCCACGGCAGACGGGAAGGCAGGGCGCAGTACGGATCTGGCTGTGTCCACTCACCCACGGGAGACGGGCAAGCAGGGCGCAGTGCGGATCTGGCTGTGTCCACTCACCCACGGCAGGAGGTCAGGCAGGGTGCAGTACGGATCTGGCTGTGTCCACTCACCCACGGCATACGGGCAGGCAGGGCGCAGTACGGATCTGGCTGTGTCCACTCACCCACGGGAGACGGGCAAGCAGGGCGCAGTGCGGATCTGGCTGTGTCCACTCACCCACGGGAGATGGGCAGGCAGGGCGCAGTGCAGATCTGGCTGTGTCCACTCACCTACGGGAGACGGGCAGGCAGGGCGCAGTGCGGATTTGGCTGTGTCCACTCACCCACGGGAGACGGGCAGGCAGGGCGCAGTGCGGATCTGGCTGTGTCCACTGACCCACGGCAGACGGGCAGGCAGGACGCAGTGCGGATCTGGCTGTGTCCACTCACCCACGGGAGACGGGCAGTCAGGGTGCAGTGCGGATTTGGCTGTGTCCACTCACCCACGGCAGGCGGTCAGGCAGGGCGCAGTGCGGATCTGGCTGTGTCCACTCACCCACGGCAGACGGTCAGGCAGGGCGCAGTGCAGATCTGGCTGTGTCCACTCACCCACGGCAGGCGGTCAGACAGGGCGCAGTGCAGATCTGGCTGTTTCAACGCACCCACGGCAGGCGGTCAGCCAGGGCGCAGTGCGGATCTGGCTGTGTCCACTGACCCACGGCAGACGGGCAGGCAGGGCGCAGTGCGGATCTGGCTGTGTCCACTCACCCACGGGAGACGGGCAGGCAGGGCGCAGTGCGGATCTGGCTGTGTCCACTCACCCACGGGAGATGGGCAGGCAGGGCGCAGTGCGATTCTGGCTGTGTCCACTCACCCACGGCAGACGGTCAGGCAGGGCATAGTGCCGATCTGGCTGTGTCAACTCACCCACGGCAGACGGGCAGGCAGGGCGCAGTGCGGATCTGGCTGTGTCCACTCACCCACGGCAGATGGGCAGGCAGGGCGCAGTGCGGATCTGGCTGTGTCCACTCACCCACGAGACGGGCAGGCAGGGCGCAGTGCGGATCCGGCATGTCCACTCACCCACGGGAGATGGGCAGAGACGGTGCTGTGTGGATCTGGCTATGTCCACTGACCCACGGCAGACGGGCAGGCAGGGCGCAGTACGGATCTGGCTGTGTCCACTGACCCACGGCAGACGGGCAGGCAGAGCGCAGTGCGGATCTGGCTGTGTCCACTCACCCACGGCAGACGGTCAGGCAGGGCGCAGTGCAGATCTGGCTGTGTCCACTCACCCACGGCAGACGGGCAGGCAGGGCGCAGTGCGGATCTGGCTGTGTCCACTCGCCCACGGGAGACGGGCAGGCACGGCGCAGTGCGGATCTGGCTGTGTCCACTCACACACGGCAGGCTGTCAGGCAGGGCGCAGTGCGGATCTGGCTGTGTCCACTCACCCACGGCAGACGATCAGGCAGGGCGCCGTGCGGATCTGGCTGTGTCCACTCCCCCACGGCAGGCGGTCAGGCAGGGCGCAGTGCGGATCTGGCTGTATCCACGCACCCACGGCAGGCGGTCAGCCAGGGCGCAGTGCAGATCTGGCTGTGTCCACTCACCCACGGCAGGCGGTCAGGCAGGGCCAGTGCGGATATGGCTGTGTCCACTCACCCACGGCACACGGTCAGGAAGGGCGCAGTGCTGATCTGGCTGTGTCCACACACCCAAGGGAGA
The DNA here is from genome assembly GCF_040939455.1 of Microcebus murinus. NCBI lineage: Eukaryota > Metazoa > Chordata > Mammalia > Primates > Cheirogaleidae > Microcebus > Microcebus murinus. The sequence goes on along the minus strand of NC_134125.1, from coordinate 29,470,500 downwards.
CGGGCAGGCAGGGCCAGTGTGGATATGGCTGTGTCCACTCACCCACGGCAGACGGTCAGGCAGGGCGCAGTGCGGATTTGGCTTTGTCCACACACCCACGGGAGACGGGCAGGCAGGGCGCAGTGCGGATCTGGCTGTGTCCACTCACCCACGGGAGACGGGCAGGCAAGGCGCAGTGCGGATCTTGTGTGTGCACTCACCCACGGGATACGGGCAGAGACGGTGCTGTGTGGATCTGGCTATGTCCACTGACCCACGGCAGACGGGCGGGCAGGGCGCAGTACGGATCTTGCTGTGTCCACTCAACCACGGCAGGCGGTCAGGCAGGGTGCAGTGCGGATCTGGCTGTGTCCACTCACCCACGGGAGACGGGCAGGCAGGGCGCAGTGCGGATCTGGCTGTGTCCACTCACCCACGGGAGACGGGCAGGCAGGGCGCAGTGCGGATCTGGCTGTGTCCACTCACCCACGGGAGACGGGCAGAGACGGTGCTGTGTGGATCTGGCTATGTCCACTGACCCACGGCAGACGGGCGGGCAGGGCGCAGTACGGATCTGGCTGTGTCCACTCACCCACGGAAGGCGGTCAGGGAGGGCGCAGTGCGGATCTGGCTGTGTCCACGCACCCACGGCAGGCGGTCAGCCAGGGCGCAGTGCGGATCTGGCTGTGTCCACTGACCCACGGCAGACGGGCAGGCAGGGCGCAGTGCGGATCTGGCTGTGTCCACTCACCCACGGGAGATGGGCAGAGACGGTGCTGTGTGGATCTGGCTATGTCCACTGACCCACGGCAGACGGGCAGGCAGGGCGCAGTACGGATCTGGCTGTGTCCACTGACCCACGGCAGACGGGCAGGCAGAGCGCAGTGCGGATCTGGCTGTGTCCACTCACCCACGGCAGACGGTCAGGCAGGGCGCAGTGCGGATCTGGCTGTGTCCACTCACCCACGGCAGACGGGCAGGCAGGGCGCAGTGCGGATCTGGCTGTGTCCACTCGCCCACGGGAGACGGGCAGGCACGGCGCAGTGCGGATCTGGCTGTGTCCACTCACACACGGCAGGCTGTCAGGCAGGGCGCAGTGCGGATCTGGCTGTGTCCACTCACCCACGGCAGACGGTCAGGCAGGGCGCCGTGCGGATCTGGCTGTGTCCACTCCCCCACGGCAGGCGGTCAGGCAGGGCGCAGTGCGGATCTGGCTGTATCCACGCACCCACGGCAGGCGGTCAGCCAGGGCGCAGTGCGGATCTGGCTGTGTCCACTCACCCACGGCAGGCGGTCAGGCAGGGCCAGTGCGGATATGGCTGTGTCCACTCACCCACGGCACACGGTCAGGAAGGGCGCAGTGCTGATCTGGCTGTGTCCACACACCCAAGGGAGACGGGCAGGCAGGGCGCAGTGCGGATCTGGCTGTGTCCACTCACCCACGGGAGACGGGCAGGCAAGGCGCAGTGCGGATCTTGTGTGTGCACTCACCCACGGCAGACGGGCAGAGACGGTGCTGTGTCGATCTGGCTATGTCCACTGACCCACGGCAGACGGGCGGGTAGGGCGCAGTACGGATCTGGCTGTGTCCACTCACCCACGGCAGGCGGTCAGGCAGGGTGCAGTGCGAATCTGGCTGTGTCCACTCACCCACGGGAGACGGGCAGGCAGGGCGCAGTGCGGATCTGGCTGCGTCCACTCACCCACGGGAGACGGGCAGGCAGGGCGCAGTGCGGATCTGGCTGTGTCCACTCACCCACCGGAGACGGGCAGAGACGGTGCTGTGTGGATCTGGCTATGTCCACTGACCCACGGCAGACGGGCGGGCAGGGCGCAGTACGGATCTGGCTGTGTATACTCACCCACGGCAGGCGGTCAGGGAAGGCGCAGTGCGTATATTGCTGTGTCCACTCACCCACGGCAGACGGTCATTCAGGGGGCAGTGCGGATCTGGCTGTGTCCACTCACCCACGGGAGACGGGCAGAGACGGTGCTGTGTGGATCTGACTATGTCCATTGACCCACGGCAGGCGGTCAGACAGGGCGCAGTGCGGATATCGCTGTGTCCACTCACCCACGGCAGACTGTCAGGCAGGGGGCAGTGCGGATCTGGCTGTGTCCTCTCACCCACGGGAGACGGGCAGGCAGGGCGCAGTGCGGATCTGGCTGTGTCCACTCACCCACAGGAGACGGGCAGGCAAAGCGCAGTGCGGATATGGCTGTGTCCAGTCGCCCACGGGAGACGGGCAGGCACGGCGCAGTGCGGATCTGGCTGTGTCCACTCACACACGGCAGGCTGTCAGGCAGGGCGCAGTGCGGATATGGCTGTGTCCACTCACCCACGGCAGACGGTCAGGCAGGGCGCCGTGCGGATCTGGCTGTGTCCACTCACCCACGGCAGTCGGTCAGGCAGGGCGCAGTGCGGATCTTGCCGTGTCCACTCACACACGGGAGATGGGCAGGCAGGGCGCAATGCAGATCTGGCTGTGTCCAGTCACCCACGGGAGACGGGCAAGCAGGGCGCAGTGCGGATTTGGCTGTGTCCACTCGCCCACGGGAGACGGGCAGGCATGGCGAAGTGCGGATCCGGCTGTGTCCACTCACCCACGGGAGATGGGCAAAGACGGTGCTGTGTGGATCTGGCTATGTCCACTGACCCACGGCAGACGGGAAGGCAGGGCGCAGTACGGATCTGGCTGTGTCCACTCACCCACGGGAGATGGGCAAGGAGGGCGCAGTGCGGATCTGGCTGTGTCCACTCACCCACGGCAGGAGGTCAGGCAGGGCGCAGTACGGATCTGGCTGTGTCCACTCACCCACGGCAGACGGGCAGGCAGGGCACAGTACGGATCTGGCTGTGTCCACTCACCCACGGTAGACGGGCAAGCAGGGCGCAGTGCGGATCTGGCTGTGTCCACTCACCCACGGGAGATGGGCAGGCAGGGCGCAGTGCAGATCTGGCTGTGTCCACTCAACCACGGGAAACGGGCAGGCAGGGCGCAGTGCGGATTTGGCTGTGTCCACTCACCCACGGGAGACGGGCAGGCAGGGCGCAGTGCGTATCTGGCTGTGTCCACTCGCTCACGGGAGACGGGCAGGCATGGCGCAGTGCGGATCTGGCCGTGTCCACTCACCCACGGCAAGCGGTCAGGCAGGGCGCAGTGCGGATCTGGCTGTGTCCACGCACCCACGGCAGGCGGTCAGCCAGTGCGCAGTGCGGATCTGGCTGTGTCCACTCACCCACGGCAGGCGGTCAGGCAGGGCCAGTGCGGATATGGCTGTGTCCACTCACCCACGGCAGACGGTCAGGCAGGGCGCAGTGCGGATCTGGCTTTGTCCACACACCCATGGGAGACGGGCAGGCAAGGCACCGTGCGGATCTTGTGTGTGCACTGACCCACGGGAGACGGGCAGAGACGGAGCTGTGTGGATCTGGCTATGTCCACTGACCCACGGCAGACGGGCGGGCAGGGCGCAGTACGGATCTGGCTGTGTCCACTCACGACGGCAGGCGGTCAGGCAGGGTGCAGTGCGGATATGGCTGTGTCCACTCACCCACGGGAGACGGGCATAGACGGTGCTGTGTGGATCTGGCTATGTCCACTGACCCACGGCAGACGGGCGGGCAGGGCGCAGTACGGATTTGGCTGTGTCCACTCACCCACGGCAGGCGGTCAGGGAGGGCGCAGTGTGGATATTGCTGTGTCCACTCACCCACGGCAGACGGTCAGGCAGGGGGCAGTGCGGATCTGGCTGTGTCCACTCACCCACGGCAGGCGGTCAGGCAGGGCCAGTGCGGATATGGCTGTGTCCACTCACCCACGGCAGACGGTCAGGCAGGGCGCAGTGCGGATCTGGCTTTGTCCACACACCCACGGGAGACGGGCAGGCAGGGCGCAGTGCGGATCTGGCTGTGTCCACTCACCCACGGGAGACGGGCAGGCAAGGCGCAGTGCGGATCTTGTGTGTGCACTCACCCACGGGAGACGGGCAGAGACGGTGCTGTGTGGATCTGGCTATGTCCACTGACCCACGGCAGACGGGCGGGCAGGGCGCAGTACGGATCTGGCTGTGTCCACTCAACCACGGCAGGCGGTCAGGCAGGGTGCAGTGCGGATCTGGCTGTGTACACTCACCCACGGGAGACGGGCAGGCAGGGCGCAGTGCGGATCTGGCTGTGTCCACTCACCCACGGGAGACGGGCAGGCAGGGCGCAGTGCGGATCTGGCTGTGTCCACTCACCCACGGGAGACGGGCAGAGACGGTGCTGTGTGGATCTGGCTATGTCCACTGACCCACGGCAGACGGGCGGGCAGGGCGCAGTATGGATCTGGCTGTGTCCACTCACCCACGGCAGGCGGTCAGGGAGGGCGCAGTGCGGATATTGCTGTGTCCACTCACCCACGGCAGACGGTCAGGCAGGGGGCAGTGCGGATCTGGCTGTGTCCACTCACCCACGGGAGACGGGCAGGCACGGCGCAGTGCGGATCTGGCTGTGTCCACTCACACACGGCAGGCTGTCAGGCAGGGCGCAGTGCGGATATGGCTGTGTCCACTCACCCACGGCAGACGGTCAGGCAGGGCGCCGTGCGGATCTGGCTGTGTCCACTCACCCACGGCAGGCGGTCAGGCAGGGCGCAGTGCGGATCTGGCTGTGTCCACTCACCCACGGGAGATGGGCAGGCAGGGCGCAGTGCAGATCTGGCTGTGTCCAGTCACCCATGGGAGACGGGCAGGCAGGGCGCAGTGCGTATCTGGCCGTGTCCACTCGCCCACGGGAGACGGGCAGGCAGGGCGCAGTGCGGATCTGGCCGTGTCCACTCACCCACGGGAGACCGACAGGCAGGGCGCAGTGCGGATCTGGCTGTGTCCACTCACCCACGGGAGACAGGCAGGCAGGGCGCAGTGCGGATCTGGCTGTGTCCACTCACCGACGGGAGACGGGCAGGCAAGGCGCAGTGCGGATCTGGCTGTGTCCACTCACCCACGGGAGACGGGCAGGCAGGGCGCAGTGCGGATCTGGCTGTGTCCACTCACCCACGGGAGACGGGCAGGCAGGGCGCAGTGTGGATCTGGCTGTGTCCACTCGCCCACGGGAGACGGGCAGGCAGGGCGCAGTGCGGATCCGGCTGTGTCCACTCACCCACGGGAGATGGGCAGAGACGGTGCTGTGTGGATCTGGCTATGTCCACTGACCCACGGCAGACGCGAAGGCAGGGCGCAGTACGGATCTGGCTGTGTCCACTCACCCACGGCATGAGGTCAGGCAGGGCGCAGTACGGATCTGGCTGTGTCCACTCACCCACGGCAGACGGGCAGGCAGGGCGCAGTACGGATCTGGCTGTGTCCACTCACCCACGGCAGACCGGCAGAGACGGTGCTGTGTGGATCTGGCTATGTCCACTGACCCACCGCAGACGGGCGGGCAGAGCGCAGTACGGATCTGGCTGTGTCCACTCAACCACGGCAGGCGGTCAGGCAGGGTGCAGTGCGGATCTGGCTGTGTCCACTCACCCACGGGAGACGGGCAGGCAGGGCGCAGTGCGGATCTGGCTGTGTCCACTGACCCACGGGAGACGGGCAGGCAGGGCGCAGTGCGGATCTGGCTGTGTCCACTCACCCACGGGAGACGGGCAGAGACGGTGCTGTGTGGATATGGCTATGTCCACTGACCAACGGCAGACGGGCGGGCAGGGCGCAGTACGGATCTGGCTGTGTCCACTCACCCACGGCAGGCGGTCAGGGAGGGCGCAGTGTGGATATTGCTGTGTCCACTCACCCACGGCAGACGGTCAGGCAGGGGGCAGTGCGGATCTGGCTGTGTCCACTCACCCACGGGAGACGGGCAGAGACGGTGCTGTGTGGATCTGGCTATGTCCACTGACCCACGGCAGGCGGTCAGGCAGGGCGCAGTGCGGATCCGGCTGTGTCCACTCACCCACGGCAGACGGTCAGGCAGGGCGCAGTGCGGATCTGGCTGTGTCCACTCACCCACGGCAGGCGGTCAGGCAGGGCGCAGTGCGGATCTGGCTGTGTCCACTCACCCACGGCAGACGGTCAGGCAGGGGGCAGTGCGGATCTGGCTGTGTCCACTCACCCACGGCAGGCGGTCAGGCAGGGCCAGTGCGGATATGGCTGTGTCCACTCACCCACGGCAGACGGTCAGGCAGGGCGCAGTGCGGATCTGGCTTTGTCCACACACCCACGGGAGACGGGCAGGCAGGGCGCAGTGCGGATCTGGCTGTGTCCACTCACCCACGGGAGACGGGCCGGCAAGGCGCAGTGCGGATCTTGTGTGTGCACTCACCCACGGGAGACGGGCAGAGACGGTGCTGTGTGGATCTGGCTATGTCCACTGACCCACGGCAGACGGGCGGGCAGGGCGTAGTACGGATCTGGCTGTGTCCACTCAACCACGGCAGGCGGTCAGGCAGGGCGTAGTGCGGATCTGGCTGTGTCCACTCACCCACGGGAGACGGGCAGGCAGGGCGCAGTGCGGAACTGGCTGTGTCCACTCAGCCACGGGAGACGGGCAGAGACGGTGCTGTGTGGATCTGGCTATGTCCACTGACCCACGGCAGACGGGCGGGCAGGGCGCAGTACGGATCTGGCTGTGTCCACTCACCCATGGCAGGCGGTCAGGGAGGGCGCAGTGTGGATATTGCTGTGTCCACTCACCCACGGCAGACGGTCAGGCAGGGGGCAGTGCGGATCTGGCTGTGTCCACTCACCCACGGAGGACGGGCAGAGACGGTGCGGTGTGGATCTGGCTATGTCCACTGACCCACGGCAGGCGGTCAGGCAGGGCGCAGTGCGGATCTGGCTGTGTTCACTCACCCACGGCAGACGGTCAGGCAGGGCGCAGTGCGGATCTGGCTGTGTCCACTCACCCACGGCAGGCGGTCAGGCAGGGCGCAGTGCGGATTTGGCTGTGTCCACGCACCCACGGCAGGCGGTCAGCCAGGGCGCAGTGCGGATCTGGCTGTGTCCACTGACCCACGGCAGACGGGCAGGCAGGGCGCAGTGCGGACATGGCTGTGTCCACTCACCCACGGGAGACGGGCAGTCAGGGTGCAGTGCGGATTTGACTGTGTCCACTCACCCACGGCAGGCGGTCAGGCAGGGCGCAGTGCGGATCTGGCTGTGTCCACTCACCCACGGCAGACGGTCAGGCAGGGCGCAGTGCGGATCTGGCTGTGTCCACTCACCCACGGCAGGCGGTCAGACAGTGCGCAGTGCGGATCTGGCTGTGTCCACGCACACACGGCAGGCGGTCAGCCAGGGCGCAGTGCGGATCTGGCTGTGTCCACTGACCCACGGCAGACAGGCAGGCAGGGCGCAGTGCGGATCTGGCTGTGTCCAATCACCCACGGGAGACGGGCAGGCAGGGCGCAGTGCGGATCTGGCTGTGTCCACTCACCCACGGGAGATGGGCAGGCAGGGCGCAGTGCGGATCTGGCTGTGTCCACTCACCCACGGCAGACGGTCAGGCAGGGCGTAGTGCGGATCTGGCTGTGTCCACTCACCCACGGCAGACGGGCAGGCAGGGCGCAGTGCGGATCTGGCTGTGTCCACTCACCCACGGGAGACGGGCAGGCAGGGCGCAGTGCGGATCCGGCATGTCCACTCACCCACGGGAGATTTCCAGAGACGGTGCTGTGTGGATCTGGCTATGTCCACTGACCCACGGCAGACGGGCAGGCAGGGCGCAGTACGTGTCTGGCTGTGTCCACTCACCCACGGCAGACGGGCAGGCAGAGCGCAATGCAGATCTGGCTGTGTCCACTCACCCACGGCAGACGGTCAGGCAGGGCGCATGGCGGATCTGGCTGTGTCCACTCACCCACGGCATATGGGCAGGCAGGGCGCAGTGCGGATCTGGCTGTGTCCACTCGCCCACGGGAGACGGGCAGGCACGGCGCAGGGCAGATCTGGCTGTGTCCACTCACACACGGCAGGCTGTCAGGCAGGGCGCAGTGCGGATATGGCTGTGTCCACTCACCCACGGCAGATCGTCAGGCAGGGCGCCGTGCGGATCTGGCTGTGTCCACTCACCCACGGCAGGCGGTCAGGCACGGCGCAGTGCGGATCTGGCTGTGTCCACGCACCCACAGCAGGCGGTCAGCCAGGGCGCAGTGCGGATTTGTCTGTGTCCACTCACCCACGGCAGACGGTCAGGCAGGGCGCCGTGCGGATCTTGTGTGTGCACTCACCCACGGAAGACGGGCAGAGACGGTGCTGTGTGGATCTGGCTATGTCCACTGACCCACGGCAGACGGGCGGGCAGGGCGCAGTACGGATCTGGCTGTGCCCACTCACCCACGGGAGGCGGTCAGGGAGGGCGCAGTGCGGATATTGCTGTGTCCACTCACCCACGGCAGACGGTCAGGCAGGGGGCAGTGCGGATCTGGCTGTGTCCACTCACCCACGGGAGACGGGCAGGCACGGTGCAGTGCGGATCTGGCTGTGTCCACTCACACACGGCAGGCTGTTAGGCAGGGCGCAGTGCGGATATGGCTGTGTCCACTCACCCACGGCAGACGGTCAGGCAGGGCGCCGTGCGGATCTGGCTGTGTCCACTCACCCACGGCAGGCGGTCAGGCAGGGCGCAGTGCGGATCTGGCTGTGTCCACTCACCCACGGGAGATGGGCAGGCAGGGCGCAGTGCAGATCTGGCTGTGTCCAGTCACCCACGGGAGACGGGCAGGCAGGGCGCAGTGCGTATCTGGCCGTGTCCACTCGCCCACGGGAGACGGGCAGGCAGGGCGCAGTGCGGATCTGGCCGTGTCCACTCACCCACGGGAGACCGACAGGCAGGGCGCAGTGTGGATCTGGCTGTGTCCACTCACCCACGGGAGACAGGCATGCAGGGCGCAGTGCGGATCTGGCTGTGTCCACTCACCGACGGGAGACGGGCAGGCAATGCGCAGTGCGGATCTGGCTGTGTCCACTCACCCACGGGAGACGGGCAGGCAGGGCGCAGTGCGGATCTGGCTGTGTCCACTCACCCACGGGAGACGGGCAGGCAGGGCGCAGTGTGGATCTGGCTGTGTCCACTCGCCCACGGGAGACGGGCAGGCAGGGTGCAGTGCGGATCCGGCTGTGTCCACTCACCCACGGGAGATGGGCAGAGACGGTGCTGTGTGGATCTGGCTATGTCCACTGACCCACGGCAGACGCGAAGGCAGGGCGCAGTACGGATCTCGCTGTGTCCACTCACCCACGGCATGAGGTCAGGCAGGGCGCAGTATGGATCTGGCTGTGTCCACTCACCCACGGCAGACGGGCAGGCAGGGCGCAGTACGGATCTGGCTGTGTCCACTCACCCACGGCAGACGGGCAGGCAGGGCGCAGTACGGATCTGGCTGTGTCCACTCACCCACGGCAGGCGGTCAGGCAGGGTGCAGTGCGGATCTGGCTGTGTCCACTCACCCACGGGAGATGGGCAAGCAGGGCGCAGTGCGGATCTCCTGTGTCCACTCACCCACGGGAGATTGTCAGGCAGGGCGCAGTGCAGATCTGGCTGTGTCCACTCACCCACGGGAGACGGGCAGGCAGGGCGCAGTGCGGATTTGGCTGTGTCCACTCACCCACGGGAGACGGGCAGGCAGTGCGCAGTGCGGATCTGGCTGTGTCCACTCGCCCACGGGAGACGGGCAGGCAGGGCGCAGTGCGGATCCGGCTGTGTCCACTCACCCACGATGAGATGGGCAGAGACGGTGCTGTGTGGATCTGGCTATGTCCACTGACCCACGGCAGACGGGAAGGCAGGGCGCAGTACGGATCTGGCTGTGTCCACTCACCCACGGGAGACGGGCAAGCAGGGCGCAGTGCGGATCTGGCTGTGTCCAGTCACCCACGGCAGGAGGTCAGGCAGGGCGCAGTACGGATCTGGCTGTGTCCACTCACCAACGGCAGACGGGCAGGCAGAGCGCAGTACGGATCTGGCTGTGTCCACTCACCCACGGGAGACGGGCAGGCAGGGCGCAGTGCGGATCTGGCTGTGTCCACTCGCCCACGGGAGACGGGCAGGCAGGGCGCAGTGCGGATCTGGCTGTGTCCACTCACCCACGGGAGACGGGCAGGCAGGGCGCAGTGCGGATCTGGCTGTGTCCACTCACCCACGGGAGACGGGCAGGCAGGGCGCAGTGCGGATCTGGCTGTGTCCACTCGCCCACGGGAGAGGGGCAGGCAGGGTGCAGTGCGGATCCGGCTGTGTCCACTCACCCACGGGAGATGGGCAGAGACGGTGCTGTGTGGATCTGGCTATGTCCACTGACCCACGGCAGACGCGAAGGCAGGGCGCAGTACGGATCTGGCTGTGTCCACTCACCCACGGCACGAGGTCAGGCAGGGCGCAGTACGGATCTGGCTGTGTCCACTCACCCACGGCAGGCGGTCAGGGAGGGCGCAGTGTGGATATTGCTGTGTCCACTCACCCACGGCAGACGGTCAGGCAGGGGGCAGTGCGGATCTGGCTGTGTCCACTCACCCACGGGAGACGGGCAGAGACGGTGCTGTGTGGATCTGGCTATGTCCACTGACCCACGGCAGGCGGTCAGGCAGGGCGCAGTGCGGATCCGGCTGTGTCCACTCACCCACGGCAGACGGTCAGGCAGGGCGCAGTGCGGATCTGGCTGTGTCCACTCACCCACGGCAGGCGGTCAGGCAGGGCGCAGTGCGGATCTGGCTGTGTCCACTCACCCACGGCAGACGGTCAGGCAGGGGGCAGTGCGGATCTGGCTGTGTCCACTCACCCACGGCAGGCGGTCAGGCAGGGCCAGTGCGGATATGGCTGTGTCCACTCACCCACGGCAGACGGTCAGGCAGGGCGCAGTGCGGATCTGGCTTTGTCCACACACCCACGGGAGACGGGCAGGCAGGGCGCAGTGCGGATCTGGCTGTGTCCACTCACCCACGGGAGACGGGCAGGCAAGGCGCAGTGCGGATCTTGTGTGTGCACTCACCCACGGGAGACGGGCAGAGACGGTGCTGTGTGGATCTGGCTATGTCCACTGACCCACGGCAGACGGGCGGGCAGGGCGTAGTACGGATCTGGCTGTGTCCACTCAACCACGGCAGGCGGTCAGGCAGGGCGTAGTGCGGATCTGGCTGTGTCCACTCACCCACGGGAGACGGGCAGGCAGGGCGCAGTGCGGAACTGGCTGTGTCCACTCACCCACGGGAGACGGGCAGAGACGGTGCTGTGTGGATCTGGCTATGTCCACTGACCCACGGCAGACGGGCGGGCAGGGCGCAGTACGGATCTGGCTGTGTCCACTCACCCATGGCAGGCGGTCAGGGAGGGCGCAGTGTGGATATTGCTGTGTCCACTCACCCACGGCAGACGGTCAGGCAGGGGGCAGTGCGGATCTGGCTGTGTCCACTCACCCACGGAGGACGGGCAGAGACGGTGCGGTGTGGATCTGGCTATGTCCACTGACCCACGGCAGGCGGTCAGGCAGGGCGCAGTGCGGATCTGGCTGTGTTCACTCACCCACGGCAGACGGTCAGGCAGGGCGCAGTGCGGATCTGGCTGTGTCCACTCACCCACGGCAGGCGGTCAGGCAGGGCGCAGTGCGGATTTGGCTGTGTCCACGCACCCACGGCAGGCGGTCAGCCAGGGCGCAGTGCGGATCTGGCTGTGTCCACTGACCCACGGCAGACGGGCAGGCAGGGCGCAGTGCGGACATGGCTGTGTCCACTCACACACGGGAGACGGGCAGTCAGGGTGCAGTGCGGATTTGACTGTGTCCACTCACCCACGGCAGGCGGTCAGGCAGGGCGCAGTGCGGATCTGGCTGTGTCCACTCACCCACGGCAGACGGTCAGGCAGGGCACAGTGCGGATCTGGCTGTGTCCACTCACCCACGGCAGGCGGTCAGACAGTGCGCAGTGCGGATCTGGCTGTGTCCACGCACACACGGCAGGCGGTCAGCCAGGGCGCAGTGCGGATCTGGCTGTGTCCACTGACCCACGGCAGACAGGCAGGCAGGGCGCAGTGCGGATCTGGCTGTGTCCACTCACCCACGGGAGACGGGCAGGCAGGGCGCAGTGCGGATCTGGCTGTGTCCACTCACCCACGGGAGATGGGCAGGCAGGGCGCAGTGCGGATCTGGCTGTGTCCACTCACCCACGGCAGACGGTCAGGCAGGGCGTAGTGCGGATCTGGCTGTGTCCACTCACCCACGGCAGACGGGCAGGCAGGGCGCAGTGCGGATCTGGCTGTGTCCACTCACCCACGGGAGACGGGCAGGCAGGGCGCAGTGCGGATCCGGCATGTCCACTCACCCACGGGAGATTTCCAGAGACGGTGCTGTGTGGATCTGGCTATGTCCACTGACCCACGGCAGACGGGCAGGCAGGGCGCAGTACGTGTCTGGCTGTGTCCACTCACCCACGGCAGACGGGCAGGCAGAGCGCAATGCAGATCTGGCTGTGTCCACTCACCCACGGCATATGGGCAGGCAGGGCGCAGTGCGGATCTGGCTGTGTCCACTCGCCCACGGGAGACGGGCAGGCACGGCGCAGGGCAGATCTGGCTGTGTCCACTCACACACGGCAGGCTGTCAGGCAGGGCGCAGTGCGGATATGGCTGTGTCCACTCACCCACGGCAGATCGTCAGGCAGGGCGCCGTGCGGATCTGGCTGTGTCCACTCACCCACGGCAGGCGGTCAGGCACGGCGCAGTGCGGATCTGGCTGTGTCCACGCACCCACAGCAGGCGGTCAGCCAGGGCGCAGTGCGGATTTGTCTGTGTCCACTCACCCACGGCAGACGGTCAGGCAGGGCGCCGTGCGGATCTTGTGTGTGCACTCACCCACGGAAGACGGGCAGAGACGGTGCTGTGTGGATCTGGCTATGTCCACTGACCCACGGCAGACGGGCGGGCAGGGCGCAGTACGGATCTGGCTGTGCCCACTCACCCACGGCAGGCGGTCAGGGAGGGCGCAGTGCGGATATTGCTGTGTCCACTCACCCACGGCAGACGGTCAGGCAGGGGGCAGTGCGGATCTGGCTGTGTCCACTCACCCACGGGAGACGGGCAGGCACGGTGCAGTGCGGATCTGGCTGTGTCCACTCACACACGGCAGGCTGTTAGGCAGGGCGCAGTGCGGATATGGCTGTGTCCACTCACCCACGGCAGACGGTCAGGCAGGGCGCCGTGCGGATCTGGCTGTGTCCACTCACCCACGGCAGGCGGTCAGGCAGGGCGCAGTGCGGATCTGGCTGTGTCCACTCACCCACGGGAGATGGGCAGGCAGGGCGCAGTGCAGATCTGGCTGTGTCCAGTCACCCACGGGAGACGGGCAGGCAGGGCGCAGTGCGTATCTGGCCGTGTCCACTCGCCCACGGGAGACGGGCAGGCAGGGCGCAGTGCGGATCTGGCCGTGTCCACTCACCCACGGGAGACCGACAGGCAGGGCGCAGTGTGGATCTGGCTGTGTCCACTCACCCACGGGAGACAGGCATGCAGGGCGCAGTGCGGATCTGGCTGTGTCCACTCACCGACGGGAGACGGGCAGGCAATGCGCAGTGCGGATCTGGCTGTGTCCACTCACCCACGGGAGACGGGCAGGCAGGGCGCAGTGCGGATCTGGCTGTGTCCACTCACCCACGGGAGACGGGCAGGCAGGGCGCAGTGTGGATCTGGCTGTGTCCACTCGCCCACGGGAGACGGGCAGGCAGGGTGCAGTGCGGATCCGGCTGTGTCCACTCACCCACGGGAGATGGGCAGAGACGGTGCTGTGTGGATTTGGCTATGTCCACTGACCCACGGCAGACGCGAAGGCAGGGCGCAGTACGGATCTCGCTGTGTCCACTCACCCACGGCATGAGGTCAGGCAGGGCGCAGTATGGATCTGGCTGTGTCCACTCACCCACGGCAGACGGGCAGGCAGGGCGCAGTACGGATCTGGCTGTGTCCACTCACCCACGGCAGACGGGCAGGCAGGGCACAGTACGGATCTGGCTGTGTCCACTCACCCACGGCAGGCGGTCAGGCAGGGTGCAGTGCGGATCTGGCTGTGTCCACTCACCCACGGGAGATGGGCAAGCAGGGCGCAGTGCGGATCTCCTGTGTCCACTCACCCACGGGAGATTGTCAGGCAGGGCGCAGTGCAGATCTGGCTGTGTCCACTCACCCACGGGAGACGGGCAGGCAGGGCGCAGTGCGGATTTGGCTGTGTCCACTCACCCACGGGAGACGGGCAGGCAGTGCGCAGTGCGGATCTGGCTGTGTCCACTCGCCCACGGGAGACGGGCAGGCAGGGCGCAGTGCGGATCCGGCTGTGTCCACTCACCCACGATGAGATGGGCAGAGACGGTGCTGTGTGGATCTGGCTATGTCCACTGACCCACGGCAGACGGGAAGGCAGGGCGCAGTACGGATCTGGCTGTGTCCACTCACCCACGGGAGACGGGCAAGCAGGGCGCAGTGCGGATCTGGCTGTGTCCAGTCACCCACGGCAGGAGGTCAGGCAGGGCGCAGTACGGATCTGGCTGTGTCCACTCACCAACGGCAGACGGGCAGGCAGAGCGCAGTACGGATCTGGCTGTGTCCACTCACCCACGGGAGACGGGCAGGCAGGGCGCAGTGCGGATCTGGCTGTGTCCACTCGCCCACGGGAGACGGGCAGGCAGGGCGCAGTGCGGATCTGGCTGTGTCCACTCACCCACGGGAGACGGGCAGGCAGGGCGCAGTGCGGATCTGGCTGTGTCCACTCACCCTCGGGAGACGGGCAGGCAGGGCGCAGTGCGGATCTGGCTGTGTCCACTCGCCCACGGGAGAGGGGCAGGCAGGGTGCAGTGCGGATCCGGCTGTGTCCACTCACCCACGGGAGATGGGCAGAGACGGTGCTGTGTGGATCTGGCTATGTCCACTGACCCACGGCAGACGCGAAGGCAGGGCGCAGTACGGATCTGGCTGTGTCCACTCACCCACGGCACGAGGTCAGGCAGGGCACAGTACGGATCTGGCTGTGTCCACTCACCCACGGCGGACGGGCAGGCAGGGCGCAGTACGGATCTGGCTGTGTCCACTCACCCACGGCAGGAGGTCAGGCAGGGCGCAGTACGGATCTGGCTGTGTCCACTCACCCACGAGAGACGGGCAGGCAGGGCGCAGTGCGGATCTGGCTGTGTCCACTCGCCCACGGGAGACGGGCAGGCAGGGCGCAGTGCGGATCCGGCTGTGTCCACTCACCCACGATGAGATGGGCAGAGACGGTGCTGTGTGGATCTGGCTATGTCCACTGACCCACGGCAGACGGGAAGGCAGGGCGCAGTACGGATCTGGCTGTGTCCACTCACCCACGGGAGACGGGCAAGCAGGGCGCAGTGCGGATCTGGCTGTGTCCAGTCACCCACGGCAGGAGGTCAGGCAGGGCGCAGTACGGATCTGGCTGTGTCCACTCACCAACGGCAGACGGGCAGGCAGAGCGCAGTACGGATCTGGCTGTGTCCACTCACCCACGGGAGACGGGCAGGCAGGGCGCAGTGCGGATCTGGCTGTGTCCACTCGCCCACGGGAGACGGGCAGGCAGGGCGCAGTGCGGATCTGGCTGTGTCCACTCACCCACGGGAGACGGGCAGGCAGGGCGCAGTGCGGATCTGGCTGTGTCCACTCACCCACGGGAGACGGGCAGGCAGGGCGCAGTGCGGATCTGGCTGTGTCCACTCGCCCACGGGAGAGGGGCAGGCAGGGTGCAGTGCGGATCCGGCTGTGTCCACTCACCCACGGGAGATGGGCAGAGACGGTGCTGTGTGGATCTGGCTATGTCCACTGACCCACGGCAGACGCGAAGGCAGGGCGCAGTACGGATCTGGCTGTGTCCACTCACCCACGGCACGAGGTCAGGCAGGGCACAGTACGGATCTGGCTGTGTCCACTCACCCACGGCGGACGGGCAGGCAGGGCGCAGTACGGATCTGGCTGTGTCCACTCACCCACGGCAGGAGGTCAGGCAGGGCGCAGTACGGATCTGGCTGTGTCCACTCACCCACGAGAGACGGGCAGGCAGGGCGCAGTGCGGATCTGGCTGTGTCCACTCGCCCACGGGAGACGGGCAGGCAGGGCGCAGTGCGGATCCGGCTGTGTCCACTCACCCACGATGAGATGGGCAGAGACGGTGCTGTGTGGATCTGGCTATGTCCACTGACCCACGGCAGACGGGAAGGCAGGGCGCAGTACGGATCTGGCTGTGTCCACTCACCCACGGGAGACGGGCAAGCAGGACGCAGTGCGGATCTGGCTGTGTCCACTCACCTACGGCAGGAGGTCAGGCAGGGCGCAGTACGGATCTGGCTGTGTCCACTCACCCACGGCAGACGGGCAGGCAGGGCGCAGTACGGATCTGGCTGTGTCCACTCACCCACGGAAGACGGGCAGGCAGGGCGCAGTACGGATCTGGCTGTGTCCACTCACCCACGGGAGACGGGCAGGCAGGGCGCAGTACGGATCTGGCTGTGTCCACTCACCCACGGCAGACGGGCAGGCAGGGCGCAGTGCGGATCTGGCCGGGTCCACTCACCCACGGCAGACGGTCAGGCAGGGCGCAGTGCGGATCTGCCTGTGTCCACGCACCGACAGCAGGCGGTCAGCCAGGGCGCAGTGCGGATCTGGCTGTGTCCACTCACCCACGGCAGGCGGTCAGGCAGGGCCAGTGCGGATATGGCTGTGTCCACTCACCCACGGCAGACGGTCAGGCAGGGCGCAGTGCGGATCTGGCTTTGTCTACACACCCACGGGAGACGGGCAGGCAGGGCCCAGTGCGGATCTGGCTGTGTCCACTCACCCACGGGAGACGGGCAGGCAAGGCGCATTGCGGATCTTGTGTGTGCACTCACCCACGGGAGACGGGCAGAGACGGTGCTGTGTGGATCTGGCTATGTCCACTGACCCACGGCAGACGGGCGGGCAGGGCGCAGTACGGATCTGGCTGTGTCCACTCACCCACGGCAGGCGGTCAGGCAGGGTGCAGTGTGGATCTGGCTGTGTCCACTCACCCACGGGAGACGGGCAGGCAGGGCGCAGTGCGGATCTGGCTGTGTCCACTCACCCACGGGAGACGGGCAGGCAGGGCGCAGTGCGGATCTGGCTGTGTCCACTAACCCACGGGAGACGGGCAGAGACGGTGCTGTGTGGATCTGGCTATGTCCACTGACCCACGGCAGACGGGCGGGCAGGGCGCAGTACGGATCTGGCTGTGTCCACTCACCCACGGCAGGCGGTCAGGGAGGGCGCAGTGCGGATATTGCTGTGTCCACTCACCCACGGCAGACGGTCAGGCAGGGGGCAGTGCGGATCTGGCTGTGTCCACTCACCCACGGGAGACGGGCAGAGACGGTGCTGTGTGGATCTGGCTATGTCCACTGACCCACGGCAGGCGGTCAGGCAGGGCGCAGTGCGGATATGGCTGTGTCCACTCACCCATGGCAGACTGTCAGGCAGGGTGCAGTGCGGATCTGGCTGTGTCCACTCACCCACGGGAGAGGGGCAGGCAGGGCGCAGTGCGGATCTGGCTGTGTCCACTCACCCACGGGACACGGGCAGGCAAGGCGCAGTGCGGATCTGGCTGTGTCCACTCTCCCACGGGAGATGGGCAGGCCGGGCGCAGTGTGGATCTGGCTGTGTCCACTCGCCCACGGAAGACGGGCAGTCAGGGTGCAGTGCGGATTTGGCTGTGTACACTCACCCACGGCAGGCGGTCAGGCAGGGCGCAGTGCGGATCTGGCTGTGTCCACTCACCCACGGCAGACGGTCAGGCAGGGCGCAGTGCGGATCTGGCTGTGTCCACTCACCCACGGCAGGCGGTCAGGCAGGGTGCAGTGCGGATCTGGCTGTGTCCACGCACCCACGGGAGACGGGCAGGCAGGGCGCAGTGCGGATCTGGCTGTGTCCACTCACCCACGGGAGACGGGCAGGCAGGGCGCAGTGCGTATCTGGCTGTGTCCACTCGCCCACGGGAGACGGGCAGGCAGGGCGCAGTGCGGATCTGGCCGTGTCCACTCACCCACGGGAGACCGGCAGGCAGGGCGCAGTGCGGATCTGGCTGTGTCCACTCACCCACGGGAGACGGGCAGGCAGGGCGCAGTGCGGATCTGGCCGTGTCCACTCACCCACGAGAGACCGGCAGGCAGGGCGCAGTGCGGATCTGGCTGTGTCCACTCACCCACGGGAGACGGGCAGAAAGGGCGCTGTGTGGATCTGGCTATGTCCACTGACCGACGGCAGACTGGCAGGCAGGGCACAGTGCGAATCTGGCTGTGTCCACTCACCCACGGCAGACGGGCAGGCAGGGCGCAGTGCGGATCTGGCTGTGTCCACTCACCCACGGGAGACAGGTAGGCAAGGCGCAGTGTGGATCTGGCTGTGTCCACTCACCCACGGGAGACGGGCAGAGAGGGTGCTGTCCGGATCTGGCTATGTCCACTGACCCACGGCAGACGGGCAGGCAGGGCGCAGTGTGGATCTGGCTGTGTCCACTCAAAAACGGGAGACAGTCAGAGAGGGTGCTTTGTGGATCTGGCTCTGTCCAATGACCCACGGCAGACGGGCAGACAGGGCGCAGTGCGGATCTGGCTGTGTCCACTCACCTACGGCAGATGGGCATGCAGGGCACACTGCGGATGTGGCTGTGTCCACTCACCCACGGGATACGGGCAGGCAGGGCGCAGTGCGGATCTGGCTGTGTCCACTCACCCAGGGGAGACGGGCAGAGAGGGTGCTGTGTGGATCTGGCTATGTCCACTGACACACGGCAGACGGGCAGGCAGCGCGCAGTGCGGATCTGGCTGTGTCCACTCACCCACGGGAGACGGGCAGGCAGGGCGCACTGTGGATCTGGTTGTGTCCACTCACCTACGGGAGACGGGCACAGAGTGTGCTGTGTGGAACTGGCTATGTCCACTGACCAACGGCAGACGGGCAGGCATGGCGCAAAGCGGATCTGGCTGTGTCCACTCACCCACGGGATACGGGCAGGCAAGGTGCAGTGTGGATCTGGCTGTGTCCACTCACCCACGGGAGACGGGCAGAGAGGGTTCTGTGTGGATCTGGCTATGTCCACTGACCCACGGAATACGGGCCGGCAGGGCGCAGTGCGGATCTGGCTGTGTAAACTCACACACGGCAGATGGGCAGGCAGGGTGCAGTGCGGATCTGTCTGTGTCCACTCACCCACGGGAGACGGGCAGGCAAGGCGCAGTGTGGATCTGGCTGTGTCCACTCACCCACGGGAGACGGGTAGGCAAGGCGCAGTGTGGATATGGCTATGTCCACTGACCCACGGGAGATGGGCAGAGAGGGTGCTGTGTGGATCTGGCTATGTCCACTGATCCACGGCAGACGGGTAGGGAGGGCGCAGTGTGGATCTGGCTATGTCCACTCTCCCACGGGAGACGGGGAGGCAGGGCGCAGTGCGTATCTGTATGTGTCCACTCACACATGGCAGACAGGCAGGGAGGGCGCAGTGCGGATCTGGCTGTGTCCACTCACCCATGGGAGACTGGCAGGCAAGGCGCAGTGTGGATCTGGCTGTGTCCACTCACCCACGGGAGTCGGGCAGAGAGGTTGCTGTGTGGATCTGGCTATGTCCACTGATCCACGGCAGACGGGTAGGGAGGGCGCAGTGCAGATCTCGCTGTGTCCACTCACCCACGGCAGACGGGCAGGCTGGCGCAATGCGGATCTGGCTGTGTCCACTCACACACGGGAGACGGCGAGGCAAGGTGCAGTGTGGATCTGGCTGTGTCCACTCAGCCACGGGAGACGGGCAGAGAGGGTGCTGTGTGGATCTGACAATGTACACTGACCCACGGCAGACGAGCAGGCAGGGCGCAATGCGGATCTGGCTGTGTCCACTCACCCACTGCAGACGGTCAGGAACTGCGCAGTGCGGATCTGGCTGTGTCCACTAACCCACGGGAGACGACCAGGAAGGGCGCAGTGCGGATCTGGCTGTGTCTACTCACCCACGGCATACGATTAGGCAGGGCGCAGTGCGGATCTGGCTGTGTCCACTCACCCACGGGAGACGGGCAGGCAAGGCGTAGTGTGGATTTGGCTGTGTCCACTCACCCACGGGAGACGGGCAGAGAGTGTGCTGTGTGGATCTGGGTATGTACACTGACCCACGGCAGACGGGCAGGCAGGGCGCAGTGCGGATCTGGGTGTGTCTACTCACCCACGGGAGACGGGCAAAGAGGGTGCTGTGTGGATCTGCCTATGTACACTGACCCACGGCAGACAAGCAGGCAGGGCGGTGTGCGGATCTGGCTGTGTTTACTCACCCACGGGAGACGGGCAGGCAGGGCGCAGTGCGGATCTGGCTGTGTCCACTCACCCACGGGAGACGGGCAGGCAGGGCGCAGTGCGGATCTGGCTGTGTCCACTCACCCACGGCAGACGGGCAGGCAAGGCGCAGTGTGGATCTGGCTGTGTCCACTCACCCACGGGAGACGGGCAGAAAGTGCGCTGTGTGGATCTGGCTCTGTCCACTGACCCACGGCAGACGGGAAGGCAGGGCGCAGTGCGGATCTGGCTGTGTCCAATCACCCGCGGCAGACGGGCAGGCAGGGCGCAGTGCGGATCTGGCTGTGTCCACTCACCCACGGGAGACTTGCCGAGAGGGTGCTGTGTGGATTTGGCTATGTCCACTGACCCACGGCAGACGGGCAGGCATGGCGCAGTGCGGATCTGGCTGTGTCCACTCACCCACGGGAGACGGGCAGGCAGGGCGCAGTGTGGATCTGGCTGTGTCTACTCACCCACGGGAGACATGCAGGCAAGGCGCAGTGTGGATCTGGCTGTGTCCACTCACCCACGGGAGACGGGCAGAAAGTGCGTTGTGTGGATCTTGCTCTGTCCACTGACCCATGGCAGACGGGAAGGCAGGGCGCAGTGCGGATCTGGCTGTGTCCAATCACCTACGGCAGACGGGCAGGCAGGGCGCAGTGCGGATCTGGCTGTGTCCACTCACCCACGGCAGACGGTCAGGCAGGGCGCAGTGCGGATCTGGCTCTGTCCACTCACCCTTGGGAGACGGGTAGGCAGGGCGCAGTGTGGATCTGGCTGTGTCCACTGACCTACGCAGACGGGCAGGCAGGGCGAAGTGCGGATTTGGCTGTGTTAATTCACCCATGGCAGACGGGTAGGCAGGGCGAAGTGCGGATCTGGCTGTGTCCACTCACCCACGGGAGACGGGCAGGCAAGGCGCAGTGTGGATCTGGCTGTGTCCACTCACCCACGGGAGACGGGCAGAGAGTGTGCTGTGTGGATCTGGGTATGTACACTGACCCACGGCAGACGGGCAGGCAGGGCGCAGTGCGGATCTGGCGGTGTCCACTCATTCACGGGAGACGGGCAGGCAGGGCGCAGTGCGGATCTGGCTATGTCCACTCTCCCACGGGAGACGGGCAGGCAGGGCGCAGTGCGGATCTGGATGTGTCCACTCACACACGGCAGACAGACAGGGAGGGCGCAGTGCGGATCTGGCTGTGTCCACTCACCAATGGGAGACTGGCAGGCAAGGCGCAGTGTGGATTTGGCTGTGTCCACTCACCCACGGGAGACGGGCAGAGAGGTTGCTGTGTGGATCTGGCTATGTCCACTGATCCACGGCAGACGGGCAGGGAGGGCGCAGTGCAGATCTCGCTGTGTCCACTCACCCACGGCAGACGGGCAGGCTGGCGCAATGCGGATCTGGCTGTGTCCACTCACCCACGGGAGACAGCGAGGCAAGGTGCAGTGTGGATCTGGCTGTGTCCACTGACCCACGGGAGACGGGCAGAGAGGGTGCTGTGTGGATCTGACTATGTACACTGACCCACGGCAGACGAGCAGGCAGGGCGCAATGCGGATCTGGCTGTGTCCACTCACCTACTGCAGACGGTCAGGAAGGGCGTAGTGCGGATCTGTCTGTGTCCACTCACCCACGGGAGACGGGCAGGCAGGGCGCAGTGCGGATCTGGCTGTGTCTACTCACCCACGGCAGACGATTAGGCAGGGCGCATTGCGGCTCTGGCTGTGTCCACTCACCCACGGGAGACGGGCAGGCAAGGCGTAGTGTGGATCTGGCTGTGTCCACTCACCCACTGGAGACAGGCAGAGGGAGTGCTGTGTGGATCTGGCTATGTACACTGACCCACGGCAGACGGGCAGGCAGGGCGCAGTGCGGATCTGAGTGTGTCCACTCACCCACGGAAGACGGGCAAAGAGGGTGCTGTGTGGATCTGCCTATGTACACTGACCCACGTCAGACGGGCAGGCAGGGCGCAGTTCGGATCTGGCTGTGTCCAATCACCCACGGCAGACGGGCAGGCAGGGCGCAGTGCGGATGTGGCTGTGTCCACTCACCCATGGGAGATGGGCAGGCAAGGCGCAGTGTGAATCTGGCTGTGTCCACTCACCCACGGGAGACGGGCAGAGAGGTTGCTGTGTGGATCTGGCTATGTCCAAAGACCCACGGCAGACGGGCAGGGAGGGCGCAGTGCGGATCTCGCTTTGTCCACTCACCCACGGCAGACGGGCAGGCAGGGCACAGTGCGGATCTGGCGGTGTCCACTCACCCACGGCAGACGGGCAGGCAGGGCGCAGTGCGGATCTGGCTGTGTCCACTCACCCACGGCACACGGTAAGGCAAGGCGCAGTGTGGATCTGGCTGTTTCCACTCACCCACGGGAGACGGGCAGAAAGGGCGCGGTGTGGATCTGGCTATGTCCACTGACCGACGGCAGACTGGCAGGCAGGGCACAGTGCGGATCTGGCTGTGTCCACACACCCACGGCAGACGGGCAGGCAGGGCGCAGTGCGGATCTGGCTGTGTCCACTCACCCACGGGAGACAGGTAGGCAAGGAGCAGTGTGGATCTGGCTGTGTCCACTCACCCACGGGAGACGGGCAGAGAGGGTGCTGTCCGGATCTGGCTATGTCCACAGACCCACGGCAGACGGGCAGGCAGGGTGCAGTGCGGATGTGGCTGGGTCCAATCACACACGGCAGACAGGCAGGCAGGGCGCAGTGCGGATCTGGCTGTGTCCACTCACCCACGACAGACGGGCAGGCAGGGCGCAGTGCGGATCTGGCTGTGTCCAGTAAACCACGGGAGACGGGAAGGCAAAGCGCAGTAGAATCTGGCTGTGTCCACATACCCACGGGAGACGGGCAGAGAGGGTGCTGTGTGGATCTGGCTATGTCCACTGACCTACGGCAGACGGGCAGGCTGGGCGCAGTGCGGATCTGGCGGTGTCCACTCACCCACGGGAGACGGGCAGGCAGGGCGCAGTGCGGATCTGGCTGTGTCCACTCTCCCACGGGAGACCGGCAGCCAGGGCGCAGTGCGGAACTGGCTGTGTCCACTCACACACGGCAGACAGGCAGGCAGGGCGCAGTGCGGATCTGGCTGTGTCCACTCACCCATGGGATACGGGCAGGCAAAGCGCAGTGTGGATTTCGCTGTGTCCAATGACCCACGGGAGACGGGCAGAGAAGGTGCTGTGTGGAACTGGCTCTGTCCACTGACCCACGGCAGACGGGCAGGCTGGCGCAATGCGGATCTGGGTGTGTCCACTGACCCACGGGAGACGGCGTGGCAAGGTGCAGTGTGGATCTGGCTGTGTCCACTCACCCACGGGAGACGGGCAGAGAGGGTGCTGTGTGGATCTGGCTGTGTCCACTCACCCACGGGAGAAGGGCAGGCAGGGCGCAGTGCGGATCTGGCTGTGTCTACTCACCCACGGCATACGATTAGGCAGGGCGCAGTGCGGATCTGGCTGTGTCCACTCACCCACGGCATACGATTAGGCAGGGCGCAGTGCGGATCTGGCTGTGTCCACTCACCCACGGGAGACGGGCAGGCAAGGCGTAGTGTGGATCTGGCTGTGTCCACTCACCCACGGGAGACGGGCAGAGAGGGTGCTGTGTGGATCTGGCTATGTACACTGACCCACGGAAGACGGGCTGGCAGGGCGCAGTGCAGATCTGGGTGTGTCCACTCACCCACGGGAGACGGGCAAAGAGGGTGCTGTGTGGATCTGCCTATGTACACTGACCCACGTCAGACGGGCAGGCAGGGCGCAGTGCGAATCTGGCTGTGTCCAATCACCCACGGCAGACGGGCAGGCAGGGCGCAGTGCGGATCTGGCTGTGTCCAATCACCCACGGCAGACGGTCAGGCAGGGCGTAGTGCGGATCTGGCTGTGTCCAATCACCCACGGGAGACGGGTAGGCAAGGCGCCGTGTGGAAATGGCTGTGTCCACTCACCCACGGGAGACGGGCAGAGAGGGTGCTGTGTGGATCTGGCTATGTCCACTGACCCACGGCAGACGGGCAGGCAGGGCGCAGCGCGTACCTGGCTGTGTCCATTCACCCACGGGAGACGGGCAGGCAGGGCGCAGTGTGGGTATGACTGTGTCCACTCACCCATGGGAGATGGGTAGGCAAGGCGCAGTGTGGATCTGGCTGTGTCCACTCACCCACGGAAGACGGGCAGAGAGGATGCTGTTTGGTTCTGGCTATATCCACAGACCCACGGCAGACATGCAGGGAGGGCGCAGTGCGGATCTCGTTGTGTCCACTCAACCACGGCAGACGGGCAGGCAGGGCGCAGTGCAGATCTGGCTGTGTCCACTCACTCACGGCAGACGGGCAGGCAGGGCGCAGTGCGGATCTGGCGGTGTCCACTCACCCACGGGGGACGGTCAGGCAGGGCGCAGTGCGGATCTGGCTGTGTCCACTCTCCCACGGGAGACGGGCAGGCAGGGCACAGTGAGGATCTGGCTGTGTCCACTCACACACGGCAGAGAGGCAGGCAGGGCGCAGTGCGGATCTGGCTGTGTCCACTCACCCATGGGAGACGGGCAGGCAATGGGCATTGTGGATCTGGCTGTGTCCACTCACCCACGGGAGACGGGCAGAGAGGTTGCTGTGTGGATCTGGCTATGTCCAATGAACCACGGCAGACGGGCAGGGAGGGCGCAGTGCGGATCTCGCTGTGTCCACTCACCCACGGCAGACGGGCAGGCAGGGCGCAGTGCGGATCTGGCTGTGTCCACTCACCCACGGGAGACGGGCAGGCAAGGCGTAGTGTGGATCTGGCTGTGTCCACTCACCCATGGGAGACGGTCAGAGAGGGTGCTGTGTGGATCTCGCTATGTACACTGACTCACGGCAGACGGGCAGGCAGTGAGCAGTGAGGATCTGGGTGTGTCCACTCACCCACGGGAGATGGGTAAAGAGGGTGCTGTGTGGATCTGCCTATGTACACTGACCCATGTCAGACGGGCAGGCAGGGCGCAGTGCGGATCTGGCTGTGTCCAATCACCCACGGCAGACGGGCAGGAAGGGCGCAGTGCGGATCTGGCTGTGTCCAATCATCCACGGCAGATGGGCAGGCAGGGCGCAGTGAGGATCTGACTCTGTCCACTCACCCACGGCAGACGGGCAGGCAGGGCGCAGTGCGGATCTGGCTGTGTCCACTCACCCACAGGAGACGGGCAGGCAGGGCGCAGTGCGTATCTGGCTGTGTCCACTCACCCATGGGAGATGGGCAGGCAAGGCGCAGTGTGGATCTGGCTGTGTCCACTCACCCACGGGAGACGGGCAGGCAGGGCGCAGTGCGTATCTGGCTGTGTCCACTCACCCATGGGAGATGGGCAGGCAAGGC
This sequence comes from Microcebus murinus, assembly GCF_040939455.1. Taxonomy (NCBI): domain Eukaryota; kingdom Metazoa; phylum Chordata; class Mammalia; order Primates; family Cheirogaleidae; genus Microcebus; species Microcebus murinus. The sequence goes on along the minus strand of NC_134125.1, from coordinate 29,444,856 downwards.
GCTGTGTGGATCTGGCTATGTCCACTGACCCATGGCAGACTGGCAGGCAGGGCACAGTGCGGATCTGGCTGTGTCCACTCACCCACGGCAGACGGGCAGGCAGGGCGCAATGCGGATCTGGCTGTGTCCACTCACCCACGGGAGACGGGTAAGCAAGGCGCAGTGTGGATCTGGCTGTGTCCACTCACCCACGGGAGACGGGCAGAGAGGGCGCTGTGTGGTTCTGGCTATGTCCACTGACACACGGCAGACGGGCAGGCAGGGCGCAGTGCGGATCTGGCTGTTTCCACTCACCCACGGCAGACGGCAGGCAGGGCGCAGTGCGGATCTGGCTGTGTCCACTAACCCACGGGAGACGGGAAGGCAATGCGCCGTGTGGATTTGGCTGCGTCCACTCACCTACGGGAGACGGGCAGAGAGGGTGCTGTGTGGATCTGGCTATGTCCACTGACCCACGGCAGACGGGCAGGCAGGGCGCAGTGCGGATCTGGCTGTGTCCACTCACCCACGGCAGACGGTCAGGCCGGGCGCAGTGCGGATCTAGCTTTTTCCACTCACCCACGGGAGATGGGCAGGCAGAGCCCAGTGCGGATCTGGCTGTGTCCACTCACCCACGGGAGGCGGGCAGAGAGTGTGCTGTGTGGATCTGGCTATGTCAACTGACCCACGGCAGAAGGGCAGGCAGGGCGCAGTGCGGATCTGCCTATGTCCACTCGCCCACGGGAGACGGGCAGGCAAGGCGCAGTATGGATTTGGATGTGTCCACTCACCCACGGGAGACGGGCAGAGAGGGTGCTGTGTGGATCTGGCTATGTCCACTGACCCACGGCAGATGGGCAGGCAGGGCGCAGTGCGGATCTGGCTGTGTCCACTCACCCATGGGAGACGGGCAGGCAGGGCGCAGTGCGGATCTCCCTGTGTCCACTCACCCACGGGAGACGGGCAGGGAGGGCGCAATACGGATCTGGCTGTGTCCACTCACCCACGGGAGACGGGCAGACAGGGCGCAGTGCGGATCTGGCTGTGTCCCGTCACCCACGGGAGACGGGCAGGAAAGGCGCAGTGCGGATCTGGCTGTGTCCACTCACCCAAGGGAGACGGACAGAGAGGGTGCTGTGTGGATCTGGCTATGTACACTGACCCACGGCAGACGGGCAGGCAGGGCGCAGTGCGGATCTGGCTGTGTCCACTTACCCATGGCACACGGGCAGGCAGGGCGCAGTGCGGATCTGGCTTGGCAAATCACCCACGGGAGACGGGCAGGCAAGGCGCAGTGTGGATCTGGCTGTGTCCACTCACCCACGGGAGACGGGTAGAGAGGATGCAGTGCGTATCTGGCTATGTCCACTGACCCACGGCAGACGGGCAGGCAGGGCGCAGTGTGGATTTGGCTGTGTCCAATCACCCACGGCAGACGGGCAGGCAGGGCGCAGTGCGGATCTGGCTGTGTCCACCCACCCACGGGAGACGGTCAGGCAGGGCACAGTGCGGATCTGGCTGTGTCCACTCACCCACGGGAGACGGGTAGGCAAGGCGCAGTGTGGATCTGTCTGTGTCCACTCACCCACGGGAGACGGGCAGAGAGGGTGCTGTGTGGATTTGGCTATGTCCACTGACACACGGCCGACCGGCAGGCAGGGCGCAGTGCGGATCTGGCTGTATCCACTGACCCACGGCAGACGGGCAGGCAGGGCGCAGTGCGGATCTGGCTTTCTCCACACACCCACGGGAGATGGGCAGGCAGAGCGCAGTACGGATCTGGCTGTGTCGACTCACCCACGGGAGACGGGCAGGCAGGGCGCAGTGTGGATCTGGCTGTGTCCACTCACCCACGGCAGATTGTAAGGCAGGGCTCAGTGCGGATCTGGCTGTGTACAATCACCCTCGGGAGACGGGCAGGCAGGGTGCAGTGCGGATCTGGCTGTGTCCACTCACCAAGGCAGACGGGCAGGCAGGGCGCAGTGCGGATCTGGCTGTGTCCACTCACACATGGGAGACGGGCAGGCAAGGCGCAGTGCGGATCTGGCTGTGTCCAATCACCCACGGCATTCGGGCAGGCAGGGCGCAGTGCGGATCTTTCTGTGTCCACTCACCCACGGGAGGCGGGCAGAGAGTGTGCTGTGTGGATCTGGCTATGTCCACTGACCCACGGCAGACGGGCAGGCAGGGCGCAGTGCGGATCTGGCTGTGTCCACTCACACACAGGAGACGGGCAGGCAAGGCGCAGTGCGGATCTGGCTGTGTCCACTCACCCACGTGAGGCGGGCAGAGAGTGTGCTGTGTGGATCTGGCTATGTCCACTGACCCACGGCAGACGGGCAGGCTGTGCGCAGTGCGGATCTGGCTGTGTCCACTCACCCACGGGAGACGAGCAGGCAAGGCGCAGTGTGGATCGGGCTGTGTCCACTCACCCACGGGAGACGGGCAGGCAAGGCGCAGTGCGGATCTGGCTGTGTCCACTCACCCACGTGAGGCGGGCAGAGAGTGTGCTGTGTGGATCTGGCTATGTCCACTGACCCACGGCAGACGGGCAGGCTGTGCGCAGTGCGGATCTGGCTGTGTCCACTCACCCACGGGAGACGAGCAGGCAAGGCGCAGTGTGGATCGGGCTGTGTCCACTCACCCACGGGAGATGGGCAGAGAGGGTGCTGTGTGGATCTGGCTATGTCCACTGACCCACGGCAGAAGGGCAGGCAGGGCGCAGTGCGGATCTGGCTGTGTCCACTCGCCCACGGGAGACGCCAGGCAAGGCGCAGTGTGGATCTGGATGTGTCCACTCACCCACGGGAGACGGGCAGAGAGGGTGCTGTGTGGATCTGGCAATATCCACTCACCCACGGCAGACGGGCAGCCAGGGCGCAGTGCGGATCTGGATGTGTACAATCACCCACGGCAGACGGGCAGGCAGGGTGCAGTGCGGATCTGGCTGTGTCCACTCACACAAGGGAGACGGGTAGGCAAGGCGTACTGTGGATTTTGCTGTGACCACTCACCCACGGGAGACGGGCAGAGAGGGTGTTGTGTGGATCTGGCAATGTTCACTGACCCACTGCAGACGGGCAGGCAGGGCGCAGTGCGGATCTGGCTGTGTCCAATCACCCCCGGCAGACGGGCAGGCAGGGCGCAGTGAGGATCTGGCTGTGTCCAATCAACCACGGCAGACGGGCAGGCAGGGCGCAGTGCGGATCTGGCTGTGTCCAGTAAACCACGGGAGACTGGAAGGCAAAGCGCAGTAGGATCTGGCTGTGTCCACATACCCACGGGAGACGGGCAGAGAGGGTGCTGTGTGGATCTGGCTATGTCCACTGACCAACGGCAGACGGGCAGGCTGGGCGCAGTGCGGATCTGGCGGTGTCCACTCACCCACGGGAGACGGGCAGGCAGGGCGCAGTGCGGATCTGGCTGTGTCCACTCTCCCACGGGAGACCGGCAGCCAGGGCGCAGTGCGGAACTGGCTGTGTCCACTCACACACGGCAGACAGGCAGGCAGGGCGCAGTGCGGATCTGGCTGTGTCCACTCACCCATGGGAGACGGGCAGGCAAAGCGCAGTGTGGATTTGGCTGTGTCCAATGACCCAGGGGAGACGGGCAGAGAAGGTGCTGTGTGGAACTGGCTCTGTCCACTGACCCACGGCAGACGGGCAGGCAGGGCGCAGTGTGTATCTGGCTGTGTCCACTCACCCACGGGAGACGGGCAGGCAGGGCGCAGTGCGGATATGTCTGTGTCCACTCACCCACGGCAGACGGTCAGGAAGGGCGCAGTGCGGATCTGGCTGTGTCCACTCACCCATGGGAGACGGGTAGGCAAGGCGCAGTGTGGATCTGGCTGTGTCCACTGACCCACGCAGACGGGCAGACAGGGCGAACTGCGGATCTGGCTGTGTCCAATCACCCGCGGCAGACGGGCAGGCAGGGCGCAGTGTTGATCTGGCTGTGTCCACTCACCCACGGGAGACGGGCAGGAAAGGCGCAGTGTGGATCTGGCTGTGTCCACTCACCCACGGGAGACGGGCAGAAAGGGCGCTGTGTGGATCTTGCTCAGTCCACTGACCCATGGCAGACGGGAAGGCAGGGCGCAGTGCGGATCTGGCTGTGTCCAATCACCCACGGCAGACGGGCAGGCAGGGCGCAGAGCGGATCTGGCTGTGTACACTCACCCACGGCAAACGGTCAGGCAGGGCGCAGTGCGGATCTGGCTGTGTCCACTCACACGTGGGAGGCGGGTAGGCAGGGCGCAGTGCGGATCTGGCTGTGTCCACTCACCCACGGGAGACGGGCAGGCAGGGCACAGTGCGGATCTGGCTGTGTCCACTCACCCACGGGAGACGGGCAGGTAAGGCGCAGTGTGGATCTGGCTGTGTCCACTCACCCAAGGGTCACGGGCAGAGAGGGTGCTGTGTGGATCTGGCTATGTCCACTGACCCACGGCAGAGGGGCAGGCAGGGCGCAGTGCGGATCTCGCTGAGTGAAATCACCCACGGCAGACGGTCAGGCAGGGTGCAGTGCGGATCTGGCTGTGTCCACTCACCCACGGGAGACGGGCAGGAAAGGCGCACTGTTGATCTGGCTGTGAACACTCACCCACGGGAGACGGGCAGAGAGGGTGCTGTGTGGATCTAGCTATGTCCACTGACCCACGGCAGACGGGAAGGCCGGGTAAAGTGCGGATCTGGCTGTGTCCAATCACCCACGGCAGACGGGCAGTCAGGGCGCAGTGCGGATCTGGCTCTGTCCACTCACCCACGGCAGACGGTCAGGCAGGGTGCAGTGTGGATCTGGCTGGGTCCACTCACCCAAGGGAGACGGGTAGGCAAGGCACAGTGTGGATCTGGCTGTGTCCACTCACCCACCTGAGATGGGCAGAGAGGGTGCTGTGTGGATCTGGCTATGTCCACTGACCCACGGCAGACGGGCAGGCAAGGCACAGTGTGGATCTGGCTGTGTCCACTCACCCATGGGAGACGGGTAGAGAGGGCGCTGTGTGGATCTGGCTATGTAAACTGACCCACGGCAGACGGGCAGGCAGGGCGCAGTGCGGATCTGGCTGAGTCCACTCACCCACGGCAGACGGTCAGGCAGGGCGCAGTGCGGATCTGGAGGTGTCCACTCACCCACGGGAGACGGGCAGGCAGGGCGCAGTGCGGATCTGGCTATGTCCACTCTCCCACGGGAGACGGGCAGGCAGGGCTCAGTGCAGATCTGGATGTGTCCACTCACACACGGCAGACAGGCAGGCAGGGCGCAGTGCGGATCTGGCTGTGTCCACTCACCCATGGGAGACTGTCAGGCAAGGCGCAGTGTGGATATGGCTGTGTCCACTCACCCACGGGAGACGGGCAGAGAGGTTGCTGTGTGGATCTGGCTATGTCCACTGATCCACGGCAGATGGGCAGGGAGGGCGCAGTGCAGATCTCGCTGTGTCCACTCACCCACGGCTGATGGGCAGGCTGGCGCAATGCGGATCTGGCTGTGTCCACTCACCCACTGGAGACGGCGAGGCATGGTGCAGTGTGGATCTGGCTGTGTCCACTCACCCACGGGAGACGGGCAGAGAGGGTGCTGTGTGGATCTGACTATGTACACTGACCCACGGCAGACGAGCAGGCAGGGCGCAATGCGGATCTGGCTGTGTCCACTCACCTACTGCAGACGGTCAGGAAGGGCGCACTGCGGATCTGGCTGTGTCCACTCACCCACGGGAGACGGGCAGGCAGGGCGCAGTGCGGACCTGGCTGTGTCTACCTACCCACGGCCGACGATTAGGCAGGGCGCAGTGCGGATCTGGCTGTGTACACTCGCCCACGGGAGACGGGCAGGCAAGGCGTAGTGTGGATCTGGCTGTGTCCACTCACCCACGGGAGACGGGTAGAGAGGGTGCTGTGTGGATCTGGCTATGTACACTGACCCACGGCAGACGGGTAGGCAGGGCGTAGTGCGGATCTGGGTGTGTCCACTCACCCACGGGAGACGGGCAAAGAGGGTGCTGTGTGGATCTGCCTATGTACACTGACACACGTCAGACGGGCAGGCAGGGCGCAGTGCGGATCTGGCTGTGTCCAATCACCTACGGCAGACGGGCAGGCAGGGCGCAGTGCGGATCTGGCTGTGTCCAATCACCCACGGCTGACGGGCAGGCAGGGTGCAGTGAGGATCTGGCTGCGTCCACTCACCCACGGCAGACGGTCAGGCAAGGCGCAGTGCGGATCTGGCTGTGTCCAATCACCCACGAGAGATGGGTAGGCAAGGCGCCGTGTGGATCTGGCTGTGTCCACTCACCCACGGGAGACGGGCAGAGAGGGTGCTGCGTGGATCTGGCTATGTCCACTGACCCACGGCAGACGGGCAGGCTGGGCGCTGTGCGGATCTGGCTGTGTCCACTCACCCACGGGGGACGGGCAGGCAGGGCGCAGTGCGGATCTGGCTGTGTCCACTCACCCATGGGAGATGGGCAGGAAAGGCGCAGTGTGGATCTGGCTGTGTCGACTCACCCACGGGAGACGGGCAGAGAGGTTGCTGTGTGGATCTGGCTATGTCCACAGACCCACGGCAGACGGGCAGGCAGGGCACAGTGCGGATCTGGCTGTGTCCACTCACCCACGTGAGACGGGCAGAGAGGGTGCTGTCCGGATCTGGCTATGTCCACTGACCCACGGCAGACGGGCAGGCAGGGCGCAGTGCGGATGTCGCTGGGTCCAATCACCCAGGGCAGACGGGCAGGCAGGGCGCAGTGCGGATCTGGCTGTGTCCACTCACCCACGGCAGACGGTCAGGCAGGGCGCAGTGCGGATCTGGCGGTGTCCACTCACCCACGGGAGACGGGCAGGCAGGGCGCAGTGCGGATCTGGCTATGTCCACTCTCCCACGGAAGACGGGCAGGCAAGGCGCAGTGTGGATCTGGCTGTGTCCACTCACCCAAGGGACACGGGCAGAGAGGGTGCTGTGTGGATCTGGCTATGTCCACTGACCCACGGCAGAGGGGCAGGCAGGGCGCAGTGCGGATCTGGCTGTGTCCACTCTCCCACGGGAGACGGGCAGGCAGGGCGCAGTGCGTATCTGGCTGTGTCCACACTCCCACGGCAGACGGGCAGGCAGGGCGCAGTGCGGATCTGGCTGTGTCCACTCACGCACGGCAGACGGTCAGGCAGGGCGCAGTGCGGATCGGACTGTGTCCACTCACCCACAGGAGACGGGCAGAGAGGGTGCTGTGTGGATCTGGCTATGGACACTGACCCACGGCAGACGGGCAGGCAGGGCGCAGTGCGGATCTGGCTGTGTCCACTCACCCACGGCAGACGGGCAGGCAGGGCGCAGTGCGGATCTGGCTGTCTCCACTCACCCACGGCAGACGGTAAGGCAAGGCGCAGTGTGGATCTGGCTGTGTCCACTCACCCACGGAAGATGGGCAGAAAGGGCGCTGTGTGGATCTGGCTATGTCCACTGACCCACGGCAGACTGGCAGGCAGGGCACAGTGCGGATCTGGCTGTGTCCACTCACCCACGGCAGACGGGCAGGCAGGGCGCAATGCGGATCTGGCTGTGTCCACTCAACCACGGCAGACGGTCAGGCAGGGCGCGTTGCGGATCTGGCTGTGTCCACTCACCCACGGGAGACAGGTAGGCAAGGCGCAGTGTGGATCTGGCTGTGTCCACTCACCCACGGGAGACGGGCAGAGAGGGTGCTGTCCGGATCTGGCTATGTCCACTGAACCACGGCAGACGGGCAGGCAGGGCGCAGTGCGGATGTCGCTGGGTCCAACCACCCAGGGCAGACGGGCAGGCAGGGCGCAGTGCGGATCTGGCTGTGTCCACTCACCCACGGCAGACGGTCAGGCAGGGCGCAGTGCGGATCTGGCGGTGTCCACTCACCCACGGGAGACGGGCAGGCAGGGCGCAGTACGGATCTGGCTATGTCCACTCTCCCACGGGAGACGGGCAGGCAAGGCGCAGTGTGGATCTGGCTGTGTCCACTCACCCAAGGGACACGGGCAGAGAGGGTGCTGTGTGGATCTGGCTATGTGCACTGACCCACGGCAGAGGGGCAGGCAGGGCGCAGTGCTGATCTGGCTGTGTCCACTCTCCCACAGGAGACGGGCAGGCAGGGCGCAGTGCGTATCTGGCTGTGTCCACACTTCCACGGCAGACGGGCAGGCAGGGCGCAGTGCGGATCTGGCTCTGTCCACTGACCCAGGGCAGACGGTCAGGCAGGGCGCAGTGCGGATCGGACTGTGTCCACTCACCCACAGGAGACGGGCAGAGAGGGTGCTGTGTGGATCTGGCTATGGACACTGACCCACGAAGGACGGGCAGGCAGGGCGGAGTGCGGATCTGGCTGTGTCCACTCACCCATGGCAGACGGTAAGGCAGGGCGCAGTGCGGATCTGGCGGTGTCCACTCACCCACGGGAGACGGGCAGAAAGGGCGCTGTGTGGATCTGGCTATGTCCACTGACCCACTGCAGACTGGCAGGCAGGGCACAGTGCGGATCTGGCTGTGTCCACTCACCCACGGCAGACGGGCAGGCAGGGCGCAATGCGGATCTGGCTGTGTCCACTCTCCCACTGGAGACGGGCAGGCAGGGCGCAGTGCGGATCTGGCTGTGTCCACTCTCCCACTGGAGACGGGCAGGCAGGGCGCAGTGCGGATCTGGCTGTGTCCACTCACACACGGCAGACAGGCAGGCAGGGCGCAGTGCGCATCTGGCTGTGTCCACTCACCCATGGGAGACGGGCAGGCAAGGCGCAGTGTGGATCTGGCTGTGTCCACTCACCCACGGGAGACGGGCAGAGAGGTTGCTGTGTGGATCTGGCTATGTCCAATGACCCACGGGAGACGGGCAGGGAGGGCGCAGTGCGGATCTCGCTGTGTCCACTCACCCACGGCAGACGGGCAGGCAGGGCGCAGTGCGGATCTGGCTGTGTCCACTCACCCATGGCAGACGGGCAGGCAGGGCGCACTGCGGATCTGGCTGTGTCCACTCACCCACGGCAGACGGGCAGGCAGGGCGCAGTGCGGATCTCGCTGTGTCCACTCACCCACGGCAGACGGGCAGGCAGGGCGCAGTGCGGATCTGGCTGTGTCCACTCACCCATGGCAGACGGGCAGGCAGGGCGCAGTGCGGATCTGGCTGTGTCCACTCACCCACGGCAGACGGTAAGGCAAGGCGCAATGTGGATGGCTGTGTCCACTCACCCACGGGAGACGGGCAGAAAGGGCTCTGTGTGGATCTGGCTATGTCCACTGACCGACGGCAGACTGGCAGGCAGGGCATACTGCTGATCTGGCTGTGTCCACTCACCCACGGCAGACGGGCAGGCAGGGCGCAGTGCGGATCTGGCTGTGTCCACTCACCCACGGGAGACAGGTAGGCAAGGCGCAGTGTGGATCTGGCTGTGTCCACTCACCCACGGGAGACGGGCAGAGAGGGTGCTGTCCGGATCTGGCTATGTCCACTGACCCACGGCAGACGGGCAGGCAGGGCGCAGTGCGGATGTGGCTGTGTCCAATCACCCACGGGAGACGGGTAAGCAAGGCGCAGTGTGGATCTGGCTGTGTACACTCACCCACGGGAGACGGGCAGAGAGGGTGCTGTGTGGATCTGGCTATGTCCACTGATCCACGGCAGACGTGCAGGGAGGGCGCAGTGCAGATCTCGCTGTGTCCACTCACCCACGGCAGACGGGCAGGCTGGCGCAATGCGGATCTGGCTGTGTCCACTCACCCACGGGAGACGGCGAGGCAAGGTGCAGTGTGGATCTGGCTGTGTCCACTCACCCACGGGAGACGGTCAGAGAGGGTGCTGTGTGGATCAGACAATGTACACTGATCCACGGCAGACGAGCAGGCAGGGCGCAATGCGGATCTGGCTGTGTCCACTCACCCACTGCAGACGGTCAGGAAGGGCGCAGTGCGGATCTGGCTGTGTCCTCTCACCCACGGGAGACGGACAGGCAGGGCGCAGTGCGGATCTGGCTGTGTCTACTCACCCACGGCATACGATTAGGCAGGGCGCAGTGCGGATCTGGCTGTGTCCACTCACCCACGGGAGACGGGCAGGCAAGGCGTAGTGTGGATCTGGCTGTGTCCACTCACCCACGGGAGACAGTCAGAGAGGGTGCTGGGTGTGTCCACTGACGGATCTGGGTGTGTCCACTGACCCACGGGAGATGGGCAAAGAGGGTGCTGTGTGGATCTGCCTATGTACACTGACCCACGTCAGACGGGCAGGCAGGGCGCAGTGCGGATCTGGCTGTGTCCAATCATCCACGGCAGATGGGCAGGCAGGGCGCAGTGAGGATCTGGCTGTGTCCACTCACCCACGGCAGACGGTCAGGCAGGGCGCAGTGCGGATCTGGCTGTGTGCAATCACCCACGGGAGACGGGTACGCAAGGCGCCGTGTGGATCTGGCTGTGTCCACTCACCCACGGGAGACGGGTAGAGAGGGTGCTGTGTGGATCTGGCTATGTCCACTGACCCAAGGCAGACGGGCAGGCAGGGCGCAGTGCGGATCTGGCTGTGTCCACTCACCCACGGGAGACGGGCAGGCAGAGCGCAGTGCGGATCTGGCTGTGTCCACTCACCCATGGGAGATGGGCAGGCAAGGCGCAGTGTGGATCTGGCTGTGTCCACTCACCCACGGGAGACGGGCAGAAAGGGCGCTGTGTGGATCTGGCTATGTCCACTGACCCACTGCAGACTGGCAGGCAGGGCACAGTGCGGATCTGGCTGTGTCCACTCACCCACGGCAGACGGGCAGGCAGGGCGCAGTGCGGATCTGGCAGTGTCCACTCACACACGGGAGACGGTCAGGCAGGGCGCAGTGCGGATCTGGCTGTGTCCACTCTCCCACTGGAGATGGGCAGGCAGGGCGCAGTGCGGATCTGGCTGTGTCCACTCACACACGGCAGACAGGCAGGCAGGGCGCAGTGCGCATCTGGCTGTGTCCACTCACCCATGGGAGACGGGCAGGCAAGGCGCAGTGTGGATCTGGCTGTGTCCACTCACCCACGGGAGACGGGCAGAGAGGTTGCTGTGTGGATCTGGCTATGTCCAATGACCCACGGCAGACGGGCAGGGAGGGCGCAGTGCGGATCTCGCTGTGTCCACTCACCCACGGCAGACGGGCAGGCAGGGCGCAGTGCAGATCTGGCTGTGTCCACTCACCCATGGCAGACGGGCAGGCAGGGCGCAGTGCGGATCTGGCTGTGTCCACTCACCCACGGCAGACGGTAAGGCAAGGCGCAATGTGGATGGCTGTGTCCACTCACCCACGGGAGACGGGCAGAAAGGGCGCTGTGTGGATCTGGCTATGTCCACTGACCGACGGCAGACTGGCAGGCAGGGCATAGTGCTGATCTGGCTGTGTCCACTCACCCACGGCAGACGGGCAGGCAGGGCGCAGTGCGGATCTGGCTGTGTCCACTCACCCACGGGAGACAGGTAGGCAAGGCGCAGTGTGGATCTGGCTCTGTCCATCACCCACGGGAGACGGGCAGAGAGGGTGCTGTCCGGATCTGGCTATGTCCACTGACCCACGGCAGACGGGCAGGCAGGGCGCAGTGCGGATGTGGCTGTGTCCAATCACCCACGGGAGACGGGTAAGCAAGGCGCAGTGTGGATCTGGCTGTGTCCACTCACCCACGGGAGACGGGCAGAGAGGGTGCTGTGTGGATCTGGCTATGTCCACTGATCCACAGCAGACGGGCAGGGAGGGCGCAGTGCAGATCTCGCTGTGTCCACTCACCCACGGCAGACGGGCAGGCTGGCGCAATGCGGATCTGGCTGTGTCCACTCACCCACGGGAGACGGCGAGGCAAGGTGCAGTGTGGATCTGGCTGTGTCGACTCACCCACGGGAGACGGTCAGAGAGGGTGCTGTGTGGATCTGACAATGTACACTGATCCACGGCAGACGAGCAGGCAGGGCGCAATGCGGATTTGGCTGTATCCACTCACCCACTGCAGACGGTCAGGAAGGGCGCAGTATGGATCTCTCTGTGTCCTCTCACCCACGGGAGATGGGCAGGCAGGGCGCAGTGCGGATCTGGCTGTGTCTACTCACCCACAGCATACGATTAGGGAGGGCGCAGTGCGGATCTGGCTGTGTCCACTCACCCACGGGAGACGGGCAGGCAAGGCGTAGTGTGGATCTGGCTGTGTCCACTCACCCATGGGAGACGGTCAGAGAGGGTGCTGTGTGGATCTCGCTATGTACACTGACCCACGGCAGACGGGCAGGCAGGGCGCAGTGAGGATCTAGGTGTGTCCACTCACCCACGGGAGATGGGCAAAGAGGGTGCTGTGTGGATCTGCCTATGTACACTGACCCACGTCAGACGGGCAGGCAGGGCGCAGTGCGGATCTGGCTGTGTCCAATCACCCACGGCAGACGGGCAGGAAGGGCGCAGTGCGGATCTGGCTGTGTCCAATCATCCACGGCAGATGGGCAGGCAGGGCGCAGTGAGGATCTGGCTGTGTCCACTCACCTACGGCAGACGGGCAGGCAGGGCGCCGTGCGGATCTGGCTGTGTCCACTCACCCATGGGAGACGGGCAGGCAGGGTGCAGTGCGGATCTGGCTGTGTCCACTCACCCATTGGAGATGGGCAGGCAAGGCGCAGTGTGGATCTGGCTGTGTCCACTCACGCACGAGACGGGCAGAAAGTGCGCTGTGTGGATCTGGCTATGTCCACTGACCCACGGCAGACTGGCAGGCAGGGCACAGTGCGGATCTGGCTGTGTCCACTCACCCACGGCAGACGGGCAGGCAGGGCGCAATGCGGATCTGGCTGTGTCCACTCAACCACCGCAAAGGGTCAGGCAGGGCGCAGTGCGGATCTGGCTGTGTCCACTCACCCACGGGAGACAGGTAGGCAAGGCGCAGTTGGATCTGGCTGTGTCCACTCACCCACGGTAGACGGGCAGAGAGGGTGCTGTCCGGATCTGGCAATGTCCACTGACCCACGGCAGACGGGCATGCAGGGCGCAGTGCGGATGTGGCTGTGTCCAATCACCCACGGCAGACGGGCAGGCAGGGCGCAGTGCGGATCTGGCTGTGTCCAGTAAACCACGGGAGACGGGAAGGCAAAGCGCAGTAGGATCTGGCTGTGTCCACATACCCACGGGAGACGGGCAGAGAGGGTGCTGTGTGGATCTGGCTATGTCCACTGACCAACGGCAGACGGGCAGGCTGGGCGCAGTGCGGATCTGGCGGTGTCCACTCACCCACGGGAGACGGGCAGGCAGGGCGCAGTGCGGATCTGGCTGTGTCCACTCTCCCACGGGAGACCGGCAGCCAGGGCGCAGTGCGGATCTGGCTGTGTCCACTCACCTGCGGCAAACGGTCAGGCAGGGCGCAGTGCGGATCTGGCTGTGTCCACTCACCCACGGGAGACGAGCAGGCAGGGCGCAGTGCGGATCTGGCTGTGTCTACTCACCCACGGCAGACGATTAGGCAGGGCGCAGTGCGGATCTGGCTGTGTCCACTCACCCACGGGAGATGGGCAGGCAAGGCGTAGTGTGGATCTCGCTGTGTCCACTCAACCACGGGAGACGTGTAGAGAGGGTGCTGTGTGGATCTGGCTATGTACACTGACCCACAGCAGACGGGCAGGCAGGGCGCAGTGCGGATCTGGGTGTGCCCACTAACCCACGGGAGACGGGCAAAGAGGGTGCTGTGTGGATCTGCCTATATACACTGACCCACGTCAGACGGGCAGGCAGGACGCAGTGCGGATCTGGCTGTGTACAATCACCCACGGCAGACGGGCAGGCAGGGCTCAGTGCGGATCTGGCTGTGTCCAATCACCCACGGCAGACGGGCAGGAAAGGCGCACTGTTGATCTGGCTGTGACCACTCACCCACTGGAGACGGGCAGAGAGGGTGCTGTGTGGATCTAGCTATGTCTACTGACCCACGGCAGACGGGCAGGCCGGGTACATTGCGGATCTGGCTGTGTCCAATCACCCACGGCAGACGGGCAGGCAGGGCGCAGTGCGGATCTGGCTGTGTCCACTCACCCACGGCAGTCGGTCAGGCAGGGTGAAGTGCGGATCTGGCTGTGTCCACTCACCCAAGGGAGACGGGTAGGCAAGGCACAGTGTGGATCTGGCTGTGTCCACTCACCCATCTCAGATGGGCAGAGAGGGTACTGTGTGGATCTGGCTATGTCCACTGACCCACGGCAGATGGGCAGGCAGGGCGCAGTGCGGATCTGGCTGTGACCACTCACCCACGGCAGACGGTCAGGAAGGGCGCACTGCGGATCTGGCTGTGTCCACTCACCCACGGGAGACGGGCAGGCAGGGCGCAGTGCGGATCTGGCTGTGTCCACTCACGCACGGCAGACGGGCAGGCAGGGCGCAGTGCGGATCTGGCTGTGTCCACTCACCCACGGGAGACGGGCATGCAAGGCGCAGTGTGGATCTGGCTATGTCCACTCACCCACGGGAGACGGGCAGAAAGGGCGCTGTGTGGATCTGGCTATGTCCTCTGACCCACGGCAGACGGGCAGGCAAGGCACAGTGCGTATCTGGCTGTGTCCACTCACCCACGGGAGACGGGTAGAGAGGGTGCTGTGTGGATCTGGCTATGTAAACTGACCCACGGCAGACGGGCAGGCAGGGCGCAGTGCGGATCTGGCTGAGTCCACTCACCCTCGGCAGACGGTCTGGAACGGCGCAGTGCGGATCTGGCAGTGTCCACTCACCCACGGGAGACGGGCAGGCAGGGCGCAGTGCGGATCTGGCTATGTCCACTATCCCACGGGAGACGGGCAGGCAGGGCGCAGTGGGGATCTGGATGTTTCCACTCACACACGGCAGACGGGCAGGCTGGCGCAATGCGGATCTGGCTGTGTCCACTGACCCACGGGAGACGGCGTGGCAAGGTGCAATGTGGATCTGGATGTGTCCACTCACCCACGGGAGACGGGCAGAGAGGGTGCTGTGTGGATCTGACAATGTACACTGACCCACGGCAGACGAGCAGGCAGGGCGCAATGCGGATCTGGCTGTGTCCACTCACCCACTGCAGACGGTCAGGAAGGGCTCAGTGCGGATCTGGCTGTGTCCACTCACCCACGGGAGACGGGCAGGCAGGGCGCAGTGCGGATCTGGCTGTGTCTACTCACCCATGGCATACGATTAGGCAGGGCGCAGTGCGGATCTGGCTGTGTCCACTCACCCACGGGAGACGGGCAGGCAAGGCGTAGTGTGGATCTGGCTGTGTCCACTCACCCACGGGAGACGGGCAGAGAGGGTGCTGTGTGGATCTGGCTATGTACACTGACCCACGGAAGACGGGCAGGCAGGGCGCAGTGCAGATCTGGGTGTGTCCACTCACCCACGGGAGACGGGCAGGCAGGGCGCAGTGCGGATCTGGCTGTGTCCAATCACCCACGGCAGACGGGCAAGCAGTGCGCAGTGAGGATCTGGCTGTGTCCACTCACCCGCGGCAGACGGTCAGGCAAGGCGTAGTGCGGATCTGGCTGTGTCCAATCACCCACGGGAGACGGGTAGGCAAGGCGCCGTGTGGAAATGGCTGTGTCCACTCACCCACGGGAGACGGGCAGAGAGGGTGCTGTGTGGATCTGGCTATGTCCACTGACCCACGGCAGACGGGCAGGCAGGGCGCAGCGCGTACCTGGCTGTGTCCATTCACCCACGGGAGACGGGCAGGCAGGGCGCAGTGTGGGTCTGACTGTGTCCACTCACCCATGGGAGATGGGCAGGCAAGGCGCAGTGTGGATCTGGCTGTGTCCACTCACCCACGGGAGACGGGCAGAGAGGATGCTGTTTGGTTCTGGCTATATCCACAGACCCACGGCAGACAGGCAGGGAGGGCGCAGTGCGGATCTCGTTGTGTCCACTCAACCACGGCAGACGGGCAGGCAGGGCGCAGTGCAGATCTGGCTGTGTCCACTCTCCCACGGGAGACGGGCAGGCAGGGCACAGTGAGGATCTGGCTGTGTCCACTCACACACGGCAGACAGGCAGGCAGGGCGCAGTGCGGATCTGGCTGTGTCCACTCACCCACGGCAGACGGGCAGGCAGGGCGCAGTGCGTATCTGGCTGTGTCCACTCACCCACAGGAGACGGGCAGGCAGGGCGCAGTGCGTATCTGGCTGTGTCCACTCACCCATGGGAGATGGGCAGGCAAGGCGCAGTGTGGATCTGGCTGTGTACACTCACCCACGGGAGACGGGCAGAAAGGGCGCTGTGTGGATCTGGCTATGTCCACTGACCCATGGCAGACTGGCAGGCAGGGCACAGTGCGGATCTGGCTGTGTCCACTCACCCACGGCAGACGGGCAGGCAGGGCGCAATGCGGATCTGGCTGTGTCCACTCACCCACGGGAGACGGGTAGGCAAGGCGCAGTGTGGATCTGGCTGTGTCCACTCACCCACGGGAGACGGGCAGAAAGGGCGCTGTGTGGATCTGGCTATGTCCACTGACCGACGGCAGACTGGCAGGCAGGGCATAGTGCTGATCTGGCTGTGTCCACTCTCCCACGGCAGACGGGCAGGCAGGGCACAGTGCGGATCTGGCTGTGTCCACTCACCCACGGGAGACAGGTAGGCAAGGCGCAGTGTGGATCTGGCTCTGTCCATCACCCACGGGAGACGGGCAGAGAGGGTGCTGTCCGGATCTGGCTATGTCCACTGACCCACGGCAGACGGGCAGGCAGGGCGCAGTGCGGATGTGGCTGTGTCCAATCACCCACGGGAGACGGGTAAGCAAGGCGCAGTGTGGATCTGGCTGTGTCCACTCACCCACAGGAGACGGGCAGAGAGGGTGCTGTGTGGATCTGGCTATATCCACTGATCCACAGCAGACGGGCAGGGAGGGCGCAGTGCAGATCTCGCTGTGTCCACTCACCCACGGCAGACGGGCAGGCTGGCGCAATGCGGATCTGGCTGTGTCCACTCACCCACGGGAGACGGCGAGGCAAGGTGCAGTGTGGATCTGGCTGTGTCCACTCACCCACAGGAGACGGTCAGAGAGGGTGCTGTGTGGATCTGACAATGTACACTGATCCACGGCAGACGAGCAGGCAGGGCGCAATGCGGATCTGGCTGTGTCCACTCACCCACTGCAGACGGTCAGGAAGGGCGCAGTACGGATCTCTCTGTGTCCTCTCACCCACGGGAGATGGGCAGGCAGGGCGCAGTGCGGATCTGGCTGTGTCCACTCACCCACGGGAGACGGGCAGGCAAGGCGTAGTGTGGATCTGGCTGTGTCCACTCACCCATGGGAGACGGTCAGAGAGGGTGCTGTGTGGATCTCGCTATGTACACTGACCCACGGCAGACGGGCAGGCAGGGCGCAGTGAGGATCTAGGTGTGTCCACTCACCCACGGGAGATGGGCAAATAGGGTGCTGTGTGGATCTGCCTATGTACACTGACCCACGTCAGACGGGCAGGCAGGGCGCAGTGCGGATCTGGCTGTGTCCAATCACCCACGGCAGACGGGCAGGAAGGGCGCAGTGCGGATCTGGCTGTGTCCAATCATCCACGGCAGATGGGCAGGCAGGGCGCAGTGAGGATCTGGCTGTGTCCACTCACCCACGGCAGATGGGCAGGCAGGGCGCAGTGCGGATCTGGCTGTGTCCACTCACCCACGGGAGATGGGCAGGCAGGGTGCAGTGCGGATCTAGCTGTGCCAACTCACCCATTGGAGATGGGCAGGCAAGGCGCATTGTGGATCTGGCTGTGTCCACTCACGCACGGGAGACGGGCAGAAAGTGCGCTGTGTGGATCTGGCTATGTCCACTGACCCACGGCAGACTGGCAGGCAGGGCACAGTGCGGATCTGGCTGTGTCCACTCACCCACGGCAGACGGGCAGGCAGGGCGCAATGCGGATCTGGCTGTGTCCACTCAACCACGGCAGACGGTCAGGCAGGGCGCAGTGCGGATCTGGCTGTGTCCACTCACCCACGGGAGACAGGTAGGCAAGGCGCAGTTGGATCTGGCTGTGTCCACTCACCCACGGTAGACGGGCAGAGAGGGTGCTGTCCGGATCTGGCTATGTCCACTGACCCACGGCAGACGGGCATGCAGGGCACAGTGCGGATGTGGCTGTGTCCAATCACCCACGGCAGACGGGGAGGCAGGGCGCAGTGCGGATCTGGCTGTGTCCAGTAAACCACGGGAGACGGGAAGGCAAAGCGCAGTAGGATCTGGCTGTGTCCACATACCCACGGGAGACGGGCAGAGAGGGTGCTGTGTGGATCTGGCTATGTCCACTGACCAACGGCAGACGGGCAGGCAGGGCGCAGTGCGGATCTGGCTGTGTCCACTCTCCCACGGGAGACCGGCAGCCAGGGCGCAGTGCGGAACTGGCTGTGTCCACTCACACACGGCAGACAGGCAGGCAGGGCGCAGTGCGGATCTGGCTGTGTCCACTCACCCATGGGATACGGGCAGGCAAAGCGCAGTGTGGATTTCGCTGTGTCCAATGACCCACGGGAGACGGGCAGAGAAGGTGCTGTGTGGAACTGGCTCTGTCCACTGACCCACGGCAGACGGGCAGGCAGGGCGCAGTGTGTCTCTGGCTGTGTTCACTCACCCACGGGAGACGGGCAGGCAGGGCGCAGTGCGGATATGGCTGTGTCCACTCACCCACGGCAGACGGTCAGGAAGGGCGCAGTGCGGATCTGGCTGTGTCCACTCACCCATGGGAGACGGGCAGGCAAGGCGCAGTGTGGATCTGGCTGTGTCCACTCACCCACGGGAGACGGGCAGAGAGGGTGCTGTGTGGATCTGGCTATGTCCACTGACCCACGGCAGACGGGCAGGCAGGGCGCAGTGCGGATCTGGCTGTGTCCACTCACCTGCGGCAAACGGTCAGGCAGGGCGCAGTGCGGATCTGGCTGTGTCCACTCACCCACGGGAGACGGGCAGGCAGGGCGCAGTGCGGATCTGGCTGTGTCTACTCACCCACGGCAGACGATTAGGCAGGGCGCAGTGCGGATCTGGCTGTGTCCACTCACCCACGGGAGATGGGCAGGCAAGGCGTAGTGTGGATCTCGCTGTGTCCACTCACCCACGGGAGACATGTAGAGAGGGTGCTGTGTGGATCTGGCTATGTACACTGACCCACAGCAGACGGGCAGGCAGGGCGCAGTGCGGATCTGGGTGTGCCCACTAACCCACGGGAGACGGGCAAAGAGGGTGCTGTGTGGATCTGCCTATTTACACTGACCCACGTCAGACGGGCAGGCAGGACGCAGTGCGGATCTGGCTGTGTACATTCACCCACGGCAGACGGGCAGGCAGGGCGCAGTGCGGATCTGGCTGTGTCCAATCACCCACGGCAGACGGGCAGGAAAGGCGCACTGTTGATCTGGCTGTGACCACTCACCCACGGGAGACGGGCAGAGAGGGTGCTGTGTGGATCTAGCTATGTCTACTGACCCACGGCAGACGGGCAGGCCGGGTACATTGCAGATCTGGCTGTGTCCAATCACCCACGGCAGACGGGCAGGCAGGGTGAAGTGCGGATCTGGCTGTGTCCACTCACCCAAGGGAGACGGGTAGGCAAGGCACAGTGTGCATCTGGCTGTGTCCACTCACCCATCTCAGATGGGCAGAGAGGGTACTGTGTGGATCTGGCTATGTCCACTGACCCACGGCAGATGGGCAGGCAGGGCGCAGTGCGGATCTGGCTGTGACCACTCACCCACGGCAGACGGTCAGGAAGGGCGCACTGCGGATCTGGCTGTGTCCACTCACCCACGGGAGACGGGCAGGCAGGGCGCAGTGCGGATCTGGCTGTGTCCACTCACGCATGGCAGACGGGCAGGCAGGGCGCAGTGCGGATCTGGCTGTGTCCACTCACCCACGGGAGACGGGCATGCAAGGCGCAGTGTGGATCTGGCTATGTCCACTCACCCACGGGAGACGGGCAGAAAGGGCGCTGTGTGGATCTGGCTATGTCCTCTGACCCACGGCAGACGGGCAGGCAAGGCACAGTGCGTATCTGGCTGTGTCCACTCTCCCACGGGATACGGGTAGAGAGGGTGCTGTGTGGATCTGGCTATGTAAACTGACCCACGGCAGACGGGCAGGCAGGGCGCA
The DNA here is from genome assembly GCF_040939455.1 of Microcebus murinus. Lineage (NCBI taxonomy): Eukaryota > Metazoa > Chordata > Mammalia > Primates > Cheirogaleidae > Microcebus > Microcebus murinus. Next base: position 29,424,777 of record NC_134125.1, on the reverse strand, counting down.
GTGCGGATCTGGCTGAGTCCACTCACCCTCGGCAGATGGTCTGGAAGGGCGCAGTGCGGATCTGGCACTGTCCACTAACCCACGGGAGACGGGCAGGCAGGGCGCAGTGCGGATCTGGCTATGTCCACTATCCCACGGGAGACGGGCAGGCAGGGCGCAGTGGGGACCTGGATGTGTCCACTCACACACGGCAGACGGGCAGGCTGGCGCAATGCGGATCTGGCTGTGTCCACTGACCCACGGGAGACGGCGTGGCAAGGTGCAGTGTGGATCTGGCTGTGTCCACTCACCCACGGGAGACGGGCAGAGAGGGTGCTGTGTGGATCTGACAATGTACACTGACCCACGGCAGACGAGCAGGCAGGGCGCAATGCGGATCTGGCTGTGTCCACTCACCCACTGCAGACGGTCAGGAAGGGCTCAGTGCGGATCTGGCTGTGTCCACTCACCCACGGGAGACGGGCAGGCAGGGCGCAGTGCGGATCTGGCTGTGTCTACTCACCCACGGCATACGATTAGGCAGGGCGCAGTGCGGATCTTGCTGTGTCCACTCACCCACGGGAGACGGGCAGGCAAGGCGTAGTGTGGATCTGGCTGTGTCCACTCACCCACGGGAGACGGGCAGAGAGGGTGCTGTGTGGATCTGGCTATGTACACTGACCCACGGAAGACGGGCTGGCAGGGCGCAGTGCAGATCTGGGTGTGTCCACTCACCCACGGGAGACGGGCAAAGAGGGTGCTGTGTGGATCTGCCTATGTACACTGACCCACGTCAGACGGGCAGGCAGGGCGCAGTGCGAATCTGGCTGTGTCCAATCACCCACGGCAGACGGGCAGGCAGGGCACAGTGCGGATCTGGCTGTGTCCAATCACCCACGGCAGACGGTCAGGCAGGGCGTAGTGCGGATCTGGCTGTGTCCAATCACCCACGGGAGACGGGTAGGCAAGGCGCCGTGTGGAAATGGCTGTGTCCACTCACCCACGGGAGACGGGCAGAGAGGGTGCTGTGTGGATCTGGCTATGTCCACTGACCCACGGCAGACGGGCAGGCAGGGCGCAGCGCGTACCTGGCTGTGTCCATTCACCCACGGGAGACGGGCAGGCAGGGCGCAGTGTGGGTCTGACTGTGTCCACTCACCCATGGGAGATGGGCAGGCAAGGCGCAGTGTGGATCTGGCTGTGTCCACTCACCCACGGAAGACGGGCAGAGAGGATGCTGTTTGGTTCTGGCTATATCCACAGACCCACGGCAGACAGGCAGGGAGGGCGCAGTGCGGATCTCGTTGTGTCCACTCAACCACGGCAGACGGGCAGGCAGGGCGCAGTGCAGATCTGGCTGTGTCCACTCACTCACGGCAGACGGGCAGGCAGGGCGCAGTGCGGATCTGGTGGTGTCCACTCACCCACGGGGGACGGTCAGGCAGGGCGAAGTGCGGATCTGGCTGTGTCCACTCTCCCACGGGAGACGGGCAGGCAGGGCACAGTGAGGATCTGGCTGTGTCCACTCACACACGGCAGACAGGCAGGCAGGGCGCAGTGCGGATCTGGCTGTGTCCACTCACCCATGGGAGACGGGCAGGCAATGGGCATTGTGGATCTGGCTGTGTCCACTCACCCACGGGAGACGGGCAGAGAAGTTGCTGTGTGGATCTGGCTATGTCCAATGACCCACGGCAGACGGGCAGGGAGGGCGCAGTGCGGATCTCGCTGTGTCCACTCACCCACGGCAGACGGGCATGCAGGGCGCAGTGCGGATCTGGCTGTGTCCACTCACCCACGGGAGACGGGCAGGCAAGGCGTAGTGTGGATCTGGCTGTGTCCACTCACCCATGGGAGACGGTCAGAGAGGGTGCTGTGTGGATCTCGCTATGTACACTGACCCACGGCAGACGGGCAGGCAGGGCGCAGTGAGCATCTGGGTGTGTCCACTCACCCACGGGAGATGGGCAAAGAGGGTGCTGTGTGGATCTGCCTATGTACACTGACCCATGTCAGACGGGCAGGCAGGGCGCAGTGCGGATCTGGCTGTGTCCAATCACCCACGGCAGACGGGCAGGAAGGGCGCAGTGCGGATCTGGCTGTGTCCAATCATCCACGGCAGATGGGCAGGCAGGGCGCAGTGAGGATCTGGCTCTGTCCACTCACCCACGGCAGACGGGCAGGCAGGGCGCAGTGTGGATCTGGCTGTGTCCACTCACCCACAGGAGACGGGCAGGCAGGGCGCAGTGCGTATCTGGCTGTGTCCACTCACCAATGGGAGATGGGCAGGCAAGGCGCAGTACGGATCTGGCTGTGTCGACTCACCCACGGGAGACGGGCAGGCAGGGCGCAGTGTGGATCTGGCTGTGTCCACTCACCCAAGGCAGACGGGCAGGCAGGGCGCAGTGCGGATCTGGCTGTGTCCACTCACCCACGGAAGACGGGCAGAGAGGATGCTGTTTGGTTCTGGCTATATCCACAGACCCACGGCAGACAGGCAGGGAGGGCGCAGTGCGGATCTCGTTGTGTCCACTCAACCACGGCAGACGGGCAGGCAGGGCGCAGTGCAGATCTGGCTGTGTCCACTCACTCACGGCAGACGGGCAGGCAGGGCGCAGTGCGGATCTGGTGGTGTCCACTCACCCACGGGGGACGGTCAGGCAGGGCGAAGTGCGGATCTGGCTGTGTCCACTCTCCCACGGGAGACGGGCAGGCAGGGCACAGTGAGGATCTGGCTGTGTCCACTCACACACGGCAGACAGGCAGGCAGGGCGCAGTGCGGATCTGGCTGTGTCCACTCACCCATGGGAGACGGGCAGGCAATGGGCATTGTGGATCTGGCTGTGTCCACTCACCCACGGGAGACGGGCAGAGAAGTTGCTGTGTGGATCTGGCTATGTCCAATGACCCACGGCAGACGGGCAGGGAGGGCGCAGTGCGGATCTCGCTGTGTCCACTCACCCACGGCAGACGGGCATGCAGGGCGCAGTGCGGATCTGGCTGTGTCCACTCACCCACGGGAGACGGGCAGGCAAGGCGTAGTGTGGATCTGGCTGTGTCCACTCACCCATGGGAGACGGTCAGAGAGGGTGCTGTGTGGATCTCGCTATGTACACTGACCCACGGCAGACGGGCAGGCAGGGCGCAGTGAGGATCTGGGTGTGTCCACTCACCCACGGGAGATGGGCAAAGAGGGTGCTGTGTGGATCTGCCTATGTACACTGACCCATGTCAGACGGGCAGGCAGGGCGCAGTGCGGATCTGGCTGTGTCCACTCACCCACAGGAGACGGGCAGGCAGGGCGCAGTGCGTATCTGGCTGTGTCCACTCACCCATGGGAGATGGGCAGGCAAGGCGCAGTACGGATCTGGCTGTGTCGACTCACCCACGGGAGACGGGCAGGCAGGGCGCAGTGTGGATCTGGCTGTGTCCACTCACCCACGGCAGATTGTAAGGCAGGGCTCAGTGCGGATCTGGCTGTGTACAATCACCCTCGGGAGACGGGCAGGCAGGGTGCAGTGCGGATCTGGCTGTGTCCACTCACCCAAGGCAGACGGGCAGGCAGGGCGCATGCGGATCTGGCTGTGTCCACTCACACATGGGAGACGGGCAGGCAAGGCGCAGTGCGGATCTGGCTGTGTCCAATCACCCACGGCATTCGGGCAGGCAGGGCGCAGTGCGGATCTTTCTGTGTCCACTCACCCACGGGAGGCGGGCAGAGAGTGTGCTGTGTGGATCTGGCTATGTCCACTGACCCACGGCAGACGGGCAGGCAGGGCGCAGTGCGGATCTGGCTGTGTCCACTCACACACAGGAGACGGGCAGGCAAGGCGCAGTGCGGATCTGGCTGTGTCCACTCACCCACGGGAGGCGGGCAGAGAGTGTGCTGTGTGGATCTGGCTATGTCCACTGACCCACGGCAGACGGGCAGGCTGTGCGCAGTGCGGATCTGGCTGTGTCCACTCACCCACGGGAGACGGGCAGGCAAGGCGCAGTGTGGATCGGGCTGTGTCCACTCACCCACGGGAGATGGGCAGAGAGGGTGCTGTGTGGATCTGGCTATGTCCACTGACCCACGGCAGAAGGGCAGGCAGGGCGCAGTGCGGATCTGGCTGTGTCCACTCGCCCACGGGAGACGCCAGGCAAGGCGCAGTGTGGATCTGGATGTGTCCACTCACCCACGGGAGACGGGCAGAGAGGGTGCTGTGTGGATCTGGCAATATCCACTCACCCACGGCAGACGGGCAGCCAGGGCGCAGTGCGGATCTGGCTGTGTACAATCACCCACGGCAGACGGGCAGGCAGGGTGCAGTGCGGATCTGGCTGTGTCCACTCACACAAGGGAGACGGGTAGGCAAGGCGTACTGTGGATTTTGCTGTGACCACTCACCCACGGGAGACGGGCAGAGAGGGTGCTGTGTGGATCTGGCAATGTTCACTGACCCACTGCAGACGGGCAGGCAGGGCGCAGTGCGGATCTGGCTGTGTCCAATCACCCACGGCAGACGTGCAGGCAGGGCGCAGTGCGGACCTGGTTGTGTCCAATCAACCACGGCAGACGGGCAGGCAGGGCGCAGTGCGGATCTGGCTGTGTCCTGTAAACCACGGGAGACTGGAAGGCAAAGCGCAGTAGGATCTGGCTGTGTCCACATACCCACGGGAGACGGGCAGAGAGGGTGCTGTGTGGATCTGGCTATGTCCACTGACCAACGGCAGACGGGCAGGCTGGGCGCAGTGTTGATCTGGCGGTGTCCACTCACCCACGGGAGACGGGCAGGCAGGGCGCAGTGCGGATCTGGCTGTGTCCACTCTCCCACGGGAGACCGGCAGCCAGGGCGCTGTGCAGAACTGGCTGTGTCCACTCACACACGGCAGACAGGCAGGCAGGGCGCAGAGCGGATCTGGCTGTGTACACTCACCCACGGCAAACGGTCAGGCAGGGCGCAGTGCGGATCTGGCTGTGTCCACTCACACGTGGGAGGCGGGTAGGCAGGGCGCAGTGCGGATCTGGCTGTGTCCACTCACCCACGGGAGACGGGCAGGCAAGGCGCAGTGTGGATCTGGCTGTGTCCACTCACCCAAGGGTCACGGGCAGAGAGGGTGCTGTGTGGATCTGGCTATGTCCACTGACCCACGGCAGAGGGGCAGGCAGGGCGCAGTGCGGATCTCGCTGAGTGAAATCACCCACGGCAGACGGTCAGGCAGGGTGCAGTGCGGATCTGGCTGTGTCCACTCACCCACGGGAGACGGGCAGGAAAGGCGCACTGTTGATCTGGCTGTGAACACTCACCCACGGGAGACGGGCAGAGAGGGTGCTGTGTGGATCTAGCTATGTCCACTGACCCACGGCAGACGGGAAGGCCGGGTAAAGTGCGGATCTGGCTGTGTCCAATCACCCACGGCAGACGGGCAGTCAGGGCGCAGTGCGGATCTGGCTCTGTCCACTCACCCACGGCAGACGGTCAGGCAGGGTGCAGTTTGGATCTGGCTGGGTCCACTCACCCAAGGGAGACGGGTAGGCAAGGCACAGTGTGGATCTGGCTGTGTCCACTCACCCACCTGAGATGGGCAGAGAGGGTGCTGTGTGGATCTGGCTATGTCCACTGACCCACGGCAGACGGGCAGGCAAGGCACAGTGTGGATCTGGCTGTGTCCACTCACCCATGGGAGACGGGTAGAGAGGGCGCTGTGTGGATCTGGCTATGTAAACTGACCCACGGCAGACGGGCAGGCAGGGCGCAGTGCGGATCTGGCTGAGTCCACTCACCCACGGCAGACGGTCAGGCAGGGCGCAGTGCGGATCTGGCTGTGTCCACTCGCCCACGGGAGACGGGCAGGCAGGGCGCAGTGCGGATCTGGCTATGTCCACTCTCCCACGGGAGACGGGCAGGCAGGGCTCAGTGCAGATCTGGATGTGTCCACGCACACACGGCAGACAGGCAGGGTGGGCGCAGTGCGGATCTGGCTGTGTCCACTCACCCATGGGAGACTGTCAGGCAAGGCGCAGTGTGGATATGGCTGTGTCCACTCACCCACGGGAGACGGGCAGAGAGGTTGCTGTGTGGATCTGGCTATGTCCACTGATCCACGGCAGATGGGCAGGGAGGGCGCAGTGCAGATCTCGCTGTGTCCACTCACCCACGGAGGACGGCCAGGCTGGCGCAATGCGGATCTGGCTGTGTCCACTCACCCACTGGAGACGGCGAGGCATGGTGCAGTGTGGATCTGGCTGTGTCCACTCACCCACGGGTGACGGGCAGAGAGGGTGCTGTGTGGATCTGACTATGTACACTGACCCACGGCAGACGAGCAGGCAGGGCGCAATGCGGATCTGGCTGTGTCCACTCACCTACTGCAGACGGTCAGGAAGGGCGCACTGCGGATCTGGCTGTGTCCACTCACCCACGGGAGACGGGCAGGCAGGGCGCAGTGCGGACCTGGCTGTGTCTACCTACCCACGGCAGACGATTAGGCAGGGCGCAGTGCGGATCTGGCTGTGTACACTCGCCCACGGGAGACGGGCAGGCAAGGCGTAGTGTGGATCTGGCTGTGTCCACTCACCCACGGGAGACGGGTAGAGAGGGTGCTGTGTGGATCTGGCTATGTACACTGACCAACGGCAGACGGGTAGGCAGGGCGTAGTGCGGATCTGGGTGTGTCCACTCACCCACGGGAGACGGGCAAAGAGGGTGCTGCGTGGATCTGGCTATGTCCACTGACCCACGGCAGATGGGCAGGCTGGGCGCTGTGCGGATCTGGCTGTGTCCACTCACCCACGGGGGACGGGCAGGCAGGGCGCAGTGCGGATCTGGCTGTGTCCACTCACCCATGGGAGATGGGCAGGAAATGCGCAGTGTGGATCTGGCTGTGTCCACTCACCCATGGGAGACGGGCAGAGAGGTTGCTGTGTGGATCTGGCTATGTCCACAGACCCACGGCAGACGGGCAGGGAGGGCGCAGTGCGGATCTCGCTTTGTCCACTCACCCACGGCAGACGGGCAGGCAGGGCGAAGTGCGGATCTGGCTGTGTCCACTCACCCACGGCAGACGGGCAGGCAGGGCGCAGTGCGGATCTGGCTGAGTCCACTCCCCAAGGCAGACAGTAAGGCAAGTCGCAGTGTGGATCTGGCTGTGTCCACTCACCCACGGGAGATGGGCAGAAAGGGCGCTGTGTGGATCTGGCTATGTCCACTGACCCACGGCAGACTGGCAGGCAGGGCACAGTGCGGATCTGGCTGTGTCCACTCACCCACGGCAGACGGGCAGGCAGGGCGCAATGCGGATCTGGCTGTGTCCACTCAACCACGGCAGACGGTCAGGCAGGGCGCGTTGCGGATCTGGCTGTGTCCACTCACCCACGGGAGACAGGTAGGCAAGGCGCAGTGTGGATCTGGCTGTGTCCACTAACCCACGTGAGACGGGCAGAGAGGGTGCTGTCCGGATCTGGCTATGTCCACTGACCCACGGCAGACGGGCAGGCAGGGCGCAGTGCGGATGTCGCTGGGTCCAATCACCCAGGGCAGACGGGCAGGCAGGGCGCAGTGCGGATCTGGCTGTGTCCACTCACCCACGGCAGACGGTCAGGCAGGGCGCAGTGCGGATCTGGCGGTGTCCACTCACCCACGGGAGACGGGCAGGCAGGGCGCAGTGCGGATCTGGCTATGTCCACTCTCCCACGGGAGACGGGCAGGCAAGGCGCAGTGTGGATCTGGCTGTGTCCACTCACCCAAGGGACACGGGCAGAGAGGGTGCTGTGTGGATCTGGCTATGTCCACTGACCCACGGCAGAGGGGCAGGCAGGGCGCAGTGCGGATCTGGCTGTGTCCACTCTCCCACGGGAGACGGGCAGGCAGGGCGCAGTGCGTATCTGGCTGTGTCCACACTCCCACAGCAGACGGGCAGGCAGGGCGCAGTGCGGATCTGGCTGTGTCCACTCACGCACGGCAGACGGTCAGGCAGGGCGCAGTGCGGATCGGACTGTGTCCACTCACCCACAGGAGACGGGCAGAGAGGGTGCTGTGTGGATCTGGCTATGGACACTGACCCACGGCAGACGGGCAGGCTGGGCGCAGTGCGGATCTGGCTGTGTCCACTCACCCACGGCAGACGGGCAGGCAGGGCGCAGTGCGTATCTGGCTGTGTCCACTCACCCACGGCAGACGGTAAGCCAAGGCGCAGTGTGGATCTGGCTGTGTCCACTCACCCACGGAAGATGGGCAGAAAGGGCGCTGTGTGGATCTGGCTATGTCCACTGACCCACGGCAGACTGGCAGGCAGGGCACAGTGCGGATCTGGCTGTGTCCACTCACCCACGGCAGACGGGCAGGCAGGGCGCAATGCGGATCTGGCTGTGTCCACTCAACCACGGCAGACGGTCAGGCAGGGCGCGTTGCGGATCTGGCTGTGTCCACTCACCCACGGGAGACAGGTAGGCAAGGCGCAGTGTGGATCTGGCTGTGTCCACTCACCCACGGGAGACGGGCAGAGAGGGTGCTGTCCGGATCTGGCTATGTCCACTGACCCACGGCAGACGGGCAGGCAGGGCGCAGTGCGGATGACGCTGGGTCCAATCACCCAGGGCAGACGGGCAGGCAGGGCGCAGTGCGGATCTGGCTGTGTCCACTCACCCACGGCAGACGGTCAGGCAGGGCGCAGTGCGGATCTGGCGGTGTCCACTCACCCACGGGAGACGGGCAGGCAGGGCGCAGTGCGGATCTGGCTATGTCCACTCTCCCACGGGAGACGGGCAGGCAAGGCGCAGTGTGGATCTGGCTGTGTCCACTCACCCAAGGGACACGGGCAGAGAGGGTGCTGTGTGGATCTGGCTATGTGCACTGACCCACGGCAGAGGGTCAGGCAGGGCGCAGTGCGGATCTGGCTGTGTCCACTCTCCCATAGGAGACGGGCAGGCAGGGCGCAGTGCGTATCTGGCTGTGTCCACACTTCCACGGCAGACGGGCAGGCAGGGCGCAGTGCGGATCTGGCTGTGTTCTCTCACCCACGGGAGACGGGCAGGCAGGGCGCAGTGCGGATCTGGCTGTGTCCACTCGCCCACGGGAGACGGGCAGGCAGGGTGCAGTGCGGATCTGGCTGTGTCCACTCACTGACGGGAGACGGGCAGGCAAGGCGCAGTGCGGATCTGGCTGTGTCCTCTCACCCACGGGAGACGGGCAGGCAGGGCGCAGTGCGGATCTGGCTGTGTCCACTCACCCACGGGAGACGGGCACGCAGGGCGCAGTGCGGATCTGGCTGTGTCCCCTCACCTAGGGGAGACGGGCAGGCAAGGCGCAGTGTGGATCTGGCTGTGTCCACTCACCCACGGGAGTCGGGCAGAGAGGGTGCTGTGTGGATCTGGCTATATCCAATGACCCACTTCAGACGGGCAGGCAGGGCGCAGTACGGAGCTGGCTGAGTCCACTCACCCATGGCAGGCGGTCAGGCAGGGTGCAGTGTGGATCTGGCTGTGTCCACTCACCCACGGGAAACGGGCAGGCAGGGCGCAGTGCGGATCTTGTTGTGTCCACTCACCCACAGGAGACGGGCAGGCAGGGCGCAGTGCGGATCTGGCTGTGTCCACTCACCCACTAGAGATGGGCAGGCAGTGCGCAGTGCGGATCTGGCTGTGTCCACTCGCCCACGGGAGACGGGCAAGCAGGGCGCAGTGCGGATCTGGCTGTGTCCACTCACCCACGGCAGGCGGTCAGGCAGGGTGCAGTTCGGATCTGGCTGTGTCCACTCACCCACGGGAGACGGGCAAGCAGGGCGCAGTGCGGATCTGGATGTGTCCACTCACCCACGGGAGATGGGCAGGCAGGGCGCAGTGCAGATCTGGCTGTGTCCACTCACCCACGGGAGACGGGCAGGCAGGGCTCAGTGCGGATTTGGCTGTGTCCACTCACCCACGGGAGACGGGCAGGCAGGGCGCAGTGCGTATCTGGCTGTTTCCACTCGCCCACGGGAGACGGGCAGGCAGGGCGCAGTGCGGATCTGGCCGTGTCCACTCACCCACGGGAGACCGGCAGGCAGGGCGCAGTGCGGATCTGGCTGTGTCCACTCACCCACGGGAGACGGGCAGAGACGGTGCTGTGTGGATCTGGCTATGTCCACTGACCCACGGCAGACGGGCAAGCAGGGCCCAGTACGGAGCTGGCTGAGTCCACTCACCCACGGCAGGCGGTCAGGCAGGGTGCAGTGTGGATCTGGCTGTGTCCACTCACCTACGGGAGACGGGCAGGCAGGGCGCAGTGCGGATCTGGCTGTGTCCACTCACCCACGGGAGACGGGCAGGCAGGGCGCAGTGCGGATCTGGCTGTGTCCACTCGCCTATGGGATACGGGCAGGCAGGGCGCAGTGCGGATCTGGCTGTGTCCACTCGCCCACGGGAGATGGGCAGGCAGGGCGCAGTGCGGATCTGGCTGTGTCCACTCACCCACGGGATACGGGCAGGCAGGGCGCAGTGCGGATCTGGCTGTGTCCACTCGCCCACAGGAGACGGGCAAGCAGGGTGCAGTGCGGATCCGGCTGTGTCCACTCACCCACGGGAGATGGGCAGAGACAGTGCTGTGTGGATCTGGCTATGTCCACTGACCCACGGCAGACGGGAAGGCAGGGCGCAGTACGGATCTTGCTGTGTCCACTCACCCACGGCAGGCGGTCAGGCAGGGCGCAGTACGGATCTGGCTGTGTCCACTCACCCACGGCAGGCGGTCAGGCAGGGTGCAGTGCGGATCTGGCTGTGTTCACTCACCCACTAGAGACGGGCAGGCAGGGCGCAGTGCGGATCTGGCTGTGTCCACTCACCCACGGGAGACGGGCAGGCAGGGCGCAGTGCCTATCTGGCTGTGTCCACTCGCCCATGGGAGACGTGCAGGCAGGGCGCACTGTGGATCTGGCTGTGTCCACTCACCCACGGGAGACGGGAAGGCAGGGCGCAGTGCGGATCTGGCTGTGTCCACTCACCCACGGGAGACGGGCAGGCAGGGTGCAGTGCGGATCCGGCTGTGTCCACTCACCCACGGGAGATGGGTAGAGACGGTGCTGTGTGGATCTGGCTATGTCCACTGACCCACGGCAGGCGGTCAGGCAGGGGGTAGTGCGGATCTGGCTGTGTCCACTCACCCACGGCAGACGGGAAGGTAGGGCGCAGTGTGGATCTGGCTGTGTCCTCTCACCCACGGCAGATGGTCAGGCAGGGCGCAGTGCGGATCTGGCTGTGTCCACTCACCCACAGCAGACGGGCAGGCAGGGCGCAGTGCGGATATGGCTGTGTCCACTCGCCCACGGGAGACGGGCAGGCAGGGCGCAGTGCGGATCTGGCTGTGTCCACTCGCACACGAGAGATGGGCAGGCAGTGCGCAGTGCGGATCTGGCTGTGTCCACTCGCCCACGGGAGATGGGCAGGCAGGGCGCAGTGCGGATCTGGCTGTGTCCACTCGCCCACCGGAGACGGGCAGGCAGGGCGCAGTGCGGATCCGGCTGTGTCCACTCACCCACGGGAGATGGGCAGAGACGGTGCTGTGTGGATCTGGCTATGTCCACTGACCCATGGCAGACGGGAAGGCAGGGCGCAGTACGGATCTGTCTGTGTCCACTCACCCACGGCAGGCGGTCAGGCAGGGTGCAGTACGGATCTTGCTGTGTCCACTCACCCACGGCAGACAGGCAGGAGGGCGCAGTACGGATCTGGCTGTGTCCACTCACCCACGGCAGGCGGTCAGGCAGAGTGCATTGCGGATCTGGCTGTGTCCACTCACCCACGGGAGACGGGCAAGCAGGGCGCAGTGCGGATCTGGCTGTGTCCACTCACCCACGGGAGATGGGCAGGCAGGGCGCAGTGCAGATCTGGCTGTGTCCACTCACCCACGGGAGATGGGCAGGCAGGGCGCAGTGCGGATTTGGCTGTGTCCACTCACCCACGGGAGACGGGCAGGCAGGGCGCAGTGCGTATCTGGCTGTGTCCACTCACCCACGGCAGACGGGCATGCAGGGCGCAGTGCGGATCTGGCTGTGTCCACTCACCCACGGGAGACGGGTAGGCAAGGCGCAGTGTGCATCTGGCTGTGTCCACTCACCCACGGGACACGGGCAGAGACGGTGCTGTGTGGATCTGGCTATGTCCAATGACCCACGGCAGGCGGGCAGGCAGGGCGCAGTACGGAGCTGGCTGAGTCCACTCACCCACGGCAGGCGGTCAGGCAGGGTGCAGTGTGGATCTGGCTCTGTCCACTCACCCACGGGAGACGGGCAGGCAGGGCGCAGTGCGGATCTGGCTGTGTCCACTCACCCACGGGGGACGGGCAGGCAGGGCGCAGTGCGGATCTGGCTGTGTCCACTCACCCACAGGAGACGGGCAGGCAGGGCGCAGTGCGGATCTGGCTGTGTCCACTCGCCCACGAGAGATGGGCAGGCAGTGCGCAGTGCGGATCTGGCTGTGTCCACTCGCCCACGGGAGACGGGCAGGCAGGGCGCAGTGCGGATCTGGCTGTGTCCACTCACTGACGGGGGACGGGCAGGCAAGGCGCAGTGCGGATCCGGCTGTGTCCACTCACCCACGGGAGATGGGCAGAGACGGTGCTGTGTGGATCTGGCTATGTCCACTGACCCACGGCAGACGGGAAGGCAGGGCGCAGTACGGATCTGACTGTGTCCACTCACCCACGGTAGGCGGTCAGGCAGGGCGCAGTACGGATCTGCCTGTGTCCACTCACCCACGGCAGACGGGCAGGAGGGCGCAGTACGGATCTGGCTGTGTCCACTCACCCACGGCAGGCGGTCAGGCAGGGCGCAGTGCGGATCTGGCTGTGTCCACTCACCCACGGGAGACGGGCAAGCAGGGCGCACTGCGGATCTGGCTGTGTCCACTCACCCACGGGAGATGGGCAGGCAGGGCGCAGTGCAGATCTGGCTTTGTCCACTCACCCACGGGAGACGGGCAGGCAGGGCGCAGTGCGGATTTGGCTGTGTCCACTCACCCACGGGAGACGGGCAGGCAGGGCGCAGTGCGTATCTGGCTGTGTCCACTCGCCCACGGGAGACGGGCAGGCAGGGCGCAGTGCGGATCTGGCCGTGTCCACTCACCCACGGGAGACGGGCAGGCAAGGCGCAGTGCGGATCTTGTGTGTGCACTCACCCACGGGAGACGGGCAGAGACGGTGCTGTGTGGATCTGGCTATGTCCACTGACCCACGGCAGACGGGCGGGCAGGGCGCAGTACGGATCTGGCTGTGTCCACTGACCCACGGCAGGCGGTCAGGCAGGGTGCAGTGCGGATCTGGCTGTGTCCACTCACCCACGGGAGACGGGCAGGCAGGGCGCAGTGCGGATCTGGCTGTGTCCACTCACCCACGGGAGACGGGCAGGCAAGGCGCAGTGCGGGTCTGGCTGTGTCCCCTCACCCACGGGAGATGGGCAGGCAGGGCGCAGTGTGGATCTGGCTGTGTCCAGTCGCCCACGGGAGACGGGCAGGCAGGGCGCAGTGCGGATCTGGCTGTGTCCACTCACCCATGGCAGACGGTCAGGCAGGGCGCAGTGTTTATCTGGCTGTGTGCACTCACCCACGGGAGACGGGCAGAGAGGGTGCTATGTGGATCTGGCTATGTCCAATGACCCACGGCAGACGGGCAGGCAGGGCCCAGTGCGGATCTGGCTCTGTCCACTCACCCACGGGAGTCGGGCAGGCAGGGCGCAGTGCGGATCTGGCTGTGTCCACTCACCCACGGGAGACGGGCAGAGACGGTGCTGTGTGGATCTGGCGATGTCCACTGACCCACGGCAGACGGGCAGGCAGGGTGCAGTACGGATCTGGCTGTGTCCATTCACCCACGGCAGGCGGTCAGGGAGGGCGCAGTGCGGATCTGGCTGTGTCCAATCACCCACGGCAGACGGTCAGGCAGGGCGCAGTGCGGATCTGGCTGTGTCCACTCGCCCACGGCAGACGGGCAGGCAGGGCGCAGTGCGGATCTGGCTGTGTCCACTCACCCATGGCAGACGGTCAGGCAGGGCGCAGTGCGGATGTGTCTGTGTCCACTCACCCACGGCAGACGGGCAGGCAGGGCGCAGTGCGGATCTGGCTGTGTCCACTCGCCCACGGGAAACGGGCAGGCAGGGCGCAGTGCGGATCTGGCTGTGTCCACTCACCCACGGGAGACGGGCAGGCAGGGCGCAGTGCGGATCTGGCTGTATCCACTCACTGACGGGAGACGGGCTGGCAAGGCGCAGTGCGTGTCTGGCTGTGTCCACTCACCCACGGGAGATGGGCAGGCAGGGCGCAGTGCGGATCTGGCTGTGTCCACTCACCCATGGGAGACGGGCAGGCAAGGCGCAGTGTGGATCTGGCTGTGGCAACTCACCCACGGGAGATGGGCAGAGAGGGTGCTGTGTGGATATGGCTATGTCCACTGACCCACGGTAGACGGGCAAGCAGGGCGCAGTGCGGATCTGGCTGTGTCCACTCACCCACGGCAGACGGTCAGACAGGGTGCAGTGCGGATCTGGCTGTGTCCACTCACCCACGGGAGATGGGCAGTCAGGGCGCAGTGCGAATCTGGCTGTGTCCACTCACCCACGTGAGATGGGCAGGCAAGGATCAGTGCGGATCTGGCTGTGTCCACTCACCCAAGGGAGACGGGAAGGCAGGGCGCAGTGCGGATCTGGCTGTGTCCACTCACCCACGGGAGACAGGCAGGCAAGGCTCAGTGCGGATCTGGCTGTGTCCACTCATTCACGGGAGACGGGCAGGCAGGGCGCAGTGCGGATCTGGCTGTGTCCATTCACCCACGGCAGGCGGTCAGGCAGGGCGCAGTGCGGATCTGGCTGTGTCCACACACCCACAGCAGGCGGTCAGGCAGGGCGCAGTGCGGATCTGGCTGTGTCCACTCGCCCACGGGAGACGGGCAGGCAGGGCGCAGTGCAGATCTGGCTGTGTCCACTCACCCACGGCAGGCGGTAAGGCAGGGCGCAGTGCGGATCTGGCTGTGTCCACTCACCCACGGCAGACGGTCAGGCAGGGCGCAGTGCGGATCTGGCTGTGTCCACTCACCCACGGCAGACGGGCAGGCAGGGCGCAGTGCGGATCTGGCTGTGTCCACTCGCCCACGGGAGACGGGCAGGCAGGGCGCAGTGCGGATCTGGCTGTGTCCACTCACTGACGGGGGACGGGCAGGCAAGGCGCAGTGCGGATCTGGCTGTGTCCACTCACCCACAGGAGACGGGCAGAGAGGGTGATGTGTGGATATGGCTATGTCCACTGACCCACGGCAGACGGGCAGGCAGGGCGCAGTGCGGATCTGGCTGTGTCCACTCACCCACGGGAGACGGGCAGGCAGAGCGCAGTGCGGATCTGGCTGTGTCCACTGACCCACCGCAGACGGGCATGCAGGGCGCAGTGCGGATCTGGCTGTGTCCACTCGCCCACGGGAGACGGGCAGGCAGGGCGCAGTGCGGATCCGGCTGTGTCCACTCACCCACGGGAGATGGGCAGAGACGGTGCTGTGTGGATCTGGCTATGTCCACTGACCCACGGCAGACGGGAAGGCAGGGCGCAGTACGGATCTGACTGTGTCCACTCACCCACGGCAGGCGGTCAGGCAGGGCGCAGTACGGATCTGGCTGTGTTCACTCACCCACGGCAGGCGGTCAGGCAGGGTGCAGTGCGGATCTGGCTGTGTCCACTCACCCACGGGAGATGGGCAGGCAGGGTGCAGTGCAGATCTGGCTGTGTCCACTCACCCATGGGAGACGGGCAGGCAGGGCGCAGTGCGGATTTGGCTGTGTCCACTCACCCACGGGAGACGGGCAGTCAAGGCGCCGTGCGTATCTGGCTGTGTCCACTCGCCCACGGGAGACGGGCAGGCAGGGCGCAGTGCAGATCTGGCCGTGTCCACTCACCCACGGGAGACGGGCAGGCAAGGCGCAGTGCGGATCTTATGTGTGCACTCACCCACGGGAGACGGGCAGAGACGGTGCTGTGTGGATCTGGCTATGTCCACTGACCCACGGCAGACGGGCGGGCAGGGCGCAGTACGGATCTGGCTGTGTCCACTCACCCACGGCAGGCGGTCAGGCAGGGTGCTGTGCGGATCTGGCTGTGTCCATTCACCCACGGGAGACGGGCAGGCAGGGCGCAGTGCGGATCTGGCTGTGTCCACTCACCCACGGGAGACGGGCAGGCAGGGCGCAGTGCGGATCTGGCTGTGTCCACTCACCCACGGGAGACGGGCAGAGACGGTGCTGTGTGGATTTGGCTATGTCCACTGACCCACGGCAGACGGGCAGGCAGGGCGCAGTGCCTATCTGGCTGTGTCCACTCACCCACGGCAGGCGGTCAGGGAGGGCGCAGTGCGGATATGGCTGTGTCCACTCACCCACGGCAGACGGTCAGGCAGGGGGCAGTGCGGATCTGGCTGTGTCCACTCACCCACGGGAGACGGGCAGAGACGGTGCTGTGTGGATCTGGCTATGTCCACTGACCCACGGCATGCGGTCAGGCAGGGCGCAGTGCGGATCTGGCTGTGTCCACCCACCCACGGCAGACTGGCAGGCAGGGCGCAGTGTGGATCTGGCTGTATCCACTCACCCACGGCAGACGGTCAGGCAGGGCGCAGTGCGGATCTGGCTGTGTCCACTCACCCACGGCAGACGGTCAGGCAGGGCGCAGTGCGGATCTGGCTGTGTCCACTCGCCCACGGCAGACGGGCAGGCAGGGCGCAGTGCGGATCTGGCTGTGTCCACTCACGCACGGCAGACGGGCAGGCAGGGCGCAGTGTGGATCTGGCTGTGTCCACTCGCCCACGGCAGACGGGCAGGCAGGGCGCAGTGCGGATCTGGCTGTGTCCACTCACCACTCACCCACGGGAGACGGGCAGGCAGGGCGCAGTGCGTATCTGGCTGTGTCCACTCACCCACGGGAGACGGGCAGGCACGGCACAGTGTGGATCTGGCTGTGTCCACTCACCCACGGCAGACGGTCAGACAGGGTGCAGTGCGGATCTGAGTGTGTCCACTCACCCACGGGAGACGGGCAGGCAGGGCGCAGTGTGGATCTGGCTGTGTCCACTCACCCACGGGATACGGGCAGAGAGGGTGCTGTGTGGATATGGCTATGTCCACTGACCCACGGCAGACGGGCAGGCAGGGCGCAGTGCGGATCTGGCTGTGTCCACTCACCCACGGCAGACGGGCCTGCAAGGCGCAGTGCGGATCTGGCTGTGTCCACTCACCCACGGGAGACGGGCAGGCAGGGCGCAGTGCGGATCTGGCTGTGTCCACTCACTGACGGGAGACTGGCAGGCAAGGCGCAGTGCGGATCTGGCTGTGTCCACTCATTCACGGGAGACGGGCAGGCAGGGCGCAGTGCGGATCTGGCTGTGTCCACTCACAGACGGCAGGCGGTCAGGCAGGGCGCAGTGCGGATCTGGCTGTGTCCACTCGCCAACGGGAGACGGGCAGGCAGGGCGCAGTGCATATCTGGCTGTGTCCACTCACCCACGGCAGGCGGTCAGGCAGGGCGCAGTGCGGATCTGGCTGTGTCCACTCACCCACGGCAGACGGTCAAGCAGGGCGCAGTGCGGATCTGGCTGTGTCCACTCGCCCACGGCAGATGGGAAGGCAGGGCGCAGTGCGGATCTGGCTGTGTCCACTCACCCACGGCAGACGGGCAGGCAGGGCGCAGTGCGGATCTGGCTGTGTCCACTCGCCCATGGGAGACGGGCCGGCAGGGCACAGTACAGATCGGGCTGTGTCCACTCACCCACGGCAGGCGGTCAGGGAGGGCGCAGTGCGGATCTGGCTGTGTCCAATCACCCACGGCAGACGGTCAGGCAGGGCGCAGTGCGGATCTGGCTGTGTCCACTCGCCCACGGCAGACGGGCAGGAAGGGCGCAGTGTGGATCTGGCTGTGTCCACTCACCCACGGGAGATGGGCAGAGACGGTGCTGTGTGGATCTGGCCATGTCCACTGACCAACGGAAGACGGGCAGGCAGGGCGCAGTACGGATCTGGCTGTGTCCACTCACTCACGGCAGGCGGTCAGGCAGGGCGCAGTGCGGATCTGGCTGTGTCCACTCACCCACGGCAGGCGGTCAGGCAGGGCGTAGTGCGGATCTGGCTGTGTCCACTCGCCCACGACAGACGGGCAGGCAGGGCGCAGTGCGGATCTGGCTGTGTCCACTCCCCCACGCCAGATGGTCAGGCAGGGCGCAGTGCGGATCTGGATGTGTCCACTCACCCACGGCAGACGGGCAGGCAGGGAGCAGTGCGGATCTGGCTGTGTCCACTCACCCACGGGAGACGGGCAGGCAGGGCGCAGTGCGGATCTGGCTGTGTCCACTCACTGATGGGAGACGGGCATGCAAGGCGCAGTGCGGATCTGGCTGTGTCCACTCACCCACGGGGGATGGGCAGGCAGGGCGCAGTGCGGATCTGGCTGTGTCCACTCACCCACGGGAGACGGGCAGACAGGGCGCAGTGCGGATCTGGCTGTGTCCCCTCACCCACGGGAGACGGGCAGGCAAGGCGCAGTGTGGATCTGGCTGTGTCCACACACCCACGGGAGACGGGCAGAGAGGGTGCTGTGTGGATATGGCTATGTCCACTGACGCACGGCAGACGGTCAGGCAGGGCGTAGTGCGGATCTGGCTGTGTCCACTCACCAACGGCAGACGGTCAGACAGGGTGCAGTGCGGATCTGGTTGTGTCCACTCACCCACGGAAGACGGGCAGGCAGGGCGCAGTGCGGATCTGGCTGTGTCCACTCACCCACGGGAGACGGGCAGGCACGGCACAGTGCGGATATGGCTGTGTCCACCCACCCACGGCAGACGGTCAGACAGGGTGCAGTGCGGATCTGAGTGTGTCCACTCACCCACGGGAGACGGGAAGGCAGGGCGCAGTGTGGATCTGGCTGTGTCCACTCACCCACGGGAGACGGGCAGAGAGGGTACTGTGTGGATATGGCTATGTCCACTGACCCACGGCAGACGGGCAGGCAGGGCGCAGTGCGGATCTGGCTATGTCCACTCGCCCACGGCAGACGGGCAGGCAGGGCGCAGTGTGGATCTGGCTGTGTCCACTCACCCACGGGAGATGGGCAGAGACGGTGCTGTGTGGATCTGGCCATGTCCACTGACCAACGGAAGACGGGCAGGCAGGGCGCAGTACGGATCTGGCTGTGTCCACTCACTCACGGCAGGCGGTCAGGCAGGGCGCAGTGCGGATCTGGCTGTGTCCACTCACCCCCGGCAGGCGGTCAGGCAGGGCGTAGTGCGGATCTGGCTGTGTCCACTCGCCCACGACAGACGGGCAGGCAGGGCGCAGTGCGGATCTGGCTGTGTCCACTCCCCCACGGCAGATGGTCAGGCAGGGCGCAGTGCGGATCTGGCTGTGTCCACTCACCCACGGCAGACGGGCAGCCAGGGAGCAGTGCGGATCTGGCTGTGTCCACTCACCCACGGGAGACGGGCAGGCAGGGCGCAGTGCGGATCTGGCTGTGTCCACTCACTGATGGGAGACGGGCATGCAAGGCGCAGTGCGGATCTGGCTGTGTCCACTCACCCACGGGGGATGGGCAGGCAGGGCGCAGTGCGGATCTGGCTGTGTCCACTCACCCACGGGAGACGGGCAGACAGGGCGCAGTGCGGATCTGGCTGTGTCCCCTCACCCACGGGAGACGGGCAGGCAAGGCGCAGTGTGGATCTGGCTGTGTCCACACACCCACGGGAGACGGGCAGAGAGGGTGCTGTGTGGATATGGCTATGTCCACTGACGCACGGCAGACGGTCAGGCAGGGCGTAGTGCGGATCTGGCTGTGTCCACTCACCAACGGCAGACGGTCAGACAGGGTGCAGTGCGGATCTGGTTGTGTCCACTCACCCACGGGACACGGGCAGGCAGGGCGCAGTGCGGATCTGGCTGTGTCCACTCACCCACGGGAGACAGGCTGGCACGGCACAGTGCGGATCTGGCTGTGTCCACTCACCCACGGCAGACGGTGAGACAGGGTGCAGTGCGGATCTGAGTGTGTCCACTCACCCACGGGAGACGGGCAGGCAGGGCGCAGTGTGTATCTGGCTGTGTCCACTCACCCACGGGAGACGGGCAGAGAGGGTGCTGTGTGGATATGGCTATGTCCACTGACCCACGGCAGACGGGCAGGCAGGACGCAGTGCGGATCTGGCTGTGTCCACTCGCCCACGGCAGACGGGCAGGCAAGGCGCAGTGCGGATCTGGCTGTGTCCACTCACCCACGGGAGACGGGCAGGCAAGGCTCAGTGCGGATCTGGCTGTGTCCACTCATTCACTGGAGACGGGCAATCAGGGCGCAGTGCGGATCTGGCTGTGTCCACTCACAGACGGCAGGCGGTCAGGCAGGGCGCAGTGCGGATCTGGCTGTGTCCACTCGCCCACGGGAGACGGGCAGGCAGGGCGCAGTGCATATCTGGCTGTGTCCACTCACCCACGGCAGGCGGTCAGGCAGGGCGCAGTGCGGACCTGGCTGTGTCCACTCACCCACGGCAGACGGGCAGGCAGGGCGCAGTGCGGATCTGGCTGTGTCCACTCGCCCACGGGAGAAGGGCTGGCAGGGCGCAGTGCGGATCTGGCTGTGTCCACTCACCCACGGGAGACGGGCAGGCAGGGCGCAGTGCGGTTCTGGCTGTGTCCACTCACTGACGGGAGACGGGCAGGCAAGGCGCAGTGCGGATCTGGCTGTGTCCACTCACTCACGGGGGACGGGCAGGCAGGGCGCAGTGCGGATCTGGCTGTGTCCACTCACCCACGGGAGACGGGCAGGCAGGGCGCAGTGCGGATCTGGCTGTGTCCCCTCACCCATGGGAGACGGGCAGGCAAGGCGCAGTGTGGATCTGGCTGTGTCCACACACCCACGGGAGACGGGCAGAGAGGGTGCTGTGTGGATATGGCTATGTCCACTGACCCACGGCAGACGGTCAGGCAGGGCGCAGTGCGGATCTGGCTGTGTCCACTCACCAACGGCAGACGGTCAGACAGGGTGCAGTACGGATCTGGCTGTGTCCACTCACCCACGGGAGACGGGCAGGCAGGGCGCAGTGAGGATCTGGCTGTGTCCACTCACCTACTGGAGACGGGCAGGCAGGGCACAGTGCGGATCTGGCTGTGTCCACTCACCCACGGCAGACGGTCAGACAGGGTGCAGTGCGGATCTGGCTGTGTCCACTCACCCACGGGAGATGGGCAGGCAGGGCGCAGTGTGGATCTGGCTGTGTCCACTCACCCACGGGAGACGGGCAGAGAGGGTGCTGTGTGGATATGGCTATGTCCACTGACCCACGGCAGACGGGCAGGCAGGGCGCAGTGCTGATCTGGCTGTGTCCACTCGCCCACGGCAGACGGGCAGGCAAGGCGCAGTGCGGATCTGGCTGTGTCCACTCACCCACGGGAGACGGGCAGGCAGGGCGCAGTGCGGATCTGGCTGTGTCCACTCACTGACGGGAGACTGGCAGGCAAGGCGCAGTGCGGATCTGGCTGTGTCCACTCATTCACGGGAGACGGGCAGGCAGGGCGCAGTGCGGATCTGGCTGTGTCCACTCACAGACGGCAGGCGGTCAGGCAGGGCGCAGTGCGGATCTGGCTGTGTCCACTCGCCCACGGGAGACGGGCAGGCAGGGCGCAGTGCATATCTGGCTGTGTCCACTCA
Organism: Microcebus murinus; assembly: GCF_040939455.1. NCBI lineage: Eukaryota > Metazoa > Chordata > Mammalia > Primates > Cheirogaleidae > Microcebus > Microcebus murinus. The sequence continues at coordinate 29,403,131 of NC_134125.1, read as the reverse complement.
CCCACGGCAGGCGGTCAGTCAGGGCGCAGTGCGGATCTGGCTGTGTCCACTCACCCACGGCAGACGGTCAGGCAGGGCGCAGTGCGGATCTGGCTGTGTCCACTCTCCCACGGCAGATGGGAAGGCAGGGCGCAGTGCGGATCTGGCTGTGTCCACTCACCCACGGCAGACGGGCAGGCAGGGCGCAGTGCGGATCTGGCTGTGTCCACTCGCCCACGGGAGACGGGCCGGCAGGGCGCAGTGCGGATCTGGCTGTGTCCACTCGCCCACGGGAGACGGGCCGGCAGGGCGCAGTACAGATCGGGCTGTGTCCACTCACCCACGGCAGGCGGTCAGGGAGGGCGCAGTGCGGATCTGGCTGTGTCCAATCACCCACGGCAGACGGTCAGGCAGAGCACAGTGCGGATCTGGCTGTGTCCACTCGCCCACGGCAGACGGGCAGGCAGAGCGCAGTGTGGATCTGGCTGTGTCCACTCACCCACGGGAGATGGGCAGAGACGGTGCTGTGTGGATCTGGCCATGTCCACTGACCAACGGAAGACGGGCAGGCAGGGCGCAGTACGGATCTGGCTGTGTCCACTCACTCACGGCAGGCGGTCAGGCAGGGCGCAGTGCGGATCTGGCTGTGTCCACTCACCCACGGCAGGCGGTCAGGCAGGGCGTAGTGCGGATCTGGCTGTGTCCACTCGCCCACGACAGACGGGCAGGCAGGGCGCAGTGCGGATCTGGCTGTGTCCACTCCCCCACGGCAGATGGTCAGGCAGGGCGCAGTGCGGATCTGGCTGTGTCCACTCACACACGGCAGACGGGCAGGCAGGGAGCAGTGCGGATCTGGCTGTGTCCACTCACCCACGGGAGACGGGCAGGCAGGGCGCAGTGCGGATCTGGCTGTGTCCACTCACTGATGGGAGACGGGCATGCAAGGCGCAGTGCGGATCTGGCTGTGTCCACTCACCCACGGGGGATGGGCAGGCAGGGCGCAGTGCGGATCTCGCTGTGTCCACTCACCCACGGGAGACGGGCAGACAGGGCGCAGTGCGGATCTGGCTGTGTCCCCTGACCCACGGGAGACGGGCAGGCAAGGCGCAGTGTGGATCTGGCTGTGTCCACACACCCACGGGAGACGGGCAGAGAGGGTGCTGTGTGGATATGGCTATGTCCACTGACGCACGGCAGACGGTCAGGCAGGGCGTAGTGCGGATCTGGCTGTGTCCACTCACCAACGGCAGACGGTCAGACAGGGTGCAGTGTGGATCTGGTTGTGTCCACTCACCCACGGGAGACGGGCAGGCAGGGCGCAGTGCGGATCTGGCTGTGTCCACTCACCCACGGGAGACGGGCAGGCACGGCACAGTGCGGATCTGGCTGTGTCCACTCACCCACGGCAGACGGTCAGACAGGGTGCAGTGCGGATCTGAGTGTGTCCACTCACCCACGGGAGACGGGCAGGCAGGGCGCAGTGTGGATCTGGCTGTGTCCACTCACCCACGGGATACGGGCAGAGAGGGTGCTGTGTGGATATGGCTATGTCCACTGACCCACGGCAGACGGGCAGGCAGGGCGCAGTGCGGATCTGGCTGTGTCCACTCACCCACGGCAGACGGGCCTGCAAGGCGCAGTGCGGATCTGGCTGTGTCCACTCACCCACGGGAGACGGGCAGGCAGGGCGCAGTGCGGATCTGGCTGTGTCCACTCACTGACGGGAGACTGGCAGGCAAGGCGCAGTGCGGATCTGGCTGTGTCCACTCATTCACGGGAGACGGGCAGGCAGGGCGCAGTGCGGATCTGGCTGTGTCCACTCACAGACGGCAGGCGGTCAGGCAGGGCGCAGTGCGGATCTCGCTGTGTCCACTCGCCAACGGGAGACGGGCAGGCAGGGCGCAGTGCATATCTGGCTGTGTCCACTCACCCACGGCAGGCGGTCAGGCAGGGCGCAGTGCGGATCTGGCTGTGTCCACTCACCCACGGCAGACGGTCAAGCAGGGCGCAGTGCGGATCTGGCTGTGTCCACTCGCCCACGGCAGATGGGAAGGCAGGGCGCAGTGCGGATCTGGCTGTGTCCACTCACCCACGGCAGACGGGCAGGCAGGGCGCAGTGCGGATCTGGCTGTGTCCACTCGCCCATGGGAGACGGGCCGGCAGGGCGCAGTACAGATCGGGCTGTGTCCACTCACCCACGGCAGGCGGTCAGGGAGGGCGCAGTGCGGATCTGGCTGTGTCCAATCACCCACGGCAGACGGTCAGGCAGGGCGCAGTGCGGATCTGGCTGTGTCCACTCGCCCACGGCAGACGGGCAGGAAGGGCGCAGTGTGGATCTGGCTGTGTCCACTCACCCACGGGAGATGGGCAGAGACGGTGCTGTGTGGATCTGGCCATGTCCACTGACCAACGGAAGACGGGCAGGCAGGGCGCAGTACGGATCTGGCTGTGTCCACTCACTCACGGCAGGCGGTCAGGCAGGGCGCAGTGCGGATCTGGCTGTGTCCACTCACCCACGGCAGGCGGTCAGGCAGGGCGTAGTGCGGATCTGGCTGTGTCCACTCGCCCACGACAGACGGGCAGGCAGGGCGCAGTGCGGATCTGGCTGTGTCCACTCCCCCACGCCAGATGGTCAGGCAGGGCGCAGTGCGGATCTGGATGTGTCCACTCACCCACGGCAGACGGGCAGGCAGGGAGCAGTGCGGATCTGGCTGTGTCCACTCACCCACGGGGGATGGGCAGGCAGGGCGCAGTGCGGATCTGGCTGTGTCCACTCACCCACGGGAGACGGGCAGACAGGGCGCAGTGCGGATCTGGCTGTGTCCCCTCACCCACGGGAGACGGGCAGGCAAGGCGCAGTGTGGATCTGGCTGTGTCCACACACCCACGGGAGACGGGCAGAGAGGGTGCTGTGTGGATATGGCTATGTCCACTGACGCACGGCAGACGGTCAGGCAGGGCGTAGTGCGGATCTGGCTGTGTCCACTCACCAACGGCAGACGGTCAGACAGGGTGCAGTGCGGATCTGGTTGTGTCCACTCACCCACGGAAGACGGGCAGGCAGGGCGCAGTGCGGATCTGGCTGTGTCCACTCACCCACGGGAGACGGGCAGGCACGGCACAGTGCGGATATGGCTGTGTCCACCCACCCACGGCAGACGGTCAGACAGGGTGCAGTGCGGATCTGAGTGTGTCCACTCACCCACGGGAGACGGGAAGGCAGGGCGCAGTGTGGATCTGGCTGTGTCCACTCACCCACGGGAGACGGGCAGAGAGGGTGCTGTGTGGATATGGCTATGTCCACTGACCCACGGCAGACGGGCAGGCAGGGCGCAGTGCGGATCTGGCTATGTCCACTCGCCCACGGCAGACGGGCAGGCAGGGCGCAGTGTGGATCTGGCTGTGTCCACTCACCCACGGGAGATGGGCAGAGACGGTGCTGTGTGGATCTGGCCATGTCCACTGACCAACGGAAGACGGGCAGGCAGGGCGCAGTACGGATCTGGCTGTGTCCACTCACTCACGGCAGGCGGTCAGGCAGGGCGCAGTGCGGATCTGGCTGTGTCCACTCACCCACGGCAGGCGGTCAGGCAGGGCGTAGTGCGGATCTGGCTGTGTCCACTCGCCCACGACAGACGGGCAGGCAGGGCGCAGTGCGGATCTGGCTGTGTCCACTCCACCACGGCAGATGGTCAGGCAGGGCGCAGTGCGGATCTGGCTGTGTCCACTCACCCACGGCAGACGGGCAGCCAGGGAGCAGTGCGGATCTGGCTGTGTCCACTCACCCACGGGAGACGGGCAGGCAGGGCGCAGTGCGGATCTGGCTGTGTCCACTCACTGATGGGAGACGGGCATGCAAGGCGCAGTGCGGATCTGGCTGTGTCCACTCACCCACGGGGGATGGGCAGGCAGGGCGCAGTGCGGATCTGGCTGTGTCCACTCACCCACGGGAGACGGGCAGACAGGGCGCAGTGCGGATCTGGCTGTGTCCCCTCACCCACGGGAGACGGGCAGGCAAGGCGCAGTGTGGATCTGGCTGTGTCCACACACCCACGGGAGACGGGCAGAGAGGGTGCTGTGTGGATATGGCTATGTCCACTGACGCACGGCAGACGGTCAGGCAGGGCGTAGTGCGGATCTGGCTGTGTCCACTCACCAACGGCAGACGGTCAGACAGGGTGCAGTGCGGATCTGGTTGTGTCCACTCACCCACGGGACACGGGCAGGCAGGGCGCAGTGCGGATCTGGCTGTGTCCACTCACCCACGGGAGACGGGCAGGCACGGCACAGTGCGGATCTGGCTGTGTCCACTCACCCACGGCAGACGGTCAGACAGGGTGCAGTGCGGATCTGAGTGTGTCCACTCACCCACGGGAGACGGGCAGGCAGGGCGCAGTGTGGATCTGGCTGTGTCCACTCACCCACGGGAGACGGGCAGAGAGGGTGCTGTGTGGATATGGCTATGTCCACTGTCCCACGGCAGACGGGCAGGCAGGACGCAGTGCGGATCTGGCTGTGCCCACTCGCCCACGGCAGACGGGCAGGCAAGGCGCAGTGCGGATCTGGCTGTGTCCACTCACCCACGGGAGACGGGCAGGCAAGGCTCAGTGCGGATCTGGCTGTGTCCACTCATTCACTGGAGACGGGCAGTCAGGGCGCAGTGCGGATCTGGCTGTTTCCACTCACAGACGGCAGGCGGTCAGGCAGGGCGCAGTGCGGATCTGGCTGTGCCCACTCGCCCACGGGAGACGGGCAGGCAGGGCGCAGTGCATATCTGGCTGTGTCCACTCACCCACGGCAGTCGGTCAGGCAGGACGCAGTGCGGACCTGGCTATGTCCACTCACCCACGGCAGACGGGCAGGCAGGGCGCAGTGCGGATCTGGCTGTGTCCACTCGCCCACGCGAGAAGGGCTGGCAGGGCGCAGTGCGGATCTGGCTGTGTCCACTCACCCACGGGAGACGGGCAGGCAGGGCGCAGTGCGGATCTGGCTGTGTCCACTCACTGACGGGAGACGGGCAGGCAAGGCGCAGTGCGGATCTGGCTGTGTCCACTCACCCACGGGGGACGGGCAGGCAGGGCGCAGTGCGGATCTGGCTGTGTCCACTCACCCACGGGAGACGGGCAGGCAGGGCGCAGTGCGGATCTGGCTGTGTCCCCTCACCCATGGGAGACGGGCAGGCAAGGCGCAGTGTGGATCTGGCTGTGTCCACACACCCACGGGAGACGGGCAGAGAGGGTGCTGTGTGGATATGGTTATGTCCACTGACCCACGGCAGACGGTCAGGCAGGGCGCAGTGCGGATCTGGCTGTGTCCACTCACCAACGGCAGACGGTCAGAAAGGGTGCAGTACGGATCTGGCTGTGTCCACTCACCCACGGGAGACGGGCCGGCAGGGCGCAGTGCGGATCTGGCTGTGTCCACTCACCTACGGGAGACGGGCAGGCAGGGCACAGTGCGGATCTGGCTGTGTCCACTCACCCACGGCAGACGGTCACACTGGGTGCAGTGCGGATCTGGCTGTGTCCACTCACCCACGGGAGACGGGCAGGCAGGGCGCAGTGTGGATCTGGCTGTGTCCACTCACCCACGGGAGACGGGCAGAGAGGGTGCTGTGTGGATATGGCTATGTCCACTGACGCACGGCAGACGGTCAGGCAGGGTGTAGTGCGGATCTGGCTGTGTCCACTCACCAACGGCAGACGGTCAGACAGGGTGCAGTGCGGATCTGGTTGTGTCCACTCACCCACGGGACACGGGCAGGCAGGGCGCAGTGCGGATCTGGCTGTGTCCACTCACCCACGGGAGACGGGCAGGCACGGCACAGTGCGGATCTGGCTGTGTCCACTCACCCACGGCAGACGGTCAGACAGGGTGCAGTGCGGATCTGAGTGTGTCCACTCACCCACGGGAGACGGGCAGGCAGGGCGCAGTGTGGATCTGGCTGTGTCCACTCACCCACGGGAGACGGGCAGAGAGGGTGCTGTGTGGATATGGCTATGTCCACTGTCCCACGGCAGACGGGCAGGCAGGACGCAGTGCGGATCTGGCTGTGTCCACTCGCCCACGGCAGACGGGCAGGCAAGGCGCAGTGCGGATCTGGCTGTGTCCACTCACCCACGGGAGACGGGCAGGCAAGGCTCAGTGCGGATCTGGCTGTGTCCACTCATTCACTGGAGACGGGCAGTCAGGGCGCAGTGCGGATCTGGCTGTGTCCACTCACAGACGGCAGGCGGTCAGGCAGGGCGCAGTGCGGATCTGGCTGTGCCCACTCGCCCACGGGAGACGGGCAGGCAGGGCGCAGTGCATATCTGGCTGTGTCCACTCACCCACGGCAGTCGGTCAGGCAGGACGCAGTGCGGACCTGGCTATGTCCACTCACCCACGGCAGACGGGCAGGCAGGGCGCAGTGCGGATCTGGCTGTGTCCACTCGCCCACGCGAGAAGGGCTGGCAGGGCGCAGTGCGGATCTGGCTGTGTCCACTCACCCACGGGAGACGGGCAGGCAGGGCGCAGTGCGGATCTGGCTGTGTCCACTCACTGACGGGAGACGGGCAGGCAAGGCGCAGTGCGGATCTGGCTGTGTCCACTCACCCACGGGGGACGGGCAGGCAGGGCGCAGTGCGGATCTGGCTGTGTCCACTCACCCACGGGAGACGGGCAGGCAGGGCGCAGTGCGGATCTGGCTGTGTCCCCTCACCCATGGGAGACGGGCAGGCAAGGCGCAGTGTGGATCTGGCTGTGTCCACACACCCACGGGAGACGGGCAGAGAGGGTGCTGTGTGGATATGGTTATGTCCACTGACCCACGGCAGACGGTCAGGCAGGGCGCAGTGCGGATCTGGCTGTGTCCACTCACCAACGGCAGACGGTCAGAAAGGGTGCAGTACGGATCTGGCTGTGTCCACTCACCCACGGGAGACGGGCCGGCAGGGCGCAGTGCGGATCTGGCTGTGTCCACTCACCTACGGGAGACGGGCAGGCAGGGCACAGTGCGGATCTGGCTGTGTCCACTCACCCACGGCAGACGGTCACACTCGGTGCAGTGCGGATCTGGCTGTGTCCACTCACCCACGGGAGACGGGCAGGCAGGGCGCAGTGTGGATCTGGCTGTGTCCACTCACCCACGGGAGACGGGCAGAGAGGGTGCTGTGTGGATATGGCTATGTCCACTGACCCACGGCAGACGGGCAGGCAGGGCGCAGTGCGGATCTGGCTGTGTCCACTCGCCCACGGCAGACGGGCAGGCAAGGCGCAGTGCGGATCTGGCTGTGTCCACTCACCCACGGGAGACGGGCAGGCAGGGCGCAGTGCGGATCTGGCTGTGTCCACTCACTGACGGGAGACTGGCAGGCAAGGCGCAGTGCGGATCTGGCTGTGTCCACTCATTCACGGGAGACGGGCAGGCAGGGCGCAGTGCGGATCTGGCTGTGTCCACTCACAGACGGCAGGCGGTCAGGCAGGGCGCAGTGCGGATCTGGCTGTGTCCACTCGCCCACGGGAGACGGGCAGGCAGGGCGCAGTGCATATCTGGCTGTGTCCACTCACCCACGGCAGGCGGTCAGGCAGGGCGCAGTGCGGATCTGGCTGTGTCCACTCACCCACGGCAGACGGTCAGGCAGGACGCAGTGCGGATCTGGCTGTGTCCACTCGCCCACGGCAGATGGGAAGGCAGGGCGCAGTGCGGATCTGGCTGTGTCCACTCACCCACGGCAGACGGGCAGGCAGGGAGCAGTGCGGATCTGGCTGTGTCCACTCGCCCTCGGGAGACGGGCCGGCAGGGCGCAGTACAGATCGGGCTGTGTCCACTCACCCACGGCAGGCGGTCAGGGAGGGCGCAGTGCGGATCTGGCTGTGTCCAATCACCCACGGCAGACGGTCAGGCAGGGCGCAGTGCGGATCTGGCTGTGTCCACTCACCAACGGCAGACGGTCAGACAGGGTGCAGTACGGATCTGGCTGTGTCCACTCACCCACGGGAGACGGGCAGGCAGGGCGCAGTGCGGATCTGGCTGTGTCCACTCACCTACGGGAGACGGGCAGGCAGGGCACAGTGCGGATCTGGCTGTGTCCACTCACCCACGGCAGACGGTCAGACAGGGTGCAGTGCGGATCTGGCTGTGTCCACTCACCCACGGGAGACGGGCAGGCAGGGCGCAGTGTGGATCTGGCTGTGTCCACTCACCCACGGGAGACGGGCAGAGAGGGTGCTGTGTGGATATGGCTATGTCCACTGACCCACGGCAGACGGGCAGGCAGGGCGCAGTGCGGATCTGGCTGTGTCCACTCGCCCACGGCAGACGGGCAGGCAAGGCGCAGTGCGGATCTGGCTGTGTCCACTCACCCACGGGAGACGGGCAGGCAGGGCGCAGTGCGGATCTGGCTGTGTCCACTCACTGACGGGAGACTGGCAGGCAAGGCGCAGTGCGGATCTGGCTGTGTCCACTCATTCACGGGAGACGGGCAGGCAGGGCGCAGTGCGGATCTGGCTGTGTCCACTCACAGACTGCAGCGGTCAGGCAGGGCGCAGTGCGGATCTGGCTGTGTCCACTCGCCCACGGGAGACGGGCAGGCAGGGCGCAGTGCATATCTGGCTGTGTCCACTCACCCACGGCAGGCGGTCAGGCAGGGCGCAGTGCGGATCTGGCTGTGTCCACTCACCCACGGCAGACGGGCAGGCAGGGCGCAGTGCGGATCTGGCTGTGTCCACTCGACCACGGGAGAAGGGCTGGCAGGGCGCAGTGCGGATCTGGCTGTGTCCACTCGCCCACGACAGACGGGCAGGCAGGGCGCAGTGCGGATCTGGCTGTGTCCACTCCCCCACGGCAGATGGTCAGGCAGGGCGCAGTGCGGATCTGGCTGTGTCCACTCACCCACGGCAGACGGGCAGGCAGGGAGCAGTGCGGATCTGGCTGTGTCCACTCACCCACGGGAGACGGGCAGGCAGGGCGCAGTGCGGATCTGGCTGTGTCCACTCACTGATGGGAGACGGGCATGCAAGGCGCAGTGCGGATCTGGCTGTGTCCACTCACCCACGGGGGATGGGCAGGCAGGGCGCAGTGCGGATCTGGCTGTGTCCACTCACCCACGGGAGACGGGCAGACAGGGCGCAGTGCGGATCTGGCTGTGTCCCCTCACCCACGGGAGACGGGCAGGCAAGGCGCAGTGTGGATCTGGCTGTGTCCACACACCCACGGGAGACGGGCAGAGAGGGTGCTGTGTGGATATGGCTATGTCCACTGACGCACGGCAGACGGTCAGGCAGGGCGTAGTGCGGATCTGGCTGTGTCCACTCACCAACGGCAGACGGTCAGACAGGGTGCAGTGCGGATCTGGTTGTGTCCACTCACCCACGGGACACGGGCAGGCAGGGCGCAGTGCGGATCTGGCTGTGTCCACTCACCCACGGGAGACGGGCAGGCACGGCACAGTGCGGATCTGGCTGTGTCCACTCACCCACGGCAGACGGTCAGACAGGGTGCAGTGCGGATCTGAGTGTGTCCACTCACCCACGGGAGACGGGCAGGCAGGGCGCAGTGTGGATCTGGCTGTGTCCACTCACCCACGGGAGACGGGCAGAGAGGGTGCTGTGTGGATAGGGCTATGTCCACTGTCCCACGGCAGACGGGCAGGCAGGACGCAGTGCGGATCTGGCTGTGTCCACTCACCCACGGGAGACGGGCAGGCAAGGCTCAGTGCGGATCTGGCTGTGTCCACTCATTCACTGGAGACGGGCAGTCAGGGCGCAGTGCGGATCTGGCTGTGTCCACTCAGAGACGGCAGGCGGTCAGGCAGGGCGCAGTGCGGATCTGGCTGTGCCCACTCGCCCACGGGAGACGGGCAGGCAGGGCGCAGTGCATATCTGGCTGTGTCCACTCACCCACGGCAGGCGGTCAGGCAGGACGCAGTGCGGACCTGGCTATGTCCACTCACCCACGGCAGACGGGCAGGCAGGGCGCAGTGCGGATCTGGCTGTGTCCACTCGCCCACGCGAGAAGGGCTGGCAGGGCGCAGTGCGGATCTGGCTGTGTCCACTCACCCACGGGAGACGGGCAGGCAGGGCGCAGTGCGGATCTGGCTGTGTCCACTCACTGACGGGAGACGGGCAGGCAAGGCGCAGTGCGGATCTGGCTGTGTCCACTCACCCACGGGGGACGGGCAGGCAGGGCGCAGTGCGGATCTGGCTGTGTCCCCTCACCCATGGGAGACGGGCAGGCAAGGCGCAGTGTGGATCTGGCTGTGTCCACACACCCACGGGAGACGGGCAGAGAGGGTGCTGTGTGGATATGGTTATGTCCACTGACCCACGGCAGACGGTCAGGCAGGGCGCAGTGCGGATCTGGCTGTGTCCACTCACCAACGGCAGACGGTCAGAAAGGGTGCAGTACGGATCTGGCTGTGTCCACTCACCCACGGGAGACGGGCCGGCAGGGCGCAGTGCGGATCTGGCTGTGTCCACTCACCCACGGGAGACGGGCAGGCAGGGCACAGTGCGGATCTGGCTGTGTCCACTCACCCACGGCAGACGGTCACACTGGGTGCAGTGCGGATCTGGCTGTGTCCACTCACCCACGGGAGACGGGCAGGCAGGGCGCAGTGTAGATCTGGCTGTGTCCACTCACCCACGGGAGACGGGCAGAGAGGGTGCTGTGTGGATATGGCTATGTCCACTGACCCACGGCAGACGGGCAGGCAGGGCGCAGTGCGGATCTGGCTGTGTCCACTCGCCCACGGCAGACGGGCAGGCAAGGCGCAGTGCGGATCTGGCTGTGTCCACTCACCCACGGGAGACGGGCAGGCAGGGCGCAGTGCGGATCTGGCTGTGTCCACTCACTGACGGGAGACTGGCAGGCAAGGCGCAGTGCGGATCTGGCTGTGTCCACTCATTCACGGGAGACGGGCAGGCAGGGCGCAGTGCGGATCTGGCTGTGTCCACTCACAGACGGCAGGCGGTCAGGCAGGGCGCAGTGCGGATCTGGCTGTGTCCACTCGCCCTCGGGAGACGGGCCGGCAGGGCGCAGTACAGATCGGGCTGTGTCCCCCCCCCCCCGGTAGGCGGTCAGGGAGGGCGCAGTGCGGATCTGGCTGTGTCCAATCACCCACGGCAGACGGTCAGGCAGGGCGCAGTGCGGATCTGGCTGTGTCCACTCACCCACGGCAGACGGTCAGACAGGGTGCAGTGCGGATCTGGCTGTGTCCACTCACCCACGGGAGACGGGCAGGCAGGGCGCAGTGTGGATCTGGCTGTGTCCACTCACCCACGGGAGACGGGCAGAGAGGGTGCTGTGTGGATATGGCTATGTCCACTGACCCACGGCAGACGGGCAGGCAGGGCGCAGTGCGGATCTGGCTGTGTCCACTCGCCCACGGCAGACGGGCAGGCAAGGCGCAGTGCGGATCTGGCTGTGTCCACTCACCCACGGGAGACGGGCAGGCAGGGCGCAGTGCGGATCTGGCTGTGTCCACTCACTGACGGGAGACTGGCAGGCAAGGCGCAGTGCGGATCTGGCTGTGTCCACTCATTCACGGGAGACGGGCAGGCAGGGCGCAGTGCGGATCTGGCTGTGTCCACTCACAGACTGCAGCGGTCAGGCAGGGCGCAGTGCGGATCTGGCTGTGTCCACTCGCCCACGGGAGACGGGCAGGCAGGGCGCAGTGCATATCTGGCTGTGTCCACTCACCCACGGCAGGCGGTCAGGCAGGGCGCAGTGCGGATCTGGCTGTGTCCACTCACCCACGGCAGACGGGCAGGCAGGGCGCAGTGCGGATCTGGCTGTGTCCACTCGACCACGGGAGAAGGGCTGGCAGGGCGCAGTGCGGATCTGGCTGTGTCCACTCACCCACGGGAGACGGGCAGGCAGGGCGCAGTGCGGATCTGGCTGTGTCCACTCACTGACGGGAGACGGGCAGGCAAGGCGCAGTGCAGATCTGGCTGTGTCCACTCACCCACGGGGGACGGGCAGGCAGGGCGCAGTGCGGATCTGGCTGTGTCCACTCACCCACGGGAGACGGGCAGGCAGGGCGCAGTGCGGATCTGGCTGTGTCCCCTCACCCATGGGAGACGGGCAGGCAAGGCGCAGTGTGGATCTGGCTGTGTCCACACACCCACGGGAGACGGGCAGAGAGGGTGCTGTGTGGATATGGCTATGTCCACTGACCCACGGCAGACGGTCAGGCAGGGCGCAGTGCGGATCTGGCTGTGTCCACTCACCAACGGCAGACGGTCAGACAGGGTGCAGTACGGATCTGGCTGTGTCCACTCACCCACGGGAGACGGGCAGGCAGGGCGCAGTGCGGATCTGGCTGTGTTCACTCACCTACGGGAGACGGGCAGGCAGGGCACAGTGCGGATCTGGCTGTGTCCACTCACCCACGGCAGACGGTCAGACAGGGTGCAGTGCGGATCTGGCTGTGTCCACTCACTGACGGGAGACTGGCAGGAAAGGCACAGTGCGGATCTGGCTGTGTCCACTCACCTACGGGAGATGGGCAGGCAGGGCGCAGTGCGGATCTGGCTGTGTCCACTCACCCACGGGAGACGGGCAGGCAGGGCGCAGTGCGGATCTGGCTGTGTCCACTCACTGACGGGAGACTGGCAGGCAAGGCACAGTGCGGATCTGGCTGTGTCCACTCATTCACGGGAGACGGGCAGGCAAGGCGCAGTGTGGATCTGGCTGTGTCCACACACCCACGGGAGACGGGCAGAGAGGGTGCTGTGTGGATATGGCTATGTCCACTGACCCACGGGAGACGGGCAGGCAGGGCGCAGTGCGGATCTGGCTGTGTCCACTCACAGACGGCAGGCGGTCAGGCAGGGCGCAGTGCGGATCTGGCTGTGTCCACTCGCCCACGGGAGACGGGCAGGCAGGGTGCAGTGCATATCTGGCTGTGTCCACTCACCCACGGCAGGCGGTCAGGCAGGGCGCAGTGCGGATCTGGCTGTGTCCACTCACCCACGGGAGACGGGCAGGCAGGGCGCAGTGCGGATCGGGCTGTGTCCACTCACTGACGGGAGACGGGCAGGCAAGGCGCAGTGCGGATCTGGCTGTGTCCACTCACCCACGGGGGACTGGCAGGCAGGGCGCAGTGCGGATCTGGCTGTGTCCACTCACCCACGGGAGACGGGCAGGCAGGGCGCAGTGCGGATCTGGCTGTGTCCCCTCACCCATGGGAGACGGGCAGGCAAGGCGCAGTGTGGATCTGGCTGTGTCCACACACCCACGGGAGACGGGCAGAGAGGGTGCTGTTTGGATATGGCAATGTCCACTGACCCACGGCAGACGGTCAGGCAGGGCGCAGTGCGGATCTGGCTGTGTCCACTGACCCACGGCAGACGGTCAGGCAGGGCGCAGTGCGGATCTGGCTGTGTCCACTCACCAACGGCAGACGGTCAGACAGGGTGCAGTACGGATCTGGCTGTGTCCACTCACCCACGGGAGACGGGCAGGCAGGGCGCAGTGCGGATCTGGCTGTGTCCACTCACCTACGGGAGACGGGCAGGCAGGGCACAGTGCGGATCTGGCTGTGTCCACTCACCCACGGCAGACGGTCAGACAGGGTGCAGTGCGGATCTGGCTGTGTCCACTCACCCACGGGAGACGGGCAGGCAATGCGCAGTGTGGATCTGGCTGTGTCCACTCACCCACGGGAGACGGGCAGAGAGGGTGCTGTGTGGATATGGCTATGTCCACTGACCCACGGCAGACGGGCAGGCAGGGCGCAGTGCGGATCTGGCCGTGTCCACTCGCCCACGGCAGACGGGCAGGCAAGGCGCAGTGCGGATCTGGCTGTGTCCACTCACCCACGGGAGACGGGCAGGCAGGGCGCAGTGCGGATCTGGCTGTGTCCACTCACTGACGGGAGACTGGCAGGCAAGGCGCAGTGCGGATCTGGCTGTGTCCACTCATTCACGGGAGACGGGCAGGCAGGGCGCAGTGCGGATCTGGCTGTGTCCACTCACAGACTGCAGCGGTCAGGCAGGGCGCAGTGCGGATCTGGCTGTGTCCACTCGCCCACGGGAGACGGGCAGGCAGGGCGCAGTGCATATCTGGCTGTGTCCACTCACCCACGGCAGGCGGTCAGGCAGGGCGCAGTGCGGATCTGGCTGTGTCCACTCACCCACGGCAGACGGGCAGGCAGGGCGCAGTGCGGATCTGGCTGTGTCCACTCGACCACGGGAGAAGGGCTGGCAGGGCGCAGTGCGGATCTGGCTGTGTCCACTCACCCACGGGAGACGGGCAGGCAGGGCGCAGTGCGGATCTGGCTGTGTCCACTCACTGACGGGAGACGGGCAGGCAAGGCCCAGTGCAGATCTGGCTGTGTCCACTCACCCACGGGGGACGGGCAGGCAGGGCGCAGTGCGGATCTGGCTGTGTCCACTCACCCACGGGAGACGGGCAGGCAGGGCGCAGTGCGGATCTGGCTGTGTCCCCTCACCCATGGGAGACGGGCAGGCAAGGCGCAGTGTGGATCTGGCTGTGTCCACACACCCACGGGAGACGGGCAGAGAGGGTGCTGTGTGGATATGGCTATGTCCACTGACCCACGGCAGACGGTCAGGCAGGGCGCAGTGCGGATCTGGCTGTGTCCACTCACCAACGGCAGACGGTCAGACAGGGTGCAGTACGGATCTGGCTGTGTCCACTCACCCACGGGAGACGGGCAGGCAGGGCGCAGTGCGGATCTGGCTGTGTCCACTGACCCACGGCAGACGGTCAGGCAGGGCGCAGTGCGGATCTGGCTGTGTCCACTCACCAACGGCAGACGGTCAGACAGGGTGCAGTGCGGATCTGGCTGTGTCCACTCACCAACGGCAGACGGTCAGACAGGGTGCAGTACGGATCTGGCTGTGTCCACTCACCAACGGCAGACGGTCAGACAGGGTGCAGTACGGATCTGGCTGTGTCCACTCGCCCACGGCAGACGGGCAGGCAAGGCGCAGTGCGGATCTGGCTGTGTCCACTCACCCACGGGAGACGGGCAGGCAGGGCGCAGTGCGGATCTGGCTGTGTCCACTCACTGACGGGAGACTGGCAGGCAAGGCGCAGTGCGGATCTGGCTGTGTCCACTCATTCACGGGAGACGGGCAGGCAGGGCGCAGTGCGGATCTGGCTGTGTCCATTCACAGACGGCAGCGGTCAGGCAGGGCGCAGTGCGGATCTGGCTGTGTCCACTCGCCCACGGGAGACGGGCAGGCAGGGCGCAGTGCATATCTGGCTGTGTCCACTCACCCACGGCAGGCGGTCAGGCAGGGCGCAGTGCGGATCTGGCTGTGTCCACTCACCCACGGCAGACGGGCAGGCAGGGCGCAGTGCGGATCTGGCTGTGTCCACTTGACCACGGGAGAAGGGCTGGCAGGGCGCAGTGCGGATTTGGCTGTGTCCACTCACCCACGGGAGACGGGCAGGCAGGGCGCAGTGCGGATCTGGCTGTGTCCACTCACCAACGGCAGACGGTCAGACAGGGTGCAGTACGGATCTGGCTGTGTCCACTCACCCACGGGAGACGGGCAGGCAGGGCGCAGTGCGGATCTGGCTGTGTTCACTCACCTACGGGAGACGGGCAGGCAGGGCACAGTGCGGATCTGGCTGTGTCCACTCACCCACGGCAGACGGTCAGACAGGGTGCAGTGCGGATCTGGCTGTGTCCACTCACTGACGGGAGACTGGCAGGAAAGGCACAGTGCGGATCTGGCTGTGTCCACTCACCTACGGGAGATGGGCAGGCAGGGCGCAGTGCGGATCTGGCTGTGTCCACTCACCCACGGGAGACGGGCAGGCAGGGCGCAGTGCGGATCTGGCTGTGTCCACTCACTGACGGGAGACTGGCAGGCAAGGCACAGTGCGGATCTGGCTGTGTCCACTCATTCACGGGAGACGGGCAGGCAAGGCGCAGTGTGGATCTGGCTGTGTCCACACACCCACGGGAGACGGGCAGAGAGGGTGCTGTGTGGATATGGCTATGTCCACTGACCCACGGGAGACGGGCAGGCAGGGCGCAGTGCGGATCTGGCTGTGTCCACTCACAGACGGCAGGCGGTCAGGCAGGGCGCAGTGCGGATCTGGCTGTGTCCACTCGCCCACGGGAGACGGGCAGGCAGGGTGCAGTGCATATCTGGCTGTGTCCACTCACCCACGGCAGGCGGTCAGGCAGGGCGCAGTGCGGATCTGGCTGTGTCCACTCACCCACGGGAGACGGGCAGGCAGGGCGCAGTGCGGATCGGGCTGTGTCCACTCACTGACGGGAGACGGGCAGGCAAGGCGCAGTGCGGATCTGGCTGTGTCCACTCACCCACGGGGGACTGGCAGGCAGGGCGCAGTGCGGATCTGGCTGTGTCCACTCACCCACGGGAGACGGGCAGGCAGGGCGCAGTGCGGATCTGGCTGTGTCCCCTCACCCATGGGAGACGGGCAGGCAAGGCGCAGTGTGGATCTGGCTGTGTCCACACACCCACGGGAGACGGGCAGAGAGGGTGCTGTTTGGATATGGCAATGTCCACTGACCCACGGCAGACGGTCAGGCAGGGCGCAGTGCGGATCTGGCTGTGTCCACTGACCCACGGCAGACGGTCAGGCAGGGCGCAGTGCGGATCTGGCTGTGTCCACTCACCAACGGCAGACGGTCAGACAGGGTGCAGTACGGATCTGGCTGTGTCCACTCACCCACGGGAGACGGGCAGGCAGGGCGCAGTGCGGATCTGGCTGTGTCCACTCACCTACGGGAGACGGGCAGGCAGGGCACAGTGCGGATCTGGCTGTGTCCACTCACCCACGGCAGACGGTCAGACAGGGTGCAGTGCGGATCTGGCTGTGTCCACTCACCCACGGGAGACGGGCAGGCAATGCGCAGTGTGGATCTGGCTGTGTCCACTCACCCACGGGAGACGGGCAGAGAGGGTGCTGTGTGGATATGGCTATGTCCACTGACCCACGGCAGACGGGCAGGCAGGGCGCAGTGCGGATCTGGCTGTGTCCACTCGCCCACGGCAGACGGGCAGGCAAGGCGCAGTGCGGATCTGGCTGTGTCCACTCACCCACGGGAGACGGGCAGGCAGGGCGCAGTGCGGATCTGGCTGTGTCCACTCACTGACGGGAGACTGGCAGGCAAGGCGCAGTGCGGATCTGGCTGTGTCCACTCATTCACGGGAGACGGGCAGGCAGGGCGCAGTGCGGATCTGGCTGTGTCCATTCACAGACGGCAGCGGTCAGGCAGGGCGCAGTGCGGATCTGGCTGTGTCCACTCGCCCACGGGAGACGGGCAGGCAGGGCGCAGTGCATATCTGGCTGTGTCCACTCACCCACGGCAGGCGGTCAGGCAGGGCGCAGTGCGGATCTGGCTGTGTCCACTCACCCACGGCAGACGGGCAGGCAGGGCGCAGTGCGGATCTGGCTGTGTCCACTTGACCACGGGAGAAGGGCTGGCAGGGCGCAGTGCGGATTTGGCTGTGTCCACTCACCCACGGGAGACGGGCAGGCAGGGCGCAGTGCGGATCTGGCTGTGTCCACTCACCAACGGCAGACGGTCAGACAGGGTGCAGTACGGATCTGGCTGTGTCCACTCACCCACGGGAGACGGGCAGGCAGGGCGCAGTGCGGATCTGGCTGTGTTCACTCACCTACGGGAGACGGGCAGGCAGGGCACAGTGCGGATCTGGCTGTGTCCACTCACCCACGGCAGACGGTCAGACAGGGTGCAGTACGGATCTGGCTGTGTCCACTCACTGACGGGAGACTGGCAGGCAAGGCACAGTGCGGATCTGGCTGTGTCCACTCACCTACGGGAGATGGGCAGGCAGGGCGTAGTGCGGATCTGGCTGTGTCCACTCACCCACGGGAGACGGGCAGGCAGGGCGCAGTGCGGATCTGGCTGTGTCCACTCACTGACGGGAGACTGGCAGGCAAGGCACAGTGCGGATCTGGCTGTGTCCACTCATTCACGGGAGACGGGCAGGCAAGGCGCAGTGTGGATCTGGCTGTGTCCACACACCCACGGGAGACGGGCAGAGAGGGTGCTGTGTGGATATGGCTATGTCCACTGACCCACGGAAGACGGTCAGGCAGGGCGCAGTGCGGATCTGGCTGTGTCCCCTCACCCATGGGAGACGGGCAGGCAAGGCGCAGTGTGGATCTGGCTGTGTCCACTCATTCACGGGAGACGGGCAGGCAGGGCGCAGTGCGGATCTGGCTGTGTTCACTCACCTACGGGAGACGGGCAGGCAGGGCACAGTGCGGATCTGGCTGTGTCCACTCACCCACGGCAGACGGTCAGACAGGGTGCAGTGCGGATCTGGCTGTGTCCACTCACTGACGGGAGACTGGCAGGCAAGGCACAGTGCGGATCTGGCTGTGTCCACTCACCTACGGGAGACTGGCAGGCAAGGCACAGTGCGGATCTGGCTGTGTCCACTCACTGACGGGAGACTGGCAGGCAAGGCACAGTGCGGATCTGGCTGTGTCCACTCATTCACGGGAGACGGGCAGGCAGGGCGCAGTGCGGATCTGGCTGTGTCCACTCACAGACGGCAGCCGGGCAGGCAGGGCGCAGTGCGGATCTGGCTGTGTCCACTCGCCCACGGGAGACGGGCAGGCAGGGCGCAGTGCATATCTGGCTGTGTCCACTCACCCACGGCAGGCGGTCAGGCAGGGCGCAGTGCGGATCTGGCTGTGTCCACTCACTGACGGGAGACGGCCAGGCAAGGCGCAGTGCGGATTTAGCTGTGTCCACTCACCCACGGGGGACGGGCAGGCAGGGCGCAGTGCGGATCTGGCTGTGTCCACTCACCCACGGGAGACGGGCAGGCAGGGCGCAGTGCGGATCTGGCTGTGTCCCCTCACCCATGGGAGACGGGCAGGCAAGGCGCAGTGTGGATCTGGCTGTGTCCACACACCCACGGGAGACGGGCAGAGAGGGTGCTGTGTGGATATGGCAATGTCCACTGACCCACGGCAGACGGTCAGGCAGGGCGCAGTGCGGATCTGGCTGTGTCCACTGACCCACGGCAGACGGTCAGGCAGGGCGCAGTGCGGATCTGGCTGTGTCCACTCACCAACGGCAGACGGTCAGACAGGGTGCAGTACGGATCTGGCTGTGTCCACTCACCCACGGGAGACGGGCAGGCAGGGCGCAGTGCGGATCTGGCTGTGTCCACTCACCTACGGGAGACGGGCAGGCAGGGCACAGTGCGGATCTGGCTGTGTCCACTCACCCACGGCAGACGGTCAGACAGGGTGCAGTGCGGATCTGGCTGTGTCCACTCACCCACGGGAGACGGGCAGGCAATGCGCAGTGTGGATCTGGCTGTGTCCACTCACCCACGGGAGACGGGCAGAGAGGGTGCTGTGTGGATATGGCTATGTCCACTGACCCACGGCAGACGGGCAGGCAGGGCGCAGTGCGGATCTGGCTGTGTCCACTCGCCCACGGCAGACGGGCAGGCAAGGCACAGTGCGGATCTGGCTGTGTTCACTCACCCACGGGAGACGGGCAGGCAGGGCGCAGTGCGGATCTGGCTGTGTCCACTCACTGACGGGAGACTGGCAGGCAAGGCGCAGTGCGGATCTGGCTGTGTCCACTCATTCACGGGAGACGGGCAGGCAGGGCGCAGTGCGGATCTGGCTGTGTCCACTCACAGACGGCAGCGGTCAGGCAGGGCGCAGTGCGGATCTGGCTGTGTCCACTCGCCCACGGGAGACGGGCAGGCAGGGCGCAGTGCATATCTGGCTGTGTCCACTCACCCACGGCAGGCGGTCAGGCAGGGCGCAGTGCGGATCTGGCTGTGTCCACTCACCCACGGCAGACGGGCAGGCAGGGCGCAGTGCGGATCTGGCTGTGTCCACTCGACCACGGGAGAAGGGCTGGCAGGGCGCAGTGCGGATCTGGCTGTGTCCACTCACCCACGGGAGACGGGCAGGCAGGGCGCAGTGCGGATCTGGCTGTGTCCACTCACCAATGGCAGACGGTCAGACACGGTGCAGTACGGATCTGGCTGTGTCCACTCACCCACGGGAGACGGGCAGGCTGGGCGCAGTGCGGATCTGGCTGTGTTCACTCACCTACGGGAGACGGGCAGGCAGGGCACAGTGCGGATCTGGCTGTGTCCACTCACCCACGGCAGACGGTCAGACAGGGTGCAGTGCGGATCTGGCTGTGTCCACTCACTGACGGGAGACTGGCAGGCAAGGCACAGTGCGGATCTGGCTGTGTCCACTCACCTACGGGAGATGGGCAGGCAGGGCGTAGTGCGGATCTGGCTGTGTCCACTCACCCACGGGAGACGGGCAGGCAGGGCGCAGTGCGGATCTGGCTGTGTCCACTCACTGACGGGAGACTGGCAGGCAAGGCACAGTGCGGATCTGGCTGTGTCCACTCATTCACGGGAGACGGGCAGGCAAGGCGCAGTGTGGATCTGGCTGTGTCCACACACCCACGGGAGACGGGCAGAGAGGGTGCTGTGTGGATATGGCTATGTCCACTGACCCACGGAAGACGGTCAGGCAGGGCGCAGTGCGGATCTGGCTGTGTCCCCTCACCCATGGGAGACGGGCAGGCAAGGCGCAGTGTGGATCTGGCTGTGTCCACTCATTCACGGGAGACGGGCAGGCAGGGCGCAGTGCGGATCTGGCTGTGTTCACTCACCTACGGGAGACGGGCAGGCAGGGCACATTGCGGATCTGGCTGTGTCCACTCACCCACGGCAGACGGTCAGACAGGGTGCAGTGCGGATCTGGCTGTGTCCACTCACTGACGGGAGACTGGCAGGCAAGGCACAGTGCGGATCTGGCTGTGTCCACTCACCTACGGGAGATGGGCAGGCAGGGCGTAGTGCGGATCTGGCTGTGTCCACTCACCCACGGGAGACGGGCAGGGAGGGCGCAGTGCGGATCTGGCTGTGTCCACTCACTGACGGGAGACTGGCAGACAAGGCACAGTGCGGATCTGGCTGTGTCCACTCATTCACGGGAGACGGGCAGGCAGGGCGCAGTGCGGATCTGGCTGTGTCCACTCACAGACGGCAGGCGGTCAGGCAGGGCGCAGTGCGGATCTGGCTGTGTCCACTCGCCCACGGGAGACGGGCAGGCAGGGCGCAGTGCATATCTGGCTGTGTCCACTCACCCACGGCAGGCGGTCAGGCAGGGCGCAGTGCGGATCTGGCTGTGTCCACTCACCCACGGGAGACGGGCAGGCAGGGCGCAGTGCGGATCTGGCTGTGTCCACTCACTGACGGGAGACGGCCAGGCAAGGCGCAGTGCGGATTTGGCTGTGTCCACTCACCCACGGGGGACGGGCAGGCAGGGCGCAGTGCGGATCTGGCTGTGTCCACTCACCCACGGGAGACGGGCAGGCAGGGCGCAGTGCGGATCTGGCTGTGTCCCCTCACCCATGGGAGACGGGCAGGCAAGGCGCAGTGTGGATCTGGCTGTGTCCACACACCCACGGGAGACGGGCAGAGAGGGTGCTGTGTGGATATGGCAATGTCCACTGACCCACGGCAGACGGTCAGGCAGGGCGCAGTGCGGATCTGGCTGTGTCCATTGACCCACGGCAGACGGTCAGGCAGGGCGCAGTGCGGATCTGGCTGTGTCCACTCACCAACGGCAGACGGTCAGACAGGGTGCAGTACGGATCTGGCTGTGTCCACTCACCCACGGGAGACGGGCAGGCAGGGCGCAGTGCGGATCTGGCTGTGTCCACTCACCTACGGGAGACGGGCAGGCAGGGCACAGTGCGGATCTGGCTGTGTCCACTCACCCACGGCAGACCGTCAGACAGGGTGCAGTGCGGATCTGGCTGTGTCCACTCACCCACGGGAGACGGGCAGGCAGGGCGCAGTGTGGATCTGGCTGTGTCCACTCACCCACGGGAGACAGGCAGAGAGGGTGCTGTGTGGATATGGCTATGTCCACTGACCCACGGCAGACGGGCAGGCAGGGCGCAGTGCGGATCTGGCTGTCTCCACTCGCCCACGGCAGACGGGCAGGCAAGGCGCAGTGCGGATCTGGCTGTGTCCACTCACCCACGGGAGACGGGCAGGCAGGGCGCAGTGCGGATCTGGCTGTGTCCACTCACTGACGGGAGACTGGCAGGCAAGGCGCAGTGCGGATCTGGCTGTGTCCACTCATTCACGGGAGACGGGCAGGCAGGGCGCAGTGCGGATCTGGCTGTGTCCACTCACAGACGGCAGCGGTCAGGCAGGGCGCAGTGCGGATCTGGCTGTGTCCACTCGCCCACGGGAGACGGGCAGGCAGGGCGCAGTGCATATCTGGCTGTGTCCACTCACCCACGGCAGGCGGTCAGGCAGGGCGCAGTGCGGATCTGGCTGTGTCCACTCACCCACGGCAGACGGGCAGGCAGGGCGCAGTGCGGATCTGGCTGTGTCCACTCGACCACGGGAGAAGGGCTGGCAGGGCGCAGTGCGGATCTGGCTGTGTCCACTCACCCACGGGAAACGGGCAGGCCGGGCGCAGTGCGGATCTGGCTGTGTCCACTCACTGACGGGAGACGGGCAGGCAAGGCGCAGTGCAGATCTGGCTGTGTCCACTCACCCACGGGGGACGGGCAGGCAGGGCGCAGTGCGGATCTGGCTGTGTCCACTCACCCACGGGAGACGGGCAGGCAGGGCGCAGTGCGGATCTGGCTGTGTCCCCTCACCCATGGGAGACGGGCAGGCAAGGCGCAGTGTGGATCTGGCTGTGTCCACACACCCACGGGAGACGGGCAGAGAGGGTGCTGTGTGGATATGGCTATGTCCACTGACCCATGGCAGACGGTCAGGCAGGGCGCAGTGCGGATCTGGCTGTGTCCACTCACCAACGGCAGACGGTCAGACAGGGCGCAGTGTGGATTTGGCTGGGTCCACTCACCCACGGGAGACGGGCAGGCAGGGCGCAGTGCGTATCTGGCTGTGTCCACTCGCCCACGGGAGACGGGCAGGCGGGGCGCAGTGCGGATCTGGCCGTGTCCACTCACCCACGGGAGACCGGCAGGCAGGGCGCAGGTCGGATCTGGCTGTGTCCACTCACCACGGGAGACGGGCAGGCAGGGCGCAGTGCGGATCCGGCTGTGTCCACTCACCCACGGGAGATGGGCAGAGACGGTGCTGTGTGGATCTGGCTATGTCCACTGACCCACGGCAGACAGGCAGGCAGGGCGCAGTACGGATCTGGCTGTGTCCACTCACCCACGGCAGGCGGTCCGGCCGGGCGCAGTGCGGATCTGGCCGTGTCCACTCACACACGGCAGGCGGTCAGGGAGGGCGTAGTGCGGATCTGGCTGTGTCCACTCACCCACGGCAGGTGGTCAGGCAGGGCGCAGTGCGGATCTGGCTGTGTCCACGCACCCACTGCAGGCGGTCAGCCAGGGCGCAGTGCGATCTGGCTGTGTCCACTCACCCACGGCAGGCGGTCAGGCAGGGCCAGTATGGATATGGCTGTGTCCACTCACCCACGGCAGACGGTCAGGCAGGGCGCAGTGCGGATCTGGCTGTGTCCACACACCCAAGGGAGACGGGCAGGCAGGGCGCAGTGCGGATCTGGCTGTGTCCACTCACCCACGGGAGACGGGCAGGCAAGGCGCAGTGCGGATCTTGTGTGTGCACTCACCCACGGGAGACGGGCAGAGACGGTGCTGTGTGGATTTGGCTATGTCCACTGACCCACGGCAGACGGGCGGGCAGGGCGCAGTACGGATCTGGCTGTGTCCACTCACCCACGGCAGGCGGTCAGGCAGGGTGCAGTGCGGATCTGGCTGTGTCCACTCACCCACGGGAGACGGGCAGGCAGGGCGCAGTGCGGATCTGGCTGTGTCCACTCACCCATGGGAGACGGGCAGGCAGGGCGCAGTGCGGATCTGGCTGTGTCCACTCACCCACGGGAGACGGGCAGGCAAGGCGCAGTGCGGATCTGGCTGTGTCCACTCACCCACAAAAGACGGGCAGGCAGGGCGCAGTGTGGATTTGGCTGTGTCCACTCGCCCACGGGAGACGGGCAGTCAGGGTGCAGTGCGGATTTGGCTGTGTCTACTCACCCACGGCAGGCGGTCATGCAGGGCGCAGTGCGGAGCTGGCTGTGTCCACTCACCCACGGCAGACGGTCAGGCAGGGCGCAGTGCGGATCTGGCTGTGTCCACTCACCCACGGGAGACGGGCAGGCAGGGCGCAGTGCGGATCTGGCTGTGTCCACTCACCCACGGGAGACGGGCAGGCAGGGCGCAGTGCGGATCCGGCTGTGTCCACTCACCCACGGGAGATGGGCAGAGACGGTGCTGTGTGGATCTGGCTATGTCCACTGACCCACGGCAGGCGGTCAGGCAGGGCGTAGTGCGGATCTGGCTGTGTCCACTCACCCACGGCAGACGGGAAGGCAGGGCGCAGTGTGGATCTGGCTGTGTCCTCTCACCCACGGCAGACGGTCAGGCAGGGCGCAGTGCGGATCTGGCTGTGTCCACTCACCCACAGCAGACGGGCAGGCAGGGCGCAGTGCGGATATGGCTGTGTCCACTCGCCCACGGGAGACGGGCAGGCAGGGCGCAGTGCGGATCTGGCTGTGTCTACTCACCCACGGCAGGCGGTCAGGTAGGGCGCAGTGCGGATCTGGCTGTGTCTACTCACCCACGGCAGGCGGTCAGGTAGGGCGCAGTGCGGATCTGGCTGTGTCCACTCGCCCACGGGAGACGGGCAGGCAGGGCGCAGTGCGGATCTGGCTGTGTCTACTCACCCACGGCAGGCGGTCAGGTAGGGCGCAGTGCGGATCTGGCTGTGTCCAATCACCCACGGCAGGCGGTCAGCCAGGGCGCAGTGCGGATCTGGCTCTGTCCACTCACCCACGGGAGACGGGCAGGCAGGGCGCAGTGCGGATCTGGCTGTGTCCCCTCACCCAAGGGACACGGGCAGGCAAGGCGCAGTGTGGATCTGGCTGTGTCCACTTACCCACGGGAGACGGGCAGAGAGGGTGCTGTGTGGATATGGCTATGTCCACTGACCCACGGCAGACGGACAGGCAGGGCGCAGTGCGGATCTGGCTGTGTCCACTCACCCACGGCAGACGGGCAGGCAGGGCGCAGTGTGGATCTGCCTGTGTCCACTCACCCACGGCAGACGGTCAGGCAGGGCGCAGTGCGGATCTTGCTGTGTCCACTCATCCACGGGAGACGGGCAGGCAGGGCACAGTGCGGATCCGGCTGTGTCCACTCACGCACGGGAGATGGGCAGAGATGGTGATGTGTGGATCTGGCTATGTCCACTGACCCACGGCAGATGGGCAGGCAGGGCGCAGTACGGATCTGGCTGTTTCCACTCGCCCACGGCAGACGGGCAGGCAGGGCGCAGTGCGGATCTGGCTGTGTCCACTCGCCCACGGGAGACGGGCAGGCAGTGCGCAGTGCGGTTCTGGCTGTGTCCACTCGCCCACGGTAGGCGGTCAGGCAGGGCGCAGTGCAGATCTGGCTGTGTCCACTCACCCACGGCAGACGGTCAGGCAGGGCGCAGTGCGGATCTGGCTGTGTCCATTCACCCACGGCAGGCGGTCAGGCAGGGCGCAGTGCGGACCTGGCTGTGTCCACGCACCCACAGCAGGCGGTCAGGCAGGGCACAGTGCGGATCTGGCTGTGTCCACTCACCTACGGCAGACGGTCAGGCAGGGCGCAGTGCGGCTCTGGCTGTGTCCACTCACCCACGGCAGACGGGCAGGCAGGGCGCAGTGCGGATCTGGCTGTGTCCACTCACCCACGGCAGACGGTCAGGCAGGGCGCAGTGCGGATCTGGCTGTGTCCACTCACCCACGGCAGACGGGTAGGCAGGGCGCAGTGCGGATCTGGCTGTGTCCTCTCGCCCACAGGAGACGGGCAGGCAGGGCGCAGTGCGGATCTGGCTGTGTCCACTCACCCACGGCAGGCGGTCAGGCAGGGCGCAGTGCGGATCTGGCTGTGACCACTCACCCACGGCAGACCGTCAGGCAGGGCACAGTGCGGATCTGGCTGTGTCCAGTCACCCATGGCAGGCGGTCAGGCAGGGCGCAGTGCGGATCTAGCTGTGTCCACGCACCCACAGCAGGCGGTCAGCCAGGGTGCATTGCGGATCTGGCTGTGTCCACTCACCCACGGCAGACGGTCAGGCAGGGCGCAGTACGGATCTGTCTGTGTCCACTCACCCACGGCAGACGGGCAGGCAGGGCGCAGTGCGGATCTGGCTGTGTCCACTCACCCACGGAAGACGGGCAGGCAGGGCGCAGTGCGGATCTGGCTGTGTCCACTGACCCATGGCAGACGGGCAGGCAGGGCGCAGTACGGAGCTGGCTGAGTCCACTCACCAACGGCAGGCGGTCAGGCAGGTTGCAGTGTGGATCTGGCTGTGTCCACTCACCCACGGGAGACGGGCAGGCAGGGCGCAGTGCGGATCTGGCTGTGTCCACTCACCAACGGGAGACGGGCAGGCAGGGCACAGTGCGGATCTGGCTGTGTCCACTCACCCACGGGAGACGGGCAGGCAGGGCGCAGTGCGGATCTGGCTGTGTCCACTCACCCACGGGAGACGGGCAGGCAGGGCGCAGTGCGGATCTGGCTGTGTCCACTCGCCCACGGGAGACGGGCAGGCAGGGCGCAGTGCGGATCTGGCTGTGTCCACTCGCCCACGGGAGACGGGCAGGCAGGGCGCAGTGCGGATCTGGCTGTGTCCACTCGCCCACGGGAGACGGGCAGGCAGGGCGCAGTGCGGATCCGGCTGTGTCCACTCACCCACGGGAGATGGGCAGAGACGGTGCTGTGTGGATCTGGCTATGTCCACTGACCCACGGCAGACGGGAAGGCAGGGCGCAGTAAGGATCTGGCTGTGTCCACTCACCCACGGCAGGCGGTCAGGCAGGGCGCAGTACGGATCTGGCTGTGTCCACTCACCCAAGGCAGACGGGCAGGCAGGGCACAGTACGGATCTGGCTGTGTCCACTCACCCACGGCAGGCGGTCAGGCAGGGTGCAGTGCGGATCTGGCTGTGTCCACTCACCCACGGGAGACGGGCAATCAGGGCGCAGTGCGGATCTGGCTGTGTCCACTCTCCCACGGGAGATGGGCAGGCAGGGCGCAGTGCAGATCTGGCTGTGTCCACTCGACCACGGGAGACGGGCAGGCAGGGCGCAGTGCGGATCTGGCTGTGTCCACTCACTGACGGGAGACTGGCAGGCAAGGCGCAGTGCGGATCTGGCTGTGTCCACTCATTCACGGGAGACGGGCAGGCAGGGCGCAGTGCGGATCTGGCTGTGTACACTCACCCACGGGAGACGGGCAGGCAGGGCGCAGTGCGGATCTGGCTGTGTCCACTCACTGACGGGAGACTGGCAGGCAAGGCGCAGTGCGGATCTGGCTGTGTCCACTCACCCACGGGGGACTGGCATGCAGGGCGCAGTGCGGATCTGGCTGTGTCCACTCACCCACGGGAGACGGGCAGGCAGGGCGCAGTGCGGATCTGGCTGTGTCCCCTCACCCATGGGAGACGGGCAGGCAAGGCGCAGTGTGGATCTGGCTGTGTCCACACACCCACGGGAGACGGGCAGAGAGGGTGCTGTTTGGATATGGCAATGTCCACTGACCCACGGCAGACGGTCAGGCAGGGCGCAGTGCGGATCTGGCTGTGTCCACTGACCCACGGCAGACGGTCAGGCAGGGCGCAGTGCGGATCTGGCTGTGTCCACTCACCAACGGCAGACGGTCAGACAGGGTGCAGTACGGATCTGGCTGTGTCCACTCACCCACGGGAGACGGGCAGGCAGGGCGCAGTGCGGATCTGGCTGTGTCGACTCACCTACGGGAGACGGGCAGGCAGGGCACAGTGCGGATCTGGCTGTGTCCACTCACCCACGGCAGACGGTCAGACAGGGTGCAGTGCGGATCTGGCTGTGTCCACTCACCCACGGGAGACGGGCAGGCAATGCGCAGTGTGGATCTGGCTGTGTCCACTCACCCACGGGAGACGGGCAGAGAGGGTGCTGTGTGGATATGGCTATGTCCACTGACCCACGGCAGACGGGCAGGCAGGGCGCAGTGCGAATCTGGCTGTGTCCACTCGCCCACGGTAGACGGGCAGGCAAGGCGCAGTGCGGATCTGGCTGTGTCCACTCACCCACGGGAGACGGGCAGGCAGGGCGCAGTGCGGATCTGGCTGTGTCCACTCACAGACGGGAGACTGGCAGGCAAGGCGCAGTGCGGATCTGGCTGTGTCCACTCATTCACGGGAGACGGGCAGGCAGGGCGCAGTGCGGATCTGGCTGTGTCCATTCACAGACGGCAGCGGTCAGGCAGGGCGCAGTGCGGATCTGGCTGTGTCCACTCGCCCACGGGAGACGGGCCGGCAGGGCGCAGTGCATATCTGGCTGTGTCCACTCACCCACGGCAGGCGGTCAGGCAGGGCGCAGTGCGGATCTGGCTGTGTCCACTCACCCACGGCAGACGGGCAGGCAGGGCGCAGTGCGGATCTGGCTGTGTCCACTTGACCACGGGAGAAGGGCTGGCAAGGCGCAGTGCGGATCTGGCTGTGTCCACTCACCCACGGGAGACGGGCAGGCAGGGCGCAGTGCGGATCTGGCTGTGTCCACTCACCAACGGCAGACGGTCAGACAGGGTGCAGTACGGATCTGGCTGTGTCCACTCACCCACGGGAGACGGGCAGGCAGGGCGCAGTGCGGATCTGGCTGTGTTCACTCACCTACGGGAGACGGGCAGGCAGGGCACATTGCGGATCTGGCTGTGTCCACTCACCCACGGCAGACGGTCAGACAGGGTGCAGTGCGGATCTGGCTGTGTCCACTCACTGACGGGAGACTGGCAGGCAAGGCACAGTGCGGATCT
Source organism: Microcebus murinus (assembly GCF_040939455.1). Taxonomy (NCBI): domain Eukaryota; kingdom Metazoa; phylum Chordata; class Mammalia; order Primates; family Cheirogaleidae; genus Microcebus; species Microcebus murinus. The sequence continues at coordinate 29,374,326 of NC_134125.1, read as the reverse complement.
GGCTGTGTCCACTCACCTACGGGAGATGGGCAGGCAGGGCGTAGTGCGGATCTGGCTGTGTCCACTCACCCACGGGAGACGGGCAGGCAGGGCGCAGTGCGATCTGGCTGTGTCCACTCACTGACGGGAGACTGGCAGGCAAGGCACAGTGCGGATCTGGCTGTGTCCACTCATTCACGGGAGACGGGCAGGCAAGGCGCAGTGTGGATCTGGCTGTGTCCACACACTCACGGGAGACGGGCAGAGAGGGTGCTGTGTGGATATGGCTATGTCCACTGACCCACGGAAGACGGTCAGGCAGGGCGCAGTGCAGATCTGGCTGTGTCCCCTCACCCATGGGAGACGGGCAGGCAAGGCGCAGTGTGGATCTGGCTGTGTCCACTCATTCACGGGAGACGGGCAGGCAGGGCGCAGTGCGGATCTGGCTGTGTTCACTCACCTACGGGAGACGGGCAGGCAGGGCACAGTGCGGATCTGGCTGTGTCCACTCACCCACGGCAGACGGTCAGACAGGGTGCAGTGCGGATCTGGCTGTGTCCACTCACTGACGGGAGACTGGCAGGCAAGGCACAGTGCGGATCTGGCTGTGTCCACTCACCTACGGGAGACTGGCAGGCAAGGCACAGTGCGGATCTGGCTGTGTCCACTCACTGATGGGAGACTGGCAGGCAAGGCACAGTGCGGATCTGGCTGTGTCCACTCATTCACGGGAGACGGGCAGGCAGGGCGCAGTGCGGATCTGGCTGTGTCCACTCACAGACGGCAGCCGGGCAGGCAGGGCGCAGTGCGGATCTGGCTGTGTCCACTCGCCCACGGGAGACGGGCAGGCAGGGCGCAGTGCATATCTGGCTGTGTCCACTCACCCACGGCAGGCGGTCAGGCAGGGCGCAGTGCGGATCTGGCTGTGTCCACTCACCCACGGGAGACGGGCAGGCAGGGCGCAGTGCGGATCTGGCTGTGTCCACTCACTGACGGGAGACGGCCAGGCAAGGCGCAGTGCGGATTTGGCTGTGTCCACTCTCCCACGGGGGACGGGCAGGCAGGGCGCAGTGCGGATCTGGCTGTGTCCACTCACCCACGGGAGACGGGCAGGCAGGGCGCAGTGCGGATCTGGCTGTGTCCACTCACCCATGGGAGACGGGCAGGCAAGGCGCAGTGTGGATCTGGCTGTGTCCACACACCCACGGGAGACGGGCAGAGAGGGTGCTGTGTGGATATGGCAATGTCCACTGACCCACGGCAGACGGTCAGGCAGGGCGCAGTGCGGATCTGGCTGTGTCCACTGACCCACGGCAGACGGTCAGGCAGGGCGCAGTGCGGATCTGGCTGTGTCCACTCACCAACGGCAGACGGTCAGACAGGGTGCAGTACGGATCTGGCTGTGTCCACTCACCCACGGGAGACGGGCAGGCAGGGCGCAGTGCGGATCTGGCTGTGTCCACTCACCTACGGGAGACGGGCAGGCAGGGCACAGTGCGGATCTGGCTGTGTCCACTCACCCACGGCAGACGGTCAGACAGGGTGCAGTGCGGATCTGGCTGTGTCCACTCACCCACGGGAGACGGGCAGGCAATGCGCAGTGTGGATCTGGCTGTGTCCACTCACCCACGGGAGACGGGCAGAGAGGGTGCTGTGTGGATATGGCTATGTCCACTGACCCACGGCAGACGGGCAGGCAGGGCGCAGTGCGGATCTGGCTGTGTCCACTCGCCCACGGCAGACGGGCAGGCAAGGCACAGTGCGGATCTGGCTGTGTCCACTCACCCACGGGAGACGGGCAGGCAGGGCGCAGTGCGGATCTGGCTGTGTCCACTCACTGACGGGAGACTGGCAGGCAAGGCGCAGTGCGGATCTGGCTGTGTCCACTCATTCACGGGAGACGGGCAGGCAGGGCGCAGTGCGGATCTGGCTGTGTCCACTCACAGACGGCAGCGGTCAGGCAGGGCGCAGTGCGGATCTGGCTGTGTCCACTCGCCCACGGGAGACGGGCAGGCAGGGCGCAGTGCATATCTGGCTGTGTCCACTCACCCACGGCAGGCGGTCAGGCAGGGCGCAGTGCGGATCTGGCTGTGTCCACTCACCCACGGCAGACGGGCAGGCAGGGCGCAGTGCGGATCTGGCTGTGTCCACTCGACCACGGGAGAAGGGCTGGCAGGGCGCAGTGCGGATCTGGCTGTGTCCACTCACCCACGGGAGACGGGCAGGCAGGGCGCAGTGCGGATCTGGCTGTGTCCACTCACCAACGGCAGACGGTCAGACAGGGTGCAGTACGGATCTGGCTGTGTCCACTCACCCACGGGAGACGGGCAGGCAGGGCGCAGTGCGGATCTGGCTGTGTTCACTCACCTACGGGAGACGGGCAGGCAGGGCACAGTGCGGATCTGGCTGTGTCCACTCACCCACGGCAGACGGTCAGACAGGGTGCAGTGCGGATCTGGCTGTGTCCACTCACTGACGGGAGACTGGCAGGCAAGGCACAGTGCGGATCTGGCTGTGTCCACTCACCTACGGGAGATGGGCAGGCAGGGCGTAGTGCGGATCTGGCTGTGTCCACTCACCCACGGGAGACGGGCAGGCAGGGCGCAGTGCGGATCTGGCTGTGTCCACTCACTGACGGGAGACTGGCAGGCAAGGCACAGTGCGGATCTGGCTGTGTCCACTCATTCACGGGAGACGGGCAGGCAAGGCGCAGTGTGGATCTGGCTGTGTCCACACACCCACGGGAGACGGGCAGAGAGGGTGCTGTGTGGATATGGCTATGTCCACTGACCCACGGAAGACGGTCAGGCAGGGCGCAGTGCGGATCTGGCTGTGTCCCCTCACCCATGGGAGACGGGCAGGCAAGGCGCAGTGTGGATCTGGCTGTGTCCACTCATTCACGGGAGACGGGCAGGCAGGGCGCAGTGCGGATCTGGCTGTGTTCACTCACCTACGGGAGACGGGCAGGCAGGGCACAGTGCGGATCTGGCTGTGTCCACTCACCCACGGCAGACGGTCAGACAGGGTGCAGTGCGGATCTGGCTGTGTCCACTCACTGACGGGAGACTGGCAGGCAAGGCACAGTGCGGATCTGGCTGTGTCCACTCACCTACGGGAGATGGGCAGGCAGGGCGTAGTGCGGATCTGGCTGTGTCCACTCACCCACGGGAGACGGGCAGGCAGGGCGCAGTGCGGATCTGGCTGTGTCCACTCACTGACGGGAGACTGGCAGGCAAGGCACAGTGCGGATCTGGCTGTGTCCACTCATTCACGGGAGACGGGCAGGCAGGGCGCAGTGCGGATCTGGCTGTGTCCACTCACAGACGGCAGGCGGTCAGGCAGGGCGCAGTGCGGATCTGGCTGTGTCCACTCGCCCACGGGAGACGGGCAGGCAGGGCGCAGTGCATATCTGGCTGTGTCCACTCACCCACGGCAGGCGGTCAGGCAGGGCGCAGTGCGGATCTGGCTGTGTCCACTCACCCACGGGAGACGGGCAGGCAGGGCGCAGTGCGGATCTGGCTGTGTCCACTCACTGACGGGAGACGGCCAGGCAAGGCGCAGTGCGGATTTGGCTGTGTCCACTCACCCACGGGGGACGGGCAGGCAGGGCGCAGTGCGGATCTGGCTGTGTCCACTCACCCACGGGAGACGGGCAGGCAGGGCGCAGTGCGGATCTGGCTGTGTCCCATCACCCATGGGAGACGGGCAGGCAAGGCGCAGTGTGGATCTGGCTGTGTCCACACACCCACGGGAGACGGGCAGAGAGGGTGCTGTGTGGATATGGCAATGTCCACTGACCCACGGCAGACGGTCAGGCAGGGCGCAGTGCGGATCTGGCTGTGTCCACTGACCCACGGCAGACGGTCAGGCAGGGCGCAGTGCGGATCTGGCTGTGTCCACTCACCAACGGCAGACGGTCAGACAGGGTGCAGTACGGATCTGGCTGTGTCCACTCACCCACGGGAGACGGGCAGGCAGGGCGCAGTGCGGATCTGGCTGTGTCCACTCACCTACGGGAGACGGGCAGGCAGGGCACAGTGCGGATCTGGCTGTGTCCACTCACCCACGGCAGACCGTCAGACAGGGTGCAGTGCGGATCTGGCTGTGTCCACTCACCCACGGAGACGGGCAGGCAGGGCGCAGTGTGGATCTGGCTGTGTCCACTCACCCACGGGAGACAGGCAGAGAGGGTGCTGTGTGGATATGGCTATGTCCACTGACCCACGGCAGACGGGCAGGCAGGGCGCAGTGCGGATCTGGCTGTCTCCACTCGCCCACGGCAGACGGGCAGGCAAGGCGCAGTGCGGATCTGGCTGTGTCCACTCACCCACGGGAGACGGGCAGGCAGGGCGCAGTGCGGATCTGGCTGTGTCCACTCACTGACGGGAGACTGGCAGGCAAGGCGCAGTGCGGATCTGGCTGTGTCCACTCATTCACGGGAGACGGGCAGGCAGGGCGCAGTGCGGATCTGGCTGTGTCCACTCACAGACGGCAGCGGTCAGGCAGGGCGCAGTGCGGATCTGGCTGTGTCCACTCGCCCACGGGAGACGGGCAGGCAGGGCGCAGTGCATATCTGGCTGTGTCCACTCACCCACGGCAGGCGGTCAGGCAGGGCGCAGTGCGGATCTGGCTGTGTCCACTCACCCACGGCAGACGGGCAGGCAGGGCGCAGTGCGGATCTGGCTGTGTCCACTCGACCACGGGAGAAGGGCTGGCAGGGCGCAGTGCGGATCTGGCTGTGTCCACTCACCCACGGGAAACGGGCAGGCAGGGCGCAGTGCGGATCTGGCTGTGTCCACTCACTGACGGGAGACGGGCAGGCAAGGCGCAGTGCAGATCTGGCTGTGTCCACTCACCCACGGGGGACGGGCAGGCAGGGCGCAGTGCGGATCTGGCTGTGTCCACTCACCCACGGGCGACGGGCAGGCAGGGCGCAGTGCGGATCTGGCTGTGTCCCCTCACCCATGGGAGACGGGCAGGCAAGGCGCAGTGTGGATCTGGCTGTGTCCACACACCCACGGGAGACGGGCAGAGAGGGTGCTGTGTGGATATGGCTATGTCCACTGACCCACGGCAGACGGTCAGGCAGGGCGCAGTGCGGATCTGGCTGTGTCCACTCACCAACGGCAGACGGTCAGACAGGGCGCAGTGTGGATTTGGCTGTGTCCACTCACCCACGGGAGACGGGCAGGCAGGGCGCAGTGCGTATCTGGCTGTGTCCACTCGCCCACGGGAGACGGGCAGGCAGGGCGCAGTGCGGATCTGGCCGTGTCCACTCACCCACGGGAGACCGGCAGGCAGGGCGCAGGTCGGATCTGGCTGTGTCCACTCACCACGGGAGACGGGCAGGCAGGGCGCAGTGCGGATCCGGCTGTGTCCACTCACCCACGGGAGATGGGCAGAGACGGTGCTGTGTGGATCTGGCTATGTCCACTGACCCACGGCAGACGGGCAGGCAGGGCGCAGTACGGATCTGGCTGTGTCCACTCACCCACGGCAGGCGGTCCGGCCGGGCGCAGTGCGGATCTGGCCGTGTCCACTCACCCACGGCAGGCGGTCAGGCAGGGCGTAGTGCGGATCTGGCTGTGTCCACTCACCCACGGCAGGTGGTCAGGCAGGGCGCAGTGCGGATCTGGCTGTGTCCACGCACCCACTGCAGGCGGTCAGCCAGGGCGCAGTGCGATCTGGCTGTGTCCACTCACCCACGGCAGGCGGTCAGGCAGGGCCAGTATGGATATGGCTGTGTCCACTCACCCACGGCAGACGGTCAGGCAGGGCGCAGTGCGGATCTGGCTGTGTCCACACACCCAAGGGAGACGGGCAGGCAGGGCGCAGTGCGGATCTGGCTGTGTCCAATCACCCACGGGAGACGGGCAGGCAAGGCGCAGTGCGGATCTTGTGTGTGCACTCACCCACGGGAGACGGGCAGAGACGGTGCTGTGTGGATTTGGCTATGTCCACTGACCCACGGCAGACGGGCGGGCAGGGCGCAGTACGGATCTGGCTGTGTCCACTCACCCACGGCAGGCGGTCAGGCAGGGTGCAGTGCGGATCTGGCTGTGTCCACTCACCCACGGGAGACGGGCAGGCAGGGCGCAGTGCGGATCTGGCTGTGTCCACTCACCCATGGGAGACGGGCAGGCAGGGCGCAGTGCGGATCTGGCTGTGTCCACTCACCCACGGGAGACGGGCAGGCAAGGCGCAGTGCGGATCTGGCTGTGTCCACTCACCCACAAAAGACGGGCAGGCAGGGCGCAGTGTGGATTTGGCTGTGTCCACTCGCCCACGGGAGACGGGCAGTCAGGGTGCAGTGCGGATTTGGCTGTGTCTACTCACCCACGGCAGGCGGTCAGGCAGGGCGCAGTGCGGAGCTGGCTGTGTCCACTCACCCACGGCAGACGGTCAGGCAGGGCGCAGTGCGGATCTGGCTGTGTCCACTCACCCACGGGAGACGGGCAGGCAGGGCGCAGTGCGGATCTGGCTGTGTCCACTCACCCACGGGAGACGGGCAGGCAGGGCGCAGTGCGGATCCGGCTGTGTCCACTCACCCACGGGAGATGGGCAGAGACGGTGCTGTGTGGATCTGGCTATGTCCACTGACCCACGGCAGGCGGTCAGGCAGGGCGTAGTGCGGATCTGGCTGTGTCCACTCACCCACGGCAGACGGGAAGGCAGGGCGCAGTGTGGATCTGGCTGTGTCCTCTCACCCACGGCAGACGGTCAGGCAGGGCGCAGTGCGGATCTGGCTGTGTCCACTCACCCACAGCAGACGGGCAGGCAGGGCGCAGTGCGGATATGGCTGTGTCCACTCGCCCACGGGAGACGGGCAGGCAGGGCGCAGTGCGGATCTGGCTGTGTCTACTCACCCACGGCAGGCGGTCAGGAAGGGCGCAGTGCGGATCTGGCTGTGTCCACTCGCCCACGGGAGACGGGCAGGCAGGGCGCAGTGCGGATCTGGCTGTGTCTACTCACCCACGGCAGGCGGTCAGGTAGGGCGCAGTGCGGATCTGGCTGTGTCCAATCACCCACGGCAGGCGGTCAGCCAGGGCGCAGTGCGGATCTGGCTCTGTCCACTCACCCACGGGAGACGGGCAGGCAGGGCGCAGTGCGGATCTGGCTGTGTCCCCTCACCCAAGGGACACGGGCAGGCAAGGCGCAGTGTGGATCTGGCTGTGTCCACTTACCCACGGGAGACGGGCAGAGAGGGTGCTGTGTGGATATGGCTATGTCCACTGACCCACGGCAGACGGACAGGCAGGGCGCAGTGCGGATCTGGCTGTGTCCACTCACCCACGGCAGACGGGCAGGCAGGGCGCAGTGTGGATCTGCCTGTGTCCACTCACCCACGGCAGACGGTAAGGCAGGGCGCAGTGCGGATCTTGCTGTGTCCACTCATCCACGGGAGACGGGCAGGCAGGGCACAGTGCGGATCCGGCTGTGTCCACTCACGCACGGGAGATGGGCAGAGATGGTGATGTGTGGATCTGGCTATGTCCACTGACCCACGGCAGATGGGCAGGCAGGGCGCAGTACGGATCTGGCTGTTTCCACTCGCCCACGGCAGACGGGCAGGCAGGGCGCAGTGCGGATCTGGCTGTGTCCACTCGCCCACGGGAGACGGGCAGGCAGGGCGCAGTGCGGTTCTGGCTGTGTCCACTCGCCCACGGTAGGCGGTCAGGCAGGGCGCAGTGCAGATCTGGCTGTGTCCACTCACCCACGGCAGACGGTCAGGCAGGGCGCAGTGCTGATCTGGCTGTGTCCATTCACCCACGGCAGGCGGTCAGGCAGGGCGCAGTGCGGACCTGGCTGTGTCCACGCACCCACAGCAGGCGGTCAGGCAGGGCACAGTGCGGATCTGGCTGTGTCCACTCACCTACGGCAGATGGTCAGGCAGGGCGCAGTGCGGCTCTGGCTGTGTCCACTCACCCACGGCAGACGGGCAGGCAGGGCGCAGTGCGGATCTGGCTGTGTCCACTCACCCACGGCAGACGGTCAGGCAGGGCGCAGTGCGGATCTGGCTGTGTCCACTCACCCACGGCAGACGGGTAGGCAGGGCGCAGTGCGGATCTGGCTGTGTCCTCTCGCCCACAGGAGACGGGCAGGCAGGGCGCAGTGCGGATCTGGCTGTGTCCACTCACCCACGGCAGGCGGTCAGGCAGGGCGCAGTGCGGATCTGGCTGTGTCCACTCACCCACGGCAGACCGTCAGGCAGGGCACAGTGCGGATCTGGCTGTGTCCAGTCACCCACGGCAGGCGGTCAGGCAGGGCGCAGTGCGGATCTCGCTGTGTCCACGCACCCACAGCAGGCGGTCAGCCAGGGTGCATTGCGGATCTGGCTGTGTCCACTCACCCACGGCAGACGGTCAGGCAGGGCGCAGTACGGATCTGTCTGTGTCCACTCACCAACGGCAGACGGGCAGGCAGGGCGCAGTGCGGATCTGGCTGTGTCCACTCACCCACGGAAGACGGGCAGGCAGGGCGCAGTGCGGATCTGGCTGTGTCCACTGACCCATGGCAGACGGGCAGGCAGGGCGCAGTACGGAGCTGGCTGAGTCCACTCACCAACGGCAGGCGGTCAGGCAGGTTGCAGTGTGGATCTGGCTGTGTCCACTCACCCACGGGAGACGGGCAGGCAGGGCGCAGTGCGGATCTGGCTGTGTCCACTCACCAACGGGAGACGGGCAGGCAGGGCACAGTGCGGATCTGGCTGTGTCCACTCACCCACGGGAGACGGGCAGGCAGGGCGCAGTGCGGATCTGGCTGTGTCCACTCACCCACGGGAGACGGGCAGGCAGGGCGCAGTGCGGATCTGGCTGTGTCCACTCGCCCACGGGAGACGGGCAGGCAGGGCGCAGTGCGGATCTGGCTGTGTCCACTCGCCCACGGGAGACGGGCAGGCAGGGCGCAGTGCGGATCTGGCTGTGTCCACTCGCCCACGGGAGACGGGCAGGCAGGGCGCAGTGCGGATCCGGCTGTGTCCACTCACCCACGGGAGATGGGCAGAGACGGTGCTGTGTGGATCTGGCTATGTCCACTGACCCACGGCAGACGGGAAGGCAGGGCGCAGTAAGGATCTGGCTGTGTCCACTCACCCACGGCAGGCGGTCAGGCAGGGCGCAGTACGGATCTGGCTGTGTCCACTCACCCAAGGCAGACGGGCAGGCAGGGCACAGTACGGATCTGGCTGTGTCCACTCACCCACGGCAGGCGGTCAGGCAGGGTGCAGTGCGGATCTGGCTGTGTCCACTCACCCACGGGAGACGGGCAATCAGGGCGCAGTGCGGATCTGGCTGTGTCCACTCACTGACGGGAGACGGGCAGGCAAGGCGCAGTGCAGATCTGGCTGTGTCCACTCACCCACGGGGGACGGGCAGGCAGGGCGCAGTGCGGATCTGGCTGTGTCCACTCACCCACGGGCGACGGGCAGGCAGGGCGCAGTGCGGATCTGGCTGTGTCCCCTCACCCATGGGAGACGGGCAGGCAAGGCGCAGTGTGGATCTGGCTGTGTCCACACACCCACGGGAGACGGGCAGAGAGGGTGCTGTGTGGATATGGCTATGTCCACTGACCCACGGCAGACGGTCAGGCAGGGCGCAGTGCGGATCTGGCTGTGTCCACTCACCAACGGCAGACGGTCAGACAGGGCGCAGTGTGGATTTGGCTGTGTCCACTCACCCACGGGAGACGGGCAGGCAGGGCGCAGTGCGTATCTGGCTGTGTCCACTCGCCCACGGGAGACGGGCAGGCAGGGCGCAGTGCGGATCTGGCCGTGTCCACTCACCCACGGGAGACCGGCAGGCAGGGCGCAGGTCGGATCTGGCTGTGTCCACTCACCACGGGAGACGGGCAGGCAGGGCGCAGTGCGGATCCGGCTGTGTCCACTCACCCACGGGAGATGGGCAGAGACGGTGCTGTGTGGATCTGGCTATGTCCACTGACCCACGGCAGACGGGCAGGCAGGGCGCAGTACGGATCTGGCTGTGTCCACTCACCCACGGCAGGCGGTCCGGCCGGGCGCAGTGCGGATCTGGCCGTGTCCACTCACCCACGGCAGGCGGTCAGGCAGGGCGTAGTGCGGATCTGGCTGTGTCCACTCACCCACGGCAGGTGGTCAGGCAGGGCGCAGTGCGGAACTGGCTGTGTCCACGCACCCACTGCAGGCGGTCAGCCAGGGCGCAGTGCGATCTGGCTGTGTCCACTCACCCACGGCAGGCGGTCAGGCAGGGCCAGTATGGATATGGCTGTGTCCACTCACCCACGGCAGACGGTCAGGCAGGGCGCAGTGCGGATCTGGCTGTGTCCACACACCCAAGGGAGACGGGCAGGCAGGGCGCAGTGCGGATCTGGCTGTGTCCAATCACCCACGGGAGACGGGCAGGCAAGGCGCAGTGCGGATCTTGTGTGTGCACTCACCCACGGGAGACGGGCAGAGACGGTGCTGTGTGGATTTGGCTATGTCCACTGACCCACGGCAGACGGGCGGGCAGGGCGCAGTACGGATCTGGCTGTGTCCACTCACCCACGGCAGGCGGTCAGGCAGGGTGCAGTGCGGATCTGGCTGTGTCCACTCACCCACGGGAGACGGGCAGGCAGGGCGCAGTGCGGATCTGGCTGTGTCCACTCACCCATGGGAGACGGGCAGGCAGGGCGCAGTGCGGATCTGGCTGTGTCCACTCACCCACGGGAGACGGGCAGGCAAGGCGCAGTGCGGATCTGGCTGTGTCCACTCACCCACAAAAGACGGGCAGGCAGGGCGCAGTGTGGATTTGGCTGTGTCCACTCGCCCACGGGAGACGGGCAGTCAGGGTGCAGTGCGGATTTGGCTGTGTCTACTCACCCACGGCAGGCGGTCAGGCAGGGCGCAGTGCGGAGCTGGCTGTGTCCACTCACCCACGGCAGACGGTCAGGCAGGGCGCAGTGCGGATCTGGCTGTGTCCACTCACCCACGGGAGACGGGCAGGCAGGGCGCAGTGCGGATCTGGCTGTGTCCACTCACCCACGGGAGACGGGCAGGCAGGGCGCAGTGCGGATCCGGCTGTGTCCACTCACCCACGGGAGATGGGCAGAGACGGTGCTGTGTGGATCTGGCTATGTCCACTGACCCACGGCAGGCGGTCAGGCAGGGCGTAGTGCGGATCTGGCTGTGTCCACTCACCCACGGCAGACGGGAAGGCAGGGCGCAGTGTGGATCTGGCTGTGTCCTCTCACCCACGGCAGACGGTCAGGCAGGGCGCAGTGCGGATCTGGCTGTGTCCACTCACCCACAGCAGACGGGCAGGCAGGGCGCAGTGCGGATATGGCTGTGTCCACTCGCCCACGGGAGACGGGCAGGCAGGGCGCAGTGCGAATCTGGCTGTGTCTACTCACCCACGGCAGGCGGTCAGGTAGGGCGCAGTGCGGATCTGGCTGTGTCCACTCGCCCACGGGAGACGGGCAGGCAGGGCGCAGTGCGGATCTGGCTGTGTCTACTCACCCACGGCAGGCGGTCAGGTAGGGCGCAGTGCGGATCTGGCTGTGTCCAATCACCCACGGCAGGCGGTCAGCCAGGGCGCAGTGCGGATCTGGCTCTGTCCACTCACCCACGGGAGACGGGCAGGCAGGGCGCAGTGCGGATCTGGCTGTGTCCCCTCACCCAAGGGACACGGGCAGGCAAGGCGCAGTGTGGATCTGGCTGTGTCCACTTACCCACGGGAGACGGGCAGAGAGGGTGCTGTGTGGATATGGCTATGTCCACTGACCCACGGCAGACGGACAGGCAGGGCGCAGTGCGGATCTGGCTGTGTCCACTCACCCACGGCAGACGGGCAGGCAGGGCGCAGTGTGGATCTGCCTGTGTCCACTCACCCACGGCAGACGGTAAGGCAGGGCGCAGTGCGGATCTTGCTGTGTCCACTCATCCACGGGAGACGGGCAGGCAGGGCACAGTGCGGATCCGGCTGTGTCCACTCACGCACGGGAGATGGGCAGAGATGGTGATGTGTGGATCTGGCTATGTCCACTGACCCACGGCAGATGGGCAGGCAGGGCGCAGTACGGATCTGGCTGTTTCCACTCGCCCACGGCAGACGGGCAGGCAGGGCGCAGTGCGGATCTGGCTGTGTCCACTCGCCCACGGGAGACGGGCAGGCAGGGCGCAGTGCGGTTCTGGCTGTGTCCACTCGCCCACGGTAGGCGGTCAGGCAGGGCGCAGTGCAGATCTGGCTGTGTCCACTCACCCACGGCAGACGGTCAGGCAGGGCGCAGTGCGGATCTGGCTGTGTCCATTCACCCACGGCAGGCGGTCAGGCAGGGCGCAGTGCGGACCTGGCTGTGTCCACGCACCCACAGCAGGCGGTCAGGCAGGGCACAGTGCGGATCTGGCTGTGTCCACTCACCTACGGCAGACGGTCAGGCAGGGCGCAGTGCGGCTCTGGCTGTGTCCACTCACCCACGGCAGACGGGCAGGCAGGGCGCAGTGCGGATCTGGCTGTGTCCACTCACCCACGGCAGACGGTCAGGCAGGGCGCAGTGCGGATCTGGCTGTGTCCACTCACCCACGGCAGACGGGTAGGCAGGGCGCAGTGCGGATCTGGCTGTGTCCTCTCGCCCACAGGAGACGGGCAGGCAGGGCGCAGTGCGGATCTGGCTGTGTCCACTCACCCACGGCAGGCGGTCAGGCAGGGCGCAGTGCGGATCTGGCTGTGTCCACTCACCCACGGCAGACCGTCAGGCAGGGCACAGTGCGGATCTGGCTGTGTCCAGTCACCCACGGCAGGCGGTCAGGCAGGGCGCAGTGCGGATCTAGCTGTGTCCACGCACCCACAGCAGGCGGTCAGCCAGGGTGCATTGCGGATCTGGCTGTGTCCACTCACCCACGGCAGACGGTCAGGCAGGGCGCAGTACGGATCTGTCTGTGTCCACTCACCAACGGCAGACGGGCAGGCAGGGCGCAGTGCGGATCTGGCTGTGTCCACTCACCCACGGAAGACGGGCAGGCAGGGCGCAGTGCGGATCTGGCTGTGTCCACTGACCCATGGCAGACGGGCAGGCAGGGCGCAGTACGGAGCTGGCTGAGTCCACTCACCAACGGCAGGCGGTCAGGCAGGTTGCAGTGTGGATCTGGCTGTGTCCACTCACCCACGGGAGACGGGCAGGCAGGGCGCAGTGCGGATCTGGCTGTGTCCACTCACCAACGGGAGACGGGCAGGCAGGGCACAGTGCGGATCTGGCTGTGTCCACTCACCCACGGGAGACGGGCAGGCAGGGCGCAGTGCGGATCTGGCTGTGTCCACTCACCCACGGGAGACGGGCAGGCAGGGCGCAGTGCGGATCTGGCTGTGTCCACTCGCCCACGGGAGACGGGCAGGCAGGGCGCAGTGCGGATCTGGCTGTGTCCACTCGCCCACGGGAGACGGGCAGGCAGGGCGCAGTGCGGATCTGGCTGTGTCCACTCGCCCATGGGAGACGGGCAGGCAGGGCGCAGTGCGGATCCGGCTGTGTCCACTCACCCACGGGAGATGGGCAGAGACGGTGCTGTGTGGATCTGGCTATGTCCACTGACCCACGGCAGACGGGAAGGCAGGGCGCAGTAAGGATCTGGCTGTGTCCACTCACCCACGGCAGGCGGTCAGGCAGGGCGCAGTACGGATCTGGCTGTGTCCACTCACCCAAGGCAGACGGGCAGGCAGGGCACAGTACGGATCTGGCTGTGTCCACTCACCCACGGCAGGCGGTCAGGCAGGGTGCAGTGCGGATCTGGCTGTGTCCACTCACCCACGGGAGACGGGCAATCAGGGCGCAGTGCGGATCTGGCTGTGTCCACTCTCCCACGGGAGATGGGCAGGCAGGGCGCAGTGCAGATCTGGCTGTGTCCACTCACCCACGGGAGACGGGCAGGCAGGGCGCAGTGCGGATTTGGCTGTGTCCAGTCACCCACGGGAGACGGGCAGGCAGGGCGCAGTGCGTATCTGGCTGTGTCCACTCGCCCACGGGAGACGGGCAGGCAGGGCGCAGTGCGGATCTGGCCGTGTCCACTCACCCACGGGAGACCGGCAGGCATGGCGCAGTGCGGATCTGGCTGTGTCCACTCACCCACGGGAGACAGGCAGGCAGGGCGCAGTGCGGATCCGGCTGTGTCCACTCACCCACGGGAGATGGGCAGAGACGGTGCTGTGTGGATCTGGCTATGTCCACTGACCCACGGCAGACGTGCAGGCAGGGCGCAGTACGGATCTGGCTGTGTCCACTCACCCACGGCAGGCGGTCCGGCAGGGCGCAGTGCGGATCTGGCCGTGTCCACTCACCCACGGCAGGCGGTCAGGCAGGGCGTAGTGCGGATCTGGCTGTGTCCACTCACCCACGGAAGGTGGTCAGGCAGGGCGCAGTGCGGATCTGGCTGTGTCCACGCACCCACTGCAGGCGGTCAGCCAGGGCGCAGTGCGATCTGGCTGTGTCCACTCACCCACGGCAGGCGGTCAGGCATGCCAGTACGGATATGGCTGTGTCCACTCACCCACAGCAGACTGTCAGGCAGGGCGCAGTGCGGATCTGGCTGTGTCCACACACCCACGTGAGACGGGCAGGCAGGGCGCAGTGCGGATCTGGCTGTGTCCACTCACCCACGGGAGACGGGCAGGCAAGGCGCAGTGCGGATCTTGTGTGTGCACTCACCCACGGGAGACGGGCAGGCAGGGCGCAGTGCGGATCCGGCTGTGTCCACTAACCCACGGGAGATGGGCAGAGACGGTGCTGTGTGGATCTGGCTATGTCCACTGACCCACGGCAGGCGGTCAGGCAGGGCGTAGTGCGGATCTGGCTGTGTCCACTCACCCACGGCAGACGGGAAGGCAGGGCGCAGTGTGGATCTGGCTGTGTCCTCTCACCCACGGCAGACGGTCAGGCAGGGCGCAGTGCGGATCTGGCTGTGTCCACTCACCCACAGCAGACGGGCAGGCAGGGCGCAGTGCGGATCTGGCTGTGTCTACTCACACACGGCAGGCGGTCAGGTAGGGCGCAGTGCGGATCTGGCTGTGTCCACTCACCCACGGCTGACGGTCAGGCAGGGCGCAGTGCGGATCTGGCTGTGTCCACTCACCCACGGCAGGCGGTCAGGCAGGGCGCAGTGTGGATCCGGCTGTGTCCACGCACCCACAGCAGGCGGTCAGCCAGGGCGCAGTGCGGACCTGGCTGTGTCCACTCACCCACGGGAGACGGGCAGGCAGGGCGCAGTGCGGATCTGCCTGTGTCCCCTCACCCAAGGGAGACGGGCAGGCAAGGCGCAGTGTGGATCTGGCTGTGTCCACTCACCCACGGAGACGGGCAGGCAGGGCGCAGTGCGTATCTGGCTGTGTCCACTCGCCCACGGGAGATGGGCAGGCAGGGCGCAGTGCGGATCTGGCCGTGTCCACTCACCCACGGGAGACCGGCAGGCAGGGCGCAGTGCGGATTTGGCTGTGTGCACTCACCCACGGGAGACGGGCAGGCAGGGCGCAGTGCGGATCCGGCTGTGTCCACTCACCCATGGGAGATGGGCAGAGACTTTGCTGTGTGGATCTGGCTATGTCCACTGACCCACGGCAGACGTGCAGGCAGGGCGCAGTACGGATCTGGCTGTGTCCACTCACCCACGGCAGGCGGTCCGGCAGGGCGCAGTGCGGATCTGGCCGTGTCCACTCACCCACGGCAGGCGGTCAGGCAGGGCGTAGTGCGGATCTGGCTGTGTCCACTCACCCACGGAAGGTGGTCAGGCAGGGCGCAGTGCGGATCTGGCTGTGTCCACGCACCCACTGCAGGCGGTCAGCCAGGGCGCAGTGCGATCTGGCTGTGTTCACTCACCCACGGCAGGCGGTCAGGCAGGGCCAGTACGGATATGGCTGTGTCCACTCACCCGCAGCAGACGGTCAGGCAGGGCGCAGTGCGGATCTGGCTGTGTCCACACACCCACGGGAGACGGGCAGGCAGGGCGCAGTGCGGATCTGGCTGTGTCCACTCACCCACGGGAGACGGGCAGGCAAGGCGCAGTGCGGATCTTGTGTGTGCACTCACCCACGGGAGACGGGCAGAGACGCTGCTGTGTGGATTTGGCTATGTCCACTGACCAACGGCAGACGGGCGGGCAGGGCGCAGTACGGATCTGTCTGTGTCCACTCACCCACGACAGGCGGTCAGGCAGGGTGCAGTGCGGATCTGGCTGTGTCCACTCACCCACGGGAGACGGGCAGGCAGGGCGCAGTGCGGATCTGGCTGTGTCCACTCACCCACGGGAGACGGGCAGGCAGGGCGCAGTGCGGATCTGGCTGTGTCCACTCACCCACGGGAGACGGGCAGGCAGGGCGCAGTGCGGATCTGGCTGTGTCCACTCACCCACGGGAGACGGGCAGGCAGGGCGCAGTGCGGATCCGGCTGTGTCCACTCACCCACGGGAGATGGGCAGAGACGGTGCTGTGTGGATCTGGCTATGTCCACTGACCCACGGCAGGCGGTCAGGCAGGGCGTAGTGCGGATCTGGCTGTGTCCACTAACCCACGGCAGACGGGAAGGCAGGGCGCAGTGTGTATCTGGCTGTGTTCTCTCACCCACGGCAGACGGTCAGGCAGGGCGTAGTGCGGATCTGGCTGTGTCCACTCACCCACAGCAGACGGGCAGGCAGGGCGCAGTGCGGATATGGCTGTGTCCACTCGCCCACGGGAGACGGGCAGGCAGGGCGCAGTGCGGATCTGGCTGTGTCTACTCACCCACGGCAGTCGGTCAGGTAGGGCGCAGTGCGGATCTGGCTGTGTCCACTCACCCACGGCTGACGGTCAGGCAGGGCGCAGTGCGGATCTGGCTGTGTCCACTCACCCACGGCAGGCGGTCAGGCAGGGCGCAGTGTGGATCCGGCTGTGTCCACGCACCCACAGCAGGCGGTCAGCCAGGGCGCAGTGCGGATCTGGCTGTGTCCACTCACCCAAGGGAGACGGGCAGGCAGGGCGCAGTGAGGATCTGCCTGTGTCCCCTCACCCAAGGGAGACGGGCAGGCAAGGCGCAGTGTGGATCTGGCTGTGTCCACTCACCCACGGGAGACGGGCAGAGAGGGTGCTGTGTGGATATGGCTATGTCCACTGACCCACGGCAGACGGACAGGCAGGGCTCAGTGCGGATCTGGCTGTGTCCACTCACCCACGGCAGACTGGCAGGCAGAGCGCAGTGTGGATCTGGCTGTGTCCACTCACCCACGGCAGACAGTCAGGCAGGCGCAGTGCGGATCTGGCTGTGTCCACTCACCCACGGGAGACGGGCAGGCAGGGCGCAGTGCGGATCCGGCTGTGTCCACTCACCCACGGGAGATGGGCAGAGATGGTGATGTGTGGATCTGGCTATGTCCACTGACCCACGGCAGATGGGCAGGCAGGGCGCAGTATGGATCTGGCTGTGTCCACTCGCCCACGGCAGACGGGCAGGCAGGGCGCAGTGCGGATCTGGCTGTGTCCACTCGCCCACGGGAGACGGGCAGGCAGGGCGCAGTGCGGTTCTGGCTGTGTCCACTCGCCCACGGTAGGCGGTCAGGCAGTGCGCAGTGCGGATCTGGCTGTGTCCACTCACCCACGGCAGACGGTCAGGCAGGGCGCAGTGCGGATCTGGCTGTGTCCATTCACCCACGGCAGGCGGTCAGGCAGGGCGCAGTGCGGATCTGGCTGTGTCCACGCACCCACAGCAGGCGGTCAGGCAGGGCGCAGTGCGGATCTGGCTGTGTCCACTCACCCACGGCAGACGGTCAGGCAGGGCGCAGTGCGGCTCTGGCTGTGTCCACTCACCCACGGCAGACGGGCAGGCAGGGCGCAGTGCGGATCTGGCTGTGTCCACTCACCCACGGCAGACGGTCAGGCAGGGCACAGTGCGGATCTGGCTGTGTCCACTCGCCCACG
Source organism: Microcebus murinus (assembly GCF_040939455.1). NCBI lineage: Eukaryota > Metazoa > Chordata > Mammalia > Primates > Cheirogaleidae > Microcebus > Microcebus murinus. Next base: position 29,356,465 of record NC_134125.1, on the reverse strand, counting down.
GCAGACGGGCAGGCAGGGCGCAGTGCGGATCTGACTGTGTCCACTCACCCACGGGAGATGGGCAGAGACGGTGCTGTGTGGATCTGGCCATGTCCACTGACCAACGGAAGACGGGCAGGCAGGGCGCAGTACGGATCTGGCTGTGTCCACTCACTCACGGCAGGCGGTCAGGCAGTGCGCAGTGCGGATCTGGCTGTGTCCACTCACCCACGGGAGACGGGCAGGCATGGCGCAGTGCAGATCTGGCTGTGTCCACTCACCCACGGGAGACGGGCAGGCAGGGCGCAGTGCGGATCCGGCTGTGTCCACTCACCCACGGGAGATGGGCAGAGACGGTGCTGTGAGGATCTGGCTATGTCCACTGACCCACGGCAGGCGGTCAGGCAGGGCGTAGTGCGGATCTGGCTGTGTCCACTAACCCACGGCAGACGGGAAGGCAGGACGCAGTGTGTATCTGGCTGTGTCCTCTCACCCACGGCAGACGGTCAGGCAGGGCGCAGTGCGGATCTGGCTGTGTCCACTCACCCACAGCAGACGGGCAGGCAGGGCGCAGTGCGGATATGGCTGTGTCCACTCGCCCACGGGAGACGGGCAGGCAGGGCGCAGTGCGGATCTGGCTATGTCTACTCACCCACGGCAGTCGGTCAGGTATGGCGCAGTGCGGATCTGGCTGTGTCCACTCACCCACGGCTGACGGTCAGGCAGGGCGCAGTGCGGATCTGGCTGTGTCCACTCACCCACGGCAGGCGGTCAGGCAGGGCGCAGTGTGGATCCGGCTGTGTCCACGCACCCACAGCAGGCGGTCAGCCAGGGCGCAGTGCGGATCTGGCTGTGTCCACTCACCCACGGGAGACGGGCAGGCAGGGCGCAGTGCGGATCTGGCTGTGTCCACTCACTGACGGGAGACTGGCAGGCAAGGCGCAGTGCGGATCTGGCTGTGTCCACTCATTCACGGGAGACGGGCAGGCAGGGCGCAGTGCGGATCTGGCTGTGTCCACTCACAGACGGCAGGCGGTCAGGCAGGGCGCAGTGCGGATCTGGCTGTGTCCACTCGCCCACGGGAGACGGGCAGGCAGGGCGCAGTGCATATCTGGCTGTGTCCACTCACCCACGGCAGGCGGTCAGGCAGGGCGCAGTGCGGATCTGGCTGTGTCCACTCACCCACGGCAGACGGTCAGGCAGGGCGCAGTGCGGATCTGGCTGTGTTCACTCGCCCACGGGAGACGGGCAGGCAGGGCGCAGTGCGGATCTGGCTGTGTCCACTCGCCCGCGGGAGACGGGCAGGCAGGGCGCAGTGCGGATCCGGCTGTGTCCACTCACCCACGGGAGATGGGCAGAGACGGTGCTGTGTGGATCTGGCTATGTCCACTGACCCACGGCAGACGGGAAGGCAGGGCGCAGTAAGGATCTGGCTGTGTCCACTCACCCACGGCAGGCGGTCAGGCAGGGCGCAGTACGGATCTGGCTGTGTCCACTCACCCAAGGCAGATGGGCAGGCAGGGCACAGTACGGATCTGGCTGTGTCCACTCACCCACGGGAGGCGGTCAGGCAGGGTGCAGTGCGGATCTGGCTGTGTCCACTCTCCCACGGGAGACGGGCAATCAGGGCGCAGTGCGGATCTGGCTGTGTCCACTCTCCCACGGGAGATGGGCAGGCAGGGCGCAGTGCAGATCTGGCTGTGTCCACTCACCCACGGGAGACGGGCAGGCAGGGCGCAGTGCGGATTTGGCTGTGTCCAGTCACCCACGGGAGACGGGCAGGCAGGGCGCAGTGCGTATCTGGCTGTGTCCACTCGCCCACGGGAGACGGGCAGGCAGGGCGCAGTGCGGATCTGGCCGTGTCCACTCACCCACGGGAGACCGGCAGGCATGGCGCAGTGCGGATCTGGCTGTGTCCACTCACCCACGGGAGACGGGCAGGCAGGGCGCAGTGCGGATCCGGCTGTGTCCACTCACCCACGGGAGATGGGCAGAGACGGTGCTGTGTGGATCTGGCTATGTCCACTGACCCACGGCAGACGTGCAGGCAGGGCGCAGTACGGATCTGGCTGTGTCCACTCACCCACGGCAGGCGGTCCGGCAGGGCGCAGTGCGGATCTGACCGTGTCCACTCACCCACGGCAGGCGGTCAGGCAGGGCGTAGTGCGGATCTGGCTGTGTCCACTCACCCACGGAAGGTGGTCAGGCAGGGCGCAGTGCGGATCTGGCTGTGTCCACGCACCCACTGCAGGCGGTCAGCCAGGGCGCAGTGCGATCTGGCTGTGTCCACTCACCCACGGCAGGCGGTCAGGCATGCCAGTACGGATATGGCTGTGTCCACTCACCCACAGCAGACTGTCAGGCAGGGCGCAGTGCGGATCTGGCTGTGTCCACACACCCACGTGAGACGGGCAGGCAGGGCGCAGTGCGGATCTGGCTGTGTCCACTCACCCACGGGAGACGGGCAGGCAAGGCGCAGTGCGGATCTTGTGTGTGCACTCACCCACGGGAGACGGGCAGGCAGGGCGCAGTGCGGATCCGGCTGTGTCCACTAACCCACGGGAGATGGGCAGAGACGGTGCTGTGTGGATCTGGCTATGTCCACTGACCCACGGCAGGCGGTCAGGCAGGGCGCAGTGCGGATCTGGCTGTGTCCACTCACCCACGGCAGACGGGCAGGCAGGGCGCAGTGCGGATCTGGCTGTGTCCACTCACCCACGGCAGACCGTCAGGCAGGGCACAGTGCGGATCTGGCTGTGTCCAGTCACCCACGGCAGGCGGTCAGGCAGGGCGCAGTGCGGATCTAGCTGTGTCCACGCACCCACAGCAGGCGGTCAGCCAGGGTGCATTGCGGATCTGGCTGTGTCCACTCACCCACGGCAGACGGTCAGGCAGGGCGCAGTACGGATCTGTCTGTGTCCACTCACCAACGGCAGACGGGCAGGCAGGGCGCAGTGCGGATCTGGCTGTGTTCACTCACCCACGGAAGACGGGCAGGCAGGGCGCAGTGCGGATCTGGCTGTGTCCACTGACCCATGGCAGACGGGCAGGCAGGGCGCAGTACGGAGCTGGCTGAGTCCACTCACCAACGGCAGGCGGTCAGGCAGGTTGCAGTGTGGATCTGGCTGTGTCCACTCACCCACGGGAGACGGGCAGGCAGGGCGCAGTGCGGATCTGGCTGTGTCCACTCACCAACGGGAGACGGGCAGGCAGGGCACAGTGCGGATCTGGCTGTGTCCACTCACCCACGGGAGACGGGCAGGCAGGGCGCAGTGCGGATCTGGCTGTGTCCACTCACCCACGGGAGACGGGCAGGCAGGGCGCAGTGCGGATCTGGCTGTGTCCACTCGCCCACGGGAGACGGGCAGGCAGGGCGCAGTGCGGATCTGGCTGTGTCCACTCGCCCACGGGAGACGGGCAGGCAGGGCGCAGTGCGGATCTGGCTGTGTCCACTCGCCCACGGGAGACGGGCAGGCAGGGCGCAGTGCGGATCCGGCTGTGTCCACTCACCCACGGGAGATGGGCAGAGACGGTGCTGTGTGGATCTGGCTATGTCCACTGACCCACGGCAGACGGGAAGGCAGGGCGCAGTAAGGATCTGGCTGTGTCCACTCACCCACGGCAGGCGGTCAGGCAGGGCGCAGTACGGATCTGGCTGTGTCCACTCACCCAAGGCAGACGGGCAGGCAGGGCACAGTACGGATCTGGCTGTGTCCACTCACCCACGGCAGGCGGTCAGGCAGGGTGCAGTGCGGATCTGGCTGTGTCCACTCACCCACGGGAGACGGGCAATCAGGGCGCAGTGCGGATCTGGCTGTGTCCACTCTCCCACGGGAGATGGGCAGGCAGGGCGCAGTGCAGATCTGGCTGTGTCCACTCACCCACGGGAGACGGGCAGGCAGGGCGCAGTGCGGATTTGGCTGTGTCCAGTCACCCACGGGAGACGGGCAGGCAGGGCGCAGTGCGTATCTGGCTGTGTCCACTCGCCCACGGGAGACGGGCAGGCAGGGCGCAGTGCGGATCTGGCCGTGTCCACTCACCCACGGGAGACCGGCAGGCATGGCGCAGTGCGGATCTGGCTGTGTCCACTCACCCACGGGAGACGGGCAGGCAGGGCGCAGTGCGGATCCGGCTGTGTCCACTCACCCACGGGAGATGGGCAGAGACGGTGCTGTGTGGATCTGGCTATGTCCACTGACCCACGGCAGACGTGCAGGCAGGGCGCAGTACGGATCTGGCTGTGTCCACTCACCCACGGCAGGCGGTCCGGCAGGGCGCAGTGCGGATCTGGCCGTGTCCACTCACCCACGGCAGGCGGTCAGGCAGGGCGTAGTGCGGATCTGGCTGTGTCCACTCACCCACGGAAGGTGGTCAGGCAGGGCGCAGTGCGGATCTGGCTGTGTCCACGCACCCACTGCAGGCGGTCAGCCAGGGCGCAGTGCGATCTGGCTGTGTCCACTCACCCACGGCAGGCGGTCAGGCATGCCAGTACGGATATGGCTGTGTCCACTCACCCACAGCAGACTGTCAGGCAGGGCGCAGTGCGGATCTGGCTGTGTCCACACACCCACGTGAGACGGGCAGGCAGGGCGCAGTGCGGATCTGGCTGTGTCCACTCACCCACGGGAGACGGGCAGGCAAGGCGCAGTGCGGATCTTGTGTGTGCACTCACCCACGGGAGACGGGCAGGCAGGGCGCAGTGCGGATCCGGCTGTGTCCACTAACCCACGGGAGATGGGCAGAGACGGTGCTGTGTGGATCTGGCTATGTCCACTGACCCACGGCAGGCGGTCAGGCAGGGCGTAGTGCGGATCTGGCTGTGTCCACTCACCCACGGCAGACGGGAAGGCAGGGCGCAGTGTGGATCTGGCTGTGTCCTCTCACCCACGGCAGACGGTCAGGCAGGGCGCAGTGCGGATCTGGCTGTGTCCACTCACCCACAGCAGACGGGCAGGCAGGGCGCAGTGCGGATATGGCTGTGACCACTCGCCCACGGGAGACGGGCAGGCAGGGCGCAGTGCGGATCTGGCTGTGTCTACTCACACACGGCAGGCGGTCAGGTAGGGCGCAGTGCGGATCTGGCTGTGTCCACTCACCCACGGCTGACGGTCAGGCAGGGCGCAGTGCGGATCTGGCTGTGTCCACTCACCCACGGCAGGCGGTCAGGCAGGGCGCAGTGTGGATCCGGCTGTGTCCACGCACCCACAGCAGGCGGTCAGCCAGGGCGCAGTGCGGACCTGGCTGTGTCCACTCACCCACGGGAGACGGGCAGGCAGGGCGCAGTGCGGATCTGCCTGTGTCCCCTCACCCAAGGGAGACGGGCAGGCAAGGCGCAGTGTGGATCTGGCTGTGTCCACTCACCCACGGAGACGGGCAGGCAGGGCGCAGTGCGTATCTGGCTGTGTCCACTCGCCCACGGGAGATGGGCAGGCAGGGCGCAGTGCGGATCTGGCCGTGTCCACTCACCCACGGGAGACCGGCAGGCAGGGCGCAGTGCGGATTTGGCTGTGTCCACTCACCCACGGGAGACGGGCAGGCAGGGCACAGTGCGGATCCGGCTGTGTCCACTCACCCATGGGAGATGGGCAGAGACTTTGCTGTGTGGATCTGGCTATGTCCACTGACCCACGGCAGACGTGCAGGCAGGGCGCAGTACGGATCTGGCTGTGTCCACTCACCCACGGCAGGCGGTCCGGCAGGGCGCAGTGCGGATCTGGCCGTGTCCACTCACCCACGGCAGGCGGTCAGGCAGGGCGTAGTGCGGATCTGGCTGTGTCCACTCACCCACGGAAGGTGGTCAGGCAGGGCGCAGTGCGGATCTGGCTGTGTCCACGCACCCACTGCAGGCGGTCAGCCAGGGCGCAGTGCGATCTGGCTGTGTTCACTCACCCACGGCAGGCGGTCAGGCAGGGCCAGTACGGATATGTCTGTGTCCACTCACCCGCAGCAGACGGTCAGGCAGGGCGCAGTGCGGATCTGGCTGTGTCCACACACCCACGGGAGACGGGCAGGCAGGGCGCAGTGCGGATCTGGCTGTGTCCACTCACCCACGGGAGACGGGCAGGCAAGGCGCAGTGCGGATCTTGTGTGTGCACTCACCCACGGGAGACGGGCAGAGACGCTGCTGTGTGGATTTGGCTATGTCCACTGACCAACGGCAGACGGGCGGGCAGGGCGCAGTACGGATCTGGCTGTGTCCACTCACCCACGACAGGCGGTCAGGCAGGGTGCAGTGCGGATCTGGCTGTGTCCACTCACCCACGGGAGACGGGCAGGCAGGGCGCAGTGCGGATCTGGCTGTGTCCACTCACCCACGGGAGACGGGCAGGCAGGGCGCAGTGCGGATCTGGCTGTGTCCACTCACCCACGGGAGACGGGCAGGCAGGGCGCAGTGCAGATCTGGCTGTGTCCACTCACCCACGGGAGACGGGCAGGCAGGGCGCAGTGCGGATCCGGCTGTGTCCACTCACCCACGGGAGATGGGCAGAGACGGTGCTGTGTGGATCTGGCTATGTCCACTGACCCACGGCAGGCGGTCAGGCAGGGCGTAGTGCGGATCTGGCTGTGTCCACTAACCCACGGCAGACGGGAAGGCAGGGCGCAGTGTGTATCTGGCTGTGTCCTCTCACCCACGGCAGACGGTCAGGCAGGGCGTAGTGCGGATCTGGCTGTGTCCACTCACCCACAGCAGACGGGCAGGCAGGGCGCAGTGCGGATATGGCTGTGTCCACTCGCCCACGGGAGACGGGCAGGCAGGGCGCAGTGCGGATCTGGCTGTGTCTACTCACCCACGGCAGTCGGTCAGGTAGGGCGCAGTGCGGATCTGGCTGTGTCCACTCACCCACGGCTGACGGTCAGGCAGGGCGCAGTGCGGATCTGGCTGTGTCCACTCACCCACGGCAGGCGGTCAGGCAGGGCGCAGTGTGGATCCGGCTGTGTCCACGCACCCACAGCAGGCGGTCAGCCAGGGCGCAGTGCGGATCTGGCTGTGTCCACTCACCCAAGGGAGACGGGCAGGCAGGGCGCAGTGAGGATCTGCCTGTGTCCCCTCACCCAAGGGAGACGGGCAGGCAAGGCGCAGTGTGGATCTGGCTGTGTCCACTCACCCACGGGAGACGGGCAGAGAGGGTGCTGTGTGGATATGGCTATGTCCACTGACCCACGGCAGACGGACAGGCAGGGCTCAGTGCGGATCTGGCTGTGTCCACTCACCCACGGCAGACTGGCAGGCAGAGCGCAGTGTGGATCTGGCTGTGTCCACTCACCCACGGCAGACAGTCAGGCAGGCGCAGTGCGGATCTGGCTGTGTCCACTCACCCACGGGAGACGGGCAGGCAGGGCGCAGTGCGGATCCGGCTGTGTCCACTCACCCACGGGAGATGGGCAGAGATGGTGATGTGTGGATCTGGCTATGTCCACTGACCCACGGCAGATGGGCAGGCAGGGCGCAGTATGGATCTGGCTGTGTCCACTCGCCCACGGCAGACGGGCAGGCAGGGCGCAGTGCGGATCTGGCTGTGTCCACTCGCCCACGGGAGACGGGCAGGCAGGGCGCAGTGCGGTTCTGGCTGTGTCCACTCGCCCACGGTAGGCGGTCAGGCAGTGCGCAGTGCGGATCTGGCTGTGTCCACTCACCCACGGCAGACGGTCAGGCAGGGCGCAGTGCGGATCTGGCTGTGTCCATTCACCCACGGCAGGCGGTCAGGCAGGGCGCAGTGCGGATCTGGCTGTGTCCACGCACCCACAGCAGGCGGTCAGGCAGGGCGCAGTGCGGATCTGGCTGTGTCCACTCACCCACGGCAGACGGTCAGGCAGGGCGCAGTGCGGCTCTGGCTGTGTCCACTCACCCACGGCAGACGGGCAGGCAGGGCGCAGTGCGGATCTGGCTGTGTCCACTCACCCACGGCAGACGGTCAGGCAGGGCACAGTGCGGATCTGGCTGTGTCCACTCACCCACGGCAGACTGGCAGGCAGGGCGCAGTGCGGATCTGGCTGTGTCCACTCGCCCACGGGAGACGGGCAGGCAGGGCGCAGTACAGATCGGGCTGTGTCCACTCACCCACGGCAGGCGGTCAGGGAGGGCGCAGTGCGGATCTGGCTGTGTCCAATCACCCACGGCAGACGGTCAGGAAGGGCGCAGTGCGGATCTGGCTGTGTCCACTCGCCCACGGCAGACGGGCAGGCAGGGCGCAGTGCGGATCTGACTGTGTCCACTCACCCACGGGAGATGGGCAGAGACGGTGCTGTGTGGATCTGGCCATGTCCACTGACCAACGGAAGACGGGCAGGCAGGGCGCAGTACGGATCTGGCTGTGTCCACTCACTCACGGCAGGCGGTCAGGCAGGGCGCAGTGCGGATCTGGCTGTGTCCACTCACCCACGGGAGACGGGCAGGCAGGGCGCAGTGCAGATCTGGCTGTGTCCACTCACCCACGGGAGACGGGCAGGCAGGGCGCAGTGCGGATCCGGCTGTGTCCACTCACCCACGGGAGATGGGCAGAGACGGTGCTGTGAGGATCTGGCTATGTCCACTGACCCACGGCAGGCGGTCAGGCAGGGCGTAGTGCGGATCTGGCTGTGTCCACTAACCCACGGCAGACGGGAAGGCAGGACGCAGTGTGTATCTTGCTGTGTCCTCTCACCCACGGCAGACGGTCAGGCAGGGCGCAGTGCGGATCTGGCTGTGTCCACTCACCCACAGCAGACGGGCAGGCAGGGCGCAGTGCGGATATGGCTGTGTCCACTCGCCCACGGGAGACGGGCAGGCAGGGCGCAGTGCGGATCTGGCTGTGTCTACTCACCCACGGCAGTCGGTCAGGTAGGGCGCAGTGCGGATCTGGCTGTGTCCACTCACCCACGGCTGACGGTCAGGCAGGGCGCAGTGCGGATCTGGCTGTGTCCACTCACCCACGGCAGGCGGTCAGGCAGGGCGCAGTGTGGATCCGTCTGTGTCCACGCACCCACAGCAGGCGGTCAGCCAGGGCGCAGTGCGGATCTGGCTGTGTCCACTCACCCACGGGAGACGGGCAGGCAGGGCGCAGTGCGGATCTGGCTGTGTCCACTCACTGACGGGAGACTGGCAGGCAAGGCGCAGTGCGGATCTGGCTGTGTCCACTCATTCACGGGAGACGGGCAGGCAGGGCGCAGTGCGGATCTGGCTGTGTCCACTCACAGACGGCAGGCGGTCAGGCAGGGCGCAGTGCGGATCTGGCTGTGTCCACTCGCCCACGGGAGACGGGCAGGCAGGGCGCAGTGCATATCTGGCTGTGTCCACTCACCCACGGCAGGCGGTCAGGCAGGGCGCAGTGCGGATCTGGCTGTGTCCACTCACCCACGGCAGACGGTCAGGCAGGGCGCAGTGCGGATCTGGCTGTGTCCACTCGCCCACGGGAGACGGGCAGGCAGGGCGCAGTGCGGATCTGGCTGTGTCCACTCGCCCGCGGGAGACGGGCAGGCAGGGCGCAGTGCGGATCCGGCTGTGTCCACTCACCCACGGGAGATGGGCAGAGACGGTGCTGTGTGGATCTGGCTATGTCCACTGACCCACGGCAGACGGGAAGGCAGGGCGCAGTAAGGATCTGGCTGTGTCCACTCACCCACGGCAGGCGGTCAGGCAGGGCGCAGTACGGATCTGGCTGTGTCCACTCACCCAAGGCAGATGGGCAGGCAGGGCACAGTACGGATCTGGCTGTGTCCACTCACCCACGGCAGGCGGTCAGGCAGGGTGCAGTGCGGATCTGGCTGTGTCCACTCTCCCACGGGAGACGGGCAATCAGGGCGCAGTGCGGATCTGGCTGTGTCCACTCTCCCACGGGAGATGGGCAGGCAGGGCGCAGTGCAGATCTGGCTGTGTCCACTCACCCACGGGAGACGGGCAGGCAGGGCGCAGTGCGGATTTGGCTGTGTGCAGTCACCCACGGGAGACGGGCAGGCAGGGCGCAGTGCGTATCTGGCTGTGTCCACTCGCCCACGGGAGACGGGCAGGCAGGGCGCAGTGCGGATCTGGCCGTGTCCACTCACCCACGGGAGACCGGCAGGCATGGCGCAGTGCGGATCTGGCTGTGTCCACTCACCCACGGGAGACGGGCAGGCAGGGCGCAGTGCGGATCCGGCTGTGTCCACTCACCCACGGGAGATGGGCAGAGACGGTGCTGTGTGGATCTGGCTATGTCCACTGACCCACGGCAGACGTGCAGGCAGGGCGCAGTACGGATCTGGCTGTGTCCACTCACCCACGGCAGGCGGTCCGGCAGGGCGCAGTGCGGATCTGGCCGTGTCCACTCACCCACGGCAGGCGGTCAGGCAGGGCGTAGTGCGGATCTGGCTGTGTCCACTCACCCACGGAAGGTGGTCAGGCAGGGCGCAGTGCGGATCTGGCTGTGTCCACGCACCCACTGCAGGCGGTCAGCCAGGGCGCAGTGCGATCTGGCTGTGTCCACTCACCCACGGCAGGCGGTCAGGCATGCCAGTACGGATATGGCTGTGTCCACTCACCCACAGCAGACTGTCAGGCAGGGCGCAGTGCGGATCTGGCTGTGTCCACACACCCACGTGAGACGGGCAGGCAGGGCGCAGTGCGGATCTGGCTGTGTCCACTCACCCACGGGAGACGGGCAGGCAAGGCGCAGTGCGGATCTTGTGTGTGCACTCACCCACGGGAGACGGGCAGGCAGGGCGCAGTGCGGATCCGGCTGTGTCCACTAACCCACGGGAGATGGGCAGAGACGGTGCTGTGTGGATCTGGCTATGTCCACTGACCCACGGCAGGCGGTCAGGCAGGGCGCAGTGCGGATCTGGCTGTGTCCACTCACCCACGGCAGACGGGCAGGCAGGGCGCAGTGTGGATCTGGCTGTGTCCACTCACCCACAGCAGACGGGCAGGCAGGGCGCAGTGCGGATCTGGCTGTGTCTACTCACACACGGCAGGCGGTCAGGTAGGGCGCAGTGCGGATCTGGCTGTGTCCACTCACCCACGGCTGACGGTCAGGCAGGGCGCAGTGCGGATCTGGCTGTGTCCACTCACCCACGGCAGGCGGTCAGGCAGGGCGCAGTGTGGATCCGGCTGTGTCCACGCACCCACAGCAGGCGGTCAGCCAGGGCGCAGTGCGGACCTGGCTGTGTCCACTCACCCACGGGAGACGGGCAGGCAGGGCGCAGTGCGGATCTGCCTGTGTCCCCTCACCCAAGGGAGACGGGCAGGCAAGGCGCAGTGTGGATCTGGCTGTGTCCACTCACCCACGGAGACGGGCAGGCAGGGCGCAGTGCGTATCTGGCTGTGTCCACTCGCCCACGGGAGATGGGCAGGCAGGGCGCAGTGCGGATCTGGCCGTGTCCACTCACCCACGGGAGACCGGCAGGCAGGGCGCAGTGCGGATTTGGCTGTGTCCACTCACCCACGGGAGACGGGCAGGCAGGGCGCAGTGCGGATCCGGCTGTGTCCACTCACCCATGGGAGATGGGCAGAGACGGTGCTGTGTGGATCTGGCTATGTCCACTGACCCACGGCAGACGTGCAGGCAGGGCGCAGTACGGATCTGGCTGTGTCCACTCACCCACGGCAGGCGGTCCGGCAGGGCGCAGTGCGGATCTGGCCGTGTCCACTCACCCACGGCAGGCGGTCAGGCAGGGCGTAGTGCGGATCTGGCTGTGTCCACTCACCCACGGAAGGTGGTCAGGCAGGGCGCAGTGCGCATCTGGCTGTGTCCACGCACCCACTGCAGGCGGTCAGCCAGGGCGCAGTGCGATCTGGCTGTGTTCACTCACCCACGGCAGGCGGTCAGGCAGGGCCAGTACGGATATGGCTGTGTCCACTCACCCGCAGCAGACGGTCAGGCAGGGCGCAGTGCGGATCTGGTTGTGTCCACACACCCACGGGAGACGGGCAGGCAGGGCGCAGTGCGGATCTGGCTGTGTCCACTCACCCACGGGAGACGGGCAGGCAAGGCGCAGTGCGGATCTTGTGTGTGCACTCACCCACGGGAGACGGGCAGAGACGCTGCTGTGTGGATTTGGCTATGTCCACTGACCAACGGCAGACGGGCGGGCAGGGCGCAGTACGGATCTGGCTGTGTCCACTCACCCACGACAGGCGGTCAGGCAGGGCGCAGTGCAGATCTGGCTGTGTCCACTCACCCACGGGAGACGGGCAGGCAGGGCGCAGTGCGGATCCGGCTGTGTCCACTCACCCACGGGAGATGGGCAGAGACGGTGCTGTGTGGATCTGGCTATGTCCACTGACCCACGGCAGGCGGTCAGGCAGGGCGCAGTGCGGATCTGGCTGTGTCCACTCACCCACGGCTGACGGTCAGGCAGGGCGCAGTGCGGATCCGGCTGTGTCCACTCACCCACGGCAGGCGGTCAGGCAGGGCGCAGTGTGGATCCGGCTGTGTCCACGCACCCACAGCAGGCGGTCAGCCAGGGCGCAGTGCGGATATGGCTGTGTCCACTCACCCACGGGAGACGGGCAGGCAGGGCGCAGTGAGGATCTGCCTGTGTCCCCTCACCCAAGGGAGACGGGCAGGCAAGGCGCAGTGTGGATCTGGCTGTGTCCACTCACCCACGGGAGACGGGCAGAGAGGGTGCTGTGTGGATATGGCTATGTCCACTGACCCACGGCAGACGGACAGGCAGGGCGCAGTGCGGATCTGGCTGTGTCCACTCACCCACGGCAGACTGGCAGGCAGAGCGCAGTGTGGATCTGGCTGTGTCCACTCACCCACGGCAGACAGTCAGGCAGGCGCAGTGCGGATCTGGCTGTGTCCACTCACCCACGGGAGACGGGCAGGCAGGGCGCAGTGCGGATCCGGCTGTGTCCACACACCCACGGGAGATGGGCAGAGATGGTGATGTGTGGATCTGGCTATGTCCACTGACCCACGGCAGATGGGCAGGCAGGGCGCAGTACAGATCTGGCTGTGTCCACTCGCCCACGGCAGACGGGCAGGCAGGGCGCAGTGCGGATCTGGCTGTGTCCACTCGCCCACGGGAGACGGGCAGGCAGGGCGCAGTGCGGTTCTGGCTGTGTCCACTCGCCCACGGTAGGCGGTCAGGCAGTGCGCAGTGCGGATCTGGCTGTGTCCACTCACCCACGGCAGACGGTCAGGCAGGGCGCAGTGCGGATCTGGCTGTGTCCATTCACCCACGGCAGGCGGTCAGGCAGGGCGCAGTGCGGATCTGGCTGTGTCCACGCACCCACAGCAGGCGGTCAGGCAGGGCGCAGTGCGGATCTGGCTGTGTCCACTAACCCACGGCAGACGGTCAGGCAGGGCGCAGTGCGGCTCTGGCTGTGTCCACTCACCCACGGCAGACGGGCAGGCAGGGCGCAGTGCGGATCTGGCTGTGTCCACTCACCCACGGCAGACGGTCAGGCAGGGCACAGTGCGGATCTGGCTGTGTCCACTCACCCACGGCAGACTGGCAGGCAGGGCGCAGTGCGGATCTGGCTGTGTCCACTCGCCCACGGGAGACGGGCAGGCAGGGCGCAGTAAAGATCGGGCTGTGTCCACTCACCCACGGCAGGCGGTCAGGGAGGGCGCAGTGCGGATCTGGCTGTGTCCAATCACCCACGGCAGACGGTCAGGAAGGGCGCAGTGCGGATCTGGCTGTGTCCACTCGCCCACGGCAGACGGGCAGGCAGGGCGCAGTGCGGATCTGACTGTGTCCACTCACCCACGGGAGATGGGCAGAGACGGTGCTGTGTGGATCTGGCCATGTCCACTGACCAACGGAAGACGGGCAGGCAGGGCGCAGTACGGATCTGGCTGTGTCCACTCACTCACGGCAGGCGGTCAGGCAGGGCGCAGTGCGGATCTGGCTGTGTCCACTCACCCACGGGAGATGGGCAGAGACGGTGCTGTGTGGATCTGGCCATGTCCACTGACCAACGGAAGACGGGCAGGCAGGGCGCAGTACGGATCTGGCTGTGTCCACTCACTCACGGCAGGCGGTCAGGCAGGGCGCAGTGCGGATCTGGCTGTGTCCACTCACCCACGGGAGACGGGCAGGCAGGGCGCAGTGCAGATCTGGCTGTGTCCACTCACCCACGGGAGACGGGCAGGCAGGGCGCAGTGCGGATCCGGCTGTGTACACTCACCCACGGGAGATGGGCAGAGACGGTGCTGTGAGGATCTGGCTATGTCCACTGACCCACGGCAGGCGGTCAGGCAGGGCGTAGTGTGGATCTGGCTGTGTCCACTAACCCACGGCAGACGGGAAGGCAGGGCGCAGTGTGTATCTGGCTGTGTCCTCTCACCCACGGCAGACGGTCAGGCAGGGCGCAGTGCGGATCTGGCTGTGTCCACTCACCCACAGCAGACGGGCAGGCAGGGCGCAGTGCGGATATGGCTGTGTCCACTCGCCCACGGGAGACGGGCAGGCAGGGCGCAGTGCGGATCTGGCTGTGTCTACTCACCCACGGCAGTCGGTCAGGTAGGGCGCAGTGCGGATCTGGCTGTGTCCACTCACCCACGGCTGACGGTCAGGCAGGGCGCAGTGCGGATCTGGCTGTGTCCACTCACCCACGGCAGGCGGTCAGGCAGGGCGCAGTTTGGATCCGGCTGTGTCCACGCACCCACAGCAGGCGGTCAGCCAGGGCGCAGTGCGGATCTGGCTGTGTCCACTCACCCACGGGAGACGGGCAGGCAGGGCGCAGTGCGGATCTGGCTGTGTTCACTCACTGACGGGAGACTGGCAGGCAAGGCGCAGTGCGGATCTGGCTGTGTCCACTCATTCACGGGAGACGGGCAGGCAGGGCGCAGTGCGGATCTGGCTGTGTCCACTCACAGACGGCAGGCGGTCAGGCAGGGCGCAATGCGGATCTGGCTGTGTCCACTCGCCCACGGGAGACGGGCAGGCAGGGCGCAGTGCATATCTGGCTGTGTCCACTCACCCACGGCAGGCGGTCAGGCAGGGCGCAGTGCGGATCTGGCTGTGTCCACTCACCCACGGCAGACGGTCAGGCAGGGCGCAGTGCGGATCTGGCTGTGTCCACTCGCCCACGGCAGATCGGCAGGCAGGGCGCAGTGCGGATCTGGCTGTGTCCACCCGCCCACGGGAGACGGGCAGGCAGGGCGCAGTGCGGATCTGTCTGTGTCCACTCACCCACGGGAGATGTGCAGGCAGGGCGTAGTGCGGATCTGGCTGTGTCCACTCACCCACGGGAGATGGGCAGGCAGGGCGCAGTGCGGATCTGGCTGTGTCCACTCTCCCACGGCAGACGGTCAGGCAGGGCGTAGTGCGGATCTGGCTGTGTCCACTCACCCACGGAAGACGGGCAGGCAGAGCGCAGTGCAGATCTGGCTGTGTCCACTCACCCACGGGAGACGGGTAGGCAGGGCCCAGTGCGGATCCGGCTGTGTCCACTCACCCACAGGAGATGGGCAGAGACGGTGCTGTGTGGATCTGGCTATGTCCACTGACCCACGGCAGACGGGCAGGCAGGGCGCAGTACGGATCTGGCTGTGTCCACTCACCCACGGCAGGCGGTCAGGCAGGGCGCAGTGCGGATCTGGCTGTGTCCACTCACCCACGGCAGGCGGTCAGGCAGGGCGTAGTGCAGATCTGGCTGTGTCCACTCACCCACGGCAGACGGGCAGGCAGGGCGCAGTGCGGATCCGGCTGTGTCCACTCACCCACGGGAGATGGGCAGAGACGGTGCTGTGTGGATCTGGCTATGTCCACTGACCCACGGCAGACGGGCAGGCAGGGTGCAGTACGGATCTGACTGTGTCCACTCACCCACGGCAGGCGGTCAGGCAGGGTGCAGTGCGGATCTGGCTGTGTCCACTCCCCCACGGGAGACGGGCAGGCAGGGCACAGTGCGGATCTTGCTGTGTCCACTCACCCACGGGAGACGGGCAGGCAGGGCGCAGTGCGGATCTGGCTGTGTCCACTCACCCACGGGAGACGGGCAGGCAGGGCGCAGTGCGATTTTGGCTGTGTCCACTCTCCCACGGGAGACGGGCAGGCAGGGTGCAGTGCGTATCTGGCTGTGTCCACTCGCCCATGGGAGACGGGCAGGCATGGCGCAGTGTGGATCTGGCTGTGTACACTCACCCACGGGAGACGGGCAGGCAGGGCGCAGTGCGGATCTGGCTGTGTCCACTCACCCACGGGAGACGGGCAGGCAGGGCGTAGTGCGGATCCGGCTGTGTCCACTCACCCACGGGAGATGGGCAGAGACGGTGCTGTGTGGATCTGGCTATGTCCACTGACCCACGGCAGGCGGTCAGGCAGGGCGTAGTGCGGATCTGGCTGTGTCCACTGACCCACGGCAGACGGGAAGGCAGGGCGCAGTGTGGATCTGGCTGTGTCCTCTCACCCACGGCAGACGGTCAGGCAGGGCGCAGTGCGGATCTGGCTGTGTCCACTCACCCACAGCAGACGGGCAGGCAGGGCGCAGTGCGGATATGGCTGTGTCCACTCTCCCACGGGAGACGGGCAGGCAGGGCGCAGTGCGGATCTGGCTGTGTCTACTCACCCACGGCAGGCGGTCAGGCAGGGCGCAGTGCGGATATGGCTGTGTCCACTCACCCACGGCTGTCGGTCAGGCAGGGCGCAGTGCGGATCTGGCTGTGTCCACTCACCCACGGCAGGCGGTCAGGCAGGGCGCAGTGTGGATCCGGCTGTGTCCACGCACCCACAGCAGGCGGTCAGCCAGGGCGCAGTGCGGATCTGGCTGTGTCCACTCACCCACGGCAGGTGGTCAGGCAGGGCGTAGTGCGGATCTAGCTGTGTCCACTCACCCACGGCAGACGGGCAGGCAGGGCGCAGTGTGGATCTGGCTGTGTCCACTCACCCACGGCAGACGGTCAGGCAGGGCGCAGTGCGGATCATGCTGTGTCCACTCACCCACGGCAGACGGGTAGGCAGGGCGCAGTGCGGATCTGGCTGTGTCCACTCGCCCACTGGAGACGGGCAGGCAGGGCGCAGTGTGGATCTGGCTGTGTCCACTCACCCACGGCAGGCGTCAGGCAGGGCGCAGTGCGGATCTGGCTATGTCCACTCACCCACGGCAGACGGTCAGGCAGGGCGCAGTTCGGATCTGGCTGTGTCCACTCACCAACGGCAGGCGGTCAGGCAGTGCGCAGTGTGGATCTGGCTGTTTCCACGCACCCACAGCAGGCGGTCAGCCAGGGCGCAGTGCGGATCTGGCTGTGTCCACAGACCCACGGCAGACGGGCAGGCAGGGCGAAGTACGGATCTAGCTGTGTCCACTCACCCATGGCAGGCAGTCAGGCAGGGCGCAGTGCGGATCTGGCTGTGTCCACTCACCCACGGCAGGCGGTCAGGCAGGGCGTAGTGCGGATCTGGCTGTGTCCACTCACCCACGGCAGACGGGCAGGCAGGGCACAGTGTGGATCTGGCTGTGTCCACTCACCAACGGCAGATGGTCAGGCAGGGCGCAGTGCGGATCTGGCTGTGTACACTCACCCACGGCAGACGGGTAGGCAGGGCGCAGTGCGGATCTGGCTGTGTCCTCTCGCCCACAGGAGACGGGCAGGCAGGGCGCAGTGCGGATCTGGCTGTGTCCACTCACCCACGGCAGGCAGTCAGGCAGGGCGCAGTGCGGATCTGGCTGTGTCCACTGACCCATGGCAGACGGGCAGGCAGGGCGCAGTACGGAGCTGGCTGAGTCCACTCACCAACGGCAGGCGGTCAGGCAGGTTGCAGTGTGGATCTGGCTGTGTCCACTCACCCACGGGAGACGGGCAGGCAGGGCGCAGTGCGGATCTGGCTGTGTCCACTCACCAACGGGAGACGGGCAGGCAGGGCACAGTGCGGATCTGGCTGTGTCCACTCACCCACGGGAGACGGGCAGGCAGGGCGCAGTGCGGATCTGGCTGTGTCCACTCGCCCACGGGAGACGGGCAGGCAGGGCGCAGTGCGGATCTGGCTGTGTCCACTCGCCCACGGGAGATGGGCAGGCAGGGCGCAGTGCGGATCTGGCTGTGTCCACTCGCCCACGGGAGACGGGCAGACAGAGCGCAGTGCGGATCTGGCTGTGTCCACTCGCCCACGGGAGACGGGCAGGCAGGGCGCAGTGCGGATCCGGCTGTGTCCACTCACCCACGGGAGATGGGCAGAGACGGTGCTGTGTGGATCTGGCTATGTCCACTGACCCACGGCAGACGGGAAGGCAGGGTGCAATAAGGATCTGGCTGTGTCCACTCACTCACGGCAGGCGGTCAGGCAGGGCGCAGTACGGATCTGGCTGTGTCCACTCACCCAAGGCAGACGGGCAGGCAGGGCACAGTACGGATCTGGCTGTGTCCACTCACCCACGGCAGGCGGTCAGGCAGGGTGCAGTGCGGATCTGGCTGTGTCCACTCACCCACGGGAGACGGGCAATCAGGGCGCAGTGCGGATCTGGCTGTGTCCACTCACCCACGGGAGAAGGGCAGGCAGGGCGCAGTGCAGATCTGGCTGTGTCCACTCACCCACGGGAGACGGGCAGGCAGGGCGCAGTGCGGATTTGGCTGTGTCCACTCACCCACGGGAGACGGGCAGGCAGGGCGCAGTGCGTATCTGGCTGTGTCCACTCGCCCACGGGAGACGGGCAGGCAGGGCGCAGTGCGGATCTGGCCGTGTCCACTCACCCACGGGGACCGGCAGGCATGGCGCAGTGCGGATCTGGCTGTGTCCACTCACCCACGGGAGACGGGCAGGCAGGGCGCAGTGCGGATCCGGCTGTGTCCACTCACCCACGGGAGATCGGCAGAGACGGTGCTGTGTGGATCTGGCTATGTCCACTGACCCACGGCAGACGTGCAGGCAGGGCGTAGTACGGATCTGGCTGTGTCCACTCACCCACGGCAGGCGGTCCGGCAGGGCGCAGTGCGGATCTGGCCGTGTCCACTCACCCACGGCAGGCGGTCAGGCAGGGCATAGTGCGGATCTGGCTGTGTCCACTCACCCACGGAAGGTGGTCAGGCAGGGCGCAGTGCGGATCTGGCTGTGTCCACGCACCCACTGCAGGCGGTCAGCCAGGGCGCAGTGCGATCTGGCTGTGTCCACTCACCCACGGCAGGCGGTCAGGCAGGGCGTAGTGCGGATCTGGCTGTGTCCACTCACCCACAGCAGACTGTCAGGCAGGGCGCAGTGCGGATCTGGCTGTGTCCACACACCCACGTGAGACGGGCAGGCAGGGCGCAGTGCGGATCTGGCTGTGTCCACTCACCCACGGCAGACGGGCAGGCAGGGCGCAGTGCGGATCTGGCTGTGTCCACTCACCCACGGCAGACGGTCAGGCAGGGCACAGTGCGGATCTGGCTGTGTCCACTCACCCACGGCAGACGGGCAGGCAGGGCGCAGTGCGGATCTGGCTGTGTCCACTCGCCCACGGGAGACGGGCAGGCAGGGTGCAGTACAGATCGGGCTGTGTCTACTCACCCACGGCAGGCGGTCAGGGAGGGCGCAGTGCGGATCTGGCTGTGTCCAATCACCCACGGCAGACGGTCAGGCAGGGCGCAGTGCGGATCTGGCTGTGTCCACTCGCCGACGGCAGACGGGCAGGCAGGGCGCAGTGCGGATCTGGCTGTGTCCACTCACCCACGGGAGATGGGCAGAGACGGTGCTGTGTGGATCTGGCCATGTCCACTGACCAACGGAAGACGGGCAGGCAGGGCGCAGTACGGATCTGGCTGTGTCCACTCACTCACGGCAGGCGGTCAGGCAGGGCGCAGTGCGGATCTGGCTGTGTCCACTCACCCACGGCAGGCGGTAAGGCAGGGCGTAGTGCGGATCTGGCTGTGTCCACTCGCCCACGGCAGACGGGCAGGCAGGGCGCAGTGCGGATCTGGCTGTGTCCACTCCCCCACGGCAGATGGTCAGGCAGGGCGCAGTGCGGATCTGGCTGTGTCCACTCACCCACGGCAGACGGGCAGGCAGGGAGCAGTGCGGATCTGGCTGTGTCCCCTCACCCACGGGAGACGGGCAGGAAAGGCGCAGTGTGGATCTGGCTGTGTCCACACACCCACGGGAGACGGGCAGAGAGGGTGCTGTGTGGATATGGCTATGTCCACTGAACCACGGCAGGCGGTCAGGCAGGGCGCAGTGCGGATCTGGCTGTGTCCACGCACCCACAGCAGGCGGTCAGCCAGGGTGCAGTGCGGATCTGGCTGTGTCCACTCACCCACGGCAGGCGGTCAGGCAGGGCCAGTACGGATATGGATGTGTCCACTCGCCCACTGGAGACGGGCAGGCAGGGCGCAGTGCGGATCTTGCTGTGTCCACTCACTGACGGGAGACGATCAGGCAAGGCGCAGTGCGGATCTGGCTGTGTCGATCACCCACGGGAGACGGGCAGGCAGGGCGCAGTGCGGATCTGGCTGTGTCCACTCACCCACTGGAGACGGGCAGGCAGGGCGCAGTGCGGATCTGGCTGTGTCCACTCACCCACGGGAGACGGGCAGGCAGGACGCAGTGCGGATCTGGCTGTGTCCACTCACCCACGGGAGACGGGCAGGCAGGGCGCAGTGCGGATCTGGCTGTGTCCACTCACCCACGGGAGACGGGCAGGCAGGGCGCAGTGCGGATCTGGCTGTGTCCCCTCACCCAGGGGAGACTGGCAGGCAAGGCACAGTGTGGATCTGGCTGTGTCCACTCACGCACGGGAGATGGGCAGAGAGGGTGCTGTGTGGATATGGCTATGTCCACTGACCCACGGCAGACGGGCAGGCAGGGCGCAATGCGGATCTGGCTGTGTCCACTCACCCACGGCAGACTGGCAGGCAGGGCGCAGTGTGGATCTGGCTGTGTCCACTCACCCACGGGAGATGGGCAGGCAGGGCGCAGTGCAGATCTGGCTGTGTCCACTCACCCACGGGAGACGGGCAGGCAGGGCGCAGTGCGGATCCGGCTGTGTCCACTCACCCACGGGAGATGGGCAGAGACGGTGCTGTGAGGATCTGGCTATGTCCACTGACCCACGGCAGGCGGTCAGGCAGGGCGTAGTGCGGATCTGGCTGTGTCCACTAACCCACGGCAGACGGGAAGGCAGGGCGCAGTGTGTATCTGGCTGTGTCCTCTCACCCACGGCAGACGGTCAGGCAGGGCGCAGTGCGGATCTGGCTGTGTCCACTCACCCACAGCAGACGGGCAGGCAGGGCGCAGTGCGGATATGGCTGTGTCCACTCGCCCACGGGAGACGGGCAGGCAGGGCGCAGTGCGGATCTGGCTGTGTCTACTCACCCACGGCAGTCGGTCAGGTAGGGCGCAGTGCGGATCTGGCTGTGTCCACTCACCCACGGCTGACGGTCAGGCAGGGCGCAGTGCGGATCTGGCTGTGTCCACTCACCCACGGCAGGCGGTCAGGCAGGGCGCAGTGTGGATCCGGCTGTGTCCACGCACCCACAGCAGGCGGTCAGCCAGGGCGCAGTGCGGATCTGGCTGTGTCCACTCACCCACGGGAGACGGGCAGGCAGGGCGCAGTGCGGATCTGGCTGTGTTCACTCACTGACGGGAGACTGGCAGGCAAGGCGCAGTGCGGATCTGGCTGTGTCCACTCATTCACGGGAGACGGGCAGGCAGGGCGCAGTGCGGATCTGGCTGTGTCCACTCACAGACGGCAGGCGGTCAGGCAGGGCGCAATGCGGATCTGGCTGTGTCCACTCGCCCACGGGAGACGGGCAGGCAGGGCGCAGTGCATATCTGGCTGTGTCCACTCACCCACGGCAGGCGGTCAGGCAGGGCGCAGTGCGGATCTGGCTGTGTCCACTCACCCACGGCAGACGGTCAGGCAGGGCGCAGTGCGGATCTGGCTGTGTCCACTCGCCCACGGCAGATCGGCAGGCAGGGCGCAGTGCGGATCTGGCTGTGTCCACCCGCCCACGGGAGACGGGCAGGCAGGGCGCAGTGCGGATCTGTCTGTGTCCACTCACCCACGGGAGATGTGCAGGCAGGGCGTAGTGCGGATCTGGCTGTGTCCACTCACCCACGGGAGATGGGCAGGCAGGGCGCAGTGCGGATCTGGCTGTGTCCACTCTCCCACGGCAGACGGTCAGGCAGGGCGTAGAGCGGATCTGGCTGTGTCCACTCACCCACGGAAGACGGGCAGGCAGAGCGCAGTGCAGATCTGGCTGTGTCCACTCACCCACGGGAGACGGGTAGGCAGGGCCCAGTGCGGATCCGGCTGTGTCCACTCACCCACAGGAGATGGGCAGAGACGGTGCTGTGTGGATCTGGCTATGTCCACTGACCCACGGCAGACGGGCAGGCAGGGCGCAGTACGGATCTGGCTGTGTCCACTCACCCACGGCAGGCGGTCAGGCAGGGCGCAGTGCGGATCTGGCTGTGTCCACTCACCCACGGCAGGCGGTCAGGCAGGGCGTAGTGCAGATCTGGCTGTGTCCACTCACCCACGGCAGACGGGCAGGCAGGGCGCAGTGCGGATCCGGCTGTGTCCACTCACCCACGGGAGATGGGCAGAGACGGTGCTGTGTGGATCTGGCTATGTCCACTGACCCACGGCAGACGGGCAGGCAGGGTGCAGTACGGATCTGACTGTGTCCACTCACCCACGGCAGGCGGTCAGGCAGGGTGCAGTGCGGATCTGGCTGTGTCCACTCCCCCACGGGAGACGGGCAGGCAGGGCACAGTGCGGATCTTGCTGTGTCCACTCACCCACGGGAGACGGGCAGGCAGGGCGCAGTGCGGATCTGGCTGTGTCCACTCACCCACGGGAGACGGGCAGGCAGGGCGCAGTGCGATTTTGGCTGTGTCCACTCTCCCACGGGAGACGGGCAGGCAGGGTGCAGTGCGTATCTGGCTGTGTCCACTCGCCCATGGGAGACGGGCAGGCATGGCGCAGTGTGGATCTGGCTGTGTACACTCACCCACGGGAGACGGGCAGGCAGGGCGCAGTGCGGATCTGGCTGTGTCCACTCACCCACGGGAGACGGGCAGGCAGGGCGTAGTGCGGATCCGGCTGTGTCCACTCACCCACGGGAGATGGGCAGAGACGGTGCTGTGTGGATCTGGCTATGTCCACTGACCCACGGCAGGCGGTCAGGCAGGGCGTAGTGCGGATCTGGCTGTGTCCACTGACCCACGGCAGACGGGAAGGCAGGGCGCAGTGTGGATCTGGCTGTGTCCTCTCACCCACGGCAGACGGTCAGGCAGGGCGCAGTGCGGATCTGGCTGTGTCCACTCACCCACAGCAGACGGGCAGGCAGGGCGCAGTGCGGATATGGCTGTGTCCACTCTCCCACGGGAGACGGGCAGGCAGGGCGCAGTGCGGATCTGGCTGTGTCTACTCACCCACGGCAGGCGGTCAGGCAGGGCGCAGTGCGGATATGGCTGTGTCCACTCACCCACGGCTGTCGGTCAGGCAGGGCGCAGTGCGGATCTGGCTGTGTCCACTCACCCACGGCAGGCGGTCAGGCAGGGCGCAGTGTGGATCCGGCTGTGTCCACGCACCCCCAGCAGGCGGTCAGCCAGGGCGCAGTGCGGATCTGGCTGTGTCCACTCACCCACGGCAGGTGGTCAGGCAGGGCGTAGTGCGGATCTGGCTGTGTCCACTCACCCACGGCAGACGGGCAGGCAGGGCGCAGTGTGGATCTGGCTGTGTCCACTCACCCACGGCAGACGGTCAGGCAGGGCGCAGTGCGGATCATGCTGTGTCCACTCACCCACGGCAGACGGGTAGGCAGGGCGCAGTGCGGATCTGGCTGTGTCCACTCGCCCACTGGAGACGGGCAGGCAGGGCGCAGTGTGGATCTGGCTGTGTCCACTCACCCACGGCAGGAGTCAGGCAGGGCGCAGTGCGGATCTGGCTGTGTCCACTCACCCACGGCAGACGGTCAGGCAGGGCGCAGTTCGGATCTGGCTGTGTCCACTCACCAACGGCAGGCGGTCAGGCAGTGCGCAGTGTGGATCTGGCTGTTTCCACGCACCCACAGCAGGCGGTCAGCCAGGGCGCAGTGCGGATCTGGCTGTGTCCACTGACCCACGGCAGACGGGCAGGCAGGGCGAAGTACGGATCTAGCTGTGTCCACTCACCCATGGCAGGCAGTCAGGCAGGGCGCAGTGCGGATCTGGCTGTGTCCACTCACCCACGGCAGGCGGTCAGGCAGGGCGTAGTGCGGATCTGGCTGTGTCCACTCACCCACGGCAGACGGGCAGGCAGGGCACAGTGTGGATCTGGCTGTGTCCACTCACCAACGGCAGATGGTCAGGCAGGGCGCAGTGCGGATCTGGCTGTGTACACTCACCCACGGCAGACGGGTAGGCAGGGCGCAGTGCGGATCTGGCTGTGTCCTCTCGCCCACAGGAGACGGGCAGGCAGGGCGCAGTGCGGATCTGGCTGTGTCCACTCACCCACGGCAGGCAGTCAGGCAGGGCGCAGTGCGGATCTGGCTGTGTCCACTGACCCATGGCAGACGGGCAGGCAGGGCGCAGTACGGAGCTGGCTGAGTCCACTCACCAACGGCAGGCGGTCAGGCAGGTTGCAGTGTGGATCTGGCTGTGTCCACTCACCCACGGGAGACGGGCAGGCAGGGCGCAGTGCGGATCTGGCTGTGTCCACTCACCAACGGGAGACGGGCAGGCAGGGCACAGTGCGGATCTGGCTGTGTCCACTCACCCACGGGAGACGGGCAGGCAGGGCGCAGTGCGGATCTGGCTGTGTCCACTCGCCCACGGGAGACGGGCAGGCAGGGCGCAGTGCGGATCTGGCTGTGTCCACTCGCCCACGGGAGATGGGCAGGCAGGGCGCAGTGTGGATCTGGCTGTGTCCACTCGCCCAATGGAGACGGGCAGACAGAGCGCAGTGCGGATCTGGCTGTGTCCACTCGCCCACGGGAGACGGGCAGGCAGGGCGCAGTGCGGATCCGGCTGTGTCCACTCACCCACGGGAGATGGGCAGAGACGGTGCTGTGTGGATCTGGCTATGTCCACTGACCCACGGCAGACGGGAAGGCAGGGCGCAATAAGGATCTGGCTGTGTCCACTCACTCACGGCAGGCGGTCAGGCAGGGCGCAGTACGGATCTGGCTGTGTCCACTCACCCAAGGCAGACGGGCAGGCAGGGCACAGTACGGATCTGGCTGTGTCCACTCACCCACGGCAGGCGGTCAGGCAGGGTGCAGTGCGGATCTGGCTGTGTCCACTCACCCACGGGAGACGGGCAATCAGGGCGCAGTGCGGATCTGGCTGTGTCCACTCACCCACGGGAGAAGGGCAGGCAGGGCGCAGTGCAGATCTGGCTGTGTCCACTCACCCACGGGAGACGGGCAGGCAGGGCGCAGTGCGGATTTGGCTGTGTCCACTCACCCACGGGAGACGGGCAGGCAGGGCGCAGTGCGTATCTGGCTGTGTCCACTCGCCCACGGGAGACGGGCAGGCAGGGCGCAGTGCGGATCTGGCCGTGTCCACTCACCCACGGGAGACCGGCAGGCATGGCGCAGTGCGGATCTGGCTGTGTCCACTCACCCACGGGAGACGGGCAGGCAGGGCGCAGTGCGGATCCGGCTGTGTCCACTCACCCACGGGAGATCGGCAGAGACGGTGCTGTGTGGATCTGGCTATGTCCACTGACCCACGGCAGACGTGCAGGCAGGGCGTAGTACGGATCTGGCTGTGTCCACTCACCCACGGCAGGCGGTCCGGCAGGGCGCAGTGCGGATCTGGCCGTGTCCACTCACCCACGGCAGGCGGTCAGGCAGGGCATAGTGCGGATCTGGCTGTGTCCACTCACCCACGGAAGGTGGTCAGGCAGGGCGCAGTGCGGATCTGGCTGTGTCCACGCACCCACTGCAGGCGGTCAGCCAGGGCGCAGTGCGATCTGGCTGTGTCCACTCACCCACGGCAGGCGGTCAGGCAGGGCGTAGTGCGGATCTGGCTGTGTCCACTCACCCACAGCAGACTGTCAGGCAGGGCGCAGTGCGGATCTGGCTGTGTCCACACACCCACGTGAGACGGGCAGGCAGGGCGCAGTGCGGATCTGGCTGTGTCCACTCACCCACGGCAGACGGGCAGGCAGGGCGCAGTGCGGATCTGGCTGTGTCCACTCACCCACGGCAGACGGTCAGGCAGGGCACAGTGCGGATCTGGCTGTGTCCACTCACCCACGGCAGACGGGCAGGCAGGGCGCAGTGCGGATCTGGCTGTGTCCACTCGCCCACGGGAGACGGGCAGGCAGGGTGCAGTACAGATCGGGCTGTGTCTACTCACCCACGGCAGGCGGTCAGGGAGGGCGCAGTGCGGATCTGGCTGTGTCCAATCACCCACGGCAGACGGTCAGGCAGGGCGCAGTGCGGATCTGGCTGTGTCCACTCGCCGACGGCAGACGGGCAGGCAGGGCGCAGTGCGGATCTGGCTGTGTCCACTCACCCACGGGAGATGGGCAGAGACGGTGCTGTGTGGATCTGGCCATGTCCACTGACCAACGGAAGACGGGCAGGCAGGGCGCAGTACGGATCTGGCTGTGTCCACTCACTCACGGCAGGCGGTCAGGCAGGGCGCAGTGCGGATCTGGCTGTGTCCACTCACCCACGGCAGGCGGTAAGGCAGGGCGTAGTGCGGATCTGGCTGTGTCCACTCGCCCACGGCAGACGGGCAGGCAGGGCGCAGTGCGGATCTGGCTGTGTCCACTCCCCCACGGCAGATGGTCAGGCAGGGCGCAGTGCGGATCTGGCTGTGTCCACTCACCCACGGCAGACGGGCAGGCAGGGAGCAGTGCGGATCTGGCTGTGTCCCCTCACCCACGGGAGACGGGCAGGAAAGGCGCAGTGTGGATCTGGCTGTGTCCACACACCCACGGGAGACGGGCAGAGAGGGTGCTGTGTGGATATGGCTATGTCCACTGACCCACGGCAGGCGGTCAGGCAGGGCGCAGTGCGGATCTGGCTGTGTCCACGCACCCACAGCAGGCGGTCAGCCAGGGTGCAGTGCGGATCTGGCTGTGTCCACTCACCCACGGCAGGCGGTCAGGCAGGGCCAGTACGGATATGGATGTGTCCACTCGCCCACTGGAGACGGGCAGGCAGGGCGCAGTGCGGATCTTGCTGTGTCCACTCACTGACGGGAAACGAGCAGGCAAGGCGCAGTGCGGATCTGGCTGTGTCGATCACCCACGGGAGACGGGCAGGCAGGGCGCAGTGCGGATCTGGCTGTGTCCACTCACCCACTGGAGACGGGCAGGCAGGGCGCAGTGCGGATCTGGCTGTGTCCACTCACCCACGGGAGACGGGCAGGCAGGACGCAGTGCGGATCTGGCTGTGTCCACTCACCCACGGGAGACGGGCAGGCAGGGCGCAGTGCGGATCTGGCTGTGTCCACTCACCCACGGGAGACGGGCAGGCAGGGCGCAGTGCGGATCTGGCTGTGTCCCCTCACCCAGGGGAGACTGGCAGGCAAGGCACAGTGTGGATCTGGCTGTGTCCACTCACGCACGGGAGATGGGCAGAGAGGGTGCTGTGTGGATATGGCTATGTCCACTGACCCACGGCAGACGGGCAGGCAGGGCGCAGTGCGGATCTGGCTGTGTCCACTCACCCACGGCAGACTGGCAGGCAGGGCGCAGTGTGGATCTGGCTGTGTCCACTCACCCACGGCAGACGGTCAGGCAGGGCGCAGTGCAGATCTGGCTGTGTACACTCGCCCACGGCAGACGGGCAGGCAGGGCGCAGTGCGGATCTGGCTGTGTCCAATCACCCACGGCAGACGGTCAGGCAGGGCGCAGTGTGGATCTGGCTGTGTCCACTCGCCCACGGCAGACGGGCAAGCAGGGCGCAGTGCGGATCTGGCTGTGTCCACTCACCCACGGGAGACGGGCAGGCAGGGCGTAGTGCGGATCTGGCTGTGTCCACTCACCCACGGGAGACGGGCAGGCAGGGCGCAGTGCGGATCCGGCTGTGTCCACTCACCCACGGGAGATGGGCAGAGATGGTGATGTGTGGATCTGGCTATGTCCACTGACCCACGGCAGATGGGCAGGCAGGGCGCAGTACGGATCTGGCTGTGTCCACTCGCCCACGGCAGACGGGCAGGCAGGGCGCAGTGCGGATCTGGCTGTGTCCACTCGCCCACGGGAGACGGGCAGGCAGGGCGCAGTGCGGTTCTGGCTGTGTACACTCGCCCACGGCAGGCGGTCAGGCAGGGCGCAGTGCGGATCTGGCTGTGTCCACTCACCCACGGCAGACGGTCAGGCAGGGCGCAGTGCGGATCTGGCTGTGTCCATTCACCCACGGCAGGCGGTCAGGCAGGGCGCAGTGCGGATCTGGCTGTGTCCACGCACCCACGGCAGGCGGTCAGGCAGGGCGCAGTGCGGATCTGGCTGTGTCCACTCACCCACGGGAGACAGGCAGGCAGGGCGCAGTGCGGATCTGGCTGTGTCCACTCACCCACGGCAGACGGGCAGGCAGGGCGCAGTGTGGATCTGGCTGTGTCCACTCACCCACGGCAGACGGTCAGCCAGGGCGCAGTGCGGATCTGGCTGTGTCCACTCACCCACGGCAGACGGGAAGGCAGGGCGCAGTGCGGATCTGGCTGTGTCCACTCGCCCTCGGGAGACGGGCAGGCAGGGCGCAGTACAGATCGGGCTGTGTCCACTAACCCACGGCAGGCGGTCAGGGAGGGCGCAGTGCGGATCTGGCTGTGTCCAATCACCCACGGCAGACGGTCAGGCAGGGCGCAGTGCGGATCTGGCTGTGTCCACTCGCCCACGGCAGACGGGCAGGCAGGGCGCAGTGCGGATCTGGCTGTGTCCACTCACCCACGGGAGATGGGCAGAGACGGTGCTGTGTGGATCTGGCCATGTCCACTGACCCACGGAAGACGGGTAGGCAGGGTGCAGTACGGATCTGGCTGTGTCCACTCGCCCACGGCAGACGGGCAGGCAGGGCCCAGTGCGGATCTGGCTGTGTCCACTCCCCCACGGCAGATGGTCAGGCAGGGCGCAGTGCGGATCTGGCTGTGTCCACTCACCCACGGCAGACGGGCAGGCAGGGAGCAGTGCGGATCTGGCTGTGTCCACGCACCCACGGGAGACGGGCAGGCAGGGCGCAGTGCGAATCTGGCTGTGTCCACTCACCCACGGGAGATGGGCAGGCAGGGCGCAGTGCGGATCTGGCTGTGTCCACTCACTGACGGGAGACGGGCATGCAAGGCGCAGTGCGGATCTGGCTGTGTCCACTCACCCACGGGGGACGGGCAGGCAGGGCGCAGTGCGGATCTGGCTGTGTCCACTCACCCACGGGAGACGGGCAGGCAGGGAGCAGTGTGGATCTGGCTGTGTCCACTCACCCACGGGAGACGGGCAGAGAGGGTGCTGTGTGGATATGGCTATGTCCACTGACCCACGGCATACGGGCAGGCAGGGTGCAGTGCGGATCTGGCTGTGTCCACTCGCCCACGGCAGACGGGCAGGCAAGGCGCAGTGCGGATCTGGCTGTGTCCACTCACCCACGGGAGACGGGCACGTAGGGCGCAGTGCGGATCTGGCTGTGTCCACTCACTGACGGGAGACGGGCAGGCAAGGCGCAGTGCGGATCTGGCTGTGTCCACTCATTCACGGGAGACGGGCAGGCAGGGCGCAGTGCGGATCTGGCTGTGTCCACTCACAGACGGCAGGCGGTCGGGCAGGGCGCAGTGCGGATCTGGCTGTGTCCACTCGCCCACGGGAGACGGGCAGGCAGGGCGCAGTGCATATCTGGCTGTGTCCACTCACCCACGGCAGGCGGTCAGGCAGGGCGCAGTGCGGATCTGGCTGTGTCCACTCACCCACGGCAGACGGTCAGGCAGGGCGCAGTGCGGATCTGGCTGTGTCCACTGGCCCACGGCAGATGGGCAGGCAGGGCGCAGTGCGGATCTGGCTGTGTCCACTCGCCCACGGGTGTCGGGCAGGCAGGGCGCAGTGCGGATCTGTCTGTGTCCACTCACCCACGGGAGATGGGCAGGCAGGGCGCAGTGCGGATCTGGCTGTGTCCACTCGCCCACGGGAGACGGGCAGGCAGGGCGCAGTGCGGATCTGTCTGTGTCCACTCACCCACTGGAGATGGGCAGGCAGGGCGCAGTGCGGATCTGGCTGTGTCCACTCGCCCACGGCGGATTGGCAGGCAGGCCGCAGTGCGGATCTGGCTGTGTCCACTCACTGACGGGAGACGAGCAGGCAAGGCGCAGTGCGGATCTGTCTGTGTCCACTCACCCACGGGAGACGGGCAGGCAGGGCGCAGTGCGGATCTGGCTGTGTCCACTCACCCACGGGAGACGGGCAGGCAGGGCGCAGTGCGGATCTGGCTGTGTCCACTCGCCCACGGCAGGCGGTCAGGCAGGGCGCAGTGCGATTCTGGCTGTGTCCACTCACCCACGGCAGACGGTCAGGCAGGGCGCAGTGCGGATCTGGCTGTGTCCACTCACCCACGGCAGGCGCTTAGGCAGGGCGCAGTGCGGATCTGGCTGTGTCCACGCACCCACAGCAGGCGGTCAGGCAGGGCGCAGTGCGGATCTGGCTGTGTCCACTCACCCACGGCAGACGGTCAGGCAGGGCGCAGTGCGGATCTGGCTGTGTCCACTCACCCACGGCAGACGGGCAGGCAGGGCGCAGTGTGGATCTGGCTGTGTCCACTCACCCACGGCAGACGGGCAGGCAGGGCGCAGTGTGGATCTGGCTCTGTCCACTTACCCACGGCAGACGGTCAGGCAGGGCGCAGTGCGGATCTGGCTGTGTCCACTCGCCCACGGCAGACGGGCAGGCAGGGCGCAGTGCGGATCTGGCTGTGTCCACTCACCCACGGGAGATGGGCAGAGACGGTGCTGTGTGGATCTGGCCATGTCCACTGACCCACGGAAGACGGGCAGGCAGGGCGCAGTACGGATCTGGCTGTGTCCACTCACTCACGGCAGGCGGTCAGGCAGGGCGCAGTGCGGATCTGGCTGTGTCCACTCACCCACGGCAGGCGGTCAGGCAGGGCGTAGTGCGGATCTGGCTGTGTCCACTCACCCACGGGAGACGGGCAGGCAGGGCGCACTGCGAATCTGGCTGTGTCCGTTCACCCAGGGGAGACGGGCAGGCAATGCGCAGTGCGGATCTGGCTGTGTCCACTCACCCACGGCAGGCAGTCAGGCAGGGCGCAGTGCGAATCTGGCTGTGTCCACTCACCCACGGCAGACAGTCAGGCAGGGCGCAGTGCGGATCTGGCTGTGTCCACTTGCCCACGGCGGACGGGCAGGCAGGGCGCAGTGCGGATCTGGCTGTGTCCCCTCACCCACGGGAGACGGGCAGGCAAGGCGCAGTGTGGATCTGGCTGTGTCCACACACCCACGGGATACGGGCAGAGAGGGTGCTGTGTGGATATGGCTATGTCCACTGACCCACGGCAGACGGTCAGGCAGGGCGCAGTGCGGATCTGGCTGTGTCCACTCATCAACGGCAGACAGTCAGACAGGGTGCAGTGCGGATCTGGCTGTGTCCACTCACCCTCGGGAGACGGGCAGGCAGGGCGCAGTTCGGATCTGGCTGTGTCCACTCACCCACGGGAGACGGGCAGGCAGGGCACAGTGCGGAACTGGATGTGTTCATCACCCATGGCAGACGGGCAGGCAGGGCGCAGGGCGGATCTGGCTGTGTCCACTCGCCCACGGGAGACGTGCAGGCAGGGCGCAGTGCGGATCTGGCTGTGTCCACTCACCCACGGGAGACGGGCAGGCAGGGCGCAGTGCGGATCTGGCTGTGTCCACTCACTGACGGGAGACGGGCATGCAAGGCGCAGTGCGGATCTGGCTGTGTCCACTCACCCACGGGACATGGGCAGGCAGGGCGCAGTGCGGATCTGGCTGTGTCCCCTCACACACGGCAGGCGGTCAGACAGGGTGCAGTGCAGATCTGGCTGTGTCCACTCACCGACGGCAGACGGTCAGACAGGGTGCAGTGCGGATCTGGCTGTGTCCACTCACCCACGGGAGACGGGCAGGCAGGGCGCAGTGTGGATCTGGCTGTGTCCACTCACCCACGGGAGACGGGCAGAGAGGGTGCTGTGTGGATATGGCTATGTCCACTGACCCACGGCAGACGGGCAGGCAGGGCGCAGTGCGGATCTGGCTGTGTCCACTCGCCCACGGCAGACGGGCAGGCAAGGCGCAGTGCGGATCTGGCTGTGTCCACTCACCCACGGGAGAAGGGCAGGCAAGGCTCAGTGCGGATCTGGCTGTGTCCACTCATTCGCGGGAGACGGGCAGGCAGGTCGCAGTGCAGATCTGGCTGTGTCCACTCACAGACGGCAGGCGGTCAGGCAGTGCGCAGTGCGGATCTGGCTGTGTCCACTCGCCCACGGGAGACGGGCAGGCAGGGCACAGTGCATATCTGGCTGTGTCCACTCACCCACGGCAGGCGGTCAGGCAGGGCGCAGTGCGGATCTGGCTGTGTCCACTCACCCACGGCAGACGGTCAGGCAGGGCGCAGTGCGGATCTGGCTGTGTCCACTCACCCACGAGAGATGGGCAGGCAGTGCGCAGTGCGAATCTGGCTTTGTCCACTCGCCCACGGGAGATGGGCAGGCAGGGCGCAGTGCGGATCTGGCTGTGTCCACTGGCCCACGGCAGATGGGCAGGCAGGGCGCAGTGCGGATCTGGCTGTGTCCACTCGCCCACGGGTGTCGGGCAGGCAGGGCGCAGTGCGGATCTGTCTGTGTCCACTCACCCACGGGAGATGGGCAGGCAGGGCGCAGTGCGGATCTGGCTGTGTCCACTCGCCCACGGGAGACGGGCAGGCAGGGCGCAGTGCGGATCTGTCTGTGTCCACTCACCCACTGGAGATGGGCAGGCAGGGCGCAGTGCGGATCTGGCTGTGTCCACTCGCCCACGGCGGATTGGCAGGCAGGGCGCAGTGCGGATCTGGCTGTGTCCACTCACTGACGGGAGACGAGCAGGCAAGGCGCAGTGCGGATCTGTCTGTGTCCACTCACCCACGGGAGACGGGCAGGCAGGGCGCAGTGCGGATCTGGCTGTGTCCACTCACCCACGGGAGACGGGCAGGCAGGGCGCAGTGCGGATCTGGCTGTGTCCACTCGCCCACGGCAGGCGGTCAGGCAGGGCGCAGTGCGATTCTGGCTGTGTCCACTCACCCACGGCAGACGGTCAGGCAGGGCGCAGTGCGGATCTGGCTGTGTCCACTCACCCACGGCAGGCGCTTAGGCAGGGCGCAGTGCGGATCTGGCTGTGTCCACGCACCCACAGCAGGCGGTCAGGCAGGGCGCAGTGCGGATCTGGCTGTGTCCACTCACCCACGGCAGACGGTCAGGCAGGGCGCAGTGCGGATCTGGCTGTGTCCACTCACCCACGGCAGACGGGCAGGCAGGGCGCAGTGTGGATCTGGCTGTGTCCACTCACCCACGGCAGACGGGCAGGCAGGGCGCAGTGTGGATCTGGCTCTGTCCACTTACCCACGGCAGACGGTCAGGCAGGGCGCAGTGCGGATCTGGCTGTGTCCACTCGCCCACGGCAGACGGGCAGGCAGGGCGCAGTGCGGATCTGGCTGTGTCCACTCACCCACGGGAGATGGGCAGAGACGGTGCTGTGTGGATCTGGCCATGTCCACTGACCCACGGAAGACGGGCAGGCAGGGCGCAGTACGGATCTGGCTGTGTCCACTCACTCACGGCAGGCGGTCAGGCAGGGCGCAGTGCGGATCTGGCTGTGTCCACTCACCCACGGCAGGCGGTCAGGCAGGGCGTAGTGCGGATCTGGCTGTGTCCACTCACCCACGGGAGACGGGCAGGCAGGGCGCACTGCGAATCTGGCTGTGTCCGTTCACCCAGGGGAGACGGGCAGGCAATGCGCAGTGCGGATCTGGCTGTGTCCACTCACCCACGGCAGGCAGTCAGGCAGGGCGCAGTGCGAATCTGGCTGTGTCCACTCACCCACGGCAGACAGTCAGGCAGGGCGCAGTGCGGATCTGGCTGTGTCCACTCACTCACGGGAGACGGGCAGGCAAGGCGCAGTGTGGATCTGGCTGTGTCCCCTCACCCACGGGAGACGGGCAGGCAGGGCACAGTGCGGAACTGGATGTGTTCATCACCCATGGCAGACGGGCAGGCAGGGCGCAGGGCGGATCTGGCTGTGTCCACTCGCCCACGGGAGACGTGCAGGCAGGGCGCAGTGCGGATCTGGCTGTGTCCACTCACCCACGGGAGACGGGCAGGCAGGGCGCAGTGCGGATCTGGCTGTGTCCACTCACTGACGGGAGACGGGCATGCAAGGCGCAGTGCGGATCTGGCTGTGTCCACTCACCCACGGGACATGGGCAGGCAGGGCGCAGTGCGGATCTGGCTGTGTCCCCTCACACACGGCAGGCGGTCAGACAGGGTGCAGTGCAGATCTGGCTGTGTCCACTCACCGACGGCAGACGGTCAGACAGGGTGCAGTGCGGATCTGGCTGTGTCCACTCACCCACGGGAGACGGGCAGGCAGGGCGCAGTGTGGATCTGGCTGTGTCCACTCACCCACGGGAGACGGGCAGAGAGGGTGCTGTGTGGATATGGCTATGTCCACTGACCCACGGCAGACGGGCAGGCAGGGCGCAGTGCGGATCTGGCTGTGTCCACTCGCCCACGGCAGACGGGCAGGCAAGGCGCAGTGCGGATCTGGCTGTGTCCACTCACCCACGGGAGAAGGGCAGGCAAGGCTCAGTGCGGATCTGGCTGTGTCCACTCATTCGCGGGAGACGGGCAGGCAGGTCGCAGTGCAGATCTGGCTGTGTCCACTCACAGACGGCAGGCGGTCAGGCAGTGCGCAGTGCGGATCTGGCTGTGTCCACTCGCCCACGGGAGACGGGCAGGCAGGGCACAGTGCATATCTGGCTGTGTCCACTCACCCACGGCAGGCGGTCAGGCAGGGCGCAGTGCGGATCTGGCTGTGTCCACTCACCCACGGCAGACGGTCAGGCAGGGCGCAGTGCGGATCTGGCTGTGTCCACTCACCCACGAGAGATGGGCAGGCAGTGCGCAGTGCGAATCTGGCTTTGTCCACTCGCCCACGGGAGATGGGCAGGCAGGGCGCAGTGCGGATCTGTCTGTATCCACTCACCCACGGGAGACGGGCAGGCAGGGCGCAGTGCGGATCTGGCTGTGTCCACTCGCCCACGGCGGACGGGCAGGCAGGGCGCAGTGCGGATCTGGCTGTGACCACTCACTGACGGGAGACGAGCAGGCAAGGCGCAGTGCGGATCTGGCTGTGTCCACTCACCCACAGGACACGGGCAGGCAGGGCGCAGTGCAGATCTGGCTGTGTCCACTCACCCACGGCAGTCGGTCAGGCAGGGCGCAGTGCGGATCTGGCTGTGTCCACTCGCCCACGGGAGACGGGCAGGCAGGGCGCAGTGCGGATCTGGCTGTGTCCACTCGCCCACGGGAGACGGGCAGGCAGGGCGCAGTGCGGATCTGGCTGTGTCCACTCGCCCACGGGAGACGGGCAGGCAGGGCGCAGTGCGGATCTGGCTGTGTCCACTCACTGACGGGAGACGGGCAGGCAAGGCGCAGTGCGGATCTGGCTGTGTCCACTCACCCACGGGAGACGGGCAGGCAGGGCGCCGTGCGGATCTGGCTGTGTCCACTCACCCACGGCAGACGGGCAGGCAGGGCGCAGTGCGGATCTGGCTGTGTCCACTCGCCCACGGGAGACGGGAAGGCAGGGCGCAGTACAGATCGGGCTGTGTCCACTAACCCACGGCAGGCGGTCAGGGAGGGCGCAGTGCGGATCTGGCTGTGTCCAATCACCCACGGCAGACGGTCAGGCAGGGCGCAGTGCGGATCTGGCTGTGTCCACTCGCCCTCGGCAGACGGGCAGGCAGGGCGCAGTGCGGATATGGCTGTGTCCACTCACCCACTGGAGATGGGCAGAGACGGTGCTGTGTGGATCTGGCCATGTCCACTGACCCACGGAAGACGGGCAGGCAGGGCGCAGTACGGATCTGGCTGTGTCCACTCACTCACGGCAGGCGGTCAGGCAGGGCGCAGTGCGGATCTGGCTGTGTCCACTCACCCACGGCAGGCGGTCAGGCAGGGGGTAGTGCGGATCTGGCTGTGTCCACTCACCCACGGGAGATGGGCATAGACGGTGCTGTGTGGATCTGGCTATGTCCACTGACCCACGGCAGGCGGTCAGGCAGGGCGTAGTGCGGATCTGGCTGTGTCCACTCACCCACGGCAGACGGGAAGGCAGGGCGCAGTGTGGATCTGGCTGTGTCCTCTCACCCACGGCAGACGGGCAGGCAGGGCGCAGTGCGGATCTGGCTGTGTCCACTCACCCACAGCAGACGGGCAGGCAGAGCGCAGTGCGGATATGGCTGTGTCCACTCGCCCACGGGAGACGGGCAGACAGGGCGCAGTGCGGATCTGGCTGTGTCTACTCACCCACGGCAGGCGGTCAGGCAGGGCGCAGTGCGGATCTAGCTGTGTCCACTCACCCACGGCTGACGGTCAGGCAGGGCGCAGTGCGGATCTGGCTGTTTCCACTCACCCACGGCAGGCGGTCAGGCAGGGCGCAGTGTGGATCCGGCTGTGTCCACGCACCCACAGCAGGCAGTCAGCCAAGGCGCAGTGCGAATCTGGCTGTGTCCACTCACCCACGGCAGGTGGTCAGGCAGGGCGTAGTGCGGATCTGGCTGTGTCCACTCACCCACGGCAGACGGGCAGGCAGGGCGCAGTGTGGATCTGGCTGTGTCCACTCACCCACGGGAGACGGGCAGGCAGGGCGCAGTGTGGATCTGGCTGTGTCCACTCACCCACGGCAGGCGGTCAGGCAGGGTGCAGTGCGTATCTGGCTGTGTCCACTCACCCACGGGAGACGGGCAGGCAGGGCGCAGTGCGGATCTGGCTGTGTCCACTCACCCACGGCAGACGGTCAGGCAGGGCGCAGTGCGGATCTGGCTGTGTCCACTCACCCACGGCAGGCGGTCAGGCAGGGTGCAGTGCGGATCTGGCTGTGTCCACTCACCCACGGGAGACGGGCAGGCAGGGCGCAGTGCGAATCTGGCTGTGTCCACTCACCCACGGGAGACGGGCAGGCAGGGCGCAGAGCGGATCCGGCTGTGTCCACTCACCCACGGGAGATGGGCAGAGACGGTGCTGTGTGGATCTGGCTATGTCCACTGTCCCACGGCAGACGGGCAGGCAGGGCGCAGTACGGATCTGGCTGTGTCCACTCACCCACGGCAGGCGGACAGGCAGGGCGCAGTGCGGAACTGGCTGTGTCCACTCACCCACGGCAGGTGGTCAGGCAGGGCATAGTGCGGATCTGGCTGTGTCCACTCACCCACGGCAGACGGGCAGGCAGGGCGCAGTGTGGATCTGGCTGTCCACTCACCCACGGCAGACGGTCAGGCAGGGCGCAGTGCGGATCTGGCTGTGTCCACTCACCCACGGGAGATGGGCATGCAGGGCGCAGTGTGGATCTGGCTGTGTCCACTCGCACACGGGAGACGGGCAGGCAGGGTGCAGTGCGGATTTGGCTGTGTCCACTCACCCACGGCAGGCGGTCAGGCAGGGCGCAGTGCAGATCTGGCTGTGTCCAATTACCCACGGCAGACGGTCAGGCAGGGCGCAGTGCGGATCTGGCTGTGTCCACTCACCCACAGCAGGCGGTCAGGCAGGGCGCAGTGCGGATCCGGCTGTGTCCACTCACCCACAGGAGATGGGCAGAGACGGTGCTGTGTGGATCTGGCTATGTCCACTGACCCACGGCAGACGGGCAGGCAGGGCGCAGTACGGATCAGGCTGTGTCCACTCACCCACGGCAGGCGGTCAGGCAGGGCGCAGTGCGGATCTGGCTGTGTCCACTCACCCACGGCAGGCGGTCAGGTAGGGCGTAGTGCGGATCTGGCTGTGTCCACTCATCCACGGCAGACGGGCAGGCAGGGCGCAGTGCGGATCCGGCTGTGTCCACTCACCCACGGGAGATGGGCAGAGACGGTGCTGTGTGGATCTGGCTATGTCCACTGACCGACGGCAGACGGGCAGGCA
Source organism: Microcebus murinus (assembly GCF_040939455.1). Classification (NCBI taxonomy): domain Eukaryota; kingdom Metazoa; phylum Chordata; class Mammalia; order Primates; family Cheirogaleidae; genus Microcebus; species Microcebus murinus. Next base: position 29,318,537 of record NC_134125.1, on the reverse strand, counting down.
GGGTGCAGTACGGATCTGGCTGTGTCCACTCACCCACGGCAGGCGGTCAGGCAGGGTGCAGTGCGGATCTGGCTGTGTCCACTCACCCACGGGAGACGGGCAATCAGGGCACAGTGCGGATCTGGCTGTGTCCACTCACCCACGGGAGACGGGCAGGCAGGGCGCAGTGCGGATCTGGCTGTGTCCACTCACCCACGGGAGACGGGCAGGCAGGGCGCAGTGCGATATTGGCTGTGTCCACTCACCCACGGGAGACGGGCAGGCAGGGTGCAGTGCGTATCTGGCTGTGTCCACTCGCCCATGGGAGACGGGCAGGCATGGCGCAGTGTGGATCTGGCTGTGTACACTCACCCACGGGAGAAGGGCAGGCAGGGCGCAGTGCGGATCTGGCTGTGTCCACTCACCCACGGGAGACGGGCAGGCAGGGCGCAGTGCTGATCCGGCTGTGTCCACTCACCCACGGGAGATGGGCATAGACGGTGCCGTGTGGATCTGGCTATGTCCACTGACCCACGGCAGGCGGTCAGGCAGGGCGTAGTGCGGATCTGGCTGTGTCCACTCACCCACGGCAGACGGGAAGGCAGGGCGCAGTGTGGATCTGGCTGTGTCCTCTCACCCACGGCAGACGGGCAGACAGGGCGCAGTGCGGATCTGGCTGTGTCAACTCACCCACAGCAGACGGGCAGGCAGAGCGCAGTGCGGATATGGCTGTGTCCACTCGCCCACGGGAGACGGGCAGGCAGGGCGCAGTGCGGATCTGGCTGTGTCTACTCACCCACGGCAGGCGGTCAGGCAGGGCGCAGTGCGGATCTGGCTGTGTCCACTCACCCACGGCTGACGGTCAGGCAGGGCGCAGTGCGGATCTGGCTGTTTCCACTCACCCACGGCAGGCGGTCAGGCAGGGCGCAGTGTGGATCCGGCTGTGTCCACGCACCCACAGCAGGCAGTCAGCCAAGGCGCAGTGCGAATCTGGCTGTGTCCACTCACTCACGGCAGGTGGTCAGGCAGGGCGTAGTGCGGATCTGGCTGTGTCCACTCACCCACGGCAGACGGGCAGGCAGGGCGCAGTGTGGATCTGGCTGTGTCCACTCACCCACGGAAGACGGGCAAGCAGGGCGCAGTGCGATTTTGGCTGTGTCCACTCACCCACGGGAGACGGGCAGGCAGGGTGCAGTGCGTATCTGGCTGTGTCCACTCGCCCATGGGAGACGGGCAGGCATGGCGCAATGTGGATCTGGCTGTGTACACTCACCCACGGGAGACGGGCAGGCAGGGCGCAGTGCGGATCTGGCTGTGTCCACTCACCCACGGGAGACGGGCAGGCAGGGCGTAGTGCGGATCTGGCTGTGTCCACTCACCCACGGCAGACGGTCAGGCAGGGCGCAGTGCGGATCTGGCTGTGTCCACTCACCCACGGCAGGCGGTCAGGCAGGACGCAGTGCGGATCTGGCTGTGTCCACTCACCCACGGCAGGCGGTCAGGCAGGGTGCAGTGCGGATCTGGCTGTGTCCACTCACCCACGGCAGGCGGACAGGCAGGGCGCAGTGCGGAACTGGCTGTGTCCACTCACCCACGGCAGGTGGTCAGGCAGGGCGTAGTGTGGATCTGGCTGTGTCCACTCACCCACGGCAGACGGGCAGGCAGGGCACAGTGTGGATCTGGCTGTGTCCACTCACCCACGGCAGACGGTCAGGCAGGGCGCAGTGCGGATCTGGCTGTGTCCAATCACCCACGGCAGACGGTCAGGCAGGGCGCAGTGCGGATCTGGCTGTGTCCACTCACCCACAGCAGGCGGTCAGGCAGGGCGCAGTGCGGATCCGGCTGTGTCCACTCACCCACAGGAGATGGGCAGAGACGGTGCTGTGTGGATCTGGCTATGTCCACTGACCCACGGCAGACGGGCAGGCAGGGCGCAGTGCGGATCTGGCTGTGTCCACTCACCCACGGCAGGCGGTCAGGCAGGGCGCAGTGCGGATCTGGCTGTGTCCACTCACCCACGGCAGGCGGTCAGGTAGGGCGTAGTGCGGATCTGGCTGTGTCCACTCACCCAAGGCAGACGGGCAGGCAGGGCGCAGTGCGGATCCGGCTGTGTCCACTCACCCACGGGAGATGGGCAGAGACGGTGCTGTGTGGATCTGGCTATGTCCACTGACCGACGGCAGACGGGCAGGCAGGGTGCAGTACGGATCTGGCTGTGTCCACTCACCCACAGCAGGCGGTCAGGCAGGGTGCAGTGCGGATCTGGCTGTGTCCACTCACCCACGGGAGACGGGCAGGCAGGGCACAGTGCGGATCTGGCTGTGTCCACTCACCCACGGGAGACGGGCAGGCAGGGCGCAGTGCGGATCTGGCTGTGTCCACTCACCCACGGGAGTCGGGCAGGCAGGGCGCAGTGCGATTTTGGCTGTGTCCACTCACCCACGGGAGACGGGCAGGCAGGGTGCAGTGCGTATCTGGCTGTGTCCACTCGCCCATGGGAGACGGGCAGGCATGGCGCAGTGTGGATCTGGCTGTGTACACTCACCCACGGGAGAAGGGCAGGCAGGGCGCAGTGCGGATCTGGCTGTGTCCACTCACCCACGGGAGACGGGCAGGCAGGGCGCAGTGCTGATCCGGCTGTGTCCACTCACCCACGGGAGATGGGCATAGACGGTGCTGTGTGGATCTGGCTATGTCCACTGACCCACGGCAGGCGGTCAGGCAGGGCGTAGTGCGGATCTGGCTGTGTCCACTCACCCACAGCAGACGGGAAGGCAGGGCGCAGTGTGGATCTGGCTGTGTCCTCTCACCCACGGCAGACGGTCAGGCAGGGCGCAGTGCGGATCTGGCTGTGTCCACTCACCCACAGCAGACGGGCAGGCAGAGCGCAGTGCGGATATGGCTGTGTCCACTCGCCCACGGGAGACGGGCAGGCAGGGCGCAGTGCGGATCTGGCTGTGTCTACTCACACACGGCAGGCGGTCAGGCAGGGCGCAGTGCGGATCTGGCTGTGTCCACTCACCCACGGCTGACGGTCAGGAAGGGCGCAGTGCGGATCTGGCTGTGTCCACTCACCCACGGCAGGCGGTCAGGCAGGGCGCAGTGTGGATCCGGCTGTGTCCACGCACCCACAGCAGGCAGTCAGCCAGGGCGCAGTGCGAATCTGGCTGTGTCCACTCACCCACGGCAGGTGGTCAGGCAGGGCGTAGTGCGGATCTGGCTGTGTCCACTCACCCACGGCAGACGGGCAGGCAGGGCGCAGTGTGGATCTGGCTGTGTCCACTCACCCACGGGAGACGGGCAGGCAGGGCGCAGTGCGATTTTGGCTATGTCCACTCACCCACGGGAGACGGGCAGGCAGGGTGCAGTGCGTATCTGGCTGTGTCCACTCGCCCATGGGAGACGGGCAGGCATGGCGCAATGTGGATCTGGCTGTGTACACTCACCCACGGGAGACGGGCAGGCAGGGCGCAGTGCGGATCTGGCTGTGTCCACTCACCCACGGGAGACGGGCAGGCAGGGCGCAGTGCGGATCCTGCTGTGTCCACTCACCCACGGGAGATGGGCAGAGACGGTGCTGTGTGGATCTGGCTATGTCCACTGACCCACGGCAGGCGGTCAGGCAGGGCGTAGTGCGGATCTGGCTGTGTCCACTCACCCACGGAAGACGGGAAGGCAGGGCGCAGTGTGGATCTGGCTATGTCCTCTCACCCACGGCAGACGGTCAGGCAGGGCGCAGTGCGGATCTGGCTGTGTCCACTCACCCACAGCAGACGGGCAGGCAGGGCGCAGTGCAGATATGGCTGTGTCCACTCGCCCACGGGAGACGGGCAGGCAGGGCGCAGTGCGGATCTGGCTGTGTCTACTCACCCACGGCAGGCGGTCAGGCAGGGCACAGTGCGGATCTGGCTGTGTCCACTCACCCACGGCAAGCGGTCAGGCAGGGCGCAGTGTGGATCCGGCTGTGTCCACGCACCCACAGCAGGCGGTTAGCCAGGGCGCAGTGCGGATCTGGCTGTGTCCACTGACCCACGGCAGACGGGCAGGCAGGGCGCAGTACGGATCTAGCTGTGTCCACTCACCCACGGCAGGCGGTCAGACAGGGCACAGTGCGGATCTGGCTGTGTCCACTCACCCACGGCAGGCGGTCAGGCAGGGCGTAGTGCGGATCTGTCTGTATCCACTCACCCACGGGAGACGGGCAGGCAGGGCGCAGTGCGGATCTGGCTGTGTCCACTCGCCCACGGCGGACGGGCAGGCAGGGCGCAGTGCGGATCTGGCTGTGACCACTCACTGACGGGAGACGAGCAGGCAGGGCGCAGTGCGGATCTGGCTGTGTCCACTCACCCACGGGAGACGGGCAGGCAGGGCGCAGTGCGGATCTGGCTGTGTCCACTCACTGACGGGAGACGGGCATGCAAGGCGCAGTGCGGATCTGGCTGTGTCCACTCACCCACGGGACATGGGCAGGCAGGGCGCAGTGCGGATCTGGCTGTGTCCCCTCACACACGGCAGGCGGTCAGACAGGGTGCAGTGCAGATCTGGCTGTGTCCACTCACCGACGGCAGACGGTCAGACAGGGTGCAGTGCGGATCTGGCTGTGTCCACTCACCCACGGGAGACGGGCAGGCAGGGCGCAGTGTGGATCTGGCTGTGTCCACTCACCCACGGGAGACGGGCAGAGAGGGTGCTGTGTGGATATGGCTATGTCCACTGACCCACGGCAGACGGGCAGGCAGGGCGCAGTGCGGATCTGGCTGTGTCCACTCGCCCACGGCAGACGGGCAGGCAAGGCGCAGTGCGGATCTGGCTGTGTCCACTCACCCACGGGAGACGGGCAGGCAAGGCTCAGTGCGGATCTGGCTGTGTCCACTCATTCGCGGGAGACGGGCAGGCAGGTCGCAGTGCAGATCTGGCTGTGTCCACTCACAGACGGCAGGCGGTCAGGCAGTGCGCAGTGCGGATCTGGCTGTGTCCACTCGCCCACGGGAGACGGGCAGGCAGGGCACAGTGCATATCTGGCTGTGTCCACTCACCCACGGCAGGCGGTCAGGCAGGGCGCAGTGCGGATCTGGCTGTGTCCACTCACCCACGGCAGACGGTCAGGCAGGGCGCAGTGCGGATCTGGCTGTGTCCACTCACCCACGAGAGATGGGCAGGCAGTGCGCAGTGCGAATCTGGCTTTGTCCACTCGCCCACGGGAGATGGGCAGGCAGGGCGCAGTGCGGATCTGTCTGTATCCACTCACCCACGGGAGACGGGCAGGCAGGGCGCAGTGCGGATCTGGCTGTGTCCACTCGCCCACGGCGGAAGGGCAGGCAGGGCGCAGTGCGGATCTGGCTGTGACCACTCACTGACGGGAGACGAGCAGGCAAGGCGCAGTGCGGATCTGGCTGTGTCCACTCACCCACAGGACACGGGCAGGCAGGGCGCAGTGCAGATCTGGCTGTGTCCACTCACCCACGGCAGTCGGTCAGGCAGGGCGCAGTGCGGATCTGGCTGTGTCCACTCGCCCACGGGAGACGGGCAGGCAGGGCGCAGTGCGGATCTGGCTGTGTCCACTCGCCCACGGGAGACGGGCAGGCAGGGCGCAGTGCGGATCTGGCTGTGTCCACTCGCCCACGGGAGACGGGCAGGCAGGGCGCAGTGCGGATCTGGCTGTGTCCACTCACTGACGGGAGACGGGCAGGCAAGGCGCAGTGCGGATCTGGCTGTGTCCACTCACCCACGGGAGACGGGCAGGCAGGGCGCCGTGCGGATCTGGCTGTGTCCACTCACCCACGGCAGACGGGCAGGCAGGGCGCAGTGCGGATCTGGCTGTGTCCACTCGCCCACGGGAGACGGGCAGGCAGGGCGCAGTACAGATCGGGCTGTGTCCACTAACCCACGGCAGGCGGTCAGGGAGGGCGCAGTGCGGATCTGGCTGTGTCCAATCACCCACGGCAGACGGTCAGGCAGGGCGCAGTGCGGATCTGGCTGTGTCCACTCGCCCTCGGCAGACGGGCAGGCAGGGCGCAGTGCGGATATGGCTGTGTCCACTCACCCACTGGAGATGGGCAGAGACGGTGCTGTGTGGATCTGGCCATGTCCACTGACCCACGGAAGACGGGCAGGCAGGGCGCAGTACGGATCTGGCTGTGTCCACTCACTCACGGCAGGCGGTCAGGCAGGGCGCAGTGCGGATCTGGCTGTGTCCACTCACCCACGGCAGGCGGTCAGGCAGGGGGTAGTGCGGATCTGGCTGTGTCCACTCACCCACGGGAGATGGGCATAGACGGTGCTGTGTGGATCTGGCTATGTCCACTGACCCACGGCAGGCGGTCAGGCTGGGCGTAGTGCGGATCTGGCTGTGTCCACTCACCCACGGCAGACGGGAAGGCAGGGCGCAGTGTGGATCTGGCTGTGTCCTCTCACCCACGGCAGACGGGCAGGCAGGGCGCAGTGCGGATCTGGCTGTGTCCACTCACCCACAGCAGACGGGCAGGCAGAGCGCAGTGCGGATATGGCTGTGTCCACTCGCCCACGGGAGACGGGCAGACAGGGCGCAGTGCGGATCTGGCTGTGTCTACTCACCCACGGCAGGCGGTCAGGCAGGGCGCAGTGCGGATCTAGCTGTGTCCACTCACCCACGGCTGACGGTCAGGCAGGGCGCAGTGCGGATCTGGCTGTTTCCACTCACCCACGGCAGGCGGTCAGGCAGGGCGCAGTGTGGATCCGGCTGTGTCCACGCACCCACAGCAGGCAGTCAGCCAAGGCGCAGTGCGAATCTGGCTGTGTCCACTCACCCACGGCAGGTGGTCAGGCAGGGCGTAGTGCGGATCTGGCTGTGTCCACTCACCCACGGCAGACGGGCAGGCAGGGCGCAGTGTGGATCTGGCTGTGTCCACTCACCCACGGGAGACGGGCAGGCAGGGCGCAGTATGGATCTGGCTGTGTCCACTCACCCACGGCAGGCGGTCAGGCAGGGTGCAGTGCGTATCTGGCTGTGTCCACTCACCCACGGGAGACGGGCAGGCAGGGCGCAGTGCGGATCTGGCTGTGTCCACTCACCCACGGCAGACGGTCAGGCAGGGCGCAGTGCGGATCTGGCTGTGTCCACTCACCCACGGCAGGCGGTCAGGCAGGGTGCAGTGCGGATCTGGCTGTGTCCACTCACCCACGGGAGACGGGCAGGCAGGGCGCAGTGCGAATCTGGCTGTGTCCACTCACCCACGGGAGACGGGCAGGCAGGGCGCAGAGCGGATCCGGCTGTGTCCACTCACCCACGGGAGATGGGCAGAGACGGTGCTGTGTGGATCTGGCTATGTCCACTGTCCCACGGCAGACGGGCAGGCAGGGCGCAGTACGGATCTGGCTGTGTCCACTCACCCACGGCAGGCGGACAGGCAGGGCGCAGTGCGGAACTGGCTGTGTCCACTCACCCACGGCAGGTGGTCAGGCAGGGCATAGTGCGGATCTGGCTGTGTCCACTCACCCACGGCAGACGGGCAGGCAGGGCGCAGTGTGGATCTGGCTGTCCACTCACCCACGGCAGACGGTCAGGCAGGGCGCAGTGCGGATCTGGCTGTGTCCACTCACCCACGGGAGATGGGCATGCAGGGCGCAGTGTGGATCTGGCTGTGTCCACTCGCACACGGGAGACGGGCAGGCAGGGTGCAGTGCGGATTTGGCTGTGTCCACTCACCCACGGCAGGCGGTCAGGCAGGGCGCAGTGCGGATCTGGCTGTGTCCAATTACCCACGGCAGACGGTCAGGCAGGGCGCAGTGCGGATCTGGCTGTGTCCACTCACCCACAGCAGGCGGTCAGGCAGGGCGCAGTGCGGATCCGGCTGTGTCCACTCACCCACAGGAGATGGGCAGAGACGGTGCTGTGTGGATCTGGCTATGTCCACTGACCCACGGCAGACGGGCAGGCAGGGCGCAGTACGGATCAGGCTGTGTCCACTCACCCACGGCAGGCGGTCAGGCAGGGCGCAGTGCGGATCTGGCTGTGTCCACTCACCCACGGCAGGCGGTCAGGTAGGGCGTAGTGCGGATCTGGCTGTGTCCACTCATCCACGGCAGACGGGCAGGCAGGGCGCAGTGCGGATCCGGCTGTGTCCACTCACCCACGGGAGATGGGCAGAGACGGTGCTGTGTGGATCTGGCTATGTCCACTGACCGACGGCAGACGGGCAGGCAGGGTGCAGTACGGATCTGGCTGTGTCCACTCACCCACGGCAGGCGGTCAGGCAGGGTGCAGTGCGGATCTGGCTGTGTCCACTCACCCACGGGAGACGGGCAATCAGGGCACAGTGCGGATCTGGCTGTGTCCACTCACCCACGGGAGACGGGCAGGCAGGGCGCAGTGCGGATCTGGCTGTGTCCACTCACCCACGGGAGACGGGCAGGCAGGGCGCAGTGCGATATTGGCTGTGTCCACTCACCCACGGGAGACGGGCAGGCAGGGTGCAGTGCGTATCTGGCTGTGTCCACTCGCCCATGGGAGACGGGCAGGCATGGCGCAGTGTGGATCTGGCTGTGTACACTCACCCACGGGAGAAGGGCAGGCAGGGCGCAGTGCGGATCTGGCTGTGTCCACTCACCCACGGGAGACGGGCAGGCAGGGCGCAGTGCTGATCCGGCTGTGTACACTCACCCACGGGAGATGGGCATAGACGGTGCCGTGTGGATCTGGCTATGTCCACTGACCCACGGCAGGCGGTCAGGCAGGGCGTAGTGCGGATCTGGCTGTGTCCACTCACCCACGGCAGACGGGAAGGCAGGGCGCAGTGTGGATCTGGCTGTGTCCTCTCACCCACGGCAGACGGGCAGACAGGGCGCAGTGCGGATCTGGCTGTGTCAACTCACCCACAGCAGACGGGCAGGCAGAGCGCAGTGCGGATATGGCTGTGTCCACTCGCCCACGGGAGACGGGCAGGCAGGGCGCAGTGCGGATCTGGCTGTGTCTACTCACCCACGGCAGGCGGTCAGGCAGGGCGCAGTGCGGATCTGGCTGTGTCCACTCACCCACGGCTGACGGTCAGGCAGGGCGCAGTGCGGATCTGGCTGTTTCCACTCACCCACGGCAGGCGGTCAGGCAGGGCGCAGTGTGGATCCGGCTGTGTCCACGCACCCACAGCAGGCAGTCAGCCAAGGCGCAGTGCGAATCTGGCTGTGTCCACTCACCCACGGCAGGTGGTCAGGCAGGGCGTAGTGCGGATCTGGCTGTGTCCACTCACCCACGGCAGACGGGCAGGCAGGGCGCAGTGTGGATCTGGCTGTGTCCACTCACCCACGGAAGACGGGCAGGCAGGGCGCAGTGCGATTTTGGCTGTGTCCACTCACCCACGGGAGACGGGCAGGCAGGGTGCAGTGCGTATCTGGCTGTGTCCACTCGCCCATGGGAGACGGGCAGGCATGGCGCAATGTGGATCTGGCTGTGTACACTCACCCACGGGAGACGGGCAGGCAGGGCGCAGTGCGGATCTGGCTGTGTCCACTCACCCACGGGAGACGGGCAGGCAGGGCGTAGTGCGGATCTGGCTGTGTCCACTCACCCACGGCAGACGGTCAGGCAGGGCGCAGTGCGGATCTGGCTGTGTCCACTCACCCACGGCAGGCGGTCAGGCAGGACGCAGTGCGGATCTGGCTGTGTCCACTCACCCACGGCAGGCGGTCAGGCAGGGCGCAGTGCGGATCTGGCTGTGTCCAATTACCCACGGCAGACGGTCAGGCAGGGCGCAGTGCGGATCTGGCTGTGTCCACTCACCCACAGCAGGCGGTCAGGCAGGGCGCAGTGCGGATCCGGCTGTGTCCACTCACCCACAGGAGATGGGCAGAGACGGTGCTGTGTGGATCTGGCTATGTCCACTGACCCACGGCAGACGGGCAGGCAGGGCGCAGTACGGATCAGGCTGTGTCCACTCACCCACGGCAGGCGGTCAGGCAGGGCGCAGTGCGGATCTGGCTGTGTCCACTCACCCACGGCAGGCGGTCAGGTAGGGCGTAGTGCGGATCTGGCTGTGTCCACTCATCCACGGCAGACGGGCAGGCAGGGCGCAGTGCGGATCCGGCTGTGTCCACTCACCCACGGGAGATGGGCAGAGACGGTGCTGTGTGGATCTGGCTATGTCCACTGACCGACGGCAGACGGGCAGGCAGGGTGCAGTACGGATCTGGCTGTGTCCACTCACCCACGGCAGGCGGTCAGGCAGGGTGCAGTGCGGATCTGGCTGTGTCCACTCACCCACGGGAGACGGGCAATCAGGGCACAGTGCGGATCTGGCTGTGTCCACTCACCCACGGGAGACGGGCAGGCAGGGCGCAGTGCGGATCTGGCTGTGTCCACTCACCCACGGGAGACGGGCAGGCAGGGCGCAGTGCGATATTGGCTGTGTCCACTCACCCACGGGAGACGGGCAGGCAGGGTGCAGTGCGTATCTGGCTGTGTCCACTCGCCCATGGGAGACGGGCAGGCATGGCGCAGTGTGGATCTGGCTGTGTACACTCACCCACGGGAGAAGGGCAGGCAGGGCGCAGTGCGGATCTGGCTGTGTCCACTCACCCACGGGAGACGGGCAGGCAGGGCGCAGTGCTGATCCGGCTGTGTACACTCACCCACGGGAGATGGGCATAGACGGTGCCGTGTGGATCTGGCTATGTCCACTGACCCACGGCAGGCGGTCAGGCAGGGCGTAGTGCGGATCTGGCTGTGTCCACTCACCCACGGCAGACGGGAAGGCAGGGCGCAGTGTGGATCTGGCTGTGTCCTCTCACCCACGGCAGACGGGCAGACAGGGCGCAGTGCGGATCTGGCTGTGTCAACTCACCCACAGCAGACGGGCAGGCAGAGCGCAGTGCGGATATGGCTGTGTCCACTCGCCCACGGGAGACGGGCAGGCAGGGCGCAGTGCGGATCTGGCTGTGTCTACTCACCCACGGCAGGCGGTCAGGCAGGGCGCAGTGCGGATCTGGCTGTGTCCACTCACCCACGGCTGACGGTCAGGCAGGGCGCAGTGCGGATCTGGCTGTTTCCACTCACCCACGGCAGGCGGTCAGGCAGGGCGCAGTGTGGATCCGGCTGTGTCCACGCACCCACAGCAGGCAGTCAGCCAAGGCGCAGTGCGAATCTGGCTGTGTCCACTCACCCACGGCAGGTGGTCAGGCAGGGCGTAGTGCGGATCTGGCTGTGTCCACTCACCCACGGCAGACGGGCAGGCAGGGCGCAGTGTGGATCTGGCTGTGTCCACTCACCCACGGAAGACGGGCAGGCAGGGCGCAGTGCGATTTTGGCTGTGTCCACTCACCCACGGGAGACGGGCAGGCAGGGTGCAGTGCGTATCTGGCTGTGTCCACTCGCCCATGGGAGACGGGCAGGCATGGCGCAATGTGGATCTGGCTGTGTACACTCACCCACGGGAGACGGGCAGGCAGGGCGCAGTGCGGATCTGGCTGTGTCCACTCACCCACGGGAGACGGGCAGGCAGGGCGTAGTGCGGATCTGGCTGTGTCCACTCACCCACGGCAGACGGTCAGGCAGGGCGCAGTGCGGATCTGGCTGTGTCCACTCACCCACGGCAGGCGGTCAGGCAGGACGCAGTGCGGATCTGGCTGTGTCCACTCACCCACGGCAGGCGGTCAGGCAGGGTGCAGTGCGGATCTGGCTGTGTCCACTCACCCACGGCAGGCGGACAGGCAGGGCGCAGTGCGGAACTGGCTGTGTCCACTCACCCACGGCAGGTGGTCAGGCAGGGCGTAGTGTGGATCTGGCTGTGTCCACTCACCCACGGCAGACGGGCAGGCAGGGCACAGTGTGGATCTGGCTGTGTCCACTCACCCACGGCAGACGGTCAGGCAGGGCGCAGTGCGGATCTGGCTGTGTCCAATCACCCACGGCAGACGGTCAGGCAGGGCGCAGTGCGGATCTGGCTGTGTCCACTCACCCACAGCAGGCGGTCAGGCAGGGCGCAGTGCGGATCCGGCTGTGTCCACTCACCCACAGGAGATGGGCAGAGACGGTGCTGTGTGGATCTGGCTATGTCCACTGACCCACGGCAGACGGGCAGGCAGGGCGCAGTACGGATCTGGCTGTGTCCACTCACCCACGGCAGGCGGTCAGGCAGGGCGCAGTGCGGATCTGGCTGTGTCCACTCACCCACGGCAGGCGGTCAGGTAGGGCGTAGTGCGGATCTGGCTGTGTCCACTCACCCAAGGCAGACGGGCAGGCAGGGCGCAGTGCGGATCCGGCTGTGTCCACTCACCCACGGGAGATGGGCAGAGACGGTGCTGTGTGGATCTGGCTATGTCCACTGACCGACGGCAGACGGGCAGGCAGGGTGCAGTACGGATCTGGCTGTGTCCACTCACCCACAGCAGGCGGTCAGGCAGGGTGCAGTGCGGATCTGGCTGTGTCCACTCACCCACGGGAGACGGGCAGGCAGGGCACAGTGCGGATCTGGCTGTGTCCACTCACCCACGGGAGACGGGCAGGCAGGGCGCAGTGCGGATCTGGCTGTGTCCACTCACCCACGGGAGACGGGCAGGCAGGGCGCAGTGCGATTTTGGCTGTGTCCACTCACCCACGGGAGACGGGCAGGCAGGGTGCAGTGCGTATCTGGCTGTGTCCACTCGCCCATGGGAGACGGGCAGGCATGGCGCAGTGTGGATCTGGCTGTGTACACTCACCCACGGGAGAAGGGCAGGCAGGGCGCAGTGCGGATCTGGCTGTGTCCACTCACCCACGGGAGACGGGCAGGCAGGGCGCAGTGCTGATCCGGCTGTGTCCACTCACCCACGGGAGATGGGCATAGACGGTGCTGTGTGGATCTGGCTATGTCCACTGACCCACGGCAGGCGGTCAGGCAGGGCGTAGTGCGGATCTGGCTGTGTCCACTCACCCACAGCAGACGGGAAGGCAGGGCGCAGTGTGGATCTGGCTGTGTCCTCTCACCCACGGCAGACGGTCAGGCAGGGCGCAGTGCGGATCTGGCTGTGTCCACTCACCCACAGCAGACGGGCAGGCAGAGCGCAGTGCGGATATGGCTGTGTCCACTCGCCCACGGGAGACGGGCAGGCAGGGCGCAGTGCGGATCTGGCTGTGTCTACTCACACACGGCAGGCGGTCAGGCAGGGCGCAGTGCGGATCTGGCTGTGTCCACTCACCCACGGCTGACGGTCAGGAAGGGCGCAGTGCGGATCTGGCTGTGTCCACTCACCCACGGCAGGCGGTCAGGCAGGGCGCAGTGTGGATCCGGCTGTGTCCACGCACCCACAGCAGGCAGTCAGCCAGGGCGCAGTGCGAATCTGGCTGTGTCCACTCACCCACGGCAGGTGGTCAGGCAGGGCGTAGTGCGGATCTGGCTGTGTCCACTCACCCACGGCAGACGGGCAGGCAGGGCGCAGTGTGGATCTGGCTGTGTCCACTCACCCACGGGAGACGGGCAGGCAGGGCGCAGTGCGATTTTGGCTATGTCCACTCACCCACGGGAGACGGGCAGGCAGGGTGCAGTGCGTATCTGGCTGTGTCCACTCGCCCATGGGAGACGGGCAGGCATGGCGCAATGTGGATCTGGCTGTGTACACTCACCCACGGGAGACGGGCAGGCAGGGCGCAGTGCGGATCTGGCTGTGTCCACTCACCCACGGGAGACGGGCAGGCAGGGCGCAGTGCGGATCCTGCTGTGTCCACTCACCCACGGGAGATGGGCAGAGACGGTGCTGTGTGGATCTGGCTATGTCCACTGACCCACGGCAGGCGGTCAGGCAGGGCGTAGTGCGGATCTGGCTGTGTCCACTCACCCACGGAAGACGGGAAGGCAGGGCGCAGTGTGGATCTGGCTATGTCCTCTCACCCACGGCAGACGGTCAGGCAGGGCGCAGTGCGGATCTGGCTGTGTCCACTCACCCACAGCAGACGGGCAGGCAGGGCGCAGTGCAGATATGGCTGTGTCCACTCGCCCACGGGAGACGGGCAGGCAGGGCGCAGTGCGGATCTGGCTGTGTCTACTCACCCACGGCAGGCGGTCAGGCAGGGCACAGTGCAGATCTGGCTGTGTCCACTCACCCACGGCAGGCGGTCAGGCAGGGCGCAGTGTGGATCCGGCTGTGTCCACGCACCCACAGAAGGCGGTTAGCCAGGGCGCAGTGCGGATCTGGCTGTGTCCACTGACCCACGGCAGACGGGCAGGCAGGGCGCAGTACGGATCTAGCTGTGTCCACTCACCCACGGCAGGCGGTCAGACAGGGCACAGTGCGGATCTGGCTGTGTCCACTCACCCACGGCAGGCGGTCAGGCAGGGCGTAGTGCGGATCTGGCTGTGTCCACTCACCCACGGCAGACGGGCAGGCAGGGCACAGTGTGGATCTGGCTGTGTCCACTCACCCACGGCAGACGGTCAGGCAGGGCGCAGGGCGGATCTGGCTGTGTCCACTCACCCACGGCAGACGGTCAGGCAGGGCGCAGTGCGGATCTGGCTGTGTCCTCTCGCCCACGGGGGACGGGCAGGCAGGGCGCAGTGCCGATCTGGCTGTGTCCACTCACCCACGGCAGGCGGTCAGGCAGGGCGCATTGCGGATCTGGCTGTGTCCACTCACCCACGGCAGACGGTCAGGCAGGGCACAGTGCGGATCTGGCTGTGTCCACTCACCCACGGCAGGCGGTCAGGCAGGGCGCAGTGCGGATCTGGCTGTGTCCACGCACCCACAGCAGGCGGTCAGCCAGGGCGCAGTGCGGATCTGGCTGTGTCCACTCACCCACGGCAGACGGTCAGGCAGGGCGCAGTACGGATCTGGCTGTGTCCACTCACCCACGGCAGACGGGCAGGCAGGGCGCAGTGGGGATCTGGCTGTGTCCACTCACCCAGGGGAGATGGGCAGAGACGGTGCTGTGTGGATCTGGCTATGTCCACTGACCCACGGCAGACGGGAAGGCAGGGCGCAGTACGGATTTTGCTGTGTCCACTCACCCACGGCAGGCGGTCAGGCAGGGCGCAGTACGGATCTGGCTGTGTCCACTCACCCACGGCAGACGGGCAGGCAGGGCACAGTACGGATCTGGCTGTGTCCACTCACCCACGGCAGGCGGTCAGGCAGGGTGCAGTGCGGATCTGGCTGTGTCCACTCACCCACGGGAGACGGGCAAGCAGGGCGCAGTGCGGATCTGGCTGTGTCCACTCACCCACGGGAGTTGGGCAGGCAGGGCGCAGTGCAGATCTGGCTGTGTCCACTCACCCACGGGAGACGGGCAGGCAGGGCGCAGTGCGTATCTGGCTGTGTCCACTCACCCACGGGAGACGGGCAGGCAGGGCGCAGTGCGGATCTGGCCGTGTCCACTAACCCACGGGAGACCGGCAGGCAGGGCGCAGTGCGGATCTGGCTGTGTCCACTCACCCACGAAAGACGGGCAGGCAGGGCGCAGTGCGGATCCGGCTGTGTCCACTCACCCACGGGGGATGGGCAGAGACGCTGCTGTGTGGATCTGGCTATGTCCACTGACCCACGGCAGACGGGCAGGCAGGGCGCAGTACGGATCTGGCTGTGTCCACTCACCCACGGCAGGCGGTCAGGCAGGGCGCAGTGCGGATCTGGCCGTGTCCACTCACCCACGGCAGGCGGTCAGGCAGGGCGTAGTGCGGATCTGGCTGTGTCCACTCACCCACGGCAGGCGGTCAGGCAGGGTGCTGTGCGGATCTGGCTATGTCCACGCACCCACAGCAGGCGGTCATCCAGGGCGCAGTGCGGATCTGGCTGTGTCCAGTCACCCACGGCAGACGGTCAGGCAGGGTGCAGTACGGATCTGGCTGTGTCCACTCACTTACGGCAGACGGGCAGGCAGGGCGCAGTGTGGATCTGGCTGTGTCCACTCACCCACGGCAGACGGTCAGGCAGGGTGCAGTACGGATCTGGCTGTGTCCACTCACTTACGGCAGACGGGCAGGCAGGGCGCAGTGCGGATCTGGCTGTGTCCAGTCACCCACGGCAGACGGTCAGGCAGGGTGCAGTACGGATCTGGCTGTGTCCACTCACCCACGGCAGACGGTCAGGCAGTGCGCAGTGCGGATCTGGCTGTGTCCACTCACCCACGGGAGACGGGCAGGCAGGGCGCAGTGCGGTTCTGGCTGTGTCCACTCACCCACGGGAGACGGGTAGTCAAGGCGCAGTGCGGATCTGGCTGAGTCCACTCACCCACTGGAGACGGGCAGAGAGGGTGCTGTGTGGATCTGGCTATGTCCACTGACCCACGGCAGATGGGCAGGCAGGGCGCAGTACGGATCTGGCTGTGTCCACTCACCCACGGCAGGCGGTCAGGCAGGGTGCAGTGCGGATCTGGCTGTGTCCACTCACCCACGGGAGACGGGGAGGCAGGGCGCAGTGCGGATCTGGCTGTGTCCACTCACCCACGGGAGACGGGCATGCAGGGCGCAGTGCGGATCTGGCTGTGTCCACTCACGCACGGGAGACGGGTAGGAAGGGCGCAGTGCGGATCTGGCTGTGTCCACTCACCCACGGGAGACGGGCAGGCAGGGCGCAGGGCGGATCTGGCTGTGTCCACTAACCCACGGGAGATGGGCAGAGACGGTGCTGTGTGGATCTGGCTATGTCCACTGACCCACGGCAGACGGGCAGGCAGGGCGCAGTACGGATCTGGCTGTGTCCACTCACCCACGGCAGGCGGTTAGGCAGGGCGCAGTACGGATCTGGCTGTGTCCACTCACCCACGGGAGACGGGCAGGCAGGGCGCAGTGCGGATCTTGCTGTGTCCACTCACCCACGGGACACGGGCAGACAGGGCGCAGTGCGGATCTGGCTGTGTCCACTCTCCCACGGGAGACGGGTAGGAAGGGTGCAGTGCGGATCTGGCTGTGTCCACTCACCCACGGGAGACGGGCAGGAAGGGCGCAGGGCGGATCCGGCTGTGTCCACTAACCCACGGGAGATGGGCAGAGACGGTGCTGTGTGGATCTGGCTATGTCCACTGACCCACGGCAGGCGGTCAGGCAGGGCGTAGTGCGGATCTGGCTGTGTCCACTCACCCACGGCAGACGGGAAGGCAGGGCGCAGTGTGGATCTGGCTATGTCCTCTCACTCACGGCAGACGGTCAGGCAGGGCGCAGTGCGGATCTGGCTGTGTCCACTCACCCACAGCAGACGGGCAGGCAGGGCGCAGTGCAGATATGGCTGTGTCCACTCGCCCACGGGAGACGGGCAGGCAGGGCGCAGTGCGGATCTGGCTGTGTCTACTCACCCACGGCAGGCGGTCAGGCAGGGCACAGTGCGGATCTGGCTGTGTCCACTCACCCACGGCAGGCGGTCAGGCAGGGCGCAGTGTGGATCCGGCTGTGTCCACGCACCCACAGCAGGCGGTCAGCCAGGGCGCAGTGCGGATCTGGCTGTGTCCACTCACCCACGGCAGGTGGTCAGGCAGGGCTTAGTGCGGATCTGGCTGTGTCCACTCACCCACGGCAGACGGGCAGGCAGGGCGCAGTGTGGATCTGGCTGTGTCCACTCACCCACGGCAGACGGTCAGGCAGGGCGCAGTGCGGATCTGGCTGTGTCCACTCACCCACGGCAGACGGGTAGGCAGGGCGCAGTGCGGATCTGGCTGTGTCCACTCGCCCACGGGAGACGGGCAGGCAGGGCGCAGTGAGGATCTGGCTGTGTCCACTCACCCACGGCAGGCGGTCAGGCAGGGCGCAGTGCGGATCTTTCTGTGTCCACTCACCCACGGCAGACGGTCAGGCAGAGCGCAGTGCGGATCTGGCTGTGTCCACTCACCCACGGCAGGCGGTCAGGCAGGGCGCAGTGCGGATCTGGCTGTGTCCACTCACCCACGGCAGGCGGTCAGGTAGGGCGTAGTGCGGATCTGGCTGTGTCCACTCACCCACGGCAGACGGGCAGGCAGGGCGCAGTGCGGATCCGGCTGTGTCCACTCACCCACGGGAGATGGGCAGAGACGGTGCTGTGTGGATCTGGCTATGTCCACTGACCGACGGCAGACGGGCAGGCAGGGTGCAGTACGGATCTGGCTGTGTCCACTCACCCACGGCAGGCGGTCAGGCAGGGTGCAGTGCGGATCTGGCTGTGTCCACTCACCCACGGGAGACGGGCAGGCAGGGCACAGTGCGGATCTGGCTGTGTCCACTCACCCACGGGAGACGGGCAGGCAGGGCGCAGTGCGGATCTGGCTGTGTCCACTCACCCACGGGAGACGGGCAGGCAGGGCGCAGTGCGATTTTTGCTGTGTCCACTCACCCACGGGAGACGGACAGGCAGGGTGCAGTGCGTATCTGGCTGTGTCCACTCACCCACGGCAGGTGGTCAGGCAGGGCGTAGTGCGGATCTGGCTGTGTCCACTCACCCACGGCAGGTGGTCAGGCAGGGCGTAGTGCGGATCTGGCTGTGTCCACTCACCCACCGCAGACGGGCAGGCAGGGCGCAGTGCGGATCTGGCTGTGTCCACTTACCCACGGCAGACGGTCAGGCAGGGCGCAGTGCGGATCTGGCTGTGTCCACTCACCCACGGCAGACGGGTAGGCAGCGCGCAGTGCGGATCTGGCTGTGTCCACTCGCCCACGGGAGACGGGCAGGCAGGGCGCAGTGTGGATCTGGCTGTGTCCACTCACCCACGGCAGGCGGTCAGGCAGGGCGCAGTGCGGATCTGTCTGTGTCCACTCACCCACGGCAGACGGTCAGGCAGGGCGCAGTGCGGATCTGGCTGTTTCCACTCACCAACGGGAGGCGGTCAGGCAGGGCGCAGTGTGGATCTGGCTGTGTCCACGCACCCACAGCAGGCGGTTACCCAGGGCGCAGTGCGGATCTGGCTGTGTCCACTGACCCACGGCAGATGGACAGGCAGGGCGCAGTACGGATCTAGCTGTGTCCACTCAAACACGGCAGGCGGTCAGACAGGGCGCAGTGCGGATCTGGCTGTGTCCACTCACCCACGGCAGGCGGTCAGGCAGGGCGTAGTGCGGATCTGGCTGTGTCCACTCACCCACGGCAGACGGGCAGGCAGGGCACAGTGTGGATCTGGCTGTGTCCACTCACCCACGGCACACGGTCAGGCAGGGCGCAGTGCGGATCTGGCTGTGTCCACTCACCCACGGCAGACGGTCAGGCAGGGTGCAGTGCGGACCTGGCTGTGTCCTCTCGCCCACGGGAGACGGGCAGGCAGGGCGCAGTGCCGATCTGGCTGTGTCCACTCACCCACGGCAGGCGGTCAGGCAGGGCGCAGTGCGGATCTGGCTGTGTCCACTCACCCACGGCAGACGGTCAGGCAGGGCACAGTGCGGATCTGGGTGTGTCCACTCACCCACGGCAGGCGGTCAGGCAGGGCGCAGTGCGGATCTGGCTGTGTCCACGCACCCACAGCAGGCGGTCAGCCAGGGCGCAGTGCGGATCTGGCTGTGTCCACTCACCCACGGGAGATGGGCAGAGACGGTGCTGTGTGGATCTGGCTATGTCCACTGACCCACGGCAGACGGGAAGGCAGGGCGCAGTACGGATCTGGCTGTGTCCACTCACCCACGGCAGGCGGTCAGGCAGGGCGCAGTACGGATCTGGCTGTGTCCACTCACCCACGGCAGACGGGCAGGCAGGGCACAGTACGGATCTGGCTGTGTCCACTCACCCACGGCAGGCGGTCAGGCAGGGTGCAGTGCGGATCTGGCTGTGTCCACTCACCCACGGGAGACGGGCAAGCAGGGCGCAGTGCGGATCTGGCTGTGTCCACTCACCCACGGGAGTTGGGCAGGCAGGGCGCAGTGCAGATCTGGCTGTGTCCACTCACCCACGGGAGACGGGCAGGCAGGGCGCAGTGCGTATCTGGCTGTGTCCACTCACCCACGGGAGACGGGCAGGCAGGGCGCAGTGCGGATCTGGCCGTGTCCATTCACCCACGGGAGACCGGCAGGCAGGGCGCAGTGCGGATCTGGCTGTGTCCACTCACCCACGGGAGACGGGCAGGCAGGGCGCAGTGCGGATCCGGCTGTGTCCACTGACCCACGGGGGATGGGCAGAGACGCTGCTGTGTGGATCTGGCTATGTCCACTGACCCACGGCAGACGGGCAGGCAGGGCGCAGTACGGAGCTGGATGAGTCCGCTCACCCATGGAAGGCGGTCAGGCAGGGCGCAGTGTGGATCTGGCTGTGTCCACTCACCCACGGGAGACGGGCAGGCAGGGCGCAGTTCGGATCTGGCTGTGTCCACTCACCCAAGGGAGACGGGCAGGCAGGGCGCAGTGCGGATCTGGCTGTGTCCACTCACCCACGGGAGACGGGCAGGCAGGGCGCAGTGCGGATCTGGCTGTGTCCACTCGCCCACGGGAGAGGGGCAGGCAGGGCGCAGTGCGGATCTGGCTGTGTCCACTCGCCCACGGGAGACGGGCAGGCAGGGCGCAGTGCGGATCTGGCTGTGTCCACTCGCCCACGGGAGACGGGCAGGCAGGGCGCAGTGCGGATCTGGCTGTGTCCACTCGCCCACGGGAGACGGGCAGGCAGGGCGCAGTGCGGATCCGGCTGTGTCCACTCACCCACGGGAGATGGGCAGAGACAGTGCTGTGTGGATCTGGCTATGTCCACTGACCCACGGCAGACGGGAAGGCAGGGCGCAGTACGGATCTGGCTGTGTCCACTCACCCACGGCAGGCGGTCAGGCAGGGCGCAGTACGGATTTGGCTGTGTCCACTCACCCACGGCAGGCGGTCAGGCAGGGTGCAGTGTGGATCTAGCTGTGTCCACTCACCCACGGGAAACGGGCAGGCAGGGCGCAGTGCGGATCTGGCTGTGTCCACTCACCCACGGGAGACGGGCAGGCAGAACGCAGTGTGATTTTGGCTGTGTCCACTCACCCACGGGAGACGGGCAGGCAGGGCGCAGTGCGGATCTGGCTGTGTCTACTCACCCACGGCAGGCGGTCAGGCAGGGCGCAGTGCGGATCTGGCTGTGTCCACTCATTCACGGCAGACGGTCAGGCAAGGCACAGTGCGGATCTGGCTGTGTCCACTCACCCACGGCAGGCGGTCAGGCAGGGCGCAGTGCGGATATGGCTGTGTCCACGCACCCACAGCAGGCGGTCAGCCAGGGCGCAGTGCGGATCTGGCTGTGTCCACTCACCCAGGGCAGGTGGTCAGGCAGGGCGTAGTGCGGATCTGGCTGTGTCCACTAACCCAGGGCAGGCGGGCAGGCAGGGCGCAGTGTGGATCTGGCTGTGTCCACTCACCCACGGCAGACGGTCAGGCAGGGCGCAGTGCGGATCTGGCTGTGTCCACTCACCCACGGCAGACGGGTAGGCAGGGCGCAGTGCGGATCTGGCTGTGTCCACTCGCCCACGGGAGACGGGCAGACAGGGTGCAGTGCGGATCTGGCTGTGTCCACTCACCCACGGCAGGCGGTCAGGCAGGGCGCAGTGCGATTCTGGCGGTGTCCACGCACTCACAGCAGGCGGTCAGCCAGGGTGCAGTGCGGATCTGGCTGTGTCCACTGACCCACGGCAGACGGGCAGGCAAGGCGCATTACGGATCTGGCTGTGTCCACTCATCCACGGCAGGCGGTCAGGCAGTGCGCAGTGCGGATCTGGCTGTGTCCACTCACCCACGGCAGGCGGTCAGGCAGGGCGTAATGCGGATCTGGCTGTGTCCACTAACCCACGGCAGACGGGCAGGCAGGGCGCAGTGCGGATCCGGCTGTGTCCACTCACCCACGGGAGATGGGCAGAGACGGTGATGTGTGGATCTGGCTATGTCCACTGACCCACGGCAGACGGGCAGGCAGGGCGCAGTACGGATCTGGCTGTGTCCACTCACCCACGGCAGGCGGTCAGGCAGGGCGCAGTGCGGATCTGGCTTTGTCCACTCACCCACGGCAGGCGGTCAGGCAGGGCGTAGTGCGGATCTGGCTGTGTCCACTCACCCACGGCAGGCGGTCAGGCAGGGCGCAGTGCGGATCTGGCTGTGTCCACGCACCCAGAGCAGGCGGTCAGCCAGGGCGCAGTGCGGATCTGGCTGTGTCCACCCACCCACGGCAGACGGTCAGGCAGGGCGCAGTACTGATCTGGCTGTGTCCACTCACCCACGGCAGACGGGCAGGCAGGGCGCAGTGCGGATCTGGCTGTGTCCACTCACCCACGGGAGACGGGCAGGCAGGGCGCAGTGAGGATCTGGCTGTGTCTACACACCCACGAGGGACCGGCTGGCAGGGTGCTGTGTGGATTTGGCTGTATCCACTCACCCACCAGGGACGGGCAGGTAGGGTGCAGTGTGGATGTGGCTGTGTCCACACACACACGGAGACGGGCAGGCAGGGTGCTGTCTGGAACTGGCTGTTTCCACTCACCCACGGGAGACGGGCAGGCAGGGTGCTGTCTGGATATGGCTTTGTCCACAAACACATGGGGGATGGGC
Organism: Microcebus murinus; assembly: GCF_040939455.1. Classification (NCBI taxonomy): domain Eukaryota; kingdom Metazoa; phylum Chordata; class Mammalia; order Primates; family Cheirogaleidae; genus Microcebus; species Microcebus murinus. The sequence continues at coordinate 29,296,179 of NC_134125.1, read as the reverse complement.
AGGCAGGGTGCTGTGTGGTTTTGGCTGTGTCCACTCACCTACGGGAGATGGGCAGGCCGGGTGCTGTGTGGTTTTGGCTGTGTCCACTCACCCACGGGAGACGGGCAGGCAGGGCGCAGTGCGGATCTGGCTGTGTCCACTCACCCACGGGAGACGGGCAGGCAATTCGCAGTGTGGATCTGGCTGTGTCCACTCACCCACGGGAGACGGGCAGAGAGTGTGCCGTGTGGATCTGGCTATGTCCACTGACCCACGGCAGAAGGGCAGGAAGGGCGAAGTGCGGATCTGGCTGTGTCCGCTCACCCACGGGAGACGGGCAGAGAGTGTGCCGTGTGGATCTGGCTGTGTCCACTCACCCACGGGAGACGGGCAGGCAGGGCGCAGTGCGGATCTGGCTGTGTCCACTCACCCACGGGAGACGGGCAGAGAGGGTGCTGTGTGGATCTGGCTTTGTCCACTGACCCATGGCAGACGGGCATGCAGGGTGCAGTGAGGATCTGGCTGTGTCGACTCACCCACGGCAGACGGTCAGGCAGGGCGCAGTGTGGATCTGGCTGTGTCCACTCACCCACGGGAGACGGGCAGGCAAGGCGCAGTGCGGATCTGGCTGTGTCCACTCACCCACGGCAGACGGGCAGGCAGGGCGCAGTGCGGATCTGGCTGTGTCCACTCACCCACGGGAGACGGGCAGGCAATTCGCAGTGTGGATCTGGCTGTGTCCACTCACCCACGGGAGACGGGCAGAGAGTGTGCCGTGTGGATCTGGCTATGTCCACTGACCCACGGCAGAAGGGCAGGAAGGGCGCAGTGCGGATCTGGCTGTGTCCGCTCACCCACGGGAGACGGGCAGAGACGGTGCTGTGTGGATCTGGCTATGTCCACTGACCCACGGCAGACGGGCAGGCAGGGCGCAGTACGGAGCTGGATGAGTCCGCTCACCCACGGAAGGCGGTCAGGCAGGGCGCAGTGTGGATCTGGCTGTGTCCACTCACCCACGGGAGACGGGCAGGCAGGGCGCAGTGCGGATCTGGCTGTGTCCACTCACCCAAGGGAGACGGGCAGGCAGGGCGCAGTGCGGATCTGGCTGTGTCCACTCACCCACGGGAGACGGGCAGGCAGGGCGCAGTGCGGATCTGGCTGTGTCCACTCGCCCACGGGAGAGGGGCAGGCAGGGCGCAGTGCGGATCTGGCTGTGTCCACTCGCCCACGGGAGACGGGCAGGCAGGGCGCAGTGCGGATCTAGCTGTGTCCACTCGCCCACGGGAGACGGGCAGGCAGGGCGCAGTGCGGATCTGGCTGTGTCCACTCGCCCACGGGAGACGGGCAGGCAGGGCGCAGTGCGGATCCGGCTGTGTCCACTCACCCACGGGAGATGGGCAGAGACAGTGCTGTGTGGATCTGGCTATGTCCACTGACCCACGGCAGACGGGAAGGCAGGGCGCAGTACGGATCTGGCTGTGTCCACTCACCCACGGCAGGCGGTCAGGCAGGGCGCAGTACGGATTTGGCTGTGTCCACTCACCCACGGCAGGCGGTCAGGCAGGGTGCAGTGTGGATCTAGCTGTGTCCACTCACCCACGGGAAACGGGCAGGCAGGGCGCAGTGCGGATCTGGCTGTGTCCACTCACCCACGGGAGACGGGCAGGCAGAACGCAGTGTGATTTTGTCTGTGTCCACTCACCCACGGGAGACGGGCAGGCAGGGCGCAGTGCGGATCTGGCTGTGTCTACTCACCCACGGCAGGCGGTCAGGCAGGGCGCAGTGCGGATCTGGCTGTGTCCACTCATTCACGGCAGACGGTCAGGCAAGGCACAGTGCGGATCTGGCTGTGTCCACTCACCCACGGCAGGCGGTCAGGCAGGGCGCAGTGCGGATATGGCTGTGTCCACGCACCCACAGCAGACGGTCAGCCAGGGCGCAGTGCGGATCTGGCTGTGTCCACTCACCCAGGGCAGGTGGTCAGGCAGGGCGTAGTGCGGATCTGGCTGTGTCCACTAACCCAGGGCAGGCGGGCAGGCAGGGCGCAGTGTGGATCTGGCTGTGTCCACTCACCCACGGCAGACGGTCAGGCAGGGCGCAGTGCGGATCTGGCTGTGTCCACTCACCCACGGCAGACGGGTAGGCAGGGCGCAGTGCGGATCTGGCTGTGTCCACTCGCCCACGGGAGACGGGCAGACAGGGCGCAGTGCGGATCTGGCTGTGTCCACTCACCCACGGCAGGCGGTCAGGCAGGGCGCAGTGCGGATCCGGCTGTGTCCAATCACCCCCGGGAGATGGGCAGAGACGGTGCTGTGTGGATCTGGCTATGTCCACTGACCCACGGCAGACGGGCAGGCAGGGCGCAGTACGGATCTGGCTGTTTCCACTCACCCACGGCAGGCGGTCAGGCAGGGCGCAGTGCGGATGTGGCTGTGTCCACTCACCCACGGCAGGCGGTCAGGCAGAGCGCAGTTTGGATCTGGCTGTGTCCACGCACCCACAGCAGGCAGTCAGCAAGGGCGCAGTGCGGATCTGGCTGTGTCCACTGACCGACGGCAGACGGGCAGGCAGGGCGCAGTACGGATCTGGCTGTGTCCACTCACCCACGGCAGGCAGTCAGGCAGGGCGCAGTGCGGATCTGGCTGTGTCCACTCACCCACGGCAGGCGGTCAGGCAGGGCGTAGTGCGGATCTGGCTGTGTCCAGGCACCCACGGCAGACGGGCAGGCAGGGCGCATTGCGGATCCGGCTGTGTCCACTCACCCACGGGAGATGGGCAGAGACGGTGCTGTGTGGATCTGGCTATGTCCACTCACCCACGGCAGACGGGCAGGCAGGGCGCAGTACGGATCTAGCTGTGTCCACTCACCCACGGCAGGCGGTCAGGCAGGGCGTAGTGCGGATCTGGCTGTGTCCACTCACCCACGGCAGGCGGTCAGGCAGGGCGCAGTGCGGATCTGGCTGTGTCCACTCACCCAAGGCAGGCGGTCAGGCAGGGCACAGTGTGGATCTGGCTGTGTCCACACACCCATGGCAGGCGGTCAGGCAGGGCGTAGTGCGGATCTGGCTGTGTCCACTCACCCACGGCAGACGGGCAGGCAGGGCGCAGTGCGGATCCGGCTGTGTCCACTCACCCACGGGAGATGGGCAGAGACGGTGCTGTGTGGATCTGGCTATGTCCACTGACCCACGGCAGACGGGCAGGCAGGGCACAGTACGGATCTGGCTGTGTCCACTCACCCAAGGCAGGCGGTCAGTCAGGGTGCAGTGCGGATCTGGCTGTGTCCACTCTCCCACGGGATACGGGCAGGCAGGGCACAGTGCGGATCTGTTTGTGTCCACTCACCCATGGGAGACGGGCAGGCAGGGCGCAGTGCGGATCTGGCTGTGTCCACTCACCCACGGGAGACGGGCAGGCAGGGCGCAGTGCGATTTTGGCTGTGTCCACTCACCCACGGGAGACGGGCAGGCAGGGCGCAGTGCCTATCTGGCTGTATCCACTCGCCCACGGGAGACGGGCAGGCAGGGCGCAGTTTGGATCTGGCTGTGTCCACTCACCCACTGCAGGCGGTCAGGCAGGGCGCAGTGCGGATCTGGCTGTGTCCACTCATTCACGGCAGACGGGCAGGCAGGGCGCAGTGCGGATCTGGCTGTGTCCACTCGCCCACGGGAGACGGGCAGGCAGGGCGCAGTGCGGATCTGGCTGTGTCCACTCACCCACCGCAGGGGTCAGGCAGGGCGCAGTGCTGTTCTGGCTGTGTCCACTCACCCACGGGAGACGGGTAGGCAAGGCGCAGTGCGGATCTGGCTGTGTCCACTCGCCCACGGGAGATGGGCAGGCAGGGCGCAGTGCGGATCTGGCTGTGTCCACTCGCCCACGGGAGACGGGCAGGCAGGGCGCAGTGCGGATCTGGCTGTGTCCACTCGCCCACGGGAGACGGGCAGGCAGGGCGCAGTGCGGATCCGGCTGTGTCCACTCACCCACGGGAGATGGGCAGAGACGGTGCTGTGTGGATCTGGCTATGTCCACTGACCCACGGCAGACGGGAAGGCAGGGCGCAGTACGGATCTGGCTGTGTCCACTCACCCACGGCAGGCGGTCAGGCAGGGTGCAGTACGGATTTGGCTGTGTCCACTCACCCACGGCAGGCGGTCAGGCAGGGTGCAGTGTGGATCTGGCTGTGTCCACTCACCCACGGGAGACTGGCAGGCAGGGCGCAGTGCGGATCTGGCTGTGTCCACTCACCCACGGGAGACGGGCAGGCAGAACGCAGTGAGATTTTGGCTGTGTCCACTCACCCACGGGAGACGGGCAGGCAGGGCGCAGTGCGGATCTGGCTGTGTCTACTCACCCACGGCAGGCGGTCAGGCAGGGCGCAGTGCGGATCTGGCTGTGTCCACTCATTCACGGCAGACGGTCAGGCAGGGCACAGTGCGCATCTGGCTGTGTCCACTCTCCCACGGCAGGCGGTCAGGCAGGGCGCAGTGCGCATCTGGCTGTGTCCACGCACCCACAGCAGGCGGTCAGTCAGGGCGCAGTGCGGATCTGACTGTGTACACTCACCCAGGGCAGGTGGTCAGGCAGGGCGTAGTGCGGATCTGGCTGTGTCCACTAACCCACGGCAGGCGGGCAGGCAGGGCGCAGTGTGGATCTGGCTGTGTCCACTCACACACGGCAGACGGTCAGGCAGGGCGCAGTGCGGATCTGGCTGTGTCCACTCACCCACGGAAGACGGGTAGGCAGGGCGCAGTGCGGATCTGGCTGTGTCCACTCGCCCACGGGAGACGGGCAGACAGGGCGCAGTGCGGATCTGGCTGTGTCCACTCACCCACGGCAGGCGGTCAGGCAGGGCGCAGTGCGGATCCGGCTGTGTCCAATCACCCCCGGGAGATGGGCAGAGACGGTGCTGTGTGGATTTGGCTATGTCGACTGACCCACGGCAGACGGGCGGGCAGGGCGCAGTACGGATCTGGCTGTGTCCACTCACCCACGGCAGGCGGTCAGGGAGGGCGCAGTGCGGATCTGGCTGTGTCCACTCACCCACGGGAGACGGGCAGGCAGGGCGCAGTGCGGATCTGGCTGTGTCCACTCACCCACGGGAGACGGGTAGGCAAGGCGCAGTGCGGATCTGGCTGTGTCCACTCACCCACGGGAGACGGGCAGAGACGGTGCTGTGTGGATCTGGCTATGTCCACTGACCCACGGCAGACGGGCAGGCAGGGCGCAGTACAGAGCTGGCTGAGTCCACTCACCCACGGCAGGCGGTCAGGCAGGGTGCAGTGTTGATCTGGCTGTGTCCATTCACCCACGGGAGACGGGCAGGCAGGGCGCAGTGCGGATCTGTCTGTGTCCACTCGCCCACGGGAGAGGGGCAGGCAGGGCGCAGTGCGGATCTGGCTGTGTCCACTCGCCCACGGGAGACGGGCAGGCAGGGCGCAGTGCGGATCTGGCTGTGTCCACTCGCCCACGGGAGACGGGCAGGCAGGGCGCAGTGCGGATCTGGCTGTGTCCACTCGCCCACGGGAGACGGGCAGGCAGGGCGCAGTGCGGATCCGGCTGTGTCCACTCACCCACGGGAGATGGGCAGAGACAGTGCTGTGTGGATCTGGCTATGTCCACTGACCCACGGCAGACGGGAAGGCAGGGCGCAGTACGGATCTGGCTGTGTCCACTCACCCACGGCAGGCGGTCAGGCAGGGCGCAGTACGGATTTGGCTGTGTCCACTCACCCACGGCAGGCGGTCAGGCAGTGTGCAGTGTGGATCTAGCTGTGTCCACTCACCCACGGGAAACGGACAGGCAGGGCGCAGTGCGGATCTGGCTGTGTCCACTCACCCACGGGAGACGGGCAGGCAGAACGCAGTGTGATTTTGTCTGTGTCCACTCACCCACGGGAGACGGGCAGGCAGGGCGCAGTGCGGATCTGGCTGTGTCTACTCACCCACGGCAGGCGGTCAGGCAGGGCGCAGTGCGGATCTGGCTGTGTCCACTCATTCACGGCAGACGGTCAGGCAAGGCACAGTGCGGATCTGGCTGTGTCCACTCACCCACGGCAGGCGGTCAGGCAGGGCGCAGTGCGGATATGGCTGTGTCCACGCACCCACAGCAGGCGGTCAGCCAGGGCGCAGTGCGGATCTGGCTGTGTCCACTCACCCAGGGCAGGTGGTCAGGCAGGGCGTAGTGCGGATCTGGCTGTGTCCACTAACCCAGGGCAGGCGGGCAGGCAGGGCGCAGTGTGGATCTGGCTGTGTCCACTCACCCACGGCAGACGGTCAGGCAGGGCGCAGTGCGGATCTGGCTGTGTCCACTCACCCACGGCAGACGGGTAGGCAGGGCGCAGTGCGGATCTGGCTGTGTCCACTCGCCCACGGGAGACGGGCAGACAGGGCGCAGTGCGGATCTGGCTGTGTCCACTCACCCACGGCAGGCGGTCAGGCAGGGCGCAGTGCGGATCCGGCTGTGTCCAATCACCCCCGGGAGATGGGCAGAGACGGTGCTGTGTGGATCTGGCTATGTCCACTGACCCACGGCAGACGGGCAGGCAGGGCGCAGTACGGATCTGGCTGTGTCCACTCACCCACGGCAGGCGGTCAGGCAGGGCGCAGTGCGGATCTGGCTGTGTCCACTCACCCACGGCAGGCGGTCAGGCAGGGCGTAGTGCGGATCTGGCTGTGTCCACTCACCCACGGCAGGCGGTCAGGCAGAGCGCAGTTTGGATCTGGCTGTGTCCACGCACCCACAGCAGGCGGTCAGCAAGGGCGCAGTGCGGATCTGGCTGTGTCCACTGACCGACGGCAGACGGGCAGGCAGGGCGCAGTACGGATCTGGCTGTGTCCACTCACCCACGGCAGGCAGTCAGGCAGGGCGCAGTGCGGATCTGGCTGTGTCCACTCACCCACGGCAGGCGGTCAGGCAGGGCGTAGTGCGGATCTGGCTGTGTCCAGGCACCCACGGCAGACGGGCAGGCAGGGCGCATTGCGGATCCGGCTGTGTCCACTCACCCACGGGAGATGGGCAGAGACGGTGCTGTGTGGATCTGGCTATGTCCACTCACCCACGGCAGACGGGCAGGCAGGGCGCAGTACGGATCTAGCTGTGTCCACTCACCCACGGCAGGCGGTCAGGCAGGGCGTAGTGCGGATCTGGCTGTGTCCACTCACCCACGGCAGGCGGTCAGGCAGGGCGCAGTGCGGATCTGGCTGTGTCCACTCACCCACGGCAGGCGGTCAGGCAGGGCGCAGTGTGGATCTGGCTGTGTCCACACACCCATGGCAGGCGGTCAGGCAGGGCGTAGTGCGGATCTGGCTGTGTCCACTCACCCACGGCAGACGGGCAGGCAGGGCGCAGTGCGGATCCGGCTGTTTCCACTCACCCACGGGAGATGGGCAGAGACGGTGCTGTGTGGATCTGGCTATGTCCACTGACCCACGGCAGACGGGCAGGCAGGGCACAGTACGGATCTGGCTGTGTCCACTCACCCAAGGCAGGCGGTCAGGCAGGGTGCAGTGCGGATCTGGCTGTGTCCACTCTCCCACGGGATACGGGCAGGCAGGGCACAGTGCGGATCTGTTTGTGTCCACTCACCCATGGGAGACGGGCAGGCAGGGCGCAGTGCGGATCTGGCTGTGTCCACTCACCCACGGGAGACGGGCAGGCAGGGCGCAGTGCGATTTTGGCTGTGTCCACTCACCCACGGGAGACGGGCAGGCAGGGCGCAGTGCCTATCTGGCTGTGTCCACTCGCCCACGGGAGACGGGCAGGCAGGGCGCAGTTTGGATCTGGCTGTGTCCACTCACCCACTGCAGGCGGTCAAGCAGGGCGCAGTGCGGATCTGGCTGTGTCCACTCATTCACGGCAGACGGTCAGGCAGGGCACAGTGCGGATCTGGCTGTGTCCACTCACCCACGGCAGGCGGTCAGGCAGGGCGGAGTGCGGATCTGGCTGTGTCCACGCACCCACAGCAGGCGGTAAGCCAGGGCGCAGTGCGGATCTGGCTGTGTCTACTCACCCACGGCAGATGGTCAGGCAGGGCGCAGTACGGATCTGGCTGTGTCCACTCACCCACGGCAGATGGGCAGGCAGGGTGCAGTGCGGATCTGGCTGTGTCCACTCACACATGGCAGACGGTCAGGCAGGGCGCAGTGCGGATCTGGATGTGTCCACTCACCCACGGCAGACGGGCAGGCAGGGCGCAGTGCGTATCTGGCTGTGTCCACTCGCCCACGGGAGACGGGCAGGCAGGGCGCAGTGCGGATCTGGCTGTGTCCACTCACCCACCGCAGGGGTCAGGCAGGGCGCAGTGCTGTTCTGGCTGTGTCCACTCACCCACGGGAGACGGGTAGGCAAGGCGCAGTGCGGATCTGGCTGTGTCCACTCGCCCACGGGAGATGGGCAGGCAGGGCGCAGTGCGGATCTGGCTGTGTCCACTCGCCCACGGGAGATGGGCAGGCAGGGCGCAGTGCGGATCTGGCTGTGTCCACTCGCCCACGGGAGACGGGCAGGCAGGGCGCAGTGCGGATCCGGCTGTGTCCACTCACCCACGGGAGATGGGCAGAGACGGTGCTGTGTGGATCTGGCTATGTCCACTGACCCACGGCAGACGGGAAGGCAGGGCGCAGTACGGATCTGGCTGTGTCCACTCACCCACGGCAGGCGGTCAGGCAGGGCGCAGTACGGATTTGGCTGTGTCCACTCACCCACGGCAGGCGGTCAGGCAGGGTGCAGTGTGGATCTGGCTGTGTCCACTCACCCACGGGAGACTGGCAGGCAGGGCGCAGTGCGGATCTGGCTGTGTCCACTCACCCACGGGAGACGGGCAGGCAGAACGCAGTGCGATTTTGGCTGTGTCCACTCACCCACGGGAGACGGGCAGGCAGGGCGCAGTGCGGATCTGGCTGTGTCTACTCACCCACGGCAGGCGGTCAGGCAGGGCGCAGTGCGGATCTGGCTGTGTCCACTCATTCACGGCAGACGGTCAGGCAGGGCACAGTGCGCATCTGGCTGTGTCCACTCTCCCACGGCAGGCGGTCAGGCAGGGCGCAGTGCGCATCTGGCTGTGTCCACGCACCCACAGCAGGCGGTCAGCCAGGGCGCAGTGCGGATCTGGCTGTGTACACTCACCCAGGGCAGGTGGTCAGGCAGGGCGTAGTGCGGATCTGGCTGTGTCCACTAACCCACGGCAGGCGGGCAGGCAGGGCGCAGTGTGGATCTGGCTGTGTCCACTCACACACGGCAGACGGTCAGGCAGGGCGCAGTGCGGATCTGGCTGTGTCCACTCACCCACGGAAGACGGGTAGGCAGGGCGCAGTGCGGATCTGGCTGTGTCCACTCGCCCACGGGAGACGGGCAGACAGGGCGCAGTGCGGATCTGGCTGTGTCCACTCACCCACGGCAGGCGGTCAGGCAGGGCGCAGTGCGGATCCGGTTGTGTCCAATCACCCCCGGGAGATGGGCAGAGACGGTGCTGTGTGGATTTGGCTATGTCGACTGACCCACGGCAGACGGGCGGGCAGGGCGCAGTACGGATCTGGCTGTGTCCACTCACCCACGGCAGGCGGTCAGGGAGGGCGCAGTGTGGATCTGGCTGTGTCCACTCACCCACGGGAGACGGGCAGGCAGGGCGCAGTGCGGATCTGGCTGTGTCCACTCACCCACGGGAGACGGGTAGGCAAGGCGCAGTGCGGATCTGGCTGTGTCCACGCACCCACGGGAGACGGGCAGAGACGGTGCTGTGTGGATCTGGCTATGTCCACTGACCCACGGCAGACGGGCAGGCAGGGCGCAGTACAGAGCTGGCTGAGTCCACTCACCCACGGCAGGCGGTCAGGCAGGGTGCAGTGTTGATCTGGCTGTGTCCATTCACCCACGGGAGACGGGCAGGCAGGGCGCAGTGCTGATCTGGCTGTGTCCACGCACCCACAGCAGGCGGTCAGCCAGGGCGCAGTGCGGATCTGGCTGTGTACACTCACCCAGGGCAGGTGGTCAGGCAGGGCGTAGTGCGGATCAGGCTGTGTCCACTAACCCACGGCAGGCGGGCAGGCAGGGCGCAGTGTGGATCTGGCTGTGTCCACTCACACACGGCAGACGGTCAGGCAGGGCGCAGTGCGGATCTGGCTGTGTCCACTCACCCATGGAAGACGGGTAGGCAGGGCGCAGTGCGGATCTGGCTGTGTCCACTCGCCCACGGGAGACGGGCAGACAGGGCGCAGTGCGGATCTGGCTGTGTCCACTCACCCACGGCAGGCGGTCAGGCAGGGCGCAGTGCGGATCCGGCTGTGTCCAATCACCCCCGGGAGATGGGCAGAGACGGTGCTGTGTGGATCTGGCTATGTCCACTGACCCACGGCAGACGGGCGGGCAGGGCGCAGTACGGATCTGGCTGTGTCCACTCACCCACGGCAGGCGGTCAGGCAGGGCGCAGTGCGGATCTGGCTGTGTCCACTCACTCACGGCAGGCGGTCAGGCAGGGCGTAGTGCGGATCTGGCTGTGTCCACTCACCCACGGCAGGCGGTCATGCAGAGCGCAGTGCGGATCTGGCTGTGTCCACGCACCCACAGCAGGCGGTCAGCAAGGGCACAGTGCGGATCTGGCTGTGTCCACTGACCGACGGCAGACGGGCAGGCAGGGCGCAGTACGGATCTGGCTGTGTCCACTCACCCACGGCAGGCGGTCAGGCAGGGCGTAGTGCGGATCTGGCTGTGTCCAGTCACCCACGGCAGACGGGCAGGCAGGGCGCAGTGCGGATCCGGCTGTGTCCACTCACCCACGGGAGATGGGCAGAGACGGTGCTGTGTGGATCTGGCTATGTCCACTGACCCACGGCAGACGGGCGGGCAGGGCGCAGTACGGATCTGGCTGTGTCCACTCACCCACGGCAGGCGGTCAGGCAGGGCGCAGTGCGGATCTGGCTGTGTCCACTCACCCACGGGAGACGGGCAGGCAGGGCGCAGTGCAGATCTGGCTGTGTCCACTCACCCACGGGAGACGGGCAGGCAGGGCGCAGTGCGGATCTGGCTGTGTCCACTCACCCACGGGAGACGGGCAGAGACGGTGCTGTGTGGATTTGGCTATGTCCATTGACCCACGGCAGACGGGCAGGCAGGGCGCAGTGCAGATCTGGCTGTGTCCACTCACCCACGGCAGGCGGTCAGGGAGGGCGCAGTGCGGATATGGCTGTGTCCACTCACCCACGGCAGACGGTCAGGCAGGGGGCAGTGCGGATCTGGCTGTGTCCACTCATCCACGGGAGACTGGCAGGCAGGGCGCAGTGCGGATCTGGCTGTGTCCACTCACCCACGGGAGACGGGCAGGCAGGGCGCAGTGCGGATCTGGCTGTGTCCACGCACCCACGGCAGGCGGTCAGCCAGGGCGCAGTGCGGATCTTGCTGTGTCCACTGACCCACGGCAGATGGACAGGCAGGGCGCAGTACGGATCTGGCTGTGTCCACTCACCCACGGCAGGAGGTCAGGCAGGGCGCAGTGCGGATCTGGCTGTGTCCACTCACCCACGGCCGGCGGTCAGGCAGGGCGTAGTGCGGATCTGGCTGTGTCCAGGCACCCACGGCAGACGGGCAGGCAGGGCGCAGTGCGGATCCAGCTGTGTCCACTCACCCACGGGATATGGGCAGAGACGGTGCTGTGTGGATCTGGCTATGTCCACTGACCCACGGCATACGGGCAGGCAGGGCGCAGTACGGATCTAGCTGTGTCCACTCACCCACGGCAGACGGTCAGGCAGGGCGTAGTGCGGATCTGGCTGTGTCCACTCACCCACGGCAGACGGGCAGGCAGGGCGCAGTGCGGATCTGGCTGTGTCCACTCACCCACGGCAGGCGGTCAGGCAGGGCGCAGTGTGGATCTGGCTGTGTCCACTCACCCATGGCAGGCGGTCAGGCAGGGCGTAGTGCGGATCTGGCTGTGTCCACTCACCCACGGCAGACGGGCAGGCAGGGCGCAGTGCGGATCCGGCTGTGTCCACTAACCCACGGGAGATGGGCAGAGACGGTGCTGTGTGGATCTGGCTATGTCCACTGAACCACGGCAGACGGGCTGGCAGGGCGCAGTACGGATCTGGCTGTGTCCACTCACCCACGGCAGGCGGTCAGGCAGGGTGCAGTGCGGATCTGGCTGTGTCCACTCTCCCACGGGAGACGGGCAGGCAGGGCACAGTGCGGATCTGGCTGTGTCCACTCACCCATGGGAGACGGGCAGGCATGGCGCAGTGCGGATCTGGCTGTGTCCACTCACCCACGGGAGACGGGCAGGCAGGGCGCAGTGCGATTTTGGCTGTGTCCACTCACCCACGGGAGACGGGCAGGCAGGGCGCAGCGCCTATCTGGCTGTGTCCACTCGCCCACGGGAGACGGGCAGGCAGGGTGCAGTTTGGATCTGGCTGTGTCCACTCACCCACGGCAGGCGGTCAGGCAGGGCGCAGTGCGGATCTGGCTGTGTCCACTCATTCACGGCAGACGGTCAGGCAGGGCACAGTGCGGATCTGGCTGTGTCCACTCACCCATGGCAGGCGGTCAGGCAGGACGCAGTGCGGATCTGGCTGTGTCCACGCACCCACAGCAGGCGGTCAGGCAGGGCGCAGTGCGGATCTGGCTGTGTCCACTCACCCACGGCAGGCGGTCAGGCAGGGCGCAGTGTGGATCTGGCTGTGTCCACACACCCATGGCAGGCGGTCAGGCAGGGCGTAGTGCGGATCTGGCTGTGTCCACTCACCCACGGCAGACGGGCAGGCAGGGCGCAGTGCGGATCCGGCTGTGTCCACTCACCCACGGGAGATGGGCAGAGACGGTGCTGTGTGGATCTGGCTATGTCCACTGACCCACGGCAGACGGGCAGGCAGGGCACAGTACGGATCTGGCTGTGTCCACTCACCCAAGGCAGGCGGTCAGGCAGGGTGCAGTGCGGATCTGGCTGTGTCCACTCTCCCACGGGATACGGGCAGGCAGGGCACAGTGCGGATCTGTTTGTGTCCACTCACCCATGGGAGACGGGCAGGCAGGGCGCAGTGCGGATCTGGCTGTGTCCACTCACCCACAGGAGACGGGCAGGCAGGGCGCAGTGCGATTTTGGCTGTGTCCACTCACCCACGGGAGACGGGCAGGCAGGGCGCAGTGCCTATCTGGCTGTGTCCACTCGCCCACGGGAGACGGGCAGGCAGGGCGCAGTTTGGATCTGGCTGTGTCCACTCACCCACTGCAGGCGGTCAGGCAGGGCGCAGTGCGGATCTGGCTGTGTCCACTCATTCACGGCAGACGGTCAGGCAGGGCACAGTGCGGATCTGGCTGTGTCCACTCACCCACGGCAGGCGGTCAGGCAGGGCGGAGTGCGGATCTGGCTGTGTCCACGCACCCACAGAAGGCGGTCAGCCAGGGCGCAGTGCGGATCTGGCTGTGTCCACTCACCCACGGCAGATGGTCAGGCAGGGAGCAGTACGGATCTGGCTGTGTCCACTCACCCACGGCAGACGGGCAGGCAGGGCGCAGTGCGGATCTGGCTGTGTCCACTCACACACGGCAGACGGTCAGGCAGGGCGCAGTTCGGATCTGGCTGTGTCCACTCACCCACGGCAGACGGGCAGGCAGGGCGCAGTACGGATCTGGCTGTGTCCACTCACCCACGGCAGGCGGTCAGGCAGGGCGCAGTGCGGATCTGGCTGTGTCCACTAACCCACGGCAGGCGGTCAGGCAGGGCGTAGTGCGGATCTGGCTGTGTCCACTCACCCACGGCAGGCGGTCAGGCAGAGCGCAGTTTGGATCTGGTTGTGTCCACGCACCCACAGCAGGCGGTCAGCAAGGGCGCAGTGCGGATCTGGCTGTGTCCACTGACCCACGGCAGACGGGCAGGCAGGGCGCAGTACGGATCTGGCTGTGTCCACTCACCCACGGCAGGCGGTCAGGCAGGGCGCAGTGCGGATCTGGCTGTGTCCACTCACCCACGGCAGGCGGTCAGGCAGGGCGTAGTGCGGATCTGGCTGTGTCCAGGCACCCACGGCAGACGGGCAGGCAGGGTGCAGTGCGGATCCGGCTGTGTCCACTCACCCACGGGAGATGGGCAGAGACGGTGCTGTGTGGATCTGGCTATGTCCACTCACCCACGGCAGACGGGCAGGCAGTGCGCAGTACGGATCTAGCTGTGTCCACTCACCCACGGCAGGCGGTCAGGCAGGGCGTAGTGCGGATCTGGCTGTGTCCACTCACCCACGGCAGGCGGTCAGGCAGGGCGCAGTGCGGATCTGACTGTGTCCACTCACCCACGGCAGGCGGTCAGGCAGGGCGCAGTGTGGATCTGGCTGTGTCCACACACCCATGGCAGGCGGTCAGGCAGGGCGTAGTGCGGATCTGGCTGTGTCCACTCACCCACGGCAGACGGGCAGGCAGGGCGCAGTGCGGATCCGGCTGTGTCCACTCACCCACGGGAGATGGGCAGAGACGGTGCTGTGTGGATCTGGCTATGTCCACTGACCCACGGCAGACGGGCAGGCAGGGCACAGTACGGATCTGGCTGTGTCCACTCACCCAAGGCAGGCGGTCAGGCAGGGTGCAGTGCGGATCTGGCTGTGTCCACTCTCCCACGGGATACGGGCAGGCAGGGCACAGTGCGGATCTGTTTGTGTCCACTCACCCATGGGAGACGGGCAGGCAGGGCGCAGTGCGGATCTGGCTGTGTTCACTCACCCACGGGAGACGGGCAGGCAGGGCGCAGTGCGATTTTGGCTGTGTCCACTCACCCAAGGGAGACGGGCAGGCAGGGCGCAGTTTGGATCTGGCTGTGTCCACTCACCCACTGCAGGCGGTCAGGCAGGGCGCAGTGCGGATCTGGCTGTGTCCACTCTTTCACGGCAGACGGTCAGGCAGGGCACAGTGCGGATCTGGCTGTGTCCACTCACCCACGGCAGGCGGTCAGGCAGGGCGGAGTGCGGATCTGGCTGTGTCCACGCACCCACAGCAGGCGGTCAGCCAGGGCGCAGTGCGGATCTGGCTGTGTCCACTCACCCACGGCAGATGGTCAGGCAGGGCGCAGTACGGATCTGGCTGTGTCCACTCACCCACGGCAGACGGGCAGGCAGGGCCCAGTGCGGATCTGGCTGTGTCCACTCACACACGGCAGACGGTCAGGCAGGGCGCAGTGCGGATCTGGCTGTGTCCACTCACCCACGGCAGACTGGCAGGCAGGGCGCAGTGCGGATCTGGCTGTGTCCACTCGCCCACGGGAGACGGGCAGGCAGGGCGCAGTGCGGATCTGGCTGTGTCCACTCACCCACCGCAGGGGTCAGGCAGGGCGCAGTGCGGTTCTGGCTGTGTCCACTCACCCACGGGAGACGGGTAGGCAAGGCGCAGTGCGGATCTGGCTGTGTCCACTCACCCACGGGAGACGGGCAGAGACGGTGTTGTGTGGATCTGGCTATGTCCACTGACCCACGGCAGAAGGGCAGGCAGGGCGCAGTACGGAGCTGGCTGAGTCCACTCACCTACGACAGGCGGTCAGGAAGGGTGCAGTGTGGATCTGGCTGTGTCCATTCACCCACGGGAGACGGGCAGGCAGGGCGCAGTGCTGATCTGGCTGTGTCCACTCACCCATGGGAGACGGGCAGGCAGGGCGCAGTGCGGATCTGGCTGTGTCCACTCGCCCACGGGAGATGGGCAGGCAGGGCGCAGTGCGGATCTGGCTGTGTCCACTCGCCCACGGGAGACGGGCAGGCAGGGCGCAGTGCGGATCTGGCTGTGTCCACTCGCCCACGGGAGACGGGCAGGCAGGGCGCAGTGCGGATCCGGCTGTGTCCACTCACCCACGGGAGATGGGCAGAGACGGTGCTGTGTGGATCTGGCTATGTCCACTGACCCACGGCAGACGGGAAGGCAGGGTGCAGTACGGATCTGGCTGTGTCCACTCACCCACGGCAGGCGGTCAGGCAGGGCGCAGTACGGATTTGGCTGTGTCCACTCACCCACGGCAGGCGGTCAGGCAGGGTGCAGTGTGGATCTGGCTGTGTCCACTCACCCACGGGAGACGGGCAGGCAGGGCGCAGTGCGGATCTGGCTGTGTCCACTCACCCACGGGAGACGGGCAGGCAGAACGAGTGCGATTTTGGCTGTGTCCACTCACCCTCGGGAGACGGGCAGGCAGGGCGCAGTGCGGATCTGGCTGTGTCTACTCACCCACGGCAGGCGTTCAGGCAGGGCGCAGTGCGGATCTGGCTGTGTCCACTCATTCACGGCAGACGGTCAGGCAGGGCACAGTGCGCATCTGGCTGTGTCCACTCTCCCACAGCAGGCGGTCAGGCAGGGCGCAGTGCGCATCTGGCTGTGTCCACGCACCCACAGCAGGCGGTCAGCCAGGGCGCAGTGCGGATCTGGCTGTGTACACTCACCCAGGGCAGGTGGTCAGGCAGGGCGTAGTGCGGATCTGGCTGTGTCCACTAACCCACGGCAGGCGGGCAGGCAGGGCGCAGTGTGGATCTGGCTGTGTCCACTCACACACGGCAGACGGTCAGGCAGGGCGCAGTGCGGATCTGGCTGTGTCCACTCACCCACGGAAGACGGGTAGGCAGGGCGCAGTGCGGATCTGGCTGTGTCCACTCGCCCACGGGAGACGGGCAGACAGGGCGCAGTGCGGATCTGGCTGTGTCCACTCACCCACGGCAGGCGGTCAGGCAGGGCGCAGTGCGGATCCGGCTGTGTCCAATCACCCCCGGGAGATGGGCAGAGACGGTGCTGTGTGGATCTGGCTATGTCCACTGACCCACGGCAGACGGGCGGGCAGGGCGCAGTACGGATCTGGCTGTGTCCACTCACCCACGGCAGGCGGTCAGGGAGGGCGCAGTGCGGATCTGGCTGTGTCCACTCACCCACGGGAGACGGGCAGGCAGGGCGCAGTGCGGATCTGGCTGTGTCCACTCACCCACGGGAGACGGGTAGGCAAGGCGCAGTGCGGATCTGGCTGTGTCCACTCACCCACGGGAGACGGGCAGAGACGGTGCTGTGTGGATCTGGCTATGTCCACTGACCCACGGCAGACGGGCAGGCAGGGCGCAGGACAGAGCTGGCTGAGTCCACTCACCCACGGCAGGCGGTCAGGCAGGGTGCAGTGTTGATCTGGCTGTGTCCATTCACCCACGGGAGACGGGCAGGCAGGGCGCAGTGCTGATCTGTCTGTGTCCACTCACCCACGGGAGACGGGCAGGCAGGGCGCAGTGCGGTTCTGGCTGTGTCCACTCGCCCACGGGAGATGGGCAGGCAGGGCGCAGTGCGGATCTGGCTGAGTCCACTCGCCCTCGGGAGACGGGCAGGCAGGGCGCAGTGCGGATCTGGCTGTGTCCACTCGCCCACGGGAGACGGGCAGGCAGGGCGCAGTGCGGGTCCGGCTGTGTCCACTCACCCAGGGGAGATGGGCAGAGACGGTGCTGTGTGGATCTGGCTATGTCCACTGACCCACGGCAGACGGGAAGGCAGGGCGCAGTACGGATCTGGCTGTGTCCACTCACCCACGGCAGGCGGTCAGGCAGGGCGCAGTACGGATCTGGCTGTGTCCACTCACCCACGGCAGGCGGTCAGGCAGTGTGCAGTGCGGATCTGGCTGTGTCCACTCACCCACGGGAGACGGGCAGGCAGGGCGCAGTGCGGATCTGGCTGTGTCCACTCACCCACGGGAGACGGGCAGGCAGGGCGCAGTGCGATTTTGGCTGTGTCCACTCACCCACGGGAGACGGGCATGCAGGGCGCAGTGCCTATCTGGCTGTGTCCACTCGCCCATGGGAGACGGGCAGGCAGGGCGCAGTGGGGATCTGGCTGTGTCCACTCACCCACGGGAGACGGGCAGGCAGGGCGCAGTGCGGATCTGGCTGTGTCCACTCACCCAAGGGAGACGGGCAGGCAGGGCGCAGTGCGGATCGGGCTGTGTCCACTCACCCACGGGAGATGGGCAGAGACGGTGCTGTGTGGATCTGGCTATGTCCACTGACCCACGGCAGGTGGTCAGGCAGGGCGTAGTGCGGATCTGGCTATGTCCACTCACCCACGGCGGACGGGAAGGCAGGGCGCAGTACGGATATGGCTGTGTCCACTCGCCCACGGGAGACGGGCAGGCAGGGCGCAGTGCGGATCTGGCTGTGTCTACTCACCCACGGCAGGCGGTCAGGCAGGGCGCAGTGCGGATCTGGCTGTGTCCACTCACCCACGGCTGACGGTCAGGCAGGGCGCAAGGCGGATCTGGCTGTGTCCAATCACCCACGGCAGGCGGTCAGGCAGGGCGCAGTGTGGATCCGGCTGTGTCCACGCACCCACAGCAGGCGATCAGCCAGGGCGCAGTACGGATCTGGCTGTGTCCACTCACCCACGGCAGGTGGTCAGGCAGGGCGTAGTGCGGATCTGGCTGTGTCCACTTACCCACGGCAGGCGGGCAGGCAGGGCGCAGTGTGGATCTGGCTGTGTCCACTCACCCACGGGAGACGGGCAGGCAGGGCGCAGTGCGGATCTGGCTGTGTCCACTCACCCACGGGAGACGGGCAGGTAGGGCGCAGTGCGGATCCGGCTGTGTCCACTCACCCACGGGAGATGGGCAGAGACGGTGCTGTGTGGATCTGGCTATGTCCACTGACCCACGGCAGGCGGTCAGGCAGGGTGCAGTGCGGATCTGGCTGTGTCCACTCACCCACGGGAGACGGGCAAGCAGGGCGCAGTGCGGATCTGGCTGTGTCCACTCACCCACGGGAGATGGGCAGGCAGGGCGCAGTGCAGATCTGGCTGTGTCCACTAACCCACGGGAGACGGGCAGGCAGGGCGCAGTGTGGATTTGGCTGTGTCCACTCACCCACGGGAGACGGGCAGGCAGGGCGCAGTGCATATCTGGCTGTGTCCACTCGCCCACGGGAGACGGGCAGGCAGGGCGCAGTGCGGATCTGGCCGTGTCCACGCACCCACGGGAGACCGGCAGGCAGGGCGCAGTGCGGATCTGGCTGTGTCCACTCACCCACGGGAGACGGGCAGGCAGGGCGCAGTGCGGATCCGGCTGTGTCCACTCACCCACGGGAGATGGGTAGAGACGGTGCTGTGTGGATCTGGCTATGTCCACTGACCCACGGCAGACGGGCAGGCAGGGCGCAGTACGGATCTGGCTGTGTCCACTCACCCACGGCAGGCGGTCAGGTAGGGTGCAGTGCGGATCTGGCTGTGTCCACTCACCCACGGGAGACGGGCAG
This sequence comes from Microcebus murinus, assembly GCF_040939455.1. Classification (NCBI taxonomy): domain Eukaryota; kingdom Metazoa; phylum Chordata; class Mammalia; order Primates; family Cheirogaleidae; genus Microcebus; species Microcebus murinus. The sequence continues at coordinate 29,276,995 of NC_134125.1, read as the reverse complement.
GCAGGGCGCAGTGCGGATCTTGTGTGTGCACTCACCCACAGGAGACGGGCAGAGACGGTGCTGTGTGGATCTGGCTATGTCCACTGACCCACGGCAGACGGACGGGCAGGGCGCAGTACGGATCTGGCTGTGTCCACTCACCCACGGCAGGCGGTCAGGTAGGGTGCAGTGCGGATCTGGCTGTGTCCACTCACCCACGGCAGGCGGTCCGGCAGGGCCAGTACGGATATGGCTGTGTCCACTCACCCACGGCAGGCGGTCAGGCAGGGCGCAGTGCGGATCTGGCTGTGTCCACTCACCCACGGCAGGCGGTCAGGCAGGGCGTAGTGCGGATCTGGCTGTGTCCACTCGCCCACGGGAGACGGGCAGGCAGGGCGCAGTGCGGATCTGGCCATGTCCACTCACCCACGGGAGACCTGCAGGCAGGGCGCAGTGCGGATCTGGCTGTGTCCACTCACCCACGGGAGACGGGCAGGCAGGGCGCAGTGCGGATCCGGCTGTGTCCACTCACCCACGGGAGATGGGCAGAGACGGTGCTGTGTGGATCTGGCTATGTCCACTGACCCACGGCAGACGGGCAGGCAGGGCGCAGTACGGATCTGGCTGTGTCCACTCACCCACGGCAGACGGTCAGGCAGGGCGCAGTGCGGATCTGGCTGTGTCCACTCACCCACGGCAGACGGGCAGGCAAGGCGCGGTGCGGATCTGGCTGTGTCCACTCGCCCACGGGAGACGGGCAGGCAGGGCGCAGTGCGGATCTGGCTGTGTCCACTCGCACACGGGAGACGGGCAGGCACGGCGCAGTGCGGATCTGGCTGTGTCCACTCGCCCACGGCAGGCGGTCAGGCAGGGCGCAGTGCGGATCTGGCTGTGTCCACTCACCCACGGCAGACGGTCAGGCAGGGCGCCGTGCGGATCTGGCTGTGTCCACTCACCCACGGCAGGCGTTCAGGCAGGGCGCAGTGCGGATCTGGCTGTGTCCACGCACCCACAGCAGGCGGTGAGCCAGGGCGCAGTGCGGATCTGGCTGTGTCCACTCACCCACGGCAGGCGGTCAGGCAGGGCCAGTGCGGATATGACTGTGTCCACTCACCCACGGGAGACGGGCAGGCAAGGCGCAGTGCGGATCTTGTGTGTGCACTCACCCACGGGAGACGGGCAGAGACGGTGCTGTGTGGATCTGGCTATGTCCACTGACCCACGGCAGACGGGCGGGCAGGGCGCAGTACGGATCTGGCTGTGTCCACTCACCCACGGCAGGCGGTCAGGCAGGGTGCAGTGCGGATCTGGCTGTGTCCACTCACCCACGGGAGACGGGCAGGCAGGGCGCAGTGCGGATCTGGCTGTGTCCACTCACCCACGGGAGACGGGCAGGCAGGGCGCAGTGCGGATCTGGCTGTGTCCACTCACCCACGGGAGACGGGCAGAGACGGTGCTGTGTGGATTTGGCTATGTCCACTGACCCACGGCAGACGGGCGGGCAGGGCGCAGTACGGATCTGGCTGTGTCCACTCACCCACGGCAGGCGGTCAGGGAGGGCGCAGTGCGGATATGGCTGTGTCCACTCACCCATGGCAGACGGTCAGGCAAGGGGCAGTGCGGATCTGGCTGTGTCGACTCACCCACGGGAGACGGGCAGAGACGGTGCTGTGTGGATCTGGCTATGTCCACTGACCCACGGCAGGCGGATAGGCAGGGCGCAGTGCGGATCTGGCTGTGTCCACTCACCCACGGCAGACGGGTAGGCAGGGCGCAGTGCGGATCTGGCTGTGTCCACTCGCCCACGGGAGACGGGCAGGCAGGGCGCAGTGCGGATCTCGCTGTGTCTACTCACCCACGGCAGGCGGTCAGGCAGGGCGCAGTGCGGATCTGGCTGTGTCCACACATTCACGGCAGACGGTCAGGCAGGGCACAGTGCGGATCTGGCTGTGTCCACTCACCCACGGCAGGCGGTCAGGCAGGGCGCAGTGCGGATCTGGCTGTGTCCACGCACCCACAGCAGGCGGTCAGCCAGGGCGCAGTGCGGATCTGGCTGTGTCCACTCACCCACGGCAGACGGTCAGGCAGGGCGTAGTGCGGATCTGGCTGTGTCCACTCACCCATGGCAGGCGGGCAGGCAGGGCGCAGTGTGGATCTGGCTGTGTCCACTTACCCACGGCAGACGGTCAGGCAGGGCGCAGTGCGGATCTGGCTGTGTCCACTCACCCACGGAAGACGGGTAGGCAGGGCGCAGTGCGGATCTGGCTGTGTCCACTCGCCCACGGGAGACGGGCAGGCAGGGCGCAGTGCGGATCTGACTGTGTCCACTCACCCACGGCAGGCGGTCAGGCAGGGCGCAGTGCGGATCTGGCTGTGTCCACTCATTCACGGCAGACGGTCAGGCAGGGCATTGTGCGGATCTGGCTGTGTCCACTCACCCATGGCAGGCGGTCAGGCAGGGCGCAGTGCGGATCTGGCTGTGTCCACGCACCCACAGCAGGCGGTCAGCCAGGGCGCAGTGCGGATCTGGCTGTGTCCACTCACCCACGGCAGACGGTCAGGAAGGGCGCAGTACGGATCTGGCTGTGTCCACTCACCCACGGCACACGGGCAGGCAGGGCGCAGTGCGGATCTGGCTATGTCCACTCACCCACAGCAGACGGTCAGGCAGGGCGCAGTGCGGATCTGGCTGTGTCCACTCACCCACGGCAGACGGGCAGGCAGGGCGCAGTGCGGATCTGGCTGTGTCCACTCGCCCACGGGAGACGGGCAGGCAGGGCGCAGTGCGGATCTGGCTGTGTCCACTCACCCACGGCAGGCGGTCAGGCAGGGCGCAGTGCGGATCTGGCTGTGTCCACTCACCCACGGGAGACGGGCAGGCAGGGCGCAGTGCGGATCTGGCTGTGTCCACTCACCCACGGGAGACGGGTAGGCAAGGCGCAGTGCGGATCTGGCTGTGTCCACTCACCCACGGGAGACGGTCAGAGACGATGCTGTGTGGATCTGGCTATGTCCACTGACCCACGGCAGACGGGTAGGCAAGGCGCAGTGCGGATCTGGCTGTGTCCACTCACCCACGGGAGACGGGCAGGCAGGGCACAGTGCGGATCTGGCTGTGTCCACTCACCCACGGGAGGCGGGCAGGCAGGGCGCAGTGCGGATCTGGCTGTGTCCACTCACCCACGGGAGACGGGCAGGCAGGGGGCAGTACGATTTTGGCTGTGTCCACTCACCCACGGGAGACGGGCAGGCAGGGCGCAGTGCCTATCTGGCTGTGTCCACTCGCCCATGGGAGACGGGCAGGCAGGGCGCAGTGCGGATCTGGCTGTGTCCACTCACCCACGGGAGACGGGCAGGCAGGGCGCAGTGCGGATCTGGCTGTGTCCACTCACCCACGGGAGACGGGCAGGTAGGGCGCAGTGCGGATCCGGCTGTGTCCACTCACCCACGGGAGATGGGCAGAGACGGTGCTGTGTGGATCTGGCTATGTCCACTGACCCACGGCAGGCGGTCAGGCAGGGCGTAGTAGGGATCTGGCTGTGTCCACTCACCCACGGTAGATGGGAAGGCAGGGCGCAGTGCGGATCTGGCTGTGTCCACTCACCCACAGGAGATGGGCACGCAGGGCGCAGTGCCGATCTGGCTGTGTCCACTCACCCACGGGAGATGGGCAGGCAGGGTGCAGTGCGGATCTGGCTGTGTCCACTCACCCACGGGAGACGGGCAAGCAGGGCGCAGTGCGGATCTGGCTGTGTCCACTCACCCACGGGAGATGGGCAGGCAGGGCGCAGTGCAGATCTGGCTGTGTCCACTCACCCACGGGAGACGGGCAGGCATGGCGCAGTGCGGATTTGGCTGTGTCCACTCACCCACGGGAGACGGGCAGGCAGGGCGCAGTGCGTATCTGGAGGTGTCCACTCGCCCACGGGAGACGGGCAGGCAGGGCGCAGTGCGGATCTGGCCGTGTCCACTCACCCACCGGAGACCGGCAGGCAGGGCGCAGTGCGGATCTGGCTGTGTCCACTCACCCACGGGAGACGGGCAGGCAGGGCGCAGTGCGGATCCGGCTGTGTCCACTCACCCACGGGAGATGGGCAGAGACGGTGCTGTGTGGATCTGGCTATATCCACTGACCCACGGCAGGCGGATAGGCAGGGCGCAGTGCGGATCTGGCTATGTCCACTCACCCACGGCAGACGGGTAGGCAGGGCGCAGTGCGGATCTGGCTGTGTCCACTCGCCCACGGGAGACGGGCAGGCAGGGCGCAGTGCGGATCTCGCTGTGTCTACTCACCCACGGCAGGCGGTCAGGCAGGGCGCATTGCGGATCTGGCTGTGTCCACACATTCACGGCAGACGGTCAGGCAGGGCACAGTGCGGATCTGGCTGTGTCCACTCACCCACGGCAGGCGGTCAGGCAGGGCGCAGTGCGGATCTGGCTGTGTCCACGCACCCACAGCAGGCGGTCAGCCAGGGCGCAGTGCGGATCTGGCTGTGTCCACTCACCCAGGGCAGGTGGTCAGGCAGGGCGTAGTGCGGATCTGGCTGTGTCCACTCACCCACGGCAGGCGGGCAGGCAGGGCGCAGTGTGGATCTGGCTGTGTCCACTCACCCACGGCAGACGGTCAGGCAGGGCGCAGTGCGGATCTGGCTGTGTCCACTCACCCACGGAAGACGGGTAGGCAGGGCGCAGTGCGGATCTGGCTGTGTCCACTCGCCCACGGGAGACGGGCAGGCCGGGCGCAGTGCGGATCTGGCTGAGTCCACTCACCCACAGCAGGCGGTCAGGCAGGGCGCAGTGCGGATCTGGCTGTGTCCACTCATTCACGGCAGACGGTCAGGCAGGGCATTGTGCGGATCTGGCTGTGTCCACTCACCCACGGCAGGCGGTCAGGCAGGGCGCAGTGCGGATCTGGCTGTGTCCACGCACCCACAGCAGGCGGTCAGCCAGGGCGCAGTGCGGATCTGGCTGTGTCCACTCACCCACGGCAGACGGTCAGGCAGGGCGCAGTACGGATCTGGCTGTGTCCACTCACCCACGGCACAAGGGCAGGCAGGGCGCAGTGCGGATCTGGCTATGTCCACTCACCCACAGCAGACGGTCAGGCAGGGCGCAGTGCGGATCTGGCTGTGTCCACTCACCCACGGGAGACGGGCAGGCAAGGCGCAGTGCGGATCTTGTGTGTGCACTCACCCACGGGAGACGGGCAGAGACGGTGCTGTGTGGATCTGGCTATGTCCACTGACCCATGGCAGACGGGCGGGTAGGGCGCTGTACGGATCTGGCTGTGTCCACTCACCCACGGCAGGCGGTCAGGCAGGGTGCAGTGCGGATCTGGCTGTGTCCACTCACCCACGGGAGACGGGCAGGCAGGGCGCAGTGCGGATCTGGCGGTGTCCACTCACCCACGGGAGACGGGCAGGCAGGGCGCAGTGCGGATCTGGCTATGTCCACTCACCCACGGGAGACGGGCAGAGACGGTGCTGTGTGGATTTGGCTATGTCCACTGACCCACGGCAGACGGGCGGGCAGGGCGCACTACGGATCTGGCTGTGTCCACTCACCCACGGCAGGCGGTCAGGGAGGGCGCAGTGCGGATATGGCTGTGTCCACTCACCCACGGCAGACGGTCAGGCAGGGTGCAGTGCGGATCTGGCTGTGTCCACTCACCCACGGGAGACGGGCAGGCAGGGCGCAGTGCGGATCTGGCTGTGTCCACTCACCCACAGGAGACGTGCAGGCAGGGCGCAGTGCGGATCTGGCTGTGTCCACTCACCCACGGCAGGCGGTCAGGCAGGGCACAGTGCGGATCTGGCTGTGTCCACTCACCCACGGCAGGCGGTCAGGCAGGGCGCAGTGCGGATCTCGCTGTGTCCACGCACCCACAGCAGGCGGTCAGCCAGGGCGCAGTGCGGATCTGGCTGTGTCCACTCACCCACGGCAGATGGTCAGGCAGGGCGCAGTACGGATCTGGCTGTGTCCACTCACCCACGGGAGACGGGCAGGCAGGGCGCAGTGCGGATCTGGCTGTGTCCACTCACCCACGGAAGACGGGCAGGCAGTGCGCAGTGCGGATCTGGCTGTGTCCACTGACCCACGGCAGACGGGCTGGCAGGGCGCAGTACGGAGCTTGCTGAGTCCACTCACCCACGGCAGGCGGTCAGGCAGGTTGCAGTGTGGATCTGGCTGTGTCCACTCACCCACGGGGACGGGCAGGCAGGGCGCAGTGCGGATCTGGCTGTGTCCACTCACCCACGGGAGACGGGCAGGCAGGGCGCAGTGCGGATCTGGCTGTGTCCACTCACCCACGGGAGACGGGCAGGCAGTGCGCAGTGCGGATCTGGCTGTTTCCACTCACCCACGGGAGACGGGCAGGCAGGGCGCTGTGCGGATCTGGCTGTGTCCACTCGCCCACGGGAGATGGGCAGGGAGGGCACAGTGCGGATATGGCTGTGTCCACTCGCCCGCGGGAGACGGGCAGGCAGGGCGCAGTGCGGATCTGGCTGTGTCCACTCGCCCACGGGAGACGGGCAGGCAGGGCGCAGTGCGGATCCGGCTGTGTCCACTCACCCACGGGAGATGGGCAGAGACGGTGCTGTGTGGATCTGGCTATGTCCACTGACCCACGGCAGACAGGAAGGCAGGGCGCAGTACGGATCTGGCTGTGTCCACTCACCCATGGCAGGCGGTCAGGCAGGGTGCAGTACGGATCTGGCTGTGTCCACTCACCCACAGCAGACGGGCAGGCAGGGCACAGTACGGATCTGGCTGTGTCCACTCACCTACGGCAGGCAGTCAGGCAGGGTGCAGTGCGGATCTGGCTGTGTCCACTCACCCACGGGAGACGGGCAAGCAGGGCGCATTGCGGATCTGGCTGTGTCCACTCACCCACGGGAGATGGGCAGGCAGGGCGCAGTGCAGATCTGGCTGTGTCCACTCACCCACGGGAGACGGGCAGGCAGGGCGCAGTGTGGATTTGGCTGTGTCCACTCACCCACGGGAGACGGGCAGGCAGGGCGCAGTGCGTATCTGGCTGTGTCCACTCGCCCACGGGAGACGGGCAGGAAGGGCGCAGTGCGGATCTGGCCGTGTCCACTCACCCACGGGAGACCGGCAGGCAGGGCGCAGTGCGCATCTGGCTGTGTCCACTCACCCACGGGAGACGGGCAGGCAGGGCGGAGTGCGGATCCGGCTGTGTCCACTCACCCACGGGAGATGGGCAGAGACGGTGCTGTGTGGATCTGGCTATGTCCACTGACCCACGGCAGACGGTCAGGCAGGGCGCAGTGCGGATCTGGCTGTGTCCACTCGCCCACGGGAGACGGGCAGGCAGGGCGCAGTGCGGATCTGGCTGTGTCCACTCACCCACGCCAGACGGTAAGGCAGGGCGCAGTGCGGATCTGGCTGTGTCCACTCACCCACGGGAGACGGGCAGGCAGGGCGCAGTGCGGATCTGGCTGTGTCCACTCACCCACGTGAGACGGGCAGGCAAGGCTCAGTGCGGATCTGGCTGTGTCCACTCACCCACGGGAGACGGGCACGCAGGGCGCAGTGCGGATCTGGCTGTGTCCACTCGCCCACGGAAGACGGGCAGGCAGGGCGCAGTGCGGATCTGTCTGTGTCCACTCACCCACGGGAAACGGGCAGGGAGGGCGCAGTGCGGATCTGGCTGTGTCCACTCGCCCACGGAAGACGGGCAGGCAGGGCGCAGTGCGGATCTGTCTGTGTCCACTCACCTACGGGAAACGGGCAGGCAGGGCGCCGTGCGGATCTGGCTGTGTCCACTCACCCACAGCAAACGGTCAGGCAGGGCGCAGTGCGGATCTGGCTGTGTCCACTCACTGATGGGGGACGGGCAGGCAAGGCGCAGTGCGGATCTGGCTGTGTCCACTCACCCACCGGAAACGGGCAGGCAGGGCGCAGTGCGGATCTGGCTATGTCCACTCACCCACGGGAGACGGGCAGGCAGGGCGCAGTGCGGATCTGGCTGTGTCCCCTCACCCAGGGGAGACGGGCAGGCAAGGCGCAGTGCGGATCTGGCAGTGTCCAATCACCCACGGGAGACGGGCAGAGAGGGTGATGTGTGGATATGGCTATGTCCACTGACCCACGGCAGACGGGCAGGCAGGGCGCAGTGCGGATCTGGCTGTGTCCACTCACCCACGGCAGACGGTCAGACGGGGTGCAGTGCGGATCAGGCTGTGTCCACTCACCCACGGAGGACGGGAAGGCAGGGCGCACTGCGGATATTGCTGTGTGCACTCACCCACGTGAGAGGGGTAGGCAAGGCTCAGTGCGGATCTGGCTGTGTCCACTCACCCACGGGAGACGGGCAGGCAGGGCGCAGTGCGGATCTGGCTGTGTCCACTCACCCACGTGAGACGGGCAGGCAAGGCTCAGTGCGGATCTGGCTGTGTCCACTCATTCACGGGAGCCGGTCAGTCAGGGCGCAGTGCGGATCTGGCTGTGTCCACTCGCCCACGGCAGACAGTCAGGGAGGGCGCAGTGCGGATCTGGCTGTGTCCACTCACCCATGGCAGACGGGCAGGCAGGGCGCAGTGTGGATCTGGCTGTGTCCACTCACCCACGGCAGACGGTCAGGCAGGGCGCAGTGCGGATCTGGCTGTGTCCACTCACCCACGGCAGATGGGCAGGCAGGGCTCAGTGTGGATCTGGCTGTGTCCACTCACCCACGGCAGATGGTCAGGCAGGGCGCAGGGCGGATCTGGCTGTGTCCACTCACCCACGGCAGACGGGCAGGCAGGGCGCAGTGCGGATCTGGATGTGTCCACTCGCCCACGGGAGACGGGCAGGCAGGGCGCAATGCGTATCTGGCTGTGTCCACTCACCCACGGCAGGCGGTCAGGCAGGGCGCAGTGCGGATCTGGCTGTGTCCACTCACCCACGGCAGACGGTCAGGCAGGGCGCAGTGCGGATCTGGCTATGTCCACTCACCCACGGCAGACCGTCAGGCAGGGCGCAGTGCGGATCTGGCTGTGTCCACTCGCCCACGGCAGACGGGCAGGCAGGGCGCAGTGCGGATCTGGATGTGTCCACTCGCCCACGGCAGACGGGCAGGCAGGGCGCAGTGCGGATCTGGCTGTGTCCACTCGCCCACGGCAGACGGTCAGGCAGGGCCCAGTGCGGATCTGGCTGTGTCCACTCGCCCACGGCAGACGGGCAGGCAGGGCGCAGTGCGGATCTGGCTGTGTCCACTCGCCCACGGGAGACGGGCAGGGAGGGCGCAGTGCGTATCTGGCTGTGTCCACTCACCCACGGCAGGCGGTCAGGCAGGGCGCAGTGCGGATCTGGCTGTGTCCACTCGCCCACGGCAGACGGTCAGGCAGGGCGCAGTGCGGATCTGGCTGTGTCCACTCACCCACGGCAGACGGGCAGGCAGGGCGCAGTGCGGATCTGGCTGTGTCAATTCGCCCACGGGAGACGGGCAGGCAGGGCGCAGTGCGTATCTGGCTGTGTCCACTCACCCACGGCAGGCGGTCAGGCAGGGGGCAGTGCAGATCTGGCTGTTTCCACTCACCCACGGCAGACGGTCAGCCAGGGCGCAGTGCGGATCAGGCTATGTCCACTCACCCACGGCAGACGGTCAGGCAGGGCGCAGTGCGGATCTGGCTGTGTACACTCACCCACGGCAGACGGGCAGGCAGGGCGCAGTGCGGATCTGGCTGTGTCCAGTCGCCCACGGGAGACGGGCAGGCAGGGCGCAGTGCGGATCTGGCTGTGTCCACTCGCCCACGGGAGACGGGCAGAGAGGGTGATGTGTGGATATGGCTATGTCCTCTGACCCACGGCAGACGGGCAGGCAGGGCGCAGTGCAGATCTGGCTGTGTCCACTCACCCACGGGAGACGGGCAGGCAGGGCGCACTGCGGATCTTGCTGTGTCCACTCACCCACGTGAGAGGGGCAGGCAAGGCTCAGTGCGGATCTGGCTGTGTCCACTCACCCACGGGAGACGGGCAGGCAGGGCGCAGTGCGGATCTGGCTGTGTCCACTCACCCACGTGAGACGGGCAGGCAAGGCTCAGTGCGGATCTGGCTGTGTCCACTCATTCACGGGAGACGGTCAGTCAGTGCGCAGTGCGGATCTGGCTGTGTCCACTCGCCCACGGGAGACAGGCAGTAAGGGCGCAGTGCGGATCTGGCTGTGTCCACTCACCCACGGCAGGCGGTCAGGCAGGGCGCAGTGCGGATCTGGCTGTGTCCACTAACCCACGGCAGACAGTCAGGCAGGGCGCAGTGCGGATCTGGCTGTGTCCACTCAATCATGGCAGACGGGCAGGCAGGGCGCAGTGTGGATCTGGCTGTGTCCACTCACCCACGGCAGACGGTCAGGCAGGGCGCAGTGCGGATCTGGCTGTGTCCAATCACCCACGGCAGACGGGCAGGCAGGGCGCAGTGCGGATATGGCTGTGTCGACTCGCCCACGGGAGACGGGCAGGCAGGGCGCAGTGCGTATCTGGCTGTGTCTACTCACCCACGGGAGACAAGCAGGCAGGGCGCAGTGCGGATCTGGCTGTGTCCACTCACCCACGGGAGACGGGCAAGCAGGGCGCAGTGTGGATCTGGCTGTGTCCACTGACCCACGGCAGACGGGCAGGCAGGGCGCAGTGTGGATCTGGCTGTGTCCACTCACCCACGGCATACGGTCAGGCAGGGCGCAGTGCGGATCTGGCTGTGTCCACTCACCCACGGCAGACGGGCAGGCAGGGCGCAGTGCGGATCTGGCTGTGTCCACTCACCCACGGCAGACGGTCAGACAGGGTGCAGTGCGGATCTGGCTGTGTCCACTCACCCACGGGAGACGGGCAGGCAGGGCGCAGTGCGAATCTGGCTGTGTCTACTCACCCACGTGAAACGGGCAGGCAATGATCAGTGCGGATCTGGCAGTGTCCACTCACCCACGGGAGACGGGCAGGCAGGGCGCAGTGCGGATCTGGCTGTGTCCACTCACCCACGGGAGACGGGCAGGAAGGCTGAGTGCGGATCTGGCTGTGTCCATTCATTCACAGGAGACGGGTAGGCAGGGCCCAGTGCGGATCTGGCTGTGTCCGCTCACAGACGGCAGGCAGTCAGGCAGGGCGCAGTGCGGATCTGGCTTAGTCCACTCACCCACGGCAGACGGTCAAGCAGGGCGCAGTGAGGATCTGGCTGTGTCCAGTCGCCCACGGCAGACGGTCATGCTGGGCTCAGTGCGGATCTGGCTGTGTCCACTCGCCCACGGCAGACAGGCAGGCAGAGCTCAGTGCGTATCTGGCTGTGTCCACTCTCCCACGGGATACAGGCAGGCAGGGCGCAGTGCGGATCTGGCTGTGTCCACTCGCCCACGGCAGACGGGCAGGCAGGGCGCAGTGCGGATCTGGCTGTGTCCACTCACCCATGGCAGACGGGCAGGCAGGGCGCAGGGCGGATCTGGCTGTGTCCACTCACCCACGGCAGACGGGCAGGCAGGGCGCAGTGCGGATCTGGATGTGTCCACTCGCCCACGGGAGACGGGCAGGCAGGGCGCAGTGCGTATCTGCCTGTGTCCACTCACCCACGGCAGGCGGTCAGGCAGGGCGCAGTGCAGATCTGGCTGTTTCCACTCACCCACGGCAGACGGTCAGCCAGGGCGCAGTGCTTATCTGGCTATGTCCACTCACCCAAGGCAGACGGTCAGCCAGGGCGCAGTGCTTATCTGGCTATGTCCACTCACCCACGGCAGACGGTCAGGCAGGGCGCAGTGCGGATCTGGCTGTGTCCACTCACCCACGGCAGACGGGCAGGCAGGGCGCAGTGCGGATCTGGCTGTGTCCACTCGCCCACGGGAGACGGGCAGGCAGGGCGCAGTGCGTATCTGGCTGTGTCCACTCACCCACGGCAGGCGGTCAGGCGGGGCGCAGTGCGGATCTGGCTGTGTCCACTCACCCACAGCAGACGGTCAGGCAGGGCGCAGTGCGGATCTGGCTGTGTCCACTCGCCCACGGGAGACGGGCAGGCAGGGCGCAGTGCGGATCTGGCTGTGTCCACTCACCCACGCCAGATGGTAAGGCAGGGCGCAGTGCGGATCTGGCTGTGTCCACTCACTCACGGCAGACGGTCAGGCAGGGCGCAGTGCGGATCTGGCTGTGTCCACTCACCCACGGCAGACGGTCAGACAGGGTGCAGTGCGGATCTGGCTGTGTCCACTCACCCACGGGAGACGGGCAGGCAGGGCGCAGTGCGGATCTGGCTGTGTCCACTCACCCACGTGAGACGGGCAGGCAAGGCTCAGTGCGGATCTGGCTGTGTCCACTCACCCACGGGAGACGGGCAGGCAGGGCGCAGTGCGGATCTGGCTGTGTCCACTCGCCCACGGAAGACGGGCAGGCAGGGCGCAGTGCGGATCTGTCTGTGTCCACTCACCCACGGGAAACGGGCAGGGAGGGCGCAGTGCGGATCTGGCTGTGTCCACTCGCCCACGGAAGACGGGCAGGCAGGGCGCAGTGCGGATCTGTCTGTGTCCACTCACCTACGGGAAACGGGCAGGCAGGGCGCCGTGCGGATCTGGCTGTGTCCACTCACCCACAGCAAACGGTCAGGCAGGGCGCAGTGCGGATCTGGCTGTGTCCACTCACTGACGGGGGACGGGCAGGCAAGGCGCAGTGCGGATCTGGCTGTGTCCACTCACCCACCGGAAACGGGCAGGCAGGGCGCAGTGCGGATCTGGCTATGTCCACTCACCCACGGGAGACGGGCAGGCAGGGCGCAGTGCGGATCTGGCTGTGTCCCCTCACCCAGGGGAGACGGGCAGGCAAGGCGCAGTGCGGATCTGGCAGTGTCCAATCACCCACGGGAGACGGGCAGAGAGGGTGATGTGTGGATATGGCTATGTCCACTGACCCACGGCAGACGGGCAGGCAGGGCGCAGTGCGCATCTGGCTGTGTCCACTCACCCACGGCAGACGGTCAGACAGGGCGCAGTGTGGATCTGGCTGTGTCCACTCGCCCACGGCAGACGGGCAGGCAGGGCGCAGTGCGGATCTGGCTGTGTCCACTCGCCCACGGGAGACGGGCAGGCAGGGCGCAGTGCGGATCTGGCTGTGTCCACTCGCCCACGGGAGACGGGCAGGCAAGGCTCAGTGCGGATCTGGCTGTGTCCACTCACCCACAGCAGGCGGTCAGGCAGGGCACAGTGCGGATCTGGCTGTGTCCACTCACCCACGGCAGGCGGTCAGGCAGGGCGTAGTGCGGATCTGGCTGTGTCCACTCACCCACGGCAGACGGGCAGGCAGGGCGCAGTGCGGATCCGGCTGTGTCCACTCACCCACGGGAGATGGGCAGAGACGGTGCTGTGTGGATCTGGCTATGTCCACTGACCCACGGCAGACGGGCAGGCAGGGCGCAGTACGGATCTAGCTGTGTCCACTCACCCACGGCAGGCGGTCAGGCAGGGCGTAGTGCGGATCTGGCTGTGTCCACTCACCCACGGCAGGTGGTCAGGCAGGGCGCAGTGCGGATCTGGCTGTGTCCACTCACCCACGGCAGGCGGTCAGGCAGGGCGCAGTGTGGATCTGGCTGTGTCCACACACACATGGCAGGCGGTCAGGCAGGGCGTAGTGCGGATCTGGCTGTGTCCACTCACCCACGGGAGATGGGCAGAGACGGTGCTGTGTGGATTTGGCTATGTCCATTGACCCACGGCAGACGGGCAGGCAGGGCGCAGTGCAGATCTGGCTGTGTCCACTCACCCACGGCAGGCGGTCAGGCAGGGTGCAGTGCGGATCTGGCTGTGTCCACTCTCCCACGGGAGACGGGCAGGCAGGGCACAGTGCGGATCTGTTTGTGTCCACTCACCCATGGGAGACGGGCAGGCAGGGCGCAGTGCGGATCTGGCTGTGTCCACTCACCCAAGGCAGGCGGTCAGGCAGGGTGCAGTGCGGATCTGGCTGTGTCCACTCTCCCACGGGAGACGGGCAGGCAGGGCACAGTGCGGATCTGTTTGTGTCCACTCACCCATGGGAGACGGGCAGGCAGGGCACAGTACGGATCTGGCTGTGTCCACTCACCCAAGGCAGGCGGTCAGGCAGGGTGCAGTGCGGATCTGGCTGTGTCCACTCTCCCACGGAAGACGGGCAGGCAGGGCACAGTGCGGATCTGTTTGTGTCCACTCACCCATGGGAGACGGGCAGGCAGGGCGCAGTGCGGATCTGGCTGTGTCCACTCACCCACGGGAGACGGGCAGGCAGGGCGCAGTGCGATTTTGGCTGTGTCCACTCACCCACGGGAGACGGGCAGGCAGGGCGCAGTGCCTATCTGGCTGTGTCCACTCGCCCACGGGAGACGGGCAGGCAGGGCGCAGTTTGGATCTGGCTGTGTCCACTCACCCACTGCAGGCGGTCAGGCAGGGCGCAGTGCGGATCCGGCTGTGTCCACTCATTCACGGCAGACGGTCAGGCAGGGCACAGTGCGGATCTGGCTGTGTCCACTCACCCACGGAAGGCGGTCTGGCAGGGCGCAGTGCGGATCTGGCTGTGTCCACGCACCCACAGCAGGCGGTCAGCCTGGGCGCAGTGCGGATCTGGCTGTGTCCACTCACCCACGGCAGACGGTCAGGCAGGGCGCAGTACGGATCTGGCTGTGTCCACTCACCCACGGCAGACGGGCAGGCAGGGCGCAGTGCGGATCTGGCTGTGTCCACTCACCCACGACAGACGGTCAGGCAGGGCGCAGTGCGGATCTGGCTGTGTCCACTCACACACGGCAGACGGGCAGGCAGGGCGCAGTGCGGATCTGGCTGTGTCCACTCACCCACGGGAGACGGGTAGGCAAGGCGCAGTGCGGATCTGGCTTTGTCCACTCACCCACGGGAGACGGGCAGAGACGGTGCTGTGTGGATCTGGCTATGTCCACTGACCCACGGCAGACGGGCGGGCAGGGCGCAGTACGGATCTGGCTGTGTCCACTCACCCACGGCAGGCGGTCAGGCAGGGCGCAGTGCGGATCTGGCTGTGTCCACTCACCCACGGGAGACGGGCAGGCAGGGCGCAGTGCGGATCTGGCTGTGTCCACTCACCCACGGGAGACGGGCAGGCAGGGCCCAGTGCGGATCTGGCTGTGTCCACTCACCCACGGGAGACGGGCAGAGACGGTGCTGTGTGGATTTGGCTATGTCCATTGACCCACGGCAGACGGGTAGGCAGGGCGCAGTGCAGATCTGGCTGTGTCCACTCACCCACGGCAGGCGGTCAGGGAGGGCGCAGTGTGGATATGGCTGTGTCCACTCACCCACGGCAGACGGTCAGGCAGGGGGCAGTGCGGATCTGGCTGTGTCCACTCACCCACGGAAGACGGGCAGAGACGGTGCTGTGTGGATCTGGCTATGTCCACTGACCCACGGCAGGCGGTCAGGCAGGGCGCAGTGCGGATATGGCTGTGTCCACTCACCCACGGCAGACTGTCAGGCAGGGGGCAGTGCGGATCTGGCTGTGTCCACTCATCCACGGGAGACTGGCAGGCAGGGCGCAGTGCGGATCTGGCTGTGTCCACTCACCCACGGGAGACGGGCAGGCAGGGCGCAGTGCGGATCTGGCTGTGTCCACGCACCCACGGCAGGCGGTCAGCCAGGGCGCAGTGCGGATCTGGCTGTGTCCACTGACCCACGGCAGATGGACAGGCAGGGCGCAGTACGGATCTGGCTGTGTCCACTCACCCACGGCAGGAGGTCAGGCAGGGCGCAGTGCGGATCTGGCTGTGTCCACTCACCCACGGCAGGCGGTCAGGCAGGGCGTAGTGCGGATCTGGCTGTGTCCAGGCACGCACGGCAGACGGGCAGGCAGGGCGCAGTGCGGATCCGGCTGTGTCCACTCACCCACGGGATATGGGCAGAGACGGTGCTGTGTGGATCTGGCTATGTCCACTGACCCACGGCAGACGGGCAGGCAGGGCGCAGTGCGGATCTGGCTGTGTCCACTCACCCAAGGCAGGCGGTCAGGCAGGGCGCAGTGTGGATCTGGCTGTGTCCACTCACCCATGGCAGGCGGTCAGGCAGGGCGTAGTGCGGATCTGGCTGTGTCCACTCACCCACGGCAGACGGGCAGGCAGGGCGCAGTGCGGATCCGGCTGTGTCCACTCACCCACGGGAGATGGGCAGAGACGGTGCTGTGTGGATCTGGCTATGTCCACTGACCCACGGCAGACGGGCAGGCAGGGCGCAGTACGGATCTGGCTGTGTCCACTCACCCACGGCAGGCGGTCAGGCAGGGTGCAGTGCGGATCTGGCTGTGTCCACTCTCCCACGGGAGACGGGCAGGCAGGGCACGGTGCGGATCTGGCTGTGTCCACTCACCCATGGGAGACGGGCAGGCAGGGCGCAGTGCGGATCTGGCTGTGTCCACTCACCCACGGGAGACGGGCAGGCAGGGCGCAGTGCGATTTTGGCTGTGTCCACTCACCCACGGGAGACGGGCAGGCAGGGCGCAGCGCCTATCTGGCTGTGTCCACTCGCCCACGGGAGACGGGCAGGCAGGGCGCAGTTTGGATCTGGCTGTGTCCACTCACCCAAGGCAGGCGGTCAGGCAGGGCGCAGTGCGGATCTGGCTGTGTCCACTCATTCACGGCAGACGGTCAGGCAGGGCACAGTGCGGATCTGGCTGTGTCCACTCACCCACGGCAGGCGGTCAGGCAGGACGCAGTGCGGATCTGGCTGTGTCCACGCACCCACAGCAGGCGGTCAGGCAGGGCGCAGTGCGGATCTGGCTGTGTCCACTCACCCACGGCAGGCGGTCAGGCAGGGCGCAGTGTGGATCTGGCTGTGTCCACACACCCATGGCAGGCGGTCAGGCAGGGCGTAGTGCGGATCTGGCTGTGTCCACTCACCCACGGCAGACGGGAAGGCAGGGCGCAGTGCGGATCCGGCTGTGTCCACTCACCCACGGGAGATGGGCAGAGACGGTGCTGTGTGGATCTGGCTATGTCCACTGACCCACGGCAGACGGGCAGGCAGGGCACAGTACGGATCTGGCTGTGTCCACTCACCCAAGGCAGGCGGTCAGGCAGGGTGCAGTGCGGATCTGGCTGTGTCCACTCTCCCACGGGATACGGGCAGGCAGGGCACAGTGCGGATCTGTTTGTGTCCACTCACCCATGGGAGACGGGCAGGCAGGGCGCAGTGCGGATCTGGCTGTGTCCACTCACCCACGGGAGACGGGCAGGCAGGGCGCAGTGCCTATCTGGCTGTGTCCACTCGCCCACGGGAGACGGGCAGGCAGGGCGCAGTTTGGATCTGGCTGTGTCCACTCACCCACTGCAGGCGGTCAGGCAGGGCGCAGTGCGGATCTGGCTGTGTCCACTCATTCACGGCAGACGGTCAGGCAGGGCACAGTGCGGATCTGGCTGTGTCCACTCACCCACGACAGGCGGTCAGGCAGGGCGGAGTGCGGATCTGGCTGTGTCCACGCACCCACAGCAGGCGGTCAGCCAGGGCGCAGTGCGGATCTGGCTGTGTCCACTCACCCACGGCAGATGGTCAGGCAGGGCGCAGTACGGATCTTGCTGTGTCCACTCACCCACGGCAGACTGGCAGGCAGGGCGCAGTGCGGATCTGGCTGTGTCCACTCACACACGGCAGACGGTCAGGCAGGGCGCAGTGCGGATCTGGCTGTGTCCACTCACCCACGGCAGACGGGCAGGCAGGGCGCAGTGCGGATCTGGCTGTGTCCACTCGCCCACGGGAGACGGGCAGGCAGGGCGCAGTGCGGATCTGGCTGTGTCCACTCACCCACCGCAGGGGTCAGGCAGGGCGCAGTGCGGTTCTGGCTGTGTCCACTCACCCACGGGAGACGGGTAGGCAAGGCGCAGTGCGGATCTGGCTGTGTCCACTCACCCACGGGAGACGGGCAGAGACGGTGTTGTGTGGATCTGGCTATGTACACTGACCCACGGCAGAAGGGCAGGCAGGGCGCAGTACGGAGCTGGCTGAGTCCACTCACCTACGGCAGGCGGTCATGCAGGGTGCAGTGTGGATCTGGCTGTGTCCATTCACCCACGGGAGACGGGCAGGCAGGGCGCAGTGCTGATCTGGCTGTGTCCACTCACCCATGGGAGACGGGCAGGCAGGGCGCAGTGCGGATCTAGCTGTGTCCACTCGCCCACGGGAGATGGGCAGGCAGGGCGCAGTGCGGATCTGGCTGTGTCCACTCGCCCACGGGAGATGGGTAGGCAGGGCGCAGTGCGGATCTGGCTGTGTCCACTCACCCACGGGATATGGGCAGAGACGGTGCTGTGTGGATCTGGCTATGTCCACTGACCCACGGCAGACGGGCAGGCAGGGCGCAGTACGGATCTGGCTGTGTCCACTCACCCACGGCAGACGGTCAGGCAGGGCGTAGTGCGGATCTGGCTGTGTCCACTCACCCACGGCAGACGGTCAGGCAGGGCGCAGTGCGGATCTGGCTGTGTCCACTCACCCACGGCAGGCGGGCAGCCAGGGCGCAGTGTGGATCTGGCTGTGTCCACTCACCCACGGCAGGCGGTCAGGCAGGGCGCAGTGCGGATCTGGCTGTGTCCACTCACCCACGGCAGACGGGCAGGCAGGGCGCAGTGCGGATCCGGCTGTGTCCACTCTCCCACGGGAGATGGGCAGAGACGGTGCTGTGTGGATCTGGCTATGTCCACTGACCCTCGGCAGACGGGCAGGCAGGGCGCAGTACGGATCTGGCTGTGTCCACTCACCCACGGCAGGCGGTCAGGCAGGGTGCAGTGCGGATCTGGCTGTGTCCACTCTCCCACGGGAGACGGGCAGGCAGGGCACAGTGCGGATCTGGCTGTGTCCACTCACCCATGGGAGACGGGCAGGCAGGGCGCAGTGCGGATCTGGCTGTGTCCACTCACCCACGGGAGACGGGCAGGCAGGGCGCAGTGCGATTTTGGCTGTGTCCACTCACCCACGGGAGACGGGCAGGCAGGGCGCAGCGCCTATCTGGCTGTGTCCACTCGCCCACGGGAGACGGGCAGGCAGGGCGCAGTTTGGATCTGGCTGTGTCCACTCACCCACGGCAGGCGGTCAGGCAGGGCGCAGTGCGGATCTGGCTGTGTCCACTCATTCACGGCAGACGGTCAGGCAGGGCACAGTGCGGATCTGGCTGTGTCCACTCACCCACGGCAGGCGGTGAGGCAGGACGCAGTGCGGATCTGGCTGTGTCCACGCACCCACGGCAGGCGGTCAGCCAGGGCGCAGTGCGGATCTGGCTGTGTCCACTCACCCACGGCAGACGGTCAGGCAGGGCGCAGTGCGGATCTGGCTGTGTCCACTCACCCACGGGAGACGGGCAGAGACGGTGCTGTGTGGATCTGGCTATGTCCACTGACCCACGGCAGACGGGCAGGCAGGGCGCAGTACGGAGCTGGCTGAGTCCACTCACCCACGGCAGGCGGTCAGGCAGGGTGCAGTGTTGATCTGGCTGTGTCCACTCGCCCACGGGAGACGGGCAGGCAGGGCGCAGTGCGGGTCCGGCTGTGTCCACTCAACCACGGGAGACGGGCAGGCAGGGCGCAGTGCGGTTCTGGCTATGTCCACTGACCCACGGCAGACGGGAAGGCAGGGCGCAGTACGGATCTGGCTGTGTCCACTCACCCACGGCAGGCGGTCAGGCAGGGCGCAGTACGGATCTGGCTGTGTCCACTCGCCCACGGCAGGCGGTCAGGCAGGGTGCAGTGCGGATCTGGCTGTGTCCACTCACCCACGGGAGACGGGCAGGCAGGGCGCAGTGCGGATCTGGCTGTGTCCACTCACCCACGGGAGACGGGCAGGCAGGGCGCAGTGCGATTTTGGCTGTGTCCACTCACCCACGGGAGACGGGCAGGCAGGGCGCAGTGCCTATCTGGCTGTGTCCACTCGCCCATGGGAGACGGGCAGGCAGGGCGCAGTGGGGATCTGGCTGTGTCCACTCACCCACGGGAGAGGGGCAGGCAGGGCGCAGTGCGGATCTGGCTGTGTCCACTCACCCACGGCAGGCGGGCAGGCAGGGCGCAGTGCGGATCCGGCTGTGTCCACTCACCCACGGGAGATGGGCAGAGACGGTGCTGTGTGGATCTGGCTGTGTCCACTGACCCACGGCAGGCGGTCAGGCAGGGTGCAGTGCGGATCTGGCTGT
Source organism: Microcebus murinus (assembly GCF_040939455.1). Taxonomy (NCBI): domain Eukaryota; kingdom Metazoa; phylum Chordata; class Mammalia; order Primates; family Cheirogaleidae; genus Microcebus; species Microcebus murinus. The sequence continues at coordinate 29,256,890 of NC_134125.1, read as the reverse complement.
GTCCACTCACCCACGGCGGGCGGTCAGGCAGGGCGCAGTGCGGATCTGGCTGTGTCCACTCACCCACGGCAGGCGGGCAGGCAGGGCGTAGTGCGGATCTGGCTGTGTCCACTCGCCCACGGGAGACGGGCAGGCAGGGCGCAGTGCGGATCTGGCTGTGTCCACTCACTGACGGGAGACGGGCATGCAGGGCGCAGTGCGGATCTGGCTGTGTCCACTCGCCCACGGGGGACGGGCAGGCAGGGCGCAGTGCGGATCTGGCTGTGTCCACTCACCCACGGGAGACGGGCAGGCAGGGCGCAGTGTGGATCTGGCTGTGTCCACTCACCGACGGGAGACGGGCAGGCAAGGCGCAGTGCGGATCTGGCTGTGTCCACTCGCCCACGGCAGACGGGCAGGCAGGGCGCAGTGCGGATCTGGCTGTGTCCACTCACAGACGGCAGGCGGTCGGGCAGGGCGCAGTGCGGATCTGGCTGTGTCCACTCGCCAACGGGAGACGGGCAGGCAGGGCGCAGTGCATATCTGGCTGTGTCCACTCACCCACGGCAGGCGGTCAGGCAGGGTGCAGTGCGGATCTGGCTGTGTCCACTCGCCCACGGCAGATGGGCAGGCAGGGCGCAGTGCGGATCTGGCTGTGTCCACTCGCCCACGGGAGTCGGGCAGGCAGGGCGCAGTGCGGATCTGTCTGTGTCCACTCACCCACGGGAGATGGGCAGGCAGGGCGCAGTGCGGATCTGGCTGTGTCCACTCGCCCAGGGGAGACGGGCAGGCGGGGCGCAGTGCGGATCTGTCTGTGTCCACTCACCCACGGGAGATGGGCAGGCAGGGCGCAGTGCGGATCTGGCTCTGTCCACTCGCCCACGGCGGACGGGCAGGCAGGGCGCAGTGCGGATCTGGCTGTGTCCACTCACCCACGGCAGACGGGCAGGCAGGGCGCAGTGCGGATCTGGCTGTGTCCACTCACCCACGGCAGACGGGCAGGCAGGGCGCAGTGTGGATCTGGCTCTGTCCACTTACCCACGGCAGACGGTCAGGCAGGGCGCAGTGCGGATCTGGCTGTGTCCACTCGCCCACGGCAGACGGGCAGGCAGGGCGCAGTGCGGATCTGGCTGTGTCCACTCACCCACGGGAGATGGGCAGAGACGGTGCTGTGTGGATCTGGCCATGTCCACTGACCCACGGAAGACGGGCAGGCAGGGCGCAGTACGGATCTGGCTGTGTCCACTCACTCACGGCAGGCGGTCAGGCAGGGCGCAGTGCGGATCTGGCTGTGTCCACTCACTCACGGCAGGCGGTCAGGCAGGGCGTAGTGCGGATCTGGCTGTGTCCACTCACCCACGGGAGACGGGCAGGCAGGGCACACTGCGAATCTGGCTGTGTCCGTTCACCCAGGGGAGACGGGCAGGCAATGCGCAGTGCGGATCTGGCTGTGTCCACTCACCCACGGCAGGCAGTCAGGCAGGGCGCAGTGCGGATCTGGCTGTGTCCACTCACCCACGGCAGACAGTCAGGCAGGGCGCAGTGCGGATCTGGCTGTGTCCACTTGCCCACGGCGGACGGGCAGGCAGGGCGCAGTGCGGATCTGGCTGTGTCCCCTCACCCACGGGAGACGGGCAGGCAAGGCGCAGTGTGGATCTGGCTGTGTCCACACACCCACGGGATACGGGCAGAGAGGGTGCTGTGTGGATATGGCTATGTCCACTGACCCACGGCAGACGGTCAGGCAGGGCGCAGTGCGGATCTGGCTGTGTCCACTCACCAACGGCAGACGGTCAGACAGGGTGCAGTGCGGATCTGGCTGTGTCCACTCACCCTCGGGAGACGGGCAGGCAGGGCGCAGTTCGGATCTGGCTGTGTCCACTCACCCACGGGAGACGGGCAGGCAGGGCACAGTGCGGATCTGGCTGTGTCCACTCACTCACGGCAGACGGTCAGACAGGGTGCAGTGCGGATCTGGCTGTGTCCACTCACCCACGGCAGACGGTCAGGCAGGGCGCAGTGCGGATCTGGCTGTGTCCACTCACCCATGGCAGACGGGCAGGCAGGGCGCAGGGCGGATCTGGCTGTGTCCACTCGCCCACGGGAGACGTGCAGGCAGGGCGCAGTGCGGATCTGGCTGTGTCCACTCACCCACGGGAGACGGGCAGGCAGGGCGCAGTGCGGATATGGCTGTGTCCACTCACTGACGGGAGACGGGCATGCAAGGCGCAGTGCGGATCTGGCTGTGTCCACTCTCCCACGGGGGACGGGCAGGCAGGGCGCAGTGCGGATCTGGCTGTGTCCACTCTCCCACGGGACACGGGCAGGCAGGGCGCAGTGCGGATCTGGCTGTGTCCCCTCACCCACGGGAGACGGGCAGGCAAGGCGCAGTGTGGATCTGGCTGTGTCCACACACCCACGGGATACGGGCAGAGAGGGTGCTGTGTGGATATGGCTATTTCCACTGACCCACGGCAGACGGTCAGGCAGGGCGCAATGCGCACATGGCTGTGTCCACTCACCAACGGCAGACGGTCAGACAGGGTGCAGTGCGGATCTGGCTGTGTCCACTTACCCACGGGAGACGGGCAGGCAGGGCGCAGTGCGGATCTGGCTGTGTCCACTCACCCACGGGAGACGGGCAGGCAGGCACAGTGCGGATCTGGCTGTTTCCACTCACCCACGGCAGACGGTCAGACAAGGTGCAGTGCGGATCTGGCTGTGTCCACTCACCCACGGGAGACGGGCAGGCAGGGCGCAGTGTGGATCTGGCTGTGTCCACTCACCCACGGGAGACGAGCAGAGAGGGTGCTGTGTGGATATGGCTATGTCCACTGACCCACGGCAGACGGGCAGGCAGGGCGCAGGGCGGATCTGGCTGTGTACACTCGCCCACGGCAGACGGGCAGGCAAGGCGCAGTGCGGATCTGGCTGTGTCCACTCACCCACGGGAGACGGGCAGGCAAGGCTCAGTGCGATTCTGGCTGTGTCCACTCATTCACGGGAGACGGGCAGGCAGGTCGCAGTGCAGATCTGGCTGTGTCCACTCACAGACGGCAGGCGGTCAGTCAGTGCGCAGTGCGGATCTGGCTGTGTCCACTCGCCCACGGGAGACGGGCAGGCAGGGCACAGTGCATATCTGGCTGTGTCCACTCACCCACGGCAGGCGGTCAGGCAGGGTGCAGTGCGGATCTGGCTGTGTCCACTCGCCCACGGGAGACGGGCAGGCAGGGCGCAGTGCGGATCTGTCTGTGTCCACTCACCCACGGGAGACGGGAAGGCAGGGCGCAGTGCGGATCTGGCTGTGTCCACTCGCCCACGGCGGACGGGCAGGCAGGGCGCAGTGCGGATCTGGCTGTGTCCACTCACTGACGGGAGACGAGCATGCAAGGCGCAGTGCGGATCTGGCTGTGTCCACTCACCCATGGGACACGGGCAGGCAGGGCGCAGTGCGGATCTGGCTGTGTCCACTCACCCACGGCAGACGGTCAGGCAGGGCGCAGTGCGGATCTGGCTGTGTCCACTCACCCACGGCAGACGGGCAGGCAGGGCGCAGTGTGGATCTGGCTGTGTCCACTCACCTACGGCAGACGGTCAGGCAGGGCGCAGTGCGGATCTGGCTGTGTCCACTCACCCACGGCATACGGGCAGGCAGGGCGCAGTGCGGATCTGGCTGTGTCCACTCGCCCACGGGAGACGGGCAGGCAGGGCGCAGTGTGGATCTGGCTGTGTCCACTCACCCACGGCAGACGGTCAGGCAGGGCGCAGTGCGGATCTGGCTGTGTCCTCTCGCCCACGGCAGACGGGCAGGCAAGGCGCAGTGCGGATCTGGCTGTGTCCACTCGCCCACGGAAGACGGGCAGGCAGGGCGCAGTGCAGATCTGGCTGTGTCCACTCTCCCACGGGAGACGGGCAGGCAGGGCGCAGTGCGGATCTGGCTGTGTCTACTCGCCCACGGGAGACGGGCAGGCAGGGCGCAGTGCGGATCTGGCTGTGTCCACTCGCCCACGGGAGACGGGCAGGCAGGGCGCAGTGCGGATCTGGCTGTGTCCACTCACTGACGGGAGATGGGCAGGCAGGGCGCAGTGCGGATCTGGCTGTGTCCACTCACCCACGGGAGACGGGCAGGCAGGGCGCAGTGCGGATCTGGCTGTGTCCACTCACCCATGGGAGACGGGCAGGCAGGGCGCAGTGCGGATCTGGCTGTGTCCCCTCACCCTGGGGAGACGGGCAGGCAAGGCGCAGTGTGGATCTGGCTGTGTCCACTCACCCACGGGAGACGGGCAGAGAGGGTGCTGTGTGGATATGGCTATGTCCACTGACCCACGGCAGACGGGCAGGCAGGGCGCAGTGCAGATCTGGCTGTGTCCACTCACCCACGGCAGACGGGCAGGCAGGGCGCAGTGCGGATCTGGCTGTGTCCACTCGCCCACGGGAGACGGGCAGGCAGGGCGCAGTACAGATCGGGCTGTGTCCACTAACCCACGGCAGGCGGTCAGGGAGGGCGCAGTGCGGATCTGGCTGTGTCCAATCACTCACGGCAGACGGTCAGGCAGGGCGCAGTGCGGATCTGGCTGTGTCCACTCGCCCACGGCAGACGGGCAGGCAAGGCGCAGTGCGGATCTGGCTGTGTCCACTCACCCACGGGAGATGGGCAGAGATGGTGCTGTGTGGATCTGGCCATGTCCACTGACCCACGGAAGACGGGCAGGCAGGGCGCAGTACGGATCTGGCTGTGTCCACTCACTCACGGTAGGCGGTCAGGCAGGGCGCAGTGCGGATCTGGCTGTGTCCACTCACCCACGGCAGGCGGTCAGGCAGGGGGTAGTGCGGATCTGGCTGTGTCCACTCGCCCACGGCAGACGGGCAGGCAGGGCGCAGTGCGGATCTGGCTGTGTCCACTCCCCGACGGCAGATGGCCAGGCAGGGCGCAGTGCGGATCTGGCTGTGTCCACTCACCCACGGCAGACGGGCAGGCAGGGAGCAGTGCGGATCTGGCTGTGTCCACTCACCCACGGGAGACGGGCAGGCAGGGCGCAGTGCGGATCTGGCTGTGTCCACTCACCCACGGGAGACGGGCAGGCAGGGCGCAGAGCGGATCCGGGTGTGTCCACTCACCCACGGGAGATGGGCAGAGACGGTGCTGTGTGGATCTGGCTATGTCCACTGTGCCACGGCAGACGGGCAGGCAGGGCGCAGTACGGATCTGGCTGTGTCCACTCGCCCACAGGAGACGGGCAGGCAGGGCGCAGTGCGTATTTGGCTGTGTCCACTCGCCCACGGGAGACGGGCAGGCAGGGCGCAATGCGGATCTGGCTGTGTCCACTCACCCACGGCAGGCGGTCAGGCAGGGTGCTGTGCGGATCTGGCTATGTCCACGCACCCACAGCAGGCTGTCAGCCAGGGCGCAGTGCGGATCTGGCTGTGTCCAGTCACCCACGGCAGACGGTCAGGCAGGGTGCAGTACGGATCTGGCTGTGTCCACTCACCCACGGGAGACGGGCAGGAAGGGCGCAGGGCGGATCTGGCTGTGTCCACTAACCCACGGGAGATGGGCAGAGACGGTGCTGTGTGGATCTGGCTATGTCCACTGACCCACGGCAGACGGGCAGGCAGGGCGCAGTACGGATCTGGCTGTGTCCACTCGCCCACAGGAGACGGGCAGGCAGGGCGCAGTACGGACCTGGCTGTGTCCACTCACCCACGGGAGACGGGCAGGCAGGGCGCAGTGCGGATCTGGCTGTGTCCACTCACCCACGGGAGACGGGTAGGAAGGGCGCATTGCGGATCTGGCTGTGTCCACTCACCCACGGGAGACGGGCAGGCAGGGCGCAGGGCGGATCTGGCTGTGTCCACTAACCCACGGGAGATGGGCAGTGACGGTGTTGTGTGGATCTGGCTATGTCCACTTACCCACGGCAGACGGGCAGGCAGGGCGCAGTATGGATCTGGCTGTGTCCACTCACCCACGGCAGGCGGTCAGGTAGGGCGCAGTACGGATCTGGCTGTGTCCACTCACCCATGGGAGACGGGCAGGCAGGGCGCAGTGCGGATCTGGCTGTGTCCACTCACCCACGGGAGACGGGCAGGCAGGGCACAGTGCGGATCTGGCTGTGTCCACTCACCCACGGGAGACGGTCAGGCAGGGCGCAGTGCGATTTTGGCTGTGTCCACTCAGTCACAGGAGATGGGCAGGCAGGTCGCAGTGCGGATCTGGCTGTGTCCACTCACCCACGGGAGACGGGCAGGCAGGGTGCAATGCGGATTTGGCTGTGTCCACTCACCCACTGGAGACGGGCAGGCAGGGCGCAGTGCGGATCTGGCCGTGTCCACTCGCCCACGGGAGACGGGCAGGCAGGGCGCAGTGCGGATCTGGCTGTGTCCACTCACCCACGGGAGACGGGCAGGCAGGGCGCAGTGCGGATCTGGCTGTGTCCACTCACCCACGGGAGATGGGCAGGCAGGGCGCAGTGCGGATCTGGCTGTGTCCACTCACCAACGGGAGACGGGCAGGCAGGGCGCAGTGCGGATCCGGCTGTGTCCACTCACCAACGGGAGAAGGGATAGAGACGATGCTGTGTGGATCTGGCTATGTCCACTGACACACGGCAGACGGGCAGGCAGGGCGCAGTACGGATCTGGCTGTGTCCACTCACCCACGGCAGGCGGACAGGCAGGGCGCAGTGCGGGTCTTGCTGTGTACACTCACCCACGGCAGGAGGTCAGGCAGGGCGTAGTGCGGATCTGGCTGTGTCCACTCACCCACTGCAGACGGGCAGGGAGGGCGCAGTGTGGATCTGGCTGTGTCCACTCACCCACGGCAGATGGTCAGGCAGGGCGCAGTGCGGATCTGGCTGTGTCCACTCACCCACGGCAGACCGGCAGGCAGGGCGCAGTGCGGATCAGGCTGTGTTCACTCGCCCACGGGAGACGGGCAGGCAGGGCGCAGTACGGATCTGGCTGTGTCCACTAACCCACGGCAGGCGGTCAGGCAGGGCGCAGTGCGGATCTGGCTGTGTCCACTCACCCACGGCAGACGGTCAGGCAGGGCGCAGTGCGGATCTGGCTGTATCCACTCACCCACGGCAGGCGGTCAGGCAGGGCGCAGTGTGGATCTGGCTGTGTCCACGCACCCACAGCAGGCGGTCAGCCAGGGCGCAGTGCGGATCTGGCTGTGTCCACTGACCCACGGCAGACGGGCAGGCAGGGCGCAGTTCGGATCTAGCTGTGTCCACTCACCCACGGCAGGCGGTCAGGCAGGGCGCAGTGCGTATCTGGCTGTGTCCACTCACCCACGGCAGGCGGTCAGGCAGGGCGTAGTGCGGATCTGGCTGTGTACACTCATTCACGGCAGACGGGCAGGCAGGGCGCAGTGTGGATCTGGCTGTGTCCACTCACCCACGGGAGACGGGTAGGAAGGGCGCAGTGCGGATCTGGCTGTGTCCACTCACCCACGGCAGGCGGTCAGGCAGGGTGCAGTGCGGATCTGGCTGTGTCCACTCACCCACGGGAGACGGGCAGGCAGGGCGCAGTGCGGATCTGGCTGTGTCCACTCACCCACGGCAGACGGTCAGGCAAGGCGCAGTGCGGATCTGGCTGTGTCCACTCACCCACGGCAGGCGGTCAGGCAGGGTGCAGTGCGGATCTGGCTGTGTCCACTCACCCACGGGAGACGGGCAGGCAGGGCGCAGTGCGGATCTGGCTGTGTCCACTCACCCACGGGAGACGGGGAGGCAGGGCGCAGAGCGGATCCGGCTGTGTCCACTCACCCACGGGAGATGGGCAGAGACGGTGCTGTGTGGATCTGGCTATGTCCACTGTCCCACGGCAGACGGGCAGGCAGGGCGCAGTACGGATCTGGCTGTGTCCACTCACCCACGGCAGGCGGACAGGCAGGGCGCAGTGCGGAACTGGCTGTGTCCACTCACCCACGGCAGGTGGTCAGGCAGGGCATAGTGCGGATCTGGCTGTGTCCACTCACCCACGGCAGACGGTCAGGCAGGGCGTAGTGCGGATCTGGCTGTGTCCACAGACCCAAGGCAGACGGGCAGGCAGGGCGCAGTGTGGATCTGGCTGTGTCCACTCACCCACGGCAGACGGTCAGGCAGGGCGCAGTGCGGATCTGGCTGTGTCCACTCACCCACGGCAGACCGGCAGGCAGGGCGCAGTGCGGATCTGGCTGTGTCCACTCGCCCACGGGAGACGGGCAGGCAGGGCGCAGTACGGATCTGGCTGTGTCCACTCGCCCAGGGGAGACGGGCAGGCGGGGCGCAGTGCGGATCTGTCTGTGTCCACTCACCCACGGGAGATGGGCAGGCAGGGCGCAGTGCGGATCTGGCTCTGTCCACTCGCCCACGGCGGACGGGCAGGCAGGGCGCAGTGCGGATCTGGCTGTGTCCACTCACCCACGGCAGACGGGCAGGCAGGGCGCAGTGTGGATCTGGCTGTGTCCACTCACCCACGGCAGACGGGCAGGCAGGGCGCAGTGTGGATCTGGCTCTGTCCACTTACCCACGGCAGACGGTCAGGCAGGGCGCAGTGCGGATCTGGCTGTGTACACTCGCCCACGGCAGACGGGCAGGCAGGGCACAGTGCGGATCTGGCTGTGTCCACTCACCCACGGGAGATGGGCAGAGACGGTGCTGTGTGGATCTGGCCATGTCCACTGACCCACGGAAGACGGGCAGGCAGGGCGCAGTACGGATCTGGCTGTGTCCACTCACTCACGGCAGGCAGTCAGGCAGGGCGCAGTGCGGATCTGGCTGTGTCCACTCACTCACGGCAGGCGGTCAGGCAGGGCGTAGTGCGGATCTGGCTGTGTCCACTCACCCACGGGAGACGGGCAGGCAGGGCACACTGCGAATCTGGCTGTGTCCGTTCACCCAGGGGAGACGGGCAGGCAATGCGCAGTGCGGATCTGGCTGTGTCCACTCACCCACGGCAGGCAGTCAGGCAGGGCGCAGTGCGGATCTGGCTGTGTCCACTCACCCACGGCAGACAGTCAGGCAGGGCGCAGTGCGGATCTGGCTGTGTCCACTTGCCCACGGCGGACGGGCAGGCAGGGCGCAGTGCGGATCTGGCTGTGTCCCCTCACCCACGGGAGACGGGCAGGCAAGGCGCAGTGTGGATCTGGCTGTGTCCACACACCCACGGGATACGGGCAGAGAGGGTGCTGTGTGGATATGGCTATGTCCACTGACCCACGGCAGACGGTCAGGCAGGGCGCAGTGCGGATCTGGCTGTGTCCACTCACCAACGGCAGACGGTCAGACAGGGTGCAGTGCGGATCTGGCTGTGTCCACTCACCCTCGGGAGACGGGCAGGCAGGGCGCAGTTCGGATCTGGCTGTGTCCACTCACCCACGGGAGACGGGCAGGCAGGGCGCAGTGCGGATCTGGCTGTGTCCACTCACTCACGGCAGACGGTCAGACAGGGTGCAGTGCGGATCTGGCTGTGTCCACTCACCCACGGCAGACGGTCAGGCAGGGCGCAGTGCGGATCTGGCTGTGTCCACTCACCCATGGCAGACGGGCAGGCAGGGCGCAGGGCGGATCTGGCTGTGTCCACTCGCCCACGGGAGACGTGCAGGCAGGGCGCAGTGCGGATCTGGCTGTGTCCACTCACCCACGGGAGACGGGCAGGCAGGGCGCAGTGCGGATATGGCTGTGTCCACTCACTGACGGGAGACGGGCATGCAAGGCGCAGTGCGGATCTGGCTGTGTCCACTCACCCACGGGGGACGGGCAGGCAGGGCGCAGTGCGGATCTGGCTGTGTCCACTCTCCCACGGGACACGGGCAGGCAGGGCGCAGTGCGGATCTGGCTGTGTCCCCTCACCCACGGGAGACGGGCAGGCAAGGCGCAGTGTGGATCTGGCTGTGTCCACACACCCACGGGAGACGGGCAGAGAGGGTGCTGTGTGGATATGGCTATTTCCACTGACCCACGGCAGACGGTCAGGCAGGGCGCAGTGCGCACATGGCTGTGTCCACTCACCAACGGCAGACGGTCAGACAGGGTGCAGTGCGGATCTGGCTGTGTCCACTTACCCACGGGAGACGGGCAGGCAGGGCGCAGTGCGGATCTGGCTGTGTCCACTCACCCACGGGAGACGGGCAGGCAGGCACAGTGCGGATCTGGCTGTTTCCACTCACCCACGGCAGACGGTCAGACAGGGTGCAGTGCGGATCTGGCTGTGTCCACTCACCCACGGGAGACGGGCAGGCAGGGCGCAGTGTGGATCTGGCTGTGTCCACTCACCCACGGGAGACGAGCAGAGAGGGTGCTGTGTGGATATGGCTATGTCCACTGACCCACGGCAGACGGGCAGGCAGGGCGCAGGGCGGATCTGGCTGTGTCCACTCGCCCACGGCAGACGGGCAGGCAAGGCGCAGTGCGGATCTGGCTGTGTCCACTCACCCACGGGAGACGGGCAGGCAAGGCTCAGTGCGATTCTGGCTGTGTCCACTCATTCACGGGAGACGGGCAGGCAGGTCGCAGTGCAGATCTGGCTGTGTCCACTCACAGACGGCAGGCGGTCAGTCAGTGCGCAGTGCGGATCTGGCTGTGTCCACTCGCCCACGGGAGACGGGCAGGCAGGGCACAGTGCATATCTGGCTGTGTTCACTCACCCACGGCAGGCGGTCAGGCAGGGCGCAGTGCGGATCTGGCTGTGTCCACTCGCCCACGGCAGACGGGCAGGCAAGGCGCAGTGCGGATCTGGCTGTGTCCACTCGCCCACGGAAGACGGGCAGGCAGGGCGCAGTGCAGATCTGGCTGTGTCCACTCACCCACGGGAGACGGGCAGGCAGGGCGCAGTGCGGATCTGGCTGTGTCTACTCGCCCACGGGAGACGGGCAGGCAGGGCGCAGTGCGGATCTGGCTGTGTCCACTCGCCCACGGGAGACGGGCAGGCAGGGCGCAGTGCGGATCTGGCTGTGTCCACTCACTGACGGGAGATGGGCAGGCAGGGCGCAGTGCGGATCTGGCTGTGTCCACTCACCCACGGGAGACGGGCAGGCAGGGCGCAGTGCGGATCTGGCTGTGTCCACTCACCCATGGGAGACGGGCAGGCAGGGCGCAGTGCGGATCTGGCTGTGTCCACTCACCCACGGCAGACCGTCAGGCAGGGCGCAGTGCGGATCTGGCTGTGTCCACTTGCCCACGGCGGACGGGCAGGCAGGGCGCAGTGCGGATCTGGCTGTGTCCCCTCACCCACGGGAGACGGGCAGGCAAGGCGCAGTGTGGATCTGGCTGTGTCCACAGACCCACGGGATACGGGCAGAGAGGGTGCTGTGTGGATATGGCTATGTCCACTGACCCACGGCAGACGGTCAGGCAGGGCGCAGTGCGGATCTGGCTGTGTCCACTCACCAACGGCAGACGGTCAGACAGGGTGCAGTGCGGATCTGGCTGTGTCCACTCACCCTCGGGAGACGGGCAGGCAGGGCGCAGTTCGGATCTGGCTGTGTCCACTCACCCACGGGAGACGGGCAGGCAGGGCACAGTGCGGATCTGGCTGTGTCCACTCACTCACGGCAGACGGTCAGACAGGGTGCAGTGCGGATCTGGCTGTGTCCACTCACCCACGGCAGACGGTCAGGCAGGGCGCAGTGCGGATCTGGCTGTGTCCACTCACCCATGGCAGACGGGCAGGCAGGGCGCAGGGCGGATCTGGCTGTGTCCACTCGCCCACGGGAGACGTGCAGGCAGGGCGCAGTGCGGATCTGGCTGTGTCCACTCACCCACGGGAGACGGGCAGGCAGGGCGCAGTGCGGATATGGCTGTGTCCACTCACTGACGGGAGACGGGCATGCAAGGCGCAGTGCGGATCTGGCTGTGTCCACTCACCCACGGGGGACGGGCAGGCAGGGCGCAGTGCGGATCTGGCTGTGTCCACTCTCCCACGGGACACGGGCAGGCAGGGCGCAGTGCGGATCTGGCTGTGTCCCCTCACCCACGGGAGACGGGCAGGCAAGGCGCAGTGTGGATCTGGCTGTGTCCACACACCCACGGGAGACGGGCAGAGAGGGTGCTGTGTGGATATGGCTATTTCCACTGACCCACGGCAGACGGTCAGGCAGGGCGCAGTGCGCACATGGCTGTGTCCACTCACCAACGGCAGACGGTCAGACAGGGTGCAGTGCGGATCTGGCTGTGTCCACTTACCCACGGGAGACGGGCAGGCAGGGCGCAGTGCGGATCTGGCTGTGTCCACTCACCCACGGGAGACGGGCAGGCAGGCACAGTGCGGATCTGGCTGTTTCCACTCACCCACGGCAGACGGTCAGACAGGGTGCAGTGCGGATCTGGCTGTGTCCACTCACCCACGGGAGACGGGCAGGCAGGGCGCAGTGTGGATCTGGCTGTGTCCACTCACCCACGGGAGACGAGCAGAGAGGGTGCTGTGTGGATATGGCTATGTCCACTGACCCACGGCAGACGGGCAGGCAGGGCGCAGGGCGGATCTGGCTGTGTCCACTCGCCCACGGCAGACGGGCAGGCAAGGCGCAGTGCGGATCTGGCTGTGTCCACTCACCCACGGGAGACGGGCAGGCAAGGCTCAGTGCGATTCTGGCTGTGTCCACTCATTCACGGGAGACGGGCAGGCAGGTCGCAGTGCAGATCTGGCTGTGTCCACTCACAGACGGCAGGCGGTCAGTCAGTGCGCAGTGCGGATCTGGCTGTGTCCACTCGCCCACGGGAGACGGGCAGGCAGGGCACAGTGCATATCTGGCTGTGTTCACTCACCCACGGCAGGCGGTCAGGCAGGGCGCAGTGCGGATCTGGCTGTGTCCACTCGCCCACGGGAGACGGGCAGGCAGGGCGCAGTGCGGATCTGTCTGTGTCCACTCACCCACGGGAGACGGGAAGGCAGGGCGCAGTGCGGATCTGGCTGTGTCCACTCGCCCACGGCGGACGGGCAGGCAGGGCGCAGTGCGGATCTGGCTGTGTCCACTCACTGACGGGAGACGAGCATGCAAGGCGCAGTGCGGATCTGGCTGTGTCCACTCACCCATGGGACACGGGCAGGCAGGGCGCAGTGCGGGTCTGGCTGTGTCCACTCACCCACGGCAGACGGTCAGGCAGGGCGCAGTGCGGATCTGGCTGTGTCCACTCACCCACGGCAGACGGGCAGGCAGGGCGCAGTGTGGATCTGGCTGTGTCCACTCACCTACGGCAGACGGTCAGGCAGGGCGCAGTGCGGATCTGGCTGTGTCCACTCACCCACGGCATACGGGCAGGCAGGGCGCAGTGCGGATCTGGCTGTGTCCACTCGCCCACGGGAGACGGGCAGGCAGGGCGCAGTGTGGATCTGGCTGTGTCCACTCACCCACGGCAGACGGTCAGGCAGGGCGCAGTGCGGATCTGGCTGTGTCCTCTCGCCCACGGCAGACGGGCAGGCAAGGCGCAGTGCGGATCTGGCTGTGTCCACTCGCCCACGGAAGACGGGCAGGCAGGGCGCAGTGCAGATCTGGCTGTGTCCACTCACCCACGGGAGACGGGCAGGCAGGGCGCAGTGCGGATCTGGCTGTGTCTACTCGCCCACGGGAGACGGGCAGGCAGGGCGCAGTGCGGATCTGGCTGTGTCCACTCGCCCACGGGAGACGGGCAGGCAGGGCGCAGTGCGGATCTGGCTGTGTCTACTCACTGACGGGAGATGGGCAGGCAGGGCGCAGTGCGGATCTGGCTGTGTCCACTCACCCACGGGAGACGGGCAGGCAGGGCGCAGTGCGGATCTGGCTGTGTCCACTCACCCATGGGAGACGGGCAGGCAGGGCGCAGTGCGGATCTGGCAGTGTCCCCTCACCCTGGGGAGACGGGCAGGCAAGGCGCAGTGTGGATCTGGCTGTGTCCACTCACCCACGGGAGACGGGCAGAGAGGGTGCTGTGTGGATATGGCTATGTCCACTGACCCACGGCAGACGGGCAGGCAGGGCGCAGTGCGGATCTGGCTGTGTCCACTCACCCACGGCAGACGGGCAGGCAGGGCGCAGTGCGGATCTGGCTGTGTCCACTCGCCCACGGGAGACGGGCAGGCAGGGCGCAGTACAGATCGGGCTGTGTCCACTAACCCACGGCAGGCGGTCAGGGAGGGCGCAGTGCGGATCTGGCTGTGTCCAATCACTCACGGCAGACGGTCAGGCAGGGCGCAGTGCGGATCTGGCTGTGTCCACTCGCCCACGGCAGACGGGCAGGCAAGGCGCAGTGCGGATCTGGCTGTGTCCACTCACCCACGGGAGATGGGCAGAGATGGTGCTGTGTGGATCTGGCCATGTCCACTGACCCACGGAAGACGGGCAGGCAGGGCGCAGTACGGATCTGGCTGTGTCCACTCACTCACGGTAGGCGGTCAGGCAGGGCGCAGTGCGGATCTGGCTGTGTCCACTCACCCACGGCAGGCGGTCAGGCAGGGGGTAGTGCGGATCTGGCTGTGTCCACTCGCCCACGGCAGACGGGCAGGCAGGGCGCAGTGCGGATCTGGCTGTGTCCACTCCCCCACGGCAGATGGCCAGGCAGGGCGCAGTGCGGATCTGGCTGTGTCCACTCACCCACGGCAGACGGGCAGGCAGGGAGCAGTGCGGATCTGGCTGTGTCCACTCACCCACGGGAGACGGGCAGGCAGGGCGCAGTGCGGATCTGGCTGTGTCCACTCACCCACGGGAGACGGGCAGGCAGGGCGCAGAGCGGATCCGGGTGTGTCCACTCACCCACGGGAGATGGGCAGAGACGGTGCTGTGTGGATCTGGCTATGTCCACTGTGCCACGGCAGACGGGCAGGCAGGGCGCAGTACGGATCTGGCTGTGTCCACTCGCCCACAGGAGACGGGCAGGCAGGGCGCAGTGCGTATTTGGCTGTGTCCACTCGCCCACGGGAGACGGGCAGGCAGGGCGCAATGCGGATCTGGCTGTGTCCACTCACCCACGGCAGGCGGTCAGGCAGGGTGCTGTGCGGATCTGGCTATGTCCACGCACCCACAGCAGGCTGTCAGCCAGGGCGCAGTGCGGATCTGGCTGTGTCCAGTCACCCACGGCAGACGGTCAGGCAGGGTGCAGTACGGATCTGGCTGTGTCCACTCACCCACGGGAGACGGGCAGGAAGGGCGCAGGGCGGATCTGGCTGTGTCCACTAACCCACGGGAGATGGGCAGAGACGGTGCTGTGTGGATCTGGCTATGTCCACTGACCCACGGCAGACGGGCAGGCAGGGCGCAGTACGGATCTGGCTGTGTCCACTCGCCCACAGGAGACGGGCAGGCAGGGCGCAGTACGGACCTGGCTGTGTCCACTCACCCACGGGAGACGGGCAGGCAGGGCGCAGTGCGGATCTGGCTGTGTCCACTCACCCACGGGAGACGGGTAGGAAGGGCGCATTGCGGATCTGGCTGTGTCCACTCACCCACGGGAGACGGGCAGGCAGGGCGCAGGGCGGATCTGGCTGTGTCCACTAACCCACGGGAGATGGGCAGTGACGGTGTTGTGTGGATCTGGCTATGTCCACTTACCCACGGCAGACGGGCAGGCAGGGCGCAGTATGGATCTGGCTGTGTCCACTCACCCACGGCAGGCGGTCAGGTAGGGCGCAGTACGGATCTGGCTGTGTCCACTCACCCACGGGAGACGGGCAGGCAGGGCGCAGTGCGGATCTGGCTGTGTCCACTCACCCACGGGAGACGGGCAGGCAGGGCACAGTGCGGATCTGGCTGTGTCCACTCACCCACGGGAGACGGTCAGGCAGGGCGCAGTGCGATTTTGGCTGTGTCCACTCAGTCACAGGAGATGGGCAGGCAGGTCGCAGTGCGGATCTGGCTGTGTCCACTCACCCACGGGAGACGGGCAGGCAGGGTGCAATGCGGATTTGGCTGTGTCCACTCACCCACTGGAGACGGGCAGGCAGGGCGCAGTGCGGATCTGGCTGTGTCCACTCGCCCACGGGAGACGGGCAGGCAGGGCGCAGTCCGGATCTGGCTGTGTCCACTCACCCACGGGAGACGGGCAGGCAGGGCGCAGTGCGGATCTGGCTGTGTCCACTCACCCACGGGAGATGGGCAGGCAGGGCGCAGTGCGGATCTGGCTGTGTCCACTCACCAACGGGAGACGGGCAGGCAGGGCGCAGTGCGGATCCGGCTGTGTCCACTCACCAACGGGAGAAGGGATAGAGACGATGCTGTGTGGATCTGGCTATGTCCACTGACCCACGGCAGACGGGCAGGCAGGGCGCAGTACGGATCTGGCTGTGTCCACTCACCCACGGCAGGCGGACAGGCAGGGCGCAGTGCGGGTCTTGCTGTGTCCACTCACCCACGGCAGGAGGTCAGGCAGGGTGTAGTGCGGATCTGGCTGTGTCCACTCACCCACGGCAGACGGGCAGGGAGGGCGCAGTGTGGATCTGGCTGTGTCCACTCACCCACGGCAGATGGTCAGGCAGGGCGCAGTGCGGATCTGGCTGTGTCTACTCACCCACGGCAGACCGGCAGGCAGGGCGCAGTGCGGATCAGGCTGTGTTCACTCGCCCACGGGAGACGGGCAGGCAGGGCGCAGTACGGATCTGGCTGTGTCCACTAACCCACGGCAGGCGGTCAGGCAGGGCGCAGTGCGGATCTGGCTGTGTCCACTCACCCACGGCAGACGGTCAGGCAGGGCGCAGTGCGGATCTGGCTGTATCCACTCACCCACGGCAGGCGGTCAGGCAGGGCGCAGTGTGGATCTGGCTGTGTCCACGCACCCACAGCAGGCGGTCAGCCAGGGCGCAGTGCGGATCTGGCTGTGTCCACTGACCCACGGCAGACGGGCAGGCAGGGCGCAGTTCGGATCTAGCTGTGTCCACTCACCCACGGCAGGCGGTCAGGCAGGGCGCAGTGCGTATCTGGCTGTGTCCACTCACCCACGGCAGGCGGTCAGGCAGGGCGTAGTGCGGATCTGGCTGTGTACACTCATTCACGGCAGACGGGCAGGCAGGGCGCAGTGTGGATCTGGCTGTGTCCACTCACCCACGGGAGACGGGTAGGAAGGGCGCAGTGCGGATCTGGCTGTGTCCACTCACCCACGGCAGGCGGTCAGGCAGGGTGCAGTGCGGATCTGGCTGTGTCCACTCACCCACGGGAGACGGGCAGGCAGGGCGCAGTGCGGATCTGGCTGTGTCCACTCACCCACGGCAGACGGTCAGGCAGGGCGCAGTGCGGATCTGGCTGTGTCCACTCACCCACGGCAGGCGGTCAGGCAGGGTGCAGTGCGGATCTGGCTGTGTCCACTCACCCACGGGAGACGGGCAGGCAGGGCGCAGTGCGGATCTGGCTGTGTCCACTCACCCACGGGAGACGGGGAGGCAGGGCGCAGAGCGGATCCGGCTGTGTCCACTCACCCACGGGAGATGGGCAGAGACGGTGCTGTGTGGATCTGGCTATGTCCACTGTCCCACGGCAGACGGGCAGGCAGGGCGCAGTACGGATCTGGCTGTGTCCACTCACCCACGGCAGGCGGACAGGCAGGGCGCAGTGCGGAACTGGCTGTGTCCACTCACCCACGGCAGGTGGTCAGGCAGGGCATAGTGCGGATCTGGCTGTGTCCACTCACCCACGGCAGACGGTCAGGCAGGGCGTAGTGCGGATCTGGCTGTGTCCACAGACCCAAGGCAGACGGGCAGGCAGGGCGCAGTGTGGATCTGGCTGTGTCCACTCACCCACGGCAGACGGTCAGGCAGGGCGCAGTGCGGATCTGGCTGTGTCCACTCACCCACGGCAGACCGGCAGGCAGGGCGCAGTGCGGATCTGGCTGTGTCCACTCGCCCACGGGAGACGGGCAGGCAGGGCGCAGTACGGATCTGGCTGTGTCCACTAACCCACGGCAGGCGGTCAGGCAGGGCGCAGTGCGGATCTGGCTGTGTCCACTCACCCACGGCAGACGGTCAGGCAGGGTGCAGTGCGGATCTGGCTGTATCCACTCACCCACGGCAGGCGGTCAGGCAGGGCGCAGTGTGGATCTGGCTGTGTCCACGCACCCACAGCAGGCGGTCAGCCTGGGCGCAGTGCGGGTCTGGCTGTGTCCACTGACCCACGGCAGACGGGCAGGCAGGGCGCAGTACGGATCTAGCTGTGTCCACTCACCCACGGCAGGCGGTCAGGCAGGGCGCAGTGCGTATCTGGCTGTGTCCACTCACCCACGGCAGGCGGTCAGGCAGGGCGTAGTGCGGATCTGGCTGTGTACACTCATTCACGGCAGACGGGCAGGCAGGGCGCAGTGTGGATCTGGCTGTGTCCACTCACCCACGGGAGACGGGTAGGAAGGGCGCAGTGCGGATCTGGCTTTGTCCACTCACCCACGGCAGGCGGTCAGGCAGGGTGCAGTGCGGATCTGGCTGTGTCCACTCACCCACGGGAGACGGGCAGGCAGGGCCCAGTGCGGATCTGGCTGTGTCCACTCACGCACGGCAGACGGTCAGGCAGGGCGCAGTGCGGATCTGGCTGTGTCCACTCACCCACGGCAGGCGGTCAGGCAGGGTGCAGTGCGGATCTGGCTGTGTCCACTCACCCACGGGAGACGGGCAGGCAGGGCGCAGTGCGGATCTGGCTGTGTCCACTCACCCACGGGATACGGGCAGGCAGGGCGCAGAGCGGATCCGGCTGTGTCCACTCACCCACGGGAGATGGGCAGAGACGGTGCTGTGTGGATCTGTTTATGTCCACTGTCCCACGGCAGACGGGCAGGCAGGGCGCAGTACGGATCTGGCTGTGTCCACTCACCCACGGCAGGCGGACAGGCAGGGCGCAGTGCGGAACTGGCTGTGTCCACTCACCCACGGCAGGTGGTCAGGCAGGGCGTAGTGCGGATCTGGCTGTGTCCACTCACCCACGGCAGACGGGCAGGCAGGGCGCAGTGTGGATCTGGCTGTGTCCACTCACACACGGCAGACGGTCAGGCAGGGCGCAGTGCGGATCTGGCTGTGTCCACTCACCCACGGCAGACGGTCAGGCAGGGCGCAGTGCGGATCTGGCTGTGTCAACTCACCCACGGGAGATGGGCAGGCAGGGCGCAGTGTGGATCTGGCTGTGTCCACTCGCCCACGGGAGACGGGCAGGCAGGGTGCAGTGCGGATTTGGCTGTGTCCACTCACCCACGGCAGGCGGTCAGGCAGGGCGCAGTGCGGATCTGGCTGTGTCCAATCACCCACGGCAGACGGTCAGGCAGGGCGCAGTGCGGATCTGGCTGTGTCCACTCACCCACGGCAGGCGGTCAGGCAGGGCGCAGTGCGGATCTGGCTGTGTCCACGCACCGACGGCAGGCGGTCAGCCAGGGCGCAGTGTGGATCTGGCTGTGTCCACTGACCCACGGCAGACAGGCAGGCAGGGCGAAGTGCGGATCTGGCTGTGTCCACTCACCCACGGGAGACGGGCAGGCAGGGCGCAGTGCGGATCTGGCTGTGTCCACTCACCCACGGGAGATGGGCAGGCAGGGAGCAGTGCGGATCTGGCTGTGTCCACTCACCCACGGCAGACGGGCAGGCAGGGGGCAGTGCGGATCTGGCTGTGTCCACTCACCCACGGGAGACGGGCAGGCAGGGCGCAGTGCGGATCCGGCTGTGTCCACTCACCCAAAGGAGATGGGCAGAGACGGTGCTGTGTGGATCTGGCTATGTCCACTGACCCACGGCAGATGGGCAGGCAGGGCGCTGTAGGGATCTGGCTGTGTCCACTCACCCACGGCAGGCGGTCAGGCAGGGCGCAGTGCGGATCTGGCTGTGTCCACTAACCCACGGCAGGCGGTCAGGTAGGGCGTAGTGCGGATCTGGCTGTGTCCACTCACCCACGGCAGACGGACAGGCAGGGCGCAGTGCGGATCCGGCTGTGTCCACTCACCCACGGGAGATGGGCAGAGACGGTGCTGTGTGGATCTGGCTATGTCCACTGACCGACGGCAGACGGGCAGGCAGGGTGCAGTATGGATCTGGCTGTGTCCACTCACCCACGGCAGGCGGTCAGGCAGGGTGCAGTGCGGATCTGGCTGTGTCCACTCACCCACGGGAGACGGGCAGGCAGGGCGCAGTGCGGATCCGGCTGTGTCCACTCACCCAAAGGAGATGGGCAGAGACGGTGCTGTGTGGATCTGGCTATGTCCACTGACCCACGGCAGATGGGCAGGCAGGGCGCTGTAGGGATCTGGCTGTGTCCACTCACCCACGGCAGGCGGTCAGGCAGGGCGCAGTGCGGATCTGGCTGTGTCCACTAACCCACGGCAGGCGGTCAGGTAGGGCGTAGTGCGGATCTGGCTGTGTCCACTCACCCACGGCAGACGGACAGGCAGGGCGCAGTGCGGATCCGGCTGTGTCCACTCACCCACGGGAGATGGGCAGAGACGGTGCTGTGTGGATCTGGCTATGTCCACTGACCGACGGCAGACGGGCAGGCAGGGTGCAGTATGGATCTGGCTGTGTCCACTCACCCACGGCAGGCGGTCAGGCAGGGTGCAGTGCGGATCTGGCTGTGTCCACTCACCCACGGGAGACGGGCAGGCAGGGCACAGTGCGGATCTGGCTGTGTCCACTCACCCACGGGAGACGGGCAGGCAGGGCGCAGTGCGGATCTGGCTGTGTCCACTCACCCACGGGAGACGGGCAGGCAGGGCGCAGTGCGGATCCGGCTGTGTCCACTCACCCACGGCAGGCGGTCAGGTAGGGCGTAGTGCGGATCTGGCTGTGTCCACTCACCCACGGCAGACGGACAGGCAGGGCGCAGTGCGGATCCGGCTGTGTCCACTCACCCACGGGAGATGGGCAGAGACGGTGCTGTGTGGATCTGGCTATGTCCACTGACCGACGGCAGACGGGCAGGCAGGGTGCAGTATAGATCTGGCTGTGTCCACTCACCCACGGCAGGCGGTCAGGCAGGGTGCAGTGCGGATCTGGCTGTGCCCACTCACCCACGGGAGACGGGCAGGCAGGGCACAGTGCGGATCTGGCTGTGTCCACTCACCCACGGGAGACGGGCAGGCAGGGCGCAGTGCGGATCTGGCTGTGTCCACTCACCCACGGCAGACGGTCAGGCAGGGCGCAGTGCGGATCTTGCTCTGTCCACTCACCCACGGCAGACGGTCAGGCAGGGCGCAGTGCGGATCTGGCTGTGTCCTCTCGCCCACGGGAGACGGGCAGGCAGGGCGCAGTGCCGATCTGGCTGTGTCCACTCACCCACGGCAGGCGGTCAGGCAGGGCGCAGTGCGGATCTGGCTGTGTCCACTCACCCACGGCAGACGGTCAGGCAGGGCACAGTGCGGATCTGGCTGTGTCCACTCACCCACGGCAGGCGGTCAGGCAGGGCGCAGTGCGGATCTGGCTGTGTCCACGCACCCACAGCAGGCGGTCAGCCAGGGCGCAGTGCGGATCTGGCTGTGTCCACAAACCCACGGCAGACGGTCAGGCAGGGCGCAGTACGGATATGGCTGTGTCCACTCACCCACGGCAGACGGGCAGGCAGGGCGCAAGGCGGATCTGGCTGTGTCCACTCACCCACGGAAGATGGGCAGAGACGGTGCTGTGTGGATCTGGCTATGTCCACTGACCCACGGCAGACGGGAAGGCAGGGCGCAGTACGGATCTGGCTGTGTCCACTCACCCACGGCAGGCGGTCAGGCAGGGCGCAGTACGGATCTGGCTGTGTCCACTCACCCACGGCAGACGGGCAGGCAGGGCACAGTACGGATCTGGCTGTATCCACTCACCCACGGCAGGCGGTCAGGCAGGGTGAAGTGCGGATCTGGCTGTGTCCACTCACCCACGGGAGACGGGCAGGCAGGGCACAGTGCGGATCTGGCTGTGTCCACTCACCCACTGGAGACGGGCAGGCAGGGCGCAGTGCGGATCTGGCTGTGTCCACTCACCCACGGGAGACGGGCAGGCAGTGCGCAGTGCGATTTTGGCTGTGTCCACTCACCCACGGGAGACGGTCAGGCAGGGTGCAGTGCGTATCTTGCTGTGTCCACTCGCCCATGGGAGACGGGCAGGCATGGCGCAGTGTGGATCTGGCTGTGTACACTCACCCACGGGAGAAGGGCAGGCAGGGCGCAGTGCGGATCTGGCTGTGTCCACTCACCCACGGGAGACGGGCAGGCAGGGCGCAGTGCTGATCCGGCTGTGTCCACTCACCCACGGGAGATGGGCATAGACGGTGCTGTGTGGATCTGGCTATGTCCACTGACCCACGGCAGGCGGTCAGGCACGGCGTAGTGCGGATCTGGCTGTGTCCACTCACCCACGGCAGACGGGAAGGCAGGGCGCAGTGTGGATCTGGCTGTGTCCTCTCACCCACGGCAGACGGTCAGGCAGGGCGCAGTGCGGATCTGGCTGTGTCCACTCACCCACAGCAGACGGGCAGGCAGGGCGCAGTGCGGATATGGCTGTGTCCACTCGCCCACGGGAGACGGGCAGGCAGGGCGCAGTGCGGATCTGGCTGTGTCTACTCACCCACGGCAGGCGGTCAGGCAGGGCGCAGTGCGGATCTGGCTGTGTCCACTCACCCACGGCTGACGGTCAGGCAGGGCGCAGTGCGGATCTGGCTGTGTCCACTCACCGACGGCAGACAGTCAGGCAGGGCGCAGTGTGGATCCGGCTGTGTCCACGCACCCACAGCATTCAGTCAGCCAGGGCGCAGTGCGAATCTGGCTGTGTCCACTCACCCACGGCAGGTGGTCAGGCAGGGCGCAGTGCCGATCTGGCTGTGTCCACTCACCCACGGCAGGCGGTCAGGCAGGGCGCAGTGCGGATCTGGCTGTGTCCACTCACCCACGGCAGACGGTCAGGCAGGGCACAGTGCGGATCTGGCTGTGTCCACTCACCCATGGCAGGCGGTCAGGCAGGGCGCAGTGCGGATCTGGCTGTGTCCACGCACCCACAGCAGGCGGTCAGCCAGGGCGCAGTGCGGATCTGGCTGTGTCCACTCACCCACGGCAGACGGTCAGGCAGGGCGCAGTACGGATCTGGCTGTGTCCACTCACCCACGGCAGACGGGCAGGCAGGGCGCAGTGCGGATCTGGCTGTGTCCACTCACCCACGGGAGATGGGCAGAGACGGTGCTGTGTGGATCTGGCTATGTCCACTGACCCACGGCAGACGGGAAGGCAGGGCGCAGTACGGATCTGGCTGTGTCCACTCACCCACGGCAGGCGGTCAGGCAGGGCACAGTACGGATCTGGCTGTGTCCACTCACCCACGGCAGACGGGCAGGCAGGGCACAGTAAGGATCTGGCTGTGTCCACTCACTCACGGCAGGCGGTCAGGCAGGGTGCAGTGCGGATCTGGCTGTGTCCACTCACCCACGGGAGACGGGCAAGCAGGGCGCAGTGCGAATCTGGCTGTGTCCACTCACCCACGGGAGTTGGGCAGGCAGGGCGCAGTGCAGATCTGGCTATGTCCACTCACCCACGGGAGACGGGCAGGCAGGGCGCAGTGCGTATCTGGCTGTTTCCACTCACCCACGGGAGACGGGCAGGCAGGGCGCAGTGCGGATCTGGCCGTGTCCACTCACCCACGGGAGACCGGCAGGCAGGGCGCAGTGCGGATCTGGCTGTGTCCACTCACCCACGGGAGACGGGCAGGCAGGGCGCAGTGCGGATCCGGCTGTGTCCACTCACCCACGGGAGATGGGCAGAGACGGTGCTGTGTGGATCTGGCTATGTCCACTGACCCACGGCAGACGGGCAGGCAGGGCGCAGTACGGATCTGGCTGTGTCCACTCACCCACGGCAGGCGGTCAGGCAGGGCGCAGTGCGGATCTGGCCGTGTCCACTCACCCACGGCAGGCGGTGAGGCAGGGCGTAGTGCGGATCTGGCTGTGTCCACTCAGCCACGGCAGGCGGTCAGGCAGGGTGCTGTGCAGATCTGGCTATGTCCACGCACCCACAGCAGGCGGTCAGCCAGGGCGCAGTGCGGATCTGGCTGTGTCCAGTCACCCACGGCAGACGGTCAGGCAGGGTGCAGTACGGATCTGGCTGTGTCCACTCACTTACGGCAGACGGGCAGGCAGGGCGCAGTGTGGATCTGGCTGTGTCCACTCACCCACGGCAGACGGTCAGGCAGGGCGCAGTGCGGATCTGGCTGTGTCCACTCACCCACCGCAGACGGGCAGGCAGGGCGCAGTGCAGATCTGGCTGTGTCGACTCGCCCACGGGAGACGGGCAGGCAGGGCGCAGTGCGGATCTGGCTGTGTCCACTCACCCACGGCATGCGGTCAGCCTGGGCGCAGTGCGGATATGGCTGTGTCCACTCACCCACGGCAGACGGTCAGGCAGTGCGCAGTGCGGATCTGGTTGTGTCCACTCACCCACGGGAGACGGGCAGGCAGGGCGCAGTGCGGTTCTGGCTGTGTCCACTCACCCACGGGAGATGGGTAGTCAAGGCGCAGTGCGGATCTGGCTGTGTCCACTCACCCACTGGAGACGGGCAGAGAGGGTGCTGTGTGGATCTGGCTATGTCCACTGACCCACGGCAGATGGGCAGGCAGGGCGCAGTACGGATCTGGCTGTGTCCACTCACCCACGGCAGGCGGTCAGGCAGGGTGCAGTGCGGATCTGGCTGTGTACACTCACCCACGGCAGACGGGCAGGCAGGGCGCAGTGCGGATCTGGCTGTGTCCACTCACCCACGGGAGACGGGCATGCAGGGCGCAGTGCGGATCTGGCTGTGTCCACTCACCCACGGGAGACGGGTAGGAAGGGCGCAGTGCGGATCTGGCTGTGTCCACTCACCCACGGGAGACGGGCAGGCAGGGCGCAGGGCGGATCTGGCTGTGTCCACTAACCCACAGGAGATGGGCAGAGACGGTGCTGTGTGGATCTGGCTATGTCTACTGACCCACGGCAGACGGGCAGGCAGGGCGCAGTACGGATCTGGCTGTGTCCACTCACCCACGGCAGGCGGTCAGGCAGGGCGCAGTACGGATCTGGCTGTGTCCACTCACCCACGGGAGACGGGCAGGCAGGGCGCAGTGCGGATCTGGCTGTGTCCACTCACCCACGGGATACGGGCAGGCTGGGCGCAGTGCGGATCTGGCTGTGTCCACTCACCCACGGGAGACGGGCAGGCAGGGCGCAGTGCGATTTTGGCTGTGTCCACTCACCCACAGGAGATGGGCAGGCAGGTCGCCGTGCGGATCTGGCTGTGTACACTCACCCACGGGAGACGGGCAGGCAGGGCGCAGTGCGGATCTGGCTGTGTCCACTCACCCACGGCAGACGGGCAGGCAGGATGCAGAGCGGATCCGGGTGTGTCCACTCACCCACGGGAGATGGGCAGAGACGGTGCTGTGTGGATCTGGCTATGTCCACTGTCCCACGGCAGACGGGCAGGCAGGGCGCAGTACGGATCTGGCTGTGTCCACTCGCCCACAGGAGACGGGCAGGCAGGGCGCAGTGCGTATCTGGCTGTGTCCACTCGCCCACGGGAGACGGGCAGGCAGGGCGCAATGCGGATCTGGCTGTGTCCACTCACCCACGCTGGCGGTCAGGCAGGGTGCTGTGCGGATCTGGCTATGTCCACGCACCCACAGCAGGCGGTCAGCCAGGGCGCAGTGCGGATCTGGCTGTGTCCACTCACCCACGGGAGACGGGCAGGCAGGGCGCAGTGCGATTTTGGCTGTGTCCACTCACCCACGGGAGACGGGCATGCAGGGCGCAGTGCCTATCTGGCTGTGTCCACTCGCCCATGGGAGACGGGCAGGCAGGGCGCAGTGGGGATCTGGCTGTGTCCACTCACCCACGGGAGACGGGCAGGCAGGGCGCAGTGCGGATCTGGCTGTGTCCACTCACCCAAGGGAGACGGGCAGGCAGGGCGCAGTGCGGATCCGGCTGTGTCCACTCACCCACGGGAGATGGGCAGAGACGGTGCTGTGTGGATCTGGCTATGTCCACTGACCCACGGCAGGCGGTCAGGCAGGGCGTAGTGCGGATCTGGCTATGTCCACTCACCCACGGCGGACGGGAAGGCAGGGCGCAGTACGGATATGGCTGTGTCCACTCGCCCACGGGAGACGGGCAGGCAGGGCGCAGTGCGGATCTGGCTGTGTCTACTCACCCACGGCAGGCGGTCAGGCAGGGCGCAGTGCGGATCTGGCTGTGTCCACTTACCCACGGCTGACGGTCAGGCAGGGCGCAAGGCGGATCTGGCTGTGTCCAATCACCCACGGCAGGCGGTCAGGCAGGGCGCAGTGTGGATCCGGCTGTGTCCACGCACCCACAGCAGGCGATCAGCCAGGGCGCAGTACGGATCTGGCTGTGTCCACTCACCCACGGCAGGTGGTCAGGCAGGGCGTAGTGCGGATCTGGCTGTGTCCACTCACCCACGGCAGGCGGGCAGGCAGGGCGCAGTGTGGATCTGACTGTGTCCACTCACCCACGGGAGACGGGCAGGCAGGGCGCAGTGCGGATCTGGCTGTGTCCACTCACCCACGGGAGACGGGCAGGCAGGGCGCAGTGCGATTTTGGCTGTGTCCACTCACCCACGGGAGACGGGCAGGCAGGGCGCAGTTCCTATCTGGCTGTGTCCACTCGCCCATGGGAGACGGGCAGGCAGGGCGCAGTGTGGATCTGGCTGTGTCCACTCACCCACGGGAGACGGGCAGGCAGGGCGCAGTGCGGATCTGGCTGTGTCCACTCACCCACGGGAGACGGGCAGGTAGGGCGCAGTGCGGATCCGGCTGTGTCCACTCACCCACGGGAGATGGGCAGAGACGGTGCTGTGTGGATCTGGCTATGTCCACTGACCCACGGCAGGCGGTCAGGCAGGGTGCAGTGCGGATCTGGCTGTGTCCACTCACCCACGGGAGACGGGCAAGCAGGGCGCAGTGCGGATCTGGCTGTGTCCACTCACCCACGGGAGATGGGCAGGCAGGGCGCAGTGCAGATCTGGCTGTGTCCACTAACCCACGGGAGACGGGCAGGCAGGGCGCAGTGTGGATTTGGCTGTGTCCACTCACCCACGGGAGACGGGCAGGCAGGGCGCAGTGCATATCTGGCTGTGTCCACTCGCCCACGGGAGACGGGCAGGCAGGGCGCAGTGCGGATCTGGCCGTGTCTACGCACCCACGGGAGACCGGCAGGCAGGGCGCAGTGCGGATCTGGCTGTGTCCACTCACCCACGAGAGACGGGCAGGCAGGGCGCAGTGCGGATCCGGCTGTGTCCACTCACCCACGGGAGATGGGTAGAGACGGTGCTGTGTGGATCTGGCTATGTCCACTGACCCACGGCAGACGGGCAGGCAGGGCGCAGTACGGATCTGGCTGTGTCCACTCACCCACGGCAGGCGGTCAGGTAGGGTGCAGTGCGGATCTGGCTGTGTCCACTCACCCACGGGAGACGGGCAGGCAGGGCGCAGTGCGGATCTTGTGTGTGCACTCACACACAGGAGACGGGCAGAGACGGTGCTGTGTGGATCTGGCTATGTCCACTGACCCACGGCAGACGGACGGGCAGGGTGCAGTACGGATCTGGCTGTGTCCACTCACCCACGGCAGGCGGTCAGGTAGGGTGCAGTGCGGATCTGGCTGTGTCCACTCACCCACGGCAGGCGGTCCGGCAGGGCCAGTACGGATATGGCTGTGTCCACTCACCCACGGCAGGCGGTCAGGCAGGGCGCAGTGCGGATCTGGCTGTGTCCACTCACCCACGGGAGACGGGCAGGCAGGGCGCAGTGCGGATCCGGCTGTGTCCACTCACCCACGGGAGATGGGCAGAGACGGTGCTGTGTGGATCTGGCTATGTCCACTGACCCACGGCAGACGGGCAGGCAGGGCGCAGTACGGATCTGGCTGTGTCCACTCACCCACGGCAGACGGTCAGGCAGGGCGCAGTGCGGATCTGGCTGTGTCCACTCACCCACGGCAGACGGGCAGGCAAGGCGCGGTGCGGATCTGGCTGTGTCCACTCGCCCACGGGAGACGGGCAGGCAGGGCGCAGTGCGGATCTGGCTGTGTCCACTCGCACACGGGAGACGGGCAGGCACGGCGCAGTGCGGATCTGGCTGTGTCCACTCGCCCACGGCAGGCGGTCAGGCAGGGCGCAGTGCGGATCTGGCTGTGTCCACTCACCCACGGCAGACGGTCAGGCAGGGCGCCGTGCGGATCTGGCTGTGTCCACTCACCCACGGCAGGCGTTCAGGCAGGGCGCAGTGCGGATCTGGCTGTGTCCACGCACCCACAGCAGGCGGTGAGCCAGGGCGCAGTGCGGATCTGGCTGTGTCCACTCACCCACGGCAGGCGGTCAGGCAGGGCCAGTGCGGATATGGCTGTGTCCACTCACCCACGGGAGACGGGCAGGCAAGGCGCAGTGCGGATCTTGTGTGTGCACTCACCCACGGGAGACGGGCAGAGACGGTGCTGTGTGGATCTGGCTATGTCCACTGACCCACGGCAGACGGGCGGGCAGGGCGCAGTACGGATCTGGCTGTGTCCACTCACCCACGGCAGGCGGTCAGGCAGGGTGCAGTGCGGATCTGGCTGTGTCCACTCACCCACGGGAGACGGGCAGGCAGGGCGCAGTGCGGATCTGGCTGTGTCCACTCACCCACGGGAGACGGGCAGGCAGGGCGCAGTGCGGATCTGGCTGTGTCCACTCACCCACGGGAGACGGGCAGAGACGGTGCTGTGTGGATTTGGCTATGTCCACTGACCCACGGCAGACGGGCGGGCAGGGCGCAGTACGGATCTGGCTGTGTCCACTCACCCACGGCAGGCGGTCAGGGAGGGCGCAGTGCGGATATGGCTGTGTCCACTCACCCATGGCAGACGGTCAGGCAAGGGGCAGTGCGGATCTGGCTGTGTCGACTCACCCACGGGAGACGGGCAGAGACGGTGCTGTGTGGATCTGGCTATGTCCACTGACCCACGGCAGGCAGATAGGCAGGGCGCAGTGCGGATCTGGCTGTGTCCACTCACCCACGGCAGACGGGTAGGCAGGGCGCAGTGCGGATCTGGCTTTGTCCACTCGCCCACGGGAGACGGGCAGGCAGGGCGCTGTGCGGATCTCGCTGTGTCTACTCACCCACGGCAGGCGGTCAGGCAGGGCGCAGTGCGGATCTGGCTGTGTCCACACATTCACGGCAGACGGTCAGGCAGGGCACAGTGCGGATCTGGCTGTGTCCACTCACCCACGGCAGGCGGTCAGGCAGGGCGCAGTGCGGATCTGGCTGTGTCCACGCACCCACAGCAGGCGGTCAGCCAGGGCGCAGTGCGGATCTGGCTGTGTCCACTCACCCAGGGCAGGCGGTCAGGCAGGGCGTAGTGCGGATCTGGCTGTGTCCACTCACCCACGGCAGGCGGGCAGGCAGGGCGCAGTGTGGATCTGGCTGTGTCCACTTACCCACGGCAGACGGTCAGGCAGGGCGCAGTGCGGATCTGGCTGTGTCCACTCACCCACGGAAGACGGGTAGGCAGGGCGCAGTGCGGATCTGGCTGTGTCCACTCGCCCACGGGAGACGGGCAGGCAGGGCGCAGTGCGGATCTGACTGTGTCCACTCACCCACGGCAGGCGGTCAGGCAGGGCGCAGTGCGGATCTGGCTGTGTCCACTCATTCACGGCAGACGGTCAGGCAGGGCATTGTGCGGATCTGGCTGTGTCCACTCACCCATGGCAGGCGGTCAGGCAGGGCGCAGTGCGGATCTGGCTGTGTCCACGCACCCACAGCAGGCGGTCAGCCAGGGCGCAGTGCGGATCTGGCTGTGTCCACTCACCCACGGCAGACGGTCAGGAAGGGCGCAGTACGGATCTGGCTGTGTCCACTCACCCACGGCACACGGGCAGGCAGGGCGCAGTGCGGATCTGGCTATGTCCACTCACCCACAGCAGACGGTCAGGCAGGGCGCAGTGCGGATCTGGCTGTGTCCACTCACCCACGGCAGACGGGCAGGCAGGGCGCAGTGCGGATCTGGCTGTGTCCACTCGCCCACGGGAGACGGGCAGGCAGGGCGCAGTGCGGATCTGGCTGTGTCCACTCACCCACGGCAGGCGGTCAGGCAGGGCGCAGTGCGGATCTGGCTGTGTCCACTCACCCACGGGAGACGGGCAGGCAGGGCGCAGTGCGGATCTGGCTGTGTCCACTCACCCACGGGAGACGGGTAGGCAGGGCGCAGTGCGGATCTGGCTGTGTCCACTCACCCACGGGAGACGGTCAGAGACGATGCTGTGTGGATCTGGCTATGTCCACTGACCCACGGCAGATGGGTAGGCAAGGCGCAGTGCGGATCTGGCTGTGTCCACTCACCCACGGGAGACGGGCAGGCAGGGCACAGTGCGGATCTGGCTGTGTCCACTCACCCACGGGAGGCGGGCAGGCAGGGCGCAGTGCGGATCTGGCTGTGTCCACTCACCCACGGGAGACGGGCAGGCAGGGGGCAGTACGATTTTGGCTGTGTCCACTCACCCACGGGAGACGGGCAGGCAGGGCGCAGTGCCTATCTGGCTGTGTCCACTCGCCCATGGGAGACGGGCAGGCAGGGCGCAGTGCGGATCTGGCTGTGTCCACTCACCCACGGGAGACGGGCAGGCAGGGCGCAGTGCGGATCTGGCTGTGTCCACTCACCCACGGGAGACGGGCAGGTAGGGCGCAGTGCGGATCCGGCTGTGTCCACTCACCCACGGGAGATGGGCAGAGACGGTGCTGTGTGGATCTGGCTATGTCCACTGACCCACGGCAGGCGGTCAGGCAGGGCGTAGTAGGGATCTGGCTGTGTCCACTCACCCACGGTAGATGGGAAGGCAGGGCGCAGTGCGGATCTGGCTGTGTCCACTCACCCACGGGAGATGGGCACGCAGGGCGCAGTGCCGATCTGGCTGTGTCCACTCACCCACGGGAGATGGGCAGGCAGGGCGCAGTGCGGATCTGGCTGTGTCCACTCACCCACGGGAGACGGGCAAGCAGGGCGCAGTGCGGATCTGGCTGTGTCCACTCACCCACGGGAGATGGGCAGGCAGGGCGCAGTGCAGATCTGGCTGTGTCCACTCACCAACGGGAGACGGGCAGGCATGGCGCAGTGCGGATTTGGCTGTGTCCACTCACCCACGGGAGACGGGCAGGCAGGGCGCAGTGCGTATCTGGAGGTGTCCACTCGCCCACGGGAGACGGGCAGGCAGGGCGCAGTGCGGATCTGGCCGTGTCCACTCACCCACCGGAGACCGGCAGGCAGGGCGCAGTGCGGATCTGGCTGTGTCCACTAACCCACGGGAGACGGGCAGGCAGGGCGCAGTGCGGATCCGGCTGTGTCCACTCACCCACGGGAGATGGGCAGAGACGGTGCTGTGTGGATCTGGCTATATCCACTGACCCACGGCAGGCGGATAGGCAGGGCGCAGTGCGGATCTGGCTATGTCCACTCACCCACGGCAGACGGGTAGGCAGGGCGCAGTGCGGATCTGGCTGTGTCCACTCGCCCACGGGAGACGGGCAGGCAGGGCGCAGTGTGGATCTCGCTGTGTCTACTCACCCACGGCAGGCGGTCAGGCAGGGCGCATTGCGGATCTGGCTGTGTCCACACATTCACGGCAGACGGTCAGGCAGGGCACAGTGCGGATCTGGCTGTGTCCACGCACCCACAGCAGGCGGTCAGCCAGGGCGCAGTGCGGATCTGGCTGTGTCCACTCACCCAGGGCAGGTGGTCAGGCAGGGCGTAGTGCGGATCTGGCTGTGTCCACTCACCCACGGCAGGCGGGCAGGCAGGGCGCAGTGTGGATCTGGCTGTGTCCACTCACCCACGGCAGACGGTCAGGCAGGGCGCAGTGCGGATCTGGCTGTGTCCACTCACCCACGGAAGACGGGTAGGCAGGGCGCAGTGCGGATCTGACTGTGTCCACTCGCCCACGGGAGACGGGCAGGCAGGGCGCAGTGCGGATCTGGCTGTGTCCACTCACCCACGGCAGGCGGTCAGGCAGGGCGCAGTGCGGATCTGGCTGTGTCCACTCATTCACGGCAGACGGTCAGGCAGGGCATTGTGCGGATCTGGCTGTGTCCACTCACCCACGGCAGGCGGTCAGGCAGGGCGCAGTGCGGATCTGGCTGTGTCCACGCACCCACAGCAGGCGGTCAGCCAGGGCGCAGTGCGGATCTGGCTGTGTCCACTCACCCACGGCAGACGGTCAGGCAGGGCGCAGTACGGATCTGGCTGTGTCCACTCACCCACGGCACACGGGCAGGCAGGGCGCAGTGCGGATCTGGCTATGTCCACTCACCCACAGCAGACGGTCAGGCAGGGCGCAGTGCGGATCTGGCTGTGTCCACTCACCCACGGGAGACGGGCAGGCAAGGCGCAGTGCGGATCTTGTGTGTGCACTCACCCACGGGAGACGGGCAGAGACGGTGCTGTGTGGATCTGGCTATGTCCACTGACCCATGGCAGACGGGCGGGTAGGGCGCTGTACGGATCTGGCTGTGTCCACTCACCCACGGCAGGCGGTCAGGCAGGGTGCAGTGCGGATCTGGCTGTGTCCACTCACCCACGGGAGACGGGCAGGCAGGGCGCAGTGCGGATCTGGCGGTGTCCACTCACCCACGGGAGACGGGCAGGCAGGGCGCAGTGCGGATCTGGCTATGTCCACTCACCCACGGGAGACGGGCAGAGACGGTGCTGTGTGGATTTGGCTATGTCCACTGACCCACGGCAGACGGGCGGGCAGGGCGCACTACGGATCTGGCTGTGTCCACTCACCCACGGCAGGCGGTCAGGGAGGGCGCAGTGCGGATATGGCTGTGTCCACTCACCCACGGCAGACGGTCAGGCAGGGTGCAGTGCGGATCTGGCTGTGTCCACTCACCCACGGGAGACGGGCAGGCAGGGCGCAGTGCGGATCTGGCTGTGTCCACTCACCCACGGGAGACGGGCAGGCAGGGCGCAGTGCGGATCTGGCTGTGTCCACTCACCCACGGCAGGCGGTCAGGCAGGGCACAGTGCGGATCTGGCTGTGTCCACCCACCCACGGCAGGCGGTCAGGCAGGGCGCAGTGCGGATCTCGCTGTGTCCACGCACCCACAGCAGGCGGTCAGCCAGGGCGCAGTGCGGATCTGGCTGTGTCCACTCACCCACGGCAGATGGTCAGGCAGGGCGCAGTACGGATCTGGCTGTGTCCACTCACCCACGGGAGACGGGCAGGCAGGGCGCAGTGCGGATCTGGCTGTGTCCACTCACCCACGGAAGACGGGCAGGCAGTGCGCAGTGCGGATCTGGCTGTGTCCACTGACCCACGGCAGACGGGCTGGCAGGGCGCAGTACGGAGCTTGCTGAGTCCACTCACCCACGGCAGGCGGTCAGGCAGGTTGCAGTGTGGATCTGGCTGTGTCCACTCACCCACGGGGACGGGCAGGCAGGGCGCAGTGCGGATCTGGCTGTGTCCACTCACCCACGGGAGACGGGCAGGCAGGGCGCAGTGCGGATCTGGCTGTGTCCACTCACCCACGGGAGACGGGCAGGCAGTGCGCAGTGCGGATCTGGCTGTTTCCACTCACCCACGGGAGACGGGCAGGCAGGGCGCTGTGCGGATCTGGCTGTGTCCACTCGCCCACGGGAGATGGGCAGGCAGGGCACAGTGCGGATCTGGCTGTGTCCACTCGCCCGCGGGAGACGGGCAGGCAGGGCGCAGTGCGGATCTGGCTGTGTCCACTCGCCCACGGGAGACGGGCAGGCAGGGCGCAGTGCGGATCCGGCTGTGTCCACTCACCCACGGGAGATGGGCAGAGACGGTGCTGTGTGGATCTGGCTATGTCCACTGACCCACGGCAGACAGGAAGGCAGGGCGCAGTACGGATCTGGCTGTGTCCACTCACCCATGGCAGGCGGTCAGGCAGGGTGCAGTACGGATCTGGCTGTGTCCACTCACCCACAGCAGACGGGCAGGCAGGGCACAGTACGGATCTGGCTGTGTCCACTCACCTACGGCAGGCAGTCAGGCAGGGTGCAGTGCGGATCTGGCTGTGTCCACTCACCCACGGGAGACGGGCAAGCAGGGCGCATTGCGGATCTGGCTGTGTCCACTCACCCACGGGAGATGGGCAGGCAGGGCGCAGTGCAGATCTGGCTGTGTCCACTCACCCACGGGAGACGGGCAGGCAGGGCGCAGTGTGGATTTGGCTGTGTCCACTCACCCACGGGAGACGGGCAGGCAGGGCGCAGTGCGTATCTGGCCGTGTCCACTCGCCCACGGGAGACGGGCAGGAAGGGCGCAGTGCGGATCTGGCCGTGTCCACTCACCCACGGGAGACCGGCAGGCAGGGCGCAGTGCGGATCTGGCTGTGTCCACTCACCCACGGGAGACGGGCAGGCAGGGCGGAGTGCGGATCCGGCTGTGTCCACTCACCCACGGGAGATGGGCAGAGACGGTGCTGTGTGGATCTGGCTATGTCCACTGACCCACGGCAGACGGTCAGGCAGGGCGCAGTGCGGATCTGGCTGTGTCCACTCGCCCACGGGAGACGGGCAGGCAGGGCGCAGTGCGGATCTGGCTGTGTCCACTCACCCACGCCAGACGGTAAGGCAGGGCGCAGTGCAGATCTGGCTGTGTCCACTCACCCACGGGAGACGGGCAGGCAGGGCGCAGTGCGGATCTGGCTGTGTCCACTCACCCACGTGAGACGGGCAGGCAAGGCTCAGTGCGGATCTGGCTGTGTCCACTCACCCACGGGAGACGGGCAGGCAGGGCGCAGTGCGGATCTGGCTGTGTCCACTCGCCCACGGAAGACGGGCAGGCAGGGCGCAGTGCGGATCTGTCTGTGTCCACTCTCCCACGGGAAACGGGCAGGGAGGGCGCAGTGCGGATCTGGCTGTGTCCACTCGCCCACGGAAGACGGGCAGGCAGGGCGCAGTGCGGATCTGTCTGTGTCCACTCACCTACGGGAAACGGGCAGGCAGGGCGCCGTGCGGATCTGGCTGTGTCCACTCACCCACAGCAAACGGTCAGGCAGGGCGCAGTGCGGATCTGGCTGTGTCCACTCACTGATGGGGGACGGGCAGGCAAGGCGCAGTGCGGATCTGGCTGTGTCCACTCACCCACCGGAAACGGGCAGGCAGGGCGCAGTGCGGATCTGGCTATGTCCACTCACCCACGGGAGACGGGCAGGCAGGGCGCAGTGCGGATCTGGCTGTGTCCCCTCACCCAGGGGAGACGGGCAGGCAAGGCGCAGTGCGGATCTGGCAGTGTCCAATCACCCACGGGAGACGGGCAGAGAGGGTGATGTGTGGATATGGCTATGTCCACTGACCCACGGCAGACGGGCAGGCAGGGCGCAGTGCGGATCTGGCTGTGTCCACTCACCCACGGCAGACGGTCAGACGGGGTGCAGTGCGGATCAGGCTGTGTCCACTCACCCACGGGAGACGGGAAGGCAGGGCGCACTGCGGATATTGCTGTGTGCACTCACCCACGTGAGAGGGGTAGGCAAGGCTCAGTGCGGATCTGGCTGTGTCCACTCACCCACGGGAGACGGGCAGGCAGGGCGCAGTGCGGATCTGGCTGTGTCCACTCACCCACGTGAGACGGGCAGGCAAGGCTCAGTGCGGATCTGGCTGTGTCCACTCATTCACGGGAGCCGGTCAGTCAGGGCGCAGTGCGGATCTGGCTGTGTCCACTCGCCCACGGGAGACAGGCAGTAAGGGCGCAGTGCGGATCTGGCTGTGTCCACTCACCCACGGCAGGCGGTCAGGCAGAGCGCAGTGCGGATATGGCTGTGTCCACTCACCCACGGCAGACAGTCAGGGAGGGCGCAGTGCGGATCTGGCTGTGTCCACTCACCCATGGCAGACAGGCAGGCAGGGCGCAGTGTGGATCTGGCTGTGTCCACTCACCCACGGCAGACGGTCAGGCAGGGCGCAGTGCGGATCTGGCTGTGTCCACTCACCCACGGCAGATGGGCAGGCAGGGCTCAGTGTGGATCTGGCTGTGTCCACTCACCCACGGCAGATGGTCAGGCAGGGCGCAGGGCGGATCTGGCTGTGTCCACTCACCCACGGCAGACGGGCAGGCAGGGCGCAGTGCGGATCTGGATGTGTCCACTCGCCCACGGGAGACGGGCAGGCAGGGCGCAGTGCGTATCTGGCTGTGTCCACTCACCCACGGCAGGCGGTCAGGCAGGGCGCAGTGCGGATCTGGCTGTGTCCACTCACCCACGGCAGACGGTCAGGCAGGGCGCAGTGCGGATCTGGCTATGTCCACTCACCCACGGCAGACCGTCAGGCAGGGCGCAGTACGGATCTGGCTGTGTCCACTCGCCCACGGCAGACGGGCAGGCAGGGCGCAGTGCGGATCTGGATGTGTCCACTCGCCCACGGCAGACGGGCAGGCAGGGCGCAGTGCGGATCTGGCTGTGTCCACACGCCCACGGCAGACGGTCAGGCAGGGCCCAGTGCGGATCTGGCTGTGTCCACTCGCCCACGGCAGACGGGCAGGCAGGGCGCAGTGCGGATCTGGCTGTGTCCACTCGCCCACGGGAGACGGGCAGGGAGGGCGCAGTGCGTATCTGGCTGTGTCCACTCACCCACGGCAGGCGGTCAGGCAGGGCGCAGTGCGGATCTGGCTGTGTCCACTCGCCCAAGGCAGACGGTCAGGCAGGGCGCAGTGCGGATCTGGCTGTGTCCACTCACCCACGGCAGACGGGCAGGCAGGGCGCAGTGCGGATCTGGCTGTGTCAATTCGCCCACGGGAGACGGGCAGGCAGGGCGCAGTGCGTATCTGGCTGTGTCCACTCACCCACGGCAGGCGGTCAGGCAGGGGGCAGTGCAGATCTGGCTGTTTCCACTCACCCACGGCAGACGGTCAGCCAGGGCGCAGTGCGGATCTGGCTATGTCCACTCACCCACGGCAGACGGTCAGGCAGGGCGCAGTGCGGATCTGGCTGTGTACACTCACCCACGGCAGACGGGCAGGCAGGGCGCAGTGCGGATCTGGCTGTGTCCACTCGCCCACGGGAGACGGGCAGGCAGGGCGCAGTGCGGATCTGGCTGTGTCCACTCGCCCACGGGAGACGGGCAGAGAGGGTGATGTGTGGATATGGCTATGTCCTCTGACCCACGGCAGACGGGCAGGCAGGGCGCAGTGCGGATCTGGCTGTGTCCACTCACCCACGGCAGACAGTCAGACAGGGTGCAGTGCGGATCTGGCTGTGTCCACTCACCCACGGGAGACGGGCAGGCAGGGCGCACTGCGGATCTTGCTGTGTCCACTCACCCACGTGAGAGGGGCAGGCAAGGCTCAGTGCGGATCTGGCTATGTCCACTCACCCACGGGAGACGGGCAGGCAGGGCGCAGTGCGGATCTGGCTGTGTCCACTCACCCACGTGAGACGGGCAGGCAAGGCTCAGTGCGGATCTGGCTGTGTCCACTCATTCACGGGAGACGGTCAGTCAGGGCGCAGTGCGGATCTGGCTGTGTCCACTCGCCCACGGGAGACAGGCAGTAAGGGCGCAGTGCGGATCTGGCTGTGTCCACTCACCCACGGCAGGCGGTCAGGCAGGGCGCAGTGCGGATCTGGCTGTGTCCACTAACCCACGGCAGACAGTCAGGCAGGGCGCAGTGCGGATCTGGCTGTGTCCACTCAATCATGGCAGACGGGCAGGCAGGGCACAGTGTGGATCTGGCTGTGTCCACTCACCCACGGCAGACGGTCAGGCAGGGCGCAGTGCGGATCTGGCTGTGTCCAATCACCCACGGCAGACGGGCAGGCAGGGCGCAGTGCGGATATGGCTGTGTCCACTCGCCCACGAGAGACGGGCAGGCAGGGCGCAGTGCGTATCTGGCTGTGTCTACTCACCCACGGGAGACAAGCAGGCAGGGCGCAGTGCGGATCTGGCTGTGTCCACTCACCCACGGGAGACGGGCAAGCAGGGCGCAGTGTGGATCTGGCTGTGTCCACTGACCCACGGCAGACGGGCAGGCAGGGCGCAGTGTGGATCTGGCTGTGTCCACTCACCCACGGCATACGGTCAGGCAGGGCGCAGTGCGGATCTGGCTGTGTCCACTCACCCACGGCAGACGGGCAGGCAGGGCGCAGTGCGGATCTGGCTGTGTCCACTCACCCACGGCAGACGGTCAGACAGGGTGCAGTGCGGATCTGGCTGTGTCCACTCACCCACGGGAGACGGGCAGGCAGGGCGCAGTGCGAATCTGGCTGTGTCTACTCACCCACGTGAAACGGGCAGGCAATGATCAGTGCGGATCTGGCAGTGTCCACTCACCCACGGGAGACGGGCAGGCAGGGCGCAGTGCGGATCTGGCTGTGTCCACTCACCCACGGGAGACGGGCCGGAAGGCTCAGTGCGGATCTGGCTGTGTCCATTCATTCACAGGAGACGGGTAGGCAGGGCCCAGTGCGGATCTGGCTGTGTCCGCTCACAGACGGCAGGCAGTCAGGCAGGGCGCAGTGCGGATCTGGCTTAGTCCACTCACCCACGGCAGACGGTCAAGCAGGGCGCAGTGAGGATCTGGCTGTGTCCAGTCGCCCACGGCAGACGGTCATGCTGGGCTCAGTGCGGATCTGGCTGTGTCCACTCGCCCACGGCAGACAGGCAGGCAGAGCTCAGTGCGTATCTGGCTGTGTCCACTCTCCCACGGGATACAGGCAGGCAGGGCGCAGTGCGGATCTGGCTGTGTCCACTCGCCCACGGCAGACGGGCAGGCAGGGCGCAGTGCGGATCTGGCTGTGTCCACTCACCCACGGCAGACGGGCAGGCAGGGCGCAGGGCGGATCTGGCTGTGTCCACTCACCCACGGCAGACGGGCAGGCAGGGCGCAGTGCGGATCTGGATGTGTCCACTCGCCCACGGGAGACGGGCAGGCAGGGCGCAGTGCGTATCTGCCTGTGTCCACTCACCCACGGCAGGCGGTCAGGCAGGGCGCAGTGCAGATCTGGCTGTTTCCACTCACCCACGGCAGACGGTCAGCCAGGGCGCAGTGCTTATCTGGCTATGTCCACTCACCTAAGGCAGACGGTCAGCCAGGGCGCAGTGCTTATCTGGCTATGTCCACTCACCCACGGCAGACGGTCAGGCAGGGCGCAGTGCGGATCTGGCTGTGTCCACTCACCCACGGCAGACGGGCAGGCAGGGCGCAGTGCGGATCTGGCTGTGTCCACTCGCCCACGGGAGACGGGCAGGCAGGGCGCAGTGCGTATCTGGCTGTGTCCACTCACCCACGGCAGGCGGTCAGGCGGGGCGCAGTGCGGATCTGGCTGTGTCCACTCACCCACAGCAGACGGTCAGGCAGGGCGCAGTGCGGATCTGGCTGTGTCCACTCGCCCACGGGAGACGGGCAGGCAGGGCGCAGTGCGGATCTGGCTGTGTCCACTCACCCACGCCAGATGGTAAGGCAGGGCGCAGTGCGGATCTGGCTGTGTCCACTCACTCACGGGAGACGGGCAGGCAGGGCGCAGTGCGGATCTGGCTGTGTCCACTCACCCACGGCAGACGGTCAGACAGGGTGCAGTGCGGATCTGGCTGTGTCCACTCACCCACGGGAGACGGGCAGGCAGGGCGCAGTGCGGATCTGGCTGTGTCCACTCACCCACGTGAGACGGGCAGGCAAGGCTCAGTGCGGATCTGGCTGTGTCCACTCACCCACGGGAGACGGGCAGGCAGGGCGCAGTGCGGATCTGGCTGTGTCCACTCGCCCACGGAAGACGGGCAGGCAGGGCGCAGTGCGGATCTGTCTGTGTCCACTCACCCACGGGAAACGGGCAGGGAGGGCGCAGTGCGGATCTGGCTGTGTCCACTCGCACACGGAAGACGGGCAGGCAGGGCGCAGTGCGGATCTGTCTGTGTCCACTCACCTACGGGAAACGGGCAGGCAGGGCGCCGTGCGGATCTGGCTGTGTCCACTCACCCACAGCAAACGGTCAGGCAGGGCGCAGTGCGGATCTGGCTGTGTCCACTCACTGACGGGGGACGGGCAGGCAAGGCGCAGTGCGGATCTGGCTGTGTCCACTCACCCACCGGAAACGGGCAGGCAGGGCGCAGTGCGGATCTGGCTATGTCCACTCACCCACGGGAGACGGGCAGGCAGGGCGCAGTGCGGATCTGGCTGTGTCCCCTCACCCAGGGGAGACGGGCAGGCAAGGCACAGTGCGGATCTGGCAGTGTCCAATCACCCACGGGAGACGGGCAGAGAGGGTGATGTGTGGATATGGCTATGTCCACTGACCCACGGCAGACGGGTAGGCAGGGCGCAGTGCGCATCTGGCTGTGTCCACTCACCCACGGCAGACGGTCAGACAGGGCGCAGTGTGGATCTGGCTGTGTCCACTCGCCCACGGCAGACGGGCAGGCAGGGCGCAGTG
This sequence comes from Microcebus murinus, assembly GCF_040939455.1. Taxonomy (NCBI): domain Eukaryota; kingdom Metazoa; phylum Chordata; class Mammalia; order Primates; family Cheirogaleidae; genus Microcebus; species Microcebus murinus. Next base: position 29,216,632 of record NC_134125.1, on the reverse strand, counting down.
CGGATCTGGCTGTGTCCACTCGCCCACGGGAGACGGGCAGGCAGGGCGCAGTGCGGATCTGGCTGTGTCCACTCGCCCACGGGAGACGGGCAGGCAAGGCTCAGTGCGGATCTGGCTGTGTCCACTCACCCACAGCAGGCGGTCAGGCAGGGCACAGTGCGGATCTGGCTGTGTCCACTCACCCACGGCAGGCGGTCAGGCAGGGCGTAGTGCGGATCTGGCTGTGTCCACTCACCCACGGCAGACGGGCAGGCAGGGCGCAGTGCGGATCCGGCTGTGTCCACTCACCCACGGGAGATGGGCAGAGACGGTGCTGTGTGGATCTGGCTATGTCCACTGACCCACGGCAGACGGGCAGGCAGGGCGCAGTACGGATCTAGCTGTGTCCACTCACCCACGGCAGGCGGTCAGGCAGGGCGTAGTGCGGATCTGGCTGTGTCCACTCACCCACGGCAGGCGGTCAGGCAGGGCGCAGTGCGGATCTGGCTGTGTCCACTCACCCACGGCAGGCGGTCAGGCAGGGCGCAGTGTGGATCTGGCTGTGTCCACACACACATGGCAGGCGGTCAGGCAGGGCGTAGTGCGGATCTGGCTGTGTCCACTCACCCACGGGAGATGGGCAGAGACGGTGCTGTGTGGATTTGGCTATGTCCATTGACCCACGGCAGACGGGCAGGCAGGGCGCAGTGCAGATCTGGCTGTGTCCACTCACCCACGGCAGGCGGTCAGGCAGGGTGCAGTGCGGATCTGGCTGTGTCCACTCTCCCACGGGAGACGGGCAGGCAGGGCACAGTGCGGATCTGTTTGTGTCCACTCACCCATGGGAGACGGGCAGGCAGGGCGCAGTGCGGATCTGGCTGTGTCCACTCACCCAAGGCAGGCGGTCAGGCAGGGTGCAGTGCGGATCTGGCTGTGTCCACTCTCCCACGGGAGACGGGCAGGCAGGGCACAGTGCGGATCTGTTTGTGTCCACTCACCCATGGGAGACGGGCAGGCAGGGCACAGTACGGATCTGGCTGTGTCCACTCACCCAAGGCAGGCGGTCAGGCAGGGTGCAGTGCGGATCTGGCTGTGTCCACTCTCCCACGGAAGACGGGCAGGCAGGGCACAGTGCGGATCTGTTTGTGTCCACTCACCCATGGGAGACGGGCAGGCAGGGCGCAGTGCGGATCTGGCTGTGTCCACTCACCCACGGGAGACGGGCAGGCAGGGCGCAGTGCGATTTTGGCTGTGTCCACTCACCCACGGGAGACGGGCAGGCAGGGCGCAGTGCCTATCTGGCTGTGTCCACTCGCCCACGGGAGACGGGCAGGCAGGGCGCAGTTTGGATCTGGCTGTGTCCACTCACCCACTGCAGGCGGTCAGGCAGGGCGCAGTGCGGATCCGGCTGTGTCCACTCATTCACGGCAGACGGTCAGGCAGGGCACAGTGCGGATCTGGCTGTGTCCACTCACCCACGGAAGGCGGTCAGGCAGGGCGCAGTGCGGATCTGGCTGTGTCCACGCACCCACAGCAGGCGGTCAGCCTGGGCGCAGTGCGGATCTGGCTGTGTCCACTCACCCACGGCAGACGGTCAGGCAGGGCGCAGTACGGATCTGGCTGTGTCCACTCACCCACGGCAGACGGGCAGGCAGGGCGCAGTGCGGATCTGGCTGTGTCCACTCACCCACGACAGACGGTCAGGCAGGGCGCAGTGCGGAACTGGCTGTGTCCACTCACACACGGCAGACGGGCAGGCAGGGCGCAGTGCGGATCTGGCTGTGTCCACTCACCCACGGGAGACGGGTAGGCAAGGCGCAGTGCGGATCTGGCTTTGTCCACTCACCCACGGGAGACGGGCAGAGACGGTGCTGTGTGGATCTGGCTATGTCCATTGACCCACGGCAGACGGGCGGGCAGGGCGCAGTACGGATCTGGCTGTGTCCACTCACCCACGGCAGGCGGTCAGGCAGGGCGCAGTGCGGATCTGGCTGTGTCCACTCACCCACGGGAGACGGGCAGGCAGGGCGCAGTGCGGATCTGGCTGTGTCCACTCACCCACGGGAGACGGGCAGGCAGGGCGCAGTGCGGATCTGGCTGTGTCCACTCACCCACGGGAGACGGGCAGAGACGGTGCTGTGTGGATTTGGCTATGTCCATTGACCCACGGCAGACGGGCAGGCAGGGCGCAGTGCAGATCTGGCTGTGTCCACTCACCCACGGCAGGCGGTCAGGGAGGGCGCAGTGTGGATATGGCTGTGTCCACTCACCCACGGGAGACGGGTAGGAAGGGCGCAGTGCGGATCTGACTGTGTCCACTCACCCACGGAAGACGGTCAGGCAGGGCGCAGTGCGGATCTGGCTGTGTCCACTCACCCACGGGAGACGGGCATGCAGGGCGCAGTGCGGATCTGGCTGTGTCCACTCACCCACGGGAGACGGGTAGGAAGGGCGCAGTGCGGATCTGACTGTGTCCACTCACCCACGGGAGACGGGCAGGAAGGGCGCAGGGCGGATCTGGCTGTGTCCACTAACCCACGGGAGATGGGCAGAGACGGTGCTGTGTGGATCTGGCTATGTCCACTGACCCACGGCAGACGGGCAGGCAGGGCGCAGTACGGATCTGGCTGTGTCCACTCGCCCACAGGAGACGGGCAGGCAGGGCGCAGTACGGACCTGGCTGTGTCCACTCACCCACGGGAGACGGGCAGGCAGGGCGCAGTGCGGATCTGGCTGTGTCCACTCACCCACGGGAGACGGGTAGGAAGGGCGCATTGCGGATCTGGCTGTGTCCACTCACCCACGGGAGACGGGCAGGCAGGGCGCAGGGCGGATCTGGCTGTGTCCACTAACCCACGGGAGATGGGCAGTGACGGTGTTGTGTGGATCTGGCTATGTCCACTTACCCACGGCAGACGGGCAGGCAGGGCGCAGTATGGATCTGGCTGTGTCCACTCACCCACGGCAGGCGGTCAGGTAGGGCGCAGTACGGATCTGGCTGTGTCCACTCACCCACGGGAGACGGGCAGGCAGGGCGCAGTGCGGATCTGGCTGTGTCCACTCACCCACGGGAGACGGGCAGGCAGGGCGCAGTGCGGATCTGGCTGTGTCCACTCACCCACGGGAGACGGTCAGGCAGGGTGCAGTGCGATTTTGGCTGTGTCCACTCAGTCACAGGAGATGGGCAGGCAGGTCGCAGTGCGGATCTGGCTGTGTCCACTCACCCACGGGAGACGGGCAGGCAGGGTGCAATGCGGATTTGGCTGTGTCCACTCACCCACTGGAGACGGGCAGGCAGGGCGCAGTGCGGATCTGGCTGTGTCCACTCGCCCACGGGAGACGGGCAGGCAGGGCGCAGTGCGGATCTGGCTGTGTCCACTCACCCACGGGAGACGGGCAGGCAGGGCGCAGTGCGGATCTGGCTGTGTCCACTCACCCACGGGAGATGGGCAGGCAGGGCGCAGTGCGGATCTGGCTGTGTCCACTCACCAACGGGAGACGGGCAGGCAGGGCGCAGTGCGGATCCGGCTGTGTCCACTCACCAACGGCAGGCGGTCAGGCAGGGCGCAGTGTGGATCTGGCTGTGTCCACGCACCCACAGCAGGCGGTCAGCCAGGGCGCAGTGCGGGTCTGGCTGTGTCCACTGACCCACGGCAGACGGGCAGGCAGGGCGCAGTTCGGATCTAGCTGTGTCCACTCACCCACGGCAGGCGGTCAGGCAGGGCGCAGTGCGTATCTGGCTGTGTCCACTCACCCACGGCAGGCGGTCAGGCAGGGCGTAGTGCGGATCTGGCTGTGTACACTCATTCACGGCAGACGGGCAGGCAGGGCGCAGTGTGGATCTGGCTGTGTCCACTCACCCACGGGAGACGGGTAGGAAGGGCGCAGTGCGGATCTGGCTGTGTCCACTCACCCACGGCAGGCGGTCAGGCAGGGTGCAGTGCGGATCTGGCTGTGTCCACTCACCCACGGGAGACGGGCAGGCAGGGCGCAGTGCGGATCTGGCTGTGTCCACTCACCCACGGCAGACGGTCAGGCAGGGCGCAGTGCGGATCTGGCTGTGTCCACTCACCCACGGCAGGCGGTCAGGCAGGGTGCAGTGCGGATCTGGCTGTGTCCACTCACCAACGGGAGACGGGCAGGCAGGGCGCAGTGCGGATCTGGCTGTGTCCACTCACCCACGGGAGACGGGCAGGCAGGGCGCAGAGCGGATCCGGCTGTGTCCACTCACCCACGGGAGATGGGCAGAGACGGTGCTGTGTGGATCTGGCTATGTCCACTGTCCCACGGCAGACGGGCAGGCAGGGCGCAGTACGGATCTGGCTGTGTCCACTCACCCACGGCAGGCGGACAGGCAGGGCGCAGTGCGGAACTGGCTGTGTCCACTCACCCACGGCAGGTGGTCAGGCAGGGCATAGTGCGGATCTGGCTGTGTCCACTCACCCACGGCAGACGGTCAGGCAGGGCGTAGTGCGGATCTGGCTGTGTCCACAGACCCACGGCAGACGGGCAGGCAGGGCGCAGTGTGGATCTGGCTGTGTCCACTCACCCACGGCAGACGGTCAGGCAGGGCGCAGTGCGGATCTGGCTGTGTCCACTCACCCACGGCAGACCGGCAGGCAGGGCGCAGTGCGGATCTGGCTGTGTCCACTCGCCCACGGGAGACGGGCAGGCAGGGCGCAGTACGGATCTGGCTGTGTCCACTAACCCACGGCAGGCGGTCAGGCAGGGCGCAGTGCGGATCTGGCTGTGTCCACTCACCCACGGCAGACGGTCAGGCAGGGTGCAGTGCGGATCTGGCTGTATCCACTCACCCACGGCAGGCGGTCAGGCAGGGCGCAGTGTGGATCTGGCTGTGTCCACGCACCCACAGCAGGCTGTCAGCCTGGGCGCAGTGCGGGTCTGGCTGTGTCCACTGACCCACGGCAGACGGGCAGGCAGGGCGCAGTACGGATCTAGCTGTGTCCACTCACCCACGGCAGGCGGTCAGGCAGGGCGCAGTGCGTATCTGGCTGTGTCCACTCACCCACGGCAGGCGGTCAGGCAGGGCGTAGTGCGGATCTGGCTGTGTACACTCATTCACGGCAGACGGGCAGGCAGGGCGCAGTGTGGATCTGGCTGTGTCCACTCACCCACGGGAGACGGGTAGGAAGGGCGCAGTGCGGATCTGGCTTTGTCCACTCACCCACGGCAGGCGGTCAGGCAGGGTGCAGTGCGGATCTGGCTGTGTCCACTCACCCACGGGAGACGGGCAGGCAGGGCCCAGTGCGGATCTGGCTGTGTCCACTCACGCACGGCAGACGGTCAGGCAGGGCGCAGTGCGGATCTGGCTGTGTCCACTCACCCACGGCAGGCGGTCAGGCTGGGTGCAGTGCGGATCTGGCTGTGTCCACTCACCCACGGGAGACGGGCAGACAGGGCGCAGAGCGGATCCGGCTGTGTCCACTCACCCACGGGAGATGGGCAGAGACGGTGCTGTGTGGATCTGTTTATGTCCACTGTCCCACGGCAGACGGGCAGGCAGGGCGCAGTACGGATCTGGCTGTGTCCACTCACCCACGGCAGGCGGACAGGCAGGGCGCAGTGCGGAACTGGCTGTGTCCACTCACCCACGGCAGGTGGTCAGGCAGGGCGTAGTGCGGATCTGGCTGTGTCCACTCACCCACGGCAGACGGGCAGGCAGGGCGCAGTGTGGATCTGGCTGTGTCCACTCACACACGGCAGACGGTCAGGCAGGGCGCAGTGCGGATCTGGCTGTGTCCACTCACCCACGGCAGACGGTCAGGCAGGGCGCAGTGCGGATCTGGCTGTGTCCACTCACCCACGGGAGATGGGCAGGCAGGGCGCAGTGTGGATCTGGCTGTGTCCACTCGCCCACGGGAGACGGGCAGGCAGGGTGCAGTGCGGATTTGGCTGTGTCCACTCACCCACGGCAGGCGGTCAGGCAGGGCGCAGTGCGGATCTGGCTGTGTCCAATCACCCACGGCAGACGGTCAGGCAGGGCGCAGTGCGGATCTGGCTGTGTCCACGCACCGACGGCAGGCGGTCAGCCAGGGCGCAGTGTGGATCTGGCTGTGTCCACTGACCCACGGCAGACAGGCAGGCAGGGCGAAGTGCGGATCTGGCTGTGTCCACTCACCCACGGGAGACGGGCAGGCAGGGCGCAGTGCGGATCTGGCTGTGTCCACTCACCCACGGGAGATGGGCAGGCAGGGAGCAGTGCGGATCTGGCTGTGTCCACTCACCCACGGCAGACGGGCAGGCAGGGGGCAGTGCGGATCTGGCTGTGTCCACTCACCCACGGGAGACGGGCAGGCAGGGCGCAGTGCGGATCCGGCTGTGTCCACTCACCCACAGGAGATGGGCAGAGACGGTGCTGTGTGGATCTGGCTATGTCCACTGACCCACGGCAGACGGGCAGGCAGGGCGCAGTAGGGATCTGGCTGTGTCCACTCACCCACGGCAGGCGGTCAGGCAGGGCGCAGTGCGGATCTGGCTGTGTCCACTAACCCACGGCAGGCGGTCAGGTAGGGCGTAGTGCGGATCTGGCTGTGTCCACTCACCCACGGCAGACGGACAGGCAGGGCGCAGTGCGGATCCGGCTGTGTCCACTCACCCACGGGAGATGGGCAGAGACGGTGCTGTGTGGATCTGGCTATGTCCACTGACCGACGGCAGACGGGCAGGCAGGGTGCAGTATGGATCTGGCTGTGTCCACTCACCCACGGCAGGCGGTCAGGCAGGGTGCAGTGCGGATCTGGCTGTGTCCACTCACCCACGGGAGACGGGCAGGCAGGGCACAGTGCGGATCTGGCTGTGTCCACTCACCCACGGGAGACGGGCAGGCAGGGCGCAGTGCGGATCTGGCTGTGTCCACTCACCCACGGGAGACGGGCAGGCAGGGCGCAGTGCGGATCCGGCTGTGTCCACTCACCCACGGCAGGTGGTCAGGCAGGGCGTAGTGCGGATCTGGCTGTGTCCACTCACCCACGGCAGACGGGCAGGCAGGGCGCAGTGTGGATCTGGCTGTGTCCACTCACACACGGCAGACGGTCAGGCAGGGCGCAGTGCGGATCTGGCTGTGTCCACTCACCCACGGCAGACGGTCAGGCAGGGCGCAGTGCGGATCTGGCTGTGTCCACTCACCCACGGGAGATGGGCAGGCAGGGCGCAGTGTGGATCTGGCTGTGTCCACTCGCCCACGGGAGACGGGCAGGCAGGGTGCAGTGCGGATTTGGCTGTGTCCACTCACCCACGGCAGGCGGTCAGGCAGGGCGCAGTGCGGATCTGGCTGTGTCCAATCACCCACGGCAGACGGTCAGGCAGGGCGCAGTGCGGATCTGGCTGTGTCCACTCACCCACGGCAGGCGGTCAGGCAGGGCGCAGTGCGGATCTGGCTGTGTCCACGCACCGACGGCAGGCGGTCAGCCAGGGCGCAGTGTGGATCTGGCTGTGTCCACTGACCCACGGCAGACAGGCAGGCAGGGCGAAGTGCGGATCTGGCTGTGTCCACTCACCCACGGGAGACGGGCAGGCAGGGCGCAGTGCGGATCTGGCTGTGTCCACTCACCCACGGGAGATGGGCAGGCAGGGAGCAGTGCGGATCTGGCTGTGTCCACTCACCCACGGCAGACGGGCAGGCAGGGGGCAGTGCGGATCTGGCTGTGTCCACTCACCCACGGGAGACGGGCAGGCAGGGCGCAGTGCGGATCCGGCTGTGTCCACTCACCCACAGGAGATGGGCAGAGACGGTGCTGTGTGGATCTGGCTATGTCCACTGACCCACGGCAGACGGGCAGGCAGGGCGCAGTAGGGATCTGGCTGTGTCCACTCACCCACGGCAGGCGGTCAGGCAGGGCGCAGTGCGGATCTGGCTGTGTCCACTAACCCACGGCAGGCGGTCAGGTAGGGCGTAGTGCGGATCTGGCTGTGTCCACTCACCCACGGCAGACGGACAGGCAGGGCGCAGTGCGGATCCGGCTGTGTCCACTCACCCACGGGAGATGGGCAGAGACGGTGCTGTGTGGATCTGGCTATGTCCACTGACCGACGGCAGACGGGCAGGCAGGGTGCAGTATGGATCTGGCTGTGTCCACTCACCCACGGCAGGCGGTCAGGCAGGGTGCAGTGCGGATCTGGCTGTGTCCACTCACCCACGGGAGACGGGCAGGCAGGGCACAGTGCGGATCTGGCTGTGTCCACTCACCCACGGGAGACGGGCAGGCAGGGCGCAGTGCGGATCTGGCTGTGTCCACTCACCCACGGGAGACGGGCAGGCAGGGCGCAGTGCGGATCCGGCTGTGTCCACTCACCCACGGCAGGCGGTCAGGTAGGGCGTAGTGCGGATCTGGCTGTGTCCACTCACCCACGGCAGACGGACAGGCAGGGCGCAGTGCGGATCCGGCTGTGTCCACTCACCCACGGGAGATGGGCAGAGACGGTGCTGTGTGGATCTGGCTATGTCCACTGACCGACGGCAGACGGGCAGGCAGGGTGCAGTATGGATCTGGCTGTGTCCACTCACCCACGGCAGGCGGTCAGGCAGGGTGCAGTGCGGATCTGGCTGTGCCCACTCACCCACGGGAGACGGGCAGGCAGGGCACAGTGCGGATCTGGCTGTGTCCACTCACCCACGGGAGACGGGCAGGCAGGGCGCAGTGCGGATCTGGCTGTGTCCACTCACCCACGGCAGACGGTCAGGCAGGGCGCAGTGCGGATCTGGCTCTGTCCACTCACCCACGGCAGACGGTCAGGCAGGGCGCAGTGCGGATCTGGCTGTGTCCTCTCGCCCACGGGAGACGGGCAGGCAGGGCGCAGTGCCGATCTGGCTGTGTCCACTCACCCACGGCAGGCGGTCAGGCAGGGCGCAGTGCGGATCTGGCTGTGTCCACTCACCCACGGCAGACGGTCAGGCAGGGCACAGTGCGGATCTGGCTGTGTCCACTCACCCACGGCAGGCGGTCAGGCAGGGCGCAGTGCGGATCTGGCTGTGTCCACGCACCCACAGCAGGCGGTCAGCCAGGGCGCAGTGCGGATCTGGCTGTGTCCACTCACCCGCGGCAGACGGTCAGGCAGGGCACAGTACGGATATGGCTGTGTCCACTCACCCACGGCAGACGGGCAGGCAGGGCGCAAGGCGGATCTGGCTGTGTCCACTCACCCACGGAAGATGGGCAGAGACGGTGCTGTGTGGATCTGGCTATGTCCACTGACCCACGGCAGACGGGAATGCAGGGCGCAGTACGGATCTGGCTGTGTCCACTCACCCACGGCAGGCGGTCAGGCAGGGCGCAGTACGGATCTGGCTGTGTCCACTCACCCACGGCAGACGGGCAGGCAGGGCACAGTACGGATCTGGCTGTGTCCACTCACCCACGGCAGGCGGTCAGGCAGGGTGAAGTGCGGATCTGGCTGTGTCCACTCACCCACGGGAGACGGGCAGGCAGGGCACAGTGCGGATCTGGCTGTGTCCACTCACCCACTGGAGACGGGCAGGCAGGGCGCAGTGCGGATCTGGCTGTGTCCACTCACCCACGGGAGACGGGCAGGCAGGGCGCAGTGCGATTTTGGCTGTGTCCACTCACCCACGGGAGACGGTCAGGCAGGGTGCAGTGCGTATCTTGCTGTGTCCACTCGCCCATGGGAGACGGGCAGGCATGGCGCAGTGTGGATCTGGCTGTGTACACTCACCCACGGGAGAAGGGCAGGCAGGGCGCAGTGCGGATCTGGCTGTGTCCACTCACCCACGGGAGACGGGCAGGCAGGGCGCAGTGCTGATCCGGCTGTGTCCACTCACCCACGGGAGATGGGCATAGACGGTGCTGTGTGGATCTGGCTATGTCCACTGACCCACGGCAGGCGGTCAGGCACGGCGTAGTGCGGATCTGGCTGTGTCCACTCACCCACGGCAGACGGGAAGGCAGGGCGCAGTGTGGATCTGGCTGTGTCCTCTCACCCACGGCAGACGGTCAGGCAGGGCGCAGTGCGGATCTGGCTGTGTCCACTCACCCACAGCAGACGGGCAGGCAGGGCGCAGTGCGGATATGGCTGTGTCCACTCGCCCACGGGAGACGGGCAGGCAGGGCGCAGTGCGGATCTGGCTGTGTCTACTCACCCACGGCAGGCGGTCAGGCAGGGCGCAGTGCAGATCTGGCTGTGTCCACTCACCCACGGCTGACGGTCAGGCAGGGCGCAGTGCGGATCTGGCTGTGTCCACTCACCCACGGCAGGCAGTCAGGCAGGGCGCAGTGTGGATCCGGCTGTGTCCACGCACCCACAGCATTCAGTCAGCCAGGGCGCAGTGCGAATCTGGCTGTGTCCACTCACCCACGGCAGGTGGTCAGGCAGGGCGCAGTGCCGATCTGGCTGTGTCCACTCACCCACGGCAGGCGGTCAGGCAGGGCGCAGTGCGGATCTGGCTGTGTCCACTCACCCACGGCAGACGGTCAGGCAGGGCACAGTGCGGATCTGGCTGTGTCCACTCACCCATGGCAGGCGGTCAGGCAGGGCGCAGTGCGGATCTGGCTGTGTCCACGCACCCACAGCAGGCGGTCAGCCAGGGCGCAGTGCGGATCTGGCTGTGTCCACTCACCCACGGCAGACGGTCAGGCAGGGCGCAGTACGGATCTGGCTGTGTCCACTCACCCACGGGAGACGGGCAGGCAGGGCGCAGTGCGGATCTGGCTGTGTCCACTCACCCACGGGAGATGGGCAGAGACGGTGCTGTGTGGATCTGGCTATGTCCACTGACCCACGGCAGACGGGAAGGCAGGGCGCAGTACGGATCTGGCTGTGTCCACTCACCCACGGCAGGCAGTCAGGCAGGGCACAGTACGGATCTGGCTGTGTCCACTCACCCACGGCAGACGGGCAGGCAGGGCACAGTAAGGATCTGGCTGTGTCCACTCACTCACGGCAGGCGGTCAGGCAGGGTGCAGTGCGGATCTGGCTGTGTCCACTCACCCACGGGAGACGGGCAAGCAGGGCGCAGTGCGGATCTGGCTGTGTCCACTCACCCACGGGAGTTGGGCAGGCAGGGCGCAGTACAGATCTGGCTATGTCCACTCACCCACGGGAGACGGGCAGGCAGGGCGCAGTGCGTATCTGGCTGTTTCCACTCACCCACGGGAGACGGGCAGGCAGGGCGCAGTGCGGATCTGGCCGTGTCCACTCACCCACGGGAGACCGGCAGGCAGGGCGCAGTGCGGATCTGGCTGTGTCCACTCACCCACGGGAGACGGGCAGGCAGGGCGCAGTGCGGATCCGGCTGTGTCCACTCACCCACGGGAGATGGGCAGAGACGGTGCTGTGTGGATCTGGCTATGTCCACTGACCCACGGCAGACGGGCAGGCAGGGCGCAGTACGGATCTGGCTGTGTCCACTCACCCACGGCAGGCGGTCAGGCAGGGCGCAGTGCGGATCTGGCCGTGTCCACTCACCCACGGCAGGCGGTGAGGCAGGGCGTAGTGCGGATCTGGCTGTGTCCACTCAGCCACGGCAGGCGGTCAGGCAGGGTGCTGTGCGGATCTGGCTATGTCCACGCACCCACAGCAGGCGGTCAGCCAGGGCGAAGTGCGGATCTGGCTGTGTCCAGTCACCCACGGCAGACGGTCAGGCAGGGTGCAGTACGGATCTGGCTGTGTCCACTCACTTACGGCAGACGGGCAGGCAGGGCGCAGTGTGGATCTGGCTGTGTCCACTCACCCACGGCAGACGGTCAGGCAGGGCGCAGTGCGGATCTGGCTGTGTCCACTCACCCACCGCAGACGGGCAGGCAGGGCGCAGTGCAGATCTGGCTGTGTCGACTCGCCCACGGGAGACGGGCAGGCAGGGCGCAGTGCGGATCTGGCTGTGTCCACTCACCCACGGCATGCGGTCAGCCTGGGCGCAGTGCGGATATGGCTGTGTCCACTCACCCACGGCAGACGGTCAGGCAGTGCGCAGTGCGGATCTGGCTGTGTCCACTCACCCACGGGAGACGGGCAGGCAGGGCGCAGTGCGGTTCTGGCTGTGTCCACTCACCCACGGGAGATGGGTAGTCAAGGCGCAGTGCGGATCTGGCTGTGTCCACTCACCCACTGGAGACGGGCAGAGAGGGTGCTGTGTGGATCTGGCTATGTCCACTGACCCACGGCAGATGGGCAGGCAGGGCGCAGTACGGATCTGGCTGTGTCCACTCACCCACGGCAGGCGGTCCGGCAGGGTGCAGTGCGGATCTGGCTGTGTACACTCACCCACGGCAGACGGGCAGGCAGGGCGCAGTGCGGATCTGGCTGTGTCCACTCACCCACGGGAGACGGGCATGCAGGGCGCAGTGCGGATCTGGCTGTGTCCACTCACCCACGGGAGACGGGTAGGAAGGGCGCAGTGCGGATCTGGCTGTGTCCACTCACCCACGGGAGACGGGCAGGCAGGGCGCAGGGCGGATCTGGCTGTGTCCACTAACCCACAGGAGATGGGCAGAGACGGTGCTGTGTGGATCTGGCTATGTCTACTGACCCACGGCAGACGGGCAGGCAGGGCGCAGTACGGATCTGGCTGTGTCCACTCACCCACGGCAGGCGGTCAGGCAGGGCGCAGTACGGATCTGGCTGTGTCCACTCACCCACGGGAGACGGGCAGGCAGGGCGCAGTGCGGATCTGGCTGTGTCCACTCACCCACGGGATACGGGCAGGCTGGGCGCAGTGCGGATCTGGCTGTGTCCACTCACCCACGGGAGATGGGCAGGCAGGGCGCAGTGCGATTTTGGCTGTGTCCACTCACCCACAGGAGATGGGCAGGCAGGTCGCCGTGCGGATCTGGCTGTGTACACTCACCCACGGGAGACGGGCAGGCAGGGCGCAGTGCGGATCTGGCTGTGTCCACTCACCCACGGCAGACGGGCAGGCAGGATGTAGAGCGGATCCGGGTGTGTCCACTCACCCACGGGAGATGGGCAGAGACGGTGCTGTGTGGATCTGGCTATGTCCACTGTCCCACGGCAGACGGGCAGGCAGGGCGCAGTACGGATCTGGCTGTGTCCACTCGCCCACAGGAGACGGGCAGGCAGGGCGCAGTGCGTATCTGGCTGTGTCCACTCGCCCACGGGAGACGGGCAGGCAGGGCGCAATGCGGATCTGGCTGTGTCCACTCACCCACGCTGGCGGTCAGGCAGGGTGCTGTGCGGATCTGGCTATGTCCACGCACCCACAGCAGGCGGTCAGCCAGGGCGCAGTGCGGATCTGGCTGTGTCCACTCACCCACGGGAGACGGGCAGGCAGGGCGCAGTGCGATTTTGGCTGTGTCCACTCACCCACGGGAGACGGGCATGCAGGGCGCAGTGCCTATCTGGCTGTGTCCACTCGCCCATGGGAGACGGGCAGGCAGGGCGCAGTGGGGATCTGGCTGTGTCCACTCACCCACGGGAGACGGGCAGGCAGGGCGCAGTGCGGATCCGGCTGTGTCCACTCACCCACGGGAGATGGGCAGAGACGGTGCTGTGTGGATCTGGCTATGTCCACTGAACCACGGCAGGCGGTCAGGCAGGGCGTAGTGCGGATCTGGCTATGTCCACTCACCCACGGCGGACGGGAAGGCAGGGCGCAGTACGGATATGGCTGTGTCCACTCGCCCACGGGAGACGGGCAGGCAGGGCGCAGTGCGGATCTGGCTGTGTCTACTCACCCACGGCAGGCGGTCAGGCAGGGCGCAGTGCGGATCTGGCTGTGTCCACTCACCCACGGCTGACGGTCAGGCAGGGCGCAAGGCGGATCTGGCTGTGTCCAATCACCCACGGCAGGCGGTCAGGCAGGGCGCAGTGTGGATCCGGCTGTGTCCACGCACCCACAGCAGGCGATCAGCCAGGGCGCAGTACGGATCTGGCTGTGTCCACTCACCCACGGCAGGTGGTCAGGCAGGGCGTAGTGCGGATCTGGCTGTGTCCACTCACCCACGGCAGGCGGGCAGGCAGGGCGCAGTGTGGATCTGACTGTGTCCACTCACCCACGGGAGACGGGCAGGCAGGGCGCAGTGCGGATCTGGCTGTGTCCACTCACCCACGGGAGACGGGCAGGCAGGGCGCAGTGCGATTTTGGCTGTGTCCACTCACCCACGGGAGACGGGCAGGCAGGGCGCAGTTCCTATCTGGCTGTGTCCACTCGCCCATGGGAGACGGGCAGGCAGGGCGCAGTGTGGATCTGGCTGTGTCCACTCACCCACGGGAGACGGGCAGGCAGGGCGCAGTGCGGATCTGGCTGTGTCCACTCACCCACGGGAGACGGGCAGGTAGGGCGCAGTGCGGATCCGGCTGTGTCCACTCACCCACGGGAGATGGGCAGAGACGGTGCTGTGTGGATCTGGCTATGTCCACTGACCCACGGCAGGCGGTCAGGCAGGGTGCAGTGCGGATCTGGCTGTGTCCACTCACCCACGGGAGACGGGCAAGCAGGGCGCAGTGCGGATCTGGCTGTGTCCACTCACCCACGGGAGATGGGCAGGCAGGGCGCAGTGCAGATCTGGCTGTGTCCACTAACCCACGGGAGACGGGCAGGCAGGGCGCAGTGTGGATTTGGCTGTGTCCACTCACCCACGGGAGACGGGCAGGCAGGGCGCAGTGCATATCTGGCTGTGTCCACTCGCCCACGGGAGACGGGCAGGCAGGGCGCAGTGCGGATCTGGCCGTGTCCACGCACCCACGGGAGACCGGCAGGCAGGGCGCAGTGCGGATCTGGCTGTGTCCACTCACCCACGGGAGACGGGCAGGCAGGGCGCAGTGCGGATCCGGCTGTGTCCACTCACCCACGGGAGATGGGTAGAGACGGTGCTGTGTGGATCTGGCTATGTCCACTGACCCACGGCAGACGGGCAGGCAGGGCGCAGTACGGATCTGGCTGTGTCCACTCACCCACGGCAGGCGGTCAGGTAGGGTGCAGTGCGGATCTGGCTGTGTCCACTCACCCACGGGAGACGGGCAGGCAGGGCGCAGTGCGGATCTTGTGTGTGCACTCACCCACAGGAGACGGGCAGAGACGGTGCTGTGTGGATCTGGCTATGTCCACTGACCCACGGCAGACGGACGGGCAGGGCGCAGTACGGATCTGGCTGTGTCCACTCACCCACGGCAGGCGGTCAGGTAGGGTGCAGTGCGGATCTGGCTGTGTCCACTCACCCACGGCAGGCGGTCCGGCAGGGCCAGTACGGATATGGCTGTGTCCACTCACCCACGGCAGGCGGTCAGGCAGGGCGCAGTGCGGATCTGGCTGTGTCCACTCACCCACGGCAGGCGGTCAGGCAGGGCGTAGTGCGGATCTGGCTGTGTCCACTCGCCCACGGGAGACGGGCAGGCAGGGCGCAGTGCGGATCTGGCCGTGTCCACTCACCCACGGGAGACCGGCAGGCAGGGCGCAGTGCGGATCTGGCTGTGTCCACTCACCCACGGGAGACGGGCAGGCAGGGCGCAGTGCGGATCCGGCTGTGTCCACTCACCCACGGGAGATGGGCAGAGACGGTGCTGTGTGGATCTGGCTATGTCCACTGACCCACGGCAGACGGGCAGGCAGGGCGCAGTACGGATCTGGCTGTGTCCACTCACCCACGGCAGACGGTCAGGCAGGGCGCAGTGCGGATCTGGCTGTGTCCACTCACCCACGGCAGACGGGCAGGCAAGGCGCGGTGCGGATCTGGCTGTGTCCACTCGCCCACGGGAGACGGGCAGGCAGGGCGCAGTGCGGATCTGGCTGTGTCCACTCGCACACGGGAGACGGGCAGGCACGGCGCAGTGCGGATCTGGCTGTGTCCACTCGCCCACGGCAGGCGGTCAGGCAGGGCGCAGTGCGGATCTGGCTGTGTCCACTCACCCACGGCAGACGGTCAGGCAGGGCGCCGTGCGGATCTGGCTGTGTCCACTCACCCACGGCAGGCGTTCAGGCAGGGCGCAGTGCGGATCTGGCTGTGTCCACGCACCCACAGCAGGCGGTGAGCCAGGGCGCAGTGCGGATCTGGCTGTGTCCACTCACCCACGGCAGGCGGTCAGGCAGGGCCAGTGCGGATATGGCTGTGTCCACTCACCCACGGGAGACGGGCAGGCAGGGCGCAGTGCGGATCTGGCTGTGTCCACTCACCCACGGGAGACGGGCAGGCAGGGCGCAGTGCGGATCTGGCTGTGTCCACTCACCCACGGGAGACGGGCAGAGACGGTGCTGTGTGGATTTGGCTATGTCCACTGACCCACGGCAGACGGGCGGGCAGGGCGCAGTACGGATCTGGCTGTGTCCACTCACCCACGGCAGGCGGTCAGGGAGGGCGCAGTGCGGATATGGCTGTGTCCACTCACCCATGGCAGACGGTCAGGCAAGGGGCAGTGCGGATCTGGCTGTGTCGACTCACCCACGGGAGACGGGCAGAGACGGTGCTGTGTGGATCTGGCTATGTCCACTGACCCACGGCAGGCGGATAGGCAGGGCGCAGTGCGGATCTGGCTGTGTCCACTCACCCACGGCAGACGGGTAGGCAGGGCGCAGTGCGGATCTGGCTGTGTCCACTCGCCCACGGGAGACGGGCAGGCAGGGCGCAGTGCGGATCTCGCTGTGTCTACTCACCCACGGCAGGCGGTCAGGCAGGGCGCAGTGCGGATCTGGCTGTGTCCACACATTCACGGCAGACGGTCAGGCAGGGCACAGTGCGGATCTGGCTGTGTCCACTCACCCACGGCAGGCGGTCAGGCAGGGCGCAGTGCGGATCTGGCTGTGTCCACGCACCCACAGCAGGCGGTCAGCCAGGGCGCAGTGCGGATCTGGCTGTGTCCACTCACCCAGGGCAGGCGGTCAGGCAGGGCGTAGTGCGGATCTGGCTGTGTCCACTCACCCACGGCAGGCGGGCAGGCAGGGCGCAGTGTGGATCTGGCTGTGTCCACTCACCCACGGCAGACGGTCAGGCAGGGCGCAGTGCGGATCTGGCTGTGTCTACTCACCCACGGAAAACGGGTAGGCAGGGCGCAGTGCGGATCTGGCTGTGTCCACTCGCCCACGGGAGACGGGCAGGCAGGGCGCAGTGCGGATCTGACTGTGTCCACTCACCCACGGCAGGCGGTCAGGCAGGGCGCAGTGCGGATCTGGCTGTGTCCACTCATTCACGGCAGACGGTCAGGCAGGGCATTGTGTGGATCTGGCTGTGTCCACTCACCCATGGCAGGCGGTCAGGCAGGGCGCAGTGCGGATCTGGCTGTGTCCACGCACCCACAGCAGGCGGTCAGCCAGGGCGCAGTGCGGATCTGGCTGTGTCCACTCACCCACGGCAGACGGTCAGGAAGGGCGCAGTACGGATCTGGCTGTGTCCACTCACCCACGGCACACGGGCAGGCAGGGCGCAGTGCGGATCTGGCTATGTCCACTCACCCACAGCAGACGGTCAGGCAGGGCGCAGTGCGGATCTGGCTGTGTCCACTCACCCACGGCAGACGGGCAGGCAGGGCGCAGTGCGGATCTGGCTGTGTCCACTCGCCCACGGGAGACGGGCAGGCAGGGCGCAGTGCGGATCTGGCTGTGTCCACTCACCCACGGCAGGCGGTCAGGCAGGGCGCAGTGCGGATCTGGCTGTGTCCACTCACCCACGGGAGACGGGCAGGCAGGGCGCAGTGCGGATCTGGCTGTGTCCACTCACCCACGGGAGACGGGTAGGCAAGGCGCAGTGCGGATCTGGCTGTGTCCACTCACCCACGGGAGACGGTCAGAGACGATGCTGTGTGGATCTGGCTATGTCCACTGACCCACGGCAGACGGGTAGGCAAGGCGCAGTGCGGATCTGGCTGTGTCCACTCACCCACGGGAGACGGGCAGGCAGGGCACAGTGCGGATCTGGCTGTGTCCACTCACCCACGGGAGGCGGGCAGGCAGGGCGCAGTGCGGATCTGGCTGTGTCCACTCACCCACGGGAGACGGGCAGGCAGGGGGCAGTACGATTTTGGCTGTGTCCACTCACCCACGGGAGACGGGCAGGCAGGGCGCAGTGCCTATCTGGCTGTGTCCACTCGCCCATGGGAGACGGGCAGGCAGGGCGCAGTGTGGATCTGGCTGTGTCCACTCACCCACGGGAGACGGGCAGGCAGGGCGCAGTGCGGATCTGGCTGTGTCCACTCACCCACGGGAGACGGGCAGGTAGGGCGCAGTGCGGATCCGGCTGTGTCCACTCACCCACGGGAGATGGGCAGAGACGGTGCTGTGTGGATCTGGCTATGTCCACTGACCCACGGCAGACGGGCGGGCAGGGCGCAGTACTGATCTGGCTGTGTCCACTCACCCACGGCAGGCGGTCAGGGAGGGCGCAGTGCGGATATGGCTGTGTCCACTCACCCATGGCAGACGGTCAGGCAAGGGGCAGTGCGGATCTGGCTGTGTCGACTCACCCACGGGAGACGGGCAGAGACGGTGCTGTGTGGATCTGGCTATGTCCACTGACACACGGCAGGCGGATAGGCAGGGCGCAGTGCGGATCTGGCTGTGTCCACTCACCCACGGCAGACGGGTAGGCAGGGCGCAGTGCGGATCTGGCTGTGTCCACTCGCCCACGGGAGACGGGCAGGCAGGGCGCAGTGCGGATCTCGCTGTGTCTACTCACCCACGGCAGGCGGTCAGGCAGGGCGCAGTGCGGATCTGGCTGTGTCCACACATTCACGGCAGACGGTCAGGCAGGGCACAGTGCGGATCTGGCTGTGTCCACTCACCCACGGCAGGCGGTCAGGCAGGGCGCAGTGCGGATCTGGCTGTGTCCACGCACCCACAGCAGGCGGTCAGCCAGGGCGCAGTGCGGATCTGGCTGTGTCCACTCACCCAGGGCAGGCGGTCAGGCAGGGCGTAGTGCGGATCTGGCTGTGTCCACTCACCCACGGCAGGCGGGCAGGCAGGGCGCAGTGTGGATCTGGCTGTGTCCACTTACCCACGGCAGACGGTCAGGCAGGGCGCAGTGCGGATCTGGCTGTGTCTACTCACCCACGGAAGACGGGTAGGCAGGGCGCAGTGCGGATCTGGCTGTGTCCACTCGCCCACGGGAGACGGGCAGGCAGGGCGCAGTGCGGATCTGACTGTGTCCACTCACCCACGGCAGGCGGTCAGGCAGGGCGCAGTGCGGATCTGGCTGTGTCCACTCATTCACGGCAGACGGTCAGGCAGGGCATTGTGCGGATCTGGCTGTGTCCACTCACCCATGGCAGGCGGTCAGGCAGGGCGCAGTGCGGATCTGGCTGTGTCCACGCACCCACAGCAGGCGGTCAGCCAGGGCGCAGTGCGGATCTGGCTGTGTCCACTCACCCACGGCAGACGGTCAGGAACGGCGCAGTACGGATCTGGCTGTGTCCACTCACCCACGGCACACGGGCAGGCAGGGCGCAGTGCGGATCTGGCTATGTCCACTCACCCACAGCAGACGGACAGGCAGGGCGCAGTGCGGATCTGGCTGTGTCCACTCACCCACGGCAGACGGGCAGGCAGGGCGCAGTGCGGATCTGGCTGTGTCCACTCGCCCACGGGAGACGGGCAGGCAGGGCGCAGTGCGGATCTGGCTGTGTCCACTCACCCACGGCAGGCGGTCAGGCAGGGCGCAGTGCGGATCTGGCTGTGTCCACTCACCCACGGGAGACGGGCAGGCAGGGCGCAGTGCGGATCTGGCTGTGTCCACTCACCCACGGGAGACGGGTAGGCAAGGCGCAGTGCGGATCTGGCTGTGTCCACTCACCCACGGGAGACGGTCAGAGACGATGCTGTGTGGATCTGGCTATGTCCACTGACCCACGGCAGACGGGTAGGCAAGGCGCAGTGCGGATCTGGCTGTGTCCACTCACCCACGGGAGACGGGCAGGCAGGGCACAGTGCGGATCTGGCTGTGTCCACTCACCCACGGGAGGCGGGCAGGCAGGGCGCAGTGCGGATCTGGCTTTGTCCACTCACCCACGGGAGACGGGCAGGCAGGGGGCAGTACGATTTTGGCTGTGTCCACTCACCCACGGGAGACGGGCAGGCAGGGCGCAGTGCCTATCTGGCTGTGTCCACTCGCCCATGGGAGACGGGCAGGCAGGGCGCAGTGCGGATCTGGCTGTGTCCACTCACCCACGGGAGACGGGCAGGCAGGGCGCAGTGCGGATCTGGCTGTGTCCACTCACCCACGGGAGACGGGCAGGTAGGGCGCAGTGCGGATCCGGCTGTGTCCACTCACCCACGGGAGATGGGCAGAGACGGTGCTGTGTGGATCTGGCTATGTCCACTGACCCACGGCAGGCGGTCAGGCAGGGCGTAGTAGGGATCTGGCTGTGTCCACTCACCCACGGTAGATGGGAAGGCAGGGCGCAGTGCGGATCTGGCTGTGTCCACTCACCCACGGGAGACGGGCAAGCAGGGCGCAGTGCGGATCTGGCTGTGTCCACTCACCCACGGGAGATGGGCAGGCAGGGCGCAGTGCAGATCTGGCTGTGTCCACTCACCCACGGGAGACGGGCAGGCATGGCGCAGTGCGGATTTGGCTGTGTCCACTCACACACGGGAGACAGGCAGGCAGGGCGCAGTGCGTATCTGGAGGTGTCCACTCGCCCACGGGAGACGGGCAGGCAGGGCGCAGTGCGGATCTGGCCGTGTCCACTCACCCACCGGAGACCGGCAGGCAGGGCGCAGTGCGGATCTGGCTGTGTCCACTCACCCACGGGAGACGGGCAGGCAGGGCGCAGTGCGGATCCGGCTGTGTCCACTCACCCACGGGAGATGGGCAGAGACGGTGCTGTGTGGATCTGGCTATATCCACTGACCCACGGCAGGCGGTCAGGCAGGGCGCATTGCGGATCTGGCTGTGTCCACACATTCACGGCAGACGGTCAGGCAGGGCACAGTGCGGATCTGGCTGTGTCCACTCACCCACGGCAGGCGGTCAGGCAGGGCGCAGTGCGGATCTGGCTGTGTCCACGCACCCACAGCAGGCGGTCAGCCAGGGCGCAGTGCGGATCTGGCTGTGTCCACTCACCCAGGGCAGGTGGTCAGGCAGGGCGTAGTGCGGATCTGGCTGTGTCCACTCACCCACGGCAGGCGGGCAGGCAGGGCGCAGTGTGGATCTGGCTGTGTCCACTCACCCACGGCAGACGGTCAGGCAGGGCGCAGTGCGGATCTGGCTGTGTCCACTCACCCACGGAAGACGGGTAGGCAGGGCGCAGTGCGGATCTGGCTGTGTCCACTCGCCCACGGGAGACGGGCAGGCAGGGCGCAGTGCGGATCTGGCTGTGTCCACTCACCCACGGCAGGCGGTCAGGCAGGGCGCAGTGCGGATCTGGCTGTGTCCACTCATTCACGGCAGACGGTCAGGCAGGGCATTGTGCGGATCTGGCTGTGTCCACTCACCCACGGCAGGCGGTCAGGCAGGGCGCAGTGCGGATCTGGCTGTGTCCACGCACCCACAGCAGGCGGTCAGCCAGGGCGCAGTGCGGATCTGGCTGTGTCCACTCACCCACGGCAGACGGTCAGGCAGGGCGCAGTACGGATCTGGCTGTGTCCACTCACCCACGGCACACGGGCAGGCAGGGCGCAGTGCGGATCTGGCTATGTCCACTCACCCACAGCAGACGGTCAGGCAGGGCGCAGTGCGGATCTGGCTGTGTCCACTCACCCACGGGAGACGGGCAGGCAAGGCGCAGTGCGGATCTTGTGTGTGCACTCACCCACGGGAGACGGGCAGAGACGGTGCTGTGTGGATCTGGCTATGTCCACTGACCCATGGCAGACGGGCGGGTAGGGCGCTGTACGGATCTGGCTGTGTCCACTCACCCACGGCAGGCGGTCAGGCAGGGTGCAGTGCGGATCTGGCTGTGTCCACTCACCCACGGGAGACGGGCAGGCAGGGCGCAGTGCGGATCTGGCGGTGTCCATTCACCCACGGGAGACGGGCAGGCAGGGCGCAGTGCGGATCTGGCTATGTCCACTCACCCACGGGAGACGGGCAGAGACGGTGCTGTGTGGATTTGGCTATGTCCACTGACCCACGGCAGACGGGCGGGCAGGGCGCACTACGGATCTGGCTGTGTCCACTCACCCACGGCAGGCGGTCAGGGAGGGCGCAGTGCGGATATGGCTGTGTCCACTCAAACACGGCAGACGGTCAGGCAGGATGCAATGCGGATCTGGCTGTGTCCACTCACCCACGGGAGACGGGCAGGCAGGGCGCAGTGCGGATCTGGCTGTGTCCACTCACCCACGGGAGACGGGCAGGCAGGGCGCAGTGCGGATCTGGCTGTGTCCACTCACCCACGGCAGGCGGTCAGGCAGGGCACAGTGCGGATCTGGCTGTGTCCACTCACCCACGGCAGGCGGTCAGGCAGGGCGCAGTGCGGATCTCGCTGTGTCCACGCACCCACAGCAGGCGGTCAGCCAGGGCGCAGTGCGGATCTGGCTGTGTCCACTCACCCACGGCAGATGGTCAGGCAGGGCGCAGTACGGATCTGGCTGTGTCCACTCACCCACGGGAGACGGGCAGGCAGGGCGCAGTGCGGATCTGGCTGTGTCCACTGACCCACGGCAGACGGGCTGGCAGGGCGCAGTACGGAGCTTGCTGAGTCCACTCACCCACGGCAGGCGGTCAGGCAGGTTGCAGTGTGGATCTGGCTGTGTCCACTCACCCACGGGGACGGGCAGGCAGGGCGCAGTGCGGATCTGGCTGTGTCCACTCACCCACGGGAGACGGGCAGGCAGGGCGCAGTGCGGATCTGGCTGTGTCCACTCACCCACGGGAGACGGGCAGGCAGTGCGCAGTGCGGATCTGGCTGTTTCCACTCACCCACGGGAGACGGGCAGGCAGGGCGCTGTGCAGATCTGGCTGTGTCCACTCGCCCACGGGAGATGGGCAGGCAGGGCACAGTGCGGATCTGGCTGTGTCCACTCGCCCGCGGGAGACGGGCAGGCAGGGCGCAGTGCGGATCTGGCTGTGTCCACTCGCCCACGGGAGACGGGCAGGCAGGGCGCAGTGCGGATCCGGCTGTGTCCACTCACCCACGGGAGATGGGCAGAGACGGTGCTGTGTGGATCTGGCTATGTCCAGTGACCCACGGCAGACAGGAAGGCAGGGCGCAGTACGGATCTGGCTGTGTCCACTCACCCATGGCAGGCGGTCAGGCAGGGTGCAGTACGGATCTGGCTGTGTCCACTCACCCACAGCAGACGGGCAGGCAGGGCACAGTACGGATCTGGCTGTGTCCACTCACCTACGGCAGGCAGTCAGGCAGGGTGCAGTGCGGATCTGGCTGTGTCCACTCACCCACGGGAGACGGGCAAGCAGGGCGCATTGCGGATCTGGCTGTGTCCACTCACCCACGGGAGATGGGCAGGCAGGGCGCAGTGCAGATCTGGCTGTGTCCACTCACCCACGGGAGACGGGCAGGCAGGGCGCAGTGTGGATTTGGCTGTGTCCACTCACCCACGGGAGACGGGCAGGCAGGGCGCAGTGCGTATCTGGCTGTGTCCACTCGCCCACGGGAGACGGGCAGGAAGGGCGCAGTGCGGATCTGGCCGTGTCCACTCACCCACGGGAGACCGGCAGGCAGGGCGCAGTGCGGATCTGGCTGTGTCCACTCACCCACGGGAGACGGGCAGGCAGGGCGGAGTGCGGATCCGGCTGTGTCCACTCACCCACGGGAGATGGGCAGAGACGGTGCTGTGTGGATCTGGCTATGTCCACTGACCCACGGCAGACGGTCAGGCAGGGCGCTGTGCGGATCTGGCTGTGTCCACTCGCCCACGGGAGACGGGCAGGCAGGGCGCAGTGCGGATCTGGCTGTGTCCACTCACCCACGCCAGACGGTAAGGCAGGGCGCAGTGCGGATCTGGCTGTGTCCACTCACCCACGGGAGACGGGCAGGCAGGGCGCAGTGCGGATCTGGCTGTGTCCACTCACCCACGTGAGACGGGCAGGCAAGGCTCAGTGCGGATCTGGCTGTGTCCACTCACCCACGGGAGACGGGCAGGCAGGGCGCAGTGCGGATCTGGCTGTGTCCACTCGCCCACGGAAGACGGGCAGGCAGGGCGCAGTGCGGATCTGTCTGTGTCCACTCACCCACGGGAAACGGGCAGGGAGGGCGCAGTGCGGATCTGGCTGTGTCCACTCGCCCACGGAAGACGGGCAGGCAGGGCGCAGTGCGGATCTGTCTGTGTCCACTCACCTACGGGAAACGGGCAGGCAGGGCGCCGTGCGGATCTGGCTGTGTCCACTCACCCACAGCAAACGGTCAGGCAGGGCGCAGTGCGGATCTGGCTGTGTCCACTCACTGATGGGGGACGGGCAGGCAAGGCGCAGTGCGGATCTGGCTGTGTCCACTCACCCACCGGAAACGGGCAGGCAGGGCGCAGTGCGGATCTGGCTATGTCCACTCACCCACGGGAGACGGGCAGGCAGTGCGCAGTGCGGATCTGGCTGTGTCCCCTCACCCAGGGGAGACGGGCAGGCAAGGCGCAGTGCGGATCTGGCAGTGTCCAATCACCCACGGGAGACGGGCAGAGAGGGTGATGTGTGGATATGGCTATGTCCACTGACCCACGGCAGACGGGCAGGCAGGGCGCAGTGCGGATCTGGCTGTGTCCACTCACCCACGGCAGACGGTCAGACGGGGTGCAGTGCGGATCAGGCTGTGTCCACTCACCCACGGGAGACGGGAAGGCAGGGCGCACTGCGGATATTGCTGTGTGCACTCACCCACGTGAGAGGGGTAGGCAAGGCTCAGTGCGGATCTGGCTGTGTCCACTCACCCACGGGAGACGGGCAGGCAGGGCGCAGTGCGGATCTGGCTGTGTCCACTCACCCACGTGAGACGGGCAGGCAAGGCTCAGTGCGGATCTGGCTGTGTCCACTCATTCACGGGAGCCGGTCAGTCAGGGCGCAGTGCGGATCTGGCTGTGTCCACTCGCCCACGGGAGACAGGCAGTAAGGGCGCAGTGCGGATCTGGCTGTGTCCACTCACCCACGGCAGGCGGTCAGGCAGAGCGCAGTGCGGATATGGCTGTGTCCACTCACCCACGGCAGACAGTCAGGGAGGGCGCAGTGCGGATCTGGCTGTGTCCACTCACCCATGGCAGACGGGCAGGCAGGGCGCAGTGTGGATCTGGCTGTGTTCACTCACCCACGGCAGACGGTCAGGCAGGGCGCAGTGCGGATCTGGCTGTGTCCACTCACCCACGGCAGATGGGCAGGCAGGGCTCAGTGTGGATCTGGCTGTGTCCACTCACCCACGGCAGATGGTCAGGCAGGGCGCAGGGCGGATCTGGCTGTGTCCACTCACCCACGGCAGATGGTCAGGCAGGGCGCAGGGCGGATCTGGCTGTGTGCACTCACCCAGGGCAGGCGGTCAGGCAGGGCGTAGTGCGGATCTGGCTGTGTCCACTCACCCACGGCAGGCGGGCAGGCAGGGCGCAGTGTGGATCTGGCTGTGTCCACTTACCCACGGCAGACGGTCAGGCAGGGCGCAGTGCGGATCTGGCTGTGTCTACTCACCCACGGAAGACGGGTAGGCAGGGCGCAGTGCGGATCTGGCTGTGTCCACTCGCCCACGGGAGACGGGCAGGCAGGGCGCAGTGCGGATCTGACTGTGTCCACTCACCCACGGCAGGCGGTCAGGCAGGGCGCAGTGCGGATCTGGCTGTGTCCACTCATTCACGGCAGACGGTCAGGCAGGGCATTGTGCGGATCTGGCTGTGTCCACTCACCCATGGCAGGCGGTCAGGCAGGGCGCAGTGCGGATCTGGCTGGGTCCACGCACCCACAGCAGGCGGTCAGCCAGGGCGCAGTGCGGATCTGGCTGTGTCCACTCACCCACGGCAGACGGTCAGGAACGGCGCAGTACGGATCTGGCTGTGTCCACTCACCCACGGCACACGGGCAGGCAGGGCGCAGTGCGGATCTGGCTATGTCCACTCACCCACAGCAGACGGTCAGGCAGGGCGCAGTGCGGATCTGGCTGTGTCCACTCACCCACGGCAGACGGGCAGGCAGGGCGCAGTGCGGATCTGGCTGTGTCCACTCGCCCACGGGAGACGGGCAGGCAGGGCGCAGTGCGGATCTGGCTGTGTCCACTCACCCACGGCAGGCGGTCAGGCAGGGCGCAGTGCGGATCTGGCTGTGTCCACTCACCCACGGGAGACGGGCAGGCAGGGCGCAGTGCGGATCTGGCTGTGTCCACTCACCCACGGGAGACGGGTAGGCAAGGCGCAGTGCGGATCTGGCTGTGTCCACTCACCCACGGGAGACGGTCAGAGACGATGCTGTGTGGATCTGGCTATGTCCACTGACCCACGGCAGACGGGTAGGCAAGGCGCAGTGCGGATCTGGCTGTGTCCACTCACCCACGGGAGACGGGCAGGCAGGGCACAGTGCGGATCTGGCTGTGTCCACTCACCCACGGGAGGCGGGCAGGCAGGGCGCAGTGCGGATCTGGCTTTGTCCACTCACCCACGGGAGACGGGCAGGCAGGGGGCAGTACGATTTTGGCTGTGTCCACTCACCCACGGGAGACGGGCAGGCAGGGCGCAGTGCCTATCTGGCTGTGTCCACTCGCCCATGGGAGACGGGCAGGCAGGGCGCAGTGCGGATCTGGCTGTGTCCACTCACCCACGGGAGACGGGCAGGCAGGGCGCAGTGCGGATCTGGCTGTGTCCACTCACCCACGGGAGACGGGCAGGTAGGGCGCAGTGCGGATCCGGCTGTGTCCACTCACCCACGGGAGATGGGCAGAGACGGTGCTGTGTGGATCTGGCTATGTCCACTGACCCACGGCAGGCGGTCAGGCAGGGCGTAGTAGGGATGTGGCTGTGTCCACTCACCCACGGTAGATGGGAAGGCAGGGCGCAGTGCGGATCTGGCTGTGTCCACTCACCCACGGGAGACGGGCAAGCAGGGCGCAGTGCGGATCTGGCTGTGTCCACTCACCCACGGGAGATGGGCAGGCAGGGCGCAGTGCAGATCTGGCTGTGTCCACTCACCCACGGGAGACGGGCAGGCATGGCGCAGTGCGGATTTGGCTGTGTCCACTCACACACGGGAGACAGGCAGGCAGGGCGCAGTGCGTATCTGGAGGTGTCCACTCGCCCACGGGAGACGGGCAGGCAGGGCGCAGTGCGGATCTGGCCGTGTCCACTCACCCACCGGAGACCGGCAGGCAGGGCGCAGTGCGGATCTGGCTGTGTCCACTCACCCACGGGAGACGGGCAGGCAGGGCGCAGTGCGGATCCGGCTGTGTCCACTCGCCCACGGGAGATGGGCAGAGACGGTGCTGTGTGGAT
Organism: Microcebus murinus; assembly: GCF_040939455.1. Taxonomy (NCBI): domain Eukaryota; kingdom Metazoa; phylum Chordata; class Mammalia; order Primates; family Cheirogaleidae; genus Microcebus; species Microcebus murinus. Next base: position 29,189,391 of record NC_134125.1, on the reverse strand, counting down.
CTGGCTATATCCACTGACCCACGGCAGGCGGTCAGGCAGGGCGCATTGCGGATCTGGCTGTGTCCACACATTCACGGCAGACGGTCAGGCAGGGCACAGTGCGGATCTGGCTGTGTCCACTCACCCACGGCAGGCGGTCAGGCAGGGCGCAGTGCGGATCTGGCTGTGTCCACGCACCCACAGCAGGCGGTCAGCCAGGGCGCAGTGCGGATCTGGCTGTGTCCACTCACCCAGGGCAGGTGGTCAGGCAGGGCGTAGTGCGGATCTGGCTGTGTCCACTCACCCACGGCAGGCGGGCAGGCAGGGCGCAGTGTGGATCTGGCTGTGTCCACTCACCCACGGCAGACGGTCAGGCAGGGCGCAGTGCGGATCTGGCTGTGTCCACTCACCCACGGAAGACGGGTAGGCAGGGCGCAGTGCGGATCTGGCTGTGTCCACTCGCCCACGGGAGACGGGCAGGCAGGGCGCAGTGCGGATCTGGCTGTGTCCACTCACCCACGGCAGGCGGTCAGGCAGGGCGCAGTGCGGATCTGGCTGTGTCCACTCATTCACGGCAGACGGTCAGGCAGGGCATTGTGCGGATCTGGCTGTGTCCACTCACCCACGGCAGGCGGTCAGGCAGGGCGCAGTGCGGATCTGGCTGTGTCCACGCACCCACAGCAGGCGGTCAGCCAGGGCGCAGTGCGGATCTGGCTGTGTCCACTCACCCACGGCAGACGGTCAGGCAGGGCGCAGTACGGATCTGGCTGTGTCCACTCACCCACGGCACACGGGCAGGCAGGGCGCAGTGCGGATCTGGCTATGTCCACTCACCCACAGCAGACGGTCAGGCAGGGCGCAGTGCGGATCTGGCTGTGTCCACTCACCCACGGGAGACGGGCAGGCAAGGCGCAGTGCGGATCTTGTGTGTGCACTCACCCACGGGAGACGGGCAGAGACGGTGCTGTGTGGATCTGGCTATGTCCACTGACCCATGGCAGACGGGCGGGTAGGGCGCTGTACGGATCTGGCTGTGTCCACTCACCCACGGCAGGCGGTCAGGCAGGGTGCAGTGCGGATCTGGCTGTGTCCACTCACCCACGGGAGACGGGCAGGCAGGGCGCAGTGCGGATCTGGCGGTGTCCATTCACCCACGGGAGACGGGCAGGCAGGGCGCAGTGCGGATCTGGCTATGTCCACTCACCCACGGGAGACGGGCAGAGACGGTGCTGTGTGGATTTGGCTATGTCCACTGACCCACGGCAGACGGGCGGGCAGGGCGCACTACGGATCTGGCTGTGTCCACTCACCCACGGCAGGCGGTCAGGGAGGGCGCAGTGCGGATATGGCTGTGTCCACTCACCCACGGCAGACGGTCAGGCAGGGTGCAGTGCGGATCTGGCTGTGTCCACTCACCCACGGGAGACGGGCAGGCAGGGCGCAGTGCGGATCTGGCTGTGTCCACTCACCCACGGGAGACGGGCAGGCAGGGCGCAGTGCGGATCTGGCTGTGTCCACTCACCCACGGCAGGCGGTCAGGCAGGGCACAGTGCGGATCTGGCTGTGTCCACTCACCCACGGCAGGCGGTCAGGCAGGGCGCAGTGCGGATCTCGCTGTGTCCACGCACCCACAGCAGGCGGTCAGCCAGGGCGCAGTGCGGATCTGGCTGTGTCCACTCACCCACGGCAGATGGTCAGGCAGGGCGCAGTACGGATCTGGCTGTGTCCACTCACCCACGGGAGACGGGCAGGCAGGGCGCAGTGCGGATCTGGCTGTGTCCACTGACCCACGGCAGACGGGCTGGCAGGGCGCAGTACGGAGCTTGCTGAGTCCACTCACCCACGGCAGGCGGTCAGGCAGGTTGCAGTGTGGATCTGGCTGTGTCCACTCACCCACGGGGACGGGCAGGCAGGGCGCAGTGCGGATCTGGCTGTGTCCACTCACCCACGGGAGACGGGCAGGCAGGGCGCAGTGCGGATCTGGCTGTGTCCACTCACCCACGGGAGACGGGCAGGCAGTGCGCAGTGCGGATCTGGCTGTTTCCACTCACCCACGGGAGACGGGCAGGCAGGGCGCTGTGCAGATCTGGCTGTGTCCACTCGCCCACGGGAGATGGGCAGGCAGGGCACAGTGCGGATCTGGCTGTGTCCACTCGCCCGCGGGAGACGGGCAGGCAGGGCGCAGTGCGGATCTGGCTGTGTCCACTCGCCCACGGGAGACGGGCAGGCAGGGCGCAGTGCGGATCCGGCTGTGTCCACTCACCCACGGGAGATGGGCAGAGACGGTGCTGTGTGGATCTGGCTATGTCCAGTGACCCACGGCAGACAGGAAGGCAGGGCGCAGTACGGATCTGGCTGTGTCCACTCACCCATGGCAGGCGGTCAGGCAGGGTGCAGTACGGATCTGGCTGTGTCCACTCACCCACAGCAGACGGGCAGGCAGGGCACAGTACGGATCTGGCTGTGTCCACTCACCTACGGCAGGCAGTCAGGCAGGGTGCAGTGCGGATCTGGCTGTGTCCACTCACCCACGGGAGACGGGCAAGCAGGGCGCATTGCGGATCTGGCTGTGTCCACTCACCCACGGGAGATGGGCAGGCAGGGCGCAGTGCAGATCTGGCTGTGTCCACTCACCCACGGGAGACGGGCAGGCAGGGCGCAGTGTGGATTTGGCTGTGTCCACTCACCCACGGGAGACGGGCAGGCAGGGCGCAGTGCGTATCTGGCTGTGTCCACTCACCCACGGGAGACGGGCAGGCAGGGCGCAGTGCGGATCTGGCTGTGTCCACTCACCCACGGGAGACGGGTAGGCAAGGTGCAGTGCGGATCTGGCTGTGTCCACTCACCCACGGGAGACGGTCAGAGACGATGCTGTGTGGATCTGGCTATGTCCACTGACCCACGGCAGACGGGTAGGCAAGGCGCAGTGCGGATCTGGCTGTGTCCACTCACCCACGGCAGGCGGTCAGGCAGGGCGCAGTGCGGATCTGGCTGTGTCCACTCACCCACGGGAGACGGGCAGGCAGGGCGCAGTGCGGATCTGGCTGTGTCCACTCACCCACGGGAGACGGGTAGGCAAGGCGCAGTGCGGATCTGGCTGTGTCCACTCACCCACGGGAGACGGTCAGAGACGATGCTGTGTGGATCTGGCTATGTCCACTGACCCACGGCAGACGGGTAGGCAAGGCGCAGTGCGGATCTGGCTGTGTCCACTCACCCACGGGAGACGGGCAGGCAGGGCACAGTGCGGATCTGGCTGTGTCCACTCACCCACGGGAGGCGGGCAGGCAGGGCGCAGTGCGGATCTGGCTTTGTCCACTCACCCACAGGAGACGGGCAGGCAGGGGGCAGTACGATTTTGGCTGTGTCCACTCACCCACGGGAGACGGGCAGGCAGGGCGCAGTGCCTATCTGGCTGTGTCCACTCGCCCATGGGAGACGGGCAGGCAGGGCGCAGTGCGGATCTGGCTGTGTCCACTCACCCACGGGAGACGGGCAGGCAGGGCGCAGTGCGGATCTGGCTGTGTCCACTCACCCACGGGAGACGGGCAGGTAGGGCGCAGTGCGGATCCGGCTGTGTCCACTCACCCACGGGAGATGGGCAGAGACGGTGCTGTGTGGATCTGGCTATGTCCACTGACCCACGGCAGGCGGTCAGGCAGGGCGTAGTAGGGATCTGGCTGTGTCCACTCACCCACGGTAGATGGGAAGGCAGGGCGCAGTGCGGATCTGGCTGTGTCCACTCACCCACGGGAGACGGGCAAGCAGGGCGCAGTGCGGATCTGGCTGTGTCCACTCACCCACGGGAGATGGGCAGGCAGGGCGCAGTGCAGATCTGGCTGTGTCCACTCACCCACGGGAGACGGGCAGGCATGGCGCAGTGCGGATTTGGCTGTGTCCACTCACACACGGGAGACAGGCAGGCAGGGCGCAGTGCGTATCTGGAGGTGTCCACTCGCCCACGGGAGACGGGCAGGCAGGGCGCAGTGCGGATCTGGCCGTGTCCACTCGCCCACCGGAGACCGGCAGGCAGGGCGCAGTGCGGATCTGGCTGTGTCCACTCACCCACGGGAGACGGGCAGGCAGGGCGCAGTGCGGATCCGGCTGTGTCCACTCACCCACGGGAGATGGGCAGAGACGGTGCTGTGTGGATCTGGCTATATCCACTGACCCACGGCAGGCGGTCAGGCAGGGCGCATTGCGGATCTGGCTGTGTCCACACATTCACGGCAGACGGTCAGGCAGGGCACAGTGCGGATCTGGCTGTGTCCACTCACCCACGGCAGGCGGTCAGGCAGGGCGCAGTGCGGATCTGGCTGTGTCCACGCACCCACAGCAGGCGGTCAGCCAGGGCGCAGTGCGGATCTGGCTGTGTCCACTCACCCAGGGCAGGTGGTCAGGCAGGGCGTAGTGCGGATCTGGCTGTGTCCACTCACCCACGGCAGGCGGGCAGGCAGGGCGCAGTGTGGATCTGGCTGTGTCCACTCACCCACGGCAGACGGTCAGGCAGGGCGCAGTGCGGATCTGGCTGTGTCCACTCACCCACGGAAGACGGGTAGGCAGGGCGCAGTGCGGATCTGGCTGTGTCCACTCGCCCACGGGAGACGGGCAGGCAGGGCGCAGTGCGGATCTGGCTGTGTCCACTCACCCACGGCAGGCGGTCAGGCAGGGCGCAGTGCGGATCTGGCTGTGTCCACTCATTCACGGCAGACGGTCAGGCAGGGCATTGTGCGGATCTGGCTGTGTCCACTCACCCACGGCAGGCGGTCAGGCAGGGCGCAGTGCGGATCTGGCTGTGTCCACGCACCCACAGCAGGCGGTCAGCCAGGGCGCAGTGCGGATCTGGCTGTGTCCACTCACCCACGGCAGACGGTCAGGCAGGGCGCAGTACGGATCTGGCTGTGTCCACTCACCCACGGCACACGGGCAGGCAGGGCGCAGTGCGGATCTGGCTATGTCCACTCACCCACAGCAGACGGTCAGGCAGGGCGCAGTGCGGATCTGGCTGTGTCCACTCACCCACGGGAGACGGGCAGGCAAGGCGCAGTGCGGATCTTGTGTGTGCACTCACCCACGGGAGACGGGCAGAGACGGTGCTGTGTGGATCTGGCTATGTCCACTGACCCATGGCAGACGGGCGGGTAGGGCGCTGTACGGATCTGGCTGTGTCCACTCACCCACGGCAGGCGGTCAGGCAGGGTGCAGTGCGGATCTGGCTGTGTCCACTCACCCACGGGAGACGGGCAGGCAGGGCGCAGTGCGGATCTGGCGGTGTCCATTCACCCACGGGAGACGGGCAGGCAGGGCGCAGTGCGGATCTGGCTATGTCCACTCACCCACGGGAGACGGGCAGAGACGGTGCTGTGTGGATTTGGCTATGTCCACTGACCCACGGCAGACGGGCGGGCAGGGCGCACTACGGATCTGGCTGTGTCCACTCACCCACGGCAGGCGGTCAGGGAGGGCGCAGTGCGGATATGGCTGTGTCCACTCACCCACGGCAGACGGTCAGGCAGGGTGCAGTGCGGATCTGGCTGTGTCCACTCACCCACGGGAGACGGGCAGGCAGGGCGCAGTGCGGATCTGGCTGTGTCCACTCACCCACGGGAGACGGGCAGGCAGGGCGCAGTGCGGATCTGGCTGTGTCCACTCACCCACGGCAGGCGGTCAGGCAGGGCACAGTGCGGATCTGGCTGTGTCCACTCACCCACGGCAGGCGGTCAGGCAGGGCGCAGTGCGGATCTCGCTGTGTCCACGCACCCACAGCAGGCGGTCAGCCAGGGCGCAGTGCGGATCTGGCTGTGTCCACTCACCCACGGCAGATGGTCAGGCAGGGCGCAGTACGGATCTGGCTGTGTCCACTCACCCACGGGAGACGGGCAGGCAGGGCGCAGTGCGGATCTGGCTGTGTCCACTGACCCACGGCAGACGGGCTGGCAGGGCGCAGTACGGAGCTTGCTGAGTCCACTCACCCACGGCAGGCGGTCAGGCAGGTTGCAGTGTGGATCTGGCTGTGTCCACTCACCCACGGGGACGGGCAGGCAGGGCGCAGTGCGGATCTGGCTGTGTCCACTCACCCACGGGAGACGGGCAGGCAGGGCGCAGTGCGGATCTGGCTGTGTCCACTCACCCACGGGAGACGGGCAGGCAGTGCGCAGTGCGGATCTGGCTGTTTCCACTCACCCACGGGAGACGGGCAGGCAGGGCGCTGTGCAGATCTGGCTGTGTCCACTCGCCCACGGGAGATGGGCAGGCAGGGCACAGTGCGGATCTGGCTGTGTCCACTCGCCCGCGGGAGACGGGCAGGCAGGGCGCAGTGCGGATCTGGCTGTGTCCACTCGCCCACGGGAGACGGGCAGGCAGGGCGCAGTGCGGATCCGGCTGTGTCCACTCACCCACGGGAGATGGGCAGAGACGGTGCTGTGTGGATCTGGCTATGTCCAGTGACCCACGGCAGACAGGAAGGCAGGGCGCAGTACGGATCTGGCTGTGTCCACTCACCCATGGCAGGCGGTCAGGCAGGGTGCAGTACGGATCTGGCTGTGTCCACTCACCCACAGCAGACGGGCAGGCAGGGCACAGTACGGATCTGGCTGTGTCCACTCACCTACGGCAGGCAGTCAGGCAGGGTGCAGTGCGGATCTGGCTGTGTCCACTCACCCACGGGAGACGGGCAAGCAGGGCGCATTGCGGATCTGGCTGTGTCCACTCACCCACGGGAGATGGGCAGGCAGGGCGCAGTGCAGATCTGGCTGTGTCCACTCACCCACGGGAGACGGGCAGGCAGGGCGCAGTGTGGATTTGGCTGTGTCCACTCACCCACGGGAGACGGGCAGGCAGGGCGCAGTGCGTATCTGGCTGTGTCCACTCGCCCACGGGAGACGGGCAGGAAGGGCGCAGTGCGGATCTGGCCGTGTCCACTCACCCACGGGAGACCGGCAGGCAGGGCGCAGTGCGGATCTGGCTGTGTCCACTCACCCACGGGAGACGGGCAGGCAGGGCGGAGTGCGGATCCGGCTGTGTCCACTCACCCACGGGAGATGGGCAGAGACGGTGCTGTGTGGATCTGGCTATGTCCACTGACCCACGGCAGACGGTCAGGCAGGGCGCAGTGCGGATCTGGCTGTGTCCACTCGCCCACGGGAGACGGGCAGGCAGGGCGCAGTGCGGATCTGGCTGTGTCCACTCACCCACGCCAGACGGTAAGGCAGGGCGCAGTGCGGATCTGGCTGTGTCCACTCACCCACGGGAGACGGGCAGGCAGGGCGCAGTGCGGATCTGGCTGTGTCCACTCACCCACGTGAGACGGGCAGGCAAGGCTCAGTGCGGATCTGGCTGTGTCCACTCACCCACGGGAGACGGGCAGGCAGGGCGCAGTGCGGATCTGGCTGTGTCCACTCGCCCACGGAAGACGGGCAGGCAGGGCGCAGTGCGGATCTGTCTGTGTCCACTCACCCACGGGAAACGGGCAGGGAGGGCGCAGTGCGGATCTGGCTGTGTCCACTCGCCCACGGAAGACGGGCAGGCAGGGCGCAGTGCGGATCTGTCTGTGTCCACTCACCTACGGGAAACGGGCAGGCAGGGCGCCGTGCGGATCTGGCTGTGTCCACTCACCCACAGCAAACGGTCAGGCAGGGCGCAGTGCGGATCTGGCTGTGTCCACTCACTGATGGGGGACGGGCAGGCAAGGCGCAGTGCGGATCTGGCTGTGTCCACTCACCCACCGGAAACGGGCAGGCAGGGCGCAGTGCGGATCTGGCTATGTCCACTCACCCACGGGAGACGGGCAGGCAGTGCGCAGTGCGGATCTGGCTGTGTCCCCTCACCCAGGGGAGACGGGCAGGCAAGGCGCAGTGCGGATCTGGCAGTGTCCAATCACCCACGGGAGACGGGCAGAGAGGGTGATGTGTGGATATGGCTATGTCCACTGACCCACGGCAGACGGGCAGGCAGGGCGCAGTGCGGATCTGGCTGTGTCCACTCACCCACGGCAGACGGTCAGACGGGGTGCAGTGCGGATCAGGCTGTGTCCACTCACCCACGGGAGACGGGAAGGCAGGGCGCACTGCGGATATTGCTGTGTGCACTCACCCACGTGAGAGGGGTAGGCAAGGCTCAGTGCGGATCTGGCTGTGTCCACTCACCCACGGGAGACGGGCAGGCAGGGCGCAGTGCGGATCTGGCTGTGTCCACTCACCCACGTGAGACGGGCAGGCAAGGCTCAGTGCGGATCTGGCTGTGTCCACTCATTCACGGGAGCCGGTCAGTCAGGGCGCAGTGCGGATCTGGCTGTGTCCACTCGCCCACGGGAGACAGGCAGTAAGGGCGCAGTGCGGATCTGGCTGTGTCCACTCACCCACGGCAGGCGGTCAGGCAGAGCGCAGTGCGGATATGGCTGTGTCCACTCACCCACGGCAGACAGTCAGGGAGGGCGCAGTGCGGATCTGGCTGTGTCCACTCACCCATGGCAGACAGGCAGGCAGGGCGCAGTGTGGATCTGGCTGTGTCCACTCGCCCACGGCAGACGGTCAGGCAGGGCGCAGTGCGGATCTGGCTGTGTCCACTCGCCCACGGCAGACGGTCAGGCAGGGCCCAGTGCGGATCTGGCTGTGTCCACTCGCCCACGGCAGACGGGCAGGCAGGGCGCAGTGCGGATCTGGCTGTGTCCACTCGCCCACGGGAGACGGGCAGGGAGGGCGCAGTGCGTATCTGGCTGTGTCCACTCACCCACGGCAGGCGGTCAGGCAGGGCGCAGTGCGGATCTGGCTGTGTCCACTCGCCCACGGCAGACGGTCAGGCAGGGCGCAGTGCGGATCTGGCTGTGTCCACTCACCCACGGCAGACGGGCAGGCAGGGCGCAGTGCGGATCTGGCTGTGTCAATTCGCCCACGGGAGACGGGCAGGCAGGGCGCAGTGCGTATCTGGCTGTGTCCACTCACCCACGGCAGGCGGTCAGGCAGGGGGCAGTGCAGATCTGGCTGTTTCCACTCACCCACGGCAGACGGTCAGCCAGGGCGCAGTGCGGATCTGGCTATGTCCACTCACCCACGGCAGACGGTCAGGCAGGGCGCAGTGCGGATCTGGCTGTGTACACTCACCCACGGCAGACGGGCAGGCAGGGCGCAGTGCGGATCTGGCTGTGTCCACTCGCCCACGGGAGACGGGCAGGCAGGGCGCAGTGCGGATTTGGCTGTGTCCACTCGCCCACAGGAGACGGGCAGAGAGGGTGATGTGTGGATATGGCTATGTCCTCTGACCCACGGCAGACGGGCAGGCAGGGCGCAGTGCGGATCTGGCTGTGTCCACTCACCCACGGCAGACAGTCAGACAGGGTGCAGTGCGGATCTGGCTGTGTCCACTCACCCACGGGAGACGGGCAGGCAGGGCGCACTGCGGATCTTGCTGTGTCCACTCACCCACGTGAGAGGGGCAGGCAAGGCTCAGTGCGGATCTGGCTGTGTCCACTCACCCACGGGAGACGGGCAGGCAGGGCGCAGTGCGGATCTGGCTGTGTCCACTCACCCACGTGAGACGGGCAGGCAAGGCTCAGTGCGGATCTGGCTGTGTCCACTCATTCACGGGAGACGGTCAGTCAGGGCGCAGTGCGGATCTGGCTGTGTCCACTCGCCCACGGGAGACAGGCAGTAAGGGCGCAGTGCGGATCTGGCTGTGTCCACTCACCCACGGCAGGCGGTCAGGCAGGGCGCAGTGCGGATCTGGCTGTGTCCACTAACCCACGGCAGACAGTCAGGCAGGGCGCAGTGCGGATCTGGCTGTGTCCACTCAATCATGGCAGACGGGCAGGCAGGGCGCAGTGTGGATCTGGCTGTGTCCACTCACCCACGGCAGACGGTCAGGCAGGGCGCAGTGCGGATCTGGCTGTGTCCAATCACCCACGGCAGACGGGCAGGCAGGGCGCAGTGCGGATATGGCTGTGTCCACTCGCCCACGGGAGACGGGCAGGCAGGGCGCAGTGCGTATCTGGCTGTGTCTACTCACCCACGGGAGACAAGCAGGCAGGGCGCAGTGCGAATCTGGCTGTGTCTACTCACCCACGTGAAACGGGCAGGCAATGATCAGTGCGGATCTGGCAGTGTCCACTCACCCACGGGAGACGGGCAGGCAGGGCGCAGTGCGGATCTGGCTGTCTCCACTCACCCACGGGAGACGGGCAGGAAGGCTCAGTGCGGATCTGGCTGTGTCCATTCATTCACAGGAGACGGGTAGGCAGGGCCCAGTGCGGATCTGGCTGTGTCCGCTCACAGACGGCAGGCAGTCAGGCAGGGCGCAGTGCGGATCTGGCTTAGTCCACTCACCCACGACAGACGGTCAAGCAGGGCGCAGTGAGGATCTGGCTGTGTCCAGTCGCCCACGGCAGACGGTCATGCTGGGCTCAGTGCGGATCTGGCTGTGTCCACTCGCCCACGGCAGACAGGCAGGCAGAGCTCAGTGCGTATCTGGCTGTGTCCACTCTCCCACGGGATACAGGCAGGCAGGGCGCAGTGCGGATCTGGCTGTGTCCACTCGCCCACGGCAGACGGGCAGGCAGGGCGCAGTGCGGATCTGGCTGTGTCCACTCACCCACGGCAGACGGGCAGGCAGGGCGCAGGGCGGATCTGGCTGTGTCCACTCACCCACGGCAGACGGGCAGGCAGGGCGCAGTGCGGATCTGGATGTGTCCACTCGCCCACGGGAGACGGGCAGGCAGGGCGCAGTGCGTATCTGCCTGTGTCCACTCACCCACGGCAGGCGGTCAGGCAGGGCGCAGTGCAGATCTGGCTGTTTCCACTCACCCACGGCAGACGGTCAGCCAGGGCGCAGTGCTTATCTGGCTATGTCCACTCACCCAAGGCAGACGGTCAGCCAGGGCGCAGTGCTTATCTGGCTATGTCCACTCACCCACGGCAGACGGTCAGGCAGGGCGCAGTGCGGATCTGGCTGTGTCCACTCACCCACGGCAGACGGGCAGGCAGGGCGCAGTGCGGATCTGGCTGTGTCCACTCGCCCACGGGAGACGGGCAGGCAGGGCGCAGTGCGTATCTGGCTGTGTCCACTCACCCACGGCAGGCGGTCAGGCGGGGCGCAGTGCGGATCTGGCTGTGTCCACTCACCCACAGCAGACGGTCAGGCAGGGCGCAGTGCGGATCTGGCTGTGTCCACTCGCCCACGGGAGACGGGCAGGCAGGGCGCAGTGCGGATCTGGCTGTGTCCACTCACCCACGCCAGATGGTAAGGCAGGGCGCAGTGCGGATCTGGCTGTGTCCACTCACTCACGGCAGACGGTCAGGCAGGGCGCAGTGCGGATCTGGCTGTGTCCACTCACCCACGGCAGACGGTCAGACAGGGTGCAGTGCGGATCTGGCTGTGTCCACTCACCCACGGGAGACGGGCAGGCAGGGCGCAGTGCGGATCTGGCTGTGTCCACTCACCCACGTGAGACGGGCAGGCAAGGCTCAGTGCGGATCTGGCTGTGTCCACTCACCCACGGGAGACGGGCAGGCAGGGGGCAGTGCGGATCTGGCTGTGTCCACTCGCCCACGGAAGACGGGCAGGCAGGGCGCAGTGCGGATCTGTCTGTGTCCACTCACCCACGGGAAACGGGCAGGGAGGGCGCAGTGCGGATCTGGCTGTGTCCACTCGCCCACGGAAGACGGGCAGGCAGGGCGCAGTGCGGATCTGTCTGTGTCCACTCACCTACGGGAAACGGGCAGGCAGGGCGCCGTGCGGATCTGGCTGTGTCCACTCACCCACAGCAAACGGTCAGGCAGGGCGCAGTGCGGATCTGGCTGTGTCCACTCACTGACGGGGGACGGGCAGGCAAGGCGCAGTGCGGATCTGGCTGTGTCCACTCACCCACCGGAAACGGGCAGGCAGGGCGCAGTGCGGATCTGGCTATGTCCACTCACCCACGGGAGACGGGCAGGCAGGGCGCAGTGCGGATCTGGCTGTGTCCCCTCACCCAGGGGAGACGGGCAGGCAAGGCGCAGTGCGGATCTGGCAGTGTCCAATCACCCACGGGAGACGGGCAGAGAGGGTGATGTGTGGATATGGCTATGTCCACTGACCCACGGCAGACGGGCAGGCAGGGCGCAGTGCGCATCTGGCTGTGTCCACTCACCCACGGCAGACGGTCAGACAGGGCGCAGTGTGGATCTGGCTGTGTCCACTCGCCCACGGCAGACGGGCAGGCAGGGCGCAGTGCGGATCTGGCTGTGTCCACTCGCCCACGGGAGACGGGCAGGCAGGGCGCAGTGCGGATCTGGCTGTGTCCACTCGCCCACGGGAGACGGGCAGGCAAGGCTCAGTGCGGATCTGGCTGTGTCCACTCACCCACAGCAGGCGGTCAGGCAGGGCACAGTGCGGATCTGGCTGTGTCCACTCACCCACGGCAGGCGGTCAGGCAGGGCGTAGTGCGGATCTGGCTGTGTCCACTCACCCACGGCAGACGGGCAGGCAGGGCGCAGTGCGGATCCGGCTGTGTCCACTCACCCACGGGAGATGGGCAGAGACGGTGCTGTGTGGATCTGGCTATGTCCACTGACCCACGGCAGACGGGCAGGCAGGGCGCAGTACGGATCTAGCTGTGTCCACTCACCCACGGCAGGCGGTCAGGCAGGGCGTAGTGCGGATCTGGCTGTGTCCACTCACCCACGGCAGGCGGTCAGGCAGGGTGCAGTGCGGATCTGGCTGTGTCCACTCACCCACGGCAGGCGGTCAGGCAGGGCGCAGTGTGGATCTGGCTGTGTCCACACACACATGGCAGGCGGTCAGGCAGGGCGTAGTGCGGATCTGGCTGTGTCCACTCACCCACGGGAGATGGGCAGAGACGGTGCTGTGTGGATTTGGCTATGTCCATTGACCCACGGCAGACGGGCAGGCAGGGCGCAGTGCAGATCTGGCTGTGTCCACTCACCCACGGCAGGCGGTCAGGCAGGGTGCAGTGCAGATCTGGCTGTGTCCACTCTCCCACGGGAGACGGGCAGGCAGGGCACAGTGCGGATCTGTTTGTGTCCACTCACCCATGGGAGACGGGCAGGCAGGGCGCAGTGCGGATCTGGCTGTGTCCACTCACCCAAGGCAGGCGGTCAGGCAGGGTGCAGTGCGGATCTGGCTGTGTCCACTCTCCCACGGGAGACGGGCAGGCAGGGCACAGTGCGGATCTGTTTGTGTCCACTCACCCATGGGAGACGGGCAGGCAGGGCACAGTACGGATCTGGCTGTGTCCACTCACCCAAGGCAGGCGGTCAGGCAGGGTGCAGTGCGGATCTGGCTGTGTCCACTCTCCCACGGAAGACGGGCAGGCAGGGCACAGTGCGGATCTGTTTGTGTCCACTCACCCATGGGAGACGGGCAGGCAGGGCGCAGTGCGGATCTGGCTGTGTCCACTCACCCACGGGAGACGGGCAGGCAGGGCGCAGTGCGATTTTGGCTGTGTCCACTCACCCACGGGAGACGGGCAGGCAGGGCGCAGTGCCCATCTGGCTGTGTCCACTCGCCCACGGGAGACGGGCAGGCAGGGCGCAGTTTGGATCTGGCTGTGTCCACTCACCCACTGCAGGCGGTCAGGCAGGGCGCAGTGCGGATCCGGCTGTGTCCACTCATTCACGGCAGACGGTCAGGCAGGGCACAGTGCGGATCTGGCTGTGTCCACTCACCCACGGAAGGCGGTCAGGCAGGGCGCAGTGCGGATCTGGCTGTGTCCACGCACCCACAGCAGGCGGTCAGCCTGGGCGCAGTGCGGATCTGGCTGTGTCCACTCACCCACGGCAGACGGTCAGGCAGGGCGCAGTACGGATCTGGCTGTGTCCACTCACACACGGCAGACGGGCAGGCAGGGCGCAGTGCGGATCTGGCTGTGTCCACTCACCCACGACAGACGGTCAGGCAGGGCGCAGTGCGGATCTGGCTGTGTCCACTCACACACGGCAGACGGGCAGGCAGGGCGCAGTGCGGATCTGGCTGTGTCCACTCACCCACGGGAGACGGGTAGGCAAGGCGCAGTGCGGATCTGGCTTTGTCCACTCACCCACGGGAGACGGGCAGAGACGGTGCTGTGTGGATCTGGCTATGTCCACTGACCCACGGCAGACGGGCGGGCAGGGCGCAGTACGGATCTGGCTGTGTCCACTCACCCACGGCAGGCGGTCAGGCAGGGCGCAGTGCGGATCTGGCTGTGTCCACTCACCCACGGGAGACGGGCAGGCAGGGCGCAGTGCGGATCTGGCTGTGTCCACTCACCCACGGGAGACGGGCAGGCAGGGCGCAGTGCGGATCTGGCTGTGTCCACTCACCCACGGGAGACGGGCAGAGACGGTGCTGTGTGGATTTGGCTATGTCCATTGACCCACGGCAGACGGGCAGGCAGGGCGCAGTGCAGATCTGGCTGTGTCCACTCACCCACGGCAGGCGGTCAGGGAGGGCGCAGTGTGGATATGGCTGTGTCCACTCACCCACGGCAGACGGTCAGGCAGGGGGCAGTGCGGATCTGGCTGTGTCCACTCACCCACGGAAGACGGGCAGAGACGGTGCTGTGTGGATCTGGCTATGTCCACTGACCCACGGCAGGCGGTCAGGCAGGGCGCAGTGCGGATATGGCTGTGTCCACTCACCCACGGCAGACTGTCAGGCAGGGGGCAGTGCGGATCTGGCTGTGTCCACTCATCCACGGGAGACTGGCAGGCAGGGCGCAGTGCGGATCTGGCTGTGTCCACTCACCCACGGGAGACGGGCAGGCAGGGCGCAGTGCGGATCTGGCTGTGTCCACGCACCCACGGCAGGCGGTCAGCCAGGGCGCAGTGCGGATCTGGCTGTGTCCACTGACCCACGGCAGATGGACAGGCAGGGCGCAGTACGGATCTGGCTGTGTCCACTCACCCACGGCAGGAGGTCAGGCAGGGCGCAGTGCGGATCTGGCTGTGTCCACTCACCCACGGCAGGCGGTCAGACAGGGCGTAGTGCGGATCTGGCTGTGTCCAGGCACGCACGGCAGACGGGCAGGCAGGGCGCAGTGCGGATCCGGCTGTGTCCACTCACCCACGGGATATGGGCAGAGACGGTGCTGTGTGGATCTGGCTATGTCCACTGACCCACGGCAGACGGGCAGGCAGGGCGCAGTACGGATCTAGCTGTGTCCACTCACCCACGGCAGACGGTCAGGCAGGGCGTAGTGCGGATCTGGCTGTGTCCACTCACCCACGGCAGACGGTCAGGCAGGGCGCAGTGCGGATCTGGCTGTGTCCACTCACCCACGGCAGGCGGTCAGGCAGGGCGCAGTGTGGATCTGGCTGTGTCCACTCACCCATGGCAGGCGGTCAGGCAGGGCGTAGTGCGGATCTGGCTGTGTCCACTCACCCACGGCAGACGGGCAGGCAGGGCGCAGTGCGGATCCGGCTGTGTCCACTCACCCACGGGAGATGGGCAGAGACGGTGCTGTGTGGATCTGGCTATGTCCACTGACCCACGGCAGACGGGCAGGCAGGGCGCAGTACGGATCTGGCTGTGTCCACTCACCCACGGCAGGCGGTCAGGCAGGGTGCAGTGCGGATCTGGCTGTGTCCACTCTCCCACGGGAGACGGGCAGGCAGGGCACGGTGCGGATCTGGCTGTGTCCACTCACCCATGGGAGACGGGCAGGCAGGGCGCAGTGCGGATCTGGCTGTGTCCACTCACCCACGGGAGACGGGCAGGCAGGGCGCAGTGCGATTTTGGCTGTGTCCACTCACCCACGGGAGACGGGCAGGCAGGGCGCAGCGCCTATCTGGCTGTGTCCACTCGCCCACGGGAGACGGGCAGGCAGGGCGCAGTGCGGATCTGGCTGTGTCCACTCACCCACGGGAGACGGGCAGAGACGGTGCTGTGTGGATTTGGCTATGTCCATTGACCCACGGCAGACGGGCAGGCAGGGCGCAGTGCAGATCTGGCTGTGTCCACTCACCCACGGCAGGCGGTCAGGGAGGGCGCAGTGTGGATATGGCTGTGTCCACTCACCCACGGCAGACGGTCAGGCAGGGGGCAGTGCGGATCTGGCTGTGTCCACTCACCCACGGAAGACGGGCAGAGACGGTGCTGTGTGGATCTGGCTATGTCCACTGACCCACGGCAGGCGGTCAGGCAGGGCGCAGTGCGGATATGGCTGTGTCCACTCACCCACGGCAGACTGTCAGGCAGAGGGCAGTGCGGATCTGGCTGTGTCCACTCATCCACGGGAGACTGGCAGGCAGGGCGCAGTGCGGATCTGGCTGTGTCCACTCACCCACGGGAGACGGGCAGGCAGGGCGCAGTGCGGATCTGGCTGTGTCCACGCACCCACGGCAGGCGGTCAGCCAGGGCGCAGTGCGGATCTGGCTGTGTCCACTGACCCACGGCAGATGGACAGGCAGGGCGCAGTACGGATCTGGCTGTGTCCACTCACCCACGGCAGGAGGTCAGGCAGGGCGCAGTGCGGATCTGGCTGTGTCCACTCACCCACGGCAGGCGGTCAGGCAGGGCGTAGTGCGGATCTGGCTGTGTCCAGGCACGCACGGCAGACGGGCAGGCAGGGCGCAGTGCGGATCCGGCTGTGTCCACTCACCCACGGGATATGGGCAGAGACGGTGCTGTGTGGATCTGGCTATGTCCACTGACCCACGGCAGACGGGCAGGCAGGGCGCAGTACGGATCTAGCTGTGTCCACTCACCCACGGCAGACGGTCAGGCAGGGCGTAGTGCGGATCTGGCTGTGTCCACTCACCCACGGCAGACGGTCAGGCAGGGCGCAGTGCGGATCTGGCGGTGTCCACTCACCCACGGAAGGCGGTCAGGCAGGGCGCAGTGTGGATCTGGCTGTGTCCACTCACCCATGGCAGGCGGTCAGGCAGGGCGTAGTGCGGATCTGGCTGTGTCCACTCACCCACGGCAGACGGGCAGGCAGGGCGCAGTGCGGATCCGGCTGTGTCCACTCACCCACGGGAGATGGGCAGAGACGGTGCTGTGTGGATCTGGCTATGTCCACTGACCCACGGCAGACGGGCAGGCAGGGCGCAGTACGGATCTGGCTGTGTCCACTCACCCACGGCAGGCGGTCAGGCAGGGTGCAGTGCGGATCTGGCTGTGTCCACTCTCCCACGGGAGACGGGCAGGCAGGGCACGGTGCGGATCTGGCTGTGTCCACTCACCCATGGGAGACGGGCAGGCAGGGCGCAGTGCGGATCTGGCTGTGTCCACTCACCCACGGGAGACGGGCAGGCAGGGCGCAGTGCGATTTTGGCTGTGTCCACTCACCCACGGGAGACGGGCAGGCAGGGCGCAGCGCCTATCTGCCTGTGTCCACTCGCCCACGGGAGACGGGCAGGCAGGGCGCAGTTTGGATCTGGCTGTGTCCACTCACCCAAGGCAGGCGGTCAGGCAGGGCGCAGTGCGGATCTGGCTGTGTCCACTCATTCACGGCAGACGGTCAGGCAGGGCACAGTGCGGATCTGGCGGTGTCCACTCACCCACGGCAGGCGGTCAGGCAGGACGCAGTGCGGATCTGGCTGTGTCCACGCACCCACAGCAGGCGGTCAGGCAGGGCGCAGTGCGGATCTGGCTGTGTCCACTCACCCAAGGCAGGCGGTCAGGCAGGGCGCAGTGTGGATCTGGCTGTGTCCACACACCCATGGCAGGCAGTCAGGCAGGGCGTAGTGCGGATCTGGCTGTGTCCACTCACCCACGGCAGACGGGAAGGCAGGGCGCAGTGCGGATCCGGCTGTGTCCACTCACCCACGGGAGATGGGCAGAGACGGTGCTGTGTGGATCTGGCTATGTCCACTGACCCACGGCAGACGGGCAGGCAGGGCACAGTACGGATCTGGCTGTGTCCACTCACCCAAGGGAGGCGGTCAGGCAGGGTGCAGTGCGGATCTGGCTGTGTCCACTCTCCCACGGGATACGGGCAGGCAGGGCACAGTGCGGATCTGTTTGTGTCCACTCACCCATGGGAGACGGGCAGGCAGGGCGCAGTGCGGATCTGGCTGTGTCCACTCACCCACGGGAGACGGGCAGGCAGGGCGCAGTGCCTATCTGGCTGTGTCCACTCGCCCACGGGAGACGGGCAGGCAGGGCGCAGTTTGGATCTGGCTGTGACCACTCACCCACTGCAGGCGGTCAGGCAGGGCGCAGTGCGGATCTGGCTGTGTCCACTCATTCACGGCAGACGGTCAGGCAGGGCACAGTGCGGATCTGGCTGTGTCCACTCACCCACGACAGGCGGTCAGGCAGGGCGGAGTGCGGATCTGGCTGTGTCCACGCACCCACAGCAGGCGGTCAGCCAGGGCGCAGTGCGGATCTGGCTGTGTCCACTCACCCACGGCAGATGGTCAGGCAGGGCGCAGTACGGATCTTGCTGTGTCCACTCACCCACGGCAGACTGGCAGGCAGGGCGCAGTGCGGATCTGGCTGTGTCCACTCACACACGGCAGACGGTCAGGCAGGGCGCAGTGCGGATCTGGCTGTGTCCACTCACACACGGCAGACGGTCAGGCAGGGCGCAGTGCGGATCTGGCTGTGTCCACTCACCCACGGCAGACGGGCAGGCAGGGCGCAGTGCGGATCTGGCTGTGTCCACTCGCCCACGGGAGACGGGCAGGCAGGGCGCAGTGCGGATCTGGCTGTGTCCACTCACCCACCGCAGGGGTCAGGCAGGGCGCAGTGCGGTTCTGGCTGTGTCCACTCACCCACGGGAGACGGGTAGGCAGGGCGCAGTGCGGATCTGGCTGTGTCCACTCACCCACGGGATATGGGCAGAGACGGTGCTGTGTGGATCTGGCTATGTCCACTGACCCACGGCAGACGGGCAGGCAGGGCGCAGTACGGATCTAGCTGTGTCCACTCATCCACGGCAGACGGTCAGACAGGGCGTAGTGCGGATCTGGCTGTGTCCACTCACCCACGGCAGACGGTCAGGCAGGGCGCAGTGCGGATCTGGCTGTGTCCACTCACCCACGGCAGGCGGTCAGGCAGGGCGCAGTGTGGATCTGGCTGTGTCCACTCACCCATGGCAGGCGGTCAGGCAGGGCGTAGTGCGGATCTGGCTGTGTCCACTCACCCACGGCAGACGGGCAGGCAGGGCGCAGTGCGGATCCGGCTGAGTCCACTCACCCACGGGAGATGGGCAGAGACGGTGCTGTGTGGATCTGGCTATGTCCACTGACCCACGGCAGACGGGCAGGCAGGGCGCAGTACGGATCTGGCTGTGTCCACTCACCCACGGCAGGCGGTCAGGCAGGGTGCAGTGCGGATCTGGCTGTGTCCACTCTCCCACGGGAGACGGGCAGGCAGGGCACAGTGCGGATCTGGCTGTGTCCACTCACCCATGGGAGACGGGCAGGCAGGGCGCAGTGCGGATCTGGCTGTGTCCACTCACCCACGGGAGACGGGCAGGCAGGGCGCAGTGCGATTTTGGCTGTGTCCACTCACCCACGGGAGACGGGCAGGCAGGGCGCAGCGCCTATCTGGCTGTGTCCACTCGCCCACGGGAGACGGGCAGGCAGGGCGCAGTTTGGATCTGGCTGTGTCCACTCACCCACGGCAGGCGGTCAGGCAGGGCGCAGTGCGGATCTGGCTGTGTCCACTCATTCACGGCAGACGGTCAGGCAGGGCACAGTGCGGATCTGGCTGTGTCCACTCACCCACGGCAGGCGGTGAGGCAGGACGCAGTGCGGATCTGGCTGTGTCCACGCACCCACGGCAGGCGGTCAGCCAGGGCGCAGTGCGGATCTGGCTGTGTCCACTCACCCACGGCAGACGGTCAGGCAGGGCGCAGTGCGGATCTGGCTGTGTCCACTCACCCACGGGAGACGGGCAGGCAGGGCGCAGTGCGGATCTGGCTGTGTCCACTCACCCACGGGAGACGGGTAGGCAAGGCGCAGTGCGGATCTGGCTGTGTCCACTCACCCACGGGAGACGGGCAGAGACGGTGCTGTGTGGATCTGGCTATGTCCACTGACCCACGGCAGACGGGCAGGCAGGGCGCAGTACGGAGCTGGCTGAGTCCACTCACCCACGGCAGGCGGTCAGGCAGGGTGCAGTGTTGATCTGGCTGTGTCCATTCACCCACGGGAGACGGGCAGGCAGGGCGCAGTGCTGATCTGTCTGTGTCCACTCACCCACGGGAGACGGGCAGGCAGGGCGCAGTGCGGTTCTGGCTGTGTCCACTCGCCCACGGGAGATGGGCAGGCAGGGCGCAGTGCGGATCTGGCTGAGTCCACTCGCCCACGGGAGACGGGCAGGCAGGGCGCAGTGCGGATCCGGCTGTGTCCACTCGCCCACGGGAGACGGGCAGGCAGGGCGCAGTGCGGGTCCGGCTGTGTCCACTCACCCACGGGAGATGGGCAGAGACGGTGCTGTGTGGATCTGGCTATGTCCACTGACCCACGGCAGACGGGAAGGCAGGGCGCAGTACGGATCTGGCTGTGTCCACTCACCCACGGCAGGCGGTCAGGCAGGGCGCAGTACGGATCTGGCTGTGTCCACTCACCCACGGCAGGCGGTCAGGCAGGGTGCAGTGCGGATCTGGCTGTGTCCACTCACCCACGGGAGACGGGCAGGCAGGGCGCAGTGCGGATCTGGCTGTGTCCACTCACCCACGGGAGACGGGCAGGCAGGGCGCAGTGCGATTTTGGCTGTGTCCACTCACCCACGGGAGACGGGCAGGCAGGGCGCAGTGCCTATCTGGCTGTGTCCACTCGCCCATGGGAGACGGGCAGGCAGGGCGCAGTGGGGATCTGGCTGTGTCCACTCACCCACGGGAGAGGGGCAGGCAGGGCGCAGTGCGGATCTGGCTGTGTCCACTCACCCAAGGGAGACGGGCAGGCAGGGCGCAGTGCGGATCCGGCTGTGTCCACTCACCCACGGGAGATGGGCAGAGACGGTGCTGTGTGGATCTGGCTATGTCCACTGACCCACGGCAGGCGGTCAGGCAGGGCGTAGTGCGGATCTGGCTATGTCCACTCACCCATGGCAGACGGGAAGGCAGGGCGCAGTACGGATATGGCTGTGTCCACTCGCCCACGGGAGACGGGCAGGCAGGGCGCAGTGCGGATCTGGCTGTGTCTACTCACCCACGGCAGGCGGTCAGGCAGGGCGCAGTGCGGATCTGGCTGTGTCCACTCACCCACGGCTGACGGTCAGGCAGGGCGCAAGGCGGATCTGGCTGTGTCCAATCACCCACGGCAGGCGGTCAGGCAGGGCGCAGTGTGGATCCGGCTGTGTCCACGCACCCACAGCAGGCGATCAGCCAGGGCGCAGTGCGGATCTGGCTGTGTCCACTCACCCACGGCAGGCGGTCAGGCAGGGCGTAGTGCGGATCTGGCTGTGTCCACTCACCCACGGCAGGCGGGCAGGCAGGGCGCAGTGTGGATCTGGCTGTGTCCACTCACCCACGGGAGACGGGCAGGCAGGGAGCAGTGCGGATCTGGCTGTGTCCACTCACCCACGGGAGACGGGCAGGCAGGGCGCAGTGCGATTTTGGCTGTGTCCACTCACCCACGGGAGACGGGCAGGCAGGGCGCAGTGCCTATCTGGCTGTGTCCACTCGCCCATGGGAGACGGGCAGGCAGGGCGCAGTGTGGATCTGGCTGTGTCCACTCACCCACGGGAGATGGGCAGGCAGGGCGCAGTGCGGATCTGGCTGTGTCCACTCACCCACGGGAGACGGGCAGGTAGGGCGCAGTGCGGATCCGGCTGTGTCCACTCACCCACGGGAGATGGGCAGAGACGGTGCTGTGTGGATCTGGCTATGTCCACTGACCCACGGCAGGCGGTCAGGCAGGGTGCAGTGCGGATCTGGCTGAGTCCACTCACCCACGGGAGACGGGCAAGCAGGGCGCAGTGCGGATCTGGCTGTGTCCACTCACCCACGGGAGATGGGCAGGCAGGGCGCAGTGCAGATCTGGCTGTGTCCACTAACCCACGGGAGACGGGCAGGCAGGGCGCAGTGTGGATTTGGCTGTGTCCACTCACCCACGGGAGACGGGCAGGCAGGGCGCAGTGCATATCTGGCTGTGTCCACTCGCCCACGGGAGACGGGCAGGCAGGGCGCAGTGCGGATCTGGCCGTGTCCACGCACCCACGGGAGACCGGCAGGCAGGGCGCAGTGCGGATCTGGCTGTGTCCACTCACCCACGGGAGACGGGCAGGCAGGGCGCAGTGCGGATCCGGCTGTGTCCACTCACCCACGGGAGATGGGCAGAGACGGTGCTGTGTGGATCTGGCTATGTCCACTGACCCACGGCAGACGGGCAGGCAGGGCGCAGTACGGATCTGGCTGTGTCCACTCACCCACGGCAGGCGGTCAGGTAGGGTGCAGTGCGGATCTGGCTGTGTCCACTCACCCACGGGAGACGGGCAGGCAGGGCGCAGTGCGGATCTTGTGTGTGCACTCACCCACAGGAGACGGGCAGAGACGGTGCTGTGTGGATCTGGCTATGTCCACTGACCCACGGCAGACGGACGGGCAGGGCGCAGTACGGATCTGGCTGTGTCCACTCACCCACGGCAGGCGGTCAGGTAGGGTGCAGTGCGGATCTGGCTGTGTCCACTCACCCACGGCAGGCGGTCAGGCAGGGCCAGTACGGATATGGCTGTGTCCACTCACCCACGGCAGGCGGTCAGGCAGGGCGCAGTGCGGATCTGGCTGTGTCCACTCACCCACGGCAGGCGGTCAGGCAGGGCGTAGTGCGGATCTGGCTGTGTCCACTCGCCCACGGGAGACGGGCAGGCAGGGCGCAGTGCGGATCTGGCTGTGTCCACTCACTGACGGGAGACGGGCATGCAAGGCGCAGTGCGGATCTGGCTGTGTCCACTCACCCACGGGGGACGGGCAGGCAGGGCGCAGTGCGGATCTGGCTGTGTCCACTAACCCACGGGAGACGGGCAGGCAGGGCGCAGTGTGGATCTGGCTGTGTCCACTCACCAACGGGAGACGGGCAGAGAGGGTGCTGTGTGGATATGGCTATGTCCACTGACCCACGGCAGACGGGCAGGCAGGGCGCAGTGCGGATCTGGCTGTGTCCACTCGCCCACGGCAGACGGGCAGGCAAGGCGCAGTGCGGATCTGGCTGTGTCTAATCACCCACGGGAGACGGGCAGGTAGGGCGCAGTGCGGATCTGGCTGTGTCCACTCACTGACGGGAGACGGGCAGGCAAGGCGCAGTGCGGATCTGGCTGTGTCCACTCGCCCACGGCAGACGGGCAGGCAGGGCGCAGTGCGGATCTGGCTGTGTCCACTCACAGACGGCAGGCGGTCGGGCAGGGCGCAGTGCGGATCTGGCTGTGTCCACTCGCCAACGGGAGACGGGCAGGCAGGGCGCAGTGCATATCTGGCTGTGTCCACTCACCCACGGCAGGCGGTCAGGCAGGGTGCAGTGCGGATCTGGCTGTGTCCACTCGCCCACGGGAGTCGGGCAGGCAGGGCGCAGTGCGGATCTGTCTGTGTCCACTCACCCACGGGAGATGGGCAGGCAGGGCGCAGTGCGGATCTGGCTGTGTCCACTCGCCCAGGGGAGACGGGCAGGCGGGGCGCAGTGCGGATCTGTCTGTGTCCACTCACCCACGGGAGATGGGCAGGCAGGGCGCAGTGCGGATCTGGCTCTGTCCACTCGCCCACGGCGGACGGGCAGGCAGGGCGCAGTGCGGATCTGGCTGTGTCCACTCACCCACGGCAGACGGGCAGGCAGGGCGCAGTGTGGATCTGGCTGTGTCCACTCACCCACGGCAGACGGGCAGGCAGGGCGCAGTGTGGATCTGGCTCTGTCCACTTACCCACGGCAGACGGTCAGGCAGGGCGCAGTGCGGATCTGGCTGTGTCCACTCGCCCACGGCAGACGGGCAGGCAGGGCGCAGTGCGGATCTGGCTGTGTCCACTCACCCACGGGAGATGGGCAGAGACGGTGCTGTGTGGATCTGGCCATGTCCACTGACCCACGGAAGACGGGCAGGCAGGGCGCAGTACGGATCTGGCTGTGTCCACTCACTCACGGCAGGCGGTCAGGCAGGGCGCAGTGCGGATCTGGCTGTGTCCACTCACTCACGGCAGGCGGTCAGGCAGGGCGTAGTGCGGATCTGGCTGTGTCCACTCACCCACGGGAGACGGGCAGGCAGGGCACACTGCGAATCTGGCTGTGTCCGTTCACCCAGGGGAGACGGGCAGGCAATGCGCAGTGCGGATCTGGCTGTGTCCACTCACCCACGGCAGGCAGTCAGGCAGGGCGCAGTGCGGATCTGGCTGTGTCCACTCACCCACGGCAGACAGTCAGGCAGGGCGCAGTGCGGATCTGGCTGTGTCCACTTGCCCACGGCGGACGGGCAGGCAGGGCGCAGTGCGGATCTGGCTGTGTCCCCTCACCCACGGGAGACGGGCAGGCAAGGCGCAGTGTGGATCTGGCTGTGTCCACACACCCACGGGATACGGGCAGAGAGGGTGCTGTGTGGATATGGCTATGTCCACTGACCCACGGCAGACGGTCAGGCAGGGCGCAGTGCGGATCTGGCTGTGTCCACTCACCAACGGCAGACGGTCAGACAGGGTGCAGTGCGGATCTGGCTGTGTCCACTCACCCTCGGGAGACGGGCAGGCAGGGCGCAGTTCGGATCTGGCTGTGTCCACTCACCCACGGGAGACGGGCAGGCAGGGCACAGTGCGGATCTGGCTGTGTCCACTCACTCACGGCAGACGGTCAGACAGGGTGCAGTGCGGATCTGGCTGTGTCCACTCACCCACGGCAGACGGTCAGGCAGGGCGCAGTGCGGATCTGGCTGTGTCCACTCACCCATGGCAGACGGGCAGGCAGGGCGCAGGGCGGATCTGGCTGTGTCCACTCGCCCACGGGAGACGTGCAGGCAGGGCGCAGTGCGGATCTGGCTGTGTCCACTCACCCACGGGAGACGGGCAGGCAGGGCGCAGTGCGGATATGGCTGTGTCCACTCACTGACGGGAGACGGGCATGCAAGGCGCAGTGCGGATCTGGCTGTGTCCACTCACCCACGGGGGACGGGCAGGCAGGGCGCAGTGCGGATCTGGCTGTGTCCACTCTCCCACGGGACACGGGCAGGCAGGGCGCAGTGCGGATCTGGCTGTGTCCCCTCACCCACGGGAGACGGGCAGCCAAGGCGCAGTGTGGATCTGGCTGTGTCCACACACCCACGGGAGACGGGCAGAGAGGGTGCTGTGTGGATATGGCTATTTCCACTGACCCACGGCAGACGGTCAGGCAGGGCGCAGTGCGCACATGGCTGTGTCCACTCACCAACGGCAGACGGTCAGACAGGGTGCAGTGCGGATCTGGCTGTGTCCACTTACCCACGGGAGACGGGCAGGCAGGGCGCAGTGCGGATCTGGCTGTGTCCACTCACCCACGGGAGACGGGCAGGCAGGGCACAGTGCGGATCTGGCTGTTTCCACTCACCCACGGCAGACGGTCAGACAGGGTGCAGTGCGGATCTGGCTGTGTCCACTCACCCTCGGGAGACGGGCAGGCAGGGCGCAGTGTGGATCTGGCTGTGTCCACTCACCCACGGGAGACGAGCAGAGAGGGTGCTGTGTGGATATGGCTATGTCCACTGACCCACGGCAGACGGGCAGGCAGGGCGCAGGGCGGATCTGGCTGTGTCCACTCGCCCACGGCAGACGGGCAGGCAAGGCGCAGTGCGGATCTGGCTGTGTCCACTCACCCACGGGAGACGGGCAGGCAAGGCTCAGTGCGATTCTGGCTGTGTCCACTCATTCACGGGAGACGGGCAGGCAGGTCGCAGTGCAGATCTGGCTGTGTCCACTCACAGACGGCAGGCGGTCAGTCAGTGCGCAGTGCGGATCTGGCTGTGTCCACTCGCCCACGGGAGACGGGCAGGCAGGGCACAGTGCATATCTGGCTGTGTCCACTCACCCACGGCAGGCGGTCAGGCAGGGCGCAGTGCGGATCTGGCTGTGTCCACTCGCCCACGGGAGACGGGCAGGCAGGGCGCAGTGCGGATCTGGCTGTGTCCACTCACCCACGGGAGACGGGAAGGCAGGGCGCAGTGCGGATCTGGCTGTGTCCACTCGCCCACGGCGGACGGGCAGGCAGGGCGCAGTGCGGATCTGGCTGTGTCCACTCACTGACGGGAGACGAGCAGGCAAGGCGCAGTGCGGATCTGGCTGTGTCCACTCACCCATGGGACACGGGCAGGCAGGGCGCAGTGCGGATCTGGCTGTGTCCACTCACCCACGGCAGACGGTCAGGCAGGGCGCAGTGCGGATCTGGCTGTGTCCACTCACCCACGGCAGACGGGCAGGCAGGGCGCAGTGTGGATCTGGCTGTGTCCACTCACCTACGGCAGACGGTCAGGCAGGGCGCAGTGCGGATCTGGCTGTGTCCACTCACCCACGGCATACGGGCAGGCAGGGCGCAGTGCGGATCTGGCTGTGTCCACTCGCCCACGGGAGACGGGCAGGCAGGGCGCAGTGTGGATCTGGCTGTGTCCACTCACCCACGGCAGACGGTCAGGCAGGGCGCAGTGCGGATCTGGCTGTGTCCTCTCGCCCACGGCAGACGGGCAGGCAAGGCGCAGTGCGGATCTGGCTGTGTCCACTCGCCCACGGAAGACGGGCAGGCAGGGCGCAGTGCAGATCTGGCTGTGTCCACTCGCCCACGGGAGACGGGCAGGCAGGGCGCAGTGCGGATCTGGCTGTGTCCACTCACTGACGGGAGATGGGCAGGCAAGGCGCAGTGCGGATCTGGCTGTGTCCACGCACCCACAGCAGGCGGTCAGCCAGGGCGCAGTGCGGATCTGGCTGTGTCCACTCACCCACGGCAAGCGGTCAGGCAGGGTGCAGTGCGGATCTGGCTGTGTCCACTCACCCACGGGAGACGGGCAGGCAGGGCGCAGTGCGGATCTGGCGGTGTCCACTCACCCACGGGAGACGGGCAGGCAGGGCGCAGTGCGGATCTGGCTGTGTCCACTCACCCATGGGAGACGGGCAGGCAAGGCGCAGTGTGGATCTGGCTGTGTCCACTCATCCACAAGAGAAGGGCAGAGAGGGTGCTGTGTGGATCTGGCTGTGTCCACTCACCCACGGGAGACGGGCAGGCAAGGCGCACTGTGGATCTGGCTGTGTCCACTCACCCACGGGAGACGGGCAGAGAGGGTGCTGTGTGGATCTGGCTATGTCCACTGACCCACGGCAGACGGGAAGGCAGGGCACCGTGCGGATCTGGCTGTGTCCACTCACACACGGCAGACGGGCAAGCAGGGCGCAGTGCGGATCTGGCTGTGTCCACTCACCCACGGGAGACGGGCATGCAAGGCGCAGTGTGGATCTGGCTGTGTCCACTCACCCACGGGAGACGGGCAGAAAGGGCGCTGTGTGGATCTGTCTATGTCCACTGACCTACGGCAGACGGGCAGGCAGGGCGCAGTGCGGATCTGGCTGTGTCCACTCACCCACGGGAGACGGGCAGGCAAGGCGCACTGAGGATCTGGCTGTGTCCACTCACCCACGGCAGAGAAGCAGGCAGGGCGCCGTGCGGATCTGGCTGTGTCCACTCACCCACGGGAGACGGGCAGAGAGGGCGCTGTGTGGATCTGGCTATGTCCACTCACCCACGGCAGACGGGCAGAAATGGCGCAGTGCGGATCTGGCTGTGTCCACTCACCCACGGCAGACTGGCAGGCAGGGCGCAGTGCGGATCTTGCTGTGGCACTCACCCACGGGAGACGGGCAGGCAAGGCGCACTGTGG
Organism: Microcebus murinus; assembly: GCF_040939455.1. Classification (NCBI taxonomy): domain Eukaryota; kingdom Metazoa; phylum Chordata; class Mammalia; order Primates; family Cheirogaleidae; genus Microcebus; species Microcebus murinus. The sequence goes on along the minus strand of NC_134125.1, from coordinate 29,161,683 downwards.
ATCTGGCTGTGTCCACTCACCCAAGGGAGACGGGCAGAGAGGGTGCCGTGTAAATCTGGCTATGTCCACTGACCCACGGCAGACGGGCAGGCAAGGCGCAATGCGGATCTGTCTGTGTCCACTCACCCACGGCAGACGGGAAGGCAGGGCGCAGTGTGGATCTGGCTGTGTCCACTCACCCACGGGAGTCGGGCAGGCAAGGCGCAGTGTGGATCTGGCTGTGTCCACTCACCCACGGGAGATGGGCAGAAAGGGCGCTGTGTGGATTAGGCTATGTCCACCTACCCACGGCAGACTGGCAGGCAGGGCGCAGTGAGGATCTGTCTGTGTCCAATCACACACGGCAGACAGGCAGGCAGGGCGCAGTGCGGATCTGGCTGTGTCCACACACCCACGGCAGACGGTTAGGCAGGGCGCAGTGCGGATATGGCTGTGTCCACTAACCCACGGGAGACGGGTAGGCAAGGCGCAGTGTGGATCTGGCTGTGTCCACTCACCCACGGGAGACAGGCAGAGAAGGTGCTGTGTGGATCTGGCTATGTCCACTGACCCACGGCGGACGGGCAGGCAGTGCGCAGTACGGATCTGGCTGTGTCCAATCAGCCACGGCAGACGGGCAGGCAGGGCGCAGTGTGGATCTGGCTATGTCCAGTCACCCACGACAGACGGGCAGAGAGGGTGCTGTGTGAATCTGGCTATGTCCACTGACCCACGGCAGACGGGCAGGCAGGGCGCAGTGCGGATCGGGCTGTGTCCACTGACGCACGGCAGACGGGTAGGCAGGGCGTAGTGCGTATCTGGCTCTGTCCACTCACCCACGGGAGACGGGCAGGCAAGGCGCAGTGTGAATCTGGCTGTGTCCACTCACCCACGGGGACGGACAAGGGGGTGCTGTGTGGATCTGGCTATGTACACTGACCCACGGCAGACGGGCAGGCAGGGCGTTGTGCGGATCTGGCTGTGTCCACTCAACCACGGCAGACGGGCAGCAAAGCGCAGTGTGGATCTGGCTGTGTCCAATCACCCACGGCAGACGGGCAGGCAGGGCGCAGTGAGGATCTGGCTATGTCCACTCACCCATGGAGACGGTCAGGCAGGGCGTAGTGTGGATCTGGCTGTGTCCACTCACCCACGGGAGACGGGTAGGCAAGGCGCAGTGTGCATCTGGCCGTGTCCACTCACCCACGGGAGACGGGCAGAGAGGGTGCTGTGTGGATCTGGCTATGTCCACTGACCCATGGCAGACGGGCAGGCAGGGCGCAGTGCGGATCTGGCTGTGTCCACTCACCCACGGCAGACGGGCAGGCAGGGCGCATTGCGGATCTGGATGTGTCCACTCACCCACGGGAGACGGGCAGGCATGGCACAGTGTGGATCTCTCTGTGTCCACTCACCCACGGGAGACGGGCAAGTGGGTGCTGTGTGTATCTGGCTATGTACACTGTCCCACGGCAGACGGGCAGGCAGGGCGGTGTGCGGATCTGGCTGTGTCCACTCACCAAAGGCAGACGGTCAGGAAGGTCGCAGTGCCGATCTGGCTGTGTCCACTCACCCACGGCAGACGGGAAGGCAGGGCGCAGTGCGGATCTGGCTGTGTCCACTCACCCACGGCAGACGGGCAGGCAGGGCGCAGTGTGGATCTGGCTGTGTCCACTCACCCACGGGAGACGGGCAGGCAAGGCGCAGTGTGGATCTGGCTGTGTCCACTCACCCACGGGAGACGGGCAGAAAGGGCGCTGTGTGGATCTGGCTATGTCCACTGACCCACGGCAGACGGGAAGGCAGGGCGCAGTGCGGATCTGGCTGTGTCCACTCACCCACGGCAGACGGTCAGGCAGGGCGCAGTGCGGATCTGGCTGTGTCCACTCACCCATGGGAGACGGGTAGGCAAAGCGCAGTGTGGATCTGGCTGTGTCCACTCACCCTCGGGAGACGGGCAGAGAGGATGCCGTGGGGATCTGGCGATGTCCACGGACCCACGGGAGACGAGCAGGCAGAGAGCAGTGCGGATCTGGCTGTGTCCACTCACCCACGAAAGACGGGCAGGCAAGGCGCAGTGTAGATCTGGCTGTGTCCACTCAACCACGGGAGACGGACAGAGAGGGTGCTGTGTGGATCTGGCTATGTCCACTTACCCATGGCAGACGGGAAGGCAGGGCGCAGTGCGGATCTGACTGTGTCCACTCACCCATGGCAGACGGTCAGGAAGGGCACAGTGCGGATCTGGCTGTGTCCACTCACCCACGGGAGACGGGCAGGCAGGGCGCAGAGCGGATGTGGCTGTGTCCACTCACTCACGGCAGACGGGTAGGCAGGGCGCAGTGCGGATCTGACTGTGTCCACTCACCCAGGGAGACGGGGAGGCAAGGCACAGTGTGGATATGGCTGTGTCCACTCACCCACGGAAGACGTGCAGAGACGGTGCTGTGTGGATCTGGCTATGTACACTGACCCATGGCACACGGGCAGGCAGGGCGCAGTGCGGATCTGGCTGTGTCCACTCACCCATGGGAGACGGGCATAGAGGGTGCTGTGTGTATCTGGCTATGTACACTGACCCACGGCAGACGGGCAGGAAGGGCGCAGTGCGGATCTGGCTTTGTCCACTCACCCACGGCAGACGGGCATGCAGGGCGAAGTGCGGAACTGGCTGTGTCCACTCACCCACGGGAGACGGGCAAGCAAGTCGCAGTGTGGATCTGGCTGTGTCCACTCCCCCACCGGAGATGGGCAGAGAGGGTGCTGTGTGGATCTTGCTATGTACACTGACGCACGGCAGACGGGCAGGCAGGGCGCAGTGCGGATCTGGCTGTGTCCACTCACCCACGGGAGACGGGTAGGCAATGCGCAGTGTGGATCTGGCTGTGTCCACTCACCCACGGGAGACGGGCAGAGAGGGTGCTGTGTCGATCTGGCTATGTCCACTGACCCACGGCAGACGGGCATGCAGGGCGCAGTGCGGATCTGGCTGTGTCCCCTCACCCACGGCAGACGGTAAGGCAGGGCGCAGTGCGGATCTGGCTGTGTCCTCTCACCCACGGGAGACGGGCAGAGAGGGTGCTGTGAGGATCTGGCTATGTCCACTGACCCACGGCAGACGGGCAGGAAGGGCGCAGTGCGGATCTGGCTGTGTCCACTCACCCACGGCAGACGAGCAGGAAGGGCGCAGTGCGGAACTGGCTGTGTCCACTCACCCACGGGAGACGGGCAGGCAAGGCGCAGTGTGGATCTGGCTGTGTCCACTCACCCACGGGAGACGGGCAGAAAGGGCGCTGTGTGGATCTGGCTATGTACAAGGACCCACGGCAGACGGGCAGGCAGGGCGCAGTGCGGATCTGGCTGTGTCCACTCACCCACGGGAGACCGGCAGGCAGGGCGCAGTGCGGATCTGGCTGTGTCCACTCACCCACGGCAGACGGGCAGGCAGGGCGCAGTGCGGATCTGGCTGTGTCCACTCACCCATGGGAGACGGGCAGGCAAGGCGCAGTGTGGATCTGGCTGTGTCCACTCATCCACAAGAGAAGGGCAAAGAGGGTGCTGTGTGGATCTGGCTCTGTCCACTGACCCTCGGCAGACGGGCAGGCATGGCGCAGTGCGGATCTGGCTGTGTAGAATCACCCACGGCAGACTGGCAGGCAGGGCGCAGTGCGGATATGGCTGTGTCCACTCACCCACGGGAGACGGGCAGGCAAGGCGCACTGTGGATCTGGCTGTGTCCACTCAAACACGGGAGACGGGCAGAGAGGGTGCTGTGTGGATCTGGCTGTGTCTACTCACCCACGGCAGGCGGTCAAGTAGGGCGCAGTGTGGATCTGGCTGTGTCCACTCACCCACGGCTGATGGTCAGGCAGTGCGCAGTGCGGATCTGGCTGTGTCCACTCACCCACGGCAGGCGGTCAGGCAGGGCGCAGTGTGGATCCGGCTGTGTCCACTCACCCACGGCAGGCGGTCAGGCAGGGCGCAGTGCGGATCTGGCTGTGTCCACTCACCCACGGCAGACGGTCAGGCAGGGCGCAGTGCGGATCTGGCTGTGTCCACTCACCCACGGGAGACGGGCAGGCAGGGCGCAGTGCGGATCTGGCTGTGTCAACTCACCCACGGGAGACGGGCAGGCAGGGCGCAGTGCGGATCCGCCTGTGTCCACTCACCCACGGGAGATGGGCAGAGACGGTGCTGTGTGGATCTGGCTATGTCCACTGACCCACGGCAGGCGGTCAGGCAGGGCGTAGTGCGGATCTGGCTTTGTCCACTCACCCACGGCAGACGGGAAGGCAGGGCGCAGTGTGGATCTGGCTGTGTCCTCTCACCCACGGCAGACGGTCAGGCAGGGCGCAGTGCGGATCTGGCTGTGTCCACTCACCCACAGCAGACGGGCAGGCAGGGCGCAGTGCGGATATGGCTGTGTCCACTCGCCCACGGGAGACGGGCAGGCAGGGCGCAGTGCGGATCTGGCTGTGTCTACTCACCCACGGCAGGCGGTCAAGTAGGGCGCAGTGCGGATCTGGCTGTGTCCACTCACCCACGGCTGATGGTCAGGCAGGGCGCAGTGCGGATCTGGCTGTGTCCACTCACCCACGGCAGGCGGTCAGGCAGGGCGCAGTGTGGATCCGGCTGTGTCCACGCACCCACAGCAGGCGGTCAGCCAGGGCGCAGTGCGGATCTGGCTGTGTCCACTCACCCACGGGAGACGGGCAGGCAGGGCGCAGTGCGGATCTGGCTGTGTCCCCTCACCCAAGGGAGACGGGCAGGCAAGGCGCAGTGTGGATCTGGCTGTGTCCACTCACCCACGGGAGACGGGCAGAGAGGGTGCTGTGTGGATATGGCTATGTCCACTGACCCACGGCAGACGGGCAGGCAGGGCGCAGTGCGGATCTGGCTGTGTCCACTCACCCACGGCAGACGGGCAGGAAGGGCGCAGTGCGGATCTGGCTGTGTCCACTCGCCCACGGGAGAAGGGCTGGCAGGGCGCAGTGCGGATCTGGCTATGTCCACTCACCCACGGGAGACGGGCAGGCAGGGCGCAGTGCGGATCTGGCTGTGTCCACTCACTGACGGGAGACGGGCAGGCAAGGCGCAGTGCGGATCTGGCTGTGTCCACTCACCCACGGGGGACGGGCAGGCAGGGCGCAGTGCGGATCTGGCTGTGTCCACTCACCCACGGGAGACGGGCAGGCAGGGCGCAGTGCGGATCTGGCCGTGTCCCCTCACCCATGGGAGACTGGCAGGCAAGGCGCAGTGTGGATCTGGCTGTGTTCACACACACACGGGAGACGGGCAGAGAGGGTGCTGTGTGGATATGGCTATGTCCACTGACCCACGGCAGACGGTCTGGCAGGGCGCAGTGCGGATCTGGCTGTGTCCACTCACCAACGGCAGACTGGCAGGCAGGGCGCAGTGTGGATCTGGCTGTGTCCACTCACCCACGGCAGACGGTCAGACAGGGTGCAGTGCGGATCTGGCTGTGTCCACTCACCCAGGGGAGACGGGCAGGCAGGGCGCAGTGCGGATCTGGCTGTGTCCACTCGCCCACGGCAGACGGGCAGGCAGGGCGCAGTGCGGATCTGGCTGTGTCCACTCGCCCACGGCAGACGGGCAGGCAAGGCGCAGTGCGGATCTGGCTGTGTCCACTCACCCACCGGAGACGGGCAGGCAGGGCGCAGTGCGGATCTGGCTGTGTCCACTCACTGACGGGAGACTGGCAGGCAAGGCGCAGTGCGGATCTGGCTGTGTCCACTCATTCACGGGAGACGGGCAGGCAGGGCGCAGTGCGGATCTGGCTGTGTCCACTCACAGACGGCAGGCGGTCAGGAAGGGCGCAGTGCGGATCTGGCTGTGTCCACTCACCCACGGCAGACGGTCAGGCAGGGCGCAGTGCGGATCTGGCGGTGTCCACTCGCCCACGGCAGATGGGCAGGCAGGGCGCAGTGCGGATCTGGCTGTGTCCACCCGCCCACGGGAGACGGGCAGGCAGGGCGCAGTGCGGATCTGTCTGTGTCCACTCACCCACGGGAGATGGGCAGGCAGGGCGCAGTGCGGATCTGGCTGTGTCCACTCACTGACGGGAGACTGGCAGGCAAGGCGCAGTGCGGATCTGGCTGTGTCCACTCATTCACGGGAGACGGGCACGCAGGGCGCAGTGCGGATCTGGCTGTGTCCACTCACCCACGGCAGACGGTCAGGCAGGGCGCAGTGCGGATCTGGCTGTGTCCACTCACCCACGGCAGACGGTCAGGCAGTGCGCAGTGCGGATCCGGCTGTGTCCACTCACCCACGGGAGATGGGCAGAGACGGTGCTGTGTGGATCTGGCTATGTCCACTGACCCACGGCAGACGGGCAGGCAGGGTGCAGTACGGATCTGGCTGTGTCCACTCACCCATGGCAGGCGGTCAGGCAGGGTGCAGTGCGGATCTGGCTGTGTCCACTCACCCACGGGAGACGGGCAGGCAGGGCACAGTGCGGATCTGGCTGTGTCCACTCACCCACGGGAGACGGGCAGGCAGGGCCCAGTGCGGATCTGGCTGTGTCCACTCACCCACGGGAGACGGGCAGGCAGGGCGCAGTGCGATTTTGGCTGTGTCCACTCTCCCACGGGAGACGGGCAGGCAGGGTGCAGTGCGTATCTGGCTGTGTCCACTCGCCCATGGGAGACGGGCAGGCATGACGCAGTGTGGATCTGGCTGTGTACACTCACCCACGGGAGACGGGCAGGCAGGGCGCAGTGCGGATCTGGCTGTGTCCACTCACACACGGGAGACGGGCAGGCAGGGTGCAGTGCGGATCTGGCTGTGTCCACTCACCCATGGGAGACGGGCAGGCAGGGCGCAGTGTGGATCTGGCTGTGTCCACTCACCCACGGGAGACGGGCAGAGAGGGTGCTGTGTGGATATGGCTATGTCCATTGACCCACGGCAGACGGGCAGGCAGGGCGCAGTGCGGATCTGGCTGTGTCCACTCGCCCACGGCAGACGGGCAGGCAAGGCGCAGTGCGGATCTGGCTGTGTCCACTCACCCACGGGAGACGGGCAGGCAGGGCGCAGTGCGGATCTGGCTGTGTCCACTCACTGACGGGAGACTGGCAGGTAAGGCGCAGTGCGGATCTGGCTGTGTCCACTCATTCACGGGAGACGGGCCGGCAGGGCGCAGTGCGGATCTGGCTGTGTCCACTCACAGACGGCAGGCGGTCAGGCAGGGCGCAGTGCGGATCTGGCTGTGTCCACCCGCCCACGGGAGACGGGCAGGCAGGGCGCAGTGCGGATCTGTCTGTGTCCACTCACCCACGGGAGACGGGCAGGCAGGGCGCAGTGCGGATCTGGCTGTGTCCACTCGCCCACGGCAGACGGGCAGGCAGGGCGCAGTGCGGATCTGGCTGTGTCCACTCGCCCACGGGAGACGGGCAGGCAGGGCGCAGTGCGGATCTGGCTGTGTCCACTCGCCCACGGCAGACGGGCAGGAAGGGCGCAGTGCGGATCTGGCTGTGTCCACTCGCCCACGGCAGGCGGTCAGGCAGGGTGCAGTGCGGATCTGGCTGTGTCCACTCACCCACGGGAGATGGGCAGAGACGGTGCTGTGTGGATCTGGCTATGTGCACTGACCCATGGCAGACGGGCAGGCAGGGCGCAGTACGGATCTGGCTGTGTCCACTCACCCACGGGAGACGGTCAGGCAGGGCGCAGTGCGGATCTGGCCGTGTCCACTCACCCACGGCAGGCGGTCAGGCAGGGCGTAGTGCGGATCTGGCTGTGTCCACTCGCCCACGGCAGACGGGCAGGCAGGGCGCAGTGCGGATCTGGCTGTGTCCACTCCCCCACGGCAGATGGTCAGGCAGGGCGCAGTGCGGATCTGGCTGTGTCCACTCACCCACGGCAGACGGGCAGGCAGGGAGCAGTGCGGATCTGGCTGTGTCCACTTGCCCACGGGAGACGGGCAGGCAGGGCGCAGTGCGGATCTGGCTGTGTCCACTCACCCACGGGAGACGGGCAGGCAGGGCGCAGTGCGGATCTGGCTGTGTCCACTCACCCACGGGAGACGGGCAGACAGGGCGCAGTGCGGATCTGGCTGTATCCCCTCACCCACGGGAGACGGGCAGGCAAGGCGCAGTGTGGATCTGGCTGTGTCCACACACCCACGGGAGATGGGCAGAGAGGGTGCTGTGTGGATATGGCTATGTCCACTGACCCACGGCAGACGGTCAGGCAGGGCGCAGTGCTGATCTGGCTGTGTCCACTCACCAAAGGCAGACGGTCAGACAGGGTGCAGTGCGGATCTGGCTGTGTCCACTCACCCACGGCAGGCGGTCAGGCAGGGCGCAGTGTGGATCCGGCTGTGTCCACGCACCCACAGCAGGCGGTCAGCCAGGGCGCAGTGCGGATCTGGCTATGTCCACTCACCCACGGCAGGTGGTCAGGCAGGGCGTAGTGCGGATCTGGCTGTGTCCACTCACCCACGGCAGACGGGCAGGCAGGGCGCAGTGTGGATCTGGCTGTGTCCACTCACCCACGGCAGACGGTCAGGCAGGGCGCAGTGCGGATCTGGCTGTGTCCACTCACCCACGGCAGACGGGTAGGCAGGGCGCAGTGCGGATCTGGCTGTGTCCACTCGCCCACTGGAGACGGGCAGGCAGGGCGCAGTGTGGATCTGGCTGTGTCCACTCACCCACGGCAGGCGTCAGGCAGGCCGCAGTGCGGATCTGGCTGTGTCCACTCACCCACGGCAGACGGTCAGGCAGGGCGCAGTGCGGATCTGGCTGTGTCTACTCACCCACGGCAGGCGGTCAGGCAGGGCGCAGTGCGGATCTGGCTGTGTCCACTCACCCACGGCAGGCGGTCAGGCAGGGCGTAGTGCGGATCTGGCTGTGTCCACTCACCCACGGCAGACGGGCAGGCAGGGCACAGTGTGGATCTGGCTCTGTCCACTCACCCACGGCAGACGGTCAGGCAGGGCGCAGTGCGGATCTGGCTGTGTCCACTCACCCACGGCAGACGGGTAGGCAGGGCGCAGTGCGGATCTGGCTGTGTCCTCTCGCCCACAGGAGACGGGCAGGCAGGGCGCAGTGCGGATCTGGCTGTGTCCACTCACCCACGGCAGGCGGTCAGGCAGGGCGCAGTGCGGATCTGGCTGTGTCCACTCACCCACGGCAGACGGTCAGGCAGGGCACAGTGCGGATCTGGCTGTGTCCACTCACCCACGGCAGGCGGTCAGGCAGGGCGCAGTGCGGATCTGGCTGTGTCCACGCACCCACAGCAGGCGGTCAGCCAGGGCGCAGTGCAGATCTGGCTGTGTCCACTCACCCACGGCAGACGGTCAGGCAGGGCGCAGTACGGATCTGGCTGTGTCCACTCACCCACGGCAGACGGGCAGGCAGGGCGCAGTGCGGATCTGGCTGTGTCCACTCGCCCACGGCAGACGGGCAGGCAAGGCGCAGTGCTGATCTGGCAATGTCCACTCACCCACGGCAGACGGGCAGGCAGGGCGCAGTACGGATCTGGCTGTGTCCACTCACCCACGGCAGGCGGTCAGGCAGGGTGCAGTGCGGATCTGGCTGTGTCCACTGACCCACGGGAGACGGGCAGGCAGGGCGCAGTGTGGATCTGGCTGTGTCCACTCACCCACGGGAGACGGGCAGAGAGGGTGCTGTGTGGATATGGCTATGTCCATTGACCCACGGCAGACGGGCAGGCAGGGCGCAGTGCGGATATGGCTGTGTCCACTCGCCCACGGCAGACGGGCAGGCAAGGCGCAGTGCAGATCTGGCTGTGTCCACTCACCCACGGGAGACGGGCAGGCAGGGTGCAGTGCGGATCTGGCTGTGTCCACTCACTGACGGGAGACTGGCAGGCAAGGCGCAGTGCGGATCTGGCTGTTTCCACTCATTCACGGGAGACGGGCAGGCAGGGCGCAGTGCGGATCTGGCTGTGTCCACTCACAGACGGCAGGCGGTCAGGCAGGGCGCAGTGCGGATCTGGCTGTGTCCACTCGCCCACGGGAGATGGGCAGGCAGGGCGCAGTGCATATCTGGCTGTGTAAACTCACCCACGGCAGGCGGTCAGGCAGGGCGCAGTGCGGATCTGGCTGTGTCCACTCACCCACGGCAGATGGTCAGGCAGGGCGCAGTGCGGATTTGGCTGAGTCCACTCGCCCACGGCAGATGGGCAGGCAGGGCGCAGTGCGGATCTGGCTGTGTCCACCCGCCCACGGGAGACGGGCAGGCAGGGCGTGGTGCGGATCTGTCTGTGTCCACTCACCCACGGGAGACGGGCTGGCAGGGCGTAGTGCGGATCTGGCTGTGTCCACTCACCCACGGGAGATGGGCAGGCAGGGCGCAGTGCGGATCTGGCTGTGTCCACTCTCCCACGGCAGACGGTCAGGCAGGGCGTAGTGCGGATCTGGCTGTGTCCACTCACCCACGGGAGACGGGCAGGCAGGGCGCAATGCGGATCCGGCTGTGTCCACTCACCCACAGGAGATGGGCAGAGACGCTGCTGTGTGGATCTGGCTATGTCCACTGACCCACGGCAGACGGGCAGGCAGGGCGCAGTACGGATCTGGCTGTGTCCACTCACCCACTGCAGGCGGTCAGGCAGGGCGCAGTGCGGTTCTGGCTGTGTCCACTCACCCACGGCAGGCGGTCAGGCAGGGCGTAGTGCGGATCTGGCTGTGTCCACTCACCCACGGCAGACGGGCAGGCAGGGCGCAGTGCGGATCCGGCTGTGTCCACTCACCCACGGGAGATGGGCAGAGACGGTGCTGTGTGGATCTGGCTATGTCCACTGACCCACGGCAGACGGGCAGGCAGGGTGCAGTACGGATCTGGCTGTGTCCACTCACCCATGGCAGGCGGTCAGGCAGGGTGCAGTGCGGATCTGGCTGTGTCCACTCACCCACGGGAGACGGGCAGGCAGGGCACAGTGCGGATCTGGCTGTGTCCACTCACCCACGGGAGACGGGCAGGCAGGGCGCAGTGCGGATCTGGCTGTGTCCACTCACCCACGGGAGACGGGCAGGCAGGGCGCAGTGCGATTTTGGCTGTGTCCACTCTCCCACGGGAGACGGGCAGGCAGGGTGCAGTGCGTATCTGGCTGTGTCCACTCGCCCATGGGAGACGGGCAGGCATGGCGCAGTGTGGATCTGGCTGTGTACACTCACCCACGGGAGACGGGCAGGCAGGGCACAGTGCGGATCTGGCTTTGTCCACTCACACACGGGAGACGGGCAGGCAGGGCGCAGTGCGGATCCGGCTGTGTCCACTCACCCACGGGAGATGGGCAGAGACGGTGCTGTGTGGATCTGGCTATGTCCACTGACCCACGGCAGGCGGTCAGGCAGGGCGTAGTGCGGATCTGGCTGTGTCCACTCACCCACGGCAGACGGGAAGGCAGGGCGCAGTGTGGATCTGGCTGTGTCCTCTCACCCACGGCAGACGGTCAGGCAGGGCGCAGTGCGGATCTGGCTGTGTCCACTCACCCACAGCAGACGGGCAGGCAGGGCGCAGTGCGGATCTGGCTGTGTCCACTCGCCCACGGGAGACGGGCAGGCAGGGCGCAGTGCATATCTGGCTGTGTAAACTCACCCACGGCAGGCGGTCAGGCAGGGCGCAGTGCGGATCTGGCTGTGTCCACTCACCCACGGCAGATGGTCAGGCAGGGTGCAGTGCGGATCTGGCTGAGTCCACTCGCCCACGGCAGATGGGCAGGCAGGGCGCAGTGCGGATCTGGCTGTGTCCACCCGCCCACGGGAGACGGGCAGGCAGGGCGCGGTGCGGATCTGTCTGTGTCCACTCACCCACGGGAGACGGGCTGGCAGGGCGTAGTGCGGATCTGGCTGTGTCCACTCACCCACGGGAGATGGGCAGGCAGGGCGCAGTGCGGATCTGGCTGTGTCCACTCTCCCACGACAGACGGTCAGGCAGGGCGTAGTGCGGATCTGGCTGTGTCCACTCACCCACGGGAGACGGGCAGGCAGGGCGCAATGCGGATCCGGCTGTGTCCACTCACCCACAGGAGATGGGCAGAGACGCTGCTGTGTGGATCTGGCTATGTCCACTGACCCACGGCAGACGGGCAGGCAGGGCGCAGTACGGATCTGGCTGTGTCCACTCACCCACTGCAGGCGGTCAGGCAGGGCGCAGTGCGGTTCTGGCTGTGTCCACTCACCCACGGCAGGCGGTCAGGCAGGGCGTAGTGCGGATCTGGCTGTGTCCACTCACCCACGGCAGACGGGCAGGCAGGGCGCAGTGCGGATTCGGCTGTGTCCACTCACCCACGGGAGATGGGCAGAGACGGTGCTGTGTGGATCTGGCTATGTCCACTGACCCACGGCAGACGGGCAGGCAGGGTGCAGTACGGATCTGGCTGTGTCCACTCACCCATGGCAGGCGGTCAGGCAGGGTGCGGTGCGGATCTGGCTGTGTCCACTAACCCACGGGAGACGGGCAGGCAGGGCACAGTGCGGATCTGGCTGTGTCCACTCACCCACGGGAGACGGGCAGGCAGGGCGCAGTGCCGATCTGGCTGTGTCCACTCACCCACGGGAGACGGGCAGGCAGGGCGCAGTGCGATTTTGGCTGTGTCCACTCTCCCACGGGAGACGGGCAGGCAGGGTGCAGTGCGTATCTGGCTGTGTCCACTCGCCCATGGGAGACGGGCAGGCATGGCGCAGTGTGGATCTGGCTGTGTACACTCACCCACGGGAGACGGGCAGGCAGGGCGCAGTGCGGATCTGGCTTTGTCCACTCACACACGGGAGACGGGCAGGCAGGGCGCAGTGCGGATCCGGCTGTGTCCACTCACCCACGGGAGATGGGCAGAGACGGTGCTGTGTGGATCTGGCTATGTCCACTGACCCACGGCAGGCGGTCAGGCAGGGCGTAGTGCGGATCTGGCTGTGTCCACTCACCCACGGCAGACGGGAAGGCAGGGCGCAGTGTGGATCTGGCTGTGTCCTCTCACCCACGGCAGACGGTCAGGCAGGGCGCAGTGCGGATCTGGCTGTGTCCACTCACCCACAGCAGACGGGCAGGCAGGGCGCAGTGCGGATATGGCTGTGTCCACTCGCCCACGGGAGACGGGCAGGCAGGGCGCAGTGCGGATCTGGCTGTGTCTACTCACCCACGGCAGGCGGTCAGGCAGGGCGCAGTGCGGATCTGGCTGTGTCCACTCACCCACGGCTGACGGTCAGGCAGGGCGCAGTGCGGATCTGGCTGTGTCCACTCACCCACGGCAGGCGGTCAGGCAGGGCGCAGTGTGGATCCGGCTGTGTCCACGCACCCACAGCAGGCGGTCAGCCAGGGCGCAGTGCGGATCTGGCTATGTCCACTTACCCACGGCAGGTGGTCAGGCAGGGCGTAGTGCGGATCTGGCTGTGTCCACTCACCCACGGCAGACGGGCAGGCAGGGCGCAGTGTGGATCTGGCTGTGTCCACTCACCCACGGCAGACGGTCAGGCAGGGCGCAGTGCGGATCTGGCTGTGTCCACTCACCCACGGCAGACGGGTAGGCAGGGCGCAGTGCGGATCTGGCTGTGTCCACTCGCCCACTGGAGACGGGCAGGCAGGGCGCAGTGTGGATCTGGCTGTGTCCACTCACCCACGGCAGGCGTCAGGCAGGGCGCAGTGCGGATCTGGCTGTGTCCACTCACCCACGGCATACGGTCAGGCAGGGCGCAGTGCGGATCTGGCTGTGTCTACTCACCCACGGCAGGCGGTCAGGCAGGGCGCAGTGCGGATCTGGCTGTGTCCACTCACCCACGGCAGGCGGTCAGGCAGGGCGTAGTGCGGATCTGGCTGTGTCCACTCACCCACGGCAGACGGGCAGGCAGGGCACAGTGTGGATCTGGCTGTGTCCACTCACCCACGGCAGACGGTCAGGCAGGGCGCAGTGCGGATCTGGCTGTGTCCACTCACCCACGGCAGACGGGTAGGCAGGGCGCAGTGCGGATCTGGCTGTGTCCTCTCGCCCACAGGAGACGGGCAGGCAGGGCGCAGTGCGGATCTGGCTGTGTCCACTCACCCACGGCAGGCGGTCAGGCAGGGCGCAGTGCGGATCTGGCTGTGTCCACTCACCCACGGCAGACGGTCAGGCAGGGCACAGTGCGGATCTGGCTGTGTCCACTCACCCACGGCAGGCGGTCAGGAAGGGCGCAGTGCGGATCTGGCTGTGTCCACGCACCCACAGCAGGCGGTCAGCCAGGGCGCAGTGCGGATCTGGCTGTGTCCACTCACCCACGGCAGACGGTCAGGCAGGGCGCAGTACGGATCTGGCTGTGTCCACTCACCCACGGCAGACGGGCAGGCAGGGCGCAGTGCGGATCTGGCTGTGTCCACTCGCCCACGGCAGACGGGCAGGCAAGGCGCAGTGCGGATCTGGCTGTGTCCACTCACCCACGGCAGACGGGCAGGCAGGGCACAGTACGGATCTGGCTGTGTCCACTCACCCACGGCAGGCGGTCAGGCAGGGTGCAGTGCGGATCTGGCTGTGTCCACTCACCCACGGGAGACGGGCAGGCAGGGCGCAGTGCGGATCCGGCTCTGTCCACTCACCCACAGGAGATGGGCAGAGACGGTGCTGTGTGGATCTGGCTATGTCCACTGACCCACGGCAGACGGGCAGGCAGGGCACAGTACGGATCTGGCTGTGTCCACTCACCCACGGCAGGCGGTCAGGCAGGGCGCAGTGCGGATCTGGCCGTGTCCACTCACACACGGCAGGCGGTCAGGCAGGGCGTAGTGCGGATCTGGCTGTGTCCACTCGCCCACGGCAGACGGGCAGGCAGGGCGCAGTGCGGATCTGGCTGTGTCCACTCCCCCACGGCAGATGGTCAGGCAGGGCGCAGTGCGGATCTGGCTGTGTCCACTCACCCACGGCAGACGGGCAGGCAGGGAGCAGTGCGGTTCTGGCTGTGTCCACTTGCCCACGGGAGACGGGCAGGCAGGGCGCAGTGCGAATCTGGCTGTGTCCACTCACCCACGGGAGACGGGCAGGCAGGGCGCAGTGCGGATCCTGCTTTGTCCACTCACCCACGGGAGACGGGCAGACAGGGCGCAGTGCGGATCTGGCTGTGTCCCCTCACCCACGGGAGACGGGCAGGCAAGGCGCAGTGTGGATCTGGCTGTGTCCACACACCCACGGGAGACGGGCAGAGAGGGTGCTGTGTGGATATGGCTATGTCCACTGACCCACGGCAGACGGTCAGGCAGGGCGTAGTGCGGATCTGGCTGTGTCCACTCACCATTTCAGACGGTCAGAAAGGGTGCAGTGCGGATCTGGTTGTGTCCACTCACCCACGGGAGACGGGCAGGCAGGGTGCAGTGCGGATCTGGCTGTGTCCACTCACCCACGGGAGACGGGCAGGCACGGCACAGTGCGGAACTGGCTTTGTCCACTCACCCACGGCAGACGGTCAGACAAAGTGCAGTGCGGATCTGGCTGTGTCCACTCACCCACGGGAGACGGGCAGGCAGGGCGCAGTGTGGATCTGGCTGTGTCCACTCACCCACGGGAGACGGGCAGGCAGGACGCAGTGCGGATCTGGCTGTGTCCACTCGCCCACGGCAGACGGGCAGGCAAGGCGCAGTGCGGATCTGGCTGTGTCCAATCACCCACGGGAGACGGGCAGGCAAGGCTCAGTGCGGATCTGGCTGTGTCCACTCATTCACTGGAGACGGGCAGGCAGGGCGCAGTGCGGATCTGGCTGTGTCTACTCACCCACGGGAGACGGGCAGGCAGGGCGCAGTGCGATTTTGGCTGTGTCCACTCTCCCACGGGAGACGGGCAGGCAGGGTGCAGTGCGTATCTGGCTGTGTCCACTCGCCCATGGGAGACGGGCAGGCATGGCGCAGTGTGGATCTGGCTGTGTACACTCACCCACGGGAGACGGGCAGGCAGGGCGCAGTGCGGATCTGGCTTTGTCCACTCACACACGGGAGACGGGTAGGCACGGCGCAGTGCGGATCTGGCTGTGTCCACGCACCCACAGCAGGCGGTCAGCCAGGGCGTAGTGCGGATCTAGCTGTGTCCACTCACCCACGGCAGACGGGAAGGCAGGGCGCAGTGTGGATCTGGCTGTGTCCTCTCACCCACGGCAGACGGTCAGGCAGGGCGCAGTGCGGATCTGGCTGTGTCCACTCACCCACAGCAGACGGGCAGGCAGGGCGCAGTGCGGATATGGCTGTGTCCACTCGCCCACGGGAGACGGGCAGGCAGGGCGCAGTGCGGATCTGGCTGTGTCTACTCACCCACGGCAGGCGGTCAGGCAGGGCGCAGTGCGGATCTGGCTGTGTCCACTCACCAACGGCTGACGGTCAGGCAGGGCGCAGTGCGGATCTGGCTGTGTCCACTCACCCACGGCAGGCGGTCAGGCAGGGCGTAGTGCGGATCTGGCTGTGTCCACTCACCCACGGCAGACGGGCAGGCAGGGCACAGTGTGGATCTGGCTGTGTCCACTCACCCACGGCAGGCGGTCAGGCAGGGCGTAGTGCGGATCTGGCTGTGTCCACTCACCCACGGCAGACGGGCAGGCAGGGCGCAGTGCGGATCTGGCTGTGTCCACTCGCCCACGGCAGACGGGCAGGCAAGGCGCAGTGCGGATCTGGCTGTGTCCACTCACCCACGGCAGACGGGCAGGCAGGGCAAAGTACGGATCTGGCTGTGTCCACTCACCCACGGCAGGCGGTCAGGCAGGGTGCAGTGCGGATCTGGCTGTGTCCACTCACCCACAGGAGACGGGCAGGCAGGGCGCAGTGCGGATCCGGCTGTGTCCACTCACCCACGGGAGATGGGCAGAGACGGTGCTGTGTGGATCTGGCTATGTCCACTGACCCACGGCAGACGGGCAGGCAGGGCACAGTACGGATCTGGCTGTGTCCACTCACCCACGGCAGGCGGTCAGGCAGGGCGCAGTGCGGATCTGGCCGTGTCCACTCACACACGGCAGGCGGTCAGGCAGGGCGTAGTGCGGATCTGGCTGTGTCCACTCGCCCACGGCAGACGGGCAGGCAGGGCGCAGTGCGGATCTGGCTGTGTTCACTCCCCCACGGCAGATGGTCAGGCAGGGCGCAGTGCGGATCTGGCTGTGTCCACTCACCCACGGCAGACGGGCAGGCAGGGAGCAGTGCGGTTCTGGCTGTGTCCACTTGCCCACGGGAGACGGGCAGGCAGGGCGCAGTGCGAATCTGGCTGTGTCCACTCACCCACGGGAGACGGGCAGGCAGGGCGCAGTGCGGATCCTGCTGTGTCCACTCACCCACGGGAGACGGGCAGACAGGGCACAGTGCGGATCTGGCTGTGTCCCCTCACCCACGGGAGACGGGCAGGCAAGGCGCAGTGTGGATCTGGCTGTGTCCACACACCCACGGGAGACGGGCAGAGAGGGTGCTGTGTGGATATGGCTATGTCCACTGACCCACGGCAGACGGTCAGGCAGGGCGTAGTGCGGATCTGGCTGTGTCCACTCACCATTTCAGACGGTCAGAAAGGGTGCAGTGCGGATCTGGTTGTGTCCACTCACCCACGGGAGACGGGCAGGCAGGGTGCAGTGCGGATCTGGCTGTGTCCACTCACCCACGGGAGACGGGCAGGCACGGCACAGTGCGGAACTGGCTTTGTCCACTCACCCACGGCAGACGGTCAGACAAAGTGCAGTGCGGATCTGGCTGTGTCCAATCACCCACTAGAGACGGGCAGGCAGGGCGCAGTGTGGATCTGGCTGTGTCCACTCACCCACGGGAGACGGGCAGGCAGGACGCAGTGCGGATCTGGCTGTGTCCACTCGCCCACGGCAGACGGGCAGGCAAGGCGCAGTGCGGATCTGGCTGTGTCCAATCACCCACGGGAGACGGGCAGGCAAGGCTCAGTGCGGATCTGGCTGTGTCCACTCATTCACTGGAGACGGGCAGGCAAGGCGCAGTGCGGATCTGGCTGTGTCCACTCACAGACGGCAGGCGGTCAGGCAGGGCGCAGTGCGGATCTGGCTGTGTCCACTCGCCCACGGGAGACGGGCAGGCAGGGCGCAGTGCATATCTGGCTGTGTCCACTCACACACGGCAGGCGGTCAGGCAGGGCGCAGTGCGGATCTGGCTGTGTCCACTCACCCACGGCAGACGGGCAGGCAGGGCGCAGTGCGGATCTGGCTGTGTCCACTCGCCCACGGGAGAAGGGCAGGCAGGGCGCAGTGCGGATCTGGCTGTGTCCACTCACCCACGGGAGGCAGGCAGGCAGGGCGCAGTGCGGATCTGGCTGTGTCCACTCACTGATGGGGGACGGGCAGGCAAGGCGCAGTGCGGATCTGGCTGTGTCCACTCACCCACGGGGGACGGGCAGGCAGGGCGCAGTGCGGATCTGGCTGTGTCCACTCCCCCACGGCAGATGGTCAGGCAGGGCGCAGTGCGGATCTGGCTGTGTCCAGTCACCCATGGCAGACGGGCAGGCAGGGAGCAGTGCGGATCTGGCTGTGTCCACTTGCCCACGGGAGACGGGCAGGCAGGGCGCACTGCGGATCTGGCTGTGTCCACTCACCCACGGGAGACGGGCAGGCAGGGCGCAGTGCGGATCCTGCTGTGTCCACTCACCCACGGAATACGGGCAGACAGGGCGCAGTGAGGATCTGGCTGTGTCCCCTCACCCACGGGAGACGGGCAGGCAAGGCGCAGTGTGTATCTGGCTGTGTCCACACACCCACGGGAGACGGGCAGAGAGGGTGCTGTGTGGATATGGCTATGTCCACTGACCCACGGCAGACGATCAGGCAGGGCGTAGTGCGGATCTGGCTGTGTCCACTCACCCACGGGAGACGGGCAGGCAGGGCGCAGTGCGGATCTGGCTGTGTCCACTCACCCACGGGAGACGGGCAGGCAGGACGCAGTGCGGATCTGGCTGTGTCCACTCGCCCACGGCAGACGGGCAGGCAAGGCGCATGCGGATCTGGCTGTGTCCACTCACCCACGGGAGACGGGCAGGCAAGGCTCAGTGCGGAACTGGCTGTGTCCACTCATTCACTGGAGACGGGCAGGCAGGGCGCAGTGCGGATCTGGCTGTGTCCACTCACAGACGGCAGGCGGTCAGGCAGGGCGCAGTGCGGATCTGGCTGTGTCCACTCGCCTACGGGAGACGGGCAGGTAGGGCGCAGTGCATATCTGGCTGTGTCCACTCACCCACGGCAGGCGGTCAGGCAGGGCGCAGTGCGGATCTGGCTGTGTCCACTCACCCACGGCAGACGGGCAGGCAGGGCGCAGTGCGGATCTGGCTGTGTCCACTCGCCCACGGGAGAAGGGCAGGCAGGGCGCAGTGCGGATCTGGCTGTGTCCACTCACCCACGGGAGACAGGCAGGCAGGGCGCAGTGCGGATCTGGCTGTGTCCACTCACTGACGGGGGACGGGCAGGCAAGGCACAGTGCGGATCTGGCTGTGTCCACTCACCCACGGGGGACGGGCAGGCAGGGCGCAGTGCGGATCTGGCTGTGTCCACTCACCCACGGGAGACGGGCAGGCAGGGCCCAGTGCGGATTTGGCCGTGTCCCCTCACCCATGGGAGACGGGCAGGCAAGGCTCAGTGTGGATCTGGCTGTGTCCACACACCCACGGGAGACGGGCAGAGAGGGTGCTGTGTGGATATGGCTATGTCCACTGACCCACGGCAGACGGTCAGGCAGGGCGCAGTGCGGATCTGGCTGTGTCCACTGACCCACGACAGACGGTCAGGCAGGGCGCAGTGCGGATCTGGCTGTGTCCACTCACCCACGGCAGACGGGTAGGCAGGGCGCAGTGCGGATCTGGCTGTGTCCTCTCGCCCACAGGAGACGGGCAGGCAGGGCGCAGTGCGGATCTGGCTGTGTCCACTCACCCACGGCAGGCGGTCAGGCAGGGCGCAGTGCGGATCTGGCTGTGTCCACTCACCCACGGCAGACGGTCAGGCAGGGCACAGTGCGGATCTGGCTGTGTCCACTCACCCACGGCAGGCGGTCAGGAAGGGCGCAGTGCGGATCTGGCTGTGTCCACGCACCCACAGCAGGCGGTCAGCCAGGGCGCAGTGCGGATCTGGCTGTGTCCACTCACCCACGGCAGACGGTCAGGCAGGGCGCAGTACGGATCTGGCTGTGTCCACTCACCCACGGCAGACGGGCAGGCAGGGCGCAGTGCGGATCTGGCTGTGTCCACTCGCCCACGGCAGACGGGCAGGCCAGGCGCAGTGCGGATCTGGCTGTGTCCACTCACCCACGGCAGACGGGCAGGCAGGGCACAGTACGGATCTGGCTGTGTCCACTCACCCACGGCAGGCGGTCAGGCAGGGTGCAGTGCGGATCTGGCTGTGTCCACTCACCCACGGGAGACGGGCAGGCAGGGCGCAGTGCGGATCCGGCTGTGTCCACTCACCCACAGGAGATGGGCAGAGACGGTGCTGTGTGGATCTGGCTATGTCCACTGACCCACGGCAGACGGGCAGGCAGGGCACAGTACGGATCTGGCTGTGTCCACTCACCCACGGCAGGCGGTCAGGCAGGGCGCAGTGCGGATCTGGCCGTGTCCACTCACACACGGCAGGCGGTCAGGCAGGGCGTAGTGCGGATCTGGCTGTGTCCACTCGCCCACGGCAGAAGGGCAGGCAGGGCGCAGTGCGGATCTGGCTGTGTCCACTCCCCCACGGCAGATGGTCAGGCAGGGCGCAGTGCGGATCTGGCTGTGTCCACTCACCCACGGCAGACGGGCAGGCAGGGAGCAGTGCGGTTCTGGCTGTGTCCACTTGCCCACGGGAGACGGGCAGGCAGGGCGCAGTGCGAATCTGGCTGTGTCCACTCACCCACGGGAGACGGGCAGGCAGGGCGCAGTGCGGATCCTGCTTTGTCCACTCACCCACGGGAGACGGGCAGACAGGGCGCAGTGCGGATCTGGCTGTGTCCCCTCACCCACGGGAGACGGGCAGGCAAGGCGCAGTGTGGATCTGGCTGTGTCCACACACCCACGGGAGACGGGCAGAGAGGGTGCTGTGTGG
Organism: Microcebus murinus; assembly: GCF_040939455.1. Classification (NCBI taxonomy): domain Eukaryota; kingdom Metazoa; phylum Chordata; class Mammalia; order Primates; family Cheirogaleidae; genus Microcebus; species Microcebus murinus. The sequence continues at coordinate 29,140,706 of NC_134125.1, read as the reverse complement.
ATATGGCTATGTCCACTGACCCACGGCAGACGGTCAGGCAGGGCATAGTGCGGATCTGGCTGTGTCCACTCACCATTTCAGACGGTCAGAAAGGGTGCAGTGCGGATCTGGTTGTGTCCACTCACCCACGGGAGACGGGCAGGCAGGGTGCAGTGCGGATCTGGCTGTGTCCACTCACCCACGGGAGACGGGCAGGCACGGCACAGTGCGGAACTGGCTTTGTCCACTCACCCACGGCAGACGGTCAGACAAAGTGCAGTGCGGATCTGGCTGTGTCCACTCACCCACGGGAGACGGGCAGGCAGGGCGCAGTGTGGATCTGGCTGTGTCCACTCACACACGGGAGACGGGCAGGCAGGACGCAGTGCGGATCTGGCTGTGTCCACTCGCCCACGGCAGACGGGCAGGCAAGGCGCAGTGCGGATCTGGCTGTGTCCAATCACCCACGGGAGACGGGCAGGCAAGGCTCAGTGCGGATCTGGCTGTGTCCACTCATTCACTGGAGACGGGCAGGCAGGGCGCAGTGCGGATCTGGCTGTGTCTACTCACCCACGGGAGACGGGCAGGCAGGGCGCAGTGCGATTTTGGCTGTGTCCACTCTCCCACGGGAGACGGGCAGGCAGGGTGCAGTGCGTATCTGGCTGTGTCCACTCGCCCATGGGAGACGGGCAGGCATGGCGCAGTGTGGATCTGGCTGTGTACACTCACCCACGGGAGACGGGCAGGCAGGGCGCAGTGCGGATCTGGCTTTGTCCACTCACACACGGGAGACGGGCAGGCACGGCGCAGTGCGGATCCGGCTGTGTCCACTCACCCACGGGAGATGGGCAGAGACGGTGCTGTGTGGATCTGGCTATGTCCACTGACCCACGGCAGGCGGTCAGGCAGGGCGTAGTGCGGATCTAGCTGTGTCCACTCACCCACGGCAGACGGGAAGGCAGGGCGCAGTGTGGATCTGGCTGTGTCCTCTCACCCACGGCAGACGGTCAGGCAGGGCGCAGTGCGGATCTGGCTGTGTCCACTCACCCACAGCAGACGGGCAGGCAGGGCGCAGTGCGGATATGGCTGTGTCCACTCGCCCACGGGAGACGGGCAGGCAGGGCGCAGTGCGGATCTGGCTGTGTCTACTCACCCACGGCAGGCGGTCAGGCAGGGCGCAGTGCGGATCTGGCTGTGTCCACTCACCCACGGCTGACGGTCAGGCAGGGCGCAGTGCGGATCTGGCTGTGTCCACTCACCCACGGCAGGCGGTCAGGCAGGGCGCAGTGTGGATCCGGCTGTGTCCACGCACCCACAGCAGGCGGTCAGCCAGGGCGCAGTGCGGATCTGGCTATGTCCACTCACCCACGGCAGGTGGTCAGGCAGGGCGTAGTGCGGATCTGGCTGTGTCCACTCACCCACGGCAGACGGGCAGGCAGGGCGCAGTGTGGATCTGGCTGTGTCCACTCACCCACGGCAGACGGTCAAGCAGGGCGCAGTGCGGATCTGGCTGTGTCCACTCACCCACGGCAGACGGGTAGGCAGGGCGCAGTGCGGATCTGGCTGTGTCCACTCGCCCACTGGAGACGGGCAGGCAGGGCGCAGTGTGGATCTGGCTGTGTCCACTCACCCACGGCAGGCGTCAGGCAGGGCGCAGTGCAGATCTGGCTGTGTCCACTCACCCACGGCAGACGGTCAGGCAGGGCGCAGTGCGGATCTGGCTGTGTCTACTCACCCACGGCAGGCGGTCAGGCAGGGCGCAGTGCGGATCTGGCTGTGTCCACTCACCCACGGCAGGCGGTCAGGCAGGGCGTAGTGCGGATCTGGCTGTGTCCACTCACCCACGGCAGACGGGCAGGCAGGGCACAGTGTGGATCTGGCTGTGTCCACTCACCCACGGCAGACGGTCAGGCAGGGCGCAGTGCGGATCTGGCTGTGTCCACTCACCCACGGCAGACGGGTAGGCAGGGCGCAGTGCGGATCTGGCTGTGTCCTCTCGCCCACAGGAGACGGGCAGGCAGGGCGCAGTGCGGATCTGGCTGTGTCCACTCACCCACGGCAGGCGGTCAGGCAGGGCGCAGTGCGGATCTGGCTGTGTCCACTCACCCACGGCAGACGGTCAGGCAGGGCACAGTGCGGATCTGGCTGTGTCCACTCACCCACGGCAGGCGGTCAGGCAGGGCGCAGTGCGGATCTGGCTGTGTCCACGCACCCACAGCAGGCGGTCAGCCAGGGCGCAGTGCGGATCTGGCTGTGTCCACTCACCCACGGCAGACGGTCAGGCAGGGCGCAGTACGCATCTGGCTGTGTCCACTCACCCACGGCAGACGGGCAGGCAGGGCGCAGTGCGGATCTGGCTGTGTCCACTCGCCCACGGCAGACGGGCAGGCAAGGCACAGTGCGGATCTGGCTGTGTCCACTCACCCACGGCAGACGGGCAGGCAGGGCACAGTACGGATCTGGCTGTGTCCACTCACCCACGGCAGGCGGTCAGGCAGGGTGCAGTGCGGATCTGGCTGTGTCCACTCACCCACAGGAGACGGGCAGGCAGGGCGCAGTGCGGATCCGGCTGTGTCCACTCACCCACGGGAGATGGGCAGAGACGGTGCTGTGTGGATCTGGCTATGTCCACTGACCCACGGCAGACGGGCAGGCAGGGCACAGTACGGATCTGGCTGTGTCCACTCACCCACGGCAGGCGGTCAGGCAGGGCGCAGTGCGGATCTGGCCGTGTCCACTCACACACGGCAGGCGGTCAGGCAGGGCTTACTGCGGATCTGGCTGTGTACACTCGCCCACGGCAGACGGGCAGGCAGGGCGCAGTGCGGATCTGGATGTGTCCACTCCCCCACGGCAGATGGTCAGGCACGCGCAGTGCGGATCTGGCTGTGTCCACTCACCCACGGCAGACGGGCAGGCAGGGAGCAGTGCGGTTCTGGCTGTGTCCACTTGCCCACGGGAGACGGGCAGGCAGGGCGCAGTGCGAATCTGGCTGTGTCCACTCACCCACGGGAGACGGGCAGGCAGGGCGCAGTGCGGATCCTGCTGTGTCCACTCACCCACGGGAGACGGGCAGACAGGGCGCAGTGCGGATCTGGCTGTGTCCCCTCACCCACGGGAGACGGGCAGGCAAGGCGCAGTGTGGATCTGGCTGTGTCCACACACCCACGGGAGATGGGCAGAGAGGGTGCTGTGTGGATATGGCTATGTCCACTGACCCACGGCAGACGGTCAGGCAGGGCGTAGTGCGGATCTGGCTGTGTCCACTCACCATTTCAGACGGTCAGAAAGGGTGCAGTGCGGATCTGGTTGTGTCCACTCACCCACGGGAGACGGGCAGGCAGGGTGCAGTGCGGATCTGGCTGTGTCCACTCACCCACGGGAGACGGGCAGGCACGGCACAGTGCGGAACTGGCTTTGTCCACTCACCCACGGCAGACGGTCAGACAAAGTGCAGTGCGGATCTGGCTGTGTCCACTCACCCACGGGAGACGGGCAGGCAGGGCGCAGTGTGGATCTGGCTGTGTCCACTCACCCACGGGAGACGGGCAGGCAGGACGCAGTGCGGATCTGGCTGTGTCCACTCGCCCACGGCAGACGGGCAGGCAAGGCGCAGTGCGGATCTGGCTGTGTCCAATCACCCACGGGAGACGGGCAGGCAAGGCTCAGTGCGGATCTGGCTGTGTCCACTCATTCACTGGAGACGGGCAGGCAGGGCGCAGTGCGGATCTGGCTGTGTCCACTCACAGACGGCAGGCGGTCAGGCAGGGCGCAGTGCGGATCTGGCTGTGTCCACTCGCCCACGGGAGACGGGCAGGCAGGGCGCAGTGCATATCTGGCTGTGTCCACTCACACACGGCAGGCGGTCAGGCAGGGCGCAGTGCGGATCTGGCTGTGTCCACTCACCCACGGCAGACGGGCAGGCAGGGCGCAGTGCGGATCTGGCTGTGTCCACTCGCCCACGGGAGAAGGGCAGGCAGGGCGCAGTGCGGATCTGGCTGTGTCCACTCACCCACGGGAGGCAGGCAGGCAGGGCGCAGTGCGGATCTGGCTGTGTCCACTCACTGATGGGGGACGGGCAGGCAAGGCGCAGTGCGGATCTGGCTGTGTCCACTCACCCACGGGGGACGGGCAGGCAGGGCGCAGTGCGGATCTGGCTGTGTCCACTCCCCCACGGCAGATGGTCAGGCAGGGCGCAGTGCGGATCTGGCTGTGTCCAGTCACCCACGGCAGACGGGCAGGCAGGGAGCAGTGCGGATCTGGCTGTGTCCACTTGCCCACGGGAGACGGGCAGGCAGGGCGCACTGCGGATCTGGCTGTGTCCACTCACCCACGGGAGACGGGCAGGCAGGGCGCAGTGCGGATCCTGCTGTGTCCACTCACCCACGGAATACGGGCAGACAGGGCGCAGTGTGGATCTGGCTGTGTCCCCTCACCCACGGGAGACGGGCAGGCAAGGCGCAGTGTGTATCTGGCTGTGTCCACACACCCACGGGAGACGGGCAGAGAGGGTGCTGTGTGGATATGGCTATGTCCACTGACCCACGGCAGACGATCAGGCAGGGCGTAGTGCGGATCTGGCTGTGTCCACTCACCCACGGGAGACGGGCAGGCAGGGCGCAGTGCGGATCTGGCTGTGTCCACTCACCCACGGGAGACGGGCAGGCAGGACGCAGTGCGGATCTGGCTGTGTCCACTCGCCCACGGCAGACGGGCAGGCAAGGCGCAGTGCGGATCTGGCTGTGTCCACTCACCCACGGGAGACGGGCAGGCAAGGCTCAGTGCGGAACTGGCTGTGTCCACTCATTCACTGGAGACGGGCAGGCAGGGCGCAGTGCGGATCTGGCTGTGTCCACTCACAGACGGCAGGCGGTCAGGCAGGGCGCAGTGCGGATCTGGCTGTGTCCACTCGCCTACGGGAGACGGGCAGGTAGGGCGCAGTGCATATCTGGCTGTGTCCACTCACCCACGGCAGGCGGTCAGGCAGGGCGCAGTGCGGATCTGGCTGTGTCCACTCACCCACGGCAGACGGGCAGGCAGGGCGCAGTGCGGATCTGGCTGTGTCCACTCGCCCACGGGAGAAGGGCAGGCAGGGCGCAGTGCGGATCTGGCTGTGTCCACTCACCCACGGGAGACAGGCAGGCAGGGCGCAGTGCGGATCTGGCTGTGTCCACTCACTGACGGGGGACGGGCAGGCAAGGCGCAGTGCGGATCTGGCTGTGTCCACTCACCCACGGGGGACGGGCAGGCAGGGCGCAGTGCGGATCTGGCTGTGTCCACTCACCCACGGGAGACGGGCAGGCAGGGCGCAGTGCGGATCTGGCCGTGTCCCCTCACCCATGGGAGACGGGCAGGCAAGGCTCAGTGTGGATCTGGCTGTGTCCACACACCCACGGGAGACGGGCAGAGAGGGTGCTGTGTGGATATGGCTATGTCCACTGACCCACGGCAGACGGTCAGGCAGGGCGCAGTGCGGATCTGGCTGTGTCCACTGACCCACGGCAGACGGTCAGGCAGGGCGCAGTGCGGATCTGGCTGTGTCCACTCACCCACGGCAGACGGGTAGGCAGGGCGCAGTGCGGATCTGGCTGTGTCCTCTCGCCCACAGGAGACGGGCAGGCAGGGCGCAGTGCGGATCTGGCTGTGTCCACTCACCCACGGCAGGCGGTCAGGCAGGGCGCAGTGCGGATCTGGCTGTGTCCACTCACCCACGGCAGACGGTCAGGCAGGGCACAGTGCGGATCTGGCTGTGTCCACTCACCCACGGCAGGCGGTCAGGAAGGGCGCAGTGCGGATCTGGCTGTGTCCACGCACCCACAGCAGGCGGTCAGCCAGGGCGCAGTGCGGATCTGGCTGTGTCCACTCACCCACGGCAGACGGTCAGGCAGGGCGCAGTACGGATTTGGCTGTGTCCACTCACCCACGGCAGACGGGCAGGCAGGGCGCAGTGCGGATCTGGCTGTGTCCACTCGCCCACGGCAGACGGGCAGGCAAGGCGCAGTGCGGATCTGGCTGTGTCCACTCACCCACGGCAGACGGGCAGGCAGGGCACAGTACGGATCTGGCTGTGTCCACTCACCCACGGCAGGCGGTCAGGCAGGGTGCAGTGCGGATCTGGCTGTGTCCACTCACCCACGGGAGACTGGCAGGCAGGGCGCAGTGCGGATCCGGCTGTGTCCACTCACCCACAGGAGATGGGCAGAGACGGTGCTGTGTGGATCTGGCTATGTCCACTGACCCACGGCAGACGGGCAGGCAGGGCACAGTACGGATCTGGCTGTGTCCACTCACCCACGGCAGGCGGTCAGGCAGGGCGCAGTGCGGATCTGGCCGTGTCCACTCACACACGGCAGGCGGTCAGGCAGGGCGTAGTGCGGATCTGGCTGTGTCCACTCGCCCACGGCAGACGGGCAGGCAGGGCGCAGTGCGGATCTGGCTGTGTCCACTCCCCCACGGCAGATGGTCAGGCAGGGCGCAGTGCGGATCTGGCTGTGTCCACTCACCCACGGCAGACGGGCAGGCAGGGAGCAGTGCGGTTCTGGCTGTGTCCACTTGCCCACGGGAGACGGGCAGGCAGGGCGCAGTGCGAATCTGGCTGTGTCCACTCACCCACGGGAGACGGGCAGGCAGGGCGCAGTGCGGATCCTGCTTTGTCCACTCACCCACGGGAGACGGGCAGACAGGGCGCAGTGCGGATCTGGCTGTGTCCCCTCACCCACGGGAGACGGGCAGGCAAGGCGCAGTGTGGATCTGGCTGTGTCCACACACCCACGGGAGACGGGCAGAGAGGGTGCTGTGTGGATATGGCTATGTCCACTGACCCACGGCAGACGGTCAGGCAGGGCGTAGTGCGGATCTGCCTGTGTCCACTCACCATTTCAGACGGTCAGAAAGGGTGCAGTGCGGATCTGGTTGTGTCCACTCACCCACGGGAGACGGGCAGGCAGGGTGCAGTGCGGATCTGGCTGTGTCCACTCACCCACGGGAGACGGGCAGGCACGGCACAGTGCGGAACTGGCTTTGTCCACTCACCCACGGCAGACGGTCAGACAAAGTGCAGTGCGGATCTGGCTGTGTCCACTCACCCACGGGAGACGGGCAGGCAGGGCGCAGTGTGGATCTGGCTGTGTCCACTCACCCACGGGAGACGGGCAGGCAGGACGCAGTGCGGATCTGGCTGTGTCCACTCGCCCACGGCAGACGGGCAGGCAAGGCGCAGTGCGGATCTGGCTGTGTCCAATCACCCACGGGAGACGGGCAGGCAAGGCTCAGTGCGGATCTGGCTGTGTCCACTCATTCACTGGAGACGGGCAGGCAGGGCGCAGTGCGGATCTGGCTGTGTCTACTCACCCACGGGAGACGGGCAGGCAGGGCGCAGTGCGATTTTGGCTGTGTCCACTCTCCCACGGGAGACGGGCAGGCAGGGTGCAGTGCGCATCTGGCTGTGTCCACTCGCCCATGGGAGACGGGCAGGCATGGCGCAGTGTGGATCTGGCTGTGTACACTCACCCACGGGAGACGGGCAGGCAGGGCGCAGTGCGGATCTGGCTTTGTCCACTCACACACGGGAGACGGGCAGGCACGGCGCAGTGCGGATCCGGCTGTGTCCACTCACCCACGGGAGATGGGCAGAGACGGTGCTGTGTGGATCTGGCTATGTCCACTGACCCACGGCAGGCGGTCAGGCAGGGCGTAGTGCGGATCTAGCTGTGTCCACTCACCCACGGCAGACGGGAAGGCAGGGCGCAGTGTGGATCTGGCTGTGTCCTCTCACCCACGGCAGACGGTCAGGCAGGGCGCAGTGCGGATCTGGCTGTGTCCACTCACCCACAGCAGACGGGCAGGCAGGGCGCAGTGCGGATATGGCTGTGTCCACTCGCCCACGGGAGACGGGCAGGCAGGGCGCAGTGCGGATCTGGCTGTGTCTACTCACCCACGGCAGGCGGTCAGGCAGGGCGCAGTGCGGATCTGGCTGTGTCCACTCACCCACGGCTGACGGTCAGGCAGGGCGCAGTGCGGATCTGGCTGTGTCCACTCACCCACGGCAGGCGGTCAGGCAGGGCGCAGTGTGGATCCGGCTGTGTCCACGCACCCACAGCAGGCGGTCAGCCAGGGCGCAGTGCGGATCTGGCTATGTCCACTCACCCACGGCAGGTGGTCAGGCAGGGCGTAGTGCGGATCTGGCTGTGTCCACTCACCCACGGCAGACGGGCAGGCAGGGCGCAGTGTGGATCTGGCTGTGTCCACTCACCCACGGCAGACGGTCAAGCAGGGCGCAGTGCGGATCTGGCTGTGTCCACTCACCCACGGCAGACGGGTAGGCAGGGCGCAGTGCGGATCTGGCTGTGTCCACTCGCCCACTGGAGACGGGCAGGCAGGGCGCAGTGTGGATCTGGCTGTGTCCACTCACCCACGGCAGGCGTCAGGCAGGGCGCAGTGCAGATCTGGCTGTGTCCACTCACCCACGGCAGACGGTCAGGCAGGGCGCAGTGCGGATCTGGCTGTGTCTACTCACCCACGGCAGGCGGTCAGGCAGGGCGCAGTGCGGATCTGGCTGTGTCCACTCACCCACGGCAGGCGGTCAGGCAGGGCGTAGTGCGGATCTGGCTGTGTCCACTCACCCACGGCAGACGGGCAGGCAGGGCACAGTGTGGATCTGGCTGTGTCCACTCACCCACGGCAGACGGTCAGGCAGGGCGCAGTGCGGATCTGGCTGTGTCCACTCACCCACGGCAGACGGGTAGGCAGGGCGCAGTGCGGATCTGGCTGTGTCCTCTCGCCCACAGGAGACGGGCAGGCAGGGCGCAGTGCGGATCTGGCTGTGTCCACTCACCCACGGCAGGCGGTCAGGCAGGGCGCAGTGCGGATCTGGCTGTGTCCACTCACCCACGGCAGACGGTCAGGCAGGGCACAGTGCGGATCTGGCTGTGTCCACTCACCCACGGCAGGCGGTCAGGCAGGGCGCAGTGCGGATCTGGCTGTGTCCACGCACCCACAGCAGGCGGTCAGCCAGGGCGCAGTGCGGATCTGGCTGTGTCCACTCACCCACGGCAGACGGTCAGGCAGGGCGCAGTACGCATCTGGCTGTGTCCACTCACCCACGGCAGACGGGCAGGCAGGGCGCAGTGCGGATCTGGCTGTGTCCACTCGCCCACGGCAGACAGGCAGGCAAGGCGCAGTGCGGATCTGGCTGTGTCCACTCACCCACGGCAGACGGGCAGGCAGGGCACAGTGCGGATCTGGCTGTGTCCACTCACCCACAGGAGACGGGCAGGCAGGGCGCAGTGCGGATCCGGCTGTGTCCACTCACCCACGGGAGATGGGCAGAGACGGTGCTGTGTGGATCTGGCTATGTCCACTGACCCACGGCAGACGGGCAGGCAGGGCACAGTACGGATCTGGCTGTGTCCACTCACCCACGGCAGGCGGTCAGGCAGGGCGCAGTGCGGATCTGGCCGTGTCCACTCACACACGGCAGGCGGTCAGGCAGGGCGTAGTGCGGATCTGGCTGTGTCCACTCGCCCACGGCAGACGGGCAGGCAGGGCGCAGTGCGGATCTGGCTGTGTCCACTCCCCCACGGCAGATGGTCAGGCAGGGCGCAGTGCGGATCTGGCTGTGTCCACTCACCCACGGCAGACGGGCAGGCAGGGAGCAGTGCGGTTCTGGCTGTGTCCACTTGCCCACGGGAGACGGGCAGGCAGGGCGCAGTGCGAATCTGGCTGTGTCCACTCACCCACGGGAGACGGGCAGGCAGGGCGCAGTGCGGATCCTGCTGTGTCCACTCACCCACGGGAGACGGGCAGACAGGGCGCAGTGCGGATCTGGCTGTGTCCCCTCACCCACGGGAGACGGGCAGGCAAGGCGCAGTGTGGATCTGGCTGTGTCCACACACCCACGGGAGACGGGCAGAGAGGGTGCTGTGTGGATATGGCTATGTCCACTGACCCACGGCAGACGGTCAGGCAGGGCGTAGTGCGGATCTGGCTGTGTCCACTCACCATTTCAGACGGTCAGAAAGGGTGCAGTGCGGATCTGGTTGTGTCCACTCACCCACGGGAGACGGGCAGGCAGGGTGCAGTGCGGATCTGGCTGTGTCCACTCACCCACGGGAGACGGGCAGGCACGGCACAGTGCGGAACTGGCTTTGTCCACTCACCCACGGCAGACGGTCAGACAAAGTGCAGTGCGGATCTGGCTGTGTCCACTCACCCACGGGAGACGGGCAGGCAGGGCGCAGTGTGGATCTGGCTGTGTCCACTCACCCACGGGAGACGGGCAGGCAGGACGCAGTGCGGATCTGGCTGTGTCCACTCGCCCACGGCAGACGGGCAGGCAAGGCGCAGTGCGGATCTGGCTGTGTCCAATCACCCACGGGAGACGGGCAGGCAAGGCTCAGTGCGGATCTGGCTGTGTCCACTCATTCACTGGAGACGGGCAGGCAGGGCGCAGTGCGGATCTGGCTGTGTCCACTCACAGACGGCAGGCGGTCAGGCAGGGCGCAGTGCGGATCTGGCTGTGTCCACTCGCCCACGGGAGACGGGCAGGCAGGGCGCAGTGCATATCTGGCTGTGTCCACTCACACACGGCAGGCGGTCAGGCAGGGCGCAGTGCGGATCTGGCTGTGTCCACTCACCCACGGCAGACGGGCAGGCAGGGCGCAGTGCGGATCTGGCTGTGTCCACTCGCCCACGGGAGAAGGGCAGGCAGGGCGCAGTGCGGATCTGGCTGTGTCCACTCACCCACGGGAGGCAGGCAGGCAGGGCGCAGTGCGGATCTGGCTGTGTCCACTCACTGATGGGGGACGGGCAGGCAAGGCGCAGTGCGGATCTGGCTGTGTCCACTCACCCACGGGGGACGGGCAGGCAGGGCGCAGTGCGGATCTGGCTGTGTCCACTCCCCCACGGCAGATGGTCAGGCAGGGCGCAGTGCGGATCTGGCTGTGTCCAGTCACCCACGGCAGACGGGCAGGCAGGGAGCAGTGCGGATCTGGCTGTGTCCACTTGCCCACGGGAGACGGGCAGGCAGGGCGCACTGCGGATCTGGCTGTGTCCACTCACCCACGGGAGACGGGCAGGCAGGGCGCAGTGCGGATCCTGCTGTGTCCACTCACCCACGGAATACGGGCAGACAGGGCGCAGTGTGGATCTGGCTGTGTCCCCTCACCCACGGGAGACGGGCAGGCAAGGCGCAGTGTGTATCTGGCTGTGTCCACACACCCACGGGAGACGGGCAGAGAGGGTGCTGTGTGGATATGGCTATGTCCACTGACCCACGGCAGACGATCAGGCAGGGCGTAGTGCGGATCTGGCTGTGTCCACTCACCCACGGGAGACGGGCAGGCAGGGCGCAGTGCGGATCTGGCTGTGTCCACTCACCCACGGGAGACGGGCAGGCAGGACGCAGTGCGGATCTGGCTGTGTCCACTCGCCCACGGCAGACGGGCAGGCAAGGCGCAGTGCGGATCTGGCTGTGTCCACTCACCCACGGGAGACGGGCAGGCAAGGCTCAGTGCGGAACTGGCTGTGTCCACTCATTCACTGGAGACGGGCAGGCAGGGCGCAGTGCGGATCTGGCTGTGTCCACTCACAGACGGCAGGCGGTCAGGCAGGGCGCAGTGCGGATCTGGCTGTGTCCACTCGCCTACGGGAGACGGGCAGGTAGGGCGCAGTGCATATCTGGCTGTGTCCACTCACCCACGGCAGGCGGTCAGGCAGGGCGCAGTGCGGATCTGGCTGTGTCCACTCACCCACGGCAGACGGGCAGGCAGGGCGCAGTGCGGATCTGGCTGTGTCCACTCGCCCACGGGAGAAGGGCAGGCAGGTCGCAGTGCGGATCTGGCTGTGTCCACTCACCCACGGGAGACAGGCAGGCAGGGCGCAGTGCGGATCTGGCTGTGTCCACTCACTGACGGGGGACGGGCAGGCAAGGCGCAGTGCGGATCTGGCTGTGTCCACTCACCCACGGGGGACGGGCAGGCAGGGCGCAGTGCGGATCTGGCTGTGTCCACTCACCCACGGGAGACGGGCAGGCAGGGCGCAGTGCGGATCTGGCCGTGTCCCCTCACCCATGGGAGACGGGCAGGCAAGGCTCAGTGTGGATCTGGCTGTTTCCACACACCCACGGGAGACGGGCAGAGAGGGTGCTGTGTGGATATGGCTATGTCCTCTGACCCACGGCAGACGGTCAGGCAGGGCGCAGTGCGGATCTGGCTGTGTCCACTGACCCACGGCAGACGGTCAGGCAGGGCGCAGTGCGGATCTGGCTGTGTCCACTCACCCACGGGAGATGGGCAGGCAGGGCGCAGTGCGGATCTGGCTGTGTCCACTCGCCCACGGGAGACGGGCAGGCAGAGCGCAGTGCGGATCTGGCTGTGTCCACTTGCCCAAGGGAGACGGGCAGGCAGGGCGCAGTGCGGATCTGGCTGTGTCCACTCACTCACGGCAGGCGGTCAGGCAGGGCGCAGTGCGGATCTGGCTGTGTCCACTCACCCACGGCAGACGGTCAGGCAGGGCGCAGTGCGGATCTGGCTGTGTCCACTCACCCACGGCAGGCGGTCAGGCAGGGCTTAGTGCGGATCTGGCTGTGTCCACTCACCCACGGCAGACGGGCAGGCAGGGCGCAGTGTGGATCTGGCTGTGTCCACTCACCCACGGCAGACGGTCAGGCAGGGCGCAGTGCGGATCTGGCCGTGTACACTCACCCACGGCAGACGGTCAGGCAGGGCGCAGTGCGGATCTGGCTGTGTCCACTCGCCCACGGGAGACGGGCAGGCAGAGCGCAGTGCGGATCTGGCTGTGTCCACTCGCACACGGCAGGCGGTCAGGCAGGGCGCAGTGCGGATCTGGCAGTGTCCACTCGCCCACGGCAGACGGTCAGGCAGGGTGCAGTGCGGATCTGGCTGTGTCCACTCACCCACGGCAGGCGGTCAGGAAGGGCGTAGTGCGGATCTGGCTGTGTCCACTCACCCACGGCAGACGGTCAGGAAGGGCGTTGTGCGGATCTGGCTGTGTCCACTCACCCACGGCAGACGGGAAGGCAGGGCGCAGTGCGGATCTGGCTGTGTCCAATCACCCATGGCAGACGGTCAGGCAGGGCGCAGTACGGATCTGGCTGTGTCCACTCACCCACGGCAGACGGGCAGGCAGGGCGCAGTGCGGATCTGGCTGAGTCCACTCACCACGGCAGACGGTCAGGCAGGGCGCAGTACGGATCTGGCTGTGTCCACTCACCCACGGCAGACGGGCAGGCAGAGCGCAGTGTGGATCTGGCTGTGTCCACTCACACATGGCAGACGGTCAGGCAGGGCGCAGTGCGGATCTGGCTGTGTCCACTCACCCACGGCAGACGGGCAGGCAGGGCGCAGTGCGGATCTGGCTGTGTCCACTCGCCCACGGGAGACGGGCAGGCAGGGCGCAGTGCGGATCTGGCTGTGTCCACTCACCCACGGCAGGCTGTCAGGCAGGGCGCAGTGCGGATCTGGCTGTGTCCACTCGCCCACGGCAGACGGTCAGGCAGGGCGCAGTGCGGATCTGGCTGTGTCCACTCACCCACGGCAGGCGGTCAGGCAGGGCGCAGTGTGGATCTGGTTGTGTCCACGCACCCACAGCAGGCGGTCAGCCAGGGCGCAGTGCGGATCTGGCTGTGTCGACTCACCCACGGCAGGCGGTCAGGCAGATCGCAGTGCGGATATGGCTGTGTCCACTCACCCACGGCAGATGGTCAGGCAGGGCGCAGTGCGGATCTGGCTGTGTCCACTCACCCACGGGAGACGGGCAGGCAGGGCGCAGTGCGGATCTGGATGTGTCCATTCACCCACGGGAGACGGCAGGCAAGGCGCAGTGCGGATCTGGCTGTGTCCACTCACCCACGGGAGACGGGCAGGCAGGGCGCAGTGCGGATCTGGCTGTGTACACTCACCCACGGCAGACGGTCAGGCAGGGCGCAGTGCGGATCTGGCTGTGTACACTCGCCCACGGGAGACGGGCAGGCAGGGCGCAGTGCGGATCTGGCTGTGTCCACTCGCACACGGCAGGCGGTCAGGCAGGGCGCAGTGCGGATCTGGCAGTGTCCACTCGGCCACGGGAGACGGGCAGGCAGGGCGCAGTGCGGATCTGGCTGTGTCCACTCACCCACAACAGACGGGCAGGCAGGGCGCAGTGTGGATCTGGCTGTGTCCACTCACCAAAGGGAGACGGGCAGACAGGGCGCAGTGCGGATATGGCTGTGTCCACTCGCCCACGGGAGACGGGCAGGCAGGGCGCAGTGCGGATCTGGCTGTGTCCACTCACCCACGGGAGACGGGCAGGCAGGGCGCAGTGCGGATCTGGCTGTGTCCACTTGCCCAAGGGAGACGGGCAGGCAGGGCGCAGTGCGGATCTGGCTGTGTCCACTCACTCACGGCAGGCGTTCAGGCAGGGCGCAGTGCGGATCTGGCTGTGTCCACTCACCCACGGCAGACGGTCAGGCAGGGCGCAGTGCGGATCTGGCTGTGTCCACTCACCCACCGCAGGCGGTCAGGCAGGGCGTAGTGCGGATCTGGCTGTGTCCACTCACCCACGGCAGACGGGCAGGCAGGGCGCAGTGTGGATCTGGCTGTGTCCACTCACCCACGGCACACGGTCAGGCAGGGCGCAGTGCGGATCTGGCGGTGTACACTCACCCACGGCAGACGGTCAGGCAGGGCGCAGTGCGGATCTGGCTGTGTCCACTCACCTTCGGGAGACGGGCAGAGACGGTGCTGTGTGGATCTGGCTGTGTCCACTCACCCACGGCAGATGGTCAGGCAGGGCGCAGTGCGGATCTGGCTTTGTCCACTCACCCACGGGAGACGGCAGGCAAGGCGCAGTGCGGATCTGGCTGTGTCCACTCACCCACGGGAGACGGGCAGAGACGGTGCTGTGTGGATCTGGCTATGTCCACGGACCCACGGCAGACAGGCAGGCAGGGCGCAGTACGGATCTGGCTGTGTCCACTCACCCACAGCAGACGGGCAGGCAGGGTGCAGTGCGGATCTGGTTGTGTCCACTCGCCCACGGGACACGGGCAGGCAGGGCGCAGTGCGGATCTTTCTGTGTCCACTCACCCACGGCAGGCGGTCAGGCAGGGCGCAGTGCGGATCTGGCTGTGTCCACTCACCCACGGCAGACGGTCAGGCAGGGCGCAGTGCGGATCTGGCTGTGTCCACTCACCCACGGCAGGCGGTCAGGCAGGGCGCAGTGCGGATCTGGCTGTGTCCACGCACCCACAGCAGGCGGTCAGCCAGGGCGCAGTGCGGATATGGCTGTGTCCACTCACCCACGGCAGACGGTCAGGCAGGGCGCAGTGCGTATCTGGCTGTGTCCACTCCCCCACGGGAGACGGGCAGGCAGAACGCAGTGCGGATCTGGCTCTGTCCACTCACCAACGGGAGACGGCAGGCAAGGCGCAGTGCGGATCTGGCTGTGTCCACTCACCCACTGTAGACGGGCAGAGACGGTGCTGTGTGGATCTGGCTATGTCCACTGACCCACGGCAGGCGGTCAGCCAGGGCGCAGTGTGGATCTGGCTGTGTCCACTGACCCACGGCAGACGGGCAGGCAGGGCGCAGTGCGGATCTGGCTGTGTCCACGCACCCACGGCAGGCGGTCAGGCAGGGCGCAGTGCGGATCTGGTTGTGTCCACTCACCCACGGCAGACGGGCAGGCAGGGCGCAGTGTGGATCTGGCTGTGTCCACTCACCAAAGGGAGACGGGCAGACAGGGCGCAGTGCGGATATGGCTGTGTCCACTCGCCCACTGGAGACGGGAAGGCAGGGCGCAGTGCGGATCTGGCTGTGTCCACTCACCCACGGGAGACGGGCAGGCAGGGCGCAGTGCGGATCTGCCTGTGTCCACTTGCCCACGGGAGACGGGCAGGCAGGGCGCAGTGCGGATCTGGCTGTGTCCCCTCACTCACGGCAGGCGGTCAGGCAGGGCGCAGTGCGGATCTGGCTGTGTCCACTCACCCACGGCAGACGGTCAGGCAGGGCGCAGTGCGGATCTGGCTGTGTCCACTCACCCACGGCAGGCGGTCAGGCAGGGCGCAGTGCGGATCTGGCTGTGTCCACGCTCACACAGCAGGCGGTTAGCCAGGGCGCAGTGCGTATCTGGCTGTGTCCACTCACCCACGGCAGGCGGTCAGGCAGAACGCAGTGCGGATATGGCTGTGTCCACTCACCCACGGCAGATTTTCAGGCAGGGCGCAGTGCGGATCTGGCTGTGTCCACTCACCCACGGGAGACGGGCAGGCAGGGCGCAGTGCGGATCTGGCTGTGTCCACTCACACACGGGAGACGGCAGGCAAGGCGCAGTGCGGATCTGGCTGTGTCCACTCACCCACGGGAGACGAGCAGAGACGGTGCTGTGTGGATCTGGCTATGTCCACTGACTCACGGCAGACGGGCAGGCAGGGCGCAGTACGGATCTGGCTGTGTCCTCTCACCCACGGCAGACGGTCAGGCAGGGCGCAGTGTGGATCTGGCTGTGTCCACTCACCCACGGCAGACGGTCAGTCAGGGTGCAGTGCGGATCTGGCTGTGTCCACTCACCCACGGCAGACGGGCAGGCAGGGCGCAGTGCGGATCTGGCTGTGTCCACTCACCCACGGCAGACGGTCAGGCAGGGCGCAGTGCGGATCTGGCTGTGTCCACTCACCCACGGCAGACGGGCAGGCAGGGCGCAGTGTGGATCTGGCTGTGTCCAGTCACCCACGGGAGACGGGCAGAGAGGGTGCTGTGTGGATCTGGCTATGTACACTGACCCACGGCAGACGGGCAGGCAGGGCGCAGTGCGGATCTGGCTGTGTCAACTCACCCATGGCAGACAGTCAGGAAGGGCGCAGTCCGGATCTGTCTATGTCCACTCACCCACGGGAGACGGGCAGGCAGGGCGCAGTTGGGATCTGGCTGTGTCCACTCACCCACGGGAGACGGGCAGGCAATGCGCAGTGTGGATCTGGCTGTGTCCACTCACCCACGGGAGAAGGGCAGAGAGGGTGCTGTGTGGATCTGGCTATGTCCACTGACCCACGGCAGACGGACAGGCAGGGCGCAGTGCGGATCTGGCTGTGTCCACTCACCCACGACAGACGGGCAGGCAGGGCGCAGTGCGGATCTGGCTGTGTCCAATCCCCCACGGCAGACGGGCAGGCAGGGCGCAGTGAGGATCTGGCTGTGTCCACTCACCCACGGCAGACGGTCAGGCAGGGTGCAGTGCGGATCTGGCTGTGTCCACTCACCCACGGGAGCTGTGTAGGCAAGTTGCAGTGTGGATCTGGCTGTGTCCACTCACACAAGGGAGACGGGCAGAGAGGGTGCTGTGTGGAACTGGCTATGTCCACTGACACACGTAAGACGTGCAGGCAGGGCGCAGTGCGGATCTGGCTGTGTCCACTCACACACGTCAGACGGGCAGGCAGGGAGCAGTGCGGATCTGGCTGTGTCCAATCACCCACGGCAGACGGGCAGGCAGGGCGCAGTGCGGATCTGGCTGTGTCCACTCACCCACGACAGACGTTCAGGAAGGGCGCAGTGCGGATCTGGCTGTGTCCACTCACCCACGGCAGTCGGTCAGGCAGGGCGCAGTGCGGATCTGGCTGTGTCCACTCACCCACGGGAGACGGGTAGGCAAGGCGCCGTGTGGATCTGGCTGTGTCCACTAACCCACGGGAGACGGGCAGAGAGGGTGCTGTGTGGATCTGGCTATGTCCACTGACCCACGGCAGATGGGCAGGCAGGGCGCCGTGCGGATCTGGCTGTGTCCACTCACACACGGGAGACAAGCAGGCAGGGCGCAGTGCGGATCTGGCTGTGTCCACTCACCCATGGCAGACGGGCAGGCAGGTCGCAGTGTGGATCTGGCTGTGTCCACTCGCCCACGGGAGACGGGCATGCAGGGGGCAGTGCAGATCTGGCTGTGTCCACTCACCCACGGCAGGCAGTCAGGCAGGGCGCAGTGCGGATCTGGCTGTGTGCACTCACCCACGGGAGATGGGCAAGCAGGGCGCAGTGCGGATCTGGCTGTGTCCACTCACCCACGGGAGACGGGCAGGTAGGGTGCAGTGCGGATTTGGCTGTGTCCACTCACCCACGGGAGACGGGCAGGCAGGGCGCAGTGCGTATCTGGCTGTGTCCACTCGCCCACGAGAGACGGGCAGGCAGGGCGCAGTGCGGATCTGGCTGTATCCACTCACCCACGAGAGATGGGCAGAGACGGTGCTGTGTGGATCTGGCTATGACCACTGACCCACGGCAGACGGGCAGGCAGGGCGCAGTGCGGATCTGGCTGTGTCCACTCACCCACGGCAGGCGGTCAGGCAGGGCGCAGTGCGGATCTGGCTGTGTCCACTCACCCACAACAGACGGGCAGGCAGGGCGCAGTGTGGATCTGGCTGTGTCCACTCACCAAAGGGAGACGGGCAGACAGGGCGCAATGCGGATATGGCTGTGTCCACTCGCCCACGGGAGACGGGCAGGCAGGGCGCAGTGCGGATCTGGCTGTGTCCACTCACCCACGGGAGACGGGCAGGCAGGGCGCAGTGCGGATCTGGCTGTGTCCACTTGCCCAAGGGAGACGGGCAGGCAGGGCGCAGTGCGGATCTGGCTGTGTCCACTCACTCACGGCAGGCGGTCAGGCAGGGCGCAGTGCGGATCTGGCTGTGTCCACTCACCCACGGCAGACGTTCAGGCAGGGCGCAGTGCAGATCTGGCTGTGTCCACTCACCCACGGCAGGCGGTCAGGCAGGGCGTAGTGCGGATCTGGCTGTGTCCACTCACCCACGGCAGACGGGCAGGCAGGCCGCAGTGTGGATCTGGCTGTGTCCACTAACCCACGGCAGACGGTCAGGCAGGGCGCAGTGCGGATCTGGCTGTGTACACTCACCCACGACAGACGGTCAGGCAGGGCGCAGTGCGGATCTGGCTGTGTCCACTCGCCCACGGGAGACGGGCAGGCAGGGCGCAGTGCGGATCTGGCTGTGTCCACTCGCACACGGCAGGCGGTCAGGCAGGGCGCAGTGCGGATCTGGCAGTGTCCACTCGCCCACGGCAGACGGTCAGGCAGGGTGCAGTACGGATCTGGCTGTGTCCACTCACCCACGGCAGGCGGTCAGGAAGGGCGTAGTGCGGATCTGGCTGTGTCCACTCACCCACGGCAGACGGTCAGGAAGGGCGTTGTGCGGATCTGGCTGTGTCCACTCACCCACGGCAGACGGGAAGGTAGGGCGGAGTGCGGATCTGGCTGTGTCCAATCACCCACGGCAGACGGTCAGGCAGGGCGCAGTACGGATCTGGCTGTGTCCACTCACCCACGACAGACGGGCAGGCAGGGCGCAGTGCAGATCTGGCTGTGTCCACTCACCACGGCAGACGGTCAGGCAGGGCGCAGTACGGATCTGGCTGTGTCCACTCACCCACGGCAGACGGGCAGGCAGAGCGCAGTGTGGATCTGGCTGTGTCCACTCACACACGGCAGACGGTCAGGCAGGGCGCAGTGCGGATCTGGCTGTGTCCACTCACCCACGGCAGACGGGCAGGCAGGGCGCAGTGCGGATCTGGCTGTGTCCACTCGCCCACGGGAGACGGGCAGGCAGGGCGCAGTGCGGATCTGGCTGTGTCCACTCACCCACGGGAGACCAATAGGCAAGGCGCAGTGTGGATCTGGCTGTGTCCACTCACCCACGGGAGACGGGTAGGCAAGGCGCAGTGTGTATCTGGCTTTGTCCACTCACCCACGGGAGACGGGCAGAGAGGGTGCTGTGTGGATCTGGCTATGTCCATTGACCCACGGCAGACGGGCAGGCAGGGCGCAGTGTGGATCTGGCTGTGTCCACTCACCCACGGGAGACGGGCAGAGAGGGTGCTGTGTGGATTTGGCTATGTCCACTGACCTACGACAGACGGGCAGGCAGGGTGCAGTGCGGATCTGGCTGTGTCCAATCACCCACGGCGGACGGTCAGGCAGGGCGCAGTGCGGATCTGGCTGTGTCCACCCACCCACGGAAGACGGGTAGGAATGCGCAGTGTTGATCTGGCTGTGTCCACTCACCCACGGGAGACGGGCAGAGAGGGTGCTGTGTGGATCTGGCTATGTCCATTGACCCACGGCAGAGGGGCAGGCAGGTCGCAGTGTGCCTGTGTCTGGCTGTGTCCACTCACCCACGACAGACGGGCAGGCAAGGTGCAGTGCGGATCTGGCTGTGTCCACTCACCCACGGGAGACGGGCAGGCAAGGCGCAGTGTTGATCTGGCAGTGTCCACTCACCCACGGGATATGGGCAGAGAGGGTGCTGGGTGGATCTGGCTATGTCCACTGACCCACGGCAGACGGGCAGGCAGGGCGCAGTGTGGATCTGGCTGTGTCCACTCACCCACGGCAGACGGTCAGGCAGAGCCCAGTGCGGATCTGGCGGTGTCCACTCACCCACGGGAGACGGGCAGGCAGGGCGCAGTGCGGATCTGGCTATGTCCACTCTCCCACGGGAGACGGGCAGGCAGGGCGCAGTGCGGATCTGGCTGTGTCCACTCACACACGAGAGACAGGCAGGGAGGGCGCAGTGCGGATCTGGCTGTGTCCACTCACAAATGGGAGACTGGCAGGCAAGGCGCAGTGTGGATTTTGCTGTGTCCACTCACCCACGGGAGACGGGCACAGATGTTGCTGTGTGGATCTGGCTATGTCCACTGATCCACGGCAAACGGGCAGGGAGGGCGCAGTGCAGATCTCGCTGTGTCCACTCACCCACGGCAGACGGGCAGGCAGGTCGCAGTGCGGATCTGGCTGTGTCCACTCACCCACGGGAGACGGGCAGGCAAGGCGCAGTGTGGATCTGGCTGTGACCACTCACCCACGGGAGACGGGCAGAGAGGGTGCTGTGTGGATCCGACTATGTACACTGACCCACGGCAGACGGGCAGGCAGGGCGCAATGTGGATCTGGCTGTGTCCACTCACCCACGGCAGACGGTCAGGAAGGGCGCAGTGCGGATCTGGCAGTGTCCACTCACACACGGGAGACGAGCAGGCAGGGCGCAGTGCGGATATGGCTGTGTCCACTCACCCACGGCAGACGATTAGGCAGGGCGCAGTGCAGATCTGGCTGTGTCCACTCACCCACGGGAGACGGGCAGGCAAGGCGGAGTGTGGATTTGGCTGTGTCCACTCACCCACGGGAGACGGGCAGAGAGGGTGCTGTGTGGATCTGGCTATGTACACTGACCCACGGCAGACGGGCAGGCAGGGCGCAGTGCGGATCTGGCTGTGTCCAATCACCCACGGCAGTCGGGCAGAGAGGGTGCTGTGTGGATCTGGCTATGGGCACTGACCCACGGCAGAGAGGCAGGCAGGGCGCAGTGCGGATCTGGCTGTGTCCACTCACCCACGGCAGACGGTCAGGCAGGGCGCAGTGCGGATCTGGCGGTGTCCACTCACCCACGGGAGACGGGCAGGCAGGGCGCAGTGCGGATCTGGCTGTGTCCACTCTCCCACGGGATACGGGCAGGCAGGACGCAGTGCGGAACTGGCTGTGTCCACTCTCCCACGGCAGACGGGCAGGCAGGGCGCAGTGCGGATCTGGCTGTGTCCACTCTCCCACGGGAGACGGGCAGAGAGGGTGCTGTGTACATCTGGCTATGTACACTGACCCACGGCAGACGGACAGGCAGGGTGCAGTGAGCATCTGGCTGTGTCCGCTCTCCCACGGGAGACGGGCAGGCAGGGCGCAGTGCGGAACTGGCTGTGTCCACTCACACACGGCAGACGGGCAGGCAGGACGCAGTGCGGATCTGGCTGTGTCCACTCACCCTTGGGAGACGGGCAGGCAATGCGCAGTGTGGATCTGGCTGTGTCCCCTCACCCACGGCAGACGGTCAGGCAGGGCGCAGTGCGGATCTGGCTGTGTCCACTCACCCACGGGAGACCAATAGGCAAGGCGCAGTGTGGATCTGGCTGTGTCCACTCACCCACGGGAGACGGGTAGGCAAGGCGCAGTGTGTATCTGGCTTTGTCCACTCACCCACGGGAGACGGGCAGAGAGGGTGCTGTGTGGATCTGGCTATGTCCATTGACCCACGGCAGACGGGCAGGCAGGGCGCAGTGTGGATCTGGCTGTGTCCACTCACCCACGGGAGACGGGCAGAGAGGGTGCTGTGTGGATTTGGCTATGTCCACTGACCTACGACAGATGGGCAGGCAGGGTGCAGTGCGGATCTGGCTGTGTCCAATCACCCACGGAAGACGGGTAGGAATGCGCAGTGTTGATCTGGCTGTGTCCCCTCACCCACGGGAGACGGGCAGAGAGGGTGCTGTGTGGATCTGGCTATGTCCATTGACCCACGGCAGAGGGGCTGGCAGGTCGCAGTGTGCCTGTGTCTGGCTGTGTCCACTCACCCACGACAGACGGGCAGGCAGGGTGCAGTGCGGATCTGGCTGTGTCCACTCACCCACGGGAGACGGGCAGGCAAGGCGCAGTGTTGATCTGGCAGTGTCCACTCACCCATGGGAGAAGGGCAGAGAGGGTGCTGTGTGGATCTGGCTATGTCCACTGACCCACGGCAGACGGACAGGCAGGGCGCAGTGCGGATCTGGCTGTGTCCACTCACCCACGGCAGGCGGTCAGGCAGGGCGCAGTGCGGATCTGGCTGTGTCCACGCACCCACAGTAGGCGGTGAGCCAGGGCGCAGTGCGGATATGGCTGTGTCCACTCACCCACGGCAGACGGTCAGGCAGGGCGCAGTACGGATCTGGCTGTGTCCACTCACCCACGGCAGACGGGCAGGCAGAGCACAGTGTGGATCTGGCTGTGTCCACTCACCCACGGCAGGCGGTCAGGCAGGGCGCAGTGCGGATCTGGCTGTGTCCCCTCACCCACGGCAGACGGGCAGGCAGGGCGCAGTGCGGATCTGGCTGTGTCCACTCGCCCACGGGAGACGGGCAGGCAGGGCGCAGTGCTGATCTGGCTGTGTCCACTCTCCCACGGCAGGCGGTCAGGCAGGGCGCAGTGCGGATCTGGCTGTGTCGACTCACCCACGGCAGGCGGTCAGGCAGAACAGAGTGCGGATATGGCTGTGTCCACTCACCCACGGCAGACGGTCAGGCAGGGCGCAGTGCGGATCTGGCTGTGTCCACTCACCCACATGAGACGGGCAGGCAGGGCGCAGTGCGGATCTGGCTGTGTCCACTCACCCACGGGAGACGGCAGGCAAGGCACAGTGCGGATCTGTCTGTGTCCACTCACCCACGGGAGACGGGCAGAGACGGTGCTGTGTGGATCCGGCTATGTCCACTGACCCACGGCAGACGGGCAGGCAGGGCGCAGTACGAATCTGGCTGTGTCCACTCACCCACGGCAGACGGGCAGGCAGGGCGCAGTGCGGATCTGGCTGTCTGCACTCGCCCACGGGAGACGGGCAGGCAGGGCGCAGTGCGGATCTTTCTGTGTCCACTCACCCACGGCAGGCGGTCAGGCAGGGCGCAGTGCGGATCTGGCTGTGTCCACTCACCCACGGCAGACGGTCAGGCAAGGCGCAGTGCGGATCTGGCTGTGTCCACTCACCCACGGCAGGCGGTCAGGCAGGGCGTAGTGCGGATCTGGCTGTGTCCACTCACCCACGGCAGACGGGCAGGCAGGGCGCAGTGTGGATCTGGCTGTGTCCACTCACCCACAGCAGACGGTCAGGCAGGGCGCAGTGCGGATCTGGCTGTGTCCACTCGCCCACGGGAGACGGGCAGGCAGTGCGCAGTGCGGATCTGGCTGTGTCCACTCACCCACGGCAGGCGGTCAGGCAGGACGCAGTGCGGATCTGGCAGTGTCCACTCGCCCACGGCAGACGGTCAGGCAGGGTGCAGTGCGGATCTGGCTGTGTCCACTCACCCACGGCAGGCGGTCAGGAAGGGCGTAGTGCGGATCTGGCTGTGTCCACTCACCCACGGCAGATGGTCAGGATGGGCGTTGTGCGGATCTGGCTGTGTCCACTCACCCACGGCAGACGGGAAGGCAGGGCGCAGTGTGGATCTGGCTGTGTCCAATCACCCACGGCAGACGGTCAGGCAGGGCGCAGTGCGGATCTGGCTGTGTCCACTCACCCACGGCAGGCGGTCAGGCAGGGCGCAGTGCGGATCTGGCTGTGTCCACTCACCCACAACAGACGGGCAGGCAGGGCGCAGTGTGGATCTGGCTGTGTCCACTCACCAAAGTGAGACGGGCAGACAGGGCGCAGTGCGGATATGGCTGTGTCCACTCGCCCACGGGAGACGGGCAGGCAGGGCGCAGTGCGGATCTGGCTGTGTCCACTCACCCACGGGAGACGGGCAGGCAGAGCGCAGTGCGGATCTGGCTGTGTCCACTTGCCCAAGGGAGACGGGCAGGCAGGGCGCAGTGCGGATCTGGCTGTGTCCACTCACTCACGGCAGGCGGTCAGGCAGGGCGCAGTGCGGATCTGGCTGTGTCCACTCACCCACGGCAGACGGTCAGGCAGGGCGCAGTGCGGATCTGGCTGTGTCCACTCACCCACGGCAGGCGGTCAGGCAGGGCTTAGTGCGGATCTGGCTGTGTCCACTCACCCACGGCAGACGGGCAGGCAGGGCGCAGTGTGGATCTGGCTGTGTCCACTCACCCACGGCAGACGGTCAGGCAGGGCGCAGTGCGGATCTGGCCGTGTACACTCACCCACGGCAGACGGTCAGGCAGGGCGCAGTGCGGATCTGGCTGTGTCCACTCGCCCACGGGAGACGGGCAGGCAGAGCGCAGTGCGGATCTGGCTGTGTCCACTCGCACACGGCAGGCGGTCAGGCAGGGCGCAGTGCGGATCTGGCAGTGTCCACTCGCCCACGGCAGACGGTCAGGCAGGGTGCAGTGCGGATCTGGCTGTGTCCACTCACCCACGGCAGGCGGTCAGGAAGGGCGTAGTGCGGATCTGGCTGTGTCCACTCACCCACGGCAGACGGTCAGGAAGGGCGTTGTGCGGATCTGGCTGTGTCCACTCACCCACGGCAGACGGGAAGGCAGGGCGCAGTGCGGATCTGGCTGTGTCCAATCACCCATGGCAGACGGTCAGGCAGGGCGCAGTACGGATCTGGCTGTGTCCACTCACCCACGGCAGACGGGCAGGCAGGGCGCAGTGCGGATCTGGCTGAGTCCACTCACCACGGCAGACGGTCAGGCAGGGCGCAGTACGGATCTGGCTGTGTCCACTCACCCACGGCAGACGGGCAGGCAGAGCGCAGTGTGGATCTGGCTGTGTCCACTCACACATGGCAGACGGTCAGGCAGGGCGCAGTGCGGATCTGGCTGTGTCCACTCACCCACGGCAGACGGGCAGGCAGGGCGCAGTGCGGATCTGGCTGTGTCCACTCGCCCACGGGAGACGGGCAGGCAGGGCGCAGTGCGGATCTGGCTGTGTCCACTCACCCACGGCAGGCTGTCAGGCAGGGCGCAGTGCGGATCTGGCTGTGTCCACTCGCCCACGGCAGACGGTCAGGCAGGGCGCAGTGCGGATCTGGCTGTGTCCACTCACCCACGGCAGGCGGTCAGGCAGGGCGCAGTGTGGATCTGGTTGTGTCCACGCACCCACAGCAGGCGGTCAGCCAGGGCGCAGTGCGGATCTGGCTGTGTCGACTCACCCACGGCAGGCGGTCAGGCAGATCGCAGTGCGGATATGGCTGTGTCCACTCACCCACGGCAGATGGTCAGGCAGGGCGCAGTGCGGATCTGGCTGTGTCCACTCACCCACGGGAGACGGGCAGGCAGGGCGCAGTGCGGATCTGGATGTGTCCATTCACCCACGGGAGACGGCAGGCAAGGCGCAGTGCGGATCTGGCTGTGTCCACTCACCCACGGGAGACGGGCAGGCAGGGCGCAGTGCGGATCTGGCTGTGTACACTCACCCACGGCAGACGGTCAGGCAGGGCGCAGTGCGGATCTGGCTGTGTACACTCGCCCACGGGAGACGGGCAGGCAGGGCGCAGTGCGGATCTGGCTGTGTCCACTCGCACACGGCAGGCGGTCAGGCAGGGCGCAGTGCGGATCTGGCAGTGTCCACTCGGCCACGGGAGACGGGCAGGCAGGGCGCAGTGCGGATCTGGCTGTGTCCACTCACCCACAACAGACGGGCAGGCAGGGCGCAGTGTGGATCTGGCTGTGTCCACTCACCAAAGGGAGACGGGCAGACAGGGCGCAGTGCGGATATGGCTGTGTCCACTCGCCCACGGGAGACGGGCAGGCAGGGCGCAGTGCGGATCTGGCTGTGTCCACTCACCCACGGGAGACGGGCAGGCAGGGCGCAGTGCGGATCTGGCTGTGTCCACTTGCCCAAGGGAGACGGGCAGGCAGGGCGCAGTGCGGATCTGGCTGTGTCCACTCACTCACGGCAGGCGTTCAGGCAGGGCGCAGTGCGGATCTGGCTGTGTCCACTCACCCACGGCAGACGGTCAGGCAGGGCGCAGTGCGGATCTGGCTGTGTCCACTCACCCACCGCAGGCGGTCAGGCAGGGCGTAGTGCGGATCTGGCTGTGTCCACTCACCCACGGCAGACGGGCAGGCAGGGCGCAGTGTGGATCTGGCTGTGTCCACTCACCCACGGCACACGGTCAGGCAGGGCGCAGTGCGGATCTGGCGGTGTACACTCACCCACGGCAGACGGTCAGGCAGGGCGCAGTGCGGATCTGGCTGTGTCCACTCACCTTCGGGAGACGGGCAGAGACGGTGCTGTGTGGATCTGGCTGTGTCCACTCACCCACGGCAGATGGTCAGGCAGGGCGCAGTGCGGATCTGGCTTTGTCCACTCACCCACGGGAGACGGCAGGCAAGGCGCAGTGCGGATCTGGCTGTGTCCACTCACCCACGGGAGACGGGCAGAGACGGTGCTGTGTGGATCTGGCTATGTCCACGGACCCACGGCAGACAGGCAGGCAGGGCGCAGTACGGATCTGGCTGTGTCCACTCACCCACAGCAGACGGGCAGGCAGGGTGCAGTGCGGATCTGGTTGTGTCCACTCGCCCACGGGACACGGGCAGGCAGGGCGCAGTGCGGATCTTTCTGTGTCCACTCACCCACGGCAGGCGGTCAGGCAGGGCGCAGTGCGGATCTGGCTGTGTCCACTCACCCACGGCAGACGGTCAGGCAGGGCGCAGTGCGGATCTGGCTGTGTCCACTCACCCACGGCAGGCGGTCAGGCAGGGCGCAGTGCGGATCTGGCTGTGTCCACGCACCCACAGCAGGCGGTCAGCCAGGGCGCAGTGCGGATATGGCTGTGTCCACTCACCCACGGCAGACGGTCAGGCAGGGCGCAGTGCGTATCTGGCTGTGTCCACTCCCCCACGGGAGACGGGCAGGCAGAACGCAGTGCGGATCTGGCTCTGTCCACTCACCAACGGGAGACGGCAGGCAAGGCGCAGTGCGGATCTGGCTGTGTCCACTCACCCACTGTAGACGGGCAGAGACGGTGCTGTGTGGATCTGGCTATGTCCACTGACCCACGGCAGGCGGTCAGCCAGGGCGCAGTGTGGATCTGGCTGTGTCCACTGACCCACGGCAGACGGGCAGGCAGGGCGCAGTGCGGATCTGGCTGTGTCCACGCACCCACGGCAGGCGGTCAGGCAGGGCGCAGTGCGGATCTGGTTGTGTCCACTCACCCACGGCAGACGGGCAGGCAGGGCGCAGTGTGGATCTGGCTGTGTCCACTCACCAAAGGGAGACGGGCAGACAGGGCGCAGTGCGGATATGGCTGTGTCCACTCGCCCACTGGAGACGGGAAGGCAGGGCGCAGTGCGGATCTGGCTGTGTCCACTCACCCACGGGAGACGGGCAGGCAGGGCGCAGTGCGGATCTGCCTGTGTCCACTTGCCCACGGGAGACGGGCAGGCAGGGCGCAGTGCGGATCTGGCTGTGTCCCCTCACTCACGGCAGGCGGTCAGGCAGGGCGCAGTGCGGATCTGGCTGTGTCCACTCACCCACGGCAGACGGTCAGGCAGGGCGCAGTGCGGATCTGGCTGTGTCCACTCACCCACGGCAGGCGGTCAGGCAGGGCGCAGTGCGGATCTGGCTGTGTCCACGCTCACACAGCAGGCGGTTAGCCAGGGCGCAGTGCGTATCTGGCTGTGTCCACTCACCCACGGCAGGCGGTCAGGCAGAACGCAGTGCGGATATGGCTGTGTCCACTCACCCACGGCAGATTTTCAGGCAGGGCGCAGTGCGGATCTGGCTGTGTCCACTCACCCACGGGAGACGGGCAGGCAGGGCGCAGTGCGGATCTGGCTGTGTCCACTCACACACGGGAGACGGCAGGCAAGGCGCAGTGCGGATCTGGCTGTGTCCACTCACCCACGGGAGACGAGCAGAGACGGTGCTGTGTGGATCTGGCTATGTCCACTGACTCACGGCAGACGGGCAGGCAGGGCGCAGTACGGATCTGGCTGTGTCCTCTCACCCACGGCAGACGGTCAGGCAGGGCGCAGTGTGGATCTGGCTGTGTCCACTCACCCACGGCAGACGGTCAGTCAGGGTGCAGTGCGGATCTGGCTGTGTCCACTCACCCACGGCAGACGGGCAGGCAGGGCGCAGTGCGGATCTGGCTGTGTCCACTCACCCACGGCAGACGGTCAGGCAGGGCGCAGTGCGGATCTGGCTGTGTCCACTCACCCACGGCAGACGGGCAGGCAGGGCGCAGTGTGGATCTGGCTGTGTCCAGTCACCCACGGGAGACGGGCAGAGAGGGTGCTGTGTGGATCTGGCTATGTACACTGACCCACGGCAGACGGGCAGGCAGGGCGCAGTGCGGATCTGGCTGTGTCAACTCACCCATGGCAGACAGTCAGGAAGGGCGCAGTCCGGATCTGTCTATGTCCACTCACCCACGGGAGACGGGCAGGCAGGGCGCAGTTGGGATCTGGCTGTGTCCACTCACCCACGGGAGACGGGCAGGCAATGCGCAGTGTGGATCTGGCTGTGTCCACTCACCCACGGGAGAAGGGCAGAGAGGGTGCTGTGTGGATCTGGCTATGTCCACTGACCCACGGCAGACGGACAGGCAGGGCGCAGTGCGGATCTGGCTGTGTCCACTCACCCACGACAGACGGGCAGGCAGGGCGCAGTGCGGATCTGGCTGTGTCCAATCCCCCACGGCAGACGGGCAGGCAGGGCGCAGTGAGGATCTGGCTGTGTCCACTCACCCACGGCAGACGGTCAGGCAGGGTGCAGTGCGGATCTGGCTGTGTCCACTCACCCACGGGAGCTGTGTAGGCAAGTTGCAGTGTGGATCTGGCTGTGTCCACTCACACAAGGGAGACGGGCAGAGAGGGTGCTGTGTGGAACTGGCTATGTCCACTGACACACGTAAGACGTGCAGGCAGGGCGCAGTGCGGATCTGGCTGTGTCCACTCACACACGTCAGACGGGCAGGCAGGGAGCAGTGCGGATCTGGCTGTGTCCAATCACCCACGGCAGACGGGCAGGCAGGGCGCAGTGCGGATCTGGCTGTGTCCACTCACCCACGACAGACGTTCAGGAAGGGCGCAGTGCGGATCTGGCTGTGTCCACTCACCCACGGCAGTCGGTCAGGCAGGGCGCAGTGCGGATCTGGCTGTGTCCACTCACCCACGGGAGACGGGTAGGCAAGGCGCCGTGTGGATCTGGCTGTGTCCACTAACCCACGGGAGACGGGCAGAGAGGGTGCTGTGTGGATCTGGCTATGTCCACTGACCCACGGCAGATGGGCAGGCAGGGCGCCGTGCGGATCTGGCTGTGTCCACTCACACACGGGAGACAAGCAGGCAGGGCGCAGTGCGGATCTGGCTGTGTCCACTCACCCATGGCAGACGGGCAGGCAGGTCGCAGTGTGGATCTGGCTGTGTCCACTCGCCCACGGGAGACGGGCATGCAGGGGGCAGTGCAGATCTGGCTGTGTCCACTCACCCACGGCAGGCAGTCAGGCAGGGCGCAGTGCGGATCTGGCTGTGTGCACTCACCCACGGGAGATGGGCAAGCAGGGCGCAGTGCGGATCTGGCTGTGTCCACTCACCCACGGGAGACGGGCAGGTAGGGTGCAGTGCGGATTTGGCTGTGTCCACTCACCCACGGGAGACGGGCAGGCAGGGCGCAGTGCGTATCTGGCTGTGTCCACTCGCCCACGAGAGACGGGCAGGCAGGGCGCAGTGCGGATCTGGCTGTATCCACTCACCCACGAGAGATGGGCAGAGACGGTGCTGTGTGGATCTGGCTATGACCACTGACCCACGGCAGACGGGCAGGCAGGGCGCAGTGCGGATCTGGCTGTGTCCACTCACCCACGGCAGGCGGTCAGGCAGGGCGCAGTGCGGATCTGGCTGTGTCCACTCACCCACAACAGACGGGCAGGCAGGGCGCAGTGTGGATCTGGCTGTGTCCACTCACCAAAGGGAGACGGGCAGACAGGGCGCAATGCGGATATGGCTGTGTCCACTCGCCCACGGGAGACGGGCAGGCAGGGCGCAGTGCGGATCTGGCTGTGTCCACTCACCCACGGGAGACGGGCAGGCAGGGCGCAGTGCGGATCTGGCTGTGTCCACTTGCCCAAGGGAGACGGGCAGGCAGGGCGCAGTGCGGATCTGGCTGTGTCCACTCACTCACGGCAGGCGGTCAGGCAGGGCGCAGTGCGGATCTGGCTGTGTCCACTCACCCACGGCAGACGTTCAGGCAGGGCGCAGTGCAGATCTGGCTGTGTCCACTCACCCACGGCAGGCGGTCAGGCAGGGCGTAGTGCGGATCTGGCTGTGTCCACTCACCCACGGCAGACGGGCAGGCAGGCCGCAGTGTGGATCTGGCTGTGTCCACTAACCCACGGCAGACGGTCAGGCAGGGCGCAGTGCGGATCTGGCTGTGTACACTCACCCACGACAGACGGTCAGGCAGGGCGCAGTGCGGATCTGGCTGTGTCCACTCGCCCACGGGAGACGGGCAGGCAGGGCGCAGTGCGGATCTGGCTGTGTCCACTCGCACACGGCAGGCGGTCAGGCAGGGCGCAGTGCGGATCTGGCAGTGTCCACTCGCCCACGGCAGACGGTCAGGCAGGGTGCAGTACGGATCTGGCTGTGTCCACTCACCCACGGCAGGCGGTCAGGAAGGGCGTAGTGCGGATCTGGCTGTGTCCACTCACCCACGGCAGACGGTCAGGAAGGGCGTTGTGCGGATCTGGCTGTGTCCACTCACCCACGGCAGACGGGAAGGTAGGGCGGAGTGCGGATCTGGCTGTGTCCAATCACCCACGGCAGACGGTCAGGCAGGGCGCAGTACGGATCTGGCTGTGTCCACTCACCCACGACAGACGGGCAGGCAGGGCGCAGTGCAGATCTGGCTGTGTCCACTCACCACGGCAGACGGTCAGGCAGGGCGCAGTACGGATCTGGCTGTGTCCACTCACCCACGGCAGACGGGCAGGCAGAGCGCAGTGTGGATCTGGCTGTGTCCACTCACACACGGCAGACGGTCAGGCAGGGCGCAGTGCGGATCTGGCTGTGTCCACTCACCCACGGCAGACGGGCAGGCAGGGCGCAGTGCGGATCTGGCTGTGTCCACTCGCCCACGGGAGACGGGCAGGCAGGGCGCAGTGCGGATCTGGCTGTGTCCACTCACCCACGGGAGACCAATAGGCAAGGCGCAGTGTGGATCTGGCTGTGTCCACTCACCCACGGGAGACGGGTAGGCAAGGCGCAGTGTGTATCTGGCTTTGTCCACTCACCCACGGGAGACGGGCAGAGAGGGTGCTGTGTGGATCTGGCTATGTCCATTGACCCACGGCAGACGGGCAGGCAGGGCGCAGTGTGGATCTGGCTGTGTCCACTCACCCACGGGAGACGGGCAGAGAGGGTGCTGTGTGGATTTGGCTATGTCCACTGACCTACGACAGACGGGCAGGCAGGGTGCAGTGCGGATCTGGCTGTGTCCAATCACCCACGGCGGACGGTCAGGCAGGGCGCAGTGCGGATCTGGCTGTGTCCACCCACCCACGGAAGACGGGTAGGAATGCGCAGTGTTGATCTGGCTGTGTCCACTCACCCACGGGAGACGGGCAGAGAGGGTGCTGTGTGGATCTGGCTATGTCCATTGACCCACGGCAGAGGGGCAGGCAGGTCGCAGTGTGCCTGTGTCTGGCTGTGTCCACTCACCCACGACAGACGGGCAGGCAAGGTGCAGTGCGGATCTGGCTGTGTCCACTCACCCACGGGAGACGGGCAGGCAAGGCGCAGTGTTGATCTGGCAGTGTCCACTCACCCACGGGATATGGGCAGAGAGGGTGCTGGGTGGATCTGGCTATGTCCACTGACCCACGGCAGACGGGCAGGCAGGGCGCAGTGTGGATCTGGCTGTGTCCACTCACCCACGGCAGACGGTCAGGCAGAGCCCAGTGCGGATCTGGCGGTGTCCACTCACCCACGGGAGACGGGCAGGCAGGGCGCAGTGCGGATCTGGCTATGTCCACTCTCCCACGGGAGACGGGCAGGCAGGGCGCAGTGCGGATCTGGCTGTGTCCACTCACACACGAGAGACAGGCAGGGAGGGCGCAGTGCGGATCTGGCTGTGTCCACTCACAAATGGGAGACTGGCAGGCAAGGCGCAGTGTGGATTTTGCTGTGTCCACTCACCCACGGGAGACGGGCACAGATGTTGCTGTGTGGATCTGGCTATGTCCACTGATCCACGGCAAACGGGCAGGGAGGGCGCAGTGCAGATCTCGCTGTGTCCACTCACCCACGGCAGACGGGCAGGCAGGTCGCAGTGCGGATCTGGCTGTGTCCACTCACCCACGGGAGACGGGCAGGCAAGGCGCAGTGTGGATCTGGCTGTGACCACTCACCCACGGGAGACGGGCAGAGAGGGTGCTGTGTGGATCCGACTATGTACACTGACCCACGGCAGACGGGCAGGCAGGGCGCAATGTGGATCTGGCTGTGTCCACTCACCCACGGCAGACGGTCAGGAAGGGCGCAGTGCGGATCTGGCAGTGTCCACTCACACACGGGAGACGAGCAGGCAGGGCGCAGTGCGGATATGGCTGTGTCCACTCACCCACGGCAGACGATTAGGCAGGGCGCAGTGCAGATCTGGCTGTGTCCACTCACCCACGGGAGACGGGCAGGCAAGGCGGAGTGTGGATTTGGCTGTGTCCACTCACCCACGGGAGACGGGCAGAGAGGGTGCTGTGTGGATCTGGCTATGTACACTGACCCACGGCAGACGGGCAGGCAGGGCGCAGTGCGGATCTGGCTGTGTCCAATCACCCACGGCAGTCGGGCAGAGAGGGTGCTGTGTGGATCTGGCTATGGGCACTGACCCACGGCAGAGAGGCAGGCAGGGCGCAGTGCGGATCTGGCTGTGTCCACTCACCCACGGCAGACGGTCAGGCAGGGCGCAGTGCGGATCTGGCGGTGTCCACTCACCCACGGGAGACGGGCAGGCAGGGCGCAGTGCGGATCTGGCTGTGTCCACTCTCCCACGGGATACGGGCAGGCAGGACGCAGTGCGGAACTGGCTGTGTCCACTCTCCCACGGCAGACGGGCAGGCAGGGCGCAGTGCGGATCTGGCTGTGTCCACTCTCCCACGGGAGACGGGCAGAGAGGGTGCTGTGTACATCTGGCTATGTACACTGACCCACGGCAGACGGACAGGCAGGGTGCAGTGAGCATCTGGCTGTGTCCGCTCTCCCACGGGAGACGGGCAGGCAGGGCGCAGTGCGGAACTGGCTGTGTCCACTCACACACGGCAGACGGGCAGGCAGGACGCAGTGCGGATCTGGCTGTGTCCACTCACCCTTGGGAGACGGGCAGGCAATGCGCAGTGTGGATCTGGCTGTGTCCCCTCACCCACGGCAGACGGTCAGGCAGGGCGCAGTGCGGATCTGGCTGTGTCCACTCACCCACGGGAGACCAATAGGCAAGGCGCAGTGTGGATCTGGCTGTGTCCACTCACCCACGGGAGACGGGTAGGCAAGGCGCAGTGTGTATCTGGCTTTGTCCACTCACCCACGGGAGACGGGCAGAGAGGGTGCTGTGTGGATCTGGCTATGTCCATTGACCCACGGCAGACGGGCAGGCAGGGCGCAGTGTGGATCTGGCTGTGTCCACTCACCCACGGGAGACGGGCAGAGAGGGTGCTGTGTGGATTTGGCTATGTCCACTGACCTACGACAGATGGGCAGGCAGGGTGCAGTGCGGATCTGGCTGTGTCCAATCACCCACGGAAGACGGGTAGGAATGCGCAGTGTTGATCTGGCTGTGTCCCCTCACCCACGGGAGACGGGCAGAGAGGGTGCTGTGTGGATCTGGCTATGTCCATTGACCCACGGCAGAGGGGCTGGCAGGTCGCAGTGTGCCTGTGTCTGGCTGTGTCCACTCACCCACGACAGACGGGCAGGCAGGGTGCAGTGCGGATCTGGCTGTGTCCACTCACCCACGGGAGACGGGCAGGCAAGGCGCAGTGTTGATCTGGCAGTGTCCACTCACCCACGGGATATGGGCAGAGAGGGTGCTGGGTGGATCTGGCTATGTCCACTGACCCACGGCAGACGGGCAGGCAGGGCGCAATGTGGATCTGGCTGTGTCCACTCACCCACGGCAGACGGTCAGGAAGGGCGCAGTGCGGATCTGGCAGTGTCCACTCACACACGGGAGACGGGCAGGCAGGGCGCAGTGCGGATATGGCTGTGTCCACTCACCCACGGCAGACGATTAGGCAGGGCGCAGTGCGGATCTGGCTGTGTCCACTCGCCCACGGGAGACGGGCAGGCAAGGCAGAGTGTGGATTTGGCTGTGTCCACTCACCCACGGGAGACGGGCAGAGAGGGTGCTGTGTGGATCTGGCTATGTACACTGACGCACGGCAGACGGGCAGGCAGGGCGCAGTGCGGATCTGGCTGTGTCCAATCACCCACGGCAGTCGGGCAGAGAGGGTGCTGTGTGGATCTGGCTATGGGCACTGACCCACGGCAGAGAGGCAGGCAGGGCGCAGTGCGGATCTGGCTGTGTCCACTCACCCACGGCAGACGGTCAGGCAGGGCGCAGTGCGGATCTGGCGGTGTCCACTCACCCACGGGAGACGGGCAGGCAGGGCGCAGTGCGGATCTGGCTGTGTCCACTCTCCCACGGGATACGGGCAGGCAGGACGCAGTGCGGAACTGGCTGTGTCCACTCTCCCACGGCAGACGGGCAGGCAGGGCGCAGTGCGGATCTGGCTGTGTCCACTCTCCCACGGGAGACGGGCAGAGAGGGTGCTGTGTACATCTGGCTATGTACACTGACCCACGGCAGACGGGCAGGCAGGGTGCAGTGAGCATCTGGCTGTGTCCGCTCTCCCACGGGAGACGGGCAGGCAGGGCGCAGTGCGGAACTGGCTGTGTCCACTCACACACGGCAGACGGGCAGGCAGGACGTAGTGCGGATCTGGCTGTGTCCACTCACCCTTGGGAGACGGGCAGGCAATGCGCAGTGTGGATCTGGCTGTGTCCCCTCACCCACGGCAGACGGTCAGGCAGGGCGCAGTGCGGATCTGGCTGTGTCCACTCACCCACGGGAGACCAATAGGCAAGGCGCAGTGTGGATCTGGCTGTGTCCACTCACCCACGGGAGACGGGTAGGCAAGGCGCAGTGTGTATCTGGCTTTGTCCACTCACCCACGGGAGACGGGCAGAGAGGGTGCTGTGTGGATCTGGCTATGTCCATTGACCCACGGCAGACGGGCAGGCAGGGCGCAGTGTGGATCTGGCTGTGTCCACTCACCCACGGGAGACGGGCAGAGAGGGTGCTGTGTGGATTTGGCTATGTCCACTGACCTACGACAGATGGGCAGGCAGGGTGCAGTGCGGATCTGGCTGTGTCCAATCACCCACGGAAGACGGGTAGGAATGCGCAGTGTTGATCTGGCTGTGTCCCCTCACCCACGGGAGACGGGCAGAGAGGGTGCTGTGTGGATCTGGCTATGTCCATTGACCCACGGCAGAGGGGCAGGCAGGTCGCAGTGTGCCTGTGTCTGGCTGTGTCCACTCACCCACGACAGACGGGCAGGCAGGGTGCAGTGCGGATCTGGCTGTGTCCACTCACCCACGGGAGACGGGCAGGCAAGGCGCAGTGTTGATCTGGCAGTGTCCACTCACCCACGGGATATGGGCAGAGAGGGTGCTGGGTGGATCTGGCTATGTCCACTGACCCACGGCAGACGGGCAGGCAGGGCGCAATGTGGATCTGGCTGTGTCCACTCACCCACGGCAGACGGTCAGGAAGGGCGCAGTGCGGATCTGGCAGTGTCCACTCACACACGGGAGACGGGCAGGCAGGGCGCAGTGCGGATATGGCTGTGTCCACTCACCCACGGCAGCCGATTAGGCAGGGCGCAGTGCGGATCTGGCTGTGTCCACTCACCCACGGGAGACGGGTAGGCAAGGCGCACTGTGGATCTGGCTGTGTCCACTCACCCACGGGAGACGGGCAGAGTGGGTGCTGTGTGGATCTGTCTATGTCCACTGACCCACGGTAGAGGGGCAGGCAGGGCGCAGTGTGGATCTGGCTGTGTCCACTCACCCACCTGAGATGTTCAGGCAGGGCGCAGTGCGGATCTCGCTGTGTCCACTCACCCACGGCAGACGGGCAGGCAGGGCGCAGTGCGGATCTGGCTGTGTCCACTCACCCATGGGATACGGGCAGGTAAGGCGCAGTGTGGATCTGGCTGTGTTCAATCACCCACGGGAGACGGGCAGATAGGGTGCTGTGTGGATCTGGCTATGTACACTGACCCACGGCAGACGGGCAAGCAGGGCGGTGTGCGGATCATGCTGTGTCCACTCACACACGGCAAACGGTCAAGAAGGGCGCAGTGCGGATCTGGCTGTGTCCACTGACCCACGGCAGACGGGCAGGCAAGGCGCA
The DNA here is from genome assembly GCF_040939455.1 of Microcebus murinus. Classification (NCBI taxonomy): domain Eukaryota; kingdom Metazoa; phylum Chordata; class Mammalia; order Primates; family Cheirogaleidae; genus Microcebus; species Microcebus murinus. Next base: position 29,103,829 of record NC_134125.1, on the reverse strand, counting down.
GTGCGGATCTGGCTGTGTCCACTCATCCACGGCAGACGGGCAGGCAGGGCGCAGTGCGGATCTGGCGGTGTCCACACACCCACGGGAGACGGGCAGGCAAGGCGCAGTGTGGATATGGCTGTGTCCACTCACCCACGGGAGACGGGCAGAGAGGGTGCTGTGTGGATCTGGCTATGTACACTGACCCACGGCAGACGGGCAGGCAGGGCGCAGTGTGGATCTGGCTGTGTCCACTCACCCAGGGCAGACGAACAGGAAGGGCGCAGTGCGTATCTGGCTGTGTCCACTCACTCACGGGAGACGGGTAGGCAGGGCGCAGTGCGGATCTGGCTGTGTCCACTCACCCAGGGCAGACCGGCAGGCAGGGCGCAGTGCGGATCTGGCTATGTCCACTCACCCACGGCAGACGGTCAGGCAGGGTGCAGTGTGGATCTGGCTGTGTTCACTCACCCACGGGAGACGGGTAGAGTGGGTGCTGTGTGGATATGGCTATGTCCACTGACCCACGGCAGACGGGCAGGCAGGGCGCAGTGCGGATCTGGCTGTGTCCACTCACGCACGGCAGACAGTCTGGCAGGGCGCAGTGCGGATCTGGCTGTCTCCAATCACCCACGGCAGACGGTCAGGCAGGGCGCAGTGCGGATCTGGTTGTGTCCCCTCACCCACGGCAGACGGTCAGACAGGGCGCAGTGCGGATCTGGCAGTGTCCACTCACCCACGGGAGACGGGAAGAGAGGGTGCTGTGTGGATCTGGCTTTGTACACTGACCCATGGCAGACGTGCAGGCAGGGCGCAGTGCGGATCTGGCTGTGTCCACTCACCCATGGCAGACGGGCAGGCAGGGCGAAGTTCGGATCTGGCTGTGTCCAATCACCCACGGCAGACGGGCAGGCAGGGCGCAGTGAGGATCTGGCTGTGTCCACTCACCCACGGCAGACGGTCAGGCAGGGCGCAGTGCGGATCTGGCTGTGTCCACTCACCCACGGGAGATGGGTAGGCAAGGCGACGTGTGGATCTGGCTGTGTCCACTCACCCACGGGAGACGGGCAGAGAGGGTGCTGTGTGGATCTGGCTATGTACACTGACCCACGGCAGACGGGCAGGCAGGGCGCAGTGCGGATCTGGCTGTGTCCACTCACCCACGGCAGACAGTCAGGAAGGGCGCAGTCCGGATATGGCTATGTCCACTCACCCACGGGAGACGGGCAGGCAGGGCGCAGTTGGGATCTGGCTGTGTCCACTCACCCACGGCAGACGGGCATGCAGGTCGCAGTGCGGATCTGGCTGTGTCCACTCACCCACGGGAGACGGGCAGGCAAGGCGCAGTGTGGATCTGGCTCTGTCCACTCATCCACGGCAGACGGGCAGAGAGGGTGCTGTGTGGATCTGGCTATGTCCACTGACCCACGGCAGACGGACAGGCAGGGCGCAGTGCGGATCTGGCTGTGTCCACTCACCCACGACAGACGGGCAGGAAGGGCGCAGAGCGGATCTGGCTGTGTCCATTCACCCACGGCAGACGGGCAGGCAGGGCGCAGTGCGGATCTGGCTGTGTCCACTCATTCACGGCAGACGGTCAGGCAGGGCGCAGTGCAGATCTGGCTGTGTCCACTCATCCATGGGGGACGGGTAGGCAAGGTGCCGTGTGGATCTGGCTGTGTCCACTCACACAAGGGAGACGGGCAGAGAGGGTCCTGTGTGGAACTGGCTATGTCCACTGACCCACGTAAGACGTGCAGGCAGGGCGCAGTGCGGATCTGGCTGTGTCCACTCACCCACGGCAGACGGGCAGGCCGGGCGCAGTGCGGATCGGGCTGTGTCCAATCACCCACGGCAGACGGGCAGGCAGGGCGCAGTGCGGATCTGGCTGTGTCCACTCACCCATGGGAGACGGGTAGGCAAGGCGCAGTGTGGATCTGGCTGTGTCCACTGACCCACGCAGACGGGCAGGCAGGGCGAAGTGCGGATCTGGCTGTGTTAACTCACCTACGGCAGACGGGCAGGCAGGGCGCAGTGCGGATCTGGCTGTGTCCACTCACCCACGACAGACGTTCAGGAAGGGCGCAGTGCGGATCTGGCTGTGTCCACTCACCCATGGGTGACGGGCAGGCAGGGCGTAGTGTGGGTCTGGCTGTGTCTACTCACCCACGGCAGACGAATAGGCAGGGCGCAGTGCGGATCTGGCTGTGTCCACTCACCCACGGCAGACGGGCAGGCAGGGCACAGTGCGGATCTGGCTGTGTCCAATCACCCACGGCAGACGGGCAGGCAGGGCGCAGTGAGGATCTGGCTGTGTCCACTCACCCACGGCAGACGGTCAGGCAGGGCGCAGTGCGGATCTGGCTGTGTCCACTCACCCACGGGAGACGGGTAGGCAAGGCGCCGTGTGGATCTGGCTGTGTCCACTCACTCACGGGAGACGGGCAGAGAGGGTGCTGTGTGGATCTGGCTATGTACACTGACCCACGGCAGACGGGCAGGCAGGGCGCAGTGCGGATCTGGCTGTGTCCACTCACCCATAGCAGACAGTCAGGAAGGGCGCAGTCCGGATCTGGCTATGTCCACTCACCCACGGGAGACGGGCAGGCAGGGCGCATTTGGGATCTGGCTGTGTCCACTCACCCACGGCAGACGGGCATGCAGGGCGCAGTGCGGATCTGGCTGTGTCCACTCACCCACGGGAGACGGGCAGAGAGGGTGCTGTGTGGATCTGGCTATGTCCACTGACCCACGGCAGACGGGCAGGCAGGGCGCAGTGCGGATCTGGCTGTGTCCACTCACCCACGGGAGACGGGCAGGCAGGGCGCAGTGCGGATCTGGCTGTGTCCACTCACCCATGGCAGACGGGCAGGCAGGGCGCAGTGTGGATCTGGCTGTGTCCACTCACCCACGGGAGACGGGCAGGCAAGTCGCAGTGTGGATCTGGCTGTGTCCACTCACCCACGGCAGACGGGCAGACAGGGCGCAGTGCGGATCTGGCTGTGTCCACTCACGCACGGGAGACGGGCAGAGAGGGTGCTGTGTGGATCTAGCTATGTCAACTGACCCACGGCACAGGGGCAGGCAGGGCGCAGTGCGGATCTGGCTGTGTTAACTCACCCACGGCAGACAGGCAGGTAGGGCGCAGTGCGGATCTGGCTTTGTCCTCTCACCCACGGAGACGGGTAGGCAAAGCGCAGTACGGATCTGGCTGTGTCCACTCAACCATGGGAGACGGGCATAGAGGGTGCCGTGTGGATCTGGCTATATCCACTGACTCACGGCAGATGGGCAGGCAGGTCGCACTGCGGATCTGGCTGTGTCCCCTCACCCATGGCAGACGGTCAGGCAGGGTGCAGTGCAGAATTGGCTGTGTCCACTCACCCACGGGAGACAAGTAGGCAAGGTGCAGTGTGGATCTGGCTGTGTCCTCTCACCCACGGGAGACGGGCAGAGAGGTTCCTGTGAGGATCTGACTATGTCCACTGACCCACGGCAGACGGGCAGGCAGGGCGCAGTGCGGATCCAGCTGTGTCCACTCACCCACGGCAGACGGGCAGGCAGGGCGCAGTGCGGATCTGGGTTTGTCCACTCACCCACGGGAGACGGGCAGGCAAGGCGCAGTGTGGATCTGTCTGTGTCCACTCACCCACGGGAGACGGACAAAGAGGGTGCTGTGTGGATCTGGCTATGTACACTGACCCACGGCAGACGGGCAGGCAGGGCGCAGTGCGGATCTCGCTGTGTCCACTCACCCACGGGAGACGGGCAGGCAGGGCGCAGTGCGGATCTGGCTGTGTCAACTCACCCAAGGGAGACGGGCAGGCAAGGCGCAGTGTGGATCTGGCTGTGTCCACTCACCCACGGGAGACGGGCAGAGAGGGTGCTGTGTGGTCTGGCTATGTCCACTGACCGACGGCAGAAGGGCAGGCAGGGCTCAGTGCGGATCTGGCTGTGTCCCCTCACCGACGGCAGACGGTCAGGCAGGGCGCAGTGCGGATCTGGCTGTGTCCACTCACCCACGGGAGACGGGCAGGCAGTGCGCAATGCGGATCTGGCTGTGTCCACTAACCCACGGGAGACGGGCAGAGAGGGTGCTCTGTGGATCTTGCTATGTCCATTGACCAACGGCAGACGGGCAGGCAGGGCGCAGTGTGGATCTGTCTGTGTCCACTCACCCACGGCAGACGGGCCTAGAGGGTGCTGTGTGGATCTGGCTATGTACACTTACCCACGGCAGACGGGCAGGCAGGGTGCAGTGCGGATCTGGCTGTGTCCACTCACCCACGGCAGACGGTCAGGCAGGTCGCAGTGCGGACTTGGCGGTGTCCACTCACCCACGGGAGACGGGCAGGCAGGGCGCAGTGCGGGTCGTGCTGTGTCCACTCTCCCACGGGAGACAGGCAGGCAGGGCGCAGTGCGGAACTGGCTGTGTCCACTCACACACGGCAGACGGGCAGGCAGGGCGCAGTGCGGATCTGGCTGTGTAAACTCACCCATGGGAGACGGGCAGGCAAGGCGCAGTGTGGATTTGGCTGTGTCCACTCACCCACGGGAGACAGGCAGAGAGGGTGCTGTGTGGATCTGGCTATGTCCACTGACCCACGGCAGACGGGCATGCAGGGCGCAGTGCGGATCTGGCTGTGTCCACTCACCCACGACAGATGGTCAGGCAGGACGCAGTGCGAATTTGGCTGTGTTTGCTCACCCACGGAAGACGGGCAGGCAAGGCGCAGTGTGGATCTGGCTGTGTCCACTCACCCACGGGAGACAGGCAGAGAGGGTGCTGTGTGGATCTGGCTATGCACACTGACCCACGGAAGACGGGCTGGCAGGGCGCAGTGTGGATCTGGCTGTGTCCCCTCACCCACGGCAGACGGTCAGGCAGGGCGCAGTGCGGATCTGGCTGTGTCCACTCACCCACGGGAGATGGGTAGGCAAGGCGCAGTATGGATCTGGATTTGTCCACTCACCCACGACCGACCGGCAGGCAGGGCACAGTGCGGATCTGGCTGTGTCCACTCACCCACAAGAGACGGGCAGGCAAGGCGCAGTGTGGATCTGGCCGTGTCCACACACCCACTGGAGACGGGCAGAGAGAGTGCTGTGTGGATCTGGCTATGTCCACTGACCCACGGCAGACGGGCAGGCAGGGCGCAGTGCGGATCTGGCTGTGTCCAGTCACCCACGGCAGACGGGCAGGCAGGGCGCAGTGCAGATCTGGCTGTGTCCACTCACCCACGGGAGATGGGCAGGCAAGGCGCAGTGTAGATCTGGCTGTGTCCACTCACCCACGAGAGACGGACAGAGAGTGTGCTGTGTGGATCTGGCTATGTACACTGACCCACGACAGATGGGCAGGCAGGGCGCAGTGCGGATCTGGCTGTGTCCACTCACCCACGGCAGATGGTCAGGAAGGGCGCAGTGCGGATCTCGCTTTGTCCACTAACCCACGGGAGAGGGGCAGGCAGGGCGCAGTGCGGATCTGGCTGTGTCCACTCACCCATGGGAGACGGGCAGGCAAGGTGCAGTGTGGATCTGGCTGTGTCCATTGACCCACGGCAGACGGGCAGGCAGGGCGCAGTGCGGATCTGGCTGTGTCCACTCTCCCACGGGATACGGGCAGGCAGGACGCAGTGCGGAACTGGCTGTGTCCACTCTCCCACGGCAGACGGGCAGGCAGGGCGCAGTGCGGATCTGGCTGTGTCCACTATCCCACGGGAGACGGGCAGGCAGGGCGCAGTGCGTATCTGGCTGTGTCCACTCTCCCACGGCCGACGGGCAGGCAGGTTGCAGTGCGGATCTGGCTGTGTCCACTCAACCACGGCAGACAGTCAGGCAGGGAGCAGTGCGGATCTGACGGTGTCCACTCACCCACGGGAGACGGTCAGGCTGGGCGCAGTGGGGATCTGGCTGTGTCCACTCTCCCACGGGAGACGGGCAGGCAGGGCGCAGTGCGGATCTGGCTGTGTCCACTCACACACGGTAGACAGGCAGGCAGGGCGCAGTGCGGATCTGGCTGTGTCCACTCACCCATGGGAGACGGGCAGGCAAGGCGCAGTGTGGATCTGGCTGTGTCGACTCACCCACGGGAGACGGGCAGAGAGGTTGCTGTGTGGATCTGGCTATGTCCACTGACCCACGGCAGACGGGCAAGGAGGGCGCAGTGCGGATGTGGCTGTGTCAAATCACCCACGGCAGACAGGAAAGGCAGGGCGCAGTGCGGACCTGGCTGTTTCCACTCACCCACAGGAGACGGGTAGGCAAGGGGCAGTGTGGATCTGGCTTTGTCCACTCACCCACGGGAGACGGGCAGAGAGGGTGCTGTGTGGATCTGGCTATCTCCACTAACCCACGGCAGACGGGCAGGCAGGGCGCAGTGCGGATCTGGCTGTGTCCACTCACCCACGGCAGACGGGCATGCAGGGCGCAGAGCGGATCTGGCTGTGTCCACTCCACCACGGGAGACGGGCAGGCAAGGCGCAGTGTGGATCTGGCTGTGTCCACTCACCCACGGGAGACGGGCAGAGAGGGTGCTGTGTGGATCTGGCTATGTACACTGACCCACGGCAGACGGGCAGGCAGGGCACAGTGCGGATCTGGCTGTGTCCACTCAGCCACGGGAGACGGGCAGGCAAGGCGCAGTGTGGATCTGGCTGTTTCCACTCACCCATGGGAGACGGGTAGAGAGGGTGCTGTGTGGATCTGGCTATATCCACTGACCCACGGCAGACAGTCAGGCAGGGCGCAGTGCAGATCTGGCTGTGTCCACTCACCCATGGGAGACGGGTAGGCAAGGCGCAGTGTGGATCTGGCTGTGTCCACTGACCCTCGCAGACGGGCATGCAGGGCGAAGTGCGGATCTGGCTGTGTTAACTCACCCACGGCAGACGGGCAGGCAGGGCGCAGTGCGGATCTGGCTGTGTCCCCTCACCCACGGCAGACGGTCAGGCAGGGGGCAGTGCGGATCTGGCTGTGTCCACTCACCCACGGCAGACGGGCAGGCATGGCGCAGTGTGGATCTGGCTGTGTCCACTCACCCACGGGAGACGAGCAGAGAGGGTGCTGTGTTGATCTGTCTATGTCCACTGACTCACGGCAGACGGGCAGGCAGGGCGCAGTGCGGATCTGGCTGTATCCAATCACCCACGGCAGTCGGGCATGCAAGGCGCTGTGCAGATATGGCTGTGTCCACTCACCCACAGGAGACGGGTAGGCAAAGCGCATTGTGGATCTGGCTGTGTCCACTTACCCACGGGAGACGGGCAGAGAGGGTGCCGTGTGGATCTGGCTATGTCCACTGGCCCACGGCAGACGGCCAGGCAGGGCGCAGTGCGGATTTGGCTGTGTCCCCTCACCCACGGCAGACGGTCAGGCAGGGCGCAGTGCGGATCTGGCTGTGTACACTCACCCACGGGAGACGGGCAGAGAGGGTGCTGTGTGGATCTGGCTATGTCCACTGACCCACGGCAGACGGGCAGGCAGGGCACAGTGCGGATCTGGCTGTGTCCAATCACCCACGGCAGACGGGCAGGCAGGGCGCAGTGCGGATCTTGCTGTGTCCACTCACCCAAGAGAGACGGGCAGGCAAGGCGCACTGTGGATCTGGCTGTGTCCACTCACCCACGGGAGACGGGCAGAGAGGTTGCTGTGTGGATCTGGCTATGTCCACTGACCCACGGCAGTCGGGCAGGCAGGGCGCAGTTCTGATCTGGCTGTGTCCAATCACCCACGGCAGACGGGCAGGAAGGGCGCAGTTCGGATCTGGCTGTGTCCACTCACCCACGGGAGACGGGCAGAAAGGGCACTGTGTGGATCTGGCTATGTCCACTGACCCACGGCACACGGGAAGGCAGGGCGCAGTGCGGATCTGGCTGTGTCCAATCACCCACGGCAGACGGGCAGGCAGGGCGCAGTGAGGATCTGGCTGTGTCCACTCACCCACGGCAGACGCCAGGCAGGGCTCAGTGCGGATATGGCTGTGTCCACTCACCCACGGGAGACGGGCAGGCAAGGCGCACTGAGGATCTGGCTGTGTCCACTCACCCACGGCAGAGAAGCAGGCAGGGCGCAGTGCGGATCTGGCTGTGTCCACTCACCCACGGGAGACGGGCAGAGAGGGTGCTGTGTGGATTTGGCTATGTCCACTGACCCACGGCAGACGGGCAGGCAGGGCACAGTGCGGATCTGGCTGTGTCCACTCACCCACGGGAGACTGGCAGGCAGGGCGCAGTGCGGATCTGGCTGTGTCCACTCACCTATGGCAGACAGACAGGCAGGGCGCAGTGTGGATCTGGCTGTGTCCACTCACCCACGGGAGACGGGCAGGCAAGACGCAGTGTGGATCTGGCTTTGTCCACTCACCCACGGGAGACGGGCAGAGAGTGTGCTGTGTGGATCTGGCTATGTCCACAGACCCACAGCAGACGGGCAGGCAGGGCGTAGTGCGGATCTGGCTGTGTCCCCTCACCTACAGCAGACGGTCAGGCAGGGCGCAGTGCGGATCTGGTTGTGTCCACTCACCCACAGGAGACAGGCAGGCAGGGCGCAGTGCGGATCTGGCTGTGTCCACTCACCCACGGGAGACGGGCAGGCAAGGCGCACTGAGGATCTGGCTGTGTCCACTCACCCACGGCTAACGGGCAGGCAGGGCGCACTTCGGATCTGGCTATGACCACTCACCAACGGGAGACGGGTAGGCAAAGCGTACTGTGGATCTGTGTGTCCACTTATCCACGGGAGACGGGCAGAGAGGTTGCCGTGTGGATCTGGCTATGTCCACTGACCCACGGCAGACGGGTAGGCAGGGTGCAGTGAGGTTCAGGCTGTGTCCCCTCACCCACAGCAGACGGTCAGGCAGGGCGCAGTGCGGATCTGGCTGTGTCCACTCACCCACGGGAGACGGGTAGGCAAGGCGCACTGTGGATCTGGCTGTGTCCACTCACCCACGGGAGACGGGCAGAGTGGGTGCTGTGTGGATTTGGCTATGTCCACTGACCCACGACAGACGGGCAGGCAGGGTGCAGTGCGGATCTGGCTGTGTCCAATCACCCACGGCGAACGGTCAGACAGGGCGCAGTGCGGATCTTGCTGTGTCCACTCACCCACGGGAGATGGGTAGGCAAGTCGCAGTGCGGATCTGGCTGTGTCCACTCAACCACGGGAGACGGGTAGGCAAGGCGCAGTGTTAATCTGGCTGTGTCCACTCACCCACGGGAGACTGGCAGAGAGGGTGCTGTGTGGATCTGGCTACGTCCACTCACCCACGGGAGACGAGCAGGCAAGGCGCAGTGTTGATCTGGCAGTGTCCACTCACCCACGGGATATGGGCAGAGAGGGTGCTGTGTGGATCTGGCTATGTCCACTGACCCACGACAGACGGGCAGGCAGGGCGCAGTGCGGATCTGGCTGTGTTAACTCACCCACAGCAGACGGGCAGGCAGGGCGCAGTGCGGATCTGGCTGTGTCCACTCACCCACAGCAGACGTTCAGGAAGGGCGCAGTGCGGATCTGGCTGTGTCCACTCACCCATGGGTGACGGGCAGGCAGGGCGCAGTGCGGAGCTGACTGTGTCTACTCACTCACGGCAGACGAATAGGCAGGGCGCAGTGCGGATCTGGCTGTGTCCACTCACTCACGGGAGACGGGCAGAGAGGGTGCTGTGTGGATCTGGCTATGTACACTGACCCATGGCAGACGTGCAGGCAGGGCGCAGTGCGGATCTGGCTGTGTCCACTCACCCACGGCAGACGGGAAGGCAGGGCACAGTGCGGATCTGGCTGTGTCCTATCACCCACGGCAGACGGGCAGGAAGGGCGCAGTGCGGATCTGGCTGTGTCCACTCACCCACGGGAGATGGGTAGGCAAGGCGCCGTGTGGATCTGGCTGTGTCCACTCACCCACGGGAGACGGGCAGAGAGGGTGCTGTGTGGATTTGGCTATGTCCACTGACCCACGGAAGACGGGCAGGCAGGGCGCAGTGCGGATCTGTCTGTGTCCACTCACCCACGGGAGACGGGCAGGCAGGGCGCAGTGCGGATCTGGCTGTGTCCACTCACCCACGGCAGACGGGCAGGCAGGGCGCAGTGTGGATCTGGCTGTGTCCACTCACCAACGGGAGACGGGCAGGCAAGTCGCAGTGTGGATCTGGCTGTGTCCACTCACCCACGGGAGACGGGCAGAAAGGGCGCTGTGTGGATCTGGCTATGTCCACTGACCCACGGCACACGGGAAGGCAGGGCGCAGTGCGGATCTGTCTCTATCCAATCACCCACGGCAGATGGGCAGGCAGGGCGCAGTGCGGATCTGGCTGTGTCCACTCACCCACGGCAGACGGTCAGGCAGGGCACACTGCGGATATGGCTGTGTCCACTCACCCACGGGAGACGGGCTGGCAAGGCGCACTGAGGATCTGGCTGTGTCCACTCACACATGGCAGACAAGCACGCAGGGCGCAATGCGGATCTGGCTGTGTCCACTCACCCACGGGAGGCGGGCAGAGAGGGTGCTGTGTGGATCTGGCTATGTCCACTGACCCACGGCAGACGGGCAGGCAGGGCGCAGTGCGGATCTGTCTGTGTCCACTCACCCACGGGAGACGGGTAGGCAAGGCGCACTGTGGATCTGGCTGTGTCCACTCACCCACGGGAGACGGGCATAGAGTGTGCTGTGTGGATCTGGCTATGTCCACTGACACACGGCACACGGGAAGGCAGGGCGCAGTGCAGATCTGGCTGTGTCCAATCACCCACGGCAGACGGGCAGGCAGGGTGCAGTGCGGATCTGGCTGTGTCCACTCACCCACGGCAGACGGTCAGGCAGGGCGCAGTGCCGATATGGCTGTGTCCACTCACCCACGGGAGACGGGCTGGCAAGGCGCACTGAGGATCTGTCTGTGTCCACTCACACACGGCAGACAAGCACGCAGGGCGCAGTGCGGATCTGGCTGTGTCCACTCACCCACGGGAGACGGGTAGGCAAGGCGCACTGTGGATCTGGCTGTGTCCATCACCCACGACAGAAGGGCAGGCAGGGTGCAGTGCGGATCTGGCTGTGTCCACTCACCCACGGGAGACGGGTAGGCAAGGCGCACTGTGGATCTGGCTGTGTCCATCACCCACGACAAACGGGCAGTCAGGGCGCAGTGCGGATCTGGCTGTGTCCACTCACCCACGGCAAACGGGTAGGCAGGGCGCAGTGCGGATCTGGCTGTGTCCACTCACCCACGGCAGACGGTCAGGAAGGGCGCAGTGCGGATCTGGCTGTGTCCACTCACCCACGAGAGACGGACAGAGAGTGTGCTGTGTGGATCTGGCTATGTACACTGACCCACGACAGATGGGCAGGCAGGGCGCAGTGCGGATCTGGCTGTGTCCACTCACCCACGGCAGATGGTCAGGAAGGGCGCAGTGCGGATCTCGCTTTGTCCACTAACCCACGGGAGAGGGGCAGGCAGGGCGCAGTGCGGATCTGGCTGTGTCCACTCACCCATGGGAGACGGGCAGGCAAGGTGCAGTGTGGATCTGGCTGTGTCCATTGACCCACGGCAGACGGGCAGGCAGGGCGCAGTGCGGATCTGGCTGTGTCCACTCTCCCACGGGATACGGGCAGGCAGGACGCAGTGCGGAACTGGCTGTGTCCACTCTCCCACGGCAGACGGGCAGGCAGGGCGCAGTGCGGATCTGGCTGTGTCCACTATCCCACGGGAGACGGGCAGGCAGGGCGCAGTGCGTATCTGGCTGTGTCCACTCTCCCACGGCCGACGGGCAGGCAGGTTGCAGTGCGGATCTGGCTGTGTCCACTCAACCACGGCAGACAGTCAGGCAGGGAGCAGTGCGGATCTGACGGTGTCCACTCACCCACGGGAGACGGTCAGGCTGGGCGCAGTGGGGATCTGGCTGTGTCCACTCTCCCACGGGAGACGGGCAGGCAGGGCGCAGTGCGGATCTGGCTGTGTCCACTCACACACGGTAGACAGGCAGGCAGGGCGCAGTGTGGATCTGGCTGTGTCGACTCACCCACGGGAGACGGGCAGAGAGGTTGCTGTGTGGATCTGGCTATGTCCACTGACCCACGGCAGACGGGCAAGGAGGGCGCAGTGCGGATGTGGCTGTGTCAAATCACCCACGGCAGACAGGAAAGGCAGGGCGCAGTGCGGACCTGGCTGTTTCCACTCACCCACAGGAGACGGGTAGGCAAGGGGCAGTGTGGATCTGGCTTTGTCCACTCACCCACGGGAGACGGGCAGAGAGGGTGCTGTGTGGATCTGGCTATCTCCACTAACCCACGGCAGACGGGCAGGCAGGGCGCAGTGCGGATCTGGCTGTGTCCACTCACCCACGGCAGACGGGCATGCAGGGCGCAGAGCGGATCTGGCTGTGTCCACTCCACCACGGGAGACGGGCAGGCAAGGCGCAGTGTGGATCTGGCTGTGTCCACTCACCCACGGGAGACGGGCAGAGAGGGTGCTGTGTGGATCTGGCTATGTACACTGACCCACGGCAGACGGGCAGGCAGGGCACAGTGCGGATCTGGCTGTGTCCACTCAGCCACGGGAGACGGGCAGGCAAGGCGCAGTGTGGATCTGGCTGTTTCCACTCACCCATGGGAGACGGGTAGAGAGGGTGCTGTGTGGATCTGGCTATATCCACTGACCCACGGCAGACGGTCAGGCAGGGCGCAGTGCAGATCTGGCTGTGTCCACTCACCCATGGGAGACGGGTAGGCAAGGCGCAGTGTGGATCTGGCTGTGTCCACTGACCCTCGCAGACGGGCATGCAGGGCGAAGTGCGGATCTGGCTGTGTTAACTCACCCACGGCAGACGGGCAGGCAGGGCGCAGTGCGGATCTGGCTGTGTCCCCTCACCCACGGCAGACGGTCAGGCAGGGGGCAGTGCGGATCTGGCTGTGTCCACTCACCCACGGCAGACGGGCAGGCATGGCGCAGTGTGGATCTGGCTGTGTCCACTCACCCACGGGAGACGAGCAGAGAGGGTGCTGTGTTGATCTGTCTATGTCCACTGACTCACGGCAGACGGGCAGGCAGGGCGCAGTGCGGATCTGGCTGTATCCAATCACCCACGGCAGTCGGGCAGGCAAGGCGCTGTGCAGATATGGCTGTGTCCACTCACCCACAGGAGACGGGTAGGCAAAGCGCATTGTGGATCTGGCTGTGTCCACTTACCCACGGGAGACGGGCAGAGAGGGTGCCGTGTGGATCTGGCTATGTCCACTGGCCCACGGCAGACGGCCAGGCAGGGCGCAGTGCGGATTTGGCTGTGTCCCCTCACCCACGGCAGACGGTCAGGCAGGGCGCAGTGCGGATCTGGCTGTGTACACTCACCCACGGGAGACGGGCAGAGAGGGTGCTGTGTGGATCTGGCTATGTCCACTGACCCACGGCAGACGGGCAGGCAGGGCACAGTGCGGATCTGGCTGTGTCCAATCACCCACGGCAGACGGGCAGGCAGGGCGCAGTGCGGATCTTGCTGTGTCCACTCACCCAAGAGAGACGGGCAGGCAAGGCGCACTGTGGATCTGGCTGTGTCCACTCACCCACGGGAGACGGGCAGAGAGGTTGCTGTGTGGATCTGGCTATGTCCACTGACCCACGGCAGACGGGCAGGCAGGGCGCAGTTCTGATCTGGCTGTGTCCAATCACCCACGGCAGACGGGCAGGAAGGGCGCAGTTCGGATCTGGCTGTGTCCACTCACCCACGGGAGACGGGCAGAAAGGGCACTGTGTGGATCTGGCTATGTCCACTGACCCACGGCACACGGGAAGGCAGGGCGCAGTGCGGATCTGGCTGTGTCCAATCACCCACGGCAGACGGGCAGGCAGGGCGCAGTGAGGATCTGGCTGTGTCCACTCACCCACGGCAGACGCCAGGCAGGGCTCAGTGCGGATATGGCTGTGTCCACTCACCCACGGGAGACGGGCAGGCAAGGCGCACTGAGGATCTGGCTGTGTCCACTCACCCACGGCAGAGAAGCAGGCAGGGCGCAGTGCGGATCTGGCTGTGTCCACTCACCCACGGGAGACGGGCAGAGAGGGTGCTGTGTGGATTTGGCTATGTCCACTGACCCACGGCAGACGGGCAGGCAGGGCACAGTGCGGATCTGGCTGTGTCCACTCACCCACGGGAGACTGGCAGGCAGGGCGCAGTGCGGATCTGGCTGTGTCCACTCACCTATGGCAGACAGACAGGCAGGGCGCAGTGTGGATCTGGCTGTGTCCACTCACCCACGGGAGACGGGCAGGCAAGACGCAGTGTGGATCTGGCTTTGTCCACTCACCCACGGGAGACGGGCAGAGAGTGTGCTGTGTGGATCTGGCTATGTCCACAGACCCACAGCAGACGGGCAGGCAGGGCGTAGTGCGGATCTGGCTGTGTCCCCTCACCTACAGCAGACGGTCAGGCAGGGCGCAGTGCGGATCTGGTTGTGTCCACTCACCCACAGGAGACAGGCAGGCAGGGCGCAGTGCGGATCTGGCTGTGTCCACTCACCCACGGGAGACGGGCAGGCAAGGCACACTGAGGATCTGGCTGTGTCCACTCACCCACGGCTAACGGGCAGGCAGGGCGCACTTCGGATCTGGCTATGACCACTCACCAACGGGAGACGGGTAGGCAAAGCGTACTGTGGATCTGTGTGTCCACTTACCCACGGGAGACGGGCAGAGAGGTTGCCGTGTGGATCTGGCTATGTCCACTGACCCACGGCAGACGGGTAGGCAGGGTGCAGTGAGGTTCAGGCTGTGTCCCCTCACCCACAGCAGACGGTCAGGCAGGGCGCAGTGCGGATCTGGCTGTGTCCACTCACCCACGGGAGACGGGTAGGCAAGGCGCACTGTGGATCTGGCTGTGTCCACTCACCCACGGGAGACGGGCAGAGTGGGTGCTGTGTGGATTTGGCTATGTCCACTGACCCACGACAGACGGGCAGGCAGGGTGCAGTGCGGATCTGGCTGTGTCCAATCACCCACGGCGAACGGTCAGACAGGGCGCAGTGCGGATCTTGCTGTGTCCACTCACCCACGGGAGATGGGTAGGCAAGTCGCAGTGCGGATCTGGCTGTGTCCACTCAACCACGGGAGACGGGTAGGCAAGGCGCAGTGTTAATCTGGCTGTGTCCACTCACCCACGGGAGACTGGCAGAGAGGGTGCTGTGTGGATCTGGCTACGTCCACTCACCCACGGGAGACGAGCAGGCAAGGCGCAGTGTTGATCTGGCAGTGTCCACTCACCCACGGGATATGGGCAGAGAGGGTGCTGTGTGGATCTGGCTATGTCCACTGACCCACGACAGACGGGCAGGCAGGGCGCAGTGCGGATCTGGCTGTGTTAACTCACCCACAGCAGACGGGCAGGCAGGGCGCAGTGCGGATCTGGCTGTGTCCACTCACCCACAGCAGACGTTCAGGAAGGGCGCAGTGCGGATCTGGCTGTGTCCACTCACCCATGGGTGACGGGCAGGCAGGGCGCAGTGCGGAGCTGACTGTGTCTACTCACTCACGGCAGACGAATAGGCAGGGCGCAGTGCGGATCTGGCTGTGTCCACTCACTCACGGGAGACGGGCAGAGAGGGTGCTGTGTGGATCTGGCTATGTACACTGACCCATGGCAGACGTGCAGGCAGGGCGCAGTGCGGATCTGGCTGTGTCCACTCACCCACGGCAGACGGGAAGGCAGGGCACAGTGCGGATCTGGCTGTGTCCTATCACCCACGGCAGACGGGCAGGAAGGGCGCAGTGCGGATCTGGCTGTGTCCACTCACCCACGGGAGATGGGTAGGCAAGGCGCCGTGTGGATCTGGCTGTGTCCACTCACCCACGGGAGACGGGCAGAGAGGGTGCTGTGTGGATTTGGCTATATCCACTGACCCACGGAAGACGGGCAGGCAGGGCGCAGTGCGGATCTGTCTGTGTCCACTCACCCACGGGAGACGGGCAGGCAGGGCGCAGTGCGGATCTGGCTGTGTCCACTCACCCACGGCAGACGGGCAGGCAGGGCGCAGTGTGGATCTGGCTGTGTCCACTCACCAACGGGAGACGGGCAGGCAAGTCGCAGTGTGGATCTGGCTGTGTCCACTCACCCACGGGAGACGGGCAGAAAGGGCGCTGTGTGGATCTGGCTATGTCCACTGACCCACGGCACACGGGAAGGCAGGGCGCAGTGCGGATCTGTCTCTATCCAATCACCCACGGCAGACGGGCAGGCAGGGCGCAGTGCGGATCTGGCTGTGTCCACTCACCCACGGCAGACGGTCAGGCAGGGCACACTGCGGATATGGCTGTGTCCACTCACCCACGGGAGACGGGCTGGCAAGGCGCACTGAGGATCTGGCTGTGTCCACTCACACATGGCAGACAAGCACGCAGGGCGCAATGCGGATCTGGCTGTGTCCACTCACCCACGGGAGGCGGGCAGAGAGGGTGCTGTGTGGATCTGGCTATGTCCACTGACCCACGGCAGACGGGCAGGCAGGGCGCAGTGCGGATCTGTCTGTGTCCCCTCACCCACGGCAGACCGTCAGGCAGGGCGCAGTGCGGATCTGGCTGTGTCCACTCACCCACGGGAGACGGGCAGGCAAGGCACAGTGTGGATCTGGCTGTGTCCACTCACCCACGGGAGACGGGCATAGAGTGTGCTGTGTGGATCTGGCTATGTCCACTGACACACGGCACACGGGAAGGCAGGGCGCAGTGCAGATCTGGCTGTGTCCAATCACCCACGGCAGACGGGCAGGCAGGGTGCAGTGCGGATCTGGCTGTGTCCACTCACCCACGGCAGACGGTCAGGCAGGGCGCAGTGCCGATATGGCTGTGTCCACTCACCCACGGGAGACGGGCTGGCAAGGCGCACTGAGGATCTGTCTGTGTCCACTCACACACGGCAGACAAGCACGCAGGGCGCAGTGCGGATCTGGCTGTGTCCACTCACCCACGGGAGACGGGTAGGCAAGGCGCACTGTGGATCTGGCTGTGTCCATCACCCACGACAGAAGGGCAGGCAGGGTGCAGTGCGGATCTGGCTGTGTCCACTCACCCACGGGAGACGGGTAGGCAAGGCGCACTGTGGATCTGGCTGTGTCCATCACCCACGACAAACGGGCAGTCAGGGCGCAGTGCGGATCTGGCTGTGTCCACTCACCCACGGCAAACGGGTAGGCAGGGCGCAGTGCGGATCTGGCTGTGTCCACTCACCCACGGCAGACGGTCAGGAAGGGCGCAGTGCGGATCTGGCTGTGTCCACTCACCCACGGGAGACGGGTAGGCAAGGCGCACTGTGGATCTGGCTGTGTCCACTCACCCACGGGAGACGGGCAGAGTGGGTGCTGTGTGGATCTGTCTATGTCCACTGACCCACGGCAGAGGGGCAGGCAGGGCGCAGTGTGGATCTGGCTGTGTCCACTCACCCACGTGAGATGTTCAGGCAGGGCGCAGTGCGGATCTCGCTGTGTCCACTCACCCACGGCAGACGGGCAGGCAGGGCGCAGTGCGGATCTGGCTGTGTCCACTCACCCACGGGATACGGGCAGGTAAGGCGCAGTGTGGATCTGGCTGTGTTCAATCACCCACGGGAGACGGGCAGAGAGGGTGCTGTGTGGATCTGGCTATGTACACTGACCCACGGCAGACGGGCAAGCAGGGCGGTGTGCGAATCCTGCTGTGTCCACTCACACACGGCAAACGGTCAAGAAGGGCGCAGTGCGGATCTGGCTGTGTCCACTGACCCACGGCAGACGGGCAGGCAAGGCGCAGTGCGGATCTGGCTGTGTCCACTCATCCACGGCAGACGGGCAGGCAGGGCGCAGTGCGGATCTGGCGGTGTCCACACACCCACGGGAGACGGGCAGGCAAGGCGCAGTGTGGATCTGGCTCTGTCCACTCACCCACGGCAGACGGGCAGAGAGGGTGCTGTGTGGATCTGGCTATGTCCACTGACCCACGGCAGACGGACAGGCAGGGCGCAGTGCGGATCTGGCTGTGTCCACTCACCCACGACAGACGGGCAGGCAGGGCGCAGAGCGGATCTGGCTGTGTCCAATCACCCACGGCAGACGGGCAGGCAGGGCGCAGTGCGGATCTGGCTGTGTCCACTCATTCACGGCAGACGGTCAGGCAGGGCGCAGTGCAGATCTGGCTGTGTCCACTCATCCATGGGAGACGGGTAGGCAAGGTGCAGTGTGGATCTGGCTGTGTCCACTCACACAAGGGAGACGGGCAGAGAGGGTCCTGTGTGGAACTGGCTATGTCCACTGACCCACGTAAGACGTGCAGACAGGGCGCAGTGCGGATCTGGCTATGTCCACTCACCCACGGCAGACGGGCAGGCCGGGCGCAGTGCGGATCGGGCTGTGTCCAATCACCCACGGCAGACGGGCAGGCAGGGCGCAGTGCGGATCTGGCTGTGTCCACTCACCCATGGGAGACGGGTAGGCAAGGCGCAGTGTGGATCTGGCTGTGTCCACTGACCCACGCAGACGGGCAGGCAGGGCGAAGTGCGGATCTGGCTGTGTTAACTCACCTACGGCAGACGGGCAGGCAGGGCGCAGTGCGGATCTGGCTGTGTCCACTCACCCACGACAGACGTTCAGGAAGGGCGCAGTGCGGATCTGGCTGTGTCCACTCACCCATGGGTGACGGGCAGGCAGGGCGTAGTGTGGGTCTGGCTGTGTCTACTCACCAACGGCAGACGAATAGGCAGGGCGCAGTGCGGATCTGGCTGTGTCCACTCACCCACGGTAGACGGGCAGGCAGGGCACAGTGCGGATCTGGCTGTGTCCAATCACCCACGGCAGACGGGCAGGCAGGGCGCAGTGAGGATCTGGCTGTGTCCACTCACCCACGGCAGACGGTCAGGCAGGGCGCAGTGCGGATCTGGCTATGTCCACTCACCCACGGGAGACGGGTAGGCAAGGCGCCGTGTGGATCTGGCTGTGTCCACTCACTCACGGGAGACGGGCAGAGAGGGTGCTGTGTGGATCTGGCTATGTACACTGACCCACGGCAGACGGGCAGGCAGGGCGCAGTGCGGATCTGGCTGTGTCCACTCACCCATAGCAGACAGTCAGGAAGGGCGCAGTCCGGATCTGGCTATGTCCACTCACCCACGGGAGACGTGCAGGCAGGGCGCAGTTGGGATATGGCTGTGTCCACTCACCCACGGCAGACGGGCATGCAGGGCGCAGTGCGGATCTGGCTGTGTCCACTCACCCACGGGAGACGGGCAGAGAGGGTGCTGTGTGGATCTGGCTATGTCCACTGACCCACGGCAGACGGGCAGGCAGGGCGCAGTGCGGATCTCGCTGTGTCCACTCACCCACGGGAGACGGGCAGGCAGGGCGCAGTGCGGATCTGGCTGTGTCCACTCACCCATGGCAGACGGGCAGGCAGGGCGCAGTGTGGATCTGGCTGTGTCCACTCACCCACGGGAGACGGGCAGGCAAGTCGCAGTGTGGATCTGGCTGTGTCCACTCACCCACGGCAGACGGGCAGACAGGGCGCAGTGCGGATCTGGCTGTGTCCACTCACGCACGGGAGACGGGCAGAGAGGGTGCTGTGTGGATCTAGCTATGTCAACTGACCCACGGCACAGGGGCAGGCAGGGCGCAGTGCGGATCTGGCTGTGTTAACTCACCCACGGCAGACAGGCAGGTAGGGCGCAGTGCGGATCTGGCTTTGTCCACTCACCCACGGAGTCGGGTAGGCAAAGCGCAGTACGGATCTGGCTGTGTCCACTCAACCATGGGAGACGGGCATAGACGGTGCCGTGTGGATCTGGCTATGTCCACTGACTCACGGCAGATGGGCAGGCAGGTCGCACTGCGGATCTGGCTGTGTCCCCTCACCCACGGCAGACGGTCAGGCAGGGTGCAGTGCGGAATTGGCTGTGTCCACTCACCCACGGGAGACAAGTAGGCAAGGTGCAGTGTGGATCTGGCTGTGTCCTCTCACCCACGGGAGACGGGCAGAGAGGTTCCTGTGAGGATCTGACTATGTTAACTGACCCACGGCAGACGGGCAGGCAGGGCGCAGTGCGGATCCAGCTGTGTCCACTCACCCATGGCAGACGGGCAGGCAGGGCGCAGTGCGGATCTGGGTTTGTCCACTCACCCATGGGAGACGGGCAGGCAAGGCGCAGTGTGGATCTGTCTGTGTCCACTCACCCACGGGAGACGGACAAAGAGGGTGCTGTGTGGATCTGGCTATGTACACTGACCCACGGCAGACGGGCAGGAAGGGCGCAGTGCGGATCTCGCTGTGTCCACTCACCCACGGGAGACGGGCAGGCAGGGCGCAGTGCGGATCTGGCTGTGTCAACTCACCCATGGAGACGGGCAGGCAAGGCGCATGTGGATCTGGCTGTGTCCACTCACCCACGGGAGACGGGCAGAGAGGGTGCTGTGTGGTCTGGCTATGTCCACTGAGCGACGGCAGAAGGGCAGGCAGGGCGCAGTGCGGATCTGGCTGTGTCCCCTCACCGACGGCAGACGGTCAGGCAGGGCGCAGTGCGGATCTGGCTGTGTCCACTCACCCACGGGAGACGGGCAGGCAGGGCGCAATGCGGATCTGGCTGTATCCACTCACCCACGGGAGACGGGAAGGCAAGGTGCACTGTGGATCTGGCTGTGTCCACTAACCCACGGGAGACGGGCAGAGAGGGTGCTGTGTGGATCTTGCTATGTCCATTGACCAACGGCAGACGGGCAGGCAGGGCGCAGTGTGGATCTGTCTGTGTCCACTCACCCACGGCAGACTGGCCTTGAGGGTGCTGTGTGGATCTGGCTATGTACACTTACCCACGGCAGACGGGCAGGCAGGGCGCAGTGCGGATCTGGCTGTGTCCACTCACCCACGGCAGACGGTCAGGCAGGTCGCAGTGCGGACTTGGCGGTGTCCACTCACCCACGGGAGACGGGCAGGCAGGGCGCAGTGCGGGTCGTGCTGTGTCCACTCTCCCACGGGAGACAGGCAGGCAGGGCGCAGTGCGGAACTGGCTGTGTCCACTCACACACGGCAGACGGGCAGGCAGGGCGCAGTGCGGATCTGGCTGTGTAAACTCACCCATGGGAGACGGGCAGGCAAGGCGCAGTGTGGATTTGGCTGTGTCCACTCACCCACGGGAGACAGGCAGAGAGGGTGCTGTGTGGATCTGGCTATGTCCACTGACCCACGGCAGACGGGCATGCAGGGCGCAGTGCGGATCTGGCTGTGTCCACTCACCCACGACAGATGGGCAGGCAGGACGCAGTGCGGATTTGGCTGTGTTTGCTCACCCACGGAAGACGGGCAGGCAAGGCGCAGTGTGGATCTGGCTGTGTCCACTCACCCACGGGAGACAGGCAGAGAGGGTGCTGTGTGGATCTGGCTATGCACACTGACCCACGGCAGACGGGCTGGCAGGGCGCAGTGTGGATCTGGCTGTGTCCCCTCACCCACGGCAGACGGTCAGGCAGGGCGCATGGCGGATCTGGCTGTGTCCACTCACCCACGGGAGATGGGTAGGCAAGGCGCAGTATGGATCTGGATTTGTCCACTCACCCACGACCGACCGGCAGGCAGGGCGCAGTGCAGATCTGGCTGTGTCCACTCACCCACAAGAGACGGGCAGGCAAGGCGCAGTGTGGATCTGGCTGTGTCCACACACCCACTGGAGACGGGCAGAGAGAGTGCTGTGTGGATCTGGCTATGTCCACTGACCCACGGCAGACGGGCAGGCAGGGCGCAGTGCGGATCTGGCTGTGTCCAGTCACCCACGGCAGACGGGCAGGCAGGGCGCAGTGCAGATCTGGCTGTGTCCACTCACCCACGGGAGATGGGCAGGCAAGGCGCAGTGTAGATCTGGCTGTGTCCACTCACCCACGAGAGACGGACAGAGAGTGTGCTGTGTGGATCTGGCTATGTACACTGACCCACGGCAGACGGGCAGGCAGGGCGCAGTGCGGATCTGGCTGTGTCCACTCACCCACGGCAGATGGTCAGGAAGGGCGCAGTGCGGATCTCGCTTTGTCCACTAACCCACGGGAGAGGGGCAGGCAGGGCGCAGTGCGGATCTGGCTGTGTCCACTCACCCACGGCACACGGGCAGGCAGGGCGCAGTGCGGATCTGGCTGTGTCCACTCACCCATGGGAGACGGGGAGGCAAGGTGCAGTGTGGATCTGGCTGTGTCCATTGACCCACGGCAGACGGGCAGGCAGGGCGCAGTGTGGATCTTGCTGTGTTCACTCACCCACGGCAGACGGGCAGGCAAGGAGCAGACCGGATCTGGCGGTGTCCACTCACCCACGGGAGACGGGCAGGCAGGGTGCAGTGCGGGTCTGGCTGTGTCCACTCTCCCACGGGAGACGGGCAGGCAGGGCGCAGTGCGGAACTGGCTGTGTCCACTCACAAACGGCAAACGGGCAGGCAGGGCGCAGTGCGGATCTGGCTGTGTCCACTCACCCATGGGAGACGGGCATGCAGGGCGCAGTGCGGATCTGGCTGTGTCCACTCACTCACGACAGATGGGCAGGCATGGCGCAGTGCGGATTTGGCTGTGTTTGCTCACCCACGGAAGACGGGCAGGCAAGGCGCAGTGCGGACCTGGCGGTGTCCACTCACCCACGGGAGACGGGCAGGCAGGGCGCAGTGCGGGTCTGGCGGTGTCCACTCTCCCACGGGAGACGGGCAGGCAGGGCGCATGCGGAACTGGCTGTGTCCACTCACACACGGCAGACGGGCAGGCAGGGCGCAGTGCGGATCTGGCTGTGTCCTCTCACCCATGGGAGACGTGCTGGCAAGGCGCAGTGTGGATTTGGCTGTGTCCACTCACCCACGGGAGACGGGCAGAGAGGGTGCTGTGTGGATCTGGCTATGTCCACTCACCCACGGCAGACGGGCAGGCAGGGCGCAGTGTGGATCTGGCTGTGTCCAGTCACCCACCGCAGACGGGCAGGCAGGGCGCAGTGCGGATCTGGCTGTGTCCACTCACCCACGGGAGAAGGGCAGGCAGGGCGCAATGCGAATTTGGCTGTGTCCACTCACCCACGGGAGACGGGAAGGCAAGGTGCACTGTGGATCTGGCTGTGTCCACTCACCCACGGGAGACGGGCAGAGAGGGTGCTGTGTGGATCTGGCTATGTCCATTGACCCACGGCAGACGGGCAGGCAGGGCGCAGTGTGGATGTGGCTGTGTTCACTCACCCACGGCAGACGGTCAGGCAGGTCGCTGTGCGGACCTGGCGGTGTCCACTCACACACGGGAGACGGGCAGGCAGGGCGCAGTGCGGGTCTGGCTGTGTCCACTCACCCATTGGAGACGGGCAGGCAATGCGCAGTGTGGATTTGGCTGTGTCCACTCACCCACGGGAGACGGGCAGAGAGGGTTCAGTGTGGATCTGGCTATGTCCACTGACCCACGGCAGACGGGCATGCAGGGCGCAGTGCGGATCTGGCTGTGTCCACTCACCCACGACATATGGGCAGGCAGGGCGCAGTGCGGATTTGGTTGTGTTTGCTCACCCACGGAAGACGGGCAGGCAAGGCGCAGTGCGGATCTGGCTGTGTCCACTCACACACGGCAGACGGTCAGGCAGGTCGCAGTGCGGACCTGGCGGTGTCCACTCACCCACGGGAGACGGGCAGGCAGGGCGCAGTGCGGGTCTGGCTGTGTCCACTCTCCCATGTGAGACGGGCAGGCAGGGCGCAGTGCGGAACTGGCTGTGTCCCCTCACACACGGCAGACGGGCAGGCAGGGCGCAGTGCGGATCTGGCTGTGTGCACTCACCCACGGGAGACGGGCAGAGAGGGTGCTGTGTGGATCTGGCAATATCCACTGACCCACGGCAGACGGGCAGGAAGGGCACAGTGCGGATGTGACTGTGTCCACTCACCCACGGGAGACTGGTAGGCAAGGCGCAGTTTGGATCTGGCTGTGTTCACTCACCCACGGGAGACGGGCAGAGAGGGTGCTGTGTGGATCTGGCAATGTCCACTGACCCACGGCAGACGGGCAGGCAGGGCGCAGTGCGGATCTGGCTGTGTCCAGTCACCCACGGCAGACGGTCAGGGAGGGCGCAGTGCAGATCTGGCTGTGTCCACTCACCCACGGGAGATGGGCAGGCAGGGCGCAGTGTGGATCTGGCTGTGTCCACTCACCCATGAGAGACGGGCAGAGAGGGTGCCGTGTGGATCTGGCTATGTACACTGACCCACGGCAGACGGGCAGGCAGGGAGCAGTGCGGATCTGGCTGTGTCCACTCACCCACGGCAGACGGTCAGGAAGGGCGCGTTGCGGATCAGGCTGTGTCCACTCACCCACGGGAGACGGGCAGGCAGGGCGCAGTGCGGATCTGGCTGTGTCCACTCACCCACGGCACACGGGCAGGCAGGGCGCAGTGCGGATCTGGCTGTGTAAACTCACCCACGGGAGACGGGCAGGCAAGGTGCAGTGTGGATCTGGCTGTGTCCACTCACCCACGGGAGACGGGCAGAGAGTGTGCTGTGTGGATCTGGCTATGTCCATTGACCCACGGCAGATTGGCAGGCAGGGCGCAGTGTGGATCTGGCTGTGTCCACTCACCCACGGCAGACGGGCAGGCAGGGAGCAGTGCGGATCTGGCTGTGTCCACTCACCCACGGAGACGGGCAGGCAAGGCGCAGTGTGGATCTGGCTGTGTCCATTCACCCACGGGATACGGGCCTAGAGGGTGCTGTGTGGATCTGGCTATGTACACTTACCCACGGCAGACGGGCAGGCAGGGCGCAGTTCGGATCTGGCGGTGTCCACTCACCCATGACAGACGGGCAGGCAGTGCGCAGTGCGGATCTGGCTATGTCCACTCTCCCACGGGAGACCGGCAGGCAGCGCGCAGTGCGGATCTGGCTGTGTCCACTCACACACGGCAGACGGGCAGGCAGGGCGCAGTGCGGATCTGGCTGTGTGCACTCACCCACGGGAGACGGGCAGAGAGGGTGCTGTGTGGATCTGGCAATATCCACTGACCCACGGCAGACGGGCAGGAAGGGCACAGTGCGGATCTGACTGTGTCCACTCACCCACGGGAGACGGGTAGGCAAGGCGCAGTTTGGATCTGGCTGTGTTCACTCACCCACGGGAGACGGGCAGAGAGGGTGCTGTGTGGATCTGGCAATGTCCACTGACCCACGGCAGACGGGCAGGCAGGGCGCAGTGCGGATCTGGCTGTGTCCAGTCACCCACGGCAGACGGTCAGGGAGGGCGCAGTGCAGATCTGGCTGTGTCCACTCACCCACGGGAGATGGGCAGGCAGGGCGCAGTGTGGATCTGGCTGTGTCCACTCACCCATGAGAGACGGGCAGAGAGCGTGCCGTGTGGATCTGGCTATGTACACTGACCCACGGCAGACGGGCAGGCAGGGAGCAGTGCGGATCTGGCTGTGTCCACTCACCCACGGCAGACGGTCAGGAAGGGCGCGTTGCGGATCAGGCTGTGTCCACTCACCCACGGGAGACGGGCAGGCAGGGCGCAGTGCGGATCTGGCTGTGTCCACTCACCCACGGCACTCGGGCAGGCAGGGCGCAGTGCGGATCTGGCTGTGTAAACTCACCCACGGGAGACGGGCAGGCAAGGTGCAGTGTGGATCTGGCTGTGTCCACTCACCCACGGGAGACGGGCAGAGAGTGTGCTGTGTGGATCTGGCTATGTCCATTGACCCACGGCAGATTGGCAGGCAGGGCGCAGTGTGGATCTGGCTGTGTCCACTCACCCACGGAATACGGGCAGGCAGGGAGCAGTGCGGATCTGGCTGTGTCCACTCACCCACGGAGACGGGCAGGCAAGGCGCAGTGTGGATCTGGCTGTGTCCATTCACCCACGGGATACGGGCCTAGAGGGTGCTGTGTGGATCTGGCTATGTACACTTACCCACGGCAGACGGGCAGGCAGGGCGCAGTTCGGATCTGGCGGTGTCCACTCACCCATGACAGACGGGCAGGCAGTGCGCAGTGCGGATCTGGCTATGTCCACTCTCCCACGGGAGACCGGCAGGCAGCGCGCAGTGCGGATCTGGCTGTGTCCACTCACACACGGCAGACAGGCAGGCACGGCGCAGTGTGGATCTGGCTGTGTCCACTTACCCATGGGAGAGGGGCAGGCAAGGCACAGTGCGGATCTGGCTGTGTCCAATCACCCACGGCAGACGGGCAGGCAGGGCGCAGTGCGGATCTGGCTGTGTGCACTCACCCATGGGAGACGGGCAGGCAAGGCACTGTGTGGATCTGGCTGTGTCCACTCACCCACGGGAGACGGGCAGAGAGGGTGCTGTGTGGATCTGGCAATATACACTGACCTACGGCAGACGGGCAGGCAGGGCACAGTGCGGATCTGGCTGTGTCCACTCACCCACGGGAGACGGGTAGGCAAGGCGAAGTTTGGATCTGGCTGTGTCCACTCACCCACGGGAGACGGGCAGAGAGGGTGCCGTGTGGATCTGGCTACGTCCACTGACCCACGGCAGACGGGCAGGCAGGGCGCAGTGCGGATCTGGCTGTGTCCACTGACACATGGCAGACGGGCAGGCAGAGGGCAGTGCGGATCTGTCTGTGTCCACTCACCCACGGGAGACAGGCAGGCAAGGCGCAGTGTGGATCTGGCTGTGTCAACTCACCCACGGGAGATGGGCAGAGAGGGTGCCGTGTGGATCTCGCTATGTCCACTGAACCACGGCAGACGGGCAAGCAGGGCGCAGTGCCGATCTGGCTGTGTCAACTCACCCATGGCAGACGGTCAGTCAGGGTGCAGTGAGGATCTGGCTGTGTCCTCTCACCCACGGGAGACGGGCAGGCAGGGCGCAGTGCGGATCTGGCTGTGTCGACTCACCCACGGCAGACGGGCAGGCAGGGCGCAATGCGGATCTGGCTGTGTCCAGTCACCCACGGGAGACGGGCAGAAAGGGCGCTGTGTATCTGGCTATGTCCACTGACCCACGGCAGACGGGCAGGCAGGGCGCAGTGTGGATCTGGCTGTGTCCACTCACCCACGGGAGACGGGCAGGCAGGGCGCAATGTGGATCTGGCGGTGTCCCCTCACCCATGGCAGACGGTCAGGCAGGGCGCAGTGCGGATCTGGTTGTGTCCACTCACCCACGGGAGACGGGTAGGCAAGGCGCAGTGTGGATCTGGCTGTTTCCACTCACCCACGGAAGACGGGCAGAGAGGGTGCTGTGTGGATCTGGCTAGGTCCACTGACCCACGGCAGACGGGCAGGCAGGGCGCAGTGCGGATCTGGCTGTGTCCCCTCACCCACGGCAGACGGTCAGGCAGGGCGCAATCTGGATCTGGCTGTGTCCACTCACCCACGGGAGACGGGCAGGCAGGGCGCAGTGCGGATCTGGCTGTGTCCACTCACCCACGGGAGACAGGCAGGCAGGGCGCAGTGCGGATCTGTCTGTGTCCACTCACCAATGGGAGACGGGCAGGCAAGGCGCAGTGTGGATCTAGCTGTGTCCACACTCCCACGAGAGACGAGCAGAGAGGGTGCTGTGTGGATGTGGCTATGTTCAGTGACCCACTGCAGACGGGCAGGCAGGGCGCAGTGCGGATCTGGCTGTGTCCACTCACCCACGGCAGACGGGCAGGCAGTCCACAGTGCGGATCTGGCTGTGTCTACTCACCCACGGGAGATGGGCAGGCAAGGCGCAGTGTGGATCTGGCTGTGTCCACTCACCCACGGGAGATGGGCAGAGAGGGTGCTGTGTGGATCTGGCTATGTCCATTCACCCACGGCTGATGGTCAGGCAGGGCGCAGTGAAGATCTGGCTGTGTCCACTCAACCACGGCAGACGGGCAGGCAGATAGCAGTGCGGATCTGGCTGTTTCCACTCACCCACGGGAGACGGGCAGGCAGGGGCATGTGGATCTGTCTGTGTCCACTCACCCACGGAATACGGGCCTAGAGGGTGCTGTGTGTATCTGGCTATGTACACTTACCAACGGCAGACGGGCAGGCACGGCGCAGTGCGGATCTGGCTGTTTCCACTCACCCACGACAGATGGGTAGGCTGGGCGCAGTGCGGATTTGGCTGTGTCCGCTCACCCATGGGAGACGGGCAGGCAAGGCGCAGTGTGGATCTGGCTGTGTCCACTCACCCACGGGAGACAGGCAGAGAGGGTGCTGTGTGGATCTGGCTATGTACACTGACCCACGGCAGACGGGCCGGCAGGGCGGTGTGCGGATCTGGCTGTGTCCACTCACACACAGCATACGGTCAGGAAGGGCGTAGTGCGGTTCTGGCTGTGTCCACTCACCCACTGGAGACGGGCAGGCAGGGCGCAGTGCGGATCTGGCTCTGTCCACTCACCCACAGCAGACAAGCAGGCAGGGCGCAGTGCGGATCTGGCTGTGTCCACTCACCCACGGGAGACGGGCAGGCAAGGCGCAATGTGGATCTGGCTGTGTCCACTCACCCACGGGAGAAGGGCAGGCAAGGCGCAATGTGGACCTTGCTGTGTCCACTCACCCACGGGAGACGGGCAGAGAGGGTGCCGTGTGGATCTGGCTATGTACACTGACCCACGGCTGACGGGCAGGCCGGGCGCAGTGCGGATCTGGCTGTGTCCACTCACCCACGGGAGATGGGCAGGCAAGGCGCAGTGTGGATCTGGCCGTGTCCACTCACCCACGGCAGACGGGCAGGCAGGGTGCAGTGCGGATTTGACTGTGTCCACTCACTCACGACAGACGGGCAGTCAGGGCGCAGTGCGGATCTTGCTGTGTCCACTCAACCACGGGAGACGGGCAGGCAAGGCGCAGTGTGGATATGGCTGTGTCCACTCACCCATGGGTGACGGGCACAGAGTGTCCTGTGTGGATCTGACTATGTACACTGACCCACTGCAGAGGGGCAGGCAGGGCGCAGTGCGGATCTGGCTGTGTCCACTCACCCACAGCAGACAAGCAGGCAGGGCGCAGTGCGGATCTGGCTGTGTCCACTCACCCACGGGAGACGGGCAGGCAAGGCGCAATGTGGATCTGGCTGTGTCCACTCACTCACGGGAGACGGGCAGGCAAGGCGCAATGTGGATCTGGCTGTGTCCACTCACCCACGGGAGACCGGCAGAGAGGGTGCTGTGTGGATCTGGCTATGTCCAGTGACCCACGGCAGACGGGCAGGCTGGGCGCTGTGCGGATCTGGCTGTGTCTAGTCACCCACGGCAGACGGGCAGGCAGGGCGCAGTGCAGATCTGTCTGTGTCCACTCACCCACGGGAGATGGGCAGGCAAGGCGCAGTGTGGATCTGGCTGTGTCCACTCACCAACGGGAGACGGGCAGAGAGGGTGCCGTGTGGATCTGGCTATGTACACTGACCCACGGCAGACGGGCAGGCAGGGCGCAGTGCGGATCTGGCTGTGTCCCCTCACCCACGGCAGACCGTCAGGCAGGGCGCAGTGCGGATTTGGCTGTGTCAACTCTCCCACGGCAGACGGGCAGGCTGGGCGCAGTGCGGATCTGGCTGTGTCACTCTCCCACGGGAGACCGGCAGGCAGCGCGCAGTGCGGATCTGTCTGTGTCCACTCACCCGCGGGAGACGGGCATGCAGGGCGCAGTGAAGATCTGGCTGTGTCCACTCACCCACGGGAGACGGGCAGGCAGGGCGCAGTGCGGATCTGGCTGTGTCCACTCACCCATGGGAGACGGGCAAGCAAGGTGCAGTGTGGATCTGGCTGTGTCCACTCACCCACGGGAGACGGGCAGAGAGGGTGCTGTGTGGATCTGGCTATGTCCATTGACCCACGCCAGACGAGCAGGCAGGGCGCAGTGAGGATCTGGCTGTGTCCACTCACCCACGGCAGACGGGCAGGCAGGGAGCAGTGCGGATCTGGCTGTGTCCACTCACCCACGGGAGACGGGAAGGCAAGGTGCACTGTGGATCTGGCTGTGTCCACTCACCCACGGGAGACGGGCAGAGAGGGTGCTGTGTGGATCTGGCTATGTCCATTGACCCACGGCAGATGGGCAGGCAGGGCGCAGTGTGGATGTGGCTGTGTTCACTCACCCACGGCAGACGGTCAGGCAGGTCGCTGTGCGGACCTGGCGGTGTCCACTCACACACGGGAGACGGGCAGGCAGGGCGCAGTGCGGGTCTGGCTGTGTCCACTCACCCATTGGAGACGGGCAGGCAATGCGCAGTGTGGATTTGGCTGTGTCCACTCACCCACGGGAGACGGGCAGAGAGGGTTCAGTGTGGATCTGGCTATGTCCACTGACCCACGGCAGACGGGCATGCAGGGCACAGTGCGGATCTGGCTGTGTCCACTCACCCACGACATATGGGCAGGCAGGGCGCAGTGCGGATTTGGCTGTGTTTGCTCACCCACGGAAGACGGGCAGGCAAGGCGCAGTGTGGATCTGGCTGTGTCCACTCACCCACGGGAGACGGGCAGAGAGGGTGCTGTGTGGATCTTGCTATGTCCATTGACCCACGGCAGATTGGCAGGCAGGGCGCAGTGTGGATCTGGCTGTGTCCACTCACTCACGGCAGACGGGCAGGCAAGGCGCATTGTGGATCTGGCCGTGTCCACTCACCCACGGCAGACGGGCAGGCAGGGTGCAGTGCGGATTTGACTGTGTCCACTCACTCACGACAGACGGGCAGGCAGGGCGCAGTGCGGATCTTGCTGTGTCCACTCAACCACGGGAGACGGGCAGGCAAGGTGCAGTGTGGATATGGCTGTGTCCACTCACCCATGGGTGACGGGCACAGAGTGTCCTGTGTGGATCTGACTATGTACACTGACCCACTGCAGAGGGGCAGGCAGGGCGCAGTGCGGAACTGGCTGTGTCCACTCACCCACAGCAGACAAGCAGGCAGGGCGCAGTGTGGATCTGGCTGTGTCCACTCACCCACGGGAGACGGGCAGGCAAGGCGCAATGTGGATCTGGCTGTGTCCACTCACCCACGGGAGACGGGCAGGCAAGGCGCAATGTGGATCTGGCTGTGTCCACTCACCCACGGGAGACCGGCAGAGAGGGTGCTGTGTGGATCTGGCTATGTCCAGTGACCCACGGCAGACGGGCAGGCTGGGCGCTGTGCGGATCTGGCTGTGTCTAGTCACCCACGGCAGACGGGCAGGCAGGGCACAGTGCAGATCTGTCTGTGTCCACTCACCCACGGGAGATGGGCAGGCAAGGCGCAGTGTGGATCTGGCTGTGTCCAATCACCCACGGGAGACGGGCAGAGAGGGTGCCGTGTGGATCTGGCTATGTACACTGACCCACGGCAGACGGGCAGACAGGGCGCAGTGCGGACCTGTCCGTGTCCACTCACCCACGGCAGACGGGCAGGCAGGGTGCAGTGCGGATTTGACTGTGTCCACTCACTCACGACAGACGGGCAGGCAGGGCGCAGTGCGGATCTTGCTGTGTCCACTCTCCCACGGGAGACCGGCAGGCAGCGCGCAGTGCGGATCTGTCTGTGTCCACTCACCCGCGGGAGACGGGCATGCAGGGCGCAGTGAAGATCTGGCTGTGTCCACTCACCCACGGGAGACGGGCAGGCAGGGCGCAGTGCGGATCTGGCTGTGTCCACTCACCCATGGGAGACGGGCAGGCAAGGTGCAGTGTGGATCTGGCTGTGTCCACTCACCCACGGGAGACGGGCAGAGAGGGTGCTGTGTGGATCTGGCTATGTCCATTGACCCACGCCAGACGAGCAGGCAGGGCGCAGTGAGGATCTGGCTGTGTCCACTCACCCACGGCAGACGGGCAGGCAGGGAGCAGTGCGGATCTGGCTGTGTCCACTCACCCACGGGAGACGGGAAGGCAAGGTGCACTGTGGATCTGGCTGTGTCCACTCACCCACGGGAGACGGGCAGAGAGGGTGCTGTGTGGATCTGGCTATGTCCATTGACCCACGGCAGACGGGCAGGCAGGGCGCAGTGTGGATGTGGCTGTGTTCACTCACCCACGGCAGACGGTCAGGCAGGTCGCTGTGCGGACCTGGAGGTGTCCACTCACACACGGGAGACGGGCAGGCAGGGCGCAGTGCGGGTCTGGCTGTGTCCACTCACCCATTGGAGACGGGCAGGCAATGCGCAGTGTGGATTTGGCTGTGTCCACTCACCCACGGGAGACGGGCAGAGAGGGTTCAGTGTGGATCTGGCTATGTCCACTGACCCACGGCAGACGGGCATGCAGGGCACAGTGCGGATCTGGCTGTGTCCACTCACCCACGACATATGGGCAGGCAGGGCGCAGTGCGGATTTGGCTGTGTTTGCTCACCCACGGAAGACGCGCAGGCAAGGCGCAGTGTGGATCTGGCTGTGTCCACTCACCCACGGGAGACGGGCAGAGAGGGTGCTGTGTGGATCTGGCTATGTCCATTGACCCACGGCAGATTGGCAGGCAGGGCGCAGTGTGGATCTGGCTGTGTCCACTCACCCACGGCAGACGGGCAGGCAGGGAGCAGTGCGGATCTGGCTGTGTCCACTCACCCACGGAGACAGGCAGGCAAGGCGCAGTGTGGATCTGGCTGTGTCCATTCACCCACGGGATACGGGCCTAGAGTGTGCTGTGTGGATCTGGCTATGTACACTTACCCACGGCAGACGGGCAGGCAGGGCGCAGTTCGGATCTGGCGGTGTCCACTCACCCATGACAGACGGGCAGGCAGTGCGCAGTGCGGATCTGGCTATGTCCACTCTCCCACGGGAGACCGGCAGGCAGCGCACAGTGCGGATCTGGCTGTGTCCACTCACACACGGCAGACAGGCAGGCACGGCGCAGTGTGGATCTGGCTGTGTCCACTTACCCATGGGAGAGGGGCAGGCAAGGCACAGTGCGGATCTGGCTGTGTCCAATCACCCACGGCAGACGGGCAGGCAGGGCGCAGTGCGGATCTGGCTGTGTGCACTCACCCATGGGAGACGGGCAGGCAAGGCACTGTGTGGATCTGGCTGTGTCCACTAACCCACGGGTGACAGGCACAGAGTGTCCTGTGTGGATCTGACTATGTACACTGACCCACTGCAGACAGGCAGGCAGGGCGCAGTGCGGATCTGGCTGTGTCCACTCACCCACGGCAGACGGTCAGTAAGGGCGCAGTGCGGATCTGGCTGTGTGCACTCACCCACGGGAGACGGGCAGGCAGGGTGCAGTGCGGATCTGGCTGTGTTCACTCACCCACGGGAGACGGGAAGGCAAGGCGCTGTGAAGATCTGGCTGTGTCCACTCTCCCACGGGAGACTGGCAGGCAGGGCGCAGTGCGGATCTGGCTGTGTCCACTCACCCACGGGAGACGGGCAGGCAAGATGCAGTGTGGATCTGGGTGTGTCCACTCACCCACGGGAGACGGGCAGAGAGGGTGCTGTGTGGATCTGGCTATGTCCATTGACCCACGGCAGACGGGCAGGCAGGGCGCAGTGTGGATCTGGCTGTGTCCACTCACCCACGGCAGACGGGCAGGCAGGGAGCAGAGCGGATCTGGCTGTGTCCACTCACCCACAGGAGACGGGCAGGCAAGGCGCAGTGTGGATCTGGCTGTGTCCACTCACACACGGGATACGGGCCTAGAGGGTGCTGTGTGGATCTGGCTATGTACACTGACCCACGGCAGACGGGCAGGCAGGGCGCAGTACGGATCTGGCTGTGTCCACTCACCCACGGCAGACGTACAGGCAGGGCGCATGCGGATCTGGTGGTGTCCACTCACCCACGGGAGACGTGCTGGCAGGGCGCAGTGAGCATCTCTCTGTGTCCACTCTCCCACAGGAGACGGGCAGGCAGGGCGCAGTGCGGAACTGGCTGTGTCCACTCACACACGGCAGACGGGCAGGCAGACCGCAGTGCGGATCTGGCTGTGTCCACTCACCCATGGGAGACGGGCAGGCAATGCGCAGTGTGGATCTGGCTGTGTCGCTTCAACCACGGCAGACGGTCAGGCAGGGCGCAGTGCGGATCTGGCTGTGTCCACTCACCAACGGGAGACGAATAGGCAAGGCGCAGTGTGGATCTGGCTGTGTCCACTCACCCACGGGAGACGGGCAGAGAGTGTGCTGTGTGGATCTGGCTATGTCTATTGACCCACATCAGACGGGCAGGCAGGGCGCAGTGTGGATCTGGCTGTGTCCCCTCACCCACGGCCGACGGTCAGGCAGGGCGCAGTGCGGATCTGGCTGTGTCCACTCACTCACGGGAGACGGGTAGGCAAGGCGCAGTGTGGATCTGGCTATGTCCACTGACCCACGGCAGACGGGCATGCAGGGCGCAGTGCGGATCTGGCTGTGTCCACTCACCCATGACAGATGGGCAGGCAGGGCGCAGTGCGGATTTGGCTGTGTCCGCTCACCCACGGGACACGGGCAGGCAAGGCGCAGTGTGGATCTGGCTGTGTCCACTCACCCACGGGAGACAGGCAGAGAGGGTGCTGTGTGGATCTGGCTATGTACACTGAACCACGGCAGACGGGCAGGCAGGGCGCAGTGCGGACCTGGCCGTGTCCACTCACCCATGGCAGACGGGCAGGCAGGGTGCAGTGCGGATTTGACTGTGTCCACTCACTCACGACAGACGGGCAGGCAGGGCGCAGTGCGGATCTTGCTGTGTCCACTCAACCACGGGAGACGGGCAGGCAAGGCGCAGTGTGGATATGGCTGTGTCCACTCACCCACGGGTGACGGGCACAGAGTGTCCTGTGTGGATCTGACTATGTACACTGACCCACTGCAGACAGGCAGGCAGGGCGCAGTGCGGATCTGGCTGTGTCCACTCACCCAAGGCGGACGGTCAGTAAGGGCGCAGTGCGGATCTGGCTGTGTCCACTCACCCACGGCAGACGGTCATGCAGGGCGCAGTGCAGACCTGGCTATGTCCACTCACCCACGGGAGACGGGCATGCAGGGCGCAGTGTGGATCTGGCTGTGTCCACTCACCCACGGGAGACGGGCAGAGAGGGTGCTGTGTGGATCTGGCTATGTACACTGACCCACGGCAGACGGGCCGGCAGGGCGGTGTGCGGATCTGGCTGTGTCCACTCACCCACGGCAGACGGTCAGGAAGGGAGCAGTTCCGATCTGGCTGTGTCTACTCACCCACGGGAGACGGGCAGGCAAGGCGCAGTGTGGATCTGGCTGTGTCCACTCACCCACGGGAGACGGGCAGAGAGGGTGCTATGTGGATCTGGCTGTGTCCACTCACCCACGGGAGACGGCCAGGCAGGGCGCAGTGCGGATCTGGCTGTGTCTACTCACCCACGGCAGACGATTAGGCAGGGCGCAGTGCGGCTGTGGCTGTGTCCACTTACCCACGGGAGACGGGCAGGCAAGGCGTAGTGTGGATCTGGCTGTGTCCACTCACCCACTGGAGACAGGCAGAGAGAGTGCTGTGTGGATCTGGCTATGTACACTGACCCACGGCAGACGGGCAGGCAGGGCGCAGTGCGGATCTGAGTGTGTCCACTCACCCACGGGAGACGGGCAAAGAGGGTGCTGTGTGGATCTGCCTATGTACACTGACCCACCTTTGACGGGCAGGCAGGGCGCAGTTCGGATCTGGCTGTGTCCAATCACCCACGGCAGACGGGCAGGCAGGGCGCAGTGCAGATCTGGCTGTGTCCAATCACCCACGGCAGACGGGCAGGCAGGGCGCAGTGAGGATCTGGCTGCGTCCACTCACACACGGCAGACGGTCAGGCAGGGCGCAGTGCGGATCTGGCTGTGTCCAATCACCCACGGGAGACGGGTAGGCAAGGCGCCGTGTGGATCTGGCTCTGTCCGCTCACCTACGGGAGAAGGGCAGAGAGGGTGCTGTGTGGATCTGGCTATGTCCACTGACCCACGGCAGACGGGCAGCCTGGGCGCAGTGCGGATCTGGCTGTGTCCACTCACCCACGGGAGACGGGCAGGCAGGGCGCAGTTCGGATCTGGCTGTGTCCACTCACCCACGGGAGACGGGCAGGCAGGGCGCAGTTCGGATCTGGCTGTGTCCACTCACCCACGGGAGACGGGCAGAGCGGTTGCTGTGTGGATCTGGCTATGTCCACAGACCCACTGCAGACGGGCAGGGAGGGCGCAGTGCGGATCTCGCTTTGTCCACTCACCCACAGCAGACGGGCAGGCAGGGCACAGTGCGGATCTGGCTGTGTCCACTCACCCACGGCAGACGGGCAGGCAGGGCGCAGTGCGGATCTGGCTGTGTCCACTCACCCACGGCAGACGGTAAGGCAAGGCGCAGTGTGGATCTGGCTGTGTCCACTCACCCACGGGAGACGGGCAGAAAGGGCGCTGTGTGGATCTGGCTATGTCCACTGACCCACGGCAGACTGAGAGGCAGGGCACAGTGCGGATCTGGCTGTGTCCACTCACCCACGGCAGACGGGCAGGCAGGGCGCAGTGCGGATCTGGCTGTGTCCACTCACCCACGGGAGACAGGTAGGCAAGGAGCAGTGTGGATCTGGCTGTGTCCACTCACCCACGGGAGACGGGCAGAGAGGGTGCTGTCCGGATCTGGCTATGTCCACTGACCCACTGCAGACGGGCAGGCAGGGCGCAGTGCGGATGTGGCTGGGTCCAATCACCCACGGCAGACAGGCAGGCAGGGCGCAGTGCGGATCTGGCTGTGTCCACTCACCCACGGCAGACGGTCAGGCAGGGCGCAGTGCGGATCTGGCGGTGTCCACTCACCCACGGGAGACGGGCAGGCAGGGCGCAGTGTGTATCTGGCTATGTCCACTCTCCCACGGAGGACAAGCAGGCAAGGAGCAGTGTGGATCTGGCTGTGTCCACTCACCCAAGGGACACGGGCAGAGAGGGTTCTGTGTATCTGGCTATGTCCACTGACCCACGGCAGAGGGGCAGGCAGGGCGCAGTGCGGATCTCGCTGTGTCCAATCACGCATGGCAGACGGTCAGGCAGGGTGCAGTGCGGATCTGGCTGTGTCCACTCACCCACGGGAGACGGGCAGGAAAGGCGCACTGTTGATCTGGCTGTGACCACTCACCCACGGGAGACGGGCAGAGAGGGTGCTGTGTGGATCTAGCTATGTCCACTGACCCACGGCAGACGGGCAGACCGGGTACAGTGCGGATCTGGCTGTGTCCAATCACCCACGGCAGACGGGCAGGCAGGGCGCAGTGCGGATCTGGCTGTGTCCACTCACCCACGGTAGACGGTCAGGCAGGGTGCAGTGCGGATCTGGCTGTGTCCACTCACCCAAGGGAGACGGGTAGGCAAGGCACAGTGTGGATCTGGCTGTGTCCACTCACTCACCTGAGATGGGCAGAGAGGGTGCTGTGTGGATCTGGCTATGTCCACTGACCCACAGCAGACGGGCAGGCAGGGCGCAGTGCGGATCTGGCTGTGTCCACTCACCCACGGCAGACGGTCAGGAAGGGCGCAGTGCGGATCTGGCTGTATCCACTCACCCACGGGAGACGGGCAGGCAGGGCGCAGTGCGGATCTGGCTGTGTCCACTCACCCACGGGAGACGGGCAGAGAGGGTGCTGTCTTGATCTGGCCATGTCCTCTACCCACGGCAGACGGGCAGGCAAGGCACAGTGTGGATCTGGCTGTGTCCACTCACCACGGGAGACGGGTAGACAGGGTGCTGAGTGGATCTGGCTATGTAAACTGACCACGGCAGACGGGCAGGCAGGGCGCAGTGCGGATCTGGCTGAGTCCACTCACCCACGGCAGACGGTCAGGCAGGGCGCAGTGCGGATCTGGCAGTGTCCACTCACCCACGGGAGACGGTCAGGCAGGGCGCAGTGCGGATCTGGCTGTGTCCACTCTCCCACTGGAGACGGGCAGGCAGGGCGCAGTGCGGATCTGGCTGTGTCCACTCACCCACGGGAGACGGGCAGAGAGGTTGCTGTGTGGATCTGGCTATGTCCAATGACCCACGGCAGACGGGCAGGGAGGGCACAGTGCGGATCTCGCTGTGTCCACTCACCCACGGCAGACGGGCAGGCAGGGCGCAGTGCGGATCTGGCTGTGTCCACTCACCCATGGCAGACGGGCAGGCAGGGCGCAGTGCGGATCTGGCTGTGTCCACTCACCCACGGCAGACGGTAATGCAAGGCGCAATGTGGATGGCTGTGTCCACTCACCCACGGGAGATGGGCAGAGAGGGTGCTGTGTGGATCTGGCTATGTCCACTGTCCCACGGCAGACGGGCAGGGAGGGCGCAGTGCGGATCTCGCTTTGTCCACTCACCCACGGCAGACGGGCAGGCAGGGCGCAGTGCGGATCTGGCTGTGTCCACTCACCCAGGGCAGACCGGCAAGCAGGGCGCAGTGCGGATCTGGCTGTGTACACTCACCCACGGCAGACGGTAAGGCAAGGCGCAGTGTGGATCTGGCTGTGTCCACTCACCCACGGGAGACGGGCAGAAAGGGCGCTGTGTGGATCTGGCTATGTCCACTGACCGACGGCAGACTGGCAGGCAGGGCACAGTGCGGATCTGGCTGTGTCCACTCACCCACGGTAGACGGGCAGGCAGGGCGCACTGCGGATCTGGCTGTGTCCATTCACCCACGGGAGACGGGTAGGCAAGGCGCAGTGTGGATCTGGCTGTGTCCACTCACCCACGGGTGACGGGCAGAGAGGGTGCTGTCCGGATCTGGCTATGTCCACTGACCCACGGCAGACGGGCAGGCAGGGCGCAGTGTGGATCTGGCTGTGTCCACTCAAAAACGGGAGACAGTCAGAGAGGGTGCTTTGTTGATCTGGCTATGTCCAATGACCCACGGCAGACGGGCAGACAGGGCGCAGTGCGGATCTGGCTGTGTCCACTCACCTACGGCACATGGGCATGCAGGGCGCACTGCGGATGTGGCTGTGTCCACTCACCCACGGGATACGGGCAGGCAGGGCGCAGTGCGGATCTGGCTGTGTCCACTCACCCAGGGGAGATGGGCAGAGAGGGTGCTGTGTGGATCTGGCTATGTCCACTGTCACACGGCAGACGGGCAGGCAGGGCGCAGTGCGGATCTGGCTGTGTCCACTCACCCACGGGAGACGGGCAGGCAGGGCGCACTGTGGATCTGGTTGTGTCCACTCACCTACGGGAGACGGGCACAGAGTGTGCTGTGTGGACCTGGCTATGTCCACTGACCAACGGCAGACGGGCAGGCAGGGCGCAAAGCGGATCTGGCTGTGTCCACTCACCCACGGGAGACGGGCAGGCAAGGTGCAGTGTGGATCTGGCTGTGTCCACTCACCCACGGGAGACGGGCAGAGAGGGTTCTGTGTGGATCTGGCTATGTCAACTGACCCACGGAAGACGGGCCGGCAGGGCGCAGTGCGGATCTGGCTGTGTACACTCACACACGGCAGATGGGCAGGCAGGGTGCAGTGCGGATCTGTCTGTGTCCACTCACCCACGGGAGACGGGCAGGCAAGGCGCAGTGTGGATCTGGCTGTGTCCACTCACCCACGAGAGACGGGTAGGCAAGGCGCAGTGTGGATATGGCTATGTCCACTGACCCACGGGAGATTGGCAGAGAGGGTGCTGTGTGGATCTGGCTATGTCCACTGATCCACGGCAGACGGGTAGGGAGGGCGCAGTGTGGATCTGGCTATGTCCACTCTCCCACGGGAGACGGGGAGGCAGGGCGCAGTGCGTATCTGGATGTGTCCACTCACACACGACAGACAGGCAGGGAGGGCGCAGTGCGGATCTGGCTGTGTCCACTCACCCTTGGGAGACTGGCAGGCAAGGCGCAGTGTGGATCTGGCTGTGTTCACTCACCCACGGGAGTCGGGCAGAGAGGTTGCTGTGTGGATCTGGCTATATCCACTGATCCACGGCAGACGGGTAGGGAGGGCGCAGTGCAGATCTCGCTGTGTCCACTTACCCACGGCAGACGGGCAGGCTGGCGCAATGCGGATCTGGCTGTGTCCACTCACACACGGGAGACGGCGAGGCAAGGTGCAGTGTGGATCTGGCTGTGACCACTCACCCACGGGAGACGGGCAGAGAGGGTACTGTGTGGATCTGACAATGTACACTGACCCACGGCAGACGAGCAGGCAGGGCGCAATGCGGAACTGGCTGTGTCCACTCACCCACTGCAGACGGTCAGGAAGGGCGCAGTGCGGATCTGGCTGTGTCCACTCACCCACGGGAGACGTCCAGGAAGGGCGCAGTGCGGATCTGGCTGTGTCTACTCACCCACGGCATACGATTAGGCAGGGCGCAGTGCAGATCTGGCTGTGTCCACTCACCCACGGGAGACGGGCAGGCAAGGCGTAGTGTGGATCTGGCTGTGTCCACTCACCCACGGGAGACGGGCAGAGAGGGTGCTGTCTTGATCTGGCCATGTCCTCTACCCACGGCAGACGGGCAGGCAAGGCACAGTGTGGATCTGGCTGTGTCCACTCACCACGGGAGACGGGTAGACAGGGTGCTGAGTGGATCTGGCTATGTAAACTGACCACGGCAGACGGGCAGGCAGGGCGCAGTGCGGATCTGGCTGAGTCCACTCACCCACGGCAGACGGTCAGGCAGGGCGCAGTGCGGATCTGGCAGTGTCCACTCACCCACGGGAGACGGTCAGGCAGGGCGCAGTGCGGATCTGGCTGTGTCCACTCTCCCACTGGAGACGGGCAGGCAGGGCGCAGTGCGGATCTGGCTGTGTCCACTCACCCACGGGAGACGGGCAGAGAGGTTGCTGTGTGGATCTGGCTATGTCCAATGACCCACGGCAGACGGGCAGGGAGGGCACAGTGCGGATCTCGCTGTGTCCACTCACCCACGGCAGACGGGCAGGCAGGGCGCAGTGCGGATCTGGCTGTGTCCACTCACCCATGGCAGACGGGCAGGCAGGGCGCAGTGCGGATCTGGCTGTGTCCACTCACCCACGGCAGACGGTAATGCAAGGCGCAATGTGGATGGCTGTGTCCACTCACCCACGGGAGATGGGCAGAGAGGGTGCTGTGTGGATCTGGCTATGTCCACTGTCCCACGGCAGACGGGCAGGGAGGGCGCAGTGCGGATCTCGCTTTGTCCACTCACCCACGGCAGACGGGCAGGCAGGGCGCAGTGCGGATCTGGCTGTGTCCACTCACCCAGGGCAGACCGGCAAGCAGGGCGCAGTGCGGATCTGGCTGTGTACACTCACCCACGGCAGACGGTAAGGCAAGGCGCAGTGTGGATCTGGCTGTGTCCACTCACCCACGGGAGACGGGCAGAAAGGGCGCTGTGTGGATCTGGCTATGTCCACTGACCGACGGCAGACTGGCAGGCAGGGCACAGTGCGGATCTGGCTGTGTCCACTCACCCACGGTAGACGGGCAGGCAGGGCGCACTGCGGATCTGGCTGTGTCCATTCACCCACGGGAGACGGGTAGGCAAGGCGCAGTGTGGATCTGGCTGTGTCCACTCACCCACGGGTGACGGGCAGAGAGGGTGCTGTCCGGATCTGGCTATGTCCACTGACCCACGGCAGACGGGCAGGCAGGGCGCAGTGTGGATCTGGCTGTGTCCACTCAAAAACGGGAGACAGTCAGAGAGGGTGCTTTGTTGATCTGGCTATGTCCAATGACCCACGGCAGACGGGCAGACAGGGCGCAGTGCGGATCTGGCTGTGTCCACTCACCTACGGCACATGGGCATGCAGGGCGCACTGCGGATGTGGCTGTGTCCACTCACCCACGGGATACGGGCAGGCAGGGCGCAGTGCGGATCTGGCTGTGTCCACTCACCCAGGGGAGATGGGCAGAGAGGGTGCTGTGTGGATCTGGCTATGTCCACTGTCACACGGCAGACGGGCAGGCAGGGCGCAGTGCGGATCTGGCTGTGTCCACTCACCCACGGGAGACGGGCAGGCAGGGCGCACTGTGGATCTGGTTGTGTCCACTCACCTACGGGAGACGGGCACAGAGTGTGCTGTGTGGACCTGGCTATGTCCACTGACCAACGGCAGACGGGCAGGCAGGGCGCAAAGCGGATCTGGCTGTGTCCACTCACCCACGGGAGACGGGCAGGCAAGGTGCAGTGTGGATCTGGCTGTGTCCACTCACCCACGGGAGACGGGCAGAGAGGGTTCTGTGTGGATCTGGCTATGTCAACTGACCCACGGAAGACGGGCCGGCAGGGCGCAGTGCGGATCTGGCTGTGTACACTCACACACGGCAGATGGGCAGGCAGGGTGCAGTGCGGATCTGTCTGTGTCCACTCACCCACGGGAGACGGGCAGGCAAGGCGCAGTGTGGATCTGGCTGTGTCCACTCACCCACGAGAGACGGGTAGGCAAGGCGCAGTGTGGATATGGCTATGTCCACTGACCCACGGGAGATTGGCAGAGAGGGTGCTGTGTGGATCTGGCTATGTCCACTGATCCACGGCAGACGGGTAGGGAGGGCGCAGTGTGGATCTGGCTATGTCCACTCTCCCACGGGAGACGGGGAGGCAGGGCGCAGTGCGTATCTGGATGTGTCCACTCACACACGACAGACAGGCAGGGAGGGCGCAGTGCGGATCTGGCTGTGTCCACTCACCCTTGGGAGACTGGCAGGCAAGGCGCAGTGTGGATCTGGCTGTGTTCACTCACCCACGGGAGTCGGGCAGAGAGGTTGCTGTGTGGATCTGGCTATATCCACTGATCCACGGCAGACGGGTAGGGAGGGCGCAGTGCAGATCTCGCTGTGTCCACTTACCCACGGCAGACGGGCAGGCTGGCGCAATGCGGATCTGGCTGTGTCCACTCACACACGGGAGACGGCGAGGCAAGGTGCAGTGTGGATCTGGCTGTGACCACTCACCCACGGGAGACGGGCAGAGAGGGTACTGTGTGGATCTGACAATGTACACTGACCCACGGCAGACGAGCAGGCAGGGCGCAATGCGGAACTGGCTGTGTCCACTCACCCACTGCAGACGGTCAGGAAGGGCGCAGTGCGGATCTGGCTGTGTCCACTCACCCACGGGAGACGTCCAGGAAGGGCGCAGTGCGGATCTGGCTGTGTCTACTCACCCACGGCATACGATTAGGCAGGGCGCAGTGCAGATCTGGCTGTGTCCACTCACCCACGGGAGACGGGCAGGCAAGGCGTAGTGTGGATCTGGCTGTGTCCACTCACCCACGGGAGACGGGCAGAGAGTGTGCTGTGTGGATCTGGCTATGTACACTGACCCACGGCAGACGGGCAGGCAGGGCGCAGTGCGGATCTGGGTGTGTCCACTCACCCACGGGAGACGGGCAAAGAGGGTGCTGTGTGGATCTGCCTATGTACACTGACCCACGTCAGATGGGCAGGCAGGGCGCAGTGCGAATCTGGTTGTGTCCAATCACCCACGGCAGACGGGCAGGCAGGGCGCAGTGCGGATCTGGCTGTGTCCAATCACCCACGGCAGACGGGCAGGCAGGGCGCAGTGAGGATATGGCTGTGTCCACTCACCCACGGCAG
Organism: Microcebus murinus; assembly: GCF_040939455.1. Taxonomy (NCBI): domain Eukaryota; kingdom Metazoa; phylum Chordata; class Mammalia; order Primates; family Cheirogaleidae; genus Microcebus; species Microcebus murinus. Next base: position 29,060,482 of record NC_134125.1, on the reverse strand, counting down.
ACGGTCAGGCAGGGCGCAGTGCGGATCTGGCTGTGTCCAATCACCCACGGGAGACGGGTAGGCAAGGCGCCGTGTGGATCTGGCTGTGTCCACTCACCCACGGGAGACGGGCAGAGAGGGTGCTGTGTGGATCTGGCTATATCCACTGACACACGGCAGACGGGCAGGCAGGGCGCAGTGCGGATCTGGCTGTGTCCAATCACCCACGGGAGACCGGTAGGCAAGGCTCAGTGTGGATCTGGCTGTGTCCACTCACCCACGGGAGACGGGCAGAGAGAGTGCTGTGTTGATCTGGCTGTGTCCACACACCCACGGGAGACGGGTAGGCAAGGCGCAGTGTGGATCTGGCTGTGTCCACTCACCCACGGGAGACGGGCAGAGAGGGTGCTGTGTTGATCTGGCTGTGTCCACACAACCACGGGAGACGGGTAGGCAAGGCGCAGTGTTGATCTGGCTGTGTCCACTCACCCACGGGTGACGGGCAGAGAGGGTGTTGTGTGGATCTGGCTATGTCCACTGACCCACGGCAGACGGGCAGGCAGGGCGAAGTGCGGATCTGGCTGTGTCCACTCACCCACGGGAGACGGGCAGAAAGGGCGCTGTGTGGATCTGGCTGTGTCCACTCACCCACAGCAGACGGGCAGGCAAGGCGCAGTGCGGATCTGGCTGTGTCCACTCACCACGGCAGACGGGCAGGCAAGGCGCAGTGTGGATCTGGCTGTGTCCACTCACCCACGGGAGACGGGCAGAAAGGGCGCTGTGTGGATCTGGCTCTGTCCACTGACCCACGGCAGACGGGAAGGCAGGGCGCAGTGCGGATCGGTCTGTGTCCACTCACCCACGGGAGACGGGCAAGGGGGTGCTGTATGTATCTGGCTATTTACACTGACCCACGGCAGACAAGCAGGCAGGGCGGTGTGCGGATCTGGCTGTGTCCACTCACCCACGGGAGACGGGCAGGCAGGGCGCAGTGCGGATCTGGCTGTGTCCACTCACCCACGGGAGACGGGCAGGCAGGGCGCAGTGCGGATCTGGCTGTGTCCACTCACCCACGGCAGACGGGCAGGCAAGGCGCAGTGTGGATCTGGCTGTGTCCACTCACCCACGGGAGACGGGCAGAAAGTGCGCTGTGTGGATCTGCCTATGTCCACTGACCCACGGCAGACGGGAAGGCAGGGCGCAGTGCGGATCTGGCTGTGTCCAATCACCCGCGGCAGACGGGCAGGCAGGGCGCAGTGCGGATCTGGCTGTGTCCACTCACCCACGGGAGACGGGCCGAGAGGGTGCTGTGTGGATTTGGCTATGTCCACTGACCCACGGCAGACGGGCAGGCATGGCGCAGTGCGGATCTGGCTGTGTCCACTCACCCACGGGAGACGGGCAGGCAGGGCGCAGTGTGGATCTGGCTGTGTCCACTCACCCACGGGAGACATGCAGGCAAGGCGCAGTGTGGATCTGGCTGTGTCCACTCACCCACAGGAGACGGGCAGAAAGTGCGCTGTGTGGATCTTGCTCTGTCCACTGACCCACGGCAGACGGGAAGGCAGGGCGCAGTGCGGATCTGGCTGTTTCCAATCATCCACGGCAGACGGGCAGGCAGGGCGCAGTGCGGATCTGGCTGTGTCCACTCACCCACGGCAGACGGTCAGGCAGGGCGCAGTGCGGATCTGGCTCTGTCCACTCACCCTTGGGAGACGGGTAGGCAGGGCGCAGTGTGGATCTGGCTGTGTCCACTGACCTACGCAGACGGGCAGGCAGGGCGAAGTGCGGATTTGGCTGTGTTAATTCACCCACGGCAGACGGGCAGGCAGGGCGCAGTGCGGATCTGGCTGTGTCCACTCACCCACGGGAGACGGGCAGGCAGGGCACAGTGCGGATCTGGCTGTGTCCACTCACCCACGGGAGACGAGCAGGCAAGGCGCAGTGTGGATCTGGCTTTGTCCACTCACCCAAGGGACACGGGCAGAGAGGGTGCTGTGTGGATCTGGCTATGTCCACTGACCCACGGCAGAGGGGCAGGCAGGGCGCAGTGCGGATCTCACTGTGTCCAATCACCCACGGGAGACGGGCAGGAAAGGCGCACTGTTGATCTGGCTGTGACCACTCACCCACGGGAGACGGGCAGAGAGGGTGCTGTGTGGATCTGGCTATGTCCACTGAACCACGGCAGACGGTCAGGCAGGGCGCAGTGCGGTTCTGGCGGTGTACACTCACCCACGGGAGACGGGCAGGCAGGGCGCAGTGCGGATCTGGCTATGTCCACTCTCCCACGGGAGATGGGCAGGCAGGGCCCAGTGCGGATCTGGATGTGTCCACTCACACACGGCAGACAGGCAGGGAGGGCGCAGTGCGGATCTGGCTGTGTCCACTCACCAATGGGAGACTGGCAGGCAAGGCGCAGTGTGGATTTGGCTGTGTCCACTCACCCACGGGAGACGGGCAGAGAGGTTGCTGTGTGGATCTGGCTGTGTCCACTGATCCACGGCAGACGGGCAGGGAGGGCGCAGTGCAGATCTCGCTGTGTCCACTCACCCACGGCAGACGGGCAGGCTGGCGCAATGCGGATCTGGCTGTGTCCACTCACCCACGGGAGACAGCGAGGCAAGGTGCAGTGTGGATCTGGCTGTGTCCACTGACCCACGGGAGACGGGCAGAGAGGGTGCTGTGTGGATCTGACTATGTACACTGACCCACGGCAGACGAGCAGGCAGGGCGCAATGCGGATCTGGCTGTGTCCACTCACCTACTGCAGACGGTCAGGAAGGGTGTAGTGCGGATCTGGCTGTGTCCACTCACCCACGGGAGACGGCCAGGCAGGGCGCAGTGCGGATCTGGCTGTGTCTACTCACCCACGGCAGACGATTAGGCAGGGCGCAGTGCGGCTGTGGCTGTGTCCACTTACCCACGTGAGACGGGCAGGCAAGGCGTAGTGTGGATCTGGCTGTGTCCACTCACCCACTGGAGACAGGCAGAGAGAGTGCTGTGTGGATCTGGCTATGTACACTGACCCACGGCAGACGGGCAGGCAGGGCGCAGTGCGGATCTGAGTGTGTCCACTCACCCACGGGAGACGGGCAAAGAGGGTGCTGTGTGGATCTGCCTATGTACACTGACCCACCTTTGACGGGCAGGCAGGGCGCAGTTCGGATCTGGCTGTGTCCAATCACCCACGGCAGACGGGCAGGCAGGGCGCAGTGCGGATCTGGCTGTGTCCAATCACCCACGGCAGACGGGCAGGCAGGGCGCAGTGAGGATCTGGCTGCGTCCACTCACCCACGGCAGACGGTCAGGCAGGGCGCAGTGCGGATCTGGCTGTGTCCAATCACCCACGGGAGACGGGTAGGCAAGGCGCCGTGTGGATCTGGCTCTGTCCGCTCACCCACGGGAGAAGGGCAGAGAGGGTGCTGTGTGGATCTGGCTATGTCCACTGACCCACGGCAGACGGGCAGGCCGGGTACATTGCGGATCTCGCTGTGTCCAATCACCCACGGCAGACGAGCAGGCAGGGCGCAGTGCAGATCTGGCTGTGTCCACTCACCCACGGCAGTCAGTCAGGCAGGGTGAAGTGCGGATCTGGCTGTGTCCACTCACCCAAGGGAGACGGGTAGGCAAGGCACAGTGTGGATCTGGCTGTGTCCACTCACCCACCTCAGATGGGCAGAGAGGGTACTGTGTGGATCTGGCTATGTCCACTGACCCACGGCAGACGGGCAGGCAGGGCGCAGTGCGGATCTGGCTGTGTCCACTCACCCACGGGAGACGGGCATGCAAGGCGCAGTGTGGATCTGGCTATGTCCACTTACCCACGGGAGACGGGCAGAAAGGGCGCTGTGTGGATCTGGCTATGTCCTCTGACCCACGGCAGACGGGCAGGCAAGGCACAGTGCGTATCTGGCTGTGTCCACTCACCCACGGGAGACGGGTAGAGAGGGTGCTGTGTGGATCTGGCTATGTAAACTGACCCACGGCAGACGGGCAGGCAGGGCGCAGTGCGGATATGGCTGAGTCCACTCACCCTCGGCAGACGGTCTGGAAGGGCGCAGTGCGGATCTGGCAGTGTCAACTCACCCACGGGAGACGGGCAGGCAGGGCGCAGTGCAGATCTGGCTATGTCCACTCTCCCACGGGAGACGGGCAGGCAGGGCGCAGTGGGGATCTGGATGTGTCCACTCACACACGGCAGACGGGCAGGCTGGCGCAATGCGGATCTGGCTGTGTCCACTCACCCACGGGAGACGGCGTGGCAAGGTGCAGTGTGGATCTGGCTGTGTCCACTCACCCACGGGAGACGGGCAGAGAGGGTGCTGTGTGGATCTGACAATGTACACTGACCCACGGCAGACGAGCAAGCAGGGCGCAATGCGGATCTGGCTGTGTCCACTCACCCACTGCATACGGTCAGGAAGGGCTCAGTGCGGATCTGGCTGTGTCCACTCACCCACGGGAGACGGGCAGGCAGGGCGCAGTGCGGATCTGGCTGTGTCTACTCACTCACGGCATACGATTATGCAGGACGCAGTGCGGATCTGGCTGTGTCCACTCACCCACGGGAGACGGGCAGGCAAGGCGTAGGGTGGATCTGGCTGTGTCCACTCACCCACGGGAGACGGGCAGAGAGGGTGCTGTGTGGATCTGTCTATGTACACTGACCCACGGAAGACGGGCAGGCAGGGCGCAGTGCAGATCTGGGTGTGTCCACTCACCCACAGGAGACGGGCAAAGAGGGTGCTGTGTGGATCTGCCTATGTACACTGACCCACGGCAGACGGGAAGGCAGGGCGCAGTGCGGATCTGGCTGTGTCCAATCACCCGCGGCAGACGGGCAGGCAGGGCGCAGTGCGGATCTGGCTGTGTCCACTCACCCACGGGAGACGGGCCGAGAGGGTGCTGTGTGGATTTGGCTATGTCCACTGACCCACGGCAGACGGGCAGGCATGGCGCAGTGCGGATCTGGCTGTGTCCACTCACCCACGGGAGACGGGCAGGCAGGGCGCAGTGTGGATCTGGCTGTGTCCACTCACCCACAGGAGACATGCAGGCAAGGCGCAGTGTGGATCTGGCTGTGTCCACTCACCCACAGGAGACGGGCAGAAAGTGCGCTGTGTGGATCTTGCTCTGTCCACTGACCCACGGCAGACGGGAAGGCAGGGCGCAGTGCGGATCTGGCTGTTTCCAATCATCCACGGCAGACGGGCAGGCAGGGCGCAGTGCGGATCTGGCTGTGTCCACTCACCCACGGCAGACGGTCAGGCAGGGCGCAGTGCGGATCTGGCTCTGTCCACTCACCCTTGGGAGACGGGTAGGCAGGGCGCAGTGTGGATCTGGCTGTGTCCACTGACCTATGCAGACGGGCAGGCAGGGCGAAGTGCGGATTTGGCTGTGTTAATTCACCCACGGCAGACGGGCAGGCAGGGCGCAGTGCGGATCTGGCTGTGTCCACTCACCCACGGGAGACGGGCAGGCAGGGCACAGTGCGGATCTGGCTGTGTCCACTCACCCACGGGAGACGAGCAGGCAAGGCGCAGTGTGGATCTGGCTTTGTCCACTCACCCAAGGGACACGGGCAGAGAGGGTGCTGTGTGGATCTGGCTATGTCCACTGACCCACGGCAGAGGGGCAGGCAGGGCGCAGTGCGGATCTCGCTGTGTCCAATCACCCACGGGAGACGGGCAGGAAAGGCGCACTGTTGATCTGGCTGTGACCACTCACCCACGGGAGACGGGCAGAGAGGGTGCTGTGTGGATCTGGCTATGTCCACTGAACCACGGCAGACGGTCAGGCAGGGCGCAGTGCGGTTCTGGCGGTGTACACTCACCCACGGGAGACGGGCAGGCAGGGCGCAGTGCGGATCTGGCTATGTCCACTCTCCCACGGGAGATGGGCAGGCAGGGCCCAGTGCGGATCTGGATGTGTCCACTCACACACGGCAGACAGGCAGGGAGGGCGCAGTGCGGATCTGGCTGTGTCCACTCACCAATGGGAGACTGGCAGGCAAGGCGCAGTGTGGATTTGGCTGTGTCCACTCACCCACGGGAGACGGGCAGAGAGGTTGCTGTGTGGATCTGGCTGTGTCCACTGATCCACGGCAGACGGGCAGGGAGGGCGCAGTGCAGATCTCGCTGTGTCCACTCACCCACGGCAGACGGGCAGGCTGGCGCAATGCGGATCTGGCTGTGTCCACTCACCCACGGGAGACAGCGAGGCAAGGTGCAGTGTGGATCTGGCTGTGTCCACTGACCCACGGGAGACGGGCAGAGAGGGTGCTGTGTGGATCTGACTATGTACACTGACCCACGGCAGACGAGCAGGCAGGGCGCAATGCGGATCTGGCTGTGTCCACTCACCTACTGCAGACGGTCAGGAAGGGTGTAGTGCGGATCTGGCTGTGTCCACTCACCCACGGGAGACGGCCAGGCAGGGCGCAGTGCGGATCTGGCTGTGTCTACTCACCCACGGCAGACGATTAGGCAGGGCGCAGTGCGGCTTTGGTGTGTCCACTTACCCACGTGAGACGGGCAGGCAAGGCGTAGTGTGGATCTGGCTGTGTCCACTCACCCACTGGAGACAGGCAGAGAGAGTGCTGTGTGGATCTGGCTATGTACACTGACCCACGGCAGACGGGCAGGCAGGGCGCAGTGCGGATCTGAGTGTGTCCACTCACCCACGGGAGACGGGCAAAGAGGGTGCTGTGTGGATCTGCCTATGTACACTGACCCACCTTTGACGGGCAGGCAGGGCGCAGTTCGGATCTGGCTGTGTCCAATCACCCACGGCAGACGGGCAGGCAGGGCGCAGTGCGGATCTGGCTGTGTCCAATCACCCACGGCAGACGGGCAGGCAGGGCGCAGTGAGGATCTGGCTGTGTCTACTCACCCACGGCATACGATTATGCAGGACGCAGTGCGGATCTGGCTGTGTCCACTCACCCACGGGAGACGGGCAGGCAAGGCGTAGGGTGGATCTGGCTGTGTCCACTCACCCACGGGAGACGGGCAGAGAGGGTGCTGTGTGGATCTGTCTATGTACACTGACCCACGGAAGACGGGCAGGCAGGGCGCAGTGCAGATCTGGGTGTGTCCACTCACCCACAGGAGACGGGCAAAGAGGGTGCTGTGTGGATCTGCCTATGTACACTGACCCACGGCAGACGGGAAGGCAGGGCGCAGTGCGGATCTGGCTGTGTCCAATCACCCGCGGCAGACGGGCAGGCAGGGCGCAGTGCGGATCTGGCTGTGTCCACTCACCCACGGGAGACGGGCCGAGAGGGTGCTGTGTGGATTTGGCTATGTCCACTGACCCACGGCAGACGGGCAGGCATGGCGCAGTGCGGATCTGGCTGTGTCCACTCACCCACGGGAGACGGGCAGGCTGGGCGCAGTGTGGATCTGGCTGTGTCCACTCACCCACGGGAGACATGCAGGCAAGGCGCAGTGTGGATCTGGCTGTGTCCACTCACCCACAGGAGACGGGCAGAAAGTGCGCTGTGTGGATCTTGCTCTGTCCACTGACCCACGGCAGACGGGAAGGCAGGGCGCAGTGCGGATCTGGCTGTTTCCAATCATCCACGGCAGACGGGCAGGCAGGGCGCAGTGCGGATCTGGCTGTGTCCACTCACCCACGGCAGACGGTCAGGCAGGGCGCAGTGCGGATCTGGCTCTGTCCACTCACCCTTGGGAGACGGGTAGGCAGGGCGCAGTGTGGATCTGGCTGTGTCCACTGACCTACGCAGACGGGCAGGCAGGGCGAAGTGCGGATTTGGCTGTGTTAATTCACCCACGGCAGACGGGCAGGCAGGGCGCAGTGCGGATCTGGCTGTGTCCACTCACCCACGGGAGACGGGCAGGCAGGGCACAGTGCGGATCTGGCTGTGTCCACTCACCCACGGGAGACGAGCAGGCAAGGCGCAGTGTGGATCTGGCTTTGTCCACTCACCCAAGGGACACGGGCAGAGAGGGTGCTGTGTGGATCTGGCTATGTCCACTGACCCACGGCAGAGGGGCAGGCAGGGCGCAGTGCGGATCTCGCTGTGTCCAATCACCCACGGGAGACGGGCAGGAAAGGCGCACTGTTGATCTGGCTGTGACCACTCACCCACGGGAGACGGGCAGAGAGGGTGCTGTGTGGATCTGGCTATGTCCACTGAACCACGGCAGACGGTCAGGCAGGGCGCAGTGCGGTTCTGGCGGTGTACACTCACCCACGGGAGACGGGCAGGCAGGGCGCAGTGCGGATCTGGCTATGTCCACTCTCCCACGGGAGATGGGCAGGCAGGGCCCAGTGCGGATCTGGATGTGTCCACTCACACACGGCAGACAGGCAGGGAGGGCGCAGTGCGGATCTGGCTGTGTCCACTCACCAATGGGAGACTGGCAGGCAAGGCGCAGTGTGGATTTGGCTGTGTCCACTCACCCACGGGAGACGGGCAGAGAGGTTGCTGTGTGGATCTGGCTGTGTCCACTGATCCACGGCAGACGGGCAGGGAGGGCGCAGTGCAGATCTCGCTGTGTCCACTCACCCACGGCAGACGGGCAGGCTGGCGCAATGCGGATCTGGCTGTGTCCACTCACCCACGGGAGACAGCGAGGCAAGGTGCAGTGTGGATCTGGCTGTGTCCACTGACCCACGGGAGACGGGCAGAGAGGGTGCTGTGTGGATCTGACTATGTACACTGACCCACGGCAGACGAGCAGGCAGGGCGCAATGCGGATCTGGCTGTGTCCACTCACCTACTGCAGACGGTCAGGAAGGGTGTAGTGCGGATCTGGCTGTGTCCACTCACCCACGGGAGACGGCCAGGCAGGGCGCAGTGCGGATCTGGCTGTGTCTACTCACCCACGGCAGACGATTAGGCAGGGCGCAGTGCGGCTGTGGCTGTGTCCACTTACCCACGTGAGACGGGCAGGCAAGGCGTAGTGTGGATCTGGCTGTGTCCACTCACCCACTGGAGACAGGCAGAGAGAGTGCTGTGTGGATCTGGCTATGTACACTGACCCACGGCAGACGGGCAGGCAGGGCGCAGTGCGGATCTGAGTGTGTCCACTCACCCACGGGAGACGGGCAAAGAGGGTGCTGTGTGGATCTGCCTATGTACACTGACCCACCTTTGACGGGCAGGCAGGGCGCAGTTCGGATCTGGCTGTGTCCAATCACCCACGGCAGACGGGCAGGCAGGGCGCAGTGCGGACCTGGCTGTGTCCAATCACCCACGGCAGACGGGCAGGCAGGGCGCAGTGAGGATCTGGCTGCGTCCACTCACCCACGGCAGACGGTCAGGCAGGGCGCAGTGCGGATCTGGCTGTGTCCAATCACCCACGGGAGACGGGTAGGCAAGGCGCCGTGTGGATCTGGCTCTGTCCGCTCACCCACGGGAGAAGGGCAGAGAGGGTGCTGTGTGGATCTGGCTATGTCCACTGACCCACGGCAGACGGGCAGGCCGGGTACATTGCGGATCTCGCTGTGTCCAATCACCCACGGCAGACGAGCAGGCAGGGCGCAGTGCAGATCTGGCTGTGTCCACTCACCCACGGCAGTCAGTCAGGCAGGGTGAAGTGCGGATCTGGCTGTGTCCACTCACCCAAGGGAGACGGGTAGGCAAGGCACAGTGTGGATCTGGCTGTGTCCACTCACCCACCTCAGATGGGCAGAGAGGGTACTGTGTGGATCTGGCTATGTCCACTGACCCACGGCAGACGGGCAGGCAGGGCGCAGTGCGGATCTGGCTGTGTCCACTCACCCACGGGAGACGGGCATGCAAGGCGCAGTGTGGATCTGGCTATGTCCACTCACCCACGGGAGACGGGCAGAAAGGGCGCTGTGTGGATCTGGCTATGTCCTCTGACCCACGGCAGACGGGCAGGCAAGGCACAGTGCGTATCTGGCTGTGTCCACTCACCCACGGGAGACGGGTAGAGAGGGTGCTGTGTGGATCTGGCTATGTAAACTGACCCACGGCAGACGGGCAGGCAGGGCGCAGTGCGGATCTGGCTGAGTCCACTCACCCTCGGCAGACGGTCTGGAAGGGCGCAGTGCGGATCTGGCAGTGTCAACTCACCCACGGGAGACGGGCAGGCAGGGCGCAGTGCAGATCTGGCTATGTCCACTCTCCCACGGGAGACGGGCAGGCAGGGCGCAGTGGGGATCTGGATGTGTCCACTCACACACGGCAGACGGGCAGGCTGGCGCAATGCGGATCTGGCTGTGTCCACTCACCCACGGGAGACGGCGTGGCAAGGTGCAGTGTGGATCTGGCTGTGTCCACTCACCCACGGGAGACGGGCAGAGAGGGTGCTGTGTGGATCTGACAATGTACACTGACCCACGGCAGACGAGCAAGCAGGGCGCAATGCGGATCTGGCTGTGTCCACTCACCCACTGCATACGGTCAGGAAGGGCTCAGTGCGGATCTGGCTGTGTCCACTCACCCACGGGAGACGGGCAGGCAGGGCGCAGTGCGGATCTGGCTGTGTCTACTCACCCACGGCATACGATTATGCAGGACGCAGTGCGGATCTGGCTGTGTCCACTCACCCACGGGAGACGGGCAGGCAAGGCGTAGGGTGGATCTGGCTGTGTCCACTCACCCACGGGAGACGGGCAGAGAGGGTGCTGTGTGGATCTGTCTATGTACACTGACCCACGGAAGACGGGCAGGCAGGGCGCAGTGCAGATCTGGGTGTGTCCACTCACCCATGGGAGACGGGCAGGCAATGGGCATTGTGGATCTGGCTGTGTCCACTCACCCACGGGAGACGGGCAGAGAGGTTGCTGTGTGGATCTGGCTATGTCCAATGACCCACGGCAGACGGGCAGGGAGGGCGCAGTGCGGATCTCGCTGTGTCCACTCACCCACGGCAGACGGGCAGGCAGGGCGCAGTGCGGATCTGGCTGTGTCCACTCACCCACGGGAGACGGGCAGGCAAGGCGTAGTGTGGATCTGGCTGTGTCCACTCACACATGGGAGACGGTCAGAGAGGGTGCTGTGTGGATCTCGCTATGTACACTGACCCACGGCAGACGGGCAGGCAGGGCGCAGAGAGGATCTGGGTGTGTCCACTCACCCACGGGAGATGGGCAAAGAGGGTGCTGTGTGGATCTGCCTATGTACACTGACCCACGTCAGACGGGCAGGCAGGGCGCAGTGCGGATCTGGCTGTGTCCAATCACCCACGGCAGACGGGCAGGAAGGGCGCAGTGCGGATCTGGCTGTGTCCAATCATACACGGCAGATGGGCAGGCAGGGCGCAGTGAGGATCTGGCTCTGTCCACTCACCCACGGCAGACGGGCAGGCAGGGCGCAGTGCGGATCTGGCTGTGTCAACTCACCCACGGGAGACGGGCAGGCAGGGCGCAGTGCGGATCTGGCTGTGTCCACTCACCCATGGGAGATGGGCAGGCAAGGCGCAGTGTGGATCTGGCTGTGTCCACTCACCCACGGGAGACGGGCAGAAAGGGCGCTGTGTGGATCTGGCTATGTCCACTGACCCATGGCAGACTGGCAGGCAGGGCACAGTGCGGATCTGGCTGTGTCCACTCACCCACGGCAGACGGGCAGGCAGGGCGCAATGCGGATCTGGCTGTGTCCACTCACCCACGGGAGACGGGTAGGCAAGGCGCAGTGCGGATCTGGCTGTGTCCACTAACCCACGGGAGACGGGAAGGCAATGCGCCGTGTGGATTTGGCTGTGTCCACTACCCTACGGGAGACGGGCAGAGAGGGTGCTGTGTGGATCTGGCTATGTCCACTGACCCACGGCAGACGGGCAGGCAGGGCGCAGTGCGGATCTGGCTGTTTAAACTCACGCACGGCAGACGGTCAGGCCGGGCGCAGTGCGGATCTGGCTTTTTCCACTCACCCACGGGAGATGGGCAGGCAGAGCCCAGTGCGGATCTGGCTGTGTCCACTCACCCACGGGAGGCGGGCAAAGAGTGTGCTGTGTGGATCTGGCTATGTCAACTGACCAACGGCAGAAGGGCAGGCAGGGCGCAGTGCGGATCTGGCTATGTCCACTCGCCCACGGGAGACGGGCAGGCAAGGCGCAGTATGGATCTGGATGTGTCCACTCACCCACGGGAGACGGGCAGAGAGGGTGCTGTGTGGATCTGGCTATGTCCACTCACCCACGGCAGATGGGCAGGCAGGGCGCAGTGCGGATCTGGCTGTGTCCACTCACCCATGGGAGACGGGCAGGCAGGGCGCAGTGCGGATCTCCCTGTGTCCACTCACCCACGGGAGACGGGCAGGGAGGGCGCAATACGGATCTGGCTGTGTCCACTCACCCACGGGAGACGGGCAGACAGGGCGCAGTGCGGATCTGGCTGTGTCCCGTCACCCACGGGAGACGGGCAGGAAAGGCGCAGTGCGGATCTGGCTGTGTCCACTCACTCAAGGGAGACGGACAGAGAGGGTGCTGTGTGGATCTGGCTATGTACACTAACCAACGGCAGACGGGCAGGCAGGGCGCAGTGCGGATCTGGCTGTGTCCACTTACCCATGGCATACGGGCAGGCAGGGCGCAGTGCGGATCTGGCTTGGCAAATCACCCACGGGAGACGGGCAGGCAAGGCGCAGTGTGGATCTGGCTGTGTCCACTCACCCACGGGAGACGGGTAGAGAGGATGCAGTGCGTATCTGGCTATGTCCACTGACCCACGGCAGACGGGCAGGCAGGGCGCAGTGCGGATCTGGCTGTGTCCACTCACACATGGGAGACGGGCAGGCAGGGCGCAGTGCGGATCTGGCTGTGTCCAATCACCCACGGCATTCGGGCAGGCAGGGCGCAGTGCGGATCTGGCTTTCTCCACACACCCACGGGAGATGGGCAGGTAGAGCGCAGTACGGATCTGGCTGTGTCCACTCACCCACGGCAGATGGTAAGGCAGGGCTCAGTGCGGATCTGGCTGTATCCACTCACCCTCGGGAGACGGGCAGGCATGGTGCAGTGCGGATCTGGCTGTGTCCACTCACCCAAGGCAGACGGGCAGGCAGGGCGCAGTGCGGATCTGGCTGTGTCCACTCTCCTACGGGAGACGGGCAGGCAAGGCGCAGTGTGGATCTGGCTGTGTCCACTCACCCAAGGTACACGGGCAGAGAGGGTGCTCTGTGGATCTGGCTATGTCCACTGACCCACGGCTGAGGGGCAGGCAGGGCGCAGTGCGGATCTCGCTGTGTCCAATCACCCACGGCAGACGGTCAGGCAGGGTGCAGTGCGGATCTGGCTGTGTCCACTCACCCACGGAAGACGGGCAGGAAAGGCGCACTGTTGATCTGGCTGTGACCACTCACCCACGGGAGACGGGCAGAGAGGGTGCTGTGTGGATCTAGCTATGTCCACTGACCCACGGCAGACAGGCAGGTCGGGTACATTGCGGATCTGGCTGTCCAATCACCCACGGCAGACGGGCAGGCAGGGCGCAGTGCGGATCTGGCTGTGCCCACTCACCCACGGCAGTCGGTCAGGCAGGGTGAAGTGCGGATCTGGCTGTGTCCACTCACCCAAGGAAGACGGGTAGTCAAGGCACAGTGTGGATCTGGCTGTGTCCACTCACCCACCTCAGATGGGCAGAGAGGGTACTGTGTGGATCTGGCTATGTCCACTGACCCACGGCAGACGGGCAGGCAGGGCGCAGTGCGGATCTGGCTGTGACCACTCACCCACGGCAGACGGTCAGGAAGGGCGCAGTGCGGATCTGGCTGTGTCCACTCACCCACGGGAGACCGGCAGGCAGAGCGCAGTGCGGATCTGACTGTGTCCACTCACCCAAGGCAGACGGGCAGGCAGGGCGCAGGGCGGATCTGGCTGTTTCCACTCACCCACGGGAGACGGGCATGCAAGGCGCAGTGTGGATCTGGCTATGTCCACTCACCCACGGGAGACGGGCAGAAAGGGCGCTGTGTGGATCTGGCTATGTCAACTGACCCACGGCAGAAGGGCAGGCAGGGCGCAGTGCGGATCTGGCTATGTCCACTCGCCCACGGGAGACGGGCAGGCAAGGCGCAGTATGGATCTGGATGTGTCCACTCACCCACGGGAGACGGGCAGAGAGGGTGCTGTGTGGATCTGGCTGTGTCCACTCACCCATGGGAGACGGGCAGGCAGGGCGCAGTGCGGATCTCCCTGTGTCCACTCACCCACGGGAGACGGGCAGGGAGGGCGCAATACGGATCTGGCTGTGTCCACTCACCCACGGGAGACGGGCAGACAGGGCGCAGTGCGGATCTGGCTGTGTCCCGTCACCCACGGGAGACGGGCAGGAAAGGCGCAGTGCGGATCTGGCTGTGTCCACTCACCCAAGGGAGACGGACAGAGAGGGTGCTGTGTGGATCTGGCTATGTACACTAACCAACGGCAGACGGGCAGGCAGGGCGCAGTGCGGATCTGGCTGTGTCCACTTACCCATGGCACACGGGCAGGCAGGGCGCAGTGCGGATCTGGCTTGGCAAATCACCCACGGGAGACGGGCAGGCAAGGCGCAGTGTGGATCTGGCTGTGTCCACTCACCCACGGGAGACGGGTAGAGAGGATGCAGTGCGTATCTGGCTATGTCCACTGACCCACGGCAGACGGGCAGGCAGGGCGCAGTGCGGATCTGGCTGTGTCCACTCACACATGGGAGACGGGCAGGCAAGGCGCAGTGCGGATCTGGCTGTGTCCAATCACCCACGGCATTCGGGCAGGCAGGGCGCAGTGCGGATCTGGCTTTCTCCACACACCCACGGGAGATGGGCAGGCAGAGCGCAGTACGGATCTGGCTGTGTCCACTCACCCACGGCAGATGGTAAGGCAGGGCTCAGTGCGGATCTGGCTGTGTCCACTCACCCTCGGGAGACGGGAAGGCATGGTGCAGTGCAGATCTGGCTGTGTCCACTCACCCAAGGCAGACGGGCAGGCAGGGCGCAGTGCGGATCTGGCTGTGTCCACTCTCCTACGGGAGACGGGCAGGCAAGGCGCAGTGTGGATCTGGCTGTGTCCACTCACCCAAGGTACACGGGCAGAGAGGGTGCTCTGTGGATCTGGCTATGTCCACTGACCCACGGCAGAGGGGCAGGCAGGGCGCAGTGCGGATCTCGCTGTGTCCAATCACCCACGGCAGACGGTCAGGCAGGGTGCAGTGCGGATCTGGCTGTGTCCACTCACCCACGGAAGACGGGCAGGAAAGGCGCACTGTTGATCTGGCTGTGACCACTCACCCACGGGAGACGGGCAGAGAGGGTGCTGTTTGGATCTAGCTATGTCCACTGACCCACGGCAGACAGGCAGGTCGGGTACATTGCGGATCTGGCTGTGTACAATCACCCACGGCAGACGGGCAGGCAGGGCGCAGTGCGGATCTGGCTGTGCCCACTCACCCACGGCAGTCGGTCAGGCAGGGTGAAGTGCGGATCTGGCTGTGTCCACTCACCCAAGGAAGACGGGTAGTCAAGGCACAGTGTGGATCTGGCTGTGTCCACTCACCCACCTCAGATGGGCAGAGAGGGTACTGTGTGGATCTGGCTATGTCCACTGACCCACGGCAGACGGGCAGGCAGGGCGCAGTGCGGATCTGGCTGTGACCACTCACCCACGGCAGACGGTCAGGAAGGGCGCAGTGCGGATCTGGCTGTGTCCACTCACCCACGGGAGACCGGCAGGCAGGGCGCAGTGCGGATCTGACTGTGTCCACTCACCCAAGGCAGACGGGCAGGCAGGGCGCAGTGCGGATCTGGCTGTTTCCACTCACCCACGGGAGACGGGCATGCAAGGCGCAGTGTGGATCTGGCTATGTCCACTCACCCACGGGAGACGGGCAGAAAGGGCGCTGTGTGGATCTGGCTATGTCCTCTGACCCACGGCAGACGGGCAGGCAAGGCACAGTGCGTATCTGGCTGTGTCCACTCACCCACGGGAGACGGGTAGAGAGGGTGCTGTGTGGATCTGGCTATGTAAACTGACCCACGGCAGACGGGCATGCAGGGCGCAGTGCGGATCTTGCTGAGTCCACTCACCCTCGGCAGATGGTCTGGAAGGGCGCAGTGCGGATCTGGCAGTGTCCACTCACCCACGGGAGACGGGCAGGCAGGGCGCAGTGCGGATCTGGCTATGTCCACTCTCCCACGGGAGACGGGCAGGCAGGGCGCAGTGGGGATCTGGATATGTCCACTCACACACGGCAGACGGGCAGGCTGGCGCAATACGGATCTGGCTGTGTCCACTCACCCACGGGAGACGGCGTGGCAAGGTGCAGTGTGGATCTGGCTGTGTCCACTCACCCACGGGAGACGGGCAGAGAGGGTGCTGTGTGGATCTGACAATGTACACTGACCCACGGCAGACGAGCATGCAGGGCGCAATGCGGATCTGGCTGTGTCCACTCACCCACTTCAGACGGTCAGGAAGGGCGCAGTGCGGATCTGGCTGTGTCCACTCACCCACGTCAGACGGGCAGGCAGGGCGCAGTGCGGATCTGGCTGTGTCCACTCACCCATGGCAGACGGGCAGGCAGGGCGCACTGCGGATCTGGCTGTGTCCACTCACCCACGGCAGACGGTAAGGCAAGGCGCAGTGTGGATCTGGCTGTGTCCAGTAACCCACGGGAGACGGGCTGAAAGGGCGCTGTGTGGATCTGGCTATGTCCACTGACCGACGGCAGACTGGCAGGCAGGGCATAGTGCTGATCTGGCTGTGTCCACTCACCCACGGCAGACGGGCAGGCAGTGCGCAATGCGATTCTGGCTTTGTCCACTCAACCACGGCAGACGTTCAGGCAGGGCGCAGTGCGGATCTGGCTATGTCCACTCACGCACGGGAGACAGGTAGGCAAGGCGCAGTGTGTATCTGGCTGTGTCCACTCACCCACGGGAGACGGGCAGAGAGGGTGCTGTGTTGATCTGGCTGTGTCCACACACCCACGGGAGACGGGTAGGCAAGGCGCAGTGTTGATCTGGCTGTGTCCACTCACCCACGGGAGACGGGCAGAGAGGGTGCTGTGTGGATCTGGCTATGTCCACTGACCCACGGCTGACGGGCAGGCACGGCGCAGTGCGGATCTGGCTGTGTCCACTCACCCACGGCAGACGGGCAGGCAGGGCGCAGTGCGGATCTGGATGTGTCCACTCACCCACGGGAGACGGGCAGGCAAGGCGCAGTGTGGATCTGGCTGTGTCCACTCACCCACGGGAGACGGGCAAGGGGGTGCTGTATGTATCTGGCTATGTACACTGACCCACGGCAGACAAGCAGGCAGGGCGGTGTGCGGATCTGTATGTGTCCACTCACCCACGGGAGACGGGCAGGCAGGGCGCAGTGCGGATCTTGCTGTGTCCACTCACCCACGGGAGACGGGCAGGCAGGGCGCAGTGCGGATCTGGCTGTGTCCACACACCCACGGCAGACGGGCAGGCAAGGCGCAGTGTGGATCTGGCTGTGTCCACTCACCCACGGGAGACGGGCAGAAAGGGCTCTGTGTGGATCTGGCTCTGTCCACTGACCCACGGCAGATGGGAAGGCAGGGCGCAGTGCGGATCTGGCTGTGTCCAATCACCCGCGGCAGACGGGCATTCAGGGCGCAGTGTGGATCTGGCTGTGTCCACTCACCCACGGGAGACGGGCAGGCAAGACGCAGTGTGGATCTGGCTGTGTCCACTCACCCACGGGAGACGGGCACAGAGGGTGCTGTGTAGATCTGGCTATGTCCACTGACCCACGGCAGACGGGCAGGCAGGGCGCAGTGCGGATATGGCTGTGTCCACTCATCCACGGCTGACGGACAGGCAGGGCACAGTGCGGATCTGGCTGTGTCCACTCACCCACGGGAGACGGGCAGAGAGGGTGCTGTGTGGATCTGGCTATGTACACTGACCCACGGCAGACGGGCAGGCAAGGCGCAGTGCGGATCTGTCTGTGTCCACTCACCCACGGCAGACGGTCAGGCAGGGCGCAGTGCGGATCTGGCTGTGTCCACTCACCCACTGGAGACGGGAAGAGAGGGTGCTGTGTGGATCTGGCTATGTCCACTGACAGCCGGAAATGGGCAGGCAGGGCGCAGTGCGGATCTGGCTGTGTCCACTCACCCATGGGAGACAGGCAGGCAGGCCGCAGTGCGGATCTGGCTGTATCCACTCACCCACGGGAGACGGGCAGAGAGGGTGCTGTGTCGATCTGGCTGTGTCCACTGACCCACGGCAGACGGGCAGGCAGGGCGCAGTGCGGATATGGCTGTGTCCACTCATCCACGGCAGACGGACAGGCAGGGCACAGTGTGGATCTGGCTGTGTCCAGTCACCCACGGGAGACGGGCAGGCAAGGCGCACTGTGAATCTGGCTGTGTCCACTCACCCACGGGAGACGGGCTGAAAAAGTGCCGTGTGGATCTGGCTATGTCCACTGACCCACAGCAGATGGGCAGGCAGGGCGCACTGCGGATCTGGCTGTGTCCCCTCACTTACAGCAGACGGGCAGGCAGTTCGCAGTGCGGATCTGACTGTGACCCCTCACCCATGGGAGACGGGCAGAGAGGGTGCTGTGTGGATCTGGCTATGTCCACTGACCCACGGCAGACGGGCAGACAGGGCGCAGTGCGGATCTGGCTGTGTCCACTCACCCACGGGAGACGGGCAGGCAAGTCGCAGTGTGGATTTTGCTGTGTCCACTCACCCACGGGAGACGGGCACTAGGGTGCTGTGTGGATCTGGCTATGTCCACTGACCCACGGCAGATGGGCAGGCAGGGCGCAGTGCGGATATGGCTGTGTCCACTCATCCACGGCAGACAGACAGGCAGGGCACAGTGCGGATCTGGCTGTGTCCACTCACCCACGGGAGACGGGCAGAGAGGGTGCTGTGTGGATCTGGCTATGTACACTGACCCACGGCAGACGGGCAGGCAAGGCGCAGTGCGGATCTGTCTGTGTCCACTCACCCACGGCAGACGGTCAGGCAGGGCGCAGTGCGGATCTGGCTGTGTCCACTCACCCACGGCAGACGGGCAGGCAGGGTGCAGTGCGGATCTGGCTGTGTCCACTCACCCACGGTAGACGGGAAGGCAAGGCGCAGTGTGGATCTGGGTGTGTACACTCACCCACGGTAGACGGGCAGAGAAGGTACTGTGTGGATCTGGCTATGAGCACTGACCCAGGGCAGACGGGCAGGCAGGGCGCAGTGCGATCTGGCTGTGTCCACTCACCCACGGCAGACGGTCAGGCAGGACGCAGTGCGGATCTGGCTGTGTCCACTCACCCACGGGAGATGGGCAGAGAGGGTGCTGTGTGGATCTGGCTATGTCCACTGACCCACGGCAGACGGGCAGGCAGGGCGCAGTGCGGATCTGGCTGTGTCCACTCACCCGCGGCAGACGGGCAGGCAGGGTGCAGTGCGGATCTGGCTGTGTCCACTCACCCACGGGTGACGGGCAAGCAAGGCGCAGTGTGGATCTGGCTGTGTCCACTCACCCACGGGAGACGGGCAGAGAGGGTGCTGTGTGGATCTGGCTATGTCCACTGACCCACCGCAGACGGGCAGGCAAGGCGCAGTGCGGATCTGGCTGTGTCCAATCACCCACCGGAGACGGGCAGAGAGGTTGCTGTGTGGACCTTGCTATGTCCACTGACCCACGGCAGATGGGCAGGCAGGGCGCAGTGCAGATCTGGCTGTGTTCTTTCACCCACGGGAGACGGGCAGGCTAGGCGAAGTGCGGATCTGGCTGTCTCCACTCACCCACGGCAGACGGGCAGGCAGGGCGCAGTGCGGATCTGGCTGTGTGCACTCACCCACGGTAGACGGGCAGGCAAGGCGCAGTGTGGATCTGACTGTGTCCACTCACCCACGGGAGACGGGCAGAGAAAGTGTTGTTTGGATCTGGCTATGTCCACTGACCCACGGCAGATGGGCAGGCAGGGCGCAGCGCGGATCTGGCTGTGTCCACTCACCCACGGGAGACGGGCAGGCAGGGCGCAGTGTGGATCTGTGTCCTCTCACCCACGGGAGACGGGCAGAGAGGGCGCTGTGTGGATCTGGCAATGTCCACTCACCACGGCAGACGGGCAGGCAGGGCTCAGTGCAGATCTGGCTGTGTCCAATCACCCACGGCAGACGGGCAGGCAGGGCGCAGTGCGGATCTGGTTGTGTCCACTCACCCACGGAGACGGGCAGGCATGGCGCACGGCGGATCTGGCTGTATCCACTCACCCATGGCAGACGGGCAGGCAGGGCGCAGTGCGGATCTGGCTGTGTCCACTCACCCACGGGAGACGGACAGAGAGGGTGCTGTGTGGATCTGGCTATGCCCACTGACCCACGGCAAACGGGTAGGCAGGGCGCAGTGCGGATCTGGCTGTGTCTGCTCACCCACGGTAGACGGGCAGGCAGGGCGCAGTGCGTATTTGGCTTGGCCACTCATCCACGGGAGATGGGCAGGCAAGGCGTAGTGTGGATCTGGCTGTGTCCACTCACCAACAGGAGACGGGTAGAGAGGGTGCTGTGTGGATCTGGCTATGTCCACTGACCACCGGCAGACGGGCAGGCAGGGCCCAGTGCGGATCTGGCTGTGTCCAATCTCCCACGGCAGACGGTCAGGCAGGGCGCAGTGCGGATCTGGCTGTGTCCACTGACCCACGGGAGACGGGTAGGCAAGGCACAGTGTGGATCTGGCTGTGTCCACTCACCCACGGGATACGGGCAGAGAGGGTGCTGTATCGATCTGTCTATGTCCACTGACCCACGGCAAATGGGCAGGCAGGGCGCAGTGCGGATCTGGCTGTGTCCCCTCAATTACGGCAGACGGTAAGACAGGGCGCAGTGCGGATCTGGCTGTGTCCCCTCACCCACACCAGACGGGCAGGCAGGGCGCAGTGCGGATCTGGCTGTGTCCCCTCACCCACGGGAGACGGGCAGGCAAGGCGCACTGTGGATCTGGCTGTGTCCACTCACCCACGGGAGACGGGCAGAGAGGGTGCTGTGTGGATCTGGCTATGTCCACTAACCCACGGCAGACAGGCAGGCAGGGCGCAGTGCTGATTTGGCTGTGTCCACTCACCCACGGCAGACGATCAGGAATGGCGGAGTGCGGATCTGGCTGTGTCCACTCACCCACGGCAGACGGGCAGGCAGGGCGCAGTGCGAATCTGGCTGTGTCCACTCACCCACGGGAGACGGGCAGGCAGGACGCAGTGCGGATCTGGCTGTGTCCACTCACCCACGGGAAACGGGCAGGCAAGGCGCAGTGTGGATCTGGCTGTGTCCACTCACCCACGGGAGACGGGCAGAGAGGGTGCTGTGTGGATCTGGCTATGTCCACTGACCCACGGCAGACGGGCAGGCAGGGCGCAGTGTGGATCTGGCTGTGTCCAATCACCCACGGCAGACGGTCAGGCAGGGCGCAGTGCGGATCTGGCTGTGTCCACTCACCCATGGGAGACGGGTAGGCAAGGCGCAGTGTGGATCTGGCTGTGTCCACTGACCCACTCAGACGGGCAGGCAGGGAGAAGTGCGGATCTGGCTGTGTTAACTCACCCACGGCAGACGGGCAGGCAGGGTGCAGTGCGGATCTGGCTGTGTCTACTCACCCACGGCAGACGAATAGGCAGGGCGCAGTGCGGATCTGGCTGTGTCCACTCGCCCACGGGAGACGTGCAGGCAAGGCGCAGTGTGGATCTGGCTGTGTCCACTCACCCACGGGAGACGTGCAGAGATGGTGCTGTGTGGATCTGGCTATGTACACTGACCCACGGCACACGGGCAGGCAGGGCGCAGTGCGGATCTGGTGTGTCCACTCACCCACGGGAGACGGGCAGAGAGGGTGCTGTGTGGATCTGGCTATGTCCAATGACCCACGGGAGACAGGCAGGCAGGGCGCAGTGCGGATCTGGCTGTGTCCACTCACCCACGGGAGATGGGCAGGCAAGGCGCAGTGTGGATCTGGCTGTGTCTACTCACCCACGGCAGATGGGCAGGCAGGGCCCAGTGCGGATCTGGCGGTGTCCACTCACCCACGGGAGATGGGCAGGCAAGGCGCAGTGTGGATCTGGCTGTGTCTACTCACCCACGGGAGACGGGCAGAAAGAGCGCTGTGTGGATCTGGCTATGTCCACTGACCCACGATAGACGGGCAGGCAGGGCGCAGTGCGGATCTGGCTGTGTCGAATCACCCACGGCAGACGGGCAGGCAGGGCGCAGTGCGGATCTGGCTGTGTCCACTCAACCACGGCAGACGGTCAGGCAAGGCGCAGTGCGGATCTGGCTGTGTCCACTCACCCACGATAGACGGGCAGGCAGGGCGCAGTGCGGATCTGGCTGTGTCGAATCACCCACGGCAGACGGGCTGGCATTGCGCAGTGCGGATATGGCTGTGTCCACTCACCCACGGGAGACGGGCAGGCAGGGCGGAGTGCGGATCTGGCTGTGTCCACTCACGCACGGGAGACGGGCAGGCAAGGCGCAGTGTGGATCTGGCTGTGTCCACTCACCCACGGGAGACGGGCAGAGCAGTGCTGTGTGGATCTGGCTATGTCCACTGACCCACTGCAGACGGGCAGGCAAGGCGCAGTGCGGATCTGGCTGTGTGCAATCACCCACAGCAGATGGGCAGGCAGGGCGCAGTGCGTATCTGGGTGTGTCCAATCACCCACGGGAGACGGGTAGGCAAGGCGCCGTGTGGATCTGGCTGTGTCCACTCACCCACGGGAGACGGGCAGAGAGGGTGCTGTGTGGATCTGGCTGTGTCCACTCGCCCACGGGAGACGGGCAGGCAGGGCGCAGTGCGGATCTGGCTATGTCCAATCACCCACGGGAGACCGGTAGGCAAGGCGCAGTGTGGATCTGGCTGTGTCCACTCACCCACGGGAGACGGGCAGAGAGGGTGCTGTGTGGATCTGGCTATGTCCACTGACCCACGGCAGACTGGCAGGCATGGCGCAGTGCGGATCTGGCTGTGTCCACTCACCCACGGCAGACGGGCAGGCAGGGCGCAGTGCGGATCTGGCTGTGTCCACTCACCCACGGCAGACGGGCATGCAGGGCGCAGTGCGGATCTGGCTGTGTCCACTCACCCCTGGAGACGGGCAGGCAAGCCGCAGTGTAGATCTGGCTGTGTCCACTCACCCACGGGAGACGGGCAGAGAGGGTGCTGTGTTGATCTGGCTATGTCAACTGACCCACGGCAAACGGGCACACAGGGTGCAGTGCGGATCTGGCTGTGTCCAATCACCCACGGAAGACGGGCAGGCAGGGTGGAGTGTGGATCTGGCTGTGTCCAGTCACCCACGAGGGACGGGAATGCAAGGCGCACTGTGGATCTGGCTGTGTCCACTCACCCACGGGTGATGGGCAGAAAAAGTGCCGTGTGGATCTGGCTATGTCCACTGACCCACAGCAGATGGGCAGGCAGGGCGCAGTGCGGATCTGGCTGTGTCCCCTCACTTACGGCAGATGGTCAGGCAGGGCGCAGTGCGGATCTGGCTGTGTCCCCTCACCCACGGCAGACGGGCAGGCAAGGCGCAGTGCGGATCTGGCTGTGACCCCTCACACACGGGAGACGGGCAGGCAAGGCGCACTGTGGATCGGGCTGTGTCCACTCACCCACGGGAGACGGGCAGAGAGGGTGCTGTGTGGATATGGCTAAGTCCACTGACCCACGGCAGACGGGCAGGCAGTGCGCAGTGGGGATTTGGCTGTGTCCACTCACCCATGGCAGACGATCAGGAAGGGCGCAGTGCGGATCTGGCTGTGTCCACTCACCCACGGCAGACGAGCAGGCAGGGCACAGTGCGGATCTGGCTGTGTCCACTCGCCCACGGGAGACGGGCAGGCAGGACGCAGTGCGGATCTGGCTGTGTCCACTCACCCACGGGAAACGGGCAGGCAAGGCGCAGTGTGGATCTGGCTGTGTCCATTCACCCACGGGAGACGGGCAGAGAGGGTCCTGTGTGGATCTGGCTATGTCTACTGACCCACGGCAGACGGGCAGGCAGGGCGCAGTGTGGATCTGGCTGTATCCAAACACCCACGGCAGAGGGGCAGGCAGGGTGCAGTGCGGATCTGGCTTTGTCCACTCACCCACGGGAGACGGGCAGGCAAGGCGCACTGTGGATCTTGCTGTGACCACTCACCCACGGGAGATGGGCAGAGAGGGTGCTGTGTGTATCTAGCTATGTCCACTGACCCACGGCAGACGGGCAGGCAGGGCGCAGTGCGGACCTGGCTGTGTTAACTCACCCACGGCAGACGGGCTGGCAGGGCGCAGTGTGGATCTGGCTGTGTCCACTCACCCACGGGAGACGGGCAGAGAGGGTGCTGTGTGGATCTGGCTATGTCCACTGACCTACGGCAGACGGGCAGGCAGGGCGCAGTGCGGATCTGGCTGTGTCCTCTCACCCACGGCAGACGGGCAGGCAGGGCGCAGTGCGGATCTGGTGGTGTCCACTCACCCACGGGAGATGGGCAGGCAAGGCGCAGTGTGGATCTGGCTGTGTCCACTCACCCACGGGAGACGGGCAGAAAGAGCGCTGTGTGGATCTGGCTATGTCCACTGACCCACGATAGACGGGCAGGCAGGGCGCAGTGCGGATCTGGCTGTGTCGAATCACCCACGGCAGACGGGCAGGCAGGGCGCAGTGCGGATCTGGCTGTGTCCACTCAACCACGGCAGACGGTCAGGCAAGGTGCAGTGCGGATCTGGCTGTGTCGAATCACCCACGGCAGACGGGCTGGCATTGCGCAGTGCGGATATGGCTGTGTCCACTCACCCACGGGAGACGGGCAGGCAGGGCGGAGTGCGGATCTGGCTGTGTCCACTCACGCACGGGAGACGGGCAGGCAAGGCGCAGTGTGGATCTGGCTGTGTCCACTCACCCACGGGAGACGGGCAGAGAGGGTGCTGTGTTGATCTGGCTATGTCCACTGACCCACTGCAGACGGGCAGGCAAGGCGCAGTGCGGATCTGGCTGTGTGCAATCACCCACAGCAGACGGGCAGGCAGGGCGCAGTGCGGATCTGGGTGTGTCCACTCACCCACGGGAGACGGGCAGGCAAGGCGCAGTGTGGATCTGGCTGTGTCCACTCACCCACGGGGGACGGCAGAGGGTGCTGTGTGAATCTGGCTATGTCCACGGACACACGGCAGACAGGCAGGCAGGGCGCAGCGCGGATCTGGCTGTGTCCACTCACACACGGGAGACGGGGAAGCAAGGCGCAGTGTGTATATGGCTGTGTCCACTCACCCACGGGAGACGGGCAGAGAGGGTGCTGTGTGGACCTGGCTATGTCCACTGACCCACGGCAGACTGGCAGGCATGGCGCAGTGCGGATCTGGCTGTGTTCACTCACCCACGGCAGACGGGCAGGCAGGGCGCAGTGCGGATCTGGCTGTGTCCACTCACCCACGGCAGACGGGCAGGCAGGGCGCAGTGCGGATCTGGCTGTGTCCACTCACCCACGGGAGACGGGCAGGCAAGCCGCAGTGTGGATCTGGCTGTGTCCACTCACCCACGGGAGACGGGCAGAGAGGGTGTTGTGTGGATCTGGCTATGTCCACTAACCCACGGCAGACGGGCATGCAGGGCGCAGTGCGGATTTGGCTGTGTCCACTCACCCACGGCAGACGATCAGGAATGGCGGAGTGCGGATCTGGCTGTGTCCACTCACCCACGGCAGACGGGCAGGCAGGGCGCAGTGCGAATCTGGCTGTGTCCACTCACCCACGGGAGACGGGCAGGCAGGACGCAGTGCGGATCTGGCTGTGTCCACTCACCCACGGGAAACGGGCAGGGAAGGCGCAGTGTGGAACTGGCTGTGTCCACTCACCCACGGGAGACGGGCAGAGTGGGTGCTGTGTGGATCTGGCTATGTCCACTGACCCACGACAGACGGGCAGGCAGGGCGCAGTGTGGATCTGGCTGTGTCCAATCACCCACGGCAGACGGGCAGGCAGGGTGCAGTGCGGATCTGGCTGTGTCCACTCACCCACGGGAGACGGGAAGGCAAGGCGCACTGTGGATCTTGCTGTGAACACTCACCCACGGGAGATGGGCGGAGAGGGTGCTGTGTGTATCTAGCTATGTCCACTAACCCACGGCAGACGGGCAAGAAGGGCGCAGTCCGGATCTGGCTATGTCCACTCACCCACGGGAGACGGGCAGGAAGAGCGCAGTTGGGATCTGGCTGTGTCCACTCACCCACGGCAGACGGGCATGCAGGGCGCAGTGCGGATCTGGCTTTGTCCACTCACCCACGGGAGACGGGTAGGCAAGGCGCAGTGTGGATCTGGCTCTGTCCACTCACCCACGGGAGAAGGGCAGAGAGGGTGCTGTGTGGATCTGGCTATGTCCACTGACCCACGGCAGACGGACAGGCAGGGCGCAGTGCGGATCTGGCTGTGTCCACTCACCCACGACAGACGGGCAGGCAGGGCGCAGTGCGGATCTGGCTGTGTCCAATCCCCCACGGCAGACTGGCAGGCAGGGCGCAGGAAGGATCTGGCTGTGTCCACTCACCCACGGCAGACGGGCAGGCAGGGCACAGTGCGGATCTGGCTGTGTCCACTCACCAACGGCAGACGGGCAGACAGTGCACAATGCGGATCTGGCTGTGTCCACTCACCCACGGGAGACGGGCAGGCAGGGCGCAGTGCGGATCTGGCTGTGTCCACTCACCCAGGGTAGACGGGCAGGCAGGGCGCAGTGCAGATCTGGCTGTGTCCACTCACCCACGGCAGGTGGTCAGGCAGGGCGCAGTGCGGATCTGGCTGTGTCCACTCACCCACGGCAGACGGTCAGGCAGGGCGCAGTGCGGTTATGGCTATTTCCACTCACCCACGGGAGACGGGCAGGCAAGGCGCAGTGCGGATCTGGCTGTGTCAACTCACCCACGGCATACGGGCAGGCAGGGCTCAGTGCCCATCTGGCTGTGTCCACTCACCCACGGCAGACGGGCAGGCAGGGCGCAGTGCGGATCTTGTGTGTGCACTCACCCACGGGAGACGGGCAGAGACGGTGCTGTGTGGATCTGGCTATGTCCACTGACCCACGGCAGACGGGCGGGCAGGGCGCAGTACGGATCTGGCTGTGTGCACTCACCCACGGCAGGCGGTCAGGCAGGGTGCAGTGCGGATCTGGCTGTGTCCACTCACCCACGGGAGACGGGCAGGCAGGGCGCAGTGCGGATCTGGCTGTGTCCACTCACCCACGGGAGACGGGCAGGCAGGGCGCAGTGCGGATCTGGCTGTGTCCACTCACCCACGGGAGACGGACAGAGACGGTGCTGTGTGGATTTGGCTATGTCCACTGACCCACGGCAGACGGGCAGGCAGGGCGCAGTGCGGATCTGGCTGTGTCCACTCACCCACGGCAAGCGGTCAGGGAGGGCGCAGTGCGGATATGGCTGTGTCCACTCACCCACGGCAGACGGTCAGGCAGGGGGCAGTGCGGATCTGGCTGTGTCCACTCACCCACGGGAGACGGGCAGAGACGGTGCTGTGTGGATCTGGCTATGTCCACTGACCCACTGCAGACGGGCAGGCAAGGCGCAGTGCGGATCTGGCTGTGTGCAATCACCCACAGCAGACGGGCAGGCAGGGCGCAGTGCGCATCTGGCTGTGTCCACTCACCCACGGGAGACGGGCAGGCAAGGCGCAGTGTGGATCTGGCTGTGTCCACTCACCCACGGGGGACGGCAGAGGGTGCTGTGTGAATCTGGCTATGTCCACGGACACACGGCAGACAGGCAGGCAGGGCGCAGCGCGGATCTGGCTGTGTCCACTCACACACGGGAGACGGGGAAGCAAGGCGCAGTGTGTATATGGCTGTGTCCACTCACCCACGGGAGACGGGCAGAGAGGGTGCTGTGTGGATCTGGCTATGTCCACTGACCCACGGCAGACTGGCAGGCATGGCGCAGTGCGGATCTGGCTGTGTCCACTCACCCACGGCAGACGGGCAGGCAGGGCGCAGTGCGGATCTGGCTGTGTCCACTCACCCACGGCAGACGGGCAGGCAGGGCGCAGTGCGGATCTGGCTGTGTCCACTCACCCACGGGAGACGGGCAGGCAAGCCGCAGTGTGGATCTGGCTGTGTCCACTCACCCACGGGAGACGGGCAGAGAGGGTGCTGTGTTGATCTGGCTATGTCCACTGACCCACGGCAAACGGGCACACAGGGCGCAGTGCGGATCTGGCTGTGTCCAATCACCCACGGAAGACGGGCAGGCAGGGCGCAGTGTGGATCTGGCTGTGTCCAGTCACCCACGAGAGACGGGAATGCAAGGCGCACTGTGGATCTGGCTGTGTCCACTCACCCACGGGTGATGGGCAGAAAAAGTGCCGTGTGGATCTGGCTATGTCCACTGACCCACAGCAGATGGGCAGGCAGGGCGCAGTGCGGATCTGGCTGTGTCCCCTCACTTACGGCAGACGGTCAGGCAGGGCGCAGTGCGGATCTGGCTGTGTCCCCTCACCCACGGCAGACGGGCAGGAAAGGCGCAGTGCGGATCTGGCTGTGACCCCTCACACACGGGAGACGGGCAGGCAAGGCGCACTTTGGATCGGGCTGTGTCCACTCACCCACGGGAGACGGGCAGAAAGAGCGCTGTGTGGATCTGGCTATGTCCACTGACCCACGATAGACGGGCAGGCAGGGCGCAGTGCGGATCTGGCTGTGTCGAATCACCCACGGCAGACGGGCAGGCAGGGCGCAGTGCGGATCTGGCTGTGTCCACTCAACCACGGCAGACGGTCAGGCAAGGCGCAGTGCGGATCTGGCCGTGTCCACTCACCCACGATAGACGGGCAGGCAGGGCGCAGTGCGGATCTGGCTGTGTCGAATCACCCACGGCAGACGGGCTGGCATTGCGCAATGCGGATATGGCTGTGTCCACTCACCCACGGGAGACGGGCAGGCAGGGCGCAGTGCGGATCTTCCTGTGTCCACTCACGCACGGGAGACGGGCAGGCAAGGCGCAGTGTGGATCTGGCTGTGTCCACTCACCCACGGGAGACGGGCAGAGAGGGTGCTGTGTGGATCTGGCTATGTCCACTGACCCACTGCAGACGGGCAGGCAAGGCGCAGTGCGGATCTGGCTGTGTGCAATCACCCACAGCAGACGGGCAGGCAGGGCGCAGTGCGCATCTGGGTGTGTCCACTCACCCACGGGAGACGGGCAGGCAAGGCGCAGTGTGGATCTGGCTGTGTCCACTCACCCACGGGGGACGGCAGAGGGTGCTGTGTGAATCTGGCTATGTCCACGGACACACGGCAGACAGGCAGGCAGGGCGCAGCGCGGATCTGGCTGTGTCCACTCACACACACGGGAGACGGGGAAGCAAGGCGCAGTGTGTATATGGCTGTGTCCACTCACCCACGGGAGACGGGCAGAGAGGGTGCTGTGTGGATCTGGCTATGTCCACTGACCCACGGCAGACTGGCAGGCATGGCGCAGTGCGGATCTGGCTGTGTCCACTCACCCACGGCAGACGGGCAGGCAGGGCGCAGTGCGGATCTGGCTGTGTCCACTCACCCACGGCAGACGGGCAGGCAGGGCGCAGTGCGGATCTGGCTGTGTCCACTCACCCACGGCAGACGATCAGGAATGGCGGAGTGCGGATCTGGCTGTGTCCACTCACCCACGGCAGACGGGCAGGCAGGGCGCAGTGCGAATCTGGCTGTGTCCACTCACCCACGGGAGACGGGCAGGCAGGACGCAGTGCGGATCTGGCTGTGTCCACTCACCCACGGGAAACGGGCAGGCAAGGCGCAGTGTGGATCTGGCTGTGTCCACTCACCCACGGGAGACGGGCAGAGAGGGTGCTGTGTGGATCTGGCTATGTCCACTGACCCACGGCAGACGGGCACGCAGGGCGCAGTGTGGATCTGGCTGTGTCCAATCACCCACGGCAGACGGGCAGGCAGGGTGCAGTGCGGATCTGGCTGTGTCCACTCACCCACGGGAGACGGGAAGGCAAGGCGCACTGTGGATCTTGCTGTGAACAGTCACCCACGGGAGATGGGCGGAGAGGGTGCTGTGTGTATCTAGCTATGTCCACTAACCCACGGCAGACGGGCAGGCAGGTCGCAGTACGGACCTGACTGTGTTAACTCACCCACGGCAGACGGGCTGGCAAGGCGCAGTGTGGATCTGGCTGTGTCCACTCACCCACGGGAGACGGGCAGAGAGGGTGCTGTGTTGATCTGGCTATGTCCACTGACCCACGGCAGACGGGCAGGCAGGGCGCAGTGCGGATCTGGCTGTGTCCCCTCACCCACGGCAGACGGTCAGGCAGGGCGCAGTGCAGAATTGACTGTGTCCACTAACCCACGGGAGACGGGTAGGCAAGGCGCAGTGTTGATCTGGCTGTGTCCACTCACCCACGGGAGACGGGCAGAGAGGGTGCTGTGTGGATCTGGCTATGTCCACTGATCCACGGCAGACGGGCAGGTAGGGCGGTGTGCGGATCTGGCTGTGTCCACTCACCCACGGCAGATGGTCAGGAAGGGCCCAGTGCAAATCTGGCTGTGTCCACTCACCCACGGGAGACGGGCAGAGAGGGTGCTGTGTGGATATGGCTAAGTCCACTGACCCACGGCAGACGGGCAGGCAGTGCGCAGTGGGGATTTGGCTGTGTCCACTCACCCACGGCAGACGATCAGGAAGGGCGCAGTGCGGATCTGGCTGTGTCCACTCACCCACGGCAGACGAGCAGGCAGGGCACAGTGCGGATCTGGCTGTGTCCACTCTCCCACGGGAGACGGGCAGGCAGGACGTAGTGCGGATCTGGCTGTGTCCACTCACCCACGGGAAACGGGCAGGCAAGGCGCAGTGTGGATCTGGCTGTATCCAAACACCCACGGCAGACGGGCAGGCAGGGTGCAGTGCGGATCTGGCTTTGTCCACTCACCCACGGGAGACGGGAAGGCAAGGCGCACTGTGGATCTTGCTGTGACCACTCACCCACGGGAGATGGGCAGAGAGGGTGCTGTGTGTATCTAGCTATGTCCACTGACCCACGGCAGACGGGCAGGCAGTGCGCAGTGCGGACCTGGCTGTGTTAACTCACCCACGGCAGACGGGCTGGCAGGGCGCAGTGTGGATCTGGCTGTGTCCTCTCACCCACGGGAGACGGGCAGAGAGGGTGCTGTGTGGATCTGGCTATGTCCACTGACCTACGGCAGACGGGCAGGCAGGGCGCAGTGTGGATCAGGCTGTGTCCGGTCACCAACGGCAGACGGTTAGGCAGGGCGCAGTGCGGAACTGGCTGTGTCCACTCACCCACGGGAGACGGGTAGGCAAGGCGCAGTGTTGATCTGGCTGTGTCCACTCACCCACGGGAGACGGGCAGAGAGGGTAATGTGTGGATCTGGCTATGTCCACTGATCCACGGGAGACGGGCCGTAAGGGCGCTGTGTGGATCTGGCTATGTCCACTGACCCACGGCAGACGGGCAGGCAGGGCGCAGAGCGGATCTGGCTATGTCCACTCACCCACGGCAGACGGGCAGGCAGGGCGCAGTGCGGATCTGGCTGTCTCCACTCACCAACGGGAGACGGTCAGGCAGGGCACAGTGCGGATCTGGGTGTGTCCACTCACCCACGGGAGATGGGCAGGCAAGGCGCAGTGTGGATCTAGCTGTGTCCACTCAACCACGAGAGACGGGCAGAAAGGGCGCTGTGTGGATCTGGCTATGTCCACTGACCCACGACAGACGGGCAGGCAGGGCGCAGTGCGGATCTGGCTGTGTCGAATCACCCACGGCAGACGGGCAGGCAGGGCGCAGCGCGGATCTGGCTGTGTCCACTCACACACGGGAGACAGGGAAGCAAGGCGCAGTGTGTATATGACTGTGTCCACTCACCCACAGGAGACGGGAGGAGAGGGTGCTGTGTGGATCTGGCTATGTCCACTGACCCACGGCAGACGGCAGGCAGGGCGCAGTGCGGATCTTGCTGTGTCCACTCGCCCACGGCAGACGGTCAGGCAGGGCGCAGTGCGGATCTCGCTGTGTCCACTCACACACGGGAGACGGGGCAGGCAGGGCGCATTGCGGATCTGGCTGTGTCCACTCACCCACGGGGGACGGGAAGGCAGGGCGCAGTGCGGACCTGGCTGTGTCCACTCACCCATGGCAGACGAGCAGGCAGGGCGCAGTGCGGATCTGCCTGTGTCCACTCACCCATGGGAGACGGGCAGGCAAGGCGCAGTGTGGATCTGGCTGTGTCCACTCACCCACGGGAGACGGGCAGAGAGGGTGCTGTGCGGATCTGGCTGTGTCCACTCACCCACGGCAGACGAGCAGGCAGGGCGCAGTGCGGATCTGGCTGTGTCCACTCACCCTCGGGAGACTGGCAGGCAAGCCGCAGTGTGGATCTGGCTGTGTCCACTCACCCACGGGAGACGGGCAGATAGGGTGCTGTGTAGATCTGGCTATGTCCACTGACACACGGCAAACGGGCAGACAGGGCGCAGTGCGGATCTGGCTGTGTCCAATCACCCACGGAAGACGGGCAGGCAGGTCGCAGTGTGGACCTGGCTGTGTCCAGTCACCCACGGGAGACGGGCAGGCAAGGCGCACTGTGGATCTGGCTGTGTCCACTCACCCACGGGAGACGGGCAGAGAGGGTGCTGTGTGGATCTGGGTATGTCCACTGACCCACGGCAGACGGGCGGGCAGGGGGCAGTGTGGATCTGGCTGTGTCCACTCACCCACGGCAGACGGGCAGGTAGGGCGCAGTGCGGATCTGGCTGTGTCCACTCACCCACCGGTGACGGGCAGGCAAGGCGCAGTGTGGATCTGGCTGTGTCCACTCACCCACGGGAGACGGGCAGAGAGGGTGCTGTGTGGATCTGGCTATGTCCACTGACCCACCGCAGACGGGCAGGCAAGGCGCAGTGCGGATCTGGCTGTGTCCAATCACCCACGGGAGACGGGCAGAGAGGTTGCTGTGTGGACCTTGCTATGTCCACTGACCCACGGCAGATGGGCAGGCAGGGCGCAGTGCAGATCTGGCTGTGTTCAATCACCCACGGGAGACGGGCAGGCTAGGGGCAGTGCGGATCTGGCTATGTGCACTCACCCACGGTAGACGGGCAGGCAAGGCGCAGTGTGGATCTGACTGTGTCCACTCACCCACGGGAGACGGGCAGAGAAGGTGCTGTTTGGATCTGGCTATGTCCACTGACCCACGGCAGATGGGCAGGCAGGGCGCAGTGCGGATCTGGTTGTGTCCATTCACCGACAGCAGACGGTCAGGCAGGGCGCAGCGCGGATCTGGCTGTGTCCACTCACCCACGGGAGACGGGCAGGCAGGGCGCAGTGTGGATCTGTGTGCAATCACCCACGGGAGACGGGCAGAGAGGGCGCTGTGTGGATCTGGCAATGTCCACTCACCACGGAAGACGGGCAGGCAGGGCTCAGTGCGGATCTGGCTGTGTCCAATCACCCACCGCAGACGGGCAGGCAGGGCGCAGTGCGGATCTGGCTGTGTCCACTCACCCACGGGAGACGGGCAGGCAAAGCGCAGTGTGGATTTTGCTGTGTACACTCACCCATGGGAGACGGGCAGAGAGTGTGCTGTGTGGATCTGGCTATGTCCACTGACCCACGGCAGACGGGCAGGCAAGGCTCAGTGCGGATCTGTCTGTGTCCAATCACCCACGGCAGACGGTCAGGCAGGGCGCATTCGGATCTGGCTGTGTCCACTCACCCACGAGAGACGGGCAGAGAGGGTGCTGTGTGGATTTGGCTATGTCCACTGACAGCCAGAAATGGGCAGGCAGGGCGCAGTGCGGATCTGGCTGTGTCCACTAACCCACGGGAGACGGGCAGGCAGGGCGCAGTGCGGATCTGGCTGTGTCCACTCACCCACGGGAGACGGGAAGGCAAGGCGCACTGTGTATCTTACTGTGAACACTCACCCACGGGAGATGGGCGGAGAGGGTGCTGTGTGTATCTAGCTATGTCCACTTACCCACGGCAGACGGGCAGGCAGGGCGCAGTACGGACCTGACTGTGTTAACTCACCCACGGCAGACAGGCTGGCAAGGCGCAGTGTGGATCTGACTGTGTCCACTCACCCACGGGAGACGGGCAGAGAGGGTGCTGTGTTGATCTGGCTATGTCCACTGACCCACGGCAGACGGGCAGGCAGGGCGCAATGCGCAACTGGGTGTGTCCACTCAACCACGGCAGAAGGTGAGGCAGTGCGCAGTGCGGATCTGGCTGTGTCCACTCACCCAAGGCAGACGGGCAGGCAGGGCGCAGTGCGGATCTGGCTGTGTCCACTCACCCATGGGAGACGGGCAGGCAAGGCGCAGTGTGGATCTGGCTGTGTGCACTCACCCAAGGGAGACCGGCAGAGAGGGTGCTCTGTGGATCTGGCTATGTCCACTGACCCACGGCAAACGGGCAGGCAGGACGCAGTGCGGATCTGGCTGTGTCCAATCACCCACGGCAGACGGGCAGGCAGGGCGCAGTGCGGATCTGGCTGTGTCGACTCACCCACGGGAGACGGGCAGGCAAGGCGCACTGTGGATCTGGCTGTGTCCACTCACCCACGGCACACGGGCAGGCAGGGCGCAGTGCGGATCTGGGTGTGTCCACTCACACACGGCAGACGGTCAGGCAGGGCGCAGTGCGGATCTGGCTGTGTCCACTCACCCACGGAAGACGGGCAGGCAGGGCGCAGTGCGGATTAGGCTGTGTCCACTCACCCACGGCAGCCAGGCAGGCAGGGCGCAGTGCGGATATGGCTGTGTCCACTCACCCACGGGAGACGGGCAAGCAAGGCGCAGTGTGGATCTGGCTGTGTCCACTCAACCACAGGAGACGGACAGAAAGTGCGCCCAGTGGATCTGGCTATGTCCACTGACCCACGGCAGACGGGCAGGCAGGGCGCAGTGCGGATCTGGTTGTGTCCACTCACCCACGGCAGACGGTCAGGCAGGGCGCAGTGCGGATCTGGCAGTGTCCACTCACCCACGGGAGACGGGCAGGCAGGGCGGAGTGCGGATCTGGCTGTGTCCACTCACCCATGGGAGACGGGCAGACAGGGCGCAGTGCGGATCTGGCTGTGTCCACTCACCCACGGGAGACGGGCAGGCAAGGCGCAGTGTGGATCTGGCTGTGTCCTCTCACCCATGGGAGACGGGAAGAGAGGGTGCTGTGTGGATCTGGCTGTGTCCACTGACCCACGGCAGACGGGCAGGCAGGGCGCAGTGCGGATCTGGCTGTGTCCAATCACCCACGGCAGACGGGCAGGCAGGGCGCAGTGCGGATCTGGCTGTGTCCAATCACCCATGGGAGACGGGCAGGCAGGGCGCAGTGCGGATTTGGCTGTGTCCACTCACCCACGGAAGACGTGCAGGCAAGGCACAGTGTGGATCCGGCTGTGTCCACTCACCCAATGGAGACGGGCAGAGAGGGTGCTGTGTGGATCTGGCTATGTCCACTGACACACGGCAGACGGGCAGGCAGGGTGCAGTGAGGATCTGGCTGTGTCCACTCACCCACGGCAGACGGTCAAGCAGGGCGCAGTGCGGATTTGTCTGTGTCCACTCACCCACGGCAGACGGGCAGGCAGGGCGCAGTGCAGATCTGGCTGTGTCCACTCACCCACGGGTGACGGGCAGGCAAGTCGCAGTGTGGATCTGGCTGTGTCCACTCACGCACGGGAGACGGGCAGGCAAGGCGCAGTGTGGATCTGGCTGTGTCCACTCACCCACGGGAGACGGGCAGAGAGGGTGCTGTGTTGATCTGGCTATGTCCACTGACCCACTGCAGACGGGCAGGCAAGGCGCAGTGCGGATCTGCCTGTGTGCAATCACCCACAGCAGACGGGCAGGCAGGGCGCAGTGCGGATCTGGGTGTGTCCACTCACCCACGGGAGACGGGCAGGCAAGGCGCAGTGTGGATCTGGCTGTGTCCACTCACCCACGGGGGACGGCAGAGGGTGCTGTGTGAATCTGGCTATGTCCACGGACACACGGCAGACAGGCAGGCAGGGCGCAGCGCGGATCTGTCTGTGTCCACTCACACACGGGAGACGGGGAAGCAAGGCGCAGTGTGTATATGGCTGTTTCCACTCACCCACGGGAGACGGGCAGAGAGGGTGCTGTGTGGATCTGGCTATGTCCACTGACCCACGGCAGACTGGCAGGCATGGCGCAGTGCGGATCTGGCTGTGTCCACTCACCCACGGCAGACGGGCAGGCAGGGCGCAGTGCGGATCTGGCTGTGTCCACTCACCCACGGCAGACGGGCAGGCAGGGCGCAGTGCGGATCTGGCATGTCCACTCACCCACGGGAGACGGGCAGGCAAGCCGCAGTGTGGATCTGGCTGTGTCCACTCACCCACGGGAGACGGGCAGAGAGGGTGCTGTGTGGATCTGGCTATGTCCACTAACCCACGGCAGACGGGCAGGCAAGGCGCAGTGCGGATCTGGCTGTGTGCAATCACCCACAGCAGACGGGCAGGCAGGGCGCAGTGCGGATCTGGGTGTGTCCACTCACCCACAGGAGACGGGCAGGCAAGGCGCAGTGTGGATCTGGCTGTGTCCACTCACCCACGGGGGACGGCAGAGGGTGCTGTGTGAATCTCGCTATGTCCACGGACACACGGCAGACAGGCAGGCAGGGCACAGCGCGGATCTGGCTGTGTCCACTCACACACGGGAGACGGGGAAGCAAGGCGCAGTGTGTATATGGCTGTGTCCACTCACCCACGGGAGACGGGCAGAGAGGGTGCTGTGTGGATCTGGCTATGTCCACTGACCCACGGCAGACTGGCAGGCATGGCGCAGTGCGGATCTGGCTGTGTCCACTCACCCACGGCAGACGGGCAGGCAGGGCGCAGTGCGGATCTGGCTGTGTCCACTCACCCACGGCAGACGGGCAGGCAGGGCGCAGTGCGGATCTGGCTGTGTCCACTCACCCACGGGAGACGGGCAGGCAAGCCGCAGTGTGGATCTGGCTGTGTCCACTCACCCACGGGAGACGGGCAGAGAGGGTGCTGTGTGGATCTGGCTATGTCCACTAACCCACGGCAGACGGGCAGGCAGGGCGCAGTGCGGATTTGGCTGTGTCCACTCACCCACGGCAGACGATCAGGAATGGCGGAGTGCGGATCTGGCTGTGTCCACTCACCCACGGCAGACGGGCAGGCAGGGCGCAGTGCGAATCTGGCTGTGTCCACTCA
This sequence comes from Microcebus murinus, assembly GCF_040939455.1. Classification (NCBI taxonomy): domain Eukaryota; kingdom Metazoa; phylum Chordata; class Mammalia; order Primates; family Cheirogaleidae; genus Microcebus; species Microcebus murinus. The sequence continues at coordinate 29,023,339 of NC_134125.1, read as the reverse complement.
CCCACGGGAGACGGGCAGGCAGGACGCAGTGCGGATCTGGCTGTGTCCACTCACCCACGGGAAACGGGCAGGCAAGGCGCAGTGTGGATCTGGCTGTGTCCACTCACCCACGGGAGACGGGCAGAGAGGGTGCTGTGTGGATCTCGCTATGTCCACTGACCCACGGCAGACGGGCAGGCAGGGCGCAGTGTGGATCTGGCTGTGTCCAATCACCCACGGCAGACGGGCAGGCAGGGTGCAGTGCGGATCTGGCTGTGTCCACTCACCCACGGGAGACGGGAAGGCAAGGCGCACTGTGGATCTTGCTGTGAACACTCACCCACGGGAGATGGGCGGAGAGGGTGCTGTGTGTATCTAGCTATGTCCACTAACCCACGGCAGACGGGCAGGCAGGTCGCAGTACGGACCTGACTGTGTTAACTCACCCACGGCAGACGGGCTGGCAAGGCGCAGTGTGGATCTGGCTGTGTCCACTCACCCACGGGAGACGGGCAGAGAGGGTGCTGTGTTGATCTGGCTATGTCCACTGACCCACGGCAGACGGGCAGGCGGGGCGCAGTGCAGAATTGGCTGTGTCCACTAACCCACGGGAGACGGGTAGGCAAGGCGCAGTGTTGATCTGGCTGTGTCCACTCACCCACGGGAGACGGGCAGAGAGGGTGCTGTGTGGATCTGGCTATGTCCACTGATCCACGGCAGACGGGCAGGTAGGGCGGTGTGCGGATCTGGCTGTGTCCACTCACCCACGGCAGATGGTCAGGAAGGGCCCAGTGCAAATCTGGCTGTGTCCACTCACCCACGGGAGACGGGCAGGCAGGGCGCAGTGCGGATCTGGCTGTGTCCACTCACCCACGGCAGACGGGCAGGCAGGGCGCAGTGGGGATCTGGCGGTGTCCACTCACCCACGGGAGATGGGCAGGCAAGGCGCCGTGTGGATCTGGCTGTGTCCACTCACCCACGGGAGACGGGCAGAAAGAGCGCTGTGTGGATCTGGCTATGTCCACTGACCCACGATAGACGGGCAGGCAGGGCGCAGTGCGGATCTGGCTGTGTCCACTCACCCACGGGAGACGGGCAGGCAAGGCGCAGTGTGGATCTGGCTGTGTCCTCTCACCCATGGGAGACGGGCAGAGAGGGTGCTGTGTGGATCTGGCTATGTCCACTGACCCACGGCAGACGGGCAGGCAGGGCGCAGTGCGGATCTGGCTGTGTCCAATCACCCACGGCAGACGGGCAGGCAGGGCGCAGTGCGGATCTGGCTGTGTCCTCTCACCCACGGCAGACGGTCAGGCAGGGCGCAGTGCGGATCTGCCTGTGTCCTCTCACCCACGGGAGACGGGCAGGCAGGGCGCAGTGCGGATCTGGCTGTGTCCAATCACCCATGGGAGACGGGCAGGCAGGGCGCAGTGCGGATTTGGCTGTGTCCACTCACCCACGGAAGACGTGCAGGCAAGGCACAGTGTGGATCTGGCTGTGTCCACTCACCCAATGGAGACGGGCAGAGAGGGTGCTGTGTGGATCTGGCTATGTCCACTGACACACGGCAGACGGGCAGGCAGGGTGCAGTGAGGATCTGGCTGTGTCCACTCACCCACGGCAGACGGTCAAGCAGGGCGCAGTGCGGATTTGTCTGTGTCCACTCACCCACGGCAGACGGGCAGGCAGGGCGCAGTGCAGATCTGGCTGTGTCCACTCACCCACGGGTGACGGGCAGGCAAGGCGCAGTGTGGATCTGGCTGTGTCCACTGACCCACGGGAGACGGGCAGAGAGGGTGCTGTGTGGATCTGGCTATGTCCACTGACCCACGGCAGACGGGCAGGCAGGGCGCAGTGCCGATCTGTTGTGTCCAATCACCCACGGCAGACAAGCAGGCAGGGGGCAATGCGGATCTTGCTGTGTCCACTCACCCACGGGAGACGGGCAGGCAAGGCGCAGTGTGGATCTGGCTGTGTCCACTCACACACGGGACACGGGCAGAGAGGGTGCTGTGTGGATCTTGCTATGACCACAGACCCACGGCAGATGGGCAGGCAGGGCGCAGTGCGGATCTGGCTGTGTCCACTCACCCACGGGAGACGGGCAGAGAGGGTGCTGTGTGGATCTGGCTATGTCCACTGACCCACGGCAGACGGGCAGACAGGGCGCAGTGCGGATCTGGCTGTGTCCACTCACCCACGGCAGACGGTCAGGCAGGGCACAGTGAGGATCTGGCTGTGTCCACTCACCCACGGCAGACGGTCAGGCAGGGCGCAGTGCGGATCTGGGTGTGTCCACTCACGCACAGCAAACGGGTACACAGGGCGCAGTGCGGATCTGGCTGTGTCCACTCACCCACGGGAGACGGGCAGGCAAGGCGCACTGTGGATCTGGCTGTGTCTACTCTCCCACGGCACACGGGCAGGCAGGGCGCAGTGCGGATCTGGCTGTGTCCACTCACCCACAGGAGACGGGCAGGCAAGGCGCAGTGTGGATCTGGCTTTGTCCACTCACCCACAGGAGACGGGCAGAGAATGTGCTGTGCGGATATGGCTATGTCCACTGACCCACGGCAGACGGGCAGGCAGGGCGCAGTGCGGATCTGGCTGTGTCCACTCACCCAAGGCAGACGGGCAGGCAGGGCGCAGTGCGGATCTGGCTGTGTCCACTCACCCAAGGCAGACGGGCAGGCAGGGCGCAGTGCGGATCTGGCTGTGTCCACTCACTTACTGGAGACGGGCAGAGAGGGTGCTGTGTGGATCTGGCTATGTCTACTGACCCACGGCAGATGGGCAGGCAGGGCGTAGTGCGGATCTGGCTGTGTCCACTGACCCACGGGAGACGGGCAGAGAGGGTGCTGTGTGGATCTGGCTATGTCCACTGACCCACGGCAGACGGGCAGGAAGGGCGCATTGTGGATCTTTCCGTGTCCACACACCCACTGGAGATCGGCAGGAAGGGCGCATTGTGGATCTTGCCGTGTCCACGCACCCACTGGAGATGGGCAGGCAGGGCCCAGTGTGGATCTTGCCGTGTCCACACCCCCACTTTAGATGGGCAGGCAGGGCGCTGTGTGGAACTGGCTGTGTCCACTCACCCACGGGAGACGGGCAGGCAGGGCGCAGTGTGGATGTGGCTGTGTCCACTCACCCACGGGAGCCAGGCAGGCTGAGCGCCGAGTGGATCTTGCCGTGTCCACACACCCACGGGAGACGGGAAGGAAGGGTGCAGTGTGGATCTGGCTTGTCCAATCTCCAATGGGTGATGGGCAGGCAGGGCGCAGTGTGCAACTTGCTGTGTCCATGCATCCACTGGAGACGGGCAAGCTGGGCGCAGTGTGGATGTGTCTTTGTCCACTCACCCCTGGGAGACGGGCAGTCAGTGCACAGTCTGGAACTGGCTCTGTCCACTCACCCACCGCAGACGGGCAGACAGGGCTCTGTGTGGAACTGGCTGTGTCCACTCACCCACGGGAGATGTGCAGGTAGGGCGCAGTGTGGAACTGGCTGTGTCCACTCACCCATGGCAGACGGGCATGCAGGGCGCAGTATGAAAATGGCTGTGTCCCCACACCCACGAGAGCCGGGCAGCAAGGCTCTGTGTGGAACTGGCTGTGTCCACTCACCCACGGGAGACGGGCAGGCAGGGCGCAGTGTCGATCTGGCTGTGTCCACTCACGCATGGGTGACGAGAAGGCAGAGCGCAGTGTGGAACTGGCTATATCCACACACCTACGGGAGACGGTCAGGCATGGTTCTGTGTGGATCTGGATGTGTCCACACACCCATGGAAGATGGGCAGGCAGGGCGCAGTGTGGATCTGGCTGTGTCCACTCACCCATGAGTGACGGGCAGGCTGGGCGTAGTGTGGGACTGGCTGTGACCATTCACCCATGGGAGACGGGCATGCAGGGCGCAGTATGGATGTGGCTGTGTCCACTCACCGATGGGAGACGGGCAAGCAAGGCTCTGTGTGGAAGTGGCTATGTCCACTCACTCATGGGAGAGGGGCAGGCAGGGCGCTGTGTGGATGTGGCTGTGTCCCCAAACCCAAGGGAGACGATCAGGCAGGGCGCAGTGTGGATGTGGCTGTTTCCACTCATCCACGGGAGACGGGCAGGCTGTGTGCCGTGTGCATCTGGCTGTGTCCACTCACCAACGGGATATGGGCAGGCAGGGCGCAGTGTGGATCTGGCTGTGTCCACCCACCCACGGTAGACGGGCAGGCAAGGCGCAGTGTGGATGTGGCTGTGTACACTCACCCATGGGAGACGGGTAGGCAGGGCGCAGTGTGGAACTTGCTGTGTCCACACGGCCACCGGAGACAGGCGGGCAGGGCGCAGTGTGGTTGTCACTGTGTCCACTCACCTACGGGATACGGACAGTCAGGGCGCAGTGTGGAACTGGCTGTGTGCACACACTCACGGGAGACGGGCATGCAGGGCGCAGTATGGATGTGGCTGTGTCCACTCACCGATGGGAGACGGGCAGGCAAGGCTCTGTGTGGAACTGGCTGTGTCCACTCACTCACGGGAGATGGGCAGGCAGGGCGCAGTGTGGATGTTGCTGTGTCCACAAACCCAAGGGAGACGGTCAGGCAGGGTGCAGTGTGGATGTGGCTGTGTCCACTCATCCACGGGAGACGGGAAGGCCTGGCGCCGTGTGTATGTTGCTGTGTCTACAAACCCAAGGAGACAGTCAGGCAGGGCGCAGTGTGGACATGGATGTTTCCAATCCCCCATTGGTGACAGGTAGGCAGGGCGCAGTGTGGACATGGCTGTTTCCACTCCCCCACGGGAGACAGGCAGGCAGGTCGCAGTGTGGATGTGGCTGTGTCCACTCACCCACGGGAGACGGGCAGGCAGGGCGCTGTGTGGATGTGGCTGTGTCCACTCACTCACGGGAGACGAGCAGGCAGGGCACAGTGTGGATGTGGCTTTGTCCACTCACCCACGCAAGACGGGCAGGCAGGGCACAGTGTGGAACTGGCTGTGACCACTCACCCATGGGAGATGGGCAGTCAGGGCTCTTTGTAGAACTGGCTGTGTCCACTCACCCTCGTGAGATGGGCAGGCAGGGCGCAGTGTGGATCTTGCTGTGTCCACACACCAATGGGAGACGGGCAGGCCGTACGCTGTGTCGATCTCGGTTGTCCACGCACCTATGGGTGATGGTCTGGCAGGGTGCTGTGTGGATCTGGCCGTGTCCACACACCCACGGCAGAAGAGCAGGCAGGGCACAGTTTGGTACTTGCTGTGTCCACATACCCACTGGAGACTGGCAGGAAGGGCGCTGTGTGGACGTGGCTGTGTCCACTCACCCACGGGATACAGGTAGGCTGGGCAACGTGTGGATTGGTTGTTTCCACTCACCCACGGGAGACGGGTAGGCAGGGCACTGTGTGGAACTTGCTGTGTCCACACGCCCAGCGGAGACGGGCGGGCAGGACTTAGTGTGGATGTGGCTGTGTCCACTGACCCAGGGGAGACGGGCAGTCAGGGCACAGTGTGGAACTGGCTGTGTCCACACACCCAAGGGAGACTGGCATGCAGGGCGCCGTGTGTTTCTGGCTGTGTCTACTCACCCATGGGTGACGGGTAGGCAGGGCGCAGTGTGGAACTGGCTGTGTCCACACACCCACGGGAGACAGGCAGGCAGGGTTCTGTGTGGAACTGGCTGTGCCACAACCCATGGGAGATGGGCAGGCCGTGCGCTGTGTCGATATGGGTGTGTTCACACACCCATGGGAGACGGTCAGGCAGGGTGCTGTGTGGATCTGGCCGGGTCCACACAACCACGGGAGACGGGCAGGCAGGGCGATGTGTGGATCTGGCCATGTCCACAAACCCACGGAAGACGGACAGGCAGGGGGCAGTCTGGATGTGGCCATGTCCACCCACCCACGGTACACGGGCAGGCAGGGCGCAGTGTGGAAATGGCTGTGTCCACTCACCCACGGGAGACGGGCAGGCTGGGCGCTGTGTGGATGTGGCTGTCTCCACTCACACACGGGAGACGGGCATGTAGGGCGCAGTGTGTAACAGGCTGTGTCCACTTACCTACGGGAAACGGGGAGGCAGGGCACAGTGTGGATCTTGCCGTGTCCACACACCCACAGGAGACGGGCAGGCAGGGTGCAGTGTGGATGTGGCTGTGTCCACTCACCAACGGGAGACGGGCAGACAGGGCACATTCTGGAACTGGCTGTGTCCACGCACTCACAGGAGACATGAAGACAGGGCTCTGTGTGGAACTGGCTGTGTCCACTCACCCATGGGAGATGGGTAGGCAGGGTGCAGTGTGGATCTTGCTGTGTCCACTCACCCACGGGTGAAGGGCAGGCAGGGCGCTGTGTGGATCTGGCTGTTTCCACACACCAATGGGATATGTTCAGGCAGGGCACTGTGTTGATCTGGCTGTGTCCACACACCCAAGTGAGACGGGCAGGTAGGGCGCAGTGTGGATCTTGCATTGTCCACACACCCACGGGAGACGGGCACCAGTGGGCAGTGTGGAACTGGCTGTGTCCACTCACCCATGGGTGACTGGCAGACAGGGCGCAGTATGGAACTGGCTGTGTCCACACACACACGGGAGATGGGCAGGCAGGGCGCAGTGTGGATGTGGCTGTGTCCACTCACCAAAGGGAGACGGGCAGACAGGGCACATTCTGGAACTGGCTGTGTCCACTCACTCACAGGAGACGTGCAGACAGGGCTCTGTGTGGAACTGGCTGTGTCCACTCACCCACGGGAGACGGGCAGGCAGGGCGCAGTGTGGATCTTGCTGTGCCCACACTCCCATGGGAGACAGGCAGGCAGGGCGCAGTTTGGATCTGGCTGTGTCCACACACCCATGGGAACTGGCAGGCAGGGCTCTGTGTGGTACTGGCTTGTCCACTTACTCACGGGAGACGGGCAGGCAGGCGCAGTATGGATGTGGCTGTGTCCAAAAACCCAAGGGAGACGGTCAGGCAAGGCGCAGTGTGGATGTGGCTGTGTCCACTCATCCACGGGAGATGGGAAGGCTGGGCGCCGTGTTGATCAGGCTGTGTCTACTCACCCACGGAGGACGGGCAGGCAGGGTGCAGTGTGGATCTGGCTGTGTCCACTCTCCCATGTGTGACAGGCAGGCAGGGCGAAGTGTGCAACTGGCTGTGTCCACACACCCAACGGACACGAGCAGGCAGGGCGCAGTGTGGATGTGCCTGTGTCCATTCACTCATGGGAGACGGTCAGGCAGGGCGCAGTTTGGATATTGCCATGTCCACACACACACGGGAGATGGGCAGGCAGTGCGCTGTGTGGAACTGGCTGTGTCCACACACCCACCAGAGATGGGCAGGCAGAGGGTACTGTGGATGTGGCTGTGTCCTCTCACCCATGGGAGACGGGCAGGCAGGGCGCAGTGTGGATCTGGCTGTGTCCACTCACCTACGGGAGACGGGCAGGCAGGGCGCAGTGTGGATCTTGCCGTATCCACACACATACGGGAGACGGGCAGGCAGGGCGCAGTGTGGATGTGGCTGTGTCCACTCACCCACGGGAGATGGGCAGACAGGCCACAGTCTGGAACTGGCTGTGTCCACTCACCCACGGGAGACGGGCAGACAGGGCTCTGTGTGGAACTGGCTGTGTCCACTCACCCACGGGAGACGGGCAGGCAGGGCACAGTGTGGATCTTGCTGTGTCCACACACCCATGGGAGACAGGCAGGTACGGCGCAGTGTGATTCTGGCAGTGTCCACTCACCCATGAGTGATGGACAGGCAGGGCACAGTGTGCAACTGGCTGTGTCCACACACCCACGGGAGACGGGCAGGTAGGGCGCAGTGTGGATTTGACTGTGTCCACTCACCCACGGGAGTCGGGCAGGTAAGGCGCAGTGTGGAAATGGCTGTGTCCACTCACCCACGGGAGATGGGCAGGCAGGGTGCAGTGTGGATCTTGCCATGTCCATACATCCATGGGAGACAGGCTGGCAGGGCGCAGTGTGGATGTGGCCGAGTCCTCTCACCCACGAAGAGACGGGCAGGAGGGCGCAGTGTGGATCTTGCTGTGTCCACACACCCACCGGAGACGTCAGGTAGGGCGCTTTGTGGAACTGGCTGTGTCCACAGACCCATGAGAGACAGTGAAGCAGGGTACTGTGTGGATGTGGCTGTGTCCACTCACCCACGAGAGACGGGCAGGCTGTGTGCCGTGAGGATCTGGCTGTGTCCACTCACCCACGGGTGACGGGCAGGCAGGGCGCTGTGTGGATGTGGCTGTCTCCACTCACCCACGGGAGACGGGCATGTAGGGCGCAGTGTGTAACAGGCTGTGTCCACTTACCCACGGAAAACGGGGAGGCAGGGCACAGTGTGGATGTGGCTGTGTCCACTCACCAACGGGAGACGGGCCGACAGGGCACATTCTGGAACTGGCTGTGTCCACTCACTCACAGGAGACGTGCAGACAGGGCTCTGTGTGGAACTGGCTGTGTCCACTCACCCACGGGAGATGGGCAGGCAGGGCGCAGTGTGGATCTTGCTGTGTCCACACTCCCATGGGAGACTGGCAGGCACGGCGCAGTGTGGATCTGGCTGTGTCCACTCACCCATGGGAGACGAGCAGGCAGGGTGCAGTGTGGATTTGGCTGTGTCCACACACCCACGGGAGAAGGGCAGGCAGGGTTCAGTGTGGATCTTGCCGTGTCCCCACATACACGGTAGACAGGCAGGCAGTGCACAGTGTGGAAATGGCTGTGTCCACTCACCCATGGGTGACGGGCAGACAGGTCGCAGCATGGAACTGGCTGTGTCCACACACCCACCGGAGACACGCAGGCAGGGCACAATGTAGATGTGGCTGTGTCCACACACCCACGGGAGACAGGCACGCTGGGCGCCGTGTGGATCTGGCTGTGTCCAAACACCCACGGTAGATGGGCAGGCAAGGCGCAATGTGGATGTGCCTGTGTCCACTCACCACGGGAGACGGGCAGGCAGGGCGCTGTGTGGATGTGGCTTTGTCCACACACCCACAGGAGAGGGCAGGCAAGGCACAGTGTGGATCTGGCTTTTCCACTCATCCAAGGGTGACTGGCAGGCAGGGCGCAGTGTGAAACTGTCTGTGTCCACTCACCCATGGGAGACATACAGGAAGGTCACAGTGTGGAATGGCTATGTCCACTCACCCACAGGAGATGGGGAGGCAGGGCACAGTGTGGAGCTGGCTGTGTCCACTCACCGATGGGAGACGGATAGGCAGGGCGCAGTGTGGATCTTGCTGTGTCCACACACCGATGGGAGACGGGCAGGCACAGCGCAGTGTGAATGTGGCTGTGTCCACTCACCCACGGGTGACGGGCAGGCAGGGTGCAGTGTGGAAGTGGCTGTGTCCACTCACCCACGGGTGACGGGCAGGCAGGGCGCTGTGTGGATGTGGCTGTCTCCACTCACACACGGGAGACGGGCATGTAGGGCGCAGTGTCTAACAGGCTGTGTCCACTTACCTACGGGAACCGGGGAGGCAGGGCACAGTGTGGATCTTGCCGTGTCCACACACCCACAGGAGACGGGCAGGCAGGGTGCAGTGTGGATGTGGCTGTGTCCACTCACCAACGGGAGACGGGCAGACAGGGCACAATCTGGAACTGGCTGTGTCCACTCACACACGGGAGATGGGCAGGCAGGGTGCAGTGTGGATCTTGCTGTGTCCACAATCCCATGGGAGACTGGCAGGCACGGCGCAGTGTGGATCTTGCTGTGTCCACATACCCACGGGTGAAGGGCAGGTAGGGCGCTGTGTGGATCTGGCTGTTTCCACACACCAATGGGATATGTTCAGGCAGGGCACTGTGTTGATCTGGCTGTGTCCACACACCCAAGTGAGACGGGCAGGTAGGGCGCAGTGTGGATCTTGCCTTGTCCACACACCCACGGGAGACGGGCACCAGTGGGCAGTGTGGAACTGGCTGTGTCCACTCACCCATGGGTGACTGGCAGGCAGGGCGCTGTGTGGATCTGGCCGTGTCCACACACCCACGGGAGACTGGCAGGCAGGGCGCAGTGTGGATGTGGCCGTGTCCACAAACCCACGGGAGACGGTCAGGTAGTGTGCTGTGTGGATCTGGCTGTCTCCACTCACCCACGGAAGACGAGCAAGCAGGGCGCTGTGTGGATCTGGCCATGTCCACACACCCACGGGAGACTGGCAGGCAGGGCGCAGTGTGGATGTGGCCGTGTCCACAAACCCACGGGAGACGGTCAGGTAGTGCGCTGTGTGGATCTGGCTGTCTCCACTCACCCACGGGAGACGGGCAGGCAGGGCGCTGTGTGGATCTGGCTCTGTCCACTCACCCATGGGAAACGGGCTAGCAGGGCGTTTTGTGAATCTGGCCGTGTCCACATACCCACGGGAGATGGACATGCAGGGAGTAGTGTGGATGTGGCCGTGTCCACACACCCACAGGAGACGGGCAGGCAGTGCGCTGTGTGGATCTCGCTGTGTTCACTCACCCACGGGAGACGGGCATGCCGGGCGCTGTGTGGAACTGGCTGTGTCCACACACCCATGGGAGAAGGGCAGGCAAGGGGCTGTGTGGATGTGGCTATGTCAACTCACCCACGGGAGATGGGCAGGCTGGCAGCCATGTGGATTTGGCTGTGTCCACACACCCATGGGAGACGGGCAGGCAGGGCACTGTGTGGATATGGCTGTGTCCACACACCCACGGGAGATGGGCAGGAAGGGCGCTGTGTGGATGTGGCTGTGTCCACACACCCATGGGAGATGGGCCAGCAGGGCGCAGTGTGGAACTGGCTTTGTCCACTCACCCACCAGAGATGGCCAGGCTGGGCCCTGTGTAGAACTGCCTGTGTCCACACACCCACGGGAGACGGGCAGGCAGGGTGCATTGTGGATCTGGCTGTGTCCACTCACACACGGGAGACGGGCAGACAGGGCGCAGGGTGGATCTGGCTGTGTCCACTCACTCATGGGTGACGGGCAGGCAGGGCACACTCTGGAACTGGCTGTGTCCACACACACACCGGAGACGGGCAGGCAGGGCGCTGTGTGCATCTGGCTCTGTCCTTGCACCCAGGGGAGACGGGTAGTCAGGGCTCAGTGTGGATCTGGCTGTGTCCACTCACCCACGGTAGACGGGCAGCCAGGGCACACTATGGATGTGGCTGTGTCCACTCACCCAAGGGAGAGAAGCAGGCAGGGCACTATGTGGAACGGGCTGTGTCCACACACCCATGGGAGACGGTCAGGCAGGCCTCTGTGTGCATCTGGCTGTGTCCACTCACCCACGGGAGTCAGGCAGGCAAGGCGCTGTGTGGAACTGGATGTGTCCACACACCCATGGGAGACAGTCAGGCAGTGTGCTGTGTGGATGTGGCTGTGTCCACTCACCCACGGGTGAGGGGCAGGCAGGACGCCGTGTGGATCTGCCTGTGTCCACTCACCCATGGGTGATGGGCAGGCAGAGCTCTGTGTGGATCTGGCTGTGTCCACTCACCCACAGTAGACGGGCAGGCAGGGCGTAGGGTGGAACTGGCTGTGTCCACTCACCCATGGGAGACGGTAAGGCAGGGCGTTGTGTGGATCTGGCTGTGTCCACACACCCACGGAAGACGAGCAAGCAGGGCGCTGTGTGGATTGGCCGTGTCCACACACCCACGGGAGACTGGCAGGCAGGGCGCAGTGTGGATGTGGCCGTGTCCACAAACCCACGGGTGACGGTCAGGTAGTGCGCTGTGTGGATCTGGCTGTCTCCACTCACCCACGGGAGACGGGCAGGCAGGGCGCTGTGTGGATCTTGCTCTGTCCACTCACCCATGGGAAACGGGCAGGCAGGGCGTTTTGTGAATCTGGCCATGTCCACATACCCACGGGAGATGGGCAGGATGGGAGTAGTGTGGATGTGGCCGTGTCCACACACCCACGGAAGACGGGCAGGCAGTGCGCTGTGTGGATCTCGCTGTGTTCACTCACCCACGGGAGACGGGCATGCCGGGCGCTGTGTGGAACTGGCTGTGTCCACACACCCATGGGAGAAGGGCAGGCAAGGGGCTGTGTGGATGTGGCTATGTCAACTCACCAACAGGAGACGGGCAGGCTGGCAGCCGTGTGGATTTGGCTGTGTCCACACACCCATGGGAGACCGGCAGGCAGGGCGCTGTGTGGAACTGGCTGTCTCCACTCACCCAGGGGAGACGGGCAGGCAAGGCGGTGTGTGGATCTGGCTGTGTCCACACACCCACGGGGGACGGGCAGGCAGGGTGCTGTGTGGATTTGGCTGTGTCCACACACCCACGGGAGATGGGCAGGAAGGGCGCTGTGTGGATCTGGCTGTGTCCACACACCCATGGGAGACAGGCAGGAATGGCGCTGTGTGGATCTGGCTGTGTCCACTAACCCACGGGAGACGGGCAAGCAGGGCGCAGTGTGGATCTGGCTGTATCCACACACCCTTGGGAGACGGGCAGGCAGGGCGCTGTGTAGATCTGTCTGTGTCCACTCACCCATGGGAGACGGCCTGGCAGGGCGCAGTGTGGATCTCGCTGTGTCCACACACCCACGGGAGACGGGCATGCAGGGCGCTGTGTGGATCTGGCTGTGTCCACACACCCACCGGAGACGGGCAAGCAGGGCGCAGTGTGGATGTGGCCGTGTACACAAGCCCACGGGAGACGGGCGTGCAGGGCGCTGTTTGGTCTGGCTGTGTCCACTCACACATGGGAGAGGGTCAGGCAGGGTGCTGTGTGGATGTGGCAGTGTCCACTCACCCACGGATGATGGGCAGGCTGGATGCCGTGTGGATCTGGCTCTGTCCACTCACCCACGGGAGACGGGCAGGCAGGGCGCAGTGTTGACCTGGCTGTGTACACACACCCACCGGGGACGGGCAGGCAGGGCGCTGGGTGGATTTGGCTGTGTCCACTCACCCACGGGAGATGGGCAGGCAGGGCGCTGGGTGGATCTGGCTCTGTCCACTCACCCACGGGAGATGGGCAGGCAGGGCGCTGTGTGGATCTGGCTGTGTACACACACCCACGGAAGATGGGCAGGCATGGTGCAGTGTGGATGTGGCTGTGTCCACTCACCCATGGGAGACGGGCAGGCAGGGCGCAGTGTGGATGTGGCTGTGTCCACTCACCCTTGGGTGACGGTCATGCAGGGCGCAGTGTGGAAATTGCTGTGTCCACACACTCACCGGAGTCGGGCTAGCCATACGCAGTGTGGATGTGGCCGTGTCCACTCACCCACGGGAGATAGGCAGGAAGGCGCAGTGTGGAACTGGCTGTGTCCACACACCCACGGGAGACAGGAAGGCAGGGCGCAGTGTGGATCTGGCTGTGTCAACTCACCCATGGGAGACGGGTAGACAGGGCGCAGTGTGGATCTTGCCGTGTCCACAAACCCACGGGAGATGGGCAGGCAGGGTGTTGTGTGGATCTGGCTGTGTCCACACACCCATGGGAGACGGTCAGGCAGGGAATTGTGTGGATGTGGCCGTGTTCACACACCCACAGGAGAAATGCAGGCAGGGCGCTGTGTGGAACTGGCTGTGTCCACACACCCATGGGTGACGGGCAGGCAGGGGGCAGTGTGGAACTTGCTGTGTCCACACACCCACTGGAGACGGACAGGTAAGGCACTGTGTGGACATGGCTGTGTCCACTCACCCATGGGACATGGTCACGCAGGGCGCTGTGTGGACCTGGCTGTGTCCACTCACCCTCAGGAGACAGGCAGGCAGGGCGCTGTGTGGATCTGGGTGTGTCCACACACCCACGGGAGACAGGCAGGATGGGCGCCGTGTGGATCTGGCTGTGTCCACTCACCCATGGGAGATGGGCAGGCAGGGCGCTGTGTGGAACTGGCTGTGTACACACAGCAACCGGAGACAGGAGGGAAGTGCGCAGTGTGGATGTGGCTGTGTGGACTCACCCATGGGAGACTCAGGCAGGGCGCAGTGTGGATCTTGCTCTTTCCACTCACCACGGGAGGCGGGAAGGCAGGGTGCAGTGTGGAACTGATTGTGTCCACACTCCCAACGGTGACGGGCAGGCAGGGCGCAGGGTGGAAATTGCCGTGTCCACACACCCACCGGAGACGGACAGGTAGGGTGCTGTGCAGACGTGGCTGTTTCCACTCACCCACGGGAGATGGGCAGGAAGGGTGCTGTGTGGACGTGGCTGTGTCCACTCACCCACGGGAGACAGGCAGGCAGGGCAATGTGTGGATCTGGGTGTGTCCACACACCCACCGGAGACAGGCAGGCTGGGCCCCATGTGTATCTGGCTGTGTCCACTCACCCATGGGAGACGGGCAGGCAGGGTGCAGGGTGGGTCTTGCCGTGTCCACACACCCACGGGAGACGGGCAGGCAGGGTGCAGGGTGGGTCTTGCCATGTCCACACACCCACGGGAGACGGGCAGGCAGGGTGCAGGGTGGGTCTTGCCGTGTCCACAAAGCCACGGTAGACAGGCAGGCAGGCACAGTGTGGATCTGGCTGTGTCCTCTCACCCATGGATGACGGGCAGGCAGGGCGCAGTGTGGAACTGGCTGTGTCCACACACTCACCGGAGTCGGGCAAGCAGGACGCAGTGTGGATGTGGCCGTGTCCACACACCCACGGGAGATAGGCAAGAAGGAGCAGTGTGGAACTGGCTGTGTCCACACACTCACGGGAGACGGGAAGGCAGGGCGCAGTGTGGATCTGGCTGTGTCAACTTGCCCATGGGAGACGGGTAGTCAGGGCGCAGTGTGGATCTTGCCCTGTCCACAAACCCACGGGAGATGGGCAGTCAGGGTGTTGTGTGGATCTGGCTGTGTCCACACCCCCATGGGAGATGGTCAGGCAGGGTATTGTGTGGATATGGCCGTGTCCACACACCCACGGGAAACAAGCAGGCAGGGCACTGTGAGGAACTGGCTGTGTCCACACACCCATGGGTGATGGGCAGGCAGGGGGCAGTGTGGAACTCGCTGTGTCCACACACCCACCGGAGACGGGCAGGTAAGGCACTGTGTGGACGTGGCTGTGTCCATTCACCCACGGGACATGGTCAGGCAGGGCGCTGTTTGGACGTGGCTGTGTCCACTCACCCTCAGGAGACAGGCAGGCAGGGCGCTGTGTGGATCTGGTTGTGTCCACACACCCAAGGGGGACAGGCAGGCTGGGCACCGTGTGGATCTGGCTGTGTCCACTCACCCACGGGAGACGGGCAGGCAGGGCGCTGTGTGGAACTGGCTGTGTCCACACAGCAACCGGAGATGGGCAGGAACTGCGCAGTGTGGATGTGGCTGTGTCGACACACCCACGGGAGACGGGAGGCTGGGCGCAGTGTGAAACTGGCTGTGTCCACACACCCACGGGAGACAAGCAGGCAGGGCGCAGTGTGGATCTGGCTGTGTCCACTCACACATGGGTGACGGGCAGGCAGGGCGCAGTTTGGAACTGGCTGTGTCCACACACCCATCGGAGACGGGCAGGCAGGGCGCTGTGTGTATGTGGCTGTCTCCACTCACCCACGGAAGTTGGGCAGGCAGGGCGCAGTGTGTAACTTGCCGTGTCCATACTCGCATGGGAGACGGGCAGGCAGGGCGCAGTGCTGATGTGGCTGTGTCCACTCACCAACGGGAGATGGTCAGGTAGTGCACAGTGTGGAACTGGCCGTGTCCATACTCCCACGGGAGATGGGCAGGCAGGGCACAGTGTGGATGTGGCCCTGTCCACAACCCACGGGAGATGGGCAGGCAGGGCGCAGTGTGGATGTGGCCGTGTCCACACACCCATGGGTGACGGGCAGGCAGGGCACAGTGTGGAACTTGCTGTGTCCACACACCCACCAGAGACGGGAATGCAGGGCGCAGTGTGGATCTGTCTGTGTCTACTCACTCAGGGGAGACGAGCAGGCAGGGAGCTGTGTGGAACTGGCTGTGTCCACTCACCCACGGGAGACGGGTAGGCAAGGCGCAGTGTTGATCTGGCTGTGTCCACTCACCCACGGGAGACGGGCAGAGAGGGTGATGTGTGGATCTGGCTATGTCCACTGATCCATGGGAGACGGGCTGAAAGGGCGCTATGTGGATCTGGCTATGTCCACTGACCCACGGCAGACGGACAGGCAGGGCGCAGTGCGGATCGGGCTATGTCCACTCACCCACGGCAGACGGGCAGGCAGGGCGCAGTGCGGATCTGGCTGTCTCCACTCACCCACGGGAGACGGTCAGGCAGGGCACAGTGCGGATCTGGTTGTGTCCACTCACCCACGGGAGATGGGCAGGCAAGGCGCAGTGTGGATCTGGCTGTGTCCATTCACCCACGGGAGACGGGCAGAAAGGGCGCTGTGTGGATCTGGCTATGTCCACTGACCCACGGCAGACGGGCAGGCAGGGCGCAGTGTGGATCTGGCTGTGTCCGCTCACCCACAGCAGACGGTCAGGCAGCGCGCAGTGCGGAATTGGCTGTGTCCACTCAC
Source organism: Microcebus murinus (assembly GCF_040939455.1). Lineage (NCBI taxonomy): Eukaryota > Metazoa > Chordata > Mammalia > Primates > Cheirogaleidae > Microcebus > Microcebus murinus. The sequence goes on along the minus strand of NC_134125.1, from coordinate 29,006,883 downwards.
CCACGGGAGATGGGTAGGCAAGGCGCAGTGTTGATCTGGCTGTGTCCACTCACCCACGGGAGACGGGCAGAGAGGGTGATGTGTGGATCTGGCTATGTCCACATATCCACGGGAGACGGGCCGAAAGGGCGCTGTGTGGATCTGGCTATGTCCACTGACCCACGGAAGACGGGCAGGCAGGGCGCAGTGCGGATCTGGCTGTCTCCACTCACCAACGGGAGACGGTCAGGCAGGGCACAGTGCGGATCTGGGTGTGTCCACTCACCCACGGGAGACGGGCAGAGAGGGTGCTGTGTTGATCTGGCTATGTCCACTGACCCACGGCAGACGGGCAGGCAGGGCGCAGTGCGGATCTGGCTGTGTCCGCTCACCCACGGCATACGGTCAGGCAGGGCGCAGTGCGGAATTGGCTGTGTCCACTCACCCACGGGAGACGGGTAGGCAAGGCGCAGTGTTGATCTGGCTGTGTCCACTCACCCACGGGAGACGGGCAGAGAGGGTGATGTGTGGATCTGGCTATGTCCACTGATCCATGGGAGACGGGCTGAAAGGGCGCTATGTGGATCTGGCTATGTCCACTGACCCACGGCAGACGGGCAGGCAGGGCGCAGTGCGGATCGGGCTATGTCCAATCACCCACGGCAGACGGGCAGGCAGGGCGCAGTGCGGATCTGGCTGTCTCCACTCACCCACGGGAGACGGTCAGGCAGGGCACAGTGCGGATCTGGTTGTGTCCACTCACCCACGGGAGATGGGCAGGCAAGGCGCAGTGTGGATCTGGCTGTGTCCATTCACCCACGGGAGACGGGCAGAAAGGGCGCTGTGTGGATCTGGCTATGTCCACTGACCCACGGCAGACGGGCAGGCAGGGCGCAGTGTGGATCTGGCTGTGTCCGCTCACCCACAGCAGACGGTCAGGCAGGGCGCAGTGCGGAATTGGCTGTGTCCACTCACCCACGGGAGATGGGTAGGCAAGGCGCAGTTTTGATCTGGCTGTGTCCACTCACCCACGGGAGACGGGCAGAGAGGGTGATGTGTGTATCTGGCTATGTACACTGATCCACGGGAGACGGGCCGAAAGGGCGCTGTGTGGATCTGGCTATGTCCACTGACCCACGGAAGACGGGCAGGCAGGGCGCAGAGCGGATCTGGCTATGTCCACTCACCCACGGCAGACGGGCAGGCAGGGCGCAGTGCGGATCTGGCTGTGTCCACTCACCCACGGCAGACGGGCAGGCAGGGCGCAGTGCAGATCTACCTGTGTTCTCTCACCCACGGGAGACGGGTAGGCAAAGCGCAGTGTGGAACTGGCTGTGTCCACTCACCCACGGGAGACGGGTAGAGAGGGTCCTGTGTGGATCTGGCTATGTCCAATGACCCACGGCAGTGCGGATCTGGCTGTGTCCACTCACCCACATCAGACGGGTAGGCAAGGCGCAGTGTGGATCTGGCTGTGTCGACTCACCACGGGAGACGGGCAGAGAGGGTGCTTTGTGGATCTGGCTATGTCCACTGACCCACGGCAGACGGGCAGGCAGGGCGCAATGCGGTTCTGGCTGTGTCCACTCACCCTCGGGAGACGGGCAGGCAGGGCGCAGTGCGGATCTGGCTGTGTCCACTCACCCACAAGAGACGGGCAGGCAGGGCGCAGTGCGGATCTGGCTGTGTCCGCTCACCCACGGGAGACGGTCAGACAAGGCGCAGTGTGGATCTGGCTGTGTCCACTCACCCACGGGAGACGGGCAAGCGGGTGCTGTGTGGATCTGGCTAAGTACACTGACCCATGGCAGACGGGCAGGCAGGGCGGTGTGCGTATCTGGCTTTGTCCACTCACCCAAGGCAGACGGTCAGGAAGGGCACAGTGCGGATCTGGCTGTGTCCACTCACCCACGGCAGACGGGCAGGCAGGGCGCAGTGCGGATCTGGCTGTGTCCACTCACCCACGGGAAACGGGCAGGCAAGGCGCAGTGTGGATCTGGCTGTGTCCAATCACCCACGGGAGACGGGCAGAGAGGGTCTTGTGTGGATCTGGCTATGTCTACTGACCCACGGCAGACGGGCAGGCAGGGCGCAGTGTGGATCTGGCTGTGTCCAATCACCCACGGCAGACGGGCAGGCAGGGTGCAGTGCGGATCTGGCTTTGTCCACTCACCCACGGGAGACGGGAAGGCAAGGCGCACTGTGGATCTTGCTGTGACCACTCACCCACGGGAGATGGGCAGAGAGGTTGCTGTGTGTATCTAGCTATGTCCACTGACCCACAGCAGACGGGCAGGCAGGGCGCATGCGGACCTGGATGTGTTAACTCACCCACGGCAGACGGGCTAGCAGGGCGCAGTGTGGATATGGCTGTGTCCACTCACCCACGGGAGACGGGCAGAGAGGGTGCTGTGTTGATCTGGCTATGTCCACTGACACACGGCAGACGGGCAGGCAGGGCGCAGTGCGGATCTGGCTGTGTCCGCTCACCCACGGCATACGGTCAGGCAGGGCGCAGTGCGGAATTGGCTGTGTCCACTCACCCACGGGAGACGGGTAGGCAAGGCGCAGTGTTGATCTGGCTGTGTCCACTCACCCACGGGAGACGGGCAGAGAGGGTGATGTGTGGTTCTGGCTATGTCCACTGATCCATGGGAGACGGGCTGAAAGGGCGCTATGTGGATCTGGCTATGTCCACTGACCCACGGCAGACGGGCAGGCAGGGCGCATTGCGGATCGGGCTATGTCCACTCACCCACGGCAGACGGGCAGGCAGGGCGCAGTGCGGATCTGGCTGTCTCCACTCACCCACGGGAGACGGTCAGGCAGGGCACAGTGCGGATCTGGTTGTGTCCACTCACCCACGGGAGATGGGCAGGCAAGGCGCAGTGTGGATCTGGCTGTGTCCATTCACCCACGGTAGACGGGCATAAAGGGCGCTGTGTGGATCTGGCTATGTCCACTGACCCACGGCAGACGGGCAGGCAGGGCGCAGTGTGGATCTGGCTGTGTCCGCTCACCCACAGCATTCGGTCAGGCAGCGCGCAGTGCGGAATTGGCTGTGTCCACTCACCCACGGGAGATGGGTAGGCAAGGCGCAGTGTTGATGTGGCTGTGTCCACTCACCCACGGGAGACGGGCAGAGAGGGTGATGTGTGGACCTGGCTATGTCCACTGATCCACAGGAGACGGGCCGAAAGGGCGCTGTGTGGATCTGGCTATGTCCACTGACCCACGGAAGACGGGCAGGCAGGGCGCAGAGCGGATCTGGCAATGTCCACTCACCCACGGCAGACGGGCAGGCAGGGCGCAGTGCGGATCTGGCTGTCTCCACTCACCAACGGGAGACGGTCAGCCAGGGCACAGTGCGGATCTGGGTGTGTCCACTCACCCACGGGAGACGGGCAGAGAGGGTGCTGTGTTGATCTGGCTATGTCCACTGACCCACGGCAGACGGGCAGGCAGGGCGCAGTGCGGATCTGGCTGTGTCCGCTCACCCACAGCAGACGGTCAGGCAGGGCGCAGTGCGGAATTGGCTGTGTCCACTCACCCACGGGAGATGGGTAGGCAAGGCGCAGTTTTGATCTGGCTGTGTCCACTCACCCACGGGAGACGGGCAGAGAGGGTGATGTGTGTATCTGGCTATGTACACTGATCCACGGGAGACGGGCCGAAAGGGCGCTGTGTGGATCTGGCTATGTCCACTGACCCACGGAAGACGGGCAGGCAGGGCGCAGAGCGGATCTGGCTATGTCCACTCACCCACGGCAGACGGGCAGGCAGGGCGCAGTGCGGATCTGGCTGTGTCCACTCACCCACGGCAGACGGGCAGGCAGGGCGCAGTGCAGATCTACCTGTGTTCTCTCACCCACGGGAGACGGGTAGGCAAAGCGCAGTGTGGAACTGGCTGTGTCCACTCACCCACGGGAGACGGGTAGAGAGGGTCCTGTGTGGATCTGGCTATGTCCAATGACCCACGGCAGTGCGGATCTGGCTGTGTCCACTCACCCACATCAGACGGGTAGGCAAGGCGCAGTGTGGATCTGGCTGTGTCGACTCACCACGGGAGACGGGCAGAGAGGGTGCTTTGTGGATCTGGCTATGTCCACTGACCCACGGCAGACGGGCAGGCAGGGCGCAATGCGGTTCTGGCTGTGTCCACTCACCCTCGGGAGACGGGCAGGCAGGGCGCAGTGCGGATCTGGCTGTGTCCACTCACCCACAAGAGACGGGCAGGCAGGGCGCAGTGCGGATCTGGCTGTGTCCGCTCACCCACGGGAGACGGTCAGACAAGGCGCAGTGTGGATCTGGCTGTTTCCACTCACCCACGGGAGACGGGCAAGCGGGTGCTGTGTGGATCTGGCTAAGTACACTGACCCATGGCAGACGGGCAGGCAGGGCGGTGTGCGTATCTGGCTTTGTCCACTCACCCAAGGCAGACGGTCAGGAAGGGCACAGTGCGGATCTGGCTGTGTCCACTCACCCACGGCAGACGGGCAGGCAGGGCGCAGTGCGGATCTGGCTGTGTCCACTCACCCACGGGAAACGGGCAGGCAAGGCGCAGTGTGGATCTGGCTGTGTCCAATCACCCACGGGAGACGGGCAGAGAGGGTCTTGTGTGGATCTGGCTATGTCTACTGACCCACGGCAGACGGGCAGGCAGGGCGCAGTGTGGATCTGGCTGTGTCCAATCACCCACGGCAGACGGGCAGGCAGGGTGCAGTGCGGATCTGGCTTTGTCCACTCACCCACGGGAGACGGGAAGGCAAGGCGCACTGTGGATCTTGCTGTGACCACTCACCCACGGGAGATGGGCAGAGAGGTTGCTGTGTGTATCTAGCTATGTCCACTGACCCACAGCAGACGGGCAGGCAGGGCGCATGCGGACCTGGATGTGTTAACTCACCCACGGCAGACGGGCTAGCAGGGCGCAGTGTGGATATGGCTGTGTCCACTCACCCACGGGAGACGGGCAGAGAGGGTGCTGTGTTGATCTGGCTATGTCCACTGACCCACGGCAGACGGGCAGGCAGGGCGCAGTGCGGATCTGGCTGTGTCCGCTCACCCACGGCATACGGTCAGGCAGGGCGCAGTGCGGAATTGGCTGTGTCCACTCACCCACGGGAGACGGGTAGGCAAGGCGCAGTGTTGATCTGGCTGTGTCCACTCACCCACGGGAGACGGGCAGAGAGGGTGATGTGTGGTTCTGGCTATGTCCACTGATCCATGGGAGACGGGCTGAAAGGGCGCTATGTGGATCTGGCTATGTCCACTGACCCACGGCAGACGGGCAGGCAGGGCGCATTGCGGATCGGGCTATGTCCACTCACCAACGGCAGACGGGCAGGCAGGGCGCAGTGCGGATCTGGCTGTCTCCACTCACCCACGGGAGACGGTCAGGCAGGGCACAGTGCGGATCTGGTTGTGTCCACTCACCCACGGGAGATGGGCAGGCAAGGCGCAGTGTGGATCTGGCTGTGTCCATTCACCCACGGTAGACGGGCATAAAGGGCGCTGTGTGGATCTGGCTATGTCCACTGACCCACGGCAGACGGGCAGGCAGGGCGCAGTGTGGATCTGGCTGTGTCCGCTCACCCACAGCATTCGGTCAGGCAGCGCGCAGTGCGGAATTGGCTGTGTCCACTCACCCACGGGAGATGGGTAGGCAAGGCGCAGTGTTGATGTGGCTGTGTCCACTCACCCACGGGAGACGGGCAGAGAGGGTGATGTGTGGACCTGGCTATGTCCACTGATCCACAGGAGACGGGCCGAAAGGGCGCTGTGTGGATCTGGCTATGTCCACTGACCCACGGAAGACGGGCAGGCAGGGCGCAGAGCGGATCTGGCAATGTCCACTCACCCACGGCAGACGGGCAGGCAGGGCGCAGTGCGGATCTGGCTGTCTCCACTCACCAACGGGAGACGGTCAGCCAGGGCACAGTGCGGATCTGGGTGTGTCCACTCACCCACGGGAGACGGGCAGAGAGGGTGCTGTGTTGATCTGGCTATGTCCACTGACCCACGGCAGACGGGCAGGCAGGGCGCAGTGCGGATCTGGCTGTGTCCGCTCACCCACGGCATACGGTCAGGCAGGGCGCAGTGCGGAATTGGCTGTGTCCACTCACCCACGGGAGACGGGTAGGCAAGGCGCAGTGTTGATCTGGCTGTGTCCACTCACCCACGGGAGACGGGCAGAGAGGGTGATGTGTGGATCTGGCTATGTCCACTGATCCGTGGGAGACGGGCTGAAAGGGCGCTATGTGGATCTGGCTATGTCCACTGACCCACGGCAGACGGGCAGGCAGGGCGCAGTGCGGATCGGGCTATGTCCAATCACCCACGGCAGACGGGCAGGCAGGGCGCAGTGCGGATCTGGCTGTCTCCACTCACCCACGGGAGACGGTCAGGCAGGGCACAGTGCGGATCTGGTTGTGTCCACTCACCCACGGGAGATGGGCAGGCAAGGCGCAGTGTGGATCTGGCTGTGTCCATTCACCCACGGGAGACGGGCAGAAAGGGCGCTGTGTGGATCTGGCTATGTCCACTGACCCACGGCAGACGGGCAGGCAGGGCGCAGTGTGGATCTGGCTGTGTCCGCTCACCCACAGCAGACAGTCAGGCAGGGCGCAGTGCGGAATTGGCTGTGTCCACTCACCCACGGGAGATGGGTAGGCAAGGCGCAGTTTTGATCTGGCTGTGTCCACTCACCCACGGGAGACGGGCAGAGAGGGTGATGTGTGGATCTGGCTATGTACACTGATTTACGGGAGACGGGCCGAAAGGGCGCTGTGTGGATCTGGCTATGTCCACTGACCCACGGAAGACGGGCAGGCAGGGCGCAGAGCGGATCTGGCTATGTCCACTCACCCACAGCAGACGGGAAGGCAGGGCGCAGTGCGGATCTGGCTGTGTCCACTCACCCACGGCAGACGGGCAGGCAGGGCGCAGTGCAGATCTACATGTGTCCTCTCACCCACGGGAGACGGGTAGGCAAAGCGCAGTGTGGAACTGGCTGTGTCCACTCACCCACGGGAGACGGGTAGAGAGGGTCCTGTGTGGATCTGGCTATGTCCAATGACCCACGGCAGTGCGGATCTGGCTGTGTCCACTCACCCACATCAGACGGGTAGGCAAGGCGCAGTGTGGATCTGGCTGTGTCGACTCACCACGGGAGACGGGCAGAGAGGGTGCTTTGTGGATCTGGCTATGTCCACTGACCCACGGCAGACGGGCAGGCAGGGCGCAATGCGGTTCTGGCTGTGTCCACTCACCCTCGGGAGACGGGCAGGCAGGGCGCAGTGCGGATCTGGCTGTGTCCACTCACCCACAAGAGACGGGCAGGCAGGGCGCAGTGCGGATCTGGCTGTGTCCACTCACACACGGCAAACAGGCAGGCAGGGCGCAGTACGGATCTGGGTGTGTCCACTCAGCCACGGGAGACGGGCAGGCAGGGCGCAGTGTGGATCTGGCTGTGTCCACTCACCCACGAGAGACGGGCAGAGAGGGTCCTGTGTGGATCTGGCTATGTCCACTGACCCACGGCAGACGGGCAGGCAGGGCGCAGTGCGGATCTCGCTGTGTCCACTCTCCCACGACAGACAGGCAGGCAGGGCGCAGTGGAGCTCTGGCTGTGTACATTCACCCACCGGAGACGGGCAGGCAAGGCTCAGTGTGGATCTGGCTGTGTACACACACCCACGGGAGACGGGCAGAGAGGGTGCTGTGTGGATCTGGCAATGTACACTGACCCACGGCAGACGGGCAGGCAGGGCGCAGTGCGGATATGGCTGTGTCCACTCACCCACGACAGACAGTCAGGAAGGGCGCAGTGCGGATATGGCTGTGTCCACTCACCCACGGGAGACGGGCAGGCAGGGCGCAGTGCGGATCTGGCTGTGTCCACTCACCCACGACAGACGGGCACGCAGGGCGCAGTGCCGATCTGGCTGTGTCCACTCACCCAAGGGAGACGGGCAGGCAAGGCGCAGTGTGGATCTGGCTGTGTACACTCACCGACGGGAGACGGGCAGAAAGGGCGCTGTGTGGATCTGGCTATGTCGACTGACCCACAGCAGACGGGCAGGCAGGGCGCAGTGCGGATCTGGCTGTGTCCACTCACCCAAGGTAGTCGGGCAGGCAGGGCGCAGTGCGGATCTGGCTGTGTCCACTGACCCACGGCAGACGGCCAGGCAGGGCGCAGTGCGGATCTGGTTGTGTCCACTCACCCACGGGAGACGGGTAGACAAGGCGCAGTGTGGATCTGGCTGTGTCCACTAACCCACGGGAGACGGGCAGAGAGGGTGCTGTGTGGATCTGGCTATGTCCACTGACCCATGGCAGACAGGCAGGCAGGGCGCAGTGCGGATCTGGCTGTGCCAATCACCCACGACAGACGGGCAGGAAGGGCGCAGCGCGGATCTGGCTGTGTCCACTCACACACGGGAGACGGGCAGGCAAGGCGCACTGTGGATCTGGCTGTGACCACTCACCCACGGGAGACGGGCAGAGAGGGTGCTGTGTGGATCTAGCTATGTCCACTGACCCACGGCAGATGGGCAGGCAGGGCGCAGTGAGGATCTGGCTGTGTCCACTCACCCACGGCAGACGGGCAGGCAGGGCGCAGTGCGGATCTACCTGTGTCCTCTCACCCACGGGAGACGGGTAGGCAAAGCGCAGTGTGGAACTGGCTGTGTCCACTCACCCACGGGAGACGGGTAGAGAGGGTCCTGTGTGGATCTGGCTATGTCCAATGACCCACGGCAGTGCGGATCTGGCTGTGTCCACTCACCCACATCAGACGGGTAGGCAAGGCGCAGTGTGGATCTGGCTGTGTCGACTCACCACGGGAGATGGGCAGAGAGGGTGCTTTGTGGATCTGGCTATGTCCACTGACGCACGGCAGACGCGCAGTCAGGGCGCAGTGCGGATCTGGCTGTGTCCAATCACCCACGGCAGACGGGCAGGCAGGGCGCAGCGCGGATCTGGCTGTGTCCACTCACCCACGGAAGATGGGCAGGCAGGGCGCAGTGCGGATCTGGCTGTGTCCACTCACCCACGGCAGACGGGACGAGAGGGTGCTGTGTGGATCTGGCTATTTACACTGACCCACGGGAGACGGGCGGGCAGGGCGCAGTGGGGATCTGGCTGTGTCCAATCACCTATGGCAGACGGGCAGGCAGGACGCGGTGTGGATCTGGCTGTGTCCACTCACCCACGGGAGACGGGCAGAGAGGGTGCTGTGTGGATCTGGCTATGTACACTGACCCACGGCAGACGTGCATGCAGGGCGCAGTGGGGATCTGGCTGCGTCCAATCACCCATGGCAGACGGTCAGGCAGGGCGCAGTGCGGAACTGGCGGTGTCCACTCACCCACGGGAGACGGGCAGGCAGGGCGCAGTGCGGATCTGGCTGTGTTCACTCTCCCACAAGAGACAGGCAGGCAGGGCGCAGTGCGGATCTGGCTGTGTCCACTCACACACGGCAGACAGGCAGGCAGGGCGCAGTGCGGATCTGGCTGTGTCCACTCACCCATGGGAGACGGGCAGGCAAGGCGCAGTGTGGATCTGGCTGTGTCCACTCACCCACGGGAGACGGGCAGAGAGGGTGATGTGTGGATCTGGATATGTCCACTGATCCACGGGAGACGGGCCGAAAGGGCGCTGTGTGGATCTGGCTATGTCCACTGACCCACGGAAGACGGGCAGGCAGGACGCAGAGCGGATCTGGCTATGTCCACTCACCCACGGCAGACGGGCGGGCAGGCAGGGCGCAGTGCGGATCTGGCTGTCTCCACTCACCAACGGGAGACGGTCAGGCAGGGCACAGTGCGGATCTGGGTGTGTCCACTCACCCACGGGAGACGGGCAGAGAGGGTGCTGTGTTGATCTGGCTATGTCCACTGACCCACGGCAGACGGGCAGGCAGGGCGCAGTGCGGATCTGGCTGTGTCCGCTCACCCACGGCATACGGTCACCAGGGCGCAGTGCGGAATTGGCTGTGTCCACTCACCCACGGGAGTCGGGTAGGCAAGGCGCAGTGTTGATCTGGCTGTGTCCACTCACCCACGGGAGACGGGCAGAGAGGGTGATGTGTGGATCTGGCTATGTCCACTGATCCATGGGAGACGGGCTGAAAGGGCGCTATGTGGATCTGGCTATGTCCACTGACCCACGGCAGACGGGCAGGCAGGGCGCAATGCGGATCGGGCTATGTCCACTCACCCACGGCAGACGGGCAGGCAGGGCGCAGTGCGGATCTGGCTGTCTCCACTCACCCACGGGAGACGGTCAGGCAGGGCACAGTGCGGATCTGGTTGTGTCCACTCACCCACGGGAGATGGGCAGGCAAGGCGCAGTGTGGATCTGGCTGTGTCCATTCACCCACGGGAGACGGGCAGAAAGGGCGCCGTGTGGATCTGGCTATGTCCACTGACCCACGGCAGACGGGTAGGCAAGGCGCAGTGTGGATCTGGCTGTGTCCGCTCACCCACAGCAGACGGTCAGGCAGGGCGCAGTGCGGAATTGGCTGTGTCCACTCACCCACGGGAGATGGGTAGGCAAGGCGCAGTTTTGATCTGGCTGTGTCCACTCACTCACGGGAGACGGGCAGAGAGGGTGATGTGTGGATCTGGCTATGTACACTGATCCACGGGAGACGGGCCGAAAGGGCGCTGTGTGGATCTGGCTATGTCCAATGACCCACGGAAGACGGGCAGGCAGGGCGCAGAGCGGATCTGGCTATGTCCACTAACCCACGGCAGACGGGCAGGCAGGGCGCAGTGCGGATCTGGCTGTCTCCACTCACCAACGGGAGACGGTCAGGCAGGGCACAGTGCGGATCTGGGTGTGTCCACTCACCCACGGGAGATGGGCAGGCAAGGCGCAGTGTAGATCTAGCTGTGTCCACTCACCCACGGGAGACGGGCAGAAAGGGCGCTGTGTGGATCTGGCTATGTCCACTGACCCACGACAGACGGGCAGGCAAGGCCCAGTGTGGATCTGGCTGTGTCCACTCACCCACGGGAGACGGGCAGAGAGGGTCCTGTGTGGATCTGGCTATGTCCACTGACCAACGGCAGACGGGCAGGCAGGGCGCAGTGCGGATCTGGCTGTGTCCAATCACCCACGGCAGACAAGCAGGCAGGGCGCAGTGCGGATCTGGCTGTGTCCACACACCTATGGGAGACGGGTAGGCATGGCGCAGTGCGGATGTGGCTGTGTCCACTCACCCACGGGAGACGGGCAGGCAGGGCGCAGTCCGGATTTGACTGTGTCCACTCACCCACGGCAGATGGGCAGGCATGGTGCAGTGCGGATCTTGCTGTGTCCACTGACCCACGGGAGACAGGCAGGCAGGGCGCAGTGTGGATCTGGCTGTGTCCACCCACCCACGGGAGATGGGCAGAGAGGGTGCTGTCGGATCTGACTACGTCCACTGATCCACGACAGACGGGCAGGCAGGGCGCAGTGCGGATCTCGCTGTGTCCACTCACCCACGGTAGACGGTCAGGCAGGGCGCAGTTCGGATCTGGCTGTGTCCACTGACCCACGGGAGACGGGCAGGCAAAGCGCAGTGTGGATCGGGCTGCGTCCACTCACCCACGGGAGACGGGCAGAGAGGGTGCTGTGTGCATCCGGCTATGTCCACTGACCCACGGTAGATGGGACGGCAGGGCACAGTGTGGATCTGGCTGTGTCCACTCACCCATGGGAGACGGGCAGAAAGGGCGCTGTGTGGATCTGGCTATGTCCACTGACCCACGGCAGACGTGGAGGCAGGGCGCAGTGCGGATCTAGCTGTGTCCACTCACCCACGGCAGACGGGCAGGCAGGGCGCAGTGCGAATCTGGCTTTGTCCAATCACCGACGGGAGACGGGAAGGCAAGGCGCACTGTGGATCTTGCTGTGACCACTCACCCACGGGACATGGGCAGAGAGGGTGCTGTGTGTATCTAGCTATGTCCACTGACCCACGGCAGACGGGCAGGCAAGGCGCAGTGCGGACCTGGCTGTGTCCCCTCACCCACGGGAGACGGGTAGGCAAGGCGCAGTGTGGATCTGGCTGTGTCCACTCACCCACGGGAGACGGGCAGAGAGGGTGCTGTGTGGATCTGGCTATGTCCACTGACCCAGGGCAGACGGGCAGGCAGGGCGCAGTGCGGATCTGGCTGTGTCCCCTCACCCACGGCAGACGGTCAGGCAGGGCGCAGTCTGGATCTGGCTGTGTCCACTCACCCACGGGAGAGGGGCAGGCAGGGCGCAGTGCGGATCTGGCTGTGTCCACTCACCTACGGGAGACGGGCAGGCAGGGCGCAGTGCGGATCTGGCTGTGTCCACTCACCCACGGCACACGGGCAGGCAGTGCGCAGTGCGGATCTGGCTGTGTCCACTCACCCATGGGTGACGGGCAGGCAAGGCGCAGTGTGGATCTGGCTGTGTCCACTCACCCACGGGAGACGGGCAGAGAGGGTTCTGTGTGGATCTGGCTATGTCCACTGACCCACGGCAGACGGGCAGGCAGGGCGCAGTGCGGATCTCGCTGTGTCCACTCACCCACGGCAGACGGGCAGGCAGGGCGCAGTGCGGATCTGGCTGTGTCCACTCACCCACGGGAGACGGGTAGGCAAAGCGCAGTGTGGATCTGGCTGTGTCCACTCACCCACGGAAGACGGGCAGGCAGGGTGCAGTGTGGTTCTGGCTGTGTCCACTCACCCACGGGAGACGGGCAGGCAAGGTGCACTGTGGATCTTGCTGTGACCACACACCAACGGGAGACGGGCAGAGAGGGTGCTGTGTGGATCTAGCAATGTCCACTAACCCACGGCAGACGGGCAGGCAGGGCGCAGTGCGGATCTGGCTTTGTCCACTCACCCACGGCAGATGGGCAGGCAGGGCGCAGTGCGTATCTGGCTGTGTCCACTCACCCACGGGAGACGGTCAGACAAGGCGCACTGTGGATCTGGCTGTGTCCACTCACCCACGGGAGACGGGCAAGCGGGTGCTGTGTGGATCTGGCTATGTACACTGACCCATGGCAGACGGGCAGGCAGGGCGGTGTGCGTATCTGGCGTTGTCCACTCACCCATGGCAGACGGTCAGGAAGGGCGCAGTGCGGATCTGGCTGTGTCCACTCACCCAGGGGAGACGGGCAGGCAGGGTGCAGTGTGGATCTGGGTGTGTCCACTCACCCACGGGAGACGGGCAGGCAAGGTGCACTGTGGATCTTGCTGTGACCACACACCAACGGGAGACGGACAGAGAGGGTGCTGTGTGGATCTAGCTATGTCCACTAACCCACGGCAGACGGGCAGGCAGGGCACAGTGCGGATCTGGCTGTGTTAACTCACCCACGGCAGACGGGCAGGCAGGGCGCAGTGCGGATCTGGCTGTGTCCACTCCCCTACGGGAGACGGGTAGGCAAAGCGTAATGTGGATCTGGCTGTGTTAACTCACCAACGGCAGACGGGCAGGCAGGGCGCAGTGCGGATCTGGCTGTGTCCACTCCCCTACGGGAGACGGGTAGGCAAAGCGTAATGTGGATCTGGCTGTGTCCACTCACCCACGGGAGACGGGCAGGCAAGGCGCAGTGTGGATCTGGCTGTGTCCACTCACCCACGGGAGACGGGCAGAGAGGGTGCTGTGTGGATCTGGCTTTGTCCACTGACCCACGGCAGACGGGCAGGCAGGGCGCAGTGCGGATCTGGCTGTGTCCACTCACCCACGGCAGACAGGCAAGCAGGGCGCAGTGCAGATCTGGCTGTGTCCACTCACCCACGGGAGACGGGCAGAGAGGGTGCTGTGTGGATCTAGCTATGTCCACTGACCCACGGCAGACGGCCAGGTAGGGCGCGGTGCGGATCTGGCTGTGTTAACTCACCCACGGCAGACGGGCAGCCAGGGCGCAGTGCGGATCTGGCTATGTCCACTGACCCACGGGAGACAGGCAGAGAGGGTGCTGTGTGGATCTGGCTATGTCCATTGACCCACGGCAGACGGGAAGGCAGGGCGCACTGTGGATCTGGCTGTGTCCACTCTCCCACGGCAGATGGGCAGGCAAGGCGCAGTGTGGATCTGGCTGTGTCCACTCACCTACGGGATACGGACCTAGAGGGTGCTGTGTGGATCTGGCTATGTACACTTACCCACGGCAGACGCGCAGGCAGGGCGCAGTGCGGATCTGGCTGTGTCCACTCACCCACGGCAGACGGTCAGGCAGGTCGCAGTGCGGATCTGGCGGTGTCCACTCACCCAAGGGAGACGGGCAGGCAGGGCGCAGTGCGGGTCTGGCTGTGTCCACTCTCCCACGGGAGACCTTCAGGCAGGGCGCAGTGCGGAACTGGCTGTGTCCACTCACACACGGCAGACGGGCAGGCAGGGCACAGAGCGGATCTGGCTGTGTCCACTCACCCATGGCAGACGGGCAGGCAAGGCGCAGTGCGGATCTGGCGGTGTCCACTCACCCACGGGAGACGGGCAGAGAGGGTGCTGTTTGGATCTGGCTATGTACACTGACCCACGGCAGACGGGCAGGCAGGGCGCAGTGCGGATCTGGCTGTGTCCACTCACCCACGGGAGACGGGCAGAGAGGGTGCTGTTTGGATCTGGCTATGTACACTGACCCACGGCAGACGGGCAGGCAGGGCGCAGTGCGGATCTGGCGGTGTCCACTCACCCACGGCAGACGGTCAGGCAGGGCGCAGTGCGGATCTGGCGGTGTCCACTCACCCACGGTAGACGGGCAGGCAGGGCGCAGTGCGGATTTGGCTGTGTCCACTCACACACGGCAGACAGGCAGGCACGGCGCAGCGCGGATCTGGCTGTATCCACTTACCCATGGGAGAGGGGCAGGCATGGTGCAGTGTGGATCTGGCTATATCCACTGACCCACGGCAGAGGGTGGCAGGGCGCAGTGCGGATCTGGCTGTGTCCAATCACACACGGCAGACGGGAAGGCAGGGCGCAGTGCGGATCTGGTTGTGTGCACTCACCCACGGGAGACGGGCAGGCAAGGCACTGTGTGGATTTGGCTGTGTCCACTCACGCATGGGAGACGGGCAGAGAGGGTGTTGTGTGGATCTGGCAATATCCACTGACCCACGACAGACGGGCAGGCAGGGCGCAGTGCGGATCTGGCTGTGTCCACTCACCCACGGCAGACGGACTGGCAGGGCGCAATGCGGATCTGGCTGTGTCCAATCACCCACGGCAGATGGGCAGGCAGGGCGCAGTGCGGATCTGGCTGTGTCCACTCACCCACGGCAGACGGTCAGGCAGGGCACAGTGCGGATCTGGCTGTGTCCACTCACCCACGGGGACGGGTAGGCAAGGCGCAGTGTGGATCTGGCTTTGTCCACTCCCCCACGGAAGATGGGCAGAGAGGGTGCTGTGTGGATCTGGCTATGTACACTGACCAACGGCAGACGGGCAGGCAGGGCGCAGTGCGGATCTGGCGGTTTCCACTCACCCACGGCAGACGGGCAGGCAGGGCACAGTGTGGATCTGGCTGTGTCCACTCACCCACGGGAGACGGGCAGGCAAGGCGCAGTGTGGATCTGGCTGTGTCCACTCAACCACAGGAGACGGGCAGAAAGGGTGCTGTGTTGATCTGGCTATGTCCACTGACCCACGGCAAACGGGTAGGCAGGGTGCAGTGAGGATCTGGCTATGTCCCCTCACCCACGGCAGACGGTCAGGCAGGGCGCAGTGCGGATCTGGCTGTGTCCACTCACCCATGGGAGACGGGTAGGCAAGGCGCACTGTGGATCTGGCTGTGTCCACTCACCAACGGGAGACGGGCAGAGTGGGTGCTGTGCGGATTTGGCTATGTCCACTGACCTACAACAGACGGGCAGGCAGGGTGCAGTGCGGATCTGGCTGTGTCCAATCACCCACGGCAGACGGTCAGGCAGGGCACAGTGCGGATCTGGCTGTGTCCCCTCACCCACGGGGGACGGGTATGCAATGCGCAGTGTAGATCTAGCTGTGTCCACTCACCCACGGGAGATGGGCAGAGAGGGTGCTGTGTGGATCTGGCTATGTACACTGACCAACGGCAGACGGGCAGGCAGGGCGCAGTGCGGATCTGGCGGTTTCCACTCACCCACGGCAGACGGGCAGGCAGGGCACAGTATGGATCTGGCTGTGTCCACTCACCCACGGGAGACGGGCAGGCAAGGCGCAATGTGGATCTGGCTGTGTCCACTCAACCACGGGAGACGGGGAGAAAGGGTGCTGTGTGGATCTGGCTATGTCCACTGACCCACGGCTGACGGGTAGGCAGGGTGCAGTGAGGATCTGGCTATGTCCCCTCACCCACGGCAGACGGTCAGGCAGGGCGCAGTGCGTATCTGGCTGTGTCCACTCACCCACGGGAGACGGGTAGGCAAGGCGCACTGTGGATCTGGCTGTGTCCACTCACCCACGGGAGACGGGCAGAGTGGGTGCTGTGTGGATTTGGCTATGTCCACTGACCTACAACAGACGGGCAGGCAGGGTGCAGTGCGCATCTGGCTGTGTCCAATCACCCACGGCGGACGGTCAGGCAGGGCGCAATGCAGATCTGGCTGTGTCCACTCACCCACGGGAGACGGGTAGGAAGGCGCAGTGTTGATCTGGCTGTGTCCACTCACCCACGGGAGACGGGCAGAGAGGGTGCTGTGTGGATCTGGCTATATCCACTGACCCACGGCATAGGGGCAGGCAGGGCGCAGTGTGGATATGGCTGTGACCACTGACCCATGGCAGACAGGCAGGCAGGGTGCAGTGCGGATCTGGCTGTGTCCACTCACCCACGGGAGACGGGCAGGCAATGTGCAGTGTGGATCTGGCTGTGTCCACTCACCCACGGGAGACGGGCAGAGAGGGTGCTGTGTGGATCTGGCTTTGTCCACTGACCCACGGCAGACGGGCAGGCAGGGCGCAGTGCGGATCTGGCTGTGTCCACTAACCCACGGCAGACAGGCAGGCAGGGCGCAGTGCAGATCTGGCTGTGTCCACTCACCCACGGGAGACGGGCAGAGAGCGTGCTGTGTGGATCTAGCTATGTCCACTGGCCCACGGCAGACGGCCAGGTAGGGCGCGGTGCGGATCTGGCTGTGTTAACTCACCCACGGCAGACGGGCAGCCAGGGCGCAGTGCGGATCTGGCTATGTCCACTGACCCACGGGAGACAGGCAGAGATGGTGCTGTGTGGATCTGGCTATGTCCATTGACCCACGGCAGACGGGCAGGCAGGGCGCACTGTGGATCTGGCTGTGTCAACTCTCCCACGGCAGATGGGCAGGCAAGGCGCAGTGTGGATCTGGCTGTGTCCACTCACCTACGGGATACTGACCTAGAGGGTGCTGTGTGGATCTGGCTATGTACACTTACCCACGGCAGACGCGCAGGCAGGGCGCAGTGCGGATATGGCTGTGTCCACTCACCCACGGCAGACGGTCAGGCAGGTCGCAGTGCGGATCTGGCGGTGTCCACTCACCCAAGGGAGACGGGCAGGCAGGGCGCAGTGCGGGTCTGGCTGTGTCCACTCTCCCACGGGAGACCTTCAGGCAGGGCGCAGTGCGGAACTGGCTGTGTCCACTCACACACGGCAGTCGGGCAGGCAGGGCGCAGAGCGGATCTGGCTGTGTCCACTCACCCACGGCAGACGGGCAGGCAAGGCGCAGTGCGGATCTGGCTGTGTCCACTCACCCACGGGAGACGGGCAGAGAGGGTGCTGTTTGGATCTGGCTATGTACACTGACCCACGGCAGACGGGCAGGCAGGGCGCAGTGCGGATCTGGCTGTGTCCACTCACCCACGGGAGACGGGCAGAGAGGGTGCTGTTTGGATCTGGCTATGTACACTGACCCACGGCAGACGGGCAGGCAGGGCGCAGTGCGGATCTGGCGGTGTCCACTCACCCACGGCAGACGGTCAGGCAGGGCGCAGTGCGGATCTGGCGGTGTCCACTCACCCACGGTAGACGGGCAGGCAGGGCGCAGTGCGGATCTGGCTATGTCAACTCTCCCACGGGAGACGGGCAGGCAGCGCGCAGTGCGGATATGTCTGTGTCCACTCAAACACGGCAGACAGGCAGGCACGGCGCAGTGCGGATCTGGCTGTGTCCACTTACCCATGGGAGAGGGGCAGGCATGGTGCAGTGTGGATCTGGCTATGTCCACTAACCCACGGCAGACGGGTGGCAGGGCGCAGTGCGGATCTGGCTGTGTCCAATCACACACGGCAGACGGGAAGGCAGGGCGCAGTGCGGATCTGGTTGTGTGCACTCACCCACGGGAGACGGGCAGGCAAGGCACTGTGTGGATTTGCCTGTGTCCACTCACGCACGGGAGACGGGCAGAGAGGGTGTTGTGTGGATCTGGCAATATCCACTGACCCACGACAGACGGGCAGGCAGGGCGCAGTGCGGATCTGGCTGTGTCCACTCACCCACGGCAGACGGTCTGGCAGGGCGCAATGCGGATCTGGCTGTGTCCAATCACCCACGGCAGATGGGCAGGCAGGGCGCAGTGCGGATCTGGCTGTGTCCACTCACCCACGGCAGACGGTCAGGCAGGGCACAGTGCGGATCTGGCTGTGTCCACTCACCCACGGGCACGGGTAGGCAAGGCGCACTGTGGATCTGGCTTTGTCCACTCACCCACGGGAGACGGGCAGAGAGGGTGCTGTGTGGATCTGGCTATGTCCACTGACCCACGGCAGACGGGCAGGCAGGGCGCAGTGCGGATCTGGCTGTGTCCACTCACCCACGGGTGACGGGCAGGCAGGGCGCAGTCCAGATCTGGCTGTGTCCACTCACCCATGGCAGACGGGCAGGCAGGGCGCAGTGTGGTTCTGGCTGTGTCCACTCACCCAGGGGAGACGGGCAGGCAGGGCGCAGTGCGGATCTGGCTGTGTCCACTCACCCACTGGAGACGGGCAGGTAAGGCGCAGTGTGGATCTGGCTGTGTCCACTCACCCACGGGAGACGGGCAGAGAGTGTGCTTTGTGGATCTGACTATGTCCACTGACCCACAGCAGACGGGCAGGCAGGGCGTAGTGCGGATCTGGCTGTGTCCCCTCACCTAAGGCAGACGGTCAGGCAGGGAGCAGTGCGGATCTGGCTGTGTCCACTCGCCGGCGGGAGACGGGCAGGCAGGGCGCAGTGCGGATCTGGCTGTGTCCACTCACCCACGGCAGACGGGCAGGCAGGGCGCAGTGCGGATCTGGCTGTGTCCACTCACCCACGGCAGACGGTCAGGCAGGGCGCAGTGCGGATCTTGCTGTGTCAACTCACCCACGGGAGACGGGCAGGCAGGGCGCTGTGCGGATCTGGCTGTGTCCACTCACCCACGGCAGAAGGTCAGGCAGGGCGCAGTGCGGATCTGGCTGTGTCCACTCACCCACGGGAGACGGGCAGGCAGGGCGCTGTGCGGATATGGCTGTGTCCACTCACCCACGGGAGACGGGCAGGCAAGGCGCACTGAGGATCTGGCTGTGTCCACTCACCCACGGCTGACGGGTAGGCAGGGCGCACTTCGGATCTGGCTATGACCATTCACCAACGGGAGACGGGTAGGCAAAGCGTACTGTGGATCTGTGTGTGCACTCACCCACGGGAGACGGGCAGAGAGGTTGCCGTGTGGATCTGGCTATGTCCACTGACCCACGGCAGAGGGGCAGGCAGGGCGCAGTGTGGATCTGGCTTTGTCCACTCACCAACGACAGACGGGCAGGCAGGGCGCAGTACGGATCTGGCTGTGTCCACTCACCCATGGGAGACGGGCAGGCAAGGCGCAGTGTTGATCTGGCAGTGTCCACTCACCCACGGGACATGGGCAGAGAGGGTGCTGTGTGGATCTGGCTATGTCCACTGACCCACGGCAGATGGGCAGGCAGGGCGCAGTGAGGATCTGGCTGTGTCCAATCACCCACGGCAGACGGGCAGGCAGGGCGCAGTGCGGATCTGGCAGTGTCCACTCACCCACGGGAGACGCGTAGAGATGGTGCTGTGTGGATGTGGCTATGTACACTGACCCACGGCAGACGGGCAGGCAAGGCGCAGTGCGGATCTGGCGGTGTCCACTCACCCACGGGAGATGGGCAGGCATGGCGCAGTGCGGATCTGGCTATGTCCACTCTTTCACTGAAGACGGGCAGGCAGGGCGCAGTGCGGATCTGACTGTGTCCACTCACACACGGCAGACAGGCAGGGATGGCGCAGTGCGGATCTGCCTGTGTCCACTCACCCATGGGAGACTGGCAGGCAAGACGCAGTGCGGATCTGGCTTAGTCCACTCACCCACGGCAGACGGTCAGGCAGGGCGCAGTGCGGATCTGGCGGTGTCCACTCACCCACGGGAGACGGGCAGGCAGGGCGCAGTGAGGATCTGGCTATGTCCACTCTTTCACTGGAGACGGGCAGGCAGGGCGCAGTGCGGATCTGACTGTGTCCACTCACACACGGCAGTCGGGCAAGCAGGGCGCAGTGCGGATCTGCCTGTGTCCACTCACCCACGGGAGACGGGTAGGCAAGGCGCAGTGTGGATCTGCCTGTGTTCACTCACCCAGGGGAGACAGGTAGGCAACGCGCTGTGTGGATCTGGCTGTGTCCACTCACCCACGGGAGACGGGCAGAGAGGGTGCTGTGTGGATCTGGCTATGTCCATTGACCCACGGCAGACGGGCAGGCAGGGCGCAGTGTGGATCTGGCTGTGTCCCCTCACCCACGGAGACGGTCAGAGAAGGCGCAATCTGGATCTGGCTGTGTCCACTCACCCACGGGAGACGGGTATGCAAAGCGCAGTGTGGATCAGGCTGTGTCCACTCACCCACGGAAGACGGGCAGAGAGGTTGCTGTGTGGATCTGGCTATGTCCACTGCCCCACGGCAGACGAGCAGGCAGGGCACAGTGCGGATCTGGCTGTGTCCAATCACCCACGGCAGACGGGCAGGCAGGGCACAGTGCGGATCTGGCTGTGTCCACTCTCCCAAGAGAGACGGGCAGGCAAGGCGCACTGTGGATCTGACTGTGTCCACTCACCCACGGGAGACGGACAGAGAGGTTGCTGTGTGGATCTGGCTATGTCCACTGACCCATGGCAGACGGGCCGGCAGGGCGAAGTGCTGATCTGGCTGTGTCCAATCACCCACGGCAGACGGGCAGGAAGGGCGCAGTTCGGATCTGGCTGTGTCCACTCACCCACGAAAGACGGGCAGCCAAGTCGCAGTGTGGATCGGGCTGTGTCCACTCACCCACGGGAGATGGGCAGAGAGGGTGCTGTGTGGATCTGGCTATGTACACTGACCCACGGCAGACGGGCAGGCAGGGCGCAGTGTGGATCTGGCTGTGTCCACTCACCCATGGCAGACAGTGAGGAAGGGCGCAGTCCGGATCTGGCTATGTCCTCTCACCCACGGGAGACGGGCAGGCAGGGCGCAGTTGGGATCTGGCTGTGTCCACTCAGCCACGGCAGACGGGCATGCAGGGCGCAGTGCGGACTGGCTGTGTCCACTCACCCACGGGAGACGGGCAGGCAATTCGCAGTGTGGATCTGGCTCTGTCCACTCACCCACGGTAGAAGGGCAGAGAGGGTGCTGTGTGGATCTGGCTATGTCCACTGACCCACGGCAGACGGACAGGCAGGGCGCAGTGCGGATCTGGCTGTGTCCACTCACCCACGACAGACGGGCAGGCAGGGCGCAGTGCGGATCTGGCTGTGTCCAATCCCCCACGGCAGACGGGCAGGCAGGGCGCAGTGCGGATCTGGCTGTGTCCACTCACCCATGGGTGACGGGCAGGCAGGGCGCAGTGCGGGTCTGGCTGTGTCTACTCACCCACGGCAGACGAATAGGCAGGGCGCAGTGCGGATCTGGCTGTGTCCACTCACCCATGGCAGACGGTCAGGCAGGGCGCAGTGCGGATCTGGCTGTGTCCACTCACCCACGGGAGATGGGTAGGCAAGGCGCCGTGTGGATCTGGCTGTGTCCACTCACCCACGGGAGACGGGTAGAAAGGGCGCTGTGTGGATCTGGCTATGTCCACTGACCCACGGCACACGGGAAGGCAGGGCGCAGTGCGGATCTGGCTGTGTCCAATCACCCACGGCAGACGGGCAGGCAGGGCGCAGTGCGGATCTGGCTGTGTCCACTCACCCACGGCAGACGGTCAGGCAGGGCGCAGTGCGGATATGGCTGTGTCCACTCACCCACGGGAGACGGCCAGGCAAGGCGCACTGAGGATCTGGCTGTGTCCACTCACCCACGGCAGAGAAGCAGGCAGGGTGCAGTGCGGATCTGGCTGTGTCCACTCACCCACGGGAGACGGGCAGAGAGGGTGCTGTGTGGATCTGGATATGTCCACTGACCCACGGCAGACGGGCAGGCAGGGCGCAGTGCGGATCTGGCTGTGTCCACTCACCCACGGGAGACGGGCAGGCAGGGCGCAGTGCGGATCTGGCTGTGTCCACTCACCCATGGCAGACGGGCAGGTAGGGCGCAGTGTGGTTCTGGCTGTGTCCACTCACCCACGGGAGACGGGCAGGCAAGTCGCAGTGCGGATCTGGCTGTGTCCACTCACCCACGGGAGACGGGCAGAGAGTGTGCTGTGTGGATCTGGCAATGTCCACTGACCCACAGCAGACGGGCAGGCAGGGCGTAGTGCGGATCTGGCTGTGTCCCCTCACCTACAGCAGACGGTCAGGCAGGGCGCAGTGCGGATCTGGCTGTGTCCACTCGCCCATGGGAGACGGGCAGAGAGGTTGCTGTGTGGATCTGGCTATGTCCACTGACCCACGGCAGACGGGAAGGCAGGACGCAGTGCGGATCTGGCTGTGTCCAATCACCCACGGCAGACGGGCAGGAATGGCGCAATTGGGATCTGGCTGTGTCCACTCACCCACGGCAGACGGTCAGGCAGGGCTCAGTATGGATCTGGCTGTGTCCACTCACCCACGGGAGACAGGCAGTGATGGTGCTGTGTGGATCTGGCTATGTCCACTGACCCACAGCAGACGGGCAGGCAGGGCGCAGTGCGGATCTGGCTGTGTCCACTCACCCATGGCAGACGGGCAGGCAGGACGCAGTGCGGATCTGGCTGTGTCCACTGACTCACGGCAGACGGGCAGGCAGGGCGCAGTGCGGATCTGGCTGTGTCCACTCACCCACGGCAGACGGTCAGGCAGGGCGCAGTGCGGATCTGGCTGTGTCCACTTACCCACGGGAGACGGGCAGGCAGGGCGCAGTGCGGATCTGGCTGTGTCCACCCACTCATGGGAGACGTGCAGGCAAGACACAGTGTGGATCTGGCTGTGTCCACTCACCCACGGGAGACGGGCAGAGAGGGTGCTGTGTGCATCTGGCTATGTTCACTGACCCACGGCAGTGGGGCAGGCAGGGCGCAGTGCGGATCTGGCTGTGTACACTCACCCACGGCAGACAGCCAGGCAGGGCGCAGTGCGGATCTGGCTGTGTCCACTCACCTACGGGAGACGGGCAGGCAAGGCGCAGTGTGGATCTGGCTGTGTCCACTCACCCACGGGAGACGGGCAGAGAGGGTGCTGTGTGGATCTGGCTATGTCCACTGACCCACGGCAGACGGGCAGGCAGGGCGCAGTGCGGATCTGGCTGTGTCCAATCACCCATGGCAGACGGGCAGGCAGGGCGCAGTGCGGATCTGGCTTTGTCCACTCACCCACGGCACGGTCAGGCAGGGCGCAGTGCGGATCTGGCTGTGTCCACTCACCCACGGGAGACGGGTAGGCAAGGCGCAGTGTGGATCTGGCTATGTCCACTGACCCACGGGAGATGGGCAGAGAGTGTGCTCTGTGGATCTGGCTATGTCGACTGACCCACGGCAGACGGGCAGGCAGGGCTCAGTGCAGATCTGGCGGTGTCCACTGACCCAGGGCAGACGGACAGGCAGGGCGCAGTGCGGATCTGGCTGTTTCCACTGACCCCCGGCAGACAGGCAGGCAGGACACTGCGGATCTGGCTGTGTCCACTCACCCACGGGAGACGGGCAGGCAAGGTGCAGTGTGGATCTGGCTGTGTCCACTCACCCACGGGAAACGGGCAAGGGGGTGCTGTGTGGTTCTGGCTATGTACACTGACCCACGGCAGACGTAGAGCAGGGCGGTGTGCGGATCTGGCTGTGTCCACTCACCCACGGCAGACGGTGAGGAAGGCCGCAGTGCGGATCTGGCTGTGTCCACTCATTCACGGGAGACGGGCAGGCAGGGCGCAGTGCGGATCTGGCTGTGTCCACTCACCCACGGCAGACGGGCAGGCATTGCGCAGTGCGGATCTGGCTGTGTCCACTCACCCATGGGAGACGGGCAGGCAAGGCGCAGTGTGGATCTGGCTGTGTCCACTCACCCACGGGAGACGGGCAGAGAGGGTGCTGTGTTGATCTGGCTATATCCACTGACCCACAGCACACGGGCAGGCAGGGCGCAGTGCGGATATGGCTGTGTCCACTCACCAACGGGAGACGGGCAGACAAGGCGCACTGAGGATCTGGCTGTGTCCACTCACCCACGGGAGACGGGTAGGCAAGGCGCAGTGTGGATCTGGCTGTGTCCACTCACCCACGGGAGACGGGCAGAGAGGGTGCTGTGTTGATCTGGCTGTGTCCACACAACTACGGGAGTCGTGTAGGCAAGGCGCAGTGTTGATCTGGCTGTGTCCACTCACCGACGGGAGACGGGCAGAAAGGGTGCTGTGTGGATCTGGCTATCTCCACTGACCCACGGCAGACGGGCAGGCAGGGCGCAGTGCGGATCTGGCTGTTTCCACTCACCCACGGCAGACGGGCTGGCAGGGCGCAGTGCGGATCTGGCTGTGTCCACTCACCCACGGGAGACGGGCAGGCAAGGCGCAGTGTGGATCTGGCTGTGTCCACTCACCCACGGGAGACGTGCAGAGACGGTGCTGTGTGGATCTGGCTATGTACACTGACCCATGGCACACGGGCAGGCAGGGCGCAGTGCGGGTCTGGCTGTGTCCACTCACCCACGGGAGACGGGCAAAGAGGGTGCAGTGTGGATCTGGCTATGTACACTGACCCACGGCAGACGGGCAGGAAGGGCGCAGTGCGGATCTGGCTGTGTCCACTCACCCACGGCAGACGGGCAGGCAGGGCGCAGTGCGGATCTGGCTGTGTCCAATCACCCACGGCTGACGGGCAGGCAGGGCGCAGTGATGATCTGGCTGTGTCCGCTCACCCACGGGAGACGGCCAGAGAGGGTGCTGTGTGGATCTGGCTATGTAAACCTGACCCACAGCAGACGGGCAGGCAGGGCGCAGTGCGGATCTGGCTTTGTCCACTCACCCACGGCAGACGGGCATGCAGGGCGCAGTGCGGAACTGGCTGTGTCCACTCACCCACGGGAGACGGGCAGGCAAGGCGCAGTGTGGATCTGGCTGTGTCCATTCACCCACGGGAGACGTGCAGAGATTGTGCTGTGTGGATCTGGCTATGTACACTGACCCACGGCAGACGGGCAGGCAGGTCGCAGTGCGGATCTGGTTGTGTCCACTCACCCACGGCAGACGGGCAGAGAGGGTGCTGTATGGATCTGTCTATGTCCACTGACCCGCGGCAGACGGGCAGGAAGGGCGCAGTGCAGATCTGGCTGTGTCCACTCACCCACGGTAGACGGGCAGAGAGGGTGCTGTGTGGATCTGACTATGTACACTGACCCACGGCAGACGGTCCGGCAGGGCGGTGTGCGGATCTGGCTGTGTCCACTCACCCACGGCAGACGGTCAGGAAGGGCGCAGTGCGGATCTGGCTGTGTCCACTCACCCACGGGAGACGGGCCGGCTGGGCGCAGTGCGGATCTGGCTGTGTCCACTCACCCACGGCAGACGAGCAGGCAGGGTGCAGTGCGGATATGGCTGTATCCACTCAGCCACGGGAGACGGGCAGGCAAGGCGCAGTGTGGATCTGGCTGTGTCCACTCACTCACAAGAGACGGGCAGAAAGGGCGCTGTGTGGATCTGGCTATGTCCACTGACCTACGGCAGACGGGCAGGCAGGGCGCAGTGCGGATGTGGCTGTGTCCACTCACCCACGGCAGACGGTCAGGCAGGGCGCAGTGCGGATCTGGCTGTGTCCACTCACCCACGGGAGACGGGCAGAGAGGGTGTCGTGTGGATCTGGCTATGTCCACTGACCCACGGTATACGGGCAGGCAGGGCGCACTGCGGATTTGGCTGTGTCCCCTCACCCACAGCAGACGGTCAGGCAGGGCGCAGTGCGGATCTGGCTGTCTCCCCTCTCCCACGGCAGACGGTCAGGCAGGGCGCAGTGCGGATCTGGCTGTGTCCACTCACCCAAGGGAGACGGGCAGGCAAGGCGCAGTGTGGATTTGGCTGTGTCCACTCACCCACGGGAGACGGGCAGAGAGGGTGCTGTGTGGTCTGGCTATGTCCAGTGACCGACGGCAGAAGGGCAGGCAGGGCGCAGTGCGGATCTGGTTGTGTCCCCTCACCAACGGCACACGGTCAGGCAGGGCGCAGTGCGGATCTGGCTGTGTCCACTCACCCACGGGAGACGGGCAGGCAGGGCGCAGTGCGGATCTGGCTTTGTCCACTCACCCAGGGCAGACGGGCAGGCAGGGCGCAGTGCGGATATGGCTGTGTCCACTCACCCATGGGAGACGGGCAGGCAAGTCGCAGTGTGGATCTGGCTGTGTCCACTCACCCACAGGAGACGGGCAGAGAGGATGCAGTGAGGATCTGGCTGTTTCCACTCACCCACGGGAGACGGGCAGGCAGGGCGCAGTGCGGATCTGGCTGTGTCCACTCACCCACGGCAGACGGGCAGGCAGGGCTCAGTGCGGATCTGGCTGTGTCCACTCACCCACGGGAGACGGGCAGGCAGGGCGCAGTGTGGATCTGGCTGTGTCCACTCACCCACGGGAGATGGGCAGGCAGGGCGCAGTGCGGATCTGGCTGTGTCCACTCACCCAAGGGAGACGGGCAGGCAAGGCGCAGTGTGGATCTGGCCCTGTCCACTCACCCACGGGAGACGGACAGAAAGGGCGCTGTGTGGATCTGGGTATGTCCACTGACCCACGGAAGACGGGAAGGCAGGGTGCAGTGCGGATCTGACTGTGTCCCCTCACCCACGGCAGACGGTCAGGCAGGGCGCAGTGCGGATCAGGCTGTGTCGATTCACCCACGGGAGACGGTCAGACAGGGCGCAGTGCAGATCTGGCTGTGTCCACTGACTCACGGGAGACGGGCAGGCAAGGCGCAGTGCGGATCTGCCTGTGTCCACTCACCCACGGGAGATGGCCAGGCAGGGCGCAGTGCGGATCTGGCTGTGTCCACTCACCCACGGCAGACGGGCAGGCAGGGCGCAGTGCGGATCTGGCTGTGTCCACTCTCCCAAGGGAGACGGGCAGGCAAGGCGCAGTGTGGATCTAGCTCTGTCCACTCACCCACGGGAGACTGGCAGAGAGGGTGCTGTGTGGATCTGGCTATGTCCACTTACACACGGCAGATGGGCAGGCAGGGCGCAGTGCGGATCTGGCTGTGTCCAATCAACCACGGCAGACCGGCAGGCAGGGCGCAGTGTGGATCTGGCTGTGTCCACTCACCCACGGCAGACGGGAAGGCAAGGCGCAGTGTGGATCTGGCTGTGTCCACTCACCCACGGTAGACGGCTTGTCAAGGCGCAGTGCGGATCTGGCTGTGTCCACTCACCCACGGGAGACGGGCAGGCAGGGCGCAGTGCGGATCTGGCTGTGGCCACTCACCCACGGCAGACGGGAAGGCAGGGCGCAGTGCGGATCTGTCTGTGTCCACTCACCTACGGGAGACGGGTAGGGAAGGCGCAGTGTGGATCTGCCTGTGTCCACTCACCCACGGGAGACGGGCAGAGAGTGTGCTGTGTGGATCTGGCTATGTCCACTGACCCACGGCAGACGGGCAGGCAGGGCGCAGGGCAAATCTGGCTGTGTCTACTCACCCACGGCAGACGGGCAGGCAGCGCGCAGTTCGGATATGGCTGTGTCCACTCACCCAAGGGAGACGGGCAGGCAGAGTGCAGTGTGGATCTGGCTGTGTCCACTCACCCACGGGAGACGGGCAGAGAGGGTGCTGTGTGGATCTGGCTATGTCCACTGACCCACGGCAGACGGGCAGGCAGGGCGCAGTGCGGATCTTTCTGTGGCCACTCACCCACGGCAGACGGGCAGGCAGGGCGCAGTGCGGATCTGGCTGTGTCCACTCACCCACGGGAGACGGGCAGGCAGGGCGCAGTGCGGATCTGGATGTGTTCACTCACCCACGGGAGACGGGCAGGCAGGGAGCAGTGCAGATCTGGCTGTGTCCACTCACCCACGGGAGACGGGCAGGCAGGGTGCAGTGCAAATCTGGCTGTGTCTACTCACCCACCGCAGACGGGCAGGCAGCGCGCAGTGCGGATCTGGCTGTGTCCACTCACCCACGGCAGACAGGCAGGCAGGGTGCAGTGCGGATCTTGCTGTGTCCACTCACCCACGGAAGATGGGTAGGCAGGGCGCAGTGCGGATCTGGCTGTGTCGACTCACCCACGGGACACGGGCAGGCAAGGCGCAGTGTGGATCTGGCAGTGTCCACTCACCCACGGAAGACGGGCAGAGAGGGTGCTGTGTGGATCTGGCTATGTCCACTGACCCACGGAAGACGGGCAGACAGGGCGCAGTACGGATCTGGCTGTGTCCACTCACCCACGGGATATGGGTAGGCAAAGCGCAGTGTGGATCTGGCTGTGTTCACTCCCCCACGGGAGACGGGCATAGAGGGTGCCGTGTGGATCTGGCTATGTCCACTGACCCACCGCAGACGGGCAGGATGGGCGCAGTACGGATCTGGCTGTGTCCCCTCACCCACGGCAGACGGTCAGGCAGGGCGCAGTGCGGATCTGGCTGTGTCCACTCACCCACGGGAGACCAGTAGGCAAGGCGCACTGTGGATCTGGCTGTGTCCACTCTCCCACGGGAGACGGGAAGAGAGGGTGCTGTGTGGATCTGGCTATGTCCACTGACCCATGGCAGACGGGTATGCAGGGCGGTGTGCGGATCTGGCTGTGTCCCCTCAGCCACGGCATACGGTCAGGCAGGGCGCAGTGCGGAATTGGCTGTGTCCACTCACCCACAGGAGACGGGTAGGCAAGGCGCAGTGTTGATCTGGCTGTGTCCACTCACCCACGGGAGAAGGGCAGAGAGGGTGCTGTGTGGATTGGGCTATGTCCACTGATCCACGGCAGACGGGCAGGCAGGGCGCAGTGCGGATCTCGCTGTGTCCACTCACCCATGGCAGACGGTCAGGCAGGGCGCAGTGCGGAATTGGCTGTGTCCACTCACCCACAGGAGACGGGTAGGCAAGGCGCAGTGCGGATCTGGCTGTGTCCACTCACCCACGGGAGACGGGCAGGCAAGGCGCAGTGCGGATCTGGCTGTGTCCACTCACCCACGGGAGACGGGTAGGGAAGGCGCAGTGTGGATCTGGCAGTGTCCACTCACCCACGGGAGACGGGCAGAGAGTGTGCTGTGTGGATCTGGCTATGTCCACTGACCCACGGCAGACGGGAATGCAGGGCAGAGTGCGAATCTTGCTGTGTCCACTCACCCACGGCAGACGGGCAGGCAGCGCGCAGTGCGGATCTGGCTGTGTCCACTCACCCACGGGAGACGGGCATACAACGCGCAGTGCGGATCTGGCTGTGTCCACTCACCCACGGGAGACGGGTAGGGAAGGCGCAGTGTGGATCTGGCTGTTTCCACTCACCCACGGGATACGGGCAGAGAGTGTGCTGTGTGGATCTTGCTATGTCCACTGATCCACGGCAGACGGGCAGGCAGGGCGCAGGGCGAATCTGGCTGTGTCCACTTCCCACGTCAGACGGGCAGGCAGCGCGCAGTTCGGATCTGGCTGTGTCCACTCACCCAAGGGAGACGGGCAGGCAAGGCGCAGTGTGGATCTGACTGTGTCCACTCACCCACGAGAGACCGGCAGAGAGGGTGCTGTGTGGATCTGGCTATGTCCACTGACCCACGGCAGACGGGCAGGCAGGGCGCAGTGCGGATCTGGCTGTGGCCACTCACCCACGGCAGACGGGCAGGCAGGGCGCAGTGCGGATCTGGCGGTGTCCACTCACCCACGGGAGACGGGCAGGCAGGGCCCAGTGCGGATCTGGCTGTGTTCACTCACCCACGGGAGACGGGCAGGCAGGGAGCAGTGCGGATCTGGCTGTGTCCACTCACCCACGGGAGACGGGCAGGCAGGGTGCAGTGCAAATCTGGCTGTGTCTACTCACCCACCGCAGACGGGCAGGCAGCACGCAGTGCGGATCTGGCTGTGTCCACTCACCCACGGGAGACGGGCAGGCAGGGCGCAGTGCGGATCTTGCTGTGTCCACTCACCCACGGAAGATGGGCAGGCAGGGCGCAGTGCGGATCTGGCTGTGTCCACTCACCCACGGGAGACGGTCAGGCAAGGCGCAGTGTGGATGTGGCTGTGTCCAATCACCCACGGGAGACGGGCAGAGAGGGTGCTGTGTGGATCTGGCTATGTCCACTGACCCACGGAAGACGGGCAGACAGGGCGCAGTGCGGATCTGGCGGTTTCCAATCACCCACGCCAGACGGGCAGGCAGGGCGCAGTGCGGATCTAGCTGTGTCGATTCACCCACGGGAGACGGGCATGCAAGGCACAGTGCGGATCTGGCTGTGTCCACTCACCCACGGGAGACGGGCAGGCAAGGCGCAGTGCGGATCTGGCTATGTCCACTCACCCACGGGAGACGGCCAGGCAGGGCGCAGTGCGGATCTGGATGTGTCCATTCACCCACGGCAGACGGGCAGGCAGGGTGCAGTGCGGATCTGGCTGTGTCCACTCTCCCACGGGAGACGGGCAGGCAAGGCGCAGTGTGGATCTAGCTGTGTCCACTCACCCACGGGAGACTGGCAGAGAGGGTGCTGTGTGGATCTGGCTATGTCCTTTGACCCACCGCAGACGGGCAGGCAGGGCGCAGTTTGGATCTGGCTGTGTCCACTCAAACACGGAGACGGGCAGAGAGGGTGCTGTGTGGATCTGGCTATGTGCACTGACCAACGGCAGACGGGCAGGCAGGGCGAATTGCGGATCTGGCTGTGTCCAATCACCCAGGGCAGACGGGCAGACAGGGCGCTGTGCGGATCTGGCTGTGTCCACTCACCCACGGCAGATGATGAGGCAGGGTGCAGTGTGGATCTGGCTGTGTCCACTCACCCACGGGAGACGGGTGGGCAAGGCGCAGTGTGGATCTGGCTGTGTCCACTCACCCACGGGAGAAGGGCAGAGAGGGTGCTGTGTGGATCTGGCTATGTCCACTGACCCACGGCAGACGGGCAGGCAGGGCGCAGTGCGGATCTGGCTGTGTCCCCTCACGCATGGCAGACGGTCAGGAAGGGCGCAGTACGGATCTGGCTGTGTCCAATCACCCACGGGAGACGGGCAGGCAGGGCGCAGTGCGGATCTGGCTGTGTCCAGTCACCCACGGGAGACGGGCAGGCAAGGAACAGTGTGGATCTGGCTGTGTCCACTCACCCACGGGAGACGGGCAGAGAGGGTGCGCTTTGGATATGGCTATGTCCACTGACCCACGGCAGACGGGCAGGCAGGGCGCAGTGCGGATCTGGCTGTGTGCACTCACCCACGGCTGACGGGCAGGCAGGACGCAGTGCGGATCTTGCTGTGTCCACTCACCCACGGCAGACGGGCCGGCAGGGCGCAGTGCGGATCTGGCTGTGTCCACTCACCCACGGGAGACGGGCAGGCAAAGCGCAGTGTGGATCTGGCTGTGTCTACTCACCCACCTGAGACGGGCAGAGAGGTTGCTGTGTGGATCTGGCTATGTCCACTGACCCACGGAAGACGGGCAGGCAGGGCGTAGTGCGGATCTGGCTGTGTCCACTCAGCCACGAAAGACGATCAGGCAGGGCGCAGTGCGGATCTGGCTGTGTCCACTCACCCTCGGGAGACGGGCAGGCAAGGAACAGTGCGGATCTGGCTGTGTCCACTCACCCACGGGAGCGGACAGGCAAGGCGCAGTGCGGATCTGGCTTTGTCCACTAACCCACGGGAGACGGGCAGGCAAAGCGCAGTGTGGTTCTGGCTGTGTCTACTCACCCACCTGAGACGGGCAGAGAGGTTGCTGTGTGGATCTGGCTATGTCCACTGACCCACGGAAGACGGGCAGGCAGGGCGTAGTGCGTATCCGGCTGTGTCCACTCAGCCACGAAAGACGATCAGGCAGGGCACAGTGCGGTCTGGCTGTGTCCACTCACCCACGGGAGACGGGCAGGCAAGGAACAGTGCGGATCTGGCTGTGTCCACTCACCCACGGGAGACGGGCCGAGAGGGTGCTGTGTGGATCTGGCTGTGTCCACTCACCCACGGGATACGGGCAGAGAGTGTGCTGTGTGGATCTTGCTATGTCCACTGACCCACGGCAGACGGGCAGGCAGGGCGCAGGGCGAATCTGGCTGTGTCCACTTCCCACGTCAGACGGGCAGGCAGCGCGCAGTTCGGATCTGGCTGTGTCCACTCACCCAAGGGAGACGGGCAGGCAAGGCGCAGTGTGGATCTGACTGTGTCCACTCACCCACGGGAGACCGGCAGAGAGGGTGCTGTGTGGATCTGGCTATGTCCACTGACCCACGGCAGACGGGCAGGCAGGGCGCAGTGCGGATCTGGCTGTGGCCACTCAACCACGGCAGACGGGCAGGCAGGGCGCAATGCGAATCTGGCTGTGTCCACTCACCCACGGGAGACGGGCAGGCAGGGCCCAGTGCGGATCTGGCTGTGTTCACTCACCCACGGGAGACGGGCAGGCAGGGAGCAGTGCGGATCTGGCTGTGTCCACTCACCAACGGGAGACGGGCAGGCAGGGTGCAGTGCAAATCTGGCTGTGTCTACTCACCCACCGCAGACGGGCAGGCAGCGCGCAGTGCGGATCTGGCTGTGTCCACTCACCCACGGCAGACGGGCAGGCAGGGTGCAGTGCGGATCTTGCTGTGTCCACTCACCCACGGAAGACAAGCAGGCAGGGCGCAGTGCGGATCTGGCTGTGTCCACTCACCCACGTGAGACGGTCAGGCAAGGCGCAGTGTGGATCTGGCTGTGTCCACTCACACACGGAGACGGGCAGAGAGGGTGCTGTGTGGATCTGGCTATGTGCACTGACCCACGGCAGACGGGCAGGCAGGGCGCAGTGCGGATCTGGCTATGTCCACTCACCCAAGGGAGACGGGCAGGCAAGGCGCAGTTTGGATCTGGCCCTGTCCACTCACCCACGGGAGACGGACAGAAAGGGCGCTGTGTGGATCTGGGTAAGTCCACTGACCCACGGCAGACGGGAAGGCAGGGTGCAGTGCGGATCTGACTGTGTCCCCTCACCCACGGCAGACGGTCAGGCAGGGCGCAGTGCGGATCAGGCTGTGTCCACTCACCCACGGGAGAAGGGTAGGCAAGGCGGAGTGTGGTTCTGGCTGTGTCCACTCACCCACGGGAGACGGGCCGAGAGGGTGCTGTGTGGATCTGGCTATGTCCACTGACCCACGGAAGTCGGGCAGACAGGGCGCAGTGTGGATCTGGCGGTGTCCAATCACCCACGCCAGACGGGCAAGCAGGGCGCAGTGCGGTTCTAGCTGTGTCGATTCACCCACGGGAGACGGTCAGACAGGGCGCAGTGCAGATCTGGCTGTGTCCACTCACTCACGGGAGACGGGCAGGCAAGGCGCAGTGCGGATCTGGCTGTGTCCACTCACCCACGGGAGATGGCCAGGCAGGGCGCAGTGCGGATCTGGCTGTGTCCACTCACCCACGGCAGACGGGCAGGCAGGGCGCAGTGCGGATCTGGCTGTGTCCACTCTCCCACGGGAGACGGGCAGGCAAGGCGCACTGTGGATCTAGCTGTGTCCACTTACCCACGGGAGACTGGCAGAGAGGGTGCTGTGTGGATCTGGCTATGTCCACTGACCCACGGCAGACGGGCAGGCAGGGTGCAGTACGGATCTGGCTGTGTCCACTCACCCACGGCAGGCGGTGAGGCAGGGCGCAGTGCGGATCTGGCTGTGTCCACTCACCCACTGCAGGCGGTGAGGCAGGGCGCAGTGCGGATCTGGCTGTGTCCACTCACCCACGGCAGACGGGCAGGCAGGGCGCAGTGCGGATCCGGCTGTGTCCACTCACCCACGGGAGATGGGCAGAGACGGTGCTGTGTGGATCTGGCTATGTCCACTGACACATGGCAGACGGGCAGGCAGGGTGCAGTACGGATCTGGCTGTGTCCACTCACCCACGGCAGGCGGTCAGGCAGGGTGCAGTGCGGATCTGGCTGTGTCCACTCACCCATGGGAGACGGGCAGGCATGGCGCAGTGTGGATCTGGCTGTGTACACTCACCCACGGGAGACGGGCAGGCAGGGCGCAGTGCGGATCTGGCTGTGTCCACTCACACACGGGAGACGGGCAGGCAGGGCGCAGTGCGGATCCGGCTGTGTCCACTCACCCACGGGAGATGGGCAGAGACGGTGCTGTGTGGATCTGGCTGTGTCCACTGACCCACGGCAGGCGGTCAGGCATGGCGTAGTGCGGATCTGGCTGTGTCCACTCACCCACGGCAGACGGGAAGGCAGGGCGCAGTGCGGATCTGGCTGTGTCCACTCACCCACGGCAGGCGGTCAGGCAGGGCGCAGTGCGGATATGGCTGTGTCCACTCACCCACGGCAGACGGTCAGGCAGTGCGCAGTGCGGATCTGGCTGTGTCCACTCACCCACGGGAGACGGGCAGGCAGGGCGCAGTGCGGATCTGGCTGTGTCCACTCACCCACGGTAGACGGCTTGTCAAGGCGCAGTGCGGATCTGGCTGTGTCCACTCTCCCACGGGAGACGGGCAGGCAGGGCGCAGTGCGGATCTTGCTGTGTCCACTCACCCACGGAAGATGGGTAGGCAGGGCGCAGTGCGGATCTGGCTGTGTCGACTCACCCACGGGACACGGGCAGGCAAGGCGCAGTGTGGATCTGGCAGTGTCCACTCACCCACGGAAGACGGGCAGAGAGGGTGCTGTGTGGATCTGGCTATGTCCACTGACCCACGGAAGACGGGCAGACAGGGCGCAGTACGGATCTGGCTGTGTCCACTCACCCACGGGATATGGGTAGGCAAAGCGCAGTGTGGATCTGGCTGTGTTCACTCCCCCACGGGAGACGGGCATAGAGGGTGCCGTGTGGATCTGGCTATGTCCACTGACCCACCGCAGACGGGCAGGATGGGCGCAGTACGGATCTGGCTGTGTCCCCTCACCCACGGCAGACGGTCAGGCAGGGCGCAGTGCGGATCTGGCTGTGTCCACTCACCCACGGGAGACCAGTAGGCAAGGCGCACTGTGGATCTGGCTGTGTCCACTCTCCCACGGGAGACGGGAAGAGAGGGTGCTGTGTGGATCTGGCTATGTCCACTGACCCATGGCAGACGGGTATGCAGGGCGGTGTGCGGATCTGGCTGTGTCCCCTCAGCCACGGCATACGGTCAGGCAGGGCGCAGTGCGGAATTGGCTGTGTCCACTCACCCACAGGAGACGGGTAGGCAAGGCGCAGTGTTGATCTGGCTGTGTCCACTCACCCACGGGAGAAGGGCAGAGAGGGTGCTGTGTGGATTGGGCTATGTCCACTGATCCACGGCAGACGGGCAGGCAGGGCGCAGTGCGGATCTCGCTGTGTCCACTCACCCATGGCAGACGGTCAGGCAGGGCGCAGTGCGGAATTGGCTGTGTCCACTCACCCACAGGAGACGGGTAGGCAAGGCGCAGTGCGGATCTGGCTGTGTCCACTCACCCACGGGAGACGGGCAGGCAAGGCGCAGTGCGGATCTGGCTGTGTCCACTCACCCACGGGAGACGGGTAGGGAAGGCGCAGTGTGGATCTGGCAGTGTCCACTCACCCACGGGAGACGGGCAGAGAGTGTGCTGTGTGGATCTGGCTATGTCCACTGACCCACGGCAGACGGGAATGCAGGGCAGAGTGCGAATCTTGCTGTGTCCACTCACCCACGGCAGACGGGCAGGCAGCGCGCAGTGCGGATCTGGCTGTGTCCACTCACCCACGGGAGACGGGCATACAACGCGCAGTGCGGATCTGGCTGTGTCCACTCACCCACGGGAGACGGGTAGGGAAGGCGCAGTGTGGATCTGGCTGTTTCCACTCACCCACGGGATACGGGCAGAGAGTGTGCTGTGTGGATCTTGCTATGTCCACTGATCCACGGCAGACGGGCAGGCAGGGCGCAGGGCGAATCTGGCTGTGTCCACTTCCCACGTCAGACGGGCAGGCAGCGCGCAGTTCGGATCTGGCTGTGTCCACTCACCCAAGGGAGACGGGCAGGCAAGGCGCAGTGTGGATCTGACTGTGTCCACTCACCCACGAGAGACCGGCAGAGAGGGTGCTGTGTGGATCTGGCTATGTCCACTGACCCACGGCAGACGGGCAGGCAGGGCGCAGTGCGGATCTGGCTGTGGCCACTCACCCACGGCAGACGGGCAGGCAGGGCGCAGTGCGGATCTGGCGGTGTCCACTCACCCACGGGAGACGGGCAGGCAGGGCCCAGTGCGGATCTGGCTGTGTTCACTCACCCACGGGAGACGGGCAGGCAGGGAGCAGTGCGGATCTGGCTGTGTCCACTCACCCACGGGAGACGGGCAGGCAGGGTGCAGTGCAAATCTGGCTGTGTCTACTCACCCACCGCAGACGGGCAGGCAGCACGCAGTGCGGATCTGGCTGTGTCCACTCACCCACGGGAGACGGGCAGGCAGGGCGCAGTGCGGATCTTGCTGTGTCCACTCACCCACGGAAGACGGGCAGGCAGGGCGCAGTGCGGATCTGGCTGTGTCCACTCACCCACGGGAGACGGTCAGGCAAGGCGCAGTGTGGATGTGGCTGTGTCCAATCACCCACGGGAGACGGGCAGAGAGGGTGCTGTGTGGATCTGGCTATGTCCACTGACCCACGGAAGACGGGCAGACAGGGCGCAGTGCGGATCTGGCGGTTTCCAATCACCCACGCCAGACGGGCAGGCAGGGCGCAGTGCGGATCTAGCTGTGTCGATTCACCCACGGGAGACGGGCATGCAAGGCACAGTGCGGATCTGGCTGTGTCCACTCACCCATGGGAGACGGGCAGGCAAGGCGCAGTGCGGATCTGGCTATGTCCACTCACCCACGGGAGACGGCCAGGCAGGGCGCAGTGCGGATCTGGATGTGTCCATTCACCCACGGCAGACGGGCAGGCAGGGTGCAGTGCGGATCTGGCTGTGTCCACTCTCCCACGGGAGACGGGCAGGCAAGGCGCAGTGTGGATCTAGCTGTGTCCACTCACCCACGGGAGACTGGCAGAGAGGGTGCTGTGTGGATCTGGCTATGTCCTTTGACCCACCGCAGACGGGCAGGCAGGGCGCAGTTTGGATCTGGCTGTGTCCACTCAAACACGGAGACGGGCAGAGAGGGTGCTGTGTGGATCTGGCTATGTGCACTGACCAACGGCAGACGGGCAGGCAGGGCGAATTGCGGATCTGGCTGTGTCCAATCACCCAGGGCAGACGGGCAGACAGGGCGCTGTGCGGATCTGGCTGTGTCCACTCACCCACGGCAGATGATGAGGCAGGGTGCAGTGTGGATCTGGCTGTGTCCACTCACCCACGGGAGACGGGTGGGCAAGGCGCAGTGTGGATCTGGCTGTGTCCACTCACCCACGGGACAAGGGCAGAGAGGGTGCTGTGTGGATCTGGCTATGTCCACTGACCCACGGCAGACGGGCAGGCAGGGCGCAGTGCGGATCTGGCTGTGTCCCCTCACGCATGGCAGACGGTCAGGAAGGGCGCAGTACGGATCTGGCTGTGTCCAATCACCCACGGGAGACGGGCAGGCAGGGCGCAGTGCGGATCTGGCTGTGTCCAGTCACCCACGGGAGACGGGCAGGCAAGGAACAGTGTGGATCTGGCTGTGTCCACTCACCCACGGGAGACGGGCAGAGAGGGTGCGCTTTGGATATGGCTATGTCCACTGACCCACGGCAGACGGGCAGGCAGGGCGCAGTGCGGATCTGGCTGTGTGCACTCACCCACGGCTGACGGGCAGGCAGGACGCAGTGCGGATCTTGCTGTGTCCACTCACCCACGGCAGACGGGCCGGCAGGGCGCAGTGCGGATCTGGCTGTGTCCACTCACCCACGGGAGACGGGCAGGCAAAGCGCAGTGTGGATCTGGCTGTGTCTACTCACCCACCTGAGACGGGCAGAGAGGTTGCTGTGTGGATCTGGCTATGTCCACTGACCCACGGAAGACGGGCAGGCAGGGCGTAGTGCGGATCTGGCTGTGTCCACTCAGCCACGAAAGACGATCAGGCAGGGCGCAGTGCGGATCTGGCTGTGTCCACTCACCCTCGGGAGACGGGCAGGCAAGGAACAGTGTGGATCTGGCTGTGTCCACTCACCCACGGGAGCGGACAGGCAAGGCGCAGTGCGGATCTGGCTTTGTCCACTAACCCACGGGAGACGGGCAGGCAAAGCGCAGTGTGGTTCTGGCTGTGTCTACTCACCCACCTGAGACGGGCAGAGAGGTTGCTGTGTGGATCTGGCTATGTCCACTGACCCACGGAAGACGGGCAGGCAGGGCGTAGTGCGTATCCGGCTGTGTCCACTCAGCCACGAAAGACGATCAGGCAGGGCGCAGTGCGGTCTGGCTGTGTCCACTCACCCACGGGAGACGGGCAGGCAAGGAACAGTGCGGATCTGGCTGTGTCCACTCACCCACGGGAGACGGGCCGAGAGGGTGCTGTGTGGATTTGGCTGTGTCCACTCACCCACGGGATACGGGCAGAGAGTGTGCTGTGTGGATCTTGCTATGTCCACTGACCCACGGCAGACGGGCAGGCAGGGCGCAGGGCGAATCTGGCTGTGTCCACTTCCCACGTCAGACGGGCAGGCAGCGCGCAGTTCGGATCTGGCTGTGTCCACTCACCCAAGGGAGACGGGCAGGCAAGGCGCAGTGTGGATCTGACTGTGTCCACTCACCCACGGGAGACCGGCAGAGAGGGTGCTGTGTGGATCTGGCTATGTCCACTGACCCACGGCAGACGGGCAGGCAGGGCGCAGTGCGGATCTGGCTGTGGCCACTCAACCACGGCAGACGGGCAGGCAGGGCGCAATGCGAATCTGGCTGTGTCCACTCACCCACGGGAGACGGGCAGGCAGGGCCCAGTGCGGATCTGGCTGTGTTCACTCACCCACGGGAGACGGGCAGGCAGGGAGCAGTGCGGATCTGGCTGTGTCCACTCACCAACGGGAGACGGGCAGGCAGGGTGCAGTGCAAATCTGGCTGTGTCTACTCACCCACCGCAGACGGGCAGGCAGCGCGCAGTGCGGATCTGGCTGTGTCCACTCACCCACGGCAGACGGGCAGGCAGGGTGCAGTGCGGATCTTGCTGTGTCCACTCACCCACGGAAGACAAGCAGGCAGGGCGCAGTGCGGATCTGGCTGTGTCCACTCACCCACGTGAGACGGTCAGGCAAGGCGCAGTGTGGATCTGGCTGTGTCCACTCACACACGGAGACGGGCAGAGAGGGTGCTGTGTGGATCTGGCTATGTGCACTGACCCACGGCAGACGGGCAGGCAGGGCGCAGTGCGGATCTGGCTATGTCCACTCACCCAAGGGAGACGGGCAGGCAAGGCGCAGTTTGGATCTGGCCCTGTCCACTCACCCACGGGAGACGGACAGAAAGGGCGCTGTGTGGATCTGGGTAAGTCCACTGACCCACGGCAGACGGGAAGGCAGGGTGCAGTGCGGATCTGACTGTGTCCCCTCACCCACGGCAGACGGTCAGGCAGGGCGCAGTGCGGATCAGGCTGTGTCCACTCACCCACGGGAGAAGGGTAGGCAAGGCGGAGTGTGGTTCTGGCTGTGTCCACTCACCCACGGGAGACGGGCCGAGAGGGTGCTGTGTGGATCTGGCTATGTCCACTGACCCACGGAAGTCGGGCAGACAGGGCGCAGTGTGGATCTGGCGGTGTCCAATCACCCACGCCAGACGGGCAAGCAGGGCGCAGTGCGGTTCTAGCTGTGTCGATTCACCCACGGGAGACGGTCAGACAGGGCGCAGTGCAGATCTGGCTGTGTCCACTCACTCACGGGAGACGGGCAGGCAAGGCGCAGTGCGGATCTGGCTGTGTCCACTCACCCACGGGAGATGGCCAGGCAGGGCGCAGTGCGGATCTGGCTGTGTCCACTCACCCACGGCAGACGGGCAGGCAGGGCGCAGTGCGGATCTGGCTGTGTCCACTCTCCCACGGGAGACGGGCAGGCAAGGCGCACTGTGGATCTAGCTGTGTCCACTTACCCACGGGAGACTGGCAGAGAGGGTGCTGTGTGGATCTGGCTATGTCCACTGACCCACGGCAGACGGGCAGGCAGGGTGCAGTACGGATCTGGCTGTGTCCACTCACCCACGGCAGGCGGTGAGGCAGGGCGCAGTGCGGATCTGGCTGTGTCCACTCACCCACTGCAGGCGGTGAGGCAGGGCGCAGTGCGGATCTGGCTGTGTCCACTCACCCACGGCAGACGGGCAGGCAGGGCGCAGTGCGGATCCGGCTGTGTCCACTCACCCACGGGAGATGGGCAGAGACGGTGCTGTGTGGATCTGGCTATGTCCACTGACACATGGCAGACGGGCAGGCAGGGTGCAGTACGGATCTGGCTGTGTCCACTCACCCACGGCAGGCGGTCAGGCAGGGTGCAGTGCGGATCTGGCTGTGTCCACTCACCCATGGGAGACGGGCAGGCATGGCGCAGTGTGGATCTGGCTGTGTACACTCACCCACGGGAGACGGGCAGGCAGGGCGCAGTGCGGATCTGGCTGTGTCCACTCACACACGGGAGACGGGCAGGCAGGGCGCAGTGCGGATCCGGCTGTGTCCACTCACCCACGGGAGATGGGCAGAGACGGTGCTGTGTGGATCTGGCTGTGTCCACTGACCCACGGCAGGCGGTCAGGCATGGCGTAGTGCGGATCTGGCTGTGTCCACTCACCCACGGCAGACGGGAAGGCAGGGCGCAGTGCGGATCTGGCTGTGTCCACTCACCCACGGCAGGCGGTCAGGCAGGGCGCAGTGCGGATATGGCTGTGTCCACTCACCCACGGCAGACGGTCAGGCAGTGCGCAGTGCGGATCTGGCTGTGTCCACTCACCCACGGGAGACGGGCAGGCAGGGCGCAGTGCGGATCTGGCTGTGTCCACTCACCCACGGTAGACGGCTTGTCAAGGCGCAGTGCGGATCTGGCTGTGTCCACTCTCCCACGGGAGACGGGCAGGCAGGGCGCAGTGCGGATCTTGCTGTGTCCACTCACCCACGGAAGATGGGTAGGCAGGGCGCAGTGCGGATCTGGCTGTGTCGACTCACCCACGGGACACGGGCAGGCAAGGCGCAGTGTGGATCTGGCAGTGTCCACTCACCCACGGAAGACGGGCAGAGAGGGTGCTGTGTGGATCTGGCTATGTCCACTGACCCACGGAAGACGGGCAGACAGGGCGCAGTACGGATCTGGCTGTGTCCACTCACCCACGGGATATGGGTAGGCAAAGCGCAGTGTGGATCTGGCTGTGTTCACTCCCCCACGGGAGACGGGCATAGAGGGTGCCGTGTGGATCTGGCTATGTCCACTGACCCACCGCAGACGGGCAGGATGGGCGCAGTACGGATCTGGCTGTGTCCCCTCACCCACGGCAGACGGTCAGGCAGGGCGCAGTGCGGATCTGGCTGTGTCCACTCACCCACGGGAGACCAGTAGGCAAGGCGCACTGTGGATCTGGCTGTGTCCACTCTCCCACGGGAGACGGGAAGAGAGGGTGCTGTGTGGATCTGGCTATGTCCACTGACCCATGGCAGACGGGTATGCAGGGCGGTGTGCGGATCTGGCTGTGTCCCCTCAGCCACGGCATACGGTCAGGCAGGGCGCAGTGCGGAATTGGCTGTGTCCACTCACCCACAGGAGACGGGTAGGCAAGGCGCAGTGTTGATCTGGCTGTGTCCACTCACCCACGGGAGAAGGGCAGAGAGGGTGCTGTGTGGATTGGGCTATGTCCACTGATCCACGGCAGACGGGCAGGCAGGGCGCAGTGCGGATCTCGCTGTGTCCACTCACCCATGGCAGACGGTCAGGCAGGGCGCAGTGCGGAATTGGCTGTGTCCACTCACCCACAGGAGACGGGTAGGCAAGGCGCAGTGCGGATCTGGCTGTGTCCACTCACCCACGGGAGACGGGCAGGCAAGGCGCAGTGCGGATCTGGCTGTGTCCACTCACCCACGGGAGACGGGTAGGGATGGCGCAGTGTGGATCTGGCAGTGTCCACTCACCCACGGGAGACGGGCAGAGAGTGTGCTGTGTGGATCTGGCTATGTCCACTGACCCACGGCAGACGGGAATGCAGGGCAGAGTGCGAATCTTGCTGTGTCCACTCACCCACGGCAGACGGGCAGGCAGCGCGCAGTGCGGATCTGGCTGTGTCCACTCACCCACGGGAGACGGGCATACAACGCGCAGTGCGGATCTGGCTGTGTCCACTCACCCACGGGAGACGGGTAGGGAAGGCGCAGTGTGGATCTGGCTGTTTCCACTCACCCACGGGATACGGGCAGAGAGTGTGCTGTGTGGATCTTGCTATGTCCACTGATCCACGGCAGACGGGCAGGCAGGGCGCAGGGCGAATCTGGCTGTGTCCACTTCCCACGTCAGACGGGCAGGCAGCGCGCAGTTCGGATCTGGCTGTGTCCACTCACCCAAGGGAGACGGGCAGGCAAGGCGCAGTGTGGATCTGACTGTGTCCACTCACCCACGAGAGACCGGCAGAGAGGGTGCTGTGTGGATCTGGCTATGTCCACTGACCCACGGCAGACGGGCAGGCAGGGCGCAGTGCGGATCTGGCTGTGGCCACTCACCCACGGCAGACGGGCAGGCAGGGCGCAGTGCGGATCTGGCGGTGTCCACTCACCCACGGGAGACGGGCAGGCAGGGCCCAGTGCGGATCTGGCTGTGTTCACTCACCCACGGGAGACGGGCAGGCAGGGAGCAGTGCGGATCTGGCTGTGTCCACTCACCCACGGGAGACGGGCAGGCAGGGTGCAGTGCAAATCTGGCTGTGTCTACTCACCCACCGCAGACGGGCAGGCAGCACGCAGTGCGGATCTGGCTGTGTCCACTCACCCACGGGAGACGGGCAGGCAGGGCGCAGTGCGGATCTTGCTGTGTCCACTCACCCACGGAAGACGGGCAGGCAGGGCGCAGTGCGGATCTGGCTGTGTCCACTCACCCATGGGAGACGGTCAGGCAAGGCGCAGTGTGGATGTGGCTGTGTCCAATCACCCACGGGAGACGGGCAGAGAGGGTGCTGTGTGGATCTGGCTATGTCCACTGACCCACGGAAGACGGGCA
The DNA here is from genome assembly GCF_040939455.1 of Microcebus murinus. Lineage (NCBI taxonomy): Eukaryota > Metazoa > Chordata > Mammalia > Primates > Cheirogaleidae > Microcebus > Microcebus murinus. Next base: position 28,963,414 of record NC_134125.1, on the reverse strand, counting down.
GACAGGGCGCAGTGCGGATCTGGCGGTTTCCAATCACCCACGCCAGACGGGCAGGCAGGGCGCAGTGCGGATCTAGCTGTGTCGATTCACCCACGGGAGACGGGCATGCAAGGCACAGTGCGGATCTGGCTGTGTCCACTCACCCACGGGAGACGGGCAGGCAAGGCGCAGTGCGGATCTGGCTATGTCCACTCACCCACGGGAGACGGCCAGGCAGGGCGCAGTGCGGATCTGGATGTGTCCATTCACCCACGGCAGACGGGCAGGCAGGGTGCAGTGCGGATCTGGCTGTGTCCACTCTCCCACGGGAGACGGGCAGGCAAGGCGCAGTGTGGATCTAGCTGTGTCCACTCACCCACGGGAGACTGGCAGAGAGGGTGCTGTGTGGATCTGGCTATGTCCTTTGACCCACCGCAGACGGGCAGGCAGGGCGCAGTTTGGATCTGGCTGTGTCCACTCAAACACGGAGACGGGCAGAGAGGGTGCTGTGTGGATCTGGCTATGTGCACTGACCAACGGCAGACGGGCAGGCAGGGCGAATTGCGGATCTGGCTGTGTCCAATCACCCAGGGCAGACGGGCAGACAGGGCGCTGTGCGGATCTGGCTGTGTCCACTCACCCACGGCAGATGATGAGGCAGGGTGCAGTGTGGATCTGGCTGTGTCCACTCACCCACGGGAGACGGGTGGGCAAGGCGCAGTGTGGATCTGGCTGTGTCCACTCACCCACGGGACAAGGGCAGAGAGGGTGCTGTGTGGATCTGGCTATGTCCACTGACCCACGGCAGACGGGCAGGCAGGGCGCAGTGCGGATCTGGCTGTGTCCCCTCACGCATGGCAGACGGTCAGGAAGGGCGCAGTACGGATCTGGCTGTGTCCAATCACCCACGGGAGACGGGCAGGCAGGGCGCAGTGCGGATCTGGCTGTGTCCAGTCACCCACGGGAGACGGGCAGGCAAGGAACAGTGTGGATCTGGCTGTGTCCACTCACCCACGGGAGACGGGCAGAGAGGGTGCGCTTTGGATATGGCTATGTCCACTGACCCACGGCAGACGGGCAGGCAGGGCGCAGTGCGGATCTGGCTGTGTGCACTCACCCACGGCTGACGGGCAGGCAGGACGCAGTGCGGATCTTGCTGTGTCCACTCACCCACGGCAGACGGGCCGGCAGGGCGCAGTGCGGATCTGGCTGTGTCCACTCACCCACGGGAGACGGGCAGGCAAAGCGCAGTGTGGATCTGGCTGTGTCTACTCACCCACCTGAGACGGGCAGAGAGGTTGCTGTGTGGATCTGGCTATGTCCACTGACCCACGGAAGACGGGCAGGCAGGGCGTAGTGCGGATCTGGCTGTGTCCACTCAGCCACGAAAGACGATCAGGCAGGGCGCAGTGCGGATCTGGCTGTGTCCACTCACCCTCGGGAGACGGGCAGGCAAGGAACAGTGCGGATCTGGCTGTGTCCACTCACCCACGGGAGCGGACAGGCAAGGCGCAGTGCGGATCTGGCTTTGTCCACTAACCCACGGGAGACGGGCAGGCAAAGCGCAGTGTGGTTCTGGCTGTGTCTACTCACCCACCTGAGACGGGCAGAGAGGTTGCTGTGTGGATCTGGCTATGTCCACTGACCCACGGAAGACGGGCAGGCAGGGCGTAGTGCGTATCCGGCTGTGTCCACTCAGCCACGAAAGACGATCAGGCAGGGCGCAGTGCGGTCTGGCTGTGTCCACTCACCCACGGGAGACGGGCAGGCAAGGAACAGTGCGGATCTGGCTGTGTCCACTCACCCACGGGAGACGGGCCGAGAGGGTGCTGTGTGGATTTGGCTGTGTCCACTCACCCACGGGATACGGGCAGAGAGTGTGCTGTGTGGATCTTGCTATGTCCACTGACCCACGGCAGACGGGCAGGCAGGGCGCAGGGCGAATCTGGCTGTGTCCACTTCCCACGTCAGACGGGCAGGCAGCGCGCAGTTCGGATCTGGCTGTGTCCACTCACCCAAGGGAGACGGGCAGGCAAGGCGCAGTGTGGATCTGACTGTGTCCACTCACCCACGGGAGACCGGCAGAGAGGGTGCTGTGTGGATCTGGCTATGTCCACTGACCCACGGCAGACGGGCAGGCAGGGCGCAGTGCGGATCTGGCTGTGGCCACTCAACCACGGCAGACGGGCAGGCAGGGCGCAATGCGAATCTGGCTGTGTCCACTCACCCACGGGAGACGGGCAGGCAGGGCCCAGTGCGGATCTGGCTGTGTTCACTCACCCACGGGAGACGGGCAGGCAGGGAGCAGTGCGGATCTGGCTGTGTCCACTCACCAACGGGAGACGGGCAGGCAGGGTGCAGTGCAAATCTGGCTGTGTCTACTCACCCACCGCAGACGGGCAGGCAGCGCGCAGTGCGGATCTGGCTGTGTCCACTCACCCACGGCAGACGGGCAGGCAGGGTGCAGTGCGGATCTTGCTGTGTCCACTCACCCACGGAAGACAAGCAGGCAGGGCGCAGTGCGGATCTGGCTGTGTCCACTCACCCACGTGAGACGGTCAGGCAAGGCGCAGTGTGGATCTGGCTGTGTCCACTCACACACGGAGACGGGCAGAGAGGGTGCTGTGTGGATCTGGCTATGTGCACTGACCCACGGCAGACGGGCAGGCAGGGCGCAGTGCGGATCTGGCTATGTCCACTCACCCAAGGGAGACGGGCAGGCAAGGCGCAGTTTGGATCTGGCCCTGTCCACTCACCCACGGGAGACGGACAGAAAGGGCGCTGTGTGGATCTGGGTAAGTCCACTGACCCACGGCAGACGGGAAGGCAGGGTGCAGTGCGGATCTGACTGTGTCCCCTCACCCACGGCAGACGGTCAGGCAGGGCGCAGTGCGGATCAGGCTGTGTCCACTCACCCACGGGAGAAGGGTAGGCAAGGCGGAGTGTGGTTCTGGCTGTGTCCACTCACCCACGGGAGACGGGCCGAGAGGGTGCTGTGTGGATCTGGCTATGTCCACTGACCCACGGAAGTCGGGCAGACAGGGCGCAGTGTGGATCTGGCGGTGTCCAATCACCCACGCCAGACGGGCAAGCAGGGCGCAGTGCGGTTCTAGCTGTGTCGATTCACCCACGGGAGACGGTCAGACAGGGCGCAGTGCAGATCTGGCTGTGTCCACTCACTCACGGGAGACGGGCAGGCAAGGCGCAGTGCGGATCTGGCTGTGTCCACTCACCCACGGGAGATGGCCAGGCAGGGCGCAGTGCGGATCTGGCTGTGTCCACTCACCCACGGCAGACGGGCAGGCAGGGCGCAGTGCGGATCTGGCTGTGTCCACTCTCCCACGGGAGACGGGCAGGCAAGGCGCACTGTGGATCTAGCTGTGTCCACTTACCCACGGGAGACTGGCAGAGAGGGTGCTGTGTGGATCTGGCTATGTCCACTGACCCACGGCAGACGGGCAGGCAGGGTGCAGTACGGATCTGGCTGTGTCCACTCACCCACGGCAGGCGGTGAGGCAGGGCGCAGTGCGGATCTGGCTGTGTCCACTCACCCACTGCAGGCGGTGAGGCAGGGCGCAGTGCGGATCTGGCTGTGTCCACTCACCCACGGCAGACGGGCAGGCAGGGCGCAGTGCAGATCTGGCTGTGTCCACTCACCCATGGGAGACGGGCAGGCATGGCGCAGTGTGGATCTGGCTGTGTACACTCACCCACGGGAGACGGGCAGGCAGGGCGCAGTGCGGATCTGGCTGTGTCCACTCACACACGGGAGACGGGCAGGCAGGGCGCAGTGCGGATCCGGCTGTGTCCACTCACCCACGGGAGATGGGCAGAGACGGTGCTGTGTGGATCTGGCTGTGTCCACTGACCCACGGCAGGCGGTCAGGCATGGCGTAGTGCGGATCTGGCTGTGTCCACTCACCCACGGCAGACGGGAAGGCAGGGCGCAGTGCGGATCTGGCTGTGTCCACTCACCCACGGCAGGCGGTCAGGCAGGGCGCAGTGCGGATATGGCTGTGTCCACTCACCCACGGCAGACGGTCAGGCAGTGCGCAGTGCGGATCTGGCTGTGTCCACTCACCCACGGGAGACGGGCAGGCAGGGCGCAGTGCGGATCTGGCTGTGTCCACTCACCCACGGTAGACGGCTTGTCAAGGCGCAGTGCGGATCTGGCTGTGTCCACTCTCCCACGGGAGACGGGCAGGCAGGGCGCAGTGCGGATCTGGCTGTGGCCACTCACCCACGGCAGACGGGAAGGCAGGGCGCAGTGCGGATCTGTCTGTGTCCACTCACCCACGGGAGACGGGTAGGGAAGGCGCAGTGTGGATCTGGCTGTGTCCACTCACCCACGGGAGACGGGCAGAGAGTGTGCTGTGTGGATCTGGCTATGTCCACTGACCCACGGCAGACGGGCAGGCAGGGCGCAGGGCGAATCTGGCTGTGTCCACTCACCCACGGCAGACGGGCAGGCAGCGCGCAGTTCGGATATGGCTGTGTCCACTCACCCAAGGGAGACGGGCAGGCAGGGCGCAGTGTGGATCTGGCTGTGTCCACTCACCCACGGGAGACCGGCAGAGAGGGTGCTGTGTGGATCTGGCTATGTCCACTGACCCACGGCAGACGGGCAGGCAGGGCGCAGTGCGGATCTGGCTGTGGCCACTCACCCACGGCAGACGGGCAGGCAGGGCGCAGTGCAGATCTGGCTGTGTCCACTCACCCACGGGAGACGGGCTGGCCAGAAGCAGTGCAGATCTGGCTGTATCCACTGACCTACGGAAGACGGGCAGGCAAGGCGCAGTGTTGATCTGGTTGTGTCCACTCACCCACGGGAGCCGGGCAGAGAGGGTGCTGTGTGGATCTGGCTATGTCCACTGACCCACGGAGGATGGGCAGGCAGGGCGCAGTGCAGATATGGCTGTGTCCAATCACCCATGGCAGACCGGCAGGCAGGGCGCAGTGTGGATCTGGCTGTGAACACTCACCCACGGCAGTTGGTAAGGCAAGGCGCAGTGTGGATCTGGCTGTGTCCACTCACCCACGGTAGACGGCTAGTCAAGGCGCAGTGCGGATCTGGCTGTGTCCACTCACCCACGGGAGACGGGCAGGAAGGGCGCAGTGCGGATCTGACTGTGTCCACTCACCCACGGGATACGGGTAGGCAAGGCGCAGTGTGGATTTGGCTGTGTCCACTCACCCATGGGAGACGGGCAGAGAGGGTGCTGTGTGGATCTGGCTATGTCCACTGACCCACGGCAGACGGGGAGGCAGGACGCAGTGCGGATCTGGCTGTGTCCACTCACCCACGGGAGACGGGCATACAACGCGCAGTGCGGATCTGGCTGTGTCCACTCACCCACGGGAGACGGGTAGGGAAGGCGCAGTGTGGATCTGGCTGTTTCCACTCACCCACGGGATACGGGCAGAGAGTGTGCTGTGTGGATCTTGCTATGTCCACTGATCCACGGCAGACGGGCAGGCAGGGCGCAGGGCGAATCTGGCTGTGTCCACTTCCCACGTCAGACGGGCAGGCAGCGCGCAGTTCGGATCTGGCTGTGTCCACTCACCCAAGGGAGACGGGCAGGCAAGGCGCAGTGTGGATCTGACTGTGTCCACTCACCCACGAGAGACCGGCAGAGAGGGTGCTGTGTGGATCTGGCTATGTCCACTGACCCACGGCAGACGGGCAGGCAGGGCGCAGTGCGGATCTGGCTGTGGCCACTCACCCACGGCAGACGGGCAGGCAGGGCGCAGTGCGGATCTGGCGGTGTCCACTCACCCACGGGAGACGGGCAGGCAGGGCCCAGTGCGGATCTGGCTGTGTTCACTCACCCACGGGAGACGGGCAGGCAGGGAGCAGTGCGGATCTGGCTGTGTCCACTCACCCACGGGAGACGGGCAGGCAGGGTGCAGTGCAAATCTGGCTGTGTCTACTCACCCACCGCAGACGGGCAGGCAGCACGCAGTGCGGATCTGGCTGTGTCCACTCACCCACGGGAGACGGGCAGGCAGGGCGCAGTGCGGATCTTGCTGTGTCCACTCACCCACGGAAGACGGGCAGGCAGGGCGCAGTGCGGATCTGGCTGTGTCCACTCACCCATGGGAGACGGTCAGGCAAGGCGCAGTGTGGATGTGGCTGTGTCCAATCACCCACGGGAGACGGGCAGAGAGGGTGCTGTGTGGATCTGGCTATGTCCACTGACCCACGGAAGACGGGCAGACAGGGCGCAGTGCGGATCTGGCGGTTTCCAATCACCCACGCCAGACGGGCAGGCAGGGCGCAGTGCGGATCTAGCTGTGTCGATTCACCCACGGGAGACGGGCATGCAAGGCACAGTGCGGATCTGGCTGTGTCCACTCACCCACGGGAGACGGGCAGGCAAGGCGCAGTGCGGATCTGGCTATGTCCACTCACCCACGGGAGACGGCCAGGCAGGGCGCAGTGCGGATCTGGATGTGTCCATTCACCCACGGCAGACGGGCAGGCAGGGTGCAGTGCGGATCTGGCTGTGTCCACTCTCCCACGGGAGACGGGCAGGCAAGGCGCAGTGTGGATCTAGCTGTGTCCACTCACCCACGGGAGACTGGCAGAGAGGGTGCTGTGTGGATCTGGCTATGTCCTTTGACCCACCGCAGACGGGCAGGCAGGGCGCAGTTTGGATCTGGCTGTGTCCACTCAAACACGGAGACGGGCAGAGAGGGTGCTGTGTGGATCTGGCTATGTGCACTGACCAACGGCAGACGGGCAGGCAGGGCGAATTGCGGATCTGGCTGTGTCCAATCACCCAGGGCAGACGGGCAGACAGGGCGCTGTGCGGATCTGGCTGTGTCCACTCACCCACGGCAGATGATGAGGCAGGGTGCAGTGTGGATCTGGCTGTGTCCACTCACCCACGGGAGACGGGTGGGCAAGGCGCAGTGTGGATCTGGCTGTGTCCACTCACCCACGGGACAAGGGCAGAGAGGGTGCTGTGTGGATCTGGCTATGTCCACTGACCCACGGCAGACGGGCAGGCAGGGCGCAGTGCGGATCTGGCTGTGTCCCCTCACGCATGGCAGACGGTCAGGAAGGGCGCAGTACGGATCTGGCTGTGTCCAATCACCCACGGGAGACGGGCAGGCAGGGCGCAGTGCGGATCTGGCTGTGTCCAGTCACCCACGGGAGACGGGCAGGCAAGGAACAGTGTGGATCTGGCTGTGTCCACTCACCCACGGGAGACGGGCAGAGAGGGTGCGCTTTGGATATGGCTATGTCCACTGACCCACGGCAGACGGGCAGGCAGGGCGCAGTGCGGATCTGGCTGTGTGCACTCACCCACGGCTGACGGGCAGGCAGGACGCAGTGCGGATCTTGCTGTGTCCACTCACCCACGGCAGACGGGCCGGCAGGGCGCAGTGCGGATCTGGCTGTGTCCACTCACCCACGGGAGACGGGCAGGCAAAGCGCAGTGTGGATCTGGCTGTGTCTACTCACCCACCTGAGACGGGCAGAGAGGTTGCTGTGTGGATCTGGCTATGTCCACTGACCCACGGAAGACGGGCAGGCAGGGCGTAGTGCGGATCTGGCTGTGTCCACTCAGCCACGAAAGACGATCAGGCAGGGCGCAGTGCGGATCTGGCTGTGTCCACTCACCCTCGGGAGACGGGCAGGCAAGGAACAGTGCGGATCTGGCTGTGTCCACTCACCCACGGGAGCGGACAGGCAAGGCGCAGTGCGGATCTGGCTTTGTCCACTAACCCACGGGAGACGGGCAGGCAAAGCGCAGTGTGGTTCTGGCTGTGTCTACTCACCCACCTGAGACGGGCAGAGAGGTTGCTGTGTGGATCTGGCTATGTCCACTGACCCACGGAAGACGGGCAGGCAGGGCGTAGTGCGTATCCGGCTGTGTCCACTCAGCCACGAAAGACGATCAGGCAGGGCGCAGTGCGGTCTGGCTGTGTCCACTCACCCACGGGAGACGGGCAGGCAAGGAACAGTGCGGATCTGGCTGTGTCCACTCACCCACGGGAGACGGGCCGAGAGGGTGCTGTGTGGATTTGGCTGTGTCCACTCACCCACGGGATACGGGCAGAGAGTGTGCTGTGTGGATCTTGCTATGTCCACTGACCCACGGCAGACGGGCAGGCAGGGCGCAGGGCGAATCTGGCTGTGTCCACTTCCCACGTCAGACGGGCAGGCAGCGCGCAGTTCGGATCTGGCTGTGTCCACTCACCCAAGGGAGACGGGCAGGCAAGGCGCAGTGTGGATCTGACTGTGTCCACTCACCCACGGGAGACCGGCAGAGAGGGTGCTGTGTGGATCTGGCTATGTCCACTGACCCACGGCAGACGGGCAGGCAGGGCGCAGTGCGGATCTGGCTGTGGCCACTCAACCACGGCAGACGGGCAGGCAGGGCGCAATGCGAATCTGGCTGTGTCCACTCACCCACGGGAGACGGGCAGGCAGGGCCCAGTGCGGATCTGGCTGTGTTCACTCACCCACGGGAGACGGGCAGGCAGGGAGCAGTGCGGATCTGGCTGTGTCCACTCACCAACGGGAGACGGGCAGGCAGGGTGCAGTGCAAATCTGGCTGTGTCTACTCACCCACCGCAGACGGGCAGGCAGCGCGCAGTGCGGATCTGGCTGTGTCCACTCACCCACGGCAGACGGGCAGGCAGGGTGCAGTGCGGATCTTGCTGTGTCCACTCACCCACGGAAGACAAGCAGGCAGGGCGCAGTGCGGATCTGGCTGTGTCCACTCACCCACGTGAGACGGTCAGGCAAGGCGCAGTGTGGATCTGGCTGTGTCCACTCACACACGGAGACGGGCAGAGAGGGTGCTGTGTGGATCTGGCTATGTGCACTGACCCACGGCAGACGGGCAGGCAGGGCGCAGTGCGGATCTGGCTATGTCCACTCACCCAAGGGAGACGGGCAGGCAAGGCGCAGTTTGGATCTGGCCCTGTCCACTCACCCACGGGAGACGGACAGAAAGGGCGCTGTGTGGATCTGGGTAAGTCCACTGACCCACGGCAGACGGGAAGGCAGGGTGCAGTGCGGATCTGACTGTGTCCCCTCACCCACGGCAGACGGTCAGGCAGGGCGCAGTGCGGATCAGGCTGTGTCCACTCACCCACGGGAGAAGGGTAGGCAAGGCGGAGTGTGGTTCTGGCTGTGTCCACTCACCCACGGGAGACGGGCCGAGAGGGTGCTGTGTGGATCTGGCTATGTCCACTGACCCACGGAAGTCGGGCAGACAGGGCGCAGTGTGGATCTGGCGGTGTCCAATCACCCACGCCAGACGGGCAAGCAGGGCGCAGTGCGGTTCTAGCTGTGTCGATTCACCCACGGGAGACGGTCAGACAGGGCGCAGTGCAGATCTGGCTGTGTCCACTCACTCACGGGAGACGGGCAGGCAAGGCGCAGTGCGGATCTGGCTGTGTCCACTCACCCACGGGAGATGGCCAGGCAGGGCGCAGTGCGGATCTGGCTGTGTCCACTCACCCACGGCAGACGGGCAGGCAGGGCGCAGTGCGGATCTGGCTGTGTCCACTCTCCCACGGGAGACGGGCAGGCAAGGCGCACTGTGGATCTAGCTGTGTCCACTTACCCACGGGAGACTGGCAGAGAGGGTGCTGTGTGGATCTGGCTATGTCCACTGACCCACGGCAGACGGGCAGGCAGGGTGCAGTACGGATCTGGCTGTGTCCACTCACCCACGGCAGGCGGTGAGGCAGGGCGCAGTGCGGATCTGGCTGTGTCCACTCACCCACTGCAGGCGGTGAGGCAGGGCGCAGTGCGGATCTGGCTGTGTCCACTCACCCACGGCAGACGGGCAGGCAGGGCGCAGTGCAGATCTGGCTGTGTCCACTCACCCATGGGAGACGGGCAGGCATGGCGCAGTGTGGATCTGGCTGTGTACACTCACCCACGGGAGACGGGCAGGCAGGGCGCAGTGCGGATCTGGCTGTGTCCACTCACACACGGGAGACGGGCAGGCAGGGCGCAGTGCGGATCCGGCTGTGTCCACTCACCCACGGGAGATGGGCAGAGACGGTGCTGTGTGGATCTGGCTGTGTCCACTGACCCACGGCAGGCGGTCAGGCATGGCGTAGTGCGGATCTGGCTGTGTCCACTCACCCACGGCAGACGGGAAGGCAGGGCGCAGTGCGGATCTGGCTGTGTCCACTCACCCACGGCAGGCGGTCAGGCAGGGCGCAGTGCGGATATGGCTGTGTCCACTCACCCACGGCAGACGGTCAGGCAGTGCGCAGTGCGGATCTGGCTGTGTCCACTCACCCACGGGAGACGGGCAGGCAGGGCGCAGTGCGGATCTGGCTGTGTCCACTCACCCACGGTAGACGGCTTGTCAAGGCGCAGTGCGGATCTGGCTGTGTCCACTCTCCCACGGGAGACGGGCAGGCAGGGCGCAGTGCGGATCTGGCTGTGGCCACTCACCCACGGCAGACGGGAAGGCAGGGCGCAGTGCGGATCTGTCTGTGTCCACTCACCCACGGGAGACGGGTAGGGAAGGCGCAGTGTGGATCTGGCTGTGTCCACTCACCCACGGGAGACGGGCAGAGAGTGTGCTGTGTGGATCTGGCTATGTCCACTGACCCACGGCAGACGGGCAGGCAGGGCGCAGGGCGAATCTGGCTGTGTCCACTCACCCACGGCAGACGGGCAGGCAGCGCGCAGTTCGGATATGGCTGTGTCCACTCACCCAAGGGAGACGGGCAGGCAGGGCGCAGTGTGGATCTGGCTGTGTCCACTCACCCACGGGAGACCGGCAGAGAGGGTGCTGTGTGGATCTGGCTATGTCCACTGACCCACGGCAGACGGGCAGGCAGGGCGCAGTGCGGATCTGGCTGTGGCCACTCACCCACGGCAGACGGGCAGGCAGGGCGCAGTGCAGATCTGGCTGTGTCCACTCACCCACGGGAGACGGGCTGGCCAGAAGCAGTGCAGATCTGGCTGTATCCACTGACCTACGGAAGACGGGCAGGCAAGGCGCAGTGTTGATCTGGTTGTGTCCACTCACCCACGGGAGCCGGGCAGAGAGGGTGCTGTGTGGATCTGGCTATGTCCACTGACCCACGGAGGATGGGCAGGCAGGGCGCAGTGCAGATATGGCTGTGTCCAATCACCCATGGCAGACCGGCAGGCAGGGCGCAGTGTGGATCTGGCTGTGAACACTCACCCACGGCAGTTGGTAAGGCAAGGCGCAGTGTGGATCTGGCTGTGTCCACTCACCCACGGTAGACGGCTAGTCAAGGCGCAGTGCGGATCTGGCTGTGTCCACTCACCCACGGGAGACGGGCAGGAAGGGCGCAGTGCGGATCTGACTGTGTCCACTCACCCACGGGATACGGGTAGGCAAGGCGCAGTGTGGATTTGGCTGTGTCCACTCACCCATGGGAGACGGGCAGAGAGGGTGCTGTGTGGATCTGGCTATGTCCACTGACCCACGGCAGACGGGGAGGCAGGACGCAGTGCGGATCTGGCTGTGTCCACTCACCCAAGGCAGACGGTCAGGCAGGGCGCAGTGCGGATCTCGCTGTGTCCACTCACCCACAGGAGACGGGCAGGCAGGGCACAGTGCGGATCTGGCTGTGTCCACTCACCCACGGGTGACGGGCAGGCAAGGCGCAGTTTGGATCTGGCTTTGTCCACTCACACACGGAGACGGGCAGAGAGGGTGCTGTGTGGATCTGGCTATGTGCACTGACCCACGGCAGACGGGCAGGCAGGGCGAATTGCGGATCTGGCTGTGTCCAATCACCCAGGGCAGACGGGCAGACAGGGCGCTGTGCGGATCTGGCTGTGTCCACTCACCCACGGCAGATGGTGAGGCAGGGTGCAGTGTGGATCTGGCTGTGTCCACTCACCCACGGGAGACGGGTGGGCAAGGCGCAGTGTGGATCTGGCTGTGTCCACTCACCCACGGGACAAGGGCAGAGAGGGTGCTGTGTGGATCTGGCTATGTCCACTGACCCACCGCAGACGGGCATGCAGGGCGCAGTCGGATCTGTCTGTGTCCCCTCACCCATGGCAGACGGTCAGGAAGGGCGCAGTACGGATCTGGCTGTGTCCAATCACCCACGGGAGACGGGCAGGCAGGGCGCAGTGCGGATCTGGCTGTGTCCAGTCACCCACGGGAGACGGGCAGGCAAGGAACAGTGTGGATCTGGCTGTGTCCACTCACCCACGGGAGACGGGCAGAGAGGGTGCGCTTTGGATCTGGCTATGTCCACTGACCCACGGCAGACGGGCAGGCAGGGCGCAGTGCGGATCTGGCTGTGTCCACTCACCCACGGCTGACGGGCAGGCAGGACGCAGTGCGGATCTGGCTGTGTCCACTCACCCACGGCCGACGGGCCGGCAGGGCGCAGTGCGGATCTGGCTGTGTCCACTCACCCACGGGAGACAGGCAGGCAAAGCGCAGTGTGGATCTGGCTGTGTCTACTCACCCACCTGAGACGGGCAGAGAGGTTGCTGTGTGGATCTGGCTATGTCCACTGACCCACGGAAGACGGGCAGGCAGGGCGTAGTGCGGATCTGGCTGTGTCCACTCAGCCACGAAGGACGATCAGGCAGGGCGCAGTGCGGATCTGGCTGTGTCCACTCACCCTCGGGAGACGGGCAGGCAAGGAACAGTGCGGATCTGGCTGTGTCCACTCACCCACGGGAGACGGGCAGAGAGGGTGCGCTTTGGATCTGGCTATGTCCACTGACCCACGGCAGACGGGCAGGCAGGGCGCAGTGCGGATCTGGCTGTGTCCACTCACCCACGGCCGACGGGCAGGCAGGGCGCAGTGTGGATCTGGCTGTGTCCACTCACCCACGGCAGACGGGCAAGCAGGGCGCAGTGCGGATCTGTCTGTGTCCACTCACCCAAGGCAGACGGTCAGGCAGGGCGCAGTGCGGATCTGGCTGTGTCCACTCAGCCAAGGGAGACGGGCAGGCAAAGCGCAGTGTGGATCTGGCTGTGTCCACTCACCCATGGGAGACTGGCATTCAGGGTGCTGTGTGGATCTGGCTATGTCCACTGACCCACGGCACACGGGCAGGCAGGGCGCAGTGCGGATCTGGCTGTGTCCACTCACCCACGAAAGACGATCAGGCAGGGCGCAGTGCGGATCTGGCTGTGTCCACTCACCCACGGGAGATGGGCAGGCAGGGCGCAGTGCAGATCTGGCTGTGTCCACTCACCCACGGGAGACGGGCAGGCAGGGCTCAGTGCGGATCTGGCTGTGTCCACTCACCCACGGGAGACGGGCAGGCAAGGCGCAGTGTGGATCTGGCTGTGTCCACTCACCCACGGAAGACGGGCAGAGAGGGTGCTGTGTGGATCTGGCTATGTCCACTGACCCACGGCAGACGGGCAGGCAGGGCGCAGTGCGTATCTCGCTGTGTCCACTCACCCACGGCAGACGGTCAGGCAGGGCGCAGTGCGGATCTGGTTGTGTCCACTCACCCACAGGAGTGGGCAGGCAGGGCGCAGTGCGGATCTGGCTCTGTCCACTCATCCACGGGAGACGGGCAGGCAGGGCGCAGTGCGGATCTGGCTGTGTCCACTCACCCACGAAAGACGATCAGGCAGGGCGCAGTGCGGATCTGGCTGTGTCCACTCACCCACGGGAGATGGGCAGGCAGGGCGCAGTGCAGATCTGGCTGTGTCCACTCACCCACGGGAGACGGGCAGGCAGGGCTCAGTGCGGATCTGGCTGTGTCCACTCACCCACGGGAGACGGGCAGGCAAGGCGCAGTGTGGATCTGGCTGTGTCCACTCACCCACGGAAGACGGGCAGAGAGGGTGCTGTGTGGATCTGGCTATGTCCACTGACCCACGGCAGACGGGCAGGCAGGGCGCAGTGCGTATCTCGCTGTGTCCACTCACCCACGGCAGACGGTCAGGCAGGGCGCAGTGCGGATCTGGTTGTGTCCACTCACCCACAGGAGTGGGCAGGCAGGGCGCAGTGCGGATCTGGCTCTGTCCACTCATCCACGGGAGACGGGCACGCAGGGCGCAGTGCGGATCTGGCTGTGTCCACTCACCCACGGGAGACGGGCAGGCAGGGCGCAGTGCGGATCTGGCTGTGTCCACTCACCCACGGCAGACGGGCAGGCAGGGCGCAGTGCGGATCTGGCTGTGTCCACTCACCCACGGGAGACGGGCAGGCAAGGCGCAGTGTGGATCCTGCTGTGTCCACTCACCCACGGAGACGGGCAGAAAGGGCGCTGTGTGAATCTGGGTATGTCCACTGACCCACGGGAGACGGGCAGGCAGGGCGCAGTGCGGATCTGGCTGTGTCCCCTCACCCACGGCTGACGGTCAGACAGGGCGCAGTGCGGATCTGGCTGTGTCCACTCACCCTCGGGAGAAGGGCAGGCAAAGCGCAGTGTGGATCTGGCTGTGTCCACTCACTCACGGGAGACGGGCAGAGAGGGTGCTGTGTGGATCTGGCTATGTACACTGACCCACGGCAGGCGGGCAGGCAGGGCGGTGTGCAGATCTGGCTGTGTCCACTCACCCACGGCAGACGGTAAGGCAGGGCGCAGTGCGGATTTGGCTGTGTTCACTCACCCACGGGAGACGGGCAGGCAAGGCGCAGTGCGGATCTGGCTGTGTCCACTCACCCACGGGAGACGGGCAGGAAATGCGCAGTGCGGATCTGGCTGTGTCCACTCACCCACGGCAAACGGGCAGGCAGGGCGCAGTGCGGATCTGGCTGTGTCCACTCACCCAAGGGAGACTGGCAGGCAAGGCGCAGTGTGGATCTGGCCCTGTCCACTCACCCACGGGAGACGGACAGAAAGGGCGCTGTGTGGATCTGGGTAAGTCCACTGACCCACGGCAGACGGGAAGGCAGGGTGCAGTGCGGATCTGACTGTGTCCCCTCACCCACGGCAGACGGTCAGGCAGGGCGCAGTGCGGATCAGGCTGTGTCCACTCACCCACGGGAGAAGGGTAGGCAAGGCGGAGTGTGGTTCTGGCTGTGTCCACTCACCCACGGGAGACGGGCCGAGAGGGTGCTGTGTGGATCTGGCTATGTCCACTGACCCACGGAAGTCGGGCAGACAGGGCGCAGTGCGGATCTGGCGGTGTCCAATCACCCACGCCAGACGGGCAGGCAGGGCGCAGTGCGGATCTAGCTGTGTCGATTCACCCACGGGAGACGGTCAGACAGGGCGCAGTGCAGATCTGGCTGTGTCCACTCACTCACGGGAGACGGGCAGGCAAGGCGCAGTGCGGATCTGGCTGTGTCCACTCACCCACGGGAGATGGCCAGTCAGGGCGCAGTGCGGATCTGGCTGTGTCCAATCACCCACGGCAGACTGGCAGGCAGGGCGCAGTGCGGATCTGGCTGTGTCCACTCTCCCACGGGAGACGGGCAGGCAAGGCGCACTGTGGATCTAGCTGTGTCCACTTACCCACGGGAGACTGGCAGAGAGGGTGCTGTGTGGATCTGGCTATGTCCACTTACCCACGGCAGATGGGCAGGCGGGGCGCAGTGCGGATCTGGCTGTGTCCATTCAACCACGGCAGACCGGCAGGCAGGGCGCAGTGTGGATCTGGCTGTGTCCACTCACCCACGGCAGACGGGAAGGCAAGGCGCAGTGTGGATCTGGCTGTGTCCACTCACCCACGGTAGACGGCTTGTCAAGGCGCAGTGCGGATCTGGCTGTGTCCACTCACCCACGGGAGACGGGCAGGCAGGGCGCAGTGCGGATCTGGCTGTGGCCACTCACCCACGGCAGACGGGAAGGCAGGGCGCAGTGCGGATCTGTCTGTGTCCACTCACCCACGGGAGACGGGTAGGGAAGGCGCAGTGTGGATCTGGGTGTGTCCACTCACCCACGGGAGACGGGCAGAGAGTGTGCTGTGTGGATCTGGCTATGTCCACTGACCCACGGCAGACGGGCAGGCAGGGCGCAGGGCGAATCTGGCTGTGTCCACTCACCCACGGCAGACGAGCAGGCAGCGCGCAGTTCGGATATGGCTGTGTCCACTCACCCAAGGGAGACGGGCAGGCAGGGCGCAGTGTGGATCTGGCTGTGTCCACTCACCCACGGGAGACCGGCAGAGAGGGTGCTGTGTGGATCTGGCTATGTCCACTGACCCACGGCAGACGGGCAGGCAGGGCGCAGTGAGGATCTGGCTGTGGCCACTCACCCACGGCAGACGGGCAGGCAGGGCGCAGTGCGGATCTGGCTGTGTCCACTCACCCACGGGAGACGGGCAGGCAGGGCGCAGTGCGGATCTGGATGTGTTCACTCACCCACGGGAGACGGGCAGGCAGGGAGCAGTGCGGATCTGGCTGTGTCCACTCACCCACGGGAGACGGGCAGGCAGGGTGCAGTGCAAATCTGGCTGTGTCTACTCACCCACCGCAGACGGGCAGGCGGCGCGCAGTGCGGATCTGGCTGTGTCCACTCACCCACGGCAGACGGGCAGGCAGGGTGCAGTGCGGATCTTGCTGTGTCCACTCACCCACGGAAGATGGGTAGGCAGGGCGCAGTGCGGATCTGGCTGTGTCGACTCACCCACGGGACACGGGCAGGCAAGGCGCAGTGTGGATCTGGCAGTGTCCACTCACCCACGGAAGACGGGCAGAGAGGGTGCTGTGTGGATCTGGCTATGTCCACTGACCCACGGAAGACGGGCAGACAGGGCGCAGTACGGATCTGGCTGTGTCCACTCACCCACGGGATACGGGTAGGCAAAGCGCAGTGTGGACCTGGCTGTGTTCACTCCCCCACGGGAGACGGGCATAGAGGGTGCCGTGTGGATCTGGCTATGTCCACTGACCCATCGCAGACGGGCAGGATGGGCGCAGTACGGATCTGGCTGTGTCCCCTCACCCACGGCAGACGGTCAGGCAGGGCGCAGTGCGGATCTGGCTGTGTCCACTCACCCACGGGAGACCAGTAGGCAAGGCGCAGTGTGGATCTGGCTGTGTCCACTCTCCCACGGGAGACGGGAAGAGAGGGTGCTGTGTGGATCTGGCTATGTCCACTGACCCATGGCAGACGGGTATGCAGGGCGGTGTGCGGATCTGGCTGTGTCCCCTCAGCCACGGCATACGGTCAGGCAGGGCGCAGTGCGGAATTGGCTGTGTCCACTCACCCACAGGAGACGGGTAGGCAAGGCGCAGTGTTGATCTGGCTGTGTCCACTCACCCACGGGAGAAGGGCAGAGAGGGTGCTGTGTGGATTGGGCTATGTCCACTGATCCACGGCAGACGGGCAGGCAGGGCGCAGTGCGGATCTCGCTATGTCCACTCACCCACGGCAGACGGGCAGGCAGTGCACAGTGCAGATCTGGCTGTGTCCACTCACCCACGGGTGACAGGCAGCTAAGGCGCAGTGCGGATCTGGCTGTGTCCACTCACCCACGGGAGACGGGCAGGCAAGGCGCAGTGCGGATCTGGCTGTGTCCACTCACCCACGGGAGACGGGTAGGGAAGGCGCAGTGTGGATCTGGCTGTGTCCACTCACCCACGGGAGACGGGCAGAGAGTGTGCTGTGTGGATCTGGCTATGTCCACTGACCCACGGCAGACGGGCAGGCAGGGCAGAGTGCGAATCTGGCTGTGTCCACTCACCCACGGCAGACGGGCAGGCAGCGCGCAGTGCGGATCTGGCTGTGTCCACTCACCCACGGGAGACGGGCATGCAAGGCGCAGTGCGGATCTGGCTGTGTCCACTCACCCACGGGAGACGGGTAGGGAAGGCGCAGTGTGGATCTGGCTGTTTCCACTTACCCACGGGATACGGGCAGAGAGTGTGCTGTGTGGATCTTGCTATGTCCACTGACCCACGGCAGACGGGCAGGCAGGGCGCAGGGCGAATCTGGCTGTGTCCACTTCCCACGTCAGACGGGCAGGCAGCGCGCAGTTCGGATCTGGCTGTGTCCACTCACCCAAGGGAGACGGGCAGGCAAGGCGCAGTGTGGATCTGACTGTGTCCACTCACCCACGGGAGACCGGCAGAGAGGGTGCTGTGTGGATCTGGCTATGTCCACTGACCCACGGCAGACGGGCAGGCAGGGCGCAGTGCGGATCTGGCTGTGGCCACTCACCCACAGCAGACGGGCAGGCAGGGCGCAATGCGGATCTGGCTGTGTCCACTCACCCACGGGAGACGGGCAGGCAGGGCCCAGTGCGGATCTGGCTGTGTTCACTCACCCACGGGAGACGGGCAGGCAGGGAGCAGTGCGGATCTGGCTGTGTCCACTCACCCACGGGAGACGGGCAGGCAGGGTGCAGTGCAAATCTGGCTGTGTCTACTCACCCACCGCAGACGGGCAGGCAGCGCGCAGTGCGGATCTGGCTGTGTCCACTCACCCACGGCAGACGGGCAGGCAGGGTGCAGTGCGGATCTTGCTGTGTCCACTCACCCACGGAAGACAAGCAGGCAGGGCGCAGTGCGGATCTGGGTGTGTCCACTCACCCACGTGAGACGGTCAGGCAAGGCGCAGTGTGGATCTGGCTGTGTCCAATCACCCACGGGAGACGGGCAGAGAGGGTGCTGTGTGGATCTGGCTATGTCCACTGACCCACGGAAGACGGGCAGACAGGGCGCAGTGCGGATCTGGCGGTGTCCAATCACCCACGCCAGACGGGCAGGCAGGGCGCAGTGCGGATCTAGCTGTGTCGATTCACCCACGGGAGACGGGCATGCAAGGCGCAGTGCGGATCTGGCTGTGTCCACTCACCCACGGGAGACGGGCAGGCAAGGCGCAGTGCGGATCTGGCTATGTCCACTCACCCACGGGAGACGGCCAGGCAGGGCGCAGTGCGGATCTGGATGTGTCCACTCACCCACGGCAGACGGGCAGGCAGGGTGCAGTGCGGATCTGGCTGTGTCCACTCTCCCACGGGAGACGGGCAGGCAAGGCGCAGTGTGGATCTAGCTGTGTCCACTCACCCACGGGAGACTGGCAGAGAGGGTGCTGTGTGGATCTGGCTATGTCCTTTGACCCACCGCAGACGGGCAGGCAGGGCGCAGTGCGGATCTGGCTGTGTCCACTCACCCACAGCCGACGGTCAGGCAGGGCGCAGTGGGTATCTGGCTGTGTCCACTCACCCACGGGAGACGGGCAGTCAGGGCGCATTGCGGATCTGGCTGTGTCCACTCACCCACGGGAGACGGGCTGGCCGGAAGCAGTGTGGATTTGGCTGTGTCCACTCACCCACGGGAGACGGGCAGAGAGGGTGCTGTGTGGATCTGGCTATGTCCAGTGACCCACGGCAGACGGGCAGGCAGGACGCAGTGCGGATCTGGCTGTGTCCACTCACCCACGGCAGACGGTAAGGCAGGGCGCAATGCTGATCTCGCTGTGTCCACTCACCCACGGGAGACGGGCAGGCAGGGCACAGTGCGGATCTGGCTGTGTCCACTCACCCACGGGAGACGGGCAGGCAAGGCGCAGTTTGGATCTGGCTGTGTCCACTCACACACGGAGACGGGCAGAGAGGGTGCTGTGTGGATCTGGCTATGTGCACTGACCCATGGCAGACGGGCAGGCAGGGCGAATTGCGGATCTGGCTGTGTCCAATCACCCAGGGAAGACGGGCAGACAGGGCGCTGTGCGGATCTGGCTGTGTCCACTCACCCACGGCAGATGGTGAGGCAGGGCGCAGTGTGGATCTGGCTGTGTCCACTCACCCACGGGAGACAAGTGGGCAAGGCGCAGTGTGGATCTGGCTTGTCCACTCACCCACGGGACAAGGGCAGAGAGGGTGCTGTGTGGATCTGGCTATGTCCACTGACCCAAGGCAGACGGTTAGGCAGGGCGCAGTGCGGATCTGGCTGTGTCCCCTCACCCATGGCAGACGGTCAGGAAGGGCGCAGTACGGATCTGGCTGTGTCCAATCACCCACGGCAGACGGTCAGGCAGTGCGCAGTGCGGATCTCGCTGTGTCCACTCACCCACGGGAGACGGGCAGAGAGGGTGCTGTGTGGATCTGGCTATGTCCAATGACCCACGGTAGACAGCCTGGCAAGGCGCAGTGTGGATCTGGCTGTGTCCACTCACCCACGGGAGACGGGCAGAGAGGGTGATGTGTGGATCTGGCTATGTCCTCTCACCCACGGGAGACGGGCAGGCAAGGCAAAGTGCGGACCTGGCTGTGTCCACTCACCCACGGGAGAAGGTCAGGCAGGGCACAGTGCAGTTCTGGCTGTGTCAACTCACCCACGGGAGACGGGCAGGAAAGGCGCAGTGTGGATCTGGCTGTGTCCACTCACCCACGGGAGACGGACAGAGAGGGTGCTGTGTGGATCTGGCTATGTCCACTGACAGACGGCAGACGGGCAGGCAGGGCGCAGTGCGGATCTGGCTTTGTCCACTCACACACGGCAGACGGTCAGGCAGGGCGCAGTGCTGATCAGGCTGTGTCCACTCACGCACGGGAGACGGGCAGACAGGGCTCAGTGCGAATCTGGCTGTGTCCAATCACCCACGGGAGATGGGCAGAGAGGGTGCTGTGTGGATCTGGCTATGTCCACTGACACACGGCAGACGGGCAGGCAGGACGCAGTGCGGATCTGGCTGTGTCCACTAACCCACGGCAGATGGTCAGGCAGGGCGCAGTGCGGATCTGGCTATGTCCACTCACCCACGGGAGAGGGGCAGGCAAGGTGCAGTGTGGATCTGGCTGTGTCCACTCACCCATGGGAGACGGGCAGAGAGGGTGCTGTGTGGATCTGGCTATGTCCACTGACAGACGGCAGACGGGCACGCAGGGCGTAGTGCGGATCTGGCTTTGTCCACTCACACACGGCAGACGGTCAGGCAGGGCGCAGTGCTGATCAGGCTGTGTCCACTCACGCACGGTGGACCGGCAGACAGGGCTCAGTGCGGATCTGGCTGTGTCCACTCACCCACGGGAGACGGGCAGAGAGGGTGCTGTGTGGATATGGCTATGTCCACTGACACACGGCAGACGGGCAGGCAGGGCGCAGTGCGGATCTGGCTGTGTCCACTAACCCACGGCAGATGGTCAGGCAGGGTGCAGTGCGGATCTGGCTATGTCCACTCACCCACGGGAGAGGGGCAGGCAAGGCGCAGTGTGGATCTGGCTGTGTCTACTCACCCACGGGAGATGGGCAGAGAGGGTGCTGTGTGGATCTGGCTATGTTCACTGACCCACGGCAGATGGGCAGGCAGGGACCAGTGCGGATCTGGCTGTGTCCACTCACCCACGGCAGACGGGAAGGCAGGGCGCAGTGTGGATCTGGCTGTGTCCACTCACCCACGGGAGACGGGCAGAGAGGGTGCTGTGTGGATATGGCTATGTCCACTGACCCACGGCAAACGGGCAGGCAGGGCGCAAAGCGGATCTGGCTATGTCCACTCACCCACGGCAAACGGGCAGGCAGGGTGCAGTGCGGATCTTGCTGTGTCCACTCACCCACGGAGGACGGGCAGGCAGGGCGCAGTGCGGATCTGGCTGTGTCCACTCACTCACGGGAGACGGGCAGGCAAGGCGCAGTGTGGATCTGGCTGTGTCCACTCACCCACGGGAGACGGGCAGAGGGTGCTGTGTGGATCTAGCTATGTCCACTGACCCACGGCAGACGGGCAGGCAGGGCGCAGTGCGGATCTGGCTGTGTCCACTCACCCACGGCAGACGGGCCGGCAGGGCGCAGTGCTGATCTGGCTGTGTCCACTCACCCACGGGAGACGGGTAGGCAAAGCGCAGTGTGGATCTGGCTATGTCTACTCACCCACGGAGACGGGCAGAGAGGGTGCTGTGTGGATCTGGCTATGTCCGCTGACCCACGGCAGACGGGCAGGCAGGGCGCAGTGCGGATCTGGCTGTGTCCACTCACCCTGGGGAGACGGGTAGGCAAGGCGCAGTGTGGATCTGTCTGTGTCCACTCACCCACGGGTGACAGGCAGAGAGGGTGCTGTGTGGATCTGGCTATGTCCACTGACCCACGGCAGACGGGCAGGCAGGGCGCAGTGCGGATCTGGCTGTGTCCACTGACCCACGGCAGACGGGCAGGCAGGATGCAGTGCGGATCTGGCTGTGTCCGCTCACCCACGGGAGACTGGCAGGCAGGGCGCAGTGTGGATCTGGCTGTGTCCACTCACCCATGCGAGACGGGCAGGCAGGGCGCAGTGCGGATCTGGCTGTGTCCATTCACCCTCGGGAGACGGACATAGAGGGTGCTGTGTGGATCTGGCTATGTCCACTGACCCACGGCAGACTGGCAGGCAGGGCGCAGTGTGGATCTGGCTGTGTCCACTCACCCATGCGAGACGGGCAGAGAGGGTGCTGTGTGGATCTGGCTGTGTCCAATCACCCACGGCACACGGGCAGGCAGGGCGCAGTGCGGATCTGGCTGTGTCCACTCACCCACGGGAGACGGGTAGAGAGGGTGCTGTGTGTATCTGGCTATGTCTACTGACCCACGGCAGACGGGCAGGCAGGGCGCAGTGCGGATCTGGCTGTGTCCACTCACCCACGGCAGACGGGCAGGCAGGGCGCAGTGCGGATCTGGCTGTGTCCACTCACTCAGGGGAGACGGGCAGGCAAGGCGCAGTGTGGATCTGGCTGTGTCCACTCACCCACGGGAGACGGGCAGAGAGTGCTGTGTTGATCTGGCTATGTCCACTGACCCACGGCAGACGGGCAGGAAGGGCGCAGTGCGGATCTGTCTGTGTCCACTCACCCAGGGCAGACGGTCAGGCTGGGCGCAGTGCAGATCTGGCTGTGTCCACTCACCGAAGGGAGACGGGCAGGCAAAGCGCAGTGTGGATCTGGCTGTGTCCACTCACCCATGGGAGACGGGCATTGAGGGTGCTGTGTGGATCTGGCTATGTCCACTGACCCACGGCAGACGGGCAGGCAGGGCGCAGTGCGGATCTGGCTGTGTCCACTCACCCACGAAAGACGATCAGGCAGGGCGCAGTACGGATCTGGATGTGTCCACTCACCCACGGGGGATTGGCAGGCAGGGCGCAGTGCGGATCTGTCTGTGTCCACTCACTTACGGGAGACGGGCAGGCAGGGCTCAGTGCGGATCTGGCTGTGTCCACTCACCCACGGGAGACGGGCAAGCAAGGCACAGTGTGGATCTGGCTGTGTCCAATCACCCACGGCAGATGGGCAGCAGGGCGCAGTGCAGATCAGGCTGTGTCCACTCACCACGTGAGACGGGTAGGCAAGGCGCAGTGTGGATCTGGCTGTGTCCACTCACACACGGGAGACGGGCAGAGAGTGTGCTGTGGGGATCTGGCTTGTCCACTGAACTACGGCAGACGTGCAGGCCCGGCGCAGTGCGGATCTCCTGTGTCCACTCACCCACGGCAGACGGGCAGGCATGGCGCAGTGCGGATCTGGCTGTGTCCACTCACCAACAGCAGACGGTCAGGCAGGGCGCAGTGCGGATCTGGCTGTGTCCACTCACCCATGGGAGACGGGCAGTAAATGCGCAGTGTGGATCTCGCTGTGTCCACTCACCCACGGGAGACTGGCAGAGAGGGTGCTGTGTGGATCTGGCTATGTCCACTGACCCACCGCAGACGGGCAGGCAGGGCGCAGTGCGGATCTGGCTGTGTCCACTCACCCTCGGCAGACGGTCAGGCAGGGCGCAGTGGGGATCTGGCTGTGTCCACTCACCCACGGGAGACGGGCAGTCAGGGCGCAGTGCGGATCTGGCTGTGTCCACTCACCCACGGGAGACGGGCTGGCCAGAAGCAGTGCAGATCTGGCTGTATACACTCACCTACGGAAGACGGGCATGCAAGGCGCAGTGTTGATCTGGTTGTGTCCACTCACCCACGGGAGCCGGGCAGAGAGGGTGCTGTGTGGATCTGGCTATGTCCACTGACCCACGGAGGATGGGCAGGCAGGGCGCAGTGCAGATATGGCTGTGTCCAATCACCCATGGCAGACCGGCAGGCAGGGCGCAGTGCGGATCTGTCTGTGTCCCCTCACCCATGGCAGACGGTCAGGAAGGGCGCAGTCCGGATCTGGCTGTGTCCAATCACCCACGGGAGATGGGCAGGCAGGGCGCAGTGCGGATCTGGCTGTGTCCAGTCACCCACGGGAGACGGGCAGGCAAGGAACAGTGTGGATCTGGCTGTGTCCACTCACCCACGGGAGACGGGCAGAGAGGGTGCGCTTTGGATCTGGCTATGTCCACTGACCCACGGCAGACGGGCAGGCAGGGCGCAGTGCGGATCTGGCTGTGTCCACTCACCCACGGCTGACGGGCAGGCAGGACGCAGTGCGGATCTGGCTGTGTCCACTCACCCACGGCAGACGGGCCGGCAGGGCGCAGTGCGGATCTGGCTGTGTCCACTCACCCACGGGAGACGGGCAGGCAAAGCGCAGTGTGGATCTGGCTGTGTCTACTCACCCACCTGAGACGGGCAGAGAGGTTGCTGTGTGGATCTGGCTATGTCCACTGACCCACGGAAGACGGGCAGGCACGGCGTAGTGCGGATCTGGCTGTGTCCACTCAGCCACGAAAGACGATCAGGCAGGGTGCAGTGCGGATCTGGCTGTGTCCACTCACCCTCGGGAGACGGGCAGGCAAGGAACAGTGCGGATCTGGCTGTGTCCACTCACCCACGGGAGACGGGCAGAGAGGGTGCGCTTTGGATCTGGCTATGTCCACTGACCCACGGCAGACGGGCAGGCAGGGCGCAGTGCGGATCTGGCTGTGTCCACTCACCCACGGCCGACGGGCAGGCAGGGCGCAGTGCGGATCTGGCTGTGTCCACTCACCCACGGCAGACGGTCAGGCAGGACGCAGTGCGGATCAGGCTGTGTCCACTCACCCTCGGGAGCGGACAGGCAAGGCGCAGTGCGGATCTGGCTTTGTCCACTCACCCACGGGAGACGGGCAGAGAGGGTGCTGTGTGGATCTGGCTATGTCCACTGACCCACGGCAGACAAGCAGGGAGGGTGCAAAGCGGATCTGGCTGTGTCCACTCACCCACGGCAAACGAGCAAGCAGGGTGCAGTGAGGATCTGGCTGTGTCCACTCACCCACGGGAGACGAGCAGGCAGGGTGCAGTGCGGATCTGGCTGTATCCACTCACCCACGGGAGACGGGCAGGCAAGGCGCAGTGTGGATCTGGCTGTGTCCTTTCACCCACGGAAGACGGGCAGAGAGGGTGCTGTGTGGATCTGGCTATGTCCACTGACCCACGGCAGACGGACAGGCAGGGCGCAGTGCGGACCTGGCTGTGTCCACTCACCCACGGCAGACGGTCAGGCAAGGCGCAGTGCGGATCTGGCTGTCTCCACTCACCTACGGGAGACGGGCAGGCAGGGCGCAGTGCGGTCTGGCAGTGTCCACCCACCCACGGTAGACGGGCAGACAGGGTGCAGTGCGGATCTGGCTGTGTCCACTCACCCACTTGAGTCGGGCAGGCAAAGCGCAGTGTGGATCTGGCTGTGTCTACTCACCCATGAGAGACGGGCAGAGAGGGTGCTGTGTGGATCTGGCTATGTCCACTGACCCACGGCAGACGGGCAGGCAGGGCGCAGTGCGGATCTAGCTGTGTCCACTCACCCTGGGGAGACGGGAGGCAAGGCGCAGTGTGGATCTGGCTGTGTCCACTCAACCACGGGAGACAGGCAGAGAGGGTGCTGTGTGGATCTGGCTATGTCCACTGACCCACGGCAGACGGGCAGGCAGGGCACAGTGCGGATCTGGCTGTGTACACTCACCCACGGGAGATGGGCAGGCAGGGTACAGTGCGATCTGGCTGTGTCCACTCACCCACGGGAGACGGGCAGAAAGGGTGCTGTGTGGATCTGGCTATGTCCACTGACCCACGGCAGACGGGCAGGCAGGGCGCAGTGCGGATCTGGCTGTGTCCACTCACCCACAGGAGTGGGCAGGCAGGGAGCATTGCGGATCTGGCTGTGTCCACTCATCCACGGGAGATGGGCAGGCAGGGCGCAATGCGGATCTGCTGTGTCCAATCACCCACGGAGACGGGCAGGCAAGGTGCAGTGTGGTTCTGGCTGTGTCCACTCACCCACGGGAGACGGGTAGAGAGGGTGCTGTGCGTATCTGGCTATGTACACTGACCCACGGCAGACGGGCAGGAAGGACGCAGTGCGAATCTGGCTGTGTCCACTCACCCACGGCAGACGGGCAGGCAGGGCGCATTGCGGATCTGGCTGTGTCCACTCACCCACGGGAGACGGGCAGGCAAGGCGCAGTGTGGATCTGGGTGTGTACACTCACCCACGGGAGACGGGCAGAGAGGGTGCTATGAGGATCTGGCTATGTCCACTGACCCACGGCAGACGGGCAGGCAGGTCGCAGTGCGGATCTTGCTGTGTCCACTCACCCACGGCAGATGGTCAGTCAGGGCGCAGTGCGGATCTGGTTGTGTCCACTCACCCACGGGAGACGGGCAGGCAAGGAGCAGTGTGGATCTGGCTTTTTACTCATCGACGGGAGACGGTCAAAGAGGGTGCTGTGTGGATCTGGCTGTGTCCACTGACCCACGGCAGATGGGCAGGCAGGGACAAGTGCGGATCTGGCTGTGTCCACTCACCCACGGCAGACGGGCAGGCAGGGCGCAGTGCGGATCTTGCTGTGTCCACTCATCCACGGGAGACGGGCAGGCAAGGTGCAGTGTGGACCTGGCTGTGTCCACTCACCCACGGGAGACGGGTAGAGAGGGTGCTGTGTGAATCTGGCTATGTTAATTGACCCACGGCAGACTGGCAGGCAGGGCGAAGTGTGGATCTGGCTGTGTCCACTCACCCATGCGAGACGGGCAGAGAGGGTGCTGTGTGGATCTGGCTGTGTCCAATCACCCACGGCAGACGGGCAGGCAGGGCGCAGTGCGGATCTGGCTGTGTCTACTCAGCCTCGGGAGACGGGCAGGCAAGGTGCAGTGTATATCTGGCGGTGTCCACTCACCCACGGGAGACGGGTAGAGAGGGTGCTGTGTGGATCTGGCTATGTCTACTGACCAACGGCAGACGAGCAGGCAGGGCGCATTGCGGATCTGGCTGTGTCCACTCACCCACGGCAAACGGTCAGGCAGGGCGCAGTGCGGATATGGCTGTGTCCACTCACACACGGCAGACGGTCAGGCAGGGCGCAGTGCGGATCTGGCTGTGTCCCCTCACCCATGGGAGACGGGCATGCAGGGCACAGTGTGGATCTGGTTGTGTCCACTCACCCACGGGTGACGGGCAGAGTGGGTGCAGTGTGGATCTGGCTATGTCCACTGACCCATGCAAACGGGAAGGCAGGGCGCAGTGCGGATCTGGCTGTGTCCACTCACTCATGGGAGACGGGCTGGCAATGCGCAGTGCGGATCTGGCTGTGTCCACTCACCCACGGCAGACGGGCAGGCAGGGCGCAGTGCGGATCTGGCTGTGTCCTCTCACCCACCGGAGACGGGCAGGCAAGGCGCAGTGTGGATCTGGCTGTGTCCACTCACCCACGGGAGACGGGCAGAGAGGGTGCTGTGTGGATCTGGCTATGTCCACTGACCCACGGCAGACGGGCAGGCAGGGCGCAGTGCGTATCTGGCTGTGTCCACTCTCCCACGGCAGACGGTCAGGCAGGGGGCAGTGCGGATCTGGCTGTGTCCACTCACCCACAGGAGTGGGCAGGCAGGGCGCAGTGCGAATCTGGCTGTGTCCACTAATCCACGGGAGACGGGCAGGCAGGGCGCATTGCGGATCTGGCTGTGTCCACTCACACACGGCACACGGGTAGGCAGGGCGCAGTGCGGATCTGGCTGTATGAATTCACCCACGGCAGACGGTCAGGCAGGGCACAGTGCGGATCTGGCTGTGTCCCCTCACCAATGGGAGACGGGCATGCAGGGCACAGTGTGGATCTGGTTGTGTCCACTCACCCACGGGTGACGGGCAGAGTGGGTGCAGTGTGGATCTGGCTATGTCCAGTGACCCATGCAAACGGGCAGGCAGGGCGCAGTGCGGATCTGGCTGTGTCCACTCACCCACGGGAGACGGGCTGGCAATGCGCAGTGCGGATCTGGATGTGTCCACTCACCCACGGCAGACGGGCAGGCAGGGCGCAGTGCGGATCTGGCTGTGTCCTCTCACCCACCGGAGACGGGCAGGCAAGGCGCAGTGTGGATCTGGCTGTGTCCACTCACCCACGGGAGACGGGCAGAGAGGGTGCTGTGTGGATCTGGCTATGTCCACTGACCCACGGCAGACGGGCAGGCAGGGCGCAGTGCGTATCTGGCTGTGTCCACTCTCCCACGGCAGACGGTCAGGCAGGGGGCAGTGCGGATCTGGCTGTGTCCACTCACCCACAGGAGTGGGCAGGCAGGGCGCAGTGCGAATCTGGCTGTGTCCACTAATCCACGGGAGACGGGCAGGCAGGGCGCATTGCGGATCTGGCTGTGTCCACTCACCCACGGGAGACGGGCAGGCAAGGCGCAGTGTGGATCTGGCTTTGTCCACTAACACACGGGAGACGGGCAGAGAGGGTGCTGTGTGGATCTTGCTATGTCCACTGACCCACGGCAGACGGGCAGGCAGGGCGCAGTGCGGATCTGGCTGTGCCCACTCTCCCACGGGAGACGGGTAGAGTGGGTGCTGTTTGGATCTGGTTATGTCCACTGACCCACGGCAGACGGGCAGGCAGGGCGCAGTGCGGATCTGGCTGTGTCCAATCACCCATGCGAGACGGACAGAGAGGGTGCTGTGTGGATCTGGCTGTGTCTACTCACAGACGGCAGACGGGCAGACAGGGCGCAGTGCGGATCTGGCTATGTCCACTCACCCACGGCAGACGGTCATGCAGGGTGCAGTGTGGATCTGGCTGTGTCCACTCACCCACGGCAGACGGGCAGGCAGGGCGCAGTGTGGTCTGGCTGTGTCCACTCACCCACAAGAGACGGGCAGACAGGGCGCAGTGCGGATCTGGCTGTGCCCACTCACCCACGGCAGACGGGCCGGCAGGGCGCAGTGCGGATCTGGATGTGTCCACTCACCCACGGGAGACGGGCAGGCAAAGCGCAGTGTGGATCTGGCTGTGTCTACTCACCCATGGAAGACTGGCAGAGACGGTGCTGTGTGGATCTGGCTATGTCCACTGACCCACGGCAGACGGGCAGGCAGGGCGCAGTGCGGATCTGGCTGTGTCCACTCACCCACGGGAGACAGGCAGAGAGGGTGCTGTGTGGATCTGGCTATGTCCACTGACCCACGGCAGACGGGCAGGCAGGGCGCAGTGCGTATCTGGCTGTGTCCACTCACCCACGGCAGACGGTAAGGCAGGGCAGAGTGCGGATCTTGCTGTGTCCCCTCACCCTCGGGAGACGGGCATGCAGGGTGCTGTGTGGATCTGGCTGTGTCCACTCACCCACGAGAGACGGGCAGAGAGGGTGCTGTGTGGATCTGGCTATGTCCACTGACCCACGGCAGACGGGCAGGCAGGGCGCAGTGCGGATCAGGCTGTGTCCACTCACTCACGGTAGACGGGCAGGCAGGGCGCAGTACGGATCTGGTTAAGTCCACTCACCCACGGGAGACGGGCAGGCAAGGCGCAGTGTGCATCTGGCTGTGTCTACTCACCCACGGGAGACCGACAGAGAGGGTGATGTGTGGATCTGGCCCTGTCCACTGACCCACGGCAGACGGGCCGGCAGGGCGCAGTGCGGATCTGGCTATGTCCACTCACCCACGGCAGACGGGCAGGCAGGGCGCAGTGAGGATCTGCTGTGTCCACTCACCCACGGGAGATGGGAAGGAAAGGCGCAGTGTGGATCTGGCTTGGCCACTCACCCACGGGAGACGGGCAGGCAAGGCGCAGTGTGGATCTGGCTGTGTCCACTCACCCACGGGAGATGGACAGAGATGGTGCTGTGTGGATCTGGCCCTGTCCACTGACCCACGACACACGGGCAGGCAGGGCGCAGTGGGGATCTGGCTATGTCCACTGACCCATGGCAGACCGGCAGGCAGGGCACAGTGCGGATCTGGCTTGGCCACTCACCCACGGGAGACGGGCAGGCAAGGCGCAGTGTGGATCTGGCTGTGTGGACTCACCCACGGGAGACGGGCAGAGAGGGTGCTGTGTGGATCTTGCAATGTCTCCTGACCCACGGCAGACGGGCAGGCAGGTCGCACTGCGGATGTGGCTGTGTCTACTCACCCACGGGATACGGGCAGGCAGGGCGCAGTGCGGATCTGGCTGTGTCCACTCACCCACGGGAGACGGGCAGGCAAGGCTCAGTGTGGATCTGGCTGTGTCCATCACCCACGGGAGACGGGCAGAGAGGGTGCTGTGTGGATCTGGCTATGTCCACTGACACACGGCATTCGGGCAGGCAGGGTGCAGGGCGGATCTGGCTGTGTCCACTCACACAAGGGAGACGGGCAGGCAGGGCACAGTGTGGATCTGGCTGTGTCCACTCACCTACGGGAGACGGGCACAGAGGGTGCTGTGTGGACCTGGCTATGTCCACTGACCCACGGCAGACGGGCAGGCAGGGCGCAGTGCGGATCTGGCTATGTCCACTCACCCTCGGGAGACGGGCAGGCAAGGTGCAGTGTGGATCTGGCTGTGTCCACTCACCCACGGGAGACGGGCAGAGAGGGTGCTGTGTGGAGCTGGCTATGTCCACTGACCCACGGCAGACGGGCAGGCAGGGCGCAGTGCGGATCTGGCTGTGTACACTTACCCACGGCAGACGGTCAGGAAGTGCGCAGTGCGGATCTGGCTTGTCCACTCATCCACGGTAGACGGGCAGGCAAGGCGCAGTGCGGATCTGGCTGTGTCCACTCACCCATGGGAGACGGGCAGGCAGGGCGCAGTGCGGATCTGGCTGTGTCCACTCACCCACGGCAGACGGTCAGGCAGGACGCAGTGCGGATCTGGCTGTGTCCACTCACCCACGGGAGACGGGTAGGCAAGGCGCAGTGTGGATCTGGCTGTGTCCACTCACCCACGGGATATGGGCAGAGACGGTGCTGGGTGGATCTGGCTATGTCCACGGACCCACGGCAGACGGGCAGGCAGGGCGCAGTGAGGATCTGGCTATGTCCACTCACCCATGGGAGACGGGTAGGCAAGTCGCAGTTTGGATCTGGCTGTGTCCATTCACCCACGGAAGACGGGCAGAGAGGGTGCTGTGTGGATCTGGCTATGTACACTGACCCACGGCAGACGGGCAGGCAGGGCGCAGTGTGGATCTGGCTGTGTCCACTCACCCACGGCAAACGGTCAGGCAGGGTGCAGTGCGGATCTTTCTGTGTCCACTCACCCATGGGAGACGGGTAGGCAAGACGCAGTGTGGATCTGGCTGTGTCCACTCACCCACGGGATACGGGCAGAGGCGGTGCTGTGTGGATCTGGCTATGTCCACTGACACACGGCAGACGGGCAGGCAGGGCGCAGTGCGGATCTGGCTGTGTCCACTCACCCACGGCAGACCGTCAAGAATGGCGCAGTGCGGATCTGGCTGTGTCCACTCACCCACGGGAGACGAACAGAGAGGGTGCTGTATGGATCTGGCTATGTGCACTGACCCACGGCAGACAGACAGACAGGGAGCAGTGAGGATCTGGCTGGGTCCACTCACCCACGGCAGACGGTCAGGCAGGGTGCAGTGCGGATCTGGCTGTGTCCACTCACCCAGGGGGATGGGTAGGCAAGGCGCAGTGTGGATCTGGCTGTGTCCACTCACTCACGGGAGACGGGCAGAGAGGGTGCTGTGTGGATCTGGCTATGTCCACTGACCCACGGCAGACGGGCAGGCAGGGCGCAGTGCGGATCTGGCTGTGTCCACTCACCCACGGCAGACGGTCAGGCAGGGCGCAGTGCGGATCTGGCTGTGTCCACTCACCCACGGGAGACGGGTAGGCAAGGCGCAGTTTAAATCTGGCTGTGTCCATTCACCCACGGGAGACGGGCAGAGAGGGTGCTGTGTGGTCTGGCTATGTCCACTGACCCACAGCAGACGGGCAGGCAGGGCGCAGTGCGGATCTGGCTGTGTACACTCACGCACGGCAGACGGGCTGGCAGAGCGCAGTGCGGATCTGGCTGTGTCCAATCACCCACGGGAGACGGGCAGGCAAGGCGCAGTGTGGATCTGGCTGTGTCCACTCACCCACAGGAGACGGGCAGAGAGGGTGCTGTGCGGATCTGGCTATGTACACTGACCCACGGCAGACGTGCAGGCTGGGCGCAGTGCGGATCTGGCTGTGTACACTCACCCACGGAACACGGTCATGAAGGGCGCAGTGCGGATCTGGCTTGTCCACTCATCCAAGGGAGACGGGCAGGCAAGGCGCAGTGCGGATCTGGCTGTGTCCCCTCACCCACGGGAGACGGGCAGGCAGGGCGCAGTGCGGATCTGGCTGTGTCCACTCACCCACGGCAGACGGTCAGGCAGGGCGCAGTGCGGATCTGGCTGTGTCCACTCACCCACGGGAGACGGGTAGGCAAGGCGCAGTGTGGATCTGGCTGTGTCCACTCACCCACGGGATACGGGCAGAGACGGTGCTGTGTGGATCTGGCTATGTCCACTGACCCACGGCAGACGGGGAGGCAGGGCGCAGTGCGGATCTGGCTGTGTCCACTCACCCAAGGCAAACGGTCAGGCAGGGCGCAGTGCGGTTCAGGCTGTGTCCACTCACCCACAGGAGACGGGTAGGCAATTCGCAGTTTGGATCTGGCTGTGTCTATTCACCCATGGGAGACGGGCAGAGAGGGTGCTGTGTGGATCTGGCTATGTCCACTGACCCAAGGCAGACGGGCAGGCAGGGCGCAGTGCGGATCTGGCTGTGTCCACTCACCCACGGCAGACCGGCCAGCAGGGCGCAGTGTGGATCTGGCTATGCGCACTCACCCACAAGAGACGGGCAGGTAAGGCGCAGTGTGGATCTGGCTGTGTCCCCTAACCCACGAGAGACGGGCAGAGAGAGTGCAGTGTGGATCTGGCTATGTCCACTGACCCACGGCAGACGGGCAAGCAGGGCGCAGTGCGGATCTGGCTGTGTCCACTCACCCACGGGAGACTGACAGGCAGGGCGCAGTGTGGATCTGGCTGTGTCCATTCACCTACGGGAGACAGGCAGAGAGGGTGCTGTGTGGATCTGGCTTTGTCCACTGACCCAGGGCAGACGGGCAGGCAGGGCGCAGTGTGGATCTGGCTGTGTCCACTGACCCACGGCAGACGTGCAGGCAGGGCGCAGTGCGGATCTGGCTGTGTCCACTCACCCTCGGCAGACGGGCAGGCAGGGCGCAGTGCGGATCTGGCTGTGTCCACTCACCCACGGCAAACGGTCAGGCAGGGTGCAGTGCGGATCTGGCTGTGTCCACTCACCAACGGGAGACGGGTAGGCAAGTCGCAGTTTGGATCTGGCTGTGTCCACTCACCCACTGGAGACGGGCAGGCAAGGCGCAGTGTGGATCTGGCTATGTACACTCACCCACGGGAGACGGGCAGAGAGGGTGCAGTGGGGATCTGGCTATGTCCACTGACCCACGGCAGACGGGCAGACAGGGCGCCGTGCGGATCTGGCTGTGTCCACTCACCCACGGCCGACGGGCAGGCAGGGCTCAGTGCGGATCTGGCTGTGTCCACTCACCCACGGGAGACGGGCAGGCAAGGCGCAGTGTGGATCTGGCTGTGTCCACTCACCCACGGGATACGGGCAGAGAGGGTGTTGTGTGGATCTGGCTGTGTCCATTGACCCACGGCAGACGGGCAGGCAGGGCGCAGTGCGGATCTGGCTGTGTCCACTCACCCACGGCAGACGGGCAGGCAGGGCGCAGTGCGGATATGGCTGTGTCCACTCACCCACAGGAGACGGGCAGGCAAGGCGCAGAGTGGATGTGGCTGTGTTCACTCACCCATGGGAGACGGGCAGAGAGGGTGCTGTGTGGATCTGGCTATGTACACTGACCCACGGCAGACGGGCAGGCAGGGTGCAGTGCGGATCTGGCTGTGTCGACTCACCAACAGCAGACGGTCAGGAAGGGCACAGTGTGGATCTGGCTGTGTCCACTCACCCACGGGAGAAGGGCAGTCAAGGTGCAGTGTGGTTCTGGATGTGTCCACTGCCCCACGGGAGACGGGCAAAGAGGGTGCTGTGTGGATCTGGCAATGTCCACTGACCCACGGCAGATGGGAAGAGAGGGTGCTGCGTGGATCTGGCTATGTCCACTGATAGACGGCAGACAAGCAGGTAGGGCTCAGTGCGGATCAGGCTGCGTCCACTCACCCATAGGAGACAGGCAGGCAGGGCGCAGTGCGTATCTGGCTGTGTCCACTCACCCACGGGAGACGGGCAGAGAGGGTGCTGTGTGCATCTGGCTATGTCCACTGACCCACGGCAGACGTGCAGGCAGGGCGCAGTGCCGATCTGGCTGTGACCAATCACCCTCGGCCGACGGGCAGGCAGGGCGCAGTGCGGATCTGGCTGTGTCCACTCGCCCACGGCAGACGGGCAGGCAAGGCGCAGTGTGGATATGGCTGTGTCCACTCACCCTCGGGAGACGGACAGAGAGGTTGCTGTATGGATCTGGCTATGTCCACTGACCCACGGCAGACAGGCAGACAGGGAGCTGTGCGGATCTGGCTGGGTCCACTCACCCACGGCAGACTGTCAGGCAGGGCGCAGTGTGGATCTAGCTGTGTCCACTCACCTACGGGAGACAGGCAGGCAAGGCGCAGTGCCGATCTGGCTGTGTCCACTCACCCACGGCAGATGGGCAGGCAAGGCGCATTGTGGATCTGGCTGTGTCCACTCACGCACGGGAGACGGGCAGAGAGTGTGCTGTGTGGATCTGGCTATGTCCACTTACCCACGGAAGAGGGGCAGGCAGGACGTAGTGGGGATATGACTGTGTCCACTCACCCACGGCAGACGGTCAGGCAGGGTGCAGTGCGGATCTGGCTGTGTCCACTCACCCACGGGGGATGGGTAGGCAAGGCCCAGTGTGGATCTGCCTGTGTCCACTCACCCACGGGAGACGGGCAGAGAGGGTGCTGAGTGGATCTGGCTATGTCCACTGACCGACGGCAGACGGGCAGGCAGGGCGCAGTGCGGATCTGGCTGTGTCCACTCACCCACGGGAGACGGGTAGGCAAGGCGCAGTTTAAATCTGGCTGTGTCCATTCACCCACGGGAGACGGGTAGGCAAGGCGCTGTGTGGATCTGGCTATGTCCACTCACCCACGGGAGATGGGCAGGCAGGGCGCAGTGCGGATCTGGCTGTGTCCCTTCACTCACGGGAGACAGGCATGCAAGGCGCAGTGTGGATCAGGTTGTGTCCACTCACCCATGGGAGACGGGCATGCAAAACACAGTGTGGATCTGGCTATGTCCACTGACCCACGGCAGACGGACAGGCAGGGCGCAGTGCGGATCTGGCTGTGTCCACTCACCCACGGGAGCTGGGCAGGCAGGGCGCAGTGCGGATCTGGCTGTGTCCACTCACCCACAGGAGACGGGCAGGCAAGGCGCAGTGTGGATTTGGCTGTGTCCACTCACTCACGGCTGACGGTCAGGCAGGGCGCAGTGCGGATCTGACTGTGTCAACTCACCGATGGGAGATGGGTAAGCAAGGCGCAGTGTGGATCTGGCTGTGTCCACTCACCCACGGCAGACGGGCAGGCAGGGTGCAGTGCAGATCGGGCTGTGTCCACTCACCCACGGGAGACGGGCAGGCATGGCCAGTGTGGATCTGGCTGTGTCCACTCACCCACGGGAGACAGTCAGAGAGGGTGCTTTGTGGATCTGGCTATGTCCAATGACCCACGGCATACGGGCAGGCAGGGCGCAGTGCGGATCTGGCTGCGTCCACTCTCCGAAGGCAGATGGGCAGGCAGGGCGCACTGCGGATGTGGCTGTGTCCACTCACCAACGGGATACGGGCAGGCAGGGCGCAGTGCGGATATGGCTGTGTCCACTCACCTACGGGAGACGGGCACAGAGGGTGCTGTGTGGAGCTGGCTATGTAGACTGACCCACGGCAGACGGGCAGGCAGGGCGCAGTTCGGAACTGGCTGTGTACACTCACCCACGGCAGACGGTCAGGAAGGGCGCAGTGCGGATCTGGCTTGTCCACTCATCCACGGGAGACGGGCAGGCAAGGCGCAGTGTGGATCTGGCTGTGTCCACTCACCCACAGGATACGGGCAGAGACGGTGCTGTGTGGATCTGGCTATGTCCACTGACCCACGGCAGACGGGCAGGCAGGGCGCAGTGCGGATCTGGCTGTGTCCACTCACCCACGGGAGACGGGCAGACGGGGCGCAGTGCGGATCTGGCTGTGTCCACTCACCCACGGCAGTCGGGCAGGCAGGGCGCAGTGCGCATCTGGCTGTGTCCACTCACCCATGTCAGACGGGCAGGAAGGGCGCAGTGCGGATCTGGCTGTGTCAACTCACCCACGGGAGACAGGCAGGCAAGGCACAGTGTGGATCTGGCTGTGTCCACTCTCCCACGGGAGACGGGCAGGCAAGGCACAGTGTGGATCTGGCTATGTCCACTGACCCACGGCAGACGGGTAGGCAAGGGGCAGTGCGGATCTGTCTGTGTCCCCGCACACACGGCAGATGGTCAGGCAGGGCGCATTTCGGATCTGGCTGTCACCACTCATCCACGGGAGACGGGTAGGAAAGGCGCAGTGTGGATCTGGCTGTGCCCACTCACCCACGGGAGACGGGCAGAGAGGGTGCTGTGTGGATCTGGCTATGTCCACTCACCCACGGCAGACGGGCAGGCAGGGCGCAGTGCGGATCTGGCTGTGTCCCCTGACTTATGGCAGACGGTCAGGCAAGGCGCAGTGCGGATCTGGCTGTGTCCACTCACCCACGGGAGACGGGCAGAGAGGGTGCTCTGTGGATCTGGCTATGTCCACTGACCCACGGCAGACGGGCAGGCAGGGCGCAGTGCGGATCTTCCTGTGTCCACTCACCAATGGCAGACGGGCAGATAGGGCGCAGTGTGGATCTGGCTGTGTCCACTCACCCACGGGAGACGGGCAGGAAAGGCGCAGTGTGGATCTGACTGTGTCCACTCATCCACGGGAGATGGGCAGAAAGGGCGCTGTGTGGAACTGGCTCTGTCCACTGACCCACGGCAGACGGGAAGGCATGGCGCAGTGCGGATCTGGCTGTGTCCACTAACCCACGGGAGACGGGCAGGCAAGGCGCAGTGTGGATCTGGCTGTGTCTACTCACCCTTGGGAGACGGGCAGAGAGGTGCAGTGTGGATCTGGCTCTGTGCACTCACCCATGGGAGACGGGTAAAGAGGGTGCTGTGCGTATCTGGCTATGTCCACTGACCCACGGCAGACGGGCAGGCAGGGCGCAGTGCGGATCTGGCTGTGCCCACTCACCCACGGCAGACGAGCCGGCAGGGCGCAGTGCGGATCTGGATGTGTCCACTCACCCACGGGAGACGGGCAGGCAAAGCGCAGTGTGGATCTGGCTGTGTCTACTCACCCATGGAAGACTGGCAGAGACGGTGCTGTGTGGATCTGGCTATGTCCACTGACCCACGGCAGACGGGCAGGCAGGGCGCAGTGCGGATCTGGCTGTGTCCACTCACCCACGGGAGACAGGCAGAGAGGGTGCTGTGTGGATCTGGCTATGTCCACTGACCCACGGCAGACGGGCAGGCAGGGCGCAGTGCGTATCTGGCTGTGTCCACTCACCCACGGCAGACGGTAAGGCAGGGCAGAGTGCGGATCTTGCTGTGTCCCCTCACCCTCGAGAGACGGGCATGCAGGGTGCTGTGTGGATCTGGCTGTGTCCACTCACCCACGGAAGACGGGTAGGCAAGTCGCAGTGTGGATCTGGCTGTGTCCACTCACCCACGGGAGATGGGCAGAGAGAGTGCTGTGTGGATCCTGCTATGTCCACTGACCCACGGAAGACTGGCAGGCAGGGCGCAGTGCGGATCTGGCTGTGTCCACTCACCCACGGGAGACCGGCATACAGGGCGCAGTGCGGATCTGGCTGTGTCCACTCACCCAAGGGAGACGGGCAGGCAGGGCACAGTGCAGATCTGGCAGTGTCCACTCACCCACAGGAGACGGGCAGGCAAGGCGCAGTGTGGATCTGGCTGT
This sequence comes from Microcebus murinus, assembly GCF_040939455.1. Taxonomy (NCBI): domain Eukaryota; kingdom Metazoa; phylum Chordata; class Mammalia; order Primates; family Cheirogaleidae; genus Microcebus; species Microcebus murinus. The sequence continues at coordinate 28,925,386 of NC_134125.1, read as the reverse complement.
GTCCACTCACCCAAGGGACACGGGGAGAGAGGTTGCTGTGTGGATCTGGATATGTCCACTGATCCACGGCAGACGGGCAGGGAGGGCGCAGTGCAGATCTCGCTGTGTCCACTCACGGCAGACGGGCAGGCTGGCGCAATGCGGATCTGACTGTGTCCACTCACACACGGCACACGGTCCGGAAGGGCGCAGTGCAGATCTGGCTGTGTCCACTCAACCACGGCAGACGGTCAGGCAGGGCGCAGTGCGGATCTGGCTGTGTCCACTCACCCACGGGAGACAGGTAGGCAAGGCGCAGTGTGTATCTGGCTGTGTCCACTCACCCACGAGAGACGGGCAGAAAGGGCGCTGTGTGGATCTGGCTATGTCCAGTGACCCACGGCAGACTGGAAGACAGGGCACAGTGCGGATCTGGCTGTGTCCACTCACCCACGGCAGACGGGCAGGCAGGGCGCAATGCGAATCTGGCTGTGTCCACTCACCCACGGGAGACGGGCAGGCAGGGCGCCGTGCGGATCTGGCTTTGTCCACTCACCCATGGGAGATGGGCAGGCAAGGCGCAGTGTGGATCTGGCTATGTCCACTCACCCACGGGAGACGGGCAGAGAGGTTGCTGTGTGGATCTGTCTATGTCCACAGACCCACGGCAGACGGGCAGGGAGGGCGCAGTGCGGATCTCGCTTTGTCCACTCACACATGGCAGACGGGCAGGCAGGGCGCAGTGCGGATCTGGCTGTGTCCACTCACCCACGGCAGACGGGCAGGCAGGGCGCAGTGCGGATCTGGCTGTGTCCACTCACCCACGACAGACGGTAAGGCAAGGCGCAGTGTGGATCTGGCTGTGTCCACTCACCCACGGGAGACGGGCAGAAAGTGCGCTGTGTGGATCTGGCTATGTCCACTGAACCACGGCAGACTGGCAGGCAGGGCACAGTTCGTATCTGGCTGTGTCCACTCACCCACGGCAAACGGGCAGGCAGGGCGCAGTGCGGATCTGGCTGTGACCACTAGCCAACGGGAGATGGGATGGCAAGGCGCAGTGTGGATCTGGCTGTGTCCACTCACCCACGGGAGACGGGCAGAGAGGGTGCTGTGTGGATCTGTCTATATCCACTGACACACGGCAGACGGGAAGGCAGGGCGCAGTGCGGATCTGGCTGTGTCCACTCCCACACGGCAGACGGGCCGGCAGGGCGCAGTGCGGATCTGGCTGTCTCCACTCACCCACGAGAGACGGGCAGGCAAGGCGCAGTGTGGATCTGGCTGTGTCCACTCATCCACGGGAGATGGACAGAGATGGTGCTGTGTGGATCTGGCCCTGTCCACTGACCCACGACACACGGGCAGGCAGGGAGCAGTGCGGATCTGGCTGTGTGCACTCACACATGGCAGACGGGCAGGCAGGGCGCAGTGCGGATCTGGCTGTGTCCACTCACCCACGGCAGACGAACAGGCAGGGTGCAGTTCGGATCTGGCTGTGTCCACTCATCCACGGGAGACGGGCAGGCAATGCGCAGTGTGGATCTGGCTGTCTCCACTCACCCACAGGAGACGGGCAGGCAGGGCGCATTGCGGATCTGGCTGTGTCCTTCATCCACGGGAGACGGGCAGGCAAGGTGCAGTGCGGATCTGGCTGTGTCCACTCACCCACGGGAGACGGGTAGGCAAGGCGCAGTGTGGATCTGGCTGTGTCCACTCACTAACGGGAGACGGGCAGAGAGGGTGCTGTGTAGATCTGGCTAGGTCCACTGACCCACGGCAGACGAGCATGTAGGGTGCAGTGCGGATCTGGCTGCGTCCACTCACCCACGGCATACGGGCAGGCAGGGCGCAGTGCAGATCTGGCTGTGTCCACTCACCCACGGGAGACGGGCAGGTAAGGCGCTGTGCGGATCTGGCTGTGTCCACTCACCCACGGCAGACGGTCAGGCAGGGTGCAGTGCGGATCTGGCTGTGTCCACTCATCCACGGGAGACGGGCAGGCAAGGCGCAGTGCGGATCTGGCTGTGTCCACTCACCCACGGGAGACGGGCAGGCAGGGCGCAGTGCGGATCTGGCTGTGTCCACTCACCCACGGGAGATGGGATGGCAAAGCGCAGTGTGGATCTGGCTGTGTCCACTCACCCACGGGAGACTGGCAGAGAGGGTGCTGTGTGGATCTGGCTATGTCCACTGACCCACGGCACACGGGAAGGCAGGGCGCAGTGCGGATCTGGCTGTGTCCACTCACCCACGGCAGACGGGCAGGCAGGGCGCAGTGAGGATCTGCTGTGTCCATTCACCCACGGGAGATGGGAAGGAAAGGCGCAGTGTGGATCTGGCTTGGCCACTCACCCACGGGAGACGGGCAGGCAAGGCGCAGTGTGGATCTGGCTGTGTCCACTCACCCACGGGAGATGGACAGAGATGGTGCTGTGTGGATCTGGCCCTGTCCACTGACCCACGACACACGGGCAGGCAGGGCGCAGTGGGGATCTGGCTATGTCCACTGACCCATGGCAGACCGGCAGGCAGGGCACAGTGCGGATCTGGCTTGGCCACTCACCCACGGGAGACGGGCAGGCAAGGCGCAGTGTGGATCTGGCTGTGTGGACTCACCCACGGGAGACGGGCAGAGAGGGTGCTGTGTGGATCTTGCAATGTCTCCTGACCCACGGCAGACGGGCAGGCAGGTCGCACTGCGGATGTGGCTGTGTCTACTCACCCACGGGATACGGGCAGGCAGGGCGCAGTGCGGATCTGGCTGTGTCCACTCACCCACGGGAGACGGGCAGGCAAGGCGCAGTGTGGATCTGGCTGTGTCCACTCACCCAGGGGAGACGGGCAGAGAGGGTGCTGTGTGGATCTGGCTATGTCCACTGACACACAGCAGACGGGCAGGCAGGGCGCAGTGCGGATCTGGCTGTGTCCACTCACCCAAGGGAGACGGGCAGGAAGGGCACAGTGTGGATCTGACTGTGTCCACTCACCTACGGGAGACGGGCACAAAGGGTGCTGTGTGGACCTGGCTATGTCCACTGACCCACGGCAGACGGGCAGGCAGGGCGCAGTGCGGATCTGGCTGTGTCCACTCACCCTCGGGAGACGGGCAGGCAAGGTGCAGTGTGGATCTGGCTGTGTCCACTCACCCACGGGAGACGGGCAGAGAGGGTGCTGTGTGGAGCTGGCTATGTCCACTGACCCACGGCAGACGGTCAGGCAGGACGCAGTGCGGATCTGGCTGTGTCCACTCACCCACGGGAGACGGGTAGGCAAGGCGCAGTGTGGATCTGGCTGTGTCCACTCACCCACGGGATATGGGCAGAGACGGTGCTGGGTGGATCTGGCTATGTCCACTGACCCACGGCAGACGGGCAGGCAGGGCGCACTGAGGATCTGGCTGTGTCCACTCACCCATGGGAGACGGGTAGGCAAGTCGCAGTTTGGATCTGGCTGTGTCCATTCACACACGGAAGACGGGCAGAGAGGGTGCTGTGTGGATCTGGCTATGTACACTGACCCACGGCAGACGGGCAGGCAGGGCGCAGTGTGGATCTGGCTGTGTCCACTCACCCACGGCAAACGGTCAGGCAGGGTGCAGTGCGGATCTTTCTGTGTCCACTCACCCATGGGAGACGGGTAGGCAAGACGCAGTGTGGATCTGGCTGTGTCCACTCACCCACGGGATACGGGCAGAGGGGGTGCTGTGTGGATCTGGCTATGTCCACTGACACACGGCAGACGGGCAGGCAGGGCGCAGTGCGGATCTGGCTGTGTCCACTCACCCACGGCAGACCGTCAAGAATGGCGCAGTGCGGATCTGGCTGTGTCCACTCACCCACGGGAGACGAACAGAGAGGGTGCTGTATGGATCTGGCTATGTGCACTGACCCACGGCAGACAGACAGAAAGGGAGCAGTGAGGATCTGGCTGGGTCCACTCACCCACGGCAGACGGTCAGGCAGGGTGCAGTGCGGATCTGGCTGTGTCCACTCACCCAGGGGGATGGGTAGGCAAGGCGCAGTGTGGATCTGGCTGTGTCCACTCACTCACGGGAGACGGGCAGAGAGGGTGCTGTGTGGATCTGGTTGTGTCCACTCACCCACGGCAGACGGGCAGGCAGGGCGCAGTGCGGATCTGGCTGTGTACACTCACCCACGGGAGACGGGTAGGCAAAGCGCAGTGTGGATCTGGCTGTGTCCACACCCCAACAGAAGACGGGCAGAGAGGGTGCCCTGTGGATCTGGCTGTGTCCACTCACCCACGGCAGACGGGCAGGCAGGGCGCAGTGCGGATCTGGCTGTGTCCAATCACCCACGGCAGATGGGCAGGCAGGGCGCAGTGCGGATCTGGCTGTGTCCACTCACCCACGGGAGACGTGTAGGCAAGGCGCAGTTTATATCTGGCTGTGTCCATTCACCCACGGGAGACGGGCAGAGAGGGTGCTGTGCGGATCTCGCTATGTCCACTGACCCACAGCAGACGGTCAGGCAGGGCGCAGTGCGGATCTGGCTGTGTACACTCACGCACGGCAGACGGGCTGGCAGAGCGCAGTGCGGATTTGGCTGTGTCCAATCACCCACGGGAGACGGGCAGGCAAGGCGCAGTGTGGATCTGGCTGTGTCCACTCACCCACAGGAGACGGGCAGAGAGGGTGCTGTGCGGATCTGGCTATGTACACTGACCCACGGCAGACGTGCATGCTGGGCGAGGTGCGGATCTGGCTGTGTACAATCTCCCACGGCACACGGTCAGGAAGGGCGCAGTGCGGATCTGGCTTGTCCACTCATCCAAGGGAGACGGGCAGGCAAGGCGCAGTGCGGATCTGGCTGTGTCCACTCACCCACGGGAGACGGGCAGGCAGGGCGCAGTGCGGATCTGGCTGTGTCCACTCACCCACGGCAGACGGTCAGGCAGGGCGCAGTGCGGATCTGGCTGTGTCCACTCACCCACGGGAGACGGGTAGGCAAGGCGCAGTGTGGATCTGGCTGTGTCCACTCACCCACGGGATACGGGCAGAGACGGTGCTGTGTGGATCTGGCTATGTCCACTGACCCACGGCAGACGGGGAGGCAGGGCGCAGTGCGGATCTGGCTGTGTCCACTCACCCACGGCAAACGGTCAGGCAGGGCGCAGTGCGGTTCAGGCTGTGTCCACTCACCCACAGGAGACGGGTAGGCAATTCGCAGTTTGGATCTGGCTGTGTCTATTCACCCACGGGAGACGGGCAGAGAGGGTGCTGTGTGGATCTGGCTATGTCCACTGACCCACGGCAGACGGGCAGGCAGGGCGCAGTGCGGATCTGGCTGTGTCCACTCACCCACGGCAGACCGGCCAGCAGGGCGCAGTGTGGATCTGGCTATGCGCACTCACCCACAAGAGACGGGCAGGTAAGGCGCAGTGTGGATCTGGCTGTGTCCCCTAACCCACGAGAGACGGGCAGAGAGAGTGCAGTGTGGATCTGGCTATGTCCACTGACCCACGGCAGACGGGCAAGCAGGGCGCAGTGCGGATCTGGCTGTGTCCACTCACCCACGGGAGACTGACAGGCAGGGCGCAGTGTGGATCTGGCTGTGTCCATTCACCTACGGGAGACAGGCAGAGAGGGTGCTGTGTGGATCTGGCTTTGTCCACTGACCCAGGGCAGACGGGCAGGCAGGGCGCAGTGTGGATCTGGCTGTGTCCACTGACCCACGGCAGACGTGCAGGCAGGGCGCAGTGCGGATCTGGCTGTGTCCACTCACCCTCGGCAGACGGGCAGGCAGGGCGCAGTGCGGATCTGGCTGTGTCCACTCACCCACGGCAAACGGTCAGGCAGGGTGCAGTGCGGATCTGGCTGTGTCCACTCACCAACGGGAGACGGGTAGGCAAGTCGCAGTTTGGATCTGGCTGTGTCCACTCACCCACTGGAGACGGGCAGGCAAGGCGCAGTGTGGATCTGGCTATGTACACTCACCCACGGGAGACGGGCAGAGAGGGTGCAGTGGGGATCTGGCTATGTCCACTGACCCACGGGAGACGGGCAGACAGGGCGCAGTGCGGATCTGGCTGTGTCCACTCACCCACGGCCGACGGGCAGGCAGGGCTCAGTGCGGATCTGGCTGTGTCCACTCACCCACGGGAGACGGGCAGGCAAGGCGCAGTGTGGATCTGGCTGTGTCCACTCACCCACGGGATACGGGCAGAGAGGGTGTTGTGTGGATCTGGCTATGTCCATTGACCCACGGCAGACGGGCAGGCAGGGCGCAGTGCGGATCTGGCTGTGTCCACTCACCCACGGCAGACGGGCAGGCAGGGCGCAGTGCGGATATGGCTGTGTCCACTCACCCACAGGAGACGGGCAGGCAAGGCGCAGAGTGGATGTGGCTGTGTTCACTCACCCATGGGAGACGGGCAGAGAGGGTGCTGTGTGGATCTGGCTATGTACACTGACCCACGGCAGACGGGCAGGCAGGGTGCAGTGCGGATCTGGCTGTGTCGACTCACCAACAGCAGACGGTCAGGAAGGGCACAGTGTGGATCTGGCTGTGTCCACTCACCCACGGGAGAAGGGCAGTCAAGGCGCAGTGTGGTTCTGGATGTGTCCACTGCCCCACGGGAGACGGGCAAAGAGGGTGCTGTGTGGATCTGGCAATGTCCACTGACCCACGGCAGATGGGCAGAGAGGTTGCTGCGTGGATCTGGCTATGTCCACTGATAGACGGCAGACAAGCAGGTAGGGCTCAGTGCGGATCTGGCTGTGTCCACTCACCCATAGGAGACAGGCAGGCAGGGCGCAGTGCGTATCTGGCTGTGTCCACTCACCCACGGGAGACGGGCAGAGAGGGTGCTGTGTGCATCTGGCTATGTCCACTGACCCACGGCAGACGTGCAGGCAGGGCGCAGTGCCGATCTGGCTGTGACCAATCACCCTCGGCCGACGGGCAGGCAGGGCGCAGTGCGGATCTGGCTGTGTCCACTCGCCCACGGCAGACGGGCAGGCAAGGCGCAGTGTGGATATGGCTGTGTCCACTCACCCTCGGGAGACGGACAGAGAGGTTGCTGTATGGATCTGGCTATGTCCACTGACCCACGGCAGACAGGCAGACAGGGAGCTGTGCGGATCTGGCTGGGTCCACTCACCCACGGCAGACTGTCAGGCAGGGCGCAGTGTGGATCTAGCTGTGTCCACTCACCTACGGGGGACAGGCAGGCAAGGCGCAGTGCCGATCTGGCTGTGTCCACTCACCCACGGCAGACGGGCAGGCAAGGCGCAGTGTGGATCTGGCTGTGTCCACTCACGCACGGGAGACGGGCAGAGAGTGTGCTGTGTGGATCTGGCTATGTCCACTTACCCATGGAAGAGGGGCAGGCAGGACGTAGTGGGGATATGGCTGTGTCCACTCACCCACGGCAGACGGTCAGGCAGGGTGCAGTGCGGATCTGGCTGTGTCCACTCACCCACGGGGGATGGGTAGGCAAGGCCCAGTGTGGATCTGCCTGTGTCCACTCACCCACGGGAGACGGGCAGAGAGGGTGCTGTGTGGATCTGGCTATGTCCACTGACCGACGGCAGACGGGCAGGCAGGACGCAGTGGGGATTTGGCTGTGTCCACTCACCCACGGCAGACGGTCAGACAGGGCGCAGTGCGGATCTGGCTGTGTCCACTCACCCACGGGAGACGGGTAGGCAAGGCGCAGTTTAAATCTGGCTGTGTCCATTCACCCACGGGAGACGGGTAGGCAAGGCGCAGTGTGGATCTGGCTATGTCCACTCACCCACGGGAGATGGGCAGGCAGGGCGCAGTGCGGATCTGGCTGTGTCCCTTCACTCACGGGAGACGGGCATGCAAGGCGCAGTGTGGATCAGGTTGTGTCCACTCACCCATGGGAGACGGGCATGCAAGACACAGTGTGGATCTGGCTATGTCCACTGACCCACGGCAGACGGACAGGCAGGGCGCAGTGCGGATCTGGCTGTGTCCACTCACCCACGGGAGCTGGGCAGGCAGGGCGCAGTGCGGATCTGGCTGTGTCCACTCACCCACGGGAGACGGGCAGGCAAGGCGCAGTGTGGATTTGGCTGTGTCCACTCACTCACGGCTGACGGTCAGGCAGGGCGCAGTGCGGATCTGACTGTGTCAACTCACCGATGGGAGATGGGTAAGCAAGGCGCAGTGTGGATCTGGCTGTGTCCACTCACCCACGGCAGACGGGCAGGCAGGGTGCAGTGCAGATCTGGCTGTGTCCACTCACCCACGGGAGACGGGCAGGCATGGCCAGTGTGGATCTGGCTGTGTCCACTCACCCACGGGAGACAGTCAGAGAGGGTGCTTTGTGGATCTGGCTATGTCCAATGACCCACGGCATACGGGCAGGCAGGGCGCAGTGCGGATCTGGCTGCGTCCACTGTCCCACGGCAGATGGGCAGGCAGGGCGCACTGCGGATGTGGCTGTGTCCACTCACCAACGGGATACGGGCAGGCAGGGCGCAGTGCGGATCTGGCTGTGTCCACTCACCTACGGGAGACGGGCACAGAGGGTGCTGTGTGGAGCTGGCTATGTAGACTGGCCCACGGCTGACGGGCAGGCAGGGCGCAGTGCAGAACTGGCTGTGTACACTCACCCACGGCAGACGGTCAGGAAGGGCGCAGTGCGGATCTGGCTTGTCCACTCATCCACGGGAGATGGGCAGGCAAGGCGCAGTGTGGATCTGGCTGTGTCCACTCACCCACAGGATACGGGCAGAGACGGTGCTGTGTGGATCTGGCTATGTCCACTGACCCACGGCAGACGGGCAGGCAGGGCGCAGTGCGGATCTGGCTGTGTCCACTCACCCACGGGAGACGGGCAGACGGGGTGCAGTGCGGATCTGGCTGTGTCCACTCACCAACGGCAGTCGGGCAGGCAGGGCGCAGTGCGGATCTGGCTGTGTTCACTCACCCACGGGAGACGGGTAGGCAAGGCGCAGTTGGATCTGGCTGTGTCCACTCACCCACGGGACACGGGCAGAGACGGTGCTGTGTGGATCTGGCTATGTCCACTGACCCACGGCAGACGGGCAGGCAGGGCACAGTGCGGATCTGGCTGTGTCCACTAACCCACGGCAAAGGGTCATGCAGGGCGCAGTGCGGATCAGGCTGTGTCCACTCACCCACGGAAGACGGGCTGAGAGGGTGATGTGTGGATCTGGCTATGTCCACTGACCCACGGGAGACGGGCAGGCAGGCCGCAGTGCGGATCTGGCTGTGTCCATTCACCCACGGCAGACCGGCCAGCAGGGCGCAGTGCGGATCTGACTGTGTCCACTCACCCACAAGAGACGGGCAGGCAAGGCACAGTGTGGATCTGGCTGTGTCCACTAACCCACGAGACAAGGGCAGAGAGAGTGCTGTGTGACTCTGGCTATGTCCACTGACCCACGGCAGACGGGCAGGCAGGGCGCAGTGCGGATCTGGCTGTGTCCACTCACACACGGGAGACGGACAGGCAGGGCGCAGTGTGGATCTGGCTGTGTCCACTCACCTACGGGAGACGGGCAGAGAGGGTGCTGTGTGGATCTGGCTTTGTCCACTGACCCAGGGCAGACGGGCAGCAGGGCGCAGTGCGGATCTGGCTGTGTCCACTCACCCACGGGAGACGGGCAGGCAGGGCGCAGGACGGATCTGGCTGTGTCCACTCACCCATGGAGGACAGGCAGGCAAGGCGCAGTGTGGATCTGACTGTGTCCACTCACCCACGGGAGTCGGTCAGAGAGGGTGCTGTGTGGATCTGGCTGTGTCCACTGACCCACGGCAGACTTGCAGGCAAGGCGCAGTTTGGATCTGGCTGTGTCCACTGACCCACGGGTGACGGGCAGGCAAGGCGCAATGCGGATCTGGCTGTGTCCACTCACCCATGGGAGACGGGCATGCAGGGTGCAGTGCGGATCTGGCTGTGTCCACTCACCCACGGGAGACGGGTAGGCAATTCGCAGTTTGGATCTGGCTGTGTCCATTCACCCACGGGAGACGGGCACAGAGGGTGCTGTGTGGATCTGGCTATGTCCACTGGCCCACGGCAGATGGGCAGGGAGGACGCAGTGTGGATCTGGCTGTGTTCACTCACCCACGGCAGACCGGCCGGCAGGGTGCAGTGCGGATCTGGCAGTGTCCACTCACCCACGGGAGACGGGCAGGGAGACGGACAGAGAGGTTGCAGTATGGATCTGGCTATGTCCACTGACCCACGGCAGACAGGCAGACAGGGAGCTGTGCGGATCTGGCTGCGTCCACTCTCCCACGGCAGATGGGCAGGCAGGGCGCACTGCGGATGTGGCTGTGTCCACTCACCAACGGGATACGGGCAGGCAGGGCGCAGTGCGGATCTGGCTGTGTCCACTCACCTACGGGAGACGGGCACAGAGGGTGCTGTGTGGAGCTGGCTATGTAGACTGACCCACGGCTGACGGGCAGGCAGGGCGCAGTGCGGAACTGGCTGTGTACACTCACCCACGGCAGACGGTCAGGAAGGGCGCAGTGCGGATCTGGCTTGTCCACTCATCCACGGGAGACGGGCAGGCAAGGCGCAGTGTGGATATGGCTGTGTCCACTCACCCACAGGAGACGGGCAGAGACGGTGCTGTGTGGATCAGGCTATGTCCACTGACCCACGGCAGACGGGCAGGCAGGGCGCAGTGCGGATCTGGCTGTGTCCACTCACCCACGGGAGATGGGCAGGCAGGGCGCAGTGCGGATCTGGCTGTGTTCACTCACCCACGGCAGTCGGGCAGGCAGGGCGCAGTGCGGATCAGGCTGTGTCCACTCACCCACGGAAGACGGGTGGCAAGTTGCAGTTTGGATCTCGCTGTGTCCATTCACCCACGGGAGACGGGCTGAGAGGGTGATGTGTGGATCTGGCTATGTCTACTGACCCACGGGAGACGGGCAGGCAGGCCGCAGTGCGGATCTGGCTGTGTCCATTCACCCACAGCACACCGGCCAGCAGGGCGCAGTGCGGATCTGGCTGTGTCCACTCAATCACAAGAGACAGGCAGGCAAGGCACAGTGTGGATCTGGCTGTGTCCACTAACCCACGAGAGAAGGGCAGAGAGAGTGCTGTGTGGATCTGGCTATGTCCACTGACCCACGGCAGACGGGCAGGCAGGGCGCATTGCGGATCTGGCTGTGTCCACTCACACACGGGAGACGGACAGGCAGGGCGCAGTGTGGATCTGGCTGTGTCCACTCACCTACGGGAGACGGGCAGAGAGGGTGCTGTGTGGATCTGGCTATGTCCATTGACCCACGGCAGACGGGCAGGCAGGGCGCAGTGCAGATCTGGCTGTGTCCACTCACCCACGGCAGACGGGCAGGCAGGGCGCAGTGCGGATATGGCTGTGTCCACTCACCCACGGGAGAAGGGCAGTCAAGGCGCAGTGTGGTTCTGGATGTGTCCACTGCCCCACGGGAGACGGGCAAAGAGGGTGCTGTGTGGATCTGGCAATGTCCACTGACCCACGGCAGATGGGCAGAGAGGGTGCTGCGTGGATCTGGCTATGTCCACTGATAGACGGCAGACAAGCAGGTAGGGCTCAGTGCGGATCTGGATGCGCCCACTCACCCATAGGAGACGGGCAGGCAGGGCGCAGTGCGTATCTGGCTGTGTCCACTCACCCACGGGAGACGGGCAGAGAGGGTGCTGTGTGCATCTGGCTATGTCCACTGACCCACGGCAGACGTGCAGGCAGGGCGCAGTGCCGATCTGGCTGTGTCCAATCACCCTCGGCCGACGGGCAGGCAAGGCGCAGTGTGGATATGGCTGTGTCCACTCACCCTCGGGAGACGGACAGAGAGGTTGCAGTATGGATCTGGCTATGTCCACTGACCCACGGCAGACAGGCAGACAGGGAGCTGTGCGGATCTGGCTGCGTCCACTCTCCCACGGCAGATGGGCAGGCAGGGCGCACTGCGGATGTGGCTGTGTCCACTCACCAACGGGATACGGGCAGGCAGGGCGCAGTGCGGATCTGGCTGTGTCCACTCACCTACGGGAGACGGGCACAGAGGGTGCTGTGTGGAGCTGGCTATGTAGACTGACCCACGGCTGACGGGCAGGCAGGGCGCAGTGCGGAACTGGCTGTGTACACTCACCCACGGCAGACGGTCAGGAAGGGCGCAGTGCGGATCTGGCTTGTCCACTCATCCACGGGAGACGGGCAGGCAAGGCGCAGTGTGGATATGGCTGTGTCCACTCACCCACAGGAGACGGGCAGAGACGGTGCTGTGTGGATCAGGCTATGTCCACTGACCCACGGCAGACGGGCAGGCAGGGCGCAGTGCGGATCTGGCTGTGTCCACTCACCCACGGGAGATGGGCAGGCAGGGCGCAGTGCGGATCTGGCTGTGTTCACTCACCCACGGCAGTCGGGCAGGCAGGGCGCAGTGCGGATCAGGCTGTGTCCACTCACCCACGGAAGACGGGTGGCAAGTTGCAGTTTGGATCTGGCTGTGTCCATTCACCCACGGGAGACGGGCTGAGAGGGTGATGTGTGGATCTGGCTATGTCTACTGACCCACGGGAGACGGGCAGGCAGGCCGCAGTGCGGATCTGGCTGTGTCCATTCACCCACAGCACACCGGCCAGCAGGGCGCAGTGCGGATCTGGCTGTGTCCACTCAATCACAAGAGACAGGCAGGCAAGGCACAGTGTGGATCTGGCTGTGTCCACTAACCCACGAGAGAAGGGCAGAGAGAGTGCTGTGTGGATCTGGCTATGTCCACTGACCCACGGCAGACGGGCAGGCAGGGCGCATTGCGGATCTGGCTGTGTCCACTCACACACGGGAGACGGACAGGCAGGGCGCAGTGTGGATCTGGCTGTGTCCACTCACCTACGGGAGACGGGCAGAGAGGGTGCTGTGTTGATCTGGCTGTGTCCACTCACCCACGGGAGACGGGCAGGCAAGGCGCAATGCGGATCTGGCTGTGTCCACTCACCCACGGGAGACTGGCAGGCAGGGCGCAGTGCGGATCTGGCTGTGTCCACTCACCCACGGGAGACGGGCAGGCAGGGCGCAGTGCGGATCTGGCTGTGTCCACTCACCCACGGCAGACGGGCAGGCAAGGCGCATTGTGGATCTGGCTGTGTCCACTCATTCACGGGAGAAGGGCAGAGAGGGTGCTGTGTGGATCTGGCTATGTCCGCTGAACCACGGCAGACGGGCAGGCAGGGCGCAGTGTGGATCTGGCTGTGTCCACTCACCCACGGCAAACGGTCAGGCAGGGTGCAGTGCGGATCTGGATGTGTCCACTCACCCACGGGAGACGGGTAGGCAATTCGCAGTTTGGATCTGGCTGTGTCCATTCACCCACGGGAGACGGGCACAGAGGGTGCTGTGTGGATCTGGCTATGTCCACTGGCCCACGGCAGACGGGCAGCGAGGACGCAGTGTGGATCTGGCTGTGTTCACTCACCCACGGCAGACCGGCCGGCAGGGCGCAGTGCGGATCTGGCAGTGTCCACTCACCCACGGGAGACGGGCAGGCAGGGCGCAGTGCGGAGCTGGCTGTGTCCACTCACCCACGGGAAATGGGAAGGCAAGGCGCAGTGTGGATCGGGCTGTGTTCACTCACCCACGGGACACGGGCAGAGAGTGTGCTGTGTGGATCTGGCTATGTCCACTGACCCACAGCAGACGGGCAGGCAGGGCGCAGTGCGCATCTGGCTGTGTCCACTCACCCATGGCAGACGGGCAGGAAGGGCGCAGTGCGGATCTGGCTGTGTCAACTCACCCACGGGAGACAGGCAGGCAAGGCACAGTGTGGATGTGGCTGTGTCCACTCACCCACGGGAGACGGGCAGAGAGGGTGCCGTGTGGATCTGGCTATGTCCACTCACCCATGGCAGACGGGCAGGAAGGGCGCAGTGCGGTTCTGGCTGTGTCCCCTCACTCATGGCAGACGGTCAGGCAGGGCGCAGTACGGATCTGGCTGTGTCCACTCACCCACGGGGGACGGGTAGGCAAGGCGCAGTGTGGATCTGGCTGTGTCAACTCACGCGCGGGAGACGGGCAGAGAGGGTGCTCTGTGGATCTGGCTATGTCCACTGACCCACGGCAGACGGGCAGGCAGGGCGCAGTGCGGATCTGTCTGTGTCCCCGCACACACGGCAGATGATCAGGCAGGGCGCATTTCGGATCTGGCTGTCACCACTCACCCACGGGAGACGGGTAGGCAAGGCGCAGTGTGGATCTGTTTGTGCCCACTCACCCACGGGAGACGGGCAGAGAGGGTGCTGTGTGGATCTGGCTATGTCCACTCACCCACGGCAGACGGGCAGGCAGGGCGCAGTGCGGATCTGGCTGTGTCCACTCACGCACGGCAGATGGGAAGGCAGTGCCCAGTGCGGATCGGTCTGTGTCCACTCACCCACGGGAGACGGGCAGAGAGGGTGCCGTGTGGATCTGGCTATGTCCACTGACCCACGGCAGACGGGCAGGCAGGGCGCAGTGCGGATCTGGCTGTGTCCCCTGACTTATGGCAGACGGTCAGGCAGGGCGCAGTGCGGATCTGGCTGTGTCCACTCACCCACGTGAGACGGGCAGAGAGGGTGCTCTGTGGATCTGGCTATGTCCACTGACCCACGGCCGACGGGCAGGCAGGGCGCAGTGCGGATCTTCCTGTGTCCACTCACCAATGGCAGACGGGCAGATAGTGCGCAGTGTGGATCTGGCTGTGTCCACTCACCCACGGGAGACGGGCAGGCAAGGCGCAGTGTGTATCTGACTGTGTCCACTCATCCACGGGCGACGGGCAGAAAGGGCGCTGTGTGGAACTGGCTCTGTCCACTGACCCACGGCAGACGGGAAGGCAGGGCGCAGTGCGGATTTGGCTGTGTCCACTCACCCACGGGAGACGGGCAGGCAAGGCGCAGTGTGGATCTGGCTGTGTCTACTCACCCTCGGGAGATGGGCAGACAGGGTGCTGTGTGGATCTGGCTATGTCCACTGACCCACGGCAGAAGGGCAGGCAGGGCGCAGTGCGGATCTGGCTGTGTCCACTCACCCACGGGAGACGGGCAGCCCGGGGGCAGTGCGGATCTGGCTGTGTCCACTTACCCACGGTAGACGGGCAGGCAATGCGCAGTGTGGATCTTGCTGTGTCCACTCACCCACGGGAGACGGGCAAAGAGGTGCTGTGTGGATCTGGCTATGTCCACTGACCCACGGCAGACGGGCAGGCAGGGCGCAGTGTGGATCTGGCTGTGTCCACTCACCCACGGGAGACGGGCAGAGAGGTTGCCGTGTGGATCTGGCTATGTCCACTGACCCACGGCAGACGGGAAGGCAGAGCGCAGTGCGGATCTGGCTGTGTCCCCTCACTCATGGCAGTCGGTCAGGCACGGCGCAGTGCGGATCTGGCTGTGTCCACTCACCCACGGAGGACGGGTAGGTAAGTCGCAGTGTGGATCTGGCTGTGTCCACTCACCCACGGGAGATGGGCAGAGAGAGTGCTGTGTGGATACTGCTATGTCCACTGACCCACGGCAGACTGGCAGGCAGGGCGCAGTGCGGATCTGGCTGTGTCCACTCACCCACGGGAGACCGGCATACAGGGCGCAGTGCGGATCTGGCTGTGTCCACTCACCCACGGGAGATGGGCAGGCAGGGCACAGTGCGGATCTGGCTGTGTCCACTCACCCACGGGTGACGGGCAGGCAAGGCGCAGTGTGGATCTGCCTGTGTCCACTCACCCAAGGGACACGGGGAGAGAGGTTGCTGTGTGGATCTGGCTATGTCCACTGATCCACGGCAGACGGGCAGGGAGTGCGCAGTGCAGATCTCGCTGTGTTCACTCACCCACGGCAGACGGGCAGGCTGGCGCAATGCGGATCTGACTGTGTCCACTCACCCACGGCAGACGGTCAGGAAGGGCGCAGTGCGGTTCTGGCTGTGTCCACTCACCCACGGGAGACGGGCAGGCAGGGCGCAGTGCGGATCTGGCTGTGTCTACTCACCCACGGCAGACGATTAGGCAGGGCGCAGTGCTGATCTGGTTGTGTCCACTCACCCACGGGAGACGGGCAGGCAAGGCGTAGTGTGGATCTGGCTGTGTCCACTCACCCACGGAAGACGGGCAGAGAGGGTGCTGTGTGGATCTGGCTATGTACACTGACCCACGGTAGACGGGCAGGCAGGGCGCAGTGCGGATCTGGGTGTGTCCACTCACCCACGGGAGACGGGCAAAGAGGGTGCTGTGTGGATCTCCCTATGTACACCGACCGACGGCAGACTGGCAGGCAGGGCATAGTGCTGATCTGGCTGTGTCCACTCACCCACGGCAGATGGGCAGGCAGGGTGCAATGCGGATCTGGCTGTGTCCACTCAACCACGGCAGACTGTCAGGCAGGGCGCAGTGCGGATCTGGCTGTGTCCACTCACCCACGGGAGACAGGTAGGCAAGGCGCAGTGTGTATCTGGCTGTGTCCACTCACCCACGAGAGACGGGCAGAAAGGGCGCTGTGTGGATCTGGCTATGTCCAGTGACCCACGGCAGACTGGAAGGCAGGGCACAGTGCGGATCTGGCTGTGTCCACTCACCCAAGGCAGACGGGAAGGCAGGGCGCAATGCGAATCTGGCTGTGTCCACTCACCCACGGGAGACGGGCAGGCAGGGCGCCGTGCGGATCTGGCTTTGTCCACTCACCCATGGGAGATGGGCAGGCAAGGCGCAGTGTGGATCTGGCTATGTCCACTCACCCACGGGAGACGGGCAGAGAGGTTGCTGTGTGGATCTGTCTATGTCCACAGACCCACGGCAGACGGGCAGGGAGGGCGCAGTGCGGATCTCGCTTTGTCCACTCACCCATGGCAGACGGGCAGGCAGGGCGCAGTGCGGATCTGGCTGTGTCCACTCACCCACGGCAGACGGGCAGGCAGGGCGCAGTGCGTATCTGGCTGTGTCCACTCACCCACAACAGACGGTAAGGCAAGGCGCAGTGTGGATCTGGCTGTGCCCACTCACCCACGGGAGACGGGCAGAAAGGGTGCTGTGTGGATCTGGCTATGTCCACTGACCCACGGCAGACTGGCAGGCAGGGCACAGTTCGTATCTGGCTGTGTCCACTCACCCACGGCAGACGGGCAGGCAGGGCGCAATGCGGATCTGGCTGTGTCCACTCAACCACGGCAGACGGTCAGGAAGGACGCAGTGCGGATCTGGCTGTGTCCACTCACCAACGGGAGACAGGTAGGCAAGGCGCAGTGTGGATCTGGCTGTGTCCACTCACCCATGGGACACGGGCAGACAGGGTGCTGTCCGGATCTGGCTATGTCCACTGACCCACGGCAGACGGGCAGGCAGGGCGCAGTGCGGATGTGCCTGGGTCCAATCACCCACGGCAGACGGGCAGGCAGGGCGCAGTGCGGATCTGGCTGTGTCCACTCACCCACGGCAGACGGTCAGGCAGGGCGCATGCGGATCTGGCGGTGTCCACTCACCCACGGGAGACGGGCAGGCAGGGCGCAGTGCGGATCTGGCTGTGTCCACTCACCCACGGGAGACGGGCAGGCAGGGCGCAGTGCGGATCTGGCTATGTCCACTCTCCCACGGGAGACGGGCAGGCAAGGCGCAGTGTGGATCTGGCTGTGTCCACTCACACAAGGGACACGGGCAGAGAGTGTGCTGTGTGGATCTGGCTATGTCCACTGACCCACGGCAGAGGGGCAGGCAGGGCGCAGTGCGGATCTCGCTGTGTCCAATCACCAACGGCAGACGGTCAGGCAGGGTGCAGTGCGGATCTGGCTGTGTCCACTCACCCACGGGAGACGGGCAGGAAAGGCGCACTGTTGATCTGGCTGTGACCACTCACCCACGGGAGACGGGCAGAGAGGGTGCTGTGTGGATCTAGCTATGTCCACTGACCCAAGGCAGACGGGCAGGAAGGGTACATTGCGGATCTGGCTGTGTCCAATCATCCACGGCAGACGGGCAGGCAGGGCGCAGTGCGGATCTGTCTGTGTCCACTCACCCACGGCAGACGGTAAGGCAAGGCACAGTGTGGATCTGGCTGTGTCCACTCACCCACGGGAGATGGGCAGAGAGGGTCCTGTGTGGATCTGGCTATGTCCACTGACCCACGGCAGACGGGCAGGTAGGGCGCAGTGTGGATCTGGCTGTGTCCACTCACCCACGGCAGACGGTCAGGAAGGGCGCAGTGCGGATCTGGCTGTGTCCACTCACCCACGGGAGACGGGCAGGCAGGGCACAGTGCGGATCTGGCTGTGTCCACTCACCCACGGCAGACGGGCTGGCAGGGCGCAGTGCGGATCTGGCTGTGTCCACTCACCTACGGGAGACGGGCAGGCAAGGCGCAGTGTGGATCTGGCTGTGTCCACTCACCCACGGGAGACGGGCAAAAAGGGTGCTGTGTGGATCTGCCTATGTACACTGACCCACGTCAGACGGGCAGGCAGGTCGCAGTGCGGATCTGGCTGTGTCCACTCACCCATGGCAGATGGGCAGGCAAGGGGCATTGTGGATCTGGCTGTGTCCACTAACCCACGGGAGACGGGCAGAGAGGTTGCTGTGTGGATCTGGCTATGTCCACTCACCCACGGCAGACGGGCAGGCAGGGCGCAGTGCGGATCTGGCTGTGTCCACTCACCCATGGCAGACGGGCAGGCAGGGCGCATTGCGGATCTGGCTGTGTCCACTCACCCACGGCAGACGGTAAGGCAAGGCGCAGTGTGGATCTGGCTGTGTGCACTCACCCACGGGAGACGGGCAGAAAGGGCGCTGTGTGGATCTGGCTATGTCCACTGACCGACGGCAGACTGGCAGGCAGGGCATAGTGCTGATCTGGCTGTGTCCACTGACCCACGGCAGACGGGCAGGTAGGGCGCAGTGTGGATCTGGCTGTGTCCACTCACCCACGGGAGAGGGGCAGAGACTGTGCTGTGTGGATCTGGCTATGTCCACTGACCCACGGCAGACGGGCAGGCAGGGCGCAGTGTGGATCTGGCTGTGTCCACTCATCCTAGGGAGACGGGCAGGCAAGGCGCAGTGCGGATCTGGCTGTGTACACTCACCCACGGGAGACGGGCAGGCAGGGCGCAGAGCGGATCTGGCTGTGTACACTCACCCACGGCAGACGGTCAGGCAGGGTGCAGTGCGGATCTGGCTGTGTCCACTCATCCACGGGAGACGGGCAGGCAAGGCGCAGTGCGGATCTGGCTGTGTCCACTCACCCACGGGAGACGGGCAGGCAGGGCGCAGTGCGTATCTGGCTGTGTCCACTCACCCACGGGAGATGGGATGGCAAGGCGCAGTGTGGATCTGGCTGTGTCCACTCACCCATGGGAGACGGGCAGAGAGGGTGCTGTGTGGATCTGGCTATGTCCACTGACCCACGGCAGACGGGAAGGCAGGGCGCAGTGCGGATCTGGCTGTGTCCACTCACCCACGGGAGACGGGCAGGCAAGGCGCAGTGTGGATCTGGCTGTGTCCACTCACTCACGGGAGATGGACAGAGAGGGTGCTGTGTGGATCTGGCCCTGTCCACTGACCCACGACAGACGGGCAGGCAGGGCGCAGTGCGGATCTGGCTGTGTGCACTCACACACGGCAGACTGGCAGGCAGGGCGCCGTGCGGATCTGGCTGTGTCCACTCACCCACGGCAGACGGTCAGGCAGGGCGCAGTGCGGATCTGACTGTGTCCACTCACCCACAGGAGACGGGCAGAGAGGGTGCTGTGTGGATCTGGCTATGGACACTGACCCACGACAGACGGGCAGGCAGGGCACAGTGCGGATCTGGCTGTGTCCACTCACCCACGGCAGACGGTCAGGCAGGGCGCAGTGTGGATCTGGCGGTGTCCACTCACCCACGGGAGACGGGCAGGCAGGGCGCAGTGCGGATCTGGCTGTGTCCACTCTCCCACGGGAGACGGGCAGGCAGGGAGCAGTGCGGAACTGGCTGTGTCCACTCTCCCACGGCAGACGGGCAGGAAGGGCGCAGTGCGGATCTGGCTGTGTCCACTCTCCCACGGGAGACGGGCAGGCAGGGCGCAGTGCGTATCTGGCTGTGTCCACTCTCCCAAGGCAGACGGGCAGGCAGGGCGCAATGCGGATCTGGCTGTGTCCACTCACCCACGGCAGACGGTCAGGCAGGGCGCAGTGCGGATCTGGCGGTGTCCACTCACCCACGGGAGACGGTCAGGCAGGGCGCAGTGCGGATCTGGCTGTGTCCAATCTCCCACGGGAGACGGGCAGGCAGGGCACAGTGCGGATCTGGCTGTGTCCACTCACACACGGCAGACAGGCAGGCAGGGCGCAGTGGGGATCTGGCTGTGTCCACTCACCCATGGGAGACGGGCAGGCAAGGGGCATTGTGGATCTGGCTGTGTCCACTCACCCACGGGAGACGGGCAGAGAGGGTGCTGTCCGGATCTGGCTATGTCCACTGACCCACGGCAGACGGGCAGGCAGGGCGCAGTGCTGATGTTGCTGTGTCCAATCACCCACGGGAGACGGGTAGGCATGGCGCAGTGCGGATCTGGATGTGTCCACTCACCCACGGGAGACGGGCAGGCAAGGCGCAGTGTGGATCTGGCTGTGTCCACTCACCCACGGGAGACGGGCAAGGGGGTGCTGTATGTATCTGGCTATGTACACTGACCCACGGCAGACAAGCAGGCAGGGCGGTGTGCGGATCTGGCTGTGTCCACTCACCCCAGGAGACGGGGAGGCAGGGCGCAGTGCGGATCTGGCTGTGTCCACTCACCCACGGGAGACGGGCAGGCAGGGCGCAGTGCGGACCTGGCTGTGTCCACTCACCCACGGCATATGGGCAGGCAAGGCGCAGTGTGGATCTGGCTGTGTCCACTCACCCACTGGATACGGGCAGAAAGGGCGCTGTGTGGATCTGGCTCTGTCCACTGACCCACGGCAGACGGGAAGGCAGGGCGCAGTGCGGATCTGGCTGTGTCCAATCACCCGCGGCAGACGGGCAGGCAGGTCGCAGTGCGGATCTGGCTGTGTCCACTCACCCACGGGAGACGGGCAGGCACGGTGCAGTGTGGATCTGGCTATGTCCACTCACCCACGGGAGACGGGCAGAAAGGGCGCTGTGTGGAACTGGCTATGTCCTCTGACCCACGGCAGACGGGCAGGCAAGGCACAGTGTGGATCTGGCTGTGTCCACTCACCCACGGGAGACGGGTAGAGAGGGTGCTGTGTGGATCTGGCTATGTAAACTGACCCATGGCAGACGGGCAGGCAGGGCGCAGTACGGATATGGCTGAGTCCACTCACCCACGGCAGACGGTCTGGCAGGGCGCAGTGCGGATCTGGCGGTGTCCACTCACCCACGGGAGACGGTCAGGCAGGGCGCAGTGCGGATCTGGCTATGTCCACTCTCCCACGGGAGACGGGCAGCCAGGGCGCAGTGCGTATCTGGCTGTGTCCACTCACCCACGGCAGACGGTCAGGCAGGGCGCAGGGCGGATCTGACTGTGTCCACTCACCCACAGGAGACGGGCAGAGAGGGTGCTGTGTGGATCTGGCTATGGACACTGACCCACGACAGACGGGCAGGCAGGGTGCAGTGCGGATCTGGCTGTGTCCACTCACCCACGGCAGACGGTCAGGCAGGGCGCAGTGTGGACCTGGCTGTGTCCACTCTCCCACGGGAGACGGGCAGGCAGGGAGCAGTGCGGAACTGGCTGTGTCCACTCTCCCACGGCAGACGGGCAGGAAGTGCGCAGTGCGGATCTGGCTGTGTCCACTCTCCCACGGGAGACGGGCAGGCAGGGCGCAGTGCGTATCTGGCTGTGTCCACTCTCCCAAGGCAGACGGGCAGGCAGGGCGCAATGCGGAACTGGGTGTGTCCACTCACCCACGGCAGACGGTCAGGCAGGGCGCAGTGCGGATCTGGCGGTGTCCACTCACCCACGGGAGACGGTCAGGCAGGGCGCAGTGCGGATCTGGCTGTGTCCAATCTCCCACGGGAGACGGGCAGGCAGGGCACAGTGCGGATCTGGCTGTGTCCACTCACACACGGCAGACAGGCAGGCAGGGCGCAGTGGGGATCTGGCTGTGTTCACTCACCCATGGGAGACGGGCAGGCAAGGGGCATTGTGAGTCTGGCTGTGTCCACTCACCCACGGGAGACGGGCAGAGAGAGTGCTGTCCGGATCTGGCTATGTCCACTGACCCACGGCAGACGGGCAGGCAGGGCGCAGTGCGGATCTGGCTGTGTCCACTCACCCACGGCAGACGGTAAGGCAAGGCACAGTGTGGATCTGGCTGTGTCCACTCACCCACGGGAGACGGGCAGAGAGTGTCCTGTGTGGATCTGGCTATGTCCACTGACCCACGGCAGACGGGCAGGTAGGGCGCAGTGTGGATCTGGCTGTGTCCACTCACCCAAGGGAGACGGGAAGGCAAGGCACAGTGTGGATCTGGCTGTGTCCACTGACCCACCTGAGATTGGCAGAGAGGGTGCTGTGTGGATCTGGCTATGTCCACTGACCCATGGCAGACGGGCAGGAAGGGCGCAGTGCGGATCTGGCTGTGTCCACTCACCCACGGGAGATGGGCAGGCAGGGCACAGTGCAGATCGGGCTGTGTCCACTCACCCACGGCAGACGGGCAGGCAGGGCGCAGTGCGGATCTGGCTGTGTCCACTCACCCACGGGAGACTGGCAGGCAAGGCGCAGTGTGGATCTGGCTGTGTCCACTCACCCACGGGAGACGGGCAAAAAGGGTGCTGTGTGAATCTGCCTATGTACACTGACCCACGGCAGACGGTCAGGCAGGGTGCAGTGCGGATCTGGCTGTGTCCACTCACCCATGGCAGATGGGCAGGCAAGGGGCATTGTGGATCTGGCTGTGTCCACTCACCCACGGGAGACGGGCAGAGAGGTTGCTGTGTGGATCTGGCTATGTCCACTCACCCATGGCAGACGGGCAGGCAGGGCGCAGTGCGGATCTGGCTGTGTCCACTCACCCATGGCAGACGGTAAGGCAAGGCGCAGTGTGGATCTGGCTGTGTGCACTCACCCACGGGACACGGGCAGAAAGGGCGCTGTGTGGATCTGGCTATGTCCACTGACCGACGGCAGACTGGCAGGCAGGGCATAGTGCTGAACTGGCTGTGTCCACTCACCCACGGGAGACGGGCAGGCAGGGCGCAATGCGGATCTGGCTTTGTCCACTCAACCACGGCAGATGGTAGGCAAGGCGCATTGCGGATCTGGCTGTGTCCACTCACCCACGGGAGACAGGTAGGCAAGGCGCAGTGTGTATCTGGCTGTGTCCACTCACCCACGGGAGACGGGCACAGAGGGTGCTGTCCGGATCTGGCTATGTCCACTGACCCACGGCAGACGGGTAGGCAGGGCGCAGTGCGGATGGGGCTGTGTCCAATCACCCACGGGAGACGGGTAGGCAAGGCGCAGTGTGGATCTGGCTGTGTCCACTCACACACGGGAGACGGGCAGAAAGGGCGCTGTGTGGATCTGGCTATATCCACTGACCGACGGCAGACTGGCAGGCAGGGCATAGTGCTGATCTGGCTGTGTCCACTCACCCACGGCAGACGGGCAGGAAGGGCGCAGTGCGGATCTGGCTGTGTCCACTCACCCACGGGAGACGGGCAGGCAAGGCGCAGTGTGGATCTGGCTGTGTCCACTCACCCACGGGAGACGGGCAGAGAGGGTGCTGTGTTGATCTGGCTGTGTCCACACACCCACGGGAGACGGGTAGGCAAGGCGCAGTGTTGATCTGGCTGTGTCCACTCACCCACGTCAGAGGGGCAGAGAGTGTGCTGTGTGGATCTGTCTATGTCCACTGACCCACGGCAGACGGGCAGGCAGGGCGCAGTGTGGATCTGGCTGTGTCCACTCATCCTAGGGAGACGGGCAGGCAAGGCGCAGTGCGGATCTGGCTGTGTACACTCACCCACGGGAGACGGGCAGGCAGGGCGCAGTGCGGATCTGGCTGTGTACACTCACCCACGGGAGACGGGCAGGCAGGGCGCAGTGCGGATCTGGCTGTGTCCACTCACCCACGGGAGATGGGATGGCAAGGCGCAGAGTGGATCTGGCTGTGTCCACTCACCCATGGGAGACGGGCAGAGAGGGTGCTGTGTGGATCTGGCTATGTCCACTGACCCACGGCAGACGGGAAGGCAGGGCGCAGTGCGGATCTGGCTGTGTCCACTCACCCACGGGAGACGGGCAGGCAAGGCGCAGTGTGGATCTGGCTGTGTCCACTCACTAACGGGAGATGGACAGAGAGGGTGCTGTGTGGATCTGGCCCTGTCCACTGACCCACGACAGACGGGCAGGCAGGGCGCAGTGCGGATCTGGCTGTGTGCACTCACACACGGCAGACGGGCAGGCAGGGCGCCGTGCGGATCTGGCTGTGTCCACTCACCCACGGCAGACGGTCAGGCAGGGCGCAGTGCGGATCTGACTGTGTCCACTCACCCACGGGAGACGGGCAAGGGGGTGCTGTATGTATCTGGCTATGTACACTGACCCACGGCAGACAAGCAGGCAGGGCGGTGTGCGGATCTGGCTGTGTCCACTCACCCACGGGAGACGGGCAGGCAGGGCGCAGTGCGGATCTGGCTGTGTCCACTCACCCACGGCAGACGGGCAGGCAAGGCGCAGTGTGGATCTGGCTGTGTCCACTCACCCACGGGAGACGGGCAGAAAGGGCGCTGTGTGGATCTGGCTCTGTCCACTGACCCACGGCAGACGGGAAGGTAGGGCGCAGTGCGGATCTGGCTGTGTCCAATCACCCGCGGCAGACGGGCAGGCAGGGCGCAGTGCGGATCTGGCTGTGTACACTCACCCACGGGAGACGCGCAGGCAGGGCGCAGTGTGGATCTGGCTGTGTCCACTCACCCACGGGAGACGGGCAGAAAGGGCGCTGTGTGGATCTTGCTCTGTCCACTGACCCACGGCAGACGGGAAGGCAGGGCGCAGTGCGGATCTGGATGTGTCCAATCACCCACGGCAGACGGGCAGGCAGGGCGCAGTGCGGATCTGGCTGTGTCCACTCACCCACGGCAGACGGGCAGGCAGGGCGCAGTGCGGATCTGGCTGTGTCCACTCACCCTTGGGAGACGGGTAGGCAGGGGGCAGTGTGGATCTGGCTGTGTCCACTGACCCACGCAGACGGGCAGGCAGGGCGAAGAGCGGATTTGGCTGTGTTAACTCACCCATGGCAGACGGGCAGGCAGGGCGCAGTGCAAATCTGGCTGTGTCCACTCACCCACCGGAGACGGGAAGGCAGGGCACAGTGCGGATCTGGCTGTGTCCACTCACCCACGGGAGACGGGCAGGCAAGGCGCAGTGTGGATCTGGCTGTGTCCACTCACCCAAGGGACACGGGCAGAGAGTGTGCTGTGTGGATCTGGCTATGTCGACTGACCCACGGCAGAGGGGCAGGCAGGGCGCAGTGCGGATCTCGCTGTGTCCAAACACCCACGGCAGACGGGCAGGCAGGGCGCACTGCGGATCTGGCTGTGTCCACTCACCCACGGGAGACGGGCAGGCAGGGCGCAGTGTGGATCTGGCTGTGTCCACTCACACACGGTAGACGGGCAGAGAGGGTGCTGTGTGGATCTGGCTATGTACACTGACCCACGGCAGACGGCCAGGCAGAGCGCTGTGCGGATCTGGCTGTGTCCACTCACCCACGGCAGACGGTCAGGAAGGGCGCAGTGCGGATCTGGCTGTGTCCACTCACCCACGGCAGACTGGCAGGCAGGGCACAGTGCGGATCTGGCTGTGTCCACTCACCCACGGGAGACGGGTAGGCAAGGCGCAGTGTGGATCTGGCTGTGTCCACTCACCCACGGGAGACGGGCAGAGAGGGTGCTGTGTGGATCTGGCTATGTCCACTGACCCAGGGCAGACGGGCAGGCAGGGCGCAGTGCGGGTCTGGCTCTGTCCCCTCACCCACGGCAGACGGTCAGGCAGGGCGCAGTCTGGATCTGGCTGTGTCCACTCACCCACGGGAGAGGGGCAGGCAGGGCGCAGTGCGGATCTGGCTGTGTCCACTCACC
This sequence comes from Microcebus murinus, assembly GCF_040939455.1. NCBI lineage: Eukaryota > Metazoa > Chordata > Mammalia > Primates > Cheirogaleidae > Microcebus > Microcebus murinus. Next base: position 28,899,367 of record NC_134125.1, on the reverse strand, counting down.
CACGGGAGACGGGCAGGCAGGGCGCAGTGCGGATCTGGCTGTGTCCACTCACCCACGGCAGACGGGCAGGCAGTGCGCAGTGCGGATCTGGCTGTGTCCACTCACCCATGGGAGACGGGCAGGCAAGGCGCAGTGTGGATCTGGCTGTGTCCACTCACACACGGTAGACGGGCAGAGAGGGTGCCGTGTGGATCTGGCTATGTCCACTGACACACGGCAAACGGGCAGGCCGGGCGCAGTGCGGATCTCGTGGTGTCCACTCACCCAAGGGAGACGGGCAGGCAGGGCGCAGTGCGGATCTGGCTGTGTCCACTCACCCAAGGAAGACGGGCAGGCAAGGGGCAGTGTGGATCTGGCTGTGTCCACTCACCCACGGGAGATGGGCAGGCAAGGCGCAGTGTGGATCTAGCTGTGTCCACTAACCCATGGGTGTCGGGCAGAAAGGGCGCTGTGTGGATCTGGCTCTGTCCAATGACCCACGGCAGACGGGAAGGCAGGGCGCAGTGCGGATCTGGATATGTCCAAGCAGCCACGACAGACGGGCAGGCAGGGCGCAGTGCGGATCTGGCTGTGTCCACTCACCCACGGCAGACGGTCAGGCAGGGCGCAGTGCGGATCTGGCTGTGTCCACTCACCCATGGGAGACGGGTAGGCAAGGCGCAGTATGGATCTGGCTGTGTCCACAGACCCACGCAGACGGGCAGGCAGGGCAAAGTGCGGATCTGGCTGTGTTAACTCACCCACGGCAGACTGGCAGGCAGGGTGCAGTGCGGATCTGGCTGTGTCCACTCACCCACAGCAGACGTTCAGGAAGGGCGCAGTGCGGATCTGGCTGTGTCCACTCACCCATGGGTGACGGGCAGGCAGGGCGCAGTGCGGATCTGGCTGTGTCTACTCACCCACGGCAGACGGGCAGGCAGGGCGCAGTGCGGATCTGGCTGTGTCCACTCACCCACGGGAGACGGGCAGGCAAGGCGCAGTGTGGATCTGGCTGTGTCCACTCACCCACGGGAGACGGGCAAAAAGGGTGCTGTGTGAATCTGCCTATGTACACTGACCCACGGCAGACGGTCAGGCAGGGTGCAGTGCGGATCTGGCTGTGTCCACTCACCCATGGCAGATGGGCAGGCAAGGGGCATTGTGGATCTGGCTGTGTCCACTCACCCACGGGAGACGGGCAGAGAGGTTGCTGTGTGGATCTGGCTATGTCCACTCACCCACGGCAGACGGGCAGGCAGGGCGCAGTGCGGATCTGGCTGTGTCCACTCACCCATGGCAGACGGGCAGGCAGGGCGCAGTGCGGATCTGGCTGTGTCCACTCACCCATGGCAGACGGTAAGGCAAGGCGCAGTGTGGATCTGGCTGTGTGCACTCACCCACGGGACACGGGCAGAAAGGGCGCTGTGTGGATCTGGCTATGTCCACTGACCGACGGCAGACTGGCAGGCAGGGCATAGTGCTGAACTGGCTGTGTCCACTCACCCACGGGAGACGGGCAGGCAGGGCGCAATGCGCATCTGGCTTTGTCCACTCAACCACGGCAGATGGTAGGCAAGGCGCATTGCGGATCTGGCTGTGTCCACTCACCCACGGGAGACAGGTAGGCAAGGCGCAGTGTGTATCTGGCTGTGTCCACTCACCCACGGGAGACGGGCACAGAGGGTGCTGTCCGGATCTGGCTATGTCCACTGACCCACGGCAGACGGGTAGGCAGGGCGCAGTGCGGATGGGGCTGTGTCCAATCACCCACGGGAGACGGGTAGGCAAGGCGCAGTGTGGATCTGGCTGTGTCCACTCACACACGGGAGACGGGCAGAAAGGGCGCTGTGTGGATCTGGCTATATCCACTGACCGACGGCAGACTGGCAGGCAGGGCATAGTGCTGATCTGGCTGTGTCCACTCACCCACGGCAGACGGGCAGGAAGGGCGCAGTGCGGATCTGGCTGTGTCCACTCACCCACGGGAGACGGGCAGGCAAGGCGCAGTGTGGATCTGGCTGTGTCCACTCACCCACGGGAGACGGGCAGAGAGGGTGCTGTGTTGATCTGGCTGTGTCCACACACCCACGGGAGACGGGTAGGCAAGGCGCAGTGTTGATCTGGCTGTGTCCACTCACCCACGGGAGAGGGGCAGAGAGTGTGCTGTGTGGATCTGTCTATGTCCGCTGACCCACGGCAGACGGGCAGGCAGGGCGCAGTGTGGATCTGGCTGTGTCCACTCATCCTAGGGAGACGGGCAGGCAAGGCGCAGTGCGGATCTGGCTGTGTACACTCACCCATGGGAGACGGGCAGGCAGGGCGCAGTGCGGATCTGGCTGTGTACACTCACCCACGGCAGACGGTCAGGCAGGGTGCAGTGCGGATCTGGCTGTGTCCACTCATCCACGGGAGACGGGCAGGCAAGGCGCAGTGCGGATCTGGCTGTGTCCACTCACCCACGGGAGACGGGCAGGCAGGGCGCAGTGCGGATCTGGCTGTGTCCACTCACCCACGGGAGATGGGATGGCAAGGCGCAGAGTGGATCTGGCTGTGTCCACTCACCCATGGGAGACGGGCAGAGAGGGTGCTGTGTGGATCTGGCTATGTCCACTGACCCACGGCAGACGGGAAGGCAGGGCGCAGTGCGGATCTGGCTGTGTCCACTCACCCACGGGAGACGGGCAGGCAAGGCGCAGTGTGGATCTGGCTGTGTCCACTCACTAACGGGAGATGGACAGAGAGGGTGCTGTGTGGATCTGGCCCTGTCCACTGACCCACGACAGACGGGCAGGCAGGGCGCAGTGCGGATCTGGCTGTGTGCACTCACACACGGCAGACGGGCAGGCAGGGCGCCGTGCGGATCTGGCTGTGTCCACTCACCCACGGCAGACGGTCAGGCAGGGCGCAGTGCGGATCTGACTGTGTCCACTCACCCACGGGAGACGGGCAAGGGGGTGCTGTATGTATCTGGCTATGTACACTGACCCACGGCAGACAAGCAGGCAGGGCGGTGTGCGGATCTGGCTGTGTCCACTCACCCAAGGAGACGGGGAGGCAGGGCGCAGTGCGGATCTGGCTGTGTCCACTCACCCACGGGAGACGGGCAGGCAGGGCGCAGTGCGGACCTGGCTGTGTCCACTCACCCATGGCAGATGGGCAGGCAAGGCGCAGTGTGGATCTGGCTGTGTCCACTCACCCACGGTATACGGGCAGAAAGGGCGCTGTGTGGATCTGGCTCTGTCCACTGACCCACGGCAGACGGGAAGGCAGGGCGCAGTGCGGATCTGGCTGTGTCCAATCACCCGCGGCAGACGGGCAGGCAGGGCGCAGTGCGGATCTGGCTGTGTCCACTCACCCACGGGAGACGGGCAGGCAGGGCGCAGTGTGGATCTGGCTGTGTCCACTCACCCACGGGAGATGGGCAGAAAGGGCGCTGTGTGGATCTTGCTCTGTCCACTGACCCACGGCAGACGGGAAGGCAGGGCGCAGTGCGGATCTGGCTGTGTCCAATCACCCACGGCAGACGGGTAGGCAGGGCGCAGTGCGGATCTGGCTGTGTCCCCTCACCCACGGGAGACGGGCAGGCAGGGCACAGTGCGGATCTGGCTGTGTCCACTCACCCACGGTAGACGGGCAGGCAAGGCGCAGTGTGGATCTAGCTGTGTCCACTCACCCAAGGGACACGGGCAGAGAGGGTGCTGTGTGGATCTGGCTATGTCCACTGACCCATGGCAGACGGGCAGGCCGGGTACAGTGCGGATTTGGCTGTGTCCAATCACCCACGGCAGATGGGCAGGCAGGGCGCAGTGCGGATCTGGCTGTGTCCACTCACACACGGCAGACGGTCAGGCAGGGTGCAGTGCAGATCTGGCTGTGTCCACTCACCCAAGGGAGACGGGTAGGCAAGGCACAGTGTGTATCTGGCTGTGTCCACTCACCCACCTGAGATGGGCAGAGAGGGTGCTGTGTGGAACTGGCTATGTCCACTGACCCACGGCAGACGGGTAGGCAGGGCGCAGTGCGGATCTGGCTGTGTCCACTCACCCACGGGAGACAGGCAGGCAGGGCGCAGTGTGGATCTGGCTGTGTCCACTCACCCACGGGAGACGGGCAGAGAGGGAGCTGTGTGGATCTGGCTATGTACACTGACCCACGGCAGACGGGCAGGCAGGGCGCAGTGTGGATCTGGGTGTGTCCACTCACCCACGGGAGACGGGCAAAGAGGGTGCTGTGTAGATCTGCCTATGTCCACTGACCCACGTCAGACGGGCAGGCAGGGCGCAGTGCGGATCTGGCTGTGTCCAATCACCCACGGCAGACGGGCAGGCAGGGCGCAGTGCGGATCTGGCTGTGTCCAATCACCCACGGCAGACGGGCAGGCAGGGCGCAGTGAGGATCTGGCTGCGTCCACTCACCCACGGCAGACGGTCAGGCAGGGCGCAGTGCGGATCTGGCTGTGTCCACTCACCCACTGGAGACGGGTAGGCAAGGCGCCGTGTGGATCTGGCTGTGTCCACTCACCCACGGGAGACGGGCAGAGAGGTTGCTGTGTGGATCTGTCTATGTCCACAGACCCACGGCAGACGGGCAGGGAGGGCGCAGTGCGGATCTCGCTTTGTCCACTCACCCATGGCAGACGGGCAGGCATAGCGCAGTGCGGATCTGGCTGTGTCCACTCACCCACGGCAGACGGGCAGGCAGGGCGCAGTGCGGATCTGGCTGTGTCCACTCACCCACGACAGACGGTAAGGCAAGGCGCAGTGTGGATCTAGCTGTGTCCACTCACCCACGGGAGACGGGCAGAAAGGGCGCTGTGTGGATCTGGCTATTTCCACTGACCCACGGCAGACTGGCAGGCAGGGCACAGTGCGTATCTGGCTGTGTCCACTCACCCAAGGCAGACGGGCAGGCAGGGCGCAATGCGGATCTGGCTGTGTCCACTCAACCACGGCAGACGGTCAGGCAGGATGCAGTGCGGATCTGGCTGTGTCCACTCACCCATGGGAGACAGGTAGGCAAGGCGCAGTGTGGATCTGGCTGTGTCCACTCACCCACGGGACACGGGCAGGCAGGGCGCAGTGCAGATCTTGCTGTGTCCACTCTCCCACGGGAGACGGGCAGGCAGGGCGCAGTGCGGAACTGGCTGTGTCCACTCTCCCACGGCAGACGGGCAGGAAGGGCGCAGTGCGGATCTGGCTGTGTCCACTCTCTCACGGGAGACGGGCAGGCAGGGCGCAGTGCGTATCTGGCTGTGTCCACTCTCCCACGGCAGACGGTCAGGCAGGGCGCAGTGCGGATCTGGCTGTGTCCACTCACCCACGGCAGACGGTCAGGCAGTGCGCAGTGCGGATCTGGCGGTGTCCACTCACCCACGGGAGACGGTCAGGCAGGGCGCAGTGCGGATCTGGCTGTGTCCACTCTCCCACGGGAGACGGGCAGGCAGGGCGCAGTGCGGATCTGGCTGTGTCCACTCACCCACGGCAGACGGGCAGGCAAGGCGCAGTGTGGATCTGGCTGTGTCCACTCACACACGGGAGACGGGCAGAAAGGGCGCTGTGTGGATCTGGCTATATCCACTGACCGACGGCAGACTGGCAGGCAGGGCATAGTGCTGATCTGGCTGTGTCCACTCACCCACGGCAGACGGGAAGGCAGGGCGCAATACGGATCTGGCTGTGTCCACTCAACCACGGCAGACGGTCAGGCAGGGCGCAGTGCGGATCTGGCTGTGTCCACTCACCCACGGGAGACAGCTAGGCAAGGCGCAGTTTGTATCTGGCTGTGTCCACTCACCCACGGGAGACGGGCAGAGAGGGTGCTGTCCGGATCTGGCTATGTCCACTGACCTACGGCAGACGGGCAGGCAGGGCGCAGTGCGGATGTTGCTGTGTCCAATCACCCACGGGAGACGGGTAGGCAAGGCTCAGTGCGGATCTGGATGTGTCCACTCACCCACGGGAGACGGGCAGGCAAGGCACAGTGTGGATCTGGCTGTGTCCACTCACCCACCGGAGACGGGCAAGGGGGTGCTGTATGTATCTGGCTATGTACACTGACCCACGGCAGAAAAGCAGGCAGGGCGGTGTGCGGATCTGGCTGTGTCCACTCACCCACGGGAGACGGGCAGGCAGGGCGCAGTGCGGATCTGGCTGTGTCCACTCACCCACGGCAGACGGGCAGGCAAGGCGCAGTGTGGATCTGGCTGTGTCCACTCACCCACGGGAGACGGGCAGAAAGGGCACTGTGTGGATCTGGCTCTGTCCACTGACCCACGGCAGACGGGAAGGCAGGGCGCAGTGTGGATCTGGCTGTGTCCACTCACCCACGGCAGACGGTCAGGAATGGCGCAGTGCGGATCTGGCTGTGTCCATTCACCCACGGGAGACGGGCAGGCAGGGCGCAGTGCGGATCTGGCTGTGTCCACTCAGACACGGCAGACAGGCAGGCAGGGCGCAGTGCGGATCTGGCTGTGTCCACTCACCCATGGGAGACGGGCAGGCAAGGGGCATTGTGGATCTGGCTGTGTCCACTCACCCACGGGAGACGGGCAGAGAGGTTGCTGTGTGGATCTGGCTATGTCCAATGACCCACGGCAGACGGGCAGGGAGGGCGCAGTGCGGATCTCGCTGTGTCCACTCACCCACGGCAGACGGGCAGGCAGGGCGCAGTGCGGATCTGGCTGTGTCCACTCACCCACGGCAGACGGTAAGGCAAGGCGCAGTGTGGATCTGGCTGTGTCCACTCACCCACGGGAGACGGGCAGAAAGGGCGCTGTGTGGATCTGGCTATATCCACTGACCGACGGCAGACTGGCAGGCAGGGCATAGTGCTGATCTGGCTTTGTCCACTCACCCACGGCAGACGGGAACGCAGGGAGCAATGCGGATCTGGCTGTGTCCACTCAACCACGGCAGACGGTCAGGCAGGGCGCAGTGCGGATCTGGCTGTGTCCACTCACCCACGGGAGACAGCTAGGCAAGGCGCAGTGTGTATCTGGCTGTGTCCACTCACCCACGGGAGACGGGCAGAGAGGGTGCTGTCCGGATCTGGCTATGTCCACTGACCCACGGCAGACGGGCAGGCAGGGCGCAGTGCGGATGTTGCTGTGTCCAATCACCCACGGGAGACGGGTAGACAAGGCGCAGTGCGGATCTGGATGTGTCCACTCACCCACGGGAGACGGGCAGGCAAGGCGCAGTGTGGATCTGGCTGTGTCCACTCACCCACGGGAGACGGGCAGAAAGGGCGCTGTGTGGATCTTGCTCTGTCCACTGACCCACGGCAGACGGGAAGGCAGGGCGCAGTGCGGATCTGGATGTGTCCAATCACCCACGGCAGACGGGCAGGCAGGGCGCAGTGCGGATCTGGCTGTGTCCACTCACCCACGGCAGACGGGCAGGCAGGGCGCAGTGCGGATCTGGCTGTGTCCACTCACCCTTGGGAGACGGGTAGGCAGGGGGCAGTGTGGATCTGGCTGTGTCCACTGACCCACGCAGACGGGCAGGCAGGGCGAAGAGCGGATTTGGCTGTGTTAACTCACCCATGGCAGACGGGCAGGCAGGGCACAGTGCAAATCTGGCTGTGTCCACTCACCCACCGGAGACGGGAAGGCAGGGCACAGTGCGGATCTGGCTGTGTCCACTCACCCACGGGAGACGGGCAGGCAAGGCGCAGTGTGGATCTGGCTGTGTCCACTCACCCAAGGGACACGGGCAGAGAGTGTGCTGTGTGGATCTGGCTATGTCGACTGACCCACGGCAGAGGGGCAGGCAGGGCGCAGTGCGGATCTCGCTGTGTCCAATCACCCACGGCAGACGGGCAGGCAGGGCGCAGTGCGGATCAGGCGGTGTCCACTCACCCACGGGAGACGGTCAGGCAGGGCGCAGTGCAGATCTGGCTATGTCCACTCTCCCACGGGAGACGGGCAGGCAGGGCGCAGTGCGGATCTGGATGTGTTCACTCACACACGGCAGACAGGCAGGGAGGGCGCAGTGCGGATCTGGCTGTGTCCACTCACCCATGGGAGACTGGCAGGCAAGGCGCAGTGTGGATTTGGCTGTGTCCACTCACCCACGGGAGACGGGCAGAGAGGTTGCTGTGTGGATCTGGCTTTGTCCACTGATCCACGGCAGACGGGCAGGGAGGGCGCAGTGCAGATCTCACTGTGTCCACTCACCCACGGCAGACGAGCAGGCTGGCGCAATGCGGATCTGGCTGTGTCCACTCACCCACGGGAGACGGCGAGGCAAGGTGCAGTGTGGATCTGGCTGTGTCCACTCACACACGGGAGAGGGGCAGAGAGGGTGCTGTGTGGATCTGACTATGTACACTGACCCACGGCAGACGAGCAGGCAGGGCGCAATGCGGATCTGGCTGTGTCCACTCACCCACTGCAGACGGACAGGAAGGGCGCAGTGCGGATCTGGCTGTGTCCACTCACCCACGGGAGACGGGTATGCAATGCGCAGTGTGGATCTGGGTGTGTCCACTCACCCACGGGAGACGGGCAGGCAAGGCGCAGTGTGGATCTGGCTGTGACCACACACCCACGGGAGACGGGCAGAGAGGGTGCTGTGTGGATCTAGCTATGTCCACTAACCCACGGCAGACGGGCAGGCAGGGCGCAGTGCGGATCTGGCTGTGTTAACTCACCCACAGCAGATGGGCAGGCAGGGCGCAGTGCGGATCTGGCTGTGTCCACTCACCCACGGGAGACGGGTAGGCAAAGCGTAGTGTGGATCTGGCTGTGTTAACTCACCCACGGCAGACGGGCAGGGAGGGCGCAGTGCGGATCTGGCTGTGTCCACTCACCCACGGGAGACGGGCAGGCAAGGCGCAGTGTGTATCTGGCTGTGTCCACTAATCCACGGGAGACGGGCAGAGAGGGTGCTGTGTGGATCTGACTTTGTCCACTGACCCACGGCAGACGGGCAGGCAGGGCGCAGTGCGGATCTGGCTGTGTCCAGTCACCCACGGCAGACGGGCAGGCAGGGCGCAGTGCAGATCTGGCTGTGTCCACTCACCCACGGGAGACGGGCAGTGAGGGTGCTGTGTGGATCTAGCTATGTCCACTGACCCACGGCAGACGGGCAGGCAGGGCGCAGTGCGGATCTGGCTGTGTTAACTCACCCACGGCAGATGGGCAGGCAGGGCGCAGTGCGGATCTGGCTATGTCCACTGACCCACGGGAGACGGGCAGAGAGGGTGCTGTGTGGATCTGGCTATGTCCATTAACCCACAGCAGACGGGCAGGCAGGGCGCACTGTGGATCTGGCTTTGTCCACTCTCCCACGGCAGACGGGCAGGCAAGGCGCAGTGTGGATCTGGCTGTGTCCACTCACCCACGGGATTCGGGCCTAGAGGGTGCTGTGTGGATCTGGCTATGTACACTTACCCACGGCAGACGGGCAGGCAGGGAGCAGTGCGGATCTGGCTGTGTCCACTCACCCACGGCAGACGGTCAGGCAGGTCGCAGTGCGGATATGGCGGTGTCCACTCACCCAAGGGAGACGGGCAGGCAGGGCGCAGTGCGGGTCTGGCTGTGTCCACTCTCCCACGGGAGACGGGCAGGCAGGGCGTAGTGCGGAACTGGCTGTGTCCACTCACACACGGCAGACGGGCAGGCAGGGCGCAGTGCGGATCTGGCTATGTCCACTCACCCACGGCAGACGGGCAGTCAAGGCGCAGTGCGGATCTGGCTGTGTCCAATCACCCACGGGAGACGGGCACAGAGGGTGCTGTGTGGATCTGGCTATGTACACTGACCCACGGCAGACGGGCAGGCAGGGCGCAGTGCGGATCTGGCTGTGTCCACTCACCCACGGCAGAAGGTCAGGCAGGGCGCAGTGCGGATCTGGCGGTGTCCACTCACCCACGGCAGACGGTCAGGCAGGGCGCAGTGCGGATCTGGCGGTGTCCACTCACCCACGGGAGACGGGCAGGCAGGGCGCAGTGCGGATCTGGCTATGTCCACTCTCCCACGGGAGATGGGCAGGCAGCGCGCTGTGCGGATCTGGCTGTGTCCACTCACACACGGCAGACAGGCAGGTACGGCGCAGTGCGGATCTGGCTGTGTCCACTTACCCATGGGAGAGGGGCAGGCAAGGCGCAGTGTGGATCTGACTGTGTCCACTCACCCACGGGAGACGGGCAGAGAGGGTGCTGTGTGGATCTGGCTATGTCCACTGACCCACGGCAGACGGGCAGGCAGGGCGCAGTGTGGATCTGGCTGTGTCCAATCACCTACGGCAGACGGGCAGGCAGGGCGCAGTGCGGATCTGGTTGTGTGCACTCACACACGGGAGACGGGCAGGCAAGGCACTGTTTGGATTTGGCAGTGTCCACTCACGCACGGGAGACGGGCAGAGAGGGTGTTGTGTGGATCTGGCAATATCCACTGACCCACGGCAGACGGGCAGGCAGGGCGCAGTGCGGATATGGCTGAGTCCACTCACCCACGGCAGACGGTCTGGCAGGGCGCAATGCGGATCTGGCTGTGTCCACTCACCCATGGCAGACGGGCAGGCAGGGCGCAGTACGGATCTGGCTGTGTCCACTCACCCACGGGAGACGGGCAGAGAGGGTGCTGTCCGGATCTGCCTATGTACACTGACCCACGGCAGACGGGCAAGCAGGGCGCAGTGTGGATCTGGCTGTGTGCACTCACCCACGTCAGACGGGCATAGAGGGTGCTGTGTGGATCTGGCTATGTCCACTGACCCACGGCAGATGGGCAGGCAGGGCGCAGTGTGGATCTGGCTGTGTTCACTCACCCACGACAGACGGGCAGGCAGGGCGCAGTGCGGATCTGGCTGTGTCCGCTAACCCACGGCAGACGGGCAGGCAGTGCGCAATGCGGATCTGGCTGTGTCCACTCACACATGGGAGACGGGCAGGCTTGGCGCGGTGTGGATCTGGCTGTGTCCACACTCCCACGGGAGACGGGCAGGCAAGGCGCACTGTGGATCTGGCTGTGTCCACTCACCCACGGCAGACGGGCAGGCAGGGCGCAGTGCGGATCTGGCTGTTTCCACTCACCCACGGGAGACGGGCAGAGAGGGTGCTGTGTGGATCTAGCTATGTCCACTGACCCACGGCACACGGGCAGGCAGGGCGCAGTGCGGATCTGGCTGTGTCCCCTCACCCATGGCAGACGGTCAGGCAGGGTGCAGTGCGGAATTGGCTGTGTCCACTCACCCACGGGGGACAAGTAGGCAAGGCACAGTGTGGATCTGGCTGTGTCCACTCACCCATGGGAGACGGGCAGAGAGGGTCCTGTGAGGATCTGGCTATGTCCACTGACCCACGGCAGACTGCAAGCAGGGCGCAGGCGGATCTGGCTGTGTCCACTCACCCACGGCAGACGGGCAGGCAGGGCGCAGTGCGGATCTGGCTGTGTCCACTCACCCACGGGAGACGGGCAAGCAAGGTGCAGTGTGGATCTGGCTGTGTCCACTCACCCACGGGAGACGGGCAGGCAGGGAGCAGTGCGGATCTGGCTGTGTCCACTCACCCACGGGAGACGGGCAGGCAGGGAGCAGTGCGGATCTGGCTGTGTCCACTCACCCACGGGAGTCGGGCAGGCAGGGCGCAGTGCGGATCTGGCTATGTCCACTGACCCACGGGAGACGGGCAGAGAGGGTGCTGTGTGGATCTGGCTATGTCCATTGACCCACGGCAGACGGGCAGGCAGGGCGCACTGTGGATATGGCTGTGTCCATCTCCCACGGCAGACGGGCAGGCAAGGCGCAGTGTGGATCTGGCTGTGTCCACTCACCCACGGGATACGGGCCTAGAGGGTGCTGTGTGGATCTGGCTATGTACAATTACCCACGGCAGACGGGCAGGCAGGGCGCAGTGCGGATCTGGCAGTGTCCACTCACCCACGGCAGACGGTCAGGCAGGTCGCAGTGCGGATCTGGCGGTGTCCACTCACCGAAGGGAGACGGGCAGGCAGAGCGCAGTGCGGGTCTGGCTGTGTCCACTCTCCCACGGGAGACGGGCAGGTAGGGCGCAGTGCGGAACTGGCTGTGTCCACTCACACACGCAGACGGGCAGGCAGGGCGCAGTGCGGATCTGGCTGTGTCCACTCACCCAGTGCAGTCGGGCAGGCAGGGCGCAGTGCCGATCTGGCTGTGTCCACTCACCCACGGGAGACGGGCAGAGAGGGTGCTGTGTGGATCTGGCTATGTACACTGACCCACGGCAGTCGGGCAGGCAGGGCGCAGTGCGGATCTGACTGTGTCCACTCACCCACGGCAGAAGGTCAGGCAGGGCGCAGTGCAGATCTGGCGGTGTCCACTCACCCACGGCAGACGGTCAGGCAGGGCGCAGTGCGGATCTGGCGGTGTCCACTCACCCACGGGAGACGGGCAGGCATGGCGCAGTGCGGATCTGGCTATGTCCACTCTCCCACGGGAGACGGGCAGGCAGCGCGCAGTGCGGATCTGGCTGTGTCCACTGACACACGGCAGACAGGCAGGCACGGCGCAGTGCGGATCTGGCTGTGTCCACTTACCCATGGGAGAGGGGCAGGCAAGGCGCAGTGTGGATCTGGCTGTGTCCACTCACCCACGGGAGACGGGCAGAGAGGGTGCTGTGTGGATCTGGCAATGTCCACTGACCCACAGCAGACGGGCAGGCAGGGCGCAGTGCGGATCTGGCTGTGTCCAATCACCCACGGCAGACGGGCAGGCAGTGCGCAGTGCGGATCTGGTTGTGTGCACTCACCCACGGGAGACGGGCAGGCAAGGCACTGTGTGGATTTGGCTGTGTCCACTCACGCACGGGAGACAGGCAGAGAGGGTGTTGTGTGGATCTGGCAATATCCACAGACCCACGGCAGACGGGCAGGCAGGGCGCAGTGCGGATCTGGCTGTGTCCACTCACCCACGGTAGACGGTCTGGAAGGGCGTAATGCGGATCTGTCTGTGTCCAATCACCCACGGCAGATGGGCAGGCAGGGCACAGTGCGGATCTGGCTGTGTCCACTCACCCACGGGAGACGGGTAGGCAAGGCGCAGTGTGGATCTGGCTGTGTCCACTCATCCACGGGAGACGGGTAGAGAGGGTGCCGTGTGGATCTGGCTACGTCCTCTGACCCACGGCAGACGGGCAGGCAGGGCGCAGTGCGTATCTGGCTGTGTCCACTCACCCACGGCAGACGGGCAGGCTGAGGGCAGTGCGGATCTGGCTGTGTCCACTCACCCACGGGAGACAAGCAGGCAAGGCGCAAAGTGGATCTGGCTGTGTCAACTCACCCACGGGAGATGGGCAGAGAGGGTGCCGTGTGGATCTGGCTATGTCCATTGACCCACGGCAGACGGGCAAGCAGGGCACAGTGCGGATCTAGCTGTGTCCACTCACCCACGGCAGACGGTCAGGCAGGGCGCAGTGAGGATCTGGCTGTGTCCTCTCACCCACCAGAGACGGGCAGGCAGGGCGCAGTGCGGATCTGGCTGTGTCCACTCACCCACCGCAGACGGGCAGGCAGGGCGCACTGCGGATCTGGCTGTGTCCACTCACCCACGGGAGACGATCAGAAAGGGTGCTGTGTGGATATTGCTAAGTCCACTGACCCACGGCAGACGGGCAGGCAGGGCGCATTGTGGATCTGGCTGTGTCCCCTCACCCACGGCAGACGGTCAGGCAGGGTGCAGTGCGGATCTGGCTGTGTCCACTCACCCACGGGAGACGGGTAGGCAAGGCGCAGTGTGGATCTGGCTGTGTCCACTCACCCACGGGAGACGGGTAGGCAAGGCGCAGTGTGGATCTGGCTGTGTCCACTCACCCACGGGAGACGGGCAGAGAGGGTGCTGTGGGGATCTGGCTATGTCCACTGATCCACGGCAGACGGGCAGGCAGGGCGCAATGCGGATCTGGCTGTGTCCCCTCACTCACGACAGACGGTCAGGCAGGGCGCAATCTGGATCTGGCTGTGTGCACTCACCCATGGGAGACGGGCAGGCAGGGCCCAGTGCGGATTTCGCTGTGTCTACTCACCCACTGGAGACGGACAGGCAGTGCGCAGTGCGAATCTGGCTGTGTCCACTCACCCACGGGAGACGGGCAGGCAGGGCGCAGTGTGGATCTGGCTGTGTACAATCACCCACGGCAGACGGGCAGGCAGGGCGCAGTGCGTATATGGCTGTGTCCACTCACCCACGGGAGACGGGAAGGTAAGGCGCACTGTGGATCTGGCTGTGTCCACTCCCCTACGGCAGAATGGCAGGCAGGGCGCAGTGCGGATCTGGCTGTGTCCACTCACCCACGGGAGACGGGTATGCAAAGCGCAGTGTGGATCTGGCTGTGTCCACTCACCCACGGGAGACGGGCAGGCAAGGCGCAGTGTGGATCTGGTTGTGTCCACTCACCCACGGGAGACGGGCAGAGAGTGTGCTGTGTGGATCTGGCTATGTCCACTGACCCACAGGCAGACAGGCAGGCAGGGCGCAGTGCGGATCTGGCTGTGTCCACTCTCCCACAGGAGTCGGGCAGGCAGGGCGCAGTGCGGATCTGGCTGTGTCCAAACACCCACGGCAGACGGGCAGGCAGGGCGCACTGCGGATCTGGCTGTGTCCACTCACCCACGGGAGACGGGCAGGCAGGGCGCAGTGTGGATCTGGCTGTGTCCACTCACACACGGTAGACGGGCAGAGAGGGTGCTGTGTGGATCTGGCTATGTACACTGACCCACGGCAGACGGCCAGGCAGAGCGCTGTGCGGATCTGGCTGTGTCCACTCACCCACGGCAGACGGTCAGGAAGGGTGCAGTGCGGATCTGGCTGTGTCCACTCACCCACGGCAGACTGGCAGGCAGGGCACAGTGCGGATCTGGCTGTGTCCACTCACCCACGGGAGACGGGTAGGCAAGGCGCAGTGTGGATCTGGCTGTGTCCACTCACCCACGGGAGACGGGCAGAGAGGGTGCTGTGTGGATCTGGCTATGTCCACTGACCCAGGGCAGACGGGCAGGCAGGGCGCAGTGCGGGTCTGGCTCTGTCCCCTCACCCACGGCAGACGGTCAGGCAGGGCGCAGTCTGGATCTGGCTGTGTCCACTCACCCACGGGAGAGGGGCAGGCAGGGCGCAGTGCGGATCTGGCTGTGTCCACTCACCCACGGGAGACGGGCAGGCAGGGCGCAGTGCGGATCTGGCTGTGTCCACTCACCCACGGCAGACGGGCAGGCAGTGCGCAGTGCGGATCTGGCTGTGTCCACTCACCCATGGGAGACGGGCAGGCAAGGCGCAGTGTGGATCTGGCTGTGTCCACTCACACACGGTAGACGGGCAGAGAGGGTGCCGTGTGGATCTGGCTATGTCCACTGACACACGGCAAACGGGCAGGCCGGGCGCAGTGCGGATCTCGTGGTGTCCACTCACCCAAGGGAGACGGGTAGGCAGGGCGCAGTGCGGATCTGGCTGTGTCCACTCACCCAAGGAAGACG
This sequence comes from Microcebus murinus, assembly GCF_040939455.1. Lineage (NCBI taxonomy): Eukaryota > Metazoa > Chordata > Mammalia > Primates > Cheirogaleidae > Microcebus > Microcebus murinus. Next base: position 28,883,943 of record NC_134125.1, on the reverse strand, counting down.
GGCAGGCAAGGGGCAGTGTGGATCTGGCTGTGTCCACTCACCCACGGGAGACGGGCAGGCAAGGCGCAGTGTGGATCTAGCTGTGTCCACTAACCCATGGGTGTCGGGCAGAAAGGGCGCTGTGTGGATCTGGCTCTGTCCACTGACCCACGGCAGACGGGAAGGCAGGGCGCAGTGCGGATCTGGATATGTCCAATCAGCCACGACAGACGGGCAGGCAGGGCGCAGTGCGGATCTGGCTGTGTCCACTCACCCACGGCAGACGGTCAGGCAGGGCGCAGTGCGGATCTGGCTGTGTCCACTCACCCATGGGAGACGGGTAGGCAAGGCGCAGTATGGATCTGGCTGTGTCCACAGACCCACGCAGACGGGCAGGCAGGGCAAAGTGCGGATCTGGCTGTGTTAACTCACCCACGGCAGACAGGCAGGCAGGGTGCAGTGCGGATCTGGCTGTGTCCACTCACCCACAGCCGACGTTCAGGAAGGGCGCAGTGCGGATCTGGCTGTGTCCACTCACCCATGGGTGACGGGCAGGCAGGGCGCAGTGCGGATCTGGCTGTGTCTACTCACCCACGGCAGACGGGCAGGCAAGGCGCAGTGTGGATCTGGCTGTGTCCACTCACACACGGGAGACGGGCAGAAAGGGCGCTGTGTGGATCTGGCTATATCCACTGACCGACGGCAGACTGGCAGGCAGGGCATAGTGCTGATCTGGCTGTGTCCACTCACCCACGGCAGACGGGAAGGCAGGGCGCAATACGGATCTGGCTGTGTCCACTCAACCACGGCAGACGGTCAGGCAGGGCGCAGTGCGGATCTGGCTGTGTCCACTCACCCACGGGAGACAGCTAGGCAAGGCGCAGTTTGTATCTGGCTGTGTCCACTCACCCACGGGAGACGGGCAGAGAGGGTGCTGTCCGGATCTGGCTATGTCCACTGACCTACGGCAGACGGGCAGGCAGGGCGCAGTGCGGATGTTGCTGTGTCCAATCACCCACGGGAGACGGGTAGGCAAGGCTCAGTGCGGATCTGGATGTGTCCACTCACCCACGGGAGACGGGCAGGCAAGGCACAGTGTGGATCTGGCTGTGTCCACTCACCCACCGGAGACGGGCAAGGGGGTGCTGTATGTATCTGGCTATGTACACTGACCCACGGCAGAAAAGCAGGCAGGGCGGTGTGCGGATCTGGCTGTGTCCACTCACCCACGGGAGACGGGCAGGCAGGGCGCAGTGCGGATCTGGCTGTGTCCACTCACCCACGGCAGACGGGCAGGCAAGGCGCAGTGTGGATCTGGCTGTGTCCACTCACCCACGGGAGACGGGCAGAAAGGGCACTGTGTGGATCTGGCTCTGTCCACTGACCCACGGCAGACGGGAAGGCAGGGCGCAGTGTGGATCTGGCTGTGTCCACTCACCCACGGCAGACGGTCAGGAATGGCGCAGTGCGGATCTGGCTGTGTCCATTCACCCACGGGAGACGGGCAGGCAGGGCGCAGTGCGGATCTGGCTGTGTCCACTCAGACACGGCAGACAGGCAGGCAGGGCGCAGTGCGGATCTGGCTGTGTCCACTCACCCATGGGAGACGGGCAGGCAAGGGGCATTGTGGATCTGGCTGTGTCCACTCACCCACGGGAGACGGGCAGAGAGGTTGCTGTGTGGATCTGGCTATGTCCAATGACCCACGGCAGACGGGCAGGGAGGGCGCAGTGCGGATCTCGCTGTGTCCACTCACCCACGGCAGACGGGCAGGCAGGGCGCAGTGCGGATCTGGCTGTGTCCACTCACCCACGGCAGACGGTAAGGCAAGGCGCAGTGTGGATCTGGCTGTGTCCACTCACCCACGGGAGACGGGCAGAAAGGGCGCTGTGTGGATCTGGCTATATCCACTGACCGACGGCAGACTGGCAGGCAGGGCATAGTGCTGATCTGGCTTTGTCCACTCACCCACGGCAGACGGGAACGCAGGGAGCAATGCGGATCTGGCTGTGTCCACTCAACCACGGCAGACGGTCAGGCAGGGCGCAGTGCGGATCTGGCTGTGTCCACTCACCCACGGGAGACAGCTAGGCAAGGCGCAGTGTGTATCTGGCTGTGTCCACTCACCCACGGAAGACGGGCAGAGAGGGTGCTGTCCGGATCTGGCTATGTCCACTGACCCACGGCAGACGGGCAGGCAGGGCGCAGTGCGGATGTTGCTGTGTCCAATCACCCACGGGAGACGGGTAGACAAGGCGCAGTGCGGATCTGGATGTGTCCACTCACCCACGGGAGACGGGCAGGCAAGGCGCAGTGTGGATCTGGCTGTGTCCACTCACCCACGGGAGACGGGCAGAAAGGGCGCTGTGTGGATCTTGCTCTGTCCACTGACCCACGGCAGACGGGAAGGCAGGGCGCAGTGCGGATCTGGATGTGTCCAATCACCCACGGCAGACGGGCAGGCAGGGCGCAGTGCGGATCTGGCTGTGTCCACTCACCCACGGCAGACGGGCAGGCAGGGCGCAGTGCGGATCTGGCTGTGTCCACTCACCCTTGGGAGACGGGTAGGCAGGGGGCAGTGTGGATCTGGCTGTGTCCACTGACCCACGCAGACGGGCAGGCAGGGCGAAGAGCGGATTTGGCTGTGTTAACTCACCCATGGCAGACGGGCAGGCAGGGCACAGTGCAAATCTGGCTGTGTCCACTCACCCACCGGAGACGGGAAGGCAGGGCACAGTGCGGATCTGGCTGTGTCCACTCACCCACGGGAGACGGGCAGGCAAGGCGCAGTGTGGATCTGGCTGTGTCCACTCACCCAAGGGACACGGGCAGAGAGTGTGCTGTGTGGATCTGGCTATGTCGACTGACCCACGGCAGAGGGGCAGGCAGGGCGCAGTGCGGATCTCGCTGTGTCCAATCACCCACGGCAGACGGGCAGGCAGGGCGCAGTGCGGATCAGGCGGTGTCCACTCACCCACGGGAGACGGTCAGGCAGGGCGCAGTGCAGATCTGGCTATGTCCACTCTCCCACGGGAGACGGGCAGGCAGGGCGCAGTGCGGATCTGGATGTGTTCACTCACACACGGCAGACAGGCAGGGAGGGCGCAGTGCGGATCTGGCTGTGTCCACTCACCCATGGGAGACTGGCAGGCAAGGCGCAGTGTGGATTTGGCTGTGTCCACTCACCCACGGGAGACGGGCAGAGAGGTTGCTGTGTGGATCTGGCTTTGTCCACTGATCCACGGCAGACGGGCAGGGAGGGCGCAGTGCAGATCTCACTGTGTCCACTCACCCACGGCAGACGAGCAGGCTGGCGCAATGCGGATCTGGCTGTGTCCACTCACCCACGGGAGACGGCGAGGCAAGGTGCAGTGTGGATCTGGCTGTGTCCACTCACACACGGGAGAGGGGCAGAGAGGGTGCTGTGTGGATCTGACTATGTACACTGACCCACGGCAGACGAGCAGGCAGGGCGCAATGCGGATCTGGCTGTGTCCACTCACCCACTGCAGACGGACAGGAAGGGCGCAGTGCGGATCTGGCTGTGTCCACTCACCCACGGGAGACGGGTATGCAATGCGCAGTGTGGATCTGGGTGTGTCCACTCACCCACGGGAGACGGGCAGGCAAGGCGCAGTGTGGATCTGGCTGTGACCACACACCCACGGGAGACGGGCAGAGAGGGTGCTGTGTGGATCTAGCTATGTCCACTAACCCACGGCAGACGGGCAGGCAGGGCGCAGTGCAGATCTGGCTGTGTTAACTCACCCACAGCAGATGGGCAGGCAGGGCGCAGTGCGGATCTGGCTGTGTCCACTCACCCACGGGAGACGGGTAGGCAAAGCGTAGTGTGGATCTGGCTGTGTTAACTCACCCACGGCAGACGGGCAGGGAGGGCGCAGTGCGGATCTGGCTGTGTCCACTCACCCACGGGAGACGGGCAGGCAAGGCGCAGTGTGTATCTGGCTGTGTCCACTAATCCACGGGAGACGGGCAGAGAGGGTGCTGTGTGGATCTGACTTTGTCCACTGACCCACGGCAGACGGGCAGGCAGGGCGCAGTGCGGATCTGGCTGTGTCCAGTCACCCACGGCAGACGGGCAGGCAGGGCGCAGTGCAGATCTGGCTGTGTCCACTCACCCACGGGAGACGGGCAGTGAGGGTGCTGTGTGGATCTAGCTATGTCCACTGACCCACGGCAGACGGGCAGGCAGGGCGCAGTGCGGATCTGGCTGTGTTAACTCACCCACGGCAGATGGGCAGGCAGGGCGCAGTGCGGATCTGGCTATGTCCACTGACCCACGGGAGACGGGCAGAGAGGGTGCTGTGTGGATCTGGCTATGTCCATTAACCCACAGCAGACGGGCAGGCAGGGCGCACTGTGGATCTGGCTTTGTCCACTCTCCCACGGCAGACGGGCAGGCAAGGCGCAGTGTGGATCTGGCTGTGTCCACTCACCCACGGGATTCGGGCCTAGAGGGTGCTGTGTGGATCTGGCTATGTACACTTACCCACGGCAGACGGGCAGGCAGGGAGCAGTGCGGATCTGGCTGTGTCCACTCACCCACGGCAGACGGTCAGGCAGGTCGCAGTGCGGATATGGCGGTGTCCACTCACCCAAGGGAGACGGGCAGGCAGGGCGCAGTGCGGGTCTGGCTGTGTCCACTCTCCCACGGGAGACGGGCAGGCAGGGCGTAGTGCGGAACTGGCTGTGTCCACTCACACACGGCAGACGGGCAGGCAGGGCGCAGTGCGGATCTGGCTATGTCCACTCACCCACGGCAGACGGGCAGTCAAGGCGCAGTGCGGATCTGGCTGTGTCCAATCACCCACGGGAGACGGGCACAGAGGGTGCTGTGTGGATCTGGCTATGTACACTGACCCACGGCAGACGGGCAGGCAGGGCGCAGTGCGGATCTGGCTGTGTCCACTCACCCACGGCAGAAGGTCAGGCAGGGCGCAGTGCGGATCTGGCGGTGTCCACTCACCCACGGCAGACGGTCAGGCAGGGCGCAGTGCGGATCTGGCGGTGTCCACTCACCCACGGGAGACGGGCAGGCAGGGCGCAGTGCGGATCTGGCTATGTCCACTCTCCCACGGGAGATGGGCAGGCAGCGCGCTGTGCGGATCTGGCTGTGTCCACTCACACACGGCAGACAGGCAGGTACGGCGCAGTGCGGATCTGGCTGTGTCCACTTACCCATGGGAGAGGGGCAGGCAAGGCGCAGTGTGGATCTGACTGTGTCCACTCACCCACGGGAGACGGGCAGAGAGGGTGCTGTGTGGATCTGGCTATGTCCACTGACCCACGGCAGACGGGCAGGCAGGGCGCAGTGTGGATCTGGCTGTGTCCAATCACCTACGGCAGACGGGCAGGCAGGGCGCAGTGCGGATCTGGTTGTGTGCACTCACACACGGGAGACGGGCAGGCAAGGCACTGTTTGGATTTGGCAGTGTCCACTCACGCACGGGAGACGGGCAGAGAGGGTGTTGTGTGGATCTGGCAATATCCACTGACCCACGGCAGACGGGCAGGCAGGGCGCAGTGCGGATATGGCTGAGTCCACTCACCCACGGCAGACGGTCTGGCAGGGCGCAATGCGGATCTGGCTGTGTCCACTCACCCATGGCAGACGGGCAGGCAGGGCGCAGTACGGATCTGGCTGTGTCCACTCACCCACGGGAGACGGGCAGAGAGGGTGCTGTCCGGATCTGCCTATGTACACTGACCCACGGCAGACGGGCAAGCAGGGCGCAGTGTGGATCTGGCTGTGTGCACTCACCCACGTCAGACGGGCATAGAGGGTGCTGTGTGGATCTGGCTATGTCCACTGACCCACGGCAGATGGGCAGGCAGGGCGCAGTGTGGATCTGGCTGTGTTCACTCACCCACGACAGACGGGCAGGCAGGGCGCAGTGCGGATCTGGCTGTGTCCGCTAACCCACGGCAGACGGGCAGGCAGTGCGCAATGCGGATCTGGCTGTGTCCACTCACACATGGGAGACGGGCAGGCTTGGCGCGGTGTGGATCTGGCTGTGTCCACACTCCCACGGGAGACGGGCAGGCAAGGCGCACTGTGGATCTGGCTGTGTCCACTCACCCACGGCAGACGGGCAGGCAGGGCGCAGTGCGGATCTGGCTGTTTCCACTCACCCACGGGAGACGGGCAGAGAGGGTGCTGTGTGGATCTAGCTATGTCCACTGACCCACGGCACACGGGCAGGCAGGGCGCAGTGCGGATCTGGCTGTGTCCCCTCACCCATGGCAGACGGTCAGGCAGGGTGCAGTGCGGAATTGGCTGTGTCCACTCACCCACGGGGGACAAGTAGGCAAGGCACAGTGTGGATCTGGCTGTGTCCACTCACCCATGGGAGACGGGCAGAGAGGGTCCTGTGAGGATCTGGCTATGTCCACTGACCCACGGCAGACTGCAAGCAGGGCGCAGGCGGATCTGGCTGTGTCCACTCACCCACGGCAGACGGGCAGGCAGGGCGCAGTGCGGATCTGGCTGTGTCCACTCACCCACGGGAGACGGGCAAGCAAGGTGCAGTGTGGATCTGGCTGTGTCCACTCACCCACGGGAGACGGGCAGGCAGGGAGCAGTGCGGATCTGGCTGTGTCCACTCACCCACGGGAGACGGGCAGGCAGGGAGCAGTGCGGATCTGGCTGTGTCCATTCACCCACAGGAGTCGGGCAGGCAGGGCGCAGTGCGGATCTGGCTATGTCCACTGACCCACGGGAGACGGGCAGAGAGGGTGCTGTGTGGATCTGGCTATGTCCATTGACCCACGGCAGACGGGCAGGCAGGGCGCACTGTGGATATGGCTGTGTCCATCTCCCACGGCAGACGGGCAGGCAAGGCGCAGTGTGGATCTGGCTGTGTCCACTCACCCACGGGATACGGGCCTAGAGGGTGCTGTGTGGATCTGGCTATGTACACTTACCCACGGCAGACGGGCAGGCAGGGCGCAGTGCGGATCTGGCAGTGTCCACTCACCCACGGCAGACGGTCAGGCAGGTCGCAGTGCGGATCTGGCGGTGTCCACTCACCGAAGGGAGACGGGCAGGCAGAGCGCAGTGCGGGTCTGGCTGTGTCCACTCTCCCACGGGAGACGGGCAGGCAGGGCGCAGTGCGGAACTGGCTGTGTCCACTCACACACGCAGACGGGCAGGCAGGGCGCAGTGCGGATCTGGCTGTGTCCACTCACCCAGTGCAGTCGGGCAGGCAGGGCGCAGTGCCGATCTGGCTGTGTCCACTCACCCACGGGAGACGGGCAGAGAGGGTGCTGTGTGGATCTGGCTATGTACACTGACCCACGGCAGTCGGGCAGGCAGGGCGCAGTGCGGATCTGACTGTGTCCACTCACCCACGGCAGAAGGTCAGGCAGGGCGCAGTGCAGATCTGGCGGTGTCCACTCACCCACGGCAGACGGTCAGGCAGGGCGCAGTGCGGATCTGGCGGTGTCCACTCACCCACGGGAGACGGGCAGGCATGGCGCAGTGCGGATCTGGCTATGTCCACTCTCCCACGGGAGACGGGCAGGCAGCGCGCAGTGCGGATCTGGCTGTGTCCACTGACACACGGCAGACAGGCAGGCACGGCGCAGTGCGGATCTGGCTGTGTCCACTTACCCATGGGAGAGGGGCAGGCAAGGCGCAGTGTGGATCTGGCTGTGTCCACTCACCCACGGGAGACGGGCAGAGAGGGTGCTGTGTGGATCTGGCAATGTCCACTGACCCACAGCAGACGGGCAGGCAGGGCGCAGTGCGGATCTGGCTGTGTCCAATCACCCACGGCAGACGGGCAGGCAGTGCGCAGTGCGGATCTGGTTGTGTGCACTCACCCACGGGAGACGGGCAGGCAAGGCACTGTGTGGATTTGGCTGTGTCCACTCACGCACGGGAGACAGGCAGAGAGGGTGTTGTGTGGATCTGGCAATATCCACAGACCCACGGCAGACGGGCAGGCAGGGCGCAGTGCGGATCTGGCTGTGTCCACTCACCCACGGTAGACGGTCTGGAAGGGCGTAATGCGGATCTGTCTGTGTCCAATCACCCACGGCAGATGGGCAGGCAGGGCACAGTGCGGATCTGGCTGTGTCCACTCACCCACGGGAGACGGGTAGGCAAGGCGCAGTGTGGATCTGGCTGTGTCCACTCATCCACGGGAGACGGGTAGAGAGGGTGCCGTGTGGATCTGGCTACGTCCTCTGACCCACGGCAGACGGGCAGGCAGGGCGCAGTGCGTATCTGGCTGTGTCCACTCACCCACGGCAGACGGGCAGGCTGAGGGCAGTGCGGATCTGGCTGTGTCCACTCACCCACGGGAGACAAGCAGGCAAGGCGCAAAGTGGATCTGGCTGTGTCAACTCACCCACGGGAGATGGGCAGAGAGGGTGCCGTGTGGATCTGGCTATGTCCATTGACCCACGGCAGACGGGCAAGCAGGGCACAGTGCGGATCTAGCTGTGTCCACTCACCCACGGCAGACGGTCAGGCAGGGCGCAGTGAGGATCTGGCTGTGTCCTCTCACCCACCAGAGACGGGCAGGCAGGGCGCAGTGCGGATCTGGCTGTGTCCACTCACCCACCGCAGACGGGCAGGCAGGGCGCACTGCGGATCTGGCTGTGTCCACTCACCCACGGGAGACGATCAGAAAGGGTGCTGTGTGGATATTGCTAAGTCCACTGACCCACGGCAGACGGGCAGGCAGGGCGCATTGTGGATCTGGCTGTGTCCCCTCACCCACGGCAGACGGTCAGGCAGGGCGCAGTGCGGATCTGGCTGTGTCCACTCACCCACGGGAGACGGGTAGGCAAGGCGCAGTGTGGATCTGGCTGTGTCCACTCACCCACGGGAGACGGGTAGGCAAGGCGCAGTGTGGATCTGGCTGTGTCCACTCACCCACGGGAGACGGGCAGAGAGGGTGCTGTGGGGATCTGGCTATGTCCACTGATCCACGGCAGACGGGCAGGCAGGGCGCAATGCGGATCTGGCTGTGTCCCCTCACTCACGACAGACGGTCAGGCAGGGCGCAATCTGGATCTGGCTGTGTGCACTCACCCATGGGAGACGGGCAGGCAGGGCCCAGTGCGGATTTCGCTGTGTCTACTCACCCACTGGAGACGGACAGGCAGTGCGCAGTGCGAATCTGGCTGTGTCCACTCACCCACGGGAGACGGGCAGGCAGGGCGCAGTGTGGATCTGGCTGTGTACAATCACCCACGGCAGACGGGCAGGCAGGGCGCAGTGCGTATATGGCTGTGTCCACTCACCCACGGGAGACGGGAAGGTAAGGCGCACTGTGGATCTGGCTGTGTCCACTCCCCTACGGCAGAATGGCAGGCAGGGCGCAGTGCGGATCTGGCTGTGTCCACTCACCCACGGGAGACGGGTATGCAAAGCGCAGTGTGGATCTGGCTGTGTCCACTCACCCACGGGAGACGGGCAGGCAAGGCGCAGTGTGGATCTGGTTGTGTCCACTCACCCACGGGAGACGGGCAGAGAGTGTGCTGTGTGGATCTGGCTATGTCCACTGACCCACAGGCAGACGGGCAGGCAGGGCGCAGTGCGGATCTGGCTGTGTCCACTCTCCCACAGGAGTCGGGCAGGCAGGGCGCAGTGCGGATCTGGCTGTGTCCAAACACCCACGGCAGACGGGCAGGCAGGGCGCACTGCGGATCTGGCTGTGTCCACTCACCCACGGGAGACGGGCAGGCAGGGCGCAGTGTGGATCTGGCTGTGTCCACTCACACACGGTAGACGGGCAGAGAGGGTGCTGTGTGGATCTGGCTATGTACACTGACCCACGGCAGACGGCCAGGCAGAGCGCTGTGCGGATCTGGCTGTGTCCACTCACCCACGAGAGACGGGCAGAGAGGGTGCTGTGTGGATCTGGCTATGTACACTGACACACGGCAGACGGGCAGGCAGGGTGCAGTGCGTATCGGGCTGTGTCCAATCACCCACGGCAGACGGGCAGGCAGGGCGCACTGCGTATCGGGCTGTGTCCACTCACCCACGGCAGATGGTCTGGCAGGGGGCAGTGCCTATCTGGCTGTGTCCACTCACCCACGGGAGACGGGCAGAGAGGGTGCCGTGTGTATCTGGCTACGTCCACTGACCCACGGCAGACGGGCAGGCAGGGCGCAGTGCGGATCTGGCAGTGTCCACTCACCCACGGGAGACGGGCAGGCAGAGCGCAGTGCGGATCTGGCTGTGTCCACTGACCCACCGCAGACGGGCATGCAGGGCGCAGTGCGGATCTGGCTGTGTCCACTCACCCACGGGAGACTGGCAGAAAATGCGCTGTGTGGATCTGGCTAAGTCCACTGACCCACGGCAGACGGGCAGGCAGGGCGAAGTGCGGATCTGGCTGTGTCCAATCACCCACGGCAGACGGGCAAGCAGGGCGCAGTGCGGATCTGACTGTGCCCACTCACCCACGGCATATGGTCAGGCAGGGCGCAGTGCGGATCTGGCTGTGTCCACTCACCCACGGGAGACGGGTAGGCAAGGCGCAGTGTGGATCTGGCTGTGTCAACTGACCCACAGCAGACGGGCAGGCAGGGCGCAGTGCGGCTCTGGATGTGTCCCCTCACTCACAGCAGACGGTCAGGCAGGGCGCAGTCTGGATCTGGCTGTGTCCACTCACCCACGGGAGACGGGCAGGCAGGGCGCAGTGCGGATCTGGCTGTGTCCACTCACCCACGGGAGACGGGCAGGCAGGGCGTAGTGCGGATCTGGCTGTTTCCACTCACCCACGGGAGACGGGCAGGCAGGGCGCAGTGCGGATCTGGCTGTGTCCACTCACCCACGGCAGACGGGCAGGCAGGGCGCAGTGCGGATCTGGCTGTGTCCAGTAACCCATGGGAGACAGGCAGGCAAGGCGCAGTGTAGATCTGGTTGTGTCCACACTCCCACGGGAGACGGGCAGAGAGGGTGCTGTGTGGATCTGGCTATGTCCACTGACCACGGCAGACGGGCAGGCAGGGCGCAGTGCGGATCTGGATGTGTCCCCTCACTCACAGCAGACGGTCAGGCAGGGCGCAGTCTGGATCTGGCTGTGTCCACTCACCCACGAGAGACGGGCAGGCAGGGCGCAGTGCGGATCTGGCTCTGTCCACTCACCCACGGGAGACGGGCAGGCAGGGCGTACTGCGGATCTGGCTGTTTCCACTCACCCACGGGAGACGGGCAGGCAGGGCGCAGTGCGGATCTGGCTGTGTCCATTAACCCATGGGAGACAGGCAGGCAAGGCGCAGTGTAGATCTGGCTGTGTCCACACTCCCACGGGAGACTGACAGAGAGGGTGCTGTGTGGATCTGGCTATGTCCACTGACCCACGGCAGATGGGCAGGCAGGGAGCAGTGCGGTTCTGGCTTTGTCCAATCACCAATGCAGACGGGCAGGCAGGGCGCAGTGCGGATATGGCTGTGTCCACTAACCCACGGGAGACGCACAGGTAAGGCGCATTGTGGATCTCGCTGTGTCCACTCACCCACGGCAGACGGGCAGGCAGGGCGCAGTGCGGATCTGGCTGTGTCCACTCACCCACGGGAGACAGGCAGAGAGGGTGCTATGTGGAGGTGGCTATGTTCACTGACCCACGGCAGACGGGCAGGCAGGGCGCAGTGCGGATCTGGCTGTGTCCAATCACCCAGGGCAGACCGGCAGGCATGGCGCAGTGCGGATCTGGCTGTGTCCACTCACCCATGGGAGACGGGCAGGCAAGGCCCAGTGTGGATCTGGCTGTGTCCACTCACCTACAGGAGACGGGCAGAGAGGGTGCAGTGAGGATCTGGCTGTTTCCACTCACCCACGGCAGACGGACAGGCAGGGCGAAGTGCGGATCTGGCTGTGTCCAATCACCCACGGCAGACGGGCAGGCAGGGCGCAGTGCGGATCGGGCTGTGTCCACTCACCCACGGCAGACTGGCAGGCAGGGCGCAGTGCGGATCTGGCTGTGTCCACTCACCCACGGGAGACGGGCAGGCAAGGCACAGTGTGGATCTGGCTGTGTCCACTCACCCACGGGAAACGGGCAGAGAAGGTGCTGTGTGGATCTGTCTATGTCCACTGACCCACGGCAGATGGTGTGGCAGGGCGCAGTGCGGATCTGGCTGTGTCCACTCACCCACGGCAGATGGTGTGGCAGGGCGCAGTGCGGATCTGAATGTGTCCACTCACCCACGGTACACGGGCAGAGAGGGTGCCGTGTGTATCTGCTACGTCCAGTGACCCACGGCAGACGGGCAGGCAGGGCGCAGTGCGGATCTGGCTGTATCCACTCACCCACGGCAGACGGGCAGGCAGAGCGCAGTGCGGATCTGGCTGTGTCCCCTGACCCACCGCAGACGGGCATGCAGGGCGCAGTGCGGATCTGGCTGTGTCCACTCACCACGGGAGACTGGCAGAAAATGCGCTGTGTGGATCTGGCTATGTCCAGTGACCCACGGCAGACGGGCAGGCAGGGCGCAGTGCGGAACTGCCTGTGTCCACTGACCCACGGCAGACGGGCAGGCAGGGCGCAGTGCGGATCTGGCTGTGTCTACTCACCCACGGGAGACGGGCAGGCAAGGCGCAGTGTGGATCTGGCTATGTCCACTCACCCACGGGAGACGGGCAGAGAGGGTGCTGTGTGGATCTGACTATGTACACTGATCCACGGCAGACGGTCCGGCAGGGCGGTGTGCGGATCTGGCTGTGTCCACTCACCCACGGCAGACGGTCAGGAAGGGCGCAGTGCAGATCTGGCAGTGTCCACTCACCCACGGGAGACGGGCCGGCCGGGCGCAGTGCGGATCTGGCTGTGTCCACTCACCCACGGCAGACGAGCAGGCAGGGCGCAGTGCGGATCTGGCTGTGTCCACTCACCCACGGGAGACGGGCAGGCAAGGCGCAGTGTGGATCTGACTGTGTCCACTCACTCACAAGAGACAGGCAGAAAGGGCGCTGTGTGGATCTGGCTATTTCCACTGACCTACGGCAGACGGGCAGGCAGGGCGCAGTGCGGATGTGGCTGTGTCCACTCACCCACGGCAGACGGTCAGGCAGGGCGCAGTGCGGATCTGGCTGTGTCCACTCACCCACGGGAGACGGGCAGAGAGGGTGTCGTGTGGATTTGGGTATGTCCACTGACCCACGGGAGATGGGCAGGCAGGGCGCACTGGGGATCTGGCTGTGTCCCCTCACCCACAGCAGACGGTCAGGCAGGGCGCAGTGCGGATCTGGCTGTTTCCACTCAACCACGGGAGACGGGCAGGCAGGGCGCAGTGCGGATCTGGCTGTGTCCACTCACCCACGGCAGACGGGCAGGCAGGGCGCAGTGCGGATCTGGCTGTGTCCAGTAACCCATGGGAGACAGGCAGGCAAGGCGCAGTGTAGATCTGGCTGTGTCCACACTCCCACGGGAGATGGACAGAGAGGGTGCTGTGTGGATCTGGCTATGTCCACTGACCCAAGGCAGACGGGCAGGCAGGGCGCAGTGCGGTTCTGGCTTTGTCCAATCACCAATGCAGACGGGCAGGCAGGACGCAGTGCGGATATGGCTGTGTTCACTAACCCACGGGAGACGCACAGGTAAGGCGCATTGTGGATCTCGCTGTGTCCACTCACCCACGGCAGACGGGCAGGCAGGGCGCAGTGCGGATCTGGCTGTGTCCACTCACCCACGGGAGACAGGCAGAGAGGGTGCTATGTGGAGGTGGCTATGTTCACTGACCCATGGCAGACGGGCAGGCAGGGCGCAGTGCGGATCTGGCTGTGTCCAATCACCCAGGGCAGACGGGCAGGCATGGCGCAGTGCGGATCTGGCTGTGTCAACTCACCCATGGGAGACGGGCAGGCAAGGCCCAGTGTGGATCTGGATGTGTGCACTCACCCACAGGAGACGGGCAGAGAGGTTGCAGTGAGGATCTGGCTGTTTCCACTCACCCACGGGAGACGGGCAGGCAGGGCGCAGTGCGGATCAGGCTGTGTCCACTGACCCACGGCAGACGGGCAGGCAGGGCGAAGTGCGGATCTGGCTGTGTCCAATCACCCACGGCAGACGGGCAGGCAGGGCGCAGTGCGGATCGGGCTGTGTCCACTCACACACGGCAGACGGGCAGGCAGGGCGCAGTGCGGATCTGGCTGTGTCCACTCACCAACGGGAGACGGGCAGGCAAGGCACAGTGTGGATCTGGCTGTGTCCACTCACCCACGGGAGACGGGCAGGCAGGGCGCAGTGCGGATCTTGCTTTGTCCCCTCACCGACGGCAGACGGGCAGGCAGGGCGCAGTGCGGATCTGGCTGTGTCCACTCACCCATGGGAGACGGGCAAGCAAGGCGCAGTGCGGATCTCGTTGTGTCCACTCACCCAGGGGAGACGGGCAGGCAAGGCGCAGTGTGGATCTGACTGTGTCCACTCACCCATGGGAGACGGGCAGTGAGGGTGCTGTGTGGATCTGGCTATGTCCACTGACCCACGGCAGACGGGCAGGCAGGGCGCAGTGCGGATCTGGCTGTGTCCACTCACGCACGGGAGACGGGCAGGCAGGGCGCAGGGCGTATCTGACTCTGTCCACTCACCCACGGGAGACGGGCAGGCAGGGTGCAGTGCGGATCTGGCTGTGTCCACTCACCCACGGGAGACGGGCAGAGACGGTGCTGTGTGGATCTGGCTATGTCCACTGACAAACGGCAGACGGGTAGGCAGGGCGCAGTACGGATCTGGCTGTGTCCACTCACCCACGGCAGGCGGTCAGGCAGGGCACAGTGTGGATCTGGCTGTGTCCACTCACCCACGGGAGACGGGCGCTGGGCGCAGTGTGGATCTGGCTGTGTCCACTTACCCACGGCAGACGGGCAGGCAGGGTGCAGTGCGTATCGGGCTGTGTCCAATCACCCACGGCAGACGGGCAGGCAGGGTGCAGTGCGTATCGGGCTGTGTCCACTCACCCACGGCAGATGGTCTGGCAGGGGGCAGTGCGTATCTGGCTGTGTCCACTCACCCACGGAAGACGGGCAGAGAGGGTGCCTTGTGTATCTGGCTACGTCCACTGACCCACAGCAGACGGGCAGGCAGGGCGCAGTGCGGATCTGGCTGTGTCCACTCACCCACGGCAGACGGGCAGGCAGAGCGCAGTGCGGATCTGGCTGTGTCCACTGACCCACCGCAGACGGGCATGCAGGGCGCAGTGCGGATCTGGCTGTGTCCACTCACCCACGGGAGACTGGCAGAAAATGCGCTGTGTGGATCTGGCTAAGTCCACTGACCCACGGCAGACGGGCAGGCAGGGCGCAGTGCGGATCTGGCTGTGTCAACTGACCCACAGCAGACGGGAAGGCAGGGCGCAGTGCGGATCTGGATGTGTCCCCTCACTCACAGCAGACGGTCAGGCAGGGCGCAGTCTGGATCTGGCTGTGTCCACTCACCCACGGGAGACGGGCAGGCAGGGCGCAGTGCGGATCTGGTTGTGTCCACTCACCCACGGGAGACGGGCAGGCAGGGCGTAGTGCGGATCTGGCTGTTTCCACTCACCCACGTTAGACGGGCAGGCAGGGCGCAGTGCGGATCTGGCTGTGTCCACTCACCCACGGCAGACGGGCAGACAGGGCGCAGTGCGGATCTGGCTGTGTCCAGTAACCCATGGGAGACAGGCAGGCAAGGCGCAGTGTAGATCTGGCTGTGTCCACACTCCCACGGGAGACGGGCAGAGAGGGTGCTGTGTGGATCTGGCTATGTCCACTGACCCACGGCAGACGGGCAGGCAGGGCGCAGTGCGGATCTGGATGTGTCCCCTCACTCACAGCAGACGGTCAGGCAGGGCGCAGTGCGGATCTGGCTGTGTCCACTCACCCACGGGAGACGGGCAGGCAGGGCGCATGCGGATCTGGCTCTGTCCACTCACCCACGGGAGACGGGCAGGCAGGGCGTAGTGCTGATCTGGCTGTTTCCACTCACCCACGGGAGACGGGCAGGCAGGGCGCAGTGCGGATCTGGCTGTGTCCATTAACCCATGGGAGACAGGCAGGCAAGGCACAGTGTAGATCTGGCTGTGTCCACACTCCCACGGGAGACGGACAGAGAGGGTGCTGTGTGGATCTGGCTATGTCCAGTGACCCACGGCAGATGGGCAGGCAGGGCGCAGTGCGGTTCTGGCTTTGTCCAATCACCAATGCAGACGGGCAGGCAGGGCGCAGTGCGGATATGGCTGTGTCCACTAACCCACGTGAGACGCACAGGTAAGGCGCATTGTGGATCTCGCTGTGTCCACTCACCCACGGCAGACGGGCAGGCAGGGCGCAGTGCGGATCTGGCAGTGTCCACTCACCCACGGGAGACAGGCAGAGAGGGTGCTATGTGGAGGTGGCTATGTTCACTGACCCACGGCAGACGGGCAGGCAGGGCGCAGTGCGGATCTGGCTGAGTCCAATCAACCAGGGCAGACGGGCAGGCATGGCGCAGTGCGGATCTGGCTGTGTCCACGCACCCATGGGAGACGGGCAGGCAAGGCCCAGTGTGGATCTGGCTGTGTCCACTCACCCACAGGAGACGGGCAGAGAGGGTGCAGTGAGGATCTGGCTGTTTCCACTCACCCACGGGAGACGGGCAGGCAGGGCGCAGTGCGGATCAGGCTGTGTCCACTGACCCACGGCAGATGGGCAGGCAGGGCGCAGTACGGATCTGGCTGTGTCCAATCACCCACGGCAGACGGGCAGTCAGGGCGCAGTGCGGATCGGGCTGTGTCCACTCACACACGGCAGACGGGCAGGCAGGGCGCAGTGCGGATCTGGCTGTGTCCACTCACCCACGGGAGACGGGCAGGCAAGGCACAGTGTGGATCTGGCTGTGTCCACTCACCCACGGGAAACGGGCAGAGAGGGTGCTGTGTGGATCTGTCTATGTCCACTGACCCACGGCAGACGGGCAGGCAGGGCGCAGTGCAGATCTGGCTGTGTCCACTCACCCACGGCAGATGGTGTGGCAGGGCGCAGTGCGGATCTGGCTGTGTCCACTCACCCACGGTACACGGGCAGAGAGGGTGCCGTGTGTATCTGGCTACGTCCAGTGACCCACGGCAGACGGGCAGGCAGGGCGCAGTGCGGATCTGGCTGTATCCACTCACCCACGGCAGACGGGCAGGCAGAGCGCAGTGCGGATCTGGCTGTGTCCCCTGACCCACCGCAGACGGGCATGCAGGGCGCAGTGCGGATCTGGCTGTGTCCACTCACCCACGGGAGACTGGCAGAAAATGCGCTGTGTGGATCTGGCTATGTCCAGTGACCCACGGCAGACGGGCAGGCAGGGCGCAGTGCGGAACTGCCTGTGTCCACTGACCCACGGCAGACGGGCAGGCAGGGTGCAGTGCGGATCTGGCTGTGTCTACTCACCCACGGGAGACGGGCAGGCAAGGCGCAGTGTGGATCTGGCTATGTACACTGATCCACGGCAGACGGTCCGGCAGGGCGGTGTGCGGATCTGGCTGTGTCCACTCACCCACGGCAGACGGTCAGGAAGGGCGCAGTGCAGATCTGGCAGTGTCCACTCACCCACGGGAGACGGGCCGGCCGGGCGCAGTGCGGATCTGGCTGTGTCCACTCACCCACGGCAGACGAGCAGGCAGGGCGCAGTGCGGATCTGGCTGTGTCCACTCACCCACGGGAGACGGGCAGGCAAGGTGCAGTGTGGATCTGACTGTGTCCACTCACTCACAAGAGACAGGCAGAAAGGGCGCTTTGTGGATCTGGCTATTTCCACTGACCTACGGCAGACGGGCAGGCAGGGCGCAGTGCGGATGTGGCTGTGTCCACTCACCCACGGCAGACGGTCAGGCAGGGCGCAGTGCGGATCTGGCTGTGTCCACTCACCCACGGGAGACGGGCAGAGAGGGTGTCGTGTGGATTTGGCTATGTCCACTGACCCACGGGAGACGGGCAGGCAGGGCGCACTGGGGATCTGGCTGTGTCCCCTCACCCACAGCAGACGGTCAGGCAGGGCGCAGTGCGGATCTGGCTGTTTCCACTCACCCACGGGAGACGGGCAGGCAGGGCGCAGTGCGGATCTGGCTGTGTCCACTCACCCACGGCAGACGGGCAGGCAGGGCGCAGTGCGGATCTGGCTGTGTCCAATAACCCATGGGAGACAGGCAGGCAAGGCGCAGTGTAGATCTGGCTGTGTCCACACTCCCACGGGAGACGGACAGAGAGGGTGCTGTGTGGATCTGGCTATGTCCACTGACCCACGGCAGACGGGCAGGCAGGGCGCAGTGCGGTTCTGGCTTTGTCCAATCACCAATGCAGACGGGCAGGCAGGACGCAGTGCGGATATGGCTGTGTCCACTAACCCACGGGAGACGCACAGGTAAGGCGCATTGTGGATCTCGCTGTGTCCACTCACCCACGGCAGACGGGCAGGCAGGGCGCAGTGCGGATCTGGCTGTGTCCACTCACCCACGGGAGACAGGCAGAGAGGGTGCTATGTGGAGGTGGCTATGTTCACTGACCCACGGCAGACGGGCAGGCAGGGCGCAGTGCGGATCTGGCTGTGTCCCCTCACCGACGGCAGACGGTCAGGCAGGGCGCAGTGCGGATCTGGCTGTGTCCACTCACCCACGGGAGACGGGTAGGCATGGCGCAGTGTGGATCTGTCAGTGTCCACTCACCCACGGGAGACGGGCAGAGAGGGTGCTGTGTGGATCAGGCTATGTCCACTGACCCACGGCAGACGGGCAGGCAGGGCGCAGTGCGGATCTGGCTGTGTCCAATCACCCACGGCAGACGGGCAGGCAGGGCGCAGTGTGGATCTGGCTATGTCCAGTCACCCACGGGAGACGGTCAGAGATGGTGCTGTGTGGATCTGGCTATGTCCACTAACCCACGGCAGACGGGCAGTCAGGGCGCAGTGCGGATCGGGCTGTGTCCACTGACCCACGGCAGATGGGCAGGCAGGGCGCAGTGCGTATCTCACTCTGTCCACTCACCCACGGGAGACGGGCAGGTAAGGCGCAGTGTGAATCTGGCTGTGTCCACTCACCCACGGGAGACGGGCAAGGGGGTGCTGTGTGGATCTGGCTATGTACACTGACCCACGGCAGACGGGCAGGCAGGGCGGTGTGCGGATCTGGCTGTGTCCACTCACCCACGGCAGACGGTCAGGAAGGGCGCAGTGCGGATCTGGCTGTGTCTACTCATCCACGGGAGACGGGCAGGCAGGGAGCAGTGCGGATCTGGCTGTGTCCACTCACCCACGGGAGACGGGCAGGAAAGGCGCAGTGTGGATCTGTCTGTGTCCACTCACCCACGAGAGACGGGCAGAGAGGGTGCTGTGTGGATCTGGCTATGTCCACTGACCCACGGCAGACGGGCAGGCAGGGTGCAGTGTGGACCTGGCTGTGTCCAATCACCCACGGGAGACGGGCCAGCAAGGTGCACTGAGGATCTTGCTGTGACCACTCACCCACGGGAGACGGGCAGAGAGGGTGCTGTGTGGATCTAGCTATGTCCACTTACCCACGGCAGACGGGCAGGAAGGGCGCAGTGCGGATCTGGCTGTGTTAACTCACCCACGGCAGACGGGCAGGCAGGGCGCAGTGCGGATCTGGCTGTGTCCCCTCACCCACGGGAGACGGGTAGGCAAAGCGCAGTGTGGATCTGGCTGTGTCCACTCACCCACGGGAGACGGTCAGAGAGGGTGCCGTGTGGATCTGGCTATGTCCACTCACCCACGGGAGACGGGCAGGCAGGGCGCAGTGCGAATTAGGCTGTGTCCCCTCACCCACGGCAGACGGTCAGGCAGGGCGCAGTGCGGAATTGGCTATGTCCACTCACCCACGGGAGACGGGCAGGCAGGGCGCAGTGCGAATTAGGCTGTGTCCCCTCACACACGGCAGACGGTCAGGCAGGGCACAGTGCGAAATTGGCTATGTCCACTCACCCACGGGAGACGGGCAGGCATGGCGCAGTGCGGATCTGTCTGTGTCCACTCACCCAGGGGAGACAGGTAGGCAAAGCGCAGTGTGGATCTGGCTGTGTCCACTCACCCACTGGAGACCGGCAGGCACGGCGCAGTGCGGAATTGGCTATGTCCACTCACCCACTGGAGACGGGCAGGCAGGGCGCAGTGCGGATCTGGCTGTGACCACTCACCCACGGGAGACGGGCAGGCAGGACGCAGTGCGGATCTGGCTTTGTCCACTCACCCACGGCAGACGGGCAGGCAGGGCGCAGTGCGGATCTGGCTTTTTCCACTCACCCAGGGCAGATTGGCAGGCAGGGCGCAGTGCGGATCTGGCTGTGTCCACTCACCCATGGGAGACGGGCAGGCAAGGCGCAGTGTGGATCTGGCTGTGTCCACTCACCCACAGGAGACGGTCAGAGAGGGTGCAGTGAGGATCTGGCTGTTTCCACTCACCCACGGGAGACGGGCAGGCAGGGCGCAGTGCAGATCAGGCTGTGTCCACTGATCCACGGCAGACGGGCAGGCAGGGCGAATTGCTGATCTGGCTGTTTCCAAACACCCACAGCAGACGGGCAGGCAGGGCGCAGTGCGGATCAGGCTGTGTCCACTCACACACGGCAGACGGGCAGGCAAAACACAGTGTGGATCTGGCTGTGTCCACTCACCCACGGGAGACGGGCAGAGAGGGTGCTGTGTGGATCTGTCTATGTCCACTGACCCACGGCAGATGGGCAGGCAGGGCGCAGTGCAGATCTTGCTGTGTCCACTCACCCACGGCAGATGGTGTGGCAGGGCGCAGTGCGGATCTGGCTGTGTCCACTCACCCACGGTAGACGGGCAGAGAGGGTGCCGTGTGTATCTGGCTACGTCCAGTGACCCACGGCACACGGGCAGGCAGGGCGCAGTGCGGATCTGGCTGTGTCCACTCACCCACGGCAGACGGGCAGGCAGAGCGCAGTGCGGATCTGGCTGTGTCCCCTGACCCACCGCAGACGGGCATGCAGGGCGCACTGCGGATCTGGCTGTGTCCACTCACCCACGGGAGACTGGCAGAAAATGCGCTGTGTGGATCTGGCTAAGTCCACTGACCCACGGCAGACGGGCAGACAGGGCGCAGTGCGGATCTGGCTGTGTCCCCTCACCCACGGCAGACGGTCAGGCAGGGCGCAGTGCGGATCTGGCTGTGTCCACTCACCCACGGCAGACGGTCAGGCAGGGCGCAGTGCGGATCTGGCTGTGTCCACTCACCCAGGGAGACGGGCAGAGAGGGTGTCGTGTGGATCTGGCTATGTCCACTGACCCATGGTAGACGGGCAGGCAGGGCGCACTGCGGATCTGGCTGTGTCCCCTCAAAAACGGGAGACGGGCAGGCAGGGCGCAGTGCGGACCTGGCTGTGTCCACTCAACCATAGGAGACTGGCAGAGAGGATGCAGTGAGGATCTGGCTGTTTCCACTCACCCACGGGAGAAGGGCAGGAAGGGCACAGTGCGGATCTGGCTGTGTCCACTCACCCACGGCAGACGAGCAGGCAGGGCTCAGTGCGGATCTGGCTGTGTCCACTCACCCACGGGAGACGGGCAGGCAAGGCGCAGTGTGGATCTGGCTGTGTCCACTCACCCACGGGAGACGGGCAGCAGGGCGCAGTGCGGATCTGGCTGTGTCCCCTCACCGACGGCAGACGGTCAGGCAGGGCGCAGTGCGGATCTGGCTGTGTCCACTCACCCACGGGAGACGGGTAGGCAAGGCGCAGTGTGGATCTGGCAGTGTCCACTCACCCACGGGAGACGGGCAGAGAGGGTGCTGTGTGGATCTGGCTATGTTCACTGACCCACGGCAGACGGGCAGGCAGGGCGCAGTGCGGATCTGGCTGTGTCCAATCACCCACGGCAGACGGGCAGGCAGGGCGCAGTGTGGATCTGGCTATGTCCAGTCACCCACGGGAGACGGTCAGAGATGGTGCTGTGTAGATCTGGCTATGTCCACTGACCCACGGCAGACGGGCAGTCAGGGCGCAGTGCGGATCGGGCTGTGTCCACTGACCCACGGTAGATGGGCAGGCAGGGCGCAGTGCGTATCTCACTCTGTCCACTCACCCACGGGAGACGGGCAGGCAAGGCGCAGTGTGAATCTGGCTGTGTCCACTCACCCACGGGAGACGGGCAAGGGGGTGCTGTGTGGATCTGGCTATGTACACTGACCCACGGCAGACGGGCAGGCAGGGCGGTGTGCGGATCTGGCTGTGTCCACTCACCCACGGCAGACGGTCAGGAAGGGCGCAGTGCGGATCTGGCTGTGTCTACTCATCCACGGGAGACGGGCAGGCAGGGAGCAGTGCGGATCTGGCTGTGTCCACTCACCCACGGGAGACGGAAGGCAAGGCGCAGTGTGGATCTGTCTGTGTCCACTCACCCACGGGAGATGGGCAGAGAGGGTGCTGTGTGGATCTGGCTATGTCCACTGACCCACGGCAGACAGGCAGGCAGGGTGCAGTGTGGACCTGGCTGTGTCCAATCACCCACGGGAGACGGGCCAGCAAGGTGCACTGAGGATCTTGCTATGACCACTCACCCATGGGAGACGGTCAGAGAGGGTGCCGTGTGGATCTGGCTATGTCCACTCACCCACGGGAGACGGGCAGGCAGGGCGCAGTGCGAATTAGGCTGTGTCCCCTCACCCACGGCAGACGGTCAGGAAGGGCGCAGTGCGGAATTGGCTATGTCCACTCCCCCACGGGAGACGGGCAGGCAGGGCGCAGTGCGAATTAGGCTGTGTCCCCTCACACACGGCAGACGGTCAGGCAGGGCACAGTGCGAAATTGGCTATGTCCACTCACCCACGGGAGACGTGCAGGCATGGCACAGTGCGGATCTGGCTGTGTCCACTCACCCACTGGAGACGGGCAGGCACGGCGCAGTGCGGAATTGGCTATGTCCACTCACCCACTGGAGACGGGCAGGCAGGGCGCAGTGCGGATCTGGCTGTACCCACTCACCCACGGGAGACGGGCAGGCAGGACGCAGTGCGGATCTGGCTGTGTCCACTCACCCACGGCAGACGGGCAGGCAGGGCGCAGTGCGGATCTGGCTTTGTCCACTCACCCAGGGCAGACGGGCAGGCAGGGCGCAGTGCGGATCTGGCTTTTTCCACTCACCCAGGGCAGATGGGCAGGCAGGGCGCAGTGCGGATCTGGCTGTGTCCACTCACCCATGGGAGACGGGCAGGCAAGGCGCAGTGTGGATCTGGCTGGGTCCACTCACCCACAGGAGACGGGCAGAGAGGGTGCAGTTAGGATCTGGCTTTTTCCACTCACCCAGGACAGATGGGCAGGCAGGGCGCAGTGCGGATCTGCCTGTGTCCACTGACCCACGGCAGACGGGCAGGCAGGGCGCAGTGCGGATCTGACTGTGTATACTCACCCACGGGAGACGGGCAGGCAAGGCGCAGTGTGGATCTGGCTATGTCCACTCACCCACGTGAGACGGGCAGAGAGGGTGCTGTGTGGATCTGACTATGTACACTGACCACGGCAGACGGTCCGGCAGGGCGGTATGCGGATATGGCTGTGTCCACTCACCCACGGGAGACTGGCAGAAAATGCGCTGTGTAGATCTGGCTAAGTCCACTGACCCACGGCAGACGTGCAGGCAGGGCGCAGTGCGGATCTGGCTGTGTCCAATCACCCACGGCAGACGGGCAGGCAGGGCGCAGTGCGGATCTGACTGTGTCCACTCACCCACGGCAGATGGTCAGGCAGGGCGCAGTGCGGATCTGGCTGTGTCCAGTCACACACGGGAGACGGGTAGGCAAGGCGCAGTGTGGATCTGGCTGTGTCAACTGACCCACGGCAGACGGGCAGGCAGGGCGCAGTGCGGATCTGGATGTGTCCCCTCACTCACAGCAGACGGTCAGGCAGGGCGCAGTCTGGATCTGGCTGTGTCCACTCACCCACGGGAGACGGGCAGGCAGGGCTCAGTGCGGATCTGGCTGTGTCCACTCACCCACGGGAGACGGGCAGGCAGGGCATAGTGCGGATCTGGCTGTTTCCACTCACCCACGGGCGACGGGCAGGCAGGGCGCAGTGCGGATCTGGCTGTGTCCACTCACCCACGGCAGACGGGCAGGCAGGGCGCAGTGCGAATCTGGCTGTGTCCAGTAACCCATGGGAGACAGGCAGGCAAGGCGCAGTGTAGATCTGGCTGTGTCCACACTCCCACAAGAGACGGGCAGAGAGGGTGCTGTGTGGATCTGGCTATGTCCACTGACCCACGGCAGACGGGCAGGCAGGGCGCAGTTCGGATCTGGATGTGTCCCCTCACTCACAGCAGACGGTCAGGCAGGGCGCAGTCTGGATCTGGCTGTGTCCACTCACCCACGGGAGACGGGCAGGCAGGGCGCAGTGCGTATCTGGCTCTGTCCACTCACCCACGGGAGACGGGCAGGCAGGGCGTAGTGCGGATCTGGCTGTTTCCACTCACCCACGGGAGACGGGCAGGCAGGGCGCAGTGCGGATCTGGCTGTGTCCATTAACCCATGGGAGACAGGCAGGCAAGGCGCAGTGTAGATCTGGCTGTGTCCACACTCCCACGGGAGACGGACAGAGAGGGTGCTGTGTGGATCTGGCTATGTCCACTGACCCACGGCAGACGGGCAGGCAGGGCGCAGTGCGGATCTGGCTTTGTCCAATCACCAATGCAGACGGGCAGGCAGGGCGCAGTGCGGATATGGCTGTGTCCACTAACCCACGGGAGACGCACAGTTAAGGCGCATTGTGGATCTCGCTGTGTCCACTCACCCACGGCAGACGGGCAGGCAGGGCGCAGTGCGGATCTGGCTGAGTCCACTCACCCACGGGAGACAGGCAGAGAGGGTGCTATGTGGAGGTGGCTATGTTCACTGACCCACGGCAGACGGGCAGGCAGGGCGCAGTGCGGATCTGGCTGTGTCCAATCACCCAGGGCAGACGGGCAGGCATGGCGCAGTGCGGATCTGGCTGTGTCCACTCACCCATGGGAGACGGGCAGGCAAGGCCCAGTGTGGATCTGGCTGTGTCCAATCACCCACAGGAGACGAGCAGAGAGGGTGCAGTGAGGATCTGGCTGTTTCCACTCACCCACGGGAGACGGGCAGGCAGGGAGCAGTGCGGATCAGGCTGTGTCCACTGACCCACGGCAGACGGGCAGGCAGGGTGCAGTGCGGATCTGGCTGTGTCCACTCACCCACGGCAGACGGGCAGGCAGGGCGAAGTGCGGATCTGGCTGTGTCCAATCACCCACGGCAGACCGGCAGGCAGGGCGCAGTGCGGATCTGGCTATGTCCACTCACACACGGCAGACGGGCAGGCAGGGCGCAGTGCGGATCTGGCTGTGTCCACTCACCCACGGGAGACGGGCAGGCAAGGCACAGTGTGGATCTGGCTGTGTCCACTCACCCACGGGAAACGGGCAGAGAGGGTGCTGTGTGGATCTGTCTATGTCCACTGACCCACGGCAGACGGGCAGGCAGGGCGCAGTGCAGATCTGGCTGTGTCCACTCAATCACGGCAGATGGTGTGGCAGGGCGCAGTGCAGATCTGGCTGTGTCCACTCACCCACAGTACACGGGCAGAGAGGGTGCCGTGTGTATCTGGCTACGTCCAGTGACCCACGGCAGACGGGCAGGCAGGGCGCAGTGCGGATCTGGCTGTGACCACTCACCCACGGCAGACGGGCAGGCAGAGCGCAGTGCGGATCTGGCGGTGTCCCCTGACCCACCACAGACGGGCATGCAGGGCGCAGTGCGGATCTGGCTGTGTCCACTCACCCACGGGAGACTGGCAGAAAATGCGCTGTGTGGATCTGGCTATGTCCAGTGACCCACGGCAGACGGGCAGGCAGGGCGCAGTGCGGATCTGCCTGTGTCCACTGACCCACGGCAGACGGGCAGGCAGGGCGCAGTGCGGATCTGGCTGTGTCCACTCACCCACGGGAGACGGGCAGGCAAGGCGCAGTGTGGATCTGGCTATGTACACTCACCCACGGGAGACGGGCAGAGAGGGTGCTGTGTGGATCTGACTATGTACACTGATCCACGGCAGACGGTCCGGCAGGGCGGTGTGCGGATCTGGCTGTGTCCACTCACCCACGGCAGACGGTCAGGAAGGGCGCAGTGCGGATATGGCAGTGTCCACTCACCCACGGGAGACGGGCCGGCCGGGCGCAGTGCGGATCTGGCTGTGTCCACTCACCCACGGCAGACGAGCAGGCAGGGCGCAGTGCGGATCTGGCTGTGTCCACTCACCCACGGGAGACGGGCAGGCAAGGTGCAGTGTGGATCTGGCTGTGTCCACTCACTCACAAAAGACAGGCAGAAAGGGCGCTGTGTTGATCTGGCTATGTCCACTGACCTACGGCAGACAGGCAGGCAGGGCGCAGTGCGGATGTGGCTGTGTCCACTCACCCACGGCAGACGGTCAGGCAGGGCGCAGTGCGGATCTGGCTGTGTCCACTCATTCACGGGAGACGGGCAGAGAGGGTGTCGTGTGGATCTGGCTATGTCCACTGGCCCACGGTAGACGGGCAGGCAGGGCGCACTGCGGATCTGGCTGTGTCCCCTCACCCACAGCAGACGGTCAGGCAGGGCGCAGTGCGGATCTTGCTGTGTCCCCTCACCCACGGCAGACGGTCAGGCAGGGCGCAGTGCGGATCTGGCTGTGTCCACTCACCCAAGGGAGACGGGCAGGCAAGGCGCAGTGTGGATTTGGCTGTGTCCACTCACCCACGGGAGACGGGCAGAGAGGGTGCTGTGTGGTCTGGCTATGTGCACTAACCCACGGCAGACGGGCAGGCAGGGCGCAGTGCGGATCTGGCTGTGTCCCCTCACCAACGGCACACGGTCAGGCAGGGCGCAGTGCGGATCTGGCTGTGTCCACTCACCCACGGGAGACGGGCAGGCAGGGCGCAGTGCGGATCTGGCTTTGTCCACTCACCCAGGGCCCACGGGCAGGCAGGGCGCAGTGCGGATATGGCTGTGTCCACTCACCCATGGGAGACGGGCAGGCAAGTCGCAGTGTGGATCTGGCTGTGTCCACTCACCCACGGGAAACGGGCAGAGAGGGTGTTGTGTGGATCTGTCTATGTCCACTGACCCACGGCAGACGGGCAGGCAGGGCGCAGTGCAGATCTGGCTGTGTCCACTCACCAACGACAGATGGTGTGGCAGGGCGCAGTGCGGATCTGGCTGTGTCCACTCACCCACGGTAGACGGGCAGAGAGGGTGCCGTGTGTTTCTGGCTACGTCCAGTGACCCACGGCAGACAGGCAGGTAGGGCGCAGTGCGGATCTGGCTGTGTCCACTCACCCACGGCAGACGGGCAGGCAGAGCGCAGTGCGGATCTGGCTGTGTCTCCTGACCCACCGCAGACGGGCATGCAGGGCGCAGTGCGGATCTGGCTGTGTCCACTCACCCACGGGAGACTGGCAGAAAATGCGCTGTGTGGATCTGGCTATGTCCAGTGACCCACGGCAGACGGGCAGGCAGGGCGCAGTGCGGATCTGCCTGTGTCCACTGACCCACGGCAGACGGGCAGGCAGGGCGCAGTGCGGATTTGGCTGTGTCCACTCACCCAATGGAGACGGGCAGGCAATGTGCAGTGTGGATCTGGCTGTGTCCACTCACCCACGGGAGACGGGCAGAGAGGGTGCTGTGTGGATCTGGCTATGTCAAGTGACCCACGGCAGACGGGCAGGCAGGGCGCAGTGCGGATCTGCCTGTGTCCACTGACCCACGGCAGACGGGCAGGCAGGGCGCAGTGCGGATCTGACTGTGTCTACTCACCCACGGGAGACGGGCAGGCAAGGCGCAGTGTGGATCTGGCTATGTCCACTAACCCACGGGAGACGGGCAGAGAGGGTGCTGTGTGGATCTGACTATGTACACTGACCACGGCAGACGGTCCGGCAGGGCGGTATGCGGATCTGGCTGTGTCCACTCACCCACGGCAGACGGTCAGGAAGGGCGCAGTGCGGATCTGGCTGTGTCCACTCACCCACGGGAGACGGGCAGGCAGGGCGCAGTGCGGATCTGGCTGTGTCTACTCACCCACGGGAGACGGGCAGGCAAGGCGCAGTGTGGATCTGGCTGTGTCCACTCACCCACGGCAGACGAGCAGGCAGGGCGCAGTGCGGATCTGGCTGTGTCCACTCACCCACGGGAGACGGGCAGGCAAGGCGCAGTGTGGATCTGGCTGTGTCCACTCACTCACAAGTGACGGGCAGAAAGGGCGCTGTGTGGATCTGGCTATGTCCACTGACCCACGGCAGACGGGCAGGCAGAGCGCAGTGCGGATCTGGCTGTGTCCAATCACCCATGGCTGACGAGCAGGCAGGGCGTAGTGCGGATATGGCTTTGTCCACTCACCCACGGCAGATGGTCAGGCAGGGCGCAGTGTGGATCTGGCTATGTCCAGTCACCCACGGGAGACGGTCAGAGATGGTGCTGTGTGGATCTGGCTATGTCCACTGACCCACGGCAGACGGGCAGGCAGGGCGCAGTGCAGATCTGGCTGTGTCCACTCACCCACGGCAGATGGTGTGGCAGGGCGCAGTGCGGATCTGGCTGTGTCCACTCACCCACGATACACGGGCAGAGAGGGTGCCGTGTGTATCTGGCTACGTCCAGTGACCCACGGCAGACGGGCAGGCAGGGCGCAGTGCGGATCTGGCTGTGTACACTCACCCACGGCAGACGGACAGGCAGAGCGCAGTGCGGATCTGGCTGTGTCCCCTGACCCACCGCAGACGGGCATGCAGGGCGCAGTGCGGATCTGGCTGTGTCCACTCACCCATGGGAGACTGGCAGAAAATGCGCTGTGTGGATCTGGCTATGTCCAGTGACCCACGGCAGACGGGCAGGCAGGGCGCAGTGCGGATCTGCCTGTGTCCACTGACCCACGGCAGACGGGCAGGCAGGGCGCAGTGCGGATCTGGCTGTGTCCCCTCACCCACGGCAGACGGGCAGGCAGGGCGCAGTGCGGATCTGGCTGTGTCCACTCACCCAAGGGAGACGGGCAGGCAATGTGCAGTGTGGATCTGGCTGTGTCCACTCACCCACGGGAGACGGGCAGAGAGGGTGCTGTGTGGATCTGGCTATGTCAAGTGACCCATGGCAGACGGGCAGGCAGGGCGCAGTGCGGATCTGCCTGTGTCCACTGACCCACAGCAGACGGGCAGGCAGGGCGCAGTGCGGATCTGACTGTGTCTACTCACCCACGGGAGACGGGCAGGCAAGGCGCAGTGTGGATCTGGCTATGTCCACTCACCCACGGGAGACGGGCAGAGAGGGTGCTGTGTGGATCTGACTATGTACACTGACCACGGCAGACGGTCCGGCAGGGCGGTATGCGGATCTGGCTGTGTCCACTCACCCACGGCAGACGGTCAGGAAGGGCGCAGTGCGGATCTGGCTGTGTCCACTCACCCACGGGAGACGGGCAGGCAGGGCGCAGTGCGGATCTGACTGTGTCTACTCACCCACGGGAGACGGGCAGGCAAGGCGCAGTGTGGATCTGGCTGTGTCCACTCACCCACGGCAGACGAGCAGGCAGGGCGCAGTGCGGATCTGGCTGTGTCCACTCACCCACGGGAGACGGGCAGGCAAGGCGCAGTGTGGATCTGGCTGTGTCCACTCACTCACAAGTGACGGGCAGAAAGGGCGCTGTGTGGATCTGGCTATGTCCACTGACCCACGGCAGACCGGCAGGCAGAGCGCAGTGCGGATCTGGCTGTGTCCAA
Source organism: Microcebus murinus (assembly GCF_040939455.1). Classification (NCBI taxonomy): domain Eukaryota; kingdom Metazoa; phylum Chordata; class Mammalia; order Primates; family Cheirogaleidae; genus Microcebus; species Microcebus murinus. The sequence continues at coordinate 28,854,253 of NC_134125.1, read as the reverse complement.
TCACCCATGGCTGACGAGCAGGCAGGGCGTAGTGCGGATATGGCTTTGTCCACTCACCCACGGCAGATGGTCAGGCAGGGCGCAGTGTGGATCTGGCTATGTCCAGTCACCCACGGGAGACGGTCAGAGATGGTGCTGTGTGGATCTGGCTATGTAAACGGACCCACGGCAGACGGGCAGGCAGGGCGCAGTGCGGATCGGGCTGTGTCCACTGACCCACGGCAGACGGGCAGGCAGGGCGCAGTGCGTATCTGGGTCTGTCCACTCACCCACGGGAGACGGGCAGGCAAGGCGCAGTGTGAATCTGGCTGTGTCCACTCACCCACGGGAGACGGGCAAGGGGGTGCTGTGTGGATCTGGCTATGTACATTGACACACGGCAGACGGGCAGGCAGGGCGGTGTGCGGATCTGGCTGTGTCCACTCACCCACGGCAGAGGGTCAGGAAGGGCGCATTGCGGATCTGGCTGTGTCTACTCATCCACGGGAGACGGGCAGGCAGGGAGCAGTGCGGATCTGGCTGTGTCCACTCACCCACGGGAGACGGGCAGGCAAGGCGCAGTGTGGATCTGTCTGTGTCCACTCACCCACGGGAGACGGGCAGAGAGGGTGCTGTGTGGATCTGGCTATGTCCACTGACCCACGACAGACGGGCAGGCAGCGTGCAGTGTGGACATGGCTGTGTCCCCTCACCCACGGCAGACGGTCATGCAGGGCGCAGTGCGGAATTGGCTATGTCCACTCACCCACGGGAGACGGGCAGGCAGGGCGCAGTGCGAATTAGGCTGTGTCCCCTCACCCACGGGAGACGGGCAGGCAAGGCGCAGTGTGGATCTGGCTGTGTCCACTCACTCACAAAAGACAGGCAGAAAGGGCGCTGTGTTGATCTGGCTATGTCCACTGACCTACGGCAGACAGGCAGGCAGGGCGCAGTGCGGATGTGGCTGTGTCCACTCACCCACGGCAGACGGTCAGGCAGGGCGCAGTGCGGATCTGGCTGTGTCCACACACCCACGGGAGACGGGCAGAGAGGGTGTCGTGTGGATCTGGCTATGTCCACTGGCCCACGGTAGACGGGCAGGCAGGGCGCACTGCGGATCTGGCTGTGTCCCCTCACCCACAGCAGACGGTCAGGCAAGGCGCAGTGCGGATCTTGCTGTGTCCCCTCACCCACGGCAGACGGTCAGGCAGGGCGCAGTGCGGATCTGGCTGTGTCCACTCACCCAAGGGAGACGGGCAGGCAAGGCGCAGTGTGGATTTGGCTGTGTCCACTCACCCACGGGAGACGGGCAGAGAGGGTGCTGTGTGGTCTGGATATGTCCACTGACCGACGGCAGAAGGGCAGGCAGGGCGCAATGCGGATCTGGCTGTGTCCCCTCACCAACGGCACACGGTCAGGCAGGGCGCAGTGCAGATCTGGCTGTGTCCACTCACCCACGGGATACGGGCAGGCAGGGCGCAGTGCGGATCTGGCTTTGTCCACTCACCCAGGGCCCACGGGCAGGCAGGGCGCAGTGCGGATATGGCTGTGTCCACTCACCAATGGGAGACGGGCAGGCAAGTCGCAGTGTGGATCTGGCTGTGTCCACTCACCCACGGGAGACGGGCAGGCAAGGCACAGTGTGGATCTGGCTGTGTCCACTCACCCACGGGTAACGGGCAGAGAGGGTGCTGTGTGGATCTGTCTATGTCCACTGACCCACGGCAGACGGGCAGGCAGGGCGCAGTGCAGATCTGGCTGTGTCCACTCACCAACGACAGATGGTGTGGCAGGGCGCAGTGCGGATCTGGCTGTGTCCACTCACCCACGGTAGACGGGCAGAGAGGGTGCCGTGTGTTTCTGGCTACGTCCAGTGACCCACGGCAGACAGGCAGGCAGGGCGCAGTGCGGATCTGGCTGTGTCCACTCACCCACGGGAGACGGGCAGGCAGGGCGCAGTGCGGATCTGACTGTGTCTACTCACCCACGGGAGACGGGCAGGCAAGGCGCAGTGTGGATCTGGCTGTGTCCACTCACCCACGGCAGACGAGAAGGCAGGGCGCAGTGCGGATCTGGCTGTGTCCACTCACCCACGGGAGACGGGCAGGCAAGGCGCAGTGTGGATCTGGCTGTGTCCACTCACTCACAAGTGACGGGCAGAAAGGGCGCTGTGTGGATCTGGCTATGTCCACTGACCCACGGCAGACGGGCAGGCAGAGCGCAGTGCGGATCTGGCTGTGTCCAATTACCCATGGGAGACGGGCAGGCAGAGCGCAGTGCGGATCTGGCTGTGTCCCCTGACCCACCACAGACGGGCATGCAGGGCGAAGTGCGGATCTGGCTGTGTCCACTCACCCACGGGAGACTGGCAGAAAATGCGCTGTGTGGATCTGGCTATGTCCAGTGACCCACGGCAGACGGGCAGGCAGGGTGCAGTGCGGATCTGCCTGTGTCCACTGACCCACGGCAGACGGGCAGGCAGGGCGCAGTGCGGATCTGGCTGTGTCCCCTCACCCACGGCAGACGGGCAGGCAGGGCGCAGTGCGGATCTGGCTGTGTCCACTCACCCAAGGGAGACGGGCAGGCAATGTGCAGTGTGGATCTGGCTGTGTCCACTCACACACGGGAGACGGGCAGAGAGGGTGCTGTGTGGATCTGGCTATGTCAAGTGACCCACGGCAGACGGGCAGGCAGGGCGCAGTGCGGATCTGCCTGTGTCCACTGACCCACAGCAGACGGGCAGGCAGGGCGCAGTGCGGATCTGACTGTGTCTACTCACCCACGGGAGACGGGCAGGCAAGGCGCAGTGTGGATCTGGCTATGTCCACTCACCCACGGGAGACGGGCAGAGAGGGTGCTGTGTGGATCTGACTATGTACACTGACCACGGCAGACGGTCCGGCAGGGCGGTATGCGGATCTGGCTGTGTCCACTCACCCACGGCAGACGGTCAGGAAGGGCGCAGTGCGGATCTGGCTGTGTCCACTAACCCACGGGAGACGGGCAGGCAGGGCGCAGTGCGGATCTGACTGTGTCTACTCACCCACGGGAGACGGGCAGGCAAGGCGCAGTGTGGATCTGGCTGTGTCCACTCACCCACGGCAGACGAGCAGGCAGGGCGCAGTGCGGATCTGGCTGTGTCCACTCACCCACGGGAGACGGGCAGGCAAGGCGCAGTGTGGATCTGGCTGTGTCCACTCACTCACAAGTGACGGGCAGAAAGGGCGCTGTGTGGATCTGGCTATGTCCACTGACCCACGGCAGACCGGCAGGCAGAGCGCAGTGCGGATCTGGCTGTGTCCAATCACCCATGGCTGACGAGCAGGCAGGGCGTAGTGCGGATATGGCTTTGTCCACTCACCCACGGCAGATGGTCAGGCAGGGCGCAGTGTGGATCTGGCTATGTCCAGTCACCCACGGGAGACGGTCAGAGATGGTGCTGTGTGGATCTGGCTATGTCCACTGACCCACGGCAGAGGGGCAGGCAGGGCGCAGTGCAGATCTGGCTGTGTCCACTCACCCACGGCAGATGGTGTGGCAGGGCGCAGTGAGGATCTGGCTGTGTCCACTCACCCACGGCAGACGGTCAGGCAGGGCGCAGTGCGTATCTGGGTCTGTCCACTCACCCACGGGAGACGGGCAGGCAAGGCGCAGTGTGAATCTGGCTGTGTCCACTCACCCACGGGAGACGGGCAAGGGGGTGCTGTGTGGATCTGGCTATGTACATTGACACACGGCAGACGGGCAGGCAGGGCGGTGTGCGGATCTGGCTGTGTCCACTCACCCACGGCAGAGGGTCAGGAAGGGCGCATTGCGGATCTGGCTGTGTCTACTCATCCACGGGAGACGGGCAGGCAGGGAGCAGTGCGGATCTGGCTGTGTCCACTCACCCACGGGAGACGGGCAGGCAAGGCGCAGTGTGGATCTGTCTGTGTCCACTCACCCACGGGAGACGGGCAGAGAGGGTGCTGTGTGGATCTGGCTATGTCCACTGACCCACGACAGACGGGCAGGCAGGGTGCAGTGTGGACTTGGCTGTGTCCCCTCACCCACGGCAGACGGTCAGGCAGGGCGCAGTGCGGAATTGGCTATGTCCACTCACCCACGGGAGACGGGCAGGCAGGGCGCAGTGCGAATTAGGCTGTGTCCCCTCACCCACGGGAGACGGGCAGGCAAGGCGCAGTGTGGATCTGGCTGTGTCCACTCACTCACAAAAGACAGGCAGAAAGGGCGCTGTGTTGATCTGGCTATGTCCACTGACCTACGGCAGACAGGCAGGCAGGGCGCAGTGCGGATGTGGCTGTGTCCACTCACCCACGGCAGACGGTCAGGCAGGGCGCAGTGCGGATCTGGCTGTGTCCACACACCCACGGGAGACGGGCAGAGAGGGTGTCGTGTGGATCTGGCTATGTCCACTGGCCCACGGTAGACGGGCAGGCAGGGCGCACTGCGGATCTGGCTGTGTCCCCTCACCCACAGCAGACGGTCAGGCAAGGCGCAGTGCGGATCTTGCTGTGTCCCCTCACCCACGGCAGACGGTCAGGCAGGGCGCAGCGCGGATCTGGCTGTGTCCACTCACCCAAGGGAGACGGGCAGGCAAGGCGCAGTGTGGATTTGGCTGTGTCCACTCACCCACGGGAGACGGGCAGAGAGGGTGCTGTGTGGTCTGGATATGTCCACTGACCGACGGCAGAAGGGCAGGCAGGGCGCAATGCGGATCTGGCTGTGTCCCCTCACCAACGGCACACTGTCAGGCAGGGCGCAGTGCAGATCTGGCTGTGTCCACTCACCCACGGGAGACGGGCAGGCAGGGCGCAGTGCGGATCTGGCTTTGTCCACTCAACCAGGGCCCACGGGCAGGCAGGGCGCAGTGCGGATATGGCTGTGTCCACTCACCAATGGGAGACGGGCAGGCAAGTCACAGTGTGGATCTGGCTGTGTCCACTCACCCACGGGAGACGGGCAGGCAAGGCACAGTGTGGATCTGGCTGTGTCCGCTCACCCACGGGTAACGGGCAGAGAGGGTGCTGTGTGGATCTGTCTATGTCCACTGACCCACGGCAGACGGGCAGGCAGGGCGCAGTGCAGATCTGGCTGTGTCCACTCACCAACGACAGATGGTGTGGCAGGGCGCAGTGCGGATCTGGCTGTGTCCACTCACCCACGGTAGACGGGCAGAGAGGGTGCCGTGTGTTTCTGGCTACGTCCAGTGACCCACGGCAGACAGGCAGGCAGGGCGCAGTGCGGATCTGGCTGTGTCCACTCACCCACGGCAGACGGGCAGGCAGAGCGCAGTGCGGATCTGGCTGTGTCTCCTGACCCACCGCAGACGGGCATGCAGGGCGCAGTGCGGATCTGGCTGTGTCCACTCACCCACGGGAGACTGGCAGAAAATGCGCTGTGTGGATCTGGCTATGTCCAGTGACCCACGGCAGACGGGCAGGCAGGGCGCAGTGCGGATCTGCCTGTGTCCACTGACCCACGGCAGACGGGCAGGCAGGGCGCAGTGCGGATCTGGCTGTGTCTACTCACCCACGGGAGACGGGCAGGCAAGGCGCAGTGTGGATCTGGCTATGTCCACTCACCCACGGGAGACGGGCAGAGAGGGTGCTGTGTGGATCTGACTATGTACACTATCCACGGCAGACGGTCCGGCAGGGCGGTGTACGGATCTGGCTGTGTCCACTCACCCACGGCAGACGGTCACGAAGGGCGCAGTGCGGATCTGGCAGTGTCCACTCACCCACGGGAGACGGGCCGGACGGGCGCAGTGCGGATCTGGCTGTGTCCACTCACCCACGGCAGACGAGCAGGCAGGGCGCAGTGCGGATCTGGCTGTGTCCACTCACCCACGGGAGACGGGCAGGCAAGGCGCAGTGTGGATCTGGCTGTGTCCACTTACTCACAAGAGACAGGCAGAAAGGGCGCTGTGTGGATCTGGCTATTTCCACTGACCTAGGGCAGACGGGCAGGCAGGGCGCAGTGCGGATGTGGCTGTGTCCACTCACCCACGGCAGACGGTCAGGCAGGGCGCACTGCGGATCTGGCTGTGTCCACTCACCCACGGGAGACGGGCAGATAGGGTGTCGTGTGGATTTGGCTATGTCCACTGACCCACGGGAAACGGGCAGGCAGGGCGCACTGCGGATCTGGCTGTGTCCCCTCACCCACAGCAGACGGTCAGGCAGGGCGCAGTGCGGATCTTGCTGTGTCCCCTCACACACGGCAGACGGTCAGGCAGGGCGCAGTGCGGATCTGGCTGTGTCCACTCACCCAAGGGAGACGGGCAGGCAAGGCGCAGTGTGGATTTGGCTGTGTCCACTCACCCACGGGAGACGGGCAGAGAGGGTGCTGTGTGGTCTGGATATGTCCACTGACCGACGGCAGAAGGGCAGGCAGGGCGCAGTGCGGATCTGGCTTGTCCACTCACCCAGGGCCCACGGGCAGGCAGGGTGCAGTGCGGATATGGCTGTGTCCACTCACCCATGGGAGACGGGCAGGCAAATCGCAGTGTGGATCTGGCTGTGTCCACTCACCCACAGGAGACGGGCAGAGAGGATGCAGTGAGGATCTGGCTGTTTCCACTCACCCACGGGAGACGGGCAGGCAGGGCGCAGTGCGGATCTGGCTGTGTCCACTCACCCACGGCAGACGGGCAGGCAGGGCTCAGTGCGGATCTGGCTGTGTCCACTCACCCACGGGAGACGGGCAGGCTAGGCGCAGTGTGGATCTGGCTGTGTCCACTCACCCACGGGAGACGGGCAGGCAGGGCGCACTGCGGATCTGGCTGTGTCCCCTCACCCACGGGAGATGGGTAGGCAAAGCGCAGTGCGGATCTGGCTGTGTCCACTCACCCACGTTAGACGGTCAGAGAGGGTGCCGTGTGGATCTGGCTATGTCCACTCACCCACGGGAGACGGGCAGGCAGGGCGCAGTGCGAATTAGGCTGTGTCCCCTCACCCACGGCAGACGGTCAGGCAGGGCGCAGTGCGGAATTGGCTATGTCCACTCACCCACGGGAGACGGGCAGGCATGGCGCAGTGCGGATCTGGCTGTGTCCACACACCCAGGGGAGACGGGTAGGCAAAGCGCAGTGTGGATCTGGCTGTGTCCACTCACCCAATGGAGACGGGCAGGCACGGCGCAGTGCGGAATTGGCTATGTCCACTCACCCACTGGAGACGGGCAGGCAGGGCGCAATGCGGATCTGGCTGTGTCCACTCACCCACGGGAGACGGGCAGGCAGGAGGCAGTGCGGATCTGGCTGTGTCCACTCACCCACGGCAGACGGGCAGGCAGGGCGCAGTGCGGATCTGGCTTTGTCCACTCACCCAGGGGAGACGGGTAGGCAAAGCGCAGTGTGGATCTGGCTGTGTCCACTCACCCACAGGAGACGGGCAGAGAGCGTGCAGTGAGGATCTGGCTATGTCCACTGACCCACGGCAGACGGGCAGGCAGAGCGCAGTGCGGATCTGGCTTTGTCCACTCACCCAGGGCAGACGGGCAGGCAGGGCGCAGTGCGGTTCTGGCTGTGTCCACTCACTCATGGGAGACGGGCAGGCAAGGCGCAGTGTGGATCTGGCTGTGTCCACTCACCCACAGGAGACGGGCAGAGAGCGTGCAGTGAGGATCTGGCTGTTTCCACTCACCCATGGGAGACGGGCAGGCAGGGCGCAGTGCAGATCAGGCTGTGTCCACTGACCCACGGCAGACGGGCAGGCAGGGCGAAGTGCGGATGTGGCTGTGTGCAAACACCCACGGCAGACGGGCAGGCATGGCGCAGTGCGGATCTGGCTGTGTCCACTCACCCACGGGAGACGGGCAGGCAAAACACAGTGTGGATCTGGCTGTGTCCACTCACCCACGGGAGACGGGCAGAGAGGGTGCTGTGTGGATCTGTCTATGTCCACTGACCCACGGCAGACGGGCAGGCAGGGCGCAGTGCAGATCTGGCTGTGTCCACTCACCCACGGCAGATGGTGTTGCAGGGAGCAGTGCGGATCTGGCTGTGTCCACTCACCCACGGTAGACGGGCAGAGAGGGTGCCGCGTGTATCTGGCTACGTCCAGAGACCCACGGCAGACGGGCAGGCAGGGCGCAGTGCGGATCTGGCTGTGTCCACTCACCCACGGCAGACGGGCAGGCAGAGCGCAGTGCGGATCTGGCTGTGTCCCCTGACCCACCGTAGACGGGCATGCAGGGCGCACTGCGGATCTGGCTGTGTCCACTCACCCACAGGAGACTGGCAGAAAATGCGCTGTGTGGATTTGGCTAAGTCCACTGACCCACGGCAGACGGGCAGGCAGGGCGCAGTGCGGATCTGGCTGTGTCCACTCACCCAATGGAGACGGGCAGGCAATGTGCAGTCTGGATCTGGCTGTGTCCACTCACCCACGGGAGACGGGCAGAGAGGGTGCTGTGTGGATCTGGCTATGTCAAGTGACCCACGGCAGACGGGCAGGCAGGGCGCAGTGCGGATCTGCCTGTGTCCACTGACCCACGGCAGACGGGCAGGCAGGGCGCAGTGCGGATCTGACTGTGTCTACTCACCCACGGGAGACGGGCAGGCAAGGCGCAGTGTGGATCTGGCTATGTCCACTCACCCACGGGAGACGGGCAGAGAGGGTGCTGTGTGGATCTGACTATGTACACTGACCACGGCAGACGGTCCGGCAGGGCGGTATGCGGATCTGGCTGTGTCCACTCACCCACGGCAGACGGTCAGGAAGGGCGCACTGCGGATCTGGCTGTGTCCACTCACCCACGGGAGACGGGCAGGCAGGGCGCAGTGCGGATCTGACTGTGTCTACTCACCCACGGGAGACGGGCAGGCAAGGCGCAGTGTGGATCTGGCTGTGTCCACTCACCCACGGCAGACGAGCAGGCAGGGCGCAGTGCGGATCTGGCTGTGTCCACTCACCCACGGGAGACGGGCAGGCAAGGCGCAGTGTGGATCTGGCTGTGTCCACTCACTCACAAGTGACGGGCAGAAAGGGCGCTGTGTGGATCTGGCTATGTCCACTGACCCACGGCAGACGGGCAGGCAGAGCGCAGTGCGGATCTGGCTGTGTCCAATCACCCATGGCTGACGAGCAGGCAGGGCGTAGTGCGGATATGGCTTTGTCCACTCACCCACGGCAGATGGTCAGGCAGGGCGCAGTGTGGATCTGGCTATGTCCAGTCACCCACGGGAGACGGTCAGAGATGGTGCTGTGTGGATCTGGCTATGTCCACTGACCCACGGCAGACGGGCAGGCAGGGCGCAGTGCAGATCTGGCTGTGTCCACTCACCCACGGCAGATGGTGTGGCAGGGCGCAGTGCGGATCTGGCTGTGTCCACTCACCCACGGTACACGGGCAGAGAGGGTGCCGTGTGTATCTGGCTACGTCCAGTGACCCACGGCAGACGGGCAGGCAGGGCCCAGTGCGGATCTGGCTGTGTACACTCACCCACGGCATACGGGCAGGCAGAGCGCAGTGCGGATCTGGCTGTGTCCCCTGACCCACCACAGACGGGCATGCAGGGCGCAGTGCGGATCTGGCTGTGTCCACTCACCCACGGGAGACTGGCAGAAAATGCGCTGTGTGGATCTGGCTATGTCCAGTGACCCACGGCAGACGGGCAGGCAGGGCGCAGTGCGGATCTGCCTGTGTCCACTGACCCACGGCAGACGGGCAGGCAGGGCGCAGTGCGGATCTGGCTGTGTCCACTCACCCACGGGAGACGGGCAGGCAAGGCGCAGTGTGGATCTGGCTATGTACACTCACCCACGGGAGACGGGCAGAGAGGGTGCTGTGTGGATCTGACTATGTACACTTATCCACGGCAGACGGTCCGGCAGGGCGGTGTGCGGATCTGGCTGTGTCCACTCACCAACGGCAGACGGTCAGGAAGGGCGCAGTGCGGATATGGCAGTATCCACTCACCCACGGGAGTCGGGCCGGCCGGGCGCAGTGCGGATCTGGCTGTGTCCACTCACCCATGGCAGACGAGCAAGCAGGGCGCAGTGCGGATCTGGCTGTGTCCACTCACCCACGGGAGACGGGCAGGCAAGGTGCAGTGTGGATCTGGCTGTGTCCACTCACTCACAAAAGGCAGGCAGAAAGGGCGCTGTGTTGATCTGGCTATGTCCACTGACCTACGGCAGACAGGCAGGCAGGGCGCAGTGCGGATGTGGCTGTGTCCACTCACCCACGGCAGACGGTCAGGCAGGGCGCAGTGCGGATCTGGCTGTGTCCACTCACCCACGGGAGACGGGCAGAGAGGGTGTCGTGTGGATCTGGCTATGTCCACTGGCCCACGGTAGACGGGCAGGCAGGGCGCACTGCGGATCTGGCTGTGTCCCCTCACCCACAGCAGACGGTCAGGCAGGGCGCAGTGCGGATCTTGCTGTGTCCCCTCACCCACGGCAGACGGTCAGGCAGGGCGCAGTGCGGATCTGGCTGTGTCCACTCACCAAAGGGAGACGGGCAGGCAAGGCGCAGTGTGGATTTGGCTGTGTCCACTCACCCACGGGAGACGGGCAGAGAGGGTGCTGTGTGGTCTGGCTATGTCCAATGACCGACGGCAGAAGGGCAGGCAGGGCGCAGTGCGGATCTGGCTGTGTCCCCTCACCAACGGCACACGGTCAGGCAGGGCGCAGTGCGGATCTGGCTGTGTCCACTCACCCACGGGAGACGGGCAGGCAGGGCGCAGTGCGGATCTGGCTTTGTCCACTCACCCAGGGCCCACGGGCAGGCAGGGCGCAGTGCGGATATGGCTGTGTCCACTCACCAATGTGAGACGGGCAGGCAAGTCGCAGTGTGGATCTGGCTGTGTCCACTCACCCACGGGAGACGGGCAGGCAAGGCACAGTGTGGATCTGGCTGTGTCCACTCACCCACGGGAAACGGGCAGAGAGGGTGCTGTGTGGATCTGGCTATGTCCACTGACCCACGGCAGACGGGCAGGCAGAGCGCAGTGCGGATCTGGCTGTGTCCAATCACCCATGGCTGACGAGCAGGCAGGGCGTAGTGCGGATATGGCTTTGTCCACTCACCCACGGCAGATGGTCAGGCAGGGCGCAGTGTGGATCTGGCTATGTCCAGTCACCCACGGGAGACGGTCAGAGATGGTGCTGTGTGGATCTGGCTATGTCCACTGACCCACGGCAGACGGGTAGGCAGGGCGCAGTGCAGATCTGGCTGTGTCCACTCACCCACGGCAGATGGTGTGGCAGGGCGCAGTGCGGATCTGGCTGTGTCCACTCACCCACGGTACACGGGCAGAGAGGGTGCCGTGTGTATCTGGCTACGTCCAGTGACCCACGGCAGACGGGCAGGCAGGGCGCAGTGCGGATCTGGCTGTGTACACTCACCCATGGCAGACGGGCAGGCAGAGCGCAGTGCGGATCTGGCTGTGTCCCCTGACCCACCACAGACGGGCATGCAGGGCGCAGTGCGGATCTGGCTGTGTCCACTCTCCCACGGGAGACTGGCAGAAAATGCGCTGTTTGGATCTGGCTATGTCCAGTGACCCACGGCAGACGGGCAGGCAGGGCGCAGTGCGGATCTGCCTGTGTCCACTGACCCACGGCAGACGGGCAGGCAGGTTGCAGTGCGGATCTGGCTGTGTCCACTCACCCACGGGAGACGGGCAGGCAAGGCGCAGTGTGGATCTGGCTATGTACACTCACCCACGGGAGACGGGCAGAGAGGGTGCTGTGTGGATCTGACTATGTACACTGATCCACGGCAGACGGTCCGGCAGGGCGGTGTGCGGATCTGGCTGTGTCCACTCACCCACGGCAGACGGTCAGGAAGGGCGCAGTGCGGATATGGCAGTGTCCACTCACCCACGGGAGACGGGCCGGCCGGGCGCAGTGCGGATCTGGCTGTGTCCACTCACCCACGGCAGACGAGCAGGCAGGGCGCAGTGCGGATCTGGCTGTGTCCACTCACCCACGGGAGACGGGCAGGCAAGGTGCAGTGTGGATCTGGCTGTGTCCACTCACTCACAAAAGACAGGCAGAAAGGGCGCTGTGTTGATCTGGCTATGTCCACTGACCTACGGCAGACAGGCAGGCAGGGCGCAGTGCGGATGTGGCTGTGTCCACTCACCCACGGCAGACGGTCAGGCAGGGCGCAGTGCGGATCTGGCTGTGTCCACTCACCCACGGGAGACGGGCAGAGAGGGTGTCGTGTGGATCTGGCTATGTCCACTGGCCCACGGTAGACGGGCAGGCAGGGCGCACTGCGTATCTGGCTGTGTCCCCTCACCCACAGCAGACGGTCAGGCAGGGCGCACTGCGGATCTGGCTGTGTCCACTCACCCACGGGAGACTGGCAGAAAATGCGCTGTGTGGATTTGGCTAAGTCCACTGACCCACGGCAGACGGGCAGGCAGGGCGCAGTGCGGAATTGGCTATGTCCCCTCACCCACGGCAGACGGTGAGGCACGGCGCAGTGCGGAATTGGCTATGTCCACTCACCCACGGGAGACGGGCAGGCAGGGCGCAGTGCGGATCTGGCTGTGTCCACTCACCCAGGGGAGACGGGTAGGCAAAGCGCAGTGCGGATCTGGCTGTGTCCACTCACCCATGGGAGACGGGCAGGCAAGGCGCAGTGTGGATCTGGCTGTGTCCACTCACCCACAGGAGACGGGCAGAGAGGGTGCAGTGAGGATCTGGCTGTTTCCACTCACCCACGTTAGACGGGCAGGCAGGACGCAGTGCAGATCAGGCTGTGTCCCCTCACCCACGGCAGACGGTCAGGCAGGGCACAGTGCGAAATTGGCTATGTCCACTCTCCCACGGGAGACGGGCAGGCATGGCGCAGTGCGGATCTGGCTGTGTCCACTCACCCAGGGGAGACGGGTAGGCAAAGCGCAGTGTGGATCTGGCTGTGTCCACTCACCCACTGGAGACGGGCAGGCACGGCGCAGTGCTTAATTGGCTATGTCCACTCACTCACTGGAGACGGGCAGGCAGGGCGCAGTGCGGATCTGGCTGTGTCCACTCACCCACGGGAGACGGGCAGGCAGGACGCAGTGCGGATCTGGCTGTGTCCACTCACCCACGGCAGACGGGCAGGCAGGGCGCAGTGCGGATCTGGCTTTGTCCACTCACCCAGGGGAGACGGGTAGGCAAAGCGCAGTGTGGATCTAACTGTGTCCACTCACCCACGGGAGACGAGCAGAGAGGGTGCCGTGTGGATCTGGCTATGTCCACTGACCCACGGCAGACGGGCAGGCAGAGCGCAGTGCGGATCTGGCTGTGTCCCCTGACCCACCACAGACGGGCATGCAGGGTGCAGTGCGGATCTGGCTGTGTCCACTCTCCCACGGGAGACTGGCAGAAAATGCGCTGTGTGGATCTGGCTATGTCCAGTGACCCACGGCAGACGGGCAGGCAGGGCGCAGTGCGGATCTGCCTGTGTCCACTGACCCACGGCAGACGGGCAGGCAGGTTGCAGTGCGGATCTGGCTGTGTCCACTCACCCATGGGAGACGGGCAGGCAAGGCGCAGTGTGGATCTGGCTATGTACACTCACCCACGGGAGACGGGCAGAGAGGGTGCTGTGTGGATCTGACTATGTACACTGATCCACGGCAGACGGTCCGGCAGGGCGGTGTGCGGATCTGGCTGTGTCCACTCACCCACGGCAGACGGTCAGGAAGGGCGCAGTGCGGATATGGCAGTGTCCACTCACCCACGGGAGACGGGCCGGCCGGGCGCAGTGCGGATCTGGCTGTGTCCACTCACCCACGGCAGACGAGCAGGCAGGGCGCAGTGCGGATCTGGCTGTGTCCACTCACCCACGGGAGACGGGCAGGCAAGGTGCAGTGTGGATCTGGCTGTGTCCACTCACTCACAAAAGACAGGCAGAAAGGGCGCTGTGTTGATCTGGCTATGTCCACTGACCTACGGCAGACAGGCAGGCAGGGCGCAGTGCGGATGTGGCTGTGTCCACTCACCCACGGCAGACGGTCAGGCAGGGCGCAGTGCGGATCTGGCTGTGTCCACTCACCCACGGGAGACGGGCAGAGAGGGTGTCGTGTGGATCTGGCTATGTCCACTGGCCCACGGTAGACGGGCAGGCAGGGCGCACTGCGGATCTGGCTGTGTCCCCTCACCCACAGCAGACGGTCAGGCAGGGCGCAGTGCGGATCTTGCTGTGTACCCTCACCCACGGCAGACGGTCAGGCAGGGCGCAGTGCGGATCTGGCTGTGTCCACTCACCCACGGGAGACGGGCAGGCAGGGCGCAGTGCGGATCTGGCTTTGTCCACTCACCCAGGGCCCACGGGCAGGCAGGGCGCAGTGCGGATATGGCTGTGTCCACTCACCAATGTGAGACGGGCAGGCAAGTCGCAGTGTGGATCTGGCTGTGTCCACTCACCCACGGGAGACGGGCAGGCAAGGCACAGTGTGGATCTGGCTGTGTCCACTCACCCACGGGAAACGGGCAGAGAGGGTGCTGTGTGGATCTGGCTATGTCCACTGACCCACGGCAGACGGGCAGGCAGAGCGCAGTGCGGATCTGGCTGTGTCCAATCACCCATGGCTGACGAGCAGGCAGGGCGTAGTGCGGATATGGCTTTGTCCACTCACCCACGGCAGATGGTCAGGCAGGGCGCAGTGTGGATCTGGCTATGTCCAGTCACCCACGGGAGACGGTCAGAGATGGTGCTGTGTGGATCTGGCTATGTCCACTGACCCACGGCAGACGGGTAGGCAGGGCGCAGTGCAGATCTGGCTGTGTCCACTCACCCACGGCAGATGGTGTGGCAGGGCGCAGTGCGGATCTGGCTGTGTCCACTCACCCACGGTACACGGGCAGAGAGGGTGCCGTGTGTATCTGGCTACGTCCAGTGACCCACGGCAGACGGGCAGGCAGGGCGCAGTGCGGATCTGGCTGTGTACACTCACCCATGGCAGACGGGCAGGCAGAGCGCAGTGCGGATCTGGCTGTGTCCCCTGACCCACCACAGACGGGCATGCAGGGCGCAGTGCGGATCTGGCTGTGTCCACTCTCCCACGGGAGACTGGCAGAAAATGCGCTGTTTGGATCTGGCTATGTCCAGTGACCCACGGCAGACGGGCAGGCAGGGCGCAGTGCGGATCTGCCTGTGTCCACTGACCCACGGCAGACGGGCAGGCAGGTTGCAGTGCGGATCTGGCTGTGTCCACTCACCCATGGGAGACGGGCAGGCAAGGCGCAGTGTGGATCTGGCTATGTACACTCACCCACGGGAGACGGGCAGAGAGGGTGCTGTGTGGATCTGACTATGTACACTGATCCACGGCAGACGGTCCGGCAGGGCGGTGTGCGGATCTGGCTGTGTCCACTCACCCACGGCAGACGGTCAGGAAGGGCGCAGTGCGGATATGGCAGTGTCCACTCACCCACGGGAGACGGGCCGGCCGGGCGCAGTGCGGATCTGGCTGTGTCCACTCACCCACGGCAGACGAGCAGGCAGGGCGCAGTGCGGATCTGGCTGTGTCCACTCACCCACGGGAGACGGGCAGGCAAGGTGCAGTGTGGATCTGGCTGTGTCCACTCACTCACAAAAGACAGGCAGAAAGGGCGCTGTGTTGATCTGGCTATGTCCACTGACCTACGGCAGACAGGCAGGCAGGGCGCAGTGCGGATGTGGCTGTGTCCACTCACCCACGGCAGACGGTCAGGCAGGGCGCAGTGCGGATCTGGCTGTGTCCACTCACCCACGGGAGACGGGCAGAGAGGGTGTCGTGTGGATCTGGCTATGTCCACTGGCCCACGGTAGACGGGCAGGCAGGGCGCACTGCGGATCTGGCTGTGTCCCCTCACCCACAGCAGACGGTCAGGCAGGGCGCAGTGCGGATCTTGCTGTGTACCCTCACCCACGGCAGACGGTCAGGCAGGGCGCAGTGCGGATCTGGCTGTGTCCACTCACCCAAGGGAGACGGGCAGGCAAGGCGCAGTGTGGATTTGGCTGTGTCCACTCACCCACGGGTGACGGGCAGAGAGGGTGCTGTGTGGTCTGGCTATGTCCAATGACCGACGGCAGAAGGGCAGGCAGGGCGCAGTGCGGATCTGGCTGTGTCCCCTCACCAACGGCACACGGTCAGGCAGGGCGCAGTGCGGATCTGGCTGTGTCCACTCACCCACGGGAGACGGGCAGGCAGGGCGCAGTGCGGATCTGGCTTTGTCCACTCACCCAGGGCCCACGGGCAGGCAGGGCGCAGTGCGGATATGGCTGTGTCCACTCACCAATGGGAGACGGACAGGCAAGTCGCAGTGTGGATCTGGCTGTGTCCACTCACCCACGGGAGACGGGCAGGCAGGCACAGTGTGGATCTGGCTGTGTCCACTCACCCAGGGAAACGGGCAGAGAGGGTGCTGTGTGGATCTGTCTATGTCCACTGACCCACGGCAGACGGGCAGGCAGGGCGCAGTGCAGATCTGGCTGTGTCCACTCACCAACGACAGATGGTGTGGCAGGGCGCAGTGCGGAACTGGCTGTGTCCACTCACCCACGGTAGACGGGCAGAGAGGGTGCCGTGTGTTTCTGGCTACGTCCAGTGACCCACGGCAGACAGGCAGGCAGGGCGCAGTGCGGATCTGGCTGTGTCCACTCACCCACGGCAGACGCGCAGGCAGAGCGCAGTGCGGATCTGGCTGTGTCCCCTGACCCACCGCAGACGGGCATGCAGGGCGCACTGCGGATCTGGCTGTGTCCACTCACCCACGGGAGACTGGCAGAAAATGCGCTGTGTGGATTTGGCTAAGTCCACTGACCCACGGCAGACGGGCAGGCAGGGCGCAGTGCGGATCTGGCTGTGTCCCCTCACCCACGGCAGACGGTCAGGCAGGGCGCAGTGCGGATCTGGCTGTGTCCACTCACCCAAGGGAGACGGGCAGGCAAGGCGCAGTGTGGATCTGTCTGTGTCCACTCACACACGGGAGACGGGCAGAGAGGGTGCTGTGTGGATCTGGCTATGTCCACTGACCCACGACAGACGGGCAGGCAGGGTGCAGTGTGGACCTGGCTGTGTCCCCTCACCCACGGCAGACGGTCAGGCAGGGCGCAGTGCGGAATTGGCTATGTCCACTCACCCACGGGAGACGGGCAGGCAGGGCGCAGTGCGAATTAGGCTGTGTCCCCTCACCCATGGCAGACGGTAAAGCAGGGCGCAGTGCGGAATTGGCTATGTCCCCTCACCCACGGCAGACGGTCAGGCACGGCGCAGTGCGGAATTGGCTATGTCCACTCACCCACGGGAGACGGGCAGGCAGGGCGCAGTTCGGATCTGGCTTTGTCCACTCACCCAGGGCAGACGGGCAGGCAGGGCGCAGTGCGGATCTGGCTGTGTCCACTCACCCATGGGAGACGGGCAGGCAAGGCGCAGTGTGGATCTGGCTGTGTCCACTCACCCACAGGAGACGGGCAGAGAGGGTGCAGTGAGGATCTGGCTGTTTCCACTCACCCACGGGAGACGGGCAGGCATGGCGCAGTGCAGATCAGGCTGTGTCCACTGACCCACGGCAGACGGGCAGGCAGGGCGAAGTGCGGATCTGGCTGTGTCCAAACACCCACAGCAGACGGGCAGGCAGGGGCAGTGCGGATCTGGTTGTGTCCCCTGACCGACGGCAGACGGTCAGGCAGGGCGCAGTGCGGATCTGGCTGTGTCCACTCACCCACGGGAGACGGGTAGGCAAGGCGCAGTGTGGATCTGGCAGTGTCCACTCACCCACGGGAGACGGGCAGAGAGGGTGCTGTGTGGATCTGGCTATGTCCACTGACCCACGGCAGACGGGCAGGCATGGCGCAGTGCAGATCAGGCTGTGTCCACTGACCCACGGCAGACGGGCAGGCAGGGCGAAGTGCGGATCTGGCTGTGTCCAAACACCCACAGCAGACGGGCAGGCAGGGGCAGTGCGGATCTGGCTGTGTCCCCTGACCGACGGCAGATGGTCAGGCAGGGCGCAGTGCGGATCTGGCTGTGTCCACTCACCCACGGGAGACGGGTAGGCAAGGCAAAGTGTGGATCTGGCAGTGTCCACTCACCCACGGGAGACGGGCAGAGAGGGTGCTGTGTGGATCTGGCTATGTCCACTGACCCACGGCAGACGGGCAGGCAGGGCGCAGTGCGGATCTGGCTGTGTCCAATCACCCACGGCAGACGGGCAGGCAGGGCGCAGTGTGGATCTGGCTGTGTCCAGTCACCCACGGGAGACGGTCAGAGATGGTGCTGTGTGGATCTGGCTATGTCCACTGACCCACGGCAGACGGGCAGTCAGGGCGCAGTGCAGATCGGGGTGTGTCCACTGACCCACGGCAGATGGGCAGGCAGGGCGCAGTGCGTATCTCACTTTGTCCACTCACCCACGGCAGACGGTCAGGAAGGGCGCAGTGCGGATCTGGCTGTGTCTAATCATCCACGGGAGACGGGCAGGCAGGGAGCAGTGCGGATCTGGCTGTGTCCACTCACCCACGGGAGACGGGCAGGAAAGGCGCAGTGTGGATCTGTCTGTGTCCACTCACCCATGGTAGACGGGCAGAGAGGGTGCTGTGTGGATCTGGCTATGTCCACTCACCCACGGCAGACGGGCAGGCAGGGCGCAATGCGGATCTGGCTGTGTCCACTCACCCACGGGAGACGGGCCAGCAAGGTGCACTGAGGATCTTGCTGTGACCACTCACCCACGGGATACGGGCAGAGAGGGTGCTGTGTGGATCTAGCTATGTCCACTTACCCACGGCAGATGGGCAGGAAGGGCGCAGTGCGGATCTGGCTGTGTCCCCTCACCCACGGGAGACGGGTAGGCAAAGCGCAGTGTGGATCTGGCTGTGTCCACTCACCCACGGGAGACGGTCAGAGAGGGTGCCGTGTGGATCTGGCTATGTCCACTCAGACACGGGAGACGGGAAGGCAGGGCGCAGTGCGAATTAGGCTGTGTCCCCTCACCCACGGCAGACGGTCAGGCAGGGCGCAGTGCGGAATTGGCTATGTCCACTCACCCACGGGAGACGGGCAGGCAGGGCGCAGTGCGAATTAGGCTGTGTACCCTCACCCACGGCAGACGGTCAGGCAGGGCACAGTGCGAAATTGACTATGTCCACTCACCCACGGGAGACGGGCAGGCATGGCGCAGTGCGGATCTGGCTGTGTCCACTCACCCAGGGGAGACGGTTAGGCAAAGCGCAGTGTGGATCTGGCTGTGTCCACTCACCCACTGGAGACGGGCAGGCACGGCGCAGTGCGGAATTGGCTATGTCCACTCACCCACTGGAGACGGGCAGGCAGGGCGCAGTGCGGATCTGGCTGTGTCCACTCACCCACGGGAGACGGGCAGGCAGGACGCAGTGCGGATCTGGCTGTGTCCACTCACCCACGGCAGACGGGCAGGCAGGGCGCAGTGCGGATCTGGCTTTGTCCACTCACCTAGGGGAGACGGGTAGGGAAAGCGCAGTGTGGATCTGGCTGTGTCCACTCACCCACGGGAGACGAGCAGAGAGAGTGCCGTGTGGATCTGGCTATGTCCACTGACCCACGGCAGACGGGCAGGCAGAGCGCAGTGCTGATCTGGCTTTGTCCACTCACCCCGGGCAGACGGGCAGGCAGGGCGCAGTGCGGATCTGGCTGTGTCCACTCACCCATGGGAGACGGGCAGGCAAGGCGCAGTGTGGATCTGGCTGTGTCCACTCACCCACAGGAGACGGGCAGAGAGGGTGCAGTGAGGATCTGGCTGTTTCCACTCACCCACGGGAGACGGGCAGGCAGGGCGCAGTGCAGATCAGGCTGTGTCCACTGACCCACGGCAGACGGGCAGGCAGGGCGAAGTGCGGATCTGGCTGTGTCCAAACACCCACAGCAGACGGGCAGGCAGGGCGCAGTGCGGATCTGGTTGTGTCCATTCACACACGGCAGACGGGCAGGCATGGCGCAGGGCGGATCTGGCTGTGTCCACTCACCCACGGGAGACGGGCAGGCAAAACACAGTGTGGATCTGGCTGTGTCCACTCACCCACGGGAGACGGGCAGAGAGGGTGCTGTGTGGATCTGTCTATGTCCAGTGACCCACGGCAGACGGGCAGGCAGGGCGCAGTGCGGATCTGGCTGTGTCCACAAACCCACGGCAGACGGGCAGCCAGAGCGCAGTGCGGATCTGGCTGTGTCCCCTGACCCACCGCAGACGGGCATGCAGGGCGCACTGCGGATCTGCCTGTGTCCACTCACCCAGGGGAGACTGGCAGAAAATGCGCTGTGTGGATCTGGCTAAGTCCACTAACCCACGGCAGACGGGCAGGCAGGGCGCAGTGCGGATATGGCTGTGTCCCCTCACCCACGGCAGACGGTCAGGCAGGGCGCAGTGCGGATCTGGCTGTGTCCACTCACCCAAGGGAGACGGGCAGGCAATGCGCAGTGTGGATCTGGCTGTGTCCACTCACCCACTGGAGACGAGCAGAGAGGGTGCTGTGTGGATCTGGCTATGTCAAGTGACCCACGGCAGACGGGCAGGCAGGGCGCAGTGCGGATCTGCCTGTGTCCACTGACCCACGGCAGACGGGCAGGAAGGGCGCAGTGCGGATCTGACTGTGTCTACTCACCCACGGGAGACGGGCAGGCAAGGCGCAGTGTGGATCTGGCTATGTCCACTCACCCACGGGAGACGGGCAGAGAGGGTGCTGTGTGGATCTGACTATGTACACTGACCACGGCAGACGGTCCGGCAGGGCGGTATGCGGATCTGGCTGTGTCCACTCACGCACGGCAGACGGTCAGGAAGGGCGCAGTGCGGATCTGGCTGTGTCCACTCACCCACGGGAGACGAGCGGGCCGGGTGCAGTGCGGATCTGGCTGTGTCCACTCACCCACGGGAGACGGGCAGGCAAGGCGCAGTGTGGATCTGGCTGTGTCCACTCACTCACAAGAGACGGGCAGAAAGGGCGCTGTGTGGATCTGGCTATGTCCACTGACCTACGGCAGACGGGCAGGCAGGGCGCAGTGCGGATGTGGCTGTGTCCACCCACGGCAGACGGTCAGGCAGGGCGCAGTGCGGATCTGGCTGTGTCCACTCACCCACGGGAGACGGGCAGGCAGGGCGCAGTGCGGATCTGGCTGTGTCCACTCACCCACGGCAGACGGTCAGGAAGGGCGCAGTGCGGATCTGGCTGTGTCCCCTCACCCACGGCAGACGGTCAGGCAGGGCGCAGTGCAGATCTGGCTGTGTCCACTCACCCAAGGGAGACAGGCAGGCAAGGCGCAGTGTGGATCTGGCTGTGTCCACTCACCCACGGGAGACGGGCAGAGAGGGTGCTGTGTGGTCTGGCTATGTCCACTGACCGACGGCAGAAGGGCAGGCACGGCTCAGTGTGGATCTGGCTGTGTCCACTCACCCACGGGAAACGGGCAGAGAGGGTGCTGTGTGGATCTGGCTATGTCCACTGACCCACGGCAGACGGGCAGGCAGGGTGCATTGTGGACCTGGCTGTCTCCACTCACCCACGGGAGACGGGCCACCAAGGTGCACTGAGGATCTTGCTGTGACCACTCACAAACGGGAGACGGGCAGAGAGGGTGCCGTGTGGATCTGGCTATGTCCACTCACCCACGGGAGACGGGCAGGCAGGACGCAGTGCGAATTAGGCTGTGTCCCCTCACCCACGGCAGACGGTCAGGCAGGGCGCAGTGCGGAATTGGCTATGTCCCCTCACCCACGGCAGACGGTCAGGCAGGGCGCAGTGCGGAATTGGCTGTGTCCACTCACCCACGGGAGACGGGCAGGCAGGGCGCAGTGCGGATCTGGCTGTGTCCACTCACCCACGGGAGACGGGCAGGCAGGGCGCAGTGCGGATCTGGCTGTGTCCACTCACCCACGGCAGACGGGCAGGCAGGGCGCAGTGCGGATCTGGCTTTGTCCACTCACCCAGGGGAGACGGGTAGGCAAAGGGCAGTGTGGATGTGGCTGTGTCCACTCACCCAGGGGGGGCGAGCAGAGAGTGTGCCGTGTGGATCTGGCTATGTCCACTGACACACGGCAGACGGGCAGGCAGAGCGCAGTGCGGATCTGGCTGTCTCCACCCACCCACGGCAGACGGTCAGGAAGGGCGCAGTGTGGATCTGGCTGTGTCCACTCACCCACGGGAGACGGGCAGGCTGGGCGCAGTGTGGATCTTGCTGTGTCCACTCACCCACGGGAGACGGGCAGAGAGGGTGCTGTGTTGATATGGCTATGTCCACTGACCCACGGCAGAAGGGCAGGCAAGGCGCAGTGCGGATCTGGCTGTGTCCAATCACCCACGGCAGACGGGCAGGCAGGGTGCAGTGTGGATCTGGCTGTGTCCACTCACCCACGGGAGACGGGCAGGCAAGGGGCACTGTGGATCTTGCTGTGAACACTCACCCACGGGAGACGGGCAGAGAGGGTGCTGTGTGGATCTAGCGATGTCCACTGACCCACGGCAGACGGGCAGGCAGGGCGCAGTTGGGATCTGGCTGTGTTTCCTCACCCACGGCAGACAGTCAGGCAGGGCGCAGTGCGGATCTGGCTGTGTCCACTCACCCAAGGGAGACGGGTAGGCAAGACGCAGTGTGGATCTGGCTGTGTCCACTCACCCACGAGAGACGGGCAGAGAGGGTGCTGTGTGGATCTGGCTATGTACACTGACACACGGCAGACGGGCAGGCAGGGTGCAGTGCGTATCGGGCTGTGTCCAATCACCCACGGCAGACGGGCAGGCAGGGCGCACTGCGTATCGGGCTGTGTCCACTCACCCACGGCAGATGGTCTGGCAGGGGGCAGTGCCTATCTGGCTGTGTCCACTCACCCACGGGAGACGGGCAGAGAGGGTGCCGTGTGTATCTGGCTACGTCCACTGACCCACGGCAGACGGGCAGGCAGGGCGCAGTGCGGATCTGGCAGTGTCCACTCACCCACGGGAGACGGGCAGGCAGAGCGCAGTGCGGATCTGGCTGTGTCCACTGACCCACCGCAGACGGGCATGCAGGGCGCAGTGCGGATCTGGCTGTGTCCACTCACCCACGGGAGACTGGCAGAAAATGCGCTGTGTGGATCTGGCTAAGTCCACTGACCCACGGCAGACGGGCAGGCAGGGCGAAGTGCGGATCTGGCTGTGTCCAATCACCCACGGCAGACGGGCAAGCAGGGCGCAGTGCGGATCTGACTGTGCCCACTCACCCACGGCATATGGTCAGGCAGGGCGCAGTGCGGATCTGGCTGTGTCCACTCACCCACGGGAGACGGGCAGGCAGGGCGCAGTGCGGATCTGGCTGTGTCCACTCACCCACGGCAGACGGGCAGGCAGGGCGCAGTGCGGATCTGGCTGTGTCCAGTAACCCATGGGAGACAGGCAGGCAAGGCGCAGTGTAGATCTGGTTGTGTCCACACTCCCACGGGAGACGGGCAGAGAGGGTGCTGTGTGGATCTGGCTATGTCCACTGACCACGGCAGACGGGCAGGCAGGGCGCAGTGCGGATCTGGATGTGTCCCCTCACTCACAGCAGACGGTCAGGCAGGGCGCAGTCTGGATCTGGCTGTGTCCACTCACCCACGAGAGACGGGCAGGCAGGGCGCAGTGCGGATCTGGCTCTGTCCACTCACCCACGGGAGACGGGCAGGCAGGGCGTACTGCGGATCTGGCTGTTTCCACTCACCCACGGGAGACGGGCAGGCAGGGCGCAGTGCGGATCTGGCTGTGTCCATTAACCCATGGGAGACAGGCAGGCAAGGCGCAGTGTAGATCTGGCTGTGTCCACACTCCCACGGGAGACTGACAGAGAGGGTGCTGTGTGGATCTGGCTATGTCCACTGACCCACGGCAGATGGGCAGGCAGGGAGCAGTGCGGTTCTGGCTTTGTCCAATCACCAATGCAGACGGGCAGGCAGGGCGCAGTGCGGATATGGCTGTGTCCACTAACCCACGGGAGACGCACAGGTAAGGCGCATTGTGGATCTCGCTGTGTCCACTCACCCACGGCAGACGGGCAGGCAGGGCGCAGTGCGGATCTGGCTGTGTCCACTCACCCACGGGAGACAGGCAGAGAGGGTGCTATGTGGAGGTGGCTATGTTCACTGACCCACGGCAGACGGGCAGGCAGGGCGCAGTGCGGATCTGGCTGTGTCCAATCACCCAGGGCAGACCGGCAGGCATGGCGCAGTGCGGATCTGGCTGTGTCCACTCACCCATGGGAGACGGGCAGGCAAGGCCCAGTGTGGATCTGGCTGTGTCCACTCACCTACAGGAGACGGGCAGAGAGGGTGCAGTGAGGATCTGGCTGTTTCCACTCACCCACGGCAGACGGACAGGCAGGGCGAAGTGCGGATCTGGCTGTGTCCAATCACCCACGGCAGACGGGCAGGCAGGGCGCAGTGCGGATCGGGCTGTGTCCACTCACCCACGGCAGACTGGCAGGCAGGGCGCAGTGCGGATCTGGCTGTGTCCACTCACCCACGGGAGACGGGCAGGCAAGGCACAGTGTGGATCTGGCTGTGTCCACTCACCCACGGGAAACGGGCAGAGAGGGTGCTGTGTGGATCTGTCTATGTCCACTGACCCACGGCAGATGGTGTGGCAGGGCGCAGTGCGGATCTGGCTGTGTCCACTCACCCACGGCAGATGGTGTGGCAGGGCGCAGTGCGGATCTGGATGTGTCCACTCACCCACGGGAGACGGGCAGAGACGGTGCTGTGTGGATCTGGCTATGTCCACTGACAAACGGCAGACGGGTAGGCAGGGCGCAGTACGGATCTGGCTGTGTCCACTCACCCACGGCAGGCGGTCAGGCAGGGCACAGTGTGGATCTGGCTGTGTCCACTCACCCACGGGAGACGGGCGCTGGGCGCAGTGTGGATCTGGCTGTGTCCACTTACCCACGGCAGACGGGCAGGCAGGGTGCAGTGCGTATCGGGCTGTGTCCAATCACCCACGGCAGACGGGCAGGCAGGGTGCAGTGCGTATCGGGCTGTGTCCACTCACCCACGGCAGATGGTCTGGCAGGGGGCAGTGCGTATCTGGCTGTGTCCACTCACCCACGGAAGACGGGCAGAGAGGGTGCCTTGTGTATCTGGCTACGTCCACTGACCCACAGCAGACGGGCAGGCAGGGCGCAGTGCGGATCTGGCTGTGTCCACTCACCCACGGCAGACGGGCAGGCAGAGCGCAGTGCGGATCTGGCTGTGTCCACTGACCCACCGCAGACGGGCATGCAGGGCGCAGTGCGGATCTGGCTGTGTCCACTCACCCACGGGAGACTGGCAGAAAATGCGCTGTGTGGATCTGGCTAAGTCCACTGACCCACGGCAGACGGGCAGGCAGGGCGCAGTGCGGATCTGGCTGTGTCAACTGACCCACAGCAGACGGGAAGGCAGGGCGCAGTGCGGATCTGGATGTGTCCCCTCACTCACAGCAGACGGTCAGGCAGGGCGCAGTCTGGATCTGGCTGTGTCCACTCACCCACGGGAGACGGGCAGGCAGGGCGCAGTGCGGATCTGGTTGTGTCCACTCACCCACGGGAGACGGGCAGGCAGGGCGTAGTGCGGATCTGGCTGTTTCCACTCACCCACGTTAGACGGGCAGGCAGGGCGCAGTGCGGATCTGGCTGTGTCCACTCACCCACGGCAGACGGGCAGACAGGGCGCAGTGCGGATCTGGCTGTGTCCAGTAACCCATGGGAGACAGGCAGGCAAGGCGCAGTGTAGATCTGGCTGTGTCCACACTCCCACGGGAGACGGGCAGAGAGGGTGCTGTGTGGATCTGGCTATGTCCACTGACCCACGGCAGACGGGCAGGCAGGGCGCAGTGCGGATCTGGATGTGTCCCCTCACTCACAGCAGACGGTCAGGCAGGGCGCAGTGCGGATCTGGCTGTGTCCACTCACCCACGGGAGACGGGCAGGCAGGGCGCATGCGGATCTGGCTCTGTCCACTCACCCACGGGAGACGGGCAGGCAGGGCGTAGTGCGGATCTGGCTGTTTCCACTCACCCACGGGAGACGGGCAGGCAGGGCGCAGTGCGGATCTGGCTGTGTCCACTCACCCACGGCAGACGGGCAGGCAGGGCGCAGTGCGGATCTGGCTGTGTCCAGTAACCCATGGGAGACAGGCAGGCAAGGCGCAGTGTAGATCTGGTTGTGTCCACACTCCCACGGGAGACGGGCAGAGAGGGTGCTGTGTGGATCTGGCTATGTCCACTGACCACGGCAGACGGGCAGGCAGGGCGCAGTGCGGATCTGGATGTGTCCCCTCACTCACAGCAGACGGTCAGGCAGGGCGCAGTCTGGATCTGGCTGTGTCCACTCACCCACGAGAGACGGGCAGGCAGGGCGCAGTGCGGATCTGGCTCTGTCCACTCACCCACGGGAGACGGGCAGGCAGGGCGTACTGCGGATCTGGCTGTTTCCACTCACCCACGGGAGACGGGCAGGCAGGGCGCAGTGCGGATCTGGCTGTGTCCATTAACCCATGGGAGACAGGCAGGCAAGGCGCAGTGTAGATCTGGCTGTGTCCACACTCCCACGGGAGACTGACAGAGAGGGTGCTGTGTGGATCTGGCTATGTCCACTGACCCACGGCAGATGGGCAGGCAGGGAGCAGTGCGGTTCTGGCTTTGTCCAATCACCAATGCAGACGGGCAGGCAGGGCGCAGTGCGGATATGGCTGTGTCCACTAACCCACGGGAGACGCACAGGTAAGGCGCATTGTGGATCTCGCTGTGTCCACTCACCCACGGCAGACGGGCAGGCAGGGCGCAGTGCGGATCTGGCTGTGTCCACTCACCCACGGGAGACAGGCAGAGAGGGTGCTATGTGGAGGTGGCTATGTTCACTGACCCACGGCAGACGGGCAGGCAGGGCGCAGTGCGGATCTGGCTGTGTCCAATCACCCAGGGCAGACCGGCAGGCATGGCGCAGTGCGGATCTGGCTGTGTCCACTCACCCATGGGAGACGGGCAGGCAAGGCCCAGTGTGGATCTGGCTGTGTCCACTCACCTACAGGAGACGGGCAGAGAGGGTGCAGTGAGGATCTGGCTGTTTCCACTCACCCACGGCAGACGGACAGGCAGGGCGAAGTGCGGATCTGGCTGTGTCCAATCACCCACGGCAGACGGGCAGGCAGGGCGCAGTGCGGATCGGGCTGTGTCCACTCACCCACGGCAGACTGGCAGGCAGGGCGCAGTGCGGATCTGGCTGTGTCCACTCACCCACGGGAGACGGGCAGGCAAGGCACAGTGTGGATCTGGCTGTGTCCACTCACCCACGGGAAACGGGCAGAGAGGGTGCTGTGTGGATCTGTCTATGTCCACTGACCCACGGCAGATGGTGTGGCAGGGCGCAGTGCGGATCTGGCTGTGTCCACTCACCCACGGCAGATGGTGTGGCAGGGCGCAGTGCGGATCTGGATGTGTCCACTCACCCACGGTACACGGGCAGAGAGGGTGCCGTGTGTATCTGCTACGTCCAGTGACCCACGGCAGACGGGCAGGCAGGGCGCAGTGCGGATCTGGCTGTATCCACTCACCCACGGCAGACGGGCAGGCAGAGCGCAGTGCGGATCTGGCTGTGTCCCCTGACCCACCGCAGACGGGCATGCAGGGCGCAGTGCGGATCTGGCTGTGTCCACTCACCACGGGAGACTGGCAGAAAATGCGCTGTGTGGATCTGGCTATGTCCAGTGACCCACGGCAGACGGGCAGGCAGGGCGCAGTGCGGAACTGCCTGTGTCCACTGACCCACGGCAGACGGGCAGGCAGGGCGCAGTGCGGATCTGGCTGTGTCTACTCACCCACGGGAGACGGGCAGGCAAGGCGCAGTGTGGATCTGGCTATGTCCACTCACCCACGGGAGACGGGCAGAGAGGGTGCTGTGTGGATCTGACTATGTACACTGATCCACGGCAGACGGTCCGGCAGGGCGGTGTGCGGATCTGGCTGTGTCCACTCACCCACGGCAGACGGTCAGGAAGGGCGCAGTGCAGATCTGGCAGTGTCCACTCACCCACGGGAGACGGGCCGGCCGGGCGCAGTGCGGATCTGGCTGTGTCCACTCACCCACGGCAGACGAGCAGGCAGGGCGCAGTGCGGATCTGGCTGTGTCCACTCACCCACGGGAGACGGGCAGGCAAGGCGCAGTGTGGATCTGACTGTGTCCACTCACTCACAAGAGACAGGCAGAAAGGGCGCTGTGTGGATCTGGCTATTTCCACTGACCTACGGCAGACGGGCAGGCAGGGCGCAGTGCGGATGTGGCTGTGTCCACTCACCCACGGCAGACGGTCAGGCAGGGCGCAGTGCGGATCTGGCTGTGTCCACTCACCCACGGGAGACGGGCAGAGAGGGTGTCGTGTGGATTTGGCTATGTCCACTGACCCACGGGAGATGGGCAGGCAGGGCGCACTGGGGATCTGGCTGTGTCCCCTCACCCACAGCAGACGGTCAGGCAGGGCGCAGTGCGGATCTGGCTGTTTCCACTCAACCACGGGAGACGGGCAGGCAGGGCGCAGTGCGGATCTGGCTGTGTCCACTCACCCACGGCAGACGGGCAGGCAGGGCGCAGTGCGGATCTGGCTGTGTCCAGTAACCCATGGGAGACAGGCAGGCAAGGCGCAGTGTAGATCTGGCTGTGTCCACACTCCCACGGGAGATGGACAGAGAGGGTGCTGTGTGGATCTGGCTATGTCCACTGACCCAAGGCAGACGGGCAGGCAGGGCGCAGTGCGGTTCTGGCTTTGTCCAATCACCAATGCAGACGGGCAGGCAGGACGCAGTGCGGATATGGCTGTGTTCACTAACCCACGGGAGACGCACAGGTAAGGCGCATTGTGGATCTCGCTGTGTCCACTCACCCACGGCAGACGGGCAGGCAGGGCGCAGTGCGGATCTGGCTGTGTCCACTCACCCACGGGAGACAGGCAGAGAGGGTGCTATGTGGAGGTGGCTATGTTCACTGACCCATGGCAGACGGGCAGGCAGGGCGCAGTGCGGATCTGGCTGTGTCCAATCACCCAGGGCAGACGGGCAGGCATGGCGCAGTGCGGATCTGGCTGTGTCAACTCACCCATGGGAGACGGGCAGGCAAGGCCCAGTGTGGATCTGGATGTGTGCACTCACCCACAGGAGACGGGCAGAGAGGTTGCAGTGAGGATCTGGCTGTTTCCACTCACCCACGGGAGACGGGCAGGCAGGGCGCAGTGCGGATCAGGCTGTGTCCACTGACCCACGGCAGACGGGCAGGCAGGGCGAAGTGCGGATCTGGCTGTGTCCAATCACCCACGGCAGACGGGCAGGCAGGGCGCAGTGCGGATCGGGCTGTGTCCACTCACACACGGCAGACGGGCAGGCAGGGCGCAGTGCGGATCTGGCTGTGTCCACTCACCAACGGGAGACGGGCAGGCAAGGCACAGTGTGGATCTGGCTGTGTCCACTCACCCACGGGAGACGGGCAGGCAGGGCGCAGTGCGGATCTTGCTTTGTCCCCTCACCGACGGCAGACGGGCAGGCAGGGCGCAGTGCGGATCTGGCTGTGTCCACTCACCCATGGGAGACGGGCAAGCAAGGCGCAGTGCGGATCTCGTTGTGTCCACTCACCCAGGGGAGACGGGCAGGCAAGGCGCAGTGTGGATCTGACTGTGTCCACTCACCCATGGGAGACGGGCAGTGAGGGTGCTGTGTGGATCTGGCTATGTCCACTGACCCACGGCAGACGGGCAGGCAGGGCGCAGTGCGGATCTGGCTGTGTCCACTCACGCACGGGAGACGGGCAGGCAGGGCGCAGGGCGTATCTGACTCTGTCCACTCACCCACGGGAGACGGGCAGGCAGGGTGCAGTGCGGATCTGGCTGTGTCCACTCACCCACGGGAGACGGGCAGAGACGGTGCTGTGTGGATCTGGCTATGTCCACTGACAAACGGCAGACGGGTAGGCAGGGCGCAGTACGGATCTGGCTGTGTCCACTCACCCACGGCAGGCGGTCAGGCAGGGCACAGTGTGGATCTGGCTGTGTCCACTCACCCACGGGAGACGGGCGCTGGGCGCAGTGTGGATCTGGCTGTGTCCACTTACCCACGGCAGACGGGCAGGCAGGGTGCAGTGCGTATCGGGCTGTGTCCAATCACCCACGGCAGACGGGCAGGCAGGGTGCAGTGCGTATCGGGCTGTGTCCACTCACCCACGGCAGATGGTCTGGCAGGGGGCAGTGCGTATCTGGCTGTGTCCACTCACCCACGGAAGACGGGCAGAGAGGGTGCCTTGTGTATCTGGCTACGTCCACTGACCCACAGCAGACGGGCAGGCAGGGCGCAGTGCGGATCTGGCTGTGTCCACTCACCCACGGCAGACGGGCAGGCAGAGCGCAGTGCGGATCTGGCTGTGTCCACTGACCCACCGCAGACGGGCATGCAGGGCGCAGTGCGGATCTGGCTGTGTCCACTCACCCACGGGAGACTGGCAGAAAATGCGCTGTGTGGATCTGGCTAAGTCCACTGACCCACGGCAGACGGGCAGGCAGGGCGCAGTGCGGATCTGGCTGTGTCAACTGACCCACAGCAGACGGGAAGGCAGGGCGCAGTGCGGATCTGGATGTGTCCCCTCACTCACAGCAGACGGTCAGGCAGGGCGCAGTCTGGATCTGGCTGTGTCCACTCACCCACGGGAGACGGGCAGGCAGGGCGCAGTGCGGATCTGGTTGTGTCCACTCACCCACGGGAGACGGGCAGGCAGGGCGTAGTGCGGATCTGGCTGTTTCCACTCACCCACGTTAGACGGGCAGGCAGGGCGCAGTGCGGATCTGGCTGTGTCCACTCACCCACGGCAGACGGGCAGACAGGGCGCAGTGCGGATCTGGCTGTGTCCAGTAACCCATGGGAGACAGGCAGGCAAGGCGCAGTGTAGATCTGGCTGTGTCCACACTCCCACGGGAGACGGGCAGAGAGGGTGCTGTGTGGATCTGGCTATGTCCACTGACCCACGGCAGACGGGCAGGCAGGGCGCAGTGCGGATCTGGATGTGTCCCCTCACTCACAGCAGACGGTCAGGCAGGGCGCAGTGCGGATCTGGCTGTGTCCACTCACCCACGGGAGACGGGCAGGCAGGGCGCATGCGGATCTGGCTCTGTCCACTCACCCACGGGAGACGGGCAGGCAGGGCGTAGTGCGGATCTGGCTGTTTCCACTCACCCACGGGAGACGGGCAGGCAGGGCGCAGTGCGGATCTGGCTGTGTCCATTAACCCATGGGAGACAGGCAGGCAAGGCACAGTGTAGATCTGGCTGTGTCCACACTCCCACGGGAGACGGACAGAGAGGGTGCTGTGTGGATCTGGCTATGTCCAGTGACCCACGGCAGATGGGCAGGCAGGGCGCAGTGCGGTTCTGGCTTTGTCCAATCACCAATGCAGACGGGCAGGCAGGGCGCAGTGCGGATATGGCTGTGTCCACTAACCCACGGGAGACGCACAGGTAAGGCGCATTGTGGATCTCGCTGTGTCCACTCACCCACGGCAGACGGGCAGGCAGGGCGCAGTGCGGATCTGGCAGTGTCCACTCACCCACGGGAGACAGGCAGAGAGGGTGCTATGTGGAGGTGGCTATGTTCACTGACCCACGGCAGACGGGCAGGCAGGGCGCAGTGCGGATCTGGCTGAGTCCAATCAACCAGGGCAGACGGGCAGGCATGGCGCAGTGCGGATCTGGCTGTGTCCACGCACCCATGGGAGACGGGCAGGCAAGGCCCAGTGTGGATCTGGCTGTGTCCACTCACCCACAGGAGACGGGCAGAGAGGGTGCAGTGAGGATCTGGCTGTTTCCACTCACCCACGGGAGACGGGCAGGCAGGGCGCAGTGCGGATCAGGCTGTGTCCACTGACCCACGGCAGATGGGCAGGCAGGGCGCAGTACGGATCTGGCTGTGTCCAATCACCCACGGCAGACGGGCAGTCAGGGCGCAGTGCGGATCGGGCTGTGTCCACTCACACACGGCAGACGGGCAGGCAGGGCGCAGTGCGGATCTGGCTGTGTCCACTCACCCACGGGAGACGGGCAGGCAAGGCACAGTGTGGATCTGGCTGTGTCCACTCACCCACGGGAAACGGGCAGAGAGGGTGCTGTGTGGATCTGTCTATGTCCACTGACCCACGGCAGACGGGCAGGCAGGGCGCAGTGCAGATCTGGCTGTGTCCACTCACCCACGGCAGATGGTGTGGCAGGGCGCAGTGCGGATCTGGCTGTGTCCACTCACCCACGGTACACGGGCAGAGAGGGTGCCGTGTGTATCTGGCTACGTCCAGTGACCCACGGCAGACGGGCAGGCAGGGCGCAGTGCGGATCTGGCTGTATCCACTCACCCACGGCAGACGGGCAGGCAGAGCGCAGTGCGGATCTGGCTGTGTCCCCTGACCCACCGCAGACGGGCATGCAGGGCGCAGTGCGGATCTGGCTGTGTCCACTCACCCACGGGAGACTGGCAGAAAATGCGCTGTGTGGATCTGGCTATGTCCAGTGACCCACGGCAGACGGGCAGGCAGGGCGCAGTGCGGAACTGCCTGTGTCCACTGACCCACGGCAGACGGGCAGGCAGGGTGCAGTGCGGATCTGGCTGTGTCTACTCACCCACGGGAGACGGGCAGGCAAGGCGCAGTGTGGATCTGGCTATGTACACTGATCCACGGCAGACGGTCCGGCAGGGCGGTGTGCGGATCTGGCTGTGTCCACTCACCCACGGCAGACGGTCAGGAAGGGCGCAGTGCAGATCTGGCAGTGTCCACTCACCCACGGGAGACGGGCCGGCCGGGCGCAGTGCGGATCTGGCTGTGTCCACTCACCCACGGCAGACGAGCAGGCAGGGCGCAGTGCGGATCTGGCTGTGTCCACTCACCCACGGGAGACGGGCAGGCAAGGTGCAGTGTGGATCTGACTGTGTCCACTCACTCACAAGAGACAGGCAGAAAGGGCGCTTTGTGGATCTGGCTATTTCCACTGACCTACGGCAGACGGGCAGGCAGGGCGCAGTGCGGATGTGGCTGTGTCCACTCACCCACGGCAGACGGTCAGGCAGGGCGCAGTGCGGATCTGGCTGTGTCCACTCACCCACGGGAGACGGGCAGAGAGGGTGTCGTGTGGATTTGGCTATGTCCACTGACCCACGGGAGACGGGCAGGCAGGGCGCACTGGGGATCTGGCTGTGTCCCCTCACCCACAGCAGACGGTCAGGCAGGGTGCAGTGCGGATCTGGCTGTTTCCACTCACCCACGGGAGACGGGCAGGCAGGGCGCAGTGCGGATCTGGCTGTGTCCACTCACCCACGGCAGACGGGCAGGCAGGGCGCAGTGCGGATCTGGCTGTGTCCAATAACCCATGGGAGACAGGCAGGCAAGGCGCAGTGTAGATCTGGCTGTGTCCACACTCCCACGGGAGACGGACAGAGAGGGTGCTGTGTGGATCTGGCTATGTCCACTGACCCACGGCAGACGGGCAGGCAGGGCGCAGTGCGGTTCTGGCTTTGTCCAATCACCAATGCAGACGGGCAGGCAGGACGCAGTGCGGATATGGCTGTGTCCACTAACCCACGGGAGACGCACAGGTAAGGCGCATTGTGGATCTCGCTGTGTCCACTCACCCACGGCAGACGGGCAGGCAGGGCGCAGTGCGGATCTGGCTGTGTCCACTCACCCACGGGAGACAGGCAGAGAGGGTGCTATGTGGAGGTGGCTATGTTCACTGACCCACGGCAGACGGGCAGGCAGGGCGCAGTGCGGATCTGGCTGTGTCCAATCACCCAGGGCAGACGGGCAGGCATGGCGCAGTGCGGATCCGGCTTTGTCCACTCACACAAGGGGGACGGGCAGGCAGGGCGCAGTGCGGATCTGGCTGTGTCCACACACCCACGGGAGACGGGCAGGCAGGGCGCAGTGCGGATCTGGCTGTGTCCACTCACCCACGGCAGATGGGCAGGCAGGGCGCAGTGCGGATCTGGCTGTGTCCACTCACCCACGGGAGGCGGTCAGGCATGGCGCAGTGTGGATCTGGCTGTGTCCACTCACCCACGGGAGACGGGCAGAGACGATGCTGTGTGGATCTGGCTATGTCCACTGACCCACGGCAGACGGGCAGCCAGTCCGCAGTACGGATCCAGCTGTGTACACTCACCCACGGCAGATGGACAGGCAGGGCGCAGTGCGGATCTGGCTGTGTCCACTCAACCATGGGAGATGGGCAGGCAAGGCACAGTGTGGATCTGGCTGTGTCCACTCACCCATGGGAGACGGGCAGAGAGGGTGCTGTGTGGATCTGGCTATGTCCACTTACCCACGGCAGACAGGCAGACAGGGCGCAGTGCGGATCTGGCTGTGTCCACTAAACCACGGCAGACTGGCAGGCAGGGCGCAGTGCGGATCTGGCTGTGTCAACTCACCCACGGGAGGCGGGCCGGCAAGGCACAGTGTGGATCTGGCTGTGTCCACTCACCTACAGGAGATGGGCAGAAAGGGTGCTGTGTGGATCTGGCTATGTCCACTGACCCACGGCAGACGGGTAGGCAGGGCGCAGTGCGGATCTGGCTGTGTCCACTCACCCACGGAAGATGGTCAGGCAGGGTGCCGTGCGGATCTGGCTGTGTCCACTCACTCACGGGAGACGGGCAGACAGGGCGCAGTGCGGATCTGGCTGTGTCCACTCACCCACGGGAGACGCGCAGGCAGGGCGCAGTGCGGATCTGGCTGTTTCCACTCACCCACGGGAGACTGGCAGGCAGGGCGCAGTGCGGATCTGGCTGTGTCCACTCACTCACGGCAGACAGGCAGGCAGGTCACAGTGCGGATCTGGCTGTGTCCACTCACCCACGGGAGACGGGCAGAGAGGGTGCTGTGTGGATCTGGCTATGTCACTGACCCACGGGAGACGGGCAGGCAGGGTGCAGTGCGGATCTGGCTGTGTCCACTCACCCACGGGAGACGGGCAGAGACGGTGCTGGGCGGATCTGGCTATGTCCACTGACAAACGGCAGACGGGTAGGCAGAGCGCAGTACGGATCTGGCTGTGTCCACTCACCCACGGCAGGCGGTCAGGCAGGGCGCAGTGTGGATCTGGCTGTGTCCACTCACCCACGGGAGACGGGCGCAGGGCGCAGTGTGGATCTGGCTGTGTCCACTCACCCACGGCAGACGGGCAGGCAGGGCGCAGTGCGGATCCGGCTTTGTCCACTCACACAAGGGGGACGGGCAGGCAGGGCGCAGTGCGGATCTGGCTGTGTCCACACACCCACGGGAGACGGGCAGGCAGGGCGCAGTGCGGATCTGGCTGTGTCCACTCACCCACGGCAGATGGGCAGGCAGGGCGCAGTGCGGATCTGGCTGTGTCCACTCACCCACGGGAGGCGGTCAGGCATGGCGCAGTGTGGATCTGGCTGTGTCGACTCACCCACGGGAGACGGGCAGAGAGGGTGCTGTGTGGATCTGGCTATGTACACTGACCCACGGCAGACGGGCAGGCAGGGCGCAGTGCGGATCTGGCTGTGTCCACTCACCCATGGGAGACGGGCAGGCAGGGCGCAGTGCGGATCTGGCTGTGTCCACTCACCCACGGGAGACGGGCAGGCAGGGCGCAGTGCGGATCTGGCTGTGTCCACTCACCCACGGGAGACGGGCAGAGACGATGCTGTGTGGATCTGGCTATGTCCACTGACCCACGGCAGACGGGCAGCCAGTCCGCAGTACGGATCCAGCTGTGTACACTCACCCACGGCAGATGGGCAGGCAGGGCGCAGTGCGGATCTGGCTGTGTCCACTCAACCACGGGTGACGGGCAGGCAAGGCACAGTGTGGATCTGGCTGTGTCCACTCACCCATGGGAGACGGGCAGAGAGGGTGCTGTGTGGATCTGGCTATGTCCACTTACCCACGGCAGACAGGCAGGCACGGCGCAGTGCGGATCTGGCTGTGTCCACTAAACCACGGCAGACTGGCAGGCAGGGCGCAGTGCGGATCTGGCTGTGTCAACTCACCCACGGGAGGCGGGCCGGCAAGGCACAGTGTGGATCTGGCTGTGTCCACTCACCCACGGGAGATGGGCAGAAAGGGTGCTGTGTGGATCTGGCTATGTCCACTGACCCACGGCAGACGGGTAGGCAGGGCGCAGTGCGGATCTGGCTGTGTCCACTCACCCACGGAAGATGGTCAGGCAGGGTGCCGTGCGGATCTGGCTGTGTCCACTCACTCACGGGAGACGGGCAGACAGGGCGCAGTGCGGATCTGGCTGTGTCCACTCACCCACGGGAGACGCGCAGGCAGGGCGCAGTGCGGATCTGGCTGTTTCCACTCACCCACGGGAGACGGGCAGGCAGGGCGCAGTGCGGATCTGGCTGTGTCCACTCACTCACGGCAGACGGGCAGGCAGGTCACAGTGCGGATCTGGCTGTGTCCACTCACCCAAGGGAGACGGGCAGAGAGGGTGCTGTGTGGATCTGGCTATGTCACTGACCCACGGCAGACGGGAAGGCAGGGCGCAGTGCGGATCTGGCTGTGTACACTCACCCACGAGAGACGGGCAGAGAGGGTGCTGTGTGGATCTGGCTGTGTCCACTCACCCAAGGGAGACGGGCAGAGACGGTGCTGTGTGGATCTGGCTATGTCCACTGACCCACGGCAGACGGGCAGGCAGGGCGCAGTGTGGATCTGGCTGTGTCCACTCACCCACGGCAGACGGGTAGGCAGGGCGCAGTGCGGATCGGGCTGTGTCCACTCACCCACGGAAGATGGTCAGGCAGGGTGCCGTGCGGATCTGGCTGTGTCCACTCACTCACGGGAGACGGGCAGACAGGGCGCAGTGCGGATCTGGCTGTGTCCACTCACCAACGGGAGACGCGCAGGCAGGGTGCAGTGCGGATCTGGCTGTTTCCACTCACCCACGGGAGACGGGCAGGCAGGGCCCAGTGCAGATCTGGCTGTGTCCACTCACTCACGGCAGACGGGCAGGCAGGTCACAGTGCGGGTCTGGCTGTGTCCACTCACCCACGGGAGACGGGCAGAGAGGGTGCTGTGTGGATCTGGCTATGTCACTGACCCACGGCAGACGGGCAGGCAGGGCGCAGTGCGGATCTGGCTGTGTACACTCAGCCACGGCACACGGGCAGGCAGGGCGCAGTGCGGATCTGGCTGTGTCCACTCACCCACGGGAGACGGGCAGGCAGGGCGCAGTGAAGATCTGGCTGTGTCCACTCACCCACATGAGACGGGCAGGCAGGGCGCAGTTCGGATCTGGCTGTGTCCACTCACCCATGGGAGACGGGCAGGCAAGGTGCAGTGTGGATCTGGCTTGTCCAATCACCCACGGGAGACGGGCAGAGAGGGTGCTGTGTGGATCTGGCTATGTCCTTTGACCCACGGCAGACGGGCAGGCAGGGCGCAGTGTGGATCTGGCTGTGTCCATTCACCCACGGCAGACGGGCAGGCAGGGAGCAGTGCGGATCTGGCTGTGTCCACCTACCCACGGGAGACGGGCAGGCAAGGCGCAGTGTGGATCTGGCTGTGTCCACTCACCCACGGGATACGGGCCTAGAGGGTGCTGTGTGGATCTGGCTATGTACACTTACCCACGGCAGACGGGCAGGCAGGGCGCAGTGCGGATCTGGCTGTGTCCACTCACCAACGGCAGACGGTCAGGCAGGTCGCAGTGCGGACCTGGCGGTGTCCACTCACTCACGGGAGACGGGCAGGCAGGGCGCAGTGCGGGTCTGGCTGTCTCCACTCTCCCACGGGAGTCGGGGAGGCAGGGCGCAGTGCGGAACTGGCTGTGTCCACTCACACACGGCAGACGGGCAGGCAGGGCGCAGTGCGGATCTGCCTGTGTCCACTCACCCATGGGAGACGGGCAGGCCAGGCGCAGTGTGGATTTGGCTGTGTCCACTCACCCACGGGAGACGGGCAGAGAGGGTCCTGTGTGGATCTGGCTATGTCCACTGACCCACGGCAGACGGGCATGCAGGGCGCAGTGCGGATCTTGCTGTGTCCACTCACCCACGACAGATAGGCAGGCAGGGCGCAGTGCGGATTTGGCTGTGTCCGCTCACCCACGGGAGACGGGAAGGCAAGGCGCAGTGTGTATCTGGCTGTGTCCACTCACCCACGGGAGACGGGCAGAGAGGGTGCTGTGTGGATCTGGCTATGTACACTGACCCACGGCAGACGGGCAGGCAGGGCGCAGTGCGGATCTGGCTGTGTCCACTCACCCACGGCAGACGGGCAGTCAAGGCGCAGTGCGGATCTGGCTGTGTCCACTCACCCACGGGAGACGGGCAGGCAAGGCGCAGTGTGGATCTGGCTGTGTCCACTCACCCACGGGAGACGGGCAGAGAGGGTGCTGTGTGGATCTGGCTATGTACACTGACCCACGGCAGACGGGCAGGCAGGGCGCAGTGCGGATCTGGCTGTGTCCACTCACCCACGGCAGACGGTCAGGCAGGGCGCAGTGCGGATCTGGTGGTGTCCACTCACCCACGGCAGACGGGCAGGCAGGGCGCAGTGCGGATCTGGCTATGTCCACTCTCCCACGGGAGACGGGCAGGCAGCGCGCAGTGCGGATCTCGCTGTGTCCACTCACACACGGCAGACAGGCAGGCACGGCGCAGTGCGGATCTGGCTTTGTCCACTTACACATGGGACAGGGGCAGGCAAGGCACAGTGCGGATCTGGCTGTGGCCAATCACCCACGGCAGACGGGCAGGCAGGGCGCAGTGCGGATCTGGCTGTGTGCACTCACCCACGGGAGATGGGTAGGCAAGGCACAGTGTGGATCTGGCTGTGTCCACTCACCCACGGGAGACGGGCAGAGAGGGTGCTGTGTGGATCTGGCAATATCCACTGACCCACGGCAGACGGGCAGGCAGGGCGCAGTGCGGATCTGGCTGTGTCCACTCACCCACGGCAGACGGTCTGGCAGGGCGCAATGCGGATCTGGCTGTGTCCAAACACCCACGGCAGATGGGCAGGCAGGGCGCAGTGCGGATCTGGCTGTGTCCACCCATCCACGGCAGACGGTCAGGCAGGGCACAGTGCGGATCTGGCTGTGTCCACTCACCCACGGGAGACGGGTAGGCAAGGCGCCGTTTGGATCTGGCTGTGTCCACTCACCCACGGGAGACGGGCAGAAAGGGTGCCGTGTGGATCTGGCTTTGTCCACTGACCCACGGCAGACGGGCAGGCAGGGCGCAGTGCGGACCTGTCTGTGTCCACTCACTCACGACAGACGGACAGGCAGAGGGCAGTGCGGATATGGCTGTGTCCACTCACCCACGGGAGACAGGCAGGCAAGGCGCAGTGTGGATCTGGCTGTGTCCACTCACCCACGGGAGATGGGCAGAGAGGGTGCCGTGTGGATCTGGCTATGTCCACTGACCCACGGCAGACGGGCAAGCAGGGCGCAGTGCCTATCTGGCTGTGTCCACTCACCCACGGCAGACGGTCATTCAGGGCGCAGTGAGGATCTAGCTGTGTCCTCTCACCCACGGGAGACGGGCAGGCAGGGCGCAGTGCGGATCTGGCGGTGTCCCCTCACCCATGGCAGACGGTCAGGCAGGGCGCAGTGCGGATCTGGCTGTGTCCACTCACCCACGGGAGACGGGTAGGCAAGGCGCAGTGTGGATCTGGCTGTGTCCACTCACCCACGGGAGACGGGCAGAAAGGGCGCTCTGTGGATCTGGCTATGTCCACTGACCCACGGCAGACGGGCAGGCAGGGCGCAGTGTGGATCTGGCTGTGTCAATTCGCCCACGGGAGACGGGCAGGCAGGGCGCAGTGCGTATCTGGCTGTGTCCACTCACCCACGGCAGGCGGTCAGGCAAGGCGCAGTGTGGATCTGGCTGTGTCCACACTCCCACGAGAGACGGGCAGAGAGGGTGCTTTGTGGATCTGGCTATGTCCAGTGACCCACCGCAGACGGGCAGGCTGGGCGCAGTGCGGATCTGGCTGTGTCCACTCACCCACGGCAGAAGGGCAGGCAGTGCACAGTGCGGATCTGGCTGTGTCTACTCACCCACGGGAGATGGGCAGGCAAGGCGCAGTGTGGATCTGGCTGTGTTCACTCACCCACGGGAGACGGGTAGGCATGGCGCAATGTGGATCTGGCTGTGTCCACTCACCGACGGGAGACGGGCAGGCAAGGCGCAATGTGGATCTGGCTGTGTCCACTCACCCACGGGAGACGGGCAGAGAGGGTGCTGTGTGGATCTGGCTATGTCCACTGACCCACGGCAGACGGGCAGGCAGGGCGCTGTGCGGATCTGGCTGTGTCCAGTCACCCACGGCAGACAGGCAGGCAGGGCGCAGTGCTGATCTGGCTGTGTCCACTCACCCACGGGAGATGGGCAGGCAAGGCGCAGTGTGGATCTGGCTGTGTCCACTCACCCACGGGAGACGGGCAGAGAGGGTGCTGTGTGGATCTGGCTATGAACACTGACCCACGGCAGACGGGCAGGCAGGGCGCAGTGCGGATCTGGCTGTGTCCACTCACCCACGGGTGACGGGAACAGAGGGTCCTGTGTGGATCTGACTATGTACACTGACCTACTGCAGACGGGCAAGCAGGGCGCAGTGCGGATTTGGCTGTGTCCACTCACCCACGGGATACGGGCCTAGAGGTTGCTGTGTGGATCTGGCTATGTACACTGACCCACGGCAGACGGGCAGGCAGGGAAAAGTGCGGATCTGGCTGTGTCCACTCACCCATGGCAGACGGTCAGACAGGGCGCAGTGCGGATCTGGTGGTGTCCATTCACCCACGGGAGATGGGCAGGCAGGGCGCAGTGAGCATCTGGCTGTGTCCACTATCCCACGGGAGACGGGCAGGCAGGGCGCAGTGCGGAACTGGCTGTGTCCACTCACACACGGCAGACGGGCAGGCAGGGCGCAGTGCGGATCTGGCTGTGTCCACTCACCCATGGAGACGGGCAGGCAATGCGCAGTGTTGATCTGGCTGTGGCCCCTCACCTACGGCAGACGGTCAGGCAGGGCGCAGTGCGGATCTTGCTGTGTCCACTCAAACACGGGAGACGAATAAGCAAGGCGCAGTGTGGATCTGGCTGTGTCCACTCACGCACGGGAGACGGGTAGGCAAGGCGCAGTGTGGATCTGGCTGTGTCCACTCACCCACGGGAGATGGGCAGAGAGGGTGCTGTGTGGATCTGGCTATGTCCATTCACCCACATCAGACGGGCAGGCAGGGCGCAGTGTGGATCTGGCTGTGTCCACTCACCCACGGCAGACGGTCAGGAAGGGCGCAGTGCAGATCTGGTTGTGTCCACTCACCCACGGAAGACGGGAAGGCAGGGCGCAGTGCGGATCTGGCTGTGTCCACTCACCCACGGCACACGGGCAGGCAGGGCGCAGTGCGGATCTGGCTGTGTCCACTCACCCACGGGAGACGGGCAGGCAGGGCGCAGTGAAGATCTGGCTGTGTCCACTCACCCACGGGGGACGGGTAGAGAGGGTCCTGTGTGGATCTGGCTATGTCCAATGACCCACGGCAGTGTGGATCTGCTGTGTCCACTCACCCACATGAGACGGGGAGGCAAGGCGCAGTGTGGATCTGGCTGTGTCCACTCTCCACGGGAGACGGGCAGAGAGTGTGCTTTGTGGATCTGGATATGTCCACTGACCCACGGCAGACGGGCAGGCAGGGCGCAATGCGGATCTGGCTGTGTCCACTCACCCTCAGGAGACGCGCAGGCAGGGCGCAGTGCGGATCTGGCTGTGTCCACTCACCCACCGGAGACGGGCAGGCAGGGCGCAGTGCGGATCTGTCTGTGTCCACTCACCCATGGGAGACGGGTAGGCAAGGCGCAGTGTGGATCTGGCTGTGTCCACTCACCCACGGGAGACGGTCAAGGGGGTGCTGTGTGGATCTGGCTATGTCCACTGACCCACGGCAGACGGGCAGGCAGGGCGCAGTGCGGATCTGGCTGTGCCCCCTCACCCACGTCAGACGGTCAGGCAGGGCGCAGTGCGGATCTGGCTGTGTCCACTCACCCACGGGAGACGGGCAGGCAGAGCGCAGTGCGGATCTGGCTGTGTCCACTGACCCACGGGAGATCGGAGGAGATGGTGCTGTGTGGATCTGGCTATGTACACTGACCCACGGCAGACGGAAAGGCAGGGCGCAGTGCGGATCTGGGTGTGTCCACTCACCCACGGGAGACGGGCAGAGAGGGTGCTGTGTGGATCTGGCTATGTACACTGACCCACGGCAGACGTGCATGCAGGGCGCAGTGGTGATCTGGCTGTGTCCAATCATCCATGGCAGATGGGCAGGCAGGGCGCAGTGCGGATCTGGCTGTGTCTACCCCCCCACGGGAGACAGGCAGGCAGGGCGCAGTGCGGATCTGGCTGTGTCCACTCACCCATGGGAGACGGGCAGACAAGGCACAGTGTGGATCTGGCTGTGTCCACTCACCCACGGGAGACGGGCAGAGAGGGTGCTATGTGGATCTGGCTATGTCCACTGACACACGGCAGACGGGCAGGCAGGTCGCAGTGCGGATCTGGCTGTGTCCACTCACCCACGACAGACGGGCAGGCAGGGCGCAGTGCAGATCTGGCTGTGTCCACTCACCCACGACAGACGGGCAGGCAAGGCGCAGTGTGGATCTGGCTGTGTACACTCACCCACGGGAGACGGGCAGAGAGGGTGCTGTGTGGATCTTGTTATGTCCACTGACCCACGGCAGACGGGTAGGGAGGGCGCAGTGCGGATCTCGCTGTGTCCACTCACCCACGGCAGACGGGCAGGCAGGGCGCAGTGCGGATCTGGCTGTGTCCACTCACCCACGGGAGACGGGCAGGAAAGGGGCAGTGTGGATCTGGCTGTGTCCACTCACCCACGGGAGAAGGGCAGGCAGGGCGAAGTGCGGATCTGGCTCTGTCCACTCACCCACGGGAGATGGTCAGGAAGGGCGCAGTGCGAATCTGGCTGTGTCCACTCACCCACGGGAGATGGGCAGGGGGGGCGCAGTGCGGATCTGGCTGTGTCCGCTCACCCACGGGAGACGGGCAGGCAAGGCGCAG
The DNA here is from genome assembly GCF_040939455.1 of Microcebus murinus. Classification (NCBI taxonomy): domain Eukaryota; kingdom Metazoa; phylum Chordata; class Mammalia; order Primates; family Cheirogaleidae; genus Microcebus; species Microcebus murinus. The sequence continues at coordinate 28,811,250 of NC_134125.1, read as the reverse complement.
TGTGGATCTGGCTGTGTCCACTCACCCATGGGATACAGGCTGAAAGGGCGCTGTGTGGATCTGGCTATGTCCACTGACCCACGGCAGACGGGAAGGCAGGGCGAAGTGCGGATCTGGCTGTGTCCAATCACCCACGGGAGACGGATAGGCAAGGCACAGTGTGGATCTCGCTGTGTCCACTACCCACGCAGACGGGCAGGCAGGGTGCAGTGCGGATCTGCCTGTGTTAACTCACCCACGGCAGACGGGCAGGCAGGGCGCACTGCGGATCTGGCTCTGTCCACTCACCCACGGGAGACGGGTAGGCAAAGCGCAGTGTGGATCTGGCTGTGTCCACTCACCCACGGGAGACGGGCAGAGAGGGTGCCGTGTGGATCTGGCTATGTCCACTGACCCACAGCAGATGGGCATGCAGGGCGCAGTGCGGATCTGGCTGTGTCCCCTCACCCACGGCAGACGGTCAGGCAGGGCGCAGTGCGGAATTGGCTGTGTCCACTAGCCCACGGGAGACGGGTAGGCAAGGCGCAGTGTGGATCTAGCTGTGTCCACTCACCCATGGGAGACGGGCAGAGAGAGTCCTGTGTGGATCAGGCTATGTACACTGACCCACGGCACACGGGCAGGCAGGGCGCAGTGCAGATCTGGCTGTGTCCAGTCACCCACGGGAGACGGGCAGGCAGGGCGCAGTGCGGATCTTGCTGTGTCCACTCACCCACGGGTGACGGGCAGGCAAGGAGCAGTGCGGATATGGCTGTGTCCACTCACCCACGGGAGACGGGCAGGCAAGGCGCAGTGTGGTTCTGGCTGTATCCACTCACCCACGGGAGACGGACAGAGAGGATGCTGTGTGGATCTGGCAATGTCCACTGACCCACGGGAGATGGGCAGGCAGGGCGCAGTGCGGATTTGGCTGTGTCCACTCACCCACAGCAGACGGTCAGGAAGGTCGCTGTGCGTATCTGGCTGTGTCCACTCACCCACGGGAGACGGGCAGGCAGGGCGCAGTGCTGATCTGGCTGTGTCCACTCAACCACGGCAGACGGGTAGGCAGGGCGCCGTGCGGATCTGGCTGTGTCCACTCACGCACGGGAGACTGGCAGAAAGGGCGCTGTGTGGATCTGGCTATGTCGACTGACCCACGGCAGACGGTCAGGCAGGGCGCAGTGCGGATCTGGCTGTGTCCACTCACACACGGCAGACGGTCAGGCAGGGCGCAGTGAGGATCTCTCTGTGTCCACTCACCCACGGGAGACGGGCAGGCAAGGCGCAGTGTGGATCTTGCTGTGTCCACTCACCCACGGGAGACGGGCAGAGAGGGTGCTGTGTGGATCTGGCTATGTCCACTGACCCACGGCAGACGGGCAGGGAGGGCGCAGTGCGGATCTCGCTGTGTCCACTCACCCACGGCAGACGGGCACGCAGGGGGCAGTGCGGATCTGGCTGTTTCCACTCACCCACGGGAGACGGGCAGGCAAGGCGCAGTGTGGATCTGGCTGTGTCCTCTCACCCATGGGAGACGGGCAGAGAGGGTGCTGTGTGGATCTGACTATGTACACTGACCCACGGCAGACGGGCAGGCTAGGCGCAGTGCGGATCTGGCTGTGTCCACTCACCCACGGCAGACGGGCAGGAAGGGCGCAGTGCGAAATTGGCTGTGTCCACACACCCACGGAAGACGGGTAGGCAAAGCGCAGTGTGGATCTGGCTGTGTCCACTCACCCACGGGAGACGGGTAGAGAGGGTCCTGTGTGGATCTGGCTATGTCCAATGACCCACGGCAGTGTGGATCTGGCTGTGTCCACTCACCCAAATGAGACGGGGAGGCAAGGCGCAGTGTGGATCTGGCTGTGTCCACTCACCACGGGAGACGGGCAGAGAGGGTGCTTTGTGGATCTGGATATGTCCACTGACCCACGGCAGACGGGCAGGCAGGGCGCAATGCGGATCTGGCTGTGTCCACTCACCCTCGGGAGACGGGCAGGCAGGGCGCAGTGCGGATCTGGCTGTGTCCACTCACCCACCGGAGACGGGCAGGCAGGGCGCAGTGCGGATCTGTCTGTGTCCACTCACCCACGGGAGACGGGCAGGCAAGGCGCAGTGTGGATCTGGCTGTGTCCACTTACCCACGGGAGACGGTCAGAGAGGGTGCTGTGTGGATATGGCTATGTGCACTGAACCACGGCAGACGGGCAGGCAGGGCGCAGTGCGGATCTGGCTCTGTCCACTGACCCACGGGAGATGGGAGGAGAGGGTGCTGTGTGGATCTGGCTATGTACACTGACCCACGGCAGACGGCCAGGCAGGGCGCAGTGCGGATCTGGCTGTGTGCACTCACCCACGGGAGATGGGCAGAGAGGGTGCTGTGTGGATCTGGCTATGTACACTGACCCACGGCAGACATGCAGGCAGGGCGCAGTGGTGATCTGGCTGTGTCCAATCACCCATGGCAGACGGGCAGGCAGGGCGCAGTGCGGATCTGGCTGTGTCTACCCCCCCACAGGAGACAGGCCGGCAAGGCGCAGTTTGGATCTGACTGTGTCCACTCACCCACGGCAGACGGTCAGGCAGGGCGCAGTGCGGAACTGGCGGTGTCCACACACCCACGGGAGACGGGCAGGCAGGGCGAAGTGCAGATCTGGCTGTGTCCACTCTCGCACAAGAGACGGCAGGCAGGGCGCAGTTCGGATCTGGCTGTGTCCACTCACACACGGCAGACAGGCAGGCAGGGCGCAGTGCGGATCTGGCTGTGTCCACTCACCCATGGGAGACGGGCAGGCAGGGCGCTGTGCGGATCTGGCTGTGTCCATTCACCCACGGGAGACGGGCAGGCAAGGCTCAGTGTGGATCTGGCTGTGTCCACTCACCCACGGGAGACGGGCAGAGAGGGTGCTGTGTGGATCTGGCTATGTCCACTGACCCACGGCAGACGGGAAGGCAGGGCGAAGTGCGGATCTGGCTGTGTCCAATCACCCACGGGAGACGGATAGGCAGGGCACAGTGTGGATCTCGCTGTGTCCACTACCCACGCAGACGGGCAGGCAGGGTGCAGTGCGGATCTGCCTGTGTTAACTCACCCACGGCATACGGGCAGGCAGGGCGCACTGCGGATCTGGCTGTGTCCACTCACCCACGAGAACGGGCAGAGAGGGTGCCGTGTGGATCTCGCTATGTCCACTGACCCACGGCAGACGGGCATGCAGGGCGCAGTGCGGATCTGGCTGTGTCCCCTAACCCACGGCAGACGGTCCGGCAGGGCACAGTGCGGAATTGGCTGTGTCCACTCACCAACGGGAGACGGGTAGGCAAGGCGCAGTGTGGATCTGGCTGTGTCCACTCTCCCATTGGAGACGGGCAGAGAGAGTCCTGTGTGGATCTGGCTATGTACACTGACCCACGGCAGACGGGCAGGCAGGGCGCAGTGCAGATCTGGCTGTGTCCAATCACCCACGGGAGACGGGCAGGCAGGGCGCAGTGCGGATCTTGCTGTGTCCACTCACCCACGGGAGACGGGCAGGCAGGGAGCAGTGCGGATATGGCTGTGTCCACTCACCCACGGGAGATGGGCAGGCAAGGCGCAGTGTGGTTCTGGCTGTATCCACTCACCCACGGGACGGACAGAGAGGATGGTGTGTGGATCTGGCTATGTCCACTATCCCACGGGAGATGGGCAGGCAGGGCGCAGTGCGGATTTGGCTGTGTCCACTCACCCACGGCAGACGGTCAGGAAGGTCGCAGTGCGTATGTGGCTGTGTCCACTCACCCACGGGAGACGGGCAGGCAGGGCGCAATGCTGATCTGGCTGTGTCCACTCAACCACGGCAGACGGGTAGGCAGGGCGCCGTGCGGATCTGGCTGTGTCCACTCACCCACGGGAGACGGGCAGAAAGGGTGCTGTGTGGATCTGGCTATGTCGACTGACCCACGGCAGACGGGCAGGCAGGGCGCAGTGCGGATCTGGCTGTGTCCACTCACACACGGCAGACGGTCAGGCAGGGCGCAGTGAGGATCTCTCTGTGTCCACTCACCCACGGGAGACGGGCAGGCAAGGCGCAGTGTGGATCTGGCTGTGTCCACTCACCCACGGGAGACGGGCAGAGAGGGTGCTGTGTGGATCTGGCTATGTCCACTGACCCACGGCAGACGGGCAGGGAGGGCGCAGTGCGGATCTCGCTGTGTCCACTCACCCACGGCAGACGGGCAGGCAAAAGGCAGTGCGGATCTGGCTGTTTCCACTCACCCACGGGAGACGGGCAGGCAAGGCGCAGTGTGGATCAGGCTGTGTCCTCTCACCCATGGGAGACGGGCAGAGAGGGTGCTGTGTGGATCTGACTATGTACACTGACCCACGGCAGACGGGCAGGCTAGGCGCAGTGCGGATCTGGCTGTGTCCACTCACCCACGGCAGACGGTCAGGAAGGGTGCAGTGCGGATCTGGCTGTGTCCACTCGCCCACGGCAGACGGGCAGGAAGGGCGCAGTGCGAAATTGGCTGTGTCCACACACCCACGGAAGACGGGTATGCAAAGCGCAGTGTGGATCTGGCTGTGTCCACTCACTCACGGGAGACGGGTAGAGAGGGTCCTGTGTGGATCTGGCTATGTCCAATGACCCACGGCAGTGTGGATCTGGCTGTGTCCACTCACCCACATGAGACGGGGAGGCAAGGCGCAGTGTGGATCTGGCTGTGTCCACCCACCATGGGAGACGGGCAGAGAGGGTGCTTTGTGGATCTGGATATGTCCACTGACCCACGGCAGACGGGCAGGCAGGGCGCAATGCGGATCTGGCTGTGTCCACTCACCCTCGGGAGACGGGCAGACAGGGCGCAGTGCGGATCTGGCTGTGTCCACTCACCCACCGGAGACGGGCAGGCAGGGCGCAATGCGGATCTGGCTGTGCCCCCTCACCCACGGCAGACGGTCAGGCAGGGCGCAGTGCGGATCTGGCTGTGTCCACTCACCCACGGGAGACGGGCAGGCAGTGCGCAGTGCGGATCTGGCTGTGTCCACTGACCCACGGGTGATGGGAGGAGAGGGTGCTGTGTGGATCTGGCTATGTACACTGACCCACGGCAGATGGCAAGGCAGGGCGCAGTGAGGATCTGGCTGTGTCAACTCACCCACGGGAGACGGGCAGAGAGGGTGCTGTGTGGATCTGGCTATGTACACTGACCCACGGCAGAGGTGCACGCAGGGCGCAGTGGTGATCTGGCTGTGTCCAATCACCCATGGCAGACGGGCAGGCAGGGCGCAGTAAGGATCTGGCTGTGTCTACCCCCCCACGGGAGAAAGGCAGGCAAGGCGCAGTTTGGATCTGACTGTGTCCACTCACCCACGGCAGACGGTCAGGCAGGGCGCAGTGCGGAACTGGCGGTGTCCACACAGCCACGGGAGACGGGCAGGCAGGGCCCAGTGCGGATCTGGCTGTGTCCACTCTCCCACAAGAGACGGGCAGGCAGGGCGCAGTGCGGATCTGGCTGTGTACATTCACCCACCGGAGACGGGCAGGCAAGGCGCAGTGTGGATCTGGCTGTGTCCACTCACCCACGGGAGACGGGCAGAGAGGATGCTGTGTGGATCTTGCTATGTCCACTGACCCATGGCAGACGGGCAGGCAGGGCGCAGTGCGGATCTGGCTGTGTCCACTCACCCACGGCAGACGGGCATGCAGGGCGCAGTGCGGAACTGGCTGTGTCCACTCACCAACATGAGACAGGCAGGCAAGGCGCAGTTTGGATCTGACTGTGTACACTCAACCACGGCCGTCGGTCAGGCAGGGCGCAGTGCGGAACTGGCGGTGTCCACTCACCCAAGGGGGACGGGCAGGCAGGGCGCAGTGCGGATCTGGCTGTGTACACTCTCCAACAAGAGACGGGCAGGCAGGGCGCAGTGCGGATCTGGCTGTGTTCACTCACCCATGGGAGACGGGCACGCAAGGCGCAGTGTGGATCTGGCGGTGTCCACTCACCCACGGGAGACGGGCAGAGAGGGTGCTGTGTGGATCTAGCTATGTCCACTGACCCACGGCAGACGGGGAGGCAGGGCGCAGTGCGGATCTGGCTGTGTCCACTCACCCACGACAGACGGGCAGGAAGGGCGCAGTGCAGATCTGGCTGTTTCCTCTCACCCACCGGAGATGGGCAGGCAAGGCGCAGTGTGGATCTGGCTGTGTCCACTCACCCAAGGAGACGGGCAGAGAGGGTGCTGTGTGGATCCGGCTATGTCCACTGACCCACGGCAGACGGGCAGGCAGGGCGCAGTGCGGATCTGGCGGTGTCCACTCACCCATGGCAGACGGGCATGCAGGGCGCAGTGCGGAACTGGCTGTGTCCACTCACCCACGGGAGACGGGCAGGCAAGGCGCAGTGTGGATCTGGCTGTGTCCAATCACCCACGGGAGACGGGCAGAGAGTGTGTTGTGTGGATCTGGCTATGTACACTGACCCACGGCAGACGGGCAGGCAGGGCACAGTGCGGATCTGCCTGTTTCCACTCACCCACGGCAGCTGGTCAGGGAGGGCGCAGTGCGGATCTGGCAGTGTCCACTCACGCACGAGAGACGGGCAGGCAGGGCGCAGTGCGTATCTGGCTGTGTCCACTCTCCCACGGGTGATGGGCAGGCAGGGCGCAGTGCAGATCTGGCTGTGTCCACTCACACACGGCAGACAGGCATGCAGGGCGCAGTGCGGATCTGGCTGTGTCCACTCACCCACGAGAGACAGGCAATCAGGGCACAGTGCGGATCTGGCTGTGTCCACTCACCCACGGCAGACGGGCCGGCAGGGCGCAGTGCGGATCTGGATATGTCCATTCACCCAAGGGAGACGTGCAGGCAGGGCGCAGTGCGGATCTGGCTGTGTCCAATCACCCACGGCAGACGGGATGGCAGGGCGCAGTGCGGATCTGGCTGTGTCCACTCACCCACCGGAGAGGGGCAGTCAAGGCGCAGTGTGGATCTGGCTGTGTCTACTCACTCACGGGAGACGGGCAGAGAGGGTGCTGTGTGGATCTGTTTATGTCCACTGACCCACGGCAGACGGGCAGGCAGGGCGCAGTGCGGATCTGGCTGTGTCCACTCACCTTCGGCAGACGGTCAGGCAGGGCGCAGTGCGGATTTGGCTGTGTCCACTCACCCACGGGAGACGGGCAGGCAGGGCGCAGTGCGGATCTGGCTGTGTCCACTCACCCACGGCAGACAAGCAGGCAGGGCGCAGTGCGGATCTGGCTGTGTCCACTCACCCACAGCAGACAGGCAGGCAGGGCGCAGTGAGGATCTGGCTGTGTCCATTCACCCACAGGAGACGGGCAGGCAAGGCACAGTGCGGATCTGGCTGTGTCCACTCACCCATGGGAGATGGGCAGGCAGGGCGCAGTGCGGATCTGGCTTTGTCCACTCACCCACGGGAGATGGGCAGGCAAGGCGCAGTGCGGATCAGGCTGTGTCCACTCACCCACAGGAGACGGGCAGGCAGGGCGCAGTGCGGATCTTGCTGTGTCCACTCACCCACGGGAGACGGGCAGGCAGGGCGCAGTGCGGATCTGGCTGTGTCCACTCACCCACGGGAGACGGGCGCAGGGCGCAGTGTGGATCTGGCTGTGTCCACTCACCCACGGCAGACGGGCAGGCAGGGCGCAATGCGGATCCGGCTTTGTCCACTCACACAAGGGGGACGGGCAGGCAGGGCGCAGTGCGGATCTGGCTGTGTCCACACACACACGGGAGACGGGCAGGCAGGGCGCAGTGCGGATCTGGCTGTGTCCACTCACCCACGGCAGACGGGCAGGCAGGGCGCAGTGCGGACCTGGCTGTGTCCACTCACCCACGGGAGGCGGTCAGGCATGGCGCAGTGTGGATCTGGCTGTGTCCACTCACCCACGGGAGACGGGCAGAGAGGGCGCTGTGTGGATCTGGCTATGTACACTGACCCACGGCAGACGGGCAGGCAGGGCGCAGTGCGGATCTGGCTGTGTCCACTCACCAATGGGAGACGGGCAGGCAGGGCGCAGTGCGGATCTGGCTGTGTCCACTCACCCACGGGAGACAGGCAGGCAGGGCGCAGTGCGGATATGGCTGTGTCCACTCACCCACGGCAGACGGGCAGGAAGGGCGTAGTGCGGATCTGGCTGTGTCCACTGACCCACGTGAGACGGGTAGGCAGGGCGCAGTGCGGATCTGGCTGTGTCCAATCACCCACGGGAGACGGGCAGGCAGGGCGCAGTGCGGATCTGGCTGTGTCCAGTCACCCACGGCAGACGGGCAGGCAGGGCGCAGTACGGATCTGGCTGTGTCCACTCACCCACGGGAGACGGGCAGGCAGGGCGCAGTGCGGATCTCGCTGTGTCCACTCACCCATGGGAGACGGGCAGGCAAGGCGCAGTGCAGATCTGGCTGTGTCCACTCACCCACGGGAGGCGGGCAGGCAAGGCGCTGTGTGGATCTGGCTGTGTCCACTCACCCACGGGAGACGGGCAGAGAGGGTGCTGTGTGGATCTGGCTATGTCCACTGACCCACGGCAGAGGGGCAGCCAGGCCGCAGTACGGATCCAGCTGTGTACACTCACCCACGGCAGACGGGCAGGCAGGGCGCAGTGCGGATCTGGCTGTGTCCACTCAACCACGGGAGACGGGCAGGCAAGGCCAGTGTGGATCTGGCTGTGTCCACTCACCCACGGGAGACGGACAGAGAGGGTGCTGTGTGGATCTTGCTATGTCCACTTACCCACGGCAGACAGGCAGGCAGGACGCAGGGCGGATCTGGCTGTGTCCACTAACCCACGGCAGACTGGCAGGCAGGGCGCAGTGCAGATCTGGCTGTGTACACTCACCCACGGGAGGCGGGCCGGCAAGGCGCAGTGTGGATCTGGCTGTGTCCACTCACCCACTGGAGATGGGCAGAAAGGGTGCTGTGTGGATCTGGCTATGTCCACTGACCCACGGCAGACGGGTAGGCAGGGCGCAGTGCGGATCTGGCTGTGTCCACTCACCCACGGAAGATGGTCATGCAGGGTGCCGTGCAGATCTGGCTGTGTCCACTCACTCACGGGAGACAGGCAGAAAGAACGCAGTGCGGATATGGCTGTGTCCACTCACGCATGGGAGACGCGCAGGCAGGGCGCAGTGCGGATCTGGCTGTGTCCACTCACACATGGGAGGCGGGCAGGCAGGGCACAGTGCGGATCTGGCTGTGTCCACTCTCTCACGGCCGAGGGGCAGGCAGGGCGCAGTGCGGATCTGGCTATGTCCACTCACCCACGGGAGACGGGCAGAGAGGGTGCTGTGTGGATCTGGCTATGTCCACTGACCCACGGCAGACGGGCAGGCAGGGCGCAGTGCGGTTCTGGCTGTGTCCACTCACCCACGGGAGATGGGCAGGCATGGCGCAATGTGGATCTGGCTGTGTCCACTCACCGACGGGAGTCGGGCAGGCAAGGCGCAATGTGGATCTGGCTGTGTCCACTCACCCACGGGAGACGGGCAGAGAGGGTGCTGTGTGGATCTGGCTATGTACACTGACCCACGGCAGACGGGCAGGCAGGGCGCAGTGCGGACCTGGCTGTGTCCACTCACCCACGGGAGACGGGCAGGCAGGGCGCAGTGCGGATCTCGCTGTGTCCACTCACCCATGGGAGACGGGCAGGCAAGGCGCAGTGCAGATCTGGCTGTGTCCACTCACCCACGGGAGGCGGGCAGGCAAGGCGCTGTGTGGATCTGGCTGTGTCCACTCACCCACGGGAGACGGGCAGAGAGGGTGCTGTGTGGATCTGGCTATGTCCACTGACCCACGGCAGAGGGGCAGCCAGGCCGCAGTACGGATCCATCTGTGTACACTCACCCACGGCAGACGGGCAGGCAGGGCGCAGTGCGGATCTGGCTGTGTCCACTCAACCACGGGAGACGGGCAGGCAAGGCCAGTGTGGATCTGGCTGTGTCCACTCACCCACGGGAGACGGACAGAGAGGGTGCTGTGTGGATCTTGCTATGTCCACTTACCCACGGCAGACAGGCAGGCAGGACGCAGTGCGGATCTGGCTGTGTCCACTAACCCACGGCAGACTGGCAGGCAGGGAGCAGTGCAGATCTGGCTGTGTCCACTCACTCACGGGAGACAGGCAGAAAGAACGCAGTGCGGATATGGCTGTGTCCACTCACGCATGGGAGACGCGCAGGCAGGGCGCAGTGCGGATCTGGCTGTGTCCACTCACACATGGGAGGCGGGCAGGCAGGGCACAGTGCGGATCTGGCTGTGTCCACTCTCTCACGGCAGAGGGGCAGGCAGGGCGCAGTGCGGATCTGGCTATGTCCACTCACCCACGGGAGACGGGCAGAGAGGGTGCTGTGTGGATCTGGCTATGTCCACTGACCCACGGCAGACGGGCAGGCAGGGCGCAGTGCGGATCTGGCTGTGTCCACGCACCCACAGCAGGCGGTCAGCCAGGGCGCAGTGCGGATCTGGCTGTGTCCACTCACACACGGCAGACGGTCAGGCAGGGCGCAGTGAGGATCTCTCTGTGTCCACTCACCCACGGGAGACGGGCAGGCAAGGCGCAGTGTGGATCTGGCTGTGTCCACTCACCCACGGGAGACGGGCAGAGAGGGTGCTGTGTGGATCTGGCTATGTCCACTGACCCACGGCAGACGGGCAGGGAGGGCGCAGTGCGGATCTCGCTGTGTCCACTCACCCACGGCAGACGGGCAGGCAAAAGGCAGTGCGGATCTGGCTGTTTCCACTCACCCACGGGAGACGGGCAGGCAAGGCGCAGTGTGGATCAGGCTGTGTCCTCTCACCCATGGGAGACGGGCAGAGAGGGTGCTGTGTGGATCTGACTATGTACACTGACCCACGGCAGACGGGCAGGCTAGGCGCAGTGCGGATCTGGCTGTGTCCACTCACCCACGGCAGACGGTCAGGAAGGGTGCAGTGCGGATCTGGCTGTGTCCACTCGCCCACGGCAGACGGGCAGGAAGGGCGCAGTGCGAAATTGGCTGTGTCCACACACCCACGGAAGACGGGTATGCAAAGCGCAGTGTGGATCTGGCTGTGTCCACTCACTCACGGGAGACGGGTAGAGAGGGTCCTGTGTGGATCTGGCTATGTCCAATGACCCACGGCAGTGTGGATCTGGCTGTGTCCACTCACCCACATGAGACGGGGAGGCAAGGCGCAGTGTGGATCTGGCTGTGTCCACCCACCATGGGAGACGGGCAGAGAGGGTGCTTTGTGGATCTGGATATGTCCACTGACCCACGGCAGACGGGCAGGCAGGGCGCAATGCGGATCTGGCTGTGTCCACTCACCCTCGGGAGACGGGCAGACAGGGCGCAGTGCGGATCTGGCTGTGTCCACTCACCCACCGGAGACGGGCAGGCAGGGCGCAATGCGGATCTGGCTGTGCCCCCTCACCCACGGCAGACGGTCAGGCAGGGCGCAGTGCGGATCTGGCTGTGTCCACTCACCCACGGGAGACGGGCAGGCAGTGCGCAGTGCGGATCTGGCTGTGTCCACTGACCCACGGGTGATGGGAGGAGAGGGTGCTGTGTGGATCTGGCTATGTACACTGACCCACGGCAGATGGCAAGGCAGGGCGCAGTGAGGATCTGGCTGTGTCAACTCACCCACGGGAGACGGGCAGAGAGGGTGCTGTGTGGATCTGGCTATGTACACTGACCCACGGCAGAGGTGCACGCAGGGCGCAGTGGTGATCTGGCTGTGTCCAATCACCCATGGCAGACGGGCAGGCAGGGCGCAGTAAGGATCTGGCTGTGTCTACCCCCCCACGGGAGAAAGGCAGGCAAGGCGCAGTTTGGATCTGACTGTGTCCACTCACCCACGGCAGACGGTCAGGCAGGGCGCAGTGCGGAACTGGCGGTGTCCACACAGCCACGGGAGACGGGCAGGCAGGGCCCAGTGCGGATCTGGCTGTGTCCACTCTCCCACAAGAGACGGGCAGGCAGGGCGCAGTGCGGATCTGGCTGTGTACATTCACCCACCGGAGACGGGCAGGCAAGGCGCAGTGTGGATCTGGCTGTGTCCACTCACCCACGGGAGACGGGCAGAGAGGATGCTGTGTGGATCTTGCTATGTCCACTGACCCATGGCAGACGGGCAGGCAGGGCGCAGTGCGGATCTGGCTGTGTCCACTCACCCACGGCAGACGGGCATGCAGGGCGCAGTGCGGAACTGGCTGTGTCCACTCACCAACATGAGACAGGCAGGCAAGGCGCAGTTTGGATCTGACTGTGTACACTCAACCACGGCCGTCGGTCAGGCAGGGCGCAGTGCGGAACTGGCGGTGTCCACTCACCCAAGGGGGACGGGCAGGCAGGGCGCAGTGCGGATCTGGCTGTGTACACTCTCCAACAAGAGACGGGCAGGCAGGGCGCAGTGCGGATCTGGCTGTGTTCACTCACCCATGGGAGACGGGCACGCAAGGCGCAGTGTGGATCTGGCGGTGTCCACTCACCCACGGGAGACGGGCAGAGAGGGTGCTGTGTGGATCTGGCTATGTCCACTGACCCACGGCAGACGGGGAGGCAGGGCGCAGTGCGGATCTGGCTGTGTCCACTCACCCACGACAGACGGGCAGGAAGGGCGCAGTGCAGATCTGGCTGTTTCCTCTCACCCACCGGAGATGGGCAGGCAAGGCGCAGTGTGGATCTGGCTGTGTCCACTCACCCAAGGAGACGGGCAGAGAGGGTGCTGTGTGGATCCGGCTATGTCCACTGACCCACGGCAGACGGGCAGGCAGGGCGCAGTGCGGATCTGGCGGTGTCCACTCACCCATGGCAGACGGGCATGCAGGGCGCAGTGCGGAACTGGCTGTGTCCACTCACCCACGGGAGACGGGCAGGCAAGGCGCAGTGTGGATCTGGCTGTGTCCAATCACCCACGGGAGACGGGCAGAGAGTGTGTTGTGTGGATCTGGCTATGTACACTGACCCACGGCAGACGGGCAGGCAGGGCACAGTGCGGATCTGCCTGTTTCCACTCACCCACGGCAGCTGGTCAGGGAGGGCGCAGTGCGGATCTGGCAGTGTCCACTCACGCACGAGAGACGGGCAGGCAGGGCGCAGTGCGTATCTGGCTGTGTCCACTCTCCCACGGGTGATGGGCAGGCAGGGCGCAGTGCAGATCTGGCTGTGTCCACTCACACACGGCAGACAGGCATGCAGGGCGCAGTGCGGATCTGGCTGTGTCCACTCACCCACGAGAGACAGGCAATCAGGGCACAGTGCGGATCTGGCTGTGTCCACTCACCCACGGCAGACGGGCCGGCAGGGCGCAGTGCGGATCTGGATATGTCCATTCACCCAAGGGAGACGTGCAGGCAGGGCGCAGTGCGGATCTGGCTGTGTCCAATCACCCACGGCAGACGGGATGGCAGGGCGCAGTGCGGATCTGGCTGTGTCCACTCACCCACCGGAGAGGGGCAGTCAAGGCGCAGTGTGGATCTGGCTGTGTCTACTCACTCACGGGAGACGGGCAGAGAGGGTGCTGTGTGGATCTGTTTATGTCCACTGACCCACGGCAGACGGGCAGGCAGGGCGCAGTGCGGATCTGGCTGTGTCCACTCACCTTCGGCAGACGGTCAGGCAGGGCGCAGTGCGGATTTGGCTGTGTCCACTCACCCACGGGAGACGGGCAGGCAGGGCGCAGTGCGGATCTGGCTGTGTCCACTCACCCACGGCAGACAAGCAGGCAGGGCGCAGTGCGGATCTGGCTGTGTCCACTCACCCACAGCAGACAGGCAGGCAGGGCGCAGTGAGGATCTGGCTGTGTCCATTCACCCACAGGAGACGGGCAGGCAAGGCACAGTGCGGATCTGGCTGTGTCCACTCACCCATGGGAGATGGGCAGGCAGGGCGCAGTGCGGATCTGGCTTTGTCCACTCACCCACGGGAGATGGGCAGGCAAGGCGCAGTGCGGATCAGGCTGTGTCCACTCACCCACAGGAGACGGGCAGGCAGGGCGCAGTGCGGATCTTGCTGTGTCCACTCACCCACGGGAGACGGGCAGGCAGGGCGCAGTGCGGATCTGGCTGTGTCCACTCACCCACGGGAGACGGGCGCAGGGCGCAGTGTGGATCTGGCTGTGTCCACTCACCCACGGCAGACGGGCAGGCAGGGCGCAATGCGGATCCGGCTTTGTCCACTCACACAAGGGGGACGGGCAGGCAGGGCGCAGTGCGGATCTGGCTGTGTCCACACACACACGGGAGACGGGCAGGCAGGGCGCAGTGCGGATCTGGCTGTGTCCACTCACCCACGGCAGACGGGCAGGCAGGGCGCAGTGCGGACCTGGCTGTGTCCACTCACCCACGGGAGGCGGTCAGGCATGGCGCAGTGTGGATCTGGCTGTGTCCACTCACCCACGGGAGACGGGCAGAGAGGGCGCTGTGTGGATCTGGCTATGTACACTGACCCACGGCAGACGGGCAGGCAGGGCGCAGTGCGGATCTGGCTGTGTCCACTCACCAATGGGAGACGGGCAGGCAGGGCGCAGTGCGGATCTGGCTGTGTCCACTCACCCACGGGAGACAGGCAGGCAGGGCGCAGTGCGGATATGGCTGTGTCCACTCACCCACGGCAGACGGGCAGGAAGGGCGTAGTGCGGATCTGGCTGTGTCCACTGACCCACGTGAGACGGGTAGGCAGGGCGCAGTGCGGATCTGGCTGTGTCCAATCACCCACGGGAGACGGGCAGGCAGGGCGCAGTGCGGATCTGGCTGTGTCCAGTCACCCACGGCAGACGGGCAGGCAGGGCGCAGTACGGATCTGGCTGTGTCCACTCACCCACGGGAGACGGGCAGGCAGGGCGCAGTGCGGATCTCGCTGTGTCCACTCACCCATGGGAGACGGGCAGGCAAGGCGCAGTGCAGATCTGGCTGTGTCCACTCACCCACGGGAGGCGGGCAGGCAAGGCGCTGTGTGGATCTGGCTGTGTCCACTCACCCACGGGAGACGGGCAGAGAGGGTGCTGTGTGGATCTGGCTATGTCCACTGACCCACGGCAGAGGGGCAGCCAGGCCGCAGTACGGATCCAGCTGTGTACACTCACCCACGGCAGACGGGCAGGCAGGGCGCAGTGCGGATCTGGCTGTGTCCACTCAACCACGGGAGACGGGCAGGCAAGGCCAGTGTGGATCTGGCTGTGTCCACTCACCCACGGGAGACGGACAGAGAGGGTGCTGTGTGGATCTTGCTATGTCCACTTACCCACGGCAGACAGGCAGGCAGGACGCAGGGCGGATCTGGCTGTGTCCACTAACCCACGGCAGACTGGCAGGCAGGGCGCAGTGCAGATCTGGCTGTGTACACTCACCCACGGGAGGCGGGCCGGCAAGGCGCAGTGTGGATCTGGCTGTGTCCACTCACCCACTGGAGATGGGCAGAAAGGGTGCTGTGTGGATCTGGCTATGTCCACTGACCCACGGCAGACGGGTAGGCAGGGCGCAGTGCGGATCTGGCTGTGTCCACTCACCCACGGAAGATGGTCATGCAGGGTGCCGTGCAGATCTGGCTGTGTCCACTCACTCACGGGAGACAGGCAGAAAGAACGCAGTGCGGATATGGCTGTGTCCACTCACGCATGGGAGACGCGCAGGCAGGGCGCAGTGCGGATCTGGCTGTGTCCACTCACACATGGGAGGCGGGCAGGCAGGGCACAGTGCGGATCTGGCTGTGTCCACTCTCTCACGGCCGAGGGGCAGGCAGGGCGCAGTGCGGATCTGGCTATGTCCACTCACCCACGGGAGACGGGCAGAGAGGGTGCTGTGTGGATCTGGCTATGTCCACTGACCCACGGCAGACGGGCAGGCAGGGCGCAGTGCGGTTCTGGCTGTGTCCACTCACCCACGGGAGATGGGCAGGCATGGCGCAATGTGGATCTGGCTGTGTCCACTCACCGACGGGAGTCGGGCAGGCAAGGCGCAATGTGGATCTGGCTGTGTCCACTCACCCACGGGAGACGGGCAGAGAGGGTGCTGTGTGGATCTGGCTATGTACACTGACCCACGGCAGACGGGCAGGCAGGGCGCAGTGCGGACCTGGCTGTGTCCACTCACCCACGGGAGACGGGCAGGCAGGGCGCAGTGCGGATCTCGCTGTGTCCACTCACCCATGGGAGACGGGCAGGCAAGGCGCAGTGCAGATCTGGCTGTGTCCACTCACCCACGGGAGGCGGGCAGGCAAGGCGCTGTGTGGATCTGGCTGTGTCCACTCACCCACGGGAGACGGGCAGAAAGGGTGATGTGTGGATCTGGCTATGTCCACTGACCCACGGCAGAGGGGCAGCCAGGCCGCAGTACGGATCCAGCTGTGTACACTCACCCACGGCAGACGGGCAGGCAGGGCGCAGTGCGGATCTGGCTGTGTCCACTCAACCACGGGAGACGGGCAGGCAAGGCCAGTGTGGATCTGGCTGTGTCCACTCACCCACGGGAGACGGACAGAGAGGGTGCTGTGTGGATCTTGCTATGTCCACTTACCCACGGCAGACAGGCAGGCAGGACGCAGTGCGGATCTGGCTGTGTCCACTAACCCACGGCAGACTGGCAGGCAGGGAGCAGTGCAGATCTGGCTGTGTACACTCACCCACGGGAGGCGGGCCGGCAAGGCGCAGTGTGGATCTGGCTGTGTCCACTCACCCACGGGAGATGGGCAGAAAGGGTGCTGTGTGGATCTGGCTATGTCCACTGACCCACGGCAGACGGGTAGGCAGGGCGCAGTGCGGATCTGGCTGCGTCCACTCACCCACGGAAGATGGTCAGGCAGGGTGCCGTGCAGATCTGGCTGTGTCCACTCACTCACGGGAGACAGGCAGAAAGAACGCAGTGCGGATATGGCTGTGTCCACTCACCCATGGGAGACGCGCAGGCAGGGCGCAGTGCGGATCTGGCTGTGTCCACTCACACACGGGAGACGGGCAGGCAGGGCACAGTGCGGATCTGGCTGTGTCCACTCACTCACGGCAGAGGGGCAGGCAGGGCGCAGTGCAGATCTGGCTGTGTCCACTCACCCACGGGAGACGGGCAGAGAGGGTGCTGTGTGGATCTGGCTATGTCCACTGACCCACGGCAGACGGGCAGGCAGGGCGCAGTGCGGATCTGGCTGTGTCCACTCACCCACAGGAGATGGGCAGGCATGGCGCAATGTGGATCTGGCTGTGTCCACTCACCGACGGGAGACGGGCAGGCAAGGCGCAATGTGGATCTGGCTGTGTCCACTCACCCACGGGAGACGGGCAGAGAGGGTGCTGTGTGGATCTGGCTTTGTACACTGACCAACGGCAGACGGGCATGCAGGGCGCAGTGCGGACCTGGCTGTGTCCACTCACCCACGGGAGACGGTAAGGCAAGGCACAGTGTGGATCTGGCTGTGTCCACTCACCCACGGGAGACGGGCAGAGACGGTGCTGTGCGGATCTGGCTGTGTCCACTCACCCACGACAGACGGGCAGGCAGGGCGCAGTGCGGATCTGGCTGTGTCCACTCACCCACAAGAGATGGGCAGGCAATGCGCAGTGTGGATCTGGCCGTGTCCACTCACCCACTGGAGACGGGTAGAGAGGGAGCTGTGTGGATCTGGCTATGTCCACTGACCCACGGCAGACGGGCAGGCAGGGCGCACTTCGGATCTGGCTGTGTCCAGTCACCCACGGCAGACGGGCAGGCAGGGCGCAGTGCAGATCTTGCTGTGTCGACTCACCCACGAGAGATGGGCAGGCAAGGCGCAGTGTGGATCTGGCTGTGTTTACTCACCCACGAGAGACGGGCAGGGAGGGTGCTGTGTGGATCTGGCTATGTACACTGACCAACGGCAGACGGGCATGCAGGGCGCAGTGCGGATCTGGCTGTGTCCACTCACCCACGGCAGACGGTCAGGAAGGGCGCAGTGCGGATCTGGCTGTGTCCACTACACCACGGGAGACGGGCAGGCAGGGTGCAGTGCGGATCTGGCTGTGTCCACTCAGCCACGGCACACGGGCAGGCAGGGCGCAGTGCGGATCAGGCTGTGTCCACTCACCCACGGGAGACGGGCAGGCAGGGCGCAGTGAAGATCTGGCTGTGTCCACTCACCCACATGAGACGGGCAGGCAGGGCGCAGTTCGGATCTGGCTGTGTCCACTCACCCACGGGAGACGGGTAGGCAAAGCGTAGTGTGGATCTGGCTGTGTTAACTACCCATGGCAGACGGGCAGGCAGGGCGCAGTGCGGATCTGGCTGTGTCCACTCACCCATGGGAGACGGGTAGGCAAGGCGCAGTGTGGAGCTGGCTGTGTCCACTCACCCACGGGAGACGGGCAGAGAGGGTGCTGTATGGATATGGCTATGTCCATTTACCCACATCAGACGGGCAAGCAGGGTGCAGTGTGGATCTGGCTGTGTCCCCTCACCCACAGCAGACGGTCAGGCAGGGCGCAGTGCGGATCTGGCTGTGTCCACTCACCCACGGGAGACGTGTAGGCAAGGCGCAGTGTGGATGTGGCTTTGTCCACTCACCCACGACAGACGGGCAGGCAGGGCGCAGTGCGGATCTGGCTGTGTCCACTCACCCACAAGAGATGGGCAGGCAATGCGCAGTGTGGATCTGGCCGTGTCCACTCACCCACGGGAGATGGGCAGGTATGGCGCAATGTGGATCTGGCTGTGTCCACTCACCGACGGGAGACGGGCAGGCAAGGCGCAATGTGGATCTGGCTGTGTCCACTCACCCACGGGAGACGGGCAGAGAGGGTGCTGTGTGGATCTGGCTATGTACACTGACACACGGCAGACGGGCAGGCAGGGCGCAGTGAGGATCTGGCTGTGTCCACTAACCCACGGGAGACGGGCAGGCAGTGCGCAGTGCGGATCTTTCTGTGTCCACTCACCCATGGGAGATGGGCAGGCAAGGCGCAGTGTGGATCTGGCTGTGTCAACTCACCCACGGGAGATGGGCAGAGAGGGTGCCGTGTGGATCTGGCTATGTCCACTGACCCACGGCAGACGGGGAAGCAGGGCGCAGTGCGGATCTGGCTGTGTCCACTCACCCATGGCAGACGGTCAGGCAGGGCGCAGTGCGGATCTGGCTGTGTCCACTCACCCATGGCAGACGGGCAGGCAGTGCGCAGTGCGGATCTGGCTGTGTCCACTCACCCATGGGAGACGGGCAGGCAAGGCGCAGTGTGGATCTGGCTGTGTCCACACTCCCACGGGGGACGGGCAGAGAGGGTTCTGTGTGGATCTGGCTATGTCCACTGACCCACGGCAGCCGGGCAGGCAAGGCGCAGTGCGGATCTGGCTGTGTCCAATCACCCACGGCAGATGGCCAGGCAGGGCGCAGTGCGGATATGGCTGTGTCCACTCACCCACGGGAGACGTGTAGGCAAGGCGCAGTGTGGATGTGGCTTTGTCCACTCACCCACGACAGACGGGCAGGCAGGGCGCAGTGCGGATCTGGCTGTGTCAACTCACCCAAGGGAGACGGGCAGGCAAGGCGCAGTGTGGATCTGGCTGTGTCCACTCACCCACGGGAGACGGGCAGAGAGGGTGCTGTGTGGTCTGGCTATGTCCACTCACCGACGGCAGAAGGGCGGCAGGGCGCGGTGCGGATCTGGCTGTGTCCCCTCACCGACGGCAGACGGTCAGGCAGGGCGCAGTGCGGATCTGGCTGTGTCCACTCACCCACGGGAGACGGGCAGGCAGGGCGCAGTGCGGATCTGGCTGTGTCCACTCACCCACGGGAGACGGGCAGGCAAGGTGCACTGTGGATCTTGCTGTGACCACACACCCACGGGAGACGGGCAGAGAGAGTGCTGTGTGGATCTAGCTATGTCCACTGACCCACGGCAGACGGGCAGGCAGGGCGCAGTGCGGATCTGGCTGTGTTAACTCACCCACGGCAGACGGGCAGGCAGGGCGCAGTGCGGATCTGGCTGTGTCCACTCACCCACGGGAGACGGGTAGGCAAAGCGTAGTGTGGATCTGGCTGTGTTAAATACCCATGGCAGACGGGCAGGCAGGGCGCAGTGCGGATCTGGCTGTGTCCACTCACCCACGGGAGACGGGTAGGCAAGGCGCAGTGTGGATCTGGCTGTGTCCACTCACCCACGGGAGACGGGCAGAGAGGGTCCTGTATGGATCTGGCTATGTCCATTGACCCACATCAGACGGGCAGGCAGGGTGCAGTGTGGATCTGGCTGTGTCCCCTCACCCACAGCAGACGGTCAGGCAGGGCGCAGTGCGGATCTGGCTGTGTCTACTCACCCACGGGAGACGTGTAGGCAAGGCGCAGTGTGGATGTGGCTTTGTCCACTCACCCACGACAGACGGGCAGGCAGGGCGCAGTGCGGATCTGGCTGTGTCCACTCACCCACAAGAGATGGGCAGGCAATGCGCAGTGTGGATCTGGCCGTGTCCACTCACCCACTGGAGACGGGTAGAGAGGGAGCTGTGTGGATCTGGCTATGTCCACTGACCCACGGCAGACGGGCAGGCAGGGCGCACTTCGGATCTGGCTGTGTCCAGTCACCCACGGCAGACGGGCAGGCAGGGCGCAGTGCAGATCTTGCTGTGTCGACTCACCCACGAGAGATGGGCAGGCAAGGCGCAGTGTGGATCTGGCTGTGTTTACTCACCCACGAGAGACGGGCAGGGAGGGTGCTGTGTGGATCTGGCTATGTACACTGACCAACGGCAGACGGGCATGCAGGGCGCAGTGCGGATCTGGCTGTGTCCACTCACCCACGGCAGACGGTCAGGAAGGGCGCAGTGCGGATCTGGCTGTGTCCACTACACCACGGGAGACGGGCAGGCAGGGTGCAGTGCGGATCTGGCTGTGTCCACTCAGCCACGGCACACGGGCAGGCAGGGCGCAGTGCGGATCAGGCTGTGTCCACTCACCCACGGGAGACGGGCAGGCAGGGCGCAGTGAAGATCTGGCTGTGTCCACTCACCCACATGAGACGGGCAGGCAGGGCGCAGTTCGGATCTGGCTGTGTCCACTCACCCATGGGAGACGGGCAGGCAAGGTGCAGTGTGGATCTGGCTTGTCCAATCACCCACGGGAGACTTGCATAGAGGGTGCTGTGTGGATCTGGCTATGTCCTTTGACCCATGGCAGACGGGCAGGCAGGGCGCAGTGTGGATCTGGCTGTGTCCACTCACCCACGGCAGACGGGCATGCAGAGAGCAGTGCGGATCTGGCTGTGTCCACTCACCCATGGGAGACGGGCAGGCAAGGCGCAGTGTGGATCTGGCTGTGTCCACTCACCCACGGGATTCGGGCCTAGAGGGTGCTGTGTGGATCTGGCTATGTACACTTACCCACGGCAGACGGGCAGGCAGGGCGCAGTGCGGAACTCGCTGTGTCCACTCAACCACGGGAGACGGGCAGGCAAGGCCAGTGTGGATCTGGCTGTGTCCACTCACCCACCGGAGACGGACAGAGAGGGTGCTGTGTGGATCTTGCTATGTCCACTTACCCACGGCAGACAGGCAGGCAGGTCGCAGTGCGGATCTGGCTGTGTCCACTAACCCACGGCAGACTGGCAGGCAGGGCGCAGTGCAGATCTGGCTGTGTACACTCACCCACGGGAGGCGGGCCGGCAAGGCGCAGTGTGGATCTGGCTGTGTCCACTCACCCACGGGAGATGGGCAGAAAGGGTGCTTTGTGGATCTGGCTATGTCCACTGACCCACGGCAGACGGGTAGGCAGGGCGCAGTGCGGATCTGGCTGTGTCCACTCACCCACGGAAGATGGTCAGGCAGGGTGCCGTGCAGATCTGGCTGTGTCCACTCACTCACGGGAGACAGGCAGAAAGAACGCAGTGCGGATATGGCTGTGTCCACTCACCCATGGGAGACGCGCCGGCAGGGCGCAGTGCGGATCTGGCTGTGTCCACTCACACAAGGGAGACGGGCAGGCAGGGCACAGTGCGGATCTGGCTGTGTCCACTCACTCACGGCAGAGGGGCAGGCAGGGCGCAGTGCGGATCTGGCTGTGTCCACTCACCCACGGGAGACGGGCAGAGAGGGTGCTGTGTGGATCTGGCTATGTCCACTGACCCACGGCAGACGGGCAGGCAGGGCGCAGTGCGGATCTGGCTGTGTCCACTCACCCACGGGAGATGGGCAGGCATGGCGCAATGTGGATCTGGCTGTGTCCACTCACCGACGGGAGACGGGCAGGCAAGGCGCAATGTGGATCTGGCTGTGTCCACTCACCCACGGGAGACGGGCAGAGAAGGTGCTGTGTGGATCTGGCTATGTACACTGACCCACGGCAGACGGGCAGGCAGGGCGCAGTGCGGACCTGGCTGTGTCCACTCACCCACGGGAGACGGTAAGGCAAGGCACAGTGTGGATCTGGCTATGTCCACTCATCCACGGGAGACGGGCAGAGACGGTGCTGTGCGGATCTGGCTGTGTCCACTCACCCACGGGAGACGGGCAGGCAGGGCGCAGTGCGGATCTGGCTGTGTCCACTCACCCACGGGAGGCGGTGAGGCAAGGCGCAGTGTGGATCTGGCTGTGTCCACTCACCCACGGGAGACGGGCAGACAGGGTGCTGTGTGGATCTGGCTATGTCCACTGACCCACGGCAGACAGGCAGGCAGGGCGCAGTGCGGATCTGGCTGTGTCCACTCACCCACGGCAGACTGGCAGGCAGGGCACAGTGCGGATCTGGCTTTGTCCACTCACCCACGGGAGACGGGCAGGCAGGGCGCAGTGCGGATCAGGCTCTCTCCACTCACTCACGGGAGACGGGCAGGCAGGGCGCAGTGCGGATCTGGCTGTGTCCACTCACCCACGGGAGACGGGCAGGCAGGGCGCAGTGCGGATCTGGCTGTGTCCACTCACCCACGGGAGACGGGCAGAGATGGTGCTCTGTTGATCTGGGTATGTCCACTGACCCACGGGAGATGGGCAGGCAGAGCGCAGTGCGGATCTGGCTGTGTCCACTCACCCACGGCAGACGGGCAGGCAGAGGGCAGTGCGGATCTGGCTGTGTCCTCTCACCCACGGTAGATTGGCAGAGAGGGTGCCGTGTGGATCTGGCTATATCCACTGTCCCACGGCAGACGGGCAGGCAGTGCGCAGTGCGGATCTGGCTGTGTCCACTCACCCACAGCAGACGGGCAGGCAGAGGGCAGTGCGGATCTGGCTGTGTCCACTCACCCACGGCAGACGGGCAGGCAGAGGGCAGTGCGGATCTGGCTGTGTCCACTCACCCACGGGAGATTGGCAGAGAGGGTGCCGTGTGGATCTGGCTATGTCCACTGACCCACGGCAGAAGGGGAAGCAGGGCGCAGTGCGGATCTGGCTGTGTCCACTCACCCACGGCAGACGGTCAGTCAGGGCGCAGTGCGGATCTGGCTGTGTCCACTCACCCACGGCAGACGGTCAGTCAGGGCGCAGTGCGGATCTGGCTGTGTCCACTCACCCATGATAGACGGGCAGGCAGTGCGCAGTGCGGATCTGGCTGTCTCCATTCACCCATGGGAGACGGGCAGGCAAGGCGCAGTGTGGATCTGGCTGTGTCCAAACTCCCACGGGAGACGGGCAGAGAGGGTGCTGTGTGGATCTGGCTATGTCCACTGACCCACGGCAGAAGGGCAGGCAAGGCGCTGTGCAGATCTGGCTGTGTCCAATCACCCACGGCAGACGGCCAGGCAGGGCGCAGTGCGGATATGGCTGTGTCCAGTAACCCACGGGAGACAGGCAGGTAAGGCGCACTGTGGATCAGGCTGTGTCCACTCACCCACGGCAGACGGGCAGGCAGGGAGCAGTGCGGATCTGGCTGTGTTAACTCACCCACGGCAGACGGGCAGGAAGGGCGCAGTGCGGATCTGGCTGTGTCCACTCACCCACGGGAGACGGGTAGGCAAAGCGTAGTGTGGATCTGGCTGTGTTAACTACCCATGGCAGACGGGCAGGCAGGGCGCAGTGCGGATCTGGCTGTGTCCACTCACCCATGGGAGACGGGTAGGCAAGGCGCAGTGTGGATCTGGCTGTGTCCACTCACCCACGGGAGACGGGCAGAGAGGGTGCTGTATGGATATGGCTATGTCCATTTACCCACATCAGACGGGCAAGCAGGGCGCAGTGTGGATCTGGCTGTGTCCCCTCACCCACAGCAGACGGTCAGACAGGGCGCAGTGCGGATCTGGCTGTGTCCACTCACCCACGGGAGACGTGTAGGCAAGGCGCAGTGTGGATGTGGCTTTGTCCACTCACCCACAACAGACAGGCAGGCAGGGCGCAGTGCGGATCTGGCTGTGTCCACTCACCCACGGGAGACGGGCAGGCAGGGCGCAGTGCTATTTTGGCTGTGTCCACTCACCCACGGGAGACGGGCAGGCAGGGCGCAGCGCCTATCTGGCTGTGTCCACTCGCCCACGGGAGACGGGCAGGCAGGGCGCAGTTTGGATCTGGCTGTGTCCACTCACCCACGGCAGGCGGTCAGGCAGGGCGCAGTGCGGATCTGGCTCTGTCCACTCATTCACGGCAGACGGTCACGCAGGGCACAGTGCGGATCTGGCTGTGTCCACGCACCCACAGCAGGCGGTCAGCCAGGGCGCAGTGCGAATCTGGCTGTGTCCACTCACCCACGGCAGACGGACAGGCAGGGCGCAGTACGGATCTGGCTGTGTCCACTCACCCACGGCAGGCGGTCAGGCAGGGCGCAGTGCGGATCTGGCTGTGTCCACTCACCCACGGCTGACGGTCAGGCAGGGCGCAGTGCGGATCTGGCTGTGTCCACGCACCCACGGCAGGCGGTCAGGCAGGGCGCAGTGTGGATCCGGCTGTGTCCACGCACCCACAGCAGGCGATCAGCCAGGTCGCAGTGCGGATCTGGCTGTGTCCACTCACCCACGGCAGGTGGTCAGGCAGGGCGTAGTTCGGATCTGGCTGTGTCCACTCACCCACGGCAGGCGGGCAGGCAGGGCGCAGTGTGGATCTGGCTGTGTCCACTCACCCACGGCAGACGGTCATGCAGGGCGCAGTGCGGATCTGGCTGTGTCCACTCACCCACGGCAGACAGGTAGGCAGGGCGCAGTGCGGATCTGGCTGTGTTCACTCGCCCACGGGAGACGGGCAGGCAGGGCGCAGTGCGGATCTGGCTGTGTCTACTCACCCACGGCAGGCGGTCAGGCAGGGCGCAGTGCGGATCTGGCTGTGTCCACTCATTCACGGCAGACGGTCAGGCAGGGCACAGTGCGGATCTGGCTGTGTCCACTCACCCACGGCAGGCGGTCAGGCAGGGCGCAGTGCGGATCTGGTTGTGTCCATGCACCCACAGCAGGCGGTCATCCAGGGCGCAGTGCGGATCTGGCTGTGTCCACTCACCCAGGGCAGGTGGTCAGGCAGGGCGTAGTGCGGATCTGGCTGTGTCCACTAACCCACGGCAGGCGGGCAGGCAGGGCGCAGTGTGGATCTGGCTGTGTCCACTCACCCACGGCAGGCGGTCAAGCAGGGCGTAGTGCGGATCTGGCTGTGTCCAGGCACCCACGGCAGACGGGCAGGCAGGGCGCAGTGCGGATCCGGCTGTGTCCACTCACCCACGGGATATGGGTAGAGACGGTGCTGTGTGGATCTGGCTATGTCCACTGACCCACGGCAGACGGGCAGGCAGGGCGCAGTACGGATCTAGCTGTGTCCACTCACCCACGGCAGGCGGTCAGGCAGGGCGTAGTGCGGATCTGGCTGTGTCCACTCACCCACGGTAGACGGGCAGGCAGGGCGCAGTGCGGATCTGGCTGTGTCCACTCACCCACGGCAGGCGGTCAGGCAGGGCGCAGTGTGGATCTGGCTGTGTCCACTCACCCATGGCAGGCGGTCAGGCAGGGCGTAGTGCGGATCTGGCTGTGTCCACTCACCCACGGGAGATGGGCAGAGACGGTGCTGTGTGGATCTGGCTATGTCCACTGACCCACGGCAGACGGGCAGGCAGGGCGCAGTACGGATCTGGCTGTGTCCACTCACCCACGGCAGGCGGTCAGGCAGGGTGCAGTGCGGATCTGGCTGTGTCCACTCTCCCACGGGAGACGGGCAGGCAGGGCACAGTGCGGATCTGGCTGTGTCCACTCACCCATGGGATACGGGCAGGCAGGGCGCAGTGCGGATCTGGCTGTGTCCACACACCCACGGGAGACGGGCAGGCAGGGCGCAGTGCGATTTTGGCTGTGTCCACTCACCCACGGGAGACGGGCAGGCAGGGCGCAGCGCCTATCTGGCTGTGTCCACTCGCCCACGGGAGACGGGCAGGCAGGGCGCAGTTTGGATCTGGCTGTGTCCACTCACCCACGGCAGGCGGTCAGGCAGGGCGCAGTGCGGATCTGGCTGTGTCCACTCATTCACGGCAGACGGTCAGACAGGACACAGTGCGGATCTGGCTGTGTCCACTCACCCACGGCAGGCGGTCAGGCAGGGCGCAGTGCGGATCTGGCTGTGTCCACGCACCCACAGCAGGCGGTCAGCAAGGGCGCAGTGCGGATCTGGCTGTGTCCACTCACCCACGGCAGACGGTCAGGCAGGGCGCAGTACGGATCTGGCTGTGTCCACTCACCCACGGCAGACGGGCAGGCAGGGCTCAGTGCGGATCTGGCTGTGTCCACTCGCCCACGGGAGACGGGCAGGCAGGGCGCAGTGCGGATCTGGCTGTGTCCACTCACCCACGGGAGACGGGCAGGCAGGGCGCAGTGCGGATATGGCTGTGTCCACTCACCCACGGAGACGGGCATAGACGGTGCTGTGTGGATCTGGCTATGTCCACTGACCCACGGCAGACGGGCGGGCAGGGCGCAGTACGGATCTGGCTGTGTCCACTCACCCACGGCAGGCGGTCAGGGAGGGCGCAGTGTGGATATTGCTGTGTCCACTCACCCATGGCAGACGGTCAGGCAGGGGGCAGTGCGGATCTGGCTGTGTCCACTCACCCACGGCAGGCGGTCAGGCACGGCCAGTGCGGATATGGCTGTGTCCACTGACCCACGGCAGATGGGCAGGCAGGGCGCAGTACGGAGCTGGCTGAGTCCACTCACCCATGGCAGGCGGTCAGGCAGGGTGCAGTGTTGATCTGGCTGTGTCCATTCACCCACGGGAGACGGGCAGGCAGGGCGCAGTGCTGATCTGTCTGTGTCCACTCACCCACGGGAGACTGGCAGGCAGGGCGCAGTGCGGTTCTGGCTGTGTCCACTCACCCACGGGAGATGGGCAGAGACGGTGCTGTGTGGATCTGGCTATGTCCACTGACCCACGGCAGGCGGTCAGGCAGGGCGTAGTGCGGATCTGGCTGTGTCCACTCACCCACGGCAGACGGGAAGGCAGGGCGCAGTACGGATCTGGCTGTGTCCACTCGCCCACGGGAGACGGGCAGGCAGGGCGCAGTGCGGATCTGGCTGTGTCTACTCACCCACGGCAGGCGGTCAGGGAGGGCGCAGTGCGGATCTGGCTGTGTCCACTCACCCACGGCTGACGGTCAGGCAGGGCGCAGTGCGGATCTGGCTGTGTCCACTCACCCACGGCAGGCGGTCAGGCAGGGCGCAGTGTGGATCCGGCTGTGTCCACGCACCCACAGCAGGCGATCAGCCAGGGCGCAGTGCGGATCTGGCTGTGTCCACTCACCCTCGGCAGGTGGTCAGGCAGGGCGTAGTGCGGATCTGGCTGTGTCCACTCACCCAAGGCAGGCGGGCAGGCAGGGCGCAGTGTGGATCTGGCTGTGTCCACTCACCCACGGCAGACGGTCAGGCAGGGCGCAGTGCGGATCTGGCTGTGTCCACTCACCCACGGCAGAAGGGCAGGCAGGGCGCAGTGCGGATCTGGCTGTGTCCACTCGCCCACGGGAGACGGGCATGCAGGGCGCAGTGCGGATCTGGCTGTGTCCACTCACCCACGAGAGACGGGCAGGCAGGGCGCAGTGCGGATTTGGCTGTGTCCACTCGCCCACGGGAGATGGGCAGGCAGGGCGCAGTGCGGATCTGGCCGTGTCCACTCGCCCACGGGAGATGGGCAGAGACGGTGCTGTGTGGATCTGGCTATGTCCACTGACCCACGGCACACGGGAAGGCAGGGCGCAGTACGGATCTGACTGTGTCCACTCACCCACGGCAGGCGGTCAGGCAGGGTGCAGTACGGATCTGGGTGTGTCCACTCACCCACGGCAGGCGGTCAGGCAGGGCGCAGTGCGGATCCGGCTGTGTCTACTCACCCACGGGAGATGGGCAGAGACGGTGCTGTGTGGATCTGGCTATGTCCAATGACCCACGGCAGACGGGAAGGCAGGGCGCAGTACGGATCTGGCTTGTCCACTCACCCATGGCAGGCGGTCAGGCAGGGCGCAGTACGGATCTGGCTGTGTCCACTTACCCATGGCAGGCGGTCAGGCAGGGTGCAGTGCGGATTTGGCTGTGTCCACTCACCCACGGGAGACGGGCAGGCAGGGCACAGTGCGGATCTGGCTGTGTCCACTCACCAACGGGAGACGGGCATGCAGGGCGCAGTGCGGATCTGGCTGTGTCCACTCACCCACGGGAGACGGGCAGGCAGGGCGCAGTGCGATTTTGGCTGTGTCCACTCACCCACGGGAGACGGGCAGGCAGGGCGCAGTGCCTATCTGGCTGTGTCCACTCGCCCATGGGAGACGGGTAGGCAGGGCGCAGTGTGGATCTGGCTGTGTCCACTCACCCACGGGAGACGGGCAGGCAGGGCGCAGTGCGGATCTGGCTGTGTCCACTCACCCACGGGAGACGGGCAGGTAGGGCGCAGTGCGGTTCCGGCTGTGTCCACTCACCCACGGGAGATGGGCAGAGACGGTGCTGTGTGGATCTGGCTATGTCCACTGACCCACGGCAGGCGGTCAGGCAGGGCGTAGTGGGGATCTGGCTGTGTCCACTCACCCACGGCAGACGGGAAGGCAGGGCGCAGTGTGGTTCTGGCAGTGTCCACTCACCCACGGCTAACGATCAGGCAGGGCGCAGTTAGGATCTGGCTGTGTCCACTCACCCACGGCAGGCGGTCAGGCATGGCGCAGTGTGGATCCGGCTGTGTCCACGCACCCACAGCAGGCGGTCAGCCAGGGCGCAGTGCGGATCTGGCTGTGTCCACTCACCCACGGGAGACGGGCAGGGACGGTGCTGTGTGGATCTGGCTATGTCCACTGACCCACGGCAGACGGGCAGGCAGGGCCCAGTACGGAGCTGGCTGAGTCCACTCACCCACGGCAGGCGGTCAGGCAGGGTGCAGTGTGGATCTGGCTGTGTCCACTCACCTACGGGAGACGGGCAGGCAGGGCGCAGTGCGGATCTGGCTGTGTCCACTCACCCACGGGAGACGGGCAGGCAGGGCGCAGTGCGGATCTGGCTGTGTCCACTCGCCTTCGGGAGACGGGCAGGCAGGGCGCAGTACGGATCTGGCTGTGTCCACTCGCCAACAGGAGACGGACAGGCATGGCGCAGTGCGGATCTGGCTGTGTCCACTCACCCTCGGGAGATGGGCAGAGACGGTGCTGTGTGGATCTGGCTATGTCCACTGACCCACGGCAGACGGGAAGGCAGGGCGCAGTACGGATCTGGCTGTGTCCACTCACCCACGGCAGGCGGTCAGGCAGGGCGTAGTGCGGATCTGGCTGTATCCACTCACCCACGGAAGACGGGCAGGCAGAGCGCAGTGCGGATCTGGCTGTGTCCACTCACCCACGGGAGACGGGCAGGCAGGGCGCAGTGCGGATCTGGCTGTGTCCACTCGCCCACGGCAGACGGTCATGCAGGGCGCAGTTCGGATCTGGCTGTGTCCACTCGCCCACGGGAGACGGGCAGGCAGGGCGCAGTGCGGACCTGGCTGTGTCCACTCACCCACGGCAGACGGGCAGGCAGGGCGCAGTGCGGATCTGGCTGTGTCCACTCACCCACGGGAGACGGGCAGGCAGGGCGCAGTGCGGATCCGGCATGTCCACTCACCCACGGGAGATGGGCAGAGACGGTGCTGTGTGGATCTGGCTATGTCCACTGACCCACGGCAGACGGGCAGGCAGGGCGCAGTACGGATCTGGCTGTGTCCACTCACCCACGGCAGACGGGAAGGCAGAGCGCAGTGCGGATCTGGCTGTGTCCACTCACCCACGGCAGACGGTCAGGCAGGGCGCAGTGCGGATCTGGCTGTGTCCACTCACCCACGGCAGACGGGCAGGCAGGGCGCAGTGCGGATCTGGCTGTGTCGACTCGCCCACGGGAGACGGGCAGGCACGGCGCAGTGCGGATCTGGCTGTGTCCACTCACACATGGCAGGCTGTCAGGCAGGGCGCAGTGCGGATATGGCTGTGTCCACTCACCCACGGCAGACGGTCAGGCAGGGCGCCGTGCGGATCTGGCTGTGTCCACTCACCCACGGCAGGCGGTCAGGCAGGGCGCAGTGCGGATCTGGCTGTGTCCACGCACCCACAGCAGGCGGTCAGCAGGGCACAGTGCGGATCTGGCTGTGTCCACTCACCCACGGCAGGCGGTCAGGCAGGGCCAGTGCGGATATGGCTGTGTCCACTCACCCACGGCAGACGGTCAGGCAGGGCGCAGTGCGGATCTGGCTGTGTACACACACACACGGGAGACGGGCAGGCAGGGCGCAGTGCGGATCTGGCTGTGTCCACTCACCCACGGGAGACGTGCAGGCAAGGCGCAGTGCGGATCTTGTGTGTGCACTCACCCACGGCAGACGGGCAGAGACGGTGCTGTGTGGATCTGGCTATGTCCACTGACCCACGGCAGACGGGCGGGTAGGGCGCAGTACGGATCTGGCTGTGTCCACTCACCCACGGCAGGCGGTCAGGCAGGGTGCAGTGCGGATCTGGCTGTGTCCACTCACCCACGGGAGACGGGCAGGCAGGGCGCAGTGCGGATCTGGCTGTGTCCACTCACCCACGGGAGATGGGCAGGCAGGGCGCAGTGCGGATCTGGCTGTGTCCACTCACCTACGGGAGACGGGCAGAGACGGTGCTGTGTGGATCTGGCTATGTCCACTGACCCACGGCAGACGGGCGGGCAGGGTGCAGTACGGATCTTGCTGTGTATACTCACCAACGGCAGGCGGTCAGGGAGGGCGCAGTGCGGATATTGCTGTGTCCACTCACCCAAGGCAGACGGTCAGGCAGGGGGAAGTGCGGATCTGGCTGTGTCCACTCACCCACGGGAGACGGGCAGAGACGGTGCTATGTGGATCTGGCTATGTCCACTGACCCACGGCAGGCGGTCAGGCAGGGCGCAGTGCGGATATGGCTGTGTCCACTCACCCACGGCAGACTGTCAGGCAGGGGGCAGTGCGGATCTGGCTGTGTCCTCTCACCCACGGGAGACGGGCAGGCAGGGCGCAGTGCGGATCTGGCTGTGTCCACTCACCCACGGGAGACGGGCAGGCAGGGCGCAGTGCGGATCTGGCCGTGTCCACTCACCCACGGGAGACCGGCAGGCAGGGCGCAGTGCGGATCTGGCTGTGTCCACTCACCCACGGGAGACGGGCAGGCAGGGCGCAGTGCGGATCTGGCTGTGTCCACTCGCCCACGGGAGACGGGCAGGCATGGCGAAGTGTGGATCCGGCTGTGTCCACTCACCCACGGGAGATGGGCAGAGACGGTGCTGTGTGGATCTGGCTATGTCCACTGACCCACGGCAGACGGGCGGGCAGGGCGCAGTACGGATCTGGCTGTGTCCACTCACCCACGGCAGGCGGTCAGGCAGGGTGCAGTGCGGATCTGGCTGTGTCCACTCACCCACGGGAGACGGGCAAGCAGGGCGCAGTGCGGATCTGGCTGTCTCCACTCACCCACGGCAGGAGGTCAGGAAGGGCGCAGTACGGATCTGGCTGTGTCCACTCACCCACGGCATACGGGCAGGCAGGGCGCAGTACGGATTCGGCTGTGTCCACTCACCCACGGGAGACGGGCAAGCAGGGCGCAGTGCGGATCTGGCTGTGTCCACTCACCCACGGGAGATGGGCAGGCAGGGCGCAGTGCAGATCTGGCTGTGTCCACTCACCCACGGGAGACGGGCAGGCAGGGCGCAGTGCGGATATGGCTGTGTCCACTCACCCACGGGAGACGGGCACGCAGGGCGCAGTGCGTATCTGGCTGTGTCCACTCGCTCAGGGGAGACGGGCAGGCAGGGCGCAGTGCGGATCTGGCCGTGTCCACTCACCCACGGCAGGCGGTCAGGCAGGGCGCAGTGCGAATCTGGCTGTGTCCACGCACTCACAGCAGGCGGTCAGCCAGGGCGCAGTGCGGATCTGGCTGTGTCCACTCACCCACGGCAGGCGGTCAGGCAGGGCCAGTGCGGATATGGCTGTGTCCACTCATCCTCGGCAGACGGTCAGGCAGGGCGCAGTGCGGATCTGGCTTTGTCCACACACCCACGGGAGACGGGCAGGCAAGGCGCAGTGCGGATCTTGTGTGTGCACTCACCCACGGGAGACGGGCAGAGACGGTGCTGTGTGGATCTGGCTATATCCACTGACCCACGGCAGACGGGCGGGCAGGGCGCAGTAAGGATCTGGCTGTGTCCACTCACCCACGGCAGGCGGTCAGGCAGGGCGCAGTGCGGATCTGGCTGTGTCCACGCACCCACGGCAGGCGGTCAGCCAGGGCGCAGTGCGGATCTGGCTGTGTCCACTGACCCACGGCAGACAGGCAGGCAGGATGCAGTGCGGATCTGGCTGTGTCCACTCACCCACGGGAGACGGGCAGTCAGGGTGCAGTGCGGATTTGGCTGTGTCCACTCACGCACGTCAGGCGGTCAGGCAGGGCGCAGTGCGGATCTGGCTGTGTCCACTCACCCACGGCAGACGGTCAGGCAGGGCGCAGTGCAGATCTGGCTGTGTCCACTCACCCACGGCAGGCGGTCAGACAGGGCGCAGTGCGGATCTGGCTGTGTCCACGCACCCACGGCAGGCGGTCAGCCAGGGCGCAGTGCGGATCTGGCTGTGTCCACTGACCCACGGCAGACGGTCAGGCAGGGCGCAGTGCGGATCTGGCTGTGTCCACTCACCCACGGGAGACGGGCAGGCAGGGCGCAGTGCGGATCTGGCTGTGTCCACTCACCCATGGGAGATGGGTAGGCAGGGCGCAGTGCGGATCTGGCTGTGTCCACTCACCCACGGCAGACGGTCAGGCAGGGCGTAGTGCCGATCTGGCTGTGTCCACTCACCCACTGCAGACGGGCAGGCAGGGCGCAGTGCGGATCTGGCTGTGTCCACTCACCCACGGAAGACGGGCAGGCAGGGCGCTGTGCGGATCCGGCATGTCCACTCACCCACGGGAGATGGGCAGAGACGGTGCTGTGTGGATCTGGCTATGTCCACTGACCCACGGCAGACGGGCAGGCAGGGCGCAGTACGGATCTGGCTGTGTCCACTCACCCACGGCAGACGGGCAGGCAGAGCGCAGTGCGGATCTGGCTGTGTCCACTCACCCACGGCAGACGGTCAGGCAGGGCGCAGTGCGGATCTGGCTGTGTCCACTCACCCACGGCAGATGGGCAGGCAGGGCGGAGTGCAGATCTGGCTGTGTCCACTCGCCCAGGGGAGACGGGCAGGCACGGCGCAGTGCGGATCTGGCTGTGTCCACTCACACACGGCAGGCTGTCAGGCAGGGCGCAGTGCGGATATGGCTGTGTCCACTCACCCACGGCAGACGGTCAGGCAGGGTGCCGTGCGGATCTGGCTGTGTCCACTCCCCCACGGCAGGCGGTCAGGCAGGGCGCAGTGCGGATCTGGCTGTGTCCACGAACCCACAGCAGGCGGTCAGGCAGGGCGTAGTGCGGATCTGGCTGTGTCCACTCACCCACGGCAGGCGGTCAGGCAGGGCCAGTGCGGATATGGCTGTGTCCACTCACCCACGGCAGACGGTCAGGCAGGGCGCAGTGCGGATCTGGCTGTGTCCACACACCCAAGGGAGACGGGCAGGCAGGGCGCAGTGCGGATCTGGCTGTGTCCACTCACCCACGGGAGACGGGCAGGCAAGGCGCAGTGCGGATCTTGTGTGTACACTCACCCACGGCAGACGGGCAGAGACGGTGCTGTGTGGATCTGGCTATGTCCACTGACCCACGGCAGACGGGCGGGTAGGGCGCAGTACGGATCTGGCTGTGTCCACTCACCCACGGCAGGCGGTCAGGCAGGGTGCAGTGCGGATCTGGCTGTGTCCACTCACCCAAGGGAGACGGGCAGGCAGGGCGCAGTGCGGATCTGGCTGTGTCCACTCGCCCACGGGAGACGGGCAGGCAGGGCGCAGTGCGGATCTGGCTGTGTCCACTCACCCACCGGAGACGGGCAGAGACGGTGCTGTGTGGATCTGGCCATGTCCACTGACCCACGGCAGACGGGCGGGCAGGCCGCTGTACGGACCTCGCTGTGTATACTCACCCACGGCAGGCGGTCAGGGAGGGCGCAGTGCGGATATTGCTGTGTCCACTCACCCACGGCAGACGGGCAGGCAGAGCGCTGTGCGGATCTGGCTGTGTCCACTCACCCACGGCAGACGGTCAGGCAGGGCGCAGTGCGGATCTGGCTGTGTCCACTCACCCACGGCAGATGGGCAGGCAGGGCGGAGTGCGGATCTGGCTGTGTCCACTCGCCCACGGGAGACGGGCAGGCACGGCGCAGTGCGGATCTGGCTGTGTCCACTCACACACGGCAGGCTGTCAGGCAGGGCGCAGTGCGGATATGGCTGTGTCCACTCACCCACGGCAGACGGTCAGGCAGGGCGCCGTGCGGATCTAGCTGTGTCCACTCCCCCACGGCAGGCGGTCAGGCAGGGCGCAGTGCGGATCTGTCTGTGTCCACGAACCCACAGCAGGCGGTCAGGCAGGGCGTAGTGCGGATCTGGCTGTGTCCATTCACCCACGGCAGGCGGTCAGGCAGGGCCAGTGCGGATATGGCTGTGTCCACTCACCCACGGCAGACGGTCAGGCAGGGCGCAGTGCGGATCTGGCTGTGTCCACACACCCAAGGGAGACGGGCAGGCAGGGCGCAGTGCGGATCTGGCAGTGTCCACTCACCCACGGGAGACGGGCAGGCAAGGCGCAGTGCGGATCTTGTGTGTGCACTCACCCACGGCAGACGGGCAGAGACGGTGCTGTGTGGATCTGGCTATGTCCACTGACCCACGGCAGACGGGCGGGTAGGGCGCAGTACGGATCTGGCTGTGTCCACTCACCCACAGCAGGCGGTCAGGCAGGGTGCAGTGCGGATCTGGCTGTGTCCACTCACCCAAGGGAGACGGGCAGGCAGGGCGCAGTGCGGATCTGGCTGTGTCCACTCGCCCACGGGAGACGGGCAGGCAGGGCGCAGTGCGGATCTGGCTGTGTCCACTCACCCACCGGAGACGGGCAGAGACGGTGCTGTGTGGATCTGGCCATGTCCACTGACCCACGGCAGACGGGCGGGCAGGCCGCTGTACGGACCTGGCTGTGTATACTCACCCACGGCAGGCGGTCAGGGAGGGCGCAGTGCGGATATTGCTGTGTCCACTCACCCACGGCAGACGGTCATTCAGGGGGCAGTGCGGATCTGGCTGTGTCCACTCACCCACGGGAGACGGGCAGAGACGATGCTGTGTGGATCTGGTATGTCCACTGACCCATGGCAGGCGGTCAGGCAGGGCGCAGTGTGGATATCGCTGTGTCCACTCACACACGGCAGACTGTCAGGCAGGGGGCAGTGCGGATCTGGCTGTGTCCTCTCACCCACGGGAGACGGGCAGGCAGGGCGCAGTGCGGATCTGGCTGTGTCCACTCACCCACGGCAGACGGTCAGGCAGGGCGCCGTCCGGATCTGGCTGTGTCCACTCACCCACGGCAGGCGGTCAGGCAGGGCGCAGTGCGGATCTGGCTGTGTCCACGCACCCACAGCAGGCGGTCAGCCAGGGCACGGTGCGGATCTGGCTGTGTCCACTCACCCACGGCAGGCGGTCAGGCAGGGCGCAGTGCGGATCTGGCTGTGTCCACACACCCACGGGAGACGGGCAGGCAGGGCGCAGTGCGGATCTGGCTGTGTCCACTGACCCACGGCAGACGGGCAGGCAGGGCGCAGTGCGGATCTGGCTGTGTCCACTCACCCACGGGAGACGGGCAGGCAGGGCGCAGTGCGGATCTGGCTGTGTCCACTCACCCACGGGAGATGGGCAGGCAGGGCGCAGTGCGGATCTGGCTGTGTCCACTCACCCACGGCAGACGGTCAGGCAGGGCGTAGTGCCGATCTGGCTGTGTCCACTCACCCACGGCAGACGGGCAGGCAGGGTACAGTGCGGATCTGGCTGTGTCCACTCACCCACGGGAGACGGGCAGGCAGGGCGCAGTGCGGATCCGGCATGTCCACTCACCCACGGGAGATGGGCAGTGACGGTGCTGTGTGGATCTGGCTATGTCCACTGACCCACGGCAGACGGGCAGGCAGGGCGCAGTACGGATCTGGCTGTGTCCACTGACCCACGGCAGACGGGCAGGCAGAGCGCAGTGCGGATCTGGCTGTGTCCACTCACCCACGGCAGACGTTCAAGCAGGGCGCAGTGCGGATCTGGCTGTGTCCACTCACCCACGGCAGACGGGCAGGCAGGGCGCAGTGCGGATCTGGCTGTGTCCACTCACCCACGGGAGACTGGCAGGCAAGGCGCAGTGCGGATCTGGCTGTGTCCACTCACCCACGGCAGACGGTCAGGCAGGGCGCAGTGCGGATCTGGCTCTGTCCACTCATTCACGGCAGACGGTCACGCAGGGCACAGTGCGGATCTGGCTGTGTCCACGCACCCACAGCAGGCGGTCAGCCAGGGCGCAGTGCGAATCTGGCTGTGTCCACTCACCCACGGCAGACGGTCAGGCAGGGCGCAGTACGGATCTGGCTGTGTCCACTCACCCACGGCAGGCGGTCAGGCAGGGCGCAGTGCGGATCTGGCTGTGTCCACTCACCCACAGCTGACGGTCAGGCAGGGCGCAGTGCGGATCTGGCTGTGTCCACGCACCCACGGCAGGCGGTCAGGCAGGGCGCAGTGTGGATCCGGCTGTGTCCACGCACCCACAGCAGGCGATCAGCCAGGTCGCAGTGCGGATCTGGCTGTGTCCACTCACCCACGGCAGGTGGTCAGGCAGGGCGTAGTTCGGATCTGGCTGTGTCCACTCACCCACGGCAGGCGGGCAGGCAGGGCGCAGTGTGGATCTGGCTGTGTCCACTCACCCACGGCAGACGGTCATGCAGGGCGCAGTGCGGATCTGGCTGTGTCCACTCACCCACGGCAGACAGGTAGGCAGGGCGCAGTGCGGATCTGGCTGTGTTCACTCGCCCACGGGAGACGGGCAGGCAGGGCGCAGTGCGGATCTGGCTGTGTCTACTCACCCACGGCAGGCGGTCAGGCAGGGCGCAGTGCGGATCTGGCTGTGTCCACTCATTCACGGCAGACGGTCAGGCAGGGCACAGTGCGGATCTGGCTGTGTCCACTCACCCACGGCAGGCGGTCAGGCAGGGCGCAGTGCGGATCTGGTTGTGTCCATGCACCCACAGCAGGCGGTCATCCAGGGCGCAGTGCGGATCTGGCTGTGTCCACTCACCCAGGGCAGGTGGTCAGGCAGGGCGTAGTGCGGATCTGGCTGTGTCCACTAACCCACGGCAGGCGGGCAGGCAGGGCGCAGTGTGGATCTGGCTGTGTCCACTCACCCACGGCAGGCGGTCAAGCAGGGCGTAGTGCGGATCTGGCTGTGTCCAGGCACCCACGGCAGACGGGCAGGCAGGGCGCAGTGCGGATCCGGCTGTGTCCACTCACCCACGGGATATGGGTAGAGACGGTGCTGTGTGGATCTGGCTATGTCCACTGACCCACGGCAGACGGGCAGGCAGGGCGCAGTACGGATCTAGCTGTGTCCACTCACCCACGGCAGGCGGTCAGGCAGGGCGTAGTGCGGATCTGGCTGTGTCCACTCACCCACGGTAGACGGGCAGGCAGGGCGCAGTGCGGATCTGGCTGTGTCCACTCACCCACGGCAGGCGGTCAGGC
The DNA here is from genome assembly GCF_040939455.1 of Microcebus murinus. Taxonomy (NCBI): domain Eukaryota; kingdom Metazoa; phylum Chordata; class Mammalia; order Primates; family Cheirogaleidae; genus Microcebus; species Microcebus murinus. The sequence goes on along the minus strand of NC_134125.1, from coordinate 28,773,253 downwards.
AGGGCGCAGTGTGGATCTGGCTGTGTCCACTCACCCATGGCAGGCGGTCAGGCAGGGCGTAGTGCGGATCTGGCTGTGTCCACTCACCCACGGGAGATGGGCAGAGACGGTGCTGTGTGGATCTGGCTATGTCCACTGACCCACGGCAGACGGGCAGGCAGGGCGCAGTACGGATCTGGCTGTGTCCACTCACCCACGGCAGGCGGTCAGGCAGGGTGCAGTGCGGATCTGGCTGTGTCCACTCTCCCACGGGAGACGGGCAGGCAGGGCACAGTGCGGATCTGGCTGTGTCCACTCACCCATGGGATACGGGCAGGCAGGGCGCAGTGCGGATCTGGCTGTGTCCACACACCCACGGGAGACGGGCAGGCAGGGCGCAGTGCGATTTTGGCTGTGTCCACTCACCCACGGGAGACGGGCAGGCAGGGCGCAGCTCCTATCTGGCTGTGTCCACTCGCCCACGGGAGACGGGCAGGCAGGGCGCAGTTTGGATCTGGCTGTGTCCACTCACCCACGGCAGGCGGTCAGGCAGGGCGCAGTGCGGATCTGGCTGTGTCCACTCATTCACGGCAGACGGTCAGACAGGACACAGTGCGGATCTGGCTGTGTCCACTCACCCACGGCAGGCGGTCAGGCAGGGCGCAGTGCGGATCTGGCTGTGTCCACGCACCCACAGCAGGCGGTCAGCAAGGGCGCAGTGCGGATCTGGCTGTGTCCACTCACCCACGGCAGACGGTCAGGCAGGGCGCAGTACGGATCTGGCTGTGTCCACTCACCCACGGCAGACGGGCAGGCAGGGCTCAGTGCGGATCTGGCTGTGTCCACTCGCCCACGGGAGACGGGCAGGCAGGGCGCAGTGCGGATCTGGCTGTGTCCACTCACCCACGGGAGACGGGCAGGCAGGGCGCAGTGCGGATATGGCTGTGTCCACTCACCCACGGAGACGGGCATAGACGGTGCTGTGTGGATCTGGCTATGTCCACTGACCCACGGCAGACGGGCGGGCAGGGCGCAGTACGGATCTGGCTGTGTCCACTCACCCACGGCAGGCGGTCAGGGAGGGCGCAGTGTGGATATTGCTGTGTCCACTCACCCATGGCAGACGGTCAGGCAGGGGGCAGTGCGGATCTGGCTGTGTCCACTCACCCACGGCAGGCGGTCAGGCACGGCCAGTGCGGATATGGCTGTGTCCACTGACCCACGGCAGATGGGCAGGCAGGGCGCAGTACGGAGCTGGCTGAGTCCACTCACCCATGGCAGGCGGTCAGGCAGGGTGCAGTGTTGATCTGGCTGTGTCCATTCACCCACGGGAGACGGGCATGCAGGGCGCAGTGCTGATCTGTCTGTGTCCACTCACCCACGGGAGACTGGCAGGCAGGGCGCAGTGCGGTTCTGGCTGTGTCCACTCACCCACGGGAGATGGGCAGAGACGGTGCTGTGTGGATCTGGCTATGTCCACTGACCCACGGCAGGCGGTCAGGCAGGGCGTAGTGCGGATCTGGCTGTGTCCACTCACCCACGGCAGACGGGAAGGCAGGGCGCAGTACGGATCTGGCTGTGTCCACTCGCCCACGGGAGACGGGCAGGCAGGGCGCAGTGCGGATCTGGCTGTGTCTACTCACCCACGGCAGGCGGTCAGGGAGGGCGCAGTGCGGATCTGGCTGTGTCCACTCACCCACGGCTGACGGTCAGGCAGGGCGCAGTGCGGATCTGGCTGTGTCCACTCACCCACGGCAGGCGGTCAGGCAGGGCGCAGTGTGGATCCGGCTGTGTCCACGCACCCACAGCAGGCGATCAGCCAGGGCGCAGTGCGGATCTGGCTGTGTCCACTCACCCTCGGCAGGTGGTCAGGCAGGGCGTAGTGCGGATCTGGCTGTGTCCACTCACCCAAGGCAGGCGGGCAGGCAGGGCGCAGTGTGGATCTGGCTGTGTCCACTCACCCACGGCAGACGGTCAGGCAGGGCGCAGTGCGGATCTGGCTGTGTCCACTCACCCACGGCAGAAGGGCAGGCAGGGCGCAGTGCGGATCTGGCTGTGTCCACTCGCCCACGGGAGACGGGCATGCAGGGCGCAGTGCGGATCTGGCTGTGTCCACTCACCCACGAGAGACGGGCAGGCAGGGCGCAGTGCGGATTTGGCTGTGTCCACTCGCCCACGGGAGATGGGCAGGCAGGGCGCAGTGCGGATCTGGCCGTGTCCACTCGCCCACGGGAGATGGGCAGAGACGGTGCTGTGTGGATCTGGCTATGTCCACTGACCCACGGCACACGGGAAGGCAGGGCGCAGTACGGATCTGACTGTGTCCACTCACCCACGGCAGGCGGTCAGGCAGGGTGCAGTACGGATCTGGGTGTGTCCACTCACCCACGGCAGGCGGTCAGGCAGGGCGCAGTGCGGATCCGGCTGTGTCTACTCACCCACGGGAGATGGGCAGAGACGGTGCTGTGTGGATCTGGCTATGTCCAATGACCCACGGCAGACGGGAAGGCAGGGCGCAGTACGGATCTGGCTTGTCCACTCACCCATGGCAGGCGGTCAGGCAGGGCGCAGTACGGATCTGGCTGTGTCCACTTACCCATGGCAGGCGGTCAGGCAGGGTGCAGTGCGGATCTGGCTGTGTCCACTCGCCAACGGGAGACGGGCAGGCATGGCGCAGTGCGGATCTGGCTGTGTCCACTCACCCTCGGGAGATGGGCAGAGACGGTGCTGTGTGGATCTGGCTATGTCCACTGACCCACGGCAGACGGGAAGGCAGGGCGCAGTACGGATCTGGCTGTGTCCACTCACCCACGGCAGGCGGTCAGGCAGGGCGTAGTGCGGATCTGGCTGTATCCACTCACCCACGGAAGACGGGCAGGCAGAGCGCAGTGCGGATCTGGCTGTGTCCACTCACCCACGGCAGACGGTCAGGCAGGGCGCAGTGCGATCTGCCTGTGTCCACTCACCCACGGCAGACGGGCAGGCAGGGCGCAGTGCGGATCTGGCTGTGTCCACTCGCCCACGGGAGACGGGCAGGCACGGCGCAGTGCGGATCTGGCTGTGTCCACTCGCCCACGGGAGACGGGCAGGCAGGGCGCAGTGCGGATCTGGCTGTGTCCACTCACCCACGGGAGACGGGCAGGCAGGGCGCAGTGCGGATCTGGCTGTGTCCACTCACCCACGGGAGACGGGCAGGCAGGGCGCAGTGCGGATCTGGCTGTGTCCACTCGCCCACGGCAGACGGTCATGCAGGGCGCAGTTCGGATCTGGCTGTGTCCACTCGCCCACGGGAGACGGGCAGGCAGGGCGCAGTGCGGACCTGGCTGTGTCCACTCACCCACGGCAGACGGGCAGGCAGGGCGCAGTGCGGATCTGGCTGTGTCCACTCACCCACGGGAGACGGGCAGGCAGGGCGCAGTGCGGATCCGGCATGTCCACTCACCCACGGGAGATGGGCAGAGACGGTGCTGTGTGGATCTGGCTATGTCCACTGACCCACGGCAGACGGGCAGGCAGGGCGCAGTACGGATCTGGCTGTGTCCACTCACCCACGGCAGACGGGCAGGCAGAGCGCAGTGCGGATCTGGCTGTGTCCACTCACCCACGGCAGACGGTCAGGCAGGGCGCAGTGCGGATCTGGCTGTGTCCACTCACCCACGGCAGACGGGCAGGCAGGGCGCAGTGCGGATCTGGCTGTGTCGACTCGCCCACGGGAGACGGGCAGGCACGGCGCAGTGCGGATCTGGCTGTGTCCACTCACACATGGCAGGCTGTCAGGCAGGGCGCAGTGCGGATATGGCTGTGTCCACTCACCCACGGCAGACGGTCAGGCAGGGCGCCGTGCGGATCTGGCTGTGTCCACTCACCCACGGCAGGCGGTCAGGCAGGGCGCAGTGCGGATCTGGCTGTGTCCACGCACCCACAGCAGGCGGTCAGCAGGGCACAGTGCGGATCTGGCTGTGTCCACTCACCCACGGCAGGCGGTCAGGCAGGGCCAGTGCGGATATGGCTGTGTCCACTCACCCACGGCAGACGGTCAGGCAGGGCGCAGTGCGGATCTGGCTGTGTACACACACACACGGGAGACGGGCAGGCAGGGCGCAGTGCGGATCTGGCTGTGTCCACTCACCCACGGGAGACGTGCAGGCAAGGCGCAGTGCGGATCTTGTGTGTGCACTCACCCACGGCAGACGGGCAGAGACGGTGCTGTGTGGATCTGGCTATGTCCACTGACCCACGGCAGACGGGCGGGTAGGGCGCAGTACGGATCTGGCTGTGTCCACTCACCCACGGCAGGCGGTCAGGCAGGGTGCAGTGCGGATCTGGCTGTGTCCACTCACCCACGGGAGACGGGCAGGCAGGGCGCAGTGCGGATCTGGCTGTGTCCACTCACCCACGGGAGATGGGCAGGCAGGGCGCAGTGCGGATCTGGCTGTGTCCACTCACCTACGGGAGACGGGCAGAGACGGTGCTGTGTGGATCTGGCTATGTCCACTGACCCACGGCAGACGGGCGGGCAGGGTGCAGTACGGATCTTGCTGTGTATACTCACCAACGGCAGGCGGTCAGGGAGGGCGCAGTGCGGATATTGCTGTGTCCACTCACCCAAGGCAGACGGTCAGGCAGGGGGAAGTGCGGATCTGGCTGTGTCCACTCACCCACGGGAGACGGGCAGAGACGGTGCTATGTGGATCTGGCTATGTCCACTGACCCACGGCAGGCGGTCAGGCAGGGCGCAGTGCGGATATGGCTGTGTCCACTCACCCACGGCAGACTGTCAGGCAGGGGGCAGTGCGGATCTGGCTGTGTCCTCTCACCCACGGGAGACGGGCAGGCAGGGCGCAGTGCGGATCTGGCTGTGTCCACTCACCCACGGGAGACGGGCAGGCAGGGCGCAGTGCGGATCTGGCCGTGTCCACTCACCCACGGGAGACCGGCAGGCAGGGCGCAGTGCGGATCTGGCTGTGTCCACTCACCCACGGGAGACGGGCAGGCAGGGCGCAGTGCGGATCTGGCTGTGTCCACTCGCCCACGGGAGACGGGCAGGCATGGCGAAGTGTGGATCCGGCTGTGTCCACTCACCCACGGGAGATGGGCAGAGACGGTGCTGTGTGGATCTGGCTATGTCCACTGACCCACGGCAGACGGGCGGGCAGGGCGCAGTACGGATCTGGCTGTGTCCACTCACCCACGGCAGGCGGTCAGGCAGGGTGCAGTGCGGATCTGGCTGTGTCCACTCACCCACGGGAGACGGGCAAGCAGGGCGCAGTGCGGATCTGGCTGTCTCCACTCACCCACGGCAGGAGGTCAGGAAGGGCGCAGTACGGATCTGGCTGTGTCCACTCACCCACGGCATACGGGCAGGCAGGGCGCAGTACGGATTCGGCTGTGTCCACTCACCCACGGGAGACGGGCAAGCAGGGCGCAGTGCGGATCTGGCTGTGTCCACTCACCCACGGGAGATGGGCAGGCAGGGCGCAGTGCAGATCTGGCTGTGTCCACTCACCCACGGGAGACGGGCAGGCAGGGCGCAGTGCGGATATGGCTGTGTCCACTCACCCACGGGAGACGGGCACGCAGGGCGCAGTGCGTATCTGGCTGTGTCCACTCGCTCAGGGGAGACGGGCAGGCAGGGCGCAGTGCGGATCTGGCCGTGTCCACTCACCCACGGCAGGCGGTCAGGCAGGGCGCAGTGCGAATCTGGCTGTGTCCACGCACCCACAGGAGGCGGTCAGCCAGGGCGCAGTGCGGATCTGGCTGTGTCCACTCACCCACGGCAGGCGGTCAGGCAGGGCCAGTGCGGATATGGCTGTGTCCACTCATCCTCGGCAGACGGTCAGGCAGGGCGCAGTGCGGATCTGGCTTTGTCCACACACCCACGGGAGACGGGCAGGCAAGGCGCAGTGCGGATCTTGTGTGTGCACTCACCCACGGGAGACGGGCAGAGACGGTGCTGTGTGGATCTGGCTATATCCACTGACCCACGGCAGACGGGCGGGCAGGGCGCAGTAAGGATCTGGCTGTGTCCACTCACCCACGGCAGGCGGTCAGGCAGGGCGCAGTGCGGATCTGGCTGTGTCCACGCACCCACGGCAGGCGGTCAGCCAGGGCGCAGTGCGGATCTGGCTGTGTCCACTGACCCACGGCAGACAGGCAGGCAGGATGCAGTGCGGATCTGGCTGTGTCCACTCACCCACGGGAGACGGGCAGTCAGGGTGCAGTGCGGATTTGGCTGTGTCCACTCACGCACGTCAGGCGGTCAGGCAGGGCGCAGTGCGGATCTGGCTGTGTCCACTCACCCACGGCAGACGGTCAGGCAGGGCGCAGTGCAGATCTGGCTGTGTCCACTCACCCACGGCAGGCGGTCAGACAGGGCGCAGTGCGGATCTGGCTGTGTCCACGCACCCACGGCAGGCGGTCAGCCAGGGCGCAGTGCGGATCTGGCTGTGTCCACTGACCCACGGCAGACGGTCAGGCAGGGCGCAGTGCGGATCTGGCTGTGTCCACTCACCCACGGGAGACGGGCAGGCAGGGCGCAGTGCGGATCTGGCTGTGTCCACTCACCCATGGGAGATGGGTAGGCAGGGCGCAGTGCGGATCTGGCTGTGTCCACTCACCCACGGCAGACGGTCAGGCAGGGCGTAGTGCCGATCTGGCTGTGTCCACTCACCCACTGCAGACGGGCAGGCAGGGCGCAGTGCGGATCTGGCTGTGTCCACTCACCCACGGGAGACGGGCAGGCAGGGCGCTGTGCGGATCCGGCATGTCCACTCACCCACGGGAGATGGGCAGAGACGGTGCTGTGTGGATCTGGCTATGTCCACTGACCCACGGCAGACGGGCAGGCAGGGCGCAGTACGGATCTGGCTGTGTCCACTCACCCACGGCAGACGGGCAGGCAGAGCGCAGTGCGGATCTGGCTGTGTCCACTCACCCACGGCAGACGGTCAGGCAGGGCGCAGTGCGGATCTGGCTGTGTCCACTCACCCACGGCAGATGGGCAGGCAGGGCGGAGTGCAGATCTGGCTGTGTCCACTCGCCCAGGGGAGACGGGCAGGCACGGCGCAGTGCGGATCTGGCTGTGTCCACTCACACACGGCAGGCTGTCAGGCAGGGCGCAGTGCGGATATGGCTGTGTCCACTCACCCACGGCAGACGGTCAGGCAGGGTGCCGTGCGGATCTGGCTGTGTCCACTCCCCCACGGCAGGCGGTCAGGCAGGGCGCAGTGCGGATCTGGCTGTGTCCACGAACCCACAGCAGGCGGTCAGGCAGGGCGTAGTGCGGATCTGGCTGTGTCCACTCACCCACGGCAGGCGGTCAGGCAGGGCCAGTGCGGATATGGCTGTGTCCACTCACCCACGGCAGACGGTCAGGCAGGGCGCAGTGCGGATCTGGCTGTGTCCACACACCCAAGGGAGACGGGCAGGCAGGGCGCAGTGCGGATCTGGCTGTGTCCACTCACCCACGGGAGACGGGCAGGCAAGGCGCAGTGCGGATCTTGTGTGTACACTCACCCACGGCAGACGGGCAGAGACGGTGCTGTGTGGATCTGGCTATGTCCACTGACCCACGGCAGACGGGCGGGTAGGGCGCAGTACGGATCTGGCTGTGTCCACTCACCCACGGCAGGCGGTCAGGCAGGGTGCAGTGCGGATCTGGCTGTGTCCACTCACCCAAGGGAGACGGGCAGGCAGGGCGCAGTGCGGATCTGGCTGTGTCCACTCGCCCACGGGAGACGGGCAGGCAGGGCGCAGTGCGGATCTGGCTGTGTCCACTCACCCACCGGAGACGGGCAGAGACGGTGCTGTGTGGATCTGGCCATGTCCACTGACCCACGGCAGACGGGCGGGCAGGCCGCTGTACGGACCTCGCTGTGTATACTCACCCACGGCAGGCGGTCAGGGAGGGCGCAGTGCGGATATTGCTGTGTCCACTCACCCACGGCAGACGGGCAGGCAGAGCGCTGTGCGGATCTGGCTGTGTCCACTCACCCACGGCAGACGGTCAGGCAGGGCGCAGTGCGGATCTGGCTGTGTCCACTCACCCACGGCAGATGGGCAGGCAGGGCGGAGTGCGGATCTGGCTGTGTCCACTCGCCCACGGGAGACGGGCAGGCACGGCGCAGTGCGGATCTGGCTGTGTCCACTCACACACGGCAGGCTGTCAGGCAGGGCGCAGTGCGGATATGGCTGTGTCCACTCACCCACGGCAGACGGTCAGGCAGGGCGCCGTGCGGATCTAGCTGTGTCCACTCCCCCACGGCAGGCGGTCAGGCAGGGCGCAGTGCGGATCTGTCTGTGTCCACGAACCCACAGCAGGCGGTCAGGCAGGGCGTAGTGCGGATCTGGCTGTGTCCATTCACCCACGGCAGGCGGTCAGGCAGGGCCAGTGCGGATATGGCTGTGTCCACTCACCCACGGCAGACGGTCAGGCAGGGCGCAGTGCGGATCTGGCTGTGTCCACACACCCAAGGGAGACGGGCAGGCAGGGCGCAGTGCGGATCTGGCAGTGTCCACTCACCCACGGGAGACGGGCAGGCAAGGCGCAGTGCGGATCTTGTGTGTGCACTCACCCACGGCAGACGGGCAGAGACGGTGCTGTGTGGATCTGGCTATGTCCACTGACCCACGGCAGACGGGCGGGTAGGGCGCAGTACGGATCTGGCTGTGTCCACTCACCCACAGCAGGCGGTCAGGCAGGGTGCAGTGCGGATCTGGCTGTGTCCACTCACCCAAGGGAGACGGGCAGGCAGGGCGCAGTGCGGATCTGGCTGTGTCCACTCGCCCACGGGAGACGGGCAGGCAGGGCGCAGTGCGGATCTGGCTGTGTCCACTCACCCACCGGAGACGGGCAGAGACGGTGCTGTGTGGATCTGGCCATGTCCACTGACCCACGGCAGACGGGCGGGCAGGCCGCTGTACGGACCTGGCTGTGTATACTCACCCACGGCAGGCGGTCAGGGAGGGCGCAGTGCGGATATTGCTGTGTCCACTCACCCACGGCAGACGGTCATTCAGGGGGCAGTGCGGATCTGGCTGTGTCCACTCACCCACGGGAGACGGGCAGAGACGATGCTGTGTGGATCTGGTATGTCCACTGACCCATGGCAGGCGGTCAGGCAGGGCGCAGTGTGGATATCGCTGTGTCCACTCACACACGGCAGACTGTCAGGCAGGGGGCAGTGCGGATCTGGCTGTGTCCTCTCACCCACGGGAGACGGGCAGGCAGGGCGCAGTGCGGATCTGGCTGTGTCCACTCACCCACGGCAGACGGTCAGGCAGGGCGCCGTGCGGATCTGGCTGTGTCCACTCACCCACGGCAGGCGGTCAGGCAGGGCGCAGTGCGGATCTGGCTGTGTCCACGCACCCACAGCAGGCGGTCAGCCAGGGCACGGTGCGGATCTGGCTGTGTCCACTCACCCACGGCAGGCGGTCAGGCAGGGCGCAGTGCGGATCTGGCTGTGTCCACACACCCACGGGAGACGGGCAGGCAGGGCGCAGTGCGGATCTGGCTGTGTCCACTGACCCACGGCAGACGGGCAGGCAGGGCGCAGTGCGGATCTGGCTGTGTCCACTCACCCACGGGAGACGGGCAGGCAGGGCGCAGTGCGGATCTGGCTGTGTCCACTCACCCACGGGAGATGGGCAGGCAGGGCGCAGTGCGGATCTGGCTGTGTCCACTCACCCACGGCAGACGGTCAGGCAGGGCGTAGTGCCGATCTGGCTGTGTCCACTCACCCACGGCAGACGGGCAGGCAGGGTACAGTGCGGATCTGGCTGTGTCCACTCACCCACGGGAGACGGGCAGGCAGGGCGCAGTGCGGATCCGGCATGTCCACTCACCCACGGGAGATGGGCAGTGACGGTGCTGTGTGGATCTGGCTATGTCCACTGACCCACGGCAGACGGGCAGGCAGGGCGCAGTACGGATCTGGCTGTGTCCACTGACCCACGGCAGACGGGCAGGCAGAGCGCAGTGCGGATCTGGCTGTGTCCACTCACCCACGGCAGACGTTCAAGCAGGGCGCAGTGCGGATCTGGCTGTGTCCACTCACCCACGGCAGACGGGCAGGCAGGGCGCAGTGCGGATCTGGCTGTGTCCACTCACCCACGGGAGACGGGCAGGCAGGGCGCAGTGCGGATCTGGCTGTGTCCACTCACCCACCGGAGACGGGCAGAGACGGTGCTGTGTGGATCTGGCTATGTCCACTGACCCACGGCAGACGGGCGGGCAGGGCGAAGTACGGATCTGGCTGTGTCCACTCACCCACGGCAGACGGGCAGGCAGAGCGCAGTGCGGATCTGGCTGTGTCCACTCACCCACGGCAGACGGGCAGGCAGGGCGCAGTGCGGATCTGGCTGTGTCCACTCACCCACGGGAGACGGGCAGGCATGGCGAAGTGCGGATCCGGCTGTGTCCACTCACCCACGGGAGATGGGCAGAGACGGTGCTGTGTGGATCTGGCTATGTCCACTGACCCACGGCAGACGGGAAGGCAGGGCGCAGTACGGATCTGGCTGTGTCCACTCACCCACGGGAGACGGGCAAGCAGGGCGCAGTGCGGATCTGGCTGTGTCCACTCACCCACGGCAGGAGGTCAGGCAGGGCGCAGTACGGATCTGGCTGTGTCCACTCACCCACGGCAGACGGGCAGGCAGGGCGCAGTGCGGATCTGGCTGTGTCCACTCACCCACGGGAGACGGGCAAGCAGGGCGCAGTGCGGATCTGGCTGTGTCCACTCACCCACGGGAGATGGGCAGGCAGGGCGCAGTGCAGATCTGGCTGTGTCCACTCACCCACGGGAGACAGGCAGGCAGGGCGCAGTGCGGATTTGGCTGTGTCCTCTCACCCACGGGAGACGGGCAGGCAGGGCGCAGTGCGTATCTGGCTGTGTCCACTCGCTCACGGGAGACGGGCAGGCAGGGCGCAGTGCGGATCTGGCCGTGTCCACTCACCCACGGCAGGCGGTCAGGCAGGGCGCAGTGCGGATCTGGCTGTGTCCACGCACCCACAGCAGGCGGTCATCCAGGACAGAGTGCGGATCTGGCTGTGTCCACTCACCCACGGCAGGCGGTCAGGCAGGGCCAGTGCGGATATGGCTGTGTCCACTCACCCACGGCAGACGGTCAGGCAGGGCGCAGTGCGGATCTGGCTTTGTCCACACACCCACGGGAGACGGGCAGGCAGGGCGCAGTGCGGATCTGGCTGTGTCCACTCACCCATGGGAGACGGGCAGGCAAGGCGCAGTGCGGATCTTGTGTGTGCACTCACCCACGGGAGACGGGCAGAGACGGTGCTGTGTGGATCTGGCTATGTCCACTGACCCACGGCAGACGGGCGGGCAGGGCGCAGTACGGATCTGGCTGTGTCCACTCACCCACGGCAGGCGGTCAGGCAGGGTGCAGTGCGGATCTGGCTGTGTCCACTCACCCACGGGAGACGGGCAGGCAGGGCGCAGTGCGGATCTGGCTGTGTCCACTCACGCACGGGAGACGGGCAGGCAGGGCGCAGTGCGGATATGGCTGTGTCCACTCACCCACGGGAGACGGGCAGAGACGGTGCTGTGTGGATCTGGCTATGTACACTGACCCACGGCAGACGGGCGGGCAGGGCGCAGTACGGATCTGGCTGTGTCCACTCACCCACGGCAGGCGGTCAGGGAGGGCGCAGTGTGGATATTGCTGTGTTCACTCACCCACGGCAGACGGTCAGGCAGGGCGCAGTGCAGATCTGGCTGTGTCCACTCACCCACGGCAGGCGGTCAGACAGGGCGCAGTGCGGATCTGGCTGTGTCCACGCACCCACGGCAGGCGGTCAGCCAGGGCGCAGTGCGGATCTGGCTGTGTCCACTGACCCACGGCAGACGGGCAGGCAGGGCGCAGTGCGGATCTGGCTGTGTCCACTCACCCACGGGAGACGGGCAGGCAGGGCGCAGTGCGGATCTGGCTATGTCCATTCACCCACGGGAGATGGGCAGGCAGGGCGCAGTGCGGATCTGGCTGTGTCCACTCACCCATGGCAGACGGTCAGGCAGGGCGTAGTGCCGATCTGGCTGTGTCCACTCACCCACGGCAGACGGGCAGGCAGGGCGCAGTGCGGATCTGGCTGTGTCCACTCACCCACGGGAGACGGGCAGGCAGGGCGCAGTGCGGATCCGGCATGTCCACTCACCCACGGGAGATGGGCAGAGACGGTGCTGTGTGGATCTGGCTATGTCCACTGACCCACGGCAGACGGGCAGGCAGGGCGCAGTACGGATCTGGCTGTGTCCACTGACCCACGGCAGACGGGCAGGCAGAGCGCAGTGCGGATCTCGCTGTGTCCACTCACCCACGGCAGACGGTCAGGCAGGGCGCAGTGCGGATCTGGCTGTGTCCACTCACCCACGGCAGACGGGCAGGCAGGGCGCAGTGCAGATCTGGCTGTGTCCACTCGCCCACGGGTGACGGGCAGGCACGGCGCAGTGCGGATCTGGCTGTGTCCACTCACACACGGCAGGCTGTCAGGCAGGGCGCAGTGCGGATCTGGCTGTGTCCACTCACCCACGGCAGACGGTCAGGCAGGGCGCCGTGCGGATCTGGCTGTGTCCACTCCCCCACGGCAGGCGGTCAGGCAGGGCGCAGTGCGGATCTGGCTGTGTCCACGCACCCACGGCAGGCGGTCAGCCAGGGCGCAGTGCGGATCTGGCTGTGTCCACTCACCCACGGCAGGCGGTCAGGCAGGGCCAGTGCGGATATGGCTGTGTCCACTCACCCACGGCAGACGGTCAGGAAGGGCGCAGTGCGGATCTGGCTGTGTCCACACACCCAAGGGAGACGGGCAGGCAGGGCGCAGTGCGGATCTGGCTGTGTCCACTCACCCACGGGAGACGGGCAGGCAAGGCGCAGTGCGGATCTTGTGTGTGCACTCACCCACGGCAGACGGGCAGAGACGGTGCTGTGTGGATCTGGCTATGTCCACTGACCCACGGCAGACGGGCGGGTAGGGCGCAGTACGGATCTGGCTGTGTCCACTCACCCACGGCAGGCGGTCAGGCAGGGTGCAGTGCGGATCTGGCTGTGTCCACTCACCCACGGGAGACGGGCAGGCAGGGCGCAGTGCGGATCTGGCTGTGTCCACTCACCCACGGGAGACGGGCAGGCAGGGCGCAGTGCGGATCTGGCTGTGTCCACTCACCCACCGGAGACGGGCAGAGACGGTGCTGTGTGGATCTGGCTATGTCCACTGACCCACGGCAGACGGGCGGGCAGGGCGCAGTACGGATCTGGCTGTGTATACTCACGCACGGCAGGCGGTCAGGGAGGGCGCAGTGCGGATATTGCTGTGTCCACTCACCCACGGCAGACGGTCATTCAGGGGGCAGTGCGGATCTGGCTGTGTCCACTCACCCACGGGAGACGGGCAGAGACGGTGCTGTGTGGATCTGGCTATGTCCATTGACCCACGGCAGGCGGTCAGGCAGGGCGCAGTGCGGATATCGCTGTGTCCACTCACACACGGCAGACTGTCAGGCAGGGGGCAGTGCGGATCTGGCTGTGTCCTCTCACCCACGGGAGACGGGCAGGCAGGGCGCAGTGCGGATCTGGCTGTGTCCACTCAGCCACAGGAGACGGGCAGGCAAGGCGCAGTGCGGATCTGGCTGTGTCCACTCGCCACGGGAGACGGGCAGGCACGGCGCAGTGCGGATCTGGCTGTGTCCACTCACACACGGCAGGCTGTCAGGCAGGGCGCAGTGCGGATATGGCTGTGTCCACTCACCCACGGCAGACGGTCAGGCAGGGCGCCGTGCGGATCTGGTTGTGTCCACTCACCCACGGCAGGCGGTCAGGCAGGGCGCAGTGCGGATCTTGCCGTGTCCACTCACACACAGGAGATGGGCAGGCAGGGCGGAGTGCAGATCTGGCTGTGTCCAGTCACCCACGGGAGACGGGCAAGCAGGGCGCAGTGCGGATTTGGCTGTGTCCACTCGCCCACGGGAGACGGGCAGGCATGGCGAAGTGCGGATCCGGCTGTGTCCACACACCCACGGGAGATGGGCAAAGACGGCGCTGTGTGGATCTGGCTATGTCCACTGACCCACGGCAGACGGGAAGGCAGGGCGCAGTACGGATCTGGCTGTGTCCACTCACCCACGGGAGATGGGCAGGCAGGGCGCAGTGCAGATCTGGCTGTGTCCACTCACCCACGGGAGACGGGCAGGCAGGGCGCAGTGCGGATTTGGCTGTGTCCACTCACCCACGGGAGACGGGCAGGCAGGGCGCAGTGCGTATCTGGCTGTGTCCACTCGCTCACGGGAGACGGGCAGGCAGGGCGCAGTGCGGATCTGGCCGTGTCCACTCACCCACGGCAGGCGGTCAGGAAGGGCGCAGTGCGGATCTGGCTGTGTCCACGCACCAACAGCAGGCGGTCAGCCAGGGCGCAGTGCGGATCTGGCTGTGTCCACTCACCCACGGCAGGCGGTCAGGCAGGGCCAGTGCGGATATGGCTGTGTCCACTCACCCACGGCAGACGGTCAGGCAGGGCGCAGTGCGGATCTGGCTTTGTCTTCACACCCACGGGAGACGGGCAGGCAGGGCGCAGTGCGGATCTGGCTGTGTCCACTCACCCACGGGAGACGGGCAGGCAAGGCGCAGTGCGGATCTTGTTTGTGCACTCACCCACGGGAGACGGGCAGAGACGGTGCTGTGTGGATCTGGCTATGTCCACTGACCCACGGCAGACGGGCGGGCAGGGCGCAGTACGGATCTGGCTGTGTCCACTCACCCACGGCAGGCGGTCAGGCAGGGTGCAGTGCGGATCTGGCTGTGTCCACTCACCCACGGGAGACGGGCAGGCAGGGCGCAGTGCGGATCTGGCTGTGTCCACTCACCCACGGGAGACGGGCAGGCAGGGCGCAGTGCGGATATGGCTGTGTCCACTCACCCACCGGAGACGGGCATAGACGGTGCTGTGTGGATCTGGCTATGTCCACTGTCCCACGGCAGACGGGCGGGCAGGGCGCAGTACGGATCTGGCTGTGTCCACTCACCCACGGCAGGCGGTCAGGGAGGGCGCAGTGTGGATATTGCTGTGTCCACTCACCCACGGCAGACGGTCAGGCAGGGGGCAGTGCGGATCTGGCTGTGTCCACTCACCCACGGCAGGCGGTCAGGCAGGGCCAGTGCGGATATGGCTGTGTCCACTCACCCACGGCAGACGGTCAGGCAGGGCGCAGTGCGGATCTGGCTTTGTCCACACACCCACGGGAGACGGGAAGGCAGGGCGCAGTGCGGATCTGGCTGTGTCCACTCACCCACGGGAGACGGGCAGGCAAGGCGCAGTGCGGATCTTGTGTGTGCACTCACCCACGGGAGACGGGCAGAGACGGTGCTGTGTGGATCTGGCTATGTCCACTGACCCACGGCAGACGGGCGGGCAGGGCGCAGTACGGATCTGGCTGTGTCCACTCAACCACGGCAGGCGGTCAGGCAGGGTGCAGTGCGGATATGGCTGTGTCCACTCACCCACGGAAGACGGGCAGGCAGGGCGCAGTGCGGATCTGGCTGTGTCCACTCACCCACGGGAGACGGGCAGGCAGGGCGCAGTGCGGATCTGGCTGTGTCCACTCACCCACGGGAGATGGGCAGAGACTGTGCTGTGTGGATCTGGCTATGTCCACTGTCCCACGGCAGACGGGCGGGCAGGGCGCAGTACGGATCTGGCTGTGTCCACTCACCCACGGCAGGCGGTCAGGGAGGGCGCAGTGTGGATATTGCTGTGTCCACTCACCCACGGCAGACGGTCAGGCAGGGGGCAGTGCGGATCTGGCTGTGTCCACTCACCCACGGGAGATGGGCAGAGACGGTGCGGTGTGGATCTGGCTATGTCCACTGACCCACGGCAGGCAGTCAGGCAGGGCGCAGTGCGGATCTGGCTGTGTCCACTCACCCACGGCAGACGGTCAGGCAGGGCGCAGTGCGGATCTGGCTGTGTCTGCTCACCCACGGCAGGCGGTCAGGCAGGGCGCAGTGCGGATCTGGCTGTGTCCACGCACCCACGGCAGGCGGTCAGCCAGGGCGCAGTGCGGATCTGGCTGTGTCCACTGACCCACGGCAGACGGGCAGGCAGGGCGCAGTGCGGATCTGGCTGTGTCCACTCACCCACGGGAGACGGGCAGTCAGGGTGCAGTGCGGATTTGACTGTGTCCACTCACCCACGGCAGGCGGTCAGGCAGGGCGCAGTGCGGATCTGGCTGTGTCCACTCACCCACGGCAGACGGGCAGGCAGGGCGCAGTGCGGATCTGGCTGTGTCCACTGACCCACGGCAGACGGTCAGGCAGGGCGTAGTGCGGATCTGGCTGTGTCCACTCACCCACGGCAGACGGGCAGGCAGGGCGCAGTGCGGATCTGGCTGTGTCCACTCACCCACGGGAGACGGGCAGGCAGGGCGCAGTGCGGATCCGGCATGTCCACTCACCCACGGGAGATGGGCAGAGACGGTGCTGTGTGGATCTGGCTATGTCCACTGACCCACGGCAGACGGGCAGGCAGGGCGCAGTACGTGTCTGGCTGTGTCCACTCACCCACGGCAGACGGGCAGGCAGAGCGCAATGCAGATCTGGCTGTGTCCACTCACCCACGGCAGACGGTCAGGCAGGGCGCATGGCGGATCTGGCTGTGTCCACTCACCCACGGCAGATGGGCAGGCAGGGCGCAGTGCGGATCTGGCTGTGTCCACTCGCCCACGGGAGACGGGCAGGCACGGCGCAGTGCGGATCTGGCTGTGTCCACTCACACACGGCAGGCTGTCAGGCAGGGCGCAGTGCGGATATGGCTGTGTGCACTCACCCAAGGCAGACGGTCAGGCAGGGCGCCGTGCGGATCTGGCTGTGTCCATTCACCCACGGCAGGCGGTCAGGCTGGGCGCAGTGCGGATCTGGCTGTGTCCACGCACCCACAGCAGGCGGTCAGCCAGGGCGCAGTGCGGATCTGTCTGTGTCCACTCACCCACGGCAGGCGGTCAGGCAGGGCCAGTGCGGATATGGCTGTGTCCACTCACCCATGGCAGACGGTCAGGCAGGGCGCAGTGCGGATCTGGCTGTGTCCACACACCCACGGGAGACGGGCAGGCAGGGCGCAGTGCGGATCTGGCTGTGTCCACTCACCCACGGGAGACGGGCAGAGACGGTGCTGTGTGGATCAGGCTATGTCCACTGACCCACGGCAGACGGGCGGGCAGGGCGCAGTACGGATCTGGCTGTGTCCACTCACCCACGGCAGGCGGTCAGGGTGGGCGCAGTGCGGATATTGCTGTGTCCACTCACCCACGGCAGACAGTCAGGCAGGGGGCAGTGCGGATCTGGCTGTATCCACTCACCCACGGGAGACGGGCAGGCACGGCGCAGTGCGGATCTGGCTGTGTCCACTCACACACGGCAGGCTGTCAGGCAGGCCGCAGTGCGGATATGGCTGTGTCCACTCACCCACGGCAGACGGTCAGGCAGGGCGCCGTGCGGATATGGCTGTGTCCACTCACCCACGGCAGGCGGTCAGGCAGGGCGCAGTGCAGATCTGGCTGTGTCCACTCACCCACGGGAGATGGGCAGGCAGGGCGCAGTGCAGATCTGGCTGTGTCCAGTCACCCACGGGAGACGGGCAGGCAGGGCGCAGTGCGGATCTGGCTGTGTCCAATCACCCACGGGAGACGGGCAGAGACGGTGCTGTGTGGATCTGGCTATGTCCACTGACCCACGGCAGGCGGTCAGGCAGGGCGCAGTGCGGATATGGCTGTGTCCACTCACCCATGGCAGACTGTAATGCAGGGGGCAGTGCGGATCTGGCTGTGTCCACTCACCCACGGGTGACGGGCAGGCAGGGCGCAGTGCGGATCTGGCTGTGTCCACTCACCCACGGGAGACGGGCAGGCAGGGCGCAGTGCGGATCTGGCTGTGTCCACTCACCCACGGGACACGGGCAGGCAAGGCGCAGTGCGTATCTGGCTGTGTCCACTCTCCCACGGGAGATGAGCAGGCAGGGCGCAGTGTGGATCTGGCTGTGTCCACTCGCCCACGGAAGACGGGCAGTCAGGGTGCAGTGCGGATTTGGCTGTGTACACTCACCCACGGCAGGCGGTCAGGCAGGGCGCAGTGCGGATCTGGCTGTGTCCACTCACCCACGGCAGACGGTCAGGCAGGGCGCAGTGCGGATCTGGCTGTGTCCACTCACCCACGGCAGGCGGTCAGGCAGGGCGCAGTGCGGATCTGGCTGTGTCCTCGCACCCACAGCAGGCGGTCAGCCAGGGCGCAGTGCGGATCTGGCTGTGTCCACTGACCCACGGCAGACGGGCAGGCAGGGCGCAGTGCGGATCTGGCTGTGTCCACTCACCCACGGGAGACGGGCAGTCAGGGTGCAGTGCGGATTTGGCTGTGTCCACTCACCCACGGCAGGCGGTCAGGCAGGGCGCAGTGCGGATTTGGCTGTGTCCACTCACCCACGGCAGACGGTCAGGCAGGGCGCAGTGCGGATCTGGCTGTGTCCACTCACCCACGGGAGATGGGCAGGCAGGGCGCAGTGCGGATCTGGCTGTGTCCACTCACCCACGGCAGACGGTCATGCAGGGCGTAGTGCGGATCTGGCTGTGTCCACTGACCCACGGCAGACGGGCAGGCAGGGCGCAGTGCGGATCTGGCTGTGTCCACTCACCCATGGGAGACGGGCAGGCAGGGCGCAGTGCGGATCCGGCATGTCCACTCACCCACGGGAGATGGGCAGGCAGAGCGCAGTGCGGATCTGGCTGTGTCCACTCCCCCACGGCAGACGGTCAGGCAGGGCGCAGTGCGGATCTGGCTGTGTCCACTCACCCACGGCAGACGGGCTGGCAGGGCGCAGTGCGGATCTGGCTGTGTCCACTCGCCCACGGGAGATGGGCAGGCACGGCGCAGTGCGGATCTGGCTGTGTCCACTCACACACGGCAGGCTATCAGGCAGGGCGCAGTGCGGATATGGCTGTGTCCACTCACCCACGGCAGACGGTCAGGCAGGGCGCCGTGCGGATCTGGCTGTGTCCACTCACCTACGGCAGGCGGTCAGGCTGGGCACAGTGCGGATCTGGCTGTGTCCACGCACCCACAGCAGGCGGTCAGCCAGGGTGCAGTGCAGATCTGTCTGTGTCCACTCACCCACGGCAGGCGGTCAGGCAGGGCCAGTGCGGATATGGCTGTGTCCACTCACCCACGGCAGACGGTCAGGCAGGGCACAGTGCGGATCTGGCTGTTTCCACACACCCACGGGAGACGGGAAGGCAGGGCGCAGTGCGGATCTGGCTGTGTCCACTCACCCACGGGAGACGGGCAGACAAGGCGCAGTGCGGATCTTGTGTGTGCACTCACCCACGGGAATCGGGCAGAGATGGTGCTGTGTGGATCTGGCTATGTCCACTGACCCACGGCAGACGGGCGGGCAGGGAGCAGTACGGATCTGGCTGTGTCCACTCACCCACGGCAGGCGGTCAGGCAGGGTGCAGTGCGGATCTGGCTGTGTCCACTCACCCACGGGAGACGGGCAGGCAGGGCGCAGTGCGGATCTGGCTGTGTACACTCACCCACGGGAGACGGGCATGCAGGGCGCAGTGCGGATCTGGCTGTGTCCACTCACCCACGGGAGACGGGCAGAGACGGTGCTGTGTGGATCTGGCTATGTCCACTGACCCACGGCAGATTGGCGGGCAGGGCGCAGTACGGATCTGGCTGTGTCCACTCACCCACGGCAGGCGGTCAGGGAGTGCGCAGTGCGGATATTGCGGTGTCCACTCACCCACGGCAGACGGTCAGGCAGGGGGCAGTGCGGATCTGGCTGTGTCCACTCACCCACGGGAGATGGGCAGAGACGGTGCTGTGTGGATCTGGCTATGTCCACTGACCCACGGCAGGCGGTCAGGCAGGGCGCAGTGCGGATATGGCTGTGTCCACTCACCCACGGCAGACTGTCAGGCAGGGGGCAGTGCGGATCTGGCTGTGTCCACTCACCCACGGGAGACGGGCCGGCAGGGCGCAGTGCGGATCTGGCTGTGTCCACTCACCCACGGGAGACGGGCAGGCAGGGCGCAGTGCGGATCTGGCTGTGTCCACTCACACACGGCAGGCGGTCAGGCAGGGCGCAGTGCGGATATGGCTGTGTCCACTCACCCACGGCAGACGGTCAGGCAGTGCACAGTGCGGATCTGGCTGTGTCCACTCACCCACGGGAGACGGGCAGGCAGGTCGCAGTGTGGTTCTGGCTGTGTCCACTCACCCACGGGAGGCGGGTAGTCAAGGCGCAGTTCGCATCTGGCTGTGTCCACTCACCCACTGGAGACGGGCAGAGAGGGTGCTGTGTGGATCTGGCTATGTCCACTGACCCACGGCAGATGGGCAGGCAGGGCGCAGTACGGATCTGGCTGTGTCCACTCACCCACGGCAGGCGGTCAGGCAGGGTGCAGTGCGGATCTGGCTGTGTCCACTCACCCACGGGAGACGGGCAGGCAGGGCGCAGTGCGGATCTGGCTGTGTCCACTCACCCACGGGAGACGGGCATGCAGGGCGCAGTGCGGATCTGGCTGTGTCCACTCACCCACGGGAGACGGGTAGGAAGGGCGCAGTGCGGATCTGGCTGTGTCCACTCACCCACGGGAGACGGGCAGGCAGGGCGCAGGGCGGATCTGGCTGTGTCCACTAACCCACGGGAGATGGGCAGTGACGGTGCTGTGTGGATCTGGCTATGTACACTTACCCACGGCAGACGGGCAGGCAGGGCGCAGTATGGATCTGGCTGTGTCCACTCACCCACGGCAGGCGGTCAGGTAGGGCGCAGTACGGATCTGGCTGTGTCCACTCACCCACGGGAGACGGGCAGGCAGGGCGCAGTGCGGATCTGGCTGTGTCCACTCACCCACGGGAGACGGGCAGGCAGGGCGCAGTGCGGATCTGGCTGTGTCCACTCACCCACGGGAGACGGTCAGGCAGGGCGCAGTGCGATTATGGCTGTGTCCACTCAGTCACCGGAGATGGGCAGGCAGCTCGCAGTGCGGATCTGGCTGTGTTCACTCACCCACGGGAGACGGGCAGGCAGGGTGCAATGCGGATTTGGCTGTGTCCACTCACCCACTGGAGACGGGCAGGCAGGGCGCAGTGCGGATCTGGCTGTGTCCACTCGCCCACGGGAGACGGGCAGGCAGGGCGCAGTGCGGATCTGGCTGTGTCCACTCACCCACGGGAGACGGGCAGGCAGGGCGCAGTGCGGATCTCGCTGTGTCCACTCACCCACGGGAGATGGGCAGGCAGGGCGCAGTGCGGATCTGGCTGTGTCCACTCACCAACGGGAGACGGGCAGGCAGGGCGCAGTGCGGATCCGGCTGTGTCCACTCACCAACGGGAGATGGGATAAAGACGATGCTGTGTGGATCTGGCTATGTCCACTGACCCACGGCAGACGGGCAGGCAGGGCGCAGTACGGATCTGGCTGTGTCCACTCACCCACGGCAGGCGGACAGGCAGGGCGCAGTGCGGGTCTTGCTGTGTCCACTCACCCACGGCAGGAGGTCAGGCAGGGCGTAGTGCGGATCTGGCTGTGTCCACTCACCCACGGCAGACGGGCAGGCAGGGCGCAGTGTGGATCTGGCTGTGTCCACTCACCCACGGCAGATGGTCAGGCAGGGCGCAGTGCGGATCTGGCTGTGTCCACTCACCCACGGCAGACCGGCAGGCAGGGCGCAGTGCGGATCTGGCTGTGTTCACTCGCCCACGGGAGACGGGCAGGCAGGGCGCAGTACGGATCTGGCTGTGTCCACTAACCCACGGCAGGCGGTCAGGCAGGGCGCAGTGCGGATCTGGCTGTGTCCACTCACCCACGGCAGACGGTCAGGCAGGGCGCAGTGCGGATCTGGCTGTATCCACTCACCCACGGCAGGCGGTCAGGCAGGGCGCAGTGTGGATCTGGCTGTGTCCACGCACCCACTGCAGGCGGTCAGCCAGGGCGCAGTGCGGATCTGGCTGTGTCCACTGACCCACGGCAGACGGGCAGGCAGGGCGCAGTTCGGATCTAGCTGTGTCCACTCACCCACGGCAGGCGGTCAGGCAGGGCGCAGTGCGTATCTGGCTGTGTCCACTCACCCACGGCAGGCGGTCAGGCAGGGCGTAGTGCGGATCTGGCTGTGTACACTCATTCACGGCAGACTGGCAGGCACGGCGCAGTGTGGATCTGGCTGTGTCCACTCACCCACGGGAGACGGGTAGGAAGGGCGCAGTGCGGATCTGGCTGTGTCCACTCACCCACGGCAGGCGGTCAGGCAGGGTGCAGTGCGGATCTGGCTGTGTCCATTCACCCACGGGAGACGGGCAGGCAGGGCGCAGTGCGGATCTGGCTGTGTCCACTCACCCACGGCAGACGGTCAGGCAGGGCGCAGTGCGGATCTGGCTGTGTCCACTCACCCACGGCAGGCGGTCAGGCAGGGTGCAGTGCGGATCTGGCTGTGTCCACTCACCCACGGGAGACGGGCAGGCAGGGCGCAGTGCGGATCTGGCTGTGTCCACTCACCCACGGGAGACGGGCAGGCAGGGCGCAGAGCGGATCCGGCTGTGTCCACTCACCCACGGGAGATGGGCAGAGACGGTGCTGTGTGGATCTGGCTATGTCCACTGTCCCACGGCAGACGGGCAGGCAGGGCGCAGTACGGATCTGGCTGTGTCCACTCACCCACGGCAGGCGGACAGGCAGGGCGCAGTGCGGAACTGGCTGTGTCCACTCACCCACGGCAGGTGGTCAGGCAGGGCGCAGTGCGGTTCTGGCTGTGTCCACTCACCCACGGGAGACGGGCAGGCAAGGCGCAGTGCGGATCTTGTGTGTGCACTCACCCACGGGAGAAGGGCAGAGACGGTGCTGTGTGGATCTGGCTATGTCCACTGACCCACGGCAGACGGGCGGGCAGGGCGCAGTACGGATCTGGCTGTGTCCACTCACAACGGCAGGCGGTCAGGCAGGGCGCAGTGCGGATCTGGCTGTGTCCACTCACCCACGGGAGACGGGCAGGCAGGGCGCAGTGCGGATCTGGCTGTGTCCACTCACTCACGGGAGACGGGCAGGCAGGGCGCAGTGCGAATCTGGCTGTGTCCACTCACCCACGGGAGACTGGCAGAGACAGTGCTGTGTGGATCTGGCTATGTCCACTGACCCACGGCAGGCGGTCAGGCAGGGCGCAGTGCGGATATGGCTGTGTCCACTCACCCACGGCAGGCGGTCAGGCAGGGCGCAGTGTGGATCTGGCTGTGTCCACTCGCCCACGGGAGACGGGCAGGCAGGGCGCAGTGCGGATCTGGCTGTGTCCACTCACCCACGGCAGGCGGTCAGGCAGGGCGCAGTGCGGATCTGGCTGTGTCCACTCATTCACGGCAGACGGTCAGGCAGGGCACAGTGCGGATCTGGCTGTGTCCACTCACCCACGGCAGGCGGTCAGGCAGGGCGGAGTGCGGATCTGGCTGTGTCCACGCACCCACGGCAGGCGGTCAGCCAGGGCGCAGTGCGGATCTGGCTGTGTCCACTCACCCACGGCAGATGGTCAGGCAGGGCGCAGTGCGGATCTGGCTGTGTCTACTCACCCACGGCAGACGGGCAGGCAGGGCGCAGTGCGGATCTGGCTGTGTCCACTCACACACGGCAGACGGTCAGGCAGGGCGCAGTGCGGATCTGGCTGTGTCCACGCACCCACAGCAGGCGGTCAGCCAGGGCGCAGTGCGGATCTGGCTGTGTCCACTGACCGACGGCACACGGGCAGGCAGGGCGCAGTACGGATCTGGCTGTGTACACTCACCCACGGCAGGCGGTCAGGCAGGGCGCAGTGCGGATCTGGCTGTGTCCACTCACCCACGGCAGGCGGTCAGGCAGGGCGTAGTGCGGATCTGGCTGTGTCCAGGCACCCACGGCAGACGGGCAGGCAGGGCGCAGTGCGGATCCGGCTGTGTCCACTCACCCAAGGGAGATGGGCAGAGACGGTGCTGTGTGGATCTGGCTATGTCTACTGACCCACGGCAGACGGGCAGGCAGGGCGCAGTACGGATCTAGCTGTGTCCACTCACCCACGGCAGGCGGTCAGGCAGGGCGTAGTGCGGATCTGGCTGTGTCCACTCACCCACGGCAGGCGGTCAGGCAGGGCGCAGTGCGGATCTGGCTGTGTCCACTCACCCACGGCAGGCGGTCAGGCAGGGCGCAGTGTGGATCTGGCTGTGTCCACTCACCCACGGCAGGCGGTCAGGCAGGGCGTAGTGCGGATCTGGCTGTGTCCACTCACCCACGGCAGACGGGCAGGCAGGGCGCAGTGCGGATCCGGCTGTGTCCACTCACCCACGGGAGATGGGCAGAGACGGTGCTGTGTGGATCTGGCTATGTCCACTGACCCACGGCAGACAGGCAGGCAGGGCGCAGTGCGGATCTGGCTGTGTCCACTCACCCACAGCAGACGGGCAGGCAGGGCGCAGTGCGATTTTGGCTGTGTCCACTCACCCACGGGAGACGGGCAGGCAGGGCGCAGTGCCTATCTGGCTGTGTCCACTCGCCCACGGGAGACGGGCAGGCAGGGCGCAGTTTGGATCTTTCTGTGTCCACTCACCCCCGGCAGGTGGTCAGGCAGGGCGCAGTGCGGATCTGGCTGTGTCCACTCATTCACGGCAGACGGTCAGGCAGGGCACAGTGCGGATCTGGCTGTGTACACTCACCCACGGCAGGCGGTCAGGCAGGGCGCAGTGCGGATCTGGCTGTGTCCACGCACCCACAGCAGGCGGTCAGCCAGGGCGCAGTGCGGATCTGGCTGTGTCCACTCACCCACGGCAGACGGTCATGCAGGGCGCAGTACGGATCTGGCTGTGTCCACTCACCCACGGCAGACGGTCAGGCAGGGCGCAGTGCGGATCTGGCTGTGTCCACTCACCCACGGCAGACGGGCAGGCAGGGCGCAGTGCGGATATGGCTCTGTCCACTCGTCCACGGGAGACGGGCAGGCAGGGCGCAATGCGGATCTGGCTGTGTCCACTCACCCACGGCAGGCGGTCAGGCAGGGCGCAGTGCGGATATGGCTGTGTCCACTCACCCACGGCAGACGGTCAGGCAGGGCGCAGTGCGGATCTGGCTGTGTCCACTCACCCACGGGAGACGGGCAGGCAGGGCGCAGTGCGGATCTGGCTGTGTCCACTCACCCACGGCAGACGGGCAGGCAGGGCGCAGTGCGGATCTGGCTGTGTCCACTTACCCACGGGAGACGGGCAGAGACGGTGCTGTGTGGATCTGGCTATGTCCACTGACCCACGGCAGACGGGCGGGCAGGGCGCAGGACAGATCTGGCTGTGACCACTCACCCACGGCAGGCGGTCAGGCAGGGTGCAGTGCGGATCTGGCTGTGTCCACTCACCCACGGGAGACGGGCAGGCAGGGCGCAGTGCGGATCTGGCTGTGTCCACTCACCCACGGGAGACGGGCAGGCAGGGCGCAGTGCGGATCTGGCTGTGTCCACTCACCCACGGGAGACGGGCAGAGACGGTGCTGTGTGGATTTGGCTATGTCCACTGACCCACGGCAGACGGGCAGGCAGGGCGCAGTGCGGATCTGGCTGTGTCCACTCACCCACGGCAGGCGGTCAGGGAGGGCGCAGTGCGGATATGGCTGTGTCCAGTCACCCACGGCAGACCGTCAGACAGGGGGCAGTGCGGATCTGGCTGTGTCCACTCACCCACGGGAGACGGTCAGGCAGGGCGCAGTGCGGATCTGGCTGTGTCCACTCACCCACGGCAGGAGGTCAGGCAGGGCGCAGTGCGGATCTGGCTGTGTCCACGCACCCACGGCAGGCGGTCAGCCAGGGCGCAGTGCGGATCTGGCTGTGTCCACTGACCCACGGCAGACAGGCAGGCAGGGCGCAGTGCGGATCTGGCTGTGTCCACTCACCCACGAGAGACGGGCAGGCAGGGCGCAGTGCGGATCTGGCTGTGTCCACTCACCCACGGGAGATGGGCAGGCAGGGAGCAGTGCGGATCTGGCTGTGTCCACTCACCCACGGCAGATGGTCAGGCAGGGCGTAGTGCGGATCTGGCTGTGTCCACTCACCCACGGCAGACGGGCAGGCAGGGCGCAGTGCGGATCTGGCTGTGTCCACTTACCCACGGGAGATGGGCAGGCAGGGCGCAGTGCGGATCCGGCTGTGTCCCCTCACCCACAGGAGATGGGCAGAGACGGTGCTGTGTGGATCTGGCTATGTCCACTGACCCACGGCAGACGGGCAGGCAGGGCGCAGTACGGATATGGCTGTGTCCACTCACCCACGGCAGGCGGTGAGGCAGGGCGTTGTGCGGATCTGGCTGTATCCACTCACCCACGGCAGGCGGTCAGGTATGGCGTAGTGCGGATCTGGCTGTGTCCACTCACCCACGGCAGACGGGCAGGCAGGGCGCAGTGCGGATCCGGCTGTGTCCACTCACCCACGTGAGATGGGCAGAGACGGTGCTGTGTGGATCTGGCTATGTCCACTGACCCACGGCAGACGGGCAGGCAGGGTGCAGTACGGATCTGGCTGTTTCCACTCACCCACGGCAGACGGTCAGGCAGGGCGCAGTGCGGATCTGGCTTTGTCTTCACACCCACGGGAGACGGGCAGGCAGGGCGCAGTGCGGATCTGGCTGTGTCCACTCACCCACGGGAGACGGGCAGGCAAGGCGCAGTGCGGATCTTGTTTGTGCACTCACCCACGGGAGACGGGCAGAGACGGTGCTGTGTGGATCTGGCTATGTCCACTGACCCACGGCAGACGGGCGGGCAGGGCGCAGTACGGATCTG
Source organism: Microcebus murinus (assembly GCF_040939455.1). Taxonomy (NCBI): domain Eukaryota; kingdom Metazoa; phylum Chordata; class Mammalia; order Primates; family Cheirogaleidae; genus Microcebus; species Microcebus murinus. Next base: position 28,746,450 of record NC_134125.1, on the reverse strand, counting down.
GCTGTGTCCACTCACCCACGGCAGGCGGTCAGGCAGGGTGCAGTGCGGATCTGGCTGTGTCCACTCACCCACGGGAGACGGGCAGGCAGGGCGCAGTGCGGATCTGGCTGTGTCCACTCACCCACGGGAGACGGGCAGGCAGGGCGCAGTGCGGATATGGCTGTGTCCACTCACCCACCGGAGACGGGCATAGACGGTGCTGTGTGGATCTGGCTATGTCCACTGTCCCACGGCAGACGGGCGGGCAGGGCGCAGTACGGATCTGGCTGTGTCCACTCACCCACGGCAGGCGGTCAGGGAGGGCGCAGTGTGGATATTGCTGTGTCCACTCACCCACGGCAGACGGTCAGGCAGGGGGCAGTGTGGATCTGGCTGTGTCCACTCACCCACGGCAGGCGGTCAGGCAGGGCCAGTGCGGATATGGCTGTGTCCACTCACCCACGGCAGACGGTCAGGCAGGGCGCAGTGCGGATCTGGCTTTGTCCACACACCCACGGGAGACGGGAAGGCAGGGCGCAGTGCGGATCTGGCTGTGTCCACTCACCCACGGGAGACGGGCAGGCAAGGCGCAGTGCGGATCTTGTGTGTGCACTCACCCACGGGAGACGGGCAGAGACGGTGCTGTGTGGATCTGGCTATGTCCACTGACCCACGGCAGACGGGCGGGCAGGGCGCAGTACGGATCTGGCTGTGTCCACTCAACCACGGCAGGCGGTCAGGCAGGGTGCAGTGCGGATATGGCTGTGTCCACTCACCCACGGAAGACGGGCAGGCAGGGCGCAGTGCGGATCTGGCTGTGTCCACTCACCCACGGGAGACGGGCAGGCAGGGCGCAGTGCGGATCTGGCTGTGTCCACTCACCCACGGGAGATGGGCAGAGACTGTGCTGTGTGGATCTGGCTATGTCCACTGTCCCACGGCAGACGGGCGGGCAGGGCGCAGTACGGATCTGGCTGTGTCCACTCACCCACGGCAGGCGGTCAGGGAGGGCGCAGTGTGGATATTGCTGTGTCCACTCACCCACGGCAGACGGTCAGGCAGGGGGCAGTGCGGATCTGGCTGTGTCCACTCACCCACGGGAGATGGGCAGAGACGGTGCGGTGTGGATCTGGCTATGTCCACTGACCCACGGCAGGCAGTCAGGCAGGGCGCAGTGCGGATCTGGCTGTGTCCACTCACCCACGGCAGACGGTCAGGCAGGGCGCAGTGCGGATCTGGCTGTGTCTGCTCACCCACGGCAGGCGGTCAGGCAGGGCGCAGTGCGGATCTGGCTGTGTCCACGCACCCACGGCAGGCGGTCAGCCAGGGCGCAGTGCGGATCCGGCATGTCCACTCACCCACGGGAGATGGGCAGAGACGGTGCTGTGTGGATCTTGCTATGTCCACTGACCCACGGCAGACGGGCAGGCAGGGCGCAGTACGTGTCTGGCTGTGTCCACTCACCCACGGCAGACGGGCAGGCAGAGCGCAATGCAGATCTGGCTGTGTCCACTCACCCACGGCAGACGGTCAGGCAGGGCGCATGGCGGATCTGGCTGTGTCCACTCACCCACGGCAGATGGGCAGGCAGGGCGCAGTGCGGATCTGGCTGTGTCCACTCGCCCACGGGAGACGGGCAGGCACGGCGCAGTGCGGATCTGGCTGTGTCCACTCACACACGGCAGGCTGTCAGGCAGGGCGCAGTGCGGATATGGCTGTGTGCACTCACCCAAGGCAGACGGTCAGGCAGGGCGCCGTGCGGATCTGGCTGTGTCCATTCACCCACGGCAGGCGGTCAGGCTGGGCGCAGTGCGGATCTGGCTGTGTCCACGCACCCACAGCAGGCGGTCAGCCAGGGCGCAGTGCGGATCTGTCTGTGTCCACTCACCCACGGCAGGCGGTCAGGCAGGGCCAGTGCGGATATGGCTGTGTCCACTCACCCATGGCAGACGGTCAGGCAGGGCGCAGTGCGGATCTGGCTGTGTCCACACACCCACGGGAGACGGGCAGGCAGGGCGCAGTGCGGATCTGGCTGTGTCCACTCACCCACGGGAGACGGGCAGAGACGGTGCTGTGTGGATCAGGCTATGTCCACTGACCCACGGCAGACGGGCGGGCAGGGCGCAGTACGGATCTGGCTGTGTCCACTCACCCACGGCAGGCGGTCAGGGTGGGCGCAGTGCGGATATTGCTGTGTCCACTCACCCACGGCAGACAGTCAGGCAGGGGGCAGTGCGGATCTGGCTGTATCCACTCACCCACGGGAGACGGGCAGGCACGGCGCAGTGCGGATCTGGCTGTGTCCACTCACACACGGCAGGCTGTCAGGCAGGCCGCAGTGCGGATATGGCTGTGTCCACTCACCCACGGCAGACGGTCAGGCAGGGCGCCGTGCGGATATGGCTGTGTCCACTCACCCACGGCAGGCGGTCAGGCAGGGCGCAGTGCAGATCTGGCTGTGTCCACTCACCCACGGGAGATGGGCAGGCAGGGCGCAGTGCAGATCTGGCTGTGTCCAGTCACCCACGGGAGACGGGCAGGCAGGGCGCAGTGCGGATCTGGCTGTGTCCAATCACCCACGGGAGACGGGCAGAGACGGTGCTGTGTGGATCTGGCTATGTCCACTGACCCACGGCAGGCGGTCAGGCAGGGCGCAGTGCGGATATGGCTGTGTCCACTCACCCATGGCAGACTGTAAGGCAGGGGGCAGTGCGGATCTGGCTGTGTCCACTCACCCACGGGTGACGGGCAGGCAGGGCGCAGTGCGGATCTGGCTGTGTCCACTCACCCACGGGAGACGGGCAGGCAGGGCGCAGTGCGGATCTGGCTGTGTCCACTCACCCACGGGACACGGGCAGGCAAGGCGCAGTGCGTATCTGGCTGTGTCCACTCTCCCACGGGAGATGAGCAGGCAGGGCGCAGTGTGGATCTGGCTGTGTCCACTCGCCCACGGAAGACGGGCAGTCAGGGTGCAGTGCGGATTTGGCTGTGTACACTCACCCACGGCAGGCGGTCAGGCAGGGCGCAGTGCGGATCTGGCTGTGTCCACTCACCCACGGCAGACGGTCAGGCAGGGCGCAGTGCGGATCTGGCTGTGTCCACTCACCCACGGCAGGCGGTCAGGCAGGGCGCAGTGCGGATCTGGCTGTGTCCTCGCACCCACAGCAGGCGGTCAGCCAGGGCGCAGTGCGGATCTGGCTGTGTCCACTGACCCACGGCAGACGGGCAGGCAGGGCGCAGTGCGGATCTGGCTGTGTCCACTCACCCACGGGAGACGGGCAGTCAGGGTGCAGTGCGGATTTGGCTGTGTCCACTCACCCACGGCAGGCGGTCAGGCAGGGCGCAGTGCGGATTTGGCTGTGTCCACTCACCCACGGCAGACGGTCAGGCAGGGCGCAGTGCGGATCTGGCTGTGTCCACTCACCCACGGGAGATGGGCAGGCAGGGCGCAGTGCGGATCTGGCTGTGTCCACTCACCCACGGCAGACGGTCATGCAGGGCGTAGTGCGGATCTGGCTGTGTCCACTGACCCACGGCAGACGGGCAGGCAGGGCGCAGTGCGGATCTGGCTGTGTCCACTCACCCATGGGAGACGGGCAGGCAGGGCGCAGTGCGGATCCGGCATGTCCACTCACCCACGGGAGATGGGCAGGCAGAGCGCAGTGCGGATCTGGCTGTGTCCACTCCCCCACGGCAGACGGTCAGGCAGGGCGCAGTGCGGATCTGGCTGTGTCCACTCACCCACGGCAGACGGGCTGGCAGGGCGCAGTGCGGATCTGGCTGTGTCCACTCGCCCACGGGAGATGGGCAGGCACGGCGCAGTGCGGATCTGGCTGTGTCCACTCACACACGGCAGGCTATCAGGCAGGGCGCAGTGCGGATATGGCTGTGTCCACTCACCCACGGCAGACGGTCAGGCAGGGCGCCGTGCGGATCTGGCTGTGTCCACTCACCTACGGCAGGCGGTCAGGCTGGGCACAGTGCGGATCTGGCTGTGTCCACGCACCCACAGCAGGCGGTCAGCCAGGGTGCAGTGCAGATCTGTCTGTGTCCACTCACCCACGGCAGGCGGTCAGGCAGGGCCAGTGCGGATATGGCTGTGTCCACTCACCCACGGCAGACGGTCAGGCAGGGCACAGTGCGGATCTGGCTGTTTCCACACACCCACGGGAGACGGGAAGGCAGGGCGCAGTGCGGATCTGGCTGTGTCCACTCACCCACGGGAGACGGGCAGACAAGGCGCAGTGCGGATCTTGTGTGTGCACTCACCCACGGGAATCGGGCAGAGATGGTGCTGTGTGGATCTGGCTATGTCCACTGACCCACGGCAGACGGGCGGGCAGGGAGCAGTACGGATCTGGCTGTGTCCACTCACCCACGGCAGGCGGTCAGGCAGGGTGCAGTGCGGATCTGGCTGTGTCCACTCACCCACGGGAGACGGGCAGGCAGGGCGCAGTGCGGATCTGGCTGTGTACACTCACCCACGGGAGACGGGCATGCAGGGCGCAGTGCGGATCTGGCTGTGTCCACTCACCCACGGGAGACGGGCAGAGACGGTGCTGTGTGGATCTGGCTATGTCCACTGACCCACGGCAGATTGGCGGGCAGGGCGCAGTACGGATCTGGCTGTGTCCACTCACCCACGGCAGGCGGTCAGGGAGTGCGCAGTGCGGATATTGCGGTGTCCACTCACCCACGGCAGACGGTCAGGCAGGGGGCAGTGCGGATCTGGCTGTGTCCACTCACCCACGGGAGATGGGCAGAGACGGTGCTGTGTGGATCTGGCTATGTCCACTGACCCACGGCAGGCGGTCAGGCAGGGCGCAGTGCGGATATGGCTGTGTCCACTCACCCACGGCAGACTGTCAGGCAGGGGGCAGTGCGGATCTGGCTGTGTCCACTCACCCACGGGAGACGGGCCGGCAGGGCGCAGTGCGGATCTGGCTGTGTCCACTCACCCACGGGAGACGGGCAGGCAGGGCGCAGTGCGGATCTGGCTGTGTCCACTCACACACGGCAGGCGGTCAGGCAGGGCGCAGTGCGGATATGGCTGTGTCCACTCACCCACGGCAGACGGTCAGGCAGTGCACAGTGCGGATCTGGCTGTGTCCACTCACCCACGGGAGACGGGCAGGCAGGTCGCAGTGTGGTTCTGGCTGTGTCCACTCACCCACGGGAGGCGGGTAGTCAAGGCGCAGTTCGCATCTGGCTGTGTCCACTCACCCACTGGAGACGGGCAGAGAGGGTGCTGTGTGGATCTGGCTATGTCCACTGACCCACGGCAGATGGGCAGGCAGGGCGCAGTACGGATCTGGCTGTGTCCACTCACCCACGGCAGGCGGTCAGGCAGGGTGCAGTGCGGATCTGGCTGTGTCCACTCACCCACGGGAGACGGGCAGGCAGGGCGCAGTGCGGATCTGGCTGTGTCCACTCACCCACGGGAGACGGGCATGCAGGGCGCAGTGCGGATCTGGCTGTGTCCACTCACCCACGGGAGACGGGTAGGAAGGGCGCAGTGCGGATCTGGCTGTGTCCACTCACCCACGGGAGACGGGCAGGCAGGGCGCAGGGCGGATCTGGCTGTGTCCACTAACCCACGGGAGATGGGCAGTGACGGTGCTGTGTGGATCTGGCTATGTACACTTACCCACGGCAGACGGGCAGGCAGGGCGCAGTATGGATCTGGCTGTGTCCACTCACCCACGGCAGGCGGTCAGGTAGGGCGCAGTACGGATCTGGCTGTGTCCACTCACCCACGGGAGACGGGCAGGCAGGGCGCAGTGCGGATCTGGCTGTGTCCACTCACCCACGGGAGACGGGCAGGCAGGGCGCAGTGCGGATCTGGCTGTGTCCACTCACCCACGGGAGACGGTCAGGCAGGGCGCAGTGCGATTATGGCTGTGTCCACTCAGTCACCGGAGATGGGCAGGCAGCTCGCAGTGCGGATCTGGCTGTGTCCACTCACCCACGGGAGACGGGCAGGCAGGGTGCAATGCGGATTTGGCTGTGTCCACTCACCCACTGGAGACGGGCAGGCAGGGCGCAGTGCGGATCTGGCTGTGTCCACTCGCCCACGGGAGACGGGCAGGCAGGGCGCAGTGCGGATCTGGCTGTGTCCACTCACCCACGGGAGACGGGCAGGCAGGGCGCAGTGCGGATCTCGCTGTGTCCACTCACCCACGGGAGATGGGCAGGCAGGGCGCAGTGCGGATCTGGCTGTGTCCACTCACCAACGGGAGACGGGCAGGCAGGGCGCAGTGCGGATCCGGCTGTGTCCACTCACCAACGGGAGATGGGATAAAGACGATGCTGTGTGGATCTGGCTATGTCCACTGACCCACGGCAGACGGGCAGGCAGGGCGCAGTACGGATCTGGCTGTGTCCACTCACCCACGGCAGGCGGACAGGCAGGGCGCAGTGCGGGTCTTGCTGTGTCCACTCACCCACGGCAGGAGGTCAGGCAGGGCGTAGTGCGGATCTGGCTGTGTCCACTCACCCACGGCAGACGGGCAGGCAGGGCGCAGTGTGGATCTGGCTGTGTCCACTCACCCACGGCAGATGGTCAGGCAGGGCGCAGTGCGGATCTGGCTGTGTCCACTCACCCACGGCAGACCGGCAGGCAGGGCGCAGTGCGGATCTGGCTGTGTTCACTCGCCCACGGGAGACGGGCAGGCAGGGCGCAGTACGGATCTGGCTGTGTCCACTAACCCACGGCAGGCGGTCAGGCAGGGCGCAGTGCGGATCTGGCTGTGTCCACTCACCCACGGCAGACGGTCAGGCAGGGCGCAGTGCGGATCTGGCTGTATCCACTCACCCACGGCAGGCGGTCAGGCAGGGCGCAGTGTGGATCTGGCTGTGTCCACGCACCCACTGCAGGCGGTCAGCCAGGGCGCAGTGCGGATCTGGCTGTGTCCACTGACCCACGGCAGACGGGCAGGCAGGGCGCAGTTCGGATCTAGCTGTGTCCACTCACCCACGGCAGGCGGTCAGGCAGGGCGCAGTGCGTATCTGGCTGTGTCCACTCACCCACGGCAGGCGGTCAGGCAGGGCGTAGTGCGGATCTGGCTGTGTACACTCATTCACGGCAGACTGGCAGGCACGGCGCAGTGTGGATCTGGCTGTGTCCACTCACCCACGGGAGACGGGTAGGAAGGGCGCAGTGCGGATCTGGCTGTGTCCACTCACCCACGGCAGGCGGTCAGGCAGGGTGCAGTGCGGATCTGGCTGTGTCCATTCACCCACGGGAGACGGGCAGGCAGGGCGCAGTGCGGATCTGGCTGTGTCCACTCACCCACGGCAGACGGTCAGGCAGGGCGCAGTGCGGATCTGGCTGTGTCCACTCACCCACGGCAGGCGGTCAGGCAGGGTGCAGTGCGGATCTGGCTGTGTCCACTCACCCACGGGAGACGGGCAGGCAGGGCGCAGTGCGGATCTGGCTGTGTCCACTCACCCACGGGAGACGGGCAGGCAGGGCGCAGAGCGGATCCGGCTGTGTCCACTCACCCACGGGAGATGGGCAGAGACGGTGCTGTGTGGATCTGGCTATGTCCACTGTCCCACGGCAGACGGGCAGGCAGGGCGCAGTACGGATCTGGCTGTGTCCACTCACCCACGGCAGGCGGACAGGCAGGGCGCAGTGCGGAACTGGCTGTGTCCACTCACCCACGGCAGGTGGTCAGGCAGGGCGCAGTGCGGTTCTGGCTGTGTCCACTCACCCACGGGAGACGGGCAGGCAAGGCGCAGTGCGGATCTTGTGTGTGCACTCACCCACGGGAGAAGGGCAGAGACGGTGCTGTGTGGATCTGGCTATGTCCACTGACCCACGGCAGACGGGCGGGCAGGGCGCAGTACGGATCTGGCTGTGTCCACTCACAACGGCAGGCGGTCAGGCAGGGCGCAGTGCGGATCTGGCTGTGTCCACTCACCCACGGGAGACGGGCAGGCAGGGCGCAGTGCGGATCTGGCTGTGTCCACTCACTCACGGGAGACGGGCAGGCAGGGCGCAGTGCGAATCTGGCTGTGTCCACTCACCCACGGGAGACTGGCAGAGACAGTGCTGTGTGGATCTGGCTATGTCCACTGACCCACGGCAGGCGGTCAGGCAGGGCGCAGTGCGGATATGGCTGTGTCCACTCACCCACGGCAGGCGGTCAGGCAGGGCGCAGTGTGGATCTGGCTGTGTCCACTCGCCCACGGGAGACGGGCAGGCAGGGCGCAGTGCGGATCTGGCTGTGTCCACTCACCCACGGCAGGCGGTCAGGCAGGGCGCAGTGCGGATCTGGCTGTGTCCACTCATTCACGGCAGACGGTCAGGCAGGGCACAGTGCGGATCTGGCTGTGTCCACTCACCCACGGCAGGCGGTCAGGCAGGGCGGAGTGCGGATCTGGCTGTGTCCACGCACCCACGGCAGGCGGTCAGCCAGGGCGCAGTGCGGATCTGGCTGTGTCCACTCACCCACGGCAGATGGTCAGGCAGGGCGCAGTGCGGATCTGGCTGTGTCTACTCACCCACGGCAGACGGGCAGGCAGGGCGCAGTGCGGATCTGGCTGTGTCCACTCACACACGGCAGACGGTCAGGCAGGGCGCAGTGCGGATCTGGCTGTGTCCACGCACCCACAGCAGGCGGTCAGCCAGGGCGCAGTGCGGATCTGGCTGTGTCCACTGACCGACGGCACACGGGCAGGCAGGGCGCAGTACGGATCTGGCTGTGTACACTCACCCACGGCAGGCGGTCAGGCAGGGCGCAGTGCGGATCTGGCTGTGTCCACTCACCCACGGCAGGCGGTCAGGCAGGGCGTAGTGCGGATCTGGCTGTGTCCAGGCACCCACGGCAGACGGGCAGGCAGGGCGCAGTGCGGATCCGGCTGTGTCCACTCACCCAAGGGAGATGGGCAGAGACGGTGCTGTGTGGATCTGGCTATGTCTACTGACCCACGGCAGACGGGCAGGCAGGGCGCAGTACGGATCTAGCTGTGTCCACTCACCCACGGCAGGCGGTCAGGCAGGGCGTAGTGCGGATCTGGCTGTGTCCACTCACCCACGGCAGGCGGTCAGGCAGGGCGCAGTGCGGATCTGGCTGTGTCCACTCACCCACGGCAGGCGGTCAGGCAGGGCGCAGTGTGGATCTGGCTGTGTCCACTCACCCACGGCAGGCGGTCAGGCAGGGCGTAGTGCGGATCTGGCTGTGTCCACTCACCCACGGCAGACGGGCAGGCAGGGCGCAGTGCGGATCCGGCTGTGTCCACTCACCCACGGGAGATGGGCAGAGACGGTGCTGTGTGGATCTGGCTATGTCCACTGACCCACGGCAGACAGGCAGGCAGGGCGCAGTGCGGATCTGGCTGTGTCCACTCACCCACAGCAGACGGGCAGGCAGGGCGCAGTGCGATTTTGGCTGTGTCCACTCACCCACGGGAGACGGGCAGGCAGGGCGCAGTGCCTATCTGGCTGTGTCCACTCGCCCACGGGAGACGGGCAGGCAGGGCGCAGTTTGGATCTTTCTGTGTCCACTCACCCCCGGCAGGTGGTCAGGCAGGGCGCAGTGCGGATCTGGCTGTGTCCACTCATTCACGGCAGACGGTCAGGCAGGGCACAGTGCGGATCTGGCTGTGTACACTCACCCACGGCAGGCGGTCAGGCAGGGCGCAGTGCGGATCTGGCTGTGTCCACGCACCCACAGCAGGCGGTCAGCCAGGGCGCAGTGCGGATCTGGCTGTGTCCACTCACCCACGGCAGACGGTCATGCAGGGCGCAGTACGGATCTGGCTGTGTCCACTCACCCACGGCAGACGGTCAGGCAGGGCGCAGTGCGGATCTGGCTGTGTCCACTCACCCACGGCAGACGGGCAGGCAGGGCGCAGTGCGGATATGGCTCTGTCCACTCGTCCACGGGAGACGGGCAGGCAGGGCGCAATGCGGATCTGGCTGTGTCCACTCACCCACGGCAGGCGGTCAGGCAGGGCGCAGTGCGGATATGGCTGTGTCCACTCACCCACGGCAGACGGTCAGGCAGGGCGCAGTGCGGATCTGGCTGTGTCCACTCACCCACGGGAGACGGGCAGGCAGGGCGCAGTGCGGATCTGGCTGTGTCCACTCACCCACGGCAGACGGGCAGGCAGGGCGCAGTGCGGATCTGGCTGTGTCCACTTACCCACGGGAGACGGGCAGAGACGGTGCTGTGTGGATCTGGCTATGTCCACTGACCCACGGCAGACGGGCGGGCAGGGCGCAGGACAGATCTGGCTGTGACCACTCACCCACGGCAGGCGGTCAGGCAGGGTGCAGTGCGGATCTGGCTGTGTCCACTCACCCACGGGAGACGGGCAGGCAGGGCGCAGTGCGGATCTGGCTGTGTCCACTCACCCACGGGAGACGGGCAGGCAGGGCGCAGTGCGGATCTGGCTGTGTCCACTCACCCACGGGAGACGGGCAGAGACGGTGCTGTGTGGATTTGGCTATGTCCACTGACCCACGGCAGACGGGCAGGCAGGGCGCAGTGCGGATCTGGCTGTGTCCACTCACCCACGGCAGGCGGTCAGGGAGGGCGCAGTGCGGATATGGCTGTGTCCAGTCACCCACGGCAGACCGTCAGACAGGGGGCAGTGCGGATCTGGCTGTGTCCACTCACCCACGGGAGACGGTCAGGCAGGGCGCAGTGCGGATCTGGCTGTGTCCACTCACCCACGGCAGGAGGTCAGGCAGGGCGCAGTGCGGATCTGGCTGTGTCCACGCACCCACGGCAGGCGGTCAGCCAGGGCGCAGTGCGGATCTGGCTGTGTCCACTGACCCACGGCAGACAGGCAGGCAGGGCGCAGTGCGGATCTGGCTGTGTCCACTCACCCACGAGAGACGGGCAGGCAGGGCGCAGTGCGGATCTGGCTGTGTCCACTCACCCACGGGAGATGGGCAGGCAGGGAGCAGTGCGGATCTGGCTGTGTCCACTCACCCACGGCAGATGGTCAGGCAGGGCGTAGTGCGGATCTGGCTGTGTCCACTCACCCACGGCAGACGGGCAGGCAGGGCGCAGTGCGGATCTGGCTGTGTCCACTTACCCACGGGAGATGGGCAGGCAGGGCGCAGTGCGGATCCGGCTGTGTCCCCTCACCCACAGGAGATGGGCAGAGACGGTGCTGTGTGGATCTGGCTATGTCCACTGACCCACGGCAGACGGGCAGGCAGGGCGCAGTACGGATATGGCTGTGTCCACTCACCCACGGCAGGCGGTGAGGCAGGGCGTTGTGCGGATCTGGCTGTATCCACTCACCCACGGCAGGCGGTCAGGTATGGCGTAGTGCGGATCTGGCTGTGTCCACTCACCCACGGCAGACGGGCAGGCAGGGCGCAGTGCGGATCCGGCTGTGTCCACTCACCCACGTGAGATGGGCAGAGACGGTGCTGTGTGGATCTGGCTATGTCCACTGACCCACGGCAGACGGGCAGGCAGGGTGCAGTACGGATCTGGCTGTTTCCACTCACCCACGGCAGGCAGTCAGGCAGGGTGCAGTGCAGATCTGGCTGTGTCCACTCACCCACGGGAGACGGGCAGGCAGGGCACAGTGCGGATCTGGCTGTGTCCACTCACCCACGGGAGACGGGCAGGCAGGGCGCAGTGCGGATCTGGCTGTGTCCAATCACCCACGGGAGACGGGCAGGCAGGGCGCAGTGCGATTTTGGCTGTGTCCACTCACCCACGGGAGACGGGCAGGCAGGGTGCAGTGCGTATCTGGCTGTGTCCACTCGCCCATGGGAGACGGGCAGGCATGGCGCAGTGTGGATCTGGCTGTGTACACTCACCCACGGGAGACGGGCAGGCAGGGCGCAGTGCGGATCTGGCTGTGTCCACTCACCCACGGGAGACGGGCAGGCAGGGCGCAGTGCGGATCCGGCTGTGTCCACTCACCCACGGGAGATGGGCAGAGACGGTGCTGTGTGGATCTGGCTGTGTCCACTGACCCACGGCAGGCGGTCAGGCAGGGCGTAGTGCGGATCTGGCTGTGTCCACTCACCCACGGCAGACGGGAAGGCAGGGCGCAGTGTGGATCTGGCTGTGTCCTCTCACCCACGGCAGACGGTCAGGCAGGGCGCAGTGCGGATCTGGCTGTGTCCACTCACCCACAGCAGACGGGCAGGCAGGGCGCAGTGCGGATATGGCTGTGTCCACTCACCCACGGCAGGCGGTCAGGCAGGGCCAGGGCGGATATGGCTGTGTCCACTAACTCACGACAGACGGTCAGGCAGGGCGCAGTGCGGATCTGGTTGTGTCCACACACTCACGGGAGACGGGCAGGCAGGGCGCAGTGCTGTTCTGGCTGTGTCCACACACCCACGGGAGACGGGCAGGCAAGGCGCAGTGCGGATCTTGTGTGTGCACTCACCCACGGGAGACGGGCAGAGACGGTGCTGTGTGGATCTGGCTATGTCCACTGACCCACGGCAGACGGGCGGGCAGGGCGCAGTACGGAACTGGCTGTGTCCACTCACCCACGGCAGGCGGTCAGGCAGGGTGCAGTGCGGATCTGGCTGTGTCCACTCACCCACGGGAGACGGGCAGGTAGGGCGCAGTGCGGATCTGGCTGTGTCCACTCACCCACAGGAGACGGGCAGGCAGGGCGCAGTGCGGATATGGCTGTGTCCACTCAACCACGGGAGACGGGCATAGACGGTGCTGTGTGGATCTGGCTATGTCCACTGACCCACGGCAGACGGGCGGGCAGGGCGCAGTACGGATCTGGCTGTGTCCACTCACCCACGGCAGGCGGTCAGGGAGGGCGCAGTGTGGATATTGCTGTGTCCACTCACCCACGGCAGACGGTCAGGCAGGGGGCAGTGCGGATCTGGCTGTGTCCACTCACCCACGGCAGGCGGTCAGGCAGGGCCAGTGCGGATATGGCTGTGTCCACTAACCCACGGCAGACGGTCAGGCAGGGCGCAGTGCGGATCTGGCTTTGTCCACACACCCACGGGAGACGGGCAGGCACGGCGCAGTGCGGATCTGGCTGTGTCCACTCACCCACGGGAGACGGGCAGGCAAGGCGCAGTGCGGATCTTGTGTGTGCACTCACCCACGGGAGACGGGCAGAGACGGTGCTGTTCGGATCTGGCTATGTCCACTGACCCACGGCAGACGGGCGGGCAGGGCGCAGTACGGATCTGGCTGTGTCCACTCAACCACGGCAGGCGGTCAGGCAGGGTGCAGTGCGGATCTGGCTGTGTCCACTCACCCACGGGAGACGGGCAGGCAGGGCGCAGAGTGGATCTGGCTGTGTCCACTCACCCACGGGAGACGGGCAGGCAGGGCGCAGTGCGGATCTGGCTGTGTCCACTCACCCACGGGAGACGGGCAGAGACGGTGCTGTGTGGATCTGGCTATGTCCACTGACCCACGGCAGACGGGCGGGCAGGGCGCAGTACGGATCTGGCTGTGTCCACTCACCCACGGCAGGCGGTCAGGGAGGGCGCAGTGTGGATATTGCTGTGTCCACTCACCCACGGCAGACGGTCAGGCAGGGGGCAGTGCGGATCTGGCTGTGTCCACTCACCCACGGGAGACGGGCAGAGACGGTGCTGTGTGGATCTGGCTATGTCCACTGACCCACGGCAGGCGGTCAGGCAGGGCGCAGTGCGGATCTGGCTGTGTCCACTCACCCACGGCAGACGGTCAGGCAGGGCGCAGTGCGGATCTGGCTGTGTCCACTCACCACGGCAGGCGGTCAGGCAGGGCGCAATGCGGATCTGGCTGTGTCCACGCACCCACGGCAGGCGGTCAGCCAGGGCGCAGTGCGGATCTGGCTGTGTCCACTGACCCACGGCAGACGGGCAGGCAGGGCGCAGTGCGGATCTGGCTGTGTCCACTCACCCACGGGAGACGGGCAGTCAGGGTGCAGTGCGGATTTGACTGTGTCCACTCACCCACGGCAGGCGGTCAGGCAGGGCGCAGTGCGGATCTGGCTGTGTCCACTCACCCACGGCAGACGGTCAGGCAGGGCGCAGTGCGGATCTGGCTGTGTCCACTCACCCACGGCAGGCGGTCAGACAGGGCGCAGTGCGGATCTGGCTGTGTCCACGCACCCACGGAAGGCGGGCAGAGACGGTGCTGTTCGGATCAGGCTATGTCCACTGACCCACGGCAGACGGGCAGGCAAGGCGCAGTGCGGATCTTGTGTGTGCACTCACCCACGGGAGACGGGCAGAGACGGTGCTGTGTGGATCTGGCTATGTCCACTGACCCACGGCAGACGGGCGGGCAGGGCGCAGTACGGATCTGGCTGTGTCCACTCACCCACGGCAGGCGGTCAGGCAGGGTGCAGTGCGGATCTGGCTGTGTCCACTCACCCACGGGAGACGGGCAGGCAGGGCGCAGTGCGGATCTGGCTGTGTCCACTCACCCACGGGAGACAGGCAGGCAGGGCGCAGTGCGGATCTGGCTGTGTCCACTCACCCACGGGAGACGGGCAGAGACGGTGCTGTGTGGATCAGGCTATGTCCACTGACCCACGGCAGACGGGCTGGCAGGGCGCAGTACGGATCTGGCTGTGTCCACTCACCCACGGCAGGCGGTCAGGGAGGGCGCAGTGCGGATATTGCTGTGTCCACTCACCCACGGCATACGGTCAGGCAGGGGGCAGTGCGGATCTGGCTGTGTCCACTCACCCACGGGAGACGGGCAGGCACGGCACAGTGCGGATCTGGCTGTGTCCACTCACACACGGCAGGCTGTCAGGCAGGGCGCAGTGCGGATATGGCTGTGTCCACTCACCCACGGCAGACGGTCAGGCAGGGCGCCGTGCGGATCTGGCTGTGTCCACTCACCCACGGCAGGCGGTCAGGCAGGGTGCAGTGCGGATCTGGCTGTGTCCACTCACCCACGGGAGATGGGCAGGCAGGGCGCAGTGCAGATCTGGCTGTGTCCAGTCACCCACGGGAGACGGGCAGGCAGGGCGCAGTGCGTATCTGGCCGTGTCCACTCGCCCACGGGAGACGGGCAGGCAGGGCGCAGTGCGGATCTGGCCGTGTCCACTCACCCACGGGAGACCGGCAGGCAGGGCGCAGTGCGGATCTGGCTGTGTCCACTCACCCACGGGAGACAGGCAGGCAGGGCGCAGTGCGGATCTGGCTGTGTCCACTCACCGACGGGAGACGGGCAGGCAAGGCGCAGTGCGGATCTGGCTGTGTCCACTCACCCACGGGAGACGGGCAGGCAGGGCGCAGTGCGGATCTGGCTGTGTCCACTCACCCACGGGAGACGGGCAGGCAGGGCGCAGTGCGGATCTGGCTGTGTCCACTCGCCCACGGGAGATGGGCAGGCAAGGCGCAGTGCGGATCTGGCTGTGTCCACTCACCGACGGGAGACGGGCAGGCAAGGCGCAGTGCGGATCTGGCTGTGTCCACTCACCCACGGGAGACGGGCAGGCAGGGCGCAGTGCGGATCTGGCTGTGTCCACTCACCCACGGGAGACGGGCAGGCAGGGCGCAGTGCGGATCTGGCTGTGTCCACTCACCCACGGGAGACGGGCAGGCAGGGCGCAGTGCGGATCTGGCTGTGTCTACTCACCCACGGCAGGCGGTCAGGCAGGGCGCAGTGCGGATCTGGCTGTGTCCACTCATTCACGGCAGGCGGTCAGGCAGGGCCAGTGCGGATATGGCTGTGTCCACTCACCCACGGCAGACGGTCAGGCAGGGCGCAGTGCGGATCTGGTTGTGTCCACACACCCACGGGAGACGGGCAGGCAGTGCGCAGTGCGGTTCTGGCTGTGTCCACTCACCCACGGGAGACGGGCAGGCAGGGCGCAGTGCGGATCTTGTGTGTGCACTCACCCACGGGAGAAGGGCAGAGACGGTGCTGTGTGGATCTGGCTATGTCCACTGACCCACGGCAGACGGGCGGGCAGTGCGCAGTACGGATCTAGCTGTGTCCACTCACCCACGGCAGGCGGTCAGGCAGGGCGCAGTGCGGATCTGGCTTTGTCCACTCACCCACGGGAGACGGGCAGGCAGGGCGCAGTGCGGATCTGGCTGTGTCCACTCACCCACGGGAGATGGGCAGGCAGGGCGCAGTGCGGATCTGGCTGTGTCCACTCACCCACGGGAGACGGGCAGAGACGGTGCTGTGTGGATCTGGCTATGTCCACTGACCCACGGCAGACGGGCGGGCAGGGCGAAGTACGGATCTGTCTGTGTCCACTCACGCACGGCAGGCGGTCAGGGAGGGCGCAGTGCGGATATGGCTGTGTCCACTAACCCACGGCAGACGGTCAGGCAGGGGGCAGTGCGAATCTGGCTGTGTCTACTCACCCACGGGAGACTGGTATAGACGGTGCTGTGTGGATCTGGCTATGTCCACTTACCCACGGCAGGCGATCAGGCAGGGCGCAGTGCGGATACGGCTGTGTCCACTCACCCACGGCAGGCGGTCAGGCAGGGCGCAGTGCGGATCTGGCTGTGTCCACTCGCCCACGGGAGACGGGCAGGCAGGGCGCAGTGCGGATCTGGCTGTGTCCACTCACCCACGGCAGGCGGTCAGGCAGGGCGCAGTGCGGATCTGGCTGTGTCCACTCATTCACGGCAGACGGTCAGGCAGGGCACAGTGCGGATCTGGCTGTGTCCACTGACCGACGGCAGACGGGCAGGCAGGGCGCAGTACGGATCTGGCTGTGTCCACTCACCCACGGCAGGCGGTCAGGCAGGGCGCAGTGCGGATCTGGCTGTGTCCACTCACCCACGGCAGGCGGTCAGGCAGGGCGTAGTGCGGATCTGGCTGTGTCCAGGCACCCACGGCAGACGGGCAGGCAGGGCGCAGTGCGTATCCGGTTGTGTCCACTCACCCACGGGAGATGGGCAGAGACGGTGCTGTGTGGATCTGGCTATGTCCACTGACCCACGGCAGACGGGCAGGCAGGGCGCAGTACGGATCTAGCTGTGTCCACTCACCCACGGCAGGCGGTCAGGCAGGGCGTAGTGCGGATCTGGCTGTGTCCACTCACCCACGGTAGGCGGTCAGGCAGGGCGCAGTGCGGATCTGGCTGTGTCCACTCACCCACGGCAGGCGGTCAGGCAGGGCGCAGTGTGGATCTGGCTGTGTCCACACACCCATGGCAAGCGGTCAGGCAGGGCGTAGTGCGGATCTGGCTGTGTCCACTCACCCACGGCAGACGGGCAGGCAGGGCGCAGTGCGGATCCGGCTGTGTCCACTCACCCACGGGAGATGGGCAGAGACGGTGATGTGTGGATCTGGCTATGTCCACTGACCCATGGCAGACGGGCAGGCAGGGCACAGTACGGATCTGGCTGTGTCCACTCACCCAAGGCAGGCGGTCAGGCAGGGTGCAGTGCGGATCTGGCTGTGTCCACTCTCCCACGGGAGACGGGCAGGCAGGGCACAGTGCGGATCTGTTTGTGTCCACTCACCCATGGGAGACGGGCAGGCAGGGCGCAGTGCGGATCTGGCTGTGTCCACTCACCCACGGGAGACGGGCAGGCAGGGCGCAGTGCGATTTTGGCTGTGTCCACTCACCCACGGGAGACGGGCAGGCAGGGCGCAGTGCCTATCTGGCTGTGTCCACTCGCCCACGGGAGACGGGCAGGCAGGGCGCAGTTTGGATCTGGCTGTGTCCACTCACCCACTGCAGGCGGTCAGGCAGGGCGCAGTGCGGATCTGGCTGTGTCCACTCATTCACGGCAGACGGTCAGGCAGGGCACAGTGCGGATCTGGCTGTGTCCACTCACCCACGGCAGGCGGTCAGGCAGGGCGGAGTGCGGATCTGGCTGTGTCCACGCACCCACAGCAGGCGGTCAGCCAGGGCGCAGTGCGGATCTGGCTGTGTCCAATCACCCACGGCAGATGGTCAGGCAGGGCGCAGTACGGATCTGGCTGTGTCCACTCACCCACGGCAGACGGGCAGGCAGGGCGCAGTGCGGATCTGGCTGTGTCCACTCACACACGGCAGACGGTCAGGCAGGGCGCAGTGCGGATCTGGCTGTGTCCACTCACCCACGGCAGACGGGCAGGCAGGGCGCAGTGCGGATCTGGCTGTGTCCACTCGCCCACGGGAGACGGGCAGGCAGGGCGCAGTGCGGATCTGGCTGTGTCCACTCACCCACCGCAGGGGTCAGGCAGGGCGCAGTGCGGTTCTGGCTGTGTCCACTCACCCACGGGAGACGGGTAGGCGAGGCGCAGTGCGGATCTGGCTGTGTCCACTCACCCACGGGAGATGGGCAGAGACGGTGCTGTGTGGATCTTGCTATGTCCACTGACCCACGGCAGACGGGAAGGCAGGGCGCAGTACGGATCTGGCTGTGTCCACTCACCCACGGCAGGCGGTCAGGCAGGGCGTAGTACGGATTTGGCTGTGTCCACTCACCCACGGCAGGCGGTCAGGCAGGGTGCAGTGTGGATCTGGCTGTGTCCACTCACCCACGGGAGACGGGCAGGCAGGGCGCAGTGCGGATCTGGCTGTGTCCACTCACCCACGGGAGACGGGCAGGCAGAACGCAGTGCGATCTTGGCTGTGTCCACTCACCCACGGGAGACGGGCAGGCAGGGCGCAGTGCGGA
Organism: Microcebus murinus; assembly: GCF_040939455.1. Classification (NCBI taxonomy): domain Eukaryota; kingdom Metazoa; phylum Chordata; class Mammalia; order Primates; family Cheirogaleidae; genus Microcebus; species Microcebus murinus. The sequence continues at coordinate 28,727,921 of NC_134125.1, read as the reverse complement.
TCTGGCTGTGTCTACTCACCCACGGCAGGCGGTCAGGCAGGGCGCAGTGCGGATCTGGCTGTGTCCACTCATTCACGGCAGACGGTCAGGCAGGGCACAGTGCGGATCTGGCTGTGTCCACTCACCCACGGCAGGCGGTCAGGCAGGGCGCAGTGCGGATCTGGCAGTGTCCACGCACCCACAGCAGGCGGTTAGCCAGGGCGCAGTGCGGATCTGGCTGTGTCCACTCACCCAGGGCAGGTGGTCAGGCAGGGCGTAGTGCGGATCTGGCTGTGTCCACTAACCCACGGCAGGCGGGCAGGCAGGGCGCAGTGTGGATCTGGCTGTGTCCACTCACACACGGCAGACGGTCAGGCAGGGCGCAGTGCGGATCTGGCTGTGTCCACTCACCCACGGCAGACGGGTAGGCAGGGCGCAGTGCGGATCTGGCTGTGTCCACTCGCCCACGGGAGACGGGCAGACAGGGCGCAGTGCGGATCTGGCTGTGTCCACTCACCCACGGCAGACGGGCAGGCAGGGGGCAGTGCGGATCCGGCTGTGTCCAATCACCCCCGGGAGATGGGCAGAGACGGTGCTGTGTGGATCTGGCTATGTCCACTGACCCACGGCAGACGGGCGGGCAGGGCACAGTACGGATCTGGCTGTGTCCACTCACCCACGGCAGGCGGTCAGGCAGGGCGCAGTGCGGATCTGGCTGTGTCCACTCACCCACGGCAGGCGGTCAGGCAGGGCGTAGTGTGGATCTGTCTGTGTCCACTCACCCACGGCAGGCGGTCAGGCAGAGCGCAGTGCGGATCTGGCTGTGTCCACGCACCCACAGCAGGCGGTCAGCAAGGGCGCAGTGCGGATCTGGCTGTGTCCACTGACCGACGGCAGACGGGCAGGCAGCGCGCAGTACGGATCTGGCTGTGTCCACTCACCCACGGCAGGCGGTCAGGCAGGGCACAGTGCGGATCTGGCTGTGTCCACTCACCCACGGCAGGCGGTCAGGCAGGGCGTAGTGCGGATCTGGCTGTGTCCAGGCACCCACGGCAGACGGGCAGGCAGGGCGCAGTGCGGATCCGGCTGTGTCCACTCACCCACGGGAGATGGGCAGAGACGGTGCTGTGTGGATCTGGCTATGTCCACTGACCCACGGCAGACGGGCAGGCAGGGCGCAGTACGGATCTAGCTGTGTCCACTCACCCACGGCAGGCGGTCAGGCAGGGCGTAGTGCGGATCTGGCTGTGTCCACTCACCCACGGCAGGTGGTCAGGCAGGGCGCAGTGCGGATCTGGCTGTGTCCACTCACCCACGGCAGGCGGTCAGGCAGGGCGCAGTGTGGATCTGGCTGTGTCCACACACCCATGGCAAGCGGTCAGGCAGGGCGTAGTGCGGATCTGGCTGTGTCCACTCACCCACGGCAGACGGGCAGGCAGGGCGCAGTGCGGATCCGGCTGTGTCCACTCACCCACGGGAGATGGGCAGAGACGGTGATGTGTGGATCTGGCTATGTCCACTGACCCACGGCAGACGGGCAGGCAGGGCACAGTACGGATCTGGCTGTGTCCACTCACCCAAGGCAGGCGGTCAGGCAGGGTGCAGTGCGGATCTGGCTGTGTCCACTCTCCCACGGGAGACGGGCAGGCAGGGCACAGTGCGGATCTGTTTGTGTCCACTCACCCATGGGAGACGGGCAGGCAGGGCGCAGTGCGGATCTGGCTGTGTCCACTCACCCACGGGAGACGGGCAGGCAGGGCGCAGTGCGATTTTGGCTGTGTCCACTCACCCACGGGAGACGGGCAGGCAGGGCGCAGTGCCTATCTGGCTGTGTCCACTCGCCCACGGGAGACGGGCAGGCAGGGCGCAGTTTGGATCTGGCTGTGTCCACTCACCCACTGCAGGCGGTCAGGCAGGGCGCAGTGCGGATCTGGCTGTGTCCACTCATTCACGGCAGACGGTCAGGCAGGGCACAGTGCGGATCTGGCTGTGTCCACTCACCCACGGCAGGCGGTCAGGCAGGGCGGAGTGCGGATCTGGCTGTGTCCACGCACCCACAGCAGGCGGTCAGCCAGGGCGCAGTGCGGATCTGGCTGTGTCCAATCACCCACGGCAGATGGTCAGGCAGGGCGCAGTACGGATCTGGCTGTGTCCACTCACCCACGGCAGACGGGCAGGCAGGGCGCAGTGCGGATCTGGCTGTGTCCACTCACACACGGCAGACGGTCAGGCAGGGCGCAGTGCGGATCTGGCTGTGTCCACTCACCCACGGCAGACGGGCAGGCAGGGCGCAGTGCGGATCTGGCAGTGTCCACTCGCCCACGGGAGACGGGCAGGCAGGGCGCAGTGCGGATCTGGCTGTGTCCACTCACCCACCGCAGGGGTCAGGCAGGGCGCAGTGCGGTTCTGGCTGTGTCCACTCACCCACGGGAGACGGGTAGGCAAGGCGCAGTGCGGATCTGGCTGTGTCCACTCACCCTCGGGAGATGGGCAGAGACGGTGCTGTGTGGATCTTGCTATGTCCACTGACCCATGGCAGACGGGAAGGCAGGGCGCAGTACGGATCTGGCTGTGTCCACTCACCCACGGCAGGCGGTCAGGCAGGGCGCAGTACGGATTTGGCTGTGTCCACTCACCCACGGCAGGCGGTCAGGCAGGGTGCAGTGTGGATCTGGCTGTGTCCACTCACCCACGGGAGACGGGCAGGCAGGGCGCAGTGCGGATCTGGCTGTGTCCACTCACCCACGGGAGACGGGCAGGCAGAACGCAGTGCGATTTTGGCTGTGTCCACTCACCCACGGGAGACGGGCAGGCAGGGCGCAGTGCGGATCTGGCTGTGTCTACTCACCCACGGCAGGCGGTCAGGCAGGGCGCAGTGCGGATCTGGCTGTGTCCACTCATTCACGGCAGACGGTCAGGCAGGGCACAGTGCGGATCTGGCTGTGTCCACTCACCAACGGCAGGCGGTCAGGCAGGGCGCAGTGCGGATCTGGCAGTGTCCACGCACCCACAGCAGGCGGTTAGCCAGGGCGCAGTGCGGATCTGGCTGTGTCCACTCACCCAGGGCAGGTGGTCAGGCAGGGCGTAGTGCGGATCTGGCTGTGTCCACTAACCCACGGCAGTCGGGCAGGCAGGGCGCAGTGTGGATCTGGCTGTGTCCACTCACACACGGCAGACGGTCAGGCAGGGCGCAGTGCGGATCTGGCTGTGTCCACTCACCCACGGCAGACGGGTAGGCAGGGCGCAGTGCGGATCTGGCTGTGTCCACTCGCCCACGGGAGACGGGCAGACAGGGCGCAGTGCGGATCTGGCTGTGTCCACTCACCCACGGCAGACGGACAGGCAGGGCGCAGTGCGGATCCGGCTGTGTCCAATCACCCCCGGGAGATGGGCAGAGACGGTGCTGTGTGGATCTGGCTATGTCCACTGACCCACGGCAGACGGGCGGGCAGGGCGCAGTACGGATCTGGCTGTGTCCACTCACCCACGGCAGGCGGTCAGGCAGGGCGCAGTGCGGATCTGGCTGTGTCCACTCACCCACGGCAGGCGGTCAGGCAGGGCGTAGTGCGGATCTGGCTGTGTCCACTCACCCACGGCAGGCGGTCAGGCAGAGCGCAGTGCGGATCTGGCTGTGTCCACGCACCCACAGCAGGCGGTCAGCAAGGGCGCAGTGCGGATCTGGCTGTGTCCACTGACCGACGGCAGACGGGCAGGCAGGGCGCAGTACGGATCTGGCTGTGTCCACTCACCCACGGCAGGCGGTCAGGCAGGGCACAGTGCGGATCTGGCTGTGTCCACTCACCCACGGCAGGCGGTCAGGCAGGGCGTAGTGCGGATCTGGCTGTGTCCAGGCACCCACGGCAGACGGGCAGGCAGGGCGCAGTGCGGATCCGGCTGTGTCCACTCACCCACGGGAGATGGGCAGAGACGGTGCTGTGTGGATCTGGCTATGTCCACTGACCCACGGCAGACGGGCAGGCAGGGCGCAGTACGGATCTAGCTGTGTCCACTCACCCACGGCAGGCGGTCAGGCAGGGCGTAGTGCGGATCTGGCTGTGTCCACTCACCCACGGCAGGCGGTCAGGCAGGGCGCAGTGCGGATCTGGCTGTGTCCACTCACCCACGGCAGGCGGTCAGGCAGGGCGCAGTGTGGATCTGGCTGTGTCCACACACCCATGGCAGGCGGTCAGGCAGGGCGTAGTGCGGATCTGGCTGTGTGCACTCACCCACGGCAGACGGGCAGGCAGGGCGCAGTGCGGATCCGGCTGTGTCCACTCACCCACAGCAGACGGTCAGGCAGGGCGCAGTACGGATCTGGCTGTGTCCACTCACCCACGGCAGGCGGTCAGGCAGGGCGCAGTGCGGATATGGCTGTGTCCACTCACCCACGGCAGACGGTCAGGCAGGGCGCAGTGCGGATCTGGCTGTGTCCACTCACCCACGGGAGACGGGCAGGCAGGGCGCAGTGCCGATCTGGCTGTGTCCACTCACCCACGGGAGACGGGTAGGCAAGGCGCAGTGCGGATCTGGCTGTGTCCACTCACCCACGGGAGACGGGCAGAGACGGTGCTGTGTGGATCTGGCTATGTCCACTGACCCACGGCAGATGGGCGGGCAGGGCGCAGTACGGATCTGGCTGTGTCCACTCACCCACGGCAGGCGGTCAGGCAGGGCGCAGTGCGGATCTGGCTGTGTCCACTCACCCACGGGAGACGGGCAGGCAGGGCGCAGTGCGGATCTGGCTGTGTCCACTCACCCACGGGAGACGGGCAGGCAGGGCGCAGTGCGGATCTGGCTGTGTCCACTCACCCACGGGAGACGGGCAGAGACGGTGCTGTGTGGATTTGGCTATGTCCATTGACCCACGGCAGACGGGCGGGCAGGGCGCAGTGCGGATCTGTCTGTGTCCACTCACCCACGGCAGGCGGTCAGGGAGGGCGCAGTGCGGATATGGCTATGTCCACTCACCCACGGCAGACGGTCAGGCAGGGGGCAGTGCGGATCTGGCTGTGTCCACTCACCCACGGGAGACGGGCAGAGACGGTGCTGTGTGGATCTGGCTATGTCCACTGACCCACGGCAGGCGGTGAGGCAGGGCAAAGTGCGGATATGGCTGTGTCCACTCACCCACGGCAGACTGTCAGGCAGGGGCAGTGCGGATCTGGCTGTGTCCACTCATCCACGGGAGAATGGCAGGCAGGGCGCAGTGCGGATCTGGCTGTGTCCACTCAACCACGGGAGACGGGCAGGCAAGGCGCAGTGCGGATCTGGCTGTGTCCACTCACCCACGGGAGATGGGCAGGCAGGGCGCAGTGTGGATCTGGCTGTGTCCACTCGCCCACGGGAGACGGGCAGGCAGGGTGCAGTGCGGATTTGGCTGTGTCCACTCACCCACGGCAGGCGGTCAGGCAGGGCGCAGTGCGGAACTGGCTGTGTCCAATAACCCACGGCAGACGGTCAGGCAGGGCGCAGTGCGGATCTGGCTGTGTCCACTCACCCACGGCAGAAGGTCAGGCAGTGCGCAGTGGGGATCTTGCTGTGTCCACGCACCCACGGCAGGCGGTCAGCCAGGGCGCAGTGCGGATCTGGCTGTGTCCACTGACCCACGGCAGAAAGGCAGGCAGGGCGCAGTGCGGATCTGGCTGTGTCCACTCACCCACGGGAGACGGGCAGGCAGGGCGCAGTGCGGATCTGGCTGTGTCCACTCACCCACGGGAGACGGGCAGGCAGGGCGCAGTGCGGTTCCGGCTGTGTCCACTCACCCACAGGAGATGGGCAGAGACGGTGCTGTGTGGATCTGGCTATGTCCACTGACCCACGGCAGACGGGCAGGCAGGGCGCAGTACGGATCTGGCTGTGTCCACTCACCCACGGCAGGCGGTGAGGCAGGGCGCAGTGCGGATCTGGCTGTGTCCACTCACCCACGGCAGGCGGTCAGGCAGGGCGTAGTGCGGATCTGGCTGTGTCCACTGACCCACGGCAGATGGACAGGCAGGGCGCAGTACGGATCTGGCTGTGTCCACTCACCCACGGCAGGAGGTCAGGCAGGGCGCAGTGCGGATCTGGCTGTGTCCACTCACCCACGGCAGGCGGTCAGGCAGGGCGTAGTGCGGATCTGGCTGTGTCCAGGCACCCACGGCAGACGGGCAGGCAGGGCGCAGTGCGGATCCGGCTGTGTCCACTCACCCACGGGATATGGGCAGAGACGGTGCTGTGTGGATCTGGCTATGTCCACTGACCCACGGCAGACGGGCAGGCAGGGCGCAGTACGGATCTAGCTGTGTCCACTCACCCACGGGAGACGGGCAGGCAGGGCGCAGTGCGGATCCGGCTGTGTCCACTCACCCACGGGAGATGGGCAGAGACGGTGCTGTGTGGATCTGGCTATGTCCACTGACCCACGGCAGGCGGTCAGGCAGGGCGTAGTGCGGATCTGGCTGTGTCCACTCACCCACGGCAGACGGGAAGGCAGGGCGCAGTACGGATATGGCTGTGTCCACTCGCCCACGGGAGACGGGCAGGCAGGGCGCAGTGCGGATCTGGCTGTGTCTACTCACCCACGGCAGGCGGTCAGGCAGGGCGCAGTGCGGATCTGGCTGTGTCCACTCACCCACGGCTGACGGTCAGGCAGGGCACAAGGCGGATCTGGCTGTGTCCAATCACCCACGGCAGGCGGTCAGGCAGGGCGCAGTGTGGATCCGGCTGTGTCCACGCACCCACAGCAGGCGATCAGCCAGGGCGCAGTGTGGATCTGGCTGTGTCCACTCACCCACGGCAGGTGGTCAGGCAGGGCGTAGTGCGGATCTGGCTGTGTCCACTCACCCACGGCAGGCGGGCAGGCAGGGCGCAGTGTGGATCTGGCTGTGTCCACTCACCCACGGCAGACGGTCAGGCAGGGCGCAGTGCGGATCTGGCTGTGTCCACTCACCCACGGCAGACGGGTAGGCAGGGCGCAGTGCGGATCTGGCTGTGTCCACTCGCCCACGGGAGACGGGCAGGCAGGGCGCAGTGCGGATCTCGCTGTGTCTACTCACCCACGGCAGGCCGTCAGGCAGGGCGCAGTGCGGATCTGGCTGTGTCCACTCATTCACGGCAGACGGTCAGGCAGGGCACAGTGCGGATCTGGCTGTGTCCACTCACCCACGGGAGACAAGCAGGCAGGGCGCAGTGCGATTTTTGCTGTGTCCACTCACCCACGGGAGACGGGCAGGCAGGGCGCAGTGCCTAACTGGCTGTGTCCACTCGCCCATGGGAGACGGGCAGGCAGGGCGCAGTGGGGATCTGGCTGTGTCCACTCACCCACGGGAGACGGGCAGGCAGGGCGCAGTGCGGATCTGGCTGTGTCCCCTCACCCACGGGAGACGGGCAGGCAGGGCGCAGTGCGGATCCGGCTGTGTCCAGTCACCCACGGGAGATGGGCAGAGACGGTGCTGTGTGGATCTGGCTATGTCCACTGACCCACGGCAGGCGGTCAGGCAGGGCGTAGTGCGGATCTGGCTGTGTCCACTCACCCACGGCAGACGGGAAGGCAGGGCGCAGTACGGATCTGGCTGTGTCCACTCGCCCACGGGAGACGGGCAGGCAGGGCGCAGTGCGGATCTGGCTGTGTCTACTCACCCACGGCAGGCGGTCAGGCAGGGCGCAGTGCGGATCTGGCTGTGTCCACTCACCCACGGCTGACGGTCAGGCAGGGCGCAAGGCGGATCTGGCTGTGTCCAATCACCCACGGCAGGCGGTCAGGCAGGGCGCAGTGTGGATCCGGCTGTGTCCACACACCCACAGCAGGCGATCAGCCAGGGCGCAGTGCGGATCTGGCTGTGTCCACTCACCCACGGCAGGTGGTCAGGCAGGGCGTAGTGCGGATCTGGCTGTGTCCACTCACCCACGGCACACGGGCAGGCAGGGCGCAGTGCGGATCTGGCTGTGTCCACTCACCCACGGCAGGCGGTCAGGCAGGGCGCAGTGCGGATATGGCTGTGTCCACTCACCCACGGCAGACGGTCAGGCAGGGCGCAGTGCGGATCTTGCTGTGTCCACTCACCCACGGGAGACGGGCAGGCAGGGCGCAGTGCGGATCTGGCTATGTCCACTCACCCAAGGGAGACGGGCACAGAGGGCGCAGTGCGGATCTGTCTGTGTCCACTCACCCACGGGAGATGGGCAGAGACGGTGCTGTGTGGATCTGGCTATGTCCACTGACCCACGGGAGACGGTCAGAGACGGTGCTGTGTGGATCTGGCTATGTCCACTGACCCACGGCAGACGGGCAGGCAGGGCGCAGTACGGAGCTGGCTGAGTCCACTCACCCACGGCAGGCGGTCAGGCAGGGTGCAGTGTGGATCTGGCTGTGTCCATACACCCACGGGAGACGGGCAGGCAGGGCGCAGTGCGGATCTGGCTGTGTCCACTCACCCACGGGTGACGGGCAGGCAGGGTGCAGTGCGGATCTGGCTGTGTCCACTCACCCACGGGAGACGGGCAGGCAGGGCGCAGTGCGGATTTGGGTGTGTCCACCTGCCCACGGGAGATGGGCAGGCAGGGCGCAGTGCGGATCTGGCCGTGTCCACTCGCCCACGGGAGACAGGCAGGCAGGGCGCAGTGCGGATCTGGCTGTGTCCACTCGCCCACGGGAGACGGGCAGGCAGGGTGCAGTGCGGATCCGGCTGTGTCTACTCACCCACGGGAGATGGGCAGAGACGGTGCTGTGTGGATCTGGCTATGTCCACTGACCCACGGCAGACGGGAAGGCAGGGCGCAGTACGGATCTGGCTGTGTCCACTCACCCACGGCAGGCGGTCAGGCAGGGCGCAGTACGGATCTGGCTGTGTCCACTCACCCACGGCAGGCGGTCAGGCAGGGTGCAGTGCGGATCTGGCTGTGTCCACTCACCCACGGGAGACGGGCAGGCAGGGCACAGTGCGGATCTGGCTGTGTCAACTCACCCACGGGAGACGGGCAGGCAGGGCGCAGTGCGGATCTGGCTGTGTCCACTCACCCACGGGAGACGGGCAGGCAGGGCGCAGTGCGATTTTGGCTGTGTCCACTCACCCACGGGAGACGGGCAGGCAGGGCGCAGTGCCTATCTGGCTGTGTCCACTCGCCCATGGGAGACGGGCAGGCAGGGCGCAGTGTGGATCTGGCTGTCTCCACTCACCCACGGGAGACGGGCAGGCAGGGCGCAGTGCGGATCTGGCTGTGTCCACTCACCCACGGGAGACGGGCAGGTAGGGCGCAGTGCGGATCCGGCTGTGTCCACTCACCCACTGGAGATGGGCAGAGACGGTGCTGTGTGGATCTGGCTATGTCCACTGACCCACGGCAGGCGGTCAGGCAGGGCGTAGTAGGGATCTGGCTGTGTCCACTCACCCACGGCAGACGGGAAGGCAGGGCGCAGTGCGGATCTGTCTGTGTCCACTCACCCACGGGAGATGGGCAAGCAGGGCGCAGTGCCGATCTGGCTTTGTCCACTCACCCACGGGAGATGGGCAGGCAGGGCGCAGTGCGGATCTGGCTGTGTCCACTCACCCACGGGAGACGGGCAAGCAGGGCGCAGTGCGGATCTGGCTGTGTCCACTCACCCACGGGAGATGGGCAGGCAGGGCGCAGTGCAGATCTGGCTGTGTCCACTCACCCACGAGAGACGGGCAGGCAGGGCGCAGTGCGGATTTGGCTGTGTCCACTCACCCACGGGAGACGGGCAGGCAGGGCGCAGTGCGTATCTGGAGGTGTCCACTCGCCCACGGGAGACGGGCAGGCAGGGCGCAGTGCGGATCTGGCCGTGTCCACTCACCCACGGGAGACCGGCAGGCAGGGCGCAGTGCGGATCTGGCTGTGTCCACTCACCCACGGGAGACGGGCAGGCAGGGCGCAGTGCGGATCCGGCTGTGTCCACTCACCCACGGGAGATGGGCAGAGACGGTGCTGTGTGGATCTGGCTATGTCCACTGACCCACGGCAGACGGGCAGGCAGGGCGCAGTACGGATCTGGCTGTGTCCACTCACCCACGGCAGACCGTCAGGCAGGGCGCAGTGCGGATCTGGCTGTGTCCACTCACCCACGGCAGACGGGCAGGCAGGGCGCGGTGCGGATCTGGCTGTGTCCACACGCCCACGGGAGACGGGCAGGCAGGGCGCAGTGCGGATCTGGCTTTGTCCACTCGCCCACGGCAGGCGGTCATGCAGGGCGCAGTGCGGATCTGGCTGTGTCCACCCACCCACAGCAGGCGGTGAGCCAGGGCGCAGTGCGGATCTGGCTGTGTCCACTCACCCACGGCAGGCGGTCAGGCAGGGCCAGTGCGGATATGGCTGTGTCCACTCACCCACGGGAGACGGGCAGGCAAGGTGCTGTGCGGATCTTGTGTGTGCACTCACCCACGGGAGACGGGCAGAGACGGTGCTGTGTGGATCTGGCTATGTCCACTGACCCATGGCAGACGGGCGGGCAGGGCGCTGTACGGATCTGGCTGTGTCCACTCACCCACGGCAGGCGGTCAGGCAGGGCGCAGTGCGGATCTGGCCGTGTCCAATCACCCACGGGAGACCGGCAGGCAGGGCGCAGTGCGGATCTGGCTGTGTCCACTCACCCACGGGAGACGGGCAGGCAGGGCGCAGTGCGGATTCGGCTGTGTCCACTCACCCACGGGAGATGGGCAGAGACGGTGCTGTGTGGATCTGGCTATGTCCACTGACCCACGGCAGACGGGCAGGCAGGGCGCAGTACGGATCTGGCTGTGTCCACTCACCCACGGCAGACGGGCAGGCAGGGCGCCGAGCGGATCTGGCTGTGTCCACTCACCCACGGCAGGCGGTCATGCAGGGCGCAGTGCGGATCTGGCTGTGTCCACGCACCCACAGCAGGCGGTGAGCCAGGGCGCAGTGCGGATCTGGCTGTGTCCACTCACCCACGGCAGGCGGTCAGGCAGGGCCAGTGCGGATATGGCTGTGTCCACTCACCCACGGGAGACGGGCAGGCAAGGCGCAGTGCGGAACTTGTGTGTGCACTCACCCACGGGAGACGGGCAGAGACGGTGCTATGTGGATCTGGCTATGTCCACTGACCCATGGCAGACGGGCGGGCAGGGCGCTGTACGGATCTGGCTGTGTCCACTCACCCACGGCAGGTGGTCAGGCAGGGCGTAGTGCGGATCTGGCTGTGTCCACTCACCCACGGCAGGCGGGCAGGCAGGGCGCAGTGTGGATCTGGCTGTGTCCACTCACCCACGGCAGACGGTCAGGCAGGGCGCAGTGCGGATCTGGCTGTGTCCACTCACCCACGGCAGACGGGTAGGCAGGGCGCAGTGCGGATCTGGCTGTGTCCACTCGCCCACGGGAGACGGGCAGGCAGGGCGCAGTGCGGATCTCGCTGTGTCTACTCACCCACGGCAGGCCGTCAGGCAGGGCGCAGTGCGGATCTGGCTGTGTCCACTCATTCACGGCAGACGGTCAGGCAGGGCACAGTGCGGATCTGGCTGTGTCCACTCACCCACGGGAGACAAGCAGGCAGGGCGCAGTGCGATTTTTGCTGTGTCCACTCACCCACGGGAGACGGGCAGGCAGGGCGCAGTGCCTAACTGGCTGTGTCCACTCGCCCATGGGAGACGGGCAGGCAGGGCGCAGTGGGGATCTGGCTGTGTCCACTCACCCACGGGAGACGGGCAGGCAGGGCGCAGTGCGGATCTGGCTGTGTCCCCTCTCCCACGGGAGACGGGCAGGCAGGGCGCACTGCGGATCCGGCTGTGTCCACTCACCCACGGGAGATGGGCAGAGACGGTGCTGTGTGGATCTGGCTATGTCCACTGACCCACGGCAGGCGGTCAGGCAGGGCGTAGTGCGGATCTGGCTGTGTCCACTCACCCACGGCAGACGGGAAGGCAGGGCGCAGTACGGATATGGCTGTGTCCACTCGCCCACGGGAGACGGGCAGGCAGGGCGCAGTGCGGATCTGGCTGTGTCTACTCACCCACGGCAGGCGGTCAGGCAGGGCGCAGTGCGGATCTGGCTGTGTCCACTCACCCACGGCTGACGGTCAGGCAGGGCGCAAGGCGGATCTGGCTGTGTCCAATCACCCACGGCAGGCGGTCAGGCAGGGCGCAGTGTGGATCCGGCTGTGTCCACGCACCCACAGCAGGCGATCAGCCAGGGCGCAGTGCGGATCTGGCTGTGTCCACTCACCCACGGCAGGTGGTCAGGCAGGGCGTAGTGCGGATCTGGCTCTGTCCACTCACCCACGGCACACGGGCAGGCAGGGCGCAGTGCGGATCTGGCTGTGTCCACTCACCCACGGCAGGCGGTCAGGCAGGGCGCAGTGCGGATATGGCTGTGTCCACTCACCCACGGCAGACGGTCAGGCAGGGCGCAGTGCGGATCTTGCTGTGTCCACTCACCCACGGGAGACGGGCAGGCAGGGCGCAGTGCGGATCTGGCTGTGTCCACTCACCCAAGGGAGACGGGTAGGCAAGGCGCAGTGCGGATCTGGCTGTGTCCACTCACCCACGGGAGACGGTCAGAGACGGTGCTGTGTGGATCTGGCTATGTCCACTGACCCACGGCAGACGGGCAGGCAGGGCGCAGTACGGAGCTGGCTGAGTCCACTCACCCACGGCAGGCGGTCAGGCAGGGTGCAGTGTGGATCTGGCTGTGTCCATACACCCACGGGAGACGGGCAGGCAGGGCGCAGTGCGGATCTGGCTGTGTCCACTCACCCACGGGTGACGGGCAGGCAGGGTGCAGTGCGGATCTGGCTGTGTCCACTCACCCACGGGAGACGGGCAGGCAGGGCGCAGTGCGGATTTGGGTGTGTCCACCTGCCCACGGGAGATGGGCAGGCAGGGCGCAGTGCGGATCTGGCCGTGTCCACTCGCCCACGGGAGACAGGCAGGCAGGGCGCAGTGCGGATCTGGCTGTGTCCACTCGCCCACGGGAGACGGGCAGGCAGGGTGCAGTGCGGATCCGGCTGTGTCTACTCACCCACGGGAGATGGGCAGAGACGGTGCTGTGTGGATCTGGCTATGTCCACTGACCCACGGCAGACGGGAAGGCCGGGCGCAGTACGGATCTGGCTGTGTCCACTCACCCACGGCAGACGGGCAGGCAGGGCGCACTACGGATCTGGCTGTGTCCACTCACCCACGGCAGGCGTTCAGGGATGGCGCAGTGCGGATATGGCTGTGTCCACTCACCCACGGCAGACGGTCAGGCAGGGGGCAGTGCGGATCTGGCTGTGTCCACTCACCCACGGGAGACGGGCAGAGACGGTGCTGTGTGGATCTGGCTATGTCCATTGACCCACGGCAGGCGGATAGGCAGGGCGCAGTGCGGATATGGCTGTGTCCACTCACCCACGGCAGACTGTCAGGCAGGGGGCAGTGCGGATCTGGCTGTGTCCACTCACCCACGGAGGACGGGCAGGCAGGGCGCAGTGCGGATCGGGCTGTGTCCACTCACCCACGGGAGACGGGCAGGCACGGCGCAGTGCGGATCTGGCTGTGTCTACTCACCCACGGGAGACGGGCAGGCAGGGCGCAGTGCCGATCTGGCTGTGTCCACTCACCCACAGCAGGCGGTCAGGCAGGGCGCAGTGCGGATCTGGCTGTGTCCACTCACCCACGGCAGACGTTCAGGCAGGGCACAGTGCGGATCTGGCTGTGTCCACTCACCCACGGCAGGCGGTCAGGCAGGGCGCAGTGCGGATCTCGCTGTGTCCACGCACCCACAGCAGGCGGTCAGCCAGGGCGCAGTGCGGATCTGGCTGTGTCCACTCACCCACGGCAGACGGTCAGGCAGGGCGCAGTACGGATCTGGCTGTGTCCACTCACCCACGGGAGATGGGCAGGCAGGGCGCAGTGCGGATTTGGCTGTGTCCACTCACCCACGGAAGACGGGCAGGCAGTGCGCAGTGCGGATCTGGCTGTGTCCACTGACCCACGGCAGACGGGCTGGCAGGGCGCAGTACGGAGCTGGCTGAGTCCACTCACCGACGGCAGGCGGTCAGGCAGGGCGCAGTACGGATCTGGCTGTGTCCACTCACCCACGGCAGGCGGTCAGGCAGGGCGCAGTGTGGATCTGGCTGTGTCCACTCACCCACGGGAGACGGGCGCAGGGCGCAGTGTGGATCTGGCTGTGTCCACTCACCCACGGCAGACGGGCAGGCAGGGCGCAGTGCGGATCCGGCTTTGTCCACTCACACAAGGGGGACGGGCAGGCAGGGCGCAGTGCGGATCTGGCTGTGTCCACACACCCACGGGAGACGGGCAGGCAGGGCGCAGTGCGGATCTGGCTGTGTCCACTGACCCACGGCAGACGGGCAGGCAGGGCGCAGTGCGGATCTGGCTGTGTCCACTCGCCCACGGGAGACGGGCAGGCAGGGCGCAGTGCGGATCCGGCTGTGTCCACTCACCCACGGGAGATGGGCAGAAACGGTGCTGTGTGGATCTGGCTATGTCCACTGACCCACGGCAGACGGGAAGGCAGGGCGCAGTACGGATCTGGCTGTGTCCACTCACCCACGGCAGGCGGTCAGGCAGGGCGCAGTACGGTTCTGGCTGTGTCCACTCACCCACAGCAGACGGGCAGGCAGGGCACAGTACGGATCTGGCTGTGTCCAATCACCCACGGCAGGCGGTCAGGCAGGGTGCAGTGCGTATCTGGCTGTGTCCACTCACCCACGGGAGACGGGCAAGCAGGGCGCAGTGCGGATCTGCCTGTGTCCACTCACCCACGGGAGATGGGCAGGCAGGGCGCAGTGCAGATCTGGCTGTGTCCACTCACCCACGGGAGATGGGCAGAGACGGTGCTGTGTGGATCTGGCTATGTCCACTGACCCACGGCAGACGGGCAGGCAGGGCGCAGTACGGATCTGGCTGTGTCCACTCACCCACGGCAGGCGGTCAGGCAGGGCGCAGTGCGGATCTGGCTGTGTCCACTCACCCACGGCAGGCGGTCAGGCAGGCGTAGTGCGGATCTGGCTGTGTCCACTCACCCACGGCAGGCGGTCAGGCAGGGCGCAGTGCAGATCTGGCTGTGTCCACGCACCCACAGCAGGCGGTCAGCCAGGGCGCAGTGCGGATCTGGCTGTGTCCACTGACCCACGGCAGACGGGCAGGCAGGGCGAAGTACGGATCTGGCTGTGTCCACTCACCCACGGCAGGCGGTCAGGCAGGGCGCAGTGCGGATCTGGCTGTGTCCACTCACCCACGGCAGGCGGTCAGGCAGGGCGTTGTGCGGATCTGGCTGTGTCCACTCACCCACGGCAGACGGGCAGGCAGGGCGCAGTACGGATATGGCTGTGTCCACTCGCCGACGGGAGACGGGCAGGCAGGGCGCAGTGCGGATCTGGCTGTGTCCACTCACCCACGGGAGACGGGCAGAGACGGTGCTGTGTGGATCTGGCTATGTCCACTAACCAACGGCAGACGGGCGGGCAGGGCGCAGTACGGATCTGGCTGTGTCCACTCACCCACGGCAGGCGGTCAGGGAGGGCGCAGTGCGGATATGGCTGTGTCCACTCACCCACGGCAGACGGTCAGGCAGGGGGCAGTGCGGATCTGGCTGTGTCCACTCACTCATGTGAGACGGGCAGAGACGGTGCTGTGTGGATCTGGCTATGTCCACTGACCCACGGCAGGCGGTCAGGCAGGGCGCAGTGCGGATATGGCTGTGTCCACTCACCCACGGCAGACTGTCAGACAGGGGGCAGTGCGGATCTGGCTGTGTCCACTCACCCACGGGAGACGGGCAGGCAGGGCGCAGTGCGGATCTGGCTGTGTCCACTCACCCACGGGAGACGGGCAGGCAAGGCGCAGTGCGGATCTGGCTGTGTCCACTCACCCACGGGAGATGGTCAGGCAGGGCGCAGTGCGGCTCTGGCTGTGTCCTCTCACCCACGGCAGGCGGTCAGACAGGGCGTAGTGTGGATCTGGCTGTGTCCACTCACCCACGGCAGGCGGTCAGGCAGGGCGCAGTGCGATTCTGGCGGTGTCCACGCACTCACAGCAGGCGGTCAGCCAGGGTGCAGTGCGGATCTGGCTGTGTCCACTAACCCACGGCAGACGGGCAGGCAGGGCGCAGTGCGGATCCGGCTGTGTCCACTCACCCACGGGAGATGGGCAGAGACGGTGATGTGTGGATCTGGCTATGTCCACTGACCCACGGCAGACGGGCAGGCAGGGCGCAGTACGGATCTGGCTGTGTCCACTCACCCACGGCAGGCGGTCAGGCAGGGTGCAGTGCGGATCTGGCTTTGTCCACTCACCCACGGCAGGCGGTCAGGCAGGGCGTAGTGCGGATCTGGCTGTGTCCACTCACCCACGGCAGACGGGCAGGCAGGGCGCAGTGTGGATCTGGCTGTGTCCACTCAACCATGGTAGACGGTCAGGCAGGGCGCAGTGCGGATCTGGCTGTGTCCACTCACCCACGGCAGACGGGCAGGCAGGGCGCAGTGCGGATGTGGCTGTGTCCACTCGCCCACGGGAGACTTGCAGGCAGGGCGCAGTGCGGATCTGGCTGTGTCCACTCACCAACGGCAGGCGGTCAGGCAGGGCGCAGTGCGGATCTGGCTGTGTCCACGCACCCAGAGCAGGCGGTCAGCCAGGGCGCATTGCGGATCTGGCTGTGTCCACCCACCCACGGCAGACGGTCAGGCAGGGCGCAGTACTGATCTGGCTGTGTCCACTCACCCACGGCAGACGGGCAGGCAGGGCGCAGTGCGGATCTGGCTGTGTCCACTCACCCACGGGAGACGGGCAGGCAGGGCGCAGTGAGGATCTGGCTGTGTCTACACACCCACGAGGGACCGGCTGGCAGGGTGCTGTGTGGATTTGGCTGTATCCACTCACCCACCAGGGACGGGCAGGTAGGGTGCAGTGTGGATGTGGCTGTGTCCACACACCCACGGAGACGGGCAGGCAGGGTGCTGTCTGGAACTGGCTGTTTCCACTCACCCACGGGAGACGGGCAGGCAGGGTGCTGTCTGGATATGGCTTTGTCCACACACACATGGGGGATGGGCAGGCAGGGTGCTGTGTGGTTTTGGCTGTGTCCACTCACCTACGGGAGATGGGCAGGCCGGGTGCTGTGTGGTTTTGGCTGTGTCCACTCACCCACGGGAGACGGGCAGGCAGGGCGCAGTGCGGATCTGGCTGTGTCCACTCACCCACGGAAGACGGACAGGCAAGGCGCAGTGTGGATCTGGCTGTGTCCACTCACCCACGGCAGACGGGCAGGCAGAGCGCAGTGCGGATCTGGCTGTGTCCACTCACCCACAGCAGACGGTCAGGCAGGTCGCAGTGCGTATCTGGCTGTGTCCACTCACCCACGGCAGACGGGCAGGCAGGGCGCAGTGCGGATCTGGCTGTGTCCACTCGCCCACGGGAGACGGGCAGGCACGGCGCAGTGCGGATCTGGCTGTGTCCACTCACCCACGGCAGGCGGTCAGGCAGGGCGCAGTGCGGATCTGGCTGTGTCCACTCACCCACGACAGACGGTCAGGCAGGGCGCAGTGCGGATCTGGCTGTGTCCACTCACCCACGGCAGGCGGTCAGGCAGGGCGCAGTGCGGATCTGGCTGTGTCCACGCACCCACAGCAGGCGGTCAGCCAGGGCGCAGTGCGGATCTGGCTGTGTCCACTCACCCACGGCAGGCGGTCAGGCAGGGCCAGTGCGGATATGGCTGTGTCCACTCACCCACGGTAGACGGTCAGGCAGGGCGCAGTGCGGATCTGGTTGTGTCCACACACCCACGGGAGACGGGCAGGCAGGGCGGAGTGCGGTTCTGGCTGTGTCCACTCACCCACGGGAGACGGGCAGGCAGGGCGCAGTGCGGATCTTGTGTGTGCACTCACCCACGGGAGAAGGGCAGAGACGGTGCTGTGTGGATCTGGCTATGTCCACTGACCCACGGCAGACGGGCGGGCAGGGCGCAGTACGGATCTGGCTGTGTCCACTCACCCACGGCAGGCGGTCAGGCAGGGCGCAGTGCGGATCTGGCTGTGTCCACACACCCACGGGAGACGGGCAGGCAGGGCGCAGTGCGGATCTGGCTGTGTCCACTCACCCACGGGAGACGGGCAGGCAGGGCGCAGTGCGGATCTGGCTGTGTCCACTCACCCACGGGAGACGGGCAGAGACGGTGCTGTGTGGATCTGGCTATGTCCACTGACCCACGCCAGACGGGCGGGCAGGGCGAAGTACGGATCTGGCTGTGTCCACTCACCCACGGCAGGCGGTCAGGGAGGGCGCAGTGCGGATATGGCTGTGTCCACTCACCCACGGCAGACGGTCAGGCAGGGGGCAGTGCGAATCTGGCTGTGTCCACTCACCCACGGGAGACTGGTAGAGACGGTGCTGTGTGGATCTGGCTATGTCCACTGCCCCACGGCAGGCTGTCAGGCAGGGCGCAGTGCGGATATGGCTGTGTCCACTCACCCACGGCAGGCGGTCAGGCAGGGCGCAGTGCGGATCTGGCTGTGTCCACTCGCCCACGGGAGACAGGCAGGCAGGGCGCAGTGCGGATCTGGCTGTGTCCACTCACCCACGGCAGGCGGTCAGGCAGGGCGCAGTGCGGATCTGGCTGTGTCCACTCATTCACGACAGACGGTCAGGCAGGGCACAGTGCGGATCTGACTGTGTCCACTCACCCACGGCAGGCGGTCAGGCAGGGCGGAGTGCGGATCTGGCTGTGTCCACGCACCCACAGCAGGCGGTCAGCCAGGGCGCAGTGCGGATCTGGCTGTGTCCACTCACCCACGGCAGGTGGTCAGGCAGGGCGCAGTACGGATCTGGCTGTGTCCACTCACCCACGGCAGACGGGCAGGCAGGGCGCAGTGCGGATCTGGCTGTGTCCACTCACACACGGCAGACGGTCAGGCAGGGCGCAGTGCGGATCTGGCTGTGTTCACTCACCCACGGCAGACGGGCAGGCAGGGCGCAGTGCGGATCTGGCTGTGTCCACTCGCCCACGGGAGACGGGAAGGCAGGGCGCAGTGCGGATCTGGCTGTGTCCACTCACCCACCGCAGGGGTCAGGCAGGGCGCAGTGCGGTTCTGGCTGTGTCCACTCACCCACGGAAGACGGGTAGGCAAGGCGCAGTGCGGATCTGGCTGTGTCCACTCACCCACGGGAGACGGGCAGAGACGGTGTTGTGTGGATCTGGCTATGTCCACTGACCCACGGCAGAAGGGCAGGCAGGGCGCAGTACGGAGCTGGCTGAGTCCACTCACCTACGGCAGGCGGTCAGGCAGGGTGCAGTGTGGATCTGGCTGTGTCCATTCACCCACGGGGGACGGGCAGGCAGGGCGCAGTGCTGATCTGGCTGTGTCCACTCACACATGGGAGACGGGCAGGCAGGGCGCAGTGCGGATCTGGCTGTGTCCACTCGCCCACGGGAGATGGGCAGGCAGGGCGCAGTGCGGATCTGGCTGTGTACACTCGCCCACGGGAGATGGGCAGGCAGGGCGCAGTGCGGATCTGGCTGTGTCCACTCGCCCACGGGAGACGGGCAGGCAGGGCGCAGTGCGGATCCGGCTGTGTCCACTCACCCACGGGAGATGGGCAGAGACGGTGCTGTGTGGATCTGGCTATGTCCACTGACCCACGGCAGACGGGAAGGCAGGGCGCAGTACGGATCTGGCTGTGTCCACTCACCCACGGCAGGCGGTCAGGCAGGGCGCAGTACGGATTTGGCTGTGTCCACTCACCCACGGCAGGCGGTCAGGCAGGGTGCAGTGTGGATCTGGCTGTGTCCACTCACCCACGGGAGACTGGCAGGCAGGGCGCAGTGCGGATCTGGCTGTGTCCACTCACCCACGGGAGACGGGCAGGCAGAACGCAGTGCGATTTTGGCTGTGTCCACTCACCCACGGGAGACGGGCAGGCAGGGCGCAGTGCGGATCTGGCTGTGTCTACTCACCCACGGCAGGCGGTCAGGCAGGGCGCAGTGCGAATCTGGCTGTGTCCACTCATTCACGGCAGACGGTCAGGCAAGGCACAGTGCGGATCTGGCTGTGTCCACTCACCCACGGCAGGCGGTCAGGCAGGGCGCAGTGCGGATCTGGCTGTGTCCACGCACCCACAGCAGGCGGTCAGCCAGGGCGCAGTGCGGATCTGGCTGTGTCCACTCACCCAGGGCAGGTGGTCAGGCAGGGCGTAGTGCGGATCTGGCTGTGTCCACTAACCCACGGCAGGCGGGCAGGCAGGGCGCAGTGTGGATCTGGCTGTGTCCACTCACCCACGGCAGACGGTCAGGCAGGGCGCAGTGCGGATCTGGCTGTGTCCACTCACCCACAGCAGACGGGTAGGCAGGGCGCAGTGCGGATCTGGCTGTGTCCACTCGCCCACGGGAGACGGGCAGACAGGGCGCAGTACGGATCTGGCTGTGTACACTCACCCACGACAGGCGGTCAGGCAGGGCGCAGTGCGGATCCGGCTGTGTCCAATCACCCCCGGGAGATGGGCAGAGACGGTGCTGTGTGGATCTGTCTATGTCCACTGACCCACGGCAGACGGGCAGGCAGGGCGCAGTACGGATCTGGCTGTGTCCACTCACCCACGGCAGGCGGTCAGGCAGGGCGCAGTGCGGATCTGGCTGTGTCCACTCACCCACGGCAGGCGGTCAGGCAGGGCGTAGTGCGGATCTGGCTGTGTCCACTCACCCACGGCAGGCGGTCAGGCAGAGCGCAGTGCGGATCTGGCTGTGTCCACGCACCCACAGCAGGCGGTCAGCAAGGGCGCAGTGCGGATCTGGCTGTGTCCACTGACCGACGGCAGACGGGCAGGCAGGGCGCATTGCGGATCTGGCTGTGTCCACTCGCCCACGGGAGACGGGCAGGCAGGGCGCAGTGCGTCTCTGGCTGTGTCCACTCACCCACGGCAGGCGGTCAGGCGGGGCGCAGTGCGGATCTGGCTGTGTCCACTCACCCACAGCAGACGGTCAGGCAGGGCGCAGTGCGGATCTGGCTGTGTCCACTCTCCCACGGGAGACGGGCAGGCAGGGCGCAGTGCGGATCTGGCTGTGTCCACTCACCCACGCCAGATGGTAAGGCAGGGCGCAGTGCGGATCTGGCTGTGTCCACTCACTCACGGCAGACGGTCAGGCAGGGCGCAGTGCGGATCTGGCTGTGTCCACTCACCCACGGCAGACGGTCAGACAGTGTGCAGTGCGGATCTGGCTGTGTCCACTCACCCACGGGAGACGGGCAGGCAGGGCGCAGTGCGGATCTGGCTTTGTCCACTCACCCACGTGAGACGGGCAGGCAAGGCTCAGTGCGGATCTGGCTGTGTCCAATCACCCACGGGAGACGGGCAGGCAGGGCGCAGTGCGGATCTGGCTGTGTCCACTCAACCACGGCAGATGGTCAGGCAGGGCGCAGGGCGGATCTGGCTGTGTCCACTCACCCACGGCAGACGGGCAGGCAGGGCGCAGTGCGGATCTGGCTGTGTCCACTCGCCCACGGGAGACGGGCAGGCAGGGCGCAGTGCGTATCTGGCTGTGTCCACTCACCCACGGCAGGCGGTCAGGCAGGGCGCAGTGCGGATCTGGCTGTGTCCAATCACCCACGGCAGACGGGCAGGCAGGGCGCAGTGCGGATCTGGCTGTGTCCACTCAACCACGGCAGACTGTCAGGCAGGGCGCAGTGCGGATCTGGCTGTGTCCACTCGCCCACGGCAGACGGGCAGGCAGGGCGCAGTGCGGATCTGGCTGTGTCCACTCGCCCACGGGAGACGGGCAGGCAGGGCGCAGTGCGGATCTCGCTGTGTCCACTCACCCACGGCATGCGGTCAGGCAGGGCGCAGTGCTGATCTGGCTGTGTCCACGCACCCACAGCAGGCGGTCAGGCAGGGCGCAGTGCGGATCTGGCTATGTCCACTCACCCACGGCAGACGGGCAGGCAGGGCGCATTGCGGATCTGGCTGTGTCCACTCGCCCACGGCAGACGGGCAGGCAGGGCGCAGTGCGGATCTGGCTGTGTCCACTCGCCCACGGGAGACGGGCAGACAGGGCGCAGTGCGGATCTGGCTGTGTCCACTCGCCCATGGCAGACGGGCAGGCAGGGCGCAGTGCGGATCTGGTTGTGTCCACTCGCCCACGGCAGACGGTCAGGCAGGGCCCAGTGCGGATCTGGCTGTGTCCACTCGCCCACGGCAAACGGGCAGGCAGGGCGCAGTGCGGATCTGGCTGTGTCCACTCGCCCACGGGAGACGGGCAGGGAGGGCGCAGTGCGGATCTGGCTGTGTCCACTCACCCACGGCAGGCGGTCAGGCAGGGCGCAGTGCGGATCTGGCTGTGTACACTCGCCCACGGCAGACGGTCAGGCAGGGCGCAGTGCGGATCTGGCTGTGTCCACTCGCCCACGGCAGACGGGCAGGCAGGGCGCAGTGCGGATCTGGCTGTGTCCACTCACCCACGCCAGATGGTAAGGCAGGGCGCAGTGCGGATCTGGCTGTGTCCACTCACTCACGGCAGACGGTCAGGCAGGGCGCAGTGCGGATCTGGCTGTGTCCACTCACCCACGGCAGACGGTCAGACAGGGCGCAGTGCGGATCTGGCTGTGTCCACTCACCCACGGGAGACGGGCAGGCAGGGCGCAGTGCGGATCTGGCTGTGTCCACTCACCCACGTGAGACGGGCAGGCAAGGCTCAGTGCGGATCTGGCTGTGTCCACTCACCCACGGGAGACGGGCAGGCAGGGCGCAGTGCGGATCTGGCTGTGTCCACTCGCCCACGGAAGACGGGCAGGCAGGGCGCAGTGCGGATCTGTCTGTGTCCACTCACCCACGGGACACGGGCAGGGAGGGCGCAGTGCGGATCTGGCTGTGTCCACTCGCCCACGGAAGACGGGCAGGCAGGGCGCAGTGCGGATCTGTCTGTGTCCACTCACCTACGGGAAACGGGCAGGCAGGGCGCCGTGCGGATCTGGCTGTGTCCACTCACCCACAGCAAACGGTCAGGCAGGGCGCAGTGCGTATCTGGCTGTGTCCACTAACTGACGGGGGACGGGCAGGCAAGGCGCAGTGAGGATCTGGCTGTGTCCACTCACCCACCGGAAACGGGCAGGCAGGGCGCAGTGCGGATCTGGCTATGTCCACTCACCCACGGGAGACGGGCAGGCAGGGCGCAGTGCGGATCTGGCTGTGTCCCCTCACCCAGGGGAGACGGGCAGGCAAGGCGCAGTGCGGATCTGGCAATGTCCAATCACCCACGGGAGACGGGCAGAGAGGGTGATGTGTGGATATGGCTATGTCCACTGACCCACGGCAGACGGGCAGGCAGGGCGCAGTGCGCATCTGGCTGTGTCCACTCACCCACGGCAGATGGTCAGACAGGGCGCAGTGCGGATCTGGCTGTGTCCACTCGCCCACGGCAGACGGGCAGGCAGGGCGCAGTGCGGATCTGGCTGTGTCCACTCACCCACGTGAGACGGGCAGGCAAGGCTCAGTGCGGATCTGGCTGTGTCCACTCATTCACGGGAGACGGTCAGTCAGGGCGCAGTGCGGATCTGGCTGTGTCCACTCGCCCACGGGAGACGGGCAGTAAGGGCGCAGTGCGGATCTGGCTGTGTCCACTCACCCACGGCAGGCGGTCAGGCAGGGCGCAGTGCGGATCTGGCTGTGTCCACTCACCCATGGCAGATGGGCAGGCAGGGCGCAGTGTGGATCTGGCTGTGTCCACTCACCCACGGCAGACGGTCAGGCAGGGCGCAGTGAGGATCTGGCTGTGTCCAATCACCCACGGCAGACGGGCAGGCAGGGCGCAGTGCGGATCTGGCTGTGTCCACTCGCCCACGGGAGACGGGCAGGCAGGGCGCAGTGCGTATCTGGCTGTGTCCACTCACCCACGGGAGACGAGCAGGCAGGGCGCAGTGCGGATCTGGCTGTGTCCACTCACCCACGGGAGACGGGCAAGCAGTGCGCAGTGTGGATCTGGCTGTGTCCACTGACCCACGGCAGACGGGCAGGCAGGGCGCAGTGTGGATCTGGCTGTGTCCACTCACTCACGGCAGACGGTCAGGCAGGGCGCAGTGCGGATCTGGCTGTGTCCACTCACACACGGCAGACGGGCAGGCAGGGCGCAGTGCGGATCTCGCTGTGTCCACTCACCCACGGCAGACGGTCAGACAGGGTGCAGTGCGGATCTGGCTGTGTCCACTCACCCGTGGTTGACGGGCAGGCAGGGCGCAGTGCGAATCTGGCTGTGTCTACTCACCCACGTGAAACGGGCAGTCAATGATCAGTGCGGATCTGGCATTGTCCACTCACCCACGGGAGACGGGCAGGCAGGGCGCAGTGCGGATCTGGCTGTGTCCACTCACCCACGGGAGACGGGCAGGAAGGCTCAGTGCGGATCTGGCTGTGTCCATTCATTCACAGGAGACGGGCAGGCAGGGCGCAGTGCGGATCTGGCTGTGTCCGCTCACAGACGGCAGGCAGTCAGGCAGGGCGCAGTGCGGATCTGGCTTTGTCCACTCACCCACGGCAGACGGTCAGGCAGGGCGCAGTGAGGATCTGGCTGTGTCCAGTCGCCCACGGCAGACGGGCAGGCAGGGCGTAGTGTGTATCTGGCTGTGTCCACTCACCCACGGCAGACGGTCAGGCTGGGCTCAGTGCGGATCTGGCTGTGTCCACTCGCCCACGGCAGACAGGCAGGCAGAGCGCAGTGCGGATCTGGCTATGTCCACTCACCCATGGCAGATGGTCAGGCAGGGCGCAGTGCGGATCTGGCTGTGTCCACTCACCCACGGCAGATGGGCAGGCAGGGCGCAGTGTGGATCTGGCTGTGTCCACTCACCCACGGCAGATGGTCAGGCAGGGCGCAGGGCGGATCTGGCTGTGTCCACTCACCCACGGCAGACGGGCAGGCAGGGCGCAGTGCGGATCTGGATGTGTCCACTCGCCCACGGGAGACGGGCAGGCAGGGCGCAGTGCGTATCTGGCTGTGTCCACTCACCCACGGCAGGCGGTCAGGCAGGGCGCAGTGCGGATCTGGCTGTGTCCACTCACCCACGGCAGACGGTCAGGCAGGGTGCAGTGCGGATCTGGCTGTGTCCACTCACCCACGGGAGACGGGCAGGCAGGGCGCAGTGCGGATCTGGCTGTGTCCACTCACCCACGTGAGACTGGCAGGCAAGGCTCAGTGCGGATCTGGCTGTGTCCACTCACCCACGGGAGACGGGCAGGCAGGGCGCAGTGCGGATCTGGCTGTGTCCACTCGCCCAAGGAAGACGGGCAGGCAGGGCGCAGTGCGGATCTGTCTGTGTCCACTCACCCACGGGAAACGGGCAGGGAGGGCGCAGTGCGGATCTGGCTGTGTCCACTCGCCCACAGAAGACGGGCAGGCAGGGCGCAGTGCGGATCTGTCTGTGTCCACTCACCTACGGGAAACGGGCAGGCAGGGCGCCGTGCGGATCTGGCTGTGTCCACTCACCCACAGCAAACGGTCAGGCAGGGCGCAGTGCGGATCTGGCTGTGTCCACTCACTGACGGGGGACGGGCAGGCAAGGCGCAGTGCGGATCTGGCTGTGTCCACTCACCCACGGGAGACGGGCAGCAGGGCGCAGTGCGGATCTGGCTGTGTCCCCTCACCCAGGGGAGACGGGCAGGCAAGGCGCAGTGCGTATCTGGCACTGTCCAATCACCCACGGAAGACGGGCAGAGAGGGTGATGTGTGGATATGGCTATGTCCACTGACCCACGGCAGACGGGCAGGCAGGGTGCAGTGCGCATCTGGCTGTGTCCACTCACCCACGGCAGACTGTCAGACAGGGCGCAGTGCGGATCTGGCTGTGTCCACTCGCCCACGGCAGACGGGCAGGCAGGGCGCAGTGCGGATCTGGCTGTGTCCACTCGCCCACGGGAGACGGGCAGGCAGGGCGCAGTGCGGATCTGGCTGTGTCCACTCGCCCACGGGAGACGGGCAGGCAAGGCTCAGTGCGGATCTGGCTGTGTCCACTCACCCACGGGAGACGGGCAGAGAGGGTGATGTGTGGATATGGCTATGTCCACTGACCCACGGCAGACGGGCAGGCAGGGCGCAGTGCGGATCTGGCTGTGTCCACTCACCCACGGCAGACGGTCAGACAGGGTGCAGTGCGGATCAGGCTGTGTCCACTCACCCACGGGAGACGGGCAGGCAGGGCGCACTGCGGATATTGCTGTGTCCACTCACCCACGTGAGAGGGGTAGGCAAGGCTCAGTGCGGATCTGGCTGTGTCCACTCACCCACGGGAGACGGGCAGGCAGGGCGCAGTGCGGATCTGGCTGTGTCCACTCACCCACGTGAGACGGGCAGGCAAGGCTCAGTGCGGATCTGGCTGTGTCCACTCATTCACGGGAGACGGTCAGTCAGGGCGCAGTGCGGATCTGGCTGTGTCCACTCGCCCACGGGAGACGGGCAGTAAGGGCGCAGTGCGGATCTGGCTGTGTCCACTCACCGCGGCAGGCAGTCAGGCAGGGCGCAGTGCGGATATGGCTGTGTCCACTCACCCACGGCAGACAGTCAGGCAGGGCGCAGTGCGGATCTGGCTGTGTCCACTCAGCCATGGCAGACGGGCAGGCAGGGCGCAGTGTGGATCTGGCTGTGTCCACTCACCCACCGCAGACGGTCAGGCAGGGCGCAGTGCGGATCTGGCTGTGTCCAATCACCCACGGCAGACGGGCAGGCAGGGCGCAGTGCGGATCTGGCTGTGTCCACTCGCCCACAGGAGACGGGCACGCAGGGCGCAGTGCGTATCTGGCTGTGTCCACTCACCCACGGGAGACGAGCATGCAGGGCGCAGTGCGGATCTGGCTGTGTCCACTCACCCACGGGAGACGGGCAAGCAGTGCGCAGTGTGGATTTGGCTGTGTCCACTGACCCACGGCAGACGGGCAGGCAGGGCGCAGTGTGGATCTGGCTGTGTCCACTCACCCACGTCAGAAGGGCAGGCAGGGCGCAGTGCGAATCTGGCTGTGTCTACTCACCCACGTGAAACGGGCAGGCAATGATCAGTGCGGATCTGGCATTGTCCACTCACCCACGGGAGACGGGCAGGCAGGGCGCAGTGCGGATCTGGCTGTGTCCACTCACCCACGGGAGACGGGCAGGAAGGCTCAGTGCGGATCTGGCTGTGTCCATTCATTCACAGGAGACGGGCAGGCAGGGCGCAGTGCGGATCTGGCTGTGTCCGCTCACAGACGGCAGGCAGTCAGGCAGGGCGCAGTGCGGATCTGGCTTTGTCCACTCACCCACGGCAGACGGTCAGGCAGGGCGCAGTGAGGATCTGGCTGTGTCCAGTCGCCCACGGCAGACGGGCAGGCAGGGCGTAGTGTGGATCTGGCTGTGTCCACTCACCCACGGCAGACGGTCAGGCTGGGTTCAGTGCGGATCTGGCTGTGTCCACTCGCCCACGGCAGACAGGCAGGCAGAGCGCAGTGCATATTTGGCTGTGTCCACTCGCCCACGGGAGACAGGCAGGCAGGGCGCAGTGCGGATCTGGCTGTGTCCACTCACCCACGGCAGACGGTCAGGCGGGGCGCAGTGCAGATCTGGCTGTGTCCACTCGCCCACGGCAGACGGGCAGGCAGGGCGCAGTGCGGATCTGGCTGTGTCCACTCACCCATGGCAGATGGTCAGGCAGGGCGCAGTGCGGATCTGGCTGTGTCCACTCACCCACGGCAGACGGGCAGGCAGTGCGCAGTGCGGATCTGGCTGTGTCCACTCGCCCACGGGAGACGGGCAGGCAGGGCGCAGTGCGGATCTGGCTGTGTCCACTCACCCACGGGAGACGGGCAGGCAGGGCGCAGTGCGGATCTGGCTGTGTACACTCACTGACGGGAGACGGGCAGGCAAGGCGCAGTGCGGATCTGGCTGTGTCCACTCACCCACGGGGGACGGGCAGGCAGGGCGCAGTGCGGATCTGGCTGTGTCCACTCGCCCACGGCAGACGGGCAGGCAGGGCGCAGTGCGGATCTGGCTGTGTCCTCTCGCCCACGGGAGACGGGCAGGTAGGGCGCAGTGCGGATCTGGCTGTGTCCACTCGCCCACGGGAGACGGGCAGGCAAGGCTCAGTGCGGATCTGGCTGTGTCCACTCACCCACGGGAGACGGGGAGAGAGGGTGATGTGTGGATATGGCTATGTCCACTGACCCACGGCAGACGGGCAGGCAGGGCGCAGTGCGCATCTGGCTGTGTCCACTCACCCACGGCAGACGGTCAGACAGGGTGCAGTGCGGATCTGGCTGTGTCCACTCACCCACGGGAGACGGACAGGCAGGGCGCACTGCGGATCTTGCTGTGTCCACTCACCCACGTGAGAGGGGCAGGCAAGGCTCAGTGCGGATCTGGCTGTGTCCACTCACCCACGGGAGACGGGCAGGCAGGGCGCAGTGCGGATCTGGCTGTGTCCACTCACCCACGTGAGACGGGCAGGCAAGGCTCAGTGCGGATCTGGCTGTGTCCACTCATTCACGGGAGACGGTCAGTCAGGGCGCAGTGCGGATCTGGCTGTGTCCACTCGCCCACGGGAGACGGGCAGTAAGGGCGCAGTGCGGATCTGGCTGTGTCCACTCACCCACGGCAGACGGTCAGGCAGGGCGCAGTGCGGATCTGGCTGTGTCCGCTCACAGACCGCAGGCAGTCAGGCAGGGCGCAGTGCGGATCTGGCTTTGTCCACTCACCCACGGCAGACGGGCAGGCAGGGCGCAGTGCGGATCTGGCTGTGTCAATTCGCCCACGGGAGACGGGCAGGCAGGGCGCAGTGCGTATCTGGCTGTGTCCACTCACCCACGGCAGGCGGTCAGGCAGGGCGCAGTGCAGATCTGGCTGTTTCCACTCACCCACGGCAGACGGTCAGCCAGGGCGCAGTGCGGATCTGGCTATGTCCACTCACCCACGGCAGACGGTCAGGCAGGGCGCAGTGCGGATCTGGCTGTGTCCACTCACCCACGGCAGACGGGCAGGCAGGGCGCAGTGCGGATCTGGCTGTGTCCACTCGCCCACGGGAGATGGGCAGGCAGGGCGCAGTGTGGATCTGGCTGTGTCCACTCGCCCACGGGAGACGGGCAGAGAGGGTGATGTGTGGATATGGCTATGTCCTCTGACCCACGGCAGACGGGCAGGCAGGGCGCAGTGCGGATCTGGCTGTGTCCACTCACCCACGGCAGACGGTCAGACAGGGTGCAGTGCGGATCTGGCTGTGTCCACTCACCCACGGGAGACGGGCAGGCAGGGCGCACTGCGGATCTTGCTGTGTCCACTCACCCACGTGAGAGGGGCAGGCAAGGCTCAGTGCGGATCTGGCTGTGTCCACTCACCCACGGGAGACGGGCAGGCAGGGCGCAGTGCGGATCTGGCTGTGTCCACTCACCCACGTGAGACGGGCAGGCAAGGCTCAGTGCGGATCTGGCTGTGTCCACTCATTCACGGGAGACGGTCAGTCAGGGCGCAGTGCGGATCTGGCTGTGTCCGCTCGCCCACGGGAGACAGGCAGTAAGGGCGCAGTGCGGATCTGGCTGTGTCCACTCACCCACGGCAGACAGTCAGGCAGGGCGCAGTGCGGATCTGGCTGTGTCCACTCACCCACGGCAGACGGGCAGGCAGGGCGCAGTGCGGATCTGGCTGTGTCCACTCACCCACGGCAGACGGTCATACAGGGTGCAGTGCGGATCTGGCTGTGTCCACTCACCCACGGGAGACGGGCAGGCAGGGCGCAGTGCGAATCTGGCTGTGTCTACTCACCCACGTGAAACGGGCAGGCAATGATCAGTGCGGATCTGGCAGTGTCCACTCACCCACGGGAGACGGGCAGGCAGGGCGCAGTGCGGATCTGGCTGTGTCCACTCACCCACGGGAGACGGGCAGGAAGGCTCAGTGCGGATCTGGCTGTGTCCATTCATTCACAGGAGACGGGCAGGCAGGGCGTAGTGCGGATCTGGCTGTGTCCGCTCACAGACGGCAGGCAGTCAGGCAGGGCGCAGTGCGGATCTGGCTTTGTCCACTCACCCACGGCAGACGGTCAGGCAGGGCGCAGTGAGGATCTGGCTGTGTCCAGTCGCCCACGGCAGACGGGCAGGCAGGGCGCAGTGCGGATCTGGCTGTGCCTATTCACCCATGGGAGACGGGCTGGCAGGGCGCACTGTGGATCTGGCTGTGTCCACTCACCCAAGGGAGAAGGGCAGAGAGGGTGCTGTGTGGATCTGGCTATGTCCAATGACCCACGGTAGACGGGCAGGCAGGGCGCAGTGTGGATCTGGCTATGTCCAATCACCCACAGCACACGGTCAGGCAGGGCGCAGTGCGGATATGGCTGTGTCCACTCACCCACGGGAGACGGGTAGGCAAGGCGCAGTGTGGATCTGGCTGTGTCAACTCACCCACGGGAGACGGGCAGAGAGGGTGCTGTGTGGATCTCCATATGTCCACTGACCCACGGCTGACGGGCAGGCAGGGCGCAGTGCGGATCGGGCTGTGTCCACTCACCCACGGCAGACGGGCATGCAGGGCGCAGTGCGTATCTGGCTGTGTCCACTCACCCATGGGAGACGGGCAGGCAAGGCGCAGTGTGGATCTGGCTGTGTCCACTCACCCACGGGAGACGGGCAAGGGGGTGCTGTGTGGATCTGTCTATGTACACAGACCCACGGCAGACGGGCAGGCAGGGCGGTGTGCGGATCTGGCTCTGTCAACTCACCCATGGGAGACGGGCAGGCAAGGCACAGTGTGGATCTGGCTGTGTCCACTCACCCACGGGAGACGGGCAGAGAGGGTGCTGTGTGGATCTGGCTATGTCCACTGACCCATGGCAGACGGGCAGGGAGGGCGCAGTGCGGATCTGGCTGTGTCCACTGACCCACGGCAGACGGGCAGGCAGGGCGCAGTGCGGATCTGGCTGTGTCCACTCACCCACTGGAGACAGGCAGGGAAGGCGCAGTGTGGATCTGCCGGTGTCCACTCACCAACGGGAGACGGGCAAGAGGGCGCAGTGCGGATCTGGCTGTGTCCACTCACCCATGGGAGACGGGCAGGCAGGGCACATTGCGGATCTGGCTGTGTCCACTCACCCAAGGGAGACGGGCTGGCAAGGCGCAGTGTGGATCTGGCTGTGTCCACTCACCCACGGGAGACGGGCAGAGAGGGTGCAGTGTGGTCTGGCTATGTCCACTGACCCACGGCAGACGGGCATGCAGGGCGCAGTGCAGATCTGGCTGTGTCCCCTAACTCACGGCAGACGGTCAGGCAGGGCGCAGTGCGGATCTGGCTGTGTCCACTCACCCACGGCAGACGGTAAGGCAAGGCGCAGTGTGGATCTGGCTGTTTCCACTCACCCACGGGAGACGGGCAGAAAGGGCGCTGTGTGGATCTGGCTATGTCCACTGACCGACGGCAGACTGGCAGGCAGGGCACAGTGCGGATCTGGCTGTGTCCACTCACCCACGGGAGACGGACAGGCAGGGCGCAGTGCGGATCTGCCTGTGTCCACTCACCCACGGGAGACAGGTAGGCAAGGAGCAGTGTGGATCTGGCTGTGTCCACTCACCCACGGGAGACGGGCAGAGAGGGTGCTGTCCGGATCTGGCTATGTCCACAGACCCACGGCAGACGGGCAGGCAGGGCGCAGTGCGGATGTGGCTGGGTCCAATCACCCACGGCAGACGGTCAGGCAGGGCGCAGTGCGGATCTGGCTGTGTCCACTCACCCTCGGCAGATGGGCAGGCAGGGCGCAGTGTGGATCTGGCTGTGTCCACTCACCCACGGCAGATGGTCAGGCAGGGCGCAGGGCGGATCTGGCTGTGTCCACTCACCCACGGCAGACGGGCAGGCAGGGCGCAGTGCGGATCTGGATGTGTCCACTCGCCCACGGGAGACGGGCAGGCAGGGCGCAGTGCGTATCTGGCTGTGTCCACTCACCCACGGCAGGCGGTCAGGCAGGGCGCAGTGCGGATCTGGCTGTGTCCACTCACCCACGGCAGACGGTCAGGCAGGGTGCAGTGCGGATCTGGCTGTGTCCACTCACCCACGGGAGACGGGCAGGCAGGGCGCAGTGCGGATCTGGCTGTGTCCACTCACCCACGTGAGACTGGCAGGCAAGGCTCAGTGCGGATCTGGCTGTGTCCACTCACCCACGGGAGACGGGCAGGCAGGGCGCAGTGCGGATCTGGCTGTGTCCACTCGCCCAAGGAAGACGGGCAGGCAGGGCGCAGTGCGGATCTGTCTGTGTCCACTCACCCACGGGAAACGGGCAGGGAGGGCGCAGTGCGGATCTGGCTGTGTCCACTCGCCCACAGAAGACGGGCAGGCAGGGCGCAGTGCGGATCTGTCTGTGTCCACTCACCTACGGGAAACGGGCAGGCAGGGCGCCGTGCGGATCTGGCTGTGTCCACTCACCCACAGCAAACGGTCAGGCAGGGCGCAGTGCGGATCTGGCTGTGTCCACTCACTGACGGGGGACGGGCAGGCAAGGCGCAGTGAGGATCTGGCTGTGTCCACTCACCCACGGGAGACGGGCAGCAGGGCGCAGTGCGGATCTGGCTGTGTCCCCTCACCCAGGGGAGACGGGCAGGCAAGGCGCAGTGCGTATCTGGCACTGTCCAATCACCCACGGAAGACGGGCAGAGAGGGTGATGTGTGGATATGGCTATGTCCACTGACCCACGGCAGACGGGCAGGCAGGGTGCAGTGCGCATCTGGCTGTGTCCACTCACCCACGGCAGACTGTCAGACAGGGCGCAGTGCGGATCTGGCTGTGTCCACTCGCCCACGGCAGACGGGCAGGCAGGGCGCAGTGCGGATCTGGCTGTGTCCACTCGCCCACGGGAGACGGGCAGGCAGGGCGCAGTGCGGATCTGGCTGTGTCCACTCGCCCACGGGAGACGGGCAGGCAAGGCTCAGTGCGGATCTGGCTGTGTCCACTCACCCACGGGAGACGGGCAGAGAGGGTGATGTGTGGATATGGCTATGTCCACTGACCCACGGCAGACGGGCAGGCAGGGCGCAGTGCGGATCTGGCTGTGTCCACTCACCCACGGCAGACGGTCAGACAGGGTGCAGTGCGGATCAGGCTGTGTCCACTCACCCACGGGAGACGGGCAGGCAGGGCGCACTGCGGATATTGCTGTGTCCACTCACCCACGTGAGAGGGGTAGGCAAGGCTCAGTGCGGATCTGGCTGTGTCCACTCACCCACGGGAGACGGGCAGGCAGGGCGCAGTGCGGATCTGGCTGTGTCCACTCACCCACGTGAGACGGGCAGGCAAGGCTCAGTGCGGATCTGGCTGTGTCCACTCATTCACGGGAGACGGTCAGTCAGGGCGCAGTGCGGATCTGGCTGTGTCCACTCGCCCACGGGAGACGGGCAGTAAGGGCGCAGTGCGGATCTGGCTGTGTCCACTCACCGCGGCAGGCAGTCAGGCAGGGCGCAGTGCGGATATGGCTGTGTCCACTCACCCACGGCAGACAGTCAGGCAGGGCGCAGTGCGGATCTGGCTGTGTCCACTCAGCCATGGCAGACGGGCAGGCAGGGCGCAGTGTGGATCTGGCTGTGTCCACTCACCCACCGCAGACGGTCAGGCAGGGCGCAGTGCGGATCTGGCTGTGTCCAATCACCCACGGCAGACGGGCAGGCAGGGCGCAGTGCGGATCTGGCTGTGTCCACTCGCCCACAGGAGACGGGCACGCAGGGCGCAGTGCGTATCTGGCTGTGTCCACTCACCCACGGGAGACGAGCATGCAGGGCGCAGTGCGGATCTGGCTGTGTCCACTCACCCACGGGAGACGGGCAAGCAGTGCGCAGTGTGGATTTGGCTGTGTCCACTGACCCACGGCAGACGGGCAGGCAGGGCGCAGTGTGGATCTGGCTGTGTCCACTCACCCACGTCAGAAGGGCAGGCAGGGCGCAGTGCGAATCTGGCTGTGTCTACTCACCCACGTGAAACGGGCAGGCAATGATCAGTGCGGATCTGGCATTGTCCACTCACCCACGGGAGACGGGCAGGCAGGGCGCAGTGCGGATCTGGCTGTGTCCACTCACCCACGGGAGACGGGCAGGAAGGCTCAGTGCGGATCTGGCTGTGTCCATTCATTCACAGGAGACGGGCAGGCAGGGCGCAGTGCGGATCTGGCTGTGTCCGCTCACAGACGGCAGGCAGTCAGGCAGGGCGCAGTGCGGATCTGGCTTTGTCCACTCACCCACGGCAGACGGTCAGGCAGGGCGCAGTGAGGATCTGGCTGTGTCCAGTCGCCCACGGCAGACGGGCAGGCAGGGCGTAGTGTGGATCTGGCTGTGTCCACTCACCCACGGCAGACGGTCAGGCTGGGTTCAGTGCGGATCTGGCTGTGTCCACTCGCCCACGGCAGACAGGCAGGCAGAGCGCAGTGCATATTTGGCTGTGTCCACTCGCCCACGGGAGACAGGCAGGCAGGGCGCAGTGCGGATCTGGCTGTGTCCACTCACCCACGGCAGACGGTCAGGCGGGGCGCAGTGCAGATCTGGCTGTGTCCACTCGCCCACGGCAGACGGGCAGGCAGGGCGCAGTGCGGATCTGGCTGTGTCCACTCACCCATGGCAGATGGTCAGGCAGGGCGCAGTGCGGATCTGGCTGTGTCCACTCACCCACGGCAGACGGGCAGGCAGTGCGCAGTGCGGATCTGGCTGTGTCCACTCGCCCACGGGAGACGGGCAGGCAGGGCGCAGTGCGGATCTGGCTGTGTCCACTCACCCACGGGAGACGGGCAGGCAGGGCGCAGTGCGGATCTGGCTGTGTACACTCACTGACGGGAGACGGGCAGGCAAGGCGCAGTGCGGATCTGGCTGTGTCCACTCACCCACGGGGGACGGGCAGGCAGGGCGCAGTGCGGATCTGGCTGTGTCCACTCGCCCACGGCAGACGGGCAGGCAGGGCGCAGTGCGGATCTGGCTGTGTCCTCTCGCCCACGGGAGACGGGCAGGCAGGGCGCAGTGCGGATCTGGCTGTGTCCACTCGCCCACGGGAGACGGGCAGGCAAGGCTCAGTGCGGATCTGGCTGTGTCCACTCACCCACGGGAGACGGGGAGAGAGGGTGATGTGTGGATATGGCTATGTCCACTGACCCACGGCAGACGGGCAGGCAGGGCGCAGTGCGCATCTGGCTGTGTCCACTCACCCACGGCAGACGGTCAGACAGGGTGCAGTGCGGATCTGGCTGTGTCCACTCACCCACGGGAGACGGACAGGCAGGGCGCACTGCGGATCTTGCTGTGTCCACTCACCCACGTGAGAGGGGCAGGCAAGGCTCAGTGCGGATCTGGCTGTGTCCACTCACCCACGGGAGACGGGCAGGCAGGGCGCAGTGCGGATCTGGCTGTGTCCACTCACCCACGTGAGACGGGCAGGCAAGGCTCAGTGCGGATCTGGCTGTGTCCACTCATTCACGGGAGACGGTCAGTCAGGGCGCAGTGCGGATCTGGCTGTGTCCACTCGCCCACGGGAGACGGGCAGTAAGGGCGCAGTGCGGATCTGGCTGTGTCCACTCACCCACGGCAGACGGTCAGGCAGGGCGCAGTGCGGATCTGGCTGTGTCCGCTCACAGACCGCAGGCAGTCAGGCAGGGCGCAGTGCGGATCTGGCTTTGTCCACTCACCCACGGCAGACGGGCAGGCAGGGCGCAGTGCGGATCTGGCTGTGTCAATTCGCCCACGGGAGACGGGCAGGCAGGGCGCAGTGCGTATCTGGCTGTGTCCACTCACCCACGGCAGGCGGTCAGGCAGGGCGCAGTGCAGATCTGGCTGTTTCCACTCACCCACGGCAGACGGTCAGCCAGGGCGCAGTGCGGATCTGGCTATGTCCACTCACCCACGGCAGACGGTCAGGCAGGGCGCAGTGCGGATCTGGCTGTGTCCACTCACCCACGGCAGACGGGCAGGCAGGGCGCAGTGCGGATCTGGCTGTGTCCACTCGCCCACGGGAGATGGGCAGGCAGGGCGCAGTGTGGATCTGGCTGTGTCCACTCGCCCACGGGAGACGGGCAGAGAGGGTGATGTGTGGATATGGCTATGTCCTCTGACCCACGGCAGACGGGCAGGCAGGGCGCAGTGCGGATCTGGCTGTGTCCACTCACCCACGGCAGACGGTCAGACAGGGTGCAGTGCGGATCTGGCTGTGTCCACTCACCCACGGGAGACGGGCAGGCAGGGCGCACTGCGGATCTTGCTGTGTCCACTCACCCACGTGAGAGGGGCAGGCAAGGCTCAGTGCGGATCTGGCTGTGTCCACTCACCCACGGGAGACGGGCAGGCAGGGCGCAGTGCGGATCTGGCTGTGTCCACTCACCCACGTGAGACGGGCAGGCAAGGCTCAGTGCGGATCTGGCTGTGTCCACTCATTCACGGGAGACGGTCAGTCAGGGCGCAGTGCGGATCTGGCTGTGTCCGCTCGCCCACGGGAGACAGGCAGTAAGGGCGCAGTGCGGATCTGGCTGTGTCCACTCACCCACGGCAGACAGTCAGGCAGGGCGCAGTGCGGATCTGGCTGTGTCCACTCACCCACGGCAGACGGGCAGGCAGGGCGCAGTGCGGATCTGGCTGTGTCCACTCACCCACGGCAGACGGTCATACAGGGTGCAGTGCGGATCTGGCTGTGTCCACTCACCCACGGGAGACGGGCAGGCAGGGCGCAGTGCGAATCTGGCTGTGTCTACTCACCCACGTGAAACGGGCAGGCAATGATCAGTGCGGATCTGGCAGTGTCCACTCACCCACGGGAGACGGGCAGGCAGGGCGCAGTGCGGATCTGGCTGTGTCCACTCACCCACGGGAGACGGGCAGGAAGGCTCAGTGCGGATCTGGCTGTGTCCATTCATTCACAGGAGACGGGCAGGCAGGGCGTAGTGCGGATCTGGCTGTGTCCGCTCACAGACGGCAGGCAGTCAGGCAGGGCGCAGTGCGGATCTGGCTTTGTCCACTCACCCACGGCAGACGGTCAGGCAGGGCGCAGTGAGGATCTGGCTGTGTCCAGTCGCCCACGGCAGACGGGCAGGCAGGGCGCAGTGCGGATCTGGCTGTGCCTATTCACCCATGGGAGACGGGCTGGCAGGGCGCACTGTGGATCTGGCTGTGTCCACTCACCCAAGGGAGAAGGGCAGAGAGGGTGCTGTGTGGATCTGGCTATGTCCAATGACCCACAGTAGACGGGCAGGCAGGGCGCAGTGTGGATCTGGCTATGTCCAATCACCCACAGCACACGGTCAGGCAGGGCGCAGTGCGGATATGGCTGTGTCCACTCACCCACGGGAGACGGGTAGGCAAGGCGCAGTGTGGATCTGGCTGTGTCAACTCACCCACGGGAGACGGGCAGAGAGGGTGCTGTGTGGATCTCCATATGTCCACTGACCCACGGCTGACGGGCAGGCAGGGCGCAGTGCGGATCGGGCTGTGTCCACTCACCCACGGCAGACGGGCATGCAGGGCGCAGTGCGTATCTGGCTGTGTCCACTCACCCATGGGAGACGGGCAGGCAAGGCGCAGTGTGGATCTGGCTGTGTCCACTCACCCACGGGAGACGGGCAAGGGGGTGCTGTGTGGATCTGTCTATGTACACAGACCCACGGCAGACGGGCAGGCAGGGCGGTGTGCGGATCTGGCTCTGTCAACTCACCCATGGGAGACGGGCAGGCAAGGCACAGTGTGGATCTGGCTGTGTCCACTCACCCACGGGAGACGGGCAGAGAGGGTGCTGTGTGGATCTGGCTATGTCCACTGACCCATGGCAGACGGGCAGGGAGGGCGCAGTGCGGATCTGGCTGTGTCCACTGACCCACGGCAGACGGGCAGGCAGGGCGCAGTGCGGATCTGGCTGTGTCCACTCACCCACTGGAGACAGGCAGGGAAGGCGCAGTGTGGATCTGCCGGTGTCCACTCACCAACGGGAGACGGGCAAGAGGGCGCAGTGCGGATCTGGCTGTGTCCACTCACCCATGGGAGACGGGCAGGCAGGGCACATTGCGGATCTGGCTGTGTCCACTCACCCAAGGGAGACGGGCTGGCAAGGCGCAGTGTGGATCTGGCTGTGTCCACTCACCCACGGGAGACGGGCAGAGAGGGTGCAGTGTGGTCTGGCTATGTCCACTGACCCACGGCAGACGGGCATGCAGGGCGCAGTGCAGATCTGGCTGTGTCCCCTAACTCACGGCAGACGGTCAGGCAGGGCGCAGTGCGGATCTGGCTGTGTCCACTCACCCACGGCAGACGGTAAGGCAAGGCGCAGTGTGGATCTGGCTGTTTCCACTCACCCACGGGAGACGGGCAGAAAGGGCGCTGTGTGGATCTGGCTATGTAAACTGACCGACGGCAGACTGGCAGGCAGGGCACAGTGCGGATCTGGCTGTGTCCACTCACCCACGGGAGACGGACAGGCAGGGCGCAGTGCGGATCTGCCTGTGTCCACTCACCCACGGGAGACAGGTAGGCAAGGAGCAGTGTGGATCTGGCTGTGTCCACTCACCCACGGGAGACGGGCAGAGAGGGTGCTGTCCGGATCTGGCTATGTCCACAGACCCACGGCAGACGGGCAGGCAGGGCGCAGTGCGGATGTGGCTGGGTCCAATCACCCACGGCAGACAGGCAGGCAGGGCGCAGTGCGGATCTGGCTGTGTCCACTCACCCACGGCAGACGGTCAGGCAGGGCGCAGTGCGGATCTGGCGGTGTCCACTCACCCACGGGAGACGGGCAGGCAGGGCGCAGTGTGTATCTGGCTATGTCCACTCTCCCACGGAGGACAAGCAGGCAAGGAGCAGTGTGGATCTGGCTGTGTCCACTCACCCAAGGGACACGGGCAGAGAGGGTGCTGTGTGGATCTGGCTATGTCCACTGACCCACGGCAGAGGGGCAGGCAGGGCGCAGTGCGGATCTCGCTGTGTCCAATCACGCACGGCAGACGGTCAGGCAGGGTGCAGTGCGGATCTGGCTGTGTCCACTCACCCACGGGAGACGGGCAGGAAAGGCGCACTGTTGATCTGGCTGTGACCACTCACCCACGGGAGACGGGCAGAGAGGGTGCTGTGTGGATCTAGCTATGTCCACTGACCCACGGCAGACGGGCAGGCCGGGTACAGTGCGGATCTGGCTGTGTCCAATCACCCACGGCAGACGGGCAGGCAGGGCGCAGTGCGGATCTGGCTGTGTCCACTCACCCACGGTGGACG
Organism: Microcebus murinus; assembly: GCF_040939455.1. Taxonomy (NCBI): domain Eukaryota; kingdom Metazoa; phylum Chordata; class Mammalia; order Primates; family Cheirogaleidae; genus Microcebus; species Microcebus murinus. The sequence continues at coordinate 28,688,804 of NC_134125.1, read as the reverse complement.
GTCAGGCAGGGTGCAGTGCGGATCTGGCTGTGTCCACTCACCCAAGGGAGACGGGTAGGCAAGGCACAGTGTGGATCTGGCTGTGTCCACTCACCCACCTGAGATGGGCAGAGAGGGTGCTGTGTGGATCTGGCTATGTCCACTGACCCACGGCAGACGGGCAGGCAGGGCGCAGTGCGGATCTGGCTGTGTCCACTCACCCACGGCAGACGGTCAGGAAGGGCGCAGTGCGGATCTGGCTGTGTCCACTCACCCACGGGAGACGGGCAGGCAGGGCGCAGTGCGGATCTGGCTGTGTCCACTCACCCACGGGAGACGGGCAGGCAGGGCGCAGTGCGGATCTGGCTGTGTCCACTCACCCACGGGAGACGGGCAGGCAGGGCGCAGTGCGGTTCTGGCTGTGTCCACTCACCCACGGCAGACGGTCAGGCAGGGCGCAGTGCGGATATGGCTGTGTCCACTCACCCACGGGAGACGGGTAGGCAAGGCGCCGTGTGGATCTGGCTGTGTCCACTCACTCACGGGAGACGGGCAGAGAGGGTGCTGTGTGGATCTGGCTATGTGAACTGACCCACGGCAGACGGGCAGGCAGGGCGCAGTGCGGATCTGGCTGTGTCCAATCACCCACGGCAGACGAGCAGGCAGGGCGCAGTGCGGATCTGGCTGTGTCCACTCAACCATGGGAGACGGGCAGGCAGGGCGCAGTGCGGATCTGGCTGTGTCCACTCACCCACGAGAGACGGGCAGGCAAGGCGTAGTGTGGATCTGGCTGTGTCCACTCCCCCACGGGAGACGGGCAGAAAGGGCGCTGTGTGGATCTGGCTATGTCCACTGACCCACGGAAGACGGGCAGGCAGGGCGCAGTGCGGATCTGGCTGTGTCCACTCACTAACGGCAGATGGTCAGGCAGGGCGCCGTGCGGATCTGGCTGTGTCCACTCACCAACGGGAGACGGGCAGGCAGGGCACAGTGCGGATATGGCTGTTTCCACTCACTCACGGGAGACGGGCAGGCAAGGCGCAGTGTGGATCTGGCTGTGTCCACTCACCCACGGGAGACGGGCAGAGAGGGTGCTGTGTGGATCTGGCTATGTCCAATGACCCACGGCTGACGGGCAGGCAGTGCGCAGTGCGGATCTGGCTGTGTACACTCACCCACGGCAGACGGTCAGGCAGGGCGCAGTGCGGATCTGGCTGTGTCCACACATCCGCGGGAGACGGGCAGGCAGGGAGCAGTGCGGATCTGGCTGTGTCCACTCACCCACGGGAGACGGGCAGGCAAGGCGTAGTGTGGATCTGGCTGTGTCCACTCACCCACGGGAGACGGGCAGAGAGTGTGCTGTGTGGATCTGGCTATGTACACTGACCCACGGCAGACGGGCAGGCAGGGCACAGTGCGGATCTGGGTGTGTCCACTCACCCACGGGAGACGGGCAAAGAGGGTGCTGTGTGGATCTGCCTATGTACACTGACCCACGTCAGATGGGCAGGCAGGGCGCAGTGCGAATCTGGTTGTGTCCAATCACCCACGGCAGACGGGCAGGCAGGGCGCAGTGCGGATCTGGCTGTGTCCAATCACCCACGGCAGACGGGCAGGCAGGGCGCAGTGAGGATCTGGCTGTGTCCACTCACCCACGGCAGACGGTCAGGCAGGGCGCAGTGCGGATCTGGCTGTGTCCAATCACCCACGGGAGACGGGTAGGCAAGGCGCCGTGTGGATCTGGCTGTGTCCACTCACCCACGGGAGACGGGCAGAGAGGGTGCTGTGTGGATCTGGCTATATCCGCTGACCCACGGCAGACTGGCAGGCAGGGCGCAGTGCGGATCTGGCTGTGTCCAATCACCCACGGGAGACCGGTAGGCAAGGCGCAGTGTGGATCTGGCTGTGTCCACTCACCCACGGGAGACGGGCAGAGAGAGTGCTGTGTTGATCTGGCTGTGTCCACACACCCACGGGAGACGTGTAGGCAAGGCGCAGTGTGGATATGGCTGTGTCCACTCACCCACGGGAGATGGGCAGAGAGGGTGCTGTGTTGATCTGGCTGTGTCCACACACCCACGGGAGACGGGTAGGCAAGGCGCAGTGTTGATCTGGCTGTGTCCACTCACCCACGGGTGACGGGCAGAGAGGGTGCTGTGTGGATCTGGCTATGTCCACTGACCCACGGCAGACGGGCAGGCAGGGCGAAGTGCGGATCTGGCTGTGTCCACTCACCCACGGCAGACGGGCAGGCAGGGCGCAGTGCGGATCTGGATGTGTCCACTCGCCCACGGGAGACGGAAAGGCAAGGCGCAGTGTGCATCTGGCTGTGTCCACTCACCCACGGTAGACGGGCAGGGGGGTGCTGTATGTATCTGGCTATGTACACTGACCCACGGCAGACAAGCAGGCAGGGCGGTGTGCGGATCTGGCTGTGTCCAATCACCCACGGGAGACGGGCAGGCAGGGCGCAGTGCGGATCTGGCTGTGTCCACTCACCCACGGCAGACGGGCAGGCAAGGCGCAGTGTGGATCTGGCTGTGTCCACTCACCCACGGGAGACGGGCAGAAAGGGCGCTGTGTGGATCTGGCTCTGTCCACTGACCCACGGCAGACGGGAAGGAAGGGCGCAGTGCGGATCTGGCTGTGTCCACTCACCCACGGGAGACGGGCAAGGGGGTGCTGTATGTATCTGGCTATGTACACTGACCCACGGCAGACAAGCAGGCAGGGCGATGTGCGGATCTGGCTGTGTCCACTCACCCACGGGAGACGGGCAGGCAGGGCGCAGTGCGGATCTGGCTGTGTCCACTCACCCACGGGAGACGGGCAGGCAGGGCGCAGTGTGGATCTGGCTGTGTCCACTCACCCACGGGAGACATGCAGGCAAGGCGCAGTGTGGATCTGGCTGTGTCCACTCACCCACGGGAGACGGGCAGAAAGTGCGCTGTGTGGATCTTGCTCTGTCCACTGACCCACGGCAGACGGGAAGGCAGGGCGCAGTGTGGATCTGGCTGTGTGCAATCACCCACGGCAGACGGGCAGGCAGGGCGCAGTGCGGATCTGGCTGGGTCCACTCACCCACGGCAGACGGTCAGGCAGGGCGCAGTGCGGATCTGGCTCTGTCCACTCACCCTTGGGAGACGGGTAGGCAGGGCGCAGTGTGGATCTGGCTGTGTCCACTGACCTACGCAGATGGGCAGGCAGGGCGAAGTGCGGATTTGGCTGTGTTAATTCACCCACGGCAGACGGGCATGCAGGGCGCAGTGCGGATCTGGCTGTGTCCACTCACCCACGGGAGACGGGCAGGCAAGGCGCAGTGTGGATCTGGCTTTGTCCACTCACCCATGGACACGGGCAGAGAGGGTGCTGTGTGGATCTGGCTATGTCCACTGACCCACGGCAGAGGGGCAGGCAGGGCGCAGTGCGGATCTCGCTGTGTCCAATCACCCACGGCAGACGGTCAGGCAGGGTGCAGTGCGGATCTGGCGGTGTCCACTCACCCACGGGAGACGGGCAGGCAGGGCGCAGTGCGGATCTGGCTATGTCCACTCTCCCACGGGAGACGGGCAGGCAGGGCGCAGTGCGGATCTGGATGTGTCCACTCAGACACGGTAGACAAGCAGGGAGGGCGCAGTGCGGATCTCGCTGTGTCCACTCACCAATGGGAGACTGGCAGGCAAGGCGCAGTGTGGATTTGGCTGTGTCCACTCACCCACGGGAGACGGGCAGAGAGGTTGCTGTGTGGATCTGGCTATGTCCACTGATCCACGGCAGACGGGCAGGGAGGGCGCAGTGCAGATCTCGCTGTGTCCACTCACTTACGGCAGACGGGCAGGCTGGCGCAATGCGGATCTGGCTGTGTCCACTCTCCCACGGGAGACAGCGAGGCAAGGTGCAGTGTGGATCTGGCTGTGTCCACTGACCCACGGGAGACGGGCAGAGAGGGTGCTGTGTGGATCTGACTATGTACACTGACCCACGGCAGACGAGCAGGCAGGGCGCAATGCGGATCTGGCTGTGTCCACTCACCTACTGCAGACGGTCAGGAAGGGCATAGTGCGGATCTGGCTGTGTCCACTCACCCACGGGAGAAGGGCAGGCAGGGCGCAGTGCGGATCTGGCTGTGTCTACTCACCCACGGCAGACGATTAGGCAGGGCGCAGTGCGGCTCTGGCTGTGTCCACTCACCCACGGGAGACGGGCAGGCAAGGCGTAGTGTGGATCTGGCTGTGTCCACTCACCCACTGGAGACAGGCAGAGAGAGTGCTGTGTGGATCTGGCTATGTACACTGACCCACGGCAGACGGGCAGGCAGGGCGCAGTGCGGATCTGAGTGTGTCCACTCACCCAAGGGAGACGGGCAAAGAGGGTGCTGTGTGGATCTGCCTATGTACACTGACCCACGTCAGACGGGCAGGCAGGGCGCAGTTCGGATCTGGCTGTGTCCAATCACCCACGGCAGACGGGCAGGCAGGGCGCAGTGCGGATCTGGCTGTGTCCAATCACCCACGGCAGACGGGCAGGCAGGGCGCAGTGAGGATCTGGCTGCGTCCACTCACCCACGGCAGACGGTCAGGCAGGGCGCAGTGCGGATCTGGCTGTGTCCAATCACCCACGGGAGACGGGTAGGCAAGGCGCCGTGTGGATCTGGCTATGTCCACTCACCCACGGGAGACGGGCAGAGAGGGTGCTGTGTGGATCTGGCTATGTCCACTGACCCACGGCAGACGGGCAGGCTGGGCGCAGTGCGGATATGGCTGTGTCCACTCACCCACGGGAGACGGGCAGGCAGGGCGCAGTTCGGATCTGGCTGTGTCCACTCACCCATGGGAGATGGGCAGGCAAGGTGCAGTGTGGATCTGGCTGTGACCACTCACCCACGGGAGACGGGCAGAGAGGTTGCTGTGTGGATCTGGCTATGTCCACAGACCCACGGCAGACGGGCAGGGAGGGCGCAGTGCGGATCTCGCTTTGTCCACTCACCCACGGCAGACGGGCAGGAAGGGCACAGTGCGGATCTGGCTGTGTCCACTCACCCACGGCAGACGGGCAGGCAGGGCGCAGTGCGGATCTGGCTGTGTCCACTCACCCACGGCAGACGGTAAGGCAAGGCGCAGTGTGGATCTGGCTGTTTCCACTCACCCACGGGAGACGGGCAGAAAGGGCGCTGTGTGGATCTGGCTATGTCCACTGACCCACGGCAGACTGGCAGGCAGGGCACAGTGCGGATCTGGCTGTGTCCACTCACCCACGGGAGACGGGCAGGCAGGGCGCAGTGCGGATCTGGCTGTGTCCACTCACCCACGGGAGACAGGTAGGCAAGGAGCAGTGTGGATCTGGCTGTGTCCACTCACCCACGGGAGACGGGCAGAGAGGGTGCTGTCCGGATCTGGCTATGTCCACAGACCCACGGCAGACGGGCAGGCAGGGCGCAGTGCGGATGTGGCTGGGTCCAATCACCCACGGCAGACAGGCAGGCAGGGCGCAGTGCGGATCTGCCTGTGTCCACTCACCCACGGCAGACGGTCAGGCAGGGCGCAGTGCGGCTCTGGCGGTGTCCACTCACCCACGGGAGACGGGCAGGCAGGGCGCAGTGTGTATCTGGCTATGTCCACTCTCCCACGGAGGACAAGCAGGCAAGGAGCAGTGTGGATCTGGCTGTGTCCACTCACCGAAGGGACACGGGCAGAGAGGGTGCTGTGTGGATCTGGCTATGTCCACTGACCCACGGCAGAGGGGCAGGCAGGGCGCAGTGCGGATCTCGCTGTGTCCAATCACGCACGGCAGACGGTCAGGCAGGGTGCAGTGCGGATCTGGCTGTGTCCACTCACCCACGGGAGACGGGCAGGAAAGGCGCACTGTTGATCTGGCTGTGACCACTCACCCACGGGAGACGGGCAGAGAGGGTGCTGTGTGGATCTAGCTATGTCCACTGACCCACGGCAGACGGGCAGGCCGGGTACAGTGCGGATCTGGCTGTGTCCAATCACCCACGGCAGACGGGCAGGCAGGGCGCAGTGCGGATCTGGCTGTGTCCACTCACCCACGGTAGACGGTCAGGCAGGGTGCAGTGCGGATCTGGCTGTGTCCACTCACCCAAGGGAGACGGGTAGGCAAGGCACAGTGTGGATCTGGCTGTGTCCACTCACCCACCTGAGATGGGCAGAGAGGGTGCTGTGTGGATCTGGCTATATCCACTGACCCACGGCAGACGGGCAGGCAGGGCGCAGTGCGGATCTGGCTGTGTCCACTCACCCACGGCAGACGGTCAGGAAGGGCGCAGTGCGGATCTGGCTGTGTCCACTCACCCACGGGAGACGGGCAGGCAGGGCGCAGTGCGGATCTGGCTGTGTCCACTCACCCACGGGAGACGGGCAGGCAGGGCGCAGTGCGGATCTGGCTGTGTCCACTCACCCACGGGAGACGGGCAGGCAAGGCGCAGTGTGGATCTGGCTATGTCCACTCACCCACAGGAGACGGGCAGAAAGGGCGCTGTGTGGATCTGGCTATGTCCTCTGACCCACGGCAGACGGGTAGGCAAGGCACAGTGTGGATCTGGCTGTGTCCACTCACCACGGGAGACGGGTAGAGAGGGTGCTGTGTGGATCTGGCTATGTAAACTTATCACGGCAGACGGGCAGGCAGGGCGCAGTACGGATCTTGCTGAGTCCACTCACCCACGGCAGACGGTCAGGCAGGGCGCAGTGCGGATCTGGATGTGTCCACTCACACACGGCAGACAGGCAGGTAGGGCGCAGTGCGGATCTGGCTGTTTCCACTCACCCATGGGAGACTGGCAGGCAAGGCGCAGTTTGGATTTGGCTGTGTCCTCTCACCCACGGGAGACGGGCAGAGAGGTTGCTGTGTGGATCTGGCTATGTCCACTGACCCACGATAGACGGGCAGGCAGGGCGCAGTGCGGATCTGGCTGTGTCCACTCACCCACGGGAGACGGGCAGGCAAGGCGCAGTGTGGATCTGGCTGTGTCCTCTCACCCATGGGAGACGGGCAGAGAGGGTGCTGTGTGGATCTGGCTATGTCCACTGACCCACGGCAGACGGGCAGGCAGGGCGCAGTGCGGATCTGGCTGTGTCCAATCACCCACGGCAGACGGGCAGGCAGGGCGCAGTGCGGATCTGGCTGTGTCCTCTCACCCACGGCAGACGGTCAGGCAGGGCGCAGTGCGGATCTGCCTGTGTCCTCTCACCCACGGGAGACGGGCAGGCAGGGCGCATTGCGGATCTGGCTGTGTCCAATCACCCATGGGAGACGGGCAGGCAGGGCGCAGTGCGGATTTGGCTGTGTCCACTCACCCACGGAAGACGTGCAGGCAAGGCACAGTGTGGATCTGGCTGTGTCCACTCACCCAATGGAGACGGGCAGAGAGGGTGCTGTGTGGATCTGGCTATGTCCACTGACACACGGCAGACGGGCAGGCAGGGTGCAGTGAGGATCTGGCTGTGTCCACTCACCCACGGCAGACGGTCAAGCAGGGCGCAGTGCGGATTTGTCTGTGTCCACTCACCCACGGCAGACGGGCAGGCAGGGCGCAGTGCAGATCTGGCTGTGTCCACTCACCCACGGGTGACGGGCAGGCAAGGCGCAGTGTGGATCTGGCTGTGTCCACTGACCCACGGGAGACGGGCAGAGAGGGTGCTGTGTGGATCTGGCTATGTCCACTGACCCACGGCAGACGGGCAGGCAGGGCGCAGTGCCGATCTGTTGTGTCCAATCACCCACGGCAGACAAGCAGGCAGGGGGCAATGCGGATCTTGCTGTGTCCACTCACCCACGGGAGACGGGCAGGCAAGGCGCAGTGTGGATCTGGCTGTGTCCACTCACACACGGGACACGGGCAGAGAGGGTGCTGTGTGGATCTTGCTATGACCACAGACCCACGGCAGATGGGCAGGCAGGGCGCAGTGCGGATCTGGCTGTGTCCACTCACCCACGGGAGACGGGCAGAGAGGGTGCTGTGTGGATCTGGCTATGTCCACTGACCCACGGCAGACGGGCAGACAGGGCGCAGTGCGGATCTGGCTGTGTCCACTCACCCACGGCAGACGGTCAGGCAGGGCACAGTGAGGATCTGGCTGTGTCCACTCACCCACGGCAGACGGTCAGGCAGGGCGCAGTGCGGATCTGGGTGTGTCCACTCACGCACAGCAAACGGGTACACAGGGCGCAGTGCGGATCTGGCTGTGTCCACTCACCCACGGGAGACGGGCAGGCAAGGCGCACTGTGGATCTGGCTGTGTCTACTCTCCCACGGCACACGGGCAGGCAGGGCGCAGTGCGGATCTGGCTGTGTCCACTCACCCACAGGAGACGGGCAGGCAAGGCGCAGTGTGGATCTGGCTTTGTCCACTCACCCACAGGAGACGGGCAGAGAATGTGCTGTGCGGATATGGCTATGTCCACTGACCCACGGCAGACGGGCAGGCAGGGCGCAGTGCGGATCTGGCTGTGTCCACTCACCCAAGGCAGACGGGCAGGCAGGGCGCAGTGCGGATCTGGCTGTGTCCACTCACCCAAGGCAGACGGGCAGGCAGGGCGCAGTGCGGATCTGGCTGTGTCCACTCACCCACTGGAGACGGGCAGAGAGGGTGCTGTGTGGATCTGGCTATGTCTACTGACCCACGGCAGATGGGCAGGCAGGGCGTAGTGCGGATCTGGCTGTGTCCACTGACCCACGGGAGACGGGCAGAGAGGGTGCTGTGTGGATCTGGCTATGTCCACTGACCCACGGCAGATGGGCAGGAAGGGCGCATTGTGGATCTTTCCGTGTCCACGCACCCACTGGAGATCGGCAGGAAGGGCGCATTGTGGATCTTGCCGTGTCCACGCACCCACTGGAGATGGGCAGGCAGGGCCCAGTGTGGATCTTGCCGTGTCCACACCCCCACTTTAGATGGGCAGGCAGGGCGCTGTGTGGAACTGGCTGTGTCCACTCACCCACGGGAGACGGGCAGGCAGGGCGCAGTGTGGATGTGGCTGTGTCCACTCACCCACGGGAGCCAGGCAGGCTGAGCGCCGAGTGGATCTTGCCGTGTCCACACACCCACGGGAGACGGGAAGGAAGGGTGCAGTGTGGATCTGGCTTGTCCAATCTCCAATGGGTGATGGGCAGGCAGGGCGCAGTGTGCAACTTGCTGTGTCCATGCATCCACTGGAGACGGGCAAGCTGGGCGCAGTGTGGATGTGTCTTTGTCCACTCACCCCTGGGAGACGGGCAGTCAGTGCACAGTCTGGAACTGGCTCTGTCCACTCACCCACCGCAGACGGGCAGACAGGGCTCTGTGTGGAACTGGCTGTGTCCACTCACCCACGGGAGATGTGCAGGTAGGGCGCAGTGTGGAACTGGCTGTGTCCACTCACCCATGGCAGACGGGCATGCAGGGCGCAGTATGAAAATGGCTGTGTCCCCACACCCACGAGAGCCGGGCAGCAAGGCTCTGTGTGGAACTGGCTGTGTCCACTCACCCACGGGAGACGGGCAGGCAGGGCGCAGTGTCGATCTGGCTGTGTCCACTCACGCATGGGTGACGAGAAGGCAGAGCGCAGTGTGGAACTGGCTATATCCACACACCTACGGGAGACGGTCAGGCATGGTTCTGTGTGGATCTGGATGTGTCCACACACCCATGGAAGATGGGCAGGCAGGGCGCAGTGTGGATCTGGCTGTGTCCACTCACCCATGAGTGACGGGCAGGCTGGGCGTAGTGTGGGACTGGCTGTGACCATTCACCCATGGGAGACGGGCATGCAGGGCGCAGTATGGATGTGGCTGTGTCCACTCACCGATGGGAGACGGGCAAGCAAGGCTCTGTGTGGAAGTGGCTATGTCCACTCACTCATGGGAGAGGGGCAGGCAGGGCGCTGTGTGGATGTGGCTGTGTCCCCAAACCCAAGGGAGACGATCAGGCAGGGCGCAGTGTGGATGTGGCTGTTTCCACTCATCCACGGGAGACGGGCAGGCTGTGTGCCGTGTGCATCTGGCTGTGTCCACTCACCAACGGGATATGGGCAGGCAGGGCGCAGTGTGGATCTGGCTGTGTCCACCCACCCACGGTAGACGGGCAGGCAAGGCGCAGTGTGGATGTGGCTGTGTACACTCACCCATGGGAGACGGGTAGGCAGGGCGCAGTGTGGAACTTGCTGTGTCCACACGGCCACCGGAGACAGGCGGGCAGGGCGCAGTGTGGTTGTCACTGTGTCCACTCACCTACGGGATACGGACAGTCAGGGCGCAGTGTGGAACTGGCTGTGTGCACACACTCACGGGAGACGGGCATGCAGGGCGCAGTATGGATGTGGCTGTGTCCACTCACCGATGGGAGACGGGCAGGCAAGGCTCTGTGTGGAACTGGCTGTGTCCACTCACTCACGGGAGATGGGCAGGCAGGGCGCAGTGTGGATGTTGCTGTGTCCACAAACCCAAGGGAGACGGTCAGGCAGGGTGCAGTGTGGATGTGGCTGTGTCCACTCATCCACGGGAGACGGGAAGGCCTGGCGCCGTGTGTATGTTGCTGTGTCTACAAACCCAAGGAGACAGTCAGGCAGGGCGCAGTGTGGACATGGATGTTTCCAATCCCCCATTGGTGACAGGTAGGCAGGGCGCAGTGTGGACATGGCTGTTTCCACTCCCCCACGGGAGACAGGCAGGCAGGTCGCAGTGTGGATGTGGCTGTGTCCACTCACCCACGGGAGACGGGCAGGCAGGGCGCTGTGTGGATGTGGCTGTGTCCACTCACTCACGGGAGACGAGCAGGCAGGGCACAGTGTGGATGTGGCTTTGTCCACTCACCCACGCAAGACGGGCAGGCAGGGCACAGTGTGGAACTGGCTGTGACCACTCACCCACGGGAGATGGGCAGTCAGGGCTCTTTGTAGAACTGGCTGTGTCCACTCACCCTCGTGAGATGGGCAGGCAGGGCGCAGTGTGGATCTTGCTGTGTCCACACACCAATGGGAGACGGGCAGGCCGTACGCTGTGTCGATCTCGGTTGTCCACGCACCTATGGGTGATGGTCTGGCAGGGTGCTGTGTGGATCTGGCCGTGTCCACACACCCACGGCAGAAGAGCAGGCAGGGCACAGTTTGGTACTTGCTGTGTCCACATACCCACTGGAGACTGGCAGGAAGGGCGCTGTGTGGACGTGGCTGTGTCCACTCACCCACGGGATACAGGTAGGCTGGGCAACGTGTGGATTGGTTGTTTCCACTCACCCACGGGAGACGGGTAGGCAGGGCACTGTGTGGAACTTGCTGTGTCCACACGCCCAGCGGAGACGGGCGGGCAGGACTTAGTGTGGATGTGGCTGTGTCCACTGACCCAGGGGAGACGGGCAGTCAGGGCACAGTGTGGAACTGGCTGTGTCCACACACCCAAGGGAGACTGGCATGCAGGGCGCCGTGTGTTTCTGGCTGTGTCTACTCACCCATGGGTGACGGGTAGGCAGGGCGCAGTGTGGAACTGGCTGTGTCCACACACCCACGGGAGACAGGCAGGCAGGGTTCTGTGTGGAACTGGCTGTGCCACAACCCATGGGAGATGGGCAGGCCGTGCGCTGTGTCGATATGGGTGTGTTCACACACCCATGGGAGACGGTCAGGCAGGGTGCTGTGTGGATCTGGCCGGGTCCACACAACCACGGGAGACGGGCAGGCAGGGCGATGTGTGGATCTGGCCATGTCCACAAACCCACGGAAGACGGACAGGCAGGGGGCAGTCTGGATGTGGCCATGTCCACCCACCCACGGTACACGGGCAGGCAGGGCGCAGTGTGGAAATGGCTGTGTCCACTCACCCACGGGAGACGGGCAGGCTGGGCGCTGTGTGGATGTGGCTGTCTCCACTCACACACGGGAGACGGGCATGTAGGGCGCAGTGTGTAACAGGCTGTGTCCACTTACCTACGGGAAACGGGGAGGCAGGGCACAGTGTGGATCTTGCCGTGTCCACACACCCACAGGAGACGGGCAGGCAGGGTGCAGTGTGGATGTGGCTGTGTCCACTCACCAACGGGAGACGGGCAGACAGGGCACATTCTGGAACTGGCTGTGTCCACGCACTCACAGGAGACATGAAGACAGGGCTCTGTGTGGAACTGGCTGTGTCCACTCACCCATGGGAGATGGGTAGGCAGGGTGCAGTGTGGATCTTGCTGTGTCCACTCACCCACGGGTGAAGGGCAGGCAGGGCGCTGTGTGGATCTGGCTGTTTCCACACACCAATGGGATATGTTCAGGCAGGGCACTGTGTTGATCTGGCTGTGTCCACACACCCAAGTGAGACGGGCAGGTAGGGCGCAGTGTGGATCTTGCATTGTCCACACACCCACGGGAGACGGGCACCAGTGGGCAGTGTGGAACTGGCTGTGTCCACTCACCCATGGGTGACTGGCAGACAGGGCGCAGTATGGAACTGGCTGTGTCCACACACACACGGGAGATGGGCAGGCAGGGCGCAGTGTGGATGTGGCTGTGTCCACTCACCAAAGGGAGACGGGCAGACAGGGCACATTCTGGAACTGGCTGTGTCCACTCACTCACAGGAGACGTGCAGACAGGGCTCTGTGTGGAACTGGCTGTGTCCACTCACCCACGGGAGACGGGCAGGCAGGGCGCAGTGTGGATCTTGCTGTGCCCACACTCCCATGGGAGACAGGCAGGCAGGGCGCAGTTTGGATCTGGCTGTGTCCACACACCCATGGGAACTGGCAGGCAGGGCTCTGTGTGGTACTGGCTTGTCCACTTACTCACGGGAGACGGGCAGGCAGGCGCAGTATGGATGTGGCTGTGTCCAAAAACCCAAGGGAGACGGTCAGGCAAGGCGCAGTGTGGATGTGGCTGTGTCCACTCATCCACGGGAGATGGGAAGGCTGGGCGCCGTGTTGATCAGGCTGTGTCTACTCACCCACGGAGGACGGGCAGGCAGGGTGCAGTGTGGATCTGGCTGTGTCCACTCTCCCATGTGTGACAGGCAGGCAGGGCGAAGTGTGCAACTGGCTGTGTCCACACACCCAACGGACACGAGCAGGCAGGGCGCAGTGTGGATGTGCCTGTGTCCATTCACTCATGGGAGACGGTCAGGCAGGGCGCAGTTTGGATATTGCCATGTCCACACACACACGGGAGATGGGCAGGCAGTGCGCTGTGTGGAACTGGCTGTGTCCACACACCCACCAGAGATGGGCAGGCAGAGGGTACTGTGGATGTGGCTGTGTCCTCTCACCCATGGGAGACGGGCAGGCAGGGCGCAGTGTGGATCTGGCTGTGTCCACTCACCTACGGGAGACGGGCAGGCAGGGCGCAGTGTGGATCTTGCCGTATCCACACACATACGGGAGACGGGCAGGCAGGGCGCAGTGTGGATGTGGCTGTGTCCACTCACCCACGGGAGATGGGCAGACAGGCCACAGTCTGGAACTGGCTGTGTCCACTCACCCACGGGAGACGGGCAGACAGGGCTCTGTGTGGAACTGGCTGTGTCCACTCACCCACGGGAGACGGGCAGGCAGGGCACAGTGTGGATCTTGCTGTGTCCACACACCCATGGGAGACAGGCAGGTACGGCGCAGTGTGATTCTGGCAGTGTCCACTCACCCATGAGTGATGGACAGGCAGGGCACAGTGTGCAACTGGCTGTGTCCACACACCCACGGGAGACGGGCAGGTAGGGCGCAGTGTGGATTTGACTGTGTCCACTCACCCACGGGAGTCGGGCAGGTAAGGCGCAGTGTGGAAATGGCTGTGTCCACTCACCCACGGGAGATGGGCAGGCAGGGTGCAGTGTGGATCTTGCCATGTCCATACATCCATGGGAGACAGGCTGGCAGGGCGCAGTGTGGATGTGGCCGAGTCCTCTCACCCACGAAGAGACGGGCAGGAGGGCGCAGTGTGGATCTTGCTGTGTCCACACACCCACCGGAGACGTCAGGTAGGGCGCTTTGTGGAACTGGCTGTGTCCACAGACCCATGAGAGACAGTGAAGCAGGGTACTGTGTGGATGTGGCTGTGTCCACTCACCCACGAGAGACGGGCAGGCTGTGTGCCGTGAGGATCTGGCTGTGTCCACTCACCCACGGGTGACGGGCAGGCAGGGCGCTGTGTGGATGTGGCTGTCTCCACTCACCCACGGGAGACGGGCATGTAGGGCGCAGTGTGTAACAGGCTGTGTCCACTTACCCACGGAAAACGGGGAGGCAGGGCACAGTGTGGATGTGGCTGTGTCCACTCACCAACGGGAGACGGGCCGACAGGGCACATTCTGGAACTGGCTGTGTCCACTCACTCACAGGAGACGTGCAGACAGGGCTCTGTGTGGAACTGGCTGTGTCCACTCACCCACGGGAGATGGGCAGGCAGGGCGCAGTGTGGATCTTGCTGTGTCCACACTCCCATGGGAGACTGGCAGGCACGGCGCAGTGTGGATCTGGCTGTGTCCACTCACCCATGGGAGACGAGCAGGCAGGGTGCAGTGTGGATTTGGCTGTGTCCACACACCCACGGGAGAAGGGCAGGCAGGGTTCAGTGTGGATCTTGCCGTGTCCCCACATACACGGTAGACAGGCAGGCAGTGCACAGTGTGGAACTGGCTGTGTCCACTCACCCATGGGTGACGGGCAGACAGGTCGCAGCATGGAACTGGCTGTGTCCACACACCCACCGGAGACACGCAGGCAGGGCACAATGTAGATGTGGCTGTGTCCACACACCCACGGGAGACAGGCACGCTGGGCGCCGTGTGGATCTGGCTGTGTCCAAACACCCACGGTAGATGGGCAGGCAAGGCGCAATGTGGATGTGCCTGTGTCCACTCACCACGGGAGACGGGCAGGCAGGGCGCTGTGTGGATGTGGCTTTGTCCACACACCCACAGGAGAGGGCAGGCAAGGCACAGTGTGGATCTGGCTTTTCCACTCATCCAAGGGTGACTGGCAGGCAGGGCGCAGTGTGAAACTGTCTGTGTCCACTCACCCATGGGAGACATACAGGAAGGTCACAGTGTGGAATGGCTATGTCCACTCACCCACAGGAGATGGGGAGGCAGGGCACAGTGTGGAGCTGGCTGTGTCCACTCACCGATGGGAGACGGATAGGCAGGGCGCAGTGTGGATCTTGCTGTGTCCACACACCGATGGGAGACGGGCAGGCACAGCGCAGTGTGAATGTGGCTGTGTCCACTCACCCACGGGTGACGGGCAGGCAGGGTGCAGTGTGGAAGTGGCTGTGTCCACTCACCCACGGGTGACGGGCAGGCAGGGCGCTGTGTGGATGTGGCTGTCTCCACTCACACACGGGAGACGGGCATGTAGGGCGCAGTGTCTAACAGGCTGTGTCCACTTACCTACGGGAACCGGGGAGGCAGGGCACAGTGTGGATCTTGCCGTGTCCACACACCCACAGGAGACGGGCAGGCAGGGTGCAGTGTGGATGTGGCTGTGTCCACTCACCAACGGGAGACGGGCAGACAGGGCACAATCTGGAACTGGCTGTGTCCACTCACACACGGGAGATGGGCAGGCAGGGTGCAGTGTGGATCTTGCTGTGTCCACAATCCCATGGGAGACTGGCAGGCACGGCGCAGTGTGGATCTTGCTGTGTCCACATACCCACGGGTGAAGGGCAGGCAGGGCGCTGTGTGGATCTGGCTGTTTCCACACACCAATGGGATATGTTCAGGCAGGGCACTGTGTTGATCTGGCTGTGTCCACACACCCAAGTGAGACGGGCAGGTAGGGCGCAGTGTGGATCTTGCCTTGTCCACACACCCACGGGAGACGGGCACCAGTGGGCAGTGTGGAACTGGCTGTGTCCACTCACCCATGGGTGACTGGCAGGCAGGGCGCTGTGTGGATCTGGCCGTGTCCACACACCCACGGGAGACTGGCAGGCAGGGCGCAGTGTGGATGTGGCCGTGTCCACAAACCCACGGGAGACGGTCAGGTAGTGTGCTGTGTGGATCTGGCTGTCTCCACTCACCCACGGAAGACGAGCAAGCAGGGCGCTGTGTGGATCTGGCCATGTCCACACACCCACGGGAGACTGGCAGGCAGGGCGCAGTGTGGATGTGGCCGTGTCCACAAACCCACGGGAGACGGTCAGGTAGTGCGCTGTGTGGATCTGGCTGTCTCCACTCACCCACGGGAGACGGGCAGGCAGGGCGCTGTGTGGATCTGGCTCTGTCCACTCACCCATGGGAAACGGGCTAGCAGGGCGTTTTGTGAATCTGGCCGTGTCCACATACCCACGGGAGATGGACATGCAGGGAGTAGTGTGGATGTGGCCGTGTCCACACACCCACAGGAGACGGGCAGGCAGTGCGCTGTGTGGATCTCGCTGTGTTCACTCACCCACGGGAGACGGGCATGCCGGGCGCTGTGTGGAACTGGCTGTGTCCACACACCCATGGGAGAAGGGCAGGCAAGGGGCTGTGTGGATGTGGCTATGTCAACTCACCCACGGGAGATGGGCAGGCTGGCAGCCATGTGGATTTGGCTGTGTCCACACACCCATGGGAGACGGGCAGGCAGGGCACTGTGTGGATATGGCTGTGTCCACACACCCACGGGAGATGGGCAGGAAGGGCGCTGTGTGGATGTGGCTGTGTCCACACACCCATGGGAGATGGGCCAGCAGGGCGCAGTGTGGAACTGGCTTTGTCCACTCACCCACCAGAGATGGCCAGGCTGGGCCCTGTGTAGAACTGCCTGTGTCCACACACCCACGGGAGACGGGCAGGCAGGGTGCATTGTGGATCTGGCTGTGTCCACTCACACACGGGAGACGGGCAGACAGGGCGCAGGGTGGATCTGGCTGTGTCCACTCACTCATGGGTGACGGGCAGGCAGGGCACACTCTGGAACTGGCTGTGTCCACACACACACCGGAGACGGGCAGGCAGGGCGCTGTGTGCATCTGGCTCTGTCCTTGCACCCAGGGGAGACGGGTAGTCAGGGCTCAGTGTGGATCTGGCTGTGTCCACTCACCCACGGTAGACGGGCAGCCAGGGCACACTATGGATGTGGCTGTGTCCACTCACCCAAGGGAGAGAAGCAGGCAGGGCACTATGTGGAACGGGCTGTGTCCACACACCCATGGGAGACGGTCAGGCAGGCCTCTGTGTGCATCTGGCTGTGTCCACTCACCCACGGGAGTCAGGCAGGCAAGGCGCTGTGTGGAACTGGATGTGTCCACACACCCATGGGAGACAGTCAGGCAGTGTGCTGTGTGGATGTGGCTGTGTCCACTCACCCACGGGTGAGGGGCAGGCAGGACGCCGTGTGGATCTGCCTGTGTCCACTCACCCATGGGTGATGGGCAGGCAGAGCTCTGTGTGGATCTGGCTGTGTCCACTCACCCACAGTAGACGGGCAGGCAGGGCGTAGGGTGGAACTGGCTGTGTCCACTCACCCATGGGAGACGGTAAGGCAGGGCGTTGTGTGGATCTGGCTGTGTCCACACACCCACGGAAGACGAGCAAGCAGGGCGCTGTGTGGATTGGCCGTGTCCACACACCCACGGGAGACTGGCAGGCAGGGCGCAGTGTGGATGTGGCCGTGTCCACAAACCCACGGGTGACGGTCAGGTAGTGCGCTGTGTGGATCTGGCTGTCTCCACTCACCCACGGGAGACGGGCAGGCAGGGCGCTGTGTGGATCTTGCTCTGTCCACTCACCCATGGGAAACGGGCAGGCAGGGCGTTTTGTGAATCTGGCCATGTCCACATACCCACGGGAGATGGGCAGGATGGGAGTAGTGTGGATGTGGCCGTGTCCACACACCCACGGAAGACGGGCAGGCAGTGCGCTGTGTGGATCTCGCTGTGTTCACTCACCCACGGGAGACGGGCATGCCGGGCGCTGTGTGGAACTAGCTGTGTCCACACACCCATGGGAGAAGGGCAGGCAAGGGGCTGTGTGGATGTGGCTATGTCAACTCACCAACAGGAGACGGGCAGGCTGGCAGCCGTGTGGATTTGGCTGTGTCCACACACCCATGGGAGACCGGCAGGCAGGGCGCTGTGTGGAACTGGCTGTCTCCACTCACCCAGGGGAGACGGGCAGGCAAGGCGGTGTGTGGATCTGGCTGTGTCCACACACCCACGGGGGACGGGCAGGCAGGGTGCTGTGTGGATTTGGCTGTGTCCACACACCCACGGGAGATGGGCAGGAAGGGCGCTGTGTGGATCTGGCTGTGTCCACACACCCATGGGAGACAGGCAGGAATGGCGCTGTGTGGATCTGGCTGTGTCCACTAACCCACGGGAGACGGGCAAGCAGGGCGCAGTGTGGATCTGGCTGTATCCACACACCCTTGGGAGACGGGCAGGCAGGGCGCTGTGTAGATCTGTCTGTGTCCACTCACCCATGGGAGACGGCCTGGCAGGGCGCAGTGTGGATCTCGCTGTGTCCACACACCCACGGGAGACGGGCATGCAGGGCGCTGTGTGGATCTGGCTGTGTCCACACACCCACCGGAGACGGGCAAGCAGGGCGCAGTGTGGATGTGGCCGTGTACACAAGCCCACGGGAGACGGGCGTGCAGGGCGCTGTTTGGTCTGGCTGTGTCCACTCACACATGGGAGAGGGTCAGGCAGGGTGCTGTGTGGATGTGGCAGTGTCCACTCACCCACGGATGATGGGCAGGCTGGATGCCGTGTGGATCTGGCTCTGTCCACTCACCCACGGGAGACGGGCAGGCAGGGCGCAGTGTTGACCTGGCTGTGTACACACACCCACCGGGGACGGGCAGGCAGGGCGCTGGGTGGATTTGGCTGTGTCCACTCACCCACGGGAGATGGGCAGGCAGGGCGCTGGGTGGATCTGGCTCTGTCCACTCACCCACGGGAGATGGGCAGGCAGGGCGCTGTGTGGATCTGGCTGTGTACACACACCCACGGAAGATGGGCAGGCATGGTGCAGTGTGGATGTGGCTGTGTCCACTCACCCATGGGAGACGGGCAGGCAGGGCGCAGTGTGGATGTGGCTGTGTCCACTCACCCTTGGGTGACGGTCATGCAGGGCGCAGTGTGGAAATTGCTGTGTCCACACACTCACCGGAGTCGGGCTAGCCATACGCAGTGTGGATGTGGCCGTGTCCACTCACCCACGGGAGATAGGCAGGAAGGCGCAGTGTGGAACTGGCTGTGTCCACACACCCACGGGAGACAGGAAGGCAGGGCGCAGTGTGGATCTGGCTGTGTCAACTCACCCATGGGAGACGGGTAGACAGGGCGCAGTGTGGATCTTGCCGTGTCCACAAACCCACGGGAGATGGGCAGGCAGGGTGTTGTGTGGATCTGGCTGTGTCCACACACCCATGGGAGACGGTCAGGCAGGGAATTGTGTGGATGTGGCCGTGTTCACACACCCACAGGAGAAATGCAGGCAGGGCGCTGTGTGGAACTGGCTGTGTCCACACACCCATGGGTGACGGGCAGGCAGGGGGCAGTGTGGAACTTGCTGTGTCCACACACCCACTGGAGACGGACAGGTAAGGCACTGTGTGGACATGGCTGTGTCCACTCACCCATGGGACATGGTCACGCAGGGCGCTGTGTGGACCTGGCTGTGTCCACTCACCCTCAGGAGACAGGCAGGCAGGGCGCTGTGTGGATCTGGGTGTGTCCACACACCCACGGGAGACAGGCAGGATGGGCGCCGTGTGGATCTGGCTGTGTCCACTCACCCATGGGAGATGGGCAGGCAGGGCGCTGTGTGGAACTGGCTGTGTACACACAGCAACCGGAGACAGGAGGGAAGTGCGCAGTGTGGATGTGGCTGTGTGGACTCACCCATGGGAGACTCAGGCAGGGCGCAGTGTGGATCTTGCTCTTTCCACTCACCACGGGAGGCGGGAAGGCAGGGTGCAGTGTGGAACTGATTGTGTCCACACTCCCAACGGTGACGGGCAGGCAGGGCGCAGGGTGGAAATTGCCGTGTCCACACACCCACCGGAGACGGACAGGTAGGGTGCTGTGCAGACGTGGCTGTTTCCACTCACCCACGGGAGATGGGCAGGAAGGGTGCTGTGTGGACGTGGCTGTGTCCACTCACCCACGGGAGACAGGCAGGCAGGGCAATGTGTGGATCTGGGTGTGTCCACACACCCACCGGAGACAGGCAGGCTGGGCCCCATGTGTATCTGGCTGTGTCCACTCACCCATGGGAGACGGGCAGGCAGGGTGCAGGGTGGGTCTTGCCGTGTCCACACACCCACGGGAGACGGGCAGGCAGGGTGCAGGGTGGGTCTTGCCATGTCCACACACCCACGGGAGACGGGCAGGCAGGGTGCAGGGTGGGTCTTGCCGTGTCCACAAAGCCACGGTAGACAGGCAGGCAGGCACAGTGTGGATCTGGCTGTGTCCTCTCACCCATGGATGACGGGCAGGCAGGGCGCAGTGTGGAACTGGCTGTGTCCACACACTCACCGGAGTCGGGCAAGCAGGACGCAGTGTGGATGTGGCCGTGTCCACACACCCACGGGAGATAGGCAAGAAGGAGCAGTGTGGAACTGGCTGTGTCCACACACTCACGGGAGACGGGAAGGCAGGGCGCAGTGTGGATCTGGCTGTGTCAACTTGCCCATGGGAGACGGGTAGTCAGGGCGCAGTGTGGATCTTGCCCTGTCCACAAACCCACGGGAGATGGGCAGTCAGGGTGTTGTGTGGATCTGGCTGTGTCCACACCCCCATGGGAGATGGTCAGGCAGGGTATTGTGTGGATATGGCCGTGTCCACACACCCACGGGAAACAAGCAGGCAGGGCACTGTGAGGAACTGGCTGTGTCCACACACCCATGGGTGATGGGCAGGCAGGGGGCAGTGTGGAACTCGCTGTGTCCACACACCCACCGGAGACGGGCAGGTAAGGCACTGTGTGGACGTGGCTGTGTCCATTCACCCACGGGACATGGTCAGGCAGGGCGCTGTTTGGACGTGGCTGTGTCCACTCACCCTCAGGAGACAGGCAGGCAGGGCGCTGTGTGGATCTGGTTGTGTCCACACACCCAAGGGGGACAGGCAGGCTGGGCACCGTGTGGATCTGGCTGTGTCCACTCACCCACGGGAGACGGGCAGGCAGGGCGCTGTGTGGAACTGGCTGTGTCCACACAGCAACCGGAGATGGGCAGGAACTGCGCAGTGTGGATGTGGCTGTGTCGACACACCCACGGGAGACGGGAGGCTGGGCGCAGTGTGAAACTGGCTGTGTCCACACACCCACGGGAGACAAGCAGGCAGGGCGCAGTGTGGATCTGGCTGTGTCCACTCACACATGGGTGACGGGCAGGCAGGGCGCAGTTTGGAACTGGCTGTGTCCACACACCCATCGGAGACGGGCAGGCAGGGCGCTGTGTGTATGTGGCTGTCTCCACTCACCCACGGAAGTTGGGCAGGCAGGGCGCAGTGTGTAACTTGCCGTGTCCATACTCGCATGGGAGACGGGCAGGCAGGGCGCAGTGCTGATGTGGCTGTGTCCACTCACCAACGGGAGATGGTCAGGTAGTGCACAGTGTGGAACTGGCCGTGTCCATACTCCCACGGGAGATGGGCAGGCAGGGCACAGTGTGGATGTGGCCCTGTCCACAACCCACGGGAGATGGGCAGGCAGGGCGCAGTGTGGATGTGGCCGTGTCCACACACCCATGGGTGACGGGCAGGCAGGGCACAGTGTGGAACTTGCTGTGTCCACACACCCACCAGAGACGGGAATGCAGGGCGCAGTGTGGATCTGTCTGTGTCTACTCACTCAGGGGAGACGAGCAGGCAGGGAGCTGTGTGGAACTGGCTGTGTCCACTCACCCACGGGAGACGGGTAGGCAAGGCGCAGTGTTGATCTGGCTGTGTCCACTCACCCACGGGAGACGGGCAGAGAGGGTGATGTGTGGATCTGGCTATGTCCACTGATCCATGGGAGACGGGCTGAAAGGGCGCTATGTGGATCTGGCTATGTCCACTGACCCACGGCAGACGGACAGGCAGGGCGCAGTGCGGATCGGGCTATGTCCACTCACCCACGGCAGACGGGCAGGCAGGGCGCAGTGCGGATCTGGCTGTCTCCACTCACCCACGGGAGACGGTCAGGCAGGGCACAGTGCGGATCTGGTTGTGTCCACTCACCCACGGGAGATGGGCAGGCAAGGCGCAGTGTGGATCTGGCTGTGTCCATTCACCCACGGGAGACGGGCAGAAAGGGCGCTGTGTGGATCTGGCTATGTCCACTGACCCACGGCAGACGGGCAGGCAGGGCGCAGTGTGGATCTGGCTGTGTCCGCTCACCCACAGCAGACGGTCAGGCAGCGCGCAGTGCGGAATTGGCTGTGTCCACTCACCCACGGGAGATGGGTAGGCAAGGCGCAGTGTTGATCTGGCTGTGTCCACTCACCCACGGGAGACGGGCAGAGAGGGTGATGTGTGGATCTGGCTATGTCCACATATCCACGGGAGACGGGCCGAAAGGGCGCTGTGTGGATCTGGCTATGTCCACTGACCCACGGAAGACGGGCAGGCAGGGCGCAGTGCGGATCTGGCTGTCTCCACTCACCAACGGGAGACGGTCAGGCAGGGCACAGTGCGGATCTGGGTGTGTCCACTCACCCACGGGAGACGGGCAGAGAGGGTGCTGTGTTGATCTGGCTATGTCCACTGACCCACTGCAGACGGGCAGGCAGGGCGCAGTGCGGATCTGGCTGTGTCCGCTCACCCACGGCATACGGTCAGGCAGGGCGCAGTGCGGAATTGGCTGTGTCCACTCACCCACGGGAGACGGGTAGGCAAGGCGCAGTGTTGATCTGGCTGTGTCCACTCACCCACGGGAGACGGGCAGAGAGGGTGATGTGTGGATCTGGCTATGTCCACTGATCCATGGGAGACGGGCTGAAAGGGCGCTATGTGGATCTGGCTATGTCCACTGACCCACGGCAGACGGGCAGGCAGGGCGCAGTGCGGATCGGGCTATGTCCAATCACCCACGGCAGACGGGCAGGCAGGGCGCAGTGCGGATCTGGCTGTCTCCACTCACCCACGGGAGACGGTCAGGCAGGGCACAGTGCGGATCTGGTTGTGTCCACTCACCCACGGGAGATGGGCAGGCAAGGCGCAGTGTGGATCTGGCTGTGTCCATTCACCCACGGGAGACGGGCAGAAAGGGCGCTGTGTGGATCTGGCTATGTCCACTGACCCACGGCAGACGGGCAGGCAGGGCGCAGTGTGGATCTGGCTGTGTCCGCTCACCCACAGCAGACGGTCAGGCAGGGCGCAGTGCGGAATTGGCTGTGTCCACTCACCCACGGGAGATGGGTAGGCAAGGCGCAGTTTTGATCTGGCTGTGTCCACTCACCCAAGGGAGACGGGCAGAGAGGGTGATGTGTGTATCTGGCTATGTACACTGATCCACGGGAGACGGGCCGAAAGGGCGCTGTGTGGATCTGGCTATGTCCACTGACCCACGGAAGACGGGCAGGCAGGGCGCAGAGCGGATCTGGCTATGTCCACTCACCCACGGCAGACGGGCAGGCAGGGCGCAGTGCGGATCTGGCTGTGTCCACTCACCCACGGCAGACGGGCAGGCAGGGCGCAGTGCAGATCTACCTGTGTTCTCTCACCCACGGGAGACGGGTAGGCAAAGCGCAGTGTGGAACTGGCTGTGTCCACTCACCCACGGGAGACGGGTAGAGAGGGTCCTGTGTGGATCTGGCTATGTCCAATGACCCACGGCAGTGCGGATCTGGCTGTGTCCACTCACCCACATCAGACGGGTAGGCAAGGCGCAGTGTGGATCTGGCTGTGTCGACTCACCACGGGAGACGGGCAGAGAGGGTGCTTTGTGGATCTGGCTATGTCCACTGACCCACGGCAGACGGGCAGGCAGGGCGCAATGCGGTTCTGGCTGTGTCCACTCACCCTCGGGAGACGGGCAGGCAGGGCGCAGTGCGGATCTGGCTGTGTCCACTCACCCACAAGAGACGGGCAGGCAGGGCGCAGTGCGGATCTGGCTGTGTCCGCTCACCCACGGGAGACGGTCAGACAAGGCGCAGTGTGGATCTGGCTGTGTCCACTCACCCACGGGAGACGGGCAAGCGGGTGCTGTGTGGATCTGGCTAAGTACACTGACCCATGGCAGACGGGCAGGCAGGGCGGTGTGCGTATCTGGCTTTGTCCACTCACCCAAGGCAGACGGTCAGGAAGGGCACAGTGCGGATCTGGCTGTGTCCACTCACCCACGGCAGACGGGCAGGCAGGGCGCAGTGCGGATCTGGCTGTGTCCACTCACCCACGGGAAACGGGCAGGCAAGGCGCAGTGTGGATCTGGCTGTGTCCCATCACCCACGGGAGACGGGCAGAGAGGGTCTTGTGTGGATCTGGCTATGTCTACTGACCCACGGCAGACGGGCAGGCAGGGCGCAGTGTGGATCTGGCTGTGTCCAATCACCCACGGCAGACGGGCAGGCAGGGTGCAGTGCGGATCTGGCTTTGTCCACTCACCCACGGGAGACGGGAAGGCAAGGCGCACTGTGGATCTTGCTGTGACCACTCACCCACGGGAGATGGGCAGAGAGGTTGCTGTGTGTATCTAGCTATGTCCACTGACCCACAGCAGACGGGCAGGCAGGGCGCATGCGGACCTGGATGTGTTAACTCACCCACGGCAGACGGGCTAGCAGGGCGCAGTGTGGATATGGCTGTGTCCACTCACCCACGGGAGACGGGCAGAGAGGGTGCTGTGTTGATCTGGCTATGTCAACTGACCCACGGCAGACGGGCAGGCAGGGCGCAGTGCGGATCTGGCTGTGTCCGCTCACCCACGGCATACGGTCAGGCAGGGCGCAGTGCGGAATTGGCTGTGTCCACTCACCCACGGGAGACGGGTAGGCAAGGCGCAGTGTTGATCTGGCTGTGTCCACTCACCCACGGGAGACGGGCAGAGAGGGTGATGTGTGGTTCTGGCTATGTCCACTGATCCATGGGAGACGGGCTGAAAGGGCGCTATGTGGATCTGGCTATGTCCACTGACCCACGGCAGACGGGCAGGCAGGGCGCATTGCGGATCGGGCTATGTCCACTCACCCACGGCAGACGGGCAGGCAGGGCGCAGTGCGGATCTGGCTGTCTCCACTCACCCACGGGAGACGGTCAGGCAGGGCACAGTGCGGATCTGGTTGTGTCCACTCACCCACGGGAGATGGGCAGGCAAGGCGCAGTGTGGATCTGGCTGTGTCCATTCACCCACGGTAGACGGGCATAAAGGGCGCTGTGTGGATCTGGCTATGTCCACTGACCCACGGCAGACGGGCAGGCAGGGCGCAGTGTGGATCTGGCTGTGTCCGCTCACCCACAGCATTCGGTCAGGCAGCGCGCAGTGCGGAATTGGCTGTGTCCACTCACCCACGGGAGATGGGTAGGCAAGGCGCAGTGTTGATGTGGCTGTGTCCACTCACCCACGGGAGACGGGCAGAGAGGGTGATGTGTGGACCTGGCTATGTCCACTGATCCACAGGAGACGGGCCGAAAGGGCGCTGTGTGGATCTGGCTATGTCCACTGACCCACGGAAGACGGGCAGGCAGGGCGCAGAGCGGATCTGGCAATGTCCACTCACCCACGGCAGACGGGCAGGCAGGGCGCAGTGCGGATCTGGCTGTCTCCACTCACCAACGGGAGACGGTCAGCCAGGGCACAGTGCGGATCTGGGTGTGTCCACTCACCCACGGGAGACGGGCAGAGAGGGTGCTGTGTTGATCTGGCTATGTCCACTGACCCACGGCAGACGGGCAGGCAGGGCGCAGTGCGGATCTGGCTGTGTCCGCTCACCCACGGCATACGGTCAGGCAGGGCGCAGTGCGGAATTGGCTGTGTCCACTCACCCACGGGAGACGGGTAGGCAAGGCGCAGTGTTGATCTGGCTGTGTCCACTCACCCACGGGAGACGGGCAGAGAGGGTGATGTGTGGATCTGGCTATGTCCACTGATCCGTGGGAGACGGGCTGAAAGGGCGCTATGTGGATCTGGCTATGTCCACTGACCCACGGCAGACGGGCAGGCAGGGCGCAGTGCGGATCGGGCTATGTCCAATCACCCACGGCAGACGGGCAGGCAGGGCGCAGTGCGGATCTGGCTGTCTCCACTCACCCACGGGAGACGGTCAGGCAGGGCACAGTGCGGATCTGGTTGTGTCCACTCACCCACGGGAGATGGGCAGGCAAGGCGCAGTGTGGATCTGGCTGTGACCACTCACCCACGGGAGACGGGCAGAGAGGGTGCTGTGTGGATCTAGCTATGTCCACTGACCCACGGCAGATGGGCAGGCAGGGCGCAGTGAGGTTCTGGCTGTGTCCACTCACCCACGGCAGACGGGCAGGCAGGGCGCAGTGCGGATCTACCTGTGTCCTCTCACCCACGGGAGACGGGTAGGCAAAGCGCAGTGTGGAACTGGCTGTGTCCACTCACCCACGGGAGACGGGTAGAGAGGGTCCTGTGTGGATCTGGCTATGTCCAATGACCCACGGCAGTGCGGATCTGGCTGTGTCCACTCACCCACATCAGACGGGTAGGCAAGGCGCAGTGTGGATCTGGCTGTGTCGACTCACCACGGGAGATGGGCAGAGAGGGTGCTTTGTGGATCTGGCTATGTCCACTGACGCACGGCAGACGCGCAGTCAGGGCGCAGTGCGGATCTGGCTGTGTCCAATCACCCACGGCAGACGGGCAGGCAGGGCGCAGCGCGGATCTGGCTGTGTCCACTCACCCACGGAAGATGGGCAGGCAGGGCGCAGTGCGGATCTGGCTGTGTCCACTCACCCACGGCAGACGGGACGAGAGGGTGCTGTGTGGATCTGGCTATTTACACTGACCCACGGGAGACGGGCGGGCAGGGCGCAGTGGGGATCTGGCTGTGTCCAATCACCCATGGCAGACGGGCAGGCAGGACGCGGTGTGGATCTGGCTGTGTCCACTCACCCACGGGAGACGGGCAGAGAGGGTGCTGTGTGGATCTGGCTATGAACACTGACCCACGGCAGACGTGCATGCAGGGCGCAGTGGGGATCTGGCTGCGTCCAATCACCCATGGCAGACGGTCAGGCAGGGCGCAGTGCGGAACTGGCGGTGTCCACTCACCCACGGGAGACGGGCAGGCAGGGCGCAGTGCGGATCTGGCTGTGTTCACTCTCCCACAAGAGACAGGCAGGCAGGGCGCAGTGCGGATCTGGCTGTGTCCACTCACACACGGCAGACAGGCAGGCAGGGCGCAGTGCGGATCTGGCTGTGTCCACTCACCCATGGGAGACGGGCAGGCAAGGCGCAGTGTGGATCTGGCTGTGTCCACTCACCCACGGGAGACGGGCAGAGAGGGTGATGTGTGGATCTGGATATGTCCACTGATCCACGGGAGACGGGCCGAAAGGGCGCTGTGTGGATCTGGCTATGTCCACTGACCCACGGAAGACGGGCAGGCAGGACGCAGAGCGGATCTGGCTATGTCCACTCACCCACGGCAGACGGGCGGGCTGGCAGGGCGCAGTGCGGATCTGGCTGTCTCCACTCACCAACGGGAGACGGTCAGGCAGGGCACAGTGCGGATCTGGGTGTGTCCACTCACCCACGGGAGACGGGCAGAGAGGGTGCTGTGTGGATCTGGATATGTCCACTGACCCACGGCAGACGGGCAGGCAGGGCGCAGTGCGGATCTGGCTGTGTCCGCTCACCCACGGCATACGGTCACCAGGGCGCAGTGCGGAATTGGCTGTGTCCACTCACCCACGGGAGTCGGGTAGGCAAGGCGCAGTGTTGATCTGGCTGTGTCCACTCACCCACGGGAGACGGGCAGAGAGGGTGATGTGTGGATCTGGCTATGTCCACTGATCCATGGGAGACGGGCTGAAAGGGCGCTATGTGGATCTGGCTATGTCCACTGACCCACGGCAGACGGGCAGGCAGGGCGCAATGCGGATCGGGCTATGTCCACTCACCCACGGCAGACGGGCAGGCAGGGCGCAGTGCGGATCTGGCTGTCTCCACTCACCCACGGGAGACGGTCAGGCAGGGCACAGTGCGGATCTCGTTGTGTCCACTCACCCACGGGAGATGGGCAGGCAAGGCGCAGTGTGGATCTGGCTGTGTCCATTCACCCACGGGAGACGGGCAGAAAGGGCGCTGTGTGGATCTGGCTATGTCCACTGACCCACGGCAGACGGGTAGGCAAGGCGCAGTGTGGATCTGGCTGTGTCCGCTCACCCACAGCAGACGGTCAGGCAGGGCGCAGTGCGGAATTGGCTGTGTCCACTCACCCACGGGAGATGGGTAGGCAAGGCGCAGTTTTGATCTGGCTGTGTCCACTCACCCACGGGAGACGGGCAGAGAGGGTGATGTGTGGATCTGGCTATGTACACTGATCCACGGGAGACGGGCCGAAAGGGCGCTGTGTGGATCTGGCTATGTCCACTGACCCACGGAAGACGGGCAGGCAGGGCGCAGAGCGGATCTGGCTATGTCCACTCACCCACGGCAGACGGGCAGGCAGGGCGCAGTGCGGATCTGGCTGTCTCCACTCACCAACGGGAGACGGTCAGGCAGGGCACAGTGCGGATCTGGGTGTGTCCACTCACCCACGGGAGATGGGCAGGCAAGGCGCAGTGTGGATCTAGCTGTGTCCACTCACCCACGGGAGACGGGCAGAAAGGGCGCTGTGTGGATCTGGCTATGTCCACTGACCCACGACAGACGGGCAGGCAAGGCCCAGTGTGGATCTGGCTGTGTCCACTCACCCACGGGAGACGGGCAGAGAGGGTCCTGTGTGGATCTGGCTATGTCCACTGACCAACGGCAGACGGGCAGGCAGGGCGCAGTGCGGATCTGGCTGTGTCCAATCACCCACGGCAGACAAGCAGGCAGGGCGCAGTGCGGATCTGGCTGTGTCCACACACCTATGGGAGACGGGTAGGCATGGCGCAGTGCGGATGTGGCTGTGTCCACTCACCCACGGGAGACGGGCAGGCAGGGCGCAGTCCGGATTTGACTGTGTCCACTCACCCACGGCAGATGGGCAGGCATGGTGCAGTGCGGATCTTGCTGTGTCCACTGACCCACGGGAGACAGGCAGGCAGGGCGCAGTGTGGATCTGGCTGTGTCCACCCACCCACGGGAGATGGGCAGAGAGGGTGCTGTCGGATCTGACTACGTCCACTGATCCACGACAGACGGGCAGGCAGGGCGCAGTGCGGATCTCGCTGTGTCCACTCACCCACGGTAGACGGTCAGGCAGGGCGCAGTTCGGATCTGGCTGTGTCCACTGACCCACGGGAGACGGGCAGGCAAAGCGCAGTGTGGATCGGGCTGCGTCCACTCACCCACGGGAGACGGGCAGAGAGGGTGCTGTGTGCATCCGGCTATGTCCACTGACCCACGGTAGATGGGACGGCAGGGCACAGTGTGGATCTGGCTGTGTCCACTCACCCATGGGAGACGGGCAGAAAGGGCGCTGTGTGGATCTGGCTATGTCCACTGACCCACGGCAGACGTGGAGGCAGGGCGCAGTGCGGATCTAGCTGTGTCCACTCACCCACGGCAGACGGGCAGGCAGGGCGCAGTGCGAATCTGGCTTTGTCCACTCACCGACGGGAGACGGGAAGGCAAGGCGCACTGTGGATCTTGCTGTGACCACTCACCCACGGGACATGGGCAGAGAGGGTGCTGTGTGTATCTAGCTATGTCCACTGACCCACGGCAGACGGGCAGGCAAGGCGCAGTGCGGACCTGGCTGTGTCCCCTCACCCACGGGAGACGGGTAGGCAAGGCGCAGTGTGGATCTGGCTGTGTCCACTCACCCACGGGAGACGGGCAGAGAGGGTGCTGTGTGGATCTGGCTATGTCCACTGACCCAGGGCAGACGGGCAGGCAGGGCGCAGTGCGGATCTGGCTGTGTCCCCTCACCCACGGCAGACGGTCAGGCAGGGCGCAGTCTGGATCTGGCTGTGTCCACTCACCCACGGGAGAGGGGCAGGCAGGGCGCAGTGCGGATCTGGCTGTGTCCACTCACCTACGGGAGACGGGCAGGCAGGGCGCAGTGCGGATCTGGCTGTGTCCACTCACCCACGGCACACGGGCAGGCAGTGCGCAGTGCGGATCTGGCTGTGTCCACTCACCCATGGGTGACGGGCAGGCAAGGCGCAGTGTGGATCTGGCTGTGTCCACTCACCCACGGGAGACGGGCAGAGAGGGTGCTGTGTGGATCTGGCTATGTCCACTGACCCACGGCAGACGGGCAGGCAGGGCGCAGTGCGGATCTCGCTGTGTCCACTCACCCACGGCAGACGGGCAGGCAGGGCGCAGTGCGGATCTGGCTGTGTCCACTCACCCACGGGAGACGGGTAGGCAAAGCGCAGTGTGGATCTGGCTGTGTCCACTCACCCACGGAAGACGGGCAGGCAGGGTGCAGTGTGGTTCTGGCTGTGTCCACTCACCCACGGGAGACGGGCAGGCAAGGTGCACTGTGGATCTTGCTGTGACCACACACCAACGGGAGACGGGCAGAGAGGGTGCTGTGTGGATCTAGCTATGTCCACTAACCCACGGCAGACGGGCAGGCAGGGCGCAGTGCGGATCTGGCTTTGTCCACTCACCCACGGCAGATGGGCAGGCAGGGCGCAGTGCGTATCTGGCTGTGTCCACTCACCCACGGGAGACGGTCAGACAAGGCGCACTGTGGATCTGGCTGTGTCCACTCACCCACGGGAGACGGGCAAGCGGGTGCTGTGTGGATCTGGCTATGTACACTGACCCATGGCAGACGGGCAGGCAGGGCGGTGTGCGTATCTGGCGTTGTCCACTCACCCATGGCAGACGGTCAGGAAGGGCGCAGTGCGGATCTGGCTGTGTCCACTCACCCAGGGGAGACGGGCAGGCAGGGTGCAGTGTGGATCTGGGTGTGTCCACTCACCCACGGGAGACGGGCAGGCAAGGTGCACTGTGGATCTTGCTGTGACCACACACCAACGGGAGACGGACAGAGAGGGTGCTGTGTGGATCTAGCTATGTCCACTAACCCACGGCAGACGGGCAGGCAGGGCACAGTGCGGATCTGGCTGTGTTAACTCACCCACGGCAGACGGGCAAGCAGGGCGCAGTGCGGATCTGGCTGTGTCCACTCCCC
Source organism: Microcebus murinus (assembly GCF_040939455.1). Lineage (NCBI taxonomy): Eukaryota > Metazoa > Chordata > Mammalia > Primates > Cheirogaleidae > Microcebus > Microcebus murinus. Next base: position 28,657,674 of record NC_134125.1, on the reverse strand, counting down.
TACGGGAGACGGGTAGGCAAAGCGTAATGTGGATCTGGCTGTGTTAACTCACCAACGGCAGACGGGCAGGCAGGGCGCAGTGCGGATCTGGCTGTGTCCACTCCCCTACGGGAGACGGGTAGGCAAAGCGTAATGTGGATCTGGCTGTGTCCACTCACCCACGGGAGACGGGCAGGCAAGGCGCAGTGTGGATCTGGCTGTGTCCACTCACCCACGGGAGACGGGCAGAGAGGGTGCTGTGTGGATCTGGCTTTGTCCACTGACCCACGGCAGACGGGCAGGCAGGGCGCAGTGCGGATCTGGCTGTGTCCACTCACCCACGGCAGACAGGCAAGCAGGGCGCAGTGCAGATCTGGCTGTGTCCACTCACCCACGGGAGACGGGCAGAGAGGGTGCTGTGTGGATCTAGCTATGTCCACTGACCCACGGCAGACGGCCAGGTAGGGCGCGGTGCGGATCTGGCTGTGTTAACTCACCCACGGCAGACGGGCAGCCAGGGCGCAGTGCGGATCTGGCTATGTCCACTGACCCACGGGAGACAGGCAGAGAGGGTGCTGTGTGGATCTGGCTATGTCCATTGACCCACGGCAGACGGGAAGGCAGGGCGCACTGTGGATCTGGCTGTGTCCACTCTCCCACGGCAGATGGGCAGGCAAGGCGCAGTGTGGATCTGGCTGTGTCCACTCACCTACGGGATACGGACCTAGAGGGTGCTGTGTGGATCTGGCTATGTACACTTACCCACGGCAGACGCGCAGGCAAGGCGCAGTGCGGATCTGGCTGTGTCCACTCACCCACGGCAGACGGTCAGGCAGGTCGCAGTGCGGATCTGGCGGTGTCCACTCACCCAAGGGAGACGGGCAGGCAGGGCGCAGTGCGGGTCTGGCTGTGTCCACTCTCCCACGGGAGACCTTCAGGCAGGGCGCAGTGCGGAACTGGCTGTGTCCACTCACACACGGCAGACGGGCAGGCAGGGCACAGAGCGGATCAGGCTGTGTCCACTCACCCACGGCAGACGGGCAGGCAAGGCGCAGTGCGGATCTGGCGGTGTCCACTCACCCACGGGAGACGGGCAGAGAGGGTGCTGTTTGGATCTGGCTATGTACACTGACCCACGGCAGACGGGCAGGCAGGGCGCAGTGCGGATCTGGCTGTGTCCACTCACCCACGGGAGACGGGCAGAGAGGGTGCTGTTTGGATCTGGCTATGTACACTGACCCACGGCAGACGGGCAGGCAGGGCGCAGTGCGGATCTGGCGGTGTCCACTCACCCACGGCAGACGGTCAGGCAGGGCGCAGTGCGGATCTGGCGGTGTCCACTCACCCACGGTAGACGGGCAGGCAGGGCGCAGTGCGGATTTGGCTATGTCAACTCTCCCACGGGAGACGGGAAGGCAGCGCGCAGTGCGGATCTGGCTGTGTCCACTCACACACGGCAGACAGGCAGGCACGGCGCAGCGCGGATCTGGCTGTGTCCACTTACCCATGGGAGAGGGGCAGGCATGGTGCAGTGTGGATCTGGCTATATCCACTGACCCACGGCAGAGGGTGGCAGGGCGCAGTGCGGATCTGGCTGTGTCCAATCACACACGGCAGACGGGAAGGCAGGGCGCAGTGCGGATCTGGTTGTGTGCACTCACCCACGGGAGACGGGCAGGCAAGGCACTGTGTGGATTTGGCTGTGTCCACTCACGCATGGGAGACGGGCAGAGAGGGTGTTGTGTGGATCTGGCAATATCCACTGACCCACGACAGACGGGCAGGCAGGGCGCAGTGCGGATCTGGCTGTGTCCACTCACCCACGGCAGACGGACTGGCAGGGCGCAATGCGGATCTGGCTGTGTCCAATCACCCACGGCAGATGGGCAGGCAGGGCGCAGTGCGGATCTGGCTGTGTCCACTCACCCACGGCAGACGGTCAGGCAGGGCACAGTGCGGATCTGGCTGTGTCCACTCACCCACGGGGACGGGTAGGCAAGGCGCAGTGTGGATCTGGCTTTGTCCACTCCCCCACGGAAGATGGGCAGAGAGGGTACTGTGTGGATCTGGCTATGTACACTGACCAACGGCAGACGGGCAGGCAGGGCGCAGTGCGGATCTGGCGGTTTCCACTCACCCACGGCAGACGGGCAGGCAGGGCACAGTGTGGATCTGGCTGTGTCCACTCACCCACGGGAGACGGGCAGGCAAGGCGCAGTGTGGATCTGGCTGTGTCCACTCAACCACAGGAGACGGGCAGAAAGGGTGCTGTGTTGATCTGGCTATGTCCACTGACCCACGGCAAACGGGTAGGCAGGGTGCAGTGAGGATCTGGCTATGTCCCCTCACCCACGGCAGACGGTCAGGCAGGGCGCAGTGCGGATCTGGCTGTGTCCACTCACCCATGGGAGACGGGTAGGCAAGGCGCACTGTGGATCTGGCTGTGTCCACTCACCAACGGGAGACGGGCAGAGTGGGTGCTGTGCGGATTTGGCTATGTCCACTGACCTACAACAGACGGGCAGGCAGGGTGCAGTGCGGATCTGGCTGTGTCCAATCACCCACGGCAGACGGTCAGGCAGGGCACAGTGCGGATCTGGCTGTGTCCCCTCACCCACGGGGGACGGGTATGCAAGGCGCAGTGTAGATCTAGCTGTGTCCACTCACCCACGGGAGATGGGCAGAGAGGGTGCTGTGTGGATCTGGCTATGTACACTGACCAACGGCAGACGGGCAGGCAGGGCGCAGTGCGGATCTGGCGGTTTCCACTCACCCACGGCAGACGGGCAGGCAGGGCACAGTGTGGATCTGGCTGTGTCCACTCACCCACGGGAGACGGGCAGGCAAGGCGCAATGTGGATCTGGCTGTGTCCACTCAACCACGGGAGACGGGGAGAAAGGGTGCTGTGTGGATCTGGCTATGTCCACTCACCCACGGCTGACGGGTAGGCAGGGTGCAGTGAGGATCTGGCTATGTCCCCTCACCCACGGCAGACGGTCAGGCAGGGCGCAGTGCGTATCTGGCTGTGTCCACTCACCCACGGGAGACGGGTAGGCAAGGCGCACTGTGGATCTGGCTGTGTCCACTCACCCACGGGAGACGGGCAGAGTGGGTGCTGTGTGGATTTGGCTATGTCCACTGACCTACAACAGACGGGCAGGCAGGGTGCAGTGCGCATCTGGCTGTGTCCAATCACCCACGGCGGACGGTCAGGCAGGGCGCAATGCAGATCTGGCTGTGTCCACTCACCCACGGGAGACGGGTAGGAAGGCGCAGTGTTGATCTGGCTGTGACCACTCACCCACGGGAGACGGGCAGAGAGGGTGCTGTGTGGATCTGGCTATGTCCACTGACCCACGGCATAGGGGCAGGCAGGGCGCAGTGTGGATATGGCTGTGACCACTGACTAATGGCAGACAGGCAGGCAGGGTGCAGTGCGGATCTGGCTGTGTCCACTCACCCACGGGAGACGGGCAGGCAATGTGCAGTGTGGATCTGGCTGTGTCCACTCACCCACGGGAGACGGGCAGAGAGGGTGCTGTGTGGATCTGGCTTTGTCCACTGACCCACGGCAGACGGGCAGGCAGGGCGCAGTGCGGATCTGGCTGTGTCCACTAACCCACGGCAGACAGGCAGGCAGGGCGCAGTGCAGATCTGGCTGTGTCCACTCACCCACGGGAGACGGGCAGAGAGCGTGCTGTGTGGATCTAGCTATGTCCACTGGCCCACGGCAGACGGCCAGGTAGGGCGCGGTGCGGATCTGGCTGTGTTAACTCACCCACGGCAGACGGGCAGCCAGGGCGCAGTGCGGATCTGGCTATGTCCACTGACCCACGGGAGACAGGCAAAGATGGTGCTGTGTGGATCTGGCTATGTCCATTGACCCACGGCAGACGGGCAGGCAGGGCGCACTGTGGATCTGGCTGTGTCAACTCTCCCACGGCAGATGGGCAGGCAAGGCGCAGTGTGGATCTGGCTGTGTCCACTCACCTACGGGATACGGACCTAGAGGGTGCTGTGTGGATCTGGCTATGTACACTTACCCACGGCAGACGCGCAGGCAGGGCGCAGTGCGGATATGGCTGTGTCCACTCACCCACGGCAGACGGTCAGGCAGGTCGCAGTGCGGATCTGGCGGTGTCCACTCACCCAAGGGAGACGGGCAGGCAGGGCGCAGTGCGGGTCTGGCTGTGTCCACTCTCCCACGGGAGACCTTCAGGCAGGGCGCAGTGCGGAACTGGCTGTGTCCACTCACACACGGCAGTCGGGCAGGCAGGGCGCAGAGCGGATCTGGCTGTGTCCACTCACCCACGGCAGACGGGCAGGCAAGGCGCAGTGCGGATCTGGCTGTGTCCACTCACCCACGGGAGACGGGCAGAGAGGGTGCTGTTTGGATCTGGCTATGTACACTGACCCACGGCAGACGGGCAGGCAGGGCGCAGTGCGGATCTGGCTGTGTCCACTCACCCACGGGAGACGGGCAGAGAGGGTGCTGTTTGGATCTGGCTATGTACACTGACCCACGGCAGACGGGCAGGCAGGGCGCAGTGCGGATCTGGCGGTGTCCACTCACCCACGGCAGACGGTCAGGCAGGGCGCAGTGCGGATCTGGCGGTGTCCACTCACCCACGGTAGACGGGCAGGCAGGGCGCAGTGCGGATCTGGCTGTGTCAACTCTCCCACGGGAGACGGGCAGGCAGCGCGCAGTGCGGATATGTCTGTGTCCACTCAAACACGGCAGACAGGCAGGCACGGCGCAGTGCGGATCTGGCTGTGTCCACTTACCCATGGGAGAGGGGCAGGCATGGTGCAGTGTGGATCTGGCTATGTCCACTAACCCACGGCAGACGGGTGGCAGGGCGCAGTGCGGATCTGGCTGTGTCCAATCACACACGGCAGACGGGAAGGCAGGGCGCAGTGCGGATCTGGTTGTGTGCACTCACCCACGGGAGACGGGCAGGCAAGGCACTGTGTGGATTTGGCTGTGTCCACTCACGCACGGGAGACGGGCAGAGAGGGTGTTGTGTGGATCTGGCAATATCCACTGACCCACGACAGACGGGCAGGCAGGGCGCAGTGCGGATCTGGCTGTGTCCACTCACCCACGGCAGACGGTCTGGCAGGGCGCAATGCGGATCTGGCTGTGTCCAATCACCCACGGCAGATGGGCAGGCAGGGCGCAGTGCGGATCTGGCTGTGTCCACTCACCCACGGCAGACGGTCAGGCAGGGCACAGTGCGGATCTGGCTGTGTCCACTCACCCACGGGCACGGGTAGGCAAGGCGCACTGTGGATCTGGCTGTGTCCACTCACCCACGGGAGACGGGCAGAGTGGGTGCTGTGTGGATTTGGCTATGTCCACTGACCTACAACAGACGGGCAGGCAGGGTGCAGTGCGGATCTGGCTGTGTCCAATCACCCACGGCAGACGGTCAGGCAGGGCACAGTGCGGATCTGGCTGTGTCCCCTCACCCACGGGGGACGGGTATGCAAGGCGCAGTGTAGATCTAGCTGTGTCCACTCACCCACGGGAGATGGGCAGAGAGGGTGCTGTGTGGATCTGGCTATGTACACTGACCAACGGCAGACGGGCAGGCAGGGCGCAGTGCGGATCTGGCGGTTTCCACTCACCCACGGCAGACGGGCAGGCAGGGCACAGTGTGGATCTGGCTGTGTCCACTCACCCAAGGGAGACGGGCAGGCAAGGCGCAATGTGGATCTGGCTGTGTCCACTCAACCACGGGAGACGGGCAGAAAGGGTGCTCTGTGGATCTGGCTATGTCCACTGACCCACGGCAGACGGGTAGGCAGGGCGCAGTGCGGATCTGGCTGTGTCCACTCACCCACGGGAGACGGGTAGGAAGGCGCAGTGTTGATCTGGCTGTGTCCACTCACCCACGGGAGACGGGCAGAGAGGGTGCTGTGTGGATCTGGCTATGTCCACTGACCCACGGCATAGGGGCAGGCAGGGCGCAGTGTGGATCTGGCTGTGTACACTTACCCACGACAGACGGGCAGGCAGGGTGCAGTGCGGATTTGGCTGTGTCCACTCACCCACGGGAGACGGGCAGGCAAGGCGCAGTGTTGATCTGGCAGTGTCCACTCACCCACGGGATATGGGCAGAGAGGGTGCTGTGTGGATCTGGCTATGTCCACTGACCCACGGCAGACGGGCAGGCAGGGCGCAGTGCGGATCTGGTTGTGTCCACTCACCCACGGCAGACAGTCAGGCAGAGCGCGGTGAGGATCTGGCGGTGTCCACTCACCCACGGGAGACGGGCAGGCAGGGCGCAGTGCGGATCTGGCTATGTCCACTCTCCCACGGGAGACGGGCAGGTAGGGCGCAGTGCGGATCTGGCTGTGTCCACTCACACACGGCAGACAGGCAGGGAGGGCGCAGTGCGGATCTGGCTGTGTCCACTCACACATGGGAGACTGGCAGGCAAGGCGCAGTGTGGATTTGGCTGTGTCCACTCACCCACGGGAGACAGGCACAGATGTTGCTGTGTGGATCTGGCTATGTCCACTGATCCAGGGCAGACGGGCAGGGAGGGCACAGTACAGATCTCGCTGTGTCCACTCACCCACGGCAGACGGGCAGGCAGGTCGCAGTGCGGATCTGGCTGTGTCCACTCACCCACGGGAGACGGGCAGGCAGTGCGCAGTGCGGATCTGGCTGTGTCCACTCACCCATGGGTGACGGGCAGGCAAGGCGCAGTGTGGATCTGGCTGTGCCAACTCACCCACGGGAGACGGGCAGAGAGGGTGCTGTGTGGATCTGGCTATGTCCACTGACCCACGGCAGACGGGCAGGCAGGGCGCAGTGCTGATCTGGCTGTGTCCACTCACCCACGGTAGACGGATAGGCAAAGCGCAGTGTGGATCTGGCTGTGTCCACTCACCCACGGGAGACGGGCAGAGAGGGTGCCGTGTGGATCTGGCTATGTCCACTGACACACGGCAAACGGGCAGGCCGGGCGCAGTGCGGATCTCGCGGTGTCCACTCACCCAAGGGAGACGGGCAGGCAGGGCACAGTGCGGATCTGGCTCTGTCCACTCACCCAAGGGAGACGGGCAGGCAAGGCGCAGTGTGGATCTGGCTGTGTCCACTCACCCACGGGAGACGGGCAGAGAGGGTGCTGTGTGGTCTGGCTATGTCCACTGACCGACGGCAGAAGGGCAGGCAGGGCGCAGTGCGGAACTGGCTGTGTCCCCTCACCGACGGCAGACGGTCAGGCAGGGCGCAGTGCGGATCTGGCTGTGTCCACTCACCCACGGGAGACGGGCAGGCAGGGCGCAGTGCGGATCTGGCTTTGTCCACTCACCCACGGCAGATGGGCAGGCAGGGCGCAGTGCGTATTTGGCTGTGTCCACTCACGCACGGGAGACGGTCAGACAAGGCGCAGTGTGGATCTGGCTGTGTCCACTCACCCACGGGAGACGGGCAAGCGGGTGCTGTGTGGATCTGGCTATGTACACTGACCCATGGCAGACGGGCAGGCAGGGCGGTGTGCGTATCTGGCTTTGTCCACTCACCCATGGCAGACGGTCAGGAAGGGCGCAGTGCGGATCTGGCTGTGTCCACTCACCCACGGGAGACGGGCAGAGAGGGTGCTGTGTGGATCTGGCTATGTCCACTGACCCACGGCAGACGGGCAGGCAGGGCGCAGTGCTGATCTGGCTGTGTCCACTCACCCACGGGAGACGGGTAGGCAAAGCGCAATGTGGATCTGGCTGTGTCCACTCACCCACGGAAGACGGGCAGGCAGGGTGCAGTGTGGTTCTGGCTGTGTCCACTCACCCACGGGAGACGGGCAGGCAAGGTGCACTGTGGATCTTGCTGTGACCACACACCAACGGGAGACGGGCAGAGAGGGTGCTGTGTGGATCTAGCTATGTCCACTAACCCACGGCAGACGGGCAGGCAGGGCGCAGTGCGGATCTGTCTTTGTCCACTCACCCATGGCAGACGGTCAGGAAGGGCGCAGTGCGGATCTGGCTATGTCCACTCACCCACGGGAGACGGGCAGAGACGGTGCTGTGTGGATCTGGCTATGTCCACTGACCCACGGCAGACGGGAAGGCAGGGCGCAGTGCTGATCTGGCTGTGTCCCCTCACCCACGGGAGACGGGTAGGCAAAGCGCAGTGTGGATCTGGCTGTGTCCACTCACCCACGGGAGACGGGCAGAGAGGGTGCCGTGTGGATCTGGCTGTGTCCACTCACCCACGGGAGACGGGCAAGCGGGTGCTGTGTGGATCTGGCTATGTACACTGACCCATGGCAGACGGGCAGGCAGGGCGGTGTGCGTATCTGGCTGTGTCCACTCACCCATGGCAGACGGTCAGGAAGGGCGCAGTGCGGATCTGGCTGTGTCCACTCACCCACGGAAGACGGGCAGGCAGGGTGCAGTGTGGTTCTGGCTGTGTCCACTCACCCACGGGAGACGGGCAGGCAAGGTGCACTGTGGATCTTGCTGTGACCACACACCAACGGGAGACGGGCAGAGAGGGTGCTGTGTGGATCTAGCTATGTCCACTAACCCACGGCAGACGGGCAGGCCGGGCGCAGTGCGGATCTCGCGGTGTCCACTCACCCAAGGGAGACGGGCAGGCAGGGCGCAGTGCGGAACTGGCTGTGTCCACTCACCCAAGGGAGACGGGCTGGCAAGGCGCAGTGTAAATCTGGCTGTGTCCACTCACCCACGGGAGACGGGCAGAGAGGGTGCTGTGTGGTCTGGCTATGTCCACTGACCGACGGCAGAAGGGCAGGCAGGGCGCAGTGCGGATCTGGCTGTGTCCCCTCACCGACGGCAGACGGTCAGGCAGGGCACAGTGCGGATCTGGCTGTGTCCACTCACCCACAGGAGACGGGCAGGCAGGGCGCAGTGCGGATCTGGCTTTGTCCACTCACCCACGGCAGATGGGCAGGCAGGGCGCAGTGCGTATCTGGCTGTGTCCACTCACCCACGGGAGACGGTCAGACAAGGCGCACTGTGGATCTGGCTGTGTCCACTCACCCACGGGAGACGGGCAAGCTGGTGCTGTGTGGATCTGGCTATGTACACTGACCCATGGCAGACGGGCAGGCAGGGCGGTGTGCGTATCTGGCGTTGTCCACTCACCCATGGCAGACGGTCAGGAAGGGCGCAGTGCGGATCTGGCTGTGTCCACTCACCCAGGGGAGACGGGCAGGCAGGGTGCAGTGTGGATCTGGGTGTGTCCACTCACCCACGGGAGACGGGCAGGCAAGGTGCACTGTGGATCTTGCTGTGACCACACACCAACGGGAGACGGACAGAGAGGGTGCTGTGTGGATCTAGCTATGTCCACTAACCCACGGCAGACGGGCAGGCAGGGCGCAGTGCGGATCAGGCTGTGTTAACTCACCCACGGCAGACGGGCAGGCAGGGCGCAGTGCGGATCTGGCTGTGTCCACTCCCCTACGGGAGACGGGTAGGCAAAGCGTAATGTGGATCTGGCTGTGTTAACTCACCCACGGCAGACGGGCAGGCAGGGCGCAGTGCGTATCTGGCTGTGTCCACTCACCCACGGGAGACGGTCAGACAAGGCGCAGTGTGGATCTGGCTGTGTCCACTCACCCACGGGAGACGGGCAAGCGGGTGCTGTGTGGATCTGGCTATATACACTGACCCATGGCAGACGGGCAGGCAGGGCGGTGTGCGTATCTGGCTTTGTCCACTCACCCATGGCAGACGGTCAGGAAGGGCGGAGTGCGGATCTGGCTGTGTCCACTCACCCACGGGAGACGGGCAGAGAGGGTGCTGTGTGGAACTGGCTATGTCCACTGACCCACGGCAGACGGGCAGGCAGGGCGCAGTGCTGATCTGGCTGTGTCCACTCACCCACGGGAGACGGGTAGGCAAAGCGCAGTGCTGATCTGGCTGTGTCCACTCACCCACGGAAGACGGGCAGGCAGGGTGCAGTGTGGTTCTGGCTGTGTCCACTCACCCACGGGAGACGGGCAGGCAAGGTGCACTGTGGATCTTGCTGTGACCACACACCAACGGGAGACGGGCAGAGAAGGTGCTGTGTGGATCTAGCTATGTCCACTAACCCACGGCAGACGGGCAGGCAGGGCGCAGTGCGGATCTGGCTTTGTCCACTCACCCACGGCAGATGGGCAGGCAGGGCGCAGTGCGTATCTGGCTGTGTCCACTCACCCACGGGAGACGGTCAGACAAGGCGCACTGTGGATCTGGCTGTGTCCACTCACCCACGGGAGATGGGCAAGCGGGTGCTGTGTGGATCTGGCTATGTACACTGACCCATGGCAGACGGGCAGGTTAGGGCGGTGTGCGTATCTGGCGTTGTCCACTCACCCATGGCAGACGGTCAGGAAGGGCGCAGTGCGGATCTGGCTGTGTCCACTCACCCAGGGGAGACGGGCAGGCAGGGTGCAGTGTGGATCTGGGTGTGTCCACTCACCCACGGGAGACGGGCAGGCAAGGTGCACTGTGGATCTTGCTGTGACCACACACCAACGGGAGACGGGCAGAGAGGGTGCTGTGTGGATCTAGCTATGTCCACTAACCCACGGCAGACGGGCAGGCAGGGCGCAGTGCGGATCTGGCTGTGTTAACTCACCCACGGCAGACGGGCAGGCAGGGCGCAGTGCGGATCTGGCTGTGTCCACTCCCCTACGGGAGACGGGTAGGCAAAGCGTAATGTAGATCTGGCTGTGTTAACTCACCAACGGCAGACGGGCAGGCAGGGCGCAGTGCGGATCTGGCGGTGTCCACTCACCCATGGGAGACGGGCAGGCAAGGCGCAGTGTGGATCTGGCTGTGTCCACTCACCCACGGGAGACGGGCAGAGAGGGTGCTGTGTGGATCTGGCTTTGTCCACTGACCCACGGCAGACGGGCAGGCAGGGCGCAGTGCGGATCTGGCTGTGTCCACTCACCCACGGCAGACAGGCAGGCAGGGCGCAGTGCAGATCTGGCTGTGTCCACTCACCCACGGGAGACGGGCAGAGAGGGTGCTGTGTGGATCTAGCTATGTCCACTGACCCACGGCAGACGGCCAGGTAGGGCGCGGTGCGGATCTGGCTGTGTTAACTCACCCACGGCAGACGGGCAGCCAGGGCGCAGTGCGGATCTGGCTATGTCCACTGACCCACGGGAGACAGGCAGAGAGGGTGCTGTGTGGATCTGGCTATGTCCATTGACCCACGGCAGACGGGCAGGCAGGGCGCACTGTGGATCTGGCTGTGTCCACTCTCCCACGGCAGATGGGCAGGCAAGGCGCAGTGTGGATCTGGCTGTGTCCACTCACCTACGGGATACGGACCTAGAGGGTGCTGTGTGGATCTGGCTATGTACACTTACCCACGGCAGACGCGCAGGCAGGGCGCAGTGCGGATATGGCTGTGTCCACTCACCCACGGCAGACGGTCAGGCAGGTCGCAGTGCGGATCTGGCGGTGTCCACTCACCCAAGGGGACGGGCAGGCAGGGCGCAGTGCGGGTCTGGCTGTGTCCACTCTCCCACGGGAGACCTTCAGGCAGGGCGCAGTGCGGAAGTGGCTGTGTCCACTCACACACGGCAGACGGGCAGGCAGGGCGCAGAGCGGATCTGGCTGTGTCCACTCACCCACGGCAGACGGGCAGGCAAGGCGCAGTGCGGATCTGGCTGTGTCCACTCACCCACGGGAGACGGGCAGAGAGGGTGCTGTTTGGATCTGGCTATGTACACTGACCCACGGCAGACGGGCAGGCAGGGCGCAGTGCGAATCTGGCTGTGTCCACTCACCCACGGGAGACGGGCAGAGAGGGTGCTGTTTGGATCTGGCTATGTACATTGACCCACGGCAGAAAGGCAGGCAGGGCGCAGTGCGGATCTGGCGGTGTCCACTCACCCACGGCAGACGGTCAGGCAGGGCGCAGTGCGGATCTGGCGGTGTCCACTCACCCACGGTAGACGGGCAGGCAGGGCGCAGTGCGGATCTGGCAATGTCAACTCTCCCACGGGAGACGGGCAGGCAGCGCGCAGTGCGGATCTGGCTGTGTCCACTCACACACGGCAGACAGGCAGGCACGGCGCAGTGCGGATCTGGCTGTGTCCACTTACCCATGGGAGAGGGGCAGGCATGGTGCAGTGTGGATCTGGCTACGTCCACTGACCCACGGCAGACGGGTGGCAGGGCGCAGTGCGGATCTGGCTGTGTCCAATCACACACGGCAGATGGGAAGGCAGGGCGCAGTGCGGATCTGGTTGTGTGCACTCACCCACGGGAGACGGGCAGGCAAGGCACTGTGTGGATTTGGCTGTGTCCACTCACGCACGGGAGACGGGCAGAGAGGGTGTTGTGTGGATCTGGCAATATCCACTGACCCACGACAGACGGGCAGGCAGGGCGCAGTGCGGATCTGGCTGTGTCCACTCACCCACGGCAGACGGTCTGGCAGGGCGCAATGCGGATCTGGCTGTGTCCAATCACCCACGGCAGATGGGCAGGCAGGGCGCAGTGCGGATCTGGCTGTGTCCACTCACCCACGGCAGACGGTCAGGCAGGGCACAGTGCGGATCTGGCTGTGTCCACTCACCCACGGGGACGGGTAGGCAAGGCGCAGTGTGGATCTGGCTGTGTACACTCACCCACGGAAGATGGGCAGAGAGGGTGCTGTGTGGATCTGGCTATGTACACTGACCAACGGCAGACGGGCAGGCAGGGCGCAGTGCGGATCTGGCGGTTTCCACTCACCCACGGCAGACGGGAAGGCAGGGCACAGTGTGGATCTGGCTGTGTCCACTCAACCACGGGAGACGGGCAGAAAGGGTGCTGTGTGGATCTGGCTATGTCCACTGACCCACGGCAGACGGGTAGGCAGGGTGCAGTGAGGATCTGGCTATGTCCCCTCACCCACGGCAGACGGTCAGGCAGGGCGCAGTGCGGATCTGGCTGTGTCCACTCACCCATGGGAGACGGGTAGGCAAGGCGCACTGTGGATCTGGCTGTGTCCACTCACCAACGGGAGACGGGCAGAGTGGGTGCTGTGCGGATTTGGCTATGTCCACTGACCTACAACAGACGGGCAGGCAGGGTGCAGTGCGGATCTGGCTGTGTCCAATCACCCACGGCAGACGGTCAGGCAGGGCACAGTGCGGATCTGGCTGTGTCCCCTCACCCACGGGGGACGGGTATGCAAGGCGCAGTGTAGATCTAGCTGTGTCCACTCACCCACGGGAGATGGGCAGAGAGGGTGCTGTGTGGATCTGGCTATGTACACTGACCAACGGCAGACGGGCAGGCAGGGCGCAGTGCGGATCTGGCGGTTTCCACTCACCCACGGCAGACGGGCAGGCAGGGCACAGTGTGGATCTGGCTGTGTCCACTCACCCACGGGAGACGGGCAGGCAAGGCGCAATGTGGATCTGGCTGTGTCCACTCAACCACGGGAGACGGGCAGAAAGGGTAATGTGTGGATCTGGCTATGTCCACTGACCCACGGCAGACGGGTAGGCAGGGTGCAGTGAGGATCTGGCTATGTCCCCTCACCCACGGCAGACGGTCAGGCAGGGCGCAGTGCGGATCTGGCTGTGTCCACTCACCCACGGGAGACGGGTAGGCAAGGCGCACTGTGGATCTGGCTGTGTCCACTCACCCACGGGAGACGGGCAGAGTGGGTGCTGTGTGGATTTGGCTATGTCCACTGACCTACAACAGACGGGCAGGCAGGGTGCAGTGCGGATCTGGCTGTGTCCAATCACCCACGGCGGACGGTCAGGCAGGGCGCAATGCAGATCTGGCTGTGTCCACTCACCCACGGGAGACGGGTAGGAAGGCGCAGTGTTGATCTGGCTGTGTCCACTCACCCACGGGAGACGGGCAGAGAGGGTACTGTGTGGATCTGGCTGTGTCCACTGACCCACGGCATAGGGGCAGGCAGGGCGCAGTGTGGATTTGGCTGTGTACACTCACCCACGACAGACGGGCAGGCAGGGTGCAGTGCGGATCTGGCTGTGTCCACTCACCCACGGGAGACGGGCAGGCAAGGCGCAGTGTTGATCTGGCAGTGTCCACTCACCCACGGGATATGGGCAGAGAGGGTGCTGTGTGGATCTGGCTATGTCCACTGACCCACGGCAGACGGGCAGGCAGGGCGCAGTGCGGATCTGGTTGTGTCCACTCACCCACGGCAGACAGTCAGGCAGAGCGCGGTGAGGATCTGGCGGTGTCCACTCACCCACGGGAGACGGGCAGGCAGGGCGCAGTGCGGATCTGGCTATGTCCACTCTCCCACGGGAGACGGGCAGGCAGGGCGCAGTGCGGATCTGGCTGTGTCCACTCACACACGGCAGACAGGCAGGGAGGGCGCAGTGCGGATCTGGCTGTGTCCACTCACACATGGGAGACTGGCAGGCAATGCGCAGTGTGGATTTGGCTGTGTCCACTCACCCACGGGAGACGGGCACAGATGTTGCTGTGTGGATCTGGCTATGTCCATTGATCCAGGGCAGACGGGCAGGGAGGGCACAGTGCAGATTTCGCTGTGTCCACTCACCCACGGCAGACGGGCAGGCAGGTCGCAGTGCGGATCTGGCTGTGTCCACTCACCCACGGGAGTCGGGCAGGCAAGGCGCAGTGTGGATCTGGCTGTGTCCACTCACCCACGGGAGACGGGCAGAGAGGGTGCTGTGTGGATCTGACTATGTACACTGACCCACGGCAGACGGGTTGGCAGGGCGCAATGTGGATCTGGCTGTGTCCACTCACCCACGGCAGACGGTCAGGAAGGGCGCAGTGCGGATCTGGCTGTGTCCAAACACCCACGGCAGACGGGCAGGCAGGGCGCAGTGCGGATCTGGCTGTGTCCACTCACCCACGGGAGACGGGCAGGCAGGGCGCAATGTGGATATGGCTGTGTCCACTCACACACGGTAGACGGGCAGAGAGGGTGCTGTGTGGATCTGGCTATGTACACTGACCCACGGCAGACGGCCAGGCAGAGCGCTGTGCTGATCTGGCTGTGTCCACTCACCCACGGCAGACGGTCTGGAAGGGTGCAGTGCGGATCTGGCTGTGTCCACTCACCCACGGCAGACTGGCAGGCAGGGCACAGTGCGGATCTGGCTGTGTCCACTCACCCACGGGAGACGGGCAGAGAGGGTGCTGTGTGGATCTGGCTATGTCCACTGACCCATGGCAGACGGGCAGGCAGGGCGAAGTGCTGATCTGGCTGTGTCCAATCACCCACGGCAGACGGGCAAGAAGGGCGCAGTTCGGATCTGGCTGTGTCCACTCACCCACGAAAGACGGGCAGCCAAGTCGCAGTGTGGATCTGGCTATGTACACTGACCCACGGCAGACGGGCAGGCAGGGCGTAGTGCGGATCTGGCTGTGTCCACTCACCCATGGCAGACAGTCAGGAAGGGCGCAGTCCGGATCTGGCTATGTCCACTCACCCAAGGGAGACGGGCAGGCAGGGCGCAGTTGGGATCTGGCTGTGTCCATTCACCCACGGGAGACGGGCAGGCAATGCGCAGTGTGGATCTGGCTCTGTCCACTCACCCACGGGAGAAGGGCAGAGAGGGTGCTGTGTGGATCTGGCTATGTCCACTGACCCACGGCAGACGGACAGGCAGGGCGCAGTGCGGATCTGGCTGTGTCCACTCACCCACGACAGACGAATAGGCAGGGCGCAGTGCGGATCTGGCTGTGTCCACTCACCCACGGGAGACGGGCAGGCAAGGCGCAGTGTGGATCTGGCTATGTCCACTGACCCACGGCAGACAGGCAGGCAGGGCACAGTGCAGATCTGGGTGTGTCCACTCACCCACGGCAGACGGGCAGGCAGGGCGCATTGCGGATCTGGCTGTGTCCAATCACCCACGGCAGACGGGCAGGCAGGGCGCAGTGAGGATCTGGCTGTGTCCACTCACCCACGGCAGTCGGTCAGGCAGGGCGCAGTGTGGATCTGGCTGTGTCCACTAACCCACGGGAGACGGGTAGGCAAGGCGCCGTGTGGATCTGGCTGTGTCCACTAACCCAAGGGAGACGGGCAGAGAGGGTGCTGTATGGATCTGGCTATGTCCACTGACCCACGGCAGACGGGCAGGCAGGGCGCAGTGCGGATCTGGCTGTGTCCACTCACACACGGGAGACAAGCAGGCAGGGCGCAGTGCGGATCTGGCTGTGTCCACTCACCCATGGCAGACGGGCAGGCAGGGCGCAGTGTGGATCTGGCTGTGTCCACTCACGCACGGGAGACGGGCAGGCAAGTCTCAGTGTGGATCTGGCTGTGTCCACTCA
The DNA here is from genome assembly GCF_040939455.1 of Microcebus murinus. Taxonomy (NCBI): domain Eukaryota; kingdom Metazoa; phylum Chordata; class Mammalia; order Primates; family Cheirogaleidae; genus Microcebus; species Microcebus murinus. Next base: position 28,641,422 of record NC_134125.1, on the reverse strand, counting down.
CCCACGGGAGACGGGCAGAAAGGGCGCTGTGTGGATCTGGCTATGTCCACTGACCCACGGCACACGGGAAGGCGGGCGCAGTGCGGATCTGGCTGTGTCCAATCACCCACGGCAGACGGAAAGGCAGGGCGCAGTGCGGATCTGGCTGTGTCCACTCACCCACGGCAGACGGTCAGGCAGGGCGCAGTGCGGATATGGCTGTGTCCCCTCACCCACGGGAGACGGCCAGGCAAGGCGCACTGAGGATCAGGCTGTGTCCACTCACCCACGGCAGAGAAGCAGGCATGGCGCAGTGCGGATCTGGCTGTACCACTCACCCACGGTAGACGGGCAGAGAGGGTGCTGTGTGGATCTGGCTATGTCCACTGACCCACGGCAGACGGGCAGGCAGGGCGCAGTGCGGATCTGGCTGTGTCCACTCACCCACGGGTGACGGGCAGGCAGGGCGCAGTCCAGATCTGGCTGTGTCCACTCACCCATGGCAGACGGGCAGGCAGGGCGCAGTGTGGTTCTGGCTGTGTCCACTCACCCAGGGGAGACGGGCAGGCAGGGCGCAGTGCGGATCTGGCTGTGTCCACTCACCCACTGGAGACGGGCAGGCAAGGCGCAGTGTGGATCTGGCTGTGTCCACTCACCCACGGGAGACGGGCAGAGAGTGTGCTTTGTGGATCTGACTATGTCCACTGACCCACAGCAGACGGGCAGGCAGGGCGTAGTGCGGATCTTGCTGTGTCCCCTCACCTAAGGCAGACGGTCAGGCAGGGCGCAGTGCGGATCTGGCTGTGTCCACTCGCCGGCGGGAGACGGGCAGGCAGGGCGCAGTGCGGATCTGGCTGTGTCCACTCACCCACGGCAGACGGGCAGGCAGGGCGCAGTGCGGATCTGGCTGTGTCCACTCACCCACGGCAGACGGTCAGGCAGGGCGCAGTGCGGATCTTGCTGTGTCAACTCACCCACGGGAGACGGGCAGGCAGGGCGCTGTGCGGATCTGGCTGTGTCCACTCACCCACGGCAGAAGGTCAGGCAGGGCGCAGTGCAGATCTGGCTGTGTCCACTCACCCACGGGAGACGGGCAGGCAGGGCGCTGTGCGGATATGGCTGTGTCCACTCACCCACGGGAGACGGGCAGGCAAGGCGCACTGAGGATCTGGCTGTGTCCACTCACCCACGGCTGACGGGTAGGCAGGGCGCACTTCGGATCTGGCTATGACCATTCACCAACGGGAGACGGGTAGGCAAAGCGTACTGTGGATCTGTGTGTGCACTCACCCACGGGAGACGGGCAGAGAGGTTGCCGTGTGGATCTGGCTATGTCCACTGACCCACGGCAGAGGGGCAGGCAGGGCGCAGTGTGGATCTGGCTTTGTCCACTCACCAACGACAGACGGGCAGGCAGGGCGCAGTACGGATCTGGCTGTGTCCACTCACCCATGGGAGACGGGCAGGCAAGGCGCAGTGTTGATCTGGCAGTGTCCACTCACCCACGGGACATGGGCAGAGAGGGTGCTGTGTGGATCTGGCTATGTCCACTGACCCACGGCAGATGGGCAGGCAGGGCGCAGTGAGGATCTGGCTGTGTCCAATCACCCACGGCAGACGGGCAGGCAGGGCGCAGTGCGGATCTGGCAGTGTCCACTCACCCACGGGAGACGCGTAGAGATGGTGCTGTGTGGATGTGGCTATGTACACTGACCCACGGCAGACGGGCAGGCAAGGCGCAGTGCGGATCTGGCGGTGTCCACTCACCCACGGGAGATGGGCAGGCATGGCGCAGTGCGGATCTGGCTATGTCCACTCTTTCACTGAAGACGGGCAGGCAGGGCGCAGTGCGATCTGACTGTGTCCACTCACACACGGCAGACAGGCAGGGATGGCGCAGTGCGGATCTGCCTGTGTCCACTCACCCATGGGAGACTGGCAGGCAAGGCGCAGTGCGGATCTGGCTTAGTCCACTCACCCACGGCAGACGGTCAGGCAGGGCGCAGTGCGGATCTGGCGGTGTCCACTCACCCACGGGAGACGGGCAGGCAGGGCGCAGTGAGGATCTGGCTATGTCCACTCTTTCACTGGAGACGGGCAGGCAGGGCGCAGTGCGGATCTGACTGTGTCCACTCACACACGGCAGTCGGGCAAGCAGGGCGCAGTGCGGATCTGCCTGTGTCCACTCACCCACGGGAGACGGGTAGGCAAGGCGCAGTGTGGATCTGCCTGTGTTCACTCACCCAGGGGAGACAGGTAGGCAACGCGCTGTGTGGATCTGGCTGTGTCCACTCACCCACGGGAGACGGGCAGAGAGGGTGCTGTGTGGATCTGGCTATGTCCATTGACCCACGGCAGTCGGGCAGGCAGGGCGCAGTGTGGATCTGGCTGTGTCCCCTCACCCACGGAGATGGTCAGAGAAGGCGCAATCTGGATCTGGCTGTGTCCACTCACCCACGGGAGACGGGTATGCAAAGCGCAGTGTGGATCAGGCTGTGTCCACTCACCCACGGAAGACGGGCAGAGAGGTTGCTGTGTGGATCTGGCTATGTCCACTGCCCCACGGCAGACGAGCAGGCAGGGCACAGTGCGGATCTGGCTGTGTCCAATCACCCACGGCAGACGGGCAGGCAGGGCACAGTGCGGATCTGGCTGTGTCCACTCTCCCAAGAGAGACGGGCAGGCAAGGCGCACTGTGGATCTGACTGTGTCCACTCACCCACGGGAGACGGACAGAGAGGTTGCTGTGTGGATCTGGCTATGTCCACTGACCCACGGCAGACGGGAAGGCAGGACGCAGTGCGGATCTGGCTGTGTCCAATCACCCACGGCAGACGGGCAGGAATGGCGCAATTGGGATCTGGCTGTGTCCACTCACCCACGGCAGACGGTCAGGCAGGGCTCAGTATGGATCTGGCTGTGTCCACTCACCCACGGGAGACAGGCAGTGATGGTGCTGTGTGGATCTGGCTATGTCCACTGACCCACAGCAGACGGGCAGGCAGGGCGCAGTGCGGATCTGGCTGTGTCCACTCACCCATGGCAGACGGGCAGGCAGGACGCAGTGCGGATCTGGCTGTGTCCACTGACTCACGGCAGACGGGCAGGCAGGGCGCAGTGCGGATCTGGCTGTGTCCACTCACCCACGGCAGACGGTCAGGCAGGGCGCAGTGCGGATCTGGCTGTGTCCACTTACCCACGGGAGACGGGCAGGCAGGGCGCAGTGCGGATCTGGCTGTGTCCACCCACTCATGGGAGACGTGCAGGCAAGACACAGTGTGGATCTGGCTGTGTCCACTCACCCACGGGAGACGGGCAGAGAGGGTGCTGTGTGCATCTGGCTATGTTCACTGACCCACGGCAGTGGGGCAGGCAGGGCGCAGTGCGCATCTGGCTGTGTACACTCACCCACGGCAGACAGCCAGGCAGGGCGCAGTGCGGATCTGGCTGTGTCCACTCACCTACGGGAGACGGGCAGGCAAGGCGCAGTGTGGATCTGGCTGTGTCCACTCACCCACGGGAGACGGGCAGAGAGGGTGCTGTGTGGATCTGGCTATGTCCACTGACCCACGGCAGACGGGCAGGCAGGGCGCAGTGCGGATCTGGCTGTGTCCAATCACCCATGGCAGACGGGCAGGCAGGGCGCAGTGCGGATCTGGCTTTGTCCACTCACCCACGGCACGGTCAGGCAGGGCGCAGTGCGGATCTGGCTGTGTCCACTCACCCACGGGAGACGGGTAGGCAAGGCGCAGTGTGGATCTGGCTATGTCCACTGACCCACGGGAGATGGGCAGAGAGTGTGCTCTGTGGATCTGGCTATGTCGACTGACCCACGGCAGACGGGCAGGCAGGGCTCAGTGCAGATCTGGCTGTGTCCACTGACCCAGGGCAGACGGACAGGCAGGGCGCAGTGCGGATCTGGCTATTTCCACTGACCCCCGGCAGACAGGCAGGCAGGACACTGCGGATCTGGCTGTGTCCACTCACCCACGGGAGACGGGCAGGCAAGGTGCAGTGTGGATCTGGCTGTGTCCACTCACCCACGGGATACGGGCAAGGGGGTGCTGTGTGGTTCTGGCTATGTACACTGACCCACGGCAGACGTAGAGCAGGGCGGTGTGCGGATCTGGCTGTGTCCACTCACCCACGGCAGACGGTGAGGAAGGCCGCAGTGCGGATCTGGCTGTGTCCACTCATTCACGGGAGACGGGCAGGCAGGGCGCAGTGCGGATCTGGCTGTGTCCACTCACCCACGGCAGACGGGCAGGCAGGGCGCAGTGCGGATCTGGCTGTGTCCACTCACCCATGGGAGACGGGCAGGCAAGGCGCAGTGTGGATCTGGCTGTGTCCACTCACCCACGGGAGACGGGCAGAGAGGGTGCTGTGTTGATCTGGCTATATCCACTGACCCACAGCACACGGGCAGGCAGGGCGCAGTGCGGATATGGCTGTGTCCACTCACCAACGGGAGACGGGCAGACAAGGCGCACTGAGGATCTGGCTGTGTCCACTCACCCACGGGAGACGGGTAGGCAAGGCGCAGTGTGGATCTGGCTGTGTCCACTCACCCACGGGAGACGGGCAGAGAGGGTGCTGTGTTGATCTGGCTGTGTCCACACAACTACGGGAGTCGTGTAGGCAAGGCGCAGTGTTGATCTGGCTGTGTCCACTCACCGACGGGAGACGGGCAGAAAGGGTGCTGTGTGGATCTGGCTATCTCCACTGACCCACGGCAGACGGGCAGGCAGGGCGCAGTGCGGATCTGGCTGTTTCCACTCACCCACGGCAGACGGGCTGGCAGGGCGCAGTGCGGATCTGGCTGTGTCCACTCACCCACGGGAGACGGGCAGGCAAGGCGCAGTGTGGATCTGGCTGTGTCCACTCACCCACGGGAGACGTGCAGAGACGGTGCTGTGTGGATCTGGCTATGTACACTGACCCATGGCACACGGGCAGGCAGGGCGCAGTGCGGGTCTGGCTGTGTCCACTCACCCACGGGAGACGGGCAAAGAGGGTGCAGTGTGGATCTGGCTATGTACACTGACCCACGGCAGACGGGCAGGAAGGGCGCAGTGCGGATCTGGCTGTGTCCACTCACCCACGGCAGACGGGCAGGCAGGGCGCAGTGCGGATCTGGCTGTGTCCAATCACCCACGGCTGACGGGCAGGCAGGGCGCAGTGATGATCTGGCTGTGTCCGCTCACCCACGGCAGACGGTCAGGCAGGGCGCAGTGTTGATCTGGCTGTGTGCACTCACCCACGGGAGACGGCCAGAGAGGGTGCTGTGTGGATCTGGCTATGTAAACCTGACCCACAGCAGACGGGCAGGCAGGGCGCAGTGCGGATCTGGCTTTGTCCACTCACCCACGGCAGACGGGCATGCAGGGCGCAGTGCGGAACTGGCTGTGTCCACTCACCCACGGGAGACGGGCAGGCAAGGCGCAGTGTGGATCTGGCTGTGTCCATTCACCCACGAGAGACGTGCAGAGATTGTGCTGTGTGGATCTGGCTATGTACACTGACCCACGGCAGACGGGCAGGCAGGTCGCAGTGCGGATCTGGTTGTGTCCACTCACCCACGGCAGACGGGCAGAGAGGGTGCTGTATGGATCTGTCTATGTCCACTGACCCGCGGCAGACGGGCAGGAAGGGCGCAGTGCAGATCTGGCTGTGTCCACTCACCCACGGTAGACGGGCAGAGAGGGTGCTGTGTGGATCTGACTATGTACACTGACCCACGGCAGACGGTCCGGCAGGGCGGTGTGCGGATCTGGCTGTGTCCACTCACCCACGGCAGACGGTCAGGAAGGGCGCAGTGCGGATCTGGCTGTGTCCACTCACCCACGGGAGACGGGCCGGCTGGGCGCAGTGCGGATCTGGCTGTGTCCACTCACCCACGGCAGACGAGCAGGCAGGGTGCAGTGCGGATATGGCTGTGTCCACTCAGCCACGGGAGACGGGCAGGCAAGGCGCAGTGTGGATCTGGCTGTGTCCACTCACTCACAAGAGACGGGCAGAAAGGGCGCTGTGTGGATCTGGCTATGTCCACTGACCTACGGCAGACGGGCAGGCAGGGCGCAGTGCGGATGTGGCTGTGTCCACTCACCCACGGCAGACGGTCAGGCAGGGCGCAGTGCGGATCTGGCTGTGTCCACTCACCCACGGGAGACGGGCAGAGAGGGTGTCGTGTGGATCTGGCTATGTCCACTGACCCACGGTATACGGGCAGGCAGGGCGCACTGCGGATTTGGCTGTGTCCCCTCACCCACAGCAGACGGTCAGGCAGGGCGCAGTGCGGATCTGGCTGTCTCCCCTCTCCCACGGCAGACGGTCAGGCAGGGCGCAGTGCGGATCTGTCTGTGTCCACTCACCCAAGGGAGACGGGCAGGCAAGGCGCAGTGTGGATTTGGCTGTGTCCACTCACCCACGGGAGACGGGCAGAGAGGGTGCTGTGTGGTCTGGCTATGTCCAGTGACCGACGGCAGAAGGGCAGGCAGGGCGCAGTGCGGATCTGGTTGTGTCCCCTCACCAACGGCACACGGTCAGGCAGGGCGCAGTGCGGATCTGGCTGTGTCCACTCACCCACGGGAGACGGGCAGGCAGGGCGCAGTGCGGATCTGGCTTTGTCCACTCACCCAGGGCAGACGGGCAGGCAGGGCGCAGTGCGGATATGGCTGTGTCCACTCACCCATGGGAGACGGGCAGGCAAGTCGCAGTGTGGATCTGGCTGTGTCCACTCACCCACAGGAGACGGGCAGAGAGGATGCAGTGAGGATCTGGCTGTTTCCACTCACCCACGGGAGACGGGCAGGCAGGGCGCAGTGCGGATCTGGCTGTGTCCACTCACCCACGGCAGACGGGCAGGCAGGGCTCAGTGCGGATCTGGCTGTGTCCACTCACCCACGGGAGACGGGCAGGCAAGGCGCAGTGTGGATCTGGCTGTGTCCACTCACCCACGGGAGATGGGCAGGCAGGGCGCAGTGCGGATCTGGCTGTGTCCACTCACCCAAGGGAGACGGGCAGGCAAGGCGCAGTGTGGATCTGGCCCTGTCCACTCACCCACGGGAGACGGACAGAAAGGGCGCTGTGTGGATCTGGGTATGTCCACTGACCCACGGCAGACGGGAAGGCAGGGTGCAGTGCGGATCTGACTGTGTCCCCTCACCCACGGCAGACGGTCAGGCAGGGCGCAGTGCGGATCAGGCTGTGTCCACTCACCCACAAGAGAAGGGTAGGCAAGGCGGAGTGTGGATCTGGCTGTGTCCACTCACCCACGGGAGACGGGCCGAGAGGGTGCTGTGTGGATCTGGCTATGTCCACTGACCCACGGAAGTCGGGCAGACAGGGCGCAGTGCGGATCTGGCGGTGTCCAATCACCCACGCCAGACGGGCAGGCAGGGCGCAGTGCGGATCTAGCTGTGTCGATTCACCCACGGGAGACGGTCAGACAGGGCGCAGTGCAGATCTGGCTGTGTCCACTGACTCACGGGAGACGGGCAGGCAAGGCGCAGTGCGGATCTGCCTGTGTCCACTCACCCACGGGAGATGGCCAGGCAGGGCGCAGTGCGGATCTGGCTGTGTCCACTCACCCACGGCAGACGGGCAGGCAGGGCGCAGTGCGGATCTGGCTGTGTCCACTCTCCCAAGGGAGACGGGCAGGCAAGGCGCAGTGTGGATCTAGCTCTGTCCACTCACCCACGGGAGACTGGCAGAGAGGGTGCTGTGTGGATCTGGCTATGTCCACTTACACACGGCAGATGGGCAGGCAGGGCGCAGTGCGGATCTGGCTGTGTCCAATCAACCACGGCAGACCGGCAGGCAGGGCGCAGTGTGGATCTGGCTGTGTCCACTCACCCACGGCAGACGGGAAGGCAAGGCGCAGTGTGGATCTGGCTGTGTCCACTCACCCACGGTAGACGGCTTGTCAAGGCGCAGTGCGGATCTGGCTGTGTCCACTCACCCACGGGAGACGGGCAGGCAGGGCGCAGTGCGGATCTGGCTGTGGCCACTCACCCACGGCAGACGGGAAGGCAGGGCGCAGTGCGGATCTGTCTGTGTCCACTCACCCACGGGAGACGGGTAGGGAAGGCGCAGTGTGGATCTGCCTGTGTCCACTCACCCACGGGAGACGGGCAGAGAGTGTGCTGTGTGGATCTGGCTATGTCCACTGACCCACGGCAGACGGGCAGGCAGGGCGCAGGGCAAATCTGGCTGTGTCTACTCACCCACGGCAGACGGGCAGGCAGCGCGCAGTTCGGATATGGCTGTGTCCACTCACCCAAGGGAGACGGGCAGGCAAGGTGCAGTGTGGATCTGGCTGTGTCCACTCACCCACGGGAGACGGGCAGAGAGGGTGCTGTGTGGATCTGGCTATGTCCACTGACCCACGGCAGACGGGCAGGCAGGGCGCAGTGCGGATCTTTCTGTGGCCACTCACCCACGGCAGACGGTCAGGCAGGGCGCAGTGCGGATCTGGCTGTGTCCACTCACCCACGGGAGACAGGCAGGCAGGGCGCAGTGCGGATCTGGATGTGTTCACTCACCCACGGGAGACGGGCAGGCAGGGAGCAGTGCAGATCTGGCTGTGTCCACTCACCCACGGGAGACGGGCAGGCAGGGTGCAGTGCAAATCTGGCTGTGTATACTCACCCACCGCAGACGGGCAGGCAGCGCGCAGTGCGGATCTGGCTGTGTCCACTCACCCACGGCAGACAGGCAGGCAGGGTGCAGTGCGGATCTTGCTGTGTCCACTCACCCACGGAAGATGGGTAGGCAGGGCGCAGTGCGGATCTGGCTGTGTCGACTCACCCACGGGACACGGGCAGGCAAGGCGCAGTGTGGATCTGGCAGTGTCCACTCACCCACGGAAGACGGGCAGAGAGGGTGCTGTGTGGATCTGGCTATGTCCACTGACCCACGGAAGACGGGCAGACAGGGCGCAGTACGGATCTGGCTGTGTCCACTCACCCACGGGATATGGGTAGGCAAAGCGCAGTGTGGATCTGGCTGTGTTCACTCCCCCACGGGAGACGGGCATAGAGGGTGCCGTGTGGATCTGGCTATGTCCACTGACCCACCGCAGACGGGCAGGATGGGCGCAGTACGGATCTGGCTGTGTCCCCTCACCCACGGCAGACGGTCAGGCAGGGCGCAGTGCGGATCTGGCTGTGTCCACTCACCCACGGGAGACCAGTAGGCAAGGCGCACTGTGGATCTGGCTGTGTCCACTCTCCCACGGGAGACGGGAAGAGAGGGTGCTGTGTGGATCTGGCTATGTCCACTGACCCACGGCAGACGGGCAGGCAGGGCGCAGTGCTGATCTGGCTGTGTCCACTCACCCACGGTAGACGGATAGGCAAAGCGCAGTGTGGATCTGGCTGTGTCCACTCACCCACGGGAGACGGGCAGAGAGGGTGCCGTGTGGATCTGGCTATGTCCACTGACACACGGCAAACGGGCAGGCCGGGCGCAGTGCGGATCTCGCGGTGTCCACTCACCCAAGGGAGACGGGCAGGCAGGGCACAGTGCGGATCTGGCTCTGTCCACTCACCCAAGGGAGACGGGCAGGCAAGGCGCAGTGTTGATCTGGCTGTGTCCACTCACCCACGGGAGAAGGGCAGAGAGGGTGCTGTGTGGATTGGGCTATGTCCACTGATCCACGGCAGACGGGCAGGCAGGGCGCAGTGCGGATCTCGCTGTGTCCACTCACCCATGGCAGACGGTCAGGCAGGGCGCAGTGCGGAATGGGCTGTGTCCACTCACCCACAGGAGACGGGTAGGCAAGGCGCAGTGCGGATCTGGCTGTGTCCACTCACCCACGGGAGACGGGCAGGCAAGGCGCAGTGCGGATCTGGCTGTGTCCACTCACCCACGGGAGACGGGTAGGGAAGGCGCAGTGTGGATCTGGCAGTGTCCACTCACCCACGGGAGACGGGCAGAGAGTGTGCTGTGTGGATCTGGCTATGTCCACTGACCCACGGCAGACGGGAATGCAGGGCAGAGTGCGAATCTTGCTGTGTCCACTCACCCACGGCAGACGGGCAGGCAGCACGCAGTGCGGATCTGGCTGTGTCCACTCACCCACGGGAGACGGGCATGCAACGCGCAGTGCGGATCTGGCTGTGTCCACTCACCCACGGGAGACGGGTAGGGAAGGCGCAGTGTGGATCTGGCTGTTTCCACTCACCCACGGGATACGGGCAGAGAGTGTGCTGTGTGGATCTTGCTATGTCCACTGATCCACGGCAGACGGGCAGGCAGGGCGCAGGGCGAATCTGGCTGTGTCCACTTCCCACGTCAGACGGGCAGGCAGCGCGCAGTTCGGATCTGGCTGTGTCCACTCACCCAAGGGAGACGGGCAGGCAAGGCGCAGTGTGGATCTGACTGTGTCCACTCACCCACGAGAGACCGGCAGAGAGGGTGCTGTGTGGATCTGGCTATGTCCACTGATCCACGGCAGACGGGCAGGCAGGGCGCAGTGCGGATCTGGCTGTGGCCACTCACCCACGGCAGACGGGCAGGCAGGGCGCAGTGCGGATCTGGCGGTGTCCACTCACCCACGGGAGACGGGCAGGCAGGGCCCAGTGCGGATCTGGCTGTGTTCACTCACCCACGGGAGACGGGCAGGCAGGGAGCAGTGCGGATCTGGCTGTGTCCACTCACCCACGGGAGACGGGCAGGCAGGGTGCAGTGCAAATCTGGCTGTGTCTACTCACCCACCGCAGACTGGCAGGCAGCACGCAGTGCGGATCTGGCTGTGTGCACTCACCCACGGGAGACGGGCAGGCAGGGCGCAGTGCGGATCTTGCTGTGTCCACTCACCCACGGAAGACGGGCAGGCAGGGCGCAGTGCGGATCTGGCTGTGTCCACTCACCCACGGGAGACGGTCAGGCAAGGCGCAGTGTGGATGTGGCTGTGTCCAATCACCCACGGGAGACGGGCAGAGAGGGTGCTGTGTGGATCTGGCTATGTCCACTGACCCACGGAAGACGGGCAGACAGGGCGCAGTGCGGATCTGGCGGTTTCCAATCACCCACGCCAGACGGGCAGGCAGGGCGCAGTGCGGATCTAGCTGTGTCGATTCACCCACGGGAGACGGGCATGCAAGGCACAGTGCGGATCTGGCTGTGTCCACTCACCCACGGGAGACGGGCAGGCAAGGCGCAGTGCGGATCTGGCTATGTCCACTCACCCACGGGAGACGGCCAGGCAGGGCGCAGTGCGGATCTGGATGTGTCCACTCACCCACGGCAGACGGGCAGGCAGGGTGCAGTGCGGATCTGGCTGTGTCCACTCTCCCACGGGAGACGGGCAGGCAAGGCGCAGTGTGGATCTAGCTGTGTCCACTCACCCACGGGAGACTGGCAGAGAGGGTGCTGTGTGGATCTGGCTATGTCCTTTGACCCACCGCAGACGGGCAGGCAGGGCGCAGTTTGGATCTGGCTGTGTCCACTCAAACACGGAGACGGGCAGAGAGGGTGCTGTGTGGATCTGGCTATGTGCACTGACCAACGGCAGACGGGCAGGCAGGGCGAATTGCGGATCTGGCTGTGTCCAATCACCCAGGGCAGACGGGCAGACAGGGCGCTGTGCGGATCTGGCTGTGTCCACTCACCCACGGCAGATGATGAGGCAGGGTGCAGTGTGGATCTGGCTGTGTCCACTCACCCACGGGAGACGGGTGGGCAAGGCGCAGTGTGGATCTGGCTGTGTCCACTCACCCACGGGACAAGGGCAGAGAGGGTGCTGTGTGGATCTGGCTATGTCCACTGACCCACGGCAGACGGGCAGGCAGGGCGCAGTGCGGATCTGGCTGTGTCCAATCACCCACGGGAGACGGGCAGGCAGGGCGCAGTGCGGATCTGGCTGTGTCCAGTCACCCACGGGAGACGGGCAGGCAAGGAACAGTGTGGATCTGGCTGTGTCCACTCACCCACGGGAGACGGGCAGAGAGGGTGCGCTTTGGATATGGCTATGTCCACTGACCCACGGCAGACGGGCAGGCAGGGCGCAGTGCGGATCTGGCTGTGTGCACTCACCCACGGCTGACGGGCAGGCAGGACGCAGTGCGGATCTTGCTGTGTCCACTCACCCACGGCAGACGGGCCGGCAGGGCGCAGTGCGGATCTGGCTGTGTCCACTCACCCACGGGAGACGGGCAGGCAAAGCGCAGTGTGGATCTGGCTGTGTCTACTCACCCACCTGAGACGGGCAGAGAGGTTGCTGTGTGGATCTGGCTATGTCCACTGACCCACGGAAGACGGGCAGGCAGGGCGTAGTGCGGATCTGGCTGTGTCCACTCAGCCACGAAAGACGATCAGGCAGGGCGCAGTGCGGATCTGGCTGTGTCCACTCACCCTCGGGAGACGGGCAGGCAAGGAACAGTGCGGATCTGGCTGTGTCCACTCACCCACGGGAGCGGACAGGCAAGGCGCAGTGCGGATCTGGCTTTGTCCACTAACCCACGGGAGACGGGCAGGCAAAGCGCAGTGTGGTTCTGGCTGTGTCTACTCACCCACCTGAGACGGGCAGAGAGGTTGCTGTGTGGATCTGGCTATGTCCACTGACCCACGGAAGACGGGCAGGCAGGGCGTAGTGCGTATCTGGCTGTGTCCACTCAGCCACGAAAGACGATCAGGCAGGGCGCAGTGCGGTCTGGCTGTGTCCACTCACCCACGGGAGACGGGCAGGCAAGGAACAGTGCGGATCTGGCTGTGTCCACTCACCCACGGGAGACGGGCCGAGAGGGTGCTGTGTGGATTTGGCTGTGTCCACTCACCCACGGGATACGGGCAGAGAGTGTGCTGTGTGGATCTTGCTATGTCCACTGACCCACGGCAGACGGGCAGGCAGGGCGCAGGGCGAATCTGGCTGTGTCCACTTCCCACGTCAGACGGGCAGGCAGCGCGCAGTTCGGATCTGGCTGTGTCCACTCACCCAAGGGAGACGGGCAGGCAAGGCGCAGTGTGGATCTGACTGTGTCCACTCACCCACGGGAGACCGGCAGTCAGGGTGCTGTGTGGATCTGGCTATGTCCACTGACCCACGGCAGACGGGCAGGCAGGGCGCAGTGCGGATCTGGCTGTGGCCACTCAACCACGGCAGACGGGCAGGCAGGGCGCAATGCGGATCTGGCTGTGTCCACTCACCCACGGGAGACGGGCAGGCAGGGCCCAGTGCGGATCTGGCTGTGTTCACTCACCCACGGGAGACGGGCAGGCAGGGAGCAGTGCGGATCTGGCTGTGTCCACTCACCAACGGGAGACGGGCAGGCAGGGTGCAGTGCAAATCTGGCTGTGTCTACTCACCCACCGCAGACGGGCAGGCAGCGCGCAGTGCGGATCTGGCTGTGTCCACTCACCCACGGCAGACGGGCAGGCAGGGTGCAGTGCGGATCTTGCTGTGTCCACTCACCCACGGAAGACAAGCAGGCAGGGCGCAGTGCGGATCTGGCTGTGTCCACTCACCCACGTGAGACGGTCAGGCAAGGCGCAGTGTGGATCTGGCTGTGTCCACTCACACACGGAGACGGGCAGAGAGGGTGCTGTGTGGATCTGGCTATGTGCACTGACCCACGGCAGACGGGCAGGCAGGGCGCAGTGCGGATCTGGCTATGTCCACTCACCCAAGGGAGACGGGCAGGCAAGGCGCAGTTTGGATCTGGCCCTGTCCACTCACCCACGGGAGACGGACAGAAAGGGCGCTGTGTGGATCTGGGTAAGTCCACTGACCCACGGCAGACGGGAAGGCAGGGTGCAGTGCGGATCTGACTGTGTCCCCTCACCCACGGCAGACGGTCAGGCAGGGCGCAGTGCGGATCAGGCTGTGTCCACTCACCCACGGGAGAAGGGTAGGCAAGGCGGAGTGTGGTTCTGGCTGTGTCCACTCACCCACGGGAGACGGGCCGAGAGGGTGCTGTGTGGATCTGGCTATGTCCACTGACCCACGGAAGTCGGGCAGACAGGGCGCAGTGCGGATCTGGCGGTGTCCAATCACCCACGCCAGACGGGCAGGCAGGGCGCAGTGCGGTTCTAGCTGTGTCGATTCACCCACGGGAGACGGTCAGACAGGGCGCAGTGCAGATCTGGCTGTGTCCACTCACTCACGGGAGACGGGCAGGCAAGGCGCAGTGCGGATCTGGCTGTGTCCACTCACCCACGGGAGATGGCCAGGCAGGGTGCAGTGCGGATCTGGCTGTGTCCACTCACCCACGGCAGACGGGCAGGCAGGGCGCAGTGCGGATCTGGCTGTGTCCACTCTCCCACGGGAGACGGGCAGGCAAGGCGCACTGTGGATCTAGCTGTGTCCACTTACCCACGGGAGACTGGCAGAGAGGGTGCTGTGTGGATCTGGCTATGTCCACTGACCCACGGCAGACGGGCAGGCAGGGTGCAGTACGGATCTGGCTGTGTCCACTCACCCACGACAGGCGGTGAGGCAGGGCGCAGTGCGGATCTGGCTGTGTCCACTCACCCACGGCAGGCGGTGAGGCAGGGCGCAGTGCGGATCTGGCTGTGTCCACTCACCCACGGCAGACGGGCAGGCAGGGCGCAGTGCGGATCCGGCTGTGTCCACTCACCCACGGGAGATGGGCAGAGACGGTGCTGTGTGGATCTGGCTATGTCCACTGACCCATGGCAGACGGGCAGGCAGGGTGCAGTACGGATCTGGCTGTGTCCACTCACCCACGGCAGGCGGTCAGGCAGGGTGCAGTGCGGATCTGGCTGTGTCCACTCACCCATGGGAGACGGGCAGGCATGGCGCAGTGTGGATCTGGCTGTGTACACTCACCCACGGGAGACGGGCAGGCAGGGCGCAGTGCGGATCTGGCTGTGTCCACTCACACACGGGAGACGGGCAGGCAGGGCGCAGTGCGGATCCGGCTGTGTCCACTCACCCACGGGAGATGGGCAGAGACGGTGCTGTGTGGATCTGGCTGTGTCCACTGACCCACGGCAGGCGGTCAGGCATGGCGTAGTGCGGATCTGGCTGTGTCCACTCACCCACGGCAGACGGGAAGGCAGGGCGCAGTGCGGATCTGGCTGTGTCCACTCACCCACGGCAGGCGGTCAGGCAGGGCGCAGTGCGGATATGGCTGTGTCCACTCACCCACGGCAGACGGTCAGGCAGTGCGCAGTGCGGATCTGGCTGTGTCCACTCACCCACGGGAGACGGGCAGGCAGGGCGCAGTGCGGATCTGGCTGTGTCCACTCACCCACGGTAGACGACTTGTCAAGGCGCAGTGCGGATCTGGCTGTGTCCACTCACCCACGGGAGACGGGCAGGCAGGGCGCAGTGCGGATCTGGCTGTGGCCACTCACCCACGGCAGACGGGAAGGCAGGGCGCAGTGCGGATCTGTCTGTGTCCACTCACCCACGGGAGACGGGTAGGGAAGGCGCAGTGTGGATCTGGCTGTGTCCACTCACCCACGGGAGACGGGCAGAGAGTGTGCTGTGTGGATCTGGCTATGTCCACTGACCCACGGCAGACGGGCAGGCAGGGCGCAGGGCGAATCTGGCTGTGTCCACTCACCCACGGCAGACGGGCAGGCAGCGCGAAGTTCGGATATGGCTGTGTCCACTCACCCAAGGGAGACGGGCAGGCAGGGCGCAGTGTGGATCTGGCTGTGTCCACTCACCCACGGGAGACCGGCAGAGAGGGTGCTGTGTGGATCTGGCTATGTCCACTGACCCACGGCAGACGGGCAGGCAGGGCGCAGTGCGGATCTGGCTGTGGCCACTCACCCACGGCAGACGGGCAGGCAGGGCGCAGTGCGGATCTGGCTGTGTCCACTCACCCACGGGAGACGGGCTGGCCAGAAGCAGTGCAGATCTGGCTGTATCCACTGACCTACGGAAGACGGGCAGGCAAGGCGCAGTGTTGATCTGGTTGTGTCCACTCACCCACGGGAGCCGGGCAGAGAGGGTGCTGTGTGGATCTGGCTATGTCCACTGACCCACGGAGGATGGGCAGGCAGGGCGCAGTGCAGATATGGCTGTGTCCAATCACCCATGGCAGACCGGCAGGCAGGGCGCAGTGTGGATCTGGCTGTGTCCACTCACCCACGGTAGACGGCTAGTCAAGGCGCAGTGCGGATCTGGCTGTGTCCACTCACCCACGGGAGACGGGCAGGAAGGGCGCAGTGCGGATCTGACTGTGTCCACTCACCCACGGGATACGGGTAGGCAAGGCGCAGTGTGGATTTGGCTGTGTCCACTCACCCATGGGAGACGGGCAGAGAGGGTGCTGTGTGGATCTGGCTATGTCCACTGACCCACGGCAGACGGGGAGGCAGGACGCAGTGCGGATCTGGCTGTGTCCACTCACCCAAGGCAGACGGTCAGGCAGGGCGCAGTGCGGATCTCGCTGTGTCCACTCACCCACAGGAGACGGGCAGGCAGGGCACAGTGCGGATCTGGCTGTGTCCACTCACCCACGGGAGACGGGCAGGCAAGGCGCAGTTTGGATCTGGCTTTGTCCACTCACACACGGAGACGGGCAGAGAGGGTGCTGTGTGGATCTGGCTATGTGCACTGACCCACGGCAGACGGGCAGGCAGGGCGAATTGCGGATCTGGCTGTGTCCAATCACCCAGGGCAGACGGGCAGACAGGGCGCTGTGCGGATCTGGCTGTGTCCACTCACCCACGGCAGATGGTGAGGCAGGGTGCAGTGTGGATCTGGCTGTGTCCACTCACCCACGGGAGACGGGTGGGCAAGGCGCAGTGTGGATCTGGCTGTGTCCACTCACCCACGGGACAAGGGCAGAGAGGGTGCTGTGTGGATCTGGCTATGTCCACTGACCCACGGCAGACGGGCATGCAGGGCGCAGTCGGATCTGTCTGTGTCCCCTCACCCATGGCAGACGGTCAGGAAGGGCGCAGTACGGATCTGGCTGTGTCCAATCACCCACGGGAGACGGGCAGGCAGGGCGCAGTGCGGATCTGGCTGTGTCCAGTCACCCACGGGAGACGGGCAGGCAAGGAACAGTGTGGATCTGGCTGTGTCCACTCACCCACGGGAGACGGGCAGAGAGGGTGCGCTTTGGATCTGGCTATGTCCACTGACCCACGGCAGACGGGCAGGCAGGGCGCAGTGCGGATCTGGCTGTGTCCACTCACCCACGGCTGACGGGCAGGCAGGACGCAGTGCGGATCTGGCTGTGTCCACTCACCCACGGCCGACGGGCCGGCAGGGCGCAGTGCGGATCTGGCTGTGTCCACTCACCCACGGGAGACGGGCAGGCAAAGCGCAGTGTGGATCTGGCTGTGTCTACTCACCCACCTGAGACGGGCAGAGAGGTTGCTGTGTGGATCTGGCTATGTCCACTGACCCACGGAAGACGGGCAGGCAGGGCGTAGTGCGGATCTGGCTGTGTCCACTTAGCCACGAAGGACGATCAGGCAGGGCGCAGTGCGGATCTGGCTGTGTCCACTCACCCTCGGGAGACGGGCAGGCAAGGAACAGTGCGGATCTGGCTGTGTCCACTCACCCACGGGAGACGGGCAGAGAGGGTGCGCTTTGGATCTGGCTATGTCCACTGACCCACGGCAGACGGGCAGGCAGGGCGCAGTGCGGATCTGGCTGTGTCCACTCACCCACGGCCGACGGGCAGGCAGGGCGCAGTGCGGATCTGGCTGTGTCCACTCACCCACGGCAGACGGTCAGGCAGGACGCAGTTCGGATCAGGCTGTGTCCACTCACCCTCGGGAGCGGACAGGCAAGGCGCAGTGCGGATCTGGCTTTGTCCACTCACCCACGGGAGACGGGCAGAGAGGGTGCTGTGTGGATCTGGCTATGTCCACTGACCCACGGCAGACAAGCAGGCAGGGTGCAAAGCGGATCTGGCTGTGTCCACTCACCCACGGCAAACGAGCAAGGAGGGTGCAGTGAGGATCTGGCTGTGTCCACTCACCCACGGGAGACGAGCAGGCAGGGCGCAGTGCGGATCTGGCTGTATCCACTCACCCACGGGAGACGGGCAGGCAAGGCGCAGTGTGGATCTGGCTGTGTCCTTTCACCCACGGAAGACGGGCAGAGAGGGTGCTGTGTGGATCTGGCTATGTCCACTGACCCACGGCAGACGGACAGGCAGGTCGCAGTGCGGACCTGGCAGTGTCCACTCACCCACGGCAGACGGTCAGGCAAGGCGCAGTGCAGATCTGGCTGTGTCCACTCACCTACGGGAGACGGGCAGGCAGGGCGCAGTGCGGTCTGGCAGTGTCCACCCACCCACGGAAGACGGGCAGACAGGGCGCAGTGCGGATCTGGCTGTGTCCACTCACCCACTTGAGTCGGGCAGGCAAAGCGCAGTGTGGATCTGGCTGTGTCTACTCACCCATGAGAGACGGGCAGAGAGGGTGCTGTGTGGATCTGGCTATGTCCACTGACCCACGGCAGACGGGCAGGCAGGGCGCAGTGCGGATCTAGCTGTGTCCACTCACCCTGGGGAGACGGGAGGCAAGGCGCAGTGTGGATCTGGCTGTGTCCACTCAACCACGGGAGACAGGCATAGAGGGTGCTGTGTGGATCTGGCTATGTCCACTGACCCACGGCAGACGGGCAGGCAGGGCACAGTGCGGATCTGGCTGTGTCCAATCACCCACGGCAGACGGGCAGGCAGGGCGCAGTGCGGATCTGGCTGTGTCAATTCACCCACGGCAGACGGTCAGGCAGGGCACAGTGCGGATCTGGCTGTGTCCCCTCACCCATGGGAGACGGGCATGCAGGGCGCAGTGTGGATCTGGCTGTGTCCACTCACCCACGGGAGACGGGCAGAGAGGGTGCAGTGTGGATCTGGCTATGTCCACTGACCCATGCAAACGGGCAGGCAGGGCGCAGTGCGGATCTGGCTGTGTCCACTCACCCACGGCAGACGGTCAGGCAGGGCGCAGTGCGGATCTGGCTGTGTCCAATCACCCACGGAGACGGGGAGGCAAGGTGCAGTGTGGTTCTGGCTGTGTCCACTCACCCACGGGAGACGGGTAGAGAGGGTGCTGTGCGTATCTGGCTATGTCCACTGACCCACGGCAGACGGGCAGGAAGGACGCAGTGCGGATATGGCTGTATCCACTCACCCACGGCAGACGGGCAGGCAGGGCTCATTGCGGATCTGGCTGTGTCCACTCACCCACGGGAGACGGGCAGGCAAGGCGCAGTGTGGATCTGGGTGTGTACACTCACCCACGGGAGACGGGCAGAGAGGGTGCTATGAGGAAATGGCTATGTCCACTGACCCACGGCAGACGGGCAGGCAGGTCGCAGTGCGGATCTGGCTGTGTCCACTCACCCACGGCAGATGGTCAGTCAGGGCCCAGTGCTGATCTGGTTGTGTCCACTCACCCACGGGAGACGGGCAGGCAAGGCGCAGTGTGGATCTGGCTGTGTCCACTCATCGACGGGAGACGGTCAAAGAGGGTGCTGTGTGGATCTGGCTGTGTCCACTGACCCACGGCAGATGGGCAGGCAGGGACCAGTGCGGATCTGGCTGTGTCCACTCACCCACGGCAGACGGGCAGGCAGGGCGCAGTGCGGATCTTGCTGTGTCCACTCATCCAAGGGAGACGGGCAGGCAAGGTGCAGTGTGGACCTGGCTGTGTCCACTCACCCACGGGAGACGGGTAGAGAGGGTGCTGTGTGAATCTGGCTATGTTAATTGACCCACGGCAGACGGGCAGGCAGGGCACAGTGCGGATTTGGCTGTGTCCACTCACCCACGGCAGACGGTCAGGCAGGGCGCAGTGCGGATTTGGCTGTGTCCACTCACCCACGGCAGACGGGCCGGAAAGGCGCAGTGCGGATCTGGCTGTGTCCACGCACCCACGGGAGACGGGCAGGCAAAGCGCAGTGTGAATCTGGCTGTGTCTACTCACCCACGGGAGACGGGCAGAGAGGGTGCTGTGTGGATCTGGCTATGTCCACTAACCAACTGCAGATGGGCAGGCAGGGCGCATTGCGGATCTGGCTGTGTCCACTCACCCACGGGAGACGGGCAGGCAAGGCACAGTGCGGATCTGGCTGTGTTCACTCACCCACGGCAGACAGGCAGGCAAGGCACAGTGGGGATCTGGCTGTGTCCACTCACCCACGGTAGACGGGCAGGCAAGGCGCAGTGCGGATCTGGCTGTGTCCACTCACGCACGGGAGATGGGCAGGCAGGGCGCAGTGCGGATCTGGCTGTGTCCACTCACCCACGGGAGACGGGCAGGAGAGGCACAGTATGGATCTAGCTGTGTCCACTCATCGACGGGAGACAGTCAAAGAGGGTGCTGTGTGGATCTGGCTATGTCCACTGACCCACGGCAGATGGGCAGGCTGGGACCAGTGCGGATCTGGCTGTGTCCACTCACCCACGGCAGACGGGCAGGCAGGGCGCAGTGCGGATTTGCTGTGTCCACTCATCCACGGGAGACGGGCAGGCAAGGTGCAGTGTGGACCTGGCTGTGTCCCCTCACCCACGGGAGACGGGCACAGAGGGTGCTGTGTGAATCTGGCTATGTTAATTGACCCACGGCAGACGGGCAGGCAGGGCACAGTGCGGATCTGGCTGTGTCCACTCACCGACGGCAGACGGTCAGGCAGGGCACAGTGCGGATCAGGCTGTGTCCACTCACACACGAGAGACGGGCAGGCAGGGTGCAGTGCAGATCTGGCTGTGTCCACTCACCCACGGGAGACGGGCAGAGAGGGTGCTGTGTGGATCTGGCTATGTCCACTGACCCACGGCATACGGGCAGGCAGGGCACAGTGCGGATCAGGCTGTGTTCACTAACCCACGGCAGATGGTCAGGCAGGGTGCAGTGCGGATCTGGCTATGTCCACTCACAACGAGAGAGGGGCAGGCAAGGTGCAGTGTGGATCTGGCTGTGTCTACTCACCCACGGGAGATGGGCAGAGAGGGTGCTCTGTGGATCTGGCTATGTTCACTGACCCACGGCAGATGGGCAGGCAGGGACCAGTGCAGATCTGGCTGTGTCCACTCACCCACGGCAGACGGGCCGGCAGGGCGCAGTGTGGATCTGGCTGTGTCCAATCACCCATGGGAGATGGGCAGAGAGGGTGCTGTGTGGATCTGGCTATGTCCTCTGACCCAAGGCAAACGGGCAGGCATTGCGCAAAGCGGATCTGGCTATGTCCACTCACCCACGGCAAACGGGCAGTCAGGTTGCAGTGCGGATCTTGCTGTGTCCACTCACCCACGGGAGACGGGCAGGCAGGGCGCAGTGCAGATCTGGATGTGTCCACTCACCCACGGCAGACGGTCAGGAAGGGCGCAGTGCGGATCTGGCTGTGTCTACTCACCCACGAGAGACGGGCAGGCAGGGCGCAGTGCGATCTGGCTGTGTCCAGTCACCACGGGAGACGGGCAGACAGGGCGCAGTGCGGATCTGGCTGTGTCCACTCACCCACGGGAGACGGGCAGGCAAGGTGCAGTGTGGATCTGGCTGTGTCCAATCACCCACGTTAGACAGGTAAAGAGGGTGCTGTGCGTATCTGGCTATGTCCACTGACCCACAGCAGACGGGCAGGCAGGGCGCAGTGCGGATCTGGCTGTGTCCACTCACCCTGGGGAGACAGGTAGGCAAGGCGCAGTGCGGATCTGGCTGTGTCTACTCACCCACGAGAGACGGGCAGGCAGGGCGCATTGCGATCTGGCTGTGTCCACTCACACACGGGAGACGGGCAGGCAGGGCGCAGTGCGGATCTGGCTGTGTCCAATCACCCATGGCAGACGGGCAGGCAGGGTGCAGTACGGATCTGGCTGTGTCCACTCACCCACGGGAGACTGGCAGGCAGGGCACAGTGTGGATTTGGCCGTGTCCACTCACCCATGCGAGAAGGGCAGGCAGGGCGCAGTGCAGATCTGGCTGTGTCCATTCACCCTCGGGAGACGGACATAGAGGGTGCTGTGTGGATCTGGCTATGTCCACTGACCCACGGCAGACTGGCAGGCAGGGCGCAGTGTGGATCTGGTTGTGTCCACTCACCCATGCGAGACGGGCAGAGAGGGTGCTGTGTGGATCTGTCTGTGTCCAATCACCCACGGCACACGAGCTGGCAGGGCGCAGTGCGGATCTGGCTGTGTCCTCTCACCCACGGGAGACGGGTAGAGAGGGAGCTTGTGTATCTGGCTATGTCTACTGACCCACGGCAGACGGGCAGGCAGGGCGCAGTGCGGATCTGGCTGTGTCCACTCACCCACGGCAGACGGGCAGGCAGGGCGCAGTGCGGATCTGGCTGTGTCCACTCACCCACGGGAGACGGGCAGGCATGGCGCAGTGTGGATCTGGCTGTGTCCACTCACCCACGGGAGACGGGCAAGCAGGGCGCAGTGCGGATCTGTCTGTGTCCACTCACCCAAGGCAGACGGTCAGGCAGGGCGCAGTGCGGATCTGGCTGTGTCCACTCAGCCAAGGGAGACGGGCAGGCAAAGCGCAGTGTGGATCTGGCTGTATCCACTCACCCATGGGAGACTGGCATTCAGGGTGCTGTGTGGATCTGGCTATGTCCACTGACCCACGGCACACGGGCAGGCAGGGCGCAGTGCGGATCTGGCTGTGTCCACTCACCCACGAAAGACGATCAGGCAGGGCGCAGTGCGGATCTGGCTGTGTCCACTCACCCACGGGAGATGGGCAGGCAGGGCGCAGTGCAGATCTGGCTGTGTCCACTCACCCACGGGAGACGGGCAGGCAGGGCTCAGTGCGGATCTGGCTGTGTCCACTCACCCACGGGAGACGGGCAGGCAAGGCGCAGTGTGGATCTGGCTGTGTCCACTCACCCACGGAAGACGGGCAGAGAGGGTGCTGTGTGGATCTGGCTATGTCCACTGACCCACGGCAGACGGTCAGGCAGGGCGCAGTGCGGATCTGGTTGTGTCCACTCACCCACAGGAGTGGGCAGGCAGGGCGCAGTGCGGATCTGGCTCTGTCCACTCATCCACGGGAGACGGGCACGCAGGGCGCAGTGCGGATCTGGCTGTGTCCACTCACCCACGGGAGACGGGCAGGCAGGGCGCAGTGCGGATCTGGCTGTGTCCACTCACCCACGGCAGACGGGCAGGCAGGGCGCAGTGCGGATCTGGCTGTGTCCACTCACCCACGGGAGACGGGCAGGCAAGGCGCAGTGTGGATCCTGCTGTGTCCACTCACCCACGGAGACGGGCAGAAAGGGCGCTGTGTGAATCTGGGTATGTCCACTGACCCACGGGAGACGGGCAGGCAGGGCGCAGTGCGGATCTGGCTGTGTCCCCTCACCCACGGCTGACGGTAAGACAGGGCGCAGTGCGGATCTGGCTGTGTCCACTCACCCTCGGGAGAAGGGCAGGCAAAGCGCAGTGTGGATCTGGCTGTGTCCACTCACTCACGGGAGACGGGCAGAGAGGGTGCTGTGTGGATCTGGCTATGTACACTGACCCACGGCAGGCGGGCAGGCAGGGCGGTGTGCAGATCTGGCTGTGTCCACTCACCCACGGCAGACGGTAAGGCAGGGCGCAGTGCGGATTTGGCTGTGTCCACTCACCCACGGGAGACGGGCAGGCAAGGCGCAGTGCGGATCTGGCTGTGTCCACTCACCCACGGGAGACGGGCAGGAAATGCGCAGTGCGGATCTGGCTGTGTCCACTCACCCACGGCAAACGGGCAGGCAGGGCGCAGTGCGGATCTGGCTGTGTCCACTCACCCAAGGGAGACTGGCAGGCAAGGCGCAGTGTGGATCTGGCCCTGTCCACTCACCCACGGGAGACGGACAGAAAGGGCGCTGTGTGGATCTGGGTAAGTCCACTGACCCACGGCAGACGGGAAGGCAGGGTGCAGTGCGGATCTGACTGTGTCCCCTCACCCACGGCAGACGGTCAGGCAGGGCGCAGTGCGGATCAGGCTGTGTCCACTCACCCACGGGAGAAGGGTAGGCAAGGCGGAGTGTGGTTCTGGCTGTGTCCACTCACCCACGGGAGACGGGCCGAGAGGGTGCTGTGTGGATCTGGCTATGTCCACTGACCCACGGAAGTCGGGCAGACAGGGCGCAGTGCGGATCTGGCGGTGTCCAATCACCCACGCCAGACGGGCAGGCAGGGCGCAGTGCGGATCTAGCTGTGTCGATTCACCCACGGGAGACGGTCAGACAGGGCGCAGTGCAGATCTGGCTGTGTCCACTCACTCACGGGAGACGGGCAGGCAAGGCGCAGTGCGGATCTGGCTGTGTCCACTCACCCACGGGAGATGGCCAGTCAGGGCGCAGTGCGGATCTGGCTGTGTCCACTCACCCACGGCAGACTGGCAGGCAGGGCGCAGTGCGGATCTGGCTGTGTCCACTCTCCCACGGGAGACGGGCAGGCAAGGCGCACTGTGGATCTAGCTGTGTCCACTTACCCACGGGAGACTGGCAGAGAGGGTGCTGTGTGGATCTGGCTATGTCCACTTACCCACGGCAGATGGGCAGGCGGGGCGCAGTGCGGATCTGGCTGTGTCCATTCAACCACGGCAGACCGGCAGGCAGGGCGCAGTGTGGATCTGGCTGTGTCCACTCACCCACGGCAGACGGGAAGGCAAGGCGCAGTGTGGATCTGGCTGTGTCCACTCACCCACGGTAGACGGCTTGTCAAGGCGCAGTGCGGATCTGGCTGTGTCCACTCACCCACGGGAGACGGGCAGGCAGGGCGCAGTGCGGATCTGGCTGTGGCCACTCACCCACGGCAGACGGGAAGGCAGGGCGCAGGGCGAATCTGGCTGTGTCCACTCACCCACGGCAGACGGGCAGGCAGCGCGCAGTTCGGATATGGCTGTGTCCACTCACCCAAGGGAGACGGGCAGGCAGGGCGCAGTGTGGATCTGGCTGTGTCCACTCACCCACGGGAGACCGGCAGAGAGGGTGCTGTGTGGATCTGGCTATGTCCACTGACCCACGGCAGACGGGCAGGCAGGGCGCAGTGAGGATCTGGCTGTGGCCACTCACCCACGGCAGACGGGCAGGCAGGGCGCAGTGCGGATCTGGCTGTGTCCACTCACCCACGGGAGACGGGCAGGCAGGGCGCAGTGCGGATCTGGATGTGTTCACTCACCCACGGGAGACGGGCAGGCAGGGAGCAGTGCGGATCTGGCTGTGTCCACTCACCCACGGGAGACGGGCAGGCAGGGTGCAGTGCAAATCTGGCTGTGTCTACTCACCCACCGCAGACGGGCAGGCGGCGCGCAGTGCGGATCTGGCTGTGTCCACTCACCCACGGCAGACGGGCAGGCAGGGTGCAGTGCGGATCTTGCTGTGTCCACTCACCCACGGAAGATGGGTAGGCAGGGCGCAGTGCGGATCTGGCTGTGTCGACTCCCCAAGGGACACGGGCAGGCAAGGCGCAGTGTGGATCTGGCAGTGTCCACTCACCCACGGAAGACGGGCAGAGAGGGTGCTGTGTGGATCTGGCTATGTCCACTGACCCACGGAAGACGGGCAGACAGGGCGCAGTACGGATCTGGCTGTGTCCACTCACCCACGGGATACGGGTAGGCAAAGCGCAGTGTGGACCTGGCTGTGTTCACTCCCCCACGGGAGACGGGCATAGAGGGTGCCGTGTGGATCTGGCTATGTCCACTGACCCACCGCAGACGGGCAGGATGGGCGCAGTACGGATCTGGCTGTGTCCCCTCACCCACGGCAGACGGTCAGGCAGGGCGCAGTGCGGATCTGGCTGTGTCCACTCACCCACGGGAGACCAGTAGGCAAGGCGCAGTGTGGATCTGGCTGTGTCCACTCTCCCACGGGAGACGGGAAGAGAGGGTGCTGTGTGGATCTGGTTATGTCCACTGACCCATGGCAGACGGGTATGCAGGGCGGTGTGCGGATCTGGCTGTGTCCCCTCAGCCACGGCATACGGTCAGGCAGGGCGCAGTGCGGAATTGGCTGTGTCCACTCACCCACAGGAGACGGGTAGGCAATGCGCAGTGTTGATCTGGCTGTGTCCACTCACCCACGGGAGAAGGGCAGAGAGGGTGCTGTGTGGATTGGGCTATGTCCACTGATCCACGGCAGACGGGCAGGCAGGGCGCAGTGCGGATCTCGCTATGTCCACTCACCCACGGCAGACGGGCAGGCAGTGCACAGTGCAGATCTGGCTGTGTCCACTCACCCACGGGTGACAGGCAGCTAAGGCGCAGTGCGGATCTGGCTGTGTCCACTCACCCACGGGAGACGGGCAGGCAAGGCGCAGTGCGGATCTGGCTGTGTCCACTCACCCACGGGAGACGGGTAGGGAAGGCGCAGTGTGGATCTGGCTGTGTCCACTCACCCACGGGAGACGGGCAGAGAGTGTGCTGTGTGGATCTGGCTATGTCCACTGACCCACGGCAGACGGGCAGGCAGGGCAGAGTGCGAATCTGGCTGTGTCCACTCACCCACGGCAGACGGGCAGGCAGCGCGCAGTGCGGATCTGGCTGTGTCCACTCACCCACGGGAGACGGGCATGCAAGGCGCAGTGCGGATCTGGCTGTGTCCACTCACCCACGGGAGACCGGCAGAGAGGGTGCTGTGTGGATCTGGCTATGTCCACTGACCCACGGCAGACGGGCAGGCAGGGCGCAGTGCAGATCTGGCTGTGGCCACTCACCCACAGCAGACGGGCAGGCAGGGCGCAATGCGGATCTGGCTGTGTCCACTCACCCACGGGAGACGGGCAGGCAGGGCCCAGTGCGGATCTGGCTGTGTTCACTCACCCACGGGAGACGGGCAGGCAGGGAGCAGTGCGGATCTGGCTGTGTCCACTCACCCACGGGAGACGGGCAGGCAGGGTGCAGTGCAAATCTGGCTGTGTCTACTCACCCACCGCAGACGGGCAGGCAGCGCGCAGTGCGGATCTGGCTGTGTCCACTCACCCACGGCAGACGGGCAGGCAAGGCGCAGTGTGGATCTGACTGTGTCCACTCACCCACGGGAGACCGGCAGAGTGGGTGCTGTGTGGATCTGGCTATGTCCACTGACCCACGGCACACGGGCAGGCAGGGCGCAGTGCGGATCTGGCTGTGGCCACTCACCCACAGCAGACGGGCAGGCAGGGCGCAATGCGGATCTGGCTGTGTCCACTCACCCACGGGAGACGGGCAGGCAGGGCCCAGTGCGGATCTGGCTGTGTTCACTCACCCACGGGAGACGGGCAGGCAGGGAGCAGTGCGGATCTGGCTGTGTCCACTCACCCACGGGAGACGGGCAGGCAGGGTGCAGTGCAAATCTGGCTGTGTCTACTCACCCACCGCAGACGGGCAGGCAGCGCGCAGTGCGGATCTTGCTGTGTCCACTCACCCACGGAAGACAAGCAGGCAGGGGCGCAGTGCGGATCTGGCTGTGTCCACTCACCCACGTGAGACGGTCAGGCAAGGCGCAGTGTGGATCTGGCTGTGTCCAATCACCCACGGGAGACGGGCAGAGAGGGTGCTGTGTGGATCTGGCTATGTCCACTGACCCACGGAAGACGGGCAGACAGGGCGCAGTGCGGATCTGGCGGTGTCCAATCACCCACGCCAGACGGGCAGGCAGGGCGCAGTGCGGATCTAGCTGTGTCGATTCACCCACGGGAGACGGGCATGCAAGGCGCAGTGCGGATCTGGCTGTGTCCACTCACCCACGGGAGACGGGCAGGCAAGGCGCAGTGCGGATCTGGCTATGTCCACTCACCCACGGGAGACGGCCAGGCAGGGCGCAGTGCGGATCTGGATGTGTCCACTCACCCACGGCAGACGGGCAGGCAGGGTGCAGTGCGGATCTGGCTGTGTCCACTCTTCCACGGGAGACGGGCAGGCAAGGCGCAGTGTGGATCTAGCTGTGTCCACTCACCCACGGGAGACTGGCAGAGAGGGTGCTGTGTGGATCTGGCTATGTCCTTTGACCCACCGCAGACGGGCAGGCAGGGCGCAGTGCGGATCTGGCTGTGTCCACTCACCCACAGCCGACGGTCAGGCAGGGCGCAGTGGGGATCTGGCTGTGTCCACTCACCCACGGGAGACGGGCAGTCAGGGCGCATTGCGGATCTGGCTGTGTCCACTCACCCACGGGAGACGGGCTGGCCGGAAGCAGTGTGGATTTGGCTGTGTCCACTCACCCACGGGAGACGGGCAGAGAGGGTGCTGTGTGGATCTGGCTATGTCCAGTGACCCACGGCAGACGGGCAGGCAGGACGCAGTGCGGATCTGGCTTTGTCCACTCACCCACGGCAGACGGTAAGGCAGGGCGCAATGCTGATCTCGCTGTGTCCACTCACCCACGGGAGACGGGCAGGCAGTGCACAGTGCGGATCTGGCTGTGTCCACTCACCCACGGGAGACGGGCAGGCAAGGCGCAGTTTGGATCTGGCTGTGTCCACTCACACACGGAGACGGGCAGAGAGGGTGCTGTGTGGATCTGGCTATGTGCACTGACCCATGGCAGACGGGCAGGCAGGGCGAATTGCGGATCTGGCTGTGTCCAATCACCCAGGGAAGACGGGCAGACAGGGCGCTGTGCGGATCTGGCTGTGTCCACTCACCCACGGCAGATGGTGAGGCAGGGCGCAGTGTGGATCTGGCTGTGTCCACTCACCCACGGGAGACAAGTGAGCAAGGCGCAGTGTGGATCTGGCTTGTCCACTCACCCACGGGACAAGGGCAGAGAGGGTGCTGTGTGGATCTGGCTATGTCCACTGACCCAAGGCAGACGGTTAGGCAGGGCGCAGTGCGGATCTGGCTGTGTCCCCTCACCCATGGCAGACGGTCAGGAAGGGCGCAGTACGGATCTGGCTGTGTCCAATCACCCACGGCAGACGGTCAGGCAGTGCGCAGTGCGGATCTCGCTGTGTCCACTCACCCACGGGAGACGGGCAGAGAGGGTGCTGTGTGGATCTGGCTATGTCCAATGACCCACGGTAGACAGCCTGGCAAGGCGCAGTGTGGATCTGGCTGTGTCCACTCACCCACGGGAGACGGGCAGAGAGGGTGATGTGTGGATCTGGCTATGTCCTCTCACCCACGGGAGATGGGCAGGCAAGGCAAAGTGCGGACCTGGCTGTGTCCACTCACCCACGGGAGAAGGTCAGGCAGGGCACAGTGCAGTTCTGGCTGTGTCAACTCACCCACGGGAGACGGGCAGGAAAGGCGCAGTGTGGATCTGGCTGTGTCCACTCACCCACGGGAGACGGACAGAGAGGGTGCTGTGTGGATCTGGCTATGTCCACTGACAGACGGCAGACGGGCAGGCAGGGCGCAGTGCGGATCTGGCTTTGTCCACTCACACACGGCAGACGGTCAGGCAGGGCGCAGTGCTGATCAGGCTGTGTCCACTCACGCACGGGAGACGGGCAGACAGGGCTCAGTGCGAATCTGGCTGTGTCCAATCACCCACGGGAGATGGGCAGAGAGGGTGCTGTGTGGATCTGGCTATGTCCACTGACACACGGCAGACGGGCAGGCAGGGCGCAGTGCGGATCTGGCTGTGTCCACTAACCCACGGCAGATGGTCAGGCAGGGCGCAGTGCGGATCTGGCTATGTCCACTCACCCACGGGAGAGGGGCAGGCAAGGTGCAGTGTGGATCTGGCTGTGTCCACTCACCCATGGGAGACGGGCAGAGAGGGTGCTGTGTGGATCTGGCTATGTCCACTGACAGACGGCAGACGGGCACGCAGGGCGTAGTGCGGATCTGGCTTTGTCCACTCACACACGGCAGACGGTCAGGCAGGGCGCAGTGCTGATCAGGCTGTGTCCACTCACGCACGGTGGACCGGCAGACAGGGCTCAGTGCGGATCTGGCTGTGTCCACTCACCCACGGGAGACGGGCAGAGAGGGTGCTGTGTGGATATGGCTATGTCCACTGACACACGGCAGACGGGCAGGCAGGGCGCAGTGCGGATCTGGCTGTGTCCACTAACCCACGGCAGATGGTCAGGCAGGGCGCAGTGCGGATCTGGCTATGTCCACTCACCCACGGGAGAGGGGCAGGCAAGGCGCAGTGTGGATCTGGCTGTGTCTACTCACCCACGGGAGATGGGCAGAGAGGGTGCTGTGTGGATCTGGCTATGTTCACTGACCCACGGCAGATGGGCAGGCAGGGACCAGTGCGGATCTGGCTGTGTCCACTCACCCACGGCAGACGGGAAGGCAGGGCGCAGTGTGGATCTGGCTGTGTCCACTCACCCACGGGAGACGGGCAGAGAGGGTGCTGTGTGGATATGGCTATGTCCACTGACCCACGGCAAACGGGCAGGCAGGGCGCAAAGCGGATCTGGCTATGTCCACTCACCCACGGCAAACGGGCAGGCAGGGTGCAGTGCGGATCTTGCTGTGTCCACTCACCCACGGAGGACGGGCAGGCAGGGCGCAGTGCGGATCTGGCTGTGTCCACTCACTCACGGGAGACGGGCAGGCAAGGCGCAGTGTGGATCTGGCTGTGTCCACTCACCCACGGGAGACGGGCAGAGGGTGCTGTGTGGATCTAGCTATGTCCACTGACCAACGGCAGACGGGCAGGCAGGGCGCAGTGCGGATCTGGCTGTGTCCACTCACCCACGGCAGACGGTCAGGCAGGGCGCAGTGCGGATCTGGCTGTGTCTACTCACCCACGAGAGACGGGCAGGCAGGGCGCAGTGCGATCTGGCTGTGTCCACTCACCCAAGGGAGATGGGCAGACAGGGCCCAGTGTGGATCTGGCTGTGTCCACTCACCCACGGGAGACGGGCAGGCAAGGTGCAGTGTGGATCTGGCTGTGTCCACTCACCCACGTTAGACGGTAAAGAGCATGCTGTGCGTATCTGGCTATGTCCACTGACCCACGACAGACGGGCAGGCAGGGCGCAGTGCGGATCTGGCTGTGTCCACTCACCCACGGCAGACGGGCCGGCAGGGCGCAGTGCTGATCTGGCTGTGTCCACTCACCCACGGGAGACGGGTAGGCAAAGCGCAGTGTGGATCTGGCTATGTCTACTCACCCACGGAGACGGGCAGAGAGGGTGCTGTGTGGATCTGGCTATGTCCGCTGACCAACGGCAGACGGGCAGGCAGGGCGCAGTGCGGATCTGGCTGTGTCCACTCACCCTGGGGAGACGGGTAGGCAAGGCGCAGTGTGGATCTGTCTGTGTCCACTCACCCACGGGTGACAGGCAGAGAGGGTGCTGTGTGGATCTGGCTATGTCCACTGACCCACGGCAGACGGGCAGGCAGGGCGCAGTGCGGATCTGGCTGTGTCCACTGACCCACGGCAGACGGGCAGGCAGGATGCAGTGCGGATCTGGCTGTGTCCACTCACCCACGGGAGACTGGCAGGCAGGGCGCAGTGTGGATCTGGCTGTGTCCACTCACCCATGCGAGACGGGCAGGCAGGGCGCAGTGCGGATCTGGCTGTGTCCATTCACCCTCGGGAGACGGACATAGAGGGTGCTGTGTGGATCTGGCTATGTCCACTGACCCACGGCAGACTGGCAGGCAGGGCGCAGTGTGGATCTGGCTGTGTCCACTCACCCATGCGAGACGGGCAGAGAGGGTGCTGTGTGGATCTGGCTGTGTCCAATCACCCACGGCACACGGGCAGGCAGGGCGCAGTGCGGATCTGGCTGTGTCCACTCACCCACGGGAGACGGGTAGAGAGGGTGCTGTGTGTATCTGGCTATGTCTACTGACCCACGGCAGACGGGCAGGCAGGGCGCAGTGCGGATCTGGCTGTGTCCACTCACCCACGGCAGACGGGCAGGCAGGGCGCAGTGCGGATCTGGCTGTGTCCACTCACTCAGGGGAGACGGGCAGGCAAGGCGCAGTGTGGATCTGGCTGTGTCCACTCACCCATGGGAGACGGGCATTGAGGGTGCTGTGTGGATCTGGCTATGTCCACTGACCCACGGCAGACGGGCAGGCAGGGCGCAGTGCGGATCTGGCTGTGTCCACTCACCCACGAAAGACGATCAGGCAGGGCGCAGTACGGATCTGGATGTGTCCACTCACCCACGGGAGATTGGCAGGCAGGGCGCAGTGCGGATCTGTCTGTGTCCACTCACTTACGGGAGACGGGCAGGCAGGGCTCAGTGCGGATCTGGCTGTGTCCACTCACCCACGGGAGACGGGCAAGCAAGGCGCAGTGTGGATCTGGCTGTGTCCAATCACCCACGGCAGATGGGCAGCAGGGCGCAGTGCAGATCAGGCTGTGTCCACTCACCACGGGAGACGGGTAGGCAAGGCGCAGTGTGGATCTGGCTGTGTTCACTCACACACGGGAGACGGGCAGAGAGTGTGCTGTGGGGATCTGGCTTGTCCACTGAACTACGGCAGACGTGCAGGCCCGGCGCAGTGCGGATCTCCTGTGTCCACTCACCCACGGCAGACGGGCAGGCATGGCGCAGTGCGGATCTGGCTGTGTCCACTCACCAACAGCAGACGGTCAGGCAGGGCGCAGTGCGGATCTGGCTGTGTCCACTCACCCATGGGAGACGGGCAGTAAATGCGCAGTGTGGATCTCGCTGTGTCCACTCACCCACGGGAGACTGGCAGAGAGGGTGCTGTGTGGATCTGGCTATGTCCACTGACCCACCGCAGACGGGCAGGCAGGGCGCAGTGCGGATCTGGCTGTGTCCACTCACCCTCGGCAGACGGTCAGGCAGGGCGCAGTGGGGATCTGGCTGTGTCCACTCACCCACGGGAGACGGGCAGTCAGGGCGCAGTGCGGATCTGGCTGTGTCCACTCACCCACGGGAGACGGGCTGGCCAGAAGCAGTGCAGATCTGGCTGTATACACTCACCTACGGAAGACGGGCATGCAAGGCGCAGTGTTGATCTGGTTGTGTCCACTCACCCACGGGAGCCGGGCAGAGAGGGTGCTGTGTGGATCTGGCTATGTCCACTGACCCACGGAGGATGGGCAGGCAGGGCGCAGTGCAGATATGGCTGTGTCCAATCACCCATGGCAGACCGGCAGGCAGGGCGCAGTGCGGATCTGTCTGTGTCCCCTCACCCATGGCAGACGGTCAGGAAGGGCGCAGTCCGGATCTGGCTGTGTCCAATCACCCACGGGAGACGGGCAGGCAGGGCGCAGTGCGGATCTGGCTGTGTCCAGTCACCCACGGGAGACGGGCAGGCAAGGAACAGTGTGGATCTGGCTGTGTCCACTCACCCACGGGAGACGGGCAGAGAGGGTGCGCTTTGGATCTGGCTATGTCCACTGACCCACGGCAGACGGGCAGGCAGGGCGCAGTGCGGATCTGGCTGTGTCCACTCACCCACGGCTGACGGGCAGGCAGGACGCAGTGCGGATCTGGCTGTGTCCACTCACCCACGGCAGACGGGCCGGCAGGGCGCAGTGCGGATCTGGCTGTGTCCACTCACCCACGGGAGACGGGCAGGCAAAGCGCAGTGTGGATCTGGCTGTGTCTACTCACCCACCTGAGACGGGCAGAGAGGTTGCTGTGTGGATCTGGCTATGTCCACTGACCCACGGAAGACGGGCAGGCACGGCGTAGTGCGGATCTGGCTGTGTCCACTCAGCCACGAAAGACGATCAGGCAGGGTGCAGTGCGGATCTGGCTGTGTCCACTCACCCTCGGGAGACGGGCAGGCAAGGAACAGTGCGGATCTGGCTGTGTCCACTCACCCACGGGAGACGGGCAGAGAGGGTGCGCTTTGGATCTGGCTATGTCCACTGACCCACGGCAGACGGGCAGGCAGGGCGCAGTGCGGATCTGGCTGTGTCCACTCACCCACGGCCGACGGGCAGGCAGGGCGCAGTGCGGATCTGGCTGTGTCCACTCACCCACGGCAGACGGTCAGGCAGGACGCAGTGCGGATCAGGCTGTGTCCACTCACCCTCGGGAGCGGACAGGCAAGGCGCAGTGCGGATCTGGCTTTGTCCACTCACCCACGGGAGACGGGCAGAGAGGGTGCTGTGTGGATCTGGCTATGTCCACTGACCCACGGCAGACAAGCAGGGAGGGTGCAAAGCGGATCTGGCTGTGTCCACTCACCCACGGCAAACGAGCAAGCAGGGTGCAGTGAGGATCTGGCTGTGTCCACTCACCCACAGGAGACGAGCAGGCAGGGTGCAGTGTGGATCTGGCTGTATCCACTCACCCACGGGAGACGGGCAGGCAAGGCGCAGTGTGGATCTGGCTGTGTCCTTTCACCCACGGAAGACGGGCAGAGAGGGTGCTGTGTGGATCTGGCTATGTCCACTGACCCACGGCAGACGGACAGGCAGGGCGCAGTGCGGACCTGGCTGTGTCCACTCACCCACGGCAGACGGTCAGGCAAGGCGCAGTGCGGATCTGGCTGTGTCCACTCACCTACGGGAGACGGGCAGGCAGGGCGCAGTGCGGTCTGGCAGTGTCCACCCACCCACGGTAGACGGGCAGACAGGGTGCAGTGCGGATCTGGCTGTGTCCACTCACCCACTTGAGTCGGGCAGGCAAAGCGCAGTGTGGATCTGGCTGTGTCTACTCACCCATGAGAGACGGGCAGAGAGGGTGCTGTGTGGATCTGGCTATGTCCACTGACCCACGGCAGACGGGCAGGCAGGGCGCAGTGCGGATCTAGCTGTGTCCACTCACCCTGGGGAGACGGGAGGCAAGGCGCAGTGTGGATCTGGCTGTGTCCACTCAACCACGGGAGACAGGCAGAGAGGGTGCTGTGTGGATCTGGCTATGTCCACTGACCCACGGCAGACGGGCAGGCAGGGCACAGTGCGGATCTGGCTGTGTCCAATCACCCACGGCAGACGGGCAGGCAGGGCGCAGTGCGGATCTGGCTGTGTCAATTCACCCACGGCAGACGGTCAGGCAGGGCACAGTGCGGATCTGGCTGTGTCCCCTCACCCATGGGAGACGGGCATGCAGGGCGCAGTGTGGATCTGGCTGTGTCCACTCACCCACGGGAGACGGGCAGAGAGGGTGCAGTGTGGATCTGGCTATGTCCACTGACCCATGCAAACGGACAGGCAGGGCGTAGTGCGGATCTGGCTGTGTCCACTCACCCACGGCAGACGGTCAGGCAGGGCGCAGTGCGGATCTGGCTGTGTCCACTCACCCACGGGAGACGGGCAGGCAGGGCACAGTGCGGATCTGGCTGTGTACACTCACCCACGGGAGATGGGCAGGCAGGGTACAGTGCGATCTGGCTGTGTCCACTCACCCACGGGAGACGGGCAGAAAGGGTGCTGTGTGGATCTGGCTATGTCCACTGACCCACGGCAGACGGGCAGGCAGGGCGCAGTGCGGATCTGGCTGTGTCCACTCACCCACAGGAGTGGGCAGGCAGGGAGCATTGCGGATCTGGCTGTGTCCACTCATCCACGGGAGATGGGCAGGCAGGGCGCAATGCGGATCTGCTGTGTTCCAATCACCCACGGAGACGGGCAGGCAAGGTGCAGTGTGGTTCTGGCTGTGTCCACTCACCCACGGGAGACGGGTAGAGAGGGTGCTGTGCGTATCTGGCTATGTACACTGACCCACGGCAGACGGGCAGGAAGGACGCAGTGCGAATCTGGCTGTGTCCACTCACCCACGGCAGACGGGCAGGCAGGGCGCATTGCGGATCTGGCTGTGTCCACTCACCCACGGGAGACGGGCAGGCAAGGCGCAGTGTGGATCTGGGTGTGTACACTCACCCACGGGAGACGGGCAGAGAGGGTGCTATGAGGATCTGGCTATGTCCACTGACCCACGGCAGACGGGCAGGCAGGTCGCAGTGCGGATCTTGCTGTGTCCACTCACCCACGGCAGATGGTCAGTCAGGGCGCAGTGCGGATCTGGTTGTGTCCACTCACCCACGGGAGACGGGCAGGCAAGGAGCAGTGTGGATCTGGCTTTTTACTCATCGACGGGAGACGGTCAAAGAGGGTGCTGTGTGGATCTGGCTGTGTCCACTGACCCACGGCAGATGGGCAGGCAGGGACAAGTGCGGATCTGGCTGTGTCCACTCACCCACGGCAGACGGGCAGGCAGGGCGCAGTGCGGATCTTGCTGTGTCCACTCATCCACGGGAGACGGGCAGGCAAGGTGCAGTGTGGACCTGGCTGTGTCCACTCACCCACGGGAGACGGGTAGAGAGGGTGCTGTGTGAATCTGGCTATGTTAATTGACCCACGGCAGACTGGCAGGCAGGGCGAAGTGTGGATCTGGCTGTGTCCACTCACCCATGCGAGACGGGCAGAGAGGGTGCTGTGTGGATCTGGCTGTGTCCAATCACCCACGGCAGACGGGCAGGCAGGGCGCAGTGCGGATCTGGCTGTGTCTACTCAGCCTCGGGAGACGGGCAGGCAAGGTGCAGTGTATATCTGGCGGTGTCCACTCACCCACGGGAGACGGGTAGAGAGGGTGCTGTGTGGATCTGGCTATGTCTACTGACCAACGGCAGACGAGCAGGCAGGGCGCATTGCGGATCTGGCTGTGTCCACTCACCCACGGCAAACGGTCAGGCAGGGCGCAGTGCGGATCTGGCTGTGTCCCCTCACCCATGGGAGACGGGCATGCAGGGCACAGTGTGGATCTGGTTGTGTCCACTCACCCACGGGTGACGGGCAGAGTGGGTGCAGTGTGGATCTGGCTATGTCCACTGACCCATGCAAACGGGCAGGCAGGGCGCAGTGCGGATCTGGCTGTGTCCACTCACTCACGGGAGACGGGCTGGCAATGCGCAGTGCGGATCTGGCTGTGTCCACTCACCCACGGCAGACGGGCAGGCAGGGCGCAGTGCGGATCTGGCTGTGTCCTCTCACCCACCGGAGACGGGCAGGCAAGGCGCAGTGTGGATCTGGCTGTGTCCACCCACCCACGGGAGACGGGCAGAGAGGGTGCTGTGTGGATCTGGCTATGTCCACTGACCCACGGCAGACGGGCAGGCAGGGCGCAGTGCGTATCTGGCTGTGTCCACTCTCCCACGGCAGACGGTCAGGCAGGGGGCAGTGCGGATCTGGCTGTGTCCACTCACCCACAGGAGTGGGCAGGCAGGGCGCAGTGCGAATCTGGCTGTGTCCACTAATCCACGGGAGACGGGCAGGCAGGGCGCATTGCGGATCTGGCTGTGTCCACTCACACACGGCACACGGGTAGGCAGGGCGCAGTGCGGATCTGGCTGTATGAATTCACCCACGGCAGACGGTCAGGCAGGGCACAGTGCGGATCTGGCTGTGTCCCCTCACCAATGGGAGACGGGCATGCAGGGCACAGTGTGGATCTGGTTGTGTCCACTCACCCACGGGTGACGGGCAGAGTGGGTGCAGTGTGGATCTGGCTATGTCCAGTGACCCATGCAAACGGGCAGGCAGGGCGCAGTGCGGATATGGCTGTGTCCACTCACCCACGGGAGACGGGCTGGCAATGCGCAGTGCGGATCTGGATGTGTCCACTCACCCACGGCAGACGGGCAGGCAGGGCGCAGTGCGGATCTGGCTGTGTCCTCTCACCCACCGGAGACGGGCAGGCAAGGCGCAGTGTGGATCTGGCTGTGTCCACTCACCCACGGGAGACGGGCAGAGAGGGTGCTGTGTGGATCTGGCTATGTCCACTGACCCACGGCAGACGGGCAGGCAGGGCGCAGTGCGTATCTGGCTGTGTCCACTCTCCCACGGCAGACGGTCAGGCAGGGGGCAGTGCGGATCTGGCTGTGTCCACTCACCCACAGGAGTGGGCAGGCAGGGCGCAGTGCGAATCTGGCTGTGTCCACTAATCCACGGGAGACGGGCAGGCAGGGCGCATTGCGGATCTGGCTGTGTCCACTCACCCACGGGAGACGGGCAGGCAAGGCGCAGTGTGGATCTGGCTTTGTCCACTAACACACGGGAGACGGGCAGAGAGGGTGCTGTGTGGATCTTGCTATGTCCACTGACCCACGGCAGACGGGCAGGCAGGGCGCAGTGCGGATCTGGCTGTGCCCACTCTCCCACGGGAGACGGGTAGAGTGGGTGCTGTTTGGATCTGGTTATGTCCACTGACCCACGGCAGACGGGCAGGCAGGGCGCAGTGCGGATCTGGCTGTGTCCAATCACCCATGCGAGACGGACAGAGAGGGTGCTGTGTGGATCTGGCTGTGTCTACTCACAGACGGCAGATGGGCAGACAGGGCGCAGTGCGGATCTGGCTATGTCCACTCACCCACGGCAGACGGTCATGCAGGGTGCAGTGTGGATCTGGCTGTGTCCACTCACCCACGGCAGACGGGCAGGCAGGGCGCAGTGTGGTCTGGCTGTGTCCACTCACCCACAAGAGACGGGCAGACAGGGCGCAGTGCGGATCTGGCTGTGTCCACTCACCCATGGGAGACGGGCAGGCAAGGTGCAGTGTGGATCTGGCTCTGTGCACTCACCCACGGGAGACGGGTAAAGAGGGTGCTGTGCGTATCTGGCTATGTCCACTGACCCACGGCAGACGGGCAGGCAGGGCGCAGTGCGGATCTGGCTGTGCCCACTCACCCACGGCAGACGGGCCGGCAGGGCGCAGTGCGGATCTGGATGTGTCCACTCACCCACGGGAGACGGGCAGGCAAAGCGCAGTGTGGATCTGGCTGTGTCTACTCACCCATGGAAGACTGGCAGAGACGGTGCTGTGTGGATCTGGCTATGTCCACTGACCCACGGCAGACGGGCAGGCAGGGCGCAGTGCGGATCTGGCTGTGTCCACTCACCCACGGGAGACAGGCAGAGAGGGTGCTGTGTGGATCTGGCTATGTCCACTGACCCACGGCAGACGGGCAGGCAGGGCGCAGTGCGTATCTGGCTGTGTCCACTCACCCACGGCAGACGGTAAGGCAGGGCAGAGTGCGGATCTTGCTGTGTCCCCTCACCCTCGGGAGACGGGCATGCAGGGTGCTGTGTGGATCTGGCTGTGTCCACTCACCCACGAGAGACGGGCAGAGAGGGTGCTGTGTGGATCTGGCTATGTCCACTGACCCACGGCAGACGGGCAGGCAGGGCGCAGTGCGGATCAGGCTGTGTCCACTCACTCACGGTAGACGGGCAGGCAGGGCGCAGTACGGATCTGGTTAAGTCCACTCACCCACGGGAGACGGGCAGGCAAGGCGCAGTGTGCATCTGGCTGTGTCTACTCACCCACGGGAGACCGACAGAGAGGGTGATGTGTGGATCTGGCCCTGTCCACTGACCCACGGCAGACGGGCCGGCAGGGCGCAGTGCGGATCTGGCTATGTCCACTCACCCACGGCAGACGGGCAGGCAGGGCGCAGTGAGGATCTGCTGTGTCCACTCACCCACGGGAGATGGGAAGGAAAGGCGCAGTGTGGATCTGGCTTGGCCACTCACCCACGGGAGGCGGGCAGGCAAGGCGCAGTGTGGATCTGGCTGTGTCCACTCACCCACATGAGATGGACAGAGATGGTGCTGTGTGGATCTGGCCCTGTCCACTGACCCACGACACACGGGCAGGCAGGGCGCAGTGGGGATCTGGCTATGTCCACTGACCCATGGCAGACCGGCAGGCAGGGCACAGTGCGGATATGGCTTGGCCACTCACCCACGGGAGACAGGCAGGCAAGGCGCAGTGTGGATCTGGCTGTGTGGACTCACCCACGGGAGACGGGCAGAGAGGGTGCTGTGTGGATCTTGCAATGTCTCCTGACCCACGGCATACGGGCATGCAGGTCGCACTGCGGATGTGGCTGTGTCTACTCACCCACGGGATACGGGCAGGCAGGGCGCAGTGCGGATCTGGCTGTGTCCACTCACCCACGGGAGACGGGCAGGCAAGGCTCAGTGTGGATCTGGCTGTGTCCATCACCCACGGGAGACGGGCAGAGAGGGTGCCGTGTGGATCTGGCTATGTCCACTGACACACGGCATTCGGGCAGGCAGGGTGCAGGGCGGATCTGGCTGTGTCCACTCACACAAGGGAGACGGGCAGGCAGGGCACAGTGTGGATCTGGCTGTGTCCACTCACCTACGGGAGACGGGCACAGAGGGTGCTGTGTGGACCTGGCTATGTCCACTGACCCACGGCAGACGGGCAGGCAGGGCGCAGTGCGGATCTGGCTGTGTCCACTCACCCTCGGGAGACGGGCAGGCAAGGTGCAGTGTGGATCTGGCTGTGTCCACTCACCCACGGGAGACGGGCAGAGAGGGTGCTGTGTGGAGCTGTCTATGTCCACTGACCCACGGCAGACGGGCAGGCAGGGCGCAGTGCGGATCTGGCTGTGTACACTTACCCACGGCAGACGGTCAGGAAGTGCGCAGTGCGGATCTGGCTTGTCCACTCATCCACGGTAGACGGGCAGGCAAGGCGCAGTGCGGATCTGGCTGTGTCCACTCACCCATGGGAGACGGGCAGGCAGGGCGCAGTGCGGATCTGGCTGTGTCCACTCACCCACGGCAGACGGTCAGGCAGGACGCAGTGCGGATCTCGCTGTGTCCACTCACCCACGGGAGACGGGTAGGCAAGGCGCAGTGTGGATCTGGCTGTGTCCACTCACCCACGGGATATGGGCAGAGACGGTGCTGGGTGGATCTGGCTATGTCCACTGACCCACGGCAGACGGGCAGGCAGGGCGCAGTGAGGATCTGGCTGTGTCCACTCACCCATGGGAGACGGGTAGGCAAGTCGCAGTTTGGATCTGGCTGTGTCCATTCACCCACGGAAGACGGGCAGAGAGGGTGCTGTGTGGATCTGGCTATGTACACTGACCCACGGCAGACGGGCAGGCAGGGCGCAGTGTGGATCTGGCTGTGTCCACTCACCCACGGCAAACGGTCAGGCAGGGTGCAGTGCGGATCTTTCTGTGTCCACTCACCCATGGGAGACGGGTAGGCAAGACGCAGTGTGGATCTGGCTGTGTCCACTCACCCACGGGATACGGGCAGAGGCGGTGCTGTGTGGATCTGGCTATGTCCACTGACACACGGCAGACGGGCAGGCAGGGCGCAGTGCGGATCTGGCTGTGTCCACTCACCCACGGGAGACGAACAGAGAGGGTGCTGTATGGATCTGGCTATGTGCACTGACCCACGGCAGACAGACAGACAGGGAGCAGTGAGGATCTGGCTGGGTCCACTCACCCACGGCAGACGGTCAGGCAGGGTGCAGTGCGGATCTGGCTGTGTCCACTCACCCAGGGGGATGGGTAGGCAAGGCGCAGTGTGGATCTGGCTGTGTCCACTCACTCACGGGAGACGGGCAGAGAGGGTGCTGTGTGGATCTGGCTATGTCCACTGACCCACGGCAGACGGGCAGGCAGGGCGCAGTGTGGATCTGGCTGTGTCCACTCACCCACGGCAGACGGTCAGGCAGGGCGCAGTGCGGATCTGGCTGTGTCCACTCACCCACGGGAGACGGGTAGGCAAGGCGCAGTTTAAATCTGGCTGTGTCCATTCACCCACGGGAGACGGGCAGAGAGGGTGCTGTGTGGTCTGGCTATGTCCACTGACCCACAGCAGACGGGCAGGCAGGGCGCAGTGCGGATCTGGCTGTGTACACTCACGCACGGCAGACGGGCTGGCAGAGCGCAGTGCGGATCTGGCTGTGTCCAATCACCCACGGGAGACGGGCAGGCAAGGCGCAGTGTGGATCTGGCTGTGTCCACTCACCCACAGGAGACGGGCAGAGAGGGTGCTGTGCGGATCTGGCTATGTACACTGACCCACGGCAGACGTGCAGGCTGGGCGCAGTGCGGATCTGGCTGTGTACACTCACCCACGGAACACGGTCATGAAGGGCGCAGTGCGGATCTGGCTTGTCCACTCATCCAAGGGAGACGGGCAGGCAAGGCGCAGTGCGGATCTGGCTGTGTCCCCTCACCCACGGGAGACGGGCAGGCAGGGCGCAGTGCGGATCTGGCTGTGTCCACTCACCCACGGCAGACGGTCAGGCAGGGCGCAGTGCGGATCTGGCTGTGTCCACTCACCCACGGGAGACGGGTAGGCAAGGCGCAGTGTGGATCTGGCTGTGTCCACTCACCCACGGGATACGGGCAGAGACGGTGCTGTGTGGATCTGGCTATGTACACTGACCCACGGCAGACGGGGAGGCAGGGCGCAGTGCGGATCTGGCTGTGTCCACTCACCCACGGCAAACGGTCAGGCAGGGCGCAGTGCGGTTCAGGCTGTGTCCACTCACCCACAGGAGACGGGTAGGCAATTCGCAGTTTGGATCTGGCTGTGTCTATTCACCCATGGGAGACGGGCAGAGAGGGTGCTGTGTGGATCTGGCTATGTCCACTGACCCACGGCAGACGGGCAGGCAGGGCGCAGTGCGGATCTGGCTGTGTCCACTCACCCACGGCAGACCGGCCAGCAGGGCGCAGTGTGGATCTGGCTATGCGTACTCACCCACAAGAGACGGGCAGGTAAGGCGCAGTGTGGATCTGGCTGTGTCCCCTAACCCACGAGAGACGGGCAGAGAGAGTGCAGTGTGGATCTGGCTATGTCCACTGACCCACGGCAGACGGGCAAGCAGGGCGCAGTGCGGATCTGGCTGTGTCCACTCACCCACGGGAGACTGACAGGCAGGGCGCAGTGTGGATCTGGCTGTGTCCATTCACCTACGGGAGACAGGCAGAGAGGGTGCTGTGTGGATCTGGCTTTGTCCACTGACCCAGGGCAGACGGGCAGGCAGGGCGCAGTGTGGATCTGGCTGTGTCCACTGACCCACGGCAG
The DNA here is from genome assembly GCF_040939455.1 of Microcebus murinus. Taxonomy (NCBI): domain Eukaryota; kingdom Metazoa; phylum Chordata; class Mammalia; order Primates; family Cheirogaleidae; genus Microcebus; species Microcebus murinus. Next base: position 28,598,866 of record NC_134125.1, on the reverse strand, counting down.
ACGTGCAGGCAGGGCGCAGTGCGGATCTGGCTGTGTCCACTCACCCACGGCAGACGGGCAGGCAGGGCGCAGTGCGGATCTGGCTGTGTCCACTCACTCAGGGGAGACGGGCAGGCAAGGCGCAGTGTGGATCTGGCTGTGTCCACTCACCCACGGGAGACGGGCAGAGAGTGCTGTGTGGATCTGGCTATGTCCACTGACCCACGGCAGACGGGCAGGAAGGGCGCAGTGCGGATCTGTCTGTGTCCACTCACCCAGGGCAGACGGTCAGGCTAGGCGCAGTGCAGATCTGGCTGTGTCCACTCACCGAAGGGAGACGGGCAGGCAAAGCGCAGTGTGGATCTGGCTGTGTCCACTCACCCATGGGAGACGGGCATTGAGGGTGCTGTGTGGATCTGGCTATGTCCACTGACCCACGGCAGACGGGCAGGCAGGGCGCAGTGCGGATCTGGCTGTGTCCACTCACCCACGAAAGACGATCAGGCAGGGTGCAGTGCGGATCTGGATGTGTCCACTCACCCACGGGAGATTGGCAGGCAGGGCGCAGTGCGGATCTGTCTGTGTCCACTCACTTACGGGAGACGGGCAGGCAGGGCTCAGTGCGGATCTGGCTGTGTCCACTCACCCACGGGAGACGGGCAAGCAAGGCGCAGTGTGGATCTGGCTGTGTCCAATCACCCACGGCAGATGGGCAGCAGGGCGCAGTGCAGATCAGGCTGTGTCCACTCACCACGGGAGACGGGTAGGCAAGGCGCAGTGTGGATCTGGCTGTGTCCACTCACACACGGGAGACGGGCAGAGAGTGTGCTGTGGGGATCTGGCTTGTCCACTGAACTACGGCAGACGTGCAGGCCCGGCGCAGTGCGGATCTCCTGTTTCCACTCACCCACGGCAGACGGGCAGGCATGGCGCAGTGCGGATCTGGCTGTGTCCACTCACCAACGGCAGACGGTCAGGCAGGGCGCAGTGCGGATCTGGCTGTGTCCACTCACCCATGGGAGACGGGCAGTAAATGCGCAGTGTGGATCTCGCTGTGTCCACTCACCCACGGGAGACTAGCAGAGAGGGTGCTGTGTGGATCTGGCTATGTCCACTGACCCACCGCAGACGGGCAGGCAGGGCGCAGTGCGGATCTGGCTGTGTCCACTCACCCTCGGCAGACGGTCAGGCAGGGCGCAGTGGGGATCTGGCTGTGTCCACTCACCCACGGGAGACGGGCAGTCAGGGCGCAGTGCGGATCTGGCTGTGTCCACTCACCCACGGGAGACGGGCTGGCCAGAAGCAGTGCAGATCTGGCTTATACACTCACCTAGGGAAGACGGGCATGCAAGGCGCAGTGTTGATCTGGTTGTGTCCACTCACCCACGGGAGCCGGGCAGAGAGGGTGCTGTGTGGATCTGGCTATGTCCACTGACCCACGGAGGATGGGCAGGCAGGGCGCAGTGCAGATATGGCTGTGTCCAATCACCCATGGCAGACCGGCAGGCAGGGCGCAGTGCGGATCTGTCTGTGTCCCCTCACCCATGGCAGACGGTCAGGAAGGGCGAAGTCCGGATCTGGCTGTGTCCAATCACCCACGGGAGACGGGCAGGCAGGGCGCAGTGCGGATCTGGCTGTGTCCAGTCACCCACGGGAGACGGGCAGGCAAGGAACAGTGTGGATCTGGCTGTGTCCACTCACCCACGGGAGACGGGCAGAGAGGGTGCGCTTTGGATCTGGCTATGTCCACTGACCCACGGCAGACGGGCAGGCAGGGCGCAGTGCGGATCTGGCTGTGTCCACTCACCCACGGCTGACGGGCAGGCAGGACGCAGTGCGGATCTGGCTGTGTCCACTCACCCACGGCAGACGGGCCGGCAGGGCGCAGTGCGGATCTGGCTGTGTCCACTCACCCACGGGAGACGGGCAGGCAAAGCGCAGTGTGGATCTGGCTGTGTCTACTCACCCACCTGAGACGGGCAGAGAGGTTGCTGTGTGGATCTGGCTATGTCCACTGACCCACGGAAGACGGGCAGGCACGGCGTAGTGCGGATCTGGCTGTGTCCACTCAGCCACGAAAGACGATCAGGCAGGGTGCAGTGCGGATCTGGCTGTGTCCACTCACCCTCGGGAGACGGGCAGGCAAGGAACAGTGCGGATCTGGCTGTGTCCACTCACCCACGGGAGACGGGCAGAGAGGGTGCGCTTTGGATCTGGCTATGTCCACTGACCCACGGCAGACGGGCAGGCAGGGCGCAGTGCGGATCTGGCTGTGTCCACTCACCCACGGCCGACGGGCAGGCAGGGCGCAGTGCGGATCTGGCTGTGTCCACTCACCCACGGCAGACGGTCAGGCAGGACGCAGTGCGGATCAGGCTGTGTCCACTCACCCTCGGGAGCGGACAGGCAAGGCGCAGTGCGGATCTGGCTTTGTCCACTCACCCACGGGAGACGGGCAGAGAGGGTGCTGTGTGGATCTGGCTATGTCCACTGACCCACGGCAGACAAGCAGGGAGGGTGCAAAGCGGATCTGGCTGTGTCCACTCACCCACGGCAAACGAGCAAGCAGGGTGCAGTGAGGATCTGGCTGTGTCCACTCACCCACGGGAGACGAGCAGGCAGGGTGCAGTGCGGATCTGGCTGTATCCACTCACCCACGGGAGACGGGCAGGCAAGGCGCACTGTGGATCTGGCTGTGTCCTTTCACCCACGGAAGACGGGCAGAGAGGGTGCTGTGTGGATCTGGCTATGTCCACTGACCCACGGCAGACGGACAGGCAGGGCGCAGTGCGGACCTGGCTGTGTCCACTCACCCACGGCAGACGGTCAGGCAAGGCGCAGTGCGGATCTGGCTGTGTCCACTCACCTACGGGAGACGGGCAGGCAGGGCGCAGTGCGGTCTGGCAGTGTCCACCCACCCACGGTAGACGGGCAGACAGGGTGCAGTGCGGATCTGGCTGTGTCCACTCACCCACTTGAGTCGGGCAGGCAAAGCGCAGTGTGGATCTGGCTGTGTCTACTCACCCATGAGAGACGGGCAGAGAGGGTGCTGTGTGGATCTGGCTATGTCCACTGACCCACGGCAGACGGGCAGGCAGGGCGCAGTGCGGATCTAGCTGTGTCCACTCACCCTGGGGAGACGGGAGGCAAGGCGCAGTGTGGATCTGGCTGTGTCCACTCAACCACGGGAGACAGGCAGAGAGGGTGCTGTGTGGATCTGGCTATGTCCACTGACCCACGGCAGACGGGCAGGCAGGGCACAGTGCGGATCTGGCTGTGTCCAATCACCCACGGCAGACGGGCAGGCAGGGCGCAGTGCGGATCTGGCTGTGTCAATTCACCCACGGCAGACGGTCAGGCAGGGCACAGTGCGGATCTGGCTGTGTCCCCTCACCCATGGGAGACGGGCATGCAGGGCGCAGTGTGGATCTGGCTGTGTCCACTCACCCACGGGAGACGGGCAGAGAGGGTGCAGTGTGGATCTGGCTATGTCCACTGACCCATGCAAACGGACAGGCAGGGCGTAGTGCGGATCTGGCTGTGTCCACTCACCCACGGCAGACGGTCAGGCAGGGCGCAGTGCGGATCTGGCTGTGTCCACTCACCCACGGGAGACGGGCAGGCAGGGCACAGTGCGGATCTGGCTGTGTACACTCACCCACGGGAGATGGGCAGGCAGGGTACAGTGCGATCTGGCTGTGTCCACTCACCCACGGGAGACGGGCAGAAAGGGTGCTGTGTGGATCTGGCTATGTCCACTGACCCACGGCAGACGGGCAGGCAGGGCGCAGTGCGGATCTGGCTGTGTCCACTCACCCACAGGAGTGGGCAGGCAGGGAGCATTGCGGATCTGGCTGTGTCCACTCATCCACGGGAGATGGGCAGGCAGGGCGCAATGCGGATCTGCTGTGTCCAATCACCCACGGAGACGGGCAGGCAAGGTGCAGTGTGGTTCTGGCTGTGTCCACTCACCCACGGGAGACGGGTAGAGAGGGTGCTGTGCGTATCTGGCTATGTACACTGACCCACGGCAGACGGGCAGGAAGGACGCAGTGCGAATCTGGCTGTGTCCACTCACCCACGGCAGACGGGCAGGCAGGGCGCATTGCGGATCTGGCTGTGTCCACTCACCCACGGGAGACGGGCAGGCAAGGCGCAGTGTGGATCTGGGTGTGTACACTCACCCACGGGAGACGGGCAGAGAGGGTGCTATGAGGATCTGGCTATGTCCACTGACCCACGGCAGACGGGCAGGCAGGTCGCAGTGCGGATCTTGCTGTGTCCACTCACCCACGGCAGATGGTCAGTCAGGGCGCAGTGCGGATCTGGTTGTGTCCACTCACCCACAGGAGACGGGCAGGCAAGGAGCAGTGTGGATCTGGCTTTTTACTCATCGACGGGAGACGGTCAAAGAGGGTGCTGTGTGGATCTGGCTGTGTCCACTGACCCACGGCAGATGGGCAGGCAGGGACAAGTGCGGATCTGGCTGTGTCCACTCACCCACGGCAGACGGGCAGGCAGGGCGCAGTGCGGATCTGGCTGTGTCCACTCATCCACGGGAGACGGGCAGGCAAGGTGCAGTGTGGACCTGGCTGTGTCCACTCACCCACGGGAGACGGGTAGAGAGGGTGCTGTGTGAATCTGGCTATGTTAATTGACCCACGGCAGACTGGCAGGCAGGGCGAAGTGTGGATCTGGCTGTGTCCACTCACCCATGCGAGACGGGCAGAGAGGGTGCTGTGTGGATCTGGCTGTGTCCAATCACCCACGGCAGACGGGCAGGCAGGGCGCAGTGCGGATCTGGCTGTGTCTACTCAGCCTCGGGAGACGGGCAGGCAAGGTGCAGTGTATATCTGGCGGTGTCCACTCACCCACGGGAGACGGGTAGAGAGGGTGCTGTGTGGATCTGGCTATGTCTACTGACCAACGGCAGACGAGCAGGCAGGGCGCATTGCGGATCTGGCTGTGTCCACTCACCCACGGCAAACGGTCAGGCAGGGCGCAGTGCGGATATGGCTGTGTCCACTGACACACGGCAGACGGTCAGGCAGGGCGCAGTGCGGATCTGGCTGTGTCCCCTCACCCATGGGAGACGGGCATGCAGGGCACAGTGTGGATCTGGTTGTGTCCACTCACCCACGGGTGACGGGCAGAGTGGGTGCAGTGTGGATCTGGCTATGTCCACTGACCCATGCAAACGGGCAGGCAGGGCGCAGTGCGGATCTGGCTGTGTCCACTCACTCACGGGAGACGGGCTGGCAATGCGCAGTGCGGATCTGGCTGTGTCCACTCACCCACGGCAGACGGGCAGGCAGGGCGCAGTGCGGATCTGGCTGTGTCCTCTCACCCACCGGAGACGGGCAGGCAAGGCGCAGTGTGGATCTGGCTGTGTCCACTCACCCACGGGAGACGGGCAGAGAGGGTGCTGTGTGGATCTGGCTATGTCCACTGACCCACGGCAGACGGGCAGGCAGGGCGCAGTGCGTATCTGGCTGTGTCCACTCTCCCACGGCAGACGGTCAGGCAGGGGGCAGTGCGGATCTGGCTGTGTCCACTCACCCACAGGAGTGGGCAGGCAGGGCGCAGTGCGAATCTGGCTGTGTCCACTAATCCACGGGAGACGGGCAGGCAGGGCGCAAAACGGATCTGGCTGTGTCCACTCACACACGGCACACGGGTAGGCAGGGCGCAGTGCGGATCTGGCTGTATGAATTCACCCACGGCAGACGGTCAGGCAGGGCACAGTGCGGATCTGGCTGTGTCCCCTCACCAATGGGAGACGGGCATGCAGGGCACAGTGTGGATCTGGTTGTGTCCACTCACCCACGGGTGACGGGCAGAGTGGGTGCAGTGTGGATCTGGCTATGTCCAGTGACCCATGCAAACGGGCAGGCAGGGCGCAGTGCGGATCTGGCTGTGTCCACTCACCCACGGGAGACGGGCTGGCAATGCGCAGTGCGGATCTGGATGTGTCCACTCACCCACGGCAGACGGGCAGGCAGGGCGCAGTGCGGATCTGGCTGTGTCCTCTCACCCACCGGAGACGGGCAGGCAAGGCGCAGTGTGGATCTGGCTGTGTCCACTCACCCACGGGAGACGGGCAGAGAGGGTGCTGTGTGGATCTGGCTATGTCCACTGACCCACGGCAGACGGGCAGGCAAGGCGCAGTGCGTATCTGGCTGTGTCCACTCTCCCACGGCAGACGGTCAGGCAGGGGGCAGTGCGGATCTGGCTGTGTCCACTCACCCACAGGAGTGGGCAGGCAGGGCGCAGTGCGAATCTGGCTGTGTCCACTAATCCACGGGAGATGGGCAGGCAGGGCGCATTGCGGATCTGGCTGTGTCCACTCACCCACGGGAGACGGGCAGGCAAGGCGCAGTGTGGATCTGGCTTTGTCCACTAACACACGGGAGACGGGCAGAGAGGGTGCTGTGTGGATCTTGCTATGTCCACTGACCCACGGCAGACGGGCAGGCAGGGCGCAGTGCGGATCTGGCTGTGCCCACTCTCCCACGGGAGACGGGTAGAGTGGGTGCTGTTTGGATCTGGTTATGTCCACTGACCCACGGCAGACGGGCAGGCAGGGCGCAGTGCGGATCTGGCTGTGTCCAATCACCCATGCGAGACGGACAGAGAGGGTGCTGTGTGGATCTGGCTGTGTCTACTCACAGACGGCAGACGGGCAGATAGGGCGCAGTGCGGATCTGGCTATGTCCACTCACCCACGGCAAACGGTCATGCAGGGTGCAGTGTGGATCTGGCTGTGTCCACTCACCCACGGCAGACGGGCAGGCAGGGCGCAGTGTGGTCTGGCTGTGTCCACTCACCCACAAGAGACGGGCAGACAGGGCGCAGTGCGGATCTGGCTGTGTCCACTCACCCATGGGAGACGGGCAGGCAAGGTGCAGTGTGGATCTGGCTCTGTGCACTCACCCACGGGAGACGGGTAAAGAGGGTGCTGTGCGTATCTGGCTATGTCCACTGACCCACGGCAGACGGGCAGGCAGGGCGCAGTGCGGATCTGGCTGTGCCCACTCACCCACGGCAGACGGGCCGGCAGGGCGCAGTGCGGATCTGGATGTGTCCACTCACCCACGGGAGACGGGCAGGCAAAGCGCAGTGTGGATCTGGCTGTGTCTACTCACCCATGGAAGACTGGCAGAGACGGTGCTGTGTGGATCTGGCTATGTCCACTGACCCACGGCAGACGGGCAGGCAGGGCGCAGTGCGGATCTGGCTGTGTCCACTCACCCACGGGAGACAGGCAGAGAGGGTGCTGTGTGGATCTGGCTATGTCCACTGACCCACGGCAGACGGGCAGGCAGGGCGCAGTGCGTATCTGGCTGTGTCCACTCACCCACGGCAGACGGTAAGGCAGGGCAGAGTGCGGATCTTGCTGTGTCCCCTCACCCTCGGGAGACGGGCATGCAGGGTGCTGTGTGGATCTGGCTGTGTCCACTCACCCACGAGAGACGGGCAGAGAGGGTGCTGTGTGGATCTGGCTATGTCCACTGACCCACGGCAGACGGGCAGGCAGGGCGCAGTGCGGATCAGGCTGTGTCCACTCACTCACGGTAGACGGGCAGGCAGGGCGCAGTACGGATCTGGTTAAGTCCACTCACCCACGGGAGACGGGCAGGCAAGGCGCAGTGTGCATCTGGCTGTGTCTACTCACCCACGGGAGACCGACAGAGAGGGTGATGTGTGGATCTGGCCCTGTCCACTGACCCACGGCAGACGGGCCGGCAGGGCGCAGTGCGGATCTGGCTATGTCCACTCACCCACGGCAGACGTGCAGGCAGGGCGCAGTGAGGATCTGCTGTGTCCACTCACCCACGGGAGATGGGAAGGAAAGGCGCAGTGTGGATCTGGCTTGGCCACTCACCCACGGGAGACGGGCAGGCAAGGCGCAGTGTGGATCTGGCTGTGTCCACTCACCCACGGGAGATGGACAGAGATGGTGCTGTGTGGATCTGGCCCTGTCCACTGACCCACGACACACGGGCAGGCAGGGCGCAGTGGGGATCTGGCTATGTCCACTGACCCATGGCAGACCGGCAGGCAGGGCACAGTGCGGATCTGGCTTGGCCACTCACCCACGGGAGACGGGCAGGCAAGGCGCAGTGTGGATCTGGCTGTGTGGACTCACCCACGGGAGACGGGCAGAGAGGGTGCTGTGTGGATCTTGCAATGTCTCCTGACCCACGGCATACGGGCAGGCAGGTCGCACTGCGGATGTGGCTGTGTCTACTCACCCACGGGATACGGGCAGGCAGGGCGCAGTGCGGATCTGGCTGTGTCCACTCACCCACGGGAGACGGGCAGGCAAGGCTCAGTGTGGATCTGGCTGTGTCCATCACCCACGGGAGACGGGCAGAGAGGGTGCTGTGTGGATCTGGCTATGTCCACTGACACACGGCATTCGGGCAGGCAGGGTGCAGGGCGGATCTGGCTGTGTCCACTCACACAAGGGAGACGGGCAGGCAGGGCACAGTGTGGATCTGGCTGTGTCCACTCACCTACGGGAGACGGGCACAGAGGGTGCTGTGTGGACCTGGCTATGTCCACTGACCCACGGCAGACGGGCAGGCAGGGCGCAGTGCGGATCTGGCTGTGTCCACTCACCCTCGGGAGACGGGCAGGCAAGGTGCAGTGTGGATCTGGCTGTGTCCACTCACCCACGGGAGACGGGCAGAGAGGGTGCTGTGTGGAGCTGGCTATGTCCACTGACCCACGGCAGACGGGCAGGCAGGGCGCAGTGCGGATCTGGCTGTGTACACTTACTCACGGCAGACGGTCAGGAAGTGCGCAGTGCGGATCTGGCTTGTCCACTCATCCACGGTAGACGGGCAGGCAAGGCGCAGTGCGGATCTGGCTGTGTCCACTCACCCATGGGAGACGGGCAGGCAGGGCGCAGTGCGGATCTGGCTGTGTCCACTCACCCACGGCAGACGGTCAGGCAGGACGCAGTGCGGATCTGGCTGTGTCCACTCACCCACGGGAGACGGGTAGGCAAGGCGCAGTGTGGATCTGGCTGTGTCCACTCACCCACGGGATATGGGCAGAGACGGTGCTGGGTGGATCTGGCTATGTCCACTGACCCACGGCAGACGGGCAGGCAGGGCGCAGTGAGGATCTGGCTGTGTCCACTCACCCATGGGAGACGGGTAGGCAAGTCGCAGTTTGGATCTGGCTGTGTCCATTCACCCACGGAAGACGGGCAGAGAGGGTGCTGTGTGGATCTGGCTATGTACACTGACCCACGGCAGACGGGCAGGCAGGGCGCAGTGTGGATCTGGCTGTGTCCACTCACCCACGGCAAACGGTCAGGCAGGGTGCAGTGCGGATCTTTCTGTGTCCACTCACCCATGGGAGACGGGTAGGCAAGACGCAGTGTGGATCTGGCTGTGTCCACTCACCCACGGGATACGGGCAGAGGCGGTGCTGTGTGGATCTGGCTATGTCCACTGACACACGGCAGACGGGCAGGCAGGGCGCAGTGCGGATCTGGCTGTGTCCACTCACCCACGGCAGACCGTCAAGAATGGCGCAGTGCGGATCTGGCTGTGTCCACTCACCCACGGGAGACGAACAGAGAGGGTGCTGTATGGATCTGGCTATGTGCACTGACCCACGGCAGACAGACAGACAGGGAGCAGTGAGGATCTGGCTGGGTCCACTCACCCACGGCAGACGGTCAGGCAGGGTGCAGTGCGGATCTGGCTGTGTCCACTCACCCAGGGGGATGGGTAGGCAAGGCGCAGTGTGGATCTGGCTGTGTCCACTCACTCACGGGAGACGGGCAGAGAGGGTGCTGTGTGGATCTGGCTATGTCCACTGACCCACGGCAGACGGGCAGGCAGGGCGCAGTGCGGATCTGGCTGTGTCCACTCACCCACGGCAGACGGTCAGGCAGGGCGCAGTGCGGATCTGGCTGTGTCCACTCACCCACGGGAGACGGGTAGGCAAGGCGCAGTTTAAATCTGGCTGTGTCCATTCACCCACGGGAGACGGGCAGAGAGGGTGCTGTGTGGTCTGGCTATGTCCACTGACCCACAGCAGACGGGCAGGCAGGGCGCAGTGCGGATCTGGCTGTGTACACTCACGCACGGCAGACGGGCTGGCAGAGCGCAGTGCGGATCTGGCTGTGTCCAATCACCCACGGGAGACGGGCAGGCAAGGCGCAGTGTGGATCTGGCTGTGTCCACTCACCCACAGGAGACGGGCAGAGAGGGTGCTGTGCGGATCTGGCTATGTACACTGACCCACGGCAGACGTGCAGGCTGGGCGCAGTGCGGATCTGGCTGTGTACACTCACCCACGGAACACGGTCATGAAGGGCGCAGTGCGGATCTGGCTTGTCCACTCATCCAAGGGAGACGGGCAGGCAAGGCGCAGTGCGGATCTGGCTGTGTCCCCTCACCCACGGGAGACGGGCAGGCAGGGCGCAGTGCGGATCTGGCTGTGTCCACTCACCCACGGCAGACGGTCAGGCAGGGCGCAGTGCGGATCTGGCTGTGTCCACTCACCCACGGGAGACGGGTAGGCAAGGCGCAGTGTGGATCTGGCTGTGTCCACTCACCCACGGGATACGGGCAGAGACGGTGCTGTGTGGATCTGGCTATGTCCACTGACCCACGGCAGACGGGGAGGCAGGGCGCAGTGCGGATCTGGCTGTGTCCACTCACCCACGGGAGCTGGGCAGGCAGGGCGCAGTGCGGATCTGGCTGTGTCCACTCACCCACAGGAGACGGGCAGGCAAGGCGCAGTGTGGATTTGGCTGTGTCCACTCACTCACGGCTGACGGTCAGGCAGGGCGCAGTGCGGATCTGACTGTGTCAACTCACCGATGGGAGATGGGTAAGCAAGGCGCAGTGTGGATCTGGCTGTGTCCACTCACCCACGGCAGACGGGCAGGCAGGGTGCAGTGCAGATCGGGCTGTGTCCACTCACCCACGGGAGACGGGCAGGCATGGCCAGTGTGGATCTGGCTGTGTCCACTCACCCACGGGAGACAGTCAGAGAGGGTGCTTTGTGGATCTGGCTATGTCCAATGACCCACGGCATACGGGCAGGCAGGGCGCAGTGCGGATCTGGCTGCGTCCACTCTCCCACGGCAGATGGGCAGGCAGGGCGCACTGCGGATGTGGCTGTGTCCACTCACCAACGGGATACGGGCAGGCAGGGCGCAGTGCGGATATGGCTGTGTCCACTCACCTACGGGAGACGGGCACAGAGGGTGCTGTGTGGAGCTGGCTATGTAGACTGACCCACGGCTGACGGGCAGGCAGGGCGCAGTTCGGAACTGGCTGTGTACACTCACCCACGGCAGACGGTCAGGAAGGGCGCAGTGCGGATCTGGCTTGTCCACTCATCCACGGGAGACGGGCAGGCAAGGCGCAGTGTGGATCTGGCTATGCGCACTCACCCACAAGAGACGGGCAGGTAAGGCGCATTGTGGATCTGGCTGTGTCCCCTAACCCACGAGAGACGGGCAGAGAGAGTGCAGTGTGGATCTGGCTATGTCCACTGACCCACGGTAGACGGGCAAGCAGGGCGCAGTGCGGATCTGGCTGTGTCCACTCACCCACGGGAGACTGACAGGCAGGGCGCAGTGTGGATCTGGCTGTGTCCATTCACCTACGGGAGATAGGCAGAGAGGGTGCTGTGTGGATCTGGCTTTGTCCACTGACCCAGGGCAGACGGGCAGGCAGGGCGCAGTGTGGATCTGGCTGTGTCCACTGACCCACGGCAGACGTGCAGGCAGGGCGCAGTGCGGATCTGGCTGTGTCCACTCACCCTCGGCAGACGGGCAGGCAGGGCGCAGTGCGGATCTGGCTGTGTCCACTCACCCACGGCAAACGGTCAGGCAGGGTGCAGTGCGGATCTGGCTGTGTCCACTCACCAACGGGAGACGGGTAGGCAAGTCGCAGTTTGGATCTGGCTGTGTCCACTCACCCACGGCAGTCGGGCAGGCAGGGCGCAGTGCGCATTTGGCTGTGTCCACTCACCCATGTCAGACGGGCAGGAAGGGCGCAGTGCGGATCTGGCTGTGTCAACTCACCCACGGGAGACAGGCAGGCAAGGCACAGTGTGGATCTGGCTGTGTCCACTCTCCCACGGGAGACGGGCAGGCAAGGCACAGTGTGGATCTGGCTATGTCCACTGACCCACGGCAGACGGGTAGGCAAGGGGCAGTGCGGATCTGTCTGTGTCCCCGCACACACGGCAGATGGTCAGGCAGGGCGCATTTCGGATCTGGCTGTCACCACTCACCCACGGGAGACGGGTAGGCAAGGCGCAGTGTGGATCTGGCTGTGCCCACTCACCCACGGGAGACGGGCAGAGAGGGTGCTGTGTGGATCTGGCTATGTCCACTCACCCACGGCAGACGGGCAGGCAGGGCGCAGTGCGGATCTGGCTGTGTCCCCTGACTTATGGCAGACGGTCAGGCAAGGCGCAGTGCGGATCTGGTTGTGTCCACTCACCCACGGGAGACGGGCAGAGAGGGTGCTCTGTGGATCTGGCTATGTCCACTGACCCACGGCAGACGGGCAGGCAGGGCGCAGTGCGGATCTTCCTGTGTCCACTCACCAATGGCAGACGGGCAGATAGGGCGCAGTGTGGATCTGGCTGTGTCCACTCACCCACGGGAGACGGGCAGGAAAGGCGCAGTGTGGATCTGACTGTGTCCACTCATCCACGGGAGATGGGCAGAAAGGGCGCTGTGTGGAACTGGCTCTGTCCACTGACCCACGGCAGACGGGAAGGCAGGGCGCAGTGCGGATCTGGCTGTGTCCACTAACCCACGGGAGACGGGCAGGCAAGGCGCAGTGTGGATCTGGCTGTGTCTACTCACCCTTGGGAGACGGGCAGAGAGGTGCTGTGTGGATCTGGCTATGTCCACTGACCCAAGGCAGACGGGCAGGCAGGGCGCAGTGCGTATCTTGGTGTGTCCACTCACCCACGGCAGACGGGCAGGCAGGGAGCAGTGCGAATCTGCCTGTGTCCACTCACAAACGGGATACGGGCAGGCAAGGCGCAGTGTGGATCTGGCTGTGTCCACTCACCCACGGGAGACGGGTAGGCAAGTCGCAGTTTGGATCTGGCTGTGTCCATTCACACACGGAAGACGGGCAGAGAGGGTGCTGTGTGGATCTGGCTATGTACACTGACCCACGGCAGACGGGCAGGCAGGGCGCAGTGTGGATCTGGCTGTGTCCACTCACCCACGGCAAACGGTCAGACAGGGTGCAGTGCGGATCTTTCTGTGTCCACTCACCCATGGGAGACGGGTAGGCAAGACGCAGTGTGGATCTGGCTGTGTCCACTCACCCACGGGATACGGGCAGAGGGGGTGCTGTGTGGATCTGGCTATGTCCACTGACACACGGCAGACGGGCAGGCAGGGCGCAGTGCGGATCTGGCTGTGTCCACTCACCCACGGCAGACCGTCAAGAATGGCGCAGTGCGGATCTGGCTGTGTCCACTCACCCACGGGAGACGAACAGAGAGGGTGCTGTATGGATCTGGCTATGTGCACTGACCCACGGCAGACAGACAGACAGGGAGCAGTGAGGATCTGGCTGGGTCCACTCACCCACGGCAGACGGTCAGGCAGGGTGCAGTGCGGATCTGGCTGTGTCCACTCACCCAGGGGGATGGGTAGGCAAGGCGCAGTGTGGATCTGGCTGTGTCCACTCACTCACGGGAGACGGGCAGAGAGGGTGCTGTGTGGATCTGGTTGTGTCCACTCACCCACGGCAGACGGGCAGGCAGGGCGCAGTGCGGATCTGGCTGTGTCCACTCACCCACGGGAGACGGGTAGGCAAAGCGCAGTGTGGATCTGGCTGTGTCCACACCCCAACAGAAGACGGGCAGAGAGGGTGCCCTGTGGATCTGGCTGTGTCCACTCACCCACGGCAGACGGGCATGCAGGGCGCAGTGCGGATCTGGCTGTGTCCAATCACCCACGGCAGATGGGCAGGCAGGGCGCAGTGCGGATCTGGCTGTGTCCACTCACCCACGGGAGACGTGTAGGCAAGGCGCAGTTTAAATCTGGCTGTGTCCATTCACCCACGGGAGACGGGCAGAGAGGGTGCTGTGCGGATCTCGCTATGTCCACTGACCCACAGCAGACGGTCAGGCAGGGCGCAGTGCGGATCTGGCTGTGTACACTCACGCACGGCAGACGGGCTGGCAGAGCGCAGTGCGGATCTGGCTGTGTCCAATCACCCACGGGAGACGGGCAGGCAAGGCGCAGTGTGGATCTGGCTGTGTCCACTCACCCACAGGAGACGGGCAGAGAGGGTGCTGTGCGGATCTGGCTATGTACACTGACCCACGGCAGACGTGCAGGCTGGGCGCAGTGCGGATTGGCTGTGTACACTCTCCCACGGCACACGGTCAGGAAGGGCGCAGTGCGGATCTGGCTTGTCCACTCATCCAAGGGAGACGGGCAGGCAAGGCGCAGTGCGGATCTGGCTGTGTCCACTCACCCACGGGAGACGGGCAGGCAGGGCGCAGTGCGGATCTGGCTGTGTCCACTCACCCACGGCAGACGGTCAGGCAGGGCGCAGTGCGGATCTGGCTGTGTCCACTCACCCACGGGAGACGGGTAGGCAAGGCGCAGTGTGGATCTGGCTGTGTCCACTCACCCACAGGATACGGGCAGAGACGGTGCTGTGTGGATCTGGCTATGTCCACTGACCCACGGCAGACGGGGAGGCAGGGCGCAGTGCGGATCTGGCTGTGTCCACTCACCCACGGCAAACGGTCAGGCAGGGCGCAGTGCGGTTCAGGCTGTGTCCACTCACCCACAGGAGACGGGTAGGCAATTCGCAGTTTGGATCTGGCTGTGTCTATTCACCCACGGGAGACGGGCAGAGAGGGTGCTGTGTGGATCTGGCTATGTCCACTGACCCACGGCAGACGGGCAGGCAGGGCGCAGTGCGGATCTGGCTGTGTCCACTCACCCACGGCTGACCGGCCAGCAGGGCGCAGTGTGGATCTGGCTATGCGCACTCACCCACAAGAGACGGGCAGGTAAGGCGCATTGTGGATCTGGCTGTGTCCCCTAACCCACGAGAGACGGGCAGAGAGAGTGCAGTGTGGATCTGGCTATGTCCACTGACCCACGGCAGACGGGCAAGCAGGGCGCAGTGCGGATCTGGCTGTGTCCACTCACCCACGGGAGACTGACAGGCAGGGCGCAGTGTGGATCTGGCTGTGTCCATTCACCTACGGGAGACAGGCAGAGAGGGTGCTGTGTGGATCTGGCTTTGTCCACTGACCCAGGGCAGACGGGCAGGCAGGGCGCAGTGTGGATCTGGCTGTGTCCACTGACCCACGGCAGACGTGCAGGCAGGGCGCAGTGCGGATCTGGCTGTGTCCACTCACCCTCGGCAGACGGGCAGGCAGGGCGCAGTGCGGATCTGGCTGTGTCCACTCACCCACGGCAAACGGTCAGGCAGGGTGCAGTGCGGATCTGGCTGTGTCCACTCACCAACGGGAGACGGGTAGGCAAGTCGCAGTTTGGATCTGGCTGTGTCCACTCACCCACTGGAGACGGGCAGGCAAGGCGCAGTGTGGATCTGGCTATATACACTCACCCACGGGAGACGGGCAGAGAGGGTGCAGTGGGGATATGGCTATGTCCACTGACCCACGGGAGACGGGCAGACAGGGCGCAGTGCGGATCTGGCTGTGTCCACTCACCCACGGCCGACGGGCAGGCAGGGCTCAGTGCGGATCTGGCTGTGTCCACTCACCCACGGGAGACGGGCAGGCAAGGCGCAGTGTGGATCTGGCTGTGTCGACTCACCAACAGCAGACGGTCAGGAAGGGCACAGTGTGGATCTGGCTGTGTCCACTCACCCACGGGAGAAGGGCAGTCAAGGCGCAGTGTGGTTCTGGATGTGTCCACTGCCCCACGGGAGACGGGCAAAGAGGGTGCTGTGTGGATCTGGCAATGTCCACTGACCCACGGCAGATGGGCAGAGAGGTTGCTGCGTGGATCTGGCTATGTCCACTGATAGACGGCAGACAAGCAGGTAGGGCTCAGTGCGGATCTGGCTGTGTCCACTCACCCATAGGAGACAGGCAGGCAGGGCGCAGTGCGTATCTGGCTGTGTCCACTCACCCACGGGAGACGGGCAGAGAGGGTGCTGTGTGCATCTGGCTATGTCCACTGACCCACGGCAGACGTGCAGGCAGGGCGCAGTGCCGATCTGGCTGTGACCAATCACCCTCGGCCGACGGGCAGGCAGGGCGCAGTGCGGATCTGGCTGTGTCCACTCGCCCACGGCAGACGGGCAGGCAAGGCGCAGTGTGGATATGGCTGTGTCCACTCACCCTCGGGAGACGGACAGAGAGGTTGCTGTATGGATCTGGCTATGTCCACTGACCCACGGCAGACAGGCAGACAGGGAGCTGTGCGGATCTGGCTGGGTCCACTCACCCACGGCAGACTGTCAGGCAGGGCGCAGTGTGGATCTAGCTGTGTCCACTCACCTACGGGGGACAGGCAGGCAAGGCGCAGTGCCGATCTGGCTGTGTCCACTCACCCACGGCAGACGGGCAGGCAAGGCGCAGTGTGGATCTGGCTGTGTCCACTCACGCACGGGAGACGGGCAGAGAGTGTGCTGTGTGGATCTGGCTATGTCCACTTACCCATGGAAGAGGGGCAGGCAGGACGTAGTGGGGATATGGCTGTGTCCACTCACCCACGGCAGACGGTCAGGCAGGGTGCAGTGCGGATCTGGCTGTGTCCACTCACCCACGGGGGATGGGTAGGCAAGGCCCAGTGTGGATCTGCCTGTGTCCACTCACCCACGGGAGACGGGCAGAGAGGGTGCTGTGTGGATCTGGCTATGTCCACTGACCGACGGCAGACGGGCAGGCAGGACGCAGTGGGGATTTGGCTGTGTCCACTCACCCACGGCAGACGGTCAGACAGGGCGCAGTGCGGATCTGGCTGTGTCCACTCACCCACGGGAGACGGGTAGGCAAGGCGCAGTTTAAATCTGGCTGTGTCCATTCACCCACGGGAGACGGGTAGGCAAGGCGCAGTGTGGATCTGGCTATGTCCACTCACCCACGGGAGATGGGCAGGCAGGGCGCAGTGCGGATCTGGCTGTGTCCCTTCACTCACGGGAGACGGGCATGCAAGGCGCAGTGTGGATCAGGTTGTGTCCACTCACCCATGGGAGACGGGCATGCAAGACACAGTGTGGATCTGGCTATGTCCACTGACCCACGGCAGACGGACAGGCAGGGCGCAGTGCGGATCTGGCTGTGTCCACTCACCCACGGGAGCTGGGCAGGCAGGGCGCAGTGCGGATCTGGCTGTGTCCACTCACCCACGGGAGACGGGCAGGCAAGGCGCAGTGTGGATTTGGCTGTGTCCACTCACTCACGGCTGACGGTCAGGCAGGGCGCAGTGCGGATCTGACTGTGTCAACTCACCGATGGGAGATGGGTAAGCAAGGCGCAGTGTGGATCTGGCTGTGTCCACTCACCCACGGCAGACGGGCAGGCAGGGTGCAGTGCAGATCTGGCTGTGTCCACTCACCCACGGGAGACGGGCAGGCATGGCCAGTGTGGATCTGGCTGTGTCCACTCACCCACGGGAGACAGTCAGAGAGGGTGCTTTGTGGATCTGGCTATGTCCAATGACCCACGGCATACGGGCAGGCAGGGCGCAGTGCGGATCTGGCTGCGTCCACTGTCCCACGGCAGATGGGCAGGCAGGGCGCACTGCGGATGTGGCTGTGTCCACTCACCAACGGGATACGGGCAGGCAGGGCGCAGTGCGGATCTGGCTGTGTCCACTCACCTACGGGAGACGGGCACAGAGGGTGCTGTGTGGAGCTGGCTATGTAGACTGACCCACGGCTGACGGGCAGGCAGGGCGCAGTGCGGAACTGGCTGTGTACACTCACCCACGGCAGACGGTCAGGAAGGGCGCAGTGCGGATCTGGCTTGTCCACTCATCCACGGGAGATGGGCAGGCAAGGCGCAGTGTGGATCTGGCTGTGTCCACTCACCCACAGGATACGGGCAGAGACGGTGCTGTGTGGATCTGGCTATGTCCACTGACCCACGGCAGACGGGCAGGCAGGGCGCAGTGCGGATCTGGCTGTGTCCACTCACCCACGGGAGACGGGCAGACGGGGCGCAGTGCGGATCTGGCTGTGTCCACTCACCCACGGCAGTCGGGCAGGCAGGGCGCAGTGCGGATCTGGCTGTGTTCACTCACCCACGGGAGACGGGTAGGCAAGGCGCAGTTGGATCTGGCTGTGTCCACTCACCCACGGGACACGGGCAGAGACGGTGCTGTGTGGATCTGGCTATGTCCACTGACACACGGCAGACGGGCAGGCAGGGCACAGTGCGGATCTGGCTGTGTCCACTAACCCACGGCAAAGGGTCATGCAGGGCGCAGTGCGGATCAGGCTGTGTCCACTCACCCACGGAAGACGGGCTGAGAGGGTGATGTGTGGATCTGGCTATGTCCACTGACCCACGGGAGACGGGCAGGCAGGCCGCAGTGCGGATCTGGCTGTGTCCATTCACCCACGGCAGACCGGCCAGCAGGGCGCAGTGCGGATCTGGCTGTGTCCACTCACCCACAAGAGACGGGCAGGCAAGGCACAGTGTGGATCTGGCTGTGTCCACTAACCCACGAGACAAGGGCAGAGAGAGTGCTGTGTGACTCTGGCTATGTCCACTGACCCACGGCAGACGGGCAGGCAGGGCGCAGTGCGGATCTGGCTGTGTCCACTCACACACGGGAGACGGACAGGCAGGGCGCAGTGTGGATCTGGCTGTGTCCACTCACCTACGGGAGACGGGCAGAGAGGGTGCTGTGTGGATCTGGCTTTGTCCACTGACCCAGGGCAGACGGGCAGCAGGGCGCAGTGCGGATCTGGCTGTGTCCACTCACCCACGGGAGACGGGCAGGCAGGGCGCAGGACGGATCTGGCTGTGTCCACTCACCCATGGAGGACAGGCAGGCAAGGCGCAGTGTGGATCTGACTGTGTCCACTCACCCACGGGAGTCGGTCAGAGAGGGTGCTGTGTGGATCTGGCTGTGTCCACTGACCCACGGCAGACTTGCAGGCAAGGCGCAGTTTGGATCTGGCTGTGTCCACTGACCCACGGGTGACGGGCAGGCAAGGCGCAATGCGGATCTGGCTGTGTCCACTCACCCATGGGAGACGGGCATGCAGGGTGCAGTGCGGATCTGGCTGTGTCCACTCACCCACGGGAGACGGGTAGGCAATTCGCAGTTTGGATCTGGCTGTGTCCATTCACCCACGGGAGACGGGCACAGAGGGTGCTGTGTGGATCTGGCTATGTCCACTGGCCCACGGCAGATGGGCAGGGAGGACGCAGTGTGGATCTGGCTGTGTTCACTCACCCACGGCAGACCGGCCGGCAGGGTGCAGTGCGGATCTGGCAGTGTCCACTCACCCACGGGAGACGGGCAGGGAGACGGACAGAGAGGTTGCAGTATGGATCTGGCTATGTCCACTGACCCACGGCAGACAGGCAGACAGGGAGCTGTGCGGATCTGGCTGCGTCCACTCTCCCACGGCAGATGGGCAGGCAGGGCGCACTGCGGATGTGGCTGTGTCCACTCACCAACGGGATACGGGCAGGCAGGGCGCAGTGCGGATCTGGCTGTGTCCACTCACCTACGGGAGACGGGCACAGAGGGTGCTGTGTGGAGCTGGCTATGTAGACTGACCCACGGCTGACGGGCAGGCAGGGCGCAGTGCGGAACTGGCTGTGTACACTCACCCACGGCAGACGGTCAGGAAGGGCGCAGTGCGGATCTGGCTTGTCCACTCATCCACGGGAGACGGGCAGGCAAGGCGCAGTGTGGATATGGCTGTGTCCACTCACCCACAGGAGACGGGCAGAGACGGTGCTGTGTGGATCAGGCTATGTCCACTGACCCACGGCAGACGGGCAGGCAGGGCGCAGTGCGGATCTGGCTGTGTCCACTCACCCACGGGAGATGGGCAGGCAGGGCGCAGTGCGGATCTGGCTGTGTTCACTCACCCACGGCAGTCGGGCAGGCAGGGCGCAGTGCGGATCAGGCTGTGTCCACTCACCCACGGAAGACGGGTGGCAAGTTGCAGTTTGGATCTCGCTGTGTCCATTCACCCACGGGAGACGGGCTGAGAGGGTGATGTGTGGATCTGGCTATGTCTACTGACCCACGGGAGACGGGCAGGCAGGCCGCAGTGCGGATCTGGCTGTGTCCATTCACCCACAGCACACCGGCCAGCAGGGCGCAGTGCGGATCTGGCTGTGTCCACTCAATCACAAGAGACAGGCAGGCAAGGCACAGTGTGGATCTGGCTGTGTCCACTAACCCACGAGAGAAGGGCAGAGAGAGTGCTGTGTGGATCTGGCTATGTCCACTGACCCACGGCAGACGGGCAGGCAGGGCGCATTGCGGATCTGGCTGTGTCCACTCACACACGGGAGACGGACAGGCAGGGCGCAGTGTGGATCTGGCTGTGTCCACTCACCTACGGGAGACGGGCAGAGAGGGTGCTGTGTGGATCTGGCTATGTCCATTGACCCACGGCAGACGGGCAGGCAGGGCGCAGTGCGGATCTGGCTGTGTCCACTCACCCACGGCAGACGGGCAGGCAGGGCGCAGTGCGGATATGGCTGTGTCCACTCACCCACGGGAGAAGGGCAGTCAAGGCGCAGTGTGGTTCTGGATGTGTCCACTGCCCCACGGGAGACGGGCAAAGAGGGTGCTGTGTGGATCTGGCAATGTCCACTGACCCACGGCAGATGGGCAGAGAGGGTGCTGCGTGGATCTGGCTATGTCCACTGATAGACGGCAGACAAGCAGGTAGGGCTCAGTGCGGATCTGGATGCGTCCACTCACCCATAGGAGACGGGCAGGCAGGGCGCAGTGCGTATCTGGCTGTGTCCACTCACCCACGGGAGACGGGCAGAGAGGGTGCTGTGTGCATCTGGCTATGTCCACTGACCAACGGCAGACGTGCAGGCAGGGCGCAGTGCCGATCTGGCTGTGTCCAATCACCCTCGGCCGACGGGCAGGCAAGGCGCAGTGTGGATATGGCTGTGTCCACTCACCCTCGGGAGACGGACAGAGAGGTTGCAGTATGGATCTGGCTATGTCCACTGACCCACGGCAGACAGGCAGACAGGGAGCTGTGCGGATCTGGCTGCGTCCACTCTCCCACGGCAGATGGGCAGGCAGGGCGCACTGCGGATGTGGCTGTGTCCACTCACCAACGGGATACGGGCAGGCAGGGCGCAGTGCGGATCTGGCTGTGTCCACTCACCTACGGGAGACGGGCACAGAGGGTGCTGTGTGGAGCTGGCTATGTAGACTGACCCACGGCTGACGGGCAGGCAGGGCGCAGTGCGGAACTGGCTGTGTACACTCACCCACGGCAGACGGTCAGGAAGGGCGCAGTGCGGATCTGGCTTGTCCACTCATCCACGGGAGACGGGCAGGCAAGGCGCAGTGTGGATATGGCTGTGTCCACTCACCCACAGGAGACGGGCAGAGACGGTGCTGTGTGGATCAGGCTATGTCCACTGACCCACGGCAGACGGGCAGGCAGGGCGCAGTGCGGATCTGGCTGTGTCCACTCACCCACGGGAGATGGGCAGGCAGGGCGCAGTGCGGATCTGGCTGTGTTCACTCACCCACGGCAGTCGGGCAGGCAGGGCGCAGTGCGGATCAGGCTGTGTCCACTCACCCACGGAAGACGGGTGGCAAGTTGCAGTTTGGATCTGGCTGTGTCCATTCACCCACGGGAGACGGGCTGAGAGGGTGATGTGTGGATCTGGCTATGTCTACTGACCCACGGGAGACGGGCAGGCAGGCCGCAGTGCGGATCTGGCTGTGTCCATTCACCCACAGCACACCGGCCAGCAGGGCGCAGTGCGGATCTGGCTGTGTCCACTCAATCACAAGAGACAGGCAGGCAAGGCACAGTGTGGATCTGGCTGTGTCCACTAACCCACGAGAGAAGGGCAGAGAGAGTGCTGTGTGGATCTGGCTATGTCCACTGACCCACGGCAGACGGGCAGGCAGGGCGCATTGCGGATCTGGCTGTGTCCACTCACACACGGGAGACGGACAGGCAGGGCGCAGTGTGGATCTGGCTGTGTCCACTCACCTACGGGAGACGGGCAGAGAGGGTGCTGTGTTGATCTGGCTGTGTCCACTCACCCACGGGAGACGGGCAGGCAAGGCGCAATGCGGATCTGGCTGTGTCCACTCACCCACGGGAGACTGGCAGGCAGGGCGCAGTGCGGATCTGGCTGTGTCCACTCACCCACGGGAGACGGGCAGGCAGGGCGCAGTGCGGATCTGGCTGTGTCCACTCACCCACGGCAGACGGGCAGGCAAGGCGCATTGTGGATCTGGCTGTGTCCACTCATTCACGGGAGAAGGGCAGAGAGGGTGCTGTGTGGATCTGGCTATGTCCGCTGAACCACGGCAGACGGGCAGGCAGGGCGCAGTGGGGATCTGGCTGTGTCCACTCACCCACGGCAAACGGTCAGGCAGGGTGCAGTGCGGATCTGGATGTGTCCACTCACCCACGGGAGACGGGTAGGCAATTCGCAGTTTGGATCTGGCTGTGTCCATTCACCCACGGGAGACGGGCACAGAGGGTGCTGTGTGGATCTGGCTATGTCCACTGGCCCACGGCAGACGGGCAGCGAGGACGCAGTGTGGATCTGGCTGTGTTCACTCACCCACGGCAGACCGGCCGGCAGGGCGCAGTGCGGATCTGGCAGTGTCCACTCACCCACGGGAGACGGGCAGGCAGGGCGCAGTGCGGAGCTGGCTGTGTCCACTCACCCACGGGAAATGGGAAGGCAAGGCGCAGTGTGGATCGGGCTGTGTTCACTCACCCACGGGACACGGGCAGAGAGTGTGCTGTGTGGATCTGGCTATGTCCACTGACCCACAGCAGACGGGCAGGCAGGGCGCAGTGCGCATCTGGCTGTGTCCACTCACCCATGGCAGACGGGCAGGAAGGGCGCAGTGCGGATCTGGCTGTGTCAACTCACCCACGGGAGACAGGCAGGCAAGGCACAGTGTGGATGTGGCTGTGTCCACTCACCCACGGGAGACGGGCAGAGAGGGTGCCGTGTGGATCTGGCTATGTCCACTCACCCATGGCAGACGGGCAGGAAGGGCGCAGTGCGGTTCTGGCTGTGTCCCCTCACTCATGGCAGACGGTCAGGCAGGGCGCAGTACGGATCTGGCTGTGTCCACTCACCCACGGGGGACGGGTAGGCAAGGCGCAGTGTGGATCTGGCTGTGTCAACTCACGCGCGGGAGACGGGCAGAGAGGGTGCTCTGTGGATCTGGCTATGTCCACTGACCCACGGCAGACGGGCAGGCAGGGCGCAGTGCGGATCTGTCTGTGTCCCCGCACACACGGCAGATGATCAGGCAGGGCGCATTTCGGATCTGGCTGTCACCACTCACCCACAGGAGACGGGTAGGCAAGGCGCAGTGTGGATCTGTTTGTGCCCACTCACCCACGGGAGACGGGCAGAGAGGGTGCTGTGTGGATCTGGCTATGTCCACTCACCCACGGCAGACGGGCAGGCAGGGCGCAGTGCGGATCTGGCTGTGTCCACTCACGCACGGCAGACGGGAAGGCAGTGCCCAGTGCGGATCGGTCTGTGTCCACTCACCCACGGGAGACGGGCAGAGAGGGTGCCGTGTGGATCTGGCTATGTCCACTGACCCACGGCAGACGGGCAGGCAGGGCGCAGTGCGGATCTGGCTGTGTCCCCTGACTTATGACAGACGGTCAGGCAGGGCGCAGTGCGGATCTGGCTGTGTCCACTCACCCACGTGAGACGGGCAGAGAGGGTGCTCTGTGGATCTGGCTATGTCCACTGACCCACGGCCGACGGGCAGGCAGGGCGCAGTGCGGATCTTCCTGTGTCCACTCACCAATGGCAGACGGGCAGATAGTGCGCAGTGTGGATCTGGCTGTGTCCACTCACCCACGGGAGACGGGCAGGCAAGGCGCAGTGTGTATCTGACTGTGTCCACTCATCCACGGGCGACGGGCAGAAAGGGCGCTGTGTGGAACTGGCTCTGTCCACTGACCCACGGCAGACGGGAAGGCAGGGCGCAGTGCGGATTTGGCTGTGTCCACTCACCCACGGGAGACGGGCAGGCAAGGCGCAGTGTGGATCTGGCTGTGTCTACTCACCCTCGGGAGATGGGCAGACAGGGTGCTGTGTGGATCTGGCTATGTCCACTGACCCACGGCAGAAGGGCAGGCAGGGCGCAGTGCGGATCTGGCTGTGTCCACTCACCTACGGGAGACGGGCAGCCCGGGGGCAGTGCGGATCTGGCTGTGTCCACTTACCCACGGTAGACGGGCAGGCAATGCGCAGTGTGGATCTTGCTGTGTCCACTCACCCACGGGAGACGGGCAGAGAGGTGCTGTGTGGATCTGGCTATGTCCACTGACCCACGGCAGACGGGCAGGCAGGGCGCAGTGTGGATCTGGCTGTGTCCACTCACCCACGGGAGACGGGCAGAGAGGTTGCCGTGTGGATCTGGCTATGTCCACTGACCCACGGCAGACGGGAAGGCAGAGCGCAGTGCGGATCTGGCTGTGTCCCCTCACTCATGGCAGTCGGTCAGGCACGGCGCAGTGCGGATCTGGCTGTGTCCACTCACCCACGGAGGACGGGTAGGTAAGTCGCAGTGTGGATCTGGCTGTGTCCACTCACCCACGGGAGATGGGCAGAGAGAGTGCTGTGTGGATACTGCTATGTCCACTGACCCACGGCAGACTGGCAGGCAGGGCGCAGTGCGGATCTGGCTGTGTCCACTCACCCACGGGAGACCGGCATACAGGGCGCAGTGCGGATCTGGCTGTGTCCACTCACCCACGGGAGATGGGCAGGCAGGGCACAGTGCGGATCTGGCTGTGTCCACTCACCCACGGGTGACGGGCAGGCAAGGCGCAGTGTGGATCTGCCTGTGTCCACTCACCCAAGGGACACGGGGAGAGAGGTTGCTGTGTGGATCTGGCTATGTCCACTGATCCACGGCAGACGGGCAGGGAGGGCGCAGTGCAGATCTCGCTGTGTTCACTCACCCACGGCAGACGGGCAGGCTGACGCAATGCGGATCTGACTGTGTCCACTCACCCACGGCAGACGGTCAGGAAGGGCGCAGTGCGGTTCTGGCTGTGTCCACTCACCCACGGGAGACGGGCAGGCAGGGCGCAGTGCGGATCTGGCTGTGTCTACTCACCCACGGCAGACGATTAGGCAGGGCGCAGTGCTGATCTGGTTGTGTCCACTCACCCACGGGAGACGGGCAGGCAAGGCGTAGTGTGGATCTGGCTGTGTCCACTCACCCACGGAAGACGGGCAGAGAGGGTGCTGTGTGGATCTGGCTATGTACACTGACCCACGGTAGACGGGCAGGCAGGGCGCAGTGCGGATCTGGGTGTGTCCACTCACCCACGGGAGACGGGCAAAGAGGGTGCTGTGTGGATCTCCCTATGTACACCGACCGACGGCAGACTGGCAGGCAGGGCATAGTGCTGATCTGGCTGTGTCCACTCACCCACGGCAGATGGGCAGGCAGGGTGCAATGCGGATCTGGCTGTGTCCACTCAACCACGGCAGACGGTCAGGCAGGGCGCAGTGCGGATCTGGCTGTGTCCACTTACCCACGGGAGACAGGTAGGCAAGGCGCAGTGTGTATCTGGCTGTGTCCACTCACCCACGAGAGACGGGCAGAAAGGGCGCTGTGTGGATCTGGCTATGTCCAGTGACCCACGGCAGACTGGAAGGCAGGGCACAGTGCGGATCTGGCTGTGTCCACTCACCCAAGGCAGACGGGCAGGCAGGGCACAATGCGAATCTGGCTGTGTCCACTCACCCACGGGAGACGGGCAGGCAGGGCGCCGTGCGGATCTGGCTTTGTCCACTCACCCATGGGAGATGGGCAGGCAAGGCGCAGTGTGGATCTGGCTATGTCCACTCACCCACGGGAGACGGGCAGAGAGGTTGCTGTGTGGATCTGTCTATGTCCACAGACCCACGGCAGACGGGCAGGGAGGGCGCAGTGCGGATCTCGCTTTGTCCACTCACCCATGGCAGACGGGCAGGCAGGGCGCAGTGCGGATCTGGCTGTGTCCACTCACCCACGGCAGACGGGCAGGCAGGGCGCAGTGCGTATCTGGCTGTGTCCACTCACCCACAACAGACGGTAAGGCAAGGCGCAGTGTGGATCTGGCTGTGTCCACTCACCCACGGGAGACGGGCAGAAAGGGTGCTGTATGGATCTGGCTATGTCCACTGACCCACGGCAGACTGGCAGGCAGGGCACAGTTCGTATCTGGCTGTGTCCACTCACCCACGGCAGACGGGCAGGCAGGGCGCAATGCGGATCTGGCTGTGTCCACTCAACCACGGCAGACGGTCAGGAAGGACGCAGTGCGGATCTGGCTGTGTCCACTCACCAACGGGAGACAGGTAGGCAAGGCGCAGTGTGGATCTGGCTGTGTCCACTCACCCATGGGACACGGGCAGACAGGGTGCTGTCCGGATCTGGCTATGTCCACTGATCCACGGCAGACGGGCAGGCAGGGCGCAGTGCGGATGTGCCTGGGTCCAATCACCCACGGCAGACGGGCAGGCAGGGCGCAGTGCGGATCTGGCTGTGTCCACTCACCCACGGCAGACGGTCAGGCAGGGCGCATGCGGATCTGGCGGTGTCCACTCACCCACGGGAGACGGGCAGGCAGGGCGCAGTGCGGATCTGGCTGTGTCCACTCACCCACGGGAGACGGGCAGGCAGGGCGCAGTGCGGATCTGGCTATGTCCACTCTCCCACGGGAGACGGGCAGGCAAGGCGCAGTGTGGATCTGGCTGTGTCCACTCACACAAGGGACACGGGCAGAGAGTGTGCTGTGTGGATCTGGCTATGTCCACTGACCCACGGCAGAGGGGCAGGCAGGGCGCAGTGCGGATCTCGCTGTGTCCAATCACCAACGGCAGACGGTCAGGCAGGGTGCAGTGCGGATCTGGCTGTGTCCACTCACCCACGGGAGACGGGCAGGAAAGGCGCACTGTTGATCTGGCTGTGACCACTCACCCACGGGAGACGGGCAGAGAGGGTGCTGTGTGGATCTAGCTATGTCCACTGACCCAAGGCAGACGGGCAGGAAGGGTACATTGCGGATCTGGCTGTGTCCAATCATCCACGGCAGACGGGCAGGCAGGGCGCAGTGCGGATCTGTCTGTGTCCACTCACCCACGGCAGACGGTAAGGCAAGGCACAGTGTGGATCTGGCTGTGTCCACTCACCCACGGGAGATGGGCAGAGAGGGTCCTGTGTGGATCTGGCTATGTCCACTGACCCACGGCAGACGGGCAGGTAGGGCGCAGTGTGGATCTGGCTGTGTCCACTCACCCACGGCAGACGGTCAGGAAGGGCGCAGTGCGGATCTGGCTGTGTCCACTCACCCACGGGAGACGGGCAGGCAGGGCACAGTGCGGATCTGGCTGCGTCCACTCACCCACGGCAGACGGGCTGGCAGGGCGCAGTGCGGATCTGGCTGTGTCCACTCACCTACGGGAGACGGGCAGGCAAGGCGCAGTGTGGATCTGGCTGTGTCCACTCACCCACGGGAGACGGGCAAAAAGGGTGCTGTGTGGATCTGCCTATGTACACTGACCCACGTCAGACGGGCAGGCAGGTCGCAGTGCGGATCTGGCTGTGTCCACTCACCCATGGCAGATGGGCAGGCAAGGGGCATTGTGGATCTGGCTGTGTCCACTAACCCACGGGAGACGGGCAGAGAGGTTGCTGTGTGGATCTGGCTATGTCCACTCACCCACGGCAGACGGGCAGGCAGGGCGCAGTGCGGATCTGGCTGTGTCCACTCACCCATGGCAGACGGGCAGGCAGGGCGCATTGCGGATCTGGCTGTGTCCACTCACCCACGGCAGACGGTAATGCAAGGCGCAGTGTGGATCTGGCTGTGTGCACTCACCCACGGGAGACGGGCAGAAAGGGCGCTGTGTGGATCTGGCTATGTCCACTGACCGACGGCAGACTGGCAGGCAGGGCATAGTGCTGATCTGGCTGTGTCCACTGACCCACGGCAGACGGGCAGGTAGGGCGCAGTGTGGATCTGGCTGTGTCCACTCACCCACGGGAGAGGGGCAGAGACTGTGCTGTGTGGATCTGGCTATGTCCACTGACCCACGGCAGACGGGCAGGCAGGGCGCAGTGTGGATCTGGCTGTGTCCACTCATCCTAGGGAGACGGGCAGGCAAGGCGCAGTGCGGATCTGGCTGTGTACACTCACCCACGGGAGACGGGCAGGCAGGGCGCAGTGCGGATCTGGCTGTGTACACTCACCCACGGCAGACGGTCAGGCAGGGTGCAGTGCGGATCTGGCTGTGTCCACTCATCCACGGGAGACGGGCAGGCAAGGCGCAGTGCGGATCTGGCTGTGTCCACTCACCCACGGGAGACGGGCAGGCAGGGCGCAGTGCGTATCTGGCTGTGTCCACTCACCCACGGGAGATGGGATGGCAAGGCGCAGTGTGGATCTGGCTGTGTCCACTCACCCATGGGAGACGGGCAGAGAGGGTGCTGTGTGGATCTGGCTATGTCCACTGACCCACGGCAGACGGGAAGGCAGGGCGCAGTGCGGATCTGGCTGTGTCCACTCACCCACGGGAGACGGGCAGGCAAGGCGCAGTGTGGATCTGGCTGTGTCCACTCACTCACGGGAGATGGACAGAGAGGGTGCTGTGTGGATCTGGCCCTGTCCACTGACCCACGACAGACGGGCAGGCAGGGCGCAGTGCGGATCTGGCTGTGTGCACTCACACACGGCAGACTGGCAGGCAGGGCGCCGTGCGGATCTGGCTGTGTCCACTCACCCACGGCAGACGGTCAGGCAGGGCGCAGTGCGGATCTGACTGTGTCCACTCACCCACAGGAGACGGGCAGAGAGGGTGCTGTGTGGATCTGGCTATGGACACTGACCCACGACAGACGGGCAGGCAGGGCGCAGTGCGGATCTGGCTGTGTCCACTCACCCACGGCAGACGGTCAGGCAGGGCGCAGTGTGGATCTGGCGGTGTCCACTCACCCACGGGAGACGGGCAGGCAGGGCGCAGTGCGGATCTGGCTGTGTCCACTCTCCCACGGGAGACGGGCAGGCAGGGAGCAGTGCGGAACTGGCTGTGTCCACTCTCCCACGGCAGACGGGCAGGAAGGGCGCAGTGCGGATCTGGCTGTGTCCACTCTCCCACGGGAGACGGGCAGGCAGGGCGCAGTGCGTATCTGGCTGTGTCCACTCTCCCAAGGCAGACGGGCAGGCAGGGCGCAATGCGGATCTGGCTGTGTCCACTCACCCACGGCAGACGGTCAGGCAGGGCGCAGTGCGGATCTGGCGGTGTCCACTCACCCACGGGAGACGGTCAGGCAGGGCGCAGTGCGGATCTGGCTGTGTCCAATCTCCCACGGGAGACGGGCAGGCAGGGCACAGTGCGGATCTGGCTGTGTCCACTCACACACGGCAGACAGGCAGGCAGGGCGCAGTGGGGATCTGGCTGTGTCCACTCACCCATGGGAGACGGGCAGGCAAGGGGCATTGTGGATCTGGCTGTGTCCACTCACCCACGGGAGACGGGCAGAGAGGGTGCTGTCCGGATCTGGCTATGTCCACTGACCCACGGCAGACGGGCAGGCAGGGCGCAGTGCTGATGTTGCTGTGTCCAATCGCCCACGGGAGACGGGTAGGCATGGCGCAGTGCGGATCTGGATGTGTCCACTCACCCACGGGAGACGGGCAGGCAAGGCGCAGTGTGGATCTGGCTGTGTCCACTCACCCACGGGAGACGGACAAGGGGGTGCTGTATGTATCTGGCTATGTACACTGACCCACGGCAGACAAGCAGGCAGGGCGGTGTGCGGATCTGGCTGTGTCCACTCACCCCAGGAGACGGGGAGGCAGGGCGCAGTGCGGATCTGGCTGTGTCCACTCACCCACGGGAGACGGGCAGGCAGGGCGCAGTGCGGACCTGGCTGTGTCCACTCACCCACGGCATATGGGCAGGCAAGGCGCAGTGTGGATCTGGCTGTGTCCACTCACCCACGGGATACGGGCAGAAAGGGCGCTGTGTGGATCTGGCTCTGTCCACTGACCCACGGCAGACGGGAAGGCAGGGCGCAGTGCGGATCTGGCTGTGTCCAATCACCCGCGGCAGACGGGCAGGCAGGTCGCAGTGCGGATCTGGCTGTGTCCACTCACCCACGGGAGACGGGCAGGCACGGTGCAGTGTGGATCTGGCTATGTCCACTCACCCACGGGAGACGGGCAGAAAGGGCGCTGTGTGGAACTGGCTATGTCCTCTGACCCACGGCAGACGGGCAGGCAAGGCACAGTGTGGATCTGGCTGTGTCCACTCACCCACGGGAGACGGGTAGAGAGGGTGCTGTGTGGATCTGGCTATGTAAACTGACCCATGGCAGACGGGCAGGCAGGGCGCAGTACGGATATGGCTGAGTCCACTCACCCACGGCAGACGGTCTGGCAGGGCGCAGTGCGGATCTGGCGGTGTCCACTCACCCACGGGAGACGGTCAGGCAGGGCGCAGTGCGGATCTGGCTATGTCCACTCTCCCACGGGAGACGGGCAGCCAGGGCGCAGTGCGTATCTGGCTGTGTCCACTCACCCACGGCAGACGGTCAGGCAGGGCGCAGGGCGGATCTGACTGTGTCCACTCACCCACAGGAGACGGGCAGAGAGGGTGCTGTGTGGATCTGGCTATGGACACTGACCCACGACAGACGGGCAGGCAGGGTGCAGTGCGGATCTGGCTGTGTCCACTCACCCACGGCAGACGGTCAGGCAGGGCGCAGTGTGGACCTGGCTGTGTCCACTCTCCCACGGGAGACGGGCAGGCAGGGAGCAGTGCGGAACTGGCTGTGTCCACTCTCCCACGGCAGACGGGCAGGAAGGGCGCAGTGCGGATCTGGCTGTGTCCACTCTCCCACGGGAGACGGGCAGGCAGGGCGCAGTGCGTATCTGGCTGTGTCCACTCTCCCAAGGCAGACGGGCAGGCAGGGCGCAATGCGGAACTGGGTGTGTCCACTCACCCACGGCAGACGGTCAGGCAGGGCGCAGTGCGGATCTGGCGGTGTCCACTCACCCACGGGAGACGGTCAGGCAGGGCGCAGTGCGGATCTGGCTGTGTCCAATCTCCCACGGGAGACGGGCAGGCAGGGCACAGTGCGGATCTGGCTGTGTCCACTCACACACGGCAGACAGGCAGGCAGGGCGCAGTGGGGATCTGGCTGTGTTCACTCACCCATGGGAGACGGGCAGGCAAGGGGCATTTTGAGTCTGGCTGTGTCCACTCACCCACGGGAGACGGGCAGAGAGAGTGCTGTCCGGATCTGGCTATGTCCACTGACCCACGGCAGACGGGCAGGCAGGGCGCAGTGCGGATCTGGCTGTGTCCACTCACCCACGGCAGACGGTAAGGCAAGGCACAGTGTGGATCTGGCTGTGTCCACTCACCCACGGGAGACGGGCAGAGAGTGTCCTGTGTGGATCTGGCTATGTCCACTGACCCACGGCAGACGGGCAGGTAGGGCGCAGTGTGGATCTGGCTGTGTCCACTCACCCAAGGGAGACGGGAAGGCAAGGCACAGTGTGGATCTGGCTGTGTCCACTCACCCACCTGAGATTGGCAGAGAGGGTGCTGTGTGGATCTGGCTATGTCCACTGACCCATGGCAGACGGGCAGGAAGGGCGCAGTGCGGATCTGGCTGTGTCCACTCACCCACGGGAGATGGGCAGGCAGGGCACAGTGCAGATCGGGCTGTGTCCACTCACCCACGGCAGACGGGCAGGCAGGGCGCAGTGCGGATCTGGCTGTGTCCACTCACCCACGGGAGACGGGCAGGCAAGGCGCAGTGTGGATCTGGCTGTGTCCACTCACCCACGGGAGACGGGCAAAAAGGGTGCTGTGTGAATCTGCCTATGTACACTGACCCACGGCAGACGGTCAGGCAGGGTGCAGTGCGGATCTGGCTGTGTCCACTCACCCATGGCAGATGGGCAGGCAAGGGGCATTGTGGATCTGGCTGTGTCCACTCACCCACGGGAGACGGGCAGAGAGGTTGCTGTGTGGATCTGGCTATGTCCACTCACCCACGGCAGACGGGCAGGCAGGGCGCAGTGCGGATCTGGCTGTGTCCACTCACCCATGGCAGACGGGCAGGCAGGGCGCAGTGCGGATCTGGCTGTGTCCACTCACCCATGGCAGACGGTAAGGCAAGGCGCAGTGTGGATCTGGCTGTGTGCACTCACCCACGGGACACGGGCAGAAAGGGCGCTGTGTGGATCTGGCTATGTCCACTGACCGACGGCAGACTGGCAGGCAGGGCATAGTGCTGAACTGGCTGTGTCCACTCACCCACGGGAGACGGGCAGGCAGGGCGCAATGCGGATCTGGCTTTGTCCACTCAACCACGGCAGATGGTAGGCAAGGCGCATTGCGGATCTGGCTGTGTCCACTCACCCACGGGAGACAGGTAGGCAAGGCGCAGTGTGTATCTGGCTGTGTCCACTCACCCACGGGAGACGGGCATAGAGGGTGCTGTCCGGATCTGGCTATGTCCACTGACCCACGGCAGACGGGTAGGCAGGGCGCAGTGCGGATGGGGCTGTGTCCAATCACCCACGGGAGACGGGTAGGCAAGGCGCAGTGTGGATCTGGCTGTGTCCACTCACACACGGGAGACGGGCAGAAAGGGCGCTGTGTGGATCTGGCTATATCCACTGACCGACGGCAGACTGGCAGGCAGGGCATAGTGCTGATCTGGCTGTGTCCACTCACCCACGGCAGACGGGCAGGAAGGGCGCAGTGCGGATCTGGCTGTGTCCACTCACCCACGGGAGACGGGCAGGCAAGGCGCAGTGTGGATCTGGCTGTGTCCACTCACCCACGGGAGACGGGCAGAGAGGGTGCTGTGTTGATCTGGCTGTGTCCACACACCCACGGGAGACGGGTAGGCAAGGCGCAGTGTTGATCTGGCTGTGTCCACTCACCCACGGGAGAGGGGCAGAGAGTGTGCTGTGTGGATCTGTCTATGTCCACTGACCCACGGCAGACGGGCAGGCAGGGCGCAGTGTGGATCTGGCTGTGTCCACTCATCCTAGGGAGACGGGCAGGCAAGGCGCAGTGCGGATCTGGCTGTGTACACTCACCCACGGGAGACGGGCAGGCAGGGCGCAGTGCGGATCTGGCTGTGTACACTCACCCACGGCAGACGGTCAGGCAGGGTGCAGTGCGGTCCTGGCTGTGTCCACTCATCCACGGGAGACGGGCAGGCAAGGCGCAGTGCGGATCTGGCTGTGTCCACTCACCCACGGGAGACGGGCAGGCAGGGCGCAGTGCGGATCTGGCTGTGTCCACTCACCCACGGGAGATGGGATGGCAAGGCGCAGAGTGGATCTGGCTGTGTCCACTCACCCATGGGAGACGGGCAGAGAGGGTGCTGTGTGGATCTGGCTATGTCCACTGACCCACGGCAGACGGGAAGGCAGGGCGCAGTGCGGATCTGGCTGTGTCCACTCACCCACGGGAGACGGGCAGGCAAGGCGCAGTGTGGATCTGGCTGTGTCCACTCACTAACGGGAGATGGACAGAGAGGGTGCTGTGTGGATCTGGCCCTGTCCACTGACCCACGACAGACGGGCAGGCAGGGCGCAGTGCGGATCTGGCTGTGTGCACTCACACACGGCAGACGGGCAGGCAGGGCGCCGTGCGGATCTGGCTGTGTCCACTCACCCACGGCAGACGGTCAGGCAGGGCGCAGTGCGGATCTGACTGTGTCCACTCACCCACGGGAGACGGGCAAGGGGGTGCTGTATGTATCTGGCTATGTACACTGACCCACGGCAGACAAGCAGGCAGGGCGGTGTGCGGATCTGGCTGTGTCCACTCACCCAAGGAGACGGGGAGGCAGGGCGCAGTGCGGATCTGGCTGTGTCCACTCACCCACGGGAGACGGGCAGGCAGGGCGCAGTGCGGACCTGGCTGTGTCCACTCACCCACGGCAGATGGGCAGGCAAGGCGCAGTGTGGATCTGGCTGTCTCCACTCACCCACGGTATACGGGCAGAAAGGGCGCTGTGTGGATCTGGCTCTGTCCACTGACCCACGGCAGACGGGAAGGCAGGGCGCAGTGCGGATCTGGCTGTGTCCAATCGCCCGCGGCAGACGGGCAGGCAGGGCGCAGTGCGGATCTGGCTGTGTCCACTCACCCACGGGAGACGGGCAGGCAGGGCGCAGTGTGGATCTGGCTGTGTCCACTCACCCACGGGAGACGGTCAGGCAGGGTGCAGTGCAGATCTGGCTGTGTCCACTCACCCAAGGGAGACGGGTAGGCAAGGCACAGTGTGTATCTGGCTGTGTCCACTCACCCACCTGAGATGGGCAGAGAGGGTGCTGTGTGGAACTGGCTATGTCCACTGACCCACGGCAGACGGGTAGGCAGGGCGCAGTGCGGATCTGGCTGTGTCCACTCACCCACGGGAGACAGGCAGGCAGGGCGCAGTGTGGATCTGGCTGTGTCCACTCACCCACGGGAGACGGGCAGAGAGGGAGCTGTGTGGATCTGGCTATGTACACTGACCCACGGCAGACGGGCAGGCAGGGCGCAGTGTGGATCTGGGTGTGTCCACTCACCCAAGGGAGACGGGCAAAGAGGGTGCTGTGTAGATCTGCCTATGTCCACTGACCCACGTCAGACGGGCAGGCAGGGCGCAGTGCGGATCTGGCTGTGTCCAATCACCCACGGCAGACGGGCAGGCAGGGCGCAGTGCGGATCTGGCTGTGTCCAATCACCCACGGCAGACGGGCAGGCAGGGCGCAGTGAGGATCTGGCTGCGTCCACTCACCCACGGCAGACGGTCAGGCAGGGCGCAGTGCGGATCTGGCTGTGTCCACTCACCCACTGGAGACGGGTAGGCAAGGCGCCGTGTGGATCTGGCTGTGTCCACTCACCCACGGGAGACGGGCAGAGAGGTTGCTGTGTGGATCTGTCTATGTCCACAGACCCACGGCAGACGGGCAGGGAGGGCGCAGTGCGGATCTCGCTTTGTCCACTCACCCATGGCAGACGGGCAGGCATAGCGCAGTGCGGATCTGGCTGTGTCCACTCACCCACGGCAGACGGGCAGGCAGGGCGCAGTGCGGATCTGGCTGTGTCCACTCACCCACGACAGACGGTAAGGCAAGGCGCAGTGTGGATCTAGCTGTGTCCACTCACCCACGGGAGACGGGCAGAAAGGGCGCTGTGTGGATCTGGCTATTTCCACTGACCCACGGCAGACTGGCAGGCAGGGCACAGTGCGTATCTGGCTGTGTCCACTCACCCAAGGCAGACGGGCAGGCAGGGCGCAATGCGGATCTGGCTGTGTCCACTCAACCACGGCAGACGGTCAGGCAGGATGCAGTGCGGATCTGGCTGTGTCCACTCACCCATGGGAGACAGGTAGGCAAGGCGCAGTGTGGATCTGGCTGTGTCCACTCACCCACGGGACACGGGCAGGCAGGGCGCAGTGCAGATCTTGCTGTGTCCACTCTCCCACGGGAGACGGGCAGGCAGGGCGCAGTGCGGAACTGGCTGTGTCCACTCTCCCACGGCAGACGGGCAGGAAGGGCGCAGTGCGGATCTGGCTGTGTCCACTCTCTCACGGGAGACGGGCAGGCAGGGCGCAGTGCGTATCTGGCTGTGTCCACTCTCCCACGGCAGACGGGCAGGCAGGGCGCAGTGCGGATCTGGCTGTGTCCACTCACCCACGGCAGACGGTCAGGCAGTGCGCAGTGCGGATCTGGCGGTGTCCACTCACCCACGGGAGACGGTCAGGCAGGGCGCAGTGCGGATCTGGCTGTGTCCACTCTCCCACGGGAGACGGGCAGGCAGGGCGCAGTGCGGATCTGGCTGTGTCCACTCACCCACGGCAGACGGGCAGGCAAGGCGCAGTGTGGATCTGGCTGTGTCCACTCACACACGGGAGACGGGCAGAAAGGGCGCTGTGTGGATCTGGCTATATCCACTGACCGACGGCAGACTGGCAGGCAGGGCATAGTGCTGATCTGGCTGTGTCCACTCACCCACGGCAGACGGGAAGGCAGGGCGCAATACGGATCTGGCTGTGTCCACTCAACCACGGCAGACGGTCAGGCAGGGCGCAGTGCGGATCTGGCTGTGTCCACTCACCCACGGGAGACAGCTAGGCAAGGCGCAGTTTGTATCTGGCTGTGTCCACTCACCCACGGGAGACGGGCAGAGAGGGTGCTGTCCGGATCTGGCTATGTCCACTGACCTACGGCAGACGGGCAGGCAGGGCGCAGTGCGGATGTTGCTGTGTCCAATCACCCACGGGAGACGGGTAGGCAAGGCTCAGTGCGGATCTGGATGTGTCCACTCACCCACAGGAGACGGGCAGGCAAGGCACAGTGTGGATCTGGCTGTGTCCACTCACCCACCGGAGACGGGCAAGGGGGTGCTGTATGTATCTGGCTATGTACACTGACCCACGGCAGAAAAGCAGGCAGGGCGGTGTGCGGATCTGGCTGT
Source organism: Microcebus murinus (assembly GCF_040939455.1). Classification (NCBI taxonomy): domain Eukaryota; kingdom Metazoa; phylum Chordata; class Mammalia; order Primates; family Cheirogaleidae; genus Microcebus; species Microcebus murinus. The sequence goes on along the minus strand of NC_134125.1, from coordinate 28,562,197 downwards.
GTCCACTCACCCACGGGAGACGGGCAGGCAGGGCGCAGTGCGGATCTGGCTGTGTCCACTCACCCACGGCAGACGGGCAGGCAAGGCGCAGTGTGGATCTGGCTGTGTCCACTCACCCACGGGAGACGGGCAGAAAGGGCACTGTGTGGATCTGGCTCTGTCCACTGACCCACGGCAGACGGGAAGGCAGGGCGCAGTGTGGATCTGGCTGTGTCCACTCACCCACGGCAGACGGTCAGGAATGGCGCAGTGCGGATCTGGCTGTGTCCACTAACCCACGGGAGACGGGCAGGCAGGGCGCAGTGCGGATCTGGCTGTGTCCACTCAGACACGGCAGACAGGCAGGCAGGGCGCAGTGCGGATCTGGCTGTGTCCACTCACCCATGGGAGACGGGCAGGCAAGGGGCATTGTGGATCTGGCTGTGTCCACTCACCCACGGGAGACGGGCAGAGAGGTTGCTGTGTGGATCTGGCTATGTCCAATGACCCACGGCAGACGGGCAGGGAGGGCGCAGTGCGGATCTCGCTGTGTCCACTCACCCACGGCAGACGGGCAGGCAGGGCGCAGTGCGGATCTGGCTGTGTCCACTCACCCACGGCAGACGGTAAGGCAAGGCGCAGTGTGGATCTGGCTGTGTCCACTCACCCACGGGAGACGGGCAGAAAGGGCGCTGTGTGGATCTGGCTATATCCACTGACCGACGGCAGACTGGCAGGCAGGGCATAGTGCTGATCTGGCTTTGTCCACTCACCCACGGCAGACGGGAACGCAGGGAGCAATGCGGATCTGGCTGTGTCCACTCAACCACGGCAGACGGTCAGGCAGGGCGCAGTGCGGATCTGGCTGTGTCCACTCACCCACGGGAGACAGCTAGGCAAGGCGCAGTGTGTATCTGGCTGTGTCCACTCACCCACGGGAGACGGGCAGTGAGGGTGCTGTCCTGATCTGGCTATGTCCACTGACCCACGGCAGACGGGCAGGCAGGGCGCAGTGCGGATGTTGCTGTGTCCAATCACCCACGGGAGACGGGTAGACAAGGCGCAGTGCGGATCTGGATGTGTCCACTCACCCACGGGAGACGGGCAGGCAAGGCGCAGTGTGGATCTGGCTGTGTCCACTCACTCACGGGAGACGGGCAAGGGGGTGCTGTATGTATCTGGCTATGTACACTGACCAACGGCAGACAAGCAGGCAGTGCGGTGTGCGGATCTGGCTGTGTCCACTCACCCACGGGAGACGGGCAGGCAGGGCGCAGTGCGGATCTGGCTGTGTCCACTCACCCACGGCAGACGGGCAGGCAAGGCGCAGTGTGGATCTGGCTGTGTCCACTCACCCACGGGAGACGGGCAGAAAGGGCGCTGTGTGGATCTGGCTCTGTCCACTGACCCACGGCAGACGGGAAGGTAGGGCGCAGTGCGGATCTGGCTGTGTCCAATCACCCGCGGCAGACGGGCAGGCAGGGCGCAGTGCGGATCTGGCTGTGTACACTCACCCACGGGAGACGCGCAGGCAGGGCGCAGTGTGGATCTGGCTGTGTCCACTCACCCACGGGAGACGGGCAGAAAGGGCGCTGTGTGGATCTTGCTCTGTCCACTGACCCACGGCAGACGGGAAGGCAGGGCGCAGTGCGGATCTGGATGTGTCCAATCACCCACGGCAGACGGGCAGTCAGGGCGCAGTGCGGATCTGGCTGTGTCCACTCACCCACGGCAGACGGGCAGGCAGGGCGCAGTGCGGATCTGGCTGTGTCCACTCACCCTTGGGAGACGGGTAGGCAGGGGGCAGTGTGGATCTGGCTGTGTCCACTGACCCACGCAGACGGGCAGGCAGGGCGAAGAGCGGATTTGGCTGTGTTAACTCACCCATGGCAGACGGGCAGGCAGGGCGCAGTGCAAATCTGGCTGTGTCCACTCACCCACCGGAGACGGGAAGGCAGGGCACAGTGCGGATCTGGCTGTGTCCACTCACCCACGGGAGACGGGCAGGCAAGGCGCAGTGTGGATCTGGCTTTGTCCACTCACCCAAGGAACACGGGCAGAGAGTGTGCTGTGTGGATCTGGCTATGTCGACTGACCCACGGCAGAGGGGCAGGCAGGGCGCAGTGCGGATCTCGCTGTGTCCAATCACCCACGGCAGACGGTCAGGCAGTGTGCAGTGCGGATTGGCTGTGTCCACTCACCCACAGGAGACGGGCAGGAAAGGCGCACTGTTGATTTGGCTGTGACCACTCACCCACGGGAGACGGGCCGAGAGGGTGCTGTGTGGATCTAGCTATGTCCACTGACCCACGGCAGCCGGGCAGGCCGGGTACAGTGCGGATCTGGCTGTGTCCAATCACCCACGGCAGACGGGCAGGCAGGGCGCAGTGCGGATCAGGCGGTGTCCACTCACCCACGGGAGACGGTCAGGCAGGGCGCAGTGCAGATCTGGCTATGTCCACTCTCCCACGGGAGACGGGCAGGCAGGGCGCAGTGCGGATCTGGATGTGTTCACTCACACACGGCAGACAGGCAGGGAGGGCGCAGTGCGGATCTGGCTGTGTCCACTCACCCATGGGAGACTGGCAGGCAAGGCGCAGTGTGGATTTGGCTGTGTCCACTCACCCACGGGAGACGGGCAGAGAGGTTGCTGTGTGGATCTGGCTTTGTCCACTGATCCACGGCAGACGGGCAGGGAGGGCGCAGTGCAGATCTCACTGTGTCCACTCACCCACGCCAGACGAGCAGGCTGGCGCAATGCGGATCTGGCTGTGTCCACTCACCCACGGGAGACGGCGAGGCAAGGTGCAGTGTGGATCTGGCTGTGTCCACTCACACACGGGAGAGGGGCAGAGAGGGTGCTGTGTGGATCTGACTATGTACACTGACCCACGGCAGACGAGCAGGCAGGGTGCAATGCGGATCTGGCTGTGTCCACTCACCCACTGCAGACGGACAGGAAGGGCGCAGTGCGGATCTGGCTGTGTCCACTCACCCACGGGAGACGGGTATGCAATGCGCAGTGTGGATCTGGGTGTGTCCACTCACCCACGGGAGACGGGCAGGCAAGGCGCAGTGTGGATCTGGCTGTGACCACACACCCACGGGAGACGGGCAGAGAGGGTGCTGTGTGGATCTAGCTATGTCCACTAACCCATGGCAGACGGGCAGGCAGGGCGCAGTGCGGATCTGGCTGTGTTAACTCACCCACAGCAGATGGGCAGGCAGGGCGCAGTGCGGATCTGGCTGTGTCCACTCACCCACGGGAGACGGGTAGGCAAAGCGTAGTGTGGATCTGGCTGTGTTAACTCACCCACGGCAGACGGGCAGGGAGGGCGCAGTGCGGATCTGGCTGTGTCCACTCACCCACGGGAGACGGGCAGGCAAGGCGCAGTGTGTATCTGGCTGTGTCCACTAATCCACGGGAGACGGGCAGAGAGGGTGCTGTGTGGATCTGACTTTGTCCACTGACCCACGGCAGACGGGCAGGCAGGTCGCAGTGCGGATCTGGCTGTGTCCAGTCACCCACGGCAGACGGGCAGGCAGGGCGCAGTGCAGATCTGGCTGTGTCCACTCACCCACGGGAGACGGGCAGTGAGGGTGCTGTGTGGATCTAGCTATGTCCACTGACCCACGGCAGACGGGCAGGCAGGGCGCAGTGCGGATCTGGCTGTGTTAACTCTCCCACGGCAGATGGGCAGGCAGGGCGCAGTGCGGATCTGGCTATGTCCACTGACCCACGGGAGACGGGCAGAGAGGGTGCTGTGTGGATCTGGCTATGTCCATTAACCCACGGCAGACGTGCAGGCAGGTCGCACTGTGGATCTGGCTTTGTCCACTCTCCCACGGCAGACGGGCAGGCAAGGCGCAGTGTGGATCTGGCTTTGTCCACTCACCCACGGGATTCGGGCCTAGAGGGTGCTGTGTGGATCTGGCTATGTACACTTACCCACGGCAGACGGGCAGGCAGGGAGCAGTGCGGATCTGGCTGTGTCCACTCACCCACGGCAGACGGTCAGGCAGGTCGCAGTGCGGATATGGCGGTGTCCACTCACCCAAGGGAGACGGGCAGGCAGGGCGCAGTGCGGGTCTGGCTGTGTCCACTCTCCCACGGGAGACGGGCAGGCAGGGCGTAGTGCGGAACTGGCTGTGTCCACTCACACACGGCAGACGGGCAGAGAGGGTGCTGTGTGGATCTGGCTATGTCCACTGACCCACGGCAGACGGGCAGGCAGGGCGCAGTGCGGATCTGGTTGTGTGCACTCACACACGGGAGACGGGCAGGCAAGGCACTGTTTGGATTTGGCAGTGTCCACTCACGCACGGGAGACGGGCAGAGAGGGTGTTGTGTGGATCTGGCAATATCCACTGACCCACGGCAGACGGGCAGGCAGGGCGCAGTGCGGATATGGCTGAGTCCACTCACCCACGGCAGACGGTCTGGCAGGGCGCAATGCGGATCTGGCTGTGTCCACTCACCCATGGCAGACGGGCAGGCAGGGCGCAGTACGGATCTGGCTGTGTCCACTCACCCACGGGAGACGGGCAGAGAGGGTGCTGTCCGGATCTGCCTATGTACACTGACCCACGGCAGACGGGCAAGCAGGGCGCAGTGTGGATCTGGCTGTGTGCACTCACCCACGTCAGACGGGCATAGAGGGTGCTGTGTGGATCTGGCTATGTCCACTGACCCACGGCAGATGGGCAGGCAGGGCGCAGTGTGGATCTGGCTGTGTTCACTCACCCACGACAGACGGGCAGGCAGGGCGCAGTGCGGATCTGGCTGTGTCCGCTAACCCACGGCAGACGGGCAGGCAGTGCGCAATGCGGATCTGGCTGTGTCCACTCACACATGGGAGACGGGCAGGCTTGGCGCGGTGTGGATCTGGCTGTGTCCACACTCCCACGGGAGACGGGCAGGCAAGGCGCACTGTGGATCTGGCTGTGTCCACTCACCCACGGCAGACGGGCAGGCAGGGCGCAGTGCGGATCTGGCTGTTTCCACTCACCCACGGGAGACGGGCAGAGAGGGTGCTGTGTGGATCTAGCTATGTCCACTGACCCACGGCACACGGGCAGGCAGGGCGCAGTGCGGATCTGGCTGTGTCCCCTCACCCATGGCAGACGGTCAGGCAGGGTGCAGTGCGGAATTGGCTGTGTCCACTCACCCACGGGGGACAAGTAGGCAAGGCACAGTGTGGATCTGGCTGTGTCCACTCACCCATGGGAGACGGGCAGAGAGGGTCCTGTGAGGATCTGGCTATGTCCACTGACCCACGGCAGACTGCAAGCAGGGCGCAGGCGGATCTGGCTGTGTCCACTCACCCACGGCAGACGGGCAGGCAGGGCGCAGTGCGGATCTGGCTGTGTCCACTCACCCACGGGAGACGGGCAAGCAAGGTGCAGTGTGGATCTGGCTGTGTCCACTCACCCACGGGAGACGGGCAGGCAGGGAGCAGTGCGGATCTGGCTGTGTCCACTCACCCACGGGAGACGGGCAGGCAGGGAGCAGTGCGGATCTGGCTGTGTCCACTCACCCACAGGAGTCGGGCAGGCAGGGCGCAGTGCGGATCTGGCTGTGTCCAAACACCCACGGCAGACGGGCAGGCAGGGCGCACTGCGGATCTGGCTGTGTCCACTCACCCACGGGAGACGGGCAGGCAGGGCGCAGTGTGGATCTGGCTGTGTCCACTCACACACGGTAGACGGGCAGAGAGGGTGCTGTGTGGATCTGGCTATGTACACTGACCCACGGCAGATGGCCAGGCAGAGCGCTGTGCGGATCTGGCTGTGTCCACTCACCCACGGCAGACGGTCAGGAAGGGTGCAGTGCGGATCTGGCTGTGTCCACTCACCCACGGCAGACTGGCAGGCAGGGCACAGTGCGGATCTGGCTGTGTCCACTCACCCACGGGAGACGGGTAGGCAAGGCGCAGTGTGGATCTGGCTGTGTCCACTCACCCACGGGAGACGGGCAGAGAGGGTGCTGTGTGGATCTGGCTATGTCCACTGACCCAGGGCAGACGGGCAGGCAGGGCGCAGTGCGGGTCTGGCTCTGTCCCCTCACCCACGGCAGACGGTCAGGCAGGGCGCAGTCTGGATCTGGCTGTGTCCACTCACCCACGGGAGAGGGGCAGGCAGGGCGCAGTGCGGATCTGGCTGTGTCCACTCACCCACGGGAGACGGGCAGGCAGGGCGCAGTGCGGATCTGGCTGTGTCTACTCACCCACGGCAGACGGGCAGGCAGTGCGCAGTGCGGATCTGGCTGTGTCCACTCACCCATGGGAGACGGGCAGGCAAGGCGCAGTGTGGATCTGGCTGTGTCCACTCACACACGGTAGACGGGCAGAGAGGGTGCCGTGTGGATCTGGCTATGTCCACTGACACACGGCAAACGGGCAGGCCGGGCGCAGTGCGGATCTCGTGGTGTCCACTCACCCAAGGGAGACGGGCAGGCAGGGCGCAGTGCGGATCTGGCTGTGTCCACTCACCCAAGGAAGACGGGCAGGCAAGGGGCAGTGTGGATCTGGCTGTGTCCACTCACCCACGGGAGATGGGCAGGCAAGGCGCAGTGTGGATCTAGCTGTGTCCACTAACCCATGGGTGTCGGGCAGAAAGGGCGCTGTGTGGATCTGGCTCTGTCCAATGACCCACGGCAGACGGGAAGGCAGGGCGCAGTGCGGATCTGGATATGTCCAAGCAGCCACGACAGACGGGCAGGCAGGGCGCAGTGCGGATCTGGCTGTGTCCACTCACCCACGGCAGACGGTCAGGCAGGGCGCAGTGCGGATCTGGCTGTGTCCACTCACCCATGGGAGACGGGTAGGCAAGGCGCAGTATGGATCTGGCTGTGTCCACAGACCCACGCAGACGGGCAGGCAGGGCAAAGTGCGGATCTGGCTGTGTTAACTCACCCACGGCAGACTGGCAGGCAGGGTGCAGTGCGGATCTGGCTGTGTCCACTCACCCACAGCAGACGTTCAGGAAGGGCGCAGTGCGGATCTGGCTGTGTCCACTCACCCATGGGTGACGGGCAGGCAGGGCGCAGTGCGGATCTGGCTGTGTCTACTCACCCACGGCAGACGAATAGGCAGGGCGCAGTGCAGATCTCGCTGTGTCCACTCACCCACGGGAGACGGGCAGGCAAGGCGCAGTGTGGATCTGGCTGTGTCCACTCACCCACGGGAGACGTGCAGAGAGGGTGCTGTGTGGATCTGGCTATGTACACTGACCCACGGCACACGGGCAGGCAGGGCGCAGTGCGGATCTGGTGTGTCCACTCACCCACGGGAGACGGGCAGAGAGGGTGCTGTGTGGATCTGGCTATGTACACTGACCCATGGCAGACGTGCAGGCAGGGCGCAGTGCGGATCTGGCTGTGTCCACTCACCCACGGGAGACGGGCAGGCAGGGCGCAGTGCGGAACTGGCTGTGTCCACTCTCCCACGGCAGACGGGCAGTCAGGGCGCAGTGCGGATCTGGCTGTGTCCACTCTCCCACGGGAGACGGGCAGGCAGGGCGCAGGGCGTATCTGGCTGTGTCCACTCTCCCACGGCAGACGGGCAGGCAGGGCGCAGTGCAGATCTGGCTGTGTTCACTCACCCACGGCAGACGGTCAGGCATGGCGCAGTGCGGATATGGCGGTGTCCACTCACGCACGGGAGACGGTCAGGCAGGGCGCAGTGCGGATCTGGCTGTGTCCACTCTCCCACGGGAGACGGGCAGGCAGGGCGCAGTGCGGATCTGGCTGTGTCCACTCACCCACGGCAGACGGGCAGGCAGGGAGCAGTGCGGATCTGGCTGTGTCCACTCACCCACGGGAGACGGGCAGGCAGGGCGCAGTGCGGATCTGGCTGTGTCCAAACACCCACGGCAGACGGGCAGGGAGGGCGCACTGCGGATCTGGCTGTGTCCACTCACACACGGTAGACGGGCAGAGAGGGGGCTGTGTGGATCTGGCTATGTACACTGACCCACGGCAGACGGCCAGGCAGAGCGCTGTGCGGATCTCGCTGTGTCCACTCACCCACGGCAGACGGTCAGGAAGGGTGCAGTGCGGATCTGGCTGTGTCCACTCACCCACGGCAGACTGGCAGGCAGGGCACAGTGCGGATCTGGCTGTGTCCACTCACCCACGGGAGACGGGTAGGCAAGGCGCAGTGTGGATCTGGCTGTGTCCACTCACCCACGGGAGACGGGCAGAGAGGGTGCTGTGTGGATCTGGCTATGTCCACTGACCCAGGACAGACGGGCAGGCAGGGCGCAGTGCGGATCTGGCTGTGTCCCCTCACCCACGGCAGACGGTCAGGCAGGGCGCAGTCTGGATCTGGCTGTGTCCACTCACCCACGGGAGAGGGGCAGGCAGGGCGCAGTGCGGATCTGGCTGTGTCCACTCACCCACGGGAGACGGGCAGGCAGGGCGCAGTGCGGATCTGGCTGTGTCCACTCACCCACGGGAGACGGGCAGGCAGGGCGCAGTGCGGATCTGGCTGTGTCCACTCACCCATGGGAGACGGGCAGGCAAGGCGCAGTGTGGATCTGGCTGTGTCCACTCACACACGGTAGACGGGCAGAGAGGGTGCCGTGTGGATCTGTCTGTGTCCACTCACCCACGGGAGACGGGCAGGCAATGTGCACTGTGGATCTTGCTGTGACCACACACCCACGGGAGACGGGCAGAGAGGGTGCTGTGTGGATCTAGCTATGTCCACTAACCCACGGCAGACGGGCAGGCAGGGCACAGTGTGGATCTGGCTGTGTTAACTCACCCACGGCAGACGGGCAGGTAGGGCGCAGTGCGGATCTGGCTGTGTCCACTCACCCACGGGAGACGGGTAGGCAAAGCGTAGTGTGGATCTGGCTGTGTTAACTCACCCACGGCAGACGGGCAGGCAGGGCGCAGTGCGGATCTGGCTGTGTCCACTCACCCAAGGGAGACGGGCAGGCAAGGCGCAGTGTGGATCTGGCTGTGTCCATTCACCCACGGGAGACGGGCAGAGAGGGTGCTGTGTGGATCTGGCTTTGTCCACTGACCCACGGCAGACGGGCAGGCAGGGCGCAGTGCGGATCTGGCTGTGTCCACTCACCCACTGCAGACGGGCAGGCAGGCCGCAGTGCAGATCTGGCAGTGTCCACTCACCCACGGGAGACGGGCAGAGAGGGTGCTGTGTGGATCTAGCTATGTCCACTGACCCACGGCAGATGGGCAGGCAGGGCGCAGTGCGGATCTGGCTGTGTTAACTCACCCACGGCAGACGGGCAGGCAGGGCGCACTGCGGATCTGGCTATGTCCACTGACCCACGGGAGACGGGCAGAGAGGGTGCTGTGTGGATCTGGCTATGTCCATTGACCCACGGCAGACGGGCAGGCAGGGCGCACTGTGGATATGGCTGTGTCCACTCTCCCACGGCAGACGGGCAGGCAAGGCGCAGTGTGGATCTGGCTGTGTCCACTCACCCACGGGATACGGGCCTAGAGGGTGCTGTGTGGATCTGGCTATGTACACTTACCCACGGCAGACGGGCAGGCAGGGCGCAGTGCGGATCTGGCAGTGTCCACTCACCCACGGCAGACGGTCAGGCAGGTCGCAGTGCGGATCTGGCGGTGTCCACTCACCGAAGGGAGACGGGCAGGCAGAGCGCAGTGCGGGTCTGGCTGTGTCCACTCTCCCACGGGAGACGGGCAGGCAGGGCGCAGTGCGGAACTGGCTGTGTCCACTCACACACGCAGACGGGCAGGCAGGGCGCAGTGCGGATCTGGCTGTGTCCACTCACCCAGTGCAGTCGGGCAGGCAGGGCGCAGTGCCGATCTGGCTGTGTCCACTCACCCACGGGAGACGGGCAGAGAGGGTGCTGTGTGGATCTGGCTATGTACACTGACCCACGGCAGTCGGGCAGGCAGGGCGCAGTGCGGATCTGACTGTGTCCACTCACCCACGGCAGAAGGTCAGGCAGGGCGCAGTGCAGATCTGGCGGTGTCCACTCACCCACGGCAGACGGTCAGGCAGGGCGCAGTGCGGATCTGGCGGTGTCCACTCACCCACGGGAGACGGGCAGGCATGGCGCAGTGCGGATCTGGCTATGTCCACTCTCCCACGGGAGACGGGCAGGCAGCGCGCAGTGCGGATCTGGCTGTGTCCACTGACACACGGCAGACAGGCAGGCACGGCGCAGTGCGGATCTGGCTGTGTCCACTTACCCATGGGAGAGGGGCAGGCAAGGCGCAGTGTGGATCTGGCTGTGTCCACTCACCCACGGGAGACGGGCAGAGAGGGTGCTGTGTGGATCTGGCAATGTCCACTGACCCACAGCAGACGGGCAGGCAGGGCGCAGTGCGGATCTGGCTGTGTCCAATCACCCACGGCAGACGGGCAGGCAGTGCGCAGTGCGGATCTGGTTGTGTGCACTCACCCACGGGAGACGGGCAGGCAAGGCACTGTGTGGATTTGGCTGTGTCCACTCACGCACGGGAGACAGGCAGAGAGGGTGTTGTGTGGATCTGGCAATATCCACAGACCCACGGCAGACGGGCAGGCAGGGCGCAGTGCGGATCTGGCTGTGTCCACTCACCCACGGCAGACGGTCTGGAAGGGCGTAATGCGGATCTGTCTGTGTCCAATCACCCACGGCAGATGGGCAGGCAGGGCACAGTGCGGATCTGGCTGTGTCCACTCACCCACGGGAGACGGGTAGGCAAGGCGCAGTGTGGATCTGGCTGTGTCCACTCATCCACGGGAGACGGGTAGAGAGGGTGCCGTGTGGATCTGGCTACGTCCACTGACCCACGGCAGACGGGCAGGCAGGGCGCAGTGCGTATCTGGCTGTGTCCACTCACCCACGGCAGACGGGCAGGCTGAGGGCAGTGCGGATCTGGCTGTGTCCACTCACCCACGGGAGACAAGCAGGCAAGGCGCAAAGTGGATCTGGCTGTGTCAACTCACCCACGGGAGATGGGCAGAGAGGGTGCCGTGTGGATCTGGCTATGTCCATTGACCCACGGCAGACGGGCAAGCAGGGCACAGTGCGGATCTAGCTGTGTCCACTCACCCACGGCAGACGGTCAGGCAGGGCGCAGTGAGGATCTGGCTGTGTCCTCTCACCCACCAGAGACGGGCAGGCAGGGCGCAGTGCGGATCTGGCTGTGTCCACTCACCCACCGCAGACGGGCAGGCAGGGCGCACTGCGGATCTGGCTGTGTCCACTCACCCACGGGAGACGATCAGAAAGGGTGCTGTGTGGATATTGCTAAGTCCACTGACCCACGGCAGACGGGCAGGCAGGGCGCATTGTGGATCTGGCTGTGTCCCCTCACCCACGGGAGACGGGTAGGCAAGGCGCAGTGTGGATCTGGCTGTGTCCACTCACCCACGGGAGACGGGTAGGCAAGGCGCAGTGTGGATCTGGCTGTGTCCACTCACCCACGGGAGACGGGCAGAGAGGGTGCTGTGGGGATCTGGCTATGTCCACTGATCCACGGCAGACGGGCAGGCAGGGCGCAATGCGGATCTGGCTGTGTCCCCTCACTCACGACAGACGGTCAGGCAGGGCGCAATCTGGATCTGGCTGTGTGCACTCACCCATGGGAGACGGGCAGGCAGGGCCCAGTGCGGATTTCGCTGTGTCTACTCACCCACTGGAGACGGGCAGGCAGTGCGCAGTGCGGATCTGGCTGTGTCCACTCACCCACGGGAGACGGGCAGGCAGGGCGCAGTGTGGATCTGGCTGTGTACAATCACCCACGGCAGACGGGCAGGCAGGGCGCAGTGCGTATATGGCTGTGTCCACTCACCCACGGGAGACGGGAAGGTAAGGCGCACTGTGGATCTGGCTGTGTCCACTCCCCTACGGCAGAATGGCAGGCAGGGCGCAGTGCGGATCTGGCTGTGTCCACTCACCCACGGGAGACGGGTATGCAAAGCGCAGTGTGGATCTGGCTGTGTCCACTCACCCACGGGAGACGGGCAGGCAAGGCGCAGTGTGGATCTGGTTGTGTCCACTCACCCACGGGAGACGGGCAGAGAGTGTGCTGTGTGGATCTGGCTATGTCCACTGACCCACAGGCAGACGGGCAGGCAGGGCGCAGTGCGGATCTGGCTGTGTCCACTCTCCCACAGGACTCGGGCAGGCAGGGCGCAGTGCGGATCTGGCTGTGTCCAAACACCCACGGCAGACGGGCAGGCAGGGCGCACTGCGGATCTGGCTGTGTCCACTCACCCACGGGAGACGGGCAGGCAGGGCGCAGTGTGGATCTGGCTGTGTCCACTCACACACGGTAGACGGGCAGAGAGGGTGCTGTGTGGATCTGGCTATGTACACTGACCCACGGCAGACGGCCAGGCAGAGCGCTGTGCGGATCTGGCTGTGTCCACTCACCCACGGCAGACGGTCAGGAAGGGTGCAGTGCGGATCTGGCTGTGTCCACTCACCCACGGCAGACTGGCAGGCAGGGCACAGTGCGGATCTGGCTGTGTCCACTCACCCACGGGAGACGGGTAGGCAAGGCGCAGTGTGGATCTGGCTGTGTCCACTCACCCACGGGAGACGGGCAGAGAGGGTGCTGTGTGGATCTGGCTATGTCCACTGACCCAGGGCAGACGGGCAGGCAGGGCGCAGTGCGGGTCTGGTTCTGTCCCCTCACCCACGGCAGACGGTCAGGCAGGGCGCAGTCTGGATATGGCTGTGTCCACTCACCCACGGGAGAGGGGCAGGCAGGGCGCAGTGCGGATCTGGCTGTGTCCACTCACCCACGGGAGACGGGCAGGCAGGGCGCAGTGCGGATCTGGCTGTGTCCACTCACCCACGGCAGACGGGCAGGCAGTGCGCAGTGCGGATCTGGCTGTGTCCACTCACCCATGGGAGACGGGCAGGCAAGGCGCAGTGTGGATCTGGCTGTGTCCACTCACACACGGTAGACGGGCAGAGAGGGTGCCGTGTGGATCTGGCTATGTCCACTGACACACGGCAAACGGGCAGGCCGGGCGCAGTGCGGATCTCGTGGTGTCCACTCACCCAAGGGAGACGGGCAGGCAGGGCGCAGTGCGGATCTGGCTGTGTCCACTCACCCAAGGAAGACGGGCAGGCAAGGGGCAGTGTGGATCTGGCTGTGTCCACTCACCCACGGGAGACGGGCAGGCAAGGCGCAGTGTGGATCTAGCTGTGTCCACTAACCCATGGGTGTCGGGCAGAAAGGGCGCTGTGTGGATCTGGCTCTGTCCACTGACCCACGGCAGACGGGAAGGCAGGGCGCAGTGCGGATCTGGATATGTCCAATCAGCCACGACAGACGGGCAGGCAGGGCGCAGTGCGGATCTGGCTGTGTCCACTCACCCACGGCAGACGGTCAGGCAGGGCGCAGTGCGGATCTGGCTGTGTCCACTCACCCATGGGAGACGGGTAGGCAAGGCGCAGTATGGATCTGGCTGTGTCCACAGACCCACGCAGACGGGCAGGCAGGGCAAAGTGCGGATCTGGCTGTGTTAACTCACCCACGGCAGACAGGCAGGCAGGGTGCAGTGCGGATCTGGCTGTGTCCACTCACCCACAGCAGACGTTCAGGAAGGGCGCAGTGCGGATCTGGCTGTGTCCACTCACCCATGGGTGACGGGCAGGCAGGGCGCAGTGCGGATCTGGCTGTGTCTACTCACCCACGGCAGACGAATAGGCAGGGCGCAGTGCAGATCTCGCTGTGTCCACTCACCCACGGGAGACGGGCAGGCAAGGCGCAGTGTGGATCTGGCTGTGTCCACTCACCCACGGGAGACGTGCAGAGAGGGTGCTGTGTGGATCTGGCTATGTACACTGACCCACGGCACACGGGCAGGCAGGGCGCAGTGCGGATCTGGTGTGTCCACTCACCCACGGGAGACGGGCAGAGAGGGTGCTGTGTGGATCTGGCTATGTACACTACCCATGGCAGACGTGCAGGCAGGGCGCAGTGCGGATCTGGCTGTGTCCACTCACCCACGGGAGACGGGCAGGCAGGGCGCAGTGCGGAACTGGCTGTGTCCACTCTCCCACGGCAGACGGGCAGGCAGGGCACAGTGCGGATCTGGCTGTGTCCACTCTCCCACGGGAGACGGGCAGGCAGGGCGCAGGGCGTATCTGGCTGTGTCCACTCTCCCACGGCAGACGGGCAGGCAGGGCGCAGTGCAGATCTGGCTGTGTTCACTCACCCACGGCAGACGGTCAGGCAGGGCGCAGTGCGGATATGGCGGTGTCCACTCACGCACGGGAGACGGTCAGGCAGGGCGCAGTGCGGATCTGGCTGTGTCCACTCTCCCACGGGAGACGGGCAGGCAGGGCGCAGTGCGGATCTGGCTGTGTCCACTCACCCACGGGAGACGGGCAGGCAGGGAGCAGTGCGGATCTGGCTGTGTCCACTCACCCACGGGAGACGGGCAGGCAGGGCGCAGTGCGGATCTGGCTGTGTCCAAACACCCACGGCAGACGGGCAGGCAGGGCGCACTGCGGATCTGGCTGTGTCCACTCACACACGGTAGACGGGCAGAGAGGGGGCTGTGTGGATCTGGCTATGTACACTGACCCACGGCAGACGGCCAGGCAGAGCGCTGTGCGGATCTCGCTGTGTCCACTCACCCACGGCAGACGGTCAGGAAGGGTGCAGTGCGGATCTGGCTGTGTCCACTCACCCACGGCAGACTGGCAGGCAGGGCACAGTGCGGATCTGGCTGTGTCCACTCACCCACGGGAGACGTGCAGAGAGGGTGCTGTGTGGATCTGGCTATGTACACTGACCCACGGCACACGGGCAGGCAGGGCGCAGTGCGGATCTGGTGTGTCCACTCACCCACGGGAGACGGGCAGAGAGGGTGCTGTGTGGATCTGGCTATGTACACTGACCCATGGCAGACGTGCAGGCAGGGCGCAGTGCGGATCTGGCTGTGTCCACTCACCCACGGGAGACGGGCAGGCAGGGCGCAGTGCGGATCTGGCTGTGTCCACTCTCCCACGGGAGACGGGCAGGCAGGGCGCAGGGCGTATCTGGCTGTGTCCACTCTCCCACGGCAGACGGGCAGGCAGGGCGCAGTGCAGATCTGGCTGTGTTCACTCACCCACGGCAGACGGTCAGGCATGGCGCAGTGCGGATATGGCGGTGTCCACTCACGCACGGGAGACGGTCAGGCAGGGCGCAGTGCGGATCTGGCTGTGTCCACTCTCCCACGGGAGACGGGCAGGCAGGGCGCAGTGCGGATCTGGCTGTGTCCACTCACCCACGGCAGACGGGCAGGCAGGGAGCAGTGCGGATCTGGCGGTGTCCACTCACCCACGGGAGACGGGCAGGCAGGGCGCAGTGCGGATCTGGCTGTGTCCAAACACCCACGGCAGGCGGGCAGGCAGGGCGCACTGCGGATCTGGCTGTGTCCACTCACACACGGTAGACGGGCAGAGAGGGGGCTGTGTGGATCTGGCTATGTACACTGACCCACGGCAGACGGCCAGGCAGAGCGCTGTGCGGATCTCGCTGTGTCCACTCACCCACGGCAGACGGTCAGGAAGGGTGCAGTGCGGATCTGGCTGTGTCCACTCACCCACGGCATACTGGCAGGCAGGGCACAGTGCGGATCTGGCTGTGTCCACTCACCCACGGGAGACGGGTAGGCAAGGCGCAGTGTGGATCTGGCTGTGTCCACTCACCCACGGGAGACGGGCAGAGAGGGTGCTGTGTGGATCTGGCTATGTCCACTGACCAAGGACAGACGGGCAGGCAGGGCGCAGTGCGGATCTGACTGTGTCCCCTCACCCACGGCAGACGGTCAGGCAGGGCGCAGTCTGGATCTGGCTGTGTCCACTCACCCACGGGAGAGGGGCAGGCAGGGCGCAGTGCGGATCTGGCTGTGTCCACTCACCCACGGGAGACGGGCAGGCAGGGCGCAGTGCGGATCTGGCTGTGTCCACTCACCCACGGGAGACGGGCAGGCAGGGCGCAGTGTGGATCTGGCTGTGTCCACTCACCCATGGGAGACGGGCAGGCAAGGCGCAGTGTGGATCTGGCTGTGTCCACTCACACACGGTAGACGGGCAGAGAGGGTGCCGTGTGGATCTGTCTGTGTCCACTCACCCACGGGAGACGGGCAGGCAATGTGCACTGTGGATCTTGCTGTGACCACACACCCACGGGAGACGGGCAGAGAGGGTGCTGTGTGGATCTAGCTATGTCCACTAACCCACGGCAGACGGGCAGGCAGGGCACAGTGTGGATCTGGCTGTGTTAACTCACCCACGGCAGACGGGCAGGTAGGGCGCAGTGTGGATCTGGCTGTGTCCACTCACCCACGGGAGACGGGTAGGCAAAGCGTAGTGTGGATCTGGCTGTGTTAACTCACCCACGGCAGACGGGCAGGCAGGGCGCAGTGCGGATCTGGCTGTGTCCACTCACCCAAGGGAGACGGGCAGGCAAGGCGCAGTGTGGATCTGGCTGTGTCCATTCACCCACGGGAGACGGGCAGAGAGGGTGCTGTGTGGATCTGGCTTTGTCCACTGACCCACGGCAGACGGGCAGGCAGGGCGCAGTGCGGATCTGGCTGTGTCCACTCACCCACTGCAGACGGGCAGGCAGGCCGCAGTGCAGATCTGGCAGTGTCCACTCACCCACGGGAGACGGGCAGAGAGGGTGCTGTGTGGATCTAGCTATGTCCACTGACCCACGGCAAATGGGCAGGCAGGGCGCAGTGCGGATCTGGCTGTGTTAACTCACCCACGGCAGACGGGCAGGCAGGGCGCACTGCGGATCTGGCTATGTCCACTGACCCACGGGAGACGGGCAGAGAGGGTGCTGTGTGGATCTGGCTATGTCCATTGACCCACGGCAGACGGGCAGGCAGGGCGCACTGTGGATATGGCTGTGTCCACTCTCCCACGGCAGACGGGCAGGCAAGGCGCAGTGTGGATCTGGCTGTGTCCACTCACCCACGGGATACGGGCCTAGAGGGTGCTGTGTGGATCTGGCTATGTACACTTACCCACGGCAGATGGGCAGGCAGGGCGCAGTGCGGATCTGGCAGTGTCCACTCACCCACGGCAGACGGTCAGGCAGTTCGCAGTGCGGATCTGGCGGTGTCCACTCACCGAAGGGAGACGGGCAGGCAGAGCGCAGTGCGGGTCTGGCTGTGTCCACTCTCCCACGGGAGACGGGCAGGCAGGGCGCAGTGCGGAACTGGCTGTGTCCACTCACACACGCAGACGGGCAGGCAGGGCGCAGTGCGGATCTGGCTGTGTCCACTCACCCAGTGCAGTCGGGCAGGCAGGGCGCAGTGCCGATCTGGCTGTGTCCACTCACCCACGGGAGACGGGCAGAGAGGGTGCTGTGTGGATCTGGCTATGTACACTGACCCACGGCAGTCGGGCAGGCAGGGCGCAGTGCGGATCTGACTGTGTCCACTCACCCACGGCAGAAGGTCAGGCAGGGCGCAGTGCAGATCTGGCGGTGTCCACTCACCCACGGCAGACGGTCAGGCAGGGCGCAGTGCGGATCTGGCGGTGTCCACTCACCCACGGGAGACGGGCAGGCATGGCGCAGTGCGGATCTGGCTATGTCCACTCTCCCACGGGAGACGGGCAGGCAGCGCGCAGTGCGGATCTGGCTGTGTCCACTGACACACGGCAGACAGGCAGGCACGGCGCAGTGCGGATCTGGCTGTGTCCACTTACCCATGGGAGAGGGGCAGGCAAGGCGCAGTGTGGATCTGGCTGTGTCCAATCACCCACGGCAGACGGGCAGGCAGTGCGCAGTGCGGATCTGGTTGTGTGCACTCACCCACGGGAGACGGGCAGGCAAGGCACTGTGTGGATTTGGCTGTGTCCACTCACGCACGGGAGACAGGCAGAGAGGGTGTTGTGTGGATCTGGCAATATCCACTGACCCACGGCAGACGGGCAGGCAGGGCGCAGTGCGGATCTGGCTGTGTCCACTCACCCACGGCAGACGGTCTGGAAGGGCGTAATGCGGATCTGTCTGTGTCCAATCACCCACGGCAGATGGGCAGGCAGGGCACAGTGCGGATCTGGCTGTGTCCACTCACCCACGGGAGACGGGTAGGCAAGGCGCAGTGTGGATCTGGCTATGTCCACTCATCCACGGGAGACGGGTAGAGAGGGTGCCGTGTGGATCTGGCTATGTCCATTGACCCACGGCAGACGGGCAAGCAGGGCACAGTGCGGATCTAGCTGTGTCCACTCACCCACGGCAGACGGTCAGGCAGGGCGCAGTGAGGATCTGGCTGTGTCCTCTCACCCACCAGAGACGGGCAGGCAGGGCGCAGTGCGGTTCTGGCTGTGTCCACTCACCCACCGCAGACGGGCAGGCAGGGCGCACTGCGGATCTGGCTGTGTCCACTCACCCACGGGAGACGATCAGAAAGGGTGCTGTGTGGATATTGCTAAGTCCACTGACCCACGGCAGACGGGCAGGCAGGGCGCATTGTGGATCTGGCTGTGTCCCCTCACCCACGGCAGACGGTCAGGCAGGGCGCAGTGCGGATCTGGCTGTGTCCACTCACCCACGGGAGACGGGTAGGCAAGGCGCAGTGTGGATCTGGCTGTGTCCACTCACCCACGGGAGACGGGTAGGCAAGGCGCAGTGTGGATCTGGCTGTGTCCACTCACCCACGGGAGACGGGCAGAGAGGGTGCTGTGGGGATCTGGCTATGTCCACTGATCCACGGCAGACGGGCAGGCAGGGCGCAATGCGGATCTGGCTGTGTCCCCTCACTCACGACAGACGGTCAGGCAGGGCGCAATCTGGATCTGGCTGTGTGCACTCACCCATGGGAGACGGGCAGGCAGGGCCCAGTGCGGATTTCGCTGTGTCTACTCACCCACTGGAGACGGGCAGGCAGTGCGCAGTGCGGATCTGGCTGTGTCCACTCACCCACGGGAGACGGGCAGGCAGGGCGCAGTGTGGATCTGGCTGTGTGCAATCACCCACGGCAGACGGGCAGGCAGGGCGCAGTGCGTATATGGCTGTGTCCACTCACCCACGGGAGACGGGAAGGTAAGGCGCACTGTGGATCTGGCTGTGTCCACTCCCCTACGGCAGAATGGCAGGCAGGGCGCAGTGCGGATCTGGCTGTGTCCACTCACCCACGGGAGACGGGTATGCAAAGCGCAGTGTGCATCTGGCTGTGTCCACTCACCCACGGGAGACGGGCAGGCAAGGCGCAGTGTGGATCTGGTTGTGTCCACTCACCCACGGGAGACGGGCAGAGAGTGTGCTGTGTGGATCTGGCTATGTCCACTGACCCACAGGCAGACGGGCAGGCAGGGCGCAGTGCGGATCTGGCTGTGTCCACTCTCCCACAGGAGTCGGGCAGGCAGGGCGCAGTGCGGATCTGGCTGTGTCCAAACACCCACGGCAGACGGGCAGGCAGGGCGCACTGCGGATCTGGCTGTGTCCACTCACCCACGGGAGACGGGCAGGCAGGGCGCAGTGTGGATCTGGCTGTGTCCACTCACACACGGTAGACGGGCAGGCAGGGCGCACTGCGGATCTGGCTGTGTCCACTCACACACGGTAGACGGGCAGAGAGGGGGCTGTGTGGATCTGGCTATGTACACTGACCCACGGCAGACGGCCAGGCAGAGCGCTGTGCGGATCTCGCTGTGTCCACTCACCCACGGCAGACGGTCAGGAAGGGTGCAGTGCGGATCTGGCTGTGTCCACTCACCCACGGCATACTGGCAGGCAGGGCACAGTGCGGATCTGGCTGTGTCCACTCACCCACGGGAGACGGGTAGGCAAGGCGCAGTGTGGATCTGGCTGTGTCCACTCACCCACGGGAGACGGGCAGAGAGGGTGCTGTGTGGATCTGGCTATGTCCACTGACCAAGGACAGACGGGCAGGCAGGGCGCAGTGCGGATCTGACTGTGTCCCCTCACCCACGGCAGACGGTCAGGCAGGGCGCAGTCTGGATCTGGCTGTGTCCACTCACCCACGGGAGAGGGGCAGGCAGGGCGCAGTGCGGATCTGGCTGTGTCCACTCACCCACGGGAGACGGGCAGGCAGGGCGCAGTGCGGATCTGGCTGTGTCCACTCACCCACGGGAGACGGGCAGGCAGGGCGCAGTGTGGATCTGGCTGTGTCCACTCACCCATGGGAGACGGGCAGGCAAGGCGCAGTGTGGATCTGGCTGTGTCCACTCACACACGGTAGACGGGCAGAGAGGGTGCCGTGTGGATCTGTCTGTGTCCACTCACCCACGGGAGACGGGCAGGCAATGTGCACTGTGGATCTTGCTGTGACCACACACCCACGGGAGACGGGCAGAGAGGGTGCTGTGTGGATCTAGCTATGTCCACTAACCCACGGCAGACGGGCAGGCAGGGCACAGTGTGGATCTGGCTGTGTTAACTCACCCACGGCAGACGGGCAGGTAGGGCGCAGTGTGGATCTGGCTGTGTCCACTCACCCACGGGAGACGGGTAGGCAAAGCGTAGTGTGGATCTGGCTGTGTTAACTCACCCACGGCAGACGGGCAGGCAGGGCGCAGTGCGGATCTGGCTGTGTCCACTCACCCAAGGGAGACGGGCAGGCAAGGCGCAGTGTGGATCTGGCTGTGTCCATTCACCCACGGGAGACGGGCAGAGAGGGTGCTGTGTGGATCTGGCTTTGTCCACTGACCCACGGCAGACGGGCAGGCAGGGCGCAGTGCGGATCTGGCTGTGTCCACTCACCCACTGCAGACGGGCAGGCAGGCCGCAGTGCAGATCTGGCAGTGTCCACTCACCCACGGGAGACGGGCAGAGAGGGTGCTGTGTGGATCTAGCTATGTCCACTGACCCACGGCAGATGGGCAGGCAGGGCGCAGTGCGGATCTGGCTGTGTTAACTCACCCACGGCAGACGGGCAGGCAGGGCGCACTGCGGATCTGGCTATGTCCACTGACCCACGGGAGACGGGCAGAGAGGGTGCTGTGTGGATCTGGCTATGTCCATTGACCCACGGCAGACGGGCAGGCAGGGCGCACTGTGGATATGGCTGTGTCCACTCTCCCACGGCAGACGGGCAGGCAAGGCGCAGTGTGGATCTGGCTGTGTCCACTCACCCACGGGATACGGGCCTAGAGGGTGCTGTGTGGATCTGGCTATGTACACTTACCCACGGCAGATGGGCAGGCAGGGCGCAGTGCGGATCTGGCAGTGTCCACTCACCCACGGCAGACGGTCAGGCAGTTCGCAGTGCGGATCTGGCGGTGTCCACTCACCGAAGGGAGACGGGCAGGCAGAGCGCAGTGCGGGTCTGGCTGTGTCCACTCTCCCACGGGAGACGGGCAGGCAGGGCGCAGTGCGGAACTGGCTGTGTCCACTCACACACGCAGACGGGCAGGCAGGGCGCAGTGCGGATCTGGCTGTGTCCACTCACCCAGTGCAGTCGGGCAGGCAGGGCGCAGTGCCGATCTGGCTGTGTCCACTCACCCACGGGAGACGGGCAGAGAGGGTGCTGTGTGGATCTGGCTATGTACACTGACCCACGGCAGTCGGGCAGGCAGGGCGCAGTGCGGATCTGACTGTGTCCACTCACCCACGGCAGAAGGTCAGGCAGGGCGCAGTGCAGATCTGGCGGTGTCCACTCACCCACGGCAGACGGTCAGGCAGGGCGCAGTGCGGATCTGGCGGTGTCCACTCACCCACGGGAGACGGGCAGGCATGGCGCAGTGCGGATCTGGCTATGTCCACTCTCCCACGGGAGACGGGCAGGCAGCGCGCAGTGCGGATCTGGCTGTGTCCACTGACACACGGCAGACAGGCAGGCACGGCGCAGTGCGGATCTGGCTGTGTCCACTTACCCATGGGAGAGGGGCAGGCAAGGCGCAGTGTGGATCTGGCTGTGTCCAATCACCCACGGCAGACGGGCAGGCAGTGCGCAGTGCGGATCTGGTTGTGTGCACTCACCCACGGGAGACGGGCAGGCAAGGCACTGTGTGGATTTGGCTGTGTCCACTCACGCACGGGAGACAGGCAGAGAGGGTGTTGTGTGGATCTGGCAATATCCACTGACCCACGGCAGACGGGCAGGCAGGGCGCAGTGCGGATCTGGCTGTGTCCACTCACCCACGGCAGACGGTCTGGAAGGGCGTAATGCGGATCTGTCTGTGTCCAATCACCCACGGCAGATGGGCAGGCAGGGCACAGTGCGGATCTGGCTGTGTCCACTCACCCACGGGAGACGGGTAGGCAAGGCGCAGTGTGGATCTGGCTGTGTCCACTCATCCACGGGAGACGGGTAGAGAGGGTGCCGTGTGGATCTGGCTATGTCCATTGACCCACGGCAGACGGGCAAGCAGGGCACAGTGCGGATCTAGCTGTGTCCACTCACCCACGGCAGACGGTCAGGCAGGGCGCAGTGAGGATCTGGCTGTGTCCTCTCACCCACCAGAGACGGGCAGGCAGGGCGCAGTGCGGTTCTGGCTGTGTCCACTCACCCACCGCAGACGGGCAGGCAGGGCGCACTGCGGATCTGGCTGTGTCCACTCACCCACGGGAGACGATCAGAAAGGGTGCTGTGTGGATATTGCTAAGTCCACTGACCCACGGCAGACGGGCAGGCAGGGCGCATTGTGGATCTGGCTGTGTCCCCTCACCCACGGCAGACGGTCAGGCAGGGCGCAGTGCGGATCTGGCTGTGTCCACTCACCCACGGGAGACGGGTAGGCAAGGCGCAGTGTGGATCTGGCTGTGTCCACTCACCCACGGGAGACGGGTAGGCAAGGCGCAGTGTGGATCTGGCTGTGTCCACTCACCCACGGGAGACGGGCAGAGAGGGTGCTGTGGGGATCTGGCTATGTCCACTGATCCACGGCAGACGGGCAGGCAGGGCGCAATGCGGATCTGGCTGTGTCCCCTCACTCACGACAGACGATCAGGCAGGGCGCAATCTGGATCTGGCTGTGTGCACTCACCCATGGGAGACGGGCAGGCAGGGCCCAGTGCGGATTTCGCTGTGTCTACTCACCCACTGGAGACGGGCAGGCAGTGCGCAGTGCGGATCTGGCTGTGTCCACTCACCCACGGGAGACGGGCAGGCAGGGCGCAGTGTGGATCTGGCTGTGTACAATCACCCACGGCAGACGGGCAGGCAGGGCGCAGTGCGTATATGGCTGTGTCCACTCACCCACGGGAGACGGGAAGGTAAGGCGCACTGTGGATCTGGCTGTGTCCACTCCCCTACGGCAGAATGGCAGGCAGGGCGCAGTGCGGATCTGGCTGTGTCCACTCACCCACGGGAGACGGGTATGCAAAGCGCAGTGTGCATCTGGCTGTGTCCACTCACCCACGGGAGACGGGCAGGCAAGGCGCAGTGTGGATCTGGTTGTGTCCACTCACCCACGGGAGACGGGCAGAGAGTGTGCTGTGTGGATCTGGCTATGTCCACTGACCCACAGGCAGACGGGCAGGCAGGGCGCAGTGCGGATCTGGCTGTGTCCACTCTCCCACAGGAGTCGGGCAGGCAGGGCGCAGTGCGGATCTGGCTGTGTCCAAACACCCACGGCAGACGGGCAGGCAGGGCGCACTGCGGATCTGGCTGTGTCCACTCACCCACGGGAGACGGGCAGGCAGGGCGCAGTGTGGATCTGGCTGTGTCCACTCACACACGGTAGACGGGCAGAGAGGGTGCTGTGTGGATCTGGCTATGTACACTGACCCATGGCAGACGGCCAGGCAGAGCGCTGTGCGGATCTGGCTGTGTCCACTCACCCACGGCAGACGGTCAGGAAGGGTGCAGTGCGGATCTGGCTGTGTCCACTCACCCACGGCAGACTGGCAGGCAGGGCACAATGCGGATCTGGCTGTGTCCACTCACCCACGGGAGACGGGTAGGCAAGGCGCAGTGTGGATCTGGCTGTGTCCACTCACCCACGGGAGACGGGCAGAGAGGGTGCTGTGTGGATCTGGCTATGTCCACTGACACAGGGCAGACGGGCAGGCAGGGCGCAGTGCGGGTCTGGCTCTGTCCCCTCACCCACGGCAGACGGTCAGGCAGGGCGCAGTCTGGATCTGGCTGTGTCCACTCACCCACGGGAGAGGGGCAGGCAGGGCGCAGTGCGGATCTGGCTGTGTCCACTCACCCACGGGAGACGGGCAGGCAGGGCGCAGTGCGGATCTGGCTGTGTCCACTCACCCACGGCAGACGGGCAGGCAGTGCGCAGTGCGGATCTGGCTGTGTCCACTCACCCATGGGAGACGGGCAGGCAAGGCGCAGTGTGGATCTGGCTGTGTCCACTCACACACGGTAGACGGGCAGAGAGGGTGCCGTGTGGATCTGGCTATGTCCACTGACACACGGCAAACGGGCAGGCCGGGCGCAGTGCGGATCTCGTGGTGTCCACTCACCCAAGGGAGACGGGCAGGCAGGGCGCAGTGCGGATCTGGCTGTGTCCACTCACCCAAGGAAGACGGGCAGGCAAGGGGCAGTGTGGATCTGGCTGTGTCCACTCACCCACGGGAGACGGGCAGGCAAGGCGCAGTGTGGATCTAGCTGTGTCCACTAACCCATGGGTGTCGGGCAGAAAGGGCGCTGTGTGGATCTGGCTCTGTCCACTGACCCACGGCAGACGGGAAGGCAGGGCGCAGTGCGGATCTGGATATGTCCAATCAGCCACGACAGACGGGCAGGCAGGGCGCAGTGCGGATCTGGCTGTGTCCACTCACCCACGGCAGACGGTCAGGCAGGGCGCAGTGCGGATCTGGCTGTGTCCACTCACCCATGGGAGACGGGTAGGCAAGGCGCAGTATGGATCTGGCTGTGTCCACAGACCCACGCAGACGGGCAGGCAGGGCAAAGTGCGGATCTGGCTGTGTTAACTCACCCACGGCAGACAGGCAGGCAGGGTGCAGTGCGGATCTGGCTGTGTCCACTCACCCACAGCAGACGTTCAGGAAGGGCGCAGTGCGGATCTGGCTGTGTCCACTCACCCATGGGTGACGGGCAGGCAGGGCGCAGTGCGGATCTGGCTGTGTCTACTCACCCACGGCAGACGAATAGGCAGGGCGCAGTGCAGATCTCGCTGTGTCCACTCACCCACGGGAGACGGGCAGGCAAGGCGCAGTGTGGATCTGGCTGTGTCCACTCACCCACGGGAGACGTGCAGAGAGGGTGCTGTGTGGATCTGGCTATGTACACTGACCCACGGCACACGGGCAGGCAGGGCGCAGTGCGGATCTGGTGTGTCCACTCACCCACGGGAGACGGGCAGAGAGGGTGCTGTGTGGATCTGGCTATGTACACTACCCATGGCAGACGTGCAGGCAGGGCGCAGTGCGGATCTGGCTGTGTCCACTCACCCACGGGAGACGGGCAGGCAGGGCGCAGTGCGGAACTGGCTGTGTCCACTCTCCCACGGCAGACGGGCAGGCAGGGCGCAGTGCGGATCTGGCTGTGTCCACTCTCCCACGGGAGACGGGCAGGCAGGGCGCAGGGCGTATCTGGCTGTGTCCACTCTCCCACGGCAGACGGGCAGGCAGGGCGCAGTGCAGATCTGGCTGTGTTCACTCACCCACGGCAGACGGTCAGGCAGGGCGCAGTGCGGATATGGCGGTGTCCACTCACGCACGGGAGACGGTCAGGCAGGGCGCAGTGCGGATCTGGCTGTGTCCACTCTCCCACGGGAGACGGGCAGGCAGGGCGCAGTGCGGATCTGGCTGTGTCCACTCACCCACGGGAGACGGGCAGGCAGGGAGCAGTGCGGATCTGGCTGTGTCCACTCACCCACGGGAGACGGGCAGGCAGGGCGCAGTGCGGATCTGGCTGTGTCCAAACACCCACGGCAGACGGGCAGGCAGGGCGCACTGCGGATCTGGCTGTGTCCACTCACACACGGTAGACGGGCAGAGAGGGGGCTGTGTGGATCTGGCTATGTACACTGACCCACGGCAGACGGCCAGGCAGAGCACTGTGCGGATCTCGCTGTGTCCACTCACCCACGGCAGACGGTCAGGAAGGGTGCAGTGCGGATCTGGCTGTGTCCACTCACCCACGGCAGACTGGCAGGCAGGGCACAGTGCGGATCTGGCTGTGTCCACTCACCCACGGGAGACGGGTAGGCAAGGCGCAGTGTGGATCTGGCTGTGTCCACTCACCCACGGGAGACGGGCAGAGAGGGTGCTGTGTGGATCTGGCTATGTCCACTGACCCAGGACAGACGGGCAGGCAGGGCGCAGTGCGGATCTGGCTGTGTCCCCTCACCCACGGCAGACGGTCAGGCAGGGCGCAGTCTGGATCTGGCTGTGTCCACTCACCCATGGGAGAGGGGCAGTCAGGGCGCAGTGCGGATCTGGCTGTGTCCACTCACCCACGGGAGACGGGCAGGCAGGGCGCAGTGCGGATCTGGCTGTGTCCACTCACCCACGGGAGACGGGCAGGCAGGGCGCAGTGCGGATCTGGCTGTGTCCACTCACCCATGGGAGACGGGCAGGCAAGGCGCAGTGTGGATCTGGCTGTGTCCACTCACACACGGTAGACGGGCAGAGAGGGTGCCGTGTGGATCTGTCTGTGTCCACTCACCCACGGGAGACGGGCAGGCAATGTGCACTGTGGATCTTGCTGTGACCACACACCCACGGGAGACGGGCAGAGAGGGTGCTGTGTGGATCTAGCTATGTCCACTAACCCACGGCAGACGGGCAGGCAGGGCACAGTGTGGATCTGGCTGTGTTAACTCACCCACGGCAGACGGGCAGGTAGGGCGCAGTGCGGATCTGGCTGTGTCCACTCACCCACGGGAGACGGGTAGGCAAAGCGTAGTGTGGATCTGGCTGTGTTAACTCACCCACGGCAGACGGGCAGGCAGGGCGCAGTGCGGATCTGGCTGTGTCCACTCACCCAAGGGAGACGGGCAGGCAAGGCGCAGTGTGGATCTGGCTGTGTCCATTCACCCACGGGAGACGGGCAGAGAGGGTGCTGTGTGGATCTGGCTTTGTCCACTGACCCACGGCAGACGGGCAGGCAGGGCGCAGTGCGGATCTGGCTGTGTCCACTCACCCACGGCAGACGGTCTGGAAGGGCGTAATGCGGATCTGGCTGTGTCCAATCACCCACGGCAGATGGGCAGGCAGGGCACAGTGCGGATCTGGCTGTGTCCACTCACCCACGGGAGACGGGTAGGCAAGGCGCAGTGTGGATCTGGCTGTGTCCACTCATCCACGGGAGACGGGTAGAGAGGGTGCCGTGTGGATCTGGCTACGTCCACTGACCCACGGCAGACGGGCAGGCAGGGCGCAGTGCGTATCTGGCTGTGTCCACTCACCCACGGCAGACGGGCAGGCTGAGGGCAGTGCGGATCTGGCTGTGTCCACTCACCCACGGGAGACAAGCAGGCAAGGCGCAAAGTGGATCTGGCTGTGTCAACTCACCCACGGGAGATGGGCAGAGAGGGTGCCGTGTGGATCTGGCTATGTCCATTGACCCACGGCAGACGGGCAAGCAGGGCACAGTGCGGATCTAGCTGTGTCCACTCACCCACGGCAGACGGTCAGGCAGGGCGCAGTGAGGATCTGGCTGTGTCCTCTCACCCACCAGAGACGGGCAGGCAGGGCGCAGTGCGGATCTGGCTGTGTCCACTCACCCACCGCAGACGGGCAGGCAGGGCGCACTGCGGATCTGGCTGTGTCCACTCACCCACGGGAGACGATCAGAAAGGGTGCTGTGTGGATATTGCTAAGTCCACTGACCCACGGCAGACGGGCAGGCAGGGCGCATTGTGGATCTGGCTGTGTCCCCTCACCCACGGCAGACGGTCAGGCAGGGCGCAGTGCGGATCTGGCTGTGTCCACTCACCCACGGGAGACGGGTAGGCAAGGCGCAGTGTGGATCTGGCTGTGTCCACTCACCCACGGGAGACGGGTAGGCAAGGCGCAGTGTGGATCTGGCTGTGTCCACTCACCCACGGGAGACGGGCAGAGAGGGTGCTGTGGGGATCTGGCTATGTCCACTGATCCACGGCAGACGGGCAGGCAGGGCGCAATGCGGATCTGGCTGTGTCCCCTCACTCACGACAGACGGTCAGGCAGGGCGCAATCTGGATCTGGCTGTGTGCACTCACCCATGGGAGACGGGCAGGCAGGGCCCAGTGCGGATTTCGCTGTGTCTACTCACCCACTGGAGACGGATAGGCAGTGCGCAGTGCGGATCTGGCTGTGTCCACTCACCCACGGGAGACGGGCAGGCAGGGCGCAGTGTGGATCTGGCTGTGTACAATCACCCACGGCAGACGGGCAGGCAGGGCGCAGTGCGTATATGGCTGTGTCCACTCACCCACGGGAGACGGGAAGGTAAGGCGCACTGTGGATCTGGCTGTGTCCACTCCCCTACGGCAGAATGGCAGGCAGGGCGCAGTGCGGATCTGGCTGTGTCCACTCACCCACGGGAGACGGGTATGCAAAGCGCAGTGTGGATCTGGCTGTGTCCACTCACCCACGGGAGACGGGCAGGCAAGGCGCAGTGTGGATCTGGTTGTGTCCACTCACCCACGGGAGACGGGCAGAGAGTGTGCTGTGTGGATCTGGCTATGTCCACTGACCCACAGGCAGACGGGCAGGCAGGGCGCAGTGCGGATCTGGCTGTGTCCACTCACCCACGGGAGACGGGCAGGCAAGACGCAGTGTGGATCTGGCTGTGTCCACTCTCCCACTGGAGACAGGCAGAGAGGGTGCTGTGTGGATCTGGCTATGTACACTGATCCATGGCAGACGTGCAGGCAGGGCGCAGTGCGGATCTGGTGTGTCCACTCACCCACGGGAGACGGGTAGAGAGGGTGCTGTGTGGATCTGGCTATGTACACTGACCCATGGCAGACGTGCAGGCAGGGCGCAGTGCGGATCTGGCTGTGTCCACTCACCCACGGGAGACGGGCAGGCAGGGCGCAGTGCGGAACTGGCTGTGTCCACTCTCCCACGGCAGACGGGCAGAGAGGGTGCTGTGTGGATCTGGCTATGTCCACTGACTCACGGCAGATGGGCAGGCAGGGCGCAGTGTGTATCTGGCTGTGTCCACTCACCCACGACAGACGGGCAGGCAGGGCGCAGTGCAGATCTGGCTGTGTCCACTAACCCACGGCAGACGGGCAGGCAGTGCACAGTGCGGATCTGGCTGTGTCCACTCACACATGGGAGACGGGCAGGCTTGGCGCGGTGTGGATCTGGCTGTGTCCACACTCCCACGGGAGACGGGCAGGCAAGGCGCACTGTGGATCTGGCTGTGTCCACTCACCCACGGCAGACGGGCAGGCAGGGCGCAGTGCGGATCTGGCTGTTTCCACCCACCCACGGGAGACGGGCAGAGAGGGTGCTGTGTGGATCTAGCTATGTCCACTGACCCACGCCACACGGGCAGGCAGGGCGCAGTGCGGATCTGGCTGTGTCCCCTCACCCACGGCAGACGGTCAGGCAGGGTGCAGTGCGGAATTGGCTGTGTCCACTAACCCATGGGGGACAAGTAGGCAAGGCACAGTGTGGATCTGGCTGTGTCCACTCACCCACGGGAGACGGGCAGAGAGGGTCCTGTGAGGATCTGGCTATGTCCACTGACCCACGGCAGACTGCAAGCAGGGCGCAGGCGGTTATGGCTGTGTCCACTCACCCACGGCAGACGGGCAGGCAGGGCGCAGTGCGGATCTGGCTGTGTCCACTCACCCACGAGAGACGGGCAAGCAAGGCGCAGTGTGGATCTGGCTGTGTCCACTCACCCACGGGAGACGGGCAGGCAGGGAGCAGTGCGGATCTGGCTGTGTCCACTCACCCACGGGAGACGGGCAGGCAGGGAGCAGTGCGGATCTGGCTGTGTCCACTCACCCACGGCAGACGGTCAGGAAGGGTGCAGTGCGGATCTGCCTGTGTCCACTCACCCACGGCAGACTGGCAGGCAGTTCACAGTGCGGATCTGGCTGTGTCCACTCACCCACGGGAGACAGGTAAGCAAGGCGCAGTGTGGATCTGGCTGTGTCCACTCACCCACGGGAGACGGGCAGAGAGGGTGCTGTGTGGATCTGGCTATGTCCACTGACCCAGGGCAGACGGGCAGGCAGGGCGCAGTGCGGATCTGGCTGTGTCCCCTCACCCACGGCAGACGGTCAGGCAGGGCGCAGTCTGGATCTGGCTGTGTCCACTCACCCACGGCAGACGGGCAGGCAGTGCGCAGTGCGGATCTGGCTATGTCCAGTCACCCATGGGAGACGGGTAGGCAAGGCGCAGTGTGGATCTGGCTGTGTCCACTCACACACGGTATTACGGGCAGAGAGGGTGCCGTGTGGATCTGGCTTTGTCCACTGACACACGGCAAACGGGCAGGCCGGGCGCAGTGCGGATCTCGCGGTGTCCACTCACCCAAGGGAGACGGGCAGGCAGGGCGCAGTGCGGATCTGGCTGTGTCCACTCACCCACGGGAGACGGGCAGAGAGGGTGCTGTATGGTCTTTATATGTCCACTGACCAACGGCAGAAGGGCAGGCAGGGCGCAGTGCGGATCTGGCTGTGTCCCCTCACCGACGGCAGACGGTCAGGCAGGGCGCAGTGCGGATCTGGCTATGTCCACTCACCCACGGGAGACGGGCAGGCAGGGCGCAGTGCGGATCTGGCTTTGTCCACTCACCCACGGCAGACGGGCAGGCAGGGCGCAGTGCGTATCTGGCTGTGTCCACTCACCCACCGGAGACGGTCAGACAAGGCGCAGTGTGGATCTGGCTGTGTCCACTCACCCACGGGAGACGGGCAAGCAGGTGCTGTGTGGATCTGGCTATGTACACTGACCCATGGCAGACGGGCAGGCAGGGCGGGGTGCGGATCCGGCTGTGTCCACTCACTGATGGCAGACGGTCAGGAAGGGCGCAGTGCGGATCTGGCTGTGTCCACTCACCCACCGGAGACGGGCAGTCAGGGTGCAGTGTGGATCTGGCTGTGTCCACTCACCCACGAGAGACGGGCAGGCAATGTGCACTGTGGATCTTGCTGTGACCACACACCCACGGGAGAAGGGCAGAGAGGGTGCTGTGTGGATCTAGCTATGTCCACTAACCCACGGCAGATGGGCAGGCAGGGCGCAGTGCGGATCTGGCTGTGTTAACTCACCCACGGCAGACGGGCAGGCAGGGCGCAGTGCGGATCTGGCTGTGTCCACTCACCCACGGGAGATGGGTAGGCAAAGCGTAGTGTGGATCTGGCTGTGTTAACTCACCCACGGCAGACGGGCAGGCAGGGCGCAGTGCGGATCTGGCTGTGTCCACTCACCCACGGGAGACGGGCAGGCAAGGCGCAGTGTGGATCTGGCTGTGTCCACTCACCCACGGGAGACGGGCAGAGAGGGTGCTGTGTGGATCTGGCTTTGTCCACTGACCCACGGCAGAAGGGCAGGCAGGGTGCAGTGCGGATCTGGCTGTGTACAGTCACCCACTGCAGACGGGCAGGCAGGGCGCAGTGCAGATCTGGCTGTCTCCACTCACCCACGGGAGACGGGCAGAGAGGGTGCTGTGTGGATCTAGCTATGTCCACTGACCCACGGCAGACGGGCAGGCAGGGCGCAGTGCGGATCTGGCTGTGTTAACTCACCCACGGCAGACGGGCAGGCAGGGCGCAATGCGGATCTGGCTATGTCCACTGACCCACAGGAGACGGGCAGAGAGGGTGCTGTGTGGATCTGGCTATGTCCATTGACCCACGGCACACGGGCAGGCAGGGCGCACTGTGGATCTGGCTGTGTCCACTCTCCCACGGCAGACGGGCAGGCAAGGCGCAGTGTGGATCTGGCTGTGTCCACTCACCCACGGGATACGGGCCTAGAGGGTGCTGTGTGGATCTGGCTATGTACACTTACCCATGGCAGACGGGCAGGCAGGGCGCAGTGCGGATCTGGCAGTGTCCACTCACCCACGGCAGACGGTCAGGCAGGTCGCAGTGCGGATATGGCGGTGTCCACTGACCCAAGGGAGACGGGCAGGCAGGGCGCAGTGCGGGTCTGGCTGTGTCCACACTCCCACGGGAGACGGGCAGGCAGGGCGCAGTGCGGAACTGGCTGTATCCACTCACACACGGCAGACGGGCAGGCAGGGCGCAGTGCGGATCTGGCTGTGTCCACTCACCCACTGCAGACGGGCAGGCAGGGCGCAGTGCGGATCTGGCTGTGTCCACTCACCCACGGGAGAAGGGCAGGCATGGCGCAGTGCGGATCTGGCTATGTCCACTCTGCCACGGGAGACGGGCAGGCAGCGCGCAGTGCGGATCTGGCTGTGTCCACTCACACACGGCAGACAGGCAGGCACGGCGCAGTGCGGATCTGGCTGTGTCCACTTACCCATGGGAGAGGGGCAGGCAAGGCGCAGTGTGGATCTGGCTGTGTCCACTCACCCACGGGAGACGGGCAGAGAGGGTGCTGTGTGGATCTGGCTATGTCCACTGACCCACGGCAGACGGGCAGGCAGGGCGCAGTGCGGATCTGGCTGTGTCCAATCACCCACGGCAGACGGGCAGGCAGGGCGCAGTGCGGATCTGGTTGTGTGCACTCACCCACGGGAGACGGGCAGGCAAGGCACTGTGTGGATTTGACTGTGTCCACTCACGCACGGGAGACGGGCAGAGAGGGTGTTGTGTCGATCTGGCAATATCCACTGACCCACGGCAGACGGGTAGGCAGGGCGCAGTGCGGATCTGGCTGTGTCCACTCACCCACGGCAGACGGTCCGGAAGGGCGCAATGCGGATCTGGCTGTGTCCAATCACCCACGGCAGATGGGCAGGCAGGGCGCAGTGCGGATCTGGCTGTGTCCACTCACCCACGGGAGACGTGTAGGCAAGGCGCAGTGTGGATCTGGCTGTGTCCACTCATCCACGGGAGACGGGTAGAGAGGGTGCTGTGTGGATCTGGCTACGTCCACTGACCCACGGCAGACGGGCAGGCAGGGCGCATTGCGGATCTGGTTGTGTCCACTCACCCACGGCAGATGGGCAGGCTGAGGGCAGTGCGGATCTGGCTGTGTCCACTCACCCACGGGAGACAGGCAGGGAAGGCACAAAGTGGATCTGGCTGTGTCAACTCACCCACGGGAGATGGGCAGAGAGGGTGCCGTGTGGATCTGGCTATGTCCATTGACCCACGGCAGACGGGAAAGCAGGGCACAGTGCGGATCTGGCTGTGTCCACTCACCCACGGCAGACGGTCAGGCAGGGCGCAGTGAGGATCTGGCTGTGTCCTGTCACCCACGAGAGACGGGCAGGCAGGGCGCAGTGCGGATCTGGCTGTGTCCACTCACCCACCGCAGACGGGCAGGCAGGGCGCACTGCGGATCTGGCTGTGTCCACTCACCCACGGGAGACAGGCAGAGAGGGTGCTGTGTGGATCTGGCTACGTCCAGTGACCCACAGCAGACGGGCAGGCAGGGCGCAGTGTGGATCTGGCTGTGTCCACTCAACCACGCCAGACGGGCAGGCAGGGCACAGTTTGGATCTGGCTGTGTCTACTCACCCACGGGAGACGGGCATGCAAGGCGCAGTGTGGATCTGGCTGTGTCCAATCACCCACGAGAGGGTGCTGTGTGGATCTGGCAATGTACACTGACCCACGGCAGACGGGCCGGAAGGGCGGTGTGCGGATCTGGCTGTGTCCACTCACCCACAGCAGACGGTCAGGAAGGGCGCAGTGCGGTTCTGGATGTGTCCACTCACCCACTGGAGACGGGCAGGCAGGGCGCAGTTCGGATATGGCTGTGTCCACTCACCCACTGGAGACGGGCTGGCAAGGCGCAGTGTAGATCTGCCTGTGTCCACTCACCCACGGGAGACGGGCAAGAGGGTGCCGTGTGGATCTGGCAATGTACACTGACCCACGGCAGACGGGCCGGAAGGGCGGTGTGCGGATCTGGCTGTGTCCACTCACCCACAGCAGACGGTCAGGAAGGGCGCAGTGCGGTTCTTGATGTGTCCACTCACCCACTGGAGACGGGCAGGCAGGGCGCAGTTCGGATATGGCTGTGTCCACTCACCCACTGGAGACGGGCTGGCAAGGCGCAGTGTAGATCTGCCTGTGTCTACTCACCCACGGGAGACGGGCAAGAGGGTGCCGTGTGGATCTGGCTATGTACACTGACCTACGGCAGACGGTCAGGAAGGGCGCAGTGCGGATCTGGCTGTGTCCACTCACCCACGGGAGACGGATAGGCAGGGCGCAGTGCGGATGTGGCTGTGTCCACTCACCCACGGGAGACGGGCAGGCAGGGCGCAGTGCGGATATGGCTGTGTTCACTCACCCACGGGAGACGGGCAGAGAGGGTGCTGTGTGGATCTGGCTATGTACACTGACCTACGGCAGACGGTCAGGAAGTGCGCAGTGCGGATCTGGCTGTGTCCACTCACCCACGGGTGTCGGATAGGAAGGGCGCAGTGCGGATCTGGCTGTGTCCACTCACCCACGGGAGACGGGCAGGCAGGGCGCAGTGCGGATATGGCTGTGTTCACTCACCCACGGGAGACGGGCAGAGAGGGTGCTGTGTGGATCTGGCTATGTCCACTGACCCACGGCAGACGGGCAGGCAAGGCGCAGTGCGGATCTGGCTGTGTCCAATCACCCACGGCAGATGGGCACGCAGGGTGCAGTGCGTATCTGGCTGTGTCCACTCACCCAGGGGAGACGGGCAGTCAAGGCGCACTGTGGATCTGGCTGTGACCACTCACCCACGGCAGACAGGCAGGCAGGGCGCAGTGCGGATCTGGCTGTGTCCACTCACCCATGAGAGACGGGCAGGCAAGGCGCAGTGCGGGTCTGGCTGTGTCCACTCTCCCACGGGAGACGGGCAGGCAGGGCGCAGTGCGGAACTGGCTGTGTCCACTCAAACACGGCTGACGGGCAGGCAGGGCTCAGTGCGGATCTGGCTGTGTCCACTCACCCATGGGAGACGGGCAGGCAAGGCGCAGTGTGGATTTGGCTGTGTCCAATCACCCACGGGAGACGGGCAGAGAGGGTGCTGTGTGGATATGGCTATGTCCACTGACCCACGGCAGTTGAGCATGCAGGGCGCAGTGCAAATTTGGCTGTGTCCACTCACCCACGACAGATGGGAAGGCAGGGCGCAGTGCGGATTTGGCTGTGTCCACTCACCCACGGGAGACGGGCAGGCAAGGCGCAGTGTGGATCCGGCTGTGTCCACTCAACCACGGGAGACGGGCAGAGAGGGTGCTGTGTGGATCTGGCTATGTCCACTGACCCACGGCAGACGGGCAGGCAGGGCGCAGTGCGGATCTGGCTGTGTCCACTCACCCACGGCAGACGGGCAGGCAAGGCGCAGTGCGGATCTGGCTGTGTCCACTCACCCACGGGAGACGGGCAGAGAGGGTGCTATGTGGATCTGGCTATGTACACTGACCCACGGCAGACGGGCAGGCAGGGCGCAGTGCGGATCTGGCTGTGTCCAGTCACCCATGGCAGACGGGCAGGCAGGGCGCAGTGCAGATCTGGCTGTGTCCACTCACCCACGGGAGATGGGCAGGCAAGGCGCAGTGTGGATCTGGCTGTGTCCACTCACCCACGAGAGACGGGCAGAGAGGGTGCTGTGTGGATCTGGCTATATACACTGACCAACGGCAGACGGTCAGGAAGGGCGGAGTGCGGATCTGGCTGTGTCCACTCACCCACGGGAGTCGGATAGGCAGGGCGCAGTGCGGATCTGGCTGTGTCCACTCACCCACGGCAGACGGTCAGGAAGGGGGCAGTGCGGATCTGGCTGTGTCCACTCACCCACGGGAGACGGGCAGGCAGGGCGCAGGAGGATATGGCTGTGTCCACTCACCCACGGCACACAGGCAGGCAGGGCGCAGTGCGGATCTGGCTGTGTCCACTCACCCACGGCAGACGGTCAGGCAGGGCGCAGTGCGGATCTGGCTGTGTCCACTCACCCACGGGAGACGTCTAGGCAAGGCGCAGTGTGGATCTGGCTGTGTCCACTCACCCACGGGAGACGAGCAGAGAGGGTGCCTTGTGGATCTGGCTACATCCACTGACTCACGGCAGATGGGCAGTCAGGGCGCAGTGCGGATCTGGCTGTGTCCACTCACCCACGGCAGACGGGCAGGCAGGGCGCAGTGCGGATCTGGCTGTGTCCACTCACCCACGGGAGTCGGGCAGGCAAGGCGCAGTGTGGATCTGGCTGTGTCCACTCACCCACGGGAGACGGGCAGAGAGGGTGCTGTGTGGATCTGGCTATGTCCAGTGACCCACGGCAGACGGGCAGGCAGGGCGCAGTGCTGAACTTTCTGTGTCCACTCACCCACGGGAGACGGGCTGGCAAGGCACAGTGTGGATCTGGCTGTTTCCACTCACCCACGGGAGACAGGCAGAGAGGGTGCTGTGTGGATCTGGCTATGTACACTGAACCACGGCAGACGGGCAGGCAGGGCGCAGTGCGGATCTGGCTGTATCCAATCACTCATGGCAGACGGGCAGGCAGGGCATAGTGCGGATCTGCCTGTGTCCACTCACCCACGGCAGACGGTCATGCAGGGCACAGTGCGGATCTGGCTGTGTCCACTCACCCACGGGAGACGGGTAGGCATGGCGCAATGTGGATCTGGCTGTGTCCACTCACCCACGGGAGACGGGCAGAGAGGGTGCTGTGTGGATCTGGCTATGTACACTGACCCACGGCAGACGGGCAGGCAGGGCGGTGTGCGGATCTGGCTGTGTTAACTCACCCACGGCAGACGGGCAGGCAGGGCGCAGTGCGGATCTGGCTGTGTCCACTCACCCACGGGAGACGGGTAGGCAAAGCGCAGTGTGGATCTGGCTGTGTCCACTCACCCAAGGGAGACGGGCAGAGTGGGTGCCGTGTGGATCTGGCTATGTCCACTGACCCACGGCAGACGGGCAGGCAGGGCGCAGTGCGGATCTGGCTGTGTCCCCTCACCCACGGCAGACAGTCAGGCAGGGCGCAGTGCGGAATTGATTATGTCCACTCACCCACGGGAGACGGGCAGGCAGGGCGCAGTGCGGATCTGGCTGTGTCCACTCACCCACGGGAGACAGGCAGGCAAGGCGCAGTGTGGATCTGGCTGTGTCAACTGACCCACGGGAGATGGGCAGAGAGGGTGCCGTGTGGATCTGGCTATGTCCACTGACCCACGGCAGACGGGCAAGCAGGGCGCAGTGCGGATCTGGCTGTGTCCACTCACCAACGGCAGATGGTCAGGCAGGGAGCAGTGCGGATTTGGCTGTGTCCACTCACCCACGGGAGACGGGCAGGCAAGGCGCAGTGTGGATCTGGCTGTTTCCACTCACCCACGGGAGACGGGCAGAGAGGGTGCTGTGTGGATCTGACTATGTCCACTGACCCACGGCAGACAGGCAGGCAGGGCGCAGTGCGGATCTGGCTGTGTCCACTCACCCACGGTAGACGGTCAGGCAGGGCCCAGTGCGGATCTGGCGGTGTCCACTCACCCACGGGAGACGGGCAGGCAGGGCGCAGTGCGGATCTGGCTATGTCCACTCTCCCACGGGAGACGGGCAGGCAGCGCGCAGTGCGGATCTGGCTGTGTCCCCTCACCCTCGGCTGACAGGCAGGCACGGCGCAGTGCGGATCTGGCTGTGTCCACTTACCCATGGGAGAGGGGTAGGCAAGGCGCAGTGTGGATCTGGCTGTGTCCACTCACCCAGGGGAGACGGGCAGTCAAGGCGCACTGTGGATCTGGCTGTGCCCACTCACCCACGGCAGACAGGCAGGCAGGGCGCAGTGCGGATCTGGCTGTGTCTACTCACCCATGAGAGACGGGCAGGCAAGGCGCAGTGCGGGTCTGGCTGTGTCCACTCTCCCACGGGAGACGGGCAGGCAGGGCGCAGTGCGGAACTGGCTGTGTCCACTCAAACACGGCTGACGGGCAGGCAGGGCTCAGTGCGGATCTGGCTGTGTCCACTCACCCACGGGAGACGGGCAGGCAAGGCGCAGTGTGGATTTGGCTGTGTCCAATCACGCACGGGAGACGGGCAGAGAGGGTGCTGTGTGGATATGGCTATGTTCACTGACCCACGGCAGATGAGCATGCAGGGCGCAGTGCGGATTTGGCTGTGTCCACTCACCCACGACAGATGGGAAGGCAGGGCGCAGTGCGGATTTGGCTGTGTCCACTCACCCACGGGAGACGGGCAGGCAAGGCGCAGTGTGGATCCGGCTGTGTCCACTCAACCACGGGAGACGGGCAGAGAGGGTGCTGTGTGGATCTGGCTATGTCCACTGACCCACGGCAGACGGGCAGGCAGGGCGCAGTGCGGATCTGGCTGTGTCCACTCACCCACGGCAGACGGGCAGGCAAGGCGCAGTGCGGATCTGGCTGTGTCCACTCACCCACGGGAGACGGGCAGAGAGGGTGCTATGTGGATCTGGCTATGTACACTGACACACGGCAGACGGGCAGGCAGGGCGCAGTGCGGATCTGGCTGTGTCCAGTCACCCATGGCAAACGGGCAGGCAGGGCGCAGTGCAGATCTGGCTGTGTCCACTCACCCACGGGAGATGGGCAGGCAAGGCGCAGTGTGGATCTGGCTGTGTCCACTCACCCACGAGAGACGGGCAGAGAGGGTGCTGTGTGGATCTGGCTATATACACTGACCAACGGCAGACGGTCAGGAAGGGCGGAGTGCGGATCTGGCTGTGTCCACTCACCCACGGGAGTCGGATAGGCAGGGCGCAGTGCGGATCTGGCTCTGTCCACTCACCCACGGCAGACGGTCAGGAAGGGGGCAGTGCGGATCTGGCTGTGTCCACTCACCCACGGGAGACGGGCAGGCAGGGCGCAGGAGGATATGGCTGTGTCCACTCACCCACGGCACACAGGCAGGCAGGGCGCAGTGCGGATCTGGCTGTATCCACTCACCAACGGGATACGGGCCTAGAGGGTGCTGTGTGGATCTGGCTATGTCCATTGACCCACGGCAGACGGGCAGCAGGGCGCAGTTTGGATCTGGCTGTGTCCACTTACCCACGGCAGACGGGCAGGC
The DNA here is from genome assembly GCF_040939455.1 of Microcebus murinus. Classification (NCBI taxonomy): domain Eukaryota; kingdom Metazoa; phylum Chordata; class Mammalia; order Primates; family Cheirogaleidae; genus Microcebus; species Microcebus murinus. The sequence continues at coordinate 28,523,248 of NC_134125.1, read as the reverse complement.
AGGGCGCAGTGCGGATCTGGCTGTGTCCACAAACCCACGGGAGACGGGCAGGCAGTTTGCAGTGCGGATCTGGCGGTGTCCACTCACCCACGGCAGACTGGCATGCAGGGCGCAGTGCGGAACTGGCTGTGTCCACTCACCCACGACAGATGGGCTGGCAGGGCGCAGTGCGGATTTGGCTGTTTCCACTCACCCACGGGAGACGGGCAGGCAAGGCGCAGTGTGGATCTGGCTGTTTCCACTCACCCACGGGAGACAAGCAGAGAGGGTGCTGTGTGGATCTGACTATGTCCACTGACCCACGGCAGACGGGCAGGCAGGGCCCAGTGCGGATCTGGCTGTGTCCACTCACCCACGGCAGACGGGCAGAGAGGGTGCAGTGTGGATCTGGCTATGTACACTGACCCACGGCAGACGGGCAGGCAGGGCGCAGCGCGGATCTGGCTGTGTCCACTCACCCACGGCAGACGGTCAGGCAGGGCGCAGTACGGATCTGGCGGTTTCCACTCACCCACGGGAGACGGGCAGGCAGGGCGCAGTGCGGATCTGGCTATGATCACTCTCCCACGGGAGACGGGCAGGCAGCGCGCAGTGCGGATCTGGCCGTGTCCACTCACACACGGCAGACAGGCAGGCACGGCGCAGTGCGGATCTGGCTGTGTCCACTTACCCATGGGAGAGGGGCAGGCAAGGCGCAGTGTGGATCTGGCTGTGTCCACTCACCCACGGGAGACGGGCAGAGAGGGTGCTGTGTGGATCTGGCTATGTCCACTGACCCACTGCAGTCGGGCAGGCAGGGCGCAGTGCGGATCTGGCTGTGTCCAATCACCCACGGCAGACGGGCAGGCAGGGCGCAGTGCGGATCTGGTTGTGTGCACTCACCCACGGGAGACGGGCAGGCAAGGCACTGTGTGGATATGGCTGTGTCTACTCACGCACAGGAGACGGGCAGAGAGGGTGTTGTGTGGATCTGGCAATATCCACTGACCCACGGCAGACGGGCAGGCAGGGCGCAGTGCGGATCTGGCTGTGTCCACTCACCCACGGCAGACGGTCTAGAAGGGCGCAATGCGGATCTGGCTGTGTCCAATCACCCATGGCAGATGGGCAGGCAGGGCGCAGTGCGGATCTGGCTGTGTCCACTCACCCACGGCAGACTGTCAGGCAGGGCACAGTGCAGATCTGGCTGTGTTCTCTCACCCACGGGAGACGGGCAGGCAGGGTGCAGTGTGGATCTGGCTGTGTCCACTCACCCACGGGAGACGAGCAGAGAGGGTGCTGTGTGGATCTGGCTATGTACACTGACCCACGGTAGACGGGCAGGCAGGGCGCAGTGCGGATCTGGCTGTGTCCACTCACCCACGGTAGATGGTCAGGAAGGGGGCAGTGCGGATCTGGCTGTGTCCTCTCACCCACGGGAGACGGGCAGGCAGGGCGCAGTGCGGATCTGGCTGTGTCCACTCACCCACAGGAGACGGGCAGACAGGGCGCAGTGCGGATCTGGCTGTGTCCACTCACCCACGGCAGACGGGCAGGCAAGGCGCAGTGTGGATCTGGCTGTGTCCACTCACCCACGGGAGACGGGCAGAGAGGGTGCTGTGTGGATCTGGCTATGTCCATTGACCCACGGCCGACAGGCAGCAGGGCGCAGTTTGGATCTGGCTGTGTCCACTTACCCACGGCAGACGGGCAGGCAGGGCGCAGTGCGGATCTGGCGGTGTCCACTCACCCACGGGAGACGGGCAGGCAGGGCGCAGTGCGGGTCTGGCTGTGTCCACTCTCCCACGGGAGACGGGCAGGCAGGGCGCATTGCGGAACTGGCTGTGTCCACTCACACACGGCAGACGGTCAGGCAGGGCGTAGTGCGGATCTGGCTGTGTCCACACACCCATGGGAGACGGGCAGGCAAGGGGCAGTGTGGATTTGGCTGTGTCCACTCACCCACGGCAGACAGGCAGGCACTGCGCAGTGCGGATCTGGCTGTGTCCACTGACCCACGGCAGACTGGCATGCAGGGCGCAGTGCGGAACTGGCTGTGTCCACTCACCCAAGACCGATGGGCAGGCAGGGCGCAGTGCGGATTTGGCTGTGTCCACTCACCCACGGGAGACGGGCAGGCAAGGCGCAGTGTGGATCTGGCTGTTTCCACTCACCCACGGGAGACGGGCAGAGAGGGTGCTGTGTGGATCTGACTATGTCCACTGACCCACGGCAGACGGGCAGGCAGGGCGCAGTGCGGATCTTGCTGTGTCCACTCACCCACGGCAGACGGTCAGGCAGGGCCCAGTGCGGATCTGGCGGTGTCCACTCACCCACGGGAGACGGGCAGGCAGGGCGCAGTTCGGATCTGGCTATGTCCACTCTCCCATGGGAGACGGGCAGGCAGCGCGCAGTGCGGATCTGGCTGTGTCTACTCACACACGGCAGACAGGCAGGCACGGCGCAGTGCGGATCTGGCTGTGTCCACTTACCCATGGGAGAGGGGCAGGCAAGGCGCAGTGTGGATCTGGCTGTGTCCACTCACCCACGGGAGACGGGCAGAGAGGGTGCTGTGTGGATCTGGCTATGTCCACTGACCCACTGCAGACGGGCAGGCAGGGCCCAGTGCGGATCTGGCTCTGTCCAATCACCCACGGCAGACGGGCACGCAGGGCGCACTGCGGATCTGGCTGTGTGCACTCACCCACGGGAGACGGGCAGAGAGGGTGCTGTGTGGATCTGGCAATATCCACTGACCCACGGCAGACGGGCAGGCAGGGCGCAGTGCGGATCTGGCTGTGTCCACTCACCCACGGCAGACGGTCTGTCAGGGCGCAATGCGGATCTGGCTGTGTCCAATCACCCACGGCAGATGGGCAGGCAGGGCGCAGTGCGGATCTGGCTGTGTCCACTCACCCACGGCAGATGGTCAGGCAGGGCGCAGTGCGGATCTGGCTGTGTCCACTCACCCAGGGCAGACGGGCAGGCAGAGGGCAGTGCGGATCTGGCTGTGTACACTCACCCACGGGAGATAGGCAGGCAAGGCGCAGTGTGGATCTGGCTGTGTCAACTCACCCACGGGAGATGGGCAGAGAGGGTGCCGTGAAGATCTGGCTATGTCCACTGACCCACGGCAGACGGGAAGGCAGTGCGCAGTGCGGATCTGGCTGTGTCCAGTCACCCACGGCAGACGGGCAAGCAGAGTGCAGTGCGGATCTGGCTGTGTCCACTCACCCACGGGAGACAGGCAGGCAAGGCGCAGTGTGGATCTGGCTGTGTCAACTCACCCACGGGAGATGGGCAGAGAGGGTGCCGTGTGGATCTGTCTATGTCCACTGACCCACGGCAGACGGGCAAGCAGGGCGCAGTGCGGATCTGGCTGTGTCCACTCACCAACGGCAGACGGTCAGGCAGGGCGCAGTGCGGATCTGGCTGTGTTCTCTCACCCACGGGAGACGGGCAGGCAGGGTGCAGTGTGGATCTGGCTGTGTCCACTCACCCATGGGAGACGAGCAGAGAGGGTGCTGTGTGGATCTGGCTATGTACACTGACCCACGGCAGACGGGCAGGCAGGGCGCAGTGCGGATCTGGCTGTGTCCACTCACCCACGGTAGATGGTCAGGAAGGGGGCAGTGCGGATCTGGCTGTGTCCTCTCACGCACGGGAGACGGGCAGGCAGGGCGCAGTGCGGATCTGGCTGTGTCCAATCACCCACGGCACACGGGCAGGCAGGGCGCAGTGCGGATCTGGCTGTGTCCACTCACCCACGGTAGACGGTCAGGAAGGGGGCAGTGCGGATCTGGCTGTGTCCTCTCACCCACGGGAGACGGGAAGGCAGGGAGCAGTGCGGATCTGGCTGTGTCCACTCACCCACGGGAGACGGGCAGGCAGGGCGCAGTGCGGATCTGGCTGTGTCCACTCACCCATGGGAGACGGGCAGGCAAGGTGCAGTGTGGATCTGGCTGTGTCCACTCACCCACGGGAGACGGGCAGAGAGGGTGCTGTGTGGGTCTGGCTATGTACATTGACCCACGGCAGACGGGCAGGCAGGGCGCAGTGTGGATCTGGCTGTGTCCACTCACCAACGGCAGACGGGCAGGCAAGGCGCAGTGTGGATCTGGCTGTGTCCACTCACCCACGGGATACGGGCCTAGAGGTTGCTGTGTGGATCTGGCTATGTCCATTGACCCACGGCAGACGGGCAGGCAGGGCGCACTGCGGATCTGGCTGTGTGCACTCACTCACGGGAGACGGGCAGGCAAGGCACTGTGTGGATCTGGCTGTGTCCACTCACCCACGGGAGACGGGCAGAGAGGGTGCTGTGTGGATCTGGCAATATCCACTGACCCACGGCAGACGGGCAGGCAGGGCGCAGTGCGGATCTGGCTGTGTCCACTCACCAACGGCAGACGGTCAGGCAGGGCGCAGTGCGGATCTGGCTGTGTTCTCTCACCCACGGGAGACGGGCAGGCAGGGTGCAGTGTGGATCTGGCTGTGTCCACTCACCCATGGGAGACGAGCAGAGAGGGTGCTGTGTGGATCTGGCTATGTACACTGACCCACGGCAGACGGGCAGGCAGGGCGCAGTGCGGATCTGGCTGTGTCCACTCACCCACGGTAGATGGTCAGGAAGGGGGCAGTGCGGATCTGGCTGTGTCCTCTCACGCACGGGAGACGGGCAGGCAGGGCGCAGTGCGGATCTGGCTGTGTCCACTCACCCACGGCACACGGGCAGGCAGGGCGCAGTGCGGATCTGGCTGTGTCCACTCACCCACGGTAGACGGTCAGGAAGGGGGCAGTGCGGATCTGGCTGTGTCCTCTCACCCACGGGAGACGGGAAGGCAGGGCGCAGTGCGGATCTGGCTGTGTCCACTCACCCACGGGAGACGGGCAGGCAGGGCGCAGTGCGGATCTGGCTGTGTCCACTCACCCATGGGAGACGGGCAGGCAAGGTGCAGTGTGGATCTGGCTGTGTCCACTCACCCACGGGAGACGGGCAGAGAGGGTGCTGTGTTGGTCTGGCTATGTACATTGACCCACGGCAGACGGGCAGCCAGGGCGCAGTGTGGATCTGGCTGTGTCCACTCACCAACGGCAGACGGGCAGGCAAGGCGCAGTGTGCATCTGGCTGTGTCCACTCACCCACGGGATACGGGCCTAGAGGTTGCTGTGTGGATCTGGCTATGTCCATTGACCCACGGCAGACGGGCAGGCAGGGCGCACTGCGGATCTGGCTGTGTGCACTCACTCACGGGAGACGGGCAGGCAAGGCACTGTGTGGATCTGGCTGTGTCCACTCACCCACGGAAGACGGGCAGAGAGGGTGCTGTGTGGATCTGGCAATATCCACTGACCCACGGCAGATGGGCAGGCAGGGCGCAGTGCGGATATGGCTGTGTACACTCACCAACGGCAGACGGTCTGGCAGGGCGCAATGCGGATCTGGCTGTGTCCAATCACCCACGGCAGATGGGCAGGCAGGGCGCAGTGCGGATCTGGCTGTGTCCACTCACCCACGGCAGACGGTCAGGCAGGGCGCAGTGCGGATCTGGCTGTGTCCACTCACCCACGGGAGACGTCTAGGCAAGGCGCAGTGTGGATCTGGCTGTGTCCACTCACCCACGGGAGACGAGCAGAGAGGGTGCCGTGTGGATCTGGCTACATCCACTGACTCACGGAGGATGGGCAGTCAGGGCGCAGTGCGGATCTGGCTGTGTCCACTCACCCACGGCAGACGGGCAGGCAGGGCGCAGTGCGGATCTGGCTGTGTCCACTCACCCACGGGAGTCGGGCAGGCAAGGCGCAGTGTGGATCTGGCTGTGTCCACTCACCCACGGGAGACGGGCAGAGAGGGTGCTGTGTGGATCTGGCTATGTCCAGTGACCCACGGCAGACGGGCAGGCAGGGCGCAGTGCTGATCTTTCTGTGTCCACTCACCCACGGGAGACGGGCTGGCAAGGCACAGTGTGGATCTGGCTGTTTCCACTCACCCACGGGAGACAGGCAGAGAGGGTGCTGTGTGGATCTGGCTATGTACACTGAACCACGGCAGACGGGCAGGCAGGGCGCAGTGCGGATCTGGCTGTATCCAATCACTCATGGCAGACGGGCAGGCAGGGCACAGTGCGGATCTGCCTGTGTCCACTCACCCACGGCAGACGGTCATGCAGGGCACAGTGCGGATCTGGCTGTGTCCACTCACCCACGGGAGACGGGTAGGCATGGCGCAATGTGGATCTGGCTGTGTCCACTCACCCACGGGAGACGGGCAGAGAGGGTGCTGTGTGGATCTGGCTATGTACACTGACCCACGGCAGACGGGCAGGCAGGGCGGTGTGCGGATCTGGCTGTGTTAACTCACCCACGGCAGACGGGCAGGCAGGGCGCAGTGCGGATCTGGCTGTGTCCACTCACCCACGGGAGACGGGTAGGCAAAGCGCAGTGTGGATCTGGCTGTGTCCACTCACCCAAGGGAGACGGGCAGAGTGGGTGCCGTGTGGATCTGGCTATGTCCACTGACCCACGGCAGACGGGCAGGCAGGGCGCAGTGCGGATCTGGCTGTGTCCCCTCACCCACGGCAGACAGTCAGGCAGGGCGCAGTGCGGAATTGATTATGTCCACTCACCCACGGGAGACGGGCAGGCAGGGCGCAGTGCGGATCTGGCTGTGTCCACTCACCCACGGGAGACAGGCAGGCAAGGCGCAGTGTGGATCTGGCTGTGTCAACTGACCCACGGGAGATGGGCAGAGAGGGTGCCGTGTGGATCTGGCTATGTCCACTGACCCACGGCAGACGGGCAAGCAGGGCGCAGTGCGGATCTGGCTGTGTCCACTCACCAACGGCAGATGGTCAGGCAGGGAGCAGTGCGGATTTGGCTGTGTCCACTCACCCACGGGAGACGGGCAGGCAAGGCGCAGTGTGGATCTGGCTGTTTCCACTCACCCACGGGAGACGGGCAGAGAGGGTGCTGTGTGGATCTGACTATGTCCACTGACCCACGGCAGACAGGCAGGCAGGGCGCAGTGCGGATCTGGCTGTGTCCACTCACCCACGGTAGACGGTCAGGCAGGGCCCAGTGCGGATCTGGCGGTGTCCACTCACCCACGGGAGACGGGCAGGCAGGGCGCAGTGCAGATCTGGCTATGTCCACTCTCCCACGGGAGACGGGCAGGCAGCGCGCAGTGCGGATCTGGCTGTGTCCCCTCACCCACGGCTGACAGGCAGGCACGGCGCAGTGCGGATCTGGCTGTGTCCACTTACCCATGGGAGAGGGGTAGGCAAGGCGCAGTGTGGATCTGGCTGTGTCCACTCACCCAGGGGAGACGGGCAGTCAAGGCGCACTGTGGATCTGGCTGTGACCACTCACCCACGGCAGACAGGCAGGCAGGGCGCAGTGCGGATCTGGCTGTGTCTACTCACCCATGAGAGACGGGCAGGCAAGGCGCAGTGCGGGTCTGGCTGTGTCCACTCTCCCACGGGAGACGGGCAGGCAGGACGCAGTGCGGAACTGGCTGTGTCCACTCAAACACGGCTGACGGGCAGGCAGGGCGCAGTGCGGATCTGGCTGTGTCCACTCAACCACGGGAGACGGGCAGGCAAGGCGCAGTGTGGATTTGGCTGTGTCCAATCACGCACGGGAGACGGGCAGAGAGGGTGCTGTGTGGATATGGCTATGTCCACTGACCCACGGCAGATGAGCATGCAGGGCGCAGTGCGGATTTGGCTGTGTCCACTCACCCACGACAGATGGGAAGGCAGGGCGCAGTGCGGATTTGGCTGTGTCCACTCACCCACGGGAGACGGGCAGGCAAGGCGCAGTGTGGATCCGGCTGTGTCCACTCAACCACGGGAGACGGGCAGAGAGGGTGCTGTGTGGATCTGGCTATGTCCACTGACCCACGGCAGACGGGCAGGCAGGGCGCAGTGCGGATCTGGCTGTGTCCACTCACCCACGGCAGACGGGCAGGCAAGGCGCAGTGCGGATCTGGCTGTGTCCACTCACCCACGGGAGACGGGCAGAGAGGGTGCTATGTGGATCTGGCTATGTACACTGACACACGGCAGACGGGCAGGCAGGGCGCAGTGCGGATCTGGCTGTGTCCAGTCACCCATGGCAGACGGGCAGGCAGGGCGCAGTGCAGATCTGGCTGTGTCCACTCACCCACGGGAGATGGGCAGGCAAGGCACAGTGTGGATCTGGCTGTGTCCACTCACCCACGAGAGACGGGCAGAGAGGGTGCTGTGTGGATCTGGCTATGTCCAGTGACCCACGGCAGACGGGCAGCAGGGCGCAGTTTCGATCTGGCTGTTTCCACTCACCCACGAGAGACGGGCAGGCAGGGCGCAGTGCGGATCTGGCTGTGTCCACTCACCCACGGCAGACGGTCAGGAAGGGCGGAGTGCGGATCTGGCTGTGTCCACTCACCCACGGGAGTCGGATAGGCAGGGCGCAGTGCGGATCTGGCTGTGTCCACTCACCCACTGGATTCGGGCTGGCAAGGCGCAGTGTAGATCTGCCTGTGTCCACTCACCCACGGGAGACGGGCAAGAGGGTGCCGTGTGGATCTGGCTATGTCCATTGACCCACGGCAGACGGGCAGCAGGGCGCAGTTTCGATCTGGCTGTGTCCACTTACCCACGGCAGACGGGCAGGCAGGGCGCAGTGCGGATCTGGCTGTGTCCACAAACCCATGGCAGACGGGCAGGCAGTTTGCAGTGCGGATCAGGCGGTGTCCACTCACCCACGGGAGACGGGCAGGCAGGGCGCAGTGCGGGTCTGGCTGTGTCCACTCTCCCACGGGAGACGGGCAGGCAGGGCGCAGTGCGGAACTGGCTGTGTCCACTCACCAACGGCAGACGGTCAGGCAGGGCGCAGTGCGGATCTGGCTGTGTTCTCTCACCCACGGGAGACGGGCAGGCAGGGTGCAGTGTGGATCTGGCTGTGTCCACTCACCCACGGGAGACGAGCAGAGAGGGTGCTGTGTGGATCTGGCTATGTACACTGACCCACGGCAGACGGGCAGGCAGGGCGCAGTGCGGATCTGGCTGAGTCCACTCACCCACGGGAGACGGGAAGAGAGGGTGCTGTGTGGATCTGGCTATGTCCATTGACCCACGGCAGACGGGCAGCAGGGCGCAGTTTGGATCTGGCTGTGTCCACTTACCCACGGCAGACGGGCAGGCAGGGCGCAGTGCGGATCTGGCTGTGTCCATAAACCCATGGCAGACGGGCAGGCTGTTTGCAGTGCGGATCTGGCGGTGTCCACTCACCCACGGGAGACGGGCAGGCAGGGCGCAGTGCGGGTCTGGCTGTGTCCACTCTCCCACGAGAGACGGGCAGGAAGGGCGCAGTGCGGAACTAGCTGTGTCCACTCACCAACGGCAGACGGTCAGGCAGGGCGCAGTGCGGATCTGGCTGTGTTCTCTCACCCACGGGTGACGGGCAGGCAGGGTGCAGTGTGGATCTGGCTGTGTCCACTCACCCACGGGAGACGAGCAGAGAGGGTGCTGTGTGGATCTGGCTATGTACACTGACCCACGGCAGACGGGCAGGCAGGGCGCAGTGCGGATCTGGCTGAGTCCAATCACCCACGGGAGACGGGAAGAGAGGGTGCTGTGTGGATCTGGCTATGTCCATTGACCCACGGCAGACGGGCAGCAGGGCGCAGTTTGGATCTGGCTGTGTCCACTTACCCACGGCAGACGGGCAGGCAGGGCGCAGTGCGGATCTGGCTGTGTCCATAAACCCATGGCAGACGGGCAGGCAGTTTGCAGTGTGGATCTGGCGGTGTCCACTCAAACACGGTAGACGGTCAGGAAGGGGGCAGTGCGGATCTGGCTGTGTCCTCTCACCCACGGCACACGGGCAGGCAGGGCGCAGTGCGGATCTGGCTGTGTCCACTCACCCATGGGAGACGGGCAGGCAGGGCGCAGTGCGGATCTGGCTGTGTCCACTCACCCATGGGAGACGGGCAGGCAAGGTGCAGTGTGGATCTGGCTGAGTCCACTCACCCACGGGAGACGGGAAGAGAGGGTGCTGTGTGGATCTGGCTATGTCCATTGACCCACGGCAGACGGGCAGCAGGGCGCAGTTTGGATCTGGCTGTGTCCAATCACCCACAGCAGACGGGCAGGCAGGGCGCAGTGCGGATCTGGCTGTGTCCACAAACCCACGGCAGACGGGCAGGCAGTTTGCAGTGCGGATCTGGCGGTGTCCACTCACCCACGGCAGACTGGCATGCAGGGCGCAGTGCGGAACTGGCTGTGTCCACTCACCCACGACAGATGGTCAGGAAGGGGGCAGTGCGGATCTGGCTGTGTCCTCTCACCCACGGGAGACGGGCAGGCAGGGCGCAGTGCGGATCTGGCTGTGTCCACTCACCCACAGGAGACGGGCAGGCAGGGCGCAGTGCGGATCTGGCTGTGTCCACTCACCCACGGCAGATGGGCAGGCAAGGCGCAGTGTGGATCTGGCTGTGTCCACTCACCCACGGGAGACGGGCAGAGAGGGTGCTGTGTGGATCTGGCTATGTCCATTGACCCACGGCAGACAGGCAGCAGGGCGCAGTTTGGATCTGGCTGTGTCCACTTACCCACGGCAGACGGGCAGGCAGGGCGCAGTGCGGATCTGGCGGTGTCCACTCACCCACGGGAGACGGGCAGGCAGGGCGCAGTGCGGGTCTGGCTGTGTCCACTCTCCCACGGGAGACGGGCAGGCAGGGCGCATTGCGGAACTGGCTGTGTCCACTCACACACGGCAGACGGTCAGGCAGGGCGTAGTGCGGATCTGGCTGTGTCCACTCACCCATGGGAGACGGGCAGGCAAGGGGCAGTGTGGATTTGGCTGTGTCCACTCACCCACGGCAGACAGGCAGGCACGGCGCAGTGCGGATCTGGCTGTGTCCACTGACCCACGGCAGACTGGCATGCAGGGCGCAGTGCGGAACTGGCTGTGTCCACTCACCCAAGACCGATGGGCAGGCAGGGCGCAGTGCGGATTTGGCTGTGTCCGCTCACCCACGGGAGACGGGCAGGCAAGGCGCAGTGTGGATCTGGCTGTTTCCACTCACCCACGGGAGACGGGCAGAGAGGGTGCTGTGTGGATCTGATTATGTCCACTGACCCACGGCAGACGGGCAGGCAGGGCGCAGTGCGGATCTTGCTGTGTCCACTCACCCACGGCAGACGGTCAGGCAGGGCCCAGTGCGGATCTGGCGGTGTCAACTCACCCACGGGAGACGGGCAGGCAGGGCGCAGTTCGGATCTGGCTATGTCCACTCTCCCATGGGAGACGGGCAGGCAGCGCGCAGTGCGGATCTGGCTGTGTCTACTCACACACGGCAGACAGGCAGGCACGGCGCAGTGCGGATCTGGCTGTGTCCACTTACCCATGGGAGAGGGGCAGGCAAGGCGCAGTGTGGATCTGGCTGTGTCCACTCACCCACGGGAGACGGGCAGAGAGGGTGCTGTGTGGATCTGGCTATGTCCACTGACCCACTGCAGACGGGCAGGCAGGGCGCAGTGCGGATCTGGCTCTGTCCAATCACCCACGGCAGACGGGCACGCAGGGCGCACTGCGGATCTGGCTGTGTGCACTCACCCACGGGAGACGGGCAGAGAGGGTGCTGTGTGGATCTGGCAATATCCACTGACCCACGGCAGACGGGCAGGCAGGGCGCAGTGCGGATCTGGCTGTGTCCACTCACCCACGGCAGACGGTCTGTCAGGGCGCAATGCGGATCTGGCTGTGTCCAATCACCTACGGCAGATGGGCAGGCAGGGCGCAGTGCGGATCTGGCTGTGTCCACTCACCCACGGCAGATGGTCAGGCAGGGCGCAGTGCGGATCTGGCTGTGTCCACTCACCCAGGGCAGACGGGCAGGCAGAGGGCAGTGCGGATCTGGCTGTGTACACTCACCCACGGGAGATAGGCAGGCAAGGCGCAGTGTGGATCTGGCTGTGTCAACTCACCCACGGGAGATGGGCAGAGAGGGTGCCGTGAAGATCTGGCTATGTCCACTGACCCACGGCAGACGGGAAGGCAGTGCGCAGTGCGGATCTGGCTGTGTCCAGTCACCCACGGCAGACGGGCAAGCAGAGTGCAGTGCGGATCTGGCTGTGTCCACTCACCCACGGGAGACAGGCAGGCAAGGCGCAGTGTGGATCTGGCTGTGTCAACTCACCCACGGGAGATGGGCAGAGAGGGTGCCGTGTGGATCTGTCTATGTCCACTGACCCACGGCAGACGGGCAAGCAGGGCGCAGTGCGGATCTGGCTGTGTCCACTCACCAACGGCAGACGGTCAGGCAGGGCGCAGTGCGGATCTGGCTGTGTTCTCTCACCCACGGGAGACGGGCAGGCAGGGTGCAGTGTGGATCTGGCTGTGTCCACTCACCCATGGGAGACGAGCAGAGAGGGTGCTGTGTGGATCTGGCTATGTACACTGACCCACGGCAGACGGGCAGGCAGGGCGCAGTGCGGATCTGGCTGTGTCCACTCACCCACGGTAGATGGTCAGGAAGGGGGCAGTGCGGATCTGGCTGTGTCCTCTCACGCACGGGAGACGGGCAGGCAGGGCGCAGTGCGGATCTGGCTGTGTCCAATCACCCACGGCACACGGGCAGGCAGGGCGCAGTGCGGATCTGGCTGTGTCCACTCACCCACGGTAGACGGTCAGGAAGGGGGCAGTGCGGATCTGGCTGTGTCCTCTCACCCACGGGAGACGGGAAGGCAGGGAGCAGTGCGGATCTGGCTGTGTCCACTCACCCACGGGAGACGGGCAGGCAGGGCGCAGTGCGGATCTGGCTGTGTCCACTCACCCATGGGAGACGGGCAGGCAAGGTGCAGTGTGGATCTGGCTGTGTCCACTCACCCACGGGAGACGGGCAGAGAGGGTGCTGTGTGGGTCTGGCTATGTACATTGACCCACGGCAGACGGGCAGGCAGGGCGCAGTGTGGATCTGGCTGTGTCCACTCACCAAAGGCAGACGGGCAGGCAAGGCGCAGTGTGGATCTGGCTGTGTCCACTCACCCACGGGATACGGGCCTAGAGGTTGCTGTGTGGATCTGGCTATGTCCATTGACCCACGGCAGACGGGCAGGCAGGGCGCACTGCGGATCTGGCTGTGTGCACTCACTCACGGGAGACGGGCAGGCAAGGCACTGTGTGGATCTGGCTGTGTCCACTCACCCACGGGAGACGGGCAGAGAGGGTGCTGTGTGGATCTGGCAATATCCACTGACCCACGGCAGACGGGCAGGCAGGGCGCAGTGCGGATCTGGCTGTGTCCACTCACCAACGGCAGACGGTCAGGCAGGGCGCAGTGCGGATCTGGCTGTGTTCTCTCACCCACGGGAGACGGGCAGGCAGGGTGCAGTGTGGATCTGGCTGTGTCCACTCACCCATGGGAGACGAGCAGAGAGGGTGCTGTGTGGATCTGGCTATGTACACTGACCCACGGCAGACGGGCAGGCAGGGCGCAGTGCGGATCTGGCTGTGTCCACTCACCCACGGTAGATGGTCAGGAAGGGGGCAGTGCGGATCTGGCTGTGTCCTCTCACGCACGGGAGACGGGCAGGCAGGGCGCAGTGCGGATCTGGCTGTGTCCACTCACCCACGGCACACGGGCAGGCAGGGCGCAGTGCGGATCTGGCTGTGTCCACTCACCCACGGTAGACGGTCAGGAAGGGGGCAGTGCGGATCTGGCTGTGTCCTCTCACCCACGGGAGACGGGAAGGCAGGGCGCAGTGCGGATCTGGCTGTGTCCACTCACCCACGGGAGACGGACAGGCAGGGCGCAGTGCGGATCTGGCTGTGTCCACTCACCCATGGGAGACGGGCAGGCAAGGTGCAGTGTGGATCTTGCTGTGTCCACTCACCCACGGGAGACGGGCAGAGAGGGTGCTGTGTTGGTCTGGCTATGTACATTGACCCACGGCAGACGGGCAGGCAGGGCGCAGTGTGGATCTGGCTGTGTCCACTCACCCATGGGAGACTGGCAGGCAGGGCGCAGTGGGGATCTGGCTGTGTCCACTCACCCACGGTAGACGGGTAGGCAGGGCGCAGTGCGGATCTTGCTGTGTCCACTCACCCACGGCAGACGGTCAGGCAGGGCCCAGTGCGGATCTGGCGGTGTCCACTCACCCACGGGAGACGGGCAGGCAGGGCGCAGTTCGGATCTGGCTATGTCCACTCTCCCATGGGAGACGGGCAGGCAGCGCGCAGTGCGGATCTGGCTGTGTCTACTCACACACGGCAGACAGGCAGGCACGGCGCAGTGCGGATCTGGCTGTGTCCACTTACCCATGGGAGAGGGGCAGGCAAGGCGCAGTGTGGATCTGGCTGTGTCCACTCACCCACGGGAGACGGGCAGAGAGGGTGCTGTGTGGATCTGGCTATGTCCACTGACCCACTGCAGACGGGCAGTCAGGGCGCAGTGCGGATCTGGCTCTGTCCAATCACCCACGGCAGACGGGTACGCAGGGCGCACTGCGGATCTGGCTGTGTGCACTCACCCACGGGAGACGGGCAGAGAGGGTGCTGTGTGGATCTGGCAATATCCACTGACCCACGGCAGACGGGCAGGCAGGGCGCAGTGCGGATCTGGCTGTGTCCACTCACCCACGGCAGACGGTCTGTCAGGGCGCAATGCGGATCTGGCTGTGTCCAATCACCCACGGCAGATGGGCAGGCAGGGCGCAGTGCGGATCTGGCTGTGTCCACTCACCCACGGCAGATGGTCAGGCAGGGCGCAGTGCGGATCTGGCTGTGTCCACTCACCCAGGGCAGACGGGCAGGCAGAGGGCAGTGCGGATCTGGCTGTGTACACTCACCCACGGGAGATAGGCAGGCAAGGCGCAGTGTGGATCTGGCTGTGTCAACTCACCCACGGGAGATGGGCAGAGAGGGTGCCGTGTGGATCTGTCTATGTCCACTGACCCACGGCAGACGGGCAAGCAGGGCGCAGTGCGGATCTGGCTGTGTCCACTCACCAACGGCAGACGGTCAGGCAGGGCGCAGTGCGGATCTGGCTGTGTTCTCTCACCCACGGGAGACGGGCAGGCAGGGTGCAGTGTGGATCTGGCTGTGTCCACTCACCCATGGGAGACGAGCAGAGAGGGTGCTGTGTGGATCTGGCTATGTACACTGACCCACGGCAGACGGGCAGGCAGGGCGCAGTGCGGATCTGGCTGTGTCCACTCACCCACGGTAGATGGTCAGGAAGGGGGCAGTGCGGATCTGGCTGTGTCCTCTCACGCACGGGAGACGGGCAGGCAGGGCACAGTGCGGATCTGGCTGTGTCCAATCACCCACGGCACACGGGCAGGCAGGGCGCAGTGCGGATCTGGCTGTGTCCACTCACCCACGGTAGACGGTCAGGAAGGGGGCAGTGCGGATCTGGCTGTGTACTCTCACCCACGGGAGACGGGAAGGCAGGGAGCAGTGCGGATCTGGCTGTGTCCACTCACCCACGGGAGACGGGCAGGCAGGGCGCAGTGTGGATCTGGCTGTGTCCACTCACCCATGGGAGACGGGCAGGCAAGGTGCAGTGTGGATCTGGCTGTGTCCACTCACCCACGGGAGACGGGCAGAGAGGGTGCTGTGTGGGTCTGGCTATGTACATTGACCCACGGCAGACGGGCAGGCAGGGCGCAGTGTGGATCTGGCTGTGTCCACTCACCAACGGCAGACGGGCAGGCAAGGCGCAGTGTGGATCTGGCTGTGTCCACTACCCACGGGATACGGGCCTAGAGGTTGCTGTGTGGATCTGGCTATGTCCATTGACCCACGGCAGACGGGCAGGCAGGGCGCACTGCGGATCTGGCTGTGTGCACTCACTCACGGGAGACGGGCAGGCAAGGCACTGTGTGGATCTGGCTGTGTCCACTCACCCACGGGAGACGGGCAGAGAGGGTGCTGTGTGGATCTGGCAATATCCACTGACCCACGGCAGACGGGCAGGCAGGGCGCAGTGCGGATCTGGCTGTGTCCACTCACCAACGGCAGACGGTCAGGCAGGGCGCAGTGCGGATCTGGCTGTGTTCTCTCACCCACGGGAGACGGGCAGGCAGGGTGCAGTGTGGATCTGGCTGTGTCCACTCACCCATGGGAGACGAGCAGAGAGGGTGCTGTGTGGATCTGGCTATGTACACTGACCCACGGCAGACGGGCAGGCAGGGCGCAGTGCGGATCTGGCTGTGTCCACTCACCCACGGTAGATGGTCAGGAAGGGGGCAGTGCGGATCTGGCTGTGTCCTCTCACGCACGGGAGACGGGCAGGCAGGGCGCAGTGCGGATCTGGCTGTGTCCACTCACCCACGGCACACGGGCAGGCAGGGCGCAGTGCGGATCTGGCTGTGTCCACTCACCCACGGTAGACGGTCAGGAAGGGGGCAGTGCGGATCTGGCTGTGTCCTCTCACCCACGGGAGACGGGAAGGCAGGGCGCAGTGCGGATCTGGCTGTGTCCACTCACCCACGGGAGACGGGCAGGCAGGGCGCAGTGCGGATCTGGCTGTGTCCACTCACCCATGGGAGACGGGCAGGCATGGTGCAGTGTGGATCTGGCTGTGTCCACTCACCCACGGGAGACGGGCAGAGAGGGTGCTGTGTTGGTCTGGCTATGTACATTGACCCACGGCAGACGGGCAGGCAGGGCGCAGTGTGGATCTGGCTGTGTCCACTCACCAACGGCAGACGGGCAGGCAAGGCGCAGTGTGCATCTGGCTGTGTCCACTCACCCACGGGATACGGGCCTAGAGGTTGCTGTGTGGATCTGGCTATGTCCATTGACCCACGGCAGACGGGCAGGCAGGGCGCACTGCGGATCTGGCTGTGTGCACTCACTCACGGGAGACGGGCAGGCAAGGCACTGTGTGGATCTGGCTGTGTCCACTCACCCACGGAAGACGGGCAGAGAGGGTGCTGTGTGGATCTGGCAATATCCACTGACCCACGGCAGATGGGCAGGCAGGGCGCAGTGCGGATATGGCTGTGTACACTCACCAACGGCAGACGGTCTGGCAGGGCGCAATGCGGATCTGGCTGTGTCCAATCACCCACGGCAGATGGGCAGGCAGGGCGCAGTGCGGATCTGGCTGTGTCCACTCACCCACGGCAGACGGTCAGGCAGGGCGCAGTGCGGATCTGGCTGTGTCCACTCACCCACGGGAGACGTCTAGGCAAGGCGCAGTGTGGATCTGGCTGTGTCCACTCACCCACGGGAGACGAGCAGAGAGGGTGCCGTGTGGATCTGGCTACATCCACTGACTCACGGAAGATGGGCAGTCAGGGCGCAGTGCGGATCTGGCTGTGTCCACTCACCCACGGCAGACGGGCAGGCAGGGCGCAGTGCGGATCTGGCTGTGTCCACTCACCCACGGGAGTCGGGCAGGCAAGGCGCAGTGTGGATCTGGCTGTGTCCACTCACCCACGGGAGACGGGCAGAGAGGGTGCTGTGTGGATCTGGCTATGTCCAGTGACCCACGGCAGACGGGCAGGCAGGGCGCAGTGCTGATCTTTCTGTGTCCACTCACCCACGGGAGACGGGCTGGCAAGGCACAGTGTGGATCTGGCTGTTTCCACTCACCCACGGGAGACAGGCAGAGAGGGTGCTGTGTGGATCTGGCTATGTACACTGAACCACGGCAGACGGGCAGGCAGGGCGCAGTGCGGATCTGGCTGTATCCAATCACTCATGGCAGACGGGCAGGCAGGGCACAGTGCGGATCTGCCTGTGTCCACTCACCCACGGCAGACGGTCATGCAGGGCACAGTGCGGATCTGGCTGTGTCCACTCACCCACGGGAGACGGGTAGGCATGGCGCAATGTGGATCTGGCTGTGTCCACTCACCCACGGGAGACGGGCAGAGAGGGTGCTGTGTGGATCTGGCTATGTACACTGACCCACGGCAGACGGGCAGGCAGGGCGGTGTGCGGATCTGGCTGTGTTAACTCACCCACGGCAGACGGGCAGGCAGGGCGCAGTTCGGATCTGGCTGTGTCCACTCACCCACGGGAGACGGGTAGGCAAAGCGCAGTGTGGATCTGGCTGTGTCCACTCACCCAAGGGAGACGGGCAGAGTGGGTGCCGTGTGGATCTGGCTATGTCCACTGACCCACGGCAGACGGGCAGGCAGGGCGCAGTGCGGATCTGGCTGTGTCCCCTCACCCACGGCAGACAGTCAGGCAGGGCGCAGTGCGGAATTGATTATGTCCACTCACCCACGGGAGACGGGCAGGCAGGGCGCAGTGCGGATCTGGCTGTGTCCACTCACCCACGGGAGACAGGCAGGCAAGGCGCAGTGTGGATCTGGCTGTGTCAACTGACCCACGGGAGATGGGCAGAGAGGGTGCCGTGTGGATCTGGCTATGTCCACTGACCCACGGCAGACGGGCAAGCAGGGCGCAGTGCGGATCTGGCTGTGTCCACTCACCAACGGCAGATGGTCAGGCAGGGAGCAGTGCGGATTTGGCTGTGTCCACTCACCCACGGGAGACGGGCAGGCAAGGCGCAGTGTGGATCTGGCTGTTTCCACTCACCCACGGGAGACGGGCAGAGAGGGTGCTGTGTGGATCTGACTATGTCCACTGACCCACGGCAGACAGGCAGGCAGGGCGCAGTGCGGATCTGGCTGTGTCCACTCACCCACGGTAGACGGTCAGGCAGGGCCCAGTGCGGATCTGGCGGTGTCCACTCACCCACGGGAGACGGGCAGGCAGGGCGCAGTGCAGATCTGGCTATGTCCACTCTCCCACGGGAGACGGGCAGGCAGCGCGCAGTGCGGATCTGGCTGTGTCCCCTCACCCACGGCTGACAGGCAGGCACGGCGCAGTGCGGATCTGGCTGTGTCCACTTACCCATGGGAGAGGGGTAGGCAAGGCGCAGTGTGGATCTGGCTGTGTCCACTCACCCAGGGGAGACGGGCAGTCAAGGCGCACTGTGGATCTGGCTGTGACCACTCACCCACGGCAGACAGGCAGGCAGGGCGCAGTGCGGATCTGGCTGTGTCTACTCACCCATGAGAGACGGGCAGGCAAGGCGCAGTGCGGGTCTGGCTGTGTCCACTCTCCCACGGGAGACGGGCAGGCAGGACGCAGTGCGGAACTGGCTGTGTCCACTCAAACACGGCTGACGGGCAGGCAGGGCGCAGTGCGGATCTGGCTGTGTCCACTCACCCACGGGAGACGGGCAGGCAAGGCGCAGTGTGGATTTGGCTGTGTCCAATCACGCACGGGAGACGGGCAGAGAGGGTGCTGTGTGGATATGGCTATGTCCACTGACCCACGGCAGATGAGCATGCAGGGCGCAGTGCGGATTTGGCTGTGTCCACTCACCCACGACAGATGGGAAGGCAGGGCGCAGTGCGGATTTGGCTGTGTCCACTCACCCACGGGAGACGGGCAGGCAAGGCGCAGTGTGGATCCGGCTGTGTCCACTCAACCACGGGAGACGGGCAGAGAGGGTGCTGTGTGGATCTGGCTATGTCCACTGACCCACGGCAGACGGGCAGGCAGGGCGCAGTGCGGATCTGGCTGTGTCCACTCACCCACGGCAGACGGGCAGGCAAGGCGCAGTGCGGATCTGGCTGTGTCCACTCACCCACGGGAGACGGGCAGAGAGGGTGCTATGTGGATCTGGCTATGTACACTGACACACGGCAGACGGGCAGGCAGGGCGCAGTGCGGATCTGGCTGTGTCCAGTCACCCATGGCAGACGGGCAGGCAGGGCGCAGTGCAGATCTGGCTGTGTCCACTCACCCACGGGAGATGGGCAGGCAAGGCGCAGTGTGGATCTGGCTGTGTCCACTCACCCACGAGAGACGGGCAGAGAGGGTGCTGTGTGGATCTGGCTATATACACTGACCAACGGCAGACGGTCAGGAAGGGCGGAGTGCGGATCTGGCTATGTCCACTCACCCACGGGAGTCGGATAGGCAGGGCGCAGTGCGGATCTGGCTGTGTCCACTCACCCACTGGATTCGGGCTGGCAAGGCGCAGTGTAGATCTGCCTGTGTCCACTCACCCACGGGAGACGGGCAAGAGGGTGCCGTGTGGATCTGGCTATGTCCATTGACCCACGGCAGACGGGCAGCAGGGCGCAGTTTCGATCTGGCTGTGTCCACTTACCCACGGCAGACGGGCAGGCAGGGCGCAGTGCGGATCTGGCTGTGTCCACAAACCCATGGCAGACGGGCAGGCAGTTTGCAGTGCGGATCAGGCGGTGTCCACTCACCCACGGGAGACGGGCAGGCAGGGCGCAGTGCGGGTCTGGCTGTGTCCACTCTCCCACGGGAGACGGGCAGGCAGGGCGCAGTGCGGAACTGGCTGTGTCCACTCACCAACGGCAGACGGTCAGGCAGGGCGCAGTGCGGATCTGGCTGTGTTCTCTCACCCACGGGAGACGGGCAGGCAGGGTGCAGTGTGGATCTGGCTGTGTCCACTCACCCACGGGAGACGAGCAGAGAGGGTGCTGTGTGGATCTGGCTATGTACACTGACCCACGGCAGACGGGCAGGCAGGGCGCAGTGCGGATCTGGCTGAGTCCACTCACCCACGGGAGACGGGAAGAGAGGGTGCTGTGTGGATCTGGCTATGTCCATTGACCCACGGCAGACGGGCAGCAGGGCGCAGTTTGGATCTGGCTGTGTCCACTTACCCACGGCAGACGGGCAGGCAGGGCGCAGTGCGGATCTGGCTGTGTCCATAAACCCATGGCAGACGGGCAGGCTGTTTGCAGTGCGGATCTGGCGGTGTCCACTCACCCACGGGAGACGGGCAGGCAGGGCGCAGTGCGGGTCTGGCTGTGTCCACTCTCCCACGGGAGACGGGCAGGAAGGGCGCAGTGCGGAACTAGCTGTGTCCACTCACCAACGGCAGACGGTCAGGCAGGGCGCAGTGCGGATCTGGCTGTGTTCTCTCACCCACGGGAGACGGGCAGGCAGGGTGCAGTGTGGATCTGGCTGTGTCCACTCACCCACGGGAGACGAGCAGAGAGGGTGCTGTGTGGATCTGGCTATGTACACTGACCCACGGCAGACGGGCAGGCAGGGCGCAGTGCGGATCTGGCTGAGTCCAATCACCCACGGGAGACGGGAAGAGAGGGTGCTGTGTGGATCTGGCTATGTCCATTGACCCAAGGCAGACGGGCAGCAGGGCGCAGTTTGGATCTGGCTGTGTCCACTTACCCACGGCAGACGGGCAGGCAGGGCGCAGTGCGGATCTGGCTGTGTCCATAAACCCATGGCAGACGGGCAGGCAGTTTGCAGTGCGGATCTGGCGGTGTCCACTCAAACACGGTAGACGGTCAGGAAGGGGGCAGTGCGGATCTGGCTGTGTCCTCTCACCCACGGCACACGGGCAGGCAGGGCGCAGTGCGGATCTGGCTGTGTCCACTCACCCATGGGAGACGGGCAGGCAGGGCGCAGTGCGGATCTGGCTGTGTCCACTCACCCATGGGAGACGGGCAGGCAAGGTGCAGTGTGGATCTGGCTGAGTCCACTCACCCACGGGAGACGGGAAGAGAGGGTGCTGTGTGGATCTGGCTATGTCCATTGACCCACGGCAGACGGGCAGCAGGGCGCAGTTTGGATCTGGCTGTGTCCACTTACCCACGGCAGACGGGCAGGCAGGGCGCAGTGCGGATCTGGCGGTGTCCACTCACCCACGGGAGACGGGCAGGCAGGGCGCAGTGCGGGTCTGGCTGTGTCCACTCTCCCACGGGAGACGGGAAGGCAGGGCGCAGTGCGGAACTGGCTGTGTCCACTCACCCACGACAGATGGGCAGGCAGGGCGCAGTGCGGATTTGGCTGTGTCCACTCACCAACGGGAGACGGGCAGGCAAGGCGCAGTGTGGATCTGGCTGTTTCCACTCACCCACGGGAGACGGGCAGAGAGGGTGCTGTGTGGATCTGACTATGTCCACTGACCCACAGCAGACGGGCAGGCAGGGCGCAGTGCGGATCTGGCTGTGTCCACTCACCCACGGCAGACGGTCAGGCAGGGCCCAGTGCGGATCTGGCGGTGTCCACTCACCCACGGGAGACGGGCAGGCAGCGCGCAGTGCGGATCTGGCTATGTCCACTCTCCCACGGGAGACGGGCAGGCAGGGCGCAGTGCGGATCTGGCTGTGTCCACTCACACACGGCAGACAGGCAGGCACGGCGCAGTGCGGATCTGGCTGTGTCCACTTACCCATGGGAGAGGGGCAGGCAAGGCGCAGTGTGGATCTGGCTGTGTCCACTCACCCACGGGAGACGGGCAGAGAGGGTGCTGTGTGGATCTGGCTATGTCCACTGACCCACGGCAGACGGGCAGGCAGTGCGCAGTGCGGATCTGGCTCTGTCCAATCACCCACGGCAGACGGGCACGCAGGGCGCACTGCGGATCTGGCTGTGTGCACTCACCCACGGGAGACGGGCAGGCAAGGCACTGTGTGGATCTGGCTGTGTCCACTCACCCACGGGAGACGGGCAGAGAGGGTGCTGTGTGGATCTGGCAATATCCACTGACCCACGGCAGACGGGCAGGCAGGGCGCAGTTCGGATCTGGCTGTGTCCACTCACCCACTGGAGACGGGCTGGCAAGGCGCAGTGTAGATCTGCCTGTGTCCACTCACCCACGGGAGACGGGCAAGAGGGTGCCGTGTGGATCTGGCTATGTACACTGACCTACGGCAGACAGTCAGGAAGGGCGCAGTGCGGATCTGGCTGTGTCCACTCACCCACGGGAGACGGATAGGCAGGGCGCAGTGCGGATCTGGCTGTGTCCACTCACCCACGGGAGACGGGCAGGCAGGGCGCAGTGTGGATATGGCTGTGTTCACTCAACCACGGGAGACGGGCAGAGAGGGTGCTGTGTGGATCTGGCTATGTACACTGACCTACGGCAGACGGTCAGGAAGGGCGCAGTGCGGATCTGACTGTGTCCACTCACCCACGGGAGACGGGCAGGCAGGGCGCAGTGCGGGTCTGGCTGTGTCCACTCTCCCACGGGAGACGGGCAGGAAGGGCGCAGTGCGGAACTAGCTGTGTCCACTCACCAACGGCAGACGGTCAGGCAGGGCGCAGTGCGGATCTGGCTGTGTTCTCTCACCCACGGGAGACGGGCAGGCAGGGTGCAGTGTGGATCTGGCTGTGTCCACTCACCCACGGGAGACGAGCAGAGAGGGTGCTGTGTGGATCTGGCTATGTACACTGACCCACGGCAGACGGGCAGGCAGGGCGCAGTGCGGATCTGGCTGTGTCCATAAACCCATGGCAGACGGGCAGGCAGTTTGCAGTGCGGATCTGGCGGTGTCCACTCACCCACGGGAGACGGGCAGGCAGGGCGCAGTGCGGGTCTGGCTGTGTCCACTCTCCCACGGGAGACAGGCAGGCACGGCGCAGTGCGGATCTGGCTGTGTCCACTCACCAACGGCAGACGGTCAGGCAGGGCGCAGTGCGGATCTGGCTGTGTTCTCTCACCCACGGGAGACGGGCAGGCAGGGTGCAGTGTGGATCTGGCTGTGTCCACTCACCCACGGGAGACGAGCAGAGAGGGTGCTGTGTGGATCTGGCTATGTACACTGACCCACGGCAGACGGGCAGGCAGGGCGCAGTGCGGATCTGGCTGTGTCCACTCAAACACGGTAGACGGTCAGGAAGGGGGCAGCGCGGATCTGGCTGTGTCCTGTCACCCACGGCACACGGGCAGGCAGGGCGCATTGCGGATCTGGCTGTGTCCACTCACCCATGGGAGACGGGCAGGCAGGGCGCAGTGCGGATCTGGCTGTGTCCACTCACCCATGGGAGACGGGCAGGCAAGGTGCAGTGTGGATCTGGCTGAGTCCACTCACCCACGGGAGACGGGAAGAGAGGGTGCTGTGTGGATCTGGCTATGTCCATTGACCCACGGCAGACGGGCAGCAGGGCGCAGTTTGGATCTGGCTGTGTCCACTTACCCACGGCAGACGGGCAGGCAGGGCGCAGTGCGGATCTGGCTGTGTCCACAAACCCATGGCAGACGGGCAGGCAGTTTGCAGTGCGGATCTGGCGGTGTCCACTCACCCACGGGAGACGGGCAGGCAGGGCGCAGTGCGGGTCTGGCTGTGTCCACTCTCCCACGGGAGACGGGCAGGCAGGGCGCAGTGCGGAACTGGCTGTGTCCACTCACCCACGACAGATGGGCAGGCAGGGCGCAGTGCGGATTTGGCTGTGTCCACTCACCAACGGGAGACGGGCAGGCAAGGCGCAGTGTGGATCTGGCTGTTTCCACTCACCCACGGGAGATGGGCAGAGAGGGTGCTGTGTGGATCTGACTATGTCCACTGACCCACGGCAGACGGGCAGGCAGGGCGCAGTGCGGATCTGGCTGTGTCCACTCACCCACGGCAGACGGTCAGGCAGGGCCCAGTGCGGATCTGGCGGTGTCCACTCACCCACGGGAGACGGGCAGGCAGCGCGCAGTGCGGATCTGGCTATGTCCACTCTCCCACGGGAGACGGGCAGGCAGGGCGCAGTGCGGATCTGGCTGTGTCCACTCACACACGGCAGACAGGCAGGCACGGCGCAGTGCGGATCTGGCTGTGTCCACTTACCCATGGGAGAGGGGCAGGCAAGGCGCAGTGTGGATCTGGCTGTGTCCACTCACCCACGGGAGACGGGCAGAGAGGGTGCTGTGTGGATCTGGCTATGTCCACTGACCCACGGCAGACGGGCAGGCAGTGCGCAGTGCGGATCTGGCTCTGTCCAATCACCCACGGCAGACGGGCACGCAGGGCGCACTGCGGATCTGGCTGTGTGCACTCACCCACGGGAGACGGGCAGGCAAGGCACTGTGTGGATCTGGCTGTGTCCACTCACCCACGGGAGACGGGCAGAGAGGGTGCTGTGTGGATCTGGCAATATCCACTGACCCACGGCAGACGGGCAGGCAGGGCGCAGTTCGGATCTGGCTGTGTCCACTCACCCACTGGAGACGGGCTGGCAAGGCGCAGTGTAGATCTGCCTGTGTCCACTCACCCACGGGAGACGGGCAAGAGGGTGCCGTGTGGATCTGGCTATGTACACTGACCTACGGCAGACGGTCAGGAAGGGCGCAGTGCGGATCTGGCGGTGTCCACTCACCCACGGGAGACGGATAGGCAGGGCGCAGTGCGGATCTGGCTGTGTCCACTCACCCACGGGAGACGGGCAGGCAGGGCGCAGTGTGGATATGGCTGTGTTCACTCAACCACGGGAGACGGGCAGAGAGGGTGCTGTGTGGATCTGGCTATGTACACTGACCTACGGCAGACGGTCAGGAAGGGCGCAGTGCGGATCTGGCTGTGTCCACTCAACCACGAGAGACGGATAGGCAGGGCGCAGTGCGGATCTGGCTGTGTCCACTCACCCACGGGAGACGGGCAGGCAGGGCGCAGTGCGGATATGGCTGCGTTCACTCACCCACGGGAGACGGGCAGAGAGGGTGCTGTGCGGATCTGGCTATGTCCACTGACCCACGGCAGTCGGGCAGGCAAGGCGCAGTGCGGATCTGGCTGTGTCCAATCACCCACGGCAGATGGGCACGCAGGGTGCAGTGCGTATCTGGCTGTGTCCACTCACCCAGGGGAGACGGGCAGTCAAGGTGCACTGTGGATCTGGCTGTGACCACTCACCCACGGCAGACGGGCAGGCAGAGGGCAGTGCGGATCTGGCTGTGTACACTCACCCACGGGAGATAGGCAGGCAAGGCGCAGTGTGGATCTGGCTGTGTCAACTCACCCACGGGAGATGGGCAGAGAGGGTGCCGTGAGGATCTGGCTATGTCCACTGACCCACGGCAGACGGGCAGGCAGTGCGCAGTGCGGATCTGGCTGTGTCCACTCACCCACGGCAGACGGGCAGGCAGAGTGCAGTGCGGATCTGGCTGTGTCCAATCACCCACGGGAGACAGGCAGGCAAGGCGCAGTGTGGATCTGGCTGTGTCAACTCACCCACGGGAGATGGGCAGAGAGGGTGCCGTGTGGATCTGGCTATGTCCACTGACCCACGGCAGACGGGCAAGCAGGGCGCAGTGCGGATCTGGCTGTGTCCACTCACCAACGGCAGACGGTCAGGCAGGGCGCAGTGCGGATCTGGCTGTGTTCTCTCACCCATGGGAGACGGGCAGGCAGGGTGCAGTGTGGATCTGGCTGTGTCCACTCACCCACGGGAGACGAGCAGAGAGGGTGCTGTGTGGATCGGGCTATGTACACTGACCCACGGCAGACGGGCAGGCAGGGCGCAGTGCGGATCTGGCTGTGTCCACTCAAACACGGTAGACGGTCAGGAAGGGGGCAGTGCGGATCTGGCTGTGTCCTCTCACCCACGGAACACGGGCAGGCAGGGCGCAGTGCGGATCTGGCTGTGTCCACTCACCCATGGGAGACGGGCAGGCAGGGCGCAGTGCAGATCTGGTTGTGTCCACTCACCAATGGGAGACGGGAAGGCAAGGTGCAGTGTGTTTCTGGCTGAGTCCACTCACCCACGGGAGACGGGAAGAGAGGGTGCTGTGTGGATCTGGCTATGTCCATTGACCCACGGCAGACGGGCAGCAGGGCGCAGTTTGGATCTGGCTGTGTCCACTTACCCACGGCAGACGGGCAGGCAGGGCGCAGTGCGGATCTGGCTGTGTCCACAAACCCATGTCAGACGGGCAGGCAGTTTGCAGTGCGGATCTGGCGGTGTCCACTCTCCCACGGGAGACGGGCAGGCAGGGCGCAGTGCGGGTCTGGCTGTGTCCACTCTCCCATGGGAGACGGGCAGGCAGGGCGCAGTGCGGAACTGGCTGTGTCCACTCACACACGGCAGACGGGCAGACAGGGCGTAGTGCGGATCTGGCTGTGTCCACTTACCCATGGGAGACGGGCAGGCAAGGCGCAGTGTGGATTTGGCTGTGTCCACTCACCCAGGGGAGACGGTCAGAGAGGGTGCTGTGTGGATCTGGCTATGTCCACTGACCCACGGCAGACTGGCATGCAGGGCGCAGTGTGGAACTGGCTGTGTCCACTCACCCACGGCACACGGGAAGGCAGGGCGCAGTGCGGATCTGGCTGTGTCCACTCACCCACGGTAGACGGTCAGGAACGGGGCAGTGCGGATCTGGCTGTGTCCTCTCACCCATGGGAGACGGGCAGGCAGGGCGCAGTGCGGATCTGGCTGTGTCCACTCACCCACGGGAGACGGGCAGGCAAGGCGCAGTGTGGATCTGGCTGTGTCCACTCACCCACGGGAGACGGGCAGGCAAGGCGCAGTGTGGATCTGGCTGTGTCCACTCACCGACGGGAGACGGGCAGAGAGGGTGCTGTGTGGATCTGGCTATGTACATTGACCCACGGCAGACGGGCAGGCAGGGCGCAGTGTGGATCTGGCTGTGTCCACTCACCAACGGCAGACGGGCAGGCAAGGCGCAGTGTGGATCTGGCTGTGTACACTCACGCACAGGATACGGGCCTAGAGGGTGCTGTGTGGATCTGGCTATGTCCATTGACCCACGGCGGACGGGCAGGCAGGGCGCATTGCGGACATGGCTGTGTCCACTCACCAACGGCAGACGGTCTGGCAGGCGCAATGCGGATCTGGCTGTGTCCATTCACCCACGGCAGATGGGCAGGCAGGGCGCAGTGCGGATCTGGCTGTGTCCACTCACCCACGGCAGACGGTCAGGCAGGGCGCAGTGCGGATCTGGCTGTGTCCACTTACCCACGGGAGACGTCTAGGCAAGGCACAGTGTGGATCTGGCTGTGTCCACTCACCCACGGGAGACGAGCAGAGAGGGTGCCGTGTGGATCTGGCTACATCCACTGACCCACGGCAGATGGGCAGGCAGGGCGCAGTGCGGATCTGGCTGTGTCCACTCACCCACGGCAGACGGGCAGGCAGGGCGCAGTGCGGATCTGGCTGTGTCCACTCACCCACGGGAGTCGGGCAGGCAAGGCGCAGTGTGGATCTGGCTGTGTCCACTCACCCACTGGAGACGGGCAGAGAGGGTGCTGTGTGGATCTGGCTATGTCCAGTGACCCACGGCAGACGGGCAGGCAGGGCGCAGTGCTGATCTTTCTGTGTCCACTCACCCACGGGAGACGGGCTGGCAAGGCACAGTGTGGATCTGGCTGTTTCCACTCACCCACGGGAGACAGGCAGAGAGGGTGCTGTGTGGATCTGGCTATGTACACTGAACCACGGCAGACGGGCAGGCAGGGCGCAGTGCGGATCTGGCTGTATCCAATCACTCATGGCAGACGGGCAGGCAGGGCGCAGTACGGATCTGCCTGTGTCCACTCACCCACGGCAGACGGTCAGGCAGGGCACAGTTCAGATCTGGCTGTGTCCACTCACCCACGGCAGACAGGCAGGCAGGGCGCAGTGCGGATCTGGCTGTGTCCACTCACTCACGGGAGACGGGCAGGCAAGGCGCAGTGTGGATCTGGCTGTGTCCACTCACCCACGGGATACGGGCAGAGAGGGTGCTGTGTGGATCTGGCTATGTACACTGACCCACGGCATACGGGCAGGCAGGGCGCAGTGCGGATCTGGCTGTGTCCCCTCACCCACGGCAGACGGTCAGGAAGGGTGCAGTGAGGATCTGGCTGTGTCCACTCACCCACGGGAGACGGTCAGGCAGGGCGCAGTGCGGATCTGGCTGTGTCCACTCACACACGGCAGACGGGCAAGCAGGGCGCAGTGCGGATCTGGCTGTGTCCACTCACCCACGGGAGACGGGTAGGCAAGGCACAGTGTGGATCTGGCTGTGTCCACTCACCCTCGGGAGACGGGCAGAGAGGGTGCTGTGTGGATCTGGCTATGTCCACTGACCCACGGAAGACGGGCAGGCAGGGCGCAGTGCGGATCTGGCTGTGTCCACTCACCCACGGCAGACGGGCAGGCAGGGCGATGTGCGGATCTGGCTGTATGCACTCACCCACGGGAGACGGGCAGGCAAGGCGCAGTGTGGATCTGGCTGTGTCCACTCACCCACGGGAGACGGGCAGACAGGGTGCTTTTGCATCTGGCTATGTCCACTGACCGACGGCAGAGGGACATGCAGGGAGCAGTGCGGATCTGGCTCTTTCCACTAACCCATGGCAGACGTTCAGGCAGGGCGCAGTCCGAATCTGGCTGGGTCCACTCACCCACGGGAGACGGGCAGGCAGGGCGCAGTGCGGATCTGGCTGTGTCCGCTCACCCACGGGAGATGGGCAAGCAAGGCGCAGTGTGGATCTGGCTGTGTCCACTCACATACGGGAGACGGGCATTAAGGGCGCTGTGTGGATCTGGCTATGTCCACTGACCCACGGCTGACGGGCAGGCAGGGCGCAGTGCGGATCTGGCTGTGTCCAATCACCCACGGGCGACGGGCAGGCAAGGCGCAGTGTGGATCAGGCTGTGTCGACTTACCCACGGGAGACGGGCAGAGAGGGTGCTGTGTATCTGACTATGTCCACTACCCACGGCAGACGGGCAGGCAGGGCGCAGTGCGAATCTGGCTGTGTCAACTCACTCACGGGAGACGTGCAGGCAAGGCGCAGTGTGGATCTGGCTGTGTCCACTCACCCACGGGATACGGGCAGAGAGGGTGCTGTGTGGATCTGACTATGTACACTGACCCACTGCAGACGGGCAGGCAGGGCGCAGTGCGGATCTGGCTGTGTCCACTCACCCACGGCAGACGGTAAGGAAGGGCGCAGTGCGGATCTAGCTGTTTCCACTCACCCACGGGAGACGGGCACGCAGGGCGCAGTGCGGATCTGGCTGTGTCCACTCACACACGGCAGACGGGCAAGCAGGGCGCAGTGCGGATCTGGCTTTGTCCACTCACCCACGGGAGACGGGCAGGCAAGGCGCAGTTTGGATCTGGCTGTGTCCATTCACCCACGGGAGACGGGCAGAAAGGGCGCTGTGTGGATCTATGTCCACAGACCCACGGCAGACGGGCAGGCAAGGCGCAGTGCGGATCTGGCTTTGTCCAATCACCCACGGCAGACGGGCAGGTAGGGGGCAGTGCGGATCTGGCTGTGTCCACTCACCCACGGCAGACGGGCAGGCAGGGCGCAGTGCGGATCTGGCTGTGTCCACTCACCCACGGCAGACGGTCAGGTAGGGCACAGTGCGGATCTGCCTATGTCCACTCACCCACGGGATATGGGTAGGCAAGGTGCAGTGTGGATCTGGCTGTGTCCACTCACGCACCGGAGACGGGCAGAGAGGGCGCAGTGCGGATCTGGCTATGTCCACTCACCCACAGCAGACGGGCAGGCAGGGCACAGTGCGGATATGGCTGTGTCCACTCACCCACGGGAGACGGGCAGGCAAGGTGCACTGTGGATCTGGCTGTGTCCACTCACCTACGGGTGACGGGCAGAGAGGGTGCTGTGGATCCGGCTATGTCCACTGACCCACGGCAGACGGGCAGGCAGGGCGCATTGCGGATTTGGTTGTATCCAATCACCCACGGCAGACGGGCAGGCAGGGCGCAATGCGGATCAGGCTGTGTCCACTCACCCACGGCAGACGGTCAGGCAGGGCGCAGTGCGGATCTGGCTGTGTCCACTCACCCACGGGAGACGGGTAGGGAAGGCGCAGTGTGTATCTGGCTGTGCCACTCACCCACGGGATACGGGCAGAAAGGGTGCTGTGTGGATCTGGCTATGTGCACTGACCCACGGCAGACGGGCAGAGAGGGTGAAGTGTAAATCTGTCTATGTCCACTGACCCACGGCAGACGGGCAGGCAAGGCGCAGTGCGGATCTGGCTGTGTCCAATCACCCACGGTAGACGGGCAGGAAGGGCGCAGTGCGGATCTGGCTGTGTCCACTCACCCACGGGAGACAGGAAGGCAAGTCGCAGTGTGGATCTGGCTGTGTCCACTCACCCACGTGAGACAGGCAGAGAGGGTGCTGTGGGGATCTCGCTATGTACACTGACCCACGGCAGACGGGCAGGCAGGGCGCAGTGCGTTTCTGGCTCTGTCCACTCACCCATGGCAGACGGTCAGGAAGGGCGCAGTGCGCATCTGGCTATGTCCACTCACCCACGGGAGACGGGCAGGCAGGGCGCAGTTGGGATCTGGCTGTGTCCGCTCACCCACGGCAGACGGGCAGGCAGGGCGCTGTGCGGATCTGGCTGTGTCCACTCACCCACGGGAGTCGGTCAGGCAAGGCGCAGTGTGGATCTGGCTGTGTCCACTCACCCACGGGAGATGGCCAGAAAGGGCGCTGTGTGGATTTGGCTATGTCCACCTACCCACGGCAGACGGGCAGGCAGGGCGCAGTGCGGATCTGTCTGTGTCCAATCACACACGGCAGACTGGCAGGCAGGGCGCAGTGCGGATCTGGCTGTGTCTACACACCCACTGCAGACGGTCAGGCAGGGCGCAGTGTGGATCTGGCTGTGTCCAATAACCCACGGGAGAAGGATAGGCAAGGAGCAGTGTGGATCTGGCTGTGTCCACTCACCCACGGGAGACAGGCAGGCAAGGCACAGTGTGGATCTCGCTGTGTCCACTCACCCACGGGAGACGGGCAAGGGGGTGCTGTGTGTATCTGGCTATGTACACTGGCCCACGGAAGACGGGCAGGCAGGGCGGTCTGCGGATATGGCTGTGTCCACTCACCAAAGGCAGACGGTCAGGAAGGGCGCAGTGCGGATCTGGCTGTGTCCACTACCCAAGGCCGACGGTCAGGCAGGGCGCAGTGCGGATCTGGCTGTGTCCACTCACCCACGGCAGACGGGCAGGCAGGGTGCAGTGTGGATCTGGCTGTGTCCACTCAACCACGGGAGACGGGCAGGCAAGGCGCAGTGTGGATCTGGCTGTGTCAACTCACCCAGGGGAGACAGGCAGAAAGGGCGCTGTGTGGATCTGGCTATGTCCACTGACCCACGGCAGACGGGAAGGCAGGGCGCAGTACGGATCTGGCTGTGTCCACTCACCCACGGCAGACGGTCAGGCAGGGCGCAGTGCTGATCTCGCTGTGTCCACTCACCCATGGGAGATGGGCAGGCAAAGCGCAGTGTGGATCTGGCTGTGTCCAATCACCCTCGGGAGACGGGCAGAGAGGGTGCC
Organism: Microcebus murinus; assembly: GCF_040939455.1. NCBI lineage: Eukaryota > Metazoa > Chordata > Mammalia > Primates > Cheirogaleidae > Microcebus > Microcebus murinus. Next base: position 28,491,207 of record NC_134125.1, on the reverse strand, counting down.
GTGTGGATCTGGCTATGTCCACGGACCCACGGGAGACGGGCAGGCAGGGAGCAGTGCAGATCTGGCTGTGTCCACTCACCCACGGGAGACGGGCACACAAGGCGCAGTGTGGATCTGGCTGTGTCCACTCAACCACGGGAGACGGACAGAGAGGGTGCTGGATGGATCTGGCTATGTCCACTTACCCATGGCAGACGGGCAGGCAGGGCGCAGTGCGGATCTGGCTGTGTCCACTCACCCACGGCAGACGGTCAGGAAGGGCACAGTGCGGTCTGGCTGTGTCCACCCACCCACGGGAGACGGGCAGGCAGGGCGCAGAGCGGATGTGGCTGTGTCCACTCACCCACGGCAGACGGGTAGGCAGGGCGCAGTGCGGATCTGACTGTGTCCACTCACCCACGGGAGACGGGCAGAGAGAGTGCTGTGAGGATCTGGCTATGTCCACTGACCCACAGCAGACAGGCAGGCACGTCGCAGTGCGGATCTGGCTGTGTCCAATCACCCACGGCAGACTGGCAGGCAGGGCGCAGTGCGGATATGGCTGTGTCCACTACCCACGAGAGACGGGCAGGCAAGGTGCACTGTGGATCTGACTGTGTCCACTCACCCACGGGAGACGGGCAGAGAGGGTGCTGTGTGGATCTGGCTATGTCCACTGACCCACGGCAGACGGGAAGGCAGGGCACCGTGCGGATCTGGCTGTGTCCAATCACCCACGGCAGACGGGCAGGCAGGGCGCAGTGCGGATCTGGCTGTGTCCACTCACCCACGGCAGACGGGCAGGAAGGGCGCAGTGCGGATCTGGCTGTGTCCACTCACCCACGGGAGACGGGCAGAGAGTGTACTTTGTGGATCTGGCTATGTCCACTGACCCACGGCAGACGGGCAGGCAGGGCACAGTGCGGATCTGGCTGTGTCCAATCACCCACGGGAGACGGGTAGACAAGGCGCACTGAGGATCTGGCTGTGTGCACTCACCCACGGGAGACGGGCAGGCAAGGCGCAGTTTGGATCTGGCTGTGTCCATTCACCCACGGGAGACGGGCAGAAAGGGCGCTGTGTGGATCTATGTCCACTGACCCACGGCAGACGGGCAGGCAAGGCGCAGTGCGGATCTAGCTTTGTCCAATCACCCACGGCAGACGGGCAGGCAGGGCGCAGTGCGGATCTGGCTATGTCCACTCACCCACGGCAGACGGGCAGGCAGAGCGCAGTGCGGATCTGGCTGTGTCCACTCACACACGGCAGACGGTCAGGCAGGGCGCAGTGCGGATCTGGCTGTGTCCACTCACCCACGGGAGATGGGTAGGCAAGGCGCAGTGTAGATCTGGCTGTGTCCACTCATCAACGGGAGAGGGGCAGAGAGGGTGCCGTGTGGATCTGGCTATGTCCACTGACCCACGGCAGATGGGCAGGCCGGGCGCAGTGCGGATCTGGCTGTGTCCCCTCACCCACGGCAGACGGTCAGGCAGGGCACAGTGCGGATCTGCCTATGTCCACTCACCCACGGGATATGGGTAGGCAAGGTGCAGTGTGGATCTGGCTGTGTCCACTCACGCACCGGAGACGGGCAGAGAGGGCGCAGTGCGGATCTGGCTATGTCCACTCACCCACAGCAGACGGGCAGGCAGGGCACAGTGCGGATATGGCTGTGTCCACTCACCCACGGGAGACGGGCAGGCAAGGTGCACTGTGGATCTGGCTGTGTCCACTCACCTACGGGAGACGGGCAGAGAGGGTGCTGTGGATCCGGCTATGTCCACTGACCCACGGCAGACGGGCAGGCAGGGCGCAGTGCGGATCTGGCTGTATCCAATCACCCACGGCAGACGGGCAGGCAGGGCGCAATGCGGATCAGGCTGTGTCCACTCACCCACGGCAGACGGTCAGGCAGGGCGCAGTGCGGATCTGGCTGTGTACACTCACCCACGGGAGACGGGTAGGGAAGGCGCAGTGTGTATCTGGCTGTGTCCACTCACCCACGGGATACGGGCAGAAAGGGTGCTGTGTGGATCTGGCTATGTGCACTGACCCACGGCAGACGGGCAGAGAGGGTGAAGTGTAAATCTGTCTATGTCCACTGACCCACGGCAGACGGGCAGGCAAGGCGCAGTGCGGATCTGGCTGTGTCCAATCACCCACGGCAGACGGGCAGGAAGGGCGCAGTGCGGATCTGGCTGTGTCCACTCACCCACGGGAGACAGGAAGGCAAGTCGCAGTGTGGATCTGGCTGTGTCCACTCACCCACGGGAGACGGGCAGAGAGGGTGCTGTGTGGATCTCGCTATGTACACTGACCCACGGCAGACGGGCAGGCAGGGCGCAGTGCGTTTCTGGCTCTGTCCACTCACCCATGGCAGACGGTCAGGAAGGGCGCAGTGCGCATCTGGCTATGTCCACTCACCCACGGGAGACGGGCAGGCAGGGCGCAGATGGGATCTGGCTGTGTCCGCTCACCCACGGCAGACGGGCAGGCAGGGCGCTGTGCGGATCTGGCTGTGTCCACTCACCCACGGGAGTCGGTCAGGCAAGGCGCAGTTTGGATCTGGCTGTGTCCACTCACCCACGGGAGATGGCCAGAAAGGGCGCTGTGTGGATTTGGCTATGTCCACCTACCCACGGCAGACGGGCAGGCAGGGCGCAGTGCGGATCTGTCTGTGTCCAATCACACACGGCAGACGGGCAGGCAGGGAGCAGTGCGGATCTGGCTGTGTCTACACACCCACTGCAGACGGTCAGGCAGGGCGCAGTGCGGATCTGGCTGTGTCCACTCACCCACGGCAGACGGGCAGGCAGGGTGCAGTGTGGATCTGGCTGTGTCCACTCACCCACGGGAGACGGGCAGGCAAGGCGCAGTGTGGATCTGGCTGTGTCAACTCACCCAGGGGAGACAGGCAGAAAGGGCGCTGTGTGGATCTGGCTATGTCCACTGACCCACGGCAGACGGGAAGGCAGGGCGCAGTACGGATCTGGCTGTGTCCACTCACCCACGGCAGACGGTCAGGCAGGGCGCAGTGCGGATCTGGCTGGGTCCACTCACCCTCGGGAGACGGGCAGGCAAAGCGCAGTGTGGATCTGGCTGTGTCCACTCACCCTCGGGAGACGGGCAGAGAGGGTGCCGTGTGGATCTGGCTATGTCCACGGACCCACGGGAGACGGGCAGGCAGGGAGCAGTGCAGATCTGGCTGTGTCCACTCACCCACGGGAGACGGGCACACAAGGCGCAGTGTGGATCTGGCTGTGTCCACTCAACCACGGGAGACTGGCAGGCAGGGCGCAGTGCGGATATGGCTGTGTCCACTCACCCACGGGAGACGGGCAGGCAAGGCGCACTGTGGATCTGGCTGTGTCCACTCACCCACGGGAGACGGGCAGAGAGGGTGCTGTGTGGATCTGGCTATGTCCACTGACCCACGGCAGACGGGAAGGCAGGGCACCGTGCGGATCTGGCTGTGTCCAATCACCCACGGCAGACGGGTAGGCAGGGCGCAATGCGGATCTGGCTGTGTCCACTCACCCACGGCAGACGGGCAGGCAGGGCGCAGTGCGGATCTGGCTGTGTCCACTCACCCACGGGAGACGGGCAGAGAGTGTACTTTGTGGATCTGGCTATGTCCACTGACCCACGGCAGACGGGCAGGCAGGGCACAGTGCGGATCTGTCTGTGTCCAATCACCCACGGGAGACGGGTAGACAAGGCACACTGAGGATCTGGCTGTGTCCACTAACCCACGGGAGACGGGCAGAGAGGGTGCTGTGTGGATCTGGCTATGTCCACTGACCCACGGCAGACGGGCAGGCAGGGCGCAGTGCGGATCTGGCTGAGTCCATTCACCCACGGGAGACGGGTAGGCAAGGTGCAGTGTTGATCTGGCTGTGTCCACTCACCCACGGGAGACGGGCATATAGGGCACAGTGCGGATCTGTCTGTGTCCACTGACCCACGGCAGATGGGCAGGCAGGGCGCAGTGCGGATCTGGCTGTGTCCACTCACCCACGGGAGACGGGCAGGCAAGGCGCACTGTGGATCTGGCTGTGTCCACTCACCCACGGGAGACGGGCAGAGAGGGTGCTGTGTGGATCTCGCTATGTCCACTGACCCACGGCAGACGGGAAGGCAGGGCACCGTGCGGATCTGGCTGTGTCCAATCACCCACGGCAGACGGGAAGGCAGGGCGCAGTGCGGATCTGGCTGTGTCCACTCACCCACGGCAGACGGGCAGGCAGGGCGCAGTGCGGATCTGGCTGTGTCCACTCACCCACGGGAGACGGGCAGAGAGTGTACTTTGTGGATCTGGCTATGTCCCCTGACCCACGGCAGACGGGCAGGCAGGGCACAGTGCGGATCTGGCTGTGTCCCATCACCCACGGGAGACGGGTAGACAAAGCGCACTGAGGATCTGGCTGTGTCCACTCACCCACGGGAGACGGGCAGAGAGGGTGCTGTGTGGATCTGGCTATGTCCACTGACCCACGGCAGACGGGCAGGCAGGGCGCAGTGCGGATCTGGCTGAGTCCATTCACCCACGGGAGACGGGTAGGCAAGGTGCAGTGTTGATCTGGCTGTGTCCACTCACCCACGGGAGACGGGCACAGAGGGCGCAGTGCGGATCTGTCTGTGTCCACTGACCCACGGCAGACGGGCAGGCAGGGCGCAGTGCGGATCTGACTGTGTCCACTCACCCAAGGGATACGGGCAGAGAGGGTGCTGTGTGGATCTGGCTATGTACACTGACCCACTGCAGACGGGCAGGCAGGGCGCAGTGCGGATCTGGCTGTGTCCACTCACCCACGGCAGACGGTCAGGAAGGGCGCAGTGCGGATCTGGCTGTGTCCACTCGCCCACGGGAGACGGGCACGCAGGGCGCAGTGCGGATCTGGCTGTGTCCACTCACACACGGCAGACGGGCAAGCAGGGCGCAGTGCGGATCTGGCTTTGTCCACTCACCCACGGGAGACGGGCAGGCAAGGCGCAGTTTGGATCTGGCTGTGTCCACTCACTTACGGGAGACGGGCAGAAAGGGCGCTGTGTATCTGTCTATGTCCACTGACCCACGGCAGACGGGCAGGCAGGGCGCAGTGCGGATTTGGCTGTGTCCAATCACCCACGGCAGACGGTCAGGCAGGGCGCAGTGCGGATCTGGCTGTGTCCACTCACCCACGGCAGACGGTCAGGCAGGGCGCAGTGCGGATCTGGCTGTGTCCACTCACCCACGGGAGACGGCTAGGCAAGGCGCAGTGTAGATCTGGCTGTGTCTACTCATCAAAGGGAGAGGGGCAGAGAGGGTGCCGTGTGGATCTGGCTATGTCCACTGACCCACGGCAGATGGGCAGGCCGGGCGCAGTGCGGATCTGGCTGTGTCCCCTCACCCATGGCAGACGGTCAGGCAGGGCGCAGTGCGGATCTGCCTATGTCCACTCACCCACGGGATATGGGTAGGCAAAGTGCAGTGTGGATCTGGCTGTGTCCACTCACGCACCGGAGACGGGCAGAGAGGGCGCAGTGCGGATCTGGCTATGTCCACTCACCCACAGCAGACGGGCAGGCAGGGCACAGTGCGGATATGGCTGTGTCCACTCACCCACGGGAGATGGGCAGGCAAGGTGCACTGTGGATCTGGCTGTGTCCACTCACCTACGGGAGACGGGCAGAGAGGGTGCTGTGGATCCGGCTATGTCCACTGACCCACGGCAGACGGGCAGGCCGGGCGCAGTGCGGATCTGGCTGTATCCAATCACCCACGGCAGACGGGCAGGCAGGGCGCAATGCGGATCAGGCTGTGTCCACTCACCCACGGCAGACGGTCAGGCAGGGCGCAGTGCGGATATGGCTGTGTCCACTCACCCACGGGAGACGGGTAGGGAAGGCGCAGTGTGGATCTGGCTGTGTCCACTCACCCACGGGATACGGGAAGAAAGGGTGCTGTGTGGATCTGGCTATGTGCACTGACCCACGGCAGACGGGCAGGCAGGGCGCAGTGCGGATCTGGCTGTGTCCCCTGACCCACGGCAGATGGGCAGGCAGGGTGCAGTGCGGATCTGGCTGTGTCCACTAAACCACGGGATACGGGCAGGCAATGCGCAGTGTGGATCTGGCTGTGTCCACTGACCCACGGTAGACGGGCAGGCAGGGCGCAGTGAGGATCTGGCTGTGTCCAATCACCCACGGCGGACGGGCAGGCAGGGCGCAGTGCGGATCTGGCTGTGTCCACTCACCCACGGGATACGGGCAGAGAGGGTGCCGTGTGGATCTGGCTATGTCCACTGACCCACGGCAGACGGGCAGGCAGGGCGCAGTGCGGATCTGGCTGTGTCAACTCACCCACGGCAGACGGGCAGGCAGAGCGCAGTGCAGATCTGGCTGTGTCCACTCACCCACGGGAGACGGGCAGAGAGGGTGCTGTGTGGATCTGGCTATGTCCACTGACCCACGGCAGACGGGCAGGCAGGGCGCAGCGCGGATCTGGCTGTGTCCACTCACCCACGGCAGATGGTCTGGCAGGGCGCAGTGTTGATCTGGCTGTGTCCAATTACCCACGGCAGATGGACAGATAGGGCGCAGTGCTGATCTGGCTGTTTCCACTCACCCACGGCAGACGGTCAGGCAGGGCACAGTGCGGATCTGGCTGTGTCCACTCACCCACGGCAGACGGTCAGGCAGGGCACAGTGCGGATCTTGCTGTGACCACTCACCCACGGCAGACGGGCAGGCAGGGCGCAGTGCGGATCTGGCTGTGTCCACTAACCCATGGGAGACAGGCAGGCTAGGCGCAGTGTGGATCTGGTTGTGTCCACACTCCCACGGGAGACGGGCAGAGAGGGTGCTGTTTGGATCTGGCTATGGTCACTGACCCACGGCAGACGGGCAGGCAGGGCGCAGTGCGGATCTGGCTGTGTCCACTCACCTACGGGAGACGGGCAGAAAGGGCGCTGTGTGTATCTGGCTATGTCCAGTGACCGACAGCAGACTGGCAGGCAGGGCACAGTGCTGATCTGGCTGTGTCCACTCACCCACGGCAGACGGTCAGGCAGGGCGCAGTGCGGATCTGGCTGTGTCCACTCACCCACGGGAGACAGGTAGGCAAGGCGCAGTGTGGATCTGGCTGTGTCCACTCACCCACGGGAGACGGGCAGAGAGGGTGCTGTATGGATCTGGCTATGTCCATTGACCCACATCAGACGGGCAGGCAGGGCGCAGTGTGGATCTGGCTGTGTCTACTCACCTACGGGAGACCGGCAGAGAGGGTGCTGTCCGGATCTGGCCATGTCCACAGACCCATGGCAGACGGGCAGGCATGGTGCAGTGCGGATGTGGCTGTGTCCAATCACCCACGGGAGACGGGTAGGAAAGGCGCAGTGTGGATCTGGCTGTGTCAACTCACCCACGGGAGACGGGCAGAGAGTGTGCTGTGTCGATCTGGCTGTGTCCACACACCCACGGGAGACGGGTAGGCAAGGCGCAGTGTGGATCTGGCTGTGTCCACTCACCCACGGGAGACGGGCAGAGAGGGTGCTGAGTGGATCTGGCTATGTCCACTGACCCACGGCAGACGGGCAGGCAGGGCGCAGTACGGATCTGGCTGTGTCCACTCACCCTCGGTAGACGGGCAGGCAGGGCACAGTGCGGATCTGGATGTGACCACTCACCCACGGGAGACGGGCAGGCAGGGAGCAGTGCGGATCTGTCTATGTCCACTCACCCACGGGAGACGGGCAGGCAGGGCGCAGTGCGGATCTGGCTGTGTCCACTCACCCACGGCAGATGGTCAGGCAGGGCGCAGTTCGGATATGGCGGTGTCCACTCACCCACGGGAGACGGTCAGGCAGGGCGCAGTGCGGATCTGGCTGTGTCCACTATCCCACGGGAGACGGGCAGGCAGGGCGCAGTGCGGATCTGGCTGTGTCCACTCACACACGGCAGACAAGCAGGCAGGGCGCAGTGCGTTTCTGGCTGTTTCCACTCACCCACGGGAGACGGGCAGGCAGGGCGCAGTGTGGATCAGGCTGTGTCCACTCACCAATGGGAGACGGGCAGGCAAGGCGCAGTGTGGATCTAGCTGTGTCCACACTCCCACGAGAGACGGGCAGAGAGGGTGCTGTGTGGATCTGGCTATGTCCAGTGACCAACCGCAGACGGGCAGGCAGGGCGCAGTGCGGATCTGGCTGTGTCCACTCACCCACAGCAGACGGGCAGCCAGGGCGCAGTGCGGATCTGGCTGTGTCCAATCACCCACGGGAGACGGGCAGAACGGGCGCTGTGTGGATATGGCTATGTCCACTGACCCACGGCAGACGCTATGGCAGGGCGGAGTGCGGATCTTGCTGTGTCCACTCACCCTCGGCACACTGTCAGGCAGAGCGCAGTGCAGATCTGGCTGTGTCCACTCACCCACGGGAGACGGGCAGGCAGGGCGCAGTGAAGATCTGGCTGTGTCCACTCTCCCACGGGAGACTGGCAGGCAGGGCGCAGTGCGGATCTGGTTGTGTCCACTCACCCACGGCAGATGGGCAGGCAGGGCGCAGTGCGGATCTGGCTGTGTCCACTCACCAATGGGAGACGGGCAGGCAAGGCGCAGTGTGGATCTAGCTGTGTCCACACTCCCACGAGAGACGGGCAGAGAGGGTGCTGTGTGGATCTGGCTATGTCCAGTGACCCACCGCAGACGGGCAGGCAGGGCGCAGTGCGGATCTGGCTGTGTCCACTCACCCACGGCAGACGGGTAGGCAGGGCACAGTGCGGATCTGGCTGTGTCTACTCACCCACGGGAGATGTGCAGGCAAGGCGCAGTGTTGATATGGCTGTGTCCACTCACCCACGGGAGACGGGCAGAGAGGGTGCTGTGTGGATCTGGCTATGTACACTGACCCACGGCAGACGGGCCGGCAGGGCGGTGGGCGGATCTGGCTGTGTCCACTCACCCCCAGCAGACGGTCAGGAAGGGCGCAGTGCTGTTCTGGCTGTGTCCACTCACCCAGTGGAGACGGGCAGGCAGGGCGCAGTGCGGATCTGGCTGTGTCCACTCACCAACGGCAGACAAGCAGGCAGGGCGCAGTGCGGATCTGGCTGTGTCCACTCACCCACGGGAGACGGGCAGGCAAGGTGCAATGTGGATCTGGCTGTGTCCCCTCACCCACGGGAGACAGGCAGAAAGGGCGCTGTGTGGATCTGGCTATGTCCACTGACCCACGGCAGACGGGCAGGCAGGGCGCAGTGTGGATTTGACTGTGTCCACTCACTCACGGCAGACGGGCAGGCAGGGCGCCGTGCGGATCTGGCTGTGTCCACTCAACCACGAGAGACGGGCAGGCAAGGCGCAGTGTGGATCTGGCTGTGTCCACTCACCCACGGGTGACGGGCACAGAGGGTCCTGTGTGGATCTGAGTATGAACAATGACCCAGTGCAGACGGGCAGGCAGGGCGCAGTGCGGATCTGGCTGTGTCCACTCACCCACGGCAGACGGTCAGGAAGGGCGCAGTGCGGATCTGGCTGTGTCCACTCACCCACGGGAGACGGGCAGGCAGGGCGCAGTGCGAATCTGGCTGTGTCCATTCACCCACGGCACACGGGCAGGCAGGGCGCAGTGCGGATCTGGCTGTGTCCACTCACCCACGGGAGACGGGCAGGCAGGGCGCAGTGAAGATCTGGCTGTGTGCACTCACCCACGGGAGATTGGCAGGCAGGGCGCAGTGCCCATCTGGCTGTGTCCACTCACCCATGGGAGATGGGCAGGCAAGGTGCCGTGTGGATCTGGGTGTGTGCACTCACCCACGGCAGACAAGCAGGCAGGGCGCAGTGCGGATCTGGATGTGTCCACTCACCCACGGCAGACGGTCAGGCAGGGCGCAGTGCGGATCTGGCTCTGTCCACTCACCCACGGGTGACGGGCAGGCAAGGCACAGTGTGGATCTGGTTGTGTCCACTCACCCACGGGAGACAGGAAGAGAGGGTGCTGTGTGGTTCTGGCTATGTCCACTGACCCACGGCAGACGGGCAGGCAGGGCGCAGTGCGGATCTGGCTGTGTCCACTCACCCACGGCAGACGGGCAGGCAGAGCGCACTGCGGATCTGGCTGTGTCTACTGACCCACGGGAGACGGGCAGGCAAGTCGCAGTGTGGATCTGGCTGTGTCCACTCACCCACGGGAGTCGGGCAGAGAGGGTGCTGTGTGGATCTGGCTATGTACACTGACCCACGGCAGACGGGCCGGCAGGGCGGTGTGCGGATCTGGCTGTGTCCACTCACCCACGGCAGACGGTCAGGAAGGGAGCAGTGCGGATCTGGCTGTGTCCACTCACCCACAGCAGACGGTCAGGAAGGGCGCAGTGCGGTTCTGGCTGTGTCCACTCACCCAAGGGAGACGGGCAGGCAGGGCGCAGTGCGGATCTGGCTGTGTCAACTCACCCACGTGAGACGGGCAGGCAAGGCGCAATGTGGATCTGGCTGTGTCCACTCACCCACGGGAGACGGGCAGAAAGGGCGCTGTGTGGATCTGGCTATGTCCACTGACCCACGGCAGACGGGCAGAAAGGGTGCAGTGCGGATCTGGCTGTGTCCAATCACACAGGGCTGACTGGCAGGCAGGGCGCAGTGCGGATCTGGCTGTGTCCACTCACCCACGGCAGACGGTCAGGCAGGACGCAGTGCGGATCTGGCTGTGTCCACTGACCCACGGGAGAGGGGTAGGCTAGGCGCAGTACGGATCTGGCTGTGTCCACTCACCCACGGCACACGGGAAGGCAGCGCGCAGTGCGGATCTGGCTGTGTCCACTCACCCACGGTAGACGGTCAGGAACGGGGCAGTGTGGATCTGGCTGTGTCCTCTCACCCACGGGAGACGGGCAGGCAGGGCGCAGTGCGGATCTGGCTGTGTCCACTCACCCACGGCACACGGGCAGGCAGGGCGCAGTGCGGATCTGGCTGTGTCCACTCACCCACGGGAGACGGGCAGGCAGGGCGCAGTGTGGATCTGGCTGTGTCCACTCACCGACGGGAGACGGGCAGAGAGGGTGCTGTGTGGATCTGGCTATGTACATTGACCCTCGGCAGACGGGCAGGCAGGGCGCAGTGTGGATCTGGCTGTGTCCACTCACCAACGGCAGACGGGCAGGCAAGGCGCAGTGTGGATCTGGCTGTGTCCACTCACGCACGGGATACGGGCCTAGAGGGTGCTGTGTGGATCTGGCTATGTCCATTGACCCACGGCAGACGGGCAGGCAGGGCGCACTGCGGATCTGGCTGTGTCCACTCACCCACGGGAGACGGGCAGGCAGATCGCAGTGCGGATCTGGCTGTGTCCCCTCACCCACGGGAGACGGGCAGGCAAGGCGCAGTGTGGATCTGGCTGTGTCCACACACCCACAGGAGACGGGCAGAGAGGGTGCTGTGTGGATATGGTTATGTCCACTGACCCACGGCAGACGGTCAGGCAGGGCGCAGTGCGGATCTGGCTGTGTCCACTCACCAACGGCAGACAGTCAGACAGGGTGCATTGCGGATCTGGCTGTGTCCACTCACCCACGGGAGACGGGCAGGCAGGGCGCAGTGCGGATCTGGCTGTGTCCACTCACCGACGGGAGACGGGCAGAGAGGGTGCTGTGTGGATCTGGCTATGTCCACTGACCCACGGCAGACGGGCAGGCTGGGCGCAGTGCGGATCTGGCTGTGTCCACTCACCCACGGGAGACGGGCAGGCAAGGCGCAGTGTGGATCTGGCTGTGTCCACACACCCACAGGAGACGGGCAGAGAGGGTGCTGTGTGGATATGGCTATGTCCACTGACCCACGGCAGACGGTTAGGCAGGGCGCAGTGCGGATCTGGCTGTGTCCACTCACCAACGGCAGACAGTCAGACAGGGTGCATTGCGGATCTGGCTGTGTCCACTCACCCACGGGAGACGGGCAGGCAGGGCGCAGTGCGGATCTGGCTGTGTCCACTCACCCACGGGAGATGGGCAGGCAGGGCACAGTGCGGATCTGGCTGTGTCCACTCACCCACGGGAGACGAGCAGAGATGGTCCTGTGTGGATATGGCTATAACACTGACCCATGGCAGACGGGCAGGCAGGGCGCAGTGCGGATCTGGCTGTGTCCACTCGCCCACGGCAGACGGGCAGGCAAGGCGCAGTGCGGATCTGGCTGTGTCCACTCACCCACGGGAGACGGGCAGGCAAGGCTCAGTGCGGATCTGGCTGTGTCCACTCATTCACGGGAGACGGGCAGGCAGGGCGCAGTGCGGATCTGGCTGTGTCCACTCACCCACGGGAGACGGGCAGGCAGGGCGCAGTGCGGATCTCGCTGTGTCCACTCACCCACGGGAGACGGGCAGGCAGGGCGCAGTGCGGATCTGGCTGTATCCACTCACCCACGGGGACGGGCAGGCAGGGCGCAGTGTGGATCTGGCTGTGTCCACTCGCCCACGGGAGACGGGCAGGCAGGGCGCAGTGCGTATCTGGCTGTGTCCACTCACCCACGGCAGGCGGTCAGGCAGGGCGCAGTGCGGATCTGGCTGTGTCCACTCACCCACTGCAGGCGGTCAGGCAGGGCGCAGTGCGGATCTGGCTGTGCACATTCACCCACGGCAGACGGTCAGGCAGGGCGCAGTGCGGATCTGGCTGTGTCCACTCACCCACGGCAGACGGGCAGGCAGGGCGCAGTGCGGATCTGGCTGTGTCAATTCGCCCACGGGAGATGGGCAGGCAGGGCGCAGTGCGTATCTGGCTGTGTCCACTCACCCACGGCAGGCGGTCAGGCAGGGCGCAGTGCGGATCTGGCTGTTTACACTCACCCACGGCAGACGGTCAGGCAGGGCGCAGTGCGGATCTGGCTGTGTCCACTCGCCCACGGCAGACGGGCAGGCAGGGCGCAGTGCGGATCTGGCTGTGTCCACTCGCCCACGGGAGTCGGGCAGGCAGGGCGCAGTGCGGATCTGGCTGTGTCCGCTCACCCACGGCAGGCGGTCAGGCAGGGCGCAGTGCAGATCTGGCTGTGTCCACTCACCCACGGGAGACGGGCAGGCAGGGCGCAGTGCGGATCTGGCTGTGTCCACTCACCCACGGCAGACGGTCAGACAGGGTGCAGTGCGGATCTGGCTGTGTCCACTCACCCACGGGAGACGGGCAGGCAGGGCGCAGTGTGGATCTGGCTGTGTCCACTCACCCACGGGAGACGGGCAGAGATGGTCCTGTGTGGATCTGGCTATGTCCACTAACCCACGGCAGACGGGCAGGCAGGGCGCAGTGCGGATCTGGCTGTGTCCACTCGCCCACGGCAGACGGGCAGGCAAGGCGCAGTGCGGATCTGGCTGTGTCCACTCACCCACGGCAGTCGGTCAGGCAGTGCGCAGTGCGGATCTGGCTGTGTCCACTCACCCATGGCAGACGGTCAGGCTGGGCGCAGTGCGGATCTGGCTGTGTCCACTCGCCCACGGCAGACGGGCAGGCAGGGTGCAGTGCGGATCTGCCTGTGTCCACTCGCCCACGGGAGACGGGCAGGCAGGACGCAGTGCGGATCTGGCTGTGTCCACTCGCCCACGGCAGACGGGCAGGCAGGGCGCAGTGCGGATCTGGCTGTGTCCATGCACCCACAGCAGGCGGTCAGGCAGGGCGCAGTGTGGATCTGGCTGTGTGCACTCGCCCACGGCAGACGGGCAGGCAGGGCGCAGTGCGGATCCGGCTGTGTCCACTAACCACAGGAGATGGGCAGAGACGGTGCAGTGTTGATCTGGCTATGTCCACTGACCCACGGCAGATAGGCAGGCAGGGCGCAGTACGGATCTGGGTGTGACCACTCGCCCACGGCAGACGGGCAGGCAGGGCGCAGTGCGGATCTGGCTGTGTCCACTCACCCACGGGAGACGGGCAGGCAGGGCGCAGTGCGGATCTGGCTGTGTCCACTCACCCACGACAGACGGGCAGGCAAGGCTCATTGCGGATCTGGCTGTGTCCACTCACCCACGGGAGACGGGCAGGCAAGGCTCAGTGCTGATCTGGCTGTGTCCACTCACCTACGGGAGACGGGCAGGCAGGGCGCAGTGCGGATCTGGCTGTGTCCACTCACCCACGGGAGACGGGCAGGTAAGGCGCAGTGCGGATCTGGCTGTGTCCACTCACCCACGGAAGACGGGCAGGCAAGGCTCAGTGCAGATCTGGCTGTGTCCACTCACCCACAGGAGACGGGCAGGCAGGGCGCAGTGCGGATCTGGCTGTGTCCACTCACCTACGGGAGACGGGCAGGCAAGGCTCAGTGCGGATCTGGCTGTGTCCACTCACCCACGGGAGATGGGCAGAGACGGTGCTGTGTGGATCTGGCTATGTCCACTGACCCAAAGCAGACGGGCAGGCAGAGCGCAGTACGGATCTGGCTGTGTCCACTCACCCACGGCAGGCGGTCAGGCAGGGCGCAGTGCGGATCTGGCTGTGTCCACTTACCCACGGCAGGCGGTCAGGCAGGGCGTAGTGCGGATCTGGCTGTGTCCACTCACCCACGGCAGACGGTAACGCAGGGCGCAGTGCGGATCTGGCTATGTCCACTTACCCACGGCAGGCGGTCAGGCAGGGCGCAGTGCGGATCTGGCTGTGTCCATGCACCCACAGCAGGCGGTCAGGCAGGGCGCAGTACGGATCTGGCTGTGTCCACTCGCCCACGGCAGACGGGCAGGCAGGGCACAGTGCGGATCCGGCTGTGTCCACTAACCCACGGGAGATGGGCAGACACGGTGCTGTGCGGATCTGGCTGTGTCCACTCGCCCACGGGAGACGGGCAGGCAGGGCGCAGTGCGGATCTGGCTGTGTCCACTCGCCCACGGGAGGCGGTCAGGCAGGGCGCAGTGCGGATCTGGCTGTGTCCACTCGCCCACGGCAGACGGTCAGGCAGGGCGCAGTGCGGATCTGGCTGTGTCCATTCGCCCACAGCAGGCGGTCAGGCAGGGCGCAGTGCGGATCTGGCTGTGTCCACACACCCACAGCAGGCGGTCAGGCAGGGCACAGTGCGGATCTGGCTGTGTCCACTTGCCCACGGGAGACGGGCAGGCAGGGCGCAGTGCAGATCTGGCTGTGTCCACTCACCCACGGCAGGCGGTAAGGCAGGGCGCAGTGCGGATCTGGCTGTGTCCACTCACCCACGGCAGACGGTCAGGCAGGGCGCAGTGCGGATCTGGCTGTGTACACTCACCCACGGGAGACGGGTAGGGAAGGCGCAGTGTGTATCTGGCTGTGTCCACTCACCCACGGGAGACGGGCAGGCAGGGCGCAGTGCGGATCTGGCTGTGTTCACTCACCCACGGGAGACGGGCAGGCAGGGCGCAGTGCGGATCTGGCTGTGTCCACTCGCCCCCGGCAGACGGGCAGGCAGGGCGCAGTGCGGATCTGGCTGTGTACACTCGCCCCCGGCAGACGGGCAGGCAGGGCGCAGTGCGGATCTGGCTGTGTCCACTCACCCACGGCAGACGGTCAGGCAGGGCGCAGTGTGGATCTGGCTTTGTCCACTCACCCACGGCAGACGGGCAGGCAGGGCGCAGTGCGGATCTGGCTGTGTCCACTCGCCCACGGGAGACGGGGAGGCAGGGCGCGGTGCGGATCTGGCTGTGTCCACTCACTGACGGGAGACCGGCAGGCAGGTTGTAGTGCGGATCTGGCTGTGTCCACTCACCCATGGGAGACGGGCAGGCAGGGCGCAGTGCGGATCTGGCTGTGTCCACTCACACACGGGAGACGGGCAGGCAGGGTGCAGTGCGGATCTGGCTGTGTCCACTCACCCACGGGAGACGGGCAGGCAGGGCGCAGTGCGGATCTGGCTGTGTCCACTCACCCACGGGAGACGGGCAGGCAATGCTCAGTGCGGACCTGGCTGTGTCCACTCATTCACGGGAGACGGGCAGGCAGGGCGCAGTGCGGATCTGGCTGTGTCCACTCACCCATGGCCGACGGTCAGGCTGGGCGCAGTGCGGATCTGGCTGTGTCCACTCGCCCACGGCAGACGGTCAGGCAGTGCGCAGTGCGGATCTGGCTGTGTCCACTCGCCCATGGCAGACGGTCAGGCTGGGCGCAGTGCGGATCTGGCTGTGTCCACTCGCCCACGGCAGACGGGCAGGCAGGGCGCAGTGCGGATCTGGCTGTGTCCATGCACCCACAGCAGGCGGTCACGCAGGGCGCAGTGTGGATCTGGCTGTGTCCACTCGCCCACGGGAGACGGGCAGGCAGGGCGCAGTGCGGATCTGGCTGTGTCCACTCACTGACGGGGGACGGACAGGCAAGGCGCAGTGCGGATCTGGCTGTGTCCACTCACCCATGGGAGATGGGTAGGCAGGGCGCTGTGCGGATCTGGCTGTGTCCACTCACCCACGGGAGACGGGCAGGCAGGGCGCCGTGTGGATCTGGCTGTGTCCACTCACCCAGGGGAGACGGGCAAGCAAGGCGCAGTGTGGATCTGGCTGTGTCCACTCACCCACGGGAGACGGGCAGAGAGGGTGATGTGTGGATATGTCTATGTCCACTGACCCACGGCAGACGGGCAGGCAGGGCGCAGTGCGGATCTGGCTGTGTCCACTCACCCAGGGCAGACGGTCAGACAGGGTGCAGTGCGGATCTGGCTGTGTCCACTCACCCACGGGAGACAGGCAGGCAGGGCGTAGTGCGGATCTGGCCGTGTCCACTCACCCACGGGAGACGGGCAGTCAGGGCGCAGTGCGGATCCGGCTGTGTCCACTAACCCTCGGGAGATGGGCAGAGACGCTGCTGTGTGGATCTGGCTATGTCCACTGACCCACGGCAGATGGGCAGGCAGGGCGCAGTACGGATCTGGCTGTGTCCACTCGCCCACGGCAGACGGGCAGGCAGGGCGCAGTGCGGATCTGGCTGTGTCCACTCGCCCACGAGAGACGGGCAGGCAGGGCGCAGTGCGGATCTGGCTGTGTCCACTCGCCCACGGGAGGTGGTCAGGCAGGGCGCAGTGCGAATCTGGCTGTGTCCACTCACCCACGGCAGACGGTCAGGCAGGGCGCAGTGCGGATCTGGCTGTGTCCATTCACCCACGGCAGGCGGTCAGGCAGGGCGCAGTGCGGATCTGGCTGTGTCCACACACCCACAGCAGGCGGTCAGGCAGGGCGCAGTGCGGATCTGGCTGTGTCCACTCGCCCACGGGAGACGGGCAGGCAGGGCGCAGTGCAGATCTGGCTGTGTCCACTCACCCACGGCAGGCGGTAAGGCAGGGCACAGTGCGGATCTGGCTGTGTCCACTAACCCTCGGGAGATGGGCAGAGACGGTGCTGTGTGGATCTGGCTATGTCCACTGACCCACGGCAGACGGGCAGGCAGGGCGCAGTGCGGATCTGGCTGTGTCCACTCGCCCACGGGAGACGGGCAGGCAGGGCGCAGTGCGGATCTGGCTGTGTCCACTCACTGACGGGGGACGGGCAGGCAAGGCGCAGTGCGGATCTGGCTGTGTCCACTCACCCACAGGAGACGGGCAGAGAGGGTGATGTGTGGATATGGCTATGTCCACTGACCCACGGCAGACGGGCAGGCAGGGCGCAGTGCGGATCTGGCTGTGTCCACTCACCCACGGCAGACGGTCAGACAGCGTGCAGTGCGGATCTGGCTGTGTCCACTCACCCACGGGAGACGGGCAGGCAGGGCGCAGTGCGGATCTGGCTGTGTCCACTCACCCACGGGAGACGGGCAGGCAAGGCTCAGTGTGGATCTGGCTGTGTCCACTCACCCACGTGAGACGGGCAGGCAAGGCTCAGTGCGGATCTGGCTGTGTCCACTCATTCACGGGAGACGGTCAGTCAGGGCGCAGTGCGGATCTGGCTGTGTCCACTCGCCCACGGGAGACGGGCAGGCAGGGCGCAGTGCGGATCTGGCTGTGTCCACTCACCCACGGCAGGCGGTCAGGCAGTTGGCAGTGCGGATCTGGCTGTGTCCAGTCGCCCACGGCAGACGGGCAGGCAGGGCGCAGTGTGGAACTGGTTGTGTCCACTCACCCACGGCAGACGGTCAGGCTGGGCGCAGTGCGGATCTGGCTGTGTCCACTCGCCCACGGCAGACGGTCAGGCAGGGCGCAGTGAGGATCTGCCTGTGTCCACTTGCCCACGGGAAACGGTCAGGTAGGACGCAGTGCGGATCTGGCTGTGTCCACTCGCCCACGGCAGACGGGCAGGCAGGGCGCAGTGCGGATCTGGCTGTGTCCACTCACCTACGGGAGACGGGCATTAAGGGCGCTGTGTGGATCTGGCGATGTCCACTGACCCACGGCTGACGGGCAGGCAGGGCGCAGTGCGGATCTGGCTGTGTCCAATCACCCACGGGCGACGGGCAGGCAAGGCGCAGTGTGGATCTGGCTGTGTCGACTTACCCACGGGAGACGGGAAGAGAGGGTGCTGTGTATCTGACTATGTCCACTACCCACGGCAGACGGGCAGGCAGGGCGCAGTGCGGATCTGGCTGTGTCCACTCACCCCCGGCAGACGGGCAGGCAGGGCGCAGTGCGAATCTGGCTGTGTCAACTCACTCACGGGAGACGGGCAGGCAAGGCGCAGTGTGGATCTGGCTGTGTCCACTCACCCACGGGATACGGGCATAGAGGGTGCTGTGTGGATCTGACTATGTACACTGACCCACTGCAGACGGGCAGGCAGGGCGCAGTGCGGATCTGGCTGTGTCCACTCACCCACGGCAGACGGTAAGGAAGGGTGCAGTGCGGATCTAGCTGTTTCCACTCACCCACGGGAGACGGGCACGCAGGGCGCAGTGCGGATCTGGCTGTGTCCACTCACACACGGCAGACGGGCAAGCAGGGCGCAGTGCGGATCTGGCTTTGTCCACTCACCCACGGGAGACAGGCAGGCAAGGCGCAGTTTGGATCTGGCTGTGTCCATTCACCCACGGGAGACGGGCAGAAAGGGCGCTGTGTGGATCTATGTCCACTGACCCACGGCAGACGGGCAGGCAAGGCGCAGTGCGGATCTGGCTTTGTCCAATCACCCACGGCAGACGGGCAGGCAGGGCGCAGTGCGGATCTGGCTGTGTCCACTCACCCACGGCAGACGGGCAGGCAGGGCGCAGTGCGGATCTGGCTGTGTCCACTCACCCACGGCAGACGGTCAGGCAGGGCACAGTGCGGATCTGCCTATGTCCACTCACCCACGGGATATGGGTAGGCAAGGTGCAGTGTGGATCTGGCTGTGTCCACTCACGCACCGGAGACGGGCAGAGAGGGCGCAGTGCGGATCTGGCTATGTCCACTCACCCACAGCAGACGGGCAGGCAGGGCACAGTGCGGATATGGCTGTGTCCACTCACCCACGGGAGACGGGCAGGCAAGGTGCACTGTGGATCTGGCTGTGTCCACTCACCTACGGGAGACGGGCAGAGAGGGTGCTGTGGATCCGGCTATGTCCACTGACCCACGGCAGACGGGCAGGCAGGGCGCATTGCGGATTTGGTTGTATCCAATCACCCACGGCAGACGGGCAGGCAGGGCGCAATGCGGATCAGGCTGTGTCCACTCACCCACGGCAGACGGTCAGGCAGGGCGCAGTGCGGATCTGGCTGTGTCCACTCACCCACGGGAGACGGGTAGGGAAGGCGCAGTGTGTATCTGGCTGTGCCACTCACCCACGGGATACGGGCAGAAAGGGTGCTGTGTGGATCTGGCTATGTGCACTGACCCACGGCAGACGGGCAGAGAGGGTGAAGTGTAAATCTGTCTATGTCCACTGACCCACGGCAGACGGGCAGGCAAGGCGCAGTGCGGATCTGGCTGTGTCCAATCACCCACGGCAGACGGGCAGGAAGGGCGCAGTGCGGATCTGGCTGTGTCCACTCACCCACGGGAGACAGGAAGGCAAGTCGCAGTGTGGATCTGGCTGTGTCCACTCACCCACGTGAGACAGGCAGAGAGGGTGCTGTGTGGATCTCGCTATGTACACTGACCCACGGCAGACGGGCAGGCAGGGCGCAGTGCGTTTCTGGCTCTGTCCACTCACCCATGGCAGACGGTCAGGAAGGGCGCAGTGCGGATCTGGCTATGTCCACTCACCCACGGGAGACGGGCAGGCAGGGCGCAGTTGGGATCTGGCTGTGTCCGCTCACCCACGGCAGACGGGCAGGCAGGGCGCTGTGCGGATCTGGCTGTGTACACTCACCCACGGGAGTCGGTCAGGCAAGGCGCAGTGTGGATCTGGCTGTGTCCACTCACCCACGGGAGATGGCCAGAAAGGGCGCTGTGTGGATTTGGCTATGTCCACCTACCCACGGCAGACGGGCAGGCAGGGCGCAGTGCGGATCTGTCTGTGTCCAATCACACACGGCAGACTGGCAGGCAGGGCGCAGTGCGGATCTGGCTGTGTCTACACACCCACTGCAGACGGTCAGGCAGGGCGCAGTGTGGATCTGGCTGTGTCCAATAACCCACGGGAGAAGGATAGGCAAGGAGCAGTGTGGATCTGGCTGTGTCCACTCACCCACGGGAGACAGGCAGGCAAGGCACAGTGTGGATCTCGCTGTGTCCACTCACCCACGGGAGACGGGCAAGGGGGTGCTGTGTGTATCTGGCTATGTACACTGGCCCACGGAAGACGGGCAGGCAGGGCGGTCTGCGGATATGGCTGTGTCCACTCACCAAAGGCAGACGGTCAGGAAGGGCGCAGTGCGGATCTGGCTGTGTCCACTACCCACGGCCGACGGTCAGGCAGGGCGCAGTGCGGATCTGGCTGTGTCCACTCACCCACGGCAGACGGGCAGGCAGGGTGCAGTGTGGATCTGCCTGTGTCCACTCAACCACGGGAGACGGGCAGGCAAGGCGCAGTGTGGATCTGGCTGTGTCAACTCACCCAGGGGAGACAGGCAGAAAGGGCGCTGTGTGGATCTGGCTATGTCCACTGACCCACGGCAGACGGGAAGGCAGGGCGCAGTACGGATCTGGCTGTGTCCACTCACCCACGGCAGACGGTCAGGCAGGGCGCAGTGCGGATCTCGCTGTGTCCACTCACCCATGGGAGATGGGCAGGCAAAGCGCAGTGTGGATCTGGCTGTGTCCACTCACCCTCGGGAGACGGGCAGAGAGGGTGCCGTGTGGATCTGGCTATGTCCACGGACCCACGGGAGACGGGCAGGCAGGGAGCAGTGCAGATCTGGCTGTGTCCACTCACCCACGGGAGACGGGCACACAAGGCGCAGTGTGGATCTGGCTGTGTCCACTCAACCACGGGAGACGGACAGAGAGGGTGCTGTGTGGATCTGGCTATGTCCACTTACCCATGGCAGACGGGCAGTCAGGGCGCAGTGCGGATCTGGCTGTGTCCACTCACCCACGGCAGACGGTCAGGAAGGGCACAGTGCGGTCTGGCTGTGTCCACCCACCCACGGGAGACGGGCAGGCAGGGCGCAGAGCGGATGTGGCTGTGTCCACTCACCCACGGCAGACGGGTAGGCAGGGCGCAGTGCGGATCTGACTGTGTCCACTCACCCACGGGAGACGGGCAGAGAGAGTGCTGTGAGGATCTGGCTATGTCCACTGACCCACAGCAGACAGGCAGGCACGTCGCAGTGCGGATCTGGCTGTGTCCAATCACCCACGGCAGACTGGCAGGCAGGGCGCAGTGCGGATATGGCTGTGTCCACTACCCACGAGAGACGGGCAGGCAAGGTGCACTGTGGATCTGGCTGTGTCCACTCACCCACGGGAGACGGGCAGAGAGGGTGCTGTGTGGATCTGGCTATGTCCACTGACCCACGTCAGACGGGAAGGCAGGGCACCGTGCGGATCTGGCTGTGTCCAATCACCCACGGCAGACGGGCAGGCAGGGCGCAGTGCGGATCTGGCTGTGTCCACTCACCCACGGCAGACGGGCAGGAAGGGCGCAGTGCGGATCTGGCTGTGTCCACTCACCCACGGGAGACGGGCACAGAGTGTACTTTGTGGATCTGGCTATGTCCACTGACCCACGGCAGACGGGCAGGCAGGGCACAGTGCGGATCTGGCTGTGTCCAATCACCCACGGGAGACGGGTAGACAAGGCGCACTGAGGACTTGGCTGTGTGCACTCACCCACGGGAGACGGGCAGGCAAGGCGCAGTTTGGATCTGGCTGTGTCCATTCACCCACGGGAGACGGGCAGAAAGGGCGCTGTGTGGATCTATGTCCACTGACCCACGGCAGACGGGCAGGCAAGGCGCAGTGCGGATCTAGCTTTGTCCAATCACCCACGGCAGACGGGCAGGCAGGGCGCAGTGCGGATCTGGCTGTGTCCACTCACCCACGGCAGACGGGCAGGCAGAGCGCAGTGCGGATCTGGCTGTGTCCACTCACACACGGCAGACGGTCAGGCAGGGCGCAGTGCGGATCTGGCTGTGTCCACTCACCCACGGGAGATGGGTAGGCAAGGCGCAGTGTAGATCTGGCTGTGTCCACTCATCAACGGGAGAGGGGCAGAGAGGGTGCCGTGTGGATCTGGCTATGTCCACTGACCCACGGCAGATGGGCAGGCCGGGCGCAGTGCGGATCTGGCTGTGTCCCCTCACCCACGGCAGACGGTCAGGCAGGGCACAGTGCGGATCTGCCTATGTCCACTCACCCACGGGATATGGGTAGGCAAGGTGCAGTGTGGATCTGGCTGTGTCCACTCACGCACCGGAGACGGGCAGAGAGGGCGCAGTGCGGATCTGGCTATGTCCACTCACCCACAGCAGACGGGCAGGCAGGGCACAGTGCGGATATGGCTGTGTCCACTCACCCACGGGAGACGGGCAGGCAAGGTGCACTGTGGATCTGGCTGTGTCCACACACCTACGGGAGACGGGCAGAGAGGGTGCTGTGGATCCGGCTATGTCCACTGACCCACGGCAGACGGGCAGGCAGGGCGCAGTGCGGATCTGGCTGTATCCAATCACCCACGGCAGATGGGCAGGCAGGGCGCAATGCGGATCAGGCTGTGTCCACTCACCCACGGCAGACGGTCAGGCAGGGCGCAGTGCGGATCTGGCTGTGTACACTCACCCACGGGAGACGGGTAGGGAAGGCTCAGTGTGTATCTGGCTGTGTCCACTCACCCACGGGATACGGGCAGAAAGGGTGCTGTGTGGATCTGGCTATGTGCACTGACCCACGGCAGACGGGCAGAGAGGGTGAAGTGTAAATCTGTCTATGTCCACTGACCCACGGCAGACGGGCAGGCAAGGCGCAGTGCGGATCTGGCTGTGTCCAATCACCCATGGCAGACGGGCAGGAAGGGCGCAGTGCGGATCTGGCTGTGTCCACTCACCCACGGGAGACAGGAAGGCAAGTCGCAGTGTGGATCTGGCTGTGTCCACTCACCCACGGGAGACGGGCAGAGAGGGTGCTGTGTGGATCTCGCTATGTACACTGACCCACGGCAGACGGGCAGGCAGGGCGCAGTGCGTTTCTGGCTCTGTCCACTCACCCATGGCAGACGGTCAGGAAGGGCGCAGTGCGCATCTGGCTATGTCCACTCACCCACGGGAGACGGGCAGGCAGGGCGCAGATGGGATCTGGCTGTGTCCGCTCACCCACGGCAGACGGGCAGGCAGGGCGCTGTGCGGATCTGGCTGTGTCCACTCACCCACGGGAGTCGGTCAGGCAAGGCGCAGTGTGGATCTGGCTGTGTCCACTCACCCACGGGAGATGGCCAGAAAGGGCGCTGTGTGGATTTGGCTATGTCCACCTACCCACGGCAGACGGGCAGGCAGGGCGCAGTGCGGATCTGTCTGTGTCCAATCACACACGGCAGACGGGCAGGCAGGGCGCAGTGCGGATCTGGCTGTGTCTACACACCCACTGCAGACGGTCAGGCAGGGCGCAGTGTGGATCTGGCTATGTCCAATAACCCACGGGAGACGGATAGGCAAGGAGCAGTGTGGATCTGGCTGTGTCCACTCACCCACGGGAGACAGGCAGGCAAGGCACAGTGTGGATCTGGCTGTGTCCACTCACCCACGGGAGACGGGCAAGGGGGTGCTGTGTGTATCCGGCTATGTACACTGGCCCACGACAGACGGGCAGGCAGGGCGGTGTGCGGATATGGCTGTGTCCACTCACCAAAGGCAGACGGTCAGGAAGGGCGCAGTGCGGATCTGGCTGTGTCCACTACCCACGGCCGACGGTTAGGCAGGGCGCAGTGCGGATCTGGCTGTGTCCACTCACCCACGGCAGACGGGCAGGCAGGGTGCAGTGTGGATCTGGCTGTGTCCACTCACCCACGGGAGACGGGCAGGCAAGGCGCAGTGTGGATCTGGCTGTGTCAACTCACCCAGGGGAGACAGGCAGAAAGGGCGCTGTGTGGATCTGGCTATGTCCACTGACCCACGGCAGACGGGAAGGCAGGGCGCAGTACGGATCTGGCTGTGTCCACTCACCCACGGCAGACGGTCAGGCAGGGCGCAGTGCGGATCTGGCTGGGTCCACTCACCCTCGGGAGACGGGCAGGCAAAGCGCAGTGTGGATCTGGCTGTGTCCACTCACCCTCGGGAGACGGGCAGAGAGGGTGCCGTGTGGATCTGGCTATGTCCACGGACCCACGGGAGACGGGCAGGCAGGGAGCAGTGCAGATCTGGCTGTGTCCACTCACCCACGGGAGACGGGCACACAAGGCGCAGTGTGGATCTGGCTGTGTCCACTCAACCACGGGAGACTGGCAGGCAGGGCGCAGTGCGGATATGGCTGTGTCCACTCACCCACGGGAGACGGGCAGGCAAGGCGCACTGTGGATCTGGCTGTGTCCACTCACCCACGGGAGACGGGCAGAGAGGGTGCTGTGTGGATCTGGCTATGTCCACTGACCCACGGCAGACGGGAAGGCAGGGCACCGTGCGGATCTGGCTGTGTCCAATCACCCACGGCAGACGGGCAGGCAGGGCGCAGTGCGGATCTGGCTGTGTCCACTCACCCACGGCAGACGGGCAGGAAGGGCGCAGTGCGGATCTGGCTGTGTCCACTCACCCACGGGAGACGGGCAGAGAGTGTACTTTGTGGATCTGGCTATGTCCACTGACCCACGGCAGACGGGCAGGCAGGGCACAGTGCGGATCTGTCTGTGTCCAATCACCCACGGGAGACGGGTAGACAAGGCACACTGAGGATCTGGCTGTGTCCACTAACCCACGGGAGACGGGCAGAGAGGGTGCTGTGTGGATCTGGCTATGTCCACTGACCCACGGCAGACGGGCAGGCAGGGCGCAGTGCGGATCTGGATGTGACCACTCACCCACGGGAGACGGGCAGGCAGGGAGCAGTGCGGATCTGTCTATGTCCACTCACCCACGGGAGACGGGCAGGCAGGGCGCAGTGCGGATCTGGCTGTGTCCACTCACCCACGGCAGACGGTCAGGCAGGGCGCAGTTCGGATATGGCGGTGTCCACTCACTCACGGGAGACGGTCAGGCAGGGCGCAGTGCGGATCTGGCTGTGTCCACTATCCCACGGGAGACGGGCAGGCAGGGCGCAGTGCGGATCTGGCTGTGTCCACTCACACACGGCAGACAAGCAGGCAGGGCGCAGTGCGTTTCTGGCTGTTTCCACTCACCCACGGGAGACGGGCAGGCAGGGCGCAGTGTGGATCAGGCTGTGTCCACTCACCAATGGGAGACGGGCAGGCAAGGCGCAGTGTGGATCTAGCTGTGTCCACACTCCCACGAGAGACGGGCAGAGAGGGTGCTGTGTGGATCTGGCTATGTCCAGTGACCAACCGCAGACGGGCAGGCAGGGCGCAGTGCGGATCTGGCTGTGTCCACTCACCCACGGCAGACGGGCAGCCAGGGCGCAGTGCGGATCTGGCTGTGTCCAATCACCCACGGGAGACGGGCAGAACGGGCGCTGTGTGGATATGGCTATGTCCACTGACCCACGGCAGACGCTATGGCAGGGCGGAGTGCGGATCTTGCTGTGTCCACTCACCCTCGGCACACTGTCAGGCAGAGCGCAGTGCAGATCTGGCTGTGTCCACTCACCCACGGGAGACGGGCAGGCAGGGCGCAGTGAAGATCTGGCTGTGTCCACTCTCCCACGGGAGACTG
The DNA here is from genome assembly GCF_040939455.1 of Microcebus murinus. Taxonomy (NCBI): domain Eukaryota; kingdom Metazoa; phylum Chordata; class Mammalia; order Primates; family Cheirogaleidae; genus Microcebus; species Microcebus murinus. The sequence continues at coordinate 28,465,182 of NC_134125.1, read as the reverse complement.
GCAGGCAGGGCGCAGTGCGGATCTGGTTGTGTCCACTCACCCACGGCAGATGGGCAGGCAGGGCGCAGTGCGGATCTGGCTGTGTCCACTAACCAATGGGAGACGGGCAGGCAAGGCGCAGTGTGGATCTAGCTGTGTCCACACTCCCACGAGAGACGGGCAGAGAGGGTGCTGTGTGGATCTGGCTATGTCCAGTGACCCACCGCAGACGGGCAGGCAGGGCGCAGTGCGGATCTGGCTGTGTCCACTCACCCACGGCAGACGGGTAGGCAGGGCACAGTGCGGATCTGGCTGTGTCTACTCACCCACGGGAGATGTGCAGGCAAGGCGCAGTGTTGATATGGCTGTGTCCACTCACCCACGGGAGACGGGCAGAGAGGGTGCTGTGTGGATCTGGCTATGTACACTGACCCACGGCAGACGGGCCGGCAGGGCGGTGGGCGGATCTGGCTGTGTCCACTCACCCCCAGCAGACGGTCAGGAAGGGCGCAGTGCTGTTCTGGCTGTGTCCACTCACCCAGTGGAGACGGGCAGGCAGGGCGCAGTGCGGATCTGGCTGTGTCCACTCACCAACGGCAGACAAGCAGGCAGGGCGCAGTGCGGATCTGGCTGTGTCCACTCACCCACGGGAGACGGGCAGGCAAGGTGCAATGTGGATCTGGCTGTGTCCCCTCACCCACGGGAGACAGGCAGAAAGGGCGCTGTGTGGATCTGGCTATGTCCACTGACCCACGGCAGACGGGCAGGCAGGGCGCAGTGTGGATTTGACTGTGTCCACTCACTCACGGCAGACGGGCAGGCAGGGCGCCGTGCGGATCTGGCTGTGTCCACTCAACCACGAGAGACGGGCAGGCAAGGCGCAGTGTGGATCTGGCTGTGTCCACTCACCCACGGGTGACGGGCACAGAGGGTCCTGTGTGGATCTGAGTATGAACAATGACCCAGTGCAGACGGGCAGGAAGGGCGCAGTGCGGATCTGGCTGTGTCCACTCACCCACGGCAGACGGTCAGGAAGGGCGCAGTGCGGATCTGGCTGTGTCCACTCACCCACGGGAGACGGGCAGGCAGGGCGCAGTGCGAATCTGGCTGTGTCCATTCACCCACGGCACACGGGCAGGCAGGGCGCAGTGCGGATCTGGCTGTGTCCACTCACCCACGGGAGACGGGCAGGCAGGGCGCAGTGAAGATCTGGCTGTGTGCACTCACCCACGGGAGATTGGCAGGCAGGGCGCAGTGCCCATCTGGCTGTGTCCACTCACCCATGGGAGATGGGCAGGCAAGGTGCCGTGTGGATCTGGGTGTGTCCACTCACCCACGGCAGACAAGCAGGCATGGCGCAGTGCGGATCTGGCTGTGTCCACTCACCCACGGCAGACGGTCAGGCAGGGCGCAGTGCGGATCTGGCTCTGTCCACTCACCCACGGGTGACGGGCAGGCAAGGCACAGTGTGGATCTGGTTGTGTCCACTCACCCACGGGAGACAGGAAGAGAGGGTGCTGTGTGGATCTGGCTATGTCCACTGACCCACGGCAGACGGGCAGGCAGGGCGCAGTGCGGATCTGGCTGTGTCCACTCACCCACGGCAGACGGGCAGGCAGAGCGCACTGCGGATCTGGCTGTGTCTACTCACCCACGGGAGACGGGCAGGCAAGTCGCAGTGTGGATCTGGCTGTGTCCACTCACCCACGGGAGTCGGGCAGAGAGGGTGCTGTGTGGATCTGGCTATGTACACTGACCCACGGCAGACGGGCCGGCAGGGCGGTGTGCGGATCTGGCTGTGTCCACTCACCCATGGCAGACGGTCAGGAAGGGAGCAGTGCGGATCTGGCTGTGTCCACTCACCCACAGCAGACGGTCAGGAAGGGCGCAGTGCGGTTCTGGCTGTGTCCACTCACCCAAGGGAGACGGGCAGGCAGGGCGCAGTGCGGATCTGGCTGTGTCAACTCACCCACGTGAGACGGGCAGGCAAGGCGCAATGTGGATCTGGCTGTGTCCACTCACCCACGGGAGACGGGCAGAAAGGGCGCTGTGTGGATCTGGCTATGTCCACTGACCCACGGCAGACGGGCAGAAAGGGTGCAGTGCGGATCTGGTTGTGTCCAATCACACAGGGCTGACGGGCAGGCAGGGCGCAGTGCGGATCTGGCTGTGTCCACTCACCCACGGGAGACGGGCAGGCAAGGTGCAATGTGGATCTGGCTGTGTCCCCTCACCCACGGGAGACAGGCAGAAAGGGCGCTGTGTGGATCTGGCTATGTCCACTGACCCACGGCAGACGGGCAGGCAGGGCGCAGTGTGGATTTGACTGTGTCCACTCACTCACGGCAGACTGGCAGGCAGTGCGCCGTGCGGATCTGGCTGTGTCCACTCAACCACGAGAGACGGGCAGGCAAGGCGCAGTGTGGATCTGGCTGTGTCCACTCACCCACGGGTGACGGGCACAGAGGGTCCTGTGTGGATCTGAGTATGAACAATGACCCAGTGCAGACGGGCAGGCAGGGCGCAGTGCGGATCTGGCTGTGTCCACTCACCCACGGCAGACGGTCAGGAAAAGCGCAGTGCGGATCTGGCTGTGTCCACTCACCCACGGGAGACGGGCAGGCAGGGCGCAGTGCGAATCTGGCTGTGTCCATTCACCCACGGCACACGGGCAGGCAGGGCGCAGTGCGGATCTGGCTGTGTCCACTCACCCACGGGAGACGGGCAGGCAGGGCGCAGTGAAGATCTGGCTGTGTGCACTCACCCACGGGAGATTGGCAGGCAGGGCGCAGTGCCCATCTGGCTGTGTCCACTCACCCATGGGAGATGGGCAGGCAAGGTGCCGTGTGGATCTGGGTGTGTCCACTCACCCACGGCAGACAAGCAGGCATGGCGCAGTGCGGATCTGGCTGTGTCCACTCACCCACGGCAGACGGTCAGGCAGGGCGCAGTGCGGATCTGGCTCTGTCCACTCACCCACGGGTGACGGGCAGGCAAGGCACAGTGTGGATCTGGTTGTGTCCACTCACCCACGGGAGACAGGAAGAGAGGGTGCTGTGTGGATCTGGCTATGTCCACTGACCCACGGCAGACGGGCAGGCAGGGCGCAGTGCGGATCTGGCTGTGTCCACTCACCCACGGCAGACGGGCAGGCAGAGCGCACTGCGGATCTGGCTGTGTCTACTCACCCACGGGAGACGGGCAGGCAAGTCGCAGTGTGGATCTGGCTGTGTCCACTCACCCACGGGAGTCGGGCAGAGAGGGTGCTGTGTGGATCTGGCTATGTACACTGACCCACGGCAGACGGGCCGGCAGGGCGGTGTGCGGACTGGCTGTGTCCACTCACCCACGGCAGACGGTCAGGAAGGGAGCAGTGCGGATCTGGCTGTGTCCACTCACCCACAGCAGACGGTCAGGAAGGGCACAGTGCGGTTCTGGCTGTGTCCACTCACCCAAGGGAGACGGGCAGGCAGGGCGCAGTGCGGATCTGGCTGTGTCAACTCACCCACGTGAGACGGGCAGGCAAGGCGCAATGTGGATCTGGCTGTGTCCACTCACCCACGGGAGACGGGCAGAAAGGGCGCTGTGTGGATCTGGCTATGTCCACTGACCCACGGCAGACGGGCAGAAAGGGTGCAGTGCGGATCTGGCTGTGTCCAATCACACAGGGCTGACGGGCAGGCAGGGCGCAGTGCGGATCTGGCTGTGTCCACTCACCCACGGGAGACGGGCAGGCAAGGTGCAATGTGGATCTGGCTGTGTCCCCTCACCCACGGGAGACAGGCAGAAAGGGCGCTGTGTGGATCTGGCTATGTCCACTGACCCACGGCAGACGGGCAGGCAGGGCGCAGTGTGGATTTGACTGTGTCCACTCACTCACGGCAGACTGGCAGGCAGTGCGCCGTGCGGATCTGGCTGTGTCCACTCAACCACGAGAGACGGGCAGGCAAGGCGCAGTGTGGATCTGGCTGTGTCCACTCACCCACGGGTGACGGGCACAGAGGGTCCTGTGTGGATCTGAGTATGAACAATGACCCAGTGCAGACGGGCAGGAAGGGCGCAGTGCGGATCTGGCTGTGTCCACTCACCCACGGCAGACGGTCAGGAAGGGCGCAGTGCGGATCTGGCTGTGTCCACTCACCCACGGGAGACGGGCAGGCAGGGCGCAGTGCGAATCTGGCTGTGTCCATTCACCCACGGCACACGGGCAGGCAGGGCGCAGTGCGGATCTGGCTGTGTCCACTCACCCACGGGAGACGGGCAGGCAGGGCGCAGTGAAGATCTGGCTGTGTGCACTCACCCACGGGAGATTGGCAGGCAGGGCGCAGTGCCCATCTGGCTGTGTCCACTCACCCATGGGAGATGGCAGGCAAGGTGCCGTGTGGATCTGGGTGTGTCCACTCACCCACGTCAGACAAGCAGGCATGGCGCAGTGCGGATCTGGCTGTGTCCACTCACCCACGGCAGACGGTCAGGCAGGGCGCAGTGCGGATCTGGCTCTGTCCACTCACCCACGGGTGACGGGCAGGCAAGGCACAGTGTGGATCTGGTTGTGTCCACTCACCCACGGGAGACAGGAAGAGAGGGTGCTGTGTGGATCTGGCTATGTCCACTGACCCACGGCAGACGGGCAGGCAGGGCGCAGTGCGGATCTGGCTGTGTCCACTCACCCACGGCAGACGGGCAGGCAGAGCGCACTGCGGATCTGGCTGTGTCTACTCACCCACGGGAGACGGGCAGGCAAGTCGCAGTGTGGATCTGGCTGTGTCCACTCACCCACGGGAGTCGGGCAGAGAGGGTGCTGTGTGGATCTGGCTATGTACACTGACCCACGGCAGGCGGGCCGGCAGGGCGGTGTGCGGACTGGCTGTGTCCACTCACCCACGGCAGACGGTCAGGAAGGGAGCAGTGCGGATCTGGCTGTGTCCACTCACCCACAGCAGACGGTCAGGAAGGGCGCAGTGCGGTTCTGGCTGTGTCCACTCACCCAAGGGAGACGGGCAGGCAGGGCGCAGTGCGGATCTGGCTGTGTCAACTCACCCACGTGAGACGGGCAGGCAAGGCGCAATGTGGATCTGGCTGTGTCCACTCACCCACGGGAGACGGGCAGAAAGGGCGCTGTGTGGATCTGGCTATGTCCACTGACCCACGGCAGACGGGCAGAAAGGGTGCAGTGCGGATCTGGCTGTGTCCAATCACACAGGGCTGACGGGCAGGCAGGGCGCAGTGCGGATCTGGCTGTGTCCACTCACCCACGGGAGACGGGCAGGCAAGGTGCAATGTGGATCTGGCTGTGTCCCCTCACCCACGGGAGACAGGCAGAAAGGGCGCTGTGTGGATCTGGCTATGTCCACTGACCCACGGCAGACGGGCAGGAAGGGCGCAGTGCGGATCTGGCTGTGTCCAATCACACAGGGCTGACGGGCAGGCAGGGCGCAGTGCGGATCTGGCTGTGTCCACTCACCCACGGCAGACGGTCAGGCAGGACGCAGTGCGGATCTGGCTGTGTCCACTGACCCACGGGAGAGGGGTAGGCTAGGCGCAGTACGGATCTGGCTGTGTCCACTCACCCACGGCACACGGGAAGGCAGCGCGCAGTGCGGATCTGGCTGTGTCCACTCACCCACGGTAGACGGTCAGGAACGGGGCAGTGTGGATCTGGCTGTGTCCTCTCACCCACGGGAGACGGGCAGGCAGGGCGCAGTACGGATCTGGCTGTGTCCACTCACCCACGGCACACGGGCAGGCAGGGCGCAGTGCGGATCTGGCTGTGTCCACTCACCCACGGGAGACGGGCAGGCAGGGCGCAGTGTGGATCTGGCTGTGTCCACTCACCGACGGGAGACGGGCAGAGAGGGTGCTGTGTGGATCTGGCTATGTACATTGACCCTCGGCAGACGGGCAGGCAGGGCGCAGTGTGGATCTGGCTGTGTCCACTCACCAACGGCAGACGGGCAGGCAAGGCGCAGTGTGGATCTGGCTGTGTCCACTCACGCACGGGATACGGGCCTAGAGGGTGCTGTGTGGATCTGGCTATGTCCATTGACCCACGGCAGACGGGCAGGCAGGGCGCACTGCGGATCTGGCTGTGTCCACTCACCCACGGGAGACGGGCAGGCAGATCGCAGTGCGGATCTGGCTGTGTCCCCTCACCCACGGGAGACGGGCAGGCAAGGCGCAGTGTGGATCTGGCTGTGTCCACACACCCACAGGAGACGGGCAGAGAGGGTGCTGTGTGGATATGGCTATGTCCACTGACCCACGGCAGACGGTCAGGCAGGGCGCAGTGCGGATCTGGCTGTGTCCACTCACCAACGGCAGACAGTCAGACAGGGTGCATTGCGGATCTGGCTGTGTCCACTCACCCACGGGAGACGGGCAGGCAGGGCGCAGTGCGGATCTGGCTGTGTCCACTCACCGACGGGAGACGGGCAGAGAGGGTGCTGTGTGGATCTGGCTATGTCCACTGACCCACGGCAGACGGGCAGGCTGGGCGCAGTGCGGATCTGGCTGTGTCCACACACCCACAGGAGACGGGCAGAGAGGGTTCTGTGTGGATATGGCTATGTCCACTGACCCACGGCAGACGGTCAGGCAGGGCGCAGTGCGGATCTGGCTGTGTCCACTCACCAACGGCAGACAGTCAGACAGGGTGCATTGCGGATCTGGCTGTGTCCACTCACCCACGGGAGACGGGCAGGCAGGGCGCAGTGCGGATCTGGCTGTGTCCACTCACCCACGGGAGACGGGCAGGCAGGGCACAGTGCGGATCTGGCTGTGTCCACTCACCCACGGGAGACGAGCAGAGATGGTCCTGTGTGGATATGGCTATAACACTGACCCACGGCAGACGGGCAGGCAGGGCGCAGTCGGATCTGGCTGTGTCCACTCGCCCACGGCAGACGGGCAGGCAAGGCGCAGTGCGGATCTGGCTGTGTCCACTCACCCACGGGAGACGGGCAGGCAAGGCTCAGTGCGGATCTGGCTGTGTCCACTCATTCACGGGAGACGGGCAGGCAGGGCGCAGTGCGGATCTGGCTGTGTCCACTCACCCACGGGAGACGGGCAGGCAGGGCGCAGTGCGGATCTCGCTGTGTCCACTCACCCACGGGAGACGGGCAGGCAGGGCGCAGTGCGGATCTGGCTGTATCCACTCACCCACGGGGACGGGCAGGCAGGGCGCAGTGTGGATCTGGCTGTGTCCACTCGCCCACGGGAGACGGGCAGGCAGGGCGCAGTGCGTATCTGGCTGTGTCCACTCACCCACGGCAGGCGGTCAGGCAGGGCGCAGTGCGGATCTGGCTGTGTCCACTCACCCACTGCAGGCGGTCAGTCAGGGCGCAGTGCGGATCTGGCTGTGCCCATTCACCCATGGCAGACGGTCAGGCAGGGCGCAGTGCGGATCTGGCTGTGTCCACTCACCCACGGCAGACGGGCAGGCAGGGCGCAGTGCGGATCTGGCTGTGTCAATTCGCCCACGGGAGATGGGCAGGCAGGGCGCAGTGCGTATCTGGCTGTGTCCACTCACCCACGGCAGGCGGTCAGGCAGGGCGCAGTGCGGATCTGGCTGTTTCCACTCACCCACGGCAGACGGTCAGGCAGGGCGCAGTGCGGATCTGGCTGTGTCCACTCGCCCACGGCAGACGGGCAGGCAGGGCGCAGTGCGGATCTGGCTGTGTCCACTCGCCCACGGGAGACGGGCAGGCAGGGCGCAGTGCGGATCTGGCTGTGTCCGCTCGCCCACGGCAGGCGGTCAGGCAGGGCGCAGTGCGGATCTGGCTGTGTCCACTCACACACGGGAGACGGGCAGGCAGGGCGCAGTGCGGATCTGGCTGTGTCCACTCACCCACGGCAGACGGTCAGACAGGGTGCAGTGCGGACATGGCTGTGTCCACTCACCCACGGGAGACGGGCAGGCAGGGCGCAGTGTGGATCTGGCTGTGTCCACTCACCCACGGGAGACGGGCAGAGATGGTCCTGTGTGGATCTGGCTATGTCCACTGACCCACGGCAGATGGGCAGGCAGGGCGCAGTGCGGATCTGGCTGTGTCCACTTGCCCACGGCAGACGGGCAGGCAAGGCGCAGTGCGGATCTGGCTGTGTCCACTCACCCACGGGAGACGGGCAGGCAAGGCTCAGTGCGGATCTGGCTGTGTCCACTCAGTCACGGGAGACGGGCAGGCAGGGCGCAGTGCGGATCTGGCTGTGTCCACTCACCCAATGGAGACGGGCAGGCAGGGCGCAGTGCGGATCTCGCTGTGTCCACTCACCCACGGGAGACGGGCAGGCAGGGCGCAGTGCGGATCTGGCTGTATCCACTCACCCACGGGGACGGGCAGGCAGGGCGCAGTGTGGATCTGGCTGTGTCCACTCGCCCACGGGAGACGGGCAGGTAGGGCGCAGTGCGTATCTGGCTGTGTCCACTCACCCACGGCAGGCGGTCAGGCAGGGCGCAGTGTGGATCTGGCTGTGTCCACTCACCCACTGCAGGCGGTCAGGCAGGGCGCAGTGCGGACATGGCTGTGTCCACTCACCCACGGCAGACGGTCAGGCAGGGCGCAGTGCGGATCTGGCTGTGTCCACTCACCCACGGCAGACGGGCAGGCAGGGCGCAGTGCGGATCTGGCTGTGTCAATTCGCCCACGGGAGATGGGCAGGCAGGGCGCAGTGCGTATCTGGCTGTGTCCACTCACCCACGGCAGGCGGGCAGGCAGGGCGCAGTGCGGATCTGGCTGTGTCCACTCGCCCACGGGAGACGGGCAGGCAGGGCGCAGTGCGGATCTGGCTGTGTCCGCTCACCCACTGCAGGCGGTCAGGCAGGGCGCAGTGCGGATCTGGCTGTGTCCACTCACCCACGGCAGACGGTCAGGCAGGGCGCAGTGCGGATCTGGCTGTGTCCACTCACCTACGGCAGAGGGGCAAGCAGGGCGCAGTGCGGATCTGGCTGTGTCAATTCGCCCTAGGGAGACGGGCAGGCAGGGCGCAGTGCGTATTTGGCTGTGTCCACTCACCCACGGCAGGCGGTCAGGCAGGGCGCAGTGCGGATCTGGCTGTGTCCACTCACCCACGGCAGACGGTCAGGCAGGGCGCATTGCGGATCTGGCTGTGTCCACTCGCCCACGGCAGACGGGCAGGCAGGGCGCAGTGTGGATCTGGCTGTGTCAACTCACCCACGGCAGACGGTCAGGCAGGACACAGTGCAGATCTGGCTGTGTCCACTCGCCCACAGCAGACGGGCAGGCAGGGCGCAGTGCGGATCTGGCTGTGTCCACTCGCCCACGGGAGACGGGCAGGCAGGGCGCAGTGCGGATCCGGCTGTGTCCACTCACCCACGGCAGGCGGTCAGGGAGGGCGCAGTGCGGATCTGGCTGTGTCCAATCACGCACGGCAGACGGTCAGGCAGGGCGCTGTGCGGATCTGGCTGTGTCCACTCGCCCACAGCAGACTGGCAGGCAGGGCGCAGTGCGGATCTGGCTGTGTCCACTCACCCACGGCAGACGGTCAGGCAGGGCGCAGTGCGGATCTGGCTGTGTCCACTCCCCAAGGCAGACGGGCAGGCTGGGCGCAGTGCGGATCTGGCTGTGTCCACTCGCCCACGGGAGACGGGCAGGCAGGGCGCAGTGCGGATCTGGCTGTGTCCACTCACCCACGGGAGACGGGCAGCTAGGGCGCAGTGCGGATCTGGCTGTGTCCACTCACTGACGGGAGACGGGCAGGCACGGCGCAGTGCGGATCTGGCTGTGTCCACTCACCCACGGGAGACGGGCAGGCAGGGCGCAGTGCGGATCTGGCTGTGTCCACTCACCCACGGAAGACGGGCAGGCAGGGTGCAGTGCGGATCTGGCTGTGTCCACTCACCCACGTGAGACGGGCAAGCAAGGCTCAGTGCGGATCTGGCTGTGTCCACTCACCCATGGGAGATGGGCAGGCAGGGCGCAGTGTGGATCTGGCTGTGTCCACTCACCAAAGGGAGACGGGCAGAGAGGGTGCTGTGTGGATATGGCTATGTCCACTGACCCACGGTAGACGGGCAGGCAGTGCGCAGTGCGGATCTGGCTGTGTCCACTCACCAACGGGAGACGGGCAGGCAGGGCGCAGTGCGGATCTGGCTGTGTCCACTCACCCACGGGAGACGGGCAGGCAATGCTCAGTGCGGACCTGGCTGTGTCCACTCATTCACGGGAGACGGGCAGGCAGGGCGCAGTGTGGATCTGGCTGTGTCCGCTCACAGACGGCAGGCAGTCTGGCAGGGCGCAGTGCGGATCTGGCTGTGTCCACTCACCCACGGCAGTCGGTCAGGCAGTGCGCAGTGCGGATCTGGCTGTGTCCACTCACCCATGGCAGACGGTCAGGCTGGGCGCAGTGCGGATCTGGCTGTGTCCACTCGCCCACGGCGGACGGGCAGGCAGGGTGCAGTGCGGATCTGCCTGTGTCCACTCGCCCACGGGAGACGGGCAGGCAGGACGCAGTGCGGATCTGGCTATGTCCACTCGCCCACGGCAGACGGGCAGGCAGGGCGCAGTGCGGATCTGGCTGTGTCCATGCACCCACAGCAGGCGGTCAGGCAGGGTGCAGTGTGGATCTGGCTGTGTCCACTCGCCCACGGCAGACGGGCAGGCAGGGCGCAGTGCGGATCCGGCTGTGTCCACTAACCCACAGGAGATGGGCAGAGACGGTGCAGTGTGGATCTGGCTATGTCCACTGACCCGCGGCAGATAGGCAGGCAGGGCGCAGTACGGATCTGGGTGTGACCACTCGCCCACGGCAGACGGGCAGGCAGGGCGCAGTGCGGATCTGGCTGTGTCCACTCACCCACGGGAGACGGGCAGGCAGGGCGCAGTGCGGATCTGGCTGTGTCCACTCACCCACGACAGACGGGCAGGCAAGGCTCATTGCGGATCTGGCTGTGTCCACTCACCCACGGGAGACGGGCAGGCAAGGGTCAGTGCTGATCTGGCTGTGTCCACTCACCTACGGGAGACGGGCAGGCAGGGCGCAGTGCGGATCTGGCTGTGTCCACTCACCCACGGGAGACGGGCAGGTAAGGCGCAGTGCGGATCTGGCTGTGTCCACTCACCCACAGAAGACGGGCAGGCAAGGCTCAGTGCAGATCTGGCTGTGTCCACTCACCCACGGGAGACGGGCAGGCAGGGCGCAGTGCGGATCTGGCTGTGTCCACTCACCCACGGGAGACGGGCAGGCAAGGCTCAGTGCGGATCTGGCTGTGTCCACTCACCCACGGGAGATGGGCAGAGACGGTGCTGTGTGGATCTGGCTATGTCCACTGACCCAAAGCAGATGGGCAGGCAGAGCGCAGTACGGATCTGGCTGTGTCCACTCACCCACGGCAGGCGGTCAGGCAGGGCGCAGTGCGGATCTGGCCGTGTCCACTCACCCACGGCAGGCGGTCAGGCAGGGCGTAGTGCGGATCTGGCTGTGTCCACTCACCCACGGCAGACGGTAACGCAGGGCGCAGTGCGGATCTGGCTATGTCCACTTACCCACGGCAGGCGGTCAGGCAGGGCGCAGTGCGGATCTGGCTGTGTCCATGCACCCACAGCAGGCGGTCAGGCAGGGCGCAGTGTGGATCTGGCTGTGTCCACTCGCCCACGGCAGACGGGCAGGCAGGGCGCAGTGCGGATCCGGCTGTGTCCACTAACCCACGGGAGATGGGCAGAGACGGTGCTGTGTGGATCTGGCTATGTCCACTGACCCACGGCAGATGGGCAGGCAGGGCGCAGTACGGATCTGGCTGTGTCCACTCGCCCACGGCAGACGGGCAGGCAGGGCGCAGTGCGGATCTGGCTGTGTCCACTCGCCCACGGGAGACGGGCAGGCAGGGCGCAGTGCAGATCTGGCTGTGTCCACTCGCCCACGGGAGGCGGTCAGGCAGGGCGCAGTGCGGATCTGGCTGTGTCCACACACCCACAGCAGGCGGTCAGGCAGGGCACAGTGCGGATCTGGCTGTGTCCACTTGCCCACGGGAGACGGGCAGGCAGGGCGCAGTGCAGATCTGGCTGTGTCCACTCACCCACGGCAGGCGGTAAGGCAGGGCGCAGTGCGGATCTGGCTGTGTCCACTCACCCACGGCAGACGGTCAGGCAGGGCGCAGTGCGGATCTGGCTGTGTACACTCACCCACGGGAGACGGGTAGGGAAGGCGCAGTGTGTATCTGGCTGTGTCCACTCACCCACGGGAGACGGGCAGGCAGGGCGCAGTGCGGATCTGGCTGTGTTCACTCACCCACGGGAGACGGGCAGGCAGGGCGCAGTGCGGATCTGGCTGTGTCCACTCGCCCCCGGCAGACGGGCAGGCAGGGCGCAGTGCGGAACTGGCTGTGTACACTCGCCCCCGGCAGACGGGCAGGCAGGGCGCAGTGCGGATCTGGCTGTGTCCACTCACCCACGGCAGACGGTCAGTCAGGGCGCAGTGTGGATCTGGCTTTGTCCACTCACCCACGGCAGACGGGCAGGCAGGGCGCAGTGCGGATCTGGCTGTGTCCACTCGCCCACGGGAGACGGGGAGGCAGGGCGCGGTGCGGATCTGGCTGTGTCCACTCACTGACGGGAGACCGGCAGGCAGGTTGTAGTGCGGATCTGGCTGTGTCCACTCACTCATGGGAGACGGGCAGGCAGGGCGCAGTGCGGATCTGGCTGTGTCCACTCACACACGGGAGACGGGCAGGCAGGGTGCAGTGCGGATCTGGCTGTGTCCCCTCACCCAGGGGAGACGGGCAGGCAAGGCGCAGTGTGGATCTGGCTGTGTCCACTCACCCAAGGGAGACGGGCAGAGAGGGTGCTGTGTGGATATGGCTATGTCCACTGACCCACGGTAGACGGGCAGGCAGTGCGCAGTGCGGATCTGGCTGTGTCCACTCACCCACGGGAGACGGGCAGGCAGGGCCCAGTGCGGATCTGGCTGTGTCCACTCACCCACGGGAGACGGGCAGGCAATGCTCAGTGCGGACCTGGCTGTGTCCACTCATTCACGGGAGACGGGCAGGCAGGGCGCAGTGCGGATCTGGCTGTGTCCACTCACCCATGGACGACGGTCAGGCTGGGCGCAGTGCGGATCTGGCTGTGTCCACTCGCCCTCGGCAGACGGTCAGGCAGTGCGCAGTGCGGATCTGGCTGTGTCCACTCACCCATGGCAGACGGTCAGGCTGGGCGCAGTGCGGATCTGGCTGTGTCCACTCGCCCACGGCAGACGGGCAGGCAGGGCGCAGTGCGGATCTGGCTGTGTCCATGCACCCACAGCAGGCGGTCAGGCAGGGCGCAGTGTGGATCTGGCTGTGTCTACTCGCCCACGGCAGACGGGCAGGCAGGGCGCAGTGCGGATCCGGCTGTGTCCACTAACCCACGGGAGATGGGCAGAGACGGTGCTGTGTGGATCTGGCTATGTCCACTGACCCACGGCAGATGGGCAGGCAGAGCGCAGTACGGATCTGGCTATGACCACTCGCCCACGGCAGACGGGCAGGCAGGGCGCAGTGCGGATCTGGCTGTGTCCACTCGCCCACGGGAGACGGGCAGGCAGGGCGCAGTGCGGATCTGGCTGTGTCCACTCGCCCACGGGAGGCGGTCAGGCAGGGCGCAGTGCGGATCTGGCTGTGTCCACTCGCCTACGGCAGACGGTCAGGCAGGGCGCAGTGCGGATCTGGCTGTGTACATTCACCCACGGCAGGCGGTCAGGCAGGGCGCAGTGCGGATCTGGCTGTGTCCACTCGCCCACGGGAGACGGGCAGGCAAGGCGCAGTGCGGATCTGGCTGTGTCCACTCGCCCACGGGAGACGGGCAGGCAGGGCGCAGTGCGGATCTGGCTCTGTCCACTCGCCCACGGGAGACGGGCAGGCAGGGCGCAGTGCGGATCTGGCTGTGTCCACTCACTGACGGGGGACGGACAGGCAAGGCGCAGTGCGGATCTGGCTGTGTCCACTCACCCACGGGAGACGGGTAGGCAGGGCGCAGTGCGGATCTGGCTGTGTCCACTCACCCACGGGAGACGGGCAGGCAGGGCGCCGTGTGGATCTGGCTGTGTCCACTCACCCAGGGGAGACTGGCAAGCAAGGCGCAGTGTGGATCTGGCTGTGTCCACTCACCCACGGGAGACGGGCAGAGAGGGTGATGTGTGGATATGTCTATGTCCACTGACCCACGGCAGACGGGCAGGCAGGGCGCAGTGCGGATCTGGCTGTGTCCACTCACCCACGGCAGACGGTCAGACAGGGTGCAGTGCGGATCTGGCTGTGTCCACTCACCCACGGGAGACAGGCAGGCAGGGCGTAGTGCGGATCTGGCTGTGTCCACTCACCCACGGGAGACGGGCAGTCAGGGCGCAGTGCGGATCCGGCTGTGTCCACTAACCCTCGGGAGATGGGCAGAGACGGTGCTGTGTGGATCTGGCTATGTCCACTGACCCACGGCAGATGGGCAGGCAGGGCGCAGTACGGATCTGGCTGTGTCCACTCGCCCTCGGCAGACGGGCAGGCAGGGCGCAGTGCGGATCTGGCTGTGTCCACTCGCCCACGAGAGACGGGCAGGCAGGGCGCAGTGCGGATCTGGCTGTGTCCACTCGCCCACGGGAGGTGGTCAGACAGGGCGCAGTGCGAATCTGGCTGTGTCCACTCACCCACGGCAGACGGTCAGGCAGGGCGCAGTGCGGATCTGGCTGTGTCCATTCACCCACGGCAGGCGGTCAGGCAGGGCGCAGTGCGGATCTGGCTGTGTCCACAAACCCACAGCAGGCGGTCAGGCAGGGCGCAGTGCGGATCTGGCTGTGTCCACTCACTGACGGGGGACGGGCAGGCAAGGCGCAGTGCGGATCTGGCTGTGTCCACTCACCCACAGGAGACGGGCAGAGAGGGTGATGTGTGGATATGGCTATGTCCACTGACCCACGGCAGACGGGCAGGCAGGGCGCAGTGCGGATCTGGCTGTGTCCACTCACCCACGGCAGACGGTCAGACAGCGTGCAGTGCGGATCTGGCTGTGTCCACTCACCCACGGGAGACGGGCAGGCAGGGCGCAGTGCGGATCTGGCTGTGTCCACTCACCCACGGGAGACGGGCAGGCAAGGCTCAGTGCGGATCTGGCTGTGTCCACTCACCCACGTGAGACGGGCAGGCAAGGCTCAGTGCGGATCTGGCTGTGTCCACTCATTCACGGGAGACGGTCAGTCAGGGCGCAGTGCGGATCTGGCTGTGTCCACTCGCCCACGGGAGACGGGCAGGCAGGGCGCAGTGCGGATCTGGCTGTGTCCACTCACCCACGGCAGGCGGTCAGGCAGTTGGCAGTGCGGATCTGGCTGTGTCCAGTCGCCCACGGCAGACGGGCAGGCAGGGCGCAGTGTGGAACTGGCTGTGTCCACTCACCCACGGCAGACGGTCAGGCTGGGCGCAGTGCGGATCTGGCTGTGTCCACTCGCCCACGGCAGACGGTCAGGCAGGGCGCAGTGAGGATCTGCCTGTGTCCACTTGCCCACGGGAAACGGTCAGGTAGGACGCAGTGCGGATCTGGCTGTGTCCACTCGCCCACGGCAGACGGGCAGGCAGGGCGCAGTGCGGATCTGGCTGTGTCCACTCACCCACGGCAGACGGTCAGGCAGGGCGCAGTGCGGATCTGGCTGTGTCCACTCACCCACGGCAGACGGGCAGGCAAGGCCCAGTGCGGATCTGGCTGTGTCCACTCGCCCACGGGAGACGGGCAGGTAGGGCGCTGTGCGGATCTGGCTGTGTCCACTCACCAACGGCAGACGGGCAGGCAGGGTGCAGTACGGATCTGGCTGTGTCCACTCACCCACGGCAGGAGGTCAGGAAGGGCGCAGTGTGGATCTGGCTGTGTCCACTCACCCACGGCAAGCGGTCAGGCAGGGCGCAGTTCGAATCTGGCTGTGTCCACTCACCCACGGCACTCGGTCAGGCAGGGTGCAGTGCGGATCTGGCTGTGTCCACTCACCCATGGGAGACTGGCAGGCAGGGCGCAGTGGGGATCTGGCTGTGTCCACTCACCCACGGTAGACGGGCAGGCAGGGCGCAGTGCGGATCTGTCTGTGTCCAATCACACACGGCAGACGGGCAGGCAGGGCGCAGTGCGGATCTGGCTGTGTCCACTCACCCACGGGAGACGGGCAGGCAGGGCGCAGTGCGGATCTGGCTGTGTCCACTCACCCACGGGAGACGGGTAGGCAAGGCGCAGTGCGGATCTGGCTGTGTCCACTCACCCACGGGAGACGGGCAGAGACGGTGCTGTGTGGATCTGGCTATGTCCAATGACCCACGGCAGGCGGGCAGGCAGGGCGCAGTACGGAGCTGGCTGAGTCCACTCACCCACGGCAGGCGGTCAGGCAGGGTGCAGTGTGGATCTGGCTCTGTCCACTCACCCACGGGAGACGGGCAGGCAGGGCGCAGTGCGGATCTGGCTGTGTCCACTCACCCACGGGGGACGGGCAGGCAGGGTGCAGTGTGGATCTGGCTGTGTCCACTCACCCACAGGAGACGGGCAGGCAGGGCGCAGTGCGGATCTGGCTGTGTCCACTCGCCCACGAGAGATGGGCAGGCAGTGCGCAGTGCGGATCTGGCTGTGTCCACTCGCCCACGGGAGACGGGCAGGCAGAGCGCAGTGCGGATCTGGCAGTGTCCACTCGCCCACGGGAGACGGGCAGACAGGGTGCAGTGCGGATCCGGCTGTGTCCACTCACCCACGGGAGATGGGCAGAGACGGTGCTGTGTGGATCTGGCTATGTCCACTGACCCACGGCAGACGGGAAGGCAGGGCGCAGTACGGATCTGGCTGTTTCCACTCACCCACGGTGGACGGGCAGGCAGGGCGCAGTGCGGATCTGGCTGTGTCCACTCACCCACGGCAGACGGGCAGGAGGGCGCAGTACGGATCTGGCTGTGTCCACTCACCCACGGCAGGCGGTCAGGCAGGGCGCAGTGCGGATATGGCTGTGTCCACTCGCCCACGGCAGACGGGCAGAAATGGCGAAGTGCGGATCTGGCTGTGTCCACTCACCCACGGCAGACTGGCAGGCAGGGCGCAGTGCGGATCTTGCTGTGGCACTCACCCACGGGAGACGGGCAGGCAAGGCGCACTGTGGATCTGGCTGTGTCCACTCACCCACAGAAGACGGGCAGAGAGGGTGCCGTGTAAATCTGGCTATGTCCACTGACCCACGGCAGACGGGCAGGCAAGGCACAGTGCGGATCTGGCTGTGTCCAATCACCCACGGCAGACGGACAGGAAGGGCGCAGTGCGGATCTGGCTGTGTCCACTCACCCACGGGAGACGGGCAGGCAGGTTGCAGTGTGTATCTGGCTGTGTCCACTCACCCACGGGAGACGGGCAGAGAGGGTGCTGTGTGGATCTGGCTATGTACACTGACCCACGGCAGACGGGAAGGCAGGGCGCAGTGCGGAACTGGCTCTGTCCACTCACCCATGGCAGACGATCAGGAAGGGCGCACTGTGGATCTGGCTGTGTCCACTCACCCACAGAAGACGGGCAGAGAGGGTGCCGTGTAAATCTGGCTATGTCCACTGACCCACGGCAGACGGGCAGGCAGTGCGCAGTGAGGATCTGTCTGTGTCCACTCACCCATGGAGACGGTCAGGCAGGGCGTAGTGTGGATCTGGCTGTGTCCACTCACCCACGGGAGACGGGCAGGCAGGGCGCAGTGCGGATCTGGATGTGTCCACTCACCCACGGGAGACGGGCAGGCAAGACACAGTGTGGATCTCGCTGTGTCCACTCACCCACGGGAGACGGGCAAGGGGGTGCTGTGTGTATCTGGCTATGTACACTGTCCCACGGCAGACGGGAAGGCAGGGCGGTGTGCGGATCTGGCTGTGTCCACTCAACAAAGGCAGACGGTCAGGAAGGGCGCAGTGCGGATCTGGCTGTGTCCACTCACCCACGGCAGACGGGCAGGCAGGGCGCAGTGCGGATCTGGCTGTGTCCACTCACCCACGGGAGATGGGCAGAGAGGGTGCTGTGTGGATCTGGCTATGTCCACTGACCCACGGCAGACGGGCAGGCAGGGCGCAGTGCGGAACTGGCTGTGTCCAATCACCCACGGCAGACGGGCAGGCAGGGCGCAGTGTGGATCTGGCTATGTCCAGTCACCCACGGTAGACGGTCAGAGATGGTGCTGTGTGGATCTGGCTATGTCCACTGACCCACGGCAGACGGGCAGGCAGGGCGCAGTGCGGATCGGGCTGTGTCCACTGACCCACGGCAGACGGGCAGGCAGGGCGCAGTGCGTATCTGGCTCTGTCCACTCACCCACGGGAGACGGGCAGGCAAGGCGCAGTGTGAATCTGGCTGTGTCCACTCACCCACGGGAGACGGGCAAGGGGTTGCTGTGTGGATCTGGCTATGTACACTGACCCACGGAAGACGGGCAGGCAGGGCGGTGTGCGGATCTGGCTGTGTCCACTCACCCACGGCAGACGGGAAGCAAAGCGCAGTGTGGATCTGGCTGTGTCCAATCACCCACGGCAGTGGGCAGGAAGGGCGCAGTGAGGATCTGGCTGTGTCCAATCACCCATGGAGACGGTCAGGCAGGGCGTAGTGTGGATCTGGCTGTGTCCACTCACCCACGGGAGACGGGTAGGCAAGGCGCAATGTGGATCTGGCTGTGTCCACTCACCCACGGGAGACGGGCAGAGAGGGTTCTGTGTGGATCTGGCTATGTCCACAGACCGACGGCAGAAGGGCAGGCAGGGCGCAGTGCGGATATGGCTGTGTCCCCTCACCAACGGCACACGGTCAGGCAGGGCGCAGTGCGGATCTGGATGTGTCCACTCACCCACGGGAGACGGGCAGGCAAGGCACAGTCTGGATCTCGCTGTGTCCACTCACCCACGGGAGAAGGGAAAGGGGGTGCTGTGTGTATCTGGCTATGTACACTGTCCCACGGCAGACGGGCAGGCAGGGCGGTGTGCGGATCTGGGTGTGTCCACTCACCAAAGGCAGACGGTCAGGAAGGGCGCAGTGCGGATCTGGCTGTGTCCACTCACCCACGGCAGACGGGCAGGCAGGGCGCAGTGCGGATCTGGCTGTGTCCACTCACCCACGGCAGACGGGCAGGCAGGGCGCAGTGTGGATCTGGCTGTGTCCACTCACCCACGGGAGACGGGCAGGCAAGGCGCAGTGTGGATCTGGCTGTGTCCACTCACCCACGGAAGACGGGCAGAAAGGGCGCTGTGTGGATCTGGCTATGTCCACTGACCCACGGCAGACTGGAAGGCAGGGCGCACTGCGGATCTGGCTGTGTCCCCTCACCCACGGCAGACGGTCAGGCAGGGCGCAGTGCGGATCTGGCTGTGTCCACTCACCCAAGGGAGACGGGCAGGCAAGGCGCAGTGTGGATTTGGCTGTGTCCACTCACCCACGGGAGATGGGCAGAGAGGGTGCTGTGTGGTCTGGCTATGTCCACTGACCGACGGCAGAAGGGCAGGCAGGGCGCAATGCGGATATGGCTGTGTCTTCTCACCAACGGCACACGGTCAGGCAGGGCGCAGTGCGGATCTGGCTGTGTCCACTCACCCACGGGAGTCGGGCAGGCAGGGCGCAGTGTGGATCTGGCTGTGTCCACTCACCCACGGGAGACGGGCAGGCAAGGCGCAGTGTGGATCTGGCTGTGTCCACTCACCCACGGGAGACGGGCAGAAAGGGCGCTGTGTGGATCTGGCTATGTCCACTGACCCACGGCAGACTGGAAGGCAGGGCGCACTGCGGATCTGGCTGTGTCCCCTCACCCACGGCAGACGGTCAGGCAGGGCGCAGTGCGGATCTGGCTGTTTCCACTCACCCAAGGGAGACGGGCAGGCAAGGCGCAGTGTGGATTTGGCTGTGTCCACTCACCCACGGGAGATGGGCAGAGAGGGTGCTGTGTGGTCTGGCTATGTCCACTGACCGACGGCAGAAGGGCAGGCAGGGCGCAGTGCGGATATGGCTGTGTCTTCTCACCAACGGCACACGGTCAGGCAGGGCGCAGTGCGGATCTGGCTGTGTCCACTCACCCATGGGAGTCGGGCAGGCAGGGCGCAGTGCAAATCTGGCTGTGTCCACTCACCCACGGCAGACGGTCAGGCAGGGCGCAGTGCGGATCTGGCTGTGTCCACTCACCCATGGGGGACGGGTAGGCAAAGCGCAGTGTGGATCTGGCTGTGTCCACTCACCCTCGGGACACGGGCAGAGAGGATGCCGTGTGGATCTGGCGATGTCCACGGACCCACGGGAGACGGGCAGGCAGGGAGCAGCGGATGTGGCTGTGTCCACTCACCCACGGCAGACGGTCAGGAAGGGCACAGTGCGGATCTGCCTGTGTCCACTCACCCACGGGAGACGGGCAGGCAGGGCGCAGCGGATGTGGCTGTGTCCACTCACCCACGGCAGACGGGTAGGCAGGGCGCAGTGCGGATCTGACTGTGTCCACTCACCCACGCCTGATGGTCTGGCAGGGCGCAGTGCGGATCTGGCTGTCTCCACCCACCCACGGCAGATGGTCAGAAAGGGCGCAGTGTGGATCTGGCTGTGTACACTCACCCACGGAAAACGGGCAGGCAGGGCGCAGTGTGGATCTTGCTGTGTCCACTCACCCATGGGAGACGGGCAGAGAGGGTGCTGTGTTGATATGGCTATGTCCACTGACCCACGGCAGAAGGGCAGGCAAGGCGCAGTGCGGATCTGGCTGTGTCCAATCACCCACGGCAGACGGGCAGGCAGGGTGCAGTGTGGATCTGGCTGTGTCCACTCACCCACGGAAGACGGGCAGGAAAGGTGCACTGTGGATCTTGCTGTGAACACTCACCCACGGGAGACGGGCAGAGAGGGTGCTGTGTGGATCTAGCGATGTCCACTGACCCACGGCAGACGTTCAGGCAGGGCGTAGTGCGGATCTGGCTGTGTCCAATCACCCACAGCAGACGGGCAGGCAGGGTGCAGTGTGGATCTGGCTGTGTCCACTCACCCACGGGAGACGGACAGGCAAGGTGCACTGTGGATCTTGCTGTGACCACTCACCCACGGGATACAGGCAGAGAGGGTGCTATGTGGATCTAGCTAAGTCCACTGACCCACGGCAGACGGGCAGGCAGGGCGCAGTGTTGATCTGGCTGTGTTTCCTCACCCACGGCAGACAGTCAGGCAGGGCGCAGTGCGGATCTGGCTGTGTCCATTCACCCACGGGAGACGGGTAGGCAAGACGCAGTGTGGATCTGGCTGTGTCCACTCACCCACGGGAGACGGGCAGAGAGGGTGCTGTGTGGATCTGGCTATGTACACTGACACACGGCAGACGGGCAGGCAGGGTGCAGTGCGTATCGGGCTGTGTCCAATCACCCACGGCAGACGGGCAGGCAGGGCGCAGTGCGTATCGGGCTGTGTCCACTCACCCACGGGAGACGTGCAGGTAAGGCGCATTGTGGATCTCGCTGTGTCCACTCACCCACGGCAGACGGGCAGGCAGGGCGCAGTGCGGATCTGGCTGTGTCCACTCACCCACGGGAGACAGGCAGAGAGGGTGCTATGTGGAGGTGGCTATGTTCACTGACCCACGGCAGACGGGCAGGCAGGGCGCAGTGCAGATCTGGCTGTGTCCAATCACCCACGGCAGACGGGCAGGCAGGGCACAGTGCGGATCTGGCTGTGTCCACTGACCAACGACAGACGGGCAGGCAGGGTGCAGTGCGGATCTGGCTGTGTCCACTCACCCACGGGAGACGGGTAGGCAAGACGCAGTGTGGATCTGGCTGTGTCCACTCACCCACGGGAGACGGGCAGAGAGGGTGCTGTGTGGATCTGGCTATGTACACTGACACACGGCAGACGGGCAGGCAGGGTGCAGTGCGTATCGGGCTGTGTCCAATCACCCACGGCAGACAGGCAGGCAGGGCGCAGTGCGTATCGGGCTGTGTCCACTCACCCACGGCAGATGGTCTGGCAGGGCGCAGTGCGGATCTGGCTGTGTCCACTCACCCACGGGAGACGGGCAGAGAGGGTGCCGTGTGTATCTGGCTACGTCCACTGACCCACGGCAGACGGGCAGGTAGGGCGCAGTGCGGATCTGGCTGTGTCCACTCACCCACGGCAGACGGGCAGGCAGAGCGCAGTGCGGATCTGGCTGTGTCCACTGACACACCGCAGACGGGCATGCAGGGTGCAGTGCGGATCTGGCTGTGTCCACTCACCCACGGGAGACTGGCAGAAAATGCGCTGTGTGGATCTGGCTAAGTCCCCTGACCCACGGCAGACGGGCAGGCAGGGCGCAGTGCGGATCTGGCTGTGTCCAATCACCCACGGCATACGGGCAACCAGGGCGCAGTGCAGATCTGACTGTGTCCACTCACCCACTGCAGATAGTCAGGAAGGGCGCAGTGCGGATCTGGCTGTGTCCACTCATCCACGGGAACGGGTAGGCAAGGCGCAGTGTGGATCTGGCTGTGTCCACTCACCCACGGGAGACGGGCAAAGAGGGTGCTGTGTGGATCTGGCTATGTCCACTGACCCACGGCAGACGGGCAGGCAGGGCGCAGTGCGGATCTGGATGTGTCCCCTCACTCACAGAAGACGGTCAGGCAGGGCGCAGTCTGGATCTGGCTGTGTCCACTCACCCACGGGAGACGGGCAGTCAGGGCGCAGTGCGGATCTGGCTGTGTCCACTCACCCACGGGAGACGGGTAGGCAGGGCGCAGTGCGGATCTGGCTGTTTCCACTCACCCACGGGAGACGAGCAGGCAGGGCGCAGTGCGGATCTGGCTGTGTCCACTCACCCACGGCAGACGGGCAGGCAGGGCGCAGTGTGGATCTGGCTGTGTCCATTAACCCATGGGAGACAGGCAGGCAAGGCGCAGTGTGGATCTGGCTGTGTCCACACTCCCACGGGAGACGGGCAGAGAGGGTGCTGTGTGGATCTGGCTATGTCCACTAACCCACGGCACACGGGCAGGCAGGGCGCAGTGCGGTTCTGGCTTTGTCCAATCACCAATGCAGACCGGCAGGGAGGGCGCAGTGCGGATATGGCTGTGTCCACTCACCCACGGGAGACGTGCAGGTAAGGCGCATTGTGGATCTCGCTGTGTCCACTCACCCACGGCAGACGGGCAGGCAGGGCGCAGTGCGGATCTGGCTGTGTCCACTCACCCACGGGAGACAGGCAGAGAGGGTGCTATGTGGAGGTGGCTATGTTCACTGACCCACGGCAGACGGGCAGGCAGGGCGCAGTGCAGATCTGGCTGTGTCCAATCACCCACGGCAGACGGGCAGGCAGGGCACAGTGCGGATCTGGCTGTGTCCACTCACCCACGGCAGACGGTCAGGCAGGGCACAGTGCAGATCTGGCTGTGTCCACTCACCCACGGGAGACGGGTAGGCAAGGCGCAGTGTGAATATGGCTGTGTCCACTCACCCACGGGAGACGGGCAGAGAGGGTGCTGTGTGGATCTGGCTATGTCCAGTGACCCACGGCAGACGGGCAGGCAGGGCGCAGTGCGGATCTGCCTGTGTCCACTGACCAACGGCAGACGGGCAGGCAGGGCGCAGTGCGGATCTGGCTGTGTCTACTCACCCATGGGAGACGGGCAGGCAAGGCGCACTGTGGATCTGGCTATGTCCACTCACCCACGGGAGATGGGCAGAGAGGGTGCTGTGTGGATCTGGCTATGTACACTGACCCACGGCAGACGGTCCGGCAGGGCGGTGTGCGGATCTGGCTGTGTCCACTCACCCACGGCAGACGGTCAGGAAGGGCGCAGTGCTGATCTGGCTGTGTCCACTCACCCATGGGAGACGGGCCGGCCGGGCGCAGTGCGGATCTGGCTGTGTCCACTCACCCACGGGAGACGGGCAGGCAAGGCGCAGTGTGGATCTGGCTGTGTCCACTCACTCACAAGAGACGGACAGAAAGGGCGCTGTGTGCATCTGGCTATGTCCACTGATCTACGGCAGACGGGCAGGCAGGGCGCAGTGCGGATGTGGCTGTGTCCACTCACCCACGGCAGACGGTCAGGCAGGGCGCAGTGCGGATCTGGCTGTGTCCACTGACCCACGGCAGACGGGCAGGCAGGGCGCAGTGCGGATCTGGCTGTGTACACTCACCCACGGCAGACGGTCAGGCAGGGCGCAGTGCGGAGTTGGCTGTATCCACTCACCCACGGGGGACAAGTAGGCAAGGCGCAGTGTGGATCTGGCTGTGTCCACTCACCCACGGGAGACGGGCAGAGAGGGTCCTGTGTGGATCTGGCTATGTCAACTGACCCACGGCAGACGGGCAGGCAGGGCGCAGTGCGCATCTGGCTGTGTCCACTCACCCACGGGAGACGGGCAGGCAAGGCGCAGTGCGCATCTGGCTGTCTCCACTCACCCACGGGAGACGGGCAGAGAGGGTGCTGTGTGGATCTGTCTATGTCCACTGACCCACGGCAGACGGGCAGACAGGGCGCAGTGCAGATCTGGCTGTGTCCACTTACCCACGGCAGATGGTGTGGCAGGGCGCAGTGCGGATCTGGCTGTGTCCACTCACCCACGGTACACGGGCAGAGAGGGTGCCGTGTGTATCTGGCTACGTCCAGTGACCCACGGCAGACGGGCAGGCAGGGCGCAGTGCGGATCTGGCTGTGTCCATTCACCCACGGCAGACGGGCAGGCAGAGCGCAGTGCGGATCTGGCTGTGTCTTCTGACCCACCGCAGACGGGCATGCAGGGCGCAGTGCGGATCTGGCTGTGTCCACTCACCCACGGGAGACTGGCAGAAAATGCGCTGTGTGGATCTGGCTATGTCCAGTGACCCACGGCAGACGGGCAGGCAGGGCGCAGTGCGGATCTGCCTGTGTCCACTGACCCATGGCAGACGGGCAGGCAGGGCGCAGTGCGGATCTGGCTGTGTCTACTCACCCACGGGAGACGGGCAGGCAAGGCGCAGTGTGGATCTGGTTATGTCCACTCACCCACGGGAGACGGGCAGAGAGGGTGCTGTGTGGATCTGACTATGTACACTGATCCACGGCAGATGGTCCGGCAGGGCGGTGTGCGGATCTGGCTGTGTCCACTCACCCACGGCAGACTGTCAGGAAGGGCGCAGTGCGGATCTGGCAGTGTCCACTCACCCACGGGAGACGGGCAAGGGGGTGCTGTGTGCATCAGGCTATGTACACTGACCCACGGCAGACGGGCAGGCAGGGCGGTGTGCGGATCTGGCTGTGTCCACTCACCCACGGCAGACGGTCAGGAAGGGCGCAGTGCGGATATGGCTGTGTCTACTCATCCACGGGAGACGGGCAGGAAGGGAGCAGTGCGGATCTGGCTGTGTCCACTCCCCCACGGGAGACGGGCAGGCAAGGCGCAGTGTGGATCTGGCTGTGTCCACTCACTCACAAGAGACAGGCAGAAAGGGCGCTGTGTGGATCTGGCTATGTCCACTGACCTACGGCAGTCGGGCAGGCAGGGCGCAGTGCGGATGTGGCTGTGTCCACTCACCCACGGCAGACGGTCAGGCAGGGCGCAGTGCGGATCTGGCTGTGTCCACTCACCCACGGGAGACGGGCAGAGAGGGTGTCGTGTGGATCTGGCTATGTCCACTGACCCACGGTAGACAGGCAGGCAGGGCGCACTGCGGATCTGGCTGTGTCCCCTCACTCACGGGAGACGGGCAAGCAGGGCGCAGTGCGGACCTGGCTGTGTCCACTCACCCACAGGAGACGGGCAGAGAGGATGCAGTGAGGATATGGCTGTTTCCACTCACCCACGGGAGACGGGCAGGTAGGGCGCAGTGCGGATCTGGCTGTGTCCACTCACCCACGGCAGACGGGCAGGCAGGGCTCAGTGCGGATCTGGCTGTGTCCACTCACCCACGGGAGATGGGCAGGCAAGGCGCAGTGTGGATCTGGCTGTGTCCACTCACCCACGGGAGACGGGCAGGCAGGGCGCAGTGCGGATCTGGCTGTGTCCCCTCACCGACGGCAGACGGTCAGGCAGGGCGCAGTGCGGATCTGGCTGTGTCCACTCACCCACGGGAGACGGGTAGGCAAGGCGCAGTGTGGATCTGTCAGTGTCCACTCACCCACGGGAGACGGGCAGAGAGGGTGCTGTGTGGATCAGGCTATGTCCACTGACCCACGGCAGACGGGCAGGCAGGGCGCAGTGCGGATCTGGCTGTGTCCAATCACCCACGGCAGACGGGCAGGCAGGGCGCAGTGTGGATCTGGCTATGTCCAGTCACCCACGGGAGACGGTCAGAGATGGTGCTGTGTGGATCTGGCTATGTCCACTAACCCACGGCAGACGGGCAGTCAGGGCGCAGTGCGGATCGGGCTGTGTCCACTGACCCACGGCAGATGGGCAGGCAGGGCGCAGTGCGTATCTCACTCTGTCCACTCACCCACGGGAGACGGGCAGGTAAGGCGCAGTGTGAATCTGGCTGTGTCCACTCACCCACGGGAGACGGGCAAGGGGGTGCTGTGTGGATCTGGCTATGTACACTGACCCACGGCAGACGGGCAGGCAGGGCGGTGTGCGGATCTGGCTGTGTCCACTCACCCACGGCAGACGGTCAGGAAGGGCGCAGTGCGGATCTGGCTGTGTCTACTCATCCACGGGAGACGGGCAGGCAGGGAGCAGTGCGGATCTGGCTGTGTCCACTCACCCACGGGAGACGGGCAGGAAAGGCGCAGTGTGGATCTGTCTGTGTCCACTCACCCACGAGAGACGGGCAGAGAGGGTGCTGTGTGGATCTGGCTATGTCCACTGACCCACGGCAGACGGGCAGGCAGGGTGCAGTGTGGACCTGGCTGTGTCCAATCACCCACGGGAGACGGGCCAGCAAGGTGCACTGAGGATCTTGCTGTGACCACTCACCCACGGGAGACGGGCAGAGAGGGTGCTGTGTGGATCTAGCTATGTCCACTTACCCACGGCAGACGGGCAGGAAGGGCGCAGTGCGGATCTGGCTGTGTTAACTCACCCACGGCAGACGGGCAGGCAGGGCGCAGTGCGGATCTGGCTGTGTCCCCTCACCCACGGGAGACGGGTAGGCAAAGCGCAGTGTGGATCTGGCTGTGTCCACTCACCCACGGGAGACGGTCAGAGAGGGTGCCGTGTGGATCTGGCTATGTCCACTCACCCACGGGAGACGGGCAGGCAGGGCGCAGTGCGAATTAGGCTGTGTCCCCTCACCCACGGCAGACGGTCAGGCAGGGCGCAGTGCGGAATTGGCTATGTCCACTCACCCACGGGAGACGGGCAGGCAGGGCGCAGTGCGAATTAGGCTGTGTCCCCTCACACACGGCAGACGGTCAGGCAGGGCACAGTGCGAAATTGGCTATGTCCACTCACCCACGGGAGACGGGCAGGCATGGCGCAGTGCGGATCTGTCTGTGTCCACTCACCCAGGGGAGACAGGTAGGCAAAGCGCAGTGTGGATCTGGCTGTGTCCACTCACCCACTGGAGACCGGCAGGCACGGCGCAGTGCGGAATTGGCTATGTCCACTCACCCACTGGAGACGGGCAGGCAGGGCGCAGTGCGGATCTGGCTGTGACCACTCACCCACGGGAGACGGGCAGGCAGGACGCAGTGCGGATCTGGCTTTGTCCACTCACCCACGGCAGACGGGCAGGCAGGGCGCAGTGCGGATCTGGCTTTTTCCACTCACCCAGGGCAGATTGGCAGGCAGGGCGCAGTGCGGATCTGGCTGTGTCCACTCACCCATGGGAGACGGGCAGGCAAGGCGCAGTGTGGATCTGGCTGTGTCC
Organism: Microcebus murinus; assembly: GCF_040939455.1. NCBI lineage: Eukaryota > Metazoa > Chordata > Mammalia > Primates > Cheirogaleidae > Microcebus > Microcebus murinus. The sequence continues at coordinate 28,437,456 of NC_134125.1, read as the reverse complement.
ACTCACCCACAGGAGACGGTCAGAGAGGGTGCAGTGAGGATCTGGCTGTTTCCACTCACCCACGGGAGACGGGCAGACAGGGCGCAGTGCAGATCAGGCTGTGTCCACTGATCCACGGCAGACGGGCAGGCAGGGCGAATTGCTGATCTGGCTGTTTCCAAACACCCACAGCAGACGGGCAGGCAGGGCGCAGTGCGGATCAGGCTGTGTCCACTCACACACGGCAGACGGGCAGGCAAAACACAGTGTGGATCTGGCTGTGTCCACTCACCCACGGGAGACGGGCAGAGAGGGTGCTGTGTGGATCTGTCTATGTCCACTGACCCACGGCAGATGGGCAGGCAGGGCGCAGTGCAGATCTGGCTGTGTCCACTCACCCACGGCAGATGGTGTGGCAGGGCGCAGTGCGGATCTGGCTGTGTCCACTCACCCACGGTAGACGGGCAGAGAGGGTGCCGTGTGTATCTGGCTACGTCCAGTGACCCACGGCACACGGGCAGGCAGGGCGCAGTGCGGATCTGGCTGTGTCCACTCACCCACGGCAGACGGGCAGGCAGAGCGCAGTGCGGATCTGGCTGTGTCCCCTGACCCACCGCAGACGGGCATGCAGGGCGCACTGCGGATCTGGCTGTGTCCACTCACCCACGGGAGACTGGCAGAAAATGCGCTGTGTGGATGTGGCTAAGTCCACTGACCCACGGCAGACGGGCAGACAGGGCGCAGTGCGGATCTGGCTGTGTCCCCTCACCCACGGCAGACGGTCAGGCAGGGCGCAGTGCGGATCTGGCTGTGTCCACTCACCCACGGCAGACGGTCAGGCAGGGCGCAGTGCGGATCTGGCTGTGTCCACTCACCCAGGGAGACGGGCAGAGAGGGTGTCGTGTGGATCTGGCTATGTCCACTGACCCATGGTAGACGGGCAGGCAGGGCGCACTGCGGATCTGGCTGTGTCCCCTCAAAAACGGGAGACGGGCAGGCAGGGCGCAGTGCGGACCTGGCTGTGTCCACTCAACCATAGGAGACTGGCAGAGAGGATGCAGTGAGGATCTGGCTGTTTCCACTCACCCACGGGAGAAGGGAAGGAAGGGCACAGTGCGGATCTGGCTGTGTCCACTCACCCACGGCAGACGAGCAGGCAGGGCTCAGTGCGGATCTGGCTGTGTCCACTCACCCACGGGAGACGGGCAGGCAAGGCGCAGTGTGGATCTGGCTGTGTCCACTCACCCACGGGAGACGGGCAGCAGGGCGCAGTGCGGATCTGGCTGTGTCCCCTCACCGACGGCAGACGGTCAGGCAGGGCGCAGTGCGGATCTGGCTGTGTCCACTCACCCACGGGAGACGGGTAGGCAAGGCGCAGTGTGGATCTGGCAGTGTCCACTCACCCACGGGAGACGGGCAGAGAGGGTGCTGTGTGGATCTGGCTATGTTCACTGACCCACGGCAGACGGGCAGGCAGGGCGCAGTGCGGATCTGGCTGTGTCCAATCACCCACGGCAGACGGGCAGGCAGGGCGCAGTGTGGATCTGGCTATGTCCAGTCACCCACGGGAGACGGTCAGAGATGGTGCTGTGTAGATCTGGCTATGTCCACTGACCCACGGCAGACGGGCAGTCAGGGCGCAGTGCGGATCGGGCTGTGTCCACTGACCCACGGTAGATGGGCAGGCAGGGCGCAGTGCGTATCTCACTCTGTCCACTCACCCACGGGAGACGGGCAGGCAAGGCGCAGTGTGAATCTGGCTGTGTCCACTCACCCACGGGAGACGGGCAAGGGGGTGCTGTGTGGATCTGGCTATGTACACTGACCCACGGCAGACGGGCAGGCAGGGCGGTGTGCGGATCTGGCTGTGTCCACTCACCCACGGCAGACGGTCAGGAAGGGCGCAGTGCGGATCTGGCTGTGTCTACTCATCCACGGGAGACGGGCAGGCAGGGAGCAGTGCGGATCTGGCTGTGTCCACTCACCCACGGGAGACGGAAGGCAATGCGCAGTGTGGATCTGTCTGTGTCCACTCACCCACGGGAGATGGGCAGAGAGGGTGCTGTGTGGATCTGGCTATGTCCACTGACCCACGGCAGACGGGCAGGCAGGGTGCAGTGTGGACCTGGCTGTGTCCAATCACCCATGGGAGACGGGCCAGCAAGGTGCACTGAGGATCTTGCTATGACCACTCACCCATGGGAGACGGTCAGAGAGGGTGCCGTGTGGATCTGGCTATGTCCACTCACCCACGGGAGACGGGCAGGCAGGGCGCAGTGCGAATTAGGCTGTGTCCCCTCACCCACGGCAGACGGTCAGGAAGGGCGCAGTGCGGAATTGGCTATGTCCACTCCCCCACGGGAGACGGGCAGGCAGGGCGCAGTGCGAATTAGGCTGTGTCCCCTCACACACGGCAGACGGTCAGGCAGGGCACAGTGCGAAATTGGCTATGTCCACTCACCCACGGGAGACGTGCAGGCATGGCACAGTGCGGATCTGGCTGTGTCCACTCACCCACTGGAGACGGGCAGGCACGGCGCAGTGCGGAATTGGCTATGTCCACTCACCCACTGGAGACGGGCAGGCAGGGCGCAGTGCGGATCTGGCTGTACCCACTCACCCACGGGAGACGGGCAGGCAGGACGCAGTGCGGATCTGGCTGTGTCCACTCACCCACGGCAGACGGGCAGGCAGGGCGCAGTGCGGATCTGGCTTTGTCCACTCACCCAGGGCAGACGGGCAGGCAGGGCGCAGTGCGGATCTGGCTTTTTCCACTCACCCAGGGCAGATGGGCAGGCAGGGCGCAGTGCGGATCTGGCTGTGTCCACTCACCCATGGGAGACGGGCAGGCAAGGCGCAGTGTGGATCTGGCTGGGTCCACTCACCCACAGGAGACGGGCAGAGAGGGTGCAGTTAGGATCTGGCTTTTTCCACTCACCCAGGACAGATGGGCAGGCAGGGCGCAGTGCGGATCTGCCTGTGTCCACTGACCCACGGCAGACGGGCAGGCAGGGCGCAGTGCGGATCTGACTGTGTATACTCACCCACGGGAGACGGGCAGGCAAGGCGCAGTGTGGATCTGGCTATGTCCACTCACCCACGTGAGACGGGCAGAGAGGGTGCTGTGTGGATCTGACTATGTACACTGACCACGGCAGACGGTCCGGCAGGGCGGTATGCGGATATGGCTGTGTCCACTCACCCACGGGAGACTGGCAGAAAATGCGCTGTGTAGATCTGGCTAAGTCCACTGACCCACGGCAGACGTGCAGGCAGGGCGCAGTGCGGATCTGGCTGTGTCCAATCACCCACGGCAGACGGGCAGGCAGGGCGCAGTGCGGATCTGACTGTGTCCACTCACCCACGGCAGATGGTCAGGCAGGGCGCAGTGCGGATCTGGCTGTGTCCAGTCACACACGGGAGACGGGTAGGCAAGGCGCAGTGTGGATCTGGCTGTGTCAACTGACCCACGGCAGACGGGCAGGCAGGGCGCAGTGCGGATCTGGATGTGTCCCCTCACTCACAGCAGACGGTCAGGCAGGGCGCAGTCTGGATCTGGCTGTGTCCACTCACCCACGGGAGACGGGCAGGCAGGGCTCAGTGCGGATCTGGCTGTGTCCACTCACCCACGGGAGACGGGCAGGCAGGGCATAGTGCGGATCTGGCTGTTTCCACTCACCCACGGGCGACGGGCAGGCAGGGCGCAGTGCGGATCTGGCTGTGTCCACTCACCCACGGCAGACGGGCAGGCAGGGCGCAGTGCGAATCTGGCTGTGTCCAGTAACCCATGGGAGACAGGCAGGCAAGGCGCAGTGTAGATCTGGCTGTGTCCACACTCCCACAAGAGACGGGCAGAGAGGGTGCTGTGTGGATCTGGCTATGTCCACTGACCCACGGCAGACGGGCAGGCAGGGCGCAGTTCGGATCTGGATGTGTCCCCTCACTCACAGCAGACGGTCAGGCAGGGCGCAGTCTGGATCTGGCTGTGTCCACTCACCCACGGGAGACGGGCAGGCAGGGCGCAGTGCGTATCTGGCTCTGTCCACTCACCCACGGGAGACGGGCAGGCAGGGCGTAGTGCGGATCTGGCTGTTTCCACTCACCCACGGGAGACGGGCAGGCAGGGCGCAGTGCGGATCTGGCTGTGTCCATTAACCCATGGGAGACAGGCAGGCAAGGCGCAGTGTAGATCTGGCTGTGTCCACACTCCCACGGGAGACGGACAGAGAGGGTGCTGTGTGGATCTGGCTATGTCCACTGACCCACGGCAGACGGGCAGGCAGGGCGCAGTGCGGATCTGGCTTTGTCCAATCACCAATGCAGACGGGCAGGCAGGGCGCAGTGCGGATATGGCTGTGTCCACTAACCCACGGGAGACGCACAGTTAAGGCGCATTGTGGATCTCGCTGTGTCCACTCACCCACGGCAGACGGGCAGGCAGGGCGCAGTGCGGATCTGGCTGAGTCCACTCACCCACGGGAGACAGGCAGAGAGGGTGCTATGTGGAGGTGGCTATGTTCACTGACCCACGGCAGACGGGCAGGCAGGGCGCAGTGCGGATCTGGCTGTGTCCAATCACCCAGGGCAGACGGGCAGGCATGGCGCAGTGCGGATCTGGCTGTGTCCACTCACCCATGGGAGACGGGCAGGCAAGGCCCAGTGTGGATCTGGCTGTGTCCAATCACCCACAGGAGACGGGCAGAGAGGGTGCAGTGAGGATCTGGCTGTTTCCACTCACCCACGGGAGACGGGCAGGCAGGGAGCAGTGCGGATCAGGCTGTGTCCACTGACCCACGGCAGACGGGCAGGCAGGGTGCAGTGCGGATCTGGCTGTGTCCACTCACCCACGGCAGACGGGCAGGCAGGGCGAAGTGCGGATCTGGCTGTGTCCAATCACCCACGGCAGACCGGCAGGCAGGGCGCACTGCGGATCTGGCTATGTCCACTCACACACGGCAGACGGGCAGGCAGGGCGCAGTGCGGATCTGGCTGTGTCCACTCACCCACGGGAGACGGGCAGGCAAGGCACAGTGTGGATCTGGCTGTGTCCACTCACCCACGGGAAACGGGCAGAGAGGGTGCTGTGTGGATCTGTCTATGTCCACTGACCCACGGCAGACGGGCAGGCAGGGCGCAGTGCAGATCTGGCTGTGTCCACTCACCCACGGCAGATGGTGTGGCAGGGCGCAGTGCAGATCTGGCTGTGTCCACTCACCCACAGTACACGGGCAGAGAGGGTGCCGTGTGTATCTGGCTACGTCCAGTGACCCACGGCAGACGGGCAGGCAGGGCGCAGTGCGGATCTGGCTGTGACCACTCACCCACGGCAGACGGGCAGGCAGAGCGCAGTGCGGATCTGGCGGTGTCCCCTGACCCACCACAGACGGGCATGCAGGGCGCAGTGCGGATCTGGCTGTGTCCACTCACCCACGGGAGACTGGCAGAAAATGCGCTGTGTGGATCTGGCTATGTCCAGTGACCCACGGCAGACGGGCAGGCAGGGCGCAGTGCGGATCTGCCTGTGTCCACTGACCCACGGCAGACGGGCAGGCAGGGCGCAGTGCGGATCTGGCTGTGTCCACTCACCCACGGGAGACGGGCAGGCAAGGCGCAGTGTGGATCTGGCTATGTACACTCACCCACGGGAGACGGGCAGAGAGGGTGCTGTGTGGATCTGACTATGTACACTGATCCACGGCAGACGGTCCGGCAGGGCGGTGTGCGGATCTGGCTGTGTCCACTCACCCACGGCAGACGGTCAGGAAGGGCGCAGTGCGGATATGGCAGTGTCCACTCACCCACGGGAGACGGGCCGGCCGGGCGCAGTGCGGATCTGGCTGTGTCCACTCACCCACGGCCGACGAGCAGGCAGGGCGCAGTGCGGATCTGGCTGTGTCCACTCACCCACGGGAGACGGGCAGGCAAGGTGCAGTGTGGATCTGGCTATGTCCACTCACTCACAAAAGACAGGCAGAAAGGGCGCTGTGTTGATCTGGCTATGTCCACTGACCTACGGCAGACAGGCAGGCAGGGCGCAGTGCGGATGTGGCTGTGTCCACTCACCCACGGCAGACGGTCAGGCAGGGCGCAGTGCGGATCTGGCTGTGTCCACTCACCCACGGGAGACGGGCAGAGAGGGTGTCGTGTGGATCTGGCTATGTCCACTGGCCCACGGTAGACGGGCAGGCAGGGCGCACTGCGGATCTGGCTGTGTCCCCTCACCCACAGCAGACGGTCAGGCAGGGCGCAGTGCGGATCTTGCTGTGTCCCCTCACCCACGCCAGACGGTCAGGCAGGGCGCAGTGCGGATCTGGCTGTGTCCACTCACCCAAGGGAGACGGGCAGGCAAGGCGCAGTGTGGATTTGGCTGTGTCCACTCACCCACGGGAGACGGGCAGAGAGGGTGCTGTGTGGTCTGGCTATGTGCACTAACCCACGGCAGACGGGCAGGCAGGGCGCAGTGCGGATCTGGCTGTGTCCCTTCACCAACGGCACACGGTCAGGCAGGGCGCAGTGCGGATCTGGCTGTGTCCACTCACCCACGGGAGACGGGCAGGCAGGGCGCAGTGCGGATCTGGCTTTGTCCACTCACCCAGGGCCCACGGGCAGGCAGGGCGCAGTGCGGATATGGCTGTGTCCACTCACCAATGGGAGACGGGCAGGCAAGTCGCAGTGTGGATCTGGCTGTGTCCACTCACCCACGGGAAACGGGCAGAGAGGGTGTTGTGTGGATCTGTCTATGTCCACTGACCCACGGCAGACGGGCAGGCAGGGCGCAGTGCAGATCTGGCTGTGTCCACTCACCAACGACAGATGGTGTGGCAGGGCGCAGTGCGGATCTGGCTGTGTCCACTCACCCACGGTAGACGGGCAGAGAGGGTGCCGTGTGTTTCTGACTACGTCCAGTGACCCACGGCAGACAGGCAGGCAGGGCGCAGTGCGGATCTGGCTGTGTCCACTCACCCACGGCAGACGGGCAGGCAGAGCGCAGTGCGGATCTGGCTGTGTCTCCTGACCCACCGCAGACGGGCATGCAGGGCGCAGTGCGGATCTGGCTGTGTCCACTCACCCACGGGAGACTGGCAGAAAATGCGCTGTGTGGATCTGGCTATGTCCAGTGACCCACGGCAGACGGGCAGGCAGGGCGCAGTGCGGATCTGCCTGTGTCCACTGACCCACGGCAGACGGGCAGGCAGGGCGCAGTGCGGATCTGGCTGTGTCCACTCACCCAATGGAGACGGGCAGGCAATGTGCAGTGTGGATCTGGCTGTGTCCACTCACCCACGGGAGACGGGCAGAGAGGGTGCTGTGTGGATCTGGCTATGTCAAGTGACCCACGGCAGACGGGCAGGCAGGGCGCATTGCGGATCTGCCTGTGTCCACTGACCCACGGCAGACGGGCAGGCAGGGCGCAGTGCGGATCTGACTGTGTCTACTCACCCACGGGAGACGGGCAGGCAAGGCGCAGTGTGGATCTGGCTATGTCCACTAACCCACGGGAGACGGGCAGAGAGGGTGCTGTGTGGATCTGACTATGTACACTGACCACGGCAGACGGTCCGGCAGGGCGGTATGCGGATCTGGCTGTGTCCACTCACCCACGGCAGACGGTCAGGAAGGGCGCAGTGCGGATCTGGCTGTGTCCACTCACCCACGGGAGACGGGCAGGCAGGGCGCAGTGCGGATCTGACTGTGTCTACTCACCCACGGGAGACGGGCAGGCAAGGCGCAGTGTGGATCTGGCTGTGTCCACTCACCCACGGCAGACGAGCAGGCAGGGCGCAGTGCGGATCTGGCTGTGTCCACTCACCCACGGGAGACGGGCAGGCAAGGCGCAGTGTGGATCTGGCTGTGTCCACTCACTCACAAGTGACGGGCAGAAAGGGCGCTGTGTGGATCTGGCTATGTCCACTGACCCACGGCAGACGGGCAGGCAGAGCGCAGTGCGGATCTGGCTGTGTCCAATCACCCATGGCTGACGAGCAGGCAGGGCGTAGTGCGGATATGGCTTTGTCCACTCACCCACGGCAGATGGTCAGGCAGGGCGCAGTGTGGATCTGGCTATGTCCAGTCACCCACGGGAGACGGTCAGAGATGGTGCTGTGTGGATCTGGCTATGTCCACTGACCCACGGCAGACGGGCAGGCAGGGCGCAGTGCAGATCTGGCTGTGTCCACTCACCCACGGCAGATGGTGTGGCAGGGCGCAGTGCGGATCTGGCTGTGTCCACTCACCCACGATACACGGGCAGAGAGGGTGCCGTGTGTATCTGGCTACGTCCAGTGACCCACGGCAGACGGGCAGGCAGGGCGCAGTGCGGATCTGGCTGTGTACACTCACCCACGGCAGACGGGCAGGCAGAGCGCAGTGCGGATCTGGCTGTGTCCCCTGACCCACCGCAGACGGGCATGCAGGGCGCAGTGCGGATCTGGCTGTGTCCACTCACCCACGGGAGACTGGCAGAAAATGCGCTGTGTGGATCTGGCTATGTCCAGTGACCCACGGCAGACGGGCAGGCAGGGCGCAGTGCGGATCTGGCTGTGTCCCCTCACCCACGGCAGACGGGCAGGCAGGGCGCAGTGCGGATCTGGCTGTGTCCACTCACCCAAGGGAGACGGGCAGGCAATGTGCAGTGTGGATCTGGCTGTGTCCACTCACCCACGGGAGACGGGCAGAGAGGGTGCTGTGTGGATCTGGCTATGTCAAGTGACCCATGGCAGACGGGCAGGCAGGGCGCAGTGCGGATCTGCCTGTGTCCACTGACCCACAGCAGACGGGCAGGCAGGGCGCAGTGCGGATCTGACTGTGTCTACTCACCCACGGGAGACGGGCAGGCAAGGCGCAGTGTGGATCTGGCTATGTCCACTCACCCACGGGAGACGGGCAGAGAGGGTGCTGTGTGGATCTGACTATGTACACTGACCACGGCAGACGGTCCGGCAGGGCGGTATGCGGATCTGGCTGTGTCCACTCACCCACGGCAGACGGTCAGGAAGGGCGCAGTGCGGATCTGGCTGTGTCCACTCACCCACGGGAGACGGGCAGGCAGGGCGCAGTGCGGATCTGACTGTGTCTACTCACCCACGGGAGACGGGCAGGCAAGGCGCAGTGTGGATCTGGCTGTGTCCACTCACCCACGGCAGACGAGCAGGCAGGGCGCAGTGCGGATCTGGCTGTGTCCACTCACCCACGGGAGACGGGCAGGCAAGGCGCAGTGTGGATCTGGCTGTGTCCACTCACTCACAAGTGACGGGCAGAAAGGGCGCTGTGTGGATCTGGCTATGTCCACTGACCCACGGCAGACCGGCAGGCAGAGCGCAGTGCGGATCTGGCTGTGTCCAATCACCCATGGCTGACGAGCAGGCAGGGCGTAGTGCGGATATGGCTTTGTCCACTCACCCACGGCAGATGGTCAGGCAGGGCGCAGTGTGGATTGGCTATGTCCAGTCACCCACGGGAGACGGTCAGAGATGGTGCTGTGTGGATCTGGCTATGTAAACGGACCCACGGCAGACGGGCAGGCAGGGCGCAGTGCGGATCGGGCTGTGTCCACTGACCCACGGCAGACGGGCAGGCAGGGCGCAGTGCGTATCTGGGTCTGTCCACTCACCCACGGGAGACGGGCAGGCAAGGCGCAGTGTGAATCTGGCTGTGTCCACTCACCCACGGGAGACGGGCAAGGGGGTGCTGTGTGGATCTGGCTATGTACATTGACACACGGCAGACGGGCAGGCAGGGCGGTGTGCGGATCTGGCTGTGTCCACTCACCCACGGCAGAGGGTCAGGAAGGGCGCATTGCGGATCTGGCTGTGTCTACTCATCCACGGGAGACGGGCAGGCAGGGAGCAGTGCGGATCTGGCTGTGTCCACTCACCCACGGGAGACGGGCAGGCAAGGCGCAGTGTGGATCTGTCTGTGTCCACTCACCCACGGGAGACGGGCAGAGAGGGTGCTGTGTGGATCTGGCTATGTCCACTGACCCACGACAGACGGGCAGGCAGCGTGCAGTGTGGACCTGGCTGTGTCCCCTCACCCACGGCAGACGGTCATGCAGGGCGCAGTGCGGAATTGGCTATGTCCACTCACCCACGGGAGACGGGCAGGCAGGGCGCAGTGCGAATTAGGCTGTGTCCCCTCACCCACGGGAGACGGGCAGGCAAGGCGCAGTGTGGATCTGGCTGTGTCCACTCACTCACAAAAGACAGGCAGAAAGGGCGCTGTGTTGATCTGGCTATGTCCACTGACCTACGGCAGACAGGCAGGCAGGGCGCAGTGCGGATGTGGCTGTGTCCACTCACCCACGGCAGACGGTCAGGCAGGGCGCAGTGCGGATCTGGCTGTGTCCACACACCCACGGGAGACGGGCAGAGAGGGTGTCGTGTGGATCTGGCTATGTCCACTGGCCCACGGTAGACGGGCAGGCAGGGCGCACTGCGGATCTGGCTGTGTCCCCTCACCCACAGCAGACGGTCAGGCAAGGCGCAGTGCGGATCTTGCTGTGTCCCCTCACCCACGGCAGACGGTCAGGCAGGGCGCAGTGCGGATCTGGCTGTGTCCACTCACCCAAGGGAGACGGGCAGGCAAGGCGCAGTGTGGATTTGGCTGTGTCCACTCACCCACGGGAGACGGTCAGAGAGGGTGCTGTGTGGTCTGGATATGTCCACTGACCGACGGCAGAAGGGCAGGCAGGGCGCAATGCGGATCTGGCTGTGTCCCCTCACCAACGGCACACGGTCAGGCAGGGCGCAGTGCAGATCTGGCTGTGTCCACTCACCCACGGGAGACGGGCAGGCAGGGCGCAGTGCGGATCTGGCTTTGTCCACTCACCCAGGGCCCAAGGGCAGGCAGGGCGCAGTGCGGATATGGCTGTGTCCACTCACCAATGGGAGACGGGCAGGCAAGTCGCAGTGTGGATCTGGCTGTGTCCACTCACCCACGGGAGACGGGCAGGCAAGGCACAGTGTGGATCTGGCTGTGTCCACTCACCCACGGGTAACGGGCAGAGAGGGTGCTGTGTGGATCTGTCTATGTCCACTGACCCACGGCAGACGGGCAGGCAGGGCGCAGTGCAGATCTGGCTGTGTCCACTCACCAACGACAGATGGTGTGGCAGGGCGCAGTGCGGATCTGGCTGTGTCCACTCACCCACGGTAGACGGGCAGAGAGGGTGCCGTGTGTTTCTGGCTACGTCCAGTGACCCACGGCAGACAGGCAGGCAGGGCGCAGTGCGGATCTGGCTGTGTCCACTCACCCACGGGAGACGGGCAGGCAGGGCGCAGTGCGGATCTGACTGTGTCTACTCACCCACGGGAGACGGGCAGGCAAGGCGCAGTGTGGATCTGGCTGTGTCCACTCACCCACGGCAGACGAGCAGGCAGGGCGCAGTGCGGATCTGGCTGTGTCCACTCACCCACGGGAGACGGGCAGGCAAGGCGCAGTGTGGATCTGGCTGTGTCCACTCACTCACAAGTGACGGGCAGAAAGGGCGCTGTGTGGATCTGGCTATGTCCACTGACCCACGGCAGACGGGCAGGCAGAGCGCAGTGCGGATCTGGCTGTGTCCAATTACCCATGGGAGACGGGCAGGCAGAGCGCAGTGCGGATCTGGCTGTGTCCCCTGACCCACCACAGACGGGCATGCAGGGCGAAGTGCGGATCTGGCTGTGTCCACTCACCCACGGGAGACTGGCAGAAAATGCGCTGTGTGGATCTGGCTATGTCCAGTGACCCACGGCAGACGGGCAGGCAGGGCGCAGTGCGGATCTGCCTGTGTCCACTGACCCACGGCAGACGGGCAGGCAGGGCGCAGTGCGGATCTGGCTGTGTCCCCTCACCCACGGCAGACGGGCAGGCAGGGCGCAGTGCGGATCTGGCTGTGTCCACTCACCCAAGGGAGACGGGCAGGCAATGTGCAGTGTGGATCTGGCTGTGTCCACTCACCCACGGGAGACGGGCAGAGAGGGTGCTGTGTGGATCTGGCTATGTCAAGTGACCCACGGCAGACGGGCAGGCAGGGCGCAGTGCGGATCTGCCTGTGTCCACTGACCCACAGCAGACGGGCAGGCAGGGCGCAGTGCGGATCTGACTGTGTCTACTCACCCACGGGAGACGGGCAGGCAAGGCGCAGTGTGGATCTGGCTATGTCCACTCACCCACGGGAGACGGGCAGAGAGGGTGCTGTGTGGATCTGACTATGTACACTGACCACGGCAGACGGTCCGGCAGGGCGGTATGCGGATCTGGCTGTGTCCACTCACCCACGGGAGACGGGCAGAGAGGGTGTCGTGTGGATCTGGCTATGTCCACTGGCCCACGGTAGACGGGCAGGCAGGGCGCACTGCGGATCTGGCTGTGTCCCCTCACCCACAGCAGACGGTCAGGCAAGGCGCAGTGCGGATCTTGCTGTGTCCCCTCACCCACGGCAGACGGTCAGGCAGGGCGCAGCGCGGATCTGGCTGTGTCCACTCACCCAAGGGAGACGGGCAGGCAAGGCGCAGTGTGGATTTGGCTGTGTCCACTCACCCACGGGAGACGGGCAGAGAGGGTGCTGTGTGGTCTGGATATGTCCACTGACCGACGGCAGAAGGGCAGGCAGGGCGCAATGCGGATCTGGCTGTGTCCCCTCACCAACGGCACACTGTCAGGCAGGGCGCAGTGCAGATCTGGCTGTGTCCACTCACCCACGGGAGACGGGCAGAGAGGGTGCTGTGTGGTCTGGATATGTCCACTGACCGACGGCAGAAGGGCAGGCAGGGCGCAATGCGGATCTGGCTGTGTCCCCTCACCAACGGCACACTGTCAGGCAGGGCGCAGTGCAGATCTGGCTGTGTCCACTCACCCACGGGAGACGGGCAGGCAGGGCGTAGTGCGGATCTGGCTTTGTCCACTCACCCAGGGCCCACGGGCAGGCAGGGCGCAGTGCGGATATGGCTGTGTCCACTCACCAATGGGAGACGGGCAGGCAAGTCGCAGTGTGGATCTGGCTGTGTCCACTCACCCACGGGAGACGGGCAGGCAAGGCACAGTGTGGATCTGGCTGTGTCCACTCACCCACGGGTAACGGGCAGAGAGGGTGCTGTGTGGATCTGTCTATGTCCACTGACCCACGGCAGACGAGCAGGCAGGGCGCAGTGCAGATCTGGCTGTGTCCACTCACCAACGACAGATGGTGTGGCAGGGCGCAGTGCGGATCTGGCTTGTCCACTCACCCACGGTAGACGGGCAGAGAGGGTGCCGTGTGTTTCTGGCTACGTCCAGTGACCCACGGCAGACAGGCAGGCAGGGCGCAGTGCGGATCTGGCTGTGTCCACTCACCCACGGCAGACGGGCAGGCAGAGCGCAGTGCGGATCTGGCTGTGTCTCCTGACCCACCGCAGACGGGCATGCAGGGCGCAGTGCGGATCTGGCTGTGTCCACTCACCCACGGGAGACTGGCAGAAAATGCGCTGTGTGGATCTGGCTATGTCCAGTGACCCACGGCAGACGGGCAGGCAGGGCGCAGTGCGGATCTGCCTGTGTCCACTGACCCACGGCAGACGGGCAGGCAGGGCGCAGTGCGGATCTGGCTGTGTCTACTCACCCACGGGAGACGGGCAGGCAAGGCGCAGTGTGGATCTGGCTATGTCCACTCACCCACGGGAGACGGGCAGAGAGGGTGCTGTGTGGATCTGACTATGTACACTATCCACGGCAGACGGTCCGGCAGGGCGGTGTACGGATCTGGCTGTGTCCACTCACCCACGGCAGACGGTCACGAAGGGCGCAGTGCGGATCTGGCAGTGTCCACTCACCCACGGGAGACGGGCCGGACGGGCGCAGTGCGGATCTGGCTGTGTCCACTCACCCACGGCAGACGAGCAGGCAGGGCGCAGTGCGGATCTGGCTGTGTCCACTCACCCACGGGAGACGAGCAGGCAAGGCGCAGTGTGGATCTGGCTTTGTCCACTCACTCACAAGAGACAGGCAGAAAGGGCGCTGTGTGGATCTGGCTATTTCCACTGACCTAGGGCAGACGGGCAGGCAGGGCGCAGTGCGGATGTGGCTGTGTCCACTCACCCACGGCAGACGGTCAGGCAGGTCGCACTGCGGATCTGGCTGTGTCCACTCACCCACGGGAGACGGGCAGATAGGGTGTCGTGTGGATTTGGCTATGTCCACTGACCCACGGGAAACGGGCAGGCAGGGCGCATTGCGGATCTGGCTGTGTCCCCTCACCCACAGCAGACGGTCAGGCAGGGCGCAGTGCGGATCTTGCTGTGTCCCCTCACACACGGCAGACGGTCAGGCAGGGCGCAGTGCGGATCTGGCTGTGTCCACTCACCCAAGGGAGACGGGCAGGCAAGGCGCAGTGTGGATTTGGCTGTGTCCACTCACCCACGGGAGACGGGCAGAGAGGGTGCTGTGTGGTCTGGATATGTCCACTGACCGACGGCAGAAGGGCAGGCAGGGCGCAGTGCGGATCTGGCTTGTCCACTCACCCAGGGCCCACGGGCAGGCAGGGTGCAGTGCGGATATGGCTGTGTCCACTCACCCATGGGAGACGGGCAGGCAAATCGCAGTGTGGATCTGGCTGTGTCCACTCACCCACAGGAGACGGGCAGAGAGGATGCAGTGAGGATCTGGCTGTTTCCACTCACCCACGGGAGACGGGCAGGCAGGGCGCAGTGCGGATCTGGCTGTGTCCACTCACCCACGGCAGACGGGCAGGCAGGGCTCAGTGCGGATCTGGCTGTGTCCACTCACCCACGGGAGACGGGCAGGCTAGGCGCAGTGTGGATCTGGCTGTGTCCACTCACCCACGGGAGACGGGCAGGCAGGGCGCAGTGCGGATCTGGCTGTGTCCCCTCACCCACGGGAGACGGGTAGGCAAAGCGCAATGTGGATCTGGCTGTGTCCACTCACCCACGTTAGACGGTCAGAGAGGGTGCCGTGTGGATCTGGCTATGTCCACTCACCCACGGGAGACGGGCAGGCAGGGCGCAGTGCGAATTAGGCTGTGTCCCCTCACCCACGGCAGACGGTCAGGCAGGGCGCAGTGCGGAATTGGCTATGTCCACTCACCCACGGGAGACGGGCAGGCATGGCGCAGTGCGGATCTGGCTGTGTCCACTCACCCAGGGGAGACGGGTAGGCAAAGCGCAGTGTGGATCTGGCTGTGTCCACTCACCCCCTGGAGACGGGCAGGCACGGCGCAGTGCGGAATTGGCTATGTCCACTCACCCACTGGAGACGGGCAGGCAGGGCGCAATGCGGATCTGGCTGTGTCCACTCACCCACGGGAGACGGGCAGGCAGGAGGCAGTGCGGATCTGGCTGTGTCCACTCACCCACGGCAGACGGGCAGGCAGGGCGCAGTGCGGATCTGGCTTTGTCCACTCACCCAGGGGAGACGGGTAGGCAAAGCGCAGTGTGGATCTGGCTGTGTCCACTCACCCACAGGAGACGGGCAGAGAGCGTGCAGTGAGGATCTGGCTATGTCCACTGACCCACGGCAGACGGGCAGGCAGAGCGCAGTGCGGATCTGGCTTTGTCCACTCACCCAGGGCAGACGGGCAGGCAGGGCGCAGTGAGGTTCTGGCTGTGTCCACTCACTCATGGGAGACGGGCAGGCAAGGCGCAGTGTGGATCTGGCTGTGTCCACTCACCCACAGGAGACGGGCAGAGAGCGTGCAGTGAGGATCTGGCTGTTTCCACTCACCCATGGGAGACGGGCAGGCAGGGCGCAGTGCAGATCAGGCTGTGTCCACTGACCCACGGCAGACGGGCAGGCAGGGCGAAGTGCGGATGTGGCTGTGTGCAAACACCCACGGCAGACGGGCAGGCATGGCGCAGTGCGGATCTGGCTGTGTCCACTCACCCACGGGAGACGGGCAGGCAAAACACAGTGTGGATCTGGCTGTGTCCACTCACCCACGGGAGACGGGCAGAGAGGGTGCTGTGTGGATCTGTCTATGTCCACTGACCCACGGCAGACGGGCAGGCAGGGCGCAGTGCAGATCTGGCTGTGTCCACTCACCCACGGCAGATGGTGTTGCAGGGAGCAGTGCGGATCTGGCTGTGTCCACTCACCCACGGTAGACGGGCAGAGAGGGTGCCGCGTGTATCTGGCTACGTCCAGAGACCCACGGCAGACGGGCAGGCAGGGCGCAGTGCGGATCTGGCTGTGTCCACTCACCCACGGCAGACGGGCAGGCAGAGCGCAGTGCGGATCTGGCTGTGTCCCCTGACCCACCGTAGACGGGCATGCAGGGCGCACTGCGGATCTGGCTGTGTCCACTCACCCACAGGAGACTGGCAGAAAATGCGCTGTGTGGATTTGGCTAAGTCCACTGACCCACGGCAGACGGGCAGGCAGGGCGCAGTGCGGATCTGGCTGTGTCCACTCACCCAATGGAGACGGGCAGGCAATGTGCAGTCTGGATCTGGCTGTGTCCACTCACCCACGGGAGACGGGCAGAGAGGGTGCTGTGTGGATCTGGCTATGTCAAGTGACCCACGGCAGACGGGCAGGCAGGGCGCAGTGCGGATCTGCCTGTGTCCACTGACCCACGGCAGACGGGCAGGCAGGGCGCAGTGCGGATCTGACTGTGTCTACTCACCCACGGGAGACGGGCAGGCAAGGCGCAGTGTGGATCTGGCTATGTCCACTAACCCACGGGAGACGGGCAGAGAGGGTGCTGTGTGGATCTGACTATGTACACTGACCACGGCAGACGGTCCGGCAGGGCGGTATGCGGATCTGGCTGTGTCCACTCACCCACGGCAGACGGTCAGGAAGGGCGCACTGCGGATCTGGCTGTGTCCACTCACCCACGGGAGACGGGCAGGCAGGGCGCAGTGCGGATCTGACTGTGTCTACTCACCCACGGGAGACGGGCAGGCAAGGCGCAGTGTGGATCTGGCTGTGTCCACTCACCCAAGGCAGACGAGCAGGCAGGGCGCAGTGCGGATCTGGCTGTGTCCACTCACCCACGGGAGACGGGCAGGCAAGGCGCAGTGTGGATCTGGCTGTGTCCACTCACTCACAAGTGACGGGCAGAAAGGGCGCTGTGTGGATCTGGCTATGTCCACTGACCCACGGCAGACGGGCAGGCAGAGCGCAGTGCGGATCTGGCTGTGTCCAATCACCCATGGCTGACGAGCAGGCAGGGCGTAGTGCGGATATGGCTTTGTCCACTCACCCACGGCAGATGGTCAGGCAGGGCGCAGTGTGGATCTGGCTATGTCCAGTCACCCACGGGAGACGGTCAGAGATGGTGCTGTGTGGATCTGGCTATGTCCACTGACCCACGGCAGACGGGCAGGCAGGGCGCAGTGCAGATCTGGCTGTGTCCACTCACCCACGGCAGATGGTGTGGCAGGGCGCAGTGCGGATCTGGCTGTGTCCACTCACCCACGGTACACGGGCAGAGAGGGTGCCGTGTGTATCTGGCTACGTCCAGTGACCCACGGCAGACGGGCAGGCAGGGCGCAGTGCGGATCTGGCTGTGTACACTCACCCACGGCATACGGGCAGGCAGAGCGCAGTGCGGATCTGGCTGTGTCCCCTGACCCACCACAGACGGGCATGCAGGGCGCAGTGCGGATCTGGCTGTGTCCACTCACCCACGGGAGACTGGCAGAAAATGCGCTGTGTGGATCTGGCTATGTCCAGTGACCCACGGCAGACGGGCAGGCAGGGCGCAGTGCGGATCTGCCTGTGTCCACTGACCCACGGCAGACGGGCAGGCAGGGCGCAGTGCGGATCTGGCTGTGTCCACTCACCCACGGGAGACGGGCAGGCAAGGCGCAGTGTGGATCTGGCTATGTACACTCACCCACGGGAGACGGGCAGAGAGGGTGCTGTGTGGATCTGACTATGTACACTTATCCACGGCAGACGGTCCGGCAGGGCGGTGTGCGGATCTGGCTGTGTCCACTCACCAACGGCAGACGGTCAGGAAGGGCGCAGTGCGGATATGGCAGTATCCACTCACCCACGGGAGACGGGCCGGCCGGGCGCAGTGCGGATCTGGCTGTGTCCACTCACCCACGGCAGACGAGCAAGCAGGGCGCAGTGCGGATCTGGCTGTGTCCACTCACCCACGGGAGACGGGCAGGCAAGGTGCAGTGTGGATCTGGCTGTGTCCACTCACTCACAAAAGGCAGGCAGAAAGGGCGCTGTGTTGATCTGGCTATGTCCACTGACCTACGGCAGACAGGCAGGCAGGGCGCAGTGCGGATGTGGCTGTGTCCACTCACCCACGGCAGACGGTCAGGCAGGGCGCAGTGCGGATCTGGCTGTGTCCACTCACCCACGGGAGACGGGCAGAGAGGGTGTCGTGTGGATCTGGCTATGTCCACTGGCCCACGGTAGACGGGCAGGCAGGGCGCACTGCGGATCTGGCTGTGTCCCCTCACCCACAGCAGACGGTCAGGCAGGGCGCAGTGCGGATCTTGCTGTGTCCCCTCACCCACGGCAGACGGTCAGGCAGGGCGCAGTGCGGATCTGGCTGTGTCCACTCACCAAAGGGAGACGGGCAGGCAAGGCGCAGTGTGGATTTGGCTGTGTCCACTCACCCACGGGAGACGGGCAGAGAGGGTGCTGTGTGGTCTGGCTATGTCCAATGACCGACGGCAGAAGGGCAGGCAGGGCGCAGTGCGGATCAGGCTGTGTCCACTCACTCACGGTAGACGGGCAGGCAGGGCGCAGTGCGGATCTGGCTGTGTCCACGCACCCACAGCAGGCGGTCAGCCAGGGCGCAGTGCGGATCTGGCTGTGTCCCCTCACCAACGGCACACGGTCAGGCAGGGCGCAGTGCGGATCTGGCTGTGTCCACTCACCCACGGGAGACGGGCAGGCAGGGCGCAGTGCGGATCTGGCTTTGTCCACTCACCCAGGGCCCACGGGCAGGCAGGGCGCAGTGCGGATATGGCTGTGTCCACTCACCAATGTGAGACGGGCAGGCAAGTCGCAGTGTGGATCTGGCTGTGTCCACTCACCCACGGGAGACGGGCAGGCAAGGCACAGTGTGGATCTGGCTGTGTCCACTCACCCACGGGAAACGGGCAGAGAGGGTGCTGTGTGGATCTGGCTATGTCCACTGACCCACGGCAGACGGGCAGGCAGAGCGCAGTGCGGATCTGGCTGTGTCCAATCACCCATGGCTGACGAGCAGGCAGGGCGTAGTGCGGATATGGCTTTGTCCACTCACCCACGGCAGATGGTCAGGCAGGGCGCAGTGTGGATCTGGCTATGTCCAGTCACCCACGGGAGACGGTCAGAGATGGTGCTGTGTGGATCTGGCTATGTCCACTGACCCACGGCAGACGGGCAGGCAGGGCGCAGTGCAGATCTGGCTGTGTCCACTCACCCACGGCAGATGGTGTGGCAGGGCGCAGTGCGGATCTGGCTGTGTCCACTCACCCACGGTACACGGGCAGAGAGGGTGCCGTGTGTATCTGGCTACGTCCAGTGACCCACGGCAGACGGGCAGGCAGGGCGCAGTGCGGATCTGGCTGTGTACACTCACCCATGGCAGACGGGCAGGCAGAGCGCAGTGCGGATCTGGCTGTGTCCCCTGACCCACCACAGACGGGCATGCAGGGCGCAGTGCGGATCTGGCTGTGTCCACTCTCCCACGGGAGACTGGCAGAAAATTCGCTGTTTGGATCTGGCTATGTCCAGTGACCCACGGCAGACGGGCAGGCAGGGCGCAGTGCGGATCTGCCTGTGTCCACTGACCCACGGCAGACGGGCAGGCAGGTTGCAGTGCGGATCTGGCTGTGTCCACTCACCCACGGGAGACGGGCAGGCAAGGCGCAGTGTGGATCTGGCTATGTACACTCACCCACGGGAGACGGGCAGAGAGGGTGCTGTGTGGATCTGACTATGTACACTGATCCACGGCAGACGGTCCGGCAGGGCGGTGTGCGGATCTGGCTGTGTCCACTCACCCACGGCAGACGGTCAGGAAGGGCGCAGTGCGGATATGGCAGTGTCCACTCACCCACGGGAGACGGGCCGGCCGGGCGCAGTGCGGATCTGGCTGTGTCCACTCACCCACGGCAGACGAGCAGGCAGGGCGCAGTGCGGATCTGGCTGTGTCCACTCACCCACGGGAGACGGGCAGGCAAGGTGCAGTGTGGATCTGGCTGTGTCCACTCACTCACAAAAGACAGGCAGAAAGGGCGCTGTGTTGATCTGGCTATGTCCACTGACCTACGGCAGACAGGCAGGCAGGGCGCAGTGCGGATGTGGCTGTGTCCACTCACCCACGGCAGACGGTCAGGCAGGGCGCAGTGCGGATCTGGCTGTGTCCACTCACCCACGGGAGACGGGCAGAGAGGGTGTCGTGTGGATCTGGCTATGTCCACTGGCCCACGGTAGACGGGCAGGCAGGGCGCACTGCGTATCTGGCTGTGTCCCCTCACCCACAGCAGACGGTCAGGCAGGGCGCACTGCGGATCTGGCTGTGTCCACTCACCCACGGGAGACTGGCAGAAAATGCGCTGTGTGGATTTGGCTAAGTCCACTGACCCACGGCAGACGGGCAGGCAGGGCGCAGTGCGGATCTGGCTGTGTCCCCTCACCCACGGCAGACGGTCAGGCAGGGCGCAGTGCGGATCTGGCTGTGTCCACTCACCCAAGGGAGACGGGCAGGCAAGGCGCAGTGTGGATCTGTCTGTGTCCACTCACACACGGGAGACGGGCAGAGAGGGTGCTGTGTGGATCTGGCTATGTCCACTGACCCACGACAGACGGGCAGGCAGGGTGCAGTGTGGACCTGGCTGTGTCCCCTCACCCACGGCAGACGGTCAGGCAGGGCGCAGTGCGGAATTGGCTATGTCCACTCACCCACGGGAGACGGGCAGGCAGGGCGCAGTGCGAATTAGGCTGTGTCCCCTCACCCACGGCAGACGGTAAGGCAGGGCGCAGTGCGGAATTGGCTATGTCCCCTCACCCACGGCAGACGGTCAGGCACGGCGCAGTGCGGAATTGGCTATGTCCACTCACCCACGGGAGACGGGCAGGCAGGGCGCAGTGCGGATCTGGCTGTGTCCACTCACCCAGGGGAGACGGGTAGGCAAAGCGCAGTGCGGATCTGGCTGTGTCCACTCACCCATGGGAGACGGGCAGGCAAGGCGCAGTGTGGATCTGGCTGTGTCCACTCACCCACAGGAGACGGGCAGAGAGGGTGCAGTGAGGATCTGGCTGTTTCCACTCACCCACGTTAGACGGGCAGGCAGGACGCAGTGCAGATCAGGCTGTGTCCCCTCACCCACGGCAGACGGTCAGGCAGGGCACAGTGCGAAATTGGCTATGTCCACTCTCCCACGGGAGACGGGCAGGCATGGCGCAGTGCGGATCTGGCTGTGTCCACTCACCCAGGGGAGACGGGTAGGCAAAGCGCAGTGTGGATCTGGCTGTGTCCACTCACCCACTGGAGACGGGCAGGCACGGCGCAGTGCTTAATTGGCCATGTCCACTCACTCACTGGAGACGGGCAGGCAGGGCGCAGTGCGGATCTGGCTGTGTCCACTCACCCACGGGAGACGGGCAGGCAGGACGCAGTGCGGATCTGGCTGTGTCCACTCACCCACGGCAGACGGGCAGGCAGGGCGCAGTGCGGATCTGGCTTTGTCCACTCACCCAGGGGAGACGGGTAGGCAAAGCGCAGTGTGGATCTAACTGTGTCCACTCACCCACGGGAGACGAGCAGAGAGGGTGCCGTGTGGATCTGGCTATGTCCACTGATCCACGGCAGACGGGCAGGCAGAGCGCAGTGCGGATCTGGCTGTGTCCCCTGACCCACCACAGACGGGCATGCAGGGCGCAGTGCGGATCTGGCTGTGTCCACTCTCCCACGGGAGACTGGCAGAAAATGCGCTGTGTGGATCTGGCTATGTCCAGTGACCCACGGCAGACGGGCAGGCAGGGCGCAGTGCGGATCTGCCTGTGTCCACTGACCCACGGCAGACGGGCAGGCAGGTTGCAGTGCGGATCTGGCTGTGTCCACTCACCCATGGGAGACGGGCAGGCAAGGCGCAGTGTGGATCTGGCTATGTACACTCACCCACGGGAGACGGGCAGAGAGGGTGCTGTGTGGATCTGACTATGTACACTGATCCACGGCAGACGGTCCGGCAGGGCGGTGTGCGGATCTGGCTGTGTCCACTCACCCACGGCAGACGGTCAGGAAGGGCGCAGTGCGGATATGGCAGTGTCCACTCACCCACGGGAGACGGGCCGGCCGGGCGCAGTGCGGATCTGGCTGTGTCCACTCACCCACGGCAGACGAGCAGGCAGGGCGCAGTGCGGATCTGGCTGTGTCCACTCACCCACGGGAGACGGGCAGGCAAGGTGCAGTGTGGATCTGGCTGTGTCCACTCACTCACAAAAGACAGGCAGAAAGGGCGCTGTGTTGATCTGGCTATGTCCACTGACCTACGGCAGACAGGCAGGCAGGGCGCAGTGCGGATGTGGCTGTGTCCACTCACCCACGGCAGACGGTCAGGCAGGGCGCAGTGCGGATCTGGCTGTGTCCACTCACCCACGGGAGACGGGCAGAGAGGGTGTCGTGTGGATCTGGCTATGTCCACTGGCCCACGGTAGACGGGCAGGCAGGGCGCACTGCGGATCTGGCTGTGTCCCCTCACCCACAGCAGACGGTCAGGCAGGGCGCAGTGCGGATCTTGCTGTGTACCCTCACCCACGGCAGACGGTCAGGCAGGGCGCAGTGCGGATCTGGCTGTGTCCACTCACCCAAGGGAGACGGGCAGGCAAGGCGCAGTGTGGATTTGGCTGTGTCCACTCACCCACGGGTGACGGGCAGAGAGGGTGCTGTGTGGTCTGGCTATGTCCAATGACCGACGGCAGAAGGGCAGGCAGGGCGCAGTGCGGATCTGGCTGTGTCCCCTCACCAACGGCACACGGTCAGGCAGGGCGCAGTGCGGATCTGGCTGTGTCCACTCACCCACGGGAGACGGGCAGGCAGGGCGCAGTGCGGATCTGGCTTTGTCCACTCACCCAGGGCCCACGGGCAGGCAGGGCGCAGTGCGGATATGGCTGTGTCCACTCACCAATGGGAGACGGACAGGCAAGTCGCAGTGTGGATCTGGCTGTGTCCACTCACCCACGGGAGACGGGCAGGCAGGCACAGTGTGGATCTGGCTGTGTCCACTCACCCAGGGAAACGGGCAGAGAGGGTGCTGTGTGGATCTGTCTATGTCCACTGACCCACGGCAGACGGGCAGGCAGGGCGCAGTGCAGATCTGGCTGTGTCCACTCACCAACGACAGATGGTGTGGCAGGGAGCAGTGCGGATCTGGCTGTGTCCACTCACCCACGGTAGACGGGCAGAGAGGGTGCCGTGTGTTTCTGGCTACGTCCAGTGACCCACGGCAGACAGGCAGGCAGGGCGCAGTGCGGATCTGGCTGTGTCCACTCACCCACGGCAGACGCGCAGGCAGAGCGCAGTGCGGATCTGGCTGTGTCCCCTGACCCACCGCAGACGGGCATGCAGGGCGCACTGCGGATCTGGCTGTGTCCACTCACCCACGGGAGACTGGCAGAAAATGCGCTGTGTGGATTTGGCTAAGTCCACTGACCCACGGCAGATGGGCAGGCAGGGCGCAGTGCGGATCTGGCTGTGTCCCCTCACCCACGGCAGACGGTCAGGCAGGGCGCAGTGCGGATCTGGCTGTGTCCACTCACCCAAGGGAGACGGGCAGGCAAGCCGCAGTGTGGATCTGTCTGTGTCCACTCACACACGGGAGACGGGCAGAGAGGGTGCTGTGTGGATCTGGCTATGTCCACTGACCCACGACAGACGGGCAGGCAGGGTGCAGTGTGGACCTGGCTGTGTCCCCTCACCCACGGCAGACGGTCAGGCAGGGCGCAGTGCGGAATTGGCTATGTCCACTCACCCACGGGAGACGGGCAGGCAGGGCGCAGTGCGAATTAGGCTGTGTCCCCTCACCCATGGCAGACGGTAAAGCAGGGCGCAGTGCGGAATTGGCTATGTCCCCTCACCCACGGCAGACGGTCAGGCACGGCGCAGTGCGGAATTGGCTATGTCCACTCACCCACGGGAGACGGGCAGGCAGGGCGCAGTTCGGATCTGGCTTTGTCCACTCACCCAGGGCAGACGGGCAGGCAGGGCGCAGTGCGGATCTGGCTGTGTCCACTCACCCATGGGAGACGGGCAGGCAAGGCGCAGTGTGGATCTGGCTGTGTCCACTCACCCACAGGAGACGGGCAGAGAGGGTGCAGTGAGGATCTGGCTGTTTCCACTCACCCACGGGAGACGGGCAGGCATGGCGCAGTGCAGATCAGGCTGTGTCCACTGACCCACGGCAGACGGGCAGGCAGGGCGAAGTGCGGATCTGGCTGTGTCCAAACACCCACAGCAGACGGGCAGGCAGGGGCAGTGCGGATCTGGTTGTGTCCCCTGACCGACGGCAGACGGTCAGGCAGGGCGCAGTGCGGATCTGGCTGTGTCCACTCACCCACGGGAGACGGGTAGGCAAGGCGCAGTGTGGATCTGGCAGTGTCCACTCACCCACGGGAGACGGGCAGAGAGGGTGCTGTGTGGATCTGGCTATGTCCACTGACCCACGGCAGACGGGCAGGCATGGCGCAGTGCAGATCAGGCTGTGTCCACTGACCCACGGCAGACGGGCAGGCAGGGCGAAGTGCGGATCTGGCTGTGTCCAAACACCCACAGCAGACGGGCAGGCAGGGGCAGTGCGGATCTGGCTGTGTCCCCTGACCGACGGCAGATGGTCAGGCAGGGCGCAGTGCGGATCTGGCTGTGTCCACTCACCCACGGGAGACGGGTAGGCAAGGCGCAGTGTGGATCTGGCAGTGTCCACTCACCCACGGGAGACGGGCAGAGAGGGTGCTGTGTGGATCTGGCTATGTCCACTGACCCACGGCAGACGGGCAGGCAGGGCGCAGTGCGGATCTGGCTGTGTCCAATCACCCACGGCAGACGGGCAGGCAGGGCGCAGTGTGGATCTGGCTATGTCCAGTCACCCACGGGAGACGGTCAGAGATGGTGCTGTGTGGATCTGGCTATGTCCACTGACCCACGGCAGACGGGCAGTCAGGGCGCAGTGCAGATCGGGGTGTGTCCACTGACCCACGGCAGATGGGCAGGCAGGGCGCAGTGCGTATCTCACTTTGTCCACTCACCCACGGCAGACGGTCAGGAAGGGCGCAGTGCGGATCTGGCTGTGTCTACTCATCCACGGGAGACGGGCAGGCAGGGAGCAGTGCGGATCTGGCTGTGTCCACTCACCCACGGGAGACGGGCAGGAAAGGCGCAGTGTGGATCTGTCTGTGTCCACTCACCCATGGTAGACGGGCAGAGAGGGTGCTGTGTGGATCTGGCTATGTCCACTCTTCCACGGCAGACGGGCAGGCAGGGCGCAATGCGGATCTGGCTGTTTCCACTCACCCACGGGAGACGGGCCAGCAAGGTGCACTGAGGATCTTGCTGTGACCACTCACCCACGGGATACGGGCAGAGAGGGTGCTGTGTGGATCTAGCTATGTCCACTTACCCACGGCAGATGGGCAGGAAGGGCGCAGTGAGGATCTGGCTGTTTCCACTCACCCACGGGAGACGGGCAGGCATGGCGCAGTGCAGATCAGGCTGTGTCCACTGACCCACGGCAGACGGGCAGGCAGGGCGCAGTGCGGATCTGGCTGTGTCCCCTCACCCACGGGAGACGGGTAGGCAAAGCGCAGTGTGGATCTGGCTGTGTCCACTCACCCACGGGAGACGGTCAGAGAGGGTGCCGTGTGGATCTGGCTATGTCCACTCAGCCACGGGAGACGGGAAGGCAGGGCGCAGTGCGAATTAGGCTGTGTCCCCTCACCCACGGCAGACGGTCAGGCAGGGCGCAGTGCGGAATTGGCTATGTCCACTCACCCACGGGAGACGGGCAGGCAGGGCGCAGTGCGAATTAGGCTGTGTACCCTCACCCACGGCAGACGGTCAGGCAGGGCACAGTGCGAAATTGACTATGTCCACTCACCCACGGGAGACGGGCAGGCATGGCGCAGTGCGGATCTGGCTGTGTCCACTCACCCAGGGGAGACGGTTAGGCAAAGCGCAGTGTGGATCTGGCTGTGTCCACTCACCCACTGGAGACGGGCAGGCACGGCGCAGTGCGGAATTGGCTATGTCCACTCACCCACTGGAGACGGGCAGGCAGGGCGCAGTGCGGATCTGGCTGTGTCCACTCACCCACGGGAGACGGGCAGGCAGGACGCAGTGCGGATCTGGCTGTGTCCACTCACCCACGGCAGACGGGCAGGCAGGGCGCAGTGCGGATCTGGCTTTGTCCACTCACCTAGGGGAGACGGGTAGGGAAAGCGCAGTGTGGATCTGGCTGTGTCCACTCACCCACGGGAGACGAGCAGAGAGAGTGCCGTGTGGATCTGGCTATGTCCACTGACCCACGGCAGACGGGCAGGCAGAGCGCAGTGCTGATCTGGCTTTGTCCACTCACCCCGGGCAGACGGGCAGGCAGGGCGCAGTGCGGATCTGGCTGTGTCCACTCACCCATGGGAGACGGGCAGGCAAGGCGCAGTGTGGATCTGGCTGTGTCCACTCACCCACAGGAGACGGGCAGAGAGGGTGCAGTGAGGATCTGGCTGTTTCCACTCACCCACGGGAGACGGGCAGGCAGGGCGCAGTGCAGATCAGGCTGTGTCCACTGACCCACGGCAGACGGGCAGGCAGGGCGAAGTGCGGATCTGGCTGTGTCCAAACACCCACAGCAGACGGGCAGGCAGGGCGCAGTGCGGATCTGGTTGTGTCCATTCACACACGGCAGACGGGCAGGCATGGCGCAGGGCGGATCTGGCTGTGTCCACTCACCCACGGGAGACGGGCAGGCAAAACACAGTGTGGATCTGGCTGTGTCCACTCACCCACGGGAGACGGGCAGAGAGGGTGCTGTGTGGATCTGTCTATGTCCAGTGACCCACGGCAGATGGGCAGGCAGGGCGCAGTGCGGATCTGGCTGTGTCCACAAACCCACGGCAGACGGGCAGCCAGAGCGCAGTGCGGATCTGGCTGTGTCCCCTGACCCACCGCAGACGGGCATGCAGGGCGCACTGCGGATCTGCCTGTGTCCACTCTCCCAGGGGAGACTGGCAGAAAATGCGCTGTGTGGATCTGGCTAAGTCCACTAACCCACGGCAGACGGGCAGGCAGGGCGCAGTGCGGATATGGCTGTGTCCCCTCACCCACGGCAGACGGTCAGGCAGGGCGCAGTGCGGATCTGGCTGTGTCCACTCACCCAAGGGAGACGGGCAGGCAATGCGCAGTGTGGATCTGGCTGTGTCCACTCACCCACTGGAGACGAGCAGAGAGGGTGCTGTGTGGATCTGGCTATGTCAAGTGACCCACGGCAGACGGGCAGGCAGGGCGCAGTGCGGATCTGCCTGTGTCCACTGACCCACGGCAGACGGGCAGGAAGGGCGCAGTGCGGATCTGACTGTGTCTACTCACCCACGGGAGACGGGCAGGCAAGGCGCAGTGTGGATCTGGCTATGTCCACTCACCCACGGGAGACGGGCAGAGAGGGTGCTGTGTGGATCTGACTATGTACACTGACCACGGCAGACGGTCCGGCAGGGCGGTATGCGGATCTGGCTGTGTCCACTCACGCACGGCAGACGGTCAGGAAGGGCGCAGTGCGGATCTGGCTGTGTCCACTCACCCACGGGAGACGAGCGGGCCGGGTGCAGTGCGGATCTGGCTGTGTCCACTCACCCACGGGAGACGGGCAGGCAAGGCGCAGTGTGGATCTGGCTGTGTCCACTCACTCACAAGAGACGGGCAGAAAGGGCGCTGTGTGGATCTGGCTATGTCCACTGACCTACGGCAGACGGGCAGGCAGGGCGCAGTGCGGATGTGGCTGTGTCCACCCACGGCAGACGGTCAGGCAGGGCGCAGTGCGGATCTGGCTGTGTCCACTCACCCACGGGAGACGGGCAGGCAGGGCGCAGTGCGGATCTGGCTGTGTCCACTCACCCACGGCAGACGGTCAGGAAGGGCGCAGTGCGGATCTGGCTGTGTCCCCTCACCCACGGCAGACGGTCAGGCAGGGCGCAGTGCAGATCTGGCTGTGTCCACTCACCCAAGGGAGACAGGCAGGCAAGGCGCAGTGTGGATCTGGCTGTGTCCACTCACCCACGGGAGACGGGCAGAGAGGGTGCTGTGTGGTCTGGCTATGTCCACTGACCGACGGCAGAAGGGCAGGCACGGCTCAGTGTGGATCTGGCTGTGTCCACTCACCCACGGGAAACGGGCAGAGAGGGTGCTGTGTGGATCTGGCTATGTCCACTGACCCACGGCAGACGGGCAGGCAGGGTGCATTGTGGACCTGGCTGTCTCCACTCACCCACGGGAGACGGGCCACCAAGGTGCACTGAGGATCTTGCTGTGACCACTCACAAACGGGAGACGGGCAGAGAGGGTGCCGTGTGGATCTGGCTATGTCCACTCACCCACGGGAGACGGGCAGGCAGGACGCAGTGCGAATTAGGCTGTGTCCCCTCACCCACGGCAGACGGTCAGGCAGGGCGCAGTGCGGAATTGGCTATGTCCCCTCACCCACGGCAGACGGTCAGGCAGGGCGCAGTGCGGAATTGGCTGTGTCCACTCACCCACGGGAGACGGGCAGGCAGGGCGCAGTGCGGATCTGGCTGTGTCCACTCACCCACGGGAGACGGGCAGGCAGGGCGCAGTGCGGATCTGGCTGTGTCCACTCACCCACGGCAGACGGGCAGGCAGGGCGCAGTGCGGATCTGGCTTTGTCCACTCACCCAGGGGAGACGGGTAGGCAAAGGGCAGTGTGGATGTGGCTGTGTCCCCTCACCCAGGGGGGGCGAGCAGAGAGTGTGCCGTGTGGATCTGGCTATGTCCACTGACACACGGCAGACGGGCAGGCAGAGCGCAGTGCGGATCTGGCTGTCTCCACCCACCCACGGCAGACGGTCAGGAAGGGCGCAGTGTGGATCTGGCTGTGTCCACTCACCCACGGGAAACGGGCAGGCTGGGCGCAGTGTGGATCTTGCTGTGTCCACTCACCCACGGGAGACGGGCAGAGAGGGTGCTGTGTTGATATGGCTATGTCCACTGACCCACGGCAGAAGGGCAGGCAAGGCGCAGTGCGGATCTGGCTGTGTCCAATCACCCACGGCAGACGGGCAGGCAGGGTGCAGTGTGGATCTGGCTGTGTCCACTCACCCACGGGAGACGGGCAGGCAAGGGGCACTGTGGATCTTGCTGTGAACACTCACCCACGGGAGACGGGCAGAGAGGGTGCTGTGTGGATCTAGCGATGTCCACTGACCCACGGCAGACGGGCAGGCAGGGCGCAGTGGGGATCTGGCTGTGTTTCCTCACCCACGGCAGACAGTCAGGCAGGGCGCAGTGCGGATCTGGCTGTGTCCACTCACCCAAGGGAGACGGGTAGGCAAGACGCAGTGTGGATCTGGCTGTGTCCACTCACCCACGAGAGACGGGCAGAGAGGGTGCTGTGTGGATCTGGCTATGTACACTGACACACGGCAGACGGGCAGGCAGGGTGCAGTGCGTATCGGGCTGTGTCCAATCACCCACGGCAGACGGGCAGGCAGGGCGCAGTGCGTATCGGGCTGTGTCCACTCACCCACGGCAGATGGTCTGGCAGGGGGCAGTGCCTATCTGGCTGTGTCCACTCACCCACGGGAGACGGGCAGAGAGGGTGCCGTGTGTATCTGGCTACGTCCACTGACCCACGGCAGACGGGCAGGCAGGGCGCAGTGCGGATCTGGCAGTGTCCACTCACCCACGGGAGACGGGCAGGCAGAGCGCAGTGCGGATCTGGCTGTGTCCACTCACCCACGGGAGACGGGCAGGCAGGGCGCAGTGCGGATCTGGCTGTGTCCACTCACCCACGGCAGACGGGCAGGCAGGGCGCAGTGCGGATCTGGCTTTGTCCACTCACCCAGGGGAGACGGGTAGGCAAAGGGCAGTGTGGATGTGGCTGTGTCCCCTCACCCAGGGGGGGCGAGCAGAGAGTGTGCCGTGTGGATCTGGCTATGTCCACTGACACACGGCAGACGGGCAGGCAGAGCGCAGTGCGGATCTGGCTGTCTCCACCCACCCACGGCAGACGGTCAGGAAGGGCGCAGTGTGGATCTGGCTGTGTCCACTCACCCACGGGAAACGGGCAGGCTGGGCGCAGTGTGGATCTTGCTGTGTCCACTCACCCACGGGAGACGGGCAGAGAGGGTGCTGTGTTGATATGGCTATGTCCACTGACCCACGGCAGAAGGGCAGGCAAGGCGCAGTGCGGATCTGGCTGTGTCCAATCACCCACGGCAGACGGGCAGGCAGGGTGCAGTGTGGATCTGGCTGTGTCCACTCACCCACGGGAGACGGGCAGGCAAGGGGCACTGTGGATCTTGCTGTGAACACTCACCCACGGGAGACGGGCAGAGAGGGTGCTGTGTGGATCTAGCGATGTCCACTGACCCACGGCAGACGGGCAGGCAGGGCGCAGTGGGGATCTGGCTGTGTTTCCTCACCCACGGCAGACAGTAAGGCAGGGCGCAGTGCGGATCTGGCTGTGTCCACTCACCCAAGGGAGACGGGTAGGCAAGACGCAGTGTGGATCTGGCTGTGTCCACTCACCCACGAGAGACGGGCAGAGAGGGTGCTGTGTGGATCTGGCTATGTACACTGACACACGGCAGACGGGCAGGCAGGGTGCAGTGCGTATCGGGCTGTGTCCAATCACCCACGGCAGACGGGCAGGCAGGGCGCAGTGCGTATCGGGCTGTGTCCACTCACCCACGGCAGATGGTCTGGCAGGGGGCAGTGCCTATCTGGCTGTGTCCACTCACCCACGGGAGACGGGCAGAGAGGGTGCCGTGTGTATCTGGCTACGTCCACTGACCCACGGCAGACGGGCAGGCAGGGCGCAGTGCGGATCTGGCAGTGTCCACTCACCCACGGGAGACGGGCAGGCAGAGCGCAGTGCGGATCTGGCTGTGTCCACTGACCCACCGCAGACGGGCATGCAGGGCGCAGTGCGGATCTGGCTGTGTCCACTCACCCACGGGAGACTGGCAGAAAATGCGCTGTGTGGATCTGGCTAAGTCCACTGACCCACGGCAGACGGGCAGGCAGGGCGAAGTGCGGATCTGGCTGTGTCCAATCACCCACGGCAGACGGGCAAGCAGGGCGCAGTGCGGATCTGACTGTGCACACTCACCCACGGCATATGGTCAGGCAGGGCGCAGTGCGGATCTGGCTGTGTCCACTCACCCACGGGAGACGGGTAGGCAAGGCGCAGTGTGGATCTGGCTGTGTCAACTGACCCACAGCAGACGGGCAGGCAGGGCGCAGTGCGGATCTGGATGTGTCCCCTCACTCACAGCAGACAGTCAGGCAGGGCGCAGTCTGGATCTGGCTGTGTCCACTCACCCACGGGAGACGGGCAGGCAGGGCGCAGTGCGGATCTGGCTGTGTCCACTCACCCACGGGAGACGGGCAGGCAGGGCGTAGTGCGGATCTGGCTGTTTCCACTCACCCACGGGAGACGGGCAGGCAGGGCGCAGTGCGGATCTGGCTGTGTCCACTCACCCACGGCAGACGGGCAGGCAGGGCGCAGTGCGGATCTGGCTGTGTCCAGTAACCCATGGGAGACAGGCAGGCAAGGCGCAGTGTAGATCTGGCTGTGTCCACACTCCCACGGGAGACGGGCAGAGAGGGTGCTGTGTGGATCTGGCTATGTCCACTGACCACGGCAGACGGGCAGGCAGGGCGCAGTGCGGATCTGGATGTGTCCCCTCACTCACAGCAGACGGTCAGGCAGGGCGTAGTCTGGATCTGGCTGTGTCCACTCACCCACGAGAGACGGGCAGGCAGGGCGCAGTGCGGATCTGGCTCTGTCCACTCACCCACGGGAGACGGGCAGGCAGGGCATAGTGCGGATCTGGCTGTTTCCACTCACCCACGGGAGACGGGCAGGCAGGGCGCAGTGCGGATCTGGCTGTGTCCATTAACCCATGGGAGACAGGCAGGCAAGGCGCAGTGTAGATCTGGCTGTGTCCACACTCCCACGGGAGACTGACAGAGAGGGTGCTGTGTGGATCTGGCTATGTCCACTGACCCACGGCAGATGGGCAGGCAGGGCGCAGTGCGGTTCTGGCTTTGTCCAATCACCAATGCAGACGGGCAGGCAGGGCGCAGTGCGGATATGGCTGTGTCCACTAACCCACGGGAGACGCACAGGTAAGGTGCATTGTGGATCTCGCTGTGTCCACTCACCCACGGCAGACGGGCAGGCAGGGCGCAGTGCGGATCTGGCTGTGTCCACTCACCCACGGGAGACAGGCAGAGAGGGTGCTATGTGGAGGTGGCTATATTCACTGACCCACGGCAGACGGGCAGGCAGGGCGCAGTGCGGATCTGGCTGTGTCCAATCACCCAGGGCAGACCGGCAGGCATGGCGCAGTGCGGATCTGGCTGTGTCCACTCACCCATGGGAGACGGGCAGGCAAGGCCCAGTGTGGATCTGGCTGTGTCCACTCACCTACAGGAGACGGGCAGAGAGGGTGCAGTGAGGATCTGGCTGTTTCCACTCACCCACGGCAGACGGACAGGCAGGGCGAAGTGCGGATCTGGCTGTGTCCAATCACCCACGGCAGACGGGCAGGCAGGGCGCAGTGCGGATCGGGCTGTGTCCACTCACCCACGGCAGACTGGCAGGCAGGGCGCAGTGCGGATCTGGCTGTGTCCACTCACCCACGGGAGACGGGCAGGCAAGGCACAGTGTGGATCTGGCTGTGTCCACTCACCCACGGGAAACGGGCAGAGAGGGTGCTGTGTGGATCTGTCTATGTCCACTGACCCACGGCAGATGGTGTGGCAGGGCGCAGTGCGGATCTGGCTGTGTCCACTCACCCACGGCAGATGGTGTGGCAGGGCGCAGTGCGGATCTGGATGTGTCCACTCACCCACGGTACACGGGCAGAGAGGGTGCCGTGTGTATCTGCTACGTCCAGTGACCCACGGCAGACGGGCAGGCAGGGCGCAGTGCGGATCTGGCTGTATCCACTCACCCACGGCAGACGGGCAGGCAGAGCGCAGTGCGGATCTGGCTGTGTCCCCTGACCCACCGCAGACGGGCATGCAGGGCGCAGTGCGGATCTGGCTGTGTCCACTCACCACGGGAGACTGGCAGAAAATGCGCTGTGTGGATCTGGCTATGTCCAGTGACAAACGGCAGACGGGCAGGCAGGGCGCAGTGCGGAACTGCCTGTGTCCACTGACCCACGGCAGACGGGCAGGCAGGGCGCAGTGCGGATCTGGCTGTGTCCACTCACCCACGGGAGACGGGCAGGCAAGGCGCAGTGTGGATCTGGCTATGTCCACTCACCCACGGGAGACGGGCAGAGAGGGTGCTGTGTGGATCTGACTATGTACACTGATCCACGGCAGACGGTCCGGCAGGGCGGTGTGCGGATCTGGCTGTGTCCACTCACCCACGGCAGACGGTCAGGAAGGGCGCAGTGCAGATCTGGCAGTGTCCACTCACCCACGGGAGACGGGCCGGCCGGGCGCAGTGCGGATCTGGCTGTGTCCACTCACCCACGGCAGACGAGCAGGCAGGGCGCAGTGCGGATCTGGCTGTGTCCACTCACCCACGGGAGACGGGCAGGCAAGGCGCAGTGTGGATCTGACTGTGTCCACTCACTCACAAGAGACAGGCAGAAAGGGCGCTGTGTGGATCTGGCTATTTCCACTGACCTACGGCAGACGGGCAGGCAGGGCGCAGTGCGGATGTGGCTGTGTCCACTCACCCACGGCAGACGGTCAGGCAGGGCGCAGTGCGGATCTGGCTGTGTCCACTCACCCACGGGAGACGGGCAGAGAGGGTGTCGTGTGGATTTGGCTATGTCCACTGACCCACGGGAGATGGGCAGGCAGGGCGCACTGGGGATCTGGCTGTGTCCCCTCACCCACAGCAGACGGTCAGGCAGGGCGCAGTGCGGATCTGGCTGTTTCCACTCAACCACGGGAGACGGGCAGGCAGGGCGCAGTGCGGATCTGGCTGTGTCCACTCACCCACGGCAGACGGGCAGGCAGGGCTCAGTGCGGATCTGGCTGTGTCCAGTAACCCATGGGAGACAGGCAGGCAAGGCGCAGTGTAGATCTGGCTGTGTCCACACTCCCACGGGAGATGGACAGAGAGGGTGCTGTGTGGATCTGGCTATGTCCACTGACCCAAGGCAGACGGGCAGGCAGGGCGCAGTGCGGTTCTGGCTTTGTCCAATCACCAATGCAGACGGGCAGGCAGGACGCAGTGCGGATATGGCTGTGTTCACTAACCCACGGGAGACGCACAGGTAAGGCGCATTGTGGATCTCGCTGTGTCCACTCACCCACGGCAGACGGGCAGGCAGGGCGCAGTGCGGATCTGGCTGTGTCCACTCACCCACGGGAGACAGGCAGAGAGGGTGCTATGTGGAGGTGGCTATGTTCACTGACCCACGGCAGACGGGCAGGCAGGGCGCAGTGCGGATCTGGCTGTGTCCAATCACCCAGGGCAGACGGGCAGGCATGGCGCAGTGCGGATCTGGCTGTGTCAACTCACCCATGGGAGACGGGCAGGCAAGGCCCAGTGTGGATCTGGATGTGTGCACTCACCCACAGGAGACGGGCAGAGAGGTTGCAGTGAGGATCTGGCTGTTTCCACTCACCCACGGGAGACGGGCAGGCAGGGCGCAGTGCGGATCAGGCTGTGTCCACTGACCCACGGCAGACGGGCAGGCAGGGCGAAGTGCGGATCTGGCTGTGTCCAATCACCCACGGCAGACGGGCAGGCAGGGCGCAGTGCGGATCGGGCTGTGTCCACTCACACACGGCAGACGGGCAGGCAGGGCGCAGTGCGGATCTGGCTGTGTCCACTCACCAACGGGAGACGGGCAGGCAAGGCACAGTGTGGATCTGGCTGTGTCCACTCACCCACGGGAGACGGGCAGGCAGGGCGCAGTGCGGATCTTGCTTTGTCCCCTCACCGACGGCAGACGGGCAGGCAGGGCGCAGTGCGGATCTGGCTGTGTCCACTCACCCATGGGAGACGGGCAAGCAAAGCGCAGTGCGGATCTCGTTGTGTCCACTCACCCAGGGGAGACGGGCAGGCAAGGCGCAGTGTGGATCTGACTGTGTCCACTCACCCATGGGAGACGGGCAGTGAGGGTGCTGTGTGGATCTGGCTATGTCCACTGACCCACGGCAGACGGGCAGGCAGGGCGCAGTGCGGATCTGGCTGTGTCCACTCACGCACGGGAGACGGGCAGGCAGGGCGCAGGGCGTATCTGACTCTGTCCACTCACCCACGGGAGACGGGCAGGCAGGGTGCAGTGCGGATCTGGCTGTGTCCACTCACCCACGGGAGACGGGCAGAGACGGTGCTGTGTGGATCTGGCTATGTCCACTGACAAACGGCAGACGGGTAGGCAGGGCGCAGTACGGATCTGGCTGTGTCCACTCACCCACGGCAGGCGGTCAGGCAGGGCACAGTGTGGATCTGGCTGTGTCCACTCACCCACGGGAGACGGGCGCAGGGCGCAGTGTGGATCTGGCTGTGTCCACTTACCCACGGCAGACGGGCAGGCATGGTGCAGTGCGTATCGGGCTGTGTCCAATCACCCACGGCAGACGGGCAGGCAGGGCGCAGTGCGTATCGGGCTGTGTCCACTCACCCACGGCAGATGGTCTGGCAGGGGGCAGTGCGTATCTGGCTGTGTCCACTCACCCACGGGAGACGGGCAGAGAGGGTGCCTTGTGTATCTGGCTACGTCCACTGACCCACAGCAGACGGGCAGGCAGGGCGCAGTGCGGATCTGGCTGTGTCCACTCACCCACGGCAGACGGGCAGGCAGAGCGCAGTGCGGATCTGGCTGTGTCCACTGACCCACCGCAGACGGGCATGCAGGGCGCAGTGCGGATCTGGCTGTGTCCACTCACCCACGGGAGACTGGCAGAAAATGCGCTGTGTGGATCTGGCTAAGTCCACTGACCCACGGCAGACGGGCAGGCAGGGCGCAGTGCGGATCTGGCTGTGTCAACTGACCCACAGCAGACGGGAAGGCAGGGCGCAGTGCGGATCTGGATGTGTCCCCTCACTCACAGCAGACGGTCAGGCAGGGCGCAGTCTGGATCTGGCTGTGTCCACTCACCCACGGGAGACGGGCAGGCAGGGCGCAGTGCGGATCTGGCTGTGTCCACTCACCCACGGGAGACGGGCAGGCAGGGCGTAGTGCGGATCTGGCTGTTTCCACTCACCCACGTTAGACGGGCAGGCAGGGCGCAGTGCGGATCTGGCTGTGTCCACTCACCCACGGCAGACGGGCAGACAGGGTGCAGTGCGGATCTGGCTGTGTCCAGTAACCCATGGGAGACAGGCAGGCAAGGCGCAGTGTAGATCTGGCTGTGTCCACACTCCCACGGGAGACGGGCAGAGAGGGTGCTGTGTGGATCTGGCTATGTCCACTGACCCACGGCAGACGGGCAGGCAGGGCGCAGTGCGGATCTGGATGTGTCCCCTCACTCACAGCAGACGGTCAGGCAGGGCGCAGTGCGGATCTGGCTGTGTCCACTCACCCACGGGAGACGGGCAGGCAGGGCGCATGCGGATCTGGCTCTGTCCACTCACCCACGGGAGACGGGCAGGCAGGGCGTAGTGCGGATCTGGCTGTTTCCACTCACCCACGGGAGACGGGCAGGCAGGGCGCAGTGCGGATCTGGCTGTGTCCATTAACCCATGGGAGACAGGCAGGCAAGGCACAGTGTAGATCTGGCTGTGTCCACACTCCCACGGGAGACGGACAGAGAGGGTGCTGTGTGGATCTGGCTATGTCCAGTGACCCACGGCAGATGGGCAGGCAGGGCGCAGTGCGGTTCTGGCTTTGTCCAATCACCAATGCAGACGGGCAGGCAGGGCGCAGTGCGGATATGGCTGTGTCCACTAACCCACGGGAGACGCACAGGTAAGGCGCATTGTGGATCTCGCTGTGTCCACTCACCCACGGCAGACGGGCAGGCAGGGCGCAGTGCGGATCTGGCAGTGTCCACTCACCCACGGGAGACAGGCAGAGAGGGTGCTATGTGGAGGTGGCTATGTTCACTGACCCACGGCAGACGGGCAGGCAGGGCGCAGTGCGGATCTGGCTGAGTCCAATCAACCAGGGCAGACGGGCAGGCATGGCGCAGTGCGGATCTGGCTGTGTCCACGCACCCATGGGAGACGGGCAGGCAAGGCCCAGTGTGGATCTGGCTGTGTCCACTCACCCACAGGAGACGGGCAGAGAGGGTGCAGTGAGGATCTGGCTGTTTCCACTCACCCACGGGAGACGGGCAGGCAGGGCGCAGTGCGGATCAGGCTGTGTCCACTGACCCACGGCAGATGGGCAGGCAGGGCGCAGTACGGATCTGGCTGTGTCCAATCACCCACGGCAGACGGGCAGTCAGGGCGCAGTGCGGATCGGGCTGTGTCCACTCACACACGGCAGACGGGCAGGCAGGGCGCAGTGCGGATCTGGCTGTGTCCACTCACCCACGGGAGACGGGCAGGCAAGGCACAGTGTGGATCTGGCTGTGTCCACTCACCCACGGGAAACGGGCAGAGAGGGTGCTGTGTGGATCTGTCTATGTCCACTGACCCACGGCAGACGGGCAGGCAGGGCGCAGTGCAGATCTGGCTGTGTCCACTCACCCACGGCAGATGGTGTGGCAGGGCGCAGTGCGGATCTGGCTGTGTCCACTCACCCACGGTACACGGGCAGAGAGGGTGCCGTGTGTATCTGGCTACGTCCAGTGACCCACGGCAGACGGGCAGGCAGGGCGCAGTGCGGATCTGGCTGTATCCACTCACCCACGGCAGACGGGCAGGCAGAGCGCAGTGCGGATCTGGCTGTGTCCCCTGACCCACCGCAGACGGGCATGCAGGGCGCAGTGCGGATCTGGCTGTGTCCACTCACCCACGGGAGACTGGCAGAAAATGCGCTGTGTGGATCTGGCTATGTCCAGTGACCCACGGCAGACGGGCAGGCAGGGCGCAGTGCGGAACTGCCTGTGTCCACTGACCCACGGCAGACGGGCAGGCAGGGTGCAGTGCGGATCTGGCTGTGTCTACTCACCCACGGGAGACGGGCAGGCAAGGCGCAGTGTGGATCTGGCTATGTACACTGATCCACGGCAGACGGTCCGGCAGGGCGGTGTGCGGATCTGGCTGTGTCCACTCACCCACGGCAGACGGTCAGGAAGGGCGCAGTGCAGATCTGGCAGTGTCCACTCACCCACGGGAGACGGGCCGGCCGGGCGCAGTGCGGATCTGGCTGTGTCCACTCACCCACGGCAGACGAGCAGGCAGGGCGCAGTGCGGATCTGGCTGTGTCCACTCACCCACGGGAGACGGGCAGGCAAGGTGCAGTGTGGATCTGACTGTGTCCACTCACTCACAAGAGACAGGCAGAAAGGGCGCTTTGTGGATCTGGCTATTTCCACTGACCTACGGCAGACGGGCAGGCAGGGCGCAGTGCGGATGTGGCTGTGTCCACTCACCCACGGCAGACGGTCAGGCAGGGCGCAGTGCGGATCTGGCTGTGTCCACTCACCCACGGGAGACGGGCAGAGAGGGTGTCGTGTGGATTTGGCTATGTCCACTGACCCACGGGAGACGGGCAGGCAGGGCGCACTGGGGATCTGGCTGTGTCCCCTCACCCACAGCAGACGGTCAGGCAGGGCGCAGTGCGGATCTGGCTGTTTCCACTCACCCACGGGAGACGGGCAGGCAGGGCGCAGTGCGGATCTGGCTGTGTCCACTCACCCACGGCAGACGGGCAGGCAGGGCGCAGTGCGGATCTGGCTGTGTCCAATAACCCATGGGAGACAGGCAGGCAAGGCGCAGTGTAGATCTGGCTGTGTCCACACTCCCACGGGAGACGGACATAGAGGGTGCTGTGTGGATCTGGCTATGTCCACTGACCCACGGCAGACGGGCAGGCAGGGCGCAGTGCGGTTCTGGCTTTGTCCAATCACCAATGCAGACGGGCAGGCAGGACGCAGTGCGGATATGGCTGTGTCCACTAACCCACGGGAGACGCACAGGTAAGGCGCATTGTGGATCTCGCTGTGTCCACTCACCCACGGCAGACGGGCAGGCAGGGCGCAGTGCGGATCTGGCTGTGTCCACTCACCCACGGGAGACAGGCAGAGAGGGTGCTATGTGGAGGTGGCTATGTTCACTGACCCACGGCAGACGGGCAGGCAGGGCGCAGTGCGGATCTGGCTGTGTCCAATCACCCAGGGCAGACGGGCAGGCATGGCGCAGTGCGGATCTGGCTGTGTCAACTCACCCATGGGAGACGGGCAGGCAAGGCCCAGTGTGGATCTGGATGTGTCCACTCACCCACAGGAGACGGGCAGAGAGGGTGCAGTGAGGATCTGGCTGTTTCCACTCACCCACGGGAGACGGGCAGGCAGGGCGCAGTGCGGATCAGGCTGTGTCCACTGACCCACGGCAGACGGGCAGGAAGGGCGAAGTGCGGATCTGGCTGTGTCCAATCACCCACGGCAGACGGGCAGGCAGGGCGCAGTGCGGATCGGGCTGTGTCCACTCACACACGGCAGACGGGCAGGCAGGGCGCAGTGCGGATCTGGCTGTGTCCACTCACCCACGGGAGACGGGCAGGCAAGGCACAGTGTGGATCTGGCTGTGTCCACTCACCCACGGGAGACGGGCAGGCAGGGCGCAGTGCGGATCTGGCTGTGTCCCCTCACCGACGGCAGACGGGCAGGCAGGGCGCAGTGGGGATCTGGCTGTGTCCACTTACCCATGGGAGACGGGCAAGCAAGGCGCAGTGCGGATCTCGTTGTGTCCACTCACCCAGGGGAGACGGGCAGGCAAGGCGCAGTGTGGATCTGACTGTGTCCACTCACCCATGGGAGACGGGCAGAGAGGGTGCTGTGTGGATCTGGCTATGTCCACTGACCCACGGCAGACGGGCAGGCAGGGCGCAGTGCGGATCTGGCTGTGTCCACTCACGCACGGGAGACGGGCAGGCAGGGCGCAGGGTGTATCTGACTCTGTCCACTCACACACGGGAGACGGGCAGGCAGGGTGCAGTGCGGATCTGGCTGTGTCCACTCACCCACGGGAGACGGGCAGAGACGGTGCTGTGTGGATCTGGCTATGTCCACTGACAAAAGGCAGACGGGTAGGCAGGGCGCAGTACGGATCTGGCTGTGTCCACTCACCCACGGCAGGCGGTCAGGCAGGGCGCAGTGTGGATCTGGCTGTGTCCACTCACCCACGGGAGACGGGCGCAGGGCGCAGTGTGGATCTGGCTGTGTCCACTCACCCATGGCAGACGGGCAGGAAGGGCGCAGTGCGGATCCGGCTTTGTCCACTCACACAAGGGGGACGGGCAGGCAGGGCGCAATGCGGATCTGGCTGTGTCCACACACCCACGGGAGACGGGCAGGCAGGGCGCAATGCGGATCTGGCTGTGTCCACTCACCCACGGCAGACGGGCAGGTAGGGCGCAGTGCGGATCTGGCTGTGTCCACTCACCCACGGGAGGCGGTCAGGCATGGCGCAGTGTGGATCTGGCTGTGTCGA
The DNA here is from genome assembly GCF_040939455.1 of Microcebus murinus. NCBI lineage: Eukaryota > Metazoa > Chordata > Mammalia > Primates > Cheirogaleidae > Microcebus > Microcebus murinus. Next base: position 28,396,795 of record NC_134125.1, on the reverse strand, counting down.
CTCACCCACGGGAGACGGGCAGAGAGGGTGCTGTGTGGATCTGGCTATGTCCACTGACCCACGGCAGACGGGCAGGCAGGGCGCAGTGCGGATCTGGCTGTGTCCACTCACCCATGGGAGACGGGCAGGCAGGGCGCAGTGCGGATCTGGCTGTGTCCACTCACACACGGGAGACGGGCAGGCAGGGCGCAGTGCGGATCTGGCTGTGTCCACTCACCCACGGGAGACGGGCAGAGACGATGCTGTGTGGATCTGGCTATGTCCACTGACCCACGGCAGACGGGCAGCCAGTCCGCAGTACGGATCCAGCTGTGTACACTCACCCACGGCAGATGGACAGGCAGGGCGCAGTGCGGATCTGGCTGTGTCCACTCAACCATGGGAGATGGGCAGGCAAGGCACAGTGTGGATCTGGCTGTGTCCACTCACCCATGGGAGACGGGCAGAGAGGGTGCTGTGTGGATCTGGCTATGTCCACTTACCCACGGCAGACAGGCAGACAGGGCGCAGTGCGGATCTGGCTGTGTCCACTAAACCACGGCAGACTGGCAGGCAGGGCGCAGTGCGGATCTGGCTGTGTCAACTCACCCACGGGAGGCGGGCCGGCAAGGCACAGTGTGGATCTGGCTGTGTCCACTCACCCACAGGAGATGGGCAGAAAGGGTGCTGTGTGGATCTGGCTATGTCCACTGACCCACGGCAGACGGGTAGGCAGGGCGCAGTGCGGATCTGGCTGTGTCCACTCACCCACGGAAGATGGTCAGGCAGGGTGCCGTGCGGATCTGGCTGTGTCCACTCACTCACGGGAGACGGGCAGACAGGGCGCAGTGCGGATCTGGCTGTGTCCACTCACCCACGGGAGACGCGCAGGCAGGGCGCAGTGCGGATCTGGCTGTTTCCACTCACCCACGGGAGACTGGCAGGCAGGGCGCAGTGCGGATCTGGCTGTGTCCACTCACTCACGGCAGACAGGCAGGCAGGTCACAGTGCGGATCTGGCTGTGTCCACTCACCCACGGGAGACGGGCAGAGAGGGTGCTGTGTGGATCTGGCTATGTCACTGACCCACGGCAGACGGGCAGGCAGGGCGCAGTGCGGATCTGGCTGTGTCCACTCACGCACGGGAGACGGGCAGGCAGGGCGCAGGGCGTATCTGACTCTGTCAACTCACCCACGGGAGACGGGCAGGCAGGGTGCAGTGCGGATCTGGCTGTGTCCACTCACCCACGGGAGACGGGCAGAGACTTTGCTGTGCGGATCTGGCTATGTCCACTGACAAACGGCAGACGGGTAGGCAGAGCGCAGTACGGATCTGGCTGTGTCCACTCACCCACGGCAGGCGGTCAGGCAGGGCGCAGTGTGGATCTGGCTGTGTCCACTCACCCACGGGAGACGGGCGCAGGGCGCAGTGTGGATCTGGCTGTGTCCACTCACCCACGGCAGACGGGCAGGCAGGGCGCAGTGCGGATCCGGCTTTGTCCACTCACACAAGGGGGACGGGCAGGCAGGGCGCAGTGCGGATCTGGCTGTGTCCACACACCCACGGGAGACGGGCAGGCAGGGCGCAGTGCGGATCTGGCTGTGTCCACTCACCCACGGCAGATGGGCAGGCAGGGCGCAGTGCGGATCTGGCTGTGTCCACTCACCCACGGGAGGCGGTCAGGCATGGCGCAGTGTGGATCTGGCTGTGTCGACTCACCCACGGGAGACGGGCAGAGAGGGTGCTGTGTGGATCTGGCTATGTACACTGACCCACGGCAGACGGGCAGGCAGGGCGCAGTGCGGATCTGGCTGTGTCCACTCACCCATGGGAGACGGGCAGGCAGGGCGCAGTGCGGATCTGGCTGTGTCCACTCACCCACGGGAGACGGGCAGGCAGGGCGCAGTGCGGATCTGGCTGTGTCCACTCACCCACGGGAGACGGGCAGAGACGATGCTGTGTGGATCTGGCTATGTCCACTGACCCACGGCAGACGGGCAGCCAGTCCGCAGTACGGATCCAGCTGTGTACACTCACCCACGGCAGATGGGCAGGCAGGGCGCAGTGCGGATCTGGCTGTGTCCACTCAACCACGGGTGACGGGCAGGCAAGGCACAGTGTGGATCTGGCTGTGTCCACTCACCCATGGGAGACGGGCAGAGAGGGTGCTGTGTGGATCTGGCTATGTCCACTTACCCACGGCAGACAGGCAGGCACGGCGCAGTGCGGATCTGGCTGTGTCCACTAAACCACGGCAGACTGGCAGGCAGGGCGCAGTGCGGATCTGGCTGTGTCAACTCACCCACGGGAGGCGGGCCGGCAAGGCACAGTGTGGATCTGGCTGTGTCCACTCACCCACGGGAGATGGGCAGAAAGGGTGCTGTGTGGATCTGGCTATGTCCACTGACCCACGGCAGACGGGTAGGCAGGGCGCAGTGCGGATCTGGCTGTGTCCACTCACCCACGGAAGATGGTCAGGCAGGGTGCCGTGCGGATCTGGCTGTGTCCACTCACTCACGGGAGACGGGCAGACAGGGCGCAGTGCGGATCTGGCTGTGTCCACTCACCCACGGGAGACGCGCAGGCAGGGCGCAGTGCGGATCTGGCTGTTTCCACTCACCCACGGGAGACGGGCAGGCAGGGCGCAGTGCGGATCTGGCTGTGTCCACTCACTCACGGCAGACGGGCAGGCAGGTCACAGTGCGGATCTGGCTGTGTCCACTCACCCAAGGGAGACGGGCAGAGAGGGTGCTGTGTGGATCTGGCTATGTCACTGACCCACGGCAGACGGGCAGGCAGGGCGCAGTGCGGATCTGGCTGTGTACACTCACCCACGAGAGACGGGCAGAGAGGGTGCTGTGTGGATCTGGCTGTGTCCACTCACCCAAGGGAGACGGGCAGAGACGGTGCTGTGTGGATCTGGCTATGTCCACTGACCCACGGCAGACGGGCAGGCAGGGCGCAGTGTGGATCTGGCTGTGTCCACTCACCCACGGCAGACGGGTAGGCAGGGCGCAGTGCGGATCTGGCTGTGTCCACTCACCCACGGAAGATGGTCAGGCAGGGTGCCGTGCGGATCTGGCTGTGTCCACTCACTCACGGGAGACGGGCAGACAGGGCGCAGTGCGGATCTGGCTGTGTCCACTCACCAACGGGAGACGCGCAGGCAGGGTGCCGTGCGGATCTGGCTGTTTCCACTCACCCACGGGAGACGGGCAGGCAGGGCGCAGTGCAGATCTGGCTGTGTCCACTCACTCACGGCAGACGGGCAGGCAGGTCACAGTGCGGGTCTGGCTGTGTCCACTCACCCACGGGAGACGGGCAGAGAGGGTGCTGTGTGGATCTGGCTATGTCACTGACCCACGGCAGACGGGCAGGCAGGGCGCAGTGCGGATCTGGCTGTGTACACTCAGCCACGGCACACGGGCAGGCAGGGCGCAGTGCGGATCTGGCTGTGTCCACTCACCCACGGGAGACGGGCAGGCAGGGCGCAGTGAAGATCTGGCTGTGTCCACTCACCCACATGAGACGGGCAGGCAGGGCGCAGTTCGGATCTGGCTGTGTCCACTCACCCATGGGAGACGGGCAGGCAAGGTGCAGTGTGGATCTGGCTTGTCCAATCACCCACGGGAGACGGGCAGAGAGGGTGCTGTGTGGATCTGGCTATGTCCTTTGACCCACGGCAGACGGGCAGGCAGGGCGCAGTGTGGATCTGGCTGTGTCCATTCACCCACGGCAGACGGGCAGGCAGGGAGCAGTGCGGATCTGGCTGTGTCCACCTACCCACGGGAGACGGGCAGGCAAGGCGCAGTGTGGATCTGGCTGTGTCCACTCACCCACGGGATACGGGCCTAGAGGGTGCTGTGTGGATCTGGCTATGTACACTTACCCACGGCAGACGGGCAGGCAGGGCGCAGTGCGGATCTGGCTGTGTCCACTCACCAACGGCAGACGGTCAGGCAGGTCGCAGTGCGGACCTGGCGGTGTCCACTCACTCACGGGAGACGGGCAGGCAGGGCGCAGTGCGGGTCTGGCTGTCTCCACTCTCCCACGGGAGTCGGGGAGGCAGGGCGCAGTGCGGAACTGGCTGTGTCCACTCACACACGGCAGACGGGCTGGCAGGGCGCAGTGCGGATCTGCCTGTGTCCACTCACCCATGGGAGACGGGCAGGCCAGGCGCAGTGTGGATTTGGCTGTGTCCACTCACCCACGGGAGACGGGCAGAGAGGGTCCTGTGTGGATCTGGCTATGTCCACTGACCCACGGCAGACGGGCATGCAGGGCGCAGTGCGGATCTTGCTGTGTCCACTCACCCACGACAGATAGGCAGGCAGGGCGCAGTGCGGATTTGGCTGTGTCCGCTCACCCACGGGAGACGGGAAGGCAAGGCGCAGTGTGTATCTGGCTGTGTCCACTCACCCACGGGAGACGGGCAGAGAGGGTGCTGTGTGGATCTGGCTATGTACACTGACCCACGGCAGACGGGCAGGCAGGGCGCAGTGCGGATCTGGCTGTGTCCACTCACCCACGGCAGACGGGCAGTCAAGGCGCAGTGCGGATCTGGCTGTGTCCACTCACCCACGGGAGACGGGCAGGCAAGGCGCAGTGTGGATCTGGCTGTGTCCACTCACCCACGGGAGACGGGCAGAGAGGGTGCTGTGTGGATCTGGCTATGTACACTGACCCACGGCAGACGGGCAGGCAGGGCGCAGTGCGGATCTGGCTGTGTCCACTCACACACGGCAGACGGTCAGGCAGGGCGCAGTGCGGATCTGGTGGTGTCCACTCACCCACGGCAGACGGGCAGGCAGGGCGCAGTGCGGATCTGGCTATGTCCACTCTCCCACGGGAGACGGGCAGGCAGCGCGCAGTGCGGATCTGGCTGTGTCCACTCACACACGGCAGACAGGCAGGCACGGCGCAGTGCGGATCTGGCTTTGTCCACTTACACATGGGACAGGGGCAGGCAAGGCACAGTGCGGATCTGGCTGTGGCCAATCACCCACGGCAGACGGGCAGGCAGGGCGCAGTGCGGATCTGGCTGTGTGCACTCACCCACGGGAGATGGGTAGGCAAGGCACAGTGTGGATCTGGCTGTGTCCACTCACCCACGGGAGACGGGCAGAGAGGGTGCTGTGTGGATCTGGCAATATCCACTGACCCACGGCAGACGGGCAGGCAGGGCGCAGTGCGGATCTGGCTGTGTCCACTCACCCACGGCAGACGGTCTGGCAGGGCGCAATGCGGATCTGGCTGTGTCCAAACACCCACGGCAGATGGGCAGGCAGGGCGCAGTGCGGATCTGGCTGTGTCCACCCATCCACGGCAGACGGTCAGGCAGGGCACAGTGCGGATCTGGCTGTGTCCACTCACCCACGGGAGACGGGTAGGCAAGGCGCCGTTTGGATCTGGCTGTGTCCACTCACCCACGGGAGACGGGCAGAAAGGGTGCCGTGTGGATCTGGCTTTTTCCACTGACCCACGGCAGACGGGCAGGCAGGGCGCAGTGCGGACCTGTCTGTGTCCACTCACTCACGACAGACGGACAGGCAGAGGGCAGTGCGGATATGGCTGTGTCCACTCACCCACGGGAGACAGGCAGGCAAGGCGCAGTGTGGATCTGGCTGTGTCCACTCACCCACGGGAGATGGGCAGAGAGGGTGCCGTGTGGATCTGGCTATGTCCACTGACCCACGGCAGACGGGCAAGCAGGGCGCAGTGCCTATCTGGCTGTGTCCACTCACCCACGGCAGACGGTCATTCAGGGCGCAGTGAGGATCTGGCTGTGTCCTCTCACCCACGGGAGACGGGCAGGCAGGGCGCAGTGCGGATCTGGCGGTGTCCCCTCACCCATGGCAGACGGTCAGGCAGGGCGCAGTGCGGATCTGGCTGTGTCCACTCACCCACGGGAGACGGGTAGGCAAGGCGCAGTGTGGATCTGGCTGTGTCCACTCACCCACGGGAGACGGGCAGAAAGGGCGCTCTGTGGATCTGGCTATGTCCACTGACCCACGGCAGACGGGCAGGCAGGGCGCAGTGTGGATCTGGCTGTGTCAATTCGCCCACGGGAGACGGGCAGGCAGGGCGCAGTGCGTATCTGGCTGTGTCCACTCACCCACGGCAGGCGGTCAGGCAAGGCGCAGTGTGGATCTGGCTGTGTCCACACTCCCACGAGAGACGGGCAGAGAGGGTGCTTTGTGGATCTGGCTATGTCCAGTGACCCACCGCAGACGGGCAGGCTGGGCGCAGTGCGGATCTGGCTGTGTCCACTCACCCACGGCAGAAGGGCAGGCAGTGCACAGTGCGGATCTGGCTGTGTCTACTCACCCACGGGAGATGGGCAGGCAAGGCGCAGTGTGGATCTGGCTGTGTTCACTCACCCACGGGAGACGGGTAGGCATGGCGCAATGTGGATCTGGCTGTGTCCACTCACCGACGGGAGACGGGCAGGCAAGGCGCAATGTGGATCTGGCTGTGTCCACTCACCCACGGGAGACGGGCAGAGAGGGTGCTGTGTGGATCTGGCTATGTCCACTGACCCACGGCAGACGGGCAGGCAGGGCGCTGTGCGGATCTGGCTGTGTCCAGTCACCCACGGCAGACAGGCAGGCAGGGCGCAGTGCTGATCTGGCTGTATCCACTCACCCACGGGAGATGGGCAGGCAAGGCGCAGTGTGGATCTGGCTGTGTCCACTCACCCACGGGAGACGGGCAGAGAGGGTGCTGTGTGGATCTGGCTATGAACACTGACCCACGGCAGACGGGCAGGCAGGGCGCAGTGCGGATCTGGCTGTGTCCACTCACCCACGGGTGACGGGAACAGAGGGTCCTGTGTGGATCTGACTATGTACACTGACCTACTGCAGACGGGCAAGCAGGGCGCAGTGCGGATTTGGCTGTGTCCACTCACCCACGGGATACGGGCCTAGAGGTTGCTGTGTGGATCTGGCTATGTACACTGACCCACGGCAGACGGGCAGGCAGGGAAAAGTGCGGATCTGGCTGTGTCCACTCACCCATGGCAGACGGTCAGACAGGGCGCAGTGCGGATCTGGTGGTGTCCATTCACCCACGGGAGATGGGCAGGCAGGGCGCAGTGAGCATCTGGCTGTGTCCACTATCCCACGGGAGACGGGCAGGCAGGGCGCAGTGCGGAACTGGCTGTGTCCACTCACACACGGCAGACGGGCAGGCAGGGCGCAGTGCGGATCTGGCTGTGTCCACTCACCCATGGAGACGGGCAGGCAATGCGCAGTGTGGATCTGGCTGTGGCCCCTCACCTACGGCAGACGGTCAGGCAGGGCGCAGTGCGGATCTTGCTGTGTCCACTCAAACACGGGAGACGAATAAGCAAGGCGCAGTGTGGATCTGGCTGTGTCCACTCACGCACGGGAGACGGGTAGGCAAGGCGCAGTGTGGATCTGGCTGTGTCCACTCACCCACGGGAGATGGGCAGAGAGGGTGCTGTGTGGATCTGGCTATGTCCATTCACCCACATCAGACGGGCAGGCAGGGCGCAGTGTGGATCTGGCTTTGTCCACTCACCCACGGCAGACGGTCAGGAAGGGCGCAGTGCAGATCTGGTTGTGTCCACTCACCCACGGAAGACGGGAAGGCAGGGCGCAGTGCGGATCTGGCTGTGTCCACTCACCCACGGCACACGGGCAGGCAGGGCGCAGTGCGGATCTGGCTGTGTCCACTCACCCACGGGAGACGGGCAGGCAGGGCGCAGTGAAGATCTTGCTGTGTCCACTCACCCACGGGGGACGGGTAGAGAGGGTCCTGTGTGGATCTGGCTATGTCCAATGACCCACGGCAGTGTGGATCTGCTGTGCCCACTCACCCACATGAGACGGGGAGGCAAGGCGCAGTGTGGATCTGGCTGTGTCCACTCTCCACGGGAGACGGGCAGAGAGTGTGCTTTGTGGATCTGGATATGTCCACTGACCCACGGCAGACGGGCAGGCAGGGCGCAATGCGGATCTGGCTGTGTCCACTCACCCTCAGGAGACGGGCAGGCAGGGCGCAGTGCGGATCTGGCTGTGTCCACTCACCCACCGGAGACGGGCAGGCAGGGCGCAGTGCGGATCTGTCTGTGTCCACTCACCCATGGGAGACGGGTAGGCAAGGCGCAGTGTGGATCTGGCTGTGTCCACTCACCCACGGGAGACGGTCAAGGGGGTGCTGTGTGGATCTGGCTATGTCCACTGACCCACGGCAGACGGGCAGGCAGGGCGCAGTGCGGATCTGGCTGTGCCCCCTCACCCACGTCAGACGGTCAGGCAGGGCGCAGTGCGGATCTGGCTGTGTCCACTCACCCACGGGAGACGGGCAGGCAGAGCGCAGTGCGGATCTGGCTGTGTCCACTGACCCACGGGAGATCGGAGGAGATGGTGCTGTGTGGATCTGGCTATGTACACTGACCCACGGCAGACGGAAAGGCAGGGCGCAGTGCGGATCTGGGTGTGTCCACTCACCCACGGGAGACGGGCAGAGAGGGTGCTGTGTGGATCTGGCTATGTACACTGACCCACGGCAGACGTGCATGCAGGGCGCAGTGGTGATCTGGCTGTGTCCAATCATCCATGGCAGATGGGCAGGCAGGGCGCAGTGCGGATCTGGCTGTGTCTACCCCCCCACGGGAGACAGGCAGGCAGGGCGCAGTGCGGATCTGGCTGTGTCCACTCACCCATGGGAGACGGGCAGACAAGGCACAGTGTGGATCTGGCTGTGTCCACTCACCCACGGGAGACGGGCAGAGAGGGTGCTATGTGGATCTGGCTATGTCCACTGACACACGGCAGACGGGCAGGCAGGTCGCAGTGCGGATCTGGCTGTGTCCACTCACCCACGACAGACGGGCAGGCAGGGCGCAGTGCAGATCTGGCTGTGTCCACTCACCCACGACAGACGGGCAGGCAAGGCGCAGTGTGGATCTGGCTGTGTACACTCACCCACGGGAGACGGGCAGAGAGGGTGCTGTGTGGATCTTGTTATGTCCACTGACCCACGGCAGACGGGTAGGGAGGGCGCAGTGCGGATCTCGCTGTGTCCACTCACCCACGGCAGACGGGCAGGCAGGGCGCAGTGCGGATCTAGCTGTGTCCACTCACCCACGGGAGACGGGCAGGAAAGGGGCAGTGTGGATCTGGCTGTGTCCACTCACCCACGGGAGAAGGGCAGGCAGGGCGAAGTGCGGATCTGGCTCTGTCCACTCACCCACGGGAGATGGTCAGGAAGGGCGCAGTGCGAATCTGGCTGTGTCCACTCACCCACGGGAGATGGGCAGGGGGGGCGCAGTGCGGATCTGGCTGTGTCCACTCACCCACGGGAGACGGGCAGGCAAGGCGCAGTGTGGATCTGGCTGTGTCCACTCACCCATGGGATACAGGCTGAAAGGGCGCTGTGTGGATCTGGCTATGTCCACTGACCCACGGCAGACGGGAAGGCAGGGCGAAGTGCGGATCTGGCTGTGTCCAATCACCCACGGGAGACGGATAGGCAAGGCACAGTGTGGATCTCGCTGTGTCCACTACCCACGCAGACGGGCAGGCAGGGTGCAGTGCGGATCTGCCTGTGTTAACTCACCCACGGCAGACGGGCAGGCAGGGCGCACTGCGGATCTGGCTCTGTCCACTCACTCACGGGAGACGGGTAGGCAAAGCGCAGTGTGGATCTGGCTGTGTCCACTCACCCACGGGAGACGGGCAGAGAGGGTGCCGTGTGGATCTGGCTATGTCCACTGACCCACAGCAGATGGGCATGCAGGGCGCAGTGCGGATCTGGCTGTGTCCCCTCACCCACGGCAGACGGTCAGGCAGGGCGCAGTGCGGAATTGGCTGTGTCCACTAGCCCACGGGAGACGGGTAGGCAAGGCGCAGTGTGGATCTAGCTGTGTCCACTCACCCATGGGAGACGGGCAGAGAGAGTCCTGTGTGGATCAGGCTATGTACACTGACCCACGGCACACGGGCAGGCAGGGCGCAGTGCAGATCTGGCTGTGTCCAGTCACCCACGGGAGACGGGCAGGCAGGGCGCAGTGCGGATCTTGCTGTGTCCACTCACCCACGGGTGACGGGCAGGCAAGGAGCAGTGCGGATATGGCTGTGTCCACTCACCCACGGGAGACGGGCAGGCAAGGCGCAGTGTGGTTCTGGCTGTATCCACTCACCCACGGGAGACGGACAGAGAGGATGCTGTGTGGATCTGGCAATGTCCACTGACCCACGGGAGATGGGCAGGCAGGGCGCAGTGCGGATTTGGCTGTGTCCACTCACCCACAGCAGACGGTCAGGAAGGTCGCTGTGCGTATCTGGCTGTGTCCACTCACCCACGGGAGACGGGCAGGCAGGGCGCAGTGCTGATCTGGCTGTGTCCACTCAACCACGGCAGACGGGTAGGCAGGGCGCCGTGCGGATCTGGCTGTGTCCACTCACGCACGGGAGACTGGCAGAAAGGGCGCTGTGTGGATCTGGCTATGTCGACTGACCCACGGCAGACGGTCAGGCAGGGCGCAGTGCGGATCTGGCTGTGTCCACTCACACACGGCAGACGGTCAGGCAGGGCGCAGTGAGGATCTCTCTGTGTCCACTCACCCACGGGAGACGGGCAGGCAAGGCGCAGTGTGGATCTTGCTGTGTCCACTCACCCACGGGAGACGGGCAGAGAGGGTGCTGTGTGGATCTGGCTATGTCCACTGACCCACGGCAGACGGGCAGGGAGGGCGCAGTGCGGATCTCGCTGTGTCCACTCACCCACGGCAGACGGGCACGCAGGGGGCAGTGCGGATCTGGCTGTTTCCACTCACCCACGGGAGACGGGCAGGCAAGGCGCAGTGTGGATCTGGCTGTGTCCTCTCACCCATGGGAGACGGGCAGAGAGGGTGCTGTGTGGATCTGACTATGTACACTGACCCACGGCAGACGGGCAGGCTAGGCGCAGTGCGGATCTGGCTGTGTCCACTCACCCACGGCAGACGGGCAGGAAGGGCGCAGTGCGAAATTGGCTGTGTCCACACACCCACGGAAGACGGGTAGGCAAAGCGCAGTGTGGATCTGGCTGTGTCCACTCACCCACGGGAGACGGGTAGAGAGGGTCCTGTGTGGATCTGGCTATGTCCAATGACCCACGGCAGTGTGGATCTGGCTGTGTCCACTCACCCAAATGAGACGGGGAGGCAAGGCGCAGTGTGGATCTGGCTGTGTCCACTCACCACGGGAGACGGGCAGAGAGGGTGCTTTGTGGATCTGGATATGTCCACTGACCCACGGCAGACGGGCAGGCAGGGCGCAATGCGGATCTGGCTGTGTCCACTCACCCTCGGGAGACGGGCAGGCAGGGCGCAGTGCGGATCTGGCTGTGTCCACTCACCCACCGGAGACGGGCAGGCAGGGCGCAGTGCGGATCTGTCTGTGTCCACTCACCCACGGGAGACGGGCAGGCAAGGCGCAGTGTGGATCTGGCTGTGTCCACTTACCCACGGGAGACGGTCAGAGAGGGTGCTGTGTGGATATGGCTATGTCCACTGACCCACGGCAGACGGGCAGGCAGGGCGCAGTGCGGATCTGGCTCTGTCCACTGACCCACGGGAGATGGGAGGAGAGGGTGCTGTGTGGATCTGGCTATGTACACTGACCCACGGCAGACGGCCAGGCAGGGCGCAGTGCGGATCTGGCTGTGTGCACTCACCCACGGGAGACGGGCAGAGAGGGTGCTGTGTGGATCTGGCTATGTACACTGACCCACGGCAGACATGCAGGCAGGGCGCAGTGGTGATCCGGCTGTGTCCAATCACCCATGGCAGACGGGCAGGCAGGGCGCAGTGCGGATCTGGCTGTGTCTACCCCCCCACAGGAGACAGGCCGGCAAGGCGCAGTTTGGATCTGACTGTGTCCACTCACCCACGGCAGACGGTCAGGCAGGGCGCAGTGCGGAACTGGCGGTGTCCACACACCCACGGGAGACGGGCAGGCAGGGCGCAGTGCAGATCTGGCTGTGTCCACTCTCGCACAAGAGACGGCAGGCAGGGCGCAGTTCGGATCTGGCTGTGTCCACTCACACACGGCAGACAGGCAGGCAGGGCGCAGTGCGGATCTGGCTGTGTCCACTCACCCATGGGAGACGGGCAGGCAGGGCGCTGTGCGGATCTGGCTGTGTCCATTCACCCACGGGAGACGGGCAGGCAAGGCTCAGTGTGGATCTGGCTGTGTCCACTCACCCACGGGAGACGGGCAGAGAGGGTGCTGTGTGGATCTGGCTATGTCCACTGACCCACGGCAGACGGGAAGGCAGGGCGAAGTGCGGATCTGGCTGTGTCCAATCACCCACGGGAGACGGATAGGCAGGGCACAGTGTGGATCTCGCTGTGTCCACTACCCACGCAGACGGGCAGGCAGGGTGCAGTGCGGATCTGCCTGTGTTAACTCACCCACGGCATACGGGCAGGCAGGGCGCACTGCGGATCTGGCTGTGTCCACTCACCCACGAGAACGGGCAGAGAGGGTGCCGTGTGGATCTCGCTATGTCCACTGACCCACGGCAGACGGGCATGCAGGGCGCAGTGCGGATCTGGCTGTGTCCCCTAACCCACGGCAGACGGTCCGGCAGGGCACAGTGCGGAATTGGCTGTGTCCACTCACCAACGGGAGACGGGTAGGCAAGGCGCAGTGTGGATCTGGCTGTGTCCACTCTCCCATGGGAGACGGGCAGAGAGAGTCCTGTGTGGATCTGGCTATGTACACTGACCCACGGCAGACGGGCAGGCAGGGCGCAGTGCAGATCTGGCTGTGTCCAATCACCCACGGGAGACGGGCAGGCAGGGCGCAGTGCGGATCTTGCTGTGTCCACTCACCCACGGAGACGGGCAGGCAGGGAGCAGTGCGGATATGGCTGTGTCCACTCACCCACGGGAGATGGGCAGGCAAGGCGCAGTGTGGTTCTGGCTGTATCCACTCACCCACGGGACGGACAGAGAGGATGGTGTGTGGATCTGGCTATGTCCACTATCCCACGGGAGATGGGCAGGCAGGGCGCAGTGCGGATTTGGCTGTGTCCACTCACCCACGGCAGACGGTCAGGAAGGTCGCAGTGCGTATGTGGCTGTGTCCACTCACCCACGGGAGACGGGCAGGCAGGGCGCAATGCTGATCTGGCTGTGTCCACTCAACCACGGCAGACGGGTAGGCAGGGCGCCGTGCGGATCTGGCTGTGTCCACTCACCCACGGGAGACGGGCAGAAAGGGTGCTGTGTGGATCTGGCTATGTCGACTGACCCACGGCAGACGGGCAGGCAGGGCGCAGTGCGGATCTGTGTGTGTCCACTCACACACGGCAGACGGTCAGGCAGGGCGCAGTGAGGATCTCTCTGTGTCCACTCACCCACGGGAGACGGGCAGGCAAGGCGCAGTGTGGATCTGGCTGTGTCCACTCACCCACGGGAGACGGGCAGAGAGGGTGCTGTGTGGATCTGGCTATGTCCACTGACCCACGGCAGACGGGCAGGGAGGGCGCAGTGCGGATCTCGCTGTGTCCACTCACCCACGGCAGACGGGCAGGCAAAAGGCAGTGCGGATCTGGCTGTTTCCACTCACCCACGGGAGACGGGCAGGCAAGGCGCAGTGTGGATCAGGCTGTGTCCTCTCACCCATGGGAGACGGGCAGAGAGGGTGCTGTGTGGATCTGACTATGTACACTGACCCACGGCAGACGGGCAGGCTAGGCGCAGTGCGGATCTGGCTGTGTCCACTCACCCACGGCAGACGGTCAGGAAGGGTGCAGTGCGGATCTGGCTGTGTCCACTCGCCCACGGCAGACGGGCAGGAAGGGCGCAGTGCGAAATTGGCTGTGTCCACACACCCACGGAAGACGGGTATGCAAAGCGCAGTGTGGATCTGGCTGTGTCCACTCACTCACGGGAGACGGGTAGAGAGGGTCCTGTGTGGATCTGGCTATGTCCAATGACCCACGGCAGTGTGGATCTGGCTGTGTCCACTCACCCACATGAGACGGGGAGGCAAGGCGCAGTGTGGATCTGGCTGTGTCCACCCACCATGGGAGACGGGCAGAGAGGGTGCTTTGTGGATCTGGATATGTCCACTGACCCACGGCAGACGGGCAGGCAGGGCGCAATGCGGATCTGGCTGTGTCCACTCACCCTCGGGAGACGGGCAGACAGGGCGCAGTGCGGATCTGGCTGTGTCCACTCACCCACCGGAGACGGGCAGGCAGGGCGCAATGCGGATCTGGCTGTGCCCCCTCACCCACGGCAGACGGTCAGGCAGGGCGCAGTGCGGATCTGGCTGTGTCCACTCACCCACGGGAGACGAGCAGGCAGTGCGCAGTGCGGATCTGGCTGTGTCCACTGACCCACGGGTGATGGGAGGAGAGGGTGCTGTGTGGATCTGGCTATGTACACTGACCCACGGCAGATGGCAAGGCAGGGCGCAGTGAGGATCTGGCTGTGTCAACTCACCCACGGGAGACGGGCAGAGAGGGTGCTGTGTGGATCTGGCTATGTACACTGACCCACGGCAGAGGTGCACGCAGGGCGCAGTGGTGATCTGGCTGTGTCCAATCACCCATGGCAGACGGGCAGGCAGGGCGCAGTAAGGATCTGGCTGTGTCTACCCCCCCACGGGAGAAAGGCAGGCAAGGCGCAGTTTGGATCTGACTGTGTCCACTCACCCACGGCAGACGGTCAGGCAGGGCGCAGTGCGGAACTGGCGGTGTCCACACAGCCACGGGAGACGGGCAGGCAGGGCCCAGTGCGGATCTGGCTGTGTCCACTCTCCCACAAGAGACGGGCAGGCAGGGCGCAGTGCGGATCTGGCTGTGTACATTCACCCACCGGAGACGGGCAGGCAAGGCGCAGTGTGGATCTGGCTGTGTCCACTCACCCACGGGAGACGGGCAGAGAGGATGCTGTGTGGATCTTGCTATGTCCACTGACCCATGGCAGACGGGCAGGCAGGGCGCAGTGCGGATCTGGCTGTGTCCAATCACCCACGGCAGACGGGCATGCAGGGCGCAGTGCGGAACTGGCTGTGTCCACTCACCAACATGAGACAGGCAGGCAAGGCGCAGTTTGGATCTGACTGTGTACACTCAACCACGGCCGTCGGTCAGGCAGGGCGCAGTGCGGAACTGGCGGTGTCCACTCACCCAAGGGGGACGGGCAGGCAGGGCGCAGTGCGGATCTGGCTGTGTACACTCTCCAACAAGAGACGGGCAGGCAGGGCGCAGTGCGGATCTGGCTGTGTTCACTCACCCATGGGAGACGGGCACGCAAGGCGCAGTGTGGATCTGGCGGTGTCCACTCACCCACGGGAGACGGGCAGAGAGGGTGCTGTGTGGATCTGGCTATGTCCACTGACCCACGGCAGACGGGGAGGCAGGGCGCAGTGCGGATCTGGCTGTGTCCACTCACCCACGACAGACGGGCAGGAAGGGCGCAGTGCAGATCTGGCTGTTTCCTCTCACCCACCGGAGATGGGCAGGCAAGGCGCAGTGTGGATCTGGCTGTGTCCACTCACCCACGGGAGACGGGCAGAGAGGGTGCTGTGTGGATCCGGCTATGTCCACTGACCCACGGCAGACGGGCAGGCAGGGCGCAGTGCGGATCTGGCGGTGTCCACTGACCCATGGCAGACGGGCATGCAGGGCGCAGTGCGGAACTGGCTGTGTCCACTCACCCACGGGAGACGGGCAGGCAAGGCGCAGTGTGGATCTGGCTGTGTCCAATCACCCACGGGAGACGGGCAGAGAGTGTGTTGTGTGGATCTGGCTATGTACACTGACCCACGGCAGACGGGCAGGCAGGGCACAGTGCGGATCTGCCTGTTTCCACTCACCCACGGCAGCTGGTCAGGGAGGGCGCAGTGCGGATCTGGCGGTGTCCACTCACGCACGAGAGACGGGCAGGCAGGGCGCAGTGCGTATCTGGCTGTGTCCACTCTCCCACGGGTGACGGGCAGGCAGGGCGCAGTGCAGATCTGGCTGTGTCCACTCACACACGGCAGACAGGCATGCAGGGCGCAGTGCGGATCTGGCTGTGACCACTCACCCACGAGAGACAGGCAATCAGGGCACAGTGCGGATCTGGCTGTGTCCACTCACCCACGGCAGACGGGCCGGCAGGGCGCAGTGCGGATCTGGATATGTCCATTCACCCAAGGGAGACGTGCAGGCAGGGCGCAGTGCGGATCTGGCTGTGTCCAATCACCCACGGCAGACGGGATGGCAGGGCGCAGTGCGGATCTGGCTGTGTCCACTCACCCACCGGAGAGGGGCAGTCAAGGCGCAGTGTGGATCTGGCTGTGTCTACTCACTCACGGGAGACGGGCAGAGAGGGTGCTGTGTGGATCTGTTTATGTCCACTGACCCACGGCAGACGGGCAGGCAGGGCGCAGTGCGGATCTGGCTGTGTCCACTCACCTTCGGCAGACGGTCAGGCAGGGCGCAGTGCGGATCAGGCTGTGTCCACTCACCCACAGGAGACGGGCAGGCAGGGCGCAGTGCGGATCTTGCTGTGTCCACTCACCCACGGGAGACGGGCAGGCAGGGCGCAGTGCGGATCTGGCTGTGTCCACTCACCCACGGGAGACGGGCGCAGGGCGCAGTGTGGATCTGGCTGTGTCCACTCACCCACGGCAGACGGGCAGGCAGGGCGCAATGCGGATCCGGCTTTGTCCACTCACACAAGGGGGACGGGCAGGCAGGGCGCAGTGCGGATCTGGCTGTGTCCACACACACACGGGAGACGGGCAGGCAGGGCGCAGTGCGGATCTGGCTGTGTCCACTCACCCACGGCAGACGGGCAGGCAGGGCGCAGTGCGGACCTGGCTGTGTCCACTCACCCACGGGAGGCGGTCAGGCATGGCGCAGTGTGGATCTGGCTGTGTCCACTCACCCACGGGAGACGGGCAGAGAGGGCGCTGTGTGGATCTGGCTATGTACACTGACCCACGGCAGACGGGCAGGCAGGGCGCAGTGCGGATCTGGCTGTGTCCACTCACCAATGGGAGACGGGCAGGCAGGGCGCAGTGCGGATCTGGCTGTGTCCACTCACCCACGGGAGACAGGCAGGCAGGGCGCAGTGCGGATATGGCTGTGTCCACTCACCCACGGCAGACGGGCAGGAAGGGCGTAGTGCGGATCTGGCTGTGTCCACTGACCCACGTGAGACGGGTAGGCAGGGCGCAGTGCGGATCTGGCTGTGTCCAATCACCCACGGGAGACGGGCAGGCAGGGCGCAGTGCGGATCTGGCTGTGTCCAGTCACCCACGGCAGACGGGCAGGCAGGGCGCAGTACGGATCTGGCTGTGTCCACTCACCCACGGGAGACGGGCAGGCAGGGCGCAGTGCGGATCTCGCTGTGTCCACTCACCCATGGGAGACGGGCAGGCAAGGCGCAGTGCAGATCTGGCTGTGTCCACTCACCCACGGGAGGCGGGCAGGCAAGGCACTGTGTGGATATGGCTGTGTCCACTCACCCACGGGAGACGGGCAGAGAGGGTGCTGTGTGGATCTGGCTATGTCCACTGACCCACGGCAGAGGGGCAGCCAGGCCGCAGTACGGATCCAGCTGTGTACACTCACCCACGGCAGACGGGCAGGCAGGGCGCAGTGCGGATCTGGCTGTGTCCACTCAACCACGGGAGACGGGCAGGCAAGGCCAGTGTGGATCTGGCTGTGTCCACTCACCCACGGGAGACGGACAGAGAGGGTGCTGTGTGGATCTTGCTATGTCCACTTACCCACGGCAGACAGGCAGGCAGGACGCAGGGCGGATCTGGCTGTGTCCACTAACCCACGGCAGACTGGCAGGCAGGGCGCAGTGCAGATCTGGCTGTGTACACTCACCCACGGGAGGCGGGCCGGCAAGGCGCAGTGTGGATCTGGCTGTGTCCACTCACCCACTGGAGATGGGCAGAAAGGGTGCTGTGTGGATCTGGCTATGTCCACTGACCCACGGCAGACGGGTAGGCAGGGCGCAGTGCGGATCTGGCTGTGTCCACTCACCCACGGAAGATGGTCATGCAGGGTGCCGTGCAGATCTGGCTGTGTCCACTCACTCACGGGAGACAGGCAGAAAGAACGCAGTGCGGATATGGCTGTGTCCACTCACGCATGGGAGACGCGCAGGCAGGGCGCAGTGCGGATCTGGCTGTGTCCACTCACACATGGGAGGCGGGCAGGCAGGGCACAGTGCGGATCTGGCTGTGTCCACTCTCTCACGGCCGAGGGGCAGGCAGGGCGCAGTGCGGATCTGGCTATGTCCACTCACCCACGGGAGACGGGCAGAGAGGGTGCTGTGTGGATCTGGCTATGTCCACTGACCCACGGCAGACGGGCAGGCAGGGCGCAGTGCGGTTCTGGCTGTGTCCACTCACCCACGGGAGATGGGCAGGCATGGCGCAATGTGGATCTGGCTGTGTCCACTCACCGACGGGAGTCGGGCAGGCAAGGCGCAATGTGGATCTGGCTGTGTCCACTCACCCACGGGAGACGGGCAGAGAGGGTGCTGTGTGGATCTGGCTATGTACACTGACCCACGGCAGACGGGCAGGCAGGGCGCAGTGCGGACCTGGCTGTGTCCACTCACCCACGGGAGACGGGCAGGCAGGGCGCAGTGCGGATCTCGCTGTGTCCACTCACCCATGGGAGACGGGCAGGCAAGGCGCAGTGCAGATCTGGCTGTGTCCACTCACCCACGGGAGGCGGGCAGGCAAGGCGCTGTGTGGATCTGGCTGTGTCCACTCACCCACGGGAGACGGGCAGAGAGGGTGCTGTGTGGATCTGGCTATGTCCACTGACCCACGGCAGAGGGGCAGCCAGGCCGCAGTACGGATCCAGCTGTGTACACTCACCCACGGCAGACGGGAAGGCAGGGCGCAGTGCGGATCTGGCTGTGTCCACTCAACCACGGGAGACGGGCAGGCAAGGCCAGTGTGGATCTGGCTGTGTCCACTCACCCACGGGAGACGGACAGAGAGGGTGCTGTGTGGATCTTGCTATGTCCACTTACCCACGGCAGACAGGCAGGCAGGACGCAGTGCGGATCTGGCTGTGTCCACTAACCCACGGCAGACTGGCAGGCAGGGAGCAGTGCAGATCTGGCTGTGTCCACTCACTCACGGGAGACAGGCAGAAAGAACGCAGTGCGGATATGGCTGTGTCCACTCACGCATGGGAGACGCGCAGGCAGGGCGCAGTGCGGATCTGGCTGTGTCCACTCACACATGGGAGGCGGGCAGGCAGGGCACAGTGCGGATCTGGCTGTGTCCACTCTCTCACGGCAGACGGGCAGGCAGGGCGCAGTGCGGATCTGGCTATGTCCACTCACCCACGGGAGACGGGCAGAGAGGGTGCTGTGTGGATCTGGCTATGTCCACTGACCCACGGCAGACGGGCAGGCAGGGCGCAGTGCGGATCTGGCTGTGTCCACTCACCCACGGGAGATGGGCAGGCATGGCGCAATGTGGATCTGGCTGTGTCCACTCACCGACGGGAGTCGGGCAGGCAAGGCGCAATGTGGATCTGGCTGTGTCCACTCACCCACGGGAGACGGGCAGAGAGGGTGCTGTGTGGATCTGGCTATGTACACTGACCCACGGCAGACGGGCAGGCAGGGCGCAGTGCGGACCTGGCTGTGTCCACTCACCCACGGGAGACGGGCAGGCAGGGCGCAGTGCGGATCTCGCTGTGTCCACTCACCCATGAAAGACGGGCAGGCAAGGCCAGTGTGGATCTGGCTGTGTCCACTCACCCACGGGAGACGGACAGAGAGGGTGCTGTGTGGATCTTGCTATGTCCACTTACCCACGGCAGACAGGCAGGCAGGACGCAGTGCGGATCTGGCTGTGTCCACTAACCCACGGCAGACTGGCAGGCAGGGAGCAGTGCAGATCTGGCTGTGTACACTCACCCACGGGAGGCGGGCCGGCAAGGCGCAGTGTGGATCTCGCTGTGTCCACTCACCCACGGGAGATGGGCAGAAAGGGTGCTGTGTGGATCTGGCTATGTCCACTGACCCACGGCAGACGGGTAGGCAGGGCGCAGTGCGGATCTGGCTGTGTCCACTCACCCACGGAAGATGGTCAGGCAGAGTGCCGTGCAGATCTGGCTGTGTCCACTCACTCACGGGAGACAGGCAGAAAGAACGCAGTGCGGATATGGCTGTGTCCACTCACCCATGGGAGACGCGCAGGCAGGGCGCAGTGCGGGTCTGGCTGTGTCCACTCACACACGGGAGACGGGCAGGCAGGGCACAGTGCGGATCTGGCTGTGTCCACTCACTCACGGCAGAGGGGCAGGCAGGGCGCAGTGCGGATCTGGCTGTGTCCACTCACCCACGGGAGACGGGCAGAGAGGGTGCTGTGTGGATCTGGCTATGTCCACTGACCCACGGCAGACGGGCAGGCAGGGCGCAGTGCGGATCTGGCTGTGTCCACTCACCCACAGGAGATGGGCAGGCATGGCGCAATGTGGATCTGGCTGTGTCCACTCACCGACGGGAGACGGGCAGGCAAGGCGCAATGTGGATCTGGCTGTGTCCACTCACCCACGGGAGACGGGCAGAGAGGGTGCTGTGTGGATCTGGCTTTGTACACTGACCAACGGCAGACGGGCAGGCAGGGCGCAGTGCGGACCTGGCTGTGTCCACTCACCCACGGGAGACGGTAAGGCAAGGCACAGTGTGGATCTGGCTGTGTCCACTCACCCACGGGAGACGGGCAGAGACGGTGCTGTGCGGATCTGGCTGTGTCCACTCACCCACGACAGACGGGCAGGCAGGGCGCAGTGCGGATCTGGCTGTGTCCACTCACCCACAAGAGATGGGCAGGCAATGCGCAGTGTGGATCTGGCCGTGTCCACTCACCCACTGGAGACGGGTAGAGAGGGAGCTGTGTGGATCTGGCTATGTCCACTGACCCACGGCAGACGGGCAGGCAGGGCGCACTTCGGATCTGGCTGTGTCCAGTCACCCACGGCAGACGGGCAGGCAGGGCGCAGTGCAGATCTTGCTGTGTCGACTCACCCACGAGAGATGGGCAGGCAAGGCGCAGTGTGGATCTGGCTGTGTTTACTCACCCACGAGAGACGGGCAGGGAGGGTGCTGTGTGGATCTGGCTATGTACACTGACCAACGGCAGACGGGCATGCAGGGCGCAGTGCGGATCTGGCTGTGTCCACTCACCCACGGCAGACGGTCAGGAAGGGCGCAGTGCGGATCTGGCTGTGTCCACTACACCACGGGAGACGGGCAGGCAGGGTGCAGTGCGGATCTGGCTGTGTCCACTCAGCCACGGCACACGGGCAGGCAGGGCGCAGTGCGGATCAGGCTGTGTCCACTCACCCACGGGAGACGGGCAGGCAGGGCGCAGTGAAGATCTGGCTGTGTCCACTCACCCACATGAGACGGGCAGGCAGGGCGCAGTTCGGATCTGGCTGTGTCCACTCACCCATGGGAGACGGGCAGGCAAGGTGCAGTGTGGATCTGGCTTGTCCAATCACCCACGGGAGACGGGCATAGAGGGTGCTGTGTGGATCTGGCTATGTCCTTTGACCCATGGCAGACGGGCAGGCAGGGCGCAGTGTGGATCTGGCTGTGTCCACTCACCCACGGCAGACGGGCATGCAGGGAGCAGTGCGGATCTGGCTGTGTCCACTCACCCATGGGAGACGGGCAGGCAAGGCGCAGTGTGGATCTGGCTGTGTCCACTCACCCACGGGATTCGGGCCTAGAGGGTGCTGTGTGGATCTGGCTATGTACACTTACCCACGGCAGACGGGCAGGCAGGGCGCAGTGCGGAACTCGCTGTGTCCACTCAACCACGGGAGACGGGCAGGCAAGGCCAGTGTGGATCTGGCTGTGTCCACTCACCCACGGGAGACGGACAGAGAGGGTGCTGTGTGGATCTTGCTATGTCCACTTACCCACGGCAGACAGGCAGGCAGGTCGCAGTGCGGATCTGGCTGTGTCCACTAACCCACGGCAGACTGGCAGGCAGGGCGCAGTGCAGATCTGGCTGTGTACACTCACCCACGGGAGGCGGGCCGGCAAGGCGCAGTGTGGATCTGGCTGTGTCCACTCACCCACGGGAGATGGGCAGAAAGGGTGCTTTGTGGATCTGGCTATGTCCACTGACCCACGGCAGACGGGTAGGCAGGGCGCAGTGCGGATCTGGCTGTGTCCACTCACCCACGGAAGATGGTCAGGCAGGGTGCCGTGCAGATCTGGCTGTGTCCACTCACTCACGGGAGACAGGCAGAAAGAACGCAGTGCGGATATGGCTGTGTCCACTCACCCATGGGAGACGCGCCGGCAGGGCGCAGTGCGGATCTGGCTGTGTCCACTCACACAAGGGAGACGGGCAGGCAGGGCACAGTGCGGATCTGGCTGTGTCCACTCACTCACGGCAGAGGGGCAGGCAGGGCGCAGTGCGGATCTGGCTGTGTCCACTCACCCACGGGAGACGGGCAGAGAGGGTGCTGTGTGGATCTGGCTATGTCCACTGACCCACGGCAGACAGGCAGGCAGGGCGCAGTGCGGATCTGGCTGTGTCCACTCACCCACGGGAGATGGGCAGGCATGGCGCAATGTGGATCTGGCTGTGTCCACTCACCGACGGAAGACGGGCAGGCAAGGCGCAATGTGGATCTGGCTGTGTCCACTCACCCACGGGAGACGGGCAGAGAAGGTGCTGTGTGGATCTGGCTATGTACACTGACCCACGGCAGACGGGCAGGCAGGGCGCAGTGCGGACCTGGCTGTGTCCACTCACCCACGGGAGACGGTAAGGCAAGGCACAGTGTGGATCTGGCTGTGTCCACTCACCCACGGGAGACGGGCAGAGACGGTGCTGTGCGGATCTGGCTGTGTCCACTCACCCACGGGAGACGGGCAGGCAGGGCGCAGTGCGGATCTGGCTGTGTCCACTCACCCACGGGAGGCGGTGAGGCAAGGCGCAGTGTGGATCTGGCTGTGTCCACTCACCCACGGGAGACGGGCAGACAGGGTGCTGTGTGGATCTGGCTATGTCCACTGACCCACGGCAGACAGGCAGGCAGGGCGCAGTGCGGATCTGGCTGTGTCCACTCACCCACGGCAGACTGGCAGGCAGGGCACAGTGCGGATCTGGCTTTGTCCACTCACCCACGGGAGACGGGCAGGCAGGGCGCAGTGCGGATCAGGCTCTCTCCACTCACTCACGGAAGACGGGCAGGCAGGGCGCAGTGCGGATCTGGCTGTGTCCACTCACCCACGGGAGATGGGCAGGCAGGGCGCAGTGCGGATCTGGCTGTGTCCACTCACCCACGGGAGACGGGCAGAGATGGTGCTCTGTTGATCTGGGTATGTCCACTGACCCACGGGAGACGGGCAGGCAGAGCGCAGTGCGGATCTGGCTGTGTCCACTCACCCACGGCAGACGGGCAGGCAGAGGGCAGTGCGGATCTGGCTGTGTCCTCTCACCCACGGGAGATTGGCAGAGAGGGTGCCGTGTGGATCTGGCTATGTCCACTGACCCACGGCAGACGGGCAGGCAGTGCGCAGTGCGGATCTGGCTGTGTCCTCTCACCCACGGGAGACGGGCAGGCAGGGCGCAGTGCAGATCTGGCTGTGTCCACTCACCCACGGGAGACGAGCAGGCAAGGCGCAGTGCGGATTTGGCTGTGTCCACTCGCCCACGGGAGACGGGCAGGCACGGCGCAGTGCGGATCTGGCTGTGTCCACTCACACACGGCAGGCTGTCAGGCAGGGCGCAGTGCGGATATGGCTGTGTCCACTCACACACGGCAGACGGTCAGGCAGGGCGCCGTGCGGATCTGGCTGTGTCCACTCACCCACGGCAGGCGGTCAGGCAGGGCGCAGTGCGGATCTGGCCGTGTCCACTCACACACGGGAGATGGGCAGGCAGGGCGCAGTGCAGATCTGGCTGTGTCCAGTCACCCACAGGAGACGGGCAGGCAGGGCGCAGTGCGGATTTGGCTGTGTCCACTCACACACGGGAGACGGGCAGGCAGGGCGCAGTGCGTATCTGGCTGTGTCCACTTGCCCACGGGAGACGGGCAGGCAGGGCGCAGTGCGGATCTGGCCGTGTCCACTCACCCACGGGAGACCGGCAGGCAGGGCGCAGTGCGGATCTGGCTGTGTCCACTCACCCATGGGAGACGGGCAGGCAGGGCGCAGTGCGGATCTGGCTGTGTCCACTCGCCCACGGGAGACGGGCAGGCATGGCGAAGTGCGGATCCGGCTGTGTCCACTCACCCACGGGAGTTGGGCAGAGACGGTGCTGTGTGGATCTGGCTATGTCCACTGACCCACGGCAGACGGGAAGGCAGGGCGCAGTACGGATCTGGCTGTGTCCACTCACCCACGGGAGACGGGCAAGCAGGGCGCAGTGCGGATCTGGCTGTGTCCACTCACCCACGGCAGGAGGTCAGGCAGGGCGCAGTACGGATCTGGCTGTGTCCACTCACCCACGGCAGACGGGCAGGCAGGGCGCAGTGCGGATCTGGCTGTGTCCACTCACCCACGGGAGACGGGCAAGCAGGGCGCAGTGCGGATCTGGCTGTGTCCACTCACCCACGGGAGATGGGCAGGCAGGGCGCAGTGCAGATCTGGCTGTGTCCACTCACCCACGGGAGACGGGCAGGCAGGGCGCAGTGCGGATTTGGCTGTGTCCACTCACCCACGGGAGACGGGCAGGCAGGGCGCAGTGCGTATCTGGCTGTGTCCACTCGCTCACGGGAGACGGGCAGGCAGGGCGCAGTGCGGATCTGGCCGTGTCCACTCACCCACGGCAGGCGGTCAGGCAGGGCGCAGTGCGGATCTGGCTGTGTCCACGCACCCACAGCAGGCGGTCATCCAGGACAGAGTGCGGATCTGGCTGTGTCCACTCACCCACGGCAGGCGGTCAGGCAGGGCCAGTGCGGATATGGCTGTGTCCACTCACCCACGGCAGACTGTCAGGCAAGGGGCAGTGCGGATCTGGCTGTGTCCTCTCACCCACGGGAGACGGGCAGGCAGGGCGCAGTGCAGATCTGGCTGTGTCCACTCACCCACGGGAGACGAGCAGGCAAGGCGCAGTGCGGATTTAGCTGTGTCCACTCGCCCACGGGAGACGGGCAGGCACGGCGCAGTGCGGATCTGGCTGTGTCCACTCACACACGGCAGGCTGTCAGGCAGGGCGCAGTGCGGATATGGCTGTGTCCACTCACACACGGCAGACGGTCAGGCAGGGCGCCGTGCGGATCTGGCTGTGTCCACTCACCCACGGCAGGCGGTCAGGCAGGGCGCAGTGCGGATCTGGCCGTGTCCACTCACACACGGGAGATGGGCAGGCAGGGCGCAGTGCAGATCTGGCTGTGTCCAGTCACCCACAGGAGACGGGCAGGCAGGGCGCAGTGCGGATCTGGCTGTGTCCACTCACCCACGGCAGACGGTCAGTCAGGGCGCAGTGCGGATCTGGCTGTGTCCACTCACCCATGATAGACGGGCAGGCAGTGCGCAGTGCGGATCTGGCTGTCTCCATTCACCCATGGGAGACGGGCAGGCAAGGCGCAGTGTGGATCTGGCTGTGTCCAAACTCCCACGGGAGACGGGCAGAGAGGGTGCTGTGTGGATCTGGCTATGTCCACTGACCCACGGCAGAAGGGCAGGCAAGGCGCAGTGCGGATCTGGCTGTGTCCAATCACCCACGGCAGACGGCCAGGCAGGGCGCAGTGCGGATATGGCTGTGTCCAGTAACCCACGGGAGACAGGCAGGTAAGGCGCACTGTGGATCAGGCTGTGTCCACTCACCCACGGCAGACGGGCAGGCAGGGAGCAGTACGGATCTGGCTGTGTTAACTCACCCACGGCAGACGGGCAGGAAGGGCGCAGTGCGGATCTGGCTGTGTCCACTCACCCACGGGAGACGGGTAGGCAAAGCGTAGTGTGGATCTGGCTGTGTTAACTACCCATGGCAGACGGGCAGGCAGGGCGCAGTGCGGATCTGGCTGTGTCCACTCACCCATGGGAGACGGGTAGGCAAGGCGCAGTGTGGATCTGGCTGTGTCCACTCACCCACGGGAGACGGGCAGAGAGGGTGCTGTATGGATATGGCTATGTCCATTTACCCACATCAGACGGGCAAGCAGGGTGCAGTGTGGATCTGGCTGTGTCCCCTCACCCACAGCAGACGGTCAGGCAGGGCGCAGTGCGGATCTGGCTGTGTCCACTCACCCACGGGAGACGTGTAGGCAAGGCGCAGTGTGGATGTGGCTTTGTCCACTCACCCACGACAGACGGGCAGGCAGGGCGCAGTGCGGATCTGGCTGTGTCCACTCACCCACAAGAGATGGGCAGGCAATGCGCAGTGTGGATCTTGCCGTGTCCACTCACCCACGGGAGATGGGCAGGTATGGCGCAATGTGGATCTGGCTGTGTCCACTCACCGACGGGAGACGGGCAGGCAAGGCGCAATGTGGATCTGGCTGTGTCCACTCACCCACGGGAGACGGGCAGAGAGGATGCTGTGTGGATCTGGCTATGTACACTGACACACGGCAGACGGGCAGGCAGGGCGCAGTGAGGATCTGGCTGTGTCCACTCTCCGACGGGAGACGGGCAGGCAGGGCGCAGTGCGGATCTTTCTGTGTCCACTCACCCATGGGAGATGGGCAGGCAAGGCGCAGTGTGGATCTGGCTGTGTCAACTCACCCACGGGAGATGGGCAGAGAGGGTGCCGTGTGGATCTGGCTATGTCCACTGACCCACGGCAGACGGGGAAGCAGGGCGCAGTGCGGATCTGGCTGTGTCCACTCACCCATGGCAGACGGTCAGGCAGGGCGCAGTGCGGATCTGGCTGTGTCCACTCACCCATGGCAGACGGGCAGGCAGTGCGCAGTGCGGATCTGGCTGTGTCCACTCACCCATGGGAGACGGGCAGGCAAGGCGCAGTGTGGATCTGGCTGTGTCCACACTCCCACGGGGGACGGGCAGAGAGGGTTCTGTGTGGATCTGGCTATGTCCACTGACCCACGGCAGCCGGGCAGGCAAGGCGCAGTGCGGATCTGGCTGTGTCCAATCACCCACGGCAGATGGCCAGGCAGGGCGCAGTGCGGATATGGCTGTGTCCACTCACCCACGGGAGACGTGTAGGCAAGGCGCAGTGTGGATGTGGCTTTGTCCACTCACCCACGACAGACGGGCAGGCAGGGCGCAGTGCGGATCTGGCTGTGTCAACTCACCCAAGGGAGACGGGCAGGCAAGGCGCAGTGTGGATCTGGCTGTGTCCACTCACCCACGGGAGACGGGCAGAGAGGGTGCTGTGTGGTCTGGCTATGTCCACTGACCGACGGCAGAAGGGCGGCAGGGCGCGGTGCGGATCTGGCTGTGTCCCCTCACCGACGGCAGACGGTCAGGCAGGGCGCAGTGCGGATCTGGCTGTGTCCACTCACCCACGGGAGACGGGCAGGCAGGGCGCAGTGCGGATCTGGCTGTGTCCACTCACCCACGGGAGACGGGCAGGCAAGGTGCACTGTGGATCTTGCTGTGACCACACACCCACGGGAGACGGGCAGAGAGAGTGCTGTGTGGATCTAGCTATGTCCACTGACCCACGGCAGACGGGCAGGCAGGGCGCAGTGCGGATCTGGCTGTGTTAACTCACCCACGGCAGACGGGCAGGCAGGGCGCAGTGCGGATCTGGCTGTGTCCACTCACCCACGGGAGACGGGTAGGCAAAGCGTAGTGTGGATCTGGCTGTGTTAAATACCCATGGCAGACGGGCAGGCAGGGCGCAGTGCGGATCTGGCTGTGTCCACTCACCCACGGGAGACGGGTAGGCAAGGCGCAGTGTGGATCTGGCTGTGTCCACTCACCCACGGGAGACGGGCAGAGAGGGTGCTGTATGGATCTGGCTATGTCCATTGACCCACATCAGACGGGCAGGCAGGGTGCAGTGTGGATCTGGCTGTGTCCCCTCACCCACAGCAGACGGTCAGGCAGGGCGCAGTGCGGATCTGGCTGTGTCTACTCACCCACGGGAGACGTGTAGGCAAGGCGCAGTGTGGATGTGGCTTTGTCCACTCACCCACGACAGACGGGCAGGCAGGGCGCAGTGCGGATCTGGCTGTGTCCACTCACCCACAAGAGATGGGCAGGCAATGCGCAGTGTGGATCTGGCCGTGTCCACTCACCCACTGGAGACGGGTAGAGAGGGAGCTGTGTGGATCTGGCTATGTCCACTGACCCACGGCAGACGGGCAGGCAGGGCGCACTTCGGATCTGGCTGTGTCCAGTCACCCACGGCAGACGGGCAGGCAGGGCGCAGTGCAGATCTTGCTGTGTCGACTCACCCACGAGAGATGGGCAGGCAAGGCGCAGTGTGGATCTGGCTGTGTTTACTCACCCACGAGAGACGGGCAGGGAGGGTGCTGTGTGGATCTGGCTATGTACACTGACCAACGGCAGACGGGCATGCAGGGCGCAGTGCGGATCTGGCTGTGTCCACTCACCCACGGCAGACGGTCAGGAAGGGCGCAGTGCGGATCTGGCTGTGTCCACTACACCACGGGAGACGGGCAGGCAGGGTGCAGTGCGGATCTGGCTGTGTCCACTCAGCCACGGCACACGGGCAGGCAGGGCGCAGTGCGGATCAGGCTGTGTCCACTCACCCACGGGAGACGGGCAGGAAGGGCGCAGTGAAGATCTGGCTGTGTCCACTCACCCACATGAGACGGGCAGGCAGGGCGCAGTTCGGATCTGGCTGTGTCCACTCACCCATGGGAGACGGGCAGGCAAGGTGCAGTGTGGATCTGGCTTGTCCAATCACCCACGGGAGACTTGCATAGAGGGTGCTGTGTGGATCTGGCTATGTCCTTTGACCCATGGCAGACGGGCAGGCAGGGCGCAGTGTGGATCTGGCTGTGTCCACTCACCCACGGCAGACGGGCATGCAGGGAGCAGTGCGGATCTGGCTGTGTCCACTCACCCATGGGAGACGGGCAGGCAAGGCGCAGTGTGGATCTGGCTGTGTCCACTCACCCACGGGATTCGGGCCTAGAGGGTGCTGTGTGGATCTGGCTATGTACACTTACCCACGGCAGACGGGCAGGCAGGGCGCAGTGCGGAACTCGCTGTGTCCACTCAACCACGGGAGACGGGCAGGCAAGGCCAGTGTGGATCTGGCTGTGTCCACTCACCCACGGGAGACGGACAGAGAGGGTGCTGTGTGGATCTTGCTATGTCCACTTACCCACGGCAGACAGGCAGGCAGGTCGCAGTGCGGATCTGGCTGTGTCCACTAACCCACGGCAGACTGGCAGGCAGGGCGCAGTGCAGATCTGGCTGTGTACACTCACCCACGGGAGGCGGGCCGGCAAGGCGCAGTGTGGATCTGGCTGTGTCCACTCACCCACGGGAGATGGGCAGAAAGGGTGCTTTGTGGATCTGGCTATGTCCACTGACCCACGGCAGACGGGTAGGCAGGGCGCAGTGCGGATCTGGCTGTGTCCACTCACCCACGGAAGATGGTCAGGCAGGGTGCGGTGCAGATCTGGCTGTGTCCACTCACTCACGGGAGACAGGCAGAAAGAACGCAGTGCGGATATGGCTGTGTCCACTCACCCATGGGAGACGCGCCGGCAGGGCGCAGTGCGGATCTGGCTGTGTCCACTCACACAAGGGAGACGGGCAGGCAGGGCACAGTGCGGATCTGGCTGTGTCCACTCACTCACGGCAGAGGGGCAGGCAGGGCGCAGTGCGGATCTGGCTGTGTCCACTCACCCACGGGAGACGGGCAGAGAGGGTGCTGTGTGGATCTGGCTATGTCCACTGACCCACGGCAGACGGGCAGGCAGGGCGCAGTGCGGATCTGGCTGTGTCCACTCACCCACGGGAGATGGGCAGGCATGGCGCAATGTGGATCTGGCTGTGTCCACTCACCGACGGGAGACGGGCAGGCAAGGCGCAATGTGGATCTGGCTGTGTCCACTCACCCACGGGAGACGGGCAGAGAAGGTGCTGTGTGGATCTGGCTATGTACACTGACCCACGGCAGACGGGCAGGCAGGGCGCAGTGCGGACCTGGCTGTGTCCACTCACCCACGGGAGACGGTAAGGCAAGGCACAGTGTGGATCTGGCTATGTCCACTCATCCACGGGAGACGGGCAGAGACGGTGCTGTGCGGATCTGGCTGTGTCCACTCACCCACGGGAGACGGGCAGGCAGGGCGCAGTGCGGATCTGGCTGTGTCCACTCACCCACGGGAGGCGGTGAGGCAAGGCGCAGTGTGGATCTGGCTGTGTCCACTCACCCACGGGAGACGGGCAGACAGGGTGCTGTGTGGATCTGGCTATGTCCACTGACCCACGGCAGACAGGCAGGCAGGGCGCAGTGCGGATCTGGCTGTGTCCACTCACCCACGGCAGACTGGCAGGCAGGGCACAGTGCGGATCTGGCTTTGTCCACTCACCCACGGGAGACGGGCAGGCAGGGCGCAGTGCGGATCAGGCTCTCTCCACTCACTCACGGGAGACGGGCAGGCAGGGCGCAGTGCGGATCTGGCTGTGTCCACTCACCCACGGGAGACGGGCAGGCAGGGCGCAGTGCGGATCTGGCTGTGTCCACTCACCCACGGGAGACGGGCAGAGATGGTGCTCTGTTGATCTGGGTATGTCCACTGACCCACGGGAGATGGGCAGGCAGAGCGCAGTGCGGATCTGGCTGTGTCCACTCACCCACGGCAGACGGGCAGGCAGAGGGCAGTGCGGATCTGGCTGTGTCCTCTCACCCACGGTAGATTGGCAGAGAGGGTGCCGTGTGGATCTGGCTATATCCACTGACCCACGGCAGACGGGCAGGCAGTGCGCAGTGCGGATCTGGCTGTGTCCACTCACCCACAGCAGACGGGCAGGCAGAGGGCAGTGCGGATCTGGCTGTGTCCACTCACCCACGGCAGACGGGCAGGCAGAGGGCAGTGCGGATCTGGCTGTGTCCACTCACCCACGGGAGATTGGCAGAGAGGGTGCCGTGTGGATCTGGCTATGTCCACTGACCCACGGCAGAAGGGGAAGCAGGGCGCAGTGCGGATCTGGCTGTGTCCACTCACCCACGGTAGACGGTCAGTCAGGGCGCAGTGCGGATCTGGCTGTGTCCACTCACCCACGGCAGACGGTCAGTCAGGGCGCAGTGCGGATCTGGCTGTGTCCACTCACCCATGATAGACGGGCAGGCAGTGCGCAGTGCGGATCTGGCTGTCTCCATTCACCCATGGGAGACGGGCAGGCAAGGCGCAGTGTGGATCTGGCTGTGTCCAAACTCCCACGGGAGACGGGCAGAGAGGGTGCTGTGTGGATCTGGCTATGTCCACTGACCCACGGCAGAAGGGCAGGCAAGGCGCTGTGCAGATCTGGCTGTGTCCAATCACCCACGGCAGACGGCCAGGCAGGGCGCAGTGCGGATATGGCTGTGTCCAGTAACCCACGGGAGACAGGCAGGTAAGGCGCACTGTGGATCAGGCTGTGTCCACTCACCCACGGCAGACGGGCAGGCAGGGAGCAGTGCGGATCTGGCTGTGTTAACTCACCCACGGCAGACGGGCAGGAAGGGCGCAGTGCGGATCTGGCTGTGTCCACTCACCCACGGGAGACGGGTAGGCAAAGCGTAGTGTGGATCTGGCTGTGTTAACTACCCATGGCAGACGGGCAGGCAGGGCGCAGTGCGGATCTGGCTGTGTCCACTCACCCATGGGAGACGGGTAGGCAAGGCGCAGTGTGGATCTGGCTGTGTCCACTCACCCACGGGAGACGGGCAGAGAGGGTGCTGTATGGATATGGCTATGTCCATTTACCCACATCAGACGGGCAAGCAGGGCGCAGTGTGGATCTGGCTGTGTCCCCTCACCCACAGCAGACGGTCAGGCAGGGCGCAGTGCGGATCTGGCTGTGTCCACTCACCCACGGGAGACGTGTAGGCAAGGCGCAGTGTGGATGTGGCTTTGTCCACTCACCCACGACAGACAGGCAGGCAGGGCGCAGTGCGGATCTGGCTGTGTCCACTCACCCACGGGAGACGGGCAGGCAGGGCGCAGTGCTATTTTGGCTGTGTCCACTCACCCACGGGAGACGGGCAGGCAGGGCGCAGCGCCTATCTGGCTGTGTCCACTCGCCCACGGGAGACGGGCAGGCAGGGCGCAGTTTGGATCTGGCTGTGTCCACTCACCCACGGCAGGCGGTCAGGCAGGGCGCAGTGCGGATCTGGCTCTGTCCACTCATTCACGGCAGACGGTCACGCAGGGCACAGTGCGGATCTGGCTGTGTCCACGCACCCACAGCAGGCGGTCAGCCAGGGCGCAGTGCGAATCTGGCTGTGTCCACTCACCCACGGCAGACGGTCAGGCAGGGCGCAGTACGGATCTGGCTGTGTCCACTCACCCACGGCAGGCGGTCAGGCAGGGCGCAGTGCGGATCTGGCTGTGTCCACTCACCCACGGCTGACGGTCAGGCAGGGCGCAGTGCGGATCTGGCTGTGTCCACGCACCCACGGCAGGCGGTCAGGCAGGGCGCAGTGTGGATCCGGCTGTGTCCACGCACCCACAGCAGGCGATCAGCCAGGTCGCAGTGCGGATCTGGCTGTGTCCACTCACCCACGGCAGGTGGTCAGGCAGGGCGTAGTTCGGATCTGGCTGTGTCCACTCACCCACGGCAGGCGGGCAGGCAGGGCGCAGTGTGGATCTGGCTGTGTCCACTCACCCACGGCAGACGGTCATGCAGGGCGCAGTGCGGATCTGGCTGTGTCCACTCACCCACGGCAGACAGGTAGGCAGGGCGCAGTGCGGATCTGGCTGTGTTCACTCGCCCACGGGAGACGGGCAGGCAGGGCGCAGTGCGGATCTGGCTGTGTCTACTCACCCACGGCAGGCGGTCAGGCAGGGCGCAGTGCGGATCTGGCTGTGTCCACTCATTCACGGCAGACGGTCAGGCAGGGCACAGTGCGGATCTGGCTGTGTCCACTCACCCACGGCAGGCAGTCAGGCAGGGCGCAGTGCGGATCTGGTTGTGTCCACGCACCCACAGCAGGCGGTCATCCAGGGCGCAGTGCGGATCTGGCTGTGTCCACTCACCCAGGGCAGGTGGTCAGGCAGGGCGTAGTGCGGATCTGGCTGTGTCCACTAACCCACGGCAGGCGGGCAGGCAGGGCGCAGTGTGGATCTGGCTGTGTCCACTCACCCACGGCAGGCGGTCAAGCAGGGCGTAGTGCGGATCTGGCTGTGTCCAGGCACCCACGGCAGACGGGCAGGCAGGGCGCAGTGCGGATCCGGCTGTGTCCACTCACCCACGGGATATGGGTAGAGACGGTGCTGTGTGGATCTGGCTATGTCCACTGACCCACGGCAGACGGGCAGGCAGGGCGCAGTACGGATCTAGCTGTGTCCACTCACCCACGGCAGGCGGTCAGGCAGGGCGTAGTGCGGATCTGGCTGTGTCCACTCACCCACGGTAGACGGGCAGGCAGGGCGCAGTGCGGATCTGGCTGTGTCCACTCACCCACGGCAGGCGGTCAGGCAGGGCGCAGTGTGGATCTGGCTGTGTCCACTCACCCATGGCAGGCGGTCAGGCAGGGCGTAGTGCGGATCTGGCTGTGTCCACTCACCCACGGGAGATGGGCAGAGACGGTGCTGTGTGGATCTGGCTATGTCCACTGACCCACGGCAGACGGGCAGGCAGGGCGCAGTACGGATCTGGCTGTGTCCACTCACCCACGGCAGGCGGTCAGGCAGGGTGCAGTGCGGATCTGGCTGTGTCCACTCTCCCACGGGAGACGGGCAGGCAGGGCACAGTGCGGATCTGGCTGTGTCCACTCACCCATGGGATACGGGCAGGCAGGGCGCAGTGCGGATCTGGCTGTGTCCACACACCCACGGGAGACGGGCAGGCAGGGCGCAGTGCGATTTTGGCTGTGTCCACTCACCCACGGGAGACGGGCAGGCAGGGCGCAGCGCCTATTTGGCTGTGTCCACTCGCCACGCGAGACGGGCAGGCAGGGCGCAGTTTGGATCTGGCTGTGTCCACTCACCCACGGCAGGCGGTCAGGCAGGGCGCAGTGCGGATCTGGCTGTGTCCACTCATTCACGGCAGACGGTCAGACAGGACACACTGCGGATCTGGCTGTGTCCACTCACCCACGGCAGGCGGTCAGGCAGGGCGCAGTGCGGATCTGGCTGTGTCCACGCACCCACAGCAGGCGGTCAGCAAGGGCGCAGTGCGGATCTGGCTGTGTCCACTCACCCACGGCAGACGGTCAGGCAGGGCGCAGTACGGATCTGGCTGTGTCCACTCACCCACGGCAGACGGGCAGGCAGGGCTCAGTGCGGATCTGGCTGTGTCCACTCGCCCACGGGAGACGGGCAGGCAGGGCGCAGTGCGGATCTGGCTGTGTCCACTCACCCACGGCAGGCGGTCAGGCAGGGCGCTGTGCGGATATGGCTGTGTCCACTCACCCACGGCAGACGGTCAGGCAGGGCGCAGTGCGGATCTGGCTGTGTCCACTCACCCACGGGAGACGGGCAGGCAGGGCGCAGTGCGGATATGGCTGTGTCCACTCACCCACGGAGACGGGCATAGACGGTGCTGTGTGGATCTGGCTATGTCCACTGACCCACGGCAGACGGGCGGGCAGGGCGCAGTACGGATCTGGCTGTGTCCACTCACCCACGGCAGGCGGTCAGGGAGGGCGCAGTGTGGATATTGCTGTGTCCACTCACCCACGGCAGACGGTCAGGCAGGGGGCAGTGCGGATCTGGCTGTGTCCACTCACCCACGGCAGGCGGTCAGGCACGGCCAGTGCGGATATGGCTGTGTCCACTGACCCACGGCAGACGGGCAGGCAGGGCGCAGTACGGAGCTGGCTGAGTCCACTCACCCATGGCAGGCGGTCAGGCAGGGTGCAGTGTTGATCTGGCTGTGTCCATTCACCCACGGGAGACGGGCAGGCAGGGCGCAGTGCTGATCTGTCTGTGTCCACTCACCCACGGGAGACTGGCAGGCAGGGCGCAGTGCGGTTCTGGCTGTGTCCACTCACCCACGGGAGATGGGCAGAGACGGTGCTGTGTGGATCTGGCTATGTCCACTGACCCACGGCAGGCGGTCAGGCAGGGCGTAGTGCGGATCTGGCTGTGTCCACTCACCCACGGCAGACGGGAAGGCAGGGCGCAGTACGGATCTGGCTGTGTCCACTCGCCCACGGGAGACGGGCAGGCAGGGCGCAGTGCGGATCTGGCTGTGTCTACTCACCCACGGCAGGCGGTCAGGGAGGGCGCAGTGCGGATCTGGCTGTGTCCACTCACCCACGGCTGACGGTCAGGCAGGGCGCAGTGCGGATCTGGCTGTGTCCACTCACCCACGGCAGGCGGTCAGGCAGGGCGCAGTGTGGATCCGGCTGTGTCCACGCACCCACAGCAGGCGATCAGCCAGGGCGCAGTGCGGATCTGGCTGTGTCCACTCACCCTCGGCAGGTGGTCAGGCAGGGCGTAGTGCGGATCTGGCTGTGTCCACTCACCCAAGGCAGGCGGGCAGGCAGGGCGCAGTGTGGATCTGGCTGTGTCCACTCACCCACGGCAGACGGTCAGGCAGGGCGCAGTGCGGATCTGGCTGTGTCCACTCACCCACGGCAGAAGGGCAGGCAGGGCGCAGTGCGGATCTGGCTGTGTCCACTCGCCCACGGGAGACGGGCATGCAGGGCGCAGTGCGGATCTGGCTGTGTCCACTCACCCACGAGAGACGGGCAGGCAGGGCGCAGTGCGGATTTGGCTGTGTCCACTCGCCCACGGGAGATGGGCAGGCAGGGCGCAGTGCGGATCTGGCCGTGTCCACTCGCCCACGGGAGATGGGCAGAGACGGTGCTGTGTGGATCTGGCTATGTCCACTGACCCACGGCACACGGGAAGGCAGGGCGCAGTACGGATCTGACTGTGTCCACTCACCCACGGCAGGCGGTCAGGCAGGGTGCAGTACGGATCTGGGTGTGTCCACTCACCCACGGCAGGCGGTCAGGCAGGGCGCAGTGCGGATCCGGCTGTGTCTACTCACCCACGGGAGATGGGCAGAGACGGTGCTGTGTGGATCTGGCTATGTCCAATGACCCACGGCAGACGGGAAGGCAGGGCGCAGTACGGATCTGGCTTGTCCACTCACCCATGGCAGGCGGTCAGGCAGGGCGCAGTACGGATCTGGCTGTGTCCACTTACCCATGGCAGGCGGTCAGGCAGGGTGCAGTGCGGATTTGGCTGTGTCCACTCACCCACGGGAGACGGGCAGGCAGGGCACAGTGCGGATCTGGCTGTGTCCACTCACCAACGGGAGACGGGCATGCAGGGCGCAGTGCGGATCTGGCTGTGTCCACTCACCCACGGGAGACGGGCAGGCAGGGCGCAGTGCGATTTTGGCTGTGTCCACTCACCCACGGGAGACGGGCAGGCAGGGCGCAGTGCCTATCTGGCTGTGTCCACTCGCCCATGGGAGACGGGTAGGCAGGGCGCAGTGTGGATCTGGCTGTGTCCACTCACCCACGGGAGACGGGCAGGCAGGGCGCAGTGCGGATCTGGCTGTGTCCACTCACCCACGGGAGACGGGCAGGTAGGGCGCAGTGCGGATCCGGCTGTGTCCACTCACCCACGGGAGATGGGCAGAGACGGTGCTGTGTGGATCTGGCTATGTCCACTGACCCACGGCAGGCGGTCAGGCAGGGCGTAGTGGGGATCTGGCTGTGTCCACTCACCCACGGCAGACGGGAAGGCAGGGCGCAGTGTGGTTCTGGCAGTGTCCACTCACCCACGGCTAACGATCAGGCAGGGCGCAGTTAGGATCTGGCTGTGTCCACTCACCCACGGCAGGCGGTCAGGCATGGCGCAGTGTGGATCCGGCTGTGTCCACGCACCCACAGCAGGCGGTCAGCCAGGGCGCAGTGCGGATCTGGCTGTGTCCACTCACCCACGGGAGACGGGCAGGGACGGTGCTGTGTGGATCTGGCTATGTCCACTGACCCACGGCAGACGGGCAGGCAGGGCCCAGTACGGAGCTGGCTGAGTCCACTCACCCACGGCAGGCGGTCAGGCAGGGTGCAGTGTGGATCTGGCTGTGTCCACTCACCTACGGGAGACGGGCAGGCAGGGCGCAGTGCGGATCTGGCTGTGTCCACTCACCCACGGGAGACGGGCAGGCAGGGCGCAGTGCGGATCTGGCTGTGTCCACTCGCCTTCGGGAGACGGGCAGGCAGGGCGCAGTACGGATCTGGCTGTGTCCACTCGCCAACGGGAGACGGGCAGGCATGGCGCAGTGCGGATCTGGCTGTGTCCACTCACCCACGGGAGATGGGCAGAGACGGTGCTGTGTGGATCTGGCTATGTCCACTGACCCACGGCAGACGGGAAGGCAGGGCGCAGTACGGATCTGGCTGTGTCCACTCACCCACGGCAGGCGGTCAGGCAGGGCGTAGTGCGGATCTGGCTGTATCCACTCACCCACGGAAGACGGGCAGGCAGAGCGCAGTGCGGATCTGGCTGTGTCCACTCACCCACGGCAGACGGTCAGGCAGGGCGCAGTGCGGATCTGCCTGTGTCCACTCACCCACGGCAGACGGGCAGGCAGGGCGCAGTGCGGATCTGGCTGTGTCCACTCGCCCACGGGAGACGGGCAGGCACGGCGCAGTGCGGATCTGGCTGTGTCCACTCGCCCACGGGAGACGGGCAGGCAGGGCGCAGTGCGGATCTGGCTGTGTCCACTCACCCACGGGAGATGGGCAGGCAGGGCGCAGTGCGGATCTGGCTGTGTCCACTCACCCACGGGAGACGGGCAGGCAGGGCGCAGTGCGGATCTGGCTGTGTCCACTCGCCCACGGCAGACGGTCATGCAGGGCGCAGTTCGGATCTGGCTGTGTCCACTCGCCCACGGGAGACGGGCAGGCAGGGCGCAGTGCGGACCTGGCTGTGTCCACTCACCCACGGCAGACGGGCAGGCAGGGCGCAGTGCGGATCTGGCTGTGTCCACTCACCCACGGGAGACGGGCAGGCAGGGCGCAGTGCGGATCCGGCATGTCCACTCACCCACGGGAGATGGGCAGAGACGGTGCTGTGTGGATCTGGCTATGTCCACTGACCCACGGCAGACGGGCAGGCAGGGCGCAGTACGGATCTGGCTGTGTCCACTCACCCACGGCAGACGGGCAGGCAGAGCGCAGTGCGGATCTGGCTGTGTCCACTCACCCACGGCAGACGGTCAGGCAGGGCGCAGTGCGGATCTGGCTGTGTCCACTCACCCACGGCAGACGGGCAGGCAGGGCGCAGTGCGGATCTGGCTGTGTCCACTCGCCCACGGGAGACGGGCAGGCACGGCGCAGTGCGGATCTGGCTGTGTCCACTCACACATGGCAGGCTGTCAGGCAGGGCGCAGTGCGGATATGGCTGTGTCCACTCACCCACGGCAGACGGTCAGGCAGGGCGCCGTGCGGATCTGGCTGTGTCCACTCACCCACGGCAGGCGGTCAGGCAGGGCGCAGTGCGGATCTGGCTGTGTCCACGCACCCACAGCAGGCGGTCAGCAGGGCACAGTGCGGATCTGGCTGTGTCCACTCACCCACGGCAGGCGGTCAGGCAGGGCCAGTGCGGATATGGCTGTGTCCACTCACCCACGGCAGACGGTCAGGCAGGGCGCAGTGCGGATCTGGCTGTGTACACACACACACGGGAGACGGGCAGGCAGGGCGCAGTGCGGATCTGGCTGTGTCCACTCACCCACGGGAGACGTGCAGGCAAGGCGCAGTGCGGATCTTGTGTGTGCACTCACCCACGGCAGACGGGCAGAGACGGTGCTGTGTGGATCTGGCTATGTCCACTGACCCACGGCAGACGGGCGGGTAGGGCGCAGTACGGATCTGGCTGTGTCCACTCACCCACGGCAGGCGGTCAGGCAGGGTGCAGTGCGGATCTGGCTGTGTCCACTCACCCACGGGAGACGGGCAGGCAGGGCGCAGTGCGGATCTGGCTGTGTCCACTCACCCACGGGAGATGGGCAGGCAGGGCGCAGTGCGGATCTGGCTGTGTCCACTCACCCACGGGAGACGGGCAGAGACGGTGCTGTGTGGATCTGGCTATGTCCACTGACCCACGGCAGGCGGTCAGGCAGGGCGCAGTGCGGATATGGCTGTGTCCACTCACCCACGGCAGACTGTCAGGCAGGGGGCAGTGCGGATATGGCTGTGTCCTCTCACCCACGGGAGACGGGCAGGCAGGGCGCAGTGCGGATCTGGCTGTGTCACCTCACCCACGGGAGACGGGCAGGCAGGGCGCAGTGCGGATCTGGCCGTGTCCACTCACCCACGGGAGACCGGCAGGCAGGGCGCAGTGCGGATCTGGCTGTGTCCACTCACCCACGGGAGACGGGCAGGCAGGGCGCAGTGCGGATCTGGCTGTGTCCACTCGCCCACGGGAGACGGGCAGGCATGGCGAAGTGTGGATCCGGCTGTGTCCACTCACCCACGGGAGATGGGCAGAGACGGTGCTGTGTGGATCTGGCTATGTCCACTGACCCACGGCAGTCGGGCGGGCAGGGCGCAGTACGGATCTGGCTGTGTCCACTCACCCACGGCAGGCGGTCAGGCAGGGTGCAGTGCGGATCTGGCTGTGTCCACTCACCCACGGGAGACGGGCAAGCAGGGCGCAGTGCGGATCTGGCTGTCTCCACTCACCCACGGCAGGAGGTCAGGAAGGGCGCAGTACGGATCTGGCTGTGTCCACTCACCCACGGCATACGGGCAGGCAGGGCGCAGTACGGATTCGGCTGTGTCCACTCACCCACGGGAGACGGGCAAGCAGGGCGCAGTGCGGATCTGGCTGTGTCCACTCACCCACGGGAGATGGGCAGGCAGGGCGCAGTGCAGATCTGGCTGTGTCCACTCACCCACGGGAGATGGGCAGAGACGGTGCTGTGTGGATCTGGCTATGTCCACTGACCCACGGCAGACGGGAAGGCAGGGCGCAGTACGGATCTGGCTGTGTCCACTCACCCACGGCAGGCGGTCAGGCAGGGCGTAGTGCGGATCTGGCTGTATCCACTCACCCACGGAAGACGGGCAGGCAGAGCGCAGTGCGGATCTGGCTGTGTCCACTCACCCACGGCAGACGGTCAGGCAGGGCGCAGTGCGGATCTGCCTGTGTCCACTCACCCACGGCAGACGGGCAGGCAGGGCGCAGTGCGGATCTGGCTGTGTCCACTCGCCCACGGGAGACGGGCAGGCACGGCGCAGTGCGGATCTGGCTGTGTCCACTCGCCCACGGGAGACGGGCAGGCAGGGCGCAGTGCGGATCTGGCTGTGTCCACTCACCCACGGGAGACGGGCAGGCAGGGCGCAGT
Organism: Microcebus murinus; assembly: GCF_040939455.1. Classification (NCBI taxonomy): domain Eukaryota; kingdom Metazoa; phylum Chordata; class Mammalia; order Primates; family Cheirogaleidae; genus Microcebus; species Microcebus murinus. Next base: position 28,356,423 of record NC_134125.1, on the reverse strand, counting down.
GCGGATCTGGCTGTGTCCACTCACCCACGGGAGACGGGCAGGCAGGGCGCAGTGCGGATCTGGCTGTGTCCACTCGCCCACGGCAGACGGTCATGCAGGGCGCAGTTCGGATCTGGCTGTGTCCACTCGCCCACGGGAGACGGGCAGGCAGGGCGCAGTGCGGACCTGGCTGTGTCCACTCACCCACGGCAGACGGGCAGGCAGGGCGCAGTGCGGATCTGGCTGTGTCCACTCACCCACGGGAGACGGGCAGGCAGGGCGCAGTGCGGATCCGGCATTTCCACTCACCCACGGGAGATGGGCAGAGACGGTGCTGTGTGGATCTGGCTATGTCCACTGACCCACGGCAGACGGGCAGGCAGGGCGCAGTACGGATCTGGCTGTGTCCACTCACCCACGGCAGACGGGCAGGCAGAGCGCAGTGCGGATCTGGCTGTGTCCACTCACCCACGGCAGACGGTCAGGCAGGGCGCAGTGCGGATCTGGCTGTGTCCACTCACCCACGGCAGACGGGCAGGCAGGGCGCAGTGCGGATCTGGCTGTGTCCACTCGCCCACGGGAGACGGGCAGGCACGGCGCAGTGCGGATCTGGCTGTGTCCACTCACACATGGCAGGCTGTCAGGCAGGGCGCAGTGCGGATATGGCTGTGTCCACTCACCCACGGCAGACGGTCAGGCAGGGCGCCGTGCGGATCTGGCTGTGTCCACTCACCCACGGCAGGCGGTCAGGCAGGGCGCAGTGCGGATCTGGCTGTGTCCACGCACCCACAGCAGGCGGTCAGCAGGGCACAGTGCGGATCTGGCTGTGTCCACTCACCCACGGCAGGCGGTCAGGCAGGGCCAGTGCGGATATGGCTGTGTCCACTCACCCACGGCAGACGGTCAGGCAGGGCGCAGTGCGGATCTGGCTGTGTACACACACACACGGGAGACGGGCAGGCAGGGCGCAGTGCGGATCTGGCTGTGTCCACTCACCCACGGGAGACGTGCAGGCAAGGCGCAGTGCGGATCTTGTGTGTGCACTCACCCACGGCAGACGGGCAGAGACGGTGCTGTGTGGATCTGGCTATGTCCACTGACCCACGGCAGACGGGCGGGTAGGGCGCAGTACGGATCTGGCTGTGTCCACTCACCCACGGCAGGCGGTCAGGCAGGGTGCAGTGCGGATCTGGCTGTGTCCACTCACCCACGGGAGACGGGCAGGCAGGGCGCAGTGCGGATCTGGCTGTGTCCACTCACCCACGGGAGATGGGCAGGCAGGGCGCAGTGCGGATCTGGCTGTGTCCACTCACCCACGGGAGACGGGCAGAGACGGTGCTGTGTGGATCTGGCTATGTCCACTGACCCACGGCAGGCGGTCAGGCAGGGCGCAGTGCGGATATGGCTGTGTCCACTCACCCACGGCAGACTGTCAGGCAGGGGGCAGTGCGGATATGGCTGTGTCCTCTCACCCACGGGAGACGGGCAGGCAGGGCGCAGTGCGGATCTGGCTGTGTCCACTCACCCACGGGAGACGGGCAGGCAGGGCGCAGTGCGGATCTGGCCGTGTCCACTCACCCACGGGAGACCGGCAGGCAGGGCGCAGTGCGGATCTGGCTGTGTCCACTCACCCACGGGAGACGGGCAGGCAGGGCGCAGTGCGGATCTGGCTGTGTCCACTCGCCCACGGGAGACGGGCAGGCATGGCGAAGTGTGGATCCGGCTGTGTCCACTCACCCACGGGAGATGGGCAGAGACGGTGCTGTGTGGATCTGGCTATGTCCACTGACCCACGGCAGACGGGCGGGCAGGGCGCAGTACGGATCTGGCTGTGTCCACTCACCCACGGCAGGCGGTCAGGCAGGGTGCAGTGCGGATCTGGCTGTGTCCACTCACCCACGGGAGACGGGCAAGCAGGGCGCAGTGCGGATCTGGCTGTCTCCACTCACCCACGGCAGGAGGTCAGGAAGGGCGCAGTACGGATCTGGCTGTGTCCACTCACCCACGGCATACGGGCAGGCAGGGCGCAGTACGGATTCGGCTGTGTCCACTCACCCACGGGAGACGGGCAAGCAGGGCGCAGTGCGGATCTGGCTGTGTCCACTCACCCACGGGAGATGGGCAGGCAGGGCGCAGTGCAGATCTGGCTGTGTCCACTCACCCACGGGAGACGGGCAGGCAGGGCGCAGTGCGGATATGGCTGTGTCCACTCACCCACGGGAGACGGGCACGCAGGGCGCAGTGCGTATCTGGCTGTGTCCACTCGCTCAGGGGAGACGGGCAGGCAGGGCGCAGTGCGGATCTGGCCGTGTCCACTCACCCACGGCAGGCGGTCAGGCAGGGCGCAGTGCGAATCTGGCTGTGTCCACGCACCCACAGCAGGCGGTCAGCCAGGGCGCAGTGCGGATCTGGCTGTGTCCACTCACCCACGGCAGGCGGTCAGGCAGGGCCAGTGCGGATATGGCTGTGTCCACTCACCCAGGGCAGACGGTCAGGCAGGGCGCAGTGCGGATCTGGCTTTGTCCACACACCCACGGGAGACGGGCAGGCAGGGCGCAGTGCGGATCTGGCTGTGTCCACTCACCCACGGGAGACTTGCAGGCAAGGCGCAGTGCGGATGTTGTGTGTGCACTCACCCACGGGAGACGGGCAGAGACGGTGCTGTGTGGATCTGGCTATGTCCACTGACCCACGGCAGACGGGCGGGCAGGGCGCAGTACGGATCTGGCTGTGTCCACTCACCCACGGCAGGCGGTCAGGCAGGGTGCAGTGCGGATCTGGCTGTGTCCACTCACCCATGGGAGATGGGCTGGCAGGGCGCAGTGCGGATCTGGCTGTGTCCACTCACCCACGGGAGACGGGCAGGCAGGGCGCAGTGCGGATATGGCTGTGTCCACTCACCCACGGGAGACGGGCAGAGACGGTGCTGTGTGGATCTGGCTATGTCCACTGACCCACGGCAGACGGGCGGGCAGGGCGCAGTACGGATCTGGCTGTGTCCACTCACCCACGGCAGGCGGTCAGGGAGGGCGCAGTGTGGATATGGCTGTGTCCACTCACCCACGGCAGACGGTCAGGCAGGGGGCAGTGCGGATCTGGCTGTGTCCAATCACCCACGGCAGGCGGTCAGGCAGGGCCAGTGCGGATATGGCTGTGTCCACTCATCCTCGGCAGACGGTCAGGCAGGGCGCAGTGCGGATCTGGCTTTGTCCACACACCCACGGGAGACGGGCAGGCAAGGCGCAGTGCGGATCTTGTGTGTGCACTCACCCACGGGAGACGGGCAGAGACGGTGCTGTGTGGATCTGGCTATATCCACTGACCCACGGCAGACGGGCGGGCAGGGCTCAGTAAGGATCTGGCTGTGTCCACTCACCCACGGCAGGCGGTCAGGCAGGGCGCAGTGCGGATCTGGCTGTGTCCACGCACCCACAGCAGGCGGTCAGCAGGGCACAGTGCGGATCTGGCTGTGTCCACTCACCCACGGCAGGCGGTCAGGCAGGGCCAGTGCGGATATGGCTGTGTCCACTCACCCACGGCAGACGGTCAGGCAGGGCGCAGTGCGGATCTGGCTGTGTACACACACACACGGGAGACGGGCAGGCAGGGCGCAGTGCGGATCTGGCTGTGTCCACTCACCCACGGGAGACGTGCAGGCAAGGCGCAGTGCGGATCTTGTGTTTGCACTCACCCACGGCAGACGGGCAGAGACGGTGCTGTGTGGATCTGGCTATGTCCACTGACCCACGGCAGACGGGCGGGTAGGGCGCAGTACGGATCTGGCTGTGTCCACTCACCCACGGCAGGCGGTCAGGCAGGGTGCAGTGCGGATCTGGCTGTGTCCACTCACCCACGGGAGACGGGCAGGCAGGGCGCAGTGCGGATCTGGCTGTGTCCACTCACCCACGGGAGATGGGCAGGCAGGGCGCAGTGCGGATCTGGCTGTGTCCACTCACCCACGGGAGACGGGCAGAGACGGTGCTGTGTGGATCTGGCTATGTCCACTGACCCACGGCAGGCGGTCAGGCAGGGCGCAGTGCGGATATGGCTGTGTCCACTCACCCACGGCAGACTGTCAGGCAGGGGGCAGTGCGGATATGGCTGTGTCCTCTCACCCACGGGAGACGGGCAGGCAGGGCGCAGTGCGGATCTGGCTGTGTCCACTCACCCACGGGAGACGGGCAGGCAGGGCGCAGTGCGGATCTGGCCGTGTCCACTCACCCACGGGAGACCGGCAGGCAGGGCGCAGTGCGGATCTGGCTGTGTCCACTCACCCACGGGAGACGGGCAGGCAGGGCGCAGTGCGGATCTGGCTGTGTCCACTCGCCCACGGGAGACGGGCAGGCATGGCGAAGTGTGGATCCGGCTGTGTCCACTCACCCACGGGAGATGGGCAGAGACGGTGCTGTGTGGATCTGGCTATGTCCACTGACCCACGGCAGACGGGCGGGCAGGGCGCAGTACGGATCTGGCTGTGTCCACTCACCCACGGCAGGCGGTCAGGCAGGGTGCAGTGCGGATCTGGCTGTGTCCACTCACCCACGGGAGACGGGCAAGCAGGGCGCAGTGCGGATCTGGCTGTCTCCACTCACCCACGGCAGGAGGTCAGGAAGGGCGCAGTACGGATCTGGCTGTGTCCACTCACCCACGGCATACGGGCAGGCAGGGCGCAGTACGGATTCGGCTGTGTCCACTCACCCACGGGAGACGGGCAAGCAGGGCGCAGTGCGGATCTGGCTGTGTCCACTCACCCACGGGAGATGGGCAGGCAGGGCGCAGTGCAGATCTGGCTGTGTCCACTCACCCACGGGAGACGGGCAGGCAGGGCGCAGTGCGGATATGGCTGTGTCCACTCACCCACGGGAGACGGGCACGCAGGGCGCAGTGCGTATCTGGCTGTGTCCACTCGCTCAGGGGAGACGGGCAGGCAGGGCGCAGTGCGGATCTGGCCGTGTCCACTCACCCACGGCAGGCGGTCAGGCAGGGCGCAGTGCGAATCTGGCTGTGTCCACGCACCCACAGCAGGCGGTCAGCCAGGGCGCAGTGCGGATCTGGCTGTGTCCACTCACCCACGGCAGGCGGTCAGGCAGGGCCAGTGCGGATATGGCTGTGTCCACTCACCCAGGGCAGACGGTCAGGCAGGGCGCAGTGCGGATCTGGCTTTGTCCACACACCCACGGGAGACGGGCAGGCAGGGCGCAGTGCGGATCTGGCTGTGTCCACTCACCCACGGGAGACTTGCAGGCAAGGCGCAGTGCGGATGTTGTGTGTGCACTCACCCACGGGAGACGGGCAGAGACGGTGCTGTGTGGATCTGGCTATGTCCACTGACCCACGGCAGACGGGCGGGCAGGGCGCAGTACGGATCTGGCTGTGTCCACTCACCCACGGCAGGCGGTCAGGCAGGGTGCAGTGCGGATCTGGCTGTGTCCACTCACCCATGGGAGATGGGCTGGCAGGGCGCAGTGCGGATCTGGCTGTGTCCACTCACCCACGGGAGACGGGCAGGCAGGGCGCAGTGCGGATATGGCTGTGTCCACTCACCCACGGGAGACGGGCAGAGACGGTGCTGTGTGGATCTGGCTATGTCCACTGACCCACGGCAGACGGGCGGGCAGGGCGCAGTACGGATCTGGCTGTGTCCACTCACCCACGGCAGGCGGTCAGGGAGGGCGCAGTGTGGATATGGCTGTGTCCACTCACCCACGGCAGACGGTCAGGCAGGGGGCAGTGCGGATCTGGCTGTGTCCAATCACCCACGGCAGGCGGTCAGGCAGGGCCAGTGCGGATATGGCTGTGTCCACTCATCCTCGGCAGACGGTCAGGCAGGGCGCAGTGCGGATCTGGCTTTGTCCACACACCCACGGGAGACGGGCAGGCAAGGCGCAGTGCGGATCTTGTGTGTGCACTCACCCACGGGAGACGGGCAGAGACGGTGCTGTGTGGATCTGGCTATATCCACTGACCCACGGCAGACGGGCGGGCAGGGCTCAGTAAGGATCTGGCTGTGTCCACTCACCCACGGCAGGCGGTCAGGCAGGGCGCAGTGCGGATCTGGCTGTGTCCACGCACCCACGGCAGGCGGTCAGCCAGGGCGCAGTGCGGATCTGGCTGTGTCCACTGACCCACGGCAGACAGGCAGGCAGGATGCAGTGCGGATCTGGCTGTGTCCACTCACCCACGGGAGACGGGCAGTCAGGGTGCAGTGCGGATTTGGCTGTGTCCACTCACCCTCGGCAGGCGGTCAGGCAGGGCGCAGTGCGGATCTGGCTGTGTCCACTCACCCACGGCAGACGGTCAGGCAGGGCGCAGTGCAGATCTGGCTGTGTCCACTCACCCACGGCAGGCGGTCAGACAGGGCGCAGTGCGGATCTGGCTGTGTCCACGCACCCACGGCAGGCGGTCAGCCAGGGCGCAGTGCGGATCTGGCTGTGTCCACTGACCCACGGCAGACGGGCAGGCAGGGCGCAGTGCGGATCTGGCTGTGTCCACTCACCCACGGGAGACGGGCAGGCAGGGCGCAGTGCGGATCTGGCTGTGTCCACTCACCCATGGGAGATGGGTAGGCAGGGCGCAGTGCGGATCTGGCTGTGTCCACTCACCCACGGCAGACGGTCAGGCAGGGCGTAGTGCCGATCTGGCTGTGTCCACTCACCCACTGCAGACGGGCAGGCAGGGCGCAGTGCGGATCTGGCTGTGTCCACTCACCCACGGGAGACGGGCAGGCAGGGCGCTGTGCGGATCCGGCATGTCCACTCACCCACGGGAGATGGGCAGAGACGGTGCTGTGTGGATCTGGCTATGTCCACTGACCCATGGCAGACGGGCAGGCAGGGCGCAGTACGGATCTGGCTGTGTCCACTCACCCACGGCAGACGGGCAGGCAGAGCGCAGTGCGGATCTGGCTGTGTCCACTCACCCACGGCAGACGGTCAGGCAGGGCGCAGTGCGGATCTGGCTGTGTCCACTCACCCACGGCAGATGGGCAGGCAGGGCGGAGTGCAGATCTGGCTGTGTCCACTCGCCCACGGGAGACGGGCAGGCACGGCGCAGTGCGGATCTGGCTGTGTCCACTCACACACGGCAGGCTGTCAGGCAGGGCGCAGTGCGGATATGGCTGTGTCCACTCACCCACGGCAGACGATCAGGCAGGGTGCCGTGCGGATCTGGCTGTGTCCACTCCCCCACGGCAGGCGGTCAGGCAGGGCGCAGTGCGGATCTGGCTGTGTCCACGAACCCACAGCAGGCGGTCAGGCAGGGCGTAGTGCGGATCTGGCTGTGTCCACTCACCCACGGCAGGCGGTCAGGCAGGGCCAGTGCGGATATGGCTGTGTCCACTCACCCACGGCAGACGGTCAGGCAGGGCGCAGTGCGGATCTGGCTGTGTCCACACACCCAAGGGAGACGGGCAGGCAGGGCGCAGTGCGGATCTGGCTGTGTCCACTCACCCACGGGAGACGGGCAGGCAAGGCGCAGTGCGGATCTTGTGTGTGCACTCACCCACGGCAGACGGGCAGAGACGGTGCTGTGTGGATCTGGCTATGTCCACTGACCCACGGCAGACGGGCGGGTAGGGCGCAGTACGGATCTGGCTGTGTCCACTCACCCACGGCAGGCGGTCAGGCAGGGTGCAGTGCGGATCTGGCTGTGTACACTCACCCAAGGGAGACGGGCAGGCAGGGCGCAGTGCGGATCTGGCTGTGTCCACTCGCCCACGGGAGACGGGCAGGCAGGGCGCAGTGCGGATCTGGCTGTGTCCACTCACCCACCGGAGACGGGCAGAGACGGTGCTGTGTGGATCTGGCCATGTCCACTGACCCACGGCAGACGGGCGGGCAGGCCGCTGTACGGACCTCGCTGTGTATACTCACCCACGGCAGGCGGTCAGGGAGGGCGCAGTGCGGATATTGCTGTGTCCACTCACCCACGGCAGACGGGCAGGCAGAGCGCAGTGCGGATCTGGCTGTGTCCACTCACCCACGGCAGACGGTCAGGCAGGGCGCAGTGCGGATCTGGCTGTGTCCACTCACCCACGGCAGATGGGCAGGCAGGGCGGAGTGCGGATCTGGCTGTGTCCACTCGCCCACGGGAGACGGGCAGGCACGGCGCAGTGCGGATCTGGCTGTGTCCACTCACACACGGCAGGCTGTCAGGCAGGGCGCAGTGCGGATATGGCTGTGTCCAGTCACCCACGGCAGACGGTCAGGCAGGGCGCCGTGCGGATCTAGCTGTGTCCACTCCCCCACGGCAGGCGGTCAGGGAGGGCGCAGTGCGGATCTGTCTGTGTCCACGAACCCACAGCAGGCGGTCAGGCAGGGCGTAGTGCGGATCTGGCTGTGTCCATTCACCCACGGCAGGCGGTCAGGCAGGGCCAGTGCGGATATGGCTGTGTCCACTCACCCACGGCAGACGGTCAGGCAGGGCGCAGTGCGGATCTGGCTGTGTCCACACACCCAAGGGAGACGGGCAGGCAGGGCGCAGTGCGGATCTGGCAGTGTCCACTCACCCACGGGAGACGGGCAGGCAAGGCGCAGTGCGGATCTTGTGTGTGCACTCACCCACGGCAGACGGGCAGAGACGGTGCTGTGTGGATCTGGCTATGTCCACTGACCCACGGCAGACGGGCGGGTAGGGCGCAGTACGGATCTGGCTGTGTCCACTCACCCACAGCAGGCGGTCAGGCAGGGTGCAGTGCGGATCTGGCTGTGTCCACTCACCCAAGGGAGACGGGCAGGCAGGGCGCAGTGCGGATCTGGCTGTGTCCACTCGCCCACGGGAGACGGGCAGGCAGGGCGCAGTGCGGATCTGGCTGTGTCCACTCACCCACCGGAGACGGGCAGAGACGGTGCTGTGTGGATCTGGCCATGTCCACTGACCCACGGCAGACGGGCGGGCAGGCCGCTGTACGGACCTTGCTGTGTATACTCACCCACGGCAGGCGGTCAGGGAGGGCGCAGTGCGGATATTGCTGTGTCCACTCACCCACGGCAGACGGTCATTCAGGGGGCAGTGCGGATCTGGCTGTGTCCACTCACCCACGGGAGACGGGCAGAGACGGTGCTGTGTGGATCTGGTATGTCCACTGACCCATGGCAGGCGGTCAGGCAGGGCGCAGTGTGGATATCGCTGTGTCCACTCACACACGGCAGACTGTCAGGCAGGGGGCAGTGCGGATCTGGCTGTGTCCTCTCACCCACGGGAGACGGGCAGGCAGGGCGCAGTGCGGATCTGGCTGTGTCCACTCTCCCACGGCAGACGGTCAGGCAGGGCGCCGTGCTGATCTGGCTGTGTCCACTCACCCACGGCAGGCGGTCAGGCAGGGCGCAGTGCGGATCTGGCTGTGTCCACGCACCCACAGCAGGCGGTCAGCCAGGGCACGGTGCGGATCTGGCTGTGTCCACTCACCCACGGCAGGCGGTCAGGCAGGGCCAGTGCGGATATGGCTGTTTCCACTCACCCACGGCAGACGGTCAGGCAGGGCGCAGTGCGGATCTGGCTGTGTCCACACACCCACGGGAGACGGGCAGGCAGGGCGCAGTGCGGATCTGGCTGTGTCCACTGACCCACGGCAGACGGGCAGGCAGGCGCAGTGCGGATCTGGCTGTGACCACTCACCCACGGGAGACGGGCAGGCAGGGCGCAGTGCGGATCTGGCTGTGTCCACTCACCCACGGGAGATGGGCAGGCAGGGCGCAGTGCGGATCTGGCTGTGTCCACTCACCCACGGCAGACGGTCAGGCAGGGCGTAGTGCCGATCTGGCTGTGTCCACTCACCCACGGCAGACGGGCAGGCAGGGTACAGTGCGGATCTGGCTATGTCCACTCACCCACGGGAGACGGGCAGGCAGGGCGCAGTGCGGATCCGGCATGTCCACTCACCCACGGGAGATGGGCAGTGACGGTGCTGTGTGGATCTGGCTATGTCCACTGACCCACGGCAGACGGGCAGGCAGGGCGCAGTACGGATCTGGCTGTGTCCACTGACCCACGGCAGACGGGCAGGCAGAGCGCAGTGCGGATCTGGCTGTGTCCACTCACCCACGGCAGACGTTCAAGCAGGGCGCAGTGCGGATCTGGCTGTGTCCACTCACCCACGGCAGACGGGCAGGCAGGGCGCAGTGCGGATATGGCTGTGTCCACTCGCCCACGGGAGACGGGCAGGCACGGCGCAGTGCGGATCTGGCTGTGTCCACTCACACACGGCAGGCTGTCAGGCAGGGCGCAGTGCGGATCTGGCTGTGTCCACTCACCCACGGCAGACGGTCAGGCAGGGCGCCGTGCGGATCAGCTGTGTCCACTCCCCCACGGCAGGCGGTCAGGCAGGGCGCAGTGCGGATCTGGCTGTGTCCACGCACCCACGGCAGGCGGTCAGCCAGGGCGCAGTGCGGATCTGGCTGTGTCCACTCACCCACGGCAGGCGGTCAGGCAGGGCCAGTGCGGATATGGCTGTGTCCACTCACCCACGGCAGACGGTCAGGAAGGGCGCAGTGCGGATCTGGCTGTGTCCACACACCCAAGGGAGACGGGCAGGCAGGGCGCAGTGCGGATCTGGCTGTGTCCACTCACCCACGGGAGACGGGCAGGCAAGGCGCATTGCGGATCTTGTGTGTGCACTCACCCACGGCAGACGGGCAGAGACGGTGCTGTGTGGATCTGGCTATGTCCACTGACCCACGGCAGACGGGCGGGTAGGGCGCAGTACGGATCTGGCTGTGTCCACTCACCCACGGCAGGCGGTCAGGCAGGGTGCAGTGCGGATCTGGCTGTGTCCACTCACCCACGGGAGACGGGCAGGCAGGGCGCAGTGCGGATCTGGCTGTGTCCACTCACCCACGGGAGACGGGCAGGCAGGGCGCAGTGCGGATCTGGCTGTGTCCACTCACCCACCAGAGACGGGCAGAGACGGTGCTGTGTGGATCTGGCTATGTCCACTGATCCACGGCAGACGGGCGGGCAGGGCGAAGTACGGATCTGGCTGTGTCCACTCACCCACGGCAGACGGGCAGGCAGAGCGCAGTGCGGATCTGGCTGTGTCCACTCACCCACGGCAGACGGTCAGGCAGGGCGCAGTGCGGATCTGGCTGTGTCCACTCACCCACGGCAGACGGGCAGGCAGGGCGCAGTGCGGATCTGGCTGTGTCCACTCGCCCACGGGAGACGGGCAGGCACGGCGCACTGCGGATCTGGCTGTGTCCACTCACACACGGCAGGCTGTCAGGCAGGGCACAGTGCGGATATGGCTGTGTCCACTCACCCACGGCAGACGGTCAGGCAGGGCGCCGTGCGGATCTGGCTGTGTCCACTCCCCCACGGCAGGCGGTCAGGCACGGCGCAGTGCGGATCTGGCTGTGTCCACGCACCCACAGCAGGCGGTCAGGCAGGGCGCAGTGCGGATCTGGCTGTGTCCACCCACACACGGCAGGCGGTCAGGCAGGGCCAGTGCGGATATGGCTGTGTCCACTCACCCACGGCAGACGGTCAGGCAGGGCGCAGTGCGGATCTGGCTGTGTCCACACACCCAAGGGAGACGGGCATGCAGGGCGCAGTGCGGATCTGGCTGTGTCCACTCACCCACGGGAGACGGGCAGGCAAGGCGCAGTGCGGATCTTGTGTGTGCACTCACCCACGGCAGACGGGCAGAGACGGTGCTGTGTGGATCTGGCTATGTCCACTGACCCACGGCAGACGGGCGGGTAGGGCGCAGTACGGATCTGGCTGTGTCCACTCACCCACAGCAGGCGGTCAGGCAGGGTGCAGTGCGGATCTGGCTGTGTCCACTCACCCAAGGGAGACGGGCAGGCAGGGCGCAGTGCGGATCTGGCTGTGTCCACTCACCCACGGGAGACGGGCAGGCAGGGCGCAGTGAGGATCTGGCTGTGTCCACTCACCCACCGGAGACGGGCAGAGACGGTGCTGTGTGGATCTGGCTATGTCCACTGACCCACGGCAGACGGGCGGGCAGGGCGCAGTATGGACGTGGCTGTGTATATTCACCCACGGCAGGCGGTCAGGGAGGGCGCAGTGCGGATATTGCTGTGTCCACTCACCCACGGCAGACGGTCATTCAGGGGGCAGTGCGGATCTGGCTGTGTCCACTCACCCTCGGGAGACGGGCAGAGACGGTGCTGTGTGGATCTGGCTATGTCCACTGACCCATGGCAGGCGGTCAGGCAGGGCGCAGTGCGGATATCGCTGTGTCCACTCACCCACGGCAGACTGTCAGGCAGGGGGCAGTGCGGATCTGGCTGTGTCCTCTCACCCACGGGAGACGGGCAGGCAGGGCGCAGTGCGGATCTGGCGGTGTCCACTCACCCACGGCAGACGGTCAGGCAGGGCGCCGTGCGGATCTGGCTGTGTCCACTCACCCACGGCAGGCGGTCAGGCAGGGCGCAGTGTGGATCTGGCTGTGTCCACGCACCCACAGCAGGCGGTCAGCCAGGGCACAGTGCGGATCTGGCTGTGTCCACTCACCCACGGCAGGCGGTCAGGCAGGGCCAGTGCGGAAATGGCTGTGTCCACTCACCCACGGCAGACGGTCAGGCAGGGCGCAGTGCGGATCTGGCTGTGTCCACACACCCACGGGAGACGGGCAGGCAGGGCGCAGTGCGGATCTGGCTGTGTCCACTCACCCACGGGAGACGTGCAGGCAAGGCGCAGTGCGGATCTTGTGTGTGCACTCACCCACGGCAGACGGGCAGAGACGGTGCTGTGTGGATCTGGCTATGTCCACTGACCCACGGCAGACGGGCGGGTAGGGCGCAGTACGGATCTGGCTGTGTCCACTCACCCACGGCAGGCGGTCAGGCAGGGTGCAGTGCGGATCTGGCTGTGTCCACTCACCCACGGGAGACGGGCAGGCAGGGCGCAGTGCGGATCTGGCTGTGTCCACTCACCCAAGGGAGACGGGCAGGCAGGGCGCAGTGCGGATCTGGCTGTGTCCACTCACCCACGGGAGACGGGCAGAGACGGTGCTGTGTGGATCTGGCTATGTCCACTGACCCACGGCAGACGGGAGGGCAGGGAGCAGTACGGATCTGGCTGTGTATACTCACCCACGGCAGGCGGTCAGGGAGGGCGCAGTGCGGATATTGCTGTGTCCACTCACCCACGGCAGACGGTAAGGCAGGGGGCAGTGCGGATCTGGCTGTGTCCACTCACCCACGGGTGTCGGGCAGAGACGGTGCTGTGTGGATCTGGCTATGTCCACTGACCCACGGCAGGCGGTCAGGCAGGGCGCAGTGCGGATATGGCTGTGTCCACTCACCCACGGCAGACTGTCAGGCAGGGGGCAGTGCGGATCTTGCTGTGTCCTCTCACCCACGGGAGACGGGCAGGCAGGGCGCAGTGCAGATCTGGCTGTGTCCACTCACCCACGGGAGACGAGCAGGCAAGGCGCAGTGCGGATTTGGCTGTGTCCACTCGCCCACGGGAGACGGGCAGGCACGGCGCAGTGCGGATCTGGCTTTGTCCACTCACACACGGCAGGCTGTCAGGCAGGGCGCAGTGCGGATATGGCTGTGTCCACTCACACACGGCAGACGGTCAGGCAGGGCGCCGTGCGGATCTGGCTGTGTCCACTCACCCACGGCAGGCGGTCAGGCAGGGCGCAGTGCGGATCTGGCCGTGTCCACTCACACACGGGAGATGGGCAGGCAGGGCGCAGTGCAGATCTGGCTGTGTCCAGTCACCCACAGGAGACGGGCAGGCAGGGCGCAGTGCGGATTTGGCTGTGTCCACTCACACACGGGAGACGGGCAGGCAGGGCGCAGTGCGTATCTGGCTGTGTCCACTTGCCCACGGGAGACGGGCAGGCAGGGCGCAGTGCGGATCTGGCCGTGTCCACTCACCCACGGGAGACCGGCAGGCAGGGCGCAGTGCGGATCTGGCTGTGTCCACTCACCCATGGGAGACGGGCAGGCAGGGCGCAGTGTGGATCTGGCTGTGTCCACTCGCCCACGGGAGACGGGCAGGCATGGCGAAGTGCGGATCCGGCTGTGTCCACTCACCCACGGGAGATGGGCAGAGACGGTGCTGTGTGGATCTGGCTATGTCCACTGACCCACGGCAGACGGGAAGGCAGGGCGCAGTACGGATCTGGCTGTGTCCACTCACCCACGGGAGACGGGCAAGCAGGGCGCAGTGCGGATCTGGCTGTGTCCACTCACCCACGGCAGGAGGTCAGGCAGGGCGCAGTACGGATCTGGCTGTGTCCACTCACCCACGGCAGACGGGCAGGCAGGGCGCAGTGCGGATCTGGCTGTGTCCACTCACCCACGGGAGACGGGCAAGCAGGGCGCAGTGCGGATCTGGCTGTGTCCACTCACCCACGGGAGATGGGCAGGCAGGGCGCAGTGCAGATCTGGCTGTGTCCACTCACCCACGGGAGACAGGCAGGCAGGGCGCAGTGCGGATTTGGCTGTGTCCTCTCACCCACGGGAGACGGGCAGGCAGGGCGCAGTGCGTATCTTGCTGTGTCCACTCGCTCACGGGAGACGGGCAGGCAGGGCGCAGTGCGGATCTGGCCGTGTCCACTCACCCACGGCAGGCGGTCAGGCAGGGCGCAGTGCGGATCTGGCTGTGTCCACGCACCCACAGCAGGCGGTCATCCAGGACAGAGTGCGGATCTGGCTGTGTCCACTCACCCACGGCAGGCGGTCAGGCAGGGCCAGTGCGGATATGGCTGTGTCCACTCACCCACGGCAGACGGTCAGGCAGGGCGCAGTGCGGATCTGGCTTTGTCCACACACCCACGGGAGACGGGCAGGCAGGGCGCAGTGCGGATCTGGCTCTGTCCACTCACCCATGGGAGACGGGCAGGCAAGGCGCAGTGCGGATCTTGTGTGTGCACTCACCCACGGGAGACGGGCAGAGACGGTGCTGTGTGGATCTGGCTATGTCCACTGACCCACGGCAGACGGGCGGGCAGGGCGCAGTACGGATCTGGCTGTGTCCACTCACCCACGGCAGGCGGTCAGGCAGGGTGCAGTGCGGATCTGGCTGTGTCCACTCACCCACGGGAGACGGGCAGGCAGGGCGCAGTGCGGATCTGGCTGTGTCCACTCACCCACGGGAGACGGGCAGGCAGGGCGCAGTGCGGATATGGCTGTGTCCTCTCACCCACGGGAGACGGGCAGAGACGGTGCTGTGTGGATCTGGCTATGTACACTGACCCACGGCAGACGGGCGGGCAGGGCGCAGTACGGATCTGGCTGTGTCCACTCACCCACGGCAGGCGGTCAGGGAGGGCGCAGTGTGGATATTGCTGTGTTCACTCACCCACGGCAGACGGTCAGGCAGGGCGCAGTGCAGATCTGGCTGTGTCCACTCACCCACGGCAGGCGGTCAGACAGGGCGCAGTGCGGATCTGGCTGTGTCCACGCACCCACGGCAGGCGGTCAGCCAGGGCGCAGTGCGGATCTGGCTGTGTCCACTGACCCACGGCAGACGGGCAGGCAGGGCGCAGTGCGGATCTGGCTGTGTCCACTCACCCACGGGAGACGGGCAGGCAGGGCGCAGTGCGGATCTGGCTATGTCCATTCACCCACGGGAGATGGGCAGGCAGGGCGCAGTGCGGATCTGGCTGTGTCCACTCACCCATGGCAGACGGTCAGGCAGGGCGTAGTGCCGATCTGGCTGTGTCCACTCACCCACGGCAGACGGGCAGGCAGGGCGCAGTGCGGATCTGGCTGTGTCCACTCACCCACGGGAGACGGGCAGGCAGGGCGCAGTGCGGATCCGGCATGTCCACTCACCCACGGGAGATGGGCAGAGACGGTGCTGTGTGGATCTGGCTATGTCCACTGACCCACGGCAGACGGGCAGGCAGGGCGCAGTACGGATCTGGCTGTGTCCACTGACCCACGGCAGACGGGCAGGCAGAGCGCAGTGCGGATCTCGCTGTGTCCACTCACCCACGGCAGACGGTCAGGCAGGGCGCAGTGCGGATCTGGCTGTGTCCACTCACCCACGGCAGACGGGCAGGCAGGGCGCAGTGCAGATCTGGCTGTGTCCACTCGCCCACGGGTGACGGGCAGGCACGGCGCAGTGCGGATCTGGCTGTGTCCACTCACACACGGCAGGCTGTCAGGCAGGGCGCAGTGCGGATCTGGCTGTGTCCACTCACCCACGGCAGACGGTCAGGCAGGGCGCCGTGCGGATCTGGCTGTGTCCACTCCCCCACGGCAGGCGGTCAGGCAGGGCGCAGTGCGGATCTGGCTGTGTCCACGCACCCACGGCAGGCGGTCAGCCAGGGCGCAGTGCGGATCTGGCTGTGTCCACTCACCCACGGCAGGCGGTCAGGCAGGGCCAGTGCGGATATGGCTGTGTCCACTCACCCACGGCAGACGGTCAGGAAGGGCGCAGTGCGGATCTGGCTGTGTCCACACACCCAAGGGAGACGGGCAGGCAGGGCGCAGTGCGGATCTGGCTGTGTCCACTCACCCACGGGAGACGGGCAGGCAAGGCGCAGTGCGGATCTTGTGTGTGCACTCACCCACGGCAGACGGGCAGAGACGGTGCTGTGTGGATCTGGCTATGTCCACTGACCCACAGCAGACGGGCGGGTAGGGCGCAGTACGGATCTGGCTGTGTCCACTCACCCACGGCAGGCGGTCAGGCAGGGTGCAGTGCGGATCTGGCTGTGTCCACTCACCCACGGGAGACGGGCAGGCAGGGCGCAGTGCGGATCTGGCTGTGTCCACTCACCCACGGGAGACGGGCAGGCAGGGCGCAGTGCGGATCTGGCTGTGTCCACTCACCCACCGGAGACGGGCAGAGACGGTGCTGTGTGGATCTGGCTATGTCCACTGACCCACGGCAGACGGGCGGGCAGGGCGCAGTACGGATCTGGCTGTGTATACTCACGCACGGCAGGCGGTCAGGGAGGGCGCAGTGCGGATATTGCTGTGTCCACTCACCCACGGCAGACGGTCATTCAGGGGGCAGTGCGGATCTGGCTGTGTCCACTCACCCACGGGAGACGGGCAGAGACGGTGCTGTGTGGATCTGGCTATGTCCATTGACCCACGGCAGGCGGTCAGGCAGGGCGCAGTGCGGATATCGCTGTGTCCACTCACACACGGCAGACTGTCAGGCAGGGGGCAGTGCGGATCTGGCTGTGTCCTCTCACCCACGGGAGACGGGCAGGCAGGGCGCAGTGCGGATCTGGCTGTGTCCACTCAGCCACAGGAGACGGGCAGGCAAGGCGCAGTGCGGATCTGGCTGTGTCCACTCGCCACGGGAGACGGGCAGGCACGGCGCAGTGCGGATCTGGCTGTGTCCACTCACACACGGCAGGCTGTCAGGCAGGGCGCAGTGCGGATATGGCTGTGTCCACTCACCCACGGCAGACGGTCAGGCAGGGCGCCGTGCGGATCTGGTTGTGTCCACTCACCCACGGCAGGCGGTCAGGCAGTGCGCAGTGCGGATCTTGCCGTGTCCACTCACCCAAGGGAGACGGGCAGGCAAGGCGCAGTGCGGATCTTGTGTGTGCACTCACCCACGGGAGACGGGCAGAGACGGTGCTGTGTGGATCTGGCTATGTCCACTGACCCACGGCAGACGGGCGGGCAGGGCGCAGTACGGATCTGGCTGTGTCCACTCAACCACGGCAGGCGGTCAGGCAGGGTGCAGTGCGGATATGGCTGTGTCCACTCACCCACGGAAGACGGGCAGGCAGGGCGCAGTGCGGATCTGGCTGTGTCCACTCACCCACGGGAGACGGGCAGGCAGGGCGCAGTGCGGATCTGGCTGTGTCCACTCACCCACGGGAGATGGGCAGAGACTGTGCTGTGTGGATCTGGCTATGTCCACTGTCCCACGGCAGACGGGCGGGCAGGGCGCAGTACGGATCTGGCTGTGTCCACTCACCCACGGCAGGCGGTCAGGGAGGGCGCAGTGTGGATATTGCTGTGTCCACTCACCCACGGCAGACGGTCAGGCAGGGGGCAGTGCGGATCTGGCTGTGTCCACTCACCCACGGGAGATGGGCAGAGACGGTGCGGTGTGGATCTGGCTATGTCCACTGACCCACGGCAGGCAGTCAGGCAGGGCGCAGTACGGATCTGGCTGTGTCCACTCACCCACGGCAGACGGTCAGGCAGGGCGCAGTGCGGATCTGGCTGTGTCTGCTCACCCACGGCAGGCGGTCAGGCAGGGCGCAGTGCGGATCTGGCTGTGTCCACGCACCCACGGCAGGCGGTCAGCCAGGGCGCAGTGCGGATCTGGCTGTGTCCACTGACCCACGGCAGACGGGCAGGCAGGGCGCAGTGCGGATCTGGCTGTGTCCACTCACCCACGGGAGACGGGCAGTCAGGGTGCAGTGCGGATTTGACTGTGTCCACTCACCCACGGCAGGCGGTCAGGCAGGGCGCAGTGCGGATCTGGCTGTGTCCACTCACCCACGGCAGACGGGCAGGCAGGGCGCAGTGCGGATCTGGCTGTGTCCACTGACCCACGGCAGACGGTCAGGCAGGGCGTAGTGCGGATCTGGCTGTGTCCACTCACCCACGGCAGACGGGCAGGCAGGGCGCAGTGCGGATCTGGCTGTGTCCACTCACCCACGGGAGACGGGCAGGCAGGGCGCAGTGCGGATCCGGCATGTCCACTCACCCACGGGAGATGGGCAGAGACGGTGCTGTGTGGATCTGGCTATGTCCACTGACCCACGGCAGACGGGCAGGCAGGGCGCAGTACGTGTCTGGCTGTGTCCACTCACCCACGGCAGACGGGCAGGCAGAGCGCAATGCAGATCTGGCTGTGTCCACTCACCCACGGCAGACGGTCAGGCAGGGCGCATGGCGGATCTGGCTGTGTCCACTCACCCACGGCAGATGGGCAGGCAGGGCGCAGTGCGGATCTGGCTGTGTCCACTCGCCCACGGGAGACGGGCAGGCACGGCGCAGTGCGGATCTGGCTGTGTCCACTCACACACGGCAGGCTGTCAGGCAGGGCGCAGTGCGGATATGGCTGTGTCCACTCACCCAAGGCAGACGGTCAGGCAGGGCGCCGTGCGGATCTGGCTGTGTCCATTCACCCACGGCAGGCGGTCAGGCTGGGCGCAGTGCGGATCTGGCTGTGTCCACGCACCCACAGCAGGCGGTCAGCCAGGGCGCAGTGCGGATCTGTCTGTGTCCACTCATCCACGGCAGGCGGTCAGGCAGGGCCAGTGCGGATATGGCTGTGTCCACTCACCCATGGCAGACGGTCAGGCAGGGCGCAGTGCGGATCTGGCTGTGTCCACACACCCACGGGAGACGGGCAGGCAGGGCGCAGTGCAGATCTGGCTGTGTCCACTCACCCACGGGAGACGGGCAGAGACGGTGCTGTGTGGATCAGGCTATGTCCACTGACCCACGGCAGACGAGCGGGCAGGGCGCAGTACGGATCTGGCTGTGTCCAATCACCCACGGCAGGCGGTCAGGGAGGGCGCAGTGTGGATATTGCTGTGTCCACTCACCCACGGCAGACGGTCAGGCAGGGGGCAGTGCGGATCTGGCTGTGTCCACTCACCCACGGGAGATGGGCAGAGACGGTGCGGTGTGGATCTGGCTATGTCCACTGACCCACGGCAGGCAGTCAGGCAGGGCGCAGTGCGGATCTGGCTGTGTCCACTCACCCACGGCAGACGGTCAGGCAGGGCGCAGTGCGGATCTGGCTGTGTCTGCTCACCCACGGCAGGCGGTCAGGCAGGGCGCAGTGCGGATCTGGCTGTGTCCACGCACCCACGGCAGGCGGTCAGCCAGGGCGCAGTGCGGATCTGGCTGTGTCCACTGACCCACGGCAGACGGGCAGGCAGGGCGCAGTGCGGATCTGGCTGTGTCCACTCACCCACGGGAGACGGGCAGTCAGGGTGCAGTGCGGATTTGACTGTGTCCACTCACCCACGGCAGGCGGTCAGGCAGGGCGCAGTGCGGATCTGGCTGTGTCCACTCACCCACGGCAGACGGGCAGGCAGGGCGCAGTGCGGATCTGGCTGTGTCCACTGACCCACGGCAGACGGTCAGGCAGGGCGTAGTGCGGATCTGGCTGTGTCCACTCACCCACGGCAGACGGGCAGGCAGGGCGCAGTGCGGATCTGGCTGTGTCCACTCACCCACGGGAGACGGGCAGGCAGGGCGCAGTGCGGATCCGGCATGTCCACTCACCCACGGGAGATGGGCAGAGACGGTGCTGTGTGGATCTGGCTATGTCCACTGACCCACGGCAGACGGGCAGGCAGGGCGCAGTACGTGTCTGGCTGTGTCCACTCACCCACGGCAGACGGGCAGGCAGAGCGCAATGCAGATCTGGCTGTGTCCACTCACCCACGGCAGACGGTCAGGCAGGGCGCATGGCGGATCTGGCTGTGTCCACTCACCCACGGCAGATGGGCAGGCAGGGCGCAGTGCGGATCTGGCTGTGTCCACTCGCCCACGGGAGACGGGCAGGCACGGCGCAGTGCGGATCTGGCTGTGTCCACTCACACACGGCAGGCTGTCAGGCAGGGCGCAGTGCGGATATGGCTGTGTCCACTCACCCAAGGCAGACGGTCAGGCAGGGCGCCGTGCGGATCTGGCTGTGTCCATTCACCCACGGCAGGCGGTCAGCCAGGGCGCAGTGCGGATCTGTCTGTGTCCACTCATCCACGGCAGGCGGTCAGGCAGGGCCAGTGCGGATATGGCTGTGTCCACTCACCCATGGCAGACGGTCAGGCAGGGCGCAGTGCGGATCTGGCTGTGTCCACACACCCACGGGAGACGGGCAGGCAGGGCGCAGTGCAGATCTGGCTGTGTCCACTCACCCACGGGAGACGGGCAGAGACGGTGCTGTGTGGATCAGGCTATGTCCACTGACCCACGGCAGACGGGCGGGCAGGGCGCAGTACGGATCTGGCTGTGTCCAATCACCCACGGGAGACGGGCAGAGACGGTGCTGTGTGGATCTGGCTATGTCCACTGACCCACGGCAGGCGGTCAGGCAGGGCGCAGTGCGGATATGGCTGTGTCCACTCACCCATGGCAGACTGTAAGGCAGGGGGTAGTGCGGATCTGGCTGTGTCCACTCACCCACGGGAGACGGGCAGGCAGGGCGCAGTGCGGATCTGGCTGTGTCCACTCACCCACGGGAGACGGGCAGGCAGGGCGCAGTGCGGATCTGGCTGTGTCCACTCACCCACGGGACACGGGCAGGCAAGGCGCAGTGCGTATCTGGCTGTGTCCACTCTCCCACGGGAGATGAGCAGGCAGGGCGCAGTGTGGATCTGGCTGTGTCCACTCGCCCACGGAAGACGGGCAGTCAGGGTGCAGTGCGGATTTGGCTGTGTCCACTCACCCACGGCAGGCGGTCAGGCAGGGCGCAGTGCGGATCTGGCTGTGTCCACTCACCCACGGCAGACGGTCAGGCAGGGCGCAGTGCGGATCTGGCTGTGTCCACTCACCCACGGCAGGCGGTCAGGCAGGGCGCAGTGCGGATCTGGCTGTGTCCACGCACCCACAGCAGGCGGTCAGCCAGGGCGCATTTCGGATCTGGCTGTGTCCACTGACCCACGGCAGACGGGCAGGCAGGGCGCAGTGCGGATCTGGCTGTGTCCACTCACCCACGGGAGACGGGCAGTCAGGGTGCAGTGCGGATTTGGCTGTGTCCACTCACCCACGGCAGGCGGTCAGGCAGGGCGCAGTGCGGATTTGGCTGTGTCCACTCACCCACGGCAGACGGTCAGGCAGGGCGCAGTGCGGATCTGGCTGTGTCCACTCACCCACGGGAGATGGGCAGGCAGGGCGCAGTGCGGATCTGGCTGTGTCCACTCACCCACGGCAGACGGTCATGCAGGGCGTAGTGCGGATCTGGCTGTGTCCACTGACCCACGGCAGACGGGCAGGCAGGGCGCAGTGCGGATCTGGCTGTGTCCACTCACCCATGGGAGACGGGCAGGCAGGGCGCAGTGCGGATCCGGCATGTCCACTTACCCACGGGAGATGGGCAGGCAGAGCGCAGTGCGGATCTGGCTGTGTCCACTCACCCACGGCAGACGGTCAGGCAGGGCGCAGTGCGGATCTGGCTGTGTCCACTCACCCACGGCAGACGGGCTGGCAGGGCGCAGTGCGGATCTGGCTGTGTCCACTCGCCCACGGGAGATGGGCAGGCACGGCGCAGTGCGGATCTGGCTGTGTCCACTCACACACGGCAGGCTATCAGGCAGGGCGCAGTGCGGATATGGCTGTGTCCACTCACCCACGGCAGACGGTCAGGCAGGGCGCCGTGCGGATCTGGCTGTGTCCACTCACCTACGGCAGGCGGTCAGGCTGGGCACAGTGCGGATCTGGCTGTGTCCACGCACCCACAGCAGGCGGTCAGCCAGGGTGCAGTGCAGATCTGTCTGTGTCCACTCACCCACGGCAGGCGGTCAGGCAGGGCCAGTGCGGATATGGCTGTGTCCACTCACCCACGGCAGACGGTCAGGCAGGGCACAGTGCGGATCTGGCTGTGTCCACACACCCACGGGAGACGGGAAGGCAGGGCGCAGTGCGGATCTGGCTGTGTCCACTCACCCACGGGAGACGGGCAGACAAGGCGCAGTGCGGATCTTGTGTGTGCACTCACCCATGGGAATCGGGCAGAGACGGTGCTGTGTGGATCTGGCTATGTCCACTGACCCACGGCAGACGGGCGGGCAGGGAGCAGTACGGATCTGGCTGTGTCCACTCACCCACGGCAGGCGGTCAGGCAGGGTGCAGTGCGGATCTGGCTGTGTCCACTCACCCACGGGAGACGGGCAGGCAGGGCGCAGTGCGGATCTGGCTGTGTACACTCACCCACGGGAGACGGGCATGCAGGGCGCAGTGCGGATCTGGCTGTGTCCACTCACCCACGGGAGACGGGCAGAGACGGTGCTGTGTGGATCTGGCTATGTCCACTGACCCACGGCAGATTGGCGGGCAGGGCGCAGTACGGATCTGGCTGTGTCCACTCACCCACGGCAGGCGGTCAGGGAGGGCGCAGTGCGGATATTGCGGTGTCCACTCACCCACGGCAGACGGTCAGGCAGGGGGCAGTGCGGATCTGGCTGTGTCCACTCACCCACGGGAGATGGGCAGAGACGGTGCTGTGTGGATCTGGCTATGTCCACTGACCCACGGCAGGCGGTCACGCAGGGCGCAGTGCGGATATGGCTGTGTCCACTCACCCACGGCAGACTGTCAGGCAGGGGGCAGTGCGGATCTGGCTGTGTCCACTCACCCACGGGAGACGGGCCGGCAGGGCGCAGTGCGGATCTGGCTGTGTCCACTCACCCACGGGAGACGGGCAGGCAATGCGCAGTGCGGATCTGGCTGTGTCCACTCACCCACGGGAGAAGGGCAGGCAGGGCGCAGTGTGGATCTGGCTGTGTCCACTCGCCCACGGGAGACGGGCAGTCAGGGTGCAGTGCGGATTTGGCTGTGTCCACTCACCCACGGCAGGCGGTCAGGCAGGGCGCAGTGCGGATCTGGCTGTGTCCGCTCACCCACGGCAGACGGTCAGGCAGGGCGCAATGCGGATCTGGCTGTGTCCACTCACCCACGGCAGGCGGTCAGGCAGGGCGCAGTGCGGATCTGGCTGTGTCCACGCACCCCACGGCAGGCGGTCAGCCAGAGCGCAGTGCGGATCTGGCAGTGTCCACTCACCCACGGCAGACTGTCAGGCAGGGGGCAGTGCGGATCTGGCTGTGTCCACTCACCCACGGGAGACGGGCCGGCAGGGCGCAGTGCGGATCTGGCTGTGTCCACTCACCCACGGGAGATGGGCAGGCAATGCGCAGTGCGGATCTGGCTGTGTCCACTCACCCACGGGAGAAGGGCAGGCAGGGCGCAGTGTGGATCTGGCTGTGTCCACTCGCCCACGGGAGACGGGCAGTCAGGGTGCAGTGCGGATTTGGCTGTGTCCACTCACCCACGGCAGGCGGTCAGGCAGGGCGCAGTGCGGATCTGGCTGTGTCCGCTCACCCACGGCAGACGGTCAGGCAGGGCGCAATGCGGATCTGGCTGTGTCCACTCACCCACGGCAGGCGGTCAGGCAGGGCGCAGTGCGGATCTGGCTGTGTCTACGCACCCCACGGCAGGCGGTCAGCCAGAGCGCAGTGCGGATCTGGCAGTGTCCACTGACCCACGGCAGACTGGCAGGCAGGGCGCAGTGCGGATCTGGCTGTGTCCAATCACCCACGGGAGACGGGCAGGCAGGGCGCAGTGCGGATCTGGTTGTGTCCACTCACCCACGGGAGATGGGAAGGCAGGGCGCAGTGCGGATCTGGCTGTGTCCACTCACCCACGGCAGACGGTCAGGCAGGGCGTAGTGCGGATCTGGCTGTGTCCACTCACCCACGGCAGACGGGCAGGCAGGGCGCAGTGCGGATCTGGCTGTGTCCACTCACCCACGTGAGACGGGCAGGCAGGGCGCAGTGCTGATCCGGCATGTCCACTCACCCACGGGAGATGGGCAGAGACGGTGCTGTGTGGATCTGGCTATGTCCACTGACCCACGGCAGACGGGCAGGCAGGGCGCAGTACGGATCTGGCTGTGTCCACTCACCCACGGCAGACGGTCAGGCAGGGCACAGTGCGGATCTGGCTGTGTCCACACACCCACGGGAGACGGGCAGGCAGGGCGCAGTGCGGATCTGGCTGTGTCCACTCACCCACGGGAGACAGGCAGACAAGGCGCAGTGCGGATCTTGTGTGTGCACTCACCCACGGGAATCGGGCAGAGACGGTGCTGTGTGGATCTGGCTATGTCCACTGACCCACGGCAGACGGGCGGGCAGGGAGCAGTACGGATCTGGCTGTGTCCACTCACCCACGGCAGGCGGTCAGGCAGGGTGCAGTGCGGATCTGGCTGTGTCCACTCACCCACGGGAGACGGGCAGGCAGGGCGCAGTGCGGATCTGGCTCTGTACACTCACCCACGGGAGACGGGCAGGCAGGGCACAGTGCGGATCTGGCTGTGTCCACTCACCCACGGGAGACGGGCAGAGACGGTGCTGTGTGGATCTGGCTATGTCCACTGACCCACGGCAGATTGGCGGGCAGGGCGCAGTACGGATCTGGCTGTGTCCACTCACCCACGGCAGGCGGTCAGGGAGGGCGCAGTGCGGATATTGCGGTGTCCACTCACCCACGGCAGACGGTCAGGCAGGGGGCAGTGCGGATCTGGCTGTGTCCACTCACCCACGGGAGATGGCCAGAGACGGTGCTGTGTGGATCTGGCTATGTCCACTGACCCACGGCAGGCGGTCAGGCAGGGCGCAGTGCGGATATGGCTGTGTCCACTCACCCACGGCAGACTGTCAGGCAGGGGGCAGTGCGGATCTGGCTGTGTCCACTCACCCACGGGAGACGGGCCGGCAGGGCGCAGTGCGGATCTGGCTGTGTCCACTCACCCACGGGAGACGGGCAGGCAATGCGCAGTGCGGATCTGGCTGTGTCCACTCACCCACGGGAGAAGGGCAGGCAGGGCGCAGTGTGGATCTGGCTGTGTCCACTCGCCCACGGGAGACGGGCAGTCAGGGTGCAGTGCGGATTTGGCTGTGTCCACTCACCCACGGCAGGCGGTCAGGCAGGGCGCAGTGCGGATCTGGCTGTGTCCGCTCACCCACAGCAGACGGTCAGGCAGGGCGCAATGCGGATCTGGCTGTGTCCACTCACCCACGGCAGGCGGTCAGGCAGGGCGCAGTGCGGATCTGGCTGTGTCCACGCACCCCACGGCAGGCGGTCAGCCAGAGCGCAGTGCGGATCTGGCTGTGTCCACTGACCCACGGCAGACGGGCAGGCAGGGCGCAGTGCGGATCTGGCTGTGTCCAATCACCCACGGGAGACGGGCAGGCAGGGCGCAGTGCGGATCTGGTTGTGTCCACTCACCCACGGGAGATGGGCAGGCAGGGCGCAGTGCGGATCTGGCTGTGTCCACTCACCCACGGCAGACGGTCAGGCAGGGCGTAGTGCGGATCTGGCTGTGTCCACTCACCCACGGCAGACGGGCAGGCAGGGCGCAGTGCGGATCTGGCTGTGTCCACTCACCCACGTGAGACGGGCAGGCAGGGCGCAGTGCTGATCCGGCATGTCCACTCACCCACGGGAGATGGGCAGAGACGGTGCTGTGTGGATCTTGCTATGTCCACTGACCCACGGCAGACGGGCAGGCAGGGCGCAGTGCGGATCCGGCTGTGTCCACTCACCCACGGGCGATGGGCAGAGACGGTGATGTGTGGATCTGGCTATGTCCACTGACCCACGGCAGACGGGCAGGCAGGGCGCAGTACGGATCTGGCTGTGTCCACTCACCCACGGCAGGCGGTCAGGCAGGGCGCAGTGCGGATCTGGCTGTGTCCTCTCACCCACGGGAGACGGGCAGGCAGGGCGCAGTGCCGATCTGGCTGTGTCCACTCACCCACGGCAGGCGGTCAGGCAGGGCGCAGTGCGGATCTGGCTGTGTCCACTCACCCACGGCAGACGGTCAGGCAGGGCACAGTGCGGATCTGGCTGTGTCCACTCACCCACGGCAGGCGGTCAGGCAGGGCGCAGTGTGGATCCGGCTGTGTCCACGCACCCACAGCAGGCGGTCAGCCAGGGCGCAGTGCGGATCTGGCTGTGTCCACTCACCCACGGGAGACGGGCAGGGACGGTGCTGTGTGGATCTGGCTATGTCCACTGACCCACGGCAGACGGGCAGGCAGGGCCCAGTACGGAGCTGGCTGAGTCCACTCACCCACGGCAGGCGGTCAGGCAGGGTGCAGTGTGGATCTGGCTGTGTCCACTCACCTACGGGAGACGGGCAGGCAGGGCGCAGTGCGGATCTGGCTGTGTCCACTCACCCACGGGAGACGGGCAGGCAGGGCGCAGTGCGGATCTGGCTGTGTCCACTCGCCTTCGGGAGACGGGCAGGCAGGGCGCAGTACGGATCTGGCTGTGTCCACTCGCCAACGGGAGACGGGCAGGCATGGCGCAGTGCGGATCTGGCTGTGTCCACTCACCCACGGGAGATGGGCAGAGACGGTGCTGTGTGGATCTGGCTATGTCCACTGACCCACGGCAGACGGGAAGGCAGGGCGCAGTACGGATCTGGCTGTGTCCACTCACCCACGGCAGGCGGTCAGGCAGGGCGTAGTGCGGATCTGGCTGTATCCACTCACCCACGGAAGACGGGCAGGCAGAGCGCAGTGCGGATCTGGCTGTGTCCACTCACCCACGGCAGACGGTCAGGCAGGGCGCAGTGCGGATCTGCCTGTGTCCACTCACCCACGGCAGACGGGCAGGCAGGGCGCAGTGCGGATCTGGCTGTGTCCACTCGCCCACGGGAGACGGGCAGGCACGGCGCAGTGCGGATCTGGCTGTGTCCACTCGCCCACGGGAGACGGGCAGGCAGGGCGCAGTGCGGATCTGGCTGTGTCCACTCACCCACGGGAGATGGGCAGGCAGGGCGCAGTGCGGATCTGGCTGTGTCCACTCACCCACGGGAGACGGGCAGGCAGGGCGCAGTGCGGATCTGGCTGTGTCCACTCGCCCACGGCAGACGGTCATGCAGGGCGCAGTTCGGATCTGGCTGTGTCCACTCGCCCACGGGAGACGGGCAGGCAGGGCGCAGTGCGGACCTGGCTGTGTCCACTCACCCACGGCAGACGGGCAGGCAGGGCGCAGTGCGGATCTGGCTGTGTCCACTCACCCACGGGAGACGGGCAGGCAGGGCGCAGTGCGGATCCGGCATGTCCACTCACCCACGGGAGATGGGCAGAGACGGTGCTGTGTGGATCTGGCTATGTCCACTGACCCACGGCAGACGGGCAGGCAGGGCGCAGTACGGATCTGGCTGTGTCCACTCACCCACGGCAGACGGGCAGGCAGAGCGCAGTGCGGATCTGGCTGTGTCCACTCACCCACGGCAGACGGTCAGGCAGGGCGCAGTGCGGATCTGGCTGTGTCCACTCACCCACGGCAGACGGGCAGGCAGGGCGCAGTGCGGATCTGGCTGTGTCCACTCGCCCACGGGAGACGGGCAGGCACGGCGCAGTGCGGATCTGGCTGTGTCCACTCACACATGGCAGGCTGTCAGGCAGGGCGCAGTGCGGATATGGCTGTGTCCACTCACCCACGGCAGACGGTCAGGCAGGGCGCCGTGCGGATCTGGCTGTGTCCACTCACCCACGGCAGGCGGTCAGGCAGGGCGCAGTGCGGATCTGGCTGTGTCCACGCACCCACAGCAGGCGGTCAGCAGGGCACAGTGCGGATCTGGCTGTGTCCACTCACCCACGGCAGGCGGTCAGGCAGGGCCAGTGCGGATATGGCTGTGTCCACTCACCCACGGCAGACGGTCAGGCAGGGCGCAGTGCGGATCTGGCTGTGTACACACACACACGGGAGACGGGCAGGCAGGGCGCAGTGCGGATCTGGCTGTGTCCACTCACCCACGGGAGACGTGCAGGCAAGGCGCAGTGCGGATCTTGTGTGTGCACTCACCCACGGCAGACGGGCAGAGACGGTGCTGTGTGGATCTGGCTATGTCCACTGACCCACGGCAGACGGGCGGGTAGGGCGCAGTACGGATCTGGCTGTGTCCACTCACCCACGGCAGGCGGTCAGGCAGGGTGCAGTGCGGATCTGGCTGTGTCCACTCACCCACGGGAGACGGGCAGGCAGGGCGCAGTGCGGATCTGGCTGTGTCCACTCACCCACGGGAGATGGGCAGGCAGGGCGCAGTGCGGATCTGGCTGTGTCCACTCACCCACGGGAGACGGGCAGAGACGGTGCTGTGTGGATCTGGCTATGTCCACTGACCCACGGCAGGCGGTCAGGCAGGGCGCAGTGCGGATATGGCTGTGTCCACTCACCCACGGCAGACTGTCAGGCAGGGGGCAGTGCGGATATGGCTGTGTCCTCTCACCCACGGGAGACGGGCAGGCAGGGCGCAGTGCGGATCTGGCTGTGTCACCTCACCCACGGGAGACGGGCAGGCAGGGCGCAGTGCGGATCTGGCCGTGTCCACTCACCCACGGGAGACCGGCAGGCAGGGCGCAGTGCGGATCTGGCTGTGTCCACTCACCCACGGGAGACGGGCAGGCAGGGCGCAGTGCGGATCTGGCTGTGTCCACTCGCCCACGGGAGACGGGCAGGCATGGCGAAGTGTGGATCCGGCTGTGTCCACTCACCCACGGGAGATGGGCAGAGACGGTGCTGTGTGGATCTGGCTATGTCCACTGACCCACGGCAGTCGGGCGGGCAGGGCGCAGTACGGATCTGGCTGTGTCCACTCACCCACGGCAGGCGGTCAGGCAGGGTGCAGTGCGGATCTGGCTGTGTCCACTCACCCACGGGAGACGGGCAAGCAGGGCGCAGTGCGGATCTGGCTGTCTCCACTCACCCACGGCAGGAGGTCAGGAAGGGCGCAGTACGGATCTGGCTGTGTCCACTCACCCACGGCATACGGGCAGGCAGGGCGCAGTACGGATTCGGCTGTGTCCACTCACCCACGGGAGACGGGCAAGCAGGGCGCAGTGCGGATCTGGCTGTGTCCACTCACCCACGGGAGATGGGCAGGCAGGGCGCAGTGCAGATCTGGCTGTGTCCACTCACCCACGGGAGATGGGCAGAGACGGTGCTGTGTGGATCTGGCTATGTCCACTGACCCACGGCAGACGGGAAGGCAGGGCGCAGTACGGATCTGGCTGTGTCCACTCACCCACGGCAGGCGGTCAGGCAGGGCGTAGTGCGGATCTGGCTGTATCCACTCACCCACGGAAGACGGGCAGGCAGAGCGCAGTGCGGATCTGGCTGTGTCCACTCACCCACGGCAGACGGTCAGGCAGGGCGCAGTGCGGATCTGCCTGTGTCCACTCACCCACGGCAGACGGGCAGGCAGGGCGCAGTGCGGATCTGGCTGTGTCCACTCGCCCACGGGAGACGGGCAGGCACGGCGCAGTGCGGATCTGGCTGTGTCCACTCGCCCACGGGAGACGGGCAGGCAGGGCGCAGTGCGGATCTGGCTGTGTCCACTCACCCACGGGAGACGGGCAGGCAGGGCGCAGTGCGGATCTGGCTGTGTCCACTCACCCACGGGAGACGGGCAGGCAGGGCGCAGTGCGGATCTGGCTGTGTCCACTCGCCCACGGCAGACGGTCATGCAGGGCGCAGTTCGGATCTGGCTGTGTCCACTCGCCCACGGGAGACGGGCAGGCAGGGCGCAGTGCGGACCTGGCTGTGTCCACTCACCCACGGCAGACGGGCAGGCAGGGCGCAGTGCGGATCTGGCTGTGTCCACTCACCCACGGGAGACGGGCAGGCAGGGCGCAGTGCGGATCCGGCATTTCCACTCACCCACGGGAGATGGGCAGAGACGGTGCTGTGTGGATCTGGCTATGTCCACTGACCCACGGCAGACGGGCAGGCAGGGCGCAGTACGGATCTGGCTGTGTCCACTCACCCACGGCAGACGGGCAGGCAGAGCGCAGTGCGGATCTGGCTGTGTCCACTCACCCACGGCAGACGGTCAGGCAGGGCGCAGTGCGGATCTGGCTGTGTCCACTCACCCACGGCAGACGGGCAGGCAGGGCGCAGTGCGGATCTGGCTGTGTCCACTCGCCCACGGGAGACGGGCAGGCACGGCGCAGTGCGGATCTGGCTGTGTCCACTCACACATGGCAGGCTGTCAGGCAGGGCGCAGTGCGGATATGGCTGTGTCCACTCACCCACGGCAGACGGTCAGGCAGGGCGCCGTGCGGATCTGGCTGTGTCCACTCACCCACGGCAGGCGGTCAGGCAGGGCGCAGTGCGGATCTGGCTGTGTCCACGCACCCACAGCAGGCGGTCAGCAGGGCACAGTGCGGATCTGGCTGTGTCCACTCACCCACGGCAGGCGGTCAGGCAGGGCCAGTGCGGATATGGCTGTGTCCACTCACCCACGGCAGACGGTCAGGCAGGGCGCAGTGCGGATCTGGCTGTGTACACACACACACGGGAGACGGGCAGGCAGGGCGCAGTGCGGATCTGGCTGTGTCCACTCACCCACGGGAGACGTGCAGGCAAGGCGCAGTGCGGATCTTGTGTGTGCACTCACCCACGGCAGACGGGCAGAGACGGTGCTGTGTGGATCTGGCTATGTCCACTGACCCACGGCAGACGGGCGGGTAGGGCGCAGTACGGATCTGGCTGTGTCCACTCACCCACGGCAGGCGGTCAGGCAGGGTGCAGTGCGGATCTGGCTGTGTCCACTCACCCACGGGAGACGGGCAGGCAGGGCGCAGTGCGGATCTGGCTGTGTCCACTCACCCACGGGAGATGGGCAGGCAGGGCGCAGTGCGGATCTGGCTGTGTCCACTCACCCACGGGAGACGGGCAGAGACGGTGCTGTGTGGATCTGGCTATGTCCACTGACCCACGGCAGGCGGTCAGGCAGGGCGCAGTGCGGATATGGCTGTGTCCACTCACCCACGGCAGACTGTCAGGCAGGGGGCAGTGCGGATATGGCTGTGTCCTCTCACCCACGGGAGACGGGCAGGCAGGGCGCAGTGCGGATCTGGCTGTGTCCACTCACCCACGGGAGACGGGCAGGCAGGGCGCAGTGCGGATCTGGCCGTGTCCACTCACCCACGGGAGACCGGCAGGCAGGGCGCAGTGCGGATCTGGCTGTGTCCACTCACCCACGGGAGACGGGCAGGCAGGGCGCAGTGCGGATCTGGCTGTGTCCACTCGCCCACGGGAGACGGGCAGGCATGGCGAAGTGTGGATCCGGCTGTGTCCACTCACCCACGGGAGATGGGCAGAGACGGTGCTGTGTGGATCTGGCTATGTCCACTGACCCACGGCAGACGGGCGGGCAGGGCGCAGTACGGATCTGGCTGTGTCCACTCACCCACGGCAGGCGGTCAGGCAGGGTGCAGTGCGGATCTGGCTGTGTCCACTCACCCACGGGAGACGGGCAAGCAGGGCGCAGTGCGGATCTGGCTGTCTCCACTCACCCACGGCAGGAGGTCAGGAAGGGCGCAGTACGGATCTGGCTGTGTCCACTCACCCACGGCATACGGGCAGGCAGGGCGCAGTACGGATTCGGCTGTGTCCACTCACCCACGGGAGACGGGCAAGCAGGGCGCAGTGCGGATCTGGCTGTGTCCACTCACCCACGGGAGATGGGCAGGCAGGGCGCAGTGCAGATCTGGCTGTGTCCACTCACCCACGGGAGACGGGCAGGCAGGGCGCAGTGCGGATATGGCTGTGTCCACTCACCCACGGGAGACGGGCACGCAGGGCGCAGTGCGTATCTGGCTGTGTCCACTCGCTCAGGGGAGACGGGCAGGCAGGGCGCAGTGCGGATCTGGCCGTGTCCACTCACCCACGGCAGGCGGTCAGGCAGGGCGCAGTGCGAATCTGGCTGTGTCCACGCACCCACAGCAGGCGGTCAGCCAGGGCGCAGTGCGGATCTGGCTGTGTCCACTCACCCACGGCAGGCGGTCAGGCAGGGCCAGTGCGGATATGGCTGTGTCCACTCACCCAGGGCAGACGGTCAGGCAGGGCGCAGTGCGGATCTGGCTTTGTCCACACACCCACGGGAGACGGGCAGGCAGGGCGCAGTGCGGATCTGGCTGTGTCCACTCACCCACGGGAGACTTGCAGGCAAGGCGCAGTGCGGATGTTGTGTGTGCACTCACCCACGGGAGACGGGCAGAGACGGTGCTGTGTGGATCTGGCTATGTCCACTGACCCACGGCAGACGGGCGGGCAGGGCGCAGTACGGATCTGGCTGTGTCCACTCACCCACGGCAGGCGGTCAGGCAGGGTGCAGTGCGGATCTGGCTGTGTCCACTCACCCATGGGAGATGGGCTGGCAGGGCGCAGTGCGGATCTGGCTGTGTCCACTCACCCACGGGAGACGGGCAGGCAGGGCGCAGTGCGGATATGGCTGTGTCCACTCACCCACGGGAGACGGGCAGAGACGGTGCTGTGTGGATCTGGCTATGTCCACTGACCCACGGCAGACGGGCGGGCAGGGCGCAGTACGGATCTGGCTGTGTCCACTCACCCACGGCAGGCGGTCAGGGAGGGCGCAGTGTGGATATGGCTGTGTCCACTCACCCACGGCAGACGGTCAGGCAGGGGGCAGTGCGGATCTGGCTGTGTCCAATCACCCACGGCAGGCGGTCAGGCAGGGCCAGTGCGGATATGGCTGTGTCCACTCATCCTCGGCAGACGGTCAGGCAGGGCGCAGTGCGGATCTGGCTTTGTCCACACACCCACGGGAGACGGGCAGGCAAGGCGCAGTGCGGATCTTGTGTGTGCACTCACCCACGGGAGACGGGCAGAGACGGTGCTGTGTGGATCTGGCTATATCCACTGACCCACGGCAGACGGGCGGGCAGGGCTCAGTAAGGATCTGGCTGTGTCCACTCACCCACGGCAGGCGGTCAGGCAGGGCGCAGTGCGGATCTGGCTGTGTCCACGCACCCACAGCAGGCGGTCAGCAGGGCACAGTGCGGATCTGGCTGTGTCCACTCACCCACGGCAGGCGGTCAGGCAGGGCCAGTGCGGATATGGCTGTGTCCACTCACCCACGGCAGACGGTCAGGCAGGGCGCAGTGCGGATCTGGCTGTGTACACACACACACGGGAGACGGGCAGGCAGGGCGCAGTGCGGATCTGGCTGTGTCCACTCACCCACGGGAGACGTGCAGGCAAGGCGCAGTGCGGATCTTGTGTTTGCACTCACCCACGGCAGACGGGCAGAGACGGTGCTGTGTGGATCTGGCTATGTCCACTGACCCACGGCAGACGGGCGGGTAGGGCGCAGTACGGATCTGGCTGTGTCCACTCACCCACGGCAGGCGGTCAGGCAGGGTGCAGTGCGGATCTGGCTGTGTCCACTCACCCACGGGAGACGGGCAGGCAGGGCGCAGTGCGGATCTGGCTGTGTCCACTCACCCACGGGAGATGGGCAGGCAGGGCGCAGTGCGGATCTGGCTGTGTCCACTCACCCACGGGAGACGGGCAGAGACGGTGCTGTGTGGATCTGGCTATGTCCACTGACCCACGGCAGGCGGTCAGGCAGGGCGCAGTGCGGATATGGCTGTGTCCACTCACCCACGGCAGACTGTCAGGCAGGGGGCAGTGCGGATATGGCTGTGTCCTCTCACCCACGGGAGACGGGCAGGCAGGGCGCAGTGCGGATCTGGCTGTGTCCACTCACCCACGGGAGACGGGCAGGCAGGGCGCAGTGCGGATCTGGCCGTGTCCACTCACCCACGGGAGACCGGCAGGCAGGGCGCAGTGCGGATCTGGCTGTGTCCACTCACCCACGGGAGACGGGCAGGCAGGGCGCAGTGCGGATCTGGCTGTGTCCACTCGCCCACGGGAGACGGGCAGGCATGGCGAAGTGTGGATCCGGCTGTGTCCACTCACCCACGGGAGATGGGCAGAGACGGTGCTGTGTGGATCTGGCTATGTCCACTGACCCACGGCAGACGGGCGGGCAGGGCGCAGTACGGATCTGGCTGTGTCCACTCACCCACGGCAGGCGGTCAGGCAGGGTGCAGTGCGGATCTGGCTGTGTCCACTCACCCACGGGAGACGGGCAAGCAGGGCGCAGTGCGGATCTGGCTGTCTCCACTCACCCACGGCAGGAGGTCAGGAAGGGCGCAGTACGGATCTGGCTGTGTCCACTCACCCACGGCATACGGGCAGGCAGGGCGCAGTACGGATTCGGCTGTGTCCACTCACCCACGGGAGACGGGCAAGCAGGGCGCAGTGCGGATCTGGCTGTGTCCACTCACCCACGGGAGATGGGCAGGCAGGGCGCAGTGCAGATCTGGCTGTGTCCACTCACCCACGGGAGACGGGCAGGCAGGGCGCAGTGCGGATATGGCTGTGTCCACTCACCCACGGGAGACGGGCACGCAGGGCGCAGTGCGTATCTGGCTGTGTCCACTCGCTCAGGGGAGACGGGCAGGCAGGGCGCAGTGCGGATCTGGCCGTGTCCACTCACCCACGGCAGGCGGTCAGGCAGGGCGCAGTGCGAATCTGGCTGTGTCCACGCACCCACAGCAGGCGGTCAGCCAGGGCGCAGTGCGGATCTGGCTGTGTCCACTCACCCACGGCAGGCGGTCAGGCAGGGCCAGTGCGGATATGGCTGTGTCCACTCACCCAGGGCAGACGGTCAGGCAGGGCGCAGTGCGGATCTGGCTTTGTCCACACACCCACGGGAGACGGGCAGGCAGGGCGCAGTGCGGATCTGGCTGTGTCCACTCACCCACGGGAGACTTGCAGGCAAGGCGCAGTGCGGATGTTGTGTGTGCACTCACCCACGGGAGACGGGCAGAGACGGTGCTGTGTGGATCTGGCTATGTCCACTGACCCACGGCAGACGGGCGGGCAGGGCGCAGTACGGATCTGGCTGTGTCCACTCACCCACGGCAGGCGGTCAGGCAGGGTGCAGTGCGGATCTGGCTGTGTCCACTCACCCATGGGAGATGGGCTGGCAGGGCGCAGTGCGGATCTGGCTGTGTCCACTCACCCACGGGAGACGGGCAGGCAGGGCGCAGTGCGGATATGGCTGTGTCCACTCACCCACGGGAGACGGGCAGAGACGGTGCTGTGTGGATCTGGCTATGTCCACTGACCCACGGCAGACGGGCGGGCAGGGCGCAGTACGGATCTGGCTGTGTCCACTCACCCACGGCAGGCGGTCAGGGAGGGCGCAGTGTGGATATGGCTGTGTCCACTCACCCACGGCAGACGGTCAGGCAGGGGGCAGTGCGGATCTGGCTGTGTCCAATCACCCACGGCAGGCGGTCAGGCAGGGCCAGTGCGGATATGGCTGTGTCCACTCATCCTCGGCAGACGGTCAGGCAGGGCGCAGTGCGGATCTGGCTTTGTCCACACACCCACGGGAGACGGGCAGGCAAGGCGCAGTGCGGATCTTGTGTGTGCACTCACCCACGGGAGACGGGCAGAGACGGTGCTGTGTGGATCTGGCTATATCCACTGACCCACGGCAGACGGGCGGGCAGGGCTCAGTAAGGATCTGGCTGTGTCCACTCACCCACGGCAGGCGGTCAGGCAGGGCGCAGTGCGGATCTGGCTGTGTCCACGCACCCACGGCAGGCGGTCAGCCAGGGCGCAGTGCGGATCTGGCTGTGTCCACTGACCCACGGCAGACAGGCAGGCAGGATGCAGTGCGGATCTGGCTGTGTCCACTCACCCACGGGAGACGGGCAGTCAGGGTGCAGTGCGGATTTGGCTGTGTCCACTCACCCTCGGCAGGCGGTCAGGCAGGGCGCAGTGCGGATCTGGCTGTGTCCACTCACCCACGGCAGACGGTCAGGCAGGGCGCAGTGCAGATCTGGCTGTGTCCACTCACCCACGGCAGGCGGTCAGACAGGGCGCAGTGCGGATCTGGCTGTGTCCACGCACCCACGGCAGGCGGTCAGCCAGGGCGCAGTGCGGATCTGGCTGTGTCCACTGACCCACGGCAGACGGGCAGGCAGGGCGCAGTGCGGATCTGGCTGTGTCCACTCACCCACGGGAGACGGGCAGGCAGGGCGCAGTGCGGATCTGGCTGTGTCCACTCACCCATGGGAGATGGGTAGGCAGGGCGCAGTGCGGATCTGGCTGTGTCCACTCACCCACGGCAGACGGTCAGGCAGGGCGTAGTGCCGATCTGGCTGTGTCCACTCACCCACTGCAGACGGGCAGGCAGGGCGCAGTGCGGATCTGGCTGTGTCCACTCACCCACGGGAGACGGGCAGGCAGGGCGCTGTGCGGATCCGGCATGTCCACTCACCCACGGGAGATGGGCAGAGACGGTGCTGTGTGGATCTGGCTATGTCCACTGACCCATGGCAGACGGGCAGGCAGGGCGCAGTACGGATCTGGCTGTGTCCACTCACCCACGGCAGACGGGCAGGCAGAGCGCAGTGCGGATCTGGCTGTGTCCACTCACCCACGGCAGACGGTCAGGCAGGGCGCAGTGCGGATCTGGCTGTGTCCACTCACCCACGGCAGATGGGCAGGCAGGGCGGAGTGCAGATCTGGCTGTGTCCACTCGCCCACGGGAGACGGGCAGGCACGGCGCAGTGCGGATCTGGCTGTGTCCACTCACACACGGCAGGCTGTCAGGCAGGGCGCAGTGCGGATATGGCTGTGTCCACTCACCCACGGCAGACGATCAGGCAGGGTGCCGTGCGGATCTGGCTGTGTCCACTCCCCCACGGCAGGCGGTCAGGCAGGGCGCAGTGCGGATCTGGCTGTGTCCACGAACCCACAGCAGGCGGTCAGGCAGGGCGTAGTGCGGATCTGGCTGTGTCCACTCACCCACGGCAGGCGGTCAGGCAGGGCCAGTGCGGATATGGCTGTGTCCACTCACCCACGGCAGACGGTCAGGCAGGGCGCAGTGCGGATCTGGCTGTGTCCACACACCCAAGGGAGACGGGCAGGCAGGGCGCAGTGCGGATCTGGCTGTGTCCACTCACCCACGGGAGACGGGCAGGCAAGGCGCAGTGCGGATCTTGTGTGTGCACTCACCCACGGCAGACGGGCAGAGACGGTGCTGTGTGGATCTGGCTATGTCCACTGACCCACGGCAGACGGGCGGGTAGGGCGCAGTACGGATCTGGCTGTGTCCACTCACCCACGGCAGGCGGTCAGGCAGGGTGCAGTGCGGATCTGGCTGTGTACACTCACCCAAGGGAGACGGGCAGGCAGGGCGCAGTGCGGATCTGGCTGTGTCCACTCGCCCACGGGAGACGGGCAGGCAGGGCGCAGTGCGGATCTGGCTGTGTCCACTCACCCACCGGAGACGGGCAGAGACGGTGCTGTGTGGATCTGGCCATGTCCACTGACCCACGGCAGACGGGCGGGCAGGCCGCTGTACGGACCTCGCTGTGTATACTCACCCACGGCAGGCGGTCAGGGAGGGCGCAGTGCGGATATTGCTGTGTCCACTCACCCACGGCAGACGGGCAGGCAGAGCGCAGTGCGGATCTGGCTGTGTCCACTCACCCACGGCAGACGGTCAGGCAGGGCGCAGTGCGGATCTGGCTGTGTCCACTCACCCACGGCAGATGGGCAGGCAGGGCGGAGTGCGGATCTGGCTGTGTCCACTCGCCCACGGGAGACGGGCAGGCACGGCGCAGTGCGGATCTGGCTGTGTCCACTCACACACGGCAGGCTGTCAGGCAGGGCGCAGTGCGGATATGGCTGTGTCCAGTCACCCACGGCAGACGGTCAGGCAGGGCGCCGTGCGGATCTAGCTGTGTCCACTCCCCCACGGCAGGCGGTCAGGGAGGGCGCAGTGCGGATCTGTCTGTGTCCACGAACCCACAGCAGGCGGTCAGGCAGGGCGTAGTGCGGATCTGGCTGTGTCCATTCACCCACGGCAGGCGGTCAGGCAGGGCCAGTGCGGATATGGCTGTGTCCACTCACCCACGGCAGACGGTCAGGCAGGGCGCAGTGCGGATCTGGCTGTGTCCACACACCCAAGGGAGACGGGCAGGCAGGGCGCAGTGCGGATCTGGCAGTGTCCACTCACCCACGGGAGACGGGCAGGCAAGGCGCAGTGCGGATCTTGTGTGTGCACTCACCCACGGCAGACGGGCAGAGACGGTGCTGTGTGGATCTGGCTATGTCCACTGACCCACGGCAGACGGGCGGGTAGGGCGCAGTACGGATCTGGCTGTGTCCACTCACCCACAGCAGGCGGTCAGGCAGGGTGCAGTGCGGATCTGGCTGTGTCCACTCACCCAAGGGAGACGGGCAGGCAGGGCGCAGTGCGGATCTGGCTGTGTCCACTCGCCCACGGGAGACGGGCAGGCAGGGCGCAGTGCGGATCTGGCTGTGTCCACTCACCCACCGGAGACGGGCAGAGACGGTGCTGTGTGGATCTGGCCATGTCCACTGACCCACGGCAGACGGGCGGGCAGGCCGCTGTACGGACCTTGCTGTGTATACTCACCCACGGCAGGCGGTCAGGGAGGGCGCAGTGCGGATATTGCTGTGTCCACTCACCCACGGCAGACGGTCATTCAGGGGGCAGTGCGGATCTGGCTGTGTCCACTCACCCACGGGAGACGGGCAGAGACGGTGCTGTGTGGATCTGGTATGTCCACTGACCCATGGCAGGCGGTCAGGCAGGGCGCAGTGTGGATATCGCTGTGTCCACTCACACACGGCAGACTGTCAGGCAGGGGGCAGTGCGGATCTGGCTGTGTCCTCTCACCCACGGGAGACGGGCAGGCAGGGCGCAGTGCGGATCTGGCTGTGTCCACTCTCCCACGGCAGACGGTCAGGCAGGGCGCCGTGCTGATCTGGCTGTGTCCACTCACCCACGGCAGGCGGTCAGGCAGGGCGCAGTGCGGATCTGGCTGTGTCCACGCACCCACAGCAGGCGGTCAGCCAGGGCACGGTGCGGATCTGGCTGTGTCCACTCACCCACGGCAGGCGGTCAGGCAGGGCCAGTGCGGATATGGCTGTTTCCACTCACCCACGGCAGACGGTCAGGCAGGGCGCAGTGCGGATCTGGCTGTGTCCACACACCCACGGGAGACGGGCAGGCAGGGCGCAGTGCGGATCTGGCTGTGTCCACTGACCCACGGCAGACGGGCAGGCAGGCGCAGTGCGGATCTGGCTGTGACCACTCACCCACGGGAGACGGGCAGGCAGGGCGCAGTGCGGATCTGGCTGTGTCCACTCACCCACGGGAGATGGGCAGGCAGGGCGCAGTGCGGATCTGGCTGTGTCCACTCACCCACGGCAGACGGTCAGGCAGGGCGTAGTGCCGATCTGGCTGTGTCCACTCACCCACGGCAGACGGGCAGGCAGGGTACAGTGCGGATCTGGCTATGTCCACTCACCCACGGGAGACGGGCAGGCAGGGCGCAGTGCGGATCCGGCATGTCCACTCACCCACGGGAGATGGGCAGTGACGGTGCTGTGTGGATCTGGCTATGTCCACTGACCCACGGCAGACGGGCAGGCAGGGCGCAGTACGGATCTGGCTGTGTCCACTGACCCACGGCAGACGGGCAGGCAGAGCGCAGTGCGGATCTGGCTGTGTCCACTCACCCACGGCAGACGTTCAAGCAGGG
This sequence comes from Microcebus murinus, assembly GCF_040939455.1. Lineage (NCBI taxonomy): Eukaryota > Metazoa > Chordata > Mammalia > Primates > Cheirogaleidae > Microcebus > Microcebus murinus. Next base: position 28,316,381 of record NC_134125.1, on the reverse strand, counting down.
CGCAGTGCGGATCTGGCTGTGTCCACTCACCCACGGCAGACGGGCAGGCAGGGCGCAGTGCGGATATGGCTGTGTCCACTCGCCCACGGGAGACGGGCAGGCACGGCGCAGTGCGGATCTGGCTGTGTCCACTCACACACGGCAGGCTGTCAGGCAGGGCGCAGTGCGGATCTGGCTGTGTCCACTCACCCACGGCAGACGGTCAGGCAGGGCGCCGTGCGGATCAGCTGTGTCCACTCCCCCACGGCAGGCGGTCAGGCAGGGCGCAGTGCGGATCTGGCTGTGTCCACGCACCCACGGCAGGCGGTCAGCCAGGGCGCAGTGCGGATCTGGCTGTGTCCACTCACCCACGGCAGGCGGTCAGGCAGGGCCAGTGCGGATATGGCTGTGTCCACTCACCCACGGCAGACGGTCAGGAAGGGCGCAGTGCGGATCTGGCTGTGTCCACACACCCAAGGGAGACGGGCAGGCAGGGCGCAGTGCGGATCTGGCTGTGTCCACTCACCCACGGGAGACGGGCAGGCAAGGCGCATTGCGGATCTTGTGTGTGCACTAACCCACGGCAGACGGGCAGAGACGGTGCTGTGTGGATCTGGCTATGTCCACTGACCCACGGCAGACGGGCGGGTAGGGCGCAGTACGGATCTGGCTGTGTCCACTCACCCACGGCAGGCGGTCAGGCAGGGTGCAGTGCGGATCTGGCTGTGTCCACTCACCCACGGGAGACGGGCAGGCAGGGCGCAGTGCGGATCTGGCTGTGTCCACTCACCCACGGGAGACGGGCAGGCAGGGCGCAGTGCGGATCTGGCTGTGTCCACTCACCCACCAGAGACGGGCAGAGACGGTGCTGTGTGGATCTGGCTATGTCCACTGATCCACGGCAGACGGGCGGGCAGGGCGAAGTACGGATCTGGCTGTGTCCACTCACCCACGGCAGACGGGCAGGCAGAGCGCAGTGCGGATCTGGCTGTGTCCACTCACCCACGGCAGACGGTCAGGCAGGGCGCAGTGCGGATCTGGCTGTGTCCACTCACCCACGGCAGACGGGCAGGCAGGGCGCAGTGCGGATCTGGCTGTGTCCACTCGCCCACGGGAGACGGGCAGGCACGGCGCACTGCGGATCTGGCTGTGTCCACTCACACACGGCAGGCTGTCAGGCAGGGCACAGTGCGGATATGGCTGTGTCCACTCACCCACGGCAGACGGTCAGGCAGGGCGCCGTGCGGATCTGGCTGTGTCCACTCCCCCACGGCAGGCGGTCAGGCACGGCGCAGTGCGGATCTGGCTGTGTCCACGCACCCACAGCAGGCGGTCAGGCAGGGCGCAGTGCGGATCTGGCTGTGTCCACCCACACACGGCAGGCGGTCAGGCAGGGCCAGTGCGGATATGGCTGTGTCCACTCACCCACGGCAGACGGTCAGGCAGGGCGCAGTGCGGATCTGGCTGTGTCCACACACCCAAGGGAGACGGGCATGCAGGGCGCAGTGCGGATCTGGCTGTGTCCACTCACCCACGGGAGACGGGCAGGCAAGGCGCAGTGCGGATCTTGTGTGTGCACTCACCCACGGCAGACGGGCAGAGACGGTGCTGTGTGGATCTGGCTATGTCCACTGACCCACGGCAGACGGGCGGGTAGGGCGCAGTACGGATCTGGCTGTGTCCACTCACCCACAGCAGGCGGTCAGGCAGGGTGCAGTGCGGATCTGGCTGTGTCCACTCACCCAAGGGAGACGGGCAGGCAGGGCGCAGTGCGGATCTGGCTGTGTCCACTCACCCACGGGAGACGGGCAGGCAGGGCGCAGTGAGGATCTGGCTGTGTCCACTCACCCACCGGAGACGGGCAGAGACGGTGCTGTGTGGATCTGGCTATGTCCACTGACCCACGGCAGACGGGCGGGCAGGGCGCAGTATGGACGTGGCTGTGTATATTCACCCACGGCAGGCGGTCAGGGAGGGCGCAGTGCGGATATTGCTGTGTCCACTCACCCACGGCAGACGGTCATTCAGGGGGCAGTGCGGATCTGGCTGTGTCCACTCACCCTCGGGAGACGGGCAGAGACGGTGCTGTGTGGATCTGGCTATGTCCACTGACCCATGGCAGGCGGTCAGGCAGGGCGCAGTGCGGATATCGCTGTGTCCACTCACCCACGGCAGACTGTCAGGCAGGGGGCAGTGCGGATCTGGCTGTGTCCTCTCACCCACGGGAGACGGGCAGGCAGGGCGCAGTGCGGATCTGGCGGTGTCCACTCACCCACGGCAGACGGTCAGGCAGGGCGCCGTGCGGATCTGGCTGTGTCCACTCACCCACGGCAGGCGGTCAGGCAGGGCGCAGTGTGGATCTGGCTGTGTCCACGCACCCACAGCAGGCGGTCAGCCAGGGCACAGTGCGGATCTGGCTGTGTCCACTCACCCACGGCAGGCGGTCAGGCAGGGCCAGTGCGGAAATGGCTGTGTCCACTCACCCACGGCAGACGGTCAGGCAGGGCGCAGTGCGGATCTGGCTGTGTCCACACACCCACGGGAGACGGGCAGGCAGGGCGCAGTGCGGATCTGGCTGTGTCCACTCACCCACGGGAGACGTGCAGGCAAGGCGCAGTGCGGATCTTGTGTGTGCACTCACCCACGGCAGACGGGCAGAGACGGTGCTGTGTGGATCTGGCTATGTCCACTGACCCACGGCAGACGGGCGGGTAGGGCGCAGTACGGATCTGGCTGTGTCCACTCACCCACGGCAGGCGGTCAGGCAGGGTGCAGTGCGGATCTGGCTGTGTCCACTCACCCACGGGAGACGGGCAGGCAGGGCGCAGTGCGGATCTGGCTGTGTCCACTCACCCAAGGGAGACGGGCAGGCAGGGCGCAGTGCGGATCTGGCTGTGTCCACTCACCCACGGGAGACGGGCAGAGACGGTGCTGTGTGGATCTGGCTATGTCCACTGACCCACGGCAGACGGGAGGGCAGGGAGCAGTACGGATCTGGCTGTGTATACTCACCCACGGCAGGCGGTCAGGGAGGGCGCAGTGCGGATATTGCTGTGTCCACTCACCCACGGCAGACGGTAAGGCAGGGGGCAGTGCGGATCTGGCTGTGTCCACTCACCCACGGGTGTCGGGCAGAGACGGTGCTGTGTGGATCTGGCTATGTCCACTGACCCACGGCAGGCGGTCAGGCAGGGCGCAGTGCGGATATGGCTGTGTCCACTCACCCACGGCAGACTGTCAGGCAGGGGGCAGTGCGGATCTTGCTGTGTCCTCTCACCCACGGGAGACGGGCAGGCAGGGCGCAGTGCAGATCTGGCTGTGTCCACTCACCCACGGGAGACGAGCAGGCAAGGCGCAGTGCGGATTTGGCTGTGTCCACTCGCCCACGGGAGACGGGCAGGCACGGCGCAGTGCGGATCTGGCTTTGTCCACTCACACACGGCAGGCTGTCAGGCAGGGCGCAGTGCGGATATGGCTGTGTCCACTCACACACGGCAGACGGTCAGGCAGGGCGCCGTGCGGATCTGGCTGTGTCCACTCACCCACGGCAGGCGGTCAGGCAGGGCGCAGTGCGGATCTGGCCGTGTCCACTCACACACGGGAGATGGGCAGGCAGGGCGCAGTGCAGATCTGGCTGTGTCCAGTCACCCACAGGAGACGGGCAGGCAGGGCGCAGTGCGGATTTGGCTGTGTCCACTCACACACGGGAGACGGGCAGGCAGGGCGCAGTGCGTATCTGGCTGTGTCCACTTGCCCACGGGAGACGGGCAGGCAGGGCGCAGTGCGGATCTGGCCGTGTCCACTCACCCACGGGAGACCGGCAGGCAGGGCGCAGTGCGGATCTGGCTGTGTCCACTCACCCATGGGAGACGGGCAGGCAGGGCGCAGTGTGGATCTGGCTGTGTCCACTCGCCCACGGGAGACGGGCAGGCATGGCGAAGTGCGGATCCGGCTGTGTCCACTCACCCACGGGAGATGGGCAGAGACGGTGCTGTGTGGATCTGGCTATGTCCACTGACCCACGGCAGACGGGAAGGCAGGGCGCAGTACGGATCTGGCTGTGTCCACTCACCCACGGGAGACGGGCAAGCAGGGCGCAGTGCGGATCTGGCTGTGTCCACTCACCCACGGCAGGAGGTCAGGCAGGGCGCAGTACGGATCTGGCTGTGTCCACTCACCCACGGCAGACGGGCAGGCAGGGCGCAGTGCGGATCTGGCTGTGTCCACTCACCCACGGGAGACGGGCAAGCAGGGCGCAGTGCGGATCTGGCTGTGTCCACTCACCCACGGGAGATGGGCAGGCAGGGCGCAGTGCAGATCTGGCTGTGTCCACTCACCCACGGGAGACAGGCAGGCAGGGCGCAGTGCGGATTTGGCTGTGTCCTCTCACCCACGGGAGACGGGCAGGCAGGGCGCAGTGCGTATCTTGCTGTGTCCACTCGCTCACGGGAGACGGGCAGGCAGGGCGCAGTGCGGATCTGGCCGTGTCCACTCACCCACGGCAGGCGGTCAGGCAGGGCGCAGTGCGGATCTGGCTGTGTCCACGCACCCACAGCAGGCGGTCATCCAGGACAGAGTGCGGATCTGGCTGTGTCCACTCACCCACGGCAGGCGGTCAGGCAGGGCCAGTGCGGATATGGCTGTGTCCACTCACCCACGGCAGACGGTCAGGCAGGGCGCAGTGCGGATCTGGCTTTGTCCACACACCCACGGGAGACGGGCAGGCAGGGCGCAGTGCGGATCTGGCTCTGTCCACTCACCCATGGGAGACGGGCAGGCAAGGCGCAGTGCGGATCTTGTGTGTGCACTCACCCACGGGAGACGGGCAGAGACGGTGCTGTGTGGATCTGGCTATGTCCACTGACCCACGGCAGACGGGCGGGCAGGGCGCAGTACGGATCTGGCTGTGTCCACTCACCCACGGCAGGCGGTCAGGCAGGGTGCAGTGCGGATCTGGCTGTGTCCACTCACCCACGGGAGACGGGCAGGCAGGGCGCAGTGCGGATCTGGCTGTGTCCACTCACCCACGGGAGACGGGCAGGCAGGGCGCAGTGCGGATATGGCTGTGTCCTCTCACCCACGGGAGACGGGCAGAGACGGTGCTGTGTGGATCTGGCTATGTACACTGACCCACGGCAGACGGGCGGGCAGGGCGCAGTACGGATCTGGCTGTGTCCACTCACCCACGGCAGGCGGTCAGGGAGGGCGCAGTGTGGATATTGCTGTGTTCACTCACCCACGGCAGACGGTCAGGCAGGGCGCAGTGCAGATCTGGCTGTGTCCACTCACCCACGGCAGGCGGTCAGACAGGGCGCAGTGCGGATCTGGCTGTGTCCACGCACCCACGGCAGGCGGTCAGCCAGGGCGCAGTGCGGATCTGGCTGTGTCCACTGACCCACGGCAGACGGGCAGGCAGGGCGCAGTGCGGATCTGGCTGTGTCCACTCACCCACGGGAGACGGGCAGGCAGGGCGCAGTGCGGATCTGGCTATGTCCATTCACCCACGGGAGATGGGCAGGCAGGGCGCAGTGCGGATCTGGCTGTGTCCACTCACCCATGGCAGACGGTCAGGCAGGGCGTAGTGCCGATCTGGCTGTGTCCACTCACCCACGGCAGACGGGCAGGCAGGGCGCAGTGCGGATCTGGCTGTGTCCACTCACCCACGGGAGACGGGCAGGCAGGGCGCAGTGCGGATCCGGCATGTCCACTCACCCACGGGAGATGGGCAGAGACGGTGCTGTGTGGATCTGGCTATGTCCACTGACCCACGGCAGACGGGCAGGCAGGGCGCAGTACGGATCTGGCTGTGTCCACTGACCCACGGCAGACGGGCAGGCAGAGCGCAGTGCGGATCTCGCTGTGTCCACTCACCCACGGCAGACGGTCAGGCAGGGCGCAGTGCGGATCTGGCTGTGTCCACTCACCCACGGCAGACGGGCAGGCAGGGCGCAGTGCAGATCTGGCTGTGTCCACTCGCCCACGGGTGACGGGCAGGCACGGCGCAGTGCGGATCTGGCTGTGTCCACTCACACACGGCAGGCTGTCAGGCAGGGCGCAGTGCGGATCTGGCTGTGTCCACTCACCCACGGCAGACGGTCAGGCAGGGCGCCGTGCGGATCTGGCTGTGTCCACTCCCCCACGGCAGGCGGTCAGGCAGGGCGCAGTGCGGATCTGGCTGTGTCCACGCACCCACGGCAGGCGGTCAGCCAGGGCGCAGTGCGGATCTGGCTGTGTCCACTCACCCACGGCAGGCGGTCAGGCAGGGCCAGTGCGGATATGGCTGTGTCCACTCACCCACGGCAGACGGTCAGGAAGGGCGCAGTGCGGATCTGGCTGTGTCCACACACCCAAGGGAGACGGGCAGGCAGGGCGCAGTGCGGATCTGGCTGTGTCCACTCACCCACGGGAGACGGGCAGGCAAGGCGCAGTGCGGATCTTGTGTGTGCACTCACCCACGGCAGACGGGCAGAGACGGTGCTGTGTGGATCTGGCTATGTCCACTGACCCACAGCAGACGGGCGGGTAGGGCGCAGTACGGATCTGGCTGTGTCCACTCACCCACGGCAGGCGGTCAGGCAGGGTGCAGTGCGGATCTGGCTGTGTCCACTCACCCACGGGAGACGGGCAGGCAGGGCGCAGTGCGGATCTGGCTGTGTCCACTCACCCACGGGAGACGGGCAGGCAGGGCGCAGTGCGGATCTGGCTGTGTCCACTCACCCACCGGAGACGGGCAGAGACGGTGCTGTGTGGATCTGGCTATGTCCACTGACCCACGGCAGACGGGCGGGCAGGGCGCAGTACGGATCTGGCTGTGTATACTCACGCACGGCAGGCGGTCAGGGAGGGCGCAGTGCGGATATTGCTGTGTCCACTCACCCACGGCAGACGGTCATTCAGGGGGCAGTGCGGATCTGGCTGTGTCCACTCACCCACGGGAGACGGGCAGAGACGGTGCTGTGTGGATCTGGCTATGTCCATTGACCCACGGCAGGCGGTCAGGCAGGGCGCAGTGCGGATATCGCTGTGTCCACTCACACACGGCAGACTGTCAGGCAGGGGGCAGTGCGGATCTGGCTGTGTCCTCTCACCCACGGGAGACGGGCAGGCAGGGCGCAGTGCGGATCTGGCTGTGTCCACTCAGCCACAGGAGACGGGCAGGCAAGGCGCAGTGCGGATCTGGCTGTGTCCACTCGCCACGGGAGACGGGCAGGCACGGCGCAGTGCGGATCTGGCTGTGTCCACTCACACACGGCAGGCTGTCAGGCAGGGCGCAGTGCGGATATGGCTGTGTCCACTCACCCACGGCAGACGGTCAGGCAGGGCGCCGTGCGGATCTGGTTGTGTCCACTCACCCACGGCAGGCGGTCAGGCAGTGCGCAGTGCGGATCTTGCCGTGTCCACTCACCCAAGGGAGACGGGCAGGCAAGGCGCAGTGCGGATCTTGTGTGTGCACTCACCCACGGGAGACGGGCAGAGACGGTGCTGTGTGGATCTGGCTATGTCCACTGACCCACGGCAGACGGGCGGGCAGGGCGCAGTACGGATCTGGCTGTGTCCACTCAACCACGGCAGGCGGTCAGGCAGGGTGCAGTGCGGATATGGCTGTGTCCACTCACCCACGGAAGACGGGCAGGCAGGGCGCAGTGCGGATCTGGCTGTGTCCACTCACCCACGGGAGACGGGCAGGCAGGGCGCAGTGCGGATCTGGCTGTGTCCACTCACCCACGGGAGATGGGCAGAGACTGTGCTGTGTGGATCTGGCTATGTCCACTGTCCCACGGCAGACGGGCGGGCAGGGCGCAGTACGGATCTGGCTGTGTCCACTCACCCACGGCAGGCGGTCAGGGAGGGCGCAGTGTGGATATTGCTGTGTCCACTCACCCACGGCAGACGGTCAGGCAGGGGGCAGTGCGGATCTGGCTGTGTCCACTCACCCACGGGAGATGGGCAGAGACGGTGCGGTGTGGATCTGGCTATGTCCACTGACCCACGGCAGGCAGTCAGGCAGGGCGCAGTACGGATCTGGCTGTGTCCACTCACCCACGGCAGACGGTCAGGCAGGGCGCAGTGCGGATCTGGCTGTGTCTGCTCACCCACGGCAGGCGGTCAGGCAGGGCGCAGTGCGGATCTGGCTGTGTCCACGCACCCACGGCAGGCGGTCAGCCAGGGCGCAGTGCGGATCTGGCTGTGTCCACTGACCCACGGCAGACGGGCAGGCAGGGCGCAGTGCGGATCTGGCTGTGTCCACTCACCCACGGGAGACGGGCAGTCAGGGTGCAGTGCGGATTTGACTGTGTCCACTCACCCACGGCAGGCGGTCAGGCAGGGCGCAGTGCGGATCTGGCTGTGTCCACTCACCCACGGCAGACGGGCAGGCAGGGCGCAGTGCGGATCTGGCTGTGTCCACTGACCCACGGCAGACGGTCAGGCAGGGCGTAGTGCGGATCTGGCTGTGTCCACTCACCCACGGCAGACGGGCAGGCAGGGCGCAGTGCGGATCTGGCTGTGTCCACTCACCCACGGGAGACGGGCAGGCAGGGCGCAGTGCGGATCCGGCATGTCCACTCACCCACGGGAGATGGGCAGAGACGGTGCTGTGTGGATCTGGCTATGTCCACTGACCCACGGCAGACGGGCAGGCAGGGCGCAGTACGTGTCTGGCTGTGTCCACTCACCCACGGCAGACGGGCAGGCAGAGCGCAATGCAGATCTGGCTGTGTCCACTCACCCACGGCAGACGGTCAGGCAGGGCGCATGGCGGATCTGGCTGTGTCCACTCACCCACGGCAGATGGGCAGGCAGGGCGCAGTGCGGATCTGGCTGTGTCCACTCGCCCACGGGAGACGGGCAGGCACGGCGCAGTGCGGATCTGGCTGTGTCCACTCACACACGGCAGGCTGTCAGGCAGGGCGCAGTGCGGATATGGCTGTGTCCACTCACCCAAGGCAGACGGTCAGGCAGGGCGCCGTGCGGATCTGGCTGTGTCCATTCACCCACGGCAGGCGGTCAGGCTGGGCGCAGTGCGGATCTGGCTGTGTCCACGCACCCACAGCAGGCGGTCAGCCAGGGCGCAGTGCGGATCTGTCTGTGTCCACTCATCCACGGCAGGCGGTCAGGCAGGGCCAGTGCGGATATGGCTGTGTCCACTCACCCATGGCAGACGGTCAGGCAGGGCGCAGTGCGGATCTGGCTGTGTCCACACACCCACGGGAGACGGGCAGGCAGGGCGCAGTGCAGATCTGGCTGTGTCCACTCACCCACGGGAGACGGGCAGAGACGGTGCTGTGTGGATCAGGCTATGTCCACTGACCCACGGCAGACGAGCGGGCAGGGCGCAGTACGGATCTGGCTGTGTCCAATCACCCACGGCAGGCGGTCAGGGAGGGCGCAGTGTGGATATTGCTGTGTCCACTCACCCACGGCAGACGGTCAGGCAGGGGGCAGTGCGGATCTGGCTGTGTCCACTCACCCACGGGAGATGGGCAGAGACGGTGCGGTGTGGATCTGGCTATGTCCACTGACCCACGGCAGGCAGTCAGGCAGGGCGCAGTGCGGATCTGGCTGTGTCCACTCACCCACGGCAGACGGTCAGGCAGGGCGCAGTGCGGATCTGGCTGTGTCTGCTCACCCACGGCAGGCGGTCAGGCAGGGCGCAGTGCGGATCTGGCTGTGTCCACGCACCCACGGCAGGCGGTCAGCCAGGGCGCAGTGCGGATCTGGCTGTGTCCACTGACCCACGGCAGACGGGCAGGCAGGGCGCAGTGCGGATCTGGCTGTGTCCACTCACCCACGGGAGACGGGCAGTCAGGGTGCAGTGCGGATTTGACTGTGTCCACTCACCCACGGCAGGCGGTCAGGCAGGGCGCAGTGCGGATCTGGCTGTGTCCACTCACCCACGGCAGACGGGCAGGCAGGGCGCAGTGCGGATCTGGCTGTGTCCACTGACCCACGGCAGACGGTCAGGCAGGGCGTAGTGCGGATCTGGCTGTGTCCACTCACCCACGGCAGACGGGCAGGCAGGGCGCAGTGCGGATCTGGCTGTGTCCACTCACCCACGGGAGACGGGCAGGCAGGGCGCAGTGCGGATCCGGCATGTCCACTCACCCACGGGAGATGGGCAGAGACGGTGCTGTGTGGATCTGGCTATGTCCACTGACCCACGGCAGACGGGCAGGCAGGGCGCAGTACGTGTCTGGCTGTGTCCACTCACCCACGGCAGACGGGCAGGCAGAGCGCAATGCAGATCTGGCTGTGTCCACTCACCCACGGCAGACGGTCAGGCAGGGCGCATGGCGGATCTGGCTGTGTCCACTCACCCACGGCAGATGGGCAGGCAGGGCGCAGTGCGGATCTGGCTGTGTCCACTCGCCCACGGGAGACGGGCAGGCACGGCGCAGTGCGGATCTGGCTGTGTCCACTCACACACGGCAGGCTGTCAGGCAGGGCGCAGTGCGGATATGGCTGTGTCCACTCACCCAAGGCAGACGGTCAGGCAGGGCGCCGTGCGGATCTGGCTGTGTCCATTCACCCACGGCAGGCGGTCAGCCAGGGCGCAGTGCGGATCTGTCTGTGTCCACTCATCCACGGCAGGCGGTCAGGCAGGGCCAGTGCGGATATGGCTGTGTCCACTCACCCATGGCAGACGGTCAGGCAGGGCGCAGTGCGGATCTGGCTGTGTCCACACACCCACGGGAGACGGGCAGGCAGGGCGCAGTGCAGATCTGGCTGTGTCCACTCACCCACGGGAGACGGGCAGAGACGGTGCTGTGTGGATCAGGCTATGTCCACTGACCCACGGCAGACGGGCGGGCAGGGCGCAGTACGGATCTGGCTGTGTCCAATCACCCACGGGAGACGGGCAGAGACGGTGCTGTGTGGATCTGGCTATGTCCACTGACCCACGGCAGGCGGTCAGGCAGGGCGCAGTGCGGATATGGCTGTGTCCACTCACCCATGGCAGACTGTAAGGCAGGGGGTAGTGCGGATCTGGCTGTGTCCACTCACCCACGGGAGACGGGCAGGCAGGGCGCAGTGCGGATCTGGCTGTGTCCACTCACCCACGGGAGACGGGCAGGCAGGGCGCAGTGCGGATCTGGCTGTGTCCACTCACCCACGGGACACGGGCAGGCAAGGCGCAGTGCGTATCTGGCTGTGTCCACTCTCCCACGGGAGATGAGCAGGCAGGGCGCAGTGTGGATCTGGCTGTGTCCACTCGCCCACGGAAGACGGGCAGTCAGGGTGCAGTGCGGATTTGGCTGTGTCCACTCACCCACGGCAGGCGGTCAGGCAGGGCGCAGTGCGGATCTGGCTGTGTCCACTCACCCACGGCAGACGGTCAGGCAGGGCGCAGTGCGGATCTGGCTGTGTCCACTCACCCACGGCAGGCGGTCAGGCAGGGCGCAGTGCGGATCTGGCTGTGTCCACGCACCCACAGCAGGCGGTCAGCCAGGGCGCATTTCGGATCTGGCTGTGTCCACTGACCCACGGCAGACGGGCAGGCAGGGCGCAGTGCGGATCTGGCTGTGTCCACTCACCCACGGGAGACGGGCAGTCAGGGTGCAGTGCGGATTTGGCTGTGTCCACTCACCCACGGCAGGCGGTCAGGCAGGGCGCAGTGCGGATTTGGCTGTGTCCACTCACCCACGGCAGACGGTCAGGCAGGGCGCAGTGCGGATCTGGCTGTGTCCACTCACCCACGGGAGATGGGCAGGCAGGGCGCAGTGCGGATCTGGCTGTGTCCACTCACCCACGGCAGACGGTCATGCAGGGCGTAGTGCGGATCTGGCTGTGTCCACTGACCCACGGCAGACGGGCAGGCAGGGCGCAGTGCGGATCTGGCTGTGTCCACTCACCCATGGGAGACGGGCAGGCAGGGCGCAGTGCGGATCCGGCATGTCCACTTACCCACGGGAGATGGGCAGGCAGAGCGCAGTGCGGATCTGGCTGTGTCCACTCACCCACGGCAGACGGTCAGGCAGGGCGCAGTGCGGATCTGGCTGTGTCCACTCACCCACGGCAGACGGGCTGGCAGGGCGCAGTGCGGATCTGGCTGTGTCCACTCGCCCACGGGAGATGGGCAGGCACGGCGCAGTGCGGATCTGGCTGTGTCCACTCACACACGGCAGGCTATCAGGCAGGGCGCAGTGCGGATATGGCTGTGTCCACTCACCCACGGCAGACGGTCAGGCAGGGCGCCGTGCGGATCTGGCTGTGTCCACTCACCTACGGCAGGCGGTCAGGCTGGGCACAGTGCGGATCTGGCTGTGTCCACGCACCCACAGCAGGCGGTCAGCCAGGGTGCAGTGCAGATCTGTCTGTGTCCACTCACCCACGGCAGGCGGTCAGGCAGGGCCAGTGCGGATATGGCTGTGTCCACTCACCCACGGCAGACGGTCAGGCAGGGCACAGTGCGGATCTGGCTGTGTCCACACACCCACGGGAGACGGGAAGGCAGGGCGCAGTGCGGATCTGGCTGTGTCCACTCACCCACGGGAGACGGGCAGACAAGGCGCAGTGCGGATCTTGTGTGTGCACTCACCCATGGGAATCGGGCAGAGACGGTGCTGTGTGGATCTGGCTATGTCCACTGACCCACGGCAGACGGGCGGGCAGGGAGCAGTACGGATCTGGCTGTGTCCACTCACCCACGGCAGGCGGTCAGGCAGGGTGCAGTGCGGATCTGGCTGTGTCCACTCACCCACGGGAGACGGGCAGGCAGGGCGCAGTGCGGATCTGGCTGTGTACACTCACCCACGGGAGACGGGCATGCAGGGCGCAGTGCGGATCTGGCTGTGTCCACTCACCCACGGGAGACGGGCAGAGACGGTGCTGTGTGGATCTGGCTATGTCCACTGACCCACGGCAGATTGGCGGGCAGGGCGCAGTACGGATCTGGCTGTGTCCACTCACCCACGGCAGGCGGTCAGGGAGGGCGCAGTGCGGATATTGCGGTGTCCACTCACCCACGGCAGACGGTCAGGCAGGGGGCAGTGCGGATCTGGCTGTGTCCACTCACCCACGGGAGATGGGCAGAGACGGTGCTGTGTGGATCTGGCTATGTCCACTGACCCACGGCAGGCGGTCACGCAGGGCGCAGTGCGGATATGGCTGTGTCCACTCACCCACGGCAGACTGTCAGGCAGGGGGCAGTGCGGATCTGGCTGTGTCCACTCACCCACGGGAGACGGGCCGGCAGGGCGCAGTGCGGATCTGGCTGTGTCCACTCACCCACGGGAGACGGGCAGGCAATGCGCAGTGCGGATCTGGCTGTGTCCACTCACCCACGGGAGAAGGGCAGGCAGGGCGCAGTGTGGATCTGGCTGTGTCCACTCGCCCACGGGAGACGGGCAGTCAGGGTGCAGTGCGGATTTGGCTGTGTCCACTCACCCACGGCAGGCGGTCAGGCAGGGCGCAGTGCGGATCTGGCTGTGTCCGCTCACCCACGGCAGACGGTCAGGCAGGGCGCAATGCGGATCTGGCTGTGTCCACTCACCCACGGCAGGCGGTCAGGCAGGGCGCAGTGCGGATCTGGCTGTGTCCACGCACCCCACGGCAGGCGGTCAGCCAGAGCGCAGTGCGGATCTGGCAGTGTCCACTCACCCACGGCAGACTGTCAGGCAGGGGGCAGTGCGGATCTGGCTGTGTCCACTCACCCACGGGAGACGGGCCGGCAGGGCGCAGTGCGGATCTGGCTGTGTCCACTCACCCACGGGAGATGGGCAGGCAATGCGCAGTGCGGATCTGGCTGTGTCCACTCACCCACGGGAGAAGGGCAGGCAGGGCGCAGTGTGGATCTGGCTGTGTCCACTCGCCCACGGGAGACGGGCAGTCAGGGTGCAGTGCGGATTTGGCTGTGTCCACTCACCCACGGCAGGCGGTCAGGCAGGGCGCAGTGCGGATCTGGCTGTGTCCGCTCACCCACGGCAGACGGTCAGGCAGGGCGCAATGCGGATCTGGCTGTGTCCACTCACCCACGGCAGGCGGTCAGGCAGGGCGCAGTGCGGATCTGGCTGTGTCTACGCACCCCACGGCAGGCGGTCAGCCAGAGCGCAGTGCGGATCTGGCAGTGTCCACTGACCCACGGCAGACTGGCAGGCAGGGCGCAGTGCGGATCTGGCTGTGTCCAATCACCCACGGGAGACGGGCAGGCAGGGCGCAGTGCGGATCTGGTTGTGTCCACTCACCCACGGGAGATGGGAAGGCAGGGCGCAGTGCGGATCTGGCTGTGTCCACTCACCCACGGCAGACGGTCAGGCAGGGCGTAGTGCGGATCTGGCTGTGTCCACTCACCCACGGCAGACGGGCAGGCAGGGCGCAGTGCGGATCTGGCTGTGTCCACTCACCCACGTGAGACGGGCAGGCAGGGCGCAGTGCTGATCCGGCATGTCCACTCACCCACGGGAGATGGGCAGAGACGGTGCTGTGTGGATCTGGCTATGTCCACTGACCCACGGCAGACGGGCAGGCAGGGCGCAGTACGGATCTGGCTGTGTCCACTCACCCACGGCAGACGGTCAGGCAGGGCACAGTGCGGATCTGGCTGTGTCCACACACCCACGGGAGACGGGCAGGCAGGGCGCAGTGCGGATCTGGCTGTGTCCACTCACCCACGGGAGACAGGCAGACAAGGCGCAGTGCGGATCTTGTGTGTGCACTCACCCACGGGAATCGGGCAGAGACGGTGCTGTGTGGATCTGGCTATGTCCACTGACCCACGGCAGACGGGCGGGCAGGGAGCAGTACGGATCTGGCTGTGTCCACTCACCCACGGCAGGCGGTCAGGCAGGGTGCAGTGCGGATCTGGCTGTGTCCACTCACCCACGGGAGACGGGCAGGCAGGGCGCAGTGCGGATCTGGCTCTGTACACTCACCCACGGGAGACGGGCAGGCAGGGCACAGTGCGGATCTGGCTGTGTCCACTCACCCACGGGAGACGGGCAGAGACGGTGCTGTGTGGATCTGGCTATGTCCACTGACCCACGGCAGATTGGCGGGCAGGGCGCAGTACGGATCTGGCTGTGTCCACTCACCCACGGCAGGCGGTCAGGGAGGGCGCAGTGCGGATATTGCGGTGTCCACTCACCCACGGCAGACGGTCAGGCAGGGGGCAGTGCGGATCTGGCTGTGTCCACTCACCCACGGGAGATGGCCAGAGACGGTGCTGTGTGGATCTGGCTATGTCCACTGACCCACGGCAGGCGGTCAGGCAGGGCGCAGTGCGGATATGGCTGTGTCCACTCACCCACGGCAGACTGTCAGGCAGGGGGCAGTGCGGATCTGGCTGTGTCCACTCACCCACGGGAGACGGGCCGGCAGGGCGCAGTGCGGATCTGGCTGTGTCCACTCACCCACGGGAGACGGGCAGGCAATGCGCAGTGCGGATCTGGCTGTGTCCACTCACCCACGGGAGAAGGGCAGGCAGGGCGCAGTGTGGATCTGGCTGTGTCCACTCGCCCACGGGAGACGGGCAGTCAGGGTGCAGTGCGGATTTGGCTGTGTCCACTCACCCACGGCAGGCGGTCAGGCAGGGCGCAGTGCGGATCTGGCTGTGTCCGCTCACCCACAGCAGACGGTCAGGCAGGGCGCAATGCGGATCTGGCTGTGTCCACTCACCCACGGCAGGCGGTCAGGCAGGGCGCAGTGCGGATCTGGCTGTGTCCACGCACCCCACGGCAGGCGGTCAGCCAGAGCGCAGTGCGGATCTGGCTGTGTCCACTGACCCACGGCAGACGGGCAGGCAGGGCGCAGTGCGGATCTGGCTGTGTCCAATCACCCACGGGAGACGGGCAGGCAGGGCGCAGTGCGGATCTGGTTGTGTCCACTCACCCACGGGAGATGGGCAGGCAGGGCGCAGTGCGGATCTGGCTGTGTCCACTCACCCACGGCAGACGGTCAGGCAGGGCGTAGTGCGGATCTGGCTGTGTCCACTCACCCACGGCAGACGGGCAGGCAGGGCGCAGTGCGGATCTGGCTGTGTCCACTCACCCACGTGAGACGGGCAGGCAGGGCGCAGTGCTGATCCGGCATGTCCACTCACCCACGGGAGATGGGCAGAGACGGTGCTGTGTGGATCTTGCTATGTCCACTGACCCACGGCAGACGGGCAGGCAGGGCGCAGTGCGGATCCGGCTGTGTCCACTCACCCACGGGCGATGGGCAGAGACGGTGATGTGTGGATCTGGCTATGTCCACTGACCCACGGCAGACGGGCAGGCAGGGCGCAGTACGGATCTGGCTGTGTCCACTCACCCACGGCAGGCGGTCAGGCAGGGCGCAGTGCGGATCTGGCTGTGTCCTCTCACCCACGGGAGACGGGCAGGCAGGGCGCAGTGCCGATCTGGCTGTGTCCACTCACCCACGGCAGGCGGTCAGGCAGGGCGCAGTGCGGATCTGGCTGTGTCCACTCACCCACGGCAGACGGTCAGGCAGGGCACAGTGCGGATCTGGCTGTGTCCACTCACCCACGGCAGGCGGTCAGGCAGGGCGCAGTGCGGATCTGGTTGTGTCCATGCACCCACAGCAGGCGGTCAACCAGGGCGCAGTGCGGATCCGGCTGTGTCCACTCACCCACGGGAGATGGGCAGAGACGGTGCTGTGTGGATCTGGCTATGTCCACTGACCCACGGCAGACGGGCAGGCAGGGCGCAGTACGGATCTGGCTGTGTCCACTCACCCACGGCAGGCGGTCAGGCAGGGCGCAGTGCGGATCTGGCCGTGTCCACTCACCCACGGCACTCGGTCATGCAGGGCGTAGTGCGGATCTGGCTGTGTCCACTCACCCACAGCAGGCGGTCAGGCAGGGCGCAGTGCGGATCTGGCTGTGTCCACGCACCCACAGCTGGCGGTCAGCCAGGGCGCAGTGCGGATCTGGCTGTGTCCACTCACACACGGCAGGCGGTCAGGCAGGGCCAATACGGATATGGCTGTGTCCACTCACCCACGGCAGACGGCCAGGCAGTGCGCAGTGCGGTTCTGGCTGTGTCCACACACCCACGGCAGGCGGTCAGGCAGGGGGCAGTGCGGATCTGGCTGTGTCCACTCACTCACGGGAGACGGGCAGAGACGGTGCTGTGTGGATCTGGCTATGTCCACTGACCCACGGCAGGCGGTCAGGCAGGGCGCAGTGCGGATATGGCTGTGTCCACTCGCCCACGGCAGACGGGCAGGCAGGGCGCAGTGCGGATCTGGCTGTGTCCACTCACCCACGGGAGATGGGCAGAGACGGTGCTGTGTGGATCTGGCCATGTCCACTGACCCACGGAAGACGGGCAGGCAGGGCGCAGTACGGATCTGGCTGTGTCCACTCACTCACGGCAGGCGGTCAGGCAGGGCGCAGTGCGGATCTGGCTGTGTCCACTCACTCACGGCAGGCGGTCAGGCAGGGCGTAGTGCGGATCTGGCTGTGTCCACTCACCCACGGGAGACGGGCAGGCAGGGCACACTGCGAATCTGGCTGTGTCCGTTCACCCAGGGGAGACGGGCAGGCAATGCGCAGTGCGGATCTGGCTGTGTCCACTCACCCACGGCCGGCAGTCAGGCAGGGCGCAGTGCGGATCTGGCTGTGTCCACTCACCCACGGCAGACAGTCAGGCAGGGCGCAGTGCGGATCTGGCTGTGTCCACTTGCCCACGGCGGACGGGCAGGCAGGGCGCAGTGCGGATCTGGCTGTGTCCCCTCACCCACGGGAGACGGGCAGGCAAGGCGCAGTGTGGATCTGGCTGTGTCCACACACCCACGGGATACGGGCAGAGAGGGTGCTGTGTGGATATGGCTATGTCCACTGACCCACGGCAGACGGTCAGGCAGGGCGCAGTGCGGATCTGGCTGTGTCCACTCACCAACGGCAGACGGTCAGACAGGGTGCAGTGCGGATCTGGCTGTGTCCACTCACCCTCGGGAGACGGGCAGGCAGGGCGCAGTTCGGATCTGGCTGTGTCCACTCACCCACGGGAGACGGGCAGGCAGGGCACAGTGCGGATCTGGCTGTGTCCACTCACTCACGGCAGACGGTCAGACAGGGTGCAGTGCGGATCTGGCTGTGTCCACTCACCCACGGCAGACGGTCAGGCAGGGCGCAGTGCGGATCTGGCTGTGTCCACTCACCCATGGCAGACGGGCAGGCAGGGCGCAGGGCGGATCTGGCTGTGTCCACTCGCCCACGGGAGACGTGCAGGCAGGGCGCAGTGCGGATCTGGCTGTGTCCACTCACCCACGGGAGACGGGCAGGCAGGGCGCAGTGCGGATATGGCTGTGTCCACTCACTGACGGGAGACGGGCATGCAAGGCGCAGTGCGGATCTGGCTGTGTCCACTCACCCACGGGGGACGGGCAGGCAGGGCGCAGTGCGGATCTGGCTGTGTCCACTCTCCCAGGGGACACGGGCAGGCAGGGCGCAGTGCGGATCTGGCTGTGTCCCCTCACCCACGGGAGACGGGCAGGCAAGGCGCAGTGTGGATCTGGCTGTGTCCACACACCCACGGGAGACGGGCAGAGAGGGTGCTGTGTGGATATGGCTATGTCCACTGACCCACGGCAGACGGTCAGGCAGGGCGCAGTGCGCACATGGCTGTGTCCACTCACCAACGGCAGACGGTCAGACAGGGTGCAGTGCGGATCTGGCTGTGTCCACTTACCCACGAGAGACGGGCAGGCAGGGCGCAGTGCGGATCTGGCTGTGTCCACTCACCCACGGGAGACGGGCAGGCAGGGCACAGTGCGGATCTGGCTGTTTCCACTCACCCAAGGCAGACGGTCAGACAGGGTGCAGTGCGGATCTGGCTGTGTCCACTCACCCACGGGAGACGGGCAGGCAGGGCGCAGTGTGGATCTGGCTGTGTCCACTCACCCACGGGAGACGAGCAGAGAGGGTGCTGTGTGGATATGGCTATGTCCACTGACCCACGGCAGACGGGCAGGCAGGGCGCAGTGCGGATCTGGCTGTGTCCACTCGCCCACGGCAGACGGGCAGGCAAGGCGCAGTGCAGATCTGGCTGTGTCCACTCACCCACGGGAGACGGGCAGGCAAGGCTCAGTGCGATTCTGGCTGTGTCCACTCATTCACGGGAGACGGGCAGGCAGGTCGCAGTGCAGATCTGGCTGTGTCCACTCACAGATGGCAGGCGGTCAGTCAGTGCGCAGTGCGGATCTGGCTGTGTCCACTCGCCCACGGGAGACGGGCAGGCAGGGCGCAGTGCGGATCTGTCTGTGTCCACTCACCCACGGGAGACGGGAAGGCAGGGCGCAGTGCGGATCTGGCTGTGTCCACTCGCCCACGGCGGACGGGCAGGCAGGGCGCAGTGCGGATCTGGCTGTGTCCACTCACTGACGGGAGACGAGCAGGCAAGGCGCAGTGCGGATCTGGCCGTGTCCACTCACCCATGGGACACGGGCAGGCAGGGCGCAGTGCGGATCTGGCTGTGTCCACTCACCCACGGCAGACGGTCAGGCAGGGCGCAGTGCGGATCTGGCTGTGTCCACTCACCCACGGCAGACGGGCCGGCAGGGCGCAGTGTGGATCTGGCTGTGTCCACTCACCTACGGCAGACGGTCAGGCAGGGCGCAGTGCGGATCTGGCTGTGTCCACTCACCCACGGCATATGGGCAGGCAGGGCGCAGTGCGGATCTGGCTGTGTCCACTCGCCCACGGGAGACGGGCAGGCAGGGCGCAGTGTGGATCTGGCTGTGTCCAATCACCCACGGCAGACGGTCAGGCAGGGCGCAGTGCGGATCTGGCTGTGTCCTCTCGCCCACGGCAGACGGGCAGGCAAGGCGCAGTGCGGATCTGGCTGTGTCCACTCGCCCACGGAAGACGGGCAGGCAGGGCGCAGTGCAGATCTGGCTGTGTCCACTCACCCACGGGAGACGGGCAGGCAGGGCGCAGTGCGGATCTGGCTGTGTCTACTCGCCCACGGGAGACGGGCAGGCAGGGCGCAGTGCGGATCTGGCTGTGTCCACTCGCCCACGGGAGACGGGCAAGCAGGGCGCAGTGCGGATCTGGCTGTGTCCACTCACTGACGGGAGATGGGCAGGCAAGGCGCAGTGCGGATCTGGCTGTGTCCACTCACCCACGGGAGACGGGCAGGCAGGGCGCATGCGGATCTGGCTGTGTCCACTCACCCATGGGAGACGGGCAGGCAGGGCGCAGTGCGGATCTGGCTGTGTCCCCTCACCCTGGGGAGACGGGCAGGCAAGGCGCAGTGTGGATCTGGCTGTGTCCACTCACCCACGGGAGACGGGCAGGCAGGGCGCAGTGCGGATCTGGCTGTGTCCACTCACCCACGGGAGACGGGCAGGCAGGGCGCAGAGCGGATCCGGGTGTGTCCACTCACCCACGGGAGATGGGCAGAGACGGTGCTGTGTGGATCTGGCTATGTCCACTGTGCCACGGCAGACGGGCAGGCAGGGCGCAGTACAGATCTGGCTGTGTCCACTCGCCCACAGGAGACGGGCACGCAGGGCGCAGTGCGTATTTGGCTGTGTCCACTCGCCCACGGGAGACGGGCAGGCAGGGCGCAATGCGGATCGGGCTGTGTCCACTCACCCACGGCAGGCGGTCAGGCAGGGTGCTGTGCGGATCTGGCTATGTCCACGCACCCACAGCAGGCTGTCAGCCAGGGCGCAGTGCGGATCTGGCTTGTCCACTCACCCACGGGAGACGGGCAGGCAGGGAGCAGTGCGGTTCAGGCTGTGTCCACTCACCCACGGGAGACGGGTAGTCAAGGCGCAGTGCGGATCTGGCTGTGTACACTCACCCACTGGAGACTGGCAGAGAGGGTGCTGTGTGGATCTGGCTATGTCCACTGACCCACGGCAGATGGGCAGGCAGGGCGCAGTACGGATCTGGCTGTGTCCACTCACCCACGGGAGACGGGCAGGCAGGGCGCAGTGCGGATCTGGCTGTGTCCACTCACCCACGGGAGACGGGCATGCAGGGCGCAGTGCGGATCTGGCTGTGTCCACTCACCCACGGGAGACGGGTAGGAAGGGCGCAGTGCGGATCTGACTGTGTCCACTCACCCACGGGAGACGGGCAGGAAGGGCGCAGGGCGGATCTGGCTGTGTCCACTAACCCACGGGAGATGGGCAGAGACGGTGCTGTGTGGATCTGGCTATGTCCACTGACCCACGGCAGACGGGCAGGCAGGGCGCAGTACGGATCTGGCTGTGTCCACTCGCCCACAGGAGACGGGCAGTCAGGGCGCAGTACGGACCTGGCTGTGTCCACTCACCCACGGGAGACGGGCAGGCAGGGCGCACTGCGGATCTGGCTGTGTCCACTCACCCACGGGAGACGGGCAGGCAGGGCGCAGTGCGGATCTGGCTGTGTCCACTCACCCACGGCAGACGGGCAGGCAGGGCGCAGTGCGGATCTGGCTGTGTCCACTCGCCCACAGGAGTCGGGCAGGCGGGGCGCAGTGCGGATCTGGCTGTGACCTATCGCCCACGGCAGACGGGCAGGCAGGGCGCAGTGCGGATCTGGCTGTGTCCACTCACCCACGGCAGACGGTCAGGCAGGGCGCAGTGTGGATCTGGCTGTGTCCACTCACCCACGGCAGACGGGCAGGCAGGGCGCAGTGCGGATCCGGCTCTGTACACTCACCCACGGGAGACGGGCAGGCAGGGCGTAGTGCGGATCCGGCTGTGTCCACTCACCCACGGGAGACGGGCAGGCAGGGCGCAGTGCGGATCCGGCTGTGTCCACTCACCCACGGCAGACGGTCAGGCAGGGCGCAGTGCGGATCTGGCTGTGTCCACTCACCCACGGCAGGCGGTCAGGCAGGGTGCTGTGCGGATCTGGCTATGTCCACGCACCCACAGCAGGCGGTCAGCCAGGGCGCAGTGCGGATCTGGCTGTGTCCAGTCACCCACGGCAGACGGTCAGGCAGGGTACAGTACGGATCTGGCTGTGTCCACTCACTTACGGCAGACGGGCAGGCAGGGCGCAGTGTGGATCTGGCTGTGTCCACTCACCCACGGCAGACGGTCAGGCAGGGCGCAGTGCGGATCTGGCTGTGTCCACTCACCCACGGGAGACGGGCCGGCAGGGCGCAGTGCAGATCTGGCTGTGTCCACTCGCCCACGGGAGACGGGCAGGCAGGGCGCAGTGCGGATCTGGCTGTGTCCACTCACACACGGCAGGCGGTCAGGCAGGGCGCAGTGCGGATATGGCTGTGTCCACTCACCCACGGCAGACGGTCAGGCAGTGCGCAGTGCGGATCTGGCTGTGTCCACTCACCCACGGGAGACGGGCAGGCAGGTCGCAGTGTGGTTCTGGCTGTGTCCACTCACCCACGGGAGGCGGGTAGTCAAGGCGCAGTGCGGATCTGGCTGTGTCCACTCACCCACTGGAGACGGGCAGAGAGGGTGCTGTGTGGATCTGGCTATGTCCACTGACCCACGGCAGATGGGCAGGCAGGGCGCAGTACGGATCTGGCTGTGTCCACTCACCCACGGCAGGCGGTCAGGCAGGGTGCAGTGCGGATCTGGCTGTGTCCACTCACCCCCGGGAGACGGGCAGGCAGGGCGCAGTGCGGATCTGGCTGTGTCCACTCACCCACGGGAGACGGGCATGCAGGGCGCAGTGCGGATCTGGCTGTGTCCACTCACCCACGGGAGACGGGTAGGAAGGGCGCAGTGCGGATCTGGCTGTGTCCACTCACCCACGGGAGACGGGCAGGCAGGGCGCAGGGCGGATCTGGCTGTGTCCACTAACCCACGGGAGATGGGCAGTGACGGTGCTGTGTGGATCTGGCTATGTCCACTTACCCACGGCAGACGGGCAGGCAGGGCGCAGTATGGATCTGGCTGTGTCCACTCACCCACGGCAGGCGGTCAGGTAGGGCGCAGTACGGATCTGGCTGTGTCCACTCACCCACGGGAGACGGACAGGCAGGGCGCAGTGCGGATCTGGCTGTGTCCACTCACCCACGGGAGACGGGCAGGCAGGGCGCAGTGCGGATCTGGCTGTGTCCACTCACCCACGGGAGACGGTCAGGCAGGGCGCAGTGCGATTATGGCTGTGTCCACTCAGTCACCGGAGATGGGCAGGCAGCTCGCAGTGCGGATCTGGCTGTGTCCACTCACCCACGGGAGACGGGCAGGCAGGGTGCAATGCGGATTTGGCTGTGTCCACTCACCCACTGGAGACGGGCAGGCAGGGCGCAGTGCGGATCTGGCTGTGTCCACTCGCCCACGGGAGACGGGCAGGCAGGGCGCAGTGCGGATCTGGCTGTGTCCACTCACCCACGGGAGACGGGCAGGCAGGGCACAGTGCGGATCTGGCTGTGTCCACTCACCCACGGGAGATGGGCAGGCAGGGCGCAGTGCGGATCTGGCTGTGTCCACTCACCAACGGGAGACGGGCAGGCAGGGCGCAGTGCGGATCCGGCTGTGTCCACTCACCAACGGGAGATGGGATAAAGACGATGCTGTGTGGATCTGGCTATGTCCACTGACCCACGGCAGACGGGCAGGCAGGGCGCAGTACGGATCTGGCTGTGTCCACTCACCCACGGCAGGCGGACAGGCAGGGCGCAGTGCGGGTCTTGCTGTGTCCACTCACCCACGGCAGGAGGTCAGGCAGGGCGTAGTGCGGATCTGGCTGTGTCCACTCACCCACGGCAGACGGGCAGGCAGGGCGCAGTGTGGATCTGGCTGTGTCCACTCACCCACGGCAGATGGTCAGGCAGGGCGCAGTGCGGATCTGGCTGTGTCCACTCACCCACGGCAGACCGGCAGGCAGGGCGCAGTGCGGATCTGGCTGTGTTCACTCGCCCACGGGAGACGGGCAGGCAGGGCGCAGTACGGATCTGGCTGTGTCCACTAACCCACGGCAGGCGGTCAGGCAGGGCGCAGTGCGGATCTGGCTGTGTCCACTCACCCACGGCAGACGGTCAGGCAGGGCGCAGTGCGGATCTGGCTGTATCCACTCACCCACGGCAGGCGGTCAGGCAGGGCGCAGTGTGGATCTGGCTGTGTCCACGCACCCACAGCAGGCGGTCAGCCAGGGCGCAGTGCGGATCTGGCTGTGTCCACTGACCCACGGCAGACGGGCAGGCAGGGCGCAGTTCGGATCTAGCTGTGTCCACTCACCCACGGCAGGCGGTCAGGCAGGGCGCAGTGCGTATCTGGCTGTGTCCACTCACCCACGGCAGGCGGTCAGGCAGGGCGTAGTGCGGATCTGGCTGTGTACACTCATTCACGGCAGACTGGCAGGCACGGCGCAGTGTGGATCTGGCTGTGTCCACTCACCCACGGGAGACGGGTAGGAAGGGCGCAGTGCGGATCTGGCTGTGTCCACTCACCCACGGCAGGCGGTCAGGCAGGGTGCAGTGCGGATCTGGCTGTGTCCATTCACCCACGGGAGACGGGCAGGCAGGGCGCAGTGCGGATCTGGCTGTGTCCACTCACCCACGGCAGACGGTCAGGCAGGGCGCAGTGCGGATCTGGCTGTGTCCACTCACCCACGGCAGGTGGTCAGGCAGGGTGCAGTGCGGATCTGGCTGTGTCCACTCACCCACGGGAGACGGGCTGGCAGGGCGCAGTGCGGATCTGGCTGTGTCCACTCACCCACGGGAGACGGGCAGGCAGGGCGCAGAGCGGATCCGGCTGTGTCCACTCACCCACGGGAGATGGGCAGAGACGGTGCTGTGTGGATCTGGCTATGCCACTGTCCCACGGCAGACGGGCAGGCAGGGCGCAGTACGGATCTGGCTGTGTCCACTCACCCACGGCAGGCGGACAGGCAGGGCGCAGTGCGGAACTGGCTGTGTCCACTC
The DNA here is from genome assembly GCF_040939455.1 of Microcebus murinus. NCBI lineage: Eukaryota > Metazoa > Chordata > Mammalia > Primates > Cheirogaleidae > Microcebus > Microcebus murinus. Next base: position 28,291,626 of record NC_134125.1, on the reverse strand, counting down.
ACCCACGGCAGGTGGTCAGGCAGGGCGCAGTGCGGTTCTGGCTGTGTCCACTCACCCACGGGAGACGGGGAGGCAAGGCGCAGTGCGGATCTTGTGTGTGCACTCACCCACGGGAGAAGGGCAGAGACGGTGCTGTGTGGATCTGGCTATGTCCACTGACCCACGGCAGACGGGCGGGCAGGGCGCAGTACGGATCTGGCTGTGTCCACTCACAACGGCAGGCGGTCAGGCAGGGCGCAGTGCGGATCTGGCTGTGTCCACTCACCCACGGGAGACGGGCAGGCAGGGCGCAGTGCGGATCTGGCTGTGTCCACTCACTCACGGGAGACGGGCAGGCAGGGCGCAGTGCGAATCTGGCTGTGTCCACTCACCCACGGGAGACTGGCAGAGACAGTGCTGTGTGGATCTGGCTATGTCCACTGACCCACGGCAGGCGGTCAGGCAGGGCGCAGTGCGGATATGGCTGTGTCCACTCACCCACGGCAGGCGGTCAGGCAGGGCGCAGTGCGGATCTGGCTGTGTCCACTCGCCCACGGGAGACGGGCAGGCAGGGCGCAGTGCGGATCTGGCTGTGTCCACTCACCCACGGCAGGCGGTCAGGCAGGGCGCAGTGCGGATCTGGCTGTGTCCACTCATTCACGGCAGACGGTCAGGCAGGGCACAGTGCGGATCTGGCTGTGTCCACTCACCCACGGCAGGCGGTCAGGCAGGGCGGAGTGCGGATCTGGCTGTGTCCACGCACCCACGGCAGGCGGTCAGCCAGTGCGCAGTGCGGATCTGGCTGTGTCCACTCACCCACGGCAGATGGTCAGGCAGGGCGCAGTGCGGATCTGGCTGTGTCTACTCACCCACGGCAGACGGGCAGGCAGGGCGCAGTGCGGATCTGGCTGTGTCCACTCACACACGGCAGACGGTCAGGCAGGGCGCAGTGCGGATCTGGCTGTGTCCACGCACCCACAGCAGGCGGTCAGCCAGGGCGCAGTGCGGATCTGGCTGTGTCCACTGACCGACGGCACACGGGCAGGCAGGGCGCAGTACGGATCTGGCTGTGTACACTCACCCACGGCAGGCGGTCAGGCAGGGCGCAGTGCGGATCTGGCTGTGTCCACTCACCCACGGCAGGCGGTCAGGCAGGGCGTAGTGCGGATCTGGCTGTGTCCAGGCACCCACGGCAGACGGGCAGGCAGGGCGCAGTGCGGATCCGGCTGTGTCCACTCACCCACGGGAGATGGGCAGAGACGGTGCTGTGTGGATCTGGCTATGTCTACTGACCCACGGCAGACGGGCAGGCAGGGCGCAGTACGGATCTAGCTGTGTCCACTCACCCACGGCAGGCGGTCAGGCAGGGCGTAGTGCGGATCTGGCTGTGTCCACTCACCCACGGCAGGCGGTCAGGCAGGGCGCAGTGCGGATCTGGCTGTGTCCACTCACCCACGGCAGGCGGTCAGGCAGGGCGCAGTGTGGATCTGGCTGTGTCCACTCACCCACGGCAGGCGGTCAGGCAGGGCGTAGTGCGGATCTGGCTGTGTCCACTCACCCACGGCAGACGGGCAGGCAGGGCGCAGTGCGGATCCGGCTGTGTCCACTCACCTACGGGAGATGGGCAGAGACGGTGCTGTGTGGATCTGGCTATGTCCACTGACCCACGGCAGACAGGCAGGCAGGGCGCAGTGCGGATCTGGCTGTGTCCACTCACCCACAGCAGACGGGCAGGCAGGGCGCAGTGCGATTTTGGCTGTGTCCACTCACCCACGGGAGACGGGCAGGCAGGGCGCAGTGCCTATCTGGCTGTGTCCACTCGCCCACGGGAGACGGGCAGGCAGGGCGCAGTTTGGATCTTTCTGTGTCCACTCACCCCCGGCAGGTGGTCAGGCAGGGCGCAGTGCGGATCTGGCTGTGTCCACTCATTCACGGCAGACGGTCAGGCAGGGCACAGTGCGGATCTGGCTGTGTACACTCACCCACGGCAGGCGGTCAGGCAGGGCGCAGTGCGGATCTGGCTGTGTCCACGCACCCACAGCAGGCGGTCAGCCAGGGCGCAGTGCGGATCTGGCTGTGTCCACTCACCCACGGCAGACGGTCATGCAGGGCGCAGTACGGATCTGGCTGTGTCCACTCACCCACGGCAGTTGGTCAGGCAGGGCGCAGTGCGGATCTGGCTGTGTCCACTCACCCACGGCAGACGGGCAGGCAGGGCGCAGTGCGGATATGGCTCTGTCCACTCGTCCACGGGAGACGGGCAGGCAGGGCGCAATGCGGATCTGGCTGTGTCCACTCACCCACGGCAGGCGGTCAGGCAGGGCGCAGTGCGGATATGGCTGTGTCCACTCACCCACGGCAGACGGTCAGGCAGGGTGCAGTGCGGATCTGGCTGTGTCCACTCACCCACGGGAGACGGGCAGGCAGGGCGCAGTGCGGATCTGGCTGTGTCCACTCACCCACGGCAGACGGGCAGGCAGGGCGCAGTGCGGATCTGGCTGTGTCCACTTACCCACGGGATACGGGCAGAGACGGTGCTGTGTGGATCTGTCTATGTCCACTGACCCACGGCAGACGGGCGGGCAGGGCGCAGGACAGATCTGGCTGTGACCACTCACCCACGGCAGGCGGTCAGGCAGGGTGCAGTGCGGATCTGGCTGTGTCCACTCACCCACGGGAGACGGGCAGGCAAGGCGCAGTGCGGATCTTGTGTGTGCACTCACCCACGGGAGACGGGCAGAGACGGTGCTGTTCGGATCTGGCTATGTCCACTGACCCACGGCAGACGGGCGGGCAGGGCGCAGTACGGATCTGGCTGTGTCCACTCAACCACGGCAGGCGGTCAGGCAGGGTGCAGTGCGGATCTGGCTGTGTCCACTCACCCACGGGAGACGGGCAGGCAGGGCGCAGTGTGGATCTGGCTGTGTCCACTCACCCACGGGAGACGGGCAGGCAGGGCGCAGTGCGGATCTGGCTGTGTCCACTCACCCACGGGAGACGGGCAGAGACGGTGCTGTGTGGATCTGGCTATGTCCACTGACCCACGGCAGACGGGCGGGCAGGGCGCAGTACGGATCTGGCTGTGTCCACTCACCCACGGCAGGCGGTCAGGGAGGGCGCAGTGTGGATATTGCTGTGTCCACTCACCCACGGCAGACGGTCAGGCAGGGGGCAGTGCGGATCTGGCTGTGTCCACTCACCCACGGGAGACGGGCAGAGACGGTGCTGTGTGGATCTGGCTATGTCCACTGACCCACGGCAGGCGGTCAGGCAGGGCGCAGTGCGGATCTGGCTGTGTCCACTCACCCGCGGCAGACGGTCAGGCAGGGCGCAGTGCGGATCTGGCTGTGTCCACTCACCACGGCAGGCGGTCAGGCAGGGCGCAATGCGGATCTGGCTGTGTCCACGCACCCACGGCAGGCGGTCAGCCAGGGCGCAGTGCGGATCTGGCTGTGTCCACTGACCCACGGCAGACGGGCAGGCAGGGCGCAGTGCGGATCTGGCTGTGTCCACTCACCCACGGGAGACGGGCAGTCAGGGTGCAGTGCGGATTTGACTGTGTCCACTCACCCACGGCAGGCGGTCAGGCAGGGCGCAGTGCGGATCTGGCTGTGTCCACTCACCCACGGCAGACGGTCAGGCAGGGCGCAGTGCGGATCTGGCTGTGTCCACTCACCCACGGCAGGCGGTCAGACAGGGCGCAGTGCGGATCTGGCTGTGTCCACGCACCCACGGAAGGCGGGCAGAGACGGTGCTGTTCGGATCTGGCTATGTCCACTGACCCACGGCAGACGGGCAGGCAAGGCGCAGTGCGGATCTTGTGTGTGCACTCACCCACGGGAGACGGGCAGAGACGGTGCTGTGTGGATCTGGCTATGTCCACTGACCCACGGCAGACGGGCGGGCAGGGCGCAGTACGGATCTGGCTGTGTCCACTCACCCACGGCAGGCGGTCAGGCAGGGTGCAGTGCGGATCTGGCTGTGTCCACTCACCCACGGGAGACGGGCAGGCAGGGCGCAGTGCGGATCTGGCTGTGTCCACTCACCCACGGGAGACAGGCAGGCAGGGCGCAGTGCGGATCTGGCTGTGTCCACTCACCCACGGGAGACGGGCAGAGACGGTGCTGTGTGGATCAGGCTATGTCCACTGACCCACGGCAGACGGGCGGGCAGGGCGCAGTACGGATCTGGCTGTGTCCACTCACCCACGGCAGGCGGTCAGGGAGGGCGCAGTGCGGATATTGCTGTGTCCACTCACCCACGGCATACGGTCAGGCAGGGGGCAGTGCGGATCTGGCTGTGTCCACTCACCCACGGGAGACGGGCAGGCACGGCACAGTGCGGATCTGGCTGTGTACACTCACACACGGCAGGCTGTCAGGCAGGGCGCAGTGCGGATATGGCTGTGTCCACTCACCCACGGCAGACGGTCAGGCAGGGCGCCGTGCGGATCTGGCTGTGTCCACTCACCCACGGCAGGCGGTCAGGCAGGGTGCAGTGCGGATCTGGCTGTGTCCACTCACCCACGGGAGATGGGCAGGCAGGGCGCAGTGCAGATCTGGCTGTGTCCAGTCACCCACGGGAGACGGGCAGGCAGGGCGCAGTGCGTATCTGGCCGTGTCCACTCGCCCACGGGAGACGGGCAGGCAGGGCGCAGTGCGGATCTGGCCGTGTCCACTCACCCACGGGAGACCGGCAGGCAGGGCGCAGTGCGGATCTGGCTGTGTCCACTCACCCACGGGAGACAGGCAGGCAGGGCGCAGTGCGGATCTGGCTGTGTCCACTCACCGACGGGAGACGGGCAGGCAAGGCGCAGTGCGGATCTGGCTGTGTCCACTCACCCACGGGAGACGGGCAGGCAGGGCGCAGTGCGGATCTGGCTGTGTCCACTCACCCACGGGAGACGGGCAGGCAGGGCGCAGTGCGGATCTGGCTGTGTCCACTCGCCCACGGGAGATGGGCAGGCAAGGCGCAGTGCGGATCTGGCTGTGTCCACTCACCGACGGGAGACGGGCAGGCAAGGCGCAGTGCGGATCTGGCTGTGTCCACTCACCCACGGGAGACGGGCAGGCAGGGCGCAGTGCGGATCTGGCTGTGTCCACTCACCCACGGGAGACGGGCAGGCAGGGCGCAGTGCGGATCTGGCTGTGTCCACTCACCCACGGGAGACGGGCAGGCAGGGCGCAGTGCGGATCTGGCTGTGTCTACTCACCCACGGCAGGCGGTCAGGCAGGGCGCAGTGCGGATCTGGCTGTGTCCACTCATTCACGGCAGGCGGTCAGGCAGGGCCAGTGCGGATATGGCTGTGTCCACTCACCCACGGCAGACGGTCAGGCAGGGCGCAGTGCGGATCTGGTTGTGTCCACACACCCACGGGAGACGGGCAGGCAGTGCGCAGTGCGGTTCTGGCTGTGTCCACTCACCCACGGGAGACGGGCAGGCAGGGCGCAGTGCGGATCTTGTGTGTGCACTCACCCACGGGAGAAGGGCAGAGACGGTGCTGTGTGGATCTGGCTATGTCCACTGACCCACGGCAGACGGGCGGGCAGGGCGCAGTACGGATCTAGCTGTGTCCACTCACCCACGGCAGGCGGTCAGGCAGGGCGCAGTGCGGATATGGCTGTGTCCACTCACCCACGGGAGACGGGCAGGCAGGGCGCAGTGCGGATCTGGCTGTGTCCACTCACCCACGGGAGATGGGCAGGCAGGGCGCAGTGCGGATCTGGCTGTGTCCACTCACCCACGGGAGACGGGCAGAGACGGTGCTGTGTGGATCTGGCTATGTCCACTGACCCACGGCAGACGGGCGGGCAGGGCGAAGTACGGATCTGTCTGTGTCCACTCACGCACGGCAGGCGGTCAGGGAGGGCGCAGTGCGGATATGGCTGTGTCCACTAACCCACGGCAGACGGTCAGGCAGGGGGCAGTGCGAATCTGGCTGTGTCTACTCACCCACGGGAGACTGGTAGAGACGGTGCTGTGTGGATCTGGCTATGTCCACTTACCCACGGCAGGCGATCAGGCAGGGCGCAGTGCGGATACGGCTGTGTCCACTCACCCACGGCAGGCGGTCAGGCAGGGCGCAGTGCTGATCTGGCTGTGTCCACTCGCCCACGGGAGACGGGCAGGCAGGGCGCAGTGCGGATCTGGCTGTGTCCACTCACCCACGGCAGGCGGTCAGGCAGGGCGCAGTGCGGATCTGGCTGTGTCCACTCATTCACGGCAGACGGTCAGGCAGGGCACAGTGCGGATCTGGCTGTGTCCACTGACCGACGGCAGACGGGCAGGCAGGGCGCAGTACGGATCTGGCTGTGTCCACTCACCCACGGCAGGCGGTCAGGCAGGGCGCAGTGCGGATCTGGCTGTGTCCACTCACCCACGGCAGGCGGTCAGGCAGGGCGTAGTGCGGATCTGGCTGTGTCCAGGCACCCACGGCAGACGGGCAGGCAGGGCGCAGTGCGTATCCGGCTGTGTCCACTCACCCACGGGAGATGGGCAGAGACGGTGCTGTGTGGATCTGGCTATGTCCACTGACCCACGGCAGACGGGCTGGCAGGGCGCAGTACGGATCTAGCTGTGTCCACTCACCCACGGCAGGCGGTCAGGCAGGGCGTAGTGCGGATCTGGCTGTGTCCACTCACCCACGGTAGGCGGTCAGGCAGGGCGCAGTGCGGATCTGGCTGTGTCCACTCACCCACGGCAGGCGGTCAGGCAGGGCGCAGTGTGGATCTGGCTGTGTCCACACACCCATGGCAAGCGGTCAGGCAGGGCGTAGTGCGGATCTGGCTGTGTCCACTCACCCACGGCAGACGGGCAGGCAGGGCGCAGTGCGGATCCGGCTGTGTCCACTCACCCACGGGAGATGGGCAGAGACGGTGATGTGTGGATCTGGCTATGTCCACTGACCCACGGCAGACGGGCAGGCAGGGCACAGTACGGATCTGGCTGTGTCCACTCACCCAAGGCAGGCGGTCAGGCAGGGTGCAGTGCGGATCTGGCTGTGTCCACTCTCCCACGGGAGACGGGCAGGCAGGGCACAGTGCGGATCTGTTTGTGTCCACTCACCCATGGGAGACGGGCAGGCAGGGCGCAGTGCGGATCTGGCTGTGTCCACTCACCCACGGGAGACGGGCAGGCAGGGCGCAGTGCGATTTTGGCTGTGTCCACTCACCCACGGGAGACGGGCAGGCAGGGCGCAGTGCCTATCTGGCTGTGTCCACTCGCCCACGGGAGACGGGCAGGCAGGGCGCAGTTTGGATCTGGCTGTGTCCACTCACCCACTGCAGGCGGTCAGGCAGGGCGCAGTGCGGATCTGGCTGTGTCCACTCATTCACGGCAGACGGTCAGGCAGGGCACAGTGCGGATCTGGCTGTGTCCACTCACCCACGGCAGGCGGTCAGGCAGGGCGGAGTGCGGATCTGGCTGTGTCCACGCACCCACAGCAGGCGGTCAGCCAGGGCGCAGTGCGGATCTGGCTGTGTCCAATCACCCACGGCAGATGGTCAGGCAGGGCGCAGTACGGATCTGGCTGTGTCCACTCACCCACGGCAGACGGGCAGGCAGGGCGCAGTGCGGATCTGGCTGTGTCCACTCACACACGGCAGACGGTCAGGCAGGGCGCAGTGCGGATCTGGCTGTGTCCACTCACCCACGGCAGACGGGCAGGCAGGGCGCAGTGCGGATCTGGCTGTGTCCACTCGCCCACGGGAGACGGGCAGGCAGGGCGCAGTGCGGATCTGGCTGTGTCCACTCACCCACCGCAGGGGTCAGGCAGGGCGCAGTGCGGTTCTGGCTGTGTCCACTCACCCACGGGAGACGGGTAGGCGAGGCGCAGTGCGGATCTGGCTGTGTCCACTCACCCACGGGAGATGGGCAGAGACGGTGCTGTGTGGATCTTGCTATGTCCACTGACCCACGGCAGACGGGAAGGCAGGGCGCAGTACGGATCTGGCTGTGTCCACTCACCCACGGCAGGCGGTCAGGCAGGGCGCAGTACGGATTTGGCTGTGTCCACTCACCCACGGCAGGCGGTCAGGCAGGGTGCAGTGTGGATCTGGCTGTGTCCACTCACCCACGGGAGACGGGCAGGCAGGGCGCAGTGCGGATCTGGCTGTGTCCACTCACCCACGGGAGACGGGCAGGCAGAACGCAGTGCGATTTTGGCTGTGTCCACTCACCCACGGGAGACGGGCAGGCAGGGCGCAGTGCGGATCTGGCTGTGTCTACTCACCCACGGCAGGCGGTCAGGCAGGGCGCAGTGCGGATCTGGCTGTGTCCACTCATTCACGGCAGACGGTCAGGCAGGGCGCAGTGCGGATCTGGCTGTGTCCACTCACACACGGCAGACGGTCAGGCAGGGCGCAGTGCGGATCTGGCTGTGTCCACTCACCCACGGCAGACGGGTAGGCAGGGCGCAGTGCGGATCTGGCTGTGTCCACTCGCCCACGGGAGACGGGCAGACAGGGCGCAGTGTGGATCTGGCTGTGTCCACTCACCCACGGCAGACGGGCAGGCAGGGGGCAGTGCGGATCCGGCTGTGTCCAATCACCCCCGGGAGATGGGCAGAGACGGTGCTGTGTGGATCTGGCTATGTCCACTGACCCACGGCAGACGGGCGGGCAGGGCGCAGTACGGATCTGGCTGTGTCCACTCACCCACGGCAGGCGGTCAGGCAGGGCGCAGTGCGGACCTGGCTGTGTCCACTCACCCACGGCAGGCGGTCAGGCAGGGCGTAGTGCGGATCTGGCTGTGTCCACTCACCCACGGCAGGCGGTCAGGCAGAGCGCAGTGCGGATCTGGCTGTGTCCACGCACCCACAGCAGGCGGTCAGCAAGGGCGCAGTGCGGATCTGGCTGTGTCCACTGACCGACGGCAGACGGGCAGGCAGCGCGCAGTACGGATCTGGCTGTGTCCACTCACCCACGGCAGGCGGTCAGGCAGGGCACAGTGCGGATCTGGCTGTGTCCACTCACCCACGGCAGGCGGTCAGGCAGGGCGTAGTGCGGATCTGGCTGTGTCCAGGCACCCACGGCAGACGGGCAGGCAGGGCGCAGTGCGGATCCGGCTGTGTCCACTCACCCACGGGAGATGGGCAGAGACGGTGCTGTGTGGATCTGGCTATGTCCACTGACCCACGGCAGACGGGCAGGCAGGGCGCAGTACGGATCTAGCTGTGTCCACTCACCCACGGCAGGCGGTCAGGCAGGGCGTAGTGCGGATCTGGCTGTGTCCACTCACCCACGGCAGGTGGTCAGGCAGGGCGCAGTGCGGATCTGGCTGTGTCCACTCACCCACGGCAGGCGGTCAGGCAGGGCGCAGTGTGGATCTGGCTGTGTCCACACACCCATGGCAAGCGGTCAGGCAGGGCGTAGTGCGGATCTGGCTGTGTCCACTCACCCACGGCAGACGGGCAGGCAGGGCGCAGTGCGGATCCGGCTGTGTCCACTCACCCACGGGAGATGGGCAGAGACGGTGATGTGTGGATCTGGCTATGTCCACTGACCCACGGCAGACGGGCAGGCAGGGCACAGTACGGATCTGGCTGTGTCCACTCACCCAAGGCAGGCGGTCAGGCAGGGTGCAGTGCGGATCTGGCTGTGTCCACTCTCCCACGGGAGACGGGCAGGCAGGGCACAGTGCGGATCTGTTTGTGTCCACTCACCCATGGGAGACGGGCAGGCAGGGCGCAGTGCGGATCTGGCTGTGTCCACTCACCCACGGCAGGCGGTCAGGCAGGGCGCAGTGCGGATCTGGCAGTGTCCACGCACCCACAGCAGGCGGTTAGCCAGGGCGCAGTGCGGATCTGGCTGTGTCCACTCACCCAGGGCAGGTGGTCAGGCAGGGCGTAGTGCGGATCTGGCTGTGTCCACTAACCCACGGCAGGCGGGCAGGCAGGGCGCAGTGTGGATCTGGCTGTGTCCACTCACACACGGCAGACGGTCAGGCAGGGCGCAGTGCGGATCTGGCTGTGTCCACTCACCCACGGCAGACGGGTAGGCAGGGCGCAGTGCGGATCTGGCTGTGTCCACTCGCCCACGGGAGACGGGCAGACAGGGCGCAGTGCGGATCTGGCTGTGTCCACTCACCCACGGCAGACGGGCAGGCAGGGGGCAGTGCGGATCCGGCTGTGTCCAATCACCCCCGGGAGATGGGCAGAGACGGTGCTGTGTGGATCTGGCTATGTCCACTGACCCACGGCAGACGGGCGGGCAGGGCGCAGTACGGATCTGGCTGTGTCCACTCACCCACGGCAGGCGGTCAGGCAGGGCGCAGTGCGGATCTGGCTGTGTCCACTCACCCACGGCAGGCGGTCAGGCAGGGCGTAGTGCGGATCTGGCTGTGTCCACTCACCCACGGCAGGCGGTCAGGCAGAGCGCAGTGCGGATCTGGCTGTGTCCACGCACCCACAGCAGGCGGTCAGCAAGGGCGCAGTGCGGATCTGGCTGTGTCCACTGACCGACGGCAGACGGGCAGGCAGCGCGCAGTACGGATCTGGCTGTGTCCACTCACCCACGGCAGGCGGTCAGGCAGGGCACAGTGCGGATCTGGCTGTGTCCACTCACCCACGGCAGGCGGTCAGGCAGGGCGTAGTGCGGATCTGGCTGTGTCCAGGCACCCACGGCAGACGGGCAGGCAGGGCGCAGTGCGGATCCGGCTGTGTCCACTCACCCACGGGAGATGGGCAGAGACGGTGCTGTGTGGATCTGGCTATGTCCACTGACCCACGGCAGACGGGCAGGCAGGGCGCAGTACGGATCTAGCTGTGTCCACTCACCCACGGCAGGCGGTCAGGCAGGGCGTAGTGCGGATCTGGCTGTGTCCACTCACCCACGGCAGGTGGTCAGGCAGGGCGCAGTGCGGATCTGGCTGTGTCCACTCACCCACGGCAGGCGGTCAGGCAGGGCGCAGTGTGGATCTGGCTGTGTCCACACACCCATGGCAAGCGGTCAAGCAGGGCGTAGTGCGGATCTGGCTGTGTCCACTCACCCACGGCAGACGGGCAGGCAGGGCGCAGTGCGGATCCGGCTGTGTCCACTCACCCACGGGAGATGGGCAGAGACGGTGATGTGTGGATCTGGCTATGTCCACTGACCCACGGCAGACGGGCAGGCAGGGCACAGTACGGATCTGGCTGTGTCCACTCACCCAAGGCAGGCGGTCAGGCAGGGTGCAGTGCGGATCTGGCTGTGTCCACTCTCCCACGGGAGAAGGGCAGGCAGGGCACAGTGCGGATCTGTTTGTGTCCACTCACCCATGGGAGACGGGCAGGCAGGGCGCAGTGCGGATCTGGCTGTGTCCACTCACCCACGGGAGACGGGCAGGCAGGGCGCAGTGCGATTTTGGCTGTGTCCACTCACCCACGGGAGACGGGCAGGCAGGGCGCAGTGCCTATCTGGCTGTGTCCACTCGCCCACGGGAGACGGGCAGGCAGGGCGCAGTTTGGATCTGGCTGTGTCCACTCACCCACTGCAGGCGGTCAGGCAGGGCGCAGTGCGGATCTGGCTGTGTCCACTCATTCACGGCAGACGGTCAGGCAGGGCACAGTGCGGATCTGGCTGTGTCCACTCACCCACGGCAGGCGGTCAGGCAGGGCGGAGTGCGGATCGGGCTGTGTCCACGCACCCACAGCAGGCGGTCAGCCAGGGCGCAGTGCGGATCTGGCTGTGTCCAATCACCCACGGCAGATGGTCAGGCAGGGCGCAGTACGGATCTGGCTGTGTCCACTCACCCACGGCAGACGGGCAGGCAGGGCGCAGTGCGGATCTGGCTGTGTCCACTCACACACGGCAGACGGTCAGGCAGGGCGCAGTGCGGATCTGGCTGTGTCCACTCACCCACGGCAGACGGGCAGGCAGGGCGCAGTGCGGATCTGGCAGTGTCCACTCGCCCACGGGAGACGGGCAGGCAGGGCGCAGTGCGGATCTGGCTGTGTCCACTCACCCACCGCAGGGGTCAGGCAGGGCGCAGTGCGGTTCTGGCTGTGTCCACTCACCCACGGGAGACGGGTAAGCAGGGCGCAGTGCGGATCTGGCTGTGTCCACTCACCCTCGGGAGATGGGCAGAGACGGTGCTGTGTGGATCTTGCTATGTCCACTGACCCACGGCAGACGGGAAGGCAGGGCGCAGTACGGATCTGGCTGTGTCCACTCACCAACGGCAGGCGGTCAGGCAGGGCGCAGTACGGATTTGGCTGTGTCCACTCACCCACGGCAGGCGGTCAGGCAGGGTGCAGTGTGGATCTGGCTGTGTCCACTCACCCACGGGAGACGGGCAGGCAGGGCGCAGTGCGGATCTGGCTGTGTCCACTCACCCACGGGAGACGGGCAGGCAGAACGCAGTGCGATTTTGGCTGTGTCCACTCACCCACGGGAGACGGGCAGGCAGGGCGCAGTGCGGATCTGGCTGTGTCTACTCACCCACGGCAGGCGGTCAGGCAGGGCGCAGTGCGGATCTGGCTGTGTCCACTCATTCACGGCAGACGGTCAGGCAGGGCACAGTGCGGATCTGGCTGTGTCCACTCACCCACGGCAGGCGGTCAGGCAGGGCGCAGTGCGGATCTGGCAGTGTCCACGCACCCACAGCAGGCGGTTAGCCAGGGCGCAGTGCGGATCTGGCTGTGTCCACTCACCCAGGGCAGGTGGTCAGGCAGGGCGTAGTGCGGATCTGGCTGTGTCCACTAACCCACGGCAGGCGGGCAGGCAGGGCGCAGTGCGGATCTGGCTGTGTCCACTCACACACGGCAGACGGTCAGGCAGGGCGCAGTGCGGATCTGGCTGTGTCCACTCACCCACGGCAGACGGGTAGGCAGGGCGCAGTGCGGATCTGGCTGTGTCCACTCGCCCACGGGAGACGGGCAGACAGGGCGCAGTGCGGATCTGGCTGTGTCCACTCACCCACGGCAGACGGACAGGCAGGGCGCAGTGCGGATCCGGCTGTGTCCAATCACCCCCGGGAGATGGGCAGAGACGGTGCTGTGTGGATCTGGCTATGTCCACTGACCCACGGCAGACGGGCGGGCAGGGCGCAGTACGGATCTGGCTGTGTCCACTCACCCACGGCAGGCGGTCAGGCAGGGCGCAGTGCGGATCTGGCTGTGTCCACTCACCCACGGCAGGCGGTCAGGCAGGGCGTAGTGCGGATCTGGCTGTGTCCACTCACCCACGGCAGGCGGTCAGGCAGAGCGCAGTGCGGATCTGGCTGTGTCCACGCACCCACAGCAGGCGGTCAGCAAGGGCGCAGTGCGGATCTGGCTGTGTCCACTGACCGACGGCAGACGGGCAGGCAGGGCGCAGTACGGATCTGGCTGTGTCCACTCACCCACGGCAGGCGGTCAGGCAGGGCACAGTGCGGATCTGGCTGTGTCCACTCACCCACGGCAGGCGGTCAGGCAGGGCGTAGTGCGGATCTGGCTGTGTCCAGGCACCCACGGCAGACGGGCAGGCAGGGCGCAGTGCGGATCCGGCTGTGTCCACTCACCCACGGGAGATGGGCAGAGACGGTGCTGTGTGGATCTGGCTATGTCCACTGACCCACGGCAGACGGGCAGGCAGGGCGCAGTACGGATCTAGCTGTGTCCACTCACCCACGGCAGGCGGTCAGGCAGGGCGTAGTGCGGATCTGGCTGTGTCCACTCACCCACGGCAGGCGGTCAGGCAGGGCGCAGTGCGGATCTGGCTGTGTCCACTCACCCACGGCAGGCGGTCAGGCAGGGCGCAGTGTGGATCTGGCTGTGTCCACACACCCATGGCAGGCGGTCAGGCAGGGCGTAGTGCGGATCTGGCTGTGTGCACTCACCCACGGCAGACGGGCAGGCAGGGCGCAGTGCGGATCCGGCTGTGTCCACTCACCCACGGCAGACGGTCAGGCAGGGCGCAGTACGGATCTGGCTGTGTCCACTCACCCACGGCAGGCGGTCAGGCAGGGCGCAGTGCGGATATGGCTGTGTCCACTCACCCACGGCAGACGGTCAGGCAGGGCGCAGTGCGGATCTGGCTGTGTCCACTCACCCACGGGAGACGGGCAGGCAGGGCGCAGTGCGGATCTGGCTGTGTCCACTCACCCACGGGAGACGGGTAGGCAAGGCGCAGTGCGGATCTGGCTGTGTCCACTCACCCACGGGAGACGGGCAGAGACGGTGCAGTGTGGATCTGGCTATGTCCACTGACCCACGGCAGATGGGCGGGCAGGGCGCAGTACGGATCTGGCTGTGTCCACTCACCCACGGCAGGCGGTCAGGCAGGGCGCAGTGCGGATCTGGCTGTGTCCACTCACCCACGGGAGACGGGCAGGCAGGGCGCAGTGCGGATCTGGCTGTGTCCACGCACCCACAGCAGGCAGTCAGCCAGGGCGCAGTGCGGATCTGGCTGTGTCCACTGACCCACGGCAGACGGGCAGGCAGGGCGAAGTACGGATCTGGCTGTGTCCACTCACCCACGGCAGGCGGTCAGGCAGGGCGCAGTGCGGATCTGGCTGTGTCCACTCACCCACGGCAGGCGGTCAGGCAGGGCGTTGTGCGGATCTGGCTGTGTCCACTCACCCACGGCAGACGGGCAGGCAGGGCGCAGTACGGATATGGCTGTGTCCACTCGCCCACGGGAGACGGGCAGGCAGGGCGCAGTGCGGATCTGGCTGTGTCCACTCACCCACGGGAGACGGGCAGAGACGGTGCTGTGTGGATCTGGCTATGTCCACTAACCAACGGCAGACGGGCGGGCAGGGCGCAGTACGGATCTGGCTGTGTCCACTCACCCACGGCAGGCGGTCAGGGAGGGCGCAGTGCGGATATGGCTGTGTCTACTCACCCACGGCAGACGGTCAGGCAGGGGGCAGTGCGGATCTGGCTGTGTCCACTCACTCATGGAAGACGGGCAGAGACGGTGCTGTGTGGATCTGGCTATGTCCACTGACCCACGGCAGGCGGTCAGGCAGGGCGCAGTGCGGATATGGCTGTGTCCACTCACCCACGGCAGACTGTCAGACAGGGGGCAGTGCGGATCTGGCTGTGTCAACTCACCCACGGGAGACGGGCAGGCAGGGCGCAGTGCGGATCTGGCTGTGTCCACTCACCCACGGGAGACGGGCAGGCAAGGCGCAGTGCGGATCTGGCTGTGTCCACTCACCCACGGGAGATGGTCAGGCAGGGCGCAGTGCGGCTCTGGCTGTGTCCTCTCACCCACGGCAGGCGGTCAGGCAGGGCGTAGTGTGGATCTGGCTGTGTCCACTCACCCACGGCAGGCTGTCAGGCAGGGCGCAGTGCGATTCTGGCGGTGTCCACGCACTCACAGCAGGCGGTCAGCCAGGGTGCAGTGCGGATCTGGCTGTGTCCACTGACCCACGGCAGACGGGCAGGCAGGGCGCATTACGGATCTGGCTGTGTCCACTCATCCACGGCAGGCAGTCAGGCAGGGCGCAGTGCGGATCTGGCTGTGTCCACTCTCCCACGGCAAGCGGTCAGGCAGGTCGTAGTGCGGATCTGGCTGTGTCCACTAACCCACGGCAGACGGGCAGGCAGGGCGCAGTGCGGATCCGGCTGTGTCCACTCACCCACGGGAGATGGGCAGAGACGGTGATGTGTGGATCTGGCTATGTCCACTGACCCACGGCAGATGGGCAGGCAGGGCGCAGTACGGATCTGGCTGTGTCCACTCACCCACGGCAGGCGGTCAGGCAGGGTGCAGTGCGGATCTGGCTTTGTCCACTCACCCACGGCAGGCGGTCAGGCAGGGCGTAGTGCGGATCTGGCTGTGTCCACTCACCCACGGCAGACGGGCAGGCAGGGCGCAGTGTGGATCTGGCTGTGTCCACTCAACCATGGTAGACGGTCAGGCAGGGCGCAGTGCGGATCTGGCTGTGTCCACTCACCCACGGCAGACGGGCAGGCAGGGCGCAGTGCGGATGTGGCTGTGTCCACTCGCCCACGGGAGACTTGCAGGCAGGGCGCAGTGCGGATCTGGCTGTGTCCACTCACCAATGGCAGGCGGTCAGGCAGGGCGCAGTGCGGATCTGGCTGTGTCCACGCACCCAGAGCAGGCGGTCAGCCAGGGCGCATTGCGGATCTGGCTGTGTCCACCCACCCACGGCAGACGGTCAGGCAGGGCGCAGTACTGATCTGGCTGTGTCCACTCACCCACGGCAGACGGGCAGGCAGGGCGCAGTGCGGATCTGGCTGTGTCCACTCACCCACGGGAGACGGGCAGGCAGGGCGCAGTGAGGATCTGGCTGTGTCTACACACCCACGAGGGACCGGCTGGCAGGGTGCTGTGTGGATTTGGCTGTATCCACTCACCCACCAGGGACGGGCAGGTAGGGTGCAGTGTGGATGTGGCTGTGTCCACACACCCACGGAGACGGGCAGGTAGGGTGCTGTCTGGAACTGGCTGTTTCCACTCACCCACGGGAGACGGGCAGGCAGGGTGCTGTCTGGATATGGCTTTGTCCACACACACATGGGGGATGGGCAGGCAGGGTGCTGTGTGGTTTTGGCTGTGTCCACTCACCTACGGGAGATGGGCAGGCCGGGTGCTGTGTGGTTCTGGCTGTGTCCACTCACCCACGGGAGACGGGCAGGCAGGGCGCAGTGCGGATCTGGCTGTGTCCACTCACCCACGGAAGACGGACAGGCAAGGCGCAGTGTGGATCTGGCTGTGTCCACTCACCCACGGCAGACGGGCAGGCAGAGCGCAGTGCGGATCTGGCTGTGTCCACTCACCCACAGCAGACGGTCAGGCAGGTCGCAGTGCGTATCTGGCTGTGTCCACTCACCCACGGCAGACGGGCAGGCAGGGCGCAGTGCGGATCTGGCTGTGTCCACTCGCCCACGGGAGACGGGCAGGCACGGCGCAGTGCGGATCTGGCTGTGTCCACTCGCCCACGGCAGGCGGTCAGGCAGGGCGCAGTGCGGATCTGGCTGTGTCCACTCACCCACGACAGACGGTCAGGCAGGGCGCCGTGCGGATCTGGCTGTGTCCACTCACCCACGGCAGGCGGTCAGGCAGGGCGCAGTGCGGATCTGGCTGTGTCCACGCACCCACAGCAGGCGGTCAGCCAGGGCGCAGTGCGGATCTGGCTGTGTCCACTCACCCACGGCAGGCGGTCAGGCAGGGCCAGTGCGGATATGGCTGTGTCCACTCACCCACGGTAGACGGTCAGGCAGGGCGCAGTGCGGATCTGGTTGTGTCCACACACCCACGGGAGACGGGCAGGCAGGGCGGAGTGCGGTTCTGGCTGTGTCCACTCACCCACGGGAGACGGGCAGGCAGGGCGCAGTGCGGATCTTGTGTGTGCACTCACCCACGGGAGAAGGGCAGAGACGGTGCTGTGTGGATCTGGCTATGTCCACTGACCCACGGCAGACGGGCGGGCAGGGCGCAGTACGGATCTGGCTGTGTCCACTCACCCACGGCAGGCGGTCAGGCAGGGCGCAGTGCGGATCTGGCTGTGTCCACACACCCACGGGAGACGGGCAGGCAGGGCGCAGTGCGGATCTGGCTGTGTCCACTCACCCACGGGAGACGGGCAGGCAGGGCGCAGTGCGGATCTGGCTGTGTCCACTCACCCACGGGAGACGGGCAGAGACGGTGCTGTGTGGATCTGGCTATGTCCACTGACCCACGGCAGACGGGCGGGCAGGGCGAAGTACGGATCTGGCTGTGTCCACTCACCCACGGCAGGCGGTCAGGGAGGGCGCAGTGCGGATATGGCTGTGTCCACTCACCCACGGCAGACGGTCAGGCAGGGGGCAGTGCGAATCTGGCTGTGTCCACTCACCCACGGGAGACTGGTAGAGACGGTGCTGTGTGGATCTGGCTATGTCCACTGCCCCACGGCAGGCTGTCAGGCAGGGCGCAGTGCGGATATGGCTGTGTCCACTCACCCACGGCAGGCGGTCAGGCAGGGCGCAGTGCGGATCTGGCTGTGTCCACTCGCCCACGGGAGACGGGCAGGCAGGGCGCAGTGCGGATCTGGCTGTGTCCACTCACCCACGGCAGGCGGTCAGGCAGGGCGCAGTGCGGATCTGGCTGTGTCCACTCATTCACGGCAGACGGTCAGGCAGGGCACAGTGCGGATCTGACTGTGTCCACTCACCCACGGCAGGCGGTCAGGCAGGGCGGAGTGCGGATCTGGCTGTGTCCACGCACCCACAGCAGGCGGTCAGCCAGGGCGCAGTGCGGATCTGGCTGTGTCCACTCACCCACGGCAGGTGGTCAGGCAGGGCGCAGTACGGATCTGGCTGTGTCCACTCACCCACGGCAGACGGGCAGGCAGGGCGCAGTGCGGATCTGGCTGTGTCCACTCACACACGGCAGACGGTCAGGCAGGGCGCAGTGCGGATCTGGCTGTGTTCACTCACCCACGGCAGACGGGCAGGCAGGGCGCAGTGCGGATCTGGCTGTGTCCACTCGCCCACGGGAGACGGGAAGGCAGGGCGCAGTGCGAATCTGGCTGTGTCCACTCACCCACCGCAGGGGTCAGGCAGGGCGCAGTGCGGTTCTGGCTGTGTCCACTCACCCACGGAAGACGGGTAGGCAAGGCGCAGTGCGGATCTGGCTGTGTCCACTCACCCACGGGAGACGGGCAGAGACGGTGTTGTGTGGATCTGGCTATGTCCACTGACCCACGGCAGAAGGGCAGGCAGGGCGCAGTACGGAGCTGGCTGAGTCCACTCACCTACGGCAGGCGGTCAGGCAGGGTGCAGTGTGGATCTGGCTGTGTCCATTCACCCACGGGAGACGGGCAGGCAGGGCGCAGTGCTGATCTGGCTGTGTCCACTCACACATGGGAGACGGGCAGGCAGGGCGCAGTGCGGATCTGGCTGTGTCCACTCGCCCACGGGAGATGGGCAGGCAGGGCGCAGTGCGGATCTGGCTGTGTACACTCGCCCACGGGAGACGGGCAGGCAGGGCGCAGTGCGGATCTGGCTGTGTCCACTCGCCCACGGGAGACGGGCAGGCAGGGCGCAGTGCGGATCCGGCTGTGTCCACTCACCCACGGGAGATGGGCAGAGACGGTGCTGTGTGGATCTGGCTATGTCCACTGACCCACGGCAGACGGGAAGGCAGGGCGCAGTACGGATCTGGCTGTGTCCACTCACCCACGGCAGGCGGTCAGGCAGGGCGCAGTACGGATTTGGCTGTGTCCACTCACCCACGGCAGGCGGTCAGGCAGGGTGCAGTGTGGATCTGGCTGTGTCCACTCACCCACGGGAGACTGGCAGGCAGGGCGCAGTGCGGATCTGGCTGTGTCCACTCACCCACGGGAGACGGGCAGGCAGAACGCAGTGCGATTTTGGCTGTGTCCACTCACCCACGGGAGACGGGCAGGCAGGGCGCAGTGCGGATCTGGCTGTGTCTACTCACCCACGGCAGGCGGTCAGGCAGGGCGCAGTGCGAATCTGGCTGTGTCCACTCATTCACGGCAGACGGTCAGGCAAGGCACAGTGCGGATCTGGCTGTGTCCACTCACCCACGGCAGGCGGTCAGGCAGGGCGCAGTGCGGATCTGGCTGTGTCCACGCACCCACAGCAGGCGGTCAGCCAGGGCGCAGTGCGGATCTGGCTGTGTCCACTCACCCAGGGCAGGTGGTCAGGCAGGGCGTAGTGCGGATCTGGCTGTGTCCACTAACCCACGGCAGGCGGGCAGGCAGGGCGCAGTGTGGATCTGGCTGTGTCCACTCACCCACGGCAGACGGTCAGGCAGGGCGCAGTGCGGATCTGGCTGTGTCCACTCACCCACAGCAGACGGGTAGGCAGGGCGCAGTGCGGATCTGGCTGTGTCCACTCGCCCACGGGAGACGGGCAGACAGGGCGCAGTACGGATCTGGCTGTGTACACTCACCCACGACAGGCGGTCAGGCAGGGCGCAGTGCGGATCCGGCTGTGTCCAATCACCCCCGGGAGATGGGCAGAGACGGTGCTGTGTGGATCTGTCTATGTCCACTGACCCACGGCAGACGGGCAGGCAGGGCGCAGTACGGATCTGGCTGTGTCCACTCACCCACGGCAGGCGGTCAGGCAGGGCGCAGTGCGGATCTGGCTGTGTCCACTCACCCACGGCAGGCGGTCAGGCAGGGCGTAGTGCGGATCTGGCTGTGTCCACTCACCCACGGCAGGCGGTCAGGCAGAGCGCAGTGCGGATCTGGCTGTGTCCACGCACCCACAGCAGGCGGTCAGCAAGGGCGCAGTGCGGATCTGGCTGTGTCCACTGACCGACGGCAGACGGGCAGGCAGGGCGCATTGCGGATCTGGCTGTGTCCACTCGCCCACGGGAGACGGGCAGGCAGGGCGCAGTGCGTATCTGGCTGTGTCCACTCACCCACGGCAGGCGGTCAGGCGGGGCGCAGTGCGGATCTGGCTGTGTCCACTCACCCACAGCAGACGGTCAGGCAGGGCGCAGTGCGGATCTGGCTGTGTCCACTCGCCCACGGGATACGGGCAGGCAGGGCGCAGTGCGGATCTGGCTGTGTCCACTCACCCACGCCAGATGGTAAGGCAGGGCGCAGTGCGGATCTGGCTGTGTCCACTCACTCACGGCAGACGGTCAGGCAGGGCGCAGTGCGGATCTGGCTGTGTCCACTCACCCACGGCAGACGGTCAGACAGGGTGCAGTGCGGATCTGGCTGTGTCCACTCACCCACGGGAGACGGGCAGGCAGGGCGCAGTGCGGATCTGGCTTTGTCCACTCACCCACGTGAGACGGGCAGGCAAGGCTCAGTGCGGATCTGGCTGTGTCCAATCACCCACGGGAGACGGGCAGGCAGGGCGCAGTGCGGAACTGGCTGTGTCCACTCAACCACGGCAGATGGTCAGGCAGGGCGCAGGGCGGATCTGGCTGTGTCCACTCACCCACGGCAGACGGGCAGGCAGGGCGCAGTGCGGATCTGGCTGTGTCCACTCGCCCACGGGAGACGGGCAGGCAGGGCGCAGTGCGTATCTGGCTGTGTCCACTCACCCACGGCAGGCGGTCAGGCAGGGCGCAGTGCGGATCTGGCTGTGTCCACTCACCCACGGCAGACGGTCAGGCAGGGCGCAGTGCGGATCTGGCTGTGTCCACTCAACCACGGCAGACTGTCAGGCAGGGCGCAGTGCGGATCTGGCTGTGTCCACTCGCCCACGGCAGACGGGCAGGCAGGGCGCAGTGCGGATCTGGCTGTGTCCACTCGCCCACGGGAGACGGGCAGGCAGGGCGCAGTGCGGATCTCGCTGTGTCCACTCACCCACGGCAGGCGGTCAGGCAGGGCGCAGTGCTGATCTGGCTGTGTCCACGCACCCACAGCAGGCGGTCAGGCAGGGCGCAGTGCGGATCTGGCTATGTCCACTCACCCACGGCAGACGGGCAGGCAGGGCGCATTGCGGATCTGGCTGTGTCCACTCGCCCACGGCAGACGGGCAGGCAGGGCGCAGTGCGGATCTGGCTGTGTCCACTCGCCCACGGGAGACGGGCAGGCAGGGCGCAGTGCGGATCTGGCTGTGTCCACTCGCCCATGGCAGACGGGCAGGCAGGGCGCAGTGCGGATCTGGTTGTGTCCACTCGCCCACGGCAGACGGTCAGGCAGGGCCCAGTGCGGATCTGGCTGTGTCCACTCGCCCACGGCAAACGGGCAGGCAGGGCGCAGTGCGGATCTGGCTGTGTCCACTCGCCCACGGGAGACGGGCAGGGAGGGCGCAGTGCGGATCTGGCTGTGTCCACTCACCCACGGCAGGCGGTCAGGCAGGGCGCAGTGCGGATCTGGCTGTGTACACTCGCCCACGGCAGACGGTCAGGCAGGGCGCAGTGCGGATCTGGCTGTGTCCACTCGCCCACGGCAGACGGGCAGGCAGGGCGCAGTGCGGATCTGGCTGTGTCCACTCACCCACGGGAGATGGTAAGGCAGGGCGCAGTGCGGATCTGGCTGTGTCCACTCACTCACGGCAGACGGTCAGGCAGGGCGCAGTGCGGATCTGGCTGTGTCCACTCACCCACGGCAGACGGTCAGACAGGGTGCAGTGCGGATCTGGCTGTGTCCACTCACCCACGGGAGACGGGCAGGCAGGGCGCAGTGCGGATCTGGCTGTGTCCACTCACCCACGTGAGACGGGCAGGCAAGGCTCAGTGCGGATCTGGCTGTGTCCACTCACCCACGGGAGACGGGCAGGCAGGGCGCAGTGCGGATCTGGCTGTGTCCACTCGCCCACGGAAGACGGGCAGGCAGGGCGCAGTGCGGATCTGTCTGTGTCCACTCACCCACGGGACACGGGCAGGGAGGGCGCAGTGCGGATCTGGCTGTGTCCACTCGCCCACGGAAGACGGGCAGGCAGGGCGCAGTGCGGATCTGTCTGTGTCCACTCACCTACGGGAAACGGGCAGGCAGGGCGCCGTGCGGATCTGGCTGTGTCCACTCACCCACAGCAAACGGTCAGGCAGGGCGCAGTGCGGATCTGGCTGTGTCCACTAACTGACGGGGGACGGGCAGGCAAGGCGCAGTGAGGATCTGGCTGTGTCCACTCACCCACCGGAAACGGGCAGGCAGGGCGCAGTGCGGATCTGGCTATGTCCACTCACCCACGGGAGACGGGCAGGCAGGGCGCAGTGCGGATCTGGCTGTGTCCCCTCACCCAGGGGAGACGGGCAGGCAAGGCGCAGTGCGGATCTGGCAATGTCCAATCACCCACGGGAGACGGGCAGAGAGGGTGATGTGTGGATATGGCTATGTCCACTGACCCACGGCAGACGGGCAGGCAGGGCGCAGTGCGCATCTGGCTGTGTGCACTCACCCACGGCAGATGGTCAGACAGGGCGCAGTGCGGATCTGGCTGTGTCCACTCGCCCACGGCAGACGGGCAGGCAGGGCGCAGTGCGGATCTGGCTGTGTCCACTCACCCACGTGAGACAGGCAGGCAAGGCTCAGTGCGGATCTGGCTGTGTCCACTCATTCACGGGAGACGGTCAGTCAGGGCGCAGTGCGGATCTGGCTGTGTCCACTCGCCCACGGGAGACGGGCAGTAAGGGCGCAGTGCGGATCTGGCTGTGTCCACTCACCCACGGCAGGCGGTCAGGCAGGGCGCAGTGCGGATATGGCTGTGTCTACTCACCCACGGCAGACAGTCAGGCAGGGCGCAGTGCGGATCTGGCTGTGTCCACTCACCCATGGCAGATGGGCAGGCAGGGCGCAGTGTGGATCTGGCTGTGTCCACTCACCCACGGCAGACGGTCAGGCAGGGCGCAGTGCGGATCTGGCTGTGTCCAATCACCCACGGCAGACGGGCAGGCAGGGCGCAGTGCGGATCTGGCTGTGTCCACTCGCCCACGGGAGACGGGCAGGCAGTGCGCAGTGCGTATCTGGCTGTGTCCGCTCACCCACGGGAGACGAGCAGGCAGGGCGCAGTGCGGATCTGGCTGTGTCCACTCACCCACGGGAGACGGGCAAGCAGTGCGCAGTGTGGATCTGGCTGTGTCCACTGACCCACGGCAGACGGGCAGGCAGGGCGCAGTGTGGATCTGGCTGTGTCCACTCACTCACGGCAGACGGTCAGGCAGGGCGCAGTGCGGATCTGGCTGTGTCCACTCACACACGGCAGACGGGCAGGCAGGGCGCAGTGCGGATCTCGCTGTGTCCACTCACCCACGGCAGACGGTCAGACAGGGTGCAGTGCGGATCTGGCTGTGTCCACTCACCCATGGTTGACTGGCAGGCAGGGCGCAGTGCGAATCTGGCTGTGTCTACTCACCCACGTGAAACGGGCAGTCAATGATCAGTGCGGATCTGGCATTGTCCACTCACCCACGGGAGACGGGCAGGCAGGGCGCAGTGCGGATCTGGCTGTGTCCACTCACCCACGGGAGACGGGCAGGAAGGCTCAGTGCGGATCTGGCTGTGTCCATTCATTCACAGGAGACGGGCAGGCAGGGCGCAGTGCGGATCTGGCTGTGTCCGCTCACAGACGGCAGGCAGTCAGGCAGGGCGCAGTGCGGATCTGGCTTTGTCCACTCACCCACGGCAGACGGTCAGGCAGGGCGCAGTGAGGATCTGGCTGTGTCCAGTCGCCCACGGCAGACGGGCAGGCAGGGCGTAGTGTGTATCTGGCTGTGTCCACTCACCCACGGCAGACGGTCAGGCTGGGCTCAGTGCGGATCTGGCTGTGTCCACTCGCCCACGGCAGACAGGCAGGCAGAGCGCAGTGCGTATCTGGCTGTGTCCACTCGCCCACGGGAGACAGGCAGGCAGGGTGCAGTGCGGATCTGGCTGTGTCCACTCACCCACGGCAGACGGTCAGGCAGGGCGCAGTGCAGATCTGGCTGTGTCCACTCGCCCACGGCAGACGGGCAGGCAGGGCGCAGTGCGGATCTGGCTGTGTCCACTCACCCATGGCAGATGGTCAGGCAGGGCGCAGTGCGGATCTGGCTGTGTCCACTCACCCACGGCAGACGGTCAGGCAGGGCGCAGTGCGGATCTGGCTGTGTCCACTCACCCTCGGCAGATGGGCAGGCAGGGCGCAGTGTGGATCTGGCTGTGTCCACTCACCCACGGCAGATGGTCAGGCAGGGCGCAGGGCGGATCTGGCTGTGTCCACTCACCCACGGCAGACGGGCAGGCAGGGCGCAGTGCGGATCTGGATGTGTCCACTCGCCCACGGGAGACGGGCAGGCAGGGCGCAGTGCGTATCTGGCTGTGTCCACTCACCCACGGCAGGCGGTCAGGCAGGGGGCAGTGCGGATCTGGCTGTGTCCACTCACCCACGGCAGACGGTCAGGCAGGGTGCAGTGCGGATCTGGCTGTGTCCACTCACCCACGGGAGACGGGCAGGCAGGGCGCAGTGCGGATCTGGCTGTGTCCACTCACCCACGTGAGACTGGAAGGCAAGGCTCAGTGCGGATCTGGCTGTGTCCACTCACCCACGGGAGACGGGCAGGCAGGGCGCAGTGCGGATCTGGCTGTGTCCACTCGCCCAAGGAAGACGGGCAGGCAGGGCGCAGTGCGGATCTGTCTGTGTCCACTCACCCACGGGAAACGGGCAGGGAGGGCGCAGTGCGGATCTGGCTGTGTCCACTCGCCCACAGAAGACGGGCAGGCAGGGCGCAGTGCGGATCTGTCTGTGTCCACTCACCTACGGGAAACGGGCAGGCAGGGCGCCGTGCGGATCTGGCTGTGTCCACTCACCCACAGCAAACGGTCAGGCAGGGCGCAGTGCGGATCTGGCTGTGTCCACTCACTGACGGGGGACGGGCAGGCAAGGCGCAGTGCGGATCTGGCTGTGTCCACTCACCCACGGGAGACGGGCAGCAGGGCGCAGTGCGGATATGGCTGTGTCCCCTCACCCAGGGGAGACGGGCAGGCAAGGCGCAGTGCGTATCTGGCAGTGTCCAATCACCCACGGAAGACGGGCAGAGAGGGTGATGTGTGGATATGGCTATGTCCACTGACCCACGGCAGACGGGCAGGCAGGGTACAGTGCGCATCTGGCTGTGTCCACTCACCCACGGCAGACTGTCAGACAGGGCGCAGTGCGGATCTGGCTGTGTCCACTCGCCCACGGCAGACGGGCAGGCAGGGCGCAGTGCGGATCTGGCTGTGTCCACTCGCCCACGGGAGACGGGCAGGCAGGGCGCAGTGCGGATCTGGCTGTGTCCACTCGCCCACGGGAGACGGGCAGGCAAGGCTCAGTGCGGATCTGGCTGTGTCCACTCACCCACGGGAGACGGGCAGAGAGGGTGATGTGTGGATATGGCTATGTCCACTGACCCACGGCAGACGGGCAGGCAGGGCGCAGTGCGGATCTGGCTGTGTCCACTCACCCACGGCAGACGGTCAGACAGGGTGCAGTGCGGATCAGGCTGTGTCTACTCACCCACGGGAGACGGGCAGGCAGGGCGCACTGCGGATATTGCTGTGTCCACTCACCCACGTGAGAGGGGTAGGCAAGGCTCAGTGCGGATCTGGCTGTGTCCACTCACCCACGGGAGACGGGCAGGCAGGGCGCAGTGCGGATCTGGCTGTGTCCACTCACCCACGTGAGACGGGCAGGCAAGGCTCAGTGCGGATCTGGCTGTGTCCACTCATTCACGGGAGACGGTCAGTCAGGGCGCAGTGCGGATCTGGCTGTGTCCACTCGCCCACGGGAGACGGGCAGTAAGGGCGCAGTGCGGATCTGGCTGTGTCCACTCACCGCGGCAGGCAGTCAGGCAGGGCGCAGTGCGGATATGGCTGTGTCCACTCACCCACGGCAGACAGTCAGGCAGGGCGCAGTGCGGATCTGGCTGTGTCCACTCAGCCATGGCAGACGGGCAGGCAGGGCGCAGTGTGGATCTG
Organism: Microcebus murinus; assembly: GCF_040939455.1. Lineage (NCBI taxonomy): Eukaryota > Metazoa > Chordata > Mammalia > Primates > Cheirogaleidae > Microcebus > Microcebus murinus. Next base: position 28,265,367 of record NC_134125.1, on the reverse strand, counting down.
GCTGTGTCCACTCACCCACCGCAGACGGTCAGGCAGGGCGCAGTGCGGATCTGGCTGTGTCCAATCACCCACGGCAGACGGGCAGGCAGGGCGCAGTGCGGATCTGGCTGTGTCCACTCGCCCACAGGAGACGGGCACGCAGGGCGCAGTGCGTATCTGGCTGTGTCCACTCACCCACGGGAGACGAGCATGCAGGGCGCAGTGCGGATCTGGCTGTGTCCACTCACCCACGGGAGACGGGCAAGCAGTGCGCAGTGTGGATTTGGCTGTGTCCACTGACCCACGGCAGACGGGCAGGCAGGGCGCAGTGTGGATCTGGCTGTGTCCACTCACCCACGTCAGAAGGGCAGGCAGGGCGCAGTGCGAATCTGGCTGTGTCTACTCACCCACGTGAAACGGGCAGGCAATGATCAGTGCGGATCTGGCATTGTCCACTCACCCACGGGAGACGGGCAGGCAGGGCGCAGTGCGGATCTGGCTGTGTCCACTCACCCACGGGAGACGGGCAGGAAGGCTCAGTGCGGATCTGGCTGTGTCCATTCATTCACAGGAGACGGGCAGGCAGGGCGCAGTGCGGATCTGGCTGTGTCCGCTCACAGACGGCAGGCAGTCAGGCAGGGCGCAGTGCGGATCTGGCTTTGTCCACTCACCCACGGCAGACGGTCAGGCAGGGCGCAGTGAGGATCTGGCTGTGTCCAGTCGCCCACGGCAGACGGGCAGGCAGGGCGTAGTGTGGATCTGGCTGTGTCCACTCACCCACGGCAGACGGTCAGGCTGGGTTCAGTGCGGATCTGGCTGTGTCCACTCGCCCACGGCAGACAGGCAGGCAGAGCGCAGTGCATATTTGGCTGTGTCCACTCGCCCACGGGAGACAGGCAGGCAGGGCGCAGTGCGGATCTGGCTGTGTCCACTCACCCACGGCAGACGGTCAGGCGGGGCGCAGTGCAGATCTGGCTGTGTCCACTCGCCCACGGCAGACGGGCAGGCAGGGCGCAGTGCGGATCTGGCTGTGTCCACTCACCCATGGCAGATGGTCAGGCAGGGCGCAGTGCGGATCTGGCTGTGTCCACTCACCCACGGCAGACGGGCAGGCAGTGCGCAGTGCGGATCTGGCTGTGTCCACTCGCCCACGGGAGACGGGCAGGCAGGGCGCAATGCGGATCTGGCTGTGTCCACTCACCCACGGGAGACGGGCAGGCAGGGCGCAGTGCGGATCTGGCTGTGTACACTCACTGACGGGAGACGGGCAGGCAAGGCGCAGTGCGGATCTGGCTGTGTCCACTCACCCACGGGGGACGGGCAGGCAGGGCGCAGTGCGGATCTGGCTGTGTCCACTCGCCCACGGCAGACGGGCAGGCAGGGCGCAGTGCGGATCTGGCTGTGTCCTCTCGCCCACGGGAGACGGGCAGGCAGGGCGCAGTGCGGATCTGGCTGTGTCCACTCGCCCACGGGAGACGGGCAGGCAAGGCTCAGTGCGGATCTGGCTGTGTCCACTCACCCACGGGAGACGGGGAGAGAGGGTGATGTGTGGATATGGCTATGTCCACTGACCCACGGCAGACGGGCAGGCAGGGCGCAGTGCGCATCTGGCTGTGTCCACTCACCCACGGCAGACGGTCAGACAGGGTGCAGTGCGGATCTGGCTGTGTCCACTCACCCACGGGAGACGGACAGGCAGGGCGCACTGCGGATATTGCTGTGTCCACTCACCCACGTGAGAGGGGCAGGCAAGGCTCAGTGCGGATCTGGCTGTGTCCACTCACCCACGGGAGACGGGCAGGCAGGGCGCAGTGCGGATCTGGCTGTGTCCACTCACCCACGTGAGACGGGCAGGCAAGGCTCAGTGCGGATCTGGCTGTGTCCACTCATTCACGGGAGACGGTCAGTCAGGGCGCAGTGCGGATCTGGCTGTGTCCACTCGCCCACGGGAGACGGGCAGTAAGGGCGCAGTGCGGATCTGGCTGTGTCCACTCACCCACGGCAGACGGTCAGGCAGGGCCCAGTGCGGATCTGGCTGTGTCCACTCGCCCACGGCAGACGGTCAGGCAGGGCGCAGTGCGGATCTGGCTATGTCCACTCACCCACGGCAGACGGGCAGGCAGGGCGCAGTGCGGATCTGGCTGTGTCAATTCGCCCACGGGAGACGGGCAGGCAGGGCGCAGTGCGTATCTGGCTGTGTCCACTCACCCACGGCAGGCGGTCAGGCAGGGCGCAGTGCAGATCTGGCTGTTTCCACTCACCCACGGCAGACGGTCAGCCAGGGCGCAGTGCGGATCTGGCTATGTCCACTCACCCACGGCAGACGGTCAGGCAGGGCGCAGTGCGGATCTGGCTGTGTCCACTCACCCACGGCAGACGGGCAGGCAGGGCGCAGTGCGGATCTGGCTGTGTCCACTCGCCCACGGGAGATGGGCAGGCAGGGCGCAGTGTGGATCTGGCTGTGTCCACTCGCCCACGGGAGACGGGCAGAGAGGGTGATGTGTGGATATGGCTATGTCCTCTGACCCACGGTAGACGGGCAGGCAGGGCGCAGTGCGGATCTGGCTGTGTCCACTAGCCCACGGCAGACGGTCAGACAGGGTGCAGTGCGGATCTGGCTGTGTCCACTCACCCACGGGAGACGGGCATGCAGGGCGCACTGCGGATCTTGCTGTGTCCACTCACCCACGTGAGAGGGGCAGGCAAGGCTCAGTGCGGATCTGGCTGTGTCCACTCACCCACGGGAGACGGGCAGGCAGGGCGCAGTGCGGATCTGGCTGTGTCCACTCACCCACGTGAGACGGGCAGGCAAGGCTCAGTGCGGATCTGGCTGTGTCCACTCATTCACGGGAGACGGTCAGTCAGGGCGCAGTGCGGATCTGGCTGTGTCCGCTCGCCCACGGGAGACAGGCAGTAAGGGCGCAGTGCGGATCTGGCTGTGTCCACTCCCCCACGGCAGACAGTCAGGCAGGGCGCAGTGCGGATCTGGCTGTGTCCACTCACCCACGGCAGACGGGCAGGCAGGGCGCAGTGCGGATCTGGCTGTGTCCACTCACCCACGGCAGACGGTCATACAGGGTGCAGTGCGGATCTGGCTGTGTCCACTCACCCACGGGAGACGGGCAGGCAGGGCGCAGTGCGAATCTGGCTGTGTCTACTCACCCACGTGAAACGGGCAGGCAATGATCAGTGCGGATCTGGCAGTGTCCACTCACCCACGGGAGACGGGCAGGCAGGGCGCAGTGCGGATCTGGCTGTGTCCACTCACCCACGGGAGACGGGCAGGAAGGCTCAGTGCGGATCTGGCTGTGTCCATTCATTCACAGGAGACGGGCAGGCAGGGCGTAGTGCGGATCTGGCTGTGTCCGCTCACAGACGGCAGGCAGTCAGGCAGGGCGCAGTGCGGATCTGGCTTTGTCCACTCACCCACGGCAGACGGTCAGGCAGGGCGCAGTGAGGATCTGGCTGTGTCCAGTCGCCCACGGCAGACGGGCAAGCAGGGCGCAGTGCGGATCTGGCTGTGCCTATTCACCCATGGGAGACGGGCTGGCAGGGCGCACTGTGGATCTGGCTGTGTCCACTCACCCAAGGGAGACGGGCAGAGAGGGTGCTGTGTGGATCTGGCTATGTCCAATGACCCACGGTAGACGGGCAGGCAGGGCGCAGTGTGGATCTGGCTATGTCCAATCACCCACAGCAGACGGTCAGGCAGGGCGCAGTGCGGATAAGGCTGTGTCCACTCACCCACGGGAGACGGGTAGGCAAGGCGCAGTGTGGATCTGGCTGTGTCAACTCACCCACGGGAGACGGGCAGAGAGGGTGCTGTGTGGATCTCCATATGTCCACTGACCCACGGCTGACGGGCAGGCAGGGCGCAGTGCGGATCGGGCTGTGTCCACTCACCCACGGCAGACGGGCATGCAGGGCGCAGTGCGTATCTGGCTGTGTCCACTCACCCATGGGAGACGGGCAGGCAAGGCGCAGTGTGGATCTGGCTGTGTCCACTCACCCACGGGAGACGGGCAAGGGGGTGCTGTGTGGATCTGTCTATGTACACAGACCCACGGCAGACGGGCAGGCAGGGCGGTGTGCGGATCTGGCTCTGTCCACTCACCCATGGGAGACGGGCAGGCAAGGCACAGTGTGGATCTGGCAGTGTCCACTCACCCACGGGAGACGGGCAGAGAGGGTGCTGTGTGGATCTGGCTATGTCCACTGACCCATGGCAGACGGGCAGGGAGGGCGCAGTGCGGATCTGGCTGTGTCCACTGACCCACGGCAGACGGGCAGGCAGGGCGCAGTGCGGATCTGGCTGTGTCCACTCACCCACTGGAGACAGGCAGGGAAGGCGCAGTGTGGATCTGCCGGTGTCCACTCACCAACGGGAGACGGGCAAGAGGGCGCAGTGCGGATCTGGCTGTGTCCACTCACCCATGGGAGACGGGCAGGCAGGGCACATTGCGGATCTGGCTGTGTCCACTCACCCAAGGGAGACGGGCTGGCAAGGCGCAGTGTGGATCTGGCTGTGTCCACTCACCCACGGGAGACGGGCAGTGAGGGTGCAGTGTGGTCTGGCTATGTCCACTGACCCACGGCAGACGGGCATGCAGGGCGCAGTGCAGATCTGGCTGTGTCCCCTAACTCACGGCAGACGGTCAGGCAGGGCGCAGTGCGGATCTGGCTGTGTCCACTCACCCACGGCAGACGGTAAGGCAAGGCGCAGTGTGGATCTGGCTGTTTCCACTCACCCACGGGAGACGGGCAGAAAGGGCGCTGTGTGGATCTGGCTATGTCCACTGACCGACGGCAGACTGGCAGGCAGGGCACAGTGCGGATCTGGCTGTGTCCACTCACCCACGGGAGACGGGCAGGCAGGGCGCAGTGCGGATCTGCCTGTGTCCACTCACCCACGGGAGACAGGTAGGCAAGGAGCAGTGTGGATCTGGATGTGTCCACTCACCCACGGGAGACGGGCAGAGAGGGTGCTGTCCGGATCTGGCTATGTCCACAGACCCACGGCAGACGGGCAGGCAGGGCGCAGTGCGGATGTGGCTGGGTCCAATCACCCACGGCAGACAGGCAGGCAGGGCGCAGTGCGGATCTGGCTGTGTCCACTCACCCACGGCAGACGGTCAGGCAGGGCGCAGTGCGGATCTGGCGGTGTCCACTCACCCACGGGAGACGGGCAGGCAGGGCGCAGTGTGTATCTGGCTATGTCCACTCTCCCACGGAGGACAAGCAGGCAAGGAGCAGTGTGGATCTGGCTGTGTCCACTCACCCAAGGGACACGGGCAGAGAGGGTGCTGTGTGGATCTGGCTATGTCCACTGACCCACGGCAGAGGGGCAGGCAGGGCGCAGTGCGGATCTCGCTGTGTCCAATCACGCACGGCAGACGGTCAGGCAGGGTGCAGTGCGGATCTGGCTGTGTCCACTCACCCACGGGAGACGGGCAGGAAAGGCGCACTGTTGATCTGGCTGTGACCACTCACCCACGGGAGACGGGCAGAGAGGGTACTGTGTGGATCTAGCTATGTCCACTGACCCACGGCAGACGGGCAGGCCGGGTACAGTGCGGATCTGGCTGTGTCCAATCACCCACGGCAGACGGGCAGGCAGGGCGCAGTGCGGATCTGGCTGTGTCCACTCACCCACGGTGGACGGTCAGGCAGGGTGCAGTGCGGATCTGGCTGTGTCCACTCACCCAAGGGAGACGGGTAGGCAAGGCACAGTGTGGATCTGGCTGTGTCCACTCACCCACCTGAGATGGGCAGAGAGGGTGCTGTGTGGATCTGGCTATGTCCACTGACCCACGGCAGACGGGCAGGCAGGGCGCAGTGCGGATCTGGCTGTGTCCACTCACCCACGGCAGACGGTCAGGAAGGGCGCAGTGCGGATCTGGCTGTGTCCACTCACCCACGGGAGACGGGCAGGCAGGGCGCAGTGCGGATCTGGCTGTGTCCACTCACCCACGGGAGACGGGCAGGCAGGGCGCAGTGCGGATCTGGCTGTGTCCACTCACCCACGGGAGACGGGCAGGCAAGGCGCAGTGTGGATCTGGCTATGTCCACTCACCCACGGGAGACGGGCAGAAAGGGCGCTGTGTGGATCTGGCTATGTCCTCTGACCCACGGCAGACGGGTAGGCAAGGCACAGTGTGGATCTGGCTGTGTCCACTCACCACGGGAGACGGGTAGAGAGGGTGCTGTGTGGATCCGGCTATGTAAACTTATCACGGCAGACGGGCAGGCAGGGCGCAGTACGGATCTGGCTGAGTCCACTCACCCACGGCAGACGGTCAGGCAGGGCGCAGTGCGGATCTGGATGTGTCCACTCACACACGGCAGACAGGCAGGTAGGGCGCAGTGCGGATCTGGCTGTTTCCACTCACCCATGGGAGACTGGCAGGCAAGGCGCAGTTTGGATTTGGCTGTGTCCTCTCACCCACGGGAGACGGGCAGAGAGGTTGCTGTGTGGATCTGGCTATGTCCACTGATCCATGGCAGACGGGCAGGGAGGGCGCATGCAGATCTCGCTGTGTCCACTCACCCACGGCAGAAGGGCAGGTTGGCGCAATGCGGATCTGGCTGTGTCCACTCACCCACGGGAGACGGCGAGGCAAGGTGCAGTGTGGATCTGGCTGTGTCCACTCACGCACGGGAGACGGTCAGAGAGGGTGCTGTGTGGATCTGACAATGTACACTGACCCACGGCAGACGAACAGGCAGGGCGTAATGCGGATCTGGCTGTGTCCACTCACCCACTGCAGACGGTCAGGAAGGGCGCAGTGCGGATCTGGCTGTGTCCTCTCACCCACGGGAGACGGGCAGGCAGGGCGCAGTGCGGATCTGACTGTGTCTACTCACCCACGGCATACGATTAGGCAGGGCGCAGTGCGGATCTGGCTGTGTCCACTCACCCACGGGAGACGGGCAGGCAAGGCATAGTGTAGATCTGGCTGTGTCCACTCACCCACGGGAGACCCGTAGGCAAGGCGCAGTGTGGATCTGGCTGTGTGCATTCAACTACGGGAGACGGGCAGGCAGGGCGCAGTGCAATCTGGCGGTGTCCACTCACCCACGGCAGACGGGCAGGCAGGGCGCAGTGCATATCTGGCTGTGTCGACTCACCCACGGCAGACAGGCAGTCAGGGCGCAGTGCGGATTTGGCTGTGTCCACTCACCCACGGCAGACGGTCAGGCAGGGGGCAGTGCGGATCTGGCTGTGTCCACTCACCCACGGCAGGCGGTCAGGCAGGGCCAGTGCGGATATGGCTGTGTCCACTAACCCACGGCAGACGGTCAGGCAGGGCGCAGTGCGGATCTGGCTTTGTCCACACACCCACGGGAGACGGGCAGGCACGGCGCAGTGCGGATCTGGCTGTGTCCACTCACCCACGGGAGACGGGCAGGCAAGGCGCAGTGCGGATCTTGTGTGTGCACTCACCCACGGGAGACGGGCAGAGACGGTGCTGTTCGGATCTGGCTATGTCCACTGACCCACGGCAGACGGGCGGGCAGGGCGCAGTACGGATCTGGCTGTGTCCACTCAACCACGGCAGGCGGTCAGGCAGGGTGCAGTGCGGATCTGGCTGTGTCCACTCACCCACGGGAGACGGGCAGGCAGGGCGCAGTGTGGATCTGGCTGTGTCCACTCACCCACGGGAGACGGGCAGGCAGGGCGCAGTGCGGATCTGGCTGTGTCCACTCACCCACGAGAGACGGGCAGAGACGGTGCTGTGTGCATCTGGCTATGTCCACTGACCCACGGCAGACGGGCGGGCAGGGCGCAGTACGGATCTGGCTGTGTCCACTCACCCACGGCAGGCGGTCAGGGAGGGCGCAGTGTGGATATTGCTGTGTCCACTCACCCACGGCAGACGGTCAGGCAGGGGGCAGTGCGGATCTGGCTGTGTCCACTCACCCACGGGAGACGGGCAGAGACGGTGCTGTGTGGATCTGGCTATGTCCACTGACCCACGGCAGGCGGTCAGGCAGGGCGCAGTGCGGATCTGGCTGTGTCCACTCACCCACGGCAGACGGTCAGGCAGGGCGCAGTGCGGATCTGGCTGTGTCCACTCACCACGGCAAGCGGTCAGGCAGGGCGCAATGCGGATCTGGCTGTGTCCACGCACCCACGGCAGGCGGTCAGCCAGGGCGCAGTGCGGATCTGGCTGTGTCCACTGACCCACGGCAGACGGGCAGGCAGGGCGCAGTGCGGATCTGGCTGTGTCCACTCACCCACGGGAGACGGGCAGTCAGGGTGCAGTGCGGATTTGACTGTGTCCACTCACCCACGGCAGGCGGTCAGGCAGGGCGCAGTGCGGATCTGGCTGTGTCCACTCACCCACGGCAGACGGTCAGGCAGGGCGCAGTGCGGATCTGGCTGTGTCCACTCACCCACGGCAGGCGGTCAGACAGGGCGCAGTGCGGATCTGGCTGTGTCCACGCACCCACGGAAGGCGGGCAGAGACGGTGCTGTTCGGATCTGGCTATGTCCACTGACCCACGGCAGACGGGCAGGCAAGGCGCAGTGCGGATCTTGTGTGTGCACTCACCCACGGGAGACGGGCAGAGACGGTGCTGTGTGGATCTGGCTATGTCCACTGACCCACGGCAGACGGGCGGGCAGGGCGCAGTACGGATATGGCTGTGTCCACTCACCCACGGCAGGCGGTCAGGCAGGGTGCAGTGCGGATCTGGCTGTGTCCACTCACCCACGGGAGACGGGCAGGCAGGGCGCAGTGGGGATCTGGCTGTGTCCACTCACCCACGGGAGACAGGCAGGCAGGGCGCAGTGCGGATCTGGCTGTGTCCACTCACCCACGGGAGACGGGCAGAGACGGTGCTGTGTGGATCAGGCTATGTCCACTGACCCACGGCAGACGGGCGGGCAGGGCGCAGTACGGATCTGGCTGTGTCCACTCACCCACGGCAGGCGGTCAGGGAGGGCGCAGTGCGGATATTGCTGTGTCCACTCACCCACGGCATACGGTCAGGCAGGGGGCAGTGCGGATCTGGCTGTGTCCACTCACCCACGGGAGACGGGCAGGCACGGCACAGTGCGGATCTGGCTGTGTCCACTCACACACGGCAGGCTGTCAGGCAGGGCGCAGTGCGGATATGGCTGTGTCCACTCACCCACGGCAGACGGTCAGGCAGGGCGCCGTGCGGATCTGGCTGTGTCCACTCACCCACGGCAGGCGGTCAGGCAGGGTGCAGTGCGGATCTGGCTGTGTCCACTCACCCACGGGAGATGGGCAGGCAGGGCGCAGTGCAGATCTGGCTGTGTCCAGTCACCCACGGGAGACGGGCAGGCAGGGCGCAGTGCGTATCTGGCCGTGTCCACTCGCCCACGGGAGACGGGCAGGCAGGGCGCAGTGCGGATCTGGCCGTGTCCACTCACCCACGGGAGACCGGCAGGCAGGGCGCAGTGCGGATCTGGCTGTGTCCACTCACCCACGGGAGACAGGCAGGCAGGGCGCAGTGCGGATCTGGCTGTGTCCACTCACCGACGGGAGACGGGCAGGCAAGGCGCAGTGCGGATCTGGCTGTGTCCACTCACCCACGGGAGACAGGCAGGCAGGGCGCAGTGCGGATCTGGCTGTGTCCACTCACCCACGGGAGACGGGCAGGCAGGGCGCAGTGCGGATCTGGCTGTGTCCACTCGCCCACGGGAGATGGGCAGGCAAGGCGCAGTGCGGATCTGGCTGTGTCCACTCACCGACGGGAGACGGGCAGGCAAGGCGCAGTGCGGATCTGGCTGTGTCCACTCACCCACGGGAGACGGGCAGGCAGGGCGCAGTGCGGATCTGGCTGTGTCCACTCACCCACAAGAGACGGGCAGGCAGGGCGCAGTGCGGATCTGGCTGTGTCCACTCACCCACGGGAGACGGGCAGGCAGGGCGCAGTGCGGATCTGGCTGTGTCTACTCACCCACGGCAGGCGGTCAGGCAGGGCGCAGTGCGGATCTGGCTGTGTCCACTCATTCACGGCAGGCGGTCAGGCAGGGCCAGTGCGGATATGGCTGTGTCCACTAACCCACGGCAGACGGTCAGGCAGGGCGCAGTGCGGATCTGGTTGTGTCCACACACCCACGGGAGACGGGCAGGCAGTGCGCAGTGCGGTTCTGGCTGTGTCCACTCACCCACGGGAGACGGGCAGGCAGGGCGCAGTGCGGATCTTGTGTGTGCACTCACCCACGGGAGAAGGGCAGAGACGGTGCTGTGTGGATCTGGCTATGTCCACTGACCCACGGCAGACGGGCGGGCAGGGCGCAGTACGGATCTAGCTGTGTCCACTCACCCACGGCAGGCGGTCAGGCAGGGCGCAGTGCGGATCTGGCTGTGTCCACTCACCCACGGGAGACGGGCAGGCAGGGCGCAGTGCGGATCTGGCTGTGTCCACTCACCCACGGGAGATGGGCAGGCAGGGCGCAGTGCGGATCTGGCTGTGTCCACTCACCCACGGGAGACGGGCAGAGACGGTGCTGTGTGGATCTGGCTATGTCCACTGACCCACGGCAGACGGGCGGGCAGGGCGAAGTACGGATCTGTCTGTGTCCACTCACGCACGGCAGGCGGTCAGGGAGGGCGCAGTGCGGATATGGCTGTGTCCACTAACCCACGGCAGACGGTCAGGCAGGGGGCAGTGCGAATCTGGCTGTGTCTACTCACCCACGGGAGACTGGTAGAGACGGTGCTGTCTGGATCTGGCTATGTCCACTTACCCACGGCAGGCGATCAGGCAGGGCGCAGTGCGGATACGGCTGTGTCCACTCACCCACGGCAGGCGGTCAGGCAGGGCGCAGTGCGGATCTGGCTGTGTCCACTCGCCCATGGGAGACGGGCAGGCAGGGCGCAGTGCGGATCTGGCTGTGTCCACTCACCCACGGCAGGCGGTCAGGCAGGGCGCAGTGCGGATCTGGCTGTGTCCACTCATTCACGGCAGACGGTCAGGCAGGGCACAGTGCGGATCTGGCTGTGTCCACTGACCGACGGCAGACGGGCAGGCAGGGCGCAGTACGGATCTGGCTGTGTCCACTCACCCACGGCAGGCGGTCAGGCAGGGCGCAGTGCGGATCTGGCTGTGTCCACTCACCCACGGCAGGCGGTCAGGCAGGGCGTAGTGCGGATCTGGCTGTGTCCAGGCACCCACGGCAGACGGGCAGGCAGGGCGCAGTGCGTATCCGGCTGTGTCCACTCACCCACGGGAGATGGGCAGAGACGGTGCTGTGTGGATCTGGCTATGTCCACTGACCCACGGCAGACGGGCAGGCAGGGCGCAGTACGGATCTAGCTGTGTCCACTCACCCACGGCAGGCGGTCAGGCAGGGCGTAGTGCGGATCTGGCTGTGTCCACTCACCCACGGTAGGCGGTCAGGCAGGGCGCAGTGCGGATCTGGCTGTGTCCACTCACCCACGGCAGGCGGTCAGGCAGGGCGCAGTGTGGATCTGGCTGTGTCCACACACCCATGGCAAGCGGTCAGGCAGGGCGTAGTGCGGATCTGGCTGTGTCCACTCACCCACGGCAGACGGGCAGGCAGGGCGCAGTGCGGATCCGGCTGTGTCCACTCACCCACGGGAGATGGGCAGAGACGGTGATGTGTGGATCTGGCTATGTCCACTGACCCACGGCAGACGGGCAGGCAGGGCACAGTACGGATCTGGCTGTGTCCACTCACCCAAGGCAGGCGGTCAGGCAGGGTGCAGTGCGGATCTGGCTGTGTCCACTCTCCCACCGGAGACGGGCAGGCAGGGCACAGTGCGGATCTGTTTGTGTCCACTCACCCATGGGAGACGGGCAGGCAGGGCGCAGTGCGGATCTGGCTGTGTCCACTCACCCACGTTAGACGGGCAGGCAGGGCGCAGTGCGATTTTTGCTGTGTCCACTCACCCACGGGAGACGGGCAGGCAGGGCGCAGTGCCTATCTGGCTGTGTCCACTCGCCCACGGGAGACGGGCAGGCAGGGCGCAGTTTGGATCTGGCTGTGTCCACTCACCCACTGCAGGCGGTCAGGCAGGGCGCAGTGCGGATCTGGCTGTGTCCACTCATTCACGGCAGACGGTCAGGCAGGGCACAGTGCGGATCTGGCTGTGTCCACTCACCCACGGCAGGCGGTCAGGCAGGGCGGAGTGCGGATCTGGCTGTGTCCACGCACCCACAGCAGGCGGTCAGCCAGGGCGCAGTGCGGATCTGGCTGTGTCCAATCACCCACGGCAGATGGTCAGGCAGGGCGCAGTACGGATCTGGCTGTGTCCACTCACCCACGGCAGACGGGCAGGCAGGGCGCAGTGCGGATCTGGCTGTGTCCACTCACACACGGCAGACGGTCAGGCAGGGCGCAGTGCGGATCTGGCTGTGTCCACTCACCCACGGCAGACGGGTAGGCGAGGCGCAGTGCGGATCTGGCTGTGTCCACTCACCCACGGGAGATGGGCAGAGACGGTGCTGTGTCGATCTTGCTATGTCCACTGACCCACGGCAGACGGGAAGGCAGGGCGCAGTACGGATCTGGCTGTGTCCACTCACCCACGGCAGGCGGTCAGGCAGGGCGCAGTACGGATTTGGCTGTGTCCACTCACCCACGGCAGGCGGTCAGGCAGGGTGCAGTGTGGATCTGGCTGTGTCCACTCACCCACGGGAGACGGGCAGGCAGGGCGCAGTGCGGATCTGGCTGTGTCCACTCACCCACGGGAGACAGGCAGGCAGAACGCAGTGCGATTTTGGCTGTGTCCACTCACCCACGGGAGACGGGCAGGCAGGGCGCAGTGCGGATCTGGCTGTGTCTACTCACCCACGGCAGGCGGTCAGGCAGGGCGCAGTGCGGATCTGGCTGTGTCCACTCATTCACGGCAGACGGTCAGGCAGGGCACAGTGCGGATCTGGCTGTGTCCACTCACCCACGGCAGGCGGTCAGGCAGGGCGCAGTGCGGATCTGGCAGTGTCCACGCACCCACAGCAGGAGGTTAGCCAGGGCGCAGTGCGGATCTGGCTGTGTCCACTCACCCAGGGCAGGCGGTCAGGCAGGGCGTAGTGCGGATCTGGCTGTGTCCACTAACCCACGGCAGGCGGGCAGGCAGGGCGCAGTGTGGATCTGGCTGTGTCCACTCACACACGGCAGACGGTCAGGCAGGGCGCAGTGCGGATCTGGCTGTGTCCACTCACCCACGGCAGACGGGTAGGCAGGGCGCAGTGCGGATCTGGCTGTGTCCACTCGCCCACGGGAGACGGGCAGACAGGGCGCAGTGTGGATCTGGCTGTGTCCACTCACCCACGGCAGACGGGCAGGCAGGGGGCAGTGCGGATCCGGCTGTGTCCAATCACCCCCGGGAGATGGGCAGAGACGGTGCTGTGTGGATCTGGCTATGTCCACTGACCCACGGCAGACGGGCGGGCAGGGCGCAGTACGGATCTGGCTGTGTCCACTCACCCACGGCAGGCGGTCAGGCAGGGCGCAGTGCGGATCTGGCTGTGTCCACTCACCCACGGCAGGCGGTCAGGCAGGGCGTAGTGCGGATCTGGCTGTGTCCACTCACCCACGGCAGGCGGTCAGGCAGAGCGCAGTGCGGATCTGGCTGTGTCCACGCACCCACAGCAGGCGGTCAGCAAGGGCGCAGTGCGGATCTGGCTGTGTCCACTGACCGACGGCAGACGGGCAGGCAGCGCGCAGTACGGATCTGGCTGTGTCCACTCACCCACGGCAGGCAGTCAGGCAGGGCACAGTGCGGATCTGGCTGTGTCCACTCACCCACGGCAGGCGGTCAGGCAGGGCGTAGTGCGGATCTGGCTGTGTCCAGGCACCCACGGCAGACGGGCAGGCAGGGCGCAGTGCGGATCCGGCTGTGTCCACTCACCCACGGGAGATGGGCAGAGACGGTGCTGTGTGGATCTGGCTATGTCCACTGACCCACGGCAGACGGGCAGGCAGGGCGCAGTACGGATCTAGCTGTGTCCACTCACCCACGGCAGGCGGTCAGGCAGGGCGTAGTGCGGATCTGGCTGTGTCCACTCACCCACGGCAGGCGGTCAGGCAGGGCGCAGTGCGGATCTGGCTGTGTCCACTCACCCACGGCAGGCGGTCAGGCAGGGCGCAGTGTGGATCTGGCTGTGTCCACACACCCATGGCAGGCGGTCAGGCAGGGCGTAGTGCGGATCTGGCTGTGTGCACTCACCCACGGCAGACGGGCAGGCAGGGCGCAGTGCGGATCCGGCTGTGTCCACTCACCCACGGCAGACGGTCAGGCAGGGCGCAGTACGGATCTGGCTGTGTCCACTCACCCACGGCAGGCGGTCAGGCAGGGCGCAGTGCGGATATGGCTGTGTCCACTCACCCACGGCAGACGGTCAGGCAGGGCGCAGTGCGGATCTGGCTGTGTCCACTCACCCAAGGGAGACGGGCAGGCAGGGCGCAGTGCGGATCTGGCTGTGTCCACTCACCCACGGGAGACGGGTAGGCAAGGCGCAGTGCGGATCTGGCTGTGTCCACTCACCCACGGGAGACGGGCAGAGACGGTGCTGTGTGGATCTGGCTATGTCCACTGACCCACGGCAGATGGGCGGGCAGGGCGCAGTACGGATCTGGCTGTGTCCACTCACCCACGGCAGGCGGTCAGGCAGGGCGCAGTGCGGATCTGGCTGTGTCCACTCACCCACGGGAGATGGGCAAGCAGGGCGCAGTGCCGATCTGGCTTTGTCCACTCACCCACGGGAGATGGGCAGGCAGGGCGCAGTGCGGATCTGGCTGTGTCCACTCACCCACGGGAGACGGGCAAGCAGGGCGCAGTGCGGATCTGGCTGTGTCCACTCACCCACGGGAGACGGGCAAGCAGGGCGCAGTGCGGATCTGGCTGTGTCCACTCACCCACGGGAGATGGGCAGGCAGGGCGCAGTGCAGATCTGGCTGTGTCCACTCACCCACGAGAGACGGGCAGGCAGGGCGCAGTGCGGATTTGGCTGTGTCCACTCACCCACGGGAGACGGGCAGGCAGGGCGCAGTGCGTATCTGGAGGTGTCCACTCGCCCACGGGAGACGGGCAGGCAGGGCGCAGTGCGGATCTGGCCGTGTCCACTCACCCACGGGAGACCGGCAGGCAGGGCGCAGTGCGGATCTGGCTGTGTCCACTCACCCACGGGAGACGGGCAGGCAGGGCGCAGTGCGGATCCGGCTGTGTCCACTCACCCACGGGAGATGGGCAGAGACGGTGCTGTGTGGATCTGGCTATGTCCACTGACCCACGGCAGACGGGCAGGCAGGGCGCAGTACGGATCTGGCTGTGTCCACTCACCCACGGCAGACCGTCAGGCAGGGCGCAGTGCGGATCTGGCTGTGTCCACTCACCCACGGCAGACGGGCAGGCAGGGCGCGGTGCGGATCTGGCTGTGTCCACACGCCCACGGGAGACGGGCAGGCAGGGCGCAGTGCGGATCTGGCTTTGTCCACTCGCCCACGGCAGGCGGTCATGCAGGGCGCAGTGCGGATCTGGCTGTGTCCACCCACCCACAGCAGGCGGTGAGCCAGGGCGCAGTGCGGATCTGGCTGTGTCCACTCACCCACGGCAGGCGGTCAGGCAGGGCCAGTGCGGATATGGCTGTGTCCACTCACCCACGGGAGACGGGCAGGCAAGGCGCTGTGCGGATCTTGTGTGTGCACTCACCCACGGGAGACGGGCAGAGACGGTGCTGTGTGGATCTGGCTATGTCCACTGACCCATGGCAGACGGGCGGGCAGGGCGCTGTACGGATCTGGCTGTGTCCACTCACCCACGGCAGGCGGTCAGGCAGGGCGCAGTGCGGATCTGGCCGTGTCCACTCACCCACGGGAGACCGGCAGGCAGGGCGCAGTGCGGATCTGGCTGTGTCCACTCACCCACGGGAGACGGGCAGGCAGGGCGCAGTGCGGATTCGGCTGTGTCCACTCACCCACGGGAGATGGGCAGAGACGGTGCTGTGTGGATCTGGCTATGTCCACTGACCCACGGCAGACGGGCAGGCAGGGCGCAGTACGGATCTGGCTGTGTCCACTCACCCACGGCAGACGGGCAGGCAGGGCGCCGAGCGGATCTGGCTGTGTCCACTCACCCACGGCAGGCGGTCATGCAGGGCGCAGTGCGGATCTGGCTGTGTCCACGCACCCACAGCAGGCGGTGAGCCAGGGCGCAGTGCGGATCTGGCTGTGTCCACTCACCCACGGCAGGCGGTCAGGCAGGGCCAGTGCGGATATGGCTGTGTCCACTCACCCACGGGAGACGGGCAGGCAAGGCGCAGTGCGGATCTTGTGTGTGCACTCACCCACGGGAGACGGGCAGAGACGGTGCTGTGTGGATCTGGCTATGTCCACTGACCCATGGCAGACGGGCGGGCAGGGCGCTGTACGGATCTGGCTGTGTCCACTCACCCACGGCAGGCGGTCAGGCAGGGTGCAGTGCGGATCTGGCTGTGTCCACTCACCCACGGGAGACGGGCAGGCAGGGCGCAGTGCGGATCTCGCGGTGTCCACTCACCAACGGGAGACGGGCAGGCAGGGCGCAGTGCGGATCTGGCTGTGTCCACTCACCCACGGGAGACGGGCAGAGACGGTGCTGTGTGGATTTGGCTATGTCCACTGACCCACGGCAGACGGGCAGGCAGGGCGCACTACGGATCTGGCTGTGTCCACTCACCCACGGCAGGCGTTCAGGGAGGGCGCAGTGCGGATATGGCTGTGTCCACTCACCCACGGCAGACGGTCAGGCAGGGGGCAGTGCGGATCTGGCTGTGTCCACTCACCCACGGGAGACGGGCAGAGACGGTGCTGTGTGGATCTGGCTATGTCCACTGACCCACGGCAGGCGGATAGGCAGGGCGCAGTGCGGATATGGCTGTGTCCACTCACCCACGGCAGACTGTCAGGCAGGGGGCAGTGCGGATCTGGCTGTGTCCACTCACCCACGGGAGACGGGCAGGCAGGGCGCAGTGCGGATCGGGCTGTGTCCACTCACCCACGGGAGACGGGCAGGCACGGCGCAGTGCGGATCTGGCTGTGTCTACTCACCCACGGGAGACGGGCAGGCAGGGCGCAGTGCCGATCTGGCTGTGTCCACTCACCCACAGCAGGCGTTCAGGCAGGGCGCAGTGCGGATCTGGCTGTGTCCACTCACCCACGGCAGACGTTCAGGCAGGGCACAGTGCGGATCTGGCTGTGTCCACTCACCCACGGCAGGCGGTCAGGCAGGGCGCAGTGCGGATCTCGCTGTGTCCACGCACCCACAGCAGGCGGTCAGCCAGGGCGCAGTGCGGATCTGGCTGTGTCCACTCACCCACGGCAGACGGTCAGGCAGGGCGCAGTACGGATCTGGCTGTGTCCACTCACCCACGGGAGATGGGCAGGCAGGGCGCAGTGCGGATCTGGCTGTGTCCACTCACCCACGGAAGATGGGCAGGCAGTGCGCAGTGCTGATCTGGCTGTGTCCACTGACCCACGGCAGATGGGCTGGCAGGGCGCAGTACGGAGCTGGCTGAGTCCACTCACCGACGGCAGGCGGTCAGGCAGGTTGCAGTGTGGATCTGGCTGTGTACACTCACCCACGGGAGACGGGCAGGCAGGGCGCAGTGCGGATCTGGCTGTGTCCACTCACCCAGGGGAGACGGGCAGGCAGGGCGCAGTGCGGATCTGGCTGTGTCCACTCACCCACGGGAGACGGGCAGGCAGGGCGCAGTGCGGATCTGGCTGTTTCCACTCACCCACGGGAGACGGGCAGGCAGGGCGCAGTGCGGATCTGGCTGTGTCCACTCGCCCACGGGAGATGGGCAGGCAGGGCACAGTGCGGATCTGGCTGTGTCCACTCGCCCACGGGAGACGGGCAGGCAGGGCGCAGTGCGGATCTGGCTGTGTCCACTCGCCCACGGGAGACGGGCAGGCAGGGCGCAGTGCGGATCCGGCTGTGTCCACTCACCCACGGGAGATGGGCAGAAACGGTGCTGTGTGGATCTGGCTATGTCCACTGACCCACGGCAGACGGGAAGGCAGGGCGCAGTACGGATCTGGCTGTGTCCACTCACCCATGGCAGGCGGTCAGGCAGGGCGCAGTACGGTTCTGGCTGTGTCCACTCACCCACAGCAGACGGGCAGGCAGGGCACAGTACGGATCTGGCTGTGTCCAATCACCCACGGCAGGCGGTCAGGCAGGGTGCAGTGCGTATCTGGCTGTGTCCACTCACCCACGGGAGACGGGCAAGCAGGGCGCAGTGCGGATCTGCCTGTGTCCACTCACCCACGGGAGATGGGCAGGCAGGGCGCAGTGCAGATCTGGCTGTGTCCACTCACCCACGGGAGATGGGCAGAGACGGTGCTGTGTGGATCTGGCTATGTCCACTGACCCACGGCAGACGGGCAGGCAGGGCGCAGTACGGATCTGGCTGTGTCCACTCACCCACGGCAGGCGGTCAGGCAGGGCGCAGTGCGGATCTGGCTGTGTCCACTCACCCACGGCAGGCGGTCAGGCAGGGCGTAGTGCGGATCTGGCTGTGTCCACTCACCCACGGCAGGCGGTCAGGCAGGGCGCAGTGCAGATCTGGCTGTGTCCACGCACCCACAGCAGGCGGTCAGCCAGGGCGCAGTGCGGATCTGGCTGTGTCCACTGACCCACGGCAGACGGGCAGGCAGGGCGAAGTACGGATCTGGCTGTGTCCACTCACCCACGGCAGGCGGTCAGGCAGGGCGCAGTGCGGATCTGGCTGTGTCCACTCACCCACGGCAGGCGGTCAGGCAGGGCGTTGTGCGGATCTGGCTGTGTCCACTCACCCACGGCAGACGGGCAGGCAGGGCGCAGTACGGATATGGCTGTGTCCACTCGCCCACGGGAGACGGGCAGGCAGGGCGCAGTGCGGATCTGGCTGTGTCCACTCACCCACGGGAGACGGGCAGAGACGGTGCTGTGTGGATCTGGCTATGTCCACTAACCAACGGCAGACGGGCGGGCAGGGCGCAGTACGGATCTGGCTGTGTCCACTCACCCACGGCAGGCGGTCAGGGAGGGCGCAGTGCGGATATGGCTGTGTCCACTCACCCACGGCAGACGGTCAGGCAGGGGGCAGTGCGGATCTGGCTGTGTCCACTCACTCATGGGAGACGGGCAGAGACGGTGCTGTGTGGATCTGGCTATGTCCACTGACCCACGGCAGGCGGTCAGGCAGGGCGCAGTGCGGATATGGCTGTGTCCACTCACCCACGGCAGACTGTCAGACAGGGGGCAGTGCGGATCTGGCTGTGTCCACTCACCCACGGGAGACGGGCAGGCAGGGCGCAGTGCGGATCTGGCTGTGTCCACTCACCCACGGGAGACGGGCAGGCAAGGCGCAGTGCGGATCTGGCTGTGTCCACTCACCCACGGGAGATGGTCAGGCAGGGCGCAGTGCGGCTCTGGCTGTGTCCTCTCACCCACGGCAGGCGGTCAGGCAGGGCGTAGTGTGGATCTGGCTGTGTCCACTCACCCACGGCAGGCTGTCAGGCAGGGCGCAGTGCGATTCTGGCGGTGTCCACGCACTCACAGCAGGCGGTCAGCCAGGGTGCAGTGCGGATCTGGCTGTGTCCACTGACCCACGGCAGACGGGCAGGCAGGGCGCATTACGGATCTGGCTGTGTCCACTCATCCACGGCAGGCAGTCAGGCAGGGCGCAGTGCGGATCTGGCTGTGTCCACTCTCCCACGGCAAGCGGTCAGGCAGGTCGTAGTGCGGATCTGGCTGTGTCCACTAACCCACGGCAGACGGGCAGGCAGGGCGCAGTGCGGATCCGGCTGTGTCCACTCACCCACGGGAGATGGGCAGAGACGGTGATGTGTGGATCTGGCTATGTCCACTGACCCACGGCAGACGGGCAGGCAGGGCGCAGTACGGATCTGGCTGTGTCCACTCACCCACGGCAGGCGGTCAGGCAGGGTGCAGTGCGGATCTGGCTTTGTCCACTCACCCACGGCAGGCGGTCAGGCAGGGCGTAGTGCGGATCTGGCTGTGTCCACTCACCCACGGCAGACGGGCAGGCAGGGCGCAGTGTGGATCTGGCTGTGTCCACTCAACCATGGTAGACGGTCAGGCAGGGCGCAGTGCGGATCTGGCTGTGTCCACTCACCCACGGCAGACGGGCAGGCAGGGCGCAGTGCGGATGTGGCTGTGTCCACTCGCCCACGGGAGACTTGCAGGCAGGGCGCAGTGCGGATCTGGCTGTGTCCACTCACCAACGGCAGGCGGTCAGGCAGGGCGCAGTGCGGATCTGGCTGTGTCCACGCACCCAGAGCAGGCGGTCAGCCAGGGCGCATTGCGGATCTGGCTGTGTCCACCCACCCACGGCAGACGGTCAGGCAGGGCGCAGTACTGATCTGGCTGTGTCCACTCACCCACGGCAGACGGGCAGGCAGGGCGCAGTGCGGATCTGGCTGTGTCCACTCACCCACGGGAGACGGGCAGGCAGGGCGCAGTGAGGATCTGGCTGTGTCTACACACCCACGAGGGACCGGCTGGCAGGGTGCTGTGTGGATTTGGCTGTATCCACTCACCCACCAGGGACGGGCAGGTAGGGTGCAGTGTGGATGTGGCTGTGTCCACACACCCACGGAGACGGGCAGGCAGGGTGCTGTCTGGAATTGGCTGTTTCCACTCACCCACGGGAGACGGGCAGGCAGGGTGCTGTCTGGATATGGCTTTGTCCACACACACATGGGGGATGGGCAGGCAGGGTGCTGTGTGGTTTTGGCTGTGTCCACTCACCTACGGGAGATGGGCAGGCCGGGTGCTGTGTGGTTTTGGCTGTGTCCACTCACCCACGGGAGACGGGCAGGCAGGGCGCAGTGCGGATCTGGCTGTGTCCACTCACCCACGGAAGACGGACAGGCAAGGCGCAGTGTGGATCTGGCTGTGTCCACTCACCCACGGCAGACGGGCAGGCAGAGCGCAGTGCGGATCTGGCTGTGTCCACTCACCCACAGCAGACGGTCAGGCAGGTCGCAGTGCGTATCTGGCTGTGTCCACTCACCCACGGCAGACGGGCAGGCAGGGCGCAGTGCGGATCTGGCTGTGTCCACTCGCCCACGGGAGACGGGCAGGCACGGCGCAGTGCGGATCTGGCTGTGTCCACTCACCCACGGCAGGCGGTCAGGCAGGGCGCAGTGCGGATCTCGCTGTGTCCACTCACCCACGACAGACGGTCAGGCAGGGCGCCGTGCGGATCTGGCTGTGTCCACTCACCCACGGCAGGCGGTCAGGCAGGGCGCAGTGCGGATCTGGCTGTGTCCACGCACCCACAGCAGGCGGTCAGCCAGGGCGCAGTGCGGATCTGGCTGTGTCCACTCACCCACGGCAGGCGGTCAGGCAGGGCCAGTGCGGATATGGCTGTGTCCACTCACCCACGGTAGACGGTCAGGCAGGGCGCAGTGCGGATCTGGTTGTGTCCACACACCCACGGGAGACGGGCAGGCAGGGCGGAGTGCGGTTCTGGCTGTGTCCACTCACCCACGGGAGACGGGCAGGCAGGGCGCAGTGCGGATCTTGTGTGTGCACTCACCCACGGGAGAAGGGCAGAGACGGTGCTGTGTGGATCTGGCTATGTCCACTGACCCACGGCAGACGGGCGGGCAGGGCGCAGTACGGATCTGGCTGTGTCCACTCACCCACGGCAGGCGGTCAGGCAGGGCGCAGTGCGGATCTGGCTGTGTCCACACACCCACGGGAGACGGGCAGGCAGGGCGCAGTGCGGATCTGGCTGTGTCCACTCACCCACGGGAGACGGGCAGGCAGGGCGCAGTGCGGATCTGGCTGTGTCCACTCACCCACGGGAGACGGGCAGAGACGGTGCTGTGTGGATCTGGCTATGTCCACTGACCCACGGCAGACGGGCGGGCAGGGCGAAGTACGGATCTGGCTGTGTCCACTCACCCACGGCAGGCGGTCAGGGAGGGCGCAGTGCGGATATGGCTGTGTCCACTCACCCACGGCAGACGGTCAGGCAGGGGGCAGTGCGAATCTGGCTGTGTCCACTCACCCACGGGAGACTGGTAGAGACGGTGCTGTGTGGATCTGGCTATGTCCACTGCCCCACGGCAGGCTGTCAGGCAGGGCGCAGTGCGGATATGGCTGTGTCCACTCACCCACGGCAGGCGGTCAGGCAGGGCGCAGTGCGGATCTGGCTGTGTCCACTCGCCCACGGGAGACGGGCAGGCAGGGCGCAGTGCGGATCTGGCTGTGTCCACTCACCCACGGCAGGCGGTCAGGCAGGGCGCAGTGCGGATCTGGCTGTGTCCACTCATTCACGGCAGACGGTCAGGCAGGGCACAGTGCGGATCTGACTGTGTCCACTCACCCACGGCAGGCGGTCAGGCAGGGCGGAGTGCGGATCTGGCTGTGTCCACGCACCCACAGCAGGCGGTCAGCCAGGGCGCAGTGCGGATCTGGCTGTGTCCACTCACCCACGGCAGGTGGTCAGGCAGGGCGCAGTACGGATCTGGCTGTGTCCACTCACCCACGGCAGACGGGCAGGCAGGGCGCAGTGCGGATCTGGCTGTGTCCACTCACACACGGCAGACGGTCAGGCAGGGCGCAGTGCGGATCTGGCTGTGTTCACTCACCCACGGCAGACGGGCAGGCAGGGCGCAGTGCGGATCTGGCTGTGTCCACTCGCCCACGGGAGACGGGAAGGCAGGGCGCAGTGCGGATCTGGCTGTGTCCACTCACCCACCGCAGGGGTCAGGCAGGGCGCAGTGCGGTTCTGGCTGTGTCCACTCACCCACGGAAGACGGGTAGGCAAGGCGCAGTGCGGATCTGGCTGTGTCCACTCACCCACGGGAGACGGGCAGAGACGGTGTTGTGTGGATCTGGCTATGTCCACTGACCCACGGCAGAAGGGCAGGCAGGGCGCAGTACGGAGCTGGCTGAGTCCACTCACCTACGGCAGGCGGTCAGGCAGGGTGCAGTGTGGATCTGGCTGTGTCCATTCACCCACGGGAGACGGGCAGGCAGGGCGCAGTGCGGATCTGGCTGTGTACACTCGCCCACGGGAGACGGGCAGGCAGGGCGCAGTGCGGATCTGGCTGTGTCCACTCGCCCACGGGAGACGGGCAGGCAGGGCGCAGTGCGGATCCGGCTGTGTCCACTCACCCACGGGAGATGGGCAGAGACGGTGCTGTGTGGATCTGGCTATGTCCACTGACCCACGGCAGACGGGAAGGCAGGGCGCAGTACGGATCTGGCTGTGTCCACTCACCCACGGCAGGCGGTCAGGCAGGGCGCAGTACGGATTTGGCTGTGTCCACTCACCCACGGCAGGCGGTCAGGCAGGGTGCAGTGTGGATCTGGCTGTGTCCACTCACCCACGGGAGACTGGCAGGCAGGGCGCAGTGCGGATCTGGCTGTGTCCACTCACCCACGGGAGACGGGCAGGCAGAACGCAGTGCGATTTTGGCTGTGTCCACTCACCCACGGGAGACGGGCAGGCAGGGCGCAGTGCGGATCTGGCTGTGTATACTCACCCACGGCAGGCGGTCAGGCAGGGCGCAGTGCGAATCTGGCTGTGTCCACTCATTCACGGCAGACGGTCAGGCAAGGCACAGTGCGGATCTGGCTGTGTCCACTCACCCACGGCAGGCGGTCAGGCAGGGCGCAGTGCGGATCTGGCGGTGTCCACGCACCCACAGCAGGCGGTCAGCCAGGGCGCAGTGCGGATCTGGCTGTGTCCACTCACCCAGGGCAGGTGGTCAGGCAGGGCGTAGTGCGGATCTGGCTGTGTCCACTAACCCACGGCAGGCGGGCAGGCAGGGCGCAGTGTGGATCTGGCTGTGTCCACTCACCCACGGCAGACGGTCAGGCAGGGCGCAGTGCGGATCTGGCTGTGTCCACTCACCCACAGCAGACGGGTAGGCAGGGCGCAGTGCGGATCTGGCTGTGTCCACTCGCCCACGGGAGACGGGCAGACAGGGCGCAGTACGGATCTGGCTGTGTACACTCACCCACGACAGGCGGTCAGGCAGGGCGC
This sequence comes from Microcebus murinus, assembly GCF_040939455.1. Lineage (NCBI taxonomy): Eukaryota > Metazoa > Chordata > Mammalia > Primates > Cheirogaleidae > Microcebus > Microcebus murinus. The sequence goes on along the minus strand of NC_134125.1, from coordinate 28,241,394 downwards.
AGTGCGGATCCGGCTGTGTCCAATCACCCCCGGGAGATGGGCAGAGACGGTGCTGTGTGGATCTGTCTATGTCCACTGACCCACGGCAGACGGGCAGGCAGGGCGCAGTACGGATCTGGCTGTGTCCACTCACCCACGGCAGGCGGTCAGGCAGGGCGCAGTGCGGATCTGGCTGTGTCCACTCTCCCACGGCAGGCGGTCAGGCAGGGCGTAGTGCGGATCTGGCTGTGTCCACTCACCCACGGCAGGCGGTCAGGCAGAGCGCAGTGCGGATCTGGCTGTGTCCACGCACCCACAGCAGGCGGTCAGCAAGGGCGCAGTGCGGATCTGGCTGTGTCCACTGACCGACGGCAGACGGGCAGGCAGGGCGCATTGCGGATCTGGCTGTGTCCACTCGCCCACGGGAGACGGGCAGGCAGGGCGCAGTGCGTATCTGGCTGTGTCCACTCACCCACGGCAGGCGGTCAGGCGGGGCGCAGTGCGGATCTGGCTGTGTCCACTCACCCACAGCAGACGGTCAGGCAGGGCGCAGTGCGGATCTGGCTGTGTCCACTCGCCCACGGGAGACGGGCAGGCAGGGCGCAGTGCGGATCTGGCTGTGTCCACTCACCCACGCCAGATGGTAAGGCAGGGCGCAGTGCGGATCTGGCTGTGTCCACTCACTCACGGCAGACGGTCAGGCAGGGCGCAGTGCGGATCTGGCTGTGTCCACTCACCCACGGCAGACGGTCAGACAGGGTGCAGTGCGGATCTGGCTGTGTCCACTCACCCACGGGAGACGGGCAGGCAGGGCGCAGTGCGGATCTGGCTTTGTCCACTCACCCACGTGAGACGGGCAGGCAAGGCTCAGTGCGGATCTGGCTGTGTCCAATCACCCACGGGAGACGGGCAGGCAGGGCGCAGTGCGGATCTGGCTGTGTCCACTCAACCACGGCAGATGGTCAGGCAGGGCGCAGGGCGGATCTGGCTGTGTCCACTCACCCACGGCAGACGGGCAGGCAGGGCGCAGTGCGGATCTGGCTGTGTCCACTCGCCCACGGGAGACGGGCAGGCAGGGCGCAGTGCGTATCTGGCTGTGTCCACTCACCCACGGCAGGCGGTCAGGCAGGGCGCAGTGCGGATCTGGCTGTGTCCACTCACCCACGGCAGACGGTCAGGCAGGGCGCAGTGCGGATCTGGCTGTGTCCACTCAACCACGGCAGACTGTCAGGCAGGGCGCAGTGCGGATCTGGCTGTGTCCACTCGCCCACGGCAGACGGGCAGGCAGGGCGCAGTGCGGATCTGGCTGTGTCCACTCGCCCACGGGAGACGGGCAGGCAGGGCGCAGTGCGGATCTCGCTGTGTCCACTCACCCACGGCAGGCGGTCAGGCAGGGCGCAGTGCTGATCTGGCTGTGTCCACGCACCCACAGCAGGCGGTCAGGCAGGGCGCAGTGCGGATCTGGCTATGTCCACTCACCCACGGCAGACGGGCAGGCAGGGCGCATTGCGGATCTGGCTGTGTCCACTCGCCCACGGCAGACGGGCAGGCAGGGCGCAGTGCGGATCTGGCTGTGTCCACTCGCCCACGGGAGACGGGCAGGCAGGGCGCAGTGCGGATCTGGCTGTGTCCACTCGCCCATGGCAGACGGGCAGGCAGGGCGCAGTGCGGATCTGGTTGTGTCCACTCGCCCACGGCAGACGGTCAGGCAGGGCCCAGTGCGGATCTGGCTGTGTCCACTCGCCCACGGCAAACGGGCAGGCAGGGCGCAGTGCGGATCTGGCTGTGTCCACTCGCCCACGGGAGACGGGCAGGGAGGGCGCAGTGCGGATCTGGCTGTGTCCACTCACCCACGGCAGGCGGTCAGGCAGGGCGCAGTGCGGATCTGGCTGTGTACACTCGCCCACGGCAGACGGTCAGGCAGGGCGCAGTGCGGATCTGGCTGTGTCCACTCGCCCACGGCAGACGGGCAGGCAGGGCGCAGTGCGGATCTGGCTGTGTCCACTCACCCACGCCAGATGGTAAGGCAGGGCGCAGTGCGGATCTGGCTGTGTCCACTCACTCACGGCAGACGGTCAGGCAGGGCGCAGTGCGGATCTGGCTGTGTCCACTCACCCACGGCAGACGGTCAGACAGGGTGCAGTGCGGATCTGGCTGTGTCCACTCACCCACGGGAGACGGGCAGGCAGGGCGCAGTGCGGATCTGGCTGTGTCCACTCACCCAAGTGAGACGGGCAGGCAAGGCTCAGTGCGGATCTGGCTGTGTCCACTCACCCACGGGAGACGGGCAGGCAGGGCGCAGTGCGGATCTGGCTGTGTCCACTCGCCCATGGAAGACGGGCAGGCAGGGCGCAGTGCGGATCTGTCTGTGTCCACTCACCCACGGGACACGGGCAGGGAGGGCGCAGTGCGGATCTGGCTGTGTCCACTCGCCCACGGAAGACGGGCAGGCAGGGCGCAGTGCGGATCTGTCTGTGTCCACTCACCTACGGGAAACGGGCAGGCAGGGCGCCGTGCGGATCTGGCTGTGTCCACTCACCCACAGCAAACGGTCAGGCAGGGCGCAGTGCGGATCTGGCTGTGTCCACTAACTGACGGGGGACGGGCAGGCAAGGCGCAGTGAGGATCTGGCTGTGTCCACTCACCCACCGGAAACGGGCAGGCAGGGCGCAGTGCGGATCTGGCTATGTCCACTCACCCACGGGAGACGGGCAGGCAGGGCGCAGTGCGGATCTGGCTGTGTCCCCTCACCCAGGGGAGACGGGCAGGCAAGGCGCAGTGCGGATCTGGCAATGTCCAATCACCCACGGGAGACGGGCAGAGAGGGTGATGTGTGGATATGGCTATGTCCACTGACCCACGGCAGACGGGCAGGCAGGGCGCAGTGCGCATCTGGCTGTGTCCACTCACCCACGGCAGATGGTCAGACAGGGCGCAGTGCGGATCTGGCTGTGTCCACTCGCCCACGGCAGACGGGCAGGCAGGGCGCAGTGCGGATCTGGCTGTGTCCACTCACCCACGTGAGACGGGCAGGCAAGGCTCAGTGCGGATCTGGCTGTGTCCACTCATTCACGGGAGACGGTCAGTCAGGGCGCAGTGCGGATCTGGCTGTGTCCACTCGCCCACGGGAGACGGGCAGTAAGGGCGCAGTGCGGATCTGGCTGTGTCCACTCACCCACGGCAGGCGGTCAGGCAGGGCGCAGTGCGGATATGGCTGTGTCCACTCACCCACGGCAGACAGTCAGGCAGGGCGCAGTGCGGATCTGGCTGTGTCCACTCACCCATGGCAGATGGGCAGGCAGGGCGCAGTGTGGATCTGGCTGTGTCCACTCACCCACGGCAGACGGTCAGGCAGGGCGCAGTGCGGATCTGGCTGTGTCCAATCACCCACGGCAGACGGGCAGGCAGGGCGCAGTGCGGATCTGGCTGTGTCCACTCGCCCACGGGAGACGGGCAGGCAGGGCGCAGTGCGTATCTGGCTGTGTCCACTCACCCACGGGAGACGAGCAGGCAGGGCGCAGTGCGGATCTGGCTGTGTCCACTCACACACGGCAGACGGGCAGGCAGGGCGCAGTGCGGATCTCGCTGTGTCCACTCACCCACGGCAGACGGTCAGGCAGGGTGCAGTGCGGATCTGGCTGTGTCCACTCACCCATGGTTGACGGGCAGGCAGGGCGCAGTGCGAATCTGGCTGTGTCTACTCACCCACGTGAAACGGGCAGTCAATGATCAGTGCGGATCTGGCATTGTCCACTCACCCACGGGAGACGGGCAGGCAGGGCGCAGTGCGGATCTGGCTGTGTCCACTCACCCACGGGAGACGGGCAGGAAGGCTCAGTGCGGATCTGGCTGTGTCCATTCATTCACAGGAGACGGGCAGGCAGGGCGCAGTGCGGATCTGGCTGTGTCCGCTCACAGACGGCAGGCAGTCAGGCAGGGCGCAGTGCGGATCTGGCTTTGTCCACTCACCCACGGCAGACGGTCAGGCAGGGCGCAGTGAGGATCTGGCTGTGTCCAGTCGCCCACGGCAGACGGGCAGGCAGGGCGTAGTGTGTATCTGGCTGTGTCCACTCACCCACGGCAGACGGTCAGGCTGGGCTCAGTGCGGATCTGGCTGTGTCCACTCGCCCACGGCAGACAGGCAGGCAGAGCGCAGTGCGTATCTGGCTGTGTCCACTCGCCCACGGGAGACAGGCAGGCAGGGTGCAGTGCGGATCTGGCTGTGTCCACTCACCCACGGCAGACGGTCAGGCAGGGCGCAGTGCAGATCTGGCTGTGTCCACTCGCCCACGGCAGACGGGCAGGCAGGGCGCAGTGCGGATCTGGCTGTGTCCACTCACCCATGGCAGATGGTCAGGCAGGGCGCAGTGCGGATCTGGCTGTGTCCACTCACCCACGGCAGACGGTCAGGCAGGGCGCAGTGCGGATCTGGCTGTGTTCACTCACCCTCGGCAGATGGGCAGGCAGGGCGCAGTGTGGATCTGGCTGTGTCCACTCACCCACGGCAGATGGTCAGGCAGGGCGCAGGGCGGATCTGGCTGTGTCCACTCACCCACGGCAGACGGGCAGGCAGGGCGCAGTGCGGATCTGGATGTGTCCACTCGCCCACGGGAGACGGGCAGGCAGGGCGCAGTGCGTATCTGGCTGTGTCCACTCACCCACGGCAGGCGGTCAGGCAGGGCGCAGTGCGGATCTGGCTGTGTCCACTCACCCACGGCAGACGGTCAGGCAGGGTGCAGTGCGGATCTGGCTGTGTCCACTCACCCACGGGAGACGGGCAGGCAGGGCGCAGTGCGGATCTGGCTGTGTCCACTCACCCACGTGAGACTGGCAGGCAAGGCTCAGTGCGGATCTGGCTGTGTCCACTCACCCACGGGAGACGGGCAGGCAGGGCGCAGTGAGGATCTGGCTGTGTCCACTCGCCCAAGGAAGACGGGCAGGCAGGGCGCAGTGCGGATCTGTCTGTGTCCACTCACCCACGGGAAACGGGCAGGGAGGGCGCAGTGCGGATCTGGCTGTGTCCACTCGCCCACAGAAGACGGGCAGGCAGGGCGCAGTGCGGATCTGTCTGTGTCCACTCACCTACGGGAAACGGGCAGGCAGGGCGCCGTGCGGATCTGGCTGTGTCCACTCACCCACAGCAAACGGTCAGGCAGGGCGCAGTGCGGATCTGGCTGTGTCCACTCACTGAAGGGGGACGGGCAGGCAAGGCGCAGTGCGGATCTGGCTGTGTCCACTCACCCACGGGAGACGGGCAGCAGGGCGCAGTGCGGATCTGGCTGTGTCCCCTCACCCAGGGGAGACGGGCAGGCAAGGCGCAGTGCGTATCTGGCAGTGTCCAATCACCCACGGAAGACGGGCAGAGAGGGTGATGTGTGGATATGGCTATGTCCACTGACCCACGGCAGACGGGCAGGCAGGGTGCAGTGCGCATCTGGCTGTGTCCACTCACCCACGGCAGACTGTCAGACAGGGCGCAGTGCGGATCTGGCTGTGTCCACTCGCCCACGGCAGACGGGCAGGCAGGGCGCAGTGCGGATCTGGCTGTGTCCACTCGCCCACGGGAGACGGGCAGGCAGGGCGCTGTGCGGATCTGGCTGTGTCCACTCGCCCACGGGAGACGGGCAGGCAAGGCTCAGTGCGGATCTGGCTGTGTCCACTCACCCACGGGAGACGGGCAGGCAGGGCGCAGTGCGGATCTGGCTGTGTCCATTCACCCACGTGAGACGGGCAGGCAAGGCTCAGTGCGGATCTGGCTGTGTCCACTCATTCACGGGAGACGGTCAGTCAGGGCGCAGTGCGGATCTGGCTGTGTCCACTCGCCCACGGGAGACGGGCAGTAAGGGCGCAGTGCGGATCTGGCTGTGTCCACTCACCGCGGCAGGCAGTCAGGCAGGGCGCAGTGCGGATATGGCTGTGTCCACTCACCCACGGCAGACAGTCAGGCAGGGCGCAGTGCGGATCTGGCTGTGTCCACTCAGCCATGGCAGACGGGCAGGCAGGGCGCAGTGTGGATCTGGCTGTGTCCACTCACCCACCGCAGACGGTCAGGCAGGGCGCAGTGCGGATCTGGCTGTGTCCAATCACCCACGGCAGACGGGCAGGCAGGGCGCAGTGCGGATCTGGCTGTGTCCACTCGCCCACAGGAGACGGGCACGCAGGGCGCAGTGCGTATCTGGCTGTGTCCACTCACCCACGGGAGACGAGCATGCAGGGCGCAGTGCGGATCTGGCTGTGTCCACTCACCCACGGGAGACGGGCAGGCAGGGCGCAGTGTGGATCTGGCTGTGTCCACTCACCCACGTCAGAAGGGCAGGCAGGGCGCAGTGCGAATCTGGCTGTGTCTACTCACCCACGTGAAACGGGCAGGCAATGATCAGTGCGGATCTGGCATTGTCCACTCACCCACGGGAGACGGGCAGGCAGGGCGCAGTGCGGATCTGGCTGTGTCCACTCACCCACGGGAGACGGGCAGGAAGGCTCAGTGCGGATCTGGCTGTGTCCGCTCACAGACGGCAGGCAGTCAGGCAGGGCGCAGTGCGGATCTGGCTTTGTCCACTCACCCACGGCAGACGGTCAGGCAGGGCGCAGTGAGGATCTGGCTGTGTCCAGTCGCCCACGGCAGACGGGCAGGCAGGGCGTAGTGTGGATCTGGCTGTGTCCACTCACCCACGGCAGACGGTCAGGCTGGGTTCAGTGCGGATCTGGCTGTGTCCACTCGCCCACGGCAGACAGGCAGGCAGAGCGCAGTGCATATTTGGCTGTGTCCACTCGCCCACGGGAGACAGGCAGGCAGGGCGCAGTGCGAATCTGGCTGTGTCCACTCACCCACGGCAGACGGTCAGGCGGGGCGCAGTGCAGATCTGGCTGTGTCCACTCGCCCACGGCAGACGGGCAGGCAGGGCGCAGTGCGGATCTGGCTGTGTCCACTCACCCATGGCAGATGGTCAGGCAGGGCGCAGTGCGGATCTGGCTGTGTCCACTCACCCACGGCAGACGGGCAGGCAGTGCGCAGTGCGGATCTGGCTGTGTCCACTCGCCCACGGGAGACGGGCAGGCAGGGCGCAGTGCGGATCTGGCTGTGTCCACTCACCCACGGCAGACGGTAAGGCAAGACGCAGTGTGGATCTGGCTGTTTCCACTCACCCACGGGAGACGGGCAGAAAGGGCGCTGTGTGGATCTGGCTATGTCCACTGACCGACGGCAGACTGGCAGGCAGGGCACAGTGCGGATCTGGCTGTGTCCACTCACCCACGGCAGACGGGCAGGCAGGGCGCAGTGCGAATCTGGCTGTGTCCACTCACCCACGGGAGACAGGTAGGCAAGGCGCAGTGTGGATCTGGCTGTGTCCACTCACCCACGGGAGACGGGCAGAGAGGGTGCTGTCCGGATCTGGCTATGTCCACTGACCCACGGCAGACGGGCAAGCAGGGCGCAGTGTGGATCTGGCTGTGTCCACTCAAAAACGGGAGACAGTCAGAGAGGGTGCTTTGTGGATCTGGCTATGTCCAATGACCCACGGCAGACGGGCAGGCAGGGCGCAGTGCGGATCTGGCTGTGTCCACTCACACACGGGAGACGGGCAGGCAGGGCGCACTGTGGATCTGGTTGTGTCCACTCACCTACGGGAGACGGGCACAGAGTGTGCTGTGTGGAACTGGATATGTCCACTGACCAACGGCAGACGGGCAGGCAGGGCGCAAAGCGGATCTGGCTGTGTCCACTCACCCACGGAATACGGGCAGGCAAGGTGCAGTGTGGATCTGGCTGTGTCCACTCACCCACGGGAGACGGGCAGAGAGGGTTCTGTGTGGATCTGGCTATGTCCACTGACCCACGGAAGACGGGCCGGCAGGGCGCAGTGCGGATCTGGCTGTGTACACTCACACACGGGAGATGGGCAGGCAGGGTGCAGTGCGGATCTGTCTGTGTCCACTCTCCCACGGGAGACGGGCAGGCAAGGCGCAGTGTGGATCTGGCTGTGTCCACTCACCCACGGGAGACGGGTAGGCAAGGCGCAGTGTGGATATGGCTATGTCCACTGACCCACGGGAGATGGGCAGAGAGGGTGCTGTGTGAATCTGGCTATGTCCACTGATCCACGGCAGACGGGTAGGGAGGGCGCAGTGTGGATCTGGCTATGTCCACTCTCCCACGGGAGACGGGGAGGCAGGGCGCAGTGCGTATCTGGATGTGTCCACTCACACACGGCAGACAGGCAGGGAGGGCGCACTGCGGATCTGGCTGTGTCCACTCACCCATGGGAGACTGGCAGGCAAGGCGCAGTGTGGATCTGGCTGTGTCCACTCACCCACGGGAGTCGGGCAGAGAGGTTGCTGTGTGGATCTTGCTATGTCCACTGATCCACGGCAGACGGGTAGGGAGGGCGCAGTGCAGATCTCGCTGTGTCCACTCACCCACGGCAGACGGGCAGGCTGGCGCAATGCGGATCTGGCTGTGTCCACTCACACACGGGAGACGGCGAGGCAAGGTGCAGTGTGGATCTGGCTGTGTCCACTCACCCACGGGAGACGGGCAGAGAGGGTGCTCTGTGGATCTGACAATGTACACTGACCCACGGCAGACGAGCAGGCAGGGCGCAATGCGGATCTGGCTGTGTCCACTCACCCACTGCAGACGGTCAGGAAGGGCGCAGTGCGGATCTGGCTGTGTCCACTCACCCACGGGAGACGACCAGGAAGGGCGCAGTGCGGATCTGGCTGTGTCTACTCACCCACGGCATACGATTAGGCAGGGCGCAGTGCGGATCTGGCTGTGTCCACTCACCCACGGGAGACGGGCAGGCAAGGCGTAGTGTGGATCTGGCTGTGTCCACTCACCCACGGGAGACGGGCAGAGAGTGTGCTGTGTGGATCTGGCTATGTACACTGACCCACGGCAGACGGGCAGGCAGGGCGCAGTGCGGATCTGGCTGTGTCCAATCACCCACGGCAGACGGGCAGGCAGGGCGCAGTGAGGATCTGGCTGTGTCCACTCACCCACGGCAGACGGTCAGGCAGGGCGCAGTGCGGATCTGGCTGTGTCCAATCACCCACGGGAGACGGGTAGGCAAGGCGCCGTGTGGATCTGGCTGTGTCCACTCACCCACGGGAGACGGGCAGAGAGGGTGCTGTGTGGATCTGGCTATATCCACTGACCCACGGCAGACTGGCAGGCAGGGCGCAGTGCGGATCTGGCTGTGTCCAATCACCCACGGGAGACCGGTAGGCAAGGCACAGTGTGGATCTGGCTGTGTCCACTCACCCACGGGAGACGGGCAGAGAGAGTGCTGTGTTGTTCTGGCTGTGTCCACACACCCACGGGAGACGGGTAGGCAAGGCGCAGTGTGGATATGGCTGTGTCCACTCACCCACGAGAGACGGGCAGAGAGGGTGCTGTGTTGATCTGGCTGTGTCCACACACCCACGGGAGACGGGTAGGCAAGGCGCAGTGTTGATCTGGCTGTGTCCACTCACCCACGGGTGACGGGCAGAGAGGGTGCTGTGTGGATCTGGCTATGTCCACTGACCCACGGCAGACGGGCAGGCAGGGCGAAGTGCGGATCTGGCTGTGTCCACTCACCCACGGCATACGGGCAGGCAGGGCGCAGTGCGGATCTGGATGTGTCCACTCGCCCACGGGAGACGGAAAGGCAAGGCGCAGTGTGCATCTGGCTGTGTCCACTCACCCACGGGAGACGGGCAAGGGGGTGCTGTATGTATCTGGCTATGTACACTGACCCACGGCAGACAAGCAGGCAGGGCGGTGTGCGGATCTGGCTGTGTCCACTCACCCACGGGAGACGGGCAGGCAGGGCGCAGTGCGGATCTGGCTGTGTCCACTCACCCACGGCAGACGGGCAGGCAAGGCGCAGTGTGGATATGGCTGTGTCCACTCACCCACGGGAGACGGGCAGAAAGGGCGCTGTGTGGATCTGGCTCTGTCCACTGACCCACGGCAGACGGGAAGGAAGGGCGCAGTGCGGATCTGGCTGTGTCCACTCACCCACGGGAGACGGGCAAGGGGGTGCTGTATGTATCTGGCTATGTACACTGACCCACGGCAGACAAGCAGGCAGGGCGATGTGCGGATCTGGCTGTGTCCACTCACCCACGGGAGACGGGCAGGCAGGGCGCAGTGCGGATCTGGCTGTGTCCACTCACCCACGGGAGACGGGCAGGCAGGGCGCAGTGCGGATCTGGCTGTGTCCACTCACCCACGGCAGACGGGCAGGCAAGGCGCAGTTTGGATCTGGCTGTGTCCACTCACCCACGGGAGACGGGCAGAAAGTGCGCTGTGTGGATCTGGCTCTGTCCACTGACCCACCGCAGACGGGAAGGCAGGGTGCAGTGCGGATCTGGCTGTGTCCAATCACCCGCGGCAGACGGGCAGGCAGGGCGCAGTGCGGATCTGGCTGTGTCCACTCACCCACGGGAGACGGGCCGAGAGGGTGCTGTGTGGATTTGGCTATGTCCACTGACCCACGGCAGACGGGCAGGCATGGCGCAGTGCGGATCTGGCTGTGTCCACTCACCCACGGGAGACGGGCAGGCAGGGCGCAGTGTGGATCTGGCTGTGTCCACTCACCCACGGGAGACATGCAGGCAAGGCGCAGTGTGGATCTGGCTGTGTCCACTCACCCACGGGAGACGGGCAGAAAGTGCGCTGTGTGGATCTTGCTCTGTCCACTGACCCACGGCAGACAGGAAGGCAGGGCGCAGTGCGGATCTGGCTGTGTCCAATCACCCACGGCAGACGGGCAGGCAGGGCGCAGTGCGGATCTGGCTGTGTCCACTCACCCACGGCAGACGGTCAGGCAGGGCGCAGTGCGGATCTGGCTCTGTCCACTCACCCTTGGGAGACGGGTAGGCAGGGCGCAGTGTGGATCTGGCTGTGTCCACTGACCTACGCAGACGGGCAGGCAGGGCGAAGTGCGGATTTGGCTGTGTTAATTCACCCACGGCAGATGGGCAGGCAGGGCGCAGTGCAGATCAGCTGTGTCCACTCATCCACGGGAGACGGGCAGGCAAGGCGCAGTGTGGATCTGGCTTTGTCCACTCACCCAAGGGACACGGGCAGAGAGGGTGCTGTGTGGATCTGGCTATGTCCACTGACCCACGGCAGAGGGGCAGGCAGGGCGCAGTGCGGACCTCGCTGTGTCCAATCACCCACGGCAGACGGTCAGGCAGGGTGCAGTGCGGATCTGGCGGTGTCCACTCACCCACGGGAGACGGGCAGGCAGGGCGCAGTGCGGATCTGGCTATGTCCACTCTCCCACGGGAGACGGGCAGGCAGGGCGCAGTGCGGATCTGCATGTGTCCACTCAGACACGGCAGACAAGCAGGGAGGGCGCAGTGCGGATCTGGCTGTGTCCACTCACCAATGGGAGACTGGCAGGCAAGGCGCAGTGTGGATTTGGCTGTGTCCACTCACCCACGGGAGACGGGCAGAGAGGTTGCTGTGTGGATCTGGCTATGTCCACTGATCCACGGCAGACGGGCAGGGAGGGCGCAGTGCAGATCTCGCTGTGTCCACTCACCCACGGCAGACGGGCAGGCTGGCGCAATGCGGATCTGGCTGTGTCCACTCTCCCACGGGAGACAGCGAGGCAAGGTGCGGTGTGGATCTGGCTGTGTCCACTGACCCACGGGAGACGGGCAGAGAGTGTGCTGTGCGGATCTGACTATGTACACTGACCCACGGCAGACGAGCAGGCAGGGCGCAATGCGGATCTGGCTGTGTCCACTCACCTACTGCAGACGGTCAGGAAGGGCATAGTGCGGATCTGGCTGTGTCCACTCACCCACGGGAGAAGGGCAGGCAGGGCGCAGTGCGGATCTGGCTGTGTCTACTCACCCACGGCATACGATTAGGCAGGGCGCAGTGCGGCTCTGGCTGTGTCCACTCACCCACAGGAGACGGGCAGGCAAGGCGTAGTGTGGATCTGGCTGTGTCCACTCACCCACTGGAGACAGGCAGAGAGAGTGCTGTGTGGATCTGGCTATGTATACTGACCCACGGCAGACGGGCAGGCAGGGCGCAGTGCGGATCTGAGTGTGTCCACTCACCCAAGGGAGACGGGCAAAGAGGGTGCTGTGTGGATCTGCCTATGTACACTGACCCACGTCAGACGGGCAGGCAGGGCGCAGTTCGGATCTGGCTGTGTCCAATCACCCACGGCAGACGGGCAGGCAGGGCGCAGTGCGGATCTGGCTGTGTCCAATCACCCACGGCAGACGGGCAGGCAGGGCGCAGTGAGGATCTGGCTGCGTCCACTCACCCACGGCAGACGGTCAGGCAGGGCGCAGTGCGGATCTGGCTGTGTCCAATCACCCACGGGAGACGGGTAGGCAAGGCGCCGTGTGGATCTGGCTGTGTCCACTCACCCACGGGAGACGGGCAGAGAGGGTGCTGTGTGGATCTGGCTATGTCCACTGACCCACGGCAGACGGGCAGGCTGGGCGCAGTGCGGATCTGGCTGTGTCCACTCACCCACGGGAGACGGGCAGGCAGGGCGCAGTTCGGATCTGGCTGTGTCCACTCACCCATGGGAGATGGGCAGGCAAGGTGCAGTGTGGATCTGGCTGTGTCCACTCACCCACGGGAGACGGGCAGAGAGGTTGCTGTGTGGATCTGGCTATGTCCACAGACCCACGGCAGACGGGCAGGGAGGGCGCAGTGCGGATCTCGCTTTGTCCACTCACCCACGGCAGACGGGCATGCAGGGCACAGTGCGGAACTGGCTGTGTCCACTCACCCACGGCAGACGGGCAGGCAGGGCGCAGTGCGGATCTGGCTGTGTCCACTCACCCACGGCAGACGGTAAGGCAAGGCGCAGTGTGGATCTGGCTGTTTCCACTCACCCACGGGAGACGGGCAGAAAGGGCGCTGTGTGGATCTGGCTATGTCCACTGACCCACGGCAGACTGGCAGGCAGGGCACAGTGCGGATCTGGCTGTGTCCACTCACCCACGGGAGACGGGCAGGCAGGGCGCAGTGCGGATCTGGCTGTGTCCACTCACCCACGGGAGACAGGTAGGCAAGGACCAGTGTGGATCTGGCTGTGTCCACTCACCCACGGGAGACGGGCAGAGAGGGTGCTGTCCGGATCTGGCTATGTCCACAGACCCACGGCAGACGGGCAGGCAGGGCGCAGTGCGGATGTGGCGGGGTCCAATCACCCACGGCAGACAGGCAGGCAGGGCGCAGTGCGGATCTGGCTGTGTCCACTCACCCACGGCAGACGGTCAGGCAGGGCGCAGTGCGGATCTGGCGGTGTCCACTCACCCACGGGAGACGGGCAGGCAGGGCGCAGTGTGTATATGGCTATGTCCACTCTCCCACGGAGGACAAGCAGGCAAGGAGCAGTGTGGATCTGGCTGTGTCCACTCACCCAAGGGACACGGGCAGAGAGGGTGCTGTGTGGATATGGCTATGTCCACTGACCCACGGCAGAGGGGCAGGCAGGGCGCAGTGCGGATCTCGCTGTGTCCAATCACGCAGGGCAGACGGTCAGGCAGGGTGCAGTGCGGATCTGGCTGTGTCCACTCACCCACGGGAGACGGGCAGGAAAGGCGCACTGTTGATCTGGCTGTGACCACTCACCCACGGGAGACGGGCAGAGAGGGTGCTGTGTGGATCTAGCTATGTCCACTGACCCACGGCAGACGGGCAGGCCGGGTACAGTGCGGATCTGGCTGTGTCCAATCACCCACGGCAGACGGGCAGGCAGGGCGCAGTGCGGATCTGGCTGTGTCCACTCACCCACGGTAGACGGTCAGGCAGGGTGCAGTGCGGATCTGGCTGTGTCCACTCACCCAAGGGAGACGGGTAGGCAAGGCACAGTGTGGATCTGGCTGTGTCCACTCACCCACCTGAGATGGGCAGAGAGGGTGCTGTGTGGATCTGGCTATGTCCACTGACCCACGGCAGACGGGCAGGCAGGGCGCAGTGCGGATCTGGCTGTGTCCACTCACCCACGGCAGACGGTCAGGAAGGGCGCAGTGCGGATCTGGCTGTGTCCACTCACCCACGGGAGACGGGCAGGCAGGGCGCAGTGCGGATCTGGCTGTGTCCACTCACCCACGGGAGACGGGCAGGCAGGGCGCAGTGCGGATCTGGCTGTGTCCACTCACCCACGGGAGACGGGCAGGCAAGGCGCAGTGTGGATCTGGCTATGTCCACTCACCCACGGGAGACGGCCAGAAAGGGCGCTGTGTGGATCTGGCTATGTCCTCTGACCCACGGCAGACGGGTAGGCAAGGCACAGTGTGGATCTGGCTGTGTCCACTCACCACGGGAGACGGGTAGAGAGGGTGCTGTGTGGATCTGGCTATGTAAACTTATCACGGCAGACGGGCAGGCAGGGCGCAGTGCGGATCTGGCTGAGTCCACTCACCCACGGCAGACGGTCAGGCAGGGCGCAGTGCGGATCTGGATGTGTCCACTCACACACGGCAGACAGGCAGGTAGGGCGCAGTGCGGATCTGGCTGTTTCCACTCACCCATGGGAGACTGGCAGGCAAGGCGCAGTTTGGATTTGGCTGTGTCCTCTCACCCACGGGAGACGGGCAGAGAGGTTGCTGTGTGGATCTGGCTATGTCCACTGATCCATGGCAGACGGGCAGGGAGGGCGCATGCAGATCTCGCTGTGTCCACTCACGCACGGCAGACGGGCAGGTTGGCGCAATGCGGATCTGCCTGTGTCCACTCACCCACGGGAGACGGCGAGGCAAGGTGCAGTGTGGATCTGGCTGTGTCCACTCACGCACGGGAGACGGTCAGAGAGGGTGCTGTGTGGATCTGACAATGTACACTGACCCACGGCAGACGAACAGGCAGGGCGTAATGCGGATCTGGCTGTGTCCACTCACCCACTGCAGACGGTCAGGAAGGGCGCAGTGCGGATCTGGCTGTGTCCTCTCACCCACGGGAGACGGGCAGGCAGGGCGCAGTGCGGATCTGACTGTGTCTACTCACCCACGGCATACGATTAGGCAGGGCGCAGTGCGGATCTGGCTGTGTCCACTCACCCACGGGAGACGGGCAGGCAAGGCGTAGTGTGGATCTGGCTGTGTCCACTCACCCACGGGAGACCCGTAGGCAAGGCGCAGTGTGGATCTGGCTGTGTGCATTCAACTACGGGAGACGGGCAGGCAGGGCGCAGTGCAATCTGGCGGTGTCCACTCACCCACGGCAGACGGGCAGGCAGGGCGCAGTGCATATCTGGCTGTGTCGACTCACCCACGGCAGACCGGCAGGCAGGGCGCAGTGCGGATTTGGCTGTGTCCACTCACCCACGGGAGACGGGCAGAGAGGGTGCTGTGTGGATCTGGCTATGTGAACTGACCCACGGCAGACGGGCAGGCAGGGCGCAGTGCGGATCTGGCTGTGTCCACTCAACCATGGGAGACGGGCAGGCAGGGCGCAGTGCGGATCTGGCTGTGTCCACTCACCCACGGGAGACGGGCAGGCAAGGCGTAGTGTGGATCTGGCTGTGTCCACTCCCCCACGGGAGACGGGCAGAAAGGGCGCTGTGTGGATCTGGCTATGTCCACTGACCCACGGAAGACGGGCAGGCAGGGTGCAGTGCGTATCTGGCTGTGTCCACTCACTAACGGCAGACGGTCAGGCAGGGCGCCGTGCGGATCTGGCTGTGTCCACTCACCAACGGGAGACGGGCAGGCAGGGCACAGTGCGGATATGGCTGTTTCCACTCACTCACGGGAGACGGGCAGGCAAGGCGCAGTGTGGATCTGGCTGTGTCCACTCACCCACGGGAGACGGGCAGAGAGGGTGCTGTGTGGATCTGGCTATGTCCACTGACCCACGTCAGACTGGTAGGAAGGGCGCAGTGCGGATCTGGCTGTGTCCACTGACCCATGGGAGACGGGCAGGCAAGGCGCAGTGCAGATCTGGCTGTGTACACTGTCCCACGGCACACGGGCAGGCAGGGCGCAGTGCGGATCTGGCTGTGTCCACTCACCAACGGGAGACGGGCAAGGGGGTGTTCTTTGGATCTGGCTATGTCCACTGACCCAGGGCAGACGGGCAGGCAGGGCGGTGTACGGATCTGGCTGTGTCCACTCACCCACGGGAGACGAGGAGAGAGGGTGCCGAGTGGATCTGGCTATGTCCACTGACCCACGGCAGACGGGCATGCAGGGCGCAGTGCAGATCTGGCTGTGTCCCCTAAGTCACGGCAGACGGTCAGGCAGGGCGCAATGCGAATTGGCTGTGTCCACTCACCCACGTGAGAGGGGTAGGCAAGGCGCAGTGTGGATCTGGCAGTGTCCACTCACCCACGGGAAACGGGCAGAGAGGGTCCTGTGTGGATCTGGCTATGTCCACTCACCCACGGCAGACGGGCAGGCAGGGCGCAGTGCGGATCTGGCTGTGTCCACTCACCCACGGCAGACGGGCAGGCAGGGCGCAGTGCGGATCTGGCTGTGTCCACTCACCCACGGGAGACGGGCAGGCAAGGCGCAGTGCGGATCTAGCTGTGTCCACTCACCCACGGGAGACGGGCAGGCAGAACGTAGTGCGGATCTGGCTGTGTCCACTCACCCACGGGAGACGGGCAGGCAAGGCGCAGTGTGGATCTGGCTGTGTCCACTCACCCACAAGAGACGGACAGAGAGAGTGCTGTGTGGATCTGGCTATGTCCACTGACCCACGGCAGACGGGCAGGCAGGGCGCAGTGCGGATCTGGCTGTGCCCCCTCACCCATAGCAGACGGTCAGGCAGGGCGCAGTGCGGATCTGGCTGTGTCCACTCACCCACGGGAGACGGGCAGACAGGGCGCAGTGCGGATCTGGATGTGTCCAGTCACCCACGGGATACGGGCAGAGAGGGTGCTGTGTGGATCTGGCTATGTCCACTGACCCACGGCAGACGGTCAGGGAGGGCGCAGTGCCGATCTGGCTGTGTGCACTCACCCACGGGAGACGGGCAGGCAAGGTGCAGTGTGGATCTGGCTGTGTCCACTCACCCACAAGAGACGGACAGAGAGGGTGCTGTGTGGATCTGGCTATGTCCACTGACCAACGGCAGACGGGCAGGCAGGGCGCAGTGTGGATGTGGCTGTGCCCCCTCACCCACAGCAGACGGTCAGGCAGGGCGCAGTGCGGATCTGGCTGTGTGCACTCAACCACGGGAGACGGGCAGGCAGGGCGCAGTGCAGATCTGGCGGTGTCCACTCACCCACGGCAGACGGGCAGGCAGGGCGCAGTGCATATCTGGCTGTGTCGACTCACCCAAGGCAGACGAGCAGGCAGAGCGCAGTGCGTATTTGGCTGTGTCCATTCACCCACGGGAGACGGGCAGAGAGGGTGCTGTGGGGATCTGGCTATGTGAACTGACCACGGCAGACGGGCAGGCAGGGCGCAGTGCGGATCTGGCTGTGTCCAATCACCCACGGCAGACGAGCAGGCAGGGCGCAGTGCGGATCTGTCTGTGTCCACTCAACCACGGGAGACGGGCAGGCAGGGCGCAGTGCGG
This sequence comes from Microcebus murinus, assembly GCF_040939455.1. Classification (NCBI taxonomy): domain Eukaryota; kingdom Metazoa; phylum Chordata; class Mammalia; order Primates; family Cheirogaleidae; genus Microcebus; species Microcebus murinus. The sequence goes on along the minus strand of NC_134125.1, from coordinate 28,223,915 downwards.
AACTGGCTGTGTCCACTCACCCACGGGAGACGGGCAGGCAAGGCGCAGTGTGGATCTGGCTGTGTCCACTCCCCCACGGGAGACGGGCAGAAAGGGCGCTGTGTGGATCTGGCTATGTCCACTGACCCACAGAAGACGGGCAGGCAGGGTGCAGTGCGAATCTGGCTGTGTCCACTCACTAACGGCAGACGGTCAGGCAGGGCACCGTGCGGATCTGGCTGTGTCCACTCACCCACGGGAGAACCGTAGGCAAGGCGCAGTGTGGATCTGGCTGTGTGCACTAAACCACGGGAGATGGGCAGGCAGGGCGCAGTGCAATCTGGCGGTGTCCACTCACCCACGGCAGACGGGCAGGCAGGGCGCAGTGCATATCTGGCTGTGTCGACTCACCCACGGCAGACGGGCAGGCAGGGCGCAGTGCGGATTTGGCTGTGTCCACTCACCCACGGGAGACGGGCAGAGAGGGTGCTGTGTGGATCTGGCTATGTGAACTGACCCACGGCAGACGGGCAGGCAGGGCGCAGTGCGGATCTGGCTGTGTCCAATCACCCACGGCAGACGAGCAGGCAGGGCGCAGTGCGGATCTGGCTGTGTCCACTCAACCATGGGAGACGGGCAGGCAGGGCGCAGTGCGGATCTGGCTGTGTCCACTCACCCACGGGAGACGGGCAGGCAAGGCGTAGTGTGGATCTGGCTGTGTCCACTCCCCCACGGGAGACGGCCAGAAAGGGCGCTGTGTGGATCTGGCTATGTCCACTGACCCACGGAAGACGGGCAGGCAGGGTGCAGTGCGTATCTGGCTGTGTCCACTCACTAACGGCAGACGGTCAGGCAGGGCGCCGTGCGGATCTGGCTGTGTCCACTCACCAACGGGAGACGGGCAGGCAGGGCACAGTGCGGATTTGGCTGTTTCCACTCACTCACGGGAGACGGGCAGGCAAGGCGCAGTGTGGATCTGGCTGTGTCCACTCACCCACGGGAGACGGGCAGAGAGGGTGCTGTGTGGATCTGGCTATGTCCACTGACCCACGGCAGACTGGCAGGAAGGGCGCAGTGCGGATCTGGCTGTGTCCACTGACCCATGGGAGACGGGCATGCAATGCGCAGTGTGGATCTGACTGTGTCCAATCACCCACGGCAGACGGGCAGGAAAGGCGCACTGTTGATCTGGCTGTGACCACTCACCCACGGGAGACGGGCAGAGAGGGTGCTGTGTGGATCTAGCTATGTCCACTGACACACGGCAGACGGGAAGGCCGGGTACAGTGCGGATCTGGCTGTGTCCAATCACCCACGGCAGACGGGCAGGCAGGGCGCAGTGCGGATCAGGCTGTGTCCACTCACCCACGGCAGACGGTCAGGCAGGGTGCCGTGCGGATCTGGCTGTGTACACTCACCCAAGGGAGACGGGTAGGAAGGCACAGTGTGGATCTGGCTGTGTCCACTCACCCACCTGAGATGGGCAGAGAGGGTGCTGTGTGGATCTGGCTATCTCCACTGACCCACGGCAGACGGTCAGGCAGGGCGCAGTGCGGATCTGGCTATGTCCACTCACCCATGGGAGACGGGCAGGCAGGGCGCAGTGCGGATCTTGATGTGTCCACTCACACACGGCAGACAGGCAGGGAGGGCGCAGTGCGGATCTGGCTGTGTCCACTCACCCATGGGAGACTGGCAGGCAAGGCGCAGTGCGGATCTGGCTGTGTCCACTCACACACGGGAGACGGGCAGGCAGGGCGCACTGTGGATCTGGTTGTGTCCACTCACCTACGGGAGACGGGCACAGAGTGTGCTGTGTGGAACTGGCTATGTCCACTGACCTACGGCAGACGGGCAGGCAGGGCGCAAAGCGGATCTGGCTGTGTCCACTCACCCACGGGATACGGGCAGGCAAGGTGCTGTGTGGATCTGGCTGTGTCCACTCACCCACGGGAGACGGGCAGAGAGGGTTCTGTGTGGATCTGGCTATGTCCACTGACCCACGGAAGACGGGCCGGCAGGGCGCAGTGCGGATCTGGCTGTGTACACTCACACACGGCAGATGGGCAGGCAGGGTGCAGTGCGGATCTGTCTGTGTCCACTCACCCACGGGAGACGTGCTGGCAAGGCGCAGTGTGGATCTGGCTGTGTCCACTCACCCACGGGAGACGGGTAGGCAAGGCGCAGTGTGGATATGGCTATGTCCACTGACCCACGGGAGATGGGCAGAGAGGGTGCTGTGTGGATCTGGCTATGTCCACTGATCCACGGCAGACGGGTAGGGAGGGCGCAGTGTGGATCTGGCTATGTCCACGCTCCCACGGGAGACGGGGAGGCAGGGCGCAGTGCGTATCTGGATATGTCCACTCACACACGGCAGACAGGCAGGGAGGGCGCACTGCGGATCTGGCTGTGTCCACTCACCCATGGGAGACTGGCAGGCAAGGCGCAGTGTGGATCTGGCTGTGTCCACTCACACACGGGAGTCGGACAGAGAGGTTGCTGTGTGGATCTGGCTATGTCCACTGATCCACGGCAGACGGGTAGGGAGGGCGCAGTGCAGATCTCGCTGTGTCCACTCACCCACGGCAGACGGGCAGGCTGGCGCAATGCGGATCTGGCTGTGTCCACTCACACACGGGAGACGGCGAGGCAAGGTGCAGTGTGGATCTGGCTGTGTCCACTCACCCACGGGAGACGGGCAGAGAGGGTGCTGTGTGGATCTGACAATGTACACTGACCCACGGCAGACGAGCAGGCAGGGCGCAATGCGGATCTGGCTGTGTCCACTCACCCACTGCAGACGGTCAGGAAGGGCGCAGTGCGGATCTGGCTGTGTCCACTCACCCACGGGAGACGACCAGGAAGGGCGCAGTGCGGATCTGGCTGTGTCTACTCACCCACGGCATACGATTAGGCAGGGCGCAGTGCGGATCTGGCTGTGTCCACTCACCCACGGGAGACGGGCAGGCAAGGCGTAGTGTGGATCTGGCTGTGTCCACTCACCCACGGGAGACGGGCAGAGAGTGTGCTGTGTGGATCTGGCTATGTACACTGACCCACGGCAGACGGGCAGGCAGGGCGCAGTGCGGATCTGGGTGTGTCCACTCACCCACGGGAGACGGGCAAAGAGGGTGCTGTGTGGATCTGCCTATGTACACTGACCCACGTCAGATGGGCAGGCAGGGCGCAGTGCGAATCTGATTGTGTCCAATCACCCACGGCAGACGGGCAGGCAGGGCGCAGTTCGGATCTGGCTGTGTCCAATCACCCACGGCAGACGGGCAGGCAGGGCGCAGTGAGGATCTGGCTGTGTCCACTCACCCACGGCAGACGGTCAGGCAGGGCGCAGTGCGGATCTGGCTGTGTCCAATCACCCACGGGAGACGGGTAGGCAAGGCGCCGTGTGGATCTGGCTGTGTCCACTCGCCCACGGGAGACGGGCAGAGAGGGTGCTGTGTGGATCTGGCTATATCCACTGACCCACGGCAGACTGGCAGGCAGGGCGCAGTGCGGATCTGGCTGTGTCCACTCACCCACGGGAGACCGGTAGGCAAGGCGCAGTGTGGATCTGGCTGTGTCCACTCACCCACGGGAGATGGGCAGAGAGAGTGCTGTGTTGATCTGGCTGTGTCCACACACCCACGGGAGACGGGTAGGCAAGGCGCAGTGTGGATATGACTGTGTCCACTCACCCACGGGAGACGGGCAGAGAGGGTGCTGTGTTGATCTGGCTGTGTCCACACACCCACGGGAGACGGGTAGGCAAGGCGCAGTGTTGATCTGGCTGTGTCCACTCACCCACGGGTGACGGGCAGAGAGGGTGCTGTGTGGATCTGGCTATGTCCACTGACCCACGGCAGACGGGCAGGCAGGGCGAAGTGCGGATCTGGCTGTGTCCACTCACCCACGGCAGACGGGCAGGCAGGGCGCAGTGTGGATCTTGATGTGTCCACTCGCCCACGGGAGACGGGAAGGCAAGGCGCAGTGTGCATCTGGCTGTGTCCACTCACCCACGGGAGACGGGCAAGGGGGTGCTGTATGTATCTGGCTATGTACACTGACCCACGGCAGACAAGCAGGCAGGGCGGTGTGCGGATCTGGCTGTGTCCACTCACCCACGGGAGACGGGCAGGCAGGGCGCAGTGCGGATCTGGCTGTGTCCACTCACCCACGGGAGACGGGCAGGCAGGGCGCAGTGCGGATCCGGCTGTGTCCACTCACCCACGGCAGACGGGCAGGCAAGGCGCAGTGTGGATCTGGCTGTGTCCACTCACCCACGGGAGACTGGCAGAAAGTGCGCTGTGTGGATCTGGCTCTGTCCACTGACCCACGGCAGACGGGAAGGCAGGGCGCAGTGCGGATCTGGCTGTGTCCAATCACCCGCGGCAGACGGGCAGGCAGGGCGCAGTGCTGATCTGGCTGTGTCCACTCACCCACGGGAGACGGGCAGAGAGGGTGCTGTGTGGATCTGGCTATGTCCACTGACCCACGGCAGACGGGCAGGCATGGCGCAGTGCGGATCTGACTGTGTCCACTCACCCACGGGAGACGGGCAGGCAGGGCGCAGTGTGGATCTGGCTGTGTCCACTCACCCATGGGAGACATGCAGGCAAGGCGCAGTGTGGATCTGGCTGTGTCCACTCACCCACGGGAGACGGGCAGAAAGGGCGCTGTGTGGATCTTGCTCTGTCCACTGACCCACGGCAGACGGGAAGGCAGGGCGCAGTGCGGATCTGGCTGTGTCCTATCACCCACGGCAGACGGGCAGGCAGGGCGCAGTGCGGATCTGGCTGTGTCCACTCACCCACGGCAGTCGGGCAGGCAGGGCGAAGTGCGGATCTGGCTTTGTCCACTCATCCACGGCAGACGGGCAGGCAGGGCGCAGTGCGGATCTGGATGTGTCCACTCACCCACGGGAGACGGGAAGGCAAGGCGCAGTTTGCATCTGGCTGTGTCCACTCACCCACGGGAGACGGGCAAGGGGGTGCTGTATGTATCTGGCTATGTACACTGACCCACGGCAGACGGGCAGGCATGGCGCAGTGCGGATCTGGCTGTGTCCACTCACCCACGGGAGACGGGCAGGCAGGGCGCAGTGTGGATCTGGCTGTGTCCACTCACCCACGGCAGACGGGCAGGCAAGGCGCAGTGTGGATCTGGCTGTGTCCACTCACCCACGGGAGACGGGCAGAAAGGGCGCTGTGTGGATCTGGCTCTGTCCACTGACCCACGGCAGACGGGAAGGCAGGGCGCAGTGCGGATCTGGCTGTGTCCACTCACCCACGGGAGACGGGCAAGGGGGTGCTGTATGTATCTGGCTATGTACACTGACCCACGTCAGACGGGCAGGCAGGGCGCAGTTCGGATCTGGCTGTGTCCAATCACACACGGCAGACGGGCAGGCAGGGCGCAGTGCGGATCTGGCTGTGTCCAATCACCCACGGCAGACGGGCAGGCAGGGCGCAGTGAGGATCTGGCTGCGTCCACTCACCCACGGCAGACGGTCAGGCAGGGCGCAGTGCGGATCTGGCTGTGTCCAATCACCCACGGGAGACGGGTAGGCAAGGCGCCGTGTGGATCTGGCTGTGTCCACTCACCCTCGGGAGACGGGCAGAGAGAGTGCTGTGTGGATCTGGCTATGTCCACTGACCCACGGCAGACGGGCAGGCTGGGCGCAGTGCGGATCTGGCTGTGTCCACTCACCCACGGGAGACGGGCAGGCAGGGCGCAGTGCGGATCTGGCTGTGTCCACTCACCCATGGGAGATGGGCAGGCAAGGCGCAGTGTGGATCTGGCTGTGTCCACTCACCCACGGGAGACGGGCAGAGAGGTTGCTGTGTGGATCTGGCTATGACCACAGACCCACGGCAGACGGGCAGGGAGGGCGCAGTGCGGATCTCGCTTTGTCCACTCACCCACGGCAGACGGGCAGGCAGGGCGCAGTGCGGATCTGGCTGTGTCCACTCACCCACGGCAGACGGGCAAGCAGGGCGCAGTGCGGATCTGGCTGTGTCCACTCACCCACGGCAGACGGTAAGGCAAGGCGCAGTGTGGATCTGGCTGTGTCCACTCACCCACGGGAGACGGGCAGAAAGGGCGCTGTGTGGATCTGGCTATGTCCACTGACCGACGGCAGACTGGCAGGCAGGGCACAGTGCGGATCTGGCTGTGTCCACTCACCCACGGCAGACGGGCAGGCAGGGCGCAGTGCGGATCTGGCTGTGTCCACTGACCCACGGGAGACAGGTAGGCAAGGCGCAGTGTGGATCTGGCTGTGTCCACTCACCCACGGGAGACGGGCAGAGAGGGTGCTGTGTTGATCTGGCTGTGTACACACCCACGGGAGACGGGTAGGCAAGGCGCAGTGTTGATCTGGCTGTGTCCACTCACCCACGGGTGACGGGCAGAGAGGGTGCTGTGTGGATCTGGCTATGTCCACTGACCCACGGCAGACGGGCAGGCAGGGCGAAGTGCGGATCTGGCTGTGTCCACTCACCCACGGCAGACGGGCATGCAGGGCGCAGTGCGGATCTTGATGTGTCCACTCGCCCACGGGAGACGGGAAGGCAAGGCGCAGTGTGCATCTGGCTGTGTCCACTCACCCACGGGAGACGGGCAAGGGGGTGCTGTATGTATCTGGCTATGTACACTGACCCACGGCAGACAAGCAGGCAGGGCGGTGTGCGGATTGGCTGTGTCCACTCACCCACGGGAGACGGGCAGGCAGGGCGCAGTGCGGATCTGGCTGTGTCCACTCACCCACGGGAGACGGGCAGGCAGGGCGCAGTGCGGATCCGGCTGTGTCCACTCACCCACGGCAGACGGGCAGGCAAGGCGCAGTGTGGATCTGGCTGTGTCCACTCACCCATGGGAGACGGGCAGAAAGTGCGCTGTGTGGATCTGGCTCTGTCCACTGACCCACGGCAGACGGGAATGCAGGGCGCAGTGCGGATCTGGCTGTGTCCAATCACCCGCGGCAGACGGGCAGGCAGGGCGCAGTGCGGATCTGGCTGTGTCCACTCACCCACGGGAGACGGGCAGAGAGGGTGCTGTGTGGATCTGGCTATGTCCACTGACCCACGGCAGACGGGCAGGCATGGCGCAGTGCGGATCTGGCTGTGTCCACTCACCCACGGGAGACGGGCAGGCAGGGCGCAGTGTGGATCTGGCTGTGTCCACTCACCCACGGGAGACATGCAGGCAAGGCGCAGTGTGGATCTGGCTGTGTCCACTCACCCACGGGAGACGGGCAGAAAGGGCGCAGTGTGGATCTTGCTCTGTCCACTGACCCACGGCAGACGGGAAGGCAGGGCGCAGTGCGGATCTGGCTGTGTCCAATCACCCACGGCAGACGGGCAGGCAGGGCGCAGTGCGGATCTGGCTGTGTCCACTCACCCACGGCAGACGGGCAGGCAGGGCGAAGTGCGGATCTGGCTTTGTCCACTCACCCACGGCAGACGGGCAGGCAGGGCGCAGTGCGGATCTGGATGTGTCCACTCACCCACGGGAGACGGGAAGGCAAGGCGCAGTGTGCATCTGGCTGTGTCCACTCACCCACGGGAGACGGGCAGGCAAGGCGCAGTGTGGATCTGGCTTTGTCCACTCACCCAAGGGACACGGGCAGAGAGGGTGCTGTGTGGATCTGGCTATGTCCACTGACCCACGGCAGAGGGTCAGGCAGGGCGCAGTGCGGATGTGGCTGTGTCCAATCACCCACGGCAGACGGTCAGGCAGGGCGCAGTGCGGATCTGGCTGTGTCCAATCACCCACGGGAGACGGGTAGGCAAGGCGCCGTGTGGATCTGGCTGTGTCCACTCACCCACGGGAGACGGGCAGAGAGGGTGCTGTGTGGATCTGGCTATGTCCACTGACCCACGGCAGACGGGCAGGTTGGGCGCAGTGCGGATCTGGCTGTGTCCACTCACCCACGGGAGACGGGCAGGCAGGGCGCAGTTCGGATCTGGCTGTGTCCACTCACCCATGGGAGATGGGCAGGCAAGGCGCAGTGTGGATCTGGCTGTGTCCACTCACCCACGGGAGACGGGCAGAGAGGTTGCTGTGTGGATCTGCCTATGTCCACAGACCCACGGCAGACGGGCAGGGAGGGCGCAGTGCGGATCTCGCTTTGTCCACTCACCCACGGCAGACGGGCAGGCAGGGCACAGTGCGGATCTGGCTGTGTCCACTCACCCACGGCAGACGGGCAGGCAGGGCGCAGTGCGGATCTGGCTGTGTCCACTCACCCACGGCAGACGGTAAGGCAAGGCGCAGTGTGGATCTGGCTGTTTCCACTCACCCACGGGAGACGGGCAGAAAGGGCGCTGTGTGGATCTGGCTATGTCCACTGACCCACGGCAGACTGGCAGGCAGGGCACAGTGCGGATCTGGCTGTGTCCACTCACCCACGGGAGACGGGCAGGCAGGGCGCAGTGCGGATCTGGCTGTGTCCACTCACCCACGGGAGACAGGTAGGCAAGGAGCAGTGTGGATCTGGCTGTGTCCACTCACCCACGGGAGACGGGCAGAAAGGGCGCTGTGTGGATCTGGCTATGTCCTCTGACCGACGGCAGACGGGCAGGCAAGGCACAGTGTGGATCTGGCTGTGTCCACTCACCACGGGAGACGGGTAGAGAGGGTGCTGTGTGGATCTGGCTATGTAAACTGATCACGGCAGACGGGCAGGCAGGGCGCAGTGCGGATCTGGCTGAGTCCACTCACCCACGGCAGACGGTCAGGCAGGGCGCAGTGCGGATCTGGATGTGTCCACTCACACACGGCAGACAGGAAGGGAGGGCGCAGTGCGGATCTGGCTGTTTCCACTCACCCATGGGAGACTGGCAGGCAAGGCGCAGTTTGGATTTGGCTGTGTCCTCTCACCCACGGGAGACGGGCAGAGAGGTTGCTGTGTGGATCTGGCTATGTCCACTGATCCATGGCAGACGGGCAGGGAGGGCGCATGCAGATCTCGCTGTGTCCACTCACCCACGGCAGACGGGCAGGTTGGCGCAATGCGGATCTGGCTGTGTCCACTCACCCACGAGAGACGGCGAGGCAAGGTGCAGTGTGGATCTGGCTGTGTCCACTCACGCACGGGAGACGGTCAGAGAAGGTGCTGTGTGGATCTGACAATGTACACTGACCCACGGCAGACGAACAGGCAGGGCGTAATGCGGATCTGGCTGTGTCCACTCACCCACTGCAGACGGTCAGGAAGGGCGCAGTGCGGATCTGGCTGTGTCCTCTCACCCACGGGAGACGGGCAGGCAGGGCGCAGTGCGGATCTGGCTGTGTCTACTCACCCACGGCATACGATTAGGCAGGGCGCAGTGCGGATCTGGCTGTGTCCACTGACCCACGGGAGACGGGCAGGCAAGGCGTAGTGTGGATCTGGCTGTGTCCACTCACCCACGGGAGACAGTCAGAGAGGGTGCTGTGTGGATCTCGCTATGTACACTGACCCACGGCAGACGGGCAGGCAGAGCGCAGTGAGGATCTGGGTGTGTTCACTGACCCACGGGAGATGGGCAAAGAGGGTGCTGTGTGGATCTGCCTATGTACACTGACCCACGTCAGACGGGCAGGCAGGGCGCAGTGCGGATCTGGCTGTGTCCAATCATCCACGGCAGATGGGCAGGCAGGGCGCAGTGAGGATCTGGCTGTGTCCACTCACCCACGGCAGACGGTCAGGCAGGGCGCAGTGCGGATCTGGCTGTGTCCAATCACCCACGGGAGACGGGTACGCAAGGCGCCGTGTGGATCTGGCTGTGTCCACTCACCCACGGGAGACGGGTAGAGAGGGTGCTGTGTGGATCTGGCTATGTCCACTGACCCACGGCAGACGGGCAGGCAGGGCGCAGTGCGGATCTGGCTGTGTCCACTCACACACGGGAGACGGGCAGAGAGGGTGCTGTGTTGATCTGGCTATATCCACTGACCCACAGCACACGGGCAGGCAGGGCGCAGTGCGGATCTGGCTGTGTCCAATCACCCACGGGAGACGGGCAGAGAGGGTGCTGTGTGGATCTGACAATGTACACTGACCCACGGCAGACGAACAGGCAGGGCGTAATGCGGATCTGGCTGTGTCCACTCACCCACTGCAGACGGTCAGGAAGGGCGCAGTGCGGATCTGGCTGTGTCCTCTCACCCACGGGAGACGGGCAGGCAGGGCGCAGTACGGATCTGACTGTGTCTACTCACCCACGGCATACGATTAGGCAGGGCGCAGTGCGGATCTGGCTGTGTCCACTCACCCACGGGAGACGGGCAGGCAAGGCGTAGTGTGGATCTGGCTGTGTCCACTCACCCACGGGAGACCCGTAGGCAAGGCGCAGTGTGGATCTGGCTGTGTGCATTCAACTACGGGAGACGGGCAGGCAGGGCGCAGTGCAATCTGGCGGTGTCCACTCACCCACGGCAGACGGGCAGGCAGGGCGCAGTGCATATCTGGCTGTGTCGACTCACCCACGGCAGACGGGCAGGCAGGGCGCAGTTCGGATTTGGCTGTGTCCACTTACCCACGGGAGACGGGCAGAGAGTGTGCTGTGTGGATCTGGCTATGTGAACTGACCCACGGCAGACGGGCAGGCAGGGCGCAGTGCGGATCTGGCTGTGTCCAATCACCCACGGCAGACGAGCAGGCAGGGCGCAGTGCGGATCTGGCTGTGTCCACTCAACCATGGGAGACGGGCAGGCAGGGCGCAGTGCGGATCTGGCGGTGTCCACTCACCCACGGGAGACGGGCAGGCAAGGCGCAGTGTGGATCTGGCTGTGTCCACTCACCCACGGGAGACGGGCAGAGAGGGTGCTGTGTGGATCTGGCTATGTCCACTGACCCACGGCAGACTGGCAGGAAGGGCGCAGTGCGGATCTGGCTGTGTCCACTGACCCATGGGAGACGGGCAGGCAAGGCGCAGTGCAGATCTGGCTGTGTCCACTGTCCCACGGCACACGGGCAGGCAGGGCGCAGTGCGGATCTGGCTGTGTCCACTCACCCACGGGAGACGGGCATGCAATGCGCAGTGTGGATCTGACTGTGTCCACTCACCCACGGGAGACAGGCAGAGAGGGTGCTGTGTGGATCTGGTTATATACACTTACCCACGGCAGACGGGCAGGCAGGGCCGTGTGAGGATCTGGCTGTGTCCACTCACCAACGGCAGACGGTCAGGCAGGGCGCAGTGCGGATCTGGCTGTGTCCACTCACCCACGGGAGATGGGTAGGCAAGGCGCAGTGAATCTGGGTGTGTCCACTCACCCACGAGAGACAGGCAGAGAGGGTGCTGTGTGGATCTGGCTATGTCCACTGACCCACGGCAGACGGGCAGGCAAAGTGCAGTGCGGATCTGGCTGTTTCCAATCACCCACGGCAGACGAGCAGGCAAGGCGAAGTGCGGATATGGCTGTGTCCACTAACCCACGGGAGACGAGCAGCCAAGGCGCACTGTGGATGTGGCTGTGTCCACTAACCCAAGGCAGATGGGCAGGCAGGGCGCAGTGCGGATCTGGCTGTGTCCACTCACCCACGCGAGACGTGTAGGCAAAGCGCAGTGTGGATCTGGCTGTGTCCACTCACTCACGGGAGACGGGCAGAGAGGGTGGCGTTTGTATCTGGCTATGTCCACTGACCCACGGCAATCGGGCAGGCAGGGCGCAGTGCGGATCTGGCTGTGTCCCCTCACCCACCGCAGACGGTCAGGCAGGGCGCCGTGCGGATCTGGTTGTGTCCACTCACCCACGGGAGACGGGTAGGCAAGAAGCACTGTGGATCTGGCTGTGTCCACTCACCCACGGGAGACGGGAAGAGAGGGTGCTGTGTGGATCTGGCTATGTCCACTGACCCACGGCAGATTGGCAGGAAGGGCGCAGTGCGGATCTGGCTGTGTCCACTCACCCACGGGAGACGGGCAGGCAAGGCGCAGTGTGAATCTGCCTATGTCCACTCACCCACGGGAGATGGGCAGGCAATGCGTAGTGTGGATCTGGCTGTGTCCACTCACCCACGGGAGAAGGGCAGAGAGAGTGCTGTGTGGATCTGGCTATGTCCGCAGACCCACGGCAGACGGGTAGGCAGGGCGCAGTGCGGATCTGGCTGTGTCCACTGACCCACGGCAGACGGGCAAACAGGGTGCAGTGCGGATCTTGCTTGGCCACTCACCCACCGGAGACTGGCAGGCAAGGCGCAGTGTGGATATGGCTGTATCCACTCACCCAAGGGAGACGGGCAGAGAGGGTGCCGTGTGGATCTGGCTATGTCCACTGACCCACGGCAGACTGTCAGGCAGGGCGCAGTGCGGATCTGGCTGTGTACACTCACCTACGGGAGACGGGTCGGCAAGGCGCAGTGTTTATCTGGCTGTGTCCACTCACCTACGGGAGACTGGCAGGCAAGGCGCAGTGTGGATCTGGCTGTGTCTACTCACCTACGGGAGATGGGCACAGAGGGTGCTGTGTGGACCTGGCTATGTCCAATGTCTCACGGCAGACGGGCAGGCAGGGCGCATTGTGGATCTGGCTGTGTCCACTCACCCATGGGAGACGGGCAGGCAAGGCGCATTGTGGACCTGCCTGTGTCCACTCACCCATGGGAGATGGGCAGAGAGGGTGCTGTGTGGATCTGGCTATGTCCGCTGAACCACGGCAGACGGGCAGGAAGGTACAGTGCGGATCTGGCTGTGTACACTCACCCACGGCAGACGGTCAGGCAGGGCGCAGTGCGGATCTGGCTGTGTCCACTCACCCACGGGAGACGGGCAGGCAAGGTGCAGTGTGGATCTGGCTGTGTCCACTCACCCATGGGGACGGGCAGAGAGGGTGCTGTGTGGATCTGGCTATGTCCACTGACCCACGGCTGACGGGCAGGCAGGGCGCAGTGCGGATCTGGCTGTGTCCACTCACCCACGGCAGACGGTCAGGCAGGGCGCAGTGCGGATCTGGCTGTGTACACTCACCCACGGCAGACGGTCAGGCAGGGCGCAGTGCGGATCTGGCTGTGTCCACTCACTCACGGCAGACGGACAGGCAGGGCGCAATGCGGATCTGGCTGTGACCACTCACTCACGGCAGACGGGCAGGCAGGGCGCAGTGCGGATCTGGCTGTGTCCACTCACCCACGGGAGACGGGTAGGCAAGGCGCAGTGTGGATCTGGCTATGTCCACTGACCCTCGGGAGATGGGCAGAGAGTGTGCTGTGTGGATCTGGCTATGTCCACTGACCGACGGCAGACTGGCAGGCAGGGCACAGTGCGGATCTGGCTGTGTCCACTCACCCACGGGAGATGGGGAGGCAGGGCGCAGTGCGTATCTGGATGTGTCCAATCACACACGGCAGACAGGAAGGGAGGGCGCAGTGCAGATCTGGCTGTGTCCACTCACCAATGGGAGACTGGCAGGCAAGGCGCAGTGTGGATCTGGCTGTGTCCACTCACCCACGGGACACGGGCAGAGAGGTTGCTGTGTGGATCTGGCTATGTCCACTGATCCACGGCAGACGGGTAGGGAGGGCGCAGTGCAGATCTCGCTGTGTCCACTCACCCACGGCAGACGGGCAGGCTGGCGCAATGCAGATCTGGCTGTGTCCACTCACCCACAAGAGACGGGCAGAGAGGGTGCTGTGTGGATCTGATTATGTCCACTACCCACGGGAGACGGGCAGACAGGGAGCAGTGCGGATCTGGCTGTGTCCACTCACCCACGGGAGACGGACAGGCAGGGCGCAGTGCGGATCTGTCTGTGTCCACTCACCCACGGGAGACGGGCAGGCAAGGCGTAGTGTGGATCTGGCTGTGTCCACTCACCCACGGGAGACGGGCAGAGAGTGTGCTGTGTGGATCTAGTTATGTACACTGACCCAAGGCAGACGGGCAGGCAGGGCGCAGTGCGGATCTGGGTGTGTCCACTCACCCACGGGAGACGGGCAAAGAGGGTGCTGTGTGGATCTGCCTATGTACACTGACCCACGTCAGATGGGCAGGCAGGGCGCAGTGCGAATCTGGCTGTGTCCAATCACCCACGGCAGACGGGCAGGCAGGGCGCAGTGCGGATCTGGCTGTGTCCAATCACCCACGGCAGAGGGGCAGGCAGGGCGCAGTGAGGATCTGGCTGTGTCCACTCACCCACGGCACACGGTCAGGCAGGGCGCAGTGCGGATCTGGCTGTGTCCAATCACCCACGGGAGACGGGTAGGCAAGGCGCCGTGTGGATCTGGCTGTGTCCACTCACCCACGGGAGACGGGCAGAGAGGGTGCTGTGTGGATCTGGCTATGTCCACTGACCCACGGCAGACGGGCAGGCAGGGCGCAATGAGGATCTGGCTGTGTCCAATCACCCACGGGAGACCGGTAGGCAAGGCGCAGTGTGGATCCGGCTGTGTCCACTCACCCTCGGGAGACGGGCAGAGAGAGTGCTGTGTTGATCTGGCTGTGTGCACACACCCACGGGAGACGGGTAGGCAAGGCGCAGTGTGGATCTGGCTGTGTCCACTCACCCACGGGAGACTGGCAGAGAGGGTGCTGTGTTGATCTGGCTGTGTCCACACACCCACGGGAGACGGGTAGGCAAGGCGCAGTGTTGATCTGGCTGTGTCCACTCACCCACGGGTGACGGGCAGAGAGGGTGCTGTGTGGATCTGGCTATGTCCACTGACCCACGGCAGACGGGCAGGCAGGGCGAAGTGCGGATCTGGCTGTGTCCACTCACCCACGGCAGACGGGCAGGCAGGGCGCAGTGCGGATCTGGATGTGTCCACTCACCCACAGGAGACGGGCAGGCAAGGCGCAGTGTGCATCTGGCTGTGTCCACTCACCCACGGGAGACGGGCAAGGGGGTGCTGTATGTATCTGGCTATGTACACTGACCCACGGCAGACAGGCAGGAAGGGCGGTGTACGGATCTGGCTGTGTCCACTCACACACGGGAGACGGGCAGGCAGTGCGCAGTGCGGATTTGGCTGTGTCCACTCACCCACGGCAGACGGGCAGGCAAGGCGCAGTGTGGATCTGGCTGTGTCCACTCACCCACGGGAGACGGGCAGAAAGGGCGCTGTGTGGATCTGGCTCTGTCCACTGACCCACGGCAGACGGGAAGGCAGGGCGCAGTGCGGATCTGGCTGTGTCCACTCACCCACGGGAGACGGCAAGGGGATGCTGTATGTATCTGGCTATGTACACTGACCAACGGCAGACAAGCAGGCAGGGCGGTGTACGGATCTGGCTGTGTCCACACACCCACGGGAGACGGGCAGGCAGGGCGCAGGGCGGATCTGGCTGTGTCCACTCACCCACGGGAGACGGGCAGGCAGGGCGCAGTGCGGATCTGGCTGTGTCCACTCACCCACGGCAGACGGGCAGGCAAGGCGCAGTGTGGATCTGGCTGTGTCCACTCACCCACGGGAGACGGGCAGAAAGTGCGCTGTGTGGATCTGGCTCTGTCCACTGACCCACGGCAGACGGGAAGGCAGGGTGCAGTGCGGATCTGGCTGTGTCCAATCACCCGCGGCAGACGGGCAGGCAGGGCGCAGTGCGGATCTGGCTGTGTCCACTCACCCATGGGAGACGGGCAGGCAGGGCGCAGTGTGGATCTGGCTGTGTCCACTCACCCACGGGAGACGGGCAGGCAAGGCGCAGTGCGGATCTGGCTGTGTCCACTCACCCACGGCAGACGGTCAGGCAGGGCGCAGTGCGGATCTGGCTCTGTCCACTCACCCTTGGGAGACGGGTAGGCAGGGCGCAGTGTGGATCTGGCTGTGTCCACTCACCCACGGGAGACGGGCAGAGAGTGTGCTGTGTTGATCTGGCTGTGTCCACACACCCACGGGAGACGGGTAGGCAAGGCGCAGTGTGGATCTGGCTGTGTCCACTCACCCACGGGAGACGGGCAGAGAGGGTGCTGTGTTGATCTGGCTGTGTCCACACACCCACGGGAGACGGGTAGGCAAGGCGCAGTGTTGATCTGGCTGTGTCCACTCACCCACGGGTGACGGGCAGAGAGGGTGCTGTGTGGATCTGGCTATGTCCACTGACCCACGGCAGACGGGCAGGCAGGGCGAAGTGCGGATCTGGCTGTGTCCACTCACCCACGGCAGACGGGCAGGCAGGGCGCAGTGCGGATCTGGATGTGTCCACTCACCCACAGGAGACGGGCAGGCAAGGCGCAGTGTGCATCTGGCTGTGTCCACTCACCCACGGGAGACGGGCAGAGAGGGTGCTGTGTGGATCTAGCTATGTCCACTGACACACGGCAGACGGGAAGGCCGGGTACAGTGCGGATCTGGCTGTGTCCAATCACCCAAGGCAGACGGGCAGGCAGGGCGCAGTGCGGATCAGGCTGTGTCCACTCACCCACGGCAGACGGTCAGGCAGGTTGCAGTGCGGATCTGGCTGTGTACACTCACCCAAGGGAGACGGGTAGGAAGGCACAGTGTGGATCTGGCTGTGTCCACTCACCCACCTGAGATGGGCAGAGAGGGTGCTGTGTGGATCTGGCTATGTCCACTGACCCACGGCAGACGGTCAGGCAGGGCGCAGTGCGGATCTGGCTATGTCCACTCACCCATGGGAGACGGGCAGGCAGGGCGCAGTGCGGATCTGGATGTGTCCACTCACACACGGCAGACAGGCAGGGAGGGCGCAGTGCGGATCTGGCTGTGTCCACTCACCAATGGGAGACTGGCAGGCAAGGCGCAGTGTGGATTTGGCTGTGTCCACTCACCCACGGGAGACGGGCAGAGAGGTTGCTGTGTGGATCTGGCTATGTCCACTGATCCACGGCAGACGGGCAGGAAGGGCGCAGTGCAGATCTCGCTGTGTCCACTCACCCATGGCAGACGGGCAGGCTGGCGCAATGCGGATCTGGCTGTGTCCACTCACCCAAGGGAGACGGCGAGGCAAGGTGCAGTGTGGATCTGGCTGTGTCCACTGACCCACGGGAGACGGGCAGAGAGGGTGCTGTGTGGATCTGACTATGTACACTGACCCACGGCAGACGAGCAGGCAGGGCGCAATGCGGATCTGGCTGTGTCCACTCACCTACTGCAGACGGTCAGGAAGGGCGCAGTGCGGATCTGGCTGTGTCCACTCACCCACGGGAGACGGGCAGGCAGGGCGCAGTGCGGATCTGGCTGTGTCTACTCACCCACGGCAGACGATTAGGCAGGGCGCAGTGCGGATCTGGCTGTGTCCACTCACCCACGGGAGACGGGCAGGCAAGGCGTAGTGTGGATCTGGCTGTGTCCACTCACCCACAGGAGACGGGCAGAGAGAGTGCTGTGTGGTTCTGGCTACGTACACTGACCCACGGCAGACGGGCACGCAGGGCGCAGTGCGGATCTGAGTGTGTCCACTCACCCACGGGAGACGGGCAAAGAGGGTGCTGTGTGGATCTGCCTATGTACACTGACCCACGTCAGACGGGCAGGCAGGGCGCAGTTCGGATCTGGCTGTGTCCAATCACACACGGCAGACGGGCAGGCAGGGCGCAGTGCGGATCTGGCTGTGTCCAATCACCCACGGCAGACGGGCAGGCAGGGCGCAGTGAGGATCTGGCTGCGTCCACTCACCCACGGCAGACGGTCAGGCAGGGCGCAGTGCGGATCTGGCTGTGTCCAATCACCCACGGGAGACGGGCAGGCAAGGCGCCGTGTGGATCTGGCTGTGTCCACTCACCCTCGGGAGACGGGCAGAGAGGGTGCTGTGTGGATCTGGCTATGTCCACTGACCCACGGCAGACGGGCAGGCTGGGCGCAGTGCGGATCTGGCTGTGTCCACTCACCCACGGGAGACGGGCAGGCAGGGCGCAGTGCGGATCTGGCTGTGTCCACTCACCCATGGGAGATGGGCAGGCAAGGCGCAGTGTGGATCTGGCTGTGTCCACTCACCCACGGGAGACGGGCAGAGAGGTTGCTGTGTGGATCTGGCTATGTCCACAGAACCACGGCAGACGGGCAGGGAGGGCGCAGTGCGGATCTCGCTTTGTCCACTCACCCACGGCAGACGGGCAGGCAGGGCGCAGTGCGGATCTGGCTGTGTCCACTCACCCACGGCAGACGGGCAAGCAGGGCGCAGTGCGGATCTGGCTGTGTCCACTCACCCACGGCAGACGGTAAGGCAAGGCGCAGTTGGATCTGGCTGTGTCCACTCACGCACGGGAGACGGGCAGAAAGGGCGCTGTGTGGATCTGGCTATGTCCACTGACCGACGGCAGACTGGCAGGCAGGGCACAGTGCGGATCTGGCTGTGTCCACTCACCCACGGCAGACGGGCAGGCAGGGCGCAGTGCGGATCTGGCTGTGTCCACTCACCCACGGGAGACAGGTAGGCAAGGCGCAGTGTGGATCTGGCTGTGTCCACTCACCCACGGGAGACGGGCAGAGAGGGTGCTGTCCGGATCTGGCTATGTCCACTGACCCACGGCAGACGGGCAGGCAGGGCGCAGTGTGGATCTGGCTGTGTCCACTCAAAAACGGGAGACAGTCAGAGAGGGTGCTTTGTGGATCTGGCTCTGTCCAATGACCCACGGCAGACGGGCAGAGAGGGCGCAGTGCGGATCTGGCTGTGTCCACTCACCCACGGGAGACGGCAAGGGGGTGCTGTATGTATTTGGCTATGTACACTGACCCACGGCAGACAAGCAGGCAGGGCGGTGTGCGGATCTGGCTGTGTCCACACACCCACGGGAGACGGGCAGGCAGGGCGCAGGGCGGATCTGGCTGTGTCCACTCACCCACGGGAGACGGGCAGAGAGGGTGCTGTGTGGATCTGGCTATGTCCACTGACCCACGGCAGAGGGGCAGGCAGGGCGCAGTGCGGATGTGGCTGTGTCCAATCACCCACGGCAGACGGTCAGGCAGGGCGCAGTGCGGATCTGGCTGTGTCCAATCACCCACGGGAGACGGGTAGGCAAGGCGCCGTGTGGATCTGGCTGTGTCCACTCACCCACGGGAGACGGGCAGAGAGGGTGCTGTGTGGATCTGGCTATGTCCACTGACCCACGGCAGACGGGCAGGTTGGGCGCAGTGCGGATCTGGCTGTGTCCACTCACCCACGGGAGACGGGCAGGCAGGGCGCAGTTCGGATCTGGCTGTGTCCACTCACCCATGGGAGATGGGCAGGCAAGGCGCAGTGTGGATCTGGCTGTGTCCACTCACCCACGGGAGACGGGCAGAGAGGTTGCTGTGTGGATCTGCCTATGTCCACAGACCCACGGCAGACGGGCAGGGAGGGCGCAGTGCGGATCTCGCTTTGTCCACTCACCCACGGCAGACGGGCAGGCAGGGCACAGTGCGGATCTGGCTGTGTCCACTCACCCACGGCAGACGGGCAGGCAGGGCGCAGTGCGGATCTGGCTGTGTCCACTCACCCACGGCAGACGGTAAGGCAAGGCGCAGTGTGGATCTGGCTGTTTCCACTCACCCACGGGAGACGGGCAGAAAGGGCGCTGTGTGGATCTGGCTATGTTCACTGACCCACGGCAGACTGGCAGGCAGGGCACAGTGCGGATCTGGCTGTGTCCACTCACCCACGGGAGACGGGCAGGCAGGGCGCAGTGCGGATCTGGCTGTGTCCACTCACCCACGGGAGACAGGTAGGCAAGGAGCAGTGTGGATCTGGCTGTGTCCACTCACCCACGGGAGACGGGCAGAGAGGGTGCTGTCCGGATCTGGCTATGTCCACAGACCCACGGCAGACGGGCAGGCAGGGCGCAGTGCGGATGTGGCTGGGTTCAATCACCCACGGCAGACAGGAAGGCAGGGCGCAGTGCGGATCTGGCGGTGTCCACTCACCCACGGGAGACGGGCAGGCAGGGCGCAGTGTGTATCTGGCTATGTCCACTCTCCCACGGAGGACAAGCAGGCAAGGAGCAGTGTGGATCTCGCTGTGTCCACTCACCCAAGGGACACGGGCAGAGAGGGTGCTGTGTGGATATGGCTATGTCCACTGACCCACGGCAGAGGGGCAGGCAGGGCGCAGTGCGGATCTCGCTGTGTCCAATCACGCACGGCATACGGTCAGGCAGGGTGCAGTGCGGATCTGGCTGTGTACACTCACCCACGGGAGACGGGCAGGAAAGGCGCACTGTTGATCTGGCTGTGACCACTCACCCACGGGAGACGGGCAGAGAGGGTGCTGTGTGGATCTAGCTATGTCCACTGACCCACGGCAGACGGGCAGGCCGGGTACAGTGCGGATCTGGCTGTGTCCAATCACCCACGGCAGACGGGCAGGCAGGGCGCAGTGCGGATCTGGCTGTGTCCACTCACCCACGGTAGACGGTCAGGCAGGGTGCAGTGCGGATCTGGCTGTGTCCACTCACCCAAGGGAGACGGGTAGGCAAGGCACAGTGTGGATCTGGCTGTGTCCACTCACCCACCTGAGATGGGCAGAGAGGGTGCTGTGTGGATCTGGCTATGTCCACTGACCCACGGCAGACGGGCAGGCAGGGCGCAGTGCGGATCTGGCTGTGTCCACTCACCCACAGCAGACGGTCAGGAAGGGCGCAGTGCGGATCTGGCTGTGTCCACTCACCCACGGGAGACGGGCAGGCAGGGCGCAGTGCGGATCTGGCTGTGTCCACTTACCCACGGCAGACGGGCAGGCAGGGCGCAGTGCGGATCTGGCTGTGTCCACTCACCCACGGGAGACGGGCAGGCAAGGCGCAGTGTGGATCTGGCTATGTCCACTCACCCACGGGAGACGGGCAGAAAGGGCGCTGTGTGGATCTGGCTATGTCCTCTGACCGACGGCAGACGGGCAGGCAAGGCACAGTGTGGATCTGGCTGTGTCCACTCACCACGGGAGACGGGTAGAGAGGGTGCTGTGTGGATCTGGCTATGTAAACTGATCACGGCAGACGGGCAGGCAGGGCGCAGTGCGGATCTGGCTGAGTCCACTCACCCACGGCAGACGGTCAGGCAGGGCGCAGTGCGGATCTGGATGTGTCCACTCACACACGGCAGACAGGAAGGGAGGGCGCAGTGCGGATCTGGCTGTTTCCACTCACCCATGGGAGACTGGCAGGCAAGGCGCAGTTTGGATTTGGCTGTGTCCTCTCACCCACGGGAGACGGGCAGAGAGGTTGCTGTGTGGATCTGGCTATGTCCACTGATCCATGGCAGACGGGCAGGGAGGGCGCATGCAGATCTCGCTGTGTCCACTAACCCACGGCAGACGGGCAGGTTGGCGCAATGCGGATCTGGCTGTGTCCACTCACCCACGAGAGACGGCGAGGCAAGGTGCAGTGTGGATCTGGCTGTGTCCACTCACGCACGGGAGACGGTCAGAGAAGGTGCTGTGTGGATCTGACAATGTACACTGACCCACGGCAGACGAACAGTCAGGGCGTAATGCGGATCTGGCTGTGTCCACTCACCCACTGCAGACGGTCAGGAAGGGCGCAGTGCGGATCTGGCTGTGTCCTCTCACCCACGGGAGACGGGCAGGCAGGGCGCAGTGCGGATCTGGCTGTGTCTACTCACCCACGGCATACGATTAGGCAGGGCGCAGTGCGGATCTGGCTGTGTCCACTGACCCACGGGAGACGGGCAGGCAAGGCGTAGTGTGGATCTGGCTGTGTCCACTCACCCACGGGAGACAGTCAGAGAGGGTGCTGTGTGGATCTCGCTATGTACACTGACCCACGGCAGACGGGCAGGCAGAGCGCAGTGAGGATCTGGGTGTGTCCACTGACCCACGGGAGATGGGCAAAGAGGGTGCTGTGTGGATCTGCCTATGTACACTGACCCACGTCAGACGGGCAGGCAGGGCGCAGTGCGGATCTGGCTGTGTCCAATCATCCACGGCAGATGGGCAGGCAGGGCGCAGTGAGGATCTGGCTGTGTCCACTCACCCACGGCAGACGGTCAGGCAGGGCGCAGTGCGGATCTGGCTGTGTCCAATCACCCACGGGAGACGGGTACGCAAGGCGCCGTGTGGATCTGGCTGTGTCCACTCACCCACGGGAGACGGGCAGGCAAGGCGTAGTGTGGATCTGGCTGTGTCCACTCACCCACGGGAGACAGTCAGAGAGGGTGCTGTGTGGATCTGGCTATGTCCACTGACCCACGGCAGACGGGCAGGCAGGGCGCAGTGCGGATCTGGCTGTGTCCACTCACACACGGGAGACGGGCAGAGAGGGTGCTGTGTTGATCTGGCTATATCCACTGACCCACAGCACACGGGCAGGCAGGGCGCAGTGCGGATCTGGCTGTGTCCAATCACCCACGGGAGACGGGCAGAGAGGGTGCTGTGTGGATCTGACAATGTACACTGACCCACGGCAGACGAACAGGCAGGGCGTAATGCGGATCTGGCTGTGTCCACTCACCCACTGCAGACGGTCAGGAAGGGCGCAGTGCGGATCTGGCTGTGTCCTCTCACCCACGGGAGACGGGCAGGCAGGGCGCAGTACGGATCTGACTGTGTCTACTCACCCACGGCATACGATTAGGCAGGGCGCAATGCGGATCTGGCTGTGTCCACTCACCCACGGGAGACGGGCAGGCAAGGCGTAGTGTGGATCTGGCTGTGTCCACTCACCCACGGGAGACCCGTAGGCAAGGCGCAGTGTGGATCTGGCTGTGTGCATTCAACTACGGGAGACGGGCAGGCAGGGCGCAGTGCAATCTGGCGGTGTCCACTCACCCACGGCAGACGGGCAGGCAGGGCGCAGTGCATATCTGGCTGTGTCGACTCACCCACGGCAGACGGGCAGGCAGGGCGCAGTTCGGATTTGGCTGTGTCCACTTACCCACGGGAGACGGGCAGAGAGGGTGCTGTGTGGATCTGGCTATGTGAACTGACCCACGGCAGACGGGCAGGCAGGGCGCAGTGCGGATCTGGCTGTGTCCAATCACCCACGGCAGACGAGCAGGCAGGGCGCAGTGCGGATCTGGCTGTGTCCACTCAACCATGGGAGACGGGCAGGCAGGGCGCAGTGCGGATCTGGCTGTGTCCACTCACCCACGGGAGACGGGCAGGCAAGGCGTAGTGTGGATCTGGCTGTGTCCACTCCCGCACGGGAGACGGGCAGAAAGGGCGCTGTGTGGATCTGGCTATGTCCACTGATCCACGGAAGACGGGCAGGCAGGGTGCAGTGCGTATCTGGCTGTGTCCACTCACTAACGGCAGACGGTCAGGCAGGGCGCCGTGCGGATCTGGCTGTGTCCACTCACCAACGGGAGACGGGCAGGCAGGGCACAGTGCGGATATGGCTGTTTCCACTCACTCACGGGAGACGGGCAGGCAAGGCGCAGTGTGGATCTGGCTGTGTCCACTCACCCACGGGAGACGGGCAGGCAGGGCGCAGTGCGGATCTGGCGGTGTCCACTCACCCACGGGAGACGGGCAGGCAAGGCGCAGTGTGGATCTGGCTGTGTCCACTCACCCACGGGAGACGGGCAGAGAGGGTGCTGTGTGGATCTGGCTATGTCCACTGACCCACGGCAGACTGGCAGGAAGGGCGCAGTGCGGATCTGGCTGTGTCCACTGACCCATGGGAGACGGGCAGGCAAGGCGCAGTGCAGATCTGGCTGTGTCCACTGTCCCACGGCACACGGGCAGGCAGGGCGCAGTGCGGATCTGGCTGTGTCCACTCACCCACGGGAGACGGGCATGCAATGCGCAGTGTGGATCTGACTGTGTCCACTCACCCACGGGAGACAGGCAGAGAGGGTGCTGTGTGGATCTGGTTATATACACTGACCCACGGCAGACGGGCAGGCAGGGCCGTGTGAGGATCTGGCTGTGTCCACTCACCAACGGCAGACGGTCAGGCAGGGCGCAGTGCGGATCTGGCTGTGTCCACTCACCCACGGGAGATGGGTAGGCAAGGCGCAGTGAATCTGGGTGTGTCCACTCACCCACGAGAGACAGGCAGAGAGGGTGCTGTGTGGATCTGGCTATGTCCACTGACCCACGGCAGACGGGCAGGCAAAGTGCAGTGCGGATCTGGCTGTTTCCAATCACCCACGGCAGACGAGCAGGCAAGGCGAAGTGCGGATATGGCTGTGTCCACTAACCCACGGGAGACGAGCAGCCAAGGCGCACTGTGGATTTGGCTGTGTCCACTAACCCAAGGCAGATGGGCAGGCAGGGCGCAGTGCGGATCTGGCTGTGTCCACTCACCCACGCGAGACGTGTAGGCAAAGCGCAGTGTGGATCTGGCTGTGTCCACTCACTCACGGGAGACGGGCAGAGAGGGTGGCGTTTGTATCTGGCTATGTCCACTGACCCACGGCAGACGGGCAGGCAGGGCGCAGTGCGGATCTGGCTGTGTCCCCTCACCCACGGCAGACGGTCAGGCAGGGCGCCGTGCGGATCTGGTTGTGTCCACTCACCCACGGGAGACGGGTAGGCAAGAAGCACTGTGGATCTGGCTGTGTCCACTCACCCACGGGAGACGGGAAGAGAGGGTGCTGTGTGGATCTGGCTATGTCCACTGACCCACGGCAGATTGGCAGGAAGGGCGCATTGCGGATCTTTCTGTGTCCACTCACCCACGGGAGACGGGCAGGCAAGGCGCAGTGTGAATCTGCCTATGTCCACTCACCCACGGGAGATGGGCAGGCAATGCGTAGTGTGGATCTGGCTGTGTCCACTCACCCACGGGAGAAGGGCAGAGAGAGTGCTGTGTGGATCTGGCTATGTCCGCAGACCCACGGCAGACGGGTAGGCAGGGCGCAGTGCGGATCTGGCTTGTCCACTGACCCACGGCAGACGGGCAAACAGGGTGCAGTGCGGATCTTGCTTGGCCACTCACCCACCGGAGACTGGCAGGCAAGGCGCAGTGTGGATATGGCTGTATCCACTCACCCAAGGGAGACGGGCAGAGAGGGTGCCGTGTGGATCTGGCTATGTCCACTGACCCACGGCAGACTGTCAGGCAGGGCGCAGTGCGGATCTGGCTGTGTACACTCACCTACGGGAGACGGGTCGGCAAGGCGCAGTGTTTATCTGGCTGTGTCCACTCACCTACGGGAGACTGGCAGGCAAGGCGCAGTGTGGATCTGGCTGTGTCTACTCACCTACGGGAGATGGGCACAGAGGGTGCTGTGTGGACCTGGCTATGTCCAATGTCTCACGGCAGACGGGCAGGCAGGGCGCATTGTGGATCTGGCTGTGTCCACTCACCCATGGGAGACGGGCAGGCAAGGCGCATTGTGGACCTGCCTGTGTCCACTCACCCATGGGAGATGGGCAGAGAGGGTGCTGTGTGGATCTGGCTATGTCCGCTGAACCACGGCAGACGGGCAGGAAGGTACAGTGCGGATCTGGCTGTGTACACTCACCCACGGCAGACGGTCAGGCAGGGCGCAGTGCGGATCTGGCTGTGTCCACTCACCCACGGGAGACGGGCAGGCAAGGTGGAGTGTGGATCTGGCTGTGTCCACTCACCCATGGGGACGGGCAGAGAGGGTGCTGTGTGGATCTGGCTATGTCCACTGACCCACGGCTGACGGGCAGGCAGGGCGCAGTGCGGATCTGGCTGTGTACACTCACCCACGGCAGACGGTCAGGCAGGGCGCAGTGCGGATCTGGCTGTGTCCACACATCCGCGGGAGACGGGCAGGCAGGGAGCAGTGCGGATCTGGCTGTGTCCACTCACCCACGGCAGACGGTCAGGCAGGGCGCAGTGCGGATCTGGCTGTGTACACTCACCCACGGCAGACGGTCAGGCAGGGCGCAGTGCGGATCTGGCTGTGTCCACTCACTCACGGCAGACGGACAGGCAGGGCGCAATGCGGATCTGGCTGTGACCACTCACTCACGGCAGACGGGCAGGCAGGGCGCAGTGCGGATCTGGCTGTGTCCACTCACCCACGGGAGACGGGTAGGCAAGGCGCAGTGTGGATCTGGCTATGTCCACTGACCCTCGGGAGATGGGCAGAGAGTGTGCTGTGTGGATCTGGCTATGTCCACTGACCGACGGCAGACTGGC
Source organism: Microcebus murinus (assembly GCF_040939455.1). Classification (NCBI taxonomy): domain Eukaryota; kingdom Metazoa; phylum Chordata; class Mammalia; order Primates; family Cheirogaleidae; genus Microcebus; species Microcebus murinus. Next base: position 28,198,004 of record NC_134125.1, on the reverse strand, counting down.
AGGCAGGGCACAGTGCGGATCTGGCTGTGTCCACTCACCCACGGGAGATGGGGAGGCAGGGCGCAGTGCGTATCTGGATGTGTCCACTCACACACAGCAGACAGGAAGGGAGGGCGCAGTGCAGATCTGGCTGTGTCCACTCACCAATGGGAGACTGGCAGGCAAGGCGCAGTGTGGATCTGGCTGTGTCCACTCACCCACGGGACACGGGCAGAGAGGTTGCTGTGTGGATCTGGCTATGTCCACTGATCCACGGCAGACGGGTAGGGAGGGCGCAGTGCAGATCTCGCTGTGTCCACTCACCCACGGCAGACGGGCAGGCTGGCGCAATGCAGATCTGGCTGTGTCCACTCACCCACAAGAGACGGGCAGAGAGGGTGCTGTGTGGATCTGACTATGTCCACTACCCACGGGAGACGGGCAGGCAGGGAGCAGTGCGGATCTGGCTGTGTCCACTCACCCACGGGAGACGGACAGGCAGGGCGCAGTGCGGATCTGTCTGTGTCCACTCACCAATGGGAGACTGGCAGGCAAGGCGCAGTGTGGATCTGGCTGTGTCCACTCACCCTCGGGAGACGGGCAGAGAGAGTGCTGTGTTGATCTGGCTGTGTGCACACACCCACGGGAGACGGGTAGGCAAGGCGCAGTGTGGATCTGGCTGTGTCCACTCACCCACGGGAGACTGGCAGAGAGGGTGCTGTGTTGATCTGGCTGTGTCCACACACCCACGGGAGACGGGTAGGCAAGGCGCAGTGTTGATCTGGCTGTGTCCACACACCCACGGGAGACGGGTAGGCAAGGCGCAGTGTTGATCTGGCTGTGTCCACTCACCCACGGGTGACGGGCAGAGAGGGTGCTGTGTGGATCTGGCTATGTCCACTGACCCACGGCAGACGGGCAGGCAGGGCGAAGTGCGGATCTGGCTGTGTCCACTCACCCACGGCAGACGGGCAGGCAGGGCTCAGTGCGGATCTGGATGTGTCCACTCACCCACAGGAGACAGGCAGGCAAGGCGCAGTGTGCATCTGGCTGTGTCCACTAACCCACGGGAGACGGGCAAGGGGGTGCTGTATGTATCTGGCTATGTACACTGACCCACGGCAGACAAGCAGGAAGGGCGGTGTACGGATCTGGCTGTGTCCACTCACCCACGGGAGACGGGCAGGCAGTGCGCAGTGCGGATTTGGCTATGTCCACTCACCCACGGCAGACGGGCAGGCAAGGCGCAGTGTGGATCTGGCTGTGTCCACTCACACACGGGAGACGGGCAGAAAGGGCGCTGTGTGGATCTGGCTCTGTCCACTGACCCACGGCAGACGGGAAGGCAGGGCGCAGTGCGGATCTGGCTGTGTCCACTCACCCACGGGAGACGGCAAGGGGGTGCTGTATGTATCTGGCTATGTACACTGACCCACGGCAGACAAGCAGGCAGGGCGGTGTGCGGATCTGGCTGTGTCCCCACACCCACGGGAGACAGGCAAGCAGGGCGCAGGGCGGATCTGGCTGTGTCCACTCACCCACGGGAGACGGGCAGGCAGGGCGCAGTGCGGATCTGGCTGTGTCCACTCACCCACGGCAGACGGGCAGGCAAGGCGCAGTGTGGATCTGGCTGTGTCCACTCACCCACGGGAGACGGGCAGAAAGTGCGCTGTGTGGATCTGGCTCTGTCCACTGACCCACGGCAGACGGGAAGGCAGGGTGCAGTGCGGATCTGGCTGTGTCCAATCACCCGCGGCAGACGGGCAGGCAGGGCGCAGTGCGGATCTGGCTGTGTCCACTCACCCATGGGAGACGGGCAGGCAGGGCGCAGTGTGGATCTGGCTGTGTCCACTCACCCACGGGAGACGGGCAGGCAAGGCGCAGTGCGGATCTGGCTGTGTCCACTCACCCACGGCAGACGGTCAGGCAGGGCGCAGTGCGGATCTGGCTCTGTCCACTCACCCTTGGGAGACGGGTAGGCAGGGCGCAGTGTGGATCTGGCTGTGTCCACTCACCCACGGGAGACGGGCAGAGAGAGTGCTGTGTTGATCTGGCTGTGTCCACACACCCACGGGAGACGGGTAGGCAAGGCGCAGTGTGGATCTGGCTGTGTCCACTCACCCACGGGAGACGGGCAGAGAGGGTGCTGTGTTGATCTGGCTGTGTCCACACACCCACGGGAGACGGGTAGGCAAGGCGCAGTGTTGATCTGGCTGTGTCCACTCACCCACGGGTGACGGGCAGAGAGGGTGCTGTGTGGATCTGGATATGTCCACTGACCCACGGCAGACGGGCAGGCAGGGCGAAGTGCGGATCTGGCTGTGTCCACTCACCCACGGCAGACGGGCAGGCAGGGCGCAGTGCGGATCTGGATGTGTCCACTCACCCACAGGAGACGGGCAGGCAAGGCGCAGTGTGCATCTGGCTGTGTCCACTCACCCACGGGAGACGGGCAGAGAGGGTGCTGTGTGGATCTAGCTATGTCCACTGACACACGGCAGACGGGAAGGCCGGGTACAGTGCGGATCTGGCTGTGTCCAATCACCCACGGCAGACGGGCAGGCAGGGCGCAGTGCGGATCAGGCTGTGTCCACTCACCCACGGCAGACGGTCAGGCAGGTTGCAGTGCGGATCTGGCTGTGTACACTCACCCAAGGGAGACGGGTAGGAAGGCACAGTGTGGATCTGGCTGTGTCCACTCACCCACCTGAGATGGGCAGAGAGGGTGCTGTGTGGATCTGGCTATGTCCACTGACCCACGGCAGACGGTCAGGCAGGGCGCAGTGCGGATCTGGCTATGTCCACTCACCCATGGGAGACGGGCAGGCAGGGCGCAGTGCGGATCTGGATGTGTCCACTCACACACGGCAGACAGGCAGGGAGGGCGCAGTGCGGATCTGGCTGTGTCCACTCACCAATGGGAGACTGGCAGGCAAGGCGCAGTGTGGATTTGGCTGTGTCCACTCACCCACGGGAGACGGGCAGAGAGGTTGCTGTGTGGATCTGGCTATGTCCACTGATCCACGGCAGACGGGCAGGGAGGGCGCAGTGCAGATCTCGCTGTGTCCACTCACCCATGGCAGACGGGCAGGCTGGCGCAATGCGGATCTGGCTGTGTCCACTCACCCAAGGGAGACGGCGAGGCAAGGTGCAGTGTGGATCTGGCTGTGTCCACTGACCCACGGGAGACGGGCAGAGAGGGTGCTGTGTGGATCTGACTATGTACACTGACCCACGGCAGACGAGCAGGCAGGGCGCAATGCGGATCTGGCTGTGTCCACTCACCTACTGCAGACGGTCAGGAAGGGCGCAGTGCGGATCTGGCTGTGTCCACTCACCAACGGGAGACGGGCAGGCAGGGCGCAGTGCGGATCTGGCTGTGTCTACTCACCCACGGCAGACGATTAGGCTGGGCGCAGTGCGGATGTGGCTGTGTCCACTCACCCACGGGAGACGGGCAGGCAAGGCGTAGTGTGGATCTGGCTGTGTCCACTCACCCACAGGAGACGGGCAGAGAGAGTGCTGTGTGGTTCTGGCTACGTACACTGACCCACGGCAGACGGGCACGCAGGGCGCAGTGCGGATCTGAGTGTGTCCACTCACCCACGGGAGACGGGCAAAGAGGGTGCTGTGTGGATCTGCCTATGTACACTGACCCACGTCAGACGGGCAGGCAGGGCGCAGTTCGGAACTGGCTGTGTCCAATCACACACGGCAGACGGGCAGGCAGGGCGCAGTGCGGATCTGGCTGTGTCCAATCACCCACGGCAGAGGGGCAGGCAGGGCGCAGTGAGGATCTGGCTGCGTCCACTCACCCACGGCAGACGGTCAGGCAGGGCGCAGTGCGGATCTGGCTGTGTCCAATCACCCACGGGAGACGGGTAGGCAAGGCGCCGTGTGGATCTGGCTGTGTCCACTCACCCTCGGGAGATGGGCAGAGAGGGTGCTGTGTGGATCTGGCTATGTCCACTGACCCACGGCAGACGGGCAGGCTGGGCGCAGTGCGGATCTGGCTGTGTCCACTCACCCACGGGAGACGGGCAGGCAGGGCGCAGTGCGGATCTTGCTGTGTCCACTCACCCATGGGAGATGGGCAGGCAAGGCTCAGTGTGGATCTGGCTGTGTCCACTCACCCACGGGAGACGGGCAGAGAGGTTGCTGTGTGGATCTGGCTATGTCCACAGAACCACGGCAGACGGGCAGGGAGGGCGCAGTGCGGATCTCGCTTTGTCCACTCACCCACGGCAGACGGGCAGGCAGGGCGCAGTGCGGATCTGGCTGTGTCCACTCATCCACGGCAGACGGGCAAGCAGGGCGCAGTGCGGATCTGGCTGTGTCCACTCACCCACGGCAGACGGTAAGGCAAGGCGCAGTTGGATCTGGCTGTGTCCACTCACCCACGGGAGACGGGCAGAAAGGGCGCTGTGTGGATCTGGCTATGTCCACTGACCGACGGCAGACTGGCAGGCAGGGCACAGTGCGGATCTGGCTGTGTCCACTCACCCACGGCAGACGGGCAGGCAGGGCGCAGTGCGGATCTGGCTGTGTCCACTCACCCACGGGAGACAGGTAGGCAAGGCGCAGTGTGGATCTGGCTGTGTCCACTCACCCACGGGAGACAGGCAGAGAGGGTGCTGTCCGGATCTGGCTATGTCCACTGACCCACGGCAGACGGGCAGGCAGGGCGCAGTGTGGATCTGGCTGTGTCCACTCAAAAACGGGAGACAGTCAGAGAGGGTGCTTTGTGGATCTGGCTCTGTCCAATGACCCACGGCAGACGGGCAGACAGGGCGCAGTGCGGATCTGGCTGTGTCCACTCACCTACGGCAGATGGGCATGCAGGGCGCACTGCGGATGTGGCTGTGTCCACTCACCCACGGGATACGGGCAGGCAGGGCGCAGTGCGGATCTGGCTGTGTCCACTCACCCAGGGGAGACGGGCAGAGAGGGTGCTGTGTGGATCTGGCTATGTCCACTGACACACGGCAGACGGGCAGGCAGGGCGCAGTGCGGATCTGGCTGTGTCCACTCACCCACGGGAGACGGGCAGGCAGGGCGCACTGTGGATCTGGTTGTGTCCACTCACCTACGGGAGACGGGCACAGAGTGTGCTGTGTGGAACTGGCTATGTCCACTGACCAACGGCAGACGGGCAGGCATGGCGCAAAGCGGATCTGGCTGTGTCAACTCACCCACGGGATACGGGCAGGCAAGGTGCAGTGTGGATCTGGCTGTGTCCACTCACCCACGGGAGACGAGCAGAGAGGGTTCTGTGTGGATCTGGCTATATCCACTGACCCACGGAATACGGGCCGGCAGGGCGCAGTGCGGATCTGGCTGTGTAAACTCACACACGGCAGATGGGCAGGCAGGGTGCAGTGCGGATCTGTCTGTGTCCACTCACCCACGGGAGACGGGCAGGCAAGGCGCAGTGTGGATCTGGCTGTGTCCACTCACCCACGGGAGACGGGTAGGCAAGGCGCAGTGTGGATATGGCTATGTCCACTGACCCACGGGAGATGGGCACAGAGGGTGCTGTGTGGATCTGGCTATGTCCACTGATCCACGGCAGACGGGTAGGGAGGGCGCAGTGTGGATCTGGCTATGTCCACTCTCCCACGGGAGACGGGGAGGCAGGGCGCAGTGCGTATCTGGATGTGTCCACTCACACACGGCAGACAGGCAGGGAGGGCGCAGTGCGGATCTGGCTGTGTCCACTCACCCATGGGAGACTGGCAGGCAAGGCGCAGTGTGGATCTGGCTGTGTCCACTCACCCACGGGAGTCGGGCAGAGAGGTTGCTGTGTGGATCTGGCTATGTCCACTGATCCACGGCAGACGGGTAGGGAGGACGAAGTGCAGATCTCGCTGTGTCCACTCACCCACGGCAGACGGGCAGGCTGGCGCAATGCGGATCTGGCTGTGTCCACTCACACACGGGAGACGGCGAGGCAAGGTGCAGTGTGGATCTGGCTGTGTCCACTCAGCCACGGGAGACGGGCAGAGAGGGTGCTGTGTGGATCTGACAATGTACACTGACCCACGGCAGTCGAGCAGGCAGGGCGCAATGCGGATCTGGCTGTGTCCACCCACCCACTGCAGACGGTCAGGAAGGGCGCAGTGCGGATCTGGCTGTGTCCACTCACCCACGGGAGACGACCAGGAAGGGCGCAGTGCGGATCTGGCTGTGTCTACTCACCCACGGCATACGATTAGGCAGGGCGCAGTGCGGATCTGGCTGTGTCCACTCACCCACGGGAGACGGGCAGGCAAGGCGTAGTGTGGATCTGGCTGTGTCCACTCACCCACGGGAGACGGGCAGAGAGTGTGCTGTGTGGATCTGGGTATGTACACTGACCCACGGCAGACGGGCAGGCAGGGCGCAGTGCGGATCTGGGTGTGTCCACTCACCCACGGGAGACGGGCAAAGAGGGTGCTGTGTGGATCTGCCTATGTACACTGACCCACGGCAGACAAGCAGGCAGGGCGGTGTTCGGATCTGGCTGTGTCCACTCACCCACGGGAGACGGGCAGGCAGGGCGCAGTGCGGATCTGGCTGTGTCCACTCACCCACGGCAGACGGGCAGGCAAGGCGCAGTGTGGATCTGGCTGTGTCCACTCACCCACGGGAGACGGGCAGAAAGTGTGCTGTGTGGATCTGGCTGTGTCCACTGACCCACGGCAGACGGGAAGGCAGGGCGCAGTGCGGATCTGGCTGTGTCCAATCACCCGCGGCAGACGGGCAGGCAGGGCGCAGTGCGGATCTGGCTGTGTCCACTCACCCACGGGAGACTGGCCGAGAGGGTGCTGTGTGGATTTGGCTATGTCCACTGACCCACGGCAGACGGGCAGGCATGGCGCAGTGCGGATCTGGCTGTGTCCACTCACCCACGGGAGACGGGCAAGCAGGGCGCAGTGTGGATCTGGCTGTGTCCACTCACCCACGGGAGACATGCAGGCAAGGCGCAGTGTGGATCTGGCTGTGTCCACTCACCCACGGGAGACGGGCAGAAAGTGCGCTGTGTGGATCTTGCTCTGTCCACTGACCCACGGCAGACGGGAAGGCAGGGCGCAGTGCGGATCTGGCTGTGTCCAATCACCCACGGCAGACGGGCAGGCAGGGCGCAGTGCGGATCTGGCTGTGTCCACTCACCCACGGCAGACGGTCAGGCAGGGCGCAGTGCGGATCTGGCTCTGTCCACTCACCCTTGGGAGACGGGTAGGCAGGGCGCAGTGTGGATCTGGCTGTGTCCACTGACCTACGCAGACGGGCAGGCAGGGCGAAGTGCGGATTTGGCTGTGTTAATTCACCCATGGCAGACGGGTAGGCAGGGCGCAGTGCGGATCTGGCTGTGTCCACTCACCCACGGGAGACGGGCAGGCAAGGCGCAGTGTGGATCTGGCTTTGTCCACTCACCCAAGGGACACGGGCAGAGAGGGTGCTGTGTGGATCTGGCTATGTCCACTGACCCACGGCAGACGGGCAGGCAGGGCGCAGTGCGGATCTCGCTGTGTCTAATCACCCACGGCAGACGGTCAGGCAGGGTGCAGTGCGGATCTGGCTGTGTCCACTCACCCACAGGAGACGGGCAGGAAAGGCGCACTGTTGATCTGGCTGTGACCACTCACCTACGGGAGACGGGCAGAGAGGGTGCTGTGTGGATCTGGCTATGTCCACTGACACACGGCAGACGGTCAGGCAGGGCGCAGTGCGGATCTGGCGGTGTCCACTCACCCACGGGAGACGGGCAGGCAGGGCGCAGTGCGGATCTGGCTATGTCCACTCTCCCACGGGAGATGGGCAGGCAGGGCGCAGTGCGGATCTGGATGTGTCCACTCACACACGGCAGACAGGCAGGGAGGGCGCAGTGCGGATCTGGCTGTGTCCACTCACCAATGGGAGACTGGCAGGCAAGGCGCAGTGTGGATTTGGCTGTGTCCACTCACCCACGGGAGACGGGCAGAGAGGTTGCTGTGTGGATCTGGCTATGTCCACTGATCCACGGCAGACGGGCAGGGGGGGCGCAGTGCAGATCTCGCTGTGTCCACTCACCCACGGCAGACGGGCAGGCAGGGCACAGTGCGGATCTGGCTGTGTCCACTCACCCACGGCAGACGGGCAGGCAGGGCGCAGTGCGGATCTGGCTGTGTCCACTCACCCACGGCAGACGGTAAGGCAAGGCGCAGTGTGGATCTGGCTGTTTCCACTCACCCACGGGAGACGGGCAGAAAGGGCGCTGTGTGGATCTGGCTATGTCCACTGACCGACGGCAGACTGGCAGGCAGGGCACAGTGCGGATCTGGCTGTGTCCACACACCCACGGCAGACGGGCAGGCAGGGCGCAGTGCGGATCTGGCTGTGTCCACTCACCCACGGGAGACAGGTAGGCAAGGAGCAGTGTGGATCTGGCTGTGTCCACTCACCCACGGGAGACGGGCAGAGAGGGTGCTGTCCGGATCTGGCTATGTCCACAGACCCACGGCAGACGGGCAGGCAGGGTGCAGTGCGGATGTGGCTGGGTCCAATCACACACGGCAGACAGGCAGGCAGGGCGCAGTGCGGATCTGGCTGTGTCCACTCACCCACGGCAGACGGTCAACAGGGCGCAGTGCGGATTTGGCGGTGTCCACTCACCCACGGGAGACGGGCAGGCAGGGCGCAGTGTGTATCTGGCTATGTCCACTCTCCCACGGAGGACAAGCAGGCAAGGAGCAGTGTGGATCTGGCTGTGTCCACTCACCCAAGGGACACGGGCAGAGAGCGTGCTGTGTGGATCTGGCTATGTCCACTGACCCACGGCAGAGGGGCAGGCAGGGCGCAGTGCGGATCTCGCTGTGTCCAATCACGCACGGCAGACGGTCAGGCAGGGTGCAGTGCGGATCTGGCTGTGTCCACTCACCCACAGGAGACGGGCAGGAAAGGCACACTGTTGATCTGGCTGTGACCACTCACCCACGGGAGACGGGCAGAGAGGGTGCTGTGTGGATCTAGCTATGTCCACTGACCCACGGCAGACGGGCAGGCCGGGTACAGTGCGGATCTGGCTGTGTACAATCACCCACGGGAGACGGGCAGGCAGGGCGCAGTGCAGATCTGGCTGTGTCCACTCACCCACGGTAGACGGTCAGGCAGGGTGCAGTGCGGATCTGGCTGTGTCCACTCACCCAAGGGAGACGGGTAGGCAAGGCACAGTGTGGATCTGGCTGTGTCCACTCACCCACCTGAGATGGGCAGAGAGGGTGCTGTGTGGATCTGGCTATGTCCACTGACGCACGGCAGACGGGCAGGCAGGGCGCAGTGCGGATCTGGCTGTGTCCACTCACCCACGGCAGACGGTCAGGAAGGGCGCAGTGCGGATCTGGCTGTGTCCACTCACCCACGGGAGACGGGCAGGAAAGGCACAGTGCGGATCTGGCTGTGTCCACTCACCCACGGCAGACGGGCAGGCAGGGCGCAGTGCGGATCTCGCTGTGTCCAATCACCCACGGCAGACGGTCAGGCAGGGTGCAGTGCGGATCTGGCTGTGTCCACTCACCCACGGGAGACGGGCAGGAAAGGCGCACTGTTGATCTGGCTGTGACCACTCACCCACGGGAGACGGGCAGAGAGGGTGCTGTGTGGATCTGGCTATGTCCACTGACACACGGCAGACGGTCAGGCAGGGCGCAGTGCGGATCTGGCGGTGTCCACTCACCCACGGGAGACGGGCAGGCAGGGCGCAGTGCGGATCTGGCTATGTCCACTCTCCCACGGGAGACGGGCAGGCAGGGCGCAGTGCGGATCTGGATGTGTCCACTCACACACGGCAGACAGGCAGGGAGGGCGCAGTGCGGATCTGGCTGTGTCCACTCACCAATGGGAGACTGGCAGGCAAGGCGCAGTGTGGATTTGGCTGTGTCCACTCACCCACGGGAGACGGGCAGAGAGGTTGCTGTGTGGATCTGGCTATGTCCACTGATCCACGGCAGACGGGCAGGGAGGGCGCAGTGCAGATCTCGCTGTGTCCACTCACCCACGGCAGACGGGCAGGCTGGCGCAATGCGGATCTGGCTGTGTCCACTCACCCACGGGAGACAGCAAGGCAAGGTGCAGTGTGGATCTGGCTGTGTCCACTGACCCACGGGAGACGGGCAGAGAGGGTGCTGTGTGGATCTGACTATGTACACTGACCCACGGCAGACGAGCAGGCAGGGCGCAATGCGGATCTGGCTGTGTCCACTCACCTACTGCAGACGGTCAGGAAGGGCGTAGTGCGGATCTGTCTGTGTCCACTCACCCACGGGAGACGGGCAGGCAGGGCGCAGTGCGGATCTGGCTGTGTCTACTCACCCACGGCAGACGATTAGGCAGGGCGCAGTGCGGCTCTGGCTGTGTCCACTCACCCACGGCAGACGGTAAGGCAAGGCGCAGTGTGGATCTGGCTGTTTCCACTCACCCACGGGAGACGGGCAGAAAGGGCGCTGTGTGGATCTGGCTATGTTCACTGACCGATGGCAGACTGGCAGGCAGGGCACAGTGCGGATCTGGCTGTGTCCACACACCCACGGCAGACGGGCAGGCAGGGCGCAGTGCGGATCTGGCTGTGTCCACTCACCCACGGGAGACAGGTAGGCAAGGAGCAGTGTGGATCTGGCTGTGTCCACTCACCCACGGGAGACGGGCAGAGAGGGTGCTGTCCGGATCTGGCTATGTCCACAGACCCACGGCAGACGGGCAGGCAGGGTGCAGTGCGGATGTGGCTGGGTCCAATCACACACGGCAGACAGGCAGGCAGGGCGCAGTGCGGATCTGGCTGTGTCCACTCACCCACGGCAGACGGGCAGGCAGGGCGCAGTGCGGATTTGGCGGTGTCCATTCACCCACGGGAGACGGGCAGGCAGGGCGCAGTGTGTATCTGGCTATGTCCACTCTCCCACGGAGGACAAGCAGGCAAGGAGCAGTGTGGATCTGGCTGTGTCCACTCACCCAAGGGACACGGGCAGAGAGCGTGCTGTGTGGATCTGGCTATGTCCACTGACCCACGGCAGAGGGGCAGGCAGGGCGCAGTGCGGATCTCGCTGTGTCCAATCACGCACGGCAGACGGTCAGGCAGGGTGCAGTGCGGATCTGGCTGTGTCCACTCACCCACAGGAGACGGGCAGGAAAGGCACACTGTTGATCTGGCTGTGACCACTCACCCACGGGAGACGGGCAGAGAGGGTGCTGTGTGGATCTAGCTATGTCCACTGACCCACGGCAGACGGGCAGGCCGGGTACAGTGCGGATCTGGCTGTGTACAATCACCCACGGGAGACGGGCAGGCAGGGCGCAGTGCAGATCTGGCTGTGTCCACTCACCCACGGTAGACGGTCAGGCAGGGTGCAGTGCGGATCTGGCTGTGTCCACTCACCCAAGGGAGAAGGGTAGGCAAGGCACAGTGTGGATCTGGCTGTGTCCACTCACCCACCTGAGATGGGCAGAGAGGGTGCTGTGTGGATCTGGCTATGTCCACTGACGCACGGCAGACGGGCAGGCAGGGCGCAGTGCGGATCTGGCTGTGTCCACTCACCCACGGCAGACGGTCAGGAAGGGCGCAGTGCGGATCTGGCTGTGTCCACTCACCCACGGGAGACGGGCAGGAAAGGCGCAGTGCGGATCTGGCTGTGTCCACTCACCCACGGCAGACGGGCAGGCAGGGCGCAGTGCGGATCTCGCTGTGTCCAATCACCCAGGGCAGACGGTCAGGCAGGGTGCAGTGCGGATCTGGCTGTGTCCACTCACCCACGGGAGACGGGCAGGAAAGGCGCACTGTTGATCTGGCTGTGACCACTCACCCACGGGAGACGGGCAGAGAGCGTGCTGTGTGGATCTGGCTATGTCCACTGACACACGGCAGACGGTCAGGCAGGGCGCAGTGCGGATCTGGCGGTGTCCACTCACCCACGGGAGACGGGCAGGCAGGGCGCAGTGCGGATCTGGCTATGTCCACTCTCCCACGGGAGACGGGCAGGCAGGGCGCAGTGCGGATCTGGATGTGTCCACTCACACACGGCAGACAGGCAGGGAGGGCGCAGTGCGGATCTGGCTGTGTCCACTCACCAATGGGAGACTGGCAGGCAAGGCGCAGTGTGGATTTGGCTGTGTCCACTCACCCACGGGAGACGGGCAGAGAGGTTGCTGTGTGGATCTGGCTATGTCCACTGATCCACGGCAGACGGGCAGGGAGGGCGCAGTGCAGATCTCGCTGTGTCCACTCACCCACGGCAGACGGGCAGGCTGGCGCAATGCGGATCTGGCTGTGTCCACTCACCCACGGGAGACAGCAAGGCAAGGTGCAGTGTGGATCTGGCTGTGTCCACTGACCCACGGGAGACGGGCAGAGAGGGTGCTGTGTGGATCTGACTATGTACACTGACCCACGGCAGACGAGCAGGCAGGGCGCAATGCGGATCTGGCTGTGTCCACTCACCTACTGCAGACGGTCAGGAAGGGCGTAGTGCGGATCTGTCTGTGTCCACTCACCCACGGGAGACGGGCAGGCAGGGCGCAGTGCGGATCTGGCTGTGTCTACTCACCCACGGCAGACGATTAGGCAGGGCGCAGTGCGGCTCTGGCTGTGTCCACTCACCCACGGGAGACGGGCAGGAAAGGCGCACTGTTGATCTGGCTGTGACCACTCACCCACGGGAGACGGGCAGAGAGGGTGCTGTGTGGATCTAGCTATGTCCACTGACCCACGGCAGACGGGCAGGCCGGGTACAGTGCGGATCTGGCTGTGTACAATCACCCACGGGAGACGGGCAGGCAGGGCGCAGTGCGGATCTGGCTGTGTCCACTCACCCACGGTAGACGGTCAGGCAGGGTGCAGTGCGGATCTGGCTGTGTCCACTCACCCAAGGGAGACGGGTAGGCAAGGCACAGTGTGGATCTGGCTGTGTCCACTCACCCACCTGAGATGGGCAGAGAGGGTGCTGTGTGGATCTGGCTATGTCCACTGACGCACGGCAGACGGGCAGGCAGGGCGCAGTGCGGATCTGGCTGTGTCCACTCACCCACGGCAGATGGTCAGGAAGGGCTCAGTGCGGATCTGGCTGTGTCCACTCACCCACGGGAGACGGGCAGGCAGGGCGCAGTGCGGATCTGGCTGTGTCCACTCACCCACGGGAGACGGGCAGGCAAGGCGCAGTGTGGATCTGGCTATGTCCACTCACCCACGGGAGACGGGCAGAAAGGGCGCTGTGGTGATCTGGCTATGTCCTCTGACCCACGGCAGACGGGCAGGCAAGGCACAGTGTGGATCTGGCTGTGTCCACTCACCACGGGAGACGGTTAGAGAGGGTGCTGTGTGGATCTGGCTATGTAAACTGAACACGGCAGACGGGCAGGCAGGGCGCAGTGCGGATCTGGCTGTGTCCACTCACACACGGCAGACAGGCAGGTAGGGCGCAGTGCGGATCTGGCTGTTTCCACTCATCCATGGGAGACTGGCAGGCAAGGCGCAGTTTGGATTTGGCTGTGTCCTCTCACCCACGGGAGACGGGCAGAGAGGTTGCTGTGTGGATCTGGCTATGTCCACTCATCCATGGCAGACGGGCAGGGAGGGCGCATGCAGATCTCGCTGTGTCCACTCACCCACGGCAGAAGGGCAGGTTGGCGCAATGCGGATCTGGCTGTGTCCACTCACCCACGGGAGACGGCGAGGCAAGGTGCAGTGTGGATCTGGCTGTGTCCACTCACGCACGGGAGACGGTCAGAGAGGGTGCTGTGTGGATCTGACAATTTACACTGACCCACGGCAGACGAACAGGCAGGGCGTAATGCGGATCTGGCTGTGTCCACTCACCCACTGCAGACGGTCAGGTAGGGCGCAGTGCGGATCTGGCTGTGACCTCTCACCCACGGGAGACGGGCAGGCAGGGCGCAGTGCGGATCTGGCTGTGTCTACTCACCCACGGCATACGATTAGGCAAGGCGCAGTGCGGATCTGGCTGTGTCCACTCACCCACGGGAGACGGGCAGGCAAGGCGTAGTGTGGATCTGGCTGTGTCCACTCACCCACGGTAGACAGTCAGAGAGGGTGCTGTGTGGATCTCGCTATGTACACTGACCCACGGCAGACGGGCAGGCAGGGCGCAGTGAGGATCTGGGTGTGTCCACTGACCCACGGGAGTTGGGCAAAGAGGGTGCTGTGTGGATCTGCCTATGTACACTGACCCACGTCAGACGGGCAGGCATGGCGAAGTGCGGATCTGGCTGTGTCCAATCATCCACGGCAGATGGGCAGGCAGGGCGCAGTGCGGATCTGGCTGTGTCCAATCACCCACGGGAGACGGGTACGCAAGGCGCCGTGTGGATCTGGCTGTGTCCACTCACCCACGGGAGACGGGTAGAGAGGGTGCTGTGTGGATCTGGCTATGTCCACTGACCCACGGCAGACGGGCAGGCAGGGCGCAGTGCGGATCTGGCTGTGTCCACTCACCCACGGGAGACGGGCAGGCAGGGCGCAGTGCGGATCTGGCTGTGTCCACTCACCCATGGGAGATGGGCAGGCAAGGCGCAGTGTAGATCTGGCTGTGTCCACTCACCCACGGGAGACGGGCAGAAAGGGCGCTGTGTGGATCTGGCTATGTCCACTGACCCACTGCAGACTGGCAGGCAGGGCACAGTGTGGATCTGGCTGTGTGCACTCACCCACGGCAGACATGCAGGAAGGGCGCAATGCGGATCTGGCTGTGTCCACTCAACCACGGCAGACGGTCAGGCAGGGCGCAGTGCGGATCTGGCAGTGTCCACTCACCCACGGGAGACGGTCAGGCAGGGCGCAGTGCGGATCTGGCTGTGTCCACTCTCCCACTGGAGACGGGCAGGCAGGGCGCAGTGCGGATCTGGCTGTGTCCACTCACACACGGCAGACAGGCAGGCAGGGCGCAGTGCGCATCTGGCTGTGTCCACTCACCCATGGGAGACGGGCAGGCAAGGCGCAGTGTGGATCTGGCTGTGTCCACTCACCCACGGGAGACGGGCAGAGAGGTTGCTGTGTGGATCTGGCTATGTCCAATGACCCACGGCAGACGGGCAGGGAGGGCGCAGTGCGGATCTCGCTGTGTCCACTCACCCACGGCAGACGGGCAGGCAGGGCGCAGTGCGGATCTGGCTGTGTCCACTCACCCATGGCAGACGGGCAGGTAGGGCGCAGTGCGGATCTGGCTGTGTCCACTCACCCACGGCAGACGGTAAGGCAAGGCGCAATGTGGATGGCTGTGTCCACTCACCCACGGGAGACGGGCAGAAAGGGCTCTGTGTGGATCTGGCTATGTCCACTGACCGACGGCAGACTGGCAGGCAGGGCATACTGCTGATCTGGCTGTGTCCACTCACCCACGGGAGACAGGTAGGCAAGGCGCAGTGTGGATCTGGCTGTGTCCACTCACCCACGGGAGACGGGCAGAGACGGTGCTGTCCGGATCTGGCTATGTCCACTGACCCACGGCAGACGGGCAGGCAGGGCGCAGTGCGGATGTGGCTGTGTCCAATCACCCACGGGAGACGGGTAAGCAAGGCGCAGTGTGGATCTGACTGTGTACACTCACCCACGGGAGACGGGCAGAGAGGGTGCTGTGTGGATCTGGCTATGTCCACTGATCCACGGCAGACGGGCAGGGAGGGCGCAGTGCAGATCTCGCTGTGTCCACTCACCCACGGCAGACGGGCAGGCTGGCGCAATGCGGATATGGCTGTGTCCACTCACCCACGGGAGACGGCGAGGCAAGGTGCAGTGTGGATCTGGCTGTGTCCACTCACCCACGGGAGACGGTCAGAGAGGGTGCTGTGTGGATCAGACAATGTACACTGATCCACGGCAGACGAGCAGGCAGGGCGCAATGCGGATCTGGCTGTGTCCACTCACCCACTGCAGACGGTCAGGAAGGGCGCAGTGCGGATCTGGCTGTGTCCTCTCACCCACGGGAGACGGACAGGCAGGGCGCAGTGCGGATCTGGCTGTGTCTACTCACCCACGGCATACGATTAGGCAGGGCGCAGTGCGGATCTGGCTGTGTCCACTCACCCACGGGAGACGGGCAGGCAAGGCGTAGTGTGGATCTGGCTGTGTCCACTCACCCACGGGGGACAGTCAGAGAGGGTGCTGGGTGTGTCCACTGACGGATCTGGGTGTGTCCACTGACCCACGGGAGATGGGCAAAGAGGGTGCTGTGTGGATCTGCCTATGTACACTGACCCACGTCAGACGGGCAGGCAGGGCGCAGTGCGGATCTGGCTGTGTCCAATCATCCACGGCAGATGGGCAGGCAGGGCGCAGTGAGGATCTGGCTGTGTCCACTCACCCACGGCAGACGGTCAGGCAGGGCGCAGTGCGGATCTGGCTGTGTCCAATCACCCACGGGAGACGGGTACGCATGGCGCCGTGTGGATCTGGCTGTGTCCACTCACCCACGGGAGACGGGTAGAGAGGGTGCTGTGTGGATCTGGCTATGTCCACTGACCCACGGCAGACGGGCAGGCAGGGCGCAGTGCGGATCTGGCTGTGTCCACTCACCCACGGCAGACGGGCAGGCAGGGCGCAGTGCGGATCTGGCTGTGTCCACTCACCCACGGGAGACGGGCAGGCAAGGCGCAGTGTGGATCTGGCTATGTCCACTCACCCACGGGAGACGGGCAGAAAGGGCGCTGTGTGGATCTGGCTATGTCCTCTGACCCACGGCAGACGGGCAGGCAAGGCACAGTGTGGATCTGGCTGTGTCCACTCACCACGGGAGACGGTTAGAGAGGGTGCTGTGTGGATCTGGCTATGTAAACTGAAAACGGCAGACGGGCAGGCAGGGCGCAGTGCGGATCTGGCTGTGTCCACTCACACACGGCAGACAGGCAGGTAGGGCGCAGTGCGGATCTGGCTGTTTCCACTCATCCATGGGAGACTGGCAGGCAAGGCGCAGTTTGGATTTGGCTGTGTCCTCTCACCCACGGGAGACGGGCAGAGAGGTTGCTGTGTGGATCTGGCTATGTCCACTGATCCATGGCAGACGGGCAGGGAGGGCGCATGCAGATCTCGCTGTGTCCACTCACCCACGGCAGAAGGGCAGGTTGGCGCAATGCGGATCTGGCTGTGTCCACTCACCCACGGGAGACGGCGAGGCAAGGTGCAGTGTGGATCTGGCTGTGTCCACTCACGCACGGGAGACGGTCAGAGAGGGTGCTGTGTTGATCTGACAATTTACACTGACCCACGGCAGACGAACAGGCAGGGCGTAATGCGGATCTGGCTGTGTCCACTCACCCACTGCAGACGGTCAGGAAGGGCGCAGTGCGGATCAGGCTGTGTCCTCTCACCCACGGGAGACGGGCAGGCAGGGCGCAGTGCGGATCTGGCTGTGTCTACTCACCCACGGCATACGATTAGGCAGGGCGCAGTGCGGATCTGGCTGTGTCCACTCACCCACGGGAGACGGGCAGGCAAGGCGTAGTGTGGATCTGGCTGTGTCCACTCACCCACGGGAGACAGTCAGAGAGGGTGCTGTGTGGATCTCGCTATGTACACTGACCCACGGCA
Organism: Microcebus murinus; assembly: GCF_040939455.1. Lineage (NCBI taxonomy): Eukaryota > Metazoa > Chordata > Mammalia > Primates > Cheirogaleidae > Microcebus > Microcebus murinus. Next base: position 28,180,480 of record NC_134125.1, on the reverse strand, counting down.
GACGGGCAGGCAGGGCGCAGTGAGGATCTGGGTGTGTCCACTGACCCACGGGAGTTGGGCAAAGAGGGTGCTGTGTGGATCTGCCTATGTACACTGACCCACGTCAGACGGGCAGGCATGGCGAAGTGCGGATCTGGCTGTGTCCAATCATCCACGGCAGATGGGCAGGCAGGGCGCAGTGCGGATCTGGCTGTGTCCAATCACCCACGGGAGACGGGTACGCAAGGCGCCGTGTGGATCTGGCTGTGTCCACTCACCCACGGGAGACGGGTAGAGAGGGTGCTGTGTGGATCTGGCTATGTCCACTGACCCACGGCAGACGGGCAGGCAGGGCGCAGTGCGGATCTGGCTGTGTCCACTCACCCACGAGAGACGGGCAGGCAGGGCGCAGTGCGGATCTGGCTGTGTCCACTCACCCATGGGAGATGGGCAGGCAAGGCGCAGTGTAGATCTGGCTGTGTCCACTCACCCACGGGAGACGGGCAGAAAGGGCGCTGTGTGGATCTGGCTATGTCCACTGACCCACTGCAGACTGGCAGGCAGGGCACAGTGTGGATCTGGCTGTGTCCACTCACCCACGGCAGACGTGCAGGAAGGGCGCAATGCGGATCTGGCTGTGTCCACTCAACCACGGCAGACGGTCAGGCAGGGCGCAGTGCGGATCTGGCAGTGTCCACTCACCCACGGGAGACGGTCAGGCAGGGCGCAGTGCGGATCTGGCTGTGTCCACTCTCCCACTGGAGACGGGCAGGCAGGGCGCAGTGCGGATCTGGCTGTGTCCACTCACACACGGCAGACAGGCAGGCAGGGCGCAGTGCGCATCTGGCTGTGTCCACTCACCCATGGGAGACGGGCAGGCAAGGCGCAGTGTGGATCTGGCTGTGTCCACTCACCCACGGGAGACGGGCAGAGAGGTTGCTGTGTGGATCTGGCTATGTCCAATGACCCACGGCAGACGGGCAGGGAGGGCGCAGTGCGGATCTCGCTGTGTCCACTCACCCACGGCAGACGGGCAGGCAGGGCGCAGTGCGGATCTGGCTGTGTCCACTCACCCATGGCAGACGGGCAGGTAGGGCGCAGTGCGGATCTGGCTGTGTCCACTCACCCACGGCAGACGGTAAGGCAAGGCGCAATGTGGATGGCTGTGTACACTCACCCTCGGGAGACGGGCAGAAAGGGCTCTGTGTGGATCTGGCTATGTCCACTGACCGACGGCAGACTGGCAGGCAGGGCATACTGCTGATCTGGCTGTGTCCACTCACCCACGGGAGACAGGTAGGCAAGGCGCAGTGTGGATCTGGCTGTGTCCACTCACCCACGGGAGACGGGCAGAGACGGTGCTGTCCGGATCTGGCTATGTCCACTGACCCACGGCAGACGGGCAGGCAGGGCGCAGTGCGGATGTGGCTGTGTCCAATCACCCACGGGAGACGGGTAAGCAAGGCGCAGTGTGGATCTGACTGTGTACACTCACCCACGGGAGACGGGCAGAGAGGGTGCTGTGTGGATCTGGCTATGTCCACTGATCCACGGCAGACGGGCAGGGAGGGCGCAGTGCAGATCTCGCTGTGTCCACTCACCCACGGCAGACGGGCAGGCTGGCGTAATGCGGATATGGCTGTGTCCACTCACCCACGGGAGACGGCGAGGCAAGGTGCAGTGTGGATCTGGCTGTGTCCACTCACCCACGGGAGACGGTCAGAGAGGGTGCTGTGTGGATCAGACAATGTACACTGATCCACGGCAGACGAGCAGGCAGGGCGCAATGCGGATCTGGCTGTGTCCACTCACCCACTGCAGACGGTCAGGAAGGGCGCAGTGCGGATCTGGCTGTGTCCTCTCACCCACGGGAGACGGACAGGCAGGGCGCAGTGCGGATCTGGCTGTGTCTACTCACCCACGGCATACGATTAGGCAGGGCGCAGTGCGGATCTGGCTGTGTCCACTCACCCACGGGAGACGGGCAGGCAAGGCGTAGTGTGGATCTGGCTGTGTCCACTCACCCACGGGGGACAGTCAGAGAGGGTGCTGGGTGTGTCCACTGACGGATCTGGGTGTGTCCACTGACCCACGGGAGATGGGCAAAGAGGGTGCTGTGTGGATCTGCCTATGTACACTGACCCACGTCAGACGGGCAGGCAGGGCGCAGTGCGGATCTGGCTGTGTCCAATCATCCACGGCAGATGGGCAGGCAGGGCGCAGTGAGGATCTGGCTGTGTCCACTCACCCACGGCAGATGGTCAGGCAGGGCGCAGTGCGGATCTGGCTGTGTCCAATCACCCACGGGAGACGGGTACGCAAGGCGCCGTGTGGATCTGGCTGTGTCCACTCACCCACGGGAGACGGGTAGAGAGGGTGCTGTGTGGATCTGGCTATGTCCACTGACCCACGGCAGACGGGCAGGCAGGGCGCAGTGCGGATCTGGCTGTGTTCACTCACCCACGGGAGACGGGCAGGCGGGGCGCAGTGCGGATCTGGCTGTGTCCACTCACCCATGGGAGATGGGCAGGCAAGGCGCAGTGTGGATCTGGCTGTGTCCACTCACCCACGGGAGACGGGCAGAAAGGGCGCTGTGTGGATCTGGCTATGTCCACTGACCCACTGCAGACTGGCAGGCAGGGCACAGTGCGGATCTGGCTGTGTCCACTCACCCACGGCAGACGGGCAGGCAGGGCGCAATGCGGATCTGGTTGTGTCCACTCACCCACGGCAGCCGGGCAGGCAGGGCGCAGTGCGGATCTGGCAGTGTCCACTCACCCACGGGAGACGGTCAGGCAGGGCGCAGTGCGGATCTGGCTGTGTCCACTCTCCCACTGGAGACGGGCAGGCAGGGCGCAGTGCGGATCTGGCTGTGTCCACTCACACACGGCAGACAGGCAGGCAGGGCGCAGTGCGCATCTGGCTGTGTCCACTCACCCATGGGAGACGGGCAGGCAAGGCGCAGTGTGGATCTGGCTGTGTCCACTCACCCACGGGAGACGGGCAGAGAGGTTGCTGTGTGGATCTGGCTATGTCCAATGACACACGGCAGACGGGCAGGCAGGGCGCAGTGCGGATCTCGCTGTGTCCACTCACCCATGGCAGACGGGCAGGCAGGGCGCAGTGCGGATCTGGCTGTGTCCACTCTCCCACGGCAGACGGTAAGGCAAGGCGCAATGTGGATGGCTGTGTCCACTCACCCACGGGAGACGGGCAGAAAGGGCGCTGTGTGGATCTGGCTATGTCCACTGACCGACGGCAGACTGGCAGGCAGGGCATAGTGCTGATCTGGCTGTGTCCACTCACCCACGGCAGACGGGCAGGCAGGGCGCAGTGCGGATCTGGCTGTGTCCACTCACCCACGGGAGACAGGTAGGCAAGGCGCAGTGTGGATCTGGCTCTGTCCATCACCCACGGGAGACGGGCCGAGAGGGTGCTGTCCGGATCTGGCTATGTCCACTGACCCACGGCAGACGGGCAGGCAGGGCGCAGTGCGGATGTGGCTGTGTCCAATCACCCACGGGAGACGGGTAAGCAAGGCGCAGTGTGGATCTGGCTGTGTCCACTCACCCACGGGAGACGGGCAGAGAGGGTGCTGTGTGGATCTGGCTATGTCCACTGATCCACGGCAGACGAGCAGGGAGGGCGCAGTGCAGATCTCGCTGTGTCCACTCACCCACGGCAGACGGGCAGGCTGGCGCAATGCGGATCTGGCTGTGTCCACTCACCCACGGGAGACGGCGAGGCAAGGTGCAGTGTGGATCTGGCTGTGTCCACTCACCCACGGGAGACGGTCAGAGAGGGTGCTGTGTGGATCTGACAATGTACACTGATCCACGGCAGACGAGCAGGCAGGGCGCAATGCGGATCTGGCTGTGTCCACTCACCCACTGCAGACGGTCAGGAAGGGCGCAGTACGGATCTCTCTGTGTCCTCTCACCCACGGGAGATGGGCAGGCAGGGCGCAGTGCGGATCTGGCTGTGTCTACTCACCCACGGCATACGATTAGGCAGGGCGCAGTGCGGATCTGGCTGTGTCCACTCACCCACGGGAGACGGGCAGGCAAGGCGTAGTGTGGATCTGGCTGTGTCCACTCACCCATGGGAGACGGTCAGAGAGGGTGCTGTGTGGATCTCGCTATGTACACTGACCCACGGCAGACGGGCAGGCAGGGCGCAGTGAGGATCTAGGTGTGTCCACTCACCCACGGGAGATGTGCAAAGAGGGTGCTGTGTGGATCTGCCTATGTACACTGACCCACGTCAGACGGGCAGGCAGGGCGCAGTGCGGATCTGGCTGTGTCCAATCATCCACGGCAGATGGGCAGGCAGGGCGCAGTGAGGATCTGGCTGTGTCCACTCACCCACGGCAGACGGGCAGGCAGGGCGCCGTGCGGATCTGGCTGTGTCCACTCACCCACGGGAGACGGGCAGGCAGGGTGCAGTGCGGATCTGGCTGTGTCCACTCACCCATTGGAGATGGGCAGGCCATGCGCAGTGTGGATCTGGCTGTGTCCACTCACGCACGGGAGACGGGCAGAAAGTGCGCTGTGTGGATCTGGCTATGTCCACTGACCCACGTCAGACTGGCAGGCAGGGCACAGTGCGGATCTGGCTGTGTCCACTCACCCACGGCAGACGGGTAGGCAGGGCGCAATGCGGATCTGGCTGTGTCCACTCAACCACGGCAGACGGTCAGGCAGGGCGCAGTGCGGATCTGGCTGTGTCCACTCACCCACAGGAGACAGGTAGGCAAGGCGCAGTTGGATCTGGCTGTGTCCACTCACCCACGGTAGACGGGCAGAGAGGGTGCTGTCCGGATCTGGCTATGTCCACTAACCCACGGCAGATGGGCATGCAGGGCGCAGTGTGGATGTGGCTGTGTCCAATCACCCACGGCAGACGGGCAGGCAGGGCGCAGTGCGGATCTGGCTGTGTCCAGTAAACCACGGGAGACGGGAAGGCAAAGCGCAGTAGGATCTGGCTGTGTCCACATACCCACGGGAGACGGGCAGAGAGGGTGCTGTGTGGATCTGGCTATGTCCACTGACCAACGGCAGACGGGCAGGCTGGGCGCAGTGCGGATCTGGCGGTGTCCACTCACCCACGGGAGACGGGCAGGCAGGGCGCAGTGCGGATCTGGCTGTGTCCACTCTCCCACGGGAGACCGGCAGCCAGGGCGCAGTGCGGAACTGGCTGTGTCCATTCACACACGGCAGACAGGCAGGCAGGGCGCAGTGCGGATCTGGCTGTGTCCACTCACCCATGGGATACGGGCAGGCAAAGCGCAGTGTGGATTTCGCTGTGTCCAGTGACCCACGGGAGACGGGCAGAGAAGGTGCTGTGTGGAACTGGCTCTGTCCACTGACCCACGGCAGACGGGCAGGCAGGGCGCAGTGTGTCTCTGGCTGTGTCCACTCACCCACGGGAGACGGGCAGGCAGGGCGCAGTGCGGATATGGCTGTGTCCACTCACCCACGGCAGACGGTCAGGAAGGGCGCAGTGCGGATCTGGCTGTGTCCACTCACCCATGGGAGACGGGCAGGCAAGGCGCAGTGTGGATCTGGCTGTGTCCACTCACCCACGGGAGACGGGCAGAGAGGGTGCTGTGTGGATCTGGCTATGTCCACTGACCCACGGCAGACGGGCAGGCAGGGCGCAGTGCGGATCTGGCTGTGTCCACTCACCTGCGGGAGATGGGCAGGCAGGGCGCAGTGCGGATCTGGCTGTGACCACTCACCCACGGCAGACGGTCAGGAAGGGCGCACTGCGGATCTGGCTGTGTCCACTCACCCACGGGAGATGGGCAGGCAGGGCGCAGTGCGGATCTGGCTGTGTCCACTCACCCACGGCAGACGGGCAGGCAGGGCGCAGTGCGGATCTGGCTGTGTCCACTCACCCACGGGAGACGGGCATGCAAGGCGCAGTGTGGATCTGGCTATGTCCACTCACCCACGGGAGACGGGCAGAAAGGGCGCTGTGTGGATCTGGCTATGTCCTCTGACCCACGGCAGACGGGCAGGCAAGGCACAGTGCGTATCTGGCTGTGTCCACTCACCCACGGGAGACGGGTAGAGAGGGTGCTGTGTGGATCTGGCTATGTAAACTGACCCACGGCAGACGGGCAGGCAGGGCGCAGTGCGGATCTGGCTGAGTCCACTCACCCTCGGCAGACGGTCTGGAAGGGCGCAGTGCGGATCTGGCAGTGTCCACTCACCCACGGGAGACGGGCAGGCAGGGCGCAGTGCGGATCTGGCTATGTCCACTATCCCACGGGAGACGGGCAGGCAGGGCGCAGTGGGGATCTGGATGTTTCCACTCACACACGGCAGACGGGCAGGCTGGCGCAATGCGGATCTGGCTGTGTCCACTGACCCACGGGAGACGGCGTGGCAAGGTGCAGTGTGGATCTGGCTGTGTCCACTCACCCACGAGAGACGGGCAGAGAGGGTGCTGTGTGGATCTGACAATGTACACTGACCCACGGCAGACGAGCAGGCAGGGCGCAATGCGGATCTGGCTGTGTCCACTCACCCACTGCAGACGGTCAGGAAGGGCTCAGTGCGGATCTGGCTGTGTCCACTCACCCACGGGACACGGGCAGGCAGGGCGCAGTGCGGATCTGGCTGTGCCTACTCACCCACGGCATACGATTAGGCAGGGCGCAGTGCGGATCTGGCTGTGTCCACTCACCCACGGGAGACGGGCAGGCAAGGCGTATGTGGATCTGGCTGTGTCCACTCACCCACGGGAGACGGGCAGAGAGGGTGCTGTGTGGATCTGGCTATGTACACTGACCCACGGAAGACGGGCTGGCAGGGCGCAGTGCAGATCTGGGTGTGTCCACTCACCCACGGGAGACGGGCAAAGAGGGTGCTGTGTGGATCTGCCTATGTACACTGACCCACGTCAGACGGGCAGGCAGGGCGCAGTGCGAATCTGGCTGTGTCCAATCACCCACGGCAGACGGGCAGGCAGGGCGCAGTGCGGATCTGGCTGTGACCAATCACCCACGGCAGACGGTCAGGCAGGGCGTAGTGCGGATCTGGCTGTGTCCACTCACCCACGGGAGACGGGTAGGCAAGGCGCCGTGTGGAAATGGCTGTGTCCACTCACCCACGGGAGACGGGCAGAGAGGGTGCTGTGTGGATCTGGCTATGTCCACTGACCCACGGCAGATGGGCAGGCAGGGCGCAGCGCGTACCTGGCTGTGTCCATTCACCCACGGGAGACGGGCAGGCAGGGCGCAGTGTGGGTCTGATTGTGTCCACTCACCCATGGGAGATGGGCAGGCAAGGCGCAGTGTGGATCTGGCTGTGTCCACTCACCCACGGAAGACGGGCAGAGAGGATGCTGTTTGGTTCTGGCTATATCCACAGACCCACGGCAGACAGGCAGGGAGGGCGCAGTGCGGATCTCGTTGTGTCCACTCAACCACGGCAGACGGGCAGGCAGGGCGCAGTGCGGATCTGGCGGTGTCCACTCACCCACGGGGGACGGTCAGGCAGGGCGCAGTGCGGATCTGGCTGTGTCCACTCTCCCACGGGAGACGGGCAGGCAGGGCACAGTGAGGATCTGGCTGTGTCCACTCACACACGGCAGACAGGCAGGCAGGGCGCAGTGCGGATCTGGCTGTGTCCACTCACCCATGGGAGACGGGCAGGCAATGGGCATTGTGGATCTGGCTGTGTCCACTCACCCACGGGAGACGGGCAGAGAAGTTGCTGTGTGGATCTGGCTATGTCCAATGACCCACGGCAGACGGGCAGGGAGGGCGCAGTGCGGATCTCGCTGTGTCCACTCACCCACGGCAGACGGGCAGGCAGGGCGCAGTGCGGATCTGGCTGTGTCCACTCACCCACGGGAGACGGGCAGGCAAGGCGTAGTGTGGATCTGGCTGTGTCCACTCACCCATGGGAGATGGTCAGAGAGGGTGCTGTGTGGATCTCGCTATGTACACTGACCCACGGCAGACGGGCAGGCAGGGCGCAGTGAGGATCTGGGTGTGTCCACTCACCCACGGGAGATGGGCAAAGAGGGTGCTGTGTGGATCTGCCTATGTACACTGACCCATGTCAGACGGGCAGGCAGGGCGCAGTGCGGATCTGGCTGTGTCCAATCACCCACGGCAGACCGGCAGGAAGGGCGCAGTGCGGATCTGGCTGTGTCCAATCATCCACGGCAGATAGGCAGGCAGGGCGCAGTGAGGATCTGGCTCTGTCCACTCACCCACGGCAGACGGGCAGTCAGGGCGCAGTGCGGATCTGGCTGTGTCCACTCACCCACAGGAGACGGGCAGGCAGGGCGCAGTGCGTATCTGGCTGTGTCCACTCACCCATGGGAGATGGGCAGGCAAGGCGCAGTGTGGATCTGGCTGTGTCCACTCACCCACGGGAGACGGGCAGAAAGGGCGCTGTGTGGATCTGGCTATGTCCACTGACCCATGGCAGACTGGCAGGCAGGGCACAGTGCGGATCTGGCTGTGTCCACTCACCCACGGCAGACGGGCAGGCAGGGCGCAATGCAGATCTGGCTGTGTCCACTCACCCACGGGAGACGGGTAGGCAAGGCGCAGTGTGGACCTGGCTGTGTCCACTCACCCACGGGAGACGGGCAGAGAGGGCGCTGTGTGGTTCTGGCTATGTCCACTGACACACGGCAGACGGGCACGCAGGGCGCAGTGCGGATCTGGCTGTTTCCACTCACCCACGGCAGACGGCAGGCAGGGCGCAGTGCGGATCTGGCTGTGTCCACTAACCCACGGGAGACGGGAAGGCAATGCGCCGTGTGGATTTGGCTGCGTCCACTCACCTACGGGAGACGGGCAGAGAGGGTGCTGTGTGGATCTGGCTATGTCCACTGACCCACGGCAGACGGGCAGGCAGGGCGCAGTGCGGATCTGGCTGTGTCCACTCACCCACGGCAGACGGTCAGGCCGGGCGCAGTGCGGATCTAGCTTTTTCCACTCACCCACGGGAGATGGGCAGGCAGAGCCCAGTGCGGATCTGGCTGTGTCCACTCACCCACGGGAGACGGGCAGGCAAGGCGCAGTATGGATCTGGATGTGTCCACTCACCCACGGGAGACGGGCAGAGAGGGTGCTGTGTGGATCTGGCTATGTCCACTGACCCACGGCAGATGGGCAGGCAGGGCGCAGTGCGGATCTGGCTGTGTCCACTCACCCATGGGAGACGGGAAGGCAGGGCGCAGTGCGGATCTCCCTGTGTCCACTCACCCACGGTAGACGGGCAGGGAGGGCGCAATACGGATCTGGCTGTGTCCACTCACCCACGGGAGACGGGCAGACAGGGCGCAGTGCGGATCTGGCTGTGTCCCGTCACCCACGGGAGACGGGCAGGAAAGGCGCAGTGCGGATCTGGCTGTGTCCACTCACCCAAGGGAGACGGACAGAGAGGGTGCTGTGTGGATCTGGCTATGTACACTGACCCACGGCAGACGGGCAGGCAGGGCGCAGTGCGGATCTGGCTGTGTCCACTCACCTACTGCAGACGGTAAGGAAGGGCGCACTGCGGATCTGGCTGTGTCCACTCACCCACGGGAGACGGGCAGGCAGGGCGCAGTGCGGACCTGGCTGTGTCTACCTACCCACGGCAGACGATTAGGCAGGGCGCAGTGCGGATCTGGCTGTGTACACTCGCCCAAGGGAGACGGGCAGGCATAGCGCAGTGTGGATCTGGCTGTGTCCACTCACCCACGGGAGACGGGCAGAGAGGGTGCTGTGTGGATCTGGCTATGTACACTGACCCACGGCAGACGGGTAGGCAGGGCGTAGTGCGGATCTTGGTGTGTCCACTCACCCACGGGAGACGGGCAAAGAGGGTGCTGTGTGGATCTGCCTATGTACACTGACACACGTCAGACGGGCAGGCAGGGCGCAGTGCGGATCTGGCTGTGTCCAATCACCTACGGCAGACGGGCAGGCAGGGCGCAGTGCGGATCTGGCTGTGTCCAATCACCCACGGCAGACGGGCAGGCAGGGTGCAGTGAGGATCTGGCTGCGTCCACTCACCCACGGCAGATGGTCAGGCAGGGCGCAGTGCGGATCTGGCTGTGTCCAATCACCCACGAGAGATGGGTAGGCAAGGCGCCGTGTGGATCTGGCTGTGTCCACTCACCCACGGGAGACGGGCAGAGAGGGTGCTGCGTGGATCTGGCTATGTCCACTGACCCACGGCAGACGGGCAGGCTGGGCGCTGTGCGGATCTGGCTGTGTCCACTCACCCACGGGGGACGGGCAGGCAGGGCGCAGTGCGGATCTGGCTGTGTCCACTCACCCATGGGAGATGGGCAGGAAAGGCGCAGTGTGGATCTGGCTGTGTCCACTCACCCACGGGAGACGGGCAGAGAGGTTGCTGTGTGGATCTGGCTATGTCCACAGACCCACGGCAGACGGGCAGGGAGGGCGCAGTGCGGATCTCGCTTTGTCCACTCACCCACGGCAGACGGTCAGGCAGGGCGCAGTGCGGATCTGGCTGTGTCCACTCACCCACGGCAGACGGGCAGGCAGGGCGCAGTGCGGATCTGGCTGTGTCCACTCCCCAAGGCAGACAGTAAGGCAAGTCGCAGTGTGGATCTGGCTGTGTCCACTCACCCACGGGAGATGGGCAGAAAGGGCGCTGTGTGGATCTGGCTATGTCCACTGACCCACGGCAGACTGGCAGGAAGGGCACAGTGCGGATCTGGCTGTGTCCACTCACCCACGGCAGACGGGCAGGCAGGGCGCAATGCGGATCTGGCTGTGTCCACTCAACCACGGCAGACGGTCAGGCAGGGCGCGTTGCGGATCTGGCTGTGTCCACTCACCCACGGGAGACAGGTAGGCAAGGCGCAGTGTGGATCTGGCTGTGTCCACTCACCCACGTGAGACGGGCAGAGAGGGTGCTGTCCGGATCTGGCTATGTCCACTGACCCACGGCAGACGGGCAGGCAGGGCGCAGTGCGGATGTCGCTGGGTCCAATCACCCAGGGCAGACGGGCAGGCAGGGCGCAGTGCGTATCTGGCTGTGTCCACACTCCCACGGCAGACGGGCAGGCAGGGCGCAGTGCGGATCTGGCTGTGTCCACTCACGCACGGCAGACGGTCAGGCAGGGCGCAGTGCGGATCGGACTGTGTCCACTCACCCACAGGAGACGGGCAGAGAGGGTGCTGTGTGGATCTGGCTATGGACACTGACCCACGGCAGACGGGCAGGCAGGGCGCAGTGCGGATCTGGCTGTGTCCACTCACCCACGGCAGACGGGCAGGCAGGGCGCAGTGCGGATCTGGCTGTGTCCACTCACCCACGGCAGACGGTAAGGCAAGGCGCAGTGTGGATCTGGCTGTGTCCACTCACCCACGGAAGATGGGCAGAAAGGGCGCTGTGTGGATCTGGCTATGTCCACTGACCCACGGCAGACTGGCAGGCAGGGCACAGTGCGGATCTGGCTGTGTCCACTCACCCACGGCAGACGGGCAGGCAGGGCGCAATGCGGATCTGGCTGTGTCCACTCAACCACGGCAGACGGTCAGGCAGGGCGCGTTCCGGATCTAGCTGTGTCCACTCACCCACGAGAGACAGGTAGGCAAGGCGCAGTGTGGATCCGGCTGTGTCCACTCACCCACGGGAGACGGGCAGAGAGGGTGCTGTCCGGATCTGGCTATGTCCACTGACCCACGGCAGACGGGCACGCAGGGCGCAGTGCGGATGTCGCTGAGTCCAATCACCCAGGGCAGACGGGCAGGCAGGGCGCAGTGCGGATCTGGCTGTGTCCACTCACCCACGGCAGACGGTCAGGCAGGGCGAAGTGCGGATCTGGCGGTGTCCACTCACCCCTGGGAGACGGGCAGGCAGGGCGCAGTGCGGATCTGGCTATGTCCACTCTCCCACGGGAGACGGGCAGGCAAGGCGAAGTGTGGATCTGGCTGTGTCCACTCACCTAAGGACACGGGCAGAGAGGGTGCTGTGTGGATCTGGCTATGTGCACTGACCCACGGCAGAGGGGCAGGCAGGGCGCAGTGCGGATCTGGCTGTGTCCACTCTCCCACAGGAGATGGGCAGGCAGGGCGCAGTGCGTATCTGGCTGTGTCCACACTTCCACGGCAGACGGGCAGGCAGGGCGCAGTGCGGATCTGGCTCTGTCCACTCACCCAGGGCAGACGGTCAGGCAGGGCGCAGTGCGGATCGGACTGTGTCCACTCACCCACAGGAGACGGGCAGAGAGGGTGCTGTGTGGATCTGGCTATGGACACTGACCCACGAAGGACGGGCAGGCAGGGCGGAGTGCGGATCTGGCTGTGTCCACTCACCCATGGCAGACGGTCAGGCAGGGCGCAGTGCGGATCTGGCGGTTTCCACTCACCCACGGGAGACGGGCAGGCAGGGCGCAGTGCGGATCTGGCTGTGTCCACTCTCCCACGGGAGACGGGCAGGCAGGGTGCAGTGCGGAACTGGCTGTGTCCACTCTCCCACGGGAGACAGGCAGGCAGGGCGCAGTGCAGATCTGGATGTGTCCACTCACACACGGCAGACGGGCAGGGAGGGCGCAGTGCGGATCTGGCTGTGTCCACTCACCCACGGGAGACGGGCAGGCAGGGCGCAGTGCGGACCTGGCTGTGTCTACCTACCCATGGCAGACGATTAGGCAGGGCGCAGTGCGGATCTGGCTGTGTACACTCACCCACGGGAGACGGGCAGGCAAGGCGTAGTGTGGATCTGGCTGTGTCCACTCACCCACGGGAGACGGGCAGAGAGGGTGCTGCGTGGATCTGGCTATGTCCACTGACCCACGGCAGACGGGCAGGCTGGGCGCTGTGCGGATCTGGCTGTGTCCACTCACCCACGGGGGACGGGCAGGCAGGGCGCAGTGCGGATCTGGCTGTGTCCACTCACCCATGGGAGATGGGCAGGAAAGGCGCAGTGTGGATCTGGCTGTGTCCACTCACCCACGGGAGACGGGCAGAGAGGTTGCTGTGTGGATCTGGCTATGTCCACAGACCCACGGCAGACGGGCAGGGAGGGCGCAGTGCGGATCTCGCTTTGTCCACTCACCCACGGCAGACGGTCAGGCAGGGCGCAGTGCGGATCTGGCTGTGTCCACTCACCCACGGCAGACGGGCAGGCAGGGCGCAGTGCGGATCTGGCTGTGTCCACTCCCCAAGGCAGACAGTAAGGCAAGTCGCAGTGTGGATCTGGCTGTGTCCACTCACCCACGGGAGATGGGCAGAAAGGGCGCTGTGTGGATCTGGCTATGTCCACTGACCCACGGCAGACTGGCAGGAAGGGCACAGTGCGGATCTGGCTGTGTCCACTCACCCACGGCAGACGGGCAGGCAGGGCGCAATGCGGATCTGGCTGTGTCCACTCAACCACGGCAGACGGTCAGGCAGGGCGCGTTGCGGATCTGGCTGTGTCCACTCACCCACGGGAGACAGGTAGGCAAGGCGCAGTGTGGATCTGGCTGTGTCCACTCACCCACGTGAGACGGGCAGAGAGGGTGCTGTCCGGATCTGGCTATGTCCACTGACCCACGGCAGACGGGCAGGCAGGGCGCAGTGCGGATGTCGCTGGGTCCAATCACCCAGGGCAGACGGGCAGGCAGGGCGCAGTGCGTATCTGGCTGTGTCCACACTCCCACGGCAGACGGGCAGGCAGGGCGCAGTGCGGATCTGGCTGTGTCCACTCACGCACGGCAGACGGTCAGGCAGGGCGCAGTGCGGATCGGACTGTGTCCACTCACCCACAGGAGACGGGCAGAGAGGGTGCTGTGTGGATCTGGCTATGGACACTGACCCACGGCAGACGGGCAGGCAGGGCGCAGTGCGGATCTGGCTGTGTCCACTCACCCACGGCAGACGGGCAGGCAGGGCGCAGTGCGGATCTGGCTGTGTCCACTCACCCACGGCAGACGGTAAGGCAAGGCGCAGTGTGGATCTGGCTGTGTCCACTCACCCACGGAAGATGGGCAGAAAGGGCGCTGTGTGAATCTGGCTATGTCCACTGACCCACGGCAGACTGGCAGGCAGGGCACAGTGCGGATCTGGCTGTGTCCACTCACCCACGGCAGACGGGCAGGCAGGGCGCAATGCGGATCTGGCTGTGTCCACTCAACCACGGCAGACGGTCAGGCAGGGCGCGTTGCGGATCTAGCTGTGTCCACTCACCCACGAGAGACAGGTAGGCAAGGCGCAGTGTGGATCTGGCTGTGTCCACTCACCCACGGGAGACGGGCAGAGAGGGTGCTGTCCGGATCTGGCTATGTCCACTGACCCACGGCAGACGGGCACGCAGGGCGCAGTGCGGATGTCGCTGAGTCCAATCACCCAGGGCAGACGGGCAGGCAGGGCGCAGTGCGGATCTGGCTGTGTCCACTCACCCACGGCAGACGGTCAGGCAGGGCGAAGTGCGGATCTGGCGGTGTCCACTCACCCCTGGGAGACGGGCAGGCAGGGCGCAGTGCGGATCTGGCTATGTCCACTCTCCCACGGGAGACGGGCAGGCAAGGCGAAGTGTGGATCTGGCTGTGTCCACTCACCTAAGGGACACGGGCAGAGAGGGTGCTGTGTGGATCTGGCTATGTGCACTGACCCACGGCAGAGGGGCAGGCAGGGCGCAGTGCGGATCTGGCTGTGTCCACTCTCCCACAGGAGATGGGCAGGCAGGGCGCAGTGCGTATCTGGCTGTGTCCACACTTCCACGGCAGACGGGCAGGCAGGGCGCAGTGCGGATCTGGCTCTGTCCACTCACCCAGGGCAGACGGTCAGGCAGGGCGCAGTGCGGATCGGACTGTGTCCACTCACCCACAGGAGACGGGCAGAGAGGGTGCTGTGTGGATCTGGCTATGGACACTGACCCACGAAGGACGGGCAGGCAGGGCGGAGTGCGGATCTGGCTGTGTCCACTCACCCATGGCAGACGGTCAGGCAGGGCGCAGTGCGGATCTGGCGGTTTCCACTCACCCACGGGAGACGGGCAGGCAGGGCGCAGTGCGGATCTGGCTGTGTCCACTCTCCCACGGGAGACGGGCAGGCAGGGTGCAGTGCGGAACTGGCTGTGTCCACTCTCCCACGGGAGACAGGCAGGCAGGGCGCAGTGCAGATCTGGATGTGTCCACTCACACACGGCAGACGGGCAGGGAGGGCGCAGTGCGGATCTGGCTGTGTCCACTCACCCACGGGAGACGGGCAGGCAGGGCGCAGTGCGGACCTGGCTGTGTCTACCTACCCATGGCAGACGATTAGGCAGGGCGCAGTGCGGATCTGGCTGTGTACACTCACCCACGGGAGACGGGCAGGCAAGGCGTAGTGTGGATCTGGCTGTGTCCACTCACCCACGGGAGACGGGTAGAGAGGGTGCTGTGTGGATCTGGCTATGTACACTGACCCACGGCAGACGGGTAGGCAGGGCGCAGTGCGGATCTGGGTGTGTCCACTCACCCACGGGAGACGGGCAAAGAGGGTGCTGTGTGGATCTGCCTATGTACACTGACCCACGTCAGACGGGCAGGCAGGGCGCAGTGCGGATCTGGCTGTGTCCAATCACCTACGGCAGACGGGCAGGCAGGGTGCAGTGAGGATCTGGCTGCGTCCACTCACCCACGGCAGACGGTCAGGCAGGGCGCAGTGCAGATCTGGCTGTGTCCAATCACCCACGAGAGATGGGTAGGCAAGGCGCCGTGTGGATCTGGCTGTGTCCACTCACCCACGGGAGACGGGCAGAGAGGGTGCTGCGTGGATCTGGCTTTGTCCACTCACCCACGGGAGACGGGCAGTGAGGGTGCTGTGTGGATCTGGCTATGTCCATTGACCCACGGCACACGGGCAGGCAGGGCGCAGTGGGGATCTGGCTGTGTCCACTCACCTACGGCAGACGGGCAGGGAGGGCGCACTGCGGATCTGTCTATGTCCACTGACCCACGGCAGACTGGCAGGCAGGGCACAGTGCGGATCTGGCTGTGTCCACTCACCCACGGCAGACGGGCAGGCAGGGCGCAATGCGGATCTGGCTGTGTCCACTCACCCACGGGAGACGGGCAGAGAGGGTGCTGCGTGGATCTGGCTATGTCCACTGACCCACGGCAGACGGGCAGGCTGGGCGCTGTGCGGATCTGGCTGTGTCCACTCACCCACGGGGGACGGGCAGGCAGGGCGCAGTGCGGATCTGGCTGTGTCCACTCACCCATGGGAGATGGGCAGGAAAGGCGCAGTGTGGATCTGGCTGTGTCCACTCACCCACGGGAGACGGGCAGAGAGGTTGCTGTGTGGATCTGGCTATGTCCACAGACCCACGGCAGACGGGCAGGGAGGGCGCAGTGCGGATCTCGCTTTGTCCACTCACCCACGGCAGACGGTCAGGCAGGGCGCAGTGCGGATCTGGCTGTGTCCACTCACCCACGGCAGACGGGCAGGCAGGGCGCAGTGCGGATCTGGCTGTGTCCACTCCCCAAGGCAGACAGTAAGGCAAGTCGCAGTGTGGATCTGGCTGTGTCCACTCACCCACGGGAGATGGGCAGAAAGGGCGCTGTGTGGATCTGGCTATGTCCACTGACCCACGGCAGACTGGCAGGAAGGGCACAGTGCGGATCTGGCTGTGTCCACTCACCCACGGCAGACGGGCAGGCAGGGCGCAATGCGGATCTGGCTGTGTCCACTCAACCACGGCAGACGGTCAGGCAGGGCGCGTTGCGGATCTGGCTGTGTCCACTCACCCACGGGAGACAGGTAGGCAAGGCGCAGTGTGGATCTGGCTGTGTCCACTCACCCACGTGAGACGGGCAGAGAGGGTGCTGTCCGGATCTGGCTATGTCCACTGACCCACGGCAGACGGGCAGGCAGGGCGCAGTGCGGATGTCGCTGGGTCCAATCACCCAGGGCAGACGGGCAGGCAGGGCGCAGTGCGTATCTGGCTGTGTCCACACTCCCACGGCAGACGGGCAGGCAGGGCGCAGTGCGGATCTGGCTGTGTCCACTCACGCACGGCAGACGGTCAGGCAGGGCGCAGTGCGGATCGGACTGTGTCCACTCACCCACAGGAGACGGGCAGAGAGGGTGCTGTGTGGATCTGGCTATGGACACTGACCCACGGCAGACGGGCAGGCAGGGCGCAGTGCGGATCTGGCTGTGTCCACTCACCCACGGCAGACGGGCAGGCAGGGCGCAGTGCGGATCTGGCTGTGTCCACTCACCCACGGCAGACGGTAAGGCAAGGCGCAGTGTGGATCTGGCTGTGTCCACTCACCCACGGAAGATGGGCAGAAAGGGCGCTGTGTGAATCTGGCTATGTCCACTGACCCACGGCAGACTGGCAGGCAGGGCACAGTGCGGATCTGGCTGTGTCCACTCACCCACGGCAGACGGGCAGGCAGGGCGCAATGCGGATCTGGCTGTGTCCACTCAACCACGGCAGACGGTCAGGCAGGGCGCGTTGCGGATCTAGCTGTGTCCACTCACCCACGAGAGACAGGTAGGCAAGGCGCAGTGTGGATCTGGCTGTGTCCACTCACCCACGGGAGACGGGCAGAGAGGGTGCTGTCCGGATCTGGCTATGTCCACTGACCCACGGCAGACGGGCACGCAGGGCGCAGTGCGGATGTCGCTGAGTCCAATCACCCAGGGCAGACGGGCAGGCAGGGCGCAGTGCGGATCTGGCTGTGTCCACTCACCCACGGCAGACGGTCAGGCAGGGCGAAGTGCGGATCTGGCGGTGTCCACTCACCCCTGGGAGACGGGCAGGCAGGGCGCAGTGCGGATCTGGCTATGTCCACTCTCCCACGGGAGACGGGCAGGCAAGGCGAAGTGTGGATCTGGCTGTGTCCACTCACCTAAGGGACACGGGCAGAGAGGGTGCTGTGTGGATCTGGCTATGTGCACTGACCCACGGCAGAGGGGCAGGCAGGGCGCAGTGCGGATCTGGCTGTGTCCACTCTCCCACAGGAGATGGGCAGGCAGGGCGCAGTGCGTATCTGGCTGTGTCCACACTTCCACGGCAGACGGGCAGGCAGGGCGCAGTGCGGATCTGGCTCTGTCCACTCACCCAGGGCAGACGGTCAGGCAGGGCGCAGTGCGGATCGGACTGTGTCCACTCACCCACAGGAGACGGGCAGAGAGGGTGCTGTGTGGATCTGGCTATGGACACTGACCCACGAAGGACGGGCAGGCAGGGCGGAGTGCGGATCTGGCTGTGTCCACTCACCCATGGCAGACGGTCAGGCAGGGCGCAGTGCGGATCTGGCGGTTTCCACTCACCCACGGGAGACGGGCAGGCAGGGCGCAGTGCGGATCTGGCTGTGTCCACTCTCCCACGGGAGACGGGCAGGCAGGGTGCAGTGCGGAACTGGCTGTGTCCACTCTCCCACGGGAGACAGGCAGGCAGGGCGCAGTGCAGATCTGGATGTGTCCACTCACACACGGCAGACGGGCAGGGAGGGCGCAGTGCGGATCTGGCTGTGTCCACTCACCCACGGGAGACGGGCAGGCAGGGCGCAGTGCGGACCTGGCTGTGTCTACCTACCCATGGCAGACGATTAGGCAGGGCGCAGTGCGGATCTGGCTGTGTACACTCACCCACGGGAGACGGGCAGGCAAGGCGTAGTGTGGATCTGGCTGTGTCCACTCACCCACGGGAGACGGGTAGAGAGGGTGCTGTGTGGATCTGGCTATGTACACTGACCCACGGCAGACGGGTAGGCAGGGCGCAGTGCGGATCTGGGTGTGTCCACTCACCCACGGGAGACGGGCAAAGAGGGTGCTGTGTGGATCTGCCTATGTACACTGACCCACGTCAGACGGGCAGGCAGGGCGCAGTGCGGATCTGGCTGTGTCCAATCACCTACGGCAGACGGGCAGGCAGGGTGCAGTGAGGATCTGGCTGCGTCCACTCACCCACGGCAGACGGTCAGGCAGGGCGCAGTGCAGATCTGGCTGTGTCCAATCACCCACGAGAGATGGGTAGGCAAGGCGCCGTGTGGATCTGGCTGTGTCCACTCACCCACGGGAGACGGGCAGAGAGGGTGCTGCGTGGATCTGGCTTTGTCCACTCACCCACGGGAGACGGGCAGTGAGGGTGCTGTGTGGATCTGGCTATGTCCATTGACCCACGGCACACGGGCAGGCAGGGCGCAGTGGGGATCTGGCTGTGTCCACTCACCTACGGCAGACGGGCAGGGAGGGCGCACTGCGGATCTGTCTATGTCCACTGACCCACGGCAGACTGGCAGGCAGGGCACAGTGCGGATCTGGCTGTGTCCACTCACCCACGGCAGACGGGCAGGCAGGGCGCAATGCGGATCTGGCTGTGTCCACTCAACCACGGCAGACGGTCAGGCAGGGCGCGTTGCGGATCTGGCTGTGTACACTCACCCACGGGAGACAGGTAGGCAAGGCGCAGTGTGGATCTGGCTGTGTCCACTCACCCACGGGAGACGGGCAGAGAGGGTGCTGTCCGGATCTGGATATATCCACTGACCCACGGCTGACGGGCAGGCAGGGCGCAGTGCGGATGTCGCTGGGTCCAATCACCCAGGGCAGACGGGCAGGCAGGGCGCAGTGCGGATCTGGCTATGTCCAATCTCCCACGGGAGACGGGCAGGCAAGGCGCAGTGTGGATCTGGCTGTGTCCACTCACCCAAGGGACACGGGCAGAGAGGGTGCTGTGTGGATCTGGCTATGTGCACTGACCCACGGCAGAGGGGCAGGCAGGGCGCAGTGCGGATCTGGCTGTGTCCACTCTCCCACGGGAGACGGGAAGGCAGGGCGCAGTGCGTATCTGGCTGTGTCCACACTCCCACGGCAGACGGGCAGGCAGGGCGCAGTGCGGATCTGGCTGTGTCCACTCACCCACAGGAGACGTGCAGAGAGGGTGCTGTGTGGATCTGGCTATAGACACTGACCCACGACAGACGGGCAGGCAGGGCGCAGTGCGGATCTGGCTGTGTCCACTCACCCATGGCAGACGGTCAGGCAGGGCGCAGTGCGGATCTGGCGGTGTCAACTCACCCACGGGAGACGGGCAGGCAGGGCGCAGTGCGGATCTGGCTGTGTCCACTCTCCCACGAGAGACGGGCAGGCAGGGCGCAGTGCGGAACTGGCTGTGTCCACTCTCCCACGGCAGACGGGCAGGCAGGGCGCAGTGCGGATCTGGCTGTGTCCACTCTCCCACGAGAGACGGACACGCAGGGCACAGTGCGGATCTGGCTGTGTCCACTCACCCACGGCAGACGGTCAGGCAGGGCGCAGTGCGGATCTGGCGTTGTCCACTCACCCACGAGAGACGGTCAGGCAGGGCGCAGTGCGGATCTGGCGGTGTCCACTCTCCCACGGGAGACAGGCAGGCAGGGCGCAGTGCGGATCTGGCTGTGTCCACTCACCCATGGGAGACGGGCACTCAAGGCGCAGTGTGGATCTGGCTGTGTCCACTCACCTACGGGAGACGGGCAGAGAGGTTGCTGTGTGGATCTGGCTATGTCCAATGACCCACGGCAGACGGGCAGGGAGGGCGCAGTGCGGATCTGGCTGTGTCCACTCACCCACGGCAGACGGGCAGGCAGGGCGCAGTGCGGATCTGGCTGTGTCCACTCACCCAAGGGAGACGGGCAGGCAGGGCGCAGTGTGGATCTGGCTATGTCCACTGACCGACGGCAGACTGACAGGCAGGGCATAGTCCTGATCTGGCTGTGTCCACTCACCCACGGCAGACGGGCAGGCAGGGCGCAGTGCGGATCTGGCTGTGTCCACTCACCCACGGGAGACAGGTAGGCAAGGCGCAGTGTGGATCTGGCTGTGTCCACTCACCCACGGGAGACGGGCAAAGAGGGTGCTGTCCGGATCTGGCTATGTCCACTGACCCACGGCAGACGGGCAGGCAGGGCGCAGTGCGGATGTGGCTGTGTCCAATAACCCACGGGAAACGGGTATGCAAGGCGCAGTGTGGATCTGGCTGTGTCCACTCACCCACGGGAGACGGGCAGAGAGGGTGCTGTGTTGATCTGGCTGTGTCCACACACCCACGGGAGACGGGTAGGCAAGGCGCAGTGTGGATCTGGCTGTGTCCACTCACCCACGGCAGACGGGCAGACAGGGTGCTGTGTTGATCTGGCTGTATCCACTCACCCACGGGACACGGGTAGGCAAGGCGCAGTGTTGATCTAGCTGTGTCCACTCACCCAAGGGAGATGTGCAGGCAAGGCGCAGTGTGGATCTGGCTGTGTCCACTCACCCACGGGAGACAGGAAAGGGGGTGCTGTATGTATCTGGCTATGTACACTGACGCACGGCAGACAAGCAATCAGGGCGGTGTGCGGATCTGGCTGTGTCCACTCACCCACGGGAGACGGGCAGGCAGGGCGCAGTGCGGATCTGGCTGTGTCCACTCACCCACGGGAGACGGGCAGGCAGGGCGCAGTGTGGATCTGGCTGTGTCCACTCACCCACGGCAGACGGGCAGGCAAGGCGCAGTGTGGATCTGGCTGTGTCCACTCACCCACGGGAGACGGGCAGAAACACGCTGTGTGGATCTGACTATGTCCACTGACCCACGGCAGACGGGAAGACAGGGCGCAGTGCGGATCTGGCTGTGTCCAATCACCCGCGGCAGACGGGGAGGCAGGGCGCAGTGCGGATCTGGCTGTGTCCACTCACCCACGGGAGACGGGCAGGCAGGGCACACTGCGGATCTGGCTGTGTCCACTCACCCACGGGAGACGGGCAGATAGGGTGCTGTGTGGATCTGGCTATGTCCACTGACCCACGGCAGACGGGCAGGCAGGGCGCAATGCGGATCTGGCTGTGTCCACTCAACCACGGCAGACGGTCAGGCAGGGCGCGTTGCGGATCTGGCTGTGTACACTCACCCACGGGAGACAGGTAGGCAAGGCGCAGTGTGGATCTGGCTGTGTCCACTCACCCACGGGAGACGGGCAGAGAGGGTGCTGTCCGGATCTGGATATATCCACTGACCCACGGCTGACGGGCAGGCAGGGCGCAGTGCGGATGTCGCTGGGTCCAATCACCCAGGGCAGACGGGCAGGCAGGGCGCAGTGCGGATCTGGCTATGTCCAATCTCCCACGGGAGACGGGCAGGCAAGGCGCAGTGTGGATCTGGCTGTGTCCACTCACCCAAGGGACACGGGCAGAGAGGGTGCTGTGTGGATCTGGCTATGTGCACTGACCCACGGCAGAGGGGCAGGCAGGGCGCAGTGCGGATCTGGCTGTGTCCACTCTCCCACGGGAGACGGGAAGGCAGGGCGCAGTGCGTATCTGGCTGTGTCCACACTCCCACGGCAGACGGGCAGGCAGGGCGCAGTGCGGATCTGGCTGTGTCCACTCACCCACAGGAGACGTGCAGAGAGGGTGCTGTGTGGATCTGGCTATAGACACTGACCCACGACAGACGGGCAGGCAGGGCGCAGTGCGGATCTGGCTGTGTCCACTCACCCATGGCAGACGGTCAGGCAGGGCGCAGTGCGGATCTGGCGGTGTCAACTCACCCACGGGAGACGGGCAGGCAGGGCGCAGTGCGGATCTGGCTGTGTCCACTCTCCCACGAGAGACGGGCAGGCAGGGCGCAGTGCGGAACTGGCTGTGTCCACTCTCCCACGGCAGACGGGCAGGCAGGGCGCAGTGCGGATCTGGCTGTGTCCACTCTCCCACGAGAGACGGACACGCAGGGCACAGTGCGGATCTGGCTGTGTCCACTCACCCACGGCAGACGGTCAGGCAGGGCGCAGTGCGGATCTGGCGTTGTCCACTCACCCACGAGAGACGGTCAGGCAGGGCGCAGTGCGGATCTGGCGGTGTCCACTCTCCCACGGGAGACAGGCAGGCAGGGCGCAGTGCGGATCTGGCTGTGTCCACTCACCCATGGGAGACGGGCACTCAAGGCGCAGTGTGGATCTGGCTGTGTCCACTCACCTACGGGAGACGGGCAGAGAGGTTGCTGTGTGGATCTGGCTATGTCCAATGACCCACGGCAGACGGGCAGGGAGGGCGCAGTGCGGATCTGGCTGTGTCCACTCACCCACGGCAGACGGGCAGGCAGGGCGCAGTGCGGATCTGGCTGTGTCCACTCACCCAAGGGAGACGGGCAGGCAGGGCGCAGTGTGGATCTGGCTATGTCCACTGACCGACGGCAGACTGACAGGCAGGGCATAGTCCTGATCTGGCTGTGTCCACTCACCCACGGCAGACGGGCAGGCAGGGCGCAGTGCGGATCTGGCTGTGTCCACTCACCCACGGGAGACAGGTAGGCAAGGCGCAGTGTGGATCTGGCTGTGTCCACTCACCCACGGGAGACGGGCAAAGAGGGTGCTGTCCGGATCTGGCTATGTCCACTGACCCACGGCAGACGGGCAGGCAGGGCGCAGTGCGGATGTGGCTGTGTCCAATAACCCACGGGAAACGGGTATGCAAGGCGCAGTGTGGATCTGGCTGTGTCCACTCACCCACGGGAGACGGGCAGAGAGGGTGCTGTGTTGATCTGGCTGTGTCCACACACCCACGGGAGACGGGTAGGCAAGGCGCAGTGTGGATCTGGCTGTGTCCACTCACCCACGGCAGACGGGCAGACAGGGTGCTGTGTTGATCTGGCTGTATCCACTCACCCACGGGACACGGGTAGGCAAGGCGCAGTGTTGATCTAGCTGTGTCCACTCACCCAAGGGAGATGTGCAGGCAAGGCGCAGTGTGGATCTGGCTGTGTCCACTCACCCACGGGAGACAGGAAAGGGGGTGCTGTATGTATCTGGCTATGTACACTGACGCACGGCAGACAAGCAATCAGGGCGGTGTGCGGATCTGGCTGTGTCCACTCACCCACGGGAGACGGGCAGGCAGGGCGCAGTGCGGATCTGGCTGTGTCCACTCACCCACGGGAGACGGGCAGGCAGGGCGCAGTGTGGATCTGGCTGTGTCCACTCACCCACGGCAGACGGGCAGGCAAGGCGCAGTGTGGATCTGGCTGTGTCCACTCACCCACGGGAGACGGGCAGAAACACGCTGTGTGGATCTGACTATGTCCACTGACCCACGGCAGACGGGAAGACAGGGCGCAGTGCGGATCTGGCTGTGTCCAATCACCCGCGGCAGACGGGGAGGCAGGGCGCAGTGCGGATCTGGCTGTGTCCACTCACCCACGGGAGACGGGCAGGCAGGGCACACTGCGGATCTGGCTGTGTCCACTCACCCACGGGAGACGGGCAGATAGGGTGCTGTGTGGATCTGGCTATGTCCACTGACCCACGGCAGACGGGCAGGCAGGGCGCAGTGCGGATCTGGCTGTTTCCACTCACCCACGGGAGACGGGCAGGCAGGGCGCAGTGTGGATCTGGCTGTGTCCACTCACCCACGGGAGACGGGCAGGCAAGGCGCAGTGTGGATCTGGCTGTGTCCACTCACCCACGAGAGACGGGCAAAAGGGCGCTGTGTGGATCTTGCTCTGTCCACTGACCCAAGGCAGATGGGAAGGCAGGGCGCAGTGCGGATCTGGCTGTGTCCAATCACCCACGGCAGACGGGCAGGCAGGGCGCAGTGCGGATCTGGCTGTGTCCACTCACCCACGGCAGACGGTCAGGCAGGGCGCTTTGCGGATCTGGCTTTGTCCACTCACCCATGGGAGACGGGTAGGCAGGGCGCAGTGTGGTTCTGGCTGTGTCCACTGACACTCGCAGACGGGCAGGCAGGGCGAAGTGCGGATTTGGCTGTGTTAACTCACCCACGGCAGACGGGCAGGCCGGGCGCAGTGCGGATATGGCTGTGTCCACTCACCCACGGCAGACGGTCAGGCAGGGCGCAGTGCGGATCTGGCTGTGTCCACTCACACACGGCAGACAGGCAGGCAGGGCGCAGTGCGGATCTGGCTGTGTCCACTCACCCATGGGAGACGGGCAGGCAAGGCGCAGTGTGGATCTGGCTGTGTCCACTCACCCACGGGAGACGGGCAGAAAGGTTGCTGTGTGAATCTGGCTATGTCCACTGACCCACGGCAGACGGGCAGGGAGGGCGCAGTGCGGATCTCGCTGTGTCCACTCACCCACGGCAGACGGTCAGGCAGCCCACTATGCGGATCTGGCTGTGTCCACTCAACCACGGCAGACGGTCAGGCTGGGCGCAGTGCGGATCTGGCTGTGTCCACTCAACCACGGGAGACAGTTAGGCAAGGCGCAGTGTGGGTCTGGCTGTGTCCACTCACCCACGGGAGACGGGCAAGGAGGGTGCTGTCCGGATCTGGCTATGTTCACTGACCCACGGCAGACGGGCAGGCAGGGCGCAGTGCGGATGTGGCTGTGTCCAATCACCCACGGCAGACGGGCATGCAGGGCGCAGTGCGGACCTGGCTGTGTCCACTCACCCATGGGAGACGGGTAGGCAAGGCGCAGTGTGGATCTTGCTGTGTCCACTAACCCACGGGAGACGGGCAGAGAGAGTGCTGTGTTTATCTGGCTGTGTCCACACACCCACGGGAGACGGGTAGGCAAGGCGCAGTGTTGATCTGGCTGTGTCCACTCACACACGGGAGACGGGCAGAGAGGGTGCTGTGTGGATGTGGCTATCTCCACTGACCCACGGCAGACAGGCAGGCAGGGCGCAGTGCGGATCTGGCTGTGTTGACTCACCCACGGCAGACGGGCATGCAGGGCGCAGTGCGGATCTGGCTGTGTCCACTCACCACGGAACACGGGCAGGCAAGGCGCAGTGCGGATCTGGCTGTGTCCACTCACCCACGGGAGACGGGCAGAGAGGGTGCTGTGTGGATCTGGCTATGTCCACTGACCCACCGCAGACGGGCAGGCAGGGCGCAGTATGGATGTGGCTGTGTCCACTCACCCATGGCAGACGGGCAGGCAGGGCGCAGTGCGGATCTGGATGTGTCCACTCACCCACGGGAGACGGGCAGGCAAGGCGCAGTTTGGATCTGGCTGTGTCAACTCACCCACGGAAGACGGGCAAGGGGGTGCTGTATGTATCTGGCTATGTACACTGACCCACGGCAGACGAGTCGGCAGGGCGGTGTGCGGATCTGGCTGTGTCCACTCACCAACGGCAGACGGTCAGGAAGGGCGCAGTGCGGATCTGGCTGTGTCCACTCACCCACTGGAGACGGGCAGACAGCGCACAGTGCGGATCTGGCTGTGTCCACTCACCCACGGCAGATGGGCAGGCAGGTCGCAGTGCGGATCTGGCTGTGTCCACTCACCAACGGGAGACGGGCAGGCAAGGCGCAGTGTGGATCTGACTGTGTCCACTCACCCACGGGAGTCGGGCAGAAAGGGCGCTGTGTGGATCTGGCTCTGTCCACTGACCCACGGCAGACGGGAAGGCAGGGCGCAGTGCGGATCTGGCTGTGTCCAATCACCCACGGCAGACGGGCAGGCAGGGCGCAGTGCGGATCTGGCTGTGTCCACTCACCCACGGCAGACGGTCAGGCAGGGCGCAGTGCGGATCTGGCTGTCTCCACTCACCTAAGGGAGACCGGCAGAGAGGGTGCTGTCCGATTCTGGCCATGTCCACTGACCCATGGCAGACGGGCAGGCATGGCGCAGTGCGGATGTGGTTGTGTCCAATCACCCACGGGAGACGGGTAGGAAAGGCGCAGTGTGGATCTGGCTGTGTCCCCTCACCCACGGGAGACGGGCAGAGAGGGTGCTGTGTTGATCTGGCTGTGTCCACACACCCACGGGAGACGGGTAGGCAAGGCGCAGTGTGGATCTGGGTGTGTCCACTCACCCACGGGAGACGGGCAGAGAGGGTGCTGAGTGGATCTTGCTATGTCCACTGACCCACGGCAGACGGGCAGGCAGGGCGCAGTGCGGATCTGGCTATGTCCACTCACCCACGGGAGACGGGCAGGCAGGGCGCAGTGCGGATCTGGCTGTGTCCACTCGCCCACGGCAGACGGGCAGGCAGGGCGCAGTGTAGATCTGGCTGTGTCCACTCACCCACGGCAGACGGTCAGGCAGGGCGCAGTGCGGATCTGGCTGTGTCCACTCTCCCACGGGAGACGGGCAGGCAGGGCGCAGTGCGGATCTGGCTGTGTCCACTCACACACGGCAGACAGGCAGGCAGGGCGCAGTGCGGATCTGGCTGTTTCCACTCACCCACGGGAGACGGGCAGGCAAGGCGCAGTGTGGATCTGGCTGTGTACACTCACCCACGGGAGACGGGCAGGCAAGGCGCAGTGTGGATCTGGCTGTGTCCACTCACCCACGGGAGACAGGCAGAGAGGGTGCTGTGTGGATCTGGCTATGTCCATTGACCCATGGCAGACGGGCAGGCAGGGCGCACTGTGGATCTTGCTGTGTCCACTCTCCCACGGCAGACGGGTAGGCAAGGCGCAGTGTGGATCTGGCTGTGTCCACTCACCCACGGGATACGGGCCTAGAGGGTGCTGTGTGGATCTGGCTATGTACACTTACCCACGGCAGACGGTCAGGCAGGGCGCAGTGCGGATCTGGCTGTGTCCACTCACCCACGGCAGACGGTCAGGCAGGTCGCAGTGCGGATCTGGCGGTGTCCACTCACCCAAGGGAGACGGGCAGCCAGGGCGCAATGCGGGTCTGGCTGTGTCCACTCTCCCACGGGAGACCGGCAGGCAGGGCGCAGTGTGGAACTGGCTGTGTCCACTCACACACGGCAGACGGGCAGGCAGGGCGCAGAGCGGATCTGGCTGTGTCCACTCACCCATGGCAGACGGGCAGGCAAGGCGCAGTGCGGATCTGGCTGTGTCCTCTCACCCACGGGAGACGGGCAGAGAGGGTGCTGTGTGGATCTGGCTATGTCCACTGACCCACGGCAGACGGGCAGGCAGGGCGCAGTGCGGATCTGGCTGTGTCCACTCACCCACGGCAGACGGTCAGGCAGGGCGCAGTGCGGATCTGGCGGTGTCCACTCACCCACGGCAGACGGTCAGGCAGGGCGCAGTGCGGATCTGGCGGTGTCCACTCACCCACGGGAGACGGGCAGGCAGGGCGCAGTGCGGATCTGGCTATGTCCACTCTCCCACGGGAGACTGGCAGGCAGCGCGCAGTGCGGATCTGGCTGTGTCCACTCACACACGGCAGACAGGTAGGCACGGCGCAGTGCGGATCTGGCTGTGTCCACTTACCCATGGGAGAGGGGCAGGCAAGGCGCAGGGTGGATCTGGCTAAGTCCACTGACCCACGGCAGACGGGCAGGCAGGGCGCAGTGCGGATCTGGCTGTGTCCTCTCACCCATGGGAGACGGGCAGGCAAGGCGCAGTGTGGATCTGGCTGTGTCCACTCACCTACGGGAGACGGGCAGAGAGGTTGCTGTGTGGATCTGGCTATGTCCAATGACCCACGGCAGACGGGCAGAGAGGGCGCAGTGCGGATCTCGCTGTGTCCACTCACCCACGGCAGACGGGCAGGCAGGGCGCAGTGCGGATCTGGCTGTGTCCACTCACCCACGGGAGATGGGCAGGCAGGGCGCAGTGCGGATCTGGCTGTGTCCACTCACCCACGGCAGACGGTAAGGCAAGGCGCAGTGTGGATCTGGCTGTGTCCACTCACCCACGGGAGACGGGCAGAAAGGTCGCTGTGTGGATCTGGCTATGTCCACTGACAGACGGCAGACTGACAGGCAGGGCATAGTGCTGATCTGGCTTTGTCCACTCACCCACGGCAGACGGGCAGGCAGGGCGCAGTGCGGATCTGGCTGTGTCCACTCACCCACGGGAGACAGGTAGGCAAGGCGCAGTGTGGATCTGGCTGTGTCCACTCACCCACGGGAGACGGGCAGAGAGGGTGCTGTCCGGATCTGGCTATGTCCACTGACCCACGGCAGACGGGCAGGCAAGGCGCAGTGCGGATGTGGCTGTGTCCAATCACCCACGGGAGACGGGTAGGCAAGGCGCAGTGTGGATCTGGCTGTGTCCACTCACCCACGGGAGACGGGCAGAGAGGTTGCTGTGTGGATCTGGCTATGTCCACAGACCCACGGTAAACGGGCAGGGAGGGCGCAGTGCGGATCTCGCTTTGTCCACTCACCCACGGCAGACGGGCAGGCAGGGCGCAGTGCGGATCTGGCTGTGTCCACTCACCCACGGCAGACGGGCAGGCAGGGCGCAGTGCGGATCTGGCTGTGTCCACTCACCCACGGCAGACGGTAAGGCAAGGCGCAGTGTGGATCTGGCTGTGTCCACTCACCCACGGGAGATGGGCAGAAAGGGCGCTGTGTGGATCTGGCTATGTCCACTGACCCACGGCAGACTGGCAGGCAGGGCACAGTGCGGATCTGGCTGTGTCCACTCACCCACGGCAGACGGGCAGGCAGGGCGCAATGCGGATCTGGCTGTGTCCACTCAACCACGGCAGACGGTCAGGCAGGGCGCAGTGCGGATCTGGCTGTGTCCACTCACCCACGGGAGACAGGTAGGCAAGGCGCAGTGTGGATCTGGCTGTGTCCACTCACCCACGGGAGACGGGCAGAGAGGGTGCTGTCCGGATCTGGCTATGTCCACTGACCCACGGCAGACAGGCAGGCAGGGCGCAGTGCGGATATCGCTGGGTCCAATCACCCAGGGCAGACGGGCAGGCAGGACGCAGTGCGGATCTGGCTGTGTCCACTCACCCACGGCAGACAGTCAGGCAGGGCGCAGTGCGGATCTGGCGGTGTCCACTCACCCACGGGAGACGGGCAGGCAGGGCGCAGTGCGGATCTGGCTATGTCCACTCTCCCACGGGAGACGGGCAGGCAAGGCGCAGTGTGGATCTGGCTGTGTCCACTCACCCAAGGGACACGGGCAGAGAGGGTGCTGTGTGGATCTGGCTATGTGCACTGACCCACGGCAGAGGGGCACGCAGGGCGCAGTGTGGATCTGGCTGTGTCCACTCTCCCACGGGAGACGGGCAGGCAGGGCGCAGTGCGTATCTGGCTGTGTCCACACTCCCACGGCAGACGGGCAGGCAGGGCGCAGTGCGGATCTGGCTCTGTCCACTCACCCACGGCAGACGGTCAGGCAGGGCGCAGTGCGGATCGGACTGTGTCCACTCACCCACAGGAGACGGGCAGAGAGGGTGCTGTGTGGATCTGGCTATGGACACTGACCCACGACAGACGGGCAGGCAGGGCGCAGTGCGGATCTGGCTGTGTCTACTCACCCATGGCAGACGGTCAGGCAGGGCGCAGTGCGGATATGGCTGTGTCCACTCACCCACGGGAGACGGGCAGAGAGGTTGCTGTGGGGATCTGGCTATGTCCACTGATCCACGGCAGATGGGCAGGGAGGGCGCAGTGCAGATCTTGCTGTGTCCACTCACCCACGGCAGACGGGCAGGCTGGCGCAATGCAGATCTGGCTGTGTCCACTCACCCACTGGAAACGGCGAGGCATGGTGCAGTGTGGATCTGGCTGTGTCCACTCATCCACGGGAGACGGGCAGAGAGGGTGCTGTGTGGATCTGACTATGTACACTGACCCAAGGCAGACGAGCAGGCAGGGCGCAATGCGGATCTGGCTGTGTCCACTCACCCACGGGAGACGGGCAGGCAGGGTGCAGTGCGGACCTGGCTGTGTCTACCTACCCACGGCAGACGATTAGGCAGGGCGCAGTGCGGAACTGGCTGTGTACACTCACCCACGGGAGACGGGCAGGCAGGGTGCAGTGCGGACCTGGCTGTGTCTACCTACCCACGGCAGACGATCAGGCAGGGCGCAGTGCGGATCTGGCTGTGTACACTCGCCCACGGGAGACGGGCAGGCAAGGCGTAGTGTGGATCTGGCTGTGTCCACTCACCCACGGGAGACGGGTAGAGAGGGTGCTGTGTGGATCTGGCTATGTACACTGACCCACGGCAGACGGGTAGGCAGGGCGCAGTGCGGATCTGGTTGTGTCCACTCACCCACGGGAGACGGGCAAAGAGGGTGCTGTGTGGATCTGCCTATGTACACTGACCCACGTCAGATGGGCAGGCAGGGCGCAGTGCGGATCTGGCTGTGGCCAATCACCTACGGCAGACGGGCAGGCAGGGCGCAGTGCGGATCTGGCTGTGTCCAATCACCCACGGCAGACGGGCAGGCAGGGTGCAGTGAGGATCTGGCTGCGTCCACTCACGCACGGCAGACGGTCAGGCAGGGCGCAGTGCAGATCTGGCTGTGTCCAATCACCCACGAGAGATGGGTAGGCAAGGCGCCATGTGGATCTGGCTGTGTCCACTCACCCACGGGAGACGGGCAGAGAGGGTGCTGCGTGGATCTGGCTATGTCCACTGACCCAGGGCAGACGGGCAGGCTGGGCGCTGTGCGGATCTGGCTGTGTCCACTCACCCACGGGGGACGGGCAGTCAGGGCGCAGTGCGGATCTGGCTGTGTCCACTCACCCATGGGAGATGGGCAGGAAAGGCGCAGTGTGGATCTGGCTGTGTCCAATCACCCACGGGAGACGGGCAGAGAGGGTGCTGTGTGGATCTGGCTATGTCCACTGACCCACCGCAGACGGGCAGGCAGGGCGCAGTATGGATGTGGCTGTGTCCACTCACCCACGGCAGACGGGCAGGCAGGGCGCAGTGCGGATCTGGATGTGTCCACTCACCCACGGGAGACGGGCAGGCAAGGCGCAGTGTGGATCTGGCTGTGTCAACTCACCCACGGAAGACGGGCAAGGGGGTGCTGTATGTATCTGGCTTTGTACACTGACCCACGGCAGACGGGTAGGTAGGGCGGTGTGCGGATCTGGCTGTGTCCACTCACCAACGGCAGACGGGCAGGCAGGGCGCAGTGCGGATCTGGCTGTGTCCACTCACCCACTGGAGACGGGCAGACAGCGCACAGTGCGGATCTGGCTGTGTCCACTCACCCACGGCAGATGGGCAGGCAGGTCGCAGTGTGGATCTGGCTGTGTCCACTCACCCACGGGAGACGGGCAGGCAGGGCGCAGTGTGGATCTGACTGTGTCCACTCACCCACGGGAGTCGGGCAGAAAGGGCGCTGTGTGGATCTGGCTCTGTCCACAGGCCCACGGCAGACGGGAAGGCAGGGCGCAGTGCGGATCTGGCTGTGTCCAATCACCCACGGCAGACGGGCAGGCAGGGCGCAGTGCGGATCTGGCTGTGTCCACTCACCCACGGCAGACGGTCAGGCAGGGCGCAGTGCGGATCTGGCTGTGTCCACTCACCCATGGGAGACGGGTAGGCAAGGCGCAGTGTGGATCTGGCTGTGTCCACTGACCCACGCAGACGGGCAGGCAGGGCGAATTGCGGATCCGGCTGTGTTAACTCACCCACGGCAGACGGGCAGGCAGGGTGCAGTGCGGATCTGGCTGTGTCTACTCACCCACGGCAGATGAATAGGCAGGGCGCAGTGCGGATCTGGCTGTGTCCACTCACCCACGGGAGAAGTGCAGGCAAGGCGCAGTGTGGATCTCGCTGTGTCCACTCACCCACGGGAGACGTGCAGAGATGGTGCTGTGTGGATCTGGCTATGTACACTGACCCACGGCACACGGGCAGGCAGGGCGCAGTGCAGATCTGGTGTGTCCACTCACCCACGGGAGACGGGCAGAGAGGGTGCTGTGTGGATCTGGCTATGTTCAATGACCCACGGCAGACGGGCAGGGAGGGCGCAGTGCGGATCTCGCTGTGTCCACTCACCCACGGCAGACGGGCATGCAGGGCGCAGTGCCGATCTGGCTGTGTCCAATCACCCACGGCAGACGGAGAGGCAGGGCGCAGTGCGGATCTGGCTGTGTCCACTCACCCACGGCAGACGGTAAGGCAAGGCGCAGTGTGGATCTGGCTGTGTCCACTCACCCACGGGAGACGGGCAAAAAGGGCGCTGTGTGGATCTGGCTATGTCCACTGACAGACAGCAGACTGGCAGGCAGGGCACAGTGCTGATCTGGCTGTGTCCACTCACCCACGGCAGACGGGCAGGCAGGGCGCAATGCGGATCTGGCTGTATCCACTCAACCACGGCAGACGGTCAGACAGGGCGCAGTGTGGATCTGGCTGTGTCCACTCACCCACGGGAGACAGGTAGGCCACGCGCAGTGTGGATCTGGCTGTGTCCACTCACCTACGGGAGACCGGCAGAGAGGGTGCTGTCCGGATCTGGCCATGTCCACTGACCCATGGCAGACGGGCAGGCATGGCGCAGTACGGATCTGGCTGTGTCCACTCACCCACAGTAGACGGGCAGGCAGGGCACAGTGCGGATCTGGATGTGACCACTCACCCACGGGAGACGGGCAGGCAAGGCGCAGTGTGGATCTGGATGTGTCTACTCACCCACGGGAGACGGGCAAGGGGGTGCTGTATGTATCTGGCTATGTACACTGACCCACGGCAGATGGGCAGGCAGGGCGGTGTGCGGATCTGGCTGTGTCCACTCACCCACGGGAGACGGGCAGGCAGGGTGCAGTGCGGATCTGGCTATGTCCACTCACACACGGGAGACGGGCAGGCAGGGCGCAGTGCGGATCTGGCTGTGTCCACTCGCCCACGGCAGACGGGCAGGCAGGGCGCAGTGCAGATCTGGCTGTGTCCACTCACCCACGGCAGACGGTCAGGCAGGGCGCAGTGCGGATATGGCGGTGTCCACTCACCCACGGGAGACGGTCAGGCAGGGCGCATTGCGGATATGGCGGTGTCCACTCACCCACGGCAGACGGTCAGGCAGGGCGCAGTGCGGATATGGCGGTGTCCACTCACCCACGGGAGACGGTCAGGCAGGGCGCAATGCGGATCTGGCTGTGTCCACTCTCCCACGGGAGACGGGCAGGCAGGGCGCAGTGCGGATCTGGCTGTCTCCAGTCACCCACGGCAGACGGGCAGGCAGGGCGCAGTGCAGATCTGGCTGTGTCCACTGACCCACGGGATACGGTCAGAGAGGGTGCTGTGTGGATCTGGCTATGTCCATTGACCCACGGCAGACGGGCAGGCAGGGCGCACTGTGGATCTGGCTGTGTCCACTCTCCCACGGCAGACGGGTAGGCAAGGCGCAGTGTGGATCTGGCTGTGTCCACTCACCCACGGGATACGGGCCTAGAGGGTGCTGTGTGGATCTGGCTATGTACACTTACCCACGGCAGACGGTCAGGCAGGGCGCAGTGCGGATCTGGCTGTGTCCACTCACCCACGGCAGACGGTCAGGCAGGTCGCAGTGCGGATCTGGCGGTGTCCACTCACCCAAGGGAGACGGGCAGCCAGGGCGCAGTGCGGGTCTGGCTGTGTCCACTCTCCCACGGGAGACCGGCAGGCAGGGCGCAGTGTGGAACTGGCTGTGTCCACTCACACACGGCAGACGGGCAGGCAGGGCGCAGAGCGGATCTGGCTGTGTCCACTCACCCACGGCAGACGGGCAGGCAAGGCGCAGTGCGGATCTGGCTGTGTCCTCTCACCCACGGGAGACGGGCAGAGAGGGTGCTGTGTGGATCTGGCTATGTCCACTGACCCACGGCAGACGGGCAGGCAGGGCGCAGTGCGGATCTGGCTGTGTCCTCTCACCCATGGGAGACGGGCAGTCAAGGCGCAGTGTGGATCTGGCTGTGTCCACTCACCTACGGGAGACGGGCAGAGAGGTTGCTGTGTGGATCTGGCTATGTCCAATGACCCACGGCAGACGGGCAGGGAGGGCGCAGTGCGGATCTCGCTGTGTCCACTCACCCACGGCAGACGGGCAGGCAGGGCGCAGTGCGGATCTGGCTGTGTCCACTCACCCACGGGAGATGGGCAGGCAGGGCGCAGTGCGGATCTGGCTGTGTCCACTCACCCACGGGAGACCGGCAGAGAGGGTGCTGTCCGGATCTGGCCATGTCCACTGACCCATGGCAGACGGGCAGGCATGGCGCAGTACGGATCTGGCTGTGTCCACTCACCCACAGTAGACGGGCAGGCAGGGCACAGTGCGGATCTGGATGTGACCACTCACCCACGGGAGACGGGCAGGCAAGGCGCAGTGTGGATCTGGATGTGTCTACTCACCCACGGGAGACGGGCAAGGGGGTGCTGTATGTATCTGGCTATGTACACTGACCCACGGCAGATGGGCAGGCAGGGCGGTGTGCGGATCTGGCTGTGTCCACTCACCCACGGGAGACGGGCAGGCAGGGTGCAGTGCGGATCTGGCTATGTCCACTCACCCACGGGAGACGGGCAGGCAGGGCGCAGTGCGGATCTGGCTGTGTCCACTCGCCCACGGCAGACGGGCAGGCAGGGCGCAGTGCAGATCTGGCTGTGTCCACTCACCCACGGCAGACGGTCAGGCAGGGCGCAGTGCGGATATGGCGGTGTCCACTCACCCACGGGAGACGGTCAGGCAGGGCGCAGTGCGGATCTGTCTGTGTCCACTCACCCACGGGAGATGGGCAGGCAGGGCGCAGTGCGGATCTGGCTGTGTCCACTCACTGACGGGAGACTGGCAGGCAAGGCGCAGTGCGGATCTGGCTGTGTCCACTCATTCACGGGAGACGGGCACGCAGGGCGCAGTGCGGATCTGGCTGTGTCCACTCACCCACGGCAGACTTTCAGGCAGGGCGCAGTGCGGATCTGGCTGTGTCCACTCGCCCACGGGAGAGGGGCAGGCAGGGCGCAGTGCATATCTGGCTGTGTCCACTCACCAACGGCAGACGGTCAGGCAGGGCGCAGTGTGGATGTGGCTGTGTCCACTCGCCCACGGGAGACGGGCAGGCAGGGCGCAGTGCATATCTGGCTGTGTCCACTCACCCACGGCAGGCGGTCAGGCAGGGCGCAGTGCGGATCAGGCTGTGTCCACTCACCCACGGCAGACGGGCACCAGGGCGCAGTGCGGATCTGGCTGTGTCCACTCGACCACGGGAGAAGGGCTGGCAGGGCGCAGTGCGGATCTGGCTGTGTCCAGTCACCCACGGGAGACGGGCAGGCAGGGCGCAGTGCGGATCCGGCTGTGTCCACTCACCCACGGGGGACGGGCAGGCAGGGCGCAGTGCGGATCTGGCTGTGTCCCCTCACCCATGGGAGACGGGCAGGCAAGGCGCAGTGTGGATCTGCCTGTGTCCCCACACCCACGGGAGACGGGCAGAGAGGGTGCGGTGTGGATATGGCTATGTCCACTGACCCACGGCAGACGGTCAGGCAGGGCGCAGTGCTGATCTGGCTGTGTCCACTCACCAAAGGCAGACGGTCAGACAGGGTGCAGTACGGATCTGGCTGTGTCCACTCACCCACGGGAGACGGGCAGGCAGGGCGCAGTGCGGATCTGGATGTGTCCACTCACCTACGGGAGACGGGCAGGCAGGGCACAGTGCGGATCTCGCTGTGTCCACTCACCCACGGCAGACGGTCAGACAGGGTGCAGTGCGGATCTGGCTGTGTCCACTCACCAACGGGAGACGGGCAGGCAGGGCGCAGTGTGGATCTGGCTGTGTCCACTCACCCACGGGAGACGGGCAGAGAGGGTGCTGTGTGGATATGGCTATGTCCATTGACCCACGGCATACGGGCAGGCAGGGCGCAGTGCGGATCTGGCTGTGTCCACTCGCCCACGGCAGACGGGCAGGCAAGGCGCAGTGCAGATCTGGCTGTGTCCACTCACCCATGGGAGACGGGCAGGCAGGGCGCAGTGCGGATCTGGCTGTGTCCACTCACTGACGGGAGACTGGCAGGCAAGGCGCAGTGCGGATCTGGCTGTGTCCACTCATTCACGGGAGACGGGCAGGCAGGGCGCAGTGCGGATCTGGCTGTGTCCACTCACAGACGGCAGGCGGTCAGGCAGGGCGCAGTGCGGATCTGGCTGTGTCCACTCGCCCATGGGAGACCGGCAGTCAGGGTGCAGTGCGGATTTGGCTGTATCCACTCACCCACGGCAGGCGGTCAGGCAGGGCGCAGTGCGGATCTGGCTGTGTCCACTCACCCACGGCAGATGGTCAGGCAGGGCGCAGTGCGGATCTGGCTGAGTCCACTCGCCCACGGCAGATGGGCAGGCAGGGCGCAGTGCGGATCTGGCTGTGTCCAACCGCCCACGGGAGACGGGCAGGCAGGGTGCAGTGCGGATCTGTCTGTGTCCACTCACCCACGGGAGATGGGCTGGCAGGGCGTAGTGCGGATCTGGCTGTGTCCACTCACCCACGGGAGATGGGCAGGCAGGGCGCAGTGCGGATCTGGCTGTGTCCACTCTCCCACGGCAGACGGTCAGGCAGGGCGTAGTGCGGATCTGGCTGTGTCCACTCACCCACGGGAGACGGGCAGGCAGGGCGCAATGCGGATCCGGCTGTGTCCACTCACCCACAGGAGATGGGCAGAGACGCTGCTGTGTGTATCTGGCTATGTCCACTGACCCACGGCAGACGGGCAGGCAGGGCGCAGTACGGATCTGGCTGTGTCCACTCACCCACGGCAGGCGGTCAGGCAGGGCGCAGTGCGGATCTGGCTGTGTCCACTCACCCACGGCAGGCGGTCAGGCAGGGCGTAGTGCGGATCTGGCTGTGTCCACTCACCCACGGCAGACGGGCAGGCAGGGCGCAGTGCGGATCCGGCTGTGTCCACTCACCCACGGGAGATGGGCAGAGACGGTGCTGTGTGGATCTGGCTATGTCCACTGACCCACGGCAGACGGGCAGGCAGGGTGCAGTACGGATCTGGCTGT
This sequence comes from Microcebus murinus, assembly GCF_040939455.1. NCBI lineage: Eukaryota > Metazoa > Chordata > Mammalia > Primates > Cheirogaleidae > Microcebus > Microcebus murinus. The sequence goes on along the minus strand of NC_134125.1, from coordinate 28,142,940 downwards.
GTCCACTCACCCACGGCAGGCGGTCAGGCAGGGCGCAGTGCGGATCTGGCTGTGTCCACGCACCCACAGCAGGCGGTCAGCCAGGGCGCAGTGCAGATCTGGCTGTGTCCACTCACCCACGGCAGACGGTCAGGCAGGGCGCAGTACGGATCTGGCTGTGTCCACTCACCCACGGCAGACGGGCAGGCAGGGCGCAGTGCGGATCTGGCTGTGTCCACTCGCCCAGGGCAGACGGGCAGGCAAGGCGCAGTGCCGATCTGGCAATGTCCACTCACCCACGGCAGACGGGCAGGCAGGGCGCAGTACGGATCTGGCTGTGTCCACTCACCCACGGCAGGCGGTCAGGCAGGGTGCAGTGCGGATCTGGCTGTGTCCACTCACCCACGGGAGACGGGCAGGCAGGGCGCAGTGTGGATCTGGCTGTGTCCACTCACCCACGGAAGACGGGCAGAGAGGGTGCTGTGTGGATATGGCTATGTCCATTGACCCACGGCAGACGGGCAGGCAGGGCGCAGTGCGGATATGGCTGTGTCCACTCGCCCACGGCAGATGGGCAGGCAAGGCGCAGTGCAGATCTGGCTGTGTCCACTCACCCACGGGAGACGGGCAGGCAGGGTGCAGTGCGGATCTGGCTGTGTCCACTCACTGACGGGAGACTGGCAGGCAAGGCGCAGTGCGGATCTGGCTGTGTCCACTCATTCACGGCAGACGGGCAGGCAGGGCGCAGTGCGGATCTGGCTGTGTCCACTCACAGACGGCAGGCGGTCAGGCAGGGCGCAGTGCGGATCTGGCTGTGTCCACTCGCCCACGGGAGACGGGCAGGCAGGGCGCAGTGCATATCTGGCTGTGTAAACTCACCCACGGCAGGCGGTCAGGCAGGGCGCAGTGCGGATCTGGCTGTGTCCACTCACCCACGGCAGATGGTCAGGCAGGGCGCAGTGCGGATCTGGCTGAGTCCACTCGCCCACGGCAGATGGGCAGGCAGGGCGCAGTGCGGATCTGGCTGTGTCCACCCGCCCACGGGAGACGGGCAGGCAGGGCGCGGTGCGGATCTGTCTGTGTCCACTCACCCACGGGAGACGGGCTGGCAGGGCGTAGTGCGGATCTGGCTGTGTCCACTCACCCACGGGAGATGGGCAGGCAGGGCGCAGTGCGGATCTGGCTGTGTCCACTCTCCCACGGCAGACGGTCAGGCAGGGCGTAGTGCGGATCTGGCTGTGTCCACTCACCCACGGGAGACGGGCAGGCAGGGCGCAATGCGGATCCGGCTGTGTCCACTCACCCACAGGAGATGGGCAGAGACGCTGCTGTGTGGATCTGGCTATGTCCACTGACCCACGGCAGACGGGCAGGCAGGGCGCAGTACGGATCTGGCTGTGTCCACTCACCCACTGCAGGCGGTCAGGCAGGGCGCAGTGCGGTTCTGTCTGTGTCCACTCACCCACGGCAGGCGGTCAGGCAGGGCGTAGTGCGGATCTGGCTGTGTCCACTCACCCACGGCAGACGGGCAGGCAGGGCGCAGTGCGGATCCGGCTGTGTCCACTCACCCACGGGAGATGGGCAGAGACGGTGCTGTGTGGATCTGGCTATGTCCACTGACCCACGGCAGACGGGCCGGCAGGGTTCAGTACGGATCTGGCTGTGTCCACTCACCCATGGCAGGCGGTCAGGCAGGGTGCAGTGCGGATCTGGCTGTGTCCACTCACCCACGGGAGACGGGCAGGCAGGGCACAGTGCGGATCTGGCTGTGTCCACTCACCCACGTGAGACGGGCAGGCAGGGCGCAGTGCGGATCTGGCTGTGTCCACTCACCCACGGGAGACGGGCAGGCAGGGCGCAGTGCTATTTTGGCTGTGTCCACTCTCCCACGGGAGACGGGCAGGCAGGGTGCAGTGCGTATCTGGCTGTGTCCACTCGCCCATGGGAGACGGGCAGGCATGGCGCAGTGTGGATCTGGCTGTGTACACTCAGCCACGGGAGACGGGCAGGCAGGGCACAGTGCGGATCTGGCTTTGTCCACTCACACACGGGAGACGGGCAGGCAGGGCGCAGTGCGGATCCGGCTGTGTCCACTCACCCACGGGAGATGTGCAGAGACGGTGCTGTGTGGATCTGGCTATGTCCACTGACCCACGGCAGGCGGTCAGGCAGGGCGTAGTGCGGATCTGGCTGTGTCCACTCACCCACGGCAGACGGGAAGGCAGGGCGCAGTGTGGATCTGGCTGTGTCCTCTCACCCACGGCAGACGGTCAGGCAGGGCGCAGTGCGGATCTGGCTGTGTCCACTCACCCACAGCAGACGGGCAGGCAGGGCGCAGTGCGGATCTGGCTGTGTCCACTCGCCCACGGGAGACGGGCAGGCAGGGCGCAGTGCATATTTGGCTGTGTAAACTCACCCACGGCAGGCGGTCAGGCAGGGCGCAGTGCGGATCTGGCTGTGTCCACTCACCCACGGCAGATGGTCAGGCAGGGCGCAGTGCGGATCTGGCTGAGTCCACTCGCCCACGGCAGATGGGCAGGCAGGGCGCAGTGCGGATCTGGCTGTGTCCACCCGCCCACGGGAGACGGGCAGGCAGGGCGCGGTGCGGATCTGTCTGTGTCCACTCACCCACGGGAGACGGGTTGGCAGGGCGTAGTGCGGATCTGGCTGTGTCCACTCACCCACGGGAGATGGGCAGGCAGGGCGCAGTGCGGATCTGGCTGTGTCCACTCTCCCACGGCAGACGGTCAGGCAGGGCATAGTGCGGATCTGGCTGTGTCCACTCACCCACGGGAGACGGGCAGGCAGGGCGCAATGCGGATCCGGCTGTGTCCACTCACCCACAGGAGATGGGCAGAGACGCTGCTGTGTGGATCTGGCTATGTCCACTGACCCACGGCAGACGGGCAGGCAGGGCGCAGTACGGATCTGGCTGTGTCCACTCACCCACTGCAGGCGGTCAGGCAGGGCGCAGTGCGGTTCTGGCTGTGTCCACTCACCCACGGCAGGCGGTCAGGCAGGGCGTAGTGCGGATCTGGCTGTGTCCACTCACCCAAGGCAGACGGGCAGGCAGGGCGCAGTGCGGATCCGGCTTTGTCCACTCACCCACGGGAGATGGGCAGAGACGGTGCTGTGTGGATCTGGCTATGTCCACTGACCCACGGCAGACGGGCCGGCAGGGTGCAGTACGGATCTGGCTGTGTCCACTCACCCATGGCAGGCGGTCAGGCAGGGTGCAGTGCGGATCTGGCTGTGTCCACTCACCCACGGGAGACGGGCAGGCAGGGCACAGTGCGGATCTGGCTGTGTCCACTCACCCACGGGAGACGGGCAGGCAAGGCGCAGTGCGGATCTGGCTGTGTCCACTCACCCACGGGAGACGGGCAGGCAGGGCGCAGTGCGATTTTGGCTGTGTCCACTCTCCCACGGGAGACGGGCAGGCAGGGTGCAGTGCGTATCTGGCTGTGTCCACTCGCCCATGGGAGTCGGGCAGGCATGGCGCAGTGTGGATCTGGCTGTGTACACTCACCCACGGGAGACGGGCAGGCAGGGCGCAGTGCGGATCTGGCTTTGTCCACTCACACACGGGAGACGGGCAGGCAGGGCGCAGTGCGGATCCGGCTGTGTCCACTCACCCACGGGAGATGGGCAGAGACGGTGCTGTGTGGATCTGGCTATGTCCACTGACCCACGGCAGGCGGTCAGGCAGGGCGTAGTGCGGATCTGGCTGTGTCCACTCACCCACGGCAGACGGGAAGGCAGGGCGCAGTGTGGATCTGGCTGTGTCCTCTCACCCACGGCAGACGGTCAGGCAGGGCGCAGTGCGGATCTGGCTGTGTCCACTCACCCACAGCAGACGGGCAGGCAGGGCGCAGTGCGGATATGGCTGTGTCCACTCGCCCACGGGAGACGGGCAGGCAGGGCGCAGTGCGGATCTGGCTGTGTCTACTCACCCACGGCAGGCGGTCAGGCAGGGCGCAGTGCGGATCTGGCTGTGTCCACTCACCCACGGCTGACGGTCAGGCAGGGCGCAGTGCGGATCTGGCTGTGTCCACTCACCCACGGCAGGCGGTCAGGCAGGGCGCAGTGTGGATCCGGCTGTGTCCACGCACCCACAGCAGGCGGTCAGCCAGGGCGCAGTGCGGATCTGGCTATGTCCACTCACCCACGGCAGGTGGTCAGGCAGGGCGTAGTGCGGATCTGGCTGTGTCCACTCACCCACGGCAGACGGGCAGGCAGGGCGCAGTGTGGATCTGGCTGTGTCCACTCACCCACGGCAGACGGTCAGGCAGGGCGCAGTGCGGATCTGGCTGTGTCCACTCACCCACGGCAGACGGGTAGGCAGGGCGCAGTGCGGATCTGGCTGTGTCCACTCGCCCACTGGAGACGGGCAGGCAGGGCGTAGTGTGGATCTGGCTGTGTCCACTCACCCACGGCAGGCGTCAGGCAGGGCGCAGTGCAGATCTGGCTGTGTCCACTCACCCACGGCAGACGGTCAGGCAGGGCGCAGTGCGGATCTGGCTGTGTCTACTCACCCACGGCAGGCGGTCAGGCAGGGCGCAGTGCGGATCTGGCTGTGTCCACTCACCCACGGCAGGCGGTCAGGCAGGGCGTAGTGCGGATCTGGCTGTGTCCACTCACCCACGGCAGACGGGCAGGCAGGGCACAGTGTGGATCTGGCTGTGTCCACTCACCCACGGCAGACGGTCAGGCAGGGCGCAGTGCGGATCTGGCTGTGTCCACTCACCCACGTGAGACGGGCAGGCAGGGCGCAGTGCGGATCTGGCTGTGTCCACTCACCCACGGGAGACGGGCAGGCAGGGCGCAGTGCTATTTTGGCTGTGTCCACTCTCCCACGGGAGACGGGCAGGCAGGGTGCAGTGCGTATCTGGCTGTGTCCACTCGCCCATGGGAGACGGGCAGGCATGGCGCAGTGTGGATCTGGCTGTGTACACTCAGCCACGGGAGACGGGCAGGCAGGGCACAGTGCGGATCTGGCTTTGTCCACTCACACACGGGAGACGGGCAGGCAGGGCGCAGTGCGGATCCGGCTGTGTCCACTCACCCACGGGAGATGTGCAGAGACGGTGCTGTGTGGATCTGGCTATGTCCACTGACCCACGGCAGGCGGTCAGGCAGGGCGTAGTGCGGATCTGGCTGTGTCCACTCACCCACGGCAGACGGGAAGGCAGGGCGCAGTGTGGATCTGGCTGTGTCCTCTCACCCACGGCAGACGGTCAGGCAGGGCGCAGTGCGGATCTGGCTGTGTCCACTCACCCACAGCAGACGGGCAGGCAGGGCGCAGTGCGGATCTGGCTGTGTCCACTCGCCCACGGGAGACGGGCAGGCAGGGCGCAGTGCATATTTGGCTGTGTAAACTCACCCACGGCAGGCGGTCAGGCAGGGCGCAGTGCGGATCTGGCTGTGTCCACTCACCCACGGCAGATGGTCAGGCAGGGCGCAGTGCGGATCTGGCTGAGTCCACTCGCCCACGGCAGATGGGCAGGCAGGGCGCAGTGCGGATCTGGCTGTGTCCACCCGCCCACGGGAGACGGGCAGGCAGGGCGCGGTGCGGATCTGTCTGTGTCCACTCACCCACGGGAGACGGGTTGGCAGGGCGTAGTGCGGATCTGGCTGTGTCCACTCACCCACGGGAGATGGGCAGGCAGGGCGCAGTGCGGATCTGGCTGTGTCCACTCTCCCACGGCAGACGGTCAGGCAGGGCGTAGTGCGGATCTGGCTGTGTCCACTCACCCACGGGAGACGGGCAGGCAGGGCGCAATGCGGATCCGGCTGTGTCCACTCACCCACAGGAGATGGGCAGAGACGCTGCTGTGTGGATCTGGCTATGTCCACTGACCCACGGCAGACGGGCAGGCAGGGCGCAGTACGGATCTGGCTGTGTCCACTCACCCACTGCAGGCGGTCAGGCAGGGCGCAGTGCGGTTCTGGCTGTGTCCACTCACCCACGGCAGGCGGTCAGGCAGGGCGTAGTGCGGATCTGGCTGTGTCCACTCACCCAAGGCAGACGGGCAGGCAGGGCGCAGTGCGGATCCGGCTTTGTCCACTCACCCACGGGAGATGGGCAGAGACGGTGCTGTGTGGATCTGGCTATGTCCACTGACCCACGGCAGACGGGCAGGCAGGGTGCAGTACGGATCTGGCTGTGTCCACTCACCCATGGCAGGCGGTCAGGCAGGGTGCAGTGCGGATCTGGCTGTGTCCACTCACCCACGGGAGACGGGCAGGCAGGGCACAGTGCGGATCTGGCTGTGTCCACTCACCCACGGGAGACGGGCAGGCAAGGCGCAGTGCGGATCTGGCTGTGTCCACTCACCCACGGGAGACGGGCAGGCAGGGCGCAGTGCGATTTTGGCTGTGTCCACTCTCCCACGGGAGACGGGCAGGCAGGGTGCAGTGCGTATCTGGCTGTGTCCACTCGCCCATGGGAGTCGGGCAGGCATGGCGCAGTGTGGATCTGGCTGTGTACACTCACCCACGGGAGACGGGCAGGCAGGGCGCAGTGCGGATCTGGCTTTGTCCACTCACACACGGGAGACGGGCAGGCAGGGCGCAGTGCGGATCCGGCTGTGTCCACTCACCCACGGGAGATGGGCAGAGACGGTGCTGTGTGGATCTGGCTATGTCCACTGACCCACGGCAGGCGGTCAGGCAGGGCGTAGTGCGGATCTGGCTGTGTCCACTCACCCACGGCAGACGGGAAGGCAGGGCGCAGTGTGGATCTGGCTGTGTCCTCTCACCCACGGCAGACGGTCAGGCAGGGCGCAGTGCGGATCTGGCTGTGTCCACTCACCCACAGCAGACGGGCAGGCAGGGCGCAGTGCGGATATGGCTGTGTCCACTCGCCCACGGGAGACGGGCAGGCAGGGCGCAGTGCGGATCTGGCTGTGTCTACTCACCCACGGCAGGCGGTCAGGCAGGGCGCAGTGCGGATCTGGCTGTGTCCACTCACCCACGGCTGACGGTCAGGCAGGGCGCAGTGCGGATCTGGCTGTGTCCACTCACCCACGGCAGGCGGTCAGGCAGGGCGCAGTGTGGATCCGGCTGTGTCCACGCACCCACAGCAGGCGGTCAGCCAGGGCGCAGTGCGGATCTGGCTATGTCCACTCACCCACGGCAGGTGGTCAGGCAGGGCGTAGTGCGGATCTGGCTGTGTCCACTCACCCACGGCAGACGGGCAGGCAGGGCGCAGTGTGGATCTGGCTGTGTCCACTCACCCACGGCAGACGGTCAGGCAGGGCGCAGTGCGGATCTGGCTGTGTCCACTCACCCACGGCAGACGGGTAGGCAGGGCGCAGTGCGGATCTGGCTGTGTCCACTCGCCCACTGGAGACGGGCAGGCAGGGCGCAGTGTGGATCTGGCTGTGTCCACTCACCCACGGCAGGCGTCAGGCAGGGCGCAGTGCAGATCTGGCTGTGTCCACTCACCCACGGCAGACGGTCAGGCAGGGCGCAGTGCGGATCTGGCTGTGTCTACTCACCCACGGCAGGCGGTCAGGCAGGGCGCAGTGCGGATCTGGCTGTGTCCACTCACCCACGGCAGGCGGTCAGGCAGGGCGTAGTGCGGATCTGGCTGTGTCCACTCACCCACGGCAGACGGGCAGGCAGGGCACAGTGTGGATCTGGCTGTGTCCACTCACCCACGGCAGACGGTCAGGCAGGGCGCAGTGCGGATCTGGCTGTGTCCACTCACCCACGGCAGACGGGTAGGCAGGGCGCAGTGCGGATCTGGCTGTGTACTCTCGCCCACAGGAGACGGGCAGGCAGGGCGCAGTGCGGATCTGGCTGTGTCCACTCACCCACGGCAGGCGGTCAGGCAGGGCGCAGTGCGGATCTGGCTGTGTCCACTCACCCACGGCAGACGGTCAGGCAGGGCACAGTGCGGATCTGGCTGTGTCCACTCACCCACGGCAGGCGGTCAGGCAGGGCGCAGTGCGGATCTGGCTGTGTCCACGCACCCACAGCAGGCGGTCAGCCAGGGCGCAGTGCGGATCTGGCTGTGTCCACTCACCCACGGCAGACGGTCAGGCAGGGCGCAGTACGGATTTGGCTGTGTCCACTCACCCACTGCAGACGGGCAGGCAGGGCGCAGTGCGGATCTGGCTGTGTCCACTCGCCCACGGCAGACGGGCAGGCAAGGCGCAGTGCGGATCTGGCTGTGTCCACTCACCCACGGCAAACGGGCAGGCAGGGCACAGTACGGATCTGGCTGTGTCCACTCACCCACGGCAGGCGGTCAGGCAGGGTGCAGTGCGGATCTGGCTGTGTCCACTCACCCACGGGAGACGGGCAGGCAGGGCGCAGTGCGGATCCGGCTGTGTCCACTCACCCACGGGAGATGGGCAGAGACGGTGCTGTGTGGATCTGGCTATGTCCACTGACCCACGGCAGACGGGCAGGCAGGGCACAGTACGGATCTGGCTGTGTCCACTCACCCACGGCAGGCGGTCAGGCAGGGCGCAGTGCGGATCTGGCCGTGTCCACTCACCCACGGCAGGCGGTCAGGCAGGGCGCAGTGCGGATCTGGCCGTGTCCACTCACACACGGCAGGCGGTCAGGGAGGGCGTAGTGCGGATCTGGCTGTGTCCACTCACCCACGGCAGACGGGCAGGCAGGGAGCAGTGCGGTTCTGGCTGTGTCCACTTGCCCACGAGAGACGGGCAGGCAGGGCGCAGTGCGAATCTGGCTGTGTCCACTCACCCACGGGAGACGGGCAGGCAGGGCGCAGTGCGGATCCTGCTGTGTCCACTCACCCACGGGAGACGGGCAGACAGGGCGCAGTGCGGATCTGGCTGTGTCCCCTCACCCACGGGAGACGGGCAGGCAAGGCGCAGTGTGGATCTGGCTGTGTCCACACACCCACGGGAGACGGGCAGAGAGGGTGCTGTGTGGATATGGCTATGTCCACTGACCCACGGCAGACGGTCACGCAGGGCGTAGTGCGGATCTGGCTGTGTCCACTCACCATTTGAGACGGTCAGAAAGGGTGCAGTGCGGATCTGGTTGTGTCCACTCACCCACGGGAGACGGGCAGGCAGGGTGCAGTGCGGATCTGGCTGTGTCCACTCACCCACGGGAGACGGGCAGGCACGGCACAGTGCGGAACTGGCTTTGTCCACTCACCCACGGCAGACGGTCAGACAAAGTGCAGTGCGGATATGGCTGTGTCCACTCACCCACGGGAGACGGGCAGGCAGGGCGCAGTGTGGATCTGGCTGTGTCCACTCACCCACGGGAGACGGGCAGGCAGGACGCAGTGCGGATCTGGCTGTGTCCACTCGCCCACGGCAGACGGGCAGGCAAGGCGCAGTGCGGATCTGGCTGTGTCCACTCACCCACGGGAGACGGGCAGGCAAGGCTCAGTGCGGATCTGGCTGTGTCCACTCATTCACTGGAGACGGGCAGGCAGGGCGCAGTGCGGATCTGGCTGTGTCCACTCACAGACGGCAGGCGGTCAGGCAGGGCGCAGTGCGGATCTGGCTGTGTCCACTCGCCCACGGGAGACGGGCAGGCAGGGCGCAGTGCATATCTGGCTGTGTCCACTCACACACGGCAGGCGGTCAGGCAGGGCGCAGTGCGGATCTGGCTGTGTCCACTCACCCACGGCAGACGGGCAGGCAGGGCGCAGTGCGGATCTTGCTGTGTCCACTCGCCCACGGGAGAAGGGCAGGCAGGGCGCAGTGCGGATCGGGCTGTGTCCACTCACCCACGGGAGACAGGCAGGCAGGGCGCAGTGCGGATCTGGCTGTGTCCACTCACTGACGGGGGACGGGCAGGCAAGGCGCAGTGCGGATCTGGCTGTGTCCACTCACCCACGGGGGACGGGCAGGCAGGGCGCAGTGCGGATCTGGCTGTGTCCACTCACCCACGGGAGACGGGCAGGCAGGGCGCAGTGCGGATCTGGCCGTGTCCCCTCACCCATTGGAGCCGGGCAGGCAAGGCGCAGTGTGGATCTGGCTGTGTCCACACACCCACGGGAGACGGGCAGAGAGGGTGCTGTGTGGATATGGCTATGTCCACTGACCCACGGCAGACGGTCAGGCAGGGCGCAGTGCGGATCTGGCTGTGTCCACTCACCAACGGCAGACTGGCAGGCAGGGCGCAGTGTGGATCTGGCTGTGTCCACTCACCCACGGCAGACGGTCAGACAGGGTGCAGTGCGGATCTGGCTGTGTCCACTCACCCACGGGAGACGGGCAGGCAGGGCGCAGTGTTTATCTGGCTGTGTCCACTCACCCACGGGAGACGGGCAGAGAGGGCGCTGTGTGGATATGGCTATGTCCACTGACCCACGGCAGATGGGCAGGCAGGGCGCAGTGCGGATCTGGCTGTGTCCACTCGCCCACGGCAGACGGGCAGGCAAGGCTCAGTGCGGATCTGGCTGTGTCCACTCACCCACGGGAGACGGGCAGGCAGGGCGCAGTGCGGATCTGGCTGTGTCCACTCACTGACGGGAGACTGGCAGGCACGGCGCAGTGCGGATCTCGCTGTGTCCACTCATTCACGGGAGACGGGCAGGCAGGGCGCAGTGCGGATCTGGCTGTGTCCACTCACAGATGGCAGGCGGTCAGGCAGGGTGCAGTGCGGATCTGGCTGTGTCCACTCGCTCACGGGAGACGGGCAGGCAGGGCGCAGTGCATATCTGGCTGTGTCCACTCACCCACGGCAGGCGGTCAGGCAGGGCGCAGTGCGGATCTGGCTGTGTCCACTCACCCACGGCAGACGGTCAGGCAGGGCGCAGTGCGGATCTCGCTGTGTCCACTCACCCACGGCAGACGGTCAGGCAGGGCACAGTGCGGATCTGGCTGTGTCCACTCACCCACGGCAGACGGGTAGGCAGGGCGCAGTGCGGATCTGGCTGTGTCCTCTCGCCCACAGGAGACGGGCAGGCAGGGCGCAGTGCGGATCTGGCTGTGTCCACTCACCCACGGCAGGCGGTCAGGCAGTGCGCAGTGCGGATCTGGCTGTGTCCACTCACCCACGGCAGACGGGCAGGCACGGCGCAGTGCGGATCCGGCTGTGTCCACTCACCCACGGGAGATGGGCAGAGACGGTGCTGTGTGGATCTGGCTATGTCCACTGACCCACGGCAGACGGGCAGGCAGGGTGCAGTACGAATCTGGCTGTGTCCACTCACCCACGGCAGGCGGTCAGGCAGGGCGCAGTGCGGATCTGGCCGTGTCCACTCACCCACGGCAGGCGGTCAGGCAGGGCGTAGTGCGGATCTGGCTGTGTCCACTCGCCCACGGCAGACGGGCAGGCAGGGCGCAGTGCGGATCTGGCTGTGTCCACTCCCCCACGGCAGATGGTCAGGCAGGGCGCAGTGCGGATCTGGCTGTGTCCAGTCACCCACGGCAGACGGGCAAGGGGGTGCTGTGTGTATCTGGCTATGTACACTGTCCCACGGCAGACGGGCAGGCAGGGCGGTGTGCGGATCTGGCTGTGTCCACTCACCAAAGGCAGACGGTCAGGAAGGGCGCAGTGCGGATCTGGCTGTGTCCACTCACCCACGGCAGACGGTCAGGCAGGGCACAGTGCGGATCTGGCTGTGTCCACTCACCCACGGCAGACGGGTAGGCAGGGCGCAGTGCGGATCTGGCTGTGTCCTCTCGCCCACAGGAGACGGGCAGGCAGGGCGAAGTGCGGATCTGGCTGTGTCCACTCACCCACGGCAGGCGGTCAGGCAGTGCGCAGTGCGGATCTGGCTGTGTCCACTCACCCACGGCAGACGGGCAGGCACGGCGCAGTGCGGATCCGGCTGTGTCCACTCACCCACGGGAGATGGGCAGAGACGGTGCTGTGTGGATCTGGCTATGTCCACTGACCCACGGCAGACGGGCAGGCAGGGCGCAGTACGAATCTGGCTGTGTCCACTCACCCACGGCAGGCGGTCAGGCAGGGCGCAGTGCGGATCTGGCCGTGTCCACTCACCCACGGCAGGCGGTCAGGCAGGGCGTAGTGCGGATCTGGCTGTGTCCACTCGCCCACGGCAGATGGGCAGGCAGGGCGCAGTGCGGATCTGGCTGTGTCCACTCCCCCACGGCAGATGGTCAGGCAGGGCGCAGTGCGGATCTGGCTGTGTCCAGTCACACACGGCAGACGGGCAAGGGGGTGCTGTGTGTATCTGGCTATGTACACTGTCCCACGGCAGACGGGCAGGCAGGGCGGTGTGCGGATCTGGCTGTGTCCACTCACCAAAGGCAGACGGTCAGGAAGGGCGCAGTGCGGATCTGGCTGTGTCCACTCACCCACGGCATACGGGCAGGCAGGGCGCAGTGCGGATCTGGCTGTGTCCACTCACCCACGGCAGACAGGCAGGCAGGGCGCAGTGTGGATCAGGCTGTGTCCACTCACCCACGGGAGACGGGCAGGCAAGGCGCAGTGTGGATCTGGCTGTGTCCACTCACCCACGGGAGAAGGGCAAGGGGGTGCTGTGTGTATCTGGCTATGTACACTGTCCCACGGCAGACGGGCAGGCAGGGCGGTGTGCGGATCTGGCTGTGTCCACTCACCAAAGGCAGACGGTCAGGAAGGGCGCAGTGCGGATCTGGCTGTGTCCACTCACCCACGGCATACGGGCAGGCAGGGCGCAGTGCGGATCTGGCTGTGTCCACTCACCCACGGCAGACAGGCAGGCAGGGCGCAGTGTGGATCAGGCTGTGTCCACTCACCCACGGGAGACGGGCAGGCAAGGCACAGTGTGGATCTGGCTGTGTCCACTCACCCATGGGAGACGGGCAGAAAGGGCGCTGTGTGGATCTGGCTATGTCCACTGACCCACGGCAGACTGGAAGGCAGGGCGCACTGCGGATCTGGCTGTGTCCACTCACCCAAGGGAGACGGGCAGGCAAGGCGCAGTGTGGATTTGGCTGTGTCCACTCACCCACGGGAGATGGGCAGAGAGGGTGCTGTGTGGTCTGGCTATGTCCACTGACCGACGGCAGAAGGGCAGGCAGGGCGCAGTGCGGATATGGCTGTGTCCCCTCACCCATGGGAGACGGGCAGAAAGGGCGCTGTGTGGATCTGGCTATGTCCACTGACCCACGGCAGACTGGAAGGCAGGGCGCACTGCGGATCTGGCTGTGTCCACTCACCCAAGGGAGACGGGCAGGCAAGGCGCAGTGTGGATTTGGCTGTGTCCACTCACCCACAGGAGATAGGCAGAGAGGGTGCTGTGTGGTCTGGCTATGTCCACTGACCGACGGCAGAAGGGCAGGCAGGGCGCAGTGCGGATATGGCTGTGTCCCCTCACCAACGGCACACGGTCAGGCAGGGCGCAGTGCGGATCTGGCTGTGTCCACTCACCCACGGGAGTCGGGCAGGCAGGGCGCAGTGCGGATCTGGCTTTGTCCACTCACCCAGGGCAGACGGACAGGCAGGGCGCAGTGCGGATCTGGCTGTGTCCACTCACCCACGGGAGACGGTCAGAGATGGTGCTGTGTGGATCTGACTATGTCCACTGACCCACGGCAGACGGGCAGGCAGGGCGCAGTGCGGATCGGGCTGTGTCCACTGACCCACGGCAGACGGGCAGGCAGGGCGTAGTGCGTATCTGGCTCTGTCCACTCACCCACGGGAGACGGGCAGGCAAGGCGCAGTGTGAATCTGGCTGTGTCCACTCACCCATGGGAGACGGGCAAGGGGGTGCAGTGTGGATCTGGCTATGTACACTGACCCACGGCAGACGGGCAGGCAGGGCGGTGTGCGGATCTGGCTGTGTCCACTCACCCACGGCAGACGGGCAGGCAAAGCGCAGTGTGGATCTGGCTGTGTCCAATCACCCACGGCAGACGGGCAGGCAGGGCGCAGTGAGGATCTGGCTGTGTCCACTCACCCATGGAGACGGTCAGGCAGGGCGTAGTGTGGATCTGGCTGTGTCAACTCACCCACGGGAGACGGGTAGGCAAGGCGCAGTGTGGATCTGGCTGTGTCCACTCACCCACGGGAGACGGGCAGAGAGGGTGCTGTGTGGATCTGGCTATGTGCACTGACCTATGGCAGACGGGCAGGCAGGGCGCAGTGCGGATCTGGCTGTGTCCACTCACCCACGGCAGACGGGCAGGCAGGGCGCATTGCGGATCTGGATGTGTCCACTCACCCACGGGAGACGGGCAGGCAAGGCACAGTGTGGATCTCGCTGTGTCCACTCACCCACGGGAGACAGGCAAGGGGGTGCTGTGTGTATCTGGCTATGTACACTGTCCCACGGCAGACGGGCAGGCAGGGCGGTGGACGGATCTGGCTGTGTCCACTCACCAAAGGCAGACGGTCAGGAAGGGCACAGTGCGGATCTGGCTGTGTCCACTGACCCACGGCACCTGGCAGGCAGGGCGCAGTGCGGATCTGGCTGTGTCCACTAACCCACGGCAGACGGGCAGGCAGGGCGCAGTGTGGATCTGGCTGTTTCCACTCACCCACGGGAGACGGGCAGGCTAGGCGCAGTGTGGATCTGGCTGTGTCCACTCACCCACGGGAGACGGGCAGAAAGGGCGCTGTGTGGATCTGGCTATGTCCACTGACCCACGGCAGACGGGAAGGCAGGGCGCAGTGCGGATCTGGCTGTGTCCACTCACCCACGGCAGACGGTCAGGCAGGGCGCAGTGCGGATCTGGCTGTGTCCACTCAGCCACGTCAGACGGGCAGGCAGTGCGCAGTGCGGATCTGGCTGTGTCCACTCACCCACGGCAGACGGTCAGGCAGGGCGCAGTGCGGATCTGGCTGTGTCCACACACCCACGGCAGACGGGCAGGCAGGGCGCAGTGCGGATCTGGCTGTGTCCACTCACCCACGGCAGACGGTCAGGCAGGGCGCAGTGCGGAATTCGCTGTGTCCACTCACCCACAAGAGACGGGTAGGCAAGGCGCTGTGTGGATCTGGCTGTGTCCACTCACCCATGGGAGACGGGCAGAGAGAGTCCTGTGTGGATCTGGCCATGTACACTGACCCACGGCAGACGGGCAGGCAGGGCGCAGTGCAAATCTGGCTGTGTCCACTCACCCACGGCAGACGGTCAGGCAGGGCGCAGTGCGGATCTGCTGTGTCCACTCACCCATGGGAGACGGGTAGACAAAGCGCAGTGTGGATCTGGCTGTGTCCACTCACCCTCGGGAGACGGGCAGAGAGGATGCCGTGTGGATCTGGCGATGTCCACGGACCCACGGGAGACGGGCAGGCAGGGAGTAGTGCGGATCTGGCTGTGTCCACTCACCCACGAAAGACGGGCAGGCAAGGCACAGTGTGGATCTGGCTGTGTTCACTCAACCACGGGAGACGGACAGAGAGGGTGCTGTGTGGATCTGGCTATGTCCACTTACCCATGGTAGACGGGCAGGCAGGGCGCAGTGCGGATCTGGCAGTGTCCAATCACCCACGGCAGACGGGCACCCAGGGCGCAGTGCGGATCTGTCTGTGTCCACTCACCCACGGCAGACGGTCAGGCGGATTGCAGTGCGGATTTGGCTGTGTCCACTCACCCACGGGAGACAGGTAGGCAAGGCGCAGTGTGGATCTGGCTGTGTCCACTCACCCATGGGACACGGGCAGAGAGGGTGCTGTGTGTATCTGGTGATGTCCACTGACCAACGGCAGATGGGCAGGCAGGACGCAGTTCGGATCTGGCTGTGCCCACTGACACACGGCAGACGGGCAGGCAAGGCGCAGTGTGGATCTGGCTGTGTTCATTCACACACGGCAGACGGGTAGGCAAGGCGCAGTGTGGATCTGGCTGTGTCCACTCACCCACGGGAGACGGGCAGAGAGGGTGCCGTGTGTATCTGGCTACGTCCACTGACCCACGGCAGACGGGCAGGCAGGGCGCAGTGCGGATCTGGCTGTGTCCACTCACCCACAGCAGACGGTCAACCAGGGCGCAGTGCAGATCTGACTGTGTCCACTCACCCACTGCAGATAGTCAGGCAGGGCGAAGTGCGGATCTGGCTGTGTCCACTCACCCACGGGAACGGGTAGGCAAGGCGCAGTGTGGATCTGGCTGTGTCCACTCACCCACGGGAGACGGGCAAAGAGGGTGCTGTGTGGATCTGGCTATGTCCACTGACCCACGGCAGACGGGCAAGCAGGGCGCAGTGCGGATCTGGATGTGTCCCCTCACTCACAGCAGACGGTCAGGCAGGGCACAGTCTGGAACTGGCTGTGTCCACTCACCCACGGGAGACGGGCAGGCAGGGCGCAGTGCGGATCTGGCTGTGTCCATTCACCCACGGGAGACGGGTAGGCAGGGCGCAGTGCGGATCTGGCTGTTTCCACTCACCCACGGGAGACGGGCAGGCAGGGCGCAGTGCGGATCTGGCTGTGTCCACTCACCCACGGCAGACGGGCAGGCAGGGCGCAGTGCGGATCTGGCTGTGTCCACTCACCCACGGGAGACAGGCAGGCAAGTCGCAGTTTGGATCTGGCTGTGTCCACTCACCCACGGGAGACGGGCAGAGAGGGTGCTGTGTGGATCTCGCTATGTACACTGACCCACGGCAGACGGGCAGGCAGGGCGCAGTGCGTTTCTGGCTCTGTCCACTCACCCATGGCAGACGGTCAGGAAGGGCGCAGTGCGGATCTGGCTATGTCCACTCACCCAAGGGAGACGGGCAGGCAGGGCGCAGTTGGGATCTGGCTGTGTCCGCTCACACACGGCAGACGGGCAGGCAGGGCGCTGTGCGGATCTGGCTGTGTCCACTCACCCACGGGAGTCGGTCAGGCAAGGCGCAGTGTGGATCTGGCTGTGTACACTCACCCACGGGAGATGGCCAGAAAGGGCGCTGTGTGGATTTGGCTATGTCCACCTACCCACGGCAGACGGGCAGGCAGGGCGCAGTGCGGATCTGTCTGTGTCCAATCACACACGGCAGACGGACAGGCAGGGCGCACTGCGGATCTGGCTGTGTCTACACACCCACTGCAGACGGTCAGGCAGGGCGCAGTGCGGATCTGGCTGTGTCCACTAACCCACGGGAGACGGATAGGCAAGGAGCAGTGTGGATCTGGCTGTGTCCACTCACCCACGGGAGACAGGCAGAGAGGGTGCTGTGTGGATCTGGCTATGTCCACGGACCCACGGCAGACGGGAAGGCAGGGCGCAGTACGGATCTGGCTGTGTCCACTCACCGACGGCAGACGGTCAGGCAGGGCGCAGTGCGGATCTCGCTGTGTCCACTCACCCATGGGAGATGGGCAGGCAAAGCGCAGTGTGTATCTTGCTGTGTCCACTCACCCTCGGGAGACGGGCAGAGAGGGTGCCGTGTGGATCTGGCTATGTCCACGGACCCACGGGAGACGGGCAGGCAGGGAGCAGTGCGGATCTGGCTGTGTCCACTCACCCACGGGAGACGGGCACACAAGGCGCAGTGTGGATCTGGCTGTGTCCACTCAACCACGGGAGACGGACAGAGAGGGTGCTGTGTGGATCTGGCTATGTCCACTTACCCATGGCAGACGGGCAGGCAGGGCGCAGTGCGGATCTGGCTGTGTCCACTCACCCACGGCAGACGGTCAGGAAGGGCACAGTGCGGATCTGGCTGTGTCCACCCACCTACGGGAGACGGGCAGGCAGGTCGCAGAGCGGATGTGGCTGTGTCCACTCACCCACGGCAGACGGGTAGGCAGGGCGCAGTGCGGATCTGACTGTGTCCACTCACCCAGGGTGACGGGAGGCAAGGCAAAGTGTGGATATGGCTGTGTCCACTCACCCACGGGAGACGGGCAGAGAGGGTGCTGTGAGGATCTGGCTATGTCCACTGACCCACAGCAGACGGGCAGGCACGTCGCAGTGCGGATCTGGCTGTGTCCAATCACCCACGGCAGACTGGCAGGCAGGGCACAGTGCGGATATGGCTGTGTCCACTCACCCACGGGAGACGGGCAGGCAAGGCGCACTGTGGATCTGGCTGTGTCCACTCACCCACGGGAGACGGGCAGAGAGGGTGCTGTGTGAATCTGGCTATGTCCACTGACCCACGGCAGACGGGAAGGCGGGGCACCGTGCGGATCAGGCTATGTCCAATCACCCACGGCAGACGGGCAGGCAGGGCGCAGTGCGGATCTGGCTGTGTCCACTCACCCACGGCAGACGGGCAGGCAGGGCGCAGTGCGGATCTGGCTGTGTCCACTCACGCACAGGAGACGGGCAGAGAGTGTACTTTGTGGATCTGGCTATGTCCACTGACCCACGACAGACGGGCAGGCAGGGCACAGTGCGGATCTGGCTGTGTCCAATCACCCACGGGAGAAGGGTAGACAAGGCGCACTGAGGATCTGGCTGTGTCCACTCACCCACGGGAGACGGGCAGAGAGGGTGCTGTGTGGATCTGGCTATGTCCACTGACCCACGGCAGACGGGCAGGCATGGCGCAGTGCGGATCTGGCTGAGTCCATTCACCCACGGGAGACGGGTAGGCAAGGTGCAGTGTTGATCTGGCTGTGTCCACTCACCCACGGGAGACGGGCACAGAGGGCGCAGTGCGGATCTGTCTGTGTCCACTGACCCACGGCAGAAGGGCAGGCAGCGCGCAGTGCGGATCTGGCTGTGTCCACTCACCCACGGGATACGGGCATAGAGGGTGCTGTGTGAATCTGGCTATGTACACTGACCCACTGCAGACGGGCAGGCAGGGCGCAGTGCGGATTTGGCTGTGTCCACACACCCACGGCAGACGGTCAGGAAGGGCGCAGTGCGGATCTGGCTGTGTCCACTCACCCACGGGAGACGGGCACGCAGGGCGCAGTGCGGATCTGGCTGTGTCCACTCACACACGGCAGACGGGCAAGCAGGGCGCAGTGCGGATCTGGCTTTGTCCACTCACCCACGGAAGACGGGCAGGCAAGGCGCAGTTTGGATCTGGCTGTGTCCACTCACTTACGCGAGACGGGCAGAAAGGGCGCTGTGTGGATCTGTCTATGTCCACTGACCCACGGCAGACGGGCAGGCAAGGCGCAGTGCGGATCTGGCTGTGTCCAATCACCCACGGCAGACGGGCAGGCAGGGCGCAGTGCGGATCTGGCTGTGTCCACTCACCCACGGGAGACGGGCAGGCAAGGCGCAGTGTGGATATGGCTGTTTCCACTGACCCACGGGAGACGGGAAGAGAGGGTGCTGTGTGGATCTGGCTATGTACACTGACCCACGGCAGACGGGCAGGCAGGGCGCAGTGCGGATCTGGCTATGTCCACTCTCCCACGGGAGACTGGCAGGCAGGGCCCAGTGCGGATATGGCTGTGTCCACTCACACGGCAGACAGGCAGGCAGGGCGCAGTGCGGATCTGGCTGTGTCCACTCACCCACGGCAGACGGTCAGGCAGGGGGCTGAGCGGATCTGGCTGTGTCCACTCACCCACGGGAGACGGGTAGGCAAGGCGCAGTGTTGATCTGGCTGTGTCCACTCACCCACGGGAGACGGGCAGAGAGTGTGCTGTGTGGATCTGGTAATGTCCACTGACCCACGGCAGACGGGCAGGCAGGGCGCAGTGCGGATATGGCTGTGTCCAATCACCCACGGCAGTCGGGCAGGCAGGGCGATGTGTGGATCTGGCTGTGTCCACTCACCCACGGGATACGGGCAGGCAAGGCGCAGTGTGGATCTGTCTGTGTCCACTCACCCACGGGAGATGGGCAGAGAGGGTGCTGTGTGGATCTGACTATGTACACTGACCCATGGCAGACGGGCCCGCAGGGCGCAGTGCGGATCTGGCTGTGTCCACTCACCCACGGCAGACGGTCAGGAAGGGCTCAGTGCGGATCTGACTGTGTACACTCACCCACGGGAGACGGGCAGGCATGGCGCAGTGCGGATCTGGCTGTGTCCACACACCCTCGGCAGATGGGCAGGCAGGGGGCAGTGCGGATCTGGCTGTGTACACTCACCCACGGCAGACGGGCAGGCAGGGCGCAGTGCGGATATGGCTGTGTCCATTCACGCACGGCAGACGGTCAGACAGGGCGCAGTGCGGATCTGGCTGTGTCTACTCACCCACGGGAGACCGGCAGAGAGGGTGCTGTGTGGATCTCGCTATGTCCACTGGCCCAAGGCAGACGGGCAGGCAGGGCGCAGTGCGGATGTGGCTGTGTCCAATCACCCACGGCACACGGGCAGGCAGGGCTCAGTTCGGATCTGGCTGTGTCCACTCACCAACGGGAGACGGGTAGGCAAAGCGCACTGTGGATCTGGATGTGTCCACTCACCCACGGGAGACGTGCAGAGAGGGTGCCGTGTGGATCTGGCTATGTCCACTGACCCACGGCAGACGAGTAGGCAGGGCGCAGTGAGGATCTGGCTGTGTTCCCTCACCCACTGCAGACGGGCAGGCAGGGCCTGTGCGGATCTGGCTGTGTCCACTCACCCATGGGAGACGGGTAGGCAAGGCGCACTTTGGATCTGGCTGTGTCCACTCACCCACGAAAGACGGGCAGAGAGGGTGCTGTGTGGATCTGGATATGACCACTGACCCACGACAGACGGGCAGGCAGGGCACAGTGCGGATCTGGCTGTGTCCAATCACCCACGGCAGACGGTCAGGCAGAGCGCACTGCGGATCTGGCTGTGTCCACTCACCCACTGGAGACGGGAAGAAAGGGCGCTGTGTGGATCTGGCTATGTCCACTGACCCACGGCTGACGGGCAGGCTGTGCGCAGTGCGGATCTGGCTGTGTCCAATCACTCACGGGCGACGGGCAGGCAGGGCGCAGTGCGGATATGGCTGTGTCCACTCACCCACAGCAGACGAACAGGCAAGGCACAGTGTGGATCTGGCTGTTTCCACTCACCCACAAGAGACGTGTAGGCAAGGCGCAGTGTGGATCTGGCTGTGTCCACTCACCCACGGGAGACGGGCAGAGAGTGTGCTGTGTGGATCTGGCTACATCCACTGACCCACGGCAGACGGGCAGTCAGGGCCCAGTGCGGATCTGGCTGTGTCCACTCACCCTCGGTAGACGGGCAGGAAGGGCGCAGTGCGGATCTGGCTGTGTCCACTCACCCACCGGAGACGGGCTGAGACGGTGCTGTGTGGATCTGGGTATGTACACTGACCCATGGCACACGGGCAGGCAGGGCGCAGTGCGGATCTGGCTGTGTCCACTCACCCACGGGAGACGGGCCGAGAGGGTGCTGTGTGGATCTGGCTATGTACACTGACCCACGGCAGACGGGCAGGCAGGGCGCAGTGCGGATCTGGCTGTGTCCACTCACCCACGGGAGACGGGCAGGCAAGGCGCAGTGCGGATCTGGCTGTGTCCACTCACCCACGGCAGACGGTCAGGCAGGGTGCAGTGCGGATCTGGCTGTGTCCACTCACCCACGGGAGACGGGTAGGCATGGCGCAGTGTGGATCTGGCTGTGTCCACTCACCCACAAGAGACGGGCAGAGAGGGTGCTGTGTGGATCTGACTATGTCCACTACCCACGGCAGTCGGGCAGGTAGGGCCCAGTGCGGATCTGGCTGTGTCCACTCACCCACGGCAGACGGGCAGGCAGGGCGCAGTGTGGATCTGGCTGTGTCCACTCACTCACGGGAGACGGGCAGGCAAGGCGCAGTGTGGATCTGGCTGTGTCCACTCACCCACGGGATAGGGGCAGAGAGGGTGCTGTGTGGATCTGGCTATGTACACTGACCCACGGCAGACAGGCAGGCAGGGCGCAGTGCGGATCTGGCTGTGTCCCCTCACCCACGGTGGACGGTCAGGAAGGGCGCAGTGAGGATCTGGCTGTGTCCACTCACCCACGGGAGACGGTCAGGCAGGGCGCAGTGCGGATCTGGCTGTGTCCACTCACACACGGCAGACGGGCAAGCAGGGCGCAGTGCGGATCTCGCTGTGTCCACCCACCCAAGGGAGACGGGCAGACAGGGTGCAGTGTGGATCTGGCTGTGTCCACTCACCCACGGGAGACGGGCAGAGAGGGTGCTGTGTGGATCTGGCTATGTACACTGACCCACGGCAGATGGGCAGGCAGGGCGCAGTGCGGATCTGGCTCTGTCCACTCACCCATGGCAGATGGTCAGGAAGGGCGCAGTGCGGATCTGGCTATGTCCACTCACCCACGGCAGACGGGCAGGCAGGGCGCTGTGCGGATCTGGCTGTGTCCACTCACCCACGGGAGTCGGGCAGGAAAGGCGCAGTGTGGATCTGGCTGTGTCCACTCACCCACGGGAGATGGGCAGAAAGGGCGCTGTGTGGATTTGGCTATGTCCACCTACCCACGGCAGACGGGCAGGCAGGGCGCAGTGCGGATCTCTCTGTGTCCAATCACACACGGCAGACGGGCAGGCAGGGCGCAGTGCGGATCTGGCTGTGTCCACTCACACACGGCAGACGGGCAAGCAGGGCGCAGTGCGGATCTGGCTGTGTCCACTCACCCACGGGAGACGGGCATGCAAGGCGCAGTGTGGATCTGGCTGTGTCCACTCACACACGGAAGACGGGCAGAAAGGGCGCTGTGTGGATTTGTCTATGTCCACTGACCTACGGCAGACGGGCAGGCAGGGCGCAGTGCGGATCTGGCTGTGTCCACTCACCCACGGGAGACGGGCAGGCAAGGCACAGTGCGGATCTGGCTGTGTCCACTCACCCACGGGAGACGGGCAGAGAGGGTGCCGTGTGGATCTGGCTATGTCCACTGACCCACGGCAGACGGGCAGGAAGGGCGGAGTGCGGATGTGGCTGTGTTCCCTCACCCACGGCAGACGGTCAGGCAGGGCGCAGTGCGGATCTGGCTGTGTCCACTCACCCTCGGGCTACTGGTATGCAAGGCGCAGTGTGGATCTGGCTGTGTCCACTCACCCACGGGAGACGGGCAGAGAGGGTGCTGTGTGGATCTGGCTATGTCCACTCACACGCGGCAGACGGGCAGGAAGGGCGCAGTGCTGATCTGGCTGTGTCCACTCACCCACGGCATATGGGCAGGCAGGGAGCAGTGCGGATCTGGCTGTGTCCACTCACCCACGGGAGACGGCAGGCAGGGCGCAGTGCGGATCTGGCTGTGTCCACTAACCCACGGGAGACGGGCAGGCACGGCGCAGTGCGGATCTGGCTGTGTCCACTCACCCACGGCAGACGGGCAGGCAAGGCGCAGTGCGGATCTGGCTGTGTCCACTCACCCATGGGAGACGGGCAGGCAAGGCGCAGTGTGGATCTGGCTGTGTCCACTCACCCACAGGTGATGGGCAGAGAGGTTGCTGTGTGGATCTGTCTATGTCCACTGACCCACGGCAGACTGGCAGTCAGGGCGCACTGCGGATCTGGCTGTGTCCAATCACCCACGGCAGACGGGCAGGAAGGGCGCAGTGCGGATACGGCTCTGTCCACTCACCCACGGGAGACTGGCAGGCAAGGCGCAGTGTGGATCTGGCTGTGTCCACTCACCCACGGCAGACGGGCAGGCAGGGCGCAGTGCGGATCTGGCTGTGTCCACTCACCCACGGGAGACGGGTAGGCAAAGCGCAGTGTGGAAATGGCGGTGTCCTCTCACAAACGGGAGACGGGCAGAGAGGGTGCAGTGTGGAACTGGCTATGTCCACTGACCCACGGCAGACGGCCAGGCAGGGCGCAGTGGGGATCTGGCTGTATCCCTTCACCCACGCCAGACGGTCAGGCAGGGCGCCGTGCGGATCTGGCTGTGTCCACTCACCCACGGGAGACGGGCAGAGAGGGCGCTGTATGGATCTGGCTATGTCCACTCACCCACGGCAGACGGGCAGAAATGGCGCAGTGCGGATCTGGCTGTGTCCACTCACCCACGGCAGACAGGCAGGCAGGGCGCAGTGCGGATCTTGCTGTGGCACTCACCCCTGGGAGACGGGCAGGCAAGGCGCCCTGTGGATCTGGCTGTGTCCACTCACCCAAGGAAGACGGGCAGAGAGGGTGCCGTGTAAATCTGGCTATGTCCACTGACCCACGGCAGACGGGCAGGCAAGGCGCAGTGCGGATCTGGCTGTGTCCAATCACCCACGGCCGACGGGCAGGAAGGGCGGAGTGCGGATCTGGCTGTGTCCACTCACCCACGGGAGACGGGCAGGCAAGTCGCAGTGTGGATCTGGCTGTGTCCACTCACCCACGGGAGACGGGCAGAGAGGGTGCTGTGTGGATCTGGCTATGTACACTGACCCACGGCAGATGGGCAGGCAGGGCGCAGTGCGGATCTGGCTCTGTCCACTCACCCATGGAAGACGGTCAGGAAGGGCTCAGTGCGGATCTGGCTATGTCCACTCACCCACGGGAGACGGGCAGGCAAGGCGCAGATGGGATCTGGCTGTGTCCGCTCACCCACGGCAGACGGGCAGGCAGGGCGCTGTGCGGATCTGGCTGTGTCCACTCACCCACGGGAGTCGGGCAGGCAAGGCGCAGTGTGGATCTGGCTGTGTCCACTCACCCACGGGAGATGGGCAGAAAGGGCGCTCTGGGGATTAGGCTATGTCCACCTACCCATGGCAGACGGGCATGCAGGGCGCAGTGTGGATCTGTCTGTGTCCAATCACACACGGCAGACGGGCAGGCAGGGCGAAGTGCGGATCTGGCTGTGTCCACACAAACACGGCAGACGGTTAGGCAGGGCGCAGTGCGGATCTGGCTGTGTCCACTAACCCACGGGAGACGGGTAGGCAAGGCGCAGTGTGGATCTGGCTGTGTCCACTCACACACGGGAGACAGGCAGAGAGGGTGCTGTGTGGATCTGGCTATGTCCACTGACCCACGGCGGACGGGCAGGCAGTGCGCAGTACGGATCTGGCTGTGTCCAATCACCCACGGCAGACGGGCAGGCAGGGCGCAGTGTGGATCTGGCTGTGTCCACTCACCCAAGGGAGATGGGCAGAGAGGGTGATGTGTGGATCTGGCTGTGTCCACTCACACACGGCAGACGGGCAAGCAGGGCGCAGTGCGGATCTCGCTGTGTCCACTCACCCACGGGAGATGGGCAGAGAGGGTGCTGTGTGGATCTGACTATGTACACTGACCCATGGCAGACGGGCCCGCAGGGCGCAGTGCAGATCTGGCTGTGTCCACTCACCCACGGCAGACGGTCAGGAAGGGCTCAGTGCGGATCTGACTGTGTCCACTCACCCACGGGAGACGGGCAGGCATGGCGCAGTGCGGATCTGGCTGTGTCCACACACACACGGCAGACGGGCAGGCAGGGGGCAGTGCGGATCTGGCTGTGTCCACTCACGCACGGCAGACGGTCAGACAGGGCGCAGTGCGGATCTGGCTGTGTCTACTCACCCATGGGAGACGGGCAGAGAGGGTGATGTGTGGATCTGGCTATGTCCACTGACCCAAGGCAGACGGGCAGACAGGGCGCAGTGCGGATGTGGCTGTGTCCAATCACCCACGGCACACGGGCAGGCAGGGCTCAGTTCGGATCTGGCTGTGTCCACTCACCAACGGGAGACGGGTAGGCAAAGCGCACTGTGGATCTGGATGTGTCCACTCACCCACGGGAGACGGGCAGAGAGGGTGCCGTGTGGATCTGGCTATGTCCACTGACCCACGGCAGACGAGTAGGCAGGGCGCAGTGAGGATCTGGCTGTGTTCCCTCACCCACTGCAGACGGGCAGGCAGGGCCTGTGCGGATCTGGCTGTGTCCACTCACCCATGGGAGACGGGTAGGCAAGGCGCACTTTGGATCTGGCTGTGTCCACTCACCCACGAAAGACGGGCAGAGAGGGTGCTGTGTGGATATGGCTATGACCACTGACCCACGGCAGACGGGCAGGCAGGGCGCAGTGCGGATCTGGCTGTGTCCAATCACCCACGGCAGACGGTCAGGCAGAACGCACTGTGGATCTGGCTGTGTCCACTCACCCACAGCAGACGGTCAGGCAGGGGGCTGTGCGGATCTGGCTGTGTCCACTCTCCCACGGGAGATGGGTAGGCAAGGCGCAGTGTTGATCTGGCTGTGTCCGCTCACCCACGGGAGACGGGCAGAGAGGGTGCTGTGTGGTTCTGGTAATGTCCAGTGACCCACGGCAGAAGGGCAGGCAGGGCGCAGTGCGGATATGGCTGTGTCCACTCACCCACGGCAGTCGGGCAGGCAGGGCGATGTGCGGATCTGGCTGTGTCCACTCACCCACGGGAGACGGGCAGGCAAGGCGCAGTGTGGATCTGGCTGTGTCCACTCACCCACGGGAGACGGGCAGAGAGGGTGCTGTGTGGATCTGGCTATGTACACTGACCCACGTCAGATGGGCAGGCAGGGCGCAGTGCGGATCTGGCTCTGTCCACTCACCCATGGCAGATGGTCAGGAAGGGCGCAGTGCGGATCTGGCTATGTCCACTCACCCACGGGAGACGGGCAGGCAGGGCGCAGTTGGGATCTGGCTGTGTCCGCTCACCCACGGCAGACGGGCAGGAAGGGCTCTGTGCGGATCTGGCTGTGTCCACTCACCCACGGTAGTCGGGCAGGCAAGGCGCAGTGTGGATCTGGCTGTGTCGACTCACCCACGGGAGATGGGCAGAAAGGGCGCTGTGTGGATTTGGCTATGTCCACCTACCCACGGCAGACGGGCAGGCAGGGCGCAGTGCGGATCTCTCTGTGTCCAATCACACACGGCAGACGGGCAGGCAGGGCGCAGTGCGGATCTGGCTGTGTCCACTCACACACGGCAGACGGGCAAGCAGGGCGCAGTGCGGATCTGGCTGTGTCCACTCACCCACGGGAGACGGGCATGCAAGGCGCAGTGTGGATCTGGCTGTGTCCACTCACCCACGGGAGACGGGCAGAAAGGGCGCTGTGTGGATTTGTCTATGTCCACTGACCTACGGCAGACGGGCAGGCAGGGCGCAGTGCGGATCTGGCTGTGTCCACTCACCCACGGGAGACGGGCAGGCAAGGCACAGTGCGGATCTGGCTGTGTCCACTCACCCACGGGAGACGGGCAGAGAGGGTGCCGTGTGGATCTGGCTATGTCCACTGACCCACGGCAGACGGGCAGGCAGGGCGGAGTGCGGATGTGGCTGTGTCCCCTCACCCACGGCAGACGGTCAGGCAGGGCTCAGTGCGGATCTGGCTGTGTCCACTCACCCACGGGCTACCGGTATGCAAGGCGCAGTGTGGATCTGGCTGTGTCCACTCACCCACGGGAGACGGGCAGAGAGGGTGCTGTGTGGATCTGGCTATGTCCACTCACACGCGGCAGACGGGAGGAATGGCGCAGTGCGGATCTGGCTGTGTCCACTCACCCACGGAGACGGGCAGGCAGGGCGCAGTGCGGATCTGGCTGTGTCCACTAACCCACGGGAGACGGGCAGGCACGGCGCAGTGCGGATCTGGCTGTGTCCACTCACCCTCGGCAGACGGGCAGGCAAGGCGCAGTGCGGATCTCGCTGTGTCCACTCACCCATGGGAGACGGGCAGGCAAGGCGCAGTGTGGATCTGGCTGTGTCCACTCACCCACAGGTGATGGGCAGAGAGGTTGCTGTGTGGATCTGTCTATTTCCACTGACCCACGGCAGACGGGCAGGCAGGGCGCACTGCGGATCTGGCTGTGTCCAATCACCCACGGCAGACGGGCAGGAAGGGCGCAGTGCGGATACGGCTGTGTCCACTCACCCACGGGAGACTGGCAGGCAAGGCGCAGTGTGGATCTGGCTGTGTCCACTCACCCACGGCAGACGGGCAGGCAGGGCGCAGTGCGGATCTGGCTGTGTCCACTCACCCACGGGAGACGGGTAGGCAAAGCGCAGTGTGGAAATGGCGGTGTCCTCTCACAAACGGGAGACGGGCAGAGAGGGTGCCGTGTGGAACTGGCTATGTCCACTGACCAACGGCAGACGGCCAGGCAGGGCGCAGTGGGGATCTGGCTGTGTCCCTTCACCCACGCCAGACGGTCAGGCAGGGCGCCGTGCGGATCTGGCTGTGTCCACTCACCCACGGGAGACGGGCAGAGAGGGCGCTGTGTGGATCTGGCTATGTCCACTCACCCACGGCAGACGGGCAGAAATGGCGCAGTGCGGATCTGGCTGTGTCCACTCACCCACGGCAGACTGGCAGGCAGGGCGCAGTGCGGATCTTGCTGTGGCACTCACCCACGGGAGACGGGCAGGCATGGCGCACTGTGGATCTGGCTGTGTCCACTCACCCAAGGGAGACGGGCAGAGAGGGTGCCGTGTAAATCTGGCTATGTCCACTGACCCACGGCAGACGGGCAGGCAAGGCGCAGTGCGGATCTGGCTGTGTCCAATCACCCACGGCCGACGGGGAGGAAGGGCGGAGTGCGGATCTGGCTGTGTCCACTCACCCACGGGAGACGGGCAGGCAAGTCGCAGTGGATCTGGCTGTGTCCACTCACCCACGGGAGACGGGCAGAGAGGGTGCTGTGTGGATCTGGCTATGTACACTGACCCACGGCAGATGGGCAGGCAGGGCGCAGTGCGGATCTGGCTCTGTCCACTCACCCATGGCAGATGGTCAGGAAGGGCTCAGTGCGGATCTGGCTATGTCCACTCACCCACGGGAGACGGGCAGGCAGGGCGCAGATGGGATATGGCTGTGTCCGCTCACCCACGGCAGACGGGCAGGCAGGGCGCAGTGCGGATCTGTCTGTGTCCAATCACACACGGCAGACGGGCAGGCAGGGCGAAGTGCGGATCTGGCTGTGTCCACACACCCACGGCAGACGGTTAGGCAGGGCGCAGTGCGGATCTGGCTGTGTCCACTAACCCACGGGAGACGGGTAGGCAAGGCGCAGTGTGGATCTGGCTGTGTCCACTCACCCACGGGAGACAGGCAGAGAGGGTGCTGTGTGGATCTGGCTATGACCACTAACCCACGGCGGACGGGCAGGCAGTGCGCAGTACGGATCTGGCTTTGTCCAATCACCCACGGCAGACGGGCAGGCAGGGCGCAGTGTGGATCTGGCTGTGTCCACTCACCCAAGGGAGACGGGCAGAGAGGGTGTTGTGTGGATCTGGCTGTGTCCACTCACACACGGCAGACGGGCAAGCAGGGCGCAGTGCGGATCTCGCTGTGTTCACTCACCCAAGGGAGACGGGCAGGCAGGTGCAGTGTGGATCTGGCTGTGTCCACTCACCCACGGGAGACGGGCAGAGAGGGTGCTGTGTGGATCTGGCTATGTACACTGACCCATGGCAGATGGGCAGGCAGGGCGCAGTGCGGATCTGGCTCTGTCCACTCACCCACGGGAGACGGGCAGGCAAGGCGCAGTGTGAATCTGGCTGTGTCCACTCACCCACGGGGACGGACATGGGGGTGCTGTGTGGATCTGGCTATGTACACTGACCCACGGCAGACGGGCAGGCAGGGCGGTGTGCGGATCTGGCTGTGTCCACTCAACCACGGCAGACGTGCAGCAAAGCGCAGTGTGGATCTGGCTGTATCCAATCACCCACGGCAGACGGGCAGGCAGGGCGCAGTGAGGATCTGGCTGTGTCCACTCACCCACGGGAGACGGGTAGGCAAGGCGCAATGTGCATCTGGCTGTGTCCACTCACCCACGGGAGACGGGCAGAGAGGGTGCTGTGTGGATCTGGCTATGTCCACTGACCCATGGCAGACGGGCAGGCAGGGCGCAGTGCGGATCTGGCTGTGTCCACTCACCCACGGCAGACGGGCAGGCAGGGCGCATTGCGGATCTGGATGTGTCCACTCACCCACGGGAGACAGGCAGGCAAGGCACAGTGTGGATCTCGCTGTGTCCACTCACCCACGGGAGACGGGCAAGGGGGTGCTGTGTGTATCTGGCTATGTACACTGTCCCACGGCAGACGGGCAGGCAGGGCGGTGTGCAGATCTGGCTGTGTCCACTCACCAAAGGCAGACGGTCAGGAAGGTCGCAGTGCGGATCTGGCTGTGTCCTCTCACCCACGGCAGAGGGGCAGGCAGGGCGCAGTGCGGATCTGGCTGTGTCCACTCACCCACGGCAGATGGGCAGGCAGGGCGCAGTGTGGATCTGGCTGTGTCCACTCACCCACGGGAGATGGGCAGGCAAGGCGCAGTGTGGATCTGGCTGTGTCCACTCACCCACGGGAGACGGGCAGAAAGGGCGCTGTGTGGATCTGGCTATGTCCACTGACCCACGGCAGACGGGAAGGCAGGGCGCAGTGCGGATCTGGCTGTGTCCACTCACCCATGGGAGACGGGTAGGCAAAGCGCAGTGTGGATCTGGCTGTGTCCACTCATCCTCTGGAGACGGGCAGAGAGGATGCCGTGGGGATCTGGCGATGTCCACGGACCCACGGGAGACGAGCAGGCAGAGAGCAGTGCGGATCTGGCTGTGTCTACTCACCCACGAAAGACGGGCAGGCAAGGCGCAATGTAGATCTGGCTGTGTCCACTCAACCACGGGAGACGGACAGAGAGGGTGCTGTGTGGATCTTGCTATGTCCACTTACCCATGGCAGACGGGTAGGCAGGGCGCAGTGCGGATCTGACTGTGTCCACTCACCCATGGCAGACGGTCAGGAAGGGCACAGTGCGGATCTGGCTGTGTCCACTCACCCACGGGAGACGGGCAGGCAGGGCGCAGAGCGGATGTGGCTGGGTCCACTCACTCACGGCAGATGGGTAGGCAGGGCGCAGTGCGGATCTGACTGTGTCCACTCACCCAGGGAGACGGGGAGGCAAGGCACAGTGTGGATATGGCTGTGTCCACTCACCCACGGAAGACGTGCAGAGACGGTGCTGTGTGGATCTGGCTATGTACACTGACCCATGGCACACGGGCAGGCAGGGCGCAGTGCGGATCTGGCTGTGTCCACTCACCCATGGGAGACGGGCATAGAGGGTGCTGTGTGTATCTGGCTATGTACACTGACCCACGGCAGACGGGCAGGAAGGGCGCAGTGCGGATCTGGCTTTGTCCACTCACCCACGGCAGACGGGCATGCAGGGTGCAGTGCGGAACTGGCTGTGTCCACTCACCCACGGGAGATGGGCAAGCAAGTCGCAGTGTGGATCTGGCTGTGTCCACTCCCCCACCGGAGATGGGCAGAGAGGGTGCTGTGTGGATCTTGCTATGTACACTGACGCACGGCAGACGGGCAGGCAGGGCGCAGTGCGGATCTGGCTGTGTCCACTCACCCACGGGAGACGGGTAGGCAATGCGCAGTGTGGATCTGGCTGTGTCCACTCACCCACGGGAGACGGGCAGAGAGGGTGCTGTGTCGATCTGTCTATGTCCACTGACCCACGGCAGACGGGCATGCAGGGCGCAGTGCGGATCTGGCTGTGTCCCCTCACCCACGGCAGACGGTAAGGCAGGGCGCAGTGCGGATCTGGCTGTGTCCTCTCACCCACGGGAGACGGGCAGAGAGGGTGCTGTGAGGATCTGGCTATGTCCACTGACCCACGGCAGACGGGCAGGAAGGGCGCAGTGCGGATCTGGCTGTGTCCACTCACCCACGGCAGATGGGCAGGAAGGGCGCAGTGCGGATCTGGCTGTGTCCACTCACCCACGGGAGACGGGCAGGCAAGGCGCAGTGTGGATCTGGCTGTGTCCACTCACCCACGGGAGACGGGCAGAAAGGGCGCTGTGTGGATCTGGCTATGTACACTGACCCAAGGCAGACGGGCAGGCAGGGCGCAGTGCGGATCTGGCTGTGTCCACTCACCCACGGGAGACCGGCAGGCAGGGCGCAGTGCGGATCTGGCTGTGTCCACTCACCCACGGCAGACGGGCAGGCAGGGCGCAGTGCGGATCTGGCTGTGTCCACTCACCCATGGGAGACGGGCAGGCAAGGCGCAGTGTGGATCTGGCTGTGTCCACTCATCCACAAGAGAAGGGTAGAGAGGGTGCTGTGTGGATCTGGCTATGTCCACTGACCCACGGCAGACGGGCAGGCAGGGCGCAGTGCGGATCTGGCTGTGTAGAATCACCCACGGCAGACTGGCAGGCAGGGCGCAGTGCGGATATGGCTGTGTCCACTCACCCACGGGAGACGGGCAGGCAAGCCGCACTGTGGATCTGGCTGTGTCCACTCACCCACGGGAGACGGGCAGAGAGAGTGCTGTGTGGATCTGGCTATGTCCACTGACCCACAGCAGACGGGATGGCAGGGCACCGTGCGGATCTGGCTGTGTCCAATCACCCACGGCAGACGGGCAGGCAGGGCGCAGTGCCGATCTGGCTGTGTCCACTCACCCACGGCAGATGGGCAGGCAGGGCGCAGTGCGGATCTGGCTGTGTCCACTCACCCACGGGAGACTGGCAGAGAGTGTACTTTGTGGATCTGGCTATGTTCACTGACCCACGGCAGACGGGCAGGCAGGGCGCAGTGCGGATCTGGCTGTGTCCATTCACCCACGGGAGACGGGTAGGCAAGGTGCAGTGTTGATCTGGCTGTGTCCACTCACCCACGGGAGACGGGCACAGAGGGCGCAGTGCAGATCTGTTTGTGTCCACTGACCAACGGAAGACGGGCAGGCAGGGCGCAGTGCGGATCTGGCTGTGTCCTATCACCCACGGCTACGGGCATGCAGGGCGCAGTGCGGATCTGGCTGTGTCCACTCACCCATGGCAGACGGGCAGGCAGGGCGCAGTGCGGATCTGGCTGTGTCCACTCACCCACGGGAGACGGGCAGAGAGGGTGCTGTGTGGATCTGGCTATGTCCACTCACCCACGGCAGACGGGCAGAAATGGCGCAGTGCGGATCTGGCTGTGTCCACTCACCCACGGCAGACTGGCAGGCAGGGCGCAGTGCGGATCTTGCTGTGGCACACACCCACGGGAGACGGGCAGGCAAGGCGCACTGTGGATCTGGCTGTGTCCACTCACCCACGGGAGACGGGCAGAGAGGGTGCCGTGTAAATCTGGCTATGTCCACTGACCCACGGCAGACGGGCAGGCAAGGCGCAGTGCGGATCTGGCTGTGTCCACTCACCCACGGGAGACGGGCAGGCAGGTTGCAGTGTGGATCTGGCTGTGTCCACGCACCCACGGGAGACGGGCAGAGAGGGTGCTGTGTGGATCTGGCTATGTACACTGACCCACGGCAGACGGGCAGGCAGGGCGCAGTGCGGATCTGGCTCTGTCCACTCACCCATGGCAGACGATCAGGAAGGGCGCAATGCGGATCTGGCTGTGTCAACTCACCCACGGGAGTCGGGCAGGCAAGGCGCAGTGTGGATCTGGCTGTGTCCACTCACCCACGGGAGATGGGCAGAAAGGGCGCTGTGTGGATTTGGCTATGTCCACCTACCCACGGCAGATGGGCAGGCAGGGCGCAGTGCGGATCTGTCTGTGTCCAATCACACACGGCAGACGGGCAGGCAGGGCGCAGTGCGGATCTGGCTGTGTCCACACACCCACGGCAGACGGTCAGGCAGGGCGCAGTGCGGATCTGGCTGTGTCCACTAACCCACGGGAGACGGGTAGGCAAGGCGCAGTGTTGATCTGGCTGTGTCCACTCACGCACGGGAGACAGGCAGAGAGGGTGCTGTGTGGATCTGGCTGTGTCCACTGACCCACGGCAGACGGACAGGCAGTGCGCAGTACAGATCTGGCTGTTTCCACTCACCCACGGGAGACGAGCAGCAAAGGCGCAGTGTGGATCTGGCTGTGTCCACTCACCCACGGGAGACGGGCAGAGAGGGTGCTGTGTGGATCTGGCTATGTCCACTGACACACGGCAGACGGGCAGGCAGGGTGCAGTGTGGACCTGGCTGTGTCCAATCACCCATGGGAGATGGGCCAGCAAGGTGCACTGAGGATCTTGCTGTGACCACTCACCCACGGGAGGCGGTCAGAGAGGGTGCCGTGTGGATCTGGCTATGTCCACTCACCCACGGGAGACGGGCAGGCAGGGCGCAGTGCGAATTAGGCTGTGTCCCCTCACCCACGGCAGACGGTCCGGAAGGGCGCAGTGCGGAATTGGCTATGTCCACTCACCCACGGGAGACGGGCAGGCAGGGCGCAGTGCGAATTAGGCTGTGTCCCCTCACACACGGCAGACGGTCAGCCAGGGCACAGTGCGAAATTGGCTATGTCCACTCACCCACGGGAGACGGGCAGGCATGGCGCAGTGCGGATCTGGCTGTGTCCACTCACCCACGGGAGACGGGCAGGCATGGCGCAGTGCGGATCTGGCTGTGTCCACTCACCCAGGGGAGACGGGTAGGCAAAGCGCAGTGTGGATCTGGCTGTGTCCACTCACCCACTGGAGACGGGCAGGCACGGCGCAGTGCGGATCTGGCTGTGTCCACTCACCCACTGGAGACGGGCAGGCAGGGCGCAGTGCGGATCTGGCTGTGACCACTCACCCACGGGAGACGGGCAGGCAGGACGCAGTGCGGATCTGGCTGTGTCCACTCACCCACGGCAGATGGGCAGGCAGGGCGCAGTGCGGATCTGGCTTTGTCCACTCACCCAGGGCAGACGGGCAGGCAGGGCGCAGTGCGGATCTGGCTTTTTCCACTCACCCAGGGCAGATGGGCAGGCAGGGCGCAGTACAGATCTGGCTGTGTCCACTCACCCATGGGAGACGGGCAGGCAGGGCGCAGTGCGGATCTGGCTGTGTCCCCTCACCAACGGCACACGGTCAGGCAGGGCGCAGTGCGGATCTGACTGTGTCCACTCACCCACGGGAGACGGGCAGGCAGGGCGCAGTGCGGATCTGGCTTTGTCCACTCACCCAGGGCCCACGGGCAGGCAGGGCGCAGTGCGGATATGGCTGTGTCCACTCACCCATGGGAGACGGGCAGGCAAGTCGCAGTGTGGATCTGGCTGTGTCCACTCACCCACGGGAGACGGGCAGGCAAGGCACAGTGTGGATCTGGCTGTGTCCACTCACCCACGGGAAACGGGCAGAGAGGGTGCTGTGTGGATCTGTCTATGTCCACTGACCCACGGCAGACGGGCAGGCAGGGCGCAGTGCAGATCTGGCTGTGTCCACTCACCCACGGCAGATGGTGTGGCAGGGCGCAGTGCGGATCTGGCTGTGTCCACTCACCCACGGTACACGGGCAGAGAGGGTGCCGTGTGTATCTGGCTACGTCCAGTGACCCACGGCACACGGGCAGGCAGGGCGCAGTGCGGATCTGGCTGTGTCCACTCACCCACGGCAGACGGGCAGGCAGAGCGCAGTGCGGATCTGGCTGTGTCCCCTGACCCACCGCAGACGGGCATGCAGGGCGCACTGCGGATCTGGCTGTGTCCACTCACCCACGGGAGACTGGCAGAAAATGCGCTGTGTGGATCTGGCTAAGTCCACTGACCCACGGCAGACGGGCAGGCAAGGCGCAGTGCGGATCTGGCTGTGTCCCCTCACCCACGGCAGACGGTCAGACAGGGTGCAGTGCGGATCTGGCTGTGTCCACTCACCCAAGGGAGACGGGCAGGCAATGCGCAGTGTGGATCTGACTGTGTCCACTCACCCACGGGAGATGGGCAGAGAGGGTGCTGTGTGGATCTGGCTATGTCAAGTGACCCACGGCAGACGGGCAGGCAGGGCGCAGTGCGGATCTGCCTGTGTCCACTGACCCACGGCAGACGGGCAGGCAGGGCACAGTGTGGATCTGGCTATGTCCACTCACCCACGGGAGACGGGCAGAGAGGGTGCTGTGTGGATCTGACTATGTACACTGACCACGGCAGACGGTCCGGCAGGGCGGTATGCGGATATGGCTGTGTCCACTCACCCACGGGAGACTGGCAGAAAATGCGCTGTGTGGATCTGGCTAAGTCCACTGACCCACGGCAGACGGGCAGGCAGGGCGCAGTGCGGATCTGGCTGTGTGCAATCACCCACGGCAGACGGGCAGGCAGGGCGCAGTGCGGATCTGACTGTGTCCACTCACCCACGGCAGATGGTCAGGCAGGGCGCAGTGCGGATCTGGCTGTGTCCACTCACCCACGGGAGACGGGTAGGCAAGGCGCAGTGTGGATCTGGCTGTGTCAACTGACCCACGGCAGATGGGCAGGCAGGGCGCAGTGCGGATCTGGATGTGTCCCTTCACTCACAGCAGACGGTCAGGCAGGGCGCAGTCTGGATCTGGCTGTGTCCACTCACCCACGGGAGACGGGCAGGCAGGGCGCAGAGCGGATCTGGCTGTGTCCACTCACCCACGGAAGACGGGCAGGCAGGGCGTAGTGCGGATCTGGCTGTTTCCACTCACCCACGGGAGACGGGCAGGCAGGGCGCAGTGCGGATCTGGCTGTGTCCACTCACCCACGGCAGACGGGCACTCAGGGCGCAGTGCGAATCTGGCTGTGTCCAGTAACCCATGGGAGACAGGCAGGCAAGGCGCAGTGTAGATCTGGCTGTGTCCACACTCCCACGGGAGACGGGCAGAGAGGGTGCTGTGTGGATCTGGCTATGTCCACTGACCCACGGCAGACGGGCAGGCAGGGCGCAGTGCGGATCTGGATGTGTCCCCTCACTCACAGCAGACGGTCATGCAGGGCGCAGTCTGGATCTGGCTGTGTCCACTCACCCACGGGAGACGGGCAGGCAGGGCGCAGTGCGGATCTGGCTCTGTCCACTCACCCACGGGAGACGGGCAGGCAGGGCGTAGTGCGGATCTGGCTGTTTCCACTCACCCACGGGAGACGGGCAGGCAGGGCGCAGTGCGGATCTGGCTGTGTCCATTAACCCATGGGAGACAGGCAGGCAAGGGGCAGTGTAGATCTGGCTGTGTCCTCACTCCCACGGGAGACGGACAGAGAGGGTGCTGTGTGGATCTGGCTATGTCCACTGACCCACGGCAGACGGGCAGGCAGGGCGCAGTGCGGTTCTGGCTTTGTCCAATCACCAATGCAGACGGGCAGGCAGGGCGCAGTGCGGATATGGCTGTGTCCACTAACCCACGGGAGACGCACAGGTAAGGCGCATTGTGGATCTCGCTGTGTCCACTCACCCACGGCAGACGGGCAGGCATGGCGCAGTGCGGATCTGGCTGTTTCCACTCACCCACGGGAGACAGGCAGAGAGGGTGCTATGTGGAGGTGGCTATGTTCACTGACCCACGGCAGACGGGCAGGCAGTGCGCAGTGCGGATCTGGCTGTGTCCAATCACCCAGGCCAGACGGGCAGGCATGGCGCAGTGCGGATCTGGCTGTGTCCACTCACCCATGGGAGATGGGCAGGCAAGGCCCAGTGTGGATCTGGCTGTGTCCACTCACCCACAGGAGACGGGCAGAGAGGGTGCAGTGAGGATCTGGCTGTTTCCACTCACCCACGGGAGACGGGCAGGCAGGGAGCAGTGCGGATCAGGCTGTGTCCACTGACCCACGGCAGACGGGCAGGCAGGGCGCAGTGCGGATCTGGCTGTGTCCACTCACCCAAGGCAGACGGGCAGGCAGGGCGAAGTGCGGATCTGGCTGTGTCCAATCACCCACGGCAGAGGGGCAGGCAGGGCGCAGTGCGGATCTGGCTGTGTCCACTCACACACGGCAGACGGGCAGGCAGGGCGCAGTGCGGATCTGGCTGTGTCCGCTCACCCACGAGAGACGGGCAGGCAAGGCACAGTGTGGATCTGGCTGTGTCCACTCACCCACGGGAAACGGGCAGAGAGGGTGCTGTGTGGATCTGTCTATGTCCACTGACCCACGGCAGACGGGCAGGCAGGGCGCAGTGCAGATCTGGCTGTGTCCACTCACCCACGGCAGATGGTGTGGCAGGGCGCAGTGCGGATCTGGCTGTGTCCACTCACCCACGGTACACGGGCAGAGAGGGTGCCGTGTGTATCTGGCTACGTCCAGTGACCCACGGCAGACGGGCAGGCAGGGCGCAGTGCGGATCTGGCTGTGTCCACTCACCCACGGCAGACGGGCAGGCAGAGCGCAGTGCGGATCTGGCTGTGTCCCCTGACCCACCGCAGACGGGCATGCAGGGCGCAGTGCGGATCTGGCTGTGTCCACTCACCCACGGGAGACTGGCAGAAAATGCGCTGTGTGGATCTGGCTATGTCCAGTGACCCACGGCAGACGGGCAGGCAGGGCGCAGTGCGGATCTGCCTGTGTCCACTGACCCACGGCAGACGGGCAGGCAGGGCGCAGTGCGGATCTGGCTGTGTCCACTCACCCACGGGAGACTGGCAGGCAAGGCGCAGTGTGGATCTGGCTATGTACACTCACCCACGGGAGACGGGCAGAGAGGGTGCTGTGTGGATCTGACTATGTACACTGATCCACGGCAGACGGTCCGGCAGGGCGGTGGGCGGATCTGGCTGTGTCCACTCACCCACGGCAGACGGTCAGGAAGGGCGCAGTGCGGATATGGCAGTGTCCACTCACCCACGGGAGACGGGCCGGCCGGGCGCAGTGCGGATCTGGCTGTGTCCACTCACCCACGGCAGACGAGCAGGCAGGGCGCAGTGCGGATCTGGCTGTGTCCACTCACCCACGGGAGACGGGCAGGCAAGGCGCAGTGTGGATCTGGCTTCCACTCACTCACAAGAGACAGGCAGAAAGGGCGCTGTGTTGATCTGGCTATGTCCACTGACCTAAGGCAGACAGGCAGGCAGGGCGCAGTGCGGATGTGGCTGTGTCCACTCACCCACGGCAGACGGTCAGGCAGGGCGCAGTGCGGATCTGGCTGTGTCCACTCACCCACGGGAGACGGGCAGAGAGGGTGTCGTGTGGATCTGGCTATGTCCACTGGCCCACGGTAGACGGGCAGGCAGGGCGCACTGCGGATCTGGCTGTGTCCCCTCACCCACAGCAGACGGTCAGGCAGGGCGCAGTGCGGATCTTGCTGTGTCCCCTCACCCACGGCAGACGGTCAGGAAGGGCGCAGTGCGGATCTGGCTGTGTCCACTCACCCAAGGGAGACGGGCAGGCAAGGCGCAGTGTGGATTTGGCTGTGTCCACTCACCCACGGGAGACGGGCAGAGAGGGTGCTGTGTGGTCTGGCTATGTCCACTGACCGACGGCAGAAGGGCAGGCAGGGCGCAGTGCGGATCTGGCTGTGTCCCCTGACCCACCGCAGACGGGCATGCAGGGCGCAGTGCGGATCTGGCTGTGTCCACTCACCCACGGGAGA
The DNA here is from genome assembly GCF_040939455.1 of Microcebus murinus. Classification (NCBI taxonomy): domain Eukaryota; kingdom Metazoa; phylum Chordata; class Mammalia; order Primates; family Cheirogaleidae; genus Microcebus; species Microcebus murinus. The sequence goes on along the minus strand of NC_134125.1, from coordinate 28,104,007 downwards.
CTGGCAGAAAATGCGCTGTGTGGATCTGGCTATGTCCAGTGACCCACGGCAGACGGGCAGGCAGGGCGCAGTGCGGATCTCCCTGTGTCCACTGACCCACGGCAGACGGGCAGGCAGGGCGCAGTGCGGATCTGGCTGTGTCCACTCACCCACGGGAGACGGGCAGGCAAGGCGCAGTGTGGATCTGGCTATGTACACTCACCCACGGGAGACGGGCAGAGAGGGTGCTGTGTGGATCTGACTATGTACACTGATCCACGGCAGACGGTCCGGCAGGGCGGTGTGCGGATCTGGCTGTGTCCACTCACCCACGGCAGACGGTCAGGATGGGCGCAGTGCGGATATGGCAGTGTCCACTCACCCACGGGAGACGGGCCGGCCGGGCGCAGTGCGGATCTGGCTGTGTCCACTCACCCACGGCTGACGAGCAGGCAGGGCGCAGTGCGGATCTGGCTGTGTCCACTCACCCACGGGAGACGGGCAGGCAAGGCGCAGTGTGGATCTGGCTTCCACTCACTCACAAGAGACAGGCAGAAAGGGCGCTGTGTTGATCTGGCTATGTCCACTGACCTAAGGCAGACAGGCAGGCAGGGCGCAGTGCGGATGTGGCTGTGTCCACTCACCCACGGCAGACGGTCAGGCAGGGCGCAGTGCGGATCTGGCTGTGTCCACTCACCCACGGGAGACGGGCAGAGAGGGTGTCGTGTGGATCTGGCTATGTCCACTGGCCCACGGTAGACGGGCAGGCAGGGCGCACTGCGGATCTGGCTGTGTCACCTCACCCACAGCAGACGGTCAGGCAGGGCGCAGTGCGGATCTTGCTGTGTCCCCTCACCCACGGCAGACGGTCAGGCAGGGCGCAGTGCGGATCTGGCTGTGTCCACTCACCCAAGGGAGACGGGCAGGCAAGTCGCAGTGTGGATCTGGCTGTGTACACTCACCCACCGAGACGGGCAGGCAAGGCACAGTGTGGATCTGGCTGTGTCCACTCACCCACGGGAAATGGGCAGAGAGGGTGCTGTGTGGATTTGTCTATGTCCACTGACCCACGGCAGACGGGCAGGCAGGGCGCAGTGCAGATCTGGCTGTGTCCACTCACCCACGGCAGATGGTGTGGCAGGGCGCAGTGCTGATCTGGCTGTGTCCACTCACCCACGGTACACGGGCAGAGAGGGTGCCGTGTGTATCTGGCTACGTCCAGTGACCCACGGCAGACAGGCAGGCAGGGCGCAGTGCGGATCTGGCTGTGTCCACTCACCCACGGCAGACGGGCAGGCAGAGCGCAGTGCGGATCTGGCTGTGTCTCCTGACCCACCGCAGACGGGCATGCAGGGCGCAGTGCGGATCTGGCTGTGTCCACTCACCCACGGGAGACTGGCAGAAAATGCGCTGTGTGGATCTGGCTATGTCCAGTGACCCACGGCAGACGGGCAGGCAGGGCGCAGTGCGGATCTGCCTGTGTCCACTGACCCACGGCAGACGGGCAGGCAGGGCGCAGTGCGGATCTGGCTGTGTCTACTCACCCACGGGAGACGGGCAGGCAAGGCGCAGTGTGGATCTGGCTATGTCCACTCACCCACGGGAGACGGGCAGAGAGGGTGCTGTGTGGATCTGACTATGTACACTGATCTACGGCAGACGGTCCGGCAGGGCGGTGTGCGGATCTGGCTGTGTCCACTCACCCACGGCAGACGGTCACGAAGGGTGCAGTGCGGATCTGGCAGTGTCCACTCACCCACGGGAGACGGGCCGGCCGGGCGCAGTGCGGATATGGCTGTGTCCACTCACCCACGGCAGACGAGAAGGCAGGGCGCAGTGCGGATCTGGCTGTGTCCACTCACCAACGGGAGACGGGCAGGCAAGGCGCAGTGTGGATCTGGCTGTGTCCACTCACTCACAAGAGACAGGCAGAAAGGGCGCTGTGTGGATCTGGCTATTTCCACTGACCTAGGGCAGACGGGCAGGCAGGGCGCAGTGCGGATGTGGCTGTGTCCACTCACCCACGGCAGACGGTCAGGCAGGGCGCAGTGCGGATCTGGCTGTGTCCACTCACCCACGGGAGACGGGCAGAGAGGGTGTCGTGTGGATTTGGCTATGTCCACTGACCCACGGGAAACGGGCAGGCAGGGCGCAGTGCGGATCTGGCTGTGTCCACTCACCCACGGCAGACGAGCAGGCAGGGCGCAGTGTGGATCTGGCTGTGTCCACTCACCCACGGGAGACTGGCAGAAAATGCGCTGTGTGGATCTGGCTATGTCCAGTGACCCACGGCAGACGGGCAGGCAGGGCGCAGTGCGGATCTGCCTGTGTCCACTGACCCACGGCAGACGGGCAGGAAGGGCGCAGTGCGGATCTGGCTGTGTCCACTCACCCACGGGAGACGGGCAGGCAAGGCGCAGTGTGGATCTGGCTATGTACACTCACCCACGGGAGACGGGCAGAGAGGGTGCTGTGTGGATCTGACTATGTACACTGATCCACGGCAGACGGTCCGGCAGGGCGGTGTGCGGATCTGGCTCTGTCCACTCACCCACGGCAGACGGTCAGGAAGGGCGCAGTGCGGATATGGCAGTGTCCACTCACCCACGGGAGACGGGCCGGCCGGGCGCAGTGCGGATCTGGCTGTGTCTACTCACCCACGGCAGACGAGCAGGCAGGGCGCAGTGCGGATCTGGCTGTGTCCACTCTCCCACGGGAGACGGGCAGGCAAGGCGCAGTGTGGATCTGGCTTCCACTCACTCACAAGAGACAGGCAGAAAGGGCGCTGTGTTGATCTGGCTATGTCCACTGACCTAAGGCAGACAGGCAGGCAGGGCGCAGTGCGGATGTGGCTGTGTCCACTCACCCACGGCAGACGGTCAGGCAGGGCGCAGTGCGGATCTGGCTGTGTCCAATCACCCACGGGAGACGGGCAGAGAGGGTGTCGTGTGGATCTGGCTATGTCCACTGGCCCACGGTAGACGGGCAGGCAGGGCGCACTGCGGATCTGGCTGTGTCCCCTCACCCACAGCAGACGGTCAGGCAGGGCGCAGTGCGGATCTTGCTGTGTCCCCTCACCCACGGCAGACGGTCAGGCAGGGCGCAGTGCGGATCTGGCTGTGTCCACTCACCCAAGGGAGACGGGCAGGCAAGGCGCAGTGTGGATTTGGCTGTGTCCACTCACCCACGGGAGACGGGCAGAGAGGGTGCTGTGTGGTCTGGCTATGTCCACTGACCGACGGCAGAAGGGCAGGCAGGGCGCAGTGCGGATCTGGCTGTGTCCCCTCACCAACGGCACACGGTCAGGCAGGGCGCAGTGCGGATCTGGCTGTGTCCACTCACCCACGGGAGACGGGCAGGCAGGGCGCAGTGCGGATCTGGCTTTGTCCACTCACCCAGGGCCCACGGGCAGGCAGGGCGCAGTGCGGATATGGCTGTGTCCACTCACCCATGGGAGACGGGCAGGCAAGTCGCAGTGTGGATCTGGCTGTGTCCACTCACCCACGGGAGACGGGCAGGCAAGGCACAGTGTGGATCTGGCTGTGTCCACTCACCCACGGGAAACGGGCAGAGAGGGTGCTGTGTGGATCTGTCTATGTCCACTGACCCACGGCAGACGGGCAGGCAGGGCGCAATGCAGATCTGGCTGTGTCCACTCACCCACGGCAGATGGTGTGGCAGGACGCAGTGCGGAACTGGCTGTGTCCACTCACCCACGGTACACGGGCAGAGAGGGTGCCGTGTGTATCTGGCTACGTCCAGTGACCCACGGCACACGGGCAGGCAGGGCGCAGTGCGGATCTGGCTGTGTCCACTCACCCACGGCAGACGGGCAGGCAGAGCGCAGTGCGGATCTGGCTGTGTCCCCTGACCCACCGCAGACGGGCATGCAGGGCGCACTGCGGATCTGGCTGTGTCCACTCACCCACGGGAGACTGGCAGAAAATGCGCTGTGTGGATCTGGCTAAGTCCACTGACCCACGGCAGACGGGCAGGCAGGGCACAGTGCGGATCTGGCTGTGTCCCCTCACCCACGGCAGACGGTCAGACAGGGTGCAGTGCGGATCTGGCTGTGTCCACTCACCCAAGGGAGACGGGCAGGCAATGCGCAGTGTGGATCTGACTGTGTCCACTCACCCACGGGAGATGGGCAGAGAGGGTGCTGTGTGGATCTGGCTATGTCAAGTGACCCACGGCAGACGGGCAGGCAGGGCGCAGTGCGGATCTGCCTGTGTCCACTGACCCACGGCAGACGGGCAGGCAGGGCGCAGTGCGGATCTGACTGTGTATACTCACCCACGGGAGACGGGCAGGCAAGGCGCAGTGTGGATCTGGCTATGTCCACTCACCCACGGGAGACGGGCAGAGAGGGTGCTGTGTGGATCTGACTATGTACACTGACCACGGCAGACGGTCCGGCAGGGCGGTATGCGGATATGGCTGTGTTCACTCACCCACGGGAGACTGGCAGAAAATGCGCTGTGTGGATCTGGCTAAGTCCACTGACCCACGGCAAACGGGCAGGCAGGGCGCAGTGCGGATCTGGCTGTGTCCAATCACCCACGGCAGATGGGCAGGCAGGGCGCAGAGCGGATCTGACTGCGTCCACTCACCCACGGCAGATGGTCAGGCAGGGCGCAGTGCGGATCTGGCTGTGTCCACTCACCCACGGGAGACGGGTAGGCAAGGCGCAGTGTGGATCTGGCTGTGTCAACTGACCCACGGCAGACGGGCAGGCAGGGCGCAGTGCGGATCTGGATGTGTCCCCTCACTCACAGCAGACGGTCAGGCAGGGCGCAGTCTGGATCTGGCTGTGTCCACTCACCCACGGGAGACGGGCAGGCAGGGCGCAGTGCGGATCTGGCTGTGTCCACTCACCCACGGGAGACGGGCAGGCAGGGCGTAGTGCGGATCTGGCTGTTTCCACTCACCCACGGGAGACGGGCAGGCAGGGCGCAGTGCGGATCTGGCTGTGTCCACTCACCCACGGCAGACGGGCAGGTAGGGCGCAGTGCGAATATGGCTGTGTCCAGTAACCCATGGGAGACAGGCAGGCAAGGCGCAGTGTAGATCTGGCTGTGTCCACACTCCCACCGGAGACGGGCAGAGAGGGTGCTGTGTGGATCTGGCTATGTCCACTGACCCACGGCAGACGGGCAGGCAGGGCGCAGTGCGGATCTGGATGTGTCCCCTCACTCACAGCAGACGGTCAGGCAGGGCGCAGTCTGGATCTGGCTGTGTCCACTCACCCACGGGAGACGGGCAGGCAGGGCGCAGTGCGGATCTGGCTCTGTCCACTCACCCACGGGAGACGGGCAGGCAGGGCGTAGTGCGGATCTGGCTGTTTCCACTCACCCACGGGAGACGGGCAGGCAGGGCGCAGTGCGGATCTGGCTGTGTCCATTAACCCATGGGAGACAGGCAGGCAAGGCGCAGTGTAGATCTGGCTGTGTCCTCACTCCCACGGGAGACGGACAGAGAGGGTGCTGTGTGGATCTGGCTATGTCCACTGACCCACGGCAGACGGGCAGGCAGGGCGCAGTGCGGTTCTGGCTTTGTCCAATCACCAATGCAGACGGGCAGGCAGGGCGCAGTGCGGATATGGCTGTGTCCACTAACCCACGGGAGACGCACAGGTAAGGCGCATTGTGGATCTCGCTGTGTCCACTCACCCACGGCAGACGGGCAGGCAGGGCGCAGTGCGGATCTGGCTGTTTCCACTCACCCACGGGAGATAGGCAGAGAGGGTGCTATGTGGAGGTGGCTATGTTCACTGACCCACGGCAGACGGGCAGGCAGGGCGCAGTGCGGATCTGGCTGTGTCCAATCACCCAGGGCAGACGGGCAGGCATGGCGCAGTGCGGATCTGGCTGTGTCCACTCACCCATGGGAGACGGGCAGGCAAGGCCCAGTGTGGATCTGGCTGTGTCCACTCACCCACAGGAGACGGGCAGAGAGGGTGCAGTGAGGATCTGGCTGTTTCCACTCACCCACGGGAGACGGGCAGGCAGGGAGCAGTGCGGATCAGGCTGTGTCCACTGACCCACGGCAGACGGGCAGGCAGGGCGCAGTGCGGATCTGGCTGTGTCCACTCACCCAAGGCAGACGGGCAGGCAGGGCGAAGTGCGGATCTGGCTGTGTCCAATCACCCACGGCAGACGGGCAGGCAGGGCGCAGTGCGGATCTGGCTGTGTTCACTCACACACGGCAGACGGGCAGGCAGGGCGCAGTGCGGATCTGGCTGTGTCCGCTCACCCACGAGAGACGGGCAGGCAAGGCACAGTGTGGATCTGGCTGTGTCCACTCACCCACGGGAAACGGGCAGAGAGGGTGCTGTGTGGATCTGTCTATGTCCACTGACCCACGGCAGACGGGCAGGCAGGGCGCAGTGCAGATCTGGCTGTGTCCACTCACCCACGGCAGATGGTGTGGCAGGGCGCAGTGCGGATCTGGCTGTGTCCACTCACCCACGGTACACGGGCAGAGAGGGTGCCGTGTGTATCTGGCTACGTCCAGTGACCCACGGCAGACGGGCAGGCAGGGCGCAGTGCGGATCTGGCTGTGTCCACTCACCCACGGCAGACGGGCAGGCAGAGCGCAGTGCGGATCTGGCTGTGTCCCCTGACCCACCGCAGACGGGCATGCAGGGCGCAGTGCGGATCTGGCTGTGTCCACTCACCCACGGGAGACTGGCAGAAAATGCGCTGTGTGGATCTGGCTATGTCCAGTGACCCACGGCAGACGGGCAGGCAGGGCGCAGTGCGGATCTGGCTGTGTCCACTCACCCACGGGAGACGGGCAGGCAAGGCGCAGTGTGGATCTGGCTATGTACACTCACCCACGGGAGACGGGCAGAGAGGGTGCTGTGTGGATCTGACTATGTACACTGATCCACGGCAGACGGTCCGGCAGGGCGGTGTGCGGATCTGGCTGTGTCCACTCACCCACGGCAGACGGTCAGGAAGGGCGCAGTGCGGATATGGCAGTGTCCACTCACCCACGGGAGACGGGCCGGCCGGGCGCAGTGCGGATCTGGCTGTGTCCACTCACCCACGGCAGACGAGCAGGCAGGGCGCAGTGCGGATCTGGCTGTGTCCACTCACCCACGGGAGACGGGCAGGCAAGGCGCAGTGTGGATCTGTCTTCCACTCACTCACAAGAGACAGGCAGAAAGGGCGCTGTGTTGATCTGGCTATGTCCACTGACCTAAGGCAGACAGGCAGGCAGGGCGCAGTGCGGATGTGGCTGTGTCCACTCACCCACGGCAGACGGTCAGGCAGGGCGCAGTGCGGATCTGGCTGTGTCCACTCACCCACGGGAGACGGGCAGAGAGGGTGTCGTGTGGATCTGGCTATGTCCACTGGCCCACGGTAGACGGGCAGGCAGGGCGCACTGCGGATCTGGCTGTGTCCCCTCACCCACAGCAGACGGTCAGGCAGGGCGCAGTGCGGATCTTGCTGTGTCCCCTCACCCACGGCAGACGGTCAGGCAGGGCGCAGTGCGGATCTGGCTGTGTCCACTCACCCAAGGGAGACGGGCAGGCAAGGCGCAGTGTGGATTTGGCTGTGTCCACTCACCCACGGGAGACGGGCAGAGAGGGTGCTGTGTGGTCTGGCTATGTCCACTGACCGACGGCAGAAGGGCAGGCAGGGCGCAGTGCGGATCTGGCTGTGTCCCCTCACCAACGGCACACGGTCAGGCAGGGCGCAGTGCGGATCTGGCTGTGTCCACTCACCCACGGGAGATGGGCAGGCAGGGCGCAGTGCGGATCTGGCTTTGTCCACTCACCAGGGCCCACAGGCAGGCAGGGCGCAGTGCGGATATGGCTGTGTCCACTCACCCATGGGAGACGGGCAGGCAAGTCGCATTGTGGATCTGGCTGTGTCCACTCACCCACGGGAGACGGGCAGGCAAGGCACAGTGTGGATCTGGCTGTGTCCACTCACCCACGGGAAACGGGCAGAGAGGGTGCTGTGTGGATCTGTCTATGTCCACTGACCCACGGCAGACGGGCAGGCAGGGCGCAGTGCAGATCTGGCTGTGTCCACTCACCCACGGGAGATGGTGTGGCAGGGCGCAGTGCTGATCTGGCTGTGTCCACTCACCCACGGTACACGGGCAGAGAGGGTGCCGTGTGTATCTGGCTACGTCCAGTGACCCACGGCAGACAGGCAGGCAGGGCGCAGTGCGGATCTCGCTGTGTCCACTCACCCAAGGCAGACGGGCAGGCAGAGCGCAGTGCGGATCTGGCTGTGTCCCCTGACCCACCGCAGACGGGCATGCAGGGCGCAGTGCGGATCTGGCTGTGTCCACTCACCCACGGGAGACTGGCAGAAAATGCGCTGTGTGGATCTGGCTATGTCCAGTGACCCACGGCAGACGGGCAGGCAGGGCGCAGTGCGGATCTGCCTGTGTCCACTGACCCACGGCAGACGGGCAGGCAGGGCGCAGTGCGGATCTGGCTGTGTCCACTCACCCAAGGCAGACGGGCAGGCAGGGCGAAGTGCGGATCTGGCTGTGTCCAATCACCCACGGCAGACGGGCAGGCAGGGCGCAGTGCGGATCTGGCTGTGTCCACTCACACACGGCAGACGGGCAGGCAGGGCGCAGTGCGGATCTGGCTGTGTCCGCTCACCCACGAGAGACGGGCAGGCAAGGCACAGTGTGGATCTGGCTGTGTCCACTCACCCACGGGAAACGGGCAGAGAGGGTGCTGTGTGGATCTGTCTATGTCCACTGACCCACGGCAGACGGGCAGGCAGGGCGCAGTGCAGATCTGGCTGTGTCCACTCACCCACGGCAGATGGTGTGGCAGGGCGCAGTGCGGATCTGGCTGTGTCCACTCACCCACGGTACACGGGCAGAGAGGGTGCCGTGTGTATCTGGCTACGTCCAGTGACCCACGGCAGACGGGCAGGCAGGGCGCAGTGCGGATCTGGCTGTGTCCACTCACCCACGGCAGACGGGCAGGCAGAGCGCAGTGCGGATCTGGCTGTGTCCCCTGACCCACCGCAGACGGGCATGCAGGGCGCAGTGCGGATCTGGCTGTGTCCACTCACCCACGGGAGACTGGCAGAAAATGCGCTGTGTGGATCTGGCTATGTCCAGTGACCCACGGCAGACGGGCAGGCAGGGCGCAGTGCGGATCTGCCTGTGTCCACTGACCCACGGCAGACGGGCAGGCAGGGCGCAGTGCGGATCTGGCTGTGTCCACTCACCCACGGGAGACGGGCAGGCAAGGCGCAGTGTGGATCTGGCTATGTACACTCACCCACGGGAGACGGGCAGAGAGGGTGCTGTGTGGATCTGACTATGTACACTGATCCACGGCAGACGGTCCGGCAGGGCGGTGTGCGGATCTGGCTGTGTCCACTCACCCACGGCAGACGGTCAGGAAGGGCGCAGTGCGGATATGGCAGTGTCCACTCACCCACGGGAGACGGGCCGGCCGGGCGCAGTGCGGATCTGGCTGTGTCCACTCACCCACGGCAGACGAGCAGGCAGGGCGCAGTGCGGATCTGGCTGTGTCCACTCACCCACGGGAGACGGGCAGGCAAGGCGCAGTGTGGATCTGGCTTCCACTCATTCACAAGAGTCAGGCAGAAAGGGCGCTGTGTTGATCTGGCTATGTCCACTGACCTAAGGCAGACAGGCAGGCAGGGCGCAGTGCGGATGTGGCTGTGTCCACTCACCCACGGCAGACGGTCAGGCAGGGCGCAGTGCGGATCTGGCTGTGTCCACTCACCCACGGGAGACGGGCAGAGAGGGTGTCGTGTGGATCTGGCTATGTCCACTGGCCCACGGTAGACGGGCAGGCAGGGCGCACTGCGGATCTGGCTGTGTTCCCTCACCCACAGCAGACGGTCAGGCAGGGCGCAGTGCGGATCTTGCTGTGTCCCCTCACCCACGGCAGACGGTCAGGCAGGGCGCAGTGCGGATCTGGCTGTGTCCACTCACCCAAGGGAGACGGGCAGGCAAGGCGCAGTGTGGATTTGGCTGTGTCCACTCACCCACGGGAGACGGGCAGAGAGGGTGCTGTGTGGTCTGGCTATGTCCACTGACCGACGGCAGAAGGGCAGGCAGGGCGCAGTGCGGATCTGGCTGTGTCCCCTCACCAACGGCACACGGTCAGGCGGGGCGCAGTGCGGATCTGGCTGTGTCCACTCACCCACGGGAGACGGGCAGGCAGGGCGCAGTGCGGATCTGGCTTTGTCCACTCACCCAGGGCCCACGGGCAGGCAGGGCGCAGTGCGGATATGGCTGTGTCCACTCACCCATGGGAGACGGGCAGGCAAGTCGCAGTGTGGATCTGGCTGTGTCCACTCACCCACGGGAGACGGGCAGGCAAGGCACAGTGTGGATCTGGCTGTGTCCACTCACCCACGGGAAACGGGCAGAGAGGGTGCTGTGTGGATCTGTCTATGTCCACTGACCCACGGCAGACGGGCAGGCAGGGCGCAGTGCAGATCTGGCTGTGTCCACTCACCCACGGCAGATGGTGTGGCAGGGCGCAGTGCGGATCTGGCTGTGTCCACTCACCCACGGTACACGGGCAGAGAGGGTGCCGTGTGTATCTGGCTACGTCCTGTGACCCACGGCACATGGGCAGGCAGGGCGCAGTGCGGATCTGGCTGTGTCCACTCACCCACGGCAGACGGGCAGGCAGAGCGCAGTGCGGATCTGGCTGTGTCCCCTGACCCACCGCAGACGGGCATGCAGGGCGCACTGCGGATCTGGCTGTGTCCACTCACCCACGGGAGACTGGCAGAAAATGCGCTGTGTGGATCTGGCTAAGTCCACTGACCCACGGCAGACGGGCAGGCAGGGCGCAGTGCGGATCTGGCTGTGTCCCCTCACCCACGGCAGACGGTCAGACAGGGTGCAGTGCGGATCTGGCTGTGTCCACTCACCCAAGGGAGACGGGCAGGCAATGCGCAGTGTGGATCTGACTGTGTCCACTCACCCACGGGAGATGGGCAGAGAGGGTGCTGTGTGGATCTGGCTATGTCAAGTGACCCACGGCAGACAGGCAGGCAGGGCGCAGTGCGGATCTGCCTGTGTCCACTGACCCACGGCAGACGGGCAGGCAGGGCGCAGTGTGGACCTGGCTGTGTCCACTCACCCACGGGAGACGGGCAGAGAGGGCGCTGTGTGGTTCTGGCTATGTCCACTGACACACGGCAGACGGGCAGGCAGGGCGCAGTGCGGATCTGGCTGTTTCCACTCACCCACGGCAGACGGCAGGCAGGGCGCAGTGCGGATCTGGCTGTGTCCACTAACCCACGGGAGACGGGAAGGCAATGCGCCGTGTGGATTTGGCTGCGTCCACTCACCTACGGGAGACGGGCAGAGAGGGTGCTGTGTGGATCTGGCTATGTCCACTGACCCACGGCAGACGGGCAGGCAGGGCGCAGTGTAGATCTGGCTGTGTCCACTCACCCACGGCAGATGGTGTGGCAGGGCGCAGTGCGGATCTGGCTGTGTCCACTCACCCACGTTCACGGGCAGAGAGGGTGCTGTGTGTATCTGGCTACGTCCAGTGACCCACGGCAGACAGGCAGGCAGGGCGCAGTGCGGATCTGGCTGTGTCCACTCACCCACGGCAGACGGGCAGGCAGAGCGCAGTGCGGATCTGGCTGTGTCTCCTGACCCACCGCAGACGGGCATGCAGGGCGCAGTGCGGATCTGGCTGTGTCCACTCACCCACGGGAGACTGGAAGAAAATGCGCTGTGTGGATCTGGCTATGTCCAGTTACCCACGGCAGACGGGCAGGCAGGGCGCAGTGCGGATCTGCCTGTGTCCACTGACCCACGGCAGACGGGCAGGCAGGGCGCAGTGCGGATCTGGCTGTGTCTACTCACCCACGGGAGACGGGCAGGCAAGGCGCAGTGTGGATCTGGCTATGTCCACTCACCCATGGGAGACGGGCAGAGAGGGTGCTGTGTGGATCTGACTATGTACACTGATCCACGGCAGACGGTCCGGCAGGGCGGTGTGCGGATCTGGCTGTGTCCACTCACCCACGGCAGACGGTCACGAAGGGTGCAGTGCGGATCTGGCAGTGTCCACTCACCCACGGGAGACGGGCCGGCCGGGCGCAGTGCGGATCTGGCTGTGTCCACTCACCCACGGCAGACGAGCAGGCAGGGCGCAGTGCGGATCTGGCTGTGTCCACTCACCCACGGGAGACGGGCAGGCAAGGCGCAGTGTGGATCTGGCTGTGTCCACTCACTCACAAGAGACAGGCAGAAAGGGCGCTGTGTGGATCTGGCTATTTCCACTGACCTAGGGCAGACGGGCAGGCAGGGCGCAGTGCGGATGTGGCTGTGTCCACTCACCCACGGCAGACGGTCAGGCAGGGCGCAGTGCGGATCTGGCTGTGTCCACTCACCCACGGGAGACGGGCAGAGAGGGTGTCGTGTGGATTTGGCTATGTCCACTGACCCACCGGAAACGGGCAGGCAGGGCGCACTGCGGATCTGGCTGTGTCCCCTCACCCACAGCAGACGGTCAGGCAGGGCGCAGTGCGGATCTTGCTGTGTCCCCTCACCCACGGCAGACGGTCAGGCAGGGCGCAGTGCGGATCTGGCTGTGTCCACTCACCCAAGGGAGACGGGCAGGCAAGGCGCAGTGTGGATTTGGCTGTGTCCACTCACCCTCGGGAGACGGGCAGAGAGGGTGCTGTGTGGTCTGGATATGTCCACTGACCGACGGCAGAAGGGCAGGCAGGGCGCAGTGCGGATCTGGCTGTGTCCCCTCACCAACGGCACACGGTCAGGCAGGGCGCAGTGCGGATCTGGCTGTGTCCACTCACCCACGGGAGACGGGCAGGCAGGGCGTAATGCGGATCTGGCTTTGTCCACTCACCCAGGGCCCACGGGCAGGCAGGGCGCAGTGCGGATATGGCTGTGTCCACTCACCCATGGGAGACGGGCAGGCAAATCGCAGTGTGGATCTGGCTGTGTCCACTCACCCACAGGAGACGGGCAGAGAGGATGCAGTGAGGATCTGGCTGTTTCCACTCACCCACGGGAGACGGGCAGGCAGGGCGCAGTGCGGATCTGGCTGTGTCCACTCACCCACGGCAGACGGGCAGGCAGGGCTCAGTGCGGATCTGGCTGTGTCCACTCACCCACAGGAGACGGGCAGGCTAGGCGCAGTGTGGAGCTGGCTGTGTCCACTCACCCACGGGAGACGGGCAGGCAGGGCGCAGTGCGGATCTGGCTGTGTCCCCTCACCCACGGGAGACGGGTAGGCAAAGCGCAATGTGGATCTGGCTGTGTCCACTCACCCACGTTAGACGGTCAGAGAGGGTGCCGTGTGGATCTGGCTATGTCCACTCACCCACGGGAGACGGGCAGGCAGGGCGCAGTGCGAATTGGGCTGTGTCCCCTCACCCACGGCAGACGGTCAGGCAGGGCGCAGTGCGGAATTGGATATGTCCACTCACCCACGGGAGACGGGCAGGCAGGGCGCAGTGCGAATTAGGCTGTGTCCCCTTACCCACGGCAGACGGTCAGGCAGGGCACAGTGCGAAATTGGCTATGTCCACTCACCCACGGGAGACGGGCAGGCATGGCGCAGTGCGGATCTGGCTGTGTCCACTCACCCAGGGGAGACGGGTAGGCAAAGCACAGTGTGGATCTGGCTGTGTCCACTCACCCACTGGAGACGGGCAGGCACTGCGCAGTGCGGATCTGGCTGTGTCCACTCACCCACGGCAGACGGGCAGGCAGGGCGCAGTGCGGATCTGGCTTTGTCCACTCACCCAGGGGAGACGGGTAGGCAAAGCGCAGTGTGGTTCTGGCTGTGTCCACTCACCCACGGGAGACGAGCAGAGAGGGTGCCGTGTGGATCTGGCTATGTCCACTGACCCACGGCAGACGGGCAGGCAGAGCGCAGTGCGGATCTGGCTTTGTCCACTCACCCAGGGCAGACGGGCAGGCAGGGCGCAGTGCGGTTCTGGCTGTGTCCACTCACTCATGGGAGACGGGCAGGCAAGGCGCAGTGTGGATCTGGCTGTGTCCACTCACCCACAGGAGACGGGCAGAGAGCGTGCAGTGAGGATCTGGCTGTTTCCACTCACCCATGGGAGACGGGCAGGCAGGGCGCAGTGCAGATCAGGCTGTGTCCACTGACCCACGGCAGACGGGCAGGCAGGGCGAAGTGCGGATGTGGCTGTGACCAAACACCCACGGCAGACGGGCAGGCATGGCGCAGTGCGGATCTGGCTGTGTCCACTCACCCACGGGAGACGGGCAGGCAAAACACAGTGTGGATCTGGCTGTGTCCACTCACCCACGGGAGACGGGCAGAGAGGGTGCTGTGTGGATCTGTCTATGTCCACTGACCCACGGCAGACGGGCCTGCAGGGCGCAGTGCAGATCTGGCTGTGTCCACTCACCCACGGCAGATGGTGTGGCAGGGAGCAGTGCGGATCTGGCTGTGTCCACTCACCCACGGTAGACGGGCAGAGAGGGTGCCGTGTGTATCTGGCTACGTCCAGAGACCCACGGCAGACGGGCAGGCAGGGCGCAGTGCGGATCTGGCTGTGTCCACTCACCCACGGCAGACGGGCAGGCAGAGCGCAGTGCGGATCTGGCTGTGTCCCCTGACCCACCGCAGACGGGCATGCAGGGCGCACTGCGGATCTGGCTGTGTCCACTCACCCACGGGAGACTGGCAGAAAATGCGCTGTGTGGATTTGGCTAAGTCCACTGACCCACGGCAGACGGGCAGGAAGGGCGCAGTGCGGATCTGGCTGTGTCCCCTCACCCACGGCAGACGGTCAGGCAGGGCGCAGTGCGGATCTGGCTGTGTCCACTCACCCAAGGGAGACGGGCAGGCAATGTGCAGTGTGGATCTGGCTGTGTCCACTCACCCACGGGAGACGGGCAGAGAGGGTGCTGTGTGGATCTGGCTATGTCAAGTGACCCACGGCAGACGGGCAGGCAGGGCGCAGTGCGGATCTGCCTGTGTCCACTGACCCACGGCAGACGGGCAGGCAGGGCGCAGTGTGGATCTGGCTATGTCCACTCACCCACGGGAGACGGGCAGAGAGGGTGCTGTTTGGATCTGACTATGTACACTGACCACGGCAGACGGTCCGGCAGGGCGGTATGCGGATCTGGCTGTGTCCACTCACCGACGGCAGACGGTCAGGAAGGGCGCAGTGCGGATCTGGCTGTGTCCACTCACCCACGGGAGACGGGCAGGCAGGGCGCAGTGCGGATCTGACTGTGTCTACTCACCCACGGGAGACGGGCAGGCAAGGCGCAGTGTGGATCTGGCTGTGTCCACTCACCCACGGCAGACGAGCAGGCAGGGCGCAGTGCGGATCTGGCTGTGTCCACTCACCCACGGGAGACTGGCAGGCAAGGCACAGTGTGGATCTGGCTGTGTCCACTCACTCACAAGTGACGGGCAGAAAGGGCGCTGTGTGGATCTGGCTATGTCCACTGACCCACGGCAGACGGGCAGGCAGAGCGCAGTGCGGATCTGGCTGTGTCCAATCACCCATGGCTGACGAGCAGGCATGGCGTAGTGCAGATATGGCTTTGTCCACTCACCCACGGCAGATGGTCAGGCAGGGCGCAGTGTGGATCTGGCTATGTCCAGTCACCCACGGGAGACGGTCAGAGATGGTGCTGTGTGGATCTGGCTATGTCCACTGTCCCACGGCAGACGGGCAGGCAGGGCGCAGTGCGGATCGGGCTGTGTCCACTGACCCACGGCAGACGGGCAGGCAGGGCGCAGTGCGTATCTGGCTCTGTCCACTCACCCACGGGAGACGGGCAGGCAAGGCGCAGTGTGAATCTGGCTGTGTCCACTCACCCACGGGAGACGGGCAAGGGGGTGCTGTGTGGATCTGGCTATGTACATTGACACACGGCAGACGGGCAGGCAGGGCGGTGTGCGGATCTGGCTGTGTCTACTCATCCACGGGAGACGGGCAGGCAGGGAGCAGTGCGGATCTGGCTGTGTCCACTCACCCACGGGAGACGGGCAGGCAAGGCGCAGTGTGGATCTGTCTTTGTCCACTCACCCACGGGAGAAGGGCAGAGAGGGTGATGTGTGGATCTGGCTATGTCCACTGACCCACGACAGACGGGCAGGCAGGGTGCAGTGTGGACCTGGCTGTGTCCCCTCACCCACGGCAGACGGTCAGCCAGGGCGCAGTGCGGAATTGGCTATGTCCACTCACCACGGGAGACGGGCAGGCAGGGCTCAGTGCGAATTAGGCTGTGTCCCCTCACCCACGGCAGACGGTAAGGCAGGGCGCAGTGCGGAATTGGCTATGTCCCCTCACCCACGGCAGACGGTCAGGCACGGCGCAGTGCGGAATTGGCTATGTCCACTCACCCACGGGAGACGGGCAGGCAGGGCGCAGTGCGGATCTGGCTGTGTCCACTCACCCAGGGGAGACGGGTATGCAAAGCGCAGTGCGGATCTGGCTGTGTCCACTCATCCACGGCAGACGGTCAGGCAGGGCGCAGTGCGGAATTGGCTGTGTCCAGTCACCCACGGGGGACAAGTAGTCAAGGCGCAGTGTGGATCTGGCTGTGTCCACTCACCCACGAGAGACGGGCAGAGAGGGTCCTGTGAGGATCTGCCTATATCCACTGACCCACGGTAGACGGGAAGGCAGGGCACACAGCGGATCTGGCTGTGTCCACTCACACATGGCAGACGGGCAGGCACGGCGCAGTGTGGATCTGGCTGTGTCCACTCACCCACGGGAGACGGGCAGAGAGGGTGCTGTGTGGATCTGGCTATGTACACTGACCCACGGCCGACGGGCAGGCAGAGCGCAGTGCGGATCTGGCTGTGTCCAAATACCCACGGCTGACGGGCAGGCAGGGCGCACTGCGGATCTGGCTGTGTCCACTCACCCACGGCATACGGTCAGGTAGGGCGCAGTGTGGATCTGGCTGTGTCCACTCACCCACGGGAGACGGGTAGGCAAGGCGCAGTGGGGATCTGGCTGTATGCACTCACCCACGAGAGACGGGCAGAGAGGGTGCTGTGTGGATCTGGCTATATCCACTGACCCACGGCCGACGGGCAGGCAGGGCGCAGTGCGGATCTGGCTGTGTCCACTCACCCACGGCAGACGGGCAGGCAGGGCGCAGTGCGTATCTGGCTGTGTCTACTCACCCACGGGAGACGGGCAGGCAATGCGCAGTGTGGATCTGGCTGTGTCCACTCACCCACGGGAGACGAGCAGGCAGGGCGCAGTGCGGATCTGGCTGTGTCCACTCACCCAAAGGAGACGGGCAGGCAAGGTGCTGTGTGGATCTGGCTGTGTCCACTCACCCACGGGAGACGGGCAGAGAGGGTGCTGTGTGGATCTGGCTATGTACACTGACCCACGGCAGACGGGCAGGCAGGGCGCAGTGCGGATCTGGCTGTGTCCACTCACCCAGGGGAGACGGGCAGGCAAGGCGCAGTGTGGATCTGGCTGTGTCCACTCACCCACGGAAGACGGGCAGGCAGGGCGCAGTGCGGATCTGGCTGTGTCCACTCACCCACGGGAGACGGGCAGGCAAGGCGCAGTGTGGATCTGGCTGTGTCCACTCACCCACGGGAGACGGGCAGAGAGGGCGCTGTGTGGATCTGGCTATGTCTTCTGACCCACGGCAGACGGGCAGGCAGGGCGCAGTGCGGATCTGGCTGTGTCCACTCACCCACGGCAGAGGGTCAGGCAGGGCGCAGAGCGGATTTGGCTGTGTCCACTCACCCACGGGAGACGGGCAGGCAAGGCGCAGTGCGGATCTAGCTGTGTCCACTCACCCACGGGAGACGGGCAGGCAGAACGTAGTGCGGATCTGGCTGTGTCCACTCACCCACGGGAGACGGGCAGGCAAGGTGCACTGTGGATCTTGCTGTGAACACTCACCCACGGGAGACCTGCAGGGAGGGTGCTGTGTGGATCTAGCGATGTCCACTGACCCACGGCAGACGAGCAGGCAGGGCGCAGTGCGGATCTGGCTGTGTCCACTCACCCACGGGAGACCGGCAGGCAGGGCGCAGTGCGGATCTGGCTGCGTCCACTCACCCACGGCCGATGGGCAGTCAGGGCGCAGTGCGGATCAGGCTGTGTCCACACACCCACGGGAGACGGGCAGAAAGGGCTCTGTGTGGATCTGGCTATGTACACTGACCCACAACAGACGGGCAGGCAGGGCGCAGGGCGGATCTGGCTGTGTCCACTCACTCACGGGAGACCGGCATGCAGGGCGCAGTGCGGATCTGGCTGTGTCCACTCACCCACGGCATTCGGGCAGGCAGGGCGCAGTGCGGATCTGGCTGTGTCCAATCACCCACAGCAGACGGGCAGGCAGGGTGCAGTGTGGATCTGGCTGTGTCTACTCACCCACGGTAGACGGGCAGGCAAGGTGCACTGTGGATATTGCTGTGACCACTCACCCACGGGAGACGGGCAGAGAGGGTTCTGTGTGGATATAGCTAAGTCCACTGACCCACGGCAGACGGGCAGGCAGGGCGCAGTGCGGATCTGGCTGTGTCCCCTCACCCACGGCACACGGTCAGGCAGGGCGCAGTGCGGATCTGGCTGTGTCCACTCACCCACGGGAGACGGGCAGGCAGGGCGCAGTGCGGATCTGGCTGTGTCCCCTCACCCACGGGAGACGGGTAGGCTAAGCGCAGTGCGAAATTGGCTATGTCCACTCACCCACGGGAGACGGGCAGGCATGGCGCAGTGTGGATCTGGCTGTGTCCAATCACCCAGGGGAGACGGGTAGGCAAAGCGCAGTGTGGATCTGGCTGTGTCCACTCACCCACTGGAGACGGGCAGGCACGGCGCAGTGCGGGTCTGGCTGTGTCCACTCACCCACGGGAGACGGGAAGGCAAGGCGCACTGTGGATCTTGCTGTGAACACTCACCCACGGGAGATGGGCGGAGAGGGTGCTGTGTGTATCTAGCTATGTCCACTAACCCACGGCAGACGGGCAGGCAGGTCGCAGTACGGACCTGACTGTGTTAACTCACCCACGGCAGACGGGCTGGCAAGGCGCAGTGTGGATCTGGCTGTGTCCACTCACCCACGGGAGACGGGCAGAGAGGGTGCTGTGTGGATCTGGCTATGTCCACTGACCCACGGCAGACGGGCAGGCAGGGCGCAGTGCGGATCGGGCTGTGTCCAATCACCCACGGCAGACGGGCAGGCAGGGCGCAGTGTGGATCTGGCTATGTCCAGTCACCCACGGGAGACGGTCAGAGATGGTGCTGTGTGGATCTGGCTATGTCCACTGACCCACGGCAGACGGGCAGGCAGGGCGCAGTGCGGATCGGGCTGTGTCCACTGACCCACGGCAGACGGGCAGGCAGGGCGCAGTGCGGATCTGGCTGTGTCCACTCACCCTCGGGAGACGGGTAGGCAAGGCGCAGTGTGGATCTGGCCGTGTCCACTCACCCACGGGAAACGGGCAGAGAGTGTCCTGTGTGGATCTGGCTATGTCCACTTACCCACGGCAGACGGGCAGGCAGGGCGCAGTGCGGATCTGGCTGTGTCCACTCACCCATGGCAGACGGGCAGGCAGGGCGCAGTGCGGATCTGGCTGTGTCCACTCACCCACGGGAGACGGGCAGGCAAGGCGCAGTGTGGATCTGGCTGTGTCCACTCACCCACGGGAGACGGGCAGAGAGGGCGCTGTGTGGATCTGGCTATGTCTTCTGACCCACGGCAGACGGGCAGGCAGGGCGCAGTGCGGATCTGGCTGTGTCCACTCACCCACGGCAGAAGGTCAGGCAGGGCGCAGAGTGGATTTGGCTGTGTCAACTCACCCACGGGAGACGGGCAGGCAAGGCGCAGTGCGGATCTAGCTGTGTCCACTCACCCACGGGAGACGGGCAGGCAGAACGTAGTGCGGATCTGGCTGTGTCCACTCACCCACGGGAGACGGGCAGGCAAGGTGCACTGTGGATCTTGCTGTGAACACTCACCCACGGGAGACCTGCAGGGAGGGTGCTGTGTGGATCTAGCGATGTCCACTGACCCACGGCAGACGGGCAGGCAGGGCGCAGTGCGGATCTGGCTGTTTCCACTCACCCACGGGAGACCGGCAGGCAGGGCGCAGTGCGGATCTGGCTGTGTCCACTCACCCATGGGAGACGGGCAGGCAAGGCGCAGTGTGGATCTGGCTGTGTCCACTCACCCACGGGAGACGGGCAGAGAGGGTCTGTGTTGATCTTGCTATGTCCACTGACCTACGGCAGACGTTCAGGCAGGGCGCAGTGCGGATCTGGCTGTGTCCAATCACCCACAGCAGACGGGCAGGCAGGGTGCAGTGTGGATCTGGCTGTGTCCACTCACCCACGGTAGACGGGCAGGCAAGGTGCACTGTGGATATTGCTGTGAAAACTCACCCACGGGAGACGGGCAGAGAGGGTTCTGTGTGGATATAGCTAAGTCCACTGACCCACGGCAGACGGGCAGGCAGGGCGCAGTGCGTATCTGGCTGTGTCCAATCACCCACGGCAGACGGGCAGGCAGGGCGCAGTGCGGATCTGGCTTTGTCCACTCACCCACGGGAGAGGGTCAGGCATGGCGCAGTGCGGATCTGGCTGTGTCCACTCACCCACGGGAGACGGGTAGTCAAGGCGCAGTGTGGATCTGGCTATGTCCACTGACCCACGGGAGACGAACAGAGAGGGTGCTGTGTGGATCTGGCTATGTCGACTGACCCACGGCAGACGGGCAGGCAGGGCGCAGTGCGGATCTGTCTGTGTCCGCTGACCCACGGCAGACGGGCAGGCAGGGCGCAGTGCGGATCTGGCTGTGTCCACTAACACACGGGAGACGGGCAGGCAAGGCGCAGTGTGGATCTGGCTGTGTCCACTCACCAACGGGAGACGGGCAAGGGGGTGTTGTGTGGATCTGTCTATGTCCACTGACCCACGGCAGACGGGCAGGCAGGGCGCAGTGCAGATCTGGCTGTGTCCACTCACCCACGGCAGATGGTGTGGCAGGGAGCAGTGCGGATCTGGCTGTGTCCACTCACCCACGGTAGACGGGCAGAGAGGGTGCCGTGTGTATCTGGCTACGTCCAGAGACCCACGGCAGATGGGCAGGCAGGGCGCAGTGCGGATCTGGCTGTGTCCACTCACCCACGGCAGACGGGCAGGCAGAGCGCAGTGCGGATCTGGCTGTGTCCCCTGACCCACCGCAGACGGGCATGCAGGGCGCACTGCGGATCTGGCTGTGTCCACTCACCCACGGGAGACTGGCAGAAAATGCGCTGTGTGGATTTGGCTAAGTCCACTGACCCACGGCAGACGGGCAGGAAGGGCGCAGTGCGGATCTGGCTGTGTCCCCTCACCCACGGCAGACGGTCAGGCAGGGCGCAGTGCGGATCTGGCTGTGTCCACTCACCCAAGGGAGACGGGCAGGCAATGTGCAGTGTGGATCTGGCTGTGTCCACTCACCCACGGGAGACGGGCAGAGAGGGTGCTGTGTGGATCTGGCTATGTCAAGTGACCCACGGCAGACGGGCAGGCAGGGCGCAGTGCGGATCTGCCTGTGTCCACTGACCCACGGCAGACGGGCAGGCAGGGCGCAGTGTGGATCTGGCTATGTCCACTCACCCACGGGAGACGGGCAGAGAGGGTGCTGTGTGGATCTGACTATGTACACTGACCACGGCAGACGGTCCGGCAGGGCGGTATGCGGATCTGGCTGTGTCCACTCACCGACGGCAGACGGTCAGGAAGGGCGCAGTGCGGATCTGGCTGTGTCCACTCACCCACGGGAGACGGGCAGGCAGGGCGCAGTGCGGATCTGACTGTGTCTACTCACCCACGGGAGACGGGCAGGCAAGGCGCAGTGTGGATCTGGCTGTGTCCACTCACCCACGGCAGACGAGCAGGCAGGGCGCAGTGCGGATCTGGCTGTGTCCACTCACCCACGGGAGACTGGCAGGCAAGGCGCAGTGTGGATCTGGCTGTGTCCACTCACTCACAAGTGACGGGCAGAAAGGGCGCTGTGTGGATCTGGCTATGTCCACTGACCCACGGCAGACGGGCAGGCAGAGCGCAGTGCGGATCTGGCTGTGTCCAATCACCCATGGCTGACGAGCAGGCATGGCGTAGTGCAGATATGGCTTTGTCCACTCACCCACGGCAGATGGTCAGGCAGGGCGCAGTGTGGATCTGGCTATGTCCAGTCACCCACGGGAGACGGTCAGAGATGGTGCTGTGTGGATCTGGCTATGTCCACTGTCCCACGGCAGACGGGCAGGCAGGGCGCAGTGCGGATCGGGCTGTGTCCACTGACCCACGGCAGACGGGCAGGCAGGGCGCAGTGCGTATCTGGCTCTGTCCACTCACCCACGGGAGACGGGCAGGCAAGGCGCAGTGTGAATCTGGCTGTGTCCACTCACCCACGGGAGACGGGCAAGGGGGTGCTGTGTGGATCTGGCTATGTACATTGACACACGGCAGACGGGCAGGCAGGGCGGTGTGCGGATCTGGCTGTGTCTACTCATCCACGGGAGACGGGCAGGCAGGGAGCAGTGCGGATCTGGCTGTGTCCACTCACCCACGGGAGACGGGCAGGCAAGGCGCAGTGTGGATCTGTCTTTGTCCACTCACCCACGGGAGAAGGGCAGAGAGGGTGATGTGTGGATCTGGCTATGTCCACTGACCCACGACAGACGGGCAGGCAGGGTGCAGTGTGGACCTGGCTGTGTCCCCTCACCCACGGCAGACGGTCAGCCAGGGCGCAGTGCGGAATTGGCTATGTCCACTCACCACGGGAGACGGGCAGGCAGGGCTCAGTGCGAATTAGGCTGTGTCCCCTCACCCACGGCAGACGGTAAGGCAGGGCGCAGTGCGGAATTGGCTATGTCCCCTCACCCACGGCAGACGGTCAGGCACGGCGCAGTGCGGAATTGGCTATGTCCACTCACCCACGGGAGACGGGCAGGCAGGGCGCAGTGCGGATCTGGCTGTGTCCACTCACCCAGGGGAGACGGGTATGCAAAGCGCAGTGCGGATCTGGCTGTGTCCACTCATCCACGGCAGACGGTCAGGCAGGGCGCAGTGCGGAATTGGCTGTGTCCAGTCACCCACGGGGGACAAGTAGTCAAGGCGCAGTGTGGATCTGGCTGTGTCCACTCACCCACGAGAGACGGGCAGAGAGGGTCCTGTGAGGATCTGCCTATATCCACTGACCCACGGTAGACGGGAAGGCAGGGCACACAGCGGATCTGGCTGTGTCCACTCACACATGGCAGACGGGCAGGCACGGCGCAGTGTGGATCTGGCTGTGTCCACTCACCCACGGGAGACGGGCAGAGAGGGTGCTGTGTGGATCTGGCTATGTACACTGACCCACGGCCGACGGGCAGGCAGAGCGCAGTGCGGATCTGGCTGTGTCCAAATACCCACGGCTGACGGGCAGGCAGGGCGCACTGCGGATCTGGCTGTGTCCACTCACCCACGGCATACGGTCAGGCAGGGCGCAGTGTGGATCTGGCTGTGTCCACTCACCCACGGGAGACGGGTAGGCAAGGCGCAGTGGGGATCTGGCTGTATGCACTCACCCACGAGAGACGGGCAGAGAGGGTGCTGTGTGGATCTGGCTATATCCACTGACCCACGGCCGACGGGCAGGCAGGGCGCAGTGCGGATCTGGCTGTGTCCACTCACCCACGGCAGACGGGCAGGCAGGGCGCAGTGCGTATCTGGCTGTGTCTACTCACCCACGGGAGACGGGCAGGCAATGCGCAGTGTGGATCTGGCTGTGTCCACTCACCCACGGGAGACGAGCAGGCAGGGCGCAGTGCGGATCTGGCTGTGTCCACTCACCCAAAGGAGACGGGCAGGCAAGGTGCTGTGTGGATCTGGCTGTGTCCACTCACCCACGGGAGACGGGCAGAGAGGGTGCTGTGTGGATCTGGCTATGTACACTGACCCACGGCAGACGGGCAGGCAGGGCGCAGTGCGGATCTGGCTGTGTCCACTCACCCAGGGGAGACGGGCAGGCAAGGCGCAGTGTGGATCTGGCTGTGTCCACTCACCCACGGAAGACGGGCAGGCAGGGCGCAGTGCGGATCTGGCTGTGTCCACTCACCCACGGGAGACGGGCAGGCAAGGCGCAGTGTGGATCTGGCTGTGTCCACTCACCCACGGGAGACGGGCAGAGAGGGCGCTGTGTGGATCTGGCTATGTCTTCTGACCCACGGCAGACGGGCAGGCAGGGCGCAGTGCGGATCTGGCTGTGTCCACTCACCCACGGCAGAGGGTCAGGCAGGGCGCAGAGCGGATTTGGCTGTGTCCACTCACCCACGGGAGACGGGCAGGCAAGGCGCAGTGCGGATCTAGCTGTGTCCACTCACCCACGGGAGACGGGCAGGCAGAACGTAGTGCGGATCTGGCTGTGTCCACTCACCCACGGGAGACGGGCAGGCAAGGTGCACTGTGGATCTTGCTGTGAACACTCACCCATGGGAGACCTGCAGGGAGGGTGCTGTGTGGATCTAGCGATGTCCACTGACCCACGGCAGACGAGCAGGCAGGGCGCAGTGCGGATCTGGCTGTGTCCACTCACCCACGGGAGACCGGCAGGCAGGGCGCAGTGCGGATCTGGCTGCGTCCACTCACCCACGGCCGATGGGCAGTCAGGGCGCAGTGCGGATCAGGCTGTGTCCACACACCCACGGGAGACGGGCAGAAAGGGCTCTGTGTGGATCTGGCTATGTACACTGACCCACAACAGACGGGCAGGCAGGGCGCAGGGCGGATCTGGCTGTGTCCACTCACTCACGGGAGACCGGCATGCAGGGCGCAGTGCGGATCTGGCTGTGTCCACTCACCCACGGCATTCGGGCAGGCAGGGCGCAGTGCGGATCTGGCTGTGTCCAATCACCCACAGCAGACGGGCAGGCAGGGTGCAGTGTGGATCTGGCTGTGTCCACTCACCCACGGTAGACGGGCAGGCAAGGTGCACTGTGGATATTGCTGTGACCACTCACCCACGGGAGACGGGCAGAGAGGGTTCTGTGTGGATATAGCTAAGTCCACTGACCCACGGCAGACGGGCAGGCAGGGCGCAGTGCGGATCTGGCTGTGTCCCCTCACCCACGGCACACGGTCAGGCAGGGCGCAGTGCGGATCTGGCTGTGTCCACTCACCCACGGGAGACGGGCAGGCAGGGCGCAGTGCGGATCTGGCTGTGTCCCCTCACCCACGGGAGACGGGTAGGCAAAGCGCAGTGCGAAATTGGCTATGTCCACTCACCCACGGGAGACGGGCAGGCATGGCGCAGTGTGGATCTGGCTGTGTCCAATCACCCAGGGGAGACGGGTAGGCAAAGCGCAGTGTGGATCTGGCTGTGTCCACTCACCCACTGGAGACGGGCAGGCACGGCGCAGTGCGGGTCTGGCTGTGTCCACTCACCCACGGGAGACGGGAAGGCAAGGCGCACTGTGGATCTTGCTGTGAACACTCACCCACGGGAGATGGGCGGAGAGGGTGCTGTGTGTATCTAGCTATGTCCACTAACCCACGGCAGACGGGCAGGCAGGTCGCAGTACGGACCTGACTGTGTTAACTCACCCACGGCAGACGGGCTGGCAAGGCGCAGTGTGGATCTGGCTGTGTCCACTCACCCACGGGAGACGGGCAGAGAGGGTGCTGTGTGGATCTGGCTATGTCCACTGACCCACGGCAGACGGGCAGGCAGGGCGCAGTGCGGATCGGGCTGTGTCCAATCACCCACGGCAGACGGGCAGGCAGGGCGCAGTGTGGATCTGGCTATGTCCAGTCACCCACGGGAGACGGTCAGAGATGGTGCTGTGTGGATCTGGCTATGTCCACTGACCCACGGCAGACGGGCAGGCAGGGCGCAGTGCGGATCGGGCTGTGTCCACTGACCCACAGCAGACGGGCAGGCAGGGCGCAGTGCGGATCTGGCTGTGTCCACTCACCCTCGGGAGACGGGTAGGCAAGGCGCAGTGTGGATCTGGCCGTGTCCACTCACCCACGGGAAACGGGCAGAGAGTGTCCTGTGTGGATCTGGCTATGTCCACTTACCCACGGCAGACGGGCAGGCAGGGCGCAGTGCGGATCTGGCTGTGTCCACTCACCCATGGCAGACGGGCAGGCAGGGCGCAGTGCGGATCTGGCTGTGTCCACTCACCCACGGGAGACGGGCAGGCAAGGCGCAGTGTGGATCTGGCTGTGTCCACTCACCCACGGGAGACGGGCAGAGAGGGCGCGGTGTGGATCTGGCTATGTCTTCTGACCCACGGCAGACGGGCAGGCAGGGCGCAGTGCGGATCTGGCTGTGTCCACTCACCCACGGCAGAGGGTCAGGCAGGGCGCAGAGTGGATTTGGCTGTGTCAACTCACCCACGGGAGACGGGCAGGCAAGGCGCAGTGCGGATCTAGCTGTGTCCACTCACCCCCGGGAGACGGGCAGGCAGAACGTAGTGCGGATCTGGCTGTGTCCACTCACCCACGGGAGACGGGCAGGCAAGGTGCACTGTGGATCTTGCTGTGAACACTCACCCACGGGAGACCTGCAGGGAGGGTGCTGTGTGGATCTAGCGATGTCCACTGACCCACGGCAGACGGGCAGGCAGGGCGCAGTGCGGATCTGGCTGTTTCCACTCACCCACGGGAGACCGGCAGGCAGGGCGCAGTGCGGATCTGGCTGTGTCCACTCACCCATGGGAGACGGGCAGGCAAGGCGCAGTGTGGATCTGGCTGTGTCCACTCACCCACGGGAGACGGGCAGAGAGGGTCTGTGTTGATCTTGCTATGTCCACTGACCTACGGCAGACGTTCAGGCAGGGCGCAGTGCGGATCTGGCTGTGTCCAAGCACCCACAGCAGACGGGCAGGCAGGGTGCAGTGTGGATCTGGCTGTGTCCACTCACCCACGGTAGACGGGCAGGCAAGGTGCACTGTGGATATTGCTGTGAAAACTCACCCACGGGAGACGGGCAGAGAGGGTTCTGTGTGGATATAGCTAAGTCCACTGACCCACGGCAGACGGGCAGGCAGGGCGCAGTGCGTATCTGGCTGTGTCCAATCACCCACGGCAGACGGGCAGGCAGGGCGCAGTGCGGATCTGGCTTTGTCCACTCACCCACGGGAGAGGGTCAGGCATGGCGCAGTGCGGATCTGGCTGTGTCCACTCACCCACGGGAGACGGGTAGTCAAGGCGCAGTGTGGATCTGGCTATGTCCACTGACCCACGGGAGACGAACAGAGAGGGTGCTGTGTGGATCTGGCTATGTCGACTGACCCACGGCAGACGGGCAGGCAGGGCGCAGTGCGGATCTGTCTGTGTCCGCTGACCCACGGCAGACGGGCAGGCAGGGCGCAGTGCGGATCTGGCTGTGTCCACTAACACACGGGAGACGGGCAGGCAAGGCGCAGTGTGGATCTGGCTGTGTCCACTCACCAACGGGAGACGGGCAAGGGGGTGTTGTGTGGATCTGGCTATGTCCACTGACCCAGGGCAGACGGGCAGGCAGGGCGGTGTGCGGATCTGGCTGTGTCCACTCACCCACGGCAGAGGGTCAGGCAGGGCGCAGAGCGGATCTGGCTGTGTCCACTGTCCCACGGCACACGGGCAGGCAGGGCGCAGTGCGGATCTGGCTGTGTCCACTCACCCACGGGAGACGGGCATGCAATGCGCAGTGTGGATCTGACTGTGTTTACTCACCCACGGGAGACGGGCAGAGAGGGTGCTGTGTCGATCTGGTTATATACACTGACCCACGGCAGACGGGCAGGCAGGGCCGTGTGAGGATCTGGCTGTGTCCACTCACCAACGGCAGACGGTCAGGCAGGGCGCAGTGCGGATCTGGCTGTGTCCACTCACCCACGGGAGATGGGTAGGCAAGGCGCAGTGTGGATCTGGGTGTGTCCACTCACCCACGAGAGACAGGCAGAGAGGGTGCTGTGTGGATCTGGCTATGTCCACTGACCCACGGCAGACGGGCAGGCAGGGCGCAGTGCGGATCTGGCTGTGTCCACTCACCCACGGCAGACGGTCAGGCAGGGCGCAGTGCGGATCTGGCTGTGTCCACTCACCCACGGGAGACGGGTAGGCAGGGCGCAGTGGGGATCTGGCTGTGTCCACTCACCCACGGGAGACGGGCAGAGAGAGTGCTTGTGGATCTGGCTATGTCCACTGACCCACGGCAGACGGGCAGGCAGGGCGCAGTGCGGATCTGGCTGAGTCCACTCACCCACGGGAGACGGGTAGGCAAAGCGCAGTGTGGATCTGGCTGTGTCCACTCACCAGCGGGAGACGGGCAGAGAGGGTGCCTTGTGGATCTGGCTATGTCCACTGACCCCCGGCAGATGGGCAGGCAGGGCGCAGTGCGGATCTGGCTGTGTCCACTCACCCACGGCAGACCGGCTGGCAGGGCGCAGTGCGGATCTGGCTGTGTCCACTCACCCACAAGAGATGGGCAGAGAGGGTCCTGTGTGGATCTGGCTATGTCCACTGACCCACGGCAGACGGTCAGGCATAGTGCTGTGCGGATCTGGCTGTGTCCACTCACCCACGGCAGACGATCAGGCAGGGCGCAGTGCGGATCTGGCTGTGTCAACTCACCCACGGGAGACGGGCAGGCAAGGTGCATTGTGGATCTGGCTGTGTCTACTCACCCACGGGTGACGGACAGAGAGGGTGCTGTGTGGAACTGGCTCTGTCCACTGACCCACGGCAGACGGGCCGGCAGGGCGCAGTGCGGATCTGGCTGTGTCCACTCACCCACGGCAGACGGGCTGGCAGAGCGCAGTGCGGATCTGGCTGTGTCCACTCACCCACGGGAGACGGGCAGTCAAGGCCCAGTGTGGATCTGCCTATGTCCACTCACCCACAGGAGATGGGCAGGCAGGGCGCAGTGCGGATATGGCTGTGTCCCTTCACCCACGGGAGACGGTCAGAGAGGGTGCTGTGTGGATCGGGCTATGTCCACTGACCCACGGCAGACGTGCATGCAGGGCACAGTGCGGATCTGGCTGTGTCCACTCACCCACAGCAGACGTTTAGGCAGGGCGCAGTGCAGATCTGGCTGTGTCCAGTCACCCACGCGAGACGAGCAGGCGGGGCACAGTGCGGATCTGGCTGTGTACAATCACCCACGGGAGTCGGGCAGGCAGGGCGCAGTGCGGATCTGGCTGTGTCCACTCACCCACGGGAGATGGGCAGGCAATGCGTAGTGTGGATCTGGCTGTGTCCACTCACCCACGGGAGAAGGGCAGAGAGGGTGCTGTGTGGATCTGGCTATGTCCGCAGTCCCACGGCAGACGGGTAGGCAGGGCGCAGTGCGGATCTGGCTGTGTCCACTGACCCACGGCAGACGGGCAAACAGGGTGCAGTGCGGATCTTGCTTGGCCACTCACCCACGGGAGACTGGCAGGCAAGGCGCAGTGTGGATATGGCTGTGTCCACTCACCCAAGGGAGACGGGCAGAGAGGGTGCCGTGTGGATCTGGCTATGTCCACTGACCCACGGCAGACGGGCAGGCAGGGCGCAGTGCGGATCTGGCTGTATCCCCTCACCCACGGCAGACGGTCAGGCAGGGCGCAGTGCGGATCTGGCTGTGTACACTCACCCACGGCAGACGGTCAGGCAGGGCGCAGTGCGGATCTGGCTTTGTCCACTCATCCGCGGGAGACGGGCAGGCAAGGCGCGGTGCGGATCTGGCTGTGTCCACTCACCCACGGGAAACAGGTGGCAGGGCGCAGTGCGGATCTGGCTGTGTCCACTCACCCACGGCAGACGGTCAGGCAGGGCGCAGTGCGGATTTGGCTGTGTCCACTCATCCACGGGATACAGGTAGGCAAGGCGCAGTGTGGATCTGGCTGTGTCCACTCACCCACGGGAGACGGGCAGAGAGGGTGCTGTGTGGATCTGGCTATGTCCACTGACCCACGGCAGACGGGCAGGCAGGGCGCAGTGCGGATCTGGCTGTGTCCACTCACAGAAGGGAGACGGGCAGGCAGGGCGCAGTGCGGATCTGGCTGTGTCCACTCACCCACAGCAGACGGGCAGGCAGGGCGCAGTACGGATCTGGCTAAGTCCACTCACCCACGGGAGACGGGCAGGCAAGGCGCAGTGTGCATCTGGCTGTATCTACTGACCAACGGGAGATGGACAGAGAGGGTGCTGTGTGGATCTGGCCCTGTCCACTGACCCACGTCAGACGGGCCGGCAGAGCGCAGTGCGGATCTGGATATGTCCAGTCACCCACGGCAGACGGGCAGGCAGGGCGCAGTGAGGATCTGGCTGTGTCTACTCACCCACGGGAGATGGGAAGGAAAGGCGCAGTGTGGATCTGGCTGTGTCCACTCACCCACGGGAGACAGGCAGAGAGGGTGCTGTGTGGATCTGGCTATGTCCACTGACCCACGGCAGACGGGAAGGCATGGCGCAGTGCGGATCTGGCTGTGTTCACTCACACACGGCAGATGGGCCGGCAGGGCGCAGTGGGGTTCTTGCTGTGTCCACTCACCCATGGGAGACGGGCAGGCAAGGCGCAGTGGGGATCTGGCTGTGTCCACTCTCCCACGGGAGACGGACAGAGAGGGTGCTGTGTGGATCTGGCCCTGTCCACTGACCAACGACAGACGGGCAGGCAGGGCGCAGTGCGGATCTGGCTGTGTGCACTCACACACGGCAGACGGGCAGGCAGGGCGCAGTGCGGATCTGGCTGTGTCCAGTAAACCACGGGAGACGGGAAGGCAAGGCGCAGTGTGGATCTGGCTGTGTCCACTCACCCACGGGAGACGGGCAGAGAGGGTGCTGTGTGGATCTGGCTATGTCCACTGACCAACGGCAGACGGGCAGGCTGTGCGCAGTGCGGATCTGGCTGTGTCCACTCACCCACGGCAGACGGGCCGGCAGGGCGCAGTGCGGATCTGGCTGTGTCCACTCACCCAAGGGAGACGGGCAGGCAACGCGCAGTGTGGATCTGGCTGTGTCCACTCACCCACTGGAGACGGGCAGAGAGGGTGCTGTGTGGATCTGGCTATGTCCACTGACCAACGGCAGACAGGCAGGCAGGGCGCAGTGCGGATCTGGCTGTGACCACTCACTCACGGCAGACGGGCAGGCAGGGCGCAGTGTGGATCTGGCTGTGTCCACTCACCCACGGGAGACGGGTAGGCAAGGCGCAGTGTGGATCTGGCTATGTCCACTGACCCACGGGAGATGGGCAGAGAGGGTGCTGTGTGGATCTGGCTATGTCCACTGATCCACGGTAGACGGGTAGGGAGGGCGCAGTGTGGATCTGGCTATGTCCACTCTCCCACGAGAGACGGGGAGGCAGGGCGCAGTGCGTATCTGGATGTGTCCACTCACACACGGCAGAAGGAAGGGAGGGCGCAGTGCAGATCTGGCTGTGTCCACTCACCCATGGGAGACTGGCAGGCAAGGCGCAGTGTGGATCTGGCTGTGTCCACTCACCCACGGGACACGGGCAGAGAGTTTGCTGTGTGGATCTGGCTATGTCCACTGATCCACGGCAGACGGGTAGGGAGGGTGCAGTGCAGATCTCGCTGTGTCCACTCACCCACGGCAGACGGGCAGGCTGGCGCAATGCGGATCTGGCTGTGTCCACTCACCCACGGGAGACGGCGTGGCAAGGTGCAGTGTGGATCTGGCTGTGTCCACTCACCCACGGGAGACGGGCAGAGAGTGTGCTGTGTGGATCTGGTTATGTACACTGACCCACGGCAGACGGGCAGGCAGGGCGCAGTGCGGATCTGGGTGTGTCCACTCACCCACGGGAGACGGGCAAAGAGGGTGCTGTGTGGATCTGCCTATGTACACTGACCCACGTCAGATGGGCAGGCAGGGCGCAGTGCGAATCTGGCTGTGTCCAATAACCCACGGCAGACGGGCAGGCAGGGTGCAGTGCGGATCTGGCTGTGTCCAATCACCCACGGCAGAGGGGCAGGCAGGGCGCAGTGAGGATCTGGCTGTGTCCACTCACCCACGGCACATGGTCAGGCAGGGCGCAGTGCGGATCTGGCTGTGTCCAATCACCCACGGGAGACGGGTAGGCAAGGCGCCGTGTGGATCTGGCTGTGTCCACTCACCCAGGGGAGACGGGCAGAGAGGGTGCTGTGTGGATCTGGCTATGTCCACTGACCCACGGCAGACGGGCAGGCAGGGCGCAGTGCGGATCTGGCTGTGTCCAATCACCCAGGGGAGACCGGTAGGCAAGGCGCAGTGTGGATCTGGCTGTGTCCACTCACCCACGGGAGACGGGCAGGCAGGGCGCAGTGCGGATCTGGCTGTGTCCACTCACCCACGGCAGACGGGCAGGCAAGGCGCAGTGTGGATCTGGCTGTGTCCACTCACCCACGGGAGACGGGCAGAAAGTGCGCTGTGTGGATCTGGCTCTGTCCACTGACCCACGGCAGACGGGAAGGCAGGGTGCAGTGCGGATCTGGCTGTGTCCAACACCCGCGGCAGACGGGCAGGCAGGGCGCAGTGCGGATCTGGCTGTGTCCACTCACCCATGGGAGACGGGCAGGCAGGGCGCAGTGCGGATCTGGCTGTGTCCACTCACCCACGGGAGACGGGCAGAGAGGGTGCTGTGTGGATCTGGCTATGTCCACTGACCCACGGCAGACGGGCAGGCATGGCGCAGTGCGGATCTGGCTGTGTCCACTCACCCACGGGAGACGGGCAGGCAGGGCGCAGTGTGGATTTGGCTGTGTCCACTCACCCACGGGAGACGGGCAGGCAAGGCGCAGTGTGGATCTGGCTGTGTCCACTCACCCACGGGAGACGGGCAGAAAGGGCGCTGTGTGGATCTTGCTCTGTCCACTGACCCACGGCAGACGGGCAGGCAGGGCGCAGTGCGGATCTGGCTGTGTCCAATCACCCACGGCAGACGGGCAGGCAGGGCGCAGTGCGGATCTGGCTGTGTCCACTCACCCACGGCAGACGGTCAGGCAGGGTGCAGTGCGGATCTGGCTCTGTCCACTCACCCTTGGGAGACGGGTAGGCAGGGCGCAGTGTGGATCTGGCTGTGTCCACTCACCCACGGGAGACGGGCAGAGAGAGTGCTGTGTTGATCTGGCTGTGTCCACACACCCACGGGAGACGGGTAGGCAAGGCGCAGTGTGGATCTGGCTGTGTCCACTCACCAGCGGGAGACGGGCAGAGAGGGTGCCTTGTGGATCTGGCTATGTACACTGACCCCCGGCAGATGGGCAGGCAGGGCGCAGTGCGGATCTGGCTGTGTCCACTCACCCACGGCAGACCGGCTGGCAGGGCGCAGTGCGGATCTGGCTGTGTCCACTCACCCACAAGAGATGGGCAGAGAGGGTCCTGTGTGGATCTGGCTATGTCCACTGACCCACGGCAGACGGTCAGGCATAGTGCTGTGCGGATCTGGCTGTGTCCACTCACCCACGGCAGACGATCAGGCAGGGCGCAGTGCGGATCTGGCTGTGTCAACTCACCCACGGGAGACGGGCAGGCAAGGTGCATTGTGGATCTGGCTGTGTCTACTCACCCACGGGTGACGGACAGAGAGGGTGCTGTGTGGAACTGGCTCTGTCCACTGACCCACGGCAGACGGGCCGGCAGGGCGCAGTGCGGATCTGGCTGTGTCCACTCACCCACGGCAGACGGGCTGGCAGAGCGCAGTGCGGATCTGGCTGTGTCCACTCACCCACGGGAGACGGGCAGTCAAGGCCCAGTGTGGATCTGCCTATGTCCACTCACCCACAGGAGATGGGCAGGCAGGGCGCAGTGCGGATATGGCTGTGTCCCTTCACCCACGGGAGACGGTCAGAGAGGGTGCTGTGTGGATCGGGCTATGTCCACTGACCCACGGCAGACGTGCATGCAGGGCACAGTGCGGATCTGGCTGTGTCCACTCACCCACAGCAGACGTTTAGGCAGGGCGCAGTGCAGATCTGGCTGTGTCCAGTCACCCACGTGAGACGAGCAGGCGGGGCACAGTGCGGATCTGGCTGTGTACAATCACCCACGGGAGTCGGGCAGGCAGGGCGCAGTGCGGATCTGGCTGTGTCCACTCACCCACGGGAGATGGGCAGGCAATGCGTAGTGTGGATCTGGCTGTGTCCACTCACCCACGGGAGAAGGGCAGAGAGGGTGCTGTGTGGATCTGGCTATGTCCGCAGTCCCACGGCAGACGGGTAGGCAGGGCGCAGTGCGGATCTGGCTGTGTCCACTGACCCACGGCAGACGGGCAAACAGGGTGCAGTGCGGATCTTGCTTGGCCACTCACCCACGGGAGACTGGCAGGCAAGGCGCAGTGTGGATATGGCTGTGTCCACTCACCCAAGGGAGACGGGCAGAGAGGGTGCCGTGTGGATCTGGCTATGTCCACTGACCCACGGCAGACGGGCAGGCAGGGCGCAGTGCGGATCTGGCTGTATCCCCTCACCCACGGCAGACGGTCAGGCAGGGCGCAGTGCGGATCTGGCTGTGTACACTCACCCACGGCAGACGGTCAGGCAGGGCGCAGTGCGGATCTGGCTTTGTCCACTCATCCGCGGGAGACGGGCAGGCAAGGCGCGGTGCGGATCTGGCTGTGTCCACTCACCCACGGGAAACAGGTGGCAGGGCGCAGTGCGGATCTGGCTGTGTCCACTCACCCACGGCAGACGGTCAGGCAGGGCGCAGTGCGGATTTGGCTGTGTCCACTCATCCACGGGATACAGGTAGGCAAGGCGCAGTGTGGATCTGGCTGTGTCCACTCACCCACGGGAGACGGGCAGAGACGGTGCTGTGTGGATCTGGCTATGTCCACTGACCCACGGCAGACGGGCAGGCAGGGCGCAGTGCGGATCTGGCTGTGTCCACTCACAGACGGGAGACGGGCAGGCAGGGCGCAGTGCGGATCTGGCTGTGTCCACTCACCCACAGCAGACGGGCAGGCAGGGCGCAGTACGGATCTGGCTAAGTCCACTCACCCACGGGAGACGGGCAGGCAAGGCGCAGTGTGCATCTGGCTGTATCTACTGACCAACGGGAGATGGACAGAGAGGGTGCTGTGTGGATCTGGCCCTGTCCACTGACCCACGTCAGACGGGCCGGCAGAGCGCAGTGCGGATCTGGATATGTCCAGTCACCCACGGCAGACGGGCAGGCAGGGCGCAGTGAGGATCTGGCTGTGTCTACTCACCCACGGGAGACGGGCAGGCAAGGCGCAGTGTGGATCTGGCTGTGTCCACTCACTCACAAGAGACAGGCAGAAAGGGCGCTGTGTGGATCTGGCTATTTCCACTGACCTAGGGCAGACGGGCAGGCAGGGCGCAGTGCGGATGTGGCTGTGTCCACTCACCCACGGCAGACGGTCAGGCAGGGCGCAGTGCGGATCTGGCTGTGTCCACTCACCCACAGGAGACGGGCAGAGAGGGTGTCGTGTGGATTTGGCTATGTCCACTGACCCACCGGAAACCGGCAGGCAGGGCGCACTGCGGATCTGGCTGTGTCCCCTCACCCACAGCAGACGGTCAGGCAGGGCGCAGTGCGGATCTTGCTGTGTCCCCTCACCCACGGCAGACGGTCAGGCAGGGCGCAGTGCGGATCTGGCTGTGTCCACTCACCCAAGGGAGACGGGCAGGCAAGGCGCAGTGTGGATTTGGCTGTGTCCACTCACCCTCGGGAGACGGGCAGAGAGGGTGCTGTGTGGTCTGGATATGTCCACTGACCGACGGCAGAAGGGCAGGCAGGGCGCAGTGCGGATCTGGCTGTGTCCCCTCACCAACGGCACACGGTCAGGCAGGGCGCAGTGCGGATCTGGCTGTGTCCACTCACCCACGGGAGACGGGCAGGCAGGGCGTAATGCGGATCTGGCTTTGTCCACTCACCCAGGGCCCACGGGCAGGCAGGGCGCAGTGCGGATATGGCTGTGTCCACTCACCCATGGGAGACGGGCAGGCAAATCGCAGTGTGGATCTGGCTGTGTCCACTCACCCACAGGAGACGGGCAGAGAGGATGCAGTGAGGATCTGGCTGTTTCCACTCACCCACGGGAGACGGGCAGGCAGGGCGCAGTGCGGATCTGGCTGTGTCCACTCACCCACGGCAGACGGGCAGGCAGGGCTCAGTGCGGATCTGGCTGTGTCCACTCACCCACAGGAGACGGGCAGGCTAGGCGCAGTGTGGAGCTGGCTGTGTCCACTCACCCACGGGAGACGGGCAGGCAGGGTGCAGTGCGGATCTGGCTGTGTCCCCTCACCCACGGGAGACGGGTAGGCAAAGCGCAATGTGGATCTGGCTGTGTCCACTCACCCACGTTAGACGGTCAGAGAGGGTGCCGTGTGGATCTGGCTATGTCCACTCACCCACGGGAGACGGGCAGGCAGGGCGCAGTGCGAATTGGGCTGTGTCCCCTCACCCACGGCAGACGGTCAGGCAGGGCGCAGTGCGGAATTGGATATGTCCACTCACCCACGGGAGACGGGCAGGCAGGGCGCAGTGCGAATTAGGCTGTGTCCCCTTACCCACGGCAGACGGTCAGGCAGGGCACAGTGCGAAATTGGCTATGTCCACTCACCCACGGGAGACGGGCAGGCATGGCGCAGTGCGGATCTGGCTGTGTCCACTCACCCAGGGGAGACGGGTAGGCAAAGCACAGTGTGGATCTGGCTGTGTCCACTCACCCACTGGAGACGGGCAGGCACGGCGCAGTGCGGATCTGGCTGTGTCCACTCACCCACGGCAGACGGGCAGGCAGGGCGCAGTGCGGATCTGGCTTTGTCCACTCACCCAGGGGAGACGGGTAGGCAAAGCGCAGTGTGGATCTGGCTGTGTCCACTCACCCACGGGAGACGAGCAGAGAGGGTGCCGTGTGGATCTGGCTATGTCCACTGACCCACGGCAGACGGGCAGGCAGAGCGCAGTGCGGATCTGGCTTTGTCCACTCACCCAGGGCAGACGGGCAGGCAGGGCGCAGTGCGGTTCTGGCTGTGTCCACTCACTCATGGGAGACGGGCAGGCAAGGCGCAGTGTGGATCTGGCTGTGTCCACTCACCCACAGGAGACGGGCAGAGAGTGTGCAGTGAGGATCTGGCTGTTTCCACTCACCCATGGGAGACGGGCAGGCAGGGCGCAGTGCAGATCAGGCTGTGTCCACTGACCCACGGCAGACGGGCAGGCAGGGCGAAGTGCGGATGTGGCTGTGACCAAACACCCACGGCAGACGGGCAGGCATGGCGCAGTGCGGATCTGGCTGTGTCCACTCACCCACGGGAGACGGGCAGGCAAAACACAGTGTGGATCTGGCTGTGTCCACTCACCCACGGGAGACGGGCAGAGAGGGTGCTGTGTGGATCTGTCTATGTCCACTGACCCACGGCAGACGGGCAGGCAGGGCGCAGTGCATATCTGGCTGTGTCCACTCACCCACGGCAGATGGTGTGGCAGGGAGCAGTGCGGATCTGGCTGTGTCCACTCACCCACGGTAGACGGGCAGAGAGGGTGCCGTGTGTATCTGGCTACGTCCAGAGACCCACGGCAGACGGGCAGGCAGGGCGCAGTGCGGATCTGGCTGTGTCCACTCACCCACGGCAGACGGGCAGGCAGAGCGCAGTGCGGATCTGGCTGTGTCCCCTGACCCACCGCAGACGGGCATGCAGGGCGCACTGCGGATCTGGCTGTGTCCACTCACCCACGGGAGACTGGCAGAAAATGCGCTGTGTGGATTTGGCTAAGTCCACTGACCCACGGCAGACGGGCAGGAAGGGCGCAGTGCGGATCTGGCTGTGTCCCCTCACCCACGGCAGACGGTCAGGCAGGGCGCAGTGCGGATCTGGCTGTGTCCACTCACCCAAGGGAGACGGGCAGGCAATGTGCAGTGTGGATCTGGCTGTGTCCACTCACCCACGGGAGACGGGCAGAGAGGGTGCTGTGTGGATCTGGCTATGTCAAGTGACCCACGGCAGACGGGCAGGCAGGGCGCAGTGCGGATCTGCCTGTGTCCACTGACCCACGGCAGACGGGCAGGCAGGGCGCAGTGTGGATCTGGCTATGTCCACTCACCCACGGGAGACGGGCAGAGAGGGTGCTGTGTGGATCTGACTATGTACACTGACCACGGCAGACGGTCCGGCAGGGCGGTATGCGGATCTGGCTGTGTCCACTCACCGACGGCAGACGGTCAGGAAGGGCGCAGTGCGGATCTGGCTGTGTCCACTCACCCACGGGAGACGGGCAGGCAGGGCGCAGTGCGGATCTGACTGTGTCTACTCACCCACGGGAGACGGGCAGGCAAGGCGCAGTGTGGATCTGGCTGTGTCCACTCACCCACGGCAGACGAGCAGGCAGGGCGCAGTGCGGATCTGGCTGTGTCCACTCACCCACGGGAGACTGGCAGGCAAGGCGCAGTGTGGATCTGGCTGTGTCCACTCACTCACAAGTGACGGGCAGAAAGGGCGCTGTGTGGATCTGGCTATGTCCACTGACCCACGGCAGACGGGCAGGCAGAGCGCAGTGCGGATCTGGCTGTGTCCAATCACCCATGGCTGACGAGCAGGCATGGCGTAGTGCAGATATGGCTTTGTTCACTCACCCACGGCAGATGGTCAGGCAGGGCGCAGTGTGGATCTGGCTATGTCCAGTCACCCACGGGAGACGGTCAGAGATGGTGCTGTGTGGATCTGGCTATGTCCACTGTCCCACGGCAGACGGGCAGGCAGGGCGCAGTGCGGATCGGGCTGTGTCCACTGACCCACGGCAGACGGGCAGGCAGGGCGCAGTGCGTATCTGCCTCTGTCCACTCACCCACGGGAGACGGGCAGGCAAGGCGCAGTGTGAATCTGGCTGTGTCCACTCACCCACGGGAGACGGGCAAGGGGGTGCTGTGTGGATCTGGCTATGTACATTGACACACGGCAGACGGGCAGGCAGGGCGGTGTGCGGATCTGGCTGTGTCTACTCATCCACGGGAGACGGGCAGGCAGGGAGCAGTGCGGATCTGGCTGTGTCCACTCACCCACGGGAGACGGGCAGGCAAGGCGCAGTGTGGATCTGTCTTTGTCCACTCACCCACGGGAGAAGGGCAGAGAGGGTGATGTGTGGATCTGGCTATGTCCACTGACCCACGACAGACGGGCAGGCAGGGTGCAGTGTGGACCTGGCTGTGTCCCCTCACCCACGGCAGACGGTCAGCCAGGGCGCAGTGCGGAATTGGCTATGTCCACTCACCACGGGAGACGGGCAGGCAGGGCTCAGTGCGAATTAGGCTGTGTCCCCTCACCCACGGCAGACGGTAAGGCAGGGCGCAGTGCGGAATTGGCTATGTCCCCTCACCCACGGCAGACGGTCAGGCACGGCGCAGTGCGGAATTGGCTATGTCCACTCACCCACGGGAGACGGGCAGGCAGGGCGCAGTGCGGATCTGGCTGTGTCCACTCACCCAGGGGAGACGGGTATGCAAAGCGCAGTGCGGATCTGGCTGTGTCCACTCATCCACGGCAGACGGTCAGGCAGGGCGCAGTGCGGAATTGGCTGTGTCCAGTCACCCACGGGGGACAAGTAGTCAAGGCGCAGTGTGGATCTGGCTGTGTCCACTCACCCACGAGAGACGGGCAGAGAGGGTCCTGTGAGGATCTGCCTATATCCACTGACCCACGGTAGACGGGAAGGCAGGGCACACAGCGGATCTGGCTGTGTCCACTCACACATGGCAGACGGGCAGGCACGGCGCAGTGTGGATCTGGCTGTGTCCACTCACCCACGGGAGACGGGCAGAGAGGGTGCTGTGTGGATCTGGCTATGTACACTGACCCACGGCCGACGGGCAGGCAGAGCGCAGTGCGGATCTGGCTGTGTCCAAATACCCACGGCTGACGGGCAGGCAGGGCGCACTGCGGATCTGGCTGTGTCCACTCACCCACGGCATACGGTCAGGCAGGGCGCAGTGTGGATCTGGCTGTGTCCACTCACCCACGGGAGACGGGTAGGCAAGGCGCAGTGGGGATCTGGCTGTATGCACTCACCCACGAGAGACGGGCAGAGAGGGTGCTGTGTGGATCTGGCTATATCCACTGACCCACGGCCGACGGGCAGGCAGGGCGCAGTGCGGATCTGGCTGTGTCCACTCACCCACGGCAGACGGGCAGGCAGGGCGCAGTGCGTATCTGGCTGTGTCTACTCACCCACGGGAGACGGGCAGGCAATGCGCAGTGTGGATCTGGCTGTGTCCACTCACCCACGGGAGACGAGCAGGCAGGGCGCAGTGCGGATCTGGCTGTGTCCACTCACCCAAAGGAGACGGGCAGGCAAGGTGCTGTGTGGATCTGGCTGTGTCCACTCACCCACGGGAGACGGGCAGAGAGGGTGCTGTGTGGATCTGGCTATGTACACTGACCCACGGCAGACGGGCAGGCAGGGCGCAGTGCGGATCTGGCTGTGTCCACTCACCCAGGGGAGACGGGCAGGCAAGGCGCAGTGTGGATCTGGCTGTGTCCACTCACCCACGGAAGACGGGCAGGCTGGGCGCAGTGCGGATCTGGCTGTGTCCACTCACCCACGGGAGACGGGCAGGCAAGGCGCAGTGTGGATCTGGCTGTGTCCACTCACCCACGGGAGACGGGCAGAGAGGGCGCTGTGTGGATCTGGCTATGTCTTCTGACCCACGGCAGACGGGCAGGCAGGGCGCAGTGCGTATCTGGCTGTGTCCACTCACCCACGGCAGAGGGTCAGGCAGGGCGCAGAGCGGATTTGGCTGTGTCCACTCACCCACGGGAGACGGGCAGGCAAGGCGCAGTGCGGATCTAGCTGTGTCCACTCACCCACGGGAGACGGGCAGGCAGAACGTAGTGCGGATCTGGCTGTGTCCACTCACCCACGGGAGACGGGCAGGCAAGGTGCACTGTGGATCTTGCTGTGAACACTCACCCACGGGAGACCTGCAGGGAGGGTGCTGTGTGGATCTAGCGATGTCCACTGACCCACGGCAGACGAGCAGGCAGGGCGCAGTGCAGATCTGGCTGTGTCCACTCACCCACGGGAGACCGGCAGGCAGGGCGCAGTGCGGATCTGGCTGCGTCCACTCACCCACGGCCGATGGGCAGTCAGGGCGCAGTGCGGATCAGGCTGTGTCCACACACCCACGGGAGACGGGCAGAAAGGGCTCTGTGTGGATCTGGCTATGTACACTGACCCACAACAGACGGGCAGGCAGGGCGCAGGGCGGATCTGGCTGTGTCCACTCACTCACGGGAGACCGGCATGCAGGGCGCAGTGCGGATCTGGCTGTGTCCACTCACCCACGGCATTCGGGCTGGCAGGGCGCAGTGCGGATCTGGCTGTGTCCAATCACCCACAGCAGACGGGCAGGCAGGGTGCAGTGTGGATCTGGCTGTGTCCACTCACCCACGGTAGACGGGCAGGCAAGGTGCACTGTGGATATTGCTGTGACCACTCACCCACGGGAGACGGGCAGAGAGGGTTCTGTGTGGATATAGCTAAGTCCACTGACCCACGGCAGACGGGCAGGCAGGGCGCAGTGCGGATCTGGCTGTGTCCCCTCACCCACGGCACACGGTCAGGCAGGGCGCAGTGCGGATCTGGCTGTGTCCACTCACCCACGGGAGACGGGCAGGCAGGGCGCAGTGCGGATCTGGCTGTGTCCCCTCACCCACGGGAGACGGGTAGGCAAAGCGCAGTGCGAAATTGGCTATGTCCACTCACCCACGGGAGACGGGCAGGCATGGCGCAGTGTGGATCTGGCTGTGTCCAATCACCCAGGGGAGACGGGTAGGCAAAGCGCAGTGTGGATCTGGCTGTGTCCACTCACCCACTGGAGACGGGCAGGCACGGCGCAGTGCGGGTCTGGCTGTGTCCACTCACCCACGGGAGACGGGAAGGCAAGGCGCACTGTGGATCTTGCTGTGAACACTCACCCACGGGAGATGGGCGGAGAGGGTGCTGTGTGTATCTAGCTATGTCCACTAACCCACGGCAGACGGGCAGGCAGGTCGCAGTACGGACCTGACTGTGTTAACTCACCCACGGCAGACGGGCTGGCAAGGCGCAGTGTGGATCTGGCTGTGTCCACTCACCCACGGGAGACGGGCAGAGAGGGTGCTGTGTGGATCTGGCTATGTCCACTGACCCACGGCAGACGGGCAGGCAGGGCGCAGTGCGGATCGGGCTGTGTCCAATCACCCACGGCAGACGGGCAGGCAGGGCGCAGTGTGGATCTGGCTATGTCCAGTCACCCACGGGAGACGGTCAGAGATGGTGCTGTGTGGATCTGGCTATGTCCACTGACTCACGGCAGACGGGCAGGCAGGGCGCAGTGCGGATCGGGCTGTGTCCACTGACCCACGGCAGACGGGAAGGCAGGGCGCAGTGCGGATCTGGCTGTGTCCACTCACCCTCGGGAGACGGGTAGGCAAGGCGCAGTGTGGATCTGGCCGTGTCCACTCACCCACGGGAAACGGGCAGAGAGTGTCCTGTGTGGATCTGGCT
Organism: Microcebus murinus; assembly: GCF_040939455.1. Classification (NCBI taxonomy): domain Eukaryota; kingdom Metazoa; phylum Chordata; class Mammalia; order Primates; family Cheirogaleidae; genus Microcebus; species Microcebus murinus. Next base: position 28,061,567 of record NC_134125.1, on the reverse strand, counting down.
ATGTCCACTTACCCACGGCAGACGGGCAGGCAGGGCGCAGTGCGGATCTGGCTGTGTCCACTCACCCATGGCAGACGGGCAGGCAGGGCGCAGTGCGGATCTGGCTGTGTCCACTCACCCACGGGAGACGGGCAGGCAAGGCGCAGTGTGGATCTGGCTGTGTCCACTCACCCACGGGAGACGGGCAGAGAGGGCGCTGTGTGGATCTGGCTATGTCTTCTGACCCACGGCAGACGGGCAGGCAGGGCGCAGTGCGGATCTGGCTGTGTCCACTCACCCACGGCAGAGGGTCAGGCAGGGCGCAGAGTGGATTTGGCTGTGTCAACTCACCCACGGGAGACGGGCAGGCAAGGCGCAGTGCGGATCTAGCTGTGTCCACTCACCCACGGGAGACGGGCAGGCAGAACGTAGTGCGGATCTGGCTGTGTCCACTCACCCACGGGAGACGGGCAGGCAAGGTGCACTGTGGATCTTGCTGTGAACACTCACCCACGGGAGACCTGCAGGGAGGGTGCTGTGTGGATCTAGCGATGTCCACTGACCCACGGCAGACGGGCAGGCAGGGCGCAGTGCGGATCTGGCTGTTTCCACTCACCCACGGGAGACCGGCAGGCAGGGCGCAGTGCGGATCTGGCTGTGTCCACTCACCCATGGGAGACGGGCAGGCAAGGCGCAGTGTGGATCTGGCTGTGTCCACTCACCCACGGGAGACGGGCAGAGAGGGTCTGTGTTGATCTTGCTATGTCCACTGACCTACGGCAGACGTTCAGGCAGGGCGCAGTGCGGATCTGGCTGTGTCCAATCACCCACAGCAGACGGGCAGGCAGGGTGCAGTGTGGATCTGGCTGTGTCCACTCACCCACGGTAGACGGGCAGGCAAGGTGCACTGTGGATATTGCTGTGAAAACTCACCCACGGGAGACGGGCAGAGAGGGTTCTGTGTGGATATAGCTAAGTCCACTGACCCACGGCAGACGGGCAGGCAGGGCGCAGTGCGTATCTGGCTGTGTCCAATCACCCACGGCAGACGGGCAGGCAGGGCGCAGTGCGGATCTGGCTTTGTCCACTCACCCACGGGAGAGGGTCAGGCATGGCGCAGTGCGGATCTGGCTGTGTCCACTCACCCACGGGAGACGGGTAGTCAAGGCGCAGTGTGGATCTGGCTATGTCCACTGACCCACGGGAGACGAACAGAGAGGGTGCTGTGTGGATCTGGCTATGTCGACTGACCCACGGCAGACGGGCAGGCAGGGCGCAGTGCGGATCTGTCTGTGTCCGCTGACCCACGGCAGACGGGCAGGCAGGGCGCAGTGCGGATCTGGCTGTGTCCACTAACACACGGGAGACGGGCAGGCAAGGCGCAGTGTGGATCTGGCTGTGTCCACTCACCAACGGGAGACGGGCAAGGGGGTGTTGTGTGGATCTGGCTATGTCCACTGACCCAGGGCAGACGGGAAGGCAGGGCGGTGTGCGGATCTGGCTGTGTCCACTCACCCACGGCAGAGGGTCAGGCAGGGCGCAGAGCGGATCTGGCTGTGTCCACTGACCCATGGGAGACGGGCAGGCAAGGCGCAGTGCAGATCTGGCTGTGTCCACTGTCCCACGGCACACGGGCAGGCAGGGCGCAGTGCGGATCTGGCTGTGTCCACTCACCCACGGGAGACGGGCATGCAATGCGCAGTGTGGATCTGACTGTGTTTACTCACCCACGGGAGACGGGCAGAGAGGGTGCTGTGTGGATCCGGTTATATACACTGACCCACGGCAGACGGGCAGGCAGGGCCGTGTGAGGATCTGGCTGTGTCCACTCACCAACGGCAGACGGTCAGGCAGGGCGCAGTGCGGATCTGGCTGTGTCCACTCACCCACGGGAGATGGGTAGGCAAGGCGCAGTGTGGATCTGGGTGTGTCCACTCACCCACGAGAGACAGGCAGAGAGGGTGCTGTGTGGATCTGGCTATGTCCACTGACCCACGGCAGACGGGCAGGCAGGGCGCAGTGCGGATCTGGCTGTGTCCACTCACCCACGGCAGACGGTCAGGCAGGGCGCAGTGCGGATCTGGCTGTGTCCACTCACACACGGGAGACGGGTAGGCAGGGCGCAGTGGGGATCTGGCTGTGTCCACTCACCCACGGGAGACGGGCAGAGAGAGTGCTTGTGGATCTGGCTATGTCCACTGACCCACGGCAGACGGGCAGGCAGGGCGCAGTGCGGATCTGGCTGAGTCCACTCACCCACGGGAGACGGGTAGGCAAAGCGCAGTGTGGATCTGGCTGTGTCCACTCACCAGCGGGAGACGGGCAGAGAGGGTGCCTTGTGGATCTGGCTATGTCCACTGACCCCCGGCAGATGGGCAGGCAGGGCGCAGTGCGGATCTGGCTGTGTCCACTCACCCACGGCAGACCGGCTGGCAGGGCGCAGTGCGGATCTGGCTGTGTCCACTCACCCACAAGAGATGGGCAGAGAGGGTCCTGTGTGGATCTGGCTATGTCCACTGACCCACGGCAGACGGTCAGGCATAGTGCTGTGCGGATCTGGCTGTGTCCACTCACCCACGGCAGACGATCAGGCAGGGCGCAGTGCGGATCTGGCTGTGTCAACTCACCCACGGGAGACGGGCAGGCAAGGTGCATTGTGGATCTGGCTGTGTCTACTCACCCACGGGTGACGGACAGAGAGGGTGCTGTGTGGAACTGGCTCTGTCCACTGACCCACGGCAGACGGGCCGGCAGGGCGCAGTGCGGATCTGGCTGTGTCCACTCACCCACGGCAGACGGGCTGGCAGAGCGCAGTGCGGATCTGGCTGTGTCCACTCACCCACGGGAGACGGGCAGTCAAGGCCCAGTGTGGATCTGCCTATGTCCACTCACCCACAGGAGATGGGCAGGCAGGGCGCAGTGCGGATATGGCTGTGTCCCTTCACCCACGGGAGACGGTCAGAGAGGGTGCTGTGTGGATCGGGCTATGTCCACTGACCCACGGCAGACGTGCATGCAGGGCACAGTGCGGATCTGGCTGTGTCCACTCACCCACAGCAGACGTTTAGGCAGGGCGCAGTGCAGATCTGGCTGTGTCCAGTCACCCACGCGAGACGAGCAGGCGGGGCACAGTGCGGATCTGGCTGTGTACAATCACCCACGGGAGTCGGGCAGGCAGGGCGCAGTGCGGATCTGGCTGTGTCCACTCACCCACGGGAGATGGGCAGGCAATGCGTAGTGTGGATCTGGCTGTGTCCACTCACCCACGGGAGAAGGGCAGAGAGGGTGCTGTGTGGATCTGGCTATGTCCGCAGTCCCACGGCAGACGGGTAGGCAGGGCGCAGTGCGGATCTGGCTGTGTCCACTGACCCACGGCAGACGGGCAAACAGGGTGCAGTGCGGATCTTGCTTGGCCACTCACCCACGGGAGACTGGCAGGCAAGGCGCAGTGTGGATATGGCTGTGTCCACTCACCCAAGGGAGACGGGCAGAGAGGGTGCCGTGTGGATCTGGCTATGTCCACTGACCCACGGCAGACGGGCAGGCAGGGCGCAGTGCGGATCTGGCTGTATCCCCTCACCCACGGCAGACGGTCAGGCAGGGCGCAGTGCGGATCTGGCTGTGTACACTCACCCACGGCAGACGGTCAGGCAGGGCGCAGTGCGGATCTGGCTTTGTCCACTCATCCGCGGGAGACGGGCAGGCAAGGCGCGGTGCGGATCTGGCTGTGTCCACTCACCCACGGGAAACAGGTGGCAGGGCGCAGTGCGGATCTGGCTGTGTCCACTCACCCACGGCAGACGGTCAGGCAGGGCGCAGTGCGGATTTGGCTGTGTCCACTCATCCACGGGATACAGGTAGGCAAGGCGCAGTGTGGATCTGGCTGTGTCCACTCACCCACGGGAGACGGGCAGAGACGGTGCTGTGTGGATCTGGCTATGTCCACTGACCCACGGCAGACGGGCAGGCAGGGCGCAGTGCGGATCTGGCTGTGTCCACTCACAGACGGGAGACGGGCAGGCAGGGCGCAGTGCGGATCTGGCTGTGTCCACTCACCCACAGCAGACGGGCAGGCAGGGCGCAGTACGGATCTGGCTAAGTCCACTCACCCACGGGAGACGGGCAGGCAAGGCGCAGTGTGCATCTGGCTGTATCTACTGACCAACGGGAGATGGACAGAGAGGGTGCTGTGTGGATCTGGCCCTGTCCACTGACCCACGTCAGACGGGCCGGCAGAGCGCAGTGCGGATCTGGATATGTCCAGTCACCCACGGCAGACGGGCAGGCAGGGCGCAGTGAGGATCTGGCTGTGTCCACTCACCCATGGGAGACGGGCAGGCAAGGCGCAGTGTGGATCTGGCTGTGTCCACTCTCCCACGGGAGACGGACAGAGAGGGTGCTGTGTGGATCTGGCCCTGTCCACTAACCAACGACAGACAGGCAGGCAGGGCGCAGTGCGGATCTGGCTGTGTGCACTCACACACGGCAGACGGGCAGGCAGGGGGCAGTGCGGATCTGGCTGTGTCCAGTAAACCACGGGAGACGGGCAGAGAGGGTGCTGTGTGGATCTGGCTATGTCCACTGACCAACGGGAGACGGGCAGAGAGGGTGCTGTGTGGATCTGGCTATGTCCACTGACCAACGGCAGACGGGCAGGCTGTGCGCAGTGCGGATCTGGCTGTGTCCACTCACCCACGGCAGACGGGCCGGCAGGGCGCAGTGCGGATCTGGCTGTGTCCACTCACCCAAGGGTGACGGGCAGGCAACGCGCAGTGTGGATCTGGCTGTGTCCACTCACCCACTGGAGACGGGCAGAGAGGGTGCTGTGTGGATCTGGCTATGTCCACTGACCAACGGCAGACAGGCAGGCAGGGCGCAGTGCGGATCTGGCTGTGACCACTCACTCACGGCAGACGGGCAGGCAGGGCGCAGTGTGGATCTGGCTGTGTCCACTCACCCACGGGAGACGGGTAGGCAAGGCGCAGTGTGGATCTGGCTATGTCCACTGACCCACGGGAGATGGGCAGAGAGGGTGCTGTGTGGATCTGGCTATGTCCACTGATCCACGGTAGACGGGTAGGGAGGGCGCAGTGTGGATCTGGCTATGTCCACTCTCCCACGAGAGACGGGGAGGCAGGGCGCAGTGCGTATCTGGATGTGTCCACTCACACACGGCAGAAGGAAGGGAGGGCGCAGTGCAGATCTGGCTGTGTCCACTCACCCATGGGAGACTGGCAGGCAAGGCGCAGTGTGGATCTGGCTGTGTCCACTCACCCACGGGACACGGGCAGAGGGGTTGCTGTGTGGATCTGGCTATGTCCACTGATCCACGGCAGACGGGTAGGGAGGGTACAGTGCAGATCTCGCTGTGTCCACTCATCCACGGCAGACGGGCAGGCTGGCGCAATGCGGATCTGGCTGTGTCCACTCACCCACGGGAGACGGCGTGGCAAGGTGCAGTGTGGATCTGGCTGTGTCCACTCACCCACGGGAGACGGGCAGAGAGTGTGCTGTGTGGATCTGGTTATGTACACTGACCCACGGCAGATGGGCAGGCAGGGCGCAGTGCGGATCTGGGTGTGTCCACTCACCCACGGGAGACGGGCAAAGAGGGTGCTGTGTGGATCTGCCTATGTACACTGACCCACGTCAGATGGGCAGGCAGGGCGCAGTGCGAATCTGGCTGTGTCCAATAACCCACGGCAGACGGGCAGGCAGGGTGCAGTGCGGATCTGGCTGTGTCCAATCACCCACGGCAGAGGGGCAGGCAGGGCGCAGTGAGGATCTGGCTGTGTCCACTCACCCACGGCACATGGTCAGGCAGGGCGCAGTGCGGATCTGGCTGTGTCCAATCACCCACGGGAGACGGGTAGGCAAGGCGCCGTGTGGATCTGGCTGTGTCCACTCACCCAGGGGAGACGGGCAGAGAGGGTGCTGTGTGGATCTGGCTATGTCCACTGACCCACGGCAGACGGGCAGGCAGGGCGCAGTGCGGATCTGGCTGTGTCCAATCACCCACGGGAGACCGGTAGGCAAGGCGCAGTGTGGATCTGGCTGTGTCCACTCACCCACGGGAGACGGGCAGGCAGGGCGCAGTGCGGATCTGGCTGTGTCCACTCACCCACGGCAGACGGGCAGGCAAGGCGCAGTGTGGATCTGGCTGTGTCCACTCACCCACGGGAGACGGGCAGACAGGGTGCTGTGTGGATCTGGCTCTGTCCACTGACCCACGGCAGACGGGAAGGCAGGGTGCAGTGCGGATCTGGCTGTGTCCAATCACCCGCGGCAGACGGGCAGGCAGGGCGCAGTGCGGATCTGGCTGTGTCCACTCACCCATGGGAGACGGGCAGGCAGGGCGCAGTGCGGATCTGGCTGTGTCCACTCACCAACGGGAGACGGGCAGAGAGGGTGCTGTGTGGATCTGGCTATGTCCACTGACCCACGGCAGACGGTCAGGCAGGGTGCAGTGCGGATCTGGCTCTGTCCACTCACCCTTGGGAGACGGGTAGGAAGGGCGCAGTGCGGATCTGGCTGTGTCCACTCACCCACGGGAGACGGGCAGGCAGGGCGCAGTGCGGATCTGGCTGTGTCTACTCACCCACGGCAGACGATTAGGCAGGGCGCAGTGCGGATCAGGCTGTGTCCACTCAACAACGGGAGACGGGCAGGCAAGGCGTAGTGTGGTTCTGGCTGTGTCCACTCACCCACAGGAGACGGGCAGAGAGAGTGCTGTGTGGTTCTGGCTACGTACACTGACCCACGGCAGACGGGCACGCAGGGCGCAGTGCGGATCTGAGTGTGTCCACTCACCCACGGGAGACGGGCAAAGAGGGTGCTGTGTGGATCTGCCTATGTACACTGACCCACGTCAGACGGGCAGGCAGGGCGCATTTCGGATCTGGCTGTGTCCAATCACACACGGCAGACGGGCAGGCAGGGCGCAGTGCGGATCTGGCTGTGTCCAATCACCCACGGGATACGGGCAGGCAGGGCGCAGTGCGGATCTGGCTGTGTCCACTCACCCAGGGGAGATGGGCAGAGAGGGTGCTGTGTGGATCTGGCTATGTCCACTGACACACGGCAGACGGGCAGGCAGGGCGCAGTGCGGATCTGGCTGTGTCCACTCACCCACGGGAGACGGGCAGGCAGGGCGCACTGTGGATCTGGTTGTGTCCACTCACCTACGGGAGACGGGCACAGAGTGTGCTGTGTGGACCTGGCTATGTCCACTGACCAACGGCAGACGGGCAGGCAGGGCGCAAAGCGGATCTGGCTGTGTCCTCTCACCCATGGGAGACGGGCAGGCAAGGTGCAGTGTGGATCTGGCTGTGTCCACTCACCCACGGGAGACGGGCAGAGAGGGTTCTGTGTGGATCTGGCTATGTCAACTGACCCACGGAAGACGGGCCGGCAGGGCGCAGTGCGGATCTGGCTGTGTACACTCACATACGGCAGATGGGCAGGCAGGGTGCAGTGCGGATCTGTCTGTGTCCACTCACCCACGGGAGACGGGCAGGCAAGGCGCAGTGTGGATCTGGCTGTGTCCACTCACCCACGAGAGACGGGTAGGCAAGGCGCAGTGTGGATATGGCTATGTCCACTGACCCACGGGAGATGGGCAGAGAGGGTGCTGTGTGGATCTGGCTATGTCCACTGATCCACGGCAGACGGGTAGGGAGGGCGCAGTGTGGATCTGGCTATGTCCACTCTCCCACGGGAGACGGGGAGGCAGGGCGCAGTGCGTATCTGGATGTGTCCACTCACACACGACAGACAGGCAGGGAGGGCGCAGTGCGGATCTGGCTGTGTCCACTCACCCTTGGGAGACTGGCAGGCAAGGCGCAGTGTGGATCTGGCTGTGTTCACTCACCCACGGGAGTCGGGCAGAGAGGTTGCTGTGTGGATCTGGCTATGTCCACTGATCCACGGCAGACGGGTAGGGAGGGCGCAGTGCAGATCTCGCTGTGTCCACTCACCCACGGCAGACGGGCAGGCTGGCGCAATGCGGATATGGCTGTGTCCACTCACACACGGGAGACGGCGAGGCAAGGTGCAGTGTGGATCTAGCTGTGACCACTCACCCACGGGAGACGGGCAGAGAGGGTACTGTGTGGATCTGACAATGTACACTGACCCACGGCAGACGAGCAGGCAGGGCGCAATGCGGAACTGGCTGTGTCCACTCACCCACTGCAGACGGTCAGGAAGGGCGCAGTGCAGATCTGGCTGTGTCCACTCACCCACGGGAGACGTCCAGGAAGGGCGCAGTGCGGATCTGGCTGTGTCTACTCACCCACGGCATACGATTAGGCAGGGCGCAGTGCGGATCTGGCTGTGTCCACTCACCCACGGGAGACGGGCAGGCAAGGCGTAGTGTGGATCTGGCTGTGTCCACTCACCCACGGGAGACGGGCAGAGATTGTGCTGTGTGGATCTGGCTATGTACACTGACCCACGGCAGACGGGCAGGCAGGGCGCAGTGCGGATCTGGGTGTGTCCACTCACCCACGGGAGACGGGCAAAGAGGGTGCTGTGTGGATCTGCCTATGTACACTGACCCACGTCAGATGGGCAAGCAGGGCGCAGTGCGAATCTGGTTGTGTCCAATCACCCACGGCAGACGGGCAGGCAGGGCGCAGTGCGGATCTGGCTGTGTCTAATCACCCACGGCAGACGGGCAGGCAGGGCGCAGTGAGGATCTGGCTGTGTCCACTCACCCACGGCAGACGGTCAGGCAGGGCGCAGTGCGGATCTGGCTGTGTCCAATCACCCACGGGAGACGGGTAGGCAAGGCGCCGTGTGGATCTGGCTGTGTCCACTCACCCACGGGAGACGGGCAGAGAGGGTGCTGTGTGGATCTGGCTATATCCACTGACACACGGCAGACGGGCAGGCAGGGCGCAGTGCGGATCTGGCTGTGTCCAATCACCCACGGGAGACCTGTAGGCAAGGCGCAGTGTGGATCTGGCTGTGTCCACTCACCCACGGGAGACGGGCAGAGAGAGTGCTGTGTTGATCTGGCTGTGTCCACACACCCACGGGAGACGGGTAGGCAAGGCGCAGTGTGGATCTGGCTGTGTCCACTCACCCACGGGAGACGGGCAGAGAGGGTGCTGTGTTGATCTGGCTGTGTCCACACACCCACGGGAGACGGGTAGGCAAGGCGCAGTGTTGATCTGGCTGTGTCCACTCACCCACGGGTGACGGGCAGAGAGGGTGCTGTGTGGATCTGGCTATGTCCACTGACCCACGGCAGACGGGCAGGCAGGGCGAAGTGCGGATCTGGCTGTGTCCACTCACCCACGGGAGACGGGCAGAAAGGGCGCTGTGTGGATCTGGCTGTGTCCACTCACCCACGGCAGACGGGCAGGCAAGGCGCAGTGTGGATCTGGCTGTGTCCTCTCACCCACGGGAGATGGGCAGAAAGGGCGCTGTGTGGATCTGGCTCTGTCCACTGACCCACGGCAAACGGGAAGGCAGGGCGCAGTGCGGATCTGGCTGTGTCCACTCACCCACGGGAGACGGGCAAGGGGGTGCTGTATGTATCTGGCTATGTACACTGACCCACGGCAGACAAGCAGGCAGGGCGGTGTGCGGATCTGGCTGTGTCCACTCACCCACGGGAGACGGGCAGGCAGGGCGCAGTGCGGATCTGGCTGTGTCCACTCACCCACGGGAGACGGGCAGGCAGGGCGCAGTGCGGATCTGGCTGTGTCCACTCACCCACGGCAGACGGGCAGGCAAGGCGCAGTGTGGATCTGGCTTTGTCCACTCACCCAAGGGACACGGGCAGAGAGGGTGCTGTGTGGATCTGGCTATGTCCACTGACCCACGGCAGAGGGGCAGGCAGGGCGCAGTGCGGATCTCGCTGTGTCCAATCACCCACGGCAGACGGTCAGGCAGGGTGCAGTGCGGATCTGGCTGTGTCCACTCACCCACGGGAGACGGGCAGGAAAGGCGCACTGTTGATCTGGCTGTGACCACTCACCCACGGGAGACGGGCAGAGAGGGTGCTGTGTGGATCTGGCTATGTCCACTGAACCACGGCAGACGGTCAGGCAGGGCGCAGTGCGGTTCTGGCGGTGTACACTCACCCACGGGAGACGGGCAGGCAGGGCGCAGTGCGGATCTGGCTATGTCCACTCTCCCACGGGAGACGGGCAGGCAGGGCCCAGTGCGGATCTGGATGTGTCCACTCACACACGGCAGACAGGCAGGGAGGGCGCAGTGCGGATCTGGCTGTGTCCACTCACCCACGGGAGACAGGTAGGCAAGGAGCAGTGTGGATCTGGCTGTGTCCACTCACCCACGGGAGACGGGCAGAGAGGGTGCTGTCCGGATCTGGCTATGTCCACTGACCCACTGCAGACGGGCAGGCAGGGCGCAGTGCGGATGTGGCTGGGTCCAATCACCCACGGCAGACAGGCAGGCAGGGCGCAGTGCGGATCTGGCTGTGTCCACTCACCCACGGCAGACGGTCAGGCAGGGCGCAGTGCGGATCTGGCGGTGTCCACTCACCCACGGGAGACGGGCAGGCAGGGCGCAGTGTGTATCTGGCTATGTCCACTCTCCCACGGAGGACAAGCAGGCAAGGAGCAGTGTGGATCTGGCTGTGTCCACTCACCCAAGGGACACGGGCAGAGAGGGTTCTGTGTATCTGGCTATGTCCACTGACCCACGGCAGAGGGGCAGGCAGGGCGCAGTGCGGATCTCGCTGTGTCCAATCACGCATGGCAGACGGTCAGGCAGGGTGCAGTGCGGATCTGGCTGTGTCCACTCACCCACGGGAGACGGGCAGGAAAGGCGCACTGTTGATCTGGCTGTGACCACTCACCCACGGGAGACGGGCAGAGAGGGTGCTGTGTGGATCTAGCTATGTCCACTGACCCACGGCAGACGGGCAGACCGGGTACAGTGCGGATCTGGCTGTGTCCAATCACCCACGGCAGACGGGCAGGCAGGGCGCAGTGCGGATCTGGCTGTGTCCACTCACCCACGGTAGACGGTCAGGCAGGGTGCAGTGCGGATCTGGCTGTGTCCACTCACCCAAGGGAGACGGGTAGGCAAGGCACAGTGTGGATCTGGCTGTGTCCACTCACTCACCTGAGATGGGCAGAGAGGGTGCTGTGTGGATCTGGCTATGTCCACTGACCCACAGCAGACGGGCAGGCAGGGCGCAGTGCGGATCTGGCTGTGTCCACTCACCCACGGCAGACGGTCAGGAAGGGCGCAGTGCGGATCTGGCTGTATCCACTCACCCACGGGAGACGGGCAGGCAGGGCGCAGTGCGGATCTGGCTGTGTCCACTCACCCACGGGAGACGGGCAGAGAGGGTGCTGTCTTTATCTGGCCATGTCCTCTACCCACGGCAGACGGGCAGGCAAGGCACAGTGTGGATCTGGCTGTGTCCACTCACCACGGGAGACGGGTAGACAGGGTGCTGAGTGGATCTGGCTATGTAAACTGACCACGGCAGACGGGCAGGCAGGGCGCAGTGCGGATCTGGCTGAGTCCACTCACCCACGGCAGACGGTCAGGCAGGGCGCAGTGCGGATCTGGCAGTGTCCACTCACCCACGGGAGACGGTCAGGCAAGGCGCAGTGCGGATCTGGCTGTGTCCACTCTCCCACTGGAGACGGGCAGGCAGGGCGCAGTGCGGATCTGGCTGTGTCCACTCACCCACGGGAGACGGGCAGAGAGGTTGCTGTGTGGATCTGGCTATGTCCACTGATCCACGGCAGACGGGTAGGGAGGGCGCAGTGCAGATCTCGCTGTGTCCACTCACCCACGGCAGACGGGCAGGCTGGCGCAATGCGGATATGGCTGTGTCCACTCACACACGGGAGACGGCGAGGCAAGGTGCAGTGTGGATCTAGCTGTGACCACTCACCCACGGGAGACGGGCAGAGAGGGTACTGTGTGGATCTGACAATGTACACTGACCCACGGCAGACGAGCAGGCAGGGCGCAATGCGGAACTGGCTGTGTCCACTCACCCACTGCAGACGGTCAGGAAGGGCGCAGTGCAGATCTGGCTGTGTCCACTCACCCACGGGAGACGTCCAGGAAGGGCGCAGTGCGGATCTGGCTGTGTCTACTCACCCACGGCATACGATTAGGCAGGGCGCAGTGCGGATCTGGCTGTGTCCACTCACCCACGGGAGACGGGCAGGCAAGGCGTAGTGTGGATCTGGCTGTGTCCACTCACCCACGGGAGACGGGCAGAGATTGTGCTGTGTGGATCTGGCTATGTACACTGACCCACGGCAGACGGGCAGGCAGGGCGCAGTGCGGATCTGGGTGTGTCCACTCACCCACGGGAGACGGGCAAAGAGGGTGCTGTGTGGATCTGCCTATGTACACTGACCCACGTCAGATGGGCAAGCAGGGCGCAGTGCGAATCTGGTTGTGTCCAATCACCCACGGCAGACGGGCAGGCAGGGCGCAGTGCGGATCTGGCTGTGTCCAATCACCCACGGCAGACGGGCAGGCAGGGCGCAGTGAGGATCTGGCTGTGTCCACTCACCCACGGCAGACGGTCAGGCAGGGCGCAGTGCGGATCTGGCTGTGTCCAATCACCCACGGGAGACGGGTAGGCAAGGCGCCGTGTGGATCTGGCTGTGTCCACTCACCCACGGGAGACGGGCAGAGAGGGTGCTGTGTGGATCTGGCTATATCCACTGACACACGGCAGACGGGCAGGCAGGGCGCAGTGCGGATCTGGCTGTGTCCAATCACCCACGGGAGACCTGTAGGCAAGGCGCAGTGTGGATCTGGCTGTGTCCACTCACCCACGGGAGACGGGCAGAGAGAGTGCTGTGTTGATCTGGCTGTGTCCACACACCCACGGGAGACGGGTAGGCAAGGCGCAGTGTGGATCTGGCTGTGTCCACTCACCCACGGGAGACGGGCAGAGAGGGTGCTGTGTTGATCTGGCTGTGTCCACACACCCACGGGAGACGGGTAGGCAAGGCGCAGTGTTGATCTGGCTGTGTCCACTCACCCACGGGTGACGGGCAGAGAGGGTGCTGTGTGGATCTGGCTATGTCCACTGACCCACGGCAGACGGGCAGGCAGGGCGAAGTGCGGATCTGGCTGTGTCCACTCACCCACGGGAGACGGGCAGAAAGGGCGCTGTGTGGATCTGGCTGTGTCCACTCACCCACGGCAGACGGGCAGGCAAGGCGCAGTGTGGATCTGGCTGTGTCCTCTCACCCACGGGAGATGGGCAGAAAGGGCGCTGTGTGGATCTGGCTCTGTCCACTGACCCACGGCAAACGGGAAGGCAGGGCGCAGTGCGGATCTGGCTGTGTCCACTCACCCACGGGAGACGGGCAAGGGGGTGCTGTATGTATCTGGCTATGTACACTGACCCACGGCAGACAAGCAGGCAGGGCGGTGTGCGGATCTGGCTGTGTCCACTCACCCACGGGAGACGGGCAGGCAGGGCGCAGTGCGGATCTGGCTGTGTCCACTCACCCACGGGAGACGGGCAGGCAGGGCGCAGTGCGGATCTGGCTGTGTCCACTCACCCACGGCAGACGGGCAGGCAAGGCGCAGTGTGGATCTGGCTTTGTCCACTCACCCAAGGGACACGGGCAGAGAGGGTGCTGTGTGGATCTGGCTATGTCCACTGACCCACGGCAGAGGGGCAGGCAGGGCGCAGTGCGGATCTCGCTGTGTCCAATCACCCACGGCAGACGGTCAGGCAGGGTGCAGTGCGGATCTGGCTGTGTCCACTCACCCACGGGAGACGGGCAGGAAAGGCGCACTGTTGATCTGGCTGTGACCACTCACCCACGGGAGACGGGCAGAGAGGGTGCTGTGTGGATCTGGCTATGTCCACTGAACCACGGCAGACGGTCAGGCAGGGCGCAGTGCGGTTCTGGCGGTGTACACTCACCCACGGGAGACGGGCAGGCAGGGCGCAGTGCGGATCTGGCTATGTCCACTCTCCCACGGGAGACGGGCAGGCAGGGCCCAGTGCGGATCTGGATGTGTCCACTCACACACGGCAGACAGGCAGGGAGGGCGCAGTGCGGATCTGGCTGTGTCCACTCACCCACGGGAGACAGGTAGGCAAGGAGCAGTGTGGATCTGGCTGTGTCCACTCACCCACGGGAGACGGGCAGAGAGGGTGCTGTCCGGATCTGGCTATGTCCACTGACCCACTGCAGACGGGCAGGCAGGGCGCAGTGCGGATGTGGCTGGGTCCAATCACCCACGGCAGACAGGCAGGCAGGGCGCAGTGCGGATCTGGCTGTGTCCACTCACCCACGGCAGACGGTCAGGCAGGGCGCAGTGCGGATCTGGCGGTGTCCACTCACCCACGGGAGACGGGCAGGCAGGGCGCAGTGTGTATCTGGCTATGTCCACTCTCCCACGGAGGACAAGCAGGCAAGGAGCAGTGTGGATCTGGCTGTGTCCACTCACCCAAGGGACACGGGCAGAGAGGGTTCTGTGTATCTGGCTATGTCCACTGACCCACGGCAGAGGGGCAGGCAGGGCGCAGTGCGGATCTCGCTGTGTCCAATCACGCATGGCAGACGGTCAGGCAGGGTGCAGTGCGGATCTGGCTGTGTCCACTCACCCACGGGAGACGGGCAGGAAAGGCGCACTGTTGATCTGGCTGTGACCACTCACCCACGGGAGACGGGCAGAGAGGGTGCTGTGTGGATCTAGCTATGTCCACTGACCCACGGCAGACGGGCAGACCGGGTACAGTGCGGATCTGGCTGTGTCCAATCACCCACGGCAGACGGGCAGGCAGGGCGCAGTGCGGATCTGGCTGTGTCCACTCACCCACGGTAGACGGTCAGGCAGGGTGCAGTGCGGATCTGGCTGTGTCCACTCACCCAAGGGAGACGGGTAGGCAAGGCACAGTGTGGATCTGGCTGTGTCCACTCACTCACCTGAGATGGGCAGAGAGGGTGCTGTGTGGATCTGGCTATGTCCACTGACCCACAGCAGACGGGCAGGCAGGGCGCAGTGCGGATCTGGCTGTGTCCACTCACCCACGGCAGACGGTCAGGAAGGGCGCAGTGCGGATCTGGCTGTATCCACTCACCCACGGGAGACGGGCAGGCAGGGCGCAGTGCGGATCTGGCTGTGTCCACTCACCCACGGGAGACGGGCAGAGAGGGTGCTGTCTTTATCTGGCCATGTCCTCTACCCACGGCAGACGGGCAGGCAAGGCACAGTGTGGATCTGGCTGTGTCCACTCACCACGGGAGACGGGTAGACAGGGTGCTGAGTGGATCTGGCTATGTAAACTGACCACGGCAGACGGGCAGGCAGGGCGCAGTGCGGATCTGGCTGAGTCCACTCACCCACGGCAGACGGTCAGGCAGGGCGCAGTGCGGATCTGGCAGTGTCCACTCACCCACGGGAGACGGTCAGGCAAGGCGCAGTGCGGATCTGGCTGTGTCCACTCTCCCACTGGAGACGGGCAGGCAGGGCGCAGTGCGGATCTGGCTGTGTCCACTCACCCACGGGAGACGGGCAGAGAGGTTGCTGTGTGGATCTGGCTATGTCCAATGACCCACGGCAGACGGGCAGGGAGGGCACAGTGCGGATCTCGCTGTGTCCACTCACCCACGGCAGACGGGCAGGCAGGGCGCAGTGCGGATCTGGCTGTGTCCACTCACCCATGGCAGACGGGCAGGCAGGGCGCAGTGCGGATCTGGCTGTGTCCACTCACCCACGGCAGACGGTAATGCAAGGCGCAATGTGGATGGCTGTGTCCACTCACCCACGGGAGATGGGCAGAGAGGGTGCTGTGTGGATCTGGCTATGTCCACTGTCCCACGGCAGACGGGCAGGGAGGGCGCAGTGCGGATCTCGCTTTGTCCACTCACCCACGGCAGACGGGCAGGCAGGGCGCAGTGCGGATCTGGCTGTGTCCACTCACCCAGGGCAGACCGGCAAGCAGGGCGCAGTGCGGATCTGGCTGTGTACACTCACCCACGGCAGACGGTAAGGCAAGGCGCAGTGTGGATCTGGCTGTGTCCACTCACCCACGGGAGACGGGCAGAAAGGGCGCTGTGTGGATCTGGCTATGTCCACTGACCGACGGCAGACTGGCAGGCAGGGCACAGTGCGGATCTGGCTGTGTCCACTCACCCACGGTAGACGGGCAGGCAGGGCGCACTGCGGATCTGGCTGTGTCCATTCACCCACGGGAGACGGGTAGGCAAGGCGCAGTGTGGATCTGGCTGTGTCCACTCACCCACGGGAGACGGGCAGAGAGGGTGCTGTCCGGATCTGGCTATGTCCACTGACCCACGGCAGACGGGCAGGCAGGGCGCAGTGTGGATCTGGCTGTGTCCACTCAAAAACGGGAGACAGTCAGAGAGGGTGCTTTGTTGATCTGGCTATGTCCAATGACCCACGGCAGACGGGCAGACAGGGCGCAGTGCGGATCTGGCTGTGTCCACTCACCTACGGCACATGGGCATGCAGGGCGCACTGCGGATGTGGCTGTGTCCACTCACCCACGGGATACGGGCAGGCAGGGCGCAGTGCGGATCTGGCTGTGTCCACTCACCCAGGGGAGATGGGCAGAGAGGGTGCTGTGTGGATCTGGCTATGTCCACTGACACACGGCAGACGGGCAGGCAGGGCGCAGTGCGGATCTGGCTGTGTCCACTCACCCACGGGAGACGGGCAGGCAGGGCGCACTGTGGATCTGGTTGTGTCCACTCACCTACGGGAGACGGGCACAGAGTGTGCTGTGTGGACCTGGCTATGTCCACTGACCAACGGCAGACGGGCAGGCAGGGCGCAAAGCGGATCTGGCTGTGTCCACTCACCCACGGCATACGATTAGGCAGGGCGCAGTGCGGATCTGGCTGTGTCCACTCACCCACGGGAGACGGGCAGGCAAGGCGCAGTGCGAATCTGGTTGTGTCCAATCACCCATGGCAGACGGGCAGGCAGGGCGCAGTGCGGATCTGGCTGTGTCCAATCACCCACGGCAGACGGGCAGGCAGGGCGCAGTGAGGATATGGCTGTGTCCACTCACCCACGGCAGACGGTCAGGCAGGGCGCAGTGCGGATCTGGCTGTGTCCAA
Organism: Microcebus murinus; assembly: GCF_040939455.1. Taxonomy (NCBI): domain Eukaryota; kingdom Metazoa; phylum Chordata; class Mammalia; order Primates; family Cheirogaleidae; genus Microcebus; species Microcebus murinus. The sequence continues at coordinate 28,044,516 of NC_134125.1, read as the reverse complement.
TCACCCACGGGAGACGGGTAGGCAAGGCGCCGTGTGGATCTGGCTGTGTCCACTCACCCACGGGAGACGGGCAGAGAGGGTGCTGTGTGGATCTGGCTATATCCACTGACACACGGCAGACGGGCAGGCAGGGCGCAGTGCGGATCTGGCTGTGTCCAATCACCCACGGGAGACCGGTAGGCAAGGCTCAGTGTGGATCTGGCTGTGTCCACTCACCGACGGGAGACGGGCAGAGAGAGTGCTGTGTTGATCTGGCTGTGTCCACACACCCACGGGAGACGGGTAGGCAAGGCACAGTGTGGATCTGGCTGTGTCCACTCACCCACGGGAGACGGGCAGAGAGGGTGCTGTGTTGATCTGGCTGTGTCCACACACCCACGGGAGACGGGTAGGCAAGGCGCAGTGTTGATCTGGCTGTGTCCACTCACCCACGGGTGACGGGCAGAGAGGGTGTTGTGTGGATCTGGCTATGTCCACTGACCCACGGCAGACGGGCAGGCAGGGCGAAGTGCGGATCTGGCTGTGTCCACTCACCCACGGGAGACGGGCAGAAAGGGCGCTGTGTGGATCTGGCTGTGTCCACTCACCCACGGCAGACGGGCAGGCAAGGCGCAGTGCGGATCTGGCTGTGTCCACTCACCCACGGCAGACGGGCAGGCAAGGCGCAGTGTGGATCTGGCTGTGTCCACTCACCCACGGGAGACGGGCAGAAAGGGCGCTGTGTGGATCTGGCTCTGTCCACTGACCCACGGCAGACGGGAAGGCAGGGCGCAGTGCGGATCGGGCTGTGTCCACTCACCCACGGGAGACGGGCAAGGGGGTGCTGTATGTATCTGGCTATTTACACTGACCCACGGCAGACAAGCAGGCAGGGCGGTGTGCGGATCTGGCTGTGTCCACTCACCCACGGGAGACGGGCAGGCAGGGCGCAGTGCGGATCTGGCTGTGTCCACTCACCCACGGGAGACGGGCAGAAAGTGCGCTGTGTGGATCTGCCTCTGTCCACTGACCCACGGCAGACGGGAAGGCAGGGCGCAGTGCGGATCTGGCTGTGTCCACTCACCCACGGCAGACGGGCAGGCAAGGCGCAGTGTGGATCTGGCTGTGTCCACTCACCCACGGGAGACGGGCAGAAAGTGCGCTGTGTGGATCTGCCTCTGTCCACTGACCCACGGCAGACGGGAAGGCAGGGCGCAGTGCGGATCTGGCTGTGTCCAATCACCCGCGGCAGACGGGCAGGCAGGGCGCAGTGCGGATCTGGCTGTGTCCACTCACCCACGGGAGACGGGCCGAGAGGGTGCTGTGTGGATTTGGCTATGTCCACTGACCCACGGCAGACGGGCAGGCATGGCGCAGTGCGGATCTGGCTGTGTCCACTCACCCACGGGAGACGGGCAGGCAGGGCGCAGTGTGGATCTGGCTGTGTCCACTCACCCACGGGAGACATGCAGGCAAGGCGCAGTGTGGATCTGGCTGTGTCCACTCACCCACAGGAGACGGGCAGAAAGTGCGCTGTGTGGATCTTGCTCTGTCCACTGACCCACGGCAGACGGGAAGGCAGGGCGCAGTGCGGATCTGGCTGTTTCCAATCATCCACGGCAGACGGGCAGGCAGGGCGCAGTGCGGATCTGGCTGTGTCCACTCACCCACGGCAGACGGTCAGGCAGGGCGCAGTGCGGATCTGGCTCTGTCCACTCACCCTTGGGAGACGGGTAGGCAGGGCGCAGTGTGGATCTGGCTGTGTCCACTGACCTACGCAGACGGGCAGGCAGGGCGAAGTGCGGATTTGGCTGTGTTAATTCACCCACGGCAGACGGGCAGGCAGGGCGCAGTGCGGATCTGGCTGTGTCCACTCACCCACGGGAGACGGGCAGGCAGGGCACAGTGCGGATCTGGCTGTGTCCACTCACCCACGGGAGACGAGCAGGCAAGGCGCAGTGTGGATCTGGCTTTGTCCACTCACCCAAGGGACACGGGCAGAGAGGGTGCTGTGTGGATCTGGCTATGTCCACTGACCCACGGCAGAGGGGCAGGCAGGGCGCAGTGCGGATCTCGCTGTGTCCAATCACCCACGGGAGACGGGCAGGAAAGGCGCACTGTTGATCTGGCTGTGACCACTCACCCACGGGAGACGGGCAGAGAGGGTGCTGTGTGGATCTGGCTATGTCCACTGAACCACGGCAGACGGTCAGGCAGGGCGCAGTGCGGATCTGGCTATGTCCACTCTCCCACGGGAGATGGGCAGGCAGGGCCCAGTGCGGATCTGGATGTGTCCACTCACACACGGCAGACAGGCAGGGAGGGCGCAGTGCGGATCTGGCTGTGTCCACTCACCAATGGGAGACTGGCAGGCAAGGCGCAGTGTGGATTTGGCTGTGTCCACTCACCCACGGGAGACGGGCAGAGAGGTTGCTGTGTGGATCTGGCTGTGTCCACTGATCCACGGCAGACGGGCAGGGAGGGCGCAATGCAGATCTCGCTGTGTCCACTCACCCACGGCAGACGGGCAGGCTGGCGCAATGCGGATCTGGCTGTGTCCACTCACCCACGGGAGACAGCGAGGCAAGGTGCAGTGTGGATCTGGCTGTGTCCACTGACCCACGGGAGACGGGCAGAGAGGGTGCTGTGTGGATCTGACTATGTACACTGACCCACGGCAGACGAGCAGGCAGGGCGCAATGCGGATCTGGCTGTGTCCACTCACCTACTGCAGACCTTCAGGAAGGGCGTAGTGCGGATCTGGCTGTGTCCACTCACCCACGGGAGACGGCCAGGCAGGGCGCAGTGCGGATCTGGCTGTGTCTACTCACCCACGGCAGACGATTAGGCAGGGCGCAGTGCGGCTGTGGCTGTGTCCACTTACCCACGTGAGACGGGCAGGCAAGGCGTAGTGTGGATCTGGCTGTGTCCACTCACCCACTGGAGACAGGCAGAGAGAATGCTGTGTGGATCTGGCTATGTACACTGACCCACGGCAGACGGGCAGGCAGGGCGCAGTGCGGATCTGAGTGTGTCCACTCACCCACGGGAGACGGGCAAAGAGGGTGCTGTGTGGATCTGCCTATGTACACTGACCCACCTTTGACGGGCAGGCAGGGCGCAGTTCGGATCTGGCTGTGTCCAATCACCCACGGCAGACGGGCAGGCAGGGCGCAGTGCGGATCTGGCTGTGTCCAATCACCCACGGCAGACGGGCAGGCAGGGCGCAGTGAGGATCTGGCTGCGTCCACTCACCCACGGCAGACGGTCAGGCAGGGCGCAGTGCGGATCTGGCTGTGTCCAATCACCCACGGGAGACGGGTAGGCAAGGCGCCGTGTGGATCTGGCTCTGTCCACTCACCCACGGGAGAAGGGCAGAGAGGGTGCTGTGTGGATCTGGCTATGTCCACTGACCCACGGCAGACGGGCAGGCCGGGTACATTGCGGATCTCGCTGTGTCCAATCACCCACAGCAGACGAGCAGGCAGGGCGCAGTGCAGATCTGGCTGTGTCCACTCACCCACGGCAGTCAGTCAGGCAGGGTGAAGTGCGGATCTGGCTGTGTCCACTCACCCAAGGGAGACGGGTAGGCAAGGCACAGTGTGGATCTGGCTGTGTCCACTCACCCACCTCAGATGGGCAGAGAGGGTACTGTGTGGATCTGGCTATGTCCACTGACCCACGGCAGACGGGCAGGCAGGGCGCAGTGCGGATCTGGCTGTGTCCACTCACCCACGGGAGACGGGCATGCAAGGCGCAGTCTGGATCTGGCTATGTCCACTCACCCACGGGAGACGGGCAGAAAGGGCGCTGTGTGGATCTGGCTATGTCCTCTGACCCACGGCAGACGGGCAGGCAAGGCACAGTGCGTATCTGGCTGTGTCCACTCACCCACGGGAGACGGGTAGAGAGGGTGCTGTGTGGATCTGGCTATGTAAACTGACCCACGGCAGACGGGCAGGCAGGGCGCAGTGCGGATCTGGCTGAGTCCACTCACCCTCGGCAGACGGTCTGGAAGGGCGCAGTGCGGATCTGGCAGTGTCAACTCACCCACGGGAGACGGGCAGGCAGGGCGCAGTGCAGATCTGGCTATGTCCACTCTCCCACGGGAGACGGGCAGGCAGGGCGCAGTGGGGATCTGGATGTGTCCACTCACACACGGCAGACGGGCAGGCTGGCGCAATGCGGATCTGGCTGTGTCCACTCACCCACGGGAGACGGCGTGGCAAGGTGCAGTGTGGATCTGGCTGTGTCCACTCACCCACGGGAGACGGGCAGAGAGGGTGCTGTGTGGATCTGACAATGTACACTGACCCACGGCAGACGAGCAAGCAGGGCGCAATGCGGATCTGGCTGTGTCCACTCACCCACTGCATACGGTCAGGAAGGGCTCAGTGCGGATCTGGGTGTGTCCACTCACCCACGGGAGACGGGCAGGCAGGGCGCAGTGCGGATCTGGCTGTGTCTACTCACCCACGGCATACGATTATGCAGGACGCAGTGCGGATCTGGCTGTGTCCACTCACCCACGGGAGACGGGCAGGCAAGGCGTAGGGTGGATCTGGCTGTGTCCACTCACCCACGGGAGACGGGCAGAGAGGGTGCTGTGTGGATCTGTCTATGTACACTGACCCACGGAAGACGGGCAGGCAGGGCGCAGTGCAGATCTGGGTGTGTCCACTCACCCACAGGAGACGGGCAAAGAGGGTGCTGTGTGGATCTGCCTATGTACACTGACCCACGTCAGACGGGCAGGCAGGGCGTAGTGCGAATCTGACTGTGTCCAATCACCCACGGCAGACGGGCAGGCAGGGCGCAGTGCGGATCTGGCTGTGTCCAATCACCCACGGCAGACGGGCAAGCAGGGCGCAGTGAGGATCTGGCTGTGTCCACTCACCCACGGCAGACGGTCAGGCAGGGCGTAGTGCGGATCTGGCTGTGTCCAATCACCCACGGGAGACGGGTAGGCAAGGCGCCGTGTGGAAATGGCTGTGTACACTCACCCACGGGAGACGGGCAGAGAGGGTGCTGTGTGGATCTGGCTATGTCCACTGACCCACGGCAGACGGGCAGGCAGGGCGCAGCGCGTACCTGGCTGTGTCCATTCACCCACGAGAGACGGGCAGACAGGGCGCAGTGTGGGTCTGACTGTGTCCACTCACCCATGGGAGATGGGCAGGCAAGGCGCAGTGTGGATCTGGCTGTGTCCACTCACCCACGGGAGACGGGCAGAGAGGATGCTGTGTGGTTCTGGCTATATCCACAGACCCACGGCAGACAGACAGGGAGGGCGCAGTGCGGATCTCGTTGTGTCCACTCAACCACGGCAGACGGGCAGGCAGGGCGCAGTGCAGATCTGGCTGTGTCCACTCACTCACGGCAGACGGGCAGGCAGGGCGCAGTGCGGATCTGGCTGTGTCCACTCACCCACGGCAGACGGTCAGGCAGGGCGCAGTGCGGATCTGGCGGTGTCCACTCACCAACGGGGGACGGTCAGGCAGGGCGCAGTGCGGATCTGGCTGTGTCCACTCTCCCACGGGAGACGGGCAGGCAGGGCACAGTGAGGATCTGGCTGTGTCCACTCACACACGGCAGACAGGCAGGCACGGCGCAGTGCGGATCTGGCTGTGTCCACTCACCCATGGGAGACGGGCAGGCAATGGGCATTGTGGATCTGGCTGTGTCCACTCACCCACGGGAGACGGGCAGAGAGGTTGCTGTGTGGATCTGGCTATGTCCAATGACCCACGGCAGACGGGCAGGGAGGGCGCAGTGCGGATCTCGCTGTGTCCACTCACCCACGGCAGACGGGCAGGCAGGGCGCAGTGCGGATCTGGCTGTGTCCACTCACCCACGGGAGACGGGCAGGCAAGGCGTAGTGTGGATCTGGCTGTGTCCACTCACACATGGGAGACGGTCAGAGAGGGTGCTGTGTGGATCTCGCTATGTACACTGACCCACGGCAGACGGGCAGGCAGGGCGCAGAGAGGATCTGGGTGTGTCCACTCACCCACGGGAGATGGGCAAAGAGGGTGCTGTGTGGATCTGCCTATGTACACTGACACACGTCAGACGGGCATGCAGGGCGCAGTGCGGATCTGGCTGTGTCCAATCACCCACGGCAGACGGGCAGGAAGGGCGCAGTGCGGATCTGGCTGTGTCCAATCATACACGGCAGATGGGCAGGCAGGGCGCAGTGAGGATCTGGCTCTGTCCACTCACCCACGGCAGACGGGCAGGCAGGGCGCAGTGCGGATCTGGCTGTGTCAACTCACCCACGGGAGACGGGCAGGCAGGGCGCAGTGCGGATCTGGCTGTGTCCACTCACCCATGGGAGATGGGCAGGCAAGGCGCAGTGTGGATCTGGCTGTGTCCACTCACCCACGGGAGACGGGCAGAAAGGGCGCTGTGTGGATCTGGCTATGTCCACTGACCCATGGCAGACTGGCAGGCAGGGCACAGTGCGGATCTGGCTGTGTCCACTCACCCACGGCAGACGGGCAGGCAGGGCGCAATGCGGATCTGGCTGTGTCCACTCACCCACGGGAGACGGGTAGGCAAGGCGCAGTGCGGATCTGGCTGTGTCCACTAACCCACGGGAGACGGGAAGGCAATTCGCCGTGTGGATTTGGCTGTGTCCACTCACCTACGGGAGACGGGCAGAGAGGGTGCTGTGTGGATCTGGCTATGTCCACTGACCCACGGCAGACGGGCAGGCAGGGCGCAGTGCGGATCTGGCTGTTTCCACTCACGCACGGCAGACGGTCAGGCCGGGCGCAGTGCGGATCTGGCTTTTTCCACTCACCCACGGGAGATGGGCAGGCAGAGCCCAGTGCGGATCTGGCTGTGTCCACTCACCCACGGGAGGCGGGCAAAGAGTGTGCTGTGTGGATCTGGCTATGTCAACTGACCAACGGCAGAAGGGCAGGCAGGGCGCAGTGCGGATCTGGCTATGTCCACTCGCCCACGGGAGACGGGCAGGCAAGGCGCAGTATGGATCTGGATGTGTCCACTCACCCACGGGAGACGGGCAGAGAGGGTTCTGTGTGGATCTGGCTATGTCCACTCACCCACGGCTATGGGCAGGCAGGGCGCAGTGCGGATCTGGCTGTGTCCACTCACCCATGGGAGACGGGCAGGCAGGGCGCAGTGCGGATCTCCCTGTGTCCACTCACCCACGGGAGACGGGCAGGGAGGGCGCAATACGGATCTGGCTGTGTCCACTCACCCACGGGAGACGGGCAGACAGGGCGCAGTGCGGATCTGGCTGTGTCCCGTCACCCACGGGAGACGGGCAGGAAAGGCGCAGTGCGGATCTGGCTGTGTCCACTCACCCAAGGGAGACGGACAGAGAGGGTGCTGTGTGGATCTGGCTATGTACACTAACCAACGGCAGACGGGCAGGCAGGGCGCAGTGCGGATCTGGCTGTGTCCACTTACCCATGGCACACGGGCAGGCAGGGCGCAGTGCGGATCTGGCTTGGCAAATCACCCACGGGAGACGGGCAGGCAAGGCGCAGTGTGGATCTGGCTGTGTCCACTCACCCACGGGAGACGGGTAGAGAGGATGCAGTGCGTATCTGGCTATGTCCACTGACCCACGGCAGACGGGCAGGCAGGGCGCAGTGCGGATCTGGCTGTGTCCACTCACACATGGGAGACGGGCAGGCAAGGCGCAGTGCGGATCTGGCTGTGTCCAATCACCCACGGCATTCGGGCAGGCAGGGCGCAGTGCGGATCTGGCTTTCTCCACACACCCACGGGAGATGGGCAGGCAGAGCGCAGTACGGATCTGGCTGTGTCCACTCACCCACGGCAGATGGTAAGGCAGGGCTCAGTGCGGATCTGGCTGTATCCACTCACCCTCGGGAGACGGGCAGGCATGGTGCAGTGCGGATCTGGATGTGTCCACTCACCCAAGGCAGACGGGCAGGCAGGGCGCAGTGCGGATCTGGCTGTGTCCACTCTCCTACGGGAGACGGGCAGGCAAGGCGCAGTGTGGATCTGGCTGTGTCCACTCACCCAAGGTACACGGGCAGAGAGGGTGCTCTGTGGATCTGGCTATGTCCACTGACCCACGGCTGAGGGGCAGGCAGGGCGCAGTGCGGATCTCGCTGTGTCCAATCACCCACGGCAGACGGTCAGGCAGGGTGCAGTGCGCATCTGGCTGTGTCCACTCACCCACGGAAGACGGGCAGGAAAGGCGCACTGTTGATCTGGCTGTGACCACTCACCCACGGGAGACGGGCAGAGAGGGTGCTGTGTGGATCTAGCTATGTCCACTGACCCACGGCAGACAGGCAGGTCGGGTACATTGCGGATCTGGCTGTGTCCAATCACCCACGGCAGACGGGCAGGCAGGGCGCAGTGCGGATCTGGCTGTGCCCACTCACCCACGGCAGTCGGTCAGGCAGGGTGAAGTGCGGATCTGGCTGTGTCCACTCACCCAAGGAAGACGGGTAGTCAAGGCACTGTGTGGATCTGGCTGTGTCCACTCACCCACCTCAGATGGGCAGAGAGGGTACTGTGTGGATCTGGCTATGTCCACTGACCCACGGCAGACGGGCAGGCAGGGCGCAGTGCGGATCTGGCTGTGACCACTCACCCACGGCAGACGGTCAGGTAGGGCGCAGTGCGGATCTGGCTGTGTCCACTCACCCACGGGAGACCGGCAGGCAGGGCGCAGTGCGGATCTGACTGTGTCCACTCACCCAAGGCAGACGGGCAGGCAGGGCGCAGTGCGGATCTGGCTGTTTCCACTCACCCACGGGAGACCGGCATGCAAGGCGCAGTGTGGATCTGGCTATGTCCACTCACCCACGGGAGACGGGCAGAAAGGGCGCTGTGTGGATCTGGCTATGTCAACTGACCCACGGCAGAAGGGCAGGCAGGGCGCAGTGCGGATCTGGCTATGTCCACTCGCCCACGGGAGACGGGCAGGCAAGGCGCAGTATGGATCTGGATGTGTCCACTCACCCACGGGAGACGGGCAGAGAGGGTGCTGTGTGGATCTGGCTGTGTCCACTCACCCATGGGAGACGGGCAGGCAGGGCGCAGTGCGGATCTCCCTGTGTCCACTCACCCACGGGAGACGGGCAGGGAGGGCGCAATACGGATCTGGCTGTGTCCACTCACCCACGGGAGACGGGCAGACAGGGCGCAGTGCGGATCTGGCTGTGTCCCGTCACCCACGGGAGACGGGCAGGAAAGGCGCAGTGCGGATCTGGCTGTGTCCACTCACCCAAGGGAGACGGACAGAGAGGGTGCTGTGTGGATCTGGCTATGTACACTAACCAACGGCAGACGGGCAGGCAGGGCGCAGTGCGGATCTGGCTGTGTCCACTTACCCATGGCACACGGGCAGGCAGGGCGCAGTGCGGATCTGGCTTGGCAAATCACCCACGGGAGACGGGCAGGCAAGGCGCAGTGTGGATCTGGCTGTGTCCACTCACCCACGGGAGACGGGTAGAGAGGATGCAGTGCGTATCTGGCTATGTCCACTGACCCACGGCAGACGGGCAGGCAGGGCACAGTGCGGATCTGGCTGTGTCCACTCACACATGGGAGACGGGCAGGCAAGGCGCAGTGCGGATCTGGCTGTGTCCAATCACCCACGGCATTCGGGCAGGCAGGGCGCAGTGCGGATCTGGCTTTCTCCACACACCCACGGGAGATGGGCAGGCAGAGCGCAGTACGGATCTGGCTGTGTCCACTCACCCACGGCAGATGGTAAGGCAGGGCTCAGTGCGGATCTGGCTGTGTCCACTCACCCTCGGGAGACGGGAAGGCATGGTGCAGTGCGGATCTGGCTGTGTCCACTCACCCAAGGCAGACGGGCAGGCAGGGCGCAGTGCGGATCTGGCTGTGTCCACTCTCCTACGGGAGACGGGCAGGCAAGGCGCAGTGTCGATCTGGCTGTGTCCACTCACCCAAGGTACACGGGCAGAGAGGGTGCTCTGTGGATCTGGCTATGTCCACTGACCCACGGCAGAGGGGCAGGCAGGGCGCAGTGCGGATCTCGCTGTGTCCAATCACCCACGGCAGACGGTCAGGCAGGGTGCAGTGCGGATCTGGCTGTGTCCACACACCCACGGAAGACGGGCAGGAAAGGCGCACTGTTGATCTGGCTGTGACCACTCACCCACGGGAGACGGGCAGAGAGGGTGCTGTGTGGATCTAGCTATGTCCACTGACCCACGGCAGACAGGCAGGTCGGGTACATTGCGGATCTGGCTGTGTCCAATCACCCACGGCAGACGGGCAGGCAGGGCGCAGTGCGGATCTGGCTGTGCCCACTCACCCACGGCAGTCGGTCAGGCAGGGTGAAGTGCGGATCTGGCTGTGTCCACTCACCCAAGGAAGACGGGTAGTCAAGGCACAGTGTGGATCTGGCTGTGTCCACTCACCCACCTCAGATGGGCAGAGAGGGTACTGTGTGGATCTGGCTATGTCCACTGACCCACGGCAGACGGGCAGGCAGGGCGCAGTGCGGATCTGGCTGTGACCACTCACCCACGGCAGACGGTCAGGAAGGGCGCAGTGCGGATCTGGCTGTGTCCACTCACCCACGGGAGACCGGCAGGCAGGGCGCAGTGCGGATCTGACTGTGTCCACTCACCCAAGGCAGACGGGCAGGCAGGGCGCAGTGCGGATCTGGCTGTTTCCACTCACCCACGGGAGACGGGCATGCAAGGCGCAGTGTGGATCTGGCTATGTCCACTCACCCACGGGAGACGGGCAGAAAGGGCGCTGTGTGGATCTGGCTATGTCCTCTGACCCACGGCAGACGGGCAGGCAAGGCACAGTGCGTATCTGGCTGTGTCCACTCACCCACGGGAGACGGGTAGAGAGGGTGCTGTGTGGATCTGGCTATGTAAACTGACCCACGGCAGACGGGCATGCAGGGCGCAGTGCGGATCTTGCTGAGTCCACTCACCCTCGGCAGACGGTCTGGAAGGGCGCAGTGCGGATCTGGCAGTGTCCACTCACCCACGGGAGACGGGCAGGCAGGGCGCAGTGCGGATCTGGCTATGTCCACTCTCCCACGGGAGACGGGCAGGCAGGGCGCAGTGGGGATCTGGATATGTCGACTCACACACGGCAGACGGGCAGGCTGGCGCAATACGGATCTGGCTGTGTCCACTCACCCACGGGAGACGGCGTGGCAAGGTGCAGTGTGGATCTGGCTGTGTCCACTCACCCACGGGAGACGGGCAGAGAGGGTGCTGTGTGGATCTGACAATGTACACTGACCCACGGCAGACGAGCAGGCAGGGCGCAATGCGGATCTGGCTGTGTCCACTCACCCACTGCAGACGGTCAGGAAGGGCTCAGTGCGGATCTGGCTGTGTCCACTCACCCACGGGAGACGGGCAGGCAAGGCGTAGTGTGGATCTGGCTGTGTCCACTCACCCACGGGAGACGGGCAGAGAGGGTGCTGTGTGGATCTGGCTATGTACACTGACCCACGGAAGACGGGCAGGCAGGGCGCAGTGCAGATCTGGGTGTGTCCACTCACCCACGGGAGACGGGCAAAGAGGGTGCTGTGTGGATCTGCCTATGTACAGTGACCCACGTCAGACGGGCAGGCAGGGCGCAGTGCGAATCTGGCTGTGTCCAATCACCCACGGCAGACGGGCAGGCAGGGCGCAGTGCGGATCTGGCTGTGTCCAATCACCCACGGCAGACGGGCAAGCAGGGCGCAGTGAGGATCTGGCAGTGTCCACTCACCCACGGGAGACGGGTAGGCAAGGCGCCGTGTGGAAATGGCTGTGTCCACTCACCCACGGGAGACGGGCAGAGAGGGTGCTGTGTGGATCTGGCTATGTCCACTGACCCACGGCGGACGGGCAGGCAGGGCGCAGTGCGGATCTGGCTGTGTCCACTCACCCATGGGAGATGGGCAGGCAAGGCGCAGTGTGGGTCTGGCTGTGTCCACTCACCCATGGGAGACGGGCAGGCAGGGCGCAGTGTGGGTCTGGCTGTGTCCACTCACCCATGGGAGATGGGCAGGCAAGGCGCAGTGTGGGTCTGGCAGTGTCCACTCACCCACGGGAGACGGGCAGACAGGGCGCAGTGTGGGTCTGGCTGTGTCCACTCACCCATGGCAGATGGGCAGGCAACGCGCAGTGTGGATCTCGCTGTGTCCACTCACCCACGGGAGACGGGCAGAGAGGATGCTGTGTGGTTCTGGCTATATCCACAGACCCACGGCAGACGGGCAGGCAGGGCGCAGTACGGATCTGGCTGTGTCCACTCACCCACGGCAGGCGGTCAGGCAGGGCGCAGTGCGGATCTGGCGGTGTCCACTCACCCACGGGAGACGGTCAGGCAGGGCGCAGTGCGGATCTGGCTGTGTCCACTCTCCCACGGGAGACGGGCAGGCAGGGAACAAGGCGGATCTGGCTGTGTCCACTCACACACGGCAGACAGGCAGGCAGGGCGCAGTGCGGATCTGGCTGTGTCCACTCACCCATGGGAGACGGGCAGGCAATGGGCATTGTGGATCTGGCTGTGTCCACTCACCCACGGGAGACGGGCAGAGAGGTTGCTGTGTGGATCTGGCTATGTCCAATGACCCACGGCAGACAGGCAGGGAGGGCGCAGTGCGGATCTCGCTGTGTCCACTCACACACGGCAGACCGGCAAGCAGGGCGCAGTGCGGATCTGGCTGTGTCCACTCACCCATGGCAGACGGGCAGGCAGGGCGCACTGCGGATCTGGCTGTGTCCACTCACCCACGGCAGACGGTAAGGCAAGGCGCAGTGTGGATCTGGCTGTGTCCAGTAACCCACGGGAGACGGGCTGAAAGGGCGCTGTGTGGATCTGGCTATGTCCACTGACCGACGGCAGACTGGCAGGCAGGGCATAGTGCTGATCTGGCTGTGTCCACTCACCCACGGCAGACGGGCAGGCAGTGCGTAATGCGGATCTGGCTTTGTCCACTCAACCACGGCAGACGTTCAGGCAGGGCGCAGTGCGGATCTGGCTATGTCCACTCACCCACGGGAGACAGGTAGGCAAGGCGCAGTGTGTATCTGGCTGTGTCCACTCACCCACGGGAGACGGGCAGAGAGGGTGCTGTGTTGATCTGGCTGTGTCCACACACCCACGGGAGACGGGTAGGCAAGGCGCAGTGTTGATCTGGCTGTGTCCACTCACCCACGGGAGACGGGCAGAGAGGGTGCTGTGTGGATCTGGCTATGTCCACTGACCCACGGCTGACGGGCAGGCAGGGCGCAGTGCGGATCTGGCTGTGTCCACTCACCCACGGCAGACGGGCAGGCAGGGCGCAGTGCGGATCTGGATGTGTCCACTCACCCACGGGAGACGGGCAGGCAAGGCGCAGTGTGGATCTGGCTGTGTCCACTCACCCACGGGAGACGGGCAAGGGGGTGCTGTATGTATCTGGCTATGTACACTGACACACGGCAGACAAGCAGGCAGGGCGGTGTGCGGATCTGTATGTGTCCACTCACCCACGGGAGAAGGGCAGGCAGGGCGCAGTGCGGATCTTGCTGTGTCCACTCACCCACGGGAGACGGGCAGGCAGGGCGCAGTGCGGATCTGGCTGTGTCCACACACCCACGGCAGACGGGCAGGCAAGGCGCAGTGTGGATCTGGCTGTGTCCACTCACCCACGGGAGACGGGCAGAAAGGGCTCTGTGTGGATCTGGCTCTGTCCACTGACCCACGGCAGATGGGAAGGCAGGGCGCAGTGCGGATCTGGCTGTGTCCAATCACCCGCGGCAGACGGGCATTCAGGGCGCAGTGTGGATCTGGCTGTGTCCACTCACCCACGGGAGACGGGCAGGCAAGACGCAGTGTGGATCTGGCTGTGTCCACTCACCCACGGGAGACGGGCACAGAGGGTGCTGTGTAGATCTGGCTATGTCCACTGACCCACGGCAGACGGGCAGGCAGGGCGCAGTGCGGATATGGCTGTGTCCACTCATCCACGGCTGACGGACAGGCAGGGCACAGTGCGGATCTGGCTGTGTCCACTCACCCACGGGAGACGGGCAGAGAGGGTGCTGTGTGGATCTGGCTATGTACACTGACCCACGGCAGACGGGCAGGCAAGGCGCAGTGCGGATCTGTCTGTGTCCACTCACCCACGGCAGACGGTCAGGCAGGGCGCAGTGCGGATCTGGCTGTGTCCACTGACCCACTGGAGACGGGAAGAGAGGGTGCTGTGTGGATCTGGCTATGTCCACTGACAGCCGGAAATGGGCAGGCAGGGCGCAGTGCGGATCTGGCTGTGTCCACTCACCCATGGGAGACAGGCAGGCAGGCCGCAGTGCGGATCTGGCTGTATCCACTCACCCACGGGAGACGGGCAGAGAGGGTGCTGTGTCGATCTGGCTGTGTCCACTGACCCACGGCAGACGGGCAGGCAGGGCGCAGTGCGGATATGGCTGTGTCCACTCATCCACGGCAGACGGACAGGCAGGGCACAGTGTGGATCTGGCTGTGTCCAGTCACCCACGGGAGACGGGCAGGCAAGGCGCACTGTGAATCTGGCTGTGTCCACTCACCCACGGGAGACGGGCTGAAAAAGTGCCGTGTGGATCTGGCTATGTCCACTGACCCACAGCAGATGGGCAGGCAGGGCGCACTGCGGATCTGGCTGTGTCCCCTTACTTACAGCAGATGGGCAGGCAGTTCGCAGTGCGGATCTGACTGTGACCCCTCACCCATGGGAGACGGGCAGAGAGGGTGCTGTGTGGATCTGGCTATGTCCACTGACCCACGGCAGACGGGCAGACAGGGCGCAGTGCGGATCTGGCTGTGTCCACTCACCCACGGGAGACGGGTAGGCAAGTCGCAGTGTGGATTTTGCTGTGTCCACTCACCCACGGGAGACGGGCACAGAGGGTGCTGTGTGGATCTGGCTATGTCCACTGACCCACGGCAGATGGGCAGGCAGGGCGCAGTGCGGATATGGCTGTGTCCACTCATCCACGGCAGACAGACAGGCAGGGCACAGTGCGGATCTGGCTGTGTCCACTCACCCACGGGAGACGGGCAGAGAGGGTGCTGTGTGGATCTGGCTATGTACACTGACCCACGGCAGACGGGCAGGCAAGGCGCAGTGCGGATCTGTCTGTGTCCACTCACCCACGGCAGACGGTCAGGCAGGGCGCAGTGCGGATCTGGCTGTGTCCACTCACCCACGGCAGACGGGCAGGCAGGGTGCAGTGCGGATCTGGCTGTGTCCACTCACCCACGGTAGACGGGAAGGCAAGGCGCAGTGTGGATCTGGGTGTGTACACTCACCCACGGTAGACGGGCAGAGAAGGTACTGTGTGGATCTAGCTATGAGCACTGACCCAGGGCAGACGGGCAGGCAGGGCGCAGTGCGATATGGCTGTGTCCACTCACCCACGGCAGACGGTCAGGCAGGACGCAGTGCGGATCTGGCTGTGTCCACTCACCCACGGGAGATGGGCAGAGAGGGTGCTGTGTGGATCTGGCTATGTCCACTGACCCAAGGCAGACGGGCAGGCAGGGCGCAGTGCGGATCTGGCTGTGTCCACTCACCCGCGGCAGACGGGCAGGCAGGGCGCAGTGCGGATCTGGCTGTGTCCACTCACCCACGGGTGACGGGCAAGCAAGGCGCAGTGTGGATCTGGCTGTGTCCACTCACCCACGGGAGACGGGCAGAGAGGGTGCTGTGTGGATCTGGCTATGTCCACTGACCCACCGCAGACGGGCAGGCAAGGCGCAGTGCGGATCTGGCTGTGTCCAATCACCCACCGGAGACGGGCAGAGAGGTTGCTGTGTGGACCTTGCTATGTCCACTGACCCACGGCAGATGGGCAGGCAGGGCGCAGTGCAGATCTGGCTGTGTTCTTTCACCCACGGGAGACGGGCAGGCTAGGCGAAGTGCGGATCTGGCTGTCTCCACTCACCCACGGCAGACGGGCAGGCAGGGCGCAGTGCGGATCTGGCTGTGTGCACTCACCCACGGTAGACGGGCAGGCAAGGCGCAGTGTGGATCTGACTGTGTCCACTCACCCACGGGAGACGGGCAGAGAAAGTGTTGTTTGGATCTGGCTATGTCCACTGACCCACGGCAGATGGGCAGGCAGGGCGCAGCGCGGATCTGGCTGTGTCCACTCACCCACGGGAGACGGGCAGGCAGGGCGCAGTGTGGATCTGTGTCCTCTCACCCACGGGAGACGGGCAGAGAGGGCGCTGTGTGGATCTGGCAATGTCCACTCACCACGGCAGACGGGCAGGCAGGGCTCAGTGCAGATCTGGCTGTGTCCAATCACCCACGGCAGACGGGCAGGCAGGGCGCAGTGCGGATCTGGCTGTGTCCACTCACCCACGGAGACGGGCAGGCAGGGCGCACGGCGGATCTGGCTGTATCCACTCACCCATGGCAGACGGGCAGGCAGGGCGCAGTGCGGATCTGGCTGTGTCCACTCACCCACGGGAGACGGACAGAGAGGGTGCTGTGTGGATCTGGCTATGCCCACTGACCCACGGCAAACGGGTAGGCAGGGCGCAGTGCGGATCTGGCTGTGTCTGCTCACCCACGGTAGACGGGCAGGCAGGGCGCAGTGCGTATTTGGCTTGGCCACTCATCCACGGGAGATGGGCAGGCAAGGCGTAGTGTGGATCTGGCTGTGTCCACTCACCAACAGGAGACGGGTAGAGAGGGTAATGTGTGGATCTGGCTATGTCCACTGACCACCGGCAGACGGGCAGGCAGGGCCCAGTGCGGATCTGGCTGTGTCCAATCTCCCACGGCAGACGGTCAGGCAGGGCGCAGTGCGGATCTGGCTGTGTCCACTGACCCACGGGAGACGGGTAGGCAAGGCACAGTGTGGATCTGGCTGTGTCCACTCACCCACGGGATACGGGCAGAGAGGGTGCTGTATCGATCTGTCTATGTCCACTGACCCACGGCAAATGGGCAGGCAGGGCGCAGTGCGGATCTGGCTGTGTCCCCTCAATTACGGCAGACGGTAAGACAGGGCGCAGTGCGGATCTGGCTGTGTCCCCTCACCCACACCAGACGGGCAGGCAGGGCGCAGTGCGGATCTGGCTGTGTCCCCTCACCCACGGGAGACGGGCAGGCAAGGCGCACTGTGGATCTGGCTGTGTCCACTCACCCACGGGAGACGGGCAGAGAGGGTGCTGTGTGGATCTGGCTATGTCCACTAACCCACGGCAGACAGGCAGGCAGGGCGCAGTGCTGATTTGGCTGTGTCCACTCACCCACGGCAGACGATCAGCAATGGCGGAGTGCGGATCTGGCTGTGTCCACTCACCCACGGCAGACGGGCAGGCAGGGCGCAGTGCGAATCTGGCTGTGTCCACTCACCCACGGGAGACGGGCAGGCAGGACGCAGTGCGGATTTGGCTGTGTCCACTCACCCACGGGAAACGGGCAGGCAAGGCGCAGTGTGGATCTGGCTGTGTCCACTCACCCACGGGAGACGGGCAGAGAGGGTGCTGTGTGGATCTGGCTATGTCCACTGACCCACGGCTGACGGGCAGGCAGGGCGCAGTGTGGATCTGGCTGTGTCCAATCACCCACGGCAGACGGTCAGGCAGGGCGCAGTGCGGATCTGGCTGTGTCCACTCACCCATGGGAGACGGGTAGGCAAGGCGCAGTGTGGATCTGGCTGTGTCCACTGACCCACTCAGACGGGCAGGCAGGGCGAAGTGCGGATCTTGCTGTGTTAACTCACCCACGGCAGACGGGCAGGCAGGGTGCAGTGCGGATCTGGCTGTGTCTACTCACCCACGGCAGACGAATAGGCAGGGTGCAGTGCGGATCTGGCTGTGTCCACTCGCCCACGGGAGACGTGCAGGCAAGGCGCAGTGTGGATCTGGCTGTGTCCACTCACCCACGGGAGACGTGCAGAGATGGTGCTGTGTGGATCTGGCTATGTACACTGACCCACGGCACACGGGCAGGCAGGGCGCAGTGCGGATCTGGTGTGTCCACTCACCCACGGGAGACGGGCAGAGAGGGTGCTGTGTGGATCTGGCTATGTCCAATGACCCACAGGAGACAGGCAGGCAGGGCGCAGTGCGGATCTGGCTGTGTCCACTCACCCACGGGAGATGGGCAGGCAAGGCGCAGTGTGGATCTGGCTGTGTCTACTCACCCACGGCAGATGGGCAGGCAGGGCCCAGTGCGGATCTGGCGGTGTCCACTGACCCACGGGAGATGGGCAGGCAAGGCGCAGTGTGGATCTGGCTGTGTCTACTCACCCACGGGAGACGGGCAGAAAGAGCGCTGTGTGGATCTGGCTATGTCCACTGACCCACGATAGACGGGCAGGCAGGGCGCAGTGCGGATCTGGCTGTGTCGAATCACCCACGGCAGACGGGCAGGCAGGGCGCAGTGCGGATCTGGCTGTGTCCACTCAACCACGGCAGACGGTCAGGCAAGGCGCAGTGCGGATCTGGCTGTGTCCACTCACCCACGATAGACGGGCAGGCAGGGCGCAGTGCGGATCTGGCTGTGTCGAATCACCCACGGCAGACGGGCTGGCATTGCGCAGTGCGGATATGGCTGTGTCCACTCACCCACGGGAGACGGGCAGGCAGGGCGGAGTGCGGATCTGGCTGTGTCCACTCACGCACGGGAGACGGGCAGGCAAGGCGCAGTGTGGATCTGGCTGTGTCCACTCACCCACGGGAGACGGGCAGAGCAGTGCTGTGTGGATCTGGCTATGTCCACTGACCCACTGCAGACGGGCAGGCAAGGCGCAGTGCGGATCTGGCTGTGTGCAATAACCCACAGCAGATGGGCAGGCAGGGCGCAGTGCGTATCTGGGTGTGTCCAATCACCCACGGGAGACGGGTAGGCAAGGCGCCGTGTGGATCTGGCTGTGTCCACTCACCCACGGGAGACGGGCAGAGAGGGTGCTGTGTGGATCTGGCTGTGTCCACTCGCCCACGGGAGACGGGCAGGCAGGGCGCAGTGCGGATCTGGCTGTGTCCAATCACCCACGGGAGACCGGTAGGCAAGGCGCAGTGTGGATCTGGCTGTGTCCACTCACCCACGGGAGACGGGCAGAGAGGGTGCTGTGTGGATCTGGCTATGTCCACTGACCCACGGCAGACTGGCAGGCATGGCGCAGTGCGGATCTGGCTGTGTCCACTCACCCACGGCAGACGGGCAGGCAGGGCGCAGTGCGGATCTGGCTGTGTCCACTCACCCACGGCAGACGGGCAGGCAGGGCGCAGTGCGGATCTGGCTGTGTCCACTCACCCCTGGAGACGGGCAGGCAAGCCGCAGTGTAGATCTGGCTGTGTCCACTCACCCACGGGAGACGGGCAGAGAGGGTGCTGTGTTGATCTGGCTATGTCAACTGACCCACGGCAAACGGGCACACAGGGCGCAGTGCGGATCTGGCTGTGTCCAATCACCCACGGAAGACGGGCAGGCAGGGTGCAGTGTGGATCTGGCTGTGTCCAGTCACCCACGAGAGACGGGAATGCAAGGCGCACTGTGGATCTGGCTGTGTCCACTCACCCACGGGTGATGGGCAGAAAAAGTGCCGTGTGGATCTGGCTATGTCCACTGACCCACAGCAGATGGGCAGGCAGGGCGCAGTGCGGATCTGGCTGTGTCCCCTCACTTACGGCAGATGGTCAGGCAGGGCGCAGTGCGGATCTGGCTGTGTCCCCTCACCCACGGCAGACGGGCAGGCAAGGCGCAGTGCGGATCTGGCTGTGACCCCTCACACACGGGAGACGGGCAGGCAAGGCGCACTGTGGATCGGGCTGTGTCCACTCACCCACGGGAGACGGGCAGAGAGGGTGCTGTGTGGATATGGCTAAGTCCACTGACCCACGGCAGACGGGCAGGCAGTGCGCAGTGGGGATTTGGCTGTGTCCACTCACCCATGGCAGACGATCAGGAAGGGCGCAGTGCGGATCTGGCTGTGTCCACTCACCCACGGCAGACGAGCAGGCAGGGCACAGTGCGGATCTGGCTGTGTCCACTCGCCCACGGGAGACGGGCAGGCAGGACGCAGTGCGGATCTGGCTGTGTCCACTCACCCACGGGAAACGGGCAGGCAAGGCGCAGTGTGGATCTGGCTGTGTCCATTCACCCATGGGAGACGGGCAGAGAGGGTCCTGTGTGGATCTGGCTATGTCTACTGACCCACGGCAGACGGGCAGGCAGGGCGCAGTGTGGATCTGGCTATATCCAAACACCCACGGCAGAGGGGCAGGCAGGGTGCAGTGCGGATCTGGCTTTGTCCACTCACCCACGGGAGACGGGCAGGCAAGGCGCACTGTGGATCTTGCTGTGACCACTCACCCACGGGAGATGGGCAGAGAGGGTGCTGTGTGTATCTAGCTATGTCCACTGACCCACGGCAGACGGGCAGGCAGGGCGCAGTGCGGACCTGGCTGTGTTAACTCACCCACGGCAGACGGGCTGGCAGGGCGCAGTGTGGATCTGGCTGTGTCCACTCACCCACGGGAGACGGGCAGAGAGGGTGCTGTGTGGATCTGGCTATGTCCACTGACCTACGGCAGACGGGCAGGCAGGGCGCAGTGCGGATCTGGCTGTGTCCTCTCACCCACGGCAGACGGGCAGGCAGGGCGCAGTGCGGATCTGGCGGTGTCCACTCACCCACGGGAGATGGGCAGGCAAGGCGCAGTGTGGATCTGGCTGTGTCCACTCACCCACGGGAGACGGGCAGAAAGAGCGCTGTGTGGATCTGGCTATGTCCACTGACCCACGATAGACGGGCAGGCAGGGCGCAGTGCGGATCTGGCTGTGTCGAATCACCCACGGCAGACGGGCAGGCAGGGCGCAGTGCGGATCTGGCTGTGTCCACTCAACCACGGCAGACGGTCAGGCAAGGTGCAGTGCGGATCTGGCTGTGTCGAATCACCCACGGCAGACGGGCTGGCATTGCGCAGTGCGGATATGGCTGTGTCCACTCACCCACGGGAGACGGGCAGGCAGGGCGGAGTGCGGATCTGGCTGTGTCCACTCACGCACGGGAGACGGGCAGGCAAGGCGCAGTGTGGATCTGGCTGTGTCCACTCACCCACGGGAGACGGGCAGGCAGGACGCAGTGCGGATCTGGCTGTGTCCACTCACCCACGGGAAACGGGCAGGGAAGGCGCAGTGTGGAACTGGCTGTGTCCACTCACCCACGGGAGACGGGCAGAGAGGGTGCTGTGTGGATCTGGCTATGTCCACTGACCCACGGCAGACGGGCAGGCAGGGCGCAGTGTGGATCTGGCTGTGTCCAATCACCCACGGCAGACGGGCAGGCAGGGTGCAGTGCGGATCTGGCTGTGTCCACTCACCCACGGGAGACGGGAAGGCAAGGCGCACTGTGGATCTTGCTGTGAACACTCACCCACGGGAGATGGGCGGAGAGGGTGCTGTGTGTATCTAGCTATGTCCACTAACCCACGGCAGACGGGCAAGAAGGGCGCAGTCCGGATCTGGCTATGTCCACTCACCCACGGGAGACGGGCAGGAAGAGCGCAGTTGGGATCTGGCTGTGTCCACTCACCCACGGCAGACGGGCATGCAGGGCGCAGTGCGGATCTGGCTTTGTCCACTCACCCACGGGAGACGGGTAGGCAAGGCGCAGTGTGGATCTGGCTCTGTCCACTCACCCACGGGAGAAGGGCAGAGAGGGTGCTGTGTGGATCTGGCTATGTCCACTGACCCACGGCAGACGGACAGGCAGGGCGCAGTGCGGATCTGGCTGTGTCCACTCACCCACGACAGACGGGCAGGCAGGGCGCAGTGCGGATCTGGCTGTGTCCACTCACCCACGACAGACGGGCAGGCAGGGCGCAGTGCGGATCTGGCTGTGTCCAATCCCCCACGGCAGACTGGCAGGCAGGGCGCAGGAAGGATCTGGCTGTGTCCACTCACCCACGGCAGACGGGCAGGCAGGGCACAGTGCGGATCTGGCTGTGTCCACTCACCAACGGCAGACGGGCAGACAGTGCACAATGCGGATCTGACTGTGTCCACTCACCCACGGGAGACGGGCAGGCAGGGCGCAGTGCGGATCTGGCTGTGTCCACTCACCCAGGGTAGACGGGCAGGCAGGGCGCAGTGCAGATCTGGCTGTGTCCACTCACCCACGGCAGGTGGTCAGGCAGGGCGCAGTGCGGATCTGGCTGTGTCCACTCACCCACGGCAGATGGTCAGGAAGGGCCCAGTGCAAATCTGGCTGTGTCCACTCACCCACGGGAGACGGGCAGAGAGGGTGCTGTGTGGATATGGCTAAGTCCACTGACCCACGGCAGACGGGCAGGCAGTGCGCAGTGGGGATTTGGCTGTGTCCACTCACCCACGGCAGACGATCAGGAAGGGCGCAGTGCGGATCTGGCTGTGTCCACTCACCCACGGCAGACGAGCAGGCAGGGCACAGTGCGGATCTGGCTGTGTCCACTCTCCCACGGGAGACGGGCAGGCAGGACATAGTGCGGATCTGGCTGTGTCCACTCACCCACGGGAAACGGGCAGGCAAGGCGCAGTGTGGATCTGGCTGTATCCAAACACCCACGGCAGACGGGCAGGCAGGGTGCAGTGCGGATCTTTCTTTGTCCACTCACCCACGGGAGACGGGAAGGCAAGGCGCACTGTGGATCTTGCTGTGACCACTCACCCACGGGAGATGGGCAGAGAGGGTGCTGTGTGTATCTAGCTATGTCCACTGACCCACGGCAGACGGGCAGGCAGTGCGCAGTGCGGACCTGGCTGTGTTAACTCACCCACGGCAGACGGGCTGGCAGGGCGCAGTGTGGATCTGGCTGTGTCCTCTCACCCACGGGAGACGGGCAGAGAGGGTGCTGTGTGGATCTGGCTATGTCCACTGACCTACGGCAGACGGGCAGGCAGGGCGCAGTGTGGATCAGGCTGTGTCCGGTCACCAACGGCAGACGGTTAGGCAGGGCGCAGTGCGGAACTGGCTGTGTCCACTCACCCACGGGAGACGGGTAGGCAAGGCGCAGTGTTGATCTGGCTGTGTCCACTCACCCACGGGAGACGGGCAGAGAGGGTAATGTGTGGATCTGGCTATGTCCACTGATCCACGGGAGACGGGCCGTAATGGCGCTGTGTGGATCTGGCTATGTCCACTGACCCACGGCAGACGGGCAGGCAGGGCGCAGAGCGGATCTGGCTATGTCCACTCACCCACGGCAGACGGGCAGGCAGGGCGCAGTGCGGATCTGGCTGTCTCCACTCACCAACGGGAGACGGTCAGGCAGGGCACAGTGCGGATCTGGGTGTGTCCACTCACCCACGGGAGATGGGCAGGCAAGGCGCAGTGTGGATCTAGCTGTGTCCACTCAACCACGAGAGACGGGCAGAAAGGGCGCTGTGTGGATCTGGCTATGTCCACTGACCCACGACAGACGGGCAGGCAGGGCGCAGTGCGGATCTGGCTGTGTCCACTCACCCACGGCAGACGGGCAGGCAGGGCGCAGTGCGGATCTGGCTGTGTCCACTCACCCACGGGAGACGGGCAGGCAAGCCGCAGTGTGGATCTGGCTGTGTCCACTCACCCACGGGAGACGGGCAGAGAGGGTGTTGTGTGGATCTGGCTATGTCCACTAACCCACGGCAGACGGGCAGGCAGGGCGCAGTGCGGATTTGGCTGTGTCCACTCACCCACGGCAGACGATCAGGAATGGCGGAGTGCGGATCTGGCTGTGTCCACTCACCCACGGCAGACGGGCAGGCAGGGCGCAGTGCGAATCTGGCTGTGTCCACTCACCCACGGGAGACGGGCAGGCAGGACGCAGTGCGGATCTGGCTGTGTCCACTCACCCACGGGAAACGGGCAGGCAAGGCGCAGTGTGGAACTGGCTGTGTCCACTCACCCACGGGAGACGGGCAGAGAGGGTGCTGTGTGGATCTGGCTATGTCCACTGACCCACGGCAGACGGGCAGGCAGGGCGCAGTGTGGATCTGGCTGTGTCCAATCACCCACGGCAGACGGGCAGGCAGGGTGCAGTGCGGATCTGGCTGTGTCCACTCACCCACGGGAGACGGGAAGGCAAGGCGCACTGTGGATCTTGCTGTGAACACTCACCCACGGGAGATGGGCGGAGAGGGTGCTGTGTGTATCTAGCTATGTCCACTCACCCACGGCAGACGGTCAGGCAGGGCGCAGTTCGGATCTGGCTGTGTCCACTCACCCACGGCAGACGGGCAGGCAGGGCGCAGTACGGATCTGGCTGTGTCCACTCACCCACGGCAGGCGGTCAGGCAGGGCGCAGTGCGGATCTGGCTGTGTCCACTAACCCACGGCAGGCGGTCAGGCAGGGCGTAGTGCGGATCTGGCTGTGTCCACTCACCCACGGCAGGCGGTCAGGCAGAGCGCAGTTTGGATCTGGCTGTGTCCACGCACCCACAGCAGGCGGTCAGCAAGGGCGCAGTGCGGATCTGGCTGTGTCCACTGTCCGACGGCAGACGGGCAGGCAGGGCGCAGTACGGATCTGGCTGTGTCCACTCACCCACGGCAGGCGGTCAGGCAGGGCGCAGTGCGGATCTGGCTGTGTCCACTCACCCACGGCAGGCGGTCAGGCAGGGCGTAGTGCGGATCTGGCTGTGTCCAGGCACCCACGGCAGACGGGCAGGCAGGGCGCAGTGCGGATCCGGCTGTGTCCACTCACCCACGGGAGATGGGCAGAGACGGTGCTGTGTGGATCTGGCTATGTCCACTCACCCACGGCAGACGGGCAGGCAGTGCGCAGTACGGATCTAGCTGTGTCCACTCACCCACGGCAGGCGGTCAGGCAGGGCGTAGTGCGGATCTGGCTGTGTCCACTCACCCACGGCAGGCGGTCAGGCAGGGCGCAGTGCGGATCTGACTGTGTCCACTCACCCACGGCAGGCGGTCAGGCAGGGCGCAGTGTGGATCTGGCTGTGTCCACACACCCATGGCAGGCGGTCAGGCAGGGCGTAGTGCGGATCTGGCTGTGTCCACTCACCCACGGCAGACGGGCAGGCAGGGCGCAGTGCGGATCCGGCTGTGTCCACTCACCCACGGGAGATGGGCAGAGACGGTGCTGTGTGGATCTGGCTATGTCCACTGACCCACGGCAGACGGGCAGGCAGGGCACAGTACGGATCTGGCTGTGTCCACTCACCCAAGGCAGGCGGTCAGGCAGGGTGCAGTGCGGATCTGGCTGTGTCCACTCTCCCACGGGATACGGGCAGGCAGGGCACAGTGCGGATCTGTTTGTGTCCACTCACCCATGGGAGACGAGCAGGCAGGGCGCAGTGCGGATCTGGCTGTGTCCACTCACCCACGGGAGACGGGCAGGCAGGGCGCAGTGCGATTTTGGCTGTGTCCACTCACCCAAGGGAGACGGGCAGGCAGGGCGCAGTTTGGATCTGGCTGTGTCCACTCACCCACTGCAGGCGGTCAGGCAGGGCGCAGTGCGGATCTGGCTGTGTCCACTCTTTCACGGCAGACGGTCAGGCAGGGCACAGTGCGGATCTGGCTGTGTCCACTCACCCACGGCAGGCGGTCAGGCAGGGCGGAGTGCGGATCTGGCTGTGTCCACGCACCCACAGCAGGCGGTCAGCCAGGGCGCAGTGCGGATCTGGCTGTGTCCACTCACCCACGGCAGATGGTCAGGCAGGGCGCAGTACGGATCTGGCTGTGTCCACTCACCCACGGCAGACGGGCAGGCAGGGCCCAGTGCGGATCTGGCTGTGTCCACTCACACACGGCAGACGGTCAGGCAGGGCGCAGTGCGGATCTGGCTGTGTCCACTCACCCACGGCAGACTGGCAGGCAGGGCGCAGTGCGGATCTGGCTGTGTCCACTCGCCCACGGGAGACGGGCAGGCAGGGCGCAGTGCGGATCTGGCTGTGTCCACTCACCCACCGCAGGGGTCAGGCAGGGCGCAGTGCGGTTATGGCTATTTCCACTCACCCACGGGAGACGGGCAGGCAAGGCGCAGTGCGGATCTGGCTGTGTCAACTCACCCACGGCATACGGGCAGGCAGGGCTCAGTGCCCATCTGGCTGTGTCCACTCACCCACGGCAGACGGGCAGGCAGGGCGCAGTGCGGATCTTGTGTGTGCACTCACCCACGGGAGACGGGCAGAGACGGTGCTGTGTGGATCTGGCTATGTCCACTGACCCACGGCAGACGGGCGGGCAGGGCGCAGTACGGATCTGGCTGTGTGCACTCACCCACGGCAGGCGGTCAGGCAGGGTGCAGTGCGGATCTGGCTGTGTCCACTCACCCACGGGAGACGGGCAGGCAGGGCGCAGTGCGGATCTGGCTGTGTCCACTCACCCACGGGAGACGGGCAGAGACGGTGCTGTGTGGATTTGGCTATGTCCACTGACCCACGGCAGACGGGCAGGCAGGACGCAGTGCGGATCTGGCTGTGTCCACTCACCCACGGCAAGCGGTCAGGGAGGGCGCAGTGCGGATATGGCTGTGTCCACTCACCCACGGCAGACGGTCAGGCAGGGGGCAGTGCGGATCTGGCTGTGTCCACTCACCCACGGGAGACGGGCAGAGACGGTGCTGTGTGGATCTGGCTATGTCCACTGACCCACTGCAGACGGGCAGGCAAGGCGCAGTGCGGATCTGGCTGTGTGCAATCACCCACAGCAGACGGGCAGGCAGGGCGCAGTGCGCATCTGGCTGTGTCCACTCACCCACGGGAGACGGGCAGGCAAGGCGCAGTGTGGATCTGGCTGTGTCCACTCACCCACGGGGGACGGCAGAGGGTGCTGTGTGAATCTGGCTATGTCCACGGACACACGGCAGACAGGCAGGCAGGGCGCAGCGCGGATCTGGCTGTGTCCACTCACCCACGGGAGACAGGCAGAGAGGGTGCTGTGTGGATCTGGCTATGTCCACTGACCCACGGCAGACTGGCAGGCATGGCGCAGTGCGGATCTGGCTGTGTCCACTCACCCACGGCAGACGGGCAGGCAGGGCGCAGTGCGGATCTGGCTGTGTCCACTCACCCACGGCAGACGGGCAGGCAGGGCGCAGTGCGGATCTGGCTGTGTCCACTCACCCACGGGAGACGGGCAGGCAAGCCACAGTGTGGATCTGGCTGTGTCCACTCACCCACGGGAGACGGGCAGAGAGGGTGCTGTGTTGATCTGGCTATGTCCACTGACCCACGGCAAACGGGCACACAGGGCGCAGTGCGGATCTGGCTGTGTCCAATCACCCACGGAAGACGGGCAGGCAGGGCGCAGTGTGGATCTGGCTGTGTCCAGTCACCCACGAGAGACGGGAATGCAAGGCGCACTGTGGATCTGGCTGTGTCCACTCACCCACGGGTGATGGGCAGAAAAAGTGCCGTGTGGATCTGGCTATGTCCACTGACCCACAGCAGATGGGCAGGCAGGGCGCAGTGCGGATCTGGCTGTGTCCCCTCACTTACGGCAGACGGTCAGGCAGGGCGCAGTGCGGATCTGGCTGTGTCCCCTCACCCACGGCAGACGGGCAGGAAAGGCGCAGTGCGGTTCTGGCTGTGACCCCTCACACACGGGAGACGGGCAGGCAAGGCGCACTGTGGATCGGGCTGTGTCCACTCACCCACGGGAGACGGGCAGAAAGAGCGCTGTGTGGATCTGGCTATGTCCACTGACCCACGATAGACGGGCAGGCAGGGCGCAGTGCGGATCTGGCTGTGTCGAATCACCCACGGCAGACGGGCAGGCAGGGCGCAGTGCGGATCTGGCTGTGTTCACTCAACCACGGCAGACGGTCAGGCAAGGCGCAGTGCGGATCTGGCTGTGTCCACTCACCCATGATAGACGGGCAGGCAGGGCGCAGTGCGGATCTGGCTGTGTCGAATCACCCACGGCAGACGGGCTGGCATTGCGCAGTGCGGATATGGCTGTGTACACTCACCCATGGGAGACGGGCAGGCAGGGCGGAGTGCGGATCTGGCTGTGTCCACTCACGCACGGGAGACGGGCAGGTAAGGCGCAGTGTGGATCTGGCTGTGTCCACTCACCCACGGGAGACGGGCAGAGAGGGTGCTGTGTGGATCTGGCTATGTCCACTGACCCACTGCAGACGGGCAGGCAAGGCGCAGTGCGGATCTGGCTGTGTGCAATCACCCACAGCAGACGGGCAGGCAGGGCGCAGTGCGCATCTGGGTGTGTCCACTCACCCACGGGAGACGGGCAGGCAAGGCGCAGTGTGGATCTGGCTGTGTCCACTCACCCACGGGGGACGGCAGAGGGTGCTGTGTGATTCTGGCTATGTCCACGGACACACGGCAGACAGGCAGGCAGGGCGCAGCGCGGATCTGGCTGTGTCCACTCACACACACGGGAGACGGGGAAGCAAGGCGCAGTGTGTATATGGCTGTGTCCACTCACCTACGGGAGACGGGCAGAGAGGGTGCTGTGTGGATCTGGCTATGTCCACTGACCCACGGCAGACGGGCAGGCAGGGCGCAGTGTGGATCTGGCTGTATCCAAACACCCACGGCAGACGGGCAGGCAGGGTGCAGTGCGGATCTGGCTTTGTCCACTCACCCACGGGAGACGGGAAGGCAAGGCGCACTGTGGATCTTGCTGTGACCACTCACCCACGGGAGATGGGCAGAGAGGGTGCTGTGTGTATCTAGCTATGTCCACTGACCCACGGCAGACGGGCAGGCAGTGCGCAGTGCGGACCTGGCTGTGTTAACTCACCCACGGCAGACGGGCTGGCAGGGCGCAGTGTGGATCTGGCTGTGTCCTCTCACCCACGGGAGACGGGCAGAGAGGGTGCTGTGTGGATCTGGCTATGTCCACTGACCTACGGCAGACGGGCAGGCAGGGCGCAGTGTGGATCAGGCTGTGTCCGGTCACCAACGGCAGACGGTTAGGCAGGGCGCAGTGCGGAACTGGCTGTGTCCACTCACCCACGGGAGACGGGTAGGCAAGGCGCAGTGTTGATCTGGCTGTGTCCACTCACCCACGGGAGACGGGCAGAGAGGGTAATGTGTGGATCTGGCTATGTCCACTGATCCACGGGAGACGGGCCGTAAGGGCGCTGTGTGGATCTGGCTATGTCCACTGACCCACGGCAGACGGGCAGGCAGGGCGCAGAGCGGATCTGGCTATGTCCACTCACCCACGGCAGACGGGCAGGCAGGGCGCAGTGCGGATCTGGCTGTCTCCACTCACCAACGGGAGACGGTCAGGCAGGGCACAGTGCGGATCTGGGTGTGTCCACTCACCCACGGGAGATGGGCAGGCAAGGCGCAGTGTGGATCTAGCTGTGTCCACTCAACCACGAGAGACGGGCAGAAAGGGCGCTGTGTGGATCTGGCTATGTCCACTGACCCACGACAGACGGGCAGGCAGGGCGCAGTGCGGATCTGGCTGTGTCGAATCACCCACGGCAGACGGGCAGGCAGGGCGCAGCGCGGATCTGGCTGTGTCCACTCACACACGGGAGACGGGGAAGCAAGGCGCAGTGTGTATATGACTGTGTCCACTCACCCACAGGAGACGGGAGGAGAGGGTGCTGTGTGGATCTGGCTATGTCCACTGACCCACGGCAGACGGCAGGCAGGGCGCAGTGCGGATCTTGCTGTGTCCACTCGCCCACGGCAGACGGTCAGGCAGGGCGCAGTGCGGATCTGGCTGTGTCCACTCACACACGGGAGACGGGGCAGGCAGGGCGCATTGCGGATCTGGCTGTGTCCACTCACCCACGGGGGACGGGAAGGCAGGGCGCAGTGCGGACCTGGCTGTGTCCACTCACCCATGGCAGACGAGCAGGCAGGGCGCAGTGCGGATCTGCCTGTGTCCACTCACCCATGGGAGACGGGCAGGCAAGGCGCAGTGTGGATCTGGCTGTGTCCACTCACCCACGGGAGACGGGCAGAGAGGGTGCTGTGCGGATCTGGCTGTGTCCACTCACCCACGGCAGACGAGCAGGCAGGGCGCAGTGCGGATCTGGCTGTGTCCACTCACCCTCGGGAGACTGGCAGGCAAGCCGCAGTGTGGATCTGGCTGTGTCCACTCACCCACGGGAGACGGGCAGATAGGGTGCTGTGTAGATCTGGCTATGTCCACTGACACACGGCAAACGGGCAGACAGGGCGCAGTGCGGATCTGGCTGTGTCCAATCACCCACGGAAGACGGGCAGGCAGGTCGCAGTGTGGACCTAGCTGTGTCCAGTCACCCACGGGAGACGGGCAGGCAAGGCGCACTGTGGATCTGGCTGTGTCCACTCACCCACGGGAGACGGGCAGAGAGGGTGCTGTGTGGATCTGGGTATGTCCACTGACCCACGGCAGACGGGCGGGCAGGGGGCAGTGTGGATCTGGCTGTGTCCACTCACCCACGGCAGACGGGCAGGTAGGGCGCAGTGCGGATCTGGCTGTGTCCACTCACCCACCGGTGACGGGCAGGCAAGGCGCAGTGTGGATCTGGCTGTGTCCACTCACCCACGGGAGACGGGCAGAGAGGGTGCTGTGTGGATCTGGCTATGTCCACTGACCCACCGCAGACGGGCAGGCAAGGCGCAGTGCGGATCTGGCTGTGTCCAATCACCCACGGGAGACGGGCAGAGAGGTTGCTGTGTGGACCTTGCTATGTCCACTGACCCACGGCAGATGGGCAGGCAGGGCGCAGTGCAGATCTGGCTGTGTTCAATCACCCACGGGAGACGGGCAGGCTAGGGGCAGTGCGGATCTGGCTATGTGCACTCACCCACGGTAGACGGGCAGGCAAGGCGCAGTGTGGATCTGACTGTGTCCACTCACCCACGGGAGACGGGCAGAGAAGGTGCTGTTTGGATCTGGCTATGTCCACTGACCCACGGCAGATGGGCAGGCAGGGCGCAGTGCGGATCTGGTTGTGTCCATTCACCGACAGCAGACGGTCAGGCAGGGCGCAGCGCGGATCTGGCTGTGTCCACTCACCCACGGGAGACGGGCAGGCAGGGCGCAGTGTGGATCTGTGTGCAATCACCCACGGGAGACGGGGAGAGAGGGCGCTGTGTGGATCTGGCAATGTCCACTCACCACGGAAGACGGGCAGGCAGGGCTCAGTGCGGATCTGGCTGTGTCCAATCACCCACCGCAGACGGGCAGGCAGGGCGCAGTGCGGATCTGGCTGTGTCCACTCACCCACGGGAGACGGGCAGGCAAAGCGCAGTGTGGATTTTGCTGTGTCCACTCACCCATGGGAGACGGGCAGAGAGTGTGCTGTGTGGATCTGGCTATGTCCACTGACCCACGGCAGACGGGCAGGCAAGGCTCAGTGCGGATCTGTCTGTGTCCAATCACCCACGGCAGACGGTCAGGCAGGGCGCATTCGGATCTGGCTGTGTCCACTCACCCACGAGAGACGGGCAGAGAGGGTGCTGTGTGGATTTGGCTATGTCCACTGACAGCCAGAAATGGGCAGGCAGGGCGGAGTGCGGATCTGGCTGTGTCCACTCACCCACGGGAGACGGCAGGCAGGGCGCAGTGCGGATCTGGCTGTGTCCACTCACCCACGGGAGACGGGAAGGCAAGGCGCACTGTGTATCTTGCTGTGAACACTCACCCACGGGAGATGGGCGGAGAGGGTGCTGTGTGTATCTAGCTATGTCCACTTACCCACGGCAGACGGGCAGGCAGGGCGCAGTACGGACCTGACTGTGTTAACTCACCCACGGCAGACAGGCTGGCAAGGCGCAGTGTGGTTCTGGCTGTGTCCACTCACCCACGGGAGACGGGCAGAGAGGGTGCTGTGTTGATCTGGCTATGTCCACTGACCCACGGCAGACGGGCAGGCAGGGCGCAATGCGCAACTGGGTGTGTCCACTCAACCACGGCAGAAGGTGAGGCAGTGCGCAGTGCGGATCTGGCTGTGTCCACTCACCCAAGGCAGACGGGCAGGCAGGGCGCAGTGCGGATCTGGCTGTGTCCACTCACCCATGGGAGACGGGCAGGCAAGGCGCAGTGTGGATCTGGCTGTGTGCACTCACCCAAGGGAGACCGGCAGAGAGGGTGCTCTGTGGATCTGGCTATGTCCACTGACCCACGGCAAACGGGCAGGCAGGACGCAGTGCGGATCTGGCTGTGTCCAATCACCCACGGCAGACGGGCAGGCAGGGCGCAGTGCGGATCTGGCTGTGTCGACTCACCCACGGGAGACGGGCAGGCAAGGCGCACTGTGGATCTGGCTGTGTCCACTCACCCACGGCACACGGGCAGGCAGGGCGCAGTGCGGATCTGGGTGTGTCCACTCACCCACGGCAGACGGGCAGGTAGGGCGCAGTGCGGATCTGGCTGTGTCCACTCACCCACGGAAGACGGGCAGGCAGGGCGCAGTGCGGATTAGGCTGTGTCCACTCACCCACGGCAGCCAGGCAGGCAGGGCGCAGTGCGGATATGGCTGTGTCCACTCACCCACGGGAGACGGGCAAGCAAGGCGCAGTGTGGATCTGGCTGTGTCCACTCAACCACAGGAGACGGACAGAAAGTGCGCCCAGTGGATCTGGCTATGTCCACTGACCCACGGCAGACGGGCAGGCAGGGCGCAGTGCGGATCTGGTTGTGTCCACTCACCCACGGCAGACGGTCAGGCAGGGCGCAGTGCGGATCTGGCAGTGTCCACTCACCCACGGGAGACGGGCAGGCAGGGCGGAGTGCGGATCTGGCTGTGTCCACTCACCCATGGGAGACGGGCAGACAGGGCGCAGTGCGGATCTGGCTGTGTCCACTCACCCACGGGAGACGGGCAGGCAAGGCGCAGTGTGGATCTGGCTGTGTCCTCTCACCCATGGGAGACGGGCAGAGAGGGTGCTGTGTGGATCTGGCTATGTCCACTGACCCACGGCAGACGGGCAGGCAGGGCGCAGTGCGGATCTGGCTGTGTCCAATCACCCACGGCAGACGGGCAGGCAGGGCGCAGTGCGGATCTGGCTGTGTCCTCTCACCCACGGCAGACGGTCAGGCAGGGCGCAGTGCGGATCTGGCTGTGTCCTCTCACCCACGGGAGACGGGCAGGCAGGGCGCAGTGCGGATCTGGCTGTGTCCAATCACCCATGGGAGACGGGCAGGCAGGGCGCAGTGCGGATTTGGCTGTGTCCACTCACCCACGGAAGACGTGCAGGCAAGGCACAGTGTGGATCTGGCTGTGTCCACTCACCCAATGGAGACGGGCAGAGAGGGTGCTGTGTGGATCTGGCTATGTCCACTGACACACGGCAGACGGGCAGGCAGGGTGCAGTGAGGATCTGGCTGTGTCCACTCACCCACGGCAGACGGTCAAGCAGGGCGCAGTGCGGATTTGTCTGTGTCCACTCACCCACGGCAGACGGGCAGGCAGGGCGCAGTGCAGATCTGGCTGTGTCCACTCACCCACGGGTGACGGGCAGGCAAGGCGCAGTGTGGATCTGGCTGTGTCCACTCACGCACGGGAGACGGGCAGGCAAGGCGCAGTGTGGATCTGGCTGTGTCCACTCACCCACGGGAGACGGGCAGAGAGGGTGCTGTGTTGATCTGGCTATGTCCACTGACCCACTGCAGACGGGCAGGCAAGGCGCAGTGCGGATCTGCCTGTGTGCAATCACCCACAGCAGACGGGCAGGCAGGGCGCAGTGCGGATCTGGGTGTGTCCACTCACCCACGGGAGACGGGCAGGCAAGGCGCAGTGTGGATCTGGCTGTGTCCACTCACCCACGGGGGACGGCAGAGGGTGCTGTGTGAATCTGGCTATGTCCACGGACACACGGCAGACAGGCAGGCAGGGCGCAGCGCGGATCTGTCTGTGTCCACTCACACACGGGAGACGGGGAAGCAAGGCGCAGTGTGTATATGGCTGTTTCCACTCACCCACGGGAGACGGGCAGAGAGGGTGCTGTGTGGATCTGGCTATGTCCACTGACCCACGGCAGACTGGCAGGCATGGCGCAGTGCGGATCTGGCTGTGTCCACTCACCCACGGCAGACGGGCAGGCAGGGCGCAGTGCGGATCTGGCTGTGTCCACTCACCCACGGCAGACGGGCAGGCAGGGCGCAGTGCGGATCTGGCTGTGTCCACTCACCCACGGGAGACGGGCAGGCAAGCCACAGTGTGGATCTGGCTGTGTCCACTCACCCACGGGAGACGGGCAGAGAGGGTGCTGTGTGGATCTGGCTATGTCCACTAACCCACGGCAGACGGGCAGGCAAGGCGCAGTGCGGATCTGGCTGTGTGCAATCACCCACAGCAGACGGGCAGGCAGGGCGCAGTGCGGATCTGGGTGTGTCCACTCACCCACGGGAGACGGGCAGGCAAGGCGCAGTGTGGATCTGGCTGTGTCCACTCACCCACGGGGGACGGCAGAGGGTGCTGTGTGAATCTGGCTATGTCCACGGACACACGGCAGACAGGCAGGCAGGGCGCAGCGCGGATCTGGCTGTGTCCACTCACACACGGGAGACGGGGAAGCAAGGCGCAGTGTGTATATGGCTGTGTCCACTCACCCACGGGAGACGGGCAGAGAGGGTGCTGTGTGGATCTGGCTATGTCCACTGACCCACGGCAGACTGGCAGGCATGGCGCAGTGCGGATCTGGCTGTGTCCACTCACCCACGGCAGACGGGCAGGCAGGGCGCAGTGCGGATCTGGCTGTGTCCACTCACGCACGGCAGACGGGCAGGCAGGGCGCAGTGCGGATCTGGCTGTGTCCACTCACCCACGGGAGACGGGCAGGCAAGCCGCAGTGTGGATCTGGCTGTGTCCACTCACCCACGGGAGACGGGCAGAGAGGGTGCTGTGTGGATCTGGCTATGTCCACTAACCCACGGCAGACGGGCAGGCAGGGCGCAGTGCGGATTTGGCTGTGTCCACTCACCCACGGCAGACGATCAGGAATGGCGGAGTGCGGATCTGGCTGTGTCCACTCACCCACGGCAGACGGGCAGGCAGGGCGCAGTGCGAATCTGGCTGTGTCCACTCACCCACGGGAGACGGGCAGGCAGGACGCAGTGCGGATCTGGCTGTGTCCACTCACCCACGGGAAACGGGCAGGCAAGGCGCAGTGTGGATCTGGCTGTGTCCACTCACCCACGGGAGACGGGCAGAGAGGGTGCTGTGTGGATCTCGCTATGTCCACTGACCCACGGCAGACGGGCAGGCAGGGCGCAGTGTGGATCTGGCTGTGTCCAATCACCCACGGCAGACGGGCAGGCAGGGTGCAGTGCGGATCTGGCTGTGTCCACTCACCCACGGGAGACGGGAAGGCAAGGCGCACTGTGGATCTTGCTGTGAACACTCACCCACGGGAGATGGGCGGAGAGGGTGCTGTGTGTATCTAGCTATGTCCACTAACCCACGGCAGACGGGCAGGCAGGTCGCAGTACGGACCTGACTGTGTTAACTCACCCACGGCAGACGGGCTGGCAAGGCGCAGTGTGGATCTGGCTGTGTCCACTCACCCACGGGAGACGGGCAGAGAGGGTGCTGTGTTGATCTGGCTATGTCCACTGACCCACGGCAGACGGGCAGGCGGGGCGCAGTGCAGAATTGGCTGTGTCCACTAACCCACGGGAGACGGGTAGGCAAGGCGCAGTGTTGATCTGGCTGTGTCCACTCACCCACGGGAGACGGGCAGAGAGGGTGCTGTGTGGATCTGGCTATGTCCACTGATCCACGGCAGACGGGCAGGCAGGGTGCAGTGAGGATCTGGCTGTGTCCACTCACCCACGGCAGACGGTCAAGCAGGGCGCAGTGCGGATTTGTCTGTGTCCACTCACCCACGGCAGACGGGCAGGCAGGGCGCAGTGCGGATCTGGCTGTGTCCACTCAACCACGGCAGACGATCAGGCAGAGCGCAGTGCGAATCTGGCTGTGTCCACTCACCCACAGGAGACGGGAGGAGAGGGTGCTGTGTGGATCTGGCTATGTCCACTGACCCACGGCAGACGGCAGGCAGGGCGCAGTGCGGATCTTGCTGTGTCCACTCGCCCACGGCAGACGGTCAGGCAGGGCGCAGTGCGGATCTGGCTGTGTCCACTCACACACGGGAGACGGGGCAGGCAGGGCGCATTGCGGATCTGGCTGTGTCCACTCACCCACGGGGGACGGGAAGGCAGGGCGCAGTGCGGACCTGGCTGTGTCCACTCACCCATGGCAGACGAGCAGGCAGGGCGCAGTGCGGATCTGCCTGTGTCCACTCACCCATGGGAGACGGGCAGGCAAGGCGCAGTGTGGATCTGGCTGTGTCCACTCACCCACGGGAGACGGGCAGAGAGGGTGCTGTGCGGATCTGGCTGTGTCCACTCACCCACGGCAGACGAGCAGGCAGGGCGCAGTGCGGATCTGGCTGTGTCCACTCACCCTCGGGAGACTGGCAGGCAAGCCGCAGTGTGGATCTGGCTGTGTCCACTCACCCACGGGAGACGGGCAGATAGGGTGCTGTGTAGATCTGGCTATGTCCACTGACACACGGCAAACGGGCAGACAGGGCGCAGTGCGGATCTGGCTGTGTCCAATCACCCACGGAAGACGGGCAGGCAGGTCGCAGTGTGGACCTAGCTGTGTCCAGTCACCCACGGGAGACGGGCAGGCAAGGCGCACTGTGGATCTGGCTGTGTCCACTCACCCACGGGAGACGGGCAGAGAGGGTGCTGTGTGGATCTGGGTATGTCCACTGACCCACGGCAGACGGGCGGGCAGGGGGCAGTGTGGATCTGGCTGTGTCCACTCACCCACGGCAGACGGGCAGGCAGGGCGCAGTGCGGATCTGGCTGTGTCCACTCACCCACCGGTGACGGGCAGGCAAGGCGCAGTGTGGATCTGGCTGTGTCCACTCACCCACGGGAGACGGGCAGAGAGGGTGCTGTGTGGATCTGGCTATGTCCACTGACCCACCGCAGACGGGCAGGCAAGGCGCAGTGCGGATCTGGCTGTGTCCAATCACCCACGGGAGACGGGCAGAGAGGTTGCTGTGTGGACCTTGCTATGTCCACTGACCCACGGCAGATGGGCAGGCAGGGCGCAGTGCAGATCTGGCTGTGTTCAATCACCCACGGGAGACGGGCAGGCTAGGGGCAGTGCGGATCTGGCTATGTGCACTCACCCACGGTAGACGGGCAGGCAAGGCGCAGTGTGGATCTGACTGTGTCCACTCACCCACGGGAGACGGGCAGAGAAGGTGCTGTTTGGATCTGGCTATGTCCACTGACCCACGGCAGATGGGCAGGCAGGGCGCAGTGCGGATCTGGTTGTGTCCATTCACCGACAGCAGACGGTCAGGCAGGGCGCAGCGCGGATCTGGCTGTGTCCACTCACCCACGGGAGACGGGCAGGCAGGGCGCAGTGTGGATCTGTGTGCAATCACCCACGGGAGACGGGGAGAGAGGGCGCTGTGTGGATCTGGCAATGTCCACTCACCACGGAACACGGGCAGGCAGGGCTCAGTGCGGATCTGGCTGTGTCCAATCACCCACCGCAGACGGGCAGGCAGGGCGCAGTGCGGATCTGGCTGTGTCCACTCACCCACGGGAGACGGGCAGGCAAAGCGCAGTGTGGATTTTGCTGTGTCCACTCACCCATGGGAGACGGGCAGAGAGTGTGCTGTGTGGATCTGGCTATGTCCACTGACCCACGGCAGACGGGCAGGCAAGGCTCAGTGCGGATCTGTCTGTGTCCAATCACCCACGGCAGACGGTCAGGCAGGGCGCATTCGGATCTGGCTGTGTCCACTCACCCACGAGAGACGGGCAGAGAGGGTGCTGTGTGGATTTGGCTATGTCCACTGACAGCCAGAAATGGGCAGGCAGGGCGGAGTGCGGATCTGGCTGTGTCCACTCACCCACGGGAGACGGCAGGCAGGGCGCAGTGCGGATCTGGCTGTGTCCACTCACCCACGGGAGACGGGAAGGCAAGGCGCACTGTGTATCTTGCTGTGAACACTCACCCACGGGAGATGGGCGGAGAGGGTGCTGTGTGTATCTAGCTATGTCCACTTACCCACGGCAGACGGGCAGGCAGGGCGCAGTACGGACCTGACTGTGTTAACTCACCCACGGCAGACAGGCTGGCAAGGCGCAGTGTGGATCTGGCTGTGTCCACTCACCCACGGGAGACGGGCAGAGAGGGTGCTGTGTTGATCTGGCTATGTCCACTGACCCACGGCAGACGGGCAGGCAGGGCGCAATGCGCAACTGGGTGTGTCCACTCAACCACGGCAGAAGGTGAGGCAGTGCGCAGTGCGGATCTGGCTGTGTCCACTCACCCAAGGCAGACGGGCAGGCAGGGCGCAGTGCGGATCTGGCTGTGTCCACTCACCCATGGGAGACGGGCAGGCAAGGCGCAGTGTGGATCTGGCTGTGTGCACTCACCCAAGGGAGACCGGCAGAGAGGGTGCTCTGTGGATCTGGCTATGTCCACTGACCCACGGCAAACGGGCAGGCAGGACGCAGTGCGGATCTGGCTGTGTCCAATCACCCACGGCAGACGGGCAGGCAGGGCGCAGTGCGGATCTGGCTGTGTCGACTCACCCACGGGAGACGGGCAGGCAAGGCGCACTGTGGATCTGGCTGTGTCCACTCACCCACGGCACACGGGCAGGCAGGGCGCAGTGCGGATCTGGGTGTGTCCACTCACACACGGCAGACGGTCAGGCAGGGCGCAGTGCGGATCTGGCTGTGTCCACTCACCCACGGAAGACGGGCAGGCAGGGCGCAGTGCGGATTAGGCTGTGTCCACTCACCCACGGCAGCCAGGCAGGCAGGGCGCAGTGCGGATATGGCTGTGTCCACTCACCCACGGGAGACGGGCAAGCAAGGCGCAGTGTGGATCTGGCTGTGTCCACTCAACCACAGGAGACGGACAGAAAGTGCGCCCAGTGGATCTGGCTATGTCCACTGACCCACGGCAGACGGGCAGGCAGGGCGCAGTGCGGATCTGGTTGTGTCCACTCACCCACGGCAGACGGTCAGGCAGGGCGCAGTGCGGATCTGGCAGTGTCCACTCACCCACGGGAGACGGGCAGGCAGGGCGGAGTGCGGATCTGGCTGTGTCCACTCACCCATGGGAGACGGGCAGACAGGGCGCAGTGCGGATCTGGCTGTGTCCACTCACCCACGGGAGACGGGCAGGCAAGGCGCAGTGTGGATCTGGCTGTGTCCTCTCACCCATGGGAGACGGGCAGAGAGGGTGCTGTGTGGATCTGGCTATGTCCACTGACCCACGGCAGACGGGCAGGCAGGGCGCAGTGCGGATCTGGCTGTGTCCAATCACCCACGGCAGACGGGCAGGCAGGGCGCAGTGCGGATCTGGCTGTGTCCTCTCACCCACGGCAGACGGTCAGGCAGGGCGCAGTGCGGATCTGGCTGTGTCCTCTCACCCACGGGAGACGGGCAGGCAGGGCGCAGTGCGGATCTGGCTGTGTCCAATCACCCATGGGAGACGGGCAGGCAGGGCGCAGTGCGGATTTGGCTGTGTCCACTCACCCACGGAAGACGTGCAGGCAAGGCACAGTGTGGATCTGGCTGTGTCCACTCACCCAATGGAGACGGGCAGAGAGGGTGCTGTGTGGATCTGGCTATGTCCACTGACACACGGCAGACGGGCAGGCAGGGTGCAGTGAGGATCTGGCTGTGTCCACTCACCCACGGCAGACGGTCAAGCAGGGCGCAGTGCGGATTTGTCTGTGTCCACTCACCCACGGCAGACGGGCAGGCAGGGCGCAGTGCAGATCTGGCTGTGTCCACTCACCCACGGGTGACGGGCAGGCAAGGCGCAGTGTGGATCTGGCTGTGTCCACTCACGCACGGGAGACGGGCAGGCAAGGCGCAGTGTGGATCTGGCTGTGTCCACTCACCCACGGGAGACGGGCAGAGAGGGTGCTGTGTTGATCTGGCTATGTCCACTGACCCACTGCAGACGGGCAGGCAAGGCGCAGTGCGGATCTGCCTGTGTGCAATCACCCACAGCAGACGGGCAGGCAGGGCGCAGTGCGGATCTGGGTGTGTCCACTCACCCACGGGAGACGGGCAGGCAAGGCGCAGTGTGGATCTGGCTGTGTCCACTCACCCACGGGGGACGGCAGAGGGTGCTGTGTGAATCTGGCTATGTCCACGGACACACGGCAGACAGGCAGGCAGGGCGCAGCGCGGATCTGTCTGTGTCCACTCACACACGGGAGACGGGGAAGCAAGGCGCAGTGTGTATATGGCTGTTTCCACTCACCCACGGGAGACGGGCAGAGAGGGTGCTGTGTGGATCTGGCTATGTCCACTGACCCACGGCAGACTGGCAGGCATGGCGCAGTGCGGATCTGGCTGTGTCCACTCACCCACGGCAGACGGGCAGGCAGGGCGCAGTGCGGATCTGGCTGTGTCCACTCACCCACGGCAGACGGGCAGGCAGGGCGCAGTGCGGATCTGGCTGTGTCCACTCACCCACGGGAGACGGGCAGGCAAGCCACAGTGTGGATCTGGCTGTGTCCACTCACCCACGGGAGACGGGCAGAGAGGGTGCTGTGTGGATCTGGCTATGTCCACTAACCCACGGCAGACGGGCAGGCAAGGCGCAGTGCGGATCTGGCTGTGTGCAATCACCCACAGCAGACGGGCAGGCAGGGCGCAGTGCGGATCTGGGTGTGTCCACTCACCCACGGGAGACGGGCAGGCAAGGCGCAGTGTGGATCTGGCTGTGTCCACTCACCCACGGGGGACGGCAGAGGGTGCTGTGTGAATCTGGCTATGTCCACGGACACACGGCAGACAGGCAGGCAGGGCGCAGCGCGGATCTGGCTGTGTCCACTCACACACGGGAGACGGGGAAGCAAGGCGCAGTGTGTATATGGCTGTGTCCACTCACCCACGGGAGACGGGCAGAGAGGGTGCTGTGTGGATCTGGCTATGTCCACTGACCCACGGCAGACTGGCAGGCATGGCGCAGTGCGGATCTGGCTGTGTCCACTCACCCACGGCAGACGGGCAGGCAGGGCGCAGTGCGGATCTGGCTGTGTCCACTCACGCACGGCAGACGGGCAGGCAGGGCGCAGTGCGGATCTGGCTGTGTCCACTCACCCACGGGAGACGGGCAGGCAAGCCGCAGTGTGGATCTGGCTGTGTCCACTCACCCACGGGAGACGGGCAGAGAGGGTGCTGTGTGGATCTGGCTATGTCCACTAACCCACGGCAGACGGGCAGGCAGGGCGCAGTGCGGATTTGGCTGTGTCCACTCACCCACGGCAGACGATCAGGAATGGCGGAGTGCGGATCTGGCTGTGTCCACTCACCCACGGCAGACGGGCAGGCAGGGCGCAGTGCGAATCTGGCTGTGTCCACTCACCCACGGGAGACGGGCAGGCAGGACGCAGTGCGGATCTGGCTGTGTCCACTCACCCACGGGAAACGGGCAGGCAAGGCGCAGTGTGGATCTGGCTGTGTCCACTCACCCACGGGAGACGGGCAGAGAGGGTGCTGTGTGGATCTCGCTATGTCCACTGACCCACGGCAGACGGGCAGGCAGGGCGCAGTGTGGATCTGGCTGTGTCCAATCACCCACGGCAGACGGGCAGGCAGGGTGCAGTGCGGATCTGGCTGTGTCCACTCACCCACGGGAGACGGGAAGGCAAGGCGCACTGTGGATCTTGCTGTGAACACTCACCCACGGGAGATGGGCGGAGAGGGTGCTGTGTGTATCTAGCTATGTCCACTAACCCACGGCAGACGGGCAGGCAGGTCGCAGTACGGACCTGACTGTGTTAACTCACCCACGGCAGACGGGCTGGCAAGGCGCAGTGTGGATCTGGCTGTGTCCACTCACCCACGGGAGACGGGCAGAGAGGGTGCTGTGTTGATCTGGCTATGTCCACTGACCCACGGCAGACGGGCAGGCGGGGCGCAGTGCAGAATTGGCTGTGTCCACTAACCCACGGGAGACGGGTAGGCAAGGCGCAGTGTTGATCTGGCTGTGTCCACTCACCCACGGGAGACGGGCAGAGAGGGTGCTGTGTGGATCTGGCTATGTCCACTGATCCACGGCAGACGGGCAGGTAGGGCGGTGTGCGGATCTGGCTGTGTCCACTCACCCACGGCAGATGGTCAGGAAGGGCCCAGTGCAAATCTGGCTGTGTCCACTCACCCACGGGAGACGGGCAGGCAGGGCGCAGTGCGGATCTGGCTGTGTCCACTCACCCACGGCAGACGGGCAGGCAGGGCGCAGTGCGGATCTGGCGGTGTCCACTCACCCACGGGAGATGGGCAGGCAAGGCGCCGTGTGGATCTGGCTGTGTCCACTCACCCACGGGAGACGGGCAGAAAGAGCGCTGTGTGGATCTGGCTATGTCCACTGAC
This sequence comes from Microcebus murinus, assembly GCF_040939455.1. Classification (NCBI taxonomy): domain Eukaryota; kingdom Metazoa; phylum Chordata; class Mammalia; order Primates; family Cheirogaleidae; genus Microcebus; species Microcebus murinus. Next base: position 28,002,274 of record NC_134125.1, on the reverse strand, counting down.
CCACGATAGACGGGCAGGCAGGGCGCAGTGCGGATCTGGCTGTGTCCACTCACCCACGGGAGACGGGCAGGCAAGGCGCAGTGTGGATCTGGCTGTGTCCTCTCACCCATGGGAGACGGGCAGAGAGGGTGCTGTGTGGATCTGGCTATGTCCACTGACCCACGGCAGACGGGCAGGCAGGGCGCAGTGCGGATCTGGCTGTGTCCAATCACCCACGGCAGACGGGCAGGCAGGGCGCAGTGCGGTTCTGGCTGTGTCCTCTCACCCACGGCAGACGGTCAGGCAGGGCGCAGTGCGGATCTGCCTGTGTCCTCTCACCCACGGGAGACGGGCAGGCAGGGCGCAGTGCGGATCTGGCTGTGTCCAATCACCCATGGGAGACGGGCAGGCAGGGCGCAGTGCGGATTTGGCTGTGTCCACTCACCCACGGAAGACGTGCAGGCAAGGCACAGTGTGGATCTGGCTGTGTCCACTCACCCAATGGAGACGGGCAGAGAGGGTGCTGTGTGGATCTGGCTATGTCCACTGACACACGGCAGACGGGCAGGCAGGGTGCAGTGAGGATCTGGCTGTGTCCACTCACCCACGGCAGACGGTCAAGCAGGGCGCAGTGCGGATTTGTCTGTGTCCACTCACCCACGGCAGACGGGCAGGCAGGGCGCAGTGCAGATCTGGCTGTGTCCACTCACCCACGGGTGACGGGCAGGCAAGGCGCAGTGTGGATCTGGCTGTGTCCACTGACCCACGGGAGACGGGCAGAGAGGGTGCTGTGTGGATCTGGCTATGTCCACTGACCCACGGCAGACGGGCAGACAGGGCGCAGTGCGGATCTGGCTGTGTCCACTCACCCACGGCAGACGGTCAGGCAGGGCACAGTGAGGATCTGGCTGTGTCCACTCACCCACGGCAGACGGTCAGGCAGGGCGCAGTGCGGATCTGGGTGTGTCCACTCACGCACAGCAAACGGGTACACAGGGCGCAGTGCGGATCTGGCTGTGTCCACTCACCCACGGGAGACGGGCAGGCAAGGCGCACTGTGGATCTGGCTGTGTCTACTCTCCCACGGCACACGGGCAGGCAGGGCGCAGTGCGGATCTGGCTGTGTCCACTCACCCACAGGAGACGGGCAGGCAAGGCGCAGTGTGGATCTGGCTTTGTCCACTCACCCACAGGAGACGGGCAGAGAATGTGCTGTGCGGATATGGCTATGTCCACTGACCCACGGCAGACGGGCAGGCAGGGCGCAGTGCGGATCTGGCTGTGTCCACTCACCCAAGGCAGACGGGCAGGCAGGGCGCAGTGCGGATCTGGCTGTGTCCACTCACCCAAGGCAGACGGGCAGGCAGGGCGCAGTGCGGATCTGGCTGTGTCCACTCACCCACTGGAGACGGGCAGAGAGGGTGCTGTGTGGATCTGGCTATGTCTACTGACCCACGGCAGATGGGCAGGCAGGGCGTAGTGCGGATCTGGCTGTGTCCACTGACCCACGGGAGACGGGCAGAGTGGGTGCTGTGTGGATCTGGCTATGTCCACTGACCCACGGCAGACGGGCAGGAAGGGCGCATTTTGGATCTTTCCGTGTCCACGCACCCACTGGAGATCGGCAGGAAGGGCGCATTGTGGATCTTGCCGTGTCCACGCACCCACTGGAGATGGGCAGGCAGGGCCCAGTGTGGATCTTGCCGTGTCCACACCCCCACTTTAGATGGGCAGGCAGGGCGCTGTGTGGAACTGGCTGTGTCCACTCACCCACGGGAGACGGGCAGGCAGGGCGCAGTGTGGATGTGGCTGTGTCCACTCACCCACGGGAGCCAGGCAGGCTGAGCGCCGAGTGGATCTTGCCGTGTCCACACACCCACGGGAGACGGGAAGGAAGGGTGCAGTGTGGATCTGGCTTGTCCAATCTCCAATGGGTGATGGGCAGGCAGGGCGCAGTGTGCAACTTGCTGTGTCCATGCATCCACTGGAGACGGGCAAGCTGGGCGCAGTGTGGATGTGTCTTTGTCCACTCACCCCTGGGAGACGGGCAGTCAGTGCACAGTCTGGAACTGGCTCTGTCCACTCACCCACCGCAGACGGGCAGACAGGGCTCTGTGTGGAACTGGCTGTGTCCACTCACCCACGGGAGATGTGCAGGTAGGGCGCAGTGTGGAACTGGCTGTGTCCACTCACCCATGGCAGACGGGCATGCAGGGCGCAGTATGAAAATGGCTGTGTCCCCACACCCACGAGAGCCGGGCAGCAAGGCTCTGTGTGGAACTGGCTGTGTCCACTCACCCACGGGAGACGGGCCGGCAGGGCGCAGTGTCGATCTGGCTGTGTCCACTCACGCATGGGTGACGAGAAGGCAGAGCGCAGTGTGGAACTGGCTATATCCACACACCTACGGGAGACGGTCAGGCATGGTTCTGTGTGGATCTGGATGTGTCCACACACCCATGGAAGATGGGCAGGCAGGGCGCAGTGTGGATCTGGCTGTGTCCACTCACCCATGAGTGACGGGCAGGCTGGGCGTAGTGTGGGACTGGCTGTGACCATTCACCCATGGGAGACGGGCATGCAGGGCGCAGTATGGATGTGGCTGTGTCCACTCACCGATGGGAGACGGGCAAGCAAGGCTCTGTGTGGAAGTGGCTATGTCCACTCACTCATGGGAGAGGGGCAGGCAGGGCGCTGTGTGGATGTGGCTGTGTCCCCAAACCCAAGGGAGACGATCAGGCAGGGCGCAGTGTGGATGTGGCTGTTTCCACTCATCCACGGGAGACGGGCAGGCTGTGTGCCGTGTGCATCTGGCTGTGTCCACTCACCAACGGGATATGGGCAGGCAGGGCGCAGTGTGGATCTGGCTGTGTCCACCCACCCACGGTAGACGGGCAGGCAAGGCGCAGTGTGGATGTGGCTGTGTACACTCACCCATGGGAGACGGGTAGGCAGGGCGCAGTGTGGAACTTGCTGTGTCCACACGGCCACCGGAGACAGGCGGGCAGGGCGCAGTGTGGTTGTCACTGTGTCCACTCACCTACGGGATACGGACAGTCAGGGTGCAGTGTGGAACTGGCTGTGTGCACACACTCACGGGAGACGGGCATGCAGGGCGCAGTATGGATGTGGCTGTGTCCACTCACCGATGGGAGACGGGCAGGCAAGGCTCTGTGTGGAACTGGCTGTGTCCACTCACTCACGGGAGATGGGCAGGCAGGGCGCAGTGTGGATGTTGCTGTGTCCACAAACCCAAGGGAGACGGTCAGGCAGGGTGCAGTGTGGATGTGGCTGTGTCCACTCATCCACGGGAGACGGGAAGGCCTGGCGCCGTGTGTATGTTGCTGTGTCTACAAACCCAAGGAGACAGTCAGGCAGGGCGCAGTGTGGACATGGATGTTTCCAATCCCCCATTGGTGACAGGTAGGCAGGGCGCAGTGTGGACATGGCTGTTTCCACTCCCCCACGGGAGACAGGCAGGCAGGTCGCAGTGTGGATGTGGCTGTGTCCACTCACCCACGGGAGACGGGCAGGCAGGGCGCTGTGTGGATGTGGCTGTGTCCACTCACTCACGGGAGACGAGCAGGCAGGGCACAGTGTGGATGTGGCTTTGTCCACTCACCCACGCAAGACGGGCAGGCAGGGCACAGTGTGGAACTGGCTGTGACCACTCACCCACGGGAGATGGGCAGTCAGGGCTCTTTGTAGAACTGGCTGTGTCCACTCACCCTCGTGAGATGGGCAGGCAGGGCGCAGTGTGGATCTTGCTGTGTCCACACACCAATGGGAGACGGGCAGGCCGTACGCTGTGTCGATCTCGGTTGTCCACGCACCTATGGGTGATGGTCTGGCAGGGTGCTGTGTGGATCTGGCCGTGTCCACACACCCACGGCAGAAGAGCAGGCAGGGCACAGTTTGGTACTTGCTGTGTCCACATACCCACTGGAGACTGGCAGGAAGGGCGCTGTGTGGACGTGGCTGTGTCCACTCACCCACGGGATACAGGTAGGCTGGGCAACGTGTGGATTGGTTGTTTCCACTCACCCACGGGAGACGGGTAGGCAGGGCACTGTGTGGAACTTGCTGTGTCCACACGCCCAGCGGAGACGGGCGGGCAGGACTTAGTGTGGATGTGGCTGTGTCCACTGACCCAGGGGAGACGGGCAGTCAGGGCACAGTGTGGAACTGGCTGTGTCCACACACCCAAGGGAGACTGGCATGCAGGGCGCCGTGTGTTTCTGGCTGTGTCTACTCACCCATGGGTGACGGGTAGGCAGGGCGCAGTGTGGAACTGGCTGTGTCCACACACCCACGGGAGACAGGCAGGCAGGGTTCTGTGTGGAACTGGCTGTGCCACAACCCATGGGAGATGGGCAGGCCGTGCGCTGTGTCGATATGGGTGTGTTCACACACCCATGGGAGACGGTCAGGCAGGGTGCTGTGTGGATCTGGCCGGGTCCACACAACCACGGGAGACGGGCAGGCAGGGCGATGTGTGGATCTGGCCATGTCCACAAACCCACGGAAGACGGACAGGCAGGGGGCAGTCTGGATGTGGCCATGTCCACCCACCCACGGTACACGGGCAGGCAGGGCGCAGTGTGGAAATGGCTGTGTCCACTCACCCACGGGAGACGGGCAGGCTGGGCGCTGTGTGGATGTGGCTGTCTCCACTCACACACGGGAGACGGGCATGTAGGGCGCAGTGTGTAACAGGCTGTGTCCACTTACCTACGGGAAACGGGGAGGCAGGGCACAGTGTGGATCTTGCCGTGTCCACACACCCACAGGAGACGGGCAGGCAGGGTGCAGTGTGGATGTGGCTGTGTCCACTCACCAACGGGAGACGGGCAGACAGGGCACATTCTGGAACTGGCTGTGTCCACGCACTCACAGGAGACATGAAGACAGGGCTCTGTGTGGAACTGGCTGTGTCCACTCACCCATGGGAGATGGGTAGGCAGGGTGCAGTGTGGATCTTGCTGTGTCCACTCACCCACGGGTGAAGGGCAGGCAGGGCGCTGTGTGGATCTGGCTGTTTCCACACACCAATGGGATATGTTCAGGCAGGGCACTGTGTTGATCTGGCTGTGTCCACACACCCAAGTGAGACGGGCAGGTAGGGCGCAGTGTGGATCTTGCATTGTCCACACACCCACGGGAGACGGGCACCAGTGGGCAGTGTGGAACTGGCTGTGTCCACTCACCCATGGGTGACTGGCAGACAGGGCGCAGTATGGAACTGGCTGTGTCCACACACACACGGGAGATGGGCAGGCAGGGCGCAGTGTGGATGTGGCTGTGTCCACTCACCAAAGGGAGACGGGCAGACAGGGCACATTCTGGAACTGGCTGTGTCCACTCACTCACAGGAGACGTGCAGACAGGGCTCTGTGTGGAACTGGCTGTGTCCACTCACCCACGGGAGACGGGCAGGCAGGGCGCAGTGTGGATCTTGCTGTGCCCACACTCCCATGGGAGACAGGCAGGCAGGGCGCAGTTTGGATCTGGCTGTGTCCACACACCCATGGGAACTGGCAGGCAGGGCTCTGTGTGGTACTGGCTTGTCCACTTACTCACGGGAGACGGGCAGGCAGGCGCAGTATGGATGTGGCTGTGTCCAAAAACCCAAGGGAGACGGTCAGGCAAGGCGCAGTGTGGATGTGGCTGTGTCCACTCATCCACGGGAGATGGGAAGGCTGGGCGCCGTGTTGATCAGGCTGTGTCTACTCACCCACGGAGGACGGGCAGGCAGGGTGCAGTGTGGATCTGGCTGTGTCCACTCTCCCATGTGTGACAGGCAGGCAGGGCGAAGTGTGCAACTGGCTGTGTCCACACACCCAACGGACACGAGCAGGCAGGGCGCAGTGTGGATGTGCCTGTGTCCATTCACTCATGGGAGACGGTCAGGCAGGGCGCAGTTTGGATATTGCCATGTCCACACACACACGGGAGATGGGCAGGCAGTGCGCTGTGTGGAACTGGCTGTGTCCACACACCCACCAGAGATGGGCAGGCAGAGGGTACTGTGGATGTGGCTGTGTCCTCTCACCCATGGGAGACGGGCAGGCAGGGCGCAGTGTGGATCTGGCTGTGTCCACTCACCTACGGGAGACGGGCAGGCAGGGCGCAGTGTGGATCTTGCCGTATCCACACACATACGGGAGACGGGCAGGCAGGGCGCAGTGTGGATGTGGCTGTGTCCACTCACCCACGGGAGATGGGCAGACAGGCCACAGTCTGGAACTGGCTGTGTCCACTCACCCACGGGAGACGGGCAGACAGGGCTCTGTGTGGAACTGGCTGTGTCCACTCACCCACGGGAGACGGGCAGGCAGGGCACAGTGTGGATCTTGCTGTGTCCACACACCCATGGGAGACAGGCAGGTACGGCGCAGTGTGATTCTGGCAGTGTCCACTCACCCATGAGTGATGGACAGGCAGGGCACAGTGTGCAACTGGCTGTGTCCACACACCCACGGGAGACGGGCAGGTAGGGCGCAGTGTGGATTTGACTGTGTCCACTCACCCACGGGAGTCGGGCAGGTAAGGCGCAGTGTGGAAATGGCTGTGTCCACTCACCCACGGGAGATGGGCAGGCAGGGTGCAGTGTGGATCTTGCCATGTCCATACATCCATGGGAGACAGGCTGGCAGGGCGCAGTGTGGATGTGGCCGAGTCCTCTCACCCACGAAGAGACGGGCAGGAGGGCGCAGTGTGGATCTTGCTGTGTCCACACACCCACCGGAGACGTCAGGTAGGGCGCTTTGTGGAACTGGCTGTGTCCACAGACCCATGAGAGACAGTGAAGCAGGGTACTGTGTGGATGTGGCTGTGTCCACTCACCCACGAGAGACGGGCAGGCTGTGTGCCGTGAGGATCTGGCTGTGTCCACTCACCCACGGGTGACGGGCAGGCAGGGCGCTGTGTGGATGTGGCTGTCTCCACTCACCCACGGGAGACGGGCATGTAGGGCGCAGTGTGTAACAGGCTGTGTCCACTTACCCACGGAAAACGGGGAGGCAGGGCACAGTGTGGATGTGGCTGTGTCCACTCACCAACGGGAGACGGGCCGACAGGGCACATTCTGGAACTGGCTGTGTCCACTCACTCACAGGAGACGTGCAGACAGGGCTCTGTGTGGAACTGGCTGTGTCCACTCACCCACGGGAGATGGGCAGGCAGGGCGCAGTGTGGATCTTGCTGTGTCCACACTCCCATGGGAGACTGGCAGGCACGGCGCAGTGTGGATCTGGCTGTGTCCACTCACCCATGGGAGACGAGCAGGCAGGGTGCAGTGTGGATTTGGCTGTGTCCACACACCCACGGGAGAAGGGCAGGCAGGGTTCAGTGTGGATCTTGCCGTGTCCACACATACACGGTAGACAGGCAGGCAGTGCACAGTGTGGAACTGGCTGTGTCCACTCACCCATGGGTGACGGGCAGACAGGTCGCAGCATGGAACTGGCTGTGTCCACACACCCACCGGAGACACGCAGGCAGGGCACAATGTAGATGTGGCTGTGTCCACACACCCACGGGAGACAGGCACGCTGGGCGCCGTGTGGATCTGGCTGTGTCCAAACACCCACGGTAGATGGGCAGGCAAGGCGCAATGTGGATGTGCCTGTGTCCACTCACCACGGGAGACGGGCAGGCAGGGCGCTGTGTGGATGTGGCTTTGTCCACACACCCACAGGAGAGGGCAGGCAAGGCACAGTGTGGATCTGGCTTTTCCACTCATCCAAGGGTGACTGGCAGGCAGGGCGCAGTGTGAAACTGTCTGTGTCCACTCACCCATGGGAGACATACAGGAAGGTCACAGTGTGGAATGGCTATGTCCACTCACCCACAGGAGATGGGGAGGCAGGGCACAGTGTGGAGCTGGCTGTGTCCACTCACCGATGGGAGACGGATAGGCAGGGCGCAGTGTGGATCTTGCTGTGTCCACACACCGATGGGAGACGGGCAGGCACAGCGCAGTGTGAATGTGGCTGTGTCCACTCACCCACGGGTGACGGGCAGGCAGGGTGCAGTGTGGAAGTGGCTGTGTCCACTCACCCACGGGTGACGGGCAGGCAGGGCGCTGTGTGGATGTGGCTGTCTCCACTCACACACGGGAGACGGGCATGTAGGGCGCAGTGTCTAACAGGCTGTGTCCACTTACCTACGGGAACCGGGGAGGCAGGGCACAGTGTGGATCTTGCCGTGTCCACACACCCACAGGAGACGGGCAGGCAGGGTGCAGTGTGGATGTGGCTGTGTCCACTCACCAACGGGAGACGGGCAGACAGGGCACAATCTGGAACTGGCTGTGTCCACTCACACACGGGAGATGGGCAGGCAGGGTGCAGTGTGGATCTTGCTGTGTCCACAATCCCATGGGAGACTGGCAGGCACGGCGCAGTGTGGATCTTGCTGTGTCCACATACCCACGGGTGAAGGGCAGGCAGGGCGCTGTGTGGATCTGGCTGTTTCCACACACCAATGGGATATGTTCAGGCAGGGCACTGTGTTGATCTGGCTGTGTCCACACACCCAAGTGAGACGGGCAGGTAGGGCGCAGTGTGGATCTTGCCTTGTCCACACACCCACGGGAGACGGGCACCAGTGGGCAGTGTGGAACTGGCTGTGTCCACTCACCCATGGGTGACTGGCAGGCAGGGCGCTGTGTGGATCTGGCCGTGTCCACACACCCACGGGAGACTGGCAGGCAGGGCGCAGTGTGGATGTGGCCGTGTCCACAAACCCACGGGAGACGGTCAGGTAGTGTGCTGTGTGGATCTGGCTGTCTCCACTCACCCACGGAAGACGAGCAAGCAGGGCGCTGTGTGGATCTGGCCATGTCCACACACCCACGGGAGACTGGCAGGCAGGGCACAGTGTGGATGTGGCCGTGTCCACAAACCCACGGGAGACGGTCAGGTAGTGCGCTGTGTGGATCTGGCTGTCTCCACTCACCCACGGGAGACGGGCAGGCAGGGCGCTGTGTGGATCTGGCTCTGTCCACTCACCCATGGGAAACGGGCTAGCAGGGCGTTTTGTGAATCTGGCCGTGTCCACATACCCACGGGAGATGGACATGCAGGGAGTAGTGTGGATGTGGCCGTGTCCACACACCCACAGGAGACGGGCAGGCAGTGCGCTGTGTGGATCTCGCTGTGTTCACTCACCCACGGGAGACGGGCATGCCGGGCGCTGTGTGGAACTGGCTGTGTCCACACACCCATGGGAGAAGGGCAGGCAAGGGGCTGTGTGGATGTGGCTATGTCAACTCACCCACGGGAGATGGGCAGGCTGGCAGCCATGTGGATTTGGCTGTGTCCACACACCCATGGGAGACGGGCAGGCAGGGCACTGTGTGGATATGGCTGTGTCCACACACCCACGGGAGATGGGCAGGAAGGGCGCTGTGTGGATGTGGCTGTGTCCACACACCCATGGGAGATGGGCCAGCAGGGCGCAGTGTGGAACTGGCTTTGTCCACTCACCCACCAGAGATGGCCAGGCTGGGCCCTGTGTAGAACTGCCTGTGTCCACACACCCACGGGAGACGGGCAGGCAGGGTGCATTGTGGATCTGGCTGTGTCCACTCACACACGGGAGACGGGCAGACAGGGCGCAGGGTGGATCTGGCTGTGTCCACTCACTCATGGGTGACGGGCAGGCAGGGCACACTCTGGAACTGGCTGTGTCCACACACACACCGGAGACGGGCAGGCAGGGCGCTGTGTGCATCTGGCTCTGTCCTTGCACCCAGGGGAGACGGGTAGTCAGGGCTCAGTGTGGATCTGGCTGTGTCCACTCACCCACGGTAGACGGGCAGCCAGGGCACACTATGGATGTGGCTGTGTCCACTCACCCAAGGGAGAGAAGCAGGCAGGGCACTATGTGGAACGGGCTGTGTCCACACACCCATGGGAGACGGTCAGGCAGGCCTCTGTGTGCATCTGGCTGTGTCCACTCACCCACGGGAGTCAGGCAGGCAAGGCGCTGTGTGGAACTGGATGTGTCCACACACCCATGGGAGACAGTCAGGCAGTGTGCTGTGTGGATGTGGCTGTGTCCACTCACCCACGGGTGAGGGGCAGGCAGGACGCCGTGTGGATCTGCCTGTGTCCACTCACCCATGGGTGATGGGCAGGCAGAGCTCTGTGTGGATCTGGCTGTGTCCACTCACCCACAGTAGACGGGCAGGCAGGGCGTAGGGTGGAACTGGCTGTGTCCACTCACCCATGGGAGACGGTAAGGCAGGGCGTTGTGTGGATCTGGCTGTGTCCACACACCCACGGAAGACGAGCAAGCAGGGCGCTGTGTGGATTGGCCGTGTCCACACACCCACGGGAGACTGGCAGGCAGGGCGCAGTGTGGATGTGGCCGTGTCCACAAACCCACGGGTGACGGTCAGGTAGTGCGCTGTGTGGATCTGGCTGTCTCCACTCACCCACGGGAGACGGGCAGGCAGGGCGCTGTGTGGATCTTGCTCTGTCCACTCACCCATGGGAAACGGGCAGGCAGGGCGTTTTGTGAATCTGGCCATGTCCACATACCCACGGGAGATGGGCAGGATGGGAGTAGTGTGGATGTGGCCGTGTCCACACACCCACGGAAGACGGGCAGGCAGTGCGCTGTGTGGATCTCGCTGTGTTCACTCACCCACGGGAGACGGGCATGCCGGGCGCTGTGTGGAACTGGCTGTGTCCACACACCCATGGGAGAAGGGCAGGCAAGGGGCTGTGTGGATGTGGCTATGTCAACTCACCAACAGGAGACGGGCAGGCTGGCAGCCGTGTGGATTTGGCTGTGTCCACACACCCATGGGAGACCGGCAGGCAGGGCGCTGTGTGGAACTGGCTGTCTCCACTCACCCAGGGGAGACGGGCAGGCAAGGCGGTGTGTGGATCTGGCTGTGTCCACACACCCACGGGGGACGGGCAGGCAGGGTGCTGTGTGGATTTGGCTGTGTCCACACACCCACGGGAGATGGGCAGGAAGGGCGCTGTGTGGATCTGGCTGTGTCCACACACCCATGGGAGACAGGCAGGAATGGCGCTGTGTGGATCTGGCTGTGTCCACTAACCCACGGGAGATGGGCAAGCAGGGCGCAGTGTGGATCTGGCTGTATCCACACACCCTTGGGAGACGGGCAGGCAGGGCGCTGTGTAGATCTGTCTGTGTCCACTCACCCATGGGAGACGGCCTGGCAGGGCGCAGTGTGGATCTCGCTGTGTCCACACACCCACGGGAGACGGGCATGCAGGGCGCTGTGTGGATCTGGCTGTGTCCACACACCCACCGGAGACGGGCAAGCAGGGCGCAGTGTGGATGTGGCCGTGTACACAAGCCCACGGGAGACGGGCGTGCAGGGCGCTGTTTGGTCTGGCTGTGTCCACTCACACATGGGAGAGGGTCAGGCAGGGTGCTGTGTGGATGTGGCAGTGTCCACTCACCCACGGATGATGGGCAGGCTGGATGCCGTGTGGATCTGGCTCTGTCCACTCACCCACGGGAGACGGGCAGGCAGGGCGCAGTGTTGACCTGGCTGTGTACACACACCCACCGGGGACGGGCAGGCAGGGCGCTGGGTGGATTTGGCTGTGTCCACTCACCCACGGGAGATGGGCAGGCAGGGCGCTGGGTGGATCTGGCTCTGTCCACTCACCCACGGGAGATGGGCAGGCAGGGCGCTGTGTGGATCTGGCTGTGTACACACACCCACGGAAGATGGGCAGGCATGGTGCAGTGTGGATGTGGCTGTGTCCACTCACCCATGGGAGACGGGCAGGCAGGGCGCAGTGTCGATGTGGCTGTGTCCACTCACCCTTGGGTGACGGTCATGCAGGGCGCAGTGTGGAAATTGCTGTGTCCACACACTCACCGGAGTCGGGCTAGCCATACGCAGTGTGGATGTGGCCGTGTCCACTCACCCACGGGAGATAGGCAGGAAGGCGCAGTGTGGATCTGGCTGTGTCCACACACCCACGGGAGACAGGAAGGCAGGGCGCAGTGTGGATCTGGCTGTGTCAACTCACCCATGGGAGACGGGTAGACAGGGCGCAGTGTGGATCTTGCCGTGTCCACAAACCCACGGGAGATGGGCAGGCAGGGTGTTGTGTGGATCTGGCTGTGTCCACACACCCATGGGAGACGGTCAGGCAGGGAATTGTGTGGATGTGGCCGTGTTCACACACCCACAGGAGAAATGCAGGCAGGGCGCTGTGTGGAACTGGCTGTGTCCACACACCCATGGGTGACGGGCAGGCAGGGGGCAGTGTGGAACTTGCTGTGTCCACACACCCACTGGAGACGGACAGGTAAGGCACTGTGTGGACATGGCTGTGTCCACTCACCCATGGGACATGGTCACGCAGGGCGCTGTGTGGACCTGGCTGTGTCCACTCACCCTCAGGAGACAGGCAGGCAGGGCGCTGTGTGGATCTGGGTGTGTCCACACACCCACGGGAGACAGGCAGGATGGGCGCCGTGTGGATCTGGCTGTGTCCACTCACCCATGGGAGATGGGCAGGCAGGGCGCTGTGTGGAACTGGCTGTGTACACACAGCAACCGGAGACAGGAGGGAAGTGCGCAGTGTGGATGTGGCTGTGTGGACTCACCCATGGGAGACTCAGGCAGGGCGCAGTGTGGATCTTGCTCTTTCCACTCACCACGGGAGGCGGGAAGGCAGGGTGCAGTGTGGAACTGATTGTGTCCACACTCCCAACGGTGACGGGCAGGCAGGGCGCAGGGTGGAAATTGCCGTGTCCACACACCCACCGGAGACGGACAGGTAGGGTGCTGTGCAGACGTGGCTGTTTCCACTCACCCACGGGAGATGGGCAGGAAGGGTGCTGTGTGGACGTGGCTGTGTCCACTCACCCACGGGAGACAGGCAGGCAGGGCAATGTGTGGATCTGGGTGTGTCCACACACCCACCGGAGACAGGCAGGCTGGGCCCCATGTGTATCTGGCTGTGTCCACTCACCCATGGGAGACGGGCAGGCAGGGTGCAGGGTGGGTCTTGCCGTGTCCACACACCCACGGGAGACGGGCAGGCAGGGTGCAGGGTGGGTCTTGCCATGTCCACACACCCACGGGAGACGGGCAGGCAGGGTGCAGGGTGGGTCTTGCCGTGTCCACAAAGCCACGGTAGACAGGCAGGCAGGCACAGTGTGGATCTGGCTGTGTCCTCTCACCCATGGATGACGGGCAGGCAGGGCGCAGTGTGGAACTGGCTGTGTCCACACACTCACCGGAGTCGGGCAAGCAGGACGCAGTGTGGATGTGGCCGTGTCCACACACCCACGGGAGATAGGCAAGAAGGAGCAGTGTGGAACTGGCTGTGTCCACACACTCACGGGAGACGGGAAGGCAGGGCGCAGTGTGGATCTGGCTGTGTCAACTTGCCCATGGGAGACGGGTAGTCAGGGCGCAGTGTGGATCTTGCCCTGTCCACAAACCCACGGGAGATGGGCAGTCAGGGTGTTGTGTGGATCTGGCTGTGTCCACACCCCCATGGGAGATGGTCAGGCAGGGTATTGTGTGGATATGGCCGTGTCCACACACCCACGGGAAACAAGCAGGCAGGGCACTGTGAGGAACTGGCTGTGTCCACACACCCATGGGTGATGGGCAGGCAGGGGGCAGTGTGGAACTCGCTGTGTCCACACACCCACCGGAGACGGGCAGGTAAGGCACTGTGTGGACGTGGCTGTGTCCATTCACCCACGGGACATGGTCAGGCAGGGCGCTGTTTGGACGTGGCTGTGTCCACTCACCCTCAGGAGACAGGCAGGCAGGGCGCTGTGTGGATCTGGTTGTGTCCACACACCCAAGGGGGACAGGCAGGCTGGGCACCGTGTGGATCTGGCTGTGTCCACTCACCCACGGGAGACGGGCAGGCAGGGCGCTGTGTGGAACTGGCTGTGTCCACACAGCAACCGGAGATGGGCAGGAACTGCGCAGTGTGGATGTGGCTGTGTCGACACACCCACGGGAGACGGGAGGCTGGGCGCAGTGTGAAACTGGCTGTGTCCACACACCCACGGGAGACAAGCAGGCAGGGCGCAGTGTGGATCTGGCTGTGTCCACTCACACATGGGTGACGGGCAGGCAGGGCGCAGTTTGGAACTGGCTGTGTCCACACACCCATCGGAGACGGGCAGGCAGGGCGCTGTGTGTATGTGGCTGTCTCCACTCACCCACGGAAGTTGGGCAGGCAGGGCGCAGTGTGTAACTTGCCGTGTCCATACTCGCATGGGAGACGGGCAGGCAGGGCGCAGTGCTGATGTGGCTGTGTCCACTCACCAACGGGAGATGGTCAGGTAGTGCACAGTGTGGAACTGGCCGTGTCCATACTCCCACGGGAGATGGGCAGGCAGGGCACAGTGTGGATGTGGCCCTGTCCACAACCCACGGGAGATGGGCAGGCAGGGCGCAGTGTGGATGTGGCCGTGTCCACACACCCATGGGTGACGGGCAGGCAGGGCACAGTGTGGAACTTGCTGTGTCCACACACCCACCAGAGACGGGAATGCAGGGCGCAGTGTGGATCTGTCTGTGTCTACTCACTCAGGGGAGACGAGCAGGCAGGGAGCTGTGTGGAACTGGCTGTGTCCACTCACCCACGGGAGACGGGTAGGCAAGGCGCAGTGTTGATCTGGCTGTGTCCACTCACCCACGGGAGACGGGCAGAGAGGGTGATGTGTGGATCTGGCTATGTCCACTGATCCATGGGAGACGGGCTGAAAGGGCGCTATGTGGATCTGGCTATGTCCACTGACCCACGGCAGACGGACAGGCAGGGCGCAGTGCGGATCGGGCTATGTCCACTCACCCACGGCAGACGGGCAGGCAGGGCGCAGTGCGGATCTGGCTGTCTCCACTCACCCACGGGAGACGGTCAGGCAGGGCACAGTGCGGATCTGGTTGTGTCCACTCACCCACGGGAGATGGGCAGGCAAGGCGCAGTGTGGATCTGGCTGTGTCCATTCACCCACGGGAGACGGGCAGAAAGGGCGCTGTGTGGATCTGGCTATGTCCACTGACCCACGGCAGACGGGCAGGCAGGGCGCAGTGTGGATCTGGCTGTGTCCGCTCACCCACAGCAGACGGTCAGGCAGCGCGCAGTGCGGAATTGGCTGTGTCCACTCACCCACGGGAGATGGGTAGGCAAGGCGCAGTGTTGATCTGGCTGTGTCCACTCACCCACGGGAGACGGGCAGAGAGGGTGATGTGTGGATCTGGCTATGTCCACATATCCACGGGA
Source organism: Microcebus murinus (assembly GCF_040939455.1). Lineage (NCBI taxonomy): Eukaryota > Metazoa > Chordata > Mammalia > Primates > Cheirogaleidae > Microcebus > Microcebus murinus. The sequence continues at coordinate 27,987,029 of NC_134125.1, read as the reverse complement.
GACGGGCCGAAAGGGCGCTGTGTGGATCTGGCTATGTCCACTGACCCACGGAAGACGGGCAGGCAGGGCGCAGTGCGGATCTGGCTGTCTCCACTCACCAACGGGAGACGGTCAGGCAGGGCACAGTGCGGATCTGGGTGTGTCCACTCACCCACGGGAGACGGGCAGAGAGGGTGCTGTGTTGATCTGGCTATGTCCACTGACCCACGGCAGACGGGCAGGCAGGGCGCAGTGCGGATCTGGCTGTGTCCGCTCACCCACGGCATACGGTCAGGCAGGGCGCAGTGCGGAATTGGCTGTGTCCACTCACCCACGGGAGACGGGTAGGCAAGGCGCAGTGTTGATCTGGCTGTGTCCACTCACCCACGGGAGACGGGCAGAGAGGGTGATGTGTGGATCTGGCTATGTCCACTGATCCATGGGAGACGGGCTGAAAGGGCGCTATGTGGATCTGGCTATGTCCACTGACCCACGGCAGACGGGCAGGCAGGGCGCAGTGCGGATCGGGCTATGTCCAATCACCCACGGCAGACGGGCAGGCAGGGCGCAGTGCGGATCTGGCTGTCTCCACTCACCCACGGGAGACGGTCAGGCAGGGCACAGTGCGGATCTGGTTGTGTCCACTCACCCACGGGAGATGGGCAGGCAAGGCGCAGTGTGGATCTGGCTGTGTCCATTCACCCACGGGAGACGGGCAGAAAGGGCGCTGTGTGGATCTGGCTATGTCCACTGACCCACGGCAGACGGGCAGGCAGGGCGCAGTGTGGATCTGGCTGTGTCCGCTCACCCACAGCAGACGGTCAGGCAGGGCGCAGTGCAGAATTGGCTGTGTCCACTCACCCACGGGAGATGGGTAGGCAAGGCGCAGTTTTGATCTGGCTGTGTCCACTCACCCACGGGAGACGGGCAGAGAGGGTGATGTGTGTATCTGGCTATGTACACTGATCCACGGGAGACGGGCCGAAAGGGCGCTGTGTGGATCTGGCTATGTCCACTGACCCACGGAAGACGGGCAGGCAGGGCGCAGAGCGGATCTGGCTATGTCCACTCACCCACGGCAGACGGGCAGGCAGGGCGCAGTGCGGATCTGGCTGTGTCCACTCACCCACGGCAGACGGGCAGGCAGGGCGCAGTGCAGATCTACCTGTGTTCTCTCACCCACGGGAGACGGGTAGGCAAAGCGCAGTGTGGAACTGGCTGTGTCCACTCACCCACGGGAGACGGGTAGAGAGGGTCCTGTGTGGATCTGGCTATGTCCAATGACCCACGGCAGTGCGGATCTGGCTGTGTCCACTCACCCACATCAGACGGGTAGGCAAGGCGCAGTGTGGATCTGGCTGTGTCGACTCACCACGGGAGACGGGCAGAGAGGGTGCTTTGTGGATCTGGCTATGTCCACTGACCCACGGCAGACGGGCAGGCAGGGCGCAATGCGGTTCTGGCTGTGTCCACTCACCCTCGGGAGACGGGCAGGCAGGGCGGAGTGCGGATCTGGCTGTGTCCACTCACCCACAAGAGACGGGCAGGCAGGGCGCAGTGCGGATCTGGCTGTGTCCGCTCATCCACGGGAGACGGTCAGACAAGGCGCAGTGTGGATCTGGCTGTGTCCACTCACCCACGGGAGACGGGCAAGCGGGTGCTGTGTGGATCTGGCTAAGTACACTGACCCATGGCAGACGGGCAGGCAGGGCGGTGTGCGTATCTGGCTTTGTCCACTCACCCAAGGCAGACGGTCAGGAAGGGCACAGTGCGGATCTGGCTGTGTCCACTCACCCACGGCAGACGGGCAGGCAGGGCGCAGTGCGGATCTGGCTGTGTCCACTCACCCACGGGAAACGGGCAGGCAAGGCGCAGTGTGGATCTGGCTGTGTCCAATCACCCACGGGAGACGGGCAGAGAGGGTCTTGTGTGGATCTGGCTATGTCTACTGACCCACGGCAGACGGGCAGGCAGGGCGCAGTGTGGATCTGGCTGTGTCCAATCACCCACGGCAGACGGGCAGGCAGGGTGCAGTGCGGATCTGGCTTTGTCCACTCACCCACGGGAGACGGGAAGGCAAGGAGCACTGTGGATCTTGCTGTGACCACTCACCCACGGGAGATGGGCAGAGAGGTTGCTGTGTGTATCTAGCTATGTCCACTGACCCACAGCAGACGGGCAGGCAGGGCGCATGCGGACCTGGATGTGTTAACTCACCCACGGCAGACGGGCTAGCAGGGCGCAGTGTGGATATGGCTGTGTCCACTCACCCACGGGAGACGGGCATAGAGGGTGCTGTGTTGATCTGGCTATGTCCACTGACCCACGGCAGACGGGCAGGCAGGGCGCAGTGCGGATCTGGCTGTGTCCGCTCACCCACGGCATACGGTCAGGCAGGGCGCAGTGCGGAATTGGCTGTGTCCACTCACCCACGGGAGACGGGTAGGCAAGGCGCAGTGTTGATCTGGCTGTGTCCACTCACCCACGGGAGACGGGCAGAGAGGGTGATGTGTGGTTCTGGCTATGTCCACTGATCCATGGGAGACGGGCTGAAAGGGCGCTATGTGGATCTGGCTATGTCCACTGACCCACGGCAGACGGGCAGGCAGGGCGCATTGCGGATCGGGCTATGTCCACTCACCCACGGCAGACGGGCAGGCAGGGCGCAGTGCGGATCTGGCTGTCTCCACTCACCCACGGGAGACGGTCAGGCAGGGCACAGTGCGGATCTGGTTGTGTCCACTCACCCACGGGAGATGGGCAGGCAAGGCGCAGTGTGGATCTGGCTGTGTCCATTCACCCACGGTAGACGGGCATAAAGGGCGCTGTGTGGATCTGGCTATGTCCACTGACCCACGGCAGACGGGCAGGCAGGGTGCAGTGTGGATCTGGCTGTGTCCGCTCACCCACAGCATTCGGTCAGGCAGCGCGCAGTGCGGAATTGGCTGTGTCCACTCACCCACGGGAGATGGGTAGGCAAGGCGCAGTGTTGATGTGGCTGTGTCCACTCACCCACGGGAGACGGGCAGAGAGGGTGATGTGTGGACCTGGCTATGTCCACTGATCCACAGGAGACGGGCCGAAAGGGCGCTGTGTGGATCTGGCTATGTCCACTGACCCACGGAAGACGGGCAGGCAGGGCGCAGAGCGGATCTGGCAATGTCCACTCACCCACGGCAGACGGGCAGGCAGGGCGCAGTGCGGATCTGGCTGTCTCCACTCACCAACGGGAGACGGTCAGCCAGGGCACAGTGCGGATCTGGGTGTGTCCACTCACCCACGGGAGACGGGCAGAGAGGGTGCTGTGTTGATCTGGCTATGTCCACTGACCCACGGCAGACGGGCAGGCAGGGCGCAGTGCGGATCTGGCTGTGTCCGCTCACCCACGGCATACGGTCAGGCAGGGCGCAGTGCGGAATTGGCTGTGTCCACTCACCCACGGGAGACGGGTAGGCAAGGCGCAGTGTTGATCTGGCTGTGTCCACTCACCCACGGGAGACGGGCAGAGAGGGTGATGTGTGGATCTGGCTATGTCCACTGATCCATGGGAGACGGGCTGAAAGGGCGCTATGTGGATCTGGCTATGTCCACTGACCCACGGCAGACGGGCAGGCAGGGCGCAGTGCGGATCGGGCTATGTCCAATCACCCACGGCAGACGGGCAGGCAGGGCGCAGTGCGGATCTGGCTGTCTCCACTCACCCACGGGAGACGGTCAGGCAGGGCACAGTGCGGATCTGGTTGTGTCCACTCACCCACGGGAGATGGGCAGGCAAGGCGCAGTGTGGATCTGGCTGTGTCCATTCACCCACGGGAGACGGGCAGAAAGGGCGCTGTGTGGATCTGGCTATGTCCACTGACCCACGGCAGACGGGCAGGCAGGGCGCAGTGTGGATCTGGCTGTGTCCGCTCACCCACAGCAGACAGTCAGGCAGGGCGCAGTGCGGAATTGGCTGTGTCCACTCACCCACGGGAGATGGGTAGGCAAGGCGCAGTTTTGATCTGGCTGTGTCCACTCACCCACGGGAGACGGGCAGAGAGGGTGATGTGTGGATCTGGCTATGTACACTGATTTACGGGAGACGGGCCGAAAGGGCGCTGTGTGGATCTGGCTATGTCCACTGACCCACGGAAGACGGGCAGGCAGGGCGCAGAGCGGATCTGGCTATGTCCACTCACCCACAGCAGACGGGAAGGCAGGGCGCAGTGCGGATCTGGCTGTGTCCACTCACCCACGGCAGACGGGCAGGCAGGGCGCAGTGCAGATCTACATGTGTCCTCTCACCCACGGGAGACGGGTAGGCAAAGCGCAGTGTGGAACTGGCTGTGTCCACTCACCCACGGGAGACGGGTAGAGAGGGTCCTGTGTGGATCTGGCTATGTCCAATGACCCACGGCAGTGCGGATCTGGCTGTGTCCACTCACCCACATCAGACGGGTAGGCAAGGCGCAGTGTGGATCTGGCTGTGTCGACTCACCACGGGAGACGGGCAGAGAGGGTGCTTTGTGGATCTGGCTATGTCCACTGACCCACGGCAGACGGGCAGGCAGGGCGCAATGCGGTTCTGGCTGTGTCCACTCACCCTCGGGAGACGGGCAGGCAGGGCGCAGTGCGGATCTGGCTGTGTCCACTCACCCACAAGAGACGGGCAGGCAGGGCGCAGTGCGGATCTGGCTGTGTCCACTCACACACGGCAAACAGGCAGGCAGGGCGCAGTACGGATCTGGGTGTGTCCACTCAGCCACGGGAGACGGGCAGGCAGGGCGCAGTGTGGATCTGGCTGTGTCCACTCACCCACGAGAGACGGGCTGAGAGGGTCCTGTGTGGATCTGGCTATGTCCACTGACCCACGGCAGACGGGCAGGCAGGGCGCAGTGCGGATCTCGCTGTGTCCACTCACCCACGACAGACAGGCAGGCAGGGCGCAGTGGAGCTCTGGCTGTGTACATTCACCCACCGGAGACGGGCAGGCAAGGCTCAGTGTGGATCTGGCTGTGTACACACACCCACGGGAGACGGGCAGAGAGGGTGCTGTGTGGATCTGGCAATGTACACTGACCCACGGCAGACGGGCAGGCAGGGCGCAGTGCGGATATGGCTGTGTCCACTCACCCACGACAGACAGTCAGGAAGGGCGCAGTGCGGATATGGCTGTGTCCACTCACCCACGGGAGACGGGCAGGCAGGGCGCAGTGCGGATCTGGCTGTGTCCACTCACCCACGACAGACGGGCACGCAGGGCGCAGTGCCGATCTGGCTGTGTCCACTCACCCAAGGGAGACGGGCAGGCAAGGCGCAGTGTGGATCTGGCTGTGTACACTCACCGACGGGAGACGGGCAGAAAGGGCGCTGTGTGGATCTGGCTATGTCGAGTGACCCACAGCAGACGGGCAGGCAGGGCGCAGTGCGGATCTGGCTGTGTCCACTCACCCAAGGTAGTCGGGCAGGCAGGGCGCAGTGCGGATCTGGCTGTGTCCACTGACCCACGGCAGACGGCCAGGCAGGGCGCAGTGCGGATCTGGTTGTGTCCACTCACCCACGGGAGACGGGTAGACAAGGCGCAGTGTGGATCTGGCTGTGTCCACTAACCCACGGGAGACGGGCAGAGAGGGTGCTGTGTGGATCTGGCTATGTCCACTGACCCATGGCAGACAGGCAGGCAGGGCGCAGTGCATATCTGGCTGTGCCAATCACCCACGACAGACGGGCAGGAAGGGCGCAGCGCGGATCTGGCTGTGTCCACTCACACACGGGAGACGGGCAGGCAAGGCGCACTGTGGATCTGGCTGTGACCACTCACCCACGGGAGACGGGCAGAGAGGGTGCTGTGTGGATCTAGCTATGTCCACTGACCCACGGCAGATGGGCAGGCAGGGCGCAGTGAGGATCTGGCTGTGTCCACTCACCCACGGCAGACGGGCAGGCAGGGCGCAGTGCGGATCTACCTGTGTCCTCTCACCCACGGGAGACGGGTAGGCAAAGCGCAGTGTGGAACTGGCTGTGTCCACTCACCCACGGGAGACGGGTAGAGAGGGTCCTGTGTGGATCTGGCTATGTCCAATGACCCACGGCAGTGCGGATCTGGCTGTGTCCACTCACCCACATCAGACGGGTAGGCAAGGCGCAGTGTGGATCTAGCTGTGTCCACTCACCCACGGGAGACGGGCAGAAAGGGCGCTGTGTGGATCTGGCTATGTCCACTGACCCACGACAGACGGGCAGGCAAGGCGCAGTGTGGATCTGGCTGTGTACACTCACCCACGGGAGACGGGCAGAGAGGGTCCTGTGTGGATCTGGCTATGTCCACTGACCAACGGCAGACGGGCAGGCAGGGCGCAGTGCGGATCTGGCTGTGTCCAATCACCCACGGCAGACAAGCAGGCAGGGCGCAGTGCGGATCTGGCTGTGTCCACACACCTATGGGAGACGGGTAGGCATGGCGCAGTGCGGATGTGGCTGTGTCCACTCACCCACGGGAGACGGGCAGGCAGGGCGCAGTCCGGATTTGACTGTGTCCACTCACCCACGGCAGATGGGCAGGCATGGTGCAGTGCGGATCTTGCTGTGTCCACTGACCCACGGGAGACAGGCAGGCAGGGCGCAGTGTGGATCTGGCTGTGTCCACCCACCCACGGGAGATGGGCAGAGAGGGTGCTGTCGGATCTGACTACGTCCACTGATCCACGACAGACGGGCAGGCAGGGCGCAGTGCGGATCTCGCTGTGTCCACTCACCCACGGTAGACGGTCAGGCAGGGCGCAGTTCGGATCTGGCTGTGTCCACTGACCCACGGGAGACGGGCAGGCAAAGCGCAGTGTGGATCGGGCTGCGTCCACTCACCCACGGGAGACGGGCAGAGAGGGTGCTGTGTGCATCCGGCTATGTCCACTGACCCACGGTAGATGGGACGGCAGGGCACAGTGTGGATCTGGCTGTGTCCACTCACCCATGGGAGACGGGCAGAAAGGGCGCTGTGTGGATCTGGCTATGTCCACTGACCCACGGCAGACGTGGAGGCAGGGCGCATTGCGGATCTAGCTGTGTCCACTCACCCACGGCAGACGGGCAGGCAGGGCGCAGTGCGAATCTGGCTTTGTCCACTCACCGACGGGAGACGGGAAGGCAAGGCGCACTGTGGATCTTGCTGTGACCACTCACCCACGGGACATGGGCAGAGAGGGTGCTGTGTGTATCTAGCTATGTCCACTGACCCACGGCAGACGGGCAGGCAAGGCGCAGTGCGGACCTGGCTGTGTCCCCTCACCCACGGGAGACGGGTAGGCAAGGCGCAGTGTGGATCTGGCTGTGTCCACTCACCCACGGGAGACGGGCAGAGAGGGTGCTGTGTGGATCTGGCTATGTCCACTGACCCAGGGCAGACGGGCAGGCAGGGCGCAGTGCGGATCTGGCTGTGTCCCCTCACCCACGGCCGACGGTCAGGCAGGGCGCAGTCTGGATCTGGCTGTGTCCACTCACCCACGGGAGAGGGGCAGGCAGGGCGCAGTGCGGATCTGGCTGTGTCCACTCACCTACGGGAGACGGGCAGGCAGGGCGCAGTGCGGATCTGGCTGTGTCCACTCACCCACGGCACACGGGCAGGCAGTGCGCAGTGCGGATCTGGCTGTGTCCACTCACCCATGGGTGACGGGCAGGCAAGGCGCAGTGTGGATCTGGCTGTGTCCACTCACCCACGGGAGACGGGCAGAGAGGGTGCTGTGAGGATCTGGCTATGTCCACTGACCCACGGCAGACGGGCAGGCAGGGCGCAGTGCGGATCTCGCTGTGTCCACTCACCCACGGCAGACGGGCAGGCAGGGCGCAGTGCGGATCTGGCTGTGTCCACTCACCCACGGGAGACGGGTAGGCAAAGCGCAGTGTGGATCTGGCTGTGTCCACTCACCCACGGAAGACGGGCAGGCAGGGTGCAGTGTGGTTCTGGCTGTGTCCACTCACCCACGGGAGACGGGCAGGCAAGGTGCACTGTGGATCTTGCTGTGACCACACACCAACGGGAGACGGGCAGAGAGGGTGCTGTGTGGATCTAGCTATGTCCACTAACCCACGGCAGACGGGCAGGCAGGGCGCAGTGCGGATCTGGCTTTGTCCACTCACCCACGGCAGATGGGCAGGCAGGGCGCAGTGCGTATCTGGCTGTGTCCACTCACCCACGGGAGACGGTCAGACAAGGCGCACTGTGGATCTGGCTGTGTCCACTCACCCACGGGAGATGGGCAAGCGGGTGCTGTGTGGATCTGGCTATGTACACTGACCCATGGCAGACGGGCAGGCAGGGCGGTGTGCGTATCTGGCGTTGTCCACTCACCCATGGCAGACGGTCAGGAAGGGCGCAGTGCGGATCTGGCTGTGTCCACTCACCCAGGGGAGACGGGCAGGCAGGGTGCAGTGTGGATCTGGGTGTGTCCACTCACCCACGGGAGACGGGCAGGCAAGGTGCACTGTGGATCTTGCTGTGACCACACACCAACGGGAGACGGACAGAGAGGGTGCTGTGTGGATCTAGCTATGTCCACTAACCCACGGCAGACGGGCAGGCAGGGCACAGTGCGGATCTGGCTGTGTTAACTCACCCACGGCAGACGGGCAGGCAGGGCGCAGTGCGGATCTGGCTGTGTCCACTCCCCTACGGGAGACGGGTAGGCAAAGCGTAATGTGGATCTGGCTGTGTTAACTCACCAACGGCAGACGGGCAGGCAGGGCGCAGTGCGGATCTGGCTGTGTCCACTCCCCTACGGGAGACGGGTAGGCAAAGCGTAATGTGGATCAGGCTGTGTCCACTCACCCACGGGAGACGGGCAGGCAAGGCGCAGTGTGGATCTGGCTGTGTCCACTCACCCACGGGAGACGGGCAGAGAGGGTGCTGTGTGGATCTGGCTTTGTCCACTGACCCACGGCAGACGGGCAGGCAGGGCGCAGTGCGGATCTGGCTGTGTCCACTCACCCACGGCAGACAGGCAAGCAGGGCGCAGTGCAGATCTGGCTGTGTCCACTCACCCACGGGAGACGGGCAGAGAGCGTGCTGTGTGGATCTAGCTATGTCCACTGACCCACGGCAGACGGCCAGGTAGGGCGCGGTGCGGATCTGGCTGTGTTAACTCACCCACGGCAGACGGGCAGCCAGGGCGCAGTGCGGATCTGGCTATGTCCACTGACCCACGGGAGACAGGCAGAGAGGGTGCTGTGTGGATCTGGCTATGTCCATTGACCCACGGCAGACGGGAAGGCAGGGCGCACTGTGGATCTGGCTGTGTCCACTCTCCCTCGGCAGATGGGCAGGCAAGGCGCAGTGTGGATCTGGCTGTGTCCACTCACCTACGGGATACGGACCTAGAGGGTGCTGTGTGGATCTGGCTATGTACACTTACCCACGGCAGACGCGCAGGCAGGGCGCAGTGCGGATCTGGCTGTGTCCACTCACCCACGGCAGACGGTCAGGCAGGTCGCAGTGCGGATCTGGCGGTGTCCACTCACCCAAGGGAGACGGGCAGGCAGGGCGCAGTGCGGGTCTGGCTGTGTCCACTCTCCCACGGGAGACCTTCAGGCAGGGCGCAGTGCGGAACTGGCTGTGTCCACTCACACACGGCAGACGGGCAGGCAGGGCACAGAGCGGATCTGGCTGTGTCCACTCACCCACGGCAGACGGGCAGGCAAGGCGCAGTGCGGATCTGGCGGTGTCCACTCACCCACGGGAGACGGGCAGAGAGGGTGCTGTTTGGATCTGGCTATGTACACTGACCCACGGCAGACGGGCAGGCAGGGCGCAGTGCGGATCTGGCTGTGTCCACTCACCCACGGGAGACGGGCAGAGAGGGTGCTGTTTGGATCTGGCTATGTACACTGACCCACGGCAGACGGGCAGGCAGGGCGCAGTGCGGATCTGGCGGTGTCCACTCACCCACGGCAGACGGTCAGGCAGGGCGCAGTGCGGATCTGGCGGTGTCCACTCACCCACGGTAGACGGGCAGGCAGGGCGCAGTGCGGATCTGGCTATGTCAACTCTCCCACGGGAGACGGGAAGGCAGCGCGCAGTGCGGATCTGGCTGTGTCCACTCACACACGGCAGACAGGCAGGCACGGCGCAGCGCGGATCTGGCTGTGTCCACTTACCCATGGGAGAGGGGCAGGCATGGTGCAGTGTGGATCTGGCTATATCCACTGACCCACGGCAGAGGGTGGCAGGGCGCAGTGCGGATCTGGCTGTGTCCAATCACACACGGCAGACGGGAAGGCAGGGCGCAGTGCGGATCTGGTTGTGTGCACTCACCCACGGGAGACGGGCAGGCAAGGCACTGTGTGGATTTGGCTGTGTCCACTCACGCACGGGAGACGGGCAGAGAGGGTGTTGTGTGGATCTGGCAATATCCACTGACCCACGACAGACGGGCAGGCAGGGCGCAGTGCGGATCTGGCTGTGTCCACTCACCCACGGCAGACGGACTGGCAGGGCGCAATGCGGATCTGGCTGTGTCCAATCACCCACGGCAGATGGGCAGGCAGGGCGCAGTGCGGATCTGGCTGTGTCCACTCACCCACGGCAGACGGTCAGGCAGGGCACAGTGCGGATCTGGCTGTGTCCACTCACCCACGGGGACGGGTAGGCAAGGCGCAGTGTGGATCTGGCTTTGTCCACTCCCCCACGGAAGATGGGCAGAGAGGGTGCTGTGTGGATCTGGCTATGTACACTGACCAACGGCAGACGGGCAGGCAGGGCGCAGTGCGGATCTGGCGGTTTCCACTCACCCACGGCAGACGGGCAGGCAGGGCACAGTGTGGATCTGGCTGTGTCCACTCACCCACGGGAGACGGGCAGGCAAGGCGCAGTGTGGATCTGGCTGTGTCCACTCAACCACAGAAGACGGGCAGAAAGGGTGCTGTGTTGATCTGGCTATGTCCACTGACCCACGGCAAACGGGTAGGCAGGGTGCAGTGAGGATCTGGCTATGTCCCCTCACCCACGGCAGACGGTCAGGCAGGGCGCAGTGCGGATCTGGCTGTGTCCACTCACCCATCGGAGACGGGTAGGCAAGGCGCACTGTGGATCTGGCTGTGTCCACTCACCAACGGGAGACGGGCAGAGTGGGTGCTGTGCGGATTTGGCTATGTCCACTGACCTACAACAGACGGGCAGGCAGGGTGCAGTGCGGATCTGGCTGTGTCCAATCACCCACGGCAGACGGTCAGGCAGGGCACAGTGCGGATCTGGCTGTGTCCCCTCACCCACGGGGGACGGGTATGCAAGGCGCAGTGTAGATCTAGCTGTGTCCACTCACCCACGGGAGATGGGCAGAGAGGGTGCTGTGTGGATCTGGCTATGTACACTGACCAACGGCAGACGGGCAGGCAGGGCGCAGTGCGGATCTGGCGGTTTCCACTCACCCACGGCAGACGGGCAGGCAGGGCACAGTTTGGATCTGGCTGTGTCCACTCACCCACGGGAGACGGGCAGGCAAGGCGCAATGTGGATCTGGCTGTGTCCACTCAACCACGGGAGACGGGGAGAAAGGGTGCTGTGTGGATCTGGCTATGTCCACTGACCCACGGCTGACGGGTAGGCAGGGTGCAGTGAGGATCTGGCTATGTCCCCTCACCCACGGCAGACGGTCAGGCAGGGCGCAGTGCGGATCTGGCTGTGTCCACTCACCCACGGGAGACGGGTAGGCAAGGCGCACTGTGGATCTGGCTGTGTCCACTCACCCACGGGAGACGGGCAGAGTGGGTGCTGTGTGGATTTGGCTATGTCCACTGACCTACAACAGACGGGCAGGCAGGGTGCAGTGCGCATCTGGCTGTGTCCAATCACCCACGGCGGACGGTCAGGCAGGGCGCAATGCAGATCTGGCTGTGTCCACTCACCCACGGGAGACGGGTAGGAAGGCGCAGTGTTGATCTGGCTGTGTCCACTCACCCACGGGAGACGGGCAGAGAGTGTGCTGTGTGGATCTGGCTATGTCCACTGACCCACGGCATAGGGGCAGGCAGGGCGCAGTGTGGATATGGCTGTGACCACTGACCCATGGCAGACAGGCAGGCAGGGTGCAGTGCGGATCTGGCTGTGTCCACTCACCCACGGGAGACGGGCAGGCAATGTGCAGTGTGGATCTGGCTGTGTCCACTCACCCACGGGAGACGGGCAGAGAGGGTGCTGTGTGGATCTGGCTTTGTCCACTGACCCACGGCATACGGGCAGGCAGGGCGCAGTGCGGATCTGGCTGTGTCCACTCACCCACGGCAGACAGGCAGGCAGGGCGCAGTGCAGATCTGGCTGTGTCCACTCACCCACGGGAGACGGGCAGAGAGCGTGCTGTGTGGATCTAGCTATGTCCACTGGCCCACGGCAGACGGCCAGGTAGGGTGCGGTGCGGATCTGGCTGTGTTAACTCACCCACCGCAGACGGGCAGCCAGGGCGCAGTGCGGATCTGGCTATGTCCACTGACCCACGGGAGACAGGCAGAGATGGTGCTGTGTGGATCTGGCTATGTCCATTGACCCACGGCAGACGGGCAGGCAGGGCGCACTGTGGATCTGGCTGTGTCAACTCTCCCACGGCAGATGGGCAGGCAAGGCGCAGTGTGGATCTGGCTGTGTCCACTCACCTACGGGATACGGACCTAGAGGGTGCTGTGTGGATCTGGCTATGTACACTTACCCACGGCAGACGCGCAGGCAGGGCGCAGTGCGGATCTGGCTGTGTCCACTCACCCACGGCAGACGGTCAGGCAGGTCGCAGTGCGGATCTGGCGGTGTCCACTCACCCAAGGGAGACGGGCAGGCAGGGCGCAGTGCGGGTCTGGCTGTGTCCACTCTCCCACGGGAGACCTTCAGGCAGGGCGCAGTGCGGAACTGGCTGTGTCCACTCACACACGGCAGTCGGGCAGGCAGGGCGCAGAGCGGATCTGGCTGTGTCCACTCACCCACGGCAGACGGGCAGGCAAGGCGCAGTGCGGATCTGGCTGTGTCCACTCACCCACGGGAGACGGGCAGAGAGGGTGCTGTTTGGATCTGGCTATGTACACTGACCCACGGCAGACGGGCAGGCAGGGCGCAGTGCGGATCTGGCTGTGTCCACTCACCCACGGGAGACGGGCAGAGAGGGTGCTGTTTGGATCTGGCTATGTACACTGACCCACGGCAGACGGGCAGGCAGGGCGCAGTGCGGATCTGGCGGTGTCCACTCACCCACGGCAGACGGTCAGGCAGGGCGCAGTGCGGATCTGGCGGTGTCCACTCACCCACGGTAGACGGGCAGGCAGGGCGCAGTGCGGATCTGGCTGTGTCAACTCTCCCACGGGAGACGGGCAGGCAGCGCGCAGTGCGGATATGTCTGTGTCCACTCAAACACGGCAGACAGGCAGGCACGGCGCAGTGCGGATCTGGCTGTGTCCACTTACCCATGGGAGAGGGGCAGGCATGGTGCAGTGTGGATCTGGCTATGTCCACTAACCCACGGCAGACGGGTGGCAGGGCGCAGTGCGGATCTGGCTGTGTCCAATCACACACGGCAGACGGGAAGGCAGGGCGCAGTGCGGATCTGGTTGTGTGCACTCACCCACGGGAGACGGGCAGGCAAGGCACTGTGTGGATTTGGCTGTGTCCACTCACGCACGGGAGACGGGCAGAGAGGGTGTTGTGTGGATCTGGCAATATCCACTGACCCACGACAGACGGGCAGGCAGGGCGCAGTGCGGATCTGGCTGTGTCCACTCACCCACGGCAGACGGTCTGGCAGGGCGCAATGCGGATCTGGCTGTGTCCAATCACCCACGGCAGATGGGCAGGCAGGGCGCAGTGCGGATCTGGCTGTGTCCACTCACCCACGGCAGACGGTCAGGCAGGGCACAGTGCGGATCTGGCTGTGTCCACTCACCCACTGGCACGGGTAGGCAAGGCGCACTGTGGATCTGGCTGTGTCCACTCACCCACGGGAGACGGGCAGAGTGGGTGCTGTGTGGATTTGGCTATGTCCACTGACCTACAACAGACGGGCAGGCAGGGTGCAGTGCGGATCTGGCTGTGTCCAATCACCCACGGCAGACGGTCAGGCAGGGCACAGTGCGGATCTGGCTGTGTCCCCTCACCCACGGGGGACGGGTATGCAAGGCGCAGTGTAGATCTAGCTGTGTCCACTCACCCTCGGGAGATGGGCAGAGAGGGTGCTGTGTGGATCTGGCTATGTACACTGACCAACGGCAGACGGGCAGGCAGGGCGCAGTGCGGATCTGGCGGTTTCCACTCACCCACGGCAGACGGGCAGGCAGGGCACAGTGTGGATCTGGCTGTGTCCACTCACCCACGGGAGACGGGCAGGCAAGGCGCAATGTGGATCTGGCTGTGTCCACTCAACCACGGGAGACGGGCAGAAAGGGTGCTGTGTGGATCTGGCTATGTCCACTGACCCACGGCAGACGGGTAGGCAGGGCGCAGTGCGGATCTGGCTGTGTCCACTCACCCACGGGAGACGGGTAGGAAGGCGCAGTGTTGATCTGGCTGTGTCCACTCACCCACGGGAGACGGGCAGAGAGGGTGCTGTGTGGATCTGGCTATGTCCACTGACCCACGGCATAGGGGCAGGCAGGGTGCAGTGTGGATCTGGCTGTGTACACTTACCCACGACAGACGGGCAGGCAGGGTGCAGTGCGGATTTGGCTGTGTCCACTCACCCACGGGAGACGGGCAGGCAAGGCGCAGTGTTGATCTGGCAGTGTCCACTCACCCACGGGATATGGGCAGAGAGGGTGCTGTGTGGATCTGGCTATGTCCACTGACCCACGGCAGACGGGCAGGCAGGGCGCAGTGCGGATCTGGTTGTGTCCACTCACCCACGGCAGACAGTCAGGCAGAGCGCGGTGAGGATCTGGCGGTGTCCACTCACCCACGGGAGACGGGCAGGCAGGGCGCAGTGCGGATCTGGCTATGTCCACTCTCCCACGGGAGACGGGCAGGCAGGGCGCAGTGCGGATCTGGCTGTGTCCACTCACACACGGCAGACAGGCAGGGAGGGCGCAGTGCGGATCTGGCTGTGTCCACTCACACATGGGAGACTGGCAGGCAAGGCGCAGTGTGGATTTGGCTGTGTCCACTCACCCACGGGAGACGGGCACAGATGTTGCTGTGTGGATCTGGCTATGTCCACTGATCCAGGGCAGACGGGCAGGGAGGGCACAGTACAGATCTCGCTGTGTCCACTCACCCACGGCAGACGGGCAGGCAGGTCGCAGTGCGGATCTGGCTGTGTCCACTCACCCACGGGAGACGGGCAGGCAGTGCGCAGTGCGGATCTGGCTGTGTCCACTCACCCATGGGTGACGGGCAGGCAAGGCGCAGTGTGGATCTGGCTGTGCCAACTCACCCACGGGAGACGGGCAGAGAGGGTGCTGTGTGGATCTGGCTATGTCCACTGACCCACGGCAGACGGGCAGGCAGGGCGCAGTGCTGATCTGGCTGTGTCCACTCACCCACGGTAGACGGGTAGGCAAAGCGCAGTGTGGATCTGGCTGTGTCCACTCACCCACGGGAGACGGGCAGAGAGGGTGCCGTGTGGATCTGGCTATGTCCACTGACACACGGCAAACGGGCAGGCCGGGCGCAGTGCGGATCTCGCGGTGTCCACTCACCCAAGGGAGACGGGCAGGCAGGGCACAGTGCGGATCTGGCTCTGTCCACTCACCCAAGGGAGACGGGCAGGCAAGGCGCAGTGTGGATCTGGCTGTGTCCACTCACCCACGGGAGACGGGCAGAGAGGGTGCTGTGTGGTCTGGCTATGTCCACTGACCGACGGCAGAAGGGCAGGCAGGGCGCAGTGCGGAACTGGCTGTGTCCCCTCACCGACGGCAGACGGTCAGGCAGGGCGCAGTGCGGATCTGGCTGTGTCCACTCACCCACGGGAGACGGGCAGGCAGGGCGCAGTGCGGATCTGGCTTTGTCCACTCACCCACGGCAGATGGGCAGGCAGGGCGCAGTGCGTATTTGGCTGTGTCCACTCACGCACGGGAGACGGTCAGACAAGGCGCAGTGTGGATCTGGCTGTGTCCACTCACCCACGGGAGACGGGCAAGCGGGTGCTGTGTGGATCTGGCTATGTACACTGACCCATGGCAGACGGGCAGGCAGGGCGGTGTGCGTATCTGGCTTTGTCCACTCACCCATGGCAGACGGTCAGGAAGGGCGCAGTGCGGATCTGGCTGTGTCCACTCACCCACGGGAGACGGGCAGAGAGGGTGCTGTGTGGATCTGGCTATGTCCACTGACCCACGGCAGACGGGCAGGCAGGGCGCAGTGCTGATCTGGCTGTGTCCACTCACCCACGGGAGACGGGTAGGCAAAGCGCAGTGTGGATCTGGCTGTGTCCACTCACCCACGGAAGACGGGCAGGCAGGGTGCAGTGTGGTTCTGGTGTGTCCACTCACCCACGGGAGACGGGCAGGCAAGGTGCACTGTGGATCTTGCTGTGACCACACACCAACGGGAGACGGGCAGAGAGGGTGCTCTGTGGATCTAGCTATGTCCACTAACCCACGGCAGACGGGCAGGCAGGGCGCAGTGCGGATCTGTCTTTGTCCACTCACCCATGGCAGACGGTCAGGAAGGGCGCAGTGCGGATCTGGCTATGTCCACTCACCCACGGGAGACGGGCAGAGACGGTGCTGTGTGGATCTGGCTATGTCCACTGACCCACGGCAGACGGGAAGGCAGGGCGCAGTGCTGATCTGGCTGTGTCCCCTCACCCACGGGAGACGGGTAGGCAAAGCGCAGTGTGGATCTGGCTGTGTCCACTCACCCACGGGAGACGGGCAAGCGGGTGCTGTGTGGATCTGGCTATGTACACTGACCCATGGCAGACGGGCAGGCAGGGCGGTGTGCGTATCTGGCTGTGTCCACTCACCCATGGCAGACGGTCAGGAAGGGCGCAGTGCGGATCTGGCTGTGTCCACTCACCCACGGAAGACGGGCAGGCAGGGTGCAGTGTGGTTCTGGCTGTGTCCACTCACCCACGGGAGACGGGCAGGCAAGGTGCACTGTGGATCTTGCTGTGACCACACACCAACGGGAGACGGGCAGAGAGGGTGCTGTGTGGATCTAGCTATGTCCACTAACCCACGGCAGACGGGCAGGCCGGGCGCAGTGCGGATCTCGCGGTGTCCACTCACCCAATGGAGACGGGCAGGCAGGGCGCAGTGCGGAACTGGCTGTGTCCACTCACCCAAGGGAGACGGGCTGGCAAGGCGCAGTGTAAATCTGGCTGTGTCCACTCACCCACGGGAGACGGGCAGAGAGGGTGCTGTGTGGTCTGGCTATGTCCACTGACCGACGGCAGAAGGGCAGGCAGGGCGCAGTGCGGATCTGGCTGTGTCCCCTCACCGACGGCAGACGGTCAGGCAGGGCACAGTGCGGATCTGGCTGTGTCCACTCACCCACAGGAGACGGGCAGGCAGGGCGCAGTGCGGATCTGGCTTTGTCCACTCACCCACGGCAGATGGGCAGGCAGGGCGCAGTGCGTATCTGGCTGTGTCCACTCACCCACGGGAGACGGTCAGACAAGGCGCACTGTGGATCTGGCTGTGTCCACTCACCCACGGGAGACGGGCAAGCTGGTGCTGTGTGGATCTGGCTATGTACACTGACCCATGGCAGACGGGCAGGCAGGGCGGTGTGCGTATCTGGCGTTGTCCACTCACCCATGGCAGACGGTCAGGAAGGGCGCAGTGCGGATCTGGCTGTGTCCACTCACCCAGGGGAGACGGGCAGGCAGGGTGCAGTGTGGATCTGGGTGTGTCCACTCACCCACGGGAGACGGGCAGGCAAGGTGCACTGTGGATCTTGCTGTGACCACACACCAACGGGAAACGGGCAGAGAGGGTGCTGTGTGGATCTAGCTATGTCCACTAACCCACGGCAGACGGGCAGGCAGGGCGCAGTGCGGATCTGGCTGTGTTAACTCACCCACGGCAGACGGGCAGGCAGGGCGCAGTGCGGATCTGGCTGTGTCCACTCCCCTACGGGAGACGGGTAGGCAAAGCGTAATGTGGATCTGGCTGTGTTAACTCACCCACGGCAGACGGGCAGGCAGGGCGCAGTGCGTATCTGGCTGTGTCCACTCACCCACGGGAGACGGTCAGACAAGGCGCAGTGTGGATCTGGCTGTGTCCACTCACCCACGGGAGACGGGCAAGCGGGTGCTGTGTGGATCTGGCTATATACACTGACCCATGGCAGACGGGCAGGCAGGGCGGTGTGCGTATCTGGCTTTGTCCACTCACCCATGGCAGACGGTCAGGAAGGGCGGAGTGCGGATCTGGCTGTGTCCACTCACCCACGGGAGACGGGCAGAGAGGGTGCTGTGTGGAACTGGCTATGTCCACTGACCCACGGCAGACGGGCAGGCAGGGCGCAGTGCTGATCTGGCTGTGTCCACTCACCCACGGGAGACGGGTAGGCAAAGCGCAGTGTGGATCTGGCTGTGTCCACTCACCCACGGAAGACGGGCAGGCAGGGTGCAGTGTGGTTCTGGCTGTGTCCACTCACCCACGGGAGACGGGCAGGCAAGGTGCACTGTGGATCTTGCTGTGACCACACACCAACGGGAGACGGGCAGAGAAGGTGCTGTGTGGATCTAGCTATGTCCACTAACCCACGGCAGACGGGCAGGCAGGGCGCAGTGCGGATCTGGCTTTGTCCACTCACCCACGGCAGATGGGCAGGCAGGGCGCAGTGCGTATCTGGCTGTGTCCACTCACCCACGGGAGACGGTCAGAAAAGGCGCACTGTGGATCTGGCTGTGTCCACTCACCCACGGGAGATGGGCAAGCGGGTGCTGTGTGGATCTGGCTATGTACACTGACCCATGGCAGACGGGAAGGTTAGGGCGGTGTGCGTATCTGGCGTTGTCCACTCACCCATGGCAGACGGTCAGGAAGGGCGCAGTGCGGATCTGGCTGTGTCCACTCACCCAGGGGAGACGGGCAGGCAGGGTGCAGTGTGGATCTGGGTGTGTCCACTCACCCACGGGAGACGGGCAGGCAAGGTGCACTGTGGATCTTGCTGTGACCACACACCAACGGGAGACGGGCAGAGAGGGTGCTGTGTGGATCTAGCTATGTCCACTAACCCACGGCAGACGGGCAGGCAGGGCGCAGTGCGGATCTGGCTGTGTTAACTCACCCACGGCAGACAGGCAGGCAGGGCGCAGTGCGGATCTGGCTGTGTCCACTCCCCTACGGGAGACGGGTAGGCAAAGCGTAATGTGGATCTGGCTGTGTTAACTCACCAACGGCAGACGGGCAGGCAGGGCGCAGTGCGGATCTGGCGGTGTCCACTCACCCATGGGAGACGGGCAGGCAAGGCGCAGTGTGGATATGGCTGTGTCCACTCACCCACGGGAGACGGGCAGAGAGGGTGCTGTGTGGATCTGGCTTTGTCCACTGACCCACGGCAGACGGGCAGGCAGGGCGCAGTGCGGATCTGGCTGTGTCCACTCACCCACGGCAGACAGGCAGGCAGGGCGCAGTGCAGATCTGGCTGTGTCCACTCACCCACGGGAGACGGGCAGAGAGGGTGCTGTGTGGATCTAGCTATGTCCACTGACCCACGGCAGACGGCCAGGTAGGGCGCGGTGCGGATCTGGCTGTGTTAACTCACCCACGGCAGACGGGCAGCCAGGGCGCAGTGCGGATCTGGCTATGTCCACTGACCCACGGGAGACAGGCAGAGAGGGTGCTGTGTGGATCTGGCTATGTCCATTGACCCACGGCAGACGGGCAGGCAGGGCGCACTGTGGATCTGGCTGTGTCCACTCTCCCACGGCAGATGGGCAGGCAAGGCGCAGTGTGGATCTGGCTGTGTCCACTCACCTACGGGATACGGACCTAGAGGGTGCTGTGTGGATCTGGCTATGTACACTTACCCACGGCAGACGCGCAGGCAGGGCGCAGTGCGGATCTGGCTGTGTCCACTCACCCACGGCAGACGGTCAGGCAGGTCGCAGTGCGGATCTGGCGGTGTCCACTCACCCAAGGGGACGGTCAGGCAGGGCGCAGTGCGGGTCTGGCTGTGTCCACTCTCCCACGGGAGACCTTCAGGCAGGGCGCAGTGCGGAAGTGGCTGTGTCCACTCACACACGGCAGACGGGCAGGCAGGGCGCAGAGCGGATCTGGCTGTGTCCACTCACCCACGGCAGACGGGCAGGCAAGGCGCAGTGCGGATCTGGCTGTGTCCACTCACCCACGGGAGACGGGCAGAGAGGGTGCTGTTTGGATCTGGCTATGTACACTGACCCACGGCAGACGGGCAGGCAGGGCGCAGTGCGGATCTGGCTGTGTCCACTCACCCACGGGAGACGGGCAGAGAGGGTGCTGTTTGGATCTGGCTATGTACATTGACCCACGGCAGAAAGGCAGGCAGGGCGCAGTGCGGATCTGGCGGTGTCCACTCACCCACGGCAGACGGTCAGGCAGGGCGCAGTGCGGATCTGGCGGTGTCCACTCACCCACGGTAGACGGGCAGGCAGGGCGCAGTGCGGATCTGGCAATGTCAACTCTCCCACGGGAGACGGGCAGGCAGCGCGCAGTGCGGATCTGGCTGTGTCCACTCACACACGGCAGACAGGCAGGCACGGCGCAGTGCGGATCTGGCTGTGTCCACTTACCCATGGGAGAGGGGCAGGCATGGTGCAGTGTGGATCTGGCTACGTCCACTGACCCACGGCAGACGGGTGGCAGGGCGCAGTGCGGATCTGGCTGTGTCCAATCACACACGGCAGATGGGAAGGCAGGGCGCAGTGCGGATCTGGTTGTGTGCACTCACCCACGGGAGACGGGCAGGCAAGGCACTGTGTGGATTTGGCTGTGTCCACTCACGCACGGGAGACGGGCAGAGAGGGTGTTGTGTGGATCTGGCAATATCCACTGACCCACGACAGACGGGCAGGCAGGGCGCAGTGCGGATCTGGCTGTGTCCACTCACCCACGGCAGACGGTCTGGCAGGGCGCAATGCGGATCTGGCTGTGTCCAATCACCCACGGCAGATGGGCAGGCAGGGCGCAGTGCGGATCTGGCTGTGTCCACTCACCCACGGCAGACGGTCAGGCAGGGCACAGTGCGGATCTGGCTGTGTCCACTCACCCACGGGGACGGGTAGGCAAGGCGCAGTGTGGATCTGGCTGTGTACACTCACCCACGGAAGATGGGCAGAGAGGGTGCTGTGTGGATCTGGCTATGTACACTGACCAACGGCAGACGGGCAGGCAGGGCGCAGTGCGGATCTGGCGGTTTCCACTCACCCACGGCAGACGGGAAGGCAGGGCACAGTGTGGATCTGGCTGTGTCCACTCAACCACGGGAGACGGGCAGAAAGGGTGCTGTGTGGATCTGGCTATGTCCACTGACCCACGGCAGACGGGTAGGCAGGGTGCAGTGAGGATCTGGCTATGTCCCCTCACCCACGGCAGACGGTCAGGCAGGGCGCAGTGCGGATCTGGCTGTGTCCACTCACCCATGGGAGACGGGTAGGCAAGGCGCACTGTGGATCTGGCTGTGTTCACTCACCCACGGGAGACGGGCAGAGTGGGTGCTGTGTGGATTTGGCTATGTCCACTGACCTACAACAGACGGGCAGGCAGGGTGCAGTGCGGATCTGGCTGTGTCCAATAACCCACGGCAGACGGTCAGGCAGGGCACAGTGCGGATCTGGCTGTGTCCCCTCACCCACGGGGGACGGGTATACAAGGCGCAGTGTAGATCTAGCTGTGTCCACTCACCCACGGGAGATGGGCAGAGAGGGTGCTGTGTGGATCTGGCTATGTACACTGACCAACGGCAGACGGGCAGGCAGGGCGCAGTGCGGATCTGGCGGTTTCCACTCACCCACGGCAGACGGGCAGGCAGGGCACAGTGTGGATCTGGCTGTGTCCACTCACCCACGGGAGACGGGCAGGCAAGGCGCAATGTGGATCTGGCTGTGTCCACTCAACCACGGGAGACGGGCAGAAAGGGTAATGTGTGGATCTGGCTATGTCCACTGACCCACGGCAGACGGGTAGGCAGGGTGCAGTGAGGATCTGGCTATGTCCCCTCACCCACGGCAGACGGTCAGGCAGGGCGCAGTGCGGATCTGGCTGTGTCCACTCACCCACGGGAGACGGGTAGGCAAGGCGCACTGTGGATCTGGCTGTGTCCACTCACCCACGGGAGACGGGCAGAGTGGGTGCTGTGTGGATTTGGCTATGTCCACTGACCTACAACAGACGGGCAGGCAGGGTGCAGTGCGGATCTGGCTGTGTCCAATCACCCACGGCGGACGGTCAGGCAGGGCGCAATGCAGATCTGGCTGTGTCCACTCACCCACGGGAGACGGGTAGGAAGGCGCAGTGTTGATCTGGCTGTGTCCACTCACCCACGGGAGACGGGCAGAGAGGGTACTGTGTGGATCTGGCTGTGTCCACTGACCCACGGCATAGGGGCAGGCAGGGCGCAGTGTGGATCTGGCTGTGTACACTCACCCACGACAGACGGGCAGGCAGGGTGCAGTGCGGATCTGGCTGTGTCCACTCACCCACGGGAGACGGGCAGGCAAGGCGCAGTGTTGATCTGGCAGTGTCCACTCACCCACGGGATATGGGCAGAGAGGGTGCTGTGTGGATCTGGCTATGTCCACTGACCCACGGCAGACGGGCAGGCAGGGCGCAGTGCGGATCTGGTTGTGTCCACTCACCCACGGCAGACAGTCAGGCAGAGCGCGGTGAGGATCTGGCGGTGTCCACTCACCCACGGGAGACGGGCAGGCAGGGCGCAGTGCGGATCTGGCTATGTCCACTCTCCCACGGGAGACGGGCAGGCAGGGCGCAGTGCGGATCTGGCTGTGTCCACTCACACACGGCAGACAGGCAGGGAGGGCGCAGTGCGGATCTGGCTGTGTCCACTCACACATGGGAGACTGGCAGGCAATGCGCAGTGTGGATTTGGCTGTGTCCACTCACCCACGGGAGACGGGCACAGATGTTGCTGTGTGGATCTGGCTATGTCCATTGATCCAGGGCAGACGGGCAGGGAGGGCACAGTGCAGATCTCGCTGTGTCCACTCACCCACGGCAGACGGGCAGGCAGGTCGCAGTGCGGATCTGGCTGTGTCCACTCACCCACGGGAGTCGGGCAGGCAAGGCGCAGTGTGGATCTGGCTGTGTCCACTCACCCACGGGAGACGGGCAGAGAGGGTGCTGTGTGGATCTGACTATGTACACTGACCCACGGCAGACGGGCTGGCAGGGCGCAATGTGGATCTGGCTGTGTCCACTCACCCACGGCAGACGGTCAGGAAGGGCGCAGTGCGGATCTGGCTGTGTCCAAACACCCACGGCAGACGGGCAGGCAGGGCGCAGTGCGGATCTGGCTGTGTCCACTCACCCACGGGAGACGGGCAGGCAGGGCGCAATGTGGATATGGCTGTGTCCACTCACACACGGTAGACGGGCAGAGAGGGTGCTGTGTGGATCTGGCTATGTACACTGACCCACGGCAGACGGCCAGGCAGAGCGCTGTGCTGATCTGGCTGTGTCCACTCACCCACGGCAGACGGTCTGGAAGGGTGCAGTGCGGATCTGGCTGTGTCCACTCACCCACGGCAGACTGGCAGACAGGGCACAGTGCGGATCTGGCTGTGTCCACTCACCCACGGGAGACGGGCAGAGAGGGTGCTGTGTGGATCTGGCTATGTCCACTGACCCATGGCAGACGGGCAGGCAGGGCGAAGTGCTGATCTGGCTGTGACCAATCACCCACGGCAGACGGGCAAGAAGGGAGCAGTTCGGATCTGGCTGTGTCCACTCACCCACGAAAGACGGGCAGCCAAGTCGCAGTGTGGATCTGGCTATGTACACTGACCCACGGCAGACGGGCAGGCAGGGCGTAGTGCGGATCTGGCTGTGTCCACTCACCCATGGCAGACAGTCAGGAAGGGCGCAGTCCGGATCTGGCTATGTCCACTCACCCACGGGAGACGGGCAGGCAGGGCGCAGTTGGGATCTGGCTGTGCCCATTCACCAACGGGAGACGGGCAGGCAATGCGCAGTGTGGATCTGGCTCTGTCCACTCACCCACGGGAGAAGGGCAGAGAGGGTGCTGTGTGGATCTGGCTATGTCCACTGACCCACGGCAGACGGACAGGCAGGGCGCAGTGCGGATCTGGCTGTGTCCACTCACCCACGACAGACGAATAGGCAGGGCGCAGTGCGGATCTGGCTGTGTCCACTCACCCACGGGAGATGGGCAGGCAAGGCGCAGTGTGGATCTGGCTATGTCCACTGACCCACGGCAGACAGGCAGGCAGGGCACAGTGCAGATCTGGGTGTGTCCACTCACCCACGGCAGACGGGCAGGCAGGGCGCATTGCGGATCTGGCTGTGTCCACTCACCCACGGGAGACGGGCAGAAAGGGCGCTGTGTGGATCTGGCTATGTCCACTGACCCACGGCACACGGGAAGGCGGGCGCAGTGCGGATCTGGCTGTGTCCAATCACCCACGGCAGACGGGCAGGCAGGGCGCAGTGCGGATCTGGCTGTGTCCACTCACCCACGGCAGACGGTCAGGCAGGGCGCAGTGCGGATATGGCTGTGTCCCCTCACCCACGGGAGACGGCCAGGCAAGGCGCACTGAGGATCAGGCTGTGTCCACTCACCCACGGCAGAGAAGCAGGCATGGCGCAGTGCGGATCTGGCTGTGTCCACTCACCCACGGTAGACGGGCAGAGAGGGTGCTGTGTGGATCTGGCTATGTCCACTGACCCACGGCAGACGGGCAGGCAGGGCGCAGTGCGGATCTGGCTGTGTCCACTCACCCACGGGTGACGGGCAGGCAGGGCGCAGTCCAGATCTGGCTGTGTCCACTCACCCATGGCAGACGGGCAGGCAGGGCGCAGTGTGGTTCTGGCTGTGTCCACTCACCCAGGGGAGACGGGCAGGCAGGGCGCAGTGCGGATCTGGCTGTGTCCACTCACCCACTGGAGACGGGCAGGCAAGGTGCAGTGTGGATCTGGCTGTGTCCACTCACCCACGGGAGACGGGCAGAGAGTGTGCTTTGTGGATC
Source organism: Microcebus murinus (assembly GCF_040939455.1). NCBI lineage: Eukaryota > Metazoa > Chordata > Mammalia > Primates > Cheirogaleidae > Microcebus > Microcebus murinus. The sequence continues at coordinate 27,961,962 of NC_134125.1, read as the reverse complement.
TGACTATGTCCACTGACCCACAGCAGACGGGCAGGCAGGGCGTAGTGCGGATCTGGCTGTGTCCCCTCACCTAAGGCAGACGGTCAGGCAGGGCGCAGTGCGGATCTGGCTGTGTCCACTCGCCGGCGGGAGACGGGCAGGCAGGGCGCAGTGCGGATCTGGCTGTGTCCACTCACCCACGGCAGACGGGCAGGCAGGGCGCAGTGCGGATCTGGCTGTGTCCACTCACCCACGGCAGACGGTCAGGCAGGGCGCAGTGCGGATCTTGCTGTGTCAACTCACCCACGGGAGACGGGCAGGCAGGGCGCTGTGCGGATCTGGCTGTGTCCACTCACCCACGGCAGAAGGTCAGGCAGGGCGCAGTGCGGATCTGGCTGTGTCCACTCACCCACGGGAGACGGGCAGGCAGGGCGCTGTGCGGATATGGCTGTGTCCACTCACCCACGGGAGACGGGCAGGCAAGGCGCACTGAGGATCTGGCTGTGTCCACTCACCCACGGCTGACGGGTAGGCAGGGCGCACTTCGGATCTGGCTATGACCATTCACCAACGGGAGACTGGTAGGCAAAGCGTACTGTGGATCTGTGTGTGCACTCACCCACGGGAGACGGGCAGAGAGGTTGCCGTGTGGATCTGGCTATGTCCACTGACCCACGGCAGAGGGGCAGGCAGGGCGCAGTGTGGATCTGGCTTTGTCCACTCACCAACGACAGACGGGCAGGCAGGGCGCAGTACGGATCTGGCTGTGTCCACTCACCCATGGGAGACGGGCAGGCAAGGCGCAGTGTTGATCTGGCAGTGTCCACTCACCCACGGGACATGGGCAGAGAGGGTGCTGTGTGGATCTGGCTATGTCCACTGATCCAGGGCAGACGGGCAGGGAGGGCACAGTACAGATCTCGCTGTGTCCACTCACCCACGGCAGACGGGCAGGCAGGTCGCAGTGCGGATCTGGCTGTGTCCACTCACCCACGGGAGACGGGCAGAGAGTGTGCTGTGTGGATCTGGCTATGTCCACTGACCCACAGCAGACGGGCAGGCAGGGCGTAGTGCGGATCTGGCTGTGTCCCCTCACCTACAGCAGACGGTCAGGCAGGGCGCAGTGCGGATCTGGCTGTGTCCACTCACCCACGGCAGACGGGCAGGCAGGGCGCAGTGCGGATCTGGCTGTGTCCACTCACCCACGGCAGACGGTCAGGCAGGGCGCAGTGCGGATCTGGCTGTGTCCACTCACCCACGGGAGACGGGCAGGCAGGGCGCTGTGCGGATCTGGCTGTGTCCACTCACCCACGGCAGAAGGTCAGGCAGGGCGCAGTGTGGATCTGGCTGTGTCCACTCACCCACGGGAGACGGGCAGGCAGGGCGCTGTGCGGATATGGCTGTGTCCAATCACCCACGGGAGACGGGCAGGCAAGGCGCACGGAGGATCTGGCGTTGTCCACTCACCCACGGCTGACGGGTAGGCAGGGCGCAATTCGGATCTGGCTATGACCACTCACCAACGGTAGACGGGTAGGCAAAGCGTACTGTGGATCTGTGTGTCCACTCACCCACGGGAGACGGGCAGAGAGGTTGCCGTGTGGATCTGGCTATGTCCACTGACCCACGGCAGACGGGTAGGCAGGGTGCAGTGAGGATCTGGCTGTGTGCCCTCACCCAGGGCAGACGGTCAGGCAGGGCGCAGTGCGGATCTGGCTGTGTCCACTCACCCATGGGAGACGGGCAGGCATGGCGCAGTGTGGATCTGGCTGTGTCCACTCACCCACGGGAGACGAGCAGAGAGGGTGCTGTGTGGATCTGTCTATGTCCACTGACCCACGGCAGACGGGCAGGCAGGGCTCAGTGCGGATCTGGCTGTGTCCAATCACGCACGGCAGTCGGGCAGGCAGGGCGCAGTGCAGATATGGCTGTGTCCACTCACCCACGGGAGACGGGTAGGCAAAGCGCATTGTGGATCTGGCTGTGTCCACTTACCCACGGGAGACGGGCAGAGAGGGTGCCGTGTGGATCTGGCGATGTCCACTGACCCACGGCAGACGGCCAGGCAGGGCGCAGTGCGGATTTGGCTGTGTCCCCTCACCCACGGCAGACGGTCAGGCAGGGCGCAGTGCGGATCTGGCAGTGTCCACTCACCCAAGGGAGACGGGCAGAGAGGGTGCTGTGTGGATCTGGCTATGTCCACTGACCCACGGCAGATGGGCAGGCAGGGCACAGTGCGGATCTGGCTGTGTCCAATCAGCCACGGCAGACGGGCAGGCAGGGCGCAGTGCGGATCTGGCTGTGTCCACTCACCCAAGAGAGACGGGCAGAGAGGTTGCTGTGTGGATCAGGCTATGTCCACTGACCCATGGCAGACGGGCAGGCAGGGCGAAGTGCTGATCTGGCTGTGTCCAATCACCCACGGCAGACGGGCAGGAAGGGCGCAGTTCGGATCTGGCTGTGTCCACTCACCCACGAAAGACGGGCAGCCAAGTCGCAGTGTGGATCTGGCTGTGTCCACTCACCCACGGGAGACGGGCAGAGAGGGTGCTGTGTGGATCTGGCTATGTACACTGACCCACGGCAGACGGGCAGGCAGGGCGCAGTGCGGATCTGGCTGTGTCCACTCACCCATGGCAGACAGTCAGGAAGGGCGCAGTCCGGATCTGGCTATGTCCACTCACCCACGGGAGACGGGCAGGCAGGGCGCAGTTGGGATCTGGCTGTGTCCACTCACCCACGGGAGACGGGCAGGCAATGCGCAGTGTGGATCTGGCTGTGTCCATTCACCCACGGGAGAAGGGCAGAGAGGGTGCTGTGTGGATCTGGCTATGTCCACTGACCCACGGCAGACGGACAGGCAGGGCGCAGTGCGGATCTGGCTGTGTCCACTCACCCACGGGAGACGGGTAGAAAGGGCGCTGTGTGGATCTGGCTATGTCCACTGACCCACGGCACACGGGAAGGCAGGGCGCAGTGCGGATCTGGCTGTGTCCAATCACCCACGGCAGACGGGCAGGCAGGGCGCAGTGCGGATCTGGCTGTGTCCACTCACCCACGGCAGACGGTCAGGCAGGGCGCAGTGCGGATATAGCTGTGTCCACTCACCCACGGGAGACGGCCAGGCAAGGCGCACTGAGGATCTGGCTGTGTCCACTCACCCACGGCAGAGAAGCAGGCAGGGCGCAGTGCGGATCTGGCTGTGTCCACTCACCCACGGGAGACGGGCAGAGAGGGTGCTGTGTGGATCTGGATATGTCCACTGACCCACGGCAGACGGGCAGGCAGGGCGCAGTGCGGATCTGGCTGTGTCCACTCACCCACGGGAGACGGGCAGGCAGGGCGCAGTGCGGATCTGGCTGTGTCCACTCACCCATGGCAGACGGGCAGGCAGGGCGCAGTGTGGTTCTGGCTGTGTCCACTCACCCACGGGAGACGGGCAGGCAAGTCACAGTGCGGATCTGGCTGTGTCCACTCACCCACGGGAGACGGGCAGAGAGTGTGCTGTGTGGATCTGGCTATGTCCACTGACCCACAGCAGACGGGCAGGCAGGGCGTAGTGCGGATCTGGCTGTGTCCCCTCACCTACAGCAGACGGTCAGGCAGGGCGCAGTGCGGATCTGGCTGTGTCCACTCGCCCATGGGAGACGGGCAGGCAGGGCGCAGTGCGGATCTGGCTGTGTCCACTCACCCACGGCAGACGGGCAGGCAGGGCGCAGTGCGGATCTGGCTGTGTCCACTCACCCACGGCAGACGGTCAGGCAGGGCGCAGTTCGGATCTGGCTGTGTCCACTCACCCACGGGAGACGGGCAGGCAGGGCGCTGTGCGGATCTGGCTGTGTCCACTCACCCACGGCAGAAGGTCAGGCAGGGCGCAGTGTGGATCTGGCTGTGTCCACTCACCCACGGGAGACGGGCAGGCAGGGCGCTGTGCGGATATGGCTGTGTCCACTCACCCACGGGAGACGGGCAGGCAAGGCGCACGGAGGATCTGGCTTTGTCCACTCACCCACGGCTGACGCGTAGGCAGGGCGCAATTCGGATCTGGCTATGACCACTCACCAACGGTAGACGGGTAGGCAAAGCGTACTGTGGATCTGTGTGTCCACTCACCCACGGGAGACAGGCAGAGAGGTTGCCGTGTGGATCTGGCTATGTCCACTGACCCACGGCAGACGGGTAGGCAGGGTGCAGTGAGGATCTGGCTGTGTGCCCTCACCCAGGGCAGACGGTCAGGCAGGGCGCAGTGCGGATCTGGCTGTGTCCACTCACCCATGGGAGACGGGCAGGCATGGCGCAGTGTGGATCTGGCTGTGTCCACTCACCCACGGGAGACGAGCAGAGAGGGTGCTGTGTGGATCTGTCTATGTCCACTGACCCACGGCAGACGGGCAGGCAGGGCTCAGTGCGGATCTGGCTGTGTCCAATCACGCACGGCAGTCGGACAGGCAGGGCGCAGTGCAGATATGGCTGTGTCCACTCACCCACGGGAGACGGGTAGGCAAAGCGCATTGTGGATCTGGCTGTGTCCACTTACCCACGGGAGACGGGCAGAGAGGGTGCCGTGTGGATCTGGCTATGTCCACTGACCCACGGCAGACGGCCAGGCAGGGCGCAGTGCGGATTTGGCTGTGTCCCCTCACCCACGGCAGACGGTCAGGCAGGGCGCAGTGCGGATCTGGAAGGGTCCACTCACCCAAGGGAGACGGGCAGAGAGGGTGCTGTGTGGATCTGGCTATGTCCACTGACCCACGGCAGATGGGCAGGCAGGGCACAGTGCGGATCTGGCTGTGTCCAATCAGCCACGGCAGACGGGCAGGCAGGGCGCAGTGCGGATCTGGCTGTGTCCACTCACCCAAGAGAGACGGGCAGAGAGGTTGCTGTGTGGATCAGGCTATGTCCACTGACCCATGGCAGACGGGCAGGCAGGGCGAAGTGCTGATCTGGCTGTGTCCAATCACCCACGGCAGACGGGCAGGAAGGGCGCAGTTCGGATCTGGCTGTGTCCACTCACCCACGAAAGACGGGCAGCCAAGTCGCAGTGTGGATCTGGCTGTGTCCACTCACCCACGGGAGACGGGCAGAGAGGGTGCTGTGTGGATCTGGGTATGTACACTGACCCACGGCAGACGGGCAGGCAGGGCGCAGTGCGGATCTGGCTGTGTCCACTCACCCATGGCAGACAGTCAGGAAGGGCGCAGTCCGGATCTGGCTATGTCCACTCACCCACGGGAGACGGGCAGGCAGGGCGCAGTTGGGATCTGGCTATGTCCACTCACCCACGGGAGACGGGCAGGCAGGGCGCAGTGAGGATCTGGCTGTGTCCACTCACCCACGGCAGACGGTCAGGCAGGGTGCAGTGCGGATCTGGCTGTGTCCACTCACCCACTGGAGATGTGTAGGCAAGGTGCAGTGTGGAAATGGCTGTGTCCACTCACACAAGGGAGACGGGCAGAGAGGGTGCTGTGTGGAACTGGCTATGTCCACTGACACACGTAAGACGGGCAGGCAGGGCGCAGTGCGGATCTGGCTGTGTCCACTCACACACGTCAGACGGGCAGGCAGGGAGCAGTGCGGATCTGGCTGTGTCCAATCACCCACGGCAGACGGGCAGGCAGGGCGCAGTGCGGATCTGGCTGTGTCCACTCACCCACGACAGACGTTCAGGAAGGGCGCAGTGCGGATCTGGCTGTGTCCACTCACCCACGGCAGTCGGTCAGGCAGGGCGCAGTGCGGATCTGGCTGTGTCCACTCACCCACGGGAGACGGGTAGGCAAGGCGCCGTGTGGATCTGGCTGTGTCCACTGACCCACGGCAGATGGGCAGGAAGGGCGCCGTGCGGATCTGGCTGTGTCCACTCACACACGGGAGACAAGCAGGCAGGGCGCAGTGCGGATCTGGCTGTGTCCACGCACCCACGGCAGGTGGTCAGGCAGGGCGCAGTGCGGATCTGGCTGTGTCCACTCACCCACGGGAGACGGGCAGGCAGAACGCAGTGCGGATCTGGCTCTGTCCACTCACCAACGGGAGACGGCAGGCAAGGCGCAGTGCGGATCTGGCTGTGTCCACTCACCAACTGGAGACGGGCAGAGACGGTGCTGTGTGGATCTGGCTATGTCCACTGACCCACGGCAGGCGGTCAGCCAGGGCGCAGTGTGGATCTGGCTGTGTCCACTGACCCACGGCAGACGGGCAGGCAGGGCGCAGTACGGATCTGGCTTTGTCCAATCACCCACGGCAGGCGGTCAAGCAGGGCGCAGTGCGGATCTTGCTGTGTCCACTCACCCACGGCAGGCGGTCAGGCAGGGCGTAGTGCGGATCTGGCTGTGTCCACTCACCCACGGCAGACGGTCAGGCAGGGCGCAGTTCGGATCTGGCTGTGTCCACTCACCCACGGCAGACGGTCAGGCAGGGCGCAGTGCGGATCTGGCTGTGTCCACTCACCCACGGCAGACGATCAGGCAGGGCGCCGTGCGGATTTGCCTGTGTCCACTCGCCCACGGGAGACGGGCAGGCATGGGGCAGTGCAGATCTGGCTATGTCCACTCACCCACGGCAGGCGGTCAGGCAGGGCGCAGTGCGGATCTGGCTGTGTCCACTCACCCACGGGAGACGGGCAGGCAGGGCGCAGTGCGGATCCGGCTGTGTCCACTCACCCACGGGAGATGGGCAGAGACGGTGCTGTGTGGATCTGGCTATGACCAATGACCCACGGCAGACGGGCAGGCAGGGCGCAGTGCGGATCTGGCTGTGTCCACGCACCCACGGCAGGCGGTCAGGCAGGGCGCAGTGCGGATCTGACTGTGTCCACTCACCCACGGCAGACGGGAAGGCAGGGCGCAGTGTGGATCTGGCTGTGTCTACTCACCAAAGGGAGACGGGCAGACAGGGCGCAGTGCGGACATGGCTGTGTCCACTCGCCCACGGGAGACGGGCAGGCATGGCGCAGTGCGGATCTGGCTGTGTCCACTCACCCACGGGAGACGGGCAGGCAGGGCGCAGTGCGGATCTGGCTGTGTCCACTTGCCCACGGGAGACCGGCAGGCAGGGCGCAGTGCGGATCTGGCTGTGTCCACTCACCCACGGGAGACAGCAGGCAAGGCGCAGTGCGGATCTGGCTGTGTCCACTCACCCACGGGAGACGGGCAGAGACGGTGCTGTGTGGATCTGGCTATGTCCACTGACCCACGGCAGACGGGCAGGCAGGGCGCAGTACGGATCTGGCTGTGTCCACTCACCCACGGCAGACGGGCAGGCAGGGCGCAGTGCAGATCTGGCTGTGTCCACTCGCCCACGGGAGACGGGCAGGCAGGGCGCAGTGCGGATCTTTCTGTGTCCACTCACCCACGGCAGGCGGTCATGCAGGGCGCAGTGCGGATCTGGCTGTGTCCACTCACCCACGGCAGACGGTCAGGCAGGGCGCAGTGCGGATCTGGCTGTGTCCACTCACCCACGGCAGGCGGTCAGGCAGGGCACAGTGCGGATCTGGCTGTGTCCACTCAACCACGGGAGACGGGCAGGCAGGGCGCAGTGCGGATCTGGCTGTGTCCACTCACCCACGGGAGACGGGCGGGCAGGGCGCAGTGCGATTTTGGCTGTGTCCACTCACCCACGGGAGACGGGCAGGCAGGGCGCAGTGCGTATCTGGCTGTGTCCACTCGCCCACGGGAGACGGGCAGGCAGGGCGCAGTGTGGATCTGGCTGTGTCCACTCACCCACGGGAGACGGGCAGGCAGGGCGCAGTGCGGATCTGGCTGTGTCCACTCACCCACGGGAGACGGGCAGGCAGGGCGCAGTGCGGATCCGGCTGTGTCCACTCACCCACGGGAGATGGGCAGAGACGGTGCTGTGTGGATCTGGCTATGTCCACTGACCCACGGCAGGCGGTCAGGCAGGGCGTAGTGCGGATCTGGCTGTGTCCACTCACCCACGGCAGACGGTCAGGCAGGGCACAGGACGGATCTGGCTGTGTCCACTCAACCAAAGCAGACGGGCAGGCAGGGCGCAGTGTGGATCTGGCTCTGTCCACTCACTTACGGCAGACGGGCAGGCAGGGCGCAGTGTGGATCTGGCTGTGTCTACTCACCAAAGGGAGACGGGCAGACAGGGCGCAGTGCGGATATGGCTGTGTCCACTCGCCCACGGGAGACGGGCAGGCATGGCGCAGTGCGGATCTGGCTGTGTCCACTCACCCACGGGAGACGGGCAGGCAGGGCGCAGTGCGGATCTGGCTGTGTCCACTCGCCCACGGGAGACCGGCAGGCAGGGCGCAGTGCGGATCTGGCTGTGTCCACTCACTCACGGCAGGCGGTCAGGCAGGGCGCAGTGCGGATCTGGCTGTGTCCACTCACCCACGGCAGACGGTCAGGCAGGGCGCAGTGCGGATCTGGCTCTGTCCACTCACCCACGGCAGGCGGTCAGGCAGAATGCAGTGCGGATATGGCTGTGTCCACTCACCCACGGCAGATGGTCAGGCAGGGCGCAGTGCGGATCTGGCTGTGTCCACTCACCCACGGGAGACGGGCAGGCAGGGCGCAGTGCGGATCTGGCTGTGTCCACTCACCCACGGGAGACGGAAGGCAAGGCGCAGTGCGGATCTGGCTGTGTCCACTCACCCACGGGAGACGGCAGGCAAGGCGCAGTGCGGATCTGGCTGTGTCCACTCACCCACGGGAGACGGGCAGAGACGGTGCTGTGTGGATCTGGCTATGTCCACTGACCCACGGCAGACGGGCAGGCAGGGCGCAGTATGGATCTGGCTGTGTCCACTCACCCACGGCAGACGGGCAGGCAGGGCGCAGTGCAGATCTGGCTGTGTCCACTCGCCCACGGGAGACGGGCAGGCAGGGCGCAGTGCGGATCTTTCTGTGTCCACTCACCCACGGCAGGCGGTCATGCAGGGCGCAGTGCGGATCTGGCTGTGTCCACTCACCCACGGCAGACGGTCAGGCAGGGCGCAGTGCGGATCTGGCTGTGTCCACTCACCCACGGAAGGCGGTCAGGCAGGGCACAGTGCGGATCTGGCTGTGTCCACTCAACCACGGGAGACGGGCAGGCAGGGCGCAGTGCGGATCTGGCTGTGTCCACTCACCCACGGGAGACGGGCGGGCAGGGCGCAGTGCGATTTTGGCTGTGTCCACTCACCCACGGGAGACGGGTAGGCAGGGCGCAGTGCGTATCTGGCTGTGTCCACTCGCCCACGGGAGACGGGCAGGCAGGGCGCAGTGAGGATCTGGCTGTGTCCACTCACCCACGGGAGACGGGCAGGCAGGGCGCAGTGCGGATCTGGCTGTGTCCACTCACCCACGGGAGACGGGCAGGCAGGGCGCAGTGCGGATCCGGCTGTGTCCACTCACCCACGGGAGATGGGCAGAGACGGTGCTGTGTGGATCTGGCTATGTCCACTGACCCACGGCAGGCGGTCAGGCAGGGCGTAGTGCGGATCTGGCTGTGTCCACTCACCCACGGCAGACGGTCAGGCAGGGCACAGGACGGATCTGGCTGTGTCCACTCAACCAAAGCAGACGGGCAGGCAGGGCGCAGTGTGGATCTGGCTCTGTCCACTCACTTACGGCAGACGGTCAGGCAGGGAGCAGTGCTAATCTGGCTGTGTCCACTCACCCACGGCAGACGGGCAGGCAGGGCGCAGTGCAGATCTGGCTGTGTCCACTCGCCCACGGGAGACGGGCAGGCAGGGCGCAGTGCGGATCTTTCTGTGTCCACTCACCCACGGCAGGCGGTCATGCAGGGCGCAGTGCGGATCTGGCTGTGTCCACTCACCCACGGCAGACGGTCAGGCAGGGCGCAGTGCGGATCTGGCTGTGTCCACTCACCCACGGAAGGCGGTCAGGCAGGGCACAGTGCGGATCTGGCTGTGTCCACTCAACCACGGGAGACGGGCAGGCAGGGCGCAGTGCGGATCTGGCTGTGTCCACTCACCCACGGGAGACGGGCGGGCAGGGCGCAGTGCGATTTTGGCTGTGTCCACTCACCCACGGGAGACGGGTAGGCAGGGCGCAGTGCGTATCTGGCTGTGTCCACTCGCCCACGGGAGACGGGCAGGCAGGGCGCAGTGTGGATCTGGCTGTGTCCACTCACCCACTGGAGACGGGCAGGCAGGGCGCAGTGAGTATCTGGCTGTGTCCACTCACCCACGGGAGACGGGTAGGCAAGGCGCACTGTGGATCTGGCAGTGTCCATCACCCACGACACACGGGCAGGCAGGGCGCAGTGCGGATCTGGCTTTGTCCACTCGCCCACGGGAGACGGGCAGGCAGGGCGCAGTGCGGATCTGGCTGTGTCCACTCACCCACGGCAGGCGGTTCAGGCAGGGCGCAGTGCGGATCTGGCTGTGTCCACTCACCCACGGCAGACGGTCAGGCAGGGCGCAGTGCGAATCTGGCTGTGTCCACTTACCCACCACAGGCGGTCAGGCAGGGCGCAGTGCGGATATGGCTGTGTCCACGCACCCACAGCAGGCGGTCAGCCAGGTCGCAGTGCGGATCTGGCTGTGTCCACTGACCCACGGCAGACGGGCAGGCATGGCGCAGTGCGGATCTGGCTGTGTCCACTCACCCACAGCTGGCGGTGAGGCAGGCCGCAGTGCGGATCTGGCTGTGTCCACTCACCCACGGCAGGCGGTCAGGAAGGGCGTAGTGCGGATCGGGCTGTGTCCACTCACCCACGGCAGACGGTCAGGAAGGGCGTAGTGCGGATCTGGCTGTGTCCACTCACCCACGGCAGACGGAAAGGCAGGGCGCAGTGCGGATCTGGCTGTGTCCAATCACCCACAGCAGACGGTCAGGCAGGGCGCAGTATGGATCTGGCTGTGTCCACTCACCCACGGCAGACGGGCCGGCAGGGCGCAGTGCGGATCTGGCTGTGTCCACTCACCCACGGCAGACGGTCAGGCAGGGCGCAGTACGGATCTGGCTGTGTCCACTCACCCACGGCAGACGGGCAGGCAGAGCGCAGTGTGGATCTGGCTGTGTCCACTCACCCACGGCAGGCGGTCAAGCAGGGCGCAGTGCGGATCTGGCTGTGTCCACTCACCCACTGGAGACGGCAGGCAAGGCGCAGTGCGGATCTGGCTGTGTCCACTCACCCACGGGAGACGGGCAGAGACGGTGCTGTGTGGATCCGGCTATGTCCACTGACCCACGGCAGACGGGCAGGCAGGGCGCAGTACGAATCTGGCTGTGTCCACTCACCCACGGCAGACGGGCAGGCAGGGCGCAGTGCAGATCTGGCTGTGTCCACTCACCCACGGGAGACGGGCAGGCAGGGCGCAGTGCAGATCTTTCTGTGTCCACTCACCCACGGCAGGCGGTCAGGCAGGGCGCAGTGCGGATCTGGCTGTGTCCACTCACCCACGGCAGACGGTCAGACAGGGCGCAGTGCGGATCTGGCTGTGTCCACTCACCCAGGGCAGGCGGTAAGGCAGGGCGCAGTGCGGATCTGGCTGTGTCCACGCACCCACAGCAGGCGGTCAGCCAGGGCGCAGTGCGGATCTGGCTGTGTCCACTCACCCACGGCAGACGGTCAGGCACGGCGCAGTGCGGATATGGCTGTGTCCACTCACCCACGGGAGACGGGCAGGCAGAACGCAGTGCGGATCTGGCTGTGTCCACTCACCCACGGGAGACGGCAGGCAAGGCACAGTGCGGATCTGGCTGTGTCCACTCACCCACTGGAGACGGACAGAGACGGTGCTGTTTGGATCTGGCTATGTCCACTGACCAACGGCAGGCGGTCAGCCAGGGCGCAGTACGGATTTGGCTGTGTCCACTCGCCCACGGGAGACGGGCAGGGAGGAGGCAGTGCAGATCTGGCTGTGTCCACTCACCCACGGCAGGCGGTCAGGCAGGGCGCAGTGCGGATATGGCTGTGTCCACTCACCCACGGGAGATGGGTAAGCAGGGCGCAGTGTGGATGTGGCTGTGTCCACTCACCCACGGGAGACGGGCCGGTAGGGTGCAGTGCAGATTTGGCTGTGTCCACTCACCCACTGGAGACGGGCAGGCAGGACGCAGTGCGTATCTGGCTGTGTCCACTCGCCCACGGGAGACGGGCAGGCAGGGCGCAGTGCGGAACCGGTTGTGTTCACTCACCCACGGGAGATGGGCAGAGACGGTGCTGTGTGGATCTGGCTATGACCACTGACCCACGGCAGATGGGCAGGCAGGGCGCAGTGCGGATCTGGCTGTGTCCACTCACCCACTGGAGACGGCAGGCAAGGCGCAGTGCGGATCTGGCTGTGTCCACTCACCCACGGCAGACGGGCAGGCAGGGCGCAATGTGGATCTGGCTGTGTCCACTCACCAAAGGGAGACGGGCAGACAGGGCGCAGTGCGGATATGGCTGTGTCCACTCGCCCACGGGAGACGGGCAGGCAGGGCGCAGTGCGGATCTGGCTGTGTCCACTCACCCACGGGGGACGGGCAGGCAGGGCGCAGTGCGGATCTGGCTGTGTCCACTTGCCCACGGGAGACGGGCAGGCAGGGCGCAGTGCGGATCTGGCTGTGTCCACTCACTCACGGCAGTCGATCAGGCAGGTCGCAGTGCGGATCTGGCTGTGTCCACTCACCCACGGCAGACGGTCAGGCAGGGCGCAGCGCGGATCTGGCTGTGTCCACTCACCCACGGCATGCGGTCAGGCAGGGCGCAGTGCGGATCTGGCTGTGTCCACGCACACACAGCAGGCGGTTATCCAGGGCGCAGTGCGGATCTGGCTGTGTCCACTCACCCACGGCAGACGGTCAGGCAGGGCGCAGTACGGATCTGGCTGTGTCCACTCACCCACGGCAGACGGGCAGGCAGGGCGCAGTGTGGATCTGGCTGTGTCCACTCACCCACGGCAGACGGTCAGGCAGGGCGCAGTGCGGATCTGGCTGTGTCCACTCACCCACGGCAGACGGGCAGGCAGGGAGCAGTGCAGATCTGGCTGTGTCCACTGACCCACGGCAGACGGGCAGGCAGGGCGCATTGCGGATCTGGCTGTGTCCACTCACCCACTGCAGGCGGTCAGGCAGGGCGCAGTGCGGATCTGGCTGTGTCCACTCACCCACGGCAGGCGGTCAGGAAGGGCGTAGTGCGGATCTGGCTGTGTCCACTCACCCACGGCAGACGGGAAGGCAGGGCGCAGTGCGGATCTGGCTGTGTCCAATCACACACGGCAGACGGTCAGGCAGGGCGCAGTACGGATCTGGCTGTGTCCACTCACCCACGGCAGACGGGCAGGCAGGGCGCAGTGCGGATCTGGCTGTGTCCACTCACCCACGGCAGACGGTCAGGCAGGGCGCAGTGCGGATCTGGCTGTGTCCACTCACCCACGGCAGACGGGCAGGCAGGGCGCAGTGCGGATCTGGCTGTGTCCACTCGCCCACGGGAGACGGGCAGGCAGGGCGCAGTGCGGATCTGGCTGTGTCCACTCACCCACGGCAGGCGGTCAGGCAGGGCGCAGTGCATATCTGGCTGTGTCCACTAACCCACGGCAGGCGGTCAGGCAGGGCGCAGTGTTGTTCTGGCTGTGTCCACGCACCCACAGCAGGCGGTCATCCAGGGTGCAGTGCGGATCTGGCTGTGTCGACTCACCCACGGCAGGCGGTCAGGCAGAACGCAGTGCGGATATGGCTTGTCCACTCACCGACGGCAGATGGTCAGGCAGGGCGCAGTGCGGATCTGGCTGTGTCCACTCACCCACGGGAGACGGGCAGGCAGGGCGCAGTGCGGATCTGGCTGTGTCCACTTACCCACGGGAGACGGCAGGCAAGGCGCAGTGCGGATCTGGCTGTGTCCACTCACCCACGGGAGACGGGCAGAGACGGTGCTGTGTGGATCTGGCTATGCCCACTGACCCACGGCAGACGGTCAGCCAGGGCGCAGTACGGATCTGGCTGTGTCCACTCACCCACGGGAGACGGTCAGGCAGGGCGCAGTGCGGATCTCGCTGTGTCCACTCACCCACGGGAGACGGGCAGGCAGAACGCAGTGCGGATCTGGCTGTGTCCACTCACCCACGGGAGACGGGCAGGCAGGGCGCAGTGCGGATCTGGCTGTGTCCACTCACCCACGGCAGGCGGTCAGACAGGGCGCAGTGCGGATCTGGCTGTGTCCACTCACCCACGGGAGATGGGCAAGCAGGGCGCAGTGCGGATCTGGCTGTGTCCACTCACCCACGGGAAACGGGCAGGGAGGGTGCAGTGCGGATTTGGCTGTGTCCATTCACCCACGGGAGACGGGCAGGCAGGGCGCAGTGCGTATCTGGCTGTGTCCACTCGCCCACGAGAGACGGGCCGGCAGGGCGCAGTGCGGATCCGGCTGTGTGCACTCACCCACGGGAGATGGGCAGAGACGGTGCTGTGTGGATCTGGCTATGACCACTGACCCACGGCAGTCGGGCAGGCAGGGCGCAGTGCGGATCTGGCTGTGTCGACTCACCCACGGCAGGCGGTCAGGCAGGGCGCAGTGCGGATATGGCTGTGTCCACTCACCCACGGCAGACGGGCAGGCAGAGCGCAGTGTGGATCTGGCTGTGTCCACTCACCAAAGGGAGACGGGCAGACAGGGCGCAGTGCGGATTTGGCTGTGTCCACTCGCCCACAGGAGACGGGCAGGCAGGGCGCAGTGCGGATCTGGCTGTGTCCACTTGCCCATGGGAGACGGGCAGGCAGGGCGCAGTGCGGATCTGGCTGTGTCCACACACCCACGGCAGACGGTAAGGCAGGGAGCAGTGCGGATATGGCTGTGTCCCCTCACCCACGGGAGACGGCCAGGCAAGGCGCACTGAGGATCTGGCTGTGTCCACTCACCCACGGCAGAGAAGCAGGCATGGCGCAGTGCGGATCTAGCTGTGTCCACTCACCCACGGTAGACGGGCAGAGAGGGTGCTGTGTGGATCTGGCTATGTCCACTGACCCACGGCAGACGGGCAGGCTGGGCGCAGTGCGGATCTGGCTGTGTCCACTCACCCACGGGTGACGGGCAGGCAGGGCGCAGTCCGGATCTGGCTGTGTCCACTCACCCATGGCAGACGGGCAGGCAGGGCGCAGTGTGGTTCTGGCTGTGTCCACTCACACAGGGGAGACGGGCAGGCAGGGCGCAGTGCGGATCTGGCTGTGTCGACTCACCCACGGCAGGCGGTCAGGCAGAACGCAGTGCGGATATGGCTTTGTCCACTCACCCACGGCAGATGGTCAGGCAGGGCGCAGTGCGGATCTGGCTGTGTCCACTCACCCACGGGAGACGGGCAGGCAGGGCGCAGTGCGGATTTGGCTGTGTCCACTCACCCACGGGAGACGGCAGGCAAGGCGCAGTGCGGATCTGGCTGTGTCCACTCACCCACGGGAGACGGGCAGAGACGGTGCTGTGTGGATCTGGCTATGTCCACTGACCCACGGCAGACGGTCAGCCAGGGCGCAGTACGGATCTGGCTGTGTCCACTCACCCACGGCAGACGTGCAGGCAGGGCGCAGTGCGGATCTGGCTGTGTCCACTCGCCCACGGGAGACGGGCAGGCAGGGCGCAGTGCGGATCTTTCTGTGTCCACTCACCCACGGCAGGCGGTCAGACAGGGCGCAGTGCGGATCTGGCTGTGTCCACTCACCCACGGCAGACGGTCAGGCAGGGTGCAGTGCGGATCTGGCTGTGTCCACGCACCCACAACAGGTGGTCAGCCAGGGCGCAGTGCGGATCTGGCTGTGTCCACTCACCCACGGCTGGCGGTCAGGCAGGGCGCAGTGCGGATATGGCTGTGTCCACTCACCCACGGCAGACGGTCAGGCAGGGCGCAGTGCGGATCTCGCTGTGTCCACTCACCCACGGGAGACGGGCAGGCAGAACGCAGTGCGGATCTGGCTGTGTCCACTCACCCACGGGAGACGGCAGGCAAGGCGCAGTGCGGATCTGGCTGTGTCCACTCACCCACTGGAGACGGGCAGAGACGGTGCTGTGTGGATCTGGCTATGTCCACTGACCCACGGCAGGCGGTCAGCCAGGGCGCAGTGCGGATCTGGCTGTGTCCACTGAACCACGGCAGACGGGCAGGCAGGGCGCAGTACGGATCTGGCTGTGTCCACTCACCCACGGCAGGCGGTAAGGCAGGGGGCAGTGCGGATCTTGCTGTGTCCACTAACCCACGGCAGGCGGTCAGGCAGGGCGTAGTGCGGATCTGGCTGTGTCCACTCACCCACGGCAGACGGTCAGGCAGGGCGCAGTGCGGATCTGGCTGTGTCCACTCACCCACGGCAGGCGGTCAGGCAGGGCGCAGTGCGGATCTGGCTGTGTCCACTCACCCACGGGAGATGGGCAAGCAGGGCGCAGTGCGGATCTGGCTGTGTCCACTCACCCACGGGAAACGGGCAGGGAGGGTGCAGTGCGGATTTGGCTGTGTCCATTCACCCACGGGAGACGGGCAGGCAGGGCGCAGTGCGTATCTGGCTGTGTCCACTCGCCCACGAGAGACGGGCCGGCAGGGCGCAGTGCGGATCCGGCTGTGTCCACTCACCCACGGGAGATGGGCAGAGACGGTGCTGTGTGGATCTGGCTATGACCACTGACCCACGGCAGACGGGCAGGCAGGACGCAGTGCGGATCTGGCTGTGTCCACGCACCCACGGCAGGCGGTCAGGCAGGGCGCAGTGCGGATATGGCTGTGTCCACTCACCCACGGCAGACGGGCAGGCAGAGCGCAGTGTGGATCTGGCTGTGTCCACTCACCAAAGGGAGACGGGCAGACAGGGCGCAGTGCGGATATGGCTGTGTCCACTCGCCCACAGGAGACGGGCAGGCAGGGCGCAGTGCGGATCTGGCTGTGTCCACTTGCCCATGGGAGACGGGCAGGCAGGGCGCAGTGCGGATCTGGCTGTGTCCACTCACCCACGGCAGACGGTCAGGCAGGGAGCAGTGCGGATATGGCTGTGTCCCCTCACCCACGGGAGACGGCCAGGCAAGGCGCACTGAGGATCTGGCTGTGTCCACTCACCCACGGCAGAGAAGCAGGCATGGCGCAGTGCGCATCTAGCTGTGTCCACTAACCCACGGTAGACGGGCAGAGAGGGTGCTGTGTGGATCTGGCTATGTCCACTGACCCACGGCAGACGGGCAGGCTGGGCGCAGTGCGGATCTGGCTGTGTCCACTCACCCACGGGTGACGGGCAGGCAGGGCGCAGTCCGGATCTGGCTGTGTCCACTCACCCATGGCAGACGGGCAGGCAGGGCGCAGTGTGGTTCTGGCTGTGTCCACTCACACAGGGGAGACGGGCAGGCAGGGCGCAGTGCGGATCTGACTGTTTCGACTCACCCACGGCAGGCGGTCAGGGAGAACGCAGTGCGGATATGGCTGTGTCCACTCACCCACGGCAGATGGTCAGGCAGGGCGCAGTGCGGATCTGGCTGTGTCCACTCACCCACGGGAGACGGGCAGGCAGGGCGCAGTGCGGATCTGGCTGTGTCCACTCACCCACGGGAGACGGCAGGCAAGGCGCAGTGCGGATCTGGCTGTGTCCACTCACCCACGGGAGACGGGCAGAGACGGTGCTGTGTGGTTCTGGCTATGTCCACTGACCCACGGCAGACGGTCAGCCAGGGCGCAGTACGGATCTGGCTGTGTCCACTCACCCACGGCAGACGTGCAGGCAGGGCGCAGTGCGGATCTGGCTGTGTCCACTCGCCCACGGGAGACGGGCAGGCAGGGCGCAGTGCGGATCTTTCTGTGTCCACTCACCCACGGCAGGCGGTCAGGCAGGGCGCAGTGCGGATCTGGCTGTGTCCACTCACCAACGGCAGACGGTCAGGCAGGGTGCAGTGCGGATCTGGCTGTGTCCACGCACCCACAGCAGGCGGTCAGCCAGGGCGCAGTGCGGATCTGGCTGTGTCCACTCACCCACGGCTGGCGGTCAGGCAGGGCGCAGTGCGGATATGGCTGTGTCCACTCACCCACGGCAGACGGTCAAGCAGGGCGCAGTGCGGATCTCGCTGTGTCCACTCACCCACGGGAGACGGGCAGGCAGAACGCAGTGCGGATCTGGCTGTGTCCACTCACACACGGGAGACGGCAGGCAAGGCGCAGTGCGGATCTGGCTGTGTCCACTCACCCACTGGAGACGGGCAGAGACGGTGCTGTGTGGATCTGGCTATGTCCACTGACCCACGGCAGGCGGTCAGCCAGGGCGCAGTGCGGATCTGGCTGTGTCCACTGAACCACGGCAGACGGGCAGGCAGGGCGCAGTACGGATCTGGCTGTGTCCACTCACCCACGGCAGGCGGTAAGGCAGGGGGCAGTGCGGATCTTGCTGTGTCCACTCACCCACGGCAGGCGGTCAGGCAGGGCGTAGTGCGGATCTGGCTGTGTCCACTCACCCACGGCAGACGGTCAGGCAGGGCGCAGTGCGGATCTGGCTGTGTCCACTCACCCACGGCAGGCGGTCAGGCAGGGCGCAGTGCGGATCTGGCTGTGTCCACTCACCCACGGGAGATGGGCAAGCAGGGCGCAGTGCGGATCTGGCTGTGTCCACTCACCCACGGGAAACGGGCAGGGAGGGTGCAGTGCGGATGTGGCTGTGTCCATTCACCCACGGGAGACGGGCAGGCAGGGCGCAGTGCGTATCTGGTTGTGTCCACTCGCCCACGAGAGACGGGCCGGCAGGGCGCAGTGCGGATCCGGCTGTGTCCACTCACCCACGGGAGACGGGCAGAGACGGTGCTGTGTGGATCTGGCTATGACCACTGACCCACGGCAGACGGGCAGGCAGGGCGCAGTGCGGATCTGGCTGTGTCCACGCACCCACGGCAGGCGGTCAGGCAGGGCGCAGTGCGGATATGGCTGTGTCCACTCACCCACGGCAGACAGGCAGGCAGGGCGCAGTGTGGATCTGGCTGTGTCCACTCACCAAAGGGAGACGGGCAGACAGGGCGCAGTGCGGATATGGCTGTGTCCACTCGCCCACAGGAGACGGGCAGGCAGGGCGCAGTGCGGATCTGGCTGTGTCCACTTGCCCATGGGAGACGGGCTGGCAGGGCGCAGTGCGGATCTGGCTGTGTCCACTCACCCACGGCAGACGGTGTGGCAGGGAGCAGTGCGGATCTGGCTGTGTCCACTCACCCACGGTAGACGGGCAGAGAGGGTGCCGTGTGTATCTGGCTACGTCCAGAGACCCACGGCAGACGGGCAGGCAGGGCGCAGTGCGGATCTGGCTGTGTCCACTCACCCACGGCAGACGGTCAGGCAGGGAGCAGTGCGGATATGGCTGTGTCCCCTCACCCACGGGAGACGGCCAGGCAAGGCGCACTGAGGATCTGGCTGTGTCCACTCACCCACGGCAGAGAAGCAGGCATGGCGCAGTGCGCATCTAGCTGTGTCCACTAACCCACGGTAGACGGGCAGAGAGGGTGCTGTGTGGATCTGGCTATGTCCACTGACCCACGGCAGACGGGCAGGCTGGGCGCAGTGCGGATCTGGCTGTGTCCACTCACCCACGGGTGACGGGCAGGCAGGGCGCAGTCCGGATCTGGCTGTGTCCACTCACCCATGGCAGACGGGCAGGCAGGGCGCAGTGTGGTTCTGGCTGTGTCCACTCACACAGGGGAGACGGGCAGGCAGGGCGCAGTGCGGATCTGACTGTTTCGACTCACCCACGGCAGGCGGTCAGGGAGAACGCAGTGCGGATATGGCTGTGTCCACTCACCCACGGCAGATGGTCAGGCAGGGCGCAGTGCGGATCTGGCTGTGTCCACTCACCCACGGGAAACGGGCAGGCAGGGCGCAGTGCGGATCTGGCTGTGTCCACTCACCCACGGGAGACGGCAGGCAAGGCGCAGTGCGGATCTGGCTGTGTCCACTCACCCACGGGAGACGGGCAGAGACGGTGCTGTGTGGTTCTGGCTATGTCCACTGACCCACGGCAGACGGTCAGCCAGGGCGCAGTACGGATCTGGCTGTGTCCACTCACCCACGGCAGACGTGCAGGCAGGGCGCAGTGCGGATCTGGCTGTGTCCACTCGCCCACGGGAGACGGGCAGGCAGGGCGCAGTGCGGATCTTTCTGTGTCCACTCACCCACGGCAGGCGGTCAGGCAGGGCGCAGTGCGGATCTGGCTGTGTCCACTCACCAACGGCAGACGGTCAGGCAGGGTGCAGTGCGGATCTGGCTGTGTCCACGCACCCACAGCAGGCGGTCAGCCAGGGCGCAGTGCGGATCTGGCTGTGTCCACTCACCCACGGCTGGCGGTCAGGCAGGGCGCAGTGCGGATATGGCTGTGTCCACTCACCCACGGCAGACGGTCAAGCAGGGCGCAGTGCGGATCTCGCTGTGTCCACTCACCCACGGGAGACGGGCAGGCAGAACGCAGTGCGGATCTGGCTGTGTCCACTCACACACGGGAGACGGCAGGCAAGGCGCAGTGCGGATCTGGCTGTGTCCACTCACCCACTGGAGACGGGCAGAGACGGTGCTGTGTGGATCTGGCTATGTCCACTGACCCACGGCAGGCGGTCAGCCAGGGCGCAGTGCGGATCTGGCTGTGTCCACTGAACCACGGCAGACGGGCAGGCAGGGCGCAGTACGGATCTGGCTGTGTCCACTCACCCACGGCAGGCGGTAAGGCAGGGGGCAGTGCGGATCTTGCTGTGTCCACTCACCCACGGCAGGCGGTCAGGCAGGGCGTAGTGCGGATCTGGCTGTGTCCACTCACCCACGGCAGACGGTCAGGCAGGGCGCAGTGCGGATCTGGCTGTGTCCACTCACCCACGGCAGGCGGTCAGGCAGGGCGCAGTGCGGATCTGGCTGTGTCCACTCACCCACGGGAGATGGGCAAGCAGGGCGCAGTGCGGATCTGGCTGTGTCCACTCACCCACGGGAAACGGGCAGGGAGGGTGCAGTGCGGATGTGGCTGTGTCCATTCACCCACGGGAGACGGGCAGGCAGGGCGCAGTGCGTATCTGGTTGTGTCCACTCGCCCACGAGAGACGGGCCGGCAGGGCGCAGTGCGGATCCGGCTGTGTCCACTCACCCACGGGAGACGGGCAGAGACGGTGCTGTGTGGATCTGGCTATGACCACTGACCCACGGCAGACGGGCAGGCAGGGCGCAGTGCGGATCTGGCTGTGTCCACGCACCCACGGAAGGCGGTCAGGCAGGGCGCAGTGCGGATATGGCTGTGTCCACTCACCCACGGCAGACGGGCAGGCAGGGCGCAGTGTGGATCTGGCTGTGTCCACTCACCAAAGGGAGACGGGCAGACAGGGCGCAGTGCGGATATGGCTGTGTCCACTCGCCCACAGGAGACGGGCAGGCAGGGCGCAGTGCGGATCTGGCTGTGTCCACTTGCCCATGGGAGACGGGCTGGCAGGGCGCAGTGCGGATCTGGCTGTGTCCACTCACCCACGGCAGACGGTCAGGCAGGGAGCAGTGCGGATATGGCTGTGTCCCCTCACCCACGGGAGACGGCCAGGCAAGGTGCACTGAGGATCTGGCTGTGTCCACTCACCCACGGCAGAGAAGCAGGCATGGCGCAGTGCGGATCTAGCTGTGTCCACTCACCCACGGTAGACGGGCAGAGAGGGTGCTGTGTGGATCTGGCTATGTCCACTGAACCACGGCAGACGGGCAGGCTGGGCGCAGTGCGGATCTGGCTGTGTCCACTCACCCACGGGTGACGGGCAGGCAGGGCGCAGTCCGGATCTGGCTGTGTCCACTCACCCATGGCAGACGGGCAGGCAGGGCGCAGTGTGGTTCTGGCTGTGTCCACTCACACAGGGGAGACGGGCAGGCAGGGCGCAGTGCGGATCTGGCTGTGTCCACTCACCCACTGGAGACGGGCAGGCAAGGCGCAGTGTGGATCTGGCTGTGTCCACTCACCCACGGGAGACGGGCAGAGAGTGTGCTTTGTGGATCTGACTATGTCCACTGACCCACAGCAGACGGGCAGGCAGGGCGTAGTGCGGATCTGGCTGTGTCCCCTCACCTACAGCAGACGGTCAGGCAGGGCGCAGTGCGGATCTGGCTGTGTCCACTCGCCCACGGGAGACGGGCAGGCAGGGCGCAGTATGGATCTGGCTGTGTCCACTCACCCACGGCAGACGGGCAGGCAGGGCGCAGTGCGGATATGGCTGTGTCCACTCACCCACGGCAGACGGTCAGGCAGGGCGCAGTGCGGATCTTGCTGTGTCAACTCACCCACGGGAGACGGGCAGGCAGGGCGCTGTGCGGATCTGGCTGTGTCCACTCACCCACGGCAGAAGGTCAGGCAGGGCGCAGTGCGGATCTGGCTGTGTCCACTCACCCACGGGAGACGGGCAGGCAGGGCGCTGTGCGGATATGGCTGTGTCCACTTACCCACGGGAGACGGGCAGGCAAGGCGCACTGAGGATCTGGCTGTGTCCACTCACCCACGGCTGACGGGCAGGCAGGGCGCACTTCGGATCTGGCTATGACCACTCACCAACGGGAGACGGGTAGGCAAAGCGTACTGTGGATCTGTGTGTGCACTCACCCACGGGAGACGGGCAGAGAGGGTGCCGTGTGGATCTGGCTATGTACACTGACCCACGGCAGACGGGTAGGCAGGGTGCAGTGAGGATCTGGCTCTGTCCCCTCACCCACGGCAGACGGTCAGGCAGGGCGCAGTGCGGATCTGGCTGTGTCCACTCACCCACGGAGGACGGGTAGGCAAGGCGCACTGTGGATCTGGCTGTGTCCACTCACCCACGGGAGACGGGCAGAGTGGGTGCTGTGTGGATTTGGCTATGTCCACTGACCCACGACAGACGGGCAGGCAGGGTGCAGTGCGGATCTGGCTGTGTCCAATCACCAACGGCGAACGGTCAGGCAGGGCGCAGTGCGGATCTGGCTGTGTCCACTCACCAACGGGAGACGGGTAGACAAGGCGCAGTGTTGATCTGGCTGTGTCCACTCACCCACGGGAGACGGGCAGAGAGGGTGCTGTGTGGATCTTGCTATGTCCACTGACCCACGGCAGAGGGGCAGGCAGGGCGCAGTGTGGATCTGGCTGTGTCCACTCACCAACGACAGACGGGCAGGCAGGGCGCAGTACGGATCTGGCTGTGTCCACTCACCCACGGGAGACGGGCAGGCAAGGCGCAGTGTTGATCTGGCAGTGTTCACTCACCCACGGGACATGGGCAGAGAGGGTGCTGTGTGGATCTGGCTATCTCCACTGACCCACGGCATATGGGCAGGCAGGGCGCAGTGAGGATCTGGCTGTGTCCAATCACCCACGGCAGACGGGCAGGCAGGGCGCAGTGCGGATCTAGCAGTGTCCACTCACCCACGGGAGACGTGTAGAGATGGTGCTGTGTGGATATGTCTATGTACACTGACCCACGGGAGACGGGCAGGCAAGGCGCAGTGCGGATCTGGCGGTGTCCACTCACCCACGGGAGATGGGCAGGCATGGCACAGTGCGGATCTGGCTATGTCCACTCTTTCACTGGAGACGGGCAGGCAGGGCGCAGTGCGGATCTGACTGTGTCCACTCACACACGGCAGACAGGCAGGGATGGCGCAGTGCGGATCTGCCTGTGTCCACTCACCCATGGGAGACTGGCAGGCAAGGCGCAGTGCGGATCTGGCTGTGTCCACTCACCCACGGCAGACGGTCAGGCAGGGCGCAGTGCGGATCTGGCAGTGTCCACTCACCCACGGGAGACGGGCAGGCAGGGCGCAGTGCGGATCTGGCTATGTCCACTCTTTCACTGGAGACGGGCAGGCAGGGCGCAGTGCGGATCTGACTGTGTCCACTCACACACGGCAGTCGGGCAAGCAGGGCGCAGTGCGGATCTGCCTGTGTCCACTCACCCACGGGAGACGGGTAGGCAAGGCGCAGTGTGGATCTGGCTGTGTTCACTCACCCAGGGGAGACGGGTAGGCAAGGCGCAGTGTGGATCTGGCTGTGTCCACTCACCCACGGGAGACGGGCAGACAGGGTGCTGTGTGGATCTGGCTATGTCCATTGACCCACGGCAGACGGGCAGGCAGGGCGCAGTGTGGATCTGGCTGTGTCCCCTCACCCACGGAGACAGTCAGAGAAGGCGCAATCTGGATCTGGCTGTGTCCACTCACCCACGGGAGACGGGTATGCAAAGCGCAGTGTGGATCTGGCTGTGTCCACTCACCCACGGGAGACGGGCAGGCCAGGCGCAGTGTGGATCAGGCTGTGTCCACTCACCCACGGAAGACGGGCAGAGAGGTTGCTGTGTGGATCTGGCTATGTCCACTGCCCCACGGCAGACGGGCAGGCAGGGCGCAGTGCGGATCTGGCTGTGTCCAATCACCCACGGCAGTCGGGCAGGCAGGGCGCAGTGCAGATATGGCTGTGTCCACTCACCCACGGGAGACGGGTAGGCAAAGCGCATTGTGGATCTGGCTGTGTCCACTTACCCACGGGAGACGGGCAGAGAGGGTCCCGTGTGGATCTAGCTATGTCCACTGACCCACGGCAGACGGCCAGGCAGGGCGCAGTGCGGATTTGGCTGTGTCCCCTCACCCACGGCAGACGGTCAGGCAGGGCGCAGTGCGGATCTGGCAGTGTCCACTCACCCAAGGGAGACGGGCAGAGAGGGTGCTGTGTGGATCTGGCTATGTCCACTGACCCACGGCAGATGGGCAGGCAGGGCACAGTGCGGATCTGGCTGTGTCCAATCAGCCACGGCAGACGGGCAGGCAGGGCGCAGTGCGGATCTGGCTGTGTCCACTCACCCAAGAGAGACGGGCAGGCAAGGCGCACTGTGGATCTGACTGTGTCCACTCACCCACGGGAGACGGGCAGAGAGGTTGCTGTGTGGATCTGGCTATGTCCACTGACCCATGGCAGACGGGCAGGCAGGGCGAAGTGCTGATCTGGCTGTGTCCAATCACCCACGGCAGACGGGCAGGAAGGGCGCAGTTCGGATCTGGATGTGTCCACTCACCCACGAAAGACGGGCAGCCAAGTCGCAGTGTGGATCTGGCTGTGTCCACTCACCCACGGGAGACGGGCAGAGAGGGTGCTGTGTGGATCTGGCTATGTACACTGACCCACGGCAGACGGGCAGGCAGGGCGCAGTGCGGATATGGCTGTGTCCACTCACCCACGGCAGACGGGCAGGCAGGGCGCAGTGCGGATCTGGCTGTGTCCACTCGCCCACGGGAGACGGGCAGGCAGGGCGCAGTGCGGATCTGGCTGTGTCCACTCACCCACGGCAGGCGGTCAGGCAGGGCGCAGTGCGGATCTGGCTGTGTCCACTCGCCCACGGCAGACGGTCAGGCAGGGCGCAGTGCGGATCTGGCTGTGTCCACTCACCCACGGCAGGCGGTCAGGCAGAGCGCAGTGTGGATCTGGTTGTGTCCACGCACCCACAGCAGGCGGTCAGCCAGGGCGCAGTGCGGATCTGGCTGTGTCGACTCACCCACGGCAGGCGGTCAGGCAGAACGCAGTGCGGATATGGCTGTGTCCCTCACCCACGGCAGATGGTCAGGCAGGGCGCAGTGCGGATCTGGCTGTGTCCACTCACCCACGGGAGACGGGCAGGCAGGGCGCAGTGCGGATCTGGCTGTGTCCACTCACCCACGGGAGACGGCAGGCAAGGCGCAGTGCGGATCTGGCTGTGTCCACTCACCCACGGGAGACGGGCAGAGACGGTGCTGTGTGGATCTGGCTATGTCCACTGACCCACGGCAGACGGGCAGGCAGGGCGCAGTACGGATCTGGCTGTGTCCACTCACCCACGGCAGACGGGCAGGCAGGGTGCAGTGCGGATCTGGCTGTGTCCACTCGCCCACGGGAGACGGGCATGCAGGGCGCAATGCGGATCTTTCTGTGTCCACTCACCCACGGCAGGCGGTCAGGCAGGGCGCAGTGCGGATCTGGCTGTGTCCACGCACCCACGGCAGGCGGTCAGGCAGGGCGCAGTGCGGATATGGCTGTGTCCACTCACCCACGGCAGACGGGCAGGCAGGGCGCAGTGTGGATCTGGCTGTGTCCACTCACCAAAGGGAGACGGGCAGACAGGGCGCAGTGCGGATATGGCTGTGTCCACTCGCCCACAGGAGACGGGCAGGCAGGGCGCAGTGCGGATCTGGCTGTGTCCACTTGCCCATGGGAGACGGGCTGGCAGGGCGCAGTGCGGATCTGGCTGTGTCCACTCACCCACGGCAGACGGTCAGGCAGGGAGCAGTGCGGATATGGCTGTGTCCCCTCACCCACGGGAGACGGCCAGGCAAGGCGCACTGAGGATCTGGCTGTGTCCACTCACCCACGGCAGAGAAGCAGGCATGGCGCAGTGCGGATCTAGCTGTGTCCACTCACCCACGGTAGACGGGCAGAGAGGGTGCTGTGTGGATCTGGCTATGTCCACTGAACCACGGCACACGGGCAGGCTGGGCGCAGTGCGGATCTGGCTGTGTCCACTCACCCACGGGTGACGGGCAGGCAGGGCGCAGTCCGGATCTGGCTGTGTCCACTCACCCATGGCAGACGGGCAGGCAGGGCGCAGTGTGGTTCTGGCTGTGTCCACTCACACAGGGGAGACGGGCAGGCAGGGCGCAGTGCGGATCTGGCTGTGTCCACTCACCCACTGGAGACGGGCAGGCAAGGCGCAGTGTGGATCTGGCTGTGTCCACTCACCCACGGGAGACGGGCAGAGAGTGTGCTTTGTGGATCTGACTATGTCCACTGACCCACAGCAGACGGGCAGGCAGGGCGTAGTGCGGATCTGGCTGTGTCCCCTCACCTACAGCAGACGGTCAGGCAGGGCGCAGTGCGGATCTGGCTGTGTCCACTCGCCCACGGGAGACGGGCAGGCAGGGCGCAGTATGGATCTGGCTGTGTCCACTCACCCACGGCAGACGGGCAGGCAGGGCGCAGTGCGGATATGGCTGTGTCCACTCACCCACGGCAGACGGTCAGGCAGGGCGCAGTGCGGATCTTGCTGTGTCAACTCACCCACGGGAGACTGGCAGGCAGGGCGCTGTGCGGATCTGGCTGTGTCCACTCACCCACGGCAGAAGGTCAGGCAGGGCGCAGTGCGGATCTGGCTGTGTCCACTCACCCACGGGAGACGGGCAGGCAGGGCGCTGTGCGGATATGGCTGTGTCCACTTACCCACGGGAGACGGGCAGGCAAGGCGCACTGAGGATCTGGCTGTGTCCACTCACCCACGGCTGACGGGCAGGCAGGGCGCACTTCGGATCTGGCTATGACCACTCACCAACGGGAGACGGGTAGGCAAAGCGTACTGTGGATCTGTGTGTGCACTCACCCACGGGAGACGGGCAGAGAGGGTGCCGTGTGGATCTGGCTATGTACACTGACCCACGGCAGACGGGTAGGCAGGGTGCAGTGAGGATCTGGCTCTGTCCCCTCACCCACGGCAGACGGTCAGGCAGGGCGCAGTGCGGATCTGGCTGTGTCCACTCACCCACGGAGGACGGGTAGGCAAGGCGCACTGTGGATCTGGCTGTGTCCACTCACCCACGGGAGACGGGCAGAGTGGGTGCTGTGTGGATTTGGCTATGTCCACTGACCCACGACAGACGGGCAGGCAGGGTGCAGTGCGGATCTGGCTGTGTCCAATCACCAACGGCGAACGGTCAGGCAGGGCGCAGTGCGGATCTGGCTGTGTCCACTCACCAACGGGAGACGGGTAGACAAGGCGCAGTGTTGATCTGGCTGTGTCCACTCACCCACGGGAGACGGGCAGAGAGGGTGCTGTGTGGATCTTGCTATGTCCACTGACCCACGGCAGAGGGGCAGGCAGGGCGCAGTGTGGATCTGGCTGTGTCCACTCACCAACGACAGACGGGCAGGCAGGGCGCAGTACGGATCTGGCTGTGTCCACTCACCCACGGGAGACGGGCAGGCAAGGCGCAGTGTTGATCTGGCAGTGTTCACTCACCCACGGGACATGGGCAGAGAGGGTGCTGTGTGGATCTGGCTATCTCCACTGACCCACGGCATATGGGCAGGCAGGGCGCAGTGAGGATCTGGCTGTGTCCAATCACCCACGGCAGACGGGCAGGCAGGGCGCAGTGCGGATCTAGCAGTGTCCACTCACCCACGGGAGACGTGTAGAGATGGTGCTGTGTGGATATGTCTATGTACACTGACCCACGGGAGACGGGCAGGCAAGGCGCAGTGCGGATCTGGCGGTGTCCACTCACCCACGGGAGATGGGCAGGCATGGCACAGTGCGGATCTGGCTATGTCCACTCTTTCACTGGAGACGGGCAGGCAGGGCGCAGTGCGGATCTGACTGTGTCCACTCACACACGGCAGACAGGCAGGGATGGCGCAGTGCGGATCTGCCTGTGTCCACTCACCCATGGGAGACTGGCAGGCAAGGCGCAGTGCGGATCTGGCTGTGTCCACTCACCCACGGCAGACGGTCAGGCAGGGCGCAGTGCGGATCTGGCAGTGTCCACTCACCCACGGGAGACGGGCAGGCAGGGCGCAGTGCGGATCTGGCTATGTCCACTCTTTCACTGGAGACGGGCAGGCAGGGCGCAGTGCGGATCTGACTGTGTCCACTCACACACGGCAGTCGGGCAAGCAGGGCGCAGTGCGGATCTGCCTGTGTCCACTCACCCACGGGAGACGGGTAGGCAAGGCGCAGTGTGGATCTGGCTGTGTTCACTCACCCAGGGGAGACGGGTAGGCAAGGCGCAGTGTGGATCTGGCTGTGTCCACTCACCCACGGGAGACGGGCAGACAGGGTGCTGTGTGGATCTGGCTATGTCCATTGACCCACGGCAGACGGGCAGGCAGGGCGCAGTGTGGATCTGGCTGTGTCCCCTCACCCACGGAGACAGTCAGAGAAGGCGCAATCTGGATCTGGCTGTGTCCACTCACCCACGGGAGACGGGTATGCAAAGCGCAGTGTGGATCTGGCTGTGTCCACTCACCCACGGGAGATGGGCAGGCCAGGCGCAGTGTGGATCAGGCTGTGTCCACTCACCCACGGAAGACGGGCAGAGAGGTTGCTGTGTGGATCTGGCTATGTCCACTGCCCCACGGCAGACGGGCAGGCAGGGCGCAGTGCGGATCTGGCTGTGTCCAATCACCCACGGCAGTCGGGCAGGCAGGGCGCAGTGCAGATATGGCTGTGTCCACTCACCCACGGGAGACGGGTAGGCAAAGCGCATTGTGGATCTGGCTGTGTCCACTTACCCACGGGAGACGGGCAGAGAGGGTCCCGTGTGGATCTAGCTATGTCCACTGACCCACGGCAGACGGCCAGGCAGGGCGCAGTGCGGATTTGGCTGTGTCCCCTCACCCACGGCAGACGGTCAGGCAGGGCGCAGTGCGGATCTGGCAGTGTCCACTCACCCAAGGGAGACGGGCAGAGAGGGTGCTGTGTGGATCTGGCTATGTCCACTGACCCACGGCAGATGGGCAGGCAGGGCACAGTGCGGATCTGGCTGTGTCCAATCAGCCACGGCAGACGGGCAGGCAGGGCGCAGTGCGGATCTGGCTGTGTCCACTCACCCAAGAGAGACGGGCAGGCAAGGCGCACTGTGGATCTGACTGTGTCCACTCACCCACGGGAGACGGGCAGAGAGGTTGCTGTGTGGATCTGGCTATGTCCACTGACCCATGGCAGACGGGCAGGCAGGGCGAAGTGCTGATCTGGCTGTGTCCAATCACCCACGGCAGACGGGCAGGAAGGGCGCAGTTCGGATCTGGATGTGTCCACTCACCCACGAAAGACGGGCAGCCAAGTCGCAGTGTGGATCTGGCTGTGTCCACTCACCCACGGGAGACGGGCAGAGAGGGTGCTGTGTGGATCTGGCTATGTACACTGACCCACGGCAGACGGGCAGGCAGGGCGCAGTGCGGATATGGCTGTGTCCACTCACCCACGGCAGACGGGCAGGCAGGGCGCAGTGCGGATCTGGCTGTGTCCACTCGCCCACGGGAGACGGGCAGGCAGGGCGCAGTGCGGATCTGGCTGTGTCCACTCACCCACGGCAGGCGGTCAGGCAGGGCGCAGTGCGGATCTGGCTGTGTCCACTCGCCCACGGCAGACGGTCAGGCAGGGCGCAGTGCGGATCTGGCTGTGTCCACTCACCCACGGCAGGCGGTCAGGCAGAGCGCAGTGTGGATCTGGTTGTGTCCACGCACCCACAGCAGGCGGTCAGCCAGGGCGCAGTGCGGATCTGGCTGTGTCGACTCACCCACGGCAGGCGGTCAGGCAGAACGCAGTGCGGATATGGCTGTGTCCCTCACCCACGGCAGATGGTCAGGCAGGGCGCAGTGCGGATCTGGCTGTGTCCACTCACCCACGGGAGACGGGCAGGCAGGGCGCAGTGCGGATCTGGCTGTGTCCACTCACCCACGGGAGACGGCAGGCAAGGCGCAGTGCGGATCTGGCTGTGTCCACTCACCCACGGGAGACGGGCAGAGACGGTGCTGTGTGGATCTGGCTATGTCCACTGACCCACGGCAGACGGGCAGGCAGGGCGCAGTACGGATCTGGCTGTGTCCACTCACCCACGGCAGACGGGCAGGCAGGGTGCAGTGCGGATCTGGCTGTGTCCACTCGCCCACGGGAGACGGGCATGCAGGGCGCAATGCGGATCTTTCTGTGTCCACTCACCCACGGCAGGCGGTCAGGCAGGGCGCAGTGCGGATCTGGCTGTGTCCACGCACCCACAGCAGGCGGTCAGCCAGGGCGCAGTGCGGATATGGCTGTGTCCACTCACCCACGGCAGACGGTCAGGCAGGGCGCAGTGCGTATCTGGCTGTGTCCACTCCCCCACGGGAGACGGGCAGGCAGAACGCAGTGCGGATCTGGCTCTGTCCACTCACCAACGGGAGACGGCAGGCAAGGCGCAGTGCGGACCTGGCTGTGTCCACTCACCCACTGGAGACGGGCGGAGACGGTGCTGTGTGGATCTGGCTATGTCCACTGACCCACGGCAGGCGGTCAGCCAGGGCGCAGTGTGGATCTGGCTGTGTCCACTGACCCACGGCAGACGGGCAGGCAGGGCGCAGTACGGATCTGGGTTGTCCACTCACCCACGGCAGTCGGTCAGGCAGGGCGCAGTGCGGATCTTGCTGTGTCCACTCACCCACGGCAGGCGGTCAGGCAGGGCGTAGTGCGGATCTGGCTGTGTCCACTCACCCACGGCAGACGGTCAGGCAGGGCGCAGTGCGGATCTGGCTGTGTCCACTCACCCACGGCAGACGGTCAGGCAGGGCGCAGTGCGGATATGGCTGTGTCCACTCACCCACGGCAGACGATCAGGCAGGGCGCCGTGCGGATTTGGCTGTGTCCACTCGCCCACGGGAGACGGGCAGGCAGGGGGCAGTGCAGATCTGGCTGTGTCCACTCACCCACGGCAGGCGGTCAGGCAGGGCGCAGTGCGGATCTGGCTGTGTCCACTCACCCACGGGAGAAGGGCAAGCAGGGCGCAGTGCGGATCTGGCTGTGTCCACTCACCCACGGGAGACGGGCAGGTAGGGTGCAGTGCGGATTTGGCTGTGTCCACTCACCCACGGGAGACGGGCAGGCAGGGCGCAGTGCGCATCTGTCTGTGTCCACTCACCCACGAGAGACGGGCAGGCAGGGCGCAGTGCGGACCCGGCTGTGTCCACTCACCCACGGGAGATGGGCAGAGACGGTGCTGTGTGGATCTGGCTATGACCAATGACCCACGGCAGACGGGCAGGCAGGGCGCAGTGCGGATCTGGCTGTGTCCACGCACCCACGGCAGGCGGTCAGGCAGGGCGCAGTGCGGATCTGGTTGTGTCCACTCACCCACGGCAGACGGGCAGGCAGGGCGCAGTGTGGATCTGGCTGTGTCCACTCACCAAAGGGAGACGGGCAGACAGGGCGCAGTGCGGATATGGCTGTGTCCACTCGCCCACTGGAGACGGGCAGGCAGGGCGCAGTGCGGATCTGGCTGTGTCCACTCACCCACGGGAGACGGGCAGGCAGGGCGCAGTGCGGATCTGGCTGTGTCCACTTGCCCACGGGAGACGGGCAGGCAGGGCGCAGTGCGGATCTGGCTGTGTCCACTCACTCACGGCAGGCGGTCAGGCAGGGCGCAGTGCGGATCTGGCTGTGTCCACTCACCCACGGCAGACGGTCAGGCAGGGCGCAGTGCGGATCTGGCTGTGTCCACTCACCCACGGCAGACGGTCAGGCAGGTCGCAGTGCGGATCTGGCTGTGTCCACTACCCACGGCAGGCGGTCAGGCAGGGCACAGTGCGGATCTGGCTGTGTCCACTCAAACACGGGAGACGGGCAGGCAGGGCGCAGTGCGGATCTGGCTGTGTCCACTCACCCACGGGAGACGGGCGGGCAGGGCGCAGTGCGATTTTGGCTGTGTCCACTCACCCACGGGAGTCGGGCAGGCAGGGCGCAGTGCGTATCTGGCTGTGTCCACTCGCCCACGGGAGACGGGCAGGCAGGTCGCTGTGTGGATCTGGCTGTGTCCACTCACCCACGGGAGACGGGCAGGCAGGGCGCAGTGCGGATCTGGCTGTGTCCACTCACCCACGGGAGACGGGCAGGCAGGGCGCAGTGCGGATCCAGCTGTGTCCACTCACCCACGGGAGATGGGCAGAGACGGTGCTGTGTGGATCTGGCTATGTCCACTGACACACGGCAGGCGGTCAGGCAGGGCGTAGTGCGGATCTGGCTGTGTCCACTCACCCACGGCAGACGGTCAGGCAGGGCGCAGTACGGATCTGGCTGTGTCCACTCACCCACGGGAGACGGGCAGGCAGGGCGCAGTGCGCATCTGGCTGTGTCCACTCACCCACGAGAGACGGGCAGGCAGGGCGCAGTGCGGATCCGGCTGTGTCCACTCACCCACGGGAGATGGGCAGAGACGGTGCTGTGTGGATCTGGCTATGACCAATGACCCACGGCAGACGGGCAGGCAGGGCGCAGTGCGGATCTGGCTGTGTCCACGCACACACGGCAGGCGGTCAGGCAGGCCGCAGTGCGGATCTGGCTGTGTCCACTCGCCCACGGCAGACGGGCAGGCAGGGCGCAGTGTGGATCTGGCTGTGTCCACTCACCCACGGCAGGCGGTCAGGCAGGGTGCAGTGCGGATCTGGCTGTGTCCACTCGCCCACGGGAGACGGGCAGGCAGGGCGCAGTGCGGATCCGGCTGTGTCCACTCACCCACATGAGATGGGCAGAGACGGTGCTGTGTGGATCTTGCTATGTCCACTGACCCACGGCAGACGGGCAGGCAGGGCGCAGTACGGATCTGGCTGTGTCCACTCGCCCACGGCAGACGGGCAGGCAGGGCGCAGTACGGATCTGGCTGTGTCCACTCACCCACGGCAGGCGGTCAGGCAGGGTGCAGTGCGGATCTGGCTCTGTCCACTCACCCACGGCAGACGGGCAGGCAGGGTGCAGTGTGGATCTGGCTGTGTCCACTCACCCACGGCAGACGGTCAGGCAGGGCGCAGTGCGGATCTGGCTGTGTCCACTCACCCACATGAGACGGGCAGGCAGGGCGCAGTGCGGATCTGGCTGTGTCCACTCACCCACGGGAGACGGGCAGAGACGGTGCTGTGTGGATCCGGCTATGTCCACTGACCCACGGCAGACGGGCAGGCAGGGCGCAATACGAATCTGGCTGTGTCCACTCACCCACGGCAGACGGGCAGGCAGGGCGCAGTGCGGATCTGGCTGTCTCCACTCGCCCACGGGAGACGGGCAGGCAGGGCGCAGTGCGGATCTTTCTGTGTCCACTCACCCACGGCAGGCGGTCAGGCAGGGCGCAGTGCGGATCTGGCTGTGTCCACTCACCCACGGCAGGCGGTCATGCAGGGCGCAGTGCGGATCGGGCTGTGTCCACTCACCCACGGCAGACGGTCAGGAAGGGCGTAGTGCGGATCTGGCTTTGTCCACTCACCCACGGCAGACGGGAAGGCAGGGCGCAGTGCGGATCTGGCTGTGTCCAATCACCCACGGCAGACGGTCAGGCAGGGCGCAGTACGGATCTGGCTGTGTCCACTCACCCACGGCAGACGGGCAGGCAGGGCGCAGTGCGGATCTGGCTGTGTCCCCTCACCCACGGCAGACGGGCAGGCAGGGCGCAGTGCGGATCTGGCTGTGTCCACTCGCCCACGGGAGACGGGCAGGCAGGGCGCAGTGCGGATCTGGCTGTGTCCACTCTCCCACGGCAGGCGGTCAGGCAGGGCGCAGTGCGGATCTGGCTGTGTCCACTCACCCACGGCAGACGGTCAGGCAGGACGCAGTGCGGATCTGGCTGTGTCCACTCACCCACGGCAGGCGGTCAGGCAGGGCGCAGTGTGGATCTGGCTGTGTCCACGCACCCACAACAGGCGGTCAGCCAGGGCGCAGTGCGGATCTGGCTGTGTCGACTCACCCACGGCAGGCGGTCAGGCAGAACGCAGTGCGGATATGGCTGTGTCCACTCACCCACGGCAGACGGTCAGGCAGGGCGCAGTGCGGATCTATCTGTGTCCACTCACCCACATGAGACGGTCAGGCAGGGCGCAGTGCGGATCTGGCTGTGTCCACTCACCCACGGGAGACGGCAGGCAAGGCACAGTGCGGATCTGTCTGTGTCCACTCACCCACGGGAGACGGGCAGAGACGGTGCTGTGTGGATCCGGCTATGTCCACTGACCCACGGCAGACGGGCAGGCAGGGCGCAGTGCGGATCTGGCTGTGTCCACTCACCCACAGCAGGCGGTCAGGCAGGACGCAGTGCGGATCTGGCAGTGTCCACTCGCCCACGGCAGACGGTCAGGCAGGGTGCAGTGCGGATCTGGCTGTGTCCACTCACCCACGGCAGGCGGTCAGGAAGGGCGTAGTGCGGATCTGGCTGTGTCCACTCACCCACGGCAGACGGTCAGGATGGGCGTTGTGCGGATCTGGCTGTGTCCACTCACCCACGGCAGACGGGAAGGCAGGGCGCAGTGTGGATCTGGCTGTGTCCAATCACCCACGGCAGACGGTCAGGCAGGGCGCAGTACGGATCTGGCTGTGTCCACTGACCCACGGCAGACGGGCAGGCAGGGCGCAGTGCGGATCTGGCTGTGTCCACTCACCCACGGCAGGCGGTCAGGCAGGGCGCAGTGCGGATCTGGCTGTGTCCGCTCACCGACAACAGACGGGCAGGCAGGGCGCAGTGTGGATCTGGCTGTGTCCACTCACCAAAGGGAGACGGGCAGACAGGGCGCAGTGCGGATATGGCTGTGTCCACTCGCCCACGGGAGACGGGCAGGCAGGGCGCAGTGCGGATCTGGCTGTGTCCACTTGCCCAAGGGAGACGGGCAGGCAGGGCGCAGTGCGGATCTGGCTGTGTCCACTCACTCACGGCAGGCGGTCAGGCAGGGCGCAGTGCGGATCTGGCTGTGTCCACTCACCCACGGCAGACGGTCAGGCAGGGCGCAGTGCGGATCTGGCTGTGTCCACTCACCCACGGCAGGCGGTCAGGCAGGGCTTAGTGCGGATCTGGCTGTGTCCACTCACCCACGGCAGACGGGCAGGCAGGGCGCAGTGTGGATCTGGCTGTGTCCACTCACCCACGGCAGACGGTCATGCAGGGCGCAGTGCGGATCTGGCTGTGTACACTCACCCACGGCAGACGGTTAGGCAGGGCGCAGTGCGGATCTGGCTGTGTCCACTCGCCCACGGGAGACGGGCAGGCAGGGCGCAGTGCGGATCTGGCAATGTCCACTCGCACACGGCAGGCGGTCAGGCAGGGCGCAGTGCGGATCTGGCAGTGTCCACTCGCCCACGGCAGACGGTCAGGCAGGGTGCAGTGCGGATCTGGCTGTGTCCACTCACCCACGGCAGGCGGTCAGGAAGGGCGTAGTGCGGATCTGGCTGTGTCCACTCACCCACGGCAGACGGTCAGGAAGGGCGTTGTGCGGATCTGGCTGTGTCCACTCACCCACGGCAGACGGGAAGGCAGGGCGCAGTGCGGATCTGGCTGTGTCCAATCACCCACGGCAGACGGTCAGGCAGGGCGCAGTACGGATCTGGCTGTGTCCACTCACCCACGGCAGACGGGCAGGCAGGGCGCAGTGCAGATCTGGCTGAGTCCACTCACCACGGCAGACGGTCAGGCAGGGCGCAGTACGGATCTGGCTGTGTCCACTCACCCACGGCAGACGGGCAGGCAGAGCGCATTGTGGATCTGGCTGTGTCCACTCACACACGGCAGACGGTCAGGCAGGGCGCAGTGCGGATCTGGCTGTGTCCACTCGCCCACGGGAGACGGGCAGGCAGGGCGCAGTGCGGATCCGGCTGTGTCCACTCACCCACATGAGATGGGCAGAGACGGTGCTGTGTGGATCTGGCTATGTCCACTGACCCACGGCAGACGGGCAGGCAGGGCGCAGTACGGATCTGGCTGTGTCCACTCGCCCACGGCAGACGGGCAGGCAGGGCACAGTACGGATCTGGCTGTGTCCACTCACCCACCGCAGGCGGTCAGGCAGGGTGCAGTGCGGATCTGGCTCTGTCCACTCACCCACGGCAGACGGGCAGGCAGGGCGCAGTGTGGATCTGGCTATGTCCACTCACCCACGGCAGACGGTCAGGCAGGGCGCAGTGCGGATCTGGCTGT
The DNA here is from genome assembly GCF_040939455.1 of Microcebus murinus. Taxonomy (NCBI): domain Eukaryota; kingdom Metazoa; phylum Chordata; class Mammalia; order Primates; family Cheirogaleidae; genus Microcebus; species Microcebus murinus. The sequence goes on along the minus strand of NC_134125.1, from coordinate 27,925,421 downwards.
GTCCACTCACCCACATGAGACGGGCAGGCAGGGCGCAGTGCGGATCTGGCTGTGTCCACTCACCCACGGGAGACGGCAGGCAAGGCGCAGTGCGGATCTGTCTGTGTCCACTCACTCACGGGAGACGGGCAGAGACGGTGCTGTGTGGATCCGGCTATGTCCACTGACCCACGGCAGACGGGCAGGCAGGGCGCAGTACGAATCTGGCTGTGTCCACTCACCCACGGCAGACGGGCAGGCAGGGCGCAGTGCGGATCTGGCTGTCTCCACTCGCCCACGGGAGACGGGCAGGCAGGGCGCAGTGCGGATCTTTCTGTGTCCACTCACCCACGGCAGGCGGTCAGGCAGGGCGCAGTGCGGATCTGGCTGTGTCCACTCACCCACGGCAGGCGGTCAGGCAGGGCGCAGTGCGGATCGGGCTGTGTCCACTCACCCACGGCAGACGGTCAGGAAGGGCGTAGTGCGGATCTGGCTTTGTCCACTCACCCACGGCAGACGGGAAGGCAGGGCGCAGTGCGGATCTGGCTGTGTCCAATCACCCACGGCAGACGGTCAGGCATGGCGCAGTACGGATCTGGCTGTGTCCACTCACCCACGGCAGACGGGCAGGCAGGGCGCAGTGCGGATCTGGCTGTGTCCACTCACCCACGGCAGACGGTCAGGCAGGGCGCAGTACGGATCTGGCTGTGTCCACTCACCCACGGCAGACGGGCAGGCAGAGCGCAGTGTGGATCTGGCTGTGTCCACTCACCCACGGCAGGCGGTCAGGCAGGGCGCAGTGCGGATCTGGCTGTGTCCCCTCACCCACGGCAGACGGGCAGGCAGGGCGCAGTGCGGATCTGGCTGTGTCCACTCGCCCACGGGAGACGGGCAGGCAGGGCGCAGTGCTGATCTGGCTGTGTCCACCCCCCCCACGGCAGGCGGTCAGGCAGGGCGCAGTGCGGATCTGGCTGTGTCCACTCACCCACGGCAGACGGTCAGGCAGGGCGCAGTGCGGATCTGGCTGTGTCCACTCACCCACGGCAGGCGGTCAGGCAGGGCGCAGTGTGGATCTGGCTGTGTCCACGCACCCACAACAGGCGGTCAGCCAGGGCGCAGTGCGGATCTGGCTGTGTCGACTCACCCACGGCAGGCGGTCAGGCAGAACGCAGTGCGGATATGGCTGTGTCCACTCACCCACGGCAGACGGTCCGGCAGGGCGCAGTGCGGATCTTGCTGTGTCCACTCACCCACATGAGACGGGCAGGCAGGGCGCAGTGCGGATCTGGCTGTGTCCACTCACCCACGGGAGACGGCAGGCAAGGCACAGTGCGGATCTGTCTGTGTCCACTCACCCACGGGAGACGGGCAGAGACGGTGCTGTGTGGATCCGGCTATGTCCACTGACCCACGGCAGACGGGCAGGCAGGGCGCAGTACGAATCTGGCTGTGTCCACTCACCCACGGCAGACGGGCAGGCAGGGCGCAGTGCGGATCTGGCTGTCTGCACTCGCCCACGGGAGACGGGCAGGCAGGGCGCAGTGCGGATCTTTCTGTGTCCACTCACCCACGGCAGGCGGTCAGGCAGGGCGCAGTGCGGATCTGGCTGTGTCCACTCACCCACGGCAGACGGTCAGTCAGGGCGCAGTGCGGATCTGGCTGTGTCCACTCACCCACGGCAGGCGGTCAGGCAGGGCGTAGTGCGGATCTGGCTGTGTCCACTCACCCACAGCAGACGGGCAGGCAGGGCGCAGTGTGGATCTGGCTGTGTCCACTCACCCACTGCAGACGGTCAGGCAGGGCGCAGTGCGGATCTGGCTGTGTCCACTCGCCCACGGGAGACGGGCAGGCAGTGCGCAGTGCGGATCTGGCTGTGTCCACTCACCCACGGCAGGCGGTCAGGCAGGACGCAGTGCGGATCTGGCAGTGTCCACTCGCCCACGGCAGACGGTCAGGCAGGGTGCAGTGCGGATCTGGCTGTGTCCACTCACCCACGGCAGGCGGTCAGGAAGGGCGTAGTGCGGATCTGGCTGTGTCCACTCACCCACGGCAGACGGTCAGGATGGGCGTTGTGCGGATCTGGCTGTGTCCACTCACCCACGGCAGACGGGAAGGCAGGGCGCAGTGTGGATCTGGCTGTGTCCAATCACCCACGGCAGACGGTCAGGCAGGGCGCAGTACGGATCTGGCTGTGTCCACTGACCCACGGCAGACGGGCAGGCAGGGCGCAGTGCGGATCTGGCTGTGTCCACTCACCCACGGCAGGCGGTCAGGCAGGGCGCAGTGCGGATCTGGCTGTGTCCACTCACCCACAACAGACGGGCAGGCAGGGCGCAGTGTGGATCTGGCTGTGTCCACTCACCAAAGGGAGACGGGCAGACAGGGCGCAGTGCGGATATGGCTGTGTCCACTCGCCCACGGGAGACGGGCAGGCAGGGCGCAGTGCGGATCTGGCTGTGTCCACTCACCCACGGGAGACGGGCAGGCAGGGCGCAGTGCGGATCTGGCTGTGTCCACTTGCCCAAGGGAGACGGGCAGGCAGGGTGCAGTGCGGATCTGGCTGTGTCCACTCACTCACGGCAGGCGGTCAGGCAGGGCGCAGTGCGGATCTGGCTGTGTCCACTCACCCACGGCAGGCGGTCAGGCAGGGCGCAGTGCGGATCTGGCTGTGTCCACTCACCCACGGCAGACGGGCAGGCAGGGCGCAGTGTGGATCTGGCTGTGTCCACTCACCCACGGCAGACGGTCAGGCAGGGCGCAGTGCGGATCTGGCTGTGTACACTCACCCACGGCAGACGGTCAGGCAGGGCGCAGTGCGGATCTGGCTGTGTCCACTCGCCCACGGGAGACGGACAGGCAGGGCGCAGTGCGGATCTGGCTGTGTCCACTCGCACACGGCAGGCGGTCAGGCAGGGCGCAGTGCGGATCTGGCAGTGTCCACTCGCCCACGGCAGACGGTCAGGCAGGGTGCAGTGCGGATCTGGCTGTGTCCACTCACCCACGGCAGGCGGTCAGGAAGGGCGTAGTGCGGATCTGGCTGTGTCCACTCACCCACGGCAGACGGTCAGGAAGGGCGTTGTGCGGATCTGGCTGTGTCCACTCACCCACGGCAGACGGGAAGGCAGGGCGCAGTGCGGATCTGGCTGTGTCCAATCACCCACGGCAGACGGTCAGGCAGGGCGCAGTACGGATCTGGCTGTGTCCACTCACCCACGGCAGACGGGCAGGCAGGGCGCAGTGCAGATCTGGCTGAGTCCACTCACCACGGCAGACGGTCAGGCAGGGCGCAGTACGGATCTGGCTGTGTCCACTCACCCACGGCAGACGGGCAGGCAGAGCGCAGTGTGGATCTGGCTGTGTCCACTCACACACGGCAGACGGTCAGGCAGGGCGCAGTGCGGATCTGGCTGTGTCCACTCACCCACGGCAGACGGGCAGGCAGGGCGCAGTGCGGATCTGGCTGTGTCCACTCGCCCACGGGAGACGGGCAGGCAGGGCGCAGTGCGGATCTGGCTGTGTCCACTAACCCACGGCAGGCTGTCAGGCAGGGCGCAGTGCGGATCTGGCTGTGTCCACTCGCCCACGGCAGACGGTCAGGCAGGGCGCAGTGCGGATCTGGCTGTGTCCACTCACCCACGGCAGGCGGTCAGGCAGGGCGCAGTGTGGATCTGGTTGTGTCCACGCACCCACAGCAGGCGGTCAGCCAGGGCGCAGTGCGGATCTGGCTGTGTCGACTCACCCACGGCAGGCGGTCAGGCAGAACGCAGTGCGGATATGGCTGTGTCCACTCACCCACGGCAGATGGTCAGGCAGGGCGCAGTGCGGATCTGGCTGTGTCCACTCACCCACGGGAGACGGGCAGGCAGGGCGCAGTGCGGATCTGGCTGTGTCCACTCACCCACGGGAGACGGCAGGCAAGGCGCAGTGCGGATCTGGCTGTGTCCACTCACCCACGGGAGACGGGCAGGCAGGGCGCAGTGCGGATCTGGCTGTGTACACTCACCCACGGCAGACGGTCAGGCAGGGCGCAGTGCGGATCTGGCTGTGTCCACTCGCCCACGGGAGACGGGCAGGCAGGGCGCAGTGCGGATCTGGCTGTGTCCACTCGCACACGGCAGGCGGTCAGGCAGGGCGCAGTGCGGATCTGGCAGTGTCCACTCGGGCACGGGAGACGGGCAGGCAGGGCGCAGTGCGGATCTGGCTGTGTCCACTCACCCACAACAGACGGGCAGGCAGGGCGCAGTGTGGATCTGGCTGTGTCCACTCACCAAAGGGAGACGGGCAGACAGGGCGCAGTGCGGATATGGCTGTGTCCACTCGCCCACGGGAGACGGGCAGGCAGGGCGCAGTGCGGATCTGGCTGTGTCCACTCACCCACGGGAGACGGGCAGGCAGGGCGCAGTGCGGATCTGGCTGTGTCCACTTGCCCAAGGGAGACGGGCAGGCAGGGCGCAGTGCGGATCTGGCTGTGTCCACTCACTCACGGCAGGCGTTCAGGCAGGGCGCAGTGCGGATCTGGCTGTGTCCACTCACCCACGGCAGACGGTCAGGCAGGGCGCAGTGCGGATCTGGCTGTGTCCACTCACCCACCGCAGGCGGTCAGGCAGGGCGTAGTGCGGATCTGGCTGTGTCCACTCACCCACGGCAGACGGGCAGGCAGGGCGCAGTGTGGATCTGGCTGTGTCCACTCACCCACGGCACACGGTCAGGCAGGGCGCAGTGCGGTTCTGGCTGTGTACACTCACCCACGGCAGACGGTCAGGCAGGGCGCAGTGCGGATCTGGCTGTGTCCACTCACCCACGGGAGACGGGCAGAGACGGTGCTGTGTGGATCTGGCTGTGTCCACTCACCCACGGCAGATGGTCAGGCAGGGCACAGTGCGGATCTGGCTTTGTCCACTTACCCACGGGAGACGGCAGGCAAGGCGCAGTGCGGATCTGGCTGTGTCCACTCACCCACGGGAGACGGGCAGAGACGGTGCTGTGTGGATCTGGCTATGTCCACTGACCCACGGCAGACAGGCAGGCAGGGCGCAGTACGATTCTGGCTGTGTCCACTCACCCACAGCAGACGGGCAGGCAGGGTGCAGTGCGGATCTGGCTGTGTCCACTCGCCCACGGGAGACGGGCAGGCAGGGCGCAGTGCGGATCTTTCTGTGTCCACTCACCCACGGCAGGCGGTCAGGCAGGGTGCAGTGCGGATCTGGCTGTGTCCACTCACCCACGGCAGACGGTCAGGCAGGGCGCAGTGCGGATCTGGCTGTGTCCACTCACCCACGGCAGGCGGTCAGGCAGGGCGCAGTGCGGATCTGGCTGTGTCCACGCACCCACAGCAGGCGGTCAGCCAGGGCGCAGTGCGGATATGGCTGTGTCCACTCACCCACGGCAGACGGTCAGGATGGGCGTTGTGCGGATCTGGCTGTGTCCACTCACCCACGGCAGACGGGAAGGCAGGGCGCAGTGTGGATCTGGCTGTGTCCAATCACCCACGGCAGACGGTCAGGCAGGGCGCAGTACGGATCTGGCTGTGTCCACTGACCCACGGCAGACGGGCAGGCAGGGCGCAGTGCGGATCTGGCTGTGTCCACTCACCCACGGCAGGCGGTCAGGCAGGGCGCAGTGCGGATCTGGCTGTGTCCGCTCACCGACAACAGACGGGCAGGCAGGGCGCAGTGTGGATCTGGCTGTGTCCACTCACCAAAGGGAGACGGGCAGACAGGGCGCAGTGCGGATCTGGCTGTGTCCACTTGCCCAAGGGAGACGGGCAGGCAGGGCGCAGTGCGGATCTGGCTGTGTCCACTCACTCACGGCAGGCGGTCAGGCAGGGCGCAGTGCGGATCTGGCTGTGTCCACTCACCCACGGCAGACGGTCAGGCAGGGCGCAGTGCGGATCTGGCTGTGTCCACTCACCCACGGCAGGCGGTCAGGCAGGGCTTAGTGCGGATCTGGCTGTGTCCACTCACCCACGGCAGACGGGCAGGCAGGGCGCAGTGTGGATCTGGCTGTGTCCACTCACCCACGGCAGACGGTCATGCAGGGCGCAGTGCGGATCTGGCTGTGTACACTCACCCACGGCAGACGGTCAGGCAGGGCGCAGTGCGGATCTGGCTGTGTCCACTCGCCCACGGGAGACGGGCAGGCAGGGCGCAGTGCGGATCTGGCAATGTCCACTCGCACACGGCAGGCGGTCAGGCAGGGCGCAGTGCGGATCTGGCAGTGTCCACTCGCCCACGGCAGACGGTCAGGCAGGGTGCAGTGCGGATCTGGCTGTGTCCACTCACCCACGGCAGGCGGTCAGGAAGGGCGTAGTGCGGATCTGGCTGTGTCCACTCACCCACGGCAGACGGTCAGGAAGGGCGTTGTGCGGATCTGGCTGTGTCCACTCACCCACGGCAGACGGGAAGGCAGGGCGCAGTGCGGATCTGGCTGTGTCCAATCACCCACGGCAGACGGTCAGGCAGGGCGCAGTACGGATCTGGCTGTGTCCACTCACCCACGGCAGACGGGCAGGCAGGGCGCAGTGCAGATCTGGCTGAGTCCACTCACCACGGCAGACGGTCAGGCAGGGCGCAGTACGGATCTGGCTGTGTCCACTCACCCACGGCAGACGGGCAGGCAGAGCGCATTGTGGATCTGGCTGTGTCCACTCACACACGGCAGACGGTCAGGCAGGGCGCAGTGCGGATCTGGCTGTGTCCACTCGCCCACGGGAGACGGGCAGGCAGGGCGCAGTGCGGATCCGGCTGTGTCCACTCACCCACATGAGATGGGCAGAGACGGTGCTGTGTGGATCTGGCTATGTCCACTGACCCACGGCAGACGGGCAGGCAGGGGGCAGTACGGATCTGGCTGTGTCCACTCGCCCACGGCAGACGGGCAGGCAGGGCACAGTACGGATCTGGCTGTGTCCACTCACCCACCGCAGGCGGTCAGGCAGGGTGCAGTGCGGATCTGGCTCTGTCCACTCACCCACGGCAGACGGGCAGGCAGGGCGCAGTGTGGATCTGGCTATGTCCACTCACCCACGGCAGACGGTCAGGCAGGGCGCAGTGCGGATCTGGCTGTGTCCACTCACCCACATGAGACGGGCAGGCAGGGCGCAGTGCGGATCTGGCTGTGTCCACTCACCCACGGGAGACGGCAGGCAAGGCGCAGTGCGGATCTGTCTGTGTCCACTCACTCACGGGAGACGGGCAGAGACGGTGCTGTGTGGATCCGGCTATGTCCACTGACCCACGGCAGACGGGCAGGCAGGGCGCAGTACGAATCTGGCTGTGTCCACTCACCCACGGCAGACGGGCAGGCAGGGCGCAGTGCGGATCTGGCTGTCTCCACTCGCCCACGGGAGACGGGCAGGCAGGGCGCAGTGCGGATCTTTCTGTGTCCACTCACCCACGGCAGGCGGTCAGGCAGGGCGCAGTGCGGATCTGGCTGTGTCCACTCACCCACGGCAGGCGGTCAGGCAGGGCGCAGTGCGGATCGGGCTGTGTCCACTCACCCACGGCAGACGGTCAGGAAGGGCGTAGTGCGGATCTGGCTTTGTCCACTCACCCACGGCAGACGGGAAGGCAGGGCGCAGTGCGGATCTGGCTGTGTCCAATCACCCACGGCAGACGGTCAGGCATGGCGCAGTACGGATCTGGCTGTGTCCACTCACCCACGGCAGACGGGCAGGCAGGGCGCAGTGCGGATCTGGCTGTGTCCACTCACCCACGGCAGACGGTCAGGCAGGGCGCAGTACGGATCTGGCTGTGTCCACTCACCCACGGCAGACGGGCAGGCAGAGCGCAGTGTGGATCTGGCTGTGTCCACTCACCCACGGCAGGCGGTCAGGCAGGGCGCAGTGCGGATCTGGCTGTGTCCCCTCACCCACGGCAGACGGGCAGGCAGGGCGCAGTGCGGATCTGGCTGTGTCCACTCGCCCACGGGAGACGGGCAGGCAGGGCGCAGTGCTGATCTGGCTGTGTCCACCCCCCCCACGGCAGGCGGTCAGGCAGGGCGCAGTGCGGATCTGGCTGTGTCCACTCACCCACGGCAGACGGTCAGGCAGGGCGCAGTGCGGATCTGGCTGTGTCCACTCACCCACGGCAGGCGGTCAGGCAGGGCGCAGTGTGGATCTGGCTGTGTCCACGCACCCACAACAGGCGGTCAGCCAGGGCGCAGTGCGGATCTGGCTGTGTCGACTCACCCACGGCAGGCGGTCAGGCAGAACGCAGTGCGGATATGGCTGTGTCCACTCACCCACGGCAGACGGTCCGGCAGGGCGCAGTGCGGATCTTGCTGTGTCCACTCACCCACATGAGACGGGCAGGCAGGGCGCAGTGCGGATCTGGCTGTGTCCACTCACCCACGGGAGACGGCAGGCAAGGCACAGTGCGGATCTGTCTGTGTCCACTCACCCACGGGAGACGGGCAGAGACGGTGCTGTGTGGATCCGGCTATGTCCACTGACCCACGGCAGACGGGCAGGCAGGGCGCAGTACGAATCTGGCTGTGTCCACTCACCCACGGCAGACGGGCAGGCAGGGCGCAGTGCGGATCTGGCTGTCTGCACTCGCCCACGGGAGACGGGCAGGCAGGGCGCAGTGCGGATCTTTCTGTGTCCACTCACCCACGGCAGGCGGTCAGGCAGGGCGCAGTGCGGATCTGGCTGTGTCCACTCACCCACGGCAGACGGTCAGTCAGGGCGCAGTGCGGATCTGGCTGTGTCCACTCACCCACGGCAGGCGGTCAGGCAGGGCGTAGTGCGGATCTGGCTGTGTCCACTCACCCACAGCAGACGGGCAGGCAGGGCGCAGTGTGGATCTGGCTGTGTCCACTCACCCACTGCAGACGGTCAGGCAGGGCGCAGTGCGGATCTGGCTGTGTCCACTCGCCCACGGGAGACGGGCAGGCAGTGCGCAGTGCGGATCTGGCTGTGTCCACTCACCCACGGCAGGCGGTCAGGCAGGACGCAGTGCGGATCTGGCAGTGTCCACTCGCCCACGGCAGACGGTCAGGCAGGGTGCAGTGCGGATCTGGCTGTGTCCACTCACCCACGGCAGGCGGTCAGGAAGGGCGTAGTGCGGATCTGGCTGTGTACACTCACCCACGGCAGACGGTCAGGCAGGGCGCAGTGCGGATCTGGCTGTGTCCACTCACCCACGGGAGACGGGCAGAGACGGTGCTGTGTGGATCTGGCTGTGTCCACTCACCCACGGCAGATGGTCAGGCAGGGCACAGTGCGGATCTGGCTTTGTCCACTTACCCACGGGAGACGGCAGGCAAGGCGCAGTGCGGATCTGGCTGTGTCCACTCACCCACGGGAGACGGGCAGAGACGGTGCTGTGTGGATCTGGCTATGTCCACTGACCCACGGCAGACAGGCAGGCAGGGCGCAGTACGGATCTGGCTGTGTCCACTCACCCACAGCAGACGGGCAGGCAGGGTGCAGTGCGGATCTGGCTGTGTCCACTCGCCCACGGGAGACGGGCAGGCAGGGCGCAGTGCGGATCTTTCTGTGTCCACTCACCCACGGCAGGCGGTCAGGCAGGGTGCAGTGCGGATCTGGCTGTGTCCACTCACCCACGGCAGACGGTCAGGCAGGGCGCAGTGCGGATCTGGCTGTGTCCACTCACCCACGGCAGGCGGTCAGGCAGGGCGCAGTGCGGATCTGGCTGTGTCCACGCACCCACAGCAGGCGGTCAGCCAGGGCGCAGTGCGGATATGGCTGTGTCCACTCACCCACGGCAGACGGTCAGGCAGGGCGCAGTGCGTATCTGGCTGTGTCCACTCCCCCACGGGAGACGGGCAGGCAGAACGCAGTGCGGATCTGGCTCTGTCCACTCACCAACGGGAGACGGCAGGCAAGGCGCAGTGCGGATCTGGCTGTGTCCACTCACCCACTGTAGACGGGCAGAGACGGTGCTGTGTGGATCTGGCTATGTCCACTGACCCACGGCAGGCGGTCAGCCAGGGCGCAGTGTGGATCTGGCTGTGTCCACTGACCCACGGCAGACGGGCAGGCAGGGCGCAGTGCGGATCTGGCTGTGTCCACGCACCCACGGCAGGCGGTCAGGCAGGGCGCAGTGCGGATCTGGTTGTGTACACTCACCCACGGCAGACGGGCAGGCAGGGCGCAGTGTGGATCTGGCTGTGTCCACTCACCAAAGGGAGACGGGCAGACAGGGCGCAGTGCGGATCTGGCTGTGTCCACTTGCCCACGGGAGATGGGCAGGCAGGGCGCAGTGCGGATCTGGATGTGTCCCCTCACTCACGGCAGGCGGTCAGGCAGGGCGCAGTGCGGATCTGGCTGTGTCCACTCACCCACGGCAGACAGTCAGGCAGGGCGCAGTGCGGATCTGGCTGTGTCCACTCACCCACGGCAGGCGGTCAGGCAGGGCGCAGTGCGGATCTGGCTGTGTCCACGCTCACACAGCAGGCGGTTAGCCAGGGCGCAGTGCGGATCTGGCTGTGTCCACTCACCCACGGCAGGCGGTCAGGCAGAACGCAGTGCGGATATGGCTGTGTCCACTCACCCACGGCAGATGGTCAGGCAGGGCGCAGTGCGGATCTGGCTGTGTCCACTCACCCACGGGAGACGGGCAGGCAGGGCGCAGTGCGGATCTGGCTGTGTCCACTCACCCACGGGAGACGGCAGGCAAGGCGCAGTGCGGATCTGGCTGTGTCCACTCACCCACGGGAGACGGGCAGAGACGGTGCTGTGTGGATCTGGCTATGTCCACTGACTCACGGCAGACGGGCAGGCAGGGCGCAGTACGGATCTGGCTGTGTCCTCTCACCCACGGCAGACGGTCAGGCAGGGCGCAGTGTGGATCTGGCTGTGTCCACTCACCCACGGCAGACGGTCAGTCAGGGTGCAGTGCGGATCTGGCTGTGTCCACTCACCCACGGCAGACGGGCAGGCAGGGCGCAGTGCGGATCTGGCTGTGTCCACTCACCCAAGGCAGACGGTCAGGCAGGGCGCAGTGCGGATCTGGCTGTGTCCACTCACCCACGGCAGACGGGCAGGCAGGGCGCAGTGTGGATCTGGCTGTGTCCACTCACCCACGGGAGACGGGCAGAGAGGGTGCTGTGTGGATCTGGCTATGTACACTGACCCACGGCAGACGGGCAGGCAGGGCGCAGTGCGGATCTGGCTGTGTCCACTCACCCACGACAGACGGGCAGGCAGGGCGCAGTGCGGATCTGGCTGTGTCCAATCCCCCACGGCAGACGGGCAGGCAGGGCGCAGTGAGGATCTGGCTGTGTCCACTCACCCACGGCAGACGGTCAGGCAGGGTGCAGTGCGGATCTGGCTGTGTCCACTCACCCACGGGAGATGTGTAGGCAAGGTGCAGTGTGGATCTGGCTGTGTCCACTCACACAAGGGAGACGGGCAGAGAGGGTGCTGTGTGGAACTGGCTATGTCCACTGACACACGTAAGACGTGCAGGCAGGGTGCAGTGCGGATCTGGCTGTGTCCACTCACCCACGGCAGGCGGTCAGGCAGGGTGCAGTGCGGATCTGGTTGTGTCCACTCACCCACGGGGGACGGGCAGGCAGCGCGCAGTGCGGATCTGGCTGTGTCCACTCACCCACGGGAGACGGGCAGGCAGGGCGCAGTGCGGATCTGGCTGTGTCCACTCGCCCACGTGAGACGGGCAGGCAGGGCGCAGTGCGGATCTGGCTGTGTCCACTCGCCCACGGGAGACGGGCAGGCAGGGCGCAGTGCGGATCTGGCTGTGTCCACTCACCCACGAGAGATGGGCAGAGACGGTGCTGTGTGCATCTGGCTATGTCCACTGACCCACGGCCGACGGGCAGGCAGGGCGCAGTACGGATCTGGCTGTGTCCACTCACCCACGGCAGGCGGTCAGGCAGGGCGCAGTACGGATCTGGCTGTGTCCACTACCCACGGCAGACGGGCAGGCAGGGCGCAGTACGGATCTGGCTGTGTCCACTCACCCACGGCAGGCGGTCAGGCAGTGTGCAGTGCGGATCTGGCTGTGTCCACTCACCCACGGGAGACGGGCAGGCAGGGCGCAGTGCGGATCTGGCTGTGTCCACTCACCCACGGGAGATGGGCAGGCAGGGCGCAGTGCGGATCTGGCTGTGTCCACTCACCCACGGGAGACGGGCGGGCAGGGCGCAGTGCGTATCTGGCTGTGTACACTCACCCTCGGGAGACGGGCAGGCAGGGCGCAGTGCGTATCTGGCTGTGTCCACTCGCCCACGGGAGACGGGCAGGCAGGGCGCAGTGCGGATCTGGCTGTGTCCACTCACCCACAGGAGACCGGCAGGCAGGGCACAGTGCGGATCTGGCTGTGTCCACTCAACCACGGGAGACGGGCAGGCAGGGCGCAGTGCGGATCCGGCTATGTCCACTCACCCACGGGAGATGGGCAGAGACGGTGCTGTGTGGATCTGGCTATGTCCACTGACCCACGGCAGACGGGCAGGCAGGGCGCAGTACGGATCTGGCTGTGTCCACTCTCCCACGGCAGGCGGTCAGGCAGGGCGTAGTGCGGATCTGGCTGTGTCCACTCACCCACGGCAGACGGGCAGGCAGGGCGCAGTGTGGATCTGGCTGTGTCCACTCACCCACGGCAGACGGTCAGGTAGGGCGCAGTGCGGATCTGGCTGTGTCCACTCACCCACGGCAGACGGCCAGGAAGGGCGCAGTGCGGATCTGGCTGTGTCCACTCACCCACGGGAGACGGGCAGGCAGGGAGCAGTGCGGATCTGGCTGTGTCCACTTGCCCACGGGAGACGGGCAGGCAGGGCGCAGTGCGGATCTGGTTGTGTCCACTCGCTGACGGCAGGCGGTCAGGCAGGGCGCAGTGCGGATCTGGCTGTGTCCACTCACCCACGGCAGACGGTCAGGCAGGGCGCAGTGTGGATCTGGCTGTGTCCACTCACCCACGGCAGACGGTCAGGCAGGGCGCAGTGCGGATCTGGCTGTGTCCACTCCCCACGGGAGACGGGCATGTCGTGTGCAGTGCGGATTTTGCTGTGTCCACTCACCCACGGCAGGCGGTCAGGCAGGGCGCAGTGCGGATCTGGCGGTGTCCACTCACCCACGGGAGATGGGCAGGCAGGGCGCAGTGCGGATTTGGCTGTGTCCACTCACCCACGGGAGACGGGCAGACAGGATGCAGTGCGGATCTGGCTGTGTCCACTCACCCACGGGAGACGGGCAGGCAGGGCGCAGTGCGTATCTGGCTGTGTCCACTCGCCCACGGGAGACGGGCAGGCAGGGCGCAGTGCGGCTCTGAATGTGTCCATTTGCCCACGGGAGACGGGCAGGCAGGGCGCAGTGCGGATCTGGCTGTGTCCACTCACCCACGGCAGGCGGTCAGGCAGGGCGTAGTGCGGATCTGGCTGTGTCCACTCACCCACGGGAGACGGGCAGGCAGTGCGCAGTGTCGATCTGGCTGTGTCCACTCACCCACGGCAGACGGTCAGGCAGGGTGCAGTGCGGATCTGGCTGTGTCCACTCACCCACGGCAGACGGTCAGGCAGGGCGCAGTGCGGATCTGGCTGTGTCCACTCACCCACGGGAGATGGGCAGAGACGGTGCTGTGTCTATCTGGCTATGACCACTGACCCACGGCAGACGGGCAGGCAGGGCGCAGTGCGGATCTGGCTGTGTCCACGCACCCACGGCAGGCGGTCAGGCAGGGCGCAGTGCGGATCTGGCTGTGTCCACTCACCCACGGCAGACCGGCAGGCAGGGCGCAGTGTGGATCTGGCTCTGTCCACTCACCAAAGGGAGACGGGCAGACAGGGCGCAGTGCGGATATGGCTGTTTCCACTCACCCATGGGAGACGGGCAGGCAGGGCGTAGTGCGGATCTGGCTGTGTCCACTCACCCACGGGAGACGGGCAGGCAGGGAGCAGTGCGGATTTGGCTGTGTCCACTTGCCCACTGGAGACGGGCAGGCAGGGCGCAGTGCGGATCTGGCTGTGTCCACTCACTCACGGCAGGCGGTCAGGCAGGGCGCAGTGCGGATATGGCTGTGTCCACTCACCCACGGCAGACGGTCATGCAGGGCGCAGTGTGGATCTGGCTGTGTCCACTCACCCACGGCTGGCGGTCAGGCAGGGCGCAGTGCGGATCTGGCTGTGTCCATGCACACACAGCAGGCTGTTAGCCAGGGCGCAGTGCGGATCTGGCTGTGTCCACTCACCCACGGCAGACGGTCATGCAGGGCGCACTACGGATCTGGCTGTGTCCACTCACCCACGGCAGACGGGCAGGCAGGGCGCAGTGTGGATCTGGCTGTGTCCACTCACCCACGGCAGACGGTCAGGCAGGGCGCAGTGCGGATCTGGCTGTGTCCACTCTCCCACGGCAGACGGGCAGGCAGGGAGCAGTGCGGATCTGGCTGTGTCCACTCGCCCACGGGAGACGGGCATGCTGGGCGCAGTGCGGATCTGGCTGTGTCCACTCACCCACGGCAGGCGGTCAGGCAGGGCGCAGTGAGGATCTGGCTGTGTCCACTCACCCACGGCAGACGGTCAGGCAAGGCGCAGTGCGGATCTGGCTGTGTCCACTCGCCCATGGGAGACGAGCAGGCAGGGCGCAGTGCGGATCTGGCTGTGTCCACTCACCCACGGGAGACGGGCAGGCAGGGCGCAGTGCGGATCTGGCTGTGTCCACTCACCCACGGGGGATGGACAGAGACGGTGCTGTGTGGATCTGGCTATGTCCACTGACCCACGGCAGACGGGAAGGCAGGGCGCAGTACGGATCTGGCTGTGTCCACTCACCCACGGCAGGCGGTCAGGCAGGGTGCAGTGCGGATCTGGTTGTGTCCACTCACCCACGGGGGACGGGCAGGCAGCGCGCAGTGCGGATCTGGCTGTGTCCACTCGCCCATGGGAGACGAGCAGGCAGGGCGCAGTGCGGATCTGTCTGTGTCCACTCACCCACGGGAGACGGGCAGGCAGGGCGCAGTGCGGATCTGGCTGTGTCCACTCACCCACGGGGGATGGACAGAGACGGTGCTGTGTGGATCTGGCTATGTACACTGACCCACGGCAGACGGGAAGGCAGGGCGCAGTGCGGATCTGGCTGTGTCCACTCACCCACGGCAGGCGGTCAGGCAGGGTGCAGTGCGGATCTGGTTGTGTCCACTCACCCACGGGGGACGGGCAGGCAGCGCGCAGTGCGGATCTGGCTGTGTCCACTCACCCACGGTAGACGGGCAGGCAGGGCGCAGTGCGGATCTGGCTGTGTCCACTCGCCCACGTGAGACGGGCAGGCAGGGCGCAGTGCGGATCTGGCTGTGTCCACTCGCCCACGGGAGACGGGCAGGCAGGGCGCAGTGCGGATCTGGCTGTGTCCACTCACCCACGAGAGATGGGCAGAGACGGTGCTGTGTGCATCTGGCTATGTCCACTGACCCACGGCAGACGGGCAGGCAGGGCGCAGTACGGATCTGGCTGTGTCCACTCACCCACGGCAGGCGGTCAGGCAGGGCGCAGTACGGATCTGGCTGTGTCCACTACCCACGGCAGACGGGCAGGCAGGGCGCAGTACGGATCTGGCTGTGTCCACTCACCCACGGCAGGCGGTCAGGCAGTGTGCAGTGCGGATCTGGCTGTGTCCACTCACCCACGGGAGACGGGCAGGCAGGGCGCAGTGCGGATCTGGCTGTGTCCACTCACCCACGGGAGATGGGCAGGCAGGGCGCAGTGCGGATCTGGCTGTGTCCACTCACCCACGGGAGACGGGCGGGCAGGGCGCAGTGCGTATCTGGCTGTGTACACTCACCCACGGGAGACGGGCAGGCAGGGCGCAGTGCGTATCTGGCTGTGTCCACTCGCCCACGGGAGACGGGCAGGCAGGGCGCAGTGCGGATCTGGCTGTGTCCACTCACCCACAGGAGACCGGCAGGCAGGGCACAGTGCGGATCTGGCTGTGTCCACTCACCCACGGGAGACGGGCAGGCAGGGCGCAGTGCGGATCCGGCTATGTCCACTCACCCACGGGAGATGGGCAGAGACGGTGCTGTGTGGATCTGGCTATGTCCACTGACCCACGGCAGACGGGCAGGCAGGGCGCAGTACGGATCTGGCTGTGTCCACTCTCCCACGGCAGGCGGTCAGGCAGGGCGTAGTGCGGATCTGGCTGTGTCCACTCACCCACGGCAGACGGGCAGGCAAGGCGCAGTGTGGATCTGGCTGTGTCCACTCACCCACGGCAGACGGTCAGGTAGGGCGCAGTGCGGATCTGGCTGTGTCCACTCACCCACGGCAGACGGGCAGGAAGGGCGCAGTGCGGATCTGGCTGTGTCCACTCACCCACGGGAGACGGGCAGGCAGGGAGCAGTGCGGATCTGGCTGTGTCCACTTGCCCACGGGAGACGGGCAGGCAGGGCGCAGTGCGGATCTGGCTGTGTCCACTCGCTGACGGCAGGCGGTCAGGCAGGGCGCAGTGCGGATCTGGCTGTGTCCACTCACCCACGGCAGACGGTCAGGCAGGGCGCAGTGCGGATCTGGCTGTGTCCACTCACTCACGGCAGGCGGTCAGGCAGGGCGCAGTGCGGATCTGACTGTGTCCACGCACACACAGCAGGCTGTTAGCCAGGGCGCAGTGCGGATCTGGCTGTGTCCACTTGCCCACGGGATACGGGCAAGCAGGGCGCAGTGCGGATCTGGCTGTGTCCACTCTCCCACGGCAGACGGGCAGGCAGGGAGCTGTGCGGATCTGGCTGTGTCCACTCGCCCACGGGAGACGGGCATGCTGGGCGCAGTGCGGATCTGGCTGTGTCCACTCACCCACGGGAGACGGGCAGGCAAGGCGTAGTGTGGATCTCGCTGTGTCCACTCACCCATGGGAGACGGGCAGGCAGGGCGCAGTGCGGATCTGGGTGTGCCCACTCACCCACGAGAGACGGGCAAAGAGGGTGCTGTGTGGATCTGCCTATGTACACTGACCCACGTCAGACGGGCAGGCAGGGCACAGTGCGGATCTGGCTGTGTCCAATCACCCACGGCAGAAGGGCAGGCAGGGCGCAGTGAGGATCTGGCTGCGTCCACTCACCCACGGCAGACGGTCAGGCAGGGCGCAGTGCGGATCTGGCTGTGTCCAATCACCCACGGGAGACGGGTAGGCAAGGCGCCGTGTGGATCTGGCTGTGTCCACTCCCCCACGGGAGACGGGCAGAGAGGGTGCTGTGTGGATCTGGCTATGTCCACTGACACACGGATGACGGTCAGGCAGGGCGCAGTGCGGATCTGGCTGTGTCCACTCACCCACGGCAGACGGTAAGGCAAGGTGCAGTGTGAATCTGGCTGTGTCCACTCACCCACGGGAGACGGGCAGAAAGGGCGCTGTGTGGATCTGGCTATGTCCACTGACCCACGGCAGACTGGCAGGCAGGGCACAGTGCGGATCTGGCTGTGTCCACTCACCCACGGCAGACGGGCAGGCAGAACGCAATATGGATCTGGCTGTGTCCACTCAACCACGGCAGACGGTCAGGCAGGACGCAGTGCGGATCTGGCTGTGTCCACTCACCCACGGCAGACGGGCAGGCAGGGCGCAGTGCGGATCTGGCTGTGTCCACTCACCCACGGCAGACGGGCAGGCAGGGCGCAGTGCGGATAGGGCTGTGTCCACTCACCCAGGGGAGACGGGCAGGCAAGGCGCAGTGTGGATCTGGCTATGTCCACTCAGCCACGGGAGACGGGCAGAAAGGGCGCTGTGTGGATCTGGCTATGTCCTCTGACCCACGGCAGACGGGCAGGCAAGGCACAGTGCGGATCTGGTTGTGTCCACTCACCCACGGGAGACGGGTAAAGAGGGTACTGTGTGGATCTGGCTATGTAAACTGACCCACGGCAGACGGGCAGGCAGGGCGCAGTGCGGATCTGGCTGAGTCCACTCACCCACGGCAGACGGTCTGGAAGGGCGCAGTGCGGATCTGGCAGTGTCCACTCACCCACGGGAGACGGGCAGGCAGGGCGCAGTGCGGATCTGGCTATGTCCACTCTCCCACGGGAGACGGGCAGGCAGGGCGCAGTGCGGATCTGGATGTGTCCACTCACACACGGCAGACGGGCAGGCTGGCGCAATGCGGATCTGGCTGTGTCCACTCAGCCACGGGAGATGGCGTGGCAAGGTGCAGTGTGGATCTGGCTGTGTCCACTCACCCACGGGAGACGGGCAGAGAGGGTGCTGTGTGGATCTGACAATGTACACTGACCCACGGCAGACGAGCATGCAGGGCGCAATGCGGATCTGGCTGTGTCCACTCACCCACTTCAGATGGTCAGGAAGGGCGCAGTGCGAATCTGGCTGTGTCCACTCACCCACGGGAGACGGGCAGTTAGGGCGCAGTGTGGATCTGGCTGTGTCTATTCACCCACGGCATACGATTAGGCAGGGCGCAGTGCGGATCTGGCTGTGTCCACTCACCCACGGGAGACAGGCAGGCAAGGCGTAGTGTGGATCTGGGTGTGTCCACTCACCCACGGGAGACGGGCAAAGAGGGTGCTGTGTGGATCTGCAAATGTACACTGACCCACGTCAGACGGGCATGCAGGGCGCAGTGCGAATCTGGCTGTGTCCAATCAACCACGGCAGACGGGCAGGCAGGGCGCAGTGTGCATCTGGCTGTGTCCACTCACCCATGGGAGATGGGCAGGCAAGGCGCAGTGTGGATCTGGCTGTGTCCACTCACCCACGGGAGACGGGCAGAGAGGGTGCTGTGTGGTTCTGGCTATATCCACAGACCCACGGCAGACAGGCAGGGAGGGCGCAGTGCGGATCTCGCTGTGTCCACTCAACCACGGCAGACGGGCAGGCAGGGCGCAGTGCAGATCTGGCTGTGTCCACTCACCCACGGCAGACGGGCAGGCAGGGCGCAGTGCGGATCTGGCTGTGTCCACTCACCCACGGCAGACGGT
Source organism: Microcebus murinus (assembly GCF_040939455.1). NCBI lineage: Eukaryota > Metazoa > Chordata > Mammalia > Primates > Cheirogaleidae > Microcebus > Microcebus murinus. Next base: position 27,906,542 of record NC_134125.1, on the reverse strand, counting down.
CTGGCAGGGCGCAATGCGGATCTGGCTGTGTCCACTCTCCCACGGGAGACGGGCAGGCAGGGCGCAGTGCGGATCTGGCTGTGTCCACTCACCCACGGCAGACGGGCAGGCAGGGCGCAGTGCGGATCTGGCTGTGTCCACTCACCCACGGCAGACGGTCAGGCAGGGCGCAGTGCGGATCTGGCGGTGTCCACTCACCCACGGGAGACGGTCAGGCAGGGTGCAGTGCGGATCTGGCTGTGTCCACTCTCCCACGGGAGACGGGCAGGCAGGGCACAGTGCGGATCTGGCTGTGTCCACTCACATACGGCAGACAGGCAGGAAGGGCGCAGTGCGGATCTGGCTGTGTCCACTCACCCATGGCAGACGGGCAGGCAGGGCGCAGTGCGGATCTGGCTGTGTCCACTCACCCACGGCAGATGGTAAGGCAAGGCGCAGTGTGGATCTGGCTTTGTCCACTCAACCACGGCAGACATTCAGGCAGGGCGCAATGCGGATCTGGCTGTGTCCACTCACCCACGGGAGACAGGTAGGCAAGGCGCAGTGTGTATCTGGCTGTGTCCACTCACCCACGGGAGACGGGCAGAGAGGGTGCTGTCCAGATCTGGCTATGTCCACTGACCCACGGCAGACGGGCAGGCAGGGCGCAGTGCGGATCTGGCTGTGTCCACTCACCCACGGGAGACGGGCAGGCAGGGCGCAGTGCGGATTTGGCTGTGTCTACCTACCCACGGCAGACGATTAGGAAGGGCGCAGTGCGGATCTGGCTGTGTCCACTCACCCACGGGAGACGGGCAGGCAAGGCGTAGTGTGGATATGGCTGTGTGCACTCACCCACGGGAGACGGGCAGAGATGGTGCTGTGTGGATCTGGCTATGTACACTGACCCACGGCAGACGGGTAGGCAGGGCGCAGTGTGGATCTGGGTGTGTCCACTCACCCAAGGGAGATGGGCAAAGAGGGTGCTGTGTGGATCTGCCTATGTACACTGACCCACGGCAGACGGGCAGGCAGGGCGCAGTGCGGATCTGGCTGTGTCCAATCACCCACGGCAGACGGGCAGGCAGGGCGCAGTGCGGATCTGGCTGTGTCCAATCACCCACGGCAGACGGGCAGGCAGGGTGCAGTGAGGATCTGGCTGCGTCCACTCACCCACGGCAGACGGTCAGGCAGGGCGCAGTGCGGATCTGGCTGTGTCCAATCACCCACGAGAGACGGGTAGGCAAGGCGCCGTGTGGATCTGGCTGTGTCCACTCACCCACGGGAGACGGGCAGAGAGGGTGCTGTGTGGATCTGGCTATGTCCACTGACCCACGGCAGACGGGCAGGCTGGGCGCTGTGCGGATCTGGCTGTGTCCACTCACCCACGGGGGACGGGCAGGCAGGGCGCAGTGCGGATCTGGCTGTGTCCACTCACCCATGGGAGATGGGCAGGAAAGGCGCAGTGCGGATCTGGCTATGTCCAATCACCCACGGGAGACGGGTAGGCAAGGCGCCGTGTGGATCTGGCTGTGTCCACTCCCCCACGGGAGACGGGCAGAGAGGGTGCTGTGTGGATCTGGCTATGTCCACTGACACACGGATGACGGGCAGGCAGGGCGCAGTGCGGATCTGGCTGTGTCCACTCACCCACGGCAGACGGGCAGGCAGAACGCAATATGGATCTGGCTGTGTCCACTCAACCACGGCAGACGGTCAGGCAGGACGCAGTGCGGATCTGGCTGTGTCCACTCACCCATGGGAGACAGGTAGGCAAGGCGCAGTGTGGATCTGGCTGTGTCCACTCACCCATGGGAGACGGGCAGAGAGGGTGCTGTCCGGATCTGGCTATGTCCACTGACCCATGGCAGACGGGCAGGCAGGGCGCAGTGCGGATGTGCCTGGTCCAATCACCCACGGCAGACGGGCAGGCAGGGCGCAGTGCGGATCTGGCTGTGTCTACTCACCCACGGCAGACGGTCAGGCAGGGTGCAGTGCGGATCTGGCTGTGTCCACACACCCACGGGAGACGGGCAGGAAAGGCGCACTGTTGATCTGGCTGTGACCACTCACCCACGGGAGACGGGCTGAGAGGGTGCTGTGTGGATATAGCTATGTCCACTGACCCACGGCAGACGGGCAGGCAAGGCGCAGTGCGGATCTGGCTGTGTCCACTCACCCACGGCAGTCGGTCAGGCAGGGTGAAGTGCGGATCTGGCTGTGTCCACTCACCCAAAGGAGACGGGTAGGCAAGGCACAGTGTGGATCTGGCTGTGTCCACTCACCCACCTCAGATGTGCAGAGAGGGTACTGTGTGGATCTGGCTATGTCCACTGACCCACGGCAGACGGGCAGGCAGGGCGCAGTGCGGATCTGGCTGTGACCACTCACCCAGGCAGACAGTCAGGAAGGGCGCAGTGCGGATCTGGCTGTGTCCACTCACCCACGGCAGACGGGCAGGCAGGGCGCAGTGCGGATCTGGCTGTGTCCACTCACCCACGGCAGACGGGCAGGCAGGGCGCAGTGCGGATAGGGCTGTGTCCACTCACCCAGGGGAGACGGGCAGGCAAGGCGCAGTGTGGATCTGGCTATGTCCACTCAGCCACGGGAGACGGGCAGAAAGGGCGCTGTGTGGATCTGGCTATGTCCTATGACCCACGGCAGACGGGCAGGCAAGGCACAGTGCGGATCTGGTTGTGTCCACTCACCCACGGGAGACGGGTAGAGAGGGTACTGTGTGGATCTGGCTATGTAAACTGACCCACGGCAGACGGGCAGGCAGGGCGCAGTGCGGATCTGGCTGAGTCCACTCACCCACGGCAGACGGTCTGGAAGGGCGCAGTGCGGATCTGGCAGTGTCCACTCACCCACGGGAGACGGGCAGGCAGGGCGCAGTGCGGATCTGGCTATGTCCACTCTCCCACGGGAGACGGGCAGGCAGGGCGCAGTGCGGATCTGGATGTGTCCACTCACACACGGCAGACGGGCAGGCTGGCGCAATGCGGATCTGGCTGTGTCCACTCACCCACGGGAGATGGCGTGGCAAGGTGCAGTGTGGATCTGGCTGTGTCCACTCACCCACGGGAGACGGGCAGAGAGGGTGCTGTGTGGATCTGACAATGTACACTGACCCACGGCAGACGAGCAGGCAGGGCGCAATGCGGATCTGGCTGTGTCCACTCACCCACTTCAGACGGTCAGGAAGGGCGCAGTGCGAATCTGGCTGTGTCCACTCACCCACGGGAGACGGGCAGGCAGGGCGCAGTGTGGATCTGGCTGTGTCTATTCACCCACGGCATACGATTAGGCAGGGCGCAGTGCGGATCTGGCTGTGTCCACTCACCCACGGGAGACGGGCAGGCAAGGCGTAGTGTGGATCTGGGTGTGTCCACTCACCCACGGGAGACGGGCAAAGAGGGTGCTGTGTGGATCTGCCTATGTACACTGACCCACGTCAGACGGGCATGCAGGGCGCAGTGCGAACCTGGCTGTGTCCAATCAACCACGGCAGACGGGCAGGCAGGGCGCAGTGTGCATCTGGCTGTGTCCACTCACCCATGGGAGATGGGCAGGCAAGGCGCAGTGTGGATCTGGCTGTGTCCACTCACCCACGGGAGACGGGCAGAGAGGGTGCTGTGTGGTTCTGGCTATATCCACAGACCCACGGCAGACAGGCAGGGAGGGCGCAGTGCGGATCTCGCTGTGTCCACTCAACCACGGCAGACGGGCAGGCAGGGCGCAGTGCGGATCTGGCTGTGTCCACTCACCCACGGCAGACGGGCAGGCAGGGCGCAGTGCGGATCTGGCTGTGTCCACTCACCCACGGCAGACGGTCTGGCAGGGCGCAATGCGGATCTGGCTGTGTCCACTCTCCCACGGGAGACGGGCAGGCAGGGCGCAGTGCGGATCTGGCTGTGTCCACTCACCCACGGCAGACGGGCAGGCAGGGCGCAGTGCGGATCTGGCTGTGTCCACTCACCCACGGCAGACGGTCAGGCAGGGCGCAGTGCGGATCTGGCGGTGTCCACTCACCCACGGGAGACGGTCAGGCAGGGTGCACTGCGGATCTGGCTGTGTCCACTCTCCCACGGGAGACGGGCAGGCAGGGCACAGTGCGGATCTGGCTGTGTCCACTCACATACGGCAGACAGGCAGGAAGGGCGCAGTGCGGATCTGGCTGTGTCCACTCACCCATGGCAGACGGGCAGGCAGGGCGCAGTGCGGATCTGGCTGTGTCCACTCACCCACGGCAGATGGTAAGGCAAGGCGCAGTGTGGATCTGGCTTTGTCCACTCAACCACGGCAGACATTCAGGCAGGGCGCAATGCGGATCTGGCTGTGTCCACTCACCCACGGGAGACAGGTAGGCAAGGCGCAGTGTGTATCTGCCTGTGTCCACTCACCCACAGGAGACGGGCAGAGAGGGTGCTGTCCGGATCTGGCTATGTCCACTGACCCACGGCAGACGGGCAGGCAGGGTGCAGTGCGGATCTGGCTGTGTCCACTCACCCACGGGAGACGGGCAGGCAGGGCGCAGTGCGGATCTGGCTGTGTCTACCTACCCACGGCAGACGATTAGGAAGGGCGCAGTGCGGATCTGGCTGTGTCCACTCACCCACGGGAGACGGACAGGCAGGGCGCAGTGCGGATCTGGCTGTGTCTACCTACCCACGGCAGACGATTAGGAAGGGCGCAGTGCGGATCTGGCTGTGTCCACTCACCCACGGGAGACGGGCAGGCAAGGCGTAGTGTGGATATGGCTGTGTGCACTCACCCACGGGAGACGGGCAGAGATGGTGCTGTGTGGATCTGGCTATGTACACTGACCCACGGCAGACGGGTAGGCAGGGCGCAGTGTGGATCTGGGTGTGTCCACTCACCCACGGGAGACGGGCAAAGAGGGTGCTGTGTGGATCTGCCTATGTACACTGACCCACGTCAGACGGGCAGGCAGGGCGCAGTGCGGATCTGGCTGTGTCCAATCACCCACGGCAGACGGGCAGGCAGGGCGCAGTGCGGATCTGGCTGTGTCCAATCACCGACGGCAGACGGGAAGGCAGGGTGCAGTGAGGATCTGGCTGCGTCCACTCACCCACGGCAGACGGTCAGGCAGGGCGCAGTGCGGATCTGGCTGTGTCCAATCACCCACGAGAGACGGGTAGGCAAGGCGCCGTGTGGATCTGGCTGTGTCCACTCACCCACGGGAGACGGGCAGAGAGGGTGCTGTGTGGATCTGGCTATGTCCACTGACCCACGGCAGACGGGCAGGCTGGGCGCTGTGCGGATCTGGCTGTGTCCACTCACCCACGGGGGACGGGCAGGCAGGGCGCAGTGCGGATCTGGCTGTGTCCACTCACCCATGGGAGATGGGCAGGAAAGGCGCAGTGCGGATCTGGCTGTGTCCACTCACCCACGGGAGACGGGCAGAGAGGTTGCTGTGTGGATCTGGCTATGTCCACAGACCCACGGCAGACGGGCAGGGAGGGCGCAGTGCGGATCTCGCTTTGTCCACTCACCCACGGCCGACGGGCAGGCAGGGCGCAGTGCGGATCTGGCTGTGTCCACTCACCCACGGCAGACGGGCAGGCAGGGCGCAGTGCGGATCTGGCTGTGTCCACTCACCCACGGCAGACGGTAAGGCAAGGCGCAGTGTGGATCTGGCTGTGTCCACTCACCCACGGGAGACGGGCAGAAAGGGCGCTGTGTGGATCTGGCTATGTCCACTGACCCACGGCAAACGGGCAGGCCGGGCGCAGTGCGGATCTCGCAGTGTCCACTCACCCAAGGGAGACGGGCAGGCAGGGTGCAGTGCGGATCTGGCTGTGTCCACTCACCCAAGGGAGACGGGCAGGCAAGGCGCAGTGTGGATCTGGCTGTGTCCACTCACCCACGGGAGAGGGGCAGAGAGGGTGCTGTGTGGTCTGGCTATGTCCACTGACCGACGGCAGAAGGGCAGGCAGGGCGCAGTGCGGATCTGGCTGGGTCCCCTCACCGATGGGTGACGGTCAGGCAGGGCGCAGTGCGGATCTGGCTGTGTCCACTCACCCACGGGAGACGGGCAGTCAGGGCGCAGTGCGGATCTGGCTTTGTCCACTCACACACGGCAGATGGGCAGGCAGGGCGCAGTGCGTATCTGGCTGTGTCCACTCACCCTCGGGAGATGGTCAGACAAGGCGCAGTGTGGATCTGGCTGTGTCCACTCACCCAAGGGAGACGGGCAAGCGGGTGCTGTGTGGATCTCGCTATGTACACTGACCCATGGCAGACGGGCAGGCAGGGCGGTGTGCGGATCTGGCTGTGTCCACTCACCCATGGCAGACGGTCAGGAAGTGCGCAGTGCGGATCTGGCTGTGTCCACTCACCCACGGGAGACCGGCAGGCAGGGTGCAGTGTGGAACTGGCTGTGTCCACTCACCCACGGGAGACGGGCAGGCAAGGTGCACTGTGGATCTTGCTGTGACCACACACCAACGGGAGATGGGCAGAGAGGGTGCTGTGTGGATCTAGCTATGTCCACTAACCCACGGCAGACGGGCAGGCAGGGCGCAGTGCGGATTTGGCTGTGTTAACTCACCCACGGCAGACGGGCAGGCAGGGCGTAGCGAGGATCTGGCTGTGTCCACTCACCCACGGGAGACGGGTAGGCAAAGCGTAATGTGGATCTGGCTGTGTTAACTCACCCACGGCAGACGGGCAGGCAGGGCGCAGTGCGGATCTGGCTGTGTCCAGTCACCCACGGCAGACGGGCAGGCAGGGCGCAGTGCAGATCTGGCTGTGTCCACTCACCCACGGGAGACGGGCAGAGAGGGTGCTGTGTGGATCTGGCTGTGTCCACTCACCCACGGAAGACGGGCAGGCAGGGTGCAGTGTGGATCTGGCTGTGTCCACTCACCCACGGGAGACGGGCAGGCAAGGTGCACTGTGGATCTTGCTGTGACCACACACCAACGGGAGATGGGCAGAGAGGGTGCTGTGTGGATCTAGCTATGTCCACTAACCCACGGCAGACGGGCAGGCAGGGCGCAGTGCGGATCTGGCTGTGTTAATCACCCACGGCAGACGGGCAGGCAGGGCGCAGTGCGGATCTGGCTGTGTCCACTCACCTACGGGAGACGGGTAGGCAAAGCGTAATGTGGATCTGGCTGTGTTAACTCACCCACGGCAGACGGGCAGGCAGGGCGCAGTGCGGATCTGGCTGTGTCCACTCACCCACGGGAGATGGGCAGGCAAGGCGCAGTGTGGATCTGGCTGTGTCCACTCACCCACGGGAGACGGGCAGAGAGGGTGCTGTGTGGATCTGGCTTTGTCCACTGACCCACGGCAGACGGGCAGGCAGGGCGCAGTGCGGATCTGGCTGTGTCCAGTCACCCACGGGAGACAGGTAGGCAAGGCGCAGTGTGGATCTGGCTGTGTCCACTCACCCACGGGAGACGGGCAGAGAGGGTGCTGTCCGGATCTGGCTATGTCCACTGACCCACGGCAGACGGGCAGGCAGGGCGCAGTGCGGATGTGGCTGTGTCCAATCACCCACAGGAGACGGGTAGGCAAGGCGCAGTGTGGATCTGGCTGTGTCCACTCACCCACGGCAGACGGGCAGACAGGGTGCTGTGTTGATCTGGCTGTGTCCACTCACCCACGGGACACGGGTAGGCAAGGCGCAGTGTTGATCTGGCTGTGTCCACTCACCCACGGGAGACGGGCAGAGAGGGTGCTGTGTGGATCTGGCTATGTCCACTGACCCACGGCAGACGGGCAGGCAGGGCGCAGTGCGGATCTGGCTGTGTCCACTCACCCACGGCAGACGGGCAGGCAGGGTGCAGTGCGGATCTGGATGTGTCCACTCACCCACGGGAGATGGGCAGGCAAGGCGCAGTGTGGATCTGGCTCTGTCCACTCACCCATGGGAGACGGGCAAGGCGGTGCTGTATGTATCTGGCTATGTACACTGACCCACGGCAGACAAGCAGGTAGGGCGGTGTGCGGATCTGGCTGTGTCCACTCACCCACGGGAGACGGGCAGGCAGGGCGCAGTGCGGATCTGGCTGTGTCCACTCACCCACGGGAGACGGGCAGGCAGGGCGCAGTGCGGATCTGGCTGTGTCCACTCACCCACGGCAGACGGGCAGGCAAGGCGCAGTGTGGATCTGGCTGTGTCCACTCACCCAAGGCAGACGGGCAGAAATGCGCTGTGTGGATCTGGCTATATCCACTGACCCACGGCAGACGGGAAGGCAGGGCGCAGTGCGGATCTGTCTGTGTCTAATCACCCGCGGCAGACAGGCAGGCAGGGCGCAGTGCGGATCTGGCTGTGTCCACTCACCCACGGGAGACGGGCAGGCAGGGCGCAGTGCGGATCTGGCTGTGTCCACTCACCCACGGGAGACGGGCAGAGAGGGTGCTGTGTGGATTTGGCTATGTCCACTGACCAACGGCAGACGGTCAGGCAGGGCGCAGTGCGGATCTGGCTGTGTCCAATCACCCACGGCAGACGGGCAGGCAGGGCGCAGTGCGGATCTGGCTGTGTCCACTCACCCACGGCAGACGGTCAGGCAGGGCGCAGTGCGGATCTGGCTGTGTCCACTCACCCACGGGAGACGGGTAGGCAAGGCGCAGTGTGGATCTGGCTATGTCCACTGATCCACGGCAGACGGGCAGGGAGGGCGCAGTGCAGATCTCGCTGTGTCCACTCACCCACGGCAGACGGGCAGGCTGGCGCAATGCGTATCTGGCTGTGTCCACTCACCCACGGGAGACGGCGAGGCAAGGTGCAGTGTGGATCTGGCTGTGTACACTAACCCACGGGAGACGGGCAGAGAGTGTGCTGTGTGGATCTGACTATGTACACTGACCCACGGCAGACGAGCAGGCAGGGCGCAATGCGGATCTGGCTGTGTCCACACACCCACTGCAGACGGTCAGGAAGGGCGCAGTGCGGATCTGGCTGTGTCCACTCACCCACAGGAGACGGGCAGGCAGGGCGCCGTGCGGATCTGGCTGTGTCTACTCACCCACGGCAGACGATTAGGCAAGGCGCAGTGCGGATCTGGCTGTGTCCACTCACCCACGGGAGACGGGCAGGCAAGGCGTAGTGTGGATCTCGCTGTGTCCACTCACCCATGGGAGACGGGCAGGCAGGGCGCAGTGCGGATCTGGGTGTGCCCACTCACCCACGAGAGACGGGCAAAGAGGGTGCTGTGTGGATCTGCCTATGTACACTGACCCACGTCAGACGGGCAGGCAGGGCACAGTGCGGATCTGGCTGTGTCCAATCACCCACGGCAGAAGGGCAGGCAGGGCGCAGTGAGGATCTGGCTGCGTCCACTCACCCACGGCAGACGGTCAGGCAGGGCGCAGTGCGGATCTGGCTGTGTCCAATCACCCACGGGAGACGGGTAGGCAAGGCGCCGTGTGGATCTGGCTGTGTCCACTCCCCCACGGGAGACGGGCAGAGAGGGTGCTGTGTGGATCTGGCTATGTCCACTGACACACGGATGACGGTCAGGCAGGGCGCAGTGCGGATCTGGCTGTGTCCACTCACCCACGGCAGACGGTAAGGCAAGGTGCAGTGTGAATCTGGCTGTGTCCACTCACCCACGGGAGACGGGCAGAAAGGGCGCTGTGTGGATCTGGCTATGTCCACTGACCCACGGCAGACTGGCAGGCAGGGCACAGTGCGGATCTGGCTGTGTCCACTCACCCACGGCAGACGGGCAGGCAGAACGCAATATGGATCTGGCTGTGTCCACTCAACCACGGCAGACGGTCAGGCAGGACGCAGTGCGGATCTGGCTGTGTCCACTCACCCACGGCAGACGGGCAGGCAGGGCGCAGTGCGGATCTGGCTGTGTCCACTCACCCACGGCAGACGGGCAGGCAGGGCGCAGTGCGGATAGGGCTGTGTCCACTCACCCAGGGGAGACGGGCAGGCAAGGCGCAGTGTGGATCTGGCTATGTCCACTCAGCCACGGGAGACGGGCAGAAAGGGCGCTGTGTGGATCTGGCTATGTCCTCTGACCCACGGCAGACGGGCAGGCAAGGCACAGTGCGGATCTGGTTGTGTCCACTCACCCACGGGAGACGGGTAAAGAGGGTACTGTGTGGATCTGGCTATGTAAACTGACCCACGGCAGACGGGCAGGCAGGGCGCAGTGCGGATCTGGCTGAGTCCACTCACCCACGGCAGACGGTCTGGAAGGGCGCAGTGCGGATCTGGCAGTGTCCACTCACCCACGGGAGACGGGCAGGCAGGGCGCAGTGCGGATCTGGCTATGTCCACTCTCCCACGGGAGACGGGCAGGCAGGGCGCAGTGCGGATCTGGATGTGTCCACTCACACACGGCAGACGGGCAGGCTGGCGCAATGCGGATCTGGCTGTGTCCACTCAGCCACGGGAGATGGCGTGGCAAGGTGCAGTGTGGATCTGGCTGTGTCCACTCACCCACGGGAGACGGGCAGAGAGGGTGCTGTGTGGATCTGACAATGTACACTGACCCACGGCAGACGAGCATGCAGGGCGCAATGCGGATCTGGCTGTGTCCACTCACCCACTTCAGACGGTCAGGAAGGGCGCAGTGCGAATCTGGCTGTGTCCACTCACCCACGGGAGACGGGCAGTTAGGGCGCAGTGTGGATCTGGCTGTGTCTATTCACCCACGGCATACGATTAGGCAGGGCACAGTGCGGATCTGGCTGTGTCCACTCACCCACGGGAGACAGGCAGGCAAGGCGTAGTGTGGATCTGGGTGTGTCCACTCACCCACGGGAGACGGGCAAAGAGGGTGCTGTGTGGATCTGCAAATGTACACTGACCCACGTCAGACGGGCATGCAGGGCGCAGTGCGAATCTGGCTGTGTCCAATCAACCACGGCAGACGGGCAGGCAGGGCGCAGTGTGCATCTGGCTGTGTCCACTCACCCATGGGAGATGGGCAGGCAAGGCGCAGTGTGGATCTGGCTGTGTCCACTCACCCACGGGAGACGGGCAGAGAGGGTGCTGTGTGGTTCTGGCTATATCCACAGACCCACGGCAGACAGGCAGGGAGGGCGCAGTGCGGATCTCGCTGTGTCCACTCAACCACGGCAGACGGGCAGGCAGGGCGCAGTGCGGATCTGGCTGTGTCCACTCACCCACGGCAGACGGGCAGGCAGGGCGCAGTGCGGATCTGGCTGTGTCCACTCACCCACGGCAGACGGTCTGGCAGGGCGCAATGCGGATCTGGCTGTGTCCACTCTCCCACGGGAGACGGGCAGGCAGGGCGCAGTGCGGATCTGGCTGTGTCCACTCACCCACGGCAGACGGGCAGGCAGGGCGCAGTGCGGATCTGGCTGTGTCCACTCACCCACGGCAGACGGTCAGGCAGGGCGCAGTGCGGATCTGGCGGTGTCCACTCACCCACGGGAGACGGTCAGGCAGGGTGCAGTGCGGATCTGGCTGTGTCCACTCTCCCACGGGAGACGGGCAGGCAGGGCACAGTGCGGATCTGGCTGTGTCCACTCACATACGGCAGACAGGCAGGAAGGGCGCAGTGCGGATCTGGCTGTGTCCACTCACCCATGGCAGACGGGCAGGCAGGGCGCAGTGCGGATCTGGCTGTGTCCACTCACCCACGGCAGATGGTAAGGCAAGGCGCAGTGTGGATCTGGCTTTGTCCACTCAACCACGGCAGACATTCAGGCAGGGCGCAATGCGGATCTGGCTGTGTCCACTCACCCACGGGAGACAGGTAGGCAAGGCGCAGTGTGTATCTGGCTGTGTCCACTCACCCACGGGAGACGGGCAGAGAGGGTGCTGTCCGGATCTGGCTATGTCCACTGACCCACGGCAGACGGGCAGGCAGGGCGCAGTGCGGATCTGGCTGTGTCCACTCACCCACGGGAGACGGGCAGGCAGGGCGCAGTGCGGATTTGGCTGTGTCTACCTACCCACGGCAGACGATTAGGAAGGGCGCAGTGCGGATCTGGCTGTGTCCACTCACCCACGGGAGACGGGCAGGCAAGGCGTAGTGTGGATATGGCTGTGTGCACTCACCCACGGGAGACGGGCAGAGATGGTGCTGTGTGGATCTGGCTATGTACACTGACCCACGGCAGACGGGTAGGCAGGGCGCAGTGTGGATCTGGGTGTGTCCACTCACCCAAGGGAGATGGGCAAAGAGGGTGCTGTGTGGATCTGCCTATGTACACTGACCCACGGCAGACGGGCAGGCAGGGCGCAGTGCGGATCTGGCTGTGTCCAATCACCCACGGCAGACGGGCAGGCAGGGCGCAGTGCGGATCTGGCTGTGTCCAATCACCCACGGCAGACGGGCAGGCAGGGTGCAGTGAGGATCTGGCTGCGTCCACTCACCCACGGCAGACGGTCAGGCAGGGCGCAGTGCGGATCTGGCTGTGTCCAATCACCCACGAGAGACGGGTAGGCAAGGCGCCGTGTGGATCTGGCTGTGTCCACTCACCCACGGGAGACGGGCAGAGAGGGTGCTGTGTGGATCTGGCTATGTCCACTGACCCACGGCAGACGGGCAGGCTGGGCGCTGTGCGGATCTGGCTGTGTCCACTCACCCACGGGGGACGGGCAGGCAGGGCGCAGTGCGGATCTGGCTGTGTCCACTCACCCATGGGAGATGGGCAGGAAAGGCGCAGTGCGGATCTGGCTATGTCCAATCACCCACGGGAGACGGGTAGGCAAGGCGCCGTGTGGATCTGGCTGTGTCCACTCCCCCACGGGAGACGGGCAGAGAGGGTGCTGTGTGGATCTGGCTATGTCCACTGACACACGGATGACGGGCAGGCAGGGCGCAGTGCGGATCTGGCTGTGTCCACTCACCCACGGCAGACGGGCAGGCAGAACGCAATATGGATCTGGCTGTGTCCACTCAACCACGGCAGACGGTCAGGCAGGACGCAGTGCGGATCTGGCTGTGTCCACTCACCCATGGGAGACAGGTAGGCAAGGCGCAGTGTGGATCTGGCTGTGTCCACTCACCCATGGGAGACGGGCAGAGAGGGTGCTGTCCGGATCTGGCTATGTCCACTGACCCATGGCAGACGGGCAGGCAGGGCGCAGTGCGGATGTGCCTGGTCCAATCACCCACGGCAGACGGGCAGGCAGGGCGCAGTGCGGATCTGGCTGTGTCTACTCACCCACGGCAGACGGTCAGGCAGGGTGCAGTGCGGATCTGGCTGTGTCCACACACCCACGGGAGACGGGCAGGAAAGGCGCACTGTTGATCTGGCTGTGACCACTCACCCACGGGAGACGGGCAGAGAGGGTGCTGTGTGGATATAGCTATGTCCACTGACCCACGGCAGACGGGCAGGCAAGGCGCAGTGCGGATCTGGCTGTGTCCACTCACCCACGGCAGTCGGTCAGGCAGGGTGAAGTGCGGATCTGGCTGTGTCCACTCACCCAAAGGAGACGGGTAGGCAAGGCACAGTGTGGATCTGGCTGTGTCCACTCACCCACCTCAGATGTGCAGAGAGGGTACTGTGTGGATCTGGCTATGTCCACTGACCCACGGCAGACGGGCAGGCAGGGCGCAGTGCGGATCTGGCTGTGACCACTCACCCAGGCAGACAGTCAGGAAGGGCGCAGTGCGGATCTGGCTGTGTCCACTCACCCACGGCAGACGGGCAGGCAGGGCGCAGTGCGGATCTGGCTGTGTCCACTCACCCACGGCAGACGGGCAGGCAGGGCGCAGTGCGGATAGGGCTGTGTCCACTCACCCAGGGGAGACGGGCAGGCAAGGCGCAGTGTGGATCTGGCTATGTCCACTCAGCCACGGGAGACGGGCAGAAAGGGCGCTGTGTGGATCTGGCTATGTCCTATGACCCACGGCAGACGGGCAGGCAAGGCACAGTGCGGATCTGGTTGTGTCCACTCACCCACGGGAGACGGGTAGAGAGGGTACTGTGTGGATCTGGCTATGTAAACTGACCCACGGCAGACGGGCAGGCAGGGCGCAGTGCGGATCTGGCTGAGTCCACTCACCCACGGCAGACGGTCTGGAAGGGCGCAGTGCGGATCTGGCAGTGTCCACTCACCCACGGGAGACGGGCAGGCAGGGCGCAGTGCGGATCTGGCTATTTCCACTCTCCCACGGGAGACGGGCAGGCAGGGCGCAGTGCGGATCTGGATGTGTCCACTCACACACGGCAGACGGGCAGGCTGGCGCAATGCGGATCTGGCTGTGTCCACTCACCCACGGGAGATGGCGTGGCAAGGTGCAGTGTGGATCTGGCTGTGTCCACTCACCCACGGGAGACGGGCAGAGAGGGTGCTTTGTGGATCTGACAATGTACACTGACCCACGGCAGACGAGCAGGCAGGGCGCAATGCGGATCTGGCTGTGTCCACTCACCCACTTCAGACGGTCAGGAAGGGCGCAGTGCGAATCTGGCTGTGTCCACTCACCCACGGGAGACGGGCAGGCAGGGCGCAGTGTGGATCTGGCTGTGTCTATTCACCCACGGCATACGATTAGGCAGGGCGCAGTGCGGATCTGGCTGTGTCCACTCACCCACGGGAGACGGGCAGGCAAGGCGTAGTGTGGATCTGGGTGTGTCCACTCACCCACGGGAGACGGGCAAAGAGGGTGCTGTGTGGATCTGCCTATGTACACTGACCCACGTCAGACGGGCATGCAGGGCGCAGTGCGAATCTGTCTGTGTCCAATCAACCACGGCAGACGGGCAGGCAGGGCGCAGTGTGCATCTGGCTGTGTCCACTCACCCATGGGAGATGGGCAGGCAAGGCGCAGTGTGGATCTGGCTGTGTCCACTCACCCACGGGAGACGGGCAGAGAGGGTGCTGTGTGGTTCTGGCTATATCCACAGACCCACGGCAGACAGGCAGGGAGGGCGCAGTGCGGATCTCGCTGTGTCCACTCAACCACGGCAGACGGGCAGGCAGGGCGCAGTGCGGATCTGGCTGTGTCCACTCACCCACGGCAGACGGGCAGGCAGGGCGCAGTGCGGATCTGGCTGTGTCCACTCACCCACGGCAGACGGTCTGGCAGGGCGCAATGCGGATCTGGCTGTGTCCACTCTCCCACGGGAGACGGGCAGGCAGGGCGCAGTGCGGATCTGGCTGTGTCCACTCACCCACGGCAGACGGGCAGGCAGGGCGCAGTGCGGATCTGGCTGTGTCCACTCACCCACGGCAGACGGTCAGGCAGGGCGCAGTGCGGATCTGGCGGTGTCCACTCACCCACGGGAGACGGTCAGGCAGGGTGCAGTGCGGATCTGGCTGTGTCCACTCTCCCACGGGAGACGGGCAGGCAGGGCACAGTGCGGATCTGGCTGTGTCCACTCACATACGGCAGACAGGCAGGAAGGGCGCAGTGCGGATCTGGCTGTGTCCACTCACCCATGGCAGACGGGCAGGCAGGGCGCAGTGCGGATCTGGCTGTGTCCACTCACCCACGGCAGATGGTAAGGCAAGGCGCAGTGTGGATCTGGCTTTGTCCACTCAACCACGGCAGACATTCAGGCAGGGCGCAATGCGGATCTGGCTGTGTCCACTCACCCACGGGAGACAGGTAGGCAAGGCGCAGTGTGTATCTGCCTGTGTCCACTCACCCACAGGAGACGGGCAGAGAGGGTGCTGTCCGGATCTGGCTATGTCCACTGACCCACGGCAGACGGGCAGGCAGGGTGCAGTGCGGATCTGGCTGTGTCCACTCACCCACGGGAGACGGGCAGGCAGGGCGCAGTGCGGATCTGGCTGTGTCTACCTACCCACGGCAGACGATTAGGAAGGGCGCAGTGCGGATCTGGCTGTGTCCACTCACCCACGGGAGACGGACAGGCAGGGCGCAGTGCGGATCTGGCTGTGTCTACCTACCCACGGCAGACGATTAGGAAGGGCGCAGTGCGGATCTGGCTGTGTCCACTCACCCACGGGAGACGGGCAGGCAAGGCGTAGTGTGGATATGGCTGTGTGCACTCACCCACGGAAGACGGGCAGAGAGGTTGCTGTGTGGATCTGGCTATGTACACTGACCCACGGCAGACGGGTAGGCAGGGCGCAGTGTGGATCTGGGTGTGTCCACTCACCCACGGGAGACGGGCAAAGAGGGTGCTGTGTGGATCTGCCTATGTACACTGACCCACGTCAGACGGGCAGGCAGGGCGCAGTGCGGATCTGGCTGTGTCCAATCACCCACGGCAGACGGGCAGGCAGGGCGCAGTGCGGATCTGGCTGTGTCCAATCACCGACGGCAGACGGGAAGGCAGGGTGCAGTGAGGATCTGGCTGCGTCCACTCACCCACGGCAGACGGTCAGGCAGGGCGCAGTGCGGATCTGGCTGTGTCCAATCACCCACGAGAGACGGGTAGGCAAGGCGCCGTGTGGATCTGGCTGTGTCCACTCACCCACGGGAGACGGGCAGAGAGGGTGCTGTGTGGATCTGGCTATGTCCACTGACCCACGGCAGACGGGCAGGCTGGGCGCTGTGCGGATCTGGCTGTGTCCACTCACCCACGGGGGACGGGCAGGCAGGGCGCAGTGCGGATCTGGCTGTGTCCACTCACCCATGGGAGATGGGCAGGAAAGGCGCAGTGCGGATCTGGCTGTGTCCACTCACCCACGGGAGACGGGCAGAGAGGTTGCTGTGTGGATCTGGCTATGTCCACAGACCCACGGCAGACGGGCAGGGAGGGCGCAGTGCGGATCTCGCTTTGTCCACTCACCCACGGCCGACGGGCAGGCAGGGCGCAGTGCGGATCTGGCTGTGTCCACTCACCCACGGCAGACGGGCAGGCAGGGCGCAGTGCGGATCTGGCTGTGTCCACTCACCCACAGCAGACGGTAAGGCAAGGCGCAGTGTGGATCTGGCTGTGTCCACTCACCCACGGGAGACGGGCAGAAAGGGCGCTGTGTGGATCTGGCTATGTCCACTGACCCACGGCAAACGGGCAGGCCGGGCGCAGTGCGGATCTCGCAGTGTCCACTCACCCAAGGGAGACGGGCAGGCAGTGTGCAGTGCGGATCTGGCTGTGTCCACTCACCCAAGGGAGACGGGCAGGCAAGGCGCAGTGTGGATCTGGCTGTGTCCACTCACCCACGGGAGAGGGGCAGAGAGGGTGCTGTGTGGTCTGGCTATGTCCACTGACCGACGGCAGAAGGGCAGGCAGGGCGCAGTGCGGATCTGGCTGGGTCCCCTCACCGATGGGTGACGGTCAGGCAGGGCGCAGTGCGGATCTGGCTGTGTCCACTCACCCACGGGAGACGGGCAGTCAGGGCGCAGTGCGGATCTGGCTTTGTCCACTCACACACGGCAGATGGGCAGGCAGGGCGCAGTGCGTATCTGGCTGTGTCCACTCACCCTCGGGAGATGGTCAGACAAGGCGCAGTGTGGATCTGGCTGTGTCCACTCACCCAAGGGAGACGGGCAAGCGGGTGCTGTGTGGATCTCGCTATGTACACTGACCCATGGCAGACGGGCAGGCAGGGCGGTGTGCGGATCTGGCTGTGTCCACTCACCCATGGCAGACGGTCAGGAAGTGCGCAGTGCGGATCTGGCTGTGTCCACTCACCCATGGGAGACCGGCAGGCAGGGTGCAGTGTGGAACTGGCTGTGTCCACTCACCCACGGGAGACGGGCAGGCAAGGTGCACTGTGGATCTTGCTGTGACCACACACCAACGGGAGATGGGCAGAGAGGGTGCTGTGTGGATCTAGCTATGTCCACTAACCCACGGCAGACGGGCAGGCAGGGCGCAGTGCGGATTTGGCTGTGTTAACTCACCCACGGCAGACGGGCAGGCAGGGCGTAGCGAGGATCTGGCTGTGTCCACTCACCCACGGGAGACGGGTAGGCAAAGCGTAATGTGGATCTGGCTGTGTTAACTCACCCACGGCAGACGGGCAGGCAGGGCGCAGTGCGGATCTGGCTGTGTCCAGTCACCCACGGCAGACGGGCAGGCAGGGCGCAGTGCAGATCTGGCTGTGTCCACTCACCCACGGGAGACGGGCAGAGAGGGTGCTGTGTGGATCTGGCTGTGTCCACTCACCCACGGAAGACGGGCAGGCAGGGTGCAGTGTGGATCTGGCTGTGTCCACTCACCCACGGGAGACGGGCAGGCAAGGTGCACTGTGGATCTTGCTGTGACCACACACCAACGGGAGATGGGCAGAGAGGGTGCTGTGTGGATCTAGCTATGTCCACTAACCCACGGCAGACGGGCAGGCAGGGCGCAGTGCGGATCTGGCTGTGTTAACTCACCCACGGCAGACGGGCAGGCAGGGCGCAGTGCGGATCTGGCTGTGTCCACTCACCTACGGGAGACGGGTAGGCAAAGCGTAATGTGGATCTGGCTGTGTTAACTCACCCACGGCAGACGGGCAGGCAGGGCGCAGTGCGGATCTGGCTGTGTCCACTCACCCACGGGAGATGGGCAGGCAAGGCGCAGTGTGGATCTGGCTGTGTCCACTCACCCACGGGAGACGGGCAGAGAGGGTGCTGTGTGGATCTGGCTTTGTCCACTGACCCACGGCAGACGGGCAGGCAGGGCGCAGTGCGGATCTGGCTGTGTCCAGTCACCCACGGCAGACAGGCAGGCAGGGCGCAGTGCAGATCTGGCTGTGTCCACTCACCTACGGGAGACGGGCAGCGAGGGTGCTGTGTGGATCTAGCTATGTCCACTGACCCACGGCAGACGGGCAGGTAGGGCGCGGTGCGGATCTGGCTGTGTTAACTCACCCACGGCAGACGGGCAGGCAGGGCGCAGTGCGGATCTGGCTATGTCCACTGACCCACGGGAGACAGGCAGAGAGGGTGCTGTGTGGATCTGGCTTTGTCCATTGACCCAGAGCAGACGGGCAGGCAGGGCGCACTGTGGATCTGGCTGTGTCCACTCTCCCACGGCAGACGGGCAGGCAAGGCGCAGTGTGGATATGGCTGTGTCCACTCACCCACGGGATACGGGCCTAGAGGGTGCTGTGTGGATCTGGCTATGTACACTTACCCACGGCAGACGCGCAGGCAGGGTGCAGTGCGGATCTGGCTGTGTCCACTCACCCACGGCAGACGGTCAGGCAGGTCGCAGTGCGGATCTGGCGGTGTCCACTCACCCAAGGGAGACGGGCAGGCAGGGCGCAGTGCGGGTCTGGCTGTGTCCACTCTCCCACGGGAGACCGGCAGGCAGGGCGCAGAGCGGATCTGGCTGTGTCCACTCACCCACGGCAGACGGGCAGGCAAGGCGCAGTGCGGATCTGGCTGTGTCCACTCACCCACGGGAGACGGGCAGAGAGGGTGCTGTTTGGATCTGGGTAAGTACACTGACCCACGGCAGACGGGCAGGCAGGGCGCAGTGCGGATCTGGCTATGTCAACTCTCCTACGGGAGACGGGCAGGCAGCGCGCAGTGCGGATCTGGCTGTGTCCACTCACACACGGCAGACAGGCAGGCACGGCGCAGTGCGGATCTGGCTGTGTCCACTTACCCACGGGAGAGGGGCAGGCAAGGTGCTGTGTGGATCTGGCTATGTCCACTGACCCACGGCAGACGGGCAGGCAGGGCGCAGTGCGGATCTGGCTGTGTCCAATCACACACGGCAGACGGGAAGGCAGGGCGCAGTGCGGATCTGGTTGTGTGCACTAACCCACGGGAGACGGGCAGGCAAGGCACTGTGTGGATTTGGCTGTGTCCACTCACGCACGGGAGACGGGCAGAGAGGGTGTTGTGTGGATCTGGCAATATCCACTGACCCACGGCAGACGGGCAGGCAGGGCGCAGTGCGGATCTGGCTGTGTCCACTCACCCACGGCAGACGGTCTGGCAGGGCGCAATGCGGATCTGGCTGTGTCCAATCACCCACGGCAGATGGGCAGGCAGGGCGCAGTGCGGATCTGGCTGTGTCCACTCACCCACGGCAGACGGTCAGGCAGGGCACAGTGCGGATCTGGCTGTGTCCACTCACCCACGGGAGACGGGTAGGCAAGGCGCAGTGTGGATCTGGCTGTGTCCACTCACCCACGGGAGATGGGCAGAGAGGGTGCTGTGTGGATCTGGCTATGTACACTGACCAACGGCAGACGGGCAGGCAGGGCGCAGTGCGGATCTGGCTGTGTCCACTCACCCACGGGAGACGGGTAGGCAAGGCGCACTGTGGATCTGGCTGTGCCCCTCACCCACGGGAGACGGGCAGAGTGGGTGCTGTGTGGATTTGGCTATGTCCACTGACCTACAACAGACGGGCAGGCAGGGTGCAGTGCGGATCTGGCTGTGTCCAATCACCCACGGCGGACGGTCCGGAAGGGCGTAGTGCAGATCTGGCTGTGTCCACTCACCCACGGGAGACGGGTAGGAAGGTGCAGTGTTGATCTGGCTGTGTCCACTCACACACGGGAGACGGGCAGAGAGGGTGCTGTGTGGATCTGGCTATGTCCACTGACCCACGGCATAGGGGCAGGCAGGGCGCAGTGTGGATCTGGCTGTGTACACTCACCCACGACAGACGGGCAGGCAGGGTGCAGTGCGGATCTGGCTGTGTCCACTCACCCACGGGAGACGGGCAGGCAAGGTGCAGTGTTGATCTGGCAGTGTCCACTCACCCACGGGATATGGGCAGAGAGGGTGCTGTGTGGATCTGGCTATGTCCACTGACCCTCGGCAGACGGGCAGGCAGGGCGCAGTGCGGATCTGGTTGTGTCCACTCACCCACGGCAGACAGGCAGAGCGCGGTGCGGATCTGGCGGTGTCCACTCACCCACGGGAGACGGGTAGGCAGGGCGCAGTGCGGATCTGGCTATGTCCACTCGTCCACGGGAGACGGGCAGGCAGGGCGCAGTGCGGATATGGCTGTGTCCACTCACACACGGCAGACAGGCAGGGAGGGCGCAGTGCGGATCTGGCTGTGTCCACTCACACATGGGAGACTGGCAGGCAAGGCGCAGTGTGGATTTGGCTGTGTCCACTCACCCACGGGAGACGGGCACAGATGTTGCTGTGTGGATCTGGCTATATCCACTGATCCAGGGCAGACGGGCAGGGAGGGCGCAGTGCAGATCTCGCTGTGTCCACTCACCCACGGGAGACGGGCAGGCAAGGCGCAGTGTGGATCTGGCTGTGTCCACTCACCCACGGGAGACGGGCAGAGAGGGTGCTGTGTGGATCTGACTATGTACACTGACCCACGGCAGACGGGCAGGCAGGGCGCAATGTGGATCTGGCTGTTTCCACTCACCCACGGCAGACGGTCAGGAAGGGCGCAGTGCGGATCTGGCTGTGTCCAAACACCCACGGCAGACGGGCAGGCAGGGCGCAGTGCGGATCTGGCTGTGTCCACTCACCCATGGGAGACGGGCAGGCAGGGCGCAGTGTGGATCTGGCTGTGTCCACTCACACACGGTAGACGGGAAGAGAGGGTGCTGTGTGGATCTGGCTATGACCACTGACCCACGGCAGACGGGCAGGCAGGGCGCAGTGCGGATCTGGCTGTGTCCACTCACCCACGGCAGACCGGCAGGCAGGGCGCAGTGTGGATCTGGCTGTGTCCACTCACCAAAGGGAGACGGGCAGATAGGGCGCAGTGCGGATATGGCTGTGTCCACTCGCCCACGGGAGACGGGCAGGCAGGGCGCAGTGCGGATCTGGCTGTGTCCACTCACCCACGGGAGACGGGCAGGCAGGGAGCAGTGCGGATTTGGCTGTGTCCACTTGCCCACGGGAGACGGGCAGGCAGGGCGCAGTGCGGATCTGGCTGTGTCCATGCACACACAGCAGGCTGTTAGCCAGGGCGCAGTGCGGATCTGGCTGTGTCCACTCACCCACGGCAGATGGTCAGGCAGGGCGCAGTACGGATCTCGCTGTGTCCACTCACCCACGGCAGACGGGCAGGCAGGGCGCAGTGTGGATCTGGCTGTGTCCACTCACCCACGGCAGATGGTCAGGCAGGGCGCAGTGCGGATGTGGCTGTGTCCACTCTCCCACGGCAGACGGGCCGGCAGGGAGCAGTGCGGATCTGGCTGTGTCCACTCGCCCACGGGAGATGGGCATGCTGGGCGCAGTGCGGATCTGGCTGTGTCCACTCACCCACGGCAGGCGGTCAGGCAGGGCGCAGTGCGGATCTGGCTGTGTCCACTCACCCACGGCAGACGGTCAAGCAAGGCGCATCGCGGATCTGGCTGTGTCCACTCGCCCACGGGAGACGGGCAGGCAGGGCGCAGTGCGGATCTGGCTGTGTCCACTCACCCACGGGAGACGGGCAGGCAGGGCGCAGTGCGGATCTGGCTGTGTCCACTCACCCACGGGGGATGGACAGAGACGGTGCTGTGTGGATCTGGCTATGTCCACTGACCCACGGCAGACGGGCAGGCAGGGCGCAGTACGGATCTGGCTGTGTCCACTCACCCACGGCAGGCGGTAAGGCAGGGTGCAGTGCGGATCTGGTTGTGTCCACTCACCCACGGGAGACGGGCAGGCAGCGCGCAGTGCGGATCTGGGTGTGTCCACTCACCAACGGGAGACGGGCAGGCAGGGCGCAGTGCCGTTCTGGCTGTGTCCACTCACCCACAAGAGACGGGCAGGCAGGGCGCAGTATGGATCTGGCTGTGTCCACTCACCCACGGCAGGCGGTCAGGCAGGGTGCAGTGCTGATCTGGCTGTGTCCACTCACCCACGGCAGACGGGCAGGAAGGGCGCAGTGTGGATCTGGCTGTGTCCACTCACCCACGGGAGACGGGCAGGCAGGAAGCAGTGCGGATCTGGCTGTGTCCACTTGCCCACGGGAGACGGGCAGAGAGGGAGCACTGCGGATCTGGCTGTGTCCACTCGCCCACGGGAGACGGGCATGCTGGGCGCAGGGCGGATCTGGCTGTGTCCACTCACCCACGGGAGACGGGCAGATAGGGTGCTGTGTGGATCTGGCTTTGTCCACTGACCCATGGCAGACGGGCAGGCAAGGCGCAGTACGGATCAGGCTGTGTCCACTCACCCACGGCAGGCGGTCAGGCAGGGTGCAGTGCGGATCTGGCTGTGTCCACTGACCCACGGGAGACGGGCAGGCAGGGCCCAGTGCGGATCTGGCTGTGTCCACTCACCCACGGGAGACGGGCAGGCAGGGCGCAGTGCGGATCTGGCTGTGTCCACTCAACCACGGGAGACGGGCAGGCAGGGCGCAGTGCGGATCTGGCTGTGTCCACTCACCCACGGGAGACGGGCAGTCAGGGCGCAGTGCGGATCTGGCTGTGTCCACTCACCCACGGGAGACGGGCAGGCAGGGCGCAGTGCGGATCTGGCTGTGTCCACTCGCCCATGGAAGACGGGCAGGCAGGGCGCAGTGCCGATCTGGCTGTGTCCACACGCCCATGGGAGAGGGGCAAGCAGGGCGCAGTGCGGATCTGGCTGTGTCCACTACCCACGGGAGATGGGCAGAGACGGTGCTGTGTGGATCTGGCTGTGTCCACTCACCCACGGGAGATGGGCAGAGACGGTGCTGTGTGGATCTGGCTATGACCACTGACCCACGGCAGACGGGCAGGCAGGGCGCAGTGCGAATCTGGCTGTGTCCACTCACCCACGGCAGACCGGCAGGCAGGGCGCAGTGTGGATCTGGCTGTGTCCACTCACCAAAGGGAGACGGGCAGATAGGGCGCAGTGCGGATATGGCTGTGTCCACTCGCCCACGGGAGACGGGCAGGCAGGGCGCAGTGCGGATCTGGCTGTGTCCACTCACCCACGGGAGACGGGCAGGCAGGGAGCAGTGCGGATTTGGCTGTGTCCACTTGCCCACGGGAGACGGGAAGGCAGGGCGCAGTGCGGATCTGGCTGTGTCCATGCACACACAGCAGGCTGTTAGCCAGGGCGCAGTGCGGATCTGGCTGTGTCCACTCACCCACGGCAGATGGTCAGGCAGGGCGCAGTACGGATCTGGCTGTGTCCACTCACCCACGGCAGGCGGTCAGGCAGTGTGCAGTGCGGATCTGGCTGTGTCCACTGACCCACGGGAGACGGGCAGGCAGGGCGCAGTGCGGATCTGGCTGTGTCCACTCACCCACGGGAGACGGGCAGGCAGGGCGCAGTGCGGATCTGGCTGTGTCCACTCACCCACGGGAGACGGGCGGGCAGGGCGCAGTGCGGATCTGGCTGTGTCCACTCACCCACGGCAGACGGGCAGGAAGGGCGCAGTGCGGATCTGGCTGTGTCCACTCACCCACGGGAGACGGGCAGGCAGGGAGCAGTGCGGATCTGGCTGTGTATACTTACCCACGGGAGACGGGCAGGCAGGGCGCAGTGCGGATCTGGCTGTGTCCACTCTCCCACGGCAGACGGGCAGGCAGGGAGCAGTGCGGCTCTGGCTGTGTCCACTCGCCCACGGGAGACGGGCATGCTGGGCGCAGTGCGGATCTGGCTGTGTCCACTCACCCACGGGAGACGGGCAGAGAGGGTGCTGTGTGGATCTGGCTATGTCCACTGACCCACGGCAGACGGGCAGGCAAGGCGCAGTACGGATCAGGCTGTGTCCACTCACCCACGGCAGGCGGTCAGGCAGGGTGCAGTGCGGATCTGGCTGTGTCCACTGACCCACGGGAGACGGGCAGGCAGGGCCCAGTGCGGATCTGGCTGTGTCCACTCACCCACGGGAGACGGGCAGGCAGGGCGCAGTGCGGATCTGGCTGTGTCCACTCAACCACGGGAGACGGGCAGGCAGGGCGCAGTGCGGATCTGGCTGTGTCCACTCACCCACGGGAGACGGGCAGTCAGGGCGCAGTGCGGATCTGGCTGTGTCCACTCACCCACGGGAGACGGGCAGGCAGGGCGCAGTGCGGATCTGGCTGTGTCCACTCGCCCATGGAAGACGGGCAGGCAGGGCGCAGTGCGGATCTGGCTGTGTCCACTCGCCCACGGGAGACGGGCAGGCAGGACGCAGTGCGGATCTGGCTGTGTCCACTCACCCACGGGAGACGGGCAGGCAGGGAGCAGTGCGGATTTGGCTGTGTCCACTTGCCCACGGGAGACGGGCAGGAAGGGCGCAGTGCGGATCTGGCTGTGTCCACTCACCCACGGCAGACGGTCAGGCAGGGCGCAGTGCGGATCTGGCTGTGTTCACTCACCCACGGCAGGCGGTCAGGCAGGGCGCAGTGCGGATCTGGCTGTGTCCATGCACACACAGCAGCCTGTTAGCCAGGGCGCAGTGCGGATCTGGCTGTGTCCACTCTCCCACGGCAGACGGTCAGGCAGGGCGCAGTACGGATCTGGCTGTGTCCACTCACCCACGGCAGACGGGCAGGCAGGGCGCAGTGTGGATCTGGCTGTGTCCACTCACCCACGGCAGACGGTCAGGCAAGGCGCAGTGCGGATCTGGCGGTGTCCACTCACCCATGGGAGACGGTCAGGCAGGGCGCAGTGCGGATCTGGCTGTGTCCACTCTCCCACTGGAGACGGGCAGGCAGGGCGCAGTGCGGATCTGGCTGTGTCCACTCACACACGGCAGACAGGCAGGCAGGGCGCAGTGCGGATCTGGCTGTGTCCACTCACCCATGGGAGACGGGCAGGCAAGGCGCAGTGTGGATCTAGCTGTGTCCACTCACCCACGGGAGACGGGCAGAGAGGTTGCTGTGTGGATCTGGCAATGTCCAATGACCCACGGCAGACGGGCAGGGAGGGCGCAGTGCGGATCTCGCTGTGTCCACTCACCCACGGCAGACGGGCAGGCAGGGCGCATTGCGGATCTGGCTGTGTCCACTCACCCATGGCAGACGGGCAGGCAGGGCGCAGTGCGTATCTGGCTGTGTCCACTCACCCACGGCAGACGGTAAGGCAAGGCGCAGTGTGGATCTGGCGGTGTCCACTCACCCACGGGAGACGGGCAGAAAGGGCACTGTGTGGATCTGGCTATGTCCACTGACCGACGGCAGACTGGCAGGCAGGGCATAGTGCTGATCTGGCTGTGTCCACTCACCCACGGCAGACGGGCAGCCAGGGCGCAGTGCGGATCTGCCTGTGTCCACTCACCCACGGGAGACAGGTAGGCAAGGCGCAGTGTGGATCTGGCTGTGTCCACTCACCCACGGGAGACGGGCAGAGAGGGTGCTGTCCGGATCTGGCTATGTCCACTGACCCACGGCAGACGGGCAGGCAGGGCGCAGTGCGGATGTGGCTGTGTCCAATCACCCACAGGAGACGGGTAGGCAAGGCGCAGTGTGGATCTGGCTGTGTCCACTCACCCACGGCAGACGGGCAGACAGGGTGCTGTGTTGATCTGGCTGTGTCCACTCACCCACGGGACACGGGTAGGCAAGGCGCAGTGTTGATCTGGCTGTGTCCACTCACCCACGGGAGACGGGCAGAGAGGGTGCTGTGTGGATCTGGTTATGTCCACTGACCCACGGCAGACGGGCAGGCAGGGCGCAGTGCGGATCTGGCTGTGTCCACTCACCCACGGCAGACGGGCAGGCAGGGTGCAGTGCGGATCTGGATGTGTCCACTCACCCACGGGAGATGGGCAGGCAAGGCGCAGTGTGGATCTGGCTCTGTCCACTCACCCATGGGAGACGGGCAAGGCGGTGCTGTATGTATCTGGCTATGTACACTGACCCACGGCAGACAAGCAGGTAGGGCGGTGTGCGGATCTGGCTGTGTCCACTCACCCACGGGAGACGGGCAGGCAGGGCGCAGTGCGGATCTGGCTGTGTCCACTCACCCACGGGAGACGGGCAGGCAGGGCGCAGTGCGGATCTGGCTGTGTCCACTCACCCACGGCAGACGGGCAGGCAAGGCGCAGTGTGGATCTGGCTGTGTCCACTCACCCAAGGCAGACGGGCAGAAACGCGCTGTGTGGATCTGGCTATATCCACTGACCCACGGCAGACGGGAAGGCAGGGCGCAGTGCGGATCTGTCTGTGTCTAATCACCCGCGGCAGACAGGCAGGCAGGGCGCAGTGCGGATCTGGCTGTGTCCACTCACCCACGGGAGACGGGCAGGCAGGGCGCAGTGCGGATCTGGCTGTGTCCACTCACCCACGGGAGACGGGCAGAGAGGGTGCTGTGTGGATTTGGCTATGTCCACTGACCAACGGCAGACGGTCAGGCAGGGCGCAGTGCGGATCTGGCTGTGTCCAATCACCCACGGCAGACGGGCAGGCAGGGCGCAGTGCGGATCTGGCTGTGTCCACTCACCCACGGCAGACGGTCAGGCAGGGCGCAGTGCGGATCTGGCTGTGTCCACTCACCCACGGGAGACGGGTAGGCAAGGCGCAGTGTGGA
Source organism: Microcebus murinus (assembly GCF_040939455.1). Classification (NCBI taxonomy): domain Eukaryota; kingdom Metazoa; phylum Chordata; class Mammalia; order Primates; family Cheirogaleidae; genus Microcebus; species Microcebus murinus. The sequence goes on along the minus strand of NC_134125.1, from coordinate 27,879,357 downwards.
TCTGGCTATGTCCACTGATCCACGGCAGACGGGCAGGGAGGGCGCAGTGCAGATCTCGCTGTGTCCACTCACCCACGGCAGACGGGCAGGCTGGCGCAATGCGTATCTGGCTGTGTCCACTCACCCACGGGAGACGGCGAGGCAAGGTGCAGTGTGGATCTGGCTGTGTACACTAACCCACGGGAGACGGGCAGAGAGTGTGCTGTGTGGATCTGACTATGTACACTGACCCACGGCAGACGAGCAGGCAGGGCGCAATGCGGATCTGGCTGTGTCCACACACCCACTGCAGACGGTCAGGAAGGGCGCAGTGCGGATCTGGCTGTGTCCACTCACCCACAGGAGACGGGCAGGCAGGGCGCCGTGCGGATCTGGCTGTGTCTACTCACCCACGGCAGACGATTAGGCAAGGCGCAGTGCGGATCTGGCTGTGTCCACTCACCCACGGGAGACGGGCAGGCAAGGCGTAGTGTGGATCTCGCTGTGTCCACTCACCCATGGGAGACGGGCAGGCAGGGCGCAGTGCGGATCTGGGTGTGCCCACTCACCCACGAGAGACGGGCAAAGAGGGTGCTGTGTGGATCTGCCTATGTACACTGACCCACGTCAGACGGGCAGGCAGGGCACAGTGCGGATCTGGCTGTGTCCAATCACCCACGGCAGAAGGGCAGGCAGGGCGCAGTGAGGATCTGGCTGCGTCCACTCACCCACGGCAGACGGTCAGGCAGGGCGCAGTGCGGATCTGGCTGTGTCCAATCACCCACGGGAGACGGGTAGGCAAGGCGCCGTGTGGATCTGGCTGTGTCCACTCCCCCACGGGAGACGGGCAGAGAGGGTGCTGTGTGGATCTGGCTATGTCCACTGACACACGGATGACGGTCAGGCAGGGCGCAGTGCGGATCTGGCTGTGTCCACTCACCCACGGCAGACGGTAAGGCAAGGTGCAGTGTGAATCTGGCTGTGTCCACTCACCCACGGGAGACGGGCAGAAAGGGCGCTGTGTGGATCTGGCTATGTCCACTGACCCACGGCAGACTGGCAGGCAGGGCACAGTGCGGATCTGGCTGTGTCCACTCACCCACGGCAGACGGGCAGGCAGAACGCAATATGGATCTGGCTGTGTCCACTCAACCACGGCAGACGGTCAGGCAGGACGCAGTGCGGATCTGGCTGTGTCCACTCACCCACGGCAGACGGGCAGGCAGGGCGCAGTGCGGATCTGGCTGTGTCCACTCACCCACGGCAGACGGGCAGGCAGGGCGCAGTGCGGATAGGGCTGTGTCCACTCACCCAGGGGAGACGGGCAGGCAAGGCGCAGTGTGGATCTGGCTATGTCCACTCAGCCACGGGAGACGGGCAGAAAGGGCGCTGTGTGGATCTGGCTATGTCCTCTGACCCACGGCAGACGGGCAGGCAAGGCACAGTGCGGATCTGGTTGTGTCCACTCACCCACGGGAGACGGGTAAAGAGGGTACTGTGTGGATCTGGCTATGTAAACTGACCCACGGCAGACGGGCAGGCAGGGCGCAGTGCGGATCTGGCTGAGTCCACTCACCCACGGCAGACGGTCTGGAAGGGCGCAGTGCGGATCTGGCAGTGTCCACTCACCCACGGGAGACGGGCAGGCAGGGCGCAGTGCGGATCTGGCTATGTCCACTCTCCCACGGGAGACGGGCAGGCAGGGCGCAGTGCGGATCTGGCTATGTCCACTCGTCCACGGGAGACGGGCAGGCAGGGCGCAGTGCGGATATGGCTGTGTCCACTCACACACGGCAGACAGGCAGGGAGGGCGCAGTGCGGATCTGGCTGTGTCCACTCACACATGGGAGACTGGCAGGCAAGGCGCAGTGTGGATTTGGCTGTGTCCACTCACCCACGGGAGACGGGCACAGATGTTGCTGTGTGGATCTGGCTATATCCACTGATCCAGGGCAGACGGGCAGGGAGGGCGCAGTGCAGATCTCGCTGTGTCCACTCACCCACGGGAGACGGGCAGGCAAGGCGCAGTGTGGATCTGGCTGTGTCCACTCACCCACGGGAGACGGGCAGAGAGGGTGCTGTGTGGATCTGACTATGTACACTGACCCACGGCAGACGGGCAGGCAGGGCGCAATGTGGATCTGGCTGTTTCCACTCACCCACGGCAGACGGTCAGGAAGGGCGCAGTGCGGATCTGGCTGTGTCCAAACACCCACGGCAGACGGGCAGGCAGGGCGCAGTGCGGATCTGGCTGTGTCCACTCACCCATGGGAGACGGGCAGGCAGGGCGCAGTGTGGATCTGGCTGTGTCCACTCACACACGGTAGACGGGAAGAGAGGGTGCTGTGTGGATCTGGCTATGACCACTGACCCACGGCAGACGGGCAGGCAGGGCGCAGTGCGGATCTGGCTGTGTCCACTCACCCACGGCAGACCGGCAGGCAGGGCGCAGTGTGGATCTGGCTGTGTCCACTCACCAAAGGGAGACGGGCAGATAGGGCGCAGTGCGGATATGGCTGTGTCCACTCGCCCACGGGAGACGGGCAGGCAGGGCGCAGTGCGGATCTGGCTGTGTCCACTCACCCACGGGAGACGGGCAGGCAGGGAGCAGTGCGGATTTGGCTGTGTCCACTTGCCCACGGGAGACGGGCAGGCAGGGCGCAGTGCGGATCTGGCTGTGTCCATGCACACACAGCAGGCTGTTAGCCAGGGCGCAGTGCGGATCTGGCTGTGTCCACTCACCCACGGCAGATGGTCAGGCAGGGCGCAGTACGGATCTCGCTGTGTCCACTCACCCACGGCAGACGGGCAGGCAGGGCGCAGTGTGGATCTGGCTGTGTCCACTCACCCACGGCAGATGGTCAGGCAGGGCGCAGTGCGGATGTGGCTGTGTCCACTCTCCCACGGCAGACGGGCCGGCAGGGAGCAGTGCGGATCTGGCTGTGTCCACTCGCCCACGGGAGATGGGCATGCTGGGCGCAGTGCGGATCTGGCTGTGTCCACTCACCCACGGCAGGCGGTCAGGCAGGGCGCAGTGCGGATCTGGCTGTGTCCACTCACCCACGGCAGACGGTCAAGCAAGGCGCATCGCGGATCTGGCTGTGTCCACTCGCCCACGGGAGACGGGCAGGCAGGGCGCAGTGCGGATCTGGCTGTGTCCACTCACCCACGGGAGACGGGCAGGCAGGGCGCAGTGCGGATCTGGCTGTGTCCACTCACCCACGGGGGATGGACAGAGACGGTGCTGTGTGGATCTGGCTATGTCCACTGACCCACGGCAGACGGGCAGGCAGGGCGCAGTACGGATCTGGCTGTGTCCACTCACCCACGGCAGGCGGTAAGGCAGGGTGCAGTGCGGATCTGGTTGTGTCCACTCACCCACGGGAGACGGGCAGGCAGCGCGCAGTGCGGATCTGGGTGTGTCCACTCACCAACGGGAGACGGGCAGGCAGGGCGCAGTGCCGTTCTGGCTGTGTCCACTCACCCACAAGAGACGGGCAGGCAGGGCGCAGTATGGATCTGGCTGTGTCCACTCACCCACGGCAGGCGGTCAGGCAGGGTGCAGTGCTGATCTGGCTGTGTCCACTCACCCACGGCAGACGGGCAGGAAGGGCGCAGTGTGGATCTGGCTGTGTCCACTCACCCACGGGAGACGGGCAGGCAGGAAGCAGTGCGGATCTGGCTGTGTCCACTTGCCCACGGGAGACGGGCAGAGAGGGAGCACTGCGGATCTGGCTGTGTCCACTCGCCCACGGGAGACGGGCATGCTGGGCGCAGGGCGGATCTGGCTGTGTCCACTCACCCACGGGAGACGGGCAGATAGGGTGCTGTGTGGATCTGGCTTTGTCCACTGACCCATGGCAGACGGGCAGGCAAGGCGCAGTACGGATCAGGCTGTGTCCACTCACCCACGGCAGGCGGTCAGGCAGGGTGCAGTGCGGATCTGGCTGTGTCCACTGACCCACGGGAGACGGGCAGGCAGGGCCCAGTGCGGATCTGGCTGTGTCCACTCACCCACGGGAGACGGGCAGGCAGGGCGCAGTGCGGATCTGGCTGTGTCCACTCAACCACGGGAGACGGGCAGGCAGGGCGCAGTGCGGATCTGGCTGTGTCCACTCACCCACGGGAGACGGGCAGTCAGGGCGCAGTGCGGATCTGGCTGTGTCCACTCACCCACGGGAGACGGGCAGGCAGGGCGCAGTGCGGATCTGGCTGTGTCCACTCGCCCATGGAAGACGGGCAGGCAGGGCGCAGTGCCGATCTGGCTGTGTCCACACGCCCATGGGAGAGGGGCAAGCAGGGCGCAGTGCGGATCTGGCTGTGTCCACTACCCACGGGAGATGGGCAGAGACGGTGCTGTGTGGATCTGGCTGTGTCCACTCACCCACGGGAGATGGGCAGAGACGGTGCTGTGTGGATCTGGCTATGACCACTGACCCACGGCAGACGGGCAGGCAGGGCGCAGTGCGAATCTGGCTGTGTCCACTCACCCACGGCAGACCGGCAGGCAGGGCGCAGTGTGGATCTGGCTGTGTCCACTCACCAAAGGGAGACGGGCAGATAGGGCGCAGTGCGGATATGGCTGTGTCCACTCGCCCACGGGAGACGGGCAGGCAGGGCGCAGTGCGGATCTGGCTGTGTCCACTCACCCACGGGAGACGGGCAGGCAGGGAGCAGTGCGGATTTGGCTGTGTCCACTTGCCCACGGGAGACGGGCAGGCAGGGCGCAGTGCGGATCTGGCTGTGTCCATGCACACACAGCAGGCTGTTAGCCAGGGCGCAGTGCGGATCTGGCTGTGTCCACTCACCCACGGCAGATGGTCAGGCAGGGCGCAGTACGGATCTGGCTGTGTCCACTCACCCACGGCAGGCGGTCAGGCAGTGTGCAGTGCGGATCTGGCTGTGTCCACTGACCCACGGGAGACGGGCAGGCAGGGCGCAGTGCGGATCTGGCTGTGTCCACTCACCCACGGGAGACGGGCAGGCAGGGCGCAGTGCGGATCTGGCTGTGTCCACTCACCCACGGGAGACGGGCGGGCAGGGCGCAGTGCGGATCTGGCTGTGTCCACTCACCCACGGCAGACGGGCAGGAAGGGCGCAGTGCGGATCTGGCTGTGTCCACTCACCCACGGGAGACGGGCAGGCAGGGAGCAGTGCGGATCTGGCTGTGTATACTTACCCACGGGAGACGGGCAGGCAGGGCGCAGTGCGGATCTGGCTGTGTCCACTCTCCCACGGCAGACGGGCAGGCAGGGAGCAGTGCGGCTCTGGCTGTGTCCACTCGCCCACGGGAGACGGGCATGCTGGGCGCAGTGCGGATCTGGCTGTGTCCACTCACCCACGGGAGACGGGCAGAGAGGGTGCTGTGTGGATCTGGCTATGTCCACTGACCCACGGCAGACGGGCAGGCAAGGCGCAGTACGGATCAGGCTGTGTCCACTCACCCACGGCAGGCGGTCAGGCAGGGTGCAGTGCGGATCTGGCTGTGTCCACTGACCCACGGGAGACGGGCAGGCAGGGCCCAGTGCGGATCTGGCTGTGTCCACTCACCCACGGGAGACGGGCAGGCAGGGCGCAGTGCGGATCTGGCTGTGTCCACTCAACCACGGGAGACGGGCAGGCAGGGCGCAGTGCGGATCTGGCTGTGTCCACTCACCCACGGGAGACGGGCAGTCAGGGCGCAGTGCGGATCTGGCTGTGTCCACTCACCCACGGGAGACGGGCAGGCAGGGCGCAGTGCGGATCTGGCTGTGTCCACTCGCCCATGGAAGACGGGCAGGCAGGGCGCAGTGCGGATCTGGCTGTGTCCACTCGCCCACGGGAGACGGGCAGGCAGGACGCAGTGCGGATCTGGCTGTGTCCACTCACCCACGGGAGACGGGCAGGCAGGGAGCAGTGCGGATTTGGCTGTGTCCACTTGCCCACGGGAGACGGGCAGGAAGGGCGCAGTGCGGATCTGGCTGTGTCCACTCACCCACGGCAGACGGTCAGGCAGGGCGCAGTGCGGATCTGGCTGTGTTCACTCACCCACGGCAGGCGGTCAGGCAGGGCGCAGTGCGGATCTGGCTGTGTCCATGCACACACAGCAGCCTGTTAGCCAGGGCGCAGTGCGGATCTGGCTGTGTCCACTCTCCCACGGCAGACGGTCAGGCAGGGCGCAGTACGGATCTGGCTGTGTCCACTCACCCACGGCAGACGGGCAGGCAGGGCGCAGTGTGGATCTGGCTGTGTCCACTCACCCACGGCAGACGGTCAGGCAAGGCGCAGTGCGGATCTGGCGGTGTCCACTCACCCATGGGAGACGGTCAGGCAGGGCGCAGTGCGGATCTGGCTGTGTCCACTCTCCCACTGGAGACGGGCAGGCAGGGCGCAGTGCGGATCTGGCTGTGTCCACTCACACACGGCAGACAGGCAGGCAGGGCGCAGTGCGGATCTGGCTGTGTCCACTCACCCATGGGAGACGGGCAGGCAAGGCGCAGTGTGGATCTAGCTGTGTCCACTCACCCACGGGAGACGGGCAGAGAGGTTGCTGTGTGGATCTGGCAATGTCCAATGACCCACGGCAGACGGGCAGGGAGGGCGCAGTGCGGATCTCGCTGTGTCCACTCACCCACGGCAGACGGGCAGGCAGGGCGCATTGCGGATCTGGCTGTGTCCACTCACCCATGGCAGACGGGCAGGCAGGGCGCAGTGCGTATCTGGCTGTGTCCACTCACCCACGGCAGACGGTAAGGCAAGGCGCAGTGTGGATCTGGCGGTGTCCACTCACCCACGGGAGACGGGCAGAAAGGGCACTGTGTGGATCTGGCTATGTCCACTGACCGACGGCAGACTGGCAGGCAGGGCATAGTGCTGATCTGGCTGTGTCCACTCACCCACGGCAGACGGGCAGCCAGGGCGCAGTGCGGATCTGCCTGTGTCCACTCACCCACGGGAGACAGGTAGGCAAGGCGCAGTGTGGATCTGGCTGTGTCCACTCACCCACGGGAGACGGGCAGAGAGGGTGCTGTCCGGATCTGGCTATGTCCACTGACCCACGGCAGACGGGCAGGCAGGGCGCAGTGCGGATGTGGCTGTGTCCAATCACCCACAGGAGACGGGTAGGCAAGGCGCAGTGTGGATCTGGCTGTGTCCACTCACCCACGGCAGACGGGCAGACAGGGTGCTGTGTTGATCTGGCTGTGTCCACTCACCCACGGGACACGGGTAGGCAAGGCGCAGTGTTGATCTGGCTGTGTCCACTCACCCACGGGAGACGGGCAGAGAGGGTGCTGTGTGGATCTGGTTATGTCCACTGACCCACGGCAGACGGGCAGGCAGGGCGCAGTGCGGATCTGGCTGTGTCCACTCACCCACGGCAGACGGGCAGGCAGGGTGCAGTGCGGATCTGGATGTGTCCACTCACCCACGGGAGATGGGCAGGCAAGGCGCAGTGTGGATCTGGCTCTGTCCACTCACCCATGGGAGACGGGCAAGGCGGTGCTGTATGTATCTGGCTATGTACACTGACCCACGGCAGACAAGCAGGTAGGGCGGTGTGCGGATCTGGCTGTGTCCACTCACCCACGGGAGACGGGCAGGCAGGGCGCAGTGCGGATCTGGCTGTGTCCACTCACCCACGGGAGACGGGCAGGCAGGGCGCAGTGCGGATCTGGCTGTGTCCACTCACCCACGGCAGACGGGCAGGCAAGGCGCAGTGTGGATCTGGCTGTGTCCACTCACCCAAGGCAGACGGGCAGAAACGCGCTGTGTGGATCTGGCTATATCCACTGACCCACGGCAGACGGGAAGGCAGGGCGCAGTGCGGATCTGTCTGTGTCTAATCACCCGCGGCAGACAGGCAGGCAGGGCGCAGTGCGGATCTGGCTGTGTCCACTCACCCACGGGAGACGGGCAGGCAGGGCGCAGTGCGGATCTGGCTGTGTCCACTCACCCACGTGAGACGGGCAGAGAGGGTGCTGTGTGGATTTGGCTATGTCCACTGACCAACGGCAGACGGTCAGGCAGGGCGCAGTGCGGATCTGGCTGTGTCCAATCACCCACGGCAGACGGGCAGGCAGGGCGCAGTGCGGATCTGGCTGTGTCCACTCACCCACGGCAGACGGTCAGGCAGGGCGCAGTGCGGATCTGGCTGTGTCCACTCACCCACGGGAGACGGGTAGGCAAGGCGCAGTGTGGATCTGGCTATGTCCACTGATCCACGGCAGACGGGCAGGGAGGGCGCAGTGCAGATCTCGCTGTGTCCACTCACCCACGGCAGACGGGCAGGCTGGCGCAATGCGTATCTGGCTGTGTCCACTCACCCACGGGAGACGGCGAGGCAAGGTGCAGTGTGGATCTGGCTGTGTACACTAACCCACGGGAGACGGGCAGAGAGTGTGCTGTGTGGATCTGACTATGTACACTGACCCACGGCAGACGAGCAGGCAGGGCGCAATGCGGATCTGGCTGTGTCCACACACCCACTGCAGACGGTCAGGAAGGGCGCAGTGCGGATCTGGCTGTGTCCACTCACCCACAGGAGACGGGCAGGCAGGGCGCCGTGCGGATCTGGCTGTGTCTACTCACCCACGGCAGACGATTAGGCAAGGCGCAGTGCGGATCTGGCTGTGTCCACTCACCCACGGGAGACGGGCAGGCAAGGCGTAGTGTGGATCTCGCTGTGTCCACTCACCCATGGGAGACGGGCAGGCAGGGCGCAGTGCGGATCTGGGTGTGCCCACTCACCCACGAGAGACGGGCAAAGAGGGTGCTGTGTGGATCTGCCTATGTACACTGACCCACGTCAGACGGGCAGGCAGGGCACAGTGCGGATCTGGCTGTGTCCAATCACCCACGGCAGAAGGGCAGGCAGGGCGCAGTGAGGATCTGGCTGCGTCCACTCACCCACGGCAGACGGTCAGGCAGGGCGCAGTGCGGATCTGGCTGTGTCCAATCACCCACGGGAGACGGGTAGGCAAGGCGCCGTGTGGATCTGGCTGTGTCCACTCCCCCACGGGAGACGGGCAGAGAGGGTGCTGTGTGGATCTGGCTATGTCCACTGACACACGGATGACGGTCAGGCAGGGCGCAGTGCGGATCTGGCTGTGTCCACTCACCCACGGCAGACGGTAAGGCAAGGTGCAGTGTGAATCTGGCTGTGTCCACTCACCCACGGGAGACGGGCAGAAAGGGCGCTGTGTGGATCTGGCTATGTCCACTGACCCACGGCAGACTGGCAGGCAGGGCACAGTGCGGATCTGGCTGTGTCCACTCACCCACGGCAGACGGGCAGGCAGAACGCAATATGGATCTGGCTGTGTCCACTCAACCACGGCAGACGGTCAGGCAGGACGCAGTGCGGATCTGGCTGTGTCCACTCACCCACGGCAGACGGGCAGGCAGGGCGCAGTGCGGATCTGGCTGTGTCCACTCACCCACGGCAGACGGGCAGGCAGGGCGCAGTGCGGATAGGGCTGTGTCCACTCACCCAGGGGAGACGGGCAGGCAAGGCGCAGTGTGGATCTGGCTATGTCCACTCAGCCACGGGAGACGGGCAGAAAGGGCGCTGTGTGGATCTGGCTATGTCCTCTGACCCACGGCAGACGGGCAGGCAAGGCACAGTGCGGATCTGGTTGTGTCCACTCACCCACGGGAGACGGGTAAAGAGGGTACTGTGTGGATCTGGCTATGTAAACTGACCCACGGCAGACGGGCAGGCAGGGCGCAGTGCGGATCTGGCTGAGTCCACTCACCCACGGCAGACGGTCTGGAAGGGCGCAGTGCGGATCTGGCAGTGTCCACTCACCCACGGGAGACGGGCAGGCAGGGCGCAGTGCGGATCTGGCTATGTCCACTCTCCCACGGGAGACGGGCAGGCAGGGCGCAGTGCGGATCTGGATGTGTCCACTCACACACGGCAGACGGGCAGGCTGGCGCAATGCGGATCTGGCTGTGTCCACTCAGCCACGGGAGATGGCGTGGCAAGGTGCAGTGTGGATCTGGCTGTGTCCACTCACCCACGGGAGACGGGCAGAGAGGGTGCTGTGTGGATCTGACAATGTACACTGACCCACGGCAGACGAGCATGCAGGGCGCAATGCGGATCTGGCTGTGTCCACTCACCCACTTCAGATGGTCAGGAAGGGCGCAGTGCGAATCTGGCTGTGTCCACTCACCCACGGGAGACGGGCAGTTAGGGCGCAGTGTGGATCTAGCTGTGTCTATTCACCCACGGCATACGATTAGGCAGGGCGCAGTGCGGATCTGGCTGTGTCCACTCACCCATGGGAGACAGGCAGGCAAGGCGTAGTGTGGATCTGGGTGTGTCCACTCACCCACGGGAGACGGGCAAAGAGGGTGCTGTGTGGATCTGCAAATGTACACTGACCCACGTCAGACGGGCATGCAGGGCGCAGTGCGAATCTGGCTGTGTCCAATCAACCACGGCAGACGGGCAGGCAGGGCGCAGTGTGCATCTGGCTGTGTCCACTCACCCATGGGAGATGGGCAGGCAAGGCGCAGTGTGGATCTGGCTGTGTCCACTCACCCACGGGAGACGGGCAGAGAGGGTGCTGTGTGGTTCTGGCTATATCCACAGACCCACGGCAGACAGGCAGGGAGGGCGCAGTGCGGATCTCGCTGTGTCCACTCAACCACGGCAGACGGGCAGGCAGGGCGCAGTGCAGATCTGGCTGTGTCCACTCACCCACGGCAGACGGGCAGGCAGGGCGCAGTGCGGATCTGGCTGTGTCCACTCACCCACGGCAGACGGTCTGGCAGGGCGCAATGCGGATCTGGCTGTGTCCACTCTCCCACGGGAGACGGGCAGGCAGGGCGCAGTGCGGATCTGGCTGTGTCCACTCACCCACGGCAGACGGGCAGGCAGGGCGCAGTGCGGATCTGGCTGTGTCCACTCACCCACGGCAGACGGTCAGGCAGGGCGCAGTGCGGATCTGGCGGTGTCCACTCACCCACGGGAGACGGTCAGGCAGGGTGCAGTGCGGATCTGGCTGTGTCCACTCTCCCACGGGAGACGGGCAGGCAGGGCACAGTGCGGATCTGGCTGTGTCCACTCACATACGGCAGACAGGCAGGAAGGGCGCAGTGCGGATCTGGCTGTGTCCACTCACCCATGGCAGACGGGCAGGCAGGGCGCAGTGCGGATCTGGCTGTGTCCACTCACCCACGGCAGATGGTAAGGCAAGGCGCAGTGTGGATCTGGCTTTGTCCACTCAACCACGGCAGACATTCAGGCAGGGCGCAATGCGGATCTGGCTGTGTCCACTCACCCACGGGAGACAGGTAGGCAAGGCGCAGTGTGTATCTGGCTGTGTCCACTCACCCACGGGAGACGGGCAGAGAGGGTGCTGTCCGGATCTGGCTATGTCCACTGACCCACGGCAGACGGGCAGGCAGGGCGCAGTGCGGATCTGGCTGTGTCCACTCACCCACGGGAGACGGGCAGGCAGGGCGCAGTGCGGATTTGGCTGTGTCTACCTACCCACGGCAGACGATTAGGAAGGGCGCAGTGCGGATCTGGCTGTGTCCACTCACCCACGGGAGACGGGCAGGCAAGGCGTAGTGTGGATATGGCTGTGTGCACTCACCCACGGGAGACGGGCAGAGATGGTGCTGTGTGGATCTGGCTATGTACACTGACCCACGGCAGACGGGTAGGCAGGGCGCAGTGTGGATCTGGGTGTGTCCACTCACCCAAGGGAGATGGGCAAAGAGGGTGCTGTGTGGATCTGCCTATGTACACTGACCCACGGCAGACGGGCAGGCAGGGCGCAGTGCGGATCTGGCTGTGTCCAATCACCCACGGCAGACGGGCAGGCAGGGCGCAGTGCGGATCTGGCTGTGTCCAATCACCCACGGCAGACGGGCAGGCAGGGTGCAGTGAGGATCTGGCTGCGTCCACTCACCCACGGCAGACGGTCAGGCAGGGCGCAGTGCGGATCTGGCTGTGTCCAATCACCCACGAGAGACGGGTAGGCAAGGCGCCGTGTGGATCTGGCTGTGTCCACTCACCCACGGGAGACGGGCAGAGAGGGTGCTGTGTGGATCTGGCTATGTCCACTGACCCACGGCAGACGGGCAGGCTGGGCGCTGTGCGGATCTGGCTGTGTCCACTCACCCACGGGGGACGGGCAGGCAGGGCGCAGTGCGGATCTGGCTGTGTCCACTCACCCATGGGAGATGGGCAGGAAAGGCGCAGTGCGGATCTGGCTATGTCCAATCACCCACGGGAGACGGGTAGGCAAGGCGCCGTGTGGATCTGGCTGTGTCCACTCCCCCACGGGAGACGGGCAGAGAGGGTGCTGTGTGGATCTGGCTATGTCCACTGACACACGGATGACGGGCAGGCAGGGCGCAGTGCGGATCTGGCTGTGTCCACTCACCCACGGCAGACGGGCAGGCAGAACGCAATATGGATCTGGCTGTGTCCACTCAACCACGGCAGACGGTCAGGCAGGACGCAGTGCGGATCTGGCTGTGTCCACTCACCCATGGGAGACAGGTAGGCAAGGCGCAGTGTGGATCTGGCTGTGTCCACTCACCCATGGGAGACGGGCAGAGAGGGTGCTGTCCGGATCTGGCTATGTCCACTGACCCATGGCAGACGGGCAGGCAGGGCGCAGTGCGGATGTGCCTGGTCCAATCACCCACGGCAGACGGGCAGGCAGGGCGCAGTGCGGATCTGGCTGTGTCTACTCACCCACGGCAGACGGTCAGGCAGGGTGCAGTGCGGATCTGGCTGTGTCCACACACCCACGGGAGACGGGCAGGAAAGGCGCACTGTTGATCTGGCTGTGACCACTCACCCACGGGAGACGGGCAGAGAGGGTGCTGTGTGGATATAGCTATGTCCACTGACCCACGGCAGACGGGCAGGCAAGGCGCAGTGCGGATCTGGCTGTGTCCACTCACCCACGGCAGTCGGTCAGGCAGGGTGAAGTGCGGATCTGGCTGTGTCCACTCACCCAAAGGAGACGGGTAGGCAAGGCACAGTGTGGATCTGGCTGTGTCCACTCACCCACCTCAGATGTGCAGAGAGGGTACTGTGTGGATCTGGCTATGTCCACTGACCCACGGCAGACGGGCAGGCAGGGCGCAGTGCGGATCTGGCTGTGACCACTCACCCAGGCAGACAGTCAGGAAGGGCGCAGTGCGGATCTGGCTGTGTCCACTCACCCACGGCAGACGGGCAGGCAGGGCGCAGTGCGGATCTGGCTGTGTCCACTCACCCACGGCAGACGGGCAGGCAGGGCGCAGTGCGGATAGGGCTGTGTCCACTCACCCAGGGGAGACGGGCAGGCAAGGCGCAGTGTGGATCTGGCTATGTCCACTCAGCCACGGGAGACGGGCAGAAAGGGCGCTGTGTGGATCTGGCTATGTCCTATGACCCACGGCAGACGGGCAGGCAAGGCACAGTGCGGATCTGGTTGTGTCCACTCACCCACGGGAGACGGGTAGAGAGGGTACTGTGTGGATCTGGCTATGTAAACTGACCCACGGCAGACGGGCAGGCAGGGCGCAGTGCGGATCTGGCTGAGTCCACTCACCCACGGCAGACGGTCTGGAAGGGCGCAGTGCGGATCTGGCAGTGTCCACTCACCCACGGGAGACGGGCAGGCAGGGCGCAGTGCGGATCTGGCTATGTCCACTCTCCCACGGGAGACGGGCAGGCAGGGCGCAGTGCGGATCTGGATGTGTCCACTCACACACGGCAGACGGGCAGGCTGGCGCAATGCGGATCTGGCTGTGTCCACTCACCCACGGGAGATGGCGTGGCAAGGTGCAGTGTGGATCTGGCTGTGTCCACTCACCCACGGGAGACGGGCAGAGAGGGTGCTGTGTGGATCTGACAATGTACACTGACCCACGGCAGACGAGCAGGCAGGGCGCAATGCGGATCTGGCTGTGTCCACTCACCCACTTCAGACGGTCAGGAAGGGCGCAGTGCGAATCTGGCTGTGTCCACTCACCCACGGGAGACGGGCAGGCAGGGCGCAGTGTGGATCTGGCTGTGTCTATTCACCCACGGCATACGATTAGGCAGGGCGCAGTGCGGATCTGGCTGTGTCCACTCACCCACGGGAGAAGGGCAGGCAAGGCGTAGTGTGGATCTGGGTGTGTCCACTCACCCACGGGAGACGGGCAAAGAGGGTGCTGTGTGGATCTGCCTATGTACACTGACCCACGTCAGACGGGCATGCAGGGCGCAGTGCGAATCTGTCTGTGTCCAATCAACCACGGCAGACGGGCAGGCAGGGCGCAGTGTGCATCTGGCTGTGTCCACTCACCCATGGGAGATGGGCAGGCAAGGCGCAGTGTGGATCTGGCTGTGTCCACTCACCCACGGGAGACGGGCAGAGAGGGTGCTGTGTGGTTCTGGCTATATCCACAGACCCACGGCAGACAGGCAGGGAGGGCGCAGTGCGGATCTCGCTGTGTCCACTCAACCACGGCAGACGGGCAGGCAGGGCGCAGTGCGGATCTGGCTGTGTCCACTCACCCACGGCAGACGGGCAGGCAGGGCGCAGTGCGGATCTGGCTGTGTCCACTCACCCACGGCAGACGGTCTGGCAGGGCGCAATGCGGATCTGGCTGTGTCCACTCTCCCACGGGAGACGGGCAGGCAGGGCGCAGTGCGGATCTGGCTGTGTCCACTCACCCACGGCAGACGGGCAGGCAGGGCGCAGTGCGGATCTGGCTGTGTCCACTCACCCACGGCAGACGGTCAGGCAGGGCGCAGTGCGGATCTGGCGGTGTCCACTCACCCACGGGAGACGGTCAGGCAGGGTGCACTGCGGATCTGGCTGTGTCCACTCTCCCACGGGAGACGGGCAGGCAGGGCACAGTGCGGATCTGGCTGTGTCCACTCACATACGGCAGACAGGCAGGAAGGGCGCAGTGCGGATCTGGCTGTGTCCACTCACCCATGGCAGACGGGCAGGCAGGGCGCAGTGCGGATCTGGCTGTGTCCACTCACCCACGGCAGATGGTAAGGCAAGGCGCAGTGTGGATCTGGCTTTGTCCACTCAACCACGGCAGACATTCAGGCAGGGCGCAATGCGGATCTGGCTGTGTCCACTCACCCACGGGAGACAGGTAGGCAAGGCGCAGTGTGTATCTGCCTGTGTCCACTCACCCACAGGAGACGGGCAGAGAGGGTGCTGTCCGGATCTGGCTATGTCCACTGACCCACGGCAGACGGGCAGGCAGGGTGCAGTGCGGATCTGGCTGTGTCCACTCACCCACGGGAGACGGGCAGGCAGGGCGCAGTGCGGATCTGGCTGTGTCTACCTACCCACGGCAGACGATTAGGAAGGGCGCAGTGCGGATCTGGCTGTGTCCACTCACCCACGGGAGACGGACAGGCAGGGCGCAGTGCGGATCTGGCTGTGTCTACCTACCCACGGCAGACGATTAGGAAGGGCGCAGTGCGGATCTGGCTGTGTCCACTCACCCACGGGAGACGGGCAGGCAAGGCGTAGTGTGGATATGGCTGTGTGCACTCACCCACGGAAGACGGGCAGAGAGGTTGCTGTGTGGATCTGGCTATGTACACTGACCCACGGCAGACGGGTAGGCAGGGCGCAGTGTGGATCTGGGTGTGTCCACTCACCCACGGGAGACGGGCAAAGAGGGTGCTGTGTGGATCTGCCTATGTACACTGACCCACGTCAGACGGGCAGGCAGGGCGCAGTGCGGATCTGGCTGTGTCCAATCACCCACGGCAGACGGGCAGGCAGGGCGCAGTGCGGATCTGGCTGTGTCCAATCACCGACGGCAGACGGGAAGGCAGGGTGCAGTGAGGATCTGGCTGCGTCCACTCACCCACGGCAGACGGTCAGGCAGGGCGCAGTGCGGATCTGGCTGTGTCCAATCACCCACGAGAGACGGGTAGGCAAGGCGCCGTGTGGATCTGGCTGTGTCCACTCACCCACGGGAGACGGGCAGAGAGGGTGCTGTGTGGATCTGGCTATGTCCACTGACCCACGGCAGACGGGCAGGCTGGGCGCTGTGCGGATCTGGCTGTGTCCACTCACCCACGGGGGACGGGCAGGCAGGGCGCAGTGCGGATCTGGCTGTGTCCACTCACCCATGGGAGATGGGCAGGAAAGGCGCAGTGCGGATCTGGCTGTGTCCACTCACCCACGGGAGACGGGCAGAGAGGTTGCTGTGTGGATCTGGCTATGTCCACAGACCCACGGCAGACGGGCAGGGAGGGCGCAGTGCGGATCTCGCTTTGTCCACTCACCCACGGCCGACGGGCAGGCAGGGCGCAGTGCGGATCTGGCTGTGTCCACTCACCCACGGCAGACGGGCAGGCAGGGCGCAGTGCGGATCTGGCTGTGTCCACTCACCCACGGCAGACGGTAAGGCAAGGCGCAGTGTGGATCTGGCTGTGTCCACTCACCCACGGGAGACGGGCAGAAAGGGCGCTGTGTGGATCTGGCTATGTCCACTGACCCACGGCAAACGGGCAGGCCGGGCGCAGTGCGGATCTCGCAGTGTCCACTCACCCAAGGGAGACGGGCAGGCAGTGTGCAGTGCGGATCTGGCTGTGTCCACTCACCCAAGGGAGACGGGCAGGCAAGGCGCAGTGTGGATCTGGCTGTGTCCATTCACCCACGGGAGAGGGGCAGAGAGGGTGCTGTGTGGTCTGGCTATGTCCACTGACCGACGGCAGAAGGGCAGGCAGGGCGCAGTGCGGATCTGGCTGGGTCCCCTCACCGATGGGTGACGGTCAGGCAGGGCGCAGTGCGGATCTGGCTGTGTCCACTCACCCACGGGAGACGGGCAGTCAGGGCGCAGTGCGGATCTGGCTTTGTCCACTCACACACGGCAGATGGGCAGGCAGGGCGCAGTGCGTATCTGGCTGTGTCCACTCACCCTCGGGAGATGGTCAGACAAGGCGCAGTGTGGATCTGGCTGTGTCCACTCACCCAAGGGAGACGGGCAAGCGGGTGCTGTGTGGATCTCGCTATGTACACTGACCCATGGCAGACGGGCAGGCAGGGCGGTGTGCGGATCTGGCTGTGTCCACTCACCCATGGCAGACGGTCAGGAAGTGCGCAGTGCGGATCTGGCTGTGTCCACTCACCCACGGGAGACCGGCAGGCAGGGTGCAGTGTGGAACTGGCTGTGTCCACTCACCCACGGGAGACGGGCAGGCAAGGTGCACTGTGGATCTTGCTGTGACCACACACCAACGGGAGATGGGCAGAGAGGGTGCTGTGTGGATCTAGCTATGTCCACTAACCCACGGCAGACGGGCAGGCAGGGCGCAGTGCGGATTTGGCTGTGTTAACTCACCCACGGCAGACGGGCAGGCAGGGCGTAGCGAGGATCTGGCTGTGTCCACTCACCCACGGGAGACGGGTAGGCAAAGCGTAATGTGGATCTGGCTGTGTTAACTCACCCACGGCAGACGGGCAGGCAGGGCGCAGTGCGGATCTGGCTGTGTCCAGTCACCCACGGCAGACGGGCAGGCAGGGCGCAGTGCAGATCTGGCTGTGTCCACTCACCCACGGGAGACGGGCAGAGAGGGTGCTGTGTGGATCTGGCTGTGTCCACTCACCCACGGAAGACGGGCAGGCAGGGTGCAGTGTGGATCTGGCTGTGTCCACTCACCCACGGGAGACGGGCAGGCAAGGTGCACTGTGGATCTTGCTGTGACCACACACCAACGGGAGATGGGCAGAGAGGGTGCTGTGTGGATCTAGCTATGTCCACTAACCCACGGCAGACGGGCAGGCAGGGCGCAGTGCGGATCTGGCTGTGTTAACTCACCCACGGCAGACGGGCAGGCAGGGCGCAGTGCGGATCTGGCTGTGTCCACTCACCTACGGGAGACGGGTAGGCAAAGCGTAATGTGGATCTGGCTGTGTTAACTCACCCACGGCAGACGGGCAGGCAGGGCGCAGTGCGGATCTGGCTGTGTCCACTCACCCACGGGAGATGGGCAGGCAAGGCGCAGTGTGGATCTGGCTGTGTCCACTCACCCACGGGAGACGGGCAGAGAGGGTGCTGTGTGGATCTGGCTTTGTCCACTGACCCACGGCAGACGGGCAGGCAGGGCGCAGTGTGGATCTGGCTGTGTCCAGTCACCCACGGCAGACAGGCAGGCAGGGCGCAGTGCAGATCTGGCTGTGTCCACTCACCTACGGGAGACGGGCAGCGAGGGTGCTGTGTGGATCTAGCTATGTCCACTGACCCACGGCAGACGGGCAGGTAGGGCGCGGTGCGGATCCTGCTGTGTTAACTCACCCACGGCAGACGGGCAGGCAGGGCGCAGTGCGGATCTGGCTATGTCCACTGACCCACGGGAGACAGGCAGAGAGGGTGCTGTGTGGATCTGGCTTTGTCCATTGACCCAGAGCAGACGGGCAGGCAGGGCGCACTGTGGATCTGGCTGTGTCCACTCTCCCACGGCAGACGGGCAGGCAAGGCGCAGTGTGGATATGGCTGTGTCCACTCACCCACGGGATACGGGCCTAGAGGGTGCTGTGTGGATCTGGCTATGTACACTTACCAACGGCAGACGCGCAGGCAGGGTGCAGTGCGATTCTGGCTGTGTCCACTCACCCACGGCAGACGGTCAGGCAGGTCGCAGTGCGGATCTGGCGGTGTCCACTCACCCAAGGGAGACGGGCAGGCAGGGCGCAGTGCGGGTCTGGCTGTGTCCACTCTCCCACGGGAGACCGGCAGGCAGGGCGCAGAGCGGATCTGGCTGTGTCCACTCACCCACGGCAGACGGGCAGGCAAGGCGCAGTGCGGATCTGGCTGTGTCCACTCACCCACGGGAGACGGGCAGAGAGGGTGCTGTTTGGATCTGGCTATGTACACTGACCCACGGCAGACGGGCAGGCAGGGCGCAGTGCGGATCTGGCGGTGTCCACTCACCCACGGTAGACGGGCAGGCAGGGCGCAGTGCGGATCTGGCTATGTCAACTCTCCTACGGGAGACGGGCAGGCAGCGCGCAGTGCGGATCTGGCTGTGTCCACTCACACACGGCAGACAGGCAGGCACGGCGCAGTGCGGATCTGGCTGTGTCCACTTACCCACGGGAGAGGGGCAGGCAAGGTGCTGTGTGGATCTGGCTATGTCCACTGACCCACGGCAGACGGGCAGGCAGGGCGCAGTGCGGATCTGGCTGTGTCCAATCACACACGGCAGACGGGAAGGCAGGGCGCAGTGCGGATCTGGTTGTGTGCACTAACCCACGGGAGACGGGCAGGCAAGGCACTGTGTGGATTTGGCTGTGTCCACTCACGCACGGGAGACGGGCAGAGAGGGTGTTGTGTGGATCTGGCAATATCCACTGACCCACGGCAGACGGGCAGGCAGGGCGCAGTGCGGATCTGGCTGTGTCCACTCACCCACGGCAGACGGTCTGGCAGGGCGCAATGCGGATCTGGCTGTGTCCAATCACCCACGGCAGATGGGCAGGCAGGGCGCAGTGCGGATCTGGCTGTGTCCACTCACCCACGGCAGACGGTCAGGCAGGGCACAGTGCGGATCTGGCTGTGTCCACTCACCCACGGGAGACGGGTAGGCAAGGCGCAGTGTGGATCTGGCTGTGTCCACTCACCCACGGGAGATGGGCAGAGAGGGTGCTGTGTGGATCTGGCTATGTACACTGACCAACGGCAGACGGGCAGGCAGGGCGCAGTGCGGATCTGGCTGTGTCCACTCACCCACGGGAGACGGGTAGGCAAGGCGCACTGTGGATCTGGCTGTGCCCCTCACCCACGGGAGACGGGCAGAGTGGGTGCTGTGTGGATTTGGCTATGTCCACTGACCTACAACAGACGGGCAGGCAGGGTGCAGTGCGGATCTGGCTGTGTCCAATCACCCACGGCGGACGGTCCGGAAGGGCGTAGTGCAGATCTGGCTGTGTCCACTCACCCACGGGAGACGGGTAGGAAGGTGCAGTGTTGATCTGGCTGTGTCCACTCACCCACGGGAGACGGGCAGAGAGGGTGCTGTGTGGATCTGGCTATGTCCACTGACCCACGGCATAGGGGCAGGCAGGGCGCAGTGTGGATCTGGCTGTGTACACTCACCCACGACAGACGGGCAGGCAGGGTGCAGTGCGGATCTGGCTGTGTCCACTCACCCACGGGAGACGGGCAGGCAAGGTGCAGTGTTGATCTGGCAGTGTCCACTCACCCACGGGATATGGGCAGAGAGGGTGCTGTGTGGATCTGGCTATGTCCACTGACCCTCGGCAGACGGGCAGGCAGGGCGCAGTGCGGATCTGGTTGTGTCCACTCACCCACGGCAGACAGGCAGAGCGCGGTGCGGATCTGGCGGTGTCCACTCACCCACGGGAGACGGGCAGGCAGGGCGCAGTGCGGATCTGGCTATGTCCACTCGTCCACGGGAGACGGGCAGGCAGGGCGCAGTGCGGATATGGCTGTGTCCACTCACACACGGCAGACAGGCAGGGAGGGCGCAGTGCGGATCTGGCTGTGTCCACTCACACATGGGAGACTGGCAGGCAAGGCGCAGTGTGGATTTGGCTGTGTCCACTCACCCACGGGAGACGGGCACAGATGTTGCTGTGTGGATCTGGCTATATCCACTGATCCAGGGCAGACGGGCAGGGAGGGCGCAGTGCAGATCTCGCTGTGTCCACTCACCCACGGGAGACGGGCAGGCAAGGCGCAGTGTGTATCTGGCTGTGTCCACTCACCCACGGGAGACGGGCAGAGAGGGTGCTGTGTGGATCTGACTATGTACACTGACCCACGGCAGACGGGCAGGCAGGGCGCAATGTGGATCTGGCTGTTTCCACTCACCCACGGCAGACGGTCAGGAAGGGCGCAGTGCGGATCTGGCTGTGTCCAAACACCCACGGCAGACGGGCAGGCAGGGCGCAGTGCGGATCTGGCTGTGTCCACTCACCCATGGGAGACGGGCAGGCAGGGCGCAGTGTGGATCTGGCTGTGTCCACTCACACACGGTAGACGGGAAGAGAGGGTGCTGTGTGGATCTGGCTATGTACACTGACCCACGGCAGACGGCCAGGCAGAGCGCTGTGCTGATCTGGCTGTGTCCACTCACCCACGGCAGACGGTCAGGAAGGGTGCAGTGCGGATCTGGCTGTGTCCACTCACCCACGGCAAACTGGCAGGCAGGGCACAGTGCGGATCTGGCTGTGTCCACTCACCCACGGGAGAGGGGTAGGCAGGGCGCAGTGTGGATCTGGCTGTGTCCACTCACCCACGGGAGACGGGCAGAGAGGGTGCTGTGTGGATCTGGCTATGTCCACTGACCCAGGGCAGACGGGCAGGCAGGGCGCAGTGCGCATCTGGCTGTGTCCCCTCACCCACGGCAGACTGTCAGGCAGGGCGCAGTGCGGATCTGGCTGTGTCCACTCACCCACGGGAGACGGGCAGAGAGGGTGCTGTGTGGATCTGGCTTTGTCCACTGACCCACGGCAGACGGGCAGGCAGGGCGCAGTGCGTATCTGGCTTTGTCCAGTCACCCACGGCAGACAGGCAGTCAGGGCGCAGTGCAGATCTGGCTGTGTCCACTCACCCACGGGAGACGGGCAGAGAGGGTGCTGTGTGGATCTAGCTATGTCCACTGACCCACGGCAGACGGGCAGGTAGGGCGCGGTGCGGATCTGGCTGTGTTAACTCACCCACGGCAGACGGGCAGGCAAGGCGCAGTGTAGATCTGGCTGTGTCCACTCTCCCACGGGAGACGGGCAGAGAGGGTGCTGTGTGGATCTGACTATGTACACTGACCCACGGCACACGGGCAGGCAGGGCGCAATGTGGATCTTGCTGTGTCCACTCACCCACGGCAGACGGTCAGGAAGGGCGCAGTGCGGAACGGGCAGTGTCCATTCACCCACGGGAGACGGGGAGGCAGGGCGCAGTGCGGATCTGGCTGTGTCCACTCACCCACGGCAGACGATTAGGCAGGGCGCAGTGCGGATCTGGCTGTGTCCAATCAACCACGGCAGACGGGCAGGCAGGGCGCAGTGCGAATCTGTCTGTGTCCAATCAACCACGGCAGACGGGCAGGCAGGGCGCAGTGTGCATCTGGCTGTGTCCACTCACCCATGGGAGATGGGCAGGCAAGGCGCAGTGTGGATCTGGCTGTGTCCACTCACCCACGGGAGACGGGCAGAGAGGGTGCTGTGTGGTTCTGGCTATATCCACAGACCCACGGCAGACAGGCAGGGAGGGCGCAGTGCGGATCTCGCTGTGTCCACTCAACCACGGCAGACGGGCAGGCAGGGCGCAGTGCGGATCTGGCTGTGTCCACTCACCCACGGCAGACGGGCAGGCAGGGCGCAGTGCGGATCTGGCTGTGTCCACTCACCCACGGCAGACGGTCTGGCAGGGCGCAATGCGGATCTGGCTGTGTCCACTCTCCCACGGGAGACGGGCAGGCAGGGCGCAGTGCGGATCTGGCTGTGTCCACTCACCCACGGCAGACGGGCAGGCAGGGCGCAGTGCGGATCTGGCTGTGTCCACTCACCCACGGCAGACGGTCAGGCAGGGCGCAGTGCGGATCTGGCGGTGTCCACTCACCCACGGGAGACGGTCAGGCAGGGTGCACTGCGGATCTGGCTGTGTCCACTCTCCCACGGGAGACGGGCAGGCAGGGCACAGTGCGGATCTGGCTGTGTCCACTCACATACGGCAGACAGGCAGGAAGGGCGCAGTGCGGATCTGGCTGTGTCCACTCACCCATGGCAGACGGGCAGGCAGGGCGCAGTGCGGATCTGGCTGTGTCCACTCACCCACGGCAGATGGTAAGGCAAGGCGCAGTGTGGATCTGGCTTTGTCCACTCAACCATGGCAGACATTCAGGCAGGGCGCAATGCGGATCTGGCTGTGTCCACTCACCCACGGGAGACAGGTAGGCAAGGCGCAGTGTGTATCTGCCTGTGTCCACTCACCCACAGGAGACGGGCAGAGAGGGTGCTGTCCGGATCTGGCTATGTCCACTGACCCACGGCAGACGGGCAGGCAGGGTGCAGTGCGGATCTGGCTGTGTCCACTCACCCACGGGAGACGGGCAGGCAGGGCGCAGTGCGGATCTGGCTGTGTCTACCTACCCACGGCAGACGATTAGGAAGGGCGCAGTGCGGATCTGGCTGTGTCCACTCACCCACGGGAGACGGACAGGCAGGGCGCAGTGCGGATCTGGCTGTGTCTACCTACCCACGGCAGACGATTAGGAAGGGCGCAGTGCGGATCTGGCTGTGTCCACTCACCCACGGGAGACGGGCAGGCAAGGCGTAGTGTGGATATGGCTGTGTGCACTCACCCACGGGAGACGGGCAGAGATGGTGCTGTGTGGATCTGGCTATGTACACTGACCCACGGCAGACGGGTAGGCAGGGCGCAGTGTGGATCTGGGTGTGTCCACTCACCCACGGGAGACGGGCAAAGAGGGTGCTGTGTGGATCTGCCTATGTACACTGACCCACGTCAGACGGGCAGGCAGGGCGCAGTGCGGATCTGGCTGTGTCCAATCACCCACGGCAGACGGGCAGGCAGGGCGCAGTGCGGATCTGGCTGTGTCCAATCACCGACGGCAGACGGGAAGGCAGGGTGCAGTGAGGATCTGGCTGCGTCCACTCACCCACGGCAGACGGTCAGGCAGGGCGCAGTGCGGATCTGGCTGTGTCCAATCACCCACGAGAGACGGGTAGGCAAGGCGCCGTGTGGATCTGGCTGTGTCCACTCACCCACGGGAGACGGGCAGAGAGGGTGCTGTGTGGATCTGGCTATGTCCACTGACCCACGGCAGACGGGCAGGCTGGGCGCTGTGCGGATCTGGCTGTGTCCACTCACCCACGGGGGACGGGCAGGCAGGGCGCAGTGCGGATCTGGCTGTGTCCACTCACCCATGGGAGATGGGCAGGAAAGGCGCAGTGCGGATCTGGCTGTGTCCACTCACCCACGGGAGACGGGCAGAGAGGTTGCTGTGTGGATCTGGCTATGTCCACAGACCCACGGCAGACGGGCAGGGAGGGCGCAGTGCGGATCTCGCTTTGTCCACTCACCCACGGCCGACGGGCAGGCAGGGCGCAGTGCGGATCTGGCTGTGTCCACTCACCCACGGCAGACGGGCAGGCAGGGCGCAGTGCGGATCTGGCTGTGTCCACTCACCCACGGCAGACGGTAAGGCAAGGCGCAGTGTGGATCTGGCTGTGTCCACTCACCCACGGGAGACGGGCAGAAAGGGCGCTGTGTGGATCTGGCTATGTCCACTGACCCACGGCAAACGGGCAGGCCGGGCGCAGTGCGGATCTCGCAGTGTCCACTCACCCAAGGGAGACGGGCAGGCAGGGTGCAGTGCGGATCTGGCTGTGTCCACTCACCCAAGGGAGACGGGCAGGCAAGGCGCAGTGTGGATCTGGCTGTGTCCACTCACCCACGGGAGAGGGGCAGAGAGGGTGCTGTGTGGTCTGGCTATGTCCACTGACCGACGGCAGAAGGGCAGGCAGGGCGCAGTGCGGATCTGGCTGGGTCCCCTCACCGATGGGTGACGGTCAGGCAGGGCGCAGTGCGGATCTGGCTGTGTCCACTCACCCACGGGAGACGGGCAGTCAGGGCGCAGTGCGGATCTGGCTTTGTCCACTCACACACGGCAGATGGGCAGGCAGGGCGCAGTGCGTATCTGGCTGTGTCCACTCACCCTCGGGAGATGGTCAGACAAGGCGCAGTGTGGATCTGGCTGTGTCCACTCACCCAAGGGAGACGGGCAAGCGGGTGCTGTGTGGATCTCGCTATGTACACTGACCCATGGCAGACGGGCAGGCAGGGCGGTGTGCGGATCTGGCTGTGTCCACTCACCCATGGCAGACGGTCAGGAAGTGCGCAGTGCGGATCTGGCTGTGTCCACTCACCCACGGGAGACCGGCAGGCAGGGTGCAGTGTGGAACTGGCTGTGTCCACTCACCCACGGGAGACGGGCAGGCAAGGTGCACTGTGGATCTTGCTGTGACCACACACCAACGGGAGATGGGCAGAGAGGGTGCTGTGTGGATCTAGCTATGTCCACTAACCCACGGCAGACGGGCAGGCAGGGCGCAGTGCGGATTTGGCTGTGTTAACTCACCCACGGCAGACGGGCAGGCAGGGCGTAGCGAGGATCTGGCTGTGTCCACTCACCCACGGGAGACGGGTAGGCAAAGCGTAATGTGGATCTGGCTGTGTTAACTCACCCACGGCAGACGGGCAGGCAGGGCGCAGTGCGGATCTGGCTGTGTCCAGTCACCCACGGCAGACGGGCAGGCAGGGCGCAGTGCAGATCTGGCTGTGTCCACTCACCCACGGGAGACGGGCAGAGAGGGTGCTGTGTGGATCTGGCTGTGTCCACTCACCCACGGAAGACGGGCAGGCAGGGTGCAGTGTGGATCTGGCTGTGTCCACTCACCCACGGGAGACGGGCAGGCAAGGTGCACTGTGGATCTTGCTGTGACCACACACCAACGGGAGATGGGCAGAGAGGGTGCTGTGTGGATCTAGCTATGTCCACTAACCCACGGCAGACGGGCAGGCAGGGCACAGTGCGGATCTGGCTGTGTTAACTCACCCACGGCAGACGGGCAGGCAGGGCGCAGTGCAGATCTGGCTGTGTCCACTCACCTACGGGAGACGGGTAGGCAAAGCGTAATGTGGATCTGGCTGTGTTAACTCACCCACGGCAGACGGGCAGGCAGGGCGCAGTGCGGATCTGGCTGTGTCCACTCACCCACGGGAGATGGGCAGGCAAGGCGCAGTGTGGATCTGGCTGTGTCCACTCACCCACGGGAGACGGGCAGAGAGGGTGCTGTGTGGATCTGGCTTTGTCCACTGACCCACGGCAGACGGGCAGGCAGGGCGCAGTGCGGATCTGGCTGTGTCCAGTCACCCACGGCAGACAGGCAGGCAGGGCGCAGTGCAGATCTGGCTGTGTCCACTCACCTACGGGAGACGGGCAGCGAGGGTGCTGTGTGGATCTAGCTATGTCCACTGACCCACGGCAGACGGGCAGGTAGGGCGCGGTGCGGATCTGGCTGTGTTAACTCACCCACGGCAGACGGGCAGGCAGGGCGCAGTGCGGATCTGGCTATGTCCACTGACCCACGGGAGACAGGCAGAGAGGGTGCTGTGTGGATCTGGCTTTGTCCATTGACCCAGAGCAGACGGGCAAGCAGGGCGCACTGTGGATCTGGCTGTGTCCACTCTCCCACGGCAGACGGGCAGGCAAGGCGCAGTGTGGATATGGCTGTGTCCACTCACCCACGGGATACGGGCCTAGAGGGTGCTGTGTGGATCTGGCTATGTACACTTACCCACGGCAGACGCGCAGGCAGGGTGCAGTGCGGATCTGGCTGTGTCCACTCACCCACGGCAGACGGTCAGGCAGGTCGCAGTGCGGATCTGGCGGTGTCCACTCACCCAAGGGAGACGGGCAGGCAGGGCGCAGTGCGGGTCTGGCTGTGTCCACTCTCCCACGGGCGACCGGCAGGCAGGGCGCAGAGCGGATCTGGCTGTGTCCACTCACCCACGGCAGACGGGCAGGCAAGGCGCAGTGCGGATCTGGCTGTGTCCACTCACCCACGGGAGACGGGCAGAGAGGGTGCTGTTTGGATCTGGCTATGTACACTGACCCACGGCAGACGGGCAGGCAGGGCGCAGTGCGGATCTGGCGGTGTCCACTCACCCACGGTAGACGGGCAGGCAGGGCGCAGTGCGGATCTGGCTATGTCAACTCTCCTACGGGAGACGGGCAGGCAGCGCGCAGTGCGGATCTGGCTGTGTCCACTCACACACGGCAGACAGGCAGGCACGGCGCAGTGCGGATCTGGCTGTGTCCACTTACCCATGGGAGAGGGGCAGGCAAGGTGCTGTGTGGATCTGGCTATGTCCACTGACCCACGGCAGACGGGCAGGCAGGGCGCAGTGCGGATCTGGCTGTGTCCAATCACACACGGCAGACGGGAAGGCAGGGCGCAGTGCGGATCTGGTTGTGTGCACTAACCCACGGGAGACGGGCAGGCAAGGCACTGTGTGGATTTGGCTGTGTCCACTCACGCACGGGAGACGGGCAGAGAGGGTGTTGTGTGGATCTGGCAATATCCACTGACCCACGGCAGACGGGCAGGCAGGGCGCAGTGCGGATCTGGCTGTGTCCACTCACCCACGGCAGACGGTCTGGCAGGGCGCAATGCGGATCTGGCTGTGTCCAATCACCCACGGCAGATGGGCAGGCAGGGCGCAGTGCGGATCTGGCTGTGTCCACTCACCCACGGCAGACGGTCAGGCAGGGCACAGTGCGGATCTGGCTGTGTCCACTCACCCACGGGAGACGGGTAGGCAAGGCGCAGTGTGGATCTGGCTGTGTCCACTCACCCACGGGAGATGGGCAGAGAGGGTGCTGTGTGGATCTGGCTATGTACACTGACCAACGGCAGACGGGCAGGCAGGGCGCAGTGCGGATCTGGCTGTGTCCACTCACCCACGGGAGACGGGTAGGCAAGGCGCACTGTGGATCTGGCTGTGCCCCTCACCCACGGGAGACGGGCAGAGTGGGTGCTGTGTGGATTTGGCTATGTCCACTGACCTACAACAGACGGGCAGGCAGGGTGCAGTGCGGATCTGGCTGTGTCCAATCACCCACGGCGGACGGTCCGGAAGGGCGTAGTGCAGATCTGGCTGTGTCCACTCACCCACGGGAGACGGGTAGGAAGGTGCAGTGTTGATCTGGCTGTGTCCACTCACCCACGGGAGACGGGCAGAGAGGGTGCTGTGTGGATCTGGCTATGTCCACTGACCCACGGCATAGGGGCAGGCAGGGCGCAGTGTGGATCTGGCTGTGTACACTCACCCACGACAGACGGGCAGGCAGGGTGCAGTGCGGATCTGGCTGTGTCCACTCACCCACGGGAGACGGGCAGGCAAGGTGCAGTGTTGATCTGGCAGTGTCCACTCACCCACGGGATATGGGCAGAGAGGGTGCTGTGTGGATCTGGCTATGTCCACTGACCCTCGGCAGACGGGCAGGCAGGGCGCAGTGCGGATCTGGTTGTGTCCACTCACCCACGGCAGACAGGCAGAGCGCGGTGCGGATCTGGCGGTGTCCACTCACCCACGGGAGACGGGCAGGCAGGGCGCAGTGCGGATCTGGCTATGTCCACTCGTCCACGGGAGACGGGCAGGCAGGGCGCAGTGCGGATATGGCTGTGTCCACTCACACACGGCAGACAGGCAGGGAGGGCGCAGTGCGGATCTGGCTGTGTCCACTCACACATGGGAGACTGGCAGGCAAGGCGCAGTGTGGATTTGGCTGTGTCCACTCACCCACGGGAGACGGGCACAGATGTTGCTGTGTGGATCTGGCTATATCCACTGATCCAGGGCAGACGGGCAGGGAGGGCGCAGTGCAGATCTCGCTGTGTCCACTCACCCACGGGAGACGGGCAGGCAAGGCGCAGTGTGGATCTGGCTGTATCCACTCACCCACGGGAGACGGGCAGAGAGGGTGCTGTGTGGATCTGACTATGTACACTGACCCACGGCAGACGGGCAGGCAGGGCGCAATGTGGATCTGGCTGTTTCCACTCACCCACGGCAGACGGTCAGGAAGGGCGCAGTGCGGATCTGGCTGTGTCCAAACACCCACGGCAGACGGGCAGGCAGGGCGCAGTGCGGATCTGGCTGTGTCCACTCACCCATGGGAGACGGGCAGGCAGGGCGCAGTGTGGATCTGGCTGTGTCCACTCACACACGGTAGACGGGAAGAGAGGGTGCTGTGTGGATCTGGCTATGTACACTGACCCACGGCAGACGGCCAGGCAGAGCGCTGTGCTGATCTGGCTGTGTCCACTCACCCACGGCAGACGGTCAGGAAGGGTGCAGTGCGGATCTGGCTGTGTCCACTCACCCACGGCAAACTGGCAGGCAGGGCACAGTGCGGATCTGGCTGTGTCCACTCACCCACGGGAGAGGGGTAGGCAGGGCGCAGTGTGGATCTGGCTGTGTCCACTCACCCACGGGAGACGGGCAGAGAGGGTGCTGTGTGGATCTGGCTATGTCCACTGACCCAGGGCAGACGGGCAGGCAGGGCGCAGTGCGCATCTGGCTGTGTCCCCTCACCCACGGCAGACTGTCAGGCAGGGCGCAGTGCGGATCTGGCTGTGTCCACTCACCCACGGGAGACGGGCAGAGAGGGTGCTGTGTGGATCTGGCTTTGTCCACTGACCCACGGCAGACGGGCAGGCAGGGCGCAGTGCGTATCTGGCTTTGTCCAGTCACCCACGGCAGACAGGCAGTCAGGGCGCAGTGCAGATCTGGCTGTGTCCACTCACCCACGGGAGACGGGCAGAGAGGGTGCTGTGTGGATCTAGCTATGTCCACTGACCCACGGCAGACGGGCAGGTAGGGCGCGGTGCGGATCTGGCTGTGTTAACTCACCCACGGCAGACGGGCAGGCAAGGCGCAGTGTAGATCTGGCTGTGTCCACTCTCCCACGGGAGACGGGCAGAGAGGGTGCTGTGTGGATCTGACTATGTACACTGACCCACGGCAAACGGGCAGGCAGGGCGCAATGTGGATCTTGCTGTGTCCACTCACCCACGGCAGACGGTCAGGAAGGGCGCAGTGCGGATCGGGCAGTGTCCATTCACCCACGGGAGACGGGGAGGCAGGGCGCAGTGCGGATCTGGCTGTGTCCACTCACCCACGGCAGACGATTAGGCAGGGCGCAGTGCGGATCTGGCTGTGTCCACTCACCCACGGGAGACGGGCAGGCAAGGCGTAGTGTGGATGTGGCTGTGTCCACTCTCCCACGGGAGACGGGCAGGCAGGGCGCAGTGCGGATCTGGCTGTGTCCACTCACACACGGCAGACAGGCAGGCAGGGCGCAGTGCGGATCTGGCTGTGTCCACTCACCCATGGGGGACGGGCAGGCAAGGCGCAGTTGGATCTGGCTGTGTCCACTCACCCACGGGAGACGGGCAGAGAGGTTCCTGTGTGGATCTGGCTATGTCCACTGACCCACGGCAGACGGGCAAGCAGGGCGCAGTGCGGATGTGGCTGTGTCCAATCACCCACGGCAGACGGGAAGGCAGGGCGCAGTGCGGACCTGGCTGTTTCCACTCACCCACAGGAGACGGGTAGGCAAGGCGCAGTGTGGATCTGGCTGTGTCCACTCACCCACGTGAGATGGGCAGAGAGGGTGCTGTGGTGATCTGGCTGTGTCCACACACCCACGGGAGACGGGTAGGCAAGGCGCAGTGTTGATCTGGCTGTGTCCACTCACCCACGGGAGACGGGCAGAGAGGGTGCTGTGTGGATCTGACTATGTACACTGACCCATGGCAGACGGGCAGGCAGGGCACAGTGCGGATCTGGCTGTGTCCACTCAGCCACGGGAGACGGGCAGGCAGCGCGCAGTGCGGATCTGGCGGTGTCCACTTACCCATGGTAGACGGGCAGGCAGGGAGCAGTGCGGATCTGGCTATGTCAACTCTCCCACGGTAGACGGGCAGGCAGGGCGCAGTGCGGATCTGGCTATGTCAACTCTCCCACGGGAGATGGGCAGGCAGCGCGCAGTGCGGATCTGGCTGTGTCCACTCACACACGGCAGACAGGCAGGCACGGCGCAGTGCGGATCTGGCTGTGTCCACTTACCCATGGGAGAGGGGCAGGCAAGGTGTAGTGTGGATCTGGTTATGTCCACTGACCCACGGCAGACGGGCAGGCAGGGCGCAGTGCGGATCTGGCTGTGTCCAATCACACACGGCAGACGGGAAGGCAGGGCGCAGTGCGGATCTGGTTGTGTGCACTCACCCACGGGTGACGGGCAGGCAAGGCACTGTGTGGATTTGGCTGTGTCCACTCACGCACGGGAGACGGGCAGAGAGGGTGTTGTGTGGATCTGGCAATATCCACTGACCCACGGCAGACGGGCAGGCAGGGCGCAGTGCGGATCTGGCTGTGTCCACTCACCCACGGCAGACGGTCTGGCAGGGCGCAATGCGGATCTGGCTGTGTCCAATCACCCACGGCAGATGGCCAGGCAGGGCGCAGTGCGGATCTGGCTGTGTCCACTCACCCACGGCAGACGGTCAGGCAGGGCACAGTGCGGATCTGGCTGTGTCCACTCACCCACGGGAGACGGGTAGGCAAGGCGGAGTGTGGATCTGGCTGTGTCCAATCACCCACGGGAGATGGGCA
Organism: Microcebus murinus; assembly: GCF_040939455.1. NCBI lineage: Eukaryota > Metazoa > Chordata > Mammalia > Primates > Cheirogaleidae > Microcebus > Microcebus murinus. The sequence goes on along the minus strand of NC_134125.1, from coordinate 27,848,184 downwards.
GAGAGGGTGCTGTGTGGATCTGGCTATGTACACTGACCAACGGCAGACGGGCAAGCAGGGCGCAGTGCGGATCTGGCGGTTTCCACTCACCCACGGCAGACGGGCAGGCAGGGCACAGTGTGGATCTGGCTGTGTCCACTCACCCACGGGAGACGGGTAGACAAGGCGCAGTGTGGATCTGGCTGTGTCCACTCAACCACGGGAGAGGGGCAGAAAGGGTGCTGTGTGGATCTGTCTATGTCCACTGACCCACGGCAGACGGGTAGGCAGGGTGCAGTGAGGATCTGGCTATGTCCCCTCACCCACGGCAGACGGTCAGGCAGGGCGCAGTGCGGATCTGGCTGTGTCCACTCACCCACGGGAGACGGGTAGGCAAGGCGAACTGTGGATCTGGCTGTGTCCACTCAGCCACGAGAGACGGGCAGAGTGGGTGCTGTGTGGATTTGGCTATGTCCACTGACCTACAACAGACGGGCAGGCAGGGTGCAGTGCGGATCTGGCTGTGTACAATCACCCACGGCAGATGGTCAGGCAGGGCGCAGTGCAGATCTGGCTGTGTCCACTCACCCACGGGAGACGGGCAGGCAAGGCGCAGTGTTGATCTGGCAGTGTCCACTCACCCACGGGATATGGGCAGAGAGGGTGCTGTATGGATCTGGCAATGTCCACTGACCCACGGCAGATGGGCAGGCAGGGCGCAGTGAGGATCTGGCTGTGTCCAATCACCCACGGCAGACGGGAAGGCAGGGCGCAGTGCAGATCTGGCAGTGTCCACTCACCCACGGGAGAGGCGTAGAGAGGGTGCTGTGTGGATCTGGCTATGTACACTGACCCACGGCAGACGGGGAGGCCGGGCGCAGTGTGGATCTGGCGGTGTCCACTCACCCACGGGAGACGGGCAGGCATGGCGCAGTGCGGATCTGGCTATGTCCACTCTTTCCCTGGAGACGGGCAGGCAGGGCGCAGTGCGGATCTGACTGTGTCCACTCACACACGGCAGACAGGCAGGGAGGGCGCAGTGCGGATCTGCCTGTGTCCACTAACCCATGGGAGACTGGCAGGCAAGGCGCAGTGCGGATCTGGCTGTGTCCACTCACCCACGGCAGACGGTCAGACAGGGCGCAGTGCGGATCTGGCGGTGTCCACTCACCCACGGGAGATGGGCAGGCAGGGCGCAGTGCGGATCTGGCTATGTCCACTCTTTCACTGGAGACGGGCAGGCAGGGCGCAGTGCGGATCTGACTGTGCCCACTCACACACGGCAGACAGGCAGGAGGGCGCAGTGCGGATCTGCCTGTGTCCACTCACCCATGGGAGACTGGCAGGCAAGGCGCAGTGCGGATATGGCTGTGTCCAATCACCCACGGCAGACGGGCAGGCAGGGCGCAGTGCGGATCTGGCTGTGTCCACTCACCCACGGCAGACGGGCAGGCAGGGCGCAGTGCGGATCTGGCTGTGTCCACTCACCCAAGAGAGACGGGCAGGCAAGGCGCACTGTGGATCTGACTGTGTCCACTCACCCACGGGAGACGGACAGAGAGGTTGCTGTGTGGATCTGGCTATGTCCACTGACCCATGGCAGACGGGCAGGCAGGGCGAAGTGCTGATCTGGCTGTGTCCAATCACCCATGGCAGACGGGCTGGAAGTGCGCAGTTCGGACCTGGCTGTGTCCACTCACCCACGAAAGACGGGCAGCCAAGTCACAGTGTGGATCGGGCTGTGTCCACTCACCCACGGGAGACGGGCAGAGAGGGTGCTGTGTGGATCTGGCTATGTACACTGACCCACGGCAGACGGGCAGGCAGGCCGCAGTGCGGATCTGGCTGTGTCCTCTCACCCACGGCAGACAGTCAGGAAGGGCGCAGTCCGGATCTGGCTATGTCCGCTCACCCACGGGAGACGGGCAGGCAGGGCGCAGTTGGGATCTGGCTGTGTCCACTCACCCACGGCAGACGGGCATGCAGGGCGCAGTGCGGACTGGCTGTGTCCACTCACCCACGGGAGACGGGCAGGCAATGCGCAGTGTGGATCTGGCTCTGTCCACTCACCCACGGTAGAAGGGCAGAGAGGGTGCTGTGTGGATCTGGCTATGTCCACTGACCCACGGCAGACGGACAGGCAGGGCGCAGTGCGGATCTGGCTGTGTCCACTCACCCACGACAGACGGGCAGGCAGGGCGCAGTGCGGATCTGGCTGTGTCCAATCCCCCACGGCAGACGGGCAGGCAGGGCGCAGTGCGGATCTGGCTGTGTCCACTCACCCATGGGTGACGGGCAGGCAGGGCGCAGTGCGGGTCTGGCTGTGTCTACTCACCCACGGCAGACGAATAGGCAGGGCGCAGTGCGGATCTGGCTGTGTCCACTCACCCATGGCAGACGGTCAGGCAGGGCGCAGTGCGGATCTGGCTGTGTCCACTCACCCACATGAGACGGGTAGGCAAGGCGCCGTGTGGATCTGGCTGTGTCCACTAACCCACGGGAGACGGGCAGAGAGGGTGCTGTGTGGATCTGGCTGTGTCCAATCCCCCACGACAGACGGGCATGCAGGGCGCAGTGCGGATCTGGCTGTGTCCAATCCCCCACGGCAGACGGGCAGGCAGGGCGCAGTGTGGATCTGGCTATGTCCACTGACCCACAGCAGACGGGCAGGCAGGGCGTAGTGCGGATCTGGCTGTGTCCCCTCACCTACAGCAGACGGTCAGGCAGGGCGCAGTGCGGATCTGGCTGTGTCCACTCGCCCACGGGAGACGGGCAGGCAGGGCGCAGTGCGGATCTGGCTGTGTCCACTCACCCACGGCAGACGGGCAGGCAGGGCGCAGTGCGGATCTGGCTGTGTCCACTCACCCTCGGGAGACGGGCAGGCAGGGCGCTGTGCGGATCTGGCTGTGTCCACTCACCCACGGCAGAAGGTCAGGCAGGGCGCAGTGTGGATCTGGCTGTGTCCACTCACCCACGGGAGACGGGCAGGCAAGGCGCACGGAGGATCTGGCTGTGTCCACTCACCCACGGCTGACGGGCAGGCAGGGCGCACTTCGGATCTGGCTATGACCACTCACCAACGGGAGACGGGTAGGCAAAGCGTACTGTGGATCTGTGTGTCCACTCACCCACGGGAGACGGGCAGAGAGGTTGCCGTGTGGATCTGGCTATGTCCACTGACCCACGGCTGACGGGGAGGCAGGGTGCAGTGAGGATCTGGCTGTGTGCCCTCACCCACGGCAGACGGTCAGGCAGGGCGCAGTGCGGATCTGGCTGTGTCCACTCACCCACGGGAGACGGGTAGGCAAGGCGCACTGTGGATCTGGCTGTGTCCACTCACCCACCGGAGACGGGAAGAGTGGGTGCTGTGTGGATTTGGCTATGTCCACTGACCCACGACAGACGGGCAGGCAGAGTGCAGTGCGGATCTGGCTGTGTCCAATCACCAACGGCGAACGGTCAGGCAGGGCGCAGTGCGGATCTGGCTGTGTCCACTCACCAACGGGAGACGGGTAGGCAAGGCGCAGTGTTGATCTGGCTATGTCCACTCACCCACGGGAGACGGGAAGAGAGGGTGCTGTGTGGATCTGGCTATGTCCACTGACCCACGGCAGAGGGGTAGGCAGGGCGCAGTGTGGATCTGGCTGTGTCCACTCACCAACGACAGACGGGCAGCAAGGGTGCAGTGCGGATATGGCTGTGTCCACTCACCCACGGGAGACGGGCAGGCAAGGCGCAGTGTTGATCTGGCAGTGTCCACTCACCCACAGCAGACGGGCAGGCAGGGCGCAGTGTGGATCTGGCTAGGTCCACTCACCCACGGGAGATGGTCAGGCAGGGCGCAGTGCGGATCTCGCTGTGTCCACTCACCCATGGCAGTCGGGCAAGCAGGGCGCAGTGCGGATCTGGCTGTGTCCACTCACCCACGGGATACGGGCAGGTAAGGCGCAGTGTGGATCTGGCTGTGTTCACTCACCAACGGGATACGGGCAGAGAGGGTGCTGTGTGGATCTGGCTATGTACACTGACCCACGGCAGACGGGCAAGCAGGGCGGTGTGCGGATCTGGCTATGTACACTGACCCACGGCAGACGGGCAGGCAGGGCGCAGTGAGGATCTGGCTGTGTCCACTCACCCACGGCAAACGGTCAGGCAGGGCGCAGTGCGGATCTGGCTGTGTCCACTCACCCATGGGAGAAGGGTAGTCAAGGCGCAGTGTGGATCTGTCTGTGTCCACTGACCCACGCAGACGGGTAGGCAGGGCGCAGTGCGGATCTGGCTGTGTCCACTCACCCACAGCAGACGTTCAGGAAGGGCGCAGTGCGGATCTGGCTGTGTCCACTCACCCATGGGTGACGGGCAGGCAGGGCGCAGTGCGGATCTGACTGTGTCTACTCACTCACGGCAGACGAATAGGCAGGGCGCACTGCGGATCTGGCTGTGTCCACTCACCCACGGGAGACGGGCAGGCAAGGCGCAGTGTGGATCTGGCTGTGTCCACTCACCCACGGGAGACGTGCAGAGAGTGTGCTGTGTTGATCTGGCTATGTACACTGACCCATGGCAGACGTGCCGGCAGGGCGCAGTGCGGATCTGGCTGTGTCCACTCACCCACGGCAGACGGGCAGGCAGGGGGCAGTGCGGATCTGGCTGTGTCCAATCACCCACGGCAGACGGGCAGGCAGGGCGCAGTGAGGATCTGGCTGTGTCCACTCACCCACGGCAAACGGTCAGGCAGGGCGCAGTGCGGATCTGGCTGTGTCCACTCACCCACGGGAGATGGGTAGGCAAGGCGCCGTGTGGATCTGGCTGTGTCCAATCACCCACGGGAGACGGGCAGAGAGGGTGCTGTGTGGATTTGCCTATGTCCACTGACCCACGGAAGACGGGCAGGCAGGGCGCAGTGCGGATCTGGCTGTGTCCACTCACCCATGACAGACGTTCATGAAGGGCGCAGTGCAGATCTGGCTGTGTCCACTCACCCATGGGTGACGGGCAGGCAGGGCACAGTGCGGGTCTGGCTGTGTCTACTCACCCACGGCAGACGAATAGGCAGGGCGCAGTGCGGATCTGGCTGTGTCCACTCACCCACGGCAGACGGTCTGGCAGGGCGCAGTGCGGATCTGGCTGTGTCCACTCACCCACGGGAGATGGGTAGGCAAGGCGCCGTGTGGATCTGGCTGTGTCCACTAACCCACGGGAGACGGGCAGAGAGGGTGCTGTGTGGATTTGGCTATGTCCACTGACCCACGGCAGACGGGCAGGCAGGGCTCAGTGCGGATCTGGCTGTGTCCACTCACCCACGGGAGACGGGCAGGCAGGGCGCAGTGCGGATCTGGCTGTGTCCACTCACCCACGGGAGACAGGCAGGCAGGGCGCAGTGCGGATCTGGCTGTGTCCACTCACCCACGGGAGACGGGCAGGCAGGGCGCAGTGTGGATCTGGCTGTGTCCACTCACCCACGGGAGACGGGCAAGCAAGTCGCAGTGTGGATCTGGCTGTGTGCACTCACCCACGGGAGACGGGCAGAAAGGGCGCTGTGTGGATCTGGCTATGTCCACTGACCCACGGCACATGGGAAGGCAGGGCGCAGTGCGGATCTGGCTGTGTCCAATCACCCACGGCAGACGGGCAGGCAGGGCGCAGTGCGGATCTGGCTGTGTCCACTCACCCACGGCAGACGGTCAGGCAGGGCGCAGTGCGGATATGGCTGTGTCCACTCACCCACGGGAGACGGCCAGGCAAGGCGCACTGAGGATCTGGCTGTGTCCACTCACCCACGGCAGAGAAGCAGGCAGGGCGCAGTGCGGATCTGGCTGTGTCCACTCACCCACGGGAGACGGGCAGAGAGGGTGCTGTGTGGATCTGGCTATGTCCACTGACCCACGGCAGACGGGCAGGCAGGGCGCAGTGCGGATCTGGCTGTGTCCACTCACCCACGGGAGACGGGCAGGCAGGGCGCAGTGCGGATCTGGCTGTGTCCACTCACCCATGGCAGACGGGCAGGCAGGGCGCAGTGTGGTTCTGGCTGTGTCCACTCACCCACGGGAGACGGGCAGGCAAGTCGCAGTGCGGATCTGGCTGTGTCCACTCACCTACTGGAGACGGGCAGGCAAGGCGCAGTGTGGATCTGGCTGTGTCCACTCACCCACAAGAGACGGGCAGAGAATGTGCTGTGTGGATCTGGCTATGTCCACTGACCCACAGCACACGGGCAGGCAGGGCGTAGTGCGGATCTGGCTGTGTCCCCTCACCTACAGCAGACGGTCAGGCAGGGCGCAGTGCGGATCTGGCTGTGTCCACTCGCCCACGGGAGACGGGCAGGCAGTCGCAGTGCGGATCTGGCTGTGTCCACTCACCCACGGCAGACGGGCAGGCAGGGTGCAGTGAGGATCTGGCTGTGTCCCCTCACCCACGGCAGACGGTCAGGCAGGGCGCAGTGCGGATATTGCTGTGTCCACTCACCCACGGTAGACGGGCAGGCAGGGCGCTGTGCGGATCTGGCTGTGTCCACTCACCCACGGCAGAAGGTCAGGCAGGGCGCAGTGCGGATCTGGCTGTGTCCACTCACCCACGGGGGACGGGCAGGCAGGGCGCTGTGCGGATATGGCTGTGTCCACTCACCCACGGGAGACGGGCAGGCAAGGCGCACTGAGGATCTGGCTGTGTCTACTCACCCACGGCTGACGGGCAGGCAGGGCGCACTTCGGATCTGGCTATGACCACTCACCAACGGGAGACGGGTATGCAAAGCGTACTGTGGATCTGTGTGTCCACTCACCCACGGGAGACGGGCAGAGAGGTTGCCGTGTGGATCTGGCTATGTCCACTGACCCACGGCAGACGGGTAGGCAGGGTGCAGTGAGGATCTGGCTGTGTCCCCTCACCCACGGCAGACGGTCAGGCAGGGCGCAGTGCGGATCTGGCTGTGTCCACTCACCCTCGGGAGACGGGTAGGCAAGGCGCACTGTGGATATGGCTATGTCCACTCACCCACGGGAGACGGGCAGAGTGGGTGCTGTGTGGATTTGGCTATGTCCACTGACCCACGACAGACGGGCAGGCAGGGTGCAGTGCGGATCTGGCTGTGTCCAATCACCAACGGCGAACGGTCAGGCAGGGCGCACTTCGGATCTGGCTGTGTCCACTCACCAACGGGAGACGGGTAGACAAGGCGCAGTGTTGATCTGGCTGTGTCCACTCACCCACGGGAGACGGGCAGAGAGGGTACTGTGTGGATCTGGCTATGTCCACTGACCCACGGCAGAGGGGCAGGCAGGGCGCAGTGTGGATCTGGCTGTGTCCACTCACCAACGACAGACGGGCAGGCAGGGCGCAGTACGGATCTGGCTGTGTCCACTAACCCACGGGAGACGGGCAGGCAAGGCGCAGTGTTGATCTGGCAGTGTCCACTCACCCACGGGATATGGGCAGAGAGGGTGCTGTGTGGATCTGGCTATGTCCACTGACCCACGGCAGACGGGCAGGCAGGGCGCAGTGCGGATCTGGCAGTGTCCACTCACCAACGGGAGACGCGTAGAGAGGGTGCTGTGTGGATCTGGCTATGTACACTGACCCACGGCAGACGGGCAGGCCGGGCGCAGTGCGGATCTGGCGGTGTCCACTCACCCACAGGAGACGGGCAGGCATGGCGCAGTGCGGATCTGGCTATGTCCACTCTTTCACTGGAGACGGGCAGGCAGGGCGCACTGCGGATCTGACTGTGTCCACTCACACACGGCAGACAGGCAGGGAGGGCGCAGTGCGGATCTGCCTGTGTCCACTCACCCATGGGAGACTGGCAGGCAAGGCGCAGTGCGGATCTGGCTGTGTCCACTCACCCACGGCAGACGGTCAGGCAGGGCGCAGTGCGGATCTGGCGGTGTCCACTCACCCACGGGAGATGGGCAGGCAGCGCGCAGTGCGGATCTGGCTATGTCCACTCTTTCACTGGAGACGGGCAGGCAGGGCGCAGTGAGGATCTGACTGTGTCCACTCACACACGGCAGTCAGGCAGGGAGGGCGCAGTGCGGGTCTGCCTGTGTCCACTCACCCATGGGTGACGGGCAGGCAGGGCGCAGTGCGGATCTGACTGTGTCTACTCACTCATGGCAGACGGTCAGGCAGGGCGCAGTGCGGATCTGGCTGTGTCCACTCACCCAAGGGAGATGGGTAGGCAAGGCGCCGTGTGGATCTGGCTGTGTCCACTGACCCACGGCAGACGGGCAGGCAGGGCGCAGTGCGGATCTGGCTGTGTCCACTCACCCACGGGAGACGGGCAGGCAGGGCGCAGTGCGGATCTGGCTGTGTCCACTCACCCACGGGAGACGGGCAGGCAGGGCGCAGTGCGGATCTGGCTGTGTCCACTCACCCACGGGAGACGGGCAGGCAGGGCGCAGTGTGGATCTGGCTGTGTCCACTCACCCACGGGAGACGGGCAGGCAAGTCGCAGTGTGGATCTGGCTGTGTCCACTCACCCACGGGAGACGGGCAGAAAGGGCGCAGTGTGGATCTGGCTATGTCCACTGACCCACGGCACATGGGAAGGCAGGGCGCAGTGCGGATATGGCTGTGTCCAATCACCCACGGCAGACGGGCAGGCAGGGCGCAGTGCGGATCTGGCTGTGTCCACTCACCCACGGCAGACGGTCAGGCAGGGCGCAGTGCGGATATGGCTGTGTCCACTAACCCACGGGAGACGGCCAGGCAAGGCGCACTGAGGATCTGGCTGTGTCCACTCACCCACGGCAGAGAAGCAGGCAGGGCGCACTGCGGATCTGGCTGTGTCCACTCACCCACGGGAGACGGGCAGAGAGGGTGCTGTGTGGATCTGGATATGTCCACTGACCCACGGCAGACGGGCAGGCAGGGCGCAGTGAGGATCTGGCTATGTCCACTCACCCACGGGAGACGGGCAGGCAGGGCGCAGTGCGGATCTGGCTGTGTCCACTCACCCATGGCAGACGGGCAGGCAGGGCGCAGTGTGGTTCTGGCTGTGTCCACTCACCCACGGGAGACGGGCAGGCTAGTCGCAGTGCGGATCTGGCTGTGTCCACTCACCCACTGGAGACGGGCAGGCAAGGCGCAGTGTGGATCTGGCTGTGTCCACTCACCCACGGGAGACGGGCAGAGAGTGTGCTGTGTGGATCTGGCTATGTCCACTGACCCAAAGCAGACGGGCAGGCAGGGCGTAGTGCGGATCTGGCTGTGTCCAATCACCCACGGCAGACGGGCAGGCAGGGCGCAGTGCGGATCTGGCTGTGTCCACTCACCCACGGCAGACGGTCAGGCAGGGCGCAGTGCGGATATGGCTGTGTCCACTCACCCACGGGAGACGGCCAGGCAAGGCGCACTGAGGATCTGGCTGTGTCCACTCACCCACGGCAGAGAAGCAGGCAGGGCGCAGTGCGGATCTGGCTGTGTCCACTCACCCACGGGAGACGGGCAGAGAGGGTGCTGTGTGGATCTGGCTATGTCCACTGACCCACGGCAGACGGGCAGGCAGGGCGCAGTGCGGATCTGGCTGTGTCCACTCACCCACGGGAGACGGGCAGGCAGGGCGCAGTGCGGATCTGGCTGTGTCCACTCACCCATGGCAGACGGGCAGGCAGGGCGCAGTGTGGTTCTGGCTGTGTCCACTCACCCACGGGAGACGGGCAGGCAAGTCGCAGTGCGGATCTGGCTGTGTCCACTCACCTACTGGAGACGGGCAGGCAAGGCGCAGTGTGGATCTGGCTGTGTCCACTCACCCACAAGAGACGGGCAGAGAATGTGCTGTGTGGATCTGGCTATGTCCACTGACCCACAGCACACGGGCAGGCAGGGCGTAGTGCGGATCTGGCTGTGTCCCCTCACCTACAGCAGACGGTCAGGCAGGGCGCAGTGCGGATCTGGCTGTGTCCACTCGCCCACGGGAGACGGGCAGGCAGTCGCAGTGCGGATCTGGCTGTGTCCACTCACCCACGGCAGACGGGCAGGCAGGGTGCAGTGAGGATCTGGCTGTGTCCCCTCACCCACGGCAGACGGTCAGGCAGGGCGCAGTGCGGATATTGCTGTGTCCACTCACCCACGGTAGACGGGCAGGCAGGGCGCTGTGCGGATCTGGCTGTGTCCACTCACCCACGGCAGAAGGTCAGGCAGGGCGCAGTGCGGATCTGGCTGTGTCCACTCACCCACGGGGGACGGGCAGGCAGGGCGCTGTGCGGATATGGCTGTGTCCACTCACCCACGGGAGACGGGCAGGCAAGGCGCACTGAGGATCTGGCTGTGTCTACTCACCCACGGCTGACGGGCAGGCAGGGCGCACTTCGGATCTGGCTATGACCACTCACCAACGGGAGACGGGTATGCAAAGCGTACTGTGGATCTGTGTGTCCACTCACCCACGGGAGACGGGCAGAGAGGTTGCCGTGTGGATCTGGCTATGTCCACTGACCCACGGCAGACGGGTAGGCAGGGTGCAGTGAGGATCTGGCTGTGTCCCCTCACCCACGGCAGACGGTCAGGCAGGGCGCAGTGCGGATCTGGCTGTGTCCACTCACCCTCGGGAGACGGGTAGGCAAGGCGCACTGTGGATATGGCTATGTCCACTCACCCACGGGAGACGGGCAGAGTGGGTGCTGTGTGGATTTGGCTATGTCCACTGACCCACGACAGACGGGCAGGCAGGGTGCAGTGCGGATCTGGCTGTGTCCAATCACCAACGGCGAACGGTCAGGCAGGGCGCACTTCGGATCTGGCTGTGTCCACTCACCAACGGGAGACGGGTAGACAAGGCGCAGTGTTGATCTGGCTGTGTCCACTCACCCACGGGAGACGGGCAGAGAGGGTACTGTGTGGATCTGGCTATGTCCACTGACCCACGGCAGAGGGGCAGGCAGGGCGCAGTGTGGATCTGGCTGTGTCCACTCACCAACGACAGACGGGCAGGCAGGGCGCAGTACGGATCTGGCTGTGTCCACTAACCCACGGGAGACGGGCAGGCAAGGCGCAGTGTTGATCTGGCAGTGTCCACTCACCCACGGGATATGGGCAGAGAGGGTGCTGTGTGGATCTGGCTATGTCCACTGACCCACGGCAGACGGGCAGGCAGGGCGCAGTGCGGATCTGGCAGTGTCCACTCACCAACGGGAGACGCGTAGAGAGGGTGCTGTGTGGATCTGGCTATGTACACTGACCCACGGCAGACGGGCAGGCCGGGCGCAGTGCGGATCTGGCGGTGTCCACTCACCCACAGGAGACGGGCAGGCATGGCGCAGTGCGGATCTGGCTATGTCCACTCTTTCACTGGAGACGGGCAGGCAGGGCGCACTGCGGATCTGACTGTGTCCACTCACACACGGCAGACAGGCAGGGAGGGCGCAGTGCGGATCTGCCTGTGTCCACTCACCCATGGGAGACTGGCAGGCAAGGCGCAGTGCGGATCTGGCTGTGTCCACTCACCCACGGCAGACGGTCAGGCAGGGCGCAGTGCGGATCTGGCGGTGTCCACTCACCCACGGGAGATGGGCAGGCAGCGCGCAGTGCGGATCTGGCTATGTCCACTCTTTCACTGGAGACGGGCAGGCAGGGCGCAGTGAGGATCTGACTGTGTCCACTCACACACGGCAGTCAGGCAGGGAGGGCGCAGTGCGGGTCTGCCTGTGTCCACTCACCCATGGGTGACGGGCAGGCAGGGCGCAGTGCGGATCTGACTGTGTCTACTCACTCATGGCAGACGGTCAGGCAGGGCGCAGTGCGGATCTGGCTGTGTCCACTCACCCAAGGGAGATGGGTAGGCAAGGCGCCGTGTGGATCTGGCTGTGTCCACTGACCCACGGCAGACGGGCAGGCAGGGCGCAGTGCGGATCTGGCTGTGTCCACTCACCCACGGGAGACGGGCAGGCAGGGCGCAGTGCGGATCTGGCTGTGTCCACTCACCCACGGGAGACGGGCAGGCAGGGCGCAGTGCGGATCTGGCTGTGTCCACTCACCCACGGGAGACGGGCAGGCAGGGCGCAGTGTGGATCTGGCTGTGTCCACTCACCCACGGGAGACGGGCAGGCAAGTCGCAGTGTGGATCTGGCTGTGTCCACTCACCCACGGGAGACGGGCAGAAAGGGCGCAGTGTGGATCTGGCTATGTCCACTGACCCACGGCACATGGGAAGGCAGGGCGCAGTGCGGATATGGCTGTGTCCAATCACCCACGGCAGACGGGCAGGCAGGGCGCAGTGCGGATCTGGCTGTGTCCACTCACCCACGGCAGACGGTCAGGCAGGGCGCAGTGCGGATATGGCTGTGTCCACTAACCCACGGGAGACGGCCAGGCAAGGCGCACTGAGGATCTGGCTGTGTCCACTCACCCACGGCAGAGAAGCAGGCAGGGCGCACTGCGGATCTGGCTGTGTCCACTCACCCACGGGAGACGGGCAGAGAGGGTGCTGTGTGGATCTGGATATGTCCACTGACCCACGGCAGACGGGCAGGCAGGGCGCAGTGAGGATCTGGCTATGTCCACTCACCCACGGGAGACGGGCAGGCAGGGCGCAGTGCGGATCTGGCTGTGTCCACTCACCCATGGCAGACGGGCAGGCAGGGCGCAGTGTGGTTCTGGCTGTGTCCACTCACCCACGGGAGACGGGCAGGCTAGTCGCAGTGCGGATCTGGCTGTGTCCACTCACCCACTGGAGACGGGCAGGCAAGGCGCAGTGTGGATCTGGCTGTGTCCACTCACCCACGGGAGACGGGCAGAGAGTGTGCTGTGTGGATCTGGCTATGTCCACTGACCCAAAGCAGACGGGCAGGCAGGGCGTAGTGCGGATCTGGCTGTGTCCCCTCACATACAGCAGACGGTCAGGCAGGGCGAAGTGCGGATCTGGCTGTGTCCACTCGCCCACGGGAGACGGGCAGGCAGGGCGCAGTGCGGATCTGGCTGTGTCCACTCACCCACGGCAGACGGGCAGGCAGGGCGCAGTGCGGATCTGGCTGTGTCCACTCACCCACGGCAGACGGTCAGGCAGGGCGCAGTGCGGATCTGGCTGTGTCCACTCACCCATGGGAGACGGGCAGGCAGGGCGCTGTGCGGATCTGGCTGTGTCCACTCACCCACGCCAGAAGGTCAGGCAGGGCGCAGTGTGGATGTGGCTGTGTCCACTCACCAACGGGAGACGGGCAGGCAGGGCGCTGTGCCGATATGGCTGTGTCCACTCACCCACGGGAGACGGGCAGGCAAGGCGCACGGAGGATCTGGCTGTGTCCACTCACCCACGGCTGACGGGCAGGCAGGGCGCACTTCGGATCTGGCTATGACCACTCACCAACGGGAGACGGGTAGGCAAAGCGTACTGTGGATCTGTGTGTCCACTCACCCACGGGAGACCGGCAGAGAGGTTGCCGTGTAGATCTGGCTATGTCCACTGACCCACGGCAGACGGGTAGGCAGGGTGCAGTGAGGATCTGGCTGTGTCCCCTCACCCACGGCAGACGGTAAGGCAGGGCGCAGTGCTGATCTGGCTGTGTCCACTCACCCACGGGAGACGGGTAGGCAAGGCGCACTGTGGATCTGGCTGTGTCCACTCACCCACGGGAGACGGGCAGAGTGGGTGCTGTGTGGATTTGGGTATGTCCACTGACCCACGACAGACGGGCAGGCAGGGTGCAGTGCGGATCTGGCTGTGTCCAATCACCAACGGCGAACGGTCAGGCAGGGCGCAGTGCGGATCTGGATGTGTCCACTCACCAACGGGAGACGGGTAGGCAAGGCGCAGTGTTGATCTGGCTGTGTCCACTCACACACGGGAGACGGGCAGAGAGGGTGCTGTGTGGATCTGGCTATGTCCACTGACCCACGGCAGAGGGGCAGGCAGGGCGCAGTGTGGATCTGGCTGTGTCCACTCACCAACGACAGACGGGCAGCCAGGGTGCAGTGCGGATCTGGCTGTGTCCACTCACCCACGAGAGACGGGCAGGCAAGGCGAAGTGTTGATCTGGCAGTGTCCACTCACCCACAAGATATGGGCAGAAAGGGTGCTGTGTGGATCTGGCTATGTCCACTGACCCACGGCAGATGGGCAGGCAGGGCACAGTGAGGATCTGGCTGTGACCAATCACCCACGGCAGATGGGCAGGCAATGTGCACTGTGGATCTTGCTGTGAACACACACCCACGGGAGACGGGCAGAGAGGGTGCTGTGTGGATCTAGCTATGTCCACTAACCCACGGCAGACGGGCAGGCAGGGCACAGTGCGGATCTGGCTGTGTTAACTCTCCCACGGCAGACGGGCAGGCAGGGCGCAGTGCGGATTTGGTGTGTCCACTCACCCACGGGAGACGGGTAGGCAAAGCGTAGTGTGGATCTGGCTGTGTTAACTCACCCACGGCAGACGGGCAGGCAGGGCGCAGTGCGGATCTGGCTGTGTCCACTCACCCACGGGAGACGGGCAGGCAAGGCGCAGTGTGGATCTGGCTGTGTCCACTCACCCACGGGAGACGGGCAGAGAGGGTGCTGTGTGGTTCTGGCTTTGTCCACTGACCCACGGCAGACGGGCAGGCAGGGCGCAGTGCGGATCTGGCTGTGTCCAGTCACCCACTGCAGACGGGAAGGCAGGGCGCAGTGCAGATCTGGCTGTGTCCACTCACCCACGGGAGACGGGCAGAGACGGGGCTGTGTGGATCTGGCTATGTACACTGACCCACGGCAGACGGTCAGGCAGGGCGCAGTGCGGATCTGACTGTGTCCACTCACCCACGGCAGAAGGTCAGGCAGGGCGCAGTGCGGATCTGGCTGTGTCCACTCACCCACGGGAGACAGGTAGGCAAGGCGCAGTGTGGATCTGGCTGTGTCCACTCACCCACGGGAGACGGGCAGAGAGGGTGCTGTCCGGATCTGGCTATGTACACTGACCCACGGCAGACGGGCAGGCAGGGCGCAGTGCGGATGTGGCTGTGTCCAATCACCACGGGAGATGGGTAGGCAAGGCGAGTGTGGATCTGGCTGTGTCCACTCACCCACGGGAGACGGGCAGAGAGGGTGCTGTGTTGATCTGGCTGTGTCCACACACCCACGGGAGACGTGCCGGCATGGCGCAGTGTGGATATTGCTGTGTCCACTCACCCACGTCAGACGGGCAGAGAGGGTGCTGTGTGGATCTGGCTATGTCCACTGACCCACGGCAGATGGGCAGGCAGGGCGCAGTGTGGATCTGGCTGTGTCCACTCACCCACGACAGACGGGCAGGCAGGGCGCAGTGCGGATCTGGCTGTGTCCACTAACCCACGGCAGACGGGCAGGCAGTGCGCAGTGCGGATCTGGCTGTGTCCACTCACTCATGGGAGACGGGCAGGCTTGGCGCGGTGTGGATCTGGCTGTGTCCACACTCCCACGGGAGACGGGCAGGCAAGGCGCACTGTGGATCTGGCTGTGTCCACTCACCCACGGCAGACGGGCAGGCAGGGCGCAGTGCGGATCTGGCTGTTTCCACTCACCCACGGGAGACGGGCAGAGAGGGTGCTGTGTGGATCTAGCTATGTCCACTGACCCACGGCACACGGGCAGGCAGGGCGCAGTGCGGATCTGGCTGTGTCCCCTCACCCACGGCAGACGGTCAGGCAGGGTGCAGTGTGGAATTGGCTGTGTCCACTCACCCACGGGGGACAAGTAGGCAAGGCACAGTGTGGATCTGGCTGTGTCCACTCACCCACGGGAGACGGGCAGAGAGGGTCCTGTGAGGATCTGGTTATGTCCACTGACCCACGGCAGACTGCAAGCAGGGCGCAGGCGGATGTGGCTGTGTCCACTCACCCACGGCAGACGGGCAGGCAGGGCGCAGTGCGGATCTGGCTGTGTCCACTCACCCACGGAAGACGGGCAGGCAGAACGCAGTGCGGATCTGGCTGTGTCCAAACACCCACGGCAGACGGGCAGGCAGGGCGCAGTGCGGATCTGGCTGTGTCCACTCACCCACGGGAGACGGGCAGGCAGGGCGCAGTGTGGATCTGGCTGTGTCCACTCACACACGGTAGACGGGCAGAGAGGGTTCTGTGTGGATCTGGCTATGTACACTGAACCACGGCAGACGGCCAGGCAGAGCGCTGTGCGGATCTGGCTATGTCCACTCACCCACGGCAGACGGTCAGGAAGGGTGCAGTGCGGATCTGGCTGTGTCCACTCACCCACGGCAGACGGGCAGGCAGGGCACAGTGCGGATCTGGCTGTGTCCACTCACCCACGGGAGACGGGTAGGCAAGGCGCAGTGTGGATCTGGCTGTGTCCACTAAGCCACGGGAGACGGGCAGAGAGGGTGCTATGTGGATCTGGCTATGTCCACTGACCCACGACAGACGGGCAGGCAGGGTGCAGTGCGGATCTGGCTGTGTCCACTCACCCACGGGAGACGGGCAGAGAGGGTGCTGTGTGGATCTGGCAATTTCTACTGACCCACGCCAGACGGGCAGGAAGGGCGCAGTGCGGATCTGGCTGTGTCCACTCACCCACGGCAGATGGTCAGGCAGGGCGCAGTGCGGATCTGGCTGTGTCCACTCACCAACGGGAGACGGGCAGGCAGTGCGCAGTGCGGATCTGGCTGTGTCCACTCACCCACGGAAGACGGGCAGGCAGGGCGCAGTGCGGATCCGGCTGTGTCCACTCTCCCACGGCAGACGGGCAGGCAGGGCGCAGTGCGGATCTGTCTGTGTCCACTCACCCACGGGAGACGGGCAGAGAGTGTGCTGTGTGGATCTGGCTATGTCCACTGACCCACGGCAGACGGGCAGACAGGGCGCAGTGCGGATCTGGCTGTGTCCACTCACCCACGGGAGACGGGCAGAGAGGGTGCTGTGTGGATCTGGCTATGTCCACTGACCCACGGCAGACGGGCCGACAGAGTGCAGTGCGGATCTGGCTGTGTCCACTCACCCACGGGAGACAGGCAGGCAAGGCGCAGTGTGGATCTGGCTGTGTCAACTCACCCACGGGAGATGGGCAGAGAGGGTGCCGTGTGGATCTGGCTATGTCCACTGACCCACGGCAGACGGGCAAGCAGGGCGCAGTGCGGATCGGGCTTTCTCCACTCACCCACGGCAGACGTTCAGGCAGGGCGCAGTGAGGATCTGGCTTTGTCCTCTCACCCACGGGTGACGGGCAGGCAGGGCGAAGTGCGGATCTGGCTGTGTCCACTCACCCACCGCAGTCGGGCAGGCAGGGCGCAGTACGGATTTGGCTGTGTCCACTCACCCACGGGAGACGGGCAGAAAGGGCGCTGTGTGGATCTGGCTATGTCCACTGACCCACGGCAGACGGGCAGGCAGGGCGCAGTGTGGATCTGGCTGTGTCCACTCACCCACGGCAGACAGTCAGGCAGGGCGCAGTGCGGATCTTGCTGTGTCCACTAACCCACGGGAGACGGGTAGGCAAGGCGCAGTGTGGATCTGTCTGTGTCCACTCACCCACGGGAGACGGGTAGGCAAGGCGCAGTGTGTATCTGGCTGTTTCCACTCACCCACGGGAGACGGGGAGAGAGGGTGCTGTGTGGATCTGGCTATGTCCACTGACCCACGGCAGACGGGCAGGCAGGGCGCAGTGCGGATCTGGATGTGTCCGCTCAACCACGGCAGATGGTCAGGCAGAGCGCAATCTGGATCTGGCAGTGTCCACTCACCCACGGGAGACGGGCAGGCAGGGCGCAGTGCGGATTTGGCTGTGTCCACTCACCCACTCGAGACGGGCAGGCAGGGCGCAGTGCGGATCTGGCTGTGTCCACTCACCCACGGGAGACGGGCAGGAAGGGCACAGTGCGGATCTGGCTGTGTCCAATCACCCACGGCAGACGGGCAGGCAGGGCGCAGTGCGGATATGGCTGTGTCCACTCACCCACGGGAGACGGGCAGGTAAGGCGCACTGTGGATCTGGCTGTGTCCACTCACCCACGGCAGACTGGCAGGCAGGGCGCAGTGCGGACCTGGCTGTTTCCACTCACACACGGGAGACGGGTATGCAAAGCGCAGTGTGGATCTTGCTGTGTCCACTCACCCACGGGAGACGGGCAGGCAAGGCGTAGTGTGGATCTTGCTGTGTCCACTCACCCACGGGAGACAGGCAGAGAGGGTGCTGTGTGGATCTGGCTATGTCCACTGACCCACGGCAGATGGGCAGGCAGGGCGCAGTGCGGATCTGGCTGTGTCCAATCACCCACGGCAGACGGGCAGGCAGGGCGCACTGCGGATCTGGCTGTGTCTACTCACCCACGGGAGACGGGCAGGCAAGGCGCAGTGCGGATCTGGCTCTGTCCACTCTCCCACAAGAGTCGGGCAGGCAGGGCGCAGTGCGGATCTGGCTGTGTCCACTCACACACAGCAGACAGGCAGGCAGGGCGCAGTGCGGATCTGGCTGTGTCCACTCACCCATGGGAGACGGGCAGGCAAGGCGCAGTGTGAATCTGGCTGTGTCCACTCACCGACGGGAGACGGGCAAAGAGGGTGCTGTGTGGATCTGGCTATGTCCATTGACCCACGGTAGACGGGCAGGCAGGGCGCAGTGCGGATCTCGCTGTGTCCACTCACCCATGACACACGGGCAGGCAGGGCGCAGTGGAGCTCTGGCTGTGTACATTCACCCACCGGAGACGGGCAGGCAAGGCGCAGTGTGGATCTGGCTGTGTCCACTCACCCACGGGAGACGGGCAGAGAGGGTGCTGTGTGGATCTGGCTATGTCCACTGACCCATGGCAGACGGGCAGGCAGGGCGCAGTGCAGATCTGGCTGTGTCCACTCACCAACGGCAGACGGTCATGCAGGGCGCAGTGCGGAACTGGCTGTGTCCACTCACCCACGGGAGACGGGCAGGCAAGGCGCAGTGTGGATCTGGCTTTGTCCAATCACCCACGGGAGACGGGTAGAGAGGGTGCTGTGTGGATCTGGCTATGTACACTGACCCACGGCAGACGGGCAGGCAGGGCGCAGTGCGGATCTGGCTGTGTCCACTCACCCACGGCAGCTGGTCAGGCAGGGAGCAGTGCGGATCTGGCGGTGTCCACTCACCCACGGGAGACGGGCAGGCAGGGCGCAGTGCGTATCTGGCTGTGTCCACTCTCCCACGGGAGACGGGCAGGCAGGGCGCAGTGCGGATCTATCTGTGTCCACTCACCCATGGGAGACGGGCAGAGAGGGTGCTATGTGGATCTGGCTATGTCCACTGACTCACGGCAGACGGGCAGGCAGGGCGCAGTGCGGATCTGGCTGTGTCCACTCACCCAAGACAGACGGGCAGGCAGGGCGCAGTACGGATCTGGCTATGTCCACTCACCCATCGGAGACGGGCAGGCAAGGCGCAGTGTGGATCTGGCTGTGTACACTCACCCACGGGAGACGGGCAGAGAGGGTGCTGTGTGGATCTTGTTATGTCCACTGACCCACGGCAGACGGGCAAGGAGGGCGCAGTGCGGATCTCGCTGTGTCCACTCTCCCACGGCATACGGGCAGGCAGGGCGCAGTGCGGATCTGGCTGTTTACACTCACCCACGGGAGACGGGCAGCGAAAGCGCAGTGTGGATCTGGCTGTGTCCACTCACCCATGGCAGACGGACAGAAAGGGTGATGTGTGGATCTGACTATGTACACTGACCCACGGCAGACGGGCAGGCAGGGTGCAGTGCGGATCTGGCTGTGTCCACTCACCCACGACAGACGGTCAGGAAGGGCGCAGTGCGGATCTGGCTGTGTCCACTCACCCACGGGAGACGGCAGGCAGGGCGCAGTGCGGATCTGGCTGTGTCCACTCACCCACGGGAGACGGGCAGGCAGAGCGCAGTGCGGATCTGGCTGTGTCCACTGACCCACGGGAGACGGGAGGAGAGGGTGCTGTGTGGATCTGGCTATGTACACTGACCCACGGCAGACGGCCAGGCAGGGCGCAGTGCGGATCTGGCTGTGTCCACTCACCCACGGGAGACGGGCAGAGAGGGTGCTGTGTGGATCTGGCTATGTACAATGACCCACGGCCGACGTGCAGGCAGGGTGCAGTGCGGATCTGGATGTGTCCACTCACCCATGGGAGACGGGCAGGCAAGCGCAGTGTGGATCTGGCTGTGTCCACTCACCCACGGGAGACGGGCAGAGAGGGTGCTATGTGGATCTGGCTATGTCCACTGACCCACGGCAGACGGGCAGGCAGGGCGCAGTGCGGATCTGGCTGTGTCCACTCACCCACGACAGACGGGCAGGCAAGGCGCAGTGTGGATCTGGCTGTGTACACTCACCGACGGGAGACGGGCAGAAAGGGCGCTGTGTGGATCTGGCTATGTCGACTGACCCACAGCAGACGGGCAGGCAGGGCGCAGTGCGGATCTGGCTGTGTCCACTCACCCACGGCAGTCAGGCAGGCAGGGCGCAGTGGGGATCTGGCTGTGTCCACTCACCCACGGCAGACGGTCAGGCAGGGCGCAGTGCGTATCTGGTTGTGTCCACTCACCCACGGGAGACGGGTAGGCAAGGCGCAGTGTGGATCTGGCTGTGTCCTCTAACCCACGGGAGACGGGCAGAGAGGGTGCTGTGTGGATCTGGCTATGTCCACTGACCCACGGCAGACGGGCAGGCATGGCCCAGTGCGGATCTGGCTGTGTCCAATCACCCACGGCAGACGGGCAGTAATGGCGCAGCGCGGATCTGGCTGTGTCCACTCACCCACGGGAGACGGGCAGGCAAGGCGCACTGTGGATCTGGCTGTGACCACTCACCCACGGGAGACGGGCAGAGAGGGTGCTGTGTGGATCTAGCTATGTCCACTGACCCACGGCAGACGGGCAGGCAGGGCGCAGTGCGGATCTGGCTGTGTCCACTCACCCACGGCAGACGGGAAGGCAGGGCGCAGTGCGGATCTACCTGTGTCCTCTCACCCACGGGAGACGGGTAGAGAGGGTCCTGTTTGGATCTGCCTATGTCCAATGACCCACGGCAGTGCGGATCTGGCTGTGTCCACTCACCCACATCAGACGGGTAGGCAAGGCGCAGTGTGGACCTGGCTGTGTCGACTCACCACGGGAGACGGGCAGAGAGGGTGTCTTTGTTGATCTGGCTATGTCCACTGACCCACGGCAGACGCGCAGGCAGGGCGCAATGCGGATCTGGCTGTGTCCACTCACCCTCGGGAGACGGGCAGGCAGGGCGCAGTGCGGATCTGGCTGTGTCCACTCACCCACAGGAGACGGACAGGCAGGGCGCAGTGCGGATCTGGCTGTGTCCACTCACCCACGGGAGACGGGCAGGCAAGGCGCAGTGTGGATGTAGCTGTGTCCACTCACCCACGGGAGACGGACAGAGAGGGTGCTGTGTGGATCTGGCTATGTCCACTGACCCACGGCAGACGGGCAGGCAGGGCGCAGTGCGGATCTGCCTGTGCCCCCTCACCCACGGCAGACGGTCAGGCAGGGCGCATTGCGGATCTGGCTGTGTCCACTCACCCAAGGGAGACGGGCAGGCAAGGCGCAGTGCGGATCTGGCTGTGTCCACTCACCCACGGCAGACGAATAGGCAGGGCGCAGTGCGGATCTGGCTGTGTCCACTCACCCACGGGAGACGGGCTGGCAAGGCGCAGTGTGGATCTGGCTGTGTCCACTCACCCACGGGAGACGGGAGGAGAGGGTGCTGTGTTGATCTGGCTATGTACACTGACCCACGGTAGACGGGCAGGCAGGGCGCAGTGCGGATCTGGCTGTGTCCACTCACCCACGGGAGACGGGCAGAGAGGGTGCTGTGTGGATCTGGCTATGTACACTGACCCACGGCCGACGTGCAGACAGGGCGCAGTGGGGATCTGGCTGTGTCCAATCACCCATGGCAGACGGGCAGGCAGGGCACAGTGCGGATCTGGCTGTGTCTACCTCCCCACGGGAGACAGGCAGGCAAGGCGCAGTTTGGATCTGACTGTGTACACCCACCGACGGCAGACGGTCAGGCAGGGCGCAGTGCGGAACTGGCGGTGTCCACTCACAAAAGGGAGATGGGCAGGCAGGGCGCAGTGCGGATCTGGCTGTGTCCACTCTCCCACAAGAGACGGGCAGGCAGGGCGCAGTGCGGATCTGGCTGTGTCCACTCACACACGGCAGACAGGCAGGCAGGGCGCAGTGCGGATCTGGCTGTGTCCACTCACCCATGGGAGACGGGCAGGCAAGGCGCAGTGTGGATCTGGCTGTGTCCACTCACCGACGGGAGACGGGCAGAGAGGGTGCTGTGTGGATCTGGCTATGTCCATTGACCCACGGTAGACGGGCAGGCAGGGCGCAGTGCGGATCTCGCTGTGTCCACTCACCCATGACACACGGGAAGGCAGGGCGCAGTGGAGCTCTGGCTGTGTACATTCACCCACCGGAGACGGGCAGGCAAGGCGCAGTGTGGATCTGGCTGTGTCCACTCACCCACGGGAGACGGGCAGAGAGGGTGCTGTGTGGATCTGGCTATGTCCACTGACCCATGGCAGACGGGCAGGCAGGGCGCAGTGCGGATCTGGCTGTGTCCATTCACCAACGGCAGACGGGCATGCAGGGCGCAGTGCGGATCTGGCTGTGTCCACTCACCCACGGGAGACGTCTAGGCAAGGCGCAGTGTGGATCTGGCTGTGTCCACTCACCCACGGGAGACGAGCAGAGAGGGTGCCGTGTGGATCTGGCTACATCCACTGACCCACGGCAGACGGGCAGGCAGGGCGCAGTGCTGATCTTTCTGTGTCCACTCACCCACGGGAGACGGGCTGGCAAGGCACAGTGTGGATCTGGCTGTTTCCACTCACCCACGGGAGACAGGCCGAGAGGGTGCTGTGTGGATCTGGCTATGTACACTGAACCACGGCAGACGGGCTGGCAGGGCGCAGTGCGGATCTGGCTGTATCCAATCACTCATGGCAGACGGGCAGGCAGGGCGCAGTGCGGATCTGGCTGTGTCCACTCACCCACGGGAGACGGGCAGGCAAGGCGCAGTGTGGATCTGGCTGTGTCCACTCACCCACGGGATACGGGCAGGCAAGGCGCAGTGTGGATCTGGCTGTGTCCACTCACCCACCGGAGACGGGCAGAGTGTGCTGTGTGGAACTGGCTATGTCCATTGACCCACATCAGACGGGCAGGCACGGCGCAGTGTGGATCTGGCTGTGTACCCTAACCCACGGCAGAGGGTCAGGCAGGGCACAGTGCGGATCTGGCTGTTTCCACTCACCCACGGGAGACGGGTAGGCAAGGCGCAGTGTGGATCTGGCTGTGTCCACTCACCCACTGGAAACGGGCACAGAGGGTGCTGTGTGGATCTGGCTATGTCCACTGACCCACGGCAGACGGGCAGGCAGGGCGCAGTGCGGATCTGGCTGTGTCCAGTCACCCACGGCAGACGGGCAGGCAGGGCGCAGTGCAGATCTGGCTGTGTCCACTCACCCACGGGAGATGGGCAGGCAAGGCGCACTGTGGATCTGGCTGTGACCACTCACCCACGGCAGACAGGCAGGCAGGGCGCAGTGCGGATCTGGCTGTGTCCACTCACCCATGGGAGACGGGCAGGCAAGGCGCAGTGTGGATCTGGCTGTGTCCACTCACCCACGGGAGACGGGCAGGCAAGGCGCAGTGTGGATCTGGCTGTGTCCACTCACCCACGGGATACGGGCCTAGAGGGTGCTGTGTGGATCTGGCTATGTACACTGACCCACGGCAGACGGGCAGGCAGGGCGCAGTGCGGATCTGGCTGTGTCCACTCACCCACGGCAGACGGTCAGGCAGGGCGCAGTGCGGATCTGGTAGTGTCCACTCACCCACGGGAGACGGGCATGCAGGGCACAGTGAGCATCTGGCTGTGTCCACTCTCCCACGGGAGACGAGCAGGCAGGGCGCAGTGCGGAACTGGCTGTGTCCACTCACACACGGCAGACGGGCAGGCATGGCGCAGTGCGGATCTGGCAGTGTCCACTCACCCATGGGAGACGGGCAGGCAATGTACAGTGTGGATCTGGCTGTGTCCCCTCACCCACGGCGGACGGGCAGGCAGGGCGCAGTGCGGATCTGGCTGTGTCCCCTCACCAACGGCAGACTGTCAGGCAGGGCGCAATCTGGATCTGGCTGTGTCCACTCACCCACGGGAGACGGGCAGGCAGGGCGCAGTGCGGATTTGGCTGTGTCCACTCACCCACGGGAGACGGGCAGGCAGGGCGCAGTGCGGATTTGGCTGTGTCCACTCACCCACGGGAGACGGGCAGGCAGGGCGCAGTGCGGATCTGGCTGTGTCCACTCACCCATGGGAGACGGGCAGGCAAGGCGCACTGTGGATCTGGCTGTGACCACTCACCCACGGCAGACAGGCAGGCAGGGCGCAGTGCGGATCTGTCTGTGTCCACTCACCCATGGGAGACGGGCAGGCAAGGCGCAGTGTGGATCTGGCTGTGTCCACTCACCCACGGGATACGGGCCTAGAGGGTGCTGTGTGGATCTGGCTATGTCCATTGACCCACGGCAGACGGGCAGGCAGGGCGCACTGCGGATCTGGCTGTGTGCACTCACTCACGGGAGACGGGCAGGCAAGGCACTGTGTGGATCTGGCTGTGTCCACTCACCCACGGGAGACGGGCAGAGAGAGTGATGTGTGGATCTGGCAATATCCACTGACCCACGGCAGACGGGCAGGCAGGGCGCAGTACGGATATGGCTGTGTCCACTCACCAACGGCAGACGGTCTGGCAGGGCGCAATGCGGATCTGGCTGTGTCCAATGACCCACGGCAGATGGGCAGGCAGGGCGCAGTGCGGATCTGGCAGTGTCCACTCACCCACGGCAGACGGTCAGGCAGGGCGCAGTGCGGATCTGGCTGTGTCCACTCACCCACGGGAGACGTCTAGGCAAGGCGCAGTGTGGATCTGGCTGTGTCCACTCACCCACGGGAGACGAGCAGAGAGGGTGCCGTGTGGATCTGGCTACATCCCCTGACCCACGGCACACGGGCAGGCAGGGAGCAGTGCTGATCTTTCTGTGTCCACTCACCCACGGGAGACGGGCTGGCAAGGCACAGTGTGGATCTGGCTGTTTCCACTCACCCACGGGAGACAGGCCGAGAGGGTGCTGTGTGGATCTGGCTATGTACACTGAACCACGGCAGACGGGCAGGCAGGGCGCAGTGCGGATCTGCCTGTGTCCACTCACCCACGGCAGACGGTCAGGCAGGGCACAGTGCGGATCTGGCTGTGTCCACTCACCCACGGGAGACGGGTAGGCATGGCGCAATATGGATCTGGCTGTGTCCACACACCCACGGGAGACGGGCAGAGAGGGTGCTGTGTGGATCTTGCTATGTACACTGACCGACGGCAGACGGGCAGGCAGGGCGCAGTGCGGATCTGGCTGTGTCCACTCACCCACGAGAGACGGGCAGAGAGGGTGCTGTGTGGATCTGGCTTTGTCCAATCACCCACGGGAGACGGGAGGAGACGGTGCTGTGTGGATCTGGCTGTGTCCCCTCACCCACGGTAGACGGGCAGGCAGGGCGCAGTGCGGATCGGGCTGTGTCCACTCACCCACGGGAGGCGGTCAGGCAAGGCGCAGTGTGGATCTGGCTGTGTCCACTCACCCACGGGAGACGGGCAGAGAGGGTGCTGTGTGGATCTGGCTATGTACATTGACCCACGGCAGACGGGCAGGCAGGGCGCAGTGTGGATCTGGCTGTGTCCTCTCACCAACGGCAGACGGGCAGGCAAGGTGCAGTGCGGATCTGGCTGTGTCCACTCACCCACGGGATACGGGCCTAGAGGGTGCTGTGTGGATCTGGCTATGTCCATTGACCCACGGCAGACGGGCAGGCAGGGCGCACTGCGGATCTGGCTGTGTGCACTCACTCACGGGAGACGGGCAGTCAAGGCACTGTGTGGATCTGGCTGTGTCCACTCACCCACGGGAGACGGGCAGAGAGGGTGATGTGTGGATCTGGCAATATCCACTGACCCACGGCAGACGGGCAGGCAGGGCGCAGTGCGGATATGGCTGTGTCCACTCACCAACGGCAGACGGTCTGGCAGGGCGCAGTGCGGATCTGGCTGTATCCAATCACTCATGGCAGACGGGCAGGCAGGGCGCAGTGCGGATCTGGCTGTGTCCACTCACCCACGGGAGACGGTCAGGCAAGTCGCAGTGTGGATTTTGCTGTGTCCACTCACCCACTGGAGACGGGCAGAGAGGGTGCTGTGTGGATCTGGCTATGTACACTGAACCACGGCAGACGGGCAGGCAGGGCGCAGTGCGGATCTGGCTGTAGCCAATCACTCATGGCAGACGGGCAGGCAGGGCGCAGTGCGGAACCGCCTGTGTCCACTTACCCACGGCAGACGGTCACGCAGGGCGCAGTGCGGATCTGGCTGTGTCCACTCACCCATGGCAGACAGTCAGGCAGGGCGCAGTGCGGATCTGGCTGTGTCCACTCACCCTCGGGAGACGGGCAGGCAGGGCGCAGTGCGGATCTGGCTGTGTCCACTCACCCACCGGAGACGGGCAGGCAGGGCGCAGTGCGGATCTGGCTGTGTCCACTCACCCACGGGAGACGGGCAGGCAAGGCGCAGTGTGGATCTGGCTGTGTTCACTCACCCACGGGAGACGGACAGAGAGGGTGCTGTGTGGATCTAGCTATGTCCACTGACCCACGGCAGACGGGCAGGCAGTGCGCAGTGCGGATCTGGCTGTGCCCCCTCACCCACGGCAGATGGTCAGGCAGGGCGCAGTGCGGATCTGGCTGTGTCCACTCACCCACGGGAGACGGGCAGGCAGAGCGCAGTGCGGATCTGGCTGTGTACACTGACCCACGGGAGATGGGAGGAGAGGGTGCTGTGTGGATCTGGCTATGTACACTGACCCACGGCAGACGGCCAGGCAGTGCGCAGTGCGGATCTGGCTGTGTCCACTCACCCACGGGAGACGGGCAGAGAGGGTGCTTTGTGGATCTGGCTATGTACACTGACCCACGGCAGACGTGCAGGCAGGGTGCAGTGGTGATCAGCCTGTGTCCAATCACCCATGGCTGACGGGCAGGCAGGGCGCAGTGCGGATCTGGCTGTGTCTACCCCCCCACGGGAGACAGGCAGGCAAGGCGCAGTTTGGATCTGACTGTGTCCACTCACCCACGGCAGACGATCAGGCAGGGCGCAGTGCGGAACTGGCGGTGTCCACACACCCACGGGAGACGGGCAGGCAAGGCGCAGTGCGGATCTGGCTCTGTCCACTCTCCCACAAGAGTCGGGCAGGCAGGGCGCAGTGCGGATCTGGCTGTGTCCACTCACACACGGCAGACAGGCAGGCAGGGCGCAGTGCGGATCTGGCTGTGTCCACTCACCCATGGGAGACGGGCAGGCAAGGCGCAGTGTGAATCTGGCTGTGTCCACTCACCGACGGGAGACGGGCAAAGAGGGTGCTGTGTGGATCTGGCTATGTCCATTGACCCACGGTAGACGGGCAGGCAGGGCGCAGTGCGGATCTCGCTGTGTCCACTCACCCATGACACACGGGCAGGCAGGGCGCAGTGGAGCTCTGGCTGTGTACATTCACCCACCGGAGACGGGCAGGCATGGCGCAGTGTGGATCTGGCTGTGTCCACTCACCCACGGGAGACGGGCAGAGAGGGTGCTGTGTGGATCTGGCTATGTCCACTGACCCATGGCAGACGGGCAGGCAGGGCGCAGTGCAGATCTGGCTGTGTCCACTCACCAACGGCAGACGGTCATGAAGGGCGCAGTGCGGAACTGGCTGTATCCACTCACCCACGGGAGACGGGCAGGCAAGGCGCAGTGTGGATCTGGCTTTGTCCAATCACCCACGGGAGACGGGTAGTGAGGGTGCTGTGTGGATCTGGCTATGTACACTGACCCACGGCAGACGGGCAGGCAGGGCGCAGTGCGGATCTGGCTGTGTCCACTCACCCACGGCAGCTGGTCAGGCAGGGAGCAGTGCGGATCTGGCGGTGTCCACTCACCCACTAGGAGACGGGCAGGCAGAGCGCAGTGCGTATCTGGCTGTGTCCACTCTCCCACGGAGGACGGGCAGGCAGGGCGCAGTGCGGATCTATCTGTGTCCACTCACCCACGGGAGACGGGCAGAGAGGGTGCTATGTGGATCTGGCTATGTCCACTGACCCACGGCCGACGGGCAGGCAGGGCGCAGTGCGGATCTGGCTGTGTCCACTCACCCAAGACAGACGGGCAGGCAGGGCGCAGTACAGATCTGGCTATGTCCACTCACCCATCGGAGACGGGCAGGCAAGGCGCAGTGTGGATCTGGCTGTGTACACTCACCCACGGGAGACGGGCAGAGAGGGTGCTGTGTGGATCTTGTTATGTCCACTGACCCACGGCAGACGGGCAAGGAGGGCGCAGTGCGGATCTCGCTGTTTCCACTCTCCCACGGCAGACGGGCAGGCAGGGCGCAGTGCGGATCTGGCTGTTTACACTCACCCACGGGAGACGGGCAGCGAAAGCGCAGTGTGGATCTGGCTGTGTCCACTCACCCATGGCAGACGGACAGAAAGGGTGATGTGTGGATCTGACTATGTACACTGACCCACGGCAGACAGGCAGGCAGGGTGCAGTGCGGATCTGGCTGTGTCCACTCACCCACGACAGACGGTCAGGAAGGGCGCAGTGCGGATCTGGCTGTGTCCACTCACCCACGGGAGACGGCAGGCAGGGCGCAGTGCGGATCTGGCTGTGTCCACTCACCCACGGGAGACGGGCAGGCAGAGCGCAGTGCGGATCTGGCTGTGTCCACTGACACACGGGAGACGGGAGGAGAGGGTCCTGTGTGGATCTGGCTATGTACACTGACCCACGGCAGACGGCCAGGCAGGGCGCAGTGCGGATCTGGCTGTGTCCACTCACCCACGGGAGACGGGCAGAGAGGGTGCTGTGTGGATCTGGCTATGTACACTGACCCACGGCCGACGTGCAGGCAGGGTGCAGTGCGGATCTGGATGTGTCCACTCACCCATGGGAGACGGGCAGGCAAGCGCAGTGTGGATCTGGCTGTGTCCACTCACCCACGGGAGACGGGCAGAGAGGGTGCTATGTGGATCTGGCTATGTCCACTGACCCACGGCAGACGGGCAGGCAGGGCGCAGTGCGGATCTGGCTGTGTCCACTCACCCACGACAGACGTGCAGGCAAGGCGCAGTGTGGATCTGGCTGTGTACACTCACCGACGGGAGACGGGCAGAAAGGGCGCTGTGTGGATCTGGCTATGTCGACTGACCCACAGCAGACGGGCAGGCAGGGCGCAGTGCGGATCTGGCTGTGTCCACTCACCCACGGCAGTCAGGCAGGCAGGGCGCAGTGGGGATCTGGCTGTGTCCACTCACCCACGGCAGACGGTCAGGCAGGGCGCAGTGCGTATCTGGTTGTGTCCACTCACCCACGGGAGACGGGTAGGCAAGGCGCAGTGTGGATCTGGCTGTGTCCTCTAACCCACGGGAGACGGGCAGAGAGGGTGCTGTGTGGATCTGGCTATGTCCACTGACCCACGGCAGACGGGCAGGCATGGCCCAGTGCGGATCTGGCTGTGTCCAATCACCCACGGCAGACGGGCAGGAATGGCGCAGCGCGGATCTGGCTGTGTCCACTCACCCACGGGAGACGGGCAGGCAAGGCGCACTGTGGATCTGGCTGTGACCACTCACCCACGGGAGACGGGCAGAGAGGGTGCTGTGTGGATCTAGCTATGTCCACTGACCCACGGCAGATGGGCAGGCAGGGCGCAGTGCGGATCTGGCTGTGTCCACTCACCCACGGCAGACGGGAAGGCAGGGCGCAGTGCGGATCTACCTGTGTCCTCTCACCCACGGGAGACGGGTAGAGAGGGTCCTGTTTGGATCTGCCTATGTCCAATGACCCACGGCAGTGCGGATCTGGCTGTGTCCACTCACCCACATCAGACGGGTAGGCAAGGCGCAGTGTGGACCTGGCTGTGTCGACTCACCACGGGAGACGGGCAGAGAGGGTGCTTTGTGGATCTGGCTATGTCCACTGACCCACGGCAGACGCGCAGGCAGGGCGCAATGCGGATCTGGCTGTGTCCACTCACCCTCGGGAGACGGGCAGGCAGGGCGCAGTGCGGATCTGGCTGTGTCCACTCACCCACAGGAGACGGACAGGCAGGGCGCAGTGCGGATCTGGCTGTGTCCACTCACCCACGGGAGACGGGCAGGCAAGGCGCAGTGTGGATGTAGCTGTGTCCACTCACCCACGGGAGACGGACAGAGAGGGTGCTGTGTGGATCTAGCTATGTACACTGACCCACGGCAGACGGGCAGGCAGGGCGCAGTGTGGATCTGGCTGTGTCCACTCACCCACGGCAGCTGGTCAGGCAGGGAGCAGTGCGGATCTGGCGGTGTCCACTCACCCACGGGAGACGGGCAGGCAGGCCGCAGTGCGTATCGGGCTGTGTCCACTCTCCCACGGGAGACGGGCAGGCAGGGCGCACTGCGGATCTGGCTGTGTCCACTCACCCACGGGAGACGGGCAGAGAGGGTGCTATGTGGATCTGGCTATGTCCACTGACCCACGGCCGACGGGCAGGCAGGGCGCAGTGCGGATCTGGCTGTGTACACTCACCCACGGGAGATAGGCAGGCAAGGCGCAGTGTGGATCTGGCTGTGTCAACTCACCCACGGGAGATGGGCAGAGAGGGTACCGTGAGGATCTGGCTATGTCCACTGACCTACGGCAGACGGGCAGGCAGTGCGCAGTGCGGATCTGGCTGTGTCCACTCACCCACGGCAGACGGGCAGGCAGAGTGCAGTACGGATCTGGCTGTGTCCACTCACCCACGGGAGACAGGCAGGCAAGGCGCAGTGTGGATCTGGCTGTGTCAACTCACCCACGGGAGATGGGCAGAGAGGGTGCCGTGTGGATCTGGCTATGTCCACTGACCCACGGCAGACGGGCAAGCAGGGCGCAGTGCGGATCTGGCTGTGTCCACTCACCAACAGCAGACGGTCAGGCACGGCGGAGTGCGGATCTGGCTGTGTTCTCTCACCCACGGGAGACGGGCAGGCAGGGTGCAGTGTGGATCTGGCTGTGTCCACTCACCCACGGGAGACGAGCAGAGAGGGTGCTGTGTGAATCTGGCTATGTACACTGACCCACGGTAGACGGGCAGGCAGGGCGCAGTGCGGATCTGGCTGTGTCCACTCACCCACGGTAGACGGTCAGGAAGGGGGCAGTGCGGATCAGGCTGTGTCCTCTAACCCACGGGAGACGGGCAGGCAGGGCGCAGTGCGGATCTGGCTGTGTCCACTCACCCACGGCACACGGGCAGGCAGGGCGCAGTGCGGATCTGGCTGTGTCCACTCACCCACGGTAGACGGTCATGAAGGGGGCAGTGCGGATCTGGCTGTGTCCTCTCACCCACGGGAGACGGGCAGTCAGGGCGCAGTGCGGATCTGGCTGTGTCCACTCACCCATGGCACACGGGCAGGCAGGGCGCAGTGCGGATCTGGCTGTGTCCACTCCCCCACGGGAGACGGGCAGGCAGGGCGCAGTGCGGATCTGGCTGTGTCCACTCACCCATGGGAACGGGCAGGCAAGGTGCAGTGTGGATCTGGCTGTGTCCACTCACCCACGGGAGACGGGCAGAGAGGGTGCTGTGTGGATCTGGCTATGTACATTGACCCACGGCAGACGGGCAGGCAGGGCGCAGTGTGGATCTGGCTGTGTCCACTCACCAACGGCAGACGGGCAGGCAAGGCGCAGTGTGGATCTGGCTGTGTCCACTCACCCACGGATACGGGCCTAGAAGGTGCTGTGTGGATCTGGCTATGTCCATTGACCCACGGCAGACGTGCAGGCAGGGCGCACTGCGGATCTGGCTGTGTGCACTCACTCACGGGAGACGGGCAGGCAAGGCACTGTGTGGATCTGGCTGTGTCCACTCACCCACGGGAGACGGGCAGAGTGGGTGCTGTGTGGATCTGGCAATATCCACTGACCCACGGCAGACGGGCAGGCAGGGCGCAGTGCGGATATGGCTGTGTCCACTCACCAACGGCAGACGGTCTGGCAGGGCGCAATGCGGATCTGGCTTGTCCAATCACCCACGGCAGATGGGCAGGCAGGGCGCAGTGCGGATCTGGCTGTGTCCACTCACCCACGGCAGACGGGCAGGCAGGGCGCATTGCGGATCTGGCTGTGTCCACTCACCCACGGGAGTCGGGCAGGCAAGGCGCAGTGTGGATCTGGCTGTGTCCACTCACCCACGGGAGACGGGCAGAGAGGGTGCTATGTGGATCTGGCTATGTCCAGTGACCCACGGCAGACGGGCAGGCAGGGCGCAGTGGTGATCTTTCTGTGTCCACTCACCCACGGGAGACGGGCTGGCAAGGCACAGTGTGGATCTGGCTGTTTCCACTCACCCATGGGAGACAGGCAGAGAGGGTGCTGTGTGGATCTGGCTATGTACACTGAACCACGGCAGACGTTCAGGCAGGGCGCAGTGCGGATCTGGCTGTATCCAATCACTCATGGCAGACGGGCAGGCAGGGCGCAGTGCGGATCTGCCTGTGTCCACTCACCCACGGCAGACGGTCAGGTAGGGCACAGTGCGGATCTGGCTGTGTCCACTCACTCACGGGAGACGGGTAGGCATGGCGCAATATGGATCTGGCTGTGTCCACACACCCACGGGAGACGGGCAGAGAGGGTGCTGTGTGGATCTGGCTATGTACACTGACCCACGGCAGACGGGCAGGCAGGGCGGTGTGCGGATCTGGCTGTGTTAACTCACCCACGGGAGACGTCTAGTCAAGGCGCAGTGTGGATCTGGCTGTGTCCACTCACCCACGGGAGACGAGCAGAGAGGGTGCCGTGTGGATCTGGCTACATCCACTGACCCACGGCAGACGGGCAGGCAGGGCGCAGTGCTGATCTTTCTGTGTCCACTCACCCACGGGAGACGGGCTGGCAAGGCACAGTGTGGATCTGGCTGTTTCCACTCACCCACGGGAGACAGGCCGAGAGGGTGCTGTGTGGATCTGGCTATGTACACTGAACCACGGCAGACGGGCAGGCAGGGCGCAGTGCGGATCTGGCTGTATCCAATCACTCATGGCAGACGGGCAGGCAGGGCGCAGTGCGGATCTGGCTGTGTCCACTCACCCACGGGAGACGGGCAGGCAAGGCGCAGTGTGGATCTGGCTGTGTCCACTCACCCACGGGATACGGGCAGGCAAGGCGCAGTGTGGATCTGGCTGTGTCCACTCACCCACCGGAGACGGGCAGAGTGTGCTGTGTGGATCTGGCTATGTCCATTGACCCACATCAGACGGGCAGGCACGGCGCAGTGTGGATCTGGCTGTGTACCCTAACCCACGGCAGAGGGTCAGGCAGGGCACAGTGCGGATCTGGCTGTTTCCACTCACCCACGGGAGACGGGTAGGCAAGGCGCAGTGTGGATCTGGCTGTGTCCACTCACCCACTGGAAACGGGCACAGAGGGTGCTGTGTGGATCTGGCTATGTCCACTGACCCACGGCAGACGGGCAGGCAGGGCGCAGTGCGGATCTGGCTGTGTCCAGTCACCCACGGCAGACGGGCAGGCAGGGCGCAGTGCAGATCTGGCTGTGTCCACTCACCCACGGGAGATGGGCAGGCAAGGCGCACTGTGGATCTGGCTGTGACCACTCACCCACGGCAGACAGGCAGGCAGGGCGCAGTGCGGATCTGGCTGTGTCCACTCACCCATGGGAGACGGGCAGGCAAGGCGCAGTGTGGATCTGGCTGTGTCCACTCACCCACGGGAGACGGGCAGGCAAGGCGCAGTGTGGATCTGGCTGTGTCCACTCACCCACGGGATACGGGCCTAGAGGGTGCTGTGTGGATCTGGCTATGTACACTGACCACGGCAGACGGGCAGGCAGGGCGCAGTGCGGATCTGGCTGTGTCCACTCACCCACGGCAGACGGTCAGGCAGGGCGCAGTGCGGATCTGGTAGTGTCCACTCACCCAAGGGAGACGGGCATGCAGAGCACAGTGAGCATCTGGCTGTGTCCACTCTCCCACGGGAGACGAGCAGGCAGGGCGCAGTGCGGAACTGGCTGTGTCCACTCACACACGGCAGACGGGCAGGCATGGCGCAGTGCGGATCTGGCAGTGTCCACTCACCCATGGGAGACGGGCAGGCAATGCACAGTGTGGATCTGGCTGTGTCCCCTCACCCACGGCAGACGGGCAGGCAGGGCGCAGTGTGGATCTGGCTGTGTCCACTCACCCACGGCAGACGGTCAGGCAGGGCGCAATCTGGATCTGGCTGTGTCCACTCACCCACGGGAGACGGGCAGGCAGGGCGCAGTGCGGATTTGGCTGTGTCCACTCACCCACGGGAGACGGGCAGGCAGGGCGCAGTGCGGATTTGGCTGTGTCCACTCACCCACGGGAGACGGGCAGGCAGGGCGCAGTGCGGATCTGGCTGTGTCCACTCACCCATGGGAGACGGGCAGGCAAGGCGCACTGTGGATCTGGCTGTGACCACTCACCCACGGCAGACAGGCAGGCAGGGCGCAGTGCGGATCTTGCTGTGTCCACTCACCCATGGGAGACGGGCAGGCAAGGCGCAGTGTGGATCTGGCTGTGTCCACTCACCCACGGGATACGGGCCTAGAGGGTGCTGTGTGGATCTGGCTATGTCCATTGACCCACGGCAGATGGGCAGGCAGGGCGCACTGCGGATCTGGCTGTGTGTACTCACTCACTGGAGACGGGCAGGCAAGGCACTGTGTGGATCTGGCTGTGTCCACTCACCCACGGGAGACGGGCAGGCAGGGCGCAGTGCGGATATGGCTGTGTTCACTCACCAACGGCAGACGGTCTGGCAGGGAGCAATGCGGATCTGGCTGTGTCCAATCACCCACGGCAGATGGGCAGGCAGGGCGCAGTGCGGATCTGGCTGTGTCCACTCACCCACGGCAGACGGTCAGGCAGGGCGCAGTGCGGATCTGGCTGTGTCCACTCACCCACGGGAGACGTCTAGGCAAGGCGCAGTGTGGATATGGCTGTGTCCACTCACCCACGGGAGACGAGCAGAGAGGGTGCCGTGTGGATCTGGCTACATCCACTGACCCACGGCAGACGGGCAGGCAGGGAGCAGTGCTGATCTTTCTGTGTCCACTCACCCACGGGAGACGGGCTGGCAAGGCACAGTGTGGATCTGGCTATTTCCACTCACCCACGGGAGACAGGCCGAGAGGGTGCTGTGTGGATCTGGCTATTTACACTGAACCACGGCAGACGGGCAGGCAGGGCGCAGTGCGGATCTGGCTGTATCCAATCTCTCATGGCAGACGGGCAGGCAGGGTGCAGTGCGGAACCGCCTGTGTCCACTCACCCACGGCAGACGGTCAGGCAGGGCACAGTGCGGATCTGGCTGTGTCCACTCACCCACGGGAGACGGGTAGGTATGGCGCAATGTGGATCTGGCTGTGTCCACTCACCCACGGGAGACGGGCAGAGAGGGTGCTGTGTGGATCTGGCTATGTACACTGACCCACGGCAGACGGGCAGGCAGGGCGGTGTGCGGATCTGGCTGTGTTAACTCACCCACGGCAGACGGGCAGGCAGGGCGCAGTGCGGATCTGGCTGTGTCCACACACCCACGGGAGACGGGTAGGCAAAGCGCAGTATGGATCTGGCTGTGTCCACTCACCCACGGGAGACGGGCAGAGTGGGTGCCGTGTGGATCTGGCTATGTCCACTGACCCACGGCAGACGGGCAGGCAGGGCGCAGTGCGATTAGGCTGTGTCCACTCACCCACGGCACACAGTCAGGCAGGGCGCAGTGCGGAATTGGCTATGTCCACTCACCCACGGGAGACGGGCAGGTAGGGCGCAGTGCGGATCTGGCTGTGTCCACTCACCCACGGCAGACGGGCAGGCAGGGCGCAGTGTGGATCTGGATGTGTCCACTCACCCACGGCAGACGGGCAGGCAGGGAGCAGTGCGGATCTGGCTGTGTCCACTCACCCACGGGAGACGGGCAGGCAAGGCGCAGTGTGGATCTGGCTGTGTCCACTCACCCACGGGATACGGGCAGGCAAGGCGCAGTGTGGATCTGGCTGTGTCCACTCACCCACCGGAGACGGGCAGAGAGGGTGCTCTGTGGATCTGGCTATGTACATGGACCCACGGCAGACGGGCAGGCAGGGCGCAGTGTGGATCTGGCTGTGTCCTCTCACCAATGGTAGACGGGCAGGCAAGGTGCAGTGCGGATCTGGCTGTGTCCACTCACCCACGGGATACGGGCCTAGAGGGTGCTGTGTGGATCTGGCTATGTCCATTGACCCACGGCAGACGGGCAGGCAGGGCGCACTGCGGATCTGGCTGTGTGCACTCACTCACCGGAGACGGGCAGGCAAGGCACTGTGTGGATCTGGCTGTGTCCACTCACCCACGGGAGACGGGCAGAGAGGGTGATGTGTGGATCTGGCAATATCCACTGACCCACGGCAGACGGGCAGGCAGGGCGCAGTGCGGATATGGCTGTGTCCACTCACCAACGGCAGACGGTCTGGCAGGGCGCAATGCGGATCTGGCTGTGTCCAATCACCCACGGCAGATGGGCAGGCAGGGCGCAGTGCGGATCTGGCTGTGTCCACTCACCCACGGCAGACGGTCAGGCAGGGCGCAGTGTGGATCTGGCTGTGTCCACTCACCCACGGGAGACGTCTAGTCAAGGCGCAGTGTGGATCTGGCTGTGTCCACTCACCCACGGGAGACGAGCAGAGAGGGTGCCGTGTGGATCTGGCTACATCCACTGACCCACGGCAGACGGGCAGGCAGGGCGCAGTGCTGATCTTTCTGTGTCCACTCACCCACGGGAGACGGGCTGGCAAGGCACAGTGTGGATCTGGCTGTTTCCACTCACCCACGGGAGACAGGCCGAGAGGGTGCTGTGTGGATCTGGCTATGTACACTGAACCACGGCAGACGGGCAGGCAGGGCGCAGTGCGGATCTGGCTGTATCCAATCACTCATGGCAGACGGGCAGGCAGGGCGCAGTGCGGATCTGGCTGTGTCCACTCACCCACGGGAGACGGGCAGGCAAGGCGCAGTGTGGATCTGGCTGTGTCCACTCACCCACGGGATACGGGCAGGCAAGGCGCAGTGTGGATCTGGCTGTGTCCACTCACCCACCGGAGACGGGCAGAGTGTGCTGTGTGGATCTGGCTATGTCCATTGACCCACATCAGACGGGCAGGCACGGCGCAGTGTGGATCTGGCTGTGTACCCTAACCCACGGCAGAGGGTCAGGCAGGGCACAGTGCGGATCTGGCTGTTTCCACTCACCCACGGGAGACGGGTAGGCAAGGCGCAGTGTGGATCTGGCTGTGTCCACTCACCCACTGGAAACGGGCACAGAGGGTGCTGTGTGGATCTGGCTATGTCCACTGACCCACGGCAGACGGGCAGGCAGGGCGCAGTGCGGATCTGGCTGTGTCCAGTCACCCACGGCAGACGGGCAGGCAGGGCGCAGTGCAGATCTGGCTGTGTCCACTCACCCACGGGAGATGGGCAGGCAAGGCGCACTGTGGATCTGGCTGTGACCACTCACCCACGGCAGACAGGCAGGCAGGGCGCAGTGCGGATCTGGCTGTGTCCACTCACCCAAGGGAGACGGGCAGGCAAGGCGCAGTGTGGATCTGGCTATGTCCACTCACCCACGGGAGACGGGCAGGCAAGGCGCAGTGTGGATCTGGCTGTGTCCACTCACCCACGGGATACGGGCCTAGAGGGTGCTGTGTGGATCTGGCTATGTACACTGACCACGGCAGACGGGCAGGCAGGGCGCAGTGCGGATCTGGCTGTGTCCACTCACCCACGGCAGACGGTCAGGCAGGGCGCAGTGCGGATCTGGTAGTGTCCACTCACCCAAGGGAGACGGGCATGCAGAGCACAGTGAGCATCTGGCTGTGTCCACTCTCCCACGGGAGACGAGCAGGCAGGGCGCAGTGCGGAACTGGCTGTGTCCACTCACACACGGCAGACGGGCAGGCATGGCGCAGTGCGGATCTGGCAGTGTCCACTCACCCATGGGAGACGGGCAGGCAATGCACAGTGTGGATCTGGCTGTGTCCCCTCACCCACGGCAGACGGGCAGGCAGGGCGCAGTGCGGATCTGGCTGTGTCCACTCACCCACGGCAGACGGTCAGGCAGGGCGCAATCTGGATCTGGCTGTGTCCACTCACCCACGGGAGACGGGCAGGCAGGGCGCAGTGCGGATTTGGCTGTGTCCACTCACCCACGGGAGACGGGCAGGCAGGGCGCAGTGCGGATTTGGCTGTGTCCACTCACCCACGGGAGACGGGCAGGCAGGGCGCAGTGCGGATCTGGCTGTGTCCACTCACCCATGGGAGACGGGCAGGCAGGGCGCACTGTGGATCTGGCTGTGACCACTCACCCACGGCAGACAGGCAGGCAGAACGCAATTCGGATCTGGCTGTGTCCACTCACCCATGGGAGACGGGCAGGCAATGCGCAGTGTGGATCTGGCTGTGTCCACTCACCCACGGGATACGGGCCTAGAGGGTGCTGTGTGGATCTGGCTATGTCCATTGACCCACGGCAGACGGGCAGGCAGGGCGCACTGCGGATCTGGCTGTGTGCACTCACTCACGGGAGACGGGCAGGCAAGGCACTGTGTGGATCTGGCTGTGTCCACTCACCCACGGGAGACGGGCAGAGAGAGTGATGTGTGGATCTGGCAATATCCACTGACCCACGGCAGACGGGCAGGCAGGGCGCAGTACGGATATGGCTGTGTCCACTCACCAACGGCAGACGGTCTGGCAGGGCGCAATGCGGATCTGGCTGTGTCCAATCACCCACGGCAGATGGGCAGGCAGGGCGCAGTGCGGATCTGGCTGTGTCCACTCACCCACGGCAGACGGGCAGGCAGGGCGCAGTGCGGAACCGCCTGTGTCCACTCACCCACGGCAGACGGTCAGGCAGGGCACAGTGCGGATCTGGCTGTGTCCACTCACCCACGGGAGAC
Organism: Microcebus murinus; assembly: GCF_040939455.1. Classification (NCBI taxonomy): domain Eukaryota; kingdom Metazoa; phylum Chordata; class Mammalia; order Primates; family Cheirogaleidae; genus Microcebus; species Microcebus murinus. The sequence goes on along the minus strand of NC_134125.1, from coordinate 27,809,200 downwards.
GGGTAGGCATGGCGCAATGTGGATCTGGCTGTGTCCACTCACCCACGGGAGACGGGCAGAGAGGGTGCTGTGTGGATCTGGCTATGTACACTGACCCACGGCAGACGGGCAGGCAGGGCGGTGTGCGGATCTGGCTGTGTTAACTCACCCACGGCAGACGGGCAGGCAGGGCGCAGTGCGGATCTGGCTGTGTCCACACACCCACGGGAGACGGGTAGGCAAAGCGCAGTATGGATCTGGCTGTGTCCACTCACCCACGGGAGACGGGCAGAGTGGGTGCCGTGTGGATCTGGCTATGTCCACTGACCCACGGCAGACGGGCAGGCAGGGCGCAGTGCGATTAGGCTGTGTCCACTCACCCACGGCAGACAGTCAGGCAGGGCGCAGTGCGGAATTGGCTATGTCCACTCACCCACGGGAGACGGGCAGGTAGGGCGCAGTGCGGATCTGGCTGTGTCCACTCACCCACGGCAGACGGGCAGGCAGGGCGCAGTGTGGATCTGGATGTGTCCACTCACCCACGGCAGACGGGCAGGCAGGGAGCAGTGCGGATCTGGCTGTGTCCACTCACCCACGGGAGACGGGCAGGCAAGGCGCAGTGTGGATCTGGCTGTGTCCACTCACCCACGGGATACGGGCAGGCAAGGCGCAGTGTGGATCTGGCTGTGTCCACTCACCCACCGGAGACGGGCAGAGTGTGCTGTGTGGATCTGGCTATGTCCATTGACCCACATCAGACGGGCAGGCAGGGCGCAGTGTGGATCTGGCTGTGTACCCTAACCCACGGCAGAGGGTCAGGCAGGGCACAGTGCGGATCTGGCTGTTTCCACTCACCCACGAGAGACGGGTAGGCAAGGCGCAGTGTGGATCTGGCTGTGTCCACTCACCCACTGGAAACGGGCACAGAGGGTGCTGTGTGGATCTGAATATGTCCACTGACCCACGGCAGACGGGCAGGCAGGGCGCAGTGCGGATCTGGCTGTGTCCAGTCACCCACGGCAGACGGGCAGGCAGGGCGCAGTGTGGATCTGGCTGTGTCCACTCACCCACGGCAGACGGTCAGGCAGGGCGCAGTGCGGATCTGGCTGTGTCCACTCACCCACGGCAGACGGGCAGGCAGGGCGCAGTGCGGATCTGGCTGTGTCCACTCACCCATGGGAGACGGGCAGGCAAGGCGCAGTGTGGATCTGGCTGTGTCCACTCACCCACGGGATACGGGCAGGCAAGGCGCAGTGTGGATCTGGCTGTGTCCACTCACCCACGGGATACGGGCCTAGAGGGTGCTGTGTGGATCTGGCTATGTACACTGACCCACGGCAGACGGGCAGGCAGGGCGCAGTGCGGATCTGGCTGTGTCCACTCACCCATGGCAGACGGTCAGGCAGGGCGCAGTGCGGATCTGGTAGTGTCCACTCACGCACGGGAGACGGGCATGCAGGGCACAGTGAGCATCTGGCTGTGTCCACTCTCCCACGGGAGACGAGCAGGCAGGGCGCAGTGCGGAACTGGCTGTGTCCACTCACACACGGCAGACGGGCAGGCATGGCGCAGTGCGGATCTGGCAGTGTCCACTCACCCATGGGAGACGGGCAGGCAATGCACAGTGTGGATCTGGCTGTGTCCCCTCACCCACGGCAGACGGGCAGGCAGGGCGCAGTGCGGATCTGGCTGTGTCCCCTCACCAACGGCAGACGGTCAGGCAGGGCGCAATCTGGATCTGGCTGTGTCCACTCACCCACGGGAGACGGGCAGGCAGGGCGCAGTGCGGATTTGGCTGTGTCCACTCACCCACGGGAGACGGGCAGGCAGGGCGCAGTGCGGATTTGGCTGTGTCCACTCACCCACGGCAGACGGGCAGGCAGGGCGCAGTGCTGATCTTTCTGTGTCCACTCACCCACGGGAGACGGGCTGGCAAGGCACAGTGTGGATCTGGCTGTTTCCACTCACCCACGGGAGACAGGCAGAGAGGGTGCTGTGTGGATCTGGCTATGTACACTGAACCACGGCAGACGGGCAGGCAGGGCGCAGTGCGGATCTGGCTGTATCCAATCACTCATGGCAGACGAGCAGGCAGGGCGCAGTGCGGATCTGCCTGTGTCCATTCACCCACGGCAGACGGTCAGGCAGGGCACAGTGCGGATCTGGCTGTGTCCACTCACCCACGGGAGACGGGTAGGCATGGCGCAATAGGGATCTGGCTGTGTCCACACACCCACGGGAGACGGGCAGAGAGGGTGCTGTGTGGATCTTGCTATGTACACTGACCCACGGCAGACGGGCAGGCAGGGCGCAGTGCGGATCTGGCTGTGTCCACTCACCCACGAGAGACGGGCAGAGAGGGTGCTGTGTGGATCTGGCTTTGTCCAATCACCCACGGGAGACGGGAGGAGACGGTGCTGTGTGGATCTGGCTGTGTCCCCTCACCCACGGTAGACGGGCAGGCAGGGCGCAGTGCGGATCGGGCTGTGTCCACTCACCCACGGGAGGCGGTCAGGCAAGGCGCAGTGTGGATCTGGCTGTGTCCACTCACCCACGGGAGACGGGCAGAGAGGGTGCTGTGTGGATCTGGCTATGTACATTGACCCACGGCAGACGGGCAGGCAGGGCGCAGTGTGGATCTGGCTGTGTCCTCTCACCAACGGCAGACGGGCAGGCAAGGTGCAGTGCGGATCTGGCTGTGTCCACTCACCCACGGGATACGGGCCTAGAGGGTGCTGTGTGGATCTGGCTATGTCCATTGACCCACGGCAGACGGGCAGGCAGGGCGCACTGCGGATCTGGCTGTGTGCACTCACTCACGGGAGACGGGCAGGCAAGGCACTGTGTGGATCTGGCTGTGTCCACTCACCCACGGGAGACGGGCAGAGAGGGTGATGTGTGGATCTGGCAATATCCACTGACCCACGGCAGACGGGCAGGCAGGGCGCAGTACGGATATGGCTGTGTCCACTCACCAACGGCAGACGGTCTGGCAGGGCGCAATGCGGATCTGGCTGTGTCCAATCACCCACGGCAGATGGGCAGGCAGGGCGCAGTGCGGATCTGGCTGTGTCCACTCACCCACGGCAGACGGTCAGGCAGGGCGCAGTGCGGATCTGGCTGTGTCCACTCACCCACGGGAGACGTCTAGGCAAGGCGCAGTGTGGATCTGGCTGTGTCCACTCACCCACGGGAGACGAGCAGAGAGGGTGCCGTGTGGATCTGGCTACATCCACTGACCCACGGCAGACGGGCAGGCAGGGCGCAGTGCTGATCTTTCTGTGTCCACTCACCCACGGGAGACGGGCTGGCAAGGCACAGTGTGGATCTGGCTGTTTCCACTCACCCACGGGAGACAGGCCGAGAGGGTGCTGTGTGGATCTGGCTATGTACACTGAACCACGGCAGACGGGCAGGCAGGGCGCAGTGCGGATCTGGCTGTATCCAATCACTCATGGCAGACGGGCAGGCAGGGCGCAGTGCGGAACCGCCTGTGTCCACTCACCCACGGCAGACGGTCAGGCAGGGCGCAGTGCGGATCTGGCTGTGTCCACTCACCCATGGCAGACAGTCAGGCAGGGCGCAGTGCGGATCTGGCTGTGTCCACTCACCCTCGGGAGACGGGCAGGCAGGGCGCAGTGCGGAACCGCCTGTGTCCACTCACCCACGGCAGACGGTCAGGCAGGGCACAGTGCGGATCTGGCTGTGTCCACTCACCCACGGGAGACGGGTATGCATGGCGCAATGTGGATCTGGCTGTGTCCACTCACCCACGGGAGACGGGCAGAGAGGGTGCTGTGTGGATCTGGCTATGTCCATTGACCCACGGCAGACGGGCAGACAGGGCGCAGTGTGGATCTGGCTGTGTCCAATCACCCACGGCAGACGGGCAGGCAGGGAGCAGTGCGGATCTGGCTGTGTCCACTCACCCACGGGAGACTTGCAGGCAAGGCGCAGTGTGGATCTGGCTGTGTCCACTCACCCACGGGATACGGGCCTAGAGGGTGCTGTGTGGATCTGGCTATGTACACTGACCCACGGCAGACTGGCAGCAGGGCGCAGTGCGGAACTGGCTGTGTCCACTCACCCACGGCAGACGGTCAGGCAGGGCGCAGTGCGGATCTGTTGGTGTCCACTCACCCACGGGAGACGGACAGGCAGGGCGCAGTGAGCATCTGGCTGTGTCCACTCTCCCACGGGAGACGGGCAGGCAGGGCGCAGTGCGGAACTGGCTGTGTCCACTCACACACGGCAGACGGGCAGACAGGACGCCGTGCGGATCTGGCTGTGTCCACTCACCCTTGGGAGACGGGCAGGCAATGCGCAGTTTGGATCTGGCTGTGTCCCCTCACCCACAGCTGACGGTCAGGCAGGGCGCAGTGCGGATCTGGCTGTGTCCACTCACCCACGGGAGACTAATAGGCAAGGCGCAGTGTGGATCTGACTGTTTCCACTCACCCACGGGAGACGGGTAGGGAAGGCACAGTGTGGATCTGGCTTTGTCCACTCACCCACGGGAGACGGGCAGAGAGGGTGCTGTGTGGATCTGGCTATGTCCATTGACCCACATCAGACGGGCAGGTAGGGCGTAGTGTTGATCTGGCTGTGTCCCCTCACCCACGGCACACGGGCAGGCAGGGCGCAGTGCGGATCTGGCTGTGTCCACTCACCCACGGTAGACGGGCAGGCAGGGCGCAGTGAAGATCTGGCTGTGTCCACTCACCCTCGGGAGACGGGCAGGCAGGGCGCAGTGCGGAACTGGCTGTGTCCACTCACACACGGCAGACGGGCAGGCAGGGTGCAGTGCGGATCTGGCTGTGTCCACTCACCCATGGGAGACGGGCAGGCAATGCGCAGTGTGGATCTGGCTGTGTCCCCTCACCCACGGCACACGGTCAGGCAGGGCGCAGTGCGGATCTGGCTGTGTCCACTCACCCTCTGGAGACGAATAGGCAAAGCGCAGTGTGGATCTGGCTATGTCCACTCAATCCGGGAGACGGGTAGGCAAGGCACAGTGTGGATCAGGCTGTGTCCACTCACCCACGGGAGACGGGCAGAGAGGGTGCTGTGTGGATCTGGCTATGTCCATTGACCCACATCAGACGGGCAGGCAGGGCGCAGTGTGGATCTGGCTGTGTCCCCTCACCCATGGCAGACGGTCAGGCAGGGAGCAGTGCGGATCGGGCTGTGTCCACTCACCCACGGGAGATGGGCAGGCAGTGCGCAGTGTGGATCTGGCTGTGTCCACTCACCCACGGCACACAGGCAGGCAGGGCACAGTGCGGATCTGGCTGTGTCCACTCACCCACGGGAGACGGGCAGGCAGGGCGCAGTGAAGATATGGCTGTGCCCACTCACCCACGGGAGACGGGCAGGCAGGGCGCAGTGCTGATCTGGCTGTGTCCACTAACTCTAGGGAGATGGGCAGGCAAGTTGCAGTGTGGATCAGGCTGTGTCCACTGACCCACGGCAGACGGTCAGGCAAGGCAGTGCGGATCTGGCTATGTCCATTGACCCACGGCAGACGGGCAGGCAGGGCGCAGTGTGGATCTGGCTGTGTCCACTCACCCACGGCAGACGGGCAGGCAGGGAGCAGTGCGGATCTGGCTGTGTCCACTCACCCACGGGAGACGGGCAGGCAAGGCGCAGTGTGGATCTGGCTGTGTCCACTCACCCACGGGATACGGGCCTAGAGGGTGCTGTGTGGATCTGGCTATGTACACTTACCCACGGGAGACGGGCAGGCAGGGCGCAGTGCGGGTCTGCCTGTGTCCACTCTCTCACGGGAGACGGGCAGGCAGGGCGCAGTGCGGAACTGGCTGTGTCCACTCACACACGGCAGACGGGCAGGCAGGGCGCAGTGCGGATCTGGCTGTGTCCACTCAACCACGGGAGACGGGCAGAAAGGGCGCTGTGTGGATCTGGCTATGTTCACTGACCCACGACAAACGGGCAGGCAGGGCGCAGTGTGGATCTGGCTGTGTCCACTCACCCACGGGAGACGGGCAGGCAGGGCACAATGCGGATTTGGCGGTGTCCCCTCACCCATGGCAGACGGTCAGGCAGGGCGCAGTGCGGATCTGGCTGTGTCCACTCACCCACGGGATACGGGCCTAGAGGGTGCTGTGTGTATCTGGCTATGTACACTGACCCACGGCAGACGGGCAGACAGGGCGCAGTGCGGATCTGGCTGTGTCCACACACCCACGGCAGACGGTCAGGCAGGGCGCAGTGCGGATCTGGTAGTGTCCACTCACCCACGGGAGACGGGCATGCAGGGCGCAGTGAGCACCTGGCTGTGTCCACTCTCCCACGGGAGACGAGCAGGCAGGTCGCAGTGCGGAACTGGATGTGTCCACTCACACACGGCAGACGGGCAGGCATGGCGCAGTGCGGATCTGGCAGTGTCCACTCACCCATGGGAGACGGGCAGGCAATGCACAGTGTGGATTTGGCTGTGTCCCCTCACCCACGGCAGACGGTCAGGCAGGGCGCAGTGTGGATCTGGCTGTGTCCACTCACCCACGGGAGACGAATAGGCAAGGTGCAGTGTGGATCTGGCTGTGTCCACTCACCCACGGGAGACGGGTAGGCAAGGCGCAGTGTGGATCTGGCTGTGTCCACTCACCCACCGGAGACGGGCAGAGAGGGTGCTGTGTGGATCTGGCTATGTCCATTGACCCACATCAGACGGGCAGGCAGGGCGCAGTGTGGATCTGGCTGTGTACCCTAACCCACGGCAGAGGGTCAGGCAGGGCGCAGTGCGGATCTGGCTGTTTCCACTCACCCACTGGAGACGGGTAGGCAAGGCGCAGTGTGGATCTGGCTTTGTCCACTCACCCACGACAGACGGGCAGGCAGGGCGCAGTGCGAATCTGGCTGTGTCCACTCACCCACAAGAGACGGGTAGGCAAGACGCAGTGTGGATCTGGCTGTGTCCACTCACCCACTGGAGACGGGCAGAGTGGGTGCTGTGTGGATCTGGCTATGTCCACTGACCCACGGCAGACGGGCAGGCAGGGCGCAGTGCGGATCTGGCTGTGTCCAGTCACCCACGGCAGACGGGCAGGCAGGGCGCAGTGCAGATCTGGCTGTGTCCACTCACCCACGGGAGATGGGCAGGCAAGGCGCAGTGTGGATCTGGCTGTGTCCACTCACCCACGAGAGACGGGCAGAGAGGGTGGTGTGTGGATCTGGCTATGTCCACTGACCCACGGCAGACGGGCAGGCAGGGCGCAGTTCGGATCTGGGTGTGTCCCCTCACCAACAGCAGACGGTCAGGCAGGGCGCAATCTGGATCTGGCTGTGTCCACTCACCCACGGGAGACGGGCAGGCAGGGAGCAGTGCGGATTTCGCTGTGTCCACTCACCCACGGGAGACGGGCAGGCAGGGCGCAGTGCGGATCTGGCTGTGTCCACTCACCCACGGGAGACGGGCAGGCAAGGCGCACTGTGGATCTGGCTGTGACCACTCACCCACGGCAGACAGGCAGGCAGGGCGGAGTGCGGATCTGGCTGTGTCCACTCACCCATGGGAGATGGGCAGGCAAGGCGCAGTGTGGATCTGGCTGTGTCCACTCACCCACGGGAGACGGGCAGAGAGGGTGCTGTGTGGATCTGGCTCTGTCCACTGCCCCACGGCAGACGGTCAGGCAAGTCGCAGTGCGGATCTGGCGGTGTCCACTCACTCACGGGAGACGGGCAGGCAGGGCGCAGTGCGGATCTGGCTTTGTCCACTCTCCCTCGGGCGACGGGCAGGCAGGGCGCAGTGCGGATCTGGCTGTGTCCCCTCACCCACGGCAGACGGTCAGGAAGGGCGCAATCTGGATCTGGCTGTGTCCACTCACCCACGGGAGACGGGCAGGCAGGTCGCAGTGCGGATTTGTCTGTGTCCACTCACCCATGGGAGACGGGCAGGCACGGCGCAGTGCGGATCTGGCTGTGTCCACTCACCAACGGGAGACGGGCAGAGACGGTGCTGTGTGGATCTGGCTATGTCCAGTGACCCACGGCAGACGGGCGGGCAGGGCGCAGTACGGATCTGGCTGTGTCCACTCACCCACGGCAGGCGGTCAGGGAGGGCGCAGTGCGGATATGGCTGTGTCCACTCACCCACGACAGACGGTCAGGCAGGGGGCAGTGCGAATCTGGCTGTGTCCACTCACCCACGGGAGACGGGCAGAGAGGGTGATGTGTGGATCTGGCAATATCCACTGACCCACGGCAGACGGGCAGGCAGGGCGCAGTACGGATATGGCTGTGTCCACTCACCAACGGCAGACGGTCTGGAAGGGCGCAATGCGGATCTGGCTGTGTCCAATCACCCACGGCAGATGGGCAGGCAGGGCGCAGTGCGGATCTGGCTGTGTCCACTCACCCACGGCAGACGGTCAGGCAGGGCGCAGTGCGGATCTGGCTGTGTCCACTCACCCACGGGAGACGTCTAGGCAAGGCGCAGTGTGGATCTGGCTGTGTCCACTCACCCACGGGAGACGAGCAGAGAGGGTGCCGTGTGGATCTGGCTACATCCACTGACCCACGGCAGACGGGCAGGCAGGGCGCAGTGCTGATATTTCTGTGTCCACTCACCCACGGGAGACGGGCTGGCAAGGCACAGTGTGGATCTGGCTGTTTCCACTCACCCACGGGAGACAGGCCGAGAGGGTGCTGTGTGGATCTGGCTATGTACACTGAACCACGGCAGACGGGCAGGCAGGGCGCAGTGCGGAACCGCCTGTGTCCACTCACCCACGGCAGACGGTCAGGCAGGGCACAGTGCGGATCTGGCTGTGTCCACTCACCCACGGGAGACGGGTAGGCATGGCGCAATGTGGATCTGGCTGTGTCCACTCACCCACGGGAGACGGGCAGAGAGGGTGCTGTGTGGATCTGGCTATGTACACTGACCCACGGCAGACGGGCAGGCAGGGCGGTGTGCGGATCTGGCTGTGTTAACTCACCCACGGCAGACGGGCAGGCAGGGCGCAGTGCGGATCTGGCTGTGTCCACACACCCACGGGAAACGGGTAGGCAAAGCGCAGTATGGATCTGGCTGTGTCCACTCACCCACGGGAGACGGGCAGAGTGGGTGCCGTGTGGATCTGGCTATGTCCACTGACCCACGGCAGACGGGCAGGCAGGGCGCAGTGCGATTAGGCTGTGTCCACTCACCCACGGCAGACAGTCAGGCAGGGCGCAGTGCGGAATTGGCTATGTCCACTCACCCACGGGAGACGGGCAGGTAGGGCGCAGTGCGGATCTGGCTGTGTCCACTCACCCACGGCAGACGGGCAGGCAGGGCGCAGTGTGGATCTGGATGTGTCCACTCACCCACGGCAGACGGGCAGGCAGGGAGCAGTGCGGATCTGGCTGTGTCCACTCACCCACGGGAGACGGGCAGGCAAGGCGCAGTGTGGATCTGGCTGTGTCCACTCACCCACGGGATACGGGCAGGCAAGGCGCAGTGTGGATCTGGCTGTGTCCACTCACCCACCGGAGACGGGCAGAGTGTGCTGTGTGGATCTGGCTATGTCCATTGACCCACATCAGACGGGCAGGCAGGGCGCAGTGTGGATCTGGCTGTGTACCCTAACCCACGGCAGAGGGTCAGGCAGGGCACAGTGCGGATCTGGCTGTTTCCACTCACCCACGGGAGACGGGTAGGCAAGGCGCAGTGTGGATCTGGCTGTGTCCACTCACCCACTGGAAACGGGCACAGAGGGTGCTGTGTGGACCTGAATATGTCCACTGACCCACGGCAGACGGGCAGGCAGGGCGCAGTGCGGATCTGGCTGTGTCCAGTCACCCACGGCAGACGGGCAGGCAGGGCGCAGTGTGGATCTGGCTGTGTCCACTCACCCACGGCAGACGGTCAGGCAGGGCGCAGTGCGGATCTGGCTGTGTCCACTCACCCACGGCAGACGGGCAGGCAGGGCGCAGTGCGGATCTGGCTGTGTCCACTCACCCATGGGAGACGGGCAGGCAAGGCGCAGTGTGGATCTGGCTGTGTCCACTCACCCACGGGATACGGGCAGGCAAGGCGCAGTGTGGATCTGGCTGTGTCCACTCACCCACGGGATACGGGCCTAGAGGGTGCTGTGTGGATCTGGCTATGTACACTGACCCACGGCAGACGGGCAGGCAGGGCGCAGTGTGGATCTGGCTGTGCCAATCACCCACGGCAGACGGGCACGCAGGGCGCAGTGCGGATCTGGCTGTGTCCACTCACCCATGGGAGACGGGTAGGCAAGGCGCAGTGTGGATCTGGCTGTGTCCACTGACCCACGCAGACGGGCAGGCAGGGCGAAGTGCGGATCTGGCTGTGTTAACTCACCTACGGCAGACGGGCAGGCAGGGCGCAGTGCGGATCTGGCTGTGTCCACTCACCCACGACAGACGTTCAGGAAGGGCGCAGTGCGGATCTGGCTGTGTCCACTCACCCATGGGTGACGGGCAGGCAGGGCGTAGTGTGGGTCTGGCTGTGTCTACTCACCCACGGCAGACGAATAGGCAGGGCGCAGTGCGGATCTGGCTGTGTCCACTCACCCACGGCAGACGGGCAGGCAGGGCACAGTGCGGATCTGGCTGTGTCCAATCACCCACGGCAGACGGGCAGGCAGGGCGCAGTGAGGATCTGGCTGTGTCCACTCACCCACGGCAGACGGTCAGGCAGGGCGCAGTGCGGATCTGGCTGTGTCCACTCACCCACGGGAGACGGGTAGGCAAGGCGCCGTGTGGATCTGGCTGTGTCCACTCACTCACGGGAGACGGGCAGAGAGGGTGCTGTGTGGATCTGGCTATGTACACTGACCCACGGCAGACGGGCAGGTAGGGTGCAGTGCGGATCTGGCTGTGTCCACTCACCCATAGCAGACAGTCAGGAAGGGCACAGTCCGGATCTGGCTATGTCCACTCACCCACGGGAGACGGGCAGGCAGGGCGCATTTGGGATCTGGCTGTGTCCACTCACCCACGGCAGACGGGCATGCAGGGCGCAGTGCGGATCTGGCTGTGTCCACTCACCCACGGGAGACGGGCAGAGAGGGTGCTGTGTGGATCTGGCTATGTCCACTGACCCACGGCAGACGGGCAGGCAGGGCGCAGTGCGGATCTGGCTGTGTCCACTCACCCACGGGAGACGGGCAGGCAGGGCGCAGTGCGGATCTGGCTGTGTCCACTCACCCATGGCAGACGGGCAGGCAGGGCGCAGTGTGGATCTGGCTGTGTCCACTCACCCACGGGAGACGGGCAGGCAAGTCGCAGTGTGGATCTGGCTGTGTCCACTCACCCACGGCAGACGGGCAGACAGGGCGCAGTGCGGATCTGGCTGTGTCCACTCACGCACGGGAGACGGGCAGAGAGGGTGCTGTGTGGATCTAGCTATGTCAACTGACCCACGGCACAGGGGCAGGCAGGGCGCAGTGCGGATCTGGCTGTGTTAACTCACCCACGGCAGACAGGCAGGTAGGGCGCAGTGCGGATCTGGCTTTGTCCACTCACCCACGGAGACGGGTAGGCAAAGCGCAGTACGGATCTGGCTGTGTCCACTCAACCATGGGAGACGGGCATAGAGGGTGCCGTGTGGATCTGGCTATATCCACTGACTCACGGCATATGGGCAGGCAGGTCGCACTGCGGATCTGGCTGTGTCCCCTCACCCATGGCAGACGGTCAGGCAGGGTGCAGTGCAGAATTGGCTGTGTCCACTCACCCACGGGAGACAAGTAGGCAAGGTGCAGTGTGGATCTGGCTGTGTCCTCTCACCCACGGGAGACGGGCAGAGAGGTTCCTGTGAGGATCTGACTATGTCCACTGACACACGGCAGACGGGCAGGCAGGGCGCAGTGCGGATCCAGCTGTGTCCACTCACCCACGGCAGACGGGCAGGCAGGGCGCAGTGCGGATCTGGGTTTGTCCACTCACCCACGGGAGACGGGCAGGCAAGGCGCAGTGTGGATCTGTCTGTGTCCACTCACCCACGGGAGACGGACAAAGAGGGTGCTGTGTGGATCTGGCTATGTACACTGACCCACGGCAGACGGGCAGGCAGGGCGCAGTGCGGATCTCGCTGTGTCCACTCACCCACGGGAGACGGGCAGGCAGGGCGCAGTGCGGATCTGGCTGTGTCAACTCACCCAAGGGAGACGGGCAGGCAAGGCGCAGTGTGGATCTGGCTGTGTCCACTCACCCACGGGAGACGGGCAGAGAGGGTGCTGTGTGGTCTGGCTATGTCCACTGACCGACGGCAGAAAGGCAGGCAGGGCTCAGTGCGGATCTGGCTGTGTCCCCTCACCGACGGCAGACGGTCAGGCAGGGCGCAGTGCGGATCTGGCTGTGTCCACTCACCCACGGGAGACGGGCAGGCAGGGCGCAATGCGGATCTGGCTTTGTCCACTCACCCATGGGAGACGGGAAGGCAAGGTGCACTGTGGATCTGTCTGTGTCCACTAACCCACGGGAGACGGGCAGAGAGGGTGCTCTGTGGATCTTGCTATGTCCATTGACCAACGGCAGACGGGCAGGCAGGGCGCAGTGTGGATCTGTCTGTGTCCACTCACCCACGGCAGACGGGCCTAGAGGGTGCTGTGTGGATCTGGCTATGTACACTTACCCACGGCAGACGGGCAGGCAGGGCGCAGTGCGGATCTGGCTGTGTCCACTCACCCACGGCAGACGGTCAGGCAGGTCGCAGTGCGGACTTGGCGGTGTCCACTCACCCACGGGAGACGGGCAGGCAGGGCGCAGTGCGGGTCGTGCTGTGTCCACTCTCCCACGGGAGACAGGCAGGCAGGGCGCAGTGCGGAACTGGCTGTGTCCACTCACACACGGCAGACGGGCAGGCAGGGCGCAGTGCGGATCTGGCTGTGTAAACTCACCCATGGGAGACGGGCAGGCAAGGCGCAGTGTGGATTTGGCTGGGTCCACTCACCCACGGGAGACAGGCAGAGAGGGTGCTGTGTGGATCTGGCTATGTCCACTGACCCACGGCAGACGGGCATGCAGGGCGCAGTGCGGATCTGGCTGTGTCCACTCACCCACGACAGATGGGCAGGCAGGACGCAGTGCGGATTTGGCTGTGTTTGCTCACCCACGGAAGACGGGCAGGCAAGGCGCAGTGTGGATCTGGCTGTGTCCACTCACCCACGGGAGACAGGCAGAGAGGGTGCTGTGTGGATCTGGCTATGCACACTGACCCACGGCAGACGGGCTGGCAGGGCGCAGTGTGGATCTGGCTGTGTCCCCTCACCCACGGCAGACGGTCAGGCAGGGCGCAGTGCGGATCTGGCTGTGTCCACTCACCCACGGGAGATGGGTAGGCAAGGCGCAGTATGGATCTGGATTTCTCCACTCACCCACGACCGACCGGCAGGCAGGGCGCAGTGCGGATCTGGCTGTGTCCACTCACCAACAAGAGACGGGCAGGCAAGGCGCAGTGTGGATCTGGCCGTGTCCACACACCCACTGGAGACGGGCAGAGAGAGTGCTGTGTGATTCTGGCTATGTCCACTGACCCACGGCAGACGGGCAGGCAGGGCGCAGTGCGGATCTGGCTGTGTCCAGTCACCCACGGCAGACGGGCAGGCAGGGCGCAGTGCAGATCTGGCTGTGTCCACTCACCCACGGGAGATGGGCAGGCAAGGCGCAGTGTAGATCTGGCTGTGTCCACTCACCCACGAGAGACGGACAGAGAGTGTGCTGTGTGGATCTGGCTATGTACACTGACCCACGGCAGATGGGCAGGCAGGGCGCAGTGCGGATCTGGCTGTGTCCACTCACCCACGGCAGATGGTCAGGAAGGGCGCAGTGCGGATCTCGCTTTGTCCACTAACCCACGGGAGAGGGGCAGGCAGGGCGCAGTGCGGATCTGGCTGTGTCCACTCACCCATGGGAGACGGGCAGGCAAGGTGCAGTGTGGATCTGGCTGTGTCCATTGACCCACGGCAGACGGGCAGGCAGGGCGCAGTGCGGATCTGGCTGTGTCCACTCTCCCACGGGATACGGGCAGGCAGGACGCAGTGCGGAACTGGCTGTGTCCACTCTCCCACGGCAGACGGGCAGGCAGGGCGCAGTGCGGATCTGGCTGTGTCCACTATCCCACGGGAGACGGGCAGGCAGGGCGCAGTGCGGATCTGGCTGTGTCCACTCACCCACGGCAGACGGGCATGCAGGGCGCAGAGCGGATCTGGCTGTGTCCACTCCACCACGGGAGACGGGCAGGCAAGGCGCAGTGTGGATCTGGCTGTGTCCACTCACCCACGGGAGACGGGCAGAGAGGGTGCTGTGTGGATCTGGCTATGTACACTGACCCACGGCAGACGGGCAGGCAGGGCACAGTGCGGATCTGGCTGTGTCCACTCAGCCACGGGAGACGGGCAGGCAAGGCGCAGTGTGGATCTGGCTGTTTCCACTCACCCATGGGAGACGGGTAGAGAGGGTGCTGTGTGGATCTGGCTATATCCACTGACCCACGGCAGACGGTCAGGCAGGGCGCAGTGCAGATCTGGCTGTGTCCACTCACCCATGGGAGACGGGTAGGCAAGGCGCAGTGTGGATCTGGCTGTGTCCACTGACCCTCGCAGACGGGCATGCAGGGCGAAGTGCGGATCTGGCTGTGTTAACTCACCCACGGCAGACGGGCAGGCAGGGCGCAGTGCGGATCTGGCTGTGTCCCCTCACCCACGGCAGACGGTCAGGCAGGGGGCAGTGCGGATCTGGCTGTGTCCACTCACCCACGGCAGACGGGCAGGCATGGCGCAGTGTGGATCTGGCTGTGTCCACTCACCCACGGGAGACGAGCAGAGAGGGTGCTGTGTTGATCTGTCTATGTCCACTGACTCACGGCAGACGGGCAGGCAGGGCGCAGTGCGGATCTGGCTGTATCCAATCACCCACGGCAGTCGGGCAGGCAAGGCGCTGTGCAGATATGGCTGTGTCCACTCACCCACGGGAGACGGGTAGGCAAAGCGCATTGTGGATCTGGCTGTGTCCACTTACCCACGGGAGACGGGCAGAGAGGGTGCCGTGTGGATCTGGCTATGTCCACTGACCCACGGCAGACGGCCAGGCAGGGCGCAGTGCGGATTTGGCTGTGTCCCCTCACCCACGGCAGACGGTCAGGCAGGGCGCAGTGCGGATCTGGCTGTGTACACTCACCCACGGGAGACGGGCAGAGAGGGTGCTGTGTGGATCTGGCTATGTCCACTGACCCACGGCAGACGGGCAGGCAGGGCACAGTGCGGATCTGGCTGTGTCCAATCACCCACGGCAGCCGGGCAGGCAGGGCGCAGTGCGGATCTTGCTGTGTCCACTCACCCAAGAGAGACGGGCAGGCAAGGCGCACTGTGGATCTGGCTGTGTCCACTCACCCACGGGAGACGGGCAGAGAGGTTGCTGTGTGGATCTGGCTATGTCCACTGACCCACGGCAGACGGGCAGGCAGGGCGCAGTTCTGATCTGGCTGTGTCCAATCACCCACGGCAGACGGCCAGGAAGGGCGCAGTTCGGATCTGGCTGTGTCCACTCACCCACGGGAGACGGGCAGAAAGGGCACTGTGTGGATCTGGCTATGTCCACTGACCCACGGCACACGGGAAGGCAGGGCGCAGTGCGGATCTGGCTGTGTCCAATCACCCACGGCAGACGGGCAGGCAGGGCGCAGTGAGGATCTGGCTGTGTCCACTCACCCACGGCAGACGCCAGGCAGGGCTCAGTGCGGATATGGCTGTGTCCACTCACCCACGGGAGACGGGCAGGCAAGGCGCACTGAGGATCTGGCTGTGTCCACTCACCCACGGCAGAGAAGCAGGCAGGGCGCAGTGCGGATCTGGCTGTGTCCACTCACCCACGGGAGACGGGCAGAGAGGGTGCTGTGTGGATTTGGCTATGTCCACTGACCCACGGCAGACGGGCAGGCAGGGCACAGTGCGGATCTGGCTGTGTCCACTCACCCACGGGAGACTGGCAGGCAGGGCGCAGTGCAGATCTGGCTGTGTACACTCACCCATGGCAGACAGACAGGCAGGGCGCAGTGTGGATCTGGCTGTGTCCACTCACCCACGGGAGACGGGCAGGCAAGGCGCAGTGTGGATCTGGCTTTGTCCACTCACCCACGGGAGACGGGCAGAGAGTGTGCTGTGTGGATCTGGCTATGTCCACAGACCCACAGAAGACGGGCAGGCAGGGCGTAGTGCGGATCTGGCTGTGTCCCCTCACCTACAGCAGACGGTCAGGCAGGGCGCAGTGCGGATCTGGTTGTGTCCACTCACCCACAGGAGACAGGCAGGCAGGGCGCAGTGCGGATCTGGCTGTATCCACTCACCCACGGGAGACGGGCAGGCAAGGCGCACTGAGGATCTGGCTGTGTCCACTCACCCACGGCTAACGGGCAGGCAGGGCGCACTTCGGATCTGGCTATGACCACTCACCAACGGGAGACGGGTAGGCAAAGCGTACTGTGGATCTGTGTGTCCACTTACCCACGGGAGACGGGCAGAGAGGTTGCCGTGTGGATCTGGCTATGTCCACTGACCCACGGCAGACGGGTAGGCAGGGTGCAGTGAGGTTCAGGCTGTGTCCCCTCACCCACGGCAGACGGTCAGGCAGGGCGCAGTGCGGATCTGGCTGTGTCCACTCACCCACGGGAGACGGGTAGGCAAGGCGCACTGTGGATCTGGCTGTGTCCACTCACCCACGGGAGACGGGCAGAGTGGGTGCTGTGTGGATTTGGCTATGTCCACTGACCCACGACAGACGGGCAGGCAGGGTGCAGTGCGGATCTGGCTGTGTCCATTCACCCACGGCGAACGGTCAGACAGGGCGCAGTGCGGATCTTGCTGTGTCCACTCACCCTCGAGAGATGGGTAGGCAAGTCGCAGTGCGGATCTGGCTGTGTCCACTCACCCACGGGAGACGGGTAGGCAAGGCGCAGTGTTGATCTGGCTGTGTCCACTCACCCACGGGAGACTGGCAGAGAGGGTGCTGTGTGGATCTGGCTACGTCCAATGACCCACGGCAGAGGGGCAGGCAGAGCGCAGTTTGGATCTGGCTGTGTCCACTCACCAACGACAGACGGGCAGGCAGGGTGCAGTGCGGATCTGGCTGTGTCCACTCACCCACGGGAGACGGGCAGGCAAGGCGCAGTGTTGATCTGGCAGTGTCCACTCACCCACGGGATATGGGCAGAGAGGGTGCTGTGTGGATCTGGCTATGTCCACTGACCCACGACAGACGGGCAGGCAGGGCGCAGTGCGGATCTGGCTGTGTTAACTCACCCACAGCAGACGGGCAGGCAGGGCGCAGTGCGGATCTGACTGTGTCCACTCACCCACAGCAGACGTTCAGGAAGGGCGCAGTGCGGATCTGGCTGTGTCCACTCACCCATGGGTGACGGGCAGGCAGGGCGCAGTGCGGAGCTGACTGTGTCTACTCACTCACGGCAGACGAAAAGGCAGGGCGCAGTGCGGATCTGGCTGTGTCCACTCACTCACGGGAGACGGGCAGAGAGGGTGCTGTGTGGATCTGGCTATGTACACTGACCCATGGCAGACGTGCAGGCAGGGCGCAGTGCGGATCTGGCTGTGTCCACTCACCCACGGCAGACGGGAAGGCAGGGCACAGTGCGGATCTGGCTGTGTCCTATCACCCACGGCAGACGGGCAGGAAGGGCGCAGTGCGGATCTGGCTGTGTCCACTCACCCACGGGAGATGGGTAGGCAAGGCGCCGTGTGGATCTGGCTGTGTCCACTCACCCACGGGAGACGGGCAGAGAGGGTGCTGTGTGGATTTGGCTATGTCCACTGACCCACGGAAGACGGGCAGGCAGGGCGCAGTGCGGATCTGTCTGTGTCCACTCACCCACGGGAGACGGGCAGGCAGGGCGCAGTGCGGATCTGGCTGTGTCCACTCACCCACGGCAGACGGGCAGACAGGGCGCAGTGTGGATCTGGCTGTGTCCACTCACCCACGGGAGACGGGCAGGCAAGTCGCTGTGTGGATCTGGCTGTGTCCACTCACCCACGGGAGATGGGCAGAAAGGGCGCTGTGTGGATCTGGCTATGTCCACTGACCCACGGCACACGGGAAGGCAGGGCGCAGTGCGGATCTGTCTCTATCCAATCACCCACGGCAGACGGGCAGGCAGGGCGCAGTGCGGATCTGGCTGTGTCCACTCACCCACGGCAGACGGTCAGGCAGGGCGCAGTGCCGATATGGCTGTGTCCACTCACCCACGGGAGACGGGCTGGCAAGGCGCACTGAGGATCTGTCTGTGTCCACTCACACACGGCAGACAAGCACGCAGGGCGCAGTGCGGATCTGGCTGTGTCCACTCACCCACGGGAGACGGGTAGGCAAGGCGCACTGTGGATCTGGCTGTGTCCATCACCCACGACAGAAGGGCAGGCAGGGTGCAGTGCGGATCTGGCTGTGTCCACTCACCCACGGGAGACGGGTAGGCAAGGCGCACTGTGGATCTGGCTGTGTCCATCACCCACGACAAACGGGCAGTCAGGGCGCAGTGCGGATCTGGCTGTGTCCACTCACCCACGGCAAACGGGTAGGCAGGGCGCAGTGCGGATCTGGCTGTGTCCACTCACCCACGGCAGACGGTCAGGCAGGGCGCAGTGCGGATCTGGCTGTGTCCACTCACCCACGGGAGACGGGTAGGCAAGGCGCACTGTGGATCTGGCTGTGTCCACTCACCCACGGGAGACGGGCAGAGTGGGTGCTGTGTGGATCTGTCTATGTCCACTGACCCACGGCAGAGGGGCAGGCAGGGCGCAGTGTGGATCTGGCTGTGTCCACTCACCCACGTGAGATGTTCAGGCAGGGCGCAGTGCGGATCTCGCTGTGTCCACTCACCCACGGCAGACGGGCAGGCAGGGCGCAGTGCGGATCTGGCTGTGTCCACTCACCCACGGGATACGGGCAGGTAAGGCGCAGTGTGGATCTGGCTGTGTTCAATCACCCACGGGAGACGGGCAGAGAGGGTGCTGTGTGGATCTGGCTATGTACACTGACCCACGGCAGACGGGCAAGCAGGGCGGTGTGCGAATCCTGCTGTGTCCACTCACACACGGCAAACGGTCAAGAAGGGCGCAGTGCGGATCTGGCTGTGTCCACTGACCCACGGCAGACGGGCAGGCAAGGCGCAGTGCGGATCTGGCTGTGTCCACTCATCCACGGCAGACGGGCAGGCAGGGCGCAGTGCGGATCTGGCGGTGTCCACACACCCACGGGAGACGGGCAGGCAAGGCGCAGTGGGGATCTGGCTGTGTCCACTCACCCACGGGAGACGGGCAGAAATGCGCTGTGTGGATCTGGCTATGTCCACTGACTCACGGCAGACGGGCAGGCAGGACGCAGTGCGGATCTAGCTGTGTCCACTCACCCACGGCAGACGGGAAGGAAGGGCGCAGTGCGGATCTGGCTGTGTCCACTCAAACACGGGAGACTGGTAGGCAAGGCGCAGTGTGGATCTGGCTGTGTCCACTCACCCACGGGAGACGGGCAGAGAGGGTGCTGTGTGGATCTGGCTATGTCCACTGACCCACGGCAGATGGGCAGGCAGGGCGCAGTGCGGATCTGTCTGTTTCCCCTCACCCATGGCAGATGGGTAGGCAAGGCGCAGTGTGGATATGGCTGTGTCCACTAACCCACGGGAGACGGGCAGAGAGGGAGCTGTGTGGATCTGGCTATGTTCACTGACACACGGCAGACGGGCAGGAAGGGTGCAGTGCGGATCTGGCTGTGTCCAATCACCAACGGCAGACGGGCAGGCAGGGCGCAGTGCGGATCTGGCTATGTCCACTCACCCACGGCAGACGGTCAGGCAGGGTGCAGTGTGGATCTGGCTGTGTTCACTCACCCACGGGAGACGGGCAGAGTGGGTGCTGTGTGGATATGGCTATGTCCACTGACCCACGGCAGACGGGCAGGCAGGGCGCAGTGCGGATCTGGCTGTGTCCACTCACGCACGGCAGACAGTCTGGCAGGGCGCAGTGCGGATCTGGCTGTGTCCAATCACCCACGGCAGACGGTCACGCAGGGCGCAGTGCGGATCTGGCTGTGTCCCCTCACCCACGGCAGACGGTCAGGCAGGGCGCAGTGCGGATCTGGCAGTGTCCACTCACCCACGGGAGACGGAAAGAGAGGGTGCTGTGTGGATCTGGCTTTGTACACTGACCCATGGCAGACGTGCAGGCAGGGCGCAGTGCGGATCTGGCTGTGTCCACTCACCCATGGCAGACGGGCAGGCAGGGCGAAGTGCGGATCTGGCTGTGTCCAATCACCCACGGCAGACGGGCAGGCAGGGCGCAGTGAGGATCTGGCTGTGTCCACTCACCCACGGCAGACGGTCAGGCAGGGCGCAGTGCGGATCTGGCTGTGTCCACTCACCCACGGGAGATGGGTAGGCAAGGCGACGTGTGGATCTGGCTGTGTCCACTCACCCACGGGAGACGGGCAGAGAGGGTGCTGTGTGGATCTGGCTATGTACACTGACCCACGGCAGACGGGCAGGCAGGGCGCAGTGCGGATCTGGCTGTGTCCACTCACCCACGGCAGACAGTCAGGAAGGGCGCAGTCCGGATATGGCTATGTCCACTCACCCACGGGAGACGGGCAGGCAGGGCGCAGTTGGGATCTGGCTGTGTCCACTCACCCACGGCAGACGGGCATGCAGGTCGCAGTGCGGATCTGGCTGTGTCCACTCACCCACGGGAGACGGGCAGGCAAGGCGCAGTGTGGATCTGGCTCTGTCCACTCACCCACGGCAGACGGGTAGAGAGGGTGCTGTGTGGATCTGGCTATGTCCACTGACCCACGGCAGACGGACAGGCAGGGCGCAGTGCGGATCTGGCTGTGTCCACTCACCCACGACAGACGGGCAGGCAGGGCGCAGAGCGGATCTGGCTGTGTCCAATCACCCACGGCAGACGGGCAGGCAGGGCGCAGTGCGGATCTGGCTGTGTCCACTCATTCACGGCAGACGGTCAGGCAGGGCGCAGTGCAGATCTGGCTGTGTCCACTCATCCATGGGAGACGGGTAGGCAAGGTGCAGTGTGGATCTGGCTGTGTCCACTCACACAAGGGAGACGGGCAGAGAGGGTCCTGTGTGGAACTGGCTATGTCCACTGACCCACGCAGACGGGCAGGCAGGGCGAAGTGCAGATCTGGCTGTGTTAACTCACCTACGGCAGACGGGCAGGCAGGGCGCAGTGCGGATCTGGCTGTGTCCACTCACCCATGGGTAACGGGCAGGCAGGGCACAGTGCGGATCTGGCTGTGTCCAATCACCCACGGCAGACGGGCAGGCAGGGCGCAGTGAGGATCTGGCTGTGTCCACTCACCCACGGCAGACGGTCAGGCAGGGCGCAGTGCGGATCTGGCTATGTCCACTCACCCACGGGAGACGGGTAGGCAAGGCGCCGTGTGGATCTGGCTGTGTCCACTCACTCACGGGAGACGGGCAGAGAGGGTGCTGTGTGGATCTGGCTATGTACACTGACCCACGGCAGACGGGCAGGCAGGGCGCAGTGCGGATCTGGCTGTGTCCACTCACCCATAGCAGACAGTCAGGAAGGGCGCAGTCCGGATCTGGCTATGTCCACTCACCCACGGGAGACGGGCAGGCAGGGCGCAGTTGGGATATGGCTGTGTCCACTCACCCACGGCAGACGGGCATGCAGGGCGCAGTGCGGATCTGGCTGTGTCCACTCACCCACGGGAGACGGGTAGAGAGGGTGCTGTGTGGATCTGGCTATGTCCACTGACCCACGGCAGACGGGCAGGCAGGGCGCAGTGCGGATCTCGCTGTGTCCACTCACCCACGGGAGACGGGCAGGCAGGGCGCAGTGCGGATCTGGCTGTGTCCACTCACCCATGGCAGACGGGCAGGCAGGGCGCAGTGTGGATCTGGCTGTGTCCACTCACCCACGGGAGACGGGCAGGCAAGTCGCAGTGTGGATCTGGCTGTGTCCACTCACCCACGGCAGACGGGCAGACAGGGCGCAGTGCGGATCTGGCTGTGTCCACTCACGCACGGGAGACGGGCAGAGAGGGTGCTGTGTGGATCTAGCTATGTCAACTGACCCACGGCACAGGGGCAGGCAGGGCGCAGTGCGGATCTGGCTGTGTTAACTCACCCACGGCAGACAGGCAGGTAGGGCGCAGTGCGGATCTGGCTTTGTCCACTCACCCACGGAGACGGGTAGGCAAAGCGCAGTACGGATCTGGCTGTGTCCACTCAACCATGGGAGACGGGCATAGAGGGTGCCGTGTGGATCTGGCTATGTCCACTGACTCACGGCAGATGGGCAGGCAGGTCGCACTGCGGATCTGGCTGTGTCCCCTCACCCACGGCAGACGGTCAGGCAGGGTGCAGTGCGGAATTGGCTGTGTCCACTCACCCACGGGAGACAAGTAGGCAAGGTGCAGTGTGGATCTGGCTGTGTCCTCTCACCCACGGGAGACGGGCAGAGAGGTTCCTGTGAGGATCTGACTATGTTAACTGACCCACGGCAGACGGGCAGGCAGGGCGCAGTGCGGATCCAGCTGTGTCCACTCACCCACGGCAGACGGGCAGGCAGGGCGCAGTGCGGATCTGGGTTTGTCCACTCACCCATGGGAGACGGGCAGGCAAGGCGCAGTGTGGATCTGTCTGTGTCCACTCACCCACGGGAGACGGACAAAGAGGGTGCTGTGTGGATCTGGCTATGTACACTGACCCACGGCAGACGGGCAGGCAGGGCGCAGTGCGGATCTCGCTGTGTCCACTCACCCACGGGAGACGGGCAGGCAGGGCGCAGTGCGGATCTGGCTGTGTCAACTCACCCAAGGGAGACGGGCAGGCAAGGCGCAGTGTGGATCTGGCTGTGTCCACTCACCCACGGGAGACGGGCAGAGAGGGTGCTGTGTGGTCTGGCTATGTCCACTGAGCGACGGCAGAAGGGCAGGCAGGGCGCAGTGCGGATCTGGCTGTGACCCCTCACCGACGGCAGACGGTCAGGCAGGGCGCAGTGCGGATCTGGCTGTGTCCACTCACCCACGGGAGACGGGCAGGCAGGGCGCAATGCGGATCTGGCTGTATCCACTCACCCACGGGAGACGGGAAGGCAAGGTGCACTGTGGATCTGGCTGTGTCCACTAACCCACGGGAGACGGGCAGAGAGGGTGCTGTGTGGATCTTGCTATGTCCATTGACCAACGGCAGACGGGCAGGCAGGGCGCAGTGTGGATCTGTCTGTGTCCACTCACCCACGGCAGACTGGCCTAGAGGGTGCTGTGTGGATCTGGCTATGTACACTTACCCACGGCAGACGGGCAGGCAGGGCGCAGTGCGGATCTGGCTGTGTCCACTCACCCACGGCAGACGGTCAGGCAGGTCGCAGTGCGGACTTGGCGGTGTCCACTCACCCACGGGAGACGGGCAGGCAGGGCGCAGTGCGGGTCGTGCTGTGTCCACTCTCCCACGGGAGACAGGCAGGCAGGGCACAGTGCGGAACTGGCTGTGTCCACTCACACACGGCAGACGGGCAGGCAGGGCGCAGTGCGGATCTGGCTGTGTAAACTCACCCATGGGAGACGGGCAGGCAAGGCGCAGTGTGGATTTGGCTGTGTCCACTCACCCACGGGAGACAGGCAGAGAGGGTGCTGTGTGGATCTGGCTATGTCCACTGACCCACGGCAGACGGGCATGCAGGGCGCAGTGCGGATCTGGCTGTGTCCACTCACCCACGACAGATGGGCAGGCAGGACGCAGTGCGGATTTGGCTGTGTTTGCTCACCCACGGAAGACGGGCAGGCAAGGCGCAGTGTGGATCTGGCTGGGTCCACTCACCCACGGGAGACAGGCAGAGAGGGTGCTGTGTGGATATGGCTATGCACACTGACCCACGGCAGACGGGCTGGCAGGGCGCAGTGTGGATCTGGCTGTGTCCCCTCACCCACGGCAGACGGTCAGGCAGGGCGCAGTGCGGATCTGGCTGTGTCCACTCACCCACGGGAGATGGGTAGGCAAGGCGCAGTATGGATCTGGATTTGTCCACTCACCCACGACCGACCGGCAGGCAGGGCGCAGTGCAGATCTGGCTGTGTCCACTCACCCACAAGAGACGGGCAGGCAAGGCGCAGTGTGGATCTGGCTGTGTCCACACACCCACTGGAGACGGGCAGAGAGAGTGCTGTGTGGATCTGGCTATGTCCACTGACCCACGGCAGACGGGCAGGCAGGGCGCAGTGCGGATCTGGCTGTGTCCAGTCACCCACGGCAGACGGGCAGGCAGGGCGCAGTGCAGATCTGGCTGTGTCCACTCACCCACGGGAGATGGGCAGGCAAGGCGCAGTGTAGATCTGGCTGTGTCCACTCACCCACGAGAGACGGACAGAGAGTGTGCTGTGTGGATCTGGCTATGTACACTGACCCACGGCAGACGGGCAGGCAGGGCGCAGTGCGGATCTGGCTGTGTCCACTCACCCACGGCAGATGGTCAGGAAGGGCGCAGTGCGGATCTCGCTTTGTCCACTAACCCACGGGAGAGGGGCAGGCAGGGCGCAGTGCGGATCTGGCTGTGTCCACTCACCCACGGCACACGGGCAGGCAGGGCGCAGTGCGGATCTGGCTGTGTCCACTCACCCATGGGAGACGGGGAGGCAAGGTGCAGTGTGGATCTGGCTGTGTCCATTGACCCACGGCAGACGGGCAGGCAGGGCGCAGTGTGGATCTTGCTGTGTTCACTCACCCACGGCAGACGGGCAGGCAGGGAGCAGACCGGATCTGGCGGTGTCCACTCACCCACGGGAGACGGGCAGGCAGGGTGCAGTGCGGGTCTGGCTGTGTCCACTCTCCCACGGGTGACGGGCAGGCAGGGCGCAGTGCGGAACTGGCTGTGTCCACTCACAAACGGCAAACGGGCAGGCAGGGCGCAGTGCGGATCTGGCTGTGTCCACTCACCCATGGGAGACGGGCATGCAGGGCGCAGTGCGGATCTGGCTGTGTCCACTCACTCACGACAGATGGGCAGGCATGGCGCAGTGCGGATTTGGCTGTGTTTGCTCACCCACGGAAGACGGGCAGGCAAGGCGCAGTGCGGACCTGGCGGTGTCCACTCACCCACGGGAGACGGGCAGGCAGGGCGCAGTGCGGGTCTGGCGGTGTCCACTCTCCCACGGGAGACGGGCAGGCAGGGCGCATGCGGAACTGGCTGTGTCCACTCACACACGGCAGACGGGCAGGCAGGGCGCAGTGCGGATCTGGCTGTGTCCTCTCACCCATGGGAGACGTGCTGGCAAGGCGCAGTGTGGATTTGGCTGTGTCCACTCACCCACGGGAGACGGGCAGAGAGGGTGCTGTGTGGATCTGGCTATGTCCACTGACCCACGGCAGATGGGCAGGCAGGGCGCAGTGTGGATCTGGCTGTGTCCAGTCACCCACCGCAGACGGGCAGGCAGGGCGCAGTGCGGATCTGGCTGTGTCCACTCACCCACGGGAGAAGGGCAGGCAGGGCGCAATGCGAATTTGGCTGTGTCCACTCACCCACGGGAGACGGGAAGGCAAGGTGCACTGTGGATCTGGCTGTGTCCACTCACCCACGGGAGACGGGCAGAGAGGGTGCTGTGTGGATCTGGCTATGTCCATTGACCCACGGCAGACGGGCAGGCAGGGCGCAGTGTGGATGTGGCTGTGTTCACTCACCCACGGCAGACGGTCAGGCAGGTCGCTGTGCGGACCTGGCGGTGTCCACTCACACACAGGAGACGGGCAGGCAGGGCGCAGTGCGGGTCTGGCTGTGTCCACTCACCCATTGGAGACGGGCAGGCAATGCGCAGTGTGGATTTGGCTGTGTCCACTCACCCACGGGAGACGGGCAGAGAGGGTTCAGTGTGGATCTGGCTATGTCCACTGACCCACGGCAGACGGGCATGCAGGGCGCAGTGCGGATCTGGCTGTGTCCACTCACCCACGACATATGGGCAGGCAGGGCGCAGTGCGGATTTGGCTGTGTTTGCTCACCCACGGAAGACGGGCAGGCAAGGCGCAGTGCGGATCTGGCTGTGTCCACTCACCCACGGCAGACGGTCAGGCAGGTCGCAGTGCGGACCTGGCGGTGTCCACTCACCCACGGGAGACGGGCAGGCAGGGCGCAGTGCGGGTCTGGCTGTGTCCACTCTCCCATGTGAGACGGGCAGGCAGGGCGCAGTGCGGAACTGGCTGTGTCCCCTCACACACGGCAGACGGGCAGGCAGGGCGCAGTGCGGATCTGGCTGTGTGCACTCACCCACGGGAGACGGGCAGAGAGGGTGCTGTGTGGATCTGGCAATATCCACTGACCCACGGCAGACGGGCAGGAAGGGCACAGTGCGGATCTGACTGTGTCCACTCACCCACGGGAGACGGGTAGGCAAGGCGCAGTTTGGATCTGGCTGTGTTCACTCACCCACGGGAGACGGGCAGAGAGGGTGCTGTGTGGATCTGGCAATGTCCACTGACCCACGGCAGACGGGCAGGCAGGGCGCAGTGCGGATCTGGCTGTGTCCAGTCACCCACGGCAGACGGTCAGGGAGGGCGCAGTGCAGATCTGGCTGTGTCCACTCACCCACGGGAGATGGGCAGGCAGGGCGCAGTGTGGATCTGGCTGTGTCCACTCACCCATGAGAGACGGGCAGAGAGGGTGCCGTGTGGATCTGGCTATGTACACTGACCCACGGCAGACGGGCAGGCAGGGAGCGGTGCGGATCTGGCTGTGTCCACTCACCCACGGCAGACGGTCAGGAAGGGCGCGTTGCGGATCAGGCTGTGTCCACTCACCCACGGGAGACGGGCAGGCAGGGCGCAGTGCGGATCTGGCTGTGTCCACTCACCCACGGCACACGGGCAGGCAGGGCGCAGTGCGGATCTGGCTGTGTAAACTCACCCACGGGAGACGGGAAGGCAAGGTGCAGTGTGGATCTGGCTGTGTCCACTCACCCACGGGAGACGGGCAGAGAGTGTGCTGTGTGGATCTGGCTATGTCCATTGACCAACGGCAGATTGGCAGGCAGGGCGCAGTGTGGATCTGGCTGTGTCCACTCACCCACGGCAGACGGGCAGGCAGGGAGCAGTGCGGATCTGGCTGTGTCCACTCACCCACGGAGACGGGCAGGCAAGGCGCAGTGTGGATCTGGCTGTGTCCATTCACCCACGGGATACGGGCCTAGAGGGTGCTGTGTGGATCTGGCTATGTACACTTACCCACGGCAGACGGGCAGGCAGGGCGCAGTTCGGATCTGGCGGTGTCCACTCACCCATGACAGACGGGCAGGCAGTGCGCAGTGCTGATCTGGCTATGTCCACTCTCCCACGGGAGACCGGCAGGCAGCGCGCAGTGCGGATCTGGCTGTGTCCACTCACACACGGCAGACAGGCAGGCACGGCGCAGTGTGGATCTGGCTGTGTCCACTTACCCATGGGAGAGGGGCAGGCAAGGCACAGTGCGGATCTGGCTGTGTCCAATCACCCACGGCAGACGGGCAGGCAGGGCGCAGTGCGGATCTGGCTGTGTGCACTCACCCATGGGAGACGGGCAGGCAAGGCACTGTGTGGATCTGGCTGTGTCCACTCACCCACGGGAGACGGGCAGAGAGGGTGCTGTGTGGATCTGGCAATATACACTGACCTACGGCAGACGGGCAGGCAGGGCACAGTGCGGATCTGGCTGTGTCCACTCACCCACGGGAGACGGGTAGGCAAGGCGAAGTTTGGATCTGGCTGTGTCCACTCACCCACGGGAGACGGGCAGAGAGGGTGCCGTGTGGATCTGGCTACGTCCACTGACCCACGGCAGACGGGCAAGCAGGGCGCAGTGCGGATCTGGCTGTGTCCACTGACCCATGGCAGACGGGCAGGCAGAGGGCAGTGCGGATCTTTCTGTGTCCACTCACCCACGGGAGACAGGCAGGCAAGGCGCAGTGTGGATCTGGCTGTGTCAACTCACCCACGGGAGATGGGCAGAGAGGGTGCCGTGTGGATCTCGCTATGTCCACTGAACCACGGCAGACGGGCAAGCAGGGCGCAGTGCCGATCTGGCTGTGTCAACTCACCCATGGCAGACGTTCAGTCAGGGCGCAGTGAGGATCTGGCTGTGTCCTCTCACCCACGGGAGACGGGCAGGCAGGGCGCAGTGCGGATCTGGCTGTGTCCACTCACCCACGGCAGACGGGCAGGCAGGGCGCAATGCGGATCTGGCTGTGTCCAGTCACCCACGGGAGACGGGCAGAAAGGGCGCTGTGTGGATCTGGCTATGTCCACTGACCCACGGCAGACGGGCAGGCAGGGCGCAGTGTGGATCTGGCTGTGTCCACTCACCCACGGGAGACGGGCAGGCAGGGCACAATGTGGATCTGGCGGTGTCCCCTCACCCATGGCAGACGGTCAGGCAGGGCGCAGTGCGGATCTGGTTGTGTCCACTCACCCACGGGAGACGGGTAGGCAAGGCGCAGTGTGGATCTGGCTGTTTCCACTCACCCACGGGAGACGGGCAGAGAGGGTGCTGTGTGGATCTGGCTAGGTCCACTGACCCACGGCAGACGGGCAGGCAGGGCGCAGTGCGGATCTGGCTGTGTCCCCTCACCCACGGCAGACGGTCAGGCAGGGCGCAATCTGGATCTGGCTGTGTCCACTCACCCACGGGAGACGGGCAGGCAGGGCGCAGTGTGGATCTGGCTGTGTCCACTCACACACGGGATACGGGCCTAGAGGGTGCTGTGTGGATCTGGCTATGTACACTGACCCATGGCAGACGGGCAGGCAGGGCGCAGTACGGATCTGGCTGTGTCCACTCACCCACGGCAGACGTACAGGCAGGGCGCATGCGGATCTGGTGGTGTCCACTCACCCACGGGAGACGTGCTGGCAGGGCGCAGTGAGCATCTATCTGTGTCCACTCTCCCACGGGAGATGGGCAGGCAGGGCGCAGTGCGGAACTGGCTGTGTCCACTCACCAACGGGAGACGAATAGGCAAGGCGCAGTGTGGATCTGGCTGTGTCCACTCACCCACGGGAGACGGGCAGAGAGTGTGCTGTGTGGATCTGGCTATGTCTATTGACCCACATCAGACGGGCAGGCAGGGCGCAGTGTGGATCTGGCTGTGTCCCCTCACCCACGGCCGACGGTCAGGCAGGGCGCAGTGCGGATCTGGCTGTGTCCACTCAATCACGGGAGACGGGTAGGCAAGGCGCAGTGTGGATCTGGCTGTGTCCACTCACCCACGGGAGACGGGCAGGCAGGGCGCAGTGAAGATCTGGCTACGTCCACTGACCCACGGCAGACGGGCATGCAGGGCGCAGTGCGGATCTGGCTGTGTACACTCACCCACGACAGATGGGCAGGCAGGGCGCAGTGCGGATTTGGCTGTGTCCGCTCACCCACGGGACACGGGCAGGCAAGGCGCAGTGTGGATCTGGCTGTGTCCACTCACCCACGGGAGACGGGCAGAGAGGGTGCTGTGTGGATCTGGCTATGTACACTGAACCACGGCAAACGGGCAGGCAGGGCGCAGTGCGGATCTGGTTGTGTCCACTCACCCACGGCAGACGGTCAGGCAGGGCGCAGTTCGGATCTGGCGGTGTCCAATCACCCACGGCAGACGGGCAGGCAGGGCGCAGTGCGGATCTGGCTATGTCCACTCTCCCACGGGAGACGGGCAGGCAGCGTGCAGTACGGATCTGGCTGTGTCCACTCACACACGGCAGACAGGCAGGCACGGCGCAGTGCGGATCTGGCTGTGTCCACTTACCCATGGGAGAGGGGCAGGCAAGGCACAGTGCGGATCTGGCTGTGTTCAATCACCCACGGCAGACGGGCAGGCAGGGCGCAGTGCGGATCTGGCTGTGTCCACTCACCCATGGGTAACGGGCAGGCAAGGCACTGTGTGGATCTGGCTGTGTCCACTCACCCACAGGAGACGGGCAGAGAGGGTGCTGTGTGGATCTGGCAATATCCACTGACCCACGGCAGACAAGCAGGCAGGGCACAGTGCGGATCTGGCTGTGTACACTCACCCACGGGAGACGGGTAGGCAAGGCGCAGTTTGGATCTGGCTGTGTCCACTCACCCACGGGAGACGGGCAGAGAGGGTGCCGTGTGGATCTGGCTACGTCCACTGACCCACGGCAGACGGGCAGGCAGGGCGCAGTGCGGATCTGGCTGTGTCCACTCACCCACGGCAGACGGGCAGGCAGGGCGCAGTGCGGATCTGGCTGTGTCCACTCACCCACGGGAGACGGGCAGGCAGGGCGCTGTGCGGATCTGGCTGTGTCCACTCACCCACGGCAGACGGTCATGCAGGGCGCAGTGCAGATCTGGCTATGTCCACTCACCCACGGGAGACGGGCATGCAGGGCGCAGTGTGGATCTGGCTGTGTCCACTCACCCACGGGAGACGGGCAGAGAAGGTGCTGTGTGGATCTGGCTATGTACACTGACCCACGGAAGACGGGCCGGCAGGGCGGTGGACGGATCTGGCTGTGTCCAATCACCCACAGCAGACGGTCAGGAAGGGCGCAGTGCGGTTCTGGCTGTGTCCACTCACCCACTGGAGACGGGCAGGCACCGCGCAGTGCGGATCTGGCTGTGTCCACTCACCCACAGCAGACGAGAAGGCAGGGCGCAGTGCGGATCTGGCTGTGTCAACTCACCCACGGCACACGGGCAGGCAAGGCGCAATGTGGATCTCGCTGTGTCCACTCACCCACGGGAGACTGGCAGAAAGAGCGCTGTGTGGATCTGGCTATGTCCACTGACCCACGGCAGACGGGCAGGAAGGTTGCAGTGCGGATCTGGCTGTGTCAAATCACCCAGGGCAGATGGGCAGGCAGGGCGCAATGCGGATCTGGCTGTGTCCACTCACCCACGGCAGACGGTCAGTCAGGACGCAGTGCGGATCTGGCTGTGTACACTGACCCACGGGAGAGGGGTAGGCAAGGCGCAGGGTGGATCTGGCTGTGTCCACTCATCCACGGGAGACGAGCAAAGAGGGTGCTTTGTGGATCTGGCTATGTCCACTGACCCACGGCAGACGGGCAAGCAGGGCGCACTGCGGATCTGGCTATGTCCACTGACCCACGGCAGACGGGCAAGCAGGGCGCACTGCGGATCTGGCTATGTCCACTGACCCACGGCAGACGGGCAGGCAGGGCGCAGTGCGGATCAGGCTGTGTCCACTCGCCCACTGGAGACGGGCAGGCAAGGCGCAGTGTGGATCTGCCTGTGTCCACTCACCCACGGCAGACGGGCAGAAAGTGTGCTGTGTGGTTTTGGCTATGTCCACTGACCCACGGCCGACGGGCAGGCAGGGCGCAGTGCGGATCTGCCTGTGTCCACTCACCCACGGGAGACGGGCAGGCAAGGCGCAGTGTGGATCTCGCTGTGTCCGCTCATCAACGGGAGACGGGCAGAGAGGGTGCCGTGTGGATCTGGCTATGTCCACTGACCCACGGCAGACGGGCAGGCAGGGCACAGTGCGGATCCGGCTGTGTCCCCTCACCCACGGCAGACCGTCAGGCAGGGCGCAGTGCGGATCTGGCTGTGTCAACTCTCCCACGGCAGACGGGCAGGCAGGGCGCAGTGCGGATCTGGCTGTGTCCACTCACCCATGGGAGACGGGCAGGCATGGCGCAGTGTGGATCTGGCTGTGTCCGATCACCCACGGGAGACTAGCAGAGAGGGTGCTGTGTGGAT
Source organism: Microcebus murinus (assembly GCF_040939455.1). NCBI lineage: Eukaryota > Metazoa > Chordata > Mammalia > Primates > Cheirogaleidae > Microcebus > Microcebus murinus. The sequence goes on along the minus strand of NC_134125.1, from coordinate 27,777,509 downwards.
CTGCCTATGTACACTGACCCACGGCAGACGGGCAGGAAGGGCGCAGTGCGGATCTGGCTGTGTCCAATCACCCACGGCAGACGGGCAGGCAGGGCGCAGTGCAGATATGGCTGTGTCCACTCACCCACGGGAGACGGGCAGGAAAGGCGCACTGTGGATCTGGCTGTGTCCACTCACCCACGGCAGATGGGGAGGCAGGGCGCAGTGCGGATCTGGCTGTGTCCACTCACCCACGGGAGACGGGTAGGCAAAGCGCATTGTGGATCTGGCTGTGTCCACTTACCCACGGGAGACCGGCAGAGAGGGTGTCGTGTGGATCTGGCTATGTCCACTGCCCCACGGCAGACGGCCAGGCAGGGCGCAGTGCGGATTTGGCTGTGTCCCCTCACCCACGGCAGACGGTCAGGCAGGGCGCAGTGCGGATCTGGCTGTGTCAACTCACCCTCGGGAGACGGGCAGAGAGGGTGCTGTGTGGATCTGGCTATGTCCACTGACCCACGGCAGACGGGCAGGCAGGGCACAGTGCGGATCTGGCTGTGTCCACTCACCCACGGCAGACGGGCAGGCAGGGCGCAGTGCGGATCTTGCTGTGTCCACTCACCCACGAGAGACGGGTAGGCAAGGCACACTGTGGATCTGGCTGTGTCCACTCACCCACGGGAGACGGGCAGAGAGGGTGCTGTGTGGATCTGGCTATGTCCACTGACCCACGGCAGACGGGCAGGCAGGGCGCAGTGCGGATCTGGCTGTGTCCAATCACCCACGGCACACGGGCAGGAAGGGCGCAGTTCGGATCTGGCTGTGTCCACTCACCCATGAGAGACGGGCAGGCAAGTCGCAGTGTGGATCGGGCTGTGTCCACTCACCCACGGGATACGGGCAGAGAGGGTGCTATGTGGATCTGGGTAAGTACACTGACCCATGGCAGACGGGCAGGCAGGGCGCAGTTGGGATCTATATGTGTCCACTCACCCACGGCAGACGGGCATACAGGGCGCAGTGCGGATCTGGCTGTGTACACTCACCCACGGTAGACGGTGAGGCAGGGCGCAGTGCGGATCTGGCGGTGTCCACTCACCCACGGAAGACGGGCAGGCAGGGCGCAGTGCGGATCTGGCTCTGTCCACTCACCCACGGCTGACGGTCAGGCAGGGCGCAGTGCGGATCTGGCTGTGTCCACTCACACACCGCAGACAGGCAGGCAGGGCGCAGTGCGGATCAGGCTGTGTCCACTCACCCACGGGAGACGGGCAGGCAAGGCGCAGTGTGGATCTGGCTGTGTCCACTCACCCATGGGAGAGGGGCAGAGAGGTTGCTGTGTGGATCTGGCTATGTCCACTGACCCACGGCAGACGGGCAGGGAGGGCGCAGTGCGGATCTCGCTGTGTCCACTCACCCACGGCAGACGGGCAGGCAGGGCGCAGTGCGGATCTGGCTGTGTCCACTCACCCACGGCAGACGGGCAGGCAGGGCGCAGTGCGGATCTGGCTGTGTCCACACACCCACGGCAGACTTTAAGGCAAGGTGCAGTGTGGATTTGGCTGTGTCCACTCACCGACGGGAGACGGGCAAAAAGGGCGCTGTGTGGATCTGGCTATGTCCACTGACCCACGGCAGACTGGCAGGCAGGGCACAGTGCGGATCTGGCTGTGTCCACTCACCCACGGGAGACGGGTAGGAAAGGCGCAGTGTGGATCTGGCTGTGTCCACTCACCCACGGGAGACGGGCAGTGAGGGTGCTGTGTTGATCTGGCTGTGTCCACACACCCACGGGAGATGGATAGGCAAGGCGCAGTGTTGATCTGGCTGTGTCCACTCACCCACGGGAGACGGGCAGAGAGGGTGCTGTGTGGATCTGGCTATCTCCACTGACCCACGGCAGACGGGCAGACAGGGCGCAGTGCGAATATGGCTGTGTCCACTCATCCACGGCAGACGGACAGGAAGGGCACAGTGCGGATCTGGCTGTGTCCACTCACCCACGGGAGACGGGCAGGCAAGTCGCAGTGTGGATTTTGCTGTGTCCACTCACCCACGGGAGACGGGCAGAGAGGGTGCTGTGTGGATCTGGATATGTCCACTGACCCACGGCAGACGGGCAGGCAGGGCGCAGTGCGGATATAGCTGTGTCCACTCATCCACGGCAGACGGACAGGCAGGGCACAGTGTGGATCTGGCTGTGTCCAGTCACCCATGGGAGACGGGCAGAAAAAGTGCCGTGTGGATCTGGCTATGTCCACTGAATCACAGCAGATGGGCAGGCAGGGCGCACTGCGAATCTGGCTGTGTCCCCTCACTTACGGCAGACGGGCAGGCAGTTCGCAGTGCGGATCTGGCTGTGACCCCTCACCCATGGGAGACGGGCTGAGAGGGTGCTGTGTGGATCTGGCTATGTCCACTGACCCACGGCAGACGGGCAGGCAGGGCGCAGTGCGGATCTGGCTGTGTCCACTCACCCACGGGAGACGGGCAGAGACGGTGCTGTGTGGATCTGGCTATGTCCACTGACCCACGGCAGACGGGCGGGCAGGGCGCAGTACGGATCTGGCTGTGTCCACTCACCCACGGCAGGCGGTCAGGGAGGACGCAGTGCGGATATGGCTGTGTCCACTCACCCACGGCAGACGGTCAGGCATGGCGCAGTGCGGATCCGGCTGTGTCCACTCACCCACGGGAGATGGGCAGAGACTGTGCTGTGTGGATCTGGCTATGTCCACTGACCCACGGCAGACGGACAGGCACGGCGCAGTACGGATCTGGCTGTGTCCACTCACCCACGGCAGGCGGTCAGGCAGGACGCAGTGCGGATCTGGCTGTGTCCACTCACCCACGGCAGGCGGTCAGGCAGGGCGTAGTGCGGATCTGGCTGTGTCCACTCACCCACGGCAGGCGGTCAGGCAGGGCGCAGTGCGGATCTGTCTGTGTCCACGCACCCACAGCAGGCGGTCAGCCAGGGCGCAGTGCAGATCTGGCTGTGTCCACTGACCCACGGCAGACGGGCAGGCAGGGCGCAGTACGGATCTGGCTGTGTCCACTCACCCACGGCAGGCGGTCAGGCAGGGCGCAGTGCGGATCTGGCTGTATCCACTCACCCACGGCAGGCGGTCAGGCAGGGCGTAGTGCGGATCTGGCTGTGTCCACTCACCCACGGAAGACGGGCAGGCAGGGCGCAGTGCGGATCCGGCTGTGTCCACTCACCCACGGGCGATGGGCAGAGACGGTGATGTGTGGATCTGGCTATGTCCACTGACCCACGGCAGACGGGCAGGCAGGGCGCAGTGCGGATCTGGCTGTGTCCACTCGCCCACGGGAGACGGGCAGGCAGGGCGCAGTGTGGATCTGGCTATGTCCACTCACCCATGGCAGGAGGTCAGGCAGGGCGCAGTGCGGATCTGGCTGTGTCCACTCACCCACAGCAGGAGGTCAGGCAGGGCGCAGTGCGGATCTGGCTGTGTCCACTCACCCACGGCAGACGGTCAGGCAGGGCGCAGTGCGGATCTGGCTGTGTCCACTCACCAACGGCAGGCGGTCAGGCAGGGCGCAGTGCGGATCTGGCTGTGTCCTCTCACCCACGGGAGACGGGCAGGCAGGGCGCAGTGCCGATCTGGCTGTGTCCACTCACCCACGGCAGGCGGTCAGGCAGGGCGCAGTGCGGATCTGGCTGTGTCCACTCACCCACGGCAGACGGTCAGGCAGGGCACAGTGCGGATCTGGCTGTGTCCACTCACCCACGAGAGGCGGTCAGGCAGGGCGCAGTGCGGATCTGGTTGTGTCCATGCACCCACAGCAGGCGGTCAACCAGGGCGCAGTGCGGATCTGGCTGTGTCCACTAACCCACGGCAGACGGTCAGGCAGGGCGCAGTACAGATATGGCTGTGTCCACTCACTCACGGCAGACGGGCAGGCAGGGCACTGTGCGGATCTGGCTGTGTCCACTCACCCACGGAAGACGGGCAGGCAGGGCGCAGTGCGGATCTGGCTGTGTCCACTGACCCACGGCAGACGGGCAGGCAGGGCGCAGTACGGAGCTGGCTGAGTCCACTCACCCACGGCAGGCGATCAGGCAGGTTGCAGTGTGGATCTGGCTGTGTCCACTCACCCACGGGAGACGGGCAGGCAGGGCGTAGTGCAGATCTGGCTGTGTCCACTCACCCACGGGAGACGGGCAGGCAGGGCGCAGTTCGGATTTGGCTGTGTCCACTCACCCACGGGAGATGGGCAGGCAGGGCACAGTGCAGATCTGGCTGTGTCCACTCACCCACGGGAGACGGGCAGGCAGGGCGCAGTGCGTATCTGGCTGTGTCCACTCGCCCACGGGAGACGGTCAGGCAGGGCGCAGTGCGGATCTGGCCGTGTCCACTCACCCACGGGAGACCGGCAGGCAGGGCGCAGTGCGGATCTGGCTGTGTCCACTCACCCACGGGAGACGGGCAGGCAGGGCGCAGTGCGGATCCGGATGTGTCCACTCACCCACGGGAGATGGGCAGAGACGGTGCTGTGTGGATCTGGCTATGTCCACTGACCCACGGCAGACGGGCAGGCAGGGCGCAGTACGGATCTGGCTGTGTCCACTCACCCACGGCAGGCGGTCAGGCAGGGCGCAGTGCGGATCTGGCCGTGTCCACTCACCCACGGCAGGCGGTCAGGCAGGGCGTAGTGCGGTTCTGGCTGTGTCCACTCACCCACGGCAGGCGGTCAGGCAGGGCGCAGTGCGGATCTGGCTGTGTCCACGCACCCACAGCTGGCGGTAAGCCAGGGCGCAGTGCGGATCTGGCTGTGTCCACTCACCCACGGCAGGCGGTCAGGCAGGGCCAGTACGGATATGGCTGTGTCCACTCACCCACGGCAGACGGTCAGGCAGGGCGCAGTGCGGATCTGGCTGTGTCCACACACCCACGGGAGACGGGCAGGCAGGGCACAGTGCGGATCTGGCTGTGTCCACTCACCCACGGGAGACGGGCAGGCAAGGCGCAGTGCGGATCTTGTGTGTGCACTCACCCACGGGAGACGGGCAGAGACGGTGCTGTGTGGATCTGGCTATGTCCACTGACCCACGGCAGACGGGCGGGCAGGGCGCAGTACGGATCTGGCTGTGTCCACTCACCCACGGCAGGCGGTCAGGCATTGTGCAGTGCGGATCTGGCTGTATCCACTCACCCACGGGAGACGGGCAGGCAGGGCGCAGTGCGGATCTGGCTGTGTCCACTCACCCACGGGAGACGGGCAGGCAGGGCGCAGTGCGGATCTGGCTGTGTCCACTCACCCACGGGAGACGGGCAGGCAGGGCGCAGTGCGGATCTGGCTGTCTCCACTCACCCACGGGAGACGGGCAGAGAGTGTGCTGTGTGGATCTGGCTGTCTATTGACCCACATCAGACGGGCAGGCAGGGCACAGTGTGGATCTGGCTGTGTCCCCTCACCCACGGCCGACGGTCAGGCAGGGCGCAGTGCGGATCTGGCTGTGTCCACTCACTCACGGGAGACGGGTAGGCAAGGCGCAGTGTGGATCTGGCTGTGTCCACTCACCCACGGGAGACGGGCAGGCAGGGCGCAGTGAAGATCTGGCTACGTCCACTGACCCACGGCAGACGGGCATGCAGGGCGCAGTGCGGATCTGGCTGTGTCCACTCACCCACGACAGATGGGCAGGCAGGGCGCAGTGCGGATTTGGCTGTGTCCGCTCACCCACGGGACACGGGCAGGCAAGGCGCAGTGTGGATCTGGCTGTGTCCACTCACCCACGGGAGACGGGCAGAGAGGGTGCTGTGTGGATCTGGCTATGTACACTGAACCACGGCAGACGGGCAGGCAGGGCGCAGTGCGGATCTGGTTGTGTCCACTCACCCACGGCAGACGGTCAGGCAGGGCGCAGTTCGGATCTGGCGGTGTCCACTCACCCACTGCAGACGGGCAGGCAGGGCGCAGTGCGGATCTGGCTATGTCCACTCTCCCACGGGAGACGGGCAGGCAGCGTGCAGTACGGATCTGGCTGTGTCCACTCACACACGGCAGACAGGCAGGCACGGCTCAGTGCGGATCTGGCTGTGTCCACTTACCCATGAAGAGAGGGGCAGGCAAGGCACAGTGCGGATCTGGCTGTGTCCAATCACCCACGGCAGACGGGCAGGCAGGGCGCAGTGCGGATCTGGCTGTGTCCACTCACCCATGGGTAACGGGCAGGCAAGGCACTGTGTGGATCTGGCTGTGTCCACTCACCCACAGGAGACGGGCAGAGAGGGTGCTGTGTGGATCTGGCAATATCCACTGACCCACGGCAGACAAGCAGGCAAGGCACAGTGCGGATCTGGCTGTGTACACTCACCCACGGGAGACGGGTAGGCAAGGCGCAGTTTGGATCTGGCTGTGTCCCCTCACCCACGGGAGACGGGCAGAGAGGGTGCCGTGTGGATCTGGCTACGTCCACTGACCCACGGCAGACGGGCAGGCAGGGCGCAGTGCGGATCTGGCTGTGTCCACTCACCCACGGCAGACGGGCAGGCAGGGCGCAGTGCGGATCTGGCTGTGTCCACTCACCCACGGGAGACGGGCAGGCAGGGCGCTGTGCGGATCTGGCTGTGTCCACTCACCCACGGCAGACGGTCATGCAGGGCGCAGTGCAGATCTGGCTATGTCCACTCACCCACGGGAGACGGGCATGCAGGGCGCAGTGTGGATCTGGCTGTGTCCACTCACCCACGGGAGACGGGCAGAGAAGGTGCTGTGTGGATCTGGCTATGTACACTGACCCACGGAAGACGGGCCGGCAGGGCGGTGGACGGATCTGGCTGTGTCCAATCACCCACAGCAGACGGTCAGGAAGGGCGCAGTGCGGTTCTGGCTGTGTCCACTCACCCACTGGAGACGGGCAGGCACCGCGCAGTGCGGATCTGGCTGTGTCCACTCACCCACAGCAGACGAGAAGGCAGGGCGCAGTGCGGATCTGGCTGTGTCAACTCACCCACGGCACACGGGCAGGCAAGGCGCAATGTGGATCTCGCTGTGTCCACTCACCCACGGGAGACTGGCAGAAAGAGCGCTGTGTGGATCTGGCTATGTCCACTGACCCACGGCAGACGGGCAGGAAGGTTGCAGTGCGGATCTGGCTGTGTCAAATCACCCAGGGCAGATGGGCAGGCAGGGCGCAATGCGGATCTGGCTGTGTCCACTCACCCACGGCAGACGGTCAGTCAGGACGCAGTGCGGATCTGGCTGTGTCCACTGACCCACGGGAGAGGGGTAGGCAAGGCGCAGGGTGGATCTGGCTGTGTCCACTCATCCACGGGAGACGAGCAAAGAGGGTGCTTTGTGGATCTGGCTATGTCCACTGACCCACGGCAGACGGGCAAGCAGGGCGCACTGCGGATCTGGCTATGTCCACTGACCCACGGCAGACGGGCAGGCAGGGCGCAGTGCGGATCAGGCTGTGTCCACTCGCCCACTGGAGACGGGCAGGCAAGGCGCAGTGTGGATCTGCCTGTGTCCACTCACCCACGGCAGACGGGCAGAAAGTGTGCTGTGTGGTTTTGGCTATGTCCACTGACCCACGGCCGACGGGCAGGCAGGGCGCAGTGCGGATCTGCCTGTGTCCACTCACCCACGGGAGACGGGCAGGCAAGGCGCAGTGTGGATCTCGCTGTGTCCGCTCATCAACGGGAGACGGGCAGAGAGGGTGCCGTGTGGATCTGGCTATGTCCACTGACCCACGGCAGACGGGCAGGCAGGGCACAGTGCGGATCCGGCTGTGTCCCCTCACCCACGGCAGACCGTCAGGCAGGGCGCAGTGCGGATCTGGCTGTGTCAACTCTCCCACGGCAGACGGGCAGGCAGGGCGCAGTGCGGATCTGGCTGTGTCCACTCACCCATGGGAGACGGGCAGGCATAGCGCAGTGTGGATCTGGCTGTGTCCGATCACCCACGGGAGACTAGCAGAGAGGGTGCTGTGTGGATCTGCCTATGTACACTGACCCACGGCAGACGGGCAGGAAGGGCGCAGTGCGGATCTGGCTGTGTCCAATCACCCACGGCAGACGGGCAGGCAGGGCGCAGTGCAGATATGGCTGTGTCCACTCACCCACGGGAGACGGGCAGGAAAGGCGCACTGTGGATCTGGCTGTGTCCACTCACCCACGGCAGATGGGGAGGCAGGGCGCAGTGCGGATCTGGCTGTGTCCACTCACCCACGGGAGACGGGTAGGCAAAGCGCATTGTGGATCTGGCTGTGTCCACTTACCCACGGGAGACCGGCAGAGAGGGTGTCGTGTGGATCTGGCTATGTCTACTGCCCCACGGCAGACGGCCAGGCAGGGCGCAGTGCGGATTTGGCTGTGTCCCCTCACCCACGGCAGACGGTCAGGCAGGGCGCAGTGCGGATCTGGCTGTGTCAACTCACCCTCGGGAGACGGGCAGAGAGGGTGCTGTGTGGATCTGGCTATGTCCACTGACCCACGGCAGACGGGCAGGCAGGGCACAGTGCGGATCTGGCTGTGTCCACTCACCCACGGCAGACGGGCAGGCAGGGCGCAGTGCGGATCTTGCTGTGTCCACTCACCCACGAGAGACGGGTAGGCAAGGCACACTGTGGATCTGGCTGTGTCCACTCACCCACGGGAGACGGGCAGAGAGGGTGCTGTGTGGATCTGGCTATGTCCACTGACCCACGGCAGACGGGCAGGCAGGGCGCAGTGCGGATCTGGCTGTGTCCAATCACCCACGGCACACGGGCAGGAAGGGCGCAGTTCGGATCTGGCTGTGTCCACTCACCCATGAGAGACGGGCAGGCAAGTCGCAGTGTGGATCGGGCTGTGTCCACTCACCCACGGGATACGGGCAGAGAGGGTGCTATGTGGATCTGGGTAAGTACACTGACCCATGGCAGACGGGCAGGCAGGGCGCAGTTGGGATCTATATGTGTCCACTCACCCACGGCAGACGGGCATACAGGGCGCAGTGCGGATCTGGCTGTGTACACTCACCCACGGTAGACGGTGAGGCAGGGCGCAGTGCGGATCTGGCGGTGTCCACTCACCCACGGAAGACGGGCAGGCAGGGCGCAGTGCGGATCTGGCTCTGTCCACTCACCCACGGCTGACGGTCAGGCAGGGCGCAGTGCGGATCTGGCTGTGTCCACTCACACACCGCAGACAGGCAGGCAGGGCGCAGTGCGGATCAGGCTGTGTCCACTCACCCACGGGAGACGGGCAGGCAAGGCGCAGTGTGGATCTGGCTGTGTCCACTCACCCATGGGAGAGGGGCAGAGAGGTTGCTGTGTGGATCTGGCTATGTCCACTGACCCACGGCAGACGGGCAGGGAGGGCGCAGTGCGGATCTCGCTGTGTCCACTCACCCACGGCAGACGGGCAGGCAGGGCGCAGTGCGGATCTGCCTGTGTCCACTCACCCACGGCAGACGGGCAGGCAGGGCGCAGTGCGGATCTGGCTGTGTCCACACACCCACGGCAGACTTTAAGGCAAGGTGCAGTGTGGATTTGGCTGTGTCCACTCACCGACGGGAGACGGGCAAAAAGGGCGCTGTGTGGATCTGGCTATGTCCACTGACCCACGGCAGACTGGCAGGCAGGGCACAGTGCGGATCTGGCTGTGTCCACTCACCCACGGGAGACGGGTAGGAAAGGCGCAGTGTGGATCTGGCTGTGTCCACTCACCCACGGGAGACGGGCAGTGAGGGTGCTGTGTTGATCTGGCTGTGTCCACACACCCACGGGAGATGGATAGGCAAGGCGCAGTGTTGATCTGGCTGTGTCCACTCACCCACGGGAGACGGGCAGAGAGGGTGCTGTGTGGATCTGGCTATCTCCACTGACCCACGGCAGACGGGCAGACAGGGCGCAGTGCGAATATGGCTGTGTCCACTCATCCACGGCAGACGGACAGGAAGGGCACAGTGCGGATCTGGCTGTGTCCACTCACCCACGGGAGACGGGCAGGCAAGTCGCAGTGTGGATTTTGCTGTGTCCACTCACCCACGGGAGACGGGCAGAGAGGGTGCTGTGTGGATCTGGATATGTCCACTGACCCACGGCAGACGGGCAGGCAGGGCGCAGTGCGGATATAGCTGTGTCCACTCATCCACGGCAGACGGACAGGCAGGGCACAGTGTGGATCTGGCTGTGTCCAGTCACCCATGGGAGACGGGCAGAAAAAGTGCCGTGTGGATCTGGCTATGTCCACTGAATCACAGCAGATGGGCAGGCAGGGCGCACTGCGGATCTGGCTGTGTCCCCTCACTTACGGCAGACGGGCAGGCAGTTCGCAGTGCGGATCTGGCTGTGACCCCTCACCCATGGGAGACGGGCTGAGAGGGTGCTGTGTGGATCTGGCTATGTCCACTGACCCACGGCAGACGGGCAGGCAGGGCGCAGTGCGGATCTGGCTGTGTCCACTCACCCACGGGAGACGGGCAGAGACGGTGCTGTGTGGATCTGGCTATGTCCACTGACCCACGGCAGACGGGCGGGCAGGGCGCAGTACGGATCTGGCTGTGTCCACTCACCCACGGCAGGCGGTCAGGGAGGACGCAGTGCGGATATGGCTGTGTCCACTCACCCACGGCAGACGGTCAGGCATGGCGCAGTGCGGATCCGGCTGTGTCCACTCACCCACGGGAGATGGGCAGAGACTGTGCTGTGTGGATCAGGCTATGTCCACTGACCCACGGCAGACGGACAGGCACGGCGCAGTACGGATCTGGCTGTGTCCACTCACCCACGGCAGGCGGTCAGGCAGGACGCAGTGTGGATCTGGCTGTGTCCACTCACCCACGGCAGGCGGTCAGGCAGGGCGTAGTGCGGATCTGGCTGTGTCCACTCACCCACGGCAGGCGGTCAGGCAGGGCGCAGTGCGGATCTGTCTGTGTCCACGCACCCACAGCAGGCGGTCAGCCAGGGCGCAGTGCAGATCTGGCTGTGTCCACTGACCCACGGCAGACGGGCAGGCAGGGCGCAGTACGGATCTGGCTGTGTCCACTCACCCACGGCAGGCGGTCAGGCAGGGCGCAGTGCGGATCTGGCTGTATCCACTCACCCACGGCAGGCGGTCAGGCAGGGCGTAGTGCGGATCTGGCTGTGTCCACTCACCCACGGAAGACGGGCAGGCAGGGCGCAGTGCGGATCCGGCTGTGTCCACTCACCCACGGGCGATGGGCAGAGACGGTGATGTGTGGATCTGGCTATGTCCACTGACCCACGGCAGACGGGCAGGCAGGGCGCAGTGCGGATCTGGCTGTGTCCACTCGCCCACGGGAGACGGGCAGGCAGGGCGCAGTGTGGATCTGGCTATGTCCACTCACCCATGGCAGGAGGTCAGGCAGGGCGCAGTGCGGATCTGGCTGTGTCCACTCACCCACGGCAGACGGTCAGGCAGGGCGCAGTGCGGATCTGGCTGTGTCCACTCACCAACGGCAGGCGGTCAGGCAGGGCGCAGTGCGGATCTGGCTGTGTCCTCTCACCCACGGGAGACGGGCAGGCAGGGCGCAGTGCCGATCTGGCTGTGTCCACTCACCCACGGCAGGCGGTCAGGCAGGGCGCAGTGCGGATCTGGCTGTGTCCACTCACCCACGGCAGACGGTCAGGCAGGGCACAGTGCAAATCTGGCTGTGTCCACTCACCCACGAGAGGCGGTCAGGCAGGGCGCAGTGCGGATCTGGTTGTGTCCATGCACCCACAGCAGGCGGTCAACCAGGGCGCAGTGCGGATCTGGCTGTGTCCACTAACCCACGGCAGACGGTCAGGCAGGGCGCAGTACAGATATGGCTGTGTCCACTCACTCACGGCAGACGGGCAGGCAGGGCACTGTGCGGATCTGGCTGTGTCCACTCACCCACGGAAGACGGGCAGGCAGGGCGCAGTGCGGATCTGGCTGTGTCCACTGACCCACGGCAGACGGGCAGGCAGGGCGCAGTACGGAGCTGGCTGAGTCCACTCACCCACGGCAGGCGATCAGGCAGGTTGCAGTGTGGATCTGGCTGTGTCCACTCACCCACGGGAGACGGGCAGGCAGGGCGTAGTGCAGATCTGGCTGTGTCCACTCACCCACGGGAGACGGGCAGGCAGGGCGCAGTTCGGATTTGGCTGTGTCCACTCACCCACGAGAGATGGGCAGGCAGGGCACAGTGCAGATCTGGCTGTGTCCACTCACCCACGGGAGACGGGCAGGCAGGGCGCAGTGCGTATCTGGCTGTGTCCACTCGCCCACGGGAGACGGGCAGGCAGGGCGCAGTGCGGATCTGGCCGTGTCCACTCACCCACGGGAGACCGGCAGGCAGGGCGCAGTGCGGATCTGGCTGTGTCCACTCACCCACGGGAGACGGGCAGGCAGGGCGCAGTGCGGATCCGGATGTGTCCACTCACCCACGGGAGATGGGCAGAGACGGTGCTGTGTGGATCTGGCTATGTCCACTGACCCACGGCAGACGGGCAGGCAGGGCGCAGTACGGATCTGGCTGTGTCCACTCACCCACGGCAGGCGGTCAGGCAGGGCGCAGTGCGGATCTGGCCGTGTCCACTCACCCACGGCAGGCGGTCAGGCAGGGCGTAGTGCGGATCTGGCTGTGTCCACTCACCACGGCAGGCGGTCAGGCAGGGCGCAGTGCGGATCTGGCTGTGTCCACGCACCCACAGCTGGCGGTCAGCCAGGGCGCAGTGCGGATCTGGCTGTGTCCACTCACCCACGGCAGGCGGTCAGGCAGGGCCAGTACGGATATGGCTGTGTCCACTCACCCACGGCAGACGGTCAGGCAGGGCGCAGTGCGGATCTGGCTGTGTCCACACACCCACGGGAGACGGGCAGGCAGGGCACAGTGCGGATCTGGCTGTGTCCACTCACCCACGGGAGACGGGCAGGCAAGGCGCAGTGCGGATCTTGTGTGTGCACTCACCCACGGGAGACGGGCAGAGACGGTGCTGTGTGGATCTGGCTATGTCCACTGACCCACGGCAGACGGGCGGGCAGGGCGCAGTACGGATCTGGCTGTGTCCACTCACCCACGGCAGGCGGTCAGGCATTGTGCAGTGCGGATCTGGCTGTATCCACTCACCCACGGGAGACGGGCAGGCAGGGCGCAGTGCGGATCTGGCTGTGTCCACTCACCCACGGGAGACGGGCAGGCAGGGCGCAGTGCGGATCTGGCTGTGTCCACTCACCCACGGGAGACGGGCAGGCAGGGCGCAGTGTGGATCTGGCTGTGTCCACTCACCCACGGGATACGGGCAGGCAGGGCGCAGTGCGGATCTCTCTGTGTCCACTCACCCACGGGAGACGGGCAGGCAGGGCGCAGTGCGGATCTGGCTGTGTCCACTCACCCACGGCAGACGGTCAGGCAGGGCGTAGTGCGGATCTGGCTGTGTCCACTCACCCACGGCAGACGGGCAGGCAGGGCGCAGTGCGGATCTGGCTGTGTCCACTCACCCACGGGAGACGGGCAGGTAGGGTGCAGTGCGCATCCGGCTGTGTCCACTCACCCACGGGAGATGGGCAGAGACGGTGCTGTGTGGATCTTGCTATGTCCACTGACCCACGGCATATGGGCAGGCAGGGCGCAGTACGGATCTGGCTGTGTCCACTCACCCACGGCAGGCGGTCAGGCAGGGCGAAGTGCGGATCTGGCTGTGTCCACTCACCCACGGCAGGTGGTCAGGCAGGGCGTAGTGCGGATCTAGCTGTGTCCACTCACCCACGACAGACGGGTAGGCAGGGCGCAGTGCGGATCTGGCTGTGTCCACTCACCCACGGCAGACGGTCAGGCAGGGCGCAGTGCGGATCTGGCTGTGTCCACTCACCCACGGCAGACGGTCAGGCAGGGCGCAGTGCGTATCTGGCTGTGTCCACTCGCCCACGGGAGACGGGCAGGCAGGGCGCAGTGCGGATCTGGTCGTGTCCACTCACCCACGGGAGACCAGCAGGCAGGGCGCAGTGCGGATCTGGCTGTGTCCACTCACCCACGGGAGACGGGCAGGCAGGGCGCAGTGCGGATCCGGATGTGTCCACTCACCCACGGGAGATGGGCAGAGACGGTGCTGTGTGGATCTGGCTATGTCCACTGACCCACGGCAGACGGGCAGGCAGGGCGCAGTACGGATCTGGCTGTGTCCACTCACCCACGGCAGGCGGTCAGGCAGGGCGCAGTGCGGATCTGGCCGTGTCCACTCACCCACGGCAGGCGGTCAGGCAGGGCGTAGTGCGGATCTGGCTGTGTCCACTCACCCACGGCAGGCGGTCAGGCAGGGCCAGTACGGATATGGCTGTGTCCACTCACCCACGGCAGACGGTCAGGCAGGGCGCAGTGCGGATCTGGCTGTGTCCACACACCCACGGGAGACGGGCAGGCAGGGCACAGTGCGGATCTGGCTGTGTCCACTCACCCACGGGAGACGGGCAGGCAAGGCGCAGTGCGGATCTTGTGTGTGCACTCACCCACGGGAGACGGGCAGAGACGGTGCTGTGTGGATCTGGCTATGTCCACTGACCCACGGCAGACGGGCGGGCAGGGCGCAGTACGGATCTGGCTGTGTCCACTCACACACGGCAGGCGGTCAGGCAGGGTGCAGTGCGGATCTGGCTGTATCCACTCACCCACGGGAGACGGGCAGGCAGGGCGCAGTGCGGATATGGCTGTGTCCACTCACCCACGGGAGACGGGCAGGCAGGGTGCAGTGCGGATCTGGCTGTGTCCACTCACCCACGGGAGACGGGCAGGCAAGGCGCAGTGCGGATCTGGCTGTGTCCACTCACCCACGGGAGACGGGCAGGCAGGGCGCAGTGTGGATCTGGCTGTGTCCACTCGCCCACGGGAGACGGGCAGTCAGGGTGCAGTGCGGATTTGGCTGTGTCCACTCACCCATGGCAGGCGGTCAGGCAGGGCGCAGTGCGGATCTGGCTGTTTCCACTCACACACGGCAGACGGTCAGGCAGGGCGCAGTGCGGATCTGGCTGTGTCCACTCACCCACGGCAGGCGGTCAGACAGGGCGCAGTGCGGATCTGGCTGTGTCCACGCACCCACGGCAGGCGGTCAGCAAGGGCGCAGTGCGGATCTGGCTGTGTCCACTCACCCACGGCAGACGGGCAGGCAGGGCGCAGTGCGGATCTGGCTGTGTCCACTCACCCACGGGAGACGGGCAGGCAGGGCGCAGTGCGGATCTCTCTGTGTCCACTCACCCACGGGAGACGGGCAGGCAGGGCGCAGTGCGGATCTGGCTGTGTCCACTCACCCACGGCAGACGGTCAGGCAGGGCGTAGTGCGGATCTGGCTGTGTCCACTCACCCACGGCAGACGGGCAGGCAGGGCGCAGTGCGGATCTGGCTGTGTCCACTCACACACGGCATACGGTCAGGCAGGGCGTAGTGCGGATCTGGCTGTGTCCACTCATCCACGGCAGACGGGCAGGCAGGGCGCAGTGCGGATCTGGCTGTGTCCACTCACCCACGGGAGACGGGCAGGTAGGGCGCAGTGCGCATCCGGCTGTGTCCACTCACCCACGGGAGATGGGCAGAGACGGTGCTGTGTGGATCTGGCTATGTCCACTGACCCACGGAATATGGGCAGGCAGGGCACAGTACGGATCTGGCTGTGTCCACTCACCCACGGCAGGCGGTCAGGCAGGGCGAAGTGCGGATCTGGCTGTGTCCACTCACCCACGGCAGGTGGTCAGGCAGGGCGTAGTGCGGATCTAGCTGTGTCCACTCACCCACGACAGACGGGTAGGCAGGGCGCAGTGCGGATCTGGCTGTGTCCACTCACCCACGGCAGACGGTCAGGCAGGGCGCAGTGCGGATCTGGCTGTGTCCACGCACCCACAGCTGGCGGTCAGCCAGGGCGCAGTGCGGATCTGGTTGTGTCCACTCGCCCACGGGAGACGGGCAGGCAGGGCGCAGTGCGGATCTGGCCGTGTCCACTCACCCACGGGAGACCAGCAGGCAGGGCTCAGTGCGGATCTGGCTGTGTCCACTCACCCACGGGAGACGGGCAGGCAGGGCGCAGTGCGGATCCGGATGTGTCCACTCACCCACGGGAGATGGGCAGAGACGGTGCTGTGTGGATCTGGCTATGTCCACTGACCCACGGGAGACGGGCAGGCAGGGCGCAGTGCGGATCTGGCTGTGTCCACTCACCCACGGGAGACGGGCAGGCAGGGCGCAGTGCGGATCTGGCTGTGTCCACTCACCCACGGGAGACGGGCAGGCAGGGCGCAGTGCGGATCTGGCTGTGTCCACTCACCCACGGGAGACGGGCAGGCAGGGCGCAGTGCGGATCTGGCTGTTTCCACTCACCCACGGGAGACGGGCAGGCAGGGCGCAGTGCGGATCTGGCTGTGTCCACTCGCCCACGGGAGATGGGCAGGCAGGGCACAGTGCGGATCTGGCTGTGTCCACTCGCCCATGGGAGACGGGCAGGCAGGGCGCAGTGCGGATCTGGCTGTATCCACTCGCCCACGGGAGACGGGCAGTCAGTGCGCAGTGCGGATCCGGCTGTGTCCACTCACCCACGGGAAATGGGCAGAGACGGTGCTGTGTGGATCCGGCTATGTTCACTGACCCACGGCAGACGGGAAGGCAGGGCGCAGTACGGATCTGGCTGTGTCCACTCACCCATGGCAGGCGGTCGGGCAGGGCGCAGTACGGATCTGGCTGTGTCCACTCACCCACAGCAGACGGGCAGGCAGGGCACAGTACGGATCTGGCTGTGTCCACTCACCCACGGCAGGCGGTCAGGCAGGGTGCAGTGCGGATCTGGCTGTGTCCACTCACCCACGGGAGACGGGCAAGCAGGGCGCAGTGCGGATCTGGCTGTGTCCACTCACCCACGGGAGATGGGCAGGCAGGGCGCAGTGCAGATCTGGCTGTGTCCACTCACCCACGGGAGACGGGCAGGCAGGGCGCAGTGTGGATTTGGCTGTGTCCACTCACCCACGGGAGACGGGCAGGCAGGGCGCAGAGCGTATCTGGCTGTGTCCACTCGCCCACGGGAGACGGGCAGGCAGGGCGCAGTGCAGATCTGGCCGTGTCCACTCACCCACGGGAGACCGGCAGGCAGGGCGCAGTGCGGATCTGGCTGTGTCCACTCACCCACGGGAGACGGGCAGGCAGGGCGCAGTGCGGATCCGGCTGTGTCCACTCACCCACGGGAGATGGGCAGAGACGGTGCTGTGTGGATCTGGCTATGTCCACTGACTCACGGCAGACGGGCAGGCAGGGCGCAGTACGGATCTGGCTGTGTCCACTCACCCTCGGCAGGCGGTCAGGTAGGGTGCAGTGCGGATCTGGCTGTGTCCACTCACCCACGGGAGACGGGCAGGCAGGGCGCAGTGCGGATCTTGTGTGTGCACTCACCCACGGGAGACGGGCAGAGACGGTGCTGTGTGGATCTGGCTATGTCCACTGACCCACGGCAGACGGACGGGCAGTGCGCAGTACGGATCTGGCTGTGTCCACTCACCCACGGCAGGCGGTCAGGTAGGGTGCAGTGCGGATCTGGCTGTGTCCACTCACCCACGGCAGGCGGTCAGGCAGTGCCAGTACGGATATGGCTGTGTCCACTCACCCACGGCAGACGGTCAGGCAGGGCGCTGTGCGGATCTGGCTGTGTCCACACACCCACGGGAGACGGGCAGGCAGGGCGCAGTGCGGATCTGGCTGTGTCCACTCACCCACTGGAGACGTGCAGGCAAGGCGCAGTGCGGATCTTGTGTGTGCACTCACCCACGGGAGACGGGCAGAGACGGTGCTGTGTGGATCTGGCTATGTCCACTGACCCACGGCAGACGGACGGGCAGGGCGCAGTACGGATCTGGCTGTGTCCACTCACCCACGGCAGACGGTCAGGCAGGGCGCAGTGAGGATCTGGCTGTGTCCACTCACCCACGGGAGACGGGCAGGCAGGGCGCAGTGCGGATCTGGCTGTGTCCACTCACACACGGGAGACGGGCAGGCAGGGCGCAGTGCGGATCCGGCTGTGTCCACTCGCCCACGGGAGACGGGCAGGCAGGGCGCAGTGCGGATCTGGCTGTGTCCACTCACCCATGGCAGGAGGTCAGGCAGGGCGCAGTGCGGATCTGGCTGTGTCCACTCACCCACGGCAGACGGTCAGGCAGGGCGCAGTGCGGATCTGGCTGTGTCCACTCACCAACGGCAGGCGGTCAGGCAGGGCGCAGTGTGGATCTGGCTGTGTCCACGCACCCACAGGAGGCGGTCAGCCAAGGCGTAGTGCGGATCTGGCTGTGTCCACTGACCCACGGCAGACGGGCAGGCAGGGCGCAGTACGGATCTAGCTGTGCCCACTCACCCACAGCATGCGGTAAGGCAGGGCGTAGTGCGGATCTGGCTGTGTCCACTCACCCACGGCAGGCGGTCAGGCAGGGCGTAGTGCGGATCTGGCTGTGTCCACTCACCCACGGAAGACGGGCAGGCAGGGCGCAGTGCGGATCCGGCTGTGTCCACTCACCCACGGGCGATGGGCAGAGACGGTGATGTGTGGATCTGGCTATGTCCACTGACCCACGGCAGACGGGCAGGCAGGGCGCAGTACGGATCTGGCTGTGTCCACTCACCCACGGCAGGCGGTCAGGCAGGGCGCAGTGCGGATCTGGCTTTGTCCACTCACCCACGGCAGGCGGTCAGGCAGGGCGTAGTGCGGATCTGGCTGTGTCCACTCACCCACGGCAGACGGGCAGGCAGGGCGCAGTGTGGATCTGGCTGTGTCCACTCACCCACGGCAGACGGTCAGGCAGGGCGCAGTGCGGATCTGGCTGTGTCCACTCACCCACGGCAGACGGGCAGGCAGGGCGCAGTGCGGATCTGGCTGTGTCCACTCGCCCACGGGAGACGGGCAAGCAGGGCGCAGTGCGGATCTGGCTGTGTCCACTCACCCACGGGAGATGGGCAGGCAGGGCGCAGTGCAGATCTGGCTGTGTCCACTCACCCACGGGAGACGGGCAGGCAGGGCGCAGTGTGGATTTGGCTGTGTCCACTCACCCACGGGAGACGGGCAGGCAGGGCGCAGTGCGGATCCGGCTGTGTCCACTCACCCACGGGAGATGGGCAGAGACGGTGCTGTGTGGATCTGGCTATGTCCACTGACTCACGGCAGACGGGCAGGCAGGGCGCAGTACGGATCTGGCTGTGTCCACTCACCCTCGGCAGGCGGTCAGGTAGGGTGCAGTGCGGATCTGGCTGTGTCCACTCACCCACGGGAGACGGGCAGGCAGGGCGCAGTGCGGATCTTGTGTGTGCACTCACCCACGGGAGACGGGCAGAGACGGTGCTGTGTGGATCTGGCTATGTCCACTGACCCACGGCAGACGGACGGGCAGTGCGCAGTACGGATCTGGCTGTGTCCACTCACCCACGGCAGGCGGTCAGGTAGGGTGCAGTGCGGATCTGGCTGTGTCCACTCACCCACGGCAGGCGGTCAGGCAGTGCCAGTACGGATATGGCTGTGTCCACTCACCCACGGCAGACGGTCAGGCAGGGCGCTGTGCGGATCTGGCTGTGTCCACACACCCACGGGAGACGGGCAGGCAGGGCGCAGTGCGGATCTGGCTGTGTCCACTCACCCACTGGAGACGTGCAGGCAAGGCGCAGTGCGGATCTTGTGTGTGCACTCACCCACGGGAGACGGGCAGAGACGGTGCTGTGTGGATCTGGCTATGTCCACTGACCCACGGCAGACGGACGGGCAGGGCGCAGTACGGATCTGGCTGTGTCCACTCACCCACGGCAGACGGTCAGGCAGGGCGCAGTGAGGATCTGGCTGTGTCCACTCACCCACGGGAGACGGGCAGGCAGGGCGCAGTGCGGATCTGGCTGTGTCCACTCACACACGGGAGACGGGCAGGCAGGGCGCAGTGCGGATCCGGCTGTGTCCACTCGCCCACGGGAGACGGGCAGGCAGGGCGCAGTGCGGATCTGGCTGTGTCCACTCACCCATGGCAGGAGGTCAGGCAGGGCGCAGTGCGGATCTGGCTGTGTCCACTCACCCACGGCAGACGGTCAGGCAGGGCGCAGTGCGGATCTGGCTGTGTCCACTCACCAACGGCAGGCGGTCAGGCAGGGCGCAGTGTGGATCTGGCTGTGTCCACGCACCCACAGGAGGCGGTCAGCCAAGGCGTAGTGCGGATCTGGCTGTGTCCACTGACCCACGGCAGACGGGCAGGCAGGGCGCAGTACGGATCTAGCTGTGCCCACTCACCCACAGCATGCGGTAAGGCAGGGCGTAGTGCGGATCTGGCTGTGTCCACTCACCCACGGCAGGCGGTCAGGCAGGGCGTAGTGCGGATCTGGCTGTGTCCACTCACCCACGGAAGACGGGCAGGCAGGGCGCAGTGCGGATCCGGCTGTGTCCACTCACCCACGGGCGATGGGCAGAGACGGTGATGTGTGGATCTGGCTATGTCCACTGACCCACGGCAGACGGGCAGGCAGGGCGCAGTACGGATCTGGCTGTGTCCACTCACCCACGGCAGGCGGTCAGGCAGGGCGCAGTGCGGATCTGGCTTTGTCCACTCACCCACGGCAGGCGGTCAGGCAGGGCGTAGTGCGGATCTGGCTGTGTCCACTCACCCACGGCAGACGGGCAGGCAGGGCGCAGTGTGGATCTGGCTGTGTCCACTCACCCACGGCAGACGGTCAGGCAGGGCGCAGTGCGGATCTGGCTGTGTCCACTCACCCACGGCAGACGGGCAGGCAGGGCGCAGTGCGGATCTGGCTGTGTCCACTCGCCCACGGGAGACGGGCAGGCAGGGCGCAGTGCGGATCTGGCTGTGTCCACTCACCCACGGCAGGCGGTCAGGCAGGGCGCAGTGCGTATCCGGCTGTATCCACTCGCCCACGGGAGACGGGCAGGCCGGGCGCAGTGTGGATCTGGCTATGTCCACTCACCCATGGCAGGAGGTCAGGCAGGGCGCAGTGCGGATCTGGCTGTGTCCACTCACCCACGGCATACGGTCAGGCAGGGCGCAGTGCGGATCTGGCTGTGTCCACTCACCAACGGCAGGCGGTCAGGCAGGGCGCAGTGCGGATCTGGCTGTGTCCTCTCGCCCACGGGAGACGGGCAGGCAGGGCGCAGTGCCGATCTGGCTGTGTCCACTCACCCACGGCAGGCGGTCAGGCAGGGCGCAGTGCGGATTTGGCTGTGTCCACTCACCCACGGCAGACGGTCAGGCAGGGCACAGTGCGGATCTGGCTGTGTCCACTCACCCACGGCAGGCGGTCAGGCAGGGCGCAGTGCGGATCTGGTTGTGTCCACTCACCCACGGCAGGCGGTCAGGCAGGGCGCAGTGCGGATCTGGCTGTGTCCACGCACCCACAGCTGGCGGTCAGCCAGGGCGCAGTGCGGATCTGGCTGTGTCCACTCACCCACGGGAGACGGGCAGGCAGGGCGCAGTGCGGATCCGGATGTGTCCACTCACCCACGGGAGATGGGCAGAGACGGTGCTGTGTGGATCTGGCTATGTCCACTGACCCACGGCAGACGGGCAGGCAGGGCGCAGTACGGATCTGGCTGTGTCCACTCACCCACGGCAGGCGGTCAGGCAGGGCGCAGTGCGGATCTGGCCGTGTCCACTCACCCACGGCAGGCGGTCAGGCAGGGCGTAGTGCGGATCTGGCTGTGTCCACTCACCCACGGCAGGCGGTCAGGCAGGGCCAGTACGGATATGGCTGTGTCCACTCACCCACGGCAGACGGTCAGGCAGGGCGCAGTGCGGATCTGGCTGTGTCCACACACCCACGGGAGACGGGCAGGCAGGGCACAGTGCGGATCTGGCTGTGTCCACTCACCCACGGGAGACGGGCAGGCAAGGCGCAGTGCGGATCTTGTGTGTGCACTCACCCACGGGAGACGGGCAGAGACGGTGCTGTGTGGATCTGGCTATGTCCACTGACCCACGGCAGACGGGCGGGCAGGGCGCAGTACGGATCTGGCTGTGTCCACTCACACACGGCAGGCGGTCAGGCAGGGTGCAGTGCGGATCTGGCTGTATCCACTCACCCACGGGAGACGGGCAGGCAGGGCGCAGTGCGGATATGGCTGTGTCCACTCACCCACGGGAGACGGGCAGGCAGGGTGCAGTGCGGATCTGGCTGTGTCCACTCACCCACGGGAGACGGGCAGGCAAGGCGCAGTGCGGATCTGGCTGTGTCCACTCACCCACGGGAGACGGGCAGGCAGGGCGCAGTGTGGATCTGGCTGTGTCCACTCGCCCACGGGAGACGGGCAGTCAGGGTGCAGTGCGGATTTGGCTGTGTCCACTCACCCATGGCAGGCGGTCAGGCAGGGCGCAGTGCGGATCTGGCTGTTTCCACTCACACACGGCAGACGGTCAGGCAGGGCGCAGTGCGGATCTGGCTGTGTCCACTCACCCACGGCAGGCGGTCAGACAGGGCGCAGTGCGGATCTGGCTGTGTCCACGCACCCACGGCAGGCGGTCAGCAAGGGCGCAGTGCGGATCTGGCTGTGTCCACTCACCCACGGCAGACGGGCAGGCAGGGCGCAGTGCGGATCTGGCTGTGTCCACTCACCCACGGGAGACGGGCAGGCAGGGCGCAGTGCGGATATCTCTCTGTCCACTCACCCACGGGAGACGGGCAGGCAGGGCGCAGTGCGGATCTGGCTGTGTCCACTCACCCACGGCAGACGGTCAGGCAGGGCGTAGTGCGGATCTGGCTGTGTCCACTCACCCACGGCAGACGGGCAGGCAGGGCGCAGTGCGGATCTGGCTGTGTCCACTCACCCACGGCATACGGTCAGGCAGGGCGTAGTGCGGATCTGGCTGTGTCCACTCATCCACGGCAGACGGGCAGGCAGGGCGCAGTGCGGATCTGGCTGTGTCCACTCACCCACGGGAGACGGGCAGGTAGGGCGCAGTGCGCATCCGGCTGTGTCCACTCACCCACGGGAGATGGGCAGAGACGGTGCTGTGTGGATCTGGCTATGTCCACTGACCCACGGAATATGGGCAGGCAGGGCACAGTACGGATCTGGCTGTGTCCCCTCACCCACGGCAGGCGGTCAGGCAGGGCGAAGTGCGGATCTGGCTGTGTCCACTCACCCACGGCAGGTGGTCAGGCAGGGCGTAGTGCGGATCTAGCTGTGTCCACTCACCCACGACAGACGGGTAGGCAGGGCGCAGTGCGGATCTGGCTGTGTCCACTCACCCACGGCAGACGGTCAGGCAGGGCGCAGTGCGGATCTGGCTGTGTCCACGCACCCACAGCTGGCGGTCAGCCAGGGCGCAGTGCGGATCTGGCTGTGTCCACTCGCCCACGGGAGACGGGCAGGCAGGGCGCAGTGCGGATCTGGCCGTGTCCACTCACCCACGGGAGACCAGCAGGCAGGGCTCAGTGCGGATCTGGCTGTGTCCACTCACCCACGGGAGACGGGCAGGCAGGGCGCAGTGCGGATCCGGATGTGTCCACTCACCCACGGGAGATGGGCAGAGACGGTGCTGTGTGGATCTGGCTATGTCCACTGACCCACGGGAGACGGGCAGGCAGGGCGCAGTGCGGATCTGGCTGTGTCCACTCACCCACGGGAGACGGGCAGGCAGGGCGCAGTGCGGATCTGGCTGTGTCCACTCACCCACGGGAGACGGGCAGGCAGGGCGCAGTGCGGATCTGGCTGTGTCCACTCACCCACGGGAGACGGGCAGGCAGGGCGCAGTGCGGATCTGGCTGTTTCCACTCACCCACGGGAGACGGGCAGGCAGGGCGCAGTGCGGATCTGGCTGTGTCCACTCGCCCACGGGAGATGGGCAGGCAGGGCACAGTGCGGATCTGGCTGTGTCCACTCGCCCATGGGAGACGGGCAGGCAGGGCGCAGTGCGGATCTGGCTGTATCCACTCGCCCACGGGAGACGGGCAGTCAGTGCGCAGTGCGGATCCGGCTGTGTCCACTCACCCACGGGAAATGGGCAGAGACGGTGCTGTGTGGATCCGGCTATGTCCACTGACCCACGGCAGACGGGAAGGCAGGGCGCAGTACGGATCTGGCTGTGTCCACTCACCCATGGCAGGCGGTCGGGCAGGGCGCAGTACGGATCTGGCTGTGTCCACTCACCCACAGCAGACGGGCAGGCAGGGCACAGTACGGATCTGGCTGTGTCCACTCACCCACGGCAGGCGGTCAGGCAGGGTGCAGTGCGGATCTGGCTGTGTCCACTCACCCACGGGAGACGGGCAAGCAGGGCGCAGTGCGGATCTGGCTGTGTCCACTCACCCACGGGAGATGGGCAGGCAGGGCGCAGTGCAGATCTGGCTGTGTCCACTCACCCACGGGAGACGGGCAGGCAGGGCGCAGTGTGGATTTGGCTGTGTCCACTCACCCACGGGAGACGGGCAGGCAGGGCGCAGAGCGTATCTGGCTGTGTCCACTCGCCCACGGGAGACGGGCAGGCAGGGCGCAGTGCAGATCTGGCCGTGTCCACTCACCCACGGGAGACCGGCAGGCAGGGCGCAGTGCGGATCTGGCTGTGTCCACTCACCCACGGGAGACGGGCAGGCAGGGCGCAGTGCGGATCCGGCTGTGTCCACTCACCCACGGGAGATGGGCAGAGACGGTGCTGTGTGGATCTGGCTATGTCCACTGACCCACGGCAGACGGGCAGGCAGGGCGCAGTACGGATCTGGCTGTGTCCACTCACCCTCGGCAGGCGGTCAGGTAGGGTGCAGTGCGGATCTGGCTGTGTCCACTCACCCACGGGAGACGGGCAGGCAGGGCGCAGTGCGGATCTTGTGTGTGCACTCACCCACGGGAGACGGGCAGAGACGGTGCTGTGTGGATCTGGCTATGTCCACTGACCCACGGCAGACGGACGGGCAGTGCGCAGTACGGATCTGGCTGTGTCCACTCACCCACGGCAGGCGGTCAGGTAGGGTGCAGTGCGGATCTGGCTGTGTCCACTCACCCACTGGAGACGTGCAGGCAAGGCGCAGTGCGGATCTTGTGTGTGCACTCACCCACGGGAGACGGGCAGAGACGGTGCTGTGTGGATCTGGCTATGTCCACTGACCCACGGCAGACGGACGGGCAGGGCGCAGTACGGATCTGGCTGTGTCAACTCACCCACGGCAGGCGGTCAGGCAGTGCCAGTACGGATATGGCTGTGTCCACTCACCCACGGCAGACGGTCAGGCAGGGCGCTGTGCGGATCTGGCTGTGTCCACACACCCACGGGAGACGGGCAGGCAGGGCGCAGTGCGGATCTGGCTGTGTCCACTCACCCACTGGAGACGTGCAGGCAAGGCGCAGTGCGGATCTTGTGTGTGCACTCACCCACGGGAGACGGGCAGAGACGGTGCTGTGTGGATCTGGCTATGTCCACTGACCCACGGCAGACGGACGGGCAGGGCGCAGTACGGATCTGGCTGTGTCCACTCACCCACGGCAGGCGGTCAGGTAGGGTGCAGTGCGGATCTGGCTGTGTCCACTCACCCACGGGAGACGGGCAGGCAGGGCGCAGTGCGGATCTGGCTGTGTCCACTCACCCACGGAAGACGGGCAGGCAAGGCGCCGTGCGGATCTGGCTGTGTCCACTCACCCACGGGAGGTGGGCAGGCAGGGCGCAGTGTGGATCTGGCTGTGTCCACTCGCCCACGGGAGACGAGCAGTCAGGGTGCAGTGCGGATTTGGCTGTGTCCACTCACCCACGGCAGGCGGTCAGGCAGGGCGCAGTGCGGATCTGGCTGTGTCCACTCACCCACGGCAGACGGTCAGGCAGGGCGCAGTGAGGATCTGGCTGTGTCCACTCACCCACGGGAGACGGGCAGGCAGGGCGCAGTGCGGATCTGGCTGTGTCCACTCACACACGGGAGACGGGCAGGCAGGGCGCAGTGCGGATCCGGCTGTGTCCACTCGCCCACGGGAGACGGGCAGGCAGGGCGCAGTGCGGATCTGGCTGTGTCCACTCACCCATGGCAGGAGGTCAGGCAGGGCGCAGTGCGGATCTGGCTGTGTCCACTCACCCACGGCAGACGGTCAGGCAGGGCGCAGTGCGGATCTGGCTGTGTCCACTCACCAACGGCAGGCGGTCAGGCAGGGCGCAGTGTGGATCTGGCTGTGTCCACGCACCCACAGGAGGCGGTCAGCCAAGGCGTAGTGCGGATCTGGCTGTGTCCACTGACCCACGGCAGACGGGCAGGCAGGGCGCAGTACGGATCTAGCTGTGCCCACTCACCCACAGCAGGCGGTAAGGCAGGGCGTAGTGCGGATCTGGCTGTGTCCACTCACCCACGGCAGGCGGTCAGGCAGGGCGTAGTGCGGATCTGGCTGTGTCCACTCACCCACGGAAGACGGGCAGGCAGGGCGCAGTGCGGATCCGGCTGTGTCCACTCACCCACGGGCGATGGGCAGAGACGGTGATGTGTGGATCTGGCTATGTCCACTGACCCACGGCAGACGGGCAGGCAGGGCGCAGTACGGATCTGGCTGTGTCCACTCACCCACGGCAGGCGGTCAGGCAGGGCGCAGTGCGGATCTGGCTTTGTCCACTCACCCACGGCAGGCGGTCAGGCAGGGCGTAGTGCGGATCTGGCTGTGTCCACTCACCCACGGCAGACGGGCAGGCAGGGCGCAGTGTGGATCTGGCTGTGTCCACTCACCCACGGCAGACGGTCAGGCAGGGCGCAGTGCGGATCTGGCTGTGTCCACTCACCCACGGCAGACGGGCAGGCAGGGCGCAGTGCGGATCTGGCTGTGTCCACTCGCCCACGGGAGACGGGCAGGCAGGGCGCAGTGCGGATCTGGCTGTGTCCACTCACCCACGGCAGGCGGTCAGGCAGGGCGCAGTGCGTATCCGGCTGTATCCACTCGCCCACGGGAGACGGGCAGGCCGGGCGCAGTGTGGATCTGGCTATGTCCACTCACCCATGGCAAGAGGTCAGGCAGGGCGCAGTGCGGATCTGGCTGTGTCCACTCACCCACGGCATACGGTCAGGCAGGGCGCAGTGCGGATCTGGCTGTGTCCACTCACCAACGGCAGGCGGTCAGGCAGGGCGCAGTGCGGATCTGGCTGTGTCCTCTCGCCCACGGGAGACGGGCAGGCAGGGCGCAGTGCCGATCTGGCTGTGTCCACTCACCCACGGCAGGCGGTCAGGCAGGGCGCAGTGCGGATCTGTTGTGTCCACTCACCCACGGCAGGCGGTCAGGCAGGGCGCAGTGCGGATCTGGCTGTGTCCACGCACCCACAGCTGGCGGTCAGCCAGGGCGCAGTGCGGATCTGGCTGTGTCCACTCACACACGGCAGGCGGTCAGGTAGGGCCAGTACGGATATGGCTGTGTCCACTCACCCACTGGAGACGGGCAGGCAAGGCGCAGTGCGGATCTTGTGTGTGCACTCACCCACGGGAGACGGGCATAGACGGTGCTGTGTGGATCTGGCTATGTCCACTGACCCACGGCAGACGGGCGGGCAGGGCGCAGTACGGATCTGGCTGTGTCCACTCACCCACGGCAGGCGGTCAGGTAGGGTGCAGTGCGGATCTGGCTGTGTCCACTCAGCCACGGCAGGCGGTCAGGCAGGGCCAGTACGGATATGGCTGTGTCCACTCACCCACGGCAGACGGTCAGGCAGGGCGCTGTGCGGATCTGGCTGTGTCCACACACCCACGGGAGACGGGCAGGCAGGGCGCAGTGCGGATCTGGCTGTGTCCACTCACCCACTGGAGACGGGCAGGCAAGGCGCAGTGCGGATCTTGTGTGTGCACTCACCCACGGGAGACGGGCAGAGACGGTGCTGTGTGGATCTGGCTATGTCCACTGACCCACGGCAGACGGACGGGCAGGGCGCAGTACGGATCTGGCTGTGTCCACTCACCCACGGCAGGCGGTCAGGTAGGGTGCAGTGCGGATCTGGCTGTGTCCACTCACCCACGGGAGACGGGCAGGCAGGGCGCAGTGCGGATCTGGCTGTGTCCACTCACCCACGGGAGACGGGCAGGCAGGGCGCAGTGCGGATCTGGCTGTGTCCACTCACCCACGGAAGACGGGCAGGCAAGGCGCCGTGCGGATCTGGCTGTGTACACTCACCCACGGGAGGTGGGCAGGCAGGGCGCAGTGTGGATCTGGCTGTGTCCACTCGCCCACGGGAGACGAGCAGTCAGGGTGCAGTGCGGATTTGGCTGTGTCCACTCACCCACGGCAGGCGGTCAGGCAGGGCGCAGTGCGGATCTGGCTGTGTCCACTCACCCACGGCAGACGGTCAGGCAGGGCGCAGTGAGGATCTGGCTGTGTCCACTCACCCACGGGAGACGGGCAGGCAGGGCGCAGTGCGGATCTGGCTGTGTCCACTCACCCACGGGAGACGGGCAGGCAGGGCGCAGTGCGGATCCGGCTGTGTCCACTCGCCCACGGGAGACGGGCAGGCAGGGCGTAGTGTGGATCTGGCTGTGTCCACTCACCCATGGCAGGAGGTCAGGCAGGGCGCAGTGCGGATCTGGCTGTGTCCACTCACCCACGGCAGACGGTCAGGCAGGGCGCAGTGTGGATCTGGCTGTGTCCACGCACCCACAGCAGGCGGTCAGCCAAGGCGTAGTGCGGATCTGGCTGTGTCCACTGACCCACGGCAGACGGGCAGGCAGGGCGCAGTACGGATCGAGCTGTGCCCACTCACCCACAGCAGGCGGTCAGGCAGGGCGCAGTGCGGATCTGGCTTTGTCCACTCACCCACGGCAGGCGGTCAGGCTGGGCGTAGTGCGGATCTGGCTGTGTCCACGCACACACAGCAGGCGGTCAGCCAGGGCGCAGTGCTGATCTGGCTGTGTCCACTGGCCCACGGCAGACGGGCAGGCAGGGCACAGTACGGATCTGGCTGTGTCCACTCACCCACGGCAGGCG
Source organism: Microcebus murinus (assembly GCF_040939455.1). Taxonomy (NCBI): domain Eukaryota; kingdom Metazoa; phylum Chordata; class Mammalia; order Primates; family Cheirogaleidae; genus Microcebus; species Microcebus murinus. Next base: position 27,748,672 of record NC_134125.1, on the reverse strand, counting down.
GTCAGGCAGGGCGCAGTGCGGATCTGGCTGTGTCCACTCACCCACGGCAGGCGGTCAGGCAGGGCGTAGTGCAGATCTGGCTGTGTCCACTCACCCACGGAAGACGGGCAGGCAGGGCGCAGTGCGGATCCGGCTGTGTCCACTCACCCACGGGCGATGGGCAGAGACGGTGATGTGTGGATCTGGCTATGTCCACTGACCCACGGCAGACGGGCAGGCAGGGCGCAGTACGGATCTGGCTGTGTCCACTCACCCACGGCAGGCGGTCAGGCAGGGCGCAGTGCGGATCTGGCTTTGTCCACTCACACACGGCAGGCGGTCAGGCAGGGCGTAGTGCGGATCTGGCTGTGTCCACTCACCCACGGCAGACGGGCAGGCAGGGCGCAGTGTGGATCTGGCTGTGTCCACTCACCCACGGCAGACGGTCAGGCAGGGCGCAGTGCGGATCTGGCTGTGTCCACTCACCCACGGCAGACGTGCAGGCAGGGCGCAGTGCGGACCTGGCTGTGTCCACTCGCCCACGGGAGAAGGGCAGGCAGGGCGCAGTGTGGATCTGGCTATGTCCACTCACCCATGGCAGGAGGTCAGGCAGGGCGCAGTGCGGATCTGGCTGTGTCCACTCACCCACGGCAGACGGTCAGGCAGGGCGCAGTGCGGATCTGGCTGTGTCCACTCACCAATGGCAGGCGGTCAGGCAGGGCGCAGTGCGGATCTGGCTGTGTCCTCTCGCCCACGGGAGAAGGGCAGGCAGGGCGCAGTGCCGATCTGGCTGTGTCCACTCACCCACGGCAGGCGGTCAGGCAGGGCGCAGTGCGGATCTGGCTGTGTCCACTCACCCACGGCAGACGGTCAGGCAGGGCACAGTGCGGATCTGGCTGTGTCCACTCACCCACTGCAGGCGGTCAGGCAGGGCGCAGTGCGGATCTGGTTGTGTCCATGCACCCACAGCAGGCGGTCAACCTGGGCGCAGTGCGGATCTGGCTGTGTCCACTAACCCACGGCAGACGGTCAGGCAGGGCACAGTACGGATATGGCTGTGTCCACTCACCCATGGCAGACGGGCAGGCAGGGCGCTGTGCGGATCTGGCTGTGTCCACTCACCCACGGAAACGGGCAGGCAGGGCGCAGTGCGGATCTGGCTGTGTCCACTGACCCACGGCAGACGGGCAGGCAGGGCGCAGTACGGAGCTGGCTGAGTCCACTCACCCACGGCAGGCGATCAGGCAGGTTGCAGTGTGGATCTGGCTGTGTCCACTCACCCACGGGAGACGGGCAGGCAGGGCGTAGTGCAGATCTGGCTGTGTCCACTCACCCACGGGAGACGGGCAGGCAGGGCGCAGTTCGGATTTGGCTGTGTCCACTCACCCACGGGAGATGTGCAGGCAGGGCACAGTGCAGATCCGGCTGTGTCCACTCACCCACGGGAGACGGGCAGGCAGGGCGCAGTGCGTATCTGGCTGTGTCCACTCGCCCACGGGAGACGGGCAGGCAGGGCGCAGTGCGGATCTGGCCGTGTCCACTCACCCACGGGAGACGGGCAGGCAGGGCGCAGTGCGGATCCGGCTGTGTCCACTCGCCCACGGGAGACGGGCAGGCAGGGCGCAGTGTGGATCTGGCAGTGTCCACTCACCCATGGCAGGAGGTCAGGCAGGGCGCAGTGCGGATCTGGCTGTGTCCACTCACCCACGGCAGACGGTCAGGCAGGGCGCAGTGCGGATCTGGCTGTGTCCACTCACCAACGGCAGGCGGTCAGGCAGGGCGCAGTGTGGATCTGGCTGTGTCCACGCACCCACAGCAGGCGGTCAGCCAAGGCGTAGTGCGGATCTGGCTGTGTCCACTGACCCACGGCAGACGGGCAGGCAGGGCGCAGTACGGATCGAGCTGTGCCCACTCACCCACAGCAGGCGGTCAGGCAGGGCGCAGTGCGGATCTGGCTGTGTCCACTCACCCACGGCAGGCGGTCAGGCAGGGCGTAGTGCGGATCTGGCTGTGTCCACGCACACACAGCAGGCGGTCAGCCAGGGAGCAGTGCTGATCTGGCTGTGTCCACTGGCCCACGGCAGACGGGCAGGCAGGGCACAGTACGGATCTGGCTGTGTCCACTCACCCACGGCAGGCGGTCAGGCAGGGCGCAGTGCGGATCTGGCTGTGTCCAATCACCCACGGGAGACGGGCACAGAGGGTGCTGTGTGGATCTGGCTATGTACACTGACCCACGACAGACGGGCACGCAAGGCGCAGTGCGGATCTGTCTGTGTCCACTCACCCACGGCAGACGGTCAGGCAGGGCGCAGTGCGGATCTGGCTGTGTCCACTCACCCACGGGAGACGGGAAGAGAGGGTGCTCTGTGGATCTGGCTATGTCCACTGACCACCGGCAGACGGGCAGGCAGGGCGCAGTGCGGATCTGGCTGTGTCCACTCACTCACGGGAGACGGGCCGGGAGGACGTAGTGCGGATCTGGCTGTGTCCACTCATACACGGGAGACGGGCAGGCAAAACGCAGTGTGGATCTAGCTGTGTCCCCTCAGCCACGGGAGACGGGCAGACAGGGTGCTGTGTGGATCTGGCTATGTCCACTGACCCACGGCAGACGGGCAGGCAGGGCGCAGTGTGGATCTGGCTGTATCCACTCACCCACGGGAGACGGGCAGAGAGGGTATTGTGTGGATCTGGCTATGTCAACTGACCCACGGCAGACGGGTAGGCAGGGCGCAGTGCGGATCTGGCTGTGTCCACTCACCCACGGGAGACGGGAAGAGTGGGTGCTGTGTGGATCTGGCTATGTCCACTGACCACCGGCAGACGGGCAGGCAGGGCGCAGTGCGGATCTGGCTGTGTCCACTCACCCACGGGAGACGGTCAGGCAAGTCGCAGTGTGGATTTTGCTGTGTCCACTCACCCACTGGAGACGGGCAGAGAGGGTGCTGTGTGGATCTGGCTATGTCCACTGACCCACGGCAGACGGGCAGGCAGGGCGCAGTGCGGATCTGGCTGTGTCCACTCACCCACGGGAGACGGGAAGGCAGGGCGCAGTGCAGATCTGGCTGTGTCCACTCACCCACGGGAGACGGGCAGGCAGGGCGCAGTGCGGATCTGCTTGTGTCCACTCACCCATGGGAGACGGGCAGGCAAGGTGCAGTGTGGATCTGGTTCTGTCCACTCACCCACGGGAGACGGGCAGAGAGGGTGCTGTGCGGATCTGGCTGTGTCCACTCACCCACGGCAGACGAGCAGGCAGGGTGCAGTGCGGATCTGGCTGTGTCCACTCACCCTCGGGAGACTGGCAGGCAAGCCGCAGTGTGGATCTGGCTGTGTCCACTCACCCACGGGAGACGGGCAGAGAGGGTGCTGTGTGGATCTGGCTATGTCCACTGACCCACGGCAGACGGGCAGGCAGGGCGCAGTGCGGATCTGGCTGTGTACACTCACACACGGGAGACGGGGCCGGCAGGGCGCATTGCGGATCTGGCTGTGTCCACTCACCCACGGGAGACCGGCAGGCAGGGCGCAGTGCGGATCTGGCTGTGTCCACTCACCGACGGCAGACGGGCAGGCAGGGCGCAGTGCGGATATGGCTGTGTGCAATCACCCACAGCAGACGGGCAGAAAGGGCGCTGTGTGGATCTGGCTATGTCCACTGACCCACGGCAGACGGGCAGGCAAGCGCAGTGCGGATCTAGCTGTGTGCAATCACCCACAGCAGACGGGCAGGCAAGGTGCAGTGTGGATCTGGATGTGTCCACTCACAAACGGGGGACGGCAGAGGGTGCTGTGTGAATCTGGCTATGTCCACGGACACACGGCAGACAGGCAGGCAGGGCGCAGCGCGGATCTGGCTGTGTCCACTCACACACGGGAGACGGGGAAGCAAGGCGCAGTGTGTATACGGCTGTGTCCACTCACCCACGGGAGACGGGCAGAGAGGGTGCTGTGTGGATGTGGCTATGTCCACTGACCCACGGTAGACGGGCAGGAATGGCGCAGTGCGGATCTGGATGTGTCCACTCACCCACGGCAGACGGGCAGGCAGGGCGCAGTGCGGATCTGGCTGTGTCCACTCACCCACGGGAAACGGGCAGGCAAGGCGCAGTGTGGATCTGGCTGTGTCCAATCACCCACGGGAGACGGGCAGAGAGGGTCTTGTGTGGATCTGGCTATGTCTACTGACCCACGGCAGACGGGCAGGCAGGGCGCAGTGTGGATCTGGCTGTGTCCAATAACCCACGGCAGACGGGCAGGCAGGGTGCAGTGCGGATCTGGCTTTGTCCACTCACCCACGGGAGACGGGAAGGCAAGGCGCACTGTGGATCTTGCTGTGACCACTCACCCACGGGAGATGGGCAGAGAGGTTGCTGTGTGTATCTAGCTATGTCCACTGACCCACGGCAGAGGGGCAGGCAGGGCGCATGCGGACCTGGATGTGTTAACTCACAGACGGGCTGGCAGGGCGCAGTGTGGATCTGGCTGTGTCCACTCACCCACGGGAGACGGGCAGAGAGGGTGCTGTGTTGATCTGGCTATGTCCACTGACCCACGGCAGACGGGCAGGCAGGGCGCAGTGCGGATCTGGCTGTGTCCGCTCCCCCACGGCATACGGTCAGGCAGGGCGCAGTGCGGAATTGGCTGTGTCCACTCACCCACGGGAGACAGGTAGGCAAGGCGCAGTGTTGATCTGGCTCTGTCCACTCACACACGGGAGACGGGCAGAGAGGGTGATGTGTGGATTTGGCTATGTCCACTGATCCATGGGAGACGGGCTGAAAGGGCGCTATGTGGATCTGGCTATGTCCACTGACCCACGGCAGACGGGCAGGCAGGGTGCAGTGCGGATCTGGCTTTGTCCACTCACCCACGGCAGACGGGCAGGCAGGGCGCAGTGCGGATCGGGCTATGTCCACTCACCCACGGCAGACGGGCAGGCAGGGCGCAGTGCAGATCTGGCTGTCTCCACTCACCCACGGGAGACGGTCAGGCAGGGCATAGTGCGGATCTGGTTGTGTCCACTCACCCACGGGAGATGGGCAGGCAAGGCGCAGTGTGGATCTGGCTGTGTCCATTCACCCACGGGAGACGGGCAGAAAGGGCGCTGTGTGGATCTGGCTATGTCCACTGACCCACGGCAGACGGGCAGGCAGGGCGCAGTGTTGATCTGGCTGTGTCCACTCACCCACGGGAGACGGGCAGAGAGGGTGATGTGTGGATCTGGCTATGTCCACTGATCCACGGGAGACGGGCCGAAAGGGCGCTGTGTGGATCTGGCTATGTCCACTGACCCACGGAAGACGGGCAGGCAGGGCGCAGAGCGGATCTGGCTATGTCCACTCACCCACGGCAGACGGGCAGGCAGGGCGCAGTGCGGATCTGGCTGTCTCCACTCACCAACGGGAGACGGTCAGGCAGGGCACAGTGCGGATCTGGGTGTGTCCACTCACCCACGGGAGACGGGCAGAGAGGGTGCTGTGTTGATCTGGCTATGTCCACTGACCCACGGCAGACGGGCAGGCAGGGCGCAGTGCGGATCTGGCTGTGTCCGCTCTCCCACGGCATACGGTCAGGCAGGGCGCAACGCGGAATTGGCTGTGTCCACTCACCCACGAAAGTCGGGTAGGCAAGGCGCAGTGTTGATCTGGCTGTGTCCACTCACCCACGGGAGACGGGCAGAGAGGGTGATGTGTGGATCTGGCTATGTCCACTGATCCATGGGAGACGGGCTGAAAGGGCGCTATGTGGATCTGGCTATGTCCACTGACCCACGGCAGACGGGCAGGCAGGGCGCAGTGCAGATCGGGCTATGTCCACTCACCCACGGCAGACGGGCAGGCAGGGCGCAGTGCGGATCTGGCTGTCTCCACTCACCCACGGGAGACGGTCAGGCAGGGCACAGTGCGGATCTGGTTGTGTCCACTCACCCACGGGAGATGGGCAGGCAAGGCGCAGTGTGGATCTGGCTGTGTCCATTCACCTACGGGAGACGGGCAGAAAGGGCGCTGTGTGGATCTGGCTATGTCCACTGACCCACGGCAGACGGGCAGGCAAGGCGCAGTGTGGATCTGGCTGTGTCCGCTCACCCACAGCAGACGGTCAGGCAGGGCGCAGTGCGGAATTGGCTGTGTCCACTCACCCACGGGAGATGGGTAGGCAAGGCGCAGTTTTGATCTGGCTGTGTCCACTCACCCACGGGAGACGGGCAGAGAGGGTGATGTGTGGATCTGGCTATGTACACTGATCCACAGGAGACGGGCCGAAAGGGCGCTGTGTGGATCTGGCTATGTCCACTGACCCACGGAAGACTGGCAGGCAGGGCGCAGAGCGGATCTGGCTATGTCCACTCACCCACGGCAGACGGGCAAGCAGGGCGCAGTGCGGATCTGGCTGTCTCCACTCACCAACGGGAGACGGTCAGGCAGGGCACAGTGCGGATCTGGGTGTGTCCACTCACCCACGGGAGATGGGCAGGCAAGGCGCAGTGTGGATCTAGCTGTGTCCACTCACCCACGGGAGACGGGCAGAAAGGGCGCTGTGTGGATCTGGCTATGTCCACTGACCCACGACAGACGGGCAGGCAAGGCGCAGTGTGGATCTGGCTGTGTCCACTCACCCACGGGAGACGGGCAGAGAGGGTCCTGTGTGGATCTGGCTATGTCCACTGACCAACGGCAGACGGGCAGGCAGGGCGCAGTGCGGATCTGGCTGTGTCCAATCACCCACGGCAGACAAGCAGGCAGGGCGCAGTGCGGATCTGGCTGTGTCCACTCACCTATGGGAGACGGGTAGGCATGGCGCAGTGCGGATGTGGCTGTGTCCACTCACCCACGGGAGACGGGCAGGCAGGGCGCAGTCCGGATTTGACTGTGTCCACTCACCCACGGCAGATGGGCAGGCATGGTGCAGTGCGGATCTTGCTGTGTCCACTCACCCACGGGAGACAGGCAGGCAGGGCGCAGAGTGGATCTGGCTGTGTCCACTCACCCACGGGAGACAGGCAGAGAGGGTGCTGTGTGTATCTGCCTATGTCCACTGACCCACGGCAGATGGGCAGGCAGGGCGCAGTGCGGATCTGGCTGTGTCAACTCACCCACGGCAGACGGTCAGGAAGGGCGCAGGGCGGATCTGGCTGTGTCCACTCACCCACGGGAAACGGGCAGGCAAGGCAGAGTGCAGATCTGGCTGTGTCCACTCACCCACAAAAGACGGGCAGAGAGTGTGCTGTGTGGATCTGGCTGTGTCCACTGACCAATGGAAGACGGGCAGGCAAGGCGCAGTTTGGATCTTGCTGTGTCCACTCACCCAAGGGAGACGGGCAGAAAGCGTGCTGTGTGGATCTGGCTATGTCCACTGACCCACGGCAGACGGGCAGGCAGGGCGCAGTGCGGATCTGGCTGTGTTCACTCACCCACGGGAAACGGTCAGGCAGGGCGCAGTGCGGATCTGGCTGTGTCCACTCACCCACGGGAGACGGACAGGCAGGGCACAGTGCGGATCTAGCTGTGTCTACTCACCCACGGGAGATGGGGAAACAGGGAGCAGTGCGGATCTGGCTGTGTCCACTCACCCACGGGAGACGGGCAGGCAAGGAACAGTGCGGATCTGGCTGTGTCCTCTCACCCATGGGAGACGGGCAGAGAGGGTTCTGTGTGGATATGGCTATGTCCACTGACCCAAGGCAGACGGGCAGGCAGTGCGCAGTGCGTATCTGGCTGTGTCCACTCACCCACGGGAGAAGGGCAGGCAAGGCGCAGTGTGGATCTGGCTGTGTCCACTCACCCACTGGAGACGGGTAGGCAAGGCACAGTGTGGATCTGGCTGTGTCCACTCACCCACAGGAGACGGGCAGAGAGGGAGCTGTGTGGATCTGGCTATGTCCACTGACCCACGGAAGATGGGCAGGCAGGGCGCAGTGCGGATCTGGCTGTGTCCACTCACCCACGGCAGGCGGTGAGGCAGGGCGCAGTGCGGATCTGGCTGTGTCCACTCACCCACGGGAGACGGGCAGGCAGGGCGCAGTGCGGATCTGGCTGTGTCCATTCACACACGGGAGACAGGCAGGCAGGGCGCAGTGCGGATCTGTCTGTGTCCACTGCCCACAGCAGACGGTCAGGCAGGGCACAGTGCGGATCTCACTGTGTCCACTCACCCATGGGAGACGGGTAGGCAAGGCGCAGTGTGGATCTGGCTGTGTCCACTCATCCATGGGATACGGGCAGAGAGGGTGCTGTGTGGATCTGGCTATGTCCACTGACCCACGGCAGACGGGCAGGCAGGGCGCAGTGTGGATCTGGCTGTGTTCACTCACCAACGGCAGACGGACAGGCAGGGCGCAGTGCGGATCTGGCTGTGTCCACTCACCCACGGCAGATGAGCAGGCAGGGCGCAGTGCGGACCTGGCTGTCTCCACTCAGCCACGGGAGACAAGCAGGCAAGGCGCAGTGTGGATCTGGCTGTGTCCACTCACCCATGGGAGACGGGCAGAGAGTGTGCAGTGTGGATCTGGCTATGTCCAGTGACCCATGGCAGACGGTCAGGCACGGCGCAGTGCGGATCTGGCTGTGTCCAATCACCCACGGCAGACGGGCAGGCAGGGCGCAGTGCGGATCTGGCTGTGTACACTCACCCAAGGGAGGCGGGCAGGCAAGGCGCAGTGTGGATCTGGCTGTGTCCACTCACCCAAGGGAGACGGGCAGAGAGGGTGCTGTGTGGATCTGGCTATGTCCTCTGACCCACGGCAGATTGTCAGGCAGGGCGCAGTGCGGATCTGGCTGTGTCCACTCACCCACGGGAGACGTGCAGGCAGGGCGCAGTGCGAATCTGGCTGTGTCCACTCACCCACTGGAGACGGGCAGGCAAGGCGCAGTGCGGATCTGGCTGTGTCCACTCACCCATGGGAGACGGGCAGGCAGGGCGCAGTGCGGATTTTGCTGTGTCCGCTCACCTACGGGAGACGGGCAGGCAAGGCGCAGTGTGGATCTGGCTGTGTCCACTCACCCACGGGAGACGGGAAGAGAGGGTGCTGTGTGGATCTGGCTATGTCCACTGACCCACGGCAGATGGGCAGGCAGGGCGCAGTGCGGATCTGGCTGTGTCCACTCACCCATGGCAGACGGTCAGGCAGGGCGCAGTGCAGATCCGGCTATGTCCACTCACCCATGGGAGACGTGCAGGCAGTGCGCAGTGCGGATATGGCTCGGTCCACTCACGCACGGGAAACGGGCAGGCAGGGCGCAGTGCGTATCTGGCTGTGTCCACTCACCCACGGGAGACGGGCAGGCAGGGCGCAGTGCGGATCTGGCTGTGTCCACTCACCCACTGGAGACGGGTAGGCAAGGCACAGTGTGGATCTGGCTGTGTCCACTCACCCACAGGACACGGGCAGAGAGGGAGCTGTGTGGATCTGGCTATGTCCACTAACCCATGGAAGATGGGCAGGCAGGGCGCAGTGCGGATCTGGCTGTGTCCACTCACCCTCGGGAGACGGGCAGGCAAGTCGCAGTGTGGATCTGGCTGTGTCCACTCAACCACGGGAGACGGGCAGAGAGGGTGCTGTGTGGATCTGGCTATGTCCACTGACCCACGGCAGACGGGCAGGCAGGGCGCTGTGCGGATCTGGCTGTGTCCACTCACCCACGGCAGGCGGTGAGGCAGGGCGCAGTGCGGATCTGGCTGTGTCCACTCACCCACGGAAGACGGGCAGGCAGGGCGCAGTGCGGATCTGGCTGTGTCCATTCACACACGGGAGACGGGCAGGCAGGGCGCAGTGTGGATCTGGCTGTGTCCACTCACCCACGGGAGACAGGCAGAGAGGGTGCTATGTGGATCTGGCTATGTCCACTGACCCACGGCAGACGGGCAGGGAGGGCGCAGTGCGGATCTGGCAGTGTCCAATCACCCTGGGCAGACGGGCAGGTAGGGCGCAGTGCGGATCTGGCTGTGTCCTCTCACCCATGGGAGACGGGGAGAGAGGGTGCTGTGTGGATATGGCTATGTCCACTGACCCAAGGCAGACGGGCAGGCAATGCGCAGTGCGGATCTGGCTGTGTCCACTCACCAACGGAAGAAGGGCAGGCAAGGCGCAGTGTGGATCTGGCTGTGTCCACTCACCCCCGGGAGACGGGTCGGCAAGGCGCAATGTAAATCTCGCTGTGTCCACTCACCCACGGAAGACGGGCAGAGAGGGTGCTGTGTGTATCTGGGTATGTCCACTGACCCACGGCAGATGTGCAGGCAGGGCACAGTGCGGATCTGGCTGTGTCAACTCACCCACGGCAGACGGTCAGGCAGGGCGCAGTGCGGATCTGGCTGTGTCCACTCACCCACGGGAAACGGTCAGGCAGGGCGCAGTGCGGATCTGGCTGTGTCCACTCACCCAAGGGAGACGGGCAGGCAGGGCGCAGTGCGGATCCTGCTGTGTCCACTCACCCACGGGAGATGGGCAGGCAGGGCACAGTGCGGATCTGGCTGTGTTCACTCACCCACGGGAGATGGGTGAAAAAAGCGCAGTGCGGATCTGGCTGTGTCCACTCACCCACGGGAGACGGGCATGCAAGGCACAGTGTGGATCTGGCTGTGTCCTCTCACCCATGGGAGACGGGCAGAGAGGGTGCTGTGTGGATATGGCTATGTCCACTGACCCAAGGCAGACGGGCAGGCAATGCGCAGTGCGGATCTGGCTGTGTCGACTCACCAACGGAAGAAGGGCAGGCAAGGCGCAGTGTGGATCTTGCTGTATCCACTTACCCACTGGAGACGGGTAGGCAAGGCACAGTGTGGATCTGGCTGTGTCCACTCACCCACAGGAGACAAGCAGAGAGGGAGCTGTGTGGATCTGGGTATGTCCACTGACCCACGGCAGACGGGCAGGCAGGGCGCAGTGCGGATCTGGTTGTGTCCACTCACCCACGGCAGACGGTCAGGCAGGGCGCAGTGCGGATCTCGCTGTGTCCACTCGCCCACTGGAAACGGTCAGGCAGGGCGCAGTGCGGATCTGGCTATGTCCACTCACCCACGGGAGACGGGCAGGCAGGGCACAGTGCGGACTTGGCTGTGTCCACTCTCCCACGGGAGATGGGCAAACAGGGCGCAGTGCGGATCTGGCTGTGTCCACTCACCCACGGGAGACGGGCAGGCAAGGCTCAGTGTCGATCTGGCTGTGTCCCCTCACCCATGGGAGACGGGCAGAGAGGGTGCTGTGTGGATATGGCTATGTCCACTAACCCAAGGCAGACGGGCAGGCAGTGCGCAGTGCGGATCTGGCTGTGTCCACTCACCCACGGGAGAAGAGCAGGCAAGGCGCAGTGTGGATCTGGCTGTGTCCACTCACCCACGGCAGACGGTGAGGCAGGGCGCAGTGCGGATCTGGCTGTGTCCACTCACCCACGGGAGAAGGGCAGGCAAGGCGCAGTGTGGATCTGGCTGTGTCCACTCACCCACTGGAGACGGGTAGGCAAGGCACAGTGTGGATCTGGCTGTGTCCACTCACCCACAGGAGACGAGCAGAGAGGGAGATGTGTGGATCTGGCTATGTCCACTGACCCACGGAAGACGGGCAGGCAGGGCGCAGTGCAGATCTGGCTGTGTCCACTCACCCTCGGGAGACGGGCAGGCAAGGCGCAGTGTGGATCTGGCTGTGTCCACTCAACCACGGGAGACGGCCAGAGAAGGTGCTGTGTGGATCTGGCTATGTCCACTGACCCACGGCAGACGGGCAGGCAGGGCGCTGTGCGGATCTGGCTGTGTCCACTCACCCACGGCAGACGGTGAGGCACGGCGCAGTGTGGATCTGGCTGTGTCCACTCACCCACGGTAGACGGGCAGTCAGGGCGCAGTGCGGATCTGGCTGTGTCCATTCACACACGGGAGACAGGCAGGCAGGGCGCAGTGGGGATCTGGCTGTGTCCACTCACCCACGGGAGATGGGCTGGCAAGGCGCAGTGTGGATCTGGCTGTATCCACGCACCCACGGGAGACGGACAGAGAGGGTGCTGTTTGGATCTGGCCATGTCCACTGACCCACGGCAGAGCAGCAAGCAGTGCGCAGTGCGGATCTGGCTGTGTCCAATCACCCATAGAAGACCGGTAGGGAGGGCACAGTGCGAATCTGGCTGTGTCCACTCACCCACGGCAGACGGTCAGTCAGGGCGCAGTGCGGATCTGGCTGTGTCCACTCACCCACGGGAGACGGGCAGGCAGGGAGCAGTGTGGATCTGGCTGTGTAAACTCACCCACGGCAGATGAGCAGGCAGGGCGCAGTGCGGATCTTGCTGTCTCCACTCACCCACAAGAGACAAGCAGGCAAGGCGCAGTGCGGATCTGGCTGTGTCCACTCACCCACGGAAGTCGGGCAGGCAAGGCGCAGTGTGGATCTGGCTGTGTCCACTAACCCACGGGAGACCGGCAGAGAGGGTGCAGTGTGGATCTGGCTATGTCCACTGACCCACGGGAGACGGGCAGGCAGGGTGCAGTGCGGATATTGCTGTGTCCAATCAACCACAGCAGACGGGCAGGCAGGGCGCAGTGCAGATCTGGCTGTGTCCACTCACCCACGGGAGACGGGCAGGCAAGGCTCAGTGTCGATCTGGCTGTGTCCCCTCACCCATGGGAGACGGACAGAGAGGGTGCTGTGTGGATCTGGCTATGTCCACTGACCCACGGCAGACGGGCAGGCAGGGCGCAGTGCGGATCTGGCTGTGTCCACTCACCCACGGCAGATGGTCAGGCAGGGCGCAGTGCGGATCTGGCTGTGTCCACTGACCCATGGGAGACGGGCAGGCAGGGCGCAGTGTGTATCTGGCTGTGTCCACTCACCCACGGGAGATGGGCAGACAAGGCGCAGTGTGGATCTGGCTGTGTCCACTCACCCACGGGAGACGGGCAGAGAGGGTGCTGTGTGGATCTGGCTATGTCCACTGACCCACGGCAGACAGGCAGGCAGGGCGCTGTGCGGATCTGGCTGTGTCCACTCACCCACGGCAGACGGTGAGGCAGGGCGCAGTGCGGATCTGGCTGTGTCAACTCACCCACGGGAGACGGGCAGGCAGGGCGCGGTGCGGATCTGGCTGTGTCCATGCACCCATGGGAGACAGGCCGGCAGGGCGCGGTGCGGATCTGGCTGTGTCCACTCACCCACGGGAGACGGGCAGGCAAGGCGCAGTGCGGATCTTGCTGTGTCTACTCACCCACGGGAGACGGGCAGTCAGGGCGCAGTGCGGATCTGGCTGTGTCCACTCATCCACGGGAGACGGGCAGGCAGGGCGCAGTGCGGATCTGGCTGTCTCCACTCACCCACGGGAGACAAGCAGGCAAGGCGCAGTGTGGATCTGGCTGTGTCCACTCACCCATGGGAGACCGGCAGAGAGGGTGCTGTGTGGATCTGGCTATGTCCAGTGACCCATGGCAGACGGGCAGGCACGGCGCAGTGCGGATCTGACTGTGTCCAATCACCCACGGCAGACGGGCAGGCAGGGCGCAGTGCGGATCTGGCTGTGTCCACTCACCCACGGGAGGCGGGCCGGCAAGGCGCAGTGTGAATCTGTCTGTGTCCACTCACCCACGGCAGACGGGCAGAGAGGGTGCTGTGTGGATCTGGCTATGTCCAATCACCCACGGCAGATTGTCAGGCAGGGCGCAGTGCGGATCTGGCTGTGTCCACTCACCCACGGAAGACGGGCAGGCAGGGCGCAGTGCGGATCTGGCTGTGTCCATTCACACACGGGAGACGGGCAGGCAGGGCGCAGTGTGGATCTGGCTGTGTCCAGTCACCCACGGGAGACAGGCAGAGAGGGTGCTATGTGGATCTGGCTATGTCCACTGACCCACGGCAGACGGGCAGGGAGGGCGCAGTGCGGATCTGGCAGTGTCCAATCACCCTGGGCAGACGGGCAGGTAGGGCGCAGTGCGGATCTGGCTGTGTCCTCTCACCCATGGGAGACGGGGAGAGAGGGTGCTGTGTGGATATGGCTATGTCCACTGACCCAAGGCAGACGGGCAGGCAATGCGCAGTGCGGATCTGGCTGTGTCCACTCACCAACGGAAGAAGGGCAGGCAAGGCGCAGTGTGGATCTGGCTGTGTCCACTCACCCCCGGGAGACGGGTCGGCAAGGCGCAATGTAAATCTCGCTGTGTCCACTCACCCACGGAAGACGGGCAGAGAGGGTGCTGTGTGTATCTGGGTATGTCCACTGACCCACGGCAGATGTGCAGGCAGGGCACAGTGCGGATCTGGCTGTGTCAACTCACCCACGGCAGACGGTCAGGCAGGGCGCAGTGCGGATCTGGCTGTGTCCACTCACCCACGGGAAACGGTCAGGCAGGGCGCAGTGCGGATCTGGCTGTGTCCACTCACCCAAGGGAGACGGGCAGGCAGGGCGCAGTGCGGATCCTGCTGTGTCCACTCACCCACGGGAGATGGGCAGGCAGGGCACAGTGCGGATCTGGCTGTGTCCACTCACCCACGGGAGATGGGTGAAAAAAGCGCAGTGCGGATCTGGCTGTGTCCACTCACCCACGGGAGACGGGCATGCAAGGCACAGTGTGGATCTGGCTGTGTCCTCTCACCCATGGGAGACGGGCAGAGAGGGTGCTGTGTGGATATGGCTATGTCCACTGACCCAAGGCAGACGGGCAGGCAATGCGCAGTGCGGATCTGGCTGTGTCGACTCACCAACGGAAGAAGGGCAGGCAAGGCGCAGTGTGGATCTTGCTGTATCCACTTACCCACTGGAGACGGGTAGGCAAGGCACAGTGTGGATCTGGCTGTGTCCACTCACCCACAGGAGACAAGCAGAGAGGGAGCTGTGTGGATCTGGGTATGTCCACTGACCCACGGCAGACGGGCAGGCAGGGCGCAGTGCGGATCTGGCTGTGTCCACTCACCCACGGCAGACGGTCAGGCAGGGCGCAGTGCGGATCTCGCTGTGTCCACTCACCCACTGGAAACGGTCAGGCAGGGCGCAGTGCGGATCTGGCTATGTCCACTCACCCACGGGAGACGGGCAGGCAGGGCACAGTGCGGACTTGGCTGTGTCCACTCTCCCACGGGAGATGGGCAAACAGGGCGCAGTGCGGATCTGGCTGTGTCCACTCACCCACGGGAGACGGGCAGGCAAGGCTCAGTGTCGATCTGGCTGTGTCCCCTCACCCATGGGAGACGGGCAGAGAGGGTGCTGTGTGGATATGGCTATGTCCACTAACCCAAGGCAGACGGGCAGGCAGTGCGCAGTGCGGATCTGGCTGTGTCCACTCACCCACGGGAGAAGAGCAGGCAAGGCGCAGTGTGGATCTGGCTGTGTCCACTCACCCACGGCAGACGGTGAGGCAGGGCGCAGTGCGGATCTGGCTGTGTCCACTCACCCACGGGAGAAGGGCAGGCAAGGCGCAGTGTGGATCTGGCTGTGTCCACTCACCCACTGGAGACGGGTAGGCAAGGCACAGTGTGGATCTGGCTGTGTCCACTCACCCACAGGAGACGAGCAGAGAGGGAGATGTGTGGATCTGGCTATGTCCACTGACCCACGGAAGACGGGCAGGCAGGGCGCAGTGCAGATCTGGCTGTGTCCACTCACCCTCGGGAGACGGGCAGGCAAGGCGCAGTGTGGATCTGGCTGTGTCCACTCAACCACGGGAGACGGCCAGAGAAGGTGCTGTGTGGATCTGGCTATGTCCACTGACCCACGGCAGACGGGCAGGCAGGACGCTGTGCGGATCTGGCTGTGTCCACTCACCCACGGCAGACGGTGAGGCACGGCGCAGTGTGGATCTGGCTGTGTCCACTCACCCACGGTAGACGGGCAGTCAGGGCGCAGTGCGGATCTGGCTGTGTCCATTCACACACGGGAGACAGGCAGGCAGGGCGCAGTGGGGATCTGGCTGTGTCCACTCACCCACGGGAGATGGGCTGGCAAGGCGCAGTGTGGATCTGGCTGTATCCACGCACCCACGGGAGACGGACAGAGAGGGTGCTGTTTGGATCTGGCCATGTCCACTGACCCACGGCAGAGCAGCAAGCAGTGCGCAGTGCGGATCTGGCTGTGTCAACTCACCCATGGCAGACGGTCAGGCAGGGCGCAGTGCGGATCTGGCTGTGTCCACTCACCCAAGGGAGACAGGCAGGCAGGGCGCAGTGCGGATCCTGCTGTGTCCACTCACCCACGGGAGATGGGCAGGCAGGGCACAGTGCGGATCTGGCTGTGTCCACTCACCCACGGGAGATGGGTGAAAAAAGCGCAGTGCGGATCTGGCTGTGTCCACTCACCCACGGGAGACGGGCATGCAAGGCACAGTGTGGATCTGGCTGTGTCCTCTCACCCATGGGAGACGGGCAGAGAGGGTGCTGTGTGGATATGGCTATGTCCACTGACCCAAGGCAGACGGGCAGGCAATGCGCAGTGCGGATCTGGCTGTGTCGACTCACCAACGGAAGAAGGGCAGGCAAGGCGCAGTGTGGATCTTGCTGTATCCACTTACCCACTGGAGACGGGTAGGCAAGGCACAGTGTGGATCTGGCTGTGTCCACTCACCCACAGGAGACAAGCAGAGAGGGAGCTGTGTGGATCTGGGTATGTCCACTGACCCACGGCAGACGGGCAGGCAGGGCGCAGTGCGGATCTGGCTGTGTCCACTCACCCACGGCAGACGTTCAGGCAGGGCGCAGTGCGGATCTCGCTGTGTCCACTCGCCCACTGGAAACGGTCAGGCAGGGCGCAGTGCGGATCTGGCTATGTCCACTCACCCACGGGAGACGGGCAGGCAGGGCACAGTGCGGACTTGGCTGTGTCCACTCTCCCACGGGAGATGGGCAAACAGGGCGCAGTGCGGATCTGGCTGTGTCCACTCACCCACGGGAGACGGGCAGGCAAGGCTCAGTGTCGATCTGGCTGTGTCCCCTCACCCATGGGAGACGGGCAGAGAGGGTGCTGTGTGGATATGGCTATGTCCACTAACCCAAGGCAGACGGGCAGGCAGTGCACAGTGCGGATCTGGCTGTGTCCACTCACCCACGGGAGAAGAGCAGGCAAGGGGCAGTGTGGATCTGGCTGTGTCCACTCACCCACGGCAGACGGTGAGGCAGGGCGCAGTGCGGATCTGGCTGTGTCCACTCACCCACGGGAGAAGGGCAGGCAAGGCGCAGTGTGGATCTGGCTGTGTCCACTCACCCACTGGAGACGGGTAGGCAAGGCACAGTGTGGATCTGGCTGTGTCCACTCACCCACAGGAGACGAGCAGAGAGGGAGATGTGTGGATCTGGCTATGTCCACTGACCCACGGAAGACGGGCAGGCAGGGCGCAGTGCAGATCTGGCTGTGTCCACTCACCCTCGGGAGACGGGCAGGCAAGGCGCAGTGTGGATCTGGCTGTGTCCACTCAACCACGGGAGACGGCCAGAGAAGGTGCTGTGTGGATCTGGCTATGTCCACTGACCCACGGCAGACGGCCAGGCAGGGCGCTGTGCGGATCTGGCTGTGTCCACTCACCCACGGCAGACGGTGAGGCACGGCGCAGTGTGGATCTGGCTGTGTCCACTCACCCACGGTAGACGGGCAGTCAGGGCGCAGTGCGGATCTGGCTGTGTCCATTCACACACGGGAGACAGGCAGGCAGGGCGCAGTGGGGATCTGGCTGTGTCCACTCACCCACGGGAGATGGGCTGGCAAGGCGCAGTGTGGATCTGGCTGTATCCACGCACCCACGGGAGACGGACAGAGAGGGTGCTGTTTGGATCTGGCCATGTCCACTGACCCACGGCAGAGCAGCAAGCAGTGCGCAGTGCGGATCTGGCTGTGTCCAATCACCCATAGAAGACCGGTAGGGAGGGCACAGTGCGAATCTGGCTGTGTCCACTCACCCACGGCAGACGGTCAGTCAGGGCGCAGTGCGGATCTGGCTGTGTCCACTCACCCACGGGAGACGGGCAGGCAGGGAGCAGTGTGGATCTGGCTGTGTAAACTCACCCACGGCAGATGAGCAGGCAGGGCGCAGTGCGGATCTTGCTGTCTCCACTCACCCACAAGAGACAAGCAGGCAAGGCGCAGTGCGGATCTGGCTGTGTCCACTCACCCACGGAAGTCGGGCAGGCAAGGCGCAGTGTGGATCTGGCTGTGTCCACTAACCCACGGGAGACCGGCAGAGAGGGTGCAGTGTGGATCTGGCTATGTCCACTGACCCACGGGAGACGGGCAGGCAGGGTGCAGTGCGGATATTGCTGTGTCCAATCAACCACAGCAGACGGGCAGGCAGGGCGCAGTGCAGATCTGGCTGTGTCCACTCACCCACGGGAGACGGGCAGGCAAGGCTCAGTGTCGATCTGGCTGTGTCCCCTCACCCATGGGAGACGGACAGAGAGGGTGCTGTGTGGATCTGGCTATGTCCACTGACCCACGGCAGACGGGCAGGCAGGGCGCAGTGCGGATCTGGCTGTGTCCACTCACCCACGGCAGATGGTCAGGCAGGGCGCAGTGCGGATCTGGCTGTGTCCACTGACCCATGGGAGACGGGCAGGCAGGGCGCAGTGTGTATCTGGCTGTGTCCACTCACCCACGGGAGATGGGCAGACAAGGCGCAGTGTGGATCTGGCTGTGTCCACTCACCCATGGGAGACGGGCAGAGAGGGTGCTGTGTGGATCTGGCTATGTCCACTGACCCACGGCAGACAGGCAGGCAGGGCGCTGTGCGGATCTGGCTGTGTCCACTCACCCACGGCAGACGGTGAGGCAGGGCGCAGTGCGGATCTGGCTGTGTCAACTCACCCACGGGAGACGGGCAGGCAGGGCGCGGTGCGGATCTGGCTGTGTCCATGCACCCATGGGAGACAGGCCGGCAGGGCGCGGTGCGGATCTGGCTGTGTCCACTCACCCACGGGAGACGGGCAGGCAAGGCGCAGTGCGGATCTTGCTGTGTCTACTCACCCACGGGAGACGGGCAGTCAGGGCGCAGTGCGGATCTGGCTGTGTCCACTCATCCACGGGAGACGGGCAGGCAGGGCGCAGTGCGGATCTGGCTGTCTCCACTCACCCACGGGAGACAAGCAGGCAAGGCGCAGTGTGGATCTGGCTGTGTCCACTCACCCATGGGAGACCGGCAGAGAGGGTGCTGTGTGGATCTGGCTATGTCCAGTGACCCATGGCAGACGGGCAGGCACGGCGCAGTGCGGATCTGACTGTGTCCAATCACCCACGGCAGACGGGCAGGCAGGGCGCAGTGCGGATCTGGCTGTGTCCACTCACCCACGGGAGGCGGGCCGGCAAGGCGCAGTGTGAATCTGTCTGTGTCCACTCACCCACGGCAGACGGGCAGAGAGGGTGCTGTGTGGATCTGGCTATGTCCAATCACCCACGGCAGATTGTCAGGCAGGGCGCAGTGCGGATCTGGCTGTGTCCACTCACCCACGGGAGACGGGCAGGCAAGGCGCAGTGTGGATCTGGCTGTGTCCACTCACCCAAGGGAGACGGGCAGGGAGGGTGCTGTGTGGATCTCGCTATGTCCACTGACCCACGGCAAAAGGGAAGGCAGGGAGCAGTGCGGATCTGGCTGTGTCCACTCACCCACGGCAGATGGTCAGGCAGGTCGCAGTGCGGTTCTGGCTGTGTCCACTAACCCACGGAGGACGGGTAGGCAAGGCGCAGTGTGGATCTGGCTGTGTCCACTCACCCACGGGAGACGGGCAGAGAGGGTGCTGTGTGGATCTGGCTATGTCCACTGACCCACGGCAGACGGGCAGGCAGGGCGCAGTGCGGATCTGGCTGTGTCCACTCACCCACGGCAGATGAACAGGCAGGGCGCAGTGCGGATCTGGCTGTGTCAACTCACCCACGGCAGATGAGCAGGCAGGGCGCAGTGCGGATCTGGCTTTCTCCACTCACCCACGGGAGACAAGAAGGCAAGGCGCAGTGTTTATCTGGCTGTGTCCACTCACCCATGGGAGACGGGCAGAGAGTGTGCTGTGTGGATCTGGCTATGTCCAGTGACCCATGGCAGATGGTCAGGCACGGCGCAGTGCGGATCTGGCTGTGTCCAATCACCCACGGCAGACGGGCAGGCAGGGCGCAGTGCGGATCTGGCTGTGTCCACTCACCCACAGGAGACGGGCAGAGAGTGTGCTGTGTGGATCTGGCTATGTCCTCTGACCCACGGCAGATTGTCAGGCAGGGCGCAGTGCGGTACTGGCTGTGTCCACTCACCCACGGGAGATGGGCAGGCAGGGCGCAGTGCGGATCTGGCTGTGTCCACTCACCCACTGAAGACGGGCAGGCAAGGCGCAGTGTGGATCTGGCTGTGTCCACTCACCCACGGGAGATGGGCAGAGAGGGTGCTGTGTGGATCTGGCTATGTCCACTTACCCACGGCAGACGGGCAGGCAGGGCGCAGAGCGGATCTGGCTATGTCTACTCACCGACGGGAGACGGGCAGGCAAGGCGCAGTGTGGATCTGGCTCTGTCCACTCACGCTCGGGAGACGGGCAGAGAGGGTGCTGTGTGGATCTGGCTATGTCCACTGACCCACAGCAGACGGGCAGGCAGGGCGCAGTGCGGATCTGGCTGTGTCCACTCACACACGGGAGACGGGCAGGCAGGGCGCAGTGCGGATCTGGCTGTGTCCACTCACCCACTGGAGACGGGCAGGTAAGGCGCAGTGTGGATCTGGCTGTGTCCACTCACCCCCGGGAGACGGGCAGAGAGGGTGCTGTGTGGATCTGGCTATGTCCACTGACCCACGGCAGACGGGCAGGCAGGGCGCAGTGCGCATCTGGCTGTGTCCACTCACCCACGGGAGACGGTCAGGCAGGGCGCAGTGCGGCTCTTGCTGTGTCCACTCACCCACGGGAGACGGGCAGGCAAGACGCAGTGCGGATCTGGCTGTGTCCACTCACCCACGGGAGACGGGCAGGCAAGACCAGTGCGGATCTGGCTGTGTCCACTCACCCACGGGAGGCGGGCAGGCAAGGCGCAGTGTGGATCAGGCTGTGTGCACTCACCCACGGGAGACGGGCAGAGAGGGTGCTGTGTGGATCTGACTATGTCCACTGACCTACGGCAAACGGGTAGGCAGGGAGCAGTGCGGATCTGGCTGTGTCCACTCACCCACGGCACACAGTCAGGCAGGTCGCAGTGCAGATCTGGCTGTGTCCACTAACCCACGGGAGACGGGTAGGCTAGGCACAGTGTGGATCTGGCTGTGTCCACTCACCCACGGGTGACGGGCAGAGAGGGTGCTGTGTGGATCTGGCTATGTCCACTGACCCACCGGGCCGGTTGAGTTCGCCCCAGGGACGGGGGTGATGAGCGGGGCGGGGCGGGGCGGGGGGCTGTCTCTCTATACACACACACACACACACACACTCACACTCACTCACACTCACACAAGATGCGCCTCCACGGCTGGACTCGCCAAGGTGGAGCCCTCCCAGCCCCCCTTGTCTCCTCGCCCGGCCTCCTTCACCTACCCGCTGCCCACCCCCAGCGCGTCGCTGCCTGCCGCTGACTGCGCACGCGCGGGACGCTCGCCCTTTGACCCCAGCCAGGGGCCGCCCTCCCCCACAACCCCTTTCAGCTGCGCCCCCCCCCTCGCCCTGTGGGTGGGCTGCCGCCTATTCCCCCGGGCCAGGGCTGGGGCACAGCCAGTGTATGGGGCGTCTCTCTCTGGGGATGTGTCCCATGGGTGGGGTGGGGTGGCCTGGTTTGGGGGGCGCTGAAGAAATCAGTCCCCTCCATCTCCTACCTCTGGAAAACGCCCAAGCCCGTGGAGAACTGCCGGCACCGCTTCGTGGGGGCCGGGACCCTCCTCCGTGTCCTCCTGTGGCCCAGTCCAAGGGGCCTGGGCCTGGCCGGGGCTGCATTGGACCCCGACCACCCTGGCGTGTGGACTCGCTAAAAATCGGCCATTAGATATTGGATTCCAGCTTCCTGGAGGTCATTTCACTAATGAGTGCACCGGAAAGAGTTTCCTAATCCATCTGTGAGGGTGGCAACTGAAAGAGAATTTTAAAGCTGACAGAATAGGCGAGGGAAGGCATAGGAGATTTCCACACCCAGCAAGGAAGACTTTCCCGAAATGGAAGAAAGAAACGAGCAAACAGAGACACCGGTAGCCCGCCCGGAAAAGAGTCTGCCCCTTAGAGAAAGCACCCTGACCGGGTTCACCCGTGGGTGGGTGGCGAGCTAGCGGCATTCAGAAGAGCGAGGCCCGCAGTCTGTGCGGAAGACACCTGCGCTCGGGTGTGTGTGGCGGCGCGATTCACAAGCAGCTCCAGATGTTAAACCAAGGAGAAGCCAGGGAGTTCCCAACGCCCCAGGTGTCCTCAGCCCACGACTGGCTGCTGTGGGAATGGGAAGCCCGGCTCCTTGTCTCAGAGCGGGGTTCCCAGGAGGATCAGGCTGAAGCTGGGACTTGGCCTCAAAGTGTCCCCTCGCATGGCCACCCCCTTCCCCTTCCTGCTCCTCTACTCCTGGTGCCCCTCCATCCAGGGGCCAGACCTTAAAGAGTCACCGCAAGAGAATCCTGGTCCCAAAGGAGCCTTCTGGGGGACCGGTGCTGAGAGAGGTTGTGGGCATGGCCCGCTGGGGCTCTGCCCGACCCAGGGCTGAGAGATGCCACCTCCCAGCTCTGGGTCCCTGCAGGAAGTGTTGGCAAGCACAGGGCCGGTCCTCCAAAGGCCCAGGTGCAGGGAGCCCAGGCCAAGCAGCCTGTGGAAGAAGCCACTTGCCGTGCCACCCCGGGAACAGGACTGCAGGCCCCGGCCCTTCCCACCTCCTCCTCCTCCTCCTCCTCCTCCTCCCCCCCGCCCCCCCCCACAGGGCACAGGGCTCAGAGACACCTCAGACTCTTGCTACCCAAAGTGCAAAGGGCATCAGTTGCTCCTCCAACCCCCCAGCCCAGCAGACCACGTTGTCCAGCCAGCCCCCGGGGCCTCCCTGGGGTGCCCAGCACAAAAGTGCAGACACCCACCGGACCCTCAGTCTCAGTTTTCGGAGGTTTTTGCCACTCTAAGGACCCGCAGGCCAGCTGGGCCTTCGGGCAGGACAGAGAGCCCCGGAATCCGACTTGGAGAGCTGCGTGTACGTCCCCATCAGGAGGCGGTCCCCACCTCCGCGGCTCTCCCCTTGCGGGGAGCGGCAGCCCAGCCGGCAGCCGCAGGGCCTCAGGGAAGACACCAGGCTGGGCCCCCGCGGCACAGCGGGGGCACGTCCCCCGCACTCACGCGACTTAGGGACGGCTGCTGGAGACTGCTGCGGCCACCCTGCTGCCGGGTTTCTGGAGGGCTTCCTGGAAGCAGCGTCCACACCAAGCCCTTGGAAGGCCCAGGCGACGGAGGAGCCGGTCAGGCAGGGGCCGAGGACGGTGAGAGGCCGGGCGGGAAGGAGCATGTCAGGCAGGGGCAGAGGACGGTGACAGGCCGGGCGGGGAGGAGCCGGTCAGGCGGGGGCCCAGGACAGTGACGGGCCTGGCCGGGGAGGAGCGCGTCAGGCAGGGGCAGAGGAGACGGGCTGGGTAAGGGTTAGGGTGACAGTTAGGGCACAATTCACAATCGCAAAGACGTGGAAGCGACCCGAGTGCCCATCCATCCAGGAGTGCATTAATAAAATGTGGCGCGTGGACACCACGGAGTGCCATTCGGCTGTGAGGAGCAGCGGTGAGAGGGCGCCTCTCGTGTTCTCCTGGCCAGAGCTGGAACCCGTTCCAGTAAGCCAGGTATCCCAAGAATGGACACACGAGCACCACGTGAGCGCGCTCACCAGCAAATTGGTACGAACGGATGGACGCCTAAGTGGACAGAGAGGAATCACCTTCATCGGGTGGGTGTCGGGCGGGTGGGGGGAGGGGAGGGGCATACACATCCATTAGGCATGGGGTGGGTGCGCACCGACTGGGGGATGGGCGCACTTGAAGCTCTGACCCGAGGGGGGAGGCTTGGAGAGGGCAAGGCACCCGACCTTAACATTGGTACCCCCACAATACGCTGCAACAACATGAGAGGTATATGAATAAGAACACAGGGGGGGCCGGGCGCGGTGGCTCACGCCTGTAATCCTAGCTCTCTGGGAGGCCGAGGCGGGCGGATTGCTCCAGGTCAGGAGTTCGAAACCAGCCTGAGCAAGAGCGAGACCCCCGTCTCTACTAAAAATAGAAAGAAATTAATTGGCCAACTAATATATATAGAAAAACACAGCCGGGCGTGGTGGTGCATGCCTGTAGTCCCAACTACTCGGGAGGCTGAGGCAGCAGGATTGCTTGAGCCCGGAGATTGAGGTTGCCGTGAGCTAGGCTGACGCCATGGCACTCACTCTAGCCTGGGCAGCAAAACGAGACTCTGTCTCAAAAAAAAAAAAAAAAAAAAAAAAGAACACAGGGGGGAGGGGGGCACGGGCAACACATGTCACCTGAATACTTGTACTCCCATCATCTGCTTGAAAAGAGAGAGAAAAGAAAATGCAATCATAGAGGTAAGAGACACTTTTTAAAAATCATGAATCCGAAGAGAAAAGTAAAAGGAGGCCTGTGGAGCAGGTCTGGGTGTGACTCCGGATCCCCCAACATCAGGTGCCACCACCAAAGATTCCTGCGTGTAGCCCATAGAACCCCAAAAGCAACGGGACGAGTTCTGGTCACATACTCCCTCAAAATGACATCCTGGCCTTCTTCTGGAACTCCCTCCCCTCTCAGACTCTCAAGGTTTCCTCCAGCGTGTCGGTTCCCACAGAGCAGACCTTTGGTCTGAGACCTGACAGTCCAGATGCCACGCATGCTGCCGCGTGGCGGCGGTGTCGCGGCTTGGGACAAGAGGAGGCCCCACGGTGCGGGCTGGGGCGCCAGGCACCGCGGGCGGGCGCTGAGGGTGGGGGTGACCCCCACCCCGGGCCGCCGCCGCGCTCCCAGAAAGGGGACAGAACAAGAGGCAAAAAAAAAAAAAAAAAAAAAAAGCAGCAGCCTGTGGCACCCGGTATTCCCAGGCGGTCTCCCATCCAAGTACTAACCAGGCCCGACCCCGCTTAGCTTCCGAGACCAGACGAGATCGGGGGCGTTCAGGGTGGTGTGGCCCTAGACGGCGGCGGCGGAGGGCGCCCCTGCCCCGCTCAAGAAGCCGAGCCTCTCTGGGCTTCCCCGCCGCCGCCTCCCGCCCCAGGCCCCGCGCCGGGCCGGGCCGGTTGAGTTCGCCGGCCGGGTCCCGCGGGCTCCCAGGGACGGGGGTGATGGGCGGGGCGGGGCGGGGCGGGGCGGGGCGGGGGGCTGTCTCTCTATACACACACACACACACTCACACTCACTCACACTCACACAAGATGCGCCTCCACGGCTGGACTCGCCAAGGTGGAGCCCTCCCAGCCCCCCTCGTCTCCTCGCCCGGCCTCCTTCACCTACCCGCTGCCCACCCCCAGCGCGTCGCTGCCTGCCGCTGACTGCGCACGCGCGGGACGCTCGCCCTTTGACCCCAGCCAGGGGCCGCCCTCCCCCACAACCCCTTTCAGCTGCGCCCCCCCCCTCGCCCTGTGGGTGGGCTGCCGCCTATTCCCCCGGGCCAGGGCTGGGGCACAGCCAGTGTATGGGGCGTCTCTCTCTGGGGATGTGTCCCATGGGTGGGGTGGGGTGGCCTGGTTTGGGGGGCGCTGAAGAAATCAGTCCCCTCCATCTCCTACCTCTGGAAAACGCCCAAGCCCGTGGAGAACTGCCGGCACCGCTTCGTGGGGGCCGGGACCCTCCTCCGTGTCCTCCTGTGGCCCAGTCCAAGGGGCCTGGGCCTGGCCGGGGCTGCATTGGACCCCGACCACCCTGGCGTGTGGACTCGCTAAAAATCGGCCATTAGATATTGGATTCCAGCTTCCTGGAGGTCATTTCACTAATGAGTGCACCGGAAAGAGTTTCCTAATCCATCTGTGAGGGTGGCAACTGAAAGAGAATTTTAAAGCTGACAGAATAGGCGAGGGAAGGCATAGGAGATTTCCACACCCAGCAAGGAAGACTTTCCCGAAATGGAAGAAAGAAACGAGCAAACAGAGACACCGGTAGCCCGCCCGGAAAAGAGTCTGCCCCTTAGAGAAAGCACCCTGACCGGGTTCACCCGTGGGTGGGTGGCGAGCTAGCGGCATTCAGAAGAGCGAGGCCCGCAGTCTGTGCGGAAGACACCTGCGCTCGGGTGTGTGTGGCGGCGCGATTCACAAGCAGCTCCAGATGTTAAACCAAGGAGAAGCCAGGGAGTTCCCAACGCCCCAGGTGTCCTCAGCCCACGACTGGCTGCTGTGGGAATGGGAAGCCCGGCTCCTTGTCTCAGAGCGGGGTTCCCAGGAGGATCAGGCTGAAGCTGGGACTTGGCCTCAAAGTGTCCCCTCGCATGGCCACCCCCTTCCCCTTCCTGCTCCTCTACTCCTGGTGCCCCTCCATCCAGGGGCCAGACCTTAAAGAGTCACCGCAAGAGAATCCTGGTCCCAAAGGAGCCTTCTGGGGGACCGGTGCTGAGAGAGGTTGTGGGCATGGCCCGCTGGGGCTCTGCCCGACCCAGGGCTGAGAGATGCCACCTCCCAGCTCTGGGTCCCTGCAGGAAGTGTTGGCAAGCACAGGGCCGGTCCTCCAAAGGCCCAGGTGCAGGGAGCCCAGGCCAAGCAGCCTGTGGAAGAAGCCACTTGCCGTGCCACCCCGGGAACAGGACTGCAGGCCCCGGCCCTTCCCACCTCCTCCTCCTCCTCCTCCTCCTCCTCCCCCCCGCCCCCCCCCACAGGGCACAGGGCTCAGAGACACCTCAGACTCTTGCTACCCAAAGTGCAAAGGGCATCAGTTGCTCCTCCAACCCCCCAGCCCAGCAGACCACGTTGTCCAGCCAGCCCCCGGGGCCTCCCTGGGGTGCCCAGCACAAAAGTGCAGACACCCACCGGACCCTCAGTCTCAGTTTTCGGAGGTTTTTGCCACTCTAAGGACCCGCAGGCCGGCTGGGCCTTCGGGCAGGACAGAGAGCCCCGGAATCCGACTTGGAGAGCTGCGTGTACGTCCCCATCAGGAGGCGGTCCCCACCTCCGCGGCTCTCCCCTTGCGGGGAGCGGCAGCCCAGCCGGCAGCCGCAGGGCCTCAGGGAAGACACCAGGCTGGGCCCCCGCGGCACAGCGGGGGCACGTCCCCCGCACTCACGCGACTTAGGGACGGCTGCTGGAGACTGCTGCGGCCACCCTGCTGCCGGGTTTCTGGAGGGCTTCCTGGAAGCAGCGTCCACACCAAGCCCTTGGAAGGCCCAGGCGACGGAGGAGCCGGTCAGGCAGGGGCCGAGGACGGTGAGAGGCCGGGCGGGAAGGAGCATGTCAGGCAGGGGCAGAGGACGGTGACAGGCCGGGCGGGGAGGAGCCGGTCAGGCGGGGGCCCAGGACAGTGACGGGCCTGGCCGGGGAGGAGCGCGTCAGGCAGGGGCAGAGGAGACGGGCTGGGTAAGGGTTAGGGTGACAGTTAGGGCACAATTCACAATCGCAAAGACGTGGAAGCGACCCGAGTGCCCATCCATCCAGGAGTGCATTAATAAAATGTGGCGCGTGGACACCACGGAGTGCCATTCGGCTGTGAGGAGCAGCGGTGAGAGGGCGCCTCTCGTGTTCTCCTGGCCAGAGCTGGAACCCGTTCCAGTAAGCCAGGTATCCCAAGAATGGACACACGAGCACCACGTGAGCGCGCTCACCAGCAAATTGGTACGAACGGATGGACGCCTAAGTGGACAGAGAGGAATCACCTTCATCGGGTGGGTGTCGGGCGGGTGGGGGGAGGGGAGGGGCATACACATCCATTAGGCATGGGGTGGGTGCGCACCGACTGGGGGATGGGCGCACTTGAAGCTCTGACCCGAGGGGGGAGGCTTGGAGAGGGCAAGGCACCCGACCTTAACATTGGTACCCCCACAATACGCTGCAACAACATGAGAGGTATATGAATAAGAACACAGGGGGGGCCGGGCGCGGTGGCTCACGCCTGTAATCCTAGCTCTCTGGGAGGCCGAGGCGGGCGGATTGCTCCAGGTCAGGAGTTCGAAACCAGCCTGAGCAAGAGCGAGACCCCCGTCTCTACTAAAAATAGAAAGAAATTAATTGGCCAACTAATATATATAGAAAAACACAGCCGGGCGTGGTGGTGCATGCCTGTAGTCCCAACTACTCGGGAGGCTGAGGCAGCAGGATTGCTTGAGCCCGGAGATTGAGGTTGCCGTGAGCTAGGCTGACGCCATGGCACTCACTCTAGCCTGGGCAGCAAAACGAGACTCTGTCTCAAAAAAAAAAAAAAAAAAAAAAAAAAGAACACAGGGGGGAGGGGGGCACGGGCAACACATGTCACCTGAATACTTGTACTCCCATCATCTGCTTGAAAAGAGAGAGAAAAGAAAATGCAATCATAGAGGTAAGAGACACTTTTTAAAAATCATGAATCCGAAGAGAAAAGTAAAAGGAGGCCTGTGGAGCAGGTCTGGGTGTGACTCCGGATCCCCCAACATCAGGTGCCACCACCAAAGATTCCTGCGTGTAGCCCATAGAACCCCAAAAGCAACGGGACGAGTTCTGGTCACATACTCCCTCAAAATGACATCCTGGCCTTCTTCTGGAACTCCCTCCCCTCTCAGACTCTCAAGGTTTCCTCCAGCGTGTCGGTTCCCACAGAGCAGACCTTTGGTCTGAGACCTGACAGTCCAGATGCCACGCATGCTGCCGCGTGGCGGCGGTGTCGCGGCTTGGGACAAGAGGAGGCCCCACGGTGCGGGCTGGGGCGCCAGGCACCGCGGGCGGGCGCTGAGGGTGGGGGTGACCCCCACCCCGGGCCGCCGCCGCGCTCCCAGAAAGGGGACAGAACAAGAGGCAAAAAAAAAAAAAAAAAAAAAAAGCAGCAGCCTGTGGCACCCGGTATTCCCAGGCGGTCTCCCATCCAAGTACTAACCAGGCCCGACCCCGCTTAGCTTCCGAGACCAGACGAGATCGGGGGCGTTCAGGGTGGTGTGGCCCTAGACGGCGGCGGCGGAGGGCGCCCCTGCCCCGCTCAAGAAGCCGAGCCTCTCTGGGCTTCCCCGCCGCCGCCTCCCGCCCCAGGCCCCGCGCCGGGCCGGGCCGGTTGAGTTCGCCGGCCGGGTCCCGCGGGCTCCCAGGGACGGGGGTGATGGGCGGGGCGGGGCGGGGCGGGGCGGGGCGGGGGGCTGTCTCTCTATACACACACACACACACTCACACTCACTCACACTCACACAAGATGCGCCTCCACGGCTGGACTCGCCAAGGTGGAGCCCTCCCAGCCCCCCTCGTCTCCTCGCCCGGCCTCCTTCACCTACCCGCTGCCCACCCCCAGCGCGTCGCTGCCTGCCGCTGACTGCGCACGCGCGGGACGCTCGCCCTTTGACCCCAGCCAGGGGCCGCCCTCCCCCACAACCCCTTTCAGCTGCGCCCCCCCCCTCGCCCTGTGGGTGGGCTGCCGCCTATTCCCCCGGGCCAGGGCTGGGGCACAGCCAGTGTATGGGGCGTCTCTCTCTGGGGATGTGTCCCATGGGTGGGGTGGGGTGGCCTGGTTTGGGGGGCGCTGAAGAAATCAGTCCCCTCCATCTCCTACCTCTGGAAAACGCCCAAGCCCGTGGAGAACTGCCGGCACCGCTTCGTGGGGGCCGGGACCCTCCTCCGTGTCCTCCTGTGGCCCAGTCCAAGGGGCCTGGGCCTGGCCGGGGCTGCATTGGACCCCGACCACCCTGGCGTGTGGACTCGCTAAAAATCGGCCATTAGATATTGGATTCCAGCTTCCTGGAGGTCATTTCACTAATGAGTGCACCGGAAAGAGTTTCCTAATCCATCTGTGAGGGTGGCAACTGAAAGAGAATTTTAAAGCTGACAGAATAGGCGAGGGAAGGCATAGGAGATTTCCACACCCAGCAAGGAAGACTTTCCCGAAATGGAAGAAAGAAACGAGCAAACAGAGACACCGGTAGCCCGCCCGGAAAAGAGTCTGCCCCTTAGAGAAAGCACCCTGACCGGGTTCACCCGTGGGTGGGTGGCGAGCTAGCGGCATTCAGAAGAGCGAGGCCCGCAGTCTGTGCGGAAGACACCTGCGCTCGGGTGTGTGTGGCGGCGCGATTCACAAGCAGCTCCAGATGTTAAACCAAGGAGAAGCCAGGGAGTTCCCAACGCCCCAGGTGTCCTCAGCCCACGACTGGCTGCTGTGGGAATGGGAAGCCCGGCTCCTTGTCTCAGAGCGGGGTTCCCAGGAGGATCAGGCTGAAGCTGGGACTTGGCCTCAAAGTGTCCCCTCGCATGGCCACCCCCTTCCCCTTCCTGCTCCTCTACTCCTGGTGCCCCTCCATCCAGGGGCCAGACCTTAAAGAGTCACCGCAAGAGAATCCTGGTCCCAAAGGAGCCTTCTGGGGGACCGGTGCTGAGAGAGGTTGTGGGCATGGCCCGCTGGGGCTCTGCCCGACCCAGGGCTGAGAGATGCCACCTCCCAGCTCTGGGTCCCTGCAGGAAGTGTTGGCAAGCACAGGGCCGGTCCTCCAAAGGCCCAGGTGCAGGGAGCCCAGGCCAAGCAGCCTGTGGAAGAAGCCACTTGCCGTGCCACCCCGGGAACAGGACTGCAGGCCCCGGCCCTTCCCACCTCCTCCTCCTCCTCCTCCTCCTCCTCCCCCCCGCCCCCCCCCACAGGGCACAGGGCTCAGAGACACCTCAGACTCTTGCTACCCAAAGTGCAAAGGGCATCAGTTGCTCCTCCAACCCCCCAGCCCAGCAGACCACGTTGTCCAGCCAGCCCCCGGGGCCTCCCTGGGGTGCCCAGCACAAAAGTGCAGACACCCACCGGACCCTCAGTCTCAGTTTTCGGAGGTTTTTGCCACTCTAAGGACCCGCAGGCCAGCTGGGCCTTCGGGCAGGACAGAGAGCCCCGGAATCCGACTTGGAGAGCTGCGTGTACGTCCCCATCAGGAGGCGGTCCCCACCTCCGCGGCTCTCCCCTTGCGGGGAGCGGCAGCCCAGCCGGCAGCTGCAGGGCCTCAGGGAAGACACCAGGCTGGGCCCCCGCGGCACAGCGGGGGCACGTCCCCCGCACTCACGCGACTTAGGGACGGCTGCTGGAGACTGCTGCGGCCACCCTGCTGCCGGGTTTCTGGAGGGCTTCCTGGAAGCAGCGTCCACACCAAGCCCTTGGAAGGCCCAGGCGACGGAGGAGCCGGTCAGGCAGGGGCCGAGGACGGTGAGAGGCCGGGCGGGAAGGAGCATGTCAGGCAGGGGCAGAGGACGGTGACAGGCCGGGCGGGGAGGAGCCGGTCAGGCGGGGGCCCAGGACAGTGACGGGCCTGGCCGGGGAGGAGCGCGTCAGGCAGGGGCAGAGGAGACGGGCTGGGTAAGGGTTAGGGTGACAGTTAGGGCACAATTCACAATCGCAAAGACGTGGAAGCGACCCGAGTGCCCATCCATCCAGGAGTGCATTAATAAAATGTGGCGCGTGGACACCACGGAGTGCCATTCGGCTGTGAGGAGCAGCGGTGAGAGGGCGCCTCTCGTGTTCTCCTGGCCAGAGCTGGAACCCGTTCCAGTAAGCCAGGTATCCCAAGAATGGACACACGAGCACCACGTGAGCGCGCTCACCAGCAAATTGGTACGAACGGATGGACGCCTAAGTGGACAGAGAGGAATCACCTTCATCGGGTGGGTGTCGGGCGGGTGGGGGGAGGGGAGGGGCATACACATCCATTAGGCATGGGGTGGGTGCGCACCGACTGGGGGATGGGCGCACTTGAAGCTCTGACCCGAGGGGGGAGGCTTGGAGAGGGCAAGGCACCCGACCTTAACATTGGTACCCCCACAATACGCTGCAACAACATGAGAGGTATATGAATAAGAACACAGGGGGGGCCGGGCGCGGTGGCTCACGCCTGTAATCCTAGCTCTCTGGGAGGCCGAGGCGGGCGGATTGCTCCAGGTCAGGAGTTCGAAACCAGCCTGAGCAAGAGCGAGACCCCCGTCTCTACTAAAAATAGAAAGAAATTAATTGGCCAACTAATATATATAGAAAAACACAGCCGGGCGTGGTGGTGCATGCCTGTAGTCCCAACTACTCGGGAGGCTGAGGCAGCAGGATTGCTTGAGCCCGGAGATTGAGGTTGCCGTGAGCTAGGCTGACGCCATGGCACTCACTCTAGCCTGGGCAGCAAAACGAGACTCTGTCTCAAAAAAAAAAAAAAAAAAAAAAAAAAGAACACAGGGGGGAGGGGGGCACGGGCAACACATGTCACCTGAATACTTGTACTCCCATCATCTGCTTGAAAAGAGAGAGAAAAGAAAATGCAATCATAGAGGTAAGAGACACTTTTTAAAAATCATGAATCCGAAGAGAAAAGTAAAAGGAGGCCTGTGGAGCAGGTCTGGGTGTGACTCCGGATCCCCCAACATCAGGTGCCACCACCAAAGATTCCTGCGTGTAGCCCATAGAACCCCAAAAGCAACGGGACGAGTTCTGGTCACATACTCCCTCAAAATGACATCCTGGCCTTCTTCTGGAACTCCCTCCCCTCTCAGACTCTCAAGGTTTCCTCCAGCGTGTCGGTTCCCACAGAGCAGACCTTTGGTCTGAGACCTGACAGTCCAGATGCCACGCATGCTGCCGCGTGGCGGCGGTGTCGCGGCTTGGGACAAGAGGAGGCCCCACGGTGCGGGCTGGGGCGCCAGGCACCGCGGGCGGGCGCTGAGGGTGGGGGTGACCCCCACCCCGGGCCGCCGCCGCGCTCCCAGAAAGGGGACAGAACAAGAGGCAAAAAAAAAAAAAAAAAAAAAAAGCAGCAGCCTGTGGCACCCGGTATTCCCAGGCGGTCTCCCATCCAAGTACTAACCAGGCCCGACCCCGCTTAGCTTCCGAGACCAGACGAGATCGGGGGCGTTCAGGGTGGTGTGGCCCTAGACGGCGGCGGCGGAGGGCGCCCCTGCCCCGCTCAAGAAGCCGAGCCTCTCTGGGCTTCCCCGCCGCCGCCTCCCGCCCCAGGCCCCGCGCCGGGCCGGGCCGGTTGAGTTCGCCGGCCGGGTCCCGCGGGCTCCCAGGGACGGGGGTGATGGGCGGGGCGGGGCGGGGCGGGGCGGGGCGGGGGGCTGTCTCTCTATACACACACACACACACTCACACTCACTCACACTCACACAAGATGCGCCTCCACGGCTGGACTCGCCAAGGTGGAGCCCTCCCAGCCCCCCTCGTCTCCTCGCCCGGCCTCCTTCACCTACCCGCTGCCCACCCCCAGCGCGTCGCTGCCTGCCGCTGACTGCGCACGCGCGGGACGCTCGCCCTTTGACCCCAGCCAGGGGCCGCCCTCCCCCACAACCCCTTTCAGCTGCGCCCCCCCCCTCGCCCTGTGGGTGGGCTGCCGCCTATTCCCCCGGGCCAGGGCTGGGGCACAGCCAGTGTATGGGGCGTCTCTCTCTGGGGATGTGTCCCATGGGTGGGGTGGGGTGGCCTGGTTTGGGGGGCGCTGAAGAAATCAGTCCCCTCCATCTCCTACCTCTGGAAAACGCCCAAGCCCGTGGAGAACTGCCGGCACCGCTTCGTGGGGGCCGGGACCCTCCTCCGTGTCCTCCTGTGGCCCAGTCCAAGGGGCCTGGGCCTGGCCGGGGCTGCATTGGACCCCGACCACCCTGGCGTGTGGACTCGCTAAAAATCGGCCATTAGATATTGGATTCCAGCTTCCTGGAGGTCATTTCACTAATGAGTGCACCGGAAAGAGTTTCCTAATCCATCTGTGAGGGTGGCAACTGAAAGAGAATTTTAAAGCTGACAGAATAGGCGAGGGAAGGCATAGGAGATTTCCACACCCAGCAAGGAAGACTTTCCCGAAATGGAAGAAAGAAACGAGCAAACAGAGACACCGGTAGCCCGCCCGGAAAAGAGTCTGCCCCTTAGAGAAAGCACCCTGACCGGGTTCACCCGTGGGTGGGTGGCGAGCTAGCGGCATTCAGAAGAGCGAGGCCCGCAGTCTGTGCGGAAGACACCTGCGCTCGGGTGTGTGTGGCGGCGCGATTCACAAGCAGCTCCAGATGTTAAACCAAGGAGAAGCCAGGGAGTTCCCAACGCCCCAGGTGTCCTCAGCCCACGACTGGCTGCTGTGGGAATGGGAAGCCCGGCTCCTTGTCTCAGAGCGGGGTTCCCAGGAGGATCAGGCTGAAGCTGGGACTTGGCCTCAAAGTGTCCCCTCGCATGGCCACCCCCTTCCCCTTCCTGCTCCTCTACTCCTGGTGCCCCTCCATCCAGGGGCCAGACCTTAAAGAGTCACCGCAAGAGAATCCTGGTCCCAAAGGAGCCTTCTGGGGGACCGGTGCTGAGAGAGGTTGTGGGCATGGCCCGCTGGGGCTCTGCCCGACCCAGGGCTGAGAGATGCCACCTCCCAGCTCTGGGTCCCTGCAGGAAGTGTTGGCAAGCACAGGGCCGGTCCTCCAAAGGCCCAGGTGCAGGGAGCCCAGGCCAAGCAGCCTGTGGAAGAAGCCACTTGCCGTGCCACCCCGGGAACAGGACTGCAGGCCCCGGCCCTTCCCACCTCCTCCTCCTCCTCCTCCTCCTCCTCCCCCCCGCCCCCCCCCCACAGGGCACAGGGCTCAGAGACACCTCAGACTCTTGCTACCCAAAGTGCAAAGGGCATCAGTTGCTCCTCCAACCCCCCAGCCCAGCAGACCACGTTGTCCAGCCAGCCCCCGGGGCCTCCCTGGGGTGCCCAGCACAAAAGTGCAGACACCCACCGGACCCTCAGTCTCAGTTTTCGGAGGTTTTTGCCACTCTAAGGACCCGCAGGCCAGCTGGGCCTTCGGGCAGGACAGAGAGCCCCGGAATCCGACTTGGAGAGCTGCGTGTACGTCCCCATCAGGAGGCGGTCCCCACCTCCGCGGCTCTCCCCTTGCGGGGAGCGGCAGCCCAGCCGGCAGCCGCAGGGCCTCAGGGAAGACACCAGGCTGGGCCCCCGCGGCACAGCGGGGGCACGTCCCCCGCACTCACGCGACTTAGGGACGGCTGCTGGAGACTGCTGCGGCCACCCTGCTGCCGGGTTTCTGGAGGGCTTCCTGGAAGCAGCGTCCACACCAAGCCCTTGGAAGGCCCAGGCGACGGAGGAGCCGGTCAGGCAGGGGCCGAGGACGGTGAGAGGCCGGGCGGGAAGGAGCATGTCAGGCAGGGGCAGAGGACGGTGACAGGCCGGGCGGGGAGGAGCCGGTCAGGCGGGGGCCCAGGACAGTGACGGGCCTGGCCGGGGAGGAGCGCGTCAGGCAGGGGCAGAGGAGACGGGCTGGGTAAGGGTTAGGGTGACAGTTAGGGCACAATTCACAATCGCAAAGACGTGGAAGCGACCCGAGTGCCCATCCATCCAGGAGTGCATTAATAAAATGTGGCGCGTGGACACCACGGAGTGCCATTCGGCTGTGAGGAGCAGCGGTGAGAGGGCGCCTCTCGTGTTCTCCTGGCCAGAGCTGGAACCCGTTCCAGTAAGCCAGGTATCCCAAGAATGGACACACGAGCACCACGTGAGCGCGCTCACCAGCAAATTGGTACGAACGGATGGACGCCTAAGTGGACAGAGAGGAATCACCTTCATCGGGTGGGTGTCGGGCGGGTGGGGGGAGGGGAGGGGCATACACATCCATTAGGCATGGGGTGGGTGCGCACCGACTGGGGGATGGGCGCACTTGAAGCTCTGACCCGAGGGGGGAGGCTTGGAGAGGGCAAGGCACCCGACCTTAACATTGGTACCCCCACAATACGCTGCAACAACATGAGAGGTATATGAATAAGAACACAGGGGGGGCCGGGCGCGGTGGCTCACGCCTGTAATCCTAGCTCTCTGGGAGGCCGAGGCGGGCGGATTGCTCCAGGTCAGGAGTTCGAAACCAGCCTGAGCAAGAGCGAGACCCCCGTCTCTACTAAAAATAGAAAGAAATTAATTGGCCAACTAATATATATAGAAAAACACAGCCGGGCGTGGTGGTGCATGCCTGTAGTCCCAACTACTCGGGAGGCTGAGGCAGCAGGATTGCTTGAGCCCGGAGATTGAGGTTGCCGTGAGCTAGGCTGACGCCATGGCACTCACTCTAGCCTGGGCAGCAAAACGAGACTCTGTCTCAAAAAAAAAAAAAAAAAAAAAAAAAAAGAACACAGGGGGGAGGGGGGCACGGGCAACACATGTCACCTGAATACTTGTACTCCCATCATCTGCTTGAAAAGAGAGAGAAAAGAAAATGCAATCATAGAGGTAAGAGACACTTTTTAAAAATCATGAATCCGAAGAGAAAAGTAAAAGGAGGCCTGTGGAGCAGGTCTGGGTGTGACTCCGGATCCCCCAACATCAGGTGCCACCACCAAAGATTCCTGCGTGTAGCCCATAGAACCCCAAAAGCAACGGGACGAGTTCTGGTCACATACTCCCTCAAAATGACATCCTGGCCTTCTTCTGGAACTCCCTCCCCTCTCAGACTCTCAAGGTTTCCTCCAGCGTGTCGGTTCCCACAGAGCAGACCTTTGGTCTGAGACCTGACAGTCCAGATGCCACGCATGCTGCCGCGTGGCGGCGGTGTCGCGGCTTGGGACAAGAGGAGGCCCCACGGTGCGGGCTGGGGCGCCAGGCACCGCGGGCGGGCGCTGAGGGTGGGGGTGACCCCCACCCCGGGCCGCCGCCGCGCTCCCAGAAAGGGGACAGAACAAGAGGCAAAAAAAAAAAAAAAAAAAAAAAGCAGCAGCCTGTGGCACCCGGTATTCCCAGGCGGTCTCCCATCCAAGTACTAACCAGGCCCGACCCCGCTTAGCTTCCGAGACCAGACGAGATCGGGGGCGTTCAGGGTGGTGTGGCCCTAGACGGCGGCGGCGGAGGGCGCCCCTGCCCCGCTCAAGAAGCCGAGCCTCTCTGGGCTTCCCCGCCGCCGCCTCCCGCCCCAGGCCCCGCGCCGGGCCGGGCCGGTTGAGTTCGCCGGCCGGGTCCCGCGGGCTCCCAGGGACGGGGGTGATGGGCGGGGCGGGGCGGGGCGGGGCGGGGCGGGGCGGGGGGCTGTCTCTCTATACACACACACACACACTCACACTCACTCACACTCACACAAGATGCGCCTCCACGGCTGGACTCGCCAAGGTGGAGCCCTCCCAGCCCCCCTCGTCTCCTCGCCCGGCCTCCTTCACCTACCCGCTGCCCACCCCCAGCGCGTCGCTGCCTGCCGCTGACTGCGCACGCGCGGGACGCTCGCCCTTTGACCCCAGCCAGGGGCCGCCCTCCCCCACAACCCCTTTCAGCTGCGCCCCCCCCCTCGCCCTGTGGGTGGGCTGCCGCCTATTCCCCCGGGCCAGGGCTGGGGCACAGCCAGTGTATGGGGCGTCTCTCTCTGGGGATGTGTCCCATGGGTGGGGTGGGGTGGCCTGGTTTGGGGGGCGCTGAAGAAATCAGTCCCCTCCATCTCCTACCTCTGGAAAACGCCCAAGCCCGTGGAGAACTGCCGGCACCGCTTCGTGGGGGCCGGGACCCTCCTCCGTGTCCTCCTGTGGCCCAGTCCAAGGGGCCTGGGCCTGGCCGGGGCTGCATTGGACCCCGACCACCCTGGCGTGTGGACTCGCTAAAAATCGGCCATTAGATATTGGATTCCAGCTTCCTGGAGGTCATTTCACTAATGAGTGCACCGGAAAGAGTTTCCTAATCCATCTGTGAGGGTGGCAACTGAAAGAGAATTTTAAAGCTGACAGAATAGGCGAGGGAAGGCATAGGAGATTTCCACACCCAGCAAGGAAGACTTTCCCGAAATGGAAGAAAGAAACGAGCAAACAGAGACACCGGTAGCCCGCCCGGAAAAGAGTCTGCCCCTTAGAGAAAGCACCCTGACCGGGTTCACCCGTGGGTGGGTGGCGAGCTAGCGGCATTCAGAAGAGCGAGGCCCGCAGTCTGTGCGGAAGACACCTGCGCTCGGGTGTGTGTGGCGGCGCGATTCACAAGCAGCTCCAGATGTTAAACCAAGGAGAAGCCAGGGAGTTCCCAACGCCCCAGGTGTCCTCAGCCCACGACTGGCTGCTGTGGGAATGGGAAGCCCGGCTCCTTGTCTCAGAGCGGGGTTCCCAGGAGGATCAGGCTGAAGCTGGGACTTGGCCTCAAAGTGTCCCCTCGCATGGCCACCCCCTTCCCCTTCCTGCTCCTCTACTCCTGGTGCCCCTCCATCCAGGGGCCAGACCTTAAAGAGTCACCGCAAGAGAATCCTGGTCCCAAAGGAGCCTTCTGGGGGACCGGTGCTGAGAGAGGTTGTGGGCATGGCCCGCTGGGGCTCTGCCCGACCCAGGGCTGAGAGATGCCACCTCCCAGCTCTGGGTCCCTGCAGGAAGTGTTGGCAAGCACAGGGCCGGTCCTCCAAAGGCCCAGGTGCAGGGAGCCCAGGCCAAGCAGCCTGTGGAAGAAGCCACTTGCCGTGCCACCCCGGGAACAGGACTGCAGGCCCCGGCCCTTCCCACCTCCTCCTCCTCCTCCTCCTCCTCCTCCCCCCCGCCCCCCCCCACAGGGCACAGGGCTCAGAGACACCTCAGACTCTTGCTACCCAAAGTGCAAAGGGCATCAGTTGCTCCTCCAACCCCCCAGCCCAGCAGACCACGTTGTCCAGCCAGCCCCCGGGGCCTCCCTGGGGTGCCCAGCACAAAAGTGCAGACACCCACCGGACCCTCAGTCTCAGTTTTCGGAGGTTTTTGCCACTCTAAGGACCCGCAGGCCGGCTGGGCCTTCGGGCAGGACAGAGAGCCCCGGAATCCGACTTGGAGAGCTGCGTGTACGTCCCCATCAGGAGGCGGTCCCCACCTCCGCGGCTCTCCCCTTGCGGGGAGCGGCAGCCCAGCCGGCAGCCGCAGGGCCTCAGGGAAGACACCAGGCTGGGCCCCCGCGGCACAGCGGGGGCACGTCCCCCGCACTCACGCGACTTAGGGACGGCTGCTGGAGACTGCTGCGGCCACCCTGCTGCCGGGTTTCTGGAGGGCTTCCTGGAAGCAGCGTCCACACCAAGCCCTTGGAAGGCCCAGGCGACGGAGGAGCCGGTCAGGCAGGGGCCGAGGACGGTGAGAGGCCGGGCGGGAAGGAGCATGTCAGGCAGGGGCAGAGGACGGTGACAGGCCGGGCGGGGAGGAGCCGGTCAGGCGGGGGCCCAGGACAGTGACGGGCCTGGCCGGGGAGGAGCGCGTCAGGCAGGGGCAGAGGAGACGGGCTGGGTAAGGGTTAGGGTGACAGTTAGGGCACAATTCACAATCGCAAAGACGTGGAAGCGACCCGAGTGCCCATCCATCCAGGAGTGCATTAATAAAATGTGGCGCGTGGACACCACGGAGTGCCATTCGGCTGTGAGGAGCAGCGGTGAGAGGGCGCCTCTCGTGTTCTCCTGGCCAGAGCTGGAACCCGTTCCAGTAAGCCAGGTATCCCAAGAATGGACACACGAGCACCACGTGAGCGCGCTCACCAGCAAATTGGTACGAACGGATGGACGCCTAAGTGGACAGAGAGGAATCACCTTCATCGGGTGGGTGTCGGGCGGGTGGGGGGAGGGGAGGGGCATACACATCCATTAGGCATGGGGTGGGTGCGCACCGACTGGGGGATGGGCGCACTTGAAGCTCTGACCCGAGGGGGGAGGCTTGGAGAGGGCAAGGCACCCGACCTTAACATTGGTACCCCCACAATACGCTGCAACAACATGAGAGGTATATGAATAAGAACACAGGGGGGGCCGGGCGCGGTGGCTCACGCCTGTAATCCTAGCTCTCTGGGAGGCCGAGGCGGGCGGATTGCTCCAGGTCAGGAGTTCGAAACCAGCCTGAGCAAGAGCGAGACCCCCGTCTCTACTAAAAATAGAAAGAAATTAATTGGCCAACTAATATATATAGAAAAACACAGCCAGGCGTGGTGGTGCATGCCTGTAGTCCCAACTACTCGGGAGGCTGAGGCAGCAGGATTGCTTGAGCCCGGAGATTGAGGTTGCCGTGAGCTAGGCTGACGCCATGGCACTCACTCTAGCCTGGGCAGCAAAACGAGACTCTGTCTCAAAAAAAAAAAAAAAAAAAAAAAAAGAACACAGGGGGGAGGGGGGCACGGGCAACACATGTCACCTGAATACTTGTACTCCCATCATCTGCTTGAAAAGAGAGAGAAAAGAAAATGCAATCATAGAGGTAAGAGACACTTTTTAAAAATCATGAATCCGAAGAGAAAAGTAAAAGGAGGCCTGTGGAGCAGGTCTGGGTGTGACTCCGGATCCCCCAACATCAGGTGCCACCACCAAAGATTCCTGCGTGTAGCCCATAGAACCCCAAAAGCAACGGGACGAGTTCTGGTCACATACTCCCTCAAAATGACATCCTGGCCTTCTTCTGGAACTCCCTCCCCTCTCAGACTCTCAAGGTTTCCTCCAGCGTGTCGGTTCCCACAGAGCAGACCTTTGGTCTGAGACCTGACAGTCCAGATGCCACGCATGCTGCCGCGTGGCGGCGGTGTCGCGGCTTGGGACAAGAGGAGGCCCCACGGTGCGGGCTGGGGCGCCAGGCACCGCGGGCGGGCGCTGAGGGTGGGGGTGACCCCCACCCCGGGCCGCCGCCGCGCTCCCAGAAAGGGGACAGAACAAGAGGCAAAAAAAAAAAAAAAAAAAAAAAAAGCAGCAGCCTGTGGCACCCGGTATTCCCAGGCGGTCTCCCATCCAAGTACTAACCGGCCCGACCCCGCTTAGCTTCCGAGACCAGACGAGATCGGGGGCGTTCAGGGTGGTGTGGCCCTAGACGGCGGTGGCGGAGGGCGCCCCTGCCCCGCTCAAGAAGCCGAGCCTCTCTGGGCTTCCCCGCCGCCGCCTCCCGCCCCAGGCCCCGCGCCGGGCCGGGCCGGTTGAGTTCGCCGGCCGGGTCCCGCGGGCTCCCAGGGACGGGGGTGATGGGCGGGGCGGGGCGGGGCGGGGCGGGGCGGGGGGCTGTCTCTCTATACACACACACACACACTCACACTCACTCACACTCACACAAGATGCGCCTCCACGGCTGGACTCGCCAAGGTGGAGCCCTCCCAGCCCCCCTCGTCTCCTCGCCCGGCCTCCTTCACCTACCCGCTGCCCACCCCCAGCGCGTCGCTGCCTGCCGCTGACTGCGCACGCGCGGGACGCTCGCCCTTTGACCCCAGCCAGGGGCCGCCCTCCCCCACAACCCCTTTCAGCTGCGCCCCCCCCCTCGCCCTGTGGGTGGGCTGCCGCCTATTCCCCCGGGCCAGGGCTGGGGCACAGCCAGTGTATGGGGCGTCTCTCTCTGGGGATGTGTCCCATGGGTGGGGTGGGGTGGCCTGGTTTGGGGGGCGCTGAAGAAATCAGTCCCCTCCATCTCCTACCTCTGGAAAACGCCCAAGCCCGTGGAGAACTGCCGGCACCGCTTCGTGGGGGCCGGGACCCTCCTCCGTGTCCTCCTGTGGCCCAGTCCAAGGGGCCTGGGCCTGGCCGGGGCTGCATTGGACCCCGACCACCCTGGCGTGTGGACTCGCTAAAAATCGGCCATTAGATATTGGATTCCAGCTTCCTGGAGGTCATTTCACTAATGAGTGCACCGGAAAGAGTTTCCTAATCCATCTGTGAGGGTGGCAACTGAAAGAGAATTTTAAAGCTGACAGAATAGGCGAGGGAAGGCATAGGAGATTTCCACACCCAGCAAGGAAGACTTTCCCGAAATGGAAGAAAGAAACGAGCAAACAGAGACACCGGTAGCCCGCCCGGAAAAGAGTCTGCCCCTTAGAGAAAGCACCTTGACCGGGTTCACCCGTGGGTGGGTGGCGAGCTAGCGGCATTCAGAAGAGCGAGGCCCGCAGTCTGTGCGGAAGACACCTGCGCTCGGGTGTGTGTGGCGGCGCGATTCACAAGCAGCTCCAGATGTTAAACCAAGGAGAAGCCAGGGAGTTCCCAACG
The DNA here is from genome assembly GCF_040939455.1 of Microcebus murinus. NCBI lineage: Eukaryota > Metazoa > Chordata > Mammalia > Primates > Cheirogaleidae > Microcebus > Microcebus murinus. Next base: position 27,706,814 of record NC_134125.1, on the reverse strand, counting down.
CCCCAGGTGTCCTCAGCCCACGACTGGCTGCTGTGGGAATGCGAAGCCCGGCTCCTTGTCTCAGAGCGGGGTTCCCAGGAGGATCAGGCTGAAGCTGGGACTTGGCCTCAAAGTGTCCCCTCGCATGGCCACCCCCTTCCCCTTCCTGCTCCTCTACTCCTGGTGCCCCTCCATCCAGGGGCCAGACCTTAAAGAGTCACCGCAAGAGAATCCTGGTCCCAAAGGAGCCTTCTGGGGGACCGGTCCTGAGAGAGGTTGTGGGCATGGCCCGCTGGGGCTCTGCCCGACCCAGGGCTGAGAGATGCCACCTCCCAGCTCTGGGTCCCTGCAGGAAGTGTTGGCAAGCACAGGGCCGGTCCTCCAAAGGCCCAGGTGCAGGGAGCCCAGGCCAAGCAGCCTGTGGAAGAAGCCACTTGCCGTGCCACCCCGGGAACAGGACTGCAGGCCCCGGCCCTTCCCACCTCCTCCTCCTCCTCCTCCTCCTCCTCCTCCCCCCCGCCCCCCCCCACAGGGCACAGGGCTCAGAGACACCTCAGACTCTTGCTACCCAAAGTGCAAAGGGCATCAGTTGCTCCTCCAACCCCCCCGCCCAGCAGACCACGTTGTCCAGCCAGCCCCCGGGCCTCCCTGGGGTGCCCAGCACAAAAGTGCAGACACCCACCGGACCCTCAGTCTCAGTTTTCGGAGGTTTTTGCCACTCTAAGGACCCGCAGGCCGGCTGGGCCTTCGGGCAGGACAGAGAGCCCCGGAATCCGACTTGGAGAGCTGCGTGTACGTCCCCATCAGGAGGCGGTCCCCACCTCCGCGGCTCTCCCCTTGCGGGGAGCGGCAGCCCAGCCGGCAGCCGCAGGGCCTCAGGGAAGACACCAGGCTGGGCCCCCGCGGCACAGCGGGGGCACGTCCCCCGCACTCACGCGACTTAGGGACGGCTGCTGGAGACTGCTGCGGCCACCCTGCTGCCGGGTTTCTGGAGGGCTTCCTGGAAGCAGCGTCCACACCAAGCCCTTGGAAGGCCCAGGCGACGGAGGAGCCGGTCAGGCAGGGGCCGAGGACGGTGAGAGGCCGGGCGGGAAGGAGCATGTCAGGCAGGGGCAGAGGACGGTGACAGGCCGGGCGGGGAGGAGCCGGTCAGGCGGGGGCCCAGGACAGTGACGGGCCTGGCCGGGGAGGAGCGCGTCAGGCAGGGGCAGAGGAGACGGGCTGGGTAAGGGTTAGGGTGACAGTTAGGGCACAATTCACAATCGCAAAGACGTGGAAGCGACCCGAGTGCCCATCCATCCAGGAGTGCATTAATAAAATGTGGCGCGTGGACACCACGGAGTGCCATTCGGCTGTGAGGAGCAGCGGTGAGAGGGCGCCTCTCGTGTTCTCCTGGCCAGAGCTGGAACCCGTTCCAGTAAGCCAGGTATCCCAAGAATGGACACACGAGCACCACGTGAGCGCGCTCACCAGCAAATTGGTACGAACGGATGGACGCCTAAGTGGACAGAGAGGAATCACCTTCATCGGGTGGGTGTCGGGCGGGTGGGGGGAGGGGAGGGGCATACACATCCATTAGGCATGGGGTGGGTGCGCACCGACTGGGGGATGGGCGCACTTGAAGCTCTGACCCGAGGGGGGAGGCTTGGAGAGGGCAAGGCACCCGACCTTAACATTGGTACCCCCACAATACGCTGCAACAACATGAGAGGTATATGAATAAGAACACAGGGGGGGCCGGGCGCGGTGGCTCACGCCTGTAATCCTAGCTCTCTGGGAGGCCGAGGCGGGCGGATTGCTCCAGGTCAGGAGCTCGAAACCAGCCTGAGCAAGAGCGAGACCCCCGTCTCTACTAAAAATAGAAAGAAATTAATTGGCCAACTAATATATATAGAAAAACACAGCCGGGCGTGGTGGTGCATGCCTGTAGTCCCAACTACTCGGGAGGCTGAGGCAGCAGGATTGCTTGAGCCCGGAGATTGAGGTTGCCGTGAGCTAGGCTGACGCCATGGCACTCACTCTAGCCTGGGCAGCAAAACGAGACTCTGTCTCAAAAAAAAAAAAAAAAAAAAAAAAAAAGAACACAGGGGGGAGGGGGGCACGGGCAACACATGTCACCTGAATACTTGTACTCCCATCATCTGCTTGAAAAGAGAGAGAAAAGAAAATGCAATCATAGAGGTAAGAGACACTTTTTAAAAATCATGAATCCGAAGAGAAAAGTAAAAGGAGGCCTGTGGAGCAGGTCTGGGTGTGACTCCGGATCCCCCAACATCAGGTGCCACCACCAAAGATTCCTGCGTGTAGCCCATAGAACCCCAAAAGCAACGGGACGAGTTCTGGTCACATACTCCCTCAAAATGACATCCTGGCCTTCTTCTGGAACTCCCTCCCCTCTCAGACTCTCAAGGTTTCCTCCAGCGTGTCGGTTCCCACAGAGCAGACCTTTGGTCTGAGACCTGACAGTCCAGATGCCACGCATGCTGCCGCGTGGCGGCGGTGTCGCGGCTTGGGACAAGAGGAGGCCCCACGGTGCGGGCTGGGGCGCCAGGCACCGCGGGCGGGCGCTGAGGGTGGGGGTGACCCCCACCCCGGGCCGCCGCCGCGCTCCCAGAAAGGGGACAGAACAAGAGGCAAAAAAAAAAAAAAAAGCAGCAGCCTGTGGCACCCGGTATTCCCAGGCGGTCTCCCATCCAAGTACTAACCAGGCCCGACCCCGCTTAGCTTCCGAGACCAGACGAGATCGGGGGCGTTCAGGGTGGTGTGGCCCTAGACGGCGGCGGCGGAGGGCGCCCCTGCCCCGCTCAAGAAGCCGAGCCTCTCTGGGCTTCCCCGCCGCCGCCTCCCGCCCCAGGCCCCGCGCCGGGCCGGGCCGGTTGAGTTCGCCGGCCGGGTCCCGCGGGCTCCCAGGGACGGGGGTGATGGGCGGGGCGGGGCGGGGCGGGGCGGGGCGGGGCGGGGGGCTGTCTCTCTATACACACACACACACACTCACACTCACTCACACTCACACAAGATGCGCCTCCACGGCTGGACTCGCCAAGGTGGAGCCCTCCCAGCCCCCCTCGTCTCCTCGCCCGGCCTCCTTCACCTACCCGCTGCCCACCCCCAGCGCGTCGCTGCCTGCCGCTGACTGCGCACGCGCGGGACGCTCGCCCTTTGACCCCAGCCAGGGGCCGCCCTCCCCCACAACCCCTTTCAGCTGCGCCCCCCCCCTCGCCCTGTGGGTGGGCTGCCGCCTATTCCCCCGGGCCAGGGCTGGGGCACAGCCAGTGTATGGGGCGTCTCTCTCTGGGGATGTGTCCCATGGGTGGGGTGGGGTGGCCTGGTTTGGGGGGCGCTGAAGAAATCAGTCCCCTCCATCTCCTACCTCTGGAAAACGCCCAAGCCCGTGGAGAACTGCCGGCACCGCTTCGTGGGGGCCGGGACCCTCCTCCGTGTCCTCCTGTGGCCCAGTCCAAGGGCCTGGGCCTGGCCGGGGCTGCATTGGACCCCGACCACCCTGGCGTGTGGACTCGCTAAAAATCGGCCATTAGATATTGGATTCCAGCTTCCTGGAGGTCATTTCACTAATGAGTGCACCGGAAAGAGTTTCCTAATCCATCTGTGAGGGTGGCAACTGAAAGAGAATTTTAAAGCTGACAGAATAGGCGAGGGAAGGCATAGGAGATTTCCACACCCAGCAAGGAAGACTTTCCCGAAATGGAAGAAAGAAACGAGCAAACAGAGACACCGGTAGCCCGCCCGGAAAAGAGTCTGCCCCTTAGAGAAAGCACCCTGACCGGGTTCACCCGTGGGTGGGTGGCGAGCTAGCGGCATTCAGAAGAGCGAGGCCCGCAGTCTGTGCGGAAGACACCTGCGCTCGGGTGTGTGTGGCGGCGCGATTCACAAGCAGCTCCAGATGTTAAACCAAGGAGAAGCCAGGGAGTTCCCAACGCCCCAGGTGTCCTCAGCCCACGACTGGCTGCTGTGGGAATGCGAAGCCCGGCTCCTTGTCTCAGAGCGGGGTTCCCAGGAGGATCAGGCTGAAGCTGGGACTTGGCCTCAAAGTGTCCCCTCGCATGGCCACCCCCTTCCCCTTCCTGCTCCTCTACTCCTGGTGCCCCTCCATCCAGGGGCCAGACCTTAAAGAGTCACCGCAAGAGAATCCTGGTCCCAAAGGAGCCTTCTGGGGGACCGGTCCTGAGAGAGGTTGTGGGCATGGCCCGCTGGGGCTCTGCCCGACCCAGGGCTGAGAGATGCCACCTCCCAGCTCTGGGTCCCTGCAGGAAGTGTTGGCAAGCACAGGGCCGGTCCTCCAAAGGCCCAGGTGCAGGGAGCCCAGGCCAAGCAGCCTGTGGAAGAAGCCACTTGCCGTGCCACCCCGGGAACAGGACTGCAGGCCCCGGCCCTTCCCACCTCCTCCTCCTCCTCCTCCTCCTCCTCCTCCCCCCCGCCCCCCCCCCACAGGGCACAGGGCTCAGAGACACCTCAGACTCTTGCTACCCAAAGTGCAAAGGGCATCAGTTGCTCCTCCAACCCCCCCGCCCAGCAGACCACGTTGTCCAGCCAGCCCCCGGGCCTCCCTGGGGTGCCCAGCACAAAAGTGCAGACACCCACCGGACCCTCAGTCTCAGTTTTCGGAGGTTTTTGCCACTCTAAGGACCCGCAGGCCGGCTGGGCCTTCGGGCAGGACAGAGAGCCCCGGAATCCGACTTGGAGAGCTGCGTGTACGTCCCCATCAGGAGGCGGTCCCCACCTCCGCGGCTCTCCCCTTGCGGGGAGCGGCAGCCCAGCCGGCAGCCGCAGGGCCTCAGGGAAGACACCAGGCTGGGCCCCCGCGGCACAGCGGGGGCACGTCCCCCGCACTCACGCGACTTAGGGACGGCTGCTGGAGACTGCTGCGGCCACCCTGCTGCCGGGTTTCTGGAGGGCTTCCTGGAAGCAGCGTCCACACCAAGCCCTTGGAAGGCCCAGGCGACGGAGGAGCCGGTCAGGCAGGGGCCGAGGACGGTGAGAGGCCGGGCGGGAAGGAGCATGTCAGGCAGGGGCAGAGGACGGTGACAGGCCGGGCGGGGAGGAGCCGGTCAGGCGGGGGCCCAGGACAGTGACGGGCCTGGCCGGGGAGGAGCGCGTCAGGCAGGGGCAGAGGAGACGGGCTGGGTAAGGGTTAGGGTGACAGTTAGGGCACAATTCACAATCGCAAAGACGTGGAAGCGACCCGAGTGCCCATCCATCCAGGAGTGCATTAATAAAATGTGGCGCGTGGACACCACGGAGTGCCATTCGGCTGTGAGGAGCAGCGGTGAGAGGGCGCCTCTCGTGTTCTCCTGGCCAGAGCTGGAACCCGTTCCAGTAAGCCAGGTATCCCAAGAATGGACACACGAGCACCACGTGAGCGCGCTCACCAGCAAATTGGTACGAACGGATGGACGCCTAAGTGGACAGAGAGGAATCACCTTCATCGGGTGGGTGTCGGGCGGGTGGGGGGAGGGGAGGGGCATACACATCCATTAGGCATGGGGTGGGTGCGCACCGACTGGGGGATGGGCGCACTTGAAGCTCTGACCCGAGGGGGGAGGCTTGGAGAGGGCAAGGCACCCGACCTTAACATTGGTACCCCCACAATACGCTGCAACAACATGAGAGGTATATGAATAAGAACACAGGGGGGGCCGGGCGCGGTGGCTCACGCCTGTAATCCTAGCTCTCTGGGAGGCCGAGGCGGGCGGATTGCTCCAGGTCAGGAGTTCGAAACCAGCCTGAGCAAGAGCGAGACCCCCGTCTCTACTAAAAATAGAAAGAAATTAATTGGCCAACTAATATATATAGAAAAACACAGCCAGGCGTGGTGGTGCATGCCTGTAGTCCCAACTACTCGGGAGGCTGAGGCAGCAGGATTGCTTGAGCCCGGAGATTGAGGTTGCCGTGAGCTAGGCTGACGCCATGGCACTCACTCTAGCCTGGGCAGCAAAACGAGACTCTGTCTCAAAAAAAAAAAAAAAAAAAAAAAAAGAACACAGGGGGGAGGGGGGCACGGGCAACACATGTCACCTGAATACTTGTACTCCCATCATCTGCTTGAAAAGAGAGAGAAAAGAAAATGCAATCATAGAGGTAAGAGACACTTTTTAAAAATCATGAATCCGAAGAGAAAAGTAAAAGGAGGCCTGTGGAGCAGGTCTGGGTGTGACTCCGGATCCCCCAACATCAGGTGCCACCACCAAAGATTCCTGCGTGTAGCCCATAGAACCCCAAAAGCAACGGGACGAGTTCTGGTCACATACTCCCTCAAAATGACATCCTGGCCTTCTTCTGGAACTCCCTCCCCTCTCAGACTCTCAAGGTTTCCTCCAGCGTGTCGGTTCCCACAGAGCAGACCTTTGGTCTGAGACCTGACAGTCCAGATGCCACGCATGCTGCCGCGTGGCGGCGGTGTCGCGGCTTGGGACAAGAGGAGGCCCCACGGTGCGGGCTGGGGCGCCAGGCACCGCGGGCGGGCGCTGAGGGTGGGGGTGACCCCCACCCCGGGCCGCCGCCGCGCTCCCAGAAAGGGGACAGAACAAGAGGCAAAAAAAAAAAAAAAAAAAAAAAAAGCAGCAGCCTGTGGCACCCGGTATTCCCAGGCGGTCTCCCATCCAAGTACTAACCGGCCCGACCCCGCTTAGCTTCCGAGACCAGACGAGATCGGGGGCGTTCAGGGTGGTGTGGCCCTAGACGGCGGTGGCGGAGGGCGCCCCTGCCCCGCTCAAGAAGCCGAGCCTCTCTGGGCTTCCCCGCCGCCGCCTCCCGCCCCAGGCCCCGCGCCGGGCCGGGCCGGTTGAGTTCGCCGGCCGGGTCCCGCGGGCTCCCAGGGACGGGGGTGATGGGCGGGGCGGGGCGGGGCGGGGCGGGGCGGGGGGCTGTCTCTCTATACACACACACACACTCACACTCACTCACACTCACACAAGATGCGCCTCCACGGCTGGACTCGCCAAGGTGGAGCCCTCCCAGCCCCCCTCGTCTCCTCGCCCGGCCTCCTTCACCTACCCGCTGCCCACCCCCAGCGCGTCGCTGCCTGCCGCTGACTGCGCACGCGCGGGACGCTCGCCCTTTGACCCCAGCCAGGGGCCGCCCTCCCCCACAACCCCTTTCAGCTGCGCCCCCCCCCTCGCCCTGTGGGTGGGCTGCCGCCTATTCCCCCGGGCCAGGGCTGGGGCACAGCCAGTGTATGGGGCGTCTCTCTCTGGGGATGTGTCCCATGGGTGGGGTGGGGTGGCCTGGTTTGGGGGGCGCTGAAGAAATCAGTCCCCTCCATCTCCTACCTCTGGAAAACGCCCAAGCCCGTGGAGAACTGCCGGCACCGCTTCGTGGGGGCCGGGACCCTCCTCCGTGTCCTCCTGTGGCCCAGTCCAAGGGGCCTGGGCCTGGCCGGGGCTGCATTGGACCCCGACCACCCTGGCGTGTGGACTCGCTAAAAATCGGCCATTAGATATTGGATTCCAGCTTCCTGGAGGTCATTTCACTAATGAGTGCACCGGAAAGAGTTTCCTAATCCATCTGTGAGGGTGGCAACTGAAAGAGAATTTTAAAGCTGACAGAATAGGCGAGGGAAGGCATAGGAGATTTCCACACCCAGCAAGGAAGACTTTCCCGAAATGGAAGAAAGAAACGAGCAAACAGAGACACCGGTAGCCCGCCCGGAAAAGAGTCTGCCCCTTAGAGAAAGCACCCTGACCGGGTTCACCCGTGGGTGGGTGGCGAGCTAGCGGCATTCAGAAGAGCGAGGCCCGCAGTCTGTGCGGAAGACACCTGCGCTCGGGTGTGTGTGGCGGCGCGATTCACAAGCAGCTCCAGATGTTAAACCAAGGAGAAGCCAGGGAGTTCCCAACGCCCCAGGTGTCCTCAGCCCACGACTGGCTGCTGTGGGAATGGGAAGCCCGGCTCCTTGTCTCAGAGCGGGGTTCCCAGGAGGATCAGGCTGAAGCTGGGACTTGGCCTCAAAGTGTCCCCTCGCATGGCCACCCCCTTCCCCTTCCTGCTCCTCTACTCCTGGTGCCCCTCCATCCAGGGGCCAGACCTTAAAGAGTCACCGCAAGAGAATCCTGGTCCCAAAGGAGCCTTCTGGGGGACCGGTGCTGAGAGAGGTTGTGGGCATGGCCCGCTGGGGCTCTGCCCGACCCAGGGCTGAGAGATGCCACCTCCCAGCTCTGGGTCCCTGCAGGAAGTGTTGGCAAGCACAGGGCCGGTCCTCCAAAGGCCCAGGTGCAGGGAGCCCAGGCCAAGCAGCCTGTGGAAGAAGCCACTTGCCGTGCCACCCCGGGAACAGGACTGCAGGCCCCGGCCCTTCCCACCTCCTCCTCCTCCTCCTCCTCCTCCTCCTCCCCCCCGCCCCCCCCCACAGGGCACAGGGCTCAGAGACACCTCAGACTCTTGCTACCCAAAGTGCAAAGGGCATCAGTTGCTCCTCCAACCCCCCCGCCCAGCAGACCACGTTGTCCAGCCAGCCCCCGGGCCTCCCTGGGGTGCCCAGCACAAAAGTGCAGACACCCACCGGACCCTCAGTCTCAGTTTTCGGAGGTTTTTGCCACTCTAAGGACCCGCAGGCCGGCTGGGCCTTCGGGCAGGACAGAGAGCCCCGGAATCCGACTTGGAGAGCTGCGTGTACGTCCCCATCAGGAGGCGGTCCCCACCTCCGCGGCTCTCCCCTTGCGGGGAGCGGCAGCCCAGCCGGCAGCCGCAGGGCCTCAGGGAAGACACCAGGCTGGGCCCCCGCGGCACAGCGGGGGCACGTCCCCCGCACTCACGCGACTTAGGGACGGCTGCTGGAGACTGCTGCGGCCACCCTGCTGCCGGGTTTCTGGAGGGCTTCCTGGAAGCAGCGTCCACACCAAGCCCTTGGAAGGCCCAGGCGACGGAGGAGCCGGTCAGGCAGGGGCCGAGGACGGTGAGAGGCCGGGCGGGAAGGAGCATGTCAGGCAGGGGCAGAGGACGGTGACAGGCCGGGCGGGGAGGAGCCGGTCAGGCGGGGGCCCAGGACAGTGACGGGCCTGGCCGGGGAGGAGCGCGTCAGGCAGGGGCAGAGGAGACGGGCTGGGTAAGGGTTAGGGTGACAGTTAGGGCACAATTCACAATCGCAAAGACGTGGAAGCGACCCGAGTGCCCATCCATCCAGGAGTGCATTAATAAAATGTGGCGCGTGGACACCACGGAGTGCCATTCGGCTGTGAGGAGCAGCGGTGAGAGGGCGCCTCTCGTGTTCTCCTGGCCAGAGCTGGAACCCGTTCCAGTAAGCCAGGTATCCCAAGAATGGACACACGAGCACCACGTGAGCGCGCTCACCAGCAAATTGGTACGAACGGATGGACGCCTAAGTGGACAGAGAGGAATCACCTTCATCGGGTGGGTGTCGGGCGGGTGGGGGGAGGGGAGGGGCATACACATCCATTAGGCATGGGGTGGGTGCGCACCGACTGGGGGATGGGCGCACTTGAAGCTCTGACCCGAGGGGGGAGGCTTGGAGAGGGCAAGGCACCCGACCTTAACATTGGTACCCCCACAATACGCTGCAACAACATGAGAGGTATATGAATAAGAACACAGGGGGGGCCGGGCGCGGTGGCTCACGCCTGTAATCCTAGCTCTCTGGGAGGCCGAGGCGGGCGGATTGCTCCAGGTCAGGAGTTCGAAACCAGCCTGAGCAAGAGCGAGACCCCCGTCTCTACTAAAAATAGAAAGAAATTAATTGGCCAACTAATATATATAGAAAAACACAGCCGGGCGTGGTGGTGCATGCCTGTAGTCCCAACTACTCGGGAGGCTGAGGCAGCAGGATTGCTTGAGCCCGGAGATTGAGGTTGCCGTGAGCTAGGCTGACGCCATGGCACTCACTCTAGCCTGGGCAGCAAAACGAGACTCTGTCTCAAAAAAAAAAAAAAAAAAAAAAAAAAAGAACACAGGGGGGAGGGGGGCACGGGCAACACATGTCACCTGAATACTTGTACTCCCATCATCTGCTTGAAAAGAGAGAGAAAAGAAAATGCAATCATAGAGGTAAGAGACACTTTTTAAAAATCATGAATCCGAAGAGAAAAGTAAAAGGAGGCCTGTGGAGCAGGTCTGGGTGTGACTCCGGATCCCCCAACATCAGGTGCCACCACCAAAGATTCCTGCGTGTAGCCCATAGAACCCCAAAAGCAACGGGACGAGTTCTGGTCACATACTCCCTCAAAATGACATCCTGGCCTTCTTCTGGAACTCCCTCCCCTCTCAGACTCTCAAGGTTTCCTCCAGCGTGTCGGTTCCCACAGAGCAGACCTTTGGTCTGAGACCTGACAGTCCAGATGCCACGCATGCTGCCGCGTGGCGGCGGTGTCGCGGCTTGGGACAAGAGGAGGCCCCACGGTGCGGGCTGGGGCGCCAGGCACCGCGGGCGGGCGCTGAGGGTGGGGGTGACCCCCACCCCGGGCCGCCGCCGCGCTCCCAGAAAGGGGACAGAACAAGAGGCAAAAAAAAAAAAAAAAAAAAAAAGCAGCAGCCTGTGGCACCCGGTATTCCCAGGCGGTCTCCCATCCAAGTACTAACCAGGCCCGACCCCGCTTAGCTTCCGAGACCAGACGAGATCGGGGGCGTTCAGGGTGGTGTGGCCCTAGACGGCGGCGGCGGAGGGCGCCCCTGCCCCGCTCAAGAAGCCGAGCCTCTCTGGGCTTCCCCGCCGCCGCCTCCCGCCCCAGGCCCCGCGCCGGGCCGGGCCGGTTGAGTTCGCCGGCCGGGTCCCGCGGGCTCCCAGGGACGGGGGTGATGGGCGGGGCGGGGCGGGGCGGGGCGGGGCGGGGGGCTGTCTCTCTATACACACACACACACACTCACACTCACTCACACTCACACAAGATGCGCCTCCACGGCTGGACTCGCCAAGGTGGAGCCCTCCCAGCCCCCCTCGTCTCCTCGCCCGGCCTCCTTCACCTACCCGCTGCCCACCCCCAGCGCGTCGCTGCCTGCCGCTGACTGCGCACGCGCGGGACGCTCGCCCTTTGACCCCAGCCAGGGGCCGCCCTCCCCCACAACCCCTTTCAGCTGCGCCCCCCCCCTCGCCCTGTGGGTGGGCTGCCGCCTATTCCCCCGGGCCAGGGCTGGGGCACAGCCAGTGTATGGGGCGTCTCTCTCTGGGGATGTGTCCCATGGGTGGGGTGGGGTGGCCTGGTTTGGGGGGCGCTGAAGAAATCAGTCCCCTCCATCTCCTACCTCTGGAAAACGCCCAAGCCCGTGGAGAACTGCCGGCACCGCTTCGTGGGGGCCGGGACCCTCCTCCGTGTCCTCCTGTGGCCCAGTCCAAGGGGCCTGGGCCTGGCCGGGGCTGCATTGGACCCCGACCACCCTGGCGTGTGGACTCGCTAAAAATCGGCCATTAGATATTGGATTCCAGCTTCCTGGAGGTCATTTCACTAATGAGTGCACCGGAAAGAGTTTCCTAATCCATCTGTGAGGGTGGCAACTGAAAGAGAATTTTAAAGCTGACAGAATAGGCGAGGGAAGGCATAGGAGATTTCCACACCCAGCAAGGAAGACTTTCCCGAAATGGAAGAAAGAAACGAGCAAACAGAGACACCGGTAGCCCGCCCGGAAAAGAGTCTGCCCCTTAGAGAAAGCACCCTGACCGGGTTCACCCGTGGGTGGGTGGCGAGCTAGCGGCATTCAGAAGAGCGAGGCCCGCAGTCTGTGCGGAAGACACCTGCGCTCGGGTGTGTGTGGCGGCGCGATTCACAAGCAGCTCCAGATGTTAAACCAAGGAGAAGCCAGGGAGTTCCCAACGCCCCAGGTGTCCTCAGCCCACGACTGGCTGCTGTGGGAATGGGAAGCCCGGCTCCTTGTCTCAGAGCGGGGTTCCCAGGAGGATCAGGCTGAAGCTGGGACTTGGCCTCAAAGTGTCCCCTCGCATGGCCACCCCCTTCCCCTTCCTGCTCCTCTACTCCTGGTGCCCCTCCATCCAGGGGCCAGACCTTAAAGAGTCACCGCAAGAGAATCCTGGTCCCAAAGGAGCCTTCTGGGGGACCGGTGCTGAGAGAGGTTGTGGGCATGGCCCGCTGGGGCTCTGCCCGACCCAGGGCTGAGAGATGCCACCTCCCAGCTCTGGGTCCCTGCAGGAAGTGTTGGCAAGCACAGGGCCGGTCCTCCAAAGGCCCAGGTGCAGGGAGCCCAGGCCAAGCAGCCTGTGGAAGAAGCCACTTGCCGTGCCACCCCGGGAACAGGACTGCAGGCCCCGGCCCTTCCCACCTCCTCCTCCTCCTCCTCCTCCTCCTCCCCCCCGCCCCCCCCCCACAGGGCACAGGGCTCAGAGACACCTCAGACTCTTGCTACCCAAAGTGCAAAGGGCATCAGTTGCTCCTCCAACCCCCCAGCCCAGCAGACCACGTTGTCCAGCCAGCCCCCGGGGCCTCCCTGGGGTGCCCAGCACAAAAGTGCAGACACCCACCGGACCCTCAGTCTCAGTTTTCGGAGGTTTTTGCCACTCTAAGGACCCGCAGGCCAGCTGGGCCTTCGGGCAGGACAGAGAGCCCCGGAATCCGACTTGGAGAGCTGCGTGTACGTCCCCATCAGGAGGCGGTCCCCACCTCCGCGGCTCTCCCCTTGCGGGGAGCGGCAGCCCAGCCGGCAGCCGCAGGGCCTCAGGGAAGACACCAGGCTGGGCCCCCGCGGCACAGCGGGGGCACGTCCCCCGCACTCACGCGACTTAGGGACGGCTGCTGGAGACTGCTGCGGCCACCCTGCTGCCGGGTTTCTGGAGGGCTTCCTGGAAGCAGCGTCCACACCAAGCCCTTGGAAGGCCCAGGCGACGGAGGAGCCGGTCAGGCAGGGGCCGAGGACGGTGAGAGGCCGGGCGGGAAGGAGCATGTCAGGCAGGGGCAGAGGACGGTGACAGGCCGGGCGGGGAGGAGCCGGTCAGGCGGGGGCCCAGGACAGTGACGGGCCTGGCCGGGGAGGAGCGCGTCAGGCAGGGGCAGAGGAGACGGGCTGGGTAAGGGTTAGGGTGACAGTTAGGGCACAATTCACAATCGCAAAGACGTGGAAGCGACCCGAGTGCCCATCCATCCAGGAGTGCATTAATAAAATGTGGCGCGTGGACACCACGGAGTGCCATTCGGCTGTGAGGAGCAGCGGTGAGAGGGCGCCTCTCGTGTTCTCCTGGCCAGAGCTGGAACCCGTTCCAGTAAGCCAGGTATCCCAAGAATGGACACACGAGCACCACGTGAGCGCGCTCACCAGCAAATTGGTACGAACGGATGGACGCCTAAGTGGACAGAGAGGAATCACCTTCATCGGGTGGGTGTCGGGCGGGTGGGGGGAGGGGAGGGGCATACACATCCATTAGGCATGGGGTGGGTGCGCACCGACTGGGGGATGGGCGCACTTGAAGCTCTGACCCGAGGGGGGAGGCTTGGAGAGGGCAAGGCACCCGACCTTAACATTGGTACCCCCACAATACGCTGCAACAACATGAGAGGTATATGAATAAGAACACAGGGGGGGCCGGGCGCGGTGGCTCACGCCTGTAATCCTAGCTCTCTGGGAGGCCGAGGCGGGCGGATTGCTCCAGGTCAGGAGTTCGAAACCAGCCTGAGCAAGAGCGAGACCCCCGTCTCTACTAAAAATAGAAAGAAATTAATTGGCCAACTAATATATATAGAAAAACACAGCCGGGCGTGGTGGTGCATGCCTGTAGTCCCAACTACTCGGGAGGCTGAGGCAGCAGGATTGCTTGAGCCCGGAGATTGAGGTTGCCGTGAGCTAGGCTGACGCCATGGCACTCACTCTAGCCTGGGCAGCAAAACGAGACTCTGTCTCAAAAAAAAAAAAAAAAAAAAAAAAAAAGAACACAGGGGGGAGGGGGGCACGGGCAACACATGTCACCTGAATACTTGTACTCCCATCATCTGCTTGAAAAGAGAGAGAAAAGAAAATGCAATCATAGAGGTAAGAGACACTTTTTAAAAATCATGAATCCGAAGAGAAAAGTAAAAGGAGGCCTGTGGAGCAGGTCTGGGTGTGACTCCGGATCCCCCAACATCAGGTGCCACCACCAAAGATTCCTGCGTGTAGCCCATAGAACCCCAAAAGCAACGGGACGAGTTCTGGTCACATACTCCCTCAAAATGACATCCTGGCCTTCTTCTGGAACTCCCTCCCCTCTCAGACTCTCAAGGTTTCCTCCAGCGTGTCGGTTCCCACAGAGCAGACCTTTGGTCTGAGACCTGACAGTCCAGATGCCACGCATGCTGCCGCGTGGCGGCGGTGTCGCGGCTTGGGACAAGAGGAGGCCCCACGGTGCGGGCTGGGGCGCCAGGCACCGCGGGCGGGCGCTGAGGGTGGGGGTGACCCCCACCCCGGGCCGCCGCCGCGCTCCCAGAAAGGGGACAGAACAAGAGGCAAAAAAAAAAAAAAAAAAAAAAAGCAGCAGCCTGTGGCACCCGGTATTCCCAGGCGGTCTCCCATCCAAGTACTAACCAGGCCCGACCCCGCTTAGCTTCCGAGACCAGACGAGATCGGGGGCGTTCAGGGTGGTGTGGCCCTAGACGGCGGCGGCGGAGGGCGCCCCTGCCCCGCTCAAGAAGCCGAGCCTCTCTGGGCTTCCCCGCCGCCGCCTCCCGCCCCAGGCCCCGCGCCGGGCCGGGCCGGTTGAGTTCGCCGGCCGGGTCCCGCGGGCTCCCAGGGACGGGGGTGATGGGCGGGGCGGGGCGGGGCGGGGCGGGGCGGGGCGGGGGGCTGTCTCTCTATACACACACACACACACTCACACTCACTCACACTCACACAAGATGCGCCTCCACGGCTGGACTCGCCAAGGTGGAGCCCTCCCAGCCCCCCTCGTCTCCTCGCCCGGCCTCCTTCACCTACCCGCTGCCCACCCCCAGCGCGTCGCTGCCTGCCGCTGACTGCGCACGCGCGGGACGCTCGCCCTTTGACCCCAGCCAGGGGCCGCCCTCCCCCACAACCCCTTTCAGCTGCGCCCCCCCCCTCGCCCTGTGGGTGGGCTGCCGCCTATTCCCCCGGGCCAGGGCTGGGGCACAGCCAGTGTATGGGGCGTCTCTCTCTGGGGATGTGTCCCATGGGTGGGGTGGGGTGGCCTGGTTTGGGGGGCGCTGAAGAAATCAGTCCCCTCCATCTCCTACCTCTGGAAAACGCCCAAGCCCGTGGAGAACTGCCGGCACCGCTTCGTGGGGGCCGGGACCCTCCTCCGTGTCCTCCTGTGGCCCAGTCCAAGGGGCCTGGGCCTGGCCGGGGCTGCATTGGACCCCGACCACCCTGGCGTGTGGACTCGCTAAAAATCGGCCATTAGATATTGGATTCCAGCTTCCTGGAGGTCATTTCACTAATGAGTGCACCGGAAAGAGTTTCCTAATCCATCTGTGAGGGTGGCAACTGAAAGAGAATTTTAAAGCTGACAGAATAGGCGAGGGAAGGCATAGGAGATTTCCACACCCAGCAAGGAAGACTTTCCCGAAATGGAAGAAAGAAACGAGCAAACAGAGACACCGGTAGCCCGCCCGGAAAAGAGTCTGCCCCTTAGAGAAAGCACCCTGACCGGGTTCACCCGTGGGTGGGTGGCGAGCTAGCGGCATTCAGAAGAGCGAGGCCCGCAGTCTGTGCGGAAGACACCTGCGCTCGGGTGTGTGTGGCGGCGCGATTCACAAGCAGCTCCAGATGTTAAACCAAGGAGAAGCCAGGGAGTTCCCAACGCCCCAGGTGTCCTCAGCCCACGACTGGCTGCTGTGGGAATGGGAAGCCCGGCTCCTTGTCTCAGAGCGGGGTTCCCAGGAGGATCAGGCTGAAGCTGGGACTTGGCCTCAAAGTGTCCCCTCGCATGGCCACCCCCTTCCCCTTCCTGCTCCTCTACTCCTGGTGCCCCTCCATCCAGGGGCCAGACCTTAAAGAGTCACCGCAAGAGAATCCTGGTCCCAAAGGAGCCTTCTGGGGGACCGGTGCTGAGAGAGGTTGTGGGCATGGCCCGCTGGGGCTCTGCCCGACCCAGGGCTGAGAGATGCCACCTCCCAGCTCTGGGTCCCTGCAGGAAGTGTTGGCAAGCACAGGGCCGGTCCTCCAAAGGCCCAGGTGCAGGGAGCCCAGGCCAAGCAGCCTGTGGAAGAAGCCACTTGCCGTGCCACCCCGGGAACAGGACTGCAGGCCCCGGCCCTTCCCACCTCCTCCTCCTCCTCCTCCTCCTCCTCCCCCCCGCCCCCCCCCACAGGGCACAGGGCTCAGAGACACCTCAGACTCTTGCTACCCAAAGTGCAAAGGGCATCAGTTGCTCCTCCAACCCCCCAGCCCAGCAGACCACGTTGTCCAGCCAGCCCCCGGGGCCTCCCTGGGGTGCCCAGCACAAAAGTGCAGACACCCACCGGACCCTCAGTCTCAGTTTTCGGAGGTTTTTGCCACTCTAAGGACCCGCAGGCCGGCTGGGCCTTCGGGCAGGACAGAGAGCCCCGGAATCCGACTTGGAGAGCTGCGTGTACGTCCCCATCAGGAGGCGGTCCCCACCTCCGCGGCTCTCCCCTTGCGGGGAGCGGCAGCCCAGCCGGCAGCCGCAGGGCCTCAGGGAAGACACCAGGCTGGGCCCCCGCGGCACAGCGGGGGCACGTCCCCCGCACTCACGCGACTTAGGGACGGCTGCTGGAGACTGCTGCGGCCACCCTGCTGCCGGGTTTCTGGAGGGCTTCCTGGAAGCAGCGTCCACACCAAGCCCTTGGAAGGCCCAGGCGACGGAGGAGCCGGTCAGGCAGGGGCCGAGGACGGTGAGAGGCCGGGCGGGAAGGAGCATGTCAGGCAGGGGCAGAGGACGGTGACAGGCCGGGCGGGGAGGAGCCGGTCAGGCGGGGGCCCAGGACAGTGACGGGCCTGGCCGGGGAGGAGCGCGTCAGGCAGGGGCAGAGGAGACGGGCTGGGTAAGGGTTAGGGTGACAGTTAGGGCACAATTCACAATCGCAAAGACGTGGAAGCGACCCGAGTGCCCATCCATCCAGGAGTGCATTAATAAAATGTGGCGCGTGGACACCACGGAGTGCCATTCGGCTGTGAGGAGCAGCGGTGAGAGGGCGCCTCTCGTGTTCTCCTGGCCAGAGCTGGAACCCGTTCCAGTAAGCCAGGTATCCCAAGAATGGACACACGAGCACCACGTGAGCGCGCTCACCAGCAAATTGGTACGAACGGATGGACGCCTAAGTGGACAGAGAGGAATCACCTTCATCGGGTGGGTGTCGGGCGGGTGGGGGGAGGGGAGGGGCATACACATCCATTAGGCATGGGGTGGGTGCGCACCGACTGGGGGATGGGCGCACTTGAAGCTCTGACCCGAGGGGGGAGGCTTGGAGAGGGCAAGGCACCCGACCTTAACATTGGTACCCCCACAATACGCTGCAACAACATGAGAGGTATATGAATAAGAACACAGGGGGGGCCGGGCGCGGTGGCTCACGCCTGTAATCCTAGCTCTCTGGGAGGCCGAGGCGGGCGGATTGCTCCAGGTCAGGAGTTCGAAACCAGCCTGAGCAAGAGCGAGACCCCCGTCTCTACTAAAAATAGAAAGAAATTAATTGGCCAACTAATATATATAGAAAAACACAGCCAGGCGTGGTGGTGCATGCCTGTAGTCCCAACTACTCGGGAGGCTGAGGCAGCAGGATTGCTTGAGCCCGGAGATTGAGGTTGCCGTGAGCTAGGCTGACGCCATGGCACTCACTCTAGCCTGGGCAGCAAAACGAGACTCTGTCTCAAAAAAAAAAAAAAAAAAAAAAAAAGAACACAGGGGGGAGGGGGGCACGGGCAACACATGTCACCTGAATACTTGTACTCCCATCATCTGCTTGAAAAGAGAGAGAAAAGAAAATGCAATCATAGAGGTAAGAGACACTTTTTAAAAATCATGAATCCGAAGAGAAAAGTAAAAGGAGGCCTGTGGAGCAGGTCTGGGTGTGACTCCGGATCCCCCAACATCAGGTGCCACCACCAAAGATTCCTGCGTGTAGCCCATAGAACCCCAAAAGCAACGGGACGAGTTCTGGTCACATACTCCCTCAAAATGACATCCTGGCCTTCTTCTGGAACTCCCTCCCCTCTCAGACTCTCAAGGTTTCCTCCAGCGTGTCGGTTCCCACAGAGCAGACCTTTGGTCTGAGACCTGACAGTCCAGATGCCACGCATGCTGCCGCGTGGCGGCGGTGTCGCGGCTTGGGACAAGAGGAGGCCCCACGGTGCGGGCTGGGGCGCCAGGCACCGCGGGCGGGCGCTGAGGGTGGGGGTGACCCCCACCCCGGGCCGCCGCCGCGCTCCCAGAAAGGGGACAGAACAAGAGGCAAAAAAAAAAAAAAAAAAAAAAAAAGCAGCAGCCTGTGGCACCCGGTATTCCCAGGCGGTCTCCCATCCAAGTACTAACCGGCCCGACCCCGCTTAGCTTCCGAGACCAGACGAGATCGGGGGCGTTCAGGGTGGTGTGGCCCTAGACGGCGGTGGCGGAGGGCGCCCCTGCCCCGCTCAAGAAGCCGAGCCTCTCTGGGCTTCCCCGCCGCCGCCTCCCGCCCCAGGCCCCGCGCCGGGCCGGGCCGGTTGAGTTCGCCGGCCGGGTCCCGCGGGCTCCCAGGGACGGGGGTGATGGGCGGGGCGGGGCGGGGCGGGGCGGGGCGGGGGGCTGTCTCTCTATACACACACACACACACTCACACTCACTCACACTCACACAAGATGCGCCTCCACGGCTGGACTCGCCAAGGTGGAGCCCTCCCAGCCCCCCTCGTCTCCTCGCCCGGCCTCCTTCACCTACCCGCTGCCCACCCCCAGCGCGTCGCTGCCTGCCGCTGACTGCGCACGC
This sequence comes from Microcebus murinus, assembly GCF_040939455.1. Lineage (NCBI taxonomy): Eukaryota > Metazoa > Chordata > Mammalia > Primates > Cheirogaleidae > Microcebus > Microcebus murinus. Next base: position 27,688,018 of record NC_134125.1, on the reverse strand, counting down.
GCGGGACGCTCGCCCTTTGACCCCAGCCAGGGGCCGCCCTCCCCCACAACCCCTTTCAGCTGCGCCCCCCCCCTCGCCCTGTGGGTGGGCTGCCGCCTATTCCCCCGGGCCAGGGCTGGGGCACAGCCAGTGTATGGGGCGTCTCTCTCTGGGGATGTGTCCCATGGGTGGGGTGGGGTGGCCTGGTTTGGGGGGCGCTGAAGAAATCAGTCCCCTCCATCTCCTACCTCTGGAAAACGCCCAAGCCCGTGGAGAACTGCCGGCACCGCTTCGTGGGGGCCGGGACCCTCCTCCGTGTCCTCCTGTGGCCCAGTCCAAGGGGCCTGGGCCTGGCCGGGGCTGCATTGGACCCCGACCACCCTGGCGTGTGGACTCGCTAAAAATCGGCCATTAGATATTGGATTCCAGCTTCCTGGAGGTCATTTCACTAATGAGTGCACCGGAAAGAGTTTCCTAATCCATCTGTGAGGGTGGCAACTGAAAGAGAATTTTAAAGCTGACAGAATAGGCGAGGGAAGGCATAGGAGATTTCCACACCCAGCAAGGAAGACTTTCCCGAAATGGAAGAAAGAAACGAGCAAACAGAGACACCGGTAGCCCGCCCGGAAAAGAGTCTGCCCCTTAGAGAAAGCACCTTGACCGGGTTCACCCGTGGGTGGGTGGCGAGCTAGCGGCATTCAGAAGAGCGAGGCCCGCAGTCTGTGCGGAAGACACCTGCGCTCGGGTGTGTGTGGCGGCGCGATTCACAAGCAGCTCCAGATGTTAAACCAAGGAGAAGCCAGGGAGTTCCCAACGCCCCAGGTGTCCTCAGCCCACGACTGGCTGCTGTGGGAATGCGAAGCCCGGCTCCTTGTCTCAGAGCGGGGTTCCCAGGAGGATCAGGCTGAAGCTGGGACTTGGCCTCAAAGTGTCCCCTCGCATGGCCACCCCCTTCCCCTTCCTGCTCCTCTACTCCTGGTGCCCCTCCATCCAGGGGCCAGACCTTAAAGAGTCACCGCAAGAGAATCCTGGTCCCAAAGGAGCCTTCTGGGGGACCGGTCCTGAGAGAGGTTGTGGGCATGGCCCGCTGGGGCTCTGCCCGACCCAGGGCTGAGAGATGCCACCTCCCAGCTCTGGGTCCCTGCAGGAAGTGTTGGCAAGCACAGGGCCGGTCCTCCAAAGGCCCAGGTGCAGGGAGCCCAGGCCAAGCAGCCTGTGGAAGAAGCCACTTGCCGTGCCACCCCGGGAACAGGACTGCAGGCCCCGGCCCTTCCCACCTCCTCCTCCTCCTCCTCCTCCTCCTCCTCCCCCCCGCCCCCCCCCACAGGGCACAGGGCTCAGAGACACCTCAGACTCTTGCTACCCAAAGTGCAAAGGGCATCAGTTGCTCCTCCAACCCCCCCGCCCAGCAGACCACGTTGTCCAGCCAGCCCCCGGGCCTCCCTGGGGTGCCCAGCACAAAAGTGCAGACACCCACCGGACCCTCAGTCTCAGTTTTCGGAGGTTTTTGCCACTCTAAGGACCCGCAGGCCGGCTGGGCCTTCGGGCAGGACAGAGAGCCCCGGAATCCGACTTGGAGAGCTGCGTGTACGTCCCCATCAGGAGGCGGTCCCCACCTCCGCGGCTCTCCCCTTGCGGGGAGCGGCAGCCCAGCCGGCAGCCGCAGGGCCTCAGGGAAGACACCAGGCTGGGCCCCCGCGGCACAGCGGGGGCACGTCCCCCGCACTCACGCGACTTAGGGACGGCTGCTGGAGACTGCTGCGGCCACCCTGCTGCCGGGTTTCTGGAGGGCTTCCTGGAAGCAGCGTCCACACCAAGCCCTTGGAAGGCCCAGGCGACGGAGGAGCCGGTCAGGCAGGGGCCGAGGACGGTGAGAGGCCGGGCGGGAAGGAGCATGTCAGGCAGGGGCAGAGGACGGTGACAGGCCGGGCGGGGAGGAGCCGGTCAGGCGGGGGCCCAGGACAGTGACGGGCCTGGCCGGGGAGGAGCGCGTCAGGCAGGGGCAGAGGAGACGGGCTGGGTAAGGGTTAGGGTGACAGTTAGGGCACAATTCACAATCGCAAAGACGTGGAAGCGACCCGAGTGCCCATCCATCCAGGAGTGCATTAATAAAATGTGGCGCGTGGACACCACGGAGTGCCATTCGGCTGTGAGGAGCAGCGGTGAGAGGGCGCCTCTCGTGTTCTCCTGGCCAGAGCTGGAACCCGTTCCAGTAAGCCAGGTATCCCAAGAATGGACACACGAGCACCACGTGAGCGCGCTCACCAGCAAATTGGTACGAACGGATGGACGCCTAAGTGGACAGAGAGGAATCACCTTCATCGGGTGGGTGTCGGGCGGGTGGGGGGAGGGGAGGGGCATACACATCCATTAGGCATGGGGTGGGTGCGCACCGACTGGGGGATGGGCGCACTTGAAGCTCTGACCCGAGGGGGGAGGCTTGGAGAGGGCAAGGCACCCGACCTTAACATTGGTACCCCCACAATACGCTGCAACAACATGAGAGGTATATGAATAAGAACACAGGGGGGGCCGGGCGCGGTGGCTCACGCCTGTAATCCTAGCTCTCTGGGAGGCCGAGGCGGGCGGATTGCTCCAGGTCAGGAGCTCGAAACCAGCCTGAGCAAGAGCGAGACCCCCGTCTCTACTAAAAATAGAAAGAAATTAATTGGCCAACTAATATATATAGAAAAACACAGCCGGGCGTGGTGGTGCATGCCTGTAGTCCCAACTACTCGGGAGGCTGAGGCAGCAGGATTGCTTGAGCCCGGAGATTGAGGTTGCCGTGAGCTAGGCTGACGCCATGGCACTCACTCTAGCCTGGGCAGCAAAAGGAGACTCTGTCTCAAAAAAAAAAAAAAAAAAAAAAAAAAAAAAAGAACACAGGGGGGAGGGGGGCACGGGCAACACATGTCACCTGAATACTTGTACTCCCATCATCTGCTTGAAAAGAGAGAGAAAAGAAAATGCAATCATAGAGGTAAGAGACACTTTTTAAAAATCATGAATCCGAAGAGAAAAGTAAAAGGAGGCCTGTGGAGCAGGTCTGGGTGTGACTCCGGATCCCCCAACATCAGGTGCCACCACCAAAGATTCCTGCGTGTAGCCCATAGAACCCCAAAAGCAACGGGACGAGTTCTGGTCACATACTCCCTCAAAATGACATCCTGGCCTTCTTCTGGAACTCCCTCCCCTCTCAGACTCTCAAGGTTTCCTCCAGCGTGTCGGTTCCCACAGAGCAGACCTTTGGTCTGAGACCTGACAGTCCAGATGCCACGCATGCTGCCGCGTGGCGGCGGTGTCGCGGCTTGGGACAAGAGGAGGCCCCACGGTGCGGGCTGGGGCGCCAGGCACCGCGGGCGGGCGCTGAGGGTGGGGGTGACCCCCACCCCGGGCCGCCGCCGCGCTCCCAGAAAGGGGACAGAACAAGAGGCAAAAAAAAAAAAAAAAAAAAAAAGCAGCAGCCTGTGGCACCCGGTATTCCCAGGCGGTCTCCCATCCAAGTACTAACCAGGCCCGACCCCGCTTAGCTTCCGAGACCAGACGAGATCGGGGGCGTTCAGGGTGGTGTGGCCCTAGACGGCGGCGGCGGAGGGCGCCCCTGCCCCGCTCAAGAAGCCGAGCCTCTCTGGGCTTCCCCGCCGCCGCCTCCCGCCCCAGGCCCCGCGCCGGGCCGGGCCGGTTGAGTTCGCCGGCCGGGTCCCGCGGGCTCCCAGGGACGGGGGTGATGGGCGGGGCGGGGCGGGGCGGGGCGGGGCGGGGGGCTGTCTCTCTATACACACACACACACACTCACACTCACTCACACTCACACAAGATGCGCCTCCACGGCTGGACTCGCCAAGGTGGAGCCCTCCCAGCCCCCCTCGTCTCCTCGCCCGGCCTCCTTCACCTACCCGCTGCCCACCCCCAGCGCGTCGCTGCCTGCCGCTGACTGCGCACGCGCGGGACGCTCGCCCTTTGACCCCAGCCAGGGGCCGCCCTCCCCCACAACCCCTTTCAGCTGCGCCCCCCCCCTCGCCCTGTGGGTGGGCTGCCGCCTATTCCCCCGGGCCAGGGCTGGGGCACAGCCAGTGTATGGGGCGTCTCTCTCTGGGGATGTGTCCCATGGGTGGGGTGGGGTGGCCTGGTTTGGGGGGCGCTGAAGAAATCAGTCCCCTCCATCTCCTACCTCTGGAAAACGCCCAAGCCCGTGGAGAACTGCCGGCACCGCTTCGTGGGGGCCGGGACCCTCCTCCGTGTCCTCCTGTGGCCCAGTCCAAGGGGCCTGGGCCTGGCCGGGGCTGCATTGGACCCCGACCACCCTGGCGTGTGGACTCGCTAAAAATCGGCCATTAGATATTGGATTCCAGCTTCCTGGAGGTCATTTCACTAATGAGTGCACCGGAAAGAGTTTCCTAATCCATCTGTGAGGGTGGCAACTGAAAGAGAATTTTAAAGCTGACAGAATAGGCGAGGGAAGGCATAGGAGATTTCCACACCCAGCAAGGAAGACTTTCCCGAAATGGAAGAAAGAAACGAGCAAACAGAGACACCGGTAGCCCGCCCGGAAAAGAGTCTGCCCCTTAGAGAAAGCACCCTGACCGGGTTCACCCGTGGGTGGGTGGCGAGCTAGCGGCATTCAGAAGAGCGAGGCCCGCAGTCTGTGCGGAAGACACCTGCGCTCGGGTGTGTGTGGCGGCGCGATTCACAAGCAGCTCCAGATGTTAAACCAAGGAGAAGCCAGGGAGTTCCCAACGCCCCAGGTGTCCTCAGCCCACGACTGGCTGCTGTGGGAATGCGAAGCCCGGCTCCTTGTCTCAGAGCGGGGTTCCCAGGAGGATCAGGCTGAAGCTGGGACTTGGCCTCAAAGTGTCCCCTCGCATGGCCACCCCCTTCCCCTTCCTGCTCCTCTACTCCTGGTGCCCCTCCATCCAGGGGCCAGACCTTAAAGAGTCACCGCAAGAGAATCCTGGTCCCAAAGGAGCCTTCTGGGGGACCGGTCCTGAGAGAGGTTGTGGGCATGGCCCGCTGGGGCTCTGCCCGACCCAGGGCTGAGAGATGCCACCTCCCAGCTCTGGGTCCCTGCAGGAAGTGTTGGCAAGCACAGGGCCGGTCCTCCAAAGGCCCAGGTGCAGGGAGCCCAGGCCAAGCAGCCTGTGGAAGAAGCCACTTGCCGTGCCACCCCGGGAACAGGACTGCAGGCCCCGGCCCTTCCCACCTCCTCCTCCTCCTCCTCCTCCTCCTCCTCCCCCCCGCCCCCCCCCACAGGGCACAGGGCTCAGAGACACCTCAGACTCTTGCTACCCAAAGTGCAAAGGGCATCAGTTGCTCCTCCAACCCCCCCGCCCAGCAGACCACGTTGTCCAGCCAGCCCCCGGGCCTCCCTGGGGTGCCCAGCACAAAAGTGCAGACACCCACCGGACCCTCAGTCTCAGTTTTCGGAGGTTTTTGCCACTCTAAGGACCCGCAGGCCGGCTGGGCCTTCGGGCAGGACAGAGAGCCCCGGAATCCGACTTGGAGAGCTGCGTGTACGTCCCCATCAGGAGGCGGTCCCCACCTCCGCGGCTCTCCCCTTGCGGGGAGCGGCAGCCCAGCCGGCAGCCGCAGGGCCTCAGGGAAGACACCAGGCTGGGCCCCCGCGGCACAGCGGGGGCACGTCCCCCGCACTCACGCGACTTAGGGACGGCTGCTGGAGACTGCTGCGGCCACCCTGCTGCCGGGTTTCTGGAGGGCTTCCTGGAAGCAGCGTCCACACCAAGCCCTTGGAAGGCCCAGGCGACGGAGGAGCCGGTCAGGCAGGGGCCGAGGACGGTGAGAGGCCGGGCGGGAAGGAGCATGTCAGGCAGGGGCAGAGGACGGTGACAGGCCGGGCGGGGAGGAGCCGGTCAGGCGGGGGCCCAGGACAGTGACGGGCCTGGCCGGGGAGGAGCGCGTCAGGCAGGGGCAGAGGAGACGGGCTGGGTAAGGGTTAGGGTGACAGTTAGGGCACAATTCACAATCGCAAAGACGTGGAAGCGACCCGAGTGCCCATCCATCCAGGAGTGCATTAATAAAATGTGGCGCGTGGACACCACGGAGTGCCATTCGGCTGTGAGGAGCAGCGGTGAGAGGGCGCCTCTCGTGTTCTCCTGGCCAGAGCTGGAACCCGTTCCAGTAAGCCAGGTATCCCAAGAATGGACACACGAGCACCACGTGAGCGCGCTCACCAGCAAATTGGTACGAACGGATGGACGCCTAAGTGGACAGAGAGGAATCACCTTCATCGGGTGGGTGTCGGGCGGGTGGGGGGAGGGGAGGGGCATACACATCCATTAGGCATGGGGTGGGTGCGCACCGACTGGGGGATGGGCGCACTTGAAGCTCTGACCCGAGGGGGGAGGCTTGGAGAGGGCAAGGCACCCGACCTTAACATTGGTACCCCCACAATACGCTGCAACAACATGAGAGGTATATGAATAAGAACACAGGGGGGGCCGGGCGCGGTGGCTCACGCCTGTAATCCTAGCTCTCTGGGAGGCCGAGGCGGGCGGATTGCTCCAGGTCAGGAGTTCGAAACCAGCCTGAGCAAGAGCGAGACCCCCGTCTCTACTAAAAATAGAAAGAAATTAATTGGCCAACTAATATATATAGAAAAACACAGCCAGGCGTGGTGGTGCATGCCTGTAGTCCCAACTACTCGGGAGGCTGAGGCAGCAGGATTGCTTGAGCCCGGAGATTGAGGTTGCCGTGAGCTAGGCTGACGCCATGGCACTCACTCTAGCCTGGGCAGCAAAACGAGACTCTGTCTCAAAAAAAAAAAAAAAAAAAAAAAAAGAACACAGGGGGGAGGGGGGCACGGGCAACACATGTCACCTGAATACTTGTACTCCCATCATCTGCTTGAAAAGAGAGAGAAAAGAAAATGCAATCATAGAGGTAAGAGACACTTTTTAAAAATCATGAATCCGAAGAGAAAAGTAAAAGGAGGCCTGTGGAGCAGGTCTGGGTGTGACTCCGGATCCCCCAACATCAGGTGCCACCACCAAAGATTCCTGCGTGTAGCCCATAGAACCCCAAAAGCAACGGGACGAGTTCTGGTCACATACTCCCTCAAAATGACATCCTGGCCTTCTTCTGGAACTCCCTCCCCTCTCAGACTCTCAAGGTTTCCTCCAGCGTGTCGGTTCCCACAGAGCAGACCTTTGGTCTGAGACCTGACAGTCCAGATGCCACGCATGCTGCCGCGTGGCGGCGGTGTCGCGGCTTGGGACAAGAGGAGGCCCCACGGTGCGGGCTGGGGCGCCAGGCACCGCGGGCGGGCGCTGAGGGTGGGGGTGACCCCCACCCCGGGCCGCCGCCGCGCTCCCAGAAAGGGGACAGAACAAGAGGCAAAAAAAAAAAAAAAAAAAAAAAAAGCAGCAGCCTGTGGCACCCGGTATTCCCAGGCGGTCTCCCATCCAAGTACTAACCGGCCCGACCCCGCTTAGCTTCCGAGACCAGACGAGATCGGGGGCGTTCAGGGTGGTGTGGCCCTAGACGGCGGTGGCGGAGGGCGCCCCTGCCCCGCTCAAGAAGCCGAGCCTCTCTGGGCTTCCCCGCCGCCGCCTCCCGCCCCAGGCCCCGCGCCGGGCCGGGCCGGTTGAGTTCGCCGGCCGGGTCCCGCGGGCTCCCAGGGACGGGGGTGATGGGCGGGGCGGGGCGGGGCGGGGCGGGGCGGGGGGCTGTCTCTCTATACACACACACACACTCACACTCACTCACACTCACACAAGATGCGCCTCCACGGCTGGACTCGCCAAGGTGGAGCCCTCCCAGCCCCCCTCGTCTCCTCGCCCGGCCTCCTTCACCTACCCGCTGCCCACCCCCAGCGCGTCGCTGCCTGCCGCTGACTGCGCACGCGCGGGACGCTCGCCCTTTGACCCCAGCCAGGGGCCGCCCTCCCCCACAACCCCTTTCAGCTGCGCCCCCCCCCTCGCCCTGTGGGTGGGCTGCCGCCTATTCCCCCGGGCCAGGGCTGGGGCACAGCCAGTGTATGGGGCGTCTCTCTCTGGGGATGTGTCCCATGGGTGGGGTGGGGTGGCCTGGTTTGGGGGGCGCTGAAGAAATCAGTCCCCTCCATCTCCTACCTCTGGAAAACGCCCAAGCCCGTGGAGAACTGCCGGCACCGCTTCGTGGGGGCCGGGACCCTCCTCCGTGTCCTCCTGTGGCCCAGTCCAAGGGGCCTGGGCCTGGCCGGGGCTGCATTGGACCCCGACCACCCTGGCGTGTGGACTCGCTAAAAATCGGCCATTAGATATTGGATTCCAGCTTCCTGGAGGTCATTTCACTAATGAGTGCACCGGAAAGAGTTTCCTAATCCATCTGTGAGGGTGGCAACTGAAAGAGAATTTTAAAGCTGACAGAATAGGCGAGGGAAGGCATAGGAGATTTCCACACCCAGCAAGGAAGACTTTCCCGAAATGGAAGAAAGAAACGAGCAAACAGAGACACCGGTAGCCCGCCCGGAAAAGAGTCTGCCCCTTAGAGAAAGCACCCTGACCGGGTTCACCCGTGGGTGGGTGGCGAGCTAGCGGCATTCAGAAGAGCGAGGCCCGCAGTCTGTGCGGAAGACACCTGCGCTCGGGTGTGTGTGGCGGCGCGATTCACAAGCAGCTCCAGATGTTAAACCAAGGAGAAGCCAGGGAGTTCCCAACGCCCCAGGTGTCCTCAGCCCACGACTGGCTGCTGTGGGAATGGGAAGCCCGGCTCCTTGTCTCAGAGCGGGGTTCCCAGGAGGATCAGGCTGAAGCTGGGACTTGGCCTCAAAGTGTCCCCTCGCATGGCCACCCCCTTCCCCTTCCTGCTCCTCTACTCCTGGTGCCCCTCCATCCAGGGGCCAGACCTTAAAGAGTCACCGCAAGAGAATCCTGGTCCCAAAGGAGCCTTCTGGGGGACCGGTGCTGAGAGAGGTTGTGGGCATGGCCCGCTGGGGCTCTGCCCGACCCAGGGCTGAGAGATGCCACCTCCCAGCTCTGGGTCCCTGCAGGAAGTGTTGGCAAGCACAGGGCCGGTCCTCCAAAGGCCCAGGTGCAGGGAGCCCAGGCCAAGCAGCCTGTGGAAGAAGCCACTTGCCGTGCCACCCCGGGAACAGGACTGCAGGCCCCGGCCCTTCCCACCTCCTCCTCCTCCTCCTCCTCCTCCTCCTCCCCCCCGCCCCCCCCCACAGGGCACAGGGCTCAGAGACACCTCAGACTCTTGCTACCCAAAGTGCAAAGGGCATCAGTTGCTCCTCCAACCCCCCCGCCCAGCAGACCACGTTGTCCAGCCAGCCCCCGGGCCTCCCTGGGGTGCCCAGCACAAAAGTGCAGACACCCACCGGACCCTCAGTCTCAGTTTTCGGAGGTTTTTGCCACTCTAAGGACCCGCAGGCCGGCTGGGCCTTCGGGCAGGACAGAGAGCCCCGGAATCCGACTTGGAGAGCTGCGTGTACGTCCCCATCAGGAGGCGGTCCCCACCTCCGCGGCTCTCCCCTTGCGGGGAGCGGCAGCCCAGCCGGCAGCCGCAGGGCCTCAGGGAAGACACCAGGCTGGGCCCCCGCGGCACAGCGGGGGCACGTCCCCCGCACTCACGCGACTTAGGGACGGCTGCTGGAGACTGCTGCGGCCACCCTGCTGCCGGGTTTCTGGAGGGCTTCCTGGAAGCAGCGTCCACACCAAGCCCTTGGAAGGCCCAGGCGACGGAGGAGCCGGTCAGGCAGGGGCCGAGGACGGTGAGAGGCCGGGCGGGAAGGAGCATGTCAGGCAGGGGCAGAGGACGGTGACAGGCCGGGCGGGGAGGAGCCGGTCAGGCGGGGGCCCAGGACAGTGACGGGCCTGGCCGGGGAGGAGCGCGTCAGGCAGGGGCAGAGGAGACGGGCTGGGTAAGGGTTAGGGTGACAGTTAGGGCACAATTCACAATCGCAAAGACGTGGAAGCGACCCGAGTGCCCATCCATCCAGGAGTGCATTAATAAAATGTGGCGCGTGGACACCACGGAGTGCCATTCGGCTGTGAGGAGCAGCGGTGAGAGGGCGCCTCTCGTGTTCTCCTGGCCAGAGCTGGAACCCGTTCCAGTAAGCCAGGTATCCCAAGAATGGACACACGAGCACCACGTGAGCGCGCTCACCAGCAAATTGGTACGAACGGATGGACGCCTAAGTGGACAGAGAGGAATCACCTTCATCGGGTGGGTGTCGGGCGGGTGGGGGGAGGGGAGGGGCATACACATCCATTAGGCATGGGGTGGGTGCGCACCGACTGGGGGATGGGCGCACTTGAAGCTCTGACCCGAGGGGGGAGGCTTGGAGAGGGCAAGGCACCCGACCTTAACATTGGTACCCCCACAATACGCTGCAACAACATGAGAGGTATATGAATAAGAACACAGGGGGGGCCGGGCGCGGTGGCTCACGCCTGTAATCCTAGCTCTCTGGGAGGCCGAGGCGGGCGGATTGCTCCAGGTCAGGAGTTCGAAACCAGCCTGAGCAAGAGCGAGACCCCCGTCTCTACTAAAAATAGAAAGAAATTAATTGGCCAACTAATATATATAGAAAAACACAGCCGGGCGTGGTGGTGCATGCCTGTAGTCCCAACTACTCGGGAGGCTGAGGCAGCAGGATTGCTTGAGCCCGGAGATTGAGGTTGCCGTGAGCTAGGCTGACGCCATGGCACTCACTCTAGCCTGGGCAGCAAAACGAGACTCTGTCTCAAAAAAAAAAAAAAAAAAAAAAAAAAAGAACACAGGGGGGAGGGGGGCACGGGCAACACATGTCACCTGAATACTTGTACTCCCATCATCTGCTTGAAAAGAGAGAGAAAAGAAAATGCAATCATAGAGGTAAGAGACACTTTTTAAAAATCATGAATCCGAAGAGAAAAGTAAAAGGAGGCCTGTGGAGCAGGTCTGGGTGTGACTCCGGATCCCCCAACATCAGGTGCCACCACCAAAGATTCCTGCGTGTAGCCCATAGAACCCCAAAAGCAACGGGACGAGTTCTGGTCACATACTCCCTCAAAATGACATCCTGGCCTTCTTCTGGAACTCCCTCCCCTCTCAGACTCTCAAGGTTTCCTCCAGCGTGTCGGTTCCCACAGAGCAGACCTTTGGTCTGAGACCTGACAGTCCAGATGCCACGCATGCTGCCGCGTGGCGGCGGTGTCGCGGCTTGGGACAAGAGGAGGCCCCACGGTGCGGGCTGGGGCGCCAGGCACCGCGGGCGGGCGCTGAGGGTGGGGGTGACCCCCACCCCGGGCCGCCGCCGCGCTCCCAGAAAGGGGACAGAACAAGAGGCAAAAAAAAAAAAAAAAAAAAAAAGCAGCAGCCTGTGGCACCCGGTATTCCCAGGCGGTCTCCCATCCAAGTACTAACCAGGCCCGACCCCGCTTAGCTTCCGAGACCAGACGAGATCGGGGGCGTTCAGGGTGGTGTGGCCCTAGACGGCGGCGGCGGAGGGCGCCCCTGCCCCGCTCAAGAAGCCGAGCCTCTCTGGGCTTCCCCGCCGCCGCCTCCCGCCCCAGGCCCCGCGCCGGGCCGGGCCGGTTGAGTTCGCCGGCCGGGTCCCGCGGGCTCCCAGGGACGGGGGTGATGGGCGGGGCGGGGCGGGGCGGGGCGGGGCGGGGGGCTGTCTCTCTATACACACACACACACACTCACACTCACTCACACTCACACAAGATGCGCCTCCACGGCTGGACTCGCCAAGGTGGAGCCCTCCCAGCCCCCCTCGTCTCCTCGCCCGGCCTCCTTCACCTACCCGCTGCCCACCCCCAGCGCGTCGCTGCCTGCCGCTGACTGCGCACGCGCGGGACGCTCGCCCTTTGACCCCAGCCAGGGGCCGCCCTCCCCCACAACCCCTTTCAGCTGCGCCCCCCCCCTCGCCCTGTGGGTGGGCTGCCGCCTATTCCCCCGGGCCAGGGCTGGGGCACAGCCAGTGTATGGGGCGTCTCTCTCTGGGGATGTGTCCCATGGGTGGGGTGGGGTGGCCTGGTTTGGGGGGCGCTGAAGAAATCAGTCCCCTCCATCTCCTACCTCTGGAAAACGCCCAAGCCCGTGGAGAACTGCCGGCACCGCTTCGTGGGGGCCGGGACCCTCCTCCGTGTCCTCCTGTGGCCCAGTCCAAGGGGCCTGGGCCTGGCCGGGGCTGCATTGGACCCCGACCACCCTGGCGTGTGGACTCGCTAAAAATCGGCCATTAGATATTGGATTCCAGCTTCCTGGAGGTCATTTCACTAATGAGTGCACCGGAAAGAGTTTCCTAATCCATCTGTGAGGGTGGCAACTGAAAGAGAATTTTAAAGCTGACAGAATAGGCGAGGGAAGGCATAGGAGATTTCCACACCCAGCAAGGAAGACTTTCCCGAAATGGAAGAAAGAAACGAGCAAACAGAGACACCGGTAGCCCGCCCGGAAAAGAGTCTGCCCCTTAGAGAAAGCACCCTGACCGGGTTCACCCGTGGGTGGGTGGCGAGCTAGCGGCATTCAGAAGAGCGAGGCCCGCAGTCTGTGCGGAAGACACCTGCGCTCGGGTGTGTGTGGCGGCGCGATTCACAAGCAGCTCCAGATGTTAAACCAAGGAGAAGCCAGGGAGTTCCCAACGCCCCAGGTGTCCTCAGCCCACGACTGGCTGCTGTGGGAATGGGAAGCCCGGCTCCTTGTCTCAGAGCGGGGTTCCCAGGAGGATCAGGCTGAAGCTGGGACTTGGCCTCAAAGTGTCCCCTCGCATGGCCACCCCCTTCCCCTTCCTGCTCCTCTACTCCTGGTGCCCCTCCATCCAGGGGCCAGACCTTAAAGAGTCACCGCAAGAGAATCCTGGTCCCAAAGGAGCCTTCTGGGGGACCGGTGCTGAGAGAGGTTGTGGGCATGGCCCGCTGGGGCTCTGCCCGACCCAGGGCTGAGAGATGCCACCTCCCAGCTCTGGGTCCCTGCAGGAAGTGTTGGCAAGCACAGGGCCGGTCCTCCAAAGGCCCAGGTGCAGGGAGCCCAGGCCAAGCAGCCTGTGGAAGAAGCCACTTGCCGTGCCACCCCGGGAACAGGACTGCAGGCCCCGGCCCTTCCCACCTCCTCCTCCTCCTCCTCCTCCTCCTCCCCCCCGCCCCCCCCCCACAGGGCACAGGGCTCAGAGACACCTCAGACTCTTGCTACCCAAAGTGCAAAGGGCATCAGTTGCTCCTCCAACCCCCCAGCCCAGCAGACCACGTTGTCCAGCCAGCCCCCGGGGCCTCCCTGGGGTGCCCAGCACAAAAGTGCAGACACCCACCGGACCCTCAGTCTCAGTTTTCGGAGGTTTTTGCCACTCTAAGGACCCGCAGGCCAGCTGGGCCTTCGGGCAGGACAGAGAGCCCCGGAATCCGACTTGGAGAGCTGCGTGTACGTCCCCATCAGGAGGCGGTCCCCACCTCCGCGGCTCTCCCCTTGCGGGGAGCGGCAGCCCAGCCGGCAGCCGCAGGGCCTCAGGGAAGACACCAGGCTGGGCCCCCGCGGCACAGCGGGGGCACGTCCCCCGCACTCACGCGACTTAGGGACGGCTGCTGGAGACTGCTGCGGCCACCCTGCTGCCGGGTTTCTGGAGGGCTTCCTGGAAGCAGCGTCCACACCAAGCCCTTGGAAGGCCCAGGCGACGGAGGAGCCGGTCAGGCAGGGGCCGAGGACGGTGAGAGGCCGGGCGGGAAGGAGCATGTCAGGCAGGGGCAGAGGACGGTGACAGGCCGGGCGGGGAGGAGCCGGTCAGGCGGGGGCCCAGGACAGTGACGGGCCTGGCCGGGGAGGAGCGCGTCAGGCAGGGGCAGAGGAGACGGGCTGGGTAAGGGTTAGGGTGACAGTTAGGGCACAATTCACAATCGCAAAGACGTGGAAGCGACCCGAGTGCCCATCCATCCAGGAGTGCATTAATAAAATGTGGCGCGTGGACACCACGGAGTGCCATTCGGCTGTGAGGAGCAGCGGTGAGAGGGCGCCTCTCGTGTTCTCCTGGCCAGAGCTGGAACCCGTTCCAGTAAGCCAGGTATCCCAAGAATGGACACACGAGCACCACGTGAGCGCGCTCACCAGCAAATTGGTACGAACGGATGGACGCCTAAGTGGACAGAGAGGAATCACCTTCATCGGGTGGGTGTCGGGCGGGTGGGGGGAGGGGAGGGGCATACACATCCATTAGGCATGGGGTGGGTGCGCACCGACTGGGGGATGGGCGCACTTGAAGCTCTGACCCGAGGGGGGAGGCTTGGAGAGGGCAAGGCACCCGACCTTAACATTGGTACCCCCACAATACGCTGCAACAACATGAGAGGTATATGAATAAGAACACAGGGGGGGCCGGGCGCGGTGGCTCACGCCTGTAATCCTAGCTCTCTGGGAGGCCGAGGCGGGCGGATTGCTCCAGGTCAGGAGTTCGAAACCAGCCTGAGCAAGAGCGAGACCCCCGTCTCTACTAAAAATAGAAAGAAATTAATTGGCCAACTAATATATATAGAAAAACACAGCCGGGCGTGGTGGTGCATGCCTGTAGTCCCAACTACTCGGGAGGCTGAGGCAGCAGGATTGCTTGAGCCCGGAGATTGAGGTTGCCGTGAGCTAGGCTGACGCCATGGCACTCACTCTAGCCTGGGCAGCAAAACGAGACTCTGTCTCAAAAAAAAAAAAAAAAAAAAAAAAAAAGAACACAGGGGGGAGGGGGGCACGGGCAACACATGTCACCTGAATACTTGTACTCCCATCATCTGCTTGAAAAGAGAGAGAAAAGAAAATGCAATCATAGAGGTAAGAGACACTTTTTAAAAATCATGAATCCGAAGAGAAAAGTAAAAGGAGGCCTGTGGAGCAGGTCTGGGTGTGACTCCGGATCCCCCAACATCAGGTGCCACCACCAAAGATTCCTGCGTGTAGCCCATAGAACCCCAAAAGCAACGGGACGAGTTCTGGTCACATACTCCCTCAAAATGACATCCTGGCCTTCTTCTGGAACTCCCTCCCCTCTCAGACTCTCAAGGTTTCCTCCAGCGTGTCGGTTCCCACAGAGCAGACCTTTGGTCTGAGACCTGACAGTCCAGATGCCACGCATGCTGCCGCGTGGCGGCGGTGTCGCGGCTTGGGACAAGAGGAGGCCCCACGGTGCGGGCTGGGGCGCCAGGCACCGCGGGCGGGCGCTGAGGGTGGGGGTGACCCCCACCCCGGGCCGCCGCCGCGCTCCCAGAAAGGGGACAGAACAAGAGGCAAAAAAAAAAAAAAAAAAAAAAAGCAGCAGCCTGTGGCACCCGGTATTCCCAGGCGGTCTCCCATCCAAGTACTAACCAGGCCCGACCCCGCTTAGCTTCCGAGACCAGACGAGATCGGGGGCGTTCAGGGTGGTGTGGCCCTAGACGGCGGCGGCGGAGGGCGCCCCTGCCCCGCTCAAGAAGCCGAGCCTCTCTGGGCTTCCCCGCCGCCGCCTCCCGCCCCAGGCCCCGCGCCGGGCCGGGCCGGTTGAGTTCGCCGGCCGGGTCCCGCGGGCTCCCAGGGACGGGGGTGATGGGCGGGGCGGGGCGGGGCGGGGCGGGGCGGGGCGGGGGGCTGTCTCTCTATACACACACACACACACTCACACTCACTCACACTCACACAAGATGCGCCTCCACGGCTGGACTCGCCAAGGTGGAGCCCTCCCAGCCCCCCTCGTCTCCTCGCCCGGCCTCCTTCACCTACCCGCTGCCCACCCCCAGCGCGTCGCTGCCTGCCGCTGACTGCGCACGCGCGGGACGCTCGCCCTTTGACCCCAGCCAGGGGCCGCCCTCCCCCACAACCCCTTTCAGCTGCGCCCCCCCCCTCGCCCTGTGGGTGGGCTGCCGCCTATTCCCCCGGGCCAGGGCTGGGGCACAGCCAGTGTATGGGGCGTCTCTCTCTGGGGATGTGTCCCATGGGTGGGGTGGGGTGGCCTGGTTTGGGGGGCGCTGAAGAAATCAGTCCCCTCCATCTCCTACCTCTGGAAAACGCCCAAGCCCGTGGAGAACTGCCGGCACCGCTTCGTGGGGGCCGGGACCCTCCTCCGTGTCCTCCTGTGGCCCAGTCCAAGGGGCCTGGGCCTGGCCGGGGCTGCATTGGACCCCGACCACCCTGGCGTGTGGACTCGCTAAAAATCGGCCATTAGATATTGGATTCCAGCTTCCTGGAGGTCATTTCACTAATGAGTGCACCGGAAAGAGTTTCCTAATCCATCTGTGAGGGTGGCAACTGAAAGAGAATTTTAAAGCTGACAGAATAGGCGAGGGAAGGCATAGGAGATTTCCACACCCAGCAAGGAAGACTTTCCCGAAATGGAAGAAAGAAACGAGCAAACAGAGACACCGGTAGCCCGCCCGGAAAAGAGTCTGCCCCTTAGAGAAAGCACCCTGACCGGGTTCACCCGTGGGTGGGTGGCGAGCTAGCGGCATTCAGAAGAGCGAGGCCCGCAGTCTGTGCGGAAGACACCTGCGCTCGGGTGTGTGTGGCGGCGCGATTCACAAGCAGCTCCAGATGTTAAACCAAGGAGAAGCCAGGGAGTTCCCAACGCCCCAGGTGTCCTCAGCCCACGACTGGCTGCTGTGGGAATGGGAAGCCCGGCTCCTTGTCTCAGAGCGGGGTTCCCAGGAGGATCAGGCTGAAGCTGGGACTTGGCCTCAAAGTGTCCCCTCGCATGGCCACCCCCTTCCCCTTCCTGCTCCTCTACTCCTGGTGCCCCTCCATCCAGGGGCCAGACCTTAAAGAGTCACCGCAAGAGAATCCTGGTCCCAAAGGAGCCTTCTGGGGGACCGGTGCTGAGAGAGGTTGTGGGCATGGCCCGCTGGGGCTCTGCCCGACCCAGGGCTGAGAGATGCCACCTCCCAGCTCTGGGTCCCTGCAGGAAGTGTTGGCAAGCACAGGGCCGGTCCTCCAAAGGCCCAGGTGCAGGGAGCCCAGGCCAAGCAGCCTGTGGAAGAAGCCACTTGCCGTGCCACCCCGGGAACAGGACTGCAGGCCCCGGCCCTTCCCACCTCCTCCTCCTCCTCCTCCTCCTCCTCCCCCCCGCCCCCCCCCACAGGGCACAGGGCTCAGAGACACCTCAGACTCTTGCTACCCAAAGTGCAAAGGGCATCAGTTGCTCCTCCAACCCCCCAGCCCAGCAGACCACGTTGTCCAGCCAGCCCCCGGGGCCTCCCTGGGGTGCCCAGCACAAAAGTGCAGACACCCACCGGACCCTCAGTCTCAGTTTTCGGAGGTTTTTGCCACTCTAAGGACCCGCAGGCCGGCTGGGCCTTCGGGCAGGACAGAGAGCCCCGGAATCCGACTTGGAGAGCTGCGTGTACGTCCCCATCAGGAGGCGGTCCCCACCTCCGCGGCTCTCCCCTTGCGGGGAGCGGCAGCCCAGCCGGCAGCCGCAGGGCCTCAGGGAAGACACCAGGCTGGGCCCCCGCGGCACAGCGGGGGCACGTCCCCCGCACTCACGCGACTTAGGGACGGCTGCTGGAGACTGCTGCGGCCACCCTGCTGCCGGGTTTCTGGAGGGCTTCCTGGAAGCAGCGTCCACACCAAGCCCTTGGAAGGCCCAGGCGACGGAGGAGCCGGTCAGGCAGGGGCCGAGGACGGTGAGAGGCCGGGCGGGAAGGAGCATGTCAGGCAGGGGCAGAGGACGGTGACAGGCCGGGCGGGGAGGAGCCGGTCAGGCGGGGGCCCAGGACAGTGACGGGCCTGGCCGGGGAGGAGCGCGTCAGGCAGGGGCAGAGGAGACGGGCTGGGTAAGGGTTAGGGTGACAGTTAGGGCACAATTCACAATCGCAAAGACGTGGAAGCGACCCGAGTGCCCATCCATCCAGGAGTGCATTAATAAAATGTGGCGCGTGGACACCACGGAGTGCCATTCGGCTGTGAGGAGCAGCGGTGAGAGGGCGCCTCTCGTGTTCTCCTGGCCAGAGCTGGAACCCGTTCCAGTAAGCCAGGTATCCCAAGAATGGACACACGAGCACCACGTGAGCGCGCTCACCAGCAAATTGGTACGAACGGATGGACGCCTAAGTGGACAGAGAGGAATCACCTTCATCGGGTGGGTGTCGGGCGGGTGGGGGGAGGGGAGGGGCATACACATCCATTAGGCATGGGGTGGGTGCGCACCGACTGGGGGATGGGCGCACTTGAAGCTCTGACCCGAGGGGGGAGGCTTGGAGAGGGCAAGGCACCCGACCTTAACATTGGTACCCCCACAATACGCTGCAACAACATGAGAGGTATATGAATAAGAACACAGGGGGGGCCGGGCGCGGTGGCTCACGCCTGTAATCCTAGCTCTCTGGGAGGCCGAGGCGGGCGGATTGCTCCAGGTCAGGAGTTCGAAACCAGCCTGAGCAAGAGCGAGACCCCCGTCTCTACTAAAAATAGAAAGAAATTAATTGGCCAACTAATATATATAGAAAAACACAGCCAGGCGTGGTGGTGCATGCCTGTAGTCCCAACTACTCGGGAGGCTGAGGCAGCAGGATTGCTTGAGCCCGGAGATTGAGGTTGCCGTGAGCTAGGCTGACGCCATGGCACTCACTCTAGCCTGGGCAGCAAAACGAGACTCTGTCTCAAAAAAAAAAAAAAAAAAAAAAAAAGAACACAGGGGGGAGGGGGGCACGGGCAACACATGTCACCTGAATACTTGTACTCCCATCATCTGCTTGAAAAGAGAGAGAAAAGAAAATGCAATCATAGAGGTAAGAGACACTTTTTAAAAATCATGAATCCGAAGAGAAAAGTAAAAGGAGGCCTGTGGAGCAGGTCTGGGTGTGACTCCGGATCCCCCAACATCAGGTGCCACCACCAAAGATTCCTGCGTGTAGCCCATAGAACCCCAAAAGCAACGGGACGAGTTCTGGTCACATACTCCCTCAAAATGACATCCTGGCCTTCTTCTGGAACTCCCTCCCCTCTCAGACTCTCAAGGTTTCCTCCAGCGTGTCGGTTCCCACAGAGCAGACCTTTGGTCTGAGACCTGACAGTCCAGATGCCACGCATGCTGCCGCGTGGCGGCGGTGTCGCGGCTTGGGACAAGAGGAGGCCCCACGGTGCGGGCTGGGGCGCCAGGCACCGCGGGCGGGCGCTGAGGGTGGGGGTGACCCCCACCCCGGGCCGCCGCCGCGCTCCCAGAAAGGGGACAGAACAAGAGGCAAAAAAAAAAAAAAAAAAAAAAAAAGCAGCAGCCTGTGGCACCCGGTATTCCCAGGCGGTCTCCCATCCAAGTACTAACCGGCCCGACCCCGCTTAGCTTCCGAGACCAGACGAGATCGGGGGCGTTCAGGGTGGTGTGGCCCTAGACGGCGGTGGCGGAGGGCGCCCCTGCCCCGCTCAAGAAGCCGAGCCTCTCTGGGCTTCCCCGCCGCCGCCTCCCGCCCCAGGCCCCGCGCCGGGCCGGGCCGGTTGAGTTCGCCGGCCGGGTCCCGCGGGCTCCCAGGGACGGGGGTGATGGGCGGGGCGGGGCGGGGCGGGGCGGGGCGGGGGGCTGTCTCTCTATACACACACACACACACTCACACTCACTCACACTCACACAAGATGCGCCTCCACGGCTGGACTCGCCAAGGTGGAGCCCTCCCAGCCCCCCTCGTCTCCTCGCCCGGCCTCCTTCACCTACCCGCTGCCCACCCCCAGCGCGTCGCTGCCTGCCGCTGACTGCGCACGCGCGGGACGCTCGCCCTTTGACCCCAGCCAGGGGCCGCCCTCCCCCACAACCCCTTTCAGCTGCGCCCCCCCCCTCGCCCTGTGGGTGGGCTGCCGCCTATTCCCCCGGGCCAGGGCTGGGGCACAGCCAGTGTATGGGGCGTCTCTCTCTGGGGATGTGTCCCATGGGTGGGGTGGGGTGGCCTGGTTTGGGGGGCGCTGAAGAAATCAGTCCCCTCCATCTCCTACCTCTGGAAAACGCCCAAGCCCGTGGAGAACTGCCGGCACCGCTTCGTGGGGGCCGGGACCCTCCTCCGTGTCCTCCTGTGGCCCAGTCCAAGGGGCCTGGGCCTGGCCGGGGCTGCATTGGACCCCGACCACCCTGGCGTGTGGACTCGCTAAAAATCGGCCATTAGATATTGGATTCCAGCTTCCTGGAGGTCATTTCACTAATGAGTGCACCGGAAAGAGTTTCCTAATCCATCTGTGAGGGTGGCAACTGAAAGAGAATTTTAAAGCTGACAGAATAGGCGAGGGAAGGCATAGGAGATTTCCACACCCAGCAAGGAAGACTTTCCCGAAATGGAAGAAAGAAACGAGCAAACAGAGACACCGGTAGCCCGCCCGGAAAAGAGTCTGCCCCTTAGAGAAAGCACCTTGACCGGGTTCACCCGTGGGTGGGTGGCGAGCTAGCGGCATTCAGAAGAGCGAGGCCCGCAGTCTGTGCGGAAGACACCTGCGCTCGGGTGTGTGTGGCGGCGCGATTCACAAGCAGCTCCAGATGTTAAACCAAGGAGAAGCCAGGGAGTTCCCAACGCCCCAGGTGTCCTCAGCCCACGACTGGCTGCTGTGGGAATGCGAAGCCCGGCTCCTTGTCTCAGAGCGGGGTTCCCAGGAGGATCAGGCTGAAGCTGGGACTTGGCCTCAAAGTGTCCCCTCGCATGGCCACCCCCTTCCCCTTCCTGCTCCTCTACTCCTGGTGCCCCTCCATCCAGGGGCCAGACCTTAAAGAGTCACCGCAAGAGAATCCTGGTCCCAAAGGAGCCTTCTGGGGGACCGGTCCTGAGAGAGGTTGTGGGCATGGCCCGCTGGGGCTCTGCCCGACCCAGGGCTGAGAGATGCCACCTCCCAGCTCTGGGTCCCTGCAGGAAGTGTTGGCAAGCACAGGGCCGGTCCTCCAAAGGCCCAGGTGCAGGGAGCCCAGGCCAAGCAGCCTGTGGAAGAAGCCACTTGCCGTGCCACCCCGGGAACAGGACTGCAGGCCCCGGCCCTTCCCACCTCCTCCTCCTCCTCCTCCTCCTCCTCCTCCCCCCCGCCCCCCCCCACAGGGCACAGGGCTCAGAGACACCTCAGACTCTTGCTACCCAAAGTGCAAAGGGCATCAGTTGCTCCTCCAACCCCCCCGCCCAGCAGACCACGTTGTCCAGCCAGCCCCCGGGCCTCCCTGGGGTGCCCAGCACAAAAGTGCAGACACCCACCGGACCCTCAGTCTCAGTTTTCGGAGGTTTTTGCCACTCTAAGGACCCGCAGGCCGGCTGGGCCTTCGGGCAGGACAGAGAGCCCCGGAATCCGACTTGGAGAGCTGCGTGTACGTCCCCATCAGGAGGCGGTCCCCACCTCCGCGGCTCTCCCCTTGCGGGGAGCGGCAGCCCAGCCGGCAGCCGCAGGGCCTCAGGGAAGACACCAGGCTGGGCCCCCGCGGCACAGCGGGGGCACGTCCCCCGCACTCACGCGACTTAGGGACGGCTGCTGGAGACTGCTGCGGCCACCCTGCTGCCGGGTTTCTGGAGGGCTTCCTGGAAGCAGCGTCCACACCAAGCCCTTGGAAGGCCCAGGCGACGGAGGAGCCGGTCAGGCAGGGGCCGAGGACGGTGAGAGGCCGGGCGGGAAGGAGCATGTCAGGCAGGGGCAGAGGACGGTGACAGGCCGGGCGGGGAGGAGCCGGTCAGGCGGGGGCCCAGGACAGTGACGGGCCTGGCCGGGGAGGAGCGCGTCAGGCAGGGGCAGAGGAGACGGGCTGGGTAAGGGTTAGGGTGACAGTTAGGGCACAATTCACAATCGCAAAGACGTGGAAGCGACCCGAGTGCCCATCCATCCAGGAGTGCATTAATAAAATGTGGCGCGTGGACACCACGGAGTGCCATTCGGCTGTGAGGAGCAGCGGTGAGAGGGCGCCTCTCGTGTTCTCCTGGCCAGAGCTGGAACCCGTTCCAGTAAGCCAGGTATCCCAAGAATGGACACACGAGCACCACGTGAGCGCGCTCACCAGCAAATTGGTACGAACGGATGGACGCCTAAGTGGACAGAGAGGAATCACCTTCATCGGGTGGGTGTCGGGCGGGTGGGGGGAGGGGAGGGGCATACACATCCATTAGGCATGGGGTGGGTGCGCACCGACTGGGGGATGGGCGCACTTGAAGCTCTGACCCGAGGGGGGAGGCTTGGAGAGGGCAAGGCACCCGACCTTAACATTGGTACCCCCACAATACGCTGCAACAACATGAGAGGTATATGAATAAGAACACAGGGGGGGCCGGGCGCGGTGGCTCACGCCTGTAATCCTAGCTCTCTGGGAGGCCGAGGCGGGCGGATTGCTCCAGGTCAGGAGCTCGAAACCAGCCTGAGCAAGAGCGAGACCCCCGTCTCTACTAAAAATAGAAAGAAATTAATTGGCCAACTAATATATATAGAAAAACACAGCCGGGCGTGGTGGTGCATGCCTGTAGTCCCAACTACTCGGGAGGCTGAGGCAGCAGGATTGCTTGAGCCCGGAGATTGAGGTTGCCGTGAGCTAGGCTGACGCCATGGCACTCACTCTAGCCTGGGCAGCAAAAGGAGACTCTGTCTCAAAAAAAAAAAAAAAAAAAAAAAAAAAAAAGAACACAGGGGGGAGGGGGGCACGGGCAACACATGTCACCTGAATACTTGTACTCCCATCATCTGCTTGAAAAGAGAGAGAAAAGAAAATGCAATCATAGAGGTAAGAGACACTTTTTAAAAATCATGAATCCGAAGAGAAAAGTAAAAGGAGGCCTGTGGAGCAGGTCTGGGTGTGACTCCGGATCCCCCAACATCAGGTGCCACCACCAAAGATTCCTGCGTGTAGCCCATAGAACCCCAAAAGCAACGGGACGAGTTCTGGTCACATACTCCCTCAAAATGACATCCTGGCCTTCTTCTGGAACTCCCTCCCCTCTCAGACTCTCAAGGTTTCCTCCAGCGTGTCGGTTCCCACAGAGCAGACCTTTGGTCTGAGACCTGACAGTCCAGATGCCACGCATGCTGCCGCGTGGCGGCGGTGTCGCGGCTTGGGACAAGAGGAGGCCCCACGGTGCGGGCTGGGGCGCCAGGCACCGCGGGCGGGCGCTGAGGGTGGGGGTGACCCCCACCCCGGGCCGCCGCCGCGCTCCCAGAAAGGGGACAGAACAAGAGGCAAAAAAAAAAAAAAAAAAAAAAAGCAGCAGCCTGTGGCACCCGGTATTCCCAGGCGGTCTCCCATCCAAGTACTAACCAGGCCCGACCCCGCTTAGCTTCCGAGACCAGACGAGATCGGGGGCGTTCAGGGTGGTGTGGCCCTAGACGGCGGCGGCGGAGGGCGCCCCTGCCCCGCTCAAGAAGCCGAGCCTCTCTGGGCTTCCCCGCCGCCGCCTCCCGCCCCAGGCCCCGCGCCGGGCCGGGCCGGTTGAGTTCGCCGGCCGGGTCCCGCGGGCTCCCAGGGACGGGGGTGATGGGCGGGGCGGGGCGGGGCGGGGCGGGGCGGGGGGCTGTCTCTCTATACACACACACACACACTCACACTCACTCACACTCACACAAGATGCGCCTCCACGGCTGGACTCGCCAAGGTGGAGCCCTCCCAGCCCCCCTCGTCTCCTCGCCCGGCCTCCTTCACCTACCCGCTGCCCACCCCCAGCGCGTCGCTGCCTGCCGCTGACTGCGCACGCGCGGGACGCTCGCCCTTTGACCCCAGCCAGGGGCCGCCCTCCCCCACAACCCCTTTCAGCTGCGCCCCCCCCCTCGCCCTGTGGGTGGGCTGCCGCCTATTCCCCCGGGCCAGGGCTGGGGCACAGCCAGTGTATGGGGCGTCTCTCTCTGGGGATGTGTCCCATGGGTGGGGTGGGGTGGCCTGGTTTGGGGGGCGCTGAAGAAATCAGTCCCCTCCATCTCCTACCTCTGGAAAACGCCCAAGCCCGTGGAGAACTGCCGGCACCGCTTCGTGGGGGCCGGGACCCTCCTCCGTGTCCTCCTGTGGCCCAGTCCAAGGGGCCTGGGCCTGGCCGGGGCTGCATTGGACCCCGACCACCCTGGCGTGTGGACTCGCTAAAAATCGGCCATTAGATATTGGATTCCAGCTTCCTGGAGGTCATTTCACTAATGAGTGCACCGGAAAGAGTTTCCTAATCCATCTGTGAGGGTGGCAACTGAAAGAGAATTTTAAAGCTGACAGAATAGGCGAGGGAAGGCATAGGAGATTTCCACACCCAGCAAGGAAGACTTTCCCGAAATGGAAGAAAGAAACGAGCAAACAGAGACACCGGTAGCCCGCCCGGAAAAGAGTCTGCCCCTTAGAGAAAGCACCCTGACCGGGTTCACCCGTGGGTGGGTGGCGAGCTAGCGGCATTCAGAAGAGCGAGGCCCGCAGTCTGTGCGGAAGACACCTGCGCTCGGGTGTGTGTGGCGGCGCGATTCACAAGCAGCTCCAGATGTTAAACCAAGGAGAAGCCAGGGAGTTCCCAACGCCCCAGGTGTCCTCAGCCCACGACTGGCTGCTGTGGGAATGCGAAGCCCGGCTCCTTGTCTCAGAGCGGGGTTCCCAGGAGGATCAGGCTGAAGCTGGGACTTGGCCTCAAAGTGTCCCCTCGCATGGCCACCCCCTTCCCCTTCCTGCTCCTCTACTCCTGGTGCCCCTCCATCCAGGGGCCAGACCTTAAAGAGTCACCGCAAGAGAATCCTGGTCCCAAAGGAGCCTTCTGGGGGACCGGTCCTGAGAGAGGTTGTGGGCATGGCCCGCTGGGGCTCTGCCCGACCCAGGGCTGAGAGATGCCACCTCCCAGCTCTGGGTCCCTGCAGGAAGTGTTGGCAAGCACAGGGCCGGTCCTCCAAAGGCCCAGGTGCAGGGAGCCCAGGCCAAGCAGCCTGTGGAAGAAGCCACTTGCCGTGCCACCCCGGGAACAGGACTGCAGGCCCCGGCCCTTCCCACCTCCTCCTCCTCCTCCTCCTCCTCCTCCTCCCCCCCGCCCCCCCCCACAGGGCACAGGGCTCAGAGACACCTCAGACTCTTGCTACCCAAAGTGCAAAGGGCATCAGTTGCTCCTCCAACCCCCCCGCCCAGCAGACCACGTTGTCCAGCCAGCCCCCGGGCCTCCCTGGGGTGCCCAGCACAAAAGTGCAGACACCCACCGGACCCTCAGTCTCAGTTTTCGGAGGTTTTTGCCACTCTAAGGACCCGCAGGCCGGCTGGGCCTTCGGGCAGGACAGAGAGCCCCGGAATCCGACTTGGAGAGCTGCGTGTACGTCCCCATCAGGAGGCGGTCCCCACCTCCGCGGCTCTCCCCTTGCGGGGAGCGGCAGCCCAGCCGGCAGCCGCAGGGCCTCAGGGAAGACACCAGGCTGGGCCCCCGCGGCACAGCGGGGGCACGTCCCCCGCACTCACGCGACTTAGGGACGGCTGCTGGAGACTGCTGCGGCCACCCTGCTGCCGGGTTTCTGGAGGGCTTCCTGGAAGCAGCGTCCACACCAAGCCCTTGGAAGGCCCAGGCGACGGAGGAGCCGGTCAGGCAGGGGCCGAGGACGGTGAGAGGCCGGGCGGGAAGGAGCATGTCAGGCAGGGGCAGAGGACGGTGACAGGCCGGGCGGGGAGGAGCCGGTCAGGCGGGGGCCCAGGACAGTGACGGGCCTGGCCGGGGAGGAGCGCGTCAGGCAGGGGCAGAGGAGACGGGCTGGGTAAGGGTTAGGGTGACAGTTAGGGCACAATTCACAATCGCAAAGACGTGGAAGCGACCCGAGTGCCCATCCATCCAGGAGTGCATTAATAAAATGTGGCGCGTGGACACCACGGAGTGCCATTCGGCTGTGAGGAGCAGCGGTGAGAGGGCGCCTCTCGTGTTCTCCTGGCCAGAGCTGGAACCCGTTCCAGTAAGCCAGGTATCCCAAGAATGGACACACGAGCACCACGTGAGCGCGCTCACCAGCAAATTGGTACGAACGGATGGACGCCTAAGTGGACAGAGAGGAATCACCTTCATCGGGTGGGTGTCGGGCGGGTGGGGGGAGGGGAGGGGCATACACATCCATTAGGCATGGGGTGGGTGCGCACCGACTGGGGGATGGGCGCACTTGAAGCTCTGACCCGAGGGGGGAGGCTTGGAGAGGGCAAGGCACCCGACCTTAACATTGGTACCCCCACAATACGCTGCAACAACATGAGAGGTATATGAATAAGAACACAGGGGGGGCCGGGCGCGGTGGCTCACGCCTGTAATCCTAGCTCTCTGGGAGGCCGAGGCGGGCGGATTGCTCCAGGTCAGGAGTTCGAAACCAGCCTGAGCAAGAGCGAGACCCCCGTCTCTACTAAAAATAGAAAGAAATTAATTGGCCAACTAATATATATAGAAAAACACAGCCGGGCGTGGTGGTGCATGCCTGTAGTCCCAACTACTCGGGAGGCTGAGGCAGCAGGATTGCTTGAGCCCGGAGATTGAGGTTGCCGTGAGCTAGGCTGACGCCATGGCACTCACTCTAGCCTGGGCAGCAAAAGGAGACTCTGTCTCAAAAAAAAAAAAAAAAAAAAAAAAAAAAAAGAACACAGGGGGGAGGGGGGCACGGGCAACACATGTCACCTGAATACTTGTACTCCCATCATCTGCTTGAAAAGAGAGAGAAAAGAAAATGCAATCATAGAGGTAAGAGACACTTTTTAAAAATCATGAATCCGAAGAGAAAAGTAAAAGGAGGCCTGTGGAGCAGGTCTGGGTGTGACTCCGGATCCCCCAACATCAGGTGCCACCACCAAAGATTCCTGCGTGTAGCCCATAGAACCCCAAAAGCAACGGGACGAGTTCTGGTCACATACTCCCTCAAAATGACATCCTGGCCTTCTTCTGGAACTCCCTCCCCTCTCAGACTCTCAAGGTTTCCTCCAGCGTGTCGGTTCCCACAGAGCAGACCTTTGGTCTGAGACCTGACAGTCCAGATGCCACGCATGCTGCCGCGTGGCGGCGGTGTCGCGGCTTGGGACAAGAGGAGGCCCCACGGTGCGGGCTGGGGCGCCAGGCACCGCGGGCGGGCGCTGAGGGTGGGGGTGACCCCCACCCCGGGCCGCCGCCGCGCTCCCAGAAAGGGGACAGAACAAGAGGCAAAAAAAAAAAAAAAAAAAAAAAGCAGCAGCCTGTGGCACCCGGTATTCCCAGGCGGTCTCCCATCCAAGTACTAACCAGGCCCGACCCCGCTTAGCTTCCGAGACCAGACGAGATCGGGGGCGTTCAGGGTGGTGTGGCCCTAGACGGCGGCGGCGGAGGGCGCCCCTGCCCCGCTCAAGAAGCCGAGCCTCTCTGGGCTTCCCCGCCGCCGCCTCCCGCCCCAGGCCCCGCGCCGGGCCGGGCCGGTTGAGTTCGCCGGCCGGGTCCCGCGGGCTCCCAGGGACGGGGGTGATGGGCGGGGCGGGGCGGGGCGGGGCGGGGCGGGGGGCTGTCTCTCTATACACACACACACACACTCACACTCACTCACACTCACACAAGATGCGCCTCCACGGCTGGACTCGCCAAGGTGGAGCCCTCCCAGCCCCCCTCGTCTCCTCGCCCGGCCTCCTTCACCTACCCGCTGCCCACCCCCAGCGCGTCGCTGCCTGCCGCTGACTGCGCACGCGCGGGACGCTCGCCCTTTGACCCCAGCCAGGGGCCGCCCTCCCCCACAACCCCTTTCAGCTGCGCCCCCCCCCTCGCCCTGTGGGTGGGCTGCCGCCTATTCCCCCGGGCCAGGGCTGGGGCACAGCCAGTGTATGGGGCGTCTCTCTCTGGGGATGTGTCCCATGGGTGGGGTGGGGTGGCCTGGTTTGGGGGGCGCTGAAGAAATCAGTCCCCTCCATCTCCTACCTCTGGAAAACGCCCAAGCCCGTGGAGAACTGCCGGCACCGCTTCGTGGGGGCCGGGACCCTCCTCCGTGTCCTCCTGTGGCCCAGTCCAAGGGGCCTGGGCCTGGCCGGGGCTGCATTGGACCCCGACCACCCTGGCGTGTGGACTCGCTAAAAATCGGCCATTAGATATTGGATTCCAGCTTCCTGGAGGTCATTTCACTAATGAGTGCACCGGAAAGAGTTTCCTAATCCATCTGTGAGGGTGGCAACTGAAAGAGAATTTTAAAGCTGACAGAATAGGCGAGGGAAGGCATAGGAGATTTCCACACCCAGCAAGGAAGACTTTCCCGAAATGGAAGAAAGAAACGAGCAAACAGAGACACCGGTAGCCCGCCCGGAAAAGAGTCTGCCCCTTAGAGAAAGCACCCTGACCGGGTTCACCCGTGGGTGGGTGGCGAGCTAGCGGCATTCAGAAGAGCGAGGCCCGCAGTCTGTGCGGAAGACACCTGCGCTCGGGTGTGTGTGGCGGCGCGATTCACAAGCAGCTCCAGATGTTAAACCAAGGAGAAGCCAGGGAGTTCCCAACGCCCCAGGTGTCCTCAGCCCACGACTGGCTGCTGTGGGAATGGGAAGCCCGGCTCCTTGTCTCAGAGCGGGGTTCCCAGGAGGATCAGGCTGAAGCTGGGACTTGGCCTCAAAGTGTCCCCTCGCATGGCCACCCCCTTCCCCTTCCTGCTCCTCTACTCCTGGTGCCCCTCCATCCAGGGGCCAGACCTTAAAGAGTCACCGCAAGAGAATCCTGGTCCCAAAGGAGCCTTCTGGGGGACCGGTGCTGAGAGAGGTTGTGGGCATGGCCCGCTGGGGCTCTGCCCGACCCAGGGCTGAGAGATGCCACCTCCCAGCTCTGGGTCCCTGCAGGAAGTGTTGGCAAGCACAGGGCCGGTCCTCCAAAGGCCCAGGTGCAGGGAGCCCAGGCCAAGCAGCCTGTGGAAGAAGCCACTTGCCGTGCCACCCCGGGAACAGGACTGCAGGCCCCGGCCCTTCCCACCTCCTCCTCCTCCTCCTCCTCCTCCTCCCCCCCGCCCCCCCCCACAGGGCACAGGGCTCAGAGACACCTCAGACTCTTGCTACCCAAAGTGCAAAGGGCATCAGTTGCTCCTCCAACCCCCCAGCCCAGCAGACCACGTTGTCCAGCCAGCCCCCGGGGCCTCCCTGGAGTGCCCAGCACAAAAGTGCAGACACCCACCGGACCCTCAGTCTCAGTTTTCGGAGGTTTTTGCCACTCTAAGGACCCGCAGGCCAGCTGGGCCTTCGGGCAGGACAGAGAGCCCCGGAATCCGACTTGGAGAGCTGCGTGTACGTCCCCATCAGGAGGCGGTCCCCACCTCCGCGGCTCTCCCCTTGCGGGGAGCGGCAGCCCAGCCGGCAGCCGCAGGGCCTCAGGGAAGACACCAGGCTGGGCCCCCGCGGCACAGCGGGGGCACGTCCCCCGCACTCACGCGACTTAGGGACGGCTGCTGGAGACTGCTGCGGCCACCCTGCTGCCGGGTTTCTGGAGGGCTTCCTGGAAGCAGCGTCCACACCAAGCCCTTGGAAGGCCCAGGCGACGGAGGAGCCGGTCAGGCAGGGGCCGAGGACGGTGAGAGGCCGGGCGGGAAGGAGCATGTCAGGCAGGGGCAGAGGACGGTGACAGGCCGGGCGGGGAGGAGCCGGTCAGGCGGGGGCCCAGGACAGTGACGGGCCTGGCCGGGGAGGAGCGCGTCAGGCAGGGGCAGAGGAGACGGGCTGGGTAAGGGTTAGGGTGACAGTTAGGGCACAATTCACAATCGCAAAGACGTGGAAGCGACCCGAGTGCCCATCCATCCAGGAGTGCATTAATAAAATGTGGCGCGTGGACACCACGGAGTGCCATTCGGCTGTGAGGAGCAGCGGTGAGAGGGCGCCTCTCGTGTTCTCCTGGCCAGAGCTGGAACCCGTTCCAGTAAGCCAGGTATCCCAAGAATGGACACACGAGCACCACGTGAGCGCGCTCACCAGCAAATTGGTACGAACGGATGGACGCCTAAGTGGACAGAGAGGAATCACCTTCATCGGGTGGGTGTCGGGCGGGTGGGGGGAGGGGAGGGGCATACACATCCATTAGGCATGGGGTGGGTGCGCACCGACTGGGGGATGGGCGCACTTGAAGCTCTGACCCGAGGGGGGAGGCTTGGAGAGGGCAAGGCACCCGACCTTAACATTGGTACCCCCACAATACGCTGCAACAACATGAGAGGTATATGAATAAGAACACAGGGGGGGCCGGGCGCGGTGGCTCACGCCTGTAATCCTAGCTCTCTGGGAGGCCGAGGCGGGCGGATTGCTCCAGGTCAGGAGTTCGAAACCAGCCTGAGCAAGAGCGAGACCCCCGTCTCTACTAAAAATAGAAAGAAATTAATTGGCCAACTAATATATATAGAAAAACACAGCCGGGCGTGGTGGTGCATGCCTGTAGTCCCAACTACTCGGGAGGCTGAGGCAGCAGGATTGCTTGAGCCCGGAGATTGAGGTTGCCGTGAGCTAGGCTGACGCCATGGCACTCACTCTAGCCTGGGCAGCAAAACGAGACTCTGTCTCAAAAAAAAAAAAAAAAAAAAAAAAAAGAACACAGGGGGGAGGGGGGCACGGGCAACACATGTCACCTGAATACTTGTACTCCCATCATCTGCTTGAAAAGAGAGAGAAAAGAAAATGCAATCATAGAGGTAAGAGACACTTTTTAAAAATCATGAATCCGAAGAGAAAAGTAAAAGGAGGCCTGTGGAGCAGGTCTGGGTGTGACTCCGGATCCCCCAACATCAGGTGCCACCACCAAAGATTCCTGCGTGTAGCCCATAGAACCCCAAAAGCAACGGGACGAGTTCTGGTCACATACTCCCTCAAAATGACATCCTGGCCTTCTTCTGGAACTCCCTCCCCTCTCAGACTCTCAAGGTTTCCTCCAGCGTGTCGGTTCCCACAGAGCAGACCTTTGGTCTGAGACCTGACAGTCCAGATGCCACGCATGCTGCCGCGTGGCGGCGGTGTCGCGGCTTGGGACAAGAGGAGGCCCCACGGTGCGGGCTGGGGCGCCAGGCACCGCGGGCGGGCGCTGAGGGTGGGGGTGACCCCCACCCCGGGCCGCCGCCGCGCTCCCAGAAAGGGGACAGAACAAGAGGCAAAAAAAAAAAAAAAAAAAAAAAGCAGCAGCCTGTGGCACCCGGTATTCCCAGGCGGTCTCCCATCCAAGTACTAACCAGGCCCGACCCCGCTTAGCTTCCGAGACCAGACGAGATCGGGGGCGTTCAGGGTGGTGTGGCCCTAGACGGCGGCGGCGGAGGGCGCCCCTGCCCCGCTCAAGAAGCCGAGCCTCTCTGGGCTTCCCCGCCGCCGCCTCCCGCCCCAGGCCCCGCGCCGGGCCGGGCCGGTTGAGTTCGCCGGCCGGGTCCCGCGGGCTCCCAGGGACGGGGGTGATGGGCGGGGCGGGGCGGGGCGGGGCGGGGGGCTGTCTCTCTATACACACACACACACACTCACACTCACTCACACTCACACAAGATGCGCCTCCACGGCTGGACTCGCCAAGGTGGAGCCCTCCCAGCCCCCCTCGTCTCCTCGCCCGGCCTCCTTCACCTACCCGCTGCCCACCCCCAGCGCGTCGCTGCCTGCCGCTGACTGCGCACGCGCGGGACGCTCGCCCTTTGACCCCAGCCAGGGGCCGCCCTCCCCCACAACCCCTTTCAGCTGCGCCCCCCCCCTCGCCCTGTGGGTGGGCTGCCGCCTATTCCCCCGGGCCAGGGCTGGGGCACAGCCAGTGTATGGGGCGTCTCTCTCTGGGGATGTGTCCCATGGGTGGGGTGGGGTGGCCTGGTTTGGGGGGCGCTGAAGAAATCAGTCCCCTCCATCTCCTACCTCTGGAAAACGCCCAAGCCCGTGGAGAACTGCCGGCACCGCTTCGTGGGGGCCGGGACCCTCCTCCGTGTCCTCCTGTGGCCCAGTCCAAGGGGCCTGGGCCTGGCCGGGGCTGCATTGGACCCCGACCACCCTGGCGTGTGGACTCGCTAAAAATCGGCCATTAGATATTGGATTCCAGCTTCCTGGAGGTCATTTCACTAATGAGTGCACCGGAAAGAGTTTCCTAATCCATCTGTGAGGGTGGCAACTGAAAGAGAATTTTAAAGCTGACAGAATAGGCGAGGGAAGGCATAGGAGATTTCCACACCCAGCAAGGAAGACTTTCCCGAAATGGAAGAAAGAAACGAGCAAACAGAGACACCGGTAGCCCGCCCGGAAAAGAGTCTGCCCCTTAGAGAAAGCACCCTGACCGGGTTCACCCGTGGGTGGGTGGCGAGCTAGCGGCATTCAGAAGAGCGAGGCCCGCAGTCTGTGCGGAAGACACCTGCGCTCGGGTGTGTGTGGCGGCGCGATTCACAAGCAGCTCCAGATGTTAAACCAAGGAGAAGCCAGGGAGTTCCCAACGCCCCAGGTGTCCTCAGCCCACGACTGGCTGCTGTGGGAATGGGAAGCCCGGCTCCTTGTCTCAGAGCGGGGTTCCCAGGAGGATCAGGCTGAAGCTGGGACTTGGCCTCAAAGTGTCCCCTCGCATGGCCACCCCCTTCCCCTTCCTGCTCCTCTACTCCTGGTGCCCCTCCATCCAGGGGCCAGACCTTAAAGAGTCACCGCAAGAGAATCCTGGTCCCAAAGGAGCCTTCTGGGGGACCGGTGCTGAGAGAGGTTGTGGGCATGGCCCGCTGGGGCTCTGCCCGACCCAGGGCTGAGAGATGCCACCTCCCAGCTCTGGGTCCCTGCAGGAAGTGTTGGCAAGCACAGGGCCGGTCCTCCAAAGG
Source organism: Microcebus murinus (assembly GCF_040939455.1). Taxonomy (NCBI): domain Eukaryota; kingdom Metazoa; phylum Chordata; class Mammalia; order Primates; family Cheirogaleidae; genus Microcebus; species Microcebus murinus. The sequence goes on along the minus strand of NC_134125.1, from coordinate 27,655,504 downwards.
CCCAGGTGCAGGGAGCCCAGGCCAAGCAGCCTGTGGAAGAAGCCACTTGCCGTGCCACCCCGGGAACAGGACTGCAGGCCCCGGCCCTTCCCACCTCCTCCTCCTCCTCCTCCTCCTCCTCCCCCCCGCCCCCCCCCCACAGGGCACAGGGCTCAGAGACACCTCAGACTCTTGCTACCCAAAGTGCAAAGGGCATCAGTTGCTCCTCCAACCCCCCAGCCCAGCAGACCACGTTGTCCAGCCAGCCCCCGGGGCCTCCCTGGGGTGCCCAGCACAAAAGTGCAGACACCCACCGGACCCTCAGTCTCAGTTTTCGGAGGTTTTTGCCACTCTAAGGACCCGCAGGCCAGCTGGGCCTTCGGGCAGGACAGAGAGCCCCGGAATCCGACTTGGAGAGCTGCGTGTACGTCCCCATCAGGAGGCGGTCCCCACCTCCGCGGCTCTCCCCTTGCGGGGAGCGGCAGCCCAGCCGGCAGCCGCAGGGCCTCAGGGAAGACACCAGGCTGGGCCCCCGCGGCACAGCGGGGGCACGTCCCCCGCACTCACGCGACTTAGGGACGGCTGCTGGAGACTGCTGCGGCCACCCTGCTGCCGGGTTTCTGGAGGGCTTCCTGGAAGCAGCGTCCACACCAAGCCCTTGGAAGGCCCAGGCGACGGAGGAGCCGGTCAGGCAGGGGCCGAGGACGGTGAGAGGCCGGGCGGGAAGGAGCATGTCAGGCAGGGGCAGAGGACGGTGACAGGCCGGGCGGGGAGGAGCCGGTCAGGCGGGGGCCCAGGACAGTGACGGGCCTGGCCGGGGAGGAGCGCGTCAGGCAGGGGCAGAGGAGACGGGCTGGGTAAGGGTTAGGGTGACAGTTAGGGCACAATTCACAATCGCAAAGACGTGGAAGCGACCCGAGTGCCCATCCATCCAGGAGTGCATTAATAAAATGTGGCGCGTGGACACCACGGAGTGCCATTCGGCTGTGAGGAGCAGCGGTGAGAGGGCGCCTCTCGTGTTCTCCTGGCCAGAGCTGGAACCCGTTCCAGTAAGCCAGGTATCCCAAGAATGGACACACGAGCACCACGTGAGCGCGCTCACCAGCAAATTGGTACGAACGGATGGACGCCTAAGTGGACAGAGAGGAATCACCTTCATCGGGTGGGTGTCGGGCGGGTGGGGGGAGGGGAGGGGCATACACATCCATTAGGCATGGGGTGGGTGCGCACCGACTGGGGGATGGGCGCACTTGAAGCTCTGACCCGAGGGGGGAGGCTTGGAGAGGGCAAGGCACCCGACCTTAACATTGGTACCCCCACAATACGCTGCAACAACATGAGAGGTATATGAATAAGAACACAGGGGGGGCCGGGCGCGGTGGCTCACGCCTGTAATCCTAGCTCTCTGGGAGGCCGAGGCGGGCGGATTGCTCCAGGTCAGGAGTTCGAAACCAGCCTGAGCAAGAGCGAGACCCCCGTCTCTACTAAAAATAGAAAGAAATTAATTGGCCAACTAATATATATAGAAAAACACAGCCGGGCGTGGTGGTGCATGCCTGTAGTCCCAACTACTCGGGAGGCTGAGGCAGCAGGATTGCTTGAGCCCGGAGATTGAGGTTGCCGTGAGCTAGGCTGACGCCATGGCACTCACTCTAGCCTGGGCAGCAAAACGAGACTCTGTCTCAAAAAAAAAAAAAAAAAAAAAAAAAAAGAACACAGGGGGGAGGGGGGCACGGGCAACACATGTCACCTGAATACTTGTACTCCCATCATCTGCTTGAAAAGAGAGAGAAAAGAAAATGCAATCATAGAGGTAAGAGACACTTTTTAAAAATCATGAATCCGAAGAGAAAAGTAAAAGGAGGCCTGTGGAGCAGGTCTGGGTGTGACTCCGGATCCCCCAACATCAGGTGCCACCACCAAAGATTCCTGCGTGTAGCCCATAGAACCCCAAAAGCAACGGGACGAGTTCTGGTCACATACTCCCTCAAAATGACATCCTGGCCTTCTTCTGGAACTCCCTCCCCTCTCAGACTCTCAAGGTTTCCTCCAGCGTGTCGGTTCCCACAGAGCAGACCTTTGGTCTGAGACCTGACAGTCCAGATGCCACGCATGCTGCCGCGTGGCGGCGGTGTCGCGGCTTGGGACAAGAGGAGGCCCCACGGTGCGGGCTGGGGCGCCAGGCACCGCGGGCGGGCGCTGAGGGTGGGGGTGACCCCCACCCCGGGCCGCCGCCGCGCTCCCAGAAAGGGGACAGAACAAGAGGCAAAAAAAAAAAAAAAAAAAAAAAGCAGCAGCCTGTGGCACCCGGTATTCCCAGGCGGTCTCCCATCCAAGTACTAACCAGGCCCGACCCCGCTTAGCTTCCGAGACCAGACGAGATCGGGGGCGTTCAGGGTGGTGTGGCCCTAGACGGCGGCGGCGGAGGGCGCCCCTGCCCCGCTCAAGAAGCCGAGCCTCTCTGGGCTTCCCCGCCGCCGCCTCCCGCCCCAGGCCCCGCGCCGGGCCGGGCCGGTTGAGTTCGCCGGCCGGGTCCCGCGGGCTCCCAGGGACGGGGGTGATGGGCGGGGCGGGGCGGGGCGGGGCGGGGCGGGGCGGGGGGCTGTCTCTCTATACACACACACACACACTCACACTCACTCACACTCACACAAGATGCGCCTCCACGGCTGGACTCGCCAAGGTGGAGCCCTCCCAGCCCCCCTCGTCTCCTCGCCCGGCCTCCTTCACCTACCCGCTGCCCACCCCCAGCGCGTCGCTGCCTGCCGCTGACTGCGCACGCGCGGGACGCTCGCCCTTTGACCCCAGCCAGGGGCCGCCCTCCCCCACAACCCCTTTCAGCTGCGCCCCCCCCCTCGCCCTGTGGGTGGGCTGCCGCCTATTCCCCCGGGCCAGGGCTGGGGCACAGCCAGTGTATGGGGCGTCTCTCTCTGGGGATGTGTCCCATGGGTGGGGTGGGGTGGCCTGGTTTGGGGGGCGCTGAAGAAATCAGTCCCCTCCATCTCCTACCTCTGGAAAACGCCCAAGCCCGTGGAGAACTGCCGGCACCGCTTCGTGGGGGCCGGGACCCTCCTCCGTGTCCTCCTGTGGCCCAGTCCAAGGGGCCTGGGCCTGGCCGGGGCTGCATTGGACCCCGACCACCCTGGCGTGTGGACTCGCTAAAAATCGGCCATTAGATATTGGATTCCAGCTTCCTGGAGGTCATTTCACTAATGAGTGCACCGGAAAGAGTTTCCTAATCCATCTGTGAGGGTGGCAACTGAAAGAGAATTTTAAAGCTGACAGAATAGGCGAGGGAAGGCATAGGAGATTTCCACACCCAGCAAGGAAGACTTTCCCGAAATGGAAGAAAGAAACGAGCAAACAGAGACACCGGTAGCCCGCCCGGAAAAGAGTCTGCCCCTTAGAGAAAGCACCCTGACCGGGTTCACCCGTGGGTGGGTGGCGAGCTAGCGGCATTCAGAAGAGCGAGGCCCGCAGTCTGTGCGGAAGACACCTGCGCTCGGGTGTGTGTGGCGGCGCGATTCACAAGCAGCTCCAGATGTTAAACCAAGGAGAAGCCAGGGAGTTCCCAACGCCCCAGGTGTCCTCAGCCCACGACTGGCTGCTGTGGGAATGGGAAGCCCGGCTCCTTGTCTCAGAGCGGGGTTCCCAGGAGGATCAGGCTGAAGCTGGGACTTGGCCTCAAAGTGTCCCCTCGCATGGCCACCCCCTTCCCCTTCCTGCTCCTCTACTCCTGGTGCCCCTCCATCCAGGGGCCAGACCTTAAAGAGTCACCGCAAGAGAATCCTGGTCCCAAAGGAGCCTTCTGGGGGACCGGTGCTGAGAGAGGTTGTGGGCATGGCCCGCTGGGGCTCTGCCCGACCCAGGGCTGAGAGATGCCACCTCCCAGCTCTGGGTCCCTGCAGGAAGTGTTGGCAAGCACAGGGCCGGTCCTCCAAAGGCCCAGGTGCAGGGAGCCCAGGCCAAGCAGCCTGTGGAAGAAGCCACTTGCCGTGCCACCCCGGGAACAGGACTGCAGGCCCCGGCCCTTCCCACCTCCTCCTCCTCCTCCTCCTCCTCCTCCCCCCCGCCCCCCCCCACAGGGCACAGGGCTCAGAGACACCTCAGACTCTTGCTACCCAAAGTGCAAAGGGCATCAGTTGCTCCTCCAACCCCCCAGCCCAGCAGACCACGTTGTCCAGCCAGCCCCCGGGGCCTCCCTGGGGTGCCCAGCACAAAAGTGCAGACACCCACCGGACCCTCAGTCTCAGTTTTCGGAGGTTTTTGCCACTCTAAGGACCCGCAGGCCGGCTGGGCCTTCGGGCAGGACAGAGAGCCCCGGAATCCGACTTGGAGAGCTGCGTGTACGTCCCCATCAGGAGGCGGTCCCCACCTCCGCGGCTCTCCCCTTGCGGGGAGCGGCAGCCCAGCCGGCAGCCGCAGGGCCTCAGGGAAGACACCAGGCTGGGCCCCCGCGGCACAGCGGGGGCACGTCCCCCGCACTCACGCGACTTAGGGACGGCTGCTGGAGACTGCTGCGGCCACCCTGCTGCCGGGTTTCTGGAGGGCTTCCTGGAAGCAGCGTCCACACCAAGCCCTTGGAAGGCCCAGGCGACGGAGGAGCCGGTCAGGCAGGGGCCGAGGACGGTGAGAGGCCGGGCGGGAAGGAGCATGTCAGGCAGGGGCAGAGGACGGTGACAGGCCGGGCGGGGAGGAGCCGGTCAGGCGGGGGCCCAGGACAGTGACGGGCCTGGCCGGGGAGGAGCGCGTCAGGCAGGGGCAGAGGAGACGGGCTGGGTAAGGGTTAGGGTGACAGTTAGGGCACAATTCACAATCGCAAAGACGTGGAAGCGACCCGAGTGCCCATCCATCCAGGAGTGCATTAATAAAATGTGGCGCGTGGACACCACGGAGTGCCATTCGGCTGTGAGGAGCAGCGGTGAGAGGGCGCCTCTCGTGTTCTCCTGGCCAGAGCTGGAACCCGTTCCAGTAAGCCAGGTATCCCAAGAATGGACACACGAGCACCACGTGAGCGCGCTCACCAGCAAATTGGTACGAACGGATGGACGCCTAAGTGGACAGAGAGGAATCACCTTCATCGGGTGGGTGTCGGGCGGGTGGGGGGAGGGGAGGGGCATACACATCCATTAGGCATGGGGTGGGTGCGCACCGACTGGGGGATGGGCGCACTTGAAGCTCTGACCCGAGGGGGGAGGCTTGGAGAGGGCAAGGCACCCGACCTTAACATTGGTACCCCCACAATACGCTGCAACAACATGAGAGGTATATGAATAAGAACACAGGGGGGGCCGGGCGCGGTGGCTCACGCCTGTAATCCTAGCTCTCTGGGAGGCCGAGGCGGGCGGATTGCTCCAGGTCAGGAGTTCGAAACCAGCCTGAGCAAGAGCGAGACCCCCGTCTCTACTAAAAATAGAAAGAAATTAATTGGCCAACTAATATATATAGAAAAACACAGCCAGGCGTGGTGGTGCATGCCTGTAGTCCCAACTACTCGGGAGGCTGAGGCAGCAGGATTGCTTGAGCCCGGAGATTGAGGTTGCCGTGAGCTAGGCTGACGCCATGGCACTCACTCTAGCCTGGGCAGCAAAACGAGACTCTGTCTCAAAAAAAAAAAAAAAAAAAAAAAAAGAACACAGGGGGGAGGGGGGCACGGGCAACACATGTCACCTGAATACTTGTACTCCCATCATCTGCTTGAAAAGAGAGAGAAAAGAAAATGCAATCATAGAGGTAAGAGACACTTTTTAAAAATCATGAATCCGAAGAGAAAAGTAAAAGGAGGCCTGTGGAGCAGGTCTGGGTGTGACTCCGGATCCCCCAACATCAGGTGCCACCACCAAAGATTCCTGCGTGTAGCCCATAGAACCCCAAAAGCAACGGGACGAGTTCTGGTCACATACTCCCTCAAAATGACATCCTGGCCTTCTTCTGGAACTCCCTCCCCTCTCAGACTCTCAAGGTTTCCTCCAGCGTGTCGGTTCCCACAGAGCAGACCTTTGGTCTGAGACCTGACAGTCCAGATGCCACGCATGCTGCCGCGTGGCGGCGGTGTCGCGGCTTGGGACAAGAGGAGGCCCCACGGTGCGGGCTGGGGCGCCAGGCACCGCGGGCGGGCGCTGAGGGTGGGGGTGACCCCCACCCCGGGCCGCCGCCGCGCTCCCAGAAAGGGGACAGAACAAGAGGCAAAAAAAAAAAAAAAAAAAAAAAAAGCAGCAGCCTGTGGCACCCGGTATTCCCAGGCGGTCTCCCATCCAAGTACTAACCGGCCCGACCCCGCTTAGCTTCCGAGACCAGACGAGATCGGGGGCGTTCAGGGTGGTGTGGCCCTAGACGGCGGTGGCGGAGGGCGCCCCTGCCCCGCTCAAGAAGCCGAGCCTCTCTGGGCTTCCCCGCCGCCGCCTCCCGCCCCAGGCCCCGCGCCGGGCCGGGCCGGTTGAGTTCGCCGGCCGGGTCCCGCGGGCTCCCAGGGACGGGGGTGATGGGCGGGGCGGGGCGGGGCGGGGCGGGGCGGGGGGCTGTCTCTCTATACACACACACACACTCACACTCACTCACACTCACACAAGATGCGCCTCCACGGCTGGACTCGCCAAGGTGGAGCCCTCCCAGCCCCCCTCGTCTCCTCGCCCGGCCTCCTTCACCTACCCGCTGCCCACCCCCAGCGCGTCGCTGCCTGCCGCTGACTGCGCACGCGCGGGACGCTCGCCCTTTGACCCCAGCCAGGGGCCGCCCTCCCCCACAACCCCTTTCAGCTGCGCCCCCCCCCTCGCCCTGTGGGTGGGCTGCCGCCTATTCCCCCGGGCCAGGGCTGGGGCACAGCCAGTGTATGGGGCGTCTCTCTCTGGGGATGTGTCCCATGGGTGGGGTGGGGTGGCCTGGTTTGGGGGGCGCTGAAGAAATCAGTCCCCTCCATCTCCTACCTCTGGAAAACGCCCAAGCCCGTGGAGAACTGCCGGCACCGCTTCGTGGGGGCCGGGACCCTCCTCCGTGTCCTCCTGTGGCCCAGTCCAAGGGGCCTGGGCCTGGCCGGGGCTGCATTGGACCCCGACCACCCTGGCGTGTGGACTCGCTAAAAATCGGCCATTAGATATTGGATTCCAGCTTCCTGGAGGTCATTTCACTAATGAGTGCACCGGAAAGAGTTTCCTAATCCATCTGTGAGGGTGGCAACTGAAAGAGAATTTTAAAGCTGACAGAATAGGCGAGGGAAGGCATAGGAGATTTCCACACCCAGCAAGGAAGACTTTCCCGAAATGGAAGAAAGAAACGAGCAAACAGAGACACCGGTAGCCCGCCCGGAAAAGAGTCTGCCCCTTAGAGAAAGCACCCTGACCGGGTTCACCCGTGGGTGGGTGGCGAGCTAGCGGCATTCAGAAGAGCGAGGCCCGCAGTCTGTGCGGAAGACACCTGCGCTCGGGTGTGTGTGGCGGCGCGATTCACAAGCAGCTCCAGATGTTAAACCAAGGAGAAGCCAGGGAGTTCCCAACGCCCCAGGTGTCCTCAGCCCACGACTGGCTGCTGTGGGAATGGGAAGCCCGGCTCCTTGTCTCAGAGCGGGGTTCCCAGGAGGATCAGGCTGAAGCTGGGACTTGGCCTCAAAGTGTCCCCTCGCATGGCCACCCCCTTCCCCTTCCTGCTCCTCTACTCCTGGTGCCCCTCCATCCAGGGGCCAGACCTTAAAGAGTCACCGCAAGAGAATCCTGGTCCCAAAGGAGCCTTCTGGGGGACCGGTGCTGAGAGAGGTTGTGGGCATGGCCCGCTGGGGCTCTGCCCGACCCAGGGCTGAGAGATGCCACCTCCCAGCTCTGGGTCCCTGCAGGAAGTGTTGGCAAGCACAGGGCCGGTCCTCCAAAGGCCCAGGTGCAGGGAGCCCAGGCCAAGCAGCCTGTGGAAGAAGCCACTTGCCGTGCCACCCCGGGAACAGGACTGCAGGCCCCGGCCCTTCCCACCTCCTCCTCCTCCTCCTCCTCCTCCTCCCCCCCGCCCCCCCCCCACAGGGCACAGGGCTCAGAGACACCTCAGACTCTTGCTACCCAAAGTGCAAAGGGCATCAGTTGCTCCTCCAACGCCCCAGCCCAGCAGACCACGTTGTCCAGCCAGCCCCCGGGCCTCCCTGGGGTGCCCAGCACAAAAGTGCAGACACCCACCAGACCCTCAGTCTCAGTTTTCGGAGGTTTTTGCCACTCTAAGGACCCGCAGGCCGGCTGGGCCTTCGGGCAGGACAGAGAGCCCCGGAATCCGACTTGGAGAGCTGCGTGTACGTCCCCATCAGGAGGCGGTCCCCACCTCCGCGGCTCTCCCCTTGCGGGGAGCGGCAGCCCAGCCGGCAGCCGCAGGGCCTCAGGGAAGACACCAGGCTGGGCCCCCGCGGCACAGCGGGGGCACGTCCCCCGCACTCACGCGACTTAGGGACGGCTGCTGGAGACTGCTGCGGCCACCCTGCTGCCGGGTTTCTGGAGGGCTTCCTGGAAGCAGCGTCCACACCAAGCCCTTGGAAGGCCCAGGCGACGGAGGAGCCGGTCAGGCAGGGGCCGAGGACGGTGAGAGGCCGGGCGGGAAGGAGCATGTCAGGCAGGGGCAGAGGACGGTGACAGGCCGGGCGGGGAGGAGCCGGTCAGGCGGGGGCCCAGGACAGTGACGGGCCTGGCCGGGGAGGAGCGCGTCAGGCAGGGGCAGAGGAGACGGGCTGGGTAAGGGTTAGGGTGACAGTTAGGGCACAATTCACAATCGCAAAGACGTGGAAGCGACCCGAGTGCCCATCCATCCAGGAGTGCATTAATAAAATGTGGCGCGTGGACACCACGGAGTGCCATTCGGCTGTGAGGAGCAGCGGTGAGAGGGCGCCTCTCGTGTTCTCCTGGCCAGAGCTGGAACCCGTTCCAGTAAGCCAGGTATCCCAAGAATGGACACACGAGCACCACGTGAGCGCGCTCACCAGCAAATTGGTACGAACGGATGGACGCCTAAGTGGACAGAGAGGAATCACCTTCATCGGGTGGGTGTCGGGCGGGTGGGGGGAGGGGAGGGGCATACACATCCATTAGGCATGGGGTGGGTGCGCACCGACTGGGGGATGGGCGCACTTGAAGCTCTGACCCGAGGGGGGAGGCTTGGAGAGGGCAAGGCACCCGACCTTAACATTGGTACCCCCACAATACGCTGCAACAACATGAGAGGTATATGAATAAGAACACAGGGGGGGCCGGGCGCGGTGGCTCACGCCTGTAATCCTAGCTCTCTGGGAGGCCGAGGCGGGCGGATTGCTCCAGGTCAGGAGCTCGAAACCAGCCTGAGCAAGAGCGAGACCCCCGTCTCTACTAAAAATAGAAAGAAATTAATTGGCCAACTAATATATATAGAAAAACACAGCCGGGCGTGGTGGTGCATGCCTGTAGTCCCAACTACTCGGGAGGCTGAGGCAGCAGGATTGCTTGAGCCCGGAGATTGAGGTTGCCGTGAGCTAGGCTGACGCCATGGCACTCACTCTAGCCTGGGCAGCAAAAGGAGACTCTGTCTCAAAAAAAAAAAAAAAAAAAAAAAAAAAAAAGAACACAGGGGGGAGGGGGGCACGGGCAACACATGTCACCTGAATACTTGTACTCCCATCATCTGCTTGAAAAGAGAGAGAAAAGAAAATGCAATCATAGAGGTAAGAGACACTTTTTAAAAATCATGAATCCGAAGAGAAAAGTAAAAGGAGGCCTGTGGAGCAGGTCTGGGTGTGACTCCGGATCCCCCAACATCAGGTGCCACCACCAAAGATTCCTGCGTGTAGCCCATAGAACCCCAAAAGCAACGGGACGAGTTCTGGTCACATACTCCCTCAAAATGACATCCTGGCCTTCTTCTGGAACTCCCTCCCCTCTCAGACTCTCAAGGTTTCCTCCAGCGTGTCGGTTCCCACAGAGCAGACCTTTGGTCTGAGACCTGACAGTCCAGATGCCACGCATGCTGCCGCGTGGCGGCGGTGTCGCGGCTTGGGACAAGAGGAGGCCCCACGGTGCGGGCTGGGGCGCCAGGCACCGCGGGCGGGCGCTGAGGGTGGGGGTGACCCCCACCCCGGGCCGCCGCCGCGCTCCCAGAAAGGGGACAGAACAAGAGGCAAAAAAAAAAAAAAAAAAAAAAAGCAGCAGCCTGTGGCACCCGGTATTCCCAGGCGGTCTCCCATCCAAGTACTAACCAGGCCCGACCCCGCTTAGCTTCCGAGACCAGACGAGATCGGGGGCGTTCAGGGTGGTGTGGCCCTAGACGGCGGCGGCGGAGGGCGCCCCTGCCCCGCTCAAGAAGCCGAGCCTCTCTGGGCTTCCCCGCCGCCGCCTCCCGCCCCAGGCCCCGCGCCGGGCCGGGCCGGTTGAGTTCGCCGGCCGGGTCCCGCGGGCTCCCAGGGACGGGGGTGATGGGCGGGGCGGGGCGGGGCGGGGCGGGGGGCTGTCTCTCTATACACACACACACACACTCACACTCACTCACACTCACACAAGATGCGCCTCCACGGCTGGACTCGCCAAGGTGGAGCCCTCCCAGCCCCCCTCGTCTCCTCGCCCGGCCTCCTTCACCTACCCGCTGCCCACCCCCAGCGCGTCGCTGCCTGCCGCTGACTGCGCACGCGCGGGACGCTCGCCCTTTGACCCCAGCCAGGGGCCGCCCTCCCCCACAACCCCTTTCAGCTGCGCCCCCCCCCTCGCCCTGTGGGTGGGCTGCCGCCTATTCCCCCGGGCCAGGGCTGGGGCACAGCCAGTGTATGGGGCGTCTCTCTCTGGGGATGTGTCCCATGGGTGGGGTGGGGTGGCCTGGTTTGGGGGGCGCTGAAGAAATCAGTCCCCTCCATCTCCTACCTCTGGAAAACGCCCAAGCCCGTGGAGAACTGCCGGCACCGCTTCGTGGGGGCCGGGACCCTCCTCCGTGTCCTCCTGTGGCCCAGTCCAAGGGGCCTGGGCCTGGCCGGGGCTGCATTGGACCCCGACCACCCTGGCGTGTGGACTCGCTAAAAATCGGCCATTAGATATTGGATTCCAGCTTCCTGGAGGTCATTTCACTAATGAGTGCACCGGAAAGAGTTTCCTAATCCATCTGTGAGGGTGGCAACTGAAAGAGAATTTTAAAGCTGACAGAATAGGCGAGGGAAGGCATAGGAGATTTCCACACCCAGCAAGGAAGACTTTCCCGAAATGGAAGAAAGAAACGAGCAAACAGAGACACCGGTAGCCCGCCCGGAAAAGAGTCTGCCCCTTAGAGAAAGCACCTTGACCGGGTTCACCCGTGGGTGGGTGGCGAGCTAGCGGCATTCAGAAGAGCGAGGCCCGCAGTCTGTGCGGAAGACACCTGCGCTCGGGTGTGTGTGGCGGCGCGATTCACAAGCAGCTCCAGATGTTAAACCAAGGAGAAGCCAGGGAGTTCCCAACGCCCCAGGTGTCCTCAGCCCACGACTGGCTGCTGTGGGAATGCGAAGCCCGGCTCCTTGTCTCAGAGCGGGGTTCCCAGGAGGATCAGGCTGAAGCTGGGACTTGGCCTCAAAGTGTCCCCTCGCATGGCCACCCCCTTCCCCTTCCTGCTCCTCTACTCCTGGTGCCCCTCCATCCAGGGGCCAGACCTTAAAGAGTCACCGCAAGAGAATCCTGGTCCCAAAGGAGCCTTCTGGGGGACCGGTCCTGAGAGAGGTTGTGGGCATGGCCCGCTGGGGCTCTGCCCGACCCAGGGCTGAGAGATGCCACCTCCCAGCTCTGGGTCCCTGCAGGAAGTGTTGGCAAGCACAGGGCCGGTCCTCCAAAGGCCCAGGTGCAGGGAGCCCAGGCCAAGCAGCCTGTGGAAGAAGCCACTTGCCGTGCCACCCCGGGAACAGGACTGCAGGCCCCGGCCCTTCCCACCTCCTCCTCCTCCTCCTCCTCCTCCTCCTCCCCCCCGCCCCCCCCCACAGGGCACAGGGCTCAGAGACACCTCAGACTCTTGCTACCCAAAGTGCAAAGGGCATCAGTTGCTCCTCCAACCCCCCCGCCCAGCAGACCACGTTGTCCAGCCAGCCCCCGGGCCTCCCTGGGGTGCCCAGCACAAAAGTGCAGACACCCACCGGACCCTCAGTCTCAGTTTTCGGAGGTTTTTGCCACTCTAAGGACCCGCAGGCCGGCTGGGCCTTCGGGCAGGACAGAGAGCCCCGGAATCCGACTTGGAGAGCTGCGTGTACGTCCCCATCAGGAGGCGGTCCCCACCTCCGCGGCTCTCCCCTTGCGGGGAGCGGCAGCCCAGCCGGCAGCCGCAGGGCCTCAGGGAAGACACCAGGCTGGGCCCCCGCGGCACAGCGGGGGCACGTCCCCCGCACTCACGCGACTTAGGGACGGCTGCTGGAGACTGCTGCGGCCACCCTGCTGCCGGGTTTCTGGAGGGCTTCCTGGAAGCAGCGTCCACACCAAGCCCTTGGAAGGCCCAGGCGACGGAGGAGCCGGTCAGGCAGGGGCCGAGGACGGTGAGAGGCCGGGCGGGAAGGAGCATGTCAGGCAGGGGCAGAGGACGGTGACAGGCCGGGCGGGGAGGAGCCGGTCAGGCGGGGGCCCAGGACAGTGACGGGCCTGGCCGGGGAGGAGCGCGTCAGGCAGGGGCAGAGGAGACGGGCTGGGTAAGGGTTAGGGTGACAGTTAGGGCACAATTCACAATCGCAAAGACGTGGAAGCGACCCGAGTGCCCATCCATCCAGGAGTGCATTAATAAAATGTGGCGCGTGGACACCACGGAGTGCCATTCGGCTGTGAGGAGCAGCGGTGAGAGGGCGCCTCTCGTGTTCTCCTGGCCAGAGCTGGAACCCGTTCCAGTAAGCCAGGTATCCCAAGAATGGACACACGAGCACCACGTGAGCGCGCTCACCAGCAAATTGGTACGAACGGATGGACGCCTAAGTGGACAGAGAGGAATCACCTTCATCGGGTGGGTGTCGGGCGGGTGGGAGGAGGGGAGGGGCATACACATCCATTAGGCATGGGGTGGGTGCGCACCGACTGGGGGATGGGCGCACTGGAAGCTCTGACCCGAGGGGGGAGGCTTGGAGAGGGCAAGGCACCCGACCTTAACATTGGTACCCCCACAATACGCTGCAACAACATGAGAGGTATATGAATAAGAACACAGGGGGGGCCGGGCGCGGTGGCTCACGCCTGTAATCCTAGCTCTCTGGGAGGCCGAGGCGGGCGGATTGCTCCAGGTCAGGAGTTCGAAACCAGCCTGAGCAAGAGCGAGACCCCCGTCTCTACTAAAAATAGAAAGAAATTAATTGGCCAACTAATATATATAGAAAAACACAGCCGGGCGTGGTGGTGCATGCCTGTAGTCCCAACTACTCGGGAGGCTGAGGCAGCAGGATTGCTTGAGCCCGGAGATTGAGGTTGCCGTGAGCTAGGCTGACGCCATGGCACTCACTCTAGCCTGGGCAGCAAAACGAGACTCTGTCTCAAAAAAAAAAAAAAAAAAAAAAAAAAAGAACACAGGGGGGAGGGGGGCACGGGCAACACATGTCACCTGAATACTTGTACTCCCATCATCTGCTTGAAAAGAGAGAGAAAAGAAAATGCAATCATAGAGGTAAGAGACACTTTTTAAAAATCATGAATCCGAAGAGAAAAGTAAAAGGAGGCCTGTGGAGCAGGTCTGGGTGTGACTCCGGATCCCCCAACATCAGGTGCCACCACCAAAGATTCCTGCGTGTAGCCCATAGAACCCCAAAAGCAACGGGACGAGTTCTGGTCACATACTCCCTCAAAATGACATCCTGGCCTTCTTCTGGAACTCCCTCCCCTCTCAGACTCTCAAGGTTTCCTCCAGCGTGTCGGTTCCCACAGAGCAGACCTTTGGTCTGAGACCTGACAGTCCAGATGCCACGCATGCTGCCGCGTGGCGGCGGTGTCGCGGCTTGGGACAAGAGGAGGCCCCACGGTGCGGGCTGGGGCGCCAGGCACCGCGGGCGGGCGCTGAGGGTGGGGGTGACCCCCACCCCGGGCCGCCGCCGCGCTCCCAGAAAGGGGACAGAACAAGAGGCAAAAAAAAAAAAAAAAAAAAAAAAGCAGCAGCCTGTGGCACCCGGTATTCCCAGGCGGTCTCCCATCCAAGTACTAACCAGGCCCGACCCCGCTTAGCTTCCGAGACCAGACGAGATCGGGGGCGTTCAGGGTGGTGTGGCCCTAGACGGCGGCGGCGGAGGGCGCCCCTGCCCCGCTCAAGAAGCCGAGCCTCTCTGGGCTTCCCCGCCGCCGCCTCCCGCCCCAGGCCCCGCGCCGGGCCGGGCCGGTTGAGTTCGCCGGCCGGGTCCCGCGGGCTCCCAGGGACGGGGGTGATGGGCGGGGCGGGGCGGGGCGGGGCGGGGCGGGGGGCTGTCTCTCTATACACACACACACACACTCACACTCACTCACACTCACACAAGATGCGCCTCCACGGCTGGACTCGCCAAGGTGGAGCCCTCCCAGCCCCCCTCGTCTCCTCGCCCGGCCTCCTTCACCTACCCGCTGCCCACCCCCAGCGCGTCGCTGCCTGCCGCTGACTGCGCACGCGCGGGACGCTCGCCCTTTGACCCCAGCCAGGGGCCGCCCTCCCCCACAACCCCTTTCAGCTGCGCCCCCCCCCTCGCCCTGTGGGTGGGCTGCCGCCTATTCCCCCGGGCCAGGGCTGGGGCACAGCCAGTGTATGGGGCGTCTCTCTCTGGGGATGTGTCCCATGGGTGGGGTGGGGTGGCCTGGTTTGGGGGGCGCTGAAGAAATCAGTCCCCTCCATCTCCTACCTCTGGAAAACGCCCAAGCCCGTGGAGAACTGCCGGCACCGCTTCGTGGGGGCCGGGACCCTCCTCCGTGTCCTCCTGTGGCCCAGTCCAAGGGGCCTGGGCCTGGCCGGGGCTGCATTGGACCCCGACCACCCTGGCGTGTGGACTCGCTAAAAATCGGCCATTAGATATTGGATTCCAGCTTCCTGGAGGTCATTTCACTAATGAGTGCACCGGAAAGAGTTTCCTAATCCATCTGTGAGGGTGGCAACTGAAAGAGAATTTTAAAGCTGACAGAATAGGCGAGGGAAGGCATAGGAGATTTCCACACCCAGCAAGGAAGACTTTCCCGAAATGGAAGAAAGAAACGAGCAAACAGAGACACCGGTAGCCCGCCCGGAAAAGAGTCTGCCCCTTAGAGAAAGCACCCTGACCGGGTTCACCCGTGGGTGGGTGGCGAGCTAGCGGCATTCAGAAGAGCGAGGCCCGCAGTCTGTGCGGAAGACACCTGCGCTCGGGTGTGTGTGGCGGCGCGATTCACAAGCAGCTCCAGATGTTAAACCAAGGAGAAGCCAGGGAGTTCCCAACGCCCCAGGTGTCCTCAGCCCACGACTGGCTGCTGTGGGAATGGGAAGCCCGGCTCCTTGTCTCAGAGCGGGGTTCCCAGGAGGATCAGGCTGAAGCTGGGACTTGGCCTCAAAGTGTCCCCTCGCATGGCCACCCCCTTCCCCTTCCTGCTCCTCTACTCCTGGTGCCCCTCCATCCAGGGGCCAGACCTTAAAGAGTCACCGCAAGAGAATCCTGGTCCCAAAGGAGCCTTCTGGGGGACCGGTGCTGAGAGAGGTTGTGGGCATGGCCCGCTGGGGCTCTGCCCGACCCAGGGCTGAGAGATGCCACCTCCCAGCTCTGGGTCCCTGCAGGAAGTGTTGGCAAGCACAGGGCCGGTCCTCCAAAGGCCCAGGTGCAGGGAGCCCAGGCCAAGCAGCCTGTGGAAGAAGCCACTTGCCGTGCCACCCCGGGAACAGGACTGCAGGCCCCGGCCCTTCCCACCTCCTCCTCCTCCTCCTCCTCCTCCTCCCCCCCGCCCCCCCCCCACAGGGCACAGGGCTCAGAGACACCTCAGACTCTTGCTACCCAAAGTGCAAAGGGCATCAGTTGCTCCTCCAACCCCCCAGCCCAGCAGACCACGTTGTCCAGCCAGCCCCCGGGCCTCCCTGGGGTGCCCAGCACAAAAGTGCAGACACCCACCGGACCCTCAGTCTCAGTTTTCGGAGGTTTTTGCCACTCTAAGGACCCGCAGGCCGGCTGGGCCTTCGGGCAGGACAGAGAGCCCCGGAATCCGACTTGGAGAGCTGCGTGTACGTCCCCATCAGGAGGCGGTCCCCACCTCCGCGGCTCTCCCCTTGCGGGGAGCGGCAGCCCAGCCGGCAGCCGCAGGGCCTCAGGGAAGACACCAGGCTGGGCCCCCGCGGCACAGCGGGGGCACGTCCCCCGCACTCACGCGACTTAGGGACGGCTGCTGGAGACTGCTGCGGCCACCCTGCTGCCGGGTTTCTGGAGGGCTTCCTGGAAGCAGCGTCCACACCAAGCCCTTGGAAGGCCCAGGCGACGGAGGAGCCGGTCAGGCAGGGGCCGAGGACGGTGAGAGGCCGGGCGGGAAGGAGCATGTCAGGCAGGGGCAGAGGACGGTGACAGGCCGGGCGGGGAGGAGCCGGTCAGGCGGGGGCCCAGGACAGTGACGGGCCTGGCCGGGGAGGAGCGCGTCAGGCAGGGGCAGAGGAGACGGGCTGGGTAAGGGTTAGGGTGACAGTTAGGGCACAATTCACAATCGCAAAGACGTGGAAGCGACCCGAGTGCCCATCCATCCAGGAGTGCATTAATAAAATGTGGCGCGTGGACACCACGGAGTGCCATTCGGCTGTGAGGAGCAGCGGTGAGAGGGCGCCTCTCGTGTTCTCCTGGCCAGAGCTGGAACCCGTTCCAGTAAGCCAGGTATCCCAAGAATGGACACACGAGCACCACGTGAGCGCGCTCACCAGCAAATTGGTACGAACGGATGGACGCCTAAGTGGACAGAGAGGAATCACCTTCATCGGGTGGGTGTCGGGCGGGTGGGGGGAGGGGAGGGGCATACACATCCATTAGGCATGGGGTGGGTGCGCACCGACTGGGGGATGGGCGCACTGGAAGCTCTGACCCGAGGGGGGAGGCTTGGAGAGGGCAAGGCACCCGACCTTAACATTGGTACCCCCACAATACGCTGCAACAACATGAGAGGTATATGAATAAGAACACAGGGGGGGCCGGGCGCGGTGGCTCACGCCTGTAATCCTAGCTCTCTGGGAGGCCGAGGCGGGCGGATTGCTCCAGGTCAGGAGTTCGAAACCAGCCTGAGCAAGAGCGAGACCCCCGTCTCTACTAAAAATAGAAAGAAATTAATTGGCCAACTAATATATATAGAAAAACACAGCCGGGCGTGGTGGTGCATGCCTGTAGTCCCAACTACTCGGGAGGCTGAGGCAGCAGGATTGCTTGAGCCCGGAGATTGAGGTTGCCGTGAGCTAGGCTGACGCCATGGCACTCACTCTAGCCTGGGCAGCAAAACGAGACTCTGTCTCAAAAAAAAAAAAAAAAAAAAAAAAAGAACACAGGGGGGAGGGGGGCACGGGCAACACATGTCACCTGAATACTTGTACTCCCATCATCTGCTTGAAAAGAGAGAGAAAAGAAAATGCAATCATAGAGGTAAGAGACACTTTTTAAAAATCATGAATCCGAAGAGAAAAGTAAAAGGAGGCCTGTGGAGCAGGTCTGGGTGTGACTCCGGATCCCCCAACATCAGGTGCCACCACCAAAGATTCCTGCGTGTAGCCCATAGAACCCCAAAAGCAACGGGACGAGTTCTGGTCACATACTCCCTCAAAATGACATCCTGGCCTTCTTCTGGAACTCCCTCCCCTCTCAGACTCTCAAGGTTTCCTCCAGCGTGTCGGTTCCCACAGAGCAGACCTTTGGTCTGAGACCTGACAGTCCAGATGCCACGCATGCTGCCGCGTGGCGGCGGTGTCGCGGCTTGGGACAAGAGGAGGCCCCACGGTGCGGGCTGGGGCGCCAGGCACCGCGGGCGGGCGCTGAGGGTGGGGGTGACCCCCACCCCGGGCCGCCGCCGCGCTCCCAGAAAGGGGACAGAACAAGAGGCAAAAAAAAAAAAAAAAAAAAAAAAGCAGCAGCCTGTGGCACCCGGTATTCCCAGGCGGTCTCCCATCCAAGTACTAACCAGGCCCGACCCCGCTTAGCTTCCGAGACCAGACGAGATCGGGGGCGTTCAGGGTGGTGTGGCCCTAGACGGCGGCGGCGGAGGGCGCCCCTGCCCCGCTCAAGAAGCCGAGCCTCTCTGGGCTTCCCCGCCGCCGCCTCCCGCCCCAGGCCCCGCGCCGGGCCGGGCCGGTTGAGTTCGCCGGCCGGGTCCCGCGGGCTCCCAGGGACGGGGGTGATGGGCGGGGCGGGGCGGGGCGGGGCGGGGCGGGGGGCTGTCTCTCTATACACACACACACACACTCACACTCACTCACACTCACACAAGATGCGCCTCCACGGCTGGACTCGCCAAGGTGGAGCCCTCCCAGCCCCCCTCGTCTCCTCGCCCGGCCTCCTTCACCTACCCGCTGCCCACCCCCAGCGCGTCGCTGCCTGCCGCTGACTGCGCACGCGCGGGACGCTCGCCCTTTGACCCCAGCCAGGGGCCGCCCTCCCCCACAACCCCTTTCAGCTGCGCCCCCCCCCTCACCCTGTGGGTGGGCTGCCGCCTATTCCCCCGGGCCAGGGCTGGGGCACAGCCAGTGTATGGGGCGTCTCTCTCTGGGGATGTGTCCCATGGGTGGGGTGGGGTGGCCTGGTTTGGGGGGCGCTGAAGAAATCAGTCCCCTCCATCTCCTACCTCTGGAAAACGCCCAAGCCCGTGGAGAACTGCCGGCACCGCTTCGTGGGGGCCGGGACCCTCCTCCGTGTCCTCCTGTGGCCCAGTCCAAGGGGCCTGGGCCTGGCCGGGGCTGCATTGGACCCCGACCACCCTGGCGTGTGGACTCGCTAAAAATCGGCCATTAGATATTGGATTCCAGCTTCCTGGAGGTCATTTCACTAATGAGTGCACCGGAAAGAGTTTCCTAATCCATCTGTGAGGGTGGCAACTGAAAGAGAATTTTAAAGCTGACAGAATAGGCGAGGGAAGGCATAGGAGATTTCCACACCCAGCAAGGAAGACTTTCCCGAAATGGAAGAAAGAAACGAGCAAACAGAGACACCGGTAGCCCGCCCGGAAAAGAGTCTGCCCCTTAGAGAAAGCACCCTGACCGGGTTCACCCGTGGGTGGGTGGCGAGCTAGCGGCATTCAGAAGAGCGAGGCCCGCAGTCTGTGCGGAAGACACCTGCGCTCGGGTGTGTGTGGCGGCGCGATTCACAAGCAGCTCCAGATGTTAAACCAAGGAGAAGCCAGGGAGTTCCCAACGCCCCAGGTGTCCTCAGCCCACGACTGGCTGCTGTGGGAATGGGAAGCCCGGCTCCTTGTCTCAGAGCGGGGTTCCCAGGAGGATCAGGCTGAAGCTGGGACTTGGCCTCAAAGTGTCCCCTCGCATGGCCACCCCCTTCCCCTTCCTGCTCCTCTACTCCTGGTGCCCCTCCATCCAGGGGCCAGACCTTAAAGAGTCACCGCAAGAGAATCCTGGTCCCAAAGGAGCCTTCTGGGGGACCGGTGCTGAGAGAGGTTGTGGGCATGGCCCGCTGGGGCTCTGCCCGACCCAGGGCTGAGAGATGCCACCTCCCAGCTCTGGGTCCCTGCAGGAAGTGTTGGCAAGCACAGGGCCGGTCCTCCAAAGGCCCAGGTGCAGGGAGCCCAGGCCAAGCAGCCTGTGGAAGAAGCCACTTGCCGTGCCACCCCGGGAACAGGACTGCAGGCCCCGGCCCTTCCCACCTCCTCCTCCTCCTCCTCCTCCTCCTCCCCCCCGCCCCCCCCCCACAGGGCACAGGGCTCAGAGACACCTCAGACTCTTGCTACCCAAAGTGCAAAGGGCATCAGTTGCTCCTCCAACCCCCCAGCCCAGCAGACCACGTTGTCCAGCCAGCCCCCGGGCCTCCCTGGGGTGCCCAGCACAAAAGTGCAGACACCCACCGGACCCTCAGTCTCAGTTTTCGGAGGTTTTTGCCACTCTAAGGACCCGCAGGCCAGCTGGGCCTTCGGGCAGGACAGAGAGCCCCGGAATCCGACTTGGAGAGCTGCGTGTACGTCCCCATCAGGAGGCGGTCCCCACCTCCGCGGCTCTCCCCTTGCGGGGAGCGGCAGCCCAGCCGGCAGCCGCAGGGCCTCAGGGAAGATACCAGGCTGGGCCCCCGCGGCACAGCGGGGGCACGTCCCCCGCACTCACGCGACTTAGGGACGGCTGCTGGAGACTGCTGCGGCCACCCTGCTGCCGGGTTTCTGGAGGGCTTCCTGGAAGCAGCGTCCACACCAAGCCCTTGGAAGGCCCAGGCGACGGAGGAGCCGGTCAGGCAGGGGCCGAGGACGGTGAGAGGCCGGGCGGGAAGGAGCATGTCAGGCAGGGGCAGAGGACGGTGACAGGCCGGGCGGGGAGGAGCCGGTCAGGCGGGGGCCCAGGACAGTGACGGGCCTGGCCGGGGAGGAGCGCGTCAGGCAGGGGCAGAGGAGACGGGCTGGGTAAGGGTTAGGGTGACAGTTAGGGCACAATTCACAATCGCAAAGACGTGGAAGCGACCCGAGTGCCCATCCATCCAGGAGTGCATTAATAAAATGTGGCGCGTGGACACCACGGAGTGCCATTCGGCTGTGAGGAGCAGCGGTGAGAGGGCGCCTCTCGTGTTCTCCTGGCCAGAGCTGGAACCCGTTCCAGTAAGCCAGGTATCCCAAGAATGGACACACGAGCACCACGTGAGCGCGCTCACCAGCAAATTGGTACGAACGGATGGACGCCTAAGTGGACAGAGAGGAATCACCTTCATCGGGTGGGTGTCGGGCGGGTGGGGGGAGGGGAGGGGCATACACATCCATTAGGCATGGGGTGGGTGCGCACCGACTGGGGGATGGGCGCACTTGAAGCTCTGACCCGAGGGGGGAGGCTTGGAGAGGGCAAGGCACCCGACCTTAACATTGGTACCCCCACAATACGCTGCAACAACATGAGAGGTATATGAATAAGAACACAGGGGGGACCGGGCGCGGTGGCTCACGCCTGTAATCCTAGCTCTCTGGGAGGCCGAGGCGGGCGGATTGCTCCAGGTCAGGAGTTCGAAACCAGCCTGAGCAAGAGCGAGACCCCCGTCTCTACTAAAAATAGAAAGAAATTAATTGGCCAACTAATATATATAGAAAAACACAGCCGGGCGTGGTGGTGCATGCCTGTAGTCCCAACTACTCGGGAGGCTGAGGCAGCAGGATTGCTTGAGCCCGGAGATTGAGGTTGCCGTGAGCTAGGCTGACGCCATGGCACTCACTCTAGCCTGGGCAGCAAAACGAGACTCTGTCTCAAAAAAAAAAAAAAAAAAAAAAAAAAGAACACAGGGGGGAGGGGGGCACGGGCAACACATGTCACCTGAATACTTGTACTCCCATCATCTGCTTGAAAAGAGAGAGAAAAGAAAATGCAATCATAGAGGTAAGAGACACTTTTTAAAAATCATGAATCCGAAGAGAAAAGTAAAAGGAGGCCTGTGGAGCAGGTCTGGGTGTGACTCCGGATCCCCCAACATCAGGTGCCACCACCAAAGATTCCTGCGTGTAGCCCATAGAACCCCAAAAGCAACGGGACGAGTTCTGGTCACATACTCCCTCAAAATGACATCCTGGCCTTCTTCTGGAACTCCCTCCCCTCTCAGACTCTCAAGGTTTCCTCCAGCGTGTCGGTTCCCACAGAGCAGACCTTTGGTCTGAGACCTGACAGTCCAGATGCCACGCATGCTGCCGCGTGGCGGCGGTGTCGCGGCTTGGGACAAGAGGAGGCCCCACGGTGCGGGCTGGGGCGCCAGGCACCGCGGGCGGGCGCTGAGGGTGGGGGTGACCCCCACCCCGGGCCGCCGCCGCGCTCCCAGAAAGGGGACAGAACAAGAGGCAAAAAAAAAAAAAAAAAAAAAAAAGCAGCAGCCTGTGGCACCCGGTATTCCCAGGCGGTCTCCCATCCAAGTACTAACCAGGCCCGACCCCGCTTAGCTTCCGAGACCAGACGAGATCGGGGGCGTTCAGGGTGGTGTGGCCCTAGACGGCGGCGGCGGAGGGCGCCCCTGCCCCGCTCAAGAAGCCGAGCCTCTCTGGGCTTCCCCGCCGCCGCCTCCCGCCCCAGGCCCCGCGCCGGGCCGGGCCGGTTGAGTTCGCCGGCCGGGTCCCGCGGGCTCCCAGGGACGGGGGTGATGGGCGGGGCGGGGCGGGGCGGGGCGGGGCGGGGGGCTGTCTCTCTATACACACACACACACACTCACACTCACTCACACTCACACAAGATGCGCCTCCACGGCTGGACTCGCCAAGGTGGAGCCCTCCCAGCCCCCCTCGTCTCCTCGCCCGGCCTCCTTCACCTACCCGCTGCCCACCCCCAGCGCGTCGCTGCCTGCCGCTGACTGCGCACGCGCGGGACGCTCGCCCTTTGACCCCAGCCAGGGGCCGCCCTCCCCCACAACCCCTTTCAGCTGCGCCCCCCCCCTCGCCCTGTGGGTGGGCTGCCGCCTATTCCCCCGGGCCAGGGCTGGGGCACAGCCAGTGTATGGGGCGTCTCTCTCTGGGGATGTGTCCCATGGGTGGGGTGGGGTGGCCTGGTTTGGGGGGCGCTGAAGAAATCAGTCCCCTCCATCTCCTACCTCTGGAAAACGCCCAAGCCCGTGGAGAACTGCCGGCACCGCTTCGTGGGGGCCGGGACCCTCCTCCGTGTCCTCCTGTGGCCCAGTCCAAGGGGCCTGGGCCTGGCCGGGGCTGCATTGGACCCCGACCACCCTGGCGTGTGGACTCGCTAAAAATCGGCCATTAGATATTGGATTCCAGCTTCCTGGAGGTCATTTCACTAATGAGTGCACCGGAAAGAGTTTCCTAATCCATCTGTGAGGGTGGCAACTGAAAGAGAATTTTAAAGCTGACAGAATAGGCGAGGGAAGGCATAGGAGATTTCCACACCCAGCAAGGAAGACTTTCCCGAAATGGAAGAAAGAAACGAGCAAACAGAGACACCGGTAGCCCGCCCGGAAAAGAGTCTGCCCCTTAGAGAAAGCACCCTGACCGGGTTCACCCGTGGGTGGGTGGCGAGCTAGCGGCATTCAGAAGAGCGAGGCCCGCAGTCTGTGCGGAAGACACCTGCGCTCGGGTGTGTGTGGCGGCGCGATTCACAAGCAGCTCCAGATGTTAAACCAAGGAGAAGCCAGGGAGTTCCCAACGCCCCAGGTGTCCTCAGCCCACGACTGGCTGCTGTGGGAATGGGAAGCCCGGCTCCTTGTCTCAGAGCGGGGTTCCCAGGAGGATCAGGCTGAAGCTGGGACTTGGCCTCAAAGTGTCCCCTCGCATGGCCACCCCCTTCCCCTTCCTGCTCCTCTACTCCTGGTGCCCCTCCATCCAGGGGCCAGACCTTAAAGAGTCACCGCAAGAGAATCCTGGTCCCAAAGGAGCCTTCTGGGGGACCGGTCCTGAGAGAGGTTGTGGGCATGGCCCGCTGGGGCTCTGCCCGACCCAGGGCTGAGAGATGCCACCTCCCAGCTCTGGGTCCCTGCAGGAAGTGTTGGCAAGCACAGGGCCGGTCCTCCAAAGGCCCAGGTGCAGGGAGCCCAGGCCAAGCAGCCTGTGGAAGAAGCCACTTGCCGTGCCACCCCGGGAACAGGACTGCAGGCCCCGGCCCTTCCCACCTCCTCCTCCTCCTCCTCCTCCTCCTCCTCCCCCCCGCCCCCCCCCACAGGGCACAGGGCTCAGAGACACCTCAGACTCTTGCTACCCAAAGTGCAAAGGGCATCAGTTGCTCCTCCAACCCCCCCGCCCAGCAGACCACGTTGTCCAGCCAGCCCCCGGGCCTCCCTGGGGTGCCCAGCACAAAAGTGCAGACACCCACCGGACCCTCAGTCTCAGTTTTCGGAGGTTTTTGCCACTCTAAGGACCCGCAGGCCGGCTGGGCCTTCGGGCAGGACAGAGAGCCCCGGAATCCGACTTGGAGAGCTGCGTGTACGTCCCCATCAGGAGGCGGTCCCCACCTCCGCGGCTCTCCCCTTGCGGGGAGCGGCAGCCCAGCCGGCAGCCGCAGGGCCTCAGGGAAGACACCAGGCTGGGCCCCCGCGGCACAGCGGGGGCACGTCCCCCGCACTCACGCGACTTAGGGACGGCTGCTGGAGACTGCTGCGGCCACCCTGCTGCCGGGTTTCTGGAGGGCTTCCTGGAAGCAGCGTCCACACCAAGCCCTTGGAAGGCCCAGGCGACGGAGGAGCCGGTCAGGCAGGGGCCGAGGACGGTGAGAGGCCGGGCGGGAAGGAGCATGTCAGGCAGGGGCAGAGGACGGTGACAGGCCGGGCGGGGAGGAGCCGGTCAGGCGGGGGCCCAGGACAGTGACGGGCCTGGCCGGGGAGGAGCGCGTCAGGCAGGGGCAGAGGAGACGGGCTGGGTAAGGGTTAGGGTGACAGTTAGGGCACAATTCACAATCGCAAAGACGTGGAAGCGACCCGAGTGCCCATCCATCCAGGAGTGCATTAATAAAATGTGGCGCGTGGACACCACGGAGTGCCATTCGGCTGTGAGGAGCAGCGGTGAGAGGGCGCCTCTCGTGTTCTCCTGGCCAGAGCTGGAACCCGTTCCAGTAAGCCAGGTATCCCAAGAATGGACACACGAGCACCACGTGAGCGCGCTCACCAGCAAATTGGTACGAACGGATGGACGCCTAAGTGGACAGAGAGGAATCACCTTCATCGGGTGGGTGTCGGGCGGGTGGGGGGAGGGGAGGGGCATACACATCCATTAGGCATGGGGTGGGTGCGCACCGACTGGGGGATGGGCGCACTTGAAGCTCTGACCCGAGGGGGGAGGCTTGGAGAGGGCAAGGCACCCGACCTTAACATTGGTACCCCCACAATACGCTGCAACAACATGAGAGGTATATGAATAAGAACACAGGGGGGGCCGGGCGCGGTGGCTCACGCCTGTAATCCTAGCTCTCTGGGAGGCCGAGGCGGGCGGATTGCTCCAGGTCAGGAGTTCGAAACCAGCCTGAGCAAGAGCGAGACCCCCGTCTCTACTAAAAATAGAAAGAAATTAATTGGCCAACTAATATATATAGAAAAACACAGCCGGGCGTGGTGGTGCATGCCTGTAGTCCCAACTACTCGGGAGGCTGAGGCAGCAGGATTGCTTGAGCCCGGAGATTGAGGTTGCCGTGAGCTAGGCTGACGCCATGGCACTCACTCTAGCCTGGGCAGCAAAACGAGACTCTGTCTCAAAAAAAAAAAAAAAAAAAAAAAAAAGAACACAGGGGGGAGGGGGGCACGGGCAACACATGTCACCTGAATACTTGTACTCCCATCATCTGCTTGAAAAGAGAGAGAAAAGAAAATGCAATCATAGAGGTAAGAGACACTTTTTAAAAATCATGAATCCGAAGAGAAAAGTAAAAGGAGGCCTGTGGAGCAGGTCTGGGTGTGACTCCGGATCCCCCAACATCAGGTGCCACCACCAAAGATTCCTGCGTGTAGCCCATAGAACCCCAAAAGCAACGGGACGAGTTCTGGTCACATACTCCCTCAAAATGACATCCTGGCCTTCTTCTGGAACTCCCTCCCCTCTCAGACTCTCAAGGTTTCCTCCAGCGTGTCGGTTCCCACAGAGCAGACCTTTGGTCTGAGACCTGACAGTCCAGATGCCACGCATGCTGCCGCGTGGCGGCGGTGTCGCGGCTTGGGACAAGAGGAGGCCCCACGGTGCGGGCTGGGGCGCCAGGCACCGCGGGCGGGCGCTGAGGGTGGGGGTGACCCCCACCCCGGGCCGCCGCCGCGCTCCCAGAAAGGGGACAGAACAAGAGGCAAAAAAAAAAAAAAAAAAAAAAAGCAGCAGCCTGTGGCACCCGGTATTCCCAGGCGGTCTCCCATCCAAGTACTAACCAGGCCCGACCCCGCTTAGCTTCCGAGACCAGACGAGATCGGGGGCGTTCAGGGTGGTGTGGCCCTAGACGGCGGCGGCGGAGGGCGCCCCTGCCCCGCTCAAGAAGCCGAGCCTCTCTGGGCTTCCCCGCCGCCGCCTCCCGCCCCAGGCCCCGCGCCGGGCCGGGCCGGTTGAGTTCGCCGGCCGGGTCCCGCGGGCTCCCAGGGACGGGGGTGATGGGCGGGGCGGGGCGGGGCGGGGCGGGGCGGGGCGGGGGGCTGTCTCTCTATACACACACACACACACTCACACTCACTCACACTCACACAAGATGCGCCTCCACGGCTGGACTCGCCAAGGTGGAGCCCTCCCAGCCCCCCTCGTCTCCTCGCCCGGCCTCCTTCACCTACCCGCTGCCCACCCCCAGCGCGTCGCTGCCTGCCGCTGACTGCGCACGCGCGGGACGCTCGCCCTTTGACCCCAGCCAGGGGCCGCCCTCCCCCACAACCCCTTTCAGCTGCGCCCCCCCCCTCGCCCTGTGGGTGGGCTGCCGCCTATTCCCCCGGGCCAGGGCTGGGGCACAGCCAGTGTATGGGGCGTCTCTCTCTGGGGATGTGTCCCATGGGTGGGGTGGGGTGGCCTGGTTTGGGGGGCGCTGAAGAAATCAGTCCCCTCCATCTCCTACCTCTGGAAAACGCCCAAGCCCGTGGAGAACTGCCGGCACCGCTTCGTGGGGGCCGGGACCCTCCTCCGTGTCCTCCTGTGGCCCAGTCCAAGGGGCCTGGGCCTGGCCGGGGCTGCATTGGACCCCGACCACCCTGGCGTGTGGACTCGCTAAAAATCGGCCATTAGATATTGGATTCCAGCTTCCTGGAGGTCATTTCACTAATGAGTGCACCGGAAAGAGTTTCCTAATCCATCTGTGAGGGTGGCAACTGAAAGAGAATTTTAAAGCTGACAGAATAGGCGAGGGAAGGCATAGGAGATTTCCACACCCAGCAAGGAAGACTTTCCCGAAATGGAAGAAAGAAACGAGCAAACAGAGACACCGGTAGCCCGCCCGGAAAAGAGTCTGCCCCTTAGAGAAAGCACCCTGACCGGGTTCACCCGTGGGTGGGTGGCGAGCTAGCGGCATTCAGAAGAGCGAGGCCCGCAGTCTGTGCGGAAGACACCTGCGCTCGGGTGTGTGTGGCGGCGCGATTCACAAGCAGCTCCAGATGTTAAACCAAGGAGAAGCCAGGGAGTTCCCAACGCCCCAGGTGTCCTCAGCCCACGACTGGCTGCTGTGGGAATGGGAAGCCCGGCTCCTTGTCTCAGAGCGGGGTTCCCAGGAGGATCAGGCTGAAGCTGGGACTTGGCCTCAAAGTGTCCCCTCGCATGGCCACCCCCTTCCCCTTCCTGCTCCTCTACTCCTGGTGCCCCTCCATCCAGGGGCCAGACCTTAAAGAGTCACCGCAAGAGAATCCTGGTCCCAAAGGAGCCTTCTGGGGGACCGGTGCTGAGAGAGGTTGTGGGCATGGCCCGCTGGGGCTCTGCCCGACCCAGGGCTGAGAGATGCCACCTCCCAGCTCTGGGTCCCTGCAGGAAGTGTTGGCAAGCACAGGGCCGGTCCTCCAAAGGCCCAGGTGCAGGGAGCCCAGGCCAAGCAGCCTGTGGAAGAAGCCACTTGCCGTGCCACCCCGGGAACAGGACTGCAGGCCCCGGCCCTTCCCACCTCCTCCTCCTCCTCCTCCTCCTCCTCCCCCCCGCCCCCCCCCCACAGGGCACAGGGCTCAGAGACACCTCAGACTCTTGCTACCCAAAGTGCAAAGGGCATCAGTTGCTCCTCCAACCCCCCAGCCCAGCAGACCACGTTGTCCAGCCAGCCCCCGGGGCCTCCCTGGGGTGCCCAGCACAAAAGTGCAGACACCCACCGGACCCTCAGTCTCAGTTTTCGGAGGTTTTTGCCACTCTAAGGACCCGCAGGCCGGCTGGGCCTTCGGGCAGGACAGAGAGCCCCGGAATCCGACTTGGAGAGCTGCGTGTACGTCCCCATCAGGAGGCGGTCCCCACCTCCGCGGCTCTCCCCTTGCGGGGAGCGGCAGCCCAGCCGGCAGCCGCAGGGCCTCAGGGAAGACACCAGGCTGGGCCCCCGCGGCACAGCGGGGGCACGTCCCCCGCACTCACGCGACTTAGGGACGGCTGCTGGAGACTGCTGCGGCCACCCTGCTGCCGGGTTTCTGGAGGGCTTCCTGGAAGCAGCGTCCACACCAAGCCCTTGGAAGGCCCAGGCGACGGAGGAGCCGGTCAGGCAGGGGCCGAGGACGGTGAGAGGCCGGGCGGGAAGGAGCATGTCAGGCAGGGGCAGAGGACGGTGACAGGCCGGGCGGGGAGGAGCCGGTCAGGCGGGGGCCCAGGACAGTGACGGGCCTGGCCGGGGAGGAGCGCGTCAGGCAGGGGCAGAGGAGACGGGCTGGGTAAGGGTTAGGGTGACAGTTAGGGCACAATTCACAATCGCAAAGACGTGGAAGCGACCCGAGTGCCCATCCATCCAGGAGTGCATTAATAAAATGTGGCGCGTGGACACCACGGAGTGCCATTCGGCTGTGAGGAGCAGCGGTGAGAGGGCGCCTCTCGTGTTCTCCTGGCCAGAGCTGGAACCCGTTCCAGTAAGCCAGGTATCCCAAGAATGGACACACGAGCACCACGTGAGCGCGCTCACCAGCAAATTGGTACGAACGGATGGACGCCTAAGTGGACAGAGAGGAATCACCTTCATCGGGTGGGTGTCGGGCGGGTGGGGGGAGGGGAGGGGCATACACATCCATTAGGCATGGGGTGGGTGCGCACCGACTGGGGGATGGGCGCACTGGAAGCTCTGACCCGAGGGGGGAGGCTTGGAGAGGGCAAGGCACCCGACCTTAACATTGGTACCCCCACAATACGCTGCAACAACATGAGAGGTATATGAATAAGAACACAGGGGGGGCCGGGCGCGGTGGCTCACGCCTGTAATCCTAGCTCTCTGGGAGGCCGAGGCGGGCGGATTGCTCCAGGTCAGGAGTTCGAAACCAGCCTGAGCAAGAGCGAGACCCCCGTCTCTACTAAAAATAGAAAGAAATTAATTGGCCAACTAATATATATAGAAAAACACAGCCGGGCGTGGTGGTGCATGCCTGTAGTCCCAACTACTCGGGAGGCTGAGGCAGCAGGATTGCTTGAGCCCGGAGATTGAGGTTGCCGTGAGCTAGGCTGACGCCATGGCACTCACTCTAGCCTGGGCAGCAAAACGAGACTCTGTCTCAAAAAAAAAAAAAAAAAAAAAAAAAAGAACACAGGGGGGAGGGGGGCACGGGCAACACATGTCACCTGAATACTTGTACTCCCATCATCTGCTTGAAAAGAGAGAGAAAAGAAAATGCAATCATAGAGGTAAGAGACACTTTTTAAAAATCATGAATCCGAAGAGAAAAGTAAAAGGAGGCCTGTGGAGCAGGTCTGGGTGTGACTCCGGATCCCCCAACATCAGGTGCCACCACCAAAGATTCCTGCGTGTAGCCCATAGAACCCCAAAAGCAACGGGACGAGTTCTGGTCACATACTCCCTCAAAATGACATCCTGGCCTTCTTCTGGAACTCCCTCCCCTCTCAGACTCTCAAGGTTTCCTCCAGCGTGTCGGTTCCCACAGAGCAGACCTTTGGTCTGAGACCTGACAGTCCAGATGCCACGCATGCTGCCGCGTGGCGGCGGTGTCGCGGCTTGGGACAAGAGGAGGCCCCACGGTGCGGGCTGGGGCGCCAGGCACCGCGGGCGGGCGCTGAGGGTGGGGGTGACCCCCACCCCGGGCCGCCGCCGCGCTCCCAGAAAGGGGACAGAACAAGAGGCAAAAAAAAAAAAAAAAAAAAAAAGCAGCAGCCTGTGGCACCCGGTATTCCCAGGCGGTCTCCCATCCAAGTACTAACCAGGCCCGACCCCGCTTAGCTTCCGAGACCAGACGAGATCGGGGGCGTTCAGGGTGGTGTGGCCCTAGACGGCGGCGGCGGAGGGCGCCCCTGCCCCGCTCAAGAAGCCGAGCCTCTCTGGGCTTCCCCGCCGCCGCCTCCCGCCCCAGGCCCCGCGCCGGGCCGGGCCGGTTGAGTTCGCCGGCCGGGTCCCGCGGGCTCCCAGGGACGGGGGTGATGGGCGGGGCGGGGCGGGGCGGGGCGGGGCGGGGGGCTGTCTCTCTATACACACACACACACACTCACACTCACTCACACTCACACAAGATGCGCCTCCACGGCTGGACTCGCCAAGGTGGAGCCCTCCCAGCCCCCCTCGTCTCCTCGCCCGGCCTCCTTCACCTACCCGCTGCCCACCCCCAGCGCGTCGCTGCCTGCCGCTGACTGCGCACGCGCGGGACGCTCGCCCTTTGACCCCAGCCAGGGGCCGCCCTCCCCCACAACCCCTTTCAGCTGCGCCCCCCCCCTCGCCCTGTGGGTGGGCTGCCGCCTATTCCCCCGGGCCAGGGCTGGGGCACAGCCAGTGTATGGGGCGTCTCTCTCTGGGGATGTGTCCCATGGGTGGGGTGGGGTGGCCTGGTTTGGGGGGCGCTGAAGAAATCAGTCCCCTCCATCTCCTACCTCTGGAAAACGCCCAAGCCCGTGGAGAACTGCCGGCACCGCTTCGTGGGGGCCGGGACCCTCCTCCGTGTCCTCCTGTGGCCCAGTCCAAGGGGCCTGGGCCTGGCCGGGGCTGCATTGGACCCCGACCACCCTGGCGTGTGGACTCGCTAAAAATCGGCCATTAGATATTGGATTCCAGCTTCCTGGAGGTCATTTCACTAATGAGTGCACCGGAAAGAGTTTCCTAATCCATCTGTGAGGGTGGCAACTGAAAGAGAATTTTAAAGCTGACAGAATAGGCGAGGGAAGGCATAGGAGATTTCCACACCCAGCAAGGAAGACTTTCCCGAAATGGAAGAAAGAAACGAGCAAACAGAGACACCGGTAGCCCGCCCGGAAAAGAGTCTGCCCCTTAGAGAAAGCACCCTGACCGGGTTCACCCGTGGGTGGGTGGCGAGCTAGCGGCATTCAGAAGAGCGAGGCCCGCAGTCTGTGCGGAAGACACCTGCGCTCGGGTGTGTGTGGCGGCGCGATTCACAAGCAGCTCCAGATGTTAAACCAAGGAGAAGCCAGGGAGTTCCCAACGCCCCAGGTGTCCTCAGCCCACGACTGGCTGCTGTGGGAATGGGAAGCCCGGCTCCTTGTCTCAGAGCGGGGTTCCCAGGAGGATCAGGCTGAAGCTGGGACTTGGCCTCAAAGTGTCCCCTCGCATGGCCACCCCCTTCCCCTTCCTGCTCCTCTACTCCTGGTGCCCCTCCATCCAGGGGCCAGACCTTAAAGAGTCACCGCAAGAGAATCCTGGTCCCAAAGGAGCCTTCTGGGGGACCGGTGCTGAGAGAGGTTGTGGGCATGGCCCGCTGGGGCTCTGCCCGACCCAGGGCTGAGAGATGCCACCTCCCAGCTCTGGGTCCCTGCAGGAAGTGTTGGCAAGCACAGGGCCGGTCCTCCAAAGGCCCAGGTGCAGGGAGCCCAGGCCAAGCAGCCTGTGGAAGAAGCCACTTGCCGTGCCACCCCGGGAACAGGACTGCAGGCCCCGGCCCTTCCCACCTCCTCCTCCTCCTCCTCCTCCTCCTCCCCCCCGCCCCCCCCCCACAGGGCACAGGGCTCAGAGACACCTCAGACTCTTGCTACCCAAAGTGCAAAGGGCATCAGTTGCTCCTCCAACGCCCCAGCCCAGCAGACCACGTTGTCCAGCCAGCCCCCGGGCCTCCCTGGGGTGCCCAGCACAAAAGTGCAGACACCCACCGGACCCTCAGTCTCAGTTTTCGGAGGTTTTTGCCACTCTAAGGACCCGCAGGCCGGCTGGGCCTTCGGGCAGGACAGAGAGCCCCGGAATCCGACTTGGAGAGCTGCGTGTACGTCCCCATCAGGAGGCGGTCCCCACCTCCGCGGCTCTCCCCTTGCGGGGAGCGGCAGCCCAGCCGGCAGCCGCAGGGCCTCAGGGAAGACACCAGGCTGGGCCCCCGCGGCACAGCGGGGGCACGTCCCCCGCACTCACGCGACTTAGGGACGGCTGCTGGAGACTGCTGCGGCCACCCTGCTGCCGGGTTTCTGGAGGGCTTCCTGGAAGCAGCGTCCACACCAAGCCCTTGGAAGGCCCAGGCGACGGAGGAGCCGGTCAGGCAGGGGCCGAGGACGGTGAGAGGCCGGGCGGGAAGGAGCATGTCAGGCAGGGGCAGAGGACGGTGACAGGCCGGGCGGGGAGGAGCCGGTCAGGCGGGGGCCCAGGACAGTGACGGGCCTGGCCGGGGAGGAGCGCGTCAGGCAGGGGCAGAGGAGACGGGCTGGGTAAGGGTTAGGGTGACAGTTAGGGCACAATTCACAATCGCAAAGACGTGGAAGCGACCCGAGTGCCCATCCATCCAGGAGTGCATTAATAAAATGTGGCGCGTGGACACCACGGAGTGCCATTCGGCTGTGAGGAGCAGCGGTGAGAGGGCGCCTCTCGTGTTCTCCTGGCCAGAGCTGGAACCCGTTCCAGTAAGCCAGGTATCCCAAGAATGGACACACGAGCACCACGTGAGCGCGCTCACCAGCAAATTGGTACGAACGGATGGACGCCTAAGTGGACAGAGAGGAATCACCTTCATCGGGTGGGTGTCGGGCGGGTGGGGGGAGGGGAGGGGCATACACATCCATTAGGCATGGGGTGGGTGCGCACCGACTGGGGGATGGGCGCACTTGAAGCTCTGACCCGAGGGGGGAGGCTTGGAGAGGGCAAGGCACCCGACCTTAACATTGGTACCCCCACAATACGCTGCAACAACATGAGAGGTATATGAATAAGAACACAGGGGGGGCCGGGCGCGGTGGCTCACGCCTGTAATCCTAGCTCTCTGGGAGGCCGAGGCGGGCGGATTGCTCCAGGTCAGGAGTTCGAAACCAGCCTGAGCAAGAGCGAGACCCCCGTCTCTACTAAAAATAGAAAGAAATTAATTGGCCAACTAATATATATAGAAAAACACAGCCGGGCGTGGTGGTGCATGCCTGTAGTCCCAACTACTCGGGAGGCTGAGGCAGCAGGATTGCTTGAGCCCGGAGATTGAGGTTGCCGTGAGCTAGGCTGACGCCATGGCACTCACTCTAGCCTGGGCAGCAAAACGAGACTCTGTCTCAAAAAAAAAAAAAAAAAAAAAAAAAAGAACACAGGGGGGAGGGGGGCACGGGCAACACATGTCACCTGAATACTTGTACTCCCATCATCTGCTTGAAAAGAGAGAGAAAAGAAAATGCAATCATAGAGGTAAGAGACACTTTTTAAAAATCATGAATCCGAAGAGAAAAGTAAAAGGAGGCCTGTGGAGCAGGTCTGGGTGTGACTCCGGATCCCCCAACATCAGGTGCCACCACCAAAGATTCCTGCGTGTAGCCCATAGAACCCCAAAAGCAACGGGACGAGTTCTGGTCACATACTCCCTCAAAATGACATCCTGGCCTTCTTCTGGAACTCCCTCCCCTCTCAGACTCTCAAGGTTTCCTCCAGCGTGTCGGTTCCCACAGAGCAGACCTTTGGTCTGAGACCTGACAGTCCAGATGCCACGCATGCTGCCGCGTGGCGGCGGTGTCGCGGCTTGGGACAAGAGGAGGCCCCACGGTGCGGGCTGGGGCGCCAGGCACCGCGGGCGGGCGCTGAGGGTGGGGGTGACCCCCACCCCGGGCCGCCGCCGCGCTCCCAGAAAGGGGACAGAACAAGAGGCAAAAAAAAAAAAAAAAAAAAAAAGCAGCAGCCTGTGGCACCCGGTATTCCCAGGCGGTCTCCCATCCAAGTACTAACCAGGCCCGACCCCGCTTAGCTTCCGAGACCAGACGAGATCGGGGGCGTTCAGGGTGGTGTGGCCCTAGACGGCGGCGGCGGAGGGCGCCCCTGCCCCGCTCAAGAAGCCGAGCCTCTCTGGGCTTCCCCGCCGCCGCCTCCCGCCCCAGGCCCCGCGCCGGGCCGGGCCGGTTGAGTTCGCCGGCCGGGTCCCGCGGGCTCCCAGGGACGGGGGTGATGGGCGGGGCGGGGCGGGGCGGGGCGGGGCGGGGGGCTGTCTCTCTATACACACACACACACACTCACACTCACTCACACTCACACAAGATGCGCCTCCACGGCTGGACTCGCCAAGGTGGAGCCCTCCCAGCCCCCCTCGTCTCCTCGCCCGGCCTCCTTCACCTACCCGCTGCCCACCCCCAGCGCGTCGCTGCCTGCCGCTGACTGCGCACGCGCGGGACGCTCGCCCTTTGACCCCAGCCAGGGGCCGCCCTCCCCCACAACCCCTTTCAGCTGCGCCCCCCCCTCGCCCTGTGGGTGGGCTGCCGCCTATTCCCCCGGGCCAGGGCTGGGGCACAGCCAGTGTATGGGGCGTCTCTCTCTGGGGATGTGTCCCATGGGTGGGGTGGGGTGGCCTGGTTTGGGGGGCGCTGAAGAAATCAGTCCCCTCCATCTCCTACCTCTGGAAAACGCCCAAGCCCGTGGAGAACTGCCGGCACCGCTTCGTGGGGGCCGGGACCCTCCTCCGTGTCCTCCTGTGGCCCAGTCCAAGGGGCCTGGGCCTGGCCGGGGCTGCATTGGACCCCGACCACCCTGGCGTGTGGACTCGCTAAAAATCGGCCATTAGATATTGGATTCCAGCTTCCTGGAGGTCATTTCACTAATGAGTGCACCGGAAAGAGTTTCCTAATCCATCTGTGAGGGTGGCAACTGAAAGAGAATTTTAAAGCTGACAGAATAGGCGAGGGAAGGCATAGGAGATTTCCACACCCAGCAAGGAAGACTTTCCCGAAATGGAAGAAAGAAACGAGCAAACAGAGACACCGGTAGCCCGCCCGGAAAAGAGTCTGCCCCTTAGAGAAAGCACCCTGACCGGGTTCACCCGTGGGTGGGTGGCGAGCTAGCGGCATTCAGAAGAGCGAGGCCCGCAGTCTGTGCGGAAGACACCTGCGCTCGGGTGTGTGTGGCGGCGCGATTCACAAGCAGCTCCAGATGTTAAACCAAGGAGAAGCCAGGGAGTTCCCAACGCCCCAGGTGTCCTCAGCCCACGACTGGCTGCTGTGGGAATGGGAAGCCCGGCTCCTTGTCTCAGAGCGGGGTTCCCAGGAGGATCAGGCTGAAGCTGGGACTTGGCCTCAAAGTGTCCCCTCGCATGGCCACCCCCTTCCCCTTCCTGCTCCTCTACTCCTGGTGCCCCTCCATCCAGGGGCCAGACCTTAAAGAGTCACCGCAAGAGAATCCTGGTCCCAAAGGAGCCTTCTGGGGGACCGGTGCTGAGAGAGGTTGTGGGCATGGCCCGCTGGGGCTCTGCCCGACCCAGGGCTGAGAGATGCCACCTCCCAGCTCTGGGTCCCTGCAGGAAGTGTTGGCAAGCACAGGGCCGGTCCTCCAAAGGCCCAGGTGCAGGGAGCCCAGGCCAAGCAGCCTGTGGAAGAAGCCACTTGCCGTGCCACCCCGGGAACAGGACTGCAGGCCCCGGCCCTTCCCACCTCCTCCTCCTCCTCCTCCTCCTCCCCCCCGCCCCCCCCCACAGGGCACAGGGCTCAGAGACACCTCAGACTCTTGCTACCCAAAGTGCAAAGGGCATCAGTTGCTCCTCCAACCCCCCCGCCCAGCAGACCACGTTGTCCAGCCAGCCCCCGGGCCTCCCTGGGGTGCCCAGCACAAAAGTGCAGACACCCACCGGACCCTCAGTCTCAGTTTTCGGAGGTTTTTGCCACTCTAAGGACCCGCAGGCCGGCTGGGCCTTCGGGCAGGACAGAGAGCCCCGGAATCCGACTTGGAGAGCTGCGTGTACGTCCCCATCAGGAGGCGGTCCCCACCTCCGCGGCTCTCCCCTTGCGGGGAGCGGCAGCCCAGCCGGCAGCCGCAGGGCCTCAGGGAAGACACCAGGCTGGGCCCCCGCGGCACAGCGGGGGCACGTCCCCCGCACTCACGCGACTTAGGGACGGCTGCTGGAGACTGCTGCGGCCACCCTGCTGCCGGGTTTCTGGAGGGCTTCCTGGAAGCAGCGTCCACACCAAGCCCTTGGAAGGCCCAGGCGACGGAGGAGCCGGTCAGGCAGGGGCCGAGGACGGTGAGAGGCCGGGCGGGAAGGAGCATGTCAGGCAGGGGCAGAGGACGGTGACAGGCCGGGCGGGGAGGAGCCGGTCAGGCGGGGGCCCAGGACAGTGACGGGCCTGGCCGGGGAGGAGCGCGTCAGGCAGGGGCAGAGGAGACGGGCTGGGTAAGGGTTAGGGTGACAGTTAGGGCACAATTCACAATCGCAAAGACGTGGAAGCGACCCGAGTGCCCATCCATCCAGGAGTGCATTAATAAAATGTGGCGCGTGGACACCACGGAGTGCCATTCGGCTGTGAGGAGCAGCGGTGAGAGGGCGCCTCTCGTGTTCTCCTGGCCAGAGCTGGAACCCGTTCCAGTAAGCCAGGTATCCCAAGAATGGACACACGAGCACCACGTGAGCGCGCTCACCAGCAAATTGGTACGAACGGATGGACGCCTAAGTGGACAGAGAGGAATCACCTTCATCGGGTGGGTGTCGGGCGGGTGGGGGGAGGGGAGGGGCATACACATCCATTAGGCATGGGGTGGGTGCGCACCGACTGGGGGATGGGCGCACTGGAAGCTCTGACCCGAGGGGGGAGGCTTGGAGAGGGCAAGGCACCCGACCTTAACATTGGTACCCCCACAATACGCTGCAACAACATGAGAGGTATATGAATAAGAACACAGGGGGGGCCGGGCGCGGTGGCTCACGCCTGTAATCCTAGCTCTCTGGGAGGCCGAGGCGGGCGGATTGCTCCAGGTCAGGAGTTCGAAACCAGCCTGAGCAAGAGCGAGACCCCCGTCTCTACTAAAAATAGAAAGAAATTAATTGGCCAACTAATATATATAGAAAAACACAGCCGGGCGTGGTGGTGCATGCCTGTAGTCCCAACTACTCGGGAGGCTGAGGCAGCAGGATTGCTTGAGCCCGGAGATTGAGGTTGCCGTGAGCTAGGCTGACGCCATGGCACTCACTCTAGCCTGGGCAGCAAAACGAGACTCTGTCTCAAAAAAAAAAAAAAAAAAAAAAAAAAAGAACACAGGGGGGAGGGGGGCACGGGCAACACATGTCACCTGAATACTTGTACTCCCATCATCTGCTTGAAAAGAGAGAGAAAAGAAAATGCAATCATAGAGGTAAGAGACACTTTTTAAAAATCATGAATCCGAAGAGAAAAGTAAAAGGAGGCCTGTGGAGCAGGTCTGGGTGTGACTCCGGATCCCCCAACATCAGGTGCCACCACCAAAGATTCCTGCGTGTAGCCCATAGAACCCCAAAAGCAACGGGACGAGTTCTGGTCACATACTCCCTCAAAATGACATCCTGGCCTTCTTCTGGAACTCCCTCCCCTCTCAGACTCTCAAGGTTTCCTCCAGCGTGTCGGTTCCCACAGAGCAGACCTTTGGTCTGAGACCTGACAGTCCAGATGCCACGCATGCTGCCGCGTGGCGGCGGTGTCGCGGCTTGGGACAAGAGGAGGCCCCACGGTGCGGGCTGGGGCGCCAGGCACCGCGGGCGGGCGCTGAGGGTGGGGGTGACCCCCACCCCGGGCCGCCGCCGCGCTCCCAGAAAGGGGACAGAACAAGAGGCAAAAAAAAAAAAAAAAAAAAAAAAGCAGCAGCCTGTGGCACCCGGTATTCCCAGGCGGTCTCCCATCCAAGTACTAACCAGGCCCGACCCCGCTTAGCTTCCGAGACCAGACGAGATCGGGGGCGTTCAGGGTGGTGTGGCCCTAGACGGCGGCGGCGGAGGGCGCCCCTGCCCCGCTCAAGAAGCCGAGCCTCTCTGGGCTTCCCCGCCGCCGCCTCCCGCCCCAGGCCCCGCGCCGGGCCGGGCCGGTTGAGTTCGCCGGCCGGGTCCCGCGGGCTCCCAGGGACGGGGGTGATGGGCGGGGCGGGGCGGGGCGGGGCGGGGCGGGGGGCTGTCTCTCTATACACACACACACACACTCACACTCACTCACACTCACACAAGATGCGCCTCCACGGCTGGACTCGCCAAGGTGGAGCCCTCCCAGCCCCCCTCGTCTCCTCGCCCGGCCTCCTTCACCTACCCGCTGCCCACCCCCAGCGCGTCGCTGCCTGCCGCTGACTGCGCACGCGCGGGACGCTCGCCCTTTGACCCCAGCCAGGGGCCGCCCTCCCCCACAACCCCTTTCAGCTGCGCCCCCCCCCTCACCCTGTGGGTGGGCTGCCGCCTATTCCCCCGGGCCAGGGCTGG
Source organism: Microcebus murinus (assembly GCF_040939455.1). Lineage (NCBI taxonomy): Eukaryota > Metazoa > Chordata > Mammalia > Primates > Cheirogaleidae > Microcebus > Microcebus murinus. The sequence goes on along the minus strand of NC_134125.1, from coordinate 27,617,373 downwards.
GGCACAGCCAGTGTATGGGGCGTCTCTCTCTGGGGATGTGTCCCATGGGTGGGGTGGGGTGGCCTGGTTTGGGGGGCGCTGAAGAAATCAGTCCCCTCCATCTCCTACCTCTGGAAAACGCCCAAGCCCGTGGAGAACTGCCGGCACCGCTTCGTGGGGGCCGGGACCCTCCTCCGTGTCCTCCTGTGGCCCAGTCCAAGGGGCCTGGGCCTGGCCGGGGCTGCATTGGACCCCGACCACCCTGGCGTGTGGACTCGCTAAAAATCGGCCATTAGATATTGGATTCCAGCTTCCTGGAGGTCATTTCACTAATGAGTGCACCGGAAAGAGTTTCCTAATCCATCTGTGAGGGTGGCAACTGAAAGAGAATTTTAAAGCTGACAGAATAGGCGAGGGAAGGCATAGGAGATTTCCACACCCAGCAAGGAAGACTTTCCCGAAATGGAAGAAAGAAACGAGCAAACAGAGACACCGGTAGCCCGCCCGGAAAAGAGTCTGCCCCTTAGAGAAAGCACCCTGACCGGGTTCACCCGTGGGTGGGTGGCGAGCTAGCGGCATTCAGAAGAGCGAGGCCCGCAGTCTGTGCGGAAGACACCTGCGCTCGGGTGTGTGTGGCGGCGCGATTCACAAGCAGCTCCAGATGTTAAACCAAGGAGAAGCCAGGGAGTTCCCAACGCCCCAGGTGTCCTCAGCCCACGACTGGCTGCTGTGGGAATGGGAAGCCCGGCTCCTTGTCTCAGAGCGGGGTTCCCAGGAGGATCAGGCTGAAGCTGGGACTTGGCCTCAAAGTGTCCCCTCGCATGGCCACCCCCTTCCCCTTCCTGCTCCTCTACTCCTGGTGCCCCTCCATCCAGGGGCCAGACCTTAAAGAGTCACCGCAAGAGAATCCTGGTCCCAAAGGAGCCTTCTGGGGGACCGGTGCTGAGAGAGGTTGTGGGCATGGCCCGCTGGGGCTCTGCCCGACCCAGGGCTGAGAGATGCCACCTCCCAGCTCTGGGTCCCTGCAGGAAGTGTTGGCAAGCACAGGGCCGGTCCTCCAAAGGCCCAGGTGCAGGGAGCCCAGGCCAAGCAGCCTGTGGAAGAAGCCACTTGCCGTGCCACCCCGGGAACAGGACTGCAGGCCCCGGCCCTTCCCACCTCCTCCTCCTCCTCCTCCTCCTCCTCCCCCCCGCCCCCCCCCCACAGGGCACAGGGCTCAGAGACACCTCAGACTCTTGCTACCCAAAGTGCAAAGGGCATCAGTTGCTCCTCCAACCCCCCAGCCCAGCAGACCACGTTGTCCAGCCAGCCCCCGGGCCTCCCTGGGGTGCCCAGCACAAAAGTGCAGACACCCACCGGACCCTCAGTCTCAGTTTTCGGAGGTTTTTGCCACTCTAAGGACCCGCAGGCCAGCTGGGCCTTCGGGCAGGACAGAGAGCCCCGGAATCCGACTTGGAGAGCTGCGTGTACGTCCCCATCAGGAGGCGGTCCCCACCTCCGCGGCTCTCCCCTTGCGGGGAGCGGCAGCCCAGCCGGCAGCCGCAGGGCCTCAGGGAAGACACCAGGCTGGGCCCCCGCGGCACAGCGGGGGCACGTCCCCCGCACTCACGCGACTTAGGGACGGCTGCTGGAGACTGCTGCGGCCACCCTGCTGCCGGGTTTCTGGAGGGCTTCCTGGAAGCAGCGTCCACACCAAGCCCTTGGAAGGCCCAGGCGACGGAGGAGCCGGTCAGGCAGGGGCCGAGGACGGTGAGAGGCCGGGCGGGAAGGAGCATGTCAGGCAGGGGCAGAGGACGGTGACAGGCCGGGCGGGGAGGAGCCGGTCAGGCGGGGGCCCAGGACAGTGACGGGCCTGGCCGGGGAGGAGCGCGTCAGGCAGGGGCAGAGGAGACGGGCTGGGTAAGGGTTAGGGTGACAGTTAGGGCACAATTCACAATCGCAAAGACGTGGAAGCGACCCGAGTGCCCATCCATCCAGGAGTGCATTAATAAAATGTGGCGCGTGGACACCACGGAGTGCCATTCGGCTGTGAGGAGCAGCGGTGAGAGGGCGCCTCTCGTGTTCTCCTGGCCAGAGCTGGAACCCGTTCCAGTAAGCCAGGTATCCCAAGAATGGACACACGAGCACCACGTGAGCGCGCTCACCAGCAAATTGGTACGAACGGATGGACGCCTAAGTGGACAGAGAGGAATCACCTTCATCGGGTGGGTGTCGGGCGGGTGGGGGGAGGGGAGGGGCATACACATCCATTAGGCATGGGGTGGGTGCGCACCGACTGGGGGATGGGCGCACTTGAAGCTCTGACCCGAGGGGGGAGGCTTGGAGAGGGCAAGGCACCCGACCTTAACATTGGTACCCCCACAATACGCTGCAACAACATGAGAGGTATATGAATAAGAACACAGGGGGGACCGGGCGCGGTGGCTCACGCCTGTAATCCTAGCTCTCTGGGAGGCCGAGGCGGGCGGATTGCTCCAGGTCAGGAGTTCGAAACCAGCCTGAGCAAGAGCGAGACCCCCGTCTCTACTAAAAATAGAAAGAAATTAATTGGCCAACTAATATATATAGAAAAACACAGCCGGGCGTGGTGGTGCATGCCTGTAGTCCCAACTACTCGGGAGGCTGAGGCAGCAGGATTGCTTGAGCCCGGAGATTGAGGTTGCCGTGAGCTAGGCTGACGCCATGGCACTCACTCTAGCCTGGGCAGCAAAACGAGACTCTGTCTCAAAAAAAAAAAAAAAAAAAAAAAAAGAACACAGGGGGGAGGGGGGCACGGGCAACACATGTCACCTGAATACTTGTACTCCCATCATCTGCTTGAAAAGAGAGAGAAAAGAAAATGCAATCATAGAGGTAAGAGACACTTTTTAAAAATCATGAATCCGAAGAGAAAAGTAAAAGGAGGCCTGTGGAGCAGGTCTGGGTGTGACTCCGGATCCCCCAACATCAGGTGCCACCACCAAAGATTCCTGCGTGTAGCCCATAGAACCCCAAAAGCAACGGGACGAGTTCTGGTCACATACTCCCTCAAAATGACATCCTGGCCTTCTTCTGGAACTCCCTCCCCTCTCAGACTCTCAAGGTTTCCTCCAGCGTGTCGGTTCCCACAGAGCAGACCTTTGGTCTGAGACCTGACAGTCCAGATGCCACGCATGCTGCCGCGTGGCGGCGGTGTCGCGGCTTGGGACAAGAGGAGGCCCCACGGTGCGGGCTGGGGCGCCAGGCACCGCGGGCGGGCGCTGAGGGTGGGGGTGACCCCCACCCCGGGCCGCCGCCGCGCTCCCAGAAAGGGGACAGAACAAGAGGCAAAAAAAAAAAAAAAAAAAAAAAAGCAGCAGCCTGTGGCACCCGGTATTCCCAGGCGGTCTCCCATCCAAGTACTAACCAGGCCCGACCCCGCTTAGCTTCCGAGACCAGACGAGATCGGGGGCGTTCAGGGTGGTGTGGCCCTAGACGGCGGCGGCGGAGGGCGCCCCTGCCCCGCTCAAGAAGCCGAGCCTCTCTGGGCTTCCCCGCCGCCGCCTCCCGCCCCAGGCCCCGCGCCGGGCCGGGCCGGTTGAGTTCGCCGGCCGGGTCCCGCGGGCTCCCAGGGACGGGGGTGATGGGCGGGGCGGGGCGGGGCGGGGCGGGGCGGGGGGCTGTCTCTCTATACACACACACACACACTCACACTCACTCACACTCACACAAGATGCGCCTCCACGGCTGGACTCGCCAAGGTGGAGCCCTCCCAGCCCCCCTCGTCTCCTCGCCCGGCCTCCTTCACCTACCCGCTGCCCACCCCCAGCGCGTCGCTGCCTGCCGCTGACTGCGCACGCGCGGGACGCTCGCCCTTTGACCCCAGCCAGGGGCCGCCCTCCCCCACAACCCCTTTCAGCTGCGCCCCCCCCCTCGCCCTGTGGGTGGGCTGCCGCCTATTCCCCCGGGCCAGGGCTGGGGCACAGCCAGTGTATGGGGCGTCTCTCTCTGGGGATGTGTCCCATGGGTGGGGTGGGGTGGCCTGGTTTGGGGGGCGCTGAAGAAATCAGTCCCCTCCATCTCCTACCTCTGGAAAACGCCCAAGCCCGTGGAGAACTGCCGGCACCGCTTCGTGGGGGCCGGGACCCTCCTCCGTGTCCTCCTGTGGCCCAGTCCAAGGGGCCTGGGCCTGGCCGGGGCTGCATTGGACCCCGACCACCCTGGCGTGTGGACTCGCTAAAAATCGGCCATTAGATATTGGATTCCAGCTTCCTGGAGGTCATTTCACTAATGAGTGCACCGGAAAGAGTTTCCTAATCCATCTGTGAGGGTGGCAACTGAAAGAGAATTTTAAAGCTGACAGAATAGGCGAGGGAAGGCATAGGAGATTTCCACACCCAGCAAGGAAGACTTTCCCGAAATGGAAGAAAGAAACGAGCAAACAGAGACACCGGTAGCCCGCCCGGAAAAGAGTCTGCCCCTTAGAGAAAGCACCCTGACCGGGTTCACCCGTGGGTGGGTGGCGAGCTAGCGGCATTCAGAAGAGCGAGGCCCGCAGTCTGTGCGGAAGACACCTGCGCTCGGGTGTGTGTGGCGGCGCGATTCACAAGCAGCTCCAGATGTTAAACCAAGGAGAAGCCAGGGAGTTCCCAACGCCCCAGGTGTCCTCAGCCCACGACTGGCTGCTGTGGGAATGGGAAGCCCGGCTCCTTGTCTCAGAGCGGGGTTCCCAGGAGGATCAGGCTGAAGCTGGGACTTGGCCTCAAAGTGTCCCCTCGCATGGCCACCCCCTTCCCCTTCCTGCTCCTCTACTCCTGGTGCCCCTCCATCCAGGGGCCAGACCTTAAAGAGTCACCGCAAGAGAATCCTGGTCCCAAAGGAGCCTTCTGGGGGACCGGTGCTGAGAGAGGTTGTGGGCATGGCCCGCTGGGGCTCTGCCCGACCCAGGGCTGAGAGATGCCACCTCCCAGCTCTGGGTCCCTGCAGGAAGTGTTGGCAAGCACAGGGCCGGTCCTCCAAAGGCCCAGGTGCAGGGAGCCCAGGCCAAGCAGCCTGTGGAAGAAGCCACTTGCCGTGCCACCCCGGGAACAGGACTGCAGGCCCCGGCCCTTCCCACCTCCTCCTCCTCCTCCTCCTCCTCCTCCCCCCCGCCCCCCCCCACAGGGCACAGGGCTCAGAGACACCTCAGACTCTTGCTACCCAAAGTGCAAAGGACATCAGTTGCTCCTCCAACCCCCCAGCCCAGCAGACCACGTTGTCCAGCCAGCCCCCGGGCCTCCCTGGGGTGCCCAGCACAAAAGTGCAGACACCCACCGGACCCTCAGTCTCAGTTTTCGGAGGTTTTTGCCACTCTAAGGACCCGCAGGCCGGCTGGGCCTTCGGGCAGGACAGAGAGCCCCGGAATCCGACTTGGAGAGCTGCGTGTACGTCCCCATCAGGAGGCGGTCCCCACCTCCGCGGCTCTCCCCTTGCGGGGAGCGGCAGCCCAGCCGGCAGCCGCAGGGCCTCAGGGAAGACACCAGGCTGGGCCCCCGCGGCACAGCGGGGGCACGTCCCCCGCACTCACGCGACTTAGGGACGGCTGCTGGAGACTGCTGCGGCCACCCTGCTGCCGGGTTTCTGGAGGGCTTCCTGGAAGCAGCGTCCACACCAAGCCCTTGGAAGGCCCAGGCGACGGAGGAGCCGGTCAGGCAGGGGCCGAGGACGGTGAGAGGCCGGGCGGGAAGGAGCATGTCAGGCAGGGGCAGAGGACGGTGACAGGCCGGGCGGGGAGGAGCCGGTCAGGCGGGGGCCCAGGACAGTGACGGGCCTGGCCGGGGAGGAGCGCGTCAGGCAGGGGCAGAGGAGACGGGCTGGGTAAGGGTTAGGGTGACAGTTAGGGCACAATTCACAATCGCAAAGACGTGGAAGCGACCCGAGTGCCCATCCATCCAGGAGTGCATTAATAAAATGTGGCGCGTGGACACCACGGAGTGCCATTCGGCTGTGAGGAGCAGCGGTGAGAGGGCGCCTCTCGTGTTCTCCTGGCCAGAGCTGGAACCCGTTCCAGTAAGCCAGGTATCCCAAGAATGGACACACGAGCACCACGTGAGCGCGCTCACCAGCAAATTGGTACGAACGGATGGACGCCTAAGTGGACAGAGAGGAATCACCTTCATCGGGTGGGTGTCGGGCGGGTGGGGGGAGGGGAGGGGCATACACATCCATTAGGCATGGGGTGGGTGCGCACCGACTGGGGGATGGGCGCACTTGAAGCTCTGACCCGAGGGGGGAGGCTTGGAGAGGGCAAGGCACCCGACCTTAACATTGGTACCCCCACAATACGCTGCAACAACATGAGAGGTATATGAATAAGAACACAGGGGGGGCCGGGCGCGGTGGCTCACGCCTGTAATCCTAGCTCTCTGGGAGGCCGAGGCGGGCGGATTGCTCCAGGTCAGGAGTTCGAAACCAGCCTGAGCAAGAGCGAGACCCCCGTCTCTACTAAAAATAGAAAGAAATTAATTGGCCAACTAATATATATAGAAAAACACAGCCGGGCGTGGTGGTGCATGCCTGTAGTCCCAACTACTCGGGAGGCTGAGGCAGCAGGATTGCTTGAGCCCGGAGATTGAGGTTGCCGTGAGCTAGGCTGACGCCATGGCACTCACTCTAGCCTGGGCAGCAAAACGAGACTCTGTCTCAAAAAAAAAAAAAAAAAAAAAAAAAGAACACAGGGGGGAGGGGGGCACGGGCAACACATGTCACCTGAATACTTGTACTCCCATCATCTGCTTGAAAAGAGAGAGAAAAGAAAATGCAATCATAGAGGTAAGAGACACTTTTTAAAAATCATGAATCCGAAGAGAAAAGTAAAAGGAGGCCTGTGGAGCAGGTCTGGGTGTGACTCCGGATCCCCCAACATCAGGTGCCACCACCAAAGATTCCTGCGTGTAGCCCATAGAACCCCAAAAGCAACGGGACGAGTTCTGGTCACATACTCCCTCAAAATGACATCCTGGCCTTCTTCTGGAACTCCCTCCCCTCTCAGACTCTCAAGGTTTCCTCCAGCGTGTCGGTTCCCACAGAGCAGACCTTTGGTCTGAGACCTGACAGTCCAGATGCCACGCATGCTGCCGCGTGGCGGCGGTGTCGCGGCTTGGGACAAGAGGAGGCCCCACGGTGCGGGCTGGGGCGCCAGGCACCGCGGGCGGGCGCTGAGGGTGGGGGTGACCCCCACCCCGGGCCGCCGCCGCGCTCCCAGAAAGGGGACAGAACAAGAGGCAAAAAAAAAAAAAAAAAAAAAAAAGCAGCAGCCTGTGGCACCCGGTATTCCCAGGCGGTCTCCCATCCAAGTACTAACCAGGCCCGACCCCGCTTAGCTTCCGAGACCAGACGAGATCGGGGGCGTTCAGGGTGGTGTGGCCCTAGACGGCGGCGGCGGAGGGCGCCCCTGCCCCGCTCAAGAAGCCGAGCCTCTCTGGGCTTCCCCGCCGCCGCCTCCCGCCCCAGGCCCCGCGCCGGGCCGGGCCGGTTGAGTTCGCCGGCCGGGTCCCGCGGGCTCCCAGGGACGGGGGTGATGGGCGGGGCGGGGCGGGGCGGGGCGGGGCGGGGGGCTGTCTCTCTATACACACACACACACACTCACACTCACTCACACTCACACAAGATGCGCCTCCACGGCTGGACTCGCCAAGGTGGAGCCCTCCCAGCCCCCCTCGTCTCCTCGCCCGGCCTCCTTCACCTACCCGCTGCCCACCCCCAGCGCGTCGCTGCCTGCCGCTGACTGCGCACGCGCGGGACGCTCGCCCTTTGACCCCAGCCAGGGGCCGCCCTCCCCCACAACCCCTTTCAGCTGCGCCCCCCCCCTCGCCCTGTGGGTGGGCTGCCGCCTATTCCCCCGGGCCAGGGCTGGGGCACAGCCAGTGTATGGGGCGTCTCTCTCTGGGGATGTGTCCCATGGGTGGGGTGGGGTGGCCTGGTTTGGGGGGCGCTGAAGAAATCAGTCCCCTCCATCTCCTACCTCTGGAAAACGCCCAAGCCCGTGGAGAACTGCCGGCACCGCTTCGTGGGGGCCGGGACCCTCCTCCGTGTCCTCCTGTGGCCCAGTCCAAGGGGCCTGGGCCTGGCCGGGGCTGCATTGGACCCCGACCACCCTGGCGTGTGGACTCGCTAAAAATCGGCCATTAGATATTGGATTCCAGCTTCCTGGAGGTCATTTCACTAATGAGTGCACCGGAAAGAGTTTCCTAATCCATCTGTGAGGGTGGCAACTGAAAGAGAATTTTAAAGCTGACAGAATAGGCGAGGGAAGGCATAGGAGATTTCCACACCCAGCAAGGAAGACTTTCCCGAAATGGAAGAAAGAAACGAGCAAACAGAGACACCGGTAGCCCGCCCGGAAAAGAGTCTGCCCCTTAGAGAAAGCACCCTGACCGGGTTCACCCGTGGGTGGGTGGCGAGCTAGCGGCATTCAGAAGAGCGAGGCCCGCAGTCTGTGCGGAAGACACCTGCGCTCGGGTGTGTGTGGCGGCGCGATTCACAAGCAGCTCCAGATGTTAAACCAAGGAGAAGCCAGGGAGTTCCCAACGCCCCAGGTGTCCTCAGCCCACGACTGGCTGCTGTGGGAATGGGAAGCCCGGCTCCTTGTCTCAGAGCGGGGTTCCCAGGAGGATCAGGCTGAAGCTGGGACTTGGCCTCAAAGTGTCCCCTCGCATGGCCACCCCCTTCCCCTTCCTGCTCCTCTACTCCTGGTGCCCCTCCATCCAGGGGCCAGACCTTAAAGAGTCACCGCAAGAGAATCCTGGTCCCAAAGGAGCCTTCTGGGGGACCGGTGCTGAGAGAGGTTGTGGGCATGGCCCGCTGGGGCTCTGCCCGACCCAGGGCTGAGAGATGCCACCTCCCAGCTCTGGGTCCCTGCAGGAAGTGTTGGCAAGCACAGGGCCGGTCCTCCAAAGGCCCAGGTGCAGGGAGCCCAGGCCAAGCAGCCTGTGGAAGAAGCCACTTGCCGTGCCACCCCGGGAACAGGACTGCAGGCCCCGGCCCTTCCCACCTCCTCCTCCTCCTCCTCCTCCTCCTCCCCCCCGCCCCCCCCCACAGGGCACAGGGCTCAGAGACACCTCAGACTCTTGCTACCCAAAGTGCAAAGGACATCAGTTGCTCCTCCAACCCCCCAGCCCAGCAGACCACGTTGTCCAGCCAGCCCCCGGGCCTCCCTGGGGTGCCCAGCACAAAAGTGCAGACACCCACCGGACCCTCAGTCTCAGTTTTCGGAGGTTTTTGCCACTCTAAGGACCCGCAGGCCGGCTGGGCCTTCGGGCAGGACAGAGAGCCCCGGAATCCGACTTGGAGAGCTGCGTGTACGTCCCCATCAGGAGGCGGTCCCCACCTCCGCGGCTCTCCCCTTGCGGGGAGCGGCAGCCCAGCCGGCAGCCGCAGGGCCTCAGGGAAGACACCAGGCTGGGCCCCCGCGGCACAGCGGGGGCACGTCCCCCGCACTCACGCGACTTAGGGACGGCTGCTGGAGACTGCTGCGGCCACCCTGCTGCCGGGTTTCTGGAGGGCTTCCTGGAAGCAGCGTCCACACCAAGCCCTTGGAAGGCCCAGGCGACGGAGGAGCCGGTCAGGCAGGGGCCGAGGACGGTGAGAGGCCGGGCGGGAAGGAGCATGTCAGGCAGGGGCAGAGGACGGTGACAGGCCGGGCGGGGAGGAGCCGGTCAGGCGGGGGCCCAGGACAGTGACGGGCCTGGCCGGGGAGGAGCGCGTCAGGCAGGGGCAGAGGAGACGGGCTGGGTAAGGGTTAGGGTGACAGTTAGGGCACAATTCACAATCGCAAAGACGTGGAAGCGACCCGAGTGCCCATCCATCCAGGAGTGCATTAATAAAATGTGGCGCGTGGACACCACGGAGTGCCATTCGGCTGTGAGGAGCAGCGGTGAGAGGGCGCCTCTCGTGTTCTCCTGGCCAGAGCTGGAACCCGTTCCAGTAAGCCAGGTATCCCAAGAATGGACACACGAGCACCACGTGAGCGCGCTCACCAGCAAATTGGTACGAACGGATGGACGCCTAAGTGGACAGAGAGGAATCACCTTCATCGGGTGGGTGTCGGGCGGGTGGGGGGAGGGGAGGGGCATACACATCCATTAGGCATGGGGTGGGTGCGCACCGACTGGGGGATGGGCGCACTTGAAGCTCTGACCCGAGGGGGGAGGCTTGGAGAGGGCAAGGCACCCGACCTTAACATTGGTACCCCCACAATACGCTGCAACAACATGAGAGGTATATGAATAAGAACACAGGGGGGGCCGGGCGCGGTGGCTCACGCCTGTAATCCTAGCTCTCTGGGAGGCCGAGGCGGGCGGATTGCTCCAGGTCAGGAGTTCGAAACCAGCCTGAGCAAGAGCGAGACCCCCGTCTCTACTAAAAATAGAAAGAAATTAATTGGCCAACTAATATATATAGAAAAACACAGCCGGGCGTGGTGGTGCATGCCTGTAGTCCCAACTACTCGGGAGGCTGAGGCAGCAGGATTGCTTGAGCCCGGAGATTGAGGTTGCCGTGAGCTAGGCTGACGCCATGGCACTCACTCTAGCCTGGGCAGCAAAACGAGACTCTGTCTCAAAAAAAAAAAAAAAAAAAAAAAGAACACAGGGGGGAGGGGGGCACGGGCAACACATGTCACCTGAATACTTGTACTCCCATCATCTGCTTGAAAAGAGAGAGAAAAGAAAATGCAATCATAGAGGTAAGAGACACTTTTTAAAAATCATGAATCCGAAGAGAAAAGTAAAAGGAGGCCTGTGGAGCAGGTCTGGGTGTGACTCCGGATCCCCCAACATCAGGTGCCACCACCAAAGATTCCTGCGTGTAGCCCATAGAACCCCAAAAGCAACGGGACGAGTTCTGGTCACATACTCCCTCAAAATGACATCCTGGCCTTCTTCTGGAACTCCCTCCCCTCTCAGACTCTCAAGGTTTCCTCCAGCGTGTCGGTTCCCACAGAGCAGACCTTTGGTCTGAGACCTGACAGTCCAGATGCCACGCATGCTGCCGCGTGGCGGCGGTGTCGCGGCTTGGGACAAGAGGAGGCCCCACGGTGCGGGCTGGGGCGCCAGGCACCGCGGGCGGGCGCTGAGGGTGGGGGTGACCCCCACCCCGGGCCGCCGCCGCGCTCCCAGAAAGGGGACAGAACAAGAGGCAAAAAAAAAAAAAAAAAAAAAAAAAGCAGCAGCCTGTGGCACCCGGTATTCCCAGGCGGTCTCCCATCCAAGTACTAACCGGCCCGACCCCGCTTAGCTTCCGAGACCAGACGAGATCGGGGGCGTTCAGGGTGGTGTGGCCCTAGACGGCGGTGGCGGAGGGCGCCCCTGCCCCGCTCAAGAAGCCGAGCCTCTCTGGGCTTCCCCGCCGCCGCCTCCCGCCCCAGGCCCCGCGCCGGGCCGGGCCGGTTGAGTTCGCCGGCCGGGTCCCGCGGGCTCCCAGGGACGGGGGTGATGGGCGGGGCGGGGCGGGGCGGGGCGGGGCGGGGGGCTGTCTCTCTATACACACACACACACTCACACTCACTCACACTCACACAAGATGCGCCTCCACGGCTGGACTCGCCAAGGTGGAGCCCTCCCAGCCCCCCTCGTCTCCTCGCCCGGCCTCCTTCACCTACCCGCTGCCCACCCCCAGCGCGTCGCTGCCTGCCGCTGACTGCGCACGCGCGGGACGCTCGCCCTTTGACCCCAGCCAGGGGCCGCCCTCCCCCACAACCCCTTTCAGCTGCGCCCCCCCCCTCGCCCTGTGGGTGGGCTGCCGCCTATTCCCCCGGGCCAGGGCTGGGGCACAGCCAGTGTATGGGGCGTCTCTCTCTGGGGATGTGTCCCATGGGTGGGGTGGGGTGGCCTGGTTTGGGGGGCGCTGAAGAAATCAGTCCCCTCCATCTCCTACCTCTGGAAAACGCCCAAGCCCGTGGAGAACTGCCGGCACCGCTTCGTGGGGGCCGGGACCCTCCTCCGTGTCCTCCTGTGGCCCAGTCCAAGGGGCCTGGGCCTGGCCGGGGCTGCATTGGACCCCGACCACCCTGGCGTGTGGACTCGCTAAAAATCGGCCATTAGATATTGGATTCCAGCTTCCTGGAGGTCATTTCACTAATGAGTGCACCGGAAAGAGTTTCCTAATCCATCTGTGAGGGTGGCAACTGAAAGAGAATTTTAAAGCTGACAGAATAGGCGAGGGAAGGCATAGGAGATTTCCACACCCAGCAAGGAAGACTTTCCCGAAATGGAAGAAAGAAACGAGCAAACAGAGACACCGGTAGCCCGCCCGGAAAAGAGTCTGCCCCTTAGAGAAAGCACCCTGACCGGGTTCACCCGTGGGTGGGTGGCGAGCTAGCGGCATTCAGAAGAGCGAGGCCCGCAGTCTGTGCGGAAGACACCTGCGCTCGGGTGTGTGTGGCGGCGCGATTCACAAGCAGCTCCAGATGTTAAACCAAGGAGAAGCCAGGGAGTTCCCAACGCCCCAGGTGTCCTCAGCCCACGACTGGCTGCTGTGGGAATGGGAAGCCCGGCTCCTTGTCTCAGAGCGGGGTTCCCAGGAGGATCAGGCTGAAGCTGGGACTTGGCCTCAAAGTGTCCCCTCGCATGGCCACCCCCTTCCCCTTCCTGCTCCTCTACTCCTGGTGCCCCTCCATCCAGGGGCCAGACCTTAAAGAGTCACCGCAAGAGAATCCTGGTCCCAAAGGAGCCTTCTGGGGGACCGGTGCTGAGAGAGGTTGTGGGCATGGCCCGCTGGGGCTCTGCCCGACCCAGGGCTGAGAGATGCCACCTCCCAGCTCTGGGTCCCTGCAGGAAGTGTTGGCAAGCACAGGGCCGGTCCTCCAAAGGCCCAGGTGCAGGGAGCCCAGGCCAAGCAGCCTGTGGAAGAAGCCACTTGCCGTGCCACCCCGGGAACAGGACTGCAGGCCCCGGCCCTTCCCACCTCCTCCTCCTCCTCCTCCTCCTCCTCCCCCCCGCCCCCCCCCCACAGGGCACAGGGCTCAGAGACACCTCAGACTCTTGCTACCCAAAGTGCAAAGGGCATCAGTTGCTCCTCCAACCCCCCAGCCCAGCAGACCACGTTGTCCAGCCAGCCCCCGGGCCTCCCTGGGGTGCCCAGCACAAAAGTGCAGACACCCACCGGACCCTCAGTCTCAGTTTTCGGAGGTTTTTGCCACTCTAAGGACCCGCAGGCCGGCTGGGCCTTCGGGCAGGACAGAGAGCCCCGGAATCCGACTTGGAGAGCTGCGTGTACGTCCCCATCAGGAGGCGGTCCCCACCTCCGCGGCTCTCCCCTTGCGGGGAGCGGCAGCCCAGCCGGCAGCCGCAGGGCCTCAGGGAAGACACCAGGCTGGGCCCCCGCGGCACAGCGGGGGCACGTCCCCCGCACTCACGCGACTTAGGGACGGCTGCTGGAGACTGCTGCGGCCACCCTGCTGCCGGGTTTCTGGAGGGCTTCCTGGAAGCAGCGTCCACACCAAGCCCTTGGAAGGCCCAGGCGACGGAGGAGCCGGTCAGGCAGGGGCCGAGGACGGTGAGAGGCCGGGCGGGAAGGAGCATGTCAGGCAGGGGCAGAGGACGGTGACAGGCCGGGCGGGGAGGAGCCGGTCAGGCGGGGGCCCAGGACAGTGACGGGCCTGGCCGGGGAGGAGCGCGTCAGGCAGGGGCAGAGGAGACGGGCTGGGTAAGGGTTAGGGTGACAGTTAGGGCACAATTCACAATCGCAAAGACGTGGAAGCGACCCGAGTGCCCATCCATCCAGGAGTGCATTAATAAAATGTGGCGCGTGGACACCACGGAGTGCCATTCGGCTGTGAGGAGCAGCGGTGAGAGGGCGCCTCTCGTGTTCTCCTGGCCAGAGCTGGAACCCGTTCCAGTAAGCCAGGTATCCCAAGAATGGACACACGAGCACCACGTGAGCGCGCTCACCAGCAAATTGGTACGAACGGATGGACGCCTAAGTGGACAGAGAGGAATCACCTTCATCGGGTGGGTGTCGGGCGGGTGGGGGGAGGGGAGGGGCATACACATCCATTAGGCATGGGGTGGGTGCGCACCGACTGGGGGATGGGCGCACTTGAAGCTCTGACCCGAGGGGGGAGGCTTGGAGAGGGCAAGGCACCCGACCTTAACATTGGTACCCCCACAATACGCTGCAACAACATGAGAGGTATATGAATAAGAACACAGGGGGGGCCGGGCGTGGTGGCTCACGCCTGTAATCCTAGCTCTCTGGGAGGCCGAGGCGGGCGGATTGCTCCAGGTCAGGAGTTCGAAACCAGCCTGAGCAAGAGCGAGACCCCCGTCTCTACTAAAAATAGAAAGAAATTAATTGGCCAACTAATATATATAGAAAAACACAGCCGGGCGTGGTGGTGCATGCCTGTAGTCCCAACTACTCGGGAGGCTGAGGCAGCAGGATTGCTTGAGCCCGGAGATTGAGGTTGCCGTGAGCTAGGCTGACGCCATGGCACTCACTCTAGCCTGGGCAGCAAAACGAGACTCTGTCTCAAAAAAAAAAAAAAAAAAAAAAAAAGAACACAGGGGGGAGGGGGGCACGGGCAACACATGTCACCTGAATACTTGTACTCCCATCATCTGCTTGAAAAGAGAGAGAAAAGAAAATGCAATCATAGAGGTAAGAGACACTTTTTAAAAATCATGAATCCGAAGAGAAAAGTAAAAGGAGGCCTGTGGAGCAGGTCTGGGTGTGACTCCGGATCCCCCAACATCAGGTGCCACCACCAAAGATTCCTGCGTGTAGCCCATAGAACCCCAAAAGCAACGGGACGAGTTCTGGTCACATACTCCCTCAAAATGACATCCTGGCCTTCTTCTGGAACTCCCTCCCCTCTCAGACTCTCAAGGTTTCCTCCAGCGTGTCGGTTCCCACAGAGCAGACCTTTGGTCTGAGACCTGACAGTCCAGATGCCACGCATGCTGCCGCGTGGCGGCGGTGTCGCGGCTTGGGACAAGAGGAGGCCCCACGGTGCGGGCTGGGGCGCCAGGCACCGCGGGCGGGCGCTGAGGGTGGGGGTGACCCCCACCCCGGGCCGCCGCCGCGCTCCCAGAAAGGGGACAGAACAAGAGGCAAAAAAAAAAAAAAAAAAAAAAAAAGCAGCAGCCTGTGGCACCCGGTATTCCCAGGCGGTCTCCCATCCAAGTACTAACCAGGCCCGACCCCGCTTAGCTTCCGAGACCAGACGAGATCGGGGGCGTTCAGGGTGGTGTGGCCCTAGACGGCGGCGGCGGAGGGCGCCCCTGCCCCGCTCAAGAAGCCGAGCCTCTCTGGGCTTCCCCGCCGCCGCCTCCCGCCCCAGGCCCCGCGCCGGGCCGGGCCGGTTGAGTTCACCGGCCGGGTCCCGCGGGCTCCCAGGGACGGGGGTGATGGGCGGGGCGGGGCGGGGCGGGGCGGGGCGGGGGGCTGTCTCTCTATACACACACACACACACTCACACTCACTCACACTCACACAAGATGCGCCTCCACGGCTGGACTCGCCAAGGTGGAGCCCTCCCAGCCCCCCTCGTCTCCTCGCCCGGCCTCCTTCACCTACCCGCTGCCCACCCCCAGCGCGTCGCTGCCTGCCGCTGACTGCGCACGCGTGGGACGCTCGCCCTTTGACCCCAGCCAGGGGCCGCCCTCCCCCACAACCCCTTTCAGCTGCGCCCCCCCCCTCGCCCTGTGGGTGGGCTGCCGCCTATTCCCCCGGGCCAGGGCTGGGGCACAGCCAGTGTATGGGGCGTCTCTCTCTGGGGATGTGTCCCATGGGTGGGGTGGGGTGGCCTGGTTTGGGGGGCGCTGAAGAAATCAGTCCCCTCCATCTCCTACCTCTGGAAAACGCCCAAGCCCGTGGAGAACTGCCGGCACCGCTTCGTGGGGGCCGGGACCCTCCTCCGTGTCCTCCTGTGGCCCAGTCCAAGGGGCCTGGGCCTGGCCGGGGCTGCATTGGACCCCGACCACCCTGGCGTGTGGACTCGCTAAAAATCGGCCATTAGATATTGGATTCCAGCTTCCTGGAGGTCATTTCACTAATGAGTGCACCGGAAAGAGTTTCCTAATCCATCTGTGAGGGTGGCAACTGAAAGAGAATTTTAAAGCTGACAGAATAGGCGAGGGAAGGCATAGGAGATTTCCACACCCAGCAAGGAAGACTTTCCCGAAATGGAAGAAAGAAACGAGCAAACAGAGACACCGGTAGCCCGCCCGGAAAAGAGTCTGCCCCTTAGAGAAAGCACCCTGACCGGGTTCACCCGTGGGTGGGTGGCGAGCTAGCGGCATTCAGAAGAGCGAGGCCCGCAGTCTGTGCGGAAGACACCTGCGCTCGGGTGTGTGTGGCGGCGCGATTCACAAGCAGCTCCAGATGTTAAACCAAGGAGAAGCCAGGGAGTTCCCAACGCCCCAGGTGTCCTCAGCCCACGACTGGCTGCTGTGGGAATGGGAAGCCCGGCTCCTTGTCTCAGAGCGGGGTTCCCAGGAGGATCAGGCTGAAGCTGGGACTTGGCCTCAAAGTGTCCCCTCGCATGGCCACCCCCTTCCCCTTCCTGCTCCTCTACTCCTGGTGCCCCTCCATCCAGGGGCCAGACCTTAAAGAGTCACCGCAAGAGAATCCTGGTCCCAAAGGAGCCTTCTGGGGGACCGGTGCTGAGAGAGGTTGTGGGCATGGCCCGCTGGGGCTCTGCCCGACCCAGGGCTGAGAGATGCCACCTCCCAGCTCTGGGTCCCTGCAGGAAGTGTTGGCAAGCACAGGGCCGGTCCTCCAAAGGCCCAGGTGCAGGGAGCCCAGGCCAAGCAGCCTGTGGAAGAAGCCACTTGCCGTGCCACCCCGGGAACAGGACTGCAGGCCCCGGCCCTTCCCACCTCCTCCTCCTCCTCCTCCTCCTCCTCCCCCCCACCCCCCCCCACAGGGCACAGGGCTCAGAGACACCTCAGACTCTTGCTACCCAAAGTGCAAAGGGCATCAGTTGCTCCTCCAACCCCCCAGCCCAGCAGACCACGTTGTCCAGCCAGCCCCCGGGCCTCCCTGGGGTGCCCAGCACAAAAGTGCAGACACCCACCGGACCCTCAGTCTCAGTTTTCGGAGGTTTTTGCCACTCTAAGGACCCGCAGGCCAGCTGGGCCTTCGGGCAGGACAGAGAGCCCCGGAATCCGACTTGGAGAGCTGCGTGTACGTCCCCATCAGGAGGCGGTCCCCACCTCCGCGGCTCTCCCCTTGCGGGGAGCGGCAGCCCAGCCGGCAGCCGCAGGGCCTCAGGGAAGACACCAGGCTGGGCCCCCGCGGCACAGCGGGGGCACGTCCCCCGCACTCACGCGACTTAGGGACGGCTGCTGGAGACTGCTGCGGCCACCCTGCTGCCGGGTTTCTGGAGGGCTTCCTGGAAGCAGCGTCCACACCAAGCCCTTGGAAGGCCCAGGCGACGGAGGAGCCGGTCAGGCAGGGGCCGAGGACGGTGAGAGGCCGGGCGGGAAGGAGCATGTCAGGCAGGGGCAGAGGACGGTGACAGGCCGGGCGGGGAGGAGCCGGTCAGGCGGGGGCCCAGGACAGTGACGGGCCTGGCCGGGGAGGAGCGCGTCAGGCAGGGGCAGAGGAGACGGGCTGGGTAAGGGTTAGGGTGACAGTTAGGGCACAATTCACAATCGCAAAGACGTGGAAGCGACCCGAGTGCCCATCCATCCAGGAGTGCATTAATAAAATGTGGCGCGTGGACACCACGGAGTGCCATTCGGCTGTGAGGAGCAGCGGTGAGAGGGCGCCTCTCGTGTTCTCCTGGCCAGAGCTGGAACCCGTTCCAGTAAGCCAGGTATCCCAAGAATGGACACACGAGCACCACGTGAGCGCGCTCACCAGCAAATTGGTACGAACGGATGGACGCCTAAGTGGACAGAGAGGAATCACCTTCATCGGGTGGGTGTCGGGCGGGTGGGGGGAGGGGAGGGGCATACACATCCATTAGGCATGGGGTGGGTGCGCACCGACTGGGGGATGGGCGCACTTGAAGCTCTGACCCGAGGGGGGAGGCTTGGAGAGGGCAAGGCACCCGACCTTAACATTGGTACCCCCACAATACGCTGCAACAACATGAGAGGTATATGAATAAGAACACAGGGGGGGCCGGGCGCGGTGGCTCACGCCTGTAATCCTAGCTCTCTGGGAGGCCGAGGCGGGCGGATTGCTCCAGGTCAGGAGTTCGAAACCAGCCTGAGCAAGAGCGAGACCCCCGTCTC
The DNA here is from genome assembly GCF_040939455.1 of Microcebus murinus. Classification (NCBI taxonomy): domain Eukaryota; kingdom Metazoa; phylum Chordata; class Mammalia; order Primates; family Cheirogaleidae; genus Microcebus; species Microcebus murinus. Next base: position 27,599,212 of record NC_134125.1, on the reverse strand, counting down.
TACTAAAAATAGAAAGAAATTAATTGGCCAACTAATATATATAGAAAAACACAGCCGGGCGTGGTGGTGCATGCCTGTAGTCCCAACTACTCGGGAGGCTGAGGCAGCAGGATTGCTTGAGCCCGGAGATTGAGGTTGCCGTGAGCTAGGCTGACGCCATGGCACTCACTCTAGCCTGGGCAGCAAAACGAGACTCTGTCTCAAAAAAAAAAAAAAAAAAAAAAAAAAAAGAACACAGGGGGGAGGGGGGCACGGGCAACACATGTCACCTGAATACTTGTACTCCCATCATCTGCTTGAAAAGAGAGAGAAAAGAAAATGCAATCATAGAGGTAAGAGACACTTTTTAAAAATCATGAATCCGAAGAGAAAAGTAAAAGGAGGCCTGTGGAGCAGGTCTGGGTGTGACTCCGGATCCCCCAACATCAGGTGCCACCACCAAAGATTCCTGCGTGTAGCCCATAGAACCCCAAAAGCAACGGGACGAGTTCTGGTCACATACTCCCTCAAAATGACATCCTGGCCTTCTTCTGGAACTCCCTCCCCTCTCAGACTCTCAAGGTTTCCTCCAGCGTGTCGGTTCCCACAGAGCAGACCTTTGGTCTGAGACCTGACAGTCCAGATGCCACGCATGCTGCCGCGTGGCGGCGGTGTCGCGGCTTGGGACAAGAGGAGGCCCCACGGTGCGGGCTGGGGCGCCAGGCACCGCGGGCGGGCGCTGAGGGTGGGGGTGACCCCCACCCCGGGCCGCCGCCGCGCTCCCAGAAAGGGGACAGAACAAGAGGCAAAAAAAAAAAAAAAAAAAAAAAAAGCAGCAGCCTGTGGCACCCGGTATTCCCAGGCGGTCTCCCATCCAAGTACTAACCAGGCCCGACCCCGCTTAGCTTCCGAGACCAGACGAGATCGGGGGCGTTCAGGGTGGTGTGGCCCTAGACGGCGGCGGCGGAGGGCGCCCCTGCCCCGCTCAAGAAGCCGAGCCTCTCTGGGCTTCCCCGCCGCCGCCTCCCGCCCCAGGCCCCGCGCCGGGCCGGGCCGGTTGAGTTCGCCGGCCGGGTCCCGCGGGCTCCCAGGGACGGGGGTGATGGGCGGGGCGGGGCGGGGTGGGGCGGGGCGGGGCGGGGGGCTGTCTCTCTATACACACACACACACACTCACACTCACTCACACTCACACAAGATGCGCCTCCACGGCTGGACTCGCCAAGGTGGAGCCCTCCCAGCCCCCCTCGTCTCCTCGCCCGGCCTCCTTCACCTACCCGCTGCCCACCCCCAGCGCGTCGCTGCCTGCCGCTGACTGCGCACGCGCGGGACGCTCGCCCTTTGACCCCAGCCAGGGGCCGCCCTCCCCCACAACCCCTTTCAGCTGCGCCCCCCCCCTCGCCCTGTGGGTGGGCTGCCGCCTATTCCCCCGGGCCAGGGCTGGGGCACAGCCAGTGTATGGGGCGTCTCTCTCTGGGGATGTGTCCCATGGGTGGGGTGGGGTGGCCTGGTTTGGGGGGCGCTGAAGAAATCAGTCCCCTCCATCTCCTACCTCTGGAAAACGCCCAAGCCCGTGGAGAACTGCCGGCACCGCTTCGTGGGGGCCGGGACCCTCCTCCGTGTCCTCCTGTGGCCCAGTCCAAGGGGCCTGGGCCTGGCCGGGGCTGCATTGGACCCCGACCACCCTGGCGTGTGGACTCGCTAAAAATCGGCCATTAGATATTGGATTCCAGCTTCCTGGAGGTCATTTCACTAATGAGTGCACCGGAAAGAGTTTCCTAATCCATCTGTGAGGGTGGCAACTGAAAGAGAATTTTAAAGCTGACAGAATAGGCGAGGGAAGGCATAGGAGATTTCCACACCCAGCAAGGAAGACTTTCCCGAAATGGAAGAAAGAAACGAGCAAACAGAGACACCGGTAGCCCGCCCGGAAAAGAGTCTGCCCCTTAGAGAAAGCACCCTGACCGGGTTCACCCGTGGGTGGGTGGCGAGCTAGCGGCATTCAGAAGAGCGAGGCCCGCAGTCTGTGCGGAAGACACCTGCGCTCGGGTGTGTGTGGCGGCGCGATTCACAAGCAGCTCCAGATGTTAAACCAAGGAGAAGCCAGGGAGTTCCCAACGCCCCAGGTGTCCTCAGCCCACGACTGGCTGCTGTGGGAATGGGAAGCCCGGCTCCTTGTCTCAGAGCGGGGTTCCCAGGAGGATCAGGCTGAAGCTGGGACTTGGCCTCAAAGTGTCCCCTCGCATGGCCACCCCCTTCCCCTTCCTGCTCCTCTACTCCTGGTGCCCCTCCATCCAGGGGCCAGACCTTAAAGAGTCACCGCAAGAGAATCCTGGTCCCAAAGGAGCCTTCTGGGGGACCGGTGCTGAGAGAGGTTGTGGGCATGGCCCGCTGGGGCTCTGCCCGACCCAGGGCTGAGAGATGCCACCTCCCAGCTCTGGGTCCCTGCAGGAAGTGTTGGCAAGCACAGGGCCGGTCCTCCAAAGGCCCAGGTGCAGGGAGCCCAGGCCAAGCAGCCTGTGGAAGAAGCCACTTGCCGTGCCACCCCGGGAACAGGACTGCAGGCCCCGGCCCTTCCCACCTCCTCCTCCTCCTCCTCCTCCTCCTCCCCCCCGCCCCCCCCACAGGGCACAGGGCTCAGAGACACCTCAGACTCTTGCTACCCAAAGTGCAAAGGGCATCAGTTGCTCCTCCAACCCCCCAGCCCAGCAGACCACGTTGTCCAGCCAGCCCCCGGGCCTCCCTGGGGTGCCCAGCACAAAAGTGCAGACACCCACCGGACCCTCAGTCTCAGTTTTCGGAGGTTTTTGCCACTCTAAGGACCAGCAGGCCAGCTGGGCCTTCGGGCAGGACAGAGAGCCCCGGAATCCGACTTGGAGAGCTGCGTGTACGTCCCCATCAGGAGGCGGTCCCCACCTCCGCGGCTCTCCCCTTGCGGGGAGCGGCAGCCCAGCCGGCAGCCGCAGGGCCTCAGGGAAGACACCAGGCTGGGCCCCCGCGGCACAGCGGGGGCACGTCCCCCGCACTCACGCGACTTAGGGACGGCTGCTGGAGACTGCTGCGGCCACCCTGCTGCCGGGTTTCTGGAGGGCTTCCTGGAAGCAGCGTCCACACCAAGCCCTTGGAAGGCCCAGGCGACGGAGGAGCCGGTCAGGCAGGGGCCGAGGACGGTGAGAGGCCGGGCGGGAAGGAGCATGTCAGGCAGGGGCAGAGGACGGTGACAGGCCGGGCGGGGAGGAGCCGGTCAGGCGGGGGCCCAGGACAGTGACGGGCCTGGCCGGGGAGGAGCGCGTCAGGCAGGGGCAGAGGAGACGGGCTGGGTAAGGGTTAGGGTGACAGTTAGGGCACAATTCACAATCGCAAAGACGTGGAAGCGACCCGAGTGCCCATCCATCCAGGAGTGCATTAATAAAATGTGGCGCGTGGACACCACGGAGTGCCATTCGGCTGTGAGGAGCAGCGGTGAGAGGGCGCCTCTCGTGTTCTCCTGGCCAGAGCTGGAACCCGTTCCAGTAAGCCAGGTATCCCAAGAATGGACACACGAGCACCACGTGAGCGCGCTCACCAGCAAATTGGTACGAACGGATGGACGCCTAAGTGGACAGAGAGGAATCACCTTCATCGGGTGGGTGTCGGGCGGGTGGGGGGAGGGGAGGGGCATACACATCCATTAGGCATGGGGTGGGTGCGCACCGACTGGGGGATGGGCGCACTTGAAGCTCTGACCCGAGGGGGGAGGCTTGGAGAGGGCAAGGCACCCGACCTTAACATTGGTACCCCCACAATACGCTGCAACAACATGAGAGGTATATGAATAAGAACACAGGGGGGGCCGGGCGCGGTGGCTCACGCCTGTAATCCTAGCTCTCTGGGAGGCCGAGGCGGGCGGATTGCTCCAGGTCAGGAGTTCGAAACCAGCCTGAGCAAGAGCGAGACCCCCGTCTCTACTAAAAATAGAAAGAAATTAATTGGCCAACTAATATATATAGAAAAACACAGCCGGGCGTGGTGGTGCATGCCTGTAGTCCCAACTACTCGGGAGGCTGAGGCAGCAGGATTGCTTGAGCCCGGAGATTGAGGTTGCCGTGAGCTAGGCTGACGCCATGGCACTCACTCTAGCCTGGGCAGCAAAACGAGACTCTGTCTCAAAAAAAAAAAAAAAAAAAAAAAAAAAAAGAACACAGGGGGGAGGGGGGCACGGGCAACACATGTCACCTGAATACTTGTACTCCCATCATCTGCTTGAAAAGAGAGAGAAAAGAAAATGCAATCATAGAGGTAAGAGACACTTTTTAAAAATCATGAATCCGAAGAGAAAAGTAAAAGGAGGCCTGTGGAGCAGGTCTGGGTGTGACTCCGGATCCCCCAACATCAGGTGCCACCACCAAAGATTCCTGCGTGTAGCCCATAGAACCCCAAAAGCAACGGGACGAGTTCTGGTCACATACTCCCTCAAAATGACATCCTGGCCTTCTTCTGGAACTCCCTCCCCTCTCAGACTCTCAAGGTTTCCTCCAGCGTGTCGGTTCCCACAGAGCAGACCTTTGGTCTGAGACCTGACAGTCCAGATGCCACGCATGCTGCCGCGTGGCGGCGGTGTCGCGGCTTGGGACAAGAGGAGGCCCCACGGTGCGGGCTGGGGCGCCAGGCACCGCGGGCGGGCGCTGAGGGTGGGGGTGACCCCCACCCCGGGCCGCCGCCGCGCTCCCAGAAAGGGGACAGAACAAGAGGCAAAAAAAAAAAAAAAAAAAAAAAAAAGCAGCAGCCTGTGGCACCCGGTATTCCCAGGCGGTCTCCCATCCAAGTACTAACCAGGCCCGACCCCGCTTAGCTTCCGAGACCAGACGAGATCGGGGGCGTTCAGGGTGGTGTGGCCCTAGACGGCGGCGGCGGAGGGCGCCCCTGCCCCGCTCAAGAAGCCGAGCCTCTCTGGGCTTCCCCGCCGCCGCCTCCCGCCCCAGGCCCCGCGCCGGGCCGGGCCGGTTGAGTTCGCCGGCCGGGTCCCGCGGGCTCCCAGGGACGGGGGTGATGGGCGGGGCGGGGCGGGGCGGGGCGGGGCGGGGCGGGGGGCTGTCTCTCTATACACACACACACACACTCACACTCACTCACACTCACACAAGATGCGCCTCCACGGCTGGACTCGCCAAGGTGGAGCCCTCCCAGCCCCCCTCGTCTCCTCGCCCGGCCTCCTTCACCTACCCGCTGCCCACCCCCAGCGCGTCGCTGCCTGCCGCTGACTGCGCACGAGCGGGACGCTCGCCCTTTGACCCCAGCCAGGGGCCGCCCTCCCCCACAACCCCTTTCAGCTGCGCCCCCCCCCTCGCCCTGTGGGTGGGCTGCCGCCTATTCCCCCGGGCCAGGGCTGGGGCACAGCCAGTGTATGGGGCGTCTCTCTCTGGGGATGTGTCCCATGGGTGGGGTGGGGTGGCCTGGTTTGGGGGGCGCTGAAGAAATCAGTCCCCTCCATCTCCTACCTCTGGAAAACGCCCAAGCCCGTGGAGAACTGCCGGCACCGCTTCGTGGGGGCCGGGACCCTCCTCCGTGTCCTCCTGTGGCCCAGTCCAAGGGGCCTGGGCCTGGCCGGGGCTGCATTGGACCCCGACCACCCTGGCGTGTGGACTCGCTAAAAATCGGCCATTAGATATTGGATTCCAGCTTCCTGGAGGTCATTTCACTAATGAGTGCACCGGAAAGAGTTTCCTAATCCATCTGTGAGGGTGGCAACTGAAAGAGAATTTTAAAGCTGACAGAATAGGCGAGGGAAGGCATAGGAGATTTCCACACCCAGCAAGGAAGACTTTCCCGAAATGGAAGAAAGAAACGAGCAAACAGAGACACCGGTAGCCCGCCCGGAAAAGAGTCTGCCCCTTAGAGAAAGCACCCTGACCGGGTTCACCCGTGGGTGGGTGGCGAGCTAGCGGCATTCAGAAGAGCGAGGCCCGCAGTCTGTGCGGAAGACACCTGCGCTCGGGTGTGTGTGGCGGCGCGATTCACAAGCAGCTCCAGATGTTAAACCAAGGAGAAGCCAGGGAGTTCCCAACGCCCCAGGTGTCCTCAGCCCACGACTGGCTGCTGTGGGAATGGGAAGCCCGGCTCCTTGTCTCAGAGCGGGGTTCCCAGGAGGATCAGGCTGAAGCTGGGACTTGGCCTCAAAGTGTCCCCTCGCATGGCCACCCCCTTCCCCTTCCTGCTCCTCTACTCCTGGTGCCCCTCCATCCAGGGGCCAGACCTTAAAGAGTCACCGCAAGAGAATCCTGGTCCCAAAGGAGCCTTCTGGGGGACCGGTGCTGAGAGAGGTTGTGGGCATGGCCCGCTGGGGCTCTGCCCGACCCAGGGCTGAGAGATGCCACCTCCCAGCTCTGGGTCCCTGCAGGAAGTGTTGGCAAGCACAGGGCCGGTCCTCCAAAGGCCCAGGTGCAGGGAGCCCAGGCCAAGCAGCCTGTGGAAGAAGCCACTTGCCGTGCCACCCCGGGAACAGGACTGCAGGCCCCGGCCCTTCCCACCTCCTCCTCCTCCTCCTCCTCCTCCTCCCCCCCGCCCCCCCCCCACAGGGCACAGGGCTCAGAGACACCTCAGACTCTTGCTACCCAAAGTGCAAAGGGCATCAGTTGCTCCTCCAACCCCCCAGCCCAGCAGACCACGTTGTCCAGCCAGCCCCCGGGCCTCCCTGGGGTGCCCAGCACAAAAGTGCAGACACCCACCGGACCCTCAGTCTCAGTTTTCGGAGGTTTTTGCCACTCTAAGGACCCGCAGGCCAGCTGGGCCTTCGGGCAGGACAGAGAGCCCCGGAATCCGACTTGGAGAGCTGCGTGTACGTCCCCATCAGGAGGCGGTCCCCACCTCCGCGGCTCTCCCCTTGCGGGGAGCGGCAGCCCAGCCGGCAGCCGCAGGGCCTCAGGGAAGACACCAGGCTGGGCCCCCGCGGCACAGCGGGGGCACGTCCCCCGCACTCACGCGACTTAGGGACGGCTGCTGGAGACTGCTGCGGCCACCCTGCTGCCGGGTTTCTGGAGGGCTTCCTGGAAGCAGCGTCCACACCAAGCCCTTGGAAGGCCCAGGCGACGGAGGAGCCGGTCAGGCAGGGGCCGAGGACGGTGAGAGGCCGGGCGGGAAGGAGCATGTCAGGCAGGGGCAGAGGACGGTGACAGGCCGGGCGGGGAGGAGCCGGTCAGGCGGGGGCCCAGGACAGTGACGGGCCTGGCCGGGGAGGAGCGCGTCAGGCAGGGGCAGAGGAGACGGGCTGGGTAAGGGTTAGGGTGACAGTTAGGGCACAATTCACAATCGCAAAGACGTGGAAGCGACCCGAGTGCCCATCCATCCAGGAGTGCATTAATAAAATGTGGCGCGTGGACACCACGGAGTGCCATTCGGCTGTGAGGAGCAGCGGTGAGAGGGCGCCTCTCGTGTTCTCCTGGCCAGAGCTGGAACCCGTTCCAGTAAGCCAGGTATCCCAAGAATGGACACACGAGCACCACGTGAGCGCGCTCACCAGCAAATTGGTACGAACGGATGGACGCCTAAGTGGACAGAGAGGAATCACCTTCATCGGGTGGGTGTCGGGCGGGTGGGGGGAGGGGAGGGGCATACACATCCATTAGGCATGGGGTGGGTGCGCACCGACTGGGGGATGGGCGCACTTGAAGCTCTGACCCGAGGGGGGAGGCTTGGAGAGGGCAAGGCACCCGACCTTAACATTGGTACCCCCACAATACGCTGCAACAACATGAGAGGTATATGAATAAGAACACAGGGGGGGCCGGGCGCGGTGGCTCACGCCTGTAATCCTAGCTCTCTGGGAGGCCGAGGCGGGCGGATTGCTCCAGGTCAGGAGCTCGAAACCAGCCTGAGCAAGAGCGAGACCCCCGTCTCTACTAAAAATAGAAAGAAATTAATTGGCCAACTAATATATATAGAAAAACACAGCCGGGCGTGGTGGTGCATGCCTGTAGTCCCAACTACTCGGGAGGCTGAGGCAGCAGGATTGCTTGAGCCCGGAGATTGAGGTTGCCGTGAGCTAGGCTGACGCCATGGCACTCACTCTAGCCTGGGCAGCAAAAGGAGACTCTGTCTCAAAAAAAAAAAAAAAAAAAAAAAAAAAAAAAGAACACAGGGGGGAGGGGGGCACGGGCAACACATGTCACCTGAATACTTGTACTCCCATCATCTGCTTGAAAAGAGAGAGAAAAGAAAATGCAATCATAGAGGTAAGAGACACTTTTTAAAAATCATGAATCCGAAGAGAAAAGTAAAAGGAGGCCTGTGGAGCAGGTCTGGGTGTGACTCCGGATCCCCCAACATCAGGTGCCACCACCAAAGATTCCTGCGTGTAGCCCATAGAACCCCAAAAGCAACGGGACGAGTTCTGGTCACATACTCCCTCAAAATGACATCCTGGCCTTCTTCTGGAACTCCCTCCCCTCTCAGACTCTCAAGGTTTCCTCCAGCGTGTCGGTTCCCACAGAGCAGACCTTTGGTCTGAGACCTGACAGTCCAGATGCCACGCATGCTGCCGCGTGGCGGCGGTGTCGCGGCTTGGGACAAGAGGAGGCCCCACGGTGCGGGCTGGGGCGCCAGGCACCGCGGGCGGGCGCTGAGGGTGGGGGTGACCCCCACCCCGGGCCGCCGCCGCGCTCCCAGAAAGGGGACAGAACAAGAGGCAAAAAAAAAAAAAAAAAAAAAAAGCAGCAGCCTGTGGCACCCGGTATTCCCAGGCGGTCTCCCATCCAAGTACTAACCAGGCCCGACCCCGCTTAGCTTCCGAGACCAGACGAGATCGGGGGCGTTCAGGGTGGTGTGGCCCTAGACGGCGGCGGCGGAGGGCGCCCCTGCCCCGCTCAAGAAGCCGAGCCTCTCTGGGCTTCCCCGCCGCCGCCTCCCGCCCCAGGCCCCGCGCCGGGCCGGGCCGGTTGAGTTCGCCGGCCGGGTCCCGCGGGCTCCCAGGGACGGGGGTGATGGGCGGGGCGGGGCGGGGCGGGGCGGGGCGGGGGGCTGTCTCTCTATACACACACACACACACTCACACTCACTCACACTCACACAAGATGCGCCTCCACGGCTGGACTCGCCAAGGTGGAGCCCTCCCAGCCCCCCTCGTCTCCTCGCCCGGCCTCCTTCACCTACCCGCTGCCCACCCCCAGCGCGTCGCTGCCTGCCGCTGACTGCGCACGCGTGGGACGCTCGCCCTTTGACCCCAGCCAGGGGCCGCCCTCCCCCACAACCCCTTTCAGCTGCGCCCCCCCCCTCGCCCTGTGGGTGGGCTGCCGCCTATTCCCCCGGGCCAGGGCTGGGGCACAGCCAGTGTATGGGGCGTCTCTCTCTGGGGATGTGTCCCATGGGTGGGGTGGGGTGGCCTGGTTTGGGGGGCGCTGAAGAAATCAGTCCCCTCCATCTCCTACCTCTGGAAAACGCCCAAGCCCGTGGAGAACTGCCGGCACCGCTTCGTGGGGGCCGGGACCCTCCTCCGTGTCCTCCTGTGGCCCAGTCCAAGGGGCCTGGGCCTGGCCGGGGCTGCATTGGACCCCGACCACCCTGGCGTGTGGACTCGCTAAAAATCGGCCATTAGATATTGGATTCCAGCTTCCTGGAGGTCATTTCACTAATGAGTGCACCGGAAAGAGTTTCCTAATCCATCTGTGAGGGTGGCAACTGAAAGAGAATTTTAAAGCTGACAGAATAGGCGAGGGAAGGCATAGGAGATTTCCACACCCAGCAAGGAAGACTTTCCCGAAATGGAAGAAAGAAACGAGCAAACAGAGACACCGGTAGCCCGCCCGGAAAAGAGTCTGCCCCTTAGAGAAAGCACCCTGACCGGGTTCACCCGTGGGTGGGTGGCGAGCTAGCGGCATTCAGAAGAGCGAGGCCCGCAGTCTGTGCGGAAGACACCTGCGCTCGGGTGTGTGTGGCGGCGCGATTCACAAGCAGCTCCAGATGTTAAACCAAGGAGAAGCCAGGGAGTTCCCAACGCCCCAGGTGTCCTCAGCCCACGACTGGCTGCTGTGGGAATGGGAAGCCCGGCTCCTTGTCTCAGAGCGGGGTTCCCAGGAGGATCAGGCTGAAGCTGGGACTTGGCCTCAAAGTGTCCCCTCGCATGGCCACCCCCTTCCCCTTCCTGCTCCTCTACTCCTGGTGCCCCTCCATCCAGGGGCCAGACCTTAAAGAGTCACCGCAAGAGAATCCTGGTCCCAAAGGAGCCTTCTGGGGGACCGGTGCTGAGAGAGGTTGTGGGCATGGCCCGCTGGGGCTCTGCCCGACCCAGGGCTGAGAGATGCCACCTCCCAGCTCTGGGTCCCTGCAGGAAGTGTTGGCAAGCACAGGGCCGGTCCTCCAAAGGCCCAGGTGCAGGGAGCCCAGGCCAAGCAGCCTGTGGAAGAAGCCACTTGCCGTGCCACCCCGGGAACAGGACTGCAGGCCCCGGCCCTTCCCACCTCCTCCTCCTCCTCCTCCTCCTCCTCCCCCCCGCCCCCCCCCACAGGGCACAGGGCTCAGAGACACCTCAGACTCTTGCTACCCAAAGTGCAAAGGGCATCAGTTGCTCCTCCAACCCCCCAGCCCAGCAGACCACGTTGTCCAGCCAGCCCCCGGGCCTCCCTGGGGTGCCCAGCACAAAAGTGCAGACACCCACCGGACCCTCAGTCTCAGTTTTCGGAGGTTTTTGCCACTCTAAGGACCCGCAGGCCAGCTGGGCCTTCGGGCAGGACAGAGAGCCCCGGAATCCGACTTGGAGAGCTGCGTGTACGTCCCCATCAGGAGGCGGTCCCCACCTCCGCGGCTCTCCCCTTGCGGGGAGCGGCAGCCCAGCCGGCAGCCGCAGGGCCTCAGGGAAGACACCAGGCTGGGCCCCCGCGGCACAGCGGGGGCACGTCCCCCGCACTCACGCGACTTAGGGACGGCTGCTGGAGACTGCTGCGGCCACCCTGCTGCCGGGTTTCTGGAGGGCTTCCTGGAAGCAGCGTCCACACCAAGCCCTTGGAAGGCCCAGGCGACGGAGGAGCCGGTCAGGCAGGGGCCGAGGACGGTGAGAGGCCGGGCGGGAAGGAGCATGTCAGGCAGGGGCAGAGGACGGTGACAGGCCGGGCGGGGAGGAGCCGGTCAGGCGGGGGCCCAGGACAGTGACGGGCCTGGCCGGGGAGGAGCGCGTCAGGCAGGGGCAGAGGAGACGGGCTGGGTAAGGGTTAGGGTGACAGTTAGGGCACAATTCACAATCGCAAAGACGTGGAAGCGACCCGAGTGCCCATCCATCCAGGAGTGCATTAATAAAATGTGGCGCGTGGACACCACGGAGTGCCATTCGGCTGTGAGGAGCAGCGGTGAGAGGGCGCCTCTCGTGTTCTCCTGGCCAGAGCTGGAACCCGTTCCAGTAAGCCAGGTATCCCAAGAATGGACACACGAGCACCACGTGAGCGCGCTCACCAGCAAATTGGTACGAACGGATGGACGCCTAAGTGGACAGAGAGGAATCACCTTCATCGGGTGGGTGTCGGGCGGGTGGGGGGAGGGGAGGGGCATACACATCCATTAGGCATGGGGTGGGTGCGCACCGACTGGGGGATGGGCGCACTTGAAGCTCTGACCCGAGGGGGGAGGCTTGGAGAGGGCAAGGCACCCGACCTTAACATTGGTACCCCCACAATACGCTGCAACAACATGAGAGGTATATGAATAAGAACACAGGGGGGGCCGGGCGCGGTGGCTCACGCCTGTAATCCTAGCTCTCTGGGAGGCCGAGGCGGGCGGATTGCTCCAGGTCAGGAGTTCGAAACCAGCCTGAGCAAGAGCGAGACCCCCGTCTCTACTAAAAATAGAAAGAAATTAATTGGCCAACTAATATATATAGAAAAACACAGCCGGGCGTGGTGGTGCATGCCTGTAGTCCCAACTACTCGGGAGGCTGAGGCAGCAGGATTGCTTGAGCCCGGAGATTGAGGTTGCCGTGAGCTAGGCTGACGCCATGGCACTCACTCTAGCCTGGGCAGCAAAACGAGACTCTGTCTCAAAAAAAAAAAAAAAAAAAAAAAAAAAAAGAACACAGGGGGGAGGGGGGCACGGGCAACACATGTCACCTGAATACTTGTACTCCCATCATCTGCTTGAAAAGAGAGAGAAAAGAAAATGCAATCATAGAGGTAAGAGACACTTTTTAAAAATCATGAATCCGAAGAGAAAAGTAAAAGGAGGCCTGTGGAGCAGGTCTGGGTGTGACTCCGGATCCCCCAACATCAGGTGCCACCACCAAAGATTCCTGCGTGTAGCCCATAGAACCCCAAAAGCAACGGGACGAGTTCTGGTCACATACTCCCTCAAAATGACATCCTGGCCTTCTTCTGGAACTCCCTCCCCTCTCAGACTCTCAAGGTTTCCTCCAGCGTGTCGGTTCCCACAGAGCAGACCTTTGGTCTGAGACCTGACAGTCCAGATGCCACGCATGCTGCCGCGTGGCGGCGGTGTCGCGGCTTGGGACAAGAGGAGGCCCCACGGTGCGGGCTGGGGCGCCAGGCACCGCGGGCGGGCGCTGAGGGTGGGGGTGACCCCCACCCCGGGCCGCCGCCGCGCTCCCAGAAAGGGGACAGAACAAGAGGCAAAAAAAAAAAAAAAAAAAAAAAAAAGCAGCAGCCTGTGGCACCCGGTATTCCCAGGCGGTCTCCCATCCAAGTACTAACCAGGCCCGACCCCGCTTAGCTTCCGAGACCAGACGAGATCGGGGGCGTTCAGGGTGGTGTGGCCCTAGACGGCGGCGGCGGAGGGCGCCCCTGCCCCGCTCAAGAAGCCGAGCCTCTCTGGGCTTCCCCGCCGCCGCCTCCCGCCCCAGGCCCCGCGCCGGGCCGGGCCGGTTGAGTTCGCCGGCCGGGTCCCCCGGGCTCCCAGGGACGGGGGTGATGGGCGGGGCGGGGCGGGGCGGGGCGGGGCGGGGCGGGGCGGGGGGCTGTCTCTCTATACACACACACACACACTCACACTCACTCACACTCACACAAGATGCGCCTCCACGGCTGGACTCGCCAAGGTGGAGCCCTCCCAGCCCCCCTCGTCTCCTCGCCCGGCCTCCTTCACCTACCCGCTGCCCACCCCCAGCGCGTCGCTGCCTGCCGCTGACTGCGCACGCGCGGGACGCTCGCCCTTTGACCCCAGCCAGGGGCCGCCCTCCCCCACAACCCCTTTCAGCTGCGCCCCCCCCCTCGCCCTGTGGGTGGGCTGCCGCCTATTCCCCCGGGCCAGGGCTGGGGCACAGCCAGTGTATGGGGCGTCTCTCTCTGGGGATGTGTCCCATGGGTGGGGTGGGGTGGCCTGGTTTGGGGGGCGCTGAAGAAATCAGTCCCCTCCATCTCCTACCTCTGGAAAACGCCCAAGCCCGTGGAGAACTGCCGGCACCGCTTCGTGGGGGCCGGGACCCTCCTCCGTGTCCTCCTGTGGCCCAGTCCAAGGGGCCTGGGCCTGGCCGGGGCTGCATTGGACCCCGACCACCCTGGCGTGTGGACTCGCTAAAAATCGGCCATTAGATATTGGATTCCAGCTTCCTGGAGGTCATTTCACTAATGAGTGCACCGGAAAGAGTTTCCTAATCCATCTGTGAGGGTGGCAACTGAAAGAGAATTTTAAAGCTGACAGAATAGGCGAGGGAAGGCATAGGAGATTTCCACACCCAGCAAGGAAGACTTTCCCGAAATGGAAGAAAGAAACGAGCAAACAGAGACACCGGTAGCCCGCCCGGAAAAGAGTCTGCCCCTTAGAGAAAGCACCCTGACCGGGTTCACCCGTGGGTGGGTGGCGAGCTAGCGGCATTCAGAAGAGCGAGGCCCGCAGTCTGTGCGGAAGACACCTGCGCTCGGGTGTGTGTGGCGGCGCGATTCACAAGCAGCTCCAGATGTTAAACCAAGGAGAAGCCAGGGAGTTCCCAACGCCCCAGGTGTCCTCAGCCCACGACTGGCTGCTGTGGGAATGGGAAGCCCGGCTCCTTGTCTCAGAGCGGGGTTCCCAGGAGGATCAGGCTGAAGCTGGGACTTGGCCTCAAAGTGTCCCCTCGCATGGCCACCCCCTTCCCCTTCCTGCTCCTCTACTCCTGGTGCCCCTCCATCCAGGGGCCAGACCTTAAAGAGTCACCGCAAGAGAATCCTGGTCCCAAAGGAGCCTTCTGGGGGACCGGTGCTGAGAGAGGTTGTGGGCATGGCCCGCTGGGGCTCTGCCCGACCCAGGGCTGAGAGATGCCACCTCCCAGCTCTGGGTCCCTGCAGGAAGTGTTGGCAAGCACAGGGCCGGTCCTCCAAAGGCCCAGGTGCAGGGAGCCCAGGCCAAGCAGCCTGTGGAAGAAGCCACTTGCCGTGCCACCCCGGGAACAGGACTGCAGGCCCCGGCCCTTCCCACCTCCTCCTCCTCCTCCTCCTCCTCCTCCCCCCCGCCCCCCCCCACAGGGCACAGGGCTCAGAGACACCTCAGACTCTTGCTACCCAAAGTGCAAAGGGCATCAGTTGCTCCTCCAACCCCCCAGCCCAGCAGACCACGTTGTCCAGCCAGCCCCCGGGCCTCCCTGGGGTGCCCAGCACAAAAGTGCAGACACCCACCGGACCCTCAGTCTCAGTTTTCGGAGGTTTTTGCCACTCTAAGGACCAGCAGGCCAGCTGGGCCTTCGGGCAGGACAGAGAGCCCCGGAATCCGACTTGGAGAGCTGCGTGTACGTCCCCATCAGGAGGCGGTCCCCACCTCCGCGGCTCTCCCCTTGCGGGGAGCGGCAGCCCAGCCGGCAGCCGCAGGGCCTCAGGGAAGACACCAGGCTGGGCCCCCGCGGCACAGCGGGGGCACGTCCCCCGCACTCACGCGACTTAGGGACGGCTGCTGGAGACTGCTGCGGCCACCCTGCTGCCGGGTTTCTGGAGGGCTTCCTGGAAGCAGCGTCCACACCAAGCCCTTGGAAGGCCCAGGCGACGGAGGAGCCGGTCAGGCAGGGGCCGAGGACGGTGAGAGGCCGGGCGGGAAGGAGCATGTCAGGCAGGGGCAGAGGACGGTGACAGGCCGGGCGGGGAGGAGCCGGTCAGGCGGGGGCCCAGGACAGTGACGGGCCTGGCCGGGGAGGAGCGCATCAGGCAGGGGCAGAGGAGACGGGCTGGGTAAGGGTTAGGGTGACAGTTAGGGCACAATTCACAATCGCAAAGACGTGGAAGCGACCCGAGTGCCCATCCATCCAGGAGTGCATTAATAAAATGTGGCGCGTGGACACCACGGAGTGCCATTCGGCTGTGAGGAGCAGCGGTGAGAGGGCGCCTCTCGTGTTCTCCTGGCCAGAGCTGGAACCCGTTCCAGTAAGCCAGGTATCCCAAGAATGGACACACGAGCACCACGTGAGCGCGCTCACCAGCAAATTGGTACGAACGGATGGACGCCTAAGTGGACAGAGAGGAATCACCTTCATCGGGTGGGTGTCGGGCGGGTGGGGGGAGGGGAGGGGCATACACATCCATTAGGCATGGGGTGGGTGCGCACCGACTGGGGGATGGGCGCACTTGAAGCTCTGACCCGAGGGGGGAGGCTTGGAGAGGGCAAGGCACCCGACCTTAACATTGGTACCCCCACAATACGCTGCAACAACATGAGAGGTATATGAATAAGAACACAGGGGGGGCCGGGCGCGGTGGCTCACGCCTGTAATCCTAGCTCTCTGGGAGGCCGAGGCGGGCGGATTGCTCCAGGTCAGGAGTTCGAAACCAGCCTGAGCAAGAGCGAGACCCCCGTCTCTACTAAAAATAGAAAGAAATTAATTGGCCAACTAATATATATAGAAAAACACAGCCGGGCGTGGTGGTGCATGCCTGTAGTCCCAACTACTCGGGAGGCTGAGGCAGCAGGATTGCTTGAGCCCGGAGATTGAGGTTGCCGTGAGCTAGGCTGACGCCATGGCACTCACTCTAGCCTGGGCAGCAAAACGAGACTCTGTCTCAAAAAAAAAAAAAAAAAAAAAAAAAGAACACAGGGGGGAGGGGGGCACGGGCAACACATGTCACCTGAATACTTGTACTCCCATCATCTGCTTGAAAAGAGAGAGAAAAGAAAATGCAATCATAGAGGTAAGAGACACTTTTTAAAAATCATGAATCCGAAGAGAAAAGTAAAAGGAGGCCTGTGGAGCAGGTCTGGGTGTGACTCCGGATCCCCCAACATCAGGTGCCACCACCAAAGATTCCTGCGTGTAGCCCATAGAACCCCAAAAGCAACGGGACGAGTTCTGGTCACATACTCCCTCAAAATGACATCCTGGCCTTCTTCTGGAACTCCCTCCCCTCTCAGACTCTCAAGGTTTCCTCCAGCGTGTCGGTTCCCACAGAGCAGACCTTTGGTCTGAGACCTGACAGTCCAGATGCCACGCATGCTGCCGCGTGGCGGCGGTGTCGCGGCTTGGGACAAGAGGAGGCCCCACGGTGCGGGCTGGGGTGCCAGGCACCGCGGGCGGGCGCTGAGGGTGGGGGTGACCCCCACCCCGGGCCGCCGCCGCGCTCCCAGAAAGGGGACAGAACAAGAGGCAAAAAAAAAAAAAAAAGCAGCAGCCTGTGGCACCCGGTATTCCCAG
Source organism: Microcebus murinus (assembly GCF_040939455.1). NCBI lineage: Eukaryota > Metazoa > Chordata > Mammalia > Primates > Cheirogaleidae > Microcebus > Microcebus murinus. The sequence continues at coordinate 27,582,682 of NC_134125.1, read as the reverse complement.
GCGGTCTCCCATCCAAGTACTAACCAGGCCCGACCCCGCTTAGCTTCCGAGACCAGACGAGATCGGGGGCGTTCAGGGTGGTGTGGCCCTAGACGGCGGCGGCGGAGGGCGCCCCTGCCCCGCTCAAGAAGCCGAGCCTCTCTGGGCTTCCCCGCCGCCGCCTCCCGCCCCAGGCCCCGCGCCGGGCCGGGCCGGTTGAGTTCGCCGGCCGGGTCCCGCGGGCTCCCAGGGACGGGGGTGATGGGCGGGGCGGGGCGGGGCGGGGCGGGGCGGGGGGCTGTCTCTCTATACACACACACACACACTCACACTCACTCACACTCACACAAGATGCGCCTCCACGGCTGGACTCGCCAAGGTGGAGCCCTCCCAGCCCCCCTCGTCTCCTCGCCCGGCCTCCTTCACCTACCCGCTGCCCACCCCCAGCGCGTCGCTGCCTGCCGCTGACTGCGCACGCGCGGGACGCTCGCCCTTTGACCCCAGCCAGGGGCCGCCCTCCCCCACAACCCCTTTCAGCTGCGCCCCCCCCCTCGCCCTGTGGGTGGGCTGCCGCCTATTCCCCCGGGCCAGGGCTGGGGCACAGCCAGTGTATGGGGCGTCTCTCTCTGGGGATGTGTCCCATGGGTGGGGTGGGGTGGCCTGGTTTGGGGGGCGCTGAAGAAATCAGTCCCCTCCATCTCCTACCTCTGGAAAACGCCCAAGCCCGTGGAGAACTGCCGGCACCGCTTCGTGGGGGCCGGGACCCTCCTCCGTGTCCTCCTGTGGCCCAGTCCAAGGGGCCTGGGCCTGGCCGGGGCTGCATTGGACCCCGACCACCCTGGCGTGTGGACTCGCTAAAAATCGGCCATTAGATATTGGATTCCAGCTTCCTGGAGGTCATTTCACTAATGAGTGCACCGGAAAGAGTTTCCTAATCCATCTGTGAGGGTGGCAACTGAAAGAGAATTTTAAAGCTGACAGAATAGGCGAGGGAAGGCATAGGAGATTTCCACACCCAGCAAGGAAGACTTTCCCGAAATGGAAGAAAGAAACGAGCAAACAGAGACACCGGTAGCCCGCCCGGAAAAGAGTCTGCCCCTTAGAGAAAGCACCCTGACCGGGTTCACCCGTGGGTGGGTGGCGAGCTAGCGGCATTCAGAAGAGCGAGGCCCGCAGTCTGTGCGGAAGACACCTGCGCTCGGGTGTGTGTGGCGGCGCGATTCACAAGCAGCTCCAGATGTTAAACCAAGGAGAAGCCAGGGAGTTCCCAACGCCCCAGGTGTCCTCAGCCCACGACTGGCTGCTGTGGGAATGGGAAGCCCGGCTCCTTGTCTCAGAGCGGGGTTCCCAGGAGGATCAGGCTGAAGCTGGGACTTGGCCTCAAAGTGTCCCCTCGCATGGCCACCCCCTTCCCCTTCCTGCTCCTCTACTCCTGGTGCCCCTCCATCCAGGGGCCAGACCTTAAAGAGTCACCGCAAGAGAATCCTGGTCCCAAAGGAGCCTTCTGGGGGACCGGTGCTGAGAGAGGTTGTGGGCATGGCCCGCTGGGGCTCTGCCCGACCCAGGGCTGAGAGATGCCACCTCCCAGCTCTGGGTCCCTGCAGGAAGTGTTGGCAAGCACAGGGCCGGTCCTCCAAAGGCCCAGGTGCAGGGAGCCCAGGCCAAGCAGCCTGTGGAAGAAGCCACTTGCCGTGCCACCCCGGGAACAGGACTGCAGGCCCCGGCCCTTCCCACCTCCTCCTCCTCCTCCTCCTCCTCCTCCCCCCCGCCCCCCCCCCACAGGGCACAGGGCTCAGAGACACCTCAGACTCTTGCTACCCAAAGTGCAAAGGACATCAGTTGCTCCTCCAACCCCCCAGCCCAGCAGACCACGTTGTCCAGCCAGCCCCCGGGCCTCCCTGGGGTGCCCAGCACAAAAGTGCAGACACCCACCGGACCCTCAGTCTCAGTTTTCGGAGGTTTTTGCCACTCTAAGGACCCGCAGGCCGGCTGGGCCTTCGGGCAGGACAGAGAGCCCCGGAATCCGACTTGGAGAGCTGCGTGTACGTCCCCATCAGGAGGCGGTCCCCACCTCCGCGGCTCTCCCCTTGCGGGGAGCGGCAGCCCAGCCGGCAGCCGCAGGGCCTCAGGGAAGACACCAGGCTGGGCCCCCGCGGCACAGCGGGGGCACGTCCCCCGCACTCACGCGACTTAGGGACGGCTGCTGGAGACTGCTGCGGCCACCCTGCTGCCGGGTTTCTGGAGGGCTTCCTGGAAGCAGCGTCCACACCAAGCCCTTGGAAGGCCCAGGCGACGGAGGAGCCGGTCAGGCAGGGGCCGAGGACGGTGAGAGGCCGGGCGGGAAGGAGCATGTCAGGCAGGGGCAGAGGACGGTGACAGGCCGGGCGGGGAGGAGCCGGTCAGGCGGGGGCCCAGGACAGTGACGGGCCTGGCCGGGGAGGAGCGCGTCAGGCAGGGGCAGAGGAGACGGGCTGGGTAAGGGTTAGGGTGACAGTTAGGGCACAATTCACAATCGCAAAGACGTGGAAGCGACCCGAGTGCCCATCCATCCAGGAGTGCATTAATAAAATGTGGCGCGTGGACACCACGGAGTGCCATTCGGCTGTGAGGAGCAGCGGTGAGAGGGCGCCTCTCGTGTTCTCCTGGCCAGAGCTGGAACCCGTTCCAGTAAGCCAGGTATCCCAAGAATGGACACACGAGCACCACGTGAGCGCGCTCACCAGCAAATTGGTACGAACGGATGGACGCCTAAGTGGACAGAGAGGAATCACCTTCATCGGGTGGGTGTCGGGCGGGTGGGGGGAGGGGAGGGGCATACACATCCATTAGGCATGGGGTGGGTGCGCACCGACTGGGGGATGGGCGCACTTGAAGCTCTGACCCGAGGGGGGAGGCTTGGAGAGGGCAAGGCACCCGACCTTAACATTGGTACCCCCACAATACGCTGCAACAACATGAGAGGTATATGAATAAGAACACAGGGGGGGCCGGGCGCGGTGGCTCACGCCTGTAATCCTAGCTCTCTGGGAGGCCGAGGCGGGCGGATTGCTCCAGGTCAGGAGTTCGAAACCAGCCTGAGCAAGAGCGAGACCCCCGTCTCTACTAAAAATAGAAAGAAATTAATTGGCCAACTAATATATATAGAAAAACACAGCCGGGCGTGGTGGTGCATGCCTGTAGTCCCAACTACTCGGGAGGCTGAGGCAGCAGGATTGCTTGAGCCCGGAGATTGAGGTTGCCGTGAGCTAGGCTGACGCCATGGCACTCACTCTAGCCTGGGCAGCAAAACGAGACTCTGTCTCAAAAAAAAAAAAAAAAAAAAAAAAAGAACACAGGGGGGAGGGGGGCACGGGCAACACATGTCACCTGAATACTTGTACTCCCATCATCTGCTTGAAAAGAGAGAGAAAAGAAAATGCAATCATAGAGGTAAGAGACACTTTTTAAAAATCATGAATCCGAAGAGAAAAGTAAAAGGAGGCCTGTGGAGCAGGTCTGGGTGTGACTCCGGATCCCCCAACATCAGGTGCCACCACCAAAGATTCCTGCGTGTAGCCCATAGAACCCCAAAAGCAACGGGACGAGTTCTGGTCACATACTCCCTCAAAATGACATCCTGGCCTTCTTCTGGAACTCCCTCCCCTCTCAGACTCTCAAGGTTTCCTCCAGCGTGTCGGTTCCCACAGAGCAGACCTTTGGTCTGAGACCTGACAGTCCAGATGCCACGCATGCTGCCGCGTGGCGGCGGTGTCGCGGCTTGGGACAAGAGGAGGCCCCACGGTGCGGGCTGGGGCGCCAGGCACCGCGGGCGGGCGCTGAGGGTGGGGGTGACCCCCACCCCGGGCCGCCGCCGCGCTCCCAGAAAGGGGACAGAACAAGAGGCAAAAAAAAAAAAAAAAAAAAAAAAGCAGCAGCCTGTGGCACCCGGTATTCCCAGGCGGTCTCCCATCCAAGTACTAACCAGGCCCGACCCCGCTTAGCTTCCGAGACCAGACGAGATCGGGGGCGTTCAGGGTGGTGTGGCCCTAGACGGCGGCGGCGGAGGGCGCCCCTGCCCCGCTCAAGAAGCCGAGCCTCTCTGGGCTTCCCCGCCGCCGCCTCCCGCCCCAGGCCCCGCGCCGGGCCGGGCCGGTTGAGTTCGCCGGCCGGGTCCCGCGGGCTCCCAGGGACGGGGGTGATGGGCGGGGCGGGGCGGGGCGGGGCGGGGCGGGGGGCTGTCTCTCTATACACACACACACACACTCACACTCACTCACACTCACACAAGATGCGCCTCCACGGCTGGACTCGCCAAGGTGGAGCCCTCCCAGCCCCCCTCGTCTCCTCGCCCGGCCTCCTTCACCTACCCGCTGCCCACCCCCAGCGCGTCGCTGCCTGCCGCTGACTGCGCACGCGCGGGACGCTCGCCCTTTGACCCCAGCCAGGGGCCGCCCTCCCCCACAACCCCTTTCAGCTGCGCCCCCCCCCTCGCCCTGTGGGTGGGCTGCCGCCTATTCCCCCGGGCCAGGGCTGGGGCACAGCCAGTGTATGGGGCGTCTCTCTCTGGGGATGTGTCCCATGGGTGGGGTGGGGTGGCCTGGTTTGGGGGGCGCTGAAGAAATCAGTCCCCTCCATCTCCTACCTCTGGAAAACGCCCAAGCCCGTGGAGAACTGCCGGCACCGCTTCGTGGGGGCCGGGACCCTCCTCCGTGTCCTCCTGTGGCCCAGTCCAAGGGGCCTGGGCCTGGCCGGGGCTGCATTGGACCCCGACCACCCTGGCGTGTGGACTCGCTAAAAATCGGCCATTAGATATTGGATTCCAGCTTCCTGGAGGTCATTTCACTAATGAGTGCACCGGAAAGAGTTTCCTAATCCATCTGTGAGGGTGGCAACTGAAAGAGAATTTTAAAGCTGACAGAATAGGCGAGGGAAGGCATAGGAGATTTCCACACCCAGCAAGGAAGACTTTCCCGAAATGGAAGAAAGAAACGAGCAAACAGAGACACCGGTAGCCCGCCCGGAAAAGAGTCTGCCCCTTAGAGAAAGCACCCTGACCGGGTTCACCCGTGGGTGGGTGGCGAGCTAGCGGCATTCAGAAGAGCGAGGCCCGCAGTCTGTGCGGAAGACACCTGCGCTCGGGTGTGTGTGGCGGCGCGATTCACAAGCAGCTCCAGATGTTAAACCAAGGAGAAGCCAGGGAGTTCCCAACGCCCCAGGTGTCCTCAGCCCACGACTGGCTGCTGTGGGAATGGGAAGCCCGGCTCCTTGTCTCAGAGCGGGGTTCCCAGGAGGATCAGGCTGAAGCTGGGACTTGGCCTCAAAGTGTCCCCTCGCATGGCCACCCCCTTCCCCTTCCTGCTCCTCTACTCCTGGTGCCCCTCCATCCAGGGGCCAGACCTTAAAGAGTCACCGCAAGAGAATCCTGGTCCCAAAGGAGCCTTCTGGGGGACCGGTGCTGAGAGAGGTTGTGGGCATGGCCCGCTGGGGCTCTGCCCGACCCAGGGCTGAGAGATGCCACCTCCCAGCTCTGGGTCCCTGCAGGAAGTGTTGGCAAGCACAGGGCCGGTCCTCCAAAGGCCCAGGTGCAGGGAGCCCAGGCCAAGCAGCCTGTGGAAGAAGCCACTTGCCGTGCCACCCCGGGAACAGGACTGCAGGCCCCGGCCCTTCCCACCTCCTCCTCCTCCTCCTCCTCCTCCTCCCCCCCGCCCCCCCCCACAGGGCACAGGGCTCAGAGACACCTCAGACTCTTGCTACCCAAAGTGCAAAGGACATCAGTTGCTCCTCCAACCCCCCAGCCCAGCAGACCACGTTGTCCAGCCAGCCCCCGGGCCTCCCTGGGGTGCCCAGCACAAAAGTGCAGACACCCACCGGACCCTCAGTCTCAGTTTTCGGAGGTTTTTGCCACTCTAAGGACCCGCAGGCCGGCTGGGCCTTCGGGCAGGACAGAGAGCCCCGGAATCCGACTTGGAGAGCTGCGTGTACGTCCCCATCAGGAGGCGGTCCCCACCTCCGCGGCTCTCCCCTTGCGGGGAGCGGCAGCCCAGCCGGCAGCCGCAGGGCCTCAGGGAAGACACCAGGCTGGGCCCCCGCGGCACAGCGGGGGCACGTCCCCCGCACTCACGCGACTTAGGGACGGCTGCTGGAGACTGCTGCGGCCACCCTGCTGCCGGGTTTCTGGAGGGCTTCCTGGAAGCAGCGTCCACACCAAGCCCTTGGAAGGCCCAGGCGACGGAGGAGCCGGTCAGGCAGGGGCCGAGGACGGTGAGAGGCCGGGCGGGAAGGAGCATGTCAGGCAGGGGCAGAGGACGGTGACAGGCCGGGCGGGGAGGAGCCGGTCAGGCGGGGGCCCAGGACAGTGACGGGCCTGGCCGGGGAGGAGCGCGTCAGGCAGGGGCAGAGGAGACGGGCTGGGTAAGGGTTAGGGTGACAGTTAGGGCACAATTCACAATCGCAAAGACGTGGAAGCGACCCGAGTGCCCATCCATCCAGGAGTGCATTAATAAAATGTGGCGCGTGGACACCACGGAGTGCCATTCGGCTGTGAGGAGCAGCGGTGAGAGGGCGCCTCTCGTGTTCTCCTGGCCAGAGCTGGAACCCGTTCCAGTAAGCCAGGTATCCCAAGAATGGACACACGAGCACCACGTGAGCGCGCTCACCAGCAAATTGGTACGAACGGATGGACGCCTAAGTGGACAGAGAGGAATCACCTTCATCGGGTGGGTGTCGGGCGGGTGGGGGGAGGGGAGGGGCATACACATCCATTAGGCATGGGGTGGGTGCGCACCGACTGGGGGATGGGCGCACTTGAAGCTCTGACCCGAGGGGGGAGGCTTGGAGAGGGCAAGGCACCCGACCTTAACATTGGTACCCCCACAATACGCTGCAACAACATGAGAGGTATATGAATAAGAACACAGGGGGGGCCGGGCGCGGTGGCTCACGCCTGTAATCCTAGCTCTCTGGGAGGCCGAGGCGGGCGGATTGCTCCAGGTCAGGAGTTCGAAACCAGCCTGAGCAAGAGCGAGACCCCCGTCTCTACTAAAAATAGAAAGAAATTAATTGGCCAACTAATATATATAGAAAAACACAGCCGGGCGTGGTGGTGCATGCCTGTAGTCCCAACTACTCGGGAGGCTGAGGCAGCAGGATTGCTTGAGCCCGGAGATTGAGGTTGCCGTGAGCTAGGCTGACGCCATGGCACTCACTCTAGCCTGGGCAGCAAAACGAGACTCTGTCTCAAAAAAAAAAAAAAAAAAAAAAAAAGAACACAGGGGGGAGGGGGGCACGGGCAACACATGTCACCTGAATACTTGTACTCCCATCATCTGCTTGAAAAGAGAGAGAAAAGAAAATGCAATCATAGAGGTAAGAGACACTTTTTAAAAATCATGAATCCGAAGAGAAAAGTAAAAGGAGGCCTGTGGAGCAGGTCTGGGTGTGACTCCGGATCCCCCAACATCAGGTGCCACCACCAAAGATTCCTGCGTGTAGCCCATAGAACCCCAAAAGCAACGGGACGAGTTCTGGTCACATACTCCCTCAAAATGACATCCTGGCCTTCTTCTGGAACTCCCTCCCCTCTCAGACTCTCAAGGTTTCCTCCAGCGTGTCGGTTCCCACAGAGCAGACCTTTGGTCTGAGACCTGACAGTCCAGATGCCACGCATGCTGCCGCGTGGCGGCGGTGTCGCGGCTTGGGACAAGAGGAGGCCCCACGGTGCGGGCTGGGGCGCCAGGCACCGCGGGCGGGCGCTGAGGGTGGGGGTGACCCCCACCCCGGGCCGCCGCCGCGCTCCCAGAAAGGGGACAGAACAAGAGGCAAAAAAAAAAAAAAAAAAAAAAAAAGCAGCAGCCTGTGGCACCCGGTATTCCCAGGCGGTCTCCCATCCAAGTACTAACCGGCCCGACCCCGCTTAGCTTCCGAGACCAGACGAGATCGGGGGCGTTCAGGGTGGTGTGGCCCTAGACGGCGGTGGCGGAGGGCGCCCCTGCCCCGCTCAAGAAGCCGAGCCTCTCTGGGCTTCCCCGCCGCCGCCTCCCGCCCCAGGCCCCGCGCCGGGCCGGGCCGGTTGAGTTCGCCGGCCGGGTCCCGCGGGCTCCCAGGGACGGGGGTGATGGGCGGGGCGGGGCGGGGCGGGGCGGGGCGGGGGGCTGTCTCTCTATACACACACACACACACTCACACTCACTCACACTCACACAAGATGCGCCTCCACGGCTGGACTCGCCAAGGTGGAGCCCTCCCAGCCCCCCTCGTCTCCTCGCCCGGCCTCCTTCACCTACCCGCTGCCCACCCCCAGCGCGTCGCTGCCTGCCGCTGACTGCGCACGCGCGGGACGCTCGCCCTTTGACCCCAGCCAGGGGCCGCCCTCCCCCACAACCCCTTTCAGCTGCGCCCCCCCCCTCGCCCTGTGGGTGGGCTGCCGCCTATTCCCCCGGGCCAGGGCTGGGGCACAGCCAGTGTATGGGGCGTCTCTCTCTGGGGATGTGTCCCATGGGTGGGGTGGGGTGGCCTGGTTTGGGGGGCGCTGAAGAAATCAGTCCCCTCCATCTCCTACCTCTGGAAAACGCCCAAGCCCGTGGAGAACTGCCGGCACCGCTTCGTGGGGGCCGGGACCCTCCTCCGTGTCCTCCTGTGGCCCAGTCCAAGGGGCCTGGGCCTGGCCGGGGCTGCATTGGACCCCGACCACCCTGGCGTGTGGACTCGCTAAAAATCGGCCATTAGATATTGGATTCCAGCTTCCTGGAGGTCATTTCACTAATGAGTGCACCGGAAAGAGTTTCCTAATCCATCTGTGAGGGTGGCAACTGAAAGAGAATTTTAAAGCTGACAGAATAGGCGAGGGAAGGCATAGGAGATTTCCACACCCAGCAAGGAAGACTTTCCCGAAATGGAAGAAAGAAACGAGCAAACAGAGACACCGGTAGCCCGCCCGGAAAAGAGTCTGCCCCTTAGAGAAAGCACCCTGACCGGGTTCACCCGTGGGTGGGTGGCGAGCTAGCGGCATTCAGAAGAGCGAGGCCCGCAGTCTGTGCGGAAGACACCTGCGCTCGGGTGTGTGTGGCGGCGCGATTCACAAGCAGCTCCAGATGTTAAACCAAGGAGAAGCCAGGGAGTTCCCAACGCCCCAGGTGTCCTCAGCCCACGACTGGCTGCTGTGGGAATGGGAAGCCCGGCTCCTTGTCTCAGAGCGGGGTTCCCAGGAGGATCAGGCTGAAGCTGGGACTTGGCCTCAAAGTGTCCCCTCGCATGGCCACCCCCTTCCCCTTCCTGCTCCTCTACTCCTGGTGCCCCTCCATCCAGGGGCCAGACCTTAAAGAGTCACCGCAAGAGAATCCTGGTCCCAAAGGAGCCTTCTGGGGGACCGGTGCTGAGAGAGGTTGTGGGCATGGCCCGCTGGGGCTCTGCCCGACCCAGGGCTGAGAGATGCCACCTCCCAGCTCTAGGTCCCTGCAGGAAGTGTTGGCAAGCACAGGGCCGGTCCTCCAAAGGCCCAGGTGCAGGGAGCCCAGGCCAAGCAGCCTGTGGAAGAAGCCACTTGCCGTGCCACCCCGGGAACAGGACTGCAGGCCCCGGCCCTTCCCACCTCCTCCTCCTCCTCCTCCTCCTCCTCCCCCCCGCCCCCCCCCCACAGGGCACAGGGCTCAGAGACACCTCAGACTCTTGCTACCCAAAGTGCAAAGGGCATCAGTTGCTCCTCCAACCCCCCAGCCCAGCAGACCACGTTGTCCAGCCAGCCCCCGGGCCTCCCTGGGGTGCCCAGCACAAAAGTGCAGACACCCACCGGACCCTCAGTCTCAGTTTTCGGAGGTTTTTGCCACTCTAAGGACCCGCAGGCCGGCTGGGCCTTCGGGCAGGACAGAGAGCCCCGGAATCCGACTTGGAGAGCTGCGTGTACGTCCCCATCAGGAGGCGGTCCCCACCTCCGCGGCTCTCCCCTTGCGGGGAGCGGCAGCCCAGCCGGCAGCCGCAGGGCCTCAGGGAAGACACCAGGCTGGGCCCCCGCGGCACAGCGGGGGCACGTCCCCCGCACTCACGCGACTTAGGGACGGCTGCTGGAGACTGCTGCGGCCACCCTGCTGCCGGGTTTCTGGAGGGCTTCCTGGAAGCAGCGTCCACACCAAGCCCTTGGAAGGCCCAGGCGACGGAGGAGCCGGTCAGGCAGGGGCCGAGGACGGTGAGAGGCCGGGCGGGAAGGAGCATGTCAGGCAGGGGCAGAGGACGGTGACAGGCCGGGCGGGGAGGAGCCGGTCAGGCGGGGGCCCAGGACAGTGACGGGCCTGGCCGGGGAGGAGCGCGTCAGGCAGGGGCAGAGGAGACGGGCTGGGTAAGGGTTAGGGTGACAGTTAGGGCACAATTCACAATCGCAAAGACGTGGAAGCGACCCGAGTGCCCATCCATCCAGGAGTGCATTAATAAAATGTGGCGCGTGGACACCACGGAGTGCCATTCGGCTGTGAGGAGCAGCGGTGAGAGGGCGCCTCTCGTGTTCTCCTGGCCAGAGCTGGAACCCGTTCCAGTAAGCCAGGTATCCCAAGAATGGACACACGAGCACCACGTGAGCGCGCTCACCAGCAAATTGGTACGAACGGATGGACGCCTAAGTGGACAGAGAGGAATCACCTTCATCGGGTGGGTGTCGGGCGGGTGGGGGGAGGGGAGGGGCATACACATCCATTAGGCATGGGGTGGGTGCGCACCGACTGGGGGATGGGCGCACTTGAAGCTCTGACCCGAGGGGGGAGGCTTGGAGAGGGCAAGGCACCCGACCTTAACATTGGTACCCCCACAATACGCTGCAACAACATGAGAGGTATATGAATAAGAACACAGGGGGGGCCGGGCGCGGTGGCTCACGCCTGTAATCCTAGCTCTCTGGGAGGCCGAGGCGGGCGGATTGCTCCAGGTCAGGAGTTCGAAACCAGCCTGAGCAAGAGCGAGACCCCCGTCTCTACTAAAAATAGAAAGAAATTAATTGGCCAACTAATATATATAGAAAAACACAGCCGGGCGTGGTGGTGCATGCCTGTAGTCCCAACTACTCGGGAGGCTGAGGCAGCAGGATTGCTTGAGCCCGGAGATTGAGGTTGCCGTGAGCTAGGCTGACGCCATGGCACTCACTCTAGCCTGGGCAGCAAAACGAGACTCTGTCTCAAAAAAAAAAAAAAAAAAAAAAAAAGAACACAGGGGGGAGGGGGGCACGGGCAACACATGTCACCTGAATACTTGTACTCCCATCATCTGCTTGAAAAGAGAGAGAAAAGAAAATGCAATCATAGAGGTAAGAGACACTTTTTAAAAATCATGAATCCGAAGAGAAAAGTAAAAGGAGGCCTGTGGAGCAGGTCTGGGTGTGACTCCGGATCCCCCAACATCAGGTGCCACCACCAAAGATTCCTGCGTGTAGCCCATAGAACCCCAAAAGCAACGGGACGAGTTCTGGTCACATACTCCCTCAAAATGACATCCTGGCCTTCTTCTGGAACTCCCTCCCCTCTCAGACTCTCAAGGTTTCCTCCAGCGTGTCGGTTCCCACAGAGCAGACCTTTGGTCTGAGACCTGACAGTCCAGATGCCACGCATGCTGCCGCGTGGCGGCGGTGTCGCGGCTTGGGACAAGAGGAGGCCCCACGGTGCGGGCTGGGGCGCCAGGCACCGCGGGCGGGCGCTGAGGGTGGGGGTGACCCCCACCCCGGGCCGCCGCCGCGCTCCCAGAAAGGGGACAGAACAAGAGGCAAAAAAAAAAAAAAAAAAAAAAAAAGCAGCAGCCTGTGGCACCCGGTATTCCCAGGCGGTCTCCCATCCAAGTACTAACCAGGCCCGACCCCGCTTAGCTTCCGAGACCAGACGAGATCGGGGGCGTTCAGGGTGGTGTGGCCCTAGACGGCGGCGGCGGAGGGCGCCCCTGCCCCGCTCAAGAAGCCGAGCCTCTCTGGGCTTCCCCGCCGCCGCCTCCCGCCCCAGGCCCCGCGCCGGGCCGGGCCGGTTGAGTTCACCGGCCGGGTCCCGCGGGCTCCCAGGGACGGGGGTGATGGGCGGGGCGGGGCGGGGCGGGGCGGGGCGGGGCGGGGGGCTGTCTCTCTATACACACACACACACACTCACACTCACTCACACTCACACAAGATGCGCCTCCACGGCTGGACTCGCCAAGGTGGAGCCCTCCCAGCCCCCCTCGTCTCCTCGCCCGGCCTCCTTCACCTACCCGCTGCCCACCCCCAGCGCGTCGCTGCCTGCCGCTGACTGCGCACGCGTGGGACGCTCGCCCTTTGACCCCAGCCAGGGGCCGCCCTCCCCCACAACCCCTTTCAGCTGCGCCCCCCCCCTCGCCCTGTGGGTGGGCTGCCGCCTATTCCCCCGGGCCAGGGCTGGGGCACAGCCAGTGTATGGGGCGTCTCTCTCTGGGGATGTGTCCCATGGGTGGGGTGGGGTGGCCTGGTTTGGGGGGCGCTGAAGAAATCAGTCCCCTCCATCTCCTACCTCTGGAAAACGCCCAAGCCCGTGGAGAACTGCCGGCACCGCTTCGTGGGGGCCGGGACCCTCCTCCGTGTCCTCCTGTGGCCCAGTCCAAGGGGCCTGGGCCTGGCCGGGGCTGCATTGGACCCCGACCACCCTGGCGTGTGGACTCGCTAAAAATCGGCCATTAGATATTGGATTCCAGCTTCCTGGAGGTCATTTCACTAATGAGTGCACCGGAAAGAGTTTCCTAATCCATCTGTGAGGGTGGCAACTGAAAGAGAATTTTAAAGCTGACAGAATAGGCGAGGGAAGGCATAGGAGATTTCCACACCCAGCAAGGAAGACTTTCCCGAAATGGAAGAAAGAAACGAGCAAACAGAGACACCGGTAGCCCGCCCGGAAAAGAGTCTGCCCCTTAGAGAAAGCACCCTGACCGGGTTCACCCGTGGGTGGGTGGCGAGCTAGCGGCATTCAGAAGAGCGAGGCCCGCAGTCTGTGCGGAAGACACCTGCGCTCGGGTGTGTGTGGCGGCGCGATTCACAAGCAGCTCCAGATGTTAAACCAAGGAGAAGCCAGGGAGTTCCCAACGCCCCAGGTGTCCTCAGCCCACGACTGGCTGCTGTGGGAATGGGAAGCCCGGCTCCTTGTCTCAGAGCGGGGTTCCCAGGAGGATCAGGCTGAAGCTGGGACTTGGCCTCAAAGTGTCCCCTCGCATGGCCACCCCCTTCCCCTTCCTGCTCCTCTACTCCTGGTGCCCCTCCATCCAGGGGCCAGACCTTAAAGAGTCACCGCAAGAGAATCCTGGTCCCAAAGGAGCCTTCTGGGGGACCGGTGCTGAGAGAGGTTGTGGGCATGGCCCGCTGGGGCTCTGCCCGACCCAGGGCTGAGAGATGCCACCTCCCAGCTCTGGGTCCCTGCAGGAAGTGTTGGCAAGCACAGGGCCGGTCCTCCAAAGGCCCAGGTGCAGGGAGCCCAGGCCAAGCAGCCTGTGGAAGAAGCCACTTGCCGTGCCACCCCGGGAACAGGACTGCAGGCCCCGGCCCTTCCCACCTCCTCCTCCTCCTCCTCCTCCTCCTCCCCCCCGCCCCCCCCCCACAGGGCACAGGGCTCAGAGACACCTCAGACTCTTGCTACCCAAAGTGCAAAGGGCATCAGTTGCTCCTCCAACCCCCCAGCCCAGCAGACCACGTTGTCCAGCCAGCCCCCGGGCCTCCCTGGGGTGCCCAGCACAAAAGTGCAGACACCCACCGGACCCTCAGTCTCAGTTTTCGGAGGTTTTTGCCACTCTAAGGACCCGCAGGCCGGCTGGGCCTTCGGGCAGGACAGAGAGCCCCGGAATCCGACTTGGAGAGCTGCGTGTACGTCCCCATCAGGAGGCGGTCCCCACCTCCGCGGCTCTCCCCTTGCGGGGAGCGGCAGCCCAGCCGGCAGCCGCAGGGCCTCAGGGAAGACACCAGGCTGGGCCCCCGCGGCACAGCGGGGGCACGTCCCCCGCACTCACGCGACTTAGGGACGGCTGCTGGAGACTGCTGCGGCCACCCTGCTGCCGGGTTTCTGGAGGGCTTCCTGGAAGCAGCGTCCACACCAAGCCCTTGGAAGGCCCAGGCGACGGAGGAGCCGGTCAGGCAGGGGCCGAGGACGGTGAGAGGCCGGGCGGGAAGGAGCATGTCAGGCAGGGGCAGAGGACGGTGACAGGCCGGGCGGGGAGGAGCCGGTCAGGCGGGGGCCCAGGACAGTGACGGGCCTGGCCGGGGAGGAGCGCGTCAGGCAGGGGCAGAGGAGACGGGCTGGGTAAGGGTTAGGGTGACAGTTAGGGCACAATTCACAATCGCAAAGACGTGGAAGCGACCCGAGTGCCCATCCATCCAGGAGTGCATTAATAAAATGTGGCGCGTGGACACCACGGAGTGCCATTCGGCTGTGAGGAGCAGCGGTGAGAGGGCGCCTCTCGTGTTCTCCTGGCCAGAGCTGGAACCCGTTCCAGTAAGCCAGGTATCCCAAGAATGGACACACGAGCACCACGTGAGCGCGCTCACCAGCAAATTGGTACGAACGGATGGACGCCTAAGTGGACAGAGAGGAATCACCTTCATCGGGTGGGTGTCGGGCGGGTGGGGGGAGGGGAGGGGCATACACATCCATTAGGCATGGGGTGGGTGCGCACCGACTGGGGGATGGGCGCACTTGAAGCTCTGACCCGAGGGGGGAGGCTTGGAGAGGGCAAGGCACCCGACCTTAACATTGGTACCCCCACAATACGCTGCAACAACATGAGAGGTATATGAATAAGAACACAGGGGGGGCCGGGCGCGGTGGCTCACGCCTGTAATCCTAGCTCTCTGGGAGGCCGAGGCGGGCGGATTGCTCCAGGTCAGGAGTTCGAAACCAGCCTGAGCAAGAGCGAGACCCCCGTCTCTACTAAAAATAGAAAGAAATTAATTGGCCAACTAATATATATAGAAAAACACAGCCGGGCGTGGTGGTGCATGCCTGTAGTCCCAACTACTCGGGAGGCTGAGGCAGCAGGATTGCTTGAGCCCGGAGATTGAGGTTGCCGTGAGCTAGGCTGACGCCATGGCACTCACTCTAGCCTGGGCAGCAAAACGAGACTCTGTCTCAAAAAAAAAAAAAAAAAAAAAAAAAGAACACAGGGGGGAGGGGGGCACGGGCAACACATGTCACCTGAATACTTGTACTCCCATCATCTGCTTGAAAAGAGAGAGAAAAGAAAATGCAATCATAGAGGTAAGAGACACTTTTTAAAAATCATGAATCCGAAGAGAAAAGTAAAAGGAGGCCTGTGGAGCAGGTCTGGGTGTGACTCCGGATCCCCCAACATCAGGTGCCACCACCAAAGATTCCTGCGTGTAGCCCATAGAACCCCAAAAGCAACGGGACGAGTTCTGGTCACATACTCCCTCAAAATGACATCCTGGCCTTCTTCTGGAACTCCCTCCCCTCTCAGACTCTCAAGGTTTCCTCCAGCGTGTCGGTTCCCACAGAGCAGACCTTTGGTCTGAGACCTGACAGTCCAGATGCCACGCATGCTGCCGCGTGGCGGCGGTGTCGCGGCTTGGGACAAGAGGAGGCCCCACGGTGCGGGCTGGGGCGCCAGGCACCGCGGGCGGGCGCTGAGGGTGGGGGTGACCCCCACCCCGGGCCGCCGCCGCGCTCCCAGAAAGGGGACAGAACAAGAGGCAAAAAAAAAAAAAAAAAAAAAAAAAGCAGCAGCCTGTGGCACCCGGTATTCCCAGGCGGTCTCCCATCCAAGTACTAACCAGGCCCGACCCCGCTTAGCTTCCGAGACCAGACGAGATCGGGGGCGTTCAGGGTGGTGTGGCCCTAGACGGCGGCGGCGGAGGGCGCCCCTGCCCCGCTCAAGAAGCCGAGCCTCTCTGGGCTTCCCCGCCGCCGCCTCCCGCCCCAGGCCCCGCGCCGGGCCGGGCCGGTTGAGTTCACCGGCCGGGTCCCGCGGGCTCCCAGGGACGGGGGTGATGGGCGGGGCGGGGCGGGGCGGGGCGGGGCGGGGCGGGGGGCTGTCTCTCTATACACACACACACACACTCACACTCACTCACACTCACACAAGATGCGCCTCCACGGCTGGACTCGCCAAGGTGGAGCCCTCCCAGCCCCCCTCGTCTCCTCGCCCGGCCTCCTTCACCTACCCGCTGCCCACCCCCAGCGCGTCGCTGCCTGCCGCTGACTGCGCACGCGTGGGACGCTCGCCCTTTGACCCCAGCCAGGGGCCGCCCTCCCCCACAACCCCTTTCAGCTGCGCCCCCCCCCTCGCCCTGTGGGTGGGCTGCCGCCTATTCCCCCGGGCCAGGGCTGGGGCACAGCCAGTGTATGGGGCGTCTCTCTCTGGGGATGTGTCCCATGGGTGGGGTGGGGTGGCCTGGTTTGGGGGGCGCTGAAGAAATCAGTCCCCTCCATCTCCTACCTCTGGAAAACGCCCAAGCCCGTGGAGAACTGCCGGCACCGCTTCGTGGGGGCCGGGACCCTCCTCCGTGTCCTCCTGTGGCCCAGTCCAAGGGGCCTGGGCCTGGCCGGGGCTGCATTGGACCCCGACCACCCTGGCGTGTGGACTCGCTAAAAATCGGCCATTAGATATTGGATTCCAGCTTCCTGGAGGTCATTTCACTAATGAGTGCACCGGAAAGAGTTTCCTAATCCATCTGTGAGGGTGGCAACTGAAAGAGAATTTTAAAGCTGACAGAATAGGCGAGGGAAGGCATAGGAGATTTCCACACCCAGCAAGGAAGACTTTCCCGAAATGGAAGAAAGAAACGAGCAAACAGAGACACCGGTAGCCCGCCCGGAAAAGAGTCTGCCCCTTAGAGAAAGCACCCTGACCGGGTTCACCCGTGGGTGGGTGGCGAGCTAGCGGCATTCAGAAGAGCGAGGCCCGCAGTCTGTGCGGAAGACACCTGCGCTCGGGTGTGTGTGGCGGCGCGATTCACAAGCAGCTCCAGATGTTAAACCAAGGAGAAGCCAGGGAGTTCCCAACGCCCCAGGTGTCCTCAGCCCACGACTGGCTGCTGTGGGAATGGGAAGCCCGGCTCCTTGTCTCAGAGCGGGGTTCCCAGGAGGATCAGGCTGAAGCTGGGACTTGGCCTCAAAGTGTCCCCTCGCATGGCCACCCCCTTCCCCTTCCTGCTCCTCTACTCCTGGTGCCCCTCCATCCAGGGGCCAGACCTTAAAGAGTCACCGCAAGAGAATCCTGGTCCCAAAGGAGCCTTCTGGGGGACCGGTGCTGAGAGAGGTTGTGGGCATGGCCCGCTGGGGCTCTGCCCGACCCAGGGCTGAGAGATGCCACCTCCCAGCTCTGGGTCCCTGCAGGAAGTGTTGGCAAGCACAGGGCCGGTCCTCCAAAGGCCCAGGTGCAGGGAGCCCAGGCCAAGCAGCCTGTGGAAGAAGCCACTTGCCGTGCCACCCCGGGAACAGGACTGCAGGCCCCGGCCCTTCCCACCTCCTCCTCCTCCTCCTCCTCCTCCTCCCCCCCACCCCCCCCCACAGGGCACAGGGCTCAGAGACACCTCAGACTCTTGCTACCCAAAGTGCAAAGGGCATCAGTTGCTCCTCCAACCCCCCAGCCCAGCAGACCACGTTGTCCAGCCAGCCCCCGGGCCTCCCTGGGGTGCCCAGCACAAAAGTGCAGACACCCACCGGACCCTCAGTCTCAGTTTTCGGAGGTTTTTGCCACTCTAAGGACCCGCAGGCCAGCTGGGCCTTCGGGCAGGACAGAGAGCCCCGGAATCCGACTTGGAGAGCTGCGTGTACGTCCCCATCAGGAGGCGGTCCCCACCTCCGTGGCTCTCCCCTTGCGGGGAGCGGCAGCCCAGCCGGCAGCCGCAGGGCCTCAGGGAAGACACCAGGCTGGGCCCCCGCGGCACAGCGGGGGCACGTCCCCCGCACTCACGCGACTTAGGGACGGCTGCTGGAGACTGCTGCGGCCACCCTGCTGCCGGGTTTCTGGAGGGCTTCCTGGAAGCAGCGTCCACACCAAGCCCTTGGAAGGCCCAGGCGACGGAGGAGCCGGTCAGGCAGGGGCCGAGGACGGTGAGAGGCCGGGCGGGAAGGAGCATGTCAGGCAGGGGCAGAGGACGGTGACAGGCCGGGCGGGGAGGAGCCGGTCAGGCGGGGGCCCAGGACAGTGACGGGCCTGGCCGGGGAGGAGCGCGTCAGGCAGGGGCAGAGGAGACGGGCTGGGTAAGGGTTAGGGTGACAGTTAGGGCACAATTCACAATCGCAAAGACGTGGAAGCGACCCGAGTGCCCATCCATCCAGGAGTGCATTAATAAAATGTGGCGCGTGGACACCACGGAGTGCCATTCGGCTGTGAGGAGCAGCGGTGAGAGGGCGCCTCTCGTGTTCTCCTGGCCAGAGCTGGAACCCGTTCCAGTAAGCCAGGTATCCCAAGAATGGACACACGAGCACCACGTGAGCGCGCTCACCAGCAAATTGGTACGAACGGATGGACGCCTAAGTGGACAGAGAGGAATCACCTTCATCGGGTGGGTGTCGGGCGGGTGGGGGGAGGGGAGGGGCATACACATCCATTAGGCATGGGGTGGGTGCGCACCGACTGGGGGATGGGCGCACTTGAAGCTCTGACCCGAGGGGGGAGGCTTGGAGAGGGCAAGGCACCCGACCTTAACATTGGTACCCCCACAATACGCTGCAACAACATGAGAGGTATATGAATAAGAACACAGGGGGGGCCGGGCGCGGTGGCTCACGCCTGTAATCCTAGCTCTCTGGGAGGCCGAGGCGGGCGGATTGCTCCAGGTCAGGAGTTCGAAACCAGCCTGAGCAAGAGCGAGACCCCCGTCTCTACTAAAAATAGAAAGAAATTAATTGGCCAACTAATATATATAGAAAAACACAGCCGGGCGTGGTGGTGCATGCCTGTAGTCCCAACTACTCGGGAGGCTGAGGCAGCAGGATTGCTTGAGCCCGGAGATTGAGGTTGCCGTGAGCTAGGCTGACGCCATGGCACTCACTCTAGCCTGGGCAGCAAAACGAGACTCTGTCTCAAAAAAAAAAAAAAAAAAAAAAAAAAAAAGAACACAGGGGGGAGGGGGGCACGGGCAACACATGTCACCTGAATACTTGTACTCCCATCATCTGCTTGAAAAGAGAGAGAAAAGAAAATGCAATCATAGAGGTAAGAGACACTTTTTAAAAATCATGAATCCGAAGAGAAAAGTAAAAGGAGGCCTGTGGAGCAGGTCTGGGTGTGACTCCGGATCCCCCAACATCAGGTGCCACCACCAAAGATTCCTGCGTGTAGCCCATAGAACCCCAAAAGCAACGGGACGAGTTCTGGTCACATACTCCCTCAAAATGACATCCTGGCCTTCTTCTGGAACTCCCTCCCCTCTCAGACTCTCAAGGTTTCCTCCAGCGTGTCGGTTCCCACAGAGCAGACCTTTGGTCTGAGACCTGACAGTCCAGATGCCACGCATGCTGCCGCGTGGCGGCGGTGTCGCGGCTTGGGACAAGAGGAGGCCCCACGGTGCGGGCTGGGGCGCCAGGCACCGCGGGCGGGCGCTGAGGGTGGGGGTGACCCCCACCCCGGGCCGCCGCCGCGCTCCCAGAAAGGGGACAGAACAAGAGGCAAAAAAAAAAAAAAAAAAAAAAAAAGCAGCAGCCTGTGGCACCCGGTATTCCCAGGCGGTCTCCCATCCAAGTACTAACCAGGCCCGACCCCGCTTAGCTTCCGAGACCAGACGAGATCGGGGGCGTTCAGGGTGGTGTGGCCCTAGACGGCGGCGGCGGAGGGCGCCCCTGCCCCGCTCAAGAAGCCGAGCCTCTCTGGGCTTCCCCGCCGCCGCCTCCCGCCCCAGGCCCCGCGCCGGGCCGGGCCGGTTGAGTTCGCCGGCCGGGTCCCCCGGGCTCCCAGGGACGGGGGTGATGGGCGGGGCGGGGCGGGGTGGGGCGGGGCGGGGCGGGGGGCTGTCTCTCTATACACACACACACACACTCACACTCACTCACACTCACACAAGATGCGCCTCCACGGCTGGACTCGCCAAGGTGGAGCCCTCCCAGCCCCCCTCGTCTCCTCGCCCGGCCTCCTTCACCTACCCGCTGCCCACCCCCAGCGCGTCGCTGCCTGCCGCTGACTGCGCACGCGCGGGACGCTCGCCCTTTGACCCCAGCCAGGGGCCGCCCTCCCCCACAACCCCTTTCAGCTGCGCCCCCCCCCTCGCCCTGTGGGTGGGCTGCCGCCTATTCCCCCGGGCCAGGGCTGGGGCACAGCCAGTGTATGGGGCGTCTCTCTCTGGGGATGTGTCCCATGGGTGGGGTGGGGTGGCCTGGTTTGGGGGGCGCTGAAGAAATCAGTCCCCTCCATCTCCTACCTCTGGAAAACGCCCAAGCCCGTGGAGAACTGCCGGCACCGCTTCGTGGGGGCCGGGACCCTCCTCCGTGTCCTCCTGTGGCCCAGTCCAAGGGGCCTGGGCCTGGCCGGGGCTGCATTGGACCCCGACCACCCTGGCGTGTGGACTCGCTAAAAATCGGCCATTAGATATTGGATTCCAGCTTCCTGGAGGTCATTTCACTAATGAGTGCACCGGAAAGAGTTTCCTAATCCATCTGTGAGGGTGGCAACTGAAAGAGAATTTTAAAGCTGACAGAATAGGCGAGGGAAGGCATAGGAGATTTCCACACCCAGCAAGGAAGACTTTCCCGAAATGGAAGAAAGAAACGAGCAAACAGAGACACCGGTAGCCCGCCCGGAAAAGAGTCTGCCCCTTAGAGAAAGCACCCTGACCGGGTTCACCCGTGGGTGGGTGGCGAGCTAGCGGCATTCAGAAGAGCGAGGCCCGCAGTCTGTGCGGAAGACACCTGCGCTCGGGTGTGTGTGGCGGCGCGATTCACAAGCAGCTCCAGATGTTAAACCAAGGAGAAGCCAGGGAGTTCCCAACGCCCCAGGTGTCCTCAGCCCACGACTGGCTGCTGTGGGAATGGGAAGCCCGGCTCCTTGTCTCAGAGCGGGGTTCCCAGGAGGATCAGGCTGAAGCTGGGACTTGGCCTCAAAGTGTCCCCTCGCATGGCCACCCCCTTCCCCTTCCTGCTCCTCTACTCCTGGTGCCCCTCCATCCAGGGGCCAGACCTTAAAGAGTCACCGCAAGAGAATCCTGGTCCCAAAGGAGCCTTCTGGGGGACCGGTGCTGAGAGAGGTTGTGGGCATGGCCCGCTGGGGCTCTGCCCGACCCAGGGCTGAGAGATGCCACCTCCCAGCTCTGGGTCCCTGCAGGAAGTGTTGGCAAGCACAGGGCCGGTCCTCCAAAGGCCCAGGTGCAGGGAGCCCAGGCCAAGCAGCCTGTGGAAGAAGCCACTTGCCGTGCCACCCCGGGAACAGGACTGCAGGCCCCGGCCCTTCCCACCTCCTCCTCCTCCTCCTCCTCCTCCTCCCCCCCGCCCCCCCCCCACAGGGCACAGGGCTCAGAGACACCTCAGACTCTTGCTACCCAAAGTGCAAAGGGCATCAGTTGCTCCTCCAACCCCCCAGCCCAGCAGACCACGTTGTCCAGCCAGCCCCCGGGCCTCCCTGGGGTGCCCAGCACAAAAGTGCAGACACCCACCGGACCCTCAGTCTCAGTTTTCGGAGGTTTTTGCCACTCTAAGGACCCGCAGGCCAGCTGGGCCTTCGGGCAGGACAGAGAGCCCCGGAATCCGACTTGGAGAGCTGCGTGTACGTCCCCATCAGGAGGCGGTCCCCACCTCCGCGGCTCTCCCCTTGCGGGGAGCGGCAGCCCAGCCGGCAGCCGCAGGGCCTCAGGGAAGACACCAGGCTGGGCCCCCGCGGCACAGCGGGGGCACGTCCCCCGCACTCACGCGACTTAGGGACGGCTGCTGGAGACTGCTGCGGCCACCCTGCTGCCGGGTTTCTGGAGGGCTTCCTGGAAGCAGCGTCCACACCAAGCCCTTGGAAGGCCCAGGCGACGGAGGAGCCGGTCAGGCAGGGGCCGAGGACGGTGAGAGGCCGGGCGGGAAGGAGCATGTCAGGCAGGGGCAGAGGACGGTGACAGGCCGGGCGGGGAGGAGCCGGTCAGGCGGGGGCCCAGGACAGTGACGGGCCTGGCCGGGGAGGAGCGCGTCAGGCAGGGGCAGAGGAGACGGGCTGGGTAAGGGTTAGGGTGACAGTTAGGGCACAATTCACAATCGCAAAGACGTGGAAGCGACCCGAGTGCCCATCCATCCAGGAGTGCATTAATAAAATGTGGCGCGTGGACACCACGGAGTGCCATTCGGCTGTGAGGAGCAGCGGTGAGAGGGCGCCTCTCGTGTTCTCCTGGCCAGAGCTGGAACCCGTTCCAGTAAGCCAGGTATCCCAAGAATGGACACACGAGCACCACGTGAGCGCGCTCACCAGCAAATTGGTACGAACGGATGGACGCCTAAGTGGACAGAGAGGAATCACCTTCATCGGGTGGGTGTCGGGCGGGTGGGGGGAGGGGAGGGGCATACACATCCATTAGGCATGGGGTGGGTGCGCACCGACTGGGGGATGGGCGCACTTGAAGCTCTGACCCGAGGGGGGAGGCTTGGAGAGGGCAAGGCACCCGACCTTAACATTGGTACCCCCACAATACGCTGCAACAACATGAGAGGTATATGAATAAGAACACAGGGGGGGCCGGGCGCGGTGGCTCACGCCTGTAATCCTAGCTCTCTGGGAGGCCGAGGCGGGCGGATTGCTCCAGGTCAGGAGTTCGAAACCAGCCTGAGCAAGAGCGAGACCCCCGTCTCTACTAAAAATAGAAAGAAATTAATTGGCCAACTAATATATATAGAAAAACACAGCCGGGCGTGGTGGTGCATGCCTGTAGTCCCAACTACTCGGGAGGCTGAGGCAGCAGGATTGCTTGAGCCCGGAGATTGAGGTTGCCGTGAGCTAGGCTGACGCCATGGCACTCACTCTAGCCTGGGCAGCAAAACGAGACTCTGTCTCAAAAAAAAAAAAAAAAAAAAAAAAAAAAAGAACACAGGGGGGAGGGGGGCACGGGCAACACATGTCACCTGAATACTTGTACTCCCATCATCTGCTTGAAAAGAGAGAGAAAAGAAAATGCAATCATAGAGGTAAGAGACACTTTTTAAAAATCATGAATCCGAAGAGAAAAGTAAAAGGAGGCCTGTGGAGCAGGTCTGGGTGTGACTCCGGATCCCCCAACATCAGGTGCCACCACCAAAGATTCCTGCGTGTAGCCCATAGAACCCCAAAAGCAACGGGACGAGTTCTGGTCACATACTCCCTCAAAATGACATCCTGGCCTTCTTCTGGAACTCCCTCCCCTCTCAGACTCTCAAGGTTTCCTCCAGCGTGTCGGTTCCCACAGAGCAGACCTTTGGTCTGAGACCTGACAGTCCAGATGCCACGCATGCTGCCGCGTGGCGGCGGTGTCGCGGCTTGGGACAAGAGGAGGCCCCACGGTGCGGGCTGGGGCGCCAGGCACCGCGGGCGGGCGCTGAGGGTGGGGGTGACCCCCACCCCGGGCCGCCGCCGCGCTCCCAGAAAGGGGACAGAACAAGAGGCAAAAAAAAAAAAAAAAAAAAAAAAAGCAGCAGCCTGTGGCACCCGGTATTCCCAGGCGGTCTCCCATCCAAGTACTAACCAGGCCCGACCCCGCTTAGCTTCCGAGACCAGACGAGATCGGGGGCGTTCAGGGTGGTGTGGCCCTAGACGGCGGCGGCGGAGGGCGCCCCTGCCCCGCTCAAGAAGCCGAGCCTCTCTGGGCTTCCCCGCCGCCGCCTCCCGCCCCAGGCCCCGCGCCGGGCCGGGCCGGTTGAGTTCGCCGGCCGGGTCCCGCGGGCTCCCAGGGACGGGGGTGATGGGCGGGGCGGGGCGGGGCGGGGCGGGGCGGGGCGGGGGGCTGTCTCTCTATACACACACACACACACTCACACTCACTCACACTCACACAAGATGCGCCTCCACGGCTGGACTCGCCAAGGTGGAGCCCTCCCAGCCCCCCTCGTCTCCTCGCCCGGCCTCCTTCACCTACCCGCTGCCCACCCCCAGCGCGTCGCTGCCTGCCGCTGACTGCGCACGAGCGGGACGCTCGCCCTTTGACCCCAGCCAGGGGCCGCCCTCCCCCACAACCCCTTTCAGCTGCGCCCCCCCCCTCGCCCTGTGGGTGGGCTGCCGCCTATTCCCCCGGGCCAGGGCTGGGGCACAGCCAGTGTATGGGGCGTCTCTCTCTGGGGATGTGTCCCATGGGTGGGGTGGGGTGGCCTGGTTTGGGGGGCGCTGAAGAAATCAGTCCCCTCCATCTCCTACCTCTGGAAAACGCCCAAGCCCGTGGAGAACTGCCGGCACCGCTTCGTGGGGGCCGGGACCCTCCTCCGTGTCCTCCTGTGGCCCAGTCCAAGGGGCCTGGGCCTGGCCGGGGCTGCATTGGACCCCGACCACCCTGGCGTGTGGACTCGCTAAAAATCGGCCATTAGATATTGGATTCCAGCTTCCTGGAGGTCATTTCACTAATGAGTGCACCGGAAAGAGTTTCCTAATCCATCTGTGAGGGTGGCAACTGAAAGAGAATTTTAAAGCTGACAGAATAGGCGAGGGAAGGCATAGGAGATTTCCACACCCAGCAAGGAAGACTTTCCCGAAATGGAAGAAAGAAACGAGCAAACAGAGACACCGGTAGCCCGCCCGGAAAAGAGTCTGCCCCTTAGAGAAAGCACCCTGACCGGGTTCACCCGTGGGTGGGTGGCGAGCTAGCGGCATTCAGAAGAGCGAGGCCCGCAGTCTGTGCGGAAGACACCTGCGCTCGGGTGTGTGTGGCGGCGCGATTCACAAGCAGCTCCAGATGTTAAACCAAGGAGAAGCCAGGGAGTTCCCAACGCCCCAGGTGTCCTCAGCCCACGACTGGCTGCTGTGGGAATGGGAAGCCCGGCTCCTTGTCTCAGAGCGGGGTTCCCAGGAGGATCAGGCTGAAGCTGGGACTTGGCCTCAAAGTGTCCCCTCGCATGGCCACCCCCTTCCCCTTCCTGCTCCTCTACTCCTGGTGCCCCTCCATCCAGGGGCCAGACCTTAAAGAGTCACCGCAAGAGAATCCTGGTCCCAAAGGAGCCTTCTGGGGGACCGGTGCTGAGAGAGATTGTGGGCATGGCCCGCTGGGGCTCTGCCCGACCCAGGGCTGAGAGATGCCACCTCCCAGCTCTGGGTCCCTGCAGGAAGTGTTGGCAAGCACAGGGCCGGTCCTCCAAAGGCCCAGGTGCAGGGAGCCCAGGCCAAGCAGCCTGTGGAAGAAGCCACTTGCCGTGCCACCCCGGGAACAGGACTGCAGGCCCCGGCCCTTCCCACCTCCTCCTCCTCCTCCTCCTCCTCCTCCCCCCCGCCCCCCCCCCACAGGGCACAGGGCTCAGAGACACCTCAGACTCTTGCTACCCAAAGTGCAAAGGGCATCAGTTGCTCCTCCAACCCCCCAGCCCAGCAGACCACGTTGTCCAGCCAGCCCCCGGGCCTCCCTGGGGTGCCCAGCACAAAAGTGCAGACACCCACCGGACCCTCAGTCTCAGTTTTCGGAGGTTTTTGCCACTCTAAGGACCCGCAGGCCAGCTGGGCCTTCGGGCAGGACAGAGAGCCCCGGAATCCGACTTGGAGAGCTGCGTGTACGTCCCCATCAGGAGGCGGTCCCCACCTCCGCGGCTCTCCCCTTGCGGGGAGCGGCAGCCCAGCCGGCAGCCGCAGGGCCTCAGGGAAGACACCAGGCTGGGCCCCCGCGGCACAGCGGGGGCACGTCCCCCGCACTCACGCGACTTAGGGACGGCTGCTGGAGACTGCTGCGGCCACCCTGCTGCCGGGTTTCTGGAGGGCTTCCTGGAAGCAGCGTCCACACCAAGCCCTTGGAAGGCCCAGGCGACGGAGGAGCCGGTCAGGCAGGGGCCGAGGACGGTGAGAGGCCGGGCGGGAAGGAGCATGTCAGGCAGGGGCAGAGGACGGTGACAGGCCGGGCGGGGAGGAGCCGGTCAGGCGGGGGCCCAGGACAGTGACGGGCCTGGCCGGGGAGGAGCGCGTCAGGCAGGGGCAGAGGAGACGGGCTGGGTAAGGGTTAGGGTGACAGTTAGGGCACAATTCACAATCGCAAAGACGTGGAAGCGACCCGAGTGCCCATCCATCCAGGAGTGCATTAATAAAATGTGGCGCGTGGACACCACGGAGTGCCATTCGGCTGTGAGGAGCAGCGGTGAGAGGGCGCCTCTCGTGTTCTCCTGGCCAGAGCTGGAACCCGTTCCAGTAAGCCAGGTATCCCAAGAATGGACACACGAGCACCACGTGAGCGCGCTCACCAGCAAATTGGTACGAACGGATGGACGCCTAAGTGGACAGAGAGGAATCACCTTCATCGGGTGGGTGTCGGGCGGGTGGGGGGAGGGGAGGGGCATACACATCCATTAGGCATGGGGTGGGTGCGCACCGACTGGGGGATGGGCGCACTTGAAGCTCTGACCCGAGGGGGGAGGCTTGGAGAGGGCAAGGCACCCGACCTTAACATTGGTACCCCCACAATACGCTGCAACAACATGAGAGGTATATGAATAAGAACACAGGGGGGGCCGGGCGCGGTGGCTCACGCCTGTAATCCTAGCTCTCTGGGAGGCCGAGGCGGGCGGATTGCTCCAGGTCAGGAGTTCGAAACCAGCCTGAGCAAGAGCGAGACCCCCGTCTCTACTAAAAATAGAAAGAAATTAATTGGCCAACTAATATATATAGAAAAACACAGCCGGGCGTGGTGGTGCATGCCTGTAGTCCCAACTACTCGGGAGGCTGAGGCAGCAGGATTGCTTGAGCCCGGAGATTGAGGTTGCCGTGAGCTAGGCTGACGCCATGGCACTCACTCTAGCCTGGGCAGCAAAACGAGACTCTGTCTCAAAAAAAAAAAAAAAAAAAAAAAAAAAAGAACACAGGGGGGAGGGGGGCACGGGCAACACATGTCACCTGAATACTTGTACTCCCATCATCTGCTTGAAAAGAGAGAGAAAAGAAAATGCAATCATAGAGGTAAGAGACACTTTTTAAAAATCATGAATCCGAAGAGAAAAGTAAAAGGAGGCCTGTGGAGCAGGTCTGGGTGTGACTCCGGATCCCCCAACATCAGGTGCCACCACCAAAGATTCCTGCGTGTAGCCCATAGAACCCCAAAAGCAACGGGACGAGTTCTGGTCACATACTCCCTCAAAATGACATCCTGGCCTTCTTCTGGAACTCCCTCCCCTCTCAGACTCTCAAGGTTTCCTCCAGCGTGTCGGTTCCCACAGAGCAGACCTTTGGTCTGAGACCTGACAGTCCAGATGCCACGCATGCTGCCGCGTGGCGGCGGTGTCGCGGCTTGGGACAAGAGGAGGCCCCACGGTGCGGGCTGGGGCGCCAGGCACCGCGGGCGGGCGCTGAGGGTGGGGGTGACCCCCACCCCGGGCCGCCGCCGCGCTCCCAGAAAGGGGACAGAACAAGAGGCAAAAAAAAAAAAAAAAAAAAAAAAAGCAGCAGCCTGTGGCACCCGGTACTCCCAGGCGGTCTCCCATCCAAGTACTAACCAGGCCCGACCCCGCTTAGCTTCCGAGACCAGACGAGATCGGGGGCGTTCAGGGTGGTGTGGCCCTAGACGGCGGCGGCGGAGGGCGCCCCTGCCCCGCTCAAGAAGCCGAGCCTCTCTGGGCTTCCCCGCCGCCGCCTCCCGCCCCAGGCCCCGCGCCGGGCCGGGCCGGTTGAGTTCGCCGGCCGGGTCCCGCGGGCTCCCAGGGACGGGGGTGATGGGCGGGGCGGGGCGGGGCGGGGCGGGGCGGGGCGGGGGGCTGTCTCTCTATACACACACACACACACTCACACTCACTCACACTCACACAAGATGCGCCTCCACGGCTGGACTCGCCAAGGTGGAGCCCTCCCAGCCCCCCTCGTCTCCTCGCCCGGCCTCCTTCACCTACCCGCTGCCCACCCCCAGCGCGTCGCTGCCTGCCGCTGACTGCGCACGAGCGGGACGCTCGCCCTTTGACCCCAGCCAGGGGCCGCCCTCCCCCACAACCCCTTTCAGCTGCGCCCCCCCCCTCGCCCTGTGGGTGGGCTGCCGCCTATTCCCCCGGGCCAGGGCTGGGGCACAGCCAGTGTATGGGGCGTCTCTCTCTGGGGATGTGTCCCATGGGTGGGGTGGGGTGGCCTGGTTTGGGGGGCGCTGAAGAAATCAGTCCCCTCCATCTCCTACCTCTGGAAAACGCCCAAGCCCGTGGAGAACTGCCGGCACCGCTTCGTGGGGGCCGGGACCCTCCTCCGTGTCCTCCTGTGGCCCAGTCCAAGGGGCCTGGGCCTGGCCGGGGCTGCATTGGACCCCGACCACCCTGGCGTGTGGACTCGCTAAAAATCGGCCATTAGATATTGGATTCCAGCTTCCTGGAGGTCATTTCACTAATGAGTGCACCGGAAAGAGTTTCCTAATCCATCTGTGAGGGTGGCAACTGAAAGAGAATTTTAAAGCTGACAGAATAGGCGAGGGAAGGCATAGGAGATTTCCACACCCAGCAAGGAAGACTTTCCCGAAATGGAAGAAAGAAACGAGCAAACAGAGACACCGGTAGCCCGCCCGGAAAAGAGTCTGCCCCTTAGAGAAAGCACCCTGACCGGGTTCACCCGTGGGTGGGTGGCGAGCTAGCGGCATTCAGAAGAGCGAGGCCCGCAGTCTGTGCGGAAGACACCTGCGCTCGGGTGTGTGTGGCGGCGCGATTCACAAGCAGCTCCAGATGTTAAACCAAGGAGAAGCCAGGGAGTTCCCAACGCCCCAGGTGTCCTCAGCCCACGACTGGCTGCTGTGGGAATGGGAAGCCCGGCTCCTTGTCTCAGAGCGGGGTTCCCAGGAGGATCAGGCTGAAGCTGGGACTTGGCCTCAAAGTGTCCCCTCGCATGGCCACCCCCTTCCCCTTCCTGCTCCTCTACTCCTGGTGCCCCTCCATCCAGGGGCCAGACCTTAAAGAGTCACCGCAAGAGAATCCTGGTCCCAAAGGAGCCTTCTGGGGGACCGGTGCTGAGAGAGATTGTGGGCATGGCCCGCTGGGGCTCTGCCCGACCCAGGGCTGAGAGATGCCACCTCCCAGCTCTGGGTCCCTGCAGGAAGTGTTGGCAAGCACAGGGCCGGTCCTCCAAAGGCCCAGGTGCAGGGAGCCCAGGCCAAGCAGCCTGTGGAAGAAGCCACTTGCCGTGCCACCCCGGGAACAGGACTGCAGGCCCCGGCCCTTCCCACCTCCTCCTCCTCCTCCTCCTCCTCCTCCCCCCCGCCCCCCCCCCACAGGGCACAGGGCTCAGAGACACCTCAGACTCTTGCTACCCAAAGTGCAAAGGGCATCAGTTGCTCCTCCAACCCCCCAGCCCAGCAGACCACGTTGTCCAGCCAGCCCCCGGGCCTCCCTGGGGTGCCCAGCACAAAAGTGCAGACACCCACCGGACCCTCAGTCTCAGTTTTCGGAGGTTTTTGCCACTCTAAGGACCCGCAGGCCAGCTGGGCCTTCGGGCAGGACAGAGAGCCCCGGAATCCGACTTGGAGAGCTGCGTGTACGTCCCCATCAGGAGGCGGTCCCCACCTCCGCGGCTCTCCCCTTGCGGGGAGCGGCAGCCCAGCCGGCAGCCGCAGGGCCTCAGGGAAGACACCAGGCTGGGCCCCCGCGGCACAGCGGGGGCACGTCCCCCGCACTCACGCGACTTAGGGACGGCTGCTGGAGACTGCTGCGGCCACCCTGCTGCCGGGTTTCTGGAGGGCTTCCTGGAAGCAGCGTCCACACCAAGCCCTTGGAAGGCCCAGGCGACGGAGGAGCCGGTCAGGCAGGGGCCGAGGACGGTGAGAGGCCGGGCGGGAAGGAGCATGTCAGGCAGGGGCAGAGGACGGTGACAGGCCGGGCGGGGAGGAGCCGGTCAGGCGGGGGCCCAGGACAGTGACGGGCCTGGCCGGGGAGGAGCGCGTCAGGCAGGGGCAGAGGAGACGGGCTGGGTAAGGGTTAGGGTGACAGTTAGGGCACAATTCACAATCGCAAAGACGTGGAAGCGACCCGAGTGCCCATCCATCCAGGAGTGCATTAATAAAATGTGGCGCGTGGACACCACGGAGTGCCATTCGGCTGTGAGGAGCAGCGGTGAGAGGGCGCCTCTCGTGTTCTCCTGGCCAGAGCTGGAACCCGTTCCAGTAAGCCAGGTATCCCAAGAATGGACACACGAGCACCACGTGAGCGCGCTCACCAGCAAATTGGTACGAACGGATGGACGCCTAAGTGGACAGAGAGGAATCACCTTCATCGGGTGGGTGTCGGGCGGGTGGGGGGAGGGGAGGGGCATACACATCCATTAGGCATGGGGTGGGTGCGCACCGACTGGGGGATGGGCGCACTTGAAGCTCTGACCCGAGGGGGGAGGCTTGGAGAGGGCAAGGCACCCGACCTTAACATTGGTACCCCCACAATACGCTGCAACAACATGAGAGGTATATGAATAAGAACACAGGGGGGGCCGGGCGCGGTGGCTCACGCCTGTAATCCTAGCTCTCTGGGAGGCCGAGGCGGGCGGATTGCTCCAGGTCAGGAGTTCGAAACCAGCCTGAGCAAGAGCGAGACCCCCGTCTCTACTAAAAATAGAAAGAAATTAATTGGCCAACTAATATATATAGAAAAACACAGCCGGGCGTGGTGGTGCATGCCTGTAGTCCCAACTACTCGGGAGGCTGAGGCAGCAGGATTGCTTGAGCCCGGAGATTGAGGTTGCCGTGAGCTAGGCTGACGCCATGGCACTCACTCTAGCCTGGGCAGCAAAACGAGACTCTGTCTCAAAAAAAAAAAAAAAAAAAAAAAAAAAAGAACACAGGGGGGAGGGGGGCACGGGCAACACATGTCACCTGAATACTTGTACTCCCATCATCTGCTTGAAAAGAGAGAGAAAAGAAAATGCAATCATAGAGGTAAGAGACACTTTTTAAAAATCATGAATCCGAAGAGAAAAGTAAAAGGAGGCCTGTGGAGCAGGTCTGGGTGTGACTCCGGATCCCCCAACATCAGGTGCCACCACCAAAGATTCCTGCGTGTAGCCCATAGAACCCCAAAAGCAACGGGACGAGTTCTGGTCACATACTCCCTCAAAATGACATCCTGGCCTTCTTCTGGAACTCCCTCCCCTCTCAGACTCTCAAGGTTTCCTCCAGCGTGTCGGTTCCCACAGAGCAGACCTTTGGTCTGAGACCTGACAGTCCAGATGCCACGCATGCTGCCGCGTGGCGGCGGTGTCGCGGCTTGGGACAAGAGGAGGCCCCACGGTGCGGGCTGGGGCGCCAGGCACCGCGGGCGGGCGCTGAGGGTGGGGGTGACCCCCACCCCGGGCCGCCGCCGCGCTCCCAGAAAGGGGACAGAACAAGAGGCAAAAAAAAAAAAAAAAAAAAAAAAAGCAGCAGCCTGTGGCACCCGGTACTCCCAGGCGGTCTCCCATCCAAGTACTAACCAGGCCCGACCCCGCTTAGCTTCCGAGACCAGACGAGATCGGGGGCGTTCAGGGTGGTGTGGCCCTAGACGGCGGCGGCGGAGGGCGCCCCTGCCCCGCTCAAGAAGCCGAGCCTCTCTGGGCTTCCCCGCCGCCGCCTCCCGCCCCAGGCCCCGCGCCGGGCCGGGCCGGTTGAGTTCGCCGGCCGGGTCCCGTGGGCTCCCAGGGACGGGGGTGATGGGCGGGGCGGGGCGGGGCGGGGCGGGGCGGGGCGGGGGGCTGTCTCTCTATACACACACACACACACTCACACTCACTCACACTCACACAAGATGCGCCTCCACGGCTGGACTCGCCAAGGTGGAGCCCTCCCAGCCCCCCTCGTCTCCTCGCCCGGCCTCCTTCACCTACCCGCTGCCCACCCCCAGCGCGTCGCTGCCTGCCGCTGACTGCGCACGAGCGGGACGCTCGCCCTTTGACCCCAGCCAGGGGCCGCCCTCCCCCACAACCCCTTTCAGCTGCGCCCCCCCCCTCGCCCTGTGGGTGGGCTGCCGCCTATTCCCCCGGGCCAGGGCTGGGGCACAGCCAGTGTATGGGGCGTCTCTCTCTGGGGATGTGTCCCATGGGTGGGGTGGGGTGGCCTGGTTTGGGGGGCGCTGAAGAAATCAGTCCCCTCCATCTCCTACCTCTGGAAAACGCCCAAGCCCGTGGAGAACTGCCGGCACCGCTTCGTGGGGGCCGGGACCCTCCTCCGTGTCCTCCTGTGGCCCAGTCCAAGGGGCCTGGGCCTGGCCGGGGCTGCATTGGACCCCGACCACCCTGGCGTGTGGACTCGCTAAAAATCGGCCATTAGATATTGGATTCCAGCTTCCTGGAGGTCATTTCACTAATGAGTGCACCGGAAAGAGTTTCCTAATCCATCTGTGAGGGTGGCAACTGAAAGAGAATTTTAAAGCTGACAGAATAGGCGAGGGAAGGCATAGGAGATTTCCACACCCAGCAAGGAAGACTTTCCCGAAATGGAAGAAAGAAACGAGCAAACAGAGACACCGGTAGCCCGCCCGGAAAAGAGTCTGCCCCTTAGAGAAAGCACCCTGACCGGGTTCACCCGTGGGTGGGTGGCGAGCTAGCGGCATTCAGAAGAGCGAGGCCCGCAGTCTGTGCGGAAGACACCTGCGCTCGGGTGTGTGTGGCGGCGCGATTCACAAGCAGCTCCAGATGTTAAACCAAGGAGAAGCCAGGGAGTTCCCAACGCCCCAGGTGTCCTCAGCCCACGACTGGCTGCTGTGGGAATGGGAAGCCCGGCTCCTTGTCTCAGAGCGGGGTTCCCAGGAGGATCAGGCTGAAGCTGGGACTTGGCCTCAAAGTGTCCCCTCGCATGGCCACCCCCTTCCCCTTCCTGCTCCTCTACTCCTGGTGCCCCTCCATCCAGGGGCCAGACCTTAAAGAGTCACCGCAAGAGAATCCTGGTCCCAAAGGAGCCTTCTGGGGGACCGGTGCTGAGAGAGATTGTGGGCATGGCCCGCTGGGGCTCTGCCCGACCCAGGGCTGAGAGATGCCACCTCCCAGCTCTGGGTCCCTGCAGGAAGTGTTGGCAAGCACAGGGCCGGTCCTCCAAAGGCCCAGGTGCAGGGAGCCCAGGCCAAGCAGCCTGTGGAAGAAGCCACTTGCCGTGCCACCCCGGGAACAGGACTGCAGGCCCCGGCCCTTCCCACCTCCTCCTCCTCCTCCTCCTCCTCCTCCCCCCCGCCCCCCCCCCACAGGGCACAGGGCTCAGAGACACCTCAGACTCTTGCTACCCAAAGTGCAAAGGGCATCAGTTGCTCCTCCAACCCCCCAGCCCAGCAGACCACGTTGTCCAGCCAGCCCCCGGGCCTCCCTGGGGTGCCCAGCACAAAAGTGCAGACACCCACCGGACCCTCAGTCTCAGTTTTCGGAGGTTTTTGCCACTCTAAGGACCCGCAGGCCGGCTGGGCCTTCGGGCAGGACAGAGAGCCCCGGAATCCGACTTGGAGAGCTGCGTGTACGTCCCCATCAGGAGGCGGTCCCCACCTCCGCGGCTCTCCCCTTGCGGGGAGCGGCAGCCCAGCCGGCAGCCGCAGGGCCTCAGGGAAGACACCAGGCTGGGCCCCCGCGGCACAGCGGGGGCACGTCCCCCGCACTCACGCGACTTAGGGACGGCTGCTGGAGACTGCTGCGGCCACCCTGCTGCCGGGTTTCTGGAGGGCTTCCTGGAAGCAGCGTCCACACCAAGCCCTTGGAAGGCCCAGGCGACGGAGGAGCCGGTCAGGCAGGGGCCGAGGACGGTGAGAGGCCGGGCGGGAAGGAGCATGTCAGGCAGGGGCAGAGGACGGTGACAGGCCGGGCGGGGAGGAGCCGGTCAGGCGGGGGCCCAGGACAGTGACGGGCCTGGCCGGGGAGGAGCGCGTCAGGCAGGGGCAGAGGAGACGGGCTGGGTAAGGGTTAGGGTGACAGTTAGGGCACAATTCACAATCGCAAAGACGTGGAAGCGACCCGAGTGCCCATCCATCCAGGAGTGCATTAATAAAATGTGGCGCGTGGACACCACGGAGTGCCATTCGGCTGTGAGGAGCAGCGGTGAGAGGGCGCCTCTCGTGTTCTCCTGGCCAGAGCTGGAACCCGTTCCAGTAAGCCAGGTATCCCAAGAATGGACACACGAGCACCACGTGAGCGCGCTCACCAGCAAATTGGTACGAACGGATGGACGCCTAAGTGGACAGAGAGGAATCACCTTCATCGGGTGGGTGTCGGGCGGGTGGGGGGAGGGGAGGGGCATACACATCCATTAGGCATGGGGTGGGTGCGCACCGACTGGGGGATGGGCGCACTTGAAGCTCTGACCCGAGGGGGGAGGCTTGGAGAGGGCAAGGCACCCGACCTTAACATTGGTACCCCCACAATACGCTGCAACAACATGAGAGGTATATGAATAAGAACACAGGGGGGGCCGGGCGCGGTGGCTCACGCCTGTAATCCTAGCTCTCTGGGAGGCCGAGGCGGGCGGATTGCTCCAGGTCAGGAGTTCGAAACCAGCCTGAGCAAGAGCGAGACCCCCGTCTCTACTAAAAATAGAAAGAAATTAATTGGCCAACTAATATATATAGAAAAACACAGCCGGGCGTGGTGGTGCATGCCTGTAGTCCCAACTACTCGGGAGGCTGAGGCAGCAGGATTGCTTGAGCCCGGAGATTGAGGTTGCCGTGAGCTAGGCTGACGCCATGGCACTCACTCTAGCCTGGGCAGCAAAACGAGACTCTGTCTCAAAAAAAAAAAAAAAAAAAAAAAAAAAAGAACACAGGGGGGAGGGGGGCACGGGCAACACATGTCACCTGAATACTTGTACTCCCATCATCTGCTTGAAAAGAGAGAGAAAAGAAAATGCAATCATAGAGGTAAGAGACACTTTTTAAAAATCATGAATCCGAAGAGAAAAGTAAAAGGAGGCCTGTGGAGCAGGTCTGGGTGTGACTCCGGATCCCCCAACATCAGGTGCCACCACCAAAGATTCCTGCGTGTAGCCCATAGAACCCCAAAAGCAACGGGACGAGTTCTGGTCACATACTCCCTCAAAATGACATCCTGGCCTTCTTCTGGAACTCCCTCCCCTCTCAGACTCTCAAGGTTTCCTCCAGCGTGTCGGTTCCCACAGAGCAGACCTTTGGTCTGAGACCTGACAGTCCAGATGCCACGCATGCTGCCGCGTGGCGGCGGTGTCGCGGCTTGGGACAAGAGGAGGCCCCACGGTGCGGGCTGGGGCGCCAGGCACCGCGGGCGGGCGCTGAGGGTGGGGGTGACCCCCACCCCGGGCCGCCGCCGCGCTCCCAGAAAGGGGACAGAACAAGAGGCAAAAAAAAAAAAAAAAAAAAAAAAAGCAGCAGCCTGTGGCACCCGGTACTCCCAGGCGGTCTCCCATCCAAGTACTAACCAGGCCCGACCCCGCTTAGCTTCCGAGACCAGACGAGATCGGGGGCGTTCAGGGTGGTGTGGCCCTAGACGGCGGCGGCGGAGGGCGCCCCTGCCCCGCTCAAGAAGCCGAGCCTCTCTGGGCTTCCCCGCCGCCGCCTCCCGCCCCAGGCCCCGCGCCGGGCCGGGCCGGTTGAGTTCGCCGGCCGGTCCCGCGGGCTCCCAGGGACGGGGGTGATGGGCGGGGCGGGGCGGGGCGGGGCGGGGCGGGGCGGGGGGCTGTCTCTCTATACACACACACACACACTCACACTCACTCACACTCACACAAGATGCGCCTCCACGGCTGGACTCGCCAAGGTGGAGCCCTCCCAGCCCCCCTCGTCTCCTCGCCCGGCCTCCTTCACCTACCCGCTGCCCACCCCCAGCGCGTCGCTGCCTGCCGCTGACTGCGCACGAGCGGGACGCTCGCCCTTTGACCCCAGCCAGGGGCCGCCCTCCCCCACAACCCCTTTCAGCTGCGCCCCCCCCCTCGCCCTGTGGGTGGGCTGCCGCCTATTCCCCCGGGCCAGGGCTGGGGCACAGCCAGTGTATGGGGCGTCTCTCTCTGGGGATGTGTCCCATGGGTGGGGTGGGGTGGCCTGGTTTGGGGGGCGCTGAAGAAATCAGTCCCCTCCATCTCCTACCTCTGGAAAACGCCCAAGCCCGTGGAGAACTGCCGGCACCGCTTCGTGGGGGCCGGGACCCTCCTCCGTGTCCTCCTGTGGCCCAGTCCAAGGGGCCTGGG
This sequence comes from Microcebus murinus, assembly GCF_040939455.1. Lineage (NCBI taxonomy): Eukaryota > Metazoa > Chordata > Mammalia > Primates > Cheirogaleidae > Microcebus > Microcebus murinus. The sequence continues at coordinate 27,546,597 of NC_134125.1, read as the reverse complement.
CCTGGCCGGGGCTGCATTGGACCCCGACCACCCTGGCGTGTGGACTCGCTAAAAATCGGCCATTAGATATTGGATTCCAGCTTCCTGGAGGTCATTTCACTAATGAGTGCACCGGAAAGAGTTTCCTAATCCATCTGTGAGGGTGGCAACTGAAAGAGAATTTTAAAGCTGACAGAATAGGCGAGGGAAGGCATAGGAGATTTCCACACCCAGCAAGGAAGACTTTCCCGAAATGGAAGAAAGAAACGAGCAAACAGAGACACCGGTAGCCCGCCCGGAAATTGTCTGCCCCTTAGAGAAAGCACCCTGACCGGGTTCACCCGTGGGTGGGTGGCGAGCTAGCGGCATTCAGAAGAGCGAGGCCCGCAGTCTGTGCGGAAGACACCTGCGCTCGGGTGTGTGTGGCGGCGCGATTCACAAGCAGCTCCAGATGTTAAACCAAGGAGAAGCCAGGGAGTTCCCAACGCCCCAGGTGTCCTCAGCCCACGACTGGCTGCTGTGGGAATGGGAAGCCCGGCTCCTTGTCTCAGAGCGGGGTTCCCAGGAGGATCAGGCTGAAGCTGGGACTTGGCCTCAAAGTGTCCCCTCGCATGGCCACCCCCTTCCCCTTCCTGCTCCTCTACTCCTGGTGCCCCTCCATCCAGGGGCCAGACCTTAAAGAGTCACCGCAAGAGAATCCTGGTCCCAAAGGAGCCTTCTGGGGGACCGGTGCTGAGAGAGATTGTGGGCATGGCCCGCTGGGGCTCTGCCTGACCCAGGGCTGAGAGATGCCACCTCCCAGCTCTGGGTCCCTGCAGGAAGTGTTGGCAAGCACAGGGCCGGTCCTCCAAAGGCCCAGGTGCAGGGAGCCCAGGCCAAGCAGCCTGTGGAAGAAGCCACTTGCCGTGCCACCCCGGGAACAGGACTGCAGGCCCCGGCCCTTCCCACCTCCTCCTCCTCCTCCTCCTCCTCCTCCCCCCCGCCCCCCCCCCACAGGGCACAGGGCTCAGAGACACCTCAGACTCTTGCTACCCAAAGTGCAAAGGGCATCAGTTGCTCCTCCAACCCCCCAGCCCAGCAGACCACGTTGTCCAGCCAGCCCCCGGGCCTCCCTGGGGTGCCCAGCACAAAAGTGCAGACACCCACCGGACCCTCAGTCTCAGTTTTCGGAGGTTTTTGCCACTCTAAGGACCCGCAGGCCGGCTGGGCCTTCGGGCAGGACAGAGAGCCCCGGAATCCGACTTGGAGAGCTGCGTGTACGTCCCCATCAGGAGGCGGTCCCCACCTCCGCGGCTCTCCCCTTGCGGGGAGCGGCAGCCCAGCCGGCAGCCGCAGGGCCTCAGGGAAGACACCAGGCTGGGCCCCCGCGGCACAGCGGGGGCACGTCCCCCGCACTCACGCGACTTAGGGACGGCTGCTGGAGACTGCTGCGGCCACCCTGCTGCCGGGTTTCTGGAGGGCTTCCTGGAAGCAGCGTCCACACCAAGCCCTTGGAAGGCCCAGGCGACGGAGGAGCCGGTCAGGCAGGGGCCGAGGACGGTGAGAGGCCGGGCGGGAAGGAGCATGTCAGGCAGGGGCAGAGGACGGTGACAGGCCGGGCGGGGAGGAGCCGGTCAGGCGGGGGCCCAGGACAGTGACGGGCCTGGCCGGGGAGGAGCGCGTCAGGCAGGGGCAGAGGAGACGGGCTGGGTAAGGGTTAGGGTGACAGTTAGGGCACAATTCACAATCGCAAAGACGTGGAAGCGACCCGAGTGCCCATCCATCCAGGAGTGCATTAATAAAATGTGGCGCGTGGACACCACGGAGTGCCATTCGGCTGTGAGGAGCAGCGGTGAGAGGGCGCCTCTCGTGTTCTCCTGGCCAGAGCTGGAACCCGTTCCAGTAAGCCAGGTATCCCAAGAATGGACACACGAGCACCACGTGAGCGCGCTCACCAGCAAATTGGTACGAACGGATGGACGCCTAAGTGGACAGAGAGGAATCACCTTCATCGGGTGGGTGTCGGGCGGGTGGGGGGAGGGGAGGGGCATACACATCCATTAGGCATGGGGTGGGTGCGCACCGACTGGGGGATGGGCGCACTTGAAGCTCTGACCCGAGGGGGGAGGCTTGGAGAGGGCAAGGCACCCGACCTTAACATTGGTACCCCCACAATACGCTGCAACAACATGAGAGGTATATGAATAAGAACACAGGGGGGGCCGGGCGCGGTGGCTCACGCCTGTAATCCTAGCTCTCTGGGAGGCCGAGGCGGGCGGATTGCTCCAGGTCAGGAGTTCGAAACCAGCCTGAGCAAGAGCGAGACCCCCGTCTCTACTAAAAATAGAAAGAAATTAATTGGCCAACTAATATATATAGAAAAACACAGCCGGGCGTGGTGGTGCATGCCTGTAGTCCCAACTACTCGGGAGGCTGAGGCAGCAGGATTGCTTGAGCCCGGAGATTGAGGTTGCCGTGAGCTAGGCTGACGCCATGGCACTCACTCTAGCCTGGGCAGCAAAACGAGACTCTGTCTCAAAAAAAAAAAAAAAAAAAAAAAAAAAAGAACACAGGGGGGAGGGGGGCACGGGCAACACATGTCACCTGAATACTTGTACTCCCATCATCTGCTTGAAAAGAGAGAGAAAAGAAAATGCAATCATAGAGGTAAGAGACACTTTTTAAAAATCATGAATCCGAAGAGAAAAGTAAAAGGAGGCCTGTGGAGCAGGTCTGGGTGTGACTCCGGATCCCCCAACATCAGGTGCCACCACCAAAGATTCCTGCGTGTAGCCCATAGAACCCCAAAAGCAACGGGACGAGTTCTGGTCACATACTCCCTCAAAATGACATCCTGGCCTTCTTCTGGAACTCCCTCCCCTCTCAGACTCTCAAGGTTTCCTCCAGCGTGTCGGTTCCCACAGAGCAGACCTTTGGTCTGAGACCTGACAGTCCAGATGCCACGCATGCTGCCGCGTGGCGGCGGTGTCGCGGCTTGGGACAAGAGGAGGCCCCACGGTGCGGGCTGGGGCGCCAGGCACCGCGGGCGGGCGCTGAGGGTGGGGGTGACCCCCACCCCGGGCCGCCGCCGCGCTCCCAGAAAGGGGACAGAACAAGAGGCAAAAAAAAAAAAAAAAAAAAAAAAAGCAGCAGCCTGTGGCACCCGGTACTCCCAGGCGGTCTCCCATCCAAGTACTAACCAGGCCCGACCCCGCTTAGCTTCCGAGACCAGACGAGATCGGGGGCGTTCAGGGTGGTGTGGCCCTAGACGGCGGCGGCGGAGGGCGCCCCTGCCCCGCTCAAGAAGCCGAGCCTCTCTGGGCTTCCCCGCCGCCGCCTCCCGCCCCAGGCCCCGCGCCGGGCCGGGCCGGTTGAGTTCGCCGGCCGGGTCCCGCGGGCTCCCAGGGACGGGGGTGATGGGCGGGGCGGGGCGGGGCGGGGCGGGGCGGGGCGGGGGGCTGTCTCTCTATACACACACACACACACTCACACTCACTCACACTCACACAAGATGCGCCTCCACGGCTGGACTCGCCAAGGTGGAGCCCTCCCAGCCCCCCTCGTCTCCTCGCCCGGCCTCCTTCACCTACCCGCTGCCCACCCCCAGCGCGTCGCTGCCTGCCGCTGACTGCGCACGAGCGGGACGCTCGCCCTTTGACCCCAGCCAGGGGCCGCCCTCCCCCACAACCCCTTTCAGCTGCGCCCCCCCCCTCGCCCTGTGGGTGGGCTGCCGCCTATTCCCCCGGGCCAGGGCTGGGGCACAGCCAGTGTATGGGGCGTCTCTCTCTGGGGATGTGTCCCATGGGTGGGGTGGGGTGGCCTGGTTTGGGGGGCGCTGAAGAAATCAGTCCCCTCCATCTCCTACCTCTGGAAAACGCCCAAGCCCGTGGAGAACTGCCGGCACCGCTTCGTGGGGGCCGGGACCCTCCTCCGTGTCCTCCTGTGGCCCAGTCCAAGGGGCCTGGGCCTGGCCGGGGCTGCATTGGACCCCGACCACCCTGGCGTGTGGACTCGCTAAAAATCGGCCATTAGATATTGGATTCCAGCTTCCTGGAGGTCATTTCACTAATGAGTGCACCGGAAAGAGTTTCCTAATCCATCTGTGAGGGTGGCAACTGAAAGAGAATTTTAAAGCTGACAGAATAGGCGAGGGAAGGCATAGGAGATTTCCACACCCAGCAAGGAAGACTTTCCCGAAATGGAAGAAAGAAACGAGCAAACAGAGACACCGGTAGCCCGCCCGGAAAAGAGTCTGCCCCTTAGAGAAAGCACCCTGACCGGGTTCACCCGTGGGTGGGTGGCGAGCTAGCGGCATTCAGAAGAGCGAGGCCCGCAGTCTGTGCGGAAGACACCTGCGCTCGGGTGTGTGTGGCGGCGCGATTCACAAGCAGCTCCAGATGTTAAACCAAGGAGAAGCCAGGGAGTTCCCAACGCCCCAGGTGTCCTCAGCCCACGACTGGCTGCTGTGGGAATGGGAAGCCCGGCTCCTTGTCTCAGAGCGGGGTTCCCAGGAGGATCAGGCTGAAGCTGGGACTTGGCCTCAAAGTGTCCCCTCGCATGGCCACCCCCTTCCCCTTCCTGCTCCTCTACTCCTGGTGCCCCTCCATCCAGGGGCCAGACCTTAAAGAGTCACCGCAAGAGAATCCTGGTCCCAAAGGAGCCTTCTGGGGGACCGGTGCTGAGAGAGATTGTGGGCATGGCCCGCTGGGGCTCTGCCCGACCCAGGGCTGAGAGATGCCACCTCCCAGCTCTGGGTCCCTGCAGGAAGTGTTGGCAAGCACAGGGCCGGTCCTCCAAAGGCCCAGGTGCAGGGAGCCCAGGCCAAGCAGCCTGTGGAAGAAGCCACTTGCCGTGCCACCCCGGGAACAGGACTGCAGGCCCCGGCCCTTCCCACCTCCTCCTCCTCCTCCTCCTCCTCCTCCCCCCCGCCCCCCCCCCACAGGGCACAGGGCTCAGAGACACCTCAGACTCTTGCTACCCAAAGTGCAAAGGGCATCAGTTGCTCCTCCAACCCCCCAGCCCAGCAGACCACGTTGTCCAGCCAGCCCCCGGGCCTCCCTGGGGTGCCCAGCACAAAAGTGCAGACACCCACCGGACCCTCAGTCTCAGTTTTCGGAGGTTTTTGCCACTCTAAGGACCCGCAGGCCGGCTGGGCCTTCGGGCAGGACAGAGAGCCCCGGAATCCGACTTGGAGAGCTGCGTGTACGTCCCCATCAGGAGGCGGTCCCCACCTCCGCGGCTCTCCCCTTGCGGGGAGCGGCAGCCCAGCCGGCAGCCGCAGGGCCTCAGGGAAGACACCAGGCTGGGCCCCCGCGGCACAGCGGGGGCACGTCCCCCGCACTCACGCGACTTAGGGACGGCTGCTGGAGACTGCTGCGGCCACCCTGCTGCCGGGTTTCTGGAGGGCTTCCTGGAAGCAGCGTCCACACCAAGCCCTTGGAAGGCCCAGGCGACGGAGGAGCCGGTCAGGCAGGGGCCGAGGACGGTGAGAGGCCGGGCGGGAAGGAGCATGTCAGGCAGGGGCAGAGGACGGTGACAGGCCGGGCGGGGAGGAGCCGGTCAGGCGGGGGCCCAGGACAGTGACGGGCCTGGCCGGGGAGGAGCGCGTCAGGCAGGGGCAGAGGAGACGGGCTGGGTAAGGGTTAGGGTGACAGTTAGGGCACAATTCACAATCGCAAAGACGTGGAAGCGACCCGAGTGCCCATCCATCCAGGAGTGCATTAATAAAATGTGGCGCGTGGACACCACGGAGTGCCATTCGGCTGTGAGGAGCAGCGGTGAGAGGGCGCCTCTCGTGTTCTCCTGGCCAGAGCTGGAACCCGTTCCAGTAAGCCAGGTATCCCAAGAATGGACACACGAGCACCACGTGAGCGCGCTCACCAGCAAATTGGTACGAACGGATGGACGCCTAAGTGGACAGAGAGGAATCACCTTCATCGGGTGGGTGTCGGGCGGGTGGGGGGAGGGGAGGGGCATACACATCCATTAGGCATGGGGTGGGTGCGCACCGACTGGGGGATGGGCGCACTTGAAGCTCTGACCCGAGGTGGGAGGCTTGGAGAGGGCAAGGCACCCGACCTTAACATTGGTACCCCCACAATACGCTGCAACAACATGAGAGGTATATGAATAAGAACACAGGGGGGGCCGGGCGCGGTGGCTCACGCCTGTAATCCTAGCTCTCTGGGAGGCCGAGGCGGGCGGATTGCTCCAGGTCAGGAGTTCGAAACCAGCCTGAGCAAGAGCGAGACCCCCGTCTCTACTAAAAATAGAAAGAAATTAATTGGCCAACTAATATATATAGAAAAACACAGCCGGGCGTGGTGGTGCATGCCTGTAGTCCCAACTACTCGGGAGGCTGAGGCAGCAGGATTGCTTGAGCCCGGAGATTGAGGTTGCCGTGAGCTAGGCTGACGCCATGGCACTCACTCTAGCCTGGGCAGCAAAACGAGACTCTGTCTCAAAAAAAAAAAAAAAAAAAAAAAAAGAACACAGGGGGGAGGGGGGCACGGGCAACACATGTCACCTGAATACTTGTACTCCCATCATCTGCTTGAAAAGAGAGAGAAAAGAAAATGCAATCATAGAGGTAAGAGACACTTTTTAAAAATCATGAATCCGAAGAGAAAAGTAAAAGGAGGCCTGTGGAGCAGGTCTGGGTGTGACTCCGGATCCCCCAACATCAGGTGCCACCACCAAAGATTCCTGCGTGTAGCCCATAGAACCCCAAAAGCAACGGGACGAGTTCTGGTCACATACTCCCTCAAAATGACATCCTGGCCTTCTTCTGGAACTCCCTCCCCTCTCAGACTCTCAAGGTTTCCTCCAGCGTGTCGGTTCCCACAGAGCAGACCTTTGGTCTGAGACCTGACAGTCCAGATGCCACGCATGCTGCCGCGTGGCGGCGGTGTCGCGGCTTGGGACAAGAGGAGGCCCCACGGTGCGGGCTGGGGCGCCAGGCACCGCGGGCGGGCGCTGAGGGTGGGGGTGACCCCCACCCCGGGCCGCCGCCGCGCTCCCAGAAAGGGGACAGAACAAGAGGCAAAAAAAAAAAAAAAAAAAAAAAAGCAGCAGCCTGTGGCACCCGGTATTCCCAGGCGGTCTCCCATCCAAGTACTAACCAGGCCCGACCCCGCTTAGCTTCCGAGACCAGACGAGATCGGGGGCGTTCAGGGTGGTGTGGCCCTAGACGGCGGCGGCGGAGGGCGCCCCTGCCCCGCTCAAGAAGCCGAGCCTCTCTGGGCTTCCCCGCCGCCGCCTCCCGCCCCAGGCCCCGCGCCGGGCCGGGCCGGTTGAGTTCGCCGGCCGGGTCCCGCGGGCTCCCAGGGACGGGGGTGATGGGCGGGGCGGGGCGGGGCGGGGCGGGGCGGGGCGGGGGGCTGTCTCTCTATACACACACACACACACTCACACTCACTCACACTCACACAAGATGCGCCTCCACGGCTGGACTCGCCAAGGTGGAGCCCTCCCAGCCCCCCTCGTCTCCTCGCCCGGCCTCCTTCACCTACCCGCTGCCCACCCCCAGCGCTGCCCACCCCCAGCGCGTCGCTGCCTGCCGCTGACTGCGCACGCGCGGGACGCTCGCCCTTTGACCCCAGCCAGGGGCCGCCCTCCCCCACAACCCCTTTCAGCTGCGCCCCCCCCCTCGCCCTGTGGGTGGGCTGCCGCCTATTCCCCCGGGCCAGGGCTGGGGCACAGCCAGTGTATGGGGCGTCTCTCTCTGGGGATGTGTCCCATGGGTGGGGTGGGGTGGCCTGGTTTGGGGGGCGCTGAAGAAATCAGTCCCCTCCATCTCCTACCTCTGGAAAACGCCCAAGCCCGTGGAGAACTGCCGGCACCGCTTCGTGGGGGCCGGGACCCTCCTCCGTGTCCTCCTGTGGCCCAGTCCAAGGGGCCTGGGCCTGGCCGGGGCTGCATTGGACCCCGACCACCCTGGCGTGTGGACTCGCTAAAAATCGGCCATTAGATATTGGATTCCAGCTTCCTGGAGGTCATTTCACTAATGAGTGCACCGGAAAGAGTTTCCTAATCCATCTGTGAGGGTGGCAACTGAAAGAGAATTTTAAAGCTGACAGAATAGGCGAGGGAAGGCATAGGAGATTTCCACACCCAGCAAGGAAGACTTTCCCGAAATGGAAGAAAGAAACGAGCAAACAGAGACACCGGTAGCCCGCCCGGAAAAGAGTCTGCCCCTTAGAGAAAGCACCCTGACCGGGTTCACCCGTGGGTGGGTGGCGAGCTAGCGGCATTCAGAAGAGCGAGGCCCGCAGTCTGTGCGGAAGACACCTGCGCTCGGGTGTGTGTGGCGGCGCGATTCACAAGCAGCTCCAGATGTTAAACCAAGGAGAAGCCAGGGAGTTCCCAACGCCCCAGGTGTCCTCAGCCCACGACTGGCTGCTGTGGGAATGGGAAGCCCGGCTCCTTGTCTCAGAGCGGGGTTCCCAGGAGGATCAGGCTGAAGCTGGGACTTGGCCTCAAAGTGTCCCCTCGCATGGCCACCCCCTTCCCCTTCCTGCTCCTCTACTCCTGGTGCCCCTCCATCCAGGGGCCAGACCTTAAAGAGTCACCGCAAGAGAATCCTGGTCCCAAAGGAGCCTTCTGGGGGACCGGTGCTGAGAGAGATTGTGGGCATGGCCCGCTGGGGCTCTGCCCGACCCAGGGCTGAGAGATGCCACCTCCCAGCTCTGGGTCCCTGCAGGAAGTGTTGGCAAGCACAGGGCCGGTCCTCCAAAGGCCCAGGTGCAGGGAGCCCAGGCCAAGCAGCCTGTGGAAGAAGCCACTTGCCGTGCCACCCCGGGAACAGGACTGCAGGCCCCGGCCCTTCCCACCTCCTCCTCCTCCTCCTCCTCCTCCTCCCCCCCGCCCCCCCCCCACAGGGCACAGGGCTCAGAGACACCTCAGACTCTTGCTACCCAAAGTGCAAAGGGCATCAGTTGCTCCTCCAACCCCCCAGCCCAGCAGACCACGTTGTCCAGCCAGCCCCCGGGCCTCCCTGGGGTGCCCAGCACAAAAGTGCAGACACCCACCGGACCCTCAGTCTCAGTTTTCGGAGGTTTTTGCCACTCTAAGGACCCGCAGGCCAGCTGGGCCTTCGGGCAGGACAGAGAGCCCCGGAATCCGACTTGGAGAGCTGCGTGTACGTCCCCATCAGGAGGCGGTCCCCACCTCCGCGGCTCTCCCCTTGCGGGGAGCGGCAGCCCAGCCGGCAGCCGCAGGGCCTCAGGGAAGACACCAGGCTGGGCCCCCGCGGCACAGCGGGGGCACGTCCCCCGCACTCACGCGACTTAGGGACGGCTGCTGGAGACTGCTGCGGCCACCCTGCTGCCGGGTTTCTGGAGGGCTTCCTGGAAGCAGCGTCCACACCAAGCCCTTGGAAGGCCCAGGCGACGGAGGAGCCGGTCAGGCAGGGGCCGAGGACGGTGAGAGGCCGGGCGGGAAGGAGCATGTCAGGCAGGGGCAGAGGACGGTGACAGGCCGGGCGGGGAGGAGCCGGTCAGGCGGGGGCCCAGGACAGTGACGGGCCTGGCCGGGGAGGAGCGCGTCAGGCAGGGGCAGAGGAGACGGGCTGGGTAAGGGTTAGGGTGACAGTTAGGGCACAATTCACAATCGCAAAGACGTGGAAGCGACCCGAGTGCCCATCCATCCAGGAGTGCATTAATAAAATGTGGCGCGTGGACACCACGGAGTGCCATTCGGCTGTGAGGAGCAGCGGTGAGAGGGCGCCTCTCGTGTTCTCCTGGCCAGAGCTGGAACCCGTTCCAGTAAGCCAGGTATCCCAAGAATGGACACACGAGCACCACGTGAGCGCGCTCACCAGCAAATTGGTACGAACGGATGGACGCCTAAGTGGACAGAGAGGAATCACCTTCATCGGGTGGGTGTCGGGCGGGTGGGGGGAGGGGAGGGGCATACACATCCATTAGGCATGGGGTGGGTGCGCACCGACTGGGGGATGGGCGCACTTGAAGCTCTGACCCGAGGGGGGAGGCTTGGAGAGGGCAAGGCACCCGACCTTAACATTGGTACCCCCACAATACGCTGCAACAACATGAGAGGTATATGAATAAGAACACAGGGGGGGCCGGGCGCGGTGGCTCACGCCTGTAATCCTAGCTCTCTGGGAGGCCGAGGCGGGCGGATTGCTCCAGGTCAGGAGTTCGAAACCAGCCTGAGCAAGAGCGAGACCCCCGTCTCTACTAAAAATAGAAAGAAATTAATTGGCCAACTAATATATATAGAAAAACACAGCCGGGCGTGGTGGTGCATGCCTGTAGTCCCAACTACTCGGGAGGCTGAGGCAGCAGGATTGCTTGAGCCCGGAGATTGAGGTTGCCGTGAGCTAGGCTGACGCCATGGCACTCACTCTAGCCTGGGCAGCAAAACGAGACTCTGTCTCAAAAAAAAAAAAAAAAAAAAAAAAAAAAGAACACAGGGGGGAGGGGGGCACGGGCAACACATGTCACCTGAATACTTGTACTCCCATCATCTGCTTGAAAAGAGAGAGAAAAGAAAATGCAATCATAGAGGTAAGAGACACTTTTTAAAAATCATGAATCCGAAGAGAAAAGTAAAAGGAGGCCTGTGGAGCAGGTCTGGGTGTGACTCCGGATCCCCCAACATCAGGTGCCACCACCAAAGATTCCTGCGTGTAGCCCATAGAACCCCAAAAGCAACGGGACGAGTTCTGGTCACATACTCCCTCAAAATGACATCCTGGCCTTCTTCTGGAACTCCCTCCCCTCTCAGACTCTCAAGGTTTCCTCCAGCGTGTCGGTTCCCACAGAGCAGACCTTTGGTCTGAGACCTGACAGTCCAGATGCCACGCATGCTGCCGCGTGGCGGCGGTGTCGCGGCTTGGGACAAGAGGAGGCCCCACGGTGCGGGCTGGGGCGCCAGGCACCGCGGGCGGGCGCTGAGGGTGGGGGTGACCCCCACCCCGGGCCGCCGCCGCGCTCCCAGAAAGGGGACAGAACAAGAGGCAAAAAAAAAAAAAAAAAAAAAAAAAGCAGCAGCCTGTGGCACCCGGTACTCCCAGGCGGTCTCCCATCCAAGTACTAACCAGGCCCGACCCCGCTTAGCTTCCGAGACCAGACGAGATCGGGGGCGTTCAGGGTGGTGTGGCCCTAGACGGCGGCGGCGGAGGGCGCCCCTGCCCCGCTCAAGAAGCCGAGCCTCTCTGGGCTTCCCCGCCGCCGCCTCCCGCCCCAGGCCCCGCGCCGGGCCGGGCCGGTTGAGTTCGCCGGCCGGGTCCCGCGGGCTCCCAGGGACGGGGGTGATGGGCGGGGCGGGGCGGGGCGGGGCGGGGCGGGGCGGGGGGCTGTCTCTCTATACACACACACACACACTCACACTCACTCACACTCACACAAGATGCGCCTCCACGGCTGGACTCGCCAAGGTGGAGCCCTCCCAGCCCCCCTCGTCTCCTCGCCCGGCCTCCTTCACCTACCCGCTGCCCACCCCCAGCGCGTCGCTGCCTGCCGCTGACTGCGCACGCGCGGGACGCTCGCCCTTTGACCCCAGCCAGGGGCCGCCCTCCCCCACAACCCCTTTCAGCTGCGCCCCCCCCCTCGCCCTGTGGGTGGGCTGCCGCCTATTCCCCCGGGCCAGGGCTGGGGCACAGCCAGTGTATGGGGCGTCTCTCTCTGGGGATGTGTCCCATGGGTGGGGTGGGGTGGCCTGGTTTGGGGGGCGCTGAAGAAATCAGTCCCCTCCATCTCCTACCTCTGGAAAACGCCCAAGCCCGTGGAGAACTGCCGGCACCGCTTCGTGGGGGCCGGGACCCTCCTCCGTGTCCTCCTGTGGCCCAGTCCAAGGGGCCTGGGCCTGGCCGGGGCTGCATTGGACCCCGACCACCCTGGCGTGTGGACTCGCTAAAAATCGGCCATTAGATATTGGATTCCAGCTTCCTGGAGGTCATTTCACTAATGAGTGCACCGGAAAGAGTTTCCTAATCCATCTGTGAGGGTGGCAACTGAAAGAGAATTTTAAAGCTGACAGAATAGGCGAGGGAAGGCATAGGAGATTTCCACACCCAGCAAGGAAGACTTTCCCGAAATGGAAGAAAGAAACGAGCAAACAGAGACACCGGTAGCCCGCCCGGAAAAGAGTCTGCCCCTTAGAGAAAGCACCCTGACCGGGTTCACCCGTGGGTGGGTGGCGAGCTAGCGGCATTCAGAAGAGCGAGGCCCGCAGTCTGTGCGGAAGACACCTGCGCTCGGGTGTGTGTGGCGGCGCGATTCACAAGCAGCTCCAGATGTTAAACCAAGGAGAAGCCAGGGAGTTCCCAACGCCCCAGGTGTCCTCAGCCCACGACTGGCTGCTGTGGGAATGGGAAGCCCGGCTCCTTGTCTCAGAGCGGGGTTCCCAGGAGGATCAGGCTGAAGCTGGGACTTGGCCTCAAAGTGTCCCCTCGCATGGCCACCCCCTTCCCCTTCCTGCTCCTCTACTCCTGGTGCCCCTCCATCCAGGGGCCAGACCTTAAAGAGTCACCGCAAGAGAATCCTGGTCCCAAAGGAGCCTTCTGGGGGACCGGTGCTGAGAGAGATTGTGGGCATGGCCCGCTGGGGCTCTGCCCGACCCAGGGCTGAGAGATGCCACCTCCCAGCTCTGGGTCCCTGCAGGAAGTGTTGGCAAGCACAGGGCCGGTCCTCCAAAGGCCCAGGTGCAGGGAGCCCAGGCCAAGCAGCCTGTGGAAGAAGCCACTTGCCGTGCCACCCCGGGAACAGGACTGCAGGCCCCGGCCCTTCCCACCTCCTCCTCCTCCTCCTCCTCCTCCTCCCCCCCGCCCCCCCCCCACAGGGCACAGGGCTCAGAGACACCTCAGACTCTTGCTACCCAAAGTGCAAAGGGCATCAGTTGCTCCTCCAACCCCCCAGCCCAGCAGACCACGTTGTCCAGCCAGCCCCCGGGCCTCCCTGGGGTGCCCAGCACAAAAGTGCAGACACCCACCGGACCCTCAGTCTCAGTTTTCGGAGGTTTTTGCCACTCTAAGGACCCGCAGGCCAGCTGGGCCTTCGGGCAGGACAGAGAGCCCCGGAATCCGACTTGGAGAGCTGCGTGTACGTCCCCATCAGGAGGCGGTCCCCACCTCCGCGGCTCTCCCCTTGCGGGGAGCGGCAGCCCAGCCGGCAGCCGCAGGGCCTCAGGGAAGACACCAGGCTGGGCCCCCGCGGCACAGCGGGGGCACGTCCCCCGCACTCACGCGACTTAGGGACGGCTGCTGGAGACTGCTGCGGCCACCCTGCTGCCGGGTTTCTGGAGGGCTTCCTGGAAGCAGCGTCCACACCAAGCCCTTGGAAGGCCCAGGCGACGGAGGAGCCGGTCAGGCAGGGGCCGAGGACGGTGAGAGGCCGGGCGGGAAGGAGCATGTCAGGCAGGGGCAGAGGACGGTGACAGGCCGGGCGGGGAGGAGCCGGTCAGGCGGGGGCCCAGGACAGTGACGGGCCTGGCCGGGGAGGAGCGCGTCAGGCAGGGGCAGAGGAGACGGGCTGGGTAAGGGTTAGGGTGACAGTTAGGGCACAATTCACAATCGCAAAGACGTGGAAGCGACCCGAGTGCCCATCCATCCAGGAGTGCATTAATAAAATGTGGCGCGTGGACACCACGGAGTGCCATTCGGCTGTGAGGAGCAGCGGTGAGAGGGCGCCTCTCGTGTTCTCCTGGCCAGAGCTGGAACCCGTTCCAGTAAGCCAGGTATCCCAAGAATGGACACACGAGCACCACGTGAGCGCGCTCACCAGCAAATTGGTACGAACGGATGGACGCCTAAGTGGACAGAGAGGAATCACCTTCATCGGGTGGGTGTCGGGCGGGTGGGGGGAGGGGAGGGGCATACACATCCATTAGGCATGGGGTGGGTGCGCACCGACTGGGGGATGGGCGCACTTGAAGCTCTGACCCGAGGGGGGAGGCTTGGAGAGGGCAAGGCACCCGACCTTAACATTGGTACCCCCACAATACGCTGCAACAACATGAGAGGTATATGAATAAGAACACAGGGGGGGCCGGGCGCGGTGGCTCACGCCTGTAATCCTAGCTCTCTGGGAGGCCGAGGCGGGCGGATTGCTCCAGGTCAGGAGTTCGAAACCAGCCTGAGCAAGAGCGAGACCCCCGTCTCTACTAAAAATAGAAAGAAATTAATTGGCCAACTAATATATATAGAAAAACACAGCCGGGCGTGGTGGTGCATGCCTGTAGTCCCAACTACTCGGGAGGCTGAGGCAGCAGGATTGCTTGAGCCCGGAGATTGAGGTTGCCGTGAGCTAGGCTGACGCCATGGCACTCACTCTAGCCTGGGCAGCAAAACGAGACTCTGTCTCAAAAAAAAAAAAAAAAAAAAAAAAAAAGAACACAGGGGGGAGGGGGGCACGGGCAACACATGTCACCTGAATACTTGTACTCCCATCATCTGCTTGAAAAGAGAGAGAAAAGAAAATGCAATCATAGAGGTAAGAGACACTTTTTAAAAATCATGAATCCGAAGAGAAAAGTAAAAGGAGGCCTGTGGAGCAGGTCTGGGTGTGACTCCGGATCCCCCAACATCAGGTGCCACCACCAAAGATTCCTGCGTGTAGCCCATAGAACCCCAAAAGCAACGGGACGAGTTCTGGTCACATACTCCCTCAAAATGACATCCTGGCCTTCTTCTGGAACTCCCTCCCCTCTCAGACTCTCAAGGTTTCCTCCAGCGTGTCGGTTCCCACAGAGCAGACCTTTGGTCTGAGACCTGACAGTCCAGATGCCACGCATGCTGCCGCGTGGCGGCGGTGTCGCGGCTTGGGACAAGAGGAGGCCCCACGGTGCGGGCTGGGGCGCCAGGCACCGCGGGCGGGCGCTGAGGGTGGGGGTGACCCCCACCCCGGGCCGCCGCCGCGCTCCCAGAAAGGGGACAGAACAAGAGGCAAAAAAAAAAAAAAAAAAAAAAAAAGCAGCAGCCTGTGGCACCCGGTATTCCCAGGCGGTCTCCCATCCAAGTACTAACCAGGCCCGACCCCGCTTAGCTTCCGAGACCAGACGAGATCGGGGGCGTTCAGGGTGGTGTGGCCCTAGACGGCGGCGGCGGAGGGCGCCCCTGCCCCGCTCAAGAAGCCGAGCCTCTCTGGGCTTCCCCGCCGCCGCCTCCCGCCCCAGGCCCCGCGCCGGGCCGGGCCGGTTGAGTTCGCCGGCCGGGTCCCGCGGGCTCCCAGGGACGGGGGTGATGGGCGGGGCGGGGCGGGGCGGGGCGGGGCGGGGCGGGGGGCTGTCTCTCTATACACACACACACACACTCACACTCACTCACACTCACACAAGATGCGCCTCCACGGCTGGACTCGCCAAGGTGGAGCCCTCCCAGCCCCCCTCGTCTCCTCGCCCGGCCTCCTTCACCTACCCGCTGCCCACCCCCAGCGCGTCGCTGCCTGCCGCTGACTGCGCACGCGCGGGACGCTCGCCCTTTGACCCCAGCCAGGGGCCGCCCTCCCCCACAACCCCTTTCAGCTGCGCCCCCCCCCTCGCCCTGTGGGTGGGCTGCCGCCTATTCCCCCGGGCCAGGGCTGGGGCACAGCCAGTGTATGGGGCGTCTCTCTCTGGGGATGTGTCCCATGGGTGGGGTGGGGTGGCCTGGTTTGGGGGGCGCTGAAGAAATCAGTCCCCTCCATCTCCTACCTCTGGAAAACGCCCAAGCCCGTGGAGAACTGCCGGCACCGCTTCGTGGGGGCCGGGACCCTCCTCCGTGTCCTCCTGTGGCCCAGTCCAAGGGGCCTGGGCCTGGCCGGGGCTGCATTGGACCCCGACCACCCTGGCGTGTGGACTCGCTAAAAATCGGCCATTAGATATTGGATTCCAGCTTCCTGGAGGTCATTTCACTAATGAGTGCACCGGAAAGAGTTTCCTAATCCATCTGTGAGGGTGGCAACTGAAAGAGAATTTTAAAGCTGACAGAATAGGCGAGGGAAGGCATAGGAGATTTCCACACCCAGCAAGGAAGACTTTCCCGAAATGGAAGAAAGAAACGAGCAAACAGAGACACCGGTAGCCCGCCCGGAAAAGAGTCTGCCCCTTAGAGAAAGCACCCTGACCGGGTTCACCCGTGGGTGGGTGGCGAGCTAGCGGCATTCAGAAGAGCGAGGCCCGCAGTCTGTGCGGAAGACACCTGCGCTCGGGTGTGTGTGGCGGCGCGATTCACAAGCAGCTCCAGATGTTAAACCAAGGAGAAGCCAGGGAGTTCCCAACGCCCCAGGTGTCCTCAGCCCACGACTGGCTGCTGTGGGAATGGGAAGCCCGGCTCCTTGTCTCAGAGCGGGGTTCCCAGGAGGATCAGGCTGAAGCTGGGACTTGGCCTCAAAGTGTCCCCTCGCATGGCCACCCCCTTCCCCTTCCTGCTCCTCTATCCTGGTGCCCCTCCATCCAGGGGCCAGACCTTAAAGAGTCACCGCAAGAGAATCCTGGTCCCAAAGGAGCCTTCTGGGGGACCGGTGCTGAGAGAGGTTGTGGGCATGGCCCGCTGGGGCTCTGCCCGACCCAGGGCTGAGAGATGCCACCTCCCAGCTCTGGGTCCCTGCAGGAAGTGTTGGCAAGCACAGGGCCGGTCCTCCAAAGGCCCAGGTGCAGGGAGCCCAGGCCAAGCAGCCTGTGGAAGAAGCCACTTGCCGTGCCACCCCGGGAACAGGACTGCAGGCCCCGGCCCTTCCCACCTCCTCCTCCTCCTCCTCCTCCCCCCCGCCCCCCCCCCACAGGGCACAGGGCTCAGAGACACCTCAGACTCTTGCTACCCAAAGTGCAAAGGGCATCAGTTGCTCCTCCAACCCCCCAGCCCAGCAGACCACGTTGTCCAGCCAGCCCCCGGGCCTCCCTGGGGTGCCCAGCACAAAAGTGCAGACACCCACCGGACCCTCAGTCTCAGTTTTCGGAGGTTTTTGCCACTCTAAGGACCCGCAGGCCGGCTGGGCCTTCGGGCAGGACAGAGAGCCCCGGAATCCGACTTGGAGAGCTGCGTGTACGTCCCCATCAGGAGGCGGTCCCCACCTCCGCGGCTCTCCCCTTGCGGGGAGCGGCAGCCCAGCCGGCAGCCGCAGGGCCTCAGGGAAGACACCAGGCTGGGCCCCCGCGGCACAGCGGGGGCACGTCCCCCGCACTCACGCGACTTAGGGACGGCTGCTGGAGACTGCTGCGGCCACCCTGCTGCCGGGTTTCTGGAGGGCTTCCTGGAAGCAGCGTCCACACCAAGCCCTTGGAAGGCCCAGGCGACGGAGGAGCCGGTCAGGCAGGGGCCGAGGACGGTGAGAGGCCGGGCGGGAAGGAGCATGTCAGGCAGGGGCAGAGGACGGTGACAGGCCGGGCGGGGAGGAGCCGGTCAGGCGGGGGCCCAGGACAGTGACGGGCCTGGCCGGGGAGGAGCGCGTCAGGCAGGGGCAGAGGAGACGGGCTGGGTAAGGGTTAGGGTGACAGTTAGGGCACAATTCACAATCGCAAAGACGTGGAAGCGACCCGAGTGCCCATCCATCCAGGAGTGCATTAATAAAATGTGGCGCGTGGACACCACGGAGTGCCATTCGGCTGTGAGGAGCAGCGGTGAGAGGGCGCCTCTCGTGTTCTCCTGGCCAGAGCTGGAACCCGTTCCAGTAAGCCAGGTATCCCAAGAATGGACACACGAGCACCACGTGAGCGCGCTCACCAGCAAATTGGTACGAACGGATGGACGCCTAAGTGGACAGAGAGGAATCACCTTCATCGGGTGGGTGTCGGGCGGGTGGGGGGAGGGGAGGGGCATACACATCCATTAGGCATGGGGTGGGTGCGCACCGACTGGGGGATGGGCGCACTTGAAGCTCTGACCCGAGGTGGGAGGCTTGGAGAGGGCAAGGCACCCGACCTTAACATTGGTACCCCCACAATACGCTGCAACAACATGAGAGGTATATGAATAAGAACACAGGGGGGGCCGGGCGCGGTGGCTCACGCCTGTAATCCTAGCTCTCTGGGAGGCCGAGGCGGGCGGATTGCTCCAGGTCAGGAGTTCGAAACCAGCCTGAGCAAGAGCGAGACCCCCGTCTCTACTAAAAATAGAAAGAAATTAATTGGCCAACTAATATATATAGAAAAACACAGCCGGGCGTGGTGGTGCATGCCTGTAGTCCCAACTACTCGGGAGGCTGAGGCAGCAGGATTGCTTGAGCCCGGAGATTGAGGTTGCCGTGAGCTAGGCTGACGCCATGGCACTCACTCTAGCCTGGGCAGCAAAACGAGACTCTGTCTCAAAAAAAAAAAAAAAAAAAAAAAAAGAACACAGGGGGGAGGGGGGCACGGGCAACACATGTCACCTGAATACTTGTACTCCCATCATCTGCTTGAAAAGAGAGAGAAAAGAAAATGCAATCATAGAGGTAAGAGACACTTTTTAAAAATCATGAATCCGAAGAGAAAAGTAAAAGGAGGCCTGTGGAGCAGGTCTGGGTGTGACTCCGGATCCCCCAACATCAGGTGCCACCACCAAAGATTCCTGCGTGTAGCCCATAGAACCCCAAAAGCAACGGGACGAGTTCTGGTCACATACTCCCTCAAAATGACATCCTGGCCTTCTTCTGGAACTCCCTCCCCTCTCAGACTCTCAAGGTTTCCTCCAGCGTGTCGGTTCCCACAGAGCAGACCTTTGGTCTGAGACCTGACAGTCCAGATGCCACGCATGCTGCCGCGTGGCGGCGGTGTCGCGGCTTGGGACAAGAGGAGGCCCCACGGTGCGGGCTGGGGCGCCAGGCACCGCGGGCGGGCGCTGAGGGTGGGGGTGACCCCCACCCCGGGCCGCCGCCGCGCTCCCAGAAAGGGGACAGAACAAGAGGCAAAAAAAAAAAAAAAAAAAAAAAAGCAGCAGCCTGTGGCACCCGGTATTCCCAGGCGGTCTCCCATCCAAGTACTAACCAGGCCCGACCCCGCTTAGCTTCCGAGACCAGACGAGATCGGGGGCGTTCAGGGTGGTGTGGCCCTAGACGGCGGCGGCGGAGGGCGCCCCTGCCCCGCTCAAGAAGCCGAGCCTCTCTGGGCTTCCCCGCCGCCGCCTCCCGCCCCAGGCCCCGCGCCGGGCCGGGCCGGTTGAGTTCGCCGGCCGGGTCCCGCGGGCTCCCAGGGACGGGGGTGATGGGCGGGGCGGGGCGGGGCGGGGCGGGGCGGGGCGGGGGGCTGTCTCTCTATACACACACACACACACTCACACTCACTCACACTCACACAAGATGCGCCTCCACGGCTGGACTCGCCAAGGTGGAGCCCTCCCAGCCCCCCTCGTCTCCTCGCCCGGCCTCCTTCACCTACCCGCTGCCCACCCCCAGCGCTGCCCACCCCCAGCGCGTCGCTGCCTGCCGCTGACTGCGCACGCGCGGGACGCTCGCCCTTTGACCCCAGCCAGGGGCCGCCCTCCCCCACAACCCCTTTCAGCTGCGCCCCCCCCTCGCCCTGTGGGTGGGCTGCCGCCTATTCCCCCGGGCCAGGGCTGGGGCACAGCCAGTGTATGGGGCGTCTCTCTCTGGGGATGTGTCCCATGGGTGGGGTGGGGTGGCCTGGTTTGGGGGGCGCTGAAGAAATCAGTCCCCTCCATCTCCTACCTCTGGAAAACGCCCAAGCCCGTGGAGAACTGCCGGCACCGCTTCGTGGGGGCCGGGACCCTCCTCCGTGTCCTCCTGTGGCCCAGTCCAAGGGGCCTGGGCCTGGCCGGGGCTGCATTGGACCCCGACCACCCTGGCGTGTGGACTCGCTAAAAATCGGCCATTAGATATTGGATTCCAGCTTCCTGGAGGTCATTTCACTAATGAGTGCACCGGAAAGAGTTTCCTAATCCATCTGTGAGGGTGGCAACTGAAAGAGAATTTTAAAGCTGACAGAATAGGCGAGGGAAGGCATAGGAGATTTCCACACCCAGCAAGGAAGACTTTCCCGAAATGGAAGAAAGAAACGAGCAAACAGAGACACCGGTAGCCCGCCCGGAAAAGAGTCTGCCCCTTAGAGAAAGCACCCTGACCGGGTTCACCCGTGGGTGGGTGGCGAGCTAGCGGCATTCAGAAGAGCGAGGCCCGCAGTCTGTGCGGAAGACACCTGCGCTCGGGTGTGTGTGGCGGCGCGATTCACAAGCAGCTCCAGATGTTAAACCAAGGAGAAGCCAGGGAGTTCCCAACGCCCCAGGTGTCCTCAGCCCACGACTGGCTGCTGTGGGAATGGGAAGCCCGGCTCCTTGTCTCAGAGCGGGGTTCCCAGGAGGATCAGGCTGAAGCTGGGACTTGGCCTCAAAGTGTCCCCTCGCATGGCCACCCCCTTCCCCTTCCTGCTCCTCTACTCCTGGTGCCCCTCCATCCAGGGGCCAGACCTTAAAGAGTCACCGCAAGAGAATCCTGGTCCCAAAGGAGCCTTCTGGGGGACCGGTGCTGAGAGAGATTGTGGGCATGGCCCGCTGGGGCTCTGCCCGACCCAGGGCTGAGAGATGCCACCTCCCAGCTCTGGGTCCCTGCAGGAAGTGTTGGCAAGCACAGGGCCGGTCCTCCAAAGGCCCAGGTGCAGGGAGCCCAGGCCAAGCAGCCTGTGGAAGAAGCCACTTGCCGTGCCACCCCGGGAACAGGACTGCAGGCCCCGGCCCTTCCCACCTCCTCCTCCTCCTCCTCCTCCTCCTCCCCCCCGCCCCCCCCCCACAGGGCACAGGGCTCAGAGACACCTCAGACTCTTGCTACCCAAAGTGCAAAGGGCATCAGTTGCTCCTCCAACCCCCCAGCCCAGCAGACCACGTTGTCCAGCCAGCCCCCGGGCCTCCCTGGGGTGCCCAGCACAAAAGTGCAGACACCCACCGGACCCTCAGTCTCAGTTTTCGGAGGTTTTTGCCACTCTAAGGACCCGCAGGCCAGCTGGGCCTTCGGGCAGGACAGAGAGCCCCGGAATCCGACTTGGAGAGCTGCGTGTACGTCCCCATCAGGAGGCGGTCCCCACCTCCGCGGCTCTCCCCTTGCGGGGAGCGGCAGCCCAGCCGGCAGCCGCAGGGCCTCAGGGAAGACACCAGGCTGGGCCCCCGCGGCACAGCGGGGGCACGTCCCCCGCACTCACGCGACTTAGGGACGGCTGCTGGAGACTGCTGCGGCCACCCTGCTGCCGGGTTTCTGGAGGGCTTCCTGGAAGCAGCGTCCACACCAAGCCCTTGGAAGGCCCAGGCGACGGAGGAGCCGGTCAGGCAGGGGCCGAGGACGGTGAGAGGCCGGGCGGGAAGGAGCATGTCAGGCAGGGGCAGAGGACGGTGACAGGCCGGGCGGGGAGGAGCCGGTCAGGCGGGGGCCCAGGACAGTGACGGGCCTGGCCGGGGAGGAGCGCGTCAGGCAGGGGCAGAGGAGACGGGCTGGGTAAGGGTTAGGGTGACAGTTAGGGCACAATTCACAATCGCAAAGACGTGGAAGCGACCCGAGTGCCCATCCATCCAGGAGTGCATTAATAAAATGTGGCGCGTGGACACCACGGAGTGCCATTCGGCTGTGAGGAGCAGCGGTGAGAGGGCGCCTCTCGTGTTCTCCTGGCCAGAGCTGGAACCCGTTCCAGTAAGCCAGGTATCCCAAGAATGGACACACGAGCACCACGTGAGCGCGCTCACCAGCAAATTGGTACGAACGGATGGACGCCTAAGTGGACAGAGAGGAATCACCTTCATCGGGTGGGTGTCGGGCGGGTGGGGGGAGGGGAGGGGCATACACATCCATTAGGCATGGGGTGGGTGCGCACCGACTGGGGGATGGGCGCACTTGAAGCTCTGACCCGAGGGGGGAGGCTTGGAGAGGGCAAGGCACCCGACCTTAACATTGGTACCCCCACAATACGCTGCAACAACATGAGAGGTATATGAATAAGAACACAGGGGGGGCCGGGCGCGGTGGCTCACGCCTGTAATCCTAGCTCTCTGGGAGGCCGAGGCGGGCGGATTGCTCCAGGTCAGGAGTTCGAAACCAGCCTGAGCAAGAGCGAGACCCCCGTCTCTACTAAAAATAGAAAGAAATTAATTGGCCAACTAATATATATAGAAAAACACAGCCGGGCGTGGTGGTGCATGCCTGTAGTCCCAACTACTCGGGAGGCTGAGGCAGCAGGATTGCTTGAGCCCGGAGATTGAGGTTGCCGTGAGCTAGGCTGACGCCATGGCACTCACTCTAGCCTGGGCAGCAAAACGAGACTCTGTCTCAAAAAAAAAAAAAAAAAAAAAAAAAAAAGAACACAGGGGGGAGGGGGGCACGGGCAACACATGTCACCTGAATACTTGTACTCCCATCATCTGCTTGAAAAGAGAGAGAAAAGAAAATGCAATCATAGAGGTAAGAGACACTTTTTAAAAATCATGAATCCGAAGAGAAAAGTAAAAGGAGGCCTGTGGAGCAGGTCTGGGTGTGACTCCGGATCCCCCAACATCAGGTGCCACCACCAAAGATTCCTGCGTGTAGCCCATAGAACCCCAAAAGCAACGGGACGAGTTCTGGTCACATACTCCCTCAAAATGACATCCTGGCCTTCTTCTGGAACTCCCTCCCCTCTCAGACTCTCAAGGTTTCCTCCAGCGTGTCGGTTCCCACAGAGCAGACCTTTGGTCTGAGACCTGACAGTCCAGATGCCACGCATGCTGCCGCGTGGCGGCGGTGTCGCGGCTTGGGACAAGAGGAGGCCCCACGGTGCGGGCTGGGGCGCCAGGCACCGCGGGCGGGCGCTGAGGGTGGGGGTGACCCCCACCCCGGGCCGCCGCCGCGCTCCCAGAAAGGGGACAGAACAAGAGGCAAAAAAAAAAAAAAAAAAAAAAAAAGCAGCAGCCTGTGGCACCCGGTACTCCCAGGCGGTCTCCCATCCAAGTACTAACCAGGCCCGAC
The DNA here is from genome assembly GCF_040939455.1 of Microcebus murinus. Classification (NCBI taxonomy): domain Eukaryota; kingdom Metazoa; phylum Chordata; class Mammalia; order Primates; family Cheirogaleidae; genus Microcebus; species Microcebus murinus. Next base: position 27,523,789 of record NC_134125.1, on the reverse strand, counting down.
CCCGCTTAGCTTCCGAGACCAGACGAGATCGGGGGCGTTCAGGGTGGTGTGGCCCTAGACGGCGGCGGCGGAGGGCGCCCCTGCCCCGCTCAAGAAGCCGAGCCTCTCTGGGCTTCCCCGCCGCCGCCTCCCGCCCCAGGCCCCGCGCCGGGCCGGGCCGGTTGAGTTCGCCGGCCGGGTCCCGCGGGCTCCCAGGGACGGGGGTGATGGGCGGGGCGGGGCGGGGCGGGGCGGGGCGGGGCGGGGGGCTGTCTCTCTATACACACACACACACACTCACACTCACTCACACTCACACAAGATGCGCCTCCACGGCTGGACTCGCCAAGGTGGAGCCCTCCCAGCCCCCCTCGTCTCCTCGCCCGGCCTCCTTCACCTACCCGCTGCCCACCCCCAGCGCGTCGCTGCCTGCCGCTGACTGCGCACGCGCGGGACGCTCGCCCTTTGACCCCAGCCAGGGGCCGCCCTCCCCCACAACCCCTTTCAGCTGCGCCCCCCCCCTCGCCCTGTGGGTGGGCTGCCGCCTATTCCCCCGGGCCAGGGCTGGGGCACAGCCAGTGTATGGGGCGTCTCTCTCTGGGGATGTGTCCCATGGGTGGGGTGGGGTGGCCTGGTTTGGGGGGCGCTGAAGAAATCAGTCCCCTCCATCTCCTACCTCTGGAAAACGCCCAAGCCCGTGGAGAACTGCCGGCACCGCTTCGTGGGGGCCGGGACCCTCCTCCGTGTCCTCCTGTGGCCCAGTCCAAGGGGCCTGGGCCTGGCCGGGGCTGCATTGGACCCCGACCACCCTGGCGTGTGGACTCGCTAAAAATCGGCCATTAGATATTGGATTCCAGCTTCCTGGAGGTCATTTCACTAATGAGTGCACCGGAAAGAGTTTCCTAATCCATCTGTGAGGGTGGCAACTGAAAGAGAATTTTAAAGCTGACAGAATAGGCGAGGGAAGGCATAGGAGATTTCCACACCCAGCAAGGAAGACTTTCCCGAAATGGAAGAAAGAAACGAGCAAACAGAGACACCGGTAGCCCGCCCGGAAAAGAGTCTGCCCCTTAGAGAAAGCACCCTGACCGGGTTCACCCGTGGGTGGGTGGCGAGCTAGCGGCATTCAGAAGAGCGAGGCCCGCAGTCTGTGCGGAAGACACCTGCGCTCGGGTGTGTGTGGCGGCGCGATTCACAAGCAGCTCCAGATGTTAAACCAAGGAGAAGCCAGGGAGTTCCCAACGCCCCAGGTGTCCTCAGCCCACGACTGGCTGCTGTGGGAATGGGAAGCCCGGCTCCTTGTCTCAGAGCGGGGTTCCCAGGAGGATCAGGCTGAAGCTGGGACTTGGCCTCAAAGTGTCCCCTCGCATGGCCACCCCCTTCCCCTTCCTGCTCCTCTACTCCTGGTGCCCCTCCATCCAGGGGCCAGACCTTAAAGAGTCACCGCAAGAGAATCCTGGTCCCAAAGGAGCCTTCTGGGGGACCGGTGCTGAGAGAGATTGTGGGCATGGCCCGCTGGGGCTCTGCCCGACCCAGGGCTGAGAGATGCCACCTCCCAGCTCTGGGTCCCTGCAGGAAGTGTTGGCAAGCACAGGGCCGGTCCTCCAAAGGCCCAGGTGCAGGGAGCCCAGGCCAAGCAGCCTGTGGAAGAAGCCACTTGCCGTGCCACCCCGGGAACAGGACTGCAGGCCCCGGCCCTTCCCACCTCCTCCTCCTCCTCCTCCTCCTCCTCCCCCCCGCCCCCCCCCCACAGGGCACAGGGCTCAGAGACACCTCAGACTCTTGCTACCCAAAGTGCAAAGGGCATCAGTTGCTCCTCCAACCCCCCAGCCCAGCAGACCACGTTGTCCAGCCAGCCCCCGGGCCTCCCTGGGGTGCCCAGCACAAAAGTGCAGACACCCACCGGACCCTCAGTCTCAGTTTTCGGAGGTTTTTGCCACTCTAAGGACCCGCAGGCCAGCTGGGCCTTCGGGCAGGACAGAGAGCCCCGGAATCCGACTTGGAGAGCTGCGTGTACGTCCCCATCAGGAGGCGGTCCCCACCTCCGCGGCTCTCCCCTTGCGGGGAGCGGCAGCCCAGCCGGCAGCCGCAGGGCCTCAGGGAAGACACCAGGCTGGGCCCCCGCGGCACAGCGGGGGCACGTCCCCCGCACTCACGCGACTTAGGGACGGCTGCTGGAGACTGCTGCGGCCACCCTGCTGCCGGGTTTCTGGAGGGCTTCCTGGAAGCAGCGTCCACACCAAGCCCTTGGAAGGCCCAGGCGACGGAGGAGCCGGTCAGGCAGGGGCCGAGGACGGTGAGAGGCCGGGCGGGAAGGAGCATGTCAGGCAGGGGCAGAGGACGGTGACAGGCCGGGCGGGGAGGAGCCGGTCAGGCGGGGGCCCAGGACAGTGACGGGCCTGGCCGGGGAGGAGCGCGTCAGGCAGGGGCAGAGGAGACGGGCTGGGTAAGGGTTAGGGTGACAGTTAGGGCACAATTCACAATCGCAAAGACGTGGAAGCGACCCGAGTGCCCATCCATCCAGGAGTGCATTAATAAAATGTGGCGCGTGGACACCACGGAGTGCCATTCGGCTGTGAGGAGCAGCGGTGAGAGGGCGCCTCTCGTGTTCTCCTGGCCAGAGCTGGAACCCGTTCCAGTAAGCCAGGTATCCCAAGAATGGACACACGAGCACCACGTGAGCGCGCTCACCAGCAAATTGGTACGAACGGATGGACGCCTAAGTGGACAGAGAGGAATCACCTTCATCGGGTGGGTGTCGGGCGGGTGGGGGGAGGGGAGGGGCATACACATCCATTAGGCATGGGGTGGGTGCGCACCGACTGGGGGATGGGCGCACTTGAAGCTCTGACCCGAGGGGGGAGGCTTGGAGAGGGCAAGGCACCCGACCTTAACATTGGTACCCCCACAATACGCTGCAACAACATGAGAGGTATATGAATAAGAACACAGGGGGGGCCGGGCGCGGTGGCTCACGCCTGTAATCCTAGCTCTCTGGGAGGCCGAGGCGGGCGGATTGCTCCAGGTCAGGAGTTCGAAACCAGCCTGAGCAAGAGCGAGACCCCCGTCTCTACTAAAAATAGAAAGAAATTAATTGGCCAACTAATATATATAGAAAAACACAGCCGGGCGTGGTGGTGCATGCCTGTAGTCCCAACTACTCGGGAGGCTGAGGCAGCAGGATTGCTTGAGCCCGGAGATTGAGGTTGCCGTGAGCTAGGCTGACGCCATGGCACTCACTCTAGCCTGGGCAGCAAAACGAGACTCTGTCTCAAAAAAAAAAAAAAAAAAAAAAAAAAAGAACACAGGGGGGAGGGGGGCACGGGCAACACATGTCACCTGAATACTTGTACTCCCATCATCTGCTTGAAAAGAGAGAGAAAAGAAAATGCAATCATAGAGGTAAGAGACACTTTTTAAAAATCATGAATCCGAAGAGAAAAGTAAAAGGAGGCCTGTGGAGCAGGTCTGGGTGTGACTCCGGATCCCCCAACATCAGGTGCCACCACCAAAGATTCCTGCGTGTAGCCCATAGAACCCCAAAAGCAACGGGACGAGTTCTGGTCACATACTCCCTCAAAATGACATCCTGGCCTTCTTCTGGAACTCCCTCCCCTCTCAGACTCTCAAGGTTTCCTCCAGCGTGTCGGTTCCCACAGAGCAGACCTTTGGTCTGAGACCTGACAGTCCAGATGCCACGCATGCTGCCGCGTGGCGGCGGTGTCGCGGCTTGGGACAAGAGGAGGCCCCACGGTGCGGGCTGGGGCGCCAGGCACCGCGGGCGGGCGCTGAGGGTGGGGGTGACCCCCACCCCGGGCCGCCGCCGCGCTCCCAGAAAGGGGACAGAACAAGAGGCAAAAAAAAAAAAAAAAAAAAAAAAAGCAGCAGCCTGTGGCACCCGGTATTCCCAGGCGGTCTCCCATCCAAGTACTAACCAGGCCCGACCCCGCTTAGCTTCCGAGACCAGACGAGATCGGGGGCGTTCAGGGTGGTGTGGCCCTAGACGGCGGCGGCGGAGGGCGCCCCTGCCCCGCTCAAGAAGCCGAGCCTCTCTGGGCTTCCCCGCCGCCGCCTCCCGCCCCAGGCCCCGCGCCGGGCCGGGCCGGTTGAGTTCGCCGGCCGGGTCCCGCGGGCTCCCAGGGACGGGGGTGATGGGCGGGGCGGGGCGGGGCGGGGCGGGGCGGGGCGGGGGGCTGTCTCTCTATACACACACACACACACTCACACTCACTCACACTCACACAAGATGCGCCTCCACGGCTGGACTCGCCAAGGTGGAGCCCTCCCAGCCCCCCTCGTCTCCTCGCCCGGCCTCCTTCACCTACCCGCTGCCCACCCCCAGCGCGTCGCTGCCTGCCGCTGACTGCGCACGCGCGGGACGCTCGCCCTTTGACCCCAGCCAGGGGCCGCCCTCCCCCACAACCCCTTTCAGCTGCGCCCCCCCCCTCGCCCTGTGGGTGGGCTGCCGCCTATTCCCCCGGGCCAGGGCTGGGGCACAGCCAGTGTATGGGGCGTCTCTCTCTGGGGATGTGTCCCATGGGTGGGGTGGGGTGGCCTGGTTTGGGGGGCGCTGAAGAAATCAGTCCCCTCCATCTCCTACCTCTGGAAAACGCCCAAGCCCGTGGAGAACTGCCGGCACCGCTTCGTGGGGGCCGGGACCCTCCTCCGTGTCCTCCTGTGGCCCAGTCCAAGGGGCCTGGGCCTGGCCGGGGCTGCATTGGACCCCGACCACCCTGGCGTGTGGACTCGCTAAAAATCGGCCATTAGATATTGGATTCCAGCTTCCTGGAGGTCATTTCACTAATGAGTGCACCGGAAAGAGTTTCCTAATCCATCTGTGAGGGTGGCAACTGAAAGAGAATTTTAAAGCTGACAGAATAGGCGAGGGAAGGCATAGGAGATTTCCACACCCAGCAAGGAAGACTTTCCCGAAATGGAAGAAAGAAACGAGCAAACAGAGACACCGGTAGCCCGCCCGGAAAAGAGTCTGCCCCTTAGAGAAAGCACCCTGACCGGGTTCACCCGTGGGTGGGTGGCGAGCTAGCGGCATTCAGAAGAGCGAGGCCCGCAGTCTGTGCGGAAGACACCTGCGCTCGGGTGTGTGTGGCGGCGCGATTCACAAGCAGCTCCAGATGTTAAACCAAGGAGAAGCCAGGGAGTTCCCAACGCCCCAGGTGTCCTCAGCCCACGACTGGCTGCTGTGGGAATGGGAAGCCCGGCTCCTTGTCTCAGAGCGGGGTTCCCAGGAGGATCAGGCTGAAGCTGGGACTTGGCCTCAAAGTGTCCCCTCGCATGGCCACCCCCTTCCCCTTCCTGCTCCTCTATCCTGGTGCCCCTCCATCCAGGGGCCAGACCTTAAAGAGTCACCGCAAGAGAATCCTGGTCCCAAAGGAGCCTTCTGGGGGACCGGTGCTGAGAGAGGTTGTGGGCATGGCCCGCTGGGGCTCTGCCCGACCCAGGGCTGAGAGATGCCACCTCCCAGCTCTGGGTCCCTGCAGGAAGTGTTGGCAAGCACAGGGCCGGTCCTCCAAAGGCCCAGGTGCAGGGAGCCCAGGCCAAGCAGCCTGTGGAAGAAGCCACTTGCCGTGCCACCCCGGGAACAGGACTGCAGGCCCCGGCCCTTCCCACCTCCTCCTCCTCCTCCTCCTCCTCCTCCCCCCCGCCCCCCCCCCACAGGGCACAGGGCTCAGAGACACCTCAGACTCTTGCTACCCAAAGTGCAAAGGGCATCAGTTGCTCCTCCAACCCCCCAGCCCAGCAGACCACGTTGTCCAGCCAGCCCCCGGGCCTCCCTGGGGTGCCCAGCACAAAAGTGCAGACACCCACCGGACCCTCAGTCTCAGTTTTCGGAGGTTTTTGCCACTCTAAGGACCCGCAGGCCAGCTGGGCCTTCGGGCAGGACAGAGAGCCCCGGAATCCGACTTGGAGAGCTGCGTGTACGTCCCCATCAGGAGGCGGTCCCCACCTCCGCGGCTCTCCCCTTGCGGGGAGCGGCAGCCCAGCCGGCAGCCGCAGGGCCTCAGGGAAGACACCAGGCTGGGCCCCCGCGGCACAGCGGGGGCACGTCCCCCGCACTCACGCGACTTAGGGACGGCTGCTGGAGACTGCTGCGGCCACCCTGCTGCCGGGTTTCTGGAGGGCTTCCTGGAAGCAGCGTCCACACCAAGCCCTTGGAAGGCCCAGGCGACGGAGGAGCCGGTCAGGCAGGGGCCGAGGACGGTGAGAGGCCGGGCGGGAAGGAGCATGTCAGGCAGGGGCAGAGGACGGTGACAGGCCGGGCGGGGAGGAGCCGGTCAGGCGGGGGCCCAGGACAGTGACGGGCCTGGCCGGGGAGGAGCGCGTCAGGCAGGGGCAGAGGAGACGGGCTGGGTAAGGGTTAGGGTGACAGTTAGGGCACAATTCACAATCGCAAAGACGTGGAAGCGACCCGAGTGCCCATCCATCCAGGAGTGCATTAATAAAATGTGGCGCGTGGACACCACGGAGTGCCATTCGGCTGTGAGGAGCAGCGGTGAGAGGGCGCCTCTCGTGTTCTCCTGGCCAGAGCTGGAACCCGTTCCAGTAAGCCAGGTATCCCAAGAATGGACACACGAGCACCACGTGAGCGCGCTCACCAGCAAATTGGTACGAACGGATGGACGCCTAAGTGGACAGAGAGGAATCACCTTCATCGGGTGGGTGTCGGGCGGGTGGGGGGAGGGGAGGGGCATACACATCCATTAGGCATGGGGTGGGTGCGCACCGACTGGGGGATGGGCGCACTTGAAGCTCTGACCCGAGGGGGGAGGCTTGGAGAGGGCAAGGCACCCGACCTTAACATTGGTACCCCCACAATACGCTGCAACAACATGAGAGGTATATGAATAAGAACACAGGGGGGGCCGGGCGCGGTGGCTCACGCCTGTAATCCTAGCTCTCTGGGAGGCCGAGGCGGGCGGATTGCTCCAGGTCAGGAGTTCGAAACCAGCCTGAGCAAGAGCGAGACCCCCGTCTCTACTAAAAATAGAAAGAAATTAATTGGCCAACTAATATATATAGAAAAACACAGCCGGGCGTGGTGGTGCATGCCTGTAGTCCCAACTACTCGGGAGGCTGAGGCAGCAGGATTGCTTGAGCCCGGAGATTGAGGTTGCCGTGAGCTAGGCTGACGCCATGGCACTCACTCTAGCCTGGGCAGCAAAACGAGACTCTGTCTCAAAAAAAAAAAAAAAAAAAAAAAAAAAAGAACACAGGGGGGAGGGGGGCACGGGCAACACATGTCACCTGAATACTTGTACTCCCATCATCTGCTTGAAAAGAGAGAGAAAAGAAAATGCAATCATAGAGGTAAGAGACACTTTTTAAAAATCATGAATCCGAAGAGAAAAGTAAAAGGAGGCCTGTGGAGCAGGTCTGGGTGTGACTCCGGATCCCCCAACATCAGGTGCCACCACCAAAGATTCCTGCGTGTAGCCCATAGAACCCCAAAAGCAACGGGACGAGTTCTGGTCACATACTCCCTCAAAATGACATCCTGGCCTTCTTCTGGAACTCCCTCCCCTCTCAGACTCTCAAGGTTTCCTCCAGCGTGTCGGTTCCCACAGAGCAGACCTTTGGTCTGAGACCTGACAGTCCAGATGCCACGCATGCTGCCGCGTGGCGGCGGTGTCGCGGCTTGGGACAAGAGGAGGCCCCACGGTGCGGGCTGGGGCGCCAGGCACCGCGGGCGGGCGCTGAGGGTGGGGGTGACCCCCACCCCGGGCCGCCGCCGCGCTCCCAGAAAGGGGACAGAACAAGAGGCAAAAAAAAAAAAAAAAAAAAAAAGCAGCAGCCTGTGGCACCCGGTACTCCCAGGCGGTCTCCCATCCAAGTACTAACCAGGCCCGACCCCGCTTAGCTTCCGAGACCAGACGAGATCGGGGGCGTTCAGGGTGGTGTGGCCCTAGATGGCGGTGGCGGAGGGCGCCCCTGCCCCGCTCAAGAAGCCGAGCCTCTCTGGGCTTCCCCGCCGCCGCCTCCCGCCCCAGGCCCCGCGCCGGGCCGGGCCGGTTGAGTTCGCCGGCCAGGTCCCGCGGGCTCCCAGGGACGGGGGTGATGGGCGGGGCGGGGCGGGGCGGGGCGGGGCGGGGGGCTGTCTCTCTATACACACACACACACACTCACACTCACTCACACTCACACAAGATGCGCCTCCACGGCTGGACTCGCCAAGGTGGAGCCCTCCCAGCCCCCCTCGTCTCCTCGCCCGGCCTCCTTCACCTACCCGCTGCCCACCCCCAGCGCGTCGCTGCCTGCCGCTGACTGCGCACGCGCGGGACGCTCGTCCTTTGACCCCAGCCAGGGGCCGCCCTCCCCCACAACCCCTTTCAGCTGCGCCCCCCCCCCTCGCCCTGGGGGTGGGCTGCCGCCTATTCCCCCGGGCCAGGGCTGGGGCACAGCCAGTGTATGGGGCGTCTCTCTCTGGGGATGTGTCCCATGGGTGGGGTGGGGTGGCCTGGTTTGGGGGGCGCTGAAGAAATCAGTCCCCTCCATCTCCTACCTCTGGAAAACGCCCAAGCCCGTGGAGAACTGCCGGCACCGCTTCGTGGGGGCCGGGACCCTCCTCCGTGTCCTCCTGTGGCCCAGTCCAAGGGGCCTGGGCCTGGCCGGGGCTGCATTGGACCCCGACCACCCTGGCGTGTGGACTCGCTAAAAATCGGCCATTAGATATTGGATTCCAGCTTCCTGGAGGTCATTTCACTAATGAGTGCACCGGAAAGAGTTTCCTAATCCATCTGTGAGGGTGGCAACTGAAAGAGAATTTTAAAGCTGACAGAATAGGCGAGGGAAGGCATAGGAGATTTCCACACCCAGCAAGGAAGACTTTCCCGAAATGGAAGAAAGAAACGAGCAAACAGAGACACCGGTAGCCCGCCCGGAAAAGAGTCTGCCCCTTAGAGAAAGCACCCTGACCGGGTTCACCCGTGGGTGGGTGGCGAGCTAGCGGCATTCAGAAGAGCGAGGCCCGCAGTCTGTGCGGAAGACACCTGCGCTCGGGTGTGTGTGGCGGCGCGATTCACAAGCAGCTCCAGATGTTAAACCAAGGAGAAGCCAGGGAGTTCCCAACGCCCCAGGTGTCCTCAGCCCACGACTGGCTGCTGTGGGAATGGGAAGCCCGGCTCCTTGTCTCAGAGCGGGGTTCCCAGGAGGATCAGGCTGAAGCTGGGACTTGGCCTCAAAGTGTCCCCTCGCATGGCCACCCCCTTCCCCTTCCTGCTCCTCTACTCCTGGTGCCCCTCCATCCAGGGGCCAGACCTTAAAGAGTCACCGCAAGAGAATCCTGGTCCCAAAGGAGCCTTCTGGGGGACCGGTGCTGAGAGAGGTTGTGGGCATGGCCCGCTGGGGCTCTGCCCGACCCAGGGCTGAGAGATGCCACCTCCCAGCTCTGGGTCCCTGCAGGAAGTGTTGGCAAGCACAGGGCCGGTCCTCCAAAGGCCCAGGTGCAGGGAGCCCAGGCCAAGCAGCCTGTGGAAGAAGCCACTTGCCGTGCCACCCCGGGAACAGGACTGCAGGCCCCGGCCCTTCCCACCTCCTCCTCCTCCTCCTCCTCCTCCTCCCCCCCGCCCCCCCCCACAGGGCACAGGGCTCAGAGACACCTCAGACTCTTGCTACCCAAAGTGCAAAGGGCATCAGTTGCTCCTCCAACCCCCCAGCCCAGCAGACCACGTTGTCCAGCCAGCCCCCGGGCCTCCCTGGGGTGCCCAGCACAAAAGTGCAGACACCCACCGGACCCTCAGTCTCAGTTTTCGGAGGTTTTTGCCACTCTAAGGACCCGCAGGCCGGCTGGGCCTTCGGGCAGGACAGAGAGCCCCGGAATCCGACTTGGAGAGCTGCGTGTACGTCCCCATCAGGAGGCGGTCCCCACCTCCGCGGCTCTCCCCTTGCGGGGAGCGGCAGCCCAGCCGGCAGCCGCAGGGCCTCAGGGAAGACACCAGGCTGGGCCCCCGCGGCACAGCGGGGGCACGTCCCCCGCACTCACGCGACTTAGGGACGGCTGCTGGAGACTGCTGCGGCCACCCTGCTGCCGGGTTTCTGGAGGGCTTCCTGGAAGCAGCGTCCACACCAAGCCCTTGGAAGGCCCAGGCGACGGAGGAGCCGGTCAGGCAGGGGCCGAGGACGGTGAGAGGCCGGGCGGGAAGGAGCATGTCAGGCAGGGGCAGAGGACGGTGACAGGCCGGGCGGGGAGGAGCCGGTCAGGCGGGGGCCCAGGACAGTGACGGGCCTGGCCGGGGAGGAGCGCGTCAGGCAGGGGCAGAGGAGACGGGCTGGGTAAGGGTTAGGGTGACAGTTAGGGCACAATTCACAATCGCAAAGACGTGGAAGCGACCCGAGTGCCCATCCATCCAGGAGTGCATTAATAAAATGTGGCGCGTGGACACCACGGAGTGCCATTCGGCTGTGAGGAGCAGCGGTGAGAGGGCGCCTCTCGTGTTCTCCTGGCCAGAGCTGGAACCCGTTCCAGTAAGCCAGGTATCCCAAGAATGGACACACGAGCACCACGTGAGCGCGCTCACCAGCAAATTGGTACGAACGGATGGACGCCTAAGTGGACAGAGAGGAATCACCTTCATCGGGTGGGTGTCGGGCGGGTGGGGGGAGGGGAGGGGCATACACATCCATTAGGCATGGGGTGGGTGCGCACCGACTGGGGGATGGGCGCACTTGAAGCTCTGACCCGAGGGGGGAGGCTTGGAGAGGGCAAGGCACCCGACCTTAACATTGGTACCCCCACAATACGCTGCAACAACATGAGAGGTATATGAATAAGAACACAGGGGGGGCCGGGCGCGGTGGCTCACGCCTGTAATCCTAGCTCTCTGGGAGGCCGAGGCGGGCGGATTGCTCCAGGTCAGGAGTTCGAAACCAGCCTGAGCAAGAGCGAGACCCCCGTCTCTACTAAAAATAGAAAGAAATTAATTGGCCAACTAATATATATAGAAAAACACAGCCGGGCGTGGTGGTGCATGCCTGTAGTCCCAACTACTCGGGAGGCTGAGGCAGCAGGATTGCTTGAGCCCGGAGATTGAGGTTGCCGTGAGCTAGGCTGACGCCATGGCACTCACTCTAGCCTGGGCAGCAAAACGAGACTCTGTCTCAAAAAAAAAAAAAAAAAAAAAAAAAGAACACAGGGGGGAGGGGGGCACGGGCAACACATGTCACCTGAATACTTGTACTCCCATCATCTGCTTGAAAAGAGAGAGAAAAGAAAATGCAATCATAGAGGTAAGAGACACTTTTTAAAAATCATGAATCCGAAGAGAAAAGTAAAAGGAGGCCTGTGGAGCAGGTCTGGGTGTGACTCCGGATCCCCCAACATCAGGTGCCACCACCAAAGATTCCTGCGTGTAGCCCATAGAACCCCAAAAGCAACGGGACGAGTTCTGGTCACATACTCCCTCAAAATGACATCCTGGCCTTCTTCTGGAACTCCCTCCCCTCTCAGACTCTCAAGGTTTCCTCCAGCGTGTCGGTTCCCACAGAGCAGACCTTTGGTCTGAGACCTGACAGTCCAGATGCCACGCATGCTGCCGCGTGGCGGCGGTGTCGCGGCTTGGGACAAGAGGAGGCCCCACGGTGCGGGCTGGGGCGCCAGGCACCGCGGGCGGGCGCTGAGGGTGGGGGTGACCCCCACCCCGGGCCGCCGCCGCGCTCCCAGAAAGGGGACAGAACAAGAGGCAAAAAAAAAAAAAAAAAAAAAAAAAGCAGCAGCCTGTGGCACCCGGTATTCCCAGGCGGTCTCCCATCCAAGTACTAACCAGGCCCGACCCCGCTTAGCTTCCGAGACCAGACGAGATCGGGGGCGTTCAGGGTGGTGTGGCCCTAGACGGCGGCGGCGGAGGGCGCCCCTGCCCCGCTCAAGAAGCCGAGCCTCTCTGGGCTTCCCCGCCGCCGCCTCCCGCCCCAGGCCCCGCGCCGGGCCGGGCCGGTTGAGTTCGCCGGCCGGGTCCCGCGGGCTCCCAGGGACGGGGGTGATGGGCGGGGCGGGGCGGGGCGGGGGGCTGTCTCTCTATACACACACACACACACTCACACTCACTCACACTCACACAAGATGCGCCTCCACGGCTGGACTCGCCAAGGTGGAGCCCTCCCAGCCCCCCTCGTCTCCTCGCCCGGCCTCCTTCACCTACCCGCTGCCCACCCCCAGCGCGTCGCTGCCTGCCGCTGACTGCGCACGCGCGGGACGCTCGCCCTTTGACCCCAGCCAGGGGCCGCCCTCCCCCACAACCCCTTTCAGCTGCGCCCCCCCCCTCGCCCTGTGGGTGGGCTGCCGCCTATTCCCCCGGGCCAGGGCTGGGGCACAGCCAGTGTATGGGGCGTCTCTCTCTGGGGATGTGTCCCATGGGTGGGGTGGGGTGGCCTGGTTTGGGGGGCGCTGAAGAAATCAGTCCCCTCCATCTCCTACCTCTGGAAAACGCCCAAGCCCGTGGAGAACTGCCGGCACCGCTTCGTGGGGGCCGGGACCCTCCTCCGTGTCCTCCTGTGGCCCAGTCCAAGGGGCCTGGGCCTGGCCGGGGCTGCATTGGACCCCGACCACCCTGGCGTGTGGACTCGCTAAAAATCGGCCATTAGATATTGGATTCCAGCTTCCTGGAGGTCATTTCACTAATGAGTGCACCGGAAAGAGTTTCCTAATCCATCTGTGAGGGTGGCAACTGAAAGAGAATTTTAAAGCTGACAGAATAGGCGAGGGAAGGCATAGGAGATTTCCACACCCAGCAAGGAAGACTTTCCCGAAATGGAAGAAAGAAACGAGCAAACAGAGACACCGGTAGCCCGCCCGGAAAAGAGTCTGCCCCTTAGAGAAAGCACCCTGACCGGGTTCACCCGTGGGTGGGTGGCGAGCTAGCGGCATTCAGAAGAGCGAGGCCCGCAGTCTGTGCGGAAGACACCTGCGCTCGGGTGTGTGTGGCGGCGCGATTCACAAGCAGCTCCAGATGTTAAACCAAGGAGAAGCCAGGGAGTTCCCAACGCCCCAGGTGTCCTCAGCCCACGACTGGCTGCTGTGGGAATGGGAAGCCCGGCTCCTTGTCTCAGAGCGGGGTTCCCAGGAGGATCAGGCTGAAGCTGGGACTTGGCCTCAAAGTGTCCCCTCGCATGGCCACCCCCTTCCCCTTCCTGCTCCTCTACTCCTGGTGCCCCTCCATCCAGGGGCCAGACCTTAAAGAGTCACCGCAAGAGAATCCTGGTCCCAAAGGAGCCTTCTGGGGGACCGGTGCTGAGAGAGATTGTGGGCATGGCCCGCTGGGGCTCTGCCCGACCCAGGGCTGAGAGATGCCACCTCCCAGCTCTGGGTCCCTGCAGGAAGTGTTGGCAAGCACAGGGCCGGTCCTCCAAAGGCCCAGGTGCAGGGAGCCCAGGCCAAGCAGCCTGTGGAAGAAGCCACTTGCCGTGCCACCCCGGGAACAGGACTGCAGGCCCCGGCCCTTCCCACCTCCTCCTCCTCCTCCTCCTCCTCCTCCCCCCCGCCCCCCCCCCACAGGGCACAGGGCTCAGAGACACCTCAGACTCTTGCTACCCAAAGTGCAAAGGGCATCAGTTGCTCCTCCAACCCCCCAGCCCAGCAGACCACGTTGTCCAGCCAGCCCCCGGGCCTCCCTGGGGTGCCCAGCACAAAAGTGCAGACACCCACCGGACCCTCAGTCTCAGTTTTCGGAGGTTTTTGCCACTCTAAGGACCCGCAGGCCAGCTGGGCCTTCGGGCAGGACAGAGAGCCCCGGAATCCGACTTGGAGAGCTGCGTGTACGTCCCCATCAGGAGGCGGTCCCCACCTCCGCGGCTCTCCCCTTGCGGGGAGCGGCAGCCCAGCCGGCAGCCGCAGGGCCTCAGGGAAGACACCAGGCTGGGCCCCCGCGGCACAGCGGGGGCACGTCCCCCGCACTCACGCGACTTAGGGACGGCTGCTGGAGACTGCTGCGGCCACCCTGCTGCCGGGTTTCTGGAGGGCTTCCTGGAAGCAGCGTCCACACCAAGCCCTTGGAAGGCCCAGGCGACGGAGGAGCCGGTCAGGCAGGGGCCGAGGACGGTGAGAGGCCGGGCGGGAAGGAGCATGTCAGGCAGGGGCAGAGGACGGTGACAGGCCGGGCGGGGAGGAGCCGGTCAGGCGGGGGCCCAGGACAGTGACGGGCCTGGCCGGGGAGGAGCGCGTCAGGCAGGGGCAGAGGAGACGGGCTGGGTAAGGGTTAGGGTGACAGTTAGGGCACAATTCACAATCGCAAAGACGTGGAAGCGACCCGAGTGCCCATCCATCCAGGAGTGCATTAATAAAATGTGGCGCGTGGACACCACGGAGTGCCATTCGGCTGTGAGGAGCAGCGGTGAGAGGGCGCCTCTCGTGTTCTCCTGGCCAGAGCTGGAACCCGTTCCAGTAAGCCAGGTATCCCAAGAATGGACACACGAGCACCACGTGAGCGCGCTCACCAGCAAATTGGTACGAACGGATGGACGCCTAAGTGGACAGAGAGGAATCACCTTCATCGGGTGGGTGTCGGGCGGGTGGGGGGAGGGGAGGGGCATACACATCCATTAGGCATGGGGTGGGTGCGCACCGACTGGGGGATGGGCGCACTTGAAGCTCTGACCCGAGGGGGGAGGCTTGGAGAGGGCAAGGCACCCGACCTTAACATTGGTACCCCCACAATACGCTGCAACAACATGAGAGGTATATGAATAAGAACACAGGGGGGGCCGGGCGCGGTGGCTCACGCCTGTAATCCTAGCTCTCTGGGAGGCCGAGGCGGGCGGATTGCTCCAGGTCAGGAGTTCGAAACCAGCCTGAGCAAGAGCGAGACCCCCGTCTCTACTAAAAATAGAAAGAAATTAATTGGCCAACTAATATATATAGAAAAACACAGCCGGGCGTGGTGGTGCATGCCTGTAGTCCCAACTACTCGGGAGGCTGAGGCAGCAGGATTGCTTGAGCCCGGAGATTGAGGTTGCCGTGAGCTAGGCTGACGCCATGGCACTCACTCTAGCCTGGGCAGCAAAACGAGACTCTGTCTCAAAAAAAAAAAAAAAAAAAAAAAAAAAAGAACACAGGGGGGAGGGGGGCACGGGCAACACATGTCACCTGAATACTTGTACTCCCATCATCTGCTTGAAAAGAGAGAGAAAAGAAAATGCAATCATAGAGGTAAGAGACACTTTTTAAAAATCATGAATCCGAAGAGAAAAGTAAAAGGAGGCCTGTGGAGCAGGTCTGGGTGTGACTCCGGATCCCCCAACATCAGGTGCCACCACCAAAGATTCCTGCGTGTAGCCCATAGAACCCCAAAAGCAACGGGACGAGTTCTGGTCACATACTCCCTCAAAATGACATCCTGGCCTTCTTCTGGAACTCCCTCCCCTCTCAGACTCTCAAGGTTTCCTCCAGCGTGTCGGTTCCCACAGAGCAGACCTTTGGTCTGAGACCTGACAGTCCAGATGCCACGCATGCTGCCGCGTGGCGGCGGTGTCGCGGCTTGGGACAAGAGGAGGCCCCACGGTGCGGGCTGGGGCGCCAGGCACCGCGGGCGGGCGCTGAGGGTGGGGGTGACCCCCACCCCGGGCCGCCGCCGCGCTCCCAGAAAGGGGACAGAACAAGAGGCAAAAAAAAAAAAAAAAAAAAAAAAAGCAGCAGCCTGTGGCACCCGGTACTCCCAGGCGGTCTCCCATCCAAGTACTAACCAGGCCCGACCCCGCTTAGCTTCCGAGACCAGACGAGATCGGGGGCGTTCAGGGTGGTGTGGCCCTAGACGGCGGCGGCGGAGGGCGCCCCTGCCCCGCTCAAGAAGCCGAGCCTCTCTGGGCTTCCCCGCCGCCGCCTCCCGCCCCAGGCCCCGCGCCGGGCCGGGCCGGTTGAGTTCGCCGGCCGGGTCCCGCGGGCTCCCAGGGACGGGGGTGATGGGCGGGGCGGGGCGGGGCGGGGCGGGGCGGGGCGGGGGGCTGTCTCTCTATACACACACACACACACTCACACTCACTCACACTCACACAAGATGCGCCTCCACGGCTGGACTCGCCAAGGTGGAGCCCTCCCAGCCCCCCTCGTCTCCTCGCCCGGCCTCCTTCACCTACCCGCTGCCCACCCCCAGCGCGTCGCTGCCTGCCGCTGACTGCGCACGCGCGGGACGCTCGCCCTTTGACCCCAGCCAGGGGCCGCCCTCCCCCACAACCCCTTTCAGCTGCGCCCCCCCCCTCGCCCTGTGGGTGGGCTGCCGCCTATTCCCCCGGGCCAGGGCTGGGGCACAGCCAGTGTATGGGGCGTCTCTCTCTGGGGATGTGTCCCATGGGTGGGGTGGGGTGGCCTGGTTTGGGGGGCGCTGAAGAAATCAGTCCCCTCCATCTCCTACCTCTGGAAAACGCCCAAGCCCGTGGAGAACTGCCGGCACCGCTTCGTGGGGGCCGGGACCCTCCTCCGTGTCCTCCTGTGGCCCAGTCCAAGGGGCCTGGGCCTGGCCGGGGCTGCATTGGACCCCGACCACCCTGGCGTGTGGACTCGCTAAAAATCGGCCATTAGATATTGGATTCCAGCTTCCTGGAGGTCATTTCACTAATGAGTGCACCGGAAAGAGTTTCCTAATCCATCTGTGAGGGTGGCAACTGAAAGAGAATTTTAAAGCTGACAGAATAGGCGAGGGAAGGCATAGGAGATTTCCACACCCAGCAAGGAAGACTTTCCCGAAATGGAAGAAAGAAACGAGCAAACAGAGACACCGGTAGCCCGCCCGGAAAAGAGTCTGCCCCTTAGAGAAAGCACCCTGACCGGGTTCACCCGTGGGTGGGTGGCGAGCTAGCGGCATTCAGAAGAGCGAGGCCCGCAGTCTGTGCGGAAGACACCTGCGCTCGGGTGTGTGTGGCGGCGCGATTCACAAGCAGCTCCAGATGTTAAACCAAGGAGAAGCCAGGGAGTTCCCAACGCCCCAGGTGTCCTCAGCCCACGACTGGCTGCTGTGGGAATGGGAAGCCCGGCTCCTTGTCTCAGAGCGGGGTTCCCAGGAGGATCAGGCTGAAGCTGGGACTTGGCCTCAAAGTGTCCCCTCGCATGGCCACCCCCTTCCCCTTCCTGCTCCTCTACTCCTGGTGCCCCTCCATCCAGGGGCCAGACCTTAAAGAGTCACCGCAAGAGAATCCTGGTCCCAAAGGAGCCTTCTGGGGGACCGGTGCTGAGAGAGGTTGTGGGCATGGCCCGCTGGGGCTCTGCCCGACCCAGGGCTGAGAGATGCCACCTCCCAGCTCTGGGTCCCTGCAGGAAGTGTTGGCAAGCACAGGGCCGGTCCTCCAAAGGCCCAGGTGCAGGGAGCCCAGGCCAAGCAGCCTGTGGAAGAAGCCACTTGCCGTGCCACCCCGGGAACAGGACTGCAGGCCCCGGCCCTTCCCACCTCCTCCTCCTCCTCCTCCTCCTCCTCCCCCCCGCCCCCCCCCCACAGGGCACAGGGCTCAGAGACACCTCAGACTCTTGCTACCCAAAGTGCAAAGGGCATCAGTTGCTCCTCCAACCCCCCAGCCCAGCAGACCACGTTGTCCAGCCAGCCCCCGGGCCTCCCTGGGGTGCCCAGCACAAAAGTGCAGACACCCACCGGACCCTCAGTCTCAGTTTTCGGAGGTTTTTGCCACTCTAAGGACCCGCAGGCCAGCTGGGCCTTCGGGCAGGACAGAGAGCCCCGGAATCCGACTTGGAGAGCTGCGTGTACGTCCCCATCAGGAGGCGGTCCCCACCTCCGCGGCTCTCCCCTTGCGGGGAGCGGCAGCCCAGCCGGCAGCCGCAGGGCCTCAGGGAAGACACCAGGCTGGGCCCCCGCGGCACAGCGGGGGCACGTCCCCCGCACTCACGCGACTTAGGGACGGCTGCTGGAGACTGCTGCGGCCACCCTGCTGCCGGGTTTCTGGAGGGCTTCCTGGAAGCAGCGTCCACACCAAGCCCTTGGAAGGCCCAGGCGACGGAGGAGCCGGTCAGGCAGGGGCCGAGGACGGTGAGAGGCCGGGCGGGAAGGAGCATGTCAGGCAGGGGCAGAGGACGGTGACAGGCCGGGCGGGGAGGAGCCGGTCAGGCGGGGGCCCAGGACAGTGACGGGCCTGGCCGGGGAGGAGCGCGTCAGGCAGGGGCAGAGGAGACGGGCTGGGTAAGGGTTAGGGTGACAGTTAGGGCACAATTCACAATCGCAAAGACGTGGAAGCGACCCGAGTGCCCATCCATCCAGGAGTGCATTAATAAAATGTGGCGCGTGGACACCACGGAGTGCCATTCGGCTGTGAGGAGCAGCGGTGAGAGGGCGCCTCTCGTGTTCTCCTGGCCAGAGCTGGAACCCGTTCCAGTAAGCCAGGTATCCCAAGAATGGACACACGAGCACCACGTGAGCGCGCTCACCAGCAAATTGGTACGAACGGATGGACGCCTAAGTGGACAGAGAGGAATCACCTTCATCGGGTGGGTGTCGGGCGGGTGGGGGGAGGGGAGGGGCATACACATCCATTAGGCATGGGGTGGGTGCGCACCGACTGGGGGATGGGCGCACTTGAAGCTCTGACCCGAGGGGGGAGGCTTGGAGAGGGCAAGGCACCCGACCTTAACATTGGTACCCCCACAATACGCTGCAACAACATGAGAGGTATATGAATAAGAACACAGGGGGGGCCGGGCGCGGTGGCTCACGCCTGTAATCCTAGCTCTCTGGGAGGCCGAGGCGGGCGGATTGCTCCAGGTCAGGAGTTCGAAACCAGCCTGAGCAAGAGCGAGACCCCCGTCTCTACTAAAAATAGAAAGAAATTAATTGGCCAACTAATATATATAGAAAAACACAGCCGGGCGTGGTGGTGCATGCCTGTAGTCCCAACTACTCGGGAGGCTGAGGCAGCAGGATTGCTTGAGCCCGGAGATTGAGGTTGCCGTGAGCTAGGCTGACGCCATGGCACTCACTCTAGCCTGGGCAGCAAAACGAGACTCTGTCTCAAAAAAAAAAAAAAAAAAAAAAAAAAAAGAACACAGGGGGGAGGGGGGCACGGGCAACACATGTCACCTGAATACTTGTACTCCCATCATCTGCTTGAAAAGAGAGAGAAAAGAAAATGCAATCATAGAGGTAAGAGACACTTTTTAAAAATCATGAATCCGAAGAGAAAAGTAAAAGGAGGCCTGTGGAGCAGGTCTGGGTGTGACTCCGGATCCCCCAACATCAGGTGCCACCACCAAAGATTCCTGCGTGTAGCCCATAGAACCCCAAAAGCAACGGGACGAGTTCTGGTCACATACTCCCTCAAAATGACATCCTGGCCTTCTTCTGGAACTCCCTCCCCTCTCAGACTCTCAAGGTTTCCTCCAGCGTGTCGGTTCCCACAGAGCAGACCTTTGGTCTGAGACCTGACAGTCCAGATGCCACGCATGCTGCCGCGTGGCGGCGGTGTCGCGGCTTGGGACAAGAGGAGGCCCCACGGTGCGGGCTGGGGCGCCAGGCACCGCGGGCGGGCGCTGAGGGTGGGGGTGACCCCCACCCCGGGCCGCCGCCGCGCTCCCAGAAAGGGGACAGAACAAGAGGCAAAAAAAAAAAAAAAAAAAAAAAGCAGCAGCCTGTGGCACCCGGTACTCCCAGGCGGTCTCCCATCCAAGTACTAACCAGGCCCGACCCCGCTTAGCTTCCGAGACCAGACGAGATCGGGGGCGTTCAGGGTGGTGTGGCCCTAGATGGCGGTGGCGGAGGGCGCCCCTGCCCCGCTCAAGAAGCCGAGCCTCTCTGGGCTTCCCCGCCGCCGCCTCCCGCCCCAGGCCCCGCGCCGGGCCGGGCCGGTTGAGTTCGCCGGCCAGGTCCCGCGGGCTCCCAGGGACGGGGGTGATGGGCGGGGCGGGGCGGGGCGGGGCGGGGCGGGGGGCTGTCTCTCTATACACACACACACACACTCACACTCACTCACACTCACACAAGATGCGCCTCCACGGCTGGACTCGCCAAGGTGGAGCCCTCCCAGCCCCCCTCGTCTCCTCGCCCGGCCTCCTTCACCTACCCGCTGCCCACCCCCAGCGCGTCGCTGCCTGCCGCTGACTGCGCACGCGCGGGACGCTCGCCCTTTGACCCCAGCCAGGGGCCGCCCTCCCCCACAACCCCTTTCAGCTGCGCCCCCCCCCCTCGCCCTGTGGGTGGGCTGCCGCCTATTCCCCCGGGCCAGGGCTGGGGCACAGCCAGTGTATGGGGCGTCTCTCTCTGGGGATGTGTCCCATGGGTGGGGTGGGGTGGCCTGGTTTGGGGGGCGCTGAAGAAATCAGTCCCCTCCATCTCCTACCTCTGGAAAACGCCCAAGCCCGTGGAGAACTGCCGGCACCGCTTCGTGGGGGCCGGGACCCTCCTCCGTGTCCTCCTGTGGCCCAGTCCAAGGGGCCTGGGCCTGGCCGGGGCTGCATTGGACCCCGACCACCCTGGCGTGTGGACTCGCTAAAAATCGGCCATTAGATATTGGATTCCAGCTTCCTGGAGGTCATTTCACTAATGAGTGCACCGGAAAGAGTTTCCTAATCCATCTGTGAGGGTGGCAACTGAAAGAGAATTTTAAAGCTGACAGAATAGGCGAGGGAAGGCATAGGAGATTTCCACACCCAGCAAGGAAGACTTTCCCGAAATGGAAGAAAGAAACGAGCAAACAGAGACACCGGTAGCCCG
This sequence comes from Microcebus murinus, assembly GCF_040939455.1. Lineage (NCBI taxonomy): Eukaryota > Metazoa > Chordata > Mammalia > Primates > Cheirogaleidae > Microcebus > Microcebus murinus. The sequence goes on along the minus strand of NC_134125.1, from coordinate 27,503,168 downwards.
CCCGGAAAAGAGTCTGCCCCTTAGAGAAAGCACCCTGACCGGGTTCACCCGTGGGTGGGTGGCGAGCTAGCGGCATTCAGAAGAGCGAGGCCCGCAGTCTGTGCGGAAGACACCTGCGCTCGGGTGTGTGTGGCGGCGCGATTCACAAGCAGCTCCAGATGTTAAACCAAGGAGAAGCCAGGGAGTTCCCAACGCCCCAGGTGTCCTCAGCCCACGACTGGCTGCTGTGGGAATGGGAAGCCCGGCTCCTTGTCTCAGAGCGGGGTTCCCAGGAGGATCAGGCTGAAGCTGGGACTTGGCCTCAAAGTGTCCCCTCGCATGGCCACCCCCTTCCCCTTCCTGCTCCTCTACTCCTGGTGCCCCTCCATCCAGGGGCCAGACCTTAAAGAGTCACCGCAAGAGAATCCTGGTCCCAAAGGAGCCTTCTGGGGGACCGGTGCTGAGAGAGGTTGTGGGCATGGCCCGCTGGGGCTCTGCCCGACCCAGGGCTGAGAGATGCCACCTCCCAGCTCTGGGTCCCTGCAGGAAGTGTTGGCAAGCACAGGGCCGGTCCTCCAAAGGCCCAGGTGCAGGGAGCCCAGGCCAAGCAGCCTGTGGAAGAAGCCACTTGCCGTGCCACCCCGGGAACAGGACTGCAGGCCCCGGCCCTTCCCACCTCCTCCTCCTCCTCCTCCTCCTCCTCCCCCCCGCCCCCCCCCACAGGGCACAGGGCTCAGAGACACCTCAGACTCTTGCTACCCAAAGTGCAAAGGGCATCAGTTGCTCCTCCAACCCCCCAGCCCAGCAGACCACGTTGTCCAGCCAGCCCCCGGGCCTCCCTGGGGTGCCCAGCACAAAAGTGCAGACACCCACCGGACCCTCAGTCTCAGTTTTCGGAGGTTTTTGCCACTCTAAGGACCCGCAGGCCGGCTGGGCCTTCGGGCAGGACAGAAAGCCCCGGAATCCGACTTGGAGAGCTGCGTGTACGTCCCCATCAGGAGGCGGTCCCCACCTCCGCGGCTCTCCCCTTGCGGGGAGCGGCAGCCCAGCCGGCAGCCGCAGGGCCTCAGGGAAGACACCAGGCTGGGCCCCCGCGGCACAGCGGGGGCACGTCCCCCGCACTCACGCGACTTAGGGACGGCTGCTGGAGACTGCTGCGGCCACCCTGCTGCCGGGTTTCTGGAGGGCTTCCTGGAAGCAGCGTCCACACCAAGCCCTTGGAAGGCCCAGGCGACGGAGGAGCCGGTCAGGCAGGGGCCGAGGACGGTGAGAGGCCGGGCGGGAAGGAGCATGTCAGGCAGGGGCAGAGGACGGTGACAGGCCGGGCGGGGAGGAGCCGGTCAGGCGGGGGCCCAGGACAGTGACGGGCCTGGCCGGGGAGGAGCGCGTCAGGCAGGGGCAGAGGAGACGGGCTGGGTAAGGGTTAGGGTGACAGTTAGGGCACAATTCACAATCGCAAAGACGTGGAAGCGACCCGAGTGCCCATCCATCCAGGAGTGCATTAATAAAATGTGGCGCGTGGACACCACGGAGTGCCATTCGGCTGTGAGGAGCAGCGGTGAGAGGGCGCCTCTCGTGTTCTCCTGGCCAGAGCTGGAACCCGTTCCAGTAAGCCAGGTATCCCAAGAATGGACACACGAGCACCACGTGAGCGCGCTCACCAGCAAATTGGTACGAACGGATGGACGCCTAAGTGGACAGAGAGGAATCACCTTCATCGGGTGGGTGTCGGGCGGGTGGGGGGAGGGGAGGGGCATACACATCCATTAGGCATGGGGTGGGTGCGCACCGACTGGGGGATGGGCGCACTTGAAGCTCTGACCCGAGGGGGGAGGCTTGGAGAGGGCAAGGCACCCGACCTTAACATTGGTACCCCCACAATACGCTGCAACAACATGAGAGGTATATGAATAAGAACACAGGGGGGGCCGGGCGCGGTGGCTCACGCCTGTAATCCTAGCTCTCTGGGAGGCCGAGGCGGGCGGATTGCTCCAGGTCAGGAGTTCGAAACCAGCCTGAGCAAGAGCGAGACCCCCGTCTCTACTAAAAATAGAAAGAAATTAATTGGCCAACTAATATATATAGAAAAACACAGCCGGGCGTGGTGGTGCATGCCTGTAGTCCCAACTACTCGGGAGGCTGAGGCAGCAGGATTGCTTGAGCCCGGAGATTGAGGTTGCCGTGAGCTAGGCTGACGCCATGGCACTCACTCTAGCCTGGGCAGCAAAACGAGACTCTGTCTCAAAAAAAAAAAAAAAAAAAAAAAAAGAACACAGGGGGGAGGGGGGCACGGGCAACACATGTCACCTGAATACTTGTACTCCCATCATCTGCTTGAAAAGAGAGAGAAAAGAAAATGCAATCATAGAGGTAAGAGACACTTTTTAAAAATCATGAATCCGAAGAGAAAAGTAAAAGGAGGCCTGTGGAGCAGGTCTGGGTGTGACTCCGGATCCCCCAACATCAGGTGCCACCACCAAAGATTCCTGCGTGTAGCCCATAGAACCCCAAAAGCAACGGGACGAGTTCTGGTCACATACTCCCTCAAAATGACATCCTGGCCTTCTTCTGGAACTCCCTCCCCTCTCAGACTCTCAAGGTTTCCTCCAGCGTGTCGGTTCCCACAGAGCAGACCTTTGGTCTGAGACCTGACAGTCCAGATGCCACGCATGCTGCCGCGTGGCGGCGGTGTCGCGGCTTGGGACAAGAGGAGGCCCCACGGTGCGGGCTGGGGCGCCAGGCACCGCGGGCGGGCGCTGAGGGTGGGGGTGACCCCCACCCCGGGCCGCCGCCGCGCTCCCAGAAAGGGGACAGAACAAGAGGCAAAAAAAAAAAAAAAAAAAAAAAAGCAGCAGCCTGTGGCACCCGGTATTCCCAGGCGGTCTCCCATCCAAGTACTAACCAGGCCCGACCCCGCTTAGCTTCCGAGACCAGACGAGATCGGGGGCGTTCAGGGTGGTGTGGCCCTAGACGGCGGCGGCGGAGGGCGCCCCTGCCCCGCTCAAGAAGCCGAGCCTCTCTGGGCTTCCCCGCCGCCGCCTCCCGCCCCAGGCCCCGCGCCGGGCCGGGCCGGTTGAGTTCGCCGGCCGGGTCCCGCGGGCTCCCAGGGACGGGGGTGATGGGCGGGGCGGGGCGGGGCGGGGGGCTGTCTCTCTATACACACACACACACACTCACACTCACTCACACTCACACAAGATGCGCCTCCACGGCTGGACTCGCCAAGGTGGAGCCCTCCCAGCCCCCCTCGTCTCCTCGCCCGGCCTCCTTCACCTACCCGCTGCCCACCCCCAGCGCGTCGCTGCCTGCCGCTGACTGCGCACGCGCGGGACGCTCGCCCTTTGACCCCAGCCAGGGGCCGCCCTCCCCCACAACCCCTTTCAGCTGCGCCCCCCCCCTCGCCCTGTGGGTGGGCTGCCGCCTATTCCCCCGGGCCAGGGCTGGGGCACAGCCAGTGTATGGGGCGTCTCTCTCTGGGGATGTGTCCCATGGGTGGGGTGGGGTGGCCTGGTTTGGGGGGCGCTGAAGAAATCAGTCCCCTCCATCTCCTACCTCTGGAAAACGCCCAAGCCCGTGGAGAACTGCCGGCACCGCTTCGTGGGGGCCGGGACCCTCCTCCGTGTCCTCCTGTGGCCCAGTCCAAGGGGCCTGGGCCTGGCCGGGGCTGCATTGGACCCCGACCACCCTGGCGTGTGGACTCGCTAAAAATCGGCCATTAGATATTGGATTCCAGCTTCCTGGAGGTCATTTCACTAATGAGTGCACCGGAAAGAGTTTCCTAATCCATCTGTGAGGGTGGCAACTGAAAGAGAATTTTAAAGCTGACAGAATAGGCGAGGGAAGGCATAGGAGATTTCCACACCCAGCAAGGAAGACTTTCCCGAAATGGAAGAAAGAAACGAGCAAACAGAGACACCGGTAGCCCGCCCGGAAAAGAGTCTGCCCCTTAGAGAAAGCACCCTGACCGGGTTCACCCGTGGGTGGGTGGCGAGCTAGCGGCATTCAGAAGAGCGAGGCCCGCAGTCTGTGCGGAAGACACCTGCGCTCGGGTGTGTGTGGCGGCGCGATTCACAAGCAGCTCCAGATGTTAAACCAAGGAGAAGCCAGGGAGTTCCCAACGCCCCAGGTGTCCTCAGCCCACGACTGGCTGCTGTGGGAATGGGAAGCCCGGCTCCTTGTCTCAGAGCGGGGTTCCCAGGAGGATCAGGCTGAAGCTGGGACTTGGCCTCAAAGTGTCCCCTCGCATGGCCACCCCCTTCCCCTTCCTGCTCCTCTACTCCTGGTGCCCCTCCATCCAGGGGCCAGACCTTAAAGAGTCACCGCAAGAGAATCCTGGTCCCAAAGGAGCCTTCTGGGGGACCGGTGCTGAGAGAGGTTGTGGGCATGGCCCGCTGGGGCTCTGCCCGACCCAGGGCTGAGAGATGCCACCTCCCAGCTCTGGGTCCCTGCAGGAAGTGTTGGCAAGCACAGGGCCGGTCCTCCAAAGGCCCAGGTGCAGGGAGCCCAGGCCAAGCAGCCTGTGGAAGAAGCCACTTGCCGTGCCACCCCGGGAACAGGACTGCAGGCCCCGGCCCTTCCCACCTCCTCCTCCTCCTCCTCCTCCTCCTCCCCCCCGCCCCCCCCCCACAGGGCACAGGGCTCAGAGACACCTCAGACTCTTGCTACCCAAAGTGCAAAGGGCATCAGTTGCTCCTCCAACCCCCCAGCCCAGCAGACCACGTTGTCCAGCCAGCCCCCGGGCCTCCCTGGGGTGCCCAGCACAAAAGTGCAGACACCCACCGGACCCTCAGTCTCAGTTTTCGGAGGTTTTTGCCACTCTAAGGACCCGCAGGCCAGCTGGGCCTTCGGGCAGGACAGAGAGCCCCGGAATCCGACTTGGAGAGCTGCGTGTACGTCCCCATCAGGAGGCGGTCCCCACCTCCGCGGCTCTCCCCTTGCGGGGAGCGGCAGCCCAGCCGGCAGCCGCAGGGCCTCAGGGAAGACACCAGGCTGGGCCCCCGCGGCACAGCGGGGGCACGTCCCCCGCACTCACGCGACTTAGGGACGGCTGCTGGAGACTGCTGCGGCCACCCTGCTGCCGGGTTTCTGGAGGGCTTCCTGGAAGCAGCGTCCACACCAAGCCCTTGGAAGGCCCAGGCGACGGAGGAGCCGGTCAGGCAGGGGCCGAGGACGGTGAGAGGCCGGGCGGGAAGGAGCATGTCAGGCAGGGGCAGAGGACGGTGACAGGCCGGGCGGGGAGGAGCCGGTCAGGCGGGGGCCCAGGACAGTGACGGGCCTGGCCGGGGAGGAGCGCGTCAGGCAGGGGCAGAGGAGACGGGCTGGGTAAGGGTTAGGGTGACAGTTAGGGCACAATTCACAATCGCAAAGACGTGGAAGCGACCCGAGTGCCCATCCATCCAGGAGTGCATTAATAAAATGTGGCGCGTGGACACCACGGAGTGCCATTCGGCTGTGAGGAGCAGCGGTGAGAGGGCGCCTCTCGTGTTCTCCTGGCCAGAGCTGGAACCCGTTCCAGTAAGCCAGGTATCCCAAGAATGGACACACGAGCACCACGTGAGCGCGCTCACCAGCAAATTGGTACGAACGGATGGACGCCTAAGTGGACAGAGAGGAATCACCTTCATCGGGTGGGTGTCGGGCGGGTGGGGGGAGGGGAGGGGCATACACATCCATTAGGCATGGGGTGGGTGCGCACCGACTGGGGGATGGGCGCACTTGAAGCTCTGACCCGAGGGGGGAGGCTTGGAGAGGGCAAGGCACCCGACCTTAACATTGGTACCCCCACAATACGCTGCAACAACATGAGAGGTATATGAATAAGAACACAGGGGGGGCCGGGCGCGGTGGCTCACGCCTGTAATCCTAGCTCTCTGGGAGGCCGAGGCGGGCGGATTGCTCCAGGTCAGGAGTTCGAAACCAGCCTGAGCAAGAGCGAGACCCCCGTCTCTACTAAAAATAGAAAGAAATTAATTGGCCAACTAATATATATAGAAAAACACAGCCGGGCGTGGTGGTGCATGCCTGTAGTCCCAACTACTCGGGAGGCTGAGGCAGCAGGATTGCTTGAGCCCGGAGATTGAGGTTGCCGTGAGCTAGGCTGACGCCATGGCACTCACTCTAGCCTGGGCAGCAAAACGAGACTCTGTCTCAAAAAAAAAAAAAAAAAAAAAAAAAAGAACACAGGGGGGAGGGGGGCACGGGCAACACATGTCACCTGAATACTTGTACTCCCATCATCTGCTTGAAAAGAGAGAGAAAAGAAAATGCAATCATAGAGGTAAGAGACACTTTTTAAAAATCATGAATCCGAAGAGAAAAGTAAAAGGAGGCCTGTGGAGCAGGTCTGGGTGTGACTCCGGATCCCCCAACATCAGGTGCCACCACCAAAGATTCCTGCGTGTAGCCCATAGAACCCCAAAAGCAACGGGACGAGTTCTGGTCACATACTCCCTCAAAATGACATCCTGGCCTTCTTCTGGAACTCCCTCCCCTCTCAGACTCTCAAGGTTTCCTCCAGCGTGTCGGTTCCCACAGAGCAGACCTTTGGTCTGAGACCTGACAGTCCAGATGCCACGCATGCTGCCGCGTGGCGGCGGTGTCGCGGCTTGGGACAAGAGGAGGCCCCACGGTGCGGGCTGGGGCGCCAGGCACCGCGGGCGGGCGCTGAGGGTGGGGGTGACCCCCACCCCGGGCCGCCGCCGCGCTCCCAGAAAGGGGACAGAACAAGAGGCAAAAAAAAAAAAAAAAAAAAAAAGCAGCAGCCTGTGGCACCCGGTACTCCCAGGCGGTCTCCCATCCAAGTACTAACCAGGCCCGACCCCGCTTAGCTTCCGAGACCAGACGAGATCGGGGGCGTTCAGGGTGGTGTGGCCCTAGATGGCGGTGGCGGAGGGCGCCCCTGCCCCGCTCAAGAAGCCGAGCCTCTCTGGGCTTCCCCGCCGCCGCCTCCCGCCCCAGGCCCCGCGCCGGGCCGGGCCGGTTGAGTTCGCCGGCCAGGTCCCGCGGGCTCCCAGGGACGGGGGTGATGGGCGGGGCGGGGCGGGGCGGGGCGGGGCGGGGGGCTGTCTCTCTATACACACACACACACACTCACACTCACTCACACTCACACAAGATGCGCCTCCACGGCTGGACTCGCCAAGGTGGAGCCCTCCCAGCCCCCCTCGTCTCCTCGCCCGGCCTCCTTCACCTACCCGCTGCCCACCCCCAGCGCGTCGCTGCCTGCCGCTGACTGCGCACGCGCGGGACGCTCGTCCTTTGACCCCAGCCAGGGGCCGCCCTCCCCCACAACCCCTTTCAGCTGCGCCCCCCCCCCTCGCCCTGTGGGTGGGCTGCCGCCTATTCCCCCGGGCCAGGGCTGGGGCACAGCCAGTGTATGGGGCGTCTCTCTCTGGGGATGTGTCCCATGGGTGGGGTGGGGTGGCCTGGTTTGGGGGGCGCTGAAGAAATCAGTCCCCTCCATCTCCTACCTCTGGAAAACGCCCAAGCCCGTGGAGAACTGCCGGCACCGCTTCGTGGGGGCCGGGACCCTCCTCCGTGTCCTCCTGTGGCCCAGTCCAAGGGGCCTGGGCCTGGCCGGGGCTGCATTGGACCCCGACCACCCTGGCGTGTGGACTCGCTAAAAATCGGCCATTAGATATTGGATTCCAGCTTCCTGGAGGTCATTTCACTAATGAGTGCACCGGAAAGAGTTTCCTAATCCATCTGTGAGGGTGGCAACTGAAAGAGAATTTTAAAGCTGACAGAATAGGCGAGGGAAGGCATAGGAGATTTCCACACCCAGCAAGGAAGACTTTCCCGAAATGGAAGAAAGAAACGAGCAAACAGAGACACCGGTAGCCCGCCCGGAAAAGAGTCTGCCCCTTAGAGAAAGCACCCTGACCGGGTTCACCCGTGGGTGGGTGGCGAGCTAGCGGCATTCAGAAGAGCGAGGCCCGCAGTCTGTGCGGAAGACACCTGCGCTCGGGTGTGTGTGGCGGCGCGATTCACAAGCAGCTCCAGATGTTAAACCAAGGAGAAGCCAGGGAGTTCCCAACGCCCCAGGTGTCCTCAGCCCACGACTGGCTGCTGTGGGAATGGGAAGCCCGGCTCCTTGTCTCAGAGCGGGGTTCCCAGGAGGATCAGGCTGAAGCTGGGACTTGGCCTCAAAGTGTCCCCTCGCATGGCCACCCCCTTCCCCTTCCTGCTCCTCTACTCCTGGTGCCCCTCCATCCAGGGGCCAGACCTTAAAGAGTCACCGCAAGAGAATCCTGGTCCCAAAGGAGCCTTCTGGGGGACCGGTGCTGAGAGAGGTTGTGGGCATGGCCCGCTGGGGCTCTGCCCGACCCAGGGCTGAGAGATGCCACCTCCCAGCTCTGGGTCCCTGCAGGAAGTGTTGGCAAGCACAGGGCCGGTCCTCCAAAGGCCCAGGTGCAGGGAGCCCAGGCCAAGCAGCCTGTGGAAGAAGCCACTTGCCGTGCCACCCCGGGAACAGGACTGCAGGCCCCGGCCCTTCCCACCTCCTCCTCCTCCTCCTCCTCCTCCTCCCCCCCGCCCCCCCCCCACAGGGCACAGGGCTCAGAGACACCTCAGACTCTTGCTACCCAAAGTGCAAAGGGCATCAGTTGCTCCTCCAACCCCCCAGCCCAGCAGACCACGTTGTCCAGCCAGCCCCCGGGCCTCCCTGGGGTGCCCAGCACAAAAGTGCAGACACCCACCGGACCCTCAGTCTCAGTTTTCGGAGGTTTTTGCCACTCTAAGGACCAGCAGGCCAGCTGGGCCTTCGGGCAGGACAGAGAGCCCCGGAATCCGACTTGGAGAGCTGCGTGTACGTCCCCATCAGGAGGCGGTCCCCACCTCCGCGGCTCTCCCCTTGCGGGGAGCGGCAGCCCAGCCGGCAGCCGCAGGGCCTCAGGGAAGACACCAGGCTGGGCCCCCGCGGCACAGCGGGGGCACGTCCCCCGCACTCACGCGACTTAGGGACGGCTGCTGGAGACTGCTGCGGCCACCCTGCTGCCGGGTTTCTGGAGGGCTTCCTGGAAGCAGCGTCCACACCAAGCCCTTGGAAGGCCCAGGCGACGGAGGAGCCGGTCAGGCAGGGGCCGAGGACGGTGAGAGGCCGGGCGGGAAGGAGCATGTCAGGCAGGGGCAGAGGACGGTGACAGGCCGGGCGGGGAGGAGCCGGTCAGGCGGGGGCCCAGGACAGTGACGGGCCTGGCCGGGGAGGAGCGCGTCAGGCAGGGGCAGAGGAGACGGGCTGGGTAAGGGTTAGGGTGACAGTTAGGGCACAATTCACAATCGCAAAGACGTGGAAGCGACCCGAGTGCCCATCCATCCAGGAGTGCATTAATAAAATGTGGCGCGTGGACACCACGGAGTGCCATTCGGCTGTGAGGAGCAGCGGTGAGAGGGCGCCTCTCGTGTTCTCCTGGCCAGAGCTGGAACCCGTTCCAGTAAGCCAGGTATCCCAAGAATGGACACACGAGCACCACGTGAGCGCGCTCACCAGCAAATTGGTACGAACGGATGGACGCCTAAGTGGACAGAGAGGAATCACCTTCATCGGGTGGGTGTCGGGCGGGTGGGGGGAGGGGAGGGGCATACACATCCATTAGGCATGGGGTGGGTGCGCACCGACTGGGGGATGGGCGCACTTGAAGCTCTGACCCGAGGGGGGAGGCTTGGAGAGGGCAAGGCACCCGACCTTAACATTGGTACCCCCACAATACGCTGCAACAACATGAGAGGTATATGAATAAGAACACAGGGGGGGCCGGGCGCGGTGGCTCACGCCTGTAATCCTAGCTCTCTGGGAGGCCGAGGCGGGCGGATTGCTCCAGGTCAGGAGTTCGAAACCAGCCTGAGCAAGAGCGAGACCCCCGTCTCTACTAAAAATAGAAAGAAATTAATTGGCCAACTAATATATATAGAAAAACACAGCCGGGCGTGGTGGTGCATGCCTGTAGTCCCAACTACTCGGGAGGCTGAGGCAGCAGGATTGCTTGAGCCCGGAGATTGAGGTTGCCGTGAGCTAGGCTGACGCCATGGCACTCACTCTAGCCTGGGCAGCAAAACGAGACTCTGTCTCAAAAAAAAAAAAAAAAAAAAAAAAAAAGAACACAGGGGGGAGGGGGGCACGGGCAACACATGTCACCTGAATACTTGTACTCCCATCATCTGCTTGAAAAGAGAGAGAAAAGAAAATGCAATCATAGAGGTAAGAGACACTTTTTAAAAATCATGAATCCGAAGAGAAAAGTAAAAGGAGGCCTGTGGAGCAGGTCTGGGTGTGACTCCGGATCCCCCAACATCAGGTGCCACCACCAAAGATTCCTGCGTGTAGCCCATAGAACCCCAAAAGCAACGGGACGAGTTCTGGTCACATACTCCCTCAAAATGACATCCTGGCCTTCTTCTGGAACTCCCTCCCCTCTCAGACTCTCAAGGTTTCCTCCAGCGTGTCGGTTCCCACAGAGCAGACCTTTGGTCTGAGACCTGACAGTCCAGATGCCACGCATGCTGCCGCGTGGCGGCGGTGTCGCGGCTTGGGACAAGAGGAGGCCCCACGGTGCGGGCTGGGGCGCCAGGCACCGCGGGCGGGCGCTGAGGGTGGGGGTGACCCCCACCCCGGGCCGCCGCCGCGCTCCCAGAAAGGGGACAGAACAAGAGGCAAAAAAAAAAAAAAAAAAAAAAAGCAGCAGCCTGTGGCACCCGGTACTCCCAGGCGGTCTCCCATCCAAGTACTAACCAGGCCCGACCCCGCTTAGCTTCCGAGACCAGACGAGATCGGGGGCGTTCAGGGTGGTGTGGCCCTAGACGGCGGTGGCGGAGGGCGCCCCTGCCCCGCTCAAGAAGCCGAGCCTCTCTGGGCTTCCCCGCCGCCGCCTCCCGCCCCAGGCCCCGCGCCGGGCCGGGCCGGTTGAGTTCGCCGGCCAGGTCCCGCGGGCTCCCAGGGACGGGGGTGATGGGCGGGGCGGGGCGGGGCGGGGCGGGGCGGGGGGCTGTCTCTCTATACACACACACACACACTCACACTCACTCACACTCACACAAGATGCGCCTCCACGGCTGGACTCGCCAAGGTGGAGCCCTCCCAGCCCCCCTCGTCTCCTCGCCCGGCCTCCTTCACCTACCCGCTGCCCACCCCCAGCGCGTCGCTGCCTGCCGCTGACTGCGCACGCGCGGGACGCTCGTCCTTTGACCCCAGCCAGGGGCCGCCCTCCCCCACAACCCCTTTCAGCTGCGCCCCCCCCCCTCGCCCTGTGGGTGGGCTGCCGCCTATTCCCCCGGGCCAGGGCTGGGGCACAGCCAGTGTATGGGGCGTCTCTCTCTGGGGATGTGTCCCATGGGTGGGGTGGGGTGGCCTGGTTTGGGGGGCGCTGAAGAAATCAGTCCCCTCCATCTCCTACCTCTGGAAAACGCCCAAGCCCGTGGAGAACTGCCGGCACCGCTTCGTGGGGGCCGGGACCCTCCTCCGTGTCCTCCTGTGGCCCAGTCCAAGGGGCCTGGGCCTGGCCGGGGCTGCATTGGACCCCGACCACCCTGGCGTGTGGACTCGCTAAAAATCGGCCATTAGATATTGGATTCCAGCTTCCTGGAGGTCATTTCACTAATGAGTGCACCGGAAAGAGTTTCCTAATCCATCTGTGAGGGTGGCAACTGAAAGAGAATTTTAAAGCTGACAGAATAGGCGAGGGAAGGCATAGGAGATTTCCACACCCAGCAAGGAAGACTTTCCCGAAATGGAAGAAAGAAACGAGCAAACAGAGACACCGGTAGCCCGCCCGGAAAAGAGTCTGCCCCTTAGAGAAAGCACCCTGACCGGGTTCACCCGTGGGTGGGTGGCGAGCTAGCGGCATTCAGAAGAGCGAGGCCCGCAGTCTGTGCGGAAGACACCTGCGCTCGGGTGTGTGTGGCGGCGCGATTCACAAGCAGCTCCAGATGTTAAACCAAGGAGAAGCCAGGGAGTTCCCAACGCCCCAGGTGTCCTCAGCCCACGACTGGCTGCTGTGGGAATGGGAAGCCCGGCTCCTTGTCTCAGAGCGGGGTTCCCAGGAGGATCAGGCTGAAGCTGGGACTTGGCCTCAAAGTGTCCCCTCGCATGGCCACCCCCTTCCCCTTCCTGCTCCTCTACTCCTGGTGCCCCTCCATCCAGGGGCCAGACCTTAAAGAGTCACCGCAAGAGAATCCTGGTCCCAAAGGAGCCTTCTGGGGGACCGGTGCTGAGAGAGGTTGTGGGCATGGCCCGCTGGGGCTCTGCCCGACCCAGGGCTGAGAGATGCCACCTCCCAGCTCTGGGTCCCTGCAGGAAGTGTTGGCAAGCACAGGGCCGGTCCTCCAAAGGCCCAGGTGCAGGGAGCCCAGGCCAAGCAGCCTGTGGAAGAAGCCACTTGCCGTGCCACCCCGGGAACAGGACTGCAGGCCCCGGCCCTTCCCACCTCCTCCTCCTCCTCCTCCTCCTCCTCCCCCCGCCCCCCCCCCACAGGGCACAGGGCTCAGAGACACCTCAGACTCTTGCTACCCAAAGTGCAAAGGGCATCAGTTGCTCCTCCAACCCCCCAGCCCAGCAGACCACGTTGTCCAGCCAGCCCCCGGGCCTCCCTGGGGTGCCCAGCACAAAAGTGCAGACACCCACCGGACCCTCAGTCTCAGTTTTCGGAGGTTTTTGCCACTCTAAGGACCAGCAGGCCAGCTGGGCCTTCGGGCAGGACAGAGAGCCCCGGAATCCGACTTGGAGAGCTGCGTGTACGTCCCCATCAGGAGGCGGTCCCCACCTCCGCGGCTCTCCCCTTGCGGGGAGCGGCAGCCCAGCCGGCAGCCGCAGGGCCTCAGGGAAGACACCAGGCTGGGCCCCCGCGGCACAGCGGGGGCACGTCCCCCGCACTCACGCGACTTAGGGACGGCTGCTGGAGACTGCTGCGGCCACCCTGCTGCCGGGTTTCTGGAGGGCTTCCTGGAAGCAGCGTCCACACCAAGCCCTTGGAAGGCCCAGGCGACGGAGGAGCCGGTCAGGCAGGGGCCGAGGACGGTGAGAGGCCGGGCGGGAAGGAGCATGTCAGGCAGGGGCAGAGGACGGTGACAGGCCGGGCGGGGAGGAGCCGGTCAGGCGGGGGCCCAGGACAGTGACGGGCCTGGCCGGGGAGGAGCGCGTCAGGCAGGGGCAGAGGAGACGGGCTGGGTAAGGGTTAGGGTGACAGTTAGGGCACAATTCACAATCGCAAAGACGTGGAAGCGACCCGAGTGCCCATCCATCCAGGAGTGCATTAATAAAATGTGGCGCGTGGACACCACGGAGTGCCATTCGGCTGTGAGGAGCAGCGGTGAGAGGGCGCCTCTCGTGTTCTCCTGGCCAGAGCTGGAACCCGTTCCAGTAAGCCAGGTATCCCAAGAATGGACACACGAGCACCACGTGAGCGCGCTCACCAGCAAATTGGTACGAACGGATGGACGCCTAAGTGGACAGAGAGGAATCACCTTCATCGGGTGGGTGTCGGGCGGGTGGGGGGAGGGGAGGGGCATACACATCCATTAGGCATGGGGTGGGTGCGCACCGACTGGGGGATGGGCGCACTTGAAGCTCTGACCCGAGGGGGGAGGCTTGGAGAGGGCAAGGCACCCGACCTTAACATTGGTACCCCCACAATACGCTGCAACAACATGAGAGGTATATGAATAAGAACACAGGGGGGGCCGGGCGCGGTGGCTCACGCCTGTAATCCTAGCTCTCTGGGAGGCCGAGGCGGGCGGATTGCTCCAGGTCAGGAGTTCGAAACCAGCCTGAGCAAGAGCGAGACCCCCGTCTCTACTAAAAATAGAAAGAAATTAATTGGCCAACTAATATATATAGAAAAACACAGCCGGGCGTGGTGGTGCATGCCTGTAGTCCCAACTACTCGGGAGGCTGAGGCAGCAGGATTGCTTGAGCCCGGAGATTGAGGTTGCCGTGAGCTAGGCTGACGCCATGGCACTCACTCTAGCCTGGGCAGCAAAACGAGACTCTGTCTCAAAAAAAAAAAAAAAAAAAAAAAAAGAACACAGGGGGGAGGGGGGCACGGGCAACACATGTCACCTGAATACTTGTACTCCCATCATCTGCTTGAAAAGAGAGAGAAAAGAAAATGCAATCATAGAGGTAAGAGACACTTTTTAAAAATCATGAATCCGAAGAGAAAAGTAAAAGGAGGCCTGTGGAGCAGGTCTGGGTGTGACTCCGGATCCCCCAACATCAGGTGCCACCACCAAAGATTCCTGCGTGTAGCCCATAGAACCCCAAAAGCAACGGGACGAGTTCTGGTCACATACTCCCTCAAAATGACATCCTGGCCTTCTTCTGGAACTCCCTCCCCTCTCAGACTCTCAAGGTTTCCTCCAGCGTGTCGGTTCCCACAGAGCAGACCTTTGGTCTGAGACCTGACAGTCCAGATGCCACGCATGCTGCCGCGTGGCGGCGGTGTCGCGGCTTGGGACAAGAGGAGGCCCCACGGTGCGGGCTGGGGCGCCAGGCACCGCGGGCGGGCGCTGAGGGTGGGGGTGACCCCCACCCCGGGCCGCCGCCGCGCTCCCAGAAAGGGGACAGAACAAGAGGCAAAAAAAAAAAAAAAAAAAAAAAGCAGCAGCCTGTGGCACCCGGTACTCCCAGGCGGTCTCCCATCCAAGTACTAACCAGGCCCGACCCCGCTTAGCTTCCGAGACCAGACGAGATCGGGGGCGTTCAGGGTGGTGTGGCCCTAGACGGCGGTGGCGGAGGGCGCCCCTGCCCCGCTCAAGAAGCCGAGCCTCTCTGGGCTTCCCCGCCGCCGCCTCCCGCCCCAGGCCCCGCGCCGGGCCGGGCCGGTTGAGTTCGCCGGCCGGGTCCCGCGGGCTCCCAGGGACGGGGGTGATGGGCGGGGCGGGGCGGGGCGGGGCGGGGCGGGGGGCTGTCTCTCTATACACAAACACACACACTCACACTCACTCACACTCACACAAGATGCGCCTCCACGGCTGGACTCGCCAAGGTGGAGCCCTCCCAGCCCCCCTCGTCTCCTCGCCCGGCCTCCTTCACCTACCCGCTGCCCACCCCCAGCGCGTCGCTGCCTGCCGCTGACTGCGCACGCGCGGGACGCTCGTCCTTTGACCCCAGCCAGGGGCCGCCCTCCCCCACAACCCCTTTCAGCTGCGCCCCCCCCCTCGCCCTGTGGGTGGGCTGCCGCCTATTCCCCCGGGCCAGGGCTGGGGCACAGCCAGTGTATGGGGCGTCTCTCTCTGGGGATGTGTCCCATGGGTGGGGTGGGGTGGCCTGGTTTGGGGGGCGCTGAAGAAATCAGTCCCCTCCATCTCCTACCTCTGGAAAACGCCCAAGCCCGTGGAGAACTGCCGGCACCGCTTCGTGGGGGCCGGGACCCTCCTCCGTGTCCTCCTGTGGCCCAGTCCAAGGGGCCTGGGCCTGGCCGGGGCTGCATTGGACCCCGACCACCCTGGCGTGTGGACTCGCTAAAAATCGGCCATTAGATATTGGATTCCAGCTTCCTGGAGGTCATTTCACTAATGAGTGCACCGGAAAGAGTTTCCTAATCCATCTGTGAGGGTGGCAACTGAAAGAGAATTTTAAAGCTGACAGAATAGGCGAGGGAAGGCATAGGAGATTTCCACACCCAGCAAGGAAGACTTTCCCGAAATGGAAGAAAGAAACGAGCAAACAGAGACACCGGTAGCCCGCCCGGAAAAGAGTCTGCCCCTTAGAGAAAGCACCCTGACCGGGTTCACCCGTGGGTGGGTGGCGAGCTAGCGGCATTCAGAAGAGCGAGGCCCGCAGTCTGTGCGGAAGACACCTGCGCTCGGGTGTGTGTGGCGGCGCGATTCACAAGCAGCTCCAGATGTTAAACCAAGGAGAAGCCAGGGAGTTCCCAACGCCCCAGGTGTCCTCAGCCCACGACTGGCTGCTGTGGGAATGGGAAGCCCGGCTCCTTGTCTCAGAGCGGGGTTCCCAGGAGGATCAGGCTGAAGCTGGGACTTGGCCTCAAAGTGTCCCCTCGCATGGCCACCCCCTTCCCCTTCCTGCTCCTCTACTCCTGGTGCCCCTCCATCCAGGGGCCAGACCTTAAAGAGTCACCGCAAGAGAATCCTGGTCCCAAAGGAGCCTTCTGGGGGACCGGTGCTGAGAGAGGTTGTGGGCATGGCCCGCTGGGGCTCTGCCCGACCCAGGGCTGAGAGATGCCACCTCCCAGCTCTGGGTCCCTGCAGGAAGTGTTGGCAAGCACAGGGCCGGTCCTCCAAAGGCCCAGGTGCAGGGAGCCCAGGCCAAGCAGCCTGTGGAAGAAGCCACTTGCCGTGCCACCCCGGGAACAGGACTGCAGGCCCCGGCCCTTCCCACCTCCTCCTCCTCCTCCTCCTCCTCCTCCCCCCCGCCCCCCCCCCACAGGGCACAGGGCTCAGAGACACCTCAGACTCTTGCTACCCAAAGTGCAAAGGGCATCAGTTGCTCCTCCAACCCCCCAGCCCAGCAGACCACGTTGTCCAGCCAGCCCCCGGGCCTCCCTGGGGTGCCCAGCACAAAAGTGCAGACACCCACCGGACCCTCAGTCTCAGTTTTCGGAGGTTTTTGCCACTCTAAGGACCAGCAGGCCAGCTGGGCCTTCGGGCAGGACAGAGAGCCCCGGAATCCGACTTGGAGAGCTGCGTGTACGTCCCCATCAGGAGGCGGTCCCCACCTCCGCGGCTCTCCCCTTGCGGGGAGCGGCAGCCCAGCCGGCAGCCGCAGGGCCTCAGGGAAGACACCAGGCTGGGCCCCCGCGGCACAGCGGGGGCACGTCCCCCGCACTCACGCGACTTAGGGACGGCTGCTGGAGACTGCTGCGGCCACCCTGCTGCCGGGTTTCTGGAGGGCTTCCTGGAAGCAGCGTCCACACCAAGCCCTTGGAAGGCCCAGGCGACGGAGGAGCCGGTCAGGCAGGGGCCGAGGACGGTGAGAGGCCGGGCGGGAAGGAGCATGTCAGGCAGGGGCAGAGGACGGTGACAGGCCGGGCGGGGAGGAGCCGGTCAGGCGGGGGCCCAGGACAGTGACGGGCCTGGCCGGGGAGGAGCGCGTCAGGCAGGGGCAGAGGAGACGGGCTGGGTAAGGGTTAGGGTGACAGTTAGGGCACAATTCACAATCGCAAAGACGTGGAAGCGACCCGAGTGCCCATCCATCCAGGAGTGCATTAATAAAATGTGGCGCGTGGACACCACGGAGTGCCATTCGGCTGTGAGGAGCAGCGGTGAGAGGGCGCCTCTCGTGTTCTCCTGGCCAGAGCTGGAACCCGTTCCAGTAAGCCAGGTATCCCAAGAATGGACACACGAGCACCACGTGAGCGCGCTCACCAGCAAATTGGTACGAACGGATGGACGCCTAAGTGGACAGAGAGGAATCACCTTCATCGGGTGGGTGTCGGGCGGGTGGGGGGAGGGGAGGGGCATACACATCCATTAGGCATGGGGTGGGTGCGCACCGACTGGGGGATGGGCGCACTTGAAGCTCTGACCCGAGGGGGGAGGCTTGGAGAGGGCAAGGCACCCGACCTTAACATTGGTACCCCCACAATACGCTGCAACAACATGAGAGGTATATGAATAAGAACACAGGGGGGGCCGGGCGCGGTGGCTCACGCCTGTAATCCTAGCTCTCTGGGAGGCCGAGGCGGGCGGATTGCTCCAGGTCAGGAGTTCGAAACCAGCCTGAGCAAGAGCGAGACCCCCGTCTCTACTAAAAATAGAAAGAAATTAATTGGCCAACTAATATATATAGAAAAACACAGCCGGGCGTGGTGGTGCATGCCTGTAGTCCCAACTACTCGGGAGGCTGAGGCAGCAGGATTGCTTGAGCCCGGAGATTGAGGTTGCCGTGAGCTAGGCTGACGCCATGGCACTCACTCTAGCCTGGGCAGCAAAACGAGACTCTGTCTCAAAAAAAAAAAAAAAAAAAAAAAAAGAACACAGGGGGGAGGGGGGCACGGGCAACACATGTCACCTGAATACTTGTACTCCCATCATCTGCTTGAAAAGAGAGAGAAAAGAAAATGCAATCATAGAGGTAAGAGACACTTTTTAAAAATCATGAATCCGAAGAGAAAAGTAAAAGGAGGCCTGTGGAGCAGGTCTGGGTGTGACTCCGGATCCCCCAACATCAGGTGCCACCACCAAAGATTCCTGCGTGTAGCCCATAGAACCCCAAAAGCAACGGGACGAGTTCTGGTCACATACTCCCTCAAAATGACATCCTGGCCTTCTTCTGGAACTCCCTCCCCTCTCAGACTCTCAAGGTTTCCTCCAGCGTGTCGGTTCCCACAGAGCAGACCTTTGGTCTGAGACCTGACAGTCCAGATGCCACGCATGCTGCCGCGTGGCGGCGGTGTCGCGGCTTGGGACAAGAGGAGGCCCCACGGTGCGGGCTGGGGCGCCAGGCACCGCGGGCGGGCGCTGAGGGTGGGGGTGACCCCCACCCCGGGCCGCCGCCGCGCTCCCAGAAAGGGGACAGAACAAGAGGCAAAAAAAAAAAAAAAAAAAAAAAGCAGCAGCCTGTGGCACCCGGTACTCCCAGGCGGTCTCCCATCCAAGTACTAACCAGGCCCGACCCCGCTTAGCTTCCGAGACCAGACGAGATCGGGGGCGTTCAGGGTGGTGTGGCCCTAGACGGCGGTGGCGGAGGGCGCCCCTGCCCCGCTCAAGAAGCCGAGCCTCTCTGGGCTTCCCCGCCGCCGCCTCCCGCCCCAGGCCCCGCGCCGGGCCGGGCCGGTTGAGTTCGCCGGCCGGGTCCCGCGGGCTCCCAGGGACGGGGGTGATGGGCGGGGCGGGGCGGGGCGGGGCGGGGCGGGGGGCTGTCTCTCTATACACAAACACACACACTCACACTCACTCACACTCACACAAGATGCGCCTCCACGGCTGGACTCGCCAAGGTGGAGCCCTCCCAGCCCCCCTCGTCTCCTCGCCCGGCCTCCTTCACCTACCCGCTGCCCACCCCCAGCGCGTCGCTGCCTGCCGCTGACTGAGCACGCGCGGGACGCTCGTCCTTTGACCCCAGCCAGGGGCCGCCCTCCCCCACAACCCCTTTCAGCTGCGCCCCCCCCCTCGCCCTGTGGGTGGGCTGCCGCCTATTCCCCCGGGCCAGGGCTGGGGCACAGCCAGTGTATGGGGCGTCTCTCTCTGGGGATGTGTCCCATGGGTGGGGTGGGGTGGCCTGGTTTGGGGGGCGCTGAAGAAATCAGTCCCCTCCATCTCCTACCTCTGGAAAACGCCCAAGCCCGTGGAGAACTGCCGGCACCGCTTCGTGGGGGCCGGGACCCTCCTCCGTGTCCTCCTGTGGCCCAGTCCAAGGGGCCTGGGCCTGGCCGGGGCTGCATTGGACCCCGACCACCCTGGCGTGTGGACTCGCTAAAAATCGGCCATTAGATATTGGATTCCAGCTTCCTGGAGGTCATTTCACTAATGAGTGCACCGGAAAGAGTTTCCTAATCCATCTGTGAGGGTGGCAACTGAAAGAGAATTTTAAAGCTGACAGAATAGGCGAGGGAAGGCATAGGAGATTTCCACACCCAGCAAGGAAGACTTTCCCGAAATGGAAGAAAGAAACGAGCAAACAGAGACACCGGTAGCCCGCCCGGAAAAGAGTCTGCCCCTTAGAGAAAGCACCCTGACCGGGTTCACCCGTGGGTGGGTGGCGAGCTAGCGGCATTCAGAAGAGCGAGGCCCGCAGTCTGTGCGGAAGACACCTGCGCTCGGGTGTGTGTGGCGGCGCGATTCACAAGCAGCTCCAGATGTTAAACCAAGGAGAAGCCAGGGAGTTCCCAACGCCCCAGGTGTCCTCAGCCCACGACTGGCTGCTGTGGGAATGGGAAGCCCGGCTCCTTGTCTCAGAGCGGGGTTCCCAGGAGGATCAGGCTGAAGCTGGGACTTGGCCTCAAAGTGTCCCCTCGCATGGCCACCCCCTTCCCCTTCCTGCTCCTCTACTCCTGGTGCCCCTCCATCCAGGGGCCAGACCTTAAAGAGTCACCGCAAGAGAATCCTGGTCCCAAAGGAGCCTTCTGGGGGACCGGTGCTGAGAGAGGTTGTGGGCATGGCCCGCTGGGGCTCTGCCCGACCCAGGGCTGAGAGATGCCACCTCCCAGCTCTGGGTCCCTGCAGGAAGTGTTGGCAAGCACAGGGCCGGTCCTCCAAAGGCCCAGGTGCAGGGAGCCCAGGCCAAGCAGCCTGTGGAAGAAGCCACTTGCCGTGCCACCCCGGGAACAGGACTGCAGGCCCCGGCCCTTCCCACCTCCTCCTCCTCCTCCTCCTCCTCCTCCCCCCCGCCCCCCCCCCACAGGGCACAGGGCTCAGAGACACCTCAGACTCTTGCTACCCAAAGTGCAAAGGGCATCAGTTGCTCCTCCAACCCCCCAGCCCAGCAGACCACGTTGTCCAGCCAGCCCCCGGGCCTCCCTGGGGTGCCCAGCACAAAAGTGCAGACACCCACCGGACCCTCAGTCTCAGTTTTCGGAGGTTTTTGCCACTCTAAGGACCAGCAGGCCAGCTGGGCCTTCGGGCAGGACAGAGAGCCCCGGAATCCGACTTGGAGAGCTGCGTGTACGTCCCCATCAGGAGGCGGTCCCCACCTCCGCGGCTCTCCCCTTGCGGGGAGCGGCAGCCCAGCCGGCAGCCGCAGGGCCTCAGGGAAGACACCAGGCTGGGCCCCCGCGGCACAGCGGGGGCACGTCCCCCGCACTCACGCGACTTAGGGACGGCTGCTGGAGACTGCTGCGGCCACCCTGCTGCCGGGTTTCTGGAGGGCTTCCTGGAAGCAGCGTCCACACCAAGCCCTTGGAAGGCCCAGGCGACGGAGGAGCCGGTCAGGCAGGGGCCGAGGACGGTGAGAGGCCGGGCGGGAAGGAGCATGTCAGGCAGGGGCAGAGGACGGTGACAGGCCGGGCGGGGAGGAGCCGGTCAGGCGGGGGCCCAGGACAGTGACGGGCCTGGCCGGGGAGGAGCGCGTCAGGCAGGGGCAGAGGAGACGGGCTGGGTAAGGGTTAGGGTGACAGTTAGGGCACAATTCACAATCGCAAAGACGTGGAAGCGACCCGAGTGCCCATCCATCCAGGAGTGCATTAATAAAATGTGGCGCGTGGACACCACGGAGTGCCATTCGGCTGTGAGGAGCAGCGGTGAGAGGGCGCCTCTCGTGTTCTCCTGGCCAGAGCTGGAACCCGTTCCAGTAAGCCAGGTATCCCAAGAATGGACACACGAGCACCACGTGAGCGCGCTCACCAGCAAATTGGTACGAACGGATGGACGCCTAAGTGGACAGAGAGGAATCACCTTCATCGGGTGGGTGTCGGGCGGGTGGGGGGAGGGGAGGGGCATACACATCCATTAGGCATGGGGTGGGTGCGCACCGACTGGGGGATGGGCGCACTTGAAGCTCTGACCCGAGGGGGGAGGCTTGGAGAGGGCAAGGCACCCGACCTTAACATTGGTACCCCCACAATACGCTGCAACAACATGAGAGGTATATGAATAAGAACACAGGGGGGGCCGGGCGCGGTGGCTCACGCCTGTAATCCTAGCTCTCTGGGAGGCCGAGGCGGGCGGATTGCTCCAGGTCAGGAGTTCGAAACCAGCCTGAGCAAGAGCGAGACCCCCGTCTCTACTAAAAATAGAAAGAAATTAATTGGCCAACTAATATATATAGAAAAACACAGCCGGGCGTGGTGGTGCATGCCTGTAGTCCCAACTACTCGGGAGGCTGAGGCAGCAGGATTGCTTGAGCCCGGAGATTGAGGTTGCCGTGAGCTAGGCTGACGCCATGGCACTCACTCTAGCCTGGGCAGCAAAACGAGACTCTGTCTCAAAAAAAAAAAAAAAAAAAAAAAAAGAACACAGGGGGGAGGGGGGCACGGGCAACACATGTCACCTGAATACTTGTACTCCCATCATCTGCTTGAAAAGAGAGAGAAAAGAAAATGCAATCATAGAGGTAAGAGACACTTTTTAAAAATCATGAATCCGAAGAGAAAAGTAAAAGGAGGCCTGTGGAGCAGGTCTGGGTGTGACTCCGGATCCCCCAACATCAGGTGCCACCACCAAAGATTCCTGCGTGTAGCCCATAGAACCCCAAAAGCAACGGGACGAGTTCTGGTCACATACTCCCTCAAAATGACATCCTGGCCTTCTTCTGGAACTCCCTCCCCTCTCAGACTCTCAAGGTTTCCTCCAGCGTGTCGGTTCCCACAGAGCAGACCTTTGGTCTGAGACCTGACAGTCCAGATGCCACGCATGCTGCCGCGTGGCGGCGGTGTCGCGGCTTGGGACAAGAGGAGGCCCCACGGTGCGGGCTGGGGCGCCAGGCACCGCGGGCGGGCGCTGAGGGTGGGGGTGACCCCCACCCCGGGCCGCCGCCGCGCTCCCAGAAAGGGGACAGAACAAGAGGCAAAAAAAAAAAAAAAAAAAAAAAGCAGCAGCCTGTGGCACCCGGTACTCCCAGGCGGTCTCCCATCCAAGTACTAACCAGGCCCGACCCCGCTTAGCTTCCGAGACCAGACGAGATCGGGGGCGTTCAGGGTGGTGTGGCCCTAGACGGCGGTGGCGGAGGGCGCCCCTGCCCCGCTCAAGAAGCCGAGCCTCTCTGGGCTTCCCCGCCGCCGCCTCCCGCCCCAGGCCCCGCGCCGGGCCGGGCCGGTTGAGTTCGCCGGCCGGGTCCCGCGGGCTCCCAGGGACGGGGGTGATGGGCGGGGCGGGGCGGGGCGGGGCGGGGCGGGGGGCTGTCTCTCTATACACAAACACACACACTCACACTCACTCACACTCACACAAGATGCGCCTCCACGGCTGGACTCGCCAAGGTGGAGCCCTCCCAGCCCCCCTCGTCTCCTCGCCCGGCCTCCTTCACCTACCCGCTGCCCACCCCCAGCGCGTCGCTGCCTGCCGCTGACTGCGCACGCGCGGGACGCTCGTCCTTTGACCCCAGCCAGGGGCCGCCCTCCCCCACAACCCCTTTCAGCTGCGCCCCCCCCCTCGCCCTGTGGGTGGGCTGCCGCCTATTCCCCCGGGCCAGGGCTGGGGCACAGCCAGTGTATGGGGCGTCTCTCTCTGGGGATGTGTCCCATGGGTGGGGTGGGGTGGCCTGGTTTGGGGGGCGCTGAAGAAATCAGTCCCCTCCATCTCCTACCTCTGGAAAACGCCCAAGCCCGTGGAGAACTGCCGGCACCGCTTCGTGGGGGCCGGGACCCTCCTCCGTGTCCTCCTGTGGCCCAGTCCAAGGGGCCTGGGCCTGGCCGGGGCTGCATTGGACCCCGACCACCCTGGCGTGTGGACTCGCTAAAAATCGGCCATTAGATATTGGATTCCAGCTTCCTGGAGGTCATTTCACTAATGAGTGCACCGGAAAGAGTTTCCTAATCCATCTGTGAGGGTGGCAACTGAAAGAGAATTTTAAAGCTGACAGAATAGGCGAGGGAAGGCATAGGAGATTTCCACACCCAGCAAGGAAGACTTTCCCGAAATGGAAGAAAGAAACGAGCAAACAGAGACACCGGTAGCCCGCCCGGAAAAGAGTCTGCCCCTTAGAGAAAGCACCCTGACCGGGTTCACCCGTGGGTGGGTGGCGAGCTAGCGGCATTCAGAAGAGCGAGGCCCGCAGTCTGTGCGGAAGACACCTGCGCTCGGGTGTGTGTGGCGGCGCGATTCACAAGCAGCTCCAGATGTTAAACCAAGGAGAAGCCAGGGAGTTCCCAACGCCCCAGGTGTCCTCAGCCCACGACTGGCTGCTGTGGGAATGGGAAGCCCGGCTCCTTGTCTCAGAGCGGGGTTCCCAGGAGGATCAGGCTGAAGCTGGGACTTGGCCTCAAAGTGTCCCCTCGCATGGCCACCCCCTTCCCCTTCCTGCTCCTCTACTCCTGGTGCCCCTCCATCCAGGGGCCAGACCTTAAAGAGTCACCGCAAGAGAATCCTGGTCCCAAAGGAGCCTTCTGGGGGACCGGTGCTGAGAGAGGTTGTGGGCATGGCCCGCTGGGGCTCTGCCCGACCCAGGGCTGAGAGATGCCACCTCCCAGCTCTGGGTCCCTGCAGGAAGTGTTGGCAAGCACAGGGCCGGTCCTCCAAAGGCCCAGGTGCAGGGAGCCCAGGCCAAGCAGCCTGTGGAAGAAGCCACTTGCCGTGCCACCCCGGGAACAGGACTGCAGGCCCCGGCCCTTCCCACCTCCTCCTCCTCCTCCTCCTCCTCCTCCCCCCCGCCCCCCCCCCACAGGGCACAGGGCTCAGAGACACCTCAGACTCTTGCTACCCAAAGTGCAAAGGGCATCAGTTGCTCCTCCAACCCCCCAGCCCAGCAGACCACGTTGTCCAGCCAGCCCCCGGGCCTCCCTGGGGTGCCCAGCACAAAAGTGCAGACACCCACCGGACCCTCAGTCTCAGTTTTCGGAGGTTTTTGCCACTCTAAGGACCAGCAGGCCAGCTGGGCCTTCGGGCAGGACAGAGAGCCCCGGAATCCGACTTGGAGAGCTGCGTGTACGTCCCCATCAGGAGGCGGTCCCCACCTCCGCGGCTCTCCCCTTGCGGGGAGCGGCAGCCCAGCCGGCAGCCGCAGGGCCTCAGGGAAGACACCAGGCTGGGCCCCCGCGGCACAGCGGGGGCACGTCCCCCGCACTCACGCGACTTAGGGACGGCTGCTGGAGACTGCTGCGGCCACCCTGCTGCCGGGTTTCTGGAGGGCTTCCTGGAAGCAGCGTCCACACCAAGCCCTTGGAAGGCCCAGGCGACGGAGGAGCCGGTCAGGCAGGGGCCGAGGACGGTGAGAGGCCGGGCGGGAAGGAGCATGTCAGGCAGGGGCAGAGGACGGTGACAGGCCGGGCGGGGAGGAGCCGGTCAGGCGGGGGCCCAGGACAGTGACGGGCCTGGCCGGGGAGGAGCGCGTCAGGCAGGGGCAGAGGAGACGGGCTGGGTAAGGGTTAGGGTGACAGTTAGGGCACAATTCACAATCGCAAAGACGTGGAAGCGACCCGAGTGCCCATCCATCCAGGAGTGCATTAATAAAATGTGGCGCGTGGACACCACGGAGTGCCATTCGGCTGTGAGGAGCAGCGGTGAGAGGGCGCCTCTCGTGTTCTCCTGGCCAGAGCTGGAACCCGTTCCAGTAAGCCAGGTATCCCAAGAATGGACACACGAGCACCACGTGAGCGCGCTCACCAGCAAATTGGTACGAACGGATGGACGCCTAAGTGGACAGAGAGGAATCACCTTCATCGGGTGGGTGTCGGGCGGGTGGGGGGAGGGGAGGGGCATACACATCCATTAGGCATGGGGTGGGTGCGCACCGACTGGGGGATGGGCGCACTTGAAGCTCTGACCCGAGGGGGGAGGCTTGGAGAGGGCAAGGCACCCGACCTTAACATTGGTACCCCCACAATACGCTGCAACAACATGAGAGGTATATGAATAAGAACACAGGGGGGGCCGGGCGCGGTGGCTCACGCCTGTAATCCTAGCTCTCTGGGAGGCCGAGGCGGGCGGATTGCTCCAGGTCAGGAGTTCGAAACCAGCCTGAGCAAGAGCGAGACCCCCGTCTCTACTAAAAATAGAAAGAAATTAATTGGCCAACTAATATATATAGAAAAACACAGCCGGGCGTGGTGGTGCATGCCTGTAGTCCCAACTACTCGGGAGGCTGAGGCAGCAGGATTGCTTGAGCCCGGAGATTGAGGTTGCCGTGAGCTAGGCTGACGCCATGGCACTCACTCTAGCCTGGGCAGCAAAACGAGACTCTGTCTCAAAAAAAAAAAAAAAAAAAAAAAAAGAACACAGGGGGGAGGGGGGCACGGGCAACACATGTCACCTGAATACTTGTACTCCCATCATCTGCTTGAAAAGAGAGAGAAAAGAAAATGCAATCATAGAGGTAAGAGACACTTTTTAAAAATCATGAATCCGAAGAGAAAAGTAAAAGGAGGCCTGTGGAGCAGGTCTGGGTGTGACTCCGGATCCCCCAACATCAGGTGCCACCACCAAAGATTCCTGCGTGTAGCCCATAGAACCCCAAAAGCAACGGGACGAGTTCTGGTCACATACTCCCTCAAAATGACATCCTGGCCTTCTTCTGGAACTCCCTCCCCTCTCAGACTCTCAAGGTTTCCTCCAGCGTGTCGGTTCCCACAGAGCAGACCTTTGGTCTGAGACCTGACAGTCCAGATGCCACGCATGCTGCCGCGTGGCGGCGGTGTCGCGGCTTGGGACAAGAGGAGGCCCCACGGTGCGGGCTGGGGCGCCAGGCACCGCGGGCGGGCGCTGAGGGTGGGGGTGACCCCCACCCCAGGCCGCCGCCGCGCTCCCAGAAAGGGGACAGAACAAGAGGCAAAAAAAAAAAAAAAAAAAAAAAGCAGCAGCCTGTGGCACCCGGTACTCCCAGGCGGTCTCCCATCCAAGTACTAACCAGGCCCGACCCCGCTTAGCTTCCGAGACCAGACGAGATCGGGGGCGTTCAGGGTGGTGTGGCCCTAGACGGCGGTGGCGGAGGGCGCCCCTGCCCCGCTCAAGAAGCCGAGCCTCTCTGGGCTTCCCCGCCGCCGCCTCCCGCCCCAGGCCCCGCGCCGGGCCGGGCCGGTTGAGTTCGCCGGCCAGGTCCCGCGGGCTCCCAGGGACGGGGGTGATGGGCGGGGCGGGGCGGGGCGGGGGGCTGTCTCTCTATACACACACACACACACTCACACTCACTCACACTCACACAAGATGCGCCTCCACGGCTGGACTCGCCAAGGTGGAGCCCTCCCAGCCCCCCTCGTCTCCTCGCCCGGCCTCCTTCACCTACCCGCTGCCCACCCCCAGCGCGTCGCTGCCTGCCGCTGACTGCGCACGCGCGGGACGCTCGTCCTTTGACCCCAGCCAGGGGCCGCCCTCCCCCACAACCCCTTTCAGCTGCGCCCCCCCCCTCGCCCTGTGGGTGGGCTGCCGCCTATTCCCCCGGGCCAGGGCTGGGGCACAGCCAGTGTATGGGGCGTCTCTCTCTGGGGATGTGTCCCATGGGTGGGGTGGGGTGGCCTGGTTTGGGGGGCGCTGAAGAAATCAGTCCCCTCCATCTCCTACCTCTGGAAAACGCCCAAGCCCGTGGAGAACTGCCGGCACCGCTTCGTGGGGGCCGGGACCCTCCTCCGTGTCCTCCTGTGGCCCAGTCCAAGGGGCCTGGGCCTGGCCGGGGCTGCATTGGACCCCGACCACCCTGGCGTGTGGACTCGCTAAAAATCGGCCATTAGATATTGGATTCCAGCTTCCTGGAGGTCATTTCACTAATGAGTGCACCGGAAAGAGTTTCCTAATCCATCTGTGAGGGTGGCAACTGAAAGAGAATTTTAAAGCTGACAGAATAGGCGAGGGAAGGCATAGGAGATTTCCACACCCAGCAAGGAAGACTTTCCCGAAATGGAAGAAAGAAACGAGCAAACAGAGACACCGGTAGCCCGCCCGGAAAAGAGTCTGCCCCTTAGAGAAAGCACCCTGACCGGGTTCACCCGTGGGTGGGTGGCGAGCTAGCGGCATTCAGAAGAGCGAGGCCCGCAGTCTGTGCGGAAGACACCTGCGCTCGGGTGTGTGTGGCGGCGCGATTCACAAGCAGCTCCAGATGTTAAACCAAGGAGAAGCCAGGGAGTTCCCAACGCCCCAGGTGTCCTCAGCCCACGACTGGCTGCTGTGGGAATGGGAAGCCCGGCTCCTTGTCTCAGAGCGGGGTTCCCAGGAGGATCAGGCTGAAGCTGGGACTTGGCCTCAAAGTGTCCCCTCGCATGGCCACCCCCTTCCCCTTCCTGCTCCTCTACTCCTGGTGCCCCTCCATCCAGGGGCCAGACCTTAAAGAGTCACCGCAAGAGAATCCTGGTCCCAAAGGAGCCTTCTGGGGGACCGGTGCTGAGAGAGGTTGTGGGCATGGCCCGCTGGGGCTCTGCCCGACCCAGGGCTGAGAGATGCCACCTCCCAGCTCTGGGTCCCTGCAGGAAGTGTTGGCAAGCACAGGGCCGGTCCTCCAAAGGCCCAGGTGCAGGGAGCCCAGGCCAAGCAGCCTGTGGAAGAAGCCACTTGCCGTGCCACCCCGGGAACAGGACTGCAGGCCCCGGCCCTTCCCACCTCCTCCTCCTCCTCCTCCTCCTCCTCCCCCCCGCCCCCCCCCCACAGGGCACAGGGCTCAGAGACACCTCAGACTCTTGCTACCCAAAGTGCAAAGGGCATCAGTTGCTCCTCCAACCCCCCAGCCCAGCAGACCACGTTGTCCAGCCAGCCCCCGGGCCTCCCTGGGGTGCCCAGCACAAAAGTGCAGACACCCACCGGACCCTCAGTCTCAGTTTTCGGAGGTTTTTGCCACTCTAAGGACCAGCAGGCCAGCTGGGCCTTCGGGCAGGACAGAGAGCCCCGGAATCCGACTTGGAGAGCTGCGTGTACGTCCCCATCAGGAGGCGGTCCCCACCTCCGCGGCTCTCCCCTTGCGGGGAGCGGCAGCCCAGCCGGCAGCCGCAGGGCCTCAGGGAAGACACCAGGCTGGGCCCCCGCGGCACAGCGGGGGCACGTCCCCCGCACTCACGCGACTTAGGGACGGCTGCTGGAGACTGCTGCGGCCACCCTGCTGCCGGGTTTCTGGAGGGCTTCCTGGAAGCAGCGTCCACACCAAGCCCTTGGAAGGCCCAGGCGACGGAGGAGCCGGTCAGGCAGGGGCCGAGGACGGTGAGAGGCCGGGCGGGAAGGAGCATGTCAGGCAGGGGCAGAGGACGGTGACAGGCCGGGCGGGGAGGAGCCGGTCAGGCGGGGGCCCAGGACAGTGACGGGCCTGGCCGGGGAGGAGCGCGTCAGGCAGGGGCAGAGGAGACGGGCTGGGTAAGGGTTAGGGTGACAGTTAGGGCACAATTCACAATCGCAAAGACGTGGAAGCGACCCGAGTGCCCATCCATCCAGGAGTGCATTAATAAAATGTGGCGCGTGGACACCACGGAGTGCCATTCGGCTGTGAGGAGCAGCGGTGAGAGGGCGCCTCTCGTGTTCTCCTGGCCAGAGCTGGAACCCGTTCCAGTAAGCCAGGTATCCCAAGAATGGACACACGAGCACCACGTGAGCGCGCTCACCAGCAAATTGGTACGAACGGATGGACGCCTAAGTGGACAGAGAGGAATCACCTTCATCGGGTGGGTGTCGGGCGGGTGGGGGGAGGGGAGGGGCATACACATCCATTAGGCATGGGGTGGGTGCGCACCGACTGGGGGATGGGCGCACTTGAAGCTCTGACCCGAGGGGGGAGGCTTGGAGAGGGCAAGGCACCCGACCTTAACATTGGTACCCCCACAATACGCTGCAACAACATGAGAGGTATATGAATAAGAACACAGGGGGGGCCGGGCGCGGTGGCTCACGCCTGTAATCCTAGCTCTCTGGGAGGCCGAGGCGGGCGGATTGCTCCAGGTCAGGAGTTCGAAACCAGCCTGAGCAAGAGCGAGACCCCCGTCTCTACTAAAAATAGAAAGAAATTAATTGGCCAACTAATATATATAGAAAAACACAGCCGGGCGTGGTGGTGCATGCCTGTAGTCCCAACTACTCGGGAGGCTGAGGCAGCAGGATTGCTTGAGCCCGGAGATTGAGGTTGCCGTGAGCTAGGCTGACGCCATGGCACTCACTCTAGCCTGGGCAGCAAAACGAGACTCTGTCTCAAAAAAAAAAAAAAAAAAAAAAAAAGAACACAGGGGGGAGGGGGGCACGGGCAACACATGTCACCTGAATACTTGTACTCCCATCATCTGCTTGAAAAGAGAGAGAAAAGAAAATGCAATCATAGAGGTAAGAGACACTTTTTAAAAATCATGAATCCGAAGAGAAAAGTAAAAGGAGGCCTGTGGAGCAGGTCTGGGTGTGACTCCGGATCCCCCAACATCAGGTGCCACCACCAAAGATTCCTGCGTGTAGCCCATAGAACCCCAAAAGCAACGGGACGAGTTCTGGTCACATACTCCCTCAAAATGACATCCTGGCCTTCTTCTGGAACTCCCTCCCCTCTCAGACTCTCAAGGTTTCCTCCAGCGTGTCGGTTCCCACAGAGCAGACCTTTGGTCTGAGACCTGACAGTCCAGATGCCACGCATGCTGCCGCGTGGCGGCGGTGTCGCGGCTTGGGACAAGAGGAGGCCCCACGGTGCGGGCTGGGGCGCCAGGCACCGCGGGCGGGCGCTGAGGGTGGGGGTGACCCCCACCCCGGGCCGCCGCCGCGCTCCCAGAAAGGGGACAGAACAAGAGGCAAAAAAAAAAAAAAAAAAAAAAAGCAGCAGCCTGTGGCACCCGGTACTCCCAGGCGGTCTCCCATCCAAGTACTAACCAGGCCCGACCCCGCTTAGCTTCCGAGACCAGACGAGATCGGGGGCGTTCAGGGTGGTGTGGCCCTAGACGGCGGTGGCGGAGGGCGCCCCTGCCCCGCTCAAGAAGCCGAGCCTCTCTGGGCTTCCCCGCCGCCGCCTCCCGCCCCAGGCCCCGCGCCGGGCCGGGCCGGTTGAGTTCGCCGGCCAGGTCCCGCGGGCTCCCAGGGACGGGGGTGATGGGCGGGGCGGGGCGGGGCGGGGGGCTGTCTCTCTATACACACACACACACACTCACACTCACTCACACTCACACAAGATGCGCCTCCACGGCTGGACTCGCCAAGGTGGAGCCCTCCCAGCCCCCCTCGTCTCCTCGCCCGGCCTCCTTCACCTACCCGCTGCCCACCCCCAGCGCGTCGCTGCCTGCCGCTGACTGCGCACGCGCGGGACGCTCGTCCTTTGACCCCAGCCAGGGGCCGCCCTCCCCCACAACCCCTTTCAGCTGCGCCCCCCCCCCTCGCCCTGTGGGTGGGCTGCCGCCTATTCCCCCGGGCCAGGGCTGGGGCACAGCCAGTGTATGGGGCGTCTCTCTCTGGGGATGTGTCCCATGGGTGGGGTGGGGTGGCCTGGTTTGGGGGGCGCTGAAGAAATCAGTCCCCTCCATCTCCTACCTCTGGAAAACGCCCAAGCCCGTGGAGAACTGCCGGCACCGCTTCGTGGGGGCCGGGACCCTCCTCCGTGTCCTCCTGTGGCCCAGTCCAAGGGGCCTGGGCCTGGCCGGGGCTGCATTGGACCCCGACCACCCTGGCGTGTGGACTCGCTAAAAATCGGCCATTAGATATTGGATTCCAGCTTCCTGGAGGTCATTTCACTAATGAGTGCACCGGAAAGAGTTTCCTAATCCATCTGTGAGGGTGGCAACTGAAAGAGAATTTTAAAGCTGACAGAATAGGCGAGGGAAGGCATAGGAGATTTCCACACCCAGCAAGGAAGACTTTCCCGAAATGGAAGAAAGAAACGAGCAAACAGAGACACCGGTAGCCCGCCCGGAAAAGAGTCTGCCCCTTAGAGAAAGCACCCTGACCGGGTTCACCCGTGGGTGGGTGGCGAGCTAGCGGCATTCAGAAGAGCGAGGCCCGCAGTCTGTGCGGAAGACACCTGCGCTCGGGTGTGTGTGGCGGCGCGATTCACAAGCAGCTCCAGATGTTAAACCAAGGAGAAGCCAGGGAGTTCCCAACGCCCCAGGTGTCCTCAGCCCACGACTGGCTGCTGTGGGAATGGGAAGCCCGGCTCCTTGTCTCAGAGCGGGGTTCCCAGGAGGATCAGGCTGAAGCTGGGACTTGGCCTCAAAGTGTCCCCTCGCATGGCCACCCCCTTCCCCTTCCTGCTCCTCTACTCCTGGTGCCCCTCCATCCAGGGGCCAGACCTTAAAGAGTCACCGCAAGAGAATCCTGGTCCCAAAGGAGCCTTCTGGGGGACCGGTGCTGAGAGAGGTTGTGGGCATGGCCCGCTGGGGCTCTGCCCGACCCAGGGCTGAGAGATGCCACCTCCCAGCTCTGGGTCCCTGCAGGAAGTGTTGGCAAGCACAGGGCCGGTCCTCCAAAGGCCCAGGTGCAGGGAGCCCAGGCCAAGCAGCCTGTGGAAGAAGCCACTTGCCGTGCCACCCCGGGAACAGGACTGCAGGCCCCGGCCCTTCCCACCTCCTCCTCCTCCTCCTCCTCCTCCTCCCCCCCGCCCCCCCCCCCACAGGGCACAGGGCTCAGAGACACCTCAGACTCTTGCTACCCAAAGTGCAAAGGGCATCAGTTGCTCCTCCAACCCCCCAGCCCAGCAGACCACGTTGTCCAGCCAGCCCCCGGGCCTCCCTGGGGTGCCCAGCACAAAAGTGCAGACACCCACCGGACCCTCAGTCTCAGTTTTCGGAGGTTTTTGCCACTCTAAGGACCCGCAGGCCAGCTGGGCCTTCGGGCAGGACAGAGAGCCCCGGAATCCGACTTGGAGAGCTGCGTGTACGTCCCCATCAGGAGGCGGTCCCCACCTCCGCGGCTCTCCCCTTGCGGGGAGCGGCAGCCCAGCCGGCAGCCGCAGGGCCTCAGGGAAGACACCAGGCTGGGCCCCCGCGGCACAGCGGGGGCACGTCCCCCGCACTCACGCGACTTAGGGACGGCTGCTGGAGACTGCTGCGGCCACCCTGCTGCCGGGTTTCTGGAGGGCTTCCTGGAAGCAGCGTCCACACCAAGCCCTTGGAAGGCCCAGGCGACGGAGGAGCCGGTCAGGCAGGGGCCGAGGACGGTGAGAGGCCGGGCGGGAAGGAGCATGTCAGGCAGGGGCAGAGGACGGTGACAGGCCGGGCGGGGAGGAGCCGGTCAGGCGGGGGCCCAGGACAGTGACGGGCCTGGCCGGGGAGGAGCGCGTCAGGCAGGGGCAGAGGAGACGGGCTGGGTAAGGGTTAGGGTGACAGTTAGGGCACAATTCACAATCGCAAAGACGTGGAAGCGACCCGAGTGCCCATCCATCCAGGAGTGCATTAATAAAATGTGGCGCGTGGACACCACGGAGTGCCATTCGGCTGTGAGGAGCAGCGGTGAGAGGGCGCCTCTCGTGTTCTCCTGGCCAGAGCTGGAACCCGTTCCAGTAAGCCAGGTATCCCAAGAATGGACACACGAGCACCACGTGAGCGCGCTCACCAGCAAATTGGTACGAACGGATGGACGCCTAAGTGGACAGAGAGGAATCACCTTCATCGGGTGGGTGTCGGGCGGGTGGGGGGAGGGGAGGGGCATACACATCCATTAGGCATGGGGTGGGTGCGCACCGACTGGGGGATGGGCGCACTTGAAGCTCTGACCCGAGGGGGGAGGCTTGGAGAGGGCAAGGCACCCGACCTTAACATTGGTACCCCCACAATACGCTGCAACAACATGAGAGGTATATGAATAAGAACACAGGGGGGGCCGGGCGCGGTGGCTCACGCCTGTAATCCTAGCTCTCTGGGAGGCCGAGGCGGGCGGATTGCTCCAGGTCAGGAGTTCGAAACCAGCCTGAGCAAGAGCGAGACCCCCGTCTCTACTAAAAATAGAAAGAAATTAATTGGCCAACTAATATATATAGAAAAACACAGCCGGGCGTGGTGGTGCATGCCTGTAGTCCCAACTACTCGGGAGGCTGAGGCAGCAGGATTGCTTGAGCCCGGAGATTGAGGTTGCCGTGAGCTAGGCTGACGCCATGGCACTCACTCTAGCCTGGGCAGCAAAACGAGACTCTGTCTCAAAAAAAAAAAAAAAAAAAAAAAAAGAACACAGGGGGGAGGGGGGCACGGGCAACACATGTCACCTGAATACTTGTACTCCCATCATCTGCTTGAAAAGAGAGAGAAAAGAAAATGCAATCATAGAGGTAAGAGACACTTTTTAAAAATCATGAATCCGAAGAGAAAAGTAAAAGGAGGCCTGTGGAGCAGGTCTGGGTGTGACTCCGGATCCCCCAACATCAGGTGCCACCACCAAAGATTCCTGCGTGTAGCCCATAGAACCCCAAAAGCAACGGGACGAGTTCTGGTCACATACTCCCTCAAAATGACATCCTGGCCTTCTTCTGGAACTCCCTCCCCTCTCAGACTCTCAAGGTTTCCTCCAGCGTGTCGGTTCCCACAGAGCAGACCTTTGGTCTGAGACCTGACAGTCCAGATGCCACGCATGCTGCCGCGTGGCGGCGGTGTCGCGGCTTGGGACAAGAGGAGGCCCCACGGTGCGGGCTGGGGCGCCAGGCACCGCGGGCGGGCGCTGAGGGTGGGGGTGACCCCCACCCCGGGCCGCCGCCGCGCTCCCAGAAAGGGGACAGAACAAGAGGCAAAAAAAAAAAAAAAAAAAAAAAGCAGCAGCCTGTGGCACCCGGTACTCCCAGGCGGTCTCCCATCCAAGTACTAACCAGGCCCGACCCCGCTTAGCTTCCGAGACCAGACGAGATCGGGGGCGTTCAGGGTGGTGTGGCCCTAGACGGCGGTGGCGGAGGGCGCCCCTGCCCCGCTCAAGAAGCCGAGCCTCTCTGGGCTTCCCCGCCGCCGCCTCCCGCCCCAGGCCCCGCGCCGGGCCGGGCCGGTTGAGTTCGCCGGCCGGGTCCCGCGGGCTCCCAGGGACGGGGGTGATGGGCGGGGCGGGGCGGGGCGGGGCGGGGCGGGGGGCTGTCTCTCTATACACACACACACACACTCACACTCACTCACACTCACACAAGATGCGCCTCC
Organism: Microcebus murinus; assembly: GCF_040939455.1. NCBI lineage: Eukaryota > Metazoa > Chordata > Mammalia > Primates > Cheirogaleidae > Microcebus > Microcebus murinus. The sequence continues at coordinate 27,468,675 of NC_134125.1, read as the reverse complement.
ACGGCTGGACTCGCCAAGGTGGAGCCCTCCCAGCCCCCCTCGTCTCCTCGCCCGGCCTCCTTCACCTACCCGCTGCCCACCCCCAGCGCGTCGCTGCCTGCCGCTGACTGCGCACGCGCGGGACGCTCGTCCTTTGACCCCAGCCAGGGGCCGCCCTCCCCCACAACCCCTTTCAGCTGCGCCCCCCCCCCTCGCCCTGTGGGTGGGCTGCCGCCTATTCCCCCGGGCCAGGGCTGGGGCACAGCCAGTGTATGGGGCGTCTCTCTCTGGGGATGTGTCCCATGGGTGGGGTGGGGTGGCCTGGTTTGGGGGGCGCTGAAGAAATCAGTCCCCTCCATCTCCTACCTCTGGAAAACGCCCAAGCCCGTGGAGAACTGCCGGCACCGCTTCGTGGGGGCCGGGACCCTCCTCCGTGTCCTCCTGTGGCCCAGTCCAAGGGGCCTGGGCCTGGCCGGGGCTGCATTGGACCCCGACCACCCTGGCGTGTGGACTCGCTAAAAATCGGCCATTAGATATTGGATTCCAGCTTCCTGGAGGTCATTTCACTAATGAGTGCACCGGAAAGAGTTTCCTAATCCATCTGTGAGGGTGGCAACTGAAAGAGAATTTTAAAGCTGACAGAATAGGCGAGGGAAGGCATAGGAGATTTCCACACCCAGCAAGGAAGACTTTCCCGAAATGGAAGAAAGAAACGAGCAAACAGAGACACCGGTAGCCCGCCCGGAAAAGAGTCTGCCCCTTAGAGAAAGCACCCTGACCGGGTTCACCCGTGGGTGGGTGGCGAGCTAGCGGCATTCAGAAGAGCGAGGCCCGCAGTCTGTGCGGAAGACACCTGCGCTCGGGTGTGTGTGGCGGCGCGATTCACAAGCAGCTCCAGATGTTAAACCAAGGAGAAGCCAGGGAGTTCCCAACGCCCCAGGTGTCCTCAGCCCACGACTGGCTGCTGTGGGAATGGGAAGCCCGGCTCCTTGTCTCAGAGCGGGGTTCCCAGGAGGATCAGGCTGAAGCTGGGACTTGGCCTCAAAGTGTCCCCTCGCATGGCCACCCCCTTCCCCTTCCTGCTCCTCTACTCCTGGTGCCCCTCCATCCAGGGGCCAGACCTTAAAGAGTCACCGCAAGAGAATCCTGGTCCCAAAGGAGCCTTCTGGGGGACCGGTGCTGAGAGAGGTTGTGGGCATGGCCCGCTGGGGCTCTGCCCGACCCAGGGCTGAGAGATGCCACCTCCCAGCTCTGGGTCCCTGCAGGAAGTGTTGGCAAGCACAGGGCCGGTCCTCCAAAGGCCCAGGTGCAGGGAGCCCAGGCCAAGCAGCCTGTGGAAGAAGCCACTTGCCGTGCCACCCCGGGAACAGGACTGCAGGCCCCGGCCCTTCCCACCTCCTCCTCCTCCTCCTCCTCCTCCTCCCCCCCGCCCCCCCCCCCACAGGGCACAGGGCTCAGAGACACCTCAGACTCTTGCTACCCAAAGTGCAAAGGGCATCAGTTGCTCCTCCAACCCCCCAGCCCAGCAGACCACGTTGTCCAGCCAGCCCCCGGGCCTCCCTGGGGTGCCCAGCACAAAAGTGCAGACACCCACCGGACCCTCAGTCTCAGTTTTCGGAGGTTTTTGCCACTCTAAGGACCAGCAGGCCAGCTGGGCCTTCGGGCAGGACAGAGAGCCCCGGAATCCGACTTGGAGAGCTGCGTGTACGTCCCCATCAGGAGGCGGTCCCCACCTCCGCGGCTCTCCCCTTGCGGGGAGCGGCAGCCCAGCCGGCAGCCGCAGGGCCTCAGGGAAGACACCAGGCTGGGCCCCCGCGGCACAGCGGGGGCACGTCCCCCGCACTCACGCGACTTAGGGACGGCTGCTGGAGACTGCTGCGGCCACCCTGCTGCCGGGTTTCTGGAGGGCTTCCTGGAAGCAGCGTCCACACCAAGCCCTTGGAAGGCCCAGGCGACGGAGGAGCCGGTCAGGCAGGGGCCGAGGACGGTGAGAGGCCGGGCGGGAAGGAGCATGTCAGGCAGGGGCAGAGGACGGTGACAGGCCGGGCGGGGAGGAGCCGGTCAGGCGGGGGCCCAGGACAGTGACGGGCCTGGCCGGGGAGGAGCGCGTCAGGCAGGGGCAGAGGAGACGGGCTGGGTAAGGGTTAGGGTGACAGTTAGGGCACAATTCACAATCGCAAAGACGTGGAAGCGACCCGAGTGCCCATCCATCCAGGAGTGCATTAATAAAATGTGGCGCGTGGACACCACGGAGTGCCATTCGGCTGTGAGGAGCAGCGGTGAGAGGGCGCCTCTCGTGTTCTCCTGGCCAGAGCTGGAACCCGTTCCAGTAAGCCAGGTATCCCAAGAATGGACACACGAGCACCACGTGAGCGCGCTCACCAGCAAATTGGTACGAACGGATGGACGCCTAAGTGGACAGAGAGGAATCACCTTCATCGGGTGGGTGTCGGGCGGGTGGGGGGAGGGGAGGGGCATACACATCCATTAGGCATGGGGTGGGTGCGCACCGACTGGGGGATGGGCGCACTTGAAGCTCTGACCCGAGGGGGGAGGCTTGGAGAGGGCAAGGCACCCGACCTTAACATTGGTACCCCCACAATACGCTGCAACAACATGAGAGGTATATGAATAAGAACACAGGGGGGGCCGGGCGCGGTGGCTCACGCCTGTAATCCTAGCTCTCTGGGAGGCCGAGGCGGGCGGATTGCTCCAGGTCAGGAGTTCGAAACCAGCCTGAGCAAGAGCGAGACCCCCGTCTCTACTAAAAATAGAAAGAAATTAATTGGCCAACTAATATATATAGAAAAACACAGCCGGGCGTGGTGGTGCATGCCTGTAGTCCCAACTACTCGGGAGGCTGAGGCAGCAGGATTGCTTGAGCCCGGAGATTGAGGTTGCCGTGAGCTAGGCTGACGCCATGGCACTCACTCTAGCCTGGGCAGCAAAACGAGACTCTGTCTCAAAAAAAAAAAAAAAAAAAAAAAAAAAGAACACAGGGGGGAGGGGGGCACGGGCAACACATGTCACCTGAATACTTGTACTCCCATCATCTGCTTGAAAAGAGAGAGAAAAGAAAATGCAATCATAGAGGTAAGAGACACTTTTTAAAAATCATGAATCCGAAGAGAAAAGTAAAAGGAGGCCTGTGGAGCAGGTCTGGGTGTGACTCCGGATCCCCCAACATCAGGTGCCACCACCAAAGATTCCTGCGTGTAGCCCATAGAACCCCAAAAGCAACGGGACGAGTTCTGGTCACATACTCCCTCAAAATGACATCCTGGCCTTCTTCTGGAACTCCCTCCCCTCTCAGACTCTCAAGGTTTCCTCCAGCGTGTCGGTTCCCACAGAGCAGACCTTTGGTCTGAGACCTGACAGTCCAGATGCCACGCATGCTGCCGCGTGGCGGCGGTGTCGCGGCTTGGGACAAGAGGAGGCCCCACGGTGCGGGCTGGGGCGCCAGGCACCGCGGGCGGGCGCTGAGGGTGGGGGTGACCCCCACCCCGGGCCGCCGCCGCGCTCCCAGAAAGGGGACAGAACAAGAGGCAAAAAAAAAAAAAAAAAAAAAAAGCAGCAGCCTGTGGCACCCGGTACTCCCAGGCGGTCTCCCATCCAAGTACTAACCAGGCCCGACCCCGCTTAGCTTCCGAGACCAGACGAGATCGGGGGCGTTCAGGGTGGTGTGGCCCTAGACGGCGGTGGCGGAGGGCGCCCCTGCCCCGCTCAAGAAGCCGAGCCTCTCTGGGCTTCCCCGCCGCCGCCTCCCGCCCCAGGCCCCGCGCCGGGCCGGGCCGGTTGAGTTCGCCGGCCGGGTCCCGCGGGCTCCCAGGGACGGGGGTGATGGGCGGGGCGGGGCGGGGCGGGGCGGGGCGGGGGGCTGTCTCTCTATACACACACACACACACTCACACTCACTCACACTCACACAAGATGCGCCTCCACGGCTGGACTCGCCAAGGTGGAGCCCTCCCAGCCCCCCTCGTCTCCTCGCCCGGCCTCCTTCACCTACCCGCTGCCCACCCCCAGCGCGTCGCTGCCTGCCGCTGACTGCGCACGCGCGGGACGCTCGTCCTTTGACCCCAGCCAGGGGCCGCCCTCCCCCACAACCCCTTTCAGCTGCGCCCCCCCCCTCGCCCTGTGGGTGGGCTGCCGCCTATTCCCCCGGGCCAGGGCTGGGGCACAGCCAGTGTATGGGGCGTCTCTCTCTGGGGATGTGTCCCATGGGTGGGGTGGGGTGGCCTGGTTTGGGGGGCGCTGAAGAAATCAGTCCCCTCCATCTCCTACCTCTGGAAAACGCCCAAGCCCGTGGAGAACTGCCGGCACCGCTTCGTGGGGGCCGGGACCCTCCTCCGTGTCCTCCTGTGGCCCAGTCCAAGGGGCCTGGGCCTGGCCGGGGCTGCATTGGACCCCGACCACCCTGGCGTGTGGACTCGCTAAAAATCGGCCATTAGATATTGGATTCCAGCTTCCTGGAGGTCATTTCACTAATGAGTGCACCGGAAAGAGTTTCCTAATCCATCTGTGAGGGTGGCAACTGAAAGAGAATTTTAAAGCTGACAGAATAGGCGAGGGAAGGCATAGGAGATTTCCACACCCAGCAAGGAAGACTTTCCCGAAATGGAAGAAAGAAACGAGCAAACAGAGACACCGGTAGCCCGCCCGGAAAAGAGTCTGCCCCTTAGAGAAAGCACCCTGACCGGGTTCACCCGTGGGTGGGTGGCGAGCTAGCGGCATTCAGAAGAGCGAGGCCCGCAGTCTGTGCGGAAGACACCTGCGCTCGGGTGTGTGTGGCGGCGCGATTCACAAGCAGCTCCAGATGTTAAACCAAGGAGAAGCCAGGGAGTTCCCAACGCCCCAGGTGTCCTCAGCCCACGACTGGCTGCTGTGGGAATGGGAAGCCCGGCTCCTTGTCTCAGAGCGGGGTTCCCAGGAGGATCAGGCTGAAGCTGGGACTTGGCCTCAAAGTGTCCCCTCGCATGGCCACCCCCTTCCCCTTCCTGCTCCTCTACTCCTGGTGCCCCTCCATCCAGGGGCCAGACCTTAAAGAGTCACCGCAAGAGAATCCTGGTCCCAAAGGAGCCTTCTGGGGGACCGGTGCTGAGAGAGGTTGTGGGCATGGCCCGCTGGGGCTCTGCCCGACCCAGGGCTGAGAGATGCCACCTCCCAGCTCTGGGTCCCTGCAGGAAGTGTTGGCAAGCACAGGGCCGGTCCTCCAAAGGCCCAGGTGCAGGGAGCCCAGGCCAAGCAGCCTGTGGAAGAAGCCACTTGCCGTGCCACCCCGGGAACAGGACTGCAGGCCCCGGCCCTTCCCACCTCCTCCTCCTCCTCCTCCTCCTCCTCCCCCCGCCCCCCCCCCACAGGGCACAGGGCTCAGAGACACCTCAGACTCTTGCTACCCAAAGTGCAAAGGGCATCAGTTGCTCCTCCAACCCCCCAGCCCAGCAGACCACGTTGTCCAGCCAGCCCCCGGGCCTCCCTGGGGTGCCCAGCACAAAAGTGCAGACACCCACCGGACCCTCAGTCTCAGTTTTCGGAGGTTTTTGCCACTCTAAGGACCAGCAGGCCAGCTGGGCCTTCGGGCAGGACAGAGAGCCCCGGAATCCGACTTGGAGAGCTGCGTGTACGTCCCCATCAGGAGGCGGTCCCCACCTCCGCGGCTCTCCCCTTGCGGGGAGCGGCAGCCCAGCCGGCAGCCGCAGGGCCTCAGGGAAGACACCAGGCTGGGCCCCCGCGGCACAGCGGGGGCACGTCCCCCGCACTCACGCGACTTAGGGACGGCTGCTGGAGACTGCTGCGGCCACCCTGCTGCCGGGTTTCTGGAGGGCTTCCTGGAAGCAGCGTCCACACCAAGCCCTTGGAAGGCCCAGGCGACGGAGGAGCCGGTCAGGCAGGGGCCGAGGACGGTGAGAGGCCGGGCGGGAAGGAGCATGTCAGGCAGGGGCAGAGGACGGTGACAGGCCGGGCGGGGAGGAGCCGGTCAGGCGGGGGCCCAGGACAGTGACGGGCCTGGCCGGGGAGGAGCGCGTCAGGCAGGGGCAGAGGAGACGGGCTGGGTAAGGGTTAGGGTGACAGTTAGGGCACAATTCACAATCGCAAAGACGTGGAAGCGACCCGAGTGCCCATCCATCCAGGAGTGCATTAATAAAATGTGGCGCGTGGACACCACGGAGTGCCATTCGGCTGTGAGGAGCAGCGGTGAGAGGGCGCCTCTCGTGTTCTCCTGGCCAGAGCTGGAACCCGTTCCAGTAAGCCAGGTATCCCAAGAATGGACACACGAGCACCACGTGAGCGCGCTCACCAGCAAATTGGTACGAACGGATGGACGCCTAAGTGGACAGAGAGGAATCACCTTCATCGGGTGGGTGTCGGGCGGGTGGGGGGAGGGGAGGGGCATACACATCCATTAGGCATGGGGTGGGTGCGCACCGACTGGGGGATGGGCGCACTTGAAGCTCTGACCCGAGGGGGGAGGCTTGGAGAGGGCAAGGCACCCGACCTTAACATTGGTACCCCCACAATACGCTGCAACAACATGAGAGGTATATGAATAAGAACACAGGGGGGGCCGGGCGCGGTGGCTCACGCCTGTAATCCTAGCTCTCTGGGAGGCCGAGGCGGGCGGATTGCTCCAGGTCAGGAGTTCGAAACCAGCCTGAGCAAGAGCGAGACCCCCGTCTCTACTAAAAATAGAAAGAAATTAATTGGCCAACTAATATATATAGAAAAACACAGCCGGGCGTGGTGGTGCATGCCTGTAGTCCCAACTACTCGGGAGGCTGAGGCAGCAGGATTGCTTGAGCCCGGAGATTGAGGTTGCCGTGAGCTAGGCTGACGCCATGGCACTCACTCTAGCCTGGGCAGCAAAACGAGACTCTGTCTCAAAAAAAAAAAAAAAAAAAAAAAAAAGAACACAGGGGGGAGGGGGGCACGGGCAACACATGTCACCTGAATACTTGTACTCCCATCATCTGCTTGAAAAGAGAGAGAAAAGAAAATGCAATCATAGAGGTAAGAGACACTTTTTAAAAATCATGAATCCGAAGAGAAAAGTAAAAGGAGGCCTGTGGAGCAGGTCTGGGTGTGACTCCGGATCCCCCAACATCAGGTGCCACCACCAAAGATTCCTGCGTGTAGCCCATAGAACCCCAAAAGCAACGGGACGAGTTCTGGTCACATACTCCCTCAAAATGACATCCTGGCCTTCTTCTGGAACTCCCTCCCCTCTCAGACTCTCAAGGTTTCCTCCAGCGTGTCGGTTCCCACAGAGCAGACCTTTGGTCTGAGACCTGACAGTCCAGATGCCACGCATGCTGCCGCGTGGCGGCGGTGTCGCGGCTTGGGACAAGAGGAGGCCCCACGGTGCGGGCTGGGGCGCCAGGCACCGCGGGCGGGCGCTGAGGGTGGGGGTGACCCCCACCCCGGGCCGCCGCCGCGCTCCCAGAAAGGGGACAGAACAAGAGGCAAAAAAAAAAAAAAAAAAAAAAAGCAGCAGCCTGTGGCACCCGGTACTCCCAGGCGGTCTCCCATCCAAGTACTAACCAGGCCCGACCCCGCTTAGCTTCCGAGACCAGACGAGATCGGGGGCGTTCAGGGTGGTGTGGACCTAGACGGCGGTGGCGGAGGGCGCCCCTGCCCCGCTCAAGAAGCCGAGCCTCTCTGGGCTTCCCCGCCGCCGCCTCCCGCCCCAGGCCCCGCGCCGGGCCGGGCCGGTTGAGTTCGCCGGCCAGGTCCCGCGGGCTCCCAGGGACGGGGGTGATGGGCGGGGCGGGGCGGGGCGGGGCGGGGCGGGGGGCTGTCTCTCTATACACACACACACACACTCACACTCACTCACACTCACACAAGATGCGCCTCCACGGCTGGACTCGCCAAGGTGGAGCCCTCCCAGCCCCCCTCGTCTCCTCGCCCGGCCTCCTTCACCTACCCGCTGCCCACCCCCAGCGCGTCGCTGCCTGCCGCTGACTGCGCACGCGCGGGACGCTCGTCCTTTGACCCCAGCCAGGGGCCGCCCTCCCCCACAACCCCTTTCAGCTGCGCCCCCCCCCCTCGCCCTGTGGGTGGGCTGCCGCCTATTCCCCCGGGCCAGGGCTGGGGCACAGCCAGTGTATGGGGCGTCTCTCTCTGGGGATGTGTCCCATGGGTGGGGTGGGGTGGCCTGGTTTGGGGGGCGCTGAAGAAATCAGTCCCCTCCATCTCCTACCTCTGGAAAACGCCCAAGCCCGTGGAGAACTGCCGGCACCGCTTCGTGGGGGCCGGGACCCTCCTCCGTGTCCTCCTGTGGCCCAGTCCAAGGGGCCTGGGCCTGGCCGGGGCTGCATTGGACCCCGACCACCCTGGCGTGTGGACTCGCTAAAAATCGGCCATTAGATATTGGATTCCAGCTTCCTGGAGGTCATTTCACTAATGAGTGCACCGGAAAGAGTTTCCTAATCCATCTGTGAGGGTGGCAACTGAAAGAGAATTTTAAAGCTGACAGAATAGGCGAGGGAAGGCATAGGAGATTTCCACACCCAGCAAGGAAGACTTTCCCGAAATGGAAGAAAGAAACGAGCAAACAGAGACACCGGTAGCCCGCCCGGAAAAGAGTCTGCCCCTTAGAGAAAGCACCCTGACCGGGTTCACCCGTGGGTGGGTGGCGAGCTAGCGGCATTCAGAAGAGCGAGGCCCGCAGTCTGTGCGGAAGACACCTGCGCTCGGGTGTGTGTGGCGGCGCGATTCACAAGCAGCTCCAGATGTTAAACCAAGGAGAAGCCAGGGAGTTCCCAACGCCCCAGGTGTCCTCAGCCCACGACTGGCTGCTGTGGGAATGGGAAGCCCGGCTCCTTGTCTCAGAGCGGGGTTCCCAGGAGGATCAGGCTGAAGCTGGGACTTGGCCTCAAAGTGTCCCCTCGCATGGCCACCCCCTTCCCCTTCCTGCTCCTCTACTCCTGGTGCCCCTCCATCCAGGGGCCAGACCTTAAAGAGTCACCGCAAGAGAATCCTGGTCCCAAAGGAGCCTTCTGGGGGACCGGTGCTGAGAGAGGTTGTGGGCATGGCCCGCTGGGGCTCTGCCCGACCCAGGGCTGAGAGATGCCACCTCCCAGCTCTGGGTCCCTGCAGGAAGTGTTGGCAAGCACAGGGCCGGTCCTCCAAAGGCCCAGGTGCAGGGAGCCCAGGCCAAGCAGCCTGTGGAAGAAGCCACTTGCCGTGCCACCCCGGGAACAGGACTGCAGGCCCCGGCCCTTCCCACCTCCTCCTCCTCCTCCTCCTCCTCCTCCCCCCGCCCCCCCCCCACAGGGCACAGGGCTCAGAGACACCTCAGACTCTTGCTACCCAAAGTGCAAAGGGCATCAGTTGCTCCTCCAACCCCCCAGCCCAGCAGACCACGTTGTCCAGCCAGCCCCCGGGCCTCCCTGGGGTGCCCAGCACAAAAGTGCAGACACCCACCGGACCCTCAGTCTCAGTTTTCGGAGGTTTTTGCCACTCTAAGGACCAGCAGGCCAGCTGGGCCTTCGGGCAGGACAGAGAGCCCCGGAATCCGACTTGGAGAGCTGCGTGTACGTCCCCATCAGGAGGCGGTCCCCACCTCCGCGGCTCTCCCCTTGCGGGGAGCGGCAGCCCAGCCGGCAGCCGCAGGGCCTCAGGGAAGACACCAGGCTGGGCCCCCGCGGCACAGCGGGGGCACGTCCCCCGCACTCACGCGACTTAGGGACGGCTGCTGGAGACTGCTGCGGCCACCCTGCTGCCGGGTTTCTGGAGGGCTTCCTGGAAGCAGCGTCCACACCAAGCCCTTGGAAGGCCCAGGCGACGGAGGAGCCGGTCAGGCAGGGGCCGAGGACGGTGAGAGGCCGGGCGGGAAGGAGCATGTCAGGCAGGGGCAGAGGACGGTGACAGGCCGGGCGGGGAGGAGCCGGTCAGGCGGGGGCCCAGGACAGTGACGGGCCTGGCCGGGGAGGAGCGCGTCAGGCAGGGGCAGAGGAGACGGGCTGGGTAAGGGTTAGGGTGACAGTTAGGGCACAATTCACAATCGCAAAGACGTGGAAGCGACCCGAGTGCCCATCCATCCAGGAGTGCATTAATAAAATGTGGCGCGTGGACACCACGGAGTGCCATTCGGCTGTGAGGAGCAGCGGTGAGAGGGCGCCTCTCGTGTTCTCCTGGCCAGAGCTGGAACCCGTTCCAGTAAGCCAGGTATCCCAAGAATGGACACACGAGCACCACGTGAGCGCGCTCACCAGCAAATTGGTACGAACGGATGGACGCCTAAGTGGACAGAGAGGAATCACCTTCATCGGGTGGGTGTCGGGCGGGTGGGGGGAGGGGAGGGGCATACACATCCATTAGGCATGGGGTGGGTGCGCACCGACTGGGGGATGGGCGCACTTGAAGCTCTGACCCGAGGGGGGAGGCTTGGAGAGGGCAAGGCACCCGACCTTAACATTGGTACCCCCACAATACGCTGCAACAACATGAGAGGTATATGAATAAGAACACAGGGGGGGCCGGGCGCGGTGGCTCACGCCTGTAATCCTAGCTCTCTGGGAGGCCGAGGCGGGCGGATTGCTCCAGGTCAGGAGTTCGAAACCAGCCTGAGCAAGAGCGAGACCCCCGTCTCTACTAAAAATAGAAAGAAATTAATTGGCCAACTAATATATATAGAAAAACACAGCCGGGCGTGGTGGTGCATGCCTGTAGTCCCAACTACTCGGGAGGCTGAGGCAGCAGGATTGCTTGAGCCCGGAGATTGAGGTTGCCGTGAGCTAGGCTGACGCCATGGCACTCACTCTAGCCTGGGCAGCAAAACGAGACTCTGTCTCAAAAAAAAAAAAAAAAAAAAAAAAAGAACACAGGGGGGAGGGGGGCACGGGCAACACATGTCACCTGAATACTTGTACTCCCATCATCTGCTTGAAAAGAGAGAGAAAAGAAAATGCAATCATAGAGGTAAGAGACACTTTTTAAAAATCATGAATCCGAAGAGAAAAGTAAAAGGAGGCCTGTGGAGCAGGTCTGGGTGTGACTCCGGATCCCCCAACATCAGGTGCCACCACCAAAGATTCCTGCGTGTAGCCCATAGAACCCCAAAAGCAACGGGACGAGTTCTGGTCACATACTCCCTCAAAATGACATCCTGGCCTTCTTCTGGAACTCCCTCCCCTCTCAGACTCTCAAGGTTTCCTCCAGCGTGTCGGTTCCCACAGAGCAGACCTTTGGTCTGAGACCTGACAGTCCAGATGCCACGCATGCTGCCGCGTGGCGGCGGTGTCGCGGCTTGGGACAAGAGGAGGCCCCACGGTGCGGGCTGGGGCGCCAGGCACCGCGGGCGGGCGCTGAGGGTGGGGGTGACCCCCACCCCGGGCCGCCGCCGCGCTCCCAGAAAGGGGACAGAACAAGAGGCAAAAAAAAAAAAAAAAGCAGCAGCCTGTGGCACCCGGTACTCCCAGGCGGTCTCCCATCCAAGTACTAACCAGGCCCGACCCCGCTTAGCTTCCGAGACCAGACGAGATCGGGGGCGTTCAGGGTGGTGTGGCCCTAGACGGCGGTGGCGGAGGGCGCCCCTGCCCCGCTCAAGAAGCCGAGCCTCTCTGGGCTTCCCCGCCGCCGCCTCCCGCCCCAGGCCCCGCGCCGGGCCGGGCCGGTTGAGTTCGCCGGCCGGGTCCCGCGGGCTCCCAGGGACGGGGGTGATGGGCGGGGCGGGGCGGGGCGGGGCGGGGCGGGGGGCTGTCTCTCTATACACAAACACACACACTCACACTCACTCACACTCACACAAGATGCGCCTCCACGGCTGGACTCGCCAAGGTGGAGCCCTCCCAGCCCCCCTCGTCTCCTCGCCCGGCCTCCTTCACCTACCCGCTGCCCACCCCCAGCGCGTCGCTGCCTGCCGCTGACTGCGCACGCGCGGGACGCTCGTCCTTTGACCCCAGCCAGGGGCCGCCCTCCCCCACAACCCCTTTCAGCTGCGCCCCCCCCCTCGCCCTGTGGGTGGGCTGCCGCCTATTCCCCCGGGCCAGGGCTGGGGCACAGCCAGTGTATGGGGCGTCTCTCTCTGGGGATGTGTCCCATGGGTGGGGTGGGGTGGCCTGGTTTGGGGGGCGCTGAAGAAATCAGTCCCCTCCATCTCCTACCTCTGGAAAACGCCCAAGCCCGTGGAGAACTGCCGGCACCGCTTCGTGGGGGCCGGGACCCTCCTCCGTGTCCTCCTGTGGCCCAGTCCAAGGGGCCTGGGCCTGGCCGGGGCTGCATTGGACCCCGACCACCCTGGCGTGTGGACTCGCTAAAAATCGGCCATTAGATATTGGATTCCAGCTTCCTGGAGGTCATTTCACTAATGAGTGCACCGGAAAGAGTTTCCTAATCCATCTGTGAGGGTGGCAACTGAAAGAGAATTTTAAAGCTGACAGAATAGGCGAGGGAAGGCATAGGAGATTTCCACACCCAGCAAGGAAGACTTTCCCGAAATGGAAGAAAGAAACGAGCAAACAGAGACACCGGTAGCCCGCCCGGAAAAGAGTCTGCCCCTTAGAGAAAGCACCCTGACCGGGTTCACCCGTGGGTGGGTGGCGAGCTAGCGGCATTCAGAAGAGCGAGGCCCGCAGTCTGTGCGGAAGACACCTGCGCTCGGGTGTGTGTGGCGGCGCGATTCACAAGCAGCTCCAGATGTTAAACCAAGGAGAAGCCAGGGAGTTCCCAACGCCCCAGGTGTCCTCAGCCCACGACTGGCTGCTGTGGGAATGGGAAGCCCGGCTCCTTGTCTCAGAGCGGGGTTCCCAGGAGGATCAGGCTGAAGCTGGGACTTGGCCTCAAAGTGTCCCCTCGCATGGCCACCCCCTTCCCCTTCCTGCTCCTCTACTCCTGGTGCCCCTCCATCCAGGGGCCAGACCTTAAAGAGTCACCGCAAGAGAATCCTGGTCCCAAAGGAGCCTTCTGGGGGACCGGTGCTGAGAGAGGTTGTGGGCATGGCCCGCTGGGGCTCTGCCCGACCCAGGGCTGAGAGATGCCACCTCCCAGCTCTGGGTCCCTGCAGGAAGTGTTGGCAAGCACAGGGCCGGTCCTCCAAAGGCCCAGGTGCAGGGAGCCCAGGCCAAGCAGCCTGTGGAAGAAGCCACTTGCCGTGCCACCCCGGGAACAGGACTGCAGGCCCCGGCCCTTCCCACCTCCTCCTCCTCCTCCTCCTCCTCCTCCCCCCCGCCCCCCCCCCACAGGGCACAGGGCTCAGAGACACCTCAGACTCTTGCTACCCAAAGTGCAAAGGGCATCAGTTGCTCCTCCAACCCCCCAGCCCAGCAGACCACGTTGTCCAGCCAGCCCCCGGGCCTCCCTGGGGTGCCCAGCACAAAAGTGCAGACACCCACCGGACCCTCAGTCTCAGTTTTCGGAGGTTTTTGCCACTCTAAGGACCAGCAGGCCAGCTGGGCCTTCGGGCAGGACAGAGAGCCCCGGAATCCGACTTGGAGAGCTGCGTGTACGTCCCCATCAGGAGGCGGTCCCCACCTCCGCGGCTCTCCCCTTGCGGGGAGCGGCAGCCCAGCCGGCAGCCGCAGGGCCTCAGGGAAGACACCAGGCTGGGCCCCCGCGGCACAGCGGGGGCACGTCCCCCGCACTCACGCGACTTAGGGACGGCTGCTGGAGACTGCTGCGGCCACCCTGCTGCCGGGTTTCTGGAGGGCTTCCTGGAAGCAGCGTCCACACCAAGCCCTTGGAAGGCCCAGGCGACGGAGGAGCCGGTCAGGCAGGGGCCGAGGACGGTGAGAGGCCGGGCGGGAAGGAGCATGTCAGGCAGGGGCAGAGGACGGTGACAGGCCGGGCGGGGAGGAGCCGGTCAGGCGGGGGCCCAGGACAGTGACGGGCCTGGCCGGGGAGGAGCGCGTCAGGCAGGGGCAGAGGAGACGGGCTGGGTAAGGGTTAGGGTGACAGTTAGGGCACAATTCACAATCGCAAAGACGTGGAAGCGACCCGAGTGCCCATCCATCCAGGAGTGCATTAATAAAATGTGGCGCGTGGACACCACGGAGTGCCATTCGGCTGTGAGGAGCAGCGGTGAGAGGGCGCCTCTCGTGTTCTCCTGGCCAGAGCTGGAACCCGTTCCAGTAAGCCAGGTATCCCAAGAATGGACACACGAGCACCACGTGAGCGCGCTCACCAGCAAATTGGTACGAACGGATGGACGCCTAAGTGGACAGAGAGGAATCACCTTCATCGGGTGGGTGTCGGGCGGGTGGGGGGAGGGGAGGGGCATACACATCCATTAGGCATGGGGTGGGTGCGCACCGACTGGGGGATGGGCGCACTTGAAGCTCTGACCCGAGGGGGGAGGCTTGGAGAGGGCAAGGCACCCGACCTTAACATTGGTACCCCCACAATACGCTGCAACAACATGAGAGGTATATGAATAAGAACACAGGGGGGGCCGGGCGCGGTGGCTCACGCCTGTAATCCTAGCTCTCTGGGAGGCCGAGGCGGGCGGATTGCTCCAGGTCAGGAGTTCGAAACCAGCCTGAGCAAGAGCGAGACCCCCGTCTCTACTAAAAATAGAAAGAAATTAATTGGCCAACTAATATATATAGAAAAACACAGCCGGGCGTGGTGGTGCATGCCTGTAGTCCCAACTACTCGGGAGGCTGAGGCAGCAGGATTGCTTGAGCCCGGAGATTGAGGTTGCCGTGAGCTAGGCTGACGCCATGGCACTCACTCTAGCCTGGGCAGCAAAACGAGACTCTGTCTCAAAAAAAAAAAAAAAAAAAAAAAAAGAACACAGGGGGGAGGGGGGCACGGGCAACACATGTCACCTGAATACTTGTACTCCCATCATCTGCTTGAAAAGAGAGAGAAAAGAAAATGCAATCATAGAGGTAAGAGACACTTTTTAAAAATCATGAATCCGAAGAGAAAAGTAAAAGGAGGCCTGTGGAGCAGGTCTGGGTGTGACTCCGGATCCCCCAACATCAGGTGCCACCACCAAAGATTCCTGCGTGTAGCCCATAGAACCCCAAAAGCAACGGGACGAGTTCTGGTCACATACTCCCTCAAAATGACATCCTGGCCTTCTTCTGGAACTCCCTCCCCTCTCAGACTCTCAAGGTTTCCTCCAGCGTGTCGGTTCCCACAGAGCAGACCTTTGGTCTGAGACCTGACAGTCCAGATGCCACGCATGCTGCCGCGTGGCGGCGGTGTCGCGGCTTGGGACAAGAGGAGGCCCCACGGTGCGGGCTGGGGCGCCAGGCACCGCGGGCGGGCGCTGAGGGTGGGGGTGACCCCCACCCCGGGCCGCCGCCGCGCTCCCAGAAAGGGGACAGAACAAGAGGCAAAAAAAAAAAAAAAAAAAAAAAGCAGCAGCCTGTGGCACCCGGTACTCCCAGGCGGTCTCCCATCCAAGTACTAACCAGGCCCGACCCCGCTTAGCTTCCGAGACCAGACGAGATCGGGGGCGTTCAGGGTGGTGTGGCCCTAGACGGCGGTGGCGGAGGGCGCCCCTGCCCCGCTCAAGAAGCCGAGCCTCTCTGGGCTTCCCCGCCGCCGCCTCCCGCCCCAGGCCCCGCGCCGGGCCGGGCCGGTTGAGTTCGCCGGCCAGGTCCCGCGGGCTCCCAGGGACGGGGGTGATGGGCGGGGCGGGGCGGGGCGGGGCGGGGCGGGGGGCTGTCTCTCTATACACACACACACACACTCACACTCACTCACACTCACACAAGATGCGCCTCCACGGCTGGACTCGCCAAGGTGGAGCCCTCCCAGCCCCCCTCGTCTCCTCGCCCGGCCTCCTTCACCTACCCGCTGCCCACCCCCAGCGCGTCGCTGCCTGCCGCTGACTGCGCACGCGCGGGACGCTCGTCCTTTGACCCCAGCCAGGGGCCGCCCTCCCCCACAACCCCTTTCAGCTGCGCCCCCCCCCCTCGCCCTGTGGGTGGGCTGCCGCCTATTCCCCCGGGCCAGGGCTGGGGCACAGCCAGTGTATGGGGCGTCTCTCTCTGGGGATGTGTCCCATGGGTGGGGTGGGGTGGCCTGGTTTGGGGGGCGCTGAAGAAATCAGTCCCCTCCATCTCCTACCTCTGGAAAACGCCCAAGCCCGTGGAGAACTGCCGGCACCGCTTCGTGGGGGCCGGGACCCTCCTCCGTGTCCTCCTGTGGCCCAGTCCAAGGGGCCTGGGCCTGGCCGGGGCTGCATTGGACCCCGACCACCCTGGCGTGTGGACTCGCTAAAAATCGGCCATTAGATATTGGATTCCAGCTTCCTGGAGGTCATTTCACTAATGAGTGCACCGGAAAGAGTTTCCTAATCCATCTGTGAGGGTGGCAACTGAAAGAGAATTTTAAAGCTGACAGAATAGGCGAGGGAAGGCATAGGAGATTTCCACACCCAGCAAGGAAGACTTTCCCGAAATGGAAGAAAGAAACGAGCAAACAGAGACACCGGTAGCCCGCCCGGAAAAGAGTCTGCCCCTTAGAGAAAGCACCCTGACCGGGTTCACCCGTGGGTGGGTGGCGAGCTAGCGGCATTCAGAAGAGCGAGGCCCGCAGTCTGTGCGGAAGACACCTGCGCTCGGGTGTGTGTGGCGGCGCGATTCACAAGCAGCTCCAGATGTTAAACCAAGGAGAAGCCAGGGAGTTCCCAACGCCCCAGGTGTCCTCAGCCCACGACTGGCTGCTGTGGGAATGGGAAGCCCGGCTCCTTGTCTCAGAGCGGGGTTCCCAGGAGGATCAGGCTGAAGCTGGGACTTGGCCTCAAAGTGTCCCCTCGCATGGCCACCCCCTTCCCCTTCCTGCTCCTCTACTCCTGGTGCCCCTCCATCCAGGGGCCAGACCTTAAAGAGTCACCGCAAGAGAATCCTGGTCCCAAAGGAGCCTTCTGGGGGACCGGTGCTGAGAGAGGTTGTGGGCATGGCCCGCTGGGGCTCTGCCCGACCCAGGGCTGAGAGATGCCACCTCCCAGCTCTGGGTCCCTGCAGGAAGTGTTGGCAAGCACAGGGCCGGTCCTCCAAAGGCCCAGGTGCAGGGAGCCCAGGCCAAGCAGCCTGTGGAAGAAGCCACTTGCCGTGCCACCCCGGGAACAGGACTGCAGGCCCCGGCCCTTCCCACCTCCTCCTCCTCCTCCTCCTCCTCCTCCCCCCCGCCCCCCCCCACAGGGCACAGGGCTCAGAGACACCTCAGACTCTTGCTACCCAAAGTGCAAAGGGCATCAGTTGCTCCTCCAACCCCCCAGCCCAGCAGACCACGTTGTCCAGCCAGCCCCCGGGCCTCCCTGGGGTGCCCAGCACAAAAGTGCAGACACCCACCGGACCCTCAGTCTCAGTTTTCGGAGGTTTTTGCCACTCTAAGGACCCGCAGGCCAGCTGGGCCTTCGGGCAGGACAGAGAGCCCCGGAATCCGACTTGGAGAGCTGCGTGTACGTCCCCATCAGGAGGCGGTCCCCACCTCCGCGGCTCTCCCCTTGCGGGGAGCGGCAGCCCAGCCGGCAGCCGCAGGGCCTCAGGGAAGACACCAGGCTGGGCCCCCGCGGCACAGCGGGGGCACGTCCCCCGCACTCACGCGACTTAGGGACGGCTGCTGGAGACTGCTGCGGCCACCCTGCTGCCGGGTTTCTGGAGGGCTTCCTGGAAGCAGCGTCCACACCAAGCCCTTGGAAGGCCCAGGCGACGGAGGAGCCGGTCAGGCAGGGGCCGAGGACGGTGAGAGGCCGGGCGGGAAGGAGCATGTCAGGCAGGGGCAGAGGACGGTGACAGGCCGGGCGGGGAGGAGCCGGTCAGGCGGGGGCCCAGGACAGTGACGGGCCTGGCCGGGGAGGAGCGCGTCAGGCAGGGGCAGAGGAGACGGGCTGGGTAAGGGTTAGGGTGACAGTTAGGGCACAATTCACAATCGCAAAGACGTGGAAGCGACCCGAGTGCCCATCCATCCAGGAGTGCATTAATAAAATGTGGCGCGTGGACACCACGGAGTGCCATTCGGCTGTGAGGAGCAGCGGTGAGAGGGCGCCTCTCGTGTTCTCCTGGCCAGAGCTGGAACCCGTTCCAGTAAGCCAGGTATCCCAAGAATGGACACACGAGCACCACGTGAGCGCGCTCACCAGCAAATTGGTACGAACGGATGGACGCCTAAGTGGACAGAGAGGAATCACCTTCATCGGGTGGGTGTCGGGCGGGTGGGGGGAGGGGAGGGGCATACACATCCATTAGGCATGGGGTGGGTGCGCACCGACTGGGGGATGGGCGCACTTGAAGCTCTGACCCGAGGGGGGAGGCTTGGAGAGGGCAAGGCACCCGACCTTAACATTGGTACCCCCACAATACGCTGCAACAACATGAGAGGTATATGAATAAGAACACAGGGGGGGCCGGGCGCGGTGGCTCACGCCTGTAATCCTAGCTCTCTGGGAGGCCGAGGCGGGCGGATTGCTCCAGGTCAGGAGTTCGAAACCAGCCTGAGCAAGAGCGAGACCCCCGTCTCTACTAAAAATAGAAAGAAATTAATTGGCCAACTAATATATATAGAAAAACACAGCCGGGCGTGGTGGTGCATGCCTGTAGTCCCAACTACTCGGGAGGCTGAGGCAGCAGGATTGCTTGAGCCCGGAGATTGAGGTTGCCGTGAGCTAGGCTGACGCCATGGCACTCACTCTAGCCTGGGCAGCAAAACGAGACTCTGTCTCAAAAAAAAAAAAAAAAAAAAAAAAAAGAACACAGGGGGGAGGGGGGCACGGGCAACACATGTCACCTGAATACTTGTACTCCCATCATCTGCTTGAAAAGAGAGAGAAAAGAAAATGCAATCATAGAGGTAAGAGACACTTTTTAAAAATCATGAATCCGAAGAGAAAAGTAAAAGGAGGCCTGTGGAGCAGGTCTGGGTGTGACTCCGGATCCCCCAACATCAGGTGCCACCACCAAAGATTCCTGCGTGTAGCCCATAGAACCCCAAAAGCAACGGGACGAGTTCTGGTCACATACTCCCTCAAAATGACATCCTGGCCTTCTTCTGGAACTCCCTCCCCTCTCAGACTCTCAAGGTTTCCTCCAGCGTGTCGGTTCCCACAGAGCAGACCTTTGGTCTGAGACCTGACAGTCCAGATGCCACGCATGCTGCCGCGTGGCGGCGGTGTCGCGGCTTGGGACAAGAGGAGGCCCCACGGTGCGGGCTGGGGCGCCAGGCACCGCGGGCGGGCGCTGAGGGTGGGGGTGACCCCCACCCCGGGCCGCCGCCGCGCTCCCAGAAAGGGGACAGAACAAGAGGCAAAAAAAAAAAAAAAAAAAAAAAGCAGCAGCCTGTGGCACCCGGTACTCCCAGGCGGTCTCCCATCCAAGTACTAACCAGGCCCGACCCCGCTTAGCTTCCGAGACCAGACGAGATCGGGGGCGTTCAGGGTGGTGTGGACCTAGACGGCGGTGGCGGAGGGCGCCCCTGCCCCGCTCAAGAAGCCGAGCCTCTCTGGGCTTCCCCGCCGCCGCCTCCCGCCCCAGGCCCCGCGCCGGGCCGGGCCGGTTGAGTTCGCCGGCCAGGTCCCGCGGGCTCCCAGGGACGGGGGTGATGGGCGGGGCGGGGCGGGGCGGGGCGGGGCGGGGGGCTGTCTCTCTATACACACACACACACACTCACACTCACTCACACTCACACAAGATGCGCCTCCACGGCTGGACTCGCCAAGGTGGAGCCCTCCCAGCCCCCCTCGTCTCCTCGCCCGGCCTCCTTCACCTACCCGCTGCCCACCCCCAGCGCGTCGCTGCCTGCCGCTGACTGCGCACGCGCGGGACGCTCGCCCTTTGACCCCAGCCAGGGGCCGCCCTCCCCCACAACCCCTTTCAGCTGCGCCCCCCCCCTCGCCCTGTGGGTGGGCTGCCGCCTATTCCCCCGGGCCAGGGCTGGGGCACAGCCAGTGTATGGGGCGTCTCTCTCTGGGGATGTGTCCCATGGGTGGGGTGGGGTGGCCTGGTTTGGGGGGCGCTGAAGAAATCAGTCCCCTCCATCTCCTACCTCTGGAAAACGCCCAAGCCCGTGGAGAACTGCCGGCACCGCTTCGTGGGGGCCGGGACCCTCCTCCGTGTCCTCCTGTGGCCCAGTCCAAGGGGCCTGGGCCTGGCCGGGGCTGCATTGGACCCCGACCACCCTGGCGTGTGGACTCGCTAAAAATCGGCCATTAGATATTGGATTCCAGCTTCCTGGAGGTCATTTCACTAATGAGTGCACCGGAAAGAGTTTCCTAATCCATCTGTGAGGGTGGCAACTGAAAGAGAATTTTAAAGCTGACAGAATAGGCGAGGGAAGGCATAGGAGATTTCCACACCCAGCAAGGAAGACTTTCCCGAAATGGAAGAAAGAAACGAGCAAACAGAGACACCGGTAGCCCGCCCGGAAAAGAGTCTGCCCCTTAGAGAAAGCACCCTGACCGGGTTCACCCGTGGGTGGGTGGCGAGCTAGCGGCATTCAGAAGAGCGAGGCCCGCAGTCTGTGCGGAAGACACCTGCGCTCGGGTGTGTGTGGCGGCGCGATTCACAAGCAGCTCCAGATGTTAAACCAAGGAGAAGCCAGGGAGTTCCCAACGCCCCAGGTGTCCTCAGCCCACGACTGGCTGCTGTGGGAATGGGAAGCCCGGCTCCTTGTCTCAGAGCGGGGTTCCCAGGAGGATCAGGCTGAAGCTGGGACTTGGCCTCAAAGTGTCCCCTCGCATGGCCACCCCCTTCCCCTTCCTGCTCCTCTACTCCTGGTGCCCCTCCATCCAGGGGCCAGACCTTAAAGAGTCACCGCAAGAGAATCCTGGTCCCAAAGGAGCCTTCTGGGGGACCGGTGCTGAGAGAGGTTGTGGGCATGGCCCGCTGGGGCTCTGCCCGACCCAGGGCTGAGAGATGCCACCTCCCAGCTCTGGGTCCCTGCAGGAAGTGTTGGCAAGCACAGGGCCGGTCCTCCAAAGGCCCAGGTGCAGGGAGCCCAGGCCAAGCAGCCTGTGGAAGAAGCCACTTGCCGTGCCACCCCGGGAACAGGACTGCAGGCCCCGGCCCTTCCCACCTCCTCCTCCTCCTCCTCCTCCTCCTCCTCCCCCCCGCCCCCCCCCACAGGGCACAGGGCTCAGAGACACCTCAGACTCTTGCTACCCAAAGTGCAAAGGGCATCAGTTGCTCCTCCAACCCCCCAGCCCAGCAGACCACGTTGTCCAGCCAGCCCCCGGGCCTCCCTGGGGTGCCCAGCACAAAAGTGCAGACACCCACCGGACCCTCAGTCTCAGTTTTCGGAGGTTTTTGCCACTCTAAGGACCAGCAGGCCAGCTGGGCCTTCGGGCAGGACAGAGAGCCCCGGAATCCGACTTGGAGAGCTGCGTGTACGTCCCCATCAGGAGGCGGTCCCCACCTCCGCGGCTCTCCCCTTGCGGGGAGCGGCAGCCCAGCCGGCAGCCGCAGGGCCTCAGGGAAGACACCAGGCTGGGCCCCCGCGGCACAGCGGGGGCACGTCCCCCGCACTCACGCGACTTAGGGACGGCTGCTGGAGACTGCTGCGGCCACCCTGCTGCCGGGTTTCTGGAGGGCTTCCTGGAAGCAGCGTCCACACCAAGCCCTTGGAAGGCCCAGGCGACGGAGGAGCCGGTCAGGCAGGGGCCGAGGACGGTGAGAGGCCGGGCGGGAAGGAGCATGTCAGGCAGGGGCAGAGGACGGTGACAGGCCGGGCGGGGAGGAGCCGGTCAGGCGGGGGCCCAGGACAGTGACGGGCCTGGCCGGGGAGGAGCGCGTCAGGCAGGGGCAGAGGAGACGGGCTGGGTAAGGGTTAGGGTGACAGTTAGGGCACAATTCACAATCGCAAAGACGTGGAAGCGACCCGAGTGCCCATCCATCCAGGAGTGCATTAATAAAATGTGGCGCGTGGACACCACGGAGTGCCATTCGGCTGTGAGGAGCAGCGGTGAGAGGGCGCCTCTCGTGTTCTCCTGGCCAGAGCTGGAACCCGTTCCAGTAAGCCAGGTATCCCAAGAATGGACACACGAGCACCACGTGAGCGCGCTCACCAGCAAATTGGTACGAACGGATGGACGCCTAAGTGGACAGAGAGGAATCACCTTCATCGGGTGGGTGTCGGGCGGGTGGGGGGAGGGGAGGGGCATACACATCCATTAGGCATGGGGTGGGTGCGCACCGACTGGGGGATGGGCGCACTTGAAGCTCTGACCCGAGGGGGGAGGCTTGGAGAGGGCAAGGCACCCGACCTTAACATTGGTACCCCCACAATACGCTGCAACAACATGAGAGGTATATGAATAAGAACACAGGGGGGGCCGGGCGCGGTGGCTCACGCCTGTAATCCTAGCTCTCTGGGAGGCCGAGGCGGGCGGATTGCTCCAGGTCAGGAGTTCGAAACCAGCCTGAGCAAGAGCGAGACCCCCGTCTCTACTAAAAATAGAAAGAAATTAATTGGCCAACTAATATATATAGAAAAACACAGCCGGGCGTGGTGGTGCATGCCTGTAGTCCCAACTACTCGGGAGGCTGAGGCAGCAGGATTGCTTGAGCCCGGAGATTGAGGTTGCCGTGAGCTAGGCTGACGCCATGGCACTCACTCTAGCCTGGGCAGCAAAACGAGACTCTGTCTCAAAAAAAAAAAAAAAAAAAAAAAAAGAACACAGGGGGGAGGGGGGCACGGGCAACACATGTCACCTGAATACTTGTACTCCCATCATCTGCTTGAAAAGAGAGAGAAAAGAAAATGCAATCATAGAGGTAAGAGACACTTTTTAAAAATCATGAATCCGAAGAGAAAAGTAAAAGGAGGCCTGTGGAGCAGGTCTGGGTGTGACTCCGGATCCCCCAACATCAGGTGCCACCACCAAAGATTCCTGCGTGTAGCCCATAGAACCCCAAAAGCAACGGGACGAGTTCTGGTCACATACTCCCTCAAAATGACATCCTGGCCTTCTTCTGGAACTCCCTCCCCTCTCAGACTCTCAAGGTTTCCTCCAGCGTGTCGGTTCCCACAGAGCAGACCTTTGGTCTGAGACCTGACAGTCCAGATGCCACGCATGCTGCCGCGTGGCGGCGGTGTCGCGGCTTGGGACAAGAGGAGGCCCCACGGTGCGGGCTGGGGCGCCAGGCACCGCGGGCGGGCGCTGAGGGTGGGGGTGACCCCCACCCCGGGCCGCCGCCGCGCTCCCAGAAAGGGGACAGAACAAGAGGCAAAAAAAAAAAAAAAAAAAAAAAGCAGCAGCCTGTGGCACCCGGTACTCCCAGGCGGTCTCCCATCCAAGTACTAACCAGGCCCGACCCCGCTTAGCTTCCGAGACCAGACGAGATCGGGGGCGTTCAGGGTGGTGTGGCCCTAGACGGCGGTGGCGGAGGGCGCCCCTGCCCCGCTCAAGAAGCCGAGCCTCTCTGGGCTTCCCCGCCGCCGCCTCCCGCCCCAGGCCCCGCGCCGGGCCGGGCCGGTTGAGTTCGCCGGCCGGGTCCCGCGGGCTCCCAGGGACGGGGGTGATGGGCGGGGCGGGGCGGGGCGGGGCGGGGCGGGGGGCTGTCTCTCTATACACACACACACACACTCACACTCACTCACACTCACACAAGATGCGCCTCCACGGCTGGACTCGCCAAGGTGGAGCCCTCCCAGCCCCCCTCGTCTCCTCGCCCGGCCTCCTTCACCTACCCGCTGCCCACCCCCAGCGCGTCGCTGCCTGCCGCTGACTGCGCACGCGCGGGACGCTCGTCCTTTGACCCCAGCCAGGGGCCGCCCTCCCCCACAACCCCTTTCAGCTGCGCCCCCCCCCTCGCCCTGTGGGTGGGCTGCCGCCTATTCCCCCGGGCCAGGGCTGGGGCACAGCCAGTGTATGGGGCGTCTCTCTCTGGGGATGTGTCCCATGGGTGGGGTGGGGTGGCCTGGTTTGGGGGGCGCTGAAGAAATCAGTCCCCTCCATCTCCTACCTCTGGAAAACGCCCAAGCCCGTGGAGAACTGCCGGCACCGCTTCGTGGGGGCCGGGACCCTCCTCCGTGTCCTCCTGTGGCCCAGTCCAAGGGGCCTGGGCCTGGCCGGGGCTGCATTGGACCCCGACCACCCTGGCGTGTGGACTCGCTAAAAATCGGCCATTAGATATTGGATTCCAGCTTCCTGGAGGTCATTTCACTAATGAGTGCACCGGAAAGAGTTTCCTAATCCATCTGTGAGGGTGGCAACTGAAAGAGAATTTTAAAGCTGACAGAATAGGCGAGGGAAGGCATAGGAGATTTCCACACCCAGCAAGGAAGACTTTCCCGAAATGGAAGAAAGAAACGAGCAAACAGAGACACCGGTAGCCCGCCCGGAAAAGAGTCTGCCCCTTAGAGAAAGCACCCTGACCGGGTTCACCCGTGGGTGGGTGGCGAGCTAGCGGCATTCAGAAGAGCGAGGCCCGCAGTCTGTGCGGAAGACACCTGCGCTCGGGTGTGTGTGGCGGCGCGATTCACAAGCAGCTCCAGATGTTAAACCAAGGAGAAGCCAGGGAGTTCCCAACGCCCCAGGTGTCCTCAGCCCACGACTGGCTGCTGTGGGAATGGGAAGCCCGGCTCCTTGTCTCAGAGCGGGGTTCCCAGGAGGATCAGGCTGAAGCTGGGACTTGGCCTCAAAGTGTCCCCTCGCATGGCCACCCCCTTCCCCTTCCTGCTCCTCTACTCCTGGTGCCCCTCCATCCAGGGGCCAGACCTTAAAGAGTCACCGCAAGAGAATCCTGGTCCCAAAGGAGCCTTCTGGGGGACCGGTGCTGAGAGAGGTTGTGGGCATGGCCCGCTGGGGCTCTGCCCGACCCAGGGCTGAGAGATGCCACCTCCCAGCTCTGGGTCCCTGCAGGAAGTGTTGGCAAGCACAGGGCCGGTCCTCCAAAGGCCCAGGTGCAGGGAGCCCAGGCCAAGCAGCCTGTGGAAGAAGCCACTTGCCGTGCCACCCCGGGAACAGGACTGCAGGCCCCGGCCCTTCCCACCTCCTCCTCCTCCTCCTCCTCCTCCTCCCCCCCGCCCCCCCCCCACAGGGCACAGGGCTCAGAGACACCTCAGACTCTTGCTACCCAAAGTGCAAAGGGCATCAGTTGCTCCTCCAACCCCCCAGCCCAGCAGACCACGTTGTCCAGCCAGCCCCCGGGCCTCCCTGGGGTGCCCAGCACAAAAGTGCAGACACCCACCGGACCCTCAGTCTCAGTTTTCGGAGGTTTTTGCCACTCTAAGGACCAGCAGGCCGGCTGGGCCTTCGGGCAGGACAGAGAGCCCCGGAATCCGACTTGGAGAGCTGCGTGTACGTCCCCATCAGGAGGCGGTCCCCACCTCCGCGGCTCTCCCCTTGCGGGGAGCGGCAGCCCAGCCGGCAGCCGCAGGGCCTCAGGGAAGACACCAGGCTGGGCCCCCGCGGCACAGCGGGGGCACGTCCCCCGCACTCACGCGACTTAGGGACGGCTGCTGGAGACTGCTGCGGCCACCCTGCTGCCGGGTTTCTGGAGGGCTTCCTGGAAGCAGCGTCCACACCAAGCCCTTGGAAGGCCCAGGCGACGGAGGAGCCGGTCAGGCAGGGGCCGAGGACGGTGAGAGGCCGGGCGGGAAGGAGCATGTCAGGCAGGGGCAGAGGACGGTGACAGGCCGGGCGGGGAGGAGCCGGTCAGGCGGGGGCCCAGGACAGTGACGGGCCTGGCCGGGGAGGAGCGCGTCAGGCAGGGGCAGAGGAGACGGGCTGGGTAAGGGTTAGGGTGACAGTTAGGGCACAATTCACAATCGCAAAGACGTGGAAGCGACCCGAGTGCCCATCCATCCAGGAGTGCATTAATAAAATGTGGCGCGTGGACACCACGGAGTGCCATTCGGCTGTGAGGAGCAGCGGTGAGAGGGCGCCTCTCGTGTTCTCCTGGCCAGAGCTGGAACCCGTTCCAGTAAGCCAGGTATCCCAAGAATGGACACACGAGCACCACGTGAGCGCGCTCACCAGCAAATTGGTACGAACGGATGGACGCCTAAGTGGACAGAGAGGAATCACCTTCATCGGGTGGGTGTCGGGCGGGTGGGGGGAGGGGAGGGGCATACACATCCATTAGGCATGGGGTGGGTGCGCACCGACTGGGGGATGGGCGCACTTGAAGCTCTGACCCGAGGGGGGAGGCTTGGAGAGGGCAAGGCACCCGACCTTAACATTGGTACCCCCACAATACGCTGCAACAACATGAGAGGTATATGAATAAGAACACAGGGGGGGCCGGGCGCGGTGGCTCACGCCTGTAATCCTAGCTCTCTGGGAGGCCGAGGCGGGCGGATTGCTCCAGGTCAGGAGTTCGAAACCAGCCTGAGCAAGAGCGAGACCCCCGTCTCTACTAAAAATAGAAAGAAATTAATTGGCCAACTAATATATATAGAAAAACACAGCCGGGCGTGGTGGTGCATGCCTGTAGTCCCAACTACTCGGGAGGCTGAGGCAGCAGGATTGCTTGAGCCCGGAGATTGAGGTTGCCGTGAGCTAGGCTGACGCCATGGCACTCACTCTAGCCTGGGCAGCAAAACGAGACTCTGTCTCAAAAAAAAAAAAAAAAAAAAAAAAAAAGAACACAGGGGGGAGGGGGGCACGGGCAACACATGTCACCTGAATACTTGTACTCCCATCATCTGCTTGAAAAGAGAGAGAAAAGAAAATGCAATCATAGAGGTAAGAGACACTTTTTAAAAATCATGAATCCGAAGAGAAAAGTAAAAGGAGGCCTGTGGAGCAGGTCTGGGTGTGACTCCGGATCCCCCAACATCAGGTGCCACCACCAAAGATTCCTGCGTGTAGCCCATAGAACCCCAAAAGCAACGGGACGAGTTCTGGTCACATACTCCCTCAAAATGACATCCTGGCCTTCTTCTGGAACTCCCTCCCCTCTCAGACTCTCAAGGTTTCCTCCAGCGTGTCGGTTCCCACAGAGCAGACCTTTGGTCTGAGACCTGACAGTCCAGATGCCACGCATGCTGCCGCGTGGCGGCGGTGTCGCGGCTTGGGACAAGAGGAGGCCCCACGGTGCGGGCTGGGGCGCCAGGCACCGCGGGCGGGCGCTGAGGGTGGGGGTGACCCCCACCCCGGGCCGCCGCCGCGCTCCCAGAAAGGGGACAGAACAAGAGGCAAAAAAAAAAAAAAAAAAAAAAAAGCAGCAGCCTGTGGCACCCGGTATTCCCAGGCGGTCTCCCATCCAAGTACTAACCAGGCCCGACCCCGCTTAGCTTCCGAGACCAGACGAGATCGGGGGCGTTCAGGGTGGTGTGGCCCTAGACGGCGGCGGCGGAGGGCGCCCCTGCCCCGCTCAAGAAGCCGAGCCTCTCTGGGCTTCCCCGCCGCCGCCTCCCGCCCCAGGCCCCGCGCCGGGCCGGGCCGGTTGAGTTCGCCGGCCGGGTCCCGCGGGCTCCCAGGGACGGGGGTGATGGGCGGGGCGGGGCGGGGCGGGGGGCTGTCTCTCTATACACACACACACACACTCACACTCACTCACACTCACACAAGATGCGCCTCCACGGCTGGACTCGCCAAGGTGGAGCCCTCCCAGCCCCCCTCGTCTCCTCGCCCGGCCTCCTTCACCTACCCGCTGCCCACCCCCAGCGCGTCGCTGCCTGCCGCTGACTGCGCACGCGCGGGACGCTCGCCCTTTGACCCCAGCCAGGGGCCGCCCTCCCCCACAACCCCTTTCAGCTGCGCCCCCCCCTCGCCCTGTGGGTGGGCTGCCGCCTATTCCCCCGGGCCAGGGCTGGGGCACAGCCAGTGTATGGGGCGTCTCTCTCTGGGGATGTGTCCCATGGGTGGGGTGGGGTGGCCTGGTTTGGGGGGCGCTGAAGAAATCAGTCCCCTCCATCTCCTACCTCTGGAAAACGCCCAAGCCCGTGGAGAACTGCCGGCACCGCTTCGTGGGGGCCGGGACCCTCCTCCGTGTCCTCCTGTGGCCCAGTCCAAGGGGCCTGGGCCTGGCCGGGGCTGCATTGGACCCCGACCACCCTGGCGTGTGGACTCGCTAAAAATCGGCCATTAGATATTGGATTCCAGCTTCCTGGAGGTCATTTCACTAATGAGTGCACCGGAAAGAGTTTCCTAATCCATCTGTGAGGGTGGCAACTGAAAGAGAATTTTAAAGCTGACAGAATAGGCGAGGGAAGGCATAGGAGATTTCCACACCCAGCAAGGAAGACTTTCCCGAAATGGAAGAAAGAAACGAGCAAACAGAGACACCGGTAGCCCGCCCGGAAAAGAGTCTGCCCCTTAGAGAAAGCACCCTGACCGGGTTCACCCGTGGGTGGGTGGCGAGCTAGCGGCATTCAGAAGAGCGAGGCCCGCAGTCTGTGCGGAAGACACCTGCGCTCGGGTGTGTGTGGCGGCGCGATTCACAAGCAGCTCCAGATGTTAAACCAAGGAGAAGCCAGGGAGTTCCCAACGCCCCAGGTGTCCTCAGCCCACGACTGGCTGCTGTGGGAATGGGAAGCCCGGCTCCTTGTCTCAGAGCGGGGTTCCCAGGAGGATCAGGCTGAAGCTGGGACTTGGCCTCAAAGTGTCCCCTCGCATGGCCACCCCCTTCCCCTTCCTGCTCCTCTACTCCTGGTGCCCCTCCATCCAGGGGCCAGACCTTAAAGAGTCACCGCAAGAGAATCCTGGTCCCAAAGGAGCCTTCTGGGGGACCGGTGCTGAGAGAGGTTGTGGGCATGGCCCGCTGGGGCTCTGCCCGACCCAGGGCTGAGAGATGCCACCTCCCAGCTCTGGGTCCCTGCAGGAAGTGTTGGCAAGCACAGGGCCGGTCCTCCAAAGGCCCAGGTGCAGGGAGCCCAGGCCAAGCAGCCTGTGGAAGAAGCCACTTGCCGTGCCACCCCGGGAACAGGACTGCAGGCCCCGGCCCTTCCCACCTCCTCCTCCTCCTCCTCCTCCTCCTCCCCCCCGCCCCCCCCCCACAGGGCACAGGGCTCAGAGACACCTCAGACTCTTGCTACCCAAAGTGCAAAGGGCATCAGTTGCTCCTCCAACCCCCCAGCCCAGCAGACCACGTTGTCCAGCCAGCCCCCGGGCCTCCCTGGGGTGCCCAGCACAAAAGTGCAGACACCCACCGGACCCTCAGTCTCAGTTTTCGGAGGTTTTTGCCACTCTAAGGACCAGCAGGCCAGCTGGGCCTTCGGGCAGGACAGAGAGCCCCGGAATCCGACTTGGAGAGCTGCGTGTACGTCCCCATCAGGAGGCGGTCCCCACCTCCGCGGCTCTCCCCTTGCGGGGAGCGGCAGCCCAGCCGGCAGCCGCAGGGCCTCAGGGAAGACACCAGGCTGGGCCCCCGCGGCACAGCGGGGGCACGTCCCCCGCACTCACGCGACTTAGGGACGGCTGCTGGAGACTGCTGCGGCCACCCTGCTGCCGGGTTTCTGGAGGGCTTCCTGGAAGCAGCGTCCACACCAAGCCCTTGGAAGGCCCAGGCGACGGAGGAGCCGGTCAGGCAGGGGCCGAGGACGGTGAGAGGCCGGGCGGGAAGGAGCATGTCAGGCAGGGGCAGAGGACGGTGACAGGCCGGGCGGGGAGGAGCCGGTCAGGCGGGGGCCCAGGACAGTGACGGGCCTGGCCGGGGAGGAGCGCGTCAGGCAGGGGCAGAGGAGACGGGCTGGGTAAGGGTTAGGGTGACAGTTAGGGCACAATTCACAATCGCAAAGACGTGGAAGCGACCCGAGTGCCCATCCATCCAGGAGTGCATTAATAAAATGTGGCGCGTGGACACCACGGAGTGCCATTCGGCTGTGAGGAGCAGCGGTGAGAGGGCGCCTCTCGTGTTCTCCTGGCCAGAGCTGGAACCCGTTCCAGTAAGCCAGGTATCCCAAGAATGGACACACGAGCACCACGTGAGCGCGCTCACCAGCAAATTGGTACGAACGGATGGACGCCTAAGTGGACAGAGAGGAATCACCTTCATCGGGTGGGTGTCGGGCGGGTGGGGGGAGGGGAGGGGCATACACATCCATTAGGCATGGGGTGGGTGCGCACCGACTGGGGGATGGGCGCACTTGAAGCTCTGACCCGAGGGGGGAGGCTTGGAGAGGGCAAGGCACCCGACCTTAACATTGGTACCCCCACAATACGCTGCAACAACATGAGAGGTATATGAATAAGAACACAGGGGGGGCCGGGCGCGGTGGCTCACGCCTGTAATCCTAGCTCTCTGGGAGGCCGAGGCGGGCGGATTGCTCCAGGTCAGGAGTTCGAAACCAGCCTGAGCAAGAGCGAGACCCCCGTCTCTACTAAAAATAGAAAGAAATTAATTGGCCAACTAATATATATAGAAAAACACAGCCGGGCGTGGTGGTGCATGCCTGTAGTCCCAACTACTCGGGAGGCTGAGGCAGCAGGATTGCTTGAGCCCGGAGATTGAGGTTGCCGTGAGCTAGGCTGACGCCATGGCACTCACTCTAGCCTGGGCAGCAAAACGAGACTCTGTCTCAAAAAAAAAAAAAAAAAAAAAAAAGAACACAGGGGGGAGGGGGGCACGGGCAACACATGTCACCTGAATACTTGTACTCCCATCATCTGCTTGAAAAGAGAGAGAAAAGAAAATGCAATCATAGAGGTAAGAGACACTTTTTAAAAATCATGAATCCGAAGAGAAAAGTAAAAGGAGGCCTGTGGAGCAGGTCTGGGTGTGACTCCGGATCCCCCAACATCAGGTGCCACCACCAAAGATTCCTGCGTGTAGCCCATAGAACCCCAAAAGCAACGGGACGAGTTCTGGTCACATACTCCCTCAAAATGACATCCTGGCCTTCTTCTGGAACTCCCTCCCCTCTCAGACTCTCAAGGTTTCCTCCAGCGTGTCGGTTCCCACAGAGCAGACCTTTGGTCTGAGACCTGACAGTCCAGATGCCACGCATGCTGCCGCGTGGCGGCGGTGTCGCGGCTTGGGACAAGAGGAGGCCCCACGGTGCGGGCTGGGGCGCCAGGCACCGCGGGCGGGCGCTGAGGGTGGGGGTGACCCCCACCCCGGGCCGCCGCCGCGCTCCCAGAAAGGGGACAGAACAAGAGGCAAAAAAAAAAAAAAAAAAAAAAAAGCAGCAGCCTGTGGCACCCGGTATTCCCAGGCGGTCTCCCATCCAAGTACTAACCAGGCCCGACCCCGCTTAGCTTCCGAGACCAGACGAGATCGGGGGCGTTCAGGGTGGTGTGGCCCTAGACGGCGGCGGCGGAGGGCGCCCCTGCCCCGCTCAAGAAGCCGAGCCTCTCTGGGCTTCCCCGCCGCCGCCTCCCGCCCCAGGCCCCGCGCCGGGCCGGGCCGGTTGAGTTCGCCGGCCGGGTCCCGCGGGCTCCCAGGGACGGGGGTGATGGGCGGGGCGGGGCGGGGCGGGGGGCTGTCTCTCTATACACACACACACACACTCACACTCACTCACACTCACACAAGATGCGCCTCCACGGCTGGACTCGCCAAGGTGGAGCCCTCCCAGCCCCCCTCGTCTCCTCGCCCGGCCTCCTTCACCTACCCGCTGCCCACCCCCAGCGCGTCGCTGCCTGCCGCTGACTGCGCACGCGCGGGACGCTCGCCCTTTGACCCCAGCCAGGGGCCGCCCTCCCCCACAACCCCTTTCAGCTGCGCCCCCCCCCTCGCCCTGTGGGTGGGCTGCCGCCTATTCCCCCGGGCCAGGGCTGGGGCACAGCCAGTGTATGGGGCGTCTCTCTCTGGGGATGTGTCCCATGGGTGGGGTGGGGTGGCCTGGTTTGGGGGGCGCTGAAGAAATCAGTCCCCTCCATCTCCTACCTCTGGAAAACGCCCAAGCCCGTGGAGAACTGCCGGCACCGCTTCGTGGGGGCCGGGACCCTCCTCCGTGTCCTCCTGTGGCCCAGTCCAAGGGGCCTGGGCCTGGCCGGGGCTGCATTGGACCCCGACCACCCTGGCGTGTGGACTCGCTAAAAATCGGCCATTAGATATTGGATTCCAGCTTCCTGGAGGTCATTTCACTAATGAGTGCACCGGAAAGAGTTTCCTAATCCATCTGTGAGGGTGGCAACTGAAAGAGAATTTTAAAGCTGACAGAATAGGCGAGGGAAGGCATAGGAGATTTCCACACCCAGCAAGGAAGACTTTCCCGAAATGGAAGAAAGAAACGAGCAAACAGAGACACCGGTAGCCCGCCCGGAAAAGAGTCTGCCCCTTAGAGAAAGCACCCTGACCGGGTTCACCCGTGGGTGGGTGGCGAGCTAGCGGCATTCAGAAGAGCGAGGCCCGCAGTCTGTGCGGAAGACACCTGCGCTCGGGTGTGTGTGGCGGCGCGATTCACAAGCAGCTCCAGATGTTAAACCAAGGAGAAGCCAGGGAGTTCCCAACGCCCCAGGTGTCCTCAGCCCACGACTGGCTGCTGTGGGAATGGGAAGCCCGGCTCCTTGTCTCAGAGCGGGGTTCCCAGGAGGATCAGGCTGAAGCTGGGACTTGGCCTCAAAGTGTCCCCTCGCATGGCCACCCCCTTCCCCTTCCTGCTCCTCTACTCCTGGTGCCCCTCCATCCAGGGGCCAGACCTTAAAGAGTCACCGCAAGAGAATCCTGGTCCCAAAGGAGCCTTCTGGGGGACCGGTGCTGAGAGAGGTTGTGGGCATGGCCCGCTGGGGCTCTGCCCGACCCAGGGCTGAGAGATGCCACCTCCCAGCTCTGGGTCCCTGCAGGAAGTGTTGGCAAGCACAGGGCCGGTCCTCCAAAGGCCCAGGTGCAGGGAGCCCAGGCCAAGCAGCCTGTGGAAGAAGCCACTTGCCGTGCCACCCCGGGAACAGGACTGCAGGCCCCGGCCCTTCCCACCTCCTCCTCCTCCTCCTCCTCCTCCTCCCCCCCGCCCCCCCCCCCACAGGGCACAGGGCTCAGAGACACCTCAGACTCTTGCTACCCAAAGTGCAAAGGGCATCAGTTGCTCCTCCAACCCCCCAGCCCAGCAGACCACGTTGTCCAGCCAGCCCCCGGGCCTCCCTGGGGTGCCCAGCACAAAAGTGCAGACACCCACCGGACCCTCAGTCTCAGTTTTCGGAGGTTTTTGCCACTCTAAGGACCCGCAGGCCGGCTGGGCCTTCGGGCAGGACAGAGAGCCCCGGAATCCGACTTGGAGAGCTGCGTGTACGTCCCCATCAGGAGGCGGTCCCCACCTCCGCGGCTCTCCCCTTGCGGGGAGCGGCAGCCCAGCCGGCAGCCGCAGGGCCTCAGGGAAGACACCAGGCTGGGCCCCCGCGGCACAGCGGGGGCACGTCCCCCGCACTCACGCGACTTAGGGACGGCTGCTGGAGACTGCTGCGGCCACCCTGCTGCCGGGTTTCTGGAGGGCTTCCTGGAAGCAGCGTCCACACCAAGCCCTTGGAAGGCCCAGGCGACGGAGGAGCCGGTCAGGCAGGGGCCGAGGACGGTGAGAGGCCGGGCGGGAAGGAGCATGTCAGGCAGGGGCAGAGGACGGTGACAGGCCGGGCGGGGAGGAGCCGGTCAGGCGGGGGCCCAGGACAGTGACGGGCCTGGCCGGGGAGGAGCGCGTCAGGCAGGGGCAGAGGAGACGGGCTGGGTAAGGGTTAGGGTGACAGTTAGGGCACAATTCACAATCGCAAAGACGTGGAAGCGACCCGAGTGCCCATCCATCCAGGAGTGCATTAATAAAATGTGGCGCGTGGACACCACGGAGTGCCATTCGGCTGTGAGGAGCAGCGGTGAGAGGGCGCCTCTCGTGTTCTCCTGGCCAGAGCTGGAACCCGTTCCAGTAAGCCAGGTATCCCAAGAATGGACACACGAGCACCACGTGAGCGCGCTCACCAGCAAATTGGTACGAACGGATGGACGCCTAAGTGGACAGAGAGGAATCACCTTCATCGGGTGGGTGTCGGGCGGGTGGGGGGAGGGGAGGGGCATACACATCCATTAGGCATGGGGTGGGTGCGCACCGACTGGGGGATGGGCGCACTTGAAGCTCTGACCCGAGGGGGGAGGCTTGGAGAGGGCAAGGCACCCGACCTTAACATTGGTACCCCCACAATACGCTGCAACAACATGAGAGGTATATGAATAAGAACACAGGGGGGGCCGGGCGCGGTGGCTCACGCCTGTAATCCTAGCTCTCTGGGAGGCCGAGGCGGGCGGATTGCTCCAGGTCAGGAGTTCGAAACCAGCCTGAGCAAGAGCGAGACCCCCGTCTCTACTAAAAATAGAAAGAAATTAATTGGCCAACTAATATATATAGAAAAACACAGCCGGGCGTGGTGGTGCATGCCTGTAGTCCCAACTACTCGGGAGGCTGAGGCAGCAGGATTGCTTGAGCCCGGAGATTGAGGTTGCCGTGAGCTAGGCTGACGCCATGGCACTCACTCTAGCCTGGGCAGCAAAACGAGACTCTGTCTCAAAAAAAAAAAAAAAAAAAAAAAAAGAACACAGGGGGGAGGGGGGCACGGGCAACACATGTCACCTGAATACTTGTACTCCCATCATCTGCTTGAAAAGAGAGAGAAAAGAAAATGCAATCATAGAGGTAAGAGACACTTTTTAAAAATCATGAATCCGAAGAGAAAAGTAAAAGGAGGCCTGTGGAGCAGGTCTGGGTGTGACTCCGGATCCCCCAACATCAGGTGCCACCACCAAAGATTCCTGCGTGTAGCCCATAGAACCCCAAAAGCAACGGGACGAGTTCTGGTCACATACTCCCTCAAAATGACATCCTGGCCTTCTTCTGGAACTCCCTCCCCTCTCAGACTCTCAAGGTTTCCTCCAGCGTGTCGGTTCCCACAGAGCAGACCTTTGGTCTGAGACCTGACAGTCCAGATGCCACGCATGCTGCCGCGTGGCGGCGGTGTCGCGGCTTGGGACAAGAGGAGGCCCCACGGTGCGGGCTGGGGCGCCAGGCACCGCGGGCGGGCGCTGAGGGTGGGGGTGACCCCCACCCCGGGCCGCCGCCGCGCTCCCAGAAAGGGGACAGAACAAGAGGCAAAAAAAAAAAAAAAAAAAAAAAGCAGCAGCCTGTGGCACCCGGTATTCCCAGGCGGTCTCCCATCCAAGTACTAACCAGGCCCGACCCCGCTTAGCTTCCGAGACCAGACGAGATCGGGGGCGTTCAGGGTGGTGTGGCCCTAGACGGCGGCGGCGGAGGGCGCCCCTGCCCCGCTCAAGAAGCCGAGCCTCTCTGGGCTTCCCCGCCGCCGCCTCCCGCCCCAGGCCCCGCGCCGGGCCGGGCCGGTTGAGTTCGCCGGCCGGGTCCCGCGGGCTCCCAGGGACGGGGGTGATGGGCGGGGCGGGGCGGGGCGGGGGGCTGTCTCTCTATACACACACACACACACTCACACTCACTCACACTCACACAAGATGCGCCTCCACGGCTGGACTCGCCAAGGTGGAGCCCTCCCAGCCCCCCTCGTCTCCTCGCCCGGCCTCCTTCACCTACCCGCTGCCCACCCCCAGCGCGTCGCTGCCTGCCGCTGACTGCGCACGCGCGGGACGCTCGCCCTTTGACCCCAGCCAGGGGCCGCCCTCCCCCACAACCCCTTTCAGCTGCGCCCCCCCCTCGCCCTGTGGGTGGGCTGCCGCCTATTCCCCCGGGCCAGGGCTGGGGCACAGCCAGTGTATGGGGCGTCTCTCTCTGGGGATGTGTCCCATGGGTGGGGTGGGGTGGCCTGGTTTGGGGGGCGCTGAAGAAATCAGTCCCCTCCATCTCCTACCTCTGGAAAACGCCCAAGCCCGTGGAGAACTGCCGGCACCGCTTCGTGGGGGCCGGGACCCTCCTCCGTGTCCTCCTGTGGCCCAGTCCAAGGGGCCTGGGCCTGGCCGGGGCTGCATTGGACCCCGACCACCCTGGCGTGTGGACTCGCTAAAAATCGGCCATTAGATATTGGATTCCAGCTTCCTGGAGGTCATTTCACTAATGAGTGCACCGGAAAGAGTTTCCTAATCCATCTGTGAGGGTGGCAACTGAAAGAGAATTTTAAAGCTGACAGAATAGGCGAGGGAAGGCATAGGAGATTTCCACACCCAGCAAGGAAGACTTTCCCGAAATGGAAGAAAGAAACGAGCAAACAGAGACACCGGTAGCCCGCCCGGAAAAGAGTCTGCCCCTTAGAGAAAGCACCCTGACCGGGTTCACCCGTGGGTGGGTGGCGAGCTAGCGGCATTCAGAAGAGCGAGGCCTGCAGTCTGTGCGGAAGACACCTGCGCTCGGGTGTGTGTGGCGGCGCGATTCACAAGCAGCTCCAGATGTTAAACCAAGGAGAAGCCAGGGAGTTCCCAACGCCCCAGGTGTCCTCAGCCCACGACTGGCTGCTGTGGGAATGGGAAGCCCGGCTCCTTGTCTCAGAGCGGGGTTCCCAGGAGGATCAGGCTGAAGCTGGGACTTGGCCTCAAAGTGTCCCCTCGCATGGCCACCCCCTTCCCCTTCCTGCTCCTCTACTCCTGGTGCCCCTCCATCCAGGGGCCAGACCTTAAAGAGTCACCGCAAGAGAATCCTGGTCCCAAAGGAGCCTTCTGGGGGACCGGTGCTGAGAGAGGTTGTGGGCATGGCCCGCTGGGGCTCTGCCCGACCCAGGGCTGAGAGATGCCACCTCCCAGCTCTGGGTCCCTGCAGGAAGTGTTGGCAAGCACAGGGCCGGTCCTCCAAAGGCCCAGGTGCAGGGAGCCCAGGCCAAGCAGCCTGTGGAAGAAGCCACTTGCCGTGCCACCCCGGGAACAGGACTGCAGGCCCCGGCCCTTCCCACCTCCTCCTCCTCCTCCTCCTCCTCCTCCCCCCCGCCCCCCCCCCACAGGGCACAGGGCTCAGAGACACCTCAGACTCTTGCTACCCAAAGTGCAAAGGGCATCAGTTGCTCCTCCAACCCCCCAGCCCAGCAGACCACGTTGTCCAGCCAGCCCCCGGGCCTCCCTGGGGTGCCCAGCACAAAAGTGCAGACACCCACCGGACCCTCAGTCTCAGTTTTCGGAGGTTTTTGCCACTCTAAGGACCCGCAGGCCGGCTGGGCCTTCGGGCAGGACAGAGAGCCCCGGAATCCGACTTGGAGAGCTGCGTGTACGTCCCCATCAGGAGGCGGTCCCCACCTCCGCGGCTCTCCCCTTGCGGGGAGCGGCAGCCCAGCCGGCAGCCGCAGGGCCTCAGGGAAGACACCAGGCTGGGCCCCCGCGGCACAGCGGGGGCACGTCCCCCGCACTCACGCGACTTAGGGACGGCTGCTGGAGACTGCTGCGGCCACCCTGCTGCCGGGTTTCTGGAGGGCTTCCTGGAAGCAGCGTCCACACCAAGCCCTTGGAAGGCCCAGGCGACGGAGGAGCCGGTCAGGCAGGGGCCGAGGACGGTGAGAGGCCGGGCGGGAAGGAGCATGTCAGGCAGGGGCAGAGGACGGTGACAGGCCGGGCGGGGAGGAGCCGGTCAGGCGGGGGCCCAGGACAGTGACGGGCCTGGCCGGGGAGGAGCGCGTCAGGCAGGGGCAGAGGAGACGGGCTGGGTAAGGGTTAGGGTGACAGTTAGGGCACAATTCACAATCGCAAAGACGTGGAAGCGACCCGAGTGCCCATCCATCCAGGAGTGCATTAATAAAATGTGGCGCGTGGACACCACGGAGTGCCATTCGGCTGTGAGGAGCAGCGGTGAGAGGGCGCCTCTCGTGTTCTCCTGGCCAGAGCTGGAACCCGTTCCAGTAAGCCAGGTATCCCAAGAATGGACACACGAGCACCACGTGAGCGCGCTCACCAGCAAATTGGTACGAACGGATGGACGCCTAAGTGGACAGAGAGGAATCACCTTCATCGGGTGGGTGTCGGGCGGGTGGGGGGAGGGGAGGGGCATACACATCCATTAGGCATGGGGTGGGTGCGCACCGACTGGGGGATGGGCGCACTTGAAGCTCTGACCCGAGGGGGGAGGCTTGGAGAGGGCAAGGCACCCGACCTTAACATTGGTACCCCCACAATACGCTGCAACAACATGAGAGGTATATGAATAAGAACACAGGGGGGGCCGGGCGCGGTGGCTCACGCCTGTAATCCTAGCTCTCTGGGAGGCCGAGGCGGGCGGATTGCTCCAGGTCAGGAGTTCGAAACCAGCCTGAGCAAGAGCGAGACCCCCGTCTCTACTAAAAATAGAAAGAAATTAATTGGCCAACTAATATATATAGAAAAACACAGCCGGGCGTGGTGGTGCATGCCTGTAGTCCCAACTACTCGGGAGGCTGAGGCAGCAGGATTGCTTGAGCCCGGAGATTGAGGTTGCCGTGAGCTAGGCTGACGCCATGGCACTCACTCTAGCCTGGGCAGCAAAACGAGACTCTGTCTCAAAAAAAAAAAAAAAAAAAAAAAAAGAACACAGGGGGGAGGGGGGCACGGGCAACACATGTCACCTGAATACTTGTACTCCCATCATCTGCTTGAAAAGAGAGAGAAAAGAAAATGCAATCATAGAGGTAAGAGACACTTTTTAAAAATCATGAATCCGAAGAGAAAAGTAAAAGGAGGCCTGTGGAGCAGGTCTGGGTGTGACTCCGGATCCCCCAACATCAGGTGCCACCACCAAAGATTCCTGCGTGTAGCCCATAGAACCCCAAAAGCAACGGGACGAGTTCTGGTCACATACTCCCTCAAAATGACATCCTGGCCTTCTTCTGGAACTCCCTCCCCTCTCAGACTCTCAAGGTTTCCTCCAGCGTGTCGGTTCCCACAGAGCAGACCTTTGGTCTGAGACCTGACAGTCCAGATGCCACGCATGCTGCCGCGTGGCGGCGGTGTCGCGGCTTGGGACAAGAGGAGGCCCCACGGTGCGGGCTGGGGCGCCAGGCACCGCGGGCGGGCGCTGAGGGTGGGGGTGACCCCCACCCCGGGCCGCCGCCGCGCTCCCAGAAAGGGGACAGAACAAGAGGCAAAAAAAAAAAAAAAAAAAAAAAAAGCAGCAGCCTGTGGCACCCGGTACTCCCAGGCGGTCTCCCATCCAAGTACTAACCAGGCCCGACCCCGCTTAGCTTCCGAGACCAGACGAGATCGGGGGCGTTCAGGGTGGTGTGGCCCTAGACGGCGGCGGCGGAGGGCGCCCCTGCCCCGCTCAAGAAGCCGAGCCTCTCTGGGCTTCCCCGCCGCCGCCTCCCGCCCCAGGCCCCGCGCCGGGCCGGGCCGGTTGAGTTCGCCGGCCGGGTCCCGCGGGCTCCCAGGGACGGGGGTGATGGGCGGGGCGGGGCGGGGCGGGGGGCTGTCTCTCTATACACACACACACACACTCACACTCACTCACACTCACACAAGATGCGCCTCCACGGCTGGACTCGCCAAGGTGGAGCCCTCCCAGCCCCCCTCGTCTCCTCGCCCGGCCTCCTTCACCTACCCGCTGCCCACCCCCAGCGCGTCGCTGCCTGCCGCTGACTGCGCACGCGCGGGACGCTCGCCCTTTGACCCCAGCCAGGGGCCGCCCTCCCCCACAACCCCTTTCAGCTGCGCCCCCCCCCTCGCCCTGTGGGTGGGCTGCCGCCTATTCCCCCGGGCCAGGGCTGGGGCACAGCCAGTGTATGGGGCGTCTCTCTCTGGGGATGTGTCCCATGGGTGGGGTGGGGTGGCCTGGTTTGGGGGGCGCTGAAGAAATCAGTCCCCTCCATCTCCTACCTCTGGAAAACGCCCAAGCCCGTGGAGAACTGCCGGCACCGCTTCGTGGGGGCCGGGACCCTCCTCCGTGTCCTCCTGTGGCCCAGTCCAAGGGGCCTGGGCCTGGCCGGGGCTGCATTGGACCCCGACCACCCTGGCGTGTGGACTCGCTAAAAATCGGCCATTAGATATTGGATTCCAGCTTCCTGGAGGTCATTTCACTAATGAGTGCACCGGAAAGAGTTTCCTAATCCATCTGTGAGGGTGGCAACTGAAAGAGAATTTTAAAGCTGACAGAATAGGCGAGGGAAGGCATAGGAGATTTCCACACCCAGCAAGGAAGACTTTCCCGAAATGGAAGAAAGAAACGAGCAAACAGAGACACCGGTAGCCCGCCCGGAAAAGAGTCTGCCCCTTAGAGAAAGCACCCTGACCGGGTTCACCCGTGGGTGGGTGGCGAGCTAGCGGCATTCAGAAGAGCGAGGCCCGCAGTCTGTGCGGAAGACACCTGCGCTCGGGTGTGTGTGGCGGCGCGATTCACAAGCAGCTCCAGATGTTAAACCAAGGAGAAGCCAGGGAGTTCCCAACGCCCCAGGTGTCCTCAGCCCACGACTGGCTGCTGTGGGAATGGGAAGCCCGGCTCCTTGTCTCAGAGCGGGGTTCCCAGGAGGATCAGGCTGAAGCTGGGACTTGGCCTCAAAGTGTCCCCTCGCATGGCCACCCCCTTCCCCTTCCTGCTCCTCTACTCCTGGTGCCCCTCCATCCAGGGGCCAGACCTTAAAGAGTCACCGCAAGAGAATCCTGGTCCCAAAGGAGCCTTCTGGGGGACCGGTGCTGAGAGAGGTTGTGGGCATGGCCCGCTGGGGCTCTGCCCGACCCAGGGCTGAGAGATGCCACCTCCCAGCTCTGGGTCCCTGCAGGAAGTGTTGGCAAGCACAGGGCCGGTCCTCCAAAGGCCCAGGTGCAGGGAGCCCAGGCCAAGCAGCCTGTGGAAGAAGCCACTTGCCGTGCCACCCCGGGAACAGGACTGCAGGCCCCGGCCCTTCCCACCTCCTCCTCCTCCTCCTCCTCCTCCTCCCCCCCGCCCCCCCCCCCACAGGGCACAGGGCTCAGAGACACCTCAGACTCTTGCTACCCAAAGTGCAAAGGGCATCAGTTGCTCCTCCAACCCCCCAGCCCAGCAGACCACGTTGTCCAGCCAGCCCCCGGGCCTCCCTGGGGTGCCCAGCACAAAAGTGCAGACACCCACCGGACCCTCAGTCTCAGTTTTCGGAGGTTTTTGCCACTCTAAGGACCCGCAGGCCGGCTGGGCCTTCGGGCAGGACAGAGAGCCCCGGAATCCGACTTGGAGAGCTGCGTGTACGTCCCCATCAGGAGGCGGTCCCCACCTCCGCGGCTCTCCCCTTGCGGGGAGCGGCAGCCCAGCCGGCAGCCGCAGGGCCTCAGGGAAGACACCAGGCTGGGCCCCCGCGGCACAGCGGGGGCACGTCCCCCGCACTCACGCGACTTAGGGACGGCTGCTGGAGACTGCTGCGGCCACCCTGCTGCCGGGTTTCTGGAGGGCTTCCTGGAAGCAGCGTCCACACCAAGCCCTTGGAAGGCCCAGGCGACGGAGGAGCCGGTCAGGCAGGGGCCGAGGACGGTGAGAGGCCGGGCGGGAAGGAGCATGTCAGGCAGGGGCAGAGGACGGTGACAGGCCGGGCGGGGAGGAGCCGGTCAGGCGGGGGCCCAGGACAGTGACGGGCC
This sequence comes from Microcebus murinus, assembly GCF_040939455.1. Lineage (NCBI taxonomy): Eukaryota > Metazoa > Chordata > Mammalia > Primates > Cheirogaleidae > Microcebus > Microcebus murinus. The sequence continues at coordinate 27,427,492 of NC_134125.1, read as the reverse complement.
TGGCCGGGGAGGAGCGCGTCAGGCAGGGGCAGAGGAGACGGGCTGGGTAAGGGTTAGGGTGACAGTTAGGGCACAATTCACAATCGCAAAGACGTGGAAGCGACCCGAGTGCCCATCCATCCAGGAGTGCATTAATAAAATGTGGCGCGTGGACACCACGGAGTGCCATTCGGCTGTGAGGAGCAGCGGTGAGAGGGCGCCTCTCGTGTTCTCCTGGCCAGAGCTGGAACCCGTTCCAGTAAGCCAGGTATCCCAAGAATGGACACACGAGCACCACGTGAGCGCGCTCACCAGCAAATTGGTACGAACGGATGGACGCCTAAGTGGACAGAGAGGAATCACCTTCATCGGGTGGGTGTCGGGCGGGTGGGGGGAGGGGAGGGGCATACACATCCATTAGGCATGGGGTGGGTGCGCACCGACTGGGGGATGGGCGCACTTGAAGCTCTGACCCGAGGGGGGAGGCTTGGAGAGGGCAAGGCACCCGACCTTAACATTGGTACCCCCACAATACGCTGCAACAACATGAGAGGTATATGAATAAGAACACAGGGGGGGCCGGGCGCGGTGGCTCACGCCTGTAATCCTAGCTCTCTGGGAGGCCGAGGCGGGCGGATTGCTCCAGGTCAGGAGTTCGAAACCAGCCTGAGCAAGAGCGAGACCCCCGTCTCTACTAAAAATAGAAAGAAATTAATTGGCCAACTAATATATATAGAAAAACACAGCCGGGCGTGGTGGTGCATGCCTGTAGTCCCAACTACTCGGGAGGCTGAGGCAGCAGGATTGCTTGAGCCCGGAGATTGAGGTTGCCGTGAGCTAGGCTGACGCCATGGCACTCACTCTAGCCTGGGCAGCAAAACGAGACTCTGTCTCAAAAAAAAAAAAAAAAAAAAAAAAAGAACACAGGGGGGAGGGGGGCACGGGCAACACATGTCACCTGAATACTTGTACTCCCATCATCTGCTTGAAAAGAGAGAGAAAAGAAAATGCAATCATAGAGGTAAGAGACACTTTTTAAAAATCATGAATCCGAAGAGAAAAGTAAAAGGAGGCCTGTGGAGCAGGTCTGGGTGTGACTCCGGATCCCCCAACATCAGGTGCCACCACCAAAGATTCCTGCGTGTAGCCCATAGAACCCCAAAAGCAACGGGACGAGTTCTGGTCACATACTCCCTCAAAATGACATCCTGGCCTTCTTCTGGAACTCCCTCCCCTCTCAGACTCTCAAGGTTTCCTCCAGCGTGTCGGTTCCCACAGAGCAGACCTTTGGTCTGAGACCTGACAGTCCAGATGCCACGCATGCTGCCGCGTGGCGGCGGTGTCGCGGCTTGGGACAAGAGGAGGCCCCACGGTGCGGGCTGGGGCGCCAGGCACCGCGGGCGGGCGCTGAGGGTGGGGGTGACCCCCACCCCGGGCCGCCGCCGCGCTCCCAGAAAGGGGACAGAACAAGAGGCAAAAAAAAAAAAAAAAAAAAAAAGCAGCAGCCTGTGGCACCCGGTATTCCCAGGCGGTCTCCCATCCAAGTACTAACCAGGCCCGACCCCGCTTAGCTTCCGAGACCAGACGAGATCGGGGGCGTTCAGGGTGGTGTGGCCCTAGACGGCGGCGGCGGAGGGCGCCCCTGCCCCGCTCAAGAAGCCGAGCCTCTCTGGGCTTCCCCGCCGCCGCCTCCCGCCCCAGGCCCCGCGCCGGGCCGGGCCGGTTGAGTTCGCCGGCCAGGTCCCGCGGGCTCCCAGGGACGGGGGTGATGGGCGGGGCGGGGCGGGGCGGGGGGCTGTCTCTCTATACACACACACACACACTCACACTCACTCACACTCACACAAGATGCGCCTCCACGGCTGGACTCGCCAAGGTGGAGCCCTCCCAGCCCCCCTCGTCTCCTCGCCCGGCCTCCTTCACCTACCCGCTGCCCACCCCCAGCGCGTCGCTGCCTGCCGCTGACTGCGCACGCGCGGGACGCTCGCCCTTTGACCCCAGCCAGGGGCCGCCCTCCCCCACAACCCCTTTCAGCTGCGCCCCCCCCTCGCCCTGTGGGTGGGCTGCCGCCTATTCCCCCGGGCCAGGGCTGGGGCACAGCCAGTGTATGGGGCGTCTCTCTCTGGGGATGTGTCCCATGGGTGGGGTGGGGTGGCCTGGTTTGGGGGGCGCTGAAGAAATCAGTCCCCTCCATCTCCTACCTCTGGAAAACGCCCAAGCCCGTGGAGAACTGCCGGCACCGCTTCGTGGGGGCCGGGACCCTCCTCCGTGTCCTCCTGTGGCCCAGTCCAAGGGGCCTGGGCCTGGCCGGGGCTGCATTGGACCCCGACCACCCTGGCGTGTGGACTCGCTAAAAATCGGCCATTAGATATTGGATTCCAGCTTCCTGGAGGTCATTTCACTAATGAGTGCACCGGAAAGAGTTTCCTAATCCATCTGTGAGGGTGGCAACTGAAAGAGAATTTTAAAGCTGACAGAATAGGCGAGGGAAGGCATAGGAGATTTCCACACCCAGCAAGGAAGACTTTCCCGAAATGGAAGAAAGAAACGAGCAAACAGAGACACCGGTAGCCCGCCCGGAAAAGAGTCTGCCCCTTAGAGAAAGCACCCTGACCGGGTTCACCCGTGGGTGGGTGGCGAGCTAGCGGCATTCAGAAGAGCGAGGCCTGCAGTCTGTGCGGAAGACACCTGCGCTCGGGTGTGTGTGGCGGCGCGATTCACAAGCAGCTCCAGATGTTAAACCAAGGAGAAGCCAGGGAGTTCCCAACGCCCCAGGTGTCCTCAGCCCACGACTGGCTGCTGTGGGAATGGGAAGCCCGGCTCCTTGTCTCAGAGCGGGGTTCCCAGGAGGATCAGGCTGAAGCTGGGACTTGGCCTCAAAGTGTCCCCTCGCATGGCCACCCCCTTCCCCTTCCTGCTCCTCTACTCCTGGTGCCCCTCCATCCAGGGGCCAGACCTTAAAGAGTCACCGCAAGAGAATCCTGGTCCCAAAGGAGCCTTCTGGGGGACCGGTGCTGAGAGAGGTTGTGGGCATGGCCCGCTGGGGCTCTGCCCGACCCAGGGCTGAGAGATGCCACCTCCCAGCTCTGGGTCCCTGCAGGAAGTGTTGGCAAGCACAGGGCCGGTCCTCCAAAGGCCCAGGTGCAGGGAGCCCAGGCCAAGCAGCCTGTGGAAGAAGCCACTTGCCGTGCCACCCCGGGAACAGGACTGCAGGCCCCGGCCCTTCCCACCTCCTCCTCCTCCTCCTCCTCCTCCTCCCCCCCGCCCCCCCCCCACAGGGCACAGGGCTCAGAGACACCTCAGACTCTTGCTACCCAAAGTGCAAAGGGCATCAGTTGCTCCTCCAACCCCCCAGCCCAGCAGACCACGTTGTCCAGCCAGCCCCCGGGCCTCCCTGGGGTGCCCAGCACAAAAGTGCAGACACCCACCGGACCCTCAGTCTCAGTTTTCGGAGGTTTTTGCCACTCTAAGGACCCGCAGGCCGGCTGGGCCTTCGGGCAGGACAGAGAGCCCCGGAATCCGACTTGGAGAGCTGCGTGTACGTCCCCATCAGGAGGCGGTCCCCACCTCCGCGGCTCTCCCCTTGCGGGGAGCGGCAGCCCAGCCGGCAGCCGCAGGGCCTCAGGGAAGACACCAGGCTGGGCCCCCGCGGCACAGCGGGGGCACGTCCCCCGCACTCACGCGACTTAGGGACGGCTGCTGGAGACTGCTGCGGCCACCCTGCTGCCGGGTTTCTGGAGGGCTTCCTGGAAGCAGCGTCCACACCAAGCCCTTGGAAGGCCCAGGCGACGGAGGAGCCGGTCAGGCAGGGGCCGAGGACGGTGAGAGGCCGGGCGGGAAGGAGCATGTCAGGCAGGGGCAGAGGACGGTGACAGGCCGGGCGGGGAGGAGCCGGTCAGGCGGGGGCCCAGGACAGTGACGGGCCTGGCCGGGGAGGAGCGCGTCAGGCAGGGGCAGAGGAGACGGGCTGGGTAAGGGTTAGGGTGACAGTTAGGGCACAATTCACAATCGCAAAGACGTGGAAGCGACCCGAGTGCCCATCCATCCAGGAGTGCATTAATAAAATGTGGCGCGTGGACACCACGGAGTGCCATTCGGCTGTGAGGAGCAGCGGTGAGAGGGCGCCTCTCGTGTTCTCCTGGCCAGAGCTGGAACCCGTTCCAGTAAGCCAGGTATCCCAAGAATGGACACACGAGCACCACGTGAGCGCGCTCACCAGCAAATTGGTACGAACGGATGGACGCCTAAGTGGACAGAGAGGAATCACCTTCATCGGGTGGGTGTCGGGCGGGTGGGGGGAGGGGAGGGGCATACACATCCATTAGGCATGGGGTGGGTGCGCACCGACTGGGGGATGGGCGCACTTGAAGCTCTGACCCGAGGGGGGAGGCTTGGAGAGGGCAAGGCACCCGACCTTAACATTGGTACCCCCACAATACGCTGCAACAACATGAGAGGTATATGAATAAGAACACAGGGGGGGCCGGGCGCGGTGGCTCACGCCTGTAATCCTAGCTCTCTGGGAGGCCGAGGCGGGCGGATTGCTCCAGGTCAGGAGTTCGAAACCAGCCTGAGCAAGAGCGAGACCCCCGTCTCTACTAAAAATAGAAAGAAATTAATTGGCCAACTAATATATATAGAAAAACACAGCCGGGCGTGGTGGTGCATGCCTGTAGTCCCAACTACTCGGGAGGCTGAGGCAGCAGGATTGCTTGAGCCCGGAGATTGAGGTTGCCGTGAGCTAGGCTGACGCCATGGCACTCACTCTAGCCTGGGCAGCAAAACGAGACTCTGTCTCAAAAAAAAAAAAAAAAAAAAAAAAAGAACACAGGGGGGAGGGGGGCACGGGCAACACATGTCACCTGAATACTTGTACTCCCATCATCTGCTTGCATGTCACCTGAATACTTGTACTCCCATCATCTGCTTGAAAAGAGAGAGAAAAGAAAATGCAATCATAGAGGTAAGAGACACTTTTTAAAAATCATGAATCCGAAGAGAAAAGTAAAAGGAGGCCTGTGGAGCAGGTCTGGGTGTGACTCCGGATCCCCCAACATCAGGTGCCACCACCAAAGATTCCTGCGTGTAGCCCATAGAACCCCAAAAGCAACGGGACGAGTTCTGGTCACATACTCCCTCAAAATGACATCCTGGCCTTCTTCTGGAACTCCCTCCCCTCTCAGACTCTCAAGGTTTCCTCCAGCGTGTCGGTTCCCACAGAGCAGACCTTTGGTCTGAGACCTGACAGTCCAGATGCCACGCATGCTGCCGCGTGGCGGCGGTGTCGCGGCTTGGGACAAGAGGAGGCCCCACGGTGCGGGCTGGGGCGCCAGGCACCGCGGGCGGGCGCTGAGGGTGGGGGTGACCCCCACCCCGGGCCGCCGCCGCGCTCCCAGAAAGGGGACAGAACAAGAGGCAAAAAAAAAAAAAAAAAAAAAAAAAGCAGCAGCCTGTGGCACCCGGTATTCCCAGGCGGTCTCCCATCCAAGTACTAACCAGGCCCGACCCCGCTTAGCTTCCGAGACCAGACGAGATCGGGGGCGTTCAGGGTGGTGTGGCCCTAGACGGCGGCGGCGGAGGGCGCCCCTGCCCCGCTCAAGAAGCCGAGCCTCTCTGGGCTTCCCCGCCGCCGCCTCCCGCCCCAGGCCCCGCGCCGGGCCGGGCCGGTTGAGTTCGCCGGCCGGGTCCCGCGGGCTCCCAGGGACGGGGGTGATGGGCGGGGCGGGGCGGGGCGGGGCGGGGCGGGGCGGGGCGGGGGGCTGTCTCTCTATACACACACACACACACTCACACTCACTCACACTCACACAAGATGCGCCTCCACGGCTGGACTCGCCAAGGTGGAGCCCTCCCAGCCCCCCTCGTCTCCTCGCCCGGCCTCCTTCACCTACCCGCTGCCCACCCCCAGCGCGTCGCTGCCTGCCGCTGACTGCGCACGCGCGGGACGCTCGCCCTTTGACCCCAGCCAGGGGCCGCCCTCCCCCACAACCCCTTTCAGCTGCGCCCCCCCCCTCGCCCTGTGGGTGGGCTGCCGCCTATTCCCCCGGGCCAGGGCTGGGGCACAGCCAGTGTATGGGGCGTCTCTCTCTGGGGATGTGTCCCATGGGTGGGGTGGGGTGGCCTGGTTTGGGGGGCGCTGAAGAAATCAGTCCCCTCCATCTCCTACCTCTGGAAAACGCCCAAGCCCGTGGAGAACTGCCGGCACCGCTTCGTGGGGGCCGGGACCCTCCTCCGTGTCCTCCTGTGGCCCAGTCCAAGGGGCCTGGGCCTGGCCGGGGCTGCATTGGACCCCGACCACCCTGGCGTGTGGACTCGCTAAAAATCGGCCATTAGATATTGGATTCCAGCTTCCTGGAGGTCATTTCACTAATGAGTGCACCGGAAAGAGTTTCCTAATCCATCTGTGAGGGTGGCAACTGAAAGAGAATTTTAAAGCTGACAGAATAGGCGAGGGAAGGCATAGGAGATTTCCACACCCAGCAAGGAAGACTTTCCCGAAATGGAAGAAAGAAACGAGCAAACAGAGACACCGGTAGCCCGCCCGGAAAAGAGTCTGCCCCTTAGAGAAAGCACCCTGACCGGGTTCACCCGTGGGTGGGTGGCGAGCTAGCGGCATTCAGAAGAGCGAGGCCCGCAGTCTGTGCGGAAGACACCTGCGCTCGGGTGTGTGTGGCGGCGCGATTCACAAGCAGCTCCAGATGTTAAACCAAGGAGAAGCCAGGGAGTTCCCAACGCCCCAGGTGTCCTCAGCCCACGACTGGCTGCTGTGGGAATGGGAAGCCCGGCTCCTTGTCTCAGAGCGGGGTTCCCAGGAGGATCAGGCTGAAGCTGGGACTTGGCCTCAAAGTGTCCCCTCGCATGGCCACCCCCTTCCCCTTCCTGCTCCTCTACTCCTGGTGCCCCTCCATCCAGGGGCCAGACCTTAAAGAGTCACCGCAAGAGAATCCTGGTCCCAAAGGAGCCTTCTGGGGGACCGGTGCTGAGAGAGGTTGTGGGCATGGCCCGCTGGGGCTCTGCCCGACCCAGGGCTGAGAGATGCCACCTCCCAGCTCTGGGTCCCTGCAGGAAGTGTTGGCAAGCACAGGGCCGGTCCTCCAAAGGCCCAGGTGCAGGGAGCCCAGGCCAAGCAGCCTGTGGAAGAAGCCACTTGCCGTGCCACCCCGGGAACAGGACTGCAGGCCCCGGCCCTTCCCACCTCCTCCTCCTCCTCCTCCTCCTCCTCCCCCCCGCCCCCCCCCACAGGGCACAGGGCTCAGAGACACCTCAGACTCTTGCTACCCAAAGTGCAAAGGGCATCAGTTGCTCCTCCAACCCCCCAGCCCAGCAGACCACGTTGTCCAGCCAGCCCCCGGGCCTCCCTGGGGTGCCCAGCACAAAAGTGCAGACACCCACCGGACCCTCAGTCTCAGTTTTCGGAGGTTTTTGCCACTCTAAGGACCCGCAGGCCGGCTGGGCCTTCGGGCAGGACAGAGAGCCCCGGAATCCGACTTGGAGAGCTGCGTGTACGTCCCCATCAGGAGGCGGTCCCCACCTCCGCGGCTCTCCCCTTGCGGGGAGCGGCAGCCCAGCCGGCAGCCGCAGGGCCTCAGGGAAGACACCAGGCTGGGCCCCCGCGGCACAGCGGGGGCACGTCCCCCGCACTCACGCGACTTAGGGACGGCTGCTGGAGACTGCTGCGGCCACCCTGCTGCCGGGTTTCTGGAGGGCTTCCTGGAAGCAGCGTCCACACCAAGCCCTTGGAAGGCCCAGGCGACGGAGGAGCCGGTCAGGCAGGGGCCGAGGACGGTGAGAGGCCGGGCGGGAAGGAGCATGTCAGGCAGGGGCAGAGGACGGTGACAGGCCGGGCGGGGAGGAGCCGGTCAGGCGGGGGCCCAGGACAGTGACGGGCCTGGCCGGGGAGGAGCGCGTCAGGCAGGGGCAGAGGAGACGGGCTGGGTAAGGGTTAGGGTGACAGTTAGGGCACAATTCACAATCGCAAAGACGTGGAAGCGACCCGAGTGCCCATCCATCCAGGAGTGCATTAATAAAATGTGGCGCGTGGACACCACGGAGTGCCATTCGGCTGTGAGGAGCAGCGGTGAGAGGGCGCCTCTCGTGTTCTCCTGGCCAGAGCTGGAACCCGTTCCAGTAAGCCAGGTATCCCAAGAATGGACACACGAGCACCACGTGAGCGCGCTCACCAGCAAATTGGTACGAACGGATGGACGCCTAAGTGGACAGAGAGGAATCACCTTCATCGGGTGGGTGTCGGGCGGGTGGGGGGAGGGGAGGGGCATACACATCCATTAGGCATGGGGTGGGTGCGCACCGACTGGGGGATGGGCGCACTTGAAGCTCTGACCCGAGGGGGGAGGCTTGGAGAGGGCAAGGCACCCGACCTTAACATTGGTACCCCCACAATACGCTGCAACAACATGAGAGGTATATGAATAAGAACACAGGGGGGGCCGGGCGCGGTGGCTCACGCCTGTAATCCTAGCTCTCTGGGAGGCCGAGGCGGGCGGATTGCTCCAGGTCAGGAGTTCGAAACCAGCCTGAGCAAGAGCGAGACCCCCGTCTCTACTAAAAATAGAAAGAAATTAATTGGCCAACTAATATATATAGAAAAACACAGCCGGGCGTGGTGGTGCATGCCTGTAGTCCCAACTACTCGGGAGGCTGAGGCAGCAGGATTGCTTGAGCCCGGAGATTGAGGTTGCCGTGAGCTAGGCTGACGCCATGGCACTCACTCTAGCCTGGGCAGCAAAACGAGACTCTGTCTCAAAAAAAAAAAAAAAAAAAAAAAAAAGAACACAGGGGGGAGGGGGGCACGGGCAACACATGTCACCTGAATACTTGTACTCCCATCATCTGCTTGAAAAGAGAGAGAAAAGAAAATGCAATCATAGAGGTAAGAGACACTTTTTAAAAATCATGAATCCGAAGAGAAAAGTAAAAGGAGGCCTGTGGAGCAGGTCTGGGTGTGACTCCGGATCCCCCAACATCAGGTGCCACCACCAAAGATTCCTGCGTGTAGCCCATAGAACCCCAAAAGCAACGGGACGAGTTCTGGTCACATACTCCCTCAAAATGACATCCTGGCCTTCTTCTGGAACTCCCTCCCCTCTCAGACTCTCAAGGTTTCCTCCAGCGTGTCGGTTCCCACAGAGCAGACCTTTGGTCTGAGACCTGACAGTCCAGATGCCACGCATGCTGCCGCGTGGCGGCGGTGTCGCGGCTTGGGACAAGAGGAGGCCCCACGGTGCGGGCTGGGGCGCCAGGCACCGCGGGCGGGCGCTGAGGGTGGGGGTGACCCCCACCCCGGGCCGCCGCCGCGCTCCCAGAAAGGGGACAGAACAAGAGGCAAAAAAAAAAAAAAAAAAAAAAAAAGCAGCAGCCTGTGGCACCCGGTATTCCCAGGCGGTCTCCCATCCAAGTACTAACCAGGCCCGACCCCGCTTAGCTTCCGAGACCAGACGAGATCGGGGGCGTTCAGGGTGGTGTGGCCCTAGACGGCGGCGGCGGAGGGCGCCCCTGCCCCGCTCAAGAAGCCGAGCCTCTCTGGGCTTCCCCGCCGCCGCCTCCCGCCCCAGGCCCCGCGCCGGGCCGGGCCGGTTGAGTTCGCCGGCCGGGTCCCGCGGGCTCCCAGGGACGGGGGTGATGGGCGGGGCAGGGCGGGGCGGGGGGCTGTCTCTCTATACACACACACACACACTCACACTCACTCACACTCACACAAGATGCGCCTCCACGGCTGGACTCGCCAAGGTGGAGCCCTCCCAGCCCCCCTCGTCTCCTCGCCCGGCCTCCTTCACCTACCCGCTGCCCACCCCCAGCGCGTCGCTGCCTGCCGCTGACTGCGCACGCGCGGGACGCTCGCCCTTTGACCCCAGCCAGGGGCCGCCCTCCCCCACAACCCCTTTCAGCTGCGCCCCCCCCCTCGCCCTGTGGGTGGGCTGCCGCCTATTCCCCCGGGCCAGGGCTGGGGCACAGCCAGTGTATGGGGCGTCTCTCTCTGGGGATGTGTCCCATGGGTGGGGTGGGGTGGCCTGGTTTGGGGGGCGCTGAAGAAATCAGTCCCCTCCATCTCCTACCTCTGGAAAACGCCCAAGCCCGTGGAGAACTGCCGGCACCGCTTCGTGGGGGCCGGGACCCTCCTCCGTGTCCTCCTGTGGCCCAGTCCAAGGGGCCTGGGCCTGGCCGGGGCTGCATTGGACCCCGACCACCCTGGCGTGTGGACTCGCTAAAAATCGGCCATTAGATATTGGATTCCAGCTTCCTGGAGGTCATTTCACTAATGAGTGCACCGGAAAGAGTTTCCTAATCCATCTGTGAGGGTGGCAACTGAAAGAGAATTTTAAAGCTGACAGAATAGGCGAGGGAAGGCATAGGAGATTTCCACACCCAGCAAGGAAGACTTTCCCGAAATGGAAGAAAGAAACGAGCAAACAGAGACACCGGTAGCCCGCCCGGAAAAGAGTCTGCCCCTTAGAGAAAGCACCCTGACCGGGTTCACCCGTGGGTGGGTGGCGAGCTAGCGGCATTCAGAAGAGCGAGGCCCGCAGTCTGTGCGGAAGACACCTGCGCTCGGGTGTGTGTGGCGGCGCGATTCACAAGCAGCTCCAGATGTTAAACCAAGGAGAAGCCAGGGAGTTCCCAACGCCCCAGGTGTCCTCAGCCCACGACTGGCTGCTGTGGGAATGGGAAGCCCGGCTCCTTGTCTCAGAGCGGGGTTCCCAGGAGGATCAGGCTGAAGCTGGGACTTGGCCTCAAAGTGTCCCCTCGCATGGCCACCCCCTTCCCCTTCCTGCTCCTCTACTCCTGGTGCCCCTCCATCCAGGGGCCAGACCTTAAAGAGTCACCGCAAGAGAATCCTGGTCCCAAAGGAGCCTTCTGGGGGACCGGTGCTGAGAGAGGTTGTGGGCATGGCCCGCTGGGGCTCTGCCCGACCCAGGGCTGAGAGATGCCACCTCCCAGCTCTGGGTCCCTGCAGGAAGTGTTGGCAAGCACAGGGCCGGTCCTCCAAAGGCCCAGGTGCAGGGAGCCCAGGCCAAGCAGCCTGTGGAAGAAGCCACTTGCCGTGCCACCCCGGGAACAGGACTGCAGGCCCCGGCCCTTCCCACCTCCTCCTCCTCCTCCTCCTCCTCCCCCCCGCCCCCCCCCACAGGGCACAGGGCTCAGAGACACCTCAGACTCTTGCTACCCAAAGTGCAAAGGGCATCAGTTGCTCCTCCAACCCCCCCGCCCAGCAGACCACGTTGTCCAGCCAGCCCCCGGGCCTCCCTGGGGTGCCCAGCACAAAAGTGCAGACACCCACCGGACCCTCAGTCTCAGTTTTCGGAGGTTTTTGCCACTCTAAGGACCCGCAGGCCGGCTGGGCCTTCGGGCAGGACAGAGAGCCCCGGAATCCGACTTGGAGAGCTGCGTGTACGTCCCCATCAGGAGGCGGTCCCCACCTCCGCGGCTCTCCCCTTGCGGGGAGCGGCAGCCCAGCCGGCAGCCGCAGGGCCTCAGGGAAGACACCAGGCTGGGCCCCCGCGGCACAGCGGGGGCACGTCCCCCGCACTCACGCGACTTAGGGACGGCTGCTGGAGACTGCTGCGGCCACCCTGCTGCCGGGTTTCTGGAGGGCTTCCTGGAAGCAGCGTCCACACCAAGCCCTTGGAAGGCCCAGGCGACGGAGGAGCCGGTCAGGCAGGGGCCGAGGACGGTGAGAGGCCGGGCGGGAAGGAGCATGTCAGGCAGGGGCAGAGGACGGTGACAGGCCGGGCGGGGAGGAGCCGGTCAGGCGGGGGCCCAGGACAGTGACGGGCCTGGCCGGGGAGGAGCGCGTCAGGCAGGGGCAGAGGAGACGGGCTGGGTAAGGGTTAGGGTGACAGTTAGGGCACAATTCACAATCGCAAAGACGTGGAAGCGACCCGAGTGCCCATCCATCCAGGAGTGCATTAATAAAATGTGGCGCGTGGACACCACGGAGTGCCATTCGGCTGTGAGGAGCAGCGGTGAGAGGGCGCCTCTCGTGTTCTCCTGGCCAGAGCTGGAACCCGTTCCAGTAAGCCAGGTATCCCAAGAATGGACACACGAGCACCACGTGAGCGCGCTCACCAGCAAATTGGTACGAACGGATGGACGCCTAAGTGGACAGAGAGGAATCACCTTCATCGGGTGGGTGTCGGGCGGGTGGGGGGAGGGGAGGGGCATACACATCCATTAGGCATGGGGTGGGTGCGCACCGACTGGGGGATGGGCGCACTTGAAGCTCTGACCCGAGGGGGGAGGCTTGGAGAGGGCAAGGCACCCGACCTTAACATTGGTACCCCCACAATACGCTGCAACAACATGAGAGGTATATGAATAAGAACACAGGGGGGGCCGGGCGCGGTGGCTCACGCCTGTAATCCTAGCTCTCTGGGAGGCCGAGGCGGGCGGATTGCTCCAGGTCAGGAGTTCGAAACCAGCCTGAGCAAGAGCGAGACCCCCGTCTCTACTAAAAATAGAAAGAAATTAATTGGCCAACTAATATATATAGAAAAACACAGCCGGGCGTGGTGGTGCATGCCTGTAGTCCCAACTACTCGGGAGGCTGAGGCAGCAGGATTGCTTGAGCCCGGAGATTGAGGTTGCCGTGAGCTAGGCTGACGCCATGGCACTCACTCTAGCCTGGGCAGCAAAACGAGACTCTGTCTCAAAAAAAAAAAAAAAAAAAAAAAAAAAAGAACACAGGGGGGAGGGGGGCACGGGCAACACATGTCACCTGAATACTTGTACTCCCATCATCTGCTTGAAAAGAGAGAGAAAAGAAAATGCAATCATAGAGGTAAGAGACACTTTTTAAAAATCATGAATCCGAAGAGAAAAGTAAAAGGAGGCCTGTGGAGCAGGTCTGGGTGTGACTCCGGATCCCCCAACATCAGGTGCCACCACCAAAGATTCCTGCGTGTAGCCCATAGAACCCCAAAAGCAACGGGACGAGTTCTGGTCACATACTCCCTCAAAATGACATCCTGGCCTTCTTCTGGAACTCCCTCCCCTCTCAGACTCTCAAGGTTTCCTCCAGCGTGTCGGTTCCCACAGAGCAGACCTTTGGTCTGAGACCTGACAGTCCAGATGCCACGCATGCTGCCGCGTGGCGGCGGTGTCGCGGCTTGGGACAAGAGGAGGCCCCACGGTGCGGGCTGGGGCGCCAGGCACCGCGGGCGGGCGCTGAGGGTGGGGGTGACCCCCACCCCGGGCCGCCGCCGCGCTCCCAGAAAGGGGACAGAACAAGAGGCAAAAAAAAAAAAAAAAAAAAAAAAAGCAGCAGCCTGTGGCACCCGGTATTCCCAGGCGGTCTCCCATCCAAGTACTAACCAGGCCCGACCCCGCTTAGCTTCCGAGACCAGACGAGATCGGGGGCGTTCAGGGTGGTGTGGCCCTAGACGGCGGCGGCGGAGGGCGCCCCTGCCCCGCTCAAGAAGCCGAGCCTCTCTGGGCTTCCCCGCCGCCGCCTCCCGCCCCAGGCCCCGCGCCGGGCCGGGCCGGTTGAGTTCGCTGGCCGGGTCCCGCGGGCTCCCAGGGACGGGGGTGATGGGCGGGGCGGGGCGGGGCGGGGGGCTGTCTCTCTATACACACACACACACACTCACACTCACTCACACTCACACAAGATGCGCCTCCACGGCTGGACTCGCCAAGGTGGAGCCCTCCCAGCCCCCCTCGTCTCCTCGCCCGGCCTCCTTCACCTACCCGCTGCCCACCCCCAGCGCGTCGCTGCCTGCCGCTGACTGCGCACGCGCGGGACGCTCGCCCTTTGACCCCAGCCAGGGGCCGCCCTCCCCCACAACCCCTTTCAGCTGCGCCCCCCCCCTCGCCCTGTGGGTGGGCTGCCGCCTATTCCCCCGGGCCAGGGCTGGGGCACAGCCAGTGTATGGGGCGTCTCTCTCTGGGGATGTGTCCCATGGGTGGGGTGGGGTGGCCTGGTTTGGGGGGCGCTGAAGAAATCAGTCCCCTCCATCTCCTACCTCTGGAAAACGCCCAAGCCCGTGGAGAACTGCCGGCACCGCTTCGTGGGGGCCGGGACCCTCCTCCGTGTCCTCCTGTGGCCCAGTCCAAGGGGCCTGGGCCTGGCCGGGGCTGCATTGGACCCCGACCACCCTGGCGTGTGGACTCGCTAAAAATCGGCCATTAGATATTGGATTCCAGCTTCCTGGAGGTCATTTCACTAATGAGTGCACCGGAAAGAGTTTCCTAATCCATCTGTGAGGGTGGCAACTGAAAGAGAATTTTAAAGCTGACAGAATAGGCGAGGGAAGGCATAGGAGATTTCCACACCCAGCAAGGAAGACTTTCCCGAAATGGAAGAAAGAAACGAGCAAACAGAGACACCGGTAGCCCGCCCGGAAAAGAGTCTGCCCCTTAGAGAAAGCACCCTGACCGGGTTCACCCGTGGGTGGGTGGCGAGCTAGCGGCATTCAGAAGAGCGAGGCCCGCAGTCTGTGCGGAAGACACCTGCGCTCGGGTGTGTGTGGCGGCGCGATTCACAAGCAGCTCCAGATGTTAAACCAAGGAGAAGCCAGGGAGTTCCCAACGCCCCAGGTGTCCTCAGCCCACGACTGGCTGCTGTGGGAATGGGAAGCCCGGCTCCTTGTCTCAGAGCGGGGTTCCCAGGAGGATCAGGCTGAAGCTGGGACTTGGCCTCAAAGTGTCCCCTCGCATGGCCACCCCCTTCCCCTTCCTGCTCCTCTACTCCTGGTGCCCCTCCATCCAGGGGCCAGACCTTAAAGAGTCACCGCAAGAGAATCCTGGTCCCAAAGGAGCCTTCTGGGGGACCGGTGCTGAGAGAGGTTGTGGGCATGGCCCGCTGGGGCTCTGCCCGACCCAGGGCTGAGAGATGCCACCTCCCAGCTCTGGGTCCCTGCAGGAAGTGTTGGCAAGCACAGGGCCGGTCCTCCAAAGGCCCAGGTGCAGGGAGCCCAGGCCAAGCAGCCTGTGGAAGAAGCCACTTGCCGTGCCACCCCGGGAACAGGACTGCAGGCCCCGGCCCTTCCCACCTCCTCCTCCTCCTCCTCCTCCTCCCCCCCGCCCCCCCCCACAGGGCACAGGGCTCAGAGACACCTCAGACTCTTGCTACCCAAAGTGCAAAGGGCATCAGTTGCTCCTCCAACCCCCCCGCCCAGCAGACCACGTTGTCCAGCCAGCCCCCGGGCCTCCCTGGGGTGCCCAGCACAAAAGTGCAGACACCCACCGGACCCTCAGTCTCAGTTTTCGGAGGTTTTTGCCACTCTAAGGACCCGCAGGCCGGCTGGGCCTTCGGGCAGGACAGAGAGCCCCGGAATCCGACTTGGAGAGCTGCGTGTACGTCCCCATCAGGAGGCGGTCCCCACCTCCGCGGCTCTCCCCTTGCGGGGAGCGGCAGCCCAGCCGGCAGCCGCAGGGCCTCAGGGAAGACACCAGGCTGGGCCCCCGCGGCACAGCGGGGGCACGTCCCCCGCACTCACGCGACTTAGGGACGGCTGCTGGAGACTGCTGCGGCCACCCTGCTGCCGGGTTTCTGGAGGGCTTCCTGGAAGCAGCGTCCACACCAAGCCCTTGGAAGGCCCAGGCGACGGAGGAGCCGGTCAGGCAGGGGCCGAGGACGGTGAGAGGCCGGGCGGGAAGGAGCATGTCAGGCAGGGGCAGAGGACGGTGACAGGCCGGGCGGGGAGGAGCCGGTCAGGCGGGGGCCCAGGACAGTGACGGGCCTGGCCGGGGAGGAGCGCGTCAGGCAGGGGCAGAGGAGACGGGCTGGGTAAGGGTTAGGGTGACAGTTAGGGCACAATTCACAATCGCAAAGACGTGGAAGCGACCCGAGTGCCCATCCATCCAGGAGTGCATTAATAAAATGTGGCGCGTGGACACCACGGAGTGCCATTCGGCTGTGAGGAGCAGCGGTGAGAGGGCGCCTCTCGTGTTCTCCTGGCCAGAGCTGGAACCCGTTCCAGTAAGCCAGGTATCCCAAGAATGGACACACGAGCACCACGTGAGCGCGCTCACCAGCAAATTGGTACGAACGGATGGACGCCTAAGTGGACAGAGAGGAATCACCTTCATCGGGTGGGTGTCGGGCGGGTGGGGGGAGGGGAGGGGCATACACATCCATTAGGCATGGGGTGGGTGCGCACCGACTGGGGGATGGGCGCACTTGAAGCTCTGACCCGAGGGGGGAGGCTTGGAGAGGGCAAGGCACCCGACCTTAACATTGGTACCCCCACAATACGCTGCAACAACATGAGAGGTATATGAATAAGAACACAGGGGGGGCCGGGCGCGGTGGCTCACGCCTGTAATCCTAGCTCTCTGGGAGGCCGAGGCGGGCGGATTGCTCCAGGTCAGGAGTTCGAAACCAGCCTGAGCAAGAGCGAGACCCCCGTCTCTACTAAAAATAGAAAGAAATTAATTGGCCAACTAATATATATAGAAAAACACAGCCGGGCGTGGTGGTGCATGCCTGTAGTCCCAACTACTCGGGAGGCTGAGGCAGCAGGATTGCTTGAGCCCGGAGATTGAGGTTGCCGTGAGCTAGGCTGACGCCATGGCACTCACTCTAGCCTGGGCAGCAAAACGAGACTCTGTCTCAAAAAAAAAAAAAAAAAAAAAAAAAAAAGAACACAGGGGGGAGGGGGGCACGGGCAACACATGTCACCTGAATACTTGTACTCCCATCATCTGCTTGAAAAGAGAGAGAAAAGAAAATGCAATCATAGAGGTAAGAGACACTTTTTAAAAATCATGAATCCGAAGAGAAAAGTAAAAGGAGGCCTGTGGAGCAGGTCTGGGTGTGACTCCGGATCCCCCAACATCAGGTGCCACCACCAAAGATTCCTGCGTGTAGCCCATAGAACCCCAAAAGCAACGGGACGAGTTCTGGTCACATACTCCCTCAAAATGACATCCTGGCCTTCTTCTGGAACTCCCTCCCCTCTCAGACTCTCAAGGTTTCCTCCAGCGTGTCGGTTCCCACAGAGCAGACCTTTGGTCTGAGACCTGACAGTCCAGATGCCACGCATGCTGCCGCGTGGCGGCGGTGTCGCGGCTTGGGACAAGAGGAGGCCCCACGGTGCGGGCTGGGGCGCCAGGCACCGCGGGCGGGCGCTGAGGGTGGGGGTGACCCCCACCCCGGGCCGCCGCCGCGCTCCCAGAAAGGGGACAGAACAAGAGGCAAAAAAAAAAAAAAAAAAAAAAAAAGCAGCAGCCTGTGGCACCCGGTATTCCCAGGCGGTCTCCCATCCAAGTACTAACCAGGCCCGACCCCGCTTAGCTTCCGAGACCAGACGAGATCGGGGGCGTTCAGGGTGGTGTGGCCCTAGACGGCGGCGGCGGAGGGCGCCCCTGCCCCGCTCAAGAAGCCGAGCCTCTCTGGGCTTCCCCGCCGCCGCCTCCCGCCCCAGGCCCCGCGCCGGGCCGGGCCGGTTGAGTTCGCTGGCCGGGTCCCGCGGGCTCCCAGGGACGGGGGTGATGGGCGGGGCGGGGCGGGGCGGGGGGCTGTCTCTCTATACACACACACACACACTCACACTCACTCACACTCACACAAGATGCGCCTCCACGGCTGGACTCGCCAAGGTGGAGCCCTCCCAGCCCCCCTCGTCTCCTCGCCCGGCCTCCTTCACCTACCCGCTGCCCACCCCCAGCGCGTCGCTGCCTGCCGCTGACTGCGCACGCGCGGGACGCTCGCCCTTTGACCCCAGCCAGGGGCCGCCCTCCCCCACAACCCCTTTCAGCTGCGCCCCCCCCCTCGCCCTGTGGGTGGGCTGCCGCCTATTCCCCCGGGCCAGGGCTGGGGCACAGCCAGTGTATGGGGCGTCTCTCTCTGGGGATGTGTCCCATGGGTGGGGTGGGGTGGCCTGGTTTGGGGGGCGCTGAAGAAATCAGTCCCCTCCATCTCCTACCTCTGGAAAACGCCCAAGCCCGTGGAGAACTGCCGGCACCGCTTCGTGGGGGCCGGGACCCTCCTCCGTGTCCTCCTGTGGCCCAGTCCAAGGGGCCTGGGCCTGGCCGGGGCTGCATTGGACCCCGACCACCCTGGCGTGTGGACTCGCTAAAAATCGGCCATTAGATATTGGATTCCAGCTTCCTGGAGGTCATTTCACTAATGAGTGCACCGGAAAGAGTTTCCTAATCCATCTGTGAGGGTGGCAACTGAAAGAGAATTTTAAAGCTGACAGAATAGGCGAGGGAAGGCATAGGAGATTTCCACACCCAGCAAGGAAGACTTTCCCGAAATGGAAGAAAGAAACGAGCAAACAGAGACACCGGTAGCCCGCCCGGAAAAGAGTCTGCCCCTTAGAGAAAGCACCCTGACCGGGTTCACCCGTGGGTGGGTGGCGAGCTAGCGGCATTCAGAAGAGCGAGGCCCGCAGTCTGTGCGGAAGACACCTGCGCTCGGGTGTGTGTGGCGGCGCGATTCACAAGCAGCTCCAGATGTTAAACCAAGGAGAAGCCAGGGAGTTCCCAACGCCCCAGGTGTCCTCAGCCCACGACTGGCTGCTGTGGGAATGGGAAGCCCGGCTCCTTGTCTCAGAGCGGGGTTCCCAGGAGGATCAGGCTGAAGCTGGGACTTGGCCTCAAAGTGTCCCCTCGCATGGCCACCCCCTTCCCCTTCCTGCTCCTCTACTCCTGGTGCCCCTCCATCCAGGGGCCAGACCTTAAAGAGTCACCGCAAGAGAATCCTGGTCCCAAAGGAGCCTTCTGGGGGACCGGTGCTGAGAGAGGTTGTGGGCATGGCCCGCTGGGGCTCTGCCCGACCCAGGGCTGAGAGATGCCACCTCCCAGCTCTGGGTCCCTGCAGGAAGTGTTGGCAAGCACAGGGCCGGTCCTCCAAAGGCCCAGGTGCAGGGAGCCCAGGCCAAGCAGCCTGTGGAAGAAGCCACTTGCCGTGCCACCCCGGGAACAGGACTGCAGGCCCCGGCCCTTCCCACCTCCTCCTCCTCCTCCTCCTCCTCCCCCCCGCCCCCCCCCACAGGGCACAGGGCTCAGAGACACCTCAGACTCTTGCTACCCAAAGTGCAAAGGGCATCAGTTGCTCCTCCAACCCCCCCGCCCAGCAGACCACGTTGTCCAGCCAGCCCCCGGGCCTCCCTGGGGTGCCCAGCACAAAAGTGCAGACACCCACCGGACCCTCAGTCTCAGTTTTCGGAGGTTTTTGCCACTCTAAGGACCCGCAGGCCGGCTGGGCCTTCGGGCAGGACAGAGAGCCCCGGAATCCGACTTGGAGAGCTGCGTGTACGTCCCCATCAGGAGGCGGTCCCCACCTCCGCGGCTCTCCCCTTGCGGGGAGCGGCAGCCCAGCCGGCAGCCGCAGGGCCTCAGGGAAGACACCAGGCTGGGCCCCCGCGGCACAGCGGGGGCACGTCCCCCGCACTCACGCGACTTAGGGACGGCTGCTGGAGACTGCTGCGGCCACCCTGCTGCCGGGTTTCTGGAGGGCTTCCTGGAAGCAGCGTCCACACCAAGCCCTTGGAAGGCCCAGGCGACGGAGGAGCCGGTCAGGCAGGGGCCGAGGACGGTGAGAGGCCGGGCGGGAAGGAGCATGTCAGGCAGGGGCAGAGGACGGTGACAGGCCGGGCGGGGAGGAGCCGGTCAGGCGGGGGCCCAGGACAGTGACGGGCCTGGCCGGGGAGGAGCGCGTCAGGCAGGGGCAGAGGAGACGGGCTGGGTAAGGGTTAGGGTGACAGTTAGGGCACAATTCACAATCGCAAAGACGTGGAAGCGACCCGAGTGCCCATCCATCCAGGAGTGCATTAATAAAATGTGGCGCGTGGACACCACGGAGTGCCATTCGGCTGTGAGGAGCAGCGGTGAGAGGGCGCCTCTCGTGTTCTCCTGGCCAGAGCTGGAACCCGTTCCAGTAAGCCAGGTATCCCAAGAATGGACACACGAGCACCACGTGAGCGCGCTCACCAGCAAATTGGTACGAACGGATGGACGCCTAAGTGGACAGAGAGGAATCACCTTCATCGGGTGGGTGTCGGGCGGGTGGGGGGAGGGGAGGGGCATACACATCCATTAGGCATGGGGTGGGTGCGCACCGACTGGGGGATGGGCGCACTTGAAGCTCTGACCCGAGGGGGGAGGCTTGGAGAGGGCAAGGCACCCGACCTTAACATTGGTACCCCCACAATACGCTGCAACAACATGAGAGGTATATGAATAAGAACACAGGGGGGGCCGGGCGCGGTGGCTCACGCCTGTAATCCTAGCTCTCTGGGAGGCCGAGGCGGGCGGATTGCTCCAGGTCAGGAGTTCGAAACCAGCCTGAGCAAGAGCGAGACCCCCGTCTCTACTAAAAATAGAAAGAAATTAATTGGCCAACTAATATATATAGAAAAACACAGCCGGGCGTGGTGGTGCATGCCTGTAGTCCCAACTACTCGGGAGGCTGAGGCAGCAGGATTGCTTGAGCCCGGAGATTGAGGTTGCCGTGAGCTAGGCTGACGCCATGGCACTCACTCTAGCCTGGGCAGCAAAACGAGACTCTGTCTCAAAAAAAAAAAAAAAAAAAAAAAAAAAAGAACACAGGGGGGAGGGGGGCACGGGCAACACATGTCACCTGAATACTTGTACTCCCATCATCTGCTTGAAAAGAGAGAGAAAAGAAAATGCAATCATAGAGGTAAGAGACACTTTTTAAAAATCATGAATCCGAAGAGAAAAGTAAAAGGAGGCCTGTGGAGCAGGTCTGGGTGTGACTCCGGATCCCCCAACATCAGGTGCCACCACCAAAGATTCCTGCGTGTAGCCCATAGAACCCCAAAAGCAACGGGACGAGTTCTGGTCACATACTCCCTCAAAATGACATCCTGGCCTTCTTCTGGAACTCCCTCCCCTCTCAGACTCTCAAGGTTTCCTCCAGCGTGTCGGTTCCCACAGAGCAGACCTTTGGTCTGAGACCTGACAGTCCAGATGCCACGCATGCTGCCGCGTGGCGGCGGTGTCGCGGCTTGGGACAAGAGGAGGCCCCACGGTGCGGGCTGGGGCGCCAGGCACCGCGGGCGGGCGCTGAGGGTGGGGGTGACCCCCACCCCGGGCCGCCGCCGCGCTCCCAGAAAGGGGACAGAACAAGAGGCAAAAAAAAAAAAAAAAAAAAAAAAAGCAGCAGCCTGTGGCACCCGGTATTCCCAGGCGGTCTCCCATCCAAGTACTAACCAGGCCCGACCCCGCTTAGCTTCCGAGACCAGACGAGATCGGGGGCGTTCAGGGTGGTGTGGCCCTAGACGGCGGCGGCGGAGGGCGCCCCTGCCCCGCTCAAGAAGCCGAGCCTCTCTGGGCTTCCCCGCCGCCGCCTCCCGCCCCAGGCCCCGCGCCGGGCCGGGCCGGTTGAGTTCGCTGGCCGGGTCCCGCGGGCTCCCAGGGACGGGGGTGATGGGCGGGGCGGGGCGGGGCGGGGGGCTGTCTCTCTATACACACACACACACACTCACACTCACTCACACTCACACAAGATGCGCCTCCACGGCTGGACTCGCCAAGGTGGAGCCCTCCCAGCCCCCCTCGTCTCCTCGCCCGGCCTCCTTCACCTACCCGCTGCCCACCCCCAGCGCGTCGCTGCCTGCCGCTGACTGCGCACGCGCGGGACGCTCGCCCTTTGACCCCAGCCAGGGGCCGCCCTCCCCCACAACCCCTTTCAGCTGCGCCCCCCCCCTCGCCCTGTGGGTGGGCTGCCGCCTATTCCCCCGGGCCAGGGCTGGGGCACAGCCAGTGTATGGGGCGTCTCTCTCTGGGGATGTGTCCCATGGGTGGGGTGGGGTGGCCTGGTTTGGGGGGCGCTGAAGAAATCAGTCCCCTCCATCTCCTACCTCTGGAAAACGCCCAAGCCCGTGGAGAACTGCCGGCACCGCTTCGTGGGGGCCGGGACCCTCCTCCGTGTCCTCCTGTGGCCCAGTCCAAGGGGCCTGGGCCTGGCCGGGGCTGCATTGGACCCCGACCACCCTGGCGTGTGGACTCGCTAAAAATCGGCCATTAGATATTGGATTCCAGCTTCCTGGAGGTCATTTCACTAATGAGTGCACCGGAAAGAGTTTCCTAATCCATCTGTGAGGGTGGCAACTGAAAGAGAATTTTAAAGCTGACAGAATAGGCGAGGGAAGGCATAGGAGATTTCCACACCCAGCAAGGAAGACTTTCCCGAAATGGAAGAAAGAAACGAGCAAACAGAGACACCGGTAGCCCGCCCGGAAAAGAGTCTGCCCCTTAGAGAAAGCACCCTGACCGGGTTCACCCGTGGGTGGGTGGCGAGCTAGCGGCATTCAGAAGAGCGAGGCCCGCAGTCTGTGCGGAAGACACCTGCGCTCGGGTGTGTGTGGCGGCGCGATTCACAAGCAGCTCCAGATGTTAAACCAAGGAGAAGCCAGGGAGTTCCCAACGCCCCAGGTGTCCTCAGCCCACGACTGGCTGCTGTGGGAATGGGAAGCCCGGCTCCTTGTCTCAGAGCGGGGTTCCCAGGAGGATCAGGCTGAAGCTGGGACTTGGCCTCAAAGTGTCCCCTCGCATGGCCACCCCCTTCCCCTTCCTGCTCCTCTACTCCTGGTGCCCCTCCATCCAGGGGCCAGACCTTAAAGAGTCACCGCAAGAGAATCCTGGTCCCAAAGGAGCCTTCTGGGGGACCGGTGCTGAGAGAGGTTGTGGGCATGGCCCGCTGGGGCTCTGCCCGACCCAGGGCTGAGAGATGCCACCTCCCAGCTCTGGGTCCCTGCAGGAAGTGTTGGCAAGCACAGGGCCGGTCCTCCAAAGGCCCAGGTGCAGGGAGCCCAGGCCAAGCAGCCTGTGGAAGAAGCCACTTGCCGTGCCACCCCGGGAACAGGACTGCAGGCCCCGGCCCTTCCCACCTCCTCCTCCTCCTCCTCCTCCTCCTCCTCCCCCCCGCCCCCCCCCACAGGGCACAGGGCTCAGAGACACCTCAGACTCTTGCTACCCAAAGTGCAAAGGGCATCAGTTGCTCCTCCAACCCCCCAGCCCAGCAGACCACGTTGTCCAGCCAGCCCCCGGGCCTCCCTGGGGTGCCCAGCACAAAAGTGCAGACACCCACCGGACCCTCAGTCTCAGTTTTCGGAGGTTTTTGCCACTCTAAGGACCCGCAGGCCGGCTGGGCCTTCGGGCAGGACAGAGAGCCCCGGAATCCGACTTGGAGAGCTGCGTGTACGTCCCCATCAGGAGGCGGTCCCCACCTCCGCGGCTCTCCCCTTGCGGGGAGCGGCAGCCCAGCCGGCAGCCGCAGGGCCTCAGGGAAGACACCAGGCTGGGCCCCCGCGGCACAGCGGGGGCACGTCCCCCGCACTCACGCGACTTAGGGACGGCTGCTGGAGACTGCTGCGGCCACCCTGCTGCCGGGTTTCTGGAGGGCTTCCTGGAAGCAGCGTCCACACCAAGCCCTTGGAAGGCCCAGGCGACGGAGGAGCCGGTCAGGCAGGGGCCGAGGACGGTGAGAGGCCGGGCGGGAAGGAGCATGTCAGGCAGGGGCAGAGGACGGTGACAGGCCGGGCGGGGAGGAGCCGGTCAGGCGGGGGCCCAGGACAGTGACGGGCCTGGCCGGGGAGGAGCGCGTCAGGCAGGGGCAGAGGAGACGGGCTGGGTAAGGGTTAGGGTGACAGTTAGGGCACAATTCACAATCGCAAAGACGTGGAAGCGACCCGAGTGCCCATCCATCCAGGAGTGCATTAATAAAATGTGGCGCGTGGACACCACGGAGTGCCATTCGGCTGTGAGGAGCAGCGGTGAGAGGGCGCCTCTCGTGTTCTCCTGGCCAGAGCTGGAACCCGTTCCAGTAAGCCAGGTATCCCAAGAATGGACACACGAGCACCACGTGAGCGCGCTCACCAGCAAATTGGTACGAACGGATGGACGCCTAAGTGGACAGAGAGGAATCACCTTCATCGGGTGGGTGTCGGGCGGGTGGGGGGAGGGGAGGGGCATACACATCCATTAGGCATGGGGTGGGTGCGCACCGACTGGGGGATGGGCGCACTTGAAGCTCTGACCCGAGGGGGGAGGCTTGGAGAGGGCAAGGCACCCGACCTTAACATTGGTACCCCCACAATACGCTGCAACAACATGAGAGGTATATGAATAAGAACACAGGGGGGGCCGGGCGCGGTGGCTCACGCCTGTAATCCTAGCTCTCTGGGAGGCCGAGGCGGGCGGATTGCTCCAGGTCAGGAGCTCGAAACCAGCCTGAGCAAGAGCGAGACCCCCGTCTCTACTAAAAATAGAAAGAAATTAATTGGCCAACTAATATATATAGAAAAACACAGCCGGGCGTGGTGGTGCATGCCTGTAGTCCCAACTACTCGGGAGGCTGAGGCAGCAGGATTGCTTGAGCCCGGAGATTGAGGTTGCCGTGAGCTAGGCTGACGCCATGGCACTCACTCTAGCCTGGGCAGCAAAACGAGACTCTGTCTCAAAAAAAAAAAAAAAAAAAAAAAAAAAGAACACAGGGGGGAGGGGGGCACGGGCAACACATGTCACCTGAATACTTGTACTCCCATCATCTGCTTGAAAAGAGAGAGAAAAGAAAATGCAATCATAGAGGTAAGAGACACTTTTTAAAAATCATGAATCCGAAGAGAAAAGTAAAAGGAGGCCTGTGGAGCAGGTCTGGGTGTGACTCCGGATCCCCCAACATCAGGTGCCACCACCAAAGATTCCTGCGTGTAGCCCATAGAACCCCAAAAGCAACGGGACGAGTTCTGGTCACATACTCCCTCAAAATGACATCCTGGCCTTCTTCTGGAACTCCCTCCCCTCTCAGACTCTCAAGGTTTCCTCCAGCGTGTCGGTTCCCACAGAGCAGACCTTTGGTCTGAGACCTGACAGTCCAGATGCCACGCATGCTGCCGCGTGGCGGCGGTGTCGCGGCTTGGGACAAGAGGAGGCCCCACGGTGCGGGCTGGGGCGCCAGGCACCGCGGGCGGGCGCTGAGGGTGGGGGTGACCCCCACCCCGGGCCGCCGCCGCGCTCCCAGAAAGGGGACAGAACAAGAGGCAAAAAAAAAAAAAAAAGCAGCAGCCTGTGGCACCCGGTATTCCCAGGCGGTCTCCCATCCAAGTACTAACCAGGCCCGACCCCGCTTAGCTTCCGAGACCAGACGAGATCGGGGGCGTTCAGGGTGGTGTGGCCCTAGACGGCGGCGGCGGAGGGCGCCCCTGCCCCGCTCAAGAAGCCGAGCCTCTCTGGGCTTCCCCGCCGCCGCCTCCCGCCCCAGGCCCCGCGCCGGGCCGGGCCGGTTGAGTTCGCCGGCCGGGTCCCGCGGGCTCCCAGGGACGGGGGTGATGGGCGGGGCGGGGCGGGGCGGGGCGGGGCGGGGCGGGGGGCTGTCTCTCTATACACACACACACACACTCACACTCACTCACACTCACACAAGATGCGCCTCCACGGCTGGACTCGCCAAGGTGGAGCCCTCCCAGCCCCCCTCGTCTCCTCGCCCGGCCTCCTTCACCTACCCGCTGCCCACCCCCAGCGCGTCGCTGCCTGCCGCTGACTGCGCACGCGCGGGACGCTCGCCCTTTGACCCCAGCCAGGGGCCGCCCTCCCCCACAACCCCTTTCAGCTGCGCCCCCCCCCTCGCCCTGTGGGTGGGCTGCCGCCTATTCCCCCGGGCCAGGGCTGGGGCACAGCCAGTGTATGGGGCGTCTCTCTCTGGGGATGTGTCCCATGGGTGGGGTGGGGTGGCCTGGTTTGGGGGGCGCTGAAGAAATCAGTCCCCTCCATCTCCTACCTCTGGAAAACGCCCAAGCCCGTGGAGAACTGCCGGCACCGCTTCGTGGGGGCCGGGACCCTCCTCCGTGTCCTCCTGTGGCCCAGTCCAAGGGGCCTGGGCCTGGCCGGGGCTGCATTGGACCCCGACCACCCTGGCGTGTGGACTCGCTAAAAATCGGCCATTAGATATTGGATTCCAGCTTCCTGGAGGTCATTTCACTAATGAGTGCACCGGAAAGAGTTTCCTAATCCATCTGTGAGGGTGGCAACTGAAAGAGAATTTTAAAGCTGACAGAATAGGCGAGGGAAGGCATAGGAGATTTCCACACCCAGCAAGGAAGACTTTCCCGAAATGGAAGAAAGAAACGAGCAAACAGAGACACCGGTAGCCCGCCCGGAAAAGAGTCTGCCCCTTAGAGAAAGCACCCTGACCGGGTTCACCCGTGGGTGGGTGGCGAGCTAGCGGCATTCAGAAGAGCGAGGCCCGCAGTCTGTGCGGAAGACACCTGCGCTCGGGTGTGTGTGGCGGCGCGATTCACAAGCAGCTCCAGATGTTAAACCAAGGAGAAGCCAGGGAGTTCCCAACGCCCCAGGTGTCCTCAGCCCACGACTGGCTGCTGTGGGAATGGGAAGCCCGGCTCCTTGTCTCAGAGCGGGGTTCCCAGGAGGATCAGGCTGAAGCTGGGACTTGGCCTCAAAGTGTCCCCTCGCATGGCCACCCCCTTCCCCTTCCTGCTCCTCTACTCCTGGTGCCCCTCCATCCAGGGGCCAGACCTTAAAGAGTCACCGCAAGAGAATCCTGGTCCCAAAGGAGCCTTCTGGGGGACCGGTGCTGAGAGAGGTTGTGGGCATGGCCCGCTGGGGCTCTGCCCGACCCAGGGCTGAGAGATGCCACCTCCCAGCTCTGGGTCCCTGCAGGAAGTGTTGGCAAGCACAGGGCCGGTCCTCCAAAGGCCCAGGTGCAGGGAGCCCAGGCCAAGCAGCCTGTGGAAGAAGCCACTTGCCGTGCCACCCCGGGAACAGGACTGCAGGCCCCGGCCCTTCCCACCTCCTCCTCCTCCTCCTCCTCCTCCCCCCCGCCCCCCCCCACAGGGCACAGGGCTCAGAGACACCTCAGACTCTTGCTACCCAAAGTGCAAAGGGCATCAGTTGCTCCTCCAACCCCCCCGCCCAGCAGACCACGTTGTCCAGCCAGCCCCCGGGCCTCCCTGGGGTGCCCAGCACAAAAGTGCAGACACCCACCGGACCCTCAGTCTCAGTTTTCGGAGGTTTTTGCCACTCTAAGGACCCGCAGGCCGGCTGGGCCTTCGGGCAGGACAGAGAGCCCCGGAATCCGACTTGGAGAGCTGCGTGTACGTCCCCATCAGGAGGCGGTCCCCACCTCCGCGGCTCTCCCCTTGCGGGGAGCGGCAGCCCAGCCGGCAGCCGCAGGGCCTCAGGGAAGACACCAGGCTGGGCCCCCGCGGCACAGCGGGGGCACGTCCCCCGCACTCACGCGACTTAGGGACGGCTGCTGGAGACTGCTGCGGCCACCCTGCTGCCGGGTTTCTGGAGGGCTTCCTGGAAGCAGCGTCCACACCAAGCCCTTGGAAGGCCCAGGCGACGGAGGAGCCGGTCAGGCAGGGGCCGAGGACGGTGAGAGGCCGGGCGGGAAGGAGCATGTCAGGCAGGGGCAGAGGACGGTGACAGGCCGGGCGGGGAGGAGCCGGTCAGGCGGGGGCCCAGGACAGTGACGGGCCTGGCCGGGGAGGAGCGCGTCAGGCAGGGGCAGAGGAGACGGGCTGGGTAAGGGTTAGGGTGACAGTTAGGGCACAATTCACAATCGCAAAGACGTGGAAGCGACCCGAGTGCCCATCCATCCAGGAGTGCATTAATAAAATGTGGCGCGTGGACACCACGGAGTGCCATTCGGCTGTGAGGAGCAGCGGTGAGAGGGCGCCTCTCGTGTTCTCCTGGCCAGAGCTGGAACCCGTTCCAGTAAGCCAGGTATCCCAAGAATGGACACACGAGCACCACGTGAGCGCGCTCACCAGCAAATTGGTACGAACGGATGGACGCCTAAGTGGACAGAGAGGAATCACCTTCATCGGGTGGGTGTCGGGCGGGTGGGGGGAGGGGAGGGGCATACACATCCATTAGGCATGGGGTGGGTGCGCACCGACTGGGGGATGGGCGCACTTGAAGCTCTGACCCGAGGGGGGAGGCTTGGAGAGGGCAAGGCACCCGACCTTAACATTGGTACCCCCACAATACGCTGCAACAACATGAGAGGTATATGAATAAGAACACAGGGGGGGCCGGGCGCGGTGGCTCACGCCTGTAATCCTAGCTCTCTGGGAGGCCGAGGCGGGCGGATTGCTCCAGGTCAGGAGCTCGAAACCAGCCTGAGCAAGAGCGAGACCCCCGTCTCTACTAAAAATAGAAAGAAATTAATTGGCCAACTAATATATATAGAAAAACACAGCCGGGCGTGGTGGTGCATGCCTGTAGTCCCAACTACTCGGGAGGCTGAGGCAGCAGGATTGCTTGAGCCCGGAGATTGAGGTTGCCGTGAGCTAGGCTGACGCCATGGCACTCACTCTAGCCTGGGCAGCAAAACGAGACTCTGTCTCAAAAAAAAAAAAAAAAAAAAAAAAAAAGAACACAGGGGGGAGGGGGGCACGGGCAACACATGTCACCTGAATACTTGTACTCCCATCATCTGCTTGAAAAGAGAGAGAAAAGAAAATGCAATCATAGAGGTAAGAGACACTTTTTAAAAATCATGAATCCGAAGAGAAAAGTAAAAGGAGGCCTGTGGAGCAGGTCTGGGTGTGACTCCGGATCCCCCAACATCAGGTGCCACCACCAAAGATTCCTGCGTGTAGCCCATAGAACCCCAAAAGCAACGGGACGAGTTCTGGTCACATACTCCCTCAAAATGACATCCTGGCCTTCTTCTGGAACTCCCTCCCCTCTCAGACTCTCAAGGTTTCCTCCAGCGTGTCGGTTCCCACAGAGCAGACCTTTGGTCTGAGACCTGACAGTCCAGATGCCACGCATGCTGCCGCGTGGCGGCGGTGTCGCGGCTTGGGACAAGAGGAGGCCCCACGGTGCGGGCTGGGGCGCCAGGCACCGCGGGCGGGCGCTGAGGGTGGGGGTGACCCCCACCCCGGGCCGCCGCCGCGCTCCCAGAAAGGGGACAGAACAAGAGGCAAAAAAAAAAAAAAAAGCAGCAGCCTGTGGCACCCGGTATTCCCAGGCGGTCTCCCATCCAAGTACTAACCAGGCCCGACCCCGCTTAGCTTCCGAGACCAGACGAGATCGGGGGCGTTCAGGGTGGTGTGGCCCTAGACGGCGGCGGCGGAGGGCGCCCCTGCCCCGCTCAAGAAGCCGAGCCTCTCTGGGCTTCCCCGCCGCCGCCTCCCGCCCCAGGCCCCGCGCCGGGCCGGGCCGGTTGAGTTCGCCGGCCGGGTCCCGCGGGCTCCCAGGGACGGGGGTGATGGGCGGGGCGGGGCGGGGCGGGGCGGGGCGGGGCGGCTGTCTCTCTATACACACACACACACACTCACACTCACTCACACTCACACAAGATGCGCCTCCACGGCTGGACTCGCCAAGGTGGAGCCCTCCCAGCCCCCCTCGTCTCCTCGCCCGGCCTCCTTCACCTACCCGCTGCCCACCCCCAGCGCGTCGCTGCCTGCCGCTGACTGCGCACGCGCGGGACGCTCGCCCTTTGACCCCAGCCAGGGGCCGCCCTCCCCCACAACCCCTTTCAGCTGCGCCCCCCCCCTCGCCCTGTGGGTGGGCTGCCGCCTATTCCCCCGGGCCAGGGCTGGGGCACAGCCAGTGTATGGGGCGTCTCTCTCTGGGGATGTGTCCCATGGGTGGGGTGGGGTGGCCTGGTTTGGGGGGCGCTGAAGAAATCAGTCCCCTCCATCTCCTACCTCTGGAAAACGCCCAAGCCCGTGGAGAACTGCCGGCACCGCTTCGTGGGGGCCGGGACCCTCCTCCGTGTCCTCCTGTGGCCCAGTCCAAGGGGCCTGGGCCTGGCCGGGGCTGCATTGGACCCCGACCACCCTGGCGTGTGGACTCGCTAAAAATCGGCCATTAGATATTGGATTCCAGCTTCCTGGAGGTCATTTCACTAATGAGTGCACCGGAAAGAGTTTCCTAATCCATCTGTGAGGGTGGCAACTGAAAGAGAATTTTAAAGCTGACAGAATAGGCGAGGGAAGGCATAGGAGATTTCCACACCCAGCAAGGAAGACTTTCCCGAAATGGAAGAAAGAAACGAGCAAACAGAGACACCGGTAGCCCGCCCGGAAAAGAGTCTGCCCCTTAGAGAAGAAAGCACCCTGACCGGGTTCACCCGTGGGTGGGTGGCGAGCTAGCGGCATTCAGAAGAGCGAGGCCCGCAGTCTGTGCGGAAGACACCTGCGCTCGGGTGTGTGTGGCGGCGCGATTCACAAGCAGCTCCAGATGTTAAACCAAGGAGAAGCCAGGGAGTTCCCAACGCCCCAGGTGTCCTCAGCCCACGACTGGCTGCTGTGGGAATGGGAAGCCCGGCTCCT
Organism: Microcebus murinus; assembly: GCF_040939455.1. Taxonomy (NCBI): domain Eukaryota; kingdom Metazoa; phylum Chordata; class Mammalia; order Primates; family Cheirogaleidae; genus Microcebus; species Microcebus murinus. The sequence continues at coordinate 27,397,271 of NC_134125.1, read as the reverse complement.
TGTCTCAGAGCGGGGTTCCCAGGAGGATCAGGCTGAAGCTGGGACTTGGCCTCAAAGTGTCCCCTCGCATGGCCACCCCCTTCCCCTTCCTGCTCCTCTACTCCTGGTGCCCCTCCATCCAGGGGCCAGACCTTAAAGAGTCACCGCAAGAGAATCCTGGTCCCAAAGGAGCCTTCTGGGGGACCGGTGCTGAGAGAGGTTGTGGGCATGGCCCGCTGGGGCTCTGCCCGACCCAGGGCTGAGAGATGCCACCTCCCAGCTCTGGGTCCCTGCAGGAAGTGTTGGCAAGCACAGGGCCGGTCCTCCAAAGGCCCAGGTGCAGGGAGCCCAGGCCAAGCAGCCTGTGGAAGAAGCCACTTGCCGTGCCACCCCGGGAACAGGACTGCAGGCCCCGGCCCTTCCCACCTCCTCCTCCTCCTCCTCCTCCTCCCCCCCGCCCCCCCCCACAGGGCACAGGGCTCAGAGACACCTCAGACTCTTGCTACCCAAAGTGCAAAGGGCATCAGTTGCTCCTCCAACCCCCCAGCCCAGCAGACCACGTTGTCCAGCCAGCCCCCGGGCCTCCCTGGGGTGCCCAGCACAAAAGTGCAGACACCCACCGGACCCTCAGTCTCAGTTTTCGGAGGTTTTTGCCACTCTAAGGACCCGCAGGCCGGCTGGGCCTTCGGGCAGGACAGAGAGCCCCGGAATCCGACTTGGAGAGCTGCGTGTACGTCCCCATCAGGAGGCGGTCCCCACCTCCGCGGCTCTCCCCTTGCGGGGAGCGGCAGCCCAGCCGGCAGCCGCAGGGCCTCAGGGAAGACACCAGGCTGGGCCCCCGCGGCACAGCGGGGGCACGTCCCCCGCACTCACGCGACTTAGGGACGGCTGCTGGAGACTGCTGCGGCCACCCTGCTGCCGGGTTTCTGGAGGGCTTCCTGGAAGCAGCGTCCACACCAAGCCCTTGGAAGGCCCAGGCGACGGAGGAGCCGGTCAGGCAGGGGCCGAGGACGGTGAGAGGCCGGGCGGGAAGGAGCATGTCAGGCAGGGGCAGAGGACGGTGACAGGCCGGGCGGGGAGGAGCCGGTCAGGCGGGGGCCCAGGACAGTGACGGGCCTGGCCGGGGAGGAGCGCGTCAGGCAGGGGCAGAGGAGACGGGCTGGGTAAGGGTTAGGGTGACAGTTAGGGCACAATTCACAATCGCAAAGACGTGGAAGCGACCCGAGTGCCCATCCATCCAGGAGTGCATTAATAAAATGTGGCGCGTGGACACCACGGAGTGCCATTCGGCTGTGAGGAGCAGCGGTGAGAGGGCGCCTCTCGTGTTCTCCTGGCCAGAGCTGGAACCCGTTCCAGTAAGCCAGGTATCCCAAGAATGGACACACGAGCACCACGTGAGCGCGCTCACCAGCAAATTGGTACGAACGGATGGACGCCTAAGTGGACAGAGAGGAATCACCTTCATCGGGTGGGTGTCGGGCGGGTGGGGGGAGGGGAGGGGCATACACATCCATTAGGCATGGGGTGGGTGCGCACCGACTGGGGGATGGGCGCACTTGAAGCTCTGACCCGAGGGGGGAGGCTTGGAGAGGGCAAGGCACCCGACCTTAACATTGGTACCCCCACAATACGCTGCAACAACATGAGAGGTATATGAATAAGAACACAGGGGGGGCCGGGCGCGGTGGCTCACGCCTGTAATCCTAGCTCTCTGGGAGGCCGAGGCGGGCGGATTGCTCCAGGTCAGGAGTTCGAAACCAGCCTGAGCAAGAGCGAGACCCCCGTCTCTACTAAAAATAGAAAGAAATTAATTGGCCAACTAATATATATAGAAAAACACAGCCGGGCGTGGTGGTGCATGCCTGTAGTCCCAACTACTCGGGAGGCTGAGGCAGCAGGATTGCTTGAGCCCGGAGATTGAGGTTGCCGTGAGCTAGGCTGACGCCATGGCACTCACTCTAGCCTGGGCAGCAAAACGAGACTCTGTCTCAAAAAAAAAAAAAAAAAAAAAAAAAAGAACACAGGGGGGAGGGGGGCACGGGCAACACATGTCACCTGAATACTTGTACTCCCATCATCTGCTTGAAAAGAGAGAGAAAAGAAAATGCAATCATAGAGGTAAGAGACACTTTTTAAAAATCATGAATCCGAAGAGAAAAGTAAAAGGAGGCCTGTGGAGCAGGTCTGGGTGTGACTCCGGATCCCCCAACATCAGGTGCCACCACCAAAGATTCCTGCGTGTAGCCCATAGAACCCCAAAAGCAACGGGACGAGTTCTGGTCACATACTCCCTCAAAATGACATCCTGGCCTTCTTCTGGAACTCCCTCCCCTCTCAGACTCTCAAGGTTTCCTCCAGCGTGTCGGTTCCCACAGAGCAGACCTTTGGTCTGAGACCTGACAGTCCAGATGCCACGCATGCTGCCGCGTGGCGGCGGTGTCGCGGCTTGGGACAAGAGGAGGCCCCACGGTGCGGGCTGGGGCGCCAGGCACCGCGGGCGGGCGCTGAGGGTGGGGGTGACCCCCACCCCGGGCCGCCGCCGCGCTCCCAGAAAGGGGACAGAACAAGAGGCAAAAAAAAAAAAAAAAAAAAAAAAGCAGCAGCCTGTGGCACCCGGTATTCCCAGGCGGTCTCCCATCCAAGTACTAACCAGGCCCGACCCCGCTTAGCTTCCGAGACCAGACGAGATCGGGGGCGTTCAGGGTGGTGTGGCCCTAGACGGCGGCGGCGGAGGGCGCCCCTGCCCCGCTCAAGAAGCCGAGCCTCTCTGGGCTTCCCCGCCGCCGCCTCCCGCCCCAGGCCCCGCGCCGGGCCGGGCCGGTTGAGTTCGCCGGCCGGGTCCCGCGGGCTCCCAGGGACGGGGGTGATGGGCGGGGCGGGGCGGGGCGGGGCGGGGAGGGGCGGGGGGCTGTCTCTCTATACACACACACACACACTCACACTCACTCACACTCACACAAGATGCGCCTCCACGGCTGGACTCGCCAAGGTGGAGCCCTCCCAGCCCCCCTCGTCTCCTCGCCCGGCCTCCTTCACCTACCCGCTGCCCACCCCCAGCGCGTCGCTGCCTGCCGCTGACTGCGCACGCGCGGGACGCTCGCCCTTTGACCCCAGCCAGGGGCCGCCCTCCCCCACAACCCCTTTCAGCTGCGCCCCCCCCCTCGCCCTGTGGGTGGGCTGCCGCCTATTCCCCCGGGCCAGGGCTGGGGCACAGCCAGTGTATGGGGCGTCTCTCTCTGGGGATGTGTCCCATGGGTGGGGTGGGGTGGCCTGGTTTGGGGGGCGCTGAAGAAATCAGTCCCCTCCATCTCCTACCTCTGGAAAACGCCCAAGCCCGTGGAGAACTGCCGGCACCGCTTCGTGGGGGCCGGGACCCTCCTCCGTGTCCTCCTGTGGCCCAGTCCAAGGGGCCTGGGCCTGGCCGGGGCTGCATTGGACCCCGACCACCCTGGCGTGTGGACTCGCTAAAAATCGGCCATTAGATATTGGATTCCAGCTTCCTGGAGGTCATTTCACTAATGAGTGCACCGGAAAGAGTTTCCTAATCCATCTGTGAGCTGACAGAATAGGCGAGGGAAGGCATAGGAGATTTCCACACCCAGCAAGGAAGACTTTCCCGAAATGGAAGAAAGAAACGAGCAAACAGAGACACCGGTAGCCCGCCCGGAAAAGAGTCTGCCCCTTAGAGAAAGCACCCTGACCGGGTTCACCCGTGGGTGGGTGGCGAGCTAGCGGCATTCAGAAGAGCGAGGCCCGCAGTCTGTGCGGAAGACACCTGCGCTCGGGTGTGTGTGGCGGCGCGATTCACAAGCAGCTCCAGATGTTAAACCAAGGAGAAGCCAGGGAGTTCCCAACGCCCCAGGTGTCCTCAGCCCACGACTGGCTGCTGTGGGAATGGGAAGCCCGGCTCCTTGTCTCAGAGCGGGGTTCCCAGGAGGATCAGGCTGAAGCTGGGACTTGGCCTCAAAGTGTCCCCTCGCATGGCCACCCCCTTCCCCTTCCTGCTCCTCTACTCCTGGTGCCCCTCCATCCAGGGGCCAGACCTTAAAGAGTCACCGCAAGAGAATCCTGGTCCCAAAGGAGCCTTCTGGGGGACCGGTGCTGAGAGAGGTTGTGGGCATGGCCCGCTGGGGCTCTGCCCGACCCAGGGCTGAGAGATGCCACCTCCCAGCTCTGGGTCCCTGCAGGAAGTGTTGGCAAGCACAGGGCCGGTCCTCCAAAGGCCCAGGTGCAGGGAGCCCAGGCCAAGCAGCCTGTGGAAGAAGCCACTTGCCGTGCCACCCCGGGAACAGGACTGCAGGCCCCGGCCCTTCCCACCTCCTCCTCCTCCTCCTCCTCCTCCCCCCCGCCCCCCCCCACAGGGCACAGGGCTCAGAGACACCTCAGACTCTTGCTACCCAAAGTGCAAAGGGCATCAGTTGCTCCTCCAACCCCCCCGCCCAGCAGACCACGTTGTCCAGCCAGCCCCCGGGCCTCCCTGGGGTGCCCAGCACAAAAGTGCAGACACCCACCGGACCCTCAGTCTCAGTTTTCGGAGGTTTTTGCCACTCTAAGGACCCGCAGGCCGGCTGGGCCTTCGGGCAGGACAGAGAGCCCCGGAATCCGACTTGGAGAGCTGCGTGTACGTCCCCATCAGGAGGCGGTCCCCACCTCCGCGGCTCTCCCCTTGCGGGGAGCGGCAGCCCAGCCGGCAGCCGCAGGGCCTCAGGGAAGACACCAGGCTGGGCCCCCGCGGCACAGCGGGGGCACGTCCCCCGCACTCACGCGACTTAGGGACGGCTGCTGGAGACTGCTGCGGCCACCCTGCTGCCGGGTTTCTGGAGGGCTTCCTGGAAGCAGCGTCCACACCAAGCCCTTGGAAGGCCCAGGCGACGGAGGAGCCGGTCAGGCAGGGGCCGAGGACGGTGAGAGGCCGGGCGGGAAGGAGCATGTCAGGCAGGGGCAGAGGACGGTGACAGGCCGGGCGGGGAGGAGCCGGTCAGGCGGGGGCCCAGGACAGTGACGGGCCTGGCCGGGGAGGAGCGCGTCAGGCAGGGGCAGAGGAGACGGGCTGGGTAAGGGTTAGGGTGACAGTTAGGGCACAATTCACAATCGCAAAGACGTGGAAGCGACCCGAGTGCCCATCCATCCAGGAGTGCATTAATAAAATGTGGCGCGTGGACACCACGGAGTGCCATTCGGCTGTGAGGAGCAGCGGTGAGAGGGCGCCTCTCGTGTTCTCCTGGCCAGAGCTGGAACCCGTTCCAGTAAGCCAGGTATCCCAAGAATGGACACACGAGCACCACGTGAGCGCGCTCACCAGCAAATTGGTACGAACGGATGGACGCCTAAGTGGACAGAGAGGAATCACCTTCATCGGGTGGGTGTCGGGCGGGTGGGGGGAGGGGAGGGGCATACACATCCATTAGGCATGGGGTGGGTGCGCACCGACTGGGGGATGGGCGCACTTGAAGCTCTGACCCGAGGGGGGAGGCTTGGAGAGGGCAAGGCACCCGACCTTAACATTGGTACCCCCACAATACGCTGCAACAACATGAGAGGTATATGAATAAGAACACAGGGGGGGCCGGGCGCGGTGGCTCACGCCTGTAATCCTAGCTCTCTGGGAGGCCGAGGCGGGCGGATTGCTCCAGGTCAGGAGTTCGAAACCAGCCTGAGCAAGAGCGAGACCCCCGTCTCTACTAAAAATAGAAAGAAATTAATTGGCCAACTAATATATATAGAAAAACACAGCCGGGCGTGGTGGTGCATGCCTGTAGTCCCAACTACTCGGGAGGCTGAGGCAGCAGGATTGCTTGAGCCCGGAGATTGAGGTTGCCGTGAGCTAGGCTGACGCCATGGCACTCACTCTAGCCTGGGCAGCAAAACGAGACTCTGTCTCAAAAAAAAAAAAAAAAAAAAAAAAAAAGAACACAGGGGGGAGGGGGGCACGGGCAACACATGTCACCTGAATACTTGTACTCCCATCATCTGCTTGAAAAGAGAGAGAAAAGAAAATGCAATCATAGAGGTAAGAGACACTTTTTAAAAATCATGAATCCGAAGAGAAAAGTAAAAGGAGGCCTGTGGAGCAGGTCTGGGTGTGACTCCGGATCCCCCAACATCAGGTGCCACCACCAAAGATTCCTGCGTGTAGCCCATAGAACCCCAAAAGCAACGGGACGAGTTCTGGTCACATACTCCCTCAAAATGACATCCTGGCCTTCTTCTGGAACTCCCTCCCCTCTCAGACTCTCAAGGTTTCCTCCAGCGTGTCGGTTCCCACAGAGCAGACCTTTGGTCTGAGACCTGACAGTCCAGATGCCACGCATGCTGCCGCGTGGCGGCGGTGTCGCGGCTTGGGACAAGAGGAGGCCCCACGGTGCGGGCTGGGGCGCCAGGCACCGCGGGCGGGCGCTGAGGGTGGGGGTGACCCCCACCCCGGGCCGCCGCCGCGCTCCCAGAAAGGGGACAGAACAAGAGGCAAAAAAAAAAAAAAAAAAAAAAAAAGCAGCAGCCTGTGGCACCCGGTATTCCCAGGCGGTCTCCCATCCAAGTACTAACCAGGCCCGACCCCGCTTAGCTTCCGAGACCAGACGAGATCGGGGGCGTTCAGGGTGGTGTGGCCCTAGACGGCGGCGGCGGAGGGCGCCCCTGCCCCGCTCAAGAAGCCGAGCCTCTCTGGGCTTCCCCGCCGCCGCCTCCCGCCCCAGGCCCCGCGCCGGGCCGGGCCGGTTGAGTTCGCCGGCCGGGTCCCGCGGGCTCCCAGGGACGGGGGTGATGGGCGGGGCGGGGCGGGGCGGGGGGCTGTCTCTCTATACACACACACACACACTCACACTCACTCACACTCACACAAGATGCGCCTCCACGGCTGGACTCGCCAAGGTGGAGCCCTCCCAGCCCCCCTCGTCTCCTCGCCCGGCCTCCTTCACCTACCCGCTGCCCACCCCCAGCGCGTCGCTGCCTGCCGCTGACTGCGCACGCGCGGGACGCTCGCCCTTTGACCCCAGCCAGGGGCCGCCCTCCCCCACAACCCCTTTCAGCTGCGCCCCCCCCCTCGCCCTGTGGGTGGGCTGCCGCCTATTCCCCCGGGCCAGGGCTGGGGCACAGCCAGTGTATGGGGCGTCTCTCTCTGGGGATGTGTCCCATGGGTGGGGTGGGGTGGCCTGGTTTGGGGGGCGCTGAAGAAATCAGTCCCCTCCATCTCCTACCTCTGGAAAACGCCCAAGCCCGTGGAGAACTGCCGGCACCGCTTCGTGGGGGCCGGGACCCTCCTCCGTGTCCTCCTGTGGCCCAGTCCAAGGGGCCTGGGCCTGGCCGGGGCTGCATTGGACCCCGACCACCCTGGCGTGTGGACTCGCTAAAAATCGGCCATTAGATATTGGATTCCAGCTTCCTGGAGGTCATTTCACTAATGAGTGCACCGGAAAGAGTTTCCTAATCCATCTGTGAGGGTGGCAACTGAAAGAGAATTTTAAAGCTGACAGAATAGGCGAGGGAAGGCATAGGAGATTTCCACACCCAGCAAGGAAGACTTTCCCGAAATGGAAGAAAGAAACGAGCAAACAGAGACACCGGTAGCCCGCCCGGAAAAGAGTCTGCCCCTTAGAGAAAGCACCCTGACCGGGTTCACCCGTGGGTGGGTGGCGAGCTAGCGGCATTCAGAAGAGCGAGGCCCGCAGTCTGTGCGGAAGACACCTGCGCTCGGGTGTGTGTGGCGGCGCGATTCACAAGCAGCTCCAGATGTTAAACCAAGGAGAAGCCAGGGAGTTCCCAACGCCCCAGGTGTCCTCAGCCCACGACTGGCTGCTGTGGGAATGGGAAGCCCGGCTCCTTGTCTCAGAGCGGGGTTCCCAGGAGGATCAGGCTGAAGCTGGGACTTGGCCTCAAAGTGTCCCCTCGCATGGCCACCCCCTTCCCCTTCCTGCTCCTCTACTCCTGGTGCCCCTCCATCCAGGGGCCAGACCTTAAAGAGTCACCGCAAGAGAATCCTGGTCCCAAAGGAGCCTTCTGGGGGACCGGTGCTGAGAGAGGTTGTGGGCATGGCCCGCTGGGGCTCTGCCCGACCCAGGGCTGAGAGATGCCACCTCCCAGCTCTGGGTCCCTGCAGGAAGTGTTGGCAAGCACAGGGCCGGTCCTCCAAAGGCCCAGGTGCAGGGAGCCCAGGCCAAGCAGCCTGTGGAAGAAGCCACTTGCCGTGCCACCCCGGGAACAGGACTGCAGGCCCCGGCCCTTCCCACCTCCTCCTCCTCCTCCTCCTCCTCCCCCCCGCCCCCCCCCACAGGGCACAGGGCTCAGAGACACCTCAGACTCTTGCTACCCAAAGTGCAAAGGGCATCAGTTGCTCCTCCAACCCCCCCGCCCAGCAGACCACGTTGTCCAGCCAGCCCCCGGGCCTCCCTGGGGTGCCCAGCACAAAAGTGCAGACACCCACCGGACCCTCAGTCTCAGTTTTCGGAGGTTTTTGCCACTCTAAGGACCCGCAAGGCCGGCTGGGCCTTCGGGCAGGACAGAGAGCCCCGGAATCCGACTTGGAGAGCTGCGTGTACGTCCCCATCAGGAGGCGGTCCCCACCTCCGCGGCTCTCCCCTTGCGGGGAGCGGCAGCCCAGCCGGCAGCCGCAGGGCCTCAGGGAAGACACCAGGCTGGGCCCCCGCGGCACAGCGGGGGCACGTCCCCCGCACTCACGCGACTTAGGGACGGCTGCTGGAGACTGCTGCGGCCACCCTGCTGCCGGGTTTCTGGAGGGCTTCCTGGAAGCAGCGTCCACACCAAGCCCTTGGAAGGCCCAGGCGACGGAGGAGCCGGTCAGGCAGGGGCCGAGGACGGTGAGAGGCCGGGCGGGAAGGAGCATGTCAGGCAGGGGCAGAGGACGGTGACAGGCCGGGCGGGGAGGAGCCGGTCAGGCGGGGGCCCAGGACAGTGACGGGCCTGGCCGGGGAGGAGCGCGTCAGGCAGGGGCAGAGGAGACGGGCTGGGTAAGGGTTAGGGTGACAGTTAGGGCACAATTCACAATCGCAAAGACGTGGAAGCGACCCGAGTGCCCATCCATCCAGGAGTGCATTAATAAAATGTGGCGCGTGGACACCACGGAGTGCCATTCGGCTGTGAGGAGCAGCGGTGAGAGGGCGCCTCTCGTGTTCTCCTGGCCAGAGCTGGAACCCGTTCCAGTAAGCCAGGTATCCCAAGAATGGACACACGAGCACCACGTGAGCGCGCTCACCAGCAAATTGATACGAACGGATGGACGCCTAAGTGGACAGAGAGGAATCACCTTCATCGGGTGGGTGTCGGGCGGGTGGGGGGAGGGGAGGGGCATACACATCCATTAGGCATGGGGTGGGTGCGCACCGACTGGGGGATGGGCGCACTTGAAGCTCTGACCCGAGGGGGGAGGCTTGGAGAGGGCAAGGCACCCGACCTTAACATTGGTACCCCCACAATACCCTGCAACAACATGAGAGGTATATGAATAAGAACACAGGGGGGGCCGGGCGCGGTGGCTCACGCCTGTAATCCTAGCTCTCTGGGAGGCCGAGGCGGGCGGATTGCTCCAGGTCAGGAGTTCGAAACCAGCCTGAGCAAGAGCGAGACCCCCGTCTCTACTAAAAATAGAAAGAAATTAATTGGCCAACTAATATATATAGAAAAACACAGCCGGGCGTGGTGGTGCATCCCTGTAGTCCCAACTACTCGGGAGGCTGAGGCAGCAGGATTGCTTGAGCCCGGAGATTGAGGTTGCCGTGAGCTAGGCTGACGCCATGGCACTCACTCTAGCCTGGGCAGCAAAACGAGACTCTGTCTCAAAAAAAAAAAAAAAAAAAAAAAAAGAACACAGGGGGGAGGGGGGCACGGGCAACACATGTCACCTGAATACTTGTACTCCCATCATCTGCTTGAAAAGAGAGAGAAAAGAAAATGCAATCATAGAGGTAAGAGACACTTTTTAAAAATCATGAATCCGAAGAGAAAAGTAAAAGGAGGCCTGTGGAGCAGGTCTGGGTGTGACTCCGGATCCCCCAACATCAGGTGCCACCACCAAAGATTCCTGCGTGTAGCCCATAGAACCCCAAAAGCAACGGGACGAGTTCTGGTCACATACTCCCTCAAAATGACATCCTGGCCTTCTTCTGGAACTCCCTCCCCTCTCAGACTCTCAAGGTTTCCTCCAGCGTGTCGGTTCCCACAGAGCAGACCTTTGGTCTGAGACCTGACAGTCCAGATGCCACGCATGCTGCCGCGTGGCGGCGGTGTCGCGGCTTGGGACAAGAGGAGGCCCCACGGTGCGGGCTGGGGCGCCAGGCACCGCGGGCGGGCGCTGAGGGTGGGGGTGACCCCCACCCCGGGCCGCCGCCGCGCTCCCAGAAAGGGGACAGAACAAGAGGCAAAAAAAAAAAAAAAAAAAAAAAAAGCAGCAGCCTGTGGCACCCGGTATTCCCAGGCGGTCTCCCATCCAAGTACTAACCAGGCCCGACCCCGCTTAGCTTCCGAGACCAGACGAGATCGGGGGCGTTCAGGGTGGTGTGGCCCTAGACGGCGGCGGCGGAGGGCGCCCCTGCCCCGCTCAAGAAGCCGAGCCTCTCTGGTCTTCCCCGCCGCCGCCTCCCGCCCCAGGCCCCGCGCCGGGCCGGGCCGGTTGAGTTCGCCGGCCGGGTCCCGCGGGCTCCCAGGGACGGGGGTGATGGGCGGGGCGGGGCGGGGCGGGGGGCTGTCTCTCTATACACACACACACACACTCACACTCACTCACACTCACACAAGATGCGCCTCCACGGCTGGACTCGCCAAGGTGGAGCCCTCCCAGCCCCCCTCGTCTCCTCGCCCGGCCTCCTTCACCTACCCGCTGCCCACCCCCAGCGCGTCGCTGCCTGCCGCTGACTGCGCACGCGCGGGACGCTCGCCCTTTGACCCCAGCCAGGGGCCGCCCTCCCCCACAACCCCTTTCAGCTGCGCCCCCCCCCTCGCCCTGTGGGTGGGCTGCCGCCTATTCCCCCGGGCCAGGGCTGGGGCACAGCCAGTGTATGGGGCGTCTCTCTCTGGGGATGTGTCCCATGGGTGGGGTGGGGTGGCCTGGTTTGGGGGGCGCTGAAGAAATCAGTCCCCTCCATCTCCTACCTCTGGAAAACGCCCAAGCCCGTGGAGAACTGCCGGCACCGCTTCGTGGGGGCCGGGACCCTCCTCCGTGTCCTCCTGTGGCCCAGTCCAAGGGGCCTGGGCCTGGCCGGGGCTGCATTGGACCCCGACCACCCTGGCGTGTGGACTCGCTAAAAATCGGCCATTAGATATTGGATTCCAGCTTCCTGGAGGTCATTTCACTAATGAGTGCACCGGAAAGAGTTTCCTAATCCATCTGTGAGGGTGGCAACTGAAAGAGAATTTTAAAGCTGACAGAATAGGCGAGGGAAGGCATAGGAGATTTCCACACCCAGCAAGGAAGACTTTCCCGAAATGGAAGAAAGAAACGAGCAAACAGAGACACCGGTAGCCCGCCCGGAAAAGAGTCTGCCCCTTAGAGAAAGCACCCTGACCGGGTTCACCCGTGGGTGGGTGGCGAGCTAGCGGCATTCAGAAGAGCGAGGCCCGCAGTCTGTGCGGAAGACACCTGCGCTCGGGTGTGTGTGGCGGCGCGATTCACAAGCAGCTCCAGATGTTAAACCAAGGAGAAGCCAGGGAGTTCCCAACGCCCCAGGTGTCCTCAGCCCACGACTGGCTGCTGTGGGAATGGGAAGCCCGGCTCCTTGTCTCAGAGCGGGGTTCCCAGGAGGATCAGGCTGAAGCTGGGACTTGGCCTCAAAGTGTCCCCTCGCATGGCCACCCCCTTCCCCTTCCTGCTCCTCTACTCCTGGTGCCCCTCCATCCAGGGGCCAGACCTTAAAGAGTCACCGCAAGAGAATCCTGGTCCCAAAGGAGCCTTCTGGGGGACCGGTGCTGAGAGAGGTTGTGGGCATGGCCCGCTGGGGCTCTGCCCGACCCAGGGCTGAGAGATGCCACCTCCCAGCTCTGGGTCCCTGCAGGAAGTGTTGGCAAGCACAGGGCCGGTCCTCCAAAGGCCCAGGTGCAGGGAGCCCAGGCCAAGCAGCCTGTGGAAGAAGCCACTTGCCGTGCCACCCCGGGAACAGGACTGCAGGCCCCGGCCCTTCCCACCTCCTCCTCCTCCTCCTCCTCCTCCCCCCCGCCCCCCCCCACAGGGCACAGGGCTCAGAGACACCTCAGACTCTTGCTACCCAAAGTGCAAAGGGCATCAGTTGCTCCTCCAACCCCCCCGCCCAGCAGACCACGTTGTCCAGCCAGCCCCCGGGCCTCCCTGGGGTGCCCAGCACAAAAGTGCAGACACCCACCGGACCCTCAGTCTCAGTTTTCGGAGGTTTTTGCCACTCTAAGGACCCGCAGGCCGGCTGGGCCTTCGGGCAGGACAGAGAGCCCCGGAATCCGACTTGGAGAGCTGCGTGTACGTCCCCATCAGGAGGCGGTCCCCACCTCCGCGGCTCTCCCCTTGCGGGGAGCGGCAGCCCAGCCGGCAGCCGCAGGGCCTCAGGGAAGACACCAGGCTGGGCCCCCGCGGCACAGCGGGGGCACGTCCCCCGCACTCACGCGACTTAGGGACGGCTGCTGGAGACTGCTGCGGCCACCCTGCTGCCGGGTTTCTGGAGGGCTTCCTGGAAGCAGCGTCCACACCAAGCCCTTGGAAGGCCCAGGCGACGGAGGAGCCGGTCAGGCAGGGGCCGAGGACGGTGAGAGGCCGGGCGGGAAGGAGCATGTCAGGCAGGGGCAGAGGACGGTGACAGGCCGGGCGGGGAGGAGCCGGTCAGGCGGGGGCCCAGGACAGTGACGGGCCTGGCCGGGGAGGAGCGCGTCAGGCAGGGGCAGAGGAGACGGGCTGGGTAAGGGTTAGGGTGACAGTTAGGGCACAATTCACAATCGCAAAGACGTGGAAGCGACCCGAGTGCCCATCCATCCAGGAGTGCATTAATAAAATGTGGCGCGTGGACACCACGGAGTGCCATTCGGCTGTGAGGAGCAGCGGTGAGAGGGCGCCTCTCGTGTTCTCCTGGCCAGAGCTGGAACCCGTTCCAGTAAGCCAGGTATCCCAAGAATGGACACACGAGCACCACGTGAGCGCGCTCACCAGCAAATTGATACGAACGGATGGACGCCTAAGTGGACAGAGAGGAATCACCTTCATCGGGTGGGTGTCGGGCGGGTGGGGGGAGGGGAGGGGCATACACATCCATTAGGCATGGGGTGGGTGCGCACCGACTGGGGGATGGGCGCACTTGAAGCTCTGACCCGAGGGGGGAGGCTTGGAGAGGGCAAGGCACCCGACCTTAACATTGGTACCCCCACAATACCCTGCAACAACATGAGAGGTATATGAATAAGAACACAGGGGGGGCCGGGCGCGGTGGCTCACGCCTGTAATCCTAGCTCTCTGGGAGGCCGAGGCGGGCGGATTGCTCCAGGTCAGGAGTTCGAAACCAGCCTGAGCAAGAGCGAGACCCCCGTCTCTACTAAAAATAGAAAGAAATTAATTGGCCAACTAATATATATAGAAAAACACAGCCGGGCGTGGTGGTGCATCCCTGTAGTCCCAACTACTCGGGAGGCTGAGGCAGCAGGATTGCTTGAGCCCGGAGATTGAGGTTGCCGTGAGCTAGGCTGACGCCATGGCACTCACTCTAGCCTGGGCAGCAAAACGAGACTCTGTCTCAAAAAAAAAAAAAAAAAAAAAAAAAAGAACACAGGGGGGAGGGGGGCACGGGCAACACATGTCACCTGAATACTTGTACTCCCATCATCTGCTTGAAAAGAGAGAGAAAAGAAAATGCAATCATAGAGGTAAGAGACACTTTTTAAAAATCATGAATCCGAAGAGAAAAGTAAAAGGAGGCCTGTGGAGCAGGTCTGGGTGTGACTCCGGATCCCCCAACATCAGGTGCCACCACCAAAGATTCCTGCGTGTAGCCCATAGAACCCCAAAAGCAACGGGACGAGTTCTGGTCACATACTCCCTCAAAATGACATCCTGGCCTTCTTCTGGAACTCCCTCCCCTCTCAGACTCTCAAGGTTTCCTCCAGCGTGTCGGTTCCCACAGAGCAGACCTTTGGTCTGAGACCTGACAGTCCAGATGCCACGCATGCTGCCGCGTGGCGGCGGTGTCGCGGCTTGGGACAAGAGGAGGCCCCACGGTGCGGGCTGGGGCGCCAGGCACCGCGGGCGGGCGCTGAGGGTGGGGGTGACCCCCACCCCGGGCCGCCGCCGCGCTCCCAGAAAGGGGACAGAACAAGAGGCAAAAAAAAAAAAAAAAAAAAAAAAAGCAGCAGCCTGTGGCACCCGGTATTCCCAGGCGGTCTCCCATCCAAGTACTAACCAGGCCCGACCCCGCTTAGCTTCCGAGACCAGACGAGATCGGGGGCGTTCAGGGTGGTGTGGCCCTAGACGGCGGCGGCGGAGGGCGCCCCTGCCCCGCTCAAGAAGCCGAGCCTCTCTGGGCTTCCCCGCCGCCGCCTCCCGCCCCAGGCCCCGCGCCGGGCCGGGCCGGTTGAGTTCGCCGGCCGGGTCCCGCGGGCTCCCAGGGACGGGGGTGATGGGCGGGGCGGGGCGGGGCGGGGGGCTGTCTCTCTATACACACACACACACACTCACACTCACTCACACTCACACAAGATGCGCCTCCACGGCTGGACTCGCCAAGGTGGAGCCCTCCCAGCCCCCCTCGTCTCCTCGCCCGGCCTCCTTCACCTACCCGCTGCCCACCCCCAGCGCGTCGCTGCCTGCCGCTGACTGCGCACGCGCGGGACGCTCGCCCTTTGACCCCAGCCAGGGGCCGCCCTCCCCCACAACCCCTTTCAGCTGCGCCCCCCCCCTCGCCCTGTGGGTGGGCTGCCGCCTATTCCCCCGGGCCAGGGCTGGGGCACAGCCAGTGTATGGGGCGTCTCTCTCTGGGGATGTGTCCCATGGGTGGGGTGGGGTGGCCTGGTTTGGGGGGCGCTGAAGAAATCAGTCCCCTCCATCTCCTACCTCTGGAAAACGCCCAAGCCCGTGGAGAACTGCCGGCACCGCTTCGTGGGGGCCGGGACCCTCCTCCGTGTCCTCCTGTGGCCCAGTCCAAGGGGCCTGGGCCTGGCCGGGGCTGCATTGGACCCCGACCACCCTGGCGTGTGGACTCGCTAAAAATCGGCCATTAGATATTGGATTCCAGCTTCCTGGAGGTCATTTCACTAATGAGTGCACCGGAAAGAGTTTCCTAATCCATCTGTGAGGGTGGCAACTGAAAGAGAATTTTAAAGCTGACAGAATAGGCGAGGGAAGGCATAGGAGATTTCCACACCCAGCAAGGAAGACTTTCCCGAAATGGAAGAAAGAAACGAGCAAACAGAGACACCGGTAGCCCGCCCGGAAAAGAGTCTGCCCCTTAGAGAAAGCACCCTGACCGGGTTCACCCGTGGGTGGGTGGCGAGCTAGCGGCATTCAGAAGAGCGAGGCCCGCAGTCTGTGCGGAAGACACCTGCGCTCGGGTGTGTGTGGCGGCGCGATTCACAAGCAGCTCCAGATGTTAAACCAAGGAGAAGCCAGGGAGTTCCCAACGCCCCAGGTGTCCTCAGCCCACGACTGGCTGCTGTGGGAATGGGAAGCCCGGCTCCTTGTCTCAGAGCGGGGTTCCCAGGAGGATCAGGCTGAAGCTGGGACTTGGCCTCAAAGTGTCCCCTCGCATGGCCACCCCCTTCCCCTTCCTGCTCCTCTACTCCTGGTGCCCCTCCATCCAGGGGCCAGACCTTAAAGAGTCACCGCAAGAGAATCCTGGTCCCAAAGGAGCCTTCTGGGGGACCGGTGCTGAGAGAGGTTGTGGGCATGGCCCGCTGGGGCTCTGCCCGACCCAGGGCTGAGAGATGCCACCTCCCAGCTCTGGGTCCCTGCAGGAAGTGTTGGCAAGCACAGGGCCGGTCCTCCAAAGGCCCAGGTGCAGGGAGCCCAGGCCAAGCAGCCTGTGGAAGAAGCCACTTGCCGTGCCACCCCGGGAACAGGACTGCAGGCCCCGGCCCTTCCCACCTCCTCCTCCTCCTCCTCCTCCTCCCCCCCGCCCCCCCCCACAGGGCACAGGGCTCAGAGACACCTCAGACTCTTGCTACCCAAAGTGCAAAGGGCATCAGTTGCTCCTCCAACCCCCCCGCCCAGCAGACCACGTTGTCCAGCCAGCCCCCGGGCCTCCCTGGGGTGCCCAGCACAAAAGTGCAGACACCCACCGGACCCTCAGTCTCAGTTTTCGGAGGTTTTTGCCACTCTAAGGACCCGCAGGCCGGCTGGGCCTTCGGGCAGGACAGAGAGCCCCGGAATCCGACTTGGAGAGCTGCGTGTACGTCCCCATCAGGAGGCGGTCCCCACCTCCGCGGCTCTCCCCTTGCGGGGAGCGGCAGCCCAGCCGGCAGCCGCAGGGCCTCAGGGAAGACACCAGGCTGGGCCCCCGCGGCACAGCGGGGGCACGTCCCCCGCACTCACGCGACTTAGGGACGGCTGCTGGAGACTGCTGCGGCCACCCTGCTGCCGGGTTTCTGGAGGGCTTCCTGGAAGCAGCGTCCACACCAAGCCCTTGGAAGGCCCAGGCGACGGAGGAGCCGGTCAGGCAGGGGCCGAGGACGGTGAGAGGCCGGGCGGGAAGGAGCATGTCAGGCAGGGGCAGAGGACGGTGACAGGCCGGGCGGGGAGGAGCCGGTCAGGCGGGGGCCCAGGACAGTGACGGGCCTGGCCGGGGAGGAGCGCGTCAGGCAGGGGCAGAGGAGACGGGCTGGGTAAGGGTTAGGGTGACAGTTAGGGCACAATTCACAATCGCAAAGACGTGGAAGCGACCCGAGTGCCCATCCATCCAGGAGTGCATTAATAAAATGTGGCGCGTGGACACCACGGAGTGCCATTCGGCTGTGAGGAGCAGCGGTGAGAGGGCGCCTCTCGTGTTCTCCTGGCCAGAGCTGGAACCCGTTCCAGTAAGCCAGGTATCCCAAGAATGGACACACGAGCACCACGTGAGCGCGCTCACCAGCAAATTGATACGAACGGATGGACGCCTAAGTGGACAGAGAGGAATCACCTTCATCGGGTGGGTGTTGGGCGGGTGGGGGGAGGGGAGGGGCATACACATCCATTAGGCATGGGGTGGGTGCGCACCGACTGGGGGATGGGCGCACTTGAAGCTCTGACCCGAGGGGGGAGGCTTGGAGAGGGCAAGGCACCCGACCTTAACATTGGTACCCCCACAATACCCTGCAACAACATGAGAGGTATATGAATAAGAACACAGGGGGGGCCGGGCGCGGTGGCTCACGCCTGTAATCCTAGCTCTCTGGGAGGCCGAGGCGGGCGGATTGCTCCAGGTCAGGAGTTCGAAACCAGCCTGAGCAAGAGCGAGACCCCCGTCTCTACTAAAAATAGAAAGAAATTAATTGGCCAACTAATATATATAGAAAAACACAGCCGGGCGTGGTGGTGCATCCCTGTAGTCCCAACTACTCGGGAGGCTGAGGCAGCAGGATTGCTTGAGCCCGGAGATTGAGGTTGCCGTGAGCTAGGCTGACGCCATGGCACTCACTCTAGCCTGGGCAGCAAAACGAGACTCTGTCTCAAAAAAAAAAAAAAAAAAAAAAAAAGAACACAGGGGGGAGGGGGGCACGGGCAACACATGTCACCTGAATACTTGTACTCCCATCATCTGCTTGAAAAGAGAGAGAAAAGAAAATGCAATCATAGAGGTAAGAGACACTTTTTAAAAATCATGAATCCGAAGAGAAAAGTAAAAGGAGGCCTGTGGAGCAGGTCTGGGTGTGACTCCGGATCCCCCAACATCAGGTGCCACCACCAAAGATTCCTGCGTGTAGCCCATAGAACCCCAAAAGCAACGGGACGAGTTCTGGTCACATACTCCCTCAAAATGACATCCTGGCCTTCTTCTGGAACTCCCTCCCCTCTCAGACTCTCAAGGTTTCCTCCAGCGTGTCGGTTCCCACAGAGCAGACCTTTGGTCTGAGACCTGACAGTCCAGATGCCACGCATGCTGCCGCGTGGCGGCGGTGTCGCGGCTTGGGACAAGAGGAGGCCCCACGGTGCGGGCTGGGGCGCCAGGCACCGCGGGCGGGCGCTGAGGGTGGGGGTGACCCCCACCCCGGGCCGCCGCCGCGCTCCCAGAAAGGGGACAGAACAAGAGGCAAAAAAAAAAAAAAAAAAAAAAAAGCAGCAGCCTGTGGCACCCGGTATTCCCAGGCGGTCTCCCATCCAAGTACTAACCAGGCCCGACCCCGCTTAGCTTCCGAGACCAGACGAGATCGGGGGCGTTCAGGGTGGTGTGGCCCTAGACGGCGGCGGCGGAGGGCGCCCCTGCCCCGCTCAAGAAGCCGAGCCTCTCTGGGCTTCCCCGCCGCCGCCTCCCGCCCCAGGCCCCGCACCGGGCCGGGCCGGTTGAGTTCGCCGGCCGGGTCCCGCGGGCTCCCAGGGACGGGGGTGATGGGCGGGGCGGGGCGGGGCGGGGGGCTGTCTCTCTATACACACACACACACACTCACACTCACTCACACTCACACAAGATGCGCCTCCACGGCTGGACTCGCCAAGGTGGAGCCCTCCCAGCCCCCCTCGTCTCCTCGCCCGGCCTCCTTCACCTACCCGCTGCCCACCCCCAGCGCGTCGCTGCCTGCCGCTGACTGCGCACGCGCGGGACGCTCGCCCTTTGACCCCAGCCAGGGGCCGCCCTCCCCCACAACCCCTTTCAGCTGCGCCCCCCCCCTCGCCCTGTGGGTGGGCTGCCGCCTATTCCCCTGGGCCAGGGCTGGGGCACAGCCAGTGTATGGGGCGTCTCTCTCTGGGGATGTGTCCCATGGGTGGGGTGGGGTGGCCTGGTTTGGGGGGCGCTGAAGAAATCAGTCCCCTCCATCTCCTACCTCTGGAAAACGCCCAAGCCCGTGGAGAACTGCCGGCACCGCTTCGTGGGGGCCGGGACCCTCCTCCGTGTCCTCCTGTGGCCCAGTCCAAGGGGCCTGGGCCTGGCCGGGGCTGCATTGGACCCCGACCACCCTGGCGTGTGGACTCGCTAAAAATCGGCCATTAGATATTGGATTCCAGCTTCCTGGAGGTCATTTCACTAATGAGTGCACCGGAAAGAGTTTCCTAATCCATCTGTGAGGGTGGCAACTGAAAGAGAATTTTAAAGCTGACAGAATAGGCGAGGGAAGGCATAGGAGATTTCCACACCCAGCAAGGAAGACTTTCCCGAAATGGAAGAAAGAAACAAGCAAACAGAGACACCGGTAGCCCGCCCGGAAAAGAGTCTGCCCCTTAGAGAAAGCACCCTGACCGGGTTCACCCGTGGGTGGGTGGCGAGCTAGCGGCATTCAGAAGAGCGAGGCCCACAGTCTGTGCGGAAGACACCTGCGCTCGGGTGTGTGTGGCGGCGCGATTCACAAGCAGCTCCAGATGTTAAACCAAGGAGAAGCCAGGGAGTTCCCAACGCCCCAGGTGTCCTCAGCCCACGACTGGCTGCTGTGGGAATGGGAAGCCCGGCTCCTTGTCTCAGAGCGGGGTTCCCAGGAGGATCAGGCTGAAGCTGGGACTTGGCCTCAAAGTGTCCCCTCGCATGGCCACCCCCTTCCCCTTCCTGCTCCTCTACTCCTGGTGCCCCTCCATCCAGGGGCCAGACCTTAAAGAGTCACCGCAAGAGAATCCTGGTCCCAAAGGAGCCTTCTGGGGGACCGGTGCTGAGAGAGGTTGTGGGCATGGCCCGCTGGGGCTCTGCCCGACCCAGGGCTGAGAGATGCCACCTCCCAGCTCTGGGTCCCTGCAGGAAGTGTTGGCAAGCACAGGGCCGGTCCTCCAAAGGCCCAGGTGCAGGGAGCCCAGGCCAAGCAGCCTGTGGAAGAAGCCACTTGCCGTGCCACCCCGGGAACAGGACTGCAGGCCCCGGCCCTTCCCACCTCCTCCTCCTCCTCCTCCTCCTCCCCCCCGCCCCCCCCCACAGGGCACAGGGCTCAGAGACACCTCAGACTCTTGCTACCCAAAGTGCAAAGGGCATCAGTTGCTCCTCCAACCCCCCCGCCCAGCAGACCACGTTGTCCAGCCAGCCCCCGGGCCTCCCTGGGGTGCCCAGCACAAAAGTGCAGACACCCACCGGACCCTCAGTCTCAGTTTTCGGAGGTTTTTGCCACTCTAAGGACCCGCAGGCCGGCTGGGCCTTCGGGCAGGACAGAGAGCCCCGGAATCCGACTTGGAGAGCTGCGTGTACGTCCCCATCAGGAGGCGGTCCCCACCTCCGCGGCTCTCCCCTTGCGGGGAGCGGCAGCCCAGCCGGCAGCCGCAGGGCCTCAGGGAAGACACCAGGCTGGGCCCCCGCGGCACAGCGGGGGCACGTCCCCCGCACTCACGCGACTTAGGGACGGCTGCTGGAGACTGCTGCGGCCACCCTGCTGCCGGGTTTCTGGAGGGCTTCCTGGAAGCAGCGTCCACACCAAGCCCTTGGAAGGCCCAGGCGACGGAGGAGCCGGTCAGGCAGGGGCCGAGGACGGTGAGAGGCCGGGCGGGAAGGAGCATGTCAGGCAGGGGCAGAGGACGGTGACAGGCCGGGCGGGGAGGAGCCGGTCAGGCGGGGGCCCAGGACAGTGACGGGCCTGGCCGGGGAGGAGCGCGTCAGGCAGGGGCAGAGGAGACGGGCTGGGTAAGGGTTAGGGTGACAGTTAGGGCACAATTCACAATCGCAAAGACGTGGAAGCGACCCGAGTGCCCATCCATCCAGGAGTGCATTAATAAAATGTGGCGCGTGGACACCACGGAGTGCCATTCGGCTGTGAGGAGCAGCGGTGAGAGGGCGCCTCTCGTGTTCTCCTGGCCAGAGCTGGAACCCGTTCCAGTAAGCCAGGTATCCCAAGAATGGACACACGAGCACCACGTGAGCGCGCTCACCAGCAAATTGGTACGAACGGATGGACGCCTAAGTGGACAGAGAGGAATCACCTTCATCGGGTGGGTGTCGGGCGGGTGGGGGGAGGGGAGGGGCATACACATCCATTAGGCATGGGGTGGGTGCGCACCGACTGGGGGATGGGCGCACTTGAAGCTCTGACCCGAGGGGGGAGGCTTGGAGAGGGCAAGGCACCCGACCTTAACATTGGTACCCCCACAATACGCTGCAACAACATGAGAGGTATATGAATAAGAACACAGGGGGGGCCGGGCGCGGTGGCTCACGCCTGTAATCCTAGCTCTCTGGGAGGCCGAGGCGGGCGGATTGCTCCAGGTCAGGAGTTCGAAACCAGCCTGAGCAAGAGCGAGACCCCCGTCTCTACTAAAAATAGAAAGAAATTAATTGGCCAACTAATATATATAGAAAAACACAGCCGGGCGTGGTGGTGCATGCCTGTAGTCCCAACTACTCGGGAGGCTGAGGCAGCAGGATTGCTTGAGCCCGGAGATTGAGGTTGCCGTGAGCTAGGCTGACGCCATGGCACTCACTCTAGCCTGGGCAGCAAAACGAGACTCTGTCTCAAAAAAAAAAAAAAAAAAAAAGAACACAGGGGGGAGGGGGGCACGGGCAACACATGTCACCTGAATACTTGTACTCCCATCATCTGCTTGAAAAGAGAGAGAAAAGAAAATGCAATCATAGAGGTAAGAGACACTTTTTAAAAATCATGAATCCGAAGAGAAAAGTAAAAGGAGGCCTGTGGAGCAGGTCTGGGTGTGACTCCGGATCCCCCAACATCAGGTGCCACCACCAAAGATTCCTGCGTGTAGCCCATAGAACCCCAAAAGCAACGGGACGAGTTCTGGTCACATACTCCCTCAAAATGACATCCTGGCCTTCTTCTGGAACTCCCTCCCCTCTCAGACTCTCAAGGTTTCCTCCAGCGTGTCGGTTCCCACAGAGCAGACCTTTGGTCTGAGACCTGACAGTCCAGATGCCACGCATGCTGCCGCGTGGCGGCGGTGTCGCGGCTTGGGACAAGAGGAGGCCCCACGGTGCGGGCTGGGGCGCCAGGCACCGCGGGCGGGCGCTGAGGGTGGGGGTGACCCCCACCCCGGGCCGCCGCCGCGCTCCCAGAAAGGGGACAGAACAAGAGGCAAAAAAAAAAAAAAAAAAGCAGCAGCCTGTGGCACCCGGTATTCCCAGGCGGTCTCCCATCCAAGTACTAACCAGGCCCGACCCCGCTTAGCTTCCGAGACCAGACGAGATCGGGGGCGTTCAGGGTGGTGTGGCCCTAGACGGCGGCGGCGGAGGGCGCCCCTGCCCCGCTCAAGAAGCCGAGCCTCTCTGGGCTTCCCCGCCGCCGCCTCCCGCCCCAGGCCCCGCGCCGGGCCGGGCCGGTTGAGTTCGCCGGCCGGGTCCCGCGGGCTCCCAGGGACGGGGGTGATGGGCGGGGCGGGGCGGGGCGGGGGGCTGTCTCTCTATACACACACACACACACTCACACTCACTCACACTCACACAAGATGCGCCTCCACGGCTGGACTCGCCAAGGTGGAGCCCTCCCAGCCCCCCTCGTCTCCTCGCCCGGCCTCCTTCACCTACCCGCTGCCCACCCCCAGCGCGTCGCTGCCTGCCGCTGACTGCGCACGCGCGGGACGCTCGCCCTTTGACCCCAGCCAGGGGCCGCCCTCCCCCACAACCCCTTTCAGCTGCGCCCCCCCCCTCGCCCTGTGGGTGGGCTGCCGCCTATTCCCCCGGGCCAGGGCTGGGGCACAGCCAGTGTATGGGGCGTCTCTCTCTGGGGATGTGTCCCATGGGTGGGGTGGGGTGGCCTGGTTTGGGGGGCGCTGAAGAAATCAGTCCCCTCCATCTCCTACCTCTGGAAAACGCCCAAGCCCGTGGAGAACTGCCGGCACCGCTTCGTGGGGGCCGGGACCCTCCTCCGTGTCCTCCTGTGGCCCAGTCCAAGGGGCCTGGGCCTGGCCGGGGCTGCATTGGACCCCGACCACCCTGGCGTGTGGACTCGCTAAAAATCGGCCATTAGATATTGGATTCCAGCTTCCTGGAGGTCATTTCACTAATGAGTGCACCGGAAAGAGTTTCCTAATCCATCTGTGAGGGTGGCAACTGAAAGAGAATTTTAAAGCTGACAGAATAGGCGAGGGAAGGCATAGGAGATTTCCACACCCAGCAAGGAAGACTTTCCCGAAATGGAAGAAAGAAACGAGCAAACAGAGACACCGGTAGCCCGCCCGGAAAAGAGTCTGCCCCTTAGAGAAAGCACCCTGACCGGGTTCACCCGTGGGTGGGTGGCGAGCTAGCGGCATTCAGAAGAGCGAGGCCCGCAGTCTGTGCGGAAGACACCTGCGCTCGGGTGTGTGTGGCGGCGCGATTCACAAGCAGCTCCAGATGTTAAACCAAGGAGAAGCCAGGGAGTTCCCAACGCCCCAGGTGTCCTCAGCCCACGACTGGCTGCTGTGGGAATGGGAAGCCCGGCTCCTTGTCTCAGAGCGGGGTTCCCAGGAGGATCAGGCTGAAGCTGGGACTTGGCCTCAAAGTGTCCCCTCGCATGGCCACCCCCTTCCCCTTCCTGCTCCTCTACTCCTGGTGCCCCTCCATCCAGGGGCCAGACCTTAAAGAGTCACCGCAAGAGAATCCTGGTCCCAAAGGAGCCTTCTGGGGGACCGGTGCTGAGAGAGGTTGTGGGCATGGCCCGCTGGGGCTCTGCCCGACCCAGGGCTGAGAGATGCCACCTCCCAGCTCTGGGTCCCTGCAGGAAGTGTTGGCAAGCACAGGGCCGGTCCTCCAAAGGCCCAGGTGCAGGGAGCCCAGGCCAAGCAGCCTGTGGAAGAAGCCACTTGCCGTGCCACCCCGGGAACAGGACTGCAGGCCCCGGCCCTTCCCACCTCCTCCTCCTCCTCCTCCTCCTCCCCCCCGCCCCCCCCCACAGGGCACAGGGCTCAGAGACACCTCAGACTCTTGCTACCCAAAGTGCAAAGGGCATCAGTTGCTCCTCCAACCCCCCCGCCCAGCAGACCACGTTGTCCAGCCAGCCCCCGGGCCTCCCTGGGGTGCCCAGCACAAAAGTGCAGACACCCACCGGACCCTCAGTCTCAGTTTTCGGAGGTTTTTGCCACTCTAAGGACCCGCAGGCCGGCTGGGCCTTCGGGCAGGACAGAGAGCCCCGGAATCCGACTTGGAGAGCTGCGTGTACGTCCCCATCAGGAGGCGGTCCCCACCTCCGCGGCTCTCCCCTTGCGGGGAGCGGCAGCCCAGCCGGCAGCCGCAGGGCCTCAGGGAAGACACCAGGCTGGGCCCCCGCGGCACAGCGGGGGCACGTCCCCCGCACTCACGCGACTTAGGGACGGCTGCTGGAGACTGCTGCGGCCACCCTGCTGCCGGGTTTCTGGAGGGCTTCCTGGAAGCAGCGTCCACACCAAGCCCTTGGAAGGCCCAGGCGACGGAGGAGCCGGTCAGGCAGGGGCCGAGGACGGTGAGAGGCCGGGCGGGAAGGAGCATGTCAGGCAGGGGCAGAGGACGGTGACAGGCCGGGCGGGGAGGAGCCGGTCAGGCGGGGGCCCAGGACAGTGACGGGCCTGGCCGGGGAGGAGCGCGTCAGGCAGGGGCAGAGGAGACGGGCTGGGTAAGGGTTAGGGTGACAGTTAGGGCACAATTCACAATCGCAAAGACGTGGAAGCGACCCGAGTGCCCATCCATCCAGGAGTGCATTAATAAAATGTGGCGCGTGGACACCACGGAGTGCCATTCGGCTGTGAGGAGCAGCGGTGAGAGGGCGCCTCTCGTGTTCTCCTGGCCAGAGCTGGAACCCGTTCCAGTAAGCCAGGTATCCCAAGAATGGACACACGAGCACCACGTGAGCGCGCTCACCAGCAAATTGGTACGAACGGATGGACGCCTAAGTGGACAGAGAGGAATCACCTTCATCGGGTGGGTGTCGGGCGGGTGGGGGGAGGGGAGGGGCATACACATCCATTAGGCATGGGGTGGGTGCGCACCGACTGGGGGATGGGCGCACTTGAAGCTCTGACCCGAGGGGGGAGGCTTGGAGAGGGCAAGGCACCCGACCTTAACATTGGTACCCCCACAATACGCTGCAACAACATGAGAGGTATATGAATAAGAACACAGGGGGGGCCGGGCGCGGTGGCTCACGCCTGTAATCCTAGCTCTCTGGGAGGCCGAGGCGGGCGGATTGCTCCAGGTCAGGAGCTCGAAACCAGCCTGAGCAAGAGCGAGACCCCCGTCTCTACTAAAAATAGAAAGAAATTAATTGGCCAACTAATATATATAGAAAAACACAGCCGGGCGTGGTGGTGCATGCCTGTAGTCCCAACTACTCGGGAGGCTGAGGCAGCAGGATTGCTTGAGCCCGGAGATTGAGGTTGCCGTGAGCTAGGCTGACGCCATGGCACTCACTCTAGCCTGGGCAGCAAAACGAGACTCTGTCTCAAAAAAAAAAAAAAAAAAAAAAAAAAAGAACACAGGGGGGAGGGGGGCACGGGCAACACATGTCACCTGAATACTTGTACTCCCATCATCTGCTTGAAAAGAGAGAGAAAAGAAAATGCAATCATAGAGGTAAGAGACACTTTTTAAAAATCATGAATCCGAAGAGAAAAGTAAAAGGAGGCCTGTGGAGCAGGTCTGGGTGTGACTCCGGATCCCCCAACATCAGGTGCCACCACCAAAGATTCCTGCGTGTAGCCCATAGAACCCCAAAAGCAACGGGACGAGTTCTGGTCACATACTCCCTCAAAATGACATCCTGGCCTTCTTCTGGAACTCCCTCCCCTCTCAGACTCTCAAGGTTTCCTCCAGCGTGTCGGTTCCCACAGAGCAGACCTTTGGTCTGAGACCTGACAGTCCAGATGCCACGCATGCTGCCGCGTGGCGGCGGTGTCGCGGCTTGGGACAAGAGGAGGCCCCACGGTGCGGGCTGGGGCGCCAGGCACCGCGGGCGGGCGCTGAGGGTGGGGGTGACCCCCACCCCGGGCCGCCGCCGCGCTCCCAGAAAGGGGACAGAACAAGAGGCAAAAAAAAAAAAAAAAGCAGCAGCCTGTGGCACCCGGTATTCCCAGGCGGTCTCCCATCCAAGTACTAACCAGGCCCGACCCCGCTTAGCTTCCGAGACCAGACGAGATCGGGGGCGTTCAGGGTGGTGTGGCCCTAGACGGCGGCGGCGGAGGGCGCCCCTGCCCCGCTCAAGAAGCCGAGCCTCTCTGGGCTTCCCCGCCGCCGCCTCCCGCCCCAGGCCCCGCGCCGGGCCGGGCCGGTTGAGTTCGCCGGCCGGGTCCCGCGGGCTCCCAGGGACGGGGGTGATGGGCGGGGCGGGGCGGGGCGGGGCGGGGCGGGGGGCTGTCTCTCTATACACACACACACACACACTCACACTCACTCACACTCACACAAGATGCGCCTCCACGGCTGGACTCGCCAAGGTGGAGCCCTCCCAGCCCCCCTCGTCTCCTCGCCCGGCCTCCTTCACCTACCCGCTGCCCACCCCCAGCGCGTCGCTGCCTGCCGCTGACTGCGCACGCGCGGGACGCTCGCCCTTTGACCCCAGCCAGGGGCCGCCCTCCCCCACAACCCCTTTCAGCTGCGCCCCCCCCCTCGCCCTGTGGGTGGGCTGCCGCCTATTCCCCCGGGCCAGGGCTGGGGCACAGCCAGTGTATGGGGCGTCTCTCTCTGGGGATGTGTCCCATGGGTGGGGTGGGGTGGCCTGGTTTGGGGGGCGCTGAAGAAATCAGTCCCCTCCATCTCCTACCTCTGGAAAACGCCCAAGCCCGTGGAGAACTGCCGGCACCGCTTCGTGGGGGCCGGGACCCTCCTCCGTGTCCTCCTGTGGCCCAGTCCAAGGGGCCTGGGCCTGGCCGGGGCTGCATTGGACCCCGACCACCCTGGCGTGTGGACTCGCTAAAAATCGGCCATTAGATATTGGATTCCAGCTTCCTGGAGGTCATTTCACTAATGAGTGCACCGGAAAGTGAGTGCACCGGAAAGAGTTTCCTAATCCATCTGTGAGGGTGGCAACTGAAAGAGAATTTTAAAGCTGACAGAATAGGCGAGGGAAGGCATAGGAGATTTCCACACCCAGCAAGGAAGACTTTCCCGAAATGGAAGAAAGAAACGAGCAAACAGAGACACCGGTAGCCCGCCCGGAAAAGAGTCTGCCCCTTAGAGAAAGCACCCTGACCGGGTTCACCCGTGGGTGGGTGGCGAGCTAGCGGCATTCAGAAGAGCGAGGCCCGCAGTCTGTGCGGAAGACACCTGCGCTCGGGTGTGTGTGGCGGCGCGATTCACAAGCAGCTCCAGATGTTAAACCAAGGAGAAGCCAGGGAGTTCCCAACGCCCCAGGTGTCCTCAGCCCACGACTGGCTGCTGTGGGAATGGGAAGCCCGGCTCCTTGTCTCAGAGCGGGGTTCCCAGGAGGATCAGGCTGAAGCTGGGACTTGGCCTCAAAGTGTCCCCTCGCATGGCCACCCCCTTCCCCTTCCTGCTCCTCTACTCCTGGTGCCCCTCCATCCAGGGGCCAGACCTTAAAGAGTCACCGCAAGAGAATCCTGGTCCCAAAGGAGCCTTCTGGGGGACCGGTGCTGAGAGAGGTTGTGGGCATGGCCCGCTGGGGCTCTGCCCGACCCAGGGCTGAGAGATGCCACCTCCCAGCTCTGGGTCCCTGCAGGAAGTGTTGGCAAGCACAGGGCCGGTCCTCCAAAGGCCCAGGTGCAGGGAGCCCAGGCCAAGCAGCCTGTGGAAGAAGCCACTTGCCGTGCCACCCCGGGAACAGGACTGCAGGCCCCGGCCCTTCCCACCTCCTCCTCCTCCTCCTCCTCCTCCCCCCCGCCCCCCCCCACAGGGCACAGGGCTCAGAGACACCTCAGACTCTTGCTACCCAAAGTGCAAAGGGCATCAGTTGCTCCTCCAACCCCCCCGCCCAGCAGACCACGTTGTCCAGCCAGCCCCCGGGCCTCCCTGGGGTGCCCAGCACAAAAGTGCAGACACCCACCGGACCCTCAGTCTCAGTTTTCGGAGGTTTTTGCCACTCTAAGGACCCGCAGGCCGGCTGGGCCTTCGGGCAGGACAGAGAGCCCCGGAATCCGACTTGGAGAGCTGCGTGTACGTCCCCATCAGGAGGCGGTCCCCACCTCCGCGGCTCTCCCCTTGCGGGGAGCGGCAGCCCAGCCGGCAGCCGCAGGGCCTCAGGGAAGACACCAGGCTGGGCCCCCGCGGCACAGCGGGGGCACGTCCCCCGCACTCACGCGACTTAGGGACGGCTGCTGGAGACTGCTGCGGCCACCCTGCTGCCGGGTTTCTGGAGGGCTTCCTGGAAGCAGCGTCCACACCAAGCCCTTGGAAGGCCCAGGCGACGGAGGAGCCGGTCAGGCAGGGGCCGAGGACGGTGAGAGGCCGGGCGGGAAGGAGCATGTCAGGCAGGGGCAGAGGACGGTGACAGGCCGGGCGGGGAGGAGCCGGTCAGGCGGGGGCCCAGGACAGTGACGGGCCTGGCCGGGGAGGAGCGCGTCAGGCAGGGGCAGAGGAGACGGGCTGGGTAAGGGTTAGGGTGACAGTTAGGGCACAATTCACAATCGCAAAGACGTGGAAGCGACCCGAGTGCCCATCCATCCAGGAGTGCATTAATAAAATGTGGCGCGTGGACACCACGGAGTGCCATTCGGCTGTGAGGAGCAGCGGTGAGAGGGCGCCTCTCGTGTTCTCCTGGCCAGAGCTGGAACCCGTTCCAGTAAGCCAGGTATCCCAAGAATGGACACACGAGCACCACGTGAGCGCGCTCACCAGCAAATTGATACGAACGGATGGACGCCTAAGTGGACAGAGAGGAATCACCTTCATCGGGTGGGTGTCGGGCGGGTGGGGGGAGGGGAGGGGCATACACATCCATTAGGCATGGGGTGGGTGCGCACCGACTGGGGGATGGGCGCACTTGAAGCTCTGACCCGAGGGGGGAGGCTTGGAGAGGGCAAGGCACCCGACCTTAACATTGGTACCCCCACAATACCCTGCAACAACATGAGAGGTATATGAATAAGAACACAGGGGGGGCCGGGCGCGGTGGCTCACGCCTGTAATCCTAGCTCTCTGGGAGGCCGAGGCGGGCGGATTGCTCCAGGTCAGGAGTTCGAAACCAGCCTGAGCAAGAGCGAGACCCCCGTCTCTACTAAAAATAGAAAGAAATTAATTGGCCAACTAATATATATAGAAAAACACAGCCGGGCGTGGTGGTGCATCCCTGTAGTCCCAACTACTCGGGAGGCTGAGGCAGCAGGATTGCTTGAGCCCGGAGATTGAGGTTGCCGTGAGCTAGGCTGACGCCATGGCACTCACTCTAGCCTGGGCAGCAAAACGAGACTCTGTCTCAAAAAAAAAAAAAAAAAAAAAAAAAAGAACACAGGGGGGAGGGGGGCACGGGCAACACATGTCACCTGAATACTTGTACTCCCATCATCTGCTTGAAAAGAGAGAGAAAAGAAAATGCAATCATAGAGGTAAGAGACACTTTTTAAAAATCATGAATCCGAAGAGAAAAGTAAAAGGAGGCCTGTGGAGCAGGTCTGGGTGTGACTCCGGATCCCCCAACATCAGGTGCCACCACCAAAGATTCCTGCGTGTAGCCCATAGAACCCCAAAAGCAACGGGACGAGTTCTGGTCACATACTCCCTCAAAATGACATCCTGGCCTTCTTCTGGAACTCCCTCCCCTCTCAGACTCTCAAGGTTTCCTCCAGCGTGTCGGTTCCCACAGAGCAGACCTTTGGTCTGAGACCTGACAGTCCAGATGCCACGCATGCTGCCGCGTGGCGGCGGTGTCGCGGCTTGGGACAAGAGGAGGCCCCACGGTGCGGGCTGGGGCGCCAGGCACCGCGGGCGGGCGCTGAGGGTGGGGGTGACCCCCACCCCGGGCCGCCGCCGCGCTCCCAGAAAGGGGACAGAACAAGAGGCAAAAAAAAAAAAAAAAAAAAAAAAGCAGCAGCCTGTGGCACCCGGTATTCCCAGGCGGTCTCCCATCCAAGTACTAACCAGGCCCGACCCCGCTTAGCTTCCGAGACCAGACGAGATCGGGGGCGTTCAGGGTGGTGTGGCCCTAGACGGCGGCGGCGGAGGGCGCCCCTGCCCCGCTCAAGAAGCCGAGCCTCTCTGGGCTTCCCCGCCGCCGCCTCCCGCCCCAGGCCCCGCACCGGGCCGGGCCGGTTGAGTTCGCCGGCCGGGTCCCGCGGGCTCCCAGGGACGGGGGTGATGGGCGGGGCGGGGCGGGGCGGGGGGCTGTCTCTCTATACACACACACACACACTCACACTCACTCACACTCACACAAGATGCGCCTCCACGGCTGGACTCGCCAAGGTGGAGCCCTCCCAGCCCCCCTCGTCTCCTCGCCCGGCCTCCTTCACCTACCCGCTGCCCACCCCCAGCGCGTCGCTGCCTGCCGCTGACTGCGCACGCGCGGGACGCTCGCCCTTTGACCCCAGCCAGGGGCCGCCCTCCCCCACAACCCCTTTCAGCTGCGCCCCCCCCCTCGCCCTGTGGGTGGGCTGCCGCCTATTCCCCTGGGCCAGGGCCAGGGCTGGGGCACAGCCAGTGTATGGGGCGTCTCTCTCTGGGGATGTGTCCCATGGGTGGGGTGGGGTGGCCTGGTTTGGGGGGCGCTGAAGAAATCAGTCCCCTCCATCTCCTACCTCTGGAAAACGCCCAAGCCCGTGGAGAACTGCCGGCACCGCTTCGTGGGGGCCGGGACCCTCCTCCGTGTCCTCCTGTGGCCCAGTCCAAGGGGCCTGGGCCTGGCCGGGGCTGCATTGGACCCCGACCACCCTGGCGTGTGGACTCGCTAAAAATCGGCCATTAGATATTGGATTCCAGCTTCCTGGAGGTCATTTCACTAATGAGTGCACCGGAAAGAGTTTCCTAATCCATCTGTGAGGGTGGCAACTGAAAGAGAATTTTAAAGCTGACAGAATAGGCGAGGGAAGGCATAGGAGATTTCCACACCCAGCAAGGAAGACTTTCCCGAAATGGAAGAAAGAAACGAGCAAACAGAGACACCGGTAGCCCGCCCGGAAAAGAGTCTGCCCCTTAGAGAAAGCACCCTGACCGGGTTCACCCGTGGGTGGGTGGCGAGCTAGCGGCATTCAGAAGAGCGAGGCCCGCAGTCTGTGCGGAAGACACCTGCGCTCGGGTGTGTGTGGCGGCGCGATTCACAAGCAGCTCCAGATGTTAAACCAAGGAGAAGCCAGGGAGTTCCCAACGCCCCAGGTGTCCTCAGCCCACGACTGGCTGCTGTGGGAATGGGAAGCCCGGCTCCTTGTCTCAGAGCGGGGTTCCCAGGAGGATCAGGCTGAAGCTGGGACTTGGCCTCAAAGTGTCCCCTCGCATGGCCACCCCCTTCCCCTTCCTGCTCCTCTACTCCTGGTGCCCCTCCATCCAGGGGCCAGACCTTAAAGAGTCACCGCAAGAGAATCCTGGTCCCAAAGGAGCCTTCTGGGGGACCGGTGCTGAGAGAGGTTGTGGGCATGGCCCGCTGGGGCTCTGCCCGACCCAGGGCTGAGAGATGCCACCTCCCAGCTCTGGGTCCCTGCAGGAAGTGTTGGCAAGCACAGGGCCGGTCCTCCAAAGGCCCAGGTGCAGGGAGCCCAGGCCAAGCAGCCTGTGGAAGAAGCCACTTGCCGTGCCACCCCGGGAACAGGACTGCAGGCCCCGGCCCTTCCCACCTCCTCCTCCTCCTCCTCCTCCTCCCCCCCGCCCCCCCCCACAGGGCACAGGGCTCAGAGACACCTCAGACTCTTGCTACCCAAAGTGCAAAGGGCATCAGTTGCTCCTCCAACCCCCCCGCCCAGCAGACCACGTTGTCCAGCCAGCCCCCGGGCCTCCCTGGGGTGCCCAGCACAAAAGTGCAGACACCCACCGGACCCTCAGTCTCAGTTTTCGGAGGTTTTTGCCACTCTAAGGACCCGCAGGCCGGCTGGGCCTTCGGGCAGGACAGAGAGCCCCGGAATCCGACTTGGAGAGCTGCGTGTACGTCCCCATCAGGAGGCGGTCCCCACCTCCGCGGCTCTCCCCTTGCGGGGAGCGGCAGCCCAGCCGGCAGCCGCAGGGCCTCAGGGAAGACACCAGGCTGGGCCCCCGCGGCACAGCGGGGGCACGTCCCCCGCACTCACGCGACTTAGGGACGGCTGCTGGAGACTGCTGCGGCCACCCTGCTGCCGGGTTTCTGGAGGGCTTCCTGGAAGCAGCGTCCACACCAAGCCCTTGGAAGGCCCAGGCGACGGAGGAGCCGGTCAGGCAGGGGCCGAGGACGGTGAGAGGCCGGGCGGGAAGGAGCATGTCAGGCAGGGGCAGAGGACGGTGACAGGCCGGGCGGGGAGGAGCCGGTCAGGCGGGGGCCCAGGACAGTGACGGGCCTGGCCGGGGAGGAGCGCGTCAGGCAGGGGCAGAGGAGACGGGCTGGGTAAGGGTTAGGGTGACAGTTAGGGCACAATTCACAATCGCAAAGACGTGGAAGCGACCCGAGTGCCCATCCATCCAGGAGTGCATTAATAAAATGTGGCGCGTGGACACCACGGAGTGCCATTCGGCTGTGAGGAGCAGCGGTGAGAGGGCGCCTCTCGTGTTCTCCTGGCCAGAGCTGGAACCCGTTCCAGTAAGCCAGGTATCCCAAGAATGGACACACGAGCACCACGTGAGCGCGCTCACCAGCAAATTGGTACGAACGGATGGACGCCTAAGTGGACAGAGAGGAATCACCTTCATCGGGTGGGTGTCGGGCGGGTGGGGGGAGGGGAGGGGCATACACATCCATTAGGCATGGGGTGGGTGCGCACCGACTGGGGGATGGGCGCACTTGAAGCTCTGACCCGAGGGGGGAGGCTTGGAGAGGGCAAGGCACCC
This sequence comes from Microcebus murinus, assembly GCF_040939455.1. NCBI lineage: Eukaryota > Metazoa > Chordata > Mammalia > Primates > Cheirogaleidae > Microcebus > Microcebus murinus. The sequence continues at coordinate 27,364,458 of NC_134125.1, read as the reverse complement.
GACCTTAACATTGGTACCCCCACAATACGCTGCAACAACATGAGAGGTATATGAATAAGAACACAGGGGGGGCCGGGCGCGGTGGCTCACGCCTGTAATCCTAGCTCTCTGGGAGGCCGAGGCGGGCGGATTGCTCCAGGTCAGGAGCTCGAAACCAGCCTGAGCAAGAGCGAGACCCCCGTCTCTACTAAAAATAGAAAGAAATTAATTGGCCAACTAATATATATAGAAAAACACAGCCGGGCGTGGTGGTGCATGCCTGTAGTCCCAACTACTCGGGAGGCTGAGGCAGCAGGATTGCTTGAGCCCGGAGATTGAGGTTGCCGTGAGCTAGGCTGACGCCATGGCACTCACTCTAGCCTGGGCAGCAAAACGAGACTCTGTCTCAAAAAAAAAAAAAAAAAAAAAAAAAAAGAACACAGGGGGGAGGGGGGCACGGGCAACACATGTCACCTGAATACTTGTACTCCCATCATCTGCTTGAAAAGAGAGAGAAAAGAAAATGCAATCATAGAGGTAAGAGACACTTTTTAAAAATCATGAATCCGAAGAGAAAAGTAAAAGGAGGCCTGTGGAGCAGGTCTGGGTGTGACTCCGGATCCCCCAACATCAGGTGCCACCACCAAAGATTCCTGCGTGTAGCCCATAGAACCCCAAAAGCAACGGGACGAGTTCTGGTCACATACTCCCTCAAAATGACATCCTGGCCTTCTTCTGGAACTCCCTCCCCTCTCAGACTCTCAAGGTTTCCTCCAGCGTGTCGGTTCCCACAGAGCAGACCTTTGGTCTGAGACCTGACAGTCCAGATGCCACGCATGCTGCCGCGTGGCGGCGGTGTCGCGGCTTGGGACAAGAGGAGGCCCCACGGTGCGGGCTGGGGCGCCAGGCACCGCGGGCGGGCGCTGAGGGTGGGGGTGACCCCCACCCCGGGCCGCCGCCGCGCTCCCAGAAAGGGGACAGAACAAGAGGCAAAAAAAAAAAAAAAAGCAGCAGCCTGTGGCACCCGGTATTCCCAGGCGGTCTCCCATCCAAGTACTAACCAGGCCCGACCCCGCTTAGCTTCCGAGACCAGACGAGATCGGGGGCGTTCAGGGTGGTGTGGCCCTAGACGGCGGCGGCGGAGGGCGCCCCTGCCCCGCTCAAGAAGCCGAGCCTCTCTGGGCTTCCCCGCCGCCGCCTCCCGCCCCAGGCCCCGCGCCGGGCCGGGCCGGTTGAGTTCGCCGGCCGGGTCCCGCGGGCTCCCAGGGACGGGGGTGATGGGCGGGGCGGGGCGGGGCGGGGCGGGGCGGGGGGCTGTCTCTCTATACACACACACACACACACTCACACTCACTCACACTCACACAAGATGCGCCTCCACGGCTGGACTCGCCAAGGTGGAGCCCTCCCAGCCCCCCTCGTCTCCTCGCCCGGCCTCCTTCACCTACCCGCTGCCCACCCCCAGCGCGTCGCTGCCTGCCGCTGACTGCGCACGCGCGGGACGCTCGCCCTTTGACCCCAGCCAGGGGCCGCCCTCCCCCACAACCCCTTTCAGCTGCGCCCCCCCCCTCGCCCTGTGGGTGGGCTGCCGCCTATTCCCCCGGGCCAGGGCTGGGGCACAGCCAGTGTATGGGGCGTCTCTCTCTGGGGATGTGTCCCATGGGTGGGGTGGGGTGGCCTGGTTTGGGGGGCGCTGAAGAAATCAGTCCCCTCCATCTCCTACCTCTGGAAAACGCCCAAGCCCGTGGAGAACTGCCGGCACCGCTTCGTGGGGGCCGGGACCCTCCTCCGTGTCCTCCTGTGGCCCAGTCCAAGGGGCCTGGGCCTGGCCGGGGCTGCATTGGACCCCGACCACCCTGGCGTGTGGACTCGCTAAAAATCGGCCATTAGATATTGGATTCCAGCTTCCTGGAGGTCATTTCACTAATGAGTGCACCGGAAAGAGTTTCCTAATCCATCTGTGAGGGTGGCAACTGAAAGAGAATTTTAAAGCTGACAGAATAGGCGAGGGAAGGCATAGGAGATTTCCACACCCAGCAAGGAAGACTTTCCCGAAATGGAAGAAAGAAACGAGCAAACAGAGACACCGGTAGCCCGCCCGGAAAAGAGTCTGCCCCTTAGAGAAAGCACCCTGACCGGGTTCACCCGTGGGTGGGTGGCGAGCTAGCGGCATTCAGAAGAGCGAGGCCCGCAGTCTGTGCGGAAGACACCTGCGCTCGGGTGTGTGTGGCGGCGCGATTCACAAGCAGCTCCAGATGTTAAACCAAGGAGAAGCCAGGGAGTTCCCAACGCCCCAGGTGTCCTCAGCCCACGACTGGCTGCTGTGGGAATGGGAAGCCCGGCTCCTTGTCTCAGAGCGGGGTTCCCAGGAGGATCAGGCTGAAGCTGGGACTTGGCCTCAAAGTGTCCCCTCGCATGGCCACCCCCTTCCCCTTCCTGCTCCTCTACTCCTGGTGCCCCTCCATCCAGGGGCCAGACCTTAAAGAGTCACCGCAAGAGAATCCTGGTCCCAAAGGAGCCTTCTGGGGGACCGGTGCTGAGAGAGGTTGTGGGCATGGCCCGCTGGGGCTCTGCCCGACCCAGGGCTGAGAGATGCCACCTCCCAGCTCTGGGTCCCTGCAGGAAGTGTTGGCAAGCACAGGGCCGGTCCTCCAAAGGCCCAGGTGCAGGGAGCCCAGGCCAAGCAGCCTGTGGAAGAAGCCACTTGCCGTGCCACCCCGGGAACAGGACTGCAGGCCCCGGCCCTTCCCACCTCCTCCTCCTCCTCCTCCTCCTCCCCCCCGCCCCCCCCCACAGGGCACAGGGCTCAGAGACACCTCAGACTCTTGCTACCCAAAGTGCAAAGGGCATCAGTTGCTCCTCCAACCCCCCCGCCCAGCAGACCACGTTGTCCAGCCAGCCCCCGGGCCTCCCTGGGGTGCCCAGCACAAAAGTGCAGACACCCACCGGACCCTCAGTCTCAGTTTTCGGAGGTTTTTGCCACTCTAAGGACCCGCAGGCCGGCTGGGCCTTCGGGCAGGACAGAGAGCCCCGGAATCCGACTTGGAGAGCTGCGTGTACGTCCCCATCAGGAGGCGGTCCCCACCTCCGCGGCTCTCCCCTTGCGGGGAGCGGCAGCCCAGCCGGCAGCCGCAGGGCCTCAGGGAAGACACCAGGCTGGGCCCCCGCGGCACAGCGGGGGCACGTCCCCCGCACTCACGCGACTTAGGGACGGCTGCTGGAGACTGCTGCGGCCACCCTGCTGCCGGGTTTCTGGAGGGCTTCCTGGAAGCAGCGTCCACACCAAGCCCTTGGAAGGCCCAGGCGACGGAGGAGCCGGTCAGGCAGGGGCCGAGGACGGTGAGAGGCCGGGCGGGAAGGAGCATGTCAGGCAGGGGCAGAGGACGGTGACAGGCCGGGCGGGGAGGAGCCGGTCAGGCGGGGGCCCAGGACAGTGACGGGCCTGGCCGGGGAGGAGCGCGTCAGGCAGGGGCAGAGGAGACGGGCTGGGTAAGGGTTAGGGTGACAGTTAGGGCACAATTCACAATCGCAAAGACGTGGAAGCGACCCGAGTGCCCATCCATCCAGGAGTGCATTAATAAAATGTGGCGCGTGGACACCACGGAGTGCCATTCGGCTGTGAGGAGCAGCGGTGAGAGGGCGCCTCTCGTGTTCTCCTGGCCAGAGCTGGAACCCGTTCCAGTAAGCCAGGTATCCCAAGAATGGACACACGAGCACCACGTGAGCGCGCTCACCAGCAAATTGGTACGAACGGATGGACGCCTAAGTGGACAGAGAGGAATCACCTTCATCGGGTGGGTGTCGGGCGGGTGGGGGGAGGGGAGGGGCATACACATCCATTAGGCATGGGGTGGGTGCGCACCGACTGGGGGATGGGCGCACTTGAAGCTCTGACCCGAGGGGGGAGGCTTGGAGAGGGCAAGGCACCCGACCTTAACATTGGTACCCCCACAATACGCTGCAACAACATGAGAGGTATATGAATAAGAACACAGGGGGGGCCGGGCGCGGTGGCTCACGCCTGTAATCCTAGCTCTCTGGGAGGCCGAGGCGGGCGGATTGCTCCAGGTCAGGAGCTCGAAACCAGCCTGAGCAAGAGCGAGACCCCCGTCTCTACTAAAAATAGAAAGAAATTAATTGGCCAACTAATATATATAGAAAAACACAGCCGGGCGTGGTGGTGCATGCCTGTAGTCCCAACTACTCGGGAGGCTGAGGCAGCAGGATTGCTTGAGCCCGGAGATTGAGGTTGCCGTGAGCTAGGCTGACGCCATGGCACTCACTCTAGCCTGGGCAGCAAAACGAGACTCTGTCTCAAAAAAAAAAAAAAAAAAAAAAAAAAAGAACACAGGGGGGAGGGGGGCACGGGCAACACATGTCACCTGAATACTTGTACTCCCATCATCTGCTTGAAAAGAGAGAGAAAAGAAAATGCAATCATAGAGGTAAGAGACACTTTTTAAAAATCATGAATCCGAAGAGAAAAGTAAAAGGAGGCCTGTGGAGCAGGTCTGGGTGTGACTCCGGATCCCCCAACATCAGGTGCCACCACCAAAGATTCCTGCGTGTAGCCCATAGAACCCCAAAAGCAACGGGACGAGTTCTGGTCACATACTCCCTCAAAATGACATCCTGGCCTTCTTCTGGAACTCCCTCCCCTCTCAGACTCTCAAGGTTTCCTCCAGCGTGTCGGTTCCCACAGAGCAGACCTTTGGTCTGAGACCTGACAGTCCAGATGCCACGCATGCTGCCGCGTGGCGGCGGTGTCGCGGCTTGGGACAAGAGGAGGCCCCACGGTGCGGGCTGGGGCGCCAGGCACCGCGGGCGGGCGCTGAGGGTGGGGGTGACCCCCACCCCGGGCCGCCGCCGCGCTCCCAGAAAGGGGACAGAACAAGAGGCAAAAAAAAAAAAAAAAGCAGCAGCCTGTGGCACCCGGTATTCCCAGGCGGTCTCCCATCCAAGTACTAACCAGGCCCGACCCCGCTTAGCTTCCGAGACCAGACGAGATCGGGGGCGTTCAGGGTGGTGTGGCCCTAGACGGCGGCGGCGGAGGGCGCCCCTGCCCCGCTCAAGAAGCCGAGCCTCTCTGGGCTTCCCCGCCGCCGCCTCCCGCCCCAGGCCCCGCGCCGGGCCGGGCCGGTTGAGTTCGCCGGCCGGGTCCCGCGGGCTCCCAGGGACGGGGGTGATGGGCGGGGCGGGGCGGGGCGGGGCGGGGGGCTGTCTCTCTATACACACACACACACACACTCACACTCACTCACACTCACACAAGATGCGCCTCCACGGCTGGACTCGCCAAGGTGGAGCCCTCCCAGCCCCCCTCGTCTCCTCGCCCGGCCTCCTTCACCTACCCGCTGCCCACCCCCAGCGCGTCGCTGCCTGCCGCTGACTGCGCACGCGCGGGACGCTCGCCCTTTGACCCCAGCCAGGGGCCGCCCTCCCCCACAACCCCTTTCAGCTGCGCCCCCCCCCTCGCCCTGTGGGTGGGCTGCCGCCTATTCCCCCGGGCCAGGGCTGGGGCACAGCCAGTGTATGGGGCGTCTCTCTCTGGGGATGTGTCCCATGGGTGGGGTGGGGTGGCCTGGTTTGGGGGGCGCTGAAGAAATCAGTCCCCTCCATCTCCTACCTCTGGAAAACGCCCAAGCCCGTGGAGAACTGCCGGCACCGCTTCGTGGGGGCCGGGACCCTCCTCCGTGTCCTCCTGTGGCCCAGTCCAAGGGGCCTGGGCCTGGCCGGGGCTGCATTGGACCCCGACCACCCTGGCGTGTGGACTCGCTAAAAATCGGCCATTAGATATGATTCCAGCTTCCTGGAGGTCATTTCACTAATGAGTGCACCGGAAAGAGTTTCCTAATCCATCTGTGAGGGTGGCAACTGAAAGAGAATTTTAAAGCTGACAGAATAGGCGAGGGAAGGCATAGGAGATTTCCACACCCAGCAAGGAAGACTTTCCCGAAATGGAAGAAAGAAACGAGCAAACAGAGACACCGGTAGCCCGCCCGGAAAAGAGTCTGCCCCTTAGAGAAAGCACCCTGACCGGGTTCACCCGTGGGTGGGTGGCGAGCTAGCGGCATTCAGAAGAGCGAGGCCCGCAGTCTGTGCGGAAGACACCTGCGCTCGGGTGTGTGTGGCGGCGCGATTCACAAGCAGCTCCAGATGTTAAACCAAGGAGAAGCCAGGGAGTTCCCAACGCCCCAGGTGTCCTCAGCCCACGACTGGCTGCTGTGGGAATGGGAAGCCCGGCTCCTTGTCTCAGAGCGGGGTTCCCAGGAGGATCAGGCTGAAGCTGGGACTTGGCCTCAAAGTGTCCCCTCGCATGGCCACCCCCTTCCCCTTCCTGCTCCTCTACTCCTGGTGCCCCTCCATCCAGGGGCCAGACCTTAAAGAGTCACCGCAAGAGAATCCTGGTCCCAAAGGAGCCTTCTGGGGGACCGGTGCTGAGAGAGGTTGTGGGCATGGCCCGCTGGGGCTCTGCCCGACCCAGGGCTGAGAGATGCCACCTCCCAGCTCTGGGTCCCTGCAGGAAGTGTTGGCAAGCACAGGGCCGGTCCTCCAAAGGCCCAGGTGCAGGGAGCCCAGGCCAAGCAGCCTGTGGAAGAAGCCACTTGCCGTGCCACCCCGGGAACAGGACTGCAGGCCCCGGCCCTTCCCACCTCCTCCTCCTCCTCCTCCTCCTCCCCCCCGCCCCCCCCCACAGGGCACAGGGCTCAGAGACACCTCAGACTCTTGCTACCCAAAGTGCAAAGGGCATCAGTTGCTCCTCCAACCCCCCCGCCCAGCAGACCACGTTGTCCAGCCAGCCCCCGGGCCTCCCTGGGGTGCCCAGCACAAAAGTGCAGACACCCACCGGACCCTCAGTCTCAGTTTTCGGAGGTTTTTGCCACTCTAAGGACCCGCAGGCCGGCTGGGCCTTCGGGCAGGACAGAGAGCCCCGGAATCCGACTTGGAGAGCTGCGTGTACGTCCCCATCAGGAGGCGGTCCCCACCTCCGCGGCTCTCCCCTTGCGGGGAGCGGCAGCCCAGCCGGCAGCCGCAGGGCCTCAGGGAAGACACCAGGCTGGGCCCCCGCGGCACAGCGGGGGCACGTCCCCCGCACTCACGCGACTTAGGGACGGCTGCTGGAGACTGCTGCGGCCACCCTGCTGCCGGGTTTCTGGAGGGCTTCCTGGAAGCAGCGTCCACACCAAGCCCTTGGAAGGCCCAGGCGACGGAGGAGCCGGTCAGGCAGGGGCCGAGGACGGTGAGAGGCCGGGCGGGAAGGAGCATGTCAGGCAGGGGCAGAGGACGGTGACAGGCCGGGCGGGGAGGAGCCGGTCAGGCGGGGGCCCAGGACAGTGACGGGCCTGGCCGGGGAGGAGCGCGTCAGGCAGGGGCAGAGGAGACGGGCTGGGTAAGGGTTAGGGTGACAGTTAGGGCACAATTCACAATCGCAAAGACGTGGAAGCGACCCGAGTGCCCATCCATCCAGGAGTGCATTAATAAAATGTGGCGCGTGGACACCACGGAGTGCCATTCGGCTGTGAGGAGCAGCGGTGAGAGGGCGCCTCTCGTGTTCTCCTGGCCAGAGCTGGAACCCGTTCCAGTAAGCCAGGTATCCCAAGAATGGACACACGAGCACCACGTGAGCGCGCTCACCAGCAAATTGGTACGAACGGATGGACGCCTAAGTGGACAGAGAGGAATCACCTTCATCGGGTGGGTGTCGGGCGGGTGGGGGGAGGGGAGGGGCATACACATCCATTAGGCATGGGGTGGGTGCGCACCGACTGGGGGATGGGCGCACTTGAAGCTCTGACCCGAGGGGGGAGGCTTGGAGAGGGCAAGGCACCCGACCTTAACATTGGTACCCCCACAATACGCTGCAACAACATGAGAGGTATATGAATAAGAACACAGGGGGGGCCGGGCGCGGTGGCTCACGCCTGTAATCCTAGCTCTCTGGGAGGCCGAGGCGGGCGGATTGCTCCAGGTCAGGAGCTCGAAACCAGCCTGAGCAAGAGCGAGACCCCCGTCTCTACTAAAAATAGAAAGAAATTAATTGGCCAACTAATATATATAGAAAAACACAGCCGGGCGTGGTGGTGCATGCCTGTAGTCCCAACTACTCGGGAGGCTGAGGCAGCAGGATTGCTTGAGCCCGGAGATTGAGGTTGCCGTGAGCTAGGCTGACGCCATGGCACTCACTCTAGCCTGGGCAGCAAAACGAGACTCTGTCTCAAAAAAAAAAAAAAAAAAAAAAAAAAAGAACACAGGGGGGAGGGGGGCACGGGCAACACATGTCACCTGAATACTTGTACTCCCATCATCTGCTTGAAAAGAGAGAGAAAAGAAAATGCAATCATAGAGGTAAGAGACACTTTTTAAAAATCATGAATCCGAAGAGAAAAGTAAAAGGAGGCCTGTGGAGCAGGTCTGGGTGTGACTCCGGATCCCCCAACATCAGGTGCCACCACCAAAGATTCCTGCGTGTAGCCCATAGAACCCCAAAAGCAACGGGACGAGTTCTGGTCACATACTCCCTCAAAATGACATCCTGGCCTTCTTCTGGAACTCCCTCCCCTCTCAGACTCTCAAGGTTTCCTCCAGCGTGTCGGTTCCCACAGAGCAGACCTTTGGTCTGAGACCTGACAGTCCAGATGCCACGCATGCTGCCGCGTGGCGGCGGTGTCGCGGCTTGGGACAAGAGGAGGCCCCACGGTGCGGGCTGGGGCGCCAGGCACCGCGGGCGGGCGCTGAGGGTGGGGGTGACCCCCACCCCGGGCCGCCGCCGCGCTCCCAGAAAGGGGACAGAACAAGAGGCAAAAAAAAAAAAAAAAAAAAAAAAAGCAGCAGCCTGTGGCACCCGGTATTCCCAGGCGGTCTCCCATCCAAGTACTAACCAGGCCCGACCCCGCTTAGCTTCCGAGACCAGACGAGATCGGGGGCGTTCAGGGTGGTGTGGCCCTAGACGGCGGCGGCGGAGGGCGCCCCTGCCCCGCTCAAGAAGCCGAGCCTCTCTGGGCTTCCCCGCCGCCGCCTCCCGCCCCAGGCCCCGCGCCGGGCCGGGCCGGTTGAGTTCGCCGGCCGGGTTCCGCGGGCTCCCAGGGACGGGGGTGATGGGCGGGGCGGGGCGGGGCGGGGCGGGGCGGGGCGGGGGGCTGTCTCTCTATACACACACACACACACTCACACTCACTCACACTCACACAAGATGCGCCTCCACGGCTGGACTCGCCAAGGTGGAGCCCTCCCAGCCCCCCTCGTCTCCTCGCCCGGCCTCCTTCACCTACCCGCTGCCCACCCCCAGCGCGTCGCTGCCTGCCGCTGACTGCGCACGCGCGGGACGCTCGCCCTTTGACCCCAGCCAGGGGCCGCCCTCCCCCACAACCCCTTTCAGCTGCGCCCCCCCCCTCGCCCTGTGGGTGGGCTGCCGCCTATTCCCCCGGGCCAGGGCTGGGGCACAGCCAGTGTATGGGGCGTCTCTCTCTGGGGATGTGTCCCATGGGTGGGGTGGGGTGGCCTGGTTTGGGGGGCGCTGAAGAAATCAGTCCCCTCCATCTCCTACCTCTGGAAAACGCCCAAGCCCGTGGAGAACTGCCGGCACCGCTTCGTGGGGGCCGGGACCCTCCTCCGTGTCCTCCTGTGGCCCAGTCCAAGGGGCCTGGGCCTGGCCGGGGCTGCATTGGACCCCGACCACCCTGGCGTGTGGACTCGCTAAAAATCGGCCATTAGATATTGGATTCCAGCTTCCTGGAGGTCATTTCACTAATGAGTGCACCGGAAAGAGTTTCCTAATCCATCTGTGAGGGTGGCAACTGAAAGAGAATTTTAAAGCTGACAGAATAGGCGAGGGAAGGCATAGGAGATTTCCACACCCAGCAAGGAAGACTTTCCCGAAATGGAAGAAAGAAACGAGCAAACAGAGACACCGGTAGCCCGCCCGGAAAAGAGTCTGCCCCTTAGAGAAAGCACCCTGACCGGGTTCACCCGTGGGTGGGTGGCGAGCTAGCGGCATTCAGAAGAGCGAGGCCCGCAGTCTGTGCGGAAGACACCTGCGCTCGGGTGTGTGTGGCGGCGCGATTCACAAGCAGCTCCAGATGTTAAACCAAGGAGAAGCCAGGGAGTTCCCAACGCCCCAGGTGTCCTCAGCCCACGACTGGCTGCTGTGGGAATGGGAAGCCCGGCTCCTTGTCTCAGAGCGGGGTTCCCAGGAGGATCAGGCTGAAGCTGGGACTTGGCCTCAAAGTGTCCCCTCGCATGGCCACCCCCTTCCCCTTCCTGCTCCTCTACTCCTGGTGCCCCTCCATCCAGGGGCCAGACCTTAAAGAGTCACCGCAAGAGAATCCTGGTCCCAAAGGAGCCTTCTGGGGGACCGGTGCTGAGAGAGGTTGTGGGCATGGCCCGCTGGGGCTCTGCCCGACCCAGGGCTGAGAGATGCCACCTCCCAGCTCTGGGTCCCTGCAGGAAGTGTTGGCAAGCACAGGGCCGGTCCTCCAAAGGCCCAGGTGCAGGGAGCCCAGGCCAAGCAGCCTGTGGAAGAAGCCACTTGCCGTGCCACCCCGGGAACAGGACTGCAGGCCCCGGCCCTTCCCACCTCCTCCTCCTCCTCCTCCTCCTCCCCCCCGCCCCCCCCCACAGGGCACAGGGCTCAGAGACACCTCAGACTCTTGCTACCCAAAGTGCAAAGGGCATCAGTTGCTCCTCCAACCCCCCCGCCCAGCAGACCACGTTGTCCAGCCAGCCCCCGGGCCTCCCTGGGGTGCCCAGCACAAAAGTGCAGACACCCACCGGACCCTCAGTCTCAGTTTTCGGAGGTTTTTGCCACTCTAAGGACCCGCAGGCCGGCTGGGCCTTCGGGCAGGACAGAGAGCCCCGGAATCCGACTTGGAGAGCTGCGTGTACGTCCCCATCAGGAGGCGGTCCCCACCTCCGCGGCTCTCCCCTTGCGGGGAGCGGCAGCCCAGCCGGCAGCCGCAGGGCCTCAGGGAAGACACCAGGCTGGGCCCCCGCGGCACAGCGGGGGCACGTCCCCCGCACTCACGCGACTTAGGGACGGCTGCTGGAGACTGCTGCGGCCACCCTGCTGCCGGGTTTCTGGAGGGCTTCCTGGAAGCAGCGTCCACACCAAGCCCTTGGAAGGCCCAGGCGACGGAGGAGCCGGTCAGGCAGGGGCCGAGGACGGTGAGAGGCCGGGCGGGAAGGAGCATGTCAGGCAGGGGCAGAGGACGGTGACAGGCCGGGCGGGGAGGAGCCGGTCAGGCGGGGGCCCAGGACAGTGACGGGCCTGGCCGGGGAGGAGCGCGTCAGGCAGGGGCAGAGGAGACGGGCTGGGTAAGGGTTAGGGTGACAGTTAGGGCACAATTCACAATCGCAAAGACGTGGAAGCGACCCGAGTGCCCATCCATCCAGGAGTGCATTAATAAAATGTGGCGCGTGGACACCACGGAGTGCCATTCGGCTGTGAGGAGCAGCGGTGAGAGGGCGCCTCTCGTGTTCTCCTGGCCAGAGCTGGAACCCGTTCCAGTAAGCCAGGTATCCCAAGAATGGACACACGAGCACCACGTGAGCGCGCTCACCAGCAAATTGGTACGAACGGATGGACGCCTAAGTGGACAGAGAGGAATCACCTTCATCGGGTGGGTGTCGGGCGGGTGGGGGGAGGGGAGGGGCATACACATCCATTAGGCATGGGGTGGGTGCGCACCGACTGGGGGATGGGCGCACTTGAAGCTCTGACCCGAGGGGGGAGGCTTGGAGAGGGCAAGGCACCCGACCTTAACATTGGTACCCCCACAATACGCTGCAACAACATGAGAGGTATATGAATAAGAACACAGGGGGGGCCGGGCGCGGTGGCTCACGCCTGTAATCCTAGCTCTCTGGGAGGCCGAGGCGGGCGGATTGCTCCAGGTCAGGAGTTCGAAACCAGCCTGAGCAAGAGCGAGACCCCCGTCTCTACTAAAAATAGAAAGAAATTAATTGGCCAACTAATATATATAGAAAAACACAGCCGGGCGTGGTGGTGCATGCCTGTAGTCCCAACTACTCGGGAGGCTGAGGCAGCAGGATTGCTTGAGCCCGGAGATTGAGGTTGCCGTGAGCTAGGCTGACGCCATGGCACTCACTCTAGCCTGGGCAGCAAAACGAGACTCTGTCTCCAAAAAAAAAAAAAAAAAAAAAAAAAGAACACAGGGGGGAGGGGGGCACGGGCAACACATGTCACCTGAATACTTGTACTCCCATCATCTGCTTGAAAAGAGAGAGAAAAGAAAATGCAATCATAGAGGTAAGAGACACTTTTTAAAAATCATGAATCCGAAGAGAAAAGTAAAAGGAGGCCTGTGGAGCAGGTCTGGGTGTGACTCCGGATCCCCCAACATCAGGTGCCACCACCAAAGATTCCTGCGTGTAGCCCATAGAACCCCAAAAGCAACGGGACGAGTTCTGGTCACATACTCCCTCAAAATGACATCCTGGCCTTCTTCTGGAACTCCCTCCCCTCTCAGACTCTCAAGGTTTCCTCCAGCGTGTCGGTTCCCACAGAGCAGACCTTTGGTCTGAGACCTGACAGTCCAGATGCCACGCATGCTGCCGCGTGGCGGCGGTGTCGCGGCTTGGGACAAGAGGAGGCCCCACGGTGCGGGCTGGGGCGCCAGGCACCGCGGGCGGGCGCTGAGGGTGGGGGTGACCCCCACCCCGGGCCGCCGCCGCGCTCCCAGAAAGGGGACAGAACAAGAGGCAAAAAAAAAAAAAAAAAAAAAAAAGCAGCAGCCTGTGGCACCCGGTATTCCCAGGCGGTCTCCCATCCAAGTACTAACCAGGCCCGACCCCGCTTAGCTTCCGAGACCAGACGAGATCGGGGGCGTTCAGGGTGGTGTGGCCCTAGACGGCGGCGGCGGAGGGCGCCCCTGCCCCGCTCAAGAAGCCGAGCCTCTCTGGGCTTCCCCGCCGCCGCCTCCCGCCCCAGGCCCCGCGCCGGGCCGGGCCGGTTGAGTTCGCCGGCCGGGTCCCGCGGGCTCCCAGGGACGGGGGTGATGGGCGGGGCGGGGCGGGGCGGGGCGGGGCGGGGCGGGGGGCTGTCTCTCTATACACACACACACACACTCACACTCACTCACACTCACACAAGATGCGCCTCCACGGCTGGACTCGCCAAGGTGGAGCCCTCCCAGCCCCCCTCGTCTCCTCGCCCGGCCTCCTTCACCTACCCGCTGCCCACCCCCAGCGCGTCGCTGCCTGCCGCTGACTGCGCACGCGCGGGACGCTCGCCCTTTGACCCCAGCCAGGGGCCGCCCTCCCCCACAACCCCTTTCAGCTGCGCCCCCCCCCTCGCCCTGTGGGTGGGCTGCCGCCTATTCCCCCGGGCCAGGGCTGGGGCACAGCCAGTGTATGGGGCGTCTCTCTCTGGGGATGTGTCCCATGGGTGGGGTGGGGTGGCCTGGTTTGGGGGGCGCTGAAGAAATCAGTCCCCTCCATCTCCTACCTCTGGAAAACGCCCAAGCCCGTGGAGAACTGCCGGCACCGCTTCGTGGGGGCCGGGACCCTCCTCCGTGTCCTCCTGTGGCCCAGTCCAAGGGGCCTGGGCCTGGCCGGGGCTGCATTGGACCCCGACCACCCTGGCGTGTGGACTCGCTAAAAATCGGCCATTAGATATTGGATTCCAGCTTCCTGGAGGTCATTTCACTAATGAGTGCACCGGAAAGAGTTTCCTAATCCATCTGTGAGGGTGGCAACTGAAAGAGAATTTTAAAGCTGACAGAATAGGCGAGGGAAGGCATAGGAGATTTCCACACCCAGCAAGGAAGACTTTCCCGAAATGGAAGAAAGAAACGAGCAAACAGAGACACCGGTAGCCCGCCCGGAAAAGAGTCTGCCCCTTAGAGAAAGCACCCTGACCGGGTTCACCCGTGGGTGGGTGGCGAGCTAGCGGCATTCAGAAGAGCGAGGCCCGCAGTCTGTGCGGAAGACACCTGCGCTCGGGTGTGTGTGGCGGCGCGATTCACAAGCAGCTCCAGATGTTAAACCAAGGAGAAGCCAGGGAGTTCCCAACGCCCCAGGTGTCCTCAGCCCACGACTGGCTGCTGTGGGAATGGGAAGCCCGGCTCCTTGTCTCAGAGCGGGGTTCCCAGGAGGATCAGGCTGAAGCTGGGACTTGGCCTCAAAGTGTCCCCTCGCATGGCCACCCCCTTCCCCTTCCTGCTCCTCTACTCCTGGTGCCCCTCCATCCAGGGGCCAGACCTTAAAGAGTCACCGCAAGAGAATCCTGGTCCCAAAGGAGCCTTCTGGGGGACCGGTGCTGAGAGAGGTTGTGGGCATGGCCCGCTGGGGCTCTGCCCGACCCAGGGCTGAGAGATGCCACCTCCCAGCTCTGGGTCCCTGCAGGAAGTGTTGGCAAGCACAGGGCCGGTCCTCCAAAGGCCCAGGTGCAGGGAGCCCAGGCCAAGCAGCCTGTGGAAGAAGCCACTTGCCGTGCCACCCCGGGAACAGGACTGCAGGCCCCGGCCCTTCCCACCTCCTCCTCCTCCTCCTCCTCCTCCTCCCCCCCGCCCCCCCCCACAGGGCACAGGGCTCAGAGACACCTCAGACTCTTGCTACCCAAAGTGCAAAGGGCATCAGTTGCTCCTCCAACCCCCCAGCCCAGCAGACCACGTTGTCCAGCCAGCCCCCGGGCCTCCCTGGGGTGCCCAGCACAAAAGTGCAGACACCCACCGGACCCTCAGTCTCAGTTTTCGGAGGTTTTTGCCACTCTAAGGACCCGCAGGCCAGCTGGGCCTTCGGGCAGGACAGAGAGCCCCGGAATCCGACTTGGAGAGCTGCGTGTACGTCCCCATCAGGAGGCGGTCCCCACCTCCGCGGCTCTCCCCTTGCGGGGAGCGGCAGCCCAGCCGGCAGCCGCAGGGCCTCAGGGAAGACACCAGGCTGGGCCCCCGCGGCACAGCGGGGGCACGTCCCCCGCACTCACGCGACTTAGGGACGGCTGCTGGAGACTGCTGCGGCCACCCTGCTGCCGGGTTTCTGGAGGGCTTCCTGGAAGCAGCGTCCACACCAAGCCCTTGGAAGGCCCAGGCGACGGAGGAGCCGGTCAGGCAGGGGCCGAGGACGGTGAGAGGCCGGGCGGGAAGGAGCATGTCAGGCAGGGGCAGAGGACGGTGACAGGCCGGGCGGGGAGGAGCCGGTCAGGCGGGGGCCCAGGACAGTGACGGGCCTGGCCGGGGAGGAGCGCGTCAGGCAGGGGCAGAGGAGACGGGCTGGGTAAGGGTTAGGGTGACAGTTAGGGCACAATTCACAATCGCAAAGACGTGGAAGCGACCCGAGTGCCCATCCATCCAGGAGTGCATTAATAAAATGTGGCGCGTGGACACCACGGAGTGCCATTCGGCTGTGAGGAGCAGCGGTGAGAGGGCGCCTCTCGTGTTCTCCTGGCCAGAGCTGGAACCCGTTCCAGTAAGCCAGGTATCCCAAGAATGGACACACGAGCACCACGTGAGCGCGCTCACCAGCAAATTGGTACGAACGGATGGACGCCTAAGTGGACAGAGAGGAATCACCTTCATCGGGTGGGTGTCGGGCGGGTGGGGGGAGGGGAGGGGCATACACATCCATTAGGCATGGGGTGGGTGCGCACCGACTGGGGGATGGGCGCACTTGAAGCTCTGACCCGAGGGGGGAGGCTTGGAGAGGGCAAGGCACCCGACCTTAACATTGGTACCCCCACAATACGCTGCAACAACATGAGAGGTATATGAATAAGAACACAGGGGGGGCCGGGCGCGGTGGCTCACGCCTGTAATCCTAGCTCTCTGGGAGGCCGAGGCGGGCGGATTGCTCCAGGTCAGGAGCTCGAAACCAGCCTGAGCAAGAGCGAGACCCCCGTCTCTACTAAAAATAGAAAGAAATTAATTGGCCAACTAATATATATAGAAAAACACAGCCGGGCGTGGTGGTGCATGCCTGTAGTCCCAACTACTCGGGAGGCTGAGGCAGCAGGATTGCTTGAGCCCGGAGATTGAGGTTGCCGTGAGCTAGGCTGACGCCATGGCACTCACTCTAGCCTGGGCAGCAAAACGAGACTCTGTCTCAAAAAAAAAAAAAAAAAAAAAAAAAAAGAACACAGGGGGGAGGGGGGCACGGGCAACACATGTCACCTGAATACTTGTACTCCCATCATCTGCTTGAAAAGAGAGAGAAAAGAAAATGCAATCATAGAGGTAAGAGACACTTTTTAAAAATCATGAATCCGAAGAGAAAAGTAAAAGGAGGCCTGTGGAGCAGGTCTGGGTGTGACTCCGGATCCCCCAACATCAGGTGCCACCACCAAAGATTCCTGCGTGTAGCCCATAGAACCCCAAAAGCAACGGGACGAGTTCTGGTCACATACTCCCTCAAAATGACATCCTGGCCTTCTTCTGGAACTCCCTCCCCTCTCAGACTCTCAAGGTTTCCTCCAGCGTGTCGGTTCCCACAGAGCAGACCTTTGGTCTGAGACCTGACAGTCCAGATGCCACGCATGCTGCCGCGTGGCGGCGGTGTCGCGGCTTGGGACAAGAGGAGGCCCCACGGTGCGGGCTGGGGCGCCAGGCACCGCGGGCGGGCGCTGAGGGTGGGGGTGACCCCCACCCCGGGCCGCCGCCGCGCTCCCAGAAAGGGGACAGAACAAGAGGCAAAAAAAAAAAAAAAAAAAAAAAAAGCAGCAGCCTGTGGCACCCGGTATTCCCAGGCGGTCTCCCATCCAAGTACTAACCAGGCCCGACCCCGCTTAGCTTCCGAGACCAGACGAGATCGGGGGCGTTCAGGGTGGTGTGGCCCTAGACGGCGGCGGCGGAGGGCGCCCCTGCCCCGCTCAAGAAGCCGAGCCTCTCTGGGCTTCCCCGCCGCCGCCTCCCGCCCCAGGCCCCGCGCCGGGCCGGGCCGGTTGAGTTCGCCGGCCGGGTTCCGCGGGCTCCCAGGGACGGGGGTGATGGGCGGGGCGGGGCGGGGCGGGGCGGGGCGGGGCGGGGGGCTGTCTCTCTATACACACACACACACACTCACACTCACTCACACTCACACAAGATGCGCCTCCACGGCTGGACTCGCCAAGGTGGAGCCCTCCCAGCCCCCCTCGTCTCCTCGCCCGGCCTCCTTCACCTACCCGCTGCCCACCCCCAGCGCGTCGCTGCCTGCCGCTGACTGCGCACGCGCGGGACGCTCGCCCTTTGACCCCAGCCAGGGGCCGCCCTCCCCCACAACCCCTTTCAGCTGCGCCCCCCCCCTCGCCCTGTGGGTGGGCTGCCGCCTATTCCCCCGGGCCAGGGCTGGGGCACAGCCAGTGTATGGGGCGTCTCTCTCTGGGGATGTGTCCCATGGGTGGGGTGGGGTGGCCTGGTTTGGGGGGCGCTGAAGAAATCAGTCCCCTCCATCTCCTACCTCTGGAAAACGCCCAAGCCCGTGGAGAACTGCCGGCACCGCTTCGTGGGGGCCGGGACCCTCCTCCGTGTCCTCCTGTGGCCCAGTCCAAGGGGCCTGGGCCTGGCCGGGGCTGCATTGGACCCCGACCACCCTGGCGTGTGGACTCGCTAAAAATCGGCCATTAGATATTGGATTCCAGCTTCCTGGAGGTCATTTCACTAATGAGTGCACCGGAAAGAGTTTCCTAATCCATCTGTGAGGGTGGCAACTGAAAGAGAATTTTAAAGCTGACAGAATAGGCGAGGGAAGGCATAGGAGATTTCCACACCCAGCAAGGAAGACTTTCCCGAAATGGAAGAAAGAAACGAGCAAACAGAGACACCGGTAGCCCGCCCGGAAAAGAGTCTGCCCCTTAGAGAAAGCACCCTGACCGGGTTCACCCGTGGGTGGGTGGCGAGCTAGCGGCATTCAGAAGAGCGAGGCCCGCAGTCTGTGCGGAAGACACCTGCGCTCGGGTGTGTGTGGCGGCGCGATTCACAAGCAGCTCCAGATGTTAAACCAAGGAGAAGCCAGGGAGTTCCCAACGCCCCAGGTGTCCTCAGCCCACGACTGGCTGCTGTGGGAATGGGAAGCCCGGCTCCTTGTCTCAGAGCGGGGTTCCCAGGAGGATCAGGCTGAAGCTGGGACTTGGCCTCAAAGTGTCCCCTCGCATGGCCACCCCCTTCCCCTTCCTGCTCCTCTACTCCTGGTGCCCCTCCATCCAGGGGCCAGACCTTAAAGAGTCACCGCAAGAGAATCCTGGTCCCAAAGGAGCCTTCTGGGGGACCGGTGCTGAGAGAGGTTGTGGGCATGGCCCGCTGGGGCTCTGCCCGACCCAGGGCTGAGAGATGCCACCTCCCAGCTCTGGGTCCCTGCAGGAAGTGTTGGCAAGCACAGGGCCGGTCCTCCAAAGGCCCAGGTGCAGGGAGCCCAGGCCAAGCAGCCTGTGGAAGAAGCCACTTGCCGTGCCACCCCGGGAACAGGACTGCAGGCCCCGGCCCTTCCCACCTCCTCCTCCTCCTCCTCCTCCTCCCCCCCGCCCCCCCCCACAGGGCACAGGGCTCAGAGACACCTCAGACTCTTGCTACCCAAAGTGCAAAGGGCATCAGTTGCTCCTCCAACCCCCCCGCCCAGCAGACCACGTTGTCCAGCCAGCCCCCGGGCCTCCCTGGGGTGCCCAGCACAAAAGTGCAGACACCCACCGGACCCTCAGTCTCAGTTTTCGGAGGTTTTTGCCACTCTAAGGACCCGCAGGCCGGCTGGGCCTTCGGGCAGGACAGAGAGCCCCGGAATCCGACTTGGAGAGCTGCGTGTACGTCCCCATCAGGAGGCGGTCCCCACCTCCGCGGCTCTCCCCTTGCGGGGAGCGGCAGCCCAGCCGGCAGCCGCAGGGCCTCAGGGAAGACACCAGGCTGGGCCCCCGCGGCACAGCGGGGGCACGTCCCCCGCACTCACGCGACTTAGGGACGGCTGCTGGAGACTGCTGCGGCCACCCTGCTGCCGGGTTTCTGGAGGGCTTCCTGGAAGCAGCGTCCACACCAAGCCCTTGGAAGGCCCAGGCGACGGAGGAGCCGGTCAGGCAGGGGCCGAGGACGGTGAGAGGCCGGGCGGGAAGGAGCATGTCAGGCAGGGGCAGAGGACGGTGACAGGCCGGGCGGGGAGGAGCCGGTCAGGCGGGGGCCCAGGACAGTGACGGGCCTGGCCGGGGAGGAGCGCGTCAGGCAGGGGCAGAGGAGACGGGCTGGGTAAGGGTTAGGGTGACAGTTAGGGCACAATTCACAATCGCAAAGACGTGGAAGCGACCCGAGTGCCCATCCATCCAGGAGTGCATTAATAAAATGTGGCGCGTGGACACCACGGAGTGCCATTCGGCTGTGAGGAGCAGCGGTGAGAGGGCGCCTCTCGTGTTCTCCTGGCCAGAGCTGGAACCCGTTCCAGTAAGCCAGGTATCCCAAGAATGGACACACGAGCACCACGTGAGCGCGCTCACCAGCAAATTGGTACGAACGGATGGACGCCTAAGTGGACAGAGAGGAATCACCTTCATCGGGTGGGTGTCGGGCGGGTGGGGGGAGGGGAGGGGCATACACATCCATTAGGCATGGGGTGGGTGCGCACCGACTGGGGGATGGGCGCACTTGAAGCTCTGACCCGAGGGGGGAGGCTTGGAGAGGGCAAGGCACCCGACCTTAACATTGGTACCCCCACAATACGCTGCAACAACATGAGAGGTATATGAATAAGAACACAGGGGGGGCCGGGCGCGGTGGCTCACGCCTGTAATCCTAGCTCTCTGGGAGGCCGAGGCGGGCGGATTGCTCCAGGTCAGGAGCTCGAAACCAGCCTGAGCAAGAGCGAGACCCCCGTCTCTACTAAAAATAGAAAGAAATTAATTGGCCAACTAATATATATAGAAAAACACAGCCGGGCGTGGTGGTGCATGCCTGTAGTCCCAACTACTCGGGAGGCTGAGGCAGCAGGATTGCTTGAGCCCGGAGATTGAGGTTGCCGTGAGCTAGGCTGACGCCATGGCACTCACTCTAGCCTGGGCAGCAAAACGAGACTCTGTCTCAAAAAAAAAAAAAAAAAAAAAAAAAAAGAACACAGGGGGGAGGGGGGCACGGGCAACACATGTCACCTGAATACTTGTACTCCCATCATCTGCTTGAAAAGAGAGAGAAAAGAAAATGCAATCATAGAGGTAAGAGACACTTTTTAAAAATCATGAATCCGAAGAGAAAAGTAAAAGGAGGCCTGTGGAGCAGGTCTGGGTGTGACTCCGGATCCCCCAACATCAGGTGCCACCACCAAAGATTCCTGCGTGTAGCCCATAGAACCCCAAAAGCAACGGGACGAGTTCTGGTCACATACTCCCTCAAAATGACATCCTGGCCTTCTTCTGGAACTCCCTCCCCTCTCAGACTCTCAAGGTTTCCTCCAGCGTGTCGGTTCCCACAGAGCAGACCTTTGGTCTGAGACCTGACAGTCCAGATGCCACGCATGCTGCCGCGTGGCGGCGGTGTCGCGGCTTGGGACAAGAGGAGGCCCCACGGTGCGGGCTGGGGCGCCAGGCACCGCGGGCGGGCGCTGAGGGTGGGGGTGACCCCCACCCCGGGCCGCCGCCGCGCTCCCAGAAAGGGGACAGAACAAGAGGCAAAAAAAAAAAAAAAAAAAAAAAAAGCAGCAGCCTGTGGCACCCGGTATTCCCAGGCGGTCTCCCATCCAAGTACTAACCAGGCCCGACCCCGCTTAGCTTCCGAGACCAGACGAGATCGGGGGCGTTCAGGGTGGTGTGGCCCTAGACGGCGGCGGCGGAGGGCGCCCCTGCCCCGCTCAAGAAGCCGAGCCTCTCTGGGCTTCCCCGCCGCCGCCTCCCGCCCCAGGCCCCGCGCCGGGCCGGGCCGGTTGAGTTCGCCGGCCGGGTTCCGCGGGCTCCCAGGGACGGGGGTGATGGGCGGGGCGGGGCGGGGCGGGGCGGGGCGGGGCGGGGGGCTGTCTCTCTATACACACACACACACACTCACACTCACTCACACTCACACAAGATGCGCCTCCACGGCTGGACTCGCCAAGGTGGAGCCCTCCCAGCCCCCCTCGTCTCCTCGCCCGGCCTCCTTCACCTACCCGCTGCCCACCCCCAGCGCGTCGCTGCCTGCCGCTGACTGCGCACGCGCGGGACGCTCGCCCTTTGACCCCAGCCAGGGGCCGCCCTCCCCCACAACCCCTTTCAGCTGCGCCCCCCCCCTCGCCCTGTGGGTGGGCTGCCGCCTATTCCCCCGGGCCAGGGCTGGGGCACAGCCAGTGTATGGGGCGTCTCTCTCTGGGGATGTGTCCCATGGGTGGGGTGGGGTGGCCTGGTTTGGGGGGCGCTGAAGAAATCAGTCCCCTCCATCTCCTACCTCTGGAAAACGCCCAAGCCCGTGGAGAACTGCCGGCACCGCTTCGTGGGGGCCGGGACCCTCCTCCGTGTCCTCCTGTGGCCCAGTCCAAGGGGCCTGGGCCTGGCCGGGGCTGCATTGGACCCCGACCACCCTGGCGTGTGGACTCGCTAAAAATCGGCCATTAGATATTGGATTCCAGCTTCCTGGAGGTCATTTCACTAATGAGTGCACCGGAAAGAGTTTCCTAATCCATCTGTGAGGGTGGCAACTGAAAGAGAATTTTAAAGCTGACAGAATAGGCGAGGGAAGGCATAGGAGATTTCCACACCCAGCAAGGAAGACTTTCCCGAAATGGAAGAAAGAAACGAGCAAACAGAGACACCGGTAGCCCGCCCGGAAAAGAGTCTGCCCCTTAGAGAAAGCACCCTGACCGGGTTCACCCGTGGGTGGGTGGCGAGCTAGCGGCATTCAGAAGAGCGAGGCCCGCAGTCTGTGCGGAAGACACCTGCGCTCGGGTGTGTGTGGCGGCGCGATTCACAAGCAGCTCCAGATGTTAAACCAAGGAGAAGCCAGGGAGTTCCCAACGCCCCAGGTGTCCTCAGCCCACGACTGGCTGCTGTGGGAATGGGAAGCCCGGCTCCTTGTCTCAGAGCGGGGTTCCCAGGAGGATCAGGCTGAAGCTGGGACTTGGCCTCAAAGTGTCCCCTCGCATGGCCACCCCCTTCCCCTTCCTGCTCCTCTACTCCTGGTGCCCCTCCATCCAGGGGCCAGACCTTAAAGAGTCACCGCAAGAGAATCCTGGTCCCAAAGGAGCCTTCTGGGGGACCGGTGCTGAGAGAGGTTGTGGGCATGGCCCGCTGGGGCTCTGCCCGACCCAGGGCTGAGAGATGCCACCTCCCAGCTCTGGGTCCCTGCAGGAAGTGTTGGCAAGCACAGGGCCGGTCCTCCAAAGGCCCAGGTGCAGGGAGCCCAGGCCAAGCAGCCTGTGGAAGAAGCCACTTGCCGTGCCACCCCGGGAACAGGACTGCAGGCCCCGGCCCTTCCCACCTCCTCCTCCTCCTCCTCCTCCTCCTCCCCCCCGCCCCCCCCCACAGGGCACAGGGCTCAGAGACACCTCAGACTCTTGCTACCCAAAGTGCAAAGGGCATCAGTTGCTCCTCCAACCCCCCAGCCCAGCAGACCACGTTGTCCAGCCAGCCCCCGGGCCTCCCTGGGGTGCCCAGCACAAAAGTGCAGACACCCACCGGACCCTCAGTCTCAGTTTTCGGAGGTTTTTGCCACTCTAAGGACCCGCAGGCCGGCTGGGCCTTCGGGCAGGACAGAGAGCCCCGGAATCCGACTTGGAGAGCTGCGTGTACGTCCCCATCAGGAGGCGGTCCCCACCTCCGCGGCTCTCCCCTTGCGGGGAGCGGCAGCCCAGCCGGCAGCCGCAGGGCCTCAGGGAAGACACCAGGCTGGGCCCCCGCGGCACAGCGGGGGCACGTCCCCCGCACTCACGCGACTTAGGGACGGCTGCTGGAGACTGCTGCGGCCACCCTGCTGCCGGGTTTCTGGAGGGCTTCCTGGAAGCAGCGTCCACACCAAGCCCTTGGAAGGCCCAGGCGACGGAGGAGCCGGTCAGGCAGGGGCCGAGGACGGTGAGAGGCCGGGCGGGAAGGAGCATGTCAGGCAGGGGCAGAGGACGGTGACAGGCCGGGCGGGGAGGAGCCGGTCAGGCGGGGGCCCAGGACAGTGACGGGCCTGGCCGGGGAGGAGCGCGTCAGGCAGGGGCAGAGGAGACGGGCTGGGTAAGGGTTAGGGTGACAGTTAGGGCACAATTCACAATCGCAAAGACGTGGAAGCGACCCGAGTGCCCATCCATCCAGGAGTGCATTAATAAAATGTGGCGCGTGGACACCACGGAGTGCCATTCGGCTGTGAGGAGCAGCGGTGAGAGGGCGCCTCTCGTGTTCTCCTGGCCAGAGCTGGAACCCGTTCCAGTAAGCCAGGTATCCCAAGAATGGACACACGAGCACCACGTGAGCGCGCTCACCAGCAAATTGGTACGAACGGATGGACGCCTAAGTGGACAGAGAGGAATCACCTTCATCGGGTGGGTGTCGGGCGGGTGGGGGGAGGGGAGGGGCATACACATCCATTAGGCATGGGGTGGGTGCGCACCGACTGGGGGATGGGCGCACTTGAAGCTCTGACCCGAGGGGGGAGGCTTGGAGAGGGCAAGGCACCCGACCTTAACATTGGTACCCCCACAATACGCTGCAACAACATGAGAGGTATATGAATAAGAACACAGGGGGGGCCGGGCGCGGTGGCTCACGCCTGTAATCCTAGCTCTCTGGGAGGCCGAGGCGGGCGGATTGCTCCAGGTCAGGAGTTCGAAACCAGCCTGAGCAAGAGCGAGACCCCCGTCTCTACTAAAAATAGAAAGAAATTAATTGGCCAACTAATATATATAGAAAAACACAGCCGGGCGTGGTGGTGCATGCCTGTAGTCCCAACTACTCGGGAGGCTGAGGCAGCAGGATTGCTTGAGCCCGGAGATTGAGGTTGCCGTGAGCTAGGCTGACGCCATGGCACTCACTCTAGCCTGGGCAGCAAAACGAGACTCTGTCTCAAAAAAAAAAAAAAAAAAAAAAAAGAACACAGGGGGGAGGGGGGCACGGGCAACACATGTCACCTGAATACTTGTACTCCCATCATCTGCTTGAAAAGAGAGAGAAAAGAAAATGCAATCATAGAGGTAAGAGACACTTTTTAAAAATCATGAATCCGAAGAGAAAAGTAAAAGGAGGCCTGTGGAGCAGGTCTGGGTGTGACTCCGGATCCCCCAACATCAGGTGCCACCACCAAAGATTCCTGCGTGTAGCCCATAGAACCCCAAAAGCAACGGGACGAGTTCTGGTCACATACTCCCTCAAAATGACATCCTGGCCTTCTTCTGGAACTCCCTCCCCTCTCAGACTCTCAAGGTTTCCTCCAGCGTGTCGGTTCCCACAGAGCAGACCTTTGGTCTGAGACCTGACAGTCCAGATGCCACGCATGCTGCCGCGTGGCGGCGGTGTCGCGGCTTGGGACAAGAGGAGGCCCCACGGTGCGGGCTGGGGCGCCAGGCACCGCGGGCGGGCGCTGAGGGTGGGGGTGACCCCCACCCCGGGCCGCCGCCGCGCTCCCAGAAAGGGGACAGAACAAGAGGCAAAAAAAAAAAAAAAAAAAAAAAAAAAGCAGCAGCCTGTGGCACCCGGTATTCCCAGGCGGTCTCCCATCCAAGTACTAACCAGGCCCGACCCCGCTTAGCTTCCGAGACCAGACGAGATCGGGGGCGTTCAGGGTGGTGTGGCCCTAGACGGCGGCGGCGGAGGGCGCCCCTGCCCCGCTCAAGAAGCCGAGCCTCTCTGGGCTTCCCCGCCGCCGCCTCCCGCCCCAGGCCCCGCGCCGGGCCGGGCCGGTTGAGTTCGCCGGCCGGGTCCCGCGGGCTCCCAGGGACGGGGGTGATGGGCGGGGCGGGGCGGGGCGGGGCGGGGCGGGGGGCTGTCTCTCTATACACACACACACACACTCACACTCACTCACACTCACACAAGATGCGCCTCCACGGCTGGACTCGCCAAGGTGGAGCCCTCCCAGCCCCCCTCGTCTCCTCGCCCGGCCTCCTTCACCTACCCGCTGCCCACCCCCAGCGCGTCGCTGCCTGCCGCTGACTGCGCACGCGCGGGACGCTCGCCCTTTGACCCCAGCCAGGGGCCGCCCTCCCCCACAACCCCTTTCAGCTGCGCCCCCCCCCTCGCCCTGTGGGTGGGCTGCCGCCTATTCCCCCGGGCCAGGGCTGGGGCACAGCCAGTGTATGGGGCGTCTCTCTCTGGGGATGTGTCCCATGGGTGGGGTGGGGTGGCCTGGTTTGGGGGGCGCTGAAGAAATCAGTCCCCTCCATCTCCTACCTCTGGAAAACGCCCAAGCCCGTGGAGAACTGCCGGCACCGCTTCGTGGGGGCCGGGACCCTCCTCCGTGTCCTCCTGTGGCCCAGTCCAAGGGGCCTGGGCCTGGCCGGGGCTGCATTGGACCCCGACCACCCTGGCGTGTGGACTCGCTAAAAATCGGCCATTAGATATTGGATTCCAGCTTCCTGGAGGTCATTTCACTAATGAGTGCACCGGAAAGAGTTTCCTAATCCATCTGTGAGGGTGGCAACTGAAAGAGAATTTTAAAGCTGACAGAATAGGCGAGGGAAGGCATAGGAGATTTCCACACCCAGCAAGGAAGACTTTCCCGAAATGGAAGAAAGAAACGAGCAAACAGAGACACCGGTAGCCCGCCCGGAAAAGAGTCTGCCCCTTAGAGAAAGCACCCTGACCGGGTTCACCCGTGGGTGGGTGGCGAGCTAGCGGCATTCAGAAGAGCGAGGCCCGCAGTCTGTGCGGAAGACACCTGCGCTCGGGTGTGTGTGGCGGCGCGATTCACAAGCAGCTCCAGATGTTAAACCAAGGAGAAGCCAGGGAGTTCCCAACGCCCCAGGTGTCCTCAGCCCACGACTGGCTGCTGTGGGAATGGGAAGCCCGGCTCCTTGTCTCAGAGCGGGGTTCCCAGGAGGATCAGGCTGAAGCTGGGACTTGGCCTCAAAGTGTCCCCTCGCATGGCCACCCCCTTCCCCTTCCTGCTCCTCTACTCCTGGTGCCCCTCCATCCAGGGGCCAGACCTTAAAGAGTCACCGCAAGAGAATCCTGGTCCCAAAGGAGCCTTCTGGGGGACCGGTGCTGAGAGAGGTTGTGGGCATGGCCCGCTGGGGCTCTGCCCGACCCAGGGCTGAGAGATGCCACCTCCCAGCTCTGGGTCCCTGCAGGAAGTGTTGGCAAGCACAGGGCCGGTCCTCCAAAGGCCCAGGTGCAGGGAGCCCAGGCCAAGCAGCCTGTGGAAGAAGCCACTTGCCGTGCCACCCCGGGAACAGGACTGCAGGCCCCGGCCCTTCCCACCTCCTCCTCCTCCTCCTCCTCCTCCCCCCCGCCCCCCCCCACAGGGCACAGGGCTCAGAGACACCTCAGACTCTTGCTACCCAAAGTGCAAAGGGCATCAGTTGCTCCTCCAACCCCCCCGCCCAGCAGACCACGTTGTCCAGCCAGCCCCCGGGCCTCCCTGGGGTGCCCAGCACAAAAGTGCAGACACCCACCGGACCCTCAGTCTCAGTTTTCGGAGGTTTTTGCCACTCTAAGGACCCGCAGGCCGGCTGGGCCTTCGGGCAGGACAGAGAGCCCCGGAATCCGACTTGGAGAGCTGCGTGTACGTCCCCATCAGGAGGCGGTCCCCACCTCCGCGGCTCTCCCCTTGCGGGGAGCGGCAGCCCAGCCGGCAGCCGCAGGGCCTCAGGGAAGACACCAGGCTGGGCCCCCGCGGCACAGCGGGGGCACGTCCCCCGCACTCACGCGACTTAGGGACGGCTGCTGGAGACTGCTGCGGCCACCCTGCTGCCGGGTTTCTGGAGGGCTTCCTGGAAGCAGCGTCCACACCAAGCCCTTGGAAGGCCCAGGCGACGGAGGAGCCGGTCAGGCAGGGGCCGAGGACGGTGAGAGGCCGGGCGGGAAGGAGCATGTCAGGCAGGGGCAGAGGACGGTGACAGGCCGGGCGGGGAGGAGCCGGTCAGGCGGGGGCCCAGGACAGTGACGGGCCTGGCCGGGGAGGAGCGCGTCAGGCAGGGGCAGAGGAGACGGGCTGGGTAAGGGTTAGGGTGACAGTTAGGGCACAATTCACAATCGCAAAGACGTGGAAGCGACCCGAGTGCCCATCCATCCAGGAGTGCATTAATAAAATGTGGCGCGTGGACACCACGGAGTGCCATTCGGCTGTGAGGAGCAGCGGTGAGAGGGCGCCTCTCGTGTTCTCCTGGCCAGAGCTGGAACCCGTTCCAGTAAGCCAGGTATCCCAAGAATGGACACACGAGCACCACGTGAGCGCGCTCACCAGCAAATTGGTACGAACGGATGGACGCCTAAGTGGACAGAGAGGAATCACCTTCATCGGGTGGGTGTCGGGCGGGTGGGGGGAGGGGAGGGGCATACACATCCATTAGGCATGGGGTGGGTGCGCACCGACTGGGGGATGGGCGCACTTGAAGCTCTGACCCGAGGGGGGAGGCTTGGAGAGGGCAAGGCACCCGACCTTAACATTGGTACCCCCACAATACGCTGCAACAACATGAGAGGTATATGAATAAGAACACAGGGGGGGCCGGGCGCGGTGGCTCACGCCTGTAATCCTAGCTCTCTGGGAGGCCGAGGCGGGCGGATTGCTCCAGGTCAGGAGCTCGAAACCAGCCTGAGCAAGAGCGAGACCCCCGTCTCTACTAAAAATAGAAAGAAATTAATTGGCCAACTAATATATATAGAAAAACACAGCCGGGCGTGGTGGTGCATGCCTGTAGTCCCAACTACTCGGGAGGCTGAGGCAGCAGGATTGCTTGAGCCCGGAGATTGAGGTTGCCGTGAGCTAGGCTGACGCCATGGCACTCACTCTAGCCTGGGCAGCAAAACGAGACTCTGTCTCAAAAAAAAAAAAAAAAAAAAAAAAAAAGAACACAGGGGGGAGGGGGGCACGGGCAACACATGTCACCTGAATACTTGTACTCCCATCATCTGCTTGAAAAGAGAGAGAAAAGAAAATGCAATCATAGAGGTAAGAGACACTTTTTAAAAATCATGAATCCGAAGAGAAAAGTAAAAGGAGGCCTGTGGAGCAGGTCTGGGTGTGACTCCGGATCCCCCAACATCAGGTGCCACCACCAAAGATTCCTGCGTGTAGCCCATAGAACCCCAAAAGCAACGGGACGAGTTCTGGTCACATACTCCCTCAAAATGACATCCTGGCCTTCTTCTGGAACTCCCTCCCCTCTCAGACTCTCAAGGTTTCCTCCAGCGTGTCGGTTCCCACAGAGCAGACCTTTGGTCTGAGACCTGACAGTCCAGATGCCACGCATGCTGCCGCGTGGCGGCGGTGTCGCGGCTTGGGACAAGAGGAGGCCCCACGGTGCGGGCTGGGGCGCCAGGCACCGCGGGCGGGCGCTGAGGGTGGGGGTGACCCCCACCCCGGGCCGCCGCCGCGCTCCCAGAAAGGGGACAGAACAAGAGGCAAAAAAAAAAAAAAAAAAAAAAAAAGCAGCAGCCTGTGGCACCCGGTATTCCCAGGCGGTCTCCCATCCAAGTACTAACCAGGCCCGACCCCGCTTAGCTTCCGAGACCAGACGAGATCGGGGGCGTTCAGGGTGGTGTGGCCCTAGACGGCGGCGGCGGAGGGCGCCCCTGCCCCGCTCAAGAAGCCGAGCCTCTCTGGGCTTCCCCGCCGCCGCCTCCCGCCCCAGGCCCCGCGCCGGGCCGGGCCGGTTGAGTTCGCCGGCCGGGTTCCGCGGGCTCCCAGGGACGGGGGTGATGGGCGGGGCGGGGCGGGGCGGGGCGGGGCGGGGCGGGGGGCTGTCTCTCTATACACACACACACACACTCACACTCACTCACACTCACACAAGATGCGCCTCCACGGCTGGACTCGCCAAGGTGGAGCCCTCCCAGCCCCCCTCGTCTCCTCGCCCGGCCTCCTTCACCTACCCGCTGCCCACCCCCAGCGCGTCGCTGCCTGCCGCTGACTGCGCACGCGCGGGACGCTCGCCCTTTGACCCCAGCCAGGGGCCGCCCTCCCCCACAACCCCTTTCAGCTGCGCCCCCCCCCTCGCCCTGTGGGTGGGCTGCCGCCTATTCCCCCGGGCCAGGGCTGGGGCACAGCCAGTGTATGGGGCGTCTCTCTCTGGGGATGTGTCCCATGGGTGGGGTGGGGTGGCCTGGTTTGGGGGGCGCTGAAGAAATCAGTCCCCTCCATCTCCTACCTCTGGAAAACGCCCAAGCCCGTGGAGAACTGCCGGCACCGCTTCGTGGGGGCCGGGACCCTCCTCCGTGTCCTCCTGTGGCCCAGTCCAAGGGGCCTGGGCCTGGCCGGGGCTGCATTGGACCCCGACCACCCTGGCGTGTGGACTCGCTAAAAATCGGCCATTAGATATTGGATTCCAGCTTCCTGGAGGTCATTTCACTAATGAGTGCACCGGAAAGAGTTTCCTAATCCATCTGTGAGGGTGGCAACTGAAAGAGAATTTTAAAGCTGACAGAATAGGCGAGGGAAGGCATAGGAGATTTCCACACCCAGCAAGGAAGACTTTCCCGAAATGGAAGAAAGAAACGAGCAAACAGAGACACCGGTAGCCCGCCCGGAAAAGAGTCTGCCCCTTAGAGAAAGCACCCTGACCGGGTTCACCCGTGGGTGGGTGGCGAGCTAGCGGCATTCAGAAGAGCGAGGCCCGCAGTCTGTGCGGAAGACACCTGCGCTCGGGTGTGTGTGGCGGCGCGATTCACAAGCAGCTCCAGATGTTAAACCAAGGAGAAGCCAGGGAGTTCCCAACGCCCCAGGTGTCCTCAGCCCACGACTGGCTGCTGTGGGAATGGGAAGCCCGGCTCCTTGTCTCAGAGCGGGGTTCCCAGGAGGATCAGGCTGAAGCTGGGACTTGGCCTCAAAGTGTCCCCTCGCATGGCCACCCCCTTCCCCTTCCTGCTCCTCTACTCCTGGTGCCCCTCCATCCAGGGGCCAGACCTTAAAGAGTCACCGCAAGAGAATCCTGGTCCCAAAGGAGCCTTCTGGGGGACCGGTGCTGAGAGAGGTTGTGGGCATGGCCCGCTGGGGCTCTGCCCGACCCAGGGCTGAGAGATGCCACCTCCCAGCTCTGGGTCCCTGCAGGAAGTGTTGGCAAGCACAGGGCCGGTCCTCCAAAGGCCCAGGTGCAGGGAGCCCAGGCCAAGCAGCCTGTGGAAGAAGCCACTTGCCGTGCCACCCCGGGAACAGGACTGCAGGCCCCGGCCCTTCCCACCTCCTCCTCCTCCTCCTCCTCCTCCTCCCCCCCGCCCCCCCCCACAGGGCACAGGGCTCAGAGACACCTCAGACTCTTGCTACCCAAAGTGCAAAGGGCATCAGTTGCTCCTCCAACCCCCCAGCCCAGCAGACCACGTTGTCCAGCCAGCCCCCGGGCCTCCCTGGGGTGCCCAGCACAAAAGTGCAGACACCCACCGGACCCTCAGTCTCAGTTTTCGGAGGTTTTTGCCACTCTAAGGACCCGCAGGCCGGCTGGGCCTTCGGGCAGGACAGAGAGCCCCGGAATCCGACTTGGAGAGCTGCGTGTACGTCCCCATCAGGAGGCGGTCCCCACCTCCGCGGCTCTCCCCTTGCGGGGAGCGGCAGCCCAGCCGGCAGCCGCAGGGCCTCAGGGAAGACACCAGGCTGGGCCCCCGCGGCACAGCGGGGGCACGTCCCCCGCACTCACGCGACTTAGGGACGGCTGCTGGAGACTGCTGCGGCCACCCTGCTGCCGGGTTTCTGGAGGGCTTCCTGGAAGCAGCGTCCACACCAAGCCCTTGGAAGGCCCAGGCGACGGAGGAGCCGGTCAGGCAGGGGCCGAGGACGGTGAGAGGCCGGGCGGGAAGGAGCATGTCAGGCAGGGGCAGAGGACGGTGACAGGCCGGGCGGGGAGGAGCCGGTCAGGCGGGGGCCCAGGACAGTGACGGGCCTGGCCGGGGAGGAGCGCGTCAGGCAGGGGCAGAGGAGACGGGCTGGGTAAGGGTTAGGGTGACAGTTAGGGCACAATTCACAATCGCAAAGACGTGGAAGCGACCCGAGTGCCCATCCATCCAGGAGTGCATTAATAAAATGTGGCGCGTGGACACCACGGAGTGCCATTCGGCTGTGAGGAGCAGCGGTGAGAGGGCGCCTCTCGTGTTCTCCTGGCCAGAGCTGGAACCCGTTCCAGTAAGCCAGGTATCCCAAGAATGGACACACGAGCACCACGTGAGCGCGCTCACCAGCAAATTGGTACGAACGGATGGACGCCTAAGTGGACAGAGAGGAATCACCTTCATCGGGTGGGTGTCGGGCGGGTGGGGGGAGGGGAGGGGCATACACATCCATTAGGCATGGGGTGGGTGCGCACCGACTGGGGGATGGGCGCACTTGAAGCTCTGACCCGAGGGGGGAGGCTTGGAGAGGGCAAGGCACCCGACCTTAACATTGGTACCCCCACAATACGCTGCAACAACATGAGAGGTATATGAATAAGAACACAGGGGGGGCCGGGCGCGGTGGCTCACGCCTGTAATCCTAGCTCTCTGGGAGGCCGAGGCGGGCGGATTGCTCCAGGTCAGGAGTTCGAAACCAGCCTGAGCAAGAGCGAGACCCCCGTCTCTACTAAAAATAGAAAGAAATTAATTGGCCAACTAATATATATAGAAAAACACAGCCGGGCGTGGTGGTGCATGCCTGTAGTCCCAACTACTCGGGAGGCTGAGGCAGCAGGATTGCTTGAGCCCGGAGATTGAGGTTGCCGTGAGCTAGGCTGACGCCATGGCACTCACTCTAGCCTGGGCAGCAAAACGAGACTCTGTCTCAAAAAAAAAAAAAAAAAAAAAAAAGAACACAGGGGGGAGGGGGGCACGGGCAACACATGTCACCTGAATACTTGTACTCCCATCATCTGCTTGAAAAGAGAGAGAAAAGAAAATGCAATCATAGAGGTAAGAGACACTTTTTAAAAATCATGAATCCGAAGAGAAAAGTAAAAGGAGGCCTGTGGAGCAGGTCTGGGTGTGACTCCGGATCCCCCAACATCAGGTGCCACCACCAAAGATTCCTGCGTGTAGCCCATAGAACCCCAAAAGCAACGGGACGAGTTCTGGTCACATACTCCCTCAAAATGACATCCTGGCCTTCTTCTGGAACTCCCTCCCCTCTCAGACTCTCAAGGTTTCCTCCAGCGTGTCGGTTCCCACAGAGCAGACCTTTGGTCTGAGACCTGACAGTCCAGATGCCACGCATGCTGCCGCGTGGCGGCGGTGTCGCGGCTTGGGACAAGAGGAGGCCCCACGGTGCGGGCTGGGGCGCCAGGCACCGCGGGCGGGCGCTGAGGGTGGGGGTGACCCCCACCCCGGGCCGCCGCCGCGCTCCCAGAAAGGGGACAGAACAAGAGGCAAAAAAAAAAAAAAAAAAAAAAAAAAAGCAGCAGCCTGTGGCACCCGGTATTCCCAGGCGGTCTCCCATCCAAGTACTAACCAGGCCCGACCCCGCTTAGCTTCCGAGACCAGACGAGATCGGGGGCGTTCAGGGTGGTGTGGCCCTAGACGGCGGCGGCGGAGGGCGCCCCTGCCCCGCTCAAGAAGCCGAGCCTCTCTGGGCTTCCCCGCCGCCGCCTCCCGCCCCAGGCCCCGCGCCGGGCCGGGCCGGTTGAGTTCGCCGGCCGGGTCCCGCGGGCTCCCAGGGACGGGGGTGATGGGCGGGGCGGGGCGGGGCGGGGCGGGGCGGGGGGCTGTCTCTCTATACACACACACACACACTCACACTCACTCACACTCACACAAGATGCGCCTCCACGGCTGGACTCGCCAAGGTGGAGCCCTCCCAGCCCCCCTCGTCTCCTCGCCCGGCCTCCTTCACCTACCCGCTGCCCACCCCCAGCGCGTCGCTGCCTGCCGCTGACTGCGCACGCGCGGGACGCTCGCCCTTTGACCCCAGCCAGGGGCCGCCCTCCCCCACAACCCCTTTCAGCTGCGCCCCCCCCCTCGCCCTGTGGGTGGGCTGCCGCCTATTCCCCCGGGCCAGGGCTGGGGCACAGCCAGTGTATGGGGCGTCTCTCTCTGGGGATGTGTCCCATGGGTGGGGTGGGGTGGCCTGGTTTGGGGGGCGCTGAAGAAATCAGTCCCCTCCATCTCCTACCTCTGGAAAACGCCCAAGCCCGTGGAGAACTGCCGGCACCGCTTCGTGGGGGCCGGGACCCTCCTCCGTGTCCTCCTGTGGCCCAGTCCAAGGGGCCTGGGCCTGGCCGGGGCTGCATTGGACCCCGACCACCCTGGCGTGTGGACTCGCTAAAAATCGGCCATTAGATATTGGATTCCAGCTTCCTGGAGGTCATTTCACTAATGAGTGCACCGGAAAGAGTTTCCTAATCCATCTGTGAGGGTGGCAACTGAAAGAGAATTTTAAAGCTGACAGAATAGGCGAGGGAAGGCATAGGAGATTTCCACACCCAGCAAGGAAGACTTTCCCGAAATGGAAGAAAGAAACGAGCAAACAGAGACACCGGTAGCCCGCCCGGAAAAGAGTCTGCCCCTTAGAGAAAGCACCCTGACCGGGTTCACCCGTGGGTGGGTGGCGAGCTAGCGGCATTCAGAAGAGCGAGGCCCGCAGTCTGTGCGGAAGACACCTGCGCTCGGGTGTGTGTGGCGGCGCGATTCACAAGCAGCTCCAGATGTTAAACCAAGGAGAAGCCAGGGAGTTCCCAACGCCCCAGGTGTCCTCAGCCCACGACTGGCTGCTGTGGGAATGGGAAGCCCGGCTCCTTGTCTCAGAGCGGGGTTCCCAGGAGGATCAGGCTGAAGCTGGGACTTGGCCTCAAAGTGTCCCCTCGCATGGCCACCCCCTTCCCCTTCCTGCTCCTCTACTCCTGGTGCCCCTCCATCCAGGGGCCAGACCTTAAAGAGTCACCGCAAGAGAATCCTGGTCCCAAAGGAGCCTTCTGGGGGACCGGTGCTGAGAGAGGTTGTGGGCATGGCCCGCTGGGGCTCTGCCCGACCCAGGGCTGAGAGATGCCACCTCCCAGCTCTGGGTCCCTGCAGGAAGTGTTGGCAAGCACAGGGCCGGTCCTCCAAAGGCCCAGGTGCAGGGAGCCCAGGCCAAGCAGCCTGTGGAAGAAGCCACTTGCCGTGCCACCCCGGGAACAGGACTGCAGGCCCCGGCCCTTCCCACCTCCTCCTCCTCCTCCTCCTCCTCCTCCCCCCCGCCCCCCCCCACAGGGCACAGGGCTCAGAGACACCTCAGACTCTTGCTACCCAAAGTGCAAAGGGCATCAGTTGCTCCTCCAACCCCCCAGCCCAGCAGACCACGTTGTCCAGCCAGCCCCCGGGCCTCCCTGGGGTGCCCAGCACAAAAGTGCAGACACCCACCGGACCCTCAGTCTCAGTTTTCGGAGGTTTTTGCCACTCTAAGGACCCGCAGGCCAGCTGGGCCTTCGGGCAGGACAGAGAGCCCCGGAATCCGACTTGGAGAGCTGCGTGTACGTCCCCATCAGGAGGCGGTCCCCACCTCCGCGGCTCTCCCCTTGCGGGGAGCGGCAGCCCAGCCGGCAGCCGCAGGGCCTCAGGGAAGACACCAGGCTGGGCCCCCGCGGCACAGCGGGGGCACGTCCCCCGCACTCACGCGACTTAGGGACGGCTGCTGGAGACTGCTGCGGCCACCCTGCTGCCGGGTTTCTGGAGGGCTTCCTGGAAGCAGCGTCCACACCAAGCCCTTGGAAGGCCCAGGCGACGGAGGAGCCGGTCAGGCAGGGGCCGAGGACGGTGAGAGGCCGGGCGGGAAGGAGCATGTCAGGCAGGGGCAGAGGACGGTGACAGGCCGGGCGGGGAGGAGCCGGTCAGGCGCGGGCCCAGGACAGTGACGGGCCTGGCCGGGGAGGAGCGCGTCAGGCAGGGGCAGAGGAGACGGGCTGGGTAAGGGTTAGGGTGACAGTTAGGGCACAATTCACAATCGCAAAGACGTGGAAGCGACCCGAGTGCCCATCCATCCAGGAGTGCATTAATAAAATGTGGCGCGTGGACACCACGGAGTGCCATTCGGCTGTGAGGAGCAGCGGTGAGAGGGCGCCTCTCGTGTTCTCCTGGCCAGAGCTGGAACCCGTTCCAGTAAGCCAGGTATCCCAAGAATGGACACACGAGCACCACGTGAGCGCGCTCACCAGCAAATTGGTACGAACGGATGGACGCCTAAGTGGACAGAGAGGAATCACCTTCATCGGGTGGGTGTCGGGCGGGTGGGGGGAGGGGAGGGGCATACACATCCATTAGGCATGGGGTGGGTGCGCACCGACTGGGGGATGGGCGCACTTGAAGCTCTGACCCGAGGGGGGAGGCTTGGAGAGGGCAAGGCACCCGACCTTAACATTGGTACCCCCACAATACGCTGCAACAACATGAGAGGTATATGAATAAGAACACAGGGGGGGCCGGGCGCGGTGGCTCACGCCTGTAATCCTAGCTCTCTGGGAGGCCGAGGCGGGCGGATTGCTCCAGGTCAGGAGTTCGAAACCAGCCTGAGCAAGAGCGAGACCCCCGTCTCTACTAAAAATAGAAAGAAATTAATTGGCCAACTAATATATATAGAAAAACACAGCCGGGCGTGGTGGTGCATGCCTGTAGTCCCAACTACTCGGGAGGCTGAGGCAGCAGGATTGCTTGAGCCCGGAGATTGAGGTTGCCGTGAGCTAGGCTGACGCCATGGCACTCACTCTAGCCTGGGCAGCAAAACGAGACTCTGTCTCAAAAAAAAAAAAAAAAAAAAAAAAGAACACAGGGGGGAGGGGGGCACGGGCAACACATGTCACCTGAATACTTGTACTCCCATCATCTGCTTGAAAAGAGAGAGAAAAGAAAATGCAATCATAGAGGTAAGAGACACTTTTTAAAAATCATGAATCCGAAGAGAAAAGTAAAAGGAGGCCTGTGGAGCAGGTCTGGGTGTGACTCCGGATCCCCCAACATCAGGTGCCACCACCAAAGATTCCTGCGTGTAGCCCATAGAACCCCAAAAGCAACGGGACGAGTTCTGGTCACATACTCCCTCAAAATGACATCCTGGCCTTCTTCTGGAACTCCCTCCCCTCTCAGACTCTCAAGGTTTCCTCCAGCGTGTCGGTTCCCACAGAGCAGACCTTTGGTCTGAGACCTGACAGTCCAGATGCCACGCATGCTGCCGCGTGGCGGCGGTGTCGCGGCTTGGGACAAGAGGAGGCCCCACGGTGCGGGCTGGGGCGCCAGGCACCGCGGGCGGGCGCTGAGGGTGGGGGTGACCCCCACCCCGGGCCGCCGCCGCGCTCCCAGAAAGGGGACAGAACAAGAGGCAAAAAAAAAAAAAAAAAAAAAAAAAAGCAGCAGCCTGTGGCACCCGGTATTCCCAGGCGGTCTCCCATCCAAGTACTAACCAGGCCCGACCCCGCTTAGCTTCCGAGACCAGACGAGATCGGGGGCGTTCAGGGTGGTGTGGCCCTAGACGGCGGCGGCGGAGGGCGCCCCTGCCCCGCTCAAGAAGCCGAGCCTCTCTGGGCTTCCCCGCCGCCGCCTCCCGCCCCAGGCCCCGCGCCGGGCCGGGCCGGTTGAGTTCGCCGGCCGGGTCCCGCGGGCTCCCAGGGACGGGGGTGATGGGCGGGGCGGGGCGGGGCGGGGCGGGGCGGGGGGCTGTCTCTCTATACACACACACACACACTCACACTCACTCACACTCACACAAGATGCGCCTCCACGGCTGGACTCGCCAAGGTGGAGCCCTCCCAGCCCCCCTCGTCTCCTCGCCCGGCCTCCTTCACCTACCCGCTGCCCACCCCCAGCGCGTCGCTGCCTGCCGCTGACTGCGCACGCGCGGGACGCTCGCCCTTTGACCCCAGCCAGGGGCCGCCCTCCCCCACAACCCCTTTCAGCTGCGCCCCCCCCCTCGCCCTGTGGGTGGGCTGCCGCCTATTCCCCCGGGCCAGGGCTGGGGCACAGCCAGTGTATGGGGCGTCTCTCTCTGGGGATGTGTCCCATGGGTGGGGTGGGGTGGCCTGGTTTGGGGGGCGCTGAAGAAATCAGTCCCCTCCATCTCCTACCTCTGGAAAACGCCCAAGCCCGTGGAGAACTGCCGGCACCGCTTCGTGGGGGCCGGGACCCTCCTCCGTGTCCTCCTGTGGCCCAGTCCAAGGGGCCTGGGCCTGGCCGGGGCTGCATTGGACCCCGACCACCCTGGCGTGTGGACTCGCTAAAAATCGGCCATTAGATATTGGATTCCAGCTTCCTGGAGGTCATTTCACTAATGAGTGCACCGGAAAGAGTTTCCTAATCCATCTGTGAGGGTGGCAACTGAAAGAGAATTTTAAAGCTGACAGAATAGGCGAGGGAAGGCATAGGAGATTTCCACACCCAGCAAGGAAGACTTTCCCGAAATGGAAGAAAGAAACGAGCAAACAGAGACACCGGTAGCCCGCCCGGAAAAGAGTCTGCCCCTTAGAGAAAGCACCCTGACCGGGTTCACCCGTGGGTGGGTGGCGAGCTAGCGGCATTCAGAAGAGCGAGGCCCGCAGTCTGTGCGGAAGACACCTGCGCTCGGGTGTGTGTGGCGGCGCGATTCACAAGCAGCTCCAGATGTTAAACCAAGGAGAAGCCAGGGAGTTCCCAACGCCCCAGGTGTCCTCAGCCCACGACTGGCTGCTGTGGGAATGGGAAGCCCGGCTCCTTGTCTCAGAGCGGGGTTCCCAGGAGGATCAGGCTGAAGCTGGGACTTGGCCTCAAAGTGTCCCCTCGCATGGCCACCCCCTTCCCCTTCCTGCTCCTCTACTCCTGGTGCCCCTCCATCCAGGGGCCAGACCTTAAAGAGTCACCGCAAGAGAATCCTGGTCCCAAAGGAGCCTTCTGGGGGACCGGTGCTGAGAGAGGTTGTGGGCATGGCCCGCTGGGGCTCTGCCCGACCCAGGGCTGAGAGATGCCACCTCCCAGCTCTGGGTCCCTGCAGGAAGTGTTGGCAAGCACAGGGCCGGTCCTCCAAAGGCCCAGGTGCAGGGAGCCCAGGCCAAGCAGCCTGTGGAAGAAGCCACTTGCCGTGCCACCCCGGGAACAGGACTGCAGGCCCCGGCCCTTCCCACCTCCTCCTCCTCCTCCTCCTCCTCCTCCCCCCCGCCCCCCCCCACAGGGCACAGGGCTCAGAGACACCTCAGACTCTTGCTACCCAAAGTGCAAAGGGCATCAGTTGCTCCTCCAACCCCCCAGCCCAGCAGACCACGTTGTCCAGCCAGCCCCCGGGCCTCCCTGGGGTGCCCAGCACAAAAGTGCAGACACCCACCGGACCCTCAGTCTCAGTTTTCGGAGGTTTTTGCCACTCTAAGGACCCGCAGGCCAGCTGGGCCTTCGGGCAGGACAGAGAGCCCCGGAATCCGACTTGGAGAGCTGCGTGTACGTCCCCATCAGGAGGCGGTCCCCACCTCCGCGGCTCTCCCCTTGCGGGGAGCGGCAGCCCAGCCGGCAGCCGCAGGGCCTCAGGGAAGACACCAGGCTGGGCCCCCGCGGCACAGCGGGGGCACGTCCCCCGCACTCACGCGACTTAGGGACGGCTGCTGGAGACTGCTGCGGCCACCCTGCTGCCGGGTTTCTGGAGGGCTTCCTGGAAGCAGCGTCCACACCAAGCCCTTGGAAGGCCCAGGCGACGGAGGAGCCGGTCAGGCAGGGGCCGAGGACGGTGAGAGGCCGGGCGGGAAGGAGCATGTCAGGCAGGGGCAGAGGACGGTGACAGGCCGGGCGGGGAGGAGCCGGTCAGGCGGGGGCCCAGGACAGTGACGGGCCTGGCCGGGGAGGAGCGCGTCAGGCAGGGGCAGAGGAGACGGGCTGGGTAAGGGTTAGGGTGACAGTTAGGGCACAATTCACAATCGCAAAGACGTGGAAGCGACCCGAGTGCCCATCCATCCAGGAGTGCATTAATAAAATGTGGCGCGTGGACACCACGGAGTGCCATTCGGCTGTGAGGAGCAGCGGTGAGAGGGCGCCTCTCGTGTTCTCCTGGCCAGAGCTGGAACCCGTTCCAGTAAGCCAGGTATCCCAAGAATGGACACACGAGCACCACGTGAGCGCGCTCACCAGCAAATTGGTACGAACGGATGGACGCCTAAGTGGACAGAGAGGAATCACCTTCATCGGGTGGGTGTCGGGCGGGTGGGGGGAGGGGAGGGGCATACACATCCATTAGGCATGGGGTGGGTGCGCACCGACTGGGGGATGGGCGCACTTGAAGCTCTGACCCGAGGGGGGAGGCTTGGAGAGGGCAAGGCACCCGACCTTAACATTGGTACCCCCACAATACGCTGCAACAACATGAGAGGTATATGAATAAGAACACAGGGGGGGCCGGGCGCGGTGGCTCACGCCTGTAATCCTAGCTCTCTGGGAGGCCGAGGCGGGCGGATTGCTCCAGGTCAGGAGTTCGAAACCAGCCTGAGCAAGAGCGAGACCCCCGTCTCTACTAAAAATAGAAAGAAATTAATTGGCCAACTAATATATATAGAAAAACACAGCCGGGCGTGGTGGTGCATGCCTGTAGTCCCAACTACTCGGGAGGCTGAGGCAGCAGGATTGCTTGAGCCCGGAGATTGAGGTTGCCGTGAGCTAGGCTGACGCCATGGCACTCACTCTAGCCTGGGCAGCAAAACGAGACTCTGTCTCAAAAAAAAAAAAAAAAAAAAAAAAAGAACACAGGGGGGAGGGGGGCACGGGTAACACATGTCACCTGAATACTTGTACTCCCATCATCTGCTTGAAAAGAGAGAGAAAAGAAAATGCAATCATAGAGGTAAGAGACACTTTTTAAAAATCATGAATCCGAAGAGAAAAGTAAAAGGAGGCCTGTGGAGCAGGTCTGGGTGTGACTCCGGATCCCCCAACCTCCAGTGCCACCACCAGAGATTCCTACGTGTAGCCCATAGAACCCCGAAAGCAACGGGACGCGTTCTGGTCACATACTCGCTCAAAATGACATCCTGGAATCCTTCCGGAACTCCCTCCCCTCTCAGACTCTTGAGGTTTCCTCCAGCGTGTCGGTTCCCACAGACCAGACCTTTGGTCTGAGACCTGACAGTCCAGATGCCACGCGTGCTGCCGCGTGGCGGCGGTGTCCCGGCTTGGGACAAGAGGAGGCCCCATGGCGGGCTGGGGCGGCAGGCACAGCGGCGGGCGCTGAGGGTGGGGGTGATCCGCCGGACCGCCGCCCCGCCGCGCTCCCAGCAAGGGGAACGAACAACAGGCAAAAAAAAAAAACAAAAAAAAAGCCTAGGGCACCCAGGATTCCCAGGCGGTCTTCTCCCATCCAAGTACTAACCAGGCCCGAGACGCTGCTTAGCTTCAGAGAGCAGACGAGACGGGGCGCGTTCGGGGTGGTGTGGCCGCAGACCGCGGAGGGCGCCCCTGCCCCGCTCAAGAAGCCAGCCTCACCGCGCTTCCCCGCGATAGCGCTGACCCGCGCCGGGCCTGTGGACTGCGCCGGCCCGGTCGGGCGGACTCCGGAGCACTGAGGTGAGGGACGGGGCGGGGTGGGGTGGGGTGGGGGGCTGTCTACACAAACACACACACACACACAGACACACACACACACACACACACACACACACACACACACACGATGCGCCTCCACGGCTGGACCCGCCAAGGTGGAGACCTTCCAGCCCCCCTCCTCTCCTCACCTCGCCTCCTTCACCTACCCGCCCCCACCCCCAGCGCGCCGCCGCTGACTGCGCACGCGCGCGCGCGGCGGGCGCGCTCACCCTTTGACCCCAGCCAGGGGCCGCCCTCCCGCACAACCCCTTTCAGCTGCGCCCCTCGCCCTGTGGGTGGGCGGGCTGCCGCCTATTCCCCAGGGCCAGGGCTGGGGCACAGCGCATGGGGGAGGGGAGCGAGTGTAGGGGCGTCTCTCGGGATGTGTCCCATGGGTGGGGTGGGGCGGGGTGGTTTGGGGGGCGCTGAAGAAATCAGTCCCCTCCATCTCCTACCTCTGGAAAACCCCCAAGCCCTTGGAGAACTGCCGGCACCGCTACCGTGGGGGCCGGGACCCTGCTCTGTGTCCTCTTGTGGCCCGGGGCTGGATTGGACCCCAACCACCCTCGGGTGTGGACTTGCTAAAAGTCGGCGATTAGATATTGGATTCGAGCTTCCTTGAGGTCGTTTCACTAACGAATGCACCGAAAAGAGTTT
Source organism: Microcebus murinus (assembly GCF_040939455.1). Taxonomy (NCBI): domain Eukaryota; kingdom Metazoa; phylum Chordata; class Mammalia; order Primates; family Cheirogaleidae; genus Microcebus; species Microcebus murinus. The sequence goes on along the minus strand of NC_134125.1, from coordinate 27,323,387 downwards.
CCTAATCCATCTGTGAGGGTGGCAACTGAAAGAGAATTTTAAAGCTAACAGAATAGGCGAGGAAAGGCATAGGAGATTTCCAAACCCAGTAAGGAAGACTTTGCCGAAATGGAAGAAAGAAACGAGCAAACAGAAACACCGGTAGCCCGCCCGGATCAGAGTCTGCTCCTTAGAGAAAGTACCCTGACCAGGTTCACCCGTGGGTGGGTGGCGAGCCAGTGGCATTCAGAAGAGCGAGGCCCGCAGTCTGTGCAGAAGACACCTGCACTCGGGTGTGTGTGGCGGCACAATTCCCAAGCAGCTCCGGATGGTAATCCAAAGAGAAGCCAGGGAGTTCCCAACGCCCCAGGTGTCCTCAGCCCACGACTGGCTGCTGTGGGCATGCGAAGCCCGGCTCCTGGTCTCAGAGCGGGACAACCAGGAGGTGTGATGTACACCCCGGGGTTCCCAGGAGGATCAGGCTGAAGCTGGGGCTCGGGCTGAAAATGTCCCCTCGCATGGGCACCCCCTTCCGCTTCCGGCTCCTCTCCTCCCGGTGCCCCTCCATCCAGGGGCCAGACTTTAAAAAGTCACCCGCAGGAGAATCCTGGTCCCAAAGGAGCCTTCTGGGGCACCCGTGCTGAGAGAGGTTGTGGGCATGGCCCGCTGGGGCTCTGCCCGACCCAGGGCTGGGAGATGCCACCTCCCAGCTCTGGGTCCCTGCAGGAAGCGTTGGCAAGAACAGGGCCAGTCCTCCAAAGGCCCAGGTGCAGGGAGCCCAGGCCAAGCAGCCTGTGGAAGAAGCCACATGCCGTGCCACCCCGGGAACACGACTGCAGGTCGCGGCCCCTCCCGCCTCCTCCCCGACATGGCGACATGGCGCAGGGCTCAGAGACACCTCAGACGCTGCTGCCAAAGTCCAAAGGGCATCGGTTGCACCTCCAAAGCCCCCGAGCAGACCGCGTTGTCCAGCCAGCCCCTGGGCCTCCCTGGGGTGCCCAGCACAAAAGTGCAGACAACCACCGGACTCGCAATATCAGTTTGAGGATGTTTCCGCCACTCTAAGGACCCGCAGGCCAGCTGGGCCTTCAGGCAGGACAGAGAGCCCCGGAATCCGACGTGGAGAGCTGCGTGGACGTCCCCATCAGGAGGCGGTCCCCACCTCCGCGGCTCTCCCCTTGCGGGCAGCGGCAGCCCCAGGGCCTCAGGGAAGACACCAGGCTGGGCCCCCGCGGCACAGCGGGGGCACGTAACCCGGCAGGCAGGCGACTTAGCGATGCCTGCGCCAGACTGCTGCGGCCGGCCGCCCTGCTGCCGGGTTCCTGGAGGGCTTCCCGGAAGCAGCGTCCACACCAAGCCCTTGGAAGGCCCATGCGACGGAGGAGCCGGTCAGGCAGGGGCCGAGGACGGTGACGGGCGGGGAGGAGCGTGTCAGGCACGGGCCGAACGGTGACAGGCCGGGCGGGAAGGAGCCGGTCAGGCAGGGGCCCAGGACAGTGACGGGCCTGGCCGGGGAGGAGCGAGTCAGGCAGTGGCCGAAGTGGTGGGCCGGGCGGGGAGCAGCCTGTCAGGCAGGGGCAGAGGACGGTGACGGTGACGGTGACGGTGACGGTGACGGTGACGTGAGGGGCCGGGGCGGGAAGGAGCCGGTCAGGCAGGGGCCCAGGACAGTGACCGGCCTGGCGGGGGAGGAGCGCGTCAGGCAGGGGCAGAGGAGACGGGCTGGGTAAGGGGTAGGGTGACAGTTAGGGCACAATTCACAATCGCAAAGATGTGGAAGCGACCCGAGTGCCCATCCATCCAGGAGTGCATTAATAACATGTGGCGCGTGGACACCACGGAGTGCTGTTCGGCTATGAGGAGCAGCGGTGAGAGGGCGCCTCTCGTGTTCTCCTGGCCAGAGCTGGAACCCGTTCCAGTAAGCCAGGTATCCCAAGAACGGACACACGAGCACCACGTGCGCGCGCTCACCGGCATATTGGTAAGAACGGATGGACACCTAAGTGGACAGAGAGGAATCACCTTCATCGGGTGGGTGTCGGGCGGGTGGGGGGAGGGGAGGGGCATCCACATCCATTAGGGAGGGGGTGGGTGCGCACCGACTGGGGGATGGGCGCACTTGAAGCTCTGACCCGAGGGGGGAGGCGGGGAAAGAGCAATGCAGCTGACCTGAACATTGGCACCCCCACAATACGCTGGGAGAAAATGAGAAATAAATAAGGAAACAGGGGGGAGGGGGGTACGGGCAACACATGTCACCTCAATACTTTTACTCCCATCATCTGCTTGAAAAGAGAGAGAAAAGAAAATGCAATACTAGAGATAAGAGACACTTTCTAAGAAAATGAATCCGAAAAGAAAAGTAAAAGGAGGCCTGTCGAGCAGGTCTGGGTGCGCTCACCCTTTGACCCCAGCCAGGGGCCGCCCTCCCGCACAACCCCTTTCAGCTGCACCCCTCGCCCTGTGGGTGGGCGGGCTGCCGCCTATTCCCCAGGGCCAGGGCTGGGGCACAGCGCATGGGGGAGGGGAGCGAGTGTAGGGGCGTCTCTCGGGATGTGTCCCATGGGTGGGGTGGGGCGGGGTGGTTTGGGGGGCGCTAAAGAAATCAGTCCCCTCCATGTGTTGCGTGGACACCACGGAGTGCTATTCGGCTATGAGGAGCAGTGGTGAGAGGTCACCTCTCATGTATTCCTGGCTGGTGCTGGAACCCATTCCAGTAAGCCAAGTATGCCAAGAACGGACACAGGAACACTCCGTGCATGCTCACTGGCTAATTGGGAGGAACCCATGGACACCTAAGTGGACGTAGAGGAATCACCTTGATCAGGTGGAGGTCAGTCGGGTTGGGGTATGGGATGGTCCTACACACCCATTAGGAATGGGTTGAGTGCGCACCAACTGGGGGATGGGCGCACTTGAATCTCTGACCAGAGTGGGGAGGCGGGGAGAAGGCTATGTACCCAACCTTAACATTGGTACCCCGACAATACGCTGCTAAAGCATGAGAGATAAATGAATAAGACAACAGGTTGGAGTGGGGCACGGGCTATACATGGAACCTTAATACTTGTACCCCCATAATCTGCTTGAAAAGTGAGAGAAAAAAATGCAATAATTGAGGGAAGATGCGGTTTTTTTTGGAGACAGAGTCGTGCTTTTTTTCCCTGGCTCGATTGAGTGCCATGGCGTCAGCCTAGCTCACAGCAACCGCAATCTCCTTGACTCAAGCAATCCTGCTGCCTCAGCCTCCCAAGTAGCTGGGACTACAGTCATGCGCCACCATGCCCGGCTAATATTTTTTTTGTATATATATATATATATATATATATATATATATATATATATATATATATATTAGTTGGTCAATTAATTTCTTTCTATTTATAGTAGAGATGGGGTCTCGCTCTTGCTCAGGCTGGTTTCGAACTCCTGACCTCGAGCAATCCACCCACCTCGGCCTCCCAGTGTGCTAGTATTACAGGTGTTAGCCACCACGCCCAGCTAGGGGCATTTTTAAAAAAAAAAAAAATGACTCTGAAATTAAAAGTAAAAGGAGGCCTGTCGAGTACGTCTGTGTGTTACTGTGCATCCCCCAACATCCGGTGCCACCACCAAAGATTCCTACGTGTAGCCCATAGAACGCCAAAATCAATGGGGCTAGTTCTGGTCACATACTCCCTCAAAATGACATCCTGCCCTTCTGCAACTCCCTCCCCTCTCAGACTCTCAAGGTTTCCTCCAGCGTGTTGGTTCCCACAGACCAGAACCTTGGTCTGAGACCTGACAGTCCAGATGCCATGCCTGCTGTCGCTTGGCAGCAGTCTGCAGCTTTGGGCAAGTGGAGGCCCCACGGAGCAGGCTGGGGTGCCAGGCACGGTGGTGGGTGCTGAGGGTTGGGGTCACCCCCCTGGACCCCCTCCGTGTTCTCCGAATGGTGAGAGAACAAATGACATCCACAGTGACAATAACATCAACAGTGACAATGACATCGACATTGACAATGACAATTACAGTGACAATGACATCGGCAGTGACAATAACATCGACAGTGACAATCACAATGAAAATGATAATGACAGTGACAATGACATCAACAGTGACAATGACAGTGACAATGACATCGACAGTAACAATGGCAGTGGCAATGACATCCACGGTGACAATGACATCGACAATGACATGGACAGTGTCCATGACATCGACAGTGACAATGACAACAATGACAATGACATCGGCAGTGACATCGACAGTGACAATGTCAAAATTGACAATGACTTTGGCAGTGACAATAACCACAGTCACACTGACATCGACAGTGACAATGACAGTGACACTGACACTGACAGTGACAGTGACAATGACATCGACAGTGACAATGACAATGACAGTGACAATGACATCGGCAGTGACAATAACATCAACAGTGACAATCACAATGACAGTGACAATGACAGTGACAATGACATTAACAGTGACAATGACAGTGGCAATGACATCAACAGTGACAATGACTGTGACAGTGACATTGACAGTGACAAGGACAACAGTGACAATGACATCGACAGTGACAATGACATCGAAAGTGACAATAACAATGACATCGTCAGTGACAATAACATCAACAGTGACAATGACAATGACATCAACAGTTACAATGACATTGACAGTGACAATGACAATGACATCGACAGTGACAATGACAGTGACAATGACATCCACAGTGACAATGAAATCCACAGTTTCAATGACATCGACAGTGACAATCACAGTGACAATGACATCGACAGTGACAATGACAACAGTGACAATGACATCGGCAGTGACATCAACAGTGACAATGACAACAGTGACAATGACATTGGCAGTGAGAATGACATCGACTGTGACAATGACATCGACAGTGACAACGATACCAACAGTGACAATGACATCAACAGTGACAGTGACAATGACATCAACAGTCACAATGACAATGACATGGACAGTGACATCAACAGTGACAATGACATCTACAGTGACAATGACAGTGACAATGACATCCACAGTGACAATGACAGTGACAATCACATTCACTGTGACAATGACATCGACAATGACATCGACAGTGACAATGACAGTGACAATGACATCCACAGTGACAATGACATTGAAAATAACATTGACGGTGACAATGACATCCACAGCGACAATGACATTGAAAATGACATTGACGGTGACAATGGCATCGACAGTGACAATGACAACAGTGACAATGACATGGACAGTGACAATTACAGTGACAATGGCAACAGTGACAATGACATGGACAGTGACAACTACAGTGACAATGACATCGACAGTGACAATGACAGTGACAATGACATCGACAGTGACAATGACAGTGACAGTGACATCGACAGTGACAATGACAATCACATCGACAGTTACAATGACATCGACAGTGACATTGATATCAACAGTGACAATGACATCAACAGTGAAAATGACAATGACATCAAAATGACAATGACATCGACAGTGACAATGACAGTGACAATGACATCGGCAGTGACAATGACATTGACAGTGACAATAACATCAACAGTGACAATCACAATGACAGTGACAATGACAACAGTGACAATGACAGTGACAATGACATCAACAGTGCCAATGACAGTGACAATGACATCAACAGTGCCAATGACAGTGACAATGACATCGACAGTGACAATGACATCAACAGTGATGATGGCAGTGACAGTGATAATGACGACAACAGTGACGATGACATCGACAGTGACAATGACATCAATGGCAATGACATCAACAGTGACAATGATATTTACAGTGACGACATCGACAGTGATGATGACATCAACAGTGACATCAACAATGACGACATCAACAGTGACGATGACTTCAAAGTGACAATGATAGTGACAATGACATGAACAGTGACAATGACATCGACAGTGACAATGACATCGACAGTGACATCGACAGTGACATCAACAGTGACGACATCAACAGTGATATTGTCACCAAATTGTCACATGTTGTCACCATATTGTCACCAAATTGTCACTATGTTGTCACATGTTGTCACCAAATTGTCACCAAATTGTCACATGTTGTCACCATGGTGTCACCATATTGTCACCATATTGTCACCTATTGTCACCATATCGTCACCAATTTGTCACCTGTTGTCACCATATTGTCACCAAATTGTCACCTGTTGTCACCATATTGTCACCAAATTGTCACCAATTTGTCGCATGTTGTCACCATATTGTCACCAAATTGTCACATGTTGTCACCATGTTGTCACCTGTTGTCTCCAAATTGTCACATGTAGTCACATGTTGTCACCATGTTGTCTCCAAATTGTCACATGTTGTCACCATATTGTCACCATGTTGTCTCCAAATTGTCACATGTAGTCACATGTTGTCACCATGTTGTCTCCAGATTGTCACATGTTGTCACCATATTGTCACCATGTTGTCTCCAAATTGTCACATGTTGTAACCATATTGTCACCATGTTGTCTCCAAATTGTCACATGTCGTCACCATGTTGTCTCCAAATTGTCACCTGTTGTCACCATATTGTCACCAAATTGTCACCTGTTGTCACCAATTTGTCACCTGTTGTCACCATATTGTCACCTGTTGTCACCTGTTGTCAGCTAATTGTGAACAAATTGTCACCAAATTGTTGCATGTTGTCACCATATTGTAAACAAATTATCACATGTTGTCACCATGTTATCACCTGTAGTCACCATATTGTCACCATATTGTCACCTGTTGTCAACATATTGTCACCAAATTGTCACCAAATTGTCGCATGTTGTCACCATGCTGTCACCAAATTGTCACCTGTTGTCACCAAATTGTCACCTGTTGTCACCATATTGTCACCAAATTGTCACCTGTTGTCACCATACTGTCACCAAATTGTCACATGTTGTCACCATATTGTCACCAAATTGTCACCAAATTGTCGCATGTTGTCACCAAGTTGTCACCTGTTGTCACCAAATTGTCACCTGTTGTCACCATATTGTCACCTGTTGTCACCAAATTGTCACCATATTGTCACCTGTTGTCACCATATCGTCACCAAATTGTCACCAAATTCTCGCATGTTGTCACCATATTGTCACCAAATTGTCACCTGTTGTCAGCAAATTGTCACCTGCTGTCACCAAATTGTCACCAAATTGTCACCATATTGTCACCAAATTGTCACCTGTTGTCACCATATTGTCACCTGTTGTCACGATATTGTTACCAAATTGTCACCAAATTGTCGCATGTTGTCACCATGTTGTCACCAAATTGTCACCTGCTGTCACCAAATTGTCACCATATTGTCACCTGTTGTCACCATATTGTCACCTGTTGTCACGATATTGTCACAATATTGTCACCAAATTGTCACCTGTTGTCACCAAATTGTCACCTGTTGTCAACAAATTGTCACCATATTGTCACCATATTGTCACCAAGTTGTCACCTATTGTCACCATATTGTCACCTGTTGTCACCAAATTGTCACCAAATTGTCACCTGTTGTCACCAAATTGTCACCTGTTGTCACGATATTGTCACAATATTGTCACCAAATTGTCACCTGTTGTCACCATATTGTCACCTGTTGTCACCAAATTGTCACCAAATTGTCACCTGTTGTCACCATATTGTCACCTGTTGTCACCAAATTGTCACCTGTTGTCACCATATTGTCACCTGTTGTCACCTGTTGTCACCTGTTGTCACCAAATTGTCACCTGCTGTCACTATATTGTCACCATATTGTCACCATATTGTCACCAAATTGTCACCTGTTGTCACCATATTGTCACCTGTTGTCACCAAATTGTCCCCAAATTGTCACCATATTGTCACCATATTGTCACCAAATTGTCACCTGTTGTCACGATATTGTCACAATATTGTCACCAAATTGTCACCTGTTGTCACCATATTGTCACCTGTTGTCACCAAATTGTCACCTGTTGTCACCATATTGTCACCTGTTGTCACCAAATTGTCACCTGTTGTCACCAAATTGTCACCTGTTGTCACCATAGTGTCAATATATTGTCACCATATTGTCACCAAATTGTCACCAAATTGTCACCATATTGTCACCAAATTGTCACCTATTGTCACCAAATTGTCACCAAATTGTCACCATATTGTCACCATATTGTCACCAAATTGTCACCTATTGTCAGCAAATTGTCACCTGTTGTCACCATATTGTCACCTGTTGTCACGATATTGTCACAATATTGTCACCAAATTGTCACCTGTTGTCACCAAATTGTAACCTGTTGTCACTATATTGTCACCATATTGTCACCAAATTGTCACCTGTTGTCACGATATTGTCACAATATTGTCACCAAATTGTCACCTGTTGTCACCAAATTGTCACCAAATTGTCACCAAATTGTCACCATATTGTCACATGTTGTCACCTGTTGTCACCAAGTTGTCACCTGTTGTCACCATATTGTCACCTGTTGTCACCAAATTGTCCCCAAATTGTCACCATATTGTCACCATATTGTCACCTGTTGTCACCAAATTGTCCCCAAATTGTCACCATATTGTCACCATATTGTCACCAAATTGTCACCTGTTGTCACGATATTGTCACAATATTGTCACCAAATTGTCACCTGTTGTCACCATATTGTCACCTGTTGTCACCAAATTGTCACCTGTTGTCACCAAATTGTCACCTGTTGTCACTATATTGTCACCATATTGTCACCATATTGTCACCAAATTGTCACCTGTTGTCACCATATTGTCACCTGTTGTCACGATATTGTCACAATATTGTCACCAAATTGTCACCTGTTGTCACCAAATTGTAACCTGTTGTCACTCTATTGTCACCATATTGTCACCAAATTGTCACCTGTTGTCACCATATTGTTACCTATTATCACGATATTGTCACAATATTGTCACCAAATTGTCACCTGTTGTCACCAAATTGTCACCTGTTGTCACCAAATTGTCACCAAATTGTCACCATATTGTCACATGTTGTCACCTGTTGTCACCAAATTGTCACCTGTTGTCACTTGTTGTCACCATATTGTCACCATGTCACCAAATTGTCATCATGTGGTCAACATATTGTCACCAAATTGTCACATGTTGTCACCATGTCACCAGCAAATTGGTACGAACCGATGGACACCTAAGTGGACACAGAGGAATCACCTTCATCGGGTGGGTGTCGGGCGGGTGGGGGGAGGGGATGGGCATACACATCCATTAGGAATGGGGTGGGTGCGCACCGACTGGGGGATGGGTGCACTTGAAGCTCTGACCCGAGGGGGGAGGCTGGGAGAGGGCAATGTACCCGACCTTAACATTGGTACCCCACAATACGCTGGAACAACATGAGAGGTAAATGAATAAGAACACAGGGGGGAGGGGGGCACGGGCAACACATGTCACCTGAATACTTGGACTCCCATCATCTGCTTGAAAAGAGAGAGAAAAGAAAATGCAATCATAGAGATAAGAGACACTTTTTAAAAATAATGAATCCAAAGAGAAAAGTAAAAGGAGGCCTGTGGAGCAGGTCTGGGTGTGACTCCGGATCCCCCAACATCAGGTGCCACCACCAAAGATTCCTACGTGTAGCCCATAGAACCCCAAAAGCAACGGGACGAGTTCTGGTCACATACTCCCTCAAAATGACATCCTGGCCTTCTTCTGGAACTCCCTCCCCTCTAAGACTCTCAAGGTTTCCTCCAGCGTGTCGGTTCCCACAGAGCAGACCTTTGGTCTGAGACCTGACAGTCCAGATGCCACGCATGCTGCCACGTGGCGGCGGTGTCACAGCTTGGGACAAAAGGAGGCCCCACAGTGCGGGCTGGGGTGCCAGGCACCGCGGCGGGTGCTGAGGGTGGGTGTTACCCCTCGGACCACCGCCACGCTCTCCAAATGGGGACAGAACAAGTGACAATGACATCGACAATGACATCAACAGTGAGAATGACAGTGACATCGACAGTGACAATGACAGTGACAATGACAATGACAGTGATATGACATCAACAGTGACAATGACAGTGACAATGACATCCACAGTGACAATGACATCGACAGTGACAATGACAACAGTGACAATGACTATGACATCAACAGTGACAATGACATCAACAGTGACAATGACAGTGGCAATGACATCAACAGTGACAATGACAATAACATCAATAGTGACAATGACAGTGACCATTACACCGACAGTTACAATGACATTGATAGTGACAATGACAATGACAGTGACAATGACATCGGCAGTGACAATGACATCGACAGTGACAATGACATCGACAGTGACAATGACATCGACAGTGACAATGACAACAGTGACAATGACATCGGCAGTGACAATGACAATAGTGACAATGATATCCGCAGTGACAATGACATCGACAGTGACAATGACAGTGACAGTGACAATGACAGTGACAATGACATCGACAGTGACAATGACATCAGCAATGGCGATGACAACAGTGACAATGACATTGACAGTGACAATGACAGTGACAGTGACAATGACAGTGACGATGACATCAACAGTGACAGTGACAATGACATCAACAGTGACAATGACAGTGACGATGACAACATCAACAGTGACGATGACATTGACAGTGACATAGACAGTAACAATGACATCAATGGCAATGACATCAACAGTGATGATGACAGTGACAGTGACAATGACATCTACAGTGACGACATCAACAGTGACAATGACAACAGTGACAATGACATCAACAGTGACGATGACATCAACAGTGACAATGACAGTGACAATGACATCAACAATGGCGATGACATCAACAGTGTCAGATATCAACAGTGACGATGGCAGTGACTGTGACAATGACATCAACAGTGACATCAACAATGACGACATCAACAGTGACAATGACATCAAAGTGACAATGATAGTGGCAATGACATGGACAGTGACAATGACATCGACAGTGACAATGACATCGACAGTGACATCGACAGTGATGACATCAACAGTGACGATGACATCAACAGTGATAATGACAACAGTGACATTGACAGTGACGATGACATCAGCAGTGATGATATCGACAGTGACGATGACATCGACAGTGATGATGACATCGACAGTGACAACAATGATGATGACAACAGTGACAATGACATCACAGCAACAATGCCATTGAAAATGACATCGACAGTGACAATGACATCGACAGTGACATTGACAGTGACAATGACATCAACAGCAACAATGACATTGACAATGACATCGACAGTGACAATGACATCAACAGTGACAATGACATCAACAATGATGATGACACCAACACTGCCACCCCCACCCAGCCCCACTGAGGCAGCGGCTCCAGGGCCTTTGGTTTGACTTTGCCCTCAGGCAAGGGAAAACCTTGGAGCTCTTGGTAACGTCCTTGTTCCAGAGATGAGCAAGGCAAGGCCCAGAAAGGTCCCGCGACCTGCTCAGGGCCACACAGCAAGCGCCTCCAGGTCACTCTTCTCTGTCTCCCCATCTGCAAGCGGCGACCACAGGCCCGTGCCCCTTGCAGGGCTTGGCGGCGACTAAACACTGCGCCCAGCAGGCTCGTCACAGTGCCCAGGACACAGGAGGAAGCAAAACAGACGTCCGGCATGAATCCTTCTTTCCTGCCTCACCCATCCTCAGAGCAGGGGGCCCTTTTGACAAATCTGAAAAGTCGCCAAGTCTGGTGGCTTTGGGTTCGAATGTCTCTACCGCTGTGTCTGTTATGGCTAAAAAAAGAAAAAAGAAAAAAAAAGAAAAAGAAAAAAAATCAGAAAGGCTAACTCTAACCCTTCTGCCCTTGAACTTCACAAACTAGACCCAAAGGCCGTGGGGGGGGGTGGGGAGAGAAAGGGATGAGGGACATCTCGCCTTCCAGAACAAAATGACCCTTCTTCCTGCAGGCAAAGGACGGCCTGCAGGATAGCCAGGAAGTTGGCTCCCCTTTAGGAAGCCTAATTAAAGCGACTTCTCTCGTGCATTCTTCTTCTTTGCTTAAACCCACGTCTGCAAAGGAGGCCTCGAGCTGCGTGAGAGACTGCCCCCTGCCGGGGGATCTCATTATTGCAGGGAGGCTTCATTTCCAAACCCTCCCCAAGTCTGCAGAACGCCAAAGCCATCGGCAACAGGCAGATGCAAGACACCTCTGCTCCTCTTTCTATATTGAAAAATACTTTGGAAGCTCCTACACACCACGCCACTGTGCTGGTCTGAGTCTCTCGTGGTGCCAGGCAGGGCTGGGAGGAAGCTTCCGGATGGACGCGTGCAACAATCCGGGGGTCACAGTGGACCAGTGATGATGAGCTTCCATCTCTCCAGGTAATCAGACAGAATCCGGATGATTCCTCAGAGAAGGGGAGTGGGGGGGGGGAGAAACATCAACATTCCAGCTTCAGAAGGCGGCTGGTCTACACCACTGGTCTCAGCAGAGTCTGAGATTGTACAGATGAGAAAAATGTCCAGAGCTATATATAGAGTTTCAAGACATTTGTAAAAAATCCATTGTTTAATATCACCACGATTTCTTAGAAAAACAACTGTTTAACAGAAAAGTCAAAGACAAACATTATTTTTTTTTTTTGAGACAGAGTCTCATTCTGTTGCCCGGGCTAGAGTGCCGTGGCATCAGCCTCGCTCACAGCAACCTCAAACTCCAGGCCTCAAGCAATCCTCCTGCCTCAGCCTCCCGAGTGGCTGGGACTACAGGCATGCATCACCATGCCCGGCTAATTTTTTCTATGTATTTTTAGTTGGCCAATTAATTTCTTTCTATTTTTAGTAGAGACGGGGTCTCACTCCTGCTCAGGCTGGTTTTGAACTCCTGACCTTGAGCGATCCTCCCACCTTGGCCTCCCGGAGTGCTAGGATGACAGGCGTGAGCCACCGTGCCTGGCCCAAGCGTCATGATTTTTGAAACCGAATGGATTTACTTGGATGCACTTCACGACCTTTAGCCTTCACTTTTTTTTATAGGAACCAATGAAAACATGATCACAGAACAGACTCTTTTTTTTTAACCCATGAGCTTTGGAAAAAACTTTGTTTTATAATCGAAGCAGTTGATAAAGCTATTTGCACTTTGGAAAAAAATAAGAAAAGATCCCATCTGATCTGAGAGCGTGTCCAGGCTCATCCACTGGCCCCGGTGGAGGCTGAAAGACAAGAGAAGCCACCCAGCCAATCCACAAAGTCACAAGTCTGTGGAAGTCGGTGCTCAGTGCTGCCCGCCACTGAGATTTGGGGGTTAATTGTTGCACATCCTTAGGGTAACGACAGCTGGCTGATGCAGGACTCGAATTGCAGAAGTCCCCCAGTGTAGAAGAGAGTGACCAGATGCCACTAGGGCTTGGGGAAAGACAGTGATGACAGGCACAGTGCAATTTCTTCCTCACTCTCATGTCCCCCAGCTTCTGTGCAAGCTAGTGACTCCTTTCCTATTTGCTGGCTCTAATCAAAAGTTCAGTCTTTTGCTGGAGCAAAGAAACAAATTAGCTGAGTCCCCATCTTTTGTTATTCCGGTCACTTGACTCCAATGGATAGGAGCTTTTTTGCAAAAGCCTTTTGCATGTTGTCTTTTTAGAAGCCCGACTTTAATCAGTTTTGCTTGCAATTGTTCCAAACGTGTGACAGTCCTGCCTGTACCTTAGCAGGCAGGGCAAATAACCACAGTTCTGACTTCCATGTTGGAAGGCAGCATACATAGGACATATTATTCTGCAGAAATAAGTCCAAACTCTACAGCCTCCGGGCGCAGTGGCTCACACCTGTAACCCTGGCACTCTGGGAGGCTGAGGCAGGAGGATTGTTTGAGGTCAGGAGTTCAAGACCAGCCTGAGCAAGAGTGAGACCCCGTCTCTACTAAAAAAAATATAGAAAGAAATGAGCTGGATGACTACAAATATATATAGAAAAAATGAGCCGGGCATGGTGGCGCATGCCTGTAGTCCCAGCTACTCGGGAGGAGGCTGAGGCAGGAGGATCGCCTGAGGCCAGAAGTTTGAGGTTGCTGTGAGCGAGGCTGATGCCACAGCACTCTAGCCTGGGCAGCAGAGCGATACAATGTCTCAAAAAACAAAAACACAAAAAACACAAAAAAACTCTACAATCTAATAACTTTCGATCTTATGCAAGATATTTAACATCTATGAGCCTGTTTTCTCATCTGCAGAATGGGATTTCTAGTTGCCGAAGAGGGTTGTGGAATAGTAAATGAGGTGCTGTATGCATTACTCAGTTATGCAAGGCACCCCGAAATCCCATACTGGTCCGTATGGACTTGAGCTGCCCTATGCAGAGACCATTTGGGGCAGGGGTGAGAGATCGGGTTTTAGAGTCAGAACCGGATTCTTAACCCGGCTCTACAACATACCAGCTGTTCTGAACAAGCCACTTCACCTTTCTCTTTCTGAGCCCTGATTTCATCCTCTGTCAAATGGTGATTGTAAAAATCAAAAGCGAAAAAAAGCCAAAAATTCCATGCTACTGATATCATGAGATAAGGTATACAAACAGGTTTTGTTTTTGTTTTTTTTCATGTTTGTTTTTTTTTGAGACAGAGTCTCACTCTGTTGCCCAGGCTAGAGTGAGTGCCGTGGCATCAGCCTCGCTCACAGCAACCTCCAACTCCTGGGCTCAAGTGATCCTCCTGCCTCAGCCTCCCCAAGTAGCTAGGTCTACAGGCATGCACCACCATGTCCGGCTAATTTTCTCTCTATATATTTTTTAGTTGCCCAATTAATTTCTATTTTTAGTAGAGACAGGGGTCTCGCTCTTGCTCAGGCTGGTCTCACACTCCTGACCTCAAGCAATCCTCCCACCTCAGCCTCACAGAGTGCTAGGATTACAGGTGTGAGCCACTGCGCACAGCCTGCAAAAAGGTTTTTAAAAACCCTAAAGACCTGAGCAAGTATCAGGTTATTCTTATTCCTGGAGAGACCACAGGGGTGTATTCAGGCGGCATTTCTGTTTTAATGGTGCTTAATAAATGGAACGTAACCAATGGTGTTTAAGATACTTAATAATTAAATACTACTGAAGCCTGTTAATGCAAAACTCAATGGGCTTCAATTATTGAGGCGTAGGCGGTCAAAACTGAAAATGCAATTTGAAGAGGTTTTTCAAGAAGGTAGAAAACTGCAGAGCTCTACCCTGAAGAACATTCCTTTCAGTCTGAGAAGACCCTGTCCATGAAACCCAACACTAGAATGTGAAAGAACACAGGACTCCAAGTGGCCTCATTTCTTGGTCGCCCAGATCGGAGGGACAGTGACAGGGAACAGCTGCCACGCGGAGAATGCAGCTCAGGAAATCTCTGCCCTGAAAACTGAGAACCGCCATCTAAGCGGAGCTTTTACGTGGCTTGTCATCCAAACTGACTGTGGTTCCCATACTGAAACTGATTAAACATACGGGTCATCTTTCCAGGAAAAACAAAACAAAACAAAACAAAAAAACGCCCAACGTTATTATTTTTGCATAGATGCAAGCTGATGTCGCAGGCTGTCCGATTGGCCATTGGCAGAGGTGGGATTGGAAAATGTCTTTACAGCCTGGGCCCTGGGGTCTGCGTGCAGGGACTTGGTCCCCAGGATGAAGGTCACGATTAGTCCCAAGTCTGAGAAGCGGTGAGATGATTACACATCTCTGCATTGTTCCTGCTACATTTCTTGTTCTTTCCCTCATTTTAAATGGCACTTTTGTGTCCCTGCTGTGAGACTCAGATTCCAAGGATAACTTAAGGGGCTAGAAACAAAATATGGAGACACACTGGTTCTATCAGGACCCTGGGAAGGAATAGCCTAAAATCAAAGGATTTATCTGAATACGGACACAGGAGACGACGGGGGAAAAAGTTAACACGCCAACTATGCAACTAGCAAATATCTTTTCCTACTGGTAAAAACTGTCGCATTCAGTCAGGCTAAGAGAGATTAGCAGCTCCTCCTAATTGAAAAGAAAAAAAAAGGGGGGGGAGGAAAAATTTTAGCCAGTTAGAAGCACGTCTTCATATTACAGAGAAGTGGTGGTGCTGTCTTGGTTAGCATGGACTCAAGTTCAAGAGTAGAGGCCAAGGCGTGGTGGCTCACGCCTGTCATCCTAGCACTCTGGGAGGCCAAGGTGGGAGGATTGCTTGAGCTGAGGAGTTCAAGACCAGCCTGAGCAAGAGCAAGACCCCACCATCTCTACTAAAAATAGAAAAAAAATAGCTGAACAACTAAAAATATATATATAGAAAAAACTAGCCAGGCATGGTGGCACATGCCTGTAGTCCCAGCTACTCAGGAGGCTGAGGCAGGAGGATCGCTTGAGCCCAGGAGTTGGAGGTTGCTGTGAGCAAGGCTGACGCCATGGCACTCACTCTAGCCTGGGCAACAGAGCGAGACTTTGTCTAAATAAAATAAAATAAAATAAATAAAATAAAAATAAAGGAAATGCAATAAAAAATAAAATAAAATAATAAAATAAAGTAAAATAAAATAAAATATAAAAAAATAAAATAGATCCAGAGATGAGATGAATAAAATGAGAAGCAGAACAGACTAGCACAAAATCCTTAACACCAAGCACTCTGCCTGTTTCCACCCGACCCGAGGCAGAAGACAAATGCACCTTCTGAGAACGCCACAATCCTGCGGTGATCACATTACCAGTAGCTGAATGCTGTCCCCACGCTGGTCCAAGCTTCATAAGGACAGTTTGTCTTATTTCCATAGAGACTTCACCAGGATAAAATTACCTGCAACTTCCCATCTTAGTACCAGGGGGTGAAATCCAGCTCAGTGGCTTTCGTAAAAACTTGAAGTTGGCAAATGAAAGGAACGAATAAAAATGGTGTTCCAGTTACGTAAACTTGTTACCACAATTTAAAAAAAAAATTGTAAATAGCATTCCAAAGAGTTTGTTGAAGTTAAGTGCTTAGCCATTTAAAATTAGCCAGTTTTGTAACTTCAGACAAACTCATAGACCTATACATTTTTGGAAACCATTTTTTCCCCTCATTTAGCAATATTCACCTAATTAAAATTAGGTGTATTTGTACTTTGAAACATTATCATGCATCTGGCAAATCAACTCTATGTTTTGGAAATATAGATTTTCTGTTTCCTAATTCTCTATAAATTGTAAAATTATAATAAAATGCAATAATAATGATGTCAGAAATGTATATGTACAAAGTTGGTCGGATGTTATACCTTGATGCATATATACACAGAGCCTTGGCTTCAGTGATTCTAGTTCTAGGAATTTATCCGACAGTTTCACACACAGAGGCAATGATAATGGACAGAAAAGAATGTCTACTGAGGCACCATTTTTGATAACTAGAACCTTAAAACATCTTAAATGATCATCAGAGGAGAACTGATAAAAAAAATAAATTATGATATAGCTATACCATGGATGTTTTAAAATTTTA
Source organism: Microcebus murinus (assembly GCF_040939455.1). NCBI lineage: Eukaryota > Metazoa > Chordata > Mammalia > Primates > Cheirogaleidae > Microcebus > Microcebus murinus. Next base: position 27,305,896 of record NC_134125.1, on the reverse strand, counting down.
ATTAAGAATATTTATGTATACTGATAATGAAATCTCTCCAAGATCCACTGTTAAGTGAAAAAGAGGAAGTATTTACAAGATACTCTATTTGTGTTAAAAAAAACATGGCCAGGCGAGGTGGCTCATGCCTGTAATCCTAGAACTCTTGGAGGCCAAGGCAGGAGGATCGCTCAAGGTCAGGAGTTCGAAACCAGCCTGAGCAAGAGCGAGACCCCATCTCTACTAAAAATAGAAATTAGTTGGCCAACTAAAAATATATAGAAAAAAATAACTGGGCATGGTGGCGCATGCCTGTAGTCCCAGCTATTCTGCATCCCCCAACATCTCATGCCACAACCAAAGATTCCTACGTGTACCCATAGAACCCCAAAAGGAACCGGACGAGTTCTGGTCACATGCTCCCTCAAAATGACATCCTGGCCTTCTTCTGGAACTCCCTCCCCTCTCAGACTCTCGACGTTTCCTCCAGCGTGTCGGTTCCCACAGACCAGACCTTTGGTCTGAGACCTGACAGTCCAGATGCCACGCATGCTGCCGCGTGGGGGCGGTGCTGCGGCTTGGGACAAGAGGAGGCCCCACGGTGCGGGCTGGGGCACCAGGCACCGCGGTGGGTGCTGACGGTGGGTGTAACGCCCCCCCGGACCGCCGCCACGCTCTCCCAATGGGGACAGAACAAGAGGCAAAAAAAAAAAAAAAAGCAAACCAACCCGGTATTCCCAGGCGGTCTCCCATCCAAGTACTAACGAGGCCCGACCCTGCTTAGCTTCCGAGATCAGACGAGATCGGGCGCGTTCAGGGTGGTGTGGCCCTAGACGGCGGAGGGCGCCCCAGCCCCGCTCAAGAAGCCGAGCGAGCGTCTCTGCGCTTCCCCGCGCCTCCTCCCGCCCCAGGCCCCGCGCGGGCGCTGACCCACTCGGGGCCGGGCCGGGCTTGTTGAGTTCGCTGGCCGGGCCCCGAGGTCTCCACGGGACTGGGGTGCGGGGCGTGGTGGGGGGGGCTGTCTTCACACACACACACAACACACACAACACACACACACTCACACACTGACACACACCAGATGCGCCTCCAGCCTCCACGGCTGGACCGGCCAAGGTGGAGACCTCCAGCCGCCCCCCTCTCCTGGCCTCCCCTCCCTCACCTACCCGCCCCCAACCCCAGTGCGCCGCTGCTGACTGCGCATGCGCGGGCGGTCGCCTTTGGCCCCAGGGGCCGCCCTCCAGCACAACCCCTTTCAGCTGCGCCCCCGCCCTGCGTGTGGGCTGCTGCCTGTCCGCCCGGGACCAGGGCTGGGGCACAGCGCATAGGGGAGGGGAGCGAGTGTAGGGGCGTCTCTCGGGATGTGTCCCATGGCTGGGGTGGGGCGGGGTGGTTTGGGGGACGCTGAAGAAATCAGTCCCCTCCATCTCCTACCTCTGGAAACCCCCCAAGCCCTTGGAGAACTGCCGGCACCGCTACCGTGGGGGCCGGGACCCTGCTCTGTGTCCTCCTGTGGCCCAGTCCAAGGGGCCTGGGCCTGGCCGGGGCTGGATTGGACCCCAACCACCCTGGGGTGTGGACTTGCTAAAACTGGGCGATTAGAGATTTGGTTGCAGCTTCATTGAGGGTCATTTCACTAATGAAGGCACCGTAAAGAGTTTCCTAATCCATCTGTGAGGGTGGCAACTGAAAGAGAATTTGAAAGCTGACAGAATAGGCGAGGAAAGGCATAGGAGATTTCCACACCCAGCAAGGAAGACTTTCCCGAAACGGAAGAAAGAAACGAGCAAACAGAGACACCGGTAGCCCGCCCGGATCAGAGTCTGCTCCTTAGAGCAAGTTCCCTGACCAGGTTCACCCGTGGGTGGGTCGTGAGCTAGCGGCATTCAGAAGAGCCAGGCCCGCAGCCTACGTGAAAGACACCTGCGCTCGGGTGCCTGTGGCGGCGCGATTCACAATCGCAAAGATGTGGAAGCGACCCGAGTGCCCATCGATCCATGAGTGGATTAATAAAATGTGGCGGGTGGACACCACGGAGTGCTATTCAGCTATGAGAAACGGCGGTGAGAGGGCACCTCCCGTGTTCTCCTGGCCGGAGCTGGAACCCGTTCCAGTAAGCCAAGTATCCCAGGAATGGACACAGGAGCACCACGTGCGCGCGCTCACCGGCAAATTGGTAGGAACCCATGGACACCTGAGTGGACGTAGAGGAATCACCTTCATCGGGTGGGGGTCGGGCGGGTGGGGGGAGGGGATGGGCATACACACCCATTAGGAATGGGGTGGGTGCGCACCGACTGGGGGATGGGCGCACTTGAAGCTCTGACCAGAGGGGGGAGGCAGGGAGAGGGCAATGTACCTGACCTTAACATTTGTACCCCCACAATACGCTGCTAAAGCATGAGAGATAAATGAATAAGACAACAGGGGTGAGGGGGGCCCGTCAAAACGTGTCACCTTAGTACTTGTACTCCCATCATCTGCTTGAAAAGAGAGAGAAAAGAAAATGCAATAAAGGAGGTAAGAGGCATTTTTTTTTTTTTTTGGAGACAGAGTCTCGCTTTGTTGCCCTGTCTAGAGTGAGAGCCATGGCGTCAGCCTAGGTCACAGCAACCTCAATCTCCTGGGCTCAAGCAATCCTGCTGCCTCAGCCTCCCAAGTAGCTGGAACTACAGGCATGCGCCACCATGCCCGGCTAATTTTTTTTTTTGTATATATACATATTAGTTGGCCAATTAATTTCTTTCTATTTATAGTAGAGATGGGGTCTCGCTCTTGCTCAGGCTGGTTTCGAACTTCTGACCTCGAGCAATCCGCCCACCTCGGCCTCCCAGAGTGCTAGGATTACAGGCGTGAGCCACCACGCCTGGCCAAGAGGCATTTTTTTTTTTAAGAAAATGACTCCGAAAAGAAAAGTAAAAGGAGGCCTGTCGAGCACGTCTGGGTGTGACTGTGCATCCCCCAACATCCGGTGCCACCACCAAAGATTCCTACATGTAGCCCATAGAACGCCAAAATCAACCTGAGGAGCTCTGGTCACATACTCGCTCAACATGACATCCTGGCCTTCTTCTGCAGCTCCCTCCCCTCTCAGACTCTCAAGGTTTCCTCCAGCGTGTCGGTTCCCACAGACCAGACCTTTGGTCTGAGACCCGACAGTCCAGATGCCACGCATGCTGCCGCGTGGCGGCGGTGTCGCGGCTTGGGACAAGAGGAGGCCCCACGGTGCGGGCTGGGGCGCCAGGCACCGCGGCGGGCGCTGAGGGTGGGGGTGACCCCCACCCCGGGCCGCCACTGCGTTCCCAGAAAGGGGACAGAACAAGAGACAAAAAAAAAAAAAAAAGCCTATGGCACCCGGTATTCCCAGGCGGTCTCCCAGCCAAGTACTAACCAGGCCCGACCCTGCTTAGCTTCCGAGATGAGACGAGATGGGGCGCGTTCAGGGTGGTGTGGCCCTAGACGGCGGAGGGCGCCCCTGCCCCGCTCAAGAAGCCGAGCCTCTCTGCGCTTCCCCGCGCCTCCTCCCGCCCCGGCGCTGACCTGTGCCGGGCCGGGCCTGTTGAGTTCGTGGCCAGCCGGGTCCCGCGGGCTCCGAGGGACGGGGGTGAGGGGCGGGGCGGGGCGGGCAGGGAGCGGCGGGCCACACACACACAGACACACACACACACACAAGATGCGCCTCCACGGCTGGACCCGCCAAGGTGGAGACCTTCTCGCCCCCCTCCTCTCCTCGCCTGGCCTCCTTCACCTCCCCGCCCCCCACCCCCAGCGCGTCGCTGCTGGCCGCCCCCGCCACCGCTGACTGGGCACTCGTGGGGTGCACGCCCTTTGACCCCAGCCAGGGGCCGCCCTCCCCCACAACCCCTTTCAGCTGCGGCCCCCCCCCCCGCCCTGTGGCCGGGCGGCCGCCTATTCCCCCGGGCCAGGGCTGGGGCACAGCGCATGGGGGAGTTGAGCAAGTGTAGGGGCGTCGCTCGGGATGTGTCCCATGGGTGGGGTGGGGTTGCTTGGTCTGTGGGGCACTGAAGAAATCAGTCCCCTGCATCTCCTACCTCTGGAAAACGCCCAAGCCCTTGGAGAACTGCCCGCACCGCTACCGTGGGGGCCGGGACCCTCCTCTGTGTCCTCCTGTGGCCCAGTCCAAGGGGCCTGGGCCTGGCCGGGGCTGCATTGGACCCCGACCACCCTGGCGTGTGGACTTGCTAAAAATCGGCGATTAGATATTGGATTCGAGCTTCATTGAGGTCATTTCACTAATGAGTGCACCGGAAAGAGTTTCCTAATCCATCTGTGAGGGTGGCAACTGAAAGAGAATTTTAAAGCTGACAGAATAGGCGAGGGAAGGCATAGGAGATTTCCAAACCCAGCAAGGAAGACTTTCCCGAAATGGAAGAAAGAAACGAGCAAACAGAGACACCGGTAGCCCGCCCGGATCAGAGTCTGCCCCTGAGAGAAAGCACCCTGACCAGGTTCACCCGTGGGTGGGTGGCGAGCCAGTGGCATTCAGAAGAGCGAGGCCCGCAGTCTGTGCAGAAGACACCTGCACTCGGGTGTGTGTGGCGGCACGATTCACAAGCAGCTCCAGATGGTAATCCAAAGAGAAGCCAGGGATTTCCCAACGCCCCAGGTGTCCTCAGCCCACGACTGGCTGCTGTGGGAATGCGAAGCCCGGCTCCTTGTCTCAGAGCGGGACAACCAGGAGGTGTGATGTACACCCCGGGGTTCCCAGGAGGATCAGGCTGAAGCTGGGACTTGGCCTGAAAGTGTCCCCTCCCATGGCCACCCCCTTCCCCTTCCTGCTCCTCTACTCCTGGTGCCCCTCCATCCAGGGGCCAGACCTTAAAGTGTCACCCGCAAGAGAATCCAGGTCCCAAAGGAGCCTTCTGTGGGACCCGTGCTGAGAGAGGTTGTGGGCATGGCCCGCTGGGGCTCTGCCCGACCCAGGGCTGAGAGATGCCACCTCCCAGCTCTGGGTCCCTGCAGGAAGAGTTGGCAAGCACAGGGCCAGTCCTCCAAAGGCCCAGGTGCAGGGAGCCCAGGCCAAGCAGCCTGTGGAAGAAGCCACATGCCGTGCCACCCCGGGAACACAACTGTAGGCCACAGCCCCTTCCACCACCTCCTCCTCCTCCTCCTCCTCCTCCCCCCCCACATGGTGCAGGGCTCAGAGACACCTGAGACACTTGCTACCCAAAGTCCAAAGGGCATCAGTTGCTCCTCCAAACCCCCTTCCCAGCCCAGCAGACCGCGTTGTCCAGCCAGCTCCCCGGCCTCCCTGGGGTGCCAAGCACAAAAGTGCAGACACCCACCGGACCCTCAATCTCAGTTTTCAGATGTTTTTGCCACTCTTAGGACCCGCAGGCCAGCTGGGCTTTCTGGCAGGACAGAGAGCCCCGGAATCCGATGTGGAGAGCTGGGTGTACGTCCCCATGAGGAGGCGGTCCCCACCTCCGCGGCGGCTCTCCCCTTGCGGGGAGCGGCAGCCGCGGGGCTTCAGAGAAGACACCAGGCTGGGCCCCCGCGGCACAGCGGGAGCACGTCCACCGCAGGCCACTTAGCAACGGCGGCCGGCCGGCGGACGGTTGGGTCGCGCGAGACGCTGCGGCTGCCCTGCTACCGGGTTCCTGGGAGGGCGTCCTGGAAGCAGCGTCCACACCAAGCCCTGGGAAGGCCCAGGCGACGGAGGAGCCCCGTCAGGCAGGGGCCGAGGTGACAGGCTGGGCGACGAGGAGCGTGTCAGGCAGGGGCAGAGGATGGTGACAGGTGACAGGCCGGGCCGGAAGGAGTCAGTCAGGCAGGGGCCGAGGAGGAGACGGGCTGGGTAAGGGTTAGGGTTAGAGTCAGGGCACAAGTCACAATCGCAAAGACCTGGAAGCGACCCGAGTGCCCATCGACCCACGAGTGCGTAAATAAAATGTGGCGCGTGGACACCATGGAGTGCTATTCGGCTATGAGGAGCAGCGGTGAGGGGGCACCTCTCGTGTTCTCCTGGCCAGAGCTGGAACCCGTTCCAGTAAGCCAAGTATCCCAAGAACGGACACACGAGCACCACGTGAGCGCGCTCACCAGCAAATTGGTACGAACGGATGGACGCCTAAGTGGACAGAGAGGAATCACCTTCATCGGGTGGGTGTCGGGCGGGTGGGGGGAGGGGAGGGGCATACACATCCCTTAGGAATGGGGTGGGTGCGCACCGACTGGGGGATGGGCGCACTTGAAGCTCTGACCCGAGGGGGGAGGCTTGGAGAGGGCAAGGCACCCGACCTTAACATTGGTACCCCCACAATACGCTGGAACAACATGAGAGGTAAATGAATACCTACCAGTCTACCGTGGCTGACGGACACAGCCAGTTCCCCAGAGCGCCCTACCTGCCTATCTCCTGAAGGTGAGTGGCCACAGCCAGTTTAACAGAGCGCCCTACCTGCCCGTCTCCCCTGGGTGAGTAAACACAGCCAGTTCCACACAGTGCCCTACTTGCCCATCCCCCATGGGTGAGTGGACACAGCAAGATCCACACAGCGCCCTGCCTGCCCGTCTCTCATGGTTGTGTGGACACAGCCAGATCCATACAGTGCCCTACCTTCCCGTCTCCCGTGGGTGAGTGGACACAGCCAGATCCACACAGCGCCCTGCCTGCCCGTCTCCCGTGGTTGAGTGGACATAGCAAGTTCCATACAGCGCCCTGCATGCCACTCTCCCGTGTGTGTGTGGACACAGCCAATCTACACAGCACCTTGCCTGCCCATCCTCCATGGGTGAGAGGACACAGCCTGATCCACATGGCTGCCTGCCTGCCCATCTCCCGTGGGTGAGTGGACACAGCCAGATCCACACAGCGACCTGCTTGCCCATTACCGTGGGTGAGTGGACACAGCCAGATCCAAACAGCATACTGCCTGCCCGTCTACCGAGGGTGGGTGGACACAACCAGTTCCACACTGCTCCCTGCCAATCTGTCTCCCGTGGGAGAGTGGACACAGTCAGTTCCACACAGCGCCCTGCCTGCCCGTCTCCCATGGGAGTGTGGACACAGCCAGATCCACACAGTGTCTTGTATGCCCATCTCCCGTGGGTGTGTGGACACACCCAGTTCCACACAGCGCCCTAACTGCCCATTACCGTGGGTGAGTGGACACAGCCAGATCCACATATCGCTCTGCCTACCAGTCTCCCGTGCCTGTGTGGACAAAGCCAGATTCACACAGCGCCCTGCCTGCCCGTCTCTCGTGGTTGTGTGGACACAGCCAGATCCATACAGTGCCCTACCTTCCCGTCTCCCGTGGGTGAGTGGACACAGCCAGTTCCACACAGCGCCCTGCCTACCCATCTCCCTTGGGTGTGTGGACACAGCCAGATCCACACAGCGCCCTGCCTGCCCGTCTCCCGTGGTTGAGTGGACATAGCAAGTTCCACACAGCGCCCTGCATGCCACTCTCCCGTGTGTGTGTGGACACAGCCAATCTACACAGCACCTTGCCTGCCCATCCTCCGTGGGTGAGAGGACACAGCCTGATCCACACGGCTGCCTGCCTGCCCATCTCCCGTGGGTGAGTGGACACAGCCAGATCCAGACAGCGTACTGCCTGCCCGTCTACCGAGAGTGAGTGGACACAGCCAGTTCCACACTGCTCCCTGCCAGTCTGTCTCCCGTGGGAGAGTGGACACAGCCAGTTCAACACAGTGCCCTGCCTGCCCGTCTCCCATGGGTGTGAGGACACGCCAGTTCAACACAGCGCCCTGCCTGCCCATCTCCGGTGGGTGTGTGGTCACAGCCACTTCCACACAGCGCCCTGCCTGCCCGTCTCCCATGGGTGAGTGGACACGGCCAGTTCCACACAGAACCCTGCCTGCCACTCTCCCGTGTGTGTGTGGACACAACCAGATCCACATAGCGCCCTACCTGCCCGTCTCCCATGGGTGTATGGACACAGCCAGATCCACACAGCGCCCTACCTGCCCATCCCCCGTGGGTGAGTGGACACAGCCAGATCCACACAGCGCCCTGCTTTCCTGTCTCCCATGGGTATGTGGACACAGCCAGATCCACACAGCGCCATGCCTGCCCATCTCCCATGGGTGAGTGGACACAGCCAGTTCTACACAGCGCCCTGCCTGCCCATCTCCCGTGGGTGAGTGGACACAGCCACTTCCACACAGCACCCTGCCTGCCCGTCTCCCATGCGTTAGTGGACACAGCCAGTTCCACACAGCGCCCTGCCTGCCCATCTCCCGTGGGTGAGTGCACACAGCCAGATCCAAAGAGCGCCCTACCTGCCCGTCTCCCGTGGCTGAGTGGACACAGCCATTTCCCCACAACACCCTACCTGCCCATCTCCCATGGGTGAGTGGACACAGCCAGATCCACAGAGCACCCTGCCTGCCCGTCTCTCGTAGCTGAGTGGACACAGCCATTTCTACGCTGCGCCCTACCTGCCTGTCTTCCGTGGGTGAATGGACACAGTCAGTTCCAAACTACGCCCTGCCTGCCCGTCTCCCGTGGGTGTGTGGACACAGCCAGATCCACACAGCGCCCTGCCTGCCCGTCTCCCGTGGCTGAATGGACACAGCCAGCTCCACACAGCGCCATAACTGACCATCTCCCGTGGTTGAGTGGACACAGCCAGATTCATACACCGCCCTGCCTTCCCGTCTCCCGAGGGTGTGTGGACACAGCCAGATCCACACAGTGCCCTGCCTGCCCATCACCCGTGGGTGAGAGGACACAGCCTGATCCACACAACCCCCTGCCTGCCCGTCTCCCGTGGGTGAGTGGACACAGCCGGTATCACACAGCGCCCTGCCAGCCCATCTCCTGTGTGTGTGTGGACACAGGCATTTCCACACAGCGCCCTGCCTGCTCATCTACCATGGGAGTGTGGACACAGCCAGATCCACACAGCGCCCTACATACACGTCTCCCGTGGGTGTGTGGACTCAGCCAGATCCACACATTGCCCTGCCTGCCCGTCTCCTGTGGCTCAGCGTACACAGCCAGTTTCACACAGCGCCCTGCCAAACCATCACCGGTGGCTGAGTGGACACAGCCAGTTCCACATAACACCCTACCTGCCCATCTCCCATGGGTGAGTGGACACAGCCAGATCCAAACTGCGCTCTGCCTGCACGTCTCCCGTGGCTGAGTGGACACAGCCAGATCCACACAGCGCCCTGCCTGCCCGTCTCTCGTGGGTGAGTAGACACAGCAAGGTCCACACAGCACCCTACCAGCCCATCCCCGTGGGTGTGTGGACACAGCCAGATCCACACAGAGCCCTGACTGACCATCTCCCATGGGTGAGTGGACACAGCTTGATCCAGACAGCGCCCTGCCTGCCCATCTCCCATGGGTGTGTGGACATTTCCAGATCCACACAGCGCCCTGCCTGCCTGTCCCCAGTGAGTGTGTGGACACAGCCAATTCTAAAGAGCGCCCTGCTTGCCCATCTCCCGTGGGTGAGTGGACACAGCCAGATCCACACATTGCCCTGCCTGTCCGTCTCCCTGGGTGAGTGGACACAGCCAGTTTCACACAGTGCCCTGCCTGCCGGTCTCCTGTAGGGGAATGGACGCTGCCAGTTCCACACAGTCCCCTGCCTGTCCGTCTCGCGTGAGTGTGTGGACACAGACAGATCCACACAGCGCCCTGCCAGCCCATCTCCCGTTGGTGAGTGGAGACACCCAGTTGACACAGCGCCCTGCCCTCCCGACTCCCGTGGGTGAGTGGACACAGCCAGTTCCACACAGCGCCCTGCCTGCCCGTCTCCCGTGGCTGAGTGGATAAAGCCAGTTCCACACAGCGCCCTGCCTGCCCATCTCCCGTGAGTGAGTGGACACAGCCAGATCCACACAGCGCCCAGCCTGCCCGTCTTCCGTCGGTCAGTGGACACAGCCAGTTCCACACAGCACCCTGTCATCCAGTCTCCCATGGGTGTGTGGACACAGCCAGATCCACACAGCGCCCTGTCTGCCCGTCTCCCACTGGTGTGTGGACACAGCCAGTTCCACACTGCTCCCTGACAGTCCGTCTCCCGTGGGTGAGTCGACACAGCCAGTTAAGCACAGCACCCTGCCTGCTCGTCTCCCGTGGGTCAGTGGACACTTCCAGTTCAACACAGCGCCCTGCATGCCCATCTCCTGTGGGTGTGAGGACATGCCCTGTTCAACACAGCGGCGTGCCTGCCCTTCTCCCATGGGTGTGTGGTCACAGCCAGTTCCACACAGCGCCCTGCCTGCCCGTCTCCCGCGGGTGTGTTGACACGACCAGTTCAACACAGTGCTCTGCCTGACCATCTCAGGCGGGTGTGTGGACACAGCCTATTCCACACAGCGCCCTACCTGCCCGTGTCCCATGGGTGAGTGGACACAGCCAGTTCCACACAGCGCCATGTCTGTCCGTTTCCCGTGGGTTTGTGGACACAGCCAGTTCCACACAGCGCCCTGACAGCCCATCTCCCGGGGGTGTGTGGACACGGCCAGTTCAACATAGCGCCGTGCCTGCCTGATTCCCGTGGGTGAGTGGACACTGCCAGTTCCACACAGCGCCCTACATGACCATCTCCCATGAGTTTGTGGACACACCCAGATCCACACAGCGCCCTTCCTGCCCATCTCCTGTGGTTGCGTGGACACAGCCAGTATCACACAGCGCCCTGCCAGCCCATCTCCTGTGGGTGTGTGGACACAGGCATTTCCACACAGTCCCCTGCCTGCCCATCTCCCGTGGGTCAGTGGACGCAGCCAGTTCCACACAGTGCCCTGCCTGCCTGTCTCCCATGGGTGAGTGGACACAACCAGATCCACACAGCGCCCTACATACCCATCTCCCGTGGGTGAGTGGACACAGCCAGTTCCACACAGCGCCCTGCCTGCCCGTCTCCCGTAGGTGTGTGGACACAGCCAGTTGCCTACTGTGCCCTGCCTGACCGTCTCCCGTGGCTGAGTGGACACAGCCAGTTCCACACAGCGCCCTACCTGCCCATCTCCCGTGGGTGAGTGGACACAGCCAGTTCCACACAGCGCCCTGCCTGCCCGTCTCCCGTAGGTGTGTGGACACAGCCAGTTGCCTACTGTGCCCTGCCTGACCGTCTCCCGTGGCTGAGTGGACACAGCCAGTTCCACACAGCGCCCTGCCTGCCCGTCTCCCGTGGGTGTGTGGACACAGCTAGATCCACACATTGCCCTACATGCCCGTCTCCCGTGGGTGAGTGCACACAGCCATTTCCACACTGCGGCCTGCATGCCACTCTCCCATGAGTGTGTGGACACACCCAGATCTAGACAGCGCCTTGCCTGCACGTCTCCCCTGGGTAAGGGGACAGAGCCAGTTCCACACAGCTCACTACCTGCCCATCTCCCGTGGGTGTGTGGACACAGCCTGATCCACACAGCGCCTTACCTGCAGGTCTCCCGTGGATGAGTGGTCATAGCCAGTTCCACACAGCGCCCTGCATGCCCGTGTCCTGTGGCTGTGTGGACACAACCAGATCCACACAGCACCCTGCCTGCCCTTCTCCCGTGAGTGTGTGGACACAGCCAGTTCCACACAGCGCCCTGCCTGCCCTTCTCCAGTGGGTGTGTGGACACAGCCAGTTCCACACAGCACCCTGCCTGCACGTCTCCCATGGGTGTGTGGACACAGCCAGATCCACATAGGGCCCTACCTGCCCGTCTCCAGTGGGTGAGTTGACACAGCCACTTCCACAGAGCATCCTTCCTGCTCGTGTCCCGTGGGTGTGTGGACACAGCCAGATCCACACAGCGCCCTACCTGCCCGTCTCCCGTTGGTGAGTGGAAACAGCCAGTTCCACACAGCGCCCTGCCAGCCCATCTCCCTTGGGTGTGTGGACACAGCCAGATCCACGCAGTGCCCTACATGCCCGTCTCCCGTGGGTGAGTGGACACAGCCAGGTCCACACAGGGCCTTGCCTGCCCGTCTCCCGTGGGTGTGTGGACACAGCCAGATCCACACAGTGCCCTGCCTGCCACTCTCCCGTGAGTGTGTGGACACTGCCAGTTCCACACCATGCCCTACCTTCCCATCTCCTGTGGGTAAGTGGACTCAGTCAGATCCAAACGGTGCCCTGCCTGCCCATCTCCCTTGGGTGTGTGGCCACAGCCAGATCCACACAGTGCCCTACCTGCCCATCTCCCGTGGGTCAGTGGACACAGTCAGATCCAAACAGCACCCAGTCTGCCCGTCTCCCATGGCTGAGTGGACACAGCAAGTTCCACACAGCGACTTGCCTGCCCGTCTCCCATGGGTGAGTGGACACAGCCAGTTCCACAAAGTGCCCTGCCTGCCCGACTCCCGTGGGAGAGTGGACACAGCCAGTTGCACACAGCGCCTTGCCTGCCACTCTCCCGTGAGTGTGTGGACACACCCAGATCCACACAGCGCCCTACCTGCCCATCTTCGGTGGGCATGTGGACACAGCCAGATCCACACAGCGCCCTGCCTGCGCATCTCCCATGGGTGAGTGGACACAGCCAGATACACACAGCCCCCTGCCTCCCCAACTCCCATGGATGTGTGGACACAGCCAGATCCACACAGCACCCTGCCTCCCCATCTCCCGTGGGTGAGTGGACACAGCAAGTTCCACACAGCGCCCTGCCTTCCTGTCTCCCATGGGTGTGTGGACACAGCCAGTTCCACACAGCGCCCTGCCTGCATGTCTACCGTGGGTATGTGGACACACCCAGATCCACACAGCCCCGTGCCTGGCCGTCTCCCGTGGGTGAGTGGACACAGCCAGTTCCACACAGCGCCTTCCCTGCCCATCTCCCTTGGGTGTGTGGACACAGCCAGTTCCACACAGGGCCCTGCCTACACATCTCCCATGGGTGTGTGGCCACAACCAGTTCCACACAGCGCCCTGCCTGCCCATCTCCCGTGGGTCAGTGGACACAGCCAGATCCACACAGCGCCCTACCTGCCCGTCTCCCGTTGGTGAGTGGAAACAGCCAGTTCCACACAGCGCCCTGCCAGCCCATCTCCCTTGGGTGTGTGGACACAGCCAGATCCACGCAGCACCCTACATGCCCGTCTCCCGTGGGGGAGTGGACACAGCCAGGTCCACACAGGGCCTTGCCTGCCCATCTCCCGTGGGTGTGTGGACACAGCCAGATCCACACAGTGCCCTACCTGCCCGTCTCCGTTGGGTGAGTGGACACAGCCAGTTCCACACAGCGCCCTGCCAGCCCATCTCCCTTGGGTGTGTGGACACAGCCAGATCCACGCAGCACCCTACATGCCCGTCTCCCGTGGGGGAGTGGACACAGCCAGGTCCACACAGGGCCTTGCCTGCCCATCTCCCGTGGGTGTGTGGACACAGCCAGATCCACACAGTGCCCTACCTGCCCGTCTCCGTTGGGTGAGTGAACACAGCCAGTTCCACACAGCATCCTGCCTCCCACTCTCCCGTGAGTGTGTGGACACAGCCAGTGCACACCCTGCCCTACCTTCCCATTTCCCATGGGTCAGTGGACACAGTCAGATCCAAACAGCGCCCTGCCTGCCCGTCTCCCGTGGCTGAGTGGACACAGCCAGTTCCACACAGCACCCTGCCTGCCACTACCCGTGAGTGTGTGGACACAACCAGATCCACACAGCACCCTACCTGCCCGTCTCCTGTGGGTGTGTCAACACAGCCAGATCCACACAGCTCCCTACCTGCCCATTTCCGGTGGGTGAATGGACATAGCCAGTTCCACAAAGCGTCCTGCCTGCTCGTCTCCCGAGGGTGAGTGGACACAGCCAGATCCACACAGCGCCCTGCCTGCTCGTCTCCCATGGTTGTGTATACACAGCCAGACCCACACAGCGCCTTGCCTGCGCATCTCTCGTGGGTGAGTGGACACAGCCTGATCCACACAGCCCCCTGACTGCCCAACTCCCATGGATGTGTGGACACAGCCAGATACACACAGCGCCCTGCCTGTCCATCTTCCGTGTGTGAGTCGACTCTGGCAGTTCCACACATCACCCTGCCTTCCTGTTTCCCACGATTGTGTGGACACAGCCAGATCCACACAGCGCCCTGCCTCCCCATCTCCCGTGGGTGAGTGGACACAGCCAGTTCCACACAGCGCCCTGCCTGCCTGTCTCCCGTGGCTGTGTGGACACACCCAGATCCACACAGCCATGTGCCTGCCCATCTCCCATGGGTGTGTGGACACAGCCAGTTCCACACTGCGCAATGCCTGCCCATCTCCCGTGGGTGAGTGGACACAGCCTGATCCACACAGCACCCTGCCTGCCAGTCTCCCGTGAGTGTGGGGACACAGCCAGAGCCACACAGCGCCCTGCCTGCCCATCTCCCGTGGGTCAGTGGTCACAGCCAGTTCCACACAGCGCCCTGCCTGCCACTACCCGTGAGTGTGTGGACACAGCCAGATCCCCTCAGTGCCCTGCCTGCCCATCTCCCTTGGGTGAGTGGACACAGCCAGTTCCACAGAGCACTCTGCCTGCCCGTCTCTCATGGGTGAGTGGACACAGGCAGTTCCACACAGCGCACCGCCTTCCCGTCTCCCGTGGGTTAGAGGACACAGCCTGATCCACACAGCACCCTCTCTCCCGTCTCCGTTGGATGTGTGGACACACCAGTTCCACACAGCGCCCTACCTGCCCATATCCGGTGGGTGAGTGTACACAGCCAGTTCCACAAAGCATCCTGCCTGCTCGTCTCCCTAGGGTGATTGGACACAGCCAGATCCACACAGCGCCCTGATTGCCACTCTCCAGTGAGTGTGTGGACACAGCCAGTTCCACACCCCGCCCTACCTGCCCATCTCTGGTGGGTGTGTGGACACAGCCAGTTCCACACCCTGCCCTACTTGCCCGTCTCCGGTGGGTGTGTGGACACAGCCTGATCCACACAGCCCCCTGCCAGACCAGCTCCCATGGATGTGTGGACACAGCCAGATCCACACAGCGCCCTGCCTGCCCGTTTCCCTTGATTGTGTGGACACAGCCAGATCCACACAGCGCCCTGCCTCCGCATCTCCCATGGGTGAGTGGACACAGCCAGTTCCACACAGCGCGCTGCCTGCTTGTCTCCCATGGGTGTGTGGACACAGCCAGTTCCACACAGCGCCCTACCTGCCCGTCTACCATGGGTGTGTGGACACACCTAGATATACACAGAACCCTGCCTGCCCGTGTCCCGTGGGTCAGTGGACACAGCCATTTCCACACAGCGCCTTGCTTGCCCATCTCCCTTGGGTGTGTGCACATAGCCAGATCCACACAGCGCCCTTCATGCACGTCTCCCATGGGTGTGTGGACACAACCAGAACCACAAGGCGCCCAGCCTGCCCGTCTCCCGTGGGTGTGTGGACACGGCCAGATCCACACAGCGCCTGCCTGCCCGTCTCTTGTGGGTGAGTGGACACAGCCTAATCCACACAGCGCCCTGCCTGCCCGTCTCCCGTGGGTGTGTGGACACAGCCTAATCCACACAGCGCCCTGCCTGCCCGTCTCCCGTGGGTGTGTGGACACAGCCAGATCCACACACCGCCCTACATGCCGGACTCCCGTGGTGAGTGGACACAGGCAGTTCCACACAGCTCCCTCCCTGCCCATCTCCCATGGGTGAGTGGACACAGCCAGTTCCACCCAGCGCCTTCCCTGCCCATCTCCTGTGGGTAGTTGACACAGCCAGTTCCACACAGCACCCTTCCTGCCCGTCTCCCATGGGTATGTGGACACAACCAGTTCCACACAGCGCCCTGCCGACCTGTCTCCCATGGGTCAGTGGACACAGCCAGTTCCACCCAGCGCCTTCCCTGCCCATCTCCCGTGGGTAGTTGACACAGCCAGTTCCACACAGCGCCCTTCCTGCCCGTCTCCCATGGGTATGTGGACACAACCAGTTCCACACAGCGCCCTGCCGGCCCATCTCCCGTGGGTCAGTGGTCACAGCCAGTTCCACACAGCACCCTACCTACCTGTCTCCTGTGGGTGTGTGGACACAGACAGATCTGCACAGAGCCCTCCCTGCCCGTCTCCCGTGGGTGAGTGGACACAGCCAGTTCCACCCAGCCTCCTGCCTGCCCGTCTCCAGTGGGTGTTGGGACACAGCCAGATCCACACAGCACCCTGCCTGCCCGTTTCCCGTGATTGTGTGGACACAGCCAGATCCACACAGCGCCCTGCCTCCCCATGTCCCGTGGTTGAGTGGACACAGCCAGAGCCACACAGCGCCCTGCCTGCCACTATCCCTTGAGTGTGTGGACACAGCCATATCCACACAGCGCCCTGCCTGCCACTATCCCTTGAGTGTGTGGACACAGCCATATCCACACAGCACCCTACCTGCCCCTCTTCGGTGGGCGTGTGGACACAACCAGATCCACACAGTGCCCTACCTGCCCGTCTCCTGTGGGTGTGTCGACACAGCCAGATCCACACAGCGCCCTACCTGCCCATCTCCGATGGGTGAATGGACATAGCCGATTCCACAAAGCATCCTGCCGGCTCGTCTCCCGAGGGTGAGTGGACACAGCCTGATCCACACAGCCTCCTGCCTGCCTGTCTCCCATGGGTGTGTGGTCACAGCCAGATCCACACAGTGCCCTACATGCCCGTCTCCATGGGTGAGTGGACACAACCAGAACCACAAGGCGCCCTACCTGCCCGTCTCCCGTGTTGAGTGGACACAGCCAGTTCCACACAGCGCCCTGCCTGCCACTACCCGTGAGTATGTGGACACAGCCAGATCCCCACAGTGCCCTGCCTGCCCATCTCCCTTGAGTGAGTGGACACAGCGAGTTCCACACAGCGCCCTGCCTGCCCATCTCTGGTGGGTGAGTGGAAACAGCCTGTTTCACACAGCGCCCTGCCTGCCCGTCTCCCCTGGTTGTGTGCACACAGCCAGATCCACACAGCGCCCTATGCCCGTCTCCCGTGGTGAGTGGACACAGCGAGTTCCACATAGCGCCCTGCCTGCACGTCTCCCGTGGGTCAGTGGTCACAGCCAGTTCCACACAGCGCCCTACCTACCCGTCTCCCGTAGGTGAGTGGACACAGCCAGATCCACACAGCGCCCTGCCTGCCACTCTCCCATGATTGTGTGGACACAGCCAGATCCACACAGCGCCCTGCCTGCCACTCTCCCATGATTGTGTGGACACAGCCAGTTCCACACCCTGCCCTACATTCCCATCTCCCATGGGTAAGTGGACACAGTCAGATCCAAACAGTGCCCTGCCTGCCCGTCTCCCATTGCTGAGTGGACACAGCCAGATCCACATAGCATCGTGCTTTCCCGTCTCCCGTCGCTGAGTGGACACAGCTGGTTCCACACAGGGCCCTACCTGCCCATCTCCCTTGGGTGAGTGGACACAGCCAGATCCACACAGCGTCCTGGCTGCCCGTCTCCCGTGGGTGAGTGGACACAGCCAGATCCACACAGCGCCCTGCCTGCTGGTCTCCCGTGTGTGAGTGGACACAGCCAGTTCCACACAGCGCCCACCTGCCCATCTCCCGTAGGTGAGTGGACACAGCCAAATCCACACAGCGCCCTGCCTGCCACTCTCCTGTGAGTGTGGGGACACAGCCAGCTCCACACCCCACCCTACCCCTACCTGCCCATCACTTGTGGGTGAGTGGACACAGCCAGATCCACACAGGGCCCTGCCTGCCCGTCTCCCATGGCTGAGTGGACACAGCCTGTTCCACACAGCGCCCAGCCTGCCACTCTACCATGAGTGTGTGGACACAGCCAGATTTTCACAGTGCCCTTCCACATACAAATGCATACAGTTACTTAGACAAAGAAAATAGAAAGTGCCTTCTTCGCTTGTTTTTGTCGGATACTTCAAGCCGTGTCAATGGTGTTTTGCAAATGCGTATAACACTAAGTCCTGTCATATGCACATGTTAAAAGTCAGGACAAAATGGATAGAACCTTGTTTATATAAATATACTCGTTCTTCTTTGAGAACCTTAGTAGCGTGTAAGGTATTATGACAAAGGTATATAAGACACATTCTCTCATAAAAAATTTTCATAGACAAATGTTTATTTTAGTCACCTAAAAAATAGACAGAGAGAGACAAGAGAGACAAAAAGGAGACAGAATGTTTACAATCACGATATTTACAAAAACAAGATAGAAAGTGTTTTGCTTATAAGCTCGTCTTTTTCTGAGAACTGAAGCAGTGTTTTCACAAAGGAGGAGAAAACACATTAGGTTATTTCATAAAGAACTTCCATATGCAAATGTTAAAAGTGACTAAGAAAAAGTATGTACAAAGGGTCTTGCTCATTGGCTTCTTCTCTGAGAACTGAAACACTGTGTAGAATGTATTGGCAAAAGCATATAAAGAAACTTTTGTTTCATAATCAACTTCAATATAGAAATGTGTAGAGTGACTGAAACAAAGGAGATAGAAATTATCTTGCTTATATGCTTTTTCTTCTTTGAAAACTGAATAAGTGGGTAGAGTGTATTGACTAACGCTTACAGAAACATTACTTTGTTTCATAACAAACTTTCATATACAGATGTTTACAGTCATGAAAGAGATGAAGCATTTGCTTACAAGCTTGTTCTCTGAAAACTGAAGCAATGTGTACAGTGTTTTCACAAATGTGTAGGAGAAACAAGTTCTTTCATAAAGAACTTCAATATGCAAAAGTTTACAGTGACTTAGACATAGGAGATAGAAAGTACTGTGGTTATTCGCTTGTTCTCGGAGAACTGAAGCAGTATGTATAGTTTATTCACCAACGGTGAGGAAAAACATTAAGTTCTTCGATAAAGAATTTATATATATAAATGTTTAAGGTCAAGAAAGGCATATCATATAGATTGCTTTGTTTGTATGCTTGTTCTTCTCAGAGAACTGAAGCAATGTGTAGATAGTTTTCATAAACATGGAGAAAAAAATAAAGTTCTTTCATAAAGAACATATACAAATGTTTCCAGTGATTTACACAAAGGAGCTACAAAGGACCTTGCTTATAGATTTGTTCTCAGAGAACTAAAGTAGTGTGTGAGATATTTTCACACATGCCTATAGGAAACGTTAAGTTCTCTCATAAAGGAATTCATACTGACATGTGTACAGTGACTAAGACAAAGGATATAGAAAGTTACTTTCTTACATGTTTGTTCACTGAGAACTGGAGCAGTGTGTTTTGACAAACGAATATAAGAAACATTAAGTTCTTTCCTAAAGAACTTCCATATACAAATGTTAAAAATCACTTAGATAGATATAATATAAAAATCACTTAGATAGATATAATCAAGTAGATAGCGATTTCCGCAAGGGGTTGTTTCCTGAGATGTGAAGGAATGTGTAAGGTGTATTGACAAATGCATACAAGAAACATTGTGTTCTCTCATAGAGAACATCTAAATATAAATGTTTACAGTGACTTAGACAATGAAACCTGAAACTGCATTGCTTATTGTCTTGTTCTTATCTTAGAATGAAAACCACTTGTAGCCTTTTGTTTTAAATGCATGCCAGACCCAGTAATTTTTTAAACAGAAAACTTCCATATACAGATACATCTAATTAGACAAGGGAGCGTAAAAGTGCCCTGATTTACCAATACTTCTTGTCTTAAAACTATAACAGTAAAGTTTCCTTATAATGCACATAGACATATTTAGTTCTTTCATAAAATATTCCAAATACAATATTTACAATAACATACACAAATGAGCCAGAAAGGGATATTCCCATCAGTTAATTCCTTTCTAACAACTAAAGCAATATGTGGAGATTTCTGGCAAATGCACATAAGAAACCTTACATTCTTTCATAAAAAAACTTGGATATACAAATGTATACAGGGACGTAAAGAAACTGGCTCTAAAGTGCATTGCTTATGGGTTTCTTCTTCCATAAGATTGAATCACGGTGGAGAGTTTATGTCCAGGGCACATAGGACACAGTAAGTCCTCTCACAAAGCGCTGCCATAAGCAAATATTAAAGTGACTTAGACAAGCAGCTGTACAGTGCCTTGCTTCCAGGCTTGTTCTTCCCTGAGAACTGAGGTAGTCTGTAGAGATTCTAGTAAGAAACACTTAAGAAGGCTGGGCACGGTGGCTCAGGCCTGTAATCCTAGCACTCCAGCAGACCGAGGTGGGAGGAAGGCTCAAGATCAGGTGTTCGAAACTAGCCTGTGCAAGAGGGAGACCCCGTCTCTACTAAAAATAGGAAGAATTTAATTGGCCAACTAAAATATATATAAAAAATTAGCCAGGCATGGTGGCGATGCCTGTAGTCCCAGCTACTCGGAAGGCTCTAGCAAGAAAATCACCTGAACCAAGGAGTCTGAGGTTGCTGTGAGCATGGCTGACGCCACGGCACTCACTCTAGCCAGGTCACCAAGGTGAGACAATGTCTCAAAAAAAAATTTAAGGAAATATGTTCTTTCATAAAAATTGTCCAAAGAAAATTGTGTACATCCAAATAGAGAACGTTGCTAGACACTTGCTTTTCCCTGAGAACTGGGGCATTGGGAAAAGTTTGATTTCAAACGCATATAAAAATAGTAAGCTATGGCTGGGCGCGGTGGCTCACGCCTGTAATCCTAGCTCTCTGGGAGGCCGAGGCGGGCGGATCACTCGAGGTCAGGAGTTCGAGACCAGCCTGAGCAAGAGCGAGACCTCGTCTCTACTATAAATAGAAAGAAATTAATTGACCAACTAAAAAAATATACAAAAAAAAAAAAATTAGCCGGGCGTGGTGGCACATGCCTGTAGTCCCAGCTACTTGGGAGGCTGAGGCAGGAGGATCACTTGAGCCCAGGAGTTTGAGGTTGCTGTGAGCTAGGCTGACGCCACGGCACTCACTCTAGCCTGGGCAACAAAGTGAGACTCTGTCTCAAAAAAAAAAAAAAAAAAAAATAGTAAGCTATGACATAATTTCCCAAGGAGAATGTTGAAGGTCACTAAAAGGAGCTAGAATGTGCACTATCCACTTTATTCATTCTGAGAACCGAAGATGTAGAGATTCCTGTCAAAGGCACATAAGAAACTGTAAATTCTTTCATAGAGTATATCCTCACACAAATATTTGCAGATACTTAGATAAAGTGCGTGGTCTATTCACTTCATCTCTGAGAACTGAAGTAGTGTTTAGAGCTTCTTGTCAAAGGCACAAAGGAAACAGTACATCTTAATCAATAATTTTTGTAATCAAATATTTACTATCCTTTCGAGAAAACAAGTAGAAAGTTAGTTATGTATACTCTTGCTTTTCTCTGACAACGGAAGCAGTGTATAGAGGTTGCTGCCAAACACGCCTGAGAAACAGTATGTTTTTCAGAAAAGGATCATTGGCAACCGTATCCTAACTTTAATGCTAACCCTAACCCATGTGTGGGAAGCATGCCTTTTTCACGCTATTTTCTGAGAGTTGTAGCAAAGGGTACCGTTTCCTGTGAAATTCATAAGATAAAGATTTTTCATGTTTACTTACACTTTGAGAAAGCAGCTAGAAAGTGCATTGTTTATACGTTTGCCTTCTCAGAACTGAAGCAGTGTGTACAGTTTTCTGTGAAATGCACATAAGAAAAATTAAGTTCTTTCAAGAAATGTTCTTAGGCAACCTGAACACTCGCATCAATTGTCTGTGTCTACGCGTTTTTCTTTGTATTCTGCGCGTTCGTGTTTTATGTTCTGTGTTCATCTTCCGTCCTGTAAACGGGCCATGATACCTCCCAACTCGTAGTGCCAGGTAGCCCCCCCATGCCCACATACACACAGAACATGCACCCCCACTGCACATCTGCACACAAGTGGCCCCATTCCTATACACACTTACCAGGGAGACGGTGCTCACACCACCCATCCCTGGGACTCTACTTTCCAGGCCAGGCCCTTCCCAGTACCCAGAGGTGGCCCAAGAGTCCCCAAGCCTGAGTGACCCATTGCCCATGTCAATGAGAAAGAAAAGAAACCTTTTACCTAAAGAATGGGAGTCCCCTTTAATTATCAGGCCCAGAAAGGTATTGGAATGCAACAGTAGTGACATCTCCCTCTCCTTGAGCTAAATAATTATTTCTTGATGCCACAGGCTACATGGGCTCTAGACTGACACCAAGTATCCATGAAACGCAATATGCTGGACACCATAATTCATATCCTATAGCTCAGCAATGCATATCCAATCACTAACCAATGCTACCTCTGTCAACCAGTGATAATTCCTGTCGAGCAACTTTGTATCAGCCCATCCCTTGTCTCCTTTTGTCCTGAAAATCCTGAGCACACCTCAAAGCAACTTGGAAGTGTGTCCCAGACAGCTGTCCTCATCCTTGGCCCAAATAAACTCTCTACACCAATTTTTTCTCAGTTTCTTTTCTAAGTCGACATCTATGTAAGGGAAGGGTGCTGCTGGGGTTGGGGAGCTGATTCAGGACAAACAAGGGTGGGCAAAAGGGACTTCCTGCTGCACAGGTGGCTACAGCACAAATCCTTATCCCATGGGGCTTCCCTGTGCAGACAGGTCTTCACTGGGTGCCCTTCATAAACAGAAGGGCTGAGAGCAGAGTTACAGGTGAAAGGTGTGCCCAGACGGACAACCTCCCAGCTGGCTTCTGCAGCCACTTGCTGCAGGCTCAGCTCCCAAAAGCTCCAGAATCCCACCTCAGGCTGCCACTCCCCAGGAAGCTTGGAGGCAGGGTGATAGGCTGTGGGTCAGGTTCTGCATTGCAGTGGACCCTTCATACTCCATGGCAATGACCTCAGAGCTTGTTGTCATTATTCATTCCTGGTTTCTGGTCAGAAGGGATCACAAGGATGTTGGAGGGTGGGGAGGAGCTTATTTCCTGAGGAAATAGATCCTGGAAAAAACTGGAGACACCGGAGAACTTCAGGATGACATATCTTCCTTTGTCAACCCCTCCTAGTTGAAGCCCAGTTATCTAACACAGTCCTGGCAAACACTCAGCCTAGCAGCTAAAGAATGCCTTGTGAAACACAAATCATTGTCTGTGCCCCCAAACCCCTCAAAGCTTCCTACTGCTCTTAGGACAAGCCCCTCGCGTGGCCCTGGGCTTGACTCTCAGCAGGGCTTTGCACCTGCTGTTCTTTCACCAGAACCCCACCTGTTAATGGCTGTTCATAGCTGAGTCGACACCAGCCAGCTAGGATCCCTCAGGGTGGGACCCTCAGCACCCAGCACAGTAGCTGGCACAGGCAGCCAGCCGGTGGGGGCATCTGGGATGCAGGGAACTGGGAGCATGCAGTCCAGGTTCAGGGGCCAAGCTGTGGGGTGGCCAGCGCTGAGCGATCATGGCAGCCTCAGACAGGGACTCAGTGTCTATCCTGGCCAAGGAGCTCCAGGTGTGGTCCTTCACCAGCTTCACCTTCCAGCAAAGGGCGCAGACAGCCACCAGTGCTTGACTTTAGACAGTGCACAGGTTGGCAGACCGCTCCTCCGCAAGACCGCAGGTGGACTGGAACTGCAGAACCCCAGTCGCTGGAGCTCCAACACGAGGCAGGGTGGGGCCTCTGTCCACGCAGACTCTGGGTGGGCCACAGGCTTCAAAAATCCCACAATAGGAGGCAGTGGAGTCTCGCCTTAAAGTTGCGCAGGAGGGGAGGCAGCCTTAAAAGGGAAGGAGCCTAAAAATAAAATTTTAAGGCTCACCACCCCCCAGGTGACTAAATGGACCCCCTAGTGGCCAAAGGAATATCCTAAAACTAAATTGCCTGCCAAGAGGAAGGAGGTCAGACATGCCTTATCATGGCCCCCTCTCTTCTTGGGGACATCCTTTGTAACCCATTAGTAGGCCTAAGGGTATGCAAGACAAACCTATAGGTCCTCAATTTACACCATAAATCTCTGTCCCGTGGCTTATCTCTGATAACAGCTCCTTATATTGAAACATTCCAAGCCTTTACACAAAGCTTCATGTCTTTAACGAATTACAAGCCAAAGAATTTTTAAACCCACCTATAACCAATAAGACCCCCCCAAGATGGCCAAACTTTTGAGGCCAAAGCAATGTATGCCTCCCACGTATTGATTTATGACTCTATCTATAAACCCTTGTAAGGTTTTTCGGCGGTGGCGAAAAGAAAAGAGACACAGAAAGAGAAAGAGTGGGGGGGCCAAACCACGTGACTTTGTTATACACTCGTGGATGAGGTTATGGGACCCCAAGAGTGGTGGGTCTCCGGAAGTCGCCACAGTTTGAAGGTGCTGAGGCCTTTTATACCCTTAGTGCGGGGCTAGGGACTTGTGGCAGGAAGAACTGGGATTCTCTATTGTGACCTTGGATGGTCGTTGAGAAATAGGAGGGGCTGGAGGTATTTGTGGAATCCAGGAGCGAATCCAGGTGGAGATCTGGGTGTGGTTCCTCTCAGTGGGGCCTGGCAGTTTGTCCTTGGCAGGTCAGGTCACTAAGCGTTTTCTTTTTCCATATAGGGAGGGGAGGGGACCACCAGCCTTACATTCCGGCCTTTTTGGTTATGATGGGCGGCCGCTCTTTCTACTTCCTGCTAGGAGGGGGCGTAGTTACGGGCTATAGACCAGGCTGGTTGGTGGAGGGGTGATTGGTAGTGGAAAGTATGGACGAAGAAGTAGCTGGTTTACCGCCACTTGTGTCAGCTCTTGTAGGCGGCGCTGGAGGAACTGTAAAAGACAGGGAACAAACAGAAAGATTAGGCAGATGATGACACCGGGTGGCAAAGGCCAGGTAGCCAAAGTGAATTGTATCCAGCCAAAGGGTGATGCATCCCAGCGGCGGAGGTTGTGCAGGTCTTTACTCAGGTTGGTGAGCTTGTCTATGTTCTGCTCCATAAGGCCTGATTCGCCAACATAGCAGCAGCATTCTTTATGAAGGAAAAGGCAGGTTTTTCTTTTTTCAGTCATCAGCAGATCTGCAAAATCTTGGGCAGAAATGACACCGTGGCCCAGGGCACCTCCCGCGAGCCCTGAGGCCACAACAGAAGAGGCCAAGCTGAGACTTACCATGACAGGTAGAAAGGTGGCTAGTCTTGGCTAGGGCCCTGGGAGAAGCCATTCAAACTCAGACTCACCGTATAGAGTTAATTGAGGGACCACCTTGACAGGGAAACAGGGACCCGGGGTGGACGTATTGACGCAGTGGGTAAGTGCTCCGTTGCACCAGAAGAACTGTCCCAGAGCAGAGGAGGTGGTCGTGGTCACAGAATGGTTGGTAAGGCGGCGTCTATGAAGTTGTAGGCGGGGGTCGGTGCGGGAGCTGAGAAAGCGCACGCGGTCTGCGTGGGGCTGGCCTGTAGGCTCAGGTTCCCAAACGGGAACCCGAGTGAGCGGAGTGGAGCATGAGGGAGCTGATGAGGAAGTTTGGGGGTTAGAATGGTTTAGAGGTATAGCAGCCAGCAGCAGCTGCTGAAGGGGGGCACAGAGGAAACAGTGGGAAATATTAGGGATTATTTCAGAGGAATTTAGGAAGGTGAGGGTGTGCTGTATGATATCTAACCAAGAGGTGAGAGTGGGGTTATGGGGATGAGAAGGAACAAGTTGTCCGGCCAGAGTCTGTTCTGCCTTCTGGGAAGTGGTGCCTTTGGGGAGGCAGGATGCCTCTGTAACCTGAGAGGCCAAGACAAGGGCATAGGCTGCCTGGAGTTTGCCATCATCTCCCAAGGTCAAGCTGCCATCAGCAAACAGTGTTAAGTCTGCATCTGCGAGGGATTGGTCTGAGAGGTCAGGCCTGGAGGTGGTGGCGGCATCGACTGTCTCAGGGCAGGAGTGAGAGGAGAGGGTTAAGGACGGGATGGGCAGCAAAGTAGCAGGGTTTAAAGTAGCAGACTGTGTTAGGGTAATGTTGGGATTTTCTATGAATATGAGATGGAATTCCTGTAACCTAGAGGGAGTGAGGGGTGCCAACGAGCGGTGAGTTAGGAGATCTTGAAGGCAATGGGTGGAAAAGACATGAAGGTCCTGTCTGAGGGAACGCTTTAGTGCTTCCCTGGCGAGAGAGGCTGCCACACCCAGTGCCCTAAGGCAAGGCGGCCAGCCATGGACGATGGTGTCTAGTTGTTTGGATAAATAAGCCACTGGAGCACAGGTGGGTGGGCTCCAGGAGCCTAAAGGCTAGGCAAAGACACTGAGGGCCAGGCCCTGGTGCTCATCTGTGTAGAGGTAAAAGGGTTTTTCAGGATGAGGGAGTCTGAGAGGTGGTGCCTGGGGTATAGTGTCACAAAGCTTTAGAAATGCAAGGCCGACAGCCTGAGGGTTTAGTAAAGGGTCAGCGGAGGCATCAGGGGCTGCCTCATAGAGGGGTTTAGCAAGGAGAGAGAAGTTAGGGATCCAGTGTCGGAAGAAACCAACAAATCCAAGGAAAGACAGAATCTGTTCAGAGGGCGTGGGTGGTTGGAGATCGCGAAGAGACCGTGTTAGGGACCGACCTTCCACAGCCCCACCGGACAGAAAAGCAGAGACATCGAGGATGCAATCACACAAGAGGAGGTTTATTTTCTGGCTAGCCAGGGTCCAAGCCCCAGAGCACCAATGCAGTGGCCACTCTCGCAGGCAAGGACCCCGACCGGAACAACGGCATGCCTTTTATCCCCACGGTGCACAAGCTGCGCACAAGCCGACTACGCATGGATCATGCGTTGACCTTTAAAATGATTGGTTGCCCACTATTGCCTTTTGAAATAATTGGCGGGTTGGTTGCCCTCTATTGCCTGATAGGCCAGTCGCCCGTGCTTCAATGACCTCATCCCATAATTCCCCTTACAGCGGTGTAGCAAGCAAGCAATGACCAGAAGCAAAGGTTTGCCCGTTAGCTCATTGCCCCACCCAAGTGAATTCCCAACAAGTGGAAGAATTCCTCTGCCCTTCCTCTGTCCTACAAATTCCTCTGCCTTACATTCCCCCCTTTCTCTAGGTAGCAGACGAGCACTCCTGCTCGTCCTCAAGGTCTCTTAGGTGCTCTAGTTCTATAGCACTTGACCATAGCTGCTGATATTGTTGTTGCAATACTAGTAGCTGGACAGTGTTTATGCGTTCTTTTACAAAAGCTACTAGTCTATTAATTACACATGGCGCAAAAGTAAGGACTAAGATTAGCATAATGAGTGGGCCTAGTAGGATGGATAGTAGCGTTGTTAACTAGGGGGAACTGTTAACCTAAGACTCAAACCAACCTGCTCCTATCGCTCCTAAGCCAAAAAGAGTAGCCAGGGTTATGGCTGTGATGGGCTCTCTTTTTCTTTTAAAAATTAAGTTGGTGACTCTTCACCCTACTATGCCCTCATACATTGTCTCCTCAGTGTGGTATATTATTTTTGGGAACACTAACACCATTATACAGTAATCTTTAGACCCATGTAAGGTTATGGGGTTGGTGGGGGTTCAGGGCGGTAAGTATAGCTGTAGGTCTCCATCCCAAAAACATTAGACCAAAAACACAACATCCCAAAAACACAACAACCAACCCCCACTACAACCCGTCCATGTTGTCACCCAGTTCAATCTTTAGATGCCACAACCCCAGTCCAAGTCTGGGTCAGTAGTCCTGGGCTGTCGCCGCCACGCGGGTCAGTCTGGTCTTCAGAGGATTCCTCTGGTCTGCAGTTGCTTTCCACTGGTCCTGGCACCGCTCCTGGTCTTTTTTATTAGCAGGTCTCACGTAGGAGTGGTGTATCCAGGTCGCTACTATTCTATCGACCTTAAGAGCAGTGGGGGCAACAAGAATAATTTGATAGGGGCCCTTCCACCTCGGCTCGAGGGTTCTGTTGTTATGCCATTTCACCCACACCCAATCCCCTGCTGGTGTGGGTGAAACGGTGTCCGGCACCCTCCTCCTCAGGCCGGTAGATAGCACGGAGGCCCTGCCATACTTGACTGTGGACACGTTGCAGAGCCTGCCTCAGGGCTCATTCTAGGAACTACAGGAGGGGGTGTGCCATACATGATTTCAAAAGGGGTTAAACCCAAGTGATAAGGGGTGTTCCAGGCTCGGAACAGGGCGAAGGGAAGGAGGGTCACCCAGTCTCCGCCAGTCTCCAGGGCCAATTTAGTCAGGGTCTCCTTTATTGTTCTATTCATTAGCTCTACCTGCCCAGAGCTCTGGGGATTATATGCACAATGTAATTTCCAATCTATCCCCATAGCCTGGGCCAGCCCTTGACTAACCTGACAGATAAACACAGGTCTATTATTTGATCTTATCCCTTCCGGCAGTCCATACCTGGGGACTATTTCTTCTAATATTTTCTTAGCTACTATCAAAGCTGTTTCTCCTTTTGTAGGGAAGGCTTCTACCCATCTGGAAAACGTATCTACTATGACCAGTAAATATCAGTACCTGTATTTTCTAGGCTTGACCTCTGTGAAATCCACTTCCCAAAATAGTCCTGGCTGCCTCCCCCTTTCCCTCGTACCTGCATGGGTCCCTCTGGTCCTCCCCGGCTGCATGACCTGACAGGCTCGGCAACTTTTGACGATGTCATCTGGAACCCGTCCTTGTGACTTGAACCTTAGTTGAGCAGTGTCCAGCAGTTGCAGCATCTTTCTCTTCCCTAGATGTGTGGTCTGATGCAGGTGTTCTAACAGGTGGCGTCCTAAGAGTTCTGGCACTATTAGGCGATGCCCTTCGTCCCGCAACCAGCCATCTTCACGTAGCTGCTCTGAGGCCCAGACCTCATCTACAGTCCGGCAGAGGAGGCAACCGTCCCATGCCTGGGGGTGGCAGGCTAAGGTGCAGGATGTTTGGCTGCGGAGTGTCTTCTGCAGCCTTCTTAGCTTCAGCGTCTGCTCTCCGATTGCCCCGTGCTTCCACTGAATCCCCGCTCTGGTGTCCTGGGGTATGGACTACCGCCACTGCCTGCGTCCGTCCCGGATGAAACTGCTTCCGTCCGTGAACCAGGTCAGGTCGCTACCTGGAAGGGGGCGATCCTTCAAGTCTCTACGGGTCGTCTGGGTCTCGGCTAGGATCTCAAGGCAATCACGTTCAGGTGCGGCTGCAGCGGGGGTTGGCAGAAGCGTAGCTGGATTCGAGGTGGCAGGGGTCTGGAACTTGATGCGGGGTGCGTCCAGCAAAAGCCCTTGGTAATGAGTTAGCCTCGCATTTGTGATCCACCGTCCCGGTGGCTGCTTCAGAACCCCCTCTATGGCGTGCGGGGTGGTGATCTGCAGCCGCTGCCCTAGGGTGAGCTTATCAGCGTCTTTGACCAACAGGGCCGTGGCTGCGATGAATCGCAAGCACGCTGGCCACCCCGCCACCACCAGATCTAGTTTTTTTTTTTTTTTTTTTGACAAGTAGGATCAGGGAGTGCTAGGGCCGGGGCTTCCAGCATGGCTGCCCTCAGGGCCTGAAAAGCATCTTCCATTTGCAGTCCACTCCCATGCTCGCCCCGCCCTAAACCCTTCATACAGAGGTGGAGCCTTTTCCGCAAACCCAAGGTCATCATGGAGGGCCTTGTTGAACAGGGTAGGCGAGTTTTTCCTGAACCCAAACCCAATCTCTGCCATGTGGTCCACCGATATAGTTTGGCTCCTGTTGCCCCCTGCACCCAACTGGTCTTACTGGACAATTTTCCTGTGTCTTCCGTTAGTACCAAATGTTCTGCTCCTGTATCTATGAGGAAGCTGACTGGGTTCCCCTCCACTTGCAAAGTTACCCTAAGTTCGGGGAGGGGGACCGAACCCCATCTTCCCTATTTGTCTGTCACCTGTCCTGCAACCATGACTTTTTCAGGACCTCCAAGTCTTCGCCCCCCTTTCTTTTGGGGCACTCTCGGGCCCAATGCCCATGCTCCTTGCAATTGGCACATTGATCCTTGCCTAGCCTCTCCCGCCAGGGCCTTTCTCTGTCCTCTGACCCTATCTGTCCCCCTCTTGTGGCAGCTAGCAGGATTTTAGCCATCTCTCTGTTTGCTTTCCGTGCTTCCCCAGCTTGGAATTTCCTGTCTTCTCTTCTGATCCTCTCTAACCTCTCTTCTAGCGTCTCTCTATTATTATAGACCTTCTCTGCCACTTCTAACAGGTCCTGTAGAGTCTTCTCGCCCAATCTATCTATTCTCTGCACTTTGCGCCTAATGTCGGGGGCTGCCTGATTGACAAACGCCATCATAACAGCTGCCTTGCTCTCTTCTATAGTGGGATCTATGGGGGTGTACTGCCGGAAGGCCTCCATGATCCTCTCTAAGTATGCTGCCGGGCTCTCCTCTGGCCCCTGACGAACATCTCCTACCTTGGCCAAATTGGTCGGCTTTCGCGCCGCCATACGGAGACCGGCCATCAGAGTCTGGCGGTAGACCCGGAGACGCTCCCTACCTTCAGCCTCATTGTAGTCCCAAAGCGGCCGTTCAAGGGGAAAAGTTCGGTCAATGGTTCGCGGGTTTGTAGTAGGTCTTCCGTCCTCCCCCGGAACCAGCTTCCGCGCCTCCCCCTGAATCCTTTCTCTTTCCTCTGTTGTGAAGAGCACCTTAAGCAACTGCTGGCAATCATCCCAGGTGGGCTGATGAGTGAAAAGAACAGAGTCTAAAAGATTAATTAGGTCTCTCGGATTCTCGGAGAAGTTCGAGTTTTGAGATTTCCAATTATAAAGATCACTGGTAGAGAAGGGCCAATATTGGAATGTCTGTTTTCTATCCTCCCCCAGGGGTCCCACTGCCCTTAGAGGGAGCGCCTTTACGGGCTCCGGATCGGTGGCTCGGCCAGCTCGCTGTCTGGTCCCATAGGCTGGCCCCGCTGCCGGTGGTCCCGCATCCGCCTCGGCCGGGAGAGCCGCAGAGGCTGCCCCGGGGTTATAGGGTGGAGGCGTGTTCCATTCGGGACCTGTTAGGTCTGGGTAGAGATTGGAATCTGGCAACACTGGCGTCCCAACGGACCTCGGACTCCGCGCCCCCTCCTTTCTGACTTTTTTTAACTGCCAGAACTTCCGCCTTTCCCCTCGGGGCAGGTAGGAGGGCCTTCAGCCAAGGTGGTGGGTCTCGAACCAAGTCTTGCCAGACCACAATATAGGGGATCTGATCAGGGTGGCCGTGGTGGCCAAATACCACCCCTTTTACCTTTTCGATCAAGGAGGCATCAAATGAGCCCTCCCTGGGCCACCCCACTCCAAACGTGGGCCACTCGGCCTTACAAAGGGTAACAAACTTTCCCTTCTTGACCTCCAGGGACAGGTTGTGTGCCTTTGCCCTGACATCCTTAAAATGGCTCACCAGGATGGACAATGGCGTTGTTAGAGCCTGTCCCATGGCTAGTCAATAATAGGCAGATGTGCAAACCGATATTCCGCAGTTGGGGCACTGGGGACAAGGATCTGAATCCCTAGCCTTTCACTCCCTACGGAGGTAACGGCTGTGCCCCTCCCGCATAGCCACTCCTGGCACGGGCGGCAGGAGATACACTGTGCACTGCCAGCCCATGCAGGGGAATGCTTACCTGGAGGTTCTAGTCGCCCCTGCGGATCTTTTCGTGGGTCCCCTGATTCCACGGCCCCAGCCCGAAAACCCATGCAACCCTGATGGGTTCTCGGGCTGAAACCATAGAACCCAGAGACTCCAACAAGCCAATGAGAGATGTCACACTCACTCACACACACACACACACACACAGAAAGCCGGCGACAAACAAAGCAGACAGCAGACAACAGACAAGTGGACACTGAGGTAAACAGACAACCTAACCTAGTCCGGACCTACTCCCCGGTCTCCTCCTGACCGAGCCCTTGGCTACAAGGTCAGCTCCGGAGTCCAAACGGGGCCAGAGGACGTCTCCGCCTGGCTCCTACCGGCGACCCACCAGCGCGTCCGCCTAGGTCCTGTGCCGGCGTCCTGATTCGGGGTCCTGCAAGGGGATTCCACGTCCCTTGCCTAACACCACACCCGGCTAGTCCGGGGTGGATTTTCACACTCCTCCCTCAGCCCTGAGTTCTATCCGGTAGTCTGTGGGGAAGGCAAATCCCGGACGAGCCCCCAAATGTTAGGGACCGACCTTCCACAGCCCCACCGGACAGAAAAGCAGAGACATCGAGGATGCAATCACACAAGAGGAGGTTTATTTTCTGGCTAGCCAGGGTCCAAGCCCCAGAGCACCAACGCAGTGGCCACTCTCGCAGGCAAGGACCCCGACCGGAACAACGGCATGCCTTTTATCCCCACGGTGCACAAGCTGCGCACAAGCCGACTACGCATGGATCATGCGTTGACCTTTAAAATGATTGGTTGCCCACTATTGCCTTTTGAAATAATTGGCGGGTTGGTTGCCCTCTATTGCCTGATAGGCCAGTCGCCCGTGCTTCAATGACCTCATCCCATAATTCCCCTTACAGCGGTGTAGCAAGCAAGCAATGACCAGAAGCAAAGGTTTGCCCGTTAGCTCATTGCCCCACCCAAGTGAATTCCCGACAAGTGGAAGAATTCCTCT
Source organism: Microcebus murinus (assembly GCF_040939455.1). Lineage (NCBI taxonomy): Eukaryota > Metazoa > Chordata > Mammalia > Primates > Cheirogaleidae > Microcebus > Microcebus murinus. Next base: position 27,273,576 of record NC_134125.1, on the reverse strand, counting down.
GCCCTTCCTCTGTCCTACAAATTCCTCTGCCTTACACCCGTTGGTGGTCAACAGTGAGATCCAGGGACGTGGGTGTGAGACGAAGTCCAAGATATGTGACCGTGGGCTTGGACAGCTGGACTTTGGAGGGGGACACTTGACAGCCCTTGGAAATAAGGAAGTTAAGTAAAGAGGCAGTGCGGGTCTTAGAGTGCCGTGAAGAGGAACTACAGAGCAGTAGATCATCAACATTTTGGAGAACAGTGCTAGGCTGTAAGGGACTTTGAAGTAGGTCCTGAGCCAGAGCCTGACCAAATAGGTGGGGGCTGTCCCCAAACCCCTGGGGCAGGACGGTCCAAGTGAGTTGTCTAGATGTGTTTGTGTCAGGATCTCCCCACATAAAGGCAAAGAGATTGTAACTGGCTGGGTCTAAGGGGATAGCACAGAAGGCATCTTTGAAGTCCAGAACAGAAAAGCAGGCAGTGGAGGGCAGAATATGAGAAAGTAAAGTGCAAGGATTAGGCACCACAGGGTGTATGGGGATAACAGCCTCTTTAAAGAGCCCCAGGTCCCTGACCAGCCGGTAGGACCCGTTTGGCTTCTTTACCGGGAGAATGGGTATGTTATAGGGAAAATTAGTTGGGATTAAAAGTTTTTCATGCAGAAGACGTTATATAATGGGTTTTAGACTTCTGCGGTGGGTCATTGAAACAGGGAACTGGGGGCAGGAAGGGAAAGATGAAGGGTCTTTGAGTTCAATGAGGACAGTGGCCACTACTAGGGTAGAGTTGTCCTAAACCCGAGAGTCTACAAGTTCAGGCGGGAGAGGGCACATCTTGGGAGAGGCGGAGGGTGGGGGTGAGGAATTTGAAGAGAGGGATAGAAGAAGGGCGGATGTCCCTGAGAAAAAGTGGAGTATGGTGCCTAATTTGGCTAATAAATCTCTTCCTAAAAGTGGAACAGGACAGGAGGGCATGATAAGAAAGGAGTGGGTAATGGGATGGTCGTCTATAAGACATGTCAGAGGACCAGTAGTAAGAGGCCATGAAGGACTGCCGTCAATACCCATAACCAACACCTGGGAAGGATAAGTAGGGCCTGAAAAAGAAGGCAGAACAGAGTAGGTAGCCCCCATGTTGACCAGAAAGGACACTGTCTCACCCGCTACCTTGATGGTTACCCTGGGCTCAGTGAGGGTGATCGCGGTGGCAAAGCCGGGGCTTTGTCGGTCTTCTGCAGCCAAGCCCAAAACCGTCAACGGCAGGTCTGGGGGTGGAAGGACTGACCCTCTAGACCTTTGTCTCAAGGGGCAATCACTCTTCCAGCGTCCCTCTTGACCACAGGCCGGACAAGGCTTATTGGGCTGACATGGCTGCGGGCACCGGTTGGCCCAGTGGCCTTCCTTACCACACTTGAAGCAGGTGCCTGGCGGAGCATGGTTGGTGGCTTTAGATGAGGTCGATGGCTTTCTGGGCCCCACCGGCCACATGGCTGCAACCAAGGCTTGGGCTTGCAGATGTGCCTTTTGGTGGGCACGGGCTTTCCTTCGGGCCTCTGCCTGTTTATCTCGGGAATTAAAGATTTTTTTTTTTATTTCGGCATATTATGGGGGTACAGATTTTAAGGTTTCAATAAATGCCCATTTCCCCCCCTCGGGAATTAAAGATTTTAAATGCCATGTTCACCAGGTCTCGGATGGGGGTCTGAGGGCCTTCTTCTGCCTTTTTAAGTTTGCGTCTAATGTCAGAGGAGGACTGAGTGATAAAGTGAGTTGCAAGGATGGTGCACCGGCTGGGGAAGTGGGGTCCAAGCGGGTGTGTTGGATGAGAGCATCCGTAAGGCGGCTAAGGAAGGCCGCGGGATTTTCATCTGGCTTTTGAGTGATTTCTCTAAGCTTATTAAAATTAACTGCCCGATGGGCAGCGGCCTGGAGACCAGCAAGAACGCATTGCAGCATGCGATCTCGGCGGGTTCTACCTTCTCGGCCGGGGGGGGGGGGGGTCTGGCTGGTATTCCCAGCCTGGCTCACTGCGTGGGACAGCCTCGGCCCCGACCGGCACGGTGCGGTCTGTTAGGTGGACTTGATCAGCATGTCCCTGAGCTGCCGTCCAGACACGTTCCTTTTCATCAGTAGTAAGAGTAGAAGCCAGAATGACAAAAATATCACGCCAGGTCAAATCATATGCTTGTGTAAGACCGTGGAACGCTTTGGTGTAGGCTGTGGGGTCGTTAGAAAAGGAGCCTAAACGCTTCTCAATCTGAGAGAGATCAGAAAGAGAGAAGGGAACATGGACGTGCACGACCTCTTCGGCACTGGCTACCTCTCTCAGGGGACAGAGAAGGGTTTGGCCTGAGGGCCCTGCGTGGGATCGAGTGTGGTGACTGACAGGGGACGTTGGCAGAGAGCCAGCACAAGCAGTAGCAGAGGACAGTGGGGCACTAGGAGGAGTAGGAGGAGGAGGAGGACCCAGATATGGTGGAGGCTGAGCAGGGGGAGAGGTAAGGGAGTCAGGCGGGCCAGAGAAGGCGGAAGAGGTTTCTAACGGGTCCTTCGGCTGAGAGGTAGAAGAGGCCAAGGACGGCGGAGGACTCAGTGCAAGGAGGATTTGTGACGGGTCACAGGTCTGACAGAGGGAAGGACGGGAGCGCAGATGGAAGAAAGCCTGGACATAAGGGATCTCCCATTTGCCATTTTGGTGACAAAAGTTATCGAGATCTTGTAAAATTTTGAAATTGAAAGTCCCATTTTTAGGCCATTGTGACCCATTGCCTAATTTGTACATCGGCCAGGCGGTGTTACAATAGAAAATGAGTTGCTTGGGCCGAATATCAGACTTGAGGCCCAGGGTTGCAAGACTGGCTAAGAGACAGCCCAGAGGCATGTTAGACTTGATTTTGGAGGGTTGACTGCCCATGGTGTCCTAGTCCAATGAGGGGAGATCGGGAGCGGCGTCCCAGGTCACCGATCAGGCCTTGGAGAGAAGGCTCTGAGCCTTGGAAAGGGCCAACTGAGTGGATCAGGCATCCCTGAGGCACTCAGGTCCTTGTAAATCCTTGCGGATGGAAGGACTGACTGAGGGGCTTGGGTGTCCCCAAGACACTCAGGTCCTTATAAATCCTTACGGATTGAAGGACTGAGGGGCTCAGGCGTCCCTGAGACACTCGGGTCCTTATAAATCCTCACGGATGGAAGGACTGACTGAGGGGGCTCGGGTGTCCCCGAGACACTCAGGTCCTTTATAAATCCTTACGGATGGAAGGACTGAGGGGGCTCGGGTGTCCCCGAGACACTCAGGTCCTTATAAATCCTCACGGATGGAAGGACTGACTGAGGGGGCTCGGGTGTCCCCGAGACACTCAGGTCCTTATAAATCCTTACGGATGGAAGGACTGAGGGGCTCAGGCGTCCCCGAGACACTCAGGTCCTTATAAATCCTTACGGATGGAAGGACTGACTGAAGGGGCTCGGGCGTCCGAGACACTCAGGTCCTTATAAATCCTTACGGATGGAAGGACTGACTGAGGGGCTCAGACGTCCCAGAGACACTCAGGTCCTTATGGTGGAGGATCTCTGACTTGGGCTATGGACAGAGACCCTGGAATGGACTCATTGGGCTAGGAACACAAGGGCAGAGGGACTTACCCAGGCCAATTGGTCGACTGGCGTCCAGTGGAGGTCCCGGTCAGAGGTCTGGAAGACACGAGGGGACCACGGCCCTGAGGCAGGCCAGAACAGCCAAGACTCCCCTCCCGGGTTTTGGCACCAAATGTAAGGTTTTTAGGCGGTGGCGAAAAGAAAAGAGACACAGGAAGAGAAAGAGTGGGGGGCCAAACCACGTGGCTTTATTATACACTAGTGGACAAGGTTATGGGACCCCAAGAGCGGGGGGGTGGGGGGGGGGGGGGTGGGGGTGGGGGTGGAAGTCGCCACAGTTTAAAGGGGCTGAGGCCTTTTATACCCTTTGGGCGGGGCTAGGGACTTGTGGCAGGAAGAACTGGGATTCTCTATTGTGACCTTGGATGGTCATTGAGAAATAGGAGGGGCTGGAGGTATTTGTGGAATCCAGGAGCGAATCCAGGTGGAGATCTGGGTATGGTTCCTCTCAGTGGGGCCTGGCAGTTTGTCCTTGGCAGGTCAGGTCACTAAGCGTTTTCTTTTTCCATCTAGGGAGGGGAGGGGGGCCCCTGCCACCAGCCTTACACCCCTGTCTCCCTGAAATGTATAAAACCAAACTGTAACCTGACGACTGAACTCTGATCTTTTCCTTTTGCTTAAAACTCCTTCCTAAGGAGGCCAGCTGAGTCAAGCTCACAAATGGTAAATTCCCACTAAGCACCTTTTGTTAACCAAATAAAGCGTGGTTTACTTCCCAACCTGATTCCAGTCTAGCATTAACATCACCTAAAAGATAGAAAGCCCCCATCTTAACTCAAGCGTCCTAGCAGATGCCTAGCTTAAACTTGAAACATTCTCCTGTCTGGACCTCCCATAGCGCTCACACCCATATCTTAAATTAAGCATTTCCTTTCCAGTCTTTTAGATAAAGTATAACTCTCTCAGCCAATTGCCAGCCAAAGAATCTTTAAACCCACCTATAACCTGTAGGCCCCCCCTTTCCAGATGCCCCACCTTTTTGTGCCAAAGCAATGTATGCCTCTCATGTATTGATTTATGACTTTACCTGTAACCCCTGTCTCTCTGAAATGTATAAAACCAAACTGTAACCCAGCCACAACGAGCCCACTTGCTCAAGGTTTCTTGGGAGTGGCACCGGGCCATGGTCCTTGTAAGGTTTTTTGGCAGAGGTGAAGACAGAAAGAGTGGGGACCAAACCATGTGGCTTTATTATGCCCTCCTGGACAAGTTTCTGGGGTCCCAAGAAAGGGGGCCCCAGAAGTCACCCCCGTTTGAAGGGGGTGAGGGCTTTTATACCGTTTGGCTAGGGACTTTTGGTGGGAAGAGCTGGGGATTTTCCTTTGTGACATTGGGTGGTCATTCAGAAATAGGAGGGGCTGGTGGTATTTGTGGGAGCAGAAATGTTCTTATTCAGGTGGCCATCTGCGTGTGGTTTTTCTCAGCGGGGCCTAGCAGTTTGTCCTTGGCGGGTCTGGTCTCGTGAGCCTTTTCTTTACAGTCCTCAAATTTGGCTCAGAATAAACTTCTTTCAAATATTTCAAGGTTTGGACTTTTTTCCCTCCACAAACCCAACTACATTGAGTCCACCTGCTCAAGGCTTTTGGGAATGGCTCCCCCAGGTCATTCACGGTCCTCCAATTTGCCTCAGAATAAATCTCTTTAAAATTATTTTACATAGTTTTGGTTTTTTTCCATGGACACGGTAAAGAGTGGGGCAATGCGAGACTCTCCACATACCCGCCTCGGAGGGCTGCAGCGACCCGCTCAGAAGGACGCAGGCAGCAGGGCGCCTGGCGGCGAGGGCGGGCCCACGCCCTGGCGCGCAGCATTCGGGACTATAGTAAAGGGGCGGGATGCGCCGCGCTCGTGACTGACGTAGGAGGGGCGGGGCGCGCCGCGCTCGTGACTGACGTAGGAGGGGCGGGATGCGCCGCGCTCGTGACTGACGTAGGAGGGGCGGGGCGCGCCGCGCTCGTGACTGACGTAGAAGGGGCGGGGCGCACGTCACTGCTGGAGGCCGGTGGGCGCTATGGAGCGCTTTGCTGGCGTCTTGGAGGAGGCGGCGGCGGATGGGGCCGGGCAGCAGGCACGGCACTACCAGCTGCTTTCCGCACTGCAGAGCCTGGTCAAGGAACTGCCCAGGTACGCAGGCCGGGCGGGGCGGGGCAGGCGGCTCCGGGGCCCGCCCGCACTCACCGCGCCGCCCTGCCGACAGCTCCTTCCAGCAGCGCCTGTCCTACACCACGCTCAGCGACCTGGCCCTGGCGCTCCTTGACGGCACAGTGTTCGAGATCGTGCAGGGGCTGCTGGAGATCCAGCACCTCACCGAGAAGAGCCTGTACAACCAGCGCCTGCGCCTGCAGAATGAGCACCGAGGTACGCAGGGGAGGCGCGCCCAGGGAGCTCTCCGTCTCTGCGCAGGCCCTTCCCGGGCACCGCTCAGAAGAGGTCCCTAAGACTGACTATATCGAGGGCGCAGAGCCTTCAATAGCGCTTTTGTGGCGACCGGTGTGCCAAGCCAGTTTTGTCTGTTTTTTTTTTTACTTTTTTTTTTTTCTTATTCTTGGAAGACGGTCCAGAATCTCTGAATAGTTTTGTCTCTTGAACAGTCCCGTTCTTGGCATGACATCCAGAAACTCCCTGCTCAGGCTTCCCTGTGCCACTATCCCCTTCCTGGTGGGACGCGTCGCCCAAGGCCTCAGTGTTTGGTCCACCCACAAGCAGACCCTGTGGCGACCTTGACTGCAGTGCCCAGTGATGGATGAAAGTCTGTTAACAGCTCTGCCGCTGGCACCACCCTCTAGGATTAGATCCCTCTCAGGGCACTGCACCGGCTGCACATCATCGCATTCCTGAGAACTGTTCCCTGTGGCACTTCCTGGACCTGAAGAGCTTCCCACTTGAGCCATAAGCTTGGCCCCTCACAGGCGTTACCACTCAGAGGGAGCCCCCTTCCTGCAGATTATATGGGGCAGCTCCCCCTGCACCATCAGATTTCCACCTTTGCTATTTTATATTTCCCTTATTTTAAAAGTTGAAACGTTCAGAAAAGTAGAAGGAATGTATAATGAATTCCCTGTGCTCGCCACCAAGGTTCAATATTTAACATTTTGCCTAAGTTCTTTATATCCCTACATATACATAACACCATAGCACTTCACCATGAGTCTTCATCATTCCTGGAGACCAGGATTTTCAACCCCACACTCCCACACTGTTGGCATCTGTAGCTAGATAAGTCTTTATGGTGAGATACTGCTTTGCAGGATAGGATGGCAGTGGCACCCTCCCCTAGCCATGTCAGCCCAAACTGCCTCCATACAACCCTGGCGGGGTCACCCTTGGCCTGGGATTGAGAGCAAGCGTTCTAGAACAAGAACACTCCTGCACAACCTCACAAGCTAGCCTCATGAGAAATCAACCATTCCAGGGTGTCTCCTGTCCTTTAGTGCATGGTCACTTTACTTGGCTTAGTTATCACTTAGTTATAAGTAAGGATTCAGTCTAGGTTCATGCATTGCAATTAGTCACTTTAGTCTCTGCTTCTGGAACAGTACCCAGCATTTACTGTGGCATTGACTTTTCAAGAATCCAGGGCATTCTACCTGTAGAATGTCCCCCATCTGGACCTATCTGGACCTGCTTCCTGGTCATGTCATTTAATCTGGTTCTCCACCCCTATTTTCCTGTAAACTGGACAGCAGATAGGAACCTGACTAACTGCTGGTTGAATGTTTAAAAAATTCCTCCCTGTGATGCCTGGCCCCTTCCCCCAAGGGCAGGCAACATCCATCTGCCCCAGGATTAGTGTATTTCTCTCAGGGGTGGATGTTGGATTTTGTCAGATCCTTTTTCTGTGTCTTTTGAGATGATTGTGTGGTAAATCATAGTTTCCGTGACTGTGGTGAATTACACTGACTTGGCTCCCATCCTACTTGGTCATGATGGATTTTCCTTTTTATATATGTTGGATTTGATTTGCTAAGATCTTGTTAGGAATTTTTTTCTCTATGTTCACGACAGATGTTGGTCTGTAGTTTTCTTGTAATATCTTAATCTTGTTTGGGTATCAGGACACTGCGGCCTTACAGGACAAGTCAGGAAGTGTTCTCTCCTCTTCAGGTTTCCAGAAGAGTCTGTGTAGAATTGCTGTTACTTCTTCCCTTGACATTTTGGCGACTGTCTTTTTCTACATTTTTGTTGAGGTGTTAGATGCTTACAGCTCACACATCTGGCTCATTATTCTTTCTAATGCTCAAACTATGCCGTGTTTGGCCACGGGGGGGGGGGGAGGGGCTTCAGGCTCATCTTTTGCTTTTTCCTTGCCTCAGTTCTGGAATTGGCCATTTCCCCATGGAGCCCTGGTTCTCCTTAGCTGGGGCGTTTTTGGTAACTCTGGACCCTGTACTACTTGTCCTTCGGGAGGGTCAGGTCAGGTTCCGGTGCCACTGGCAGCAGACCAGCCTGTGTTGACTTTGCTTTTCCTGCTGATTTAGCAGACGATTGGCTGCCACTGCCTTCTTTGCATTCCTTGATTATTACTGAGGCCAAGCCCCTTGTGCCCAGGCAGCCAGCATGGTGCTTTTCTTGCCTTCTGCTTGCCTACCCAGTGGAACCTGGCAGTGGACTTGGGACTCATAGCAATGTTTGATGAATGGAGTGAAGGAGATGAATTTCCCTGCATTTGTTTCCTTGCACCCTGCCATCCCCTTGTGTACACTGTAACCAGATAATTTTCTTGTCTCATTCTTGTCCCTCTATTATGGAGATATCTTAAGGGTGGCTCTTGGTTTGAAATGCATTTAATATGATAAATGCCATTATCGAGATGTGTACAGAATGCCAAGAAACGGATTAGGCAGGGCTGTGGGCACAGTGGGGGCCAGGCTGCCTGCAGAGGATCCTCAGGGACCCTCCTGACAAGGGCTGCAGGCTAAGGTCTCTTCCTAGGAACACAGTATTGATGTTTGTATTGTTTTTGTGTTTTTTTTTTTTTTTTTTATGGCCAAGGACTCATCCTGCCTGGGGAGATCTAGCCATTTGACACTACTGGTCTAGGGTATTGGCTTGTGATAGTGCATATTCTGCTTTGTGATAGTGGTTTCTTTTAATCCAAAACATGATACCGTTTTCATATGTCCCTTCCTGTCAGACTGGACAGTTTGCACATATGTGTGTTTATGGCACAGTATAGCAGAAACCATGGGGCTTTGCCCAGTGGCTGAAGGTGAGCCTCTCTCAGAGCCACATGCTCCCCTCCACCTAGCCTCTGTGGGCTCGTGGTACCTCAGGCCTATCCCAGTCTTGGACCTCCCAGTCTATGCCTACCCGTCTCCCTCCGGCTGCTGTGAGGGGCTGGGAGCTGCAGATGTGGGGTTGGCTACCACCCTGAAGGGCAGCCACAGCCTTGCTGGGCAGAGGCTCGTGCCTGGCACAGTGACCTTCTCCTCCTGCTGCTTTCCCAGGCCTTTGCCTCAGGTGGTGTCGGACACTCGAGTAGCTGTCCCTCAGTGATGGGACAGGGCACACCCTGGACTGCTGGCGTATGGCCATGTGGCCCCAGAAGCTTCTTCTGGCTGGTCTTATGAGCCAGGCTGCAGACTGACCCAGCCTGTCCCAACCTGACAGCCTTCTGACCCCACCCTTTTTAATGCCCTGCACCTTCTAGAGGGCCCTGCCCTCTGTGCAAGCAGGCCTGGAGGTCTGAGGGGCCTGGGTGAGGGCAGGTGCTACACCCAGCCCCCACCCCTGGTACAGGACTTCCCTCCATCCCTTGGGCCTGGCTGCTCTGTGGTGGGCCGGAGGAGTAGCATGAGGGAAGAGGTGTGCCATGGGGCCACTCCCCCTTCGCTCAAGGCTGACAGGCCCTCATCTCCTCCCAGTGCTCAGACAGGCGCTGCGGCAGAGGCACCAGGATGCCCAGCAGGCCTGCCGGCCCCACAACTTGCCAGTGCTCCAGGCAGCCCAGCAGCGGGAGCTGGAGGTAGGAGGCTCGTTGGGAGTCGGGCTGGCACCACCTCATGGGCACCACCTGGTCAGAGAGACTCAGTGGCTGCTTTGGGCTTATGTGGGCCGCTGAGCCCTAGTGAGTCCCAGTACATGGCACATGGGAAGGATGGGTGTCCTGGGTCTGTGTGGGGAATGAAGGCCCTCCCTGCTCACTGGGACAGCAGCTCCTCGGGCTGGGGCCCATGTGGAGCAGGTACTGATGGGGGTCATTGTGCCCTGTGGCCCCAGGGGTGCAAGGGCAATGGTGGGGTGACAGGGCCAGCCACGAAGGGACCTGTCCTTCTCCTGGGGAGCTTAGGAACAACCAGCAAGCCGTGGGCGGATGCCTGGAGAGATGCATGAGGTGCCAGGGTATGCAGCGGAACCCCTCAGAGCCCCTTTCTAGGCTTGGCGGAGGACCGGGGGGGGGGGGGGGGGGGCAAGGTGGGCATGGTGAGGATGAGTCAGTGCCTTCAGACCCGGTGCCACTGGGGGTGGCAGGCAGGAGCATGCGTTTGGGACACTGGTGGGCAGGGGGCTGAGCCTGAGCCGCCCTCACTCCCCTTACTGTGGCAGTCTGTGGAGCACCGGATCCGAGAGGAACAGCGGGCAATGGACCGCAAGATTGTCCTGGAGCTAGACCGGAAGGTGGCTGACCAGCAGAGCACACTCGAGAAGGCAGGAGTGGCTGGCTTCTACGTGACCACTAACCCACAGGTCAGCGTCTGGGCCTGCCCTGCCCCCAGCCCAAGTGTCACTGGTCCCCTAAAGGCCCAATCCCATCTGGGTTTTACTGCTGGTCCCTGGGGACCCAGGCCCAGAAAATGGGGGTGGGATGGAAATGAGGTTCCTGGAGGGTTTCTGCTCCCACGGAAGCCAAGCTTACTGCCCACAGGAGGGTAAGCCAGCTGGCTGCCCAGGGGACACTGCCTGATATCCCTACCTAGGTCCACTGCACCCTCTAGGGCCCCCCTCCTGTGCGCCACTCCCTGTGTGCCAAGCCAGGGCAACAGCCAGCCCTGCTGGGGGCGGAGGCCTGGGTCCCAACCCTTTCTGGAAGGCCGTCGCCAGGCTGCACCAGGACATTGGCCCTGGAGCCTCACTACCTGGCATCCCTGGGCCCTGGTATCTGCCTCTGGGCAGGGGAAGGAGTCAGCTGCCACACTTGCCCACACGGGGCCCTCTGTATGCCAGGAGCTGATGCTGCAGATGAACCTGCTGGAGCTCATCCAGAAGCTGCAGCAGAGGAGCTGCCAGGTGGGGAAGGCAGCCCTGTGACGGGGCCCTGCAGCCGCCTGCTTCCCAGCATGGCTGGGAAGGCAGCCCTGCCCTGCTGTAGCCACAGGCAGCAGAACACCGAGCGAAACTTGTCAACCTGATGTCTGGCCACTGCCCCCCAGCTGCCGATAGGGGTCATCCTTCTGAGGAGAGGCTGGTGGACCCTGGCTATGTCTGTTACCCATTTACATCTGGGCTTTTCTGTCCAAAGGCTAGAATAGTCTCATTAAGGGGAGGCGGGCCCAGGCCCCAGGGCTGGGCAGGTAGTAGGGCTGAAGCATTCTAGCACCTTCTCATTCCAGGGGGCACATCCTGACCCCACCAGGCCTCAGCCCAAGTGCTTATTCTAGACTCAGACCCTCCCTTGGCTGTGATAGCCCCTGCGTGGAAGAGGCTCTGAGGCCCAAGCCCTCTGTGACTCAGAGAAATAAAGATGCCTCATGGCCTGCGTGTGGCTTGTGTGACTTGGCGTGTGGCTTGGTTTCCACTGCCACTGGGGCCCAGATGGGGCCCTTATCCAATGCCTTCATGCTGCAGCAGAGGCCTCTGCCTGGGGCTGCCCTACTGGGCCATGTGCCCAGCTTCACCACCCTCACCCCTGCACGGAGACTGGGAGCCTCCTGGCCTCCCCGTCCCAGCCCTGGTCCCAGAGCACAAGGACCACATCCACCCTGCTCCACAGGGCTGGGGTTGGACAGCATGGAGGCAGCAGGGGGCCCAGTCCTGCTCCAGGGCCTGTCAGAGTGGCAGCAGTCCCAAGTGGGTCGCTAGTGAAGGTCGCTAGTGTGACAGGAAGGGTCTGAGGGGGGAAGCCCACTGGAGGTGCCCTGGCTCTGCCCTGGGAGCTCAGCCTCATGTCCACAGGCATCCTGTCTGTGCTGGCCTGAACTCAAAGGCCCTGGGTTATGGAGTTGGGAGTGTCTAGCATTCCAGGTGGCCAGGTCTGCACTGGACCTGGCCTCTAGGGACAGATGGTGCCAAAGCCTCGGGGGAGACTTCTTGGGCCCCATCCAAGGCACTCCCTCCTTGCTGCCCAGAGCTGACCCAGTATGAGGGCGCTGCAGTAGAGTCGGGGCCCTCAGCTGTAGGGACAATGGTTTATTGATCAGGTGTGCTTCCCCTGCCTAGCTGCTGGCCACCCAGGGGCTCGGGGTGTGGGCTGGCCCCTGGCAGAAGGCAATCCTCCAGGACATGGGTTGCATAGGTGGGGAGGTCCCAACAGTTCACAGTGGCTCAGACAGGTATCGGACTCAGCCCACACTGAGTGCCCACACCCTGGGCAGGGCCCCATCTCCCACAGGTCCCGAAGTCTTAGGTGTAAATAGGTGAATCTGCAAGGTTGGGATTGGGCTGCAGCTATGGTGACAGCCTAAGGGCCACCCAGGCCCCACCCCCAAGTCCCTGCTGGGCATGAGGGCCTTGGGAGGCCACAGCCGGGGTGCATGAAGGCCAATGGTAGTGATGCAGCAGTGGCCACTAGGCTGGGCGGTAGAAGAGGCTACCGGTGCGAAGCCGCCGCTTGAGCTCCTGCCACAACAGCTGCCGCTCCCGCTGGGCACCCTTCATGAGGCTGCTGTTCTCCAGGGCACGGCGGGACAGGTAGGGCAGCACCTCCATCACGGGGCCATAGGGTACATACTTGTAAACGGGGAAGCCCGCCTGGCCTGCACATGCGGCAGAGCAGCCGTGAGTCCTAGCACCACCACCACCACTACCACCACCCCCAGGGAGCTCCCGGCTCACCCAACGGGAAGCTGATCTGGTCACACATGCCCAGCAGCTGTCCAAAGTACACCTGGCGGTCAGCGGGGTGCAGGCCCAGCTCCTCCATCCTGTGAGAAGGGGAAGCTGGGCAGGTGAGGGCCTGGCCCCAAGAAACTATCCCCTGGCACAGGGTATAGGGCCCCTGACTTAGCACCAAGCCCCTCCTGCCACTCCCCAGCCCTCCATCTGCACTCCAGTCTTCATCCCCTGTGTGGTAGGACTGGGGTATGGGCTCTGCCCTGCCCCAGCCAGGCCTCTTCCCAGCAGGGCTCCACCGGGCTCTCCCTGGGGAGGCCTCAGCCCACAGCCAGCAAAAGTGCCCCCTTCCTCCCCTGCCCTCGCAGCCACCGCTCCTGCCCTCCCCTACCTCCCTCTTTGGAAGTGGGGCAGCTCCTAGGCCCTTCTCCAGCCCCTCCCCAGGCTCTGCTTGGCGACTGGTACCCTGCATGCCCCCACCCGTCCTCCATGTGCCGGCTGCTCCTCTGCCCCATATTGACAGCTGCTGTGTCCACATGGCAGCCAGCAGTGACCCTGAGTCCTTAGAAGGTGGCCACTCTAAAGTGAGATGTGCTGTGAATTAAAGTAATACAGTTTTGTATATTTGGGGTTAATTAAAATGTATTCTTGGCCGGGCGCGGTGGCTCACGCCTGTAATCCTAGCTCTCTGGGAGGCCGAGGCAGGCGGATTGCTCAAGGTCAGGAGTTCGAAACCAGCCTGAGCAAGAGCGAGACCCCGTCTCTACTATAAATAGAAAGAAATTAATTGGCCAAATAATATATATAGAAAAAATTAGCCAGGCATGGTGGCGCATGCCTGTAGTCCCAGCCACTTGGGAGGCTGAGGCAGAAGGATTGCTTGAGCCCAGGAGTTTGAGGTTGCTGTGAGCTAGGCTGATGCCACGGCACTCATTCTAGCCTGGGCAACAAGCGAGACTCTGTCTCAAAAATAAATAAATAATAAAATGTATTCTTGAAATTTCATATTTTTAACATAGCTACTAATTACAGATGCAGCTCACATCATATTCCTGTGGCACAGATGTTGGCCCCCAATTCTGTTCTGTCTTCACAACTCCCCTTGTAGAATCTTACTAAAGCTCCCAGAGTTTGAAATGTCCTCATGTTTACGATTCACACATCTTCAACCCCAGGCATCCAGACTTGGCATGTTCACACCAGCACTGTGGGCCCCCAACCAGGGTGAGTTCAGCCTGGCCTCACCCACCAGGCACCTGGCAAAGCCTGTGCTTCCCACCCCTCCCTCAGGGCCTGTCTCCCCTGTTCTCATCAGCTTCAGGGCCCCCCTGGCTCCAACCCAGGCTCCCTAGAGCAGCCAGGACTCTGCAGGAAGGTCAGTCACAGACTTGTCTCCATCCCCATCCAGTATCAGGGCTGCCTGATCTAAAGCAGGTCCCTGTCTCTGCCACATCGCCCTGGTCTTGAGTTTGTCTTTCTCCACCACTGGAACGTGAACGCCAAGAGAGCCAGGCTGCCCCTGTCCTTCCTCCCCCCACCCCCCTGGTGTCCACAGCCTCTGCCATGTGACTACAGCTTCTCCTAGCATAGGGCAGAGGCGCTCTGCATCTGGCATCTGGGCTTGGCCTCCTGACTGCCTCTGGCCAACAGGAAGGTAGGAAACATGACTCCAGCAGAGCTTGGCCTCTCCAGGTCTTCTAGAAGCCTGAGACTACCACGTTACCAACCCTGGGCTGGCCTGTGGGGCACTAGACACGGGATGCAGTCCAGAGACTCAGGAGGGACCCAGGCAAGGCCAACAGAAGCACCCACTGAGCCCAGACCACAGAGCACGCTACTGTTCAAGCCTCTTAAGTTTGGAGCTGGTTTGTTACTCAGTCAGGCTGTTTGAGGTGCCTGGATATGTGGTGTGGCAGCCTGGGCCAGGCAGACGACAGAGCAGCCACCACTGTCAGGGACTCAGAACCACTTCCCCAGGGGAGGTGGCCCCAGCTGCCTGGGGCTCCCCAGCCACCAAGAGCAGGGGAGCAGACCCTGGCCTGCAGGCGCTGAGCCTACTCAGTATTAGTGGAGTCCAGCACAGGTCCCTAGAGGCTACGAGGAAAGGGAGAAACCCATCTGCCACTCGGGAGAGGGGGACGCTGTGTGCAGGGCAGGAGGCGCAGCCGCAGCAAGATGATAGACAGGTGGGGGGTGGAGGTGAGATTTAGATTAAAAAGGAAGCCTGCTGAGGACAGGCTGTTCCTTTAAGAGTTGGACTATGATGTCTCTACTCAAGAGTCCAAGTCCATTAGCCTGTGATTCCAACGTGAAGTGCACGTGGTCAATGAAAGGCTGTGAGTTCTTCACTGAAAGCTGAGAGGAGGCCTCCTTCCCCACAGAGGAACAGCGAGCCCGTCCTGTCACCAATACATCTACGACATCTAGCAGAGGATCAGGGCACCAAAGGGGGTGCACTGCAATTCCAGAGTGTGAAAAAGCAGCAGTGTCACGAACAAAGGACAAGCATGGACGTCACTGAATGATTCAGCACAATCAGGCAGCTCCCTAAGCAGCGCCCAGAAGTCCCACGAGCCTCGGGCCTGCGGCTGCCCCCCATAGGATGGAGCCCCCAACAGGGCCCTGGAAGGCGAGGGCCAGCAAGGCCACTGCCCAGGCCCTCCAGGCTCCTTGGGGGCCAAAACCCACGAAGGTAGAGTCCAGGGGAATGGGGAACAGGACCCAGTGCGGGCCTGGTGGAAGTTAGGGTATGAGATACAAGACAGTGGGGACAGTATTGGAATATCTAGGAACTGACTTGACCTAATTTCTGCATTTGACTTGTTAGAATTCTACTAAAGCTGTGCTCCATGGTAAAGGGAAAACAGGCTATGTTAAACTGCAGCTGTAGTTCAGAACTTTAAAGGAAACTGTTTGTAAATGAGGCAGTGCCCCCGAGGCCTACCACAGGACTCTGAGGTTCTGTGTTTGTAGGTTGCTATAAGCTATGTGAATCTCCTAATGAAATTTATATTTTGAATCTGAAACTTTACTGAGTCAGGTGCTCATTTTAAAAACCAAAGTAACTGGCCAGGTGCAGTGGCTCTTGCCTATAGTCTGAGCACTTTAGGAGGCTGAGGCAGGAGCATCACTTAAAGTCAGGAGTTGAGACCAACATGAGCAAAAAGAACCCATCTCTACTAAAAATAGAATTAGTCAGGCATGGTGGTTCATGCCTGTAGTCCCAGCTACTCGGGTTTGAGGCAGGAGGATCGCTTGAGCCCAGGAGTTTGAGGCTGCTGTGAGGTATGATGATGCCACTGCACTCTAGCCTGGGCAACAGAGCAAGACTGCCTCAAAAAAAAAAAATACCAAAGTAACTGCAAATAGCCATCCTGTTCCCGCAGTGGAGTAGTATCGAGCACTCCAGCTGGGCCCAGGGCCTGTGGGGCACTGAGGCCACCACACCAACTCGTTCCACAGACCTTACCCCAGACACTGCCCACAGCCAGCAGGTCACTGCCCACTTTGGGCCACTGCCGACTTCCCCTAGCCAGAGACCCTGCCAGCATGGTCGGGACATCCTACCTGCACAGAGTGAAGCGCACAGTGTCCTCGTTGTGGGAGGCCACCATCACCGCGGCCTTCTCATTGTGCTTCAGCTCCTCCAGCACGTAGTCCAGGCACCTGGGGGAGCACCACATGAGCCCGGCCCCTGGCCCCTTGCCCCTTGCTGTGCCTCTCACTGCCAGCCCGCCACAGGGGCAGGAGACCTCAGGCAAACCCAGGACCACACAGTGAGCTGGCTCCCACCAAGGCTGCCCACAGCGTCAGGAGGGACAAGAGCAGCATCCGCCCCTCCTCAGCCCCTCGTGAAAAAGAAAGAACCACCACCAAGAACAAGCAACCATCTGAGAGAGGACAGTTCAGAGAGCGGAATGAGCTGGGCTACAACGTTCCTACATCAAACATGCTATGACCACAGGGGCCTGCGGGGGCCGGCCCGGACCTGCCCATGCACCTCCTGACATGTGCAGCTTCGCTTCTGGGAAGGGACCCTGTAGTGCGCCCCTGCCCCCACGAGGAAATAAGGGGAAGCAGGTCCCCAGAGGCCTGGTGGGACAGCATCCCTGTGCCCCAGGGAGACGGAACAGTACTGCCCTTGAGCAGCAAGGACACTTGCAGGCTTGATGGACATTCCCTGACTCAGCAACTCCGTTTCCAGGAATGTGCGAGAGCTGTGTCCTCAGACACACAGAACCCCAGACAGCATATGTGTGACAGGGGGACAGTATGCTTGGGGAGTCCCTGTTACAATAACCAGGCTGAAAACCAAAGATCGCAGACGCCAGGTACAGAGCCCTGGACGTCCAACGCTCTGCATGCTGACACAGGAGGGTCCAGATAGAGCGTTAAATAAAAAATGCACCGGGCAAAGGACAGAGTGTACCACAAACACAGCGATGGCACAGGCATGCATGGTGCGGCAGGAATGTGCTGGGCGGGCCGAGAGGAGGGAGCTGGAGCTGGCTAGGGGATACCAGGGATCTCTGATTTTGCAACATGCGCACACACCTCTGAGAGGGAAAGGCTCAGATCACCCAGATAACTAGAGCAATAAAAGCAGGTGAAGAACAGCTGATTATCCTGCCATGTGGATTAAAAAGGAAACAGGCCGAGCCACGGTGCAGATAGGGCCGGGCGCCCGGGCACATCTCTCATTTAAGTGTGAGCAGGAGCCGGGGAATGTGGCCAGTTTTGTTTTGTTCAGTAGGCTTTTCTAAATTTAAAAAAGAAAAACCTTAATGTGGAAAAAGTGACACAGAAGCAGAAGATCTATGAGTCCTGGCTTCAGGACACACACGGCTCAGGCTCCTGCTAGGATTTCTGGCCCGGGCAGGTGGGGCAGCGGTGTCATCCCGAGGCCCTTCCTCAGCTGGGTCCCTCGTGCCCGCTCCGCCCTGGGAGCCTGAGGCAGGAGGCTGCGCACCTGTGGTACATAGCATTGGTGGCTTCGTACGTGGGGTTGATGGGGTCTTCATAGCCAATCTCCGCAGCTCGGGCACGTTCCTGGGCCATGTACGCCCCCCGCACCAGCTTGGCCCCAAAACACCAGCCCTCACGGCGAGCCAGCTCCACATCCAGAGTCACATTGTCATAGGCATCCTATGGGGCCAGGGCCAAAATTCACAGGGAGCTTGGCTGAGCCAGGGCAACAGCCAGATGGGGCCTTCCTGGAGCCAGGTGCTCCCAGGTGTAGTCAGCTTGGGGTACCCAGGCCCCGGCAGCAGCTGTCTTGGGGAAGTACAGCTCAGGGGCCCTGGAGCAGGTGTAAGGATGGGCCTCTGACCTCTGTCCTCAAAGAGCAATGACAGTGGGAACATCTGCAGCCTCCTCTGTGGCCTAGAGACAGCCCTGTGTGGGGCACAGCCTACTGGGGGGACAGCTCTGGGGGGAGGCCCTGTGGGAGAGTGGCCTAAGCAACAGCAGTCACTATGTGGTGCAGACCCTTGGGCTGCCTGAGACAGGGTGCATGCCAGAGGCACCTGCCTGGACCCCTTCACCACCCTGTGTCCTCTGGGCACCTGGCTCGTTCCTGAGAGCTCCAGATCTGCTCACGCCCAGGAGCTCAGTGCTCTCAGGCTAAAGGCCCCCTGGACTCCCTGAGTGCATGGAAAATCCCAGGTGAGTCTTCTGGGGAGGGGCCCAGAGCTGTCATCACATTCTTAGGGGATCCTGAACTAAAATCAAACTGGAAGAAATGAACACGAAGCCTTCAGAACTCAGGTGCCAGGCATGTCACATGTTCCTCCCGCGCCCTTCATGCTCTTGGCCCCGAGGAGGGAGGCAGGCAGCTAGGGTCAGAGGAGGCCTCCCTTTCTGTGCAGGACAGTCACCCCGGCCTCAGCCTCCCCTGCACAGAAGGGCAGAGCCGCTGGGAACCTAGGCCCCACAGGGGCCAACTCTGCTGCAGAGGATCCCACCAGGCCCCCGGGGCACGGTCCACTCCCCCCTCACCCACCCCATGAGCCCCCAGCCCATGCTCAGAGTGAGGCCAGCAGACACACAGAGCTGGATGAGGGCACCCCTTCCCTGCATGCAGGCCGCAGGGAGGGCCCACCTTGAGATAGCACTGGTAAGTGCCAAAGACAAGCGGCTTCTCCACGTTGAACTTGCGCTGCATCTCCAGCGTCAGGCGGCTGATGGCCGGCTGGAAGTAGGTCTGCTCGGCGTCTACCATCAGCCGCACGCCCACCTCCCTGGCTCTCTGACAGGTGCAGGGGTATGTTTGTGGCTCAAGTGAGGCAGGTGCCCTGGCTCTGCGCGAGTCCCAGGGCCCTTGAGTCCCAGCCCTCCACCCACGCAGGGCCGGCTCACCCTGGCCAGGATGTCCATCCGCTGTAGCATCCTTGTCATCTGCAGCTCCTCCTCCTCAGTGAACCGGGACAGCAGGGGCTCCAGTTGTCCTGTCTGAGGGACAGCACGTAGCAGGGGCACAGCGAGGGCTGGAAAGCCCCAGCTATTCCTCTCTCAGCAGCACCACCCAGGCCCACCTAGACCTGCCAGTACCCAGTGCCAGCCCCAGCCCGTCCTCCTCACTCCCACTGTCTGCATGTGAAGGTCAGCACCCTGCCCTACGCTGGCCAGACACGGTGACCTGGTGCTCTGAAACCTGGCAGCCAGCCCGCACAAGGCCTGGCAGCACCAGTAGGAAGCTCAGTGCCCATGCAAGGCCCGAACCCCAAAATGTGCACTCCAGGTCCCTAAAAGGCCTTACCACTATGGGGAGGGCCCCTCTTCAGCTTCCATAGAAAACTAAGGAAATGAACACTGATCACCCAGTCCAACAAGGGCTCAGCTCAGAACAGGGAGGAGGGACAGCCATGCAGAACACACTGACGCGTGGTGGGGGACTAAAAGCACCGTCCAGGAAGATGCCTTCAGGAAGCCAGGTGCTCAGGGTGGCAGGCACCCACCCTGCGGGGCCCGGGCAGCACCATGGCCTTCTGCTGCCCCATGTGGCCCTGGTGGCCTTGCTCCACTGGGCACAGATGGCATCTATCTCCAGCCACACACATGCTAAAGTGTCCAACAGCTGGTGGCCCTGCAGAAGGGCCACTTTGGACGTGCTGTAGCCTGAGGCTCCAGGTCGGTGGCTCAAAGTTTGAGGCTGAGCTCTCTCGTCTCAGGGGACACTTGCCCTTGGAACTCAGCCGCCATGTTCAGAGGAAGCCCAAGCCAGCAGCCAGTACTGACCTTGCGAAGCATGATTAGGACATTTCAGAGAGGACCCCAGCCCCACACCCTCTGAGTACAGCTGCCCTGGACACCCCTCGTGAGAATCACACAGCCACGCCCTATCAACCCTAGAACCACGAGGGGGAAATAAAGTGACTGTTGCCATTTCACAGCTCTGAGGTTTGAGGAGACCAAACACGCAGGATAGATAGGGAAGGTCCCCAGATACCGTCTCCTCCCGGTGCAAGGCTCCATGTGAGTCTCTGTCCCACCGAGCACTCTGTGCGTCACGGGGGTCTCTGAGGGGCCAGTGGTCTCCAGGATAGGCCAAAGGAGACGCTTGTGCTGCACTGAGTCAGTGAGGGGATGCATTACCTGTGTGTTGGGGACCACCAGGTGCTGGGAAAGCTTGGTCCTGCTGTCGACGAGGCCACTCCAGTCCAGCAGGTCCACAGTGCTGGGGAGAAGGCGTGTCAGCATGGTGGCCAGCAGCAGCCCCACCCAGCACTGGGGTCAGGCAGGGGACTCGGGCCTAAACCAACCATTCCCCAAAAGAGCATCCTCCAACCCCACCACCACAAACCCCACCTTGGTGTTCAGTTTTAAAAAAGCAGAAAAAATGTAAATAATGTTTGCCATATAAAAAATTAAAACCAAAATACAAACATTCCTGCATCTAGATGGCAGTAAAAACGTGGCCACCCTGAGCCCAGCACAGACCTGGCAGGTGGAGGCAGACACAGCCTCGGAGGGGCAGGAGGCCAGGGCGGGGGCTCTGATCCTTTACCTGCCAGCATGGGCCCTGGGGAGGACCAAGCGTGACACCCTCGGTCTGGGACCCACATAATTCTGTAACCTCTCTGGGGCCTGGGTTGGCCCGGTGCTCATGCTGCCCACCGCAGCCCCTGGGACTCCTGCTCCCTGACAACTCCTGCTCTGTGCAACTCCGAGGAGTGGCTCCTTGGGCACTGTCACCCACGAGGCCCACCCGCCTGGGGAGGGAGCCACATCAGGAGATGCTGCTGGACTCAAACCCTCGCTAAATGGGCAGACACTCCCTTCTTAGCCCGGGGGCTGCTCTCACCCGGACACACCCAGGGTCTCCACCCTGAACCAGCCTTCGATCTCTGCCCTGGATGCGATGCCCATCTTGGCGATGCTTTCCTTGAGAAGTGAGAAGGCCTGGGTCAGCCCCGTTCACTCATGTCCTCCACTTCTTGGCTTGTGGTGCTGTGTATCTGACTTCATTACACCGTTAGCCAGAGCAGCCCACAAGCCCACTTCTGGCTTGTGTTTCTGCTGCATAGACAGGTCTATTCCCGCCTGTCTGCGGATGCAAGTCCCCTACCAGGAGGCTCCCCATGCCTCCCACCAGCACCTCCTCTGTCCCTGTTCAGCCTCAAGCCCCATCCAGGGTCCTTCTGACCTGCCCCTCCTCCCCAGCCAACTCCAGCAGCTGCAGAGTGAACTGCACGCCCAGACCCCCATCAGCTCCAGGAACCTCCTGGCACCACTGCTCAGCCACCTCTCTTGGGCAGAGCTCTGCCTGAGCCACAGGGTGCCACCCCACAGCGTCCAGGAAGGAGAGGGCTGCCCCACCTGCAGCGCAGCCACCTCCAGCTTCGTGTCCATGGCAGCCAGCCCAGCCTGCCCTTGCTCTGCAGCCATTTGGTGAAAGAAGCGTCTCCACTTGGTCAGCACGTCTGAGAACTGCAGCTGCAAACACAGGCCTAAGTGCCGTCTGGGGTGCACACCCACTGACCACCCCAGCCCTGCACAGCACGGCTCAAGCTTCCACAGCATCCACATGTGCACCTGCAAATCACCAACTCTGCGGGTGGAAGGTTCCGGCACTTACCAGAAACTGGGGTCTCCCCAACGCAGTGAGCTTAATGGCCGAGAAGCCGTCCTCACAGGCTCCGCCTGTCAGAAGCCACAGGAAAAGCTGTGAAGGCCCCAGAGAGGCATGTGGGGGTGGCAAGAGTGGGAAGAGGGCAGGAGCCTGGGTGACGGCAGCCCTGAGGCCCCCACGGGGGGCAGGGGAGGGGCGAGTTGTGTTTGCCACGTGTGTGCAGGGTGACAGTGGACAAAGAAGCCACCTGCCCACTGAGGAGCGGCCCCAACAGGCTCCCTGCCTCAGTTTCCTCTCCTGTGCCACCAGCAACACAGGCAGCCCCTTTGGGGGCCACACCCACAGACGCAGAGCGGAGGCAGGCTGGAGCATTTGCTTCTGCGTGGCCCTCCTGTCTGTCCGCCCCCAGGGAGAGCAGGCGGTGGCCAGGAGACGCACTCACCCTGATGCACTGGTGGCCGTGCCGGCCACTCGGGCCCTCCAGCCCCGTTAGGAGCCTCAAACGCTCAGATGGCGTGGGACCCGCTGCCCCTAATGGGAGGGTTGCGGGGCCAGCACAGGTCATGCGGGGTCTGGTGAGTTTCTGATGAAGGGCACTGGGCCTCAGTGACCTTGGGCTTCCCTGCCCACTGCGGCAGCCACTCCCCTCCAGGGCCCCCAGGCTGTACCAGGGAGGGCTTCCCTGCTGGAGGGTTTGGCACCAGCTCCCTGAAGGGAACCTCGACCCCAGGGCGGGAGCACTTCAGCCAGACGGGCCAGCTTCCTACAGCTCCGTCCTGGCACGGCACCAGAGGAGGAGCATGCAGAGGGAGCAAAAGCGGGGCTGGGGCAGGAGGTGCCTCCGCGGAGGCAGCTGGGCCAGTCAGGAAGGGGCTGGACGGGTGCGACCTGCATGTGACTGGAGCCCAGCTCCCTCACTCAGCATAGCCTGGTGTTCACCCACTAGCGTCTCCATGAGCCCAGGCCCTGCCAGCCAAGAGGGGGCCTCACCTGAGGCCTCGATGCAGCGCAGGAACGTCTCCATATGGCAGTCGCACTTGGCCTCGTTGGCGTAGAAGTAGGTGCGGGCACTGATGACGCCGTCCCTGCGGTCGCCAAAGGCATGGTGGGCCTGGTACTGCCTCTCCCTCTTACTTATGCCTGGGAAGGTGCACACATGCGCGGGCTCAGAAGCAGGCTCTCGGATGTCCCCAGGCCCCTGCCCGGCCTGGTGCCTGCACTGTCCCACCCTGGCTCCCCAGCCCCCTTGCTAAACCTCCTGGGGCAAACAGAGCCAGGAGGGCAGAGCCTCCATCAGAGGCCTGGTCCACCGGGAGGGCCAAGAGA
Organism: Microcebus murinus; assembly: GCF_040939455.1. Classification (NCBI taxonomy): domain Eukaryota; kingdom Metazoa; phylum Chordata; class Mammalia; order Primates; family Cheirogaleidae; genus Microcebus; species Microcebus murinus. The sequence continues at coordinate 27,250,558 of NC_134125.1, read as the reverse complement.
AAGCAGTGGCCGTCCTTTATCAGGCGCTGCAGGTATGCCAAAGCCCAGAGCCCAGATTCTTCTGAACCACCAGGGTATGTACAGGGTAGGGACAGCACCTGTCCCTGAACTTTGGCCTCTCACTCACCGCTGCCATCCCTCTCCGCAGCTGAGGTGCAGGACCTGCAGGGAGGAAGACGAAGGTCAGGGTCATGGCACCCAGGGCACAGGTAACAGCAAGTTCCCATCAAGGCTACTCTGTGGATCTAACCTTGACCCTGGCGGAGGGCTGGCTCCAAGGCGCAGCCCCAGCCACACCCATGCCTGGAGGAACCTCCTGAGCCTGGGAGGGACTGCAGTTTATGGGGCTCAGGAAGGCTAGGGCCCTTGTGGGTGGAGCCCATCCCTCCCTACCGCTGGGCAAGTCCTCAAAACAGCTCAGGGTGTGCAGTAGGGATTCCTGCTTCCAAGGAAAACATGAAACACAGAGCCAGTCAGGGGAGGCCACCAAGCATCCTAAGTTCCCAAAATCTACCAGAGGCCCTTTGCTCTCTGATGACACCCTCAAGCCTAGCCCACTAAGGCCAGCTCAGTCCTGCCACCCTCCAGGCAACCCCTGCTGCATTCTTGTCCCTGAGGCCTGTTTTCCAAGCAGCAACCAGAAACTTTCACTTAAAATGCAAATCAGATCTCACCATCTTATCTGGTTTAACCCCCTTGCTGGGTTCTCATCATGGCCCACCCCAGGGCCTACCCCAGGGGCATGCCCCACCTTAGGAGGGAATGGGAGGCCAGGCTGCTGTGGCCCTTGGCCGTCCCCCTGGGTGGTCCCCAATGGCCAATCCCTCCTCCACAGCGCCCACCAACCGCCCAGTCCCCGCCCACAGCTTCCCAGCACTCAGTGTGGGTGTTGTGCCACTTGGGAAAGAGCCAGGGCCGAGAAGTCTGTTCAGAGGAAGGGACGGCTCCTCCAACCCTAACCCCTCCCGGCAGCTTTGTCCATCATGTGCCTTTGCATTTAAAGCCTTACTAAGTTACACAGAGCTCACTCACTTGGAGGGCTGCAGCTCTGCTCTGCGCCCCCCGCCAAGGGCAGTAATGAGTGAACTCAGCTTTGGAGGCCTCAATGCCAGGAGGGCCTGGCTGCAGCTTTAGCCCTGGGCCACTGGACCACTGCCAAGAAGCCTTCCATCCCTGGCTGGCTCCTAGGCAACCCCAGGGCCCTTATTTGAGGACTCTGAGCCAGATACCCAGGTCAAGACCCAAAAGTCCAGGCAGCTGGGCACAGCCTGCACTGGCTTCCCACGTGCCGCCACACCCACAAGGCCCAGCCTGGGGACTCGAGCTGGCAGGCAGCCATGGCTCCGGCCACCTAGCCCTGGCAAGGAGACATGATAACAGGACACAGCAAAACATCACCGTGTAATGAAGGAGCAGGCAGGCCCCACATGCGACCTGCGCCTGGGCGGGGAGTTTCCTGGGCCTTCCTAAGGCCCCTGGCTTAGACATCTCAAGACCAGTCACAGAGCCAAGGCCCAGGTACAACCAGGCAAAAGCTATCCCCAAGAGAGCCCCACTGTCCACACTAAGGCGGGGAGGCACTCAGACACTGCCTGGGGCAGAAACCTGTGTGGCAAGGACAGCAGATGTGGACCGTAGGTGCCTGAAGACTAGAGGGGAAGGCTCCATCCAGAAACCTCTCAGCCCACAGTTCAGATGACACAGTCACCTGCCTGTGGGGTGGCCAACTGCCTTCCAGGGAACAGGTAAACCCAACCCCAGGACCAAAGGACAAGAGAAGTTCCCTCTAGATCAGAGCCACTCCCTTTCCTGCTCCCACATGCTCAGCCACATGAAACAGCCCGAGGCCACCACTGTTTCCATCTGGGAACCTCCTGGGCAGACACCAGGCAGTGCTTTAGAAAAGGGGCAAACAGCTCAACTGACTACCCAGCACCTACGGCGGTCAGGCGCAGCCAGGTCTCAGAGCAGATACCACTTGGCAGGGACAGGGCCCATTCCCACCAGGCCCTGTCACACCTGCACGGCCAGGTGCCCACCACCTACCCCACCCAGGCCTGCCCTCACGGTACTGTCATCACAAATACGCCCTGGGCCCTATCCCCACTTGGGGCTCCTCTCCCCATGTGGGGCCAGGCCTGGCCTCTGCATTCTCACAAGCCTCCAGGAGGTACCACCCCACCCCTCCTTCAGATAGGCACTCCCCTCCTGCCTTGTGCCTTCCAGCCCTCCGCCTCCTCCTCCTCCTCCTCCCTTGGGAGCACTCCCAGCCTAACCAGGCCCTCAGATGCTTCCATCCTTCCTGTGCTGTTCAAGGTTAGGCCTGGCACCCCCTGTGGCCTTAAATTGGGACAGTGGCCTCTGCTTCTCTCCCCAGAGTAGAGTCTATGGGCCTTGTGACAGAAATGTGGGTTTGGGAGATGGATCTCTGGACCTCACCAAGGACGCTGAAACAGTTCCCTGCACAGGGGTCTGCATGGCTGGTCCTGCCCCATGAGCCAGGTGGGCCACGCCATGGTGTGGACGTGGGACTGACTCTTGCAAGCCCAGCTCTGCCCCCATGGCCCAGGCAGATGGGAAGGGACTGCCACTCACATCCCAGAGCCCAAGCAGGGCTCCTACAGACTGCAGTTGCCAGCAGCAGGGTGTCCTAGGGGAGGTGAAGGGCACAGTGGGGAGGGAGGCAGCCGACTGACAGTGCAGGCTGACTCACCTCCAAACTTCCCTGTGGGGCAGGGAGGAAGCCAGGCAGGCCTGCCCTGCCCTGGGAAAGGAGTCTTTTCACACCAGAGGCGCCTGAGAGAGAAACCCATGGTGAAACCAGCAAGACGCTCACTGAGGACATAGCCTGTTCCTTATTCAACAGGGACTGCAGCCAAGTACCCAAGTGGCTGAGAGACTCCGGCTGCTAGGAACAGAGGAAGGGTCCTGGGCTGGAGCACTCCGCCTTCAAAACAGCCAATCCCGAGGCAGGGGCTGGACTCCCCAAGCCAGTCCTCCCCCAACTGGCCTGCCAAGGCAAGAAACTTGGACATTCTGTCCCCAGGGCTGGAGGCCTCATGTGACTGCCTTTCCCTCCCCACCCAGGCCAGCCAGCTGGGGAGGGGCAGAGTAAACACCAGGCCTGACAGGGGCCACCATGGGCCTGCCTTGAGCCTCATATGCGTCTGGCCCAGCTGCTGTCAGGGCATCAGGGCTGCAAATCCCAGCAAGGGCCTGGCTTGGAGGGAGATAGGTGCCAGCACGGGCATCTCTCAAAGAAAGGGCTGGTCTCATCTGGACTTTCATGCACCAGCCACCACTCATGGAAGCAGAGAGCAACATCACCTTGTCATCTGTCCTGCTGCCCAGGAGGAGGGATCAGGGAGGTACCCAACTGTTCCCCTACACTCACTGCCCAGGGAAGGGGTCCCAGAGCCAGTCAGTGACCATGGGAGTAACCTGGCCATGCCACTCCTGGCTGTAATCCATAGACACCCAGGCAGAGTCCAGGCCTGGGAGGCTCCACACCCACCTGCAGACATGGAAACTATCCCAGGGCAGGCTGGGGCCTGGCAGGCTGGGGTGGTGGGACCTGCCCACTGGTCAGGAATCCCTCCAGAAGAGAGGAAGGGAGCTGGAGCAGGGAGCCAGAGAAGCCTCCTATGGGAGGTTGGCACATGTTTGTGCCAGTGGCCAGCTAGCACATGTTCTCAGCCTTGGGCCACAGCTTCTCTGCCCAACTACTCAATTCTGCTCCCGGAGGGTGAGAGCAATTTGAATTTCACATAATTTTCATGTGCCACAAAATAGTACTCTTATTTTGATTTCTTTCAACCATTTGAAAATGTAGAAACCATTCTTAGCCTGCAAACCATACAAGACTGAGCGGTGGACTGGACAGGGCCAGGGGCCACAGTTTGCCCTAACCCTCGACCCTCCTCAGGCCTCCTGCACACTTGATAGCCCAGAGCTGCCATCGGCACAATGACAACACAAGAACTCCAAGCAGAACCCAGGAGGGCTGTCAGCAAGGGGGCCAGGCATGGCCCCACAGGCCCCCAAAAGCCCAGGGCGACTTGGGGTCACCACCAGCACGCCTGTGTGGCCTCTGGCCAGGCCTTACTCCATCTCCTTGCGCTCGGCCTCCTCGGGGCTCAGGTCCTCCTCCACGCCATAGTCTAGGATGGAGCCAACGCCGAAGGCCTTATTGTGCTGGATCAGGGGTCGGATGGACTCCTGGTCCTCTCCGGCCACAAACTGCCCATAGAAGGTCATCTTCATGAGCCTGTCGAACAGCCTTTGCCCCAGCAGTTTCCTGGCGAAGTGGAGCAGCTGAAAGGCAATGAGAAATGGCTGTCTGGGGGCACCCAGCCTCCCCTTCCCTGTAGGACACCCCAGCTTACCCCCACCCCAACACTTCATTCCAACCACAGAGCCTTGATGCGGTCTCCCGGGACAGACTCAGCTCACGATGTCGACTTTGCAGTGAGGACCACCCAAAGCAGCTTGCTTCTGCACACATGGCAGTTTGACTAGGGCAGGGCAACCCCCTCCCTGCCACCGTGAGCATGCTGTTCCCACCTGGACGCCACCCCCACAGGGCCCACTCTCGGTCATCCTTGCTGCACACAGGGGTACCTGACCACCACTTGGTGGGTAAAGAGAACAGCTCCCCCCCCCCAGGGGACAGCACTGAGCATTTTCCAAACATTCTCTATAACCACACCTCAGCAGTTCCACTGGGAAGGAAGCAGATCTCATGAGACTTTCTAGAATTCGAGTTCCCAGGTTTTTCAATATTTTGTTCACTCTTATTCCAAGTCCCTAAAACAGTGTGCCTGGCATGAGGCCAGCTGAGCAACGAACACATGCAAAACTCAGGCTGAATGTGAGCTCAGCTGGAGTGTGGCATGCCCTGCCAATAGGGACAGTGAGCCCAGGGACTGTCTACAGGGGCCTGGGAGATGACTGCTCACCCAAGGGCCAGCGGGGCCAGGGCAGGTCGTCCAGGCTGACTGGCCACAAATGCAGACATGCCACTGTGGAAGACACTGCCCAGGAACCACTCAGCTCACTCCCCCAGTCACATCTCACCCCATCATTTATTCAAATGTCCCTAGTGGCTGCACGCCAGGGACAGTTCTGGTGACTGGCAACAGCTAGAGGAAACAAACCAGGAGTGCACATCCTGGCAGGAGGCACCCCAAAGGGGGTTACCTTCACATGACTCAGAACTCGGGGTGGGAGGGGAGGGGTAGGGCATTTGCTAACCCAGGAGGGGGCCCACAAGGAGGTGACATGCTGAACTGGGCGAGCTGAGGGTGGGGCAGGGGGGCAGCCGGGAACAGCAACAGCAGGAGGCTGCGGGGGCAGGAGGGCCAAGCGTGATGCTCAGAACACACGCCACCCTGTGCAGAAACCCCACGCCCACTGCCCCCACCTACTTGGCTCCAAGACAGGAAGAGTCTGGAGTCTCTCAAACCCGATGGATACCAGAACCACTTTTTCATGGAGAGCATCTCTTGGGACTGGAGTTTCAGGAACAACCTCTAGTCTAAGCAAAAGCATCAGCGAGTCAAACACCTTCATCCGCAAACCAGCCCCCAGCAACTCCACGCAGCCCACAGACAGATGCAGCCACCACCTTTTCCTGAACCGCACATTGGAGCCTGCGGAGATGCCTCCCAGCCATTGCTGTGCATGGCACCTGGCAGCCCCAGGGACCAGGATTTCCAAGGCAATCATCCCCACCTTACTGCAGCCTCTGCCTAGTATCTGACTTTACTGCATTTTGTTCTTTTATAAAGAGGATTAGAAACCAGAAAATGAATAAGCCAACATTTGAGATGCACACAGGCCTCCACGTCTCACTAAGCCAGCCTCTATCCCCACCGGGCAGCACCCAGGGCTAGGTGGGAGGAAAGGATGGGTCTTGGACACATCAAAGATCACCCAAGTGGCAGGCAGAGCAGAATTGGGGACCTGAAAACCATTATTCAGCTCTGCAAAAGAACCCCTGGCCTCATCCACGTCAGCTCTGAGGGTATCCTCAGAAACACACCAAAAAAGAGGGTCGGTGACTGCTGCAGGGGCCAGCAAACTGCCCTAGCAGGGCCAGGCAGTCTCTGTGTAACTAACTGCTCAACTCTGCCACAGCCAGAACTCAGTGAAGGGGACACCAGTCTGCACTGGCTCCAGGAATGCTTTATTCCAAAAGACGGGGGCAGGTGGGGCTTGGCTGGGCTGTGCCTGGAAGCTCTCAGCACAGGACTGTGGAAGCGCACCGGACAGGCTGGCAATTTTAAAGCCAACTCCAGAGCAAAGTGTAAAACCATCCTGGTGTCACATATGTCCCGGCATGGCTCTACTGAGACCAGAGCAGCCCCCCACCTCTTCTCCAGGTGGGGAACCCCTCCAGGATTTAGGAACTTGCAACAGTAACACATGCACTTGTTTTCACTGTGAAAGACTCACACACATGCAGAGATACAATCGACTATGAAGCCAGTTTTCTCCCCTCCCTGACCCTCCGGGAGCCACTACACCCTTGCTCCTATCCTGTCTTCTGCCATGGCTCACACCCAAGTACAGCACTGCTATCCTGGAAACCTGGACTTTCCTGAACCCTCCTTAAAAAGGCCTGCTTTCAGGCAAGTGCAGGCCCCAACAGAGTCCCTAAATGTCCCTACCGAAGGAAGCAGTTCAAACCTTAGTTCTTCCAACTGGATGCTCCTCGGGGCAGGTTTGACAGACCCCACTTCCCCAGGCAAAGTCTCACAGACCCTGTCTAAGCAGGAGGAATTTCTGCCACAGTCCAGAGGATAAGGTACCCACAAAACTGGGTTCTGGCAAGCAGCTCACATGCTCAGAGCTTTGAAGCACCAGGAGCTGAGGCCACTGACACCAGTGGGACCACCAGGAATGACAACAGCACAGTCCTTAGAAGGCCTCCCTAGGACACAGACTCAACCCATCAAGAGCCTGGGAAAAGCTGTCTCCAGATGCTCTGCCTCTTCCGGGTACCCACCTTCCCATCCCTGAGCCCTGGCACTTGTCCTGGCACTTGCCCAGGCAGGCACCCTAGGGATAATGGAGCCAACACATCCCTCCCATGGTTAGCACTAGGGTGCTGGGGCTCTTTCCCCTCAGCAAGCTTGGCACCAAACCCCACGCCCCAGCTCTGCTGGCTACTCAGCACGACAGCTGGTTTTGAATCTGTGGAAGAAAGTTCAGTGCTGTGCCTAGAAAAGTTTGGCCTAGCTGGTTTCTAGCCCGCTCTCCCTCCCAGCCAGCCAGAAGGTGGACAAGGTTTCTGCACTGCTTCCCGTCCCACCCAGCAGCCACCCGATGCACCTGTCCTTATGCCCCACAGAGACCCTGTGGTTGGCCGCTCCCTCCCCTGGCATTCCTGCCCCACTGCCTCGACCTCCTTATTGCAACACCACTGGCGCCTGCTGCTCTTCCCTAGATGCTGGCACTCCCCAGAGGGTCCTCTCTGCCTCCCCTTTCCGGGTGGGTTCCTTTACCTGGAATGTCCCTTCTCACCCTCCTGCCCCCTTGGCCTGGGCTCTCCACAGCCAGGGATTGACCTCAGACATCGACATCTGCACAAACACAGAGATGGCCTCCCAAAGACCCCCATCTGCCCAGTCCAGCCCTTCTTCTACCATCTTCCCCACTCCTGCCACCATCAGTCCTAGGCTCCAAAGTGACAGTGAATCCCCACTGGGATTCACCCAACACCTCACAGCCACCTGACTCTGACTGCATAGACCTCTCCCCACCTGAGAGGCCTCATCTAAGCTGTGTGTCTTGATGATTCCTCTCCACCCCTGTGCTGCCTCCTGACTCCCCAGGGTGGCCCAAGGGGCCAGTCTGGTGATCTCAGCACAGTCTCACCCAAGAAATCAAAAGCACCAGATCCCCAGTGCCAACAACTTGACTCCTGCAAACTCTTCCCCAGGGTCACCTTGAAATAACTGTCTCTCTAATACCCCCAGACTGTGGCTAAGATGTTCTGCTTGTCACTTCCTTGAAGTCCTCACACATTTTAAAGTTACCATGTGCAAATTTAAGGTTGGACTTTGAGCGTCTTCCCATCTTTCCCCAACACTGTTCAGAATGGCGGTGCCTGAGGGGTGGCTGCGTCCCAGCCTGTGGAACTCTGGGGTCCCAGGCCATGGGCCTTTCAATACCTTAGACAACAGGGGGCAACAAGAAGGATACTCAATTATAAATTCCAGGTGATAACTCCGTACTCCAGCAAGTAATCTATATCTTAAAATTTAAAACGGTCTTTGTTTCGTTGTTTCTACTTGCTAGTATTGACAAATAGGAAAATTCCCGAGGTCCGAGAGGGGTCCAGCAAACACCTCCCTTCCTGGCTCCCTCGCGGCAGGCGATGCTCGGGAGTCCCGGGATTTACGCTTGCAAACTCCACGGCGGCTCCCGGAACCTGCAGAACCCCGCGCGCTGGCCCCGCACCTGCCCACCGCGCACCTGCTCGTGGCGCGCCAGCAGCGCGGGCGAGGCGCACAGGCGCAGCACCAGCAGGCTGCGCGCCAGCTCCCAGCTGCGCCGGCTGCGGTACGCCTCCTGTGCGTTGCCGAAGTCCACGGCGGGCACCGGCGGCCGCACGGTCTCGGCCGCCCCGTGTCCCGGCACTGCCCCCGAGCCCGCGCCGGGCTGCTCGCGGGCCGCCGGCGCCGTGGACAACGGGGCGAGGCGGCGCAGGCTGGGGAGCAGCGCAGTCCAGAAGCGCTTCAGAGCCATGGCGGGGAGCCGATAACCGCCCCGGCCGCTTAAGTAGGCAGCGCTTAACCCGCCCCGGGACGCGAGCCCCGCCCCTCCCCGGGTAGCCCCGCCCGCGACCCGAGCCACGCCCTCTTCTCCCGAGGCGCCGTTCCCCGCTAGGACCTGCACCCGCGCCTCGGTAGGCCCCGCCCCGCCCTGCAATGGTGGCCGCAACCCACGCCAAACCCGCGCCCTCTCTCCGGGGGCCCCGCCCCTCGACCCGCGCCCTCTCTCCGGAGGCCCCGCCCCTCGACCCGCGCCCTCTCTCCGGAGGCCCCGCCCCTCGACCTGCGCCCTCTCTCCGGAGGCCCCGCCCCTCGACCCGCGCCCTCTCTCCGGTAGGCCCGCCCCGCCCTGCAATGGTGGCCGCAACCCACGCCAAACCCGCGCCCTCTCTCCGGGAGGCCCCGCCCCTCGACCCGCGCCCTCTCCTCCGGAGGCCCCGCCCCTCGACCCACGCCCTCTCCTCCGGAGGCCCCGCCCCTCGACCCGCGCCCTCTCCTCCGGAGGCCCCGCCCCTCGACCCGCGCCCTCTCTCCGGGAGGCCCCGCCCCTCGACCCGCGCCCTCTCTCCGGGAGGCCCCGCCCCTCGACCCGCGCCCTCTCTCCGGAGGCCCGGCCCCTCGACCCGCACCCTCTCTCCGGGAGGCCCCGCCCCTCGACCCGCGCCCTCTCTCCGGAGGCCCGGCCCCTCGACCCGCACCCTCTCTCCGGAGGCCCCGCCCCTCGACCCGCGCCCTCTCCTCCGGAGGCCCCGCCCCTCGACCCGCGCTCTCTCTCTCCGGGAGGCCCCGCCCCTCGACCCGCGCCCTCTCTCCGGAGGCCCCGCCCCTCGACCCGCGCCCTCTCTCCGGAGGCCCGGCCCCTCGACCCGCACCCTCTCTCCGGAGGCCCCGCCCCTCGACCCGCGCCCTCTCCTCCGGAGGCCCCGCCCCTCGACCCGCGCCCTCTCTCCGGGAGGCCCCGCCCCTCGACCCGCGCCCTCTCCTCCGGAGGCCCCGCCCCTCGACCCGCACCCTCTCTCCGGAGGCCCCGCCCCTCGACCCGCGCCCTCTCTCCGGGAGGCCCCGCCCCTCGACCCGCGCCCTCTCTCCGGAGGCCCCGCCCCTCGACCCGCGCCCTCTCTCCGGAGGCCCGGCCCCTCGACCCGCACCCTCTCTCCGGAGGCCCCGCCCCTCGACCCGCGCCCTCTCCTCCGGAGGCCCCGCCCCTCGACCCGCGCTCTCTCTCCGGGAGGCCCCGCCCCTCGACCCGCGCCCTCTCTCCGGAGGCCCCGCCCCTCGACCCGCGCCCTCTCTCCCGGAGGCCCCGCCCACCCTCTGCGGCCAACATTGCGTCGGAGGCTGGCCCCGCCCTCCGGGTGGTGCGGAGCGCGGGAAACCGGCTTTTGCAGCCGGCGGCCACATCCCCCTCCCCCCGCCCACCCACGGAGACCCTGTCCCCTTGCCTGCCCGCCTGGAGCCCCACCTTCCCTACAGGAGACCCCTCCCACTTGGGAGCGGGTTCGAGACCAGGTGTTTCCCGGGTCGCCAAGCTGTTCAGGTGGGTCCGGAGCCCGCCAGTCAACGCCATCGCACACCTGCACATCTGGGTTCCTACCTTGTGGAGCTGCGTGGACTGCGTGGACTCACAGTCGAGCTGAGGCCAGATCGACTGAGAATCCAGCTCTAGAAGGTGGTCCCTCTTCTTTCGTTTAAAGGGGAGTTTAGGATGTTGTCCTCTCCCTCCCTCCCAACTCTTAGGGGCTTGCCCAACGCTGTTCCTCTCCTGACCTCACACCCGGTGAGCAAGCGTGACCCCGAAGCTCCCCTTGGCACCCCCGTGGTCCCTTTCCCTACCTCTCCACTCCAGGTCTCCCGGGCCACTCCGCCTCCCCCACAGGCCTGGCCCTCAGTGCCTCGCAGGGGGCACAGAGCAAAGCCACCCGCTTTGCCCCTTCCCTCGGTGCTCCCTCTCCTCCTAAGGGCCTTCACACTCTGTACCTCTGCCTCTGATGCCCCTCGCAGACGTCACCTTCTTAGAGGGACCCACCCTGACAGCCTGCCAGAGCGGCACCCTTCCCCCTCTCACCCCTCCTCCCTTCTCCACCCCTCATGACATGCTGGTGGCAGTTTCCCCCACTTCACCCACCTGGTCTCTCCCTTCTACCCCCTGCACCATGCATCTTGGTGGAAAAGCCCCAGGTGCCTTGGACGCCCTGACAGGTTCAGGGGTGATGACATTTGAGGCCCAATCATTCTTTGTGGTGGCTGCTGATCTGTGCATTGCAGAATGTACATCAGCATCTCTGACATCCACCCGCCAGATGCCAATAACAAACACAGACACACACAGTTGTGACAACCAAAAACATCTGCAGACATTGCTAGGTGCCCCTGGAAACACCATCACCACCACTCTGGATTGAGAGAGGCTTCCTGGCTTTTCTGCCCCTCTTCCTCCTGCTGGAATTGATGAGAAAAAGTGGGAGACGAAAGGGGCAGGTGAGTTGAGCGTCAGAGGCAGGAACTCAGGGGTTGCTCCTGCAGCTCAGAAACTTTGCTGAGCTGGAAAGGGGGCAGCCTTAGCAGCTGGCTATGGTGACCAGAGTCTTTCCTTCCCTCCTCCTGGTGGCCACTGCCCACATCCCCTAGACTGCTCTCCCCATGCTGGTCATTCTGCCAACCCCTGCTCTGAGCCCCAGGCCATATGCATGCTGCTTTCCTGCACCCATCCCTCCCTGCACCCCTGTGCTCTCATTCCTGTTCCTCCTCAGGGTCAGCATGGTGCCTCCCTTGGCAGGCCTTCCCTGACCCCCAGGGCTGGCTTGGGTACCTAAGTGGCTGCAACTCCCTCTCCTCTTCTTTCACCTGCAGCTGGTGACTTTGATGGCTGTGTTCCAGCCACACTGCTACCTTGATGTGTATTCAGTGAATGAAGGAAGAAATTGGTGTGGGAGTTGATGTGGGAAGTTTGGCCCCAGGCTCTAGGCTGGTGACTGTGACTTACAGACTTATTCCCTACGCCCTATTCTGGCCCCTGAGTCACCCTGGACCACACCTGGCCCTCACCCAGCACCCAGGGGCCTGAGCTAGACGGTCTAGACCCTCTGCAGGAGGACTGAGGCCAAGACTCATTGCCTTCCCAGTGGCTCTGCTCCTGCTCTCCACGAAGACACCAATTTGATGTGTCCTCTCCTGTGGTGGGCACATGAAGCTGGCCTGGGCTGCATTCCTCCCCAGAGCATCTGCACCTGGGTAGCAGAATTGGACCCCAGGTCCCTATCCCTCAGCCTATACCCAGGCCCTGTGTGCTGGGAGGAACAGCACTACTGAGGCAGGTGCACACATCTCTGTCGATGCTGGCAGCATGCTTCAGAAGGTGGGAAGAGCTCACTCTGACCTGCCCCACCAAGGGCCAATACTGTGACAGCCTGTTTTCTAGATAAGCCTGGTAATCTTATTTGCCCCTGCCCTGGGATCTGCCCTCTAATGCACTCACACTGGGGGCAACTGTGCCACTCTCACTGCACTGATGGTGGAGAAGCCCTCCATGTCACACACACTTTTGGTAAAATGATTGTGTATGTGATAGCCAGCTCACTGGCTTACCCCCATATCACCTGTCCTCTCGCATTCATGACAAACAACAAATAAGGGCTCAGACTTCTCCATCCCTATTCTGGCTCAGAAAACAAAAGAGCAGAGTCTAGGCCAAAATACACCTGGAAAGGTCACGGCAAGGCCAAAGCAAAACTCACAGGCACAGTGGCCATTGTCATGCAGTGGCCTATGGGAGCCCAGCCTGGCTCCAGCACCACAGCTGCCCAGCACAGCCCTCAGGTATTCTCAGACCTGTCATATGTGCGTGGGAGGGTCACACTGACTCCCTCACCTCACATCTTACAGTAAACCTTTCCCATCCCTCCACTGTACGACACTGAGTTCCTGAACTGAGAGGAACTGTTCTAAGCAATGATTTTGGAGCACTGGAATCTAGTAGGGAATTAGACTTGTCAAGGGAACAGTTTTGTGAAGAGGCTGGTCAATTTCTATCTTTATGGGAACAGCTACCAAGCCCCATTCCCCATGCCAACAGCAAGCAGCTATACAGTCCTGGCTCCTGGTAGCACGGTTCACAGTCACCGAAGTGTGCAGACAACACAAAGGTCCAGCGATGGGTGGATGGATAAACACAGTCCATCCATATGATGCAATACTACTTAGCCACGAGGAAGAAATGAAATGCCAGTATGTGCTATGACTTGGATGAACTTAGAAGAGATTATGTTAAATGAAAGAAGCCAGACACAAAATATGCATGTTGTCTGATTGCATTTGTATGAAATGTTCAGAATAGGGAAACCAATAGAGACAGAAATCTCATGGAGGCAAACTCTTAGGGTAGACTGGTGGGTACCACAGGTGAGGAATGGGAGGCATGGGGAGTGACTGCTAATGTCCTTGGAGTTTCTGTGGGTCTGGGCGTGCTCTGAAACTAGACACTGGTGATGTTTGCTCCACCTTGTGAATAAACTAAAAACCATTTAGTTGTGCCCTTGAAGTGGGAGAATTGTATGGTATGTGAATTGTATCTCAATAAAGCTGTTATCTTAAAAAAAAAAAAAACAAAAAAAAAAAACACAGGCAAGAGCTCAAAGTTACAACATTTGCTTCAAGGAAGCCTATGGCCTGGCAGAGGCAAAGGTGGCAGGGGCTGCCAGGTGCAGGGCTGCAGAGAGAGGGCATGAGATGCAAGAGCACAGGGTTTGCCTGGGTGGCCCACTCACCTGCAGACTGTGGTAGGATGGGTGCCCCAGGTCCACTGGGAGAACCCACCTGTGCATGCCTGTGGAAACAAGGCTGGCCAATAAGTCCCCAGCTGCATGTGACAGTCACTTATTTCACAGGTGCTCTGTAAATGGTAGGAAGCTGGTCCTGCACTCAGCAGGGAACCCTCAGCAGACAACTACCCTGTGCTAAAGGGCAGTACCCAAGGTCAGGAGGTCCTGGGGGAAGTCGGGGAACTGTCCTCAAGGAGGTTGGCTGGATGGGTGAGGGCTCTGTGGATGGGGGTGGGCTCCTGTTTCCCAGCTCCAGAGATGGGTGGATTCTAGAGGGCCAGGCTCAGGCACGAGGCAGGACCCAGCCACTGGTCGCCCCCTGAGGTTAGGCCAATCACCAGGGCCATCAGCTCTGGAGGAGGAAGACGGCAAGAAACAGACCTTCAAAGACGGAGGGGCCACAACGCTGTCTACCTGGCCCCTCAGCACACGAACACACCCCTTTTCGCTACATTCAGACAGCCCCCTCAGCGCCGCCCACTCCCCCTCTTGCACTGACACCCAGTGAAATATTTGTTTCTACTTCAGCCATGAACATGACTTTGGAACTCTGTCAAAGTTATTTTTCGCCACGTGCCTCTTACCTGTATTTCCTGAAATATTGTTTGTCTGCCCGAATTGTCTGCCTGGTCTGTTGCATTTCATTGCTTGCTGTATACTTGCTTCTACTGATATATTTGCTCTATCTGCAGGCAGAGAGATTCATTCACATTTGTTTAATCTGAGGCTTGTCTTCCCGTTATCAGCCTGCACCAAATGTGGACTGGTATTTGCTCCCCAGGCATGTAAATTCCCTGATTGCCAAGTCATCCCTTTATCCACTTCATACCAGCGTTCATAGATCCTACTCGAGTTCTATTTAGTATGTCATTTTATTCATTTTTTTTCTTGGAGCTAGTAAAATATGGTTGTAATTCCTGAAGTTAAGATTGTCTGCTAGATCCCAGAACATGCCACTATGTTTACCTGAATGCCACCGTGCTTTGTCACTTTATATAACCATTTTCAATGCATGTATGAGGAAAGGTATTTAGATTCCACTCCTGCCCCCAGCCCCACCCCCAGATTCTTTCCTTGTAAAATCGGTATGTTCTGCTGGCGAGCATGGTGTTCACAACTTTTCTGCAGGGTGGCTGGTGCCTATGTAGGCAGGAGCAGGTCCCCAGGGACCTTATTGGAGGGCTGACAGGTGTCAGGCAGGATCTCAGAGGAAGGGGCATTCTAGGAAGCTGTGACTTTGGTCTCCCTGCAGCTCCTCCCTTGGGGGATACATACACACACCCTGTGAGTCTGGAACCTGCACCCTTCATATCTGGGTGGAATGTCAGATCTGTGGGGTTCTGTGGTCGACCAGGAGCCAAATGCTTGGTGACACCAGGCAGCAGCCTGGGATGGTGTTCCCACCACCCCCGACCCAACCACACCCTCTCTCTCCAGCCCGTCCATGGCAGTGTGTATGACTGGAATGTACCCGATGCCCAATTGGCGTTCTCCCCAGAGAGTGGTGCCTGGCCATCCCACGAGGCCCAAGGCCATAGGGCAGGACGCAACATGATGCAAGGTGGGCAGCACTGGTGGTCTCTGCCTGTGTCCCAGGCCAGCAAGTTCTCTGGGAGGGGCAGGCTGGGGCAGGTACTTTACATAATTCTGTCTACTTTGAGCTTCTTATCCCAATGAGCATGTGTGACTTTTGTGATTTTTAAAAAAAAGGATTTTTTAAAGTCCTCAAATAATAGCCCTAGAAAGAAAAAGCCAAACAGTGGCTTCTGGTTGGCACTCCTGAAGGGCTGGCCCAAGTGGAGGTTAAGTGACGGAGCCTTTCTGGGCTTTCTGGAAATGGCTGCATTCCTGCCAGACACCACCAGCAGGGTTCACAGCCCCAGGGCTGGCTGTACCTCCTGGGCCCCCAGTCAGGGGGAGGCAGGCTTTCCAGAGGAGGTGACAGCTGAGCTGAGATAAAGAGGACCCTGCCTGAGTGAGGGACAGCCAGGGCCTCGGGGACACAGGAGACTGTCCATGAAGCTACTGAGACTTTGACCAGAGAGGGCAAGACCAGCACCCCAAATGAACTTTCATGCCTGCCCCCCTGCCAGGGGGTTGTCCTGGGGGACTGGCAGCCTCAACTTCTGACCTGGACACCCGAATTCCCCTCATCCCCCTGCAGCAGCACGAGGAGGGCCCAGACCCCACAGGCCCCCATAGGTCCCAGCTACTGTGTCCAGGTGCCAAGTCACAGTCTCTACTGGAGGTCTGAGCATGGGGGGGGGGGCAGCGGGGGCTCCCTGCTGGCCCCCTCCCAGATGTGTCAGAATGTCAGTGACCAGAGCCTTCCCAGGGGTCACCAAGGGGAGTTCCTTTGGCAGGTACAGAGACAGACAGGGCTGCACATCACAAATGAGGGTTCTGCATGTCCTGTTGTCCCAGAGCCTGTCAGGGGTCTGGCCTCAAGCAGGTACTGTCCTCATTGGGATTTTAACCTCAAGCCCCAGCCAGTAATGACCCAGGGGCATGGTCAGAGCCAGGCCTGCCTGGTTCCCTGGACTGGCAAGCTGGGTCCAGGGCGGCATGCTTGTACTGGAGCCCCCAACCTCTGACCTCCCAGGCAGTGGCCAGAGCCAAGGCTCCTGATAACGAAGGTGCAGGAAACCCTTAAATGTCCATCAAGGGGGTGGCTGGGCTCACAACACTGTGGGGGGTGCCCAAGATGGTAGATGGCACCTAGCTGGATGTTGGCAACTGGACACACATTCCTGATACTCAGGGAGGGAAGAGCTCATGTGGACAAAGCTGCAAGCCTATGTAGGCCACACATGGATGGGGCGGGGACGCTGGCACGGAGGAAGGCAGGACTCAGACTCAGGAGGACTCTCTTTTTAATGGTAATGTTTTTGTTTTGTTTCTTCTATACAGAGTTGCCATCAGTTTTTACAAAAGTAATGATGCCATAATGTCACCCTACAGTTTATGTTGTGATATGTAATAATCATGGCTGCCCAGAGATGTGCCCTCCCAGGGCAGACCCACAGCAGGGCCAGCACCCTTCAGCCAGGCTCTCGGGTTCAATTGTGACATCTTTGGCGGGCCAGGCTGGCACTGGCCTGGAGCCCTGCAAGGCCTTCGTCTCCTCTCTGGTCACAGCTCAGAGTGGAGGCCAGTGAGGAGCCCGTCCTCCCATGCCAGGGATGTTCCGAGCCACGTGGATGGGCTTCTCGGCACCACTCAGCTGGCGCCTGCCGGCTGGTTCTGACGCACGCGGCTCCTGAGTCCTGTCCAGCATCGATTTCCTTCCCTGTGTTGCCAGGCTTTTTGTTGGTACTCCCTGTACCTGCAGGACCTGAGTGACACTGACCTTTGCCTCCCAGACCCAAGTGGTGCATGCGGCTAGTGTCCCCTGCACATCCCAGCACTCTACAAGTGCTTGGCCTATGGTCGCAGCTGCATGGGGCCCTGCAGCTGTTCAGAGGTGGCCACCAGGTGGGGTTGGGGCTGAGAAAGGGCCTTGGGCTGTGACTGACCCTGTCACCACAGACAGCAGTACACAGGGCCTTCCCCGCCTCTGATTAATGTTTAAACCCACATTGTGTTTGTGTGGCAGCCAGTGAGAAAGAGTGGTGGGGGGGCCAGGGGCATACCTAGGGACTCTTCCCTGGCAGGCACAGGCCCGTGTTTGGCTGCCACGGAACCCGAGAACACAGAGGCCACTGGAGGCTCCCTGCCCAGGAGGGAGCAGCAGGCGTGGAGTGGGAGGGCGCCGCCAGCTGGAAGGACTGAGAGAGAACATGTCACCTGGGGCCCTGCGCCTTCTCTGGGGCTAAGACTAGGGAATGAGGGATGTGCCCTCAGGTGAGCCCTTGCCAGCTCCCTGGGGCCACAGCGGGTCTGGGGGTGGGTGTCAGAGGGCAGGACAGGGCCCTGGGCCCTTCTCTGGGACGGTAAGGAAGTCAGCCAGGGGGGCCCTCAGGGGACACACTCTGAAGGCTGCTCATTTTCAAAAAACTCATTTCATTTCTGATTCTAAAGCTAAGGTGTGCTTTGGTAGACAGGTAGTCAATAAGAGGAAGGGTGATGGTGAAGACAACCTGGTCTGACATCCCAGCACCCGGGGCGGGAAGCCAGAGAGGAAATTTGGGCACAAGCACAGACACGTGGACAGTTTCCCTGTCCCACGCATGTGATCAAGGAGTGCGCACATCCACCGCCCTGAAAAGAAGGTGCATCCACACCTGTGCACAGGCTTGAGGCCACTCTGTCACTGCAGCCCCCGCCAGCCTGTGTACTTCCTGGGAGGCATGTTCTCAATTAACTAATGATTCTTCATGTTTTCTCACCAGACCTTAGCTCCCTGTCACCAGCCACGTACTGGCTCATTTGCTCCCTTCCAGGGTCCATCTGTGTCCTCACAGAAGCCTGAACAGTGAGGGATGAGCTCAGGACAGCCCAGGACATGTGGCCTGGGACAATGGCAGGGCAAGTTCTCAGGACACTGGACAGGCCACACCAAGCTAACGGCTCTAGGTAGGTGCCTCAGGGAAAGCCAAGAGGTGCCTTTAGCACTTGTCCAGCCAGCAGCCTGCCAGGGTGGTTGGAGCCAGGGCAGAAGCAAGTTGGGGATATCCTGACACCCCCAAAGAGCAGGGTGGGCTCCGGGTGATGTTCTGGAGGGACAGGAGTTGGGAAGGAGGTGGAGGGAGGCTAGGGCACCAAGGGCTTCTCATCTCATAGGACCCCTTCTGCCACAATGCTTCCCCACACCCTTCCTGGCCTCCTGCCCACAGGTAAAAACCTGGCCTCAGCTCAGCTCCTGCCACCATCCCCTGCGTACAGTAGGCCCATCCGTCTAGCCATCAGTCTGGCACCATGGAACCCAGAGGCAGACAGACAGCCTCTGTCCTGGCAATGCACAGTTGGGGGACATCCCCCAAGAGTCAGCAAGCCCCACGGCACCAATGGAGAACAACAACTGTACCTCCTCCCCAGGGCTGGGTGTCAGGGCCCGCCCCCCTCAGTTGGCATCCTTCGACAGCCGGCAGTGGGCAGCCTGCAGGCCCCACTCCCACTTCACATGCCAGGAGGAAGCTCTGGGGATGCAGATGCTCTCCAGCCCCAGCAGGGCCAGCAGGGCTGGGGCTCCAGCTCAGGTACCAGACCCTCACATCTAACCCCAGCCTCCTAGGTTCCAGCTACCCTGGCCCACCCAGCCTGCAGCCTCCGCATCTCTCCTGGGGCCCTGGGGACTGAGCATGGGACGAGCTCAGGTGGGTGCTCAGCATGGGATGAGCCTGGCCACCTGCTGGGTGTAAATCTCACCTTCAGCACACACCCATGTCCCGTGGCTGTGGCTACCTGACTTTACCATTGAGATGGATGGAATTCATTTCTAGTGCCCAGTGCTCTATGGCACATGGAGAAAGATCCACCAAGAAACCGACTTTCCCCTTGTTCCCAGTGGTGACCCTGTGGGGGGAGGAGCTGAGGGAGCAGGGTCCCATTTAGGGTGTGGTTGAGGACAGAAGACAGGAGGCAGGTGGGACCCTGCCCTTAATCTCTCTCCTCAGACCCCCACAAGGGCTGGGAATGGGGAGCCACAACCTACCTTGGGGTCTCTTGTCCTTTGGGTCATGGCCATGCGAGGGCCTTCCTGTGGCTGCCTCTCTAAGGGGCACTCTGTGTCTGCCTGCTATGTGACCTCAGACAGCTGCTCAGCCTCTCTAAGCCCCTCTTTCCTCCTTAGTCACTGGGGGCAGTGGTGGTAGCCCCCAGACTCCCACCAGAGAGAGTCCCTAGGAGCCACTAACCAGGGCAACACTGTGCATAGGGGTGCACCTAGGCTCCCGCCCCTTCAGCCCCCCACAGAGGATGGGATTCCACCTTGCCCTGACTCCTGGCACCGCCCACACTGGGCTGCAGGCTCCAGGGTCCAGCTCCCAGGTGTGGGGGGGTGTCCTGTCCCAGCAGGTGGCCAGGCCTGCAGGGACAGAGATGGCAGGCAGGGGGCAGAAGAGAGCCATGGAGCCACCAAGCTGTGCTCACAGCACTCACTGGGCACTGACTTGGACCACCCTGTGCCCAGAGCAGTTCTGCCCTGCTCCTGGTCTCATCCCACCTCAGGACACCCCAGACCCAGACCTGGGCAGCCACAGCAGAGAGAGGCCAGGCCTCACTCCTCATTCGTGACCCCAGCCCCGTTGCTGACTAGGGTCCATCTCCACTCAAGCTTCTCCCCTCTGCACCCCTCCACTGGTCTTCCCACATGTACCCCGCCTGCATGCCAGCCTTGCCAGGCCACAGCCCGGCATGAGGTCTCCTTCCTGTGCTCCTGGGCCCTGGAGGACAGGGTGAGGCTCCAGCACCTTCTGGGCAGTACTTGGGATGAACGAATCCAGGCGCCTCAGAACATGTTCATGCCATCCCTGCGCCACACGCGCTGGACACACCCTCTGCAGCGCGAGACCTCTGTCCGCATGCCATCAGCCACATGTGTGGACAAGAGCCTGGCCCCCTCCAGCCGAGACCCCTCCACTGTGAGAGCGCCATGTCACAGAGTGAGACAGAGATGTGGCCCCAGGACCTGGCCAGGCTCAGCTAGGCCTAAGAGTCTTCAGAGGCCAACCCCTCCCCATGGGGTCTCCAAAAGGTGGCCATGGGCTGTGCCCCTGTGATGCCACCTGGAGCCCAGCACCTGAGGGCTGCAGAGCCTTGTGGCCCTGGCTAGTGGTCACTTCCCTCGTGTCCTCTGGGGACGGGGAACTGCCCTCTTGAGGCTGCTGGTTCCAGCTCCTTCCCATCAGCCAGGCTCTTTCAGTCGCAGGGGTGGCATCCTGGAATTTGCCACCAGATGCCCCAGGCTACCGGCCTGTTGGTGCCCATGTCCAATGTCACGCCTGTCACTAGCATTCCCCTCTGTAACTGGGGAGGCCCGTGAACCTCACCCAACCCGGCCTCCTCAGGACCCACTCCTGCGCCTGCTCACTACCCTCACCCTGTCCTGCTCAGCCAGGGACAGCGCCCTCTGCCCTCTTGCACCAGCCCCACCTCCACCACACCCCACCTCCCAACCCCATCACTGGCCCTGAGTCTGTCCTGCAGAGCCCATCCTGCATAGAAGCTCCCAGTTGCCCTCCTGCTCCCACCCACTCCTCAGAACCTCCTTGAGAACCAGCCCAGCCCCACAGCTGGCCCAAACCTCGGCCGCAGTGAGGGCTGCAGCTGGTGGGCTCAGCTCATCGGTGCAGACATGTCCCTGCTGGCGGCTGGTCAGGAATGAGAAGAACCCAGGTCGGCCAGGTCGCTGTGGCCGGCCCCAAGCACTGTGATGGTCCAAGTGGATGGTGCCCAAGGGAGGAGCGAGCTGAGGGTGGCTGATGGATGGCTGGGGAGAGAGGTGCAGAAGGGGGCTGCTTGGAGGGTGAGGTAGGCCCCAGGAAGGCACCACTGAGGGAATCCCGAGAAGCAGAGCTGAACCCTGAGCAAGCAACACCTGAAACCCACCCTACTGGGACTCTTCCCAGCCTAGAAGTCCCCTTCACCATCTCCCAGTTTGTGGTGGGCTTTCTGTGCCTTAGAGCTACAGACTCACTATGTGTCATCTCTGTCCCTCACTCTGCCCCACCCTGGCCAGGCTCTTCGCTGAGTGCTGGTCATGTATTACTTATTCCTCACTTCCACCCTGTGTTGGGGTGACAATTTGCCTTTCAGCAGTGAGCTAGAGGAGGAACAAAGCCAGGTCTGCCTGACCCAAAGCCTTTGCTTCCCTCTGGACAGCTAGCCCAGGGGACCCTGTGGGAAGGAGACCGGGTGCCCCAGCAGAGCCATGCACCCCCTCCAGGAAGGGCAGGCTAGGGGTGTCACTCCCTAACCTGGAGCCCCAGGGCTCCAGGATGGAGGTCCACACATGTAAGAAAAGAGGGGAGGCTCCTTCTGGGAGCCTTACTGCGAGGCAGAGGAGGAGGGTTGGGGAAGCACCAATTGACCTATAGGGTCCGGAGGCACCTGTGGGACCACATCTCAGTACTTGCCTTCCCCTTCCCCCAGAGACAGTGGCACATAGGGGCTCCCAATTAGGTATGGGGTTGGGCAGGCCACCGAGTCCCCAAGTCCCGGTACTGGCACCCTGGAGCTTGGCTCCACATTGAAAGCCTGTCTTCCCAGTTATCTGCAGCCAACTCGCCCTGGAGGTAATTGGCTTCTGGCTCCCCAGGAAGTGGCAAGAAGCAGGTCCCAGCACAATCCCTTTGGTGCAGGAGCCCCAGACACACCCAGTGGACCCTAAGGTCCCAGCTCCGGCTCCCCAGCGAGGCCCCTCCAGGGGGTAGACACAGGGAAGGCTCCCTGGGAGGTGCTCCTTGGAGGACTCCATGCCCAGGAGAATCATTTGCTCTCAACCCCAACCCTCAGGTCACACTGTGGGGAGACAGGAGCTGGAGACCCTCGCCAACCCCTCCACCCGCCCCACCCCCCAACCCCTCGTGCACTTTCCAGCTCCACAGCCCCATCCCCAGGTGTCTGCCGCCCCACAGAACCCTTTATTTGGCCCCCAGGAACCTGCACTGAACATCTGCGCCCCCCACCCCAGACATGGCACACCAGGAAGACAGGGCAGGCCCAATGTCCGCCCGTGTGGAACTCGGTCCATGGCTGGGAAGGATGCCAGGGCCTGTGGTGGCCTTGGCTGGCTCTCAGATGACTTTGAGGAGCTGGCAAATCTACAGGCTCCTCCTGGGAGCTGGCATAAGCTCCACAGCTTCCTCCCTCCTCAGGGTTCAGGGGTGACTCCGCCCTGGGTGCCTGCATGGCCTCTGGCTAAGCACCTGTCCAGTGACTGACAGCCCAACTCAACAAATGCCCGCAGGCCTGATTCCTGGGCCTTCCCCAGAAGCAGTGCCCACCGATGTGTCCCAGGCGAGCCCCAAGGGCACCCGGCTGAACTGGCTCTGCCTGGCTCCTCTCCGAGGCACAATGTTTTCCAGGAGGGAGTTGTTTTGTAACAAGAGAGTTGACCGAGTAAAGGAGCTCCTTCCTACCACTTACCAAGACAGACCAGAGTGGCTGCACAGGCTGCTGCACACGGAACAAAGACCTGTGTCCTGGCTCTGCCCTCCCCTGGCCATGCATCCCCTTCCGTCCAGCCACCGGGCTTCCTGGACCTCCTATCCCCACTGTCCTGGGAGGCAGCCCCCGCCTCGCCCTCCTCCGGGCCCTGTGAATCAGGCCACCAAGGGGACACTGAGGCCCCCAGCTGGCATGACCTCACCTGTCCCCCTCCCAGGGCAGCTGCAGCTTAGTGGCCACCATCTCCCCACCGTTGGGAATGTCCTGCAGTAGAGTGGCTGGGAAAGCGTGGGGAGGGTGGGGAGGAAGCCTGGAGCCCCTGCCAGCCATTCGCAGGGCTGGGGAGAGACGATGTGTGGTCCTTCTGGACATGGCACCTAGAGGCCGTGGCTGTGACAGGGGACAATTTGCTCACACAGGGGCCAAGAGGGTGTGGCGGGCACTGGGGGGCATCCAGGGTGCCCTGACCACACCTGTGGGTGGGCAGTGTCCGGCCTCACGGTGGTCCTGGGAAGGCTCCACATCTGGCTCGCCCAGAGCACTGACCGCCTTTCCCAGCTGTTTGATCCCAAGTGTCATGGTTTTCTCATCTCTAGAACGAAGTTGAGGAGGGATAAAATGAGAGGATAAGACACCCCGCTCCACTCCAGCAAGAGAAACCCTCCAGCTAGGGCGGGAGAGGGCCCGTGGAACCCAGAGCAATCATGTGGCAGCCGTGAGCCTTTTCTTCTGAGTTTCAGAGACCCCCAGAAGAGTAGGCAGCTTATCTGGGCGGGAGTCTCAAACCCACGATGTGCCACTTGAACGTGGCGGGGTATCGGGCACAATCACCCAGGCTCCTTGGGCCCGGGGTCCCGGCTTTGGGACGTGGAGTCCCGGGTGGTTGCATAACAGTGTCTGCAGAGAGACCGCCCTGCCCGCCCTGGCTCCCCCTCTTGTGCGCGACTCTGTGCCCATGGCCCCTGGCCTGCCTGACAGCGCCTCCCCTCCCCTCGGCCCCACCCAGTCCCTTCGAACCCTCTCTCCCCCAGCACAGGGCTCAGCTGGAAATAAAACTGACCCCACAGACAGCGCAGGGAGAGGGACAGGCAGGCTTGGGGCAGAGGTGGGCATGGGGGAGGCCGTCTCCCCCCCCCTGTTGTGGGGGGCAGTGTCAGCTCAGACTTAAACTATGGGTCTTGGGCTCAAGGCGCCCTGGGTCCCTGAGAGGCTCGCAGCTTCCCAGGGAGCCCAGATCCGGCCAAAGGGGACACAGCGTCTCCCCAAGGTTCCCAGCCCCAGCAGCCGGGCTCCTCACTGGCACCTAGGACCTCATTTCATCCCACCTCGGCTCAAAACCACAGCATGTGCACTGTATGTGTTGGTTTTGAATTTCCAATTCGCTCTCCCATTTCATAAATATCGCCCCATTTTAGGCATTTTCCAGGAAAGGAGATGTAGGCTGGGAGGGGTCAGGGCCTGTGGTGGGTGCTTCTCTTTCGTTCTCTCCTCGCTTTCTCCCTTCAATCTGGCTCAGACATTCACAAAACTGAAATAAAATGTCTGTACTGTTCCCAGGTCTGGGTCAGAACTCCCCCTCTGTGGCACCACAGGTGCCATCTCCTGTGTCTGGGGCTCAGGGAGCAGGTGTGAACACGGACAGGAGCAGCCGAGGAGAGGTGGGGCTGCAGGTGGCCTCACGCACAGCCAGTGGGACACACAGCACTGGGGCTCAAGGCCCTCCATCCAAGGTGAGCGGCTAAGGCCAGGTAGCATGAGGCGGCTGCCTGTGCCCTACAGGGCCTGCCCGTCGAGCTCACGCTTTGCTGCCCGTCCTCAGGTACTGCCAGCTCTGGCCTCAGGGCTTTTGCACCTGTGTCTCTTTCTGCTCATGTCTGGCTCCTTCTAACCGCCTCTCCTGCAAGGCCCTTCTTTAAAGCCTGTGGGAGCAGCCCCCACCTGACTGCTATCTCTGCAGGACTGGTTCGGGTCGCAGGTCTGGCGGGCTGTCAGCGTGGCAACTGCCTGGGTGCGTGAGCCACAGAGACTGGGAAATGGTGGACGGCGGGGGCCCTTTCTCTCCCGGGGGTCCTCTGGGGTCGCTACCCAGCCTGGGTGTCCCAGCCCTGCCCTCCATTTGCCCACGCTTCTGGCCAGGCCGAGCGGGTCAGCGGTGGGCAGGGTGGGTGCTGCTCAGGGGCCCTGGCTGCACACAGGGCGAGGAGCACGGCCTCAAGACCACGGCCTGGCCGTGAGTGTGGGCGCAGCCGATCTCCCGACGCTCCCTCCCAATAAATAGAAGATTCCCTTCCTCTTTCCAGCCTTGCGCAGCCGCTGCCTGCTTGCTGGCCCGGCCCTTTGTGCCCATGCGTTGCCATGGAGATGGGCGATTCAAAGGCCTGGCACTTCAAGGCTTCCCTCCTCTCCTGGTGGGCCTGGGCGGGGGCAGCTGAGACAGTTGCCCAAGCCTGGCGGGTGCTGCCTCCTCCTCTTCTCCATCCAGCCAAATGCAGCCCCTGCCAGGGCTAGCGTACCCACTAATTCTCACTTTGATGTGGGGGGCTGACTCTCAGCCCCACCCTGGGAACAGGTGTGCTTTTATAGAGATTTAATTCAAAGTTTGGTATACTGAGGGAAACTGAGGCACGGCTGGTTCCTGGGGAGAGCTGGCTCCCCTTGGTCACTCTGCAGCACACAGAGGGTGCTGATGAGCAGCTGGCAGACAGCGAGCACCCTCTGAAGATACACTTGCCTCCCTGAGCCCAATCCACCACCTGTGCAGAGAGAGGGCCACTTTCTGCCTGGGGGCAGACAGGGTCTCTGAGGCTCCAGAGTGTGGCCCTGGGGAGATGTACCCCAGCACAGGATGGCCCAGGACTGGCAGCCAGGATTTGGGACCAGCTGCACAAGGTGCCTAATCCAGACACAGAGCCTGTCCCTCCAAACTCCATGTACTCTGTGTGTTGGAGCTGTCTCTGAGTCACCCGTCAGAAGCATAGTGGGGTCTATGAGGTTCCTCTGCTTCCCGTCCTGTGTACCACTCATACTTTTAATCTCCCCACAATCTATTCATTTTTCATGTCCTCAGACTCATACAACTGGAAAAATCCACAGCAGAATTTTCTGGTTACAGCCACCTTTTCCCACCTGCCTGGCATAGCAAAGGGAAAGCCAGCCATCTAGGGTCTGGGAATACTTTGAGCCTCAGTTTCCTTTCCTGCATAATGGAAATAGTCATCCACTCTTTGAACAAATGTCTGCAGGTATCTGGGGGAGCAGGCTCTGTGCTGGGCCCAGGAACAGGACAACCTACTTCTTTGGGGAGACCCTGCCCCCTAGCTCCAACCCAGGATCCTGGTGAGGGCGGCCAATCCCAGACCTGCTCCCTGGTCCCAGGGCAGGCCTGCCACTCAGCTGGGCCCTTAGGGACTTCCTGGGAGTTACAGGTTAGAGGGAAGGAAGCCACAGAGCCGCCCATTGGTGTTTTGGGTCAGAAATCAGGAGGTCTGGTGGACATGTGGGCCTCGGGCTGGGTCAGCGCTTGGGCTCCCTGGGCGGGAGGAACTGTGCCTGTCAGCAGCCGGCTCTGAGCTGAGGCCAAGGCTTTGGCTTACTGCTCTGAGCCCCTCGGGCTTCCTGTAGCTTGAGTCTCCAGCCAGCCTGCCCGGCCTCAGGACTTGTCAGGGAGATGGGGCTGGGACTGCCTACAGGGCTCAGCACATGCAGATTATTGATAGAGCTGGGCCCTTCCCACTCTCCCAGCCCCTAGCGCTCCCAGCAGATATGAGCTCCAAGACATCACCAGGCCTAATTTGGGCATCCTGGCCCAGTAGAGGAAACCCCCTGCCCCAGGCAGAGCCCCACTTGGCCCCCCGGATGGCAGAGGGCTGGTGTCTGAGCTGCCATTGTCTCTGTCCTGCCACAGAGTTAGACGATGGCTGTTCTATCAAGGGGCCCCTACCCAGAGTGACACAGCCACTCAGCCAGGAAGAGTTCAGGTGACAGTGTAGGGCTTTGTCCTTGACTTGTCTAAGGACGCCCTTTAGGGCAGGATGTCCCCTGGCACACTCTACTTTCTGCAGAGGAATCAAAGGAGGCCAGAGAGGCCCGGAGACACAGCTGCGGCCACACAGGAGAGGGCCAGCTGGATCTGAGGGCTCTGCCCCAACCTCCCAAGAGCTCAGATGGGCCAAACCCCTCCATCAGCCGTCTGCACACAGGGTACCTGTTGGGCAGGGCTGAACTCAGCCCACGGGGCCGGAGCTGGGCCAGGTCCTGGATGCAGGGGTGCCCTTGGCAGGGTAAGACCCAACCTAACTCAGAGCCCATGGCCACACCCAAGCAGGACAGACAGAGGGAACAAACCCGTGAGGCCTCCCACTGCCAGGCGGAGCCCTTCAGAGTGTACCAGGCTGGGCCACCCGTCAGCCCTGAGCAGGGCTGGGCTGAGCCCCACAGCTTGGTTCTACACAGCCTGGATTTTTGCTAACAAGTCTGTCCTCTTTCGTAAAATAAACTTTTTAATTTTAGGACAGTTTTATATTTACAGAAAAATTGAGAAGACAGTGCAGAGAGCTGCCATACGCCGCACAGCCAGGTTCCCTCCTGCCAGCATCTCGTACTGGCAAGTCCCAGTGCAAGAGCCAATGCTGTTGCGCCGCCACCACGAACGCCAAGGCTCCACACAGGTTTCCGCGGTTCTCACCTGAGGCCCTTTTTCTGTTCTGGGATCTGACTCTTGGTCATTGAAATGCCCCCCAAAACACGGGGACACAAAAGTGTGTTTGGCCAGAGAGGCCTCTGGCTGCTCCCACCACCATGAGATGCCCCATCCCTGCACCCCGGGCATTTGGGGGCTTCTCCAGGAGTCAGGCCTGGAAGGTGGAGAAAGGTTGTGCCCTTCCTCTCGTTACTCTGGGAGCTGGAGACACACTCCTTAGCCTCGGGGTCCTCCATTGTGACGTGCAGGGGCTGCCGCCTTGACCACACCAGGCCCCGCACCTGGCAGGCTGGTGACAGGGCCTTTCCCCACTTTAGGTATAATCAGGTGCTGCAGGGCAACACGTACCTACCCAGACCACAAAGCCCCCCACACAGAGTCGCCCTGTCCTAGAGCCAGTGGGGCAGGGCCAGGGGAAAGGCCTGCACCCCAGGGACCACAGAGGCGCTTCCAGACCTGCTGGTGCAGAGGGTTCTGAGGCAATCCTGCTAACAGCCACTGTGCCTCCTCCCACTCTTCCTCCCCCTTCCCCCACACTCCTCCCCCATTCCTCCCACTCCTCCTCCCCTTCCCCCACACTCCTCCCCCATTCCTCACACTCCTCCTCCCACTCCTTCACACTCCTCCCTAATTCCTCCCACTCCCCCTCCCCCTCCCCTTCCCCCACACTCCTCCCCCATTCCTCACACTCCTCCTCCTCCTCTTCCCCCACACTCCTCCCCCATTCCTCCTACTCCTCCTCCTCCTCTTCCCCCACACTCCTCCCCCATTCCTCCTCCCCCTCCTCCTGCCCTTCCCCCATACTCCTCCCCCATGCCTCTCACTCCTCCTCCCCCTCCTCCTCCTCTTCCCCCACACTCCTCCCCCATTCCTCCTACTCCTCCTCCTCCTCTTCCCCCACACTCTTCCCCCATTCCTCCTCCCCCTCCTCCTGCCCTTCCCCCACATTCCTCCCCCATGCCTCCCACTCCTCCTCCCCCTCCTCCTCACCTTCCCCCACACTCTTCTCCCATTCCTCCCACTCCACCTCCCACTCCTCCTCCCCTTCCCTCACACTCCTCTCCCATTCCTCCCACTCCTCCTCCCATTCCACCTCCCCTTCCCCCACACTCCTCCCCCATTCCTCCCACTCCTCCTCCCATTCCTCCTCCCCTTCCCCCACACTTCTCCCCCATTCTTCCCACTCCTCCTCCCCTTCCTTCACAATCCTACCCCATTCCTCCCACTCCTCCTCCCCTTCCTCCTCCCCTTCCCCCACACTCCTCCCCATTCCTCCCACTCTCCTTCCCCACTCCTCCTCCCCATCCCCCACACTCCTCCCACACTCCTCCTCCCCATCCCCCACACTCCTCCCCCATGCCTCCTCCCACTTCCCCCACTCCTCCCCCATTCCTCCTCCCACTTCCCCCACTCCTCCCCCATTCCTCCCACTCCACCTCCCACTCCACCTCCCACTCTTCCTCCCCTTCCTTCACACTCCTCCCCCATTCCTCCCACTCCTCCTCCCCCTCCTCCTCCCCATCCCTCACACTCCTCCCCCACCCCTCCTCCCCATCCTCCATACTCCTCCCCCATGCCTCCCACTCCTCCCCCCATTCCTCCTCCCACTTCCCCCACTCCTCCCACTCTTCCCCCCACTCCTCCACCCTCCGCATTCCTGCAGATCCTCCCTTCTAGGAAGTAATTCTCACCCCATTACACCATCAGGGAAACTGAGGGTGGGAAGGCAAAGGGACCACCCAGGGCCGTGTCTGTGGGAGGCCTGAGGTTTGCTAGTGGCCTGTGACAGATGAAGACAACATGGAGTGGGCATTCATGGCCATAGCCAATGAGCAGGGGTGGTGGATCCGTGGACAGGGCCCCTGGGGGGTCCTGGGGCCAAGCAAGGCTTTTGTGCCCTCCACCCCATGGAACCTGGCGCTGCTCCTGAGAAGCACGACATGAGACTAATTAGAGCAGGCCTCTGCTAACAGGGTGCTAATGAAGACAAAGAGGTCGAGCAGGCGTCAGGAGCGCTCGGCGCCAGACCAGGGTGGCAGGATGGCCACAACAGCCCACTGCCACATTGGTCATAGCAGCAAAACAAATTGGTGTCAGGTTTTTTACTTTAAAATGTACTTCATTTGTTGTTTTGAGTGGATCCCCTCTTCTGCTCTCCCATCTCCAGCTACCTGACACCCCCAGCCACATCTCCAGGTGGACCGGCCCCCACGGGAAATCCCCCACCTTGACAAATGCTGCCCCATGGGTCAGGGGACTGCATGGCACTGGAACTTAAATTTGCACCTTTCTTATTCTGAGCAGAGTTCAGCATAGTTTGACAGCTTTATCTCATGTCTGCCCATTTTGCTCTTGGGCCGCTGGTCTTTTTCTTACTGATTTGTATATAAAATCAAAAATAGCCCTTTGTGGGTTGCCAATATCTTTACATGTTGTTGTTTATCTTTTTGTTTTGGTTTTTTCCCTCCACACATCTGCCATTTATTTATTTTTTTAAATTTTTTTGGTTTTTTTTAGACAAGAGTCTCACTCTGTTGCCCGGGCTAGAGTGCCGTGGCATCAGCCTAGCTCACAGCAACCTCAAACTCCTGGGCTCAAGCAATCCTGCTGCCTCAGCCTCCCAAGTAGCTGGGACTACAGGCATGCGCCACCATGCCCGGCTAATTTTTTTTTTTTTGTATATATATATATTAGTTGGCCAATTAATTTCTTTCTATTTATAGTAGAGATGGGGTCTCACTCTTGCTCAGGCTGGTCTCAAACTCCTGAGTTCAAATGATCTGCTCGCCTCGGCCTCCCAGAGTGCTAGGATTACAGGCGTGAGCCACCGCGCCTGGCCCAGAATTATTTATTGAATATTCCACCTTTTCATTCCAAATTGACCTCCTCTTTCTTTTGTCTGCATTTGACTCTTTCTGGACCTTCCTGTCCTCTGACTGTCCGCGGCTGTGCTGGTCACTGTGGTCTTAGGACGTAATGTGCTTTAGGGCGCAACACAGCCACTCTGCCCTGTGTGCTTACTCTTCCCCACGAACTTCAGAACTGATTTCAACAAACCTCTGATTCATTTAAGGAACCAGCAGTGAGAGCTTCAGCTGGGCTGAAGAAGAGGCTGTGGGTCCCAGCACTGGACTTTACTCTGGGTCCATCTCATCATCCTGTGCCCTTGGGCCTTGCTCTTGAGGACTCAGCCACGTCCAGCAGATGGAGTACACAGGCTCGGTGCTGTCGGAGAGGTTGGACTGTGGTTCTGCCTACAGCCTGGGGGAGAGGAGTGCCCCAAGGGAGTGGCCAACACAGAAGACCTACTTTCCAAATGTCCCCACTTCTGGATGGGAAGGGAGGTGGTCAAGGCCAAGCTGGGAGCCTCTGCAATCCAAAGTGTGGGCCCCTCAGCACACTCACACCTCGGCAGAGCCAGCCCAACCCTGTGGAACCCAGCTCAACCCAGCCAGAGCAGCCCCATGGCCAAGCGGCACCAGTGGCCACTCTGCCAAGCCGCTTGATCCAAAGAAGGCCTCCAGGCAGCTGGGAGGCTGCAACCAGTCGGCCCTTGAGCTGAGCATGCAAATGCTCAACTAAGAACCCAGAGCCTGGGCAGCGATTGGAGCCTTCCAGAAACCTAAGCCTCAGACAGGGTGGTTGAGAGTGGCAGCTGGGAGCCCAAGACCCAGGACACAGGCAACCACACCCCAGAGCCCAGGCCTGGGCTTGGCTCCCGCCATGCTGACCCTGGGAGAACTTCACCCAGCTCGGCTGCATAGCCCGGTGGGGCAGGGGCTTCAAGCAGAAGGTGGGGGTGGGCAGACCCCAGATGTCCTGATGCAGGCTGGAAGCAGCGCCTCTGAGGCTGGCAGCAAACCTCGGCCAGCCTGGACTGTCAGCAGGAATCCTGGCTAAAAATATCCCAGTCTCAGAGGCCCACCAGCTGCTATAGCCTCCTCGGAACCCCCTCCTCACTCCAGGCACCGCCTATGTGCCCTGGGGCTCTCTGTCCAAGGAAGCCTGTGACAGGGCTTATTGGACAAGAGGAAAAACTCAGGCCCTGCGCCCAGTGGTCCCAGCCCCAGTCTGGTCTCCAGGACAGTCCACAGAGACCCTGCCTCATCACAGTGCCAGGGTGGTGCCACCCCCTACTCATGACCTGGGAAAGGGGCTAGTGAGACTCAGTCCGGGATCAGCTTGGGCAGGGGTAAGAACTTTGTGGGCCCCACCTTGCACAGCTCCCAGGCCTGTGGCTCTTGGGTGCAGTGCCATTTGCTGGGGGACAGAGCCCTGCGGGCTTGGTCTGAGTCACCCCGGCAGAATGTGGGGTGCCAGATGGACTCTGCCCAATCATCCCTTGGGCTTCCATGTGGCTCACACATGCCCTTTGTTCTGAGATCACTAGCTGAGGGACCCACAGCAAGGCCCTCCTCCCTGGGGCTCGGTTTCCCCACCTATACACTGTGGGGATGACAGGAGTAGGTTTGGAGCTGGACTCCCAGAGTGTTTGCTGAGTGATTAAACGACTAAGAAAGTAATCAGATGAAGGCAGTGGAGGGGCCTCCATGGTACCCCTTGGGTGGGACCACTGAGCTC
Organism: Microcebus murinus; assembly: GCF_040939455.1. Lineage (NCBI taxonomy): Eukaryota > Metazoa > Chordata > Mammalia > Primates > Cheirogaleidae > Microcebus > Microcebus murinus. The sequence continues at coordinate 27,218,633 of NC_134125.1, read as the reverse complement.
TGAGCCAGGCTGACCCTCCTGTGTCCCAGGAACCCTGAAATGAGCCCTCAGCCTCTCCATCTGGGATATGGAACAAATCTGCATGCCCCATGGATCGCAGGGCCCAGAAAGGGGACTCAGGGGCCCAAGGAGGCCTGGGAAGAGCAAGACAGGGTACTGGCCAGCTGGGCATCCCAGGCCAGCAGTCAGAACCAAGCCCGAACCTGAACTGCCCCAGCAAGATGGGTCTTCGAGGCCCTCCCTGCCCTCCACTCCTGTCCACCCCAGCTGACAGCCATGGCTGTGCCCAGGCCTGCCTTCCCTGCCCTGCCAGGAGCTCTCGGGTATCCTCAGCAGGTGCCCCTCCCTCCCGACCCGGTTTTGACTGCCCGCTGAGCTTCTGGTGTGAACAGCAGCTCCCAATTTAGCTGTCACTGCCAGGTGGGTGGCTCTAGAGGGATCCGCATTCCCTGTGGGGGAAGGGGAGGGGCAGGAAGCCACAGCAAGACGCCTTGGGCACAGCCCAGGGACCCCACCTTGGAATTTGGCTTCTGCACCAGACTTTGGGTCCTCATGGGCCAGAAGTGTCCTATTCGTTCCCAGCCCCAGCCCAGGCTGGCCTACCCAGACAGAAGCCACCAACTCAGCCACACCACCTAGGAGAGGACCCTGAGTACCACTGGTGACTGCAAGCGTGCCCCAAGCGCATCCCAAGACTCTAGTGACTCACCCCTTCCTCTGGGACCCAGAAAAAGGAAGCAGAGCCAGCCTTGGGGACCAGGTGCCGGCCCTGTATGTCCCACCCAGCCTGAGTCTCGTCTGCTTTCCTGGCCAGATTCCCATCCTGGAGATGGGCCACAGGGGATCCAGTCCGGGGCTGGGGAGGTGGAGGTGAGAGCTGTCACTGTGCAATGCACACACCCCACTGGCCTCCAAGAGACAGAGGTGCACGTGGCCTAGCAGGGGGCATGCCCGGTGAGGCAGAACCAGGACGCCATCCTGTGGGAGGAGGCCCTGCTTGGCGCAGAGGCCGGAGGCATTTGGAGATAGGCTAGCCCAGTGGGATGCTCTGGGATACTGCCGAGGGTTGGGCTGCTGGCCCCTTCCCTACACCAGCCCCTGTTGCTGCTGTGTGTGCCTTTGATGAATAAGAAACGAGGAAGCAGATTAATTATGGCTTCATGTGCACCAAAGTTGGGCAGAGGGACTCATCGGAATGGGAGTCCCCGGAGGTACAGAGCTGCTGAGGAAAGGCCAGGACACGCCCTACAGCCACGAGGCTGGGGAATGGTGAGAGGCTTCTGGAGGAAGCTGGGGCTTCTAGGACAGAGAGTGGTCCAAGAGGGGGCTGCCAGGACATGTGTCCACTTAAGCTTGCCCCAGACCTGTTTCCCATCTGGAAAATGGGTGGGGGGAGTGGTGTCTACATCACACGACTGAATGAGACGACACACTTAGCAGGCCTGGCACACAGTCCTCTCAGGCCCCGGGCACACAGCCGCCCTCTGTGGTGAGAGCAGATGGCAGGCTGGCACCCCCCAGCTCCCTGGCACTGGGACCACATCCCCAGCTGCCCACTCAGAGTGCTGGGAAGGGTCGGTCACATTGGCACGCTTGGGCAGCAGGCACACATTTGCCACATGACCTTCGAGCTTCTTCCTGGTCTGTCCTCACTGTCCCGGAGTGGTCCAGGACATGTACATCAAAGACCAAGTTCCCTTGCTCCCCTACCCCTCTTAGGAGGGATTGAGGATCTGAATGTCCATGGGCACCACACAGGGATGCCTGTGCAAATCCATGATGGGCCTGTCTCTCCAGGATGGAAACAAGCCTCCCTGAGCCCTTGGAAGCAGAGACCTTCCAAGGAGGCTAAAACACGTCCCTGCCAGCCCAGCACTGGCCACTGGGAAGGGTCCCCTTGCCCCAAGCTGGGTTTTGTGAGTGGTCCTGGAGGTTTGAGTGAAAATGCTGCACTGCCATGTTAGGGCCCCACAGTCCTCTTAGGAGACAGGAACGGTGGACAAAGGAGGGACAGTGACCAGCTGACCACACTCAGAGGCATCAGTGTATCCACATGCTGCACCCAGCTCAGAGAGGCCAAGGGCTGGGCCAGGCCACACAGCTCAGGCTGTGCACACTGGTCGTGGAGGCTGAGTCTTGAGTGCGGGTGGGAGGTGAGGTGGTCCCATGGCAGCAGCAGGCCTCCCTCGAGCGGATGGAGGTTCAGGAGGGCTAGCAGGAAGCCATGTCCTGCGTGTGGTGGGTGTGGGGACAGGGATGAATTCAAGCAGAAGCTGGTGTGCTCTGCGACCCAGCCCAGGCAAGGTGTGACAGGTCTATCCAGTCACAGCTCACTCCTGATCCCCAGGGTCACATGTCCCAAATGGCTTGTCCTCCCAGCCCCCTGCCAGGACTTCCTAGGAACTGAGTGGTATGAACTCCATGAAAGAGGCAGAGGCAGGGAGCTGGCTGGGCCCCTTGACCAGAGGATCCAGCCTTGTCTAGCCCTCCCCACTGGCCCATTGCCAGCTATCAGCTGCCCACCCTCCCTTGCCTGTTGGGTCCTGGGGGTGATGCCTGCATGGCTGCCTGTCCAGAGAGTCCTATATCCCCCATGCCGCGACCCCCTCTCGCCAGCAACAGTCCCCTCAGCACTGGCCCAGACATACTCCACTCCAGCCAACGCCCAGAGTCTGGCCCCGCCTCCAGTGGGGAGGGCGCTGGCCAAGGTGCTGACAGTGGGCACAGGAAACCTGCCAGCAGCCCTGGCTCTCTCTGCAGGCCTCGGCCCTGCTCCCACTGCACAGACCTGTGCGCAGGTGGAGGACCAGACCCCAACCTAGAACATCCAGGAACAGCCGGGCTTGACGGCTGGAGAGGGCTCAGGTGCCAGAAGCCTCCATGGCAGCCCTGGCTCCCCATTCCCTCTGATGCCCACCCTGTGTCCCAGCTGCTGTAGGAGGAGGTGGGATCCCCCTGTAGGGGGGACCCTACAGGGGGTGGGATTACAACCTTCAACCATGGTGGGCAACTCTGGGTCACTAACCACGAAAGTCCCCCATGCGCAGTCAACAGGGAAGCGTCTTCTCAAGGCCCCTCTGCAGGCATAGGGCAGCCTACGACCAAGCCTGGCCCACACTAGTCCTGTCCTCACACTGATGGCCACACACCTTTTCTCCTGGCCTGAGGTGTCCCTGCAGGAAGAGCTCAGTTCCTGGTCTGGTGGCTGCCTATACACGGACCCTAGAGGAAGGGTGCTGGCTTCAGGTCAGGCTTTGTGAGCATGGCCTCGAGTTCCCCATCTGTGCAATGGGTGACAAAGCTCCTGTGTGGCTGTAGGAGGACTGACTGACCCACCGCAGGGGCCATGCTGGTGGCACTCAGCAGCCAGCGTCCACTGGAGAGGCAGCGGTGGGTGCACACCCTGCCCCTGCAGGGGCCAAGGGCAGAGTGGCTGGGGGTACCTGGGCTCCACCTCACCTTCCATGTGGCTGGGAACTGAACACACTCCACAATGGCCTGGAAAACCAAGGCTGGGACAGGGTGGCAGGGACAAAGCAGGCTGAGGCATGGTCAGGGCCACAAAGCAACAGCCAGAGGAGTCTGAGCAGTGTAGCCTTCACACCCCACCAGAGGCTGTCCAGCATGGGCACCCCACGAAGCTGCCTGCCACCCGTGCTTCAGAGCTGGCGTTCTGCGAGGTCCTCGCTTTCCTGGACAAGGCAGTGGTCTCCCTCAAGGACACCTCTACGGTCGGGGGCTGTATTTCAGGGCTGCCCAGTCGCCAGGTCTCTCCGCTTCACATCGCCAGACAAGGGTAACAAGCTCTCAGCCAGGACACTCCAGCCACAGGCAGGAGCCAGGGCCTGGCCTCAGGCAGGCTCACCGACTTCCTTGGGTCAGGGCCATCCACACTGGCACCAGCTCCACGAGCCAGTCCCTCATCCACGTAGTCCTCTTACCTGCAAGTTGGGCTTGGAGAGGCCCGGGGCCAGCCAACCTGGGTCCCAGTGCTCCTCCATGTACAGGGCAGCCTTCCCAGGGAGCCCGGGATGCACTCAGTAGCTCACCTGTGAGGCTGGGTAGACTCCCCAGCAGGAGAGGGAGCTGGGACCCCTGTGTGTAATTGTGGGGGTGGGGTCCTCACTGGGGCCCCTGGCCCCACAGCCTAGGCTGGCTTGGTGGACGGTAGGAGACACTAAGCAGGTGCACTTGAGAGAGTCTTCTGGGTTTGGAGGCCCTGTTCCACGGAAGGGAAGAGGTGGGGGGCCCTGCGGGGTAAAGGGTAGGACCAGGCCTGGGGCCCCTCCCTGGGATGGGGCAGAGAGGGCTGCAAAGACAGGCAGGGGCCCCTGGAACTGTCTCAACCTTGAGCTTCGGTTCACTTACTGAGAAATGGAGGCAATCCACTTCAGCCAAGGACTGCTGCGCAGGCGGCCGGGGTCTCCAGGATTTAGTGGGCAAGGAAAGGGGAGGCCCAGGCAGAGGCCTGAGAGGCCCCTCCCATCCCCAAGCCTCGGGACAAAGCCCTCGGCGGCGCGCGAGGCCAGCCCTGGCCGCCACGCCCTCGGCCCGCGCCCCCAACCCGCTCCCGCCCTGCCGCCATCCCCGCGGCCGCCTGCAGGGGCCGCCGCCTCTTCAGGAATGCGCCGCCTTTGTCTGGGGCCGCGCGGCGCCCGAGCGACGGTCCGGTCGGCGGAGCGCCTTCAGCTGCCGGCTCGCGCGCCCCCGCCCCGGCCCCCGCCGCCCGCGCCCGCGCCCGCGCCCGCGCCCGGCCCGGCCCGGCCCGGCCCGGCCCGCGCCAGGTGAGCGCCCCGCCCGCCGCAAGCCCCGCCTGGGCCCGCCCCCGCCCCGCCCCGGCCGACGGGGGACCGGGCGGCTTCCTTGCGCGTCAAACCACATGATCCCATAAAACATTCATCCGCTCCCGGCCCGCGCCGCGAGCGCCCCGCCAGTCCGCGCCGCCGCCCTCGCCCTGCGCGCCCGCGGCCCGAGGCCAGCCCGAGCCGGGCAGAGCGGAGCGCGCCGAGCCTCGTCCCGCGGCCGGGCCGGGGCCGGGCCGGAGCTGCGGCGCCTGGATGCGGACCCGGCCGCGGGGAGACGGGCGGCCGCCCCGAAGCGACTTTCGGTCCCCGACGCGCCCCGCCCGACCCCTACGATGAAGAGGGCGTCCGCCGGAGGTGAGTGGCCGCGCAGCGCCCGAGCCCGGCAGCAGGGGTGGGGGGCAGGGGGCCGCTCGACCCTCCCCGGGCACAGGGCCTGTCCGGGGCTGCAGAGGCACGGGAGCGTCGCTGGGCGGCCGGGAGGGCCACCGCAGTGCTGCGCCGGGCTGGGGTCGCGGGCGCCCTGGCCTGGGGAGGGCGGAGCCGGCGGCAGCAGGAAAAGTTGCCACTTCCCAGGAAAGTTGACGGCGACGGCGGGGCCAGGGGTGGTGGTTCGGGGGTCCCTGAGGCTCGCCCAGGTTCGGGGTGGGGGCTGCGGGCTGGAAGGGTGGGATCTGGCCTCGGAGCGCCCCGCTGCGAAGGGGTTAATGAGCGGGGTTTGCAGAAACGTGGGTGCCGAGCAGAGGTGGGGGTGTCGGGCCACCTCCACCCCCGCCTAGCCCCGAGCTCAGCGCAGAACCTCCTGTTTCTCTGAGGTCAGGCCGCAGCGGGATGAATGGGGGCGTTGGCAGCAGTAGAGGGCGTGGGGCACAGGGCAGTCCCAGTGCCGCCTCCCCAGGCTGGCAGTCAGAGAAGGCAGCAGCAGTCGCCTGAGAGCCTCTGAGGGCCTTGGCTGAGGGGCGTGAGGGGCGGTGGGGCTCCCTCGCAGCATCCCATTCCTGGCAGCCCTCCCAGGACCCTTCCCCCAACCCGGTGTGAGGTCCGGGAAGGGGGGCAAGGGAGGGTGGGGTCTGTGTGAGTTGGCGTGCCCTGTCCGGAGGGTGCTTCCCAGGTGCCCACTAGGCTGCTCTGCTGCTGCCGCAGGCTGCACACGTTTCCTTGCACGTGCACGTGTCTACAGGAGCTGCACACTTGGACAGGGCATGTGCACATGCATACCACTGCTGCCCCAGTGTGCACATGCACAAACACTGTGGGTGCACACACGGACCATGCAGGCGCACATCCGTCCTTGCCCCCGCCTGCACGCCCACGGCCACACACGCATGCATGCAGCATGCCTGCCATGGTCTCCACACTTAGCATATGCTGGGGCCCCTCTAACAAAACCCACTCCCCCGTCCACATGCTCCTGTGTTCCTGGGAGGCTCAGGGCAGCTGGGGCTACAGACAAGGGTGAGATACCCTTAGGGCTGCCTGTCTCTATCCCCATGTCCTGGGAGTCTCCCCTTCACAGCCTTTCAGCATGTGTGTGTGCAACTTCATATGCGTCTGCACGTGTGTGTCTATGCGCGTGACTGGGTGTGCCTGTGGGCACATCAGCATATGTCTCCTTGCCTCTGGGAGTCAGTGCCCATTGTGTGCCCAGGGAGGCTGTGACTCAATCTGGAGCAGAGGGCTTGGAACATGTATTGGGGGCTTGTGCAGTGCCCCCACCACCAGGTGTGAGATGCAGAGTCTCCCAGCCACTCCCCGCCCACCAGTGCTGGGGCAGTGGTAGTCCATGCTGGGCTGGAACCAGCCTGGGCAGGGAAGACCCATTTCAAACCGTAAGGTCAATATTGAGATAAACAGGCCAGACCCTGGGCATACTCAGCCACCACTGCAGCTCAACTGACTGGAGCAGGTGACCTCAGAGGGGCCTTGCTTTCTCCATGGCAGGGACCTTCTTGGTGAGGGGTTCCTATGTGGTCTCACCTGCTTCCAGCTGTGTGGAGCACTGAGCAGATCCACCATGCCGGGTGAGGGGTAAGGGTGCCGCTGACCCACTCGCACTGGGGAGGACCCCCAGCTGGGGCTCAAAGAGGTGGGCCACACCTCTTGCTCCCCAGTCACTACCACTGTCCTCATCCAGAGAGTGGGGACAGGCAGGGCATCCTAGCGGGGCATGTAGGGTTGAAACATGCCGACAGAGGGGCAGCTGCAGGGCGGGCCTCTGTGAGCAGTGGGGCTGGCCACTGCTTTTTTCTGAGCCCCTGTCTTCCCATCTATAAAGCGGGCACTGTCCCTATCCTGCTCCAGCGAGGTGAGGAGGAAGTAAGCCCCTGTGCCAAGACGAAGCTGGGTGGAGGTCAGCACCCAGACACCTGTCATCCTTCCCCCAGCAGAGGGGCATGCACGGGGCCTGGCATGGCAGAACTGGGGCCTGGTTTGGGTCTAGGCTCAGCCACCTGCTGGCTGTGTGACCTTGGGTGTGACAGGTCACCTCTCCCTGCCTCAGTCTTCCTCACCTGTGACACGGGCCAGTAACTGGGGACTGTTGGGGACCTGTGAAGTCAGCCCAGCTTCCCCCATAGAGTTCTGACCCTGATGCTTCTGCCTTCAAAATGCCCAAAACGCCTCCACCCTCCACGCCCCCCCTCCACTCCTCGGGGATCCTCTGGAACCCTGGTGCTGCCCACAGGGCCCCTCCCTCCTACCCATTCAAAGAAGGGGCATTAAAACCCCTGGAGTCAGGCAACTCAGCCAGGGCCACAGGCAAGTAGAGTAGGGGGCTGGGTGGGGGTGCAGGGAGCGTGCAGAGGCACTGGGGGGGCTGTTTCCCAAGCTGGGCAGCCCATTGCCAGCTGGGGGCCTGCAGAACCTCCAAGCCTCAGTGTCCTCATGCTGGGGTCTTTACATAAGGAATGGCCCTCTTCCTGTGGTCATGCAGTCAGAGAAAGGGGAGGGGGACCAGGGGGAGTCTGGGCCAGCGGATCTCAGTGGGGAGAGGCTCCCCCACAAGGATGGGCAGGAACCCTGGAAGGTGGAGAAAGGTCCTGCTGTCCTGGGAGGTTGGGAACTGACTGAAGAGGGCCCGGGGTTGGTTTGCTGCTGCTGCTAGTGACAGACTGTGAGGGGCAGGGCTTGTGCCACCTCTCACCCCACTGCCCACTGATGACACAGCCCCTAGTGCCATCCCCTCCATGTCCACTCAGCCTTGAATTTGTGGGCAGCCAGTGCAGCGCCAGGAGGGTCTGGCTGGCAAGGCCAGGCTGGGCAGGAGGCAGAGGGAGCCCTCCTGCTGTCCTGGCCTGGGACCCAGAAAGTCCCTCTGGGAGCCTCGGTCTGTGCATCCGGGAAAGGGGTGAGGAGAAGGGAGAGCAAGAAGCAGTTCCAGGGTGACCTGGGTGAGTGAGCCAGTGAGTGTGACAGAGCAAGTGTGTGAGCAGTGACCCACCCTGGCTCAGTCTCAGGTTACCAAGGGCTCCTGGCACTTGGCTGTGCCAGGTCAGTGAGTTCATGCTGCCCTCCCTACCCGCCACCTGCCGAGCCATGACCTCTGATGCCCCGTCACCCAGGGTCAGGCAGTGCCCCTGTCCTGCAGCCTGCCATACCCACACCCCAGCCAAGGTCTCGCTGGCACCTTCCAGCAGCTGCATCCCAGACACCGCATTTGCTCCCAACCATCTATTCACTCACTCACTCATTCATTCGTTCCTGGCCAGAAATCATACCCTGAGGCAGGCAGATGTGATCCTTGCCATCATGTGTTCCTAGGATTAGATGCGTTAAAGGACAAGTGGTCACAGAGTGGCCAGGGCAAGCCCCACTGGGGTGGTGGGCACACGGTCTGACCCCCCACGACTCCTTGCATGGTCCCGGGGCCCAGCTGGGTCCCAACACACCAGGTGTTTTGTGCTGCAGTTTCTTCTTTTATCACTGTATTTTAAACATTTTGCACATTGGGAACTATTCTTGTGCATCATGGGTTACCGGTGTGTGTGGAATCCCTTCCTGAGAATGCACCATAATTTATTTATCCAAACCTGCATTGGCCTTCCGCACTGCCTGCAGCCGAGTACTGGGCACCGTCAGATGCAGCTCCACACGCCCACCACAGCATGCCCTCGGCTGGCACCTGCCAGGTCTGGGGGCGGGTCACGTGCCCCTCGCCAACACTTGGGTCGACTTCTGGGGATGGGACACAGGGCCAGATCCCATGCCCCTCCCAGGCCTGCTGAGGCCTGTGACACACATGGGTCTGCCATGTGAGCGATCATAGCAAGTAGGATTTGCTTTCGCTGTTGACCGGATTCTGGCTCTGAGGATGGCCATTTGTGCAGTGACCACCACCTCTCTCTTGCCCACTTCACACAGCCTCTGGCCTCCCCTGCTATGGCCTGCTGGGGGGTGATGGTGGCACCGTCCCACCACTGTGTCGTATCTGATGGAGGCAGCCCACAGCTGGCAAACCTCCCAGAGTGGCCTTTGGAGGTGCTGAGCATGTTGGCCCAGGCAGGCCTGGCAGACAGGGAGCCCCACGGGCACGTGGAGCTAGGCTGAGCTGGGATGTGGGGTGTCAGGAGCTGACCCACCCTTGTTCAGAGCAGCCTGCCCCGTGCCCAGGTGCTCCTGGGTCTCTGGTCAGCCCCTTGGCATTCTTAATTGGCCATCACGGATCATGTTGCATGGAATTGCAGTTCCTTGGAATGTTGGTGGGTATTGAATAAGGGTTAAGGGTTTTGTGGTCAAATTTGGGACCCACTGGATTAAATGGTGTCAACAGAGCTCCTTTACAGCAGGGCATTTTAGGCCTCAGTTGTGGAGTGGGGTGGACAGTGCCTTCTCTGACAGGCACCCCATTTGATGTGTTTCAGGGCCTGGTGGGCCTAGGAGCCCATTTTAGGAAACCATGGCTGAGGTCCCTCAGAAGGCTAAAGGGGGAGATCTTTGGGCCCCCAGCAAGGGCCCCAGGATGAATGGGCCATCCCACACAAACCCTGCACCCTTGGGGCATGCAGTGGGTGGAGAGACCACTGCTTCTCCCAGCAGTGCAAGACAATGTGCAAATTTAACCTTTGGATTTATGACTCTATTTCTTTGCAGCAAATGTCACAGGAAATGTCAGGCCAAGGCTGAAGCTGGGCAAGGGGCCCATTGAGGAAAGGGGTGGGGCTGAGCAGGCTAGTGTGGGGGCTCCAGGCCCCTCACCTCCTCCCGGGAGCCCTCTCAGATTGTCCCTTGCCTGCCTGGGTCCCCAGCACTGTCTTTTCAGTTCGTTCTGGGGTGACCTTATTGAGGTGTTTTCTTTGTTTGACTCCTGCTGGGGCCTAGATGGGGCCAGCTCAGGGACCTGCCAGATGTGTGTCCCTGGGTCAGCGCCCTCTGGGTGGGAAAACACTCCCAGTCCTCAGGTGTGGGGTGTGGGCTCTGGGGGTGGTGGGTGGGGGCTGAGTGCAGGCCCAGGGCCAGGAAGGCCCCTACACACAGTAGGTGCTCAGTGAAGAGCAAAAGGCAATTAGTGGATGTGGAAGGTCGGGGTGGATTCTGGGTAGGAGTTCACGGCCCCCGGACTTACATGGCCCCACCATCTCCTGGTGCCAGATCCTGTTGTGAAGCCCTGCCTGGCATGGACCCCCAGGTCCTGGTGGTTTGTCAGCGATCAGTGATCACCTCCCTGCTGTGTGCAGGGCCTGTGCAGCAGGTGGCAGGGGCTCAGCTGCCTCTGCCCCCTACAGCCTCATGTCTCCCCTGGAATCGCAGCTCCCTCCTCTGGGCGTCCCAGGCCCCCTGAACAGCACATGGCGGCATTTTGTCCTCTGTCCCCAATATCCGCTGTCAGGGGCTGCCCCCCCTCAACAGTCCTTCTGCGCTGGGGATCCTGAGGGAAGGCAGCCACACTGTCACTCTGCCAAGAGTCCAAGTGTCAGCAGTTGAGAGGTCGTGGTGGGATGGGAGTGTGTGCACAGGCTCCATGCAGGGCTGGCAGCTGGGGAGTGCCGAGGAGAGGCTGGGTCCATGCAAGGGGGTCTCCACTTCTCAGCGAGGAGCCTGAGGCACAGTTCAGGTCCCCAGGCGGGAGCCTGGCCACAGGACCTTTGCCCTGACTTGGAAATTTGTTGTTTGGAGGCTTCTGTCCCACCAGTCTGCACTGGCATCAACGTGTGGTGGGAGGGGCCCGTGTTTCTGCCTGATCTTCAGGCAGGGTGGGGCCTAGGCAGTGGGAGGGCGGGCCACCTGCTCCCAAGAGTGTGGCCTTCACCCTAGTTGCACCTCCCTCCCCTTAACCCCCTCAAAACGTGGCTAGAAACAGAAATCATAGAAAGGGCAGTTGGCATGGATTGAGGAACTCCAGTGGCCCAGGCCAGGCCAGCCACCAGCATGGCAGTGGAGGGAGGGTGTTGGGCCTGCCCAAGGTCATGCAGGAATTGCCCCATCTGCTCTCCTGGCCCTGCCTGCCTCCACGCTGCACCCACCAGGAACCTGGTAGCTGTGGTGCTACTTCACAGAGCCCAGCCAATTTCCTCCCACACGAACTCCACTCTGTGTCCCTCTGTCCGCCCTAGCTGAGGCCTCCTGGCTCCCCCTGGACATATCCAGGCCCTTCGTCTTCAGAGAGCACAGAGCTGGCCAGTGTCACCCTGCCCCACCTCCATCCCCTCATCTCCTTGAGGCTGTGTGAGCAATGGCCCCTGAGCCTGGTGGGGACCAGCCTCTTGGGTTGTCCTTGGGGGCCATAGACGAGCCCCCTGGGGCCACCTGAGCAGCAGGACTGCCATTGCTCCCTGGTCTAGGAGTGCCCCCTGCCCCACCTACAGGGGCTCTAGGGACTGCAGTCCTGAGCATGGCCTGGCAGGTGAAGCCACAGCTTCCCCAGGGGAAGCCCTGCCCCTCCCCATCCCTGGCAGGTCCCTGTTGGGGAGGCCCTGGGGGCACTGGCTTCTCCCTCTACTCTTGGCACATTCTTCCTGGTGTCAGTTCCAGGCCAGCCCCTACTGGGCAGGGGGGACTCTGAGATTCTGGTGACATGCTCTGCCCCCAAGGTACCGCAGGTTCCCGGGAGATGCCCCAAAGCCCATGACATCTCCAGGAGTGCTAGCATAGCTGCTGGGTTGGGGGAAGGACCCTGAGGCCTGGCCCCCACAAGGCCCCCTGAGGCCACACTGGCCCAGGCCTTGAAGAGGAGCTGGCGCTGCTGGCTTTGGGGGATAGCGGTGGGGGGTCTGGCAGCCAGAGTCTGGGGAGCAGAAGCCCCTGTGAGGCAGGTGGGGCAGTCCTGGGTGGGGCAGAGGGAGACGGGGGTGCAGATGAGGAATGTGTGGGGGCCCAGAGGGTGCAGAGGGAGGGATAGAGGCTGTGGGGTGGACGGTGAGATGAGCTCCCCAGCCCCAGGGAGAGGCCTGCCCGAGGCTCTGATACTCCCGTGGCCTGACACGTGGCCCTGCACACCCAGCCGTGTCCAGGCTGTCTTTCATCTCCCTGCCTTGGCCCCAATTTATGTCAGGCAGAGGCTGACACAGGGACAGGTGTGACAAGTGTCTGGCTTCCTGTTTGAAAATTGGCAAAAGAAAAACTTTCCCCATAAAGATATTCCATCTACATATCTCCTGTATGTCACCACCAGGACCCGTCTCGGCCCAGACAGATGGCGGTCCTAATGGACTCCATTCTTCACCTGCTGTTGGAGTGGCAGCCGGCCCCCTGCATGGCCTGAGGAGGGCAGTGGGTGCTGGGTGCTGAGTGAGGCGTCAACCCCCCTGTGGAACTGTCCCCAATGCCCTGGCCTGTCCTCACCCCTGGCTGTCCCCACCCCTGCCTGCCTAACAGGGACCTAGGGTCAGGTGGCCCAGACATTGAAGGCCCCAGGGGTCCCAGCACCTCCACCCTCCTAGCTTCAGGCAGTGCATGCCTGACCCCAGCCTAGGTATGTGGCAGGAGTCCTGCAACCCTTCCTGGCAGAGGCATCGCCCTGGGATGGGGGCAGGGGTGCAGCATGTTGCTCTGCAGTAGGGGGGTTGCTGCAGGCCTGCACCCTCCCAGCCCAACATCCCCTTCCTGCCAGGCAGCCCTATATTCATCCTCCCCACCTTGCTCAGGTTTACCCCACCTGCCACTCAGCCCTTCTCTGCCCAGGGCCACAGTAGGGCATCAGCAGGCCCTTCAGAGCTGCAGCGTGGCTTTGGGGGCTATGCTCTCTCCTCTGTAGGGTGGGGTTGGTGGTCCTTCTGAAGGGTAACATGAGGTGCTTCCCCAGGGAGAGGCCCAGGGCAGGCTGCCTCATTCTGGGGTGGTGGGCCGAAAATTCCCTGCATACCCATCCTGAGCTGTACCCTCCCCATACACGGCTTTTGTTATCTCCATTTTCCCTGGAGGGAATGAGTTCTGAGAGGCTGAGGGGCCTGCCTGAGGCCCCACCCAGACAGAGCCAGGGCCCAAAAGCCTGACCTGTTCCTCAGGGCCCACGGTAGTAGGCAGGACCCCATGCTGCGCGGCTGCCGAGGGCTCCAGCGGCCACAGCCTTTCCTCTGGTCCCATGTCAGAACAAACCAAACACACTCTGGATTTTACCAGGTTGTATCATGGTAGAAAATCTGGAAAAATACACCGAAGTTTGAAGAAAGAAGTATCTGAGTCAGCTCAGTCTGCTATAGCAAAATGCCATAGGTTGAGTGTCTCAAACAGCAGAAATGTATTTTCTCATGTTCTGGAGGCCGGAAGTCCGAGATCAGGTGCCAGCACAGGTGGGTTCTGGTGAGAGCTTGCTTTCTCTGTGTCCTCACGCAGTCGGGGAGCCGGGTGAGGAGAGAGTGAGCTAGGGGCTCTGCTCGTTCTCTGGCCTCTGCTTCTGGGCCACTAATCCCATCGAGAGGCCCATCCTGACGACCTCATCTAACCCTGCTCACCTCCCAAAGGCTCCACCCGCAAATGCTATCACAGTGGGGGTTAGGGCTTCAACACATGAATTTGGGGGACACATTTAGCTGTAACAGAAGTGAAGCTGCTCATGGTGCCAGTAAAGAACCCAACGTTGGCCCTGGGGAGCTGCAGCCACACCCCCTGCAGGGAACGTCCGTGCCCCGTGGGCTTGTGTGCAGAGACTCTCCCGGGGCAGGACAGCTTCTGGGAATGCTGCCTCCGTAGCTACACAGAGCCTGCCACTTGCCCATAGTGGTGGGCATTTATTGCATTCACATGACAACATTTGCAGAGCCACTACTGTATGCTGGTCACCAGCCGTGGTCTGCTCCTGTGGAACCCGCAGGTCAGGAGGCCGATACTGACAGAAACAAGCCACGCAGAGGCCTGCTAAGGTGACCGGTGTGGGTGTGGGGTGGAACGGACACCCGGGCAGTGGATGGAAGATGGAGGGGTGTCAAGGGGACCCTGGAGTGGGCCCACCCAAGAGCCCTACCCAGACCCAGACCCACCCTTCACAAATGAGAGATGTGTCGGTGCCTGAGCTGGGCCAAGCAGCGGGGCTTGGGGGTGACCCAGGCTTGCTGTCTGCTGCAGCCATGATGGGGGCTGGGGGGCCACTGGGATCGGGGCACCGGCTGCCCAGTGGGCTGCAGGCTTTTTACATATGTGATAATGGGGAAGGTGCTGAGGCCTGGGCCAGTGGGCTGGGGCTTCGGAAGGGAAAGGGGGCAGGAGTGCTCTGAGATCATTCAGTTATTGGGGAAAAGGCATGAGCCTCTGCAGGCTCGGTAACTCAAAGGTGTGGAGGCCAGCGGGTGCCAGGTGCCCTCTGTGGGGCGAAAGGTCAGGCTGCCCCTGTCCTAGGGGGTTCCATGGGGGAGCTGAGTACAGTGTGGCCTTCAGATGCCCTGGGACCCCTGATGGCCCTGTGGTGGCCCCTAGTGCAGTCTTGGGCTCAGGGAAGTCTGTGCCCTGGGCTTGGTGGAGTGGGTCCGAGACAGAGGAGCTGAGGAAATGAGGCCGGGGTGCCTGCCTCCCACTTCCACTGGTCCTGCTCTGTGGTGCGTCAGTCTCAGGAAGTAGCCGAAATACACTGGCCTCCTTTAGGGGAGGCAGCGGTGCCTAGGCTTCCCACATTCGCAGGTGAGAAGCCGCCAACAATTTCCATCCCAAATTGATTTCAAATAAGAAAGAGGATCACGCACGATCATATAGGAATGATTTATCACTCGTTAATAAAGGAGCAATTACTTATTCGCATCACCCTTGCCTGCACGCCGGGGGCTCTGTCGCAGAAACATGTTGGGGACTCTCTGGAAGCTGAGAGAGGCTTGTTTGCACTCAGCCAGTATAAGGCAACTCCTGCCAGGCCCAGCGTGGGACGGGGACTTGCACAGGAAGGCGAGGGAGGGCTGGGCCGGGTGGGTGCAGAGGGCCATTTGCGTGAGAGCAGTGGTTGCCCGGCCAGAGATGCCGCTTGAAGTGTGAGAACTGCAGTGGCTTCTGAAGCCAAAAGCCCAGAGTGTCCTGGGAGGCCCAGAAGTGTCCTCAGCTGAGCAGGGGGCTGGCGTGTGGGGCCCTGTCCCTGCGCCAGAAGCCAGACACCCTGGCTGTGCATCCAGGTGCTTCCTGAGCTCTCGCCGTCCCTCCTTCTCCTGCACCTGAGACATCTGCTTCTAACCCACATTTGTCTGCACCTTCTGGAAGGTGTGCTTGCTTTCTTTTTTCTTTTCTTTTCTTTTTTTTTTATCTCTTGTTTCTGAGATTTCAGTGCCAAATATGCAGCTGTTTTTCAAAACAGTAATATTTTAGTCAACAGGTTAAAACCTGCACCCAATCCTCCAAGGCTGTCTTGCAAGTCGGCTCTAACCCCATCTCCCTAGGTGGCAGCCACTGTTGTCCCGTTCTCTGGTTTTGCCAGTAGTCACCATCACATTTCCACGCCTCCTACCCCAACCCTATCCTCGGCACACACCTTGGCATGGTTGTCTTGCTGCCCATCAGTTAAATTCGAAGCTGGGGTTTCCCAACCGAGATCACATAAATGCTCTGCACTGTCCCACCAAGGGTGGGGTGGGGGTGGCCTTCCCTCTCTTGCAGGCCCTTTTGTTTTTTCTGGGGTTTACAGTTGACTTTGTTTGTTTTTTTTCCTCTTGTCCCATCTGCCACGCGTATGGGCTTACTCCTCCCCACTGCAGGGCTTCTACTGGGGTCTCGTCCTTCCCCAGGGGAGGCCTCACCCCAGCCTCTGCGACTTCCCTTCACACCTGCTGGTTGCAGCCAGCACTTCCTGGGCCCCCCACATCCTCCTTCTGGGTTTACACCCTCTTTTTGGCTGAAGCGCAACCACAACTAGCTCTCTAAGGAAGGCAGAGTGAAGAGTCATTCTCGGAGTCCTGCTGTGTTTGCAGGTCTGTGAGGCAGGATGACTGGGTCCTGACTCCCACGTGGGACTGAGCTCTCCCTCTAAGCATCAGTGCACTGTGGCACCCACAGCCACTGTGACCTCCCCAGACCCCCAGGGCCCCGCAGTTGTGCTGCGAGTGCCCCACGGAGGGCCAGGTCCTCAGCACTGGGAGATTTTCTGGTATTACTTCTTTGATAACTTTTTCTCCTCTATGTTTTCTGTTTTCTCTTTCTGGAACTCCCCTAAGACAGATGTTCGACCTATATTTATCTTCTGAATCTCATTCATTTTTTTTTTCATTCTCTTTTTGTTTTTCTTTCTGGAAGATTTCCTTGACCTTGTTTTCCAATCCTCGTATTGATTTTTTTTTTAATTTTAGCAATCCTATTTCTAATTTCCAGGCACTCTTCCTTGTTCTCTGATGGCTCCTGGTTCACAGCACACTGTTCTTGTTTTAAATCCCTTTCCATCCCTAGGAGGATGCTAATTAGATTTTTCTCTTAATATTTGTCTTTTCTCCACACTGTCTTCTTCCTCTATAGTCATTTTCCCTCCTCACCTGCATTTGGCACCTTTTCCAGATGCCTGGTGGTTGCTGGTTTCCTGGTCACCTTCACAAGGGAGGCTGGTTGAGTGCCCTGTGGAGATGGGGCTCTTCTTCCAGCCAGCAGGCAGGAGCCGCCCTGGGTACCCCCAGTGCTGGTGGTGGAGACCCTTTCTCTGGGTGTTTCTCCAGCGGAGAGGGGCAAACACATCTCTCACACAGATCATGAGTCGAGCACGTGGTGAGTGGGCGGGGCAGGGGGACCACCAGCGCTATCTGAGAAGCTGCAGCGACTCAGTGTGCTGGGGGTCGCCCGTGAGGGAGCAGGGCCCAGGCCTGACTGTGAGCCTCCCTTCTCTGCTGAGGCTGACGGTGGTGGAGCCGGCAGGGAAGCGGCTCCAGGTGTGTTTGCAGCACAGCCTTGTAGCCCACCCTCTTCCAGCCCAGACGTCCTGTCCGCTGCCTCTCGTGGACAAAGCAAGGGCTGGCTGTCGGCCGGCCAGAGTGGCCTTGAGACGCTGCAGCAGAGGGATCCGCATGGCTCCGAATGCCACATCTGAGCTATGTCTAATGTCCCTGGGCTCTTCACCCGAAACAGGCTGACCAGGATCAGACCCACAGGCCTCTGAGGAGGCCATAGAACCCAGGCCCACCTGGGCAGGGTTTCCAGGCTGGAGGTGATTCTGGGGTCCTGGGGATCTGGCCCATCATCATCCTAGTCACTGGCGTGGAGACAGGCTCAGAGGGGCCAGCAGATTCTCTAGTTACTGAGAGAGAGGGCAGAGGCTGCAGCTGAACCTAGGGCTGCAGCACCCCAGGGCCCACCCTCAGCCAGCCCAGGGAAGGAGGCCTGGGCAGGGGTTGAGGTGCTGTGGGGGCCAGGGAGCCCAGGTGGCTGCCCCTTCCCGTGTGCCATCCCTGGTCTAGGGTCTGCACTGGTTGCTGGGGTGAACAGGGATCGTGGGGCCCCGATTGCTTGCCCTGTCCCCTGGCCTTGCTGGCGCCCTTGTCTGAGGAGTGGGGTTGACAGTCACTCCCTTACTGTGCCGTGGGGATGTTATGAGACCCTCAGGAATGAGGAAAGTTGTGCCTTGGGCTGTCCCAGGGGGCCAGGGACCCGCATCCGTCTCTCTCCCTCCTGCTTTCCTTGCTGCTGGGCCCTGTGTAAGGCTGGGGGTAGAATGGTGGACTGATGAGGCCTCCGTGGGAGACAGATGCTCATCAAAGGAGCCCTACACGGCCTCAAGACACTGATGCTGGAATGGGGCATCTTTGGGTGAAAACCCTGCCCAGCGATGTCTGGTGTCCACTCAGCACTGGCCTCCACTTGCTTGTCTCTGGGGCTCCCATCCTGCCTAAGGCTGGCTGTGCCCCACGTAAGCTCCACGTCAGCCCTAGGCTGCCCTCCATTCAAAGACCTTACACATAGCTGGTGCGATTATGATAGTGATGGTGGTGATGGTGATGCTGGTGGTGATGATGGTGATGGTAATGGTGGTGATGGTGGTGATGGTGATGAGGTGATTATGATGGTGATGGTGGTGGTAATGCTGGTGATGGTAAAGATGATAATATGATGATGGTGATAGTGATGATGGTGATGATATGGTGATGAAGGTGATGATATGGTAATGAAGGTGATGATGGTGATGGTATGGTGATGATGGTGATGATATGGTGATGGTATGCTGATGATGGTGATGATATGGTGATGATGGTGATGATATGCTGATGATGGTGATGATATGGTGATGAAGGTGATGATGGTGATGGTATGATGGTGATGATGGTGATGGTATGGTGATATGGTGATGGTATGCTGATGATGGTGATGATATGGTGATGATGGTGATGATATGCTGATGATGGTGATGATATGGTGATGAAGGTGATGATGGTGATGGTATGGTGGTGATATGGTGATGATGGTGATGGTATGGTGATATGGTGATGGTATGGTGATGATATGGTGATGATGGTGATGATATGGTGATGATGGTGATGATATGGTAATGAAGGTGATGATGGTGATGGTATGGTGATGGTATGGTGATGATGGTGATGATATGGTAATGAAGGTGATGATGGTGATGGTATGGTGATGGTATGGTGATGATGGTGATGATATGGTGATGAAGGTGATGATGGTGATGGTATGGTGGTGATATGGTAATGATGGTGATGGGATGATGATGATGGTGATGATGGTGATGGGATGGTGATGATGATGATGATGGTGATATACCCCGGCCAGGGACACTAATAGCCCCTCTGGGATTCTCCGTAGTCTCAGCCAGTGCTGCCCTCAGCTCAATTTCAAAGGTGAAGGGCTGGGCTGTACCTGTGATGGCTCAGGTAGATCCTGTCTAGCTGCTGTCTGGAGCTGGTCTGAGCTGGTGCTGGACCCGCACGTGTCTTTTCATAGTAGAACAAATTGGCTATGTTTTACAAGTGCCAAGGGTGGGAGGATACGTGGGCTATGGTCGCCCATCTTCCTCCCACTGCAGTGGACAGACCCCTCACCCCAGGCTGGCTCCTGGGAGGGCCTGTCACAGTGACCCTCCGCTGCTCAGCTGAGCCCACCTTGCCCCAAGCCCAGCAGCCCAAGGCCCAAGTGTGACGCTTTGGGGGTCCCTGCTTTTGTACTCAACCTGCCTGCTCAAGGCTAACGCTTGGCCTCACAGGCTGTGGTCAGCTGTGTGCAAGCGGCAGACCCGGGGTCTTGGGTGGTGAGGGCTGGGGCTCAGGTTGGGGTGCTCGCCCTGGGAATGGATGTGGGGCCTAAAGGAGGACAGGACCCAGCACCGGGCACTGCAGGACTGGGCACCCAGGTCTGGGCAGGGGTGGGGTGGAGCGGGCAGATGGCATGGGGGCAGGTGTGTGGTGTGGGCAGGTGTGTGGTGTGCTGTCCCCCACCCCCAGGGCAGTGGCATGTCCTCATTAGCATCCTCAGGAGGGACTTAAGCTCACACTGGCTGCGGGATTGAATCAGCCTGAATTAGCCACAACATCAGGATGGGCCCATCGTGGAAATAGAATTGTCCTGATAATTAGGCAGCAGTGTTTGTTGATGGCCTGATGGGGCAGGGAGGACAGGGAGTGGGCTCTGGCCTCCTGTGGGGGAGGGACACTGGCTGAGTCCCTGGAGCCCAGTGGCCTGCACTGGCCATGTCCTGGGCTAGACTGACCTTCAGCTAGACAGAGCCCCAAGGACGAGGCTCACTGGGGCAGATGCTGAGCAGGGTGGACTGCATGGGGCAAAGCTCCCAGACCCTCCAGGTGAGCACCCAGGCCTTGGCCAAGGATGAATCCCTGAGGTGTGGGCACTGGGCTGAGTGTCCTGGCTGCCAGAGGGTCTGCCTAGACTTATGGGCTCCTGGGCTCCTGCCCTCGTCCTTGTACCTTTGGGCCAGCTGAGGCCCCTCCCTGTGACTCCCCAACATGGCACCAGCCACATAGTGGGGTGGCCACCCGTGGTCAGTGCTGGAGGGACCTGGCCAAGGGCTGGAAGGAGCATGAGGGAGTAGACAGTCTTCTGGTGATCCTGCTGTCCAGGCCTCCAGCTGGGCCAGTCCCCTACCCACCAGCCTCAGCATCTGTGACATGGAAGGTGGCCCCTCTCGGGTGTCATGCTGGCTAGGAACCTTGGGACCATGCAGCTCAGGTTAGGCATGGGGGGCTAACCCTCTGCTTCCTAGCCAGGCCTCTCAGTGCCCCAGTGCCAGGGTGCTGGGAATCCTCCTAGCTGTGGGCAGGTAGTTTCCTCCCACCAAACCTCATTTTCCTCATCTGTAAAATGGGTCAATAAACTTGACCGCCGCTGCCCCCCGCCCCCCAGAGAATTCATCGGACCGAGGGGCCCAGCTCAGGCCTGGTCTGCTGGGCCTGGGTCCACCAGCATCCTGTTGTCTTAGGGTGAGCACAGCACCACCAGGCCCAGACAGGCCCGGCTTGGCAGGGGTGAGGTGTGGGCTGGGCCTGGAGCCACCTCAGCCCAGGTGCAGCACCCTCCTGTGTGGTGGGCGTCCTTGCCCAGAGGCAACCTTACCTGCCCACCCAGACCCTGCAGCCTCGTCCCAAGAAGATCAATAAGGAGCAGGGCCCAGCCGGGCGGCTGAGGCTGGTGGCCACACTCATAGGACACAGGGCCCCTGGCAGGTGGGCTGCCCCCTGGGGAGCTGCTGCCACTATCCTGCCCCCAGCACCTGCAGCCCCAGAAGGACACAGGAAGTGCTGTGGGAGTGGGAGCTGCCCCTGCACGTGTCTGTGGCCAGAGGACCGACGGCATGTGGGCGGGCGTGTGAGAAGCGAGCAAGGACATGGGGACAGATAGACCAGGAGGGGGTGAGTCAGCGGTGGAGGCCAGCAGGAGTGGGGAGCGGGTGCTGGGAGGGGTGCCCTGACCCTCTGTGGTGTGGGGGTGGCATGGGCCCACCACCCCCTCCTGGAGCTATTTCTGGCTTTGATGTGCTGAGCTGTGGCCTCCTGTTCAGCCTAACTGTGGTCTATGATGTGGCCGCTTCACCGGGACATGGCTGGTGTGTCAGAGGATCCTGAGCTGCCTGATGTCCCGGTCATGCTGCAAGGGCACAGGAGGGCCGAGTGCTCCTCACTTGTCCTCGTGGGCAGCCCAGCCCCCCACACCCTCATTCCTTCCCAGGCCATGATCCTTCCTGCATGGCTGGACAGCCCTTGTGGCCTCTCTGGGTGGCACTGTGGCTCCTTGGCCCACCCTTCCTCTTGGATGTTCTGGGGTGGGGCAGGGCAGGGTAGGGCTTTACCATATGCTCAGTGCCTCAGTTTCCTAATCTGTAACATAGTGCTGGTGGGCCCCTCCCAGCCACATGGTGAAGGTGGATGGCTTGCTGCCCTATTGTACATGGAAGCATTGAGGCCCAAGAGCACTGAGCTGGTGGACAGACAAAGGCTGGTGCTCTGGGCCTCCAAGGTGCCATCTCTTAGCCTTGCCAGGTAGGAGCAGAAGTGTCCCTGGGGGACAGAGGGCAGGGCTCCAGGAGCTGTGGGAACCGGGAGGACACCAAAGAAGGCCATCCCAGCTAGGCTCCCACTGCAGCTCCAGCTCTGCTGCTGCTGGGTAAGCTGCTGACCTCAGCAGCCGCCTGCCTGCCGCTCCTGCAGGTCCCCAGAGCCGCCTGCCCCACCTGCTCACTCCCTCCTCCGCCCCACATCCCTCTCAGCCTCTTCCCTCCCCCTCCTGTTCTTCCCTCCCCCTCACCCCCTCCTGCAGTGACTGCACCCTTTGCTCACAGGTGCAGGTGCCCACTTGGGCCGCCTGCTGTTCCCGCTGGGGGGACGTACCCAGACCTGTATGCCACCTGGCTTCCTGGGCCTTTAACCTGGTGGTACAAGGTCCTGAGAAAGCTCAGAGCTGAGCTGTCCCCCTGAGAAAGCTCAGAGCCTTCCAGGCAGGGCTGGCTCCTGAGCCTGGCCTGGGCTGAGACTGGAACCCCATGCCCCAACCCAGCCCTGACAGCAGTGTGCTGTCCTTGGGGAGGGCCCGGACCACCGGAGGAAAGAGGAGCAAAGATTAGCCTGGGGATGGCGGGAGAGGCACAGTTGGTGCTGCGCTTGGAGATGGGGGAGGGCGGTGAGGCCTAAGGCTGGGGCCTGGGCAGGCTCAGGTGGGGTGGGGCCTGTCTGGGTGGAGGCAGCTGAGGCAGGGGCTTGGGGGTGTGCTCTGAGTGCTCTCTCTGTGGGAGCTGGGGCCACTGCAGGGCTGTTTGCTCACCACAAGTGGGGTGGTGGATTGAGCTCACACTGAGGATTGGGGGACAGAAAGGAGAGAGGGGCTGGGCGTGGACCTGGAGGCCAGAGAGGTCTGTGGCCCAGGGGCTGCAGACCCAAGGGGACAGGTCAGGGTGAGGGCCAGAGAGGCCTACTGGGGTGGGTCCAGCCTCTGGGGTGGGGTCAGAGGACACCCCCCCCCATGACCTGGCTGGGTCTCCCTGGTCCCCAGGGCCCCTGCTATGAGTACAAACCTGTGCTGCAAAGTTGGGTTTGATTATCTCATAAAAAGATGCTCCCTCCTGGAGGGGTTGCCATGGAGACCAGCGGGCAGGCCCCAAGGGGGCCAGGCTGGAGCCAATTAACACGGCTGAGTCGGGAGAAAGCCCACCTCGCCCAACTCTCAGAAGTTGGTTTCTGAAAAGCAGTCCTCTCGGCAGGGACAGAACTGTCCATGCCTTTGTGCCTGGTTCCTGCTTCCTGGCAGGGCTGAGCGCCAGGCGGCTGCCCTGACATGCCCCCGCCTCCCGTGGCTCCATCCTGAAGCTCAGCCTGGGGCATTTGCAGAGTGGACACAGTGGCCTCAGGAGGGAGGAGATCCCTGAGCAAGGGACTCGCTCTGGGAGTCAGCTGAGCCCCAATGCAGGGCCACTCCCAGCCCACAGCTTCTGCCTGGGAGCCACAGGACGTGGCCTGGTGTTGGCATGGCTCGGTCTTGATGGGGGGGGGTGGTCACCATATGTGCCAGGCGACCTGTCTTGGTGGGACCGGTTGGCAGCAAGGTGTGGTCAGTGACCTGTGGCATGGCGTGATCAGTGATGTTGCAGTAAGGTCCTGAGCCTGCCCCAGGAGCTCCTGGGACCTTCCCCCCCAACCCACCCTAGGTCCCTCCAGGAACAGCAGGTGAGAGACTGGGGGAAGCTGGCATGACCAGGCCCCACCTTCCCAGGGAGGGTGCACAAGAGAGAGCAGCAAGGGTCACAGCAGTTCACATCCAACATCAGGCCGTGCTGCCTCCTTCACACAGTTCAGCCAGGGAAGGGTGCCCAGGCCTGGGAGGCTCCTGGGCTGGGCACACCCCTCTGAGACCGTGTCAGGGCTGCCTTCTCCCTGGCAGCCAACAAATGGCTTGAGGGTGGCAAAGGAGGCCCCCAGGCTATGGTGAGGGGGTCTTAGGACCTGGAGACCAGAGCCTGAAAGGACACGCATGCCTGGTGACCACTGCGCTTGCTGGGCTCTGGGTTGGGGCATCTGCACTTGCCCAGGCAGAGGGGACCCAGTGGGACAGGGTCCCCAGCGTGGGTTGGAGGGCCCTAGGGTCACACAGCTCTGAGTGGGGGACGGTGGCCTGTTGTCCTCTCCTTTCTCCTGCCTGGCTCCAACCCCAGCACTTAGCTGGCCTCAGTCTGCAGAGTCCTGCTCTTAGCCAGCTGCCAGGGAAGGTGTTAGCTGTCAGCGCAGGTGTTAGCTGTCAAGGAAGGTGTTAGCTGATAACTCAAGTGTTAGCTGATAAGCCACAACCCTCCCAGGGGGATTCACATTTTAATAGACTTGCTCCTAGAGGAGAGAGAACCTTCAGCAATGGGGGAGGGGGGCCAACCGAGGCAGTGATGCTTACTGTGGGGCTAGGGACCCTGCTAGCAAGGCCAGACCTGGCCTCGGCACCCCAGCAAGGGCACGCTGCCAATATAGGTACTTGGTGAAGCCCAGGTGTGTCTGGCCCCTCAATGGAGGAAGAGAAGCACCCACTGGAGGCTGTCCCTGCTGAGGGTGCATCTGGGTGGGAGGGCTGAGGGCACCTGAATGGTGCAGGGACTGGCTGGGAAGCAGGGAGCTACTCCCCTCCTCCTGGTGGAAAGAGAGAAGGGAGGGGGGCAGAGGCTTCAGGAGGTATTCCTGCCAAGTCAGGAAGTGCCTGAAAGGAGGATGTGTGGGGGAGGGAGCAGCCTGCCTGGGGGGCTCTCATCTTCCTCCCCAGCATGCAGGCTCCTGTTTCTGGGGTAGCAGGGGTGCTAGCAGGAGAACCCCAGCCCCGTTATGCTCCCTAGGCCCTGCTGATGTGGGGATCCCGGGACCCCTGCAGGGCTCTCTGTGTTCACTGGAGTCCCGAGAAGGTGTCTGCAGTTGTGAGCACCTGTCCCAGGAGGTGCTGCAGTGGCTGACCCTGAGCGTGTGTGAGGGAGGAAGGCGTGACATGGGGAGTCTGAAGTGGGGTTTCCTGGGGAGGAGCATGCAGTTCCCACCACACGTTATAGCCCAGCAGCATCCATGTGGCGTGTGGAGCAGGGATCCCAACAGCCTCAATCCTGGGGGTCCCGGCCCAAGGACCAATCCTGGGAGCCAGCCTGGCTCCAGCACAACCCCCAGCATCTCTGGGACCCCCCTGCCAGCTAACTGCCCTGTCCTCTGCCCTCAGGGAGCCGGCTTCTGGCGTGGGTGCTATGGCTGCAGGCCTGGCAAGCGGCGGCCCCATGCCCAGGCGCCTGCGTGTGCTACAGTGAGCCCAAGGTGACAACGAGCTGCCCCCAGCAGGGCCTGCAGGCTGTGCCCACCGGCATCCCGGCTGCCAGCCAGCGCATCTTCCTGCATGGCAACCGCATCTCGCACGTGCCAGCAGCCAGCTTCCGTGCCTGCCGCAACCTCACGATCCTGTGGCTGCACTCGAACGCGCTTGCCCGAATCGACGCTGCCGCCTTCACCGGCCTCACCCTCCTGGAACAGCTGGACCTCAGTGACAACGCACAGCTCCGGGCCGTGGACCCTGCCACGTTCCATGGCCTGGGCCGCCTGCACACACTGCACCTGGACCGCTGTGGCCTGCAGGAACTGGGCCCTGGCCTGTTCCGAGGCCTGGCTGCCCTGCAGTACCTCTACCTGCAGGACAACGGGCTGCAGGCACTGCCCGACGACGCCTTCCGAGACCTGGGCAACCTCACTCACCTCTTCCTGCATGGCAACCGCATCCCCAGCGTGCCGGAACGCGCCTTCCGAGGCCTGCACAGTCTCGACCGCCTGCTGCTGCACCAGAACCGTGTGGCCCGCGTGCACCCGCAGGCCTTCCGAGACCTCGGCCGCCTCATGACGCTGTACCTGTTCGCCAACAACTTGTCCGCACTGCCTGCCGAGGCCCTGGCACCCCTGCGCTCCCTGCAGTACCTGCGACTCAACGACAACCCCTGGGTGTGCGACTGCCGGGCACGCCCACTCTGGGCCTGGCTGCAGAAGTTCCGCGGCTCCTCATCGGAGCTGCCCTGCAGCCTGCCCCCACATCTGGCCGGCCGTGACCTCAAGCGCCTGGTGGCCGGAGACCTGGAGGGTTGCGCTGTAGCTACCCGGCCCTCCCGCCCCATCTGGACTGGCAGGCCCACAGACGAGGAGCTGCTGGTGCTGCCCAAGTGCTGCCAGCCGGACGCTGCAGACAAGAACTCAGTGCTGCAGCCTGGGAGGCCGGGCTCAGCCGGAAACGCACTGAAGGGGCGAGTGCCTCCAGGTGACAGCCCGCCAGGCAACGGCTCAGGCCCACGGCACATCAACGACTCCCCCTTTGGGACCCTGCCCAGCTCGGCTGAGCCCCCGCTGACCGCTCTGCAGCCTGAGAGCTCTGAGCCCCCAGGGTTCCCCACCTCGGGCCCTCGCAGGAGGCCTGGCTGTTCCCGCAAGAACCGCACCCGCAGCCACTGCCGCCTGGGCCAGGCAGGCAGTGGGGGCAGTGGGGTGGGCGACTCGGAGGGCTCAGGCGCCCTGCCCACGCTGGCCTGCAGCCTCGTGCCCCTGGGCCTTGCATTGGTGCTAGGGACGGTGCTCGGGCCCTGCTGACCCCTGGCGCGAGAGTGCTCCGCAGCCAGCTGTGTGTACATACGGGGTCTCCCTCCACCTGCCCACCAGTTGGACAGCAGGCCCCGCGGGGCAGGCCAGGCCCTCCCTGCTGGACACCTCCCGCCCACCACCCCATCTCCACCCATCATGTTTACAGGGTTCGGCGGCAGCGTTTGTTCCAGAACGCTGCCTCCCACCCGATCGCAGTATAGAGAGATATGCATTTTATTTTACTTGTGTAAAAATATCGGACGACGTGGAATAAAGAGCTCTTTTCTTAAGCTGTGGCCTCTCAGACTGAGGGTGCTGTGGTGAGAGGCGGGAGTGGGTGCTGGGGGTACAGCTACTCCCCAGTCATAAGGCCTGAAAGAAGGGGAGTCACCCAGCCACATGGGCAGTTTGGACACCCGGGCCGCCTGGTGGCCTGCCAGCCCAGCACAAAGATTCAGCTGGCTCCCCAAGAGCTCGGCTGACGGAACACAGGCCTTGCCGTGGCAGCTGGTGGAGATGTCCGCTCTGGGGCTCCCAACCCCAGCCAGCCCAACCCGAACTGCCCCCAGGAGGAGGCTGAGAGTGCTGAGGTCCAGAAGGACCCTGCTCCTGCCGCTGGGCATGGGCAGGAGTGGGAGGCCCTGAAGGGCGTTGGGTAGGGGAGGCCCGGCAGGGGCCGTGTGTACCCTCACACCACTGCCATGGTCACACGCCACTCCTGCAGCCCCAGCCCCACACGTGTGTGCCCAGATCATCCCCACTTACACCACAACCACACCCCAGATGCGGGCCCTCATGGATCTGCATGCCCCTGCACACAGGTATGCACACGACATACGCACAAATGGCAGGGCAGGGACCACACGTGCACACACATGCAGGCACGTGTGTGCTGGCAAGTAGCATGGGCTGCACAGGCAAAAATATGCATAGGCACGCTTTGCTTTCCAGGCCTGGGCCAGAGGACTTGGAGACAAAGGGAAGGGGCCATGCGGCCATGGCTGGAAGCCATCCCAGGGAAGGTGCCCCCCCTCCCCCAGCAGGGGCTGGGGAGAGGGGAGGGAGAAGCACACAGTGCCTGCGGGAATGGTGACGTGGGGAGAGCAAGAGCGTGGGGAGTACTGCTGCCATGCCAGATGGTGTGGGGGTGGCCAGGGCTCAGAGCCGGGGGAGGGGATGTGCTCAGCAGCCTAGGCGCCCCCGCAGCCTGCTTCTCTGCTAAGGAGGGCTCGGACCATGGCCAGCTTAGGGTGCTGTGGTCCTGTCTGGCCCCTACCCCTCCTCAGCAGGGGCCTCCACTTGCTGCCATCTCCTCCAGGACACCCTCATGCCTGCCACTGGTGCTGCCCGAACCTCCACCTGCAGTTTGCCCTCTGCCGGACCTCCAGGGCTGGCAGCCGTCCCCCAGGGCTGGGGACAGGCAGCTCAGGCAGGCCCTGCCCAAACCTGCGCTGTCTGCCCCACCTGGGCTGCTGCCCCCACCCCTCTGGGCCCAAGACACCCCATTGCTTCCCCTCTGCATCTCTGCACAGCCTGCTGTTGAGACGCTGATGCCTACAGCCCTCCCCTCAGTGTTCCCTGGCACCCCTGTTCTCTACACCCCACAGCCTGGCCCAGGAGTCTGCCAGCCTATGGCTGGGTGCTGGTGGGCAGACAAAGCATGGGCAGGCATTTCTTTATCCATTTTCTCCCAAGTGGCCCCTGCTGTGCCTGAGAAGACACAGGTGAACTTACTAAATCCAGGGAAGGGGCAGAGCTGAGGCAGGGACTCCTGCATGAGTCAGAACCAGGAAACTGCAGACACCATTAGGGAAGAACCTGGAGGCCACTCCTCAGCTCCACATTTGCAGTGGACATCAGCAGCACCCTCAGTGGAAGGATGGCAGGTCTCACCTCGGCTTGCACACCTCCCAGGACGGGGGGGTCACTACCTGTGGAGGGCCCACTCCTCATGAGAGGCAGGCACCTGTGTGCCCTCAGACACCTTTCAGGCTGTGTGTGTCACCACCAGCTTGCCCTAAGATGGGGGCTGGGAGCCTACTGGAGGTGATGGCTCAGGAGGCAACGGGACCCCATACTGAGATGTGACCAGGCTGACCATCCTGGATGCCCTGGCTGGGCCCTGCCTCTGTGGTCACTTGCTCCTCCTGGCACCACCAGAGCCCCTAGCCTGGACTTTAGGGCTCTGCACCTGCCCCTCCAGGCCACAGTGGGGGCTTGTGCAGTGGGGGGGTAGGGGGTTGGCCGAGGTCTAGCCAGGCCTGAGGAGAGGGTAGGAGGATTCAGAAGGAAGTTTCAAGTTGGACTCGGCAGGAAGCGTGGATGCCTCAATGGGGTGGAGGCAGCGGCAGTGCTCCCAGGCGTCTGCCCTGAGCAGCAGGCATGGGGTGCCTCTCCCCGAGGTGGGGGCACCAGGAGGAGCAGCCGCCTTGTTGAGGCCCAGAAGACATCTGGGCGGGGGTGTCGCGTGGGCTGTGCAGGCTGAGCTCAGGAGAGGGGCCCGGCTGGAGGACACATTTGGAGTCGTGAGCAGTTGGGTGATATTTACAGCCCAGGAAGAGATGAGCTCACCGGCCAGCACTGACAGGGGCTGGGAGGGGGCCGGGTGCTAAGCCAGGACCCAGGGGCTCAGCTTTTGCCTGTACCACCCCAGCCCCTCTCAGGCCATGCCTGGCCTAGCCCTGGCCCAGTTGGTGCTCCCTGAGGTCAAGTGCCAGAGGGTGGGCAGGCTGGTGGCTGATGTCCAGACTCCATTCCCTGGACACTGAGGCCTGTGCAGCAAGCTGATTAACTGCATGCTGCCTACTGGTTTAGCACAGCCCCTGCCCAAGGATGCCTGGCCAGCTGCAAGAGGACCTGCAGACAGAGTCCTTCACAGCTCAGGGCCAATTCTTGTGTCCCAGGGTGATGCCACCAAGCATAACCAGTGGAGGATGACACCTGGGCTGGGCTTACAGTGGCTGCAGCCACCCTAGGTGATAAGCAGTGTGCCAGGCCAGCTGGGCTGCTCCTGGTGGCACTCGCCCCAGCCACTACCCCACCCCAGGGGCCCTGCAGGTGTCCCTGTAGTTGCTCTATGCACTGGCCACCCAGGGGCTGCAGGGTTGGCCATGTCCTCGTATGGGAGCGCCTGCCCAGTTTATATGGCTACCCTGGGCTTTGCATAGTAATTGGGAAAATTATTTTTTAATCCTTAAATTAGTCCTAAAATAATAGAAGCAGCAGAATGTTCAGCAGCTGATGGTAGACTAATGTCCAATGAGACTGAGAACATGCTGGAAACAAGTTTAGAGGGAAGTAAATGTTTATTTGTTGCATGAGCTGGGGCCCAGGGACTGGCCACAGTGGCAGCAAGGTGGGGGATGCCACCTGCCTCGGTCCCCAGCCCTCGCCCCAGCTGGCAGCCTCTGTGGCATGTGGTGAGCC
Organism: Microcebus murinus; assembly: GCF_040939455.1. NCBI lineage: Eukaryota > Metazoa > Chordata > Mammalia > Primates > Cheirogaleidae > Microcebus > Microcebus murinus. The sequence goes on along the minus strand of NC_134125.1, from coordinate 27,189,001 downwards.
TTGCTAAGAAGACACTGTCCCCAGGGTGCAGACAGGGAAGCTGAAGCCCAGAGACATGAAGTGACGTGTCAGGCAGGACTGGACCTGAGGCCAGGCTCGGTCAGATACCTGCAGTGCCTGGGCCTCTCCCCTGTGCCAGTCAGCTTGGTGATGTCCCTGAGTGGGGTCACCCGCTGAGCTGTGGTGGGCACATGAGCACTGCAATTTTGTGTCTGGTCAGGCAGCCTTCGGGCCACCTCTGGCCACAGTGAGGAGCTCCGCCTTTTTTTTATTTTTTGAGACAGGGTCTCACTGTGTTGTCTGGACTAGAGTGCGGTGGCGTCAGCCTAGCTCACAGCAACCTCAAACTCCTGGGCTCAGGGGATCCTCCTGCCTCAGCCTCCCGAGTAGCTGGGACTACAGGCATGTGCCACCATGCCCGGCTAATTTTTTCTATATATTTTTAGTTGGCCAATTACTTTCTTTGTATTTTTAGTAGAGACAGTGTCTCACTCTTGCTCAGGCTGGTTTCGAACTCCTGACCTTGAGTGATCCTCCTGCCTCAGCCTCCCAGAGTGCTAGGATTACAGGCGTGAGCCATTGCACTTGGCCAAGGCCTGGCCTTTGACTCAACATCCCTCAAGAGGCTGGGCTGAGCCTGGAGTCCTGAGGGTCAGGGCAGAGCCAGTGGGCAGAGGAGCAGGCACCCATCCAGCCCTGTCTCCCCTGCACCTGCCCCCAGCTCCAGCCATAGAACTCTGGGATCCTTTTCTCAGCACCTCCACTTTGCTCCGTGCTCAGCTCTGACACCACCCTCTACTCCAGGAAGCCCTCTCGCCTCCCCCAGGCTGATCCCCACCCAGCCATGTGGTCACAGAGCAGATCCGCAGCGCTCAGATCTGCACGGCCAGGGCTTGGGAGGCTCAGAGCTGCGGCCAGGTCACTACACCTCAATAGCCCTTGGTTTCCTGCCTGATGTGAGGATCAAGTAAACCCCTACGGACGGGGTCCCTGCTTGGGCCCCCACCAGAGGGGCTCAGACAGGGCATTTCTGCCACATGGGCACCAGGCCTCCAGCCCACAACCTGTCTTCTTGGCCCAGTAGCAAGCTCGTACCTGGATCCCCAGGGGCAGCAGGCCGAGGGCTTCCCTCAAGGCCACATGCGTAGCAAGTGGTGGAACCCGGCTGAGCTGGGCTGGTGGCCTGAGCATGCTCCACTCCCATGGGACCCCAGAGCTGGCCCAGGGAGCCCTGACTCTGACACCAGCCCGTCGCTCAGCCCCACGCTCTTGAGTGTTGCACAGGCAGCATTTCCCACACTCCGGCAGCAGGTGGCACATGGGGCCGGCGGGGCCTGCTGGCCATGAGCAGGGGGGACCCACGGCCACCAGGGCGTGGGGGGGAGTGCCCAGTCCCTCAGTGATGCTGCCCCTAGGCCAGTGCCGTGGCTGGGCTGGGCAGAGGGTCCCTTGTGTTCCTACCCAGTTCACCACGCATTTATTATGCATCTGCTCTGTGCTGAGTAGAACGTATGGGCCTCCTCCCTGGCCTCACCCCTGAGGCTGCAATGTTACTCCTGGGACACCTAGGTGAGAGAGGGACCCCTCTTGGGCCTGGGCCACTGCCGGCCATGTGGATGTGGGAGGCCACGTTCATTCCATGGGCTGGCATGTGGCCTCCACACAGATGGGTGCACCAGGGAGAAGCGGCACGTTGTCCCTGCACATGGCCCAGCCTCTCCCCGTTCCCCGGACCAAGCGAGGGGCAGAGGACGACCCCTTCTGCAGATCGGCCCGGCCTACACAGAGCTTCTCCTGCCGAGGCGGCCTCCAAGGGGAGGGCCAATTAAACCCACCGTGGATCGGCCGACAGACACGGGGGAACAGGAGGCCTCTGATTTGTCTTCACAAAGGGCTGTGCAGAGATTTATGGGCAATAAAGGAACATCCATCTCAGGGTGGGCAGAGGAGCGGCGGTCGAGCCGGCGGGCGGGGGGAGCCCCCCGGATCGTGGGCATGGAAGCTGCATTAATGATGCCCGCCAAGGAGAGTCGAGGCTGTGGCTTGCAGGGCTGCTCACCCAGAAGGAGAAAAATAAATGTGAACAATTAGGAGATGATGAAGACCTTGCAGGGAAAGCACCTCGATACACATGGTGCGTGGCAGGCAAGGCCAGTCTGGGAGGGTCGGGGGCAGGCTGTGGGAGAGGGGCACGGAGACAGCCTGATGCTGCTGCACAATTATTTCTGAAAAATGGAGCAAAGAGAGAGTGGCGGCAGGCAGGGGCCTGCAACTTCCAGGCTCCAGGGGTTCTGGGAGGCAGTTGCTGCATCGGTGGGGGCAGCAGGAGGTTTAGCCTCCGAAGCCCTCCCTGAGGCCAGACCTGATCTCAAGGCCGCCGCCCTTCCTGGCGCCCAGCTGCCCACCCACCCCCTCCTCCCAGGCAGTGCTTCAGCATGTGAGCAAGGGCCCCATCCGGCCCCGTCCATCCATCCCTGTCTGTCTGTCCATGTGTCTGACCACCACTCACGGAATTCAACAAACTCTCTCCTACTCTTCTCATCAAGACCCACTCTGGCGGGGTGAGGGACCATGGCCTTCCCATCCCCGGGTCAATGTCATGCAGGACATCGCCCTCTCCTGCTCCAGCCAAGGACCCTGCCAGACCTGCAGAAGAACAAACTGGCCATGAGGCCACATCCACACCTGACATGGGCGGGGACCCCAGCCTGGGGTAGCCACGTTGTTGCCTGAGGTCCTGCCACTCCCGTGGAAGCCTGTGCCACCGATTACCTGGTTCCCTCCTGACCCTACTACCACACCTAGTCTGTCCAGGGGCCCAGGCAGGGAATTCAGGTGGTGTCAGCCCAGCCTGCATGCTGTGGTCCCTGGGCCGGGGGCAGCTGTGCCTGAGGTGGCGGCGAGATTGCCGGCCAAGCCCACTCCCCACATCTAGGTTGATCTGAGCTCCAAGGCTTTGCAGAACTTCCCAGCCTGCCAGGCTTGTCCTGTAAAATCGGGTCCCAATTAACACCACAGAGAAGCACCCAGCAGCACACTCTCGGCAGAGGACACATCTGTAGGTGGGGAGGGCGAGTGCGGGTACCACCCCCGCAGCAGCCATGGACCTCCGGAGCGCTGAGGAGCCAGTGCAGGCCCTGCCTAGAGCCTTCCTCCACCCTGAGGGATGGGTCAGCAGACCATTCACCCACTGACTCCCCGCACAACCAGCTGAGGGCACTTCCAGGCTGGCCAGAGGGACAGAGCAGCTCTGCAGGACACAGGCGGCTGGGGGCCAGCACACTTGGCCCACCTGCCTGTGAGAGGTGACCCCACCCAAGTCAGAAGGAGCACCAGCACCTCCTGCCCCCACAACCTCACCCCAGGGAGCTCCCAGCACCTGGTGACAGCAGCACCCCTGGGCCTGGAGTGGGGTCACCATGTCATCCCTACAGAGAAGGAGGGGGTGGCTAAAGAGCAGCTCACCCATATGGGCACCTCTGTACTCAGAGCTGCCTCCCACCCAGGAGGCCCCAGACAGGGCCTGGCCATGGCACTGGGTCACAGGTTCCCACATAGGGCTGGCCAGGAGGGGCTCAAGGAGACTGAGGGTGGGGATGCAGCCCACTGAGGGCCCCCCAGGGCCTGTAAGGAGCAGTGGATGCCAGGCCAGGCCCCAAGACCTGGCCCCTTATCCCCAAGACCCAGGCAGGACACTGACCCCCACCCCTCCCTAGGCCCACTCAGGCATCCCTGCAGACACCAGGTGGGCCAGCAGCCTGATCCTCTATGGCAGAGGCCTGAAGGCCAGAGCAGGTGTGATCCTCCTTGCCAAAGCCAGCCCCTGACCCGAAGGCCCCTCTGTGAAGCAAGTGCCATCTGGGATGCCCAGGGTTGAGCAATGGTTGGGTGTCCAGGAGACCCTCATAGCTGACAGCAGGTCCTCAAGGATGCCAAAGGCCTGTGGGCACAGGTGGGCATTGACCTTCAACAGCTGAAGGAAAGAAACTGCCTTTGGGGATGCGCTGGAAGCCGTCCCTAGGGGAAAAACAGCCAAGCAATAACCAAGCTCTGACCCTTGTTGCCACAGCCAAGCCATGATGCCAGTGGCCAGGGCACAGCCGGCCTGGGAAGCTGCAGGGAAGACCACATGAAGCCACCAACCAGGGCAGGTCAGTGAAGGACCCCGTCCCCTCAGTCCCCGTGCCTCATTGACATGTGCTAACACCCAGGGCTGGTGAGGAGTGAGGGCCACCCGCACAGCCTCCAGTGTCAGGCTGACATTAGCAGCCCAGCTCGGGGGCTGGCATGTCAGCTGCAGCCTTGGTGTCATTGCCACTGCTGTGGACGTTCCGGGAGGAAAGGCACAGGGTCCCACACCTAGCCTCCCCCACCCCAGAGAGTCCCACAAATGCTCTGAGACCCAGTGTGATACCTGGAGCAGATGACCTGGGACCCCAGGACCTGCAGGAGCCAGAGCAGAGCCCCCAGGGACAGCCAGCTGAGCTGAGAAGGCAGTGCCTCCTCCAGTGACCCTGGTGCAGGTCTGGGCCGCACTCTCACCCTGGGTGCACCAACAGGGGAAAGCTGGGAGGGCGGCGGGGGACCTGGGAGGGCAGCGGGCCTCAGGCCAGGAGCCCAGAACACTCACCAGGGCCCAGACGCCTACAGCCCCTCACCTTCCCTGAGATGCCCAGGAAAGCCCAGGCAGAGCTGAGCAACAGCCCTCAGGGCAGGGGCTCCCAGGACTGACAGCTAGCCTCTGGCGGCCAAGGTACTCCTCTGCTATGGGTGTCACAGCTGCACACCCTGACAGCCACTCAGTCCCTGAGGGGCTGTGGGAGGAGGGACTCTCCCCCCACCCCACCTGGCTGGGCAGGAATAGCCTGTGTGCAGAAAAAGGAATAGCCTATGTGGGGCGCTGAGGCAAGAGAGCCAAGGTCGGAGGGGTCTGCCTGCTCACCCTGAGCCTGGCCCTTTGGTGGGGATAGGGCAGGGCAGGGCCAGGATTGACCTTGGAAGCACAAGGCTGCAGGGTTCACCCCACTGGTCTCTGGGGCCCCCAGACTCCCTCCCTGGGCATGGCTGCCGCACCATCAGGGTGTCACCCCGGCTCTCAGCGGGTCTCCAAAGCTGGAGATAGAGCTCACTAACACAGGATTTGACTTGCAAACTCAGCAAGAAGCAGTGCTCACAGAGGGGTGGGGGTGGGGCTGAAATGCAGGCAGGGCAGCAGTGCAACCCGGGGGAGGGGGACATGGGGATCAGGGGACCCTGGCCCCTGCCCAGCTCAGGACTGGAGGACATGGTGCCTTGTGAGGCCGCCAGCTAGAACTTGGGGACACTGCCTCCACCTGCTAGTCCCAGAGCCTCAAGTAGACCTGTGCTGCGTGGCACCCCCACCCATCTAGGAGTGCTTGTGGGGTGGGGGATGGGTGGGGGTTTGCCTGGCCCCTCCCACACATAATCTTGCCTCCCACAAACCTCCAGCCCCAGCCAGGACCCTGCTGCAGCGGCTTGAGTGCAGGTGGCACTGCTCAGCTCCTCACCTCCCTGCGCTGCCCAGCCTCCAGCCTGCAGAGCCCACGGGCCCTGGGGGCCGGCAGGGTGACCCAGCAGGGGGCAGGGAGCTGAGCTGGGTTCTGGGATTGGACTAGGTGATCTGCAGGGAATGGTGCTGCATGGGGTGGAGATGGTGCCTTCAGGGGACTCACTCCCCCTAGGGTCTTCCATCTTCTTGCCCAGGCCAGGCCTGGGGAAGCCGGGCCCAAGGGGGCTGTTGATCCCCCAGGAAGGAGCCCAGGGAGAGCCACAAGCTCCCACAGCCCAGGACGTTCCTATCAGGCCCTGCAGTCTGCTGCCTGGAACCACCCTCAAGACCTGAACGTAGACCTAGGCTGCCAGCCCAGGCAGAGCAGCAGTGGGTAGGTCCCTCTCCCACCTCACCTCCCAGACTCAAGACTTCCATAGAGTTCTAACAACTCTGAGCTGGCAGAAGGGAGGGGTTGGGTCATCCTGGGAGAGCTACCCTGATGTGCCCCTCCAAACAGAGCTGAGCTGGAGGCTGCAAACGCTTGCCCAGCCACTTGGACTGAAAAGGAAACAGCCTGCATATGTAGGGTCTGTGGCTCAGGGGACTCCCAGCCTGGCCTAGGACATCATGTGTAGTACCCTGGCCCAAGTCCTTGCCATGTGGACAGGTACCCTGAGCTGTGGGAGCACCCTGCCCTTTCTCTCAGTGGCAGCTTGCACCCTGCCAGCCTGTGTCCCGACAGCATTACAATGTGGTCTCCACTTTGGTCCCACCTCTGTGCTGCTCCCTGAGACCCCTGGGCAGGTCCTCACCCCCGGCGGGCACCTCTGGTGGGCTCTGATGCCCCTGGCTGGCTCTGTGGGTGCATTAGGTTCTGTACCCAGATGTGCTAGCTGAGGAGTCTGGCAGGCTTGGTACCAAGTGGGCACCTGGGCAGAAAGGTGCCCTCCCCGGCCACCCAGCACCATCATCGAGGGGCTGAGCAGTCCAAGCCCTGGGGCTGGTGGTGAAGGCTGTGTGTGGCCTCCCCATGGCCGGGCCTGCCCTGCCCCCACATACCCCTCTTAATTGGGCCTTGTCCCTGGCAGAGCGCCACAGCCACCTCGTTACTGTTCTGTCGACGTTGGCACAATCTTTGCTCACTGAAGCCTGGCGGGAGTGGGGAGGCCGGGCAGTGAGCATGCGCATCCGAGGTGGGTGAGGTGTGGCCCCTGCTCAGGCCACGGCTCGATTCAGGGCCCAGAGAGCTCCCAAGAGACTACTCAGGGAGGCCTGTGCCCAGCTCAGGGCCTGTGGGCACCAGGCCAAGCCAATGTGTGCTGGTAGCATGGGGTGGGGCACCAGCGTGGCAGTGCGACTCGAGGAGACCCAGGATCCCCTGCCGTCCCTCCAGCCACACAGCCACTGTGAGAGCTGGGGAGGCTGGGGCACCCGCTGGGGCTCCAGCTCACTTTTCCCTCCCAGAGCACCTCCCCCGGCCTGCCTGACCCACAAGAATCTCAGTGTTTGTTAAGAATGTGAGTCCCCTTGAAGGGGAGGGGAGGCAAGGGCAATGTATGTAACCTTAACATTTGTACCCCCATATCATGCTGAAAAATAAAAAATAAAATAAATAAATAAAGGACCAAACAGGCTGGGTGTGATGGCTCATGCCTATAATCCCAGCACTTGGGAAAGCTGAGGTGGGAGGATCACTTGAGGCCAGGAGTTCAAGACCTGCCTGGACTCATAGTGAGACTCCATCTCAATAAATAAATAAATAGAATGTGAGTCCATGCCCGCTCTCTAGATGGTGGGTTGGCAAGTCGGGGGGCCCTGAGTCAGTGCCCTGGGTGACTCCAAGTGGACACATTTGGGACGTGGACCCAGAAATGCTGCCCCTCAAATGGAGAGGACTCAGCAAGAACAACCAGGAGCACGGCGGCGCGTTGTGATTATCACAGCTGGGAACGGCAGCAAGGCTGGGATGAGAGCACAGGGCTGCGGGCCGGCCACATGCTCAGGTGGCCCCGGGGGTCACCTCCCCATGCCAGGCTACAGCTTCTGTACCAGGGGGAACGGGGGTGGGGAACTATGAGGACAGCAGCCTGGTGAGGGCGGGGTCCTAGGGCTGAGGAGCGGTCACCACCCAGCAGCGCTGGACCCCCAGCTCCTGGGACTGGAGCTCCTATCACGGCACCAGGATTTCCCCGCGCCAGCCGCAGGAAGCAAGCTCAAGCCCACACCACCGTGTGCTGTTACCTCCAGGGCCTCCCATCATGGCTGAGCCCAAGGTGAGAAAGGCATCCTCAGGCTTGGGCAGGGTCTGCAGCCCTGATCTCTCCGTCCTGGGCACTGTCCAACCTGCCCTGGGCCCCTGCGCTCACTTTAGGGAGGGAGGGTGGCCTGGAGGGGCTGTTCCCAGAATGTTCCGGAAGCCAGAGCTCTCATAGCCCAGCCCACTCTGAGTGCTCGCATGGGCCCTTCATTGCTGCGTGGTGTGTTCACCACCCGCTTGGTATTAAAATTAGAAGCTGCTGCTAAAACTCTGGCAAATCCCAGCTCCCAAGGGCAGCCACTTCCTCGAGCTGTGGAAGGTGGCAGGAGGGGCTGGCTTGGCCTTGGGGGCATCCACACAGGGCAGAGTCAGAAGATGAGGGGGTGGGCCCCACAGCACAGGGAGGAACCAGCCAGAGACAATGGTCCTGACCCACACGCTACACCCTGCAGGTCCCAAGGGCCACAGCTAGGCTGCTCCCTCCCCAGCCTCATCACCGGATACCCTGCCAGGACTTGGCAGGTCCTGGCTGTTGGTGGGTGCTGCCATCCCATGGCCCCAAGACCCAAGAATAGGTCAGGCCAGTGCTGTGAGGTGCCTTGGTGGCTTGGGAGGGAGCTTCTGGCTTCTTGGCCAAAGTGCCACACTGGGAGCTGGACCTGGGGGTCCCCACAGTGAGCCTCTGGCAGATGTCTCTGCTCTACCCAGGTCACTGTGGCCTGGAAGTGCCCCTTAGGAAGCCTTTGTGTGATGCCCAGTCCTGGCCAGAACCATCTTGCTGTTCCTGCCTGATGGGCACTACCGAGGCCCATCCCTGCCGCAGGAGCCCTCTCCTGGCCTCGGAACCTCCCCTGGGATACTGGGCCTCTGGTTTCAGGGAGACAAGGAGCTGCCCATCTGGCCATCTGTGGCCCCACGGGGTCCCACACCAAGCAGGGGGAACCAGCATTTGGCTTTTTTTTTTTTTTTTTTTTTTTTTTGCGACAGAGTCTCACTTTGTTGCCCTGGCTAGAGTGAGTGCCGTGGCGTCAGCCTAGCTCACAGCAACCTCAAACTCCTGGGCTCAAGCGATCCTCCTGCCTCAGCGTTCCAAGTAGCTGGGACTACAGGCATGCGCCACCATGCTCGGCTAATTTTTTCTATATATGTTAGTTGGCCAATTAATGTCTTTCTATCTATAGTAGAGACGGGATCTCACTCTTGCTCAGGCTAGTTTCAAACTCCTGACCTCGAGCTATCCTCCCACCTTGGCCTCCCAGAGTGCAGCATTTGGCTTTGAACCTCGGAGTGTCCCCAGGTGGTGGGTGCCATGCCCCTGCCCTGGCCTTCAGACCTTTGCCTGTGTGTTCCTTGCCTGGGAGCCCTTGTTCTGCACCTGGAGACCAGCTCAGGGCTGCAGAGGAGCAGCAGGAGCCCCGAGTGTGCACAGCCCAGGCCTCAGAGTCCTCTGGTCCACACTGTCATTTTTAAACTCGTATTTGTTGAGCACTCACTGTATACACATCTGGTGGAGGGAGTTGCTGTTTGGCCCCCACGGTCACAGGTCTAGAGAGCTAGACCAGATTAGGGGTGTCAGGGTTCCGTCCCCCAGAGCGCCCCCCCAGGGCTTGCACTTGCTGGCTTCTCCCACCCACCTTGTGGCCCCTCTCCAGGCACACCTTCCTCCCTCCCAGCCAGCCTTCTCCACAAGCCCCCCGACCTCCCCACTGCACCCCACCTCCCATAGGTCCTCAGCCTGACCCCCTCCCATCACCAGCTCACCTCGTATCTGCCTCTTGGGGTGCAGCCCTTTCTCGCACTCTCCCAGTGGTGGGAGGGCCCAGTGACCACCCATGACAATGGCCGAGTGGACTTGGAGGTGGCCAGGAAGATCCTGGCCCATCTCCCATCCTGCCCTGGCCCTGGGATGGATGGCCCCTCCTCATCGGGACCCCAGGGCCTGCTGGGTCAGCAGAATCCATCACCCCAGGGTGACTCCCACATCCTGACTGTAAACAGCTGCTGGCTTCTTAGAGAGCAAAATAAATTGTTTTAACAGCCGAGCAGCTCTTCTTCTCTGCAGGCCGGGAGCTCGCATAGGCCTGGACCCTGCCCCAGACAGCTCAGGCCCAGGCCACCTCGGGACCCTGGGCCAGCTGCACCCCGGAGAACACAAGGCTCCTGCCCTGCAGCCCCACTTCCACCTCCATCTGCAGCCACCACCACCACTATGCTGGGGCACCCGGGGATGTTGGGGGCTGGCGGTGGCCTGAGCATGCCCAGCCGGGTGCAGCCTCAGGGACCGTGTCACAGAGCCTGGCGTCCCAGGGCTGCTGCTCATGGTGCTCCCAGAGCCCCCTGCCCAGAGCCAGGGGCTGGTGGCTGCTCTTTGGCTTTGGAGGTGAGCGAGGCCTGTCTACCAGGGACTAATTATTTCTGCAGCAGCCGCTTTGCTGGCTGGGCACCCCTGCTGCCCTCACCGTGGGCCTCACAGCGTGTTCTGAGTGTGCCTGTATCTGAGTGTGAAGCCCCTGTACATGCTTGTGCACGTGTGTGTGTCTGTACATCTGTCTGCTTGCCATGCAGTGGAATCTGCCCTCCTGGGCTTGTGCACATACCACCTTCATCTGCATGTCAGCCTCTGGTCCCTGGCTCTCCCCTCTGCCCAGTGCCCTCCCCTCCCCCACCCAGGGATCCCTCCTACTACCTCCCTCCTCCAGGTCAAACCCCACCCTACCCCGGCTCCTGCTGACTAGCATCCTCTGCCCACTACTCCAGGCCAGGCTGTCTCCTTTGTCCCGGAGCAGCCTGGGTCTGGCACACAGTGGCTGCCCACTAAATTGTCATGACCGAGTACTTTGGCCACCCCCATTTCAATCAGGGGCACTGGGGCTCAGGGCCACCTGCCGGCCCCAGGGGTCTGCCACCTGGCTCCCACCCTCAGGCTGGGTTTTCCCGGGAACCCTGAGACCCCACATGGAGGGAGGGGGCCAGGCGCCTGCAAAGGCATGTTTTCATTAGCAAGAGATGAATAATTAATGCTGAGGCCCCTTTGAAAACTGTTCTGGTTTTTATTTTAAACATTTTTTTTTCTATGTATAGAAATAGCACTTCCGTTAGGCACCAAATTTATTTTTATTTTTTTTATTTTTATTTTTTTTGAGACAGAGTCTCATTTTGTTGCCCAGGCTAGAGTGAGTGCCGTGGCATCAGCCTCGCTCACAGGAACCTCAAACTCCTGGGCTCAAGCAATCCTCCTGCCTCAGCCTCCCAAGTAGCTGGGACTACAGGCATGTGCCACCATGCCCAGCTAATTTTTTCTATATATATTAGTTGGCCAATTAATTTCTTTCTATTTTTTAGAGAGGGGGTCTTGCTCTTGTTCAGGCTAGTTTCGAACTTCTGACCTTGAGCAATCCACCTGCCTCGGCCTCCCAGAGAGCTAGGATTACAGGCGTGAGCCACCACGCCCGGCCAATTTATTTTTTAATAGACACAGCAGTTATTTATTCAATCCCTGGTGTTCCCCAGGGTGGGCTGGCGATGGGGACCTCTCAGGGCACCGCCATCGGGCTCCACCGCATACTTGCCTAGTCTCCCGCATGCACAGCAGGGCCAGAGGGCAGAGGGCAGAGCTGGGCATGGTGCACATGGCCGAGCACCCAGCCTGGGTCCTCTCAGCCTCCTCCTCACAGGCCTAGAGGGCGTGATGGTGGGTGCAGCCCCAGCAGAAGGCAGGGTGGGCCTGGCAGGGCCACTCATCCCAGAAGAGCAGGCTGGGCCAGCTGTGGGCTCCCCACCACCCACAGGCAGCCCCTCCCTCCATGGGCAGAGCCTGGGCCCTGAGCTGGGGGCCCAGATAATTCGCGGGCTCATAATTCTCTGGGCTGAGTCGGGAGCGTTGATCTCTTGGCTCTTTGAGTCCATTCACAAATCCCATTACTTAGTGCTTTCTCAGAAATTAAGTCTGAAACACCTATTTTTAAATTATAAGCCAAGGAGAGTTTGGGCAGCAGAAGAAAAACATGTTGACACTCCTCAAATGCACCCTCCCTGGGTGACTGCCACGTCCTGGAGACCCTCCAGCCCACCCACAGCCAGAGGTCAAGGGAGTGGACATCCCTTCACTGCCCAGCTGTGTCTGCTTGGCTTGGACATGATGCTAAACAAAAGAATTAGAATGTAGACATTTTTTCTTGCAAAGAGTCATCATTAATTTTTTAAAGTGTACAATATTGTCCTCAACAAAACACATGAAAAATGAGTTGTCTGTTCCTAATAAATATTTTCTAGATTAAGTATTTGTAAGGCTATCAATTATTTATCCCCATATATGGAGAATGCATAATTTGTAATAAAATGCAGAAAGGGTTTTAATTTTTCCACACAATATATGAAATTGAGTTTTTGACCAATATATGAATAAATTGACTCTAATCCCTTCCTGTCATGGTGTACAGTATTGTTTTAGGTATAAATCTCTTATTTTATAGATGTTTTCAAAAAATTAATCTACATTGTTTAAGGATCGGTGTAAATCTCCGTAATGGGGCATTCCAGCAGGTTCCCATTTATTGTCGCCTGCACATGTCCCCTCTGAATCATCAGCCACCAAGGAGAAATCATGCCAGAGCTCCATAAACACCTACAAATGTTCATAATTTACCAAATCGATGCCACGTTGGCTGCAATGAGGAGGCGTGGGGCCCACAGGTGGCCAGGAGGAACGGCGTATGGCCCTGTCCAGCAGGCTGCAGGCTCCATGCAGCAGGGGGCCCTGGGTTTGGCCGCTGACCAACAAAGGCGCATCAAGGCCCCTCCAAGGCAAGCAGGTCGTGGTCGCAGCTGAAGGAGCAGGTCCAGCCCCAATTGCACAGCCCCGAGTCTTAGGGAGGAAGGCAGCACAGGCGCACTGTGCTGAGAGATGACGGGACCCAGGAGAGCCGGCATGTGGCTGGGCCAGGGCCAAGGAGAGGATGGTAAGCAGGTAGGTGAGAGAGCCGGGCTGGGAGCCACAGTTGCTGACTCCATAAACCTCCTGAGCACAGGGCTGCCTGAATCCAAGCACTCATCCTGACCCTGTCCTAGACACTGGGGATAGGTATGTGGGGGGGAGCCCTGTCTCACATGGATGTGACATCAGGCAGTCCAGGCCTGGGTAGGCCAAGCCAGGAAGACTTCCTGGTGGAGGTGGCATAGTGTGTCATGCGGCCAGCTCATGCTATGTGATCCCGGGGAGTCTGCCCTGCTCTGGGCCTCAGTTTCTCCACCTAGACTCGAATAACCCAGGTTTGAGTCCCCATGAAGTTATGTATCACCACAGTGCCAAGCAGGCCACTCTCATCTCAGAGCCAGCTCCTCTGCAAAGTAGAACTGATGGCTCTGCAGAGGGCAGCACTATTGGGGTGGCTGAGCCCCTTCCCTCTCTCTTGGAGACAGACCCAGCCTGGGCCAATCACAGAACCTCATCCTCCTGGCAACGGTGATTGGACAGAAGGAGGGTCATGTGACCCAAGCCAGGCCCATCCAAGTGCTTCCCTGGAATTTTTCAAACCAAAGCAGGAAGTGGAACCCCTTGCCTCCTGAGGAGGGAGCTCTGGGGGTGGAAGCCTGACTACAATTTCTGTGGTCCCAAGGCCATCCTGGGCTCCCATGAGACCCCCACCCACACTGTCCTGAGACACTTCCCTGGGCTGTGGGGTATTTGCACCAGAGCCTGGGTGGTCTCAGGCCCAGCAGAGTGTGTGGTTGTGGAATTAGTGCGAATATTCTAATCACTCAGCATTACCTTGTCAAGTGATGGGTGGAAGTGATGGGTGGAAGAGAGGCAGGGCCCAGGGGCTCAACACTGGCTAAGATGTCTCCTTCAGGGTTTGCAATGTTATGAGTGGCAAATATTGCTTCACAGCAAATGCTTGATAATTGGAGAAACAGAGATTAAAGTGAGTGTTTGAAAACTGAGAAGCAAGCCCTCAGAACTAAAAGCAGGACATCCACTACCGCTGGCAGAACACAGAAAGCCAAAAATCCATGCAGCAGAAAGGCATAAAACAGGGGTGAGATAGGCCATCACCAAGAACGAGCACTGCGTGGCCACTTATGTGCAGAGTGGTCAAATCCAGAGACGTACCAGAATGGTGGTTGCCAGGGGCCCAGAAAGGAAGGGGAGTTGTTTAATGGCTACAGAGTTTCAGTCTGGGAAGATGAAAAAATTCTGGAGGTGGAAGATGCACAGCAGCATGAAGGTGCTAATGCCACTGACCTGCACACTTAAAAATGGTTGAAGTGGTAAATTTTATGTTACGGATATTTTACCACCGTTAAACAACAACACAAAAGATCATCCCCTTTCTCCTCCCCGCCACAAAAACAAACAAACAAAACTAGAAGTCTAAAGGCTATTAAATTTTTAAAAATATATCAAAGTAGGTATCTTTGATTCACCCTAGGTTTACTATGCAGGATCACCTACTGAGTGAATGTCCTGAATATACAATCTTTAACTCAATAAATGGATCATTTTAGTTAAAAGAGAAAAACTAAACAAAAGGGGAAGAAAATGAGTATAAAATGGAGAACATAAAACTGGACAACCAAAGCAAGACCGGCATCCATCGTGCTGTGATGAAAAAGTTTTAAATCACCATTCTAGAAGCGGATGCCCTGGGTCAGGTCAAAGCAATGAAATGCTGTCTGCAGCCTCAACCCCGCCAGGAGGGAGATCTAGCTAAGGCGCTGGGGAGGGCGGCGAGGACAAGCACGCACTTACATGCTGAGTGGCTTCTCCACGGCAGGGACACAGCGGCTAATGGGACACATGGGACGTTCTTGGGAGGACAGACAGGAGGCAGGAGGCAAGAGCCACAAAGGAGCCTACTGATGTCCAAGAGGTCCCTGGCAGATGGTCCCACCCAGAGGGGACAGCTCCTCGTCTCCCGGGCAATCAGCCCCCAGGCCCAGCTGAGAGCCAGGGGCTGTGACTGCAGTCTGGGCTCAGCCGTGGCAGCTGGGAACCCAAGGAGGCTGGGAGGGACAGGCTGCTTCAGCGTGGCCTGTCTGTCGGTGGCAGAAGAAGGTTACATTTTGGGGGTGCACTTTCTGGTACTTAAAAAATTTCTGGCCGGGCGCTGTGGCTCACGCCTGTAATCCTAGCTCTTGGGAGGCCGAGGCGGGTGGATTGCTCAAGGTCAGGAGTTCAAAACCAGCCTGAGCAAGAGCGAGACCCCGTCTCTACTATAAATAGAAAGAAATTAATTGGCCAACTGATATATATATAAAAAATTAGCCGGGCATAGTGGCGCATGCCTGTAGTCCCAGCTACTCTGGAGGCTGAGGCAGAAGGATCACTGCAGCCCAGGAGTTTGAGGTTGCTGTGAGCTAGGCTGACGCCACGGCACTCACTCTAGCTGGACAACAAAGCGAGACTCTGTCTCAAAAAAAAAAAAAAAAGAAAAAAAAAAATTTCTGCAAACAAAACTTATAATGGAAAGATGCAAGAACCAGAAACCATGTGCACACAGGCCAGAGGGCAGCCAGGAGGGGCCTCCCAGGCAGGCTGCTGGGCCTCAAGGACCTCAGCTGGTGATAGGTAGCAAGTGGGGCCGTGGGGTCCTCCTACGTACATGAGGCTGGGCTGTCATACCTGTTGGGTCCCCTGCCACCCTACCCCACCCCAGGCCTTCCCAGCAGGAGCAGTATTAATCATGCCGTTGATTTTCTGTATTTCTGATGCTTTGATGTCTGGGGGCCTCACCTACCCTGGAGGGGCTGCCATCTCAGGGTTGGCCAGGCCCTAGAGACAGTAAAGGACTCACCTGTGAGTGCACCTTTCAGATGAAAACCAACCATCCACAGCCCACATTCCGACCACCTGCTTTATGGGATCCTCACACCCAGAACCCTCTCCTCCTGCCCTTGCCACCCCAGGGCCGGGAACCAGACAAGTAGGGGCAGTCCCTGTGCCCCAGAGCCCACTGACATGATTCAAACTGCCTGATGCTAAACGTGCCCACTCTGCCTCCCTCAATCTCTGTTCCCTCCAGCAGAAGCCACCACGAGGGCTCCTGCCCATGATGCCCCTGCCCCCTCTGCCTCCTGACTGGCCCCGTGTGTGGTGCACCCCTGCTTCTTGGAACTGTGAGTAGCAAACTGTCTTTTCGGTGGCAGCCGGCTCCTGGTCTGCTGGCCTCACCATTCCTGAACAATAATAAAACCTCTGTTTTAAAACAGGCAGCTCCACTGACAACCTCACTCAGTGGCAGGATGACCCACCGGGTGGGGAAAGGGGCAATGAGTCCATCAGGGTGAGGCTGTCAGCCACACTCAGGGGGTAGGGGCACGGGCAGGCCACCACCTTCTGGCCCCATCCCCAGTCCCCCACCTCCCCACCAGCTCCTCCCTCACCCTTGCCTTGGCCCAGCTGCTGAGGGTCACAGGTGGCCTTCCACCTCGGGCTGGCCTCGAGGGACCATGCGGGCCACAGTGGGGCCCTGAGCCTGGGGCCGCAGTAATCACTCTGGACTAGATGGCTGGAGGGAGGGCCCAGCTGCACTGTGGGGTTCAGTGCCTCCTGCCCCATCCCTGGGCACATCTGTCAGGGGCAGGTGGCATCTCCATGGCCAAGGACGTAGGCTGGCTAAGGGGAGCGACCACTGGCTGAGCTGCACAGCCCGTCCTGGGCTCCACAGGAGGGAGAGTCTATCTCTGTGATGGTGACAGGGAGGATGGAGGCTGCTGGGTGCCGCACCTGGCTGGCGGCCCCGGACCCCAGTGGGCTGAGACCGAAGAGGAAGCTGACCATCGGGGCTGGGCTCAGGGAGAGGGTGGGGCCTGGGCCAGGGCTGGTGGCAGGGAGACATAGTATGAGTGCACGTTTGGGGTATGATCAGACAGGACAAGACAGGACAGGCCAAGGAAAAGCCAGACGGGCAGCAAGGGACAGGCTGCTGCTCCCTACCTGTGGCACCCACCCAGGCTCCAGGAACCTCCAGCGCTTGGTCTTTGGTGGTCAGTCCCCATGGGGCTGGGGGTCAGTCTCGGTGGAAGGGGCACCTGCACTAGCAGCCCCACTGTAGGGGGCAACCAGAGGGCGGGGCCTGGGCTCAGGCTGTCAAGACGGTCCTCAGGGTCCAGACTGCTCAGGCCTGGGGTCAGGGAGCAGTGTCCCAGGGCCCGTGGGGGCAACTCCTGGAGCAGCCCTGGAATCTGAGGCCCAGAGCCAACGCCAGGCTCTTGTCACCCTAGGCATGGCCAGCACGGGCACACCCACCAAAAGCCAGGCCCACCCACGGACACTGTGGCCTCAGGGCCCCTGGCCTCTGCCCCTCCTGGGCTCACGGGTCCCCAGCCAGCCCCTCATGCCATGGTGCAGCCACAACACTGGATATGACTGGGCAAGGTCCCGCAGAGACACTACTGCAGCCCAGGTAGCAGGCTTTCCACCCCACCCCAAGCCCCGCACCAGGTAGAAGACACATTTAGCACACCCAGGGTACGAGGTCGGATCGGAATCCTGACCCAGGTTCCAGATCCCATTTCCTGTGGGCTCCCTGCCCCCTTGAGAGACTCCCCCTCAGGTTCACACCACTAGGCCTGACACCCCTGGGCCCCGCTGGCCAAAGTTTCCCATTAGGCCTCCTGCCACCAGCCCGTGTGTGTGTGCATGTGAGCACATGTGCACACACGTGTGGGCATGTGTATGTACATATGTGTGTGTTCCTGCATATGTGGAGATGTCCAACCATGGTGACCACCCTGAGAATGAGCACCCAAACAGGCTCTGTCCCTGTGTCTTCTTGTTTTACATAGTTGTGTCACTTAACCTCGGGGACACATTCTGAGAAATGCACAGTCAGGTGATTTCATCATTGTGCAAGCATCACAGCACCCTTACACAAACCTGGACAGCACCGTTAGCACGCCTAGCCTGTCCGGGACAGCCCCTGCTCCCAGAATGCAGACCCGAGCAGCGGGTGCCTGTACTGGATGCTGTGAGCAATTGGAACACAATGGTACGTATTTGTAGCTAAATGTAGAAAAGGTTCAGTAAGAATATGAGATTATAACCCCATAGAACCACCATGGTACATGCAGTCACCTGTTAACCGAAACATCATTATGTGGCGTGTGACTGTGTTTGGAACATCGTGGGAGACAGCCCCCCCAAACTGGGTAGGGCACCCCTGCCCAGGCCAGGCTGCAGGAGGAAAGAGGCCAGGCAAGTGCCCCCACTGCCATCCAGCACCCCAAGTCCAAGCTGAGGCATCAGGTGTTGGCAGAGGAAGCAGCCTCTGGAGTTACGGGTTTTGTCGCTTGGGGAAGGACGTGGCCGCCTCCAGGGCCGAGAGCCTCCTATGTGTGAAGGAGGAAGGTCCCAGGACAGGGCCCTGGCCTTGGAGGACAACAGCCCTACCCACTGTGAAGCCGGGTCCCAGACCACCAGATGAGTCGTTCGCCTTCCCGGCGTGGTGGCACAGGATGGGCAGAGGTTAGAGGCCTAGAGATGATGGGAAAGCATCATCTCCTGCCCCAGATGGAGATTATGTCCCACTTAATGAGGGAAACTGAGGCATAGGGTGTTGTAGGCCTTGACTAGGGAGCCATGAGCTGCTGGCTTTGGCCTCAGAGGGGCCTGTGTGACCTGGAAGAGGAACCCCAGCTCTCAGAGCCCCTACTTGGGGCCAGAGACCGGGGGAGAATTAATGGCCCAGGGTGAGCACTTTGGAAACGCTGCTCCCCTGGCTGCGAGGTCAAGGCTGCAGGCACATTGGCCACAGGAACTCCACACGCGGGCCCACGGCTAGGTCCTGGCAGGAGCCCGGACTGGGCAGCTCAGCTCCCCTCCTGCCCCTGAGGTGACACCCCAAGACAGCCACCCGGGAGCAGTGCATCACGCTTGGCTCCGCCCCTGCCCGCCTGTGAATGAAGAGTGGGGCCCACCCATGTCGCCTGGGCCCACCACATGGCGGGACAGCTGCCAGCCCCCAGCCCTGCCAGTATCCTGCTCACGCGGCACTGAGGGGGCCTGGTGAGGCTGGGAAGGAGGGCAGGAGCCCACGCAGGAGGCTGGGGCATCGCAGACAGCAGCCACAGCATCAGAAAAGGCCTGGGGGTTACGCCCAGGGAGGAGCTGTCACCTGGGAGAAACTGAGGCAGGGAGGGTGATACGGCCTCAGGTCACCCAGCTGCTCCATGAGCGAGGGGGTACACCCAGCTCCCCAGGATCCACAGCAGTCAGTGGACTCTTGGGGGACCTTGGCCCACCGCCACCCCACTCCCCCTGCAGGCACCCCCCTTGCATGTGTGAGAGCTCACAGATTCTGCCGTGGCCATCTCCACACTCCTCTTATCCTAGAAACCAAAGACCAAGGCTGTCCTAATTCCAGGTGGTGGGATGCCTCCCTGTTAGGCCTCCAGCCATGAGCCCCGGGCCTGGTCCCTACCTGCCTCTGTTTCCCCTCTCTTCCTTGCCTGGAGCCTGTGGACACATCCAGTGACCAGCCCACAGGGCAGGGCAGAGGCAGAATCCAGCATCTGCCCAGGCTCCCAGGGGGCCAGGACCCTCTACAGGCCTTGCCCTGGCTTCCAACCCCCTTTTCCTACAGATTTCGGTGCTGGCAGCAACCAACCCTCTGGGGACTGTGGGGTGGGCAACACACCCGGCACAGTGCTGCCCTCCCAAGGTGACGAGCCCAATGGCACCTTGTTCCTTCAAGGCCCACGACACTGATGGCAGGTAAAATTGAAACTTTTTCCTGTTTCCTAAGAATTTTCTTATTTTCTTTTTAAATTTCCTTGTGTGTTATTTGAGACCTTTGGATGTCAAGATCATGGATCTGTTCTGTGCCCTGGGTAGCAAATATTTCTTCCCAAGAAAACCTTTCTAATAGTCCTCGAGGCGCAGCAACTGCCCACTGGAAGACCAGCTGTGGAGGTGACAGAGGACACCGTGCCCCCAGCCCAGGGGGTGCCGCCCAAGTCCACTGGTAACTCTTGGCAGCAGGGCAGAGTCAGGACAGTGATGATAGCAGAGCCCCGTGCCAGGCGTGGGCTATGGACAGTCACCTTGGCTGGACCTCGCAGCAGCCCTGGGACAGGCTACTGTTAGGGGGCATCTAAGGCAGGTCCACGTGGGTGGAAGGCGCAGCCTGGGACTAATTTGTGCTCAGCTTGGGCTCTGGGGCACCCAGCCCCACAGAGCACCCTGCAGGCAAAGCCCTGGCCCGGTCAGGGCCGCTCCCGGTCTCAGGGTAGGGAAGGTGCCGGCAGACCCAGACCGAGGCCCCGACTCCCCCAGGGGTTCGTGCCTGCCAGGGAGACCCTTCCTCTTGGCTCCTGCCTGCCCCAGGCTACAGCTGATTCCCAGAGTGACAGCAATTAGGGCCGTGGCTGGCAGAGCAGCCTGCACCCCCAAAGCACCTGACATGGCAGCAGCTCCCTGGGGGCCGTCACGCTCTGCCTGTGGCTCAGGCACTTGGAATCGGTTTCTTTCTGCTGTAAAAATGGAAACATCCCCTATGTGAGATACAAGCTGGCAAGGAGAATGCCGCTGTGAAATCACACCCACCCTGGAGCGGGCGGCGGCCGGGGGCCCAGGCCTGCCAGGCAAGAAAGGCTGCGTGTGCACGAGGAGCCAGGAACCTGGGGGTGCAGGGGCGAGGTGCGGACCCCCCAGCCAGACAACCCTGCTAGAACATGGGCTGGGCCCTCCCTGCCTCGGGTCCCTCTTTTCCAAAAACAGCACCAGTGTCGTCTGCATCCGGCTTCCCGCACCATCCGGAGAGGCTGGGATGCTGTTCCGGAGGCGGGCGAGTGGGCACGGTGCGGGGCTATCTAAACCGGAGAAAGCAGCTCCTCCCTGGGGCCAGCGGGGCGGGGTGGGGTCTGTGATGGGGCATGGGTGGCACAAGAGGTCCCCAAGCACACTGCACTGTCCTAAGACACCCTGGGGTGCTTCGGGACCAAACATGTGAGCCAAGTGCACATGGGACTTTGGCCGTGGGTCCCCAGACACAGGGCCAAAGCTGTGGCCCAGGGCGGGGCTCATCCTATGTGGGCACACGTCACCCCACTTTCCTGGCTGGGACCCTCCTCCTCGGCCCCCCAGCAGGCACTGCTCAGCCGCAGGCGCAGCACCTCAGGCCTAAAATCCTCACGTAGCTGTAAAGCAGCCCTGCACACGCCCACAGGCGTGAGGAACACGTGTCGCATGTGTGAAGCGCCCCCACCGGCTGCGCTGTTCTCATGTTCGGGCTTTCAAGGACGCGGCACAGAGCCCACGCGCTGTGGACGGCGGTGGACATGGACCTGCAGGAGCAGGGGCCCGGCAGCCACCTGCAGCCCTGCACTGTTGGCTCGTTCCTTGTGGGGTGCACGTTGTCACCAGGCTGAGAGGACAGCCAAGCTCATGGGCACTGGGGGATGTGCCCTGGTCCCAGGCTGGCAATGGCCACCTGCCCATCTATGCCGCATGGGAGGACTCCGTGCAGGGCCTGGGCCTCCTGGGACACCACCCCATTCGAGGAGTCGGGGGCTCCTGGCCTTCACACTGCCCCGGGCTTGGCTCGCCCTTCTGGCCCACCCTGCTATCAAGTCCACTCTTAGGGAGCCAAAGCCATCTGGGCGCAAAACCTGGTCCCCAGCACATGCACATATTTGCACACTCACACATGCGCACGCTCACATTCATTAACACATGCTGGCACAAGCACACTCACACTAACACCCATGTGCACACACTCACATGCACACTCACAACACACCTGTACACTCTTGCACACTCACTCACACACTTACCTGCGCGCTTCACACTCACAATTCACACACCCACACAAGCTTATTTTGTCTTTTGCTTTTCATGCAGGCCCTTTGCACAGACCTCTCACTGACATTCAGAGTTGGTGTCCCACCTTGGCTGCTGCCAAATACCCCTCCCACATGCCACCAGCTGCTCTGGACCCTCCCTGCTCCCCAGCAACAAAAAGCATGCCCCATCCCTGGAGAAGCCCTGGGCCATCCCGCCTCTAGGAGCAACTTCAGCAGGGCTGGTGCCGGCTGGCAGCCAGCCAGCATCTCTGCTCAGCTGCCCGCCTGCTGGGCAGCTGTGGAGACTGCGCACCGTGAGACTGGGCCCTCCCTAGGACCCCAGGAGCACACGGGTGAGCACGGGACAGGGAGGCATGTGGAGACTGTGCACCGTGAGACTGGGCCCTCCCTAGGACCCCAGGAGCACACGGGTGAGCACGGGACAGGGAGGCATGTGGAGACTGTGCACCGTGAGACTGGGCCCTCCCTAGGACCCCAGGAGGACATGGGTGAGCACGGGACAGGGAGGCATGTGGTAGTGGGAGCCAGAGCCTGGGGTCTGGCTGGGCCAGGGTCCACTATTGGTAGAGGACAGGACGTGGGCTGGAGGGGGGTCCTGGGGCAGGGCTTGGGCTAGGGATGCTGGGGGGACAGAAATAAGACAACAGGGAGAGGTGAAGTCCCCTCCCCATGTGGAGTCATCCCTGAGATTTCCAAAGGCCTGGAAAACACATGACACAGAAGCAACCTCATAGGAGAGGATTCATGGAGCCAGGTGGGTTACATCCAGACAGGTGGGGGCTGAGCAGGGCGGGGAGCAGGGAAGCCCCTCTGTGGAGCCTCCTCCTACCCCTCTGGCCCCTGGCTGGCAAGGTTGCACATCAAGGCTAATCCTTGGGGCCTGGACGCTGGGAACAAGACAGGGGCACGTCGTCAGGTGGGTCTCCCTGGGGACCACCACGGAGCGTGGGTGGGAATAGCACTAGGAGCCCTACCTAGGACAGCACTACAGACCTCGGAGGAACCAGGACAGCCAGCACCTGGCAGTCCAGGCAGGCAGCAGAGACAGCAGCACATACCACCCTGCCGGGAGGCCTGAAGAACACTAGTTAAGGGAAGGGGGCATGCCTTGTCTGCAGATCGTTCCCTGCTATAGCAACACAGGAGCTGTAGCGTGGTCCATGCCACCCTCGGGGCCTTTGCCTTCCAGCCTGCCCTGACTCTGAGGGTGATGGCAGTCGTGGGGTCCCTGGGCCCAGGCTGGCTGGCTTCTAGGAGGGTCTCCTCCTCAGCCCAGGCAGCAGAGCCCCTCCACATACCAGGCAGGACGCTGCTGGGCAGGGGTGGCAGGGGCAGGCACTCTGCTTCTCACACCCCTCCCCACCCCAGGACCAGCCTTCAAAGAAGTGGCAGCTGTATTTCCAGCTGGCACCATGGGGACAGGTGGCCCAGGAAAGGGGCATCTAGAAGAGCCACCTGCAATGCCCAGGGCCCAGCTCCTGCTTGGGCCCTAACCCCTGCCTGATCCCTGCCCCACTGGCCCTGGCCAGGCCAACAGGCTGAGCACGATCGGTGCAGAGCACTCAAGGCTTATTTACCGAGGACTTGCCGTGTTTCCTCAGTGTCAGGGCCTCCCGCCAAAGTCGCCTGTGACTTCAGGTCCTTCGGGGTGCCCTGAGCCCTGCCAGGCACAGCCCTGGCTACCCCAGCACATGGAGCCCAGTCTGAACACAGCTGTCCATGGCACCCCAGGCTGAAGCCTGGGCTCACACACAGCCCAACTTTCTAGAGGGATGATTTGGGGTCCCAGGACGGTACCTAGGACTGCCCAAGCTCACAGAGCAACAAGGGCGCAGAGCCTGCCTGGCTCCTGAGGGCTGGGGTAGGGTGGGGATGGGGCAGGCGGTGTTCAGCAGACATGGCCACCTTGGGCCCTGTAGGCCACCCTCATCACCTGGGGATCCCAGGGCCCCGACAGTAGGCCAAAGGAGCCAGGGGGACATGGCCATGATGGTGCTTTTCGGGGTGGGCACAGGTGTGCCTCACTGCAGGAGTGGAGGGAAATGAGGCTACGCAATGTGGCTCAGCAGCTGGGGTCCCCATGGGGGCACAGCAGTGCAGGGTCCAGGCCTGTCCTCACCTCCCCACTGTCAGGTGATATCAGAGCCTATCTGCCTTTGGGGAGGGGCCAGCAAGGGGGGAGTCCCTGCAGGGCTCTGAGGGTAGGAGCCACACCCAGCCAAACACCACTGACACAAGGTGGCAGTCCCTGGACGGAGGGCAGTGGCGGGGGTGCGGGCAGGTGCACCCCTACGGCTGCTTCCTGTTTTGTCAGGCCTGGAGGAGTTGGGAGCAGGGGCCGCCACGCAGTCCCGGACCACATCCATTTCATGGGGGAGGAAGGGAGTTTTACAGGTCACCGTGCAGGTGGGTGGTACACACAGGGCAGGGCTGAGTCTAAACAACCCCAGCCCCCGCTGCCTGCGCCAGCTGCAGACACCTGGAGCTCAGAGTCTGGAGCAGCCAGGGTCTGGGATCTCGAGCGTGAAGATGTGTCCCTGGCCCCATCTCAAGCACTGGCCCAGGTGAGCAGTGGACTACCTCCCCAGTGCCCTGTCCACCTGCAGCTCCTGGTGGCCCCCCAGGAATCCAGCCCTTGGATGTCCCTTGCTTTCCCAGCTCAGTACTTTCCTGCGACTAATGAAGGCCCTCCCCAGAAGGGCTGGGGACTGCCTTCCCAGGGACCACGCTGCTGACAGCTGGGAGAGCTGCCAGAGACTCCCCAGGCAGGTGGTCCAGGGGGCCCTGTCTCACCCTAGGCCAGGTCTGCAGCCCAGCTATTTAGTCTGGTCGGGAGAGGGGCCCTACTGGGCAGGTTGCCAAATGCAGGGGGAAACTGAGTCTCAGGTACACACTTGACAAATACTGTGATCCCATACTCCCCTGGTCAGATCCAGAACCTCCTAGAGGGAACCAGCCTGGGCCTCGAACCTCCGGCCATCAACGAGGTTCAATGTGCCAAGGCTTTCCTGCCAGGGACGGGTGGTGTGTGCTGGGAGTGTCCAGGGAGGGAGTTAATCTGCAGAGCCCACAAGCTGCAGGGCACTGGAGTGCTCCTCTCCCAGGCTCAACGGGTGGTCCTGGCCCCTTGGGCACACACGCCCAGGCCCCCTGGGTCGGGCTGGACCTGGGCCCTGACACTGAGACCAGGCCCAGCACCAGTCCACATGCACTTCCTGGTCCAACATCTGCTGACCCCACCAGCTCCATGGCCAGGCTGAGGCCCATCCCATCTCATGCGTCCCCATAGCTGCCCTCCAACCCCCACCATGGCCACCCCTCACCCTCACCTCTGTCCCTGTAGCCGCCCTGCCCAGGAGTTGATTGCTTGATTAAGAGCAGCATTTAAGTGCCCAGGGGACAAAAATCGATTTGCCTGGTTCCACTTAAATCCATCAGTTCCATTTCTGATGAATGTCCCAGTGCTGGAGTCACCGTGGAGCAGCAGTGCCCAACAGAGGTCGGCTGCCAGGTCAGGGGTCTGGCGGGCTGGCGCTGGCCTGAGCATTGCCCCGTCCCCTGGGGGACATCCCATCGTGGCAGGTCTGGGTGCAGAGGGCAGCCCCCAGCTCTGGCCCCTCCTGCAGGGCCCGGAGCAGCTCAGTCCAAGCTGTGAACTGCGGCATTGTCAGGCAGGGATTAACCAGGATCTGTAGCTGCCGAGCTGGGCCCTGGAGGAATGAGCCCAAGCTGGAGGATGAGTGGATCAGACTCGCAGTCAGTATTTATGGAATTGAATTGAACCCATCACTTGGGAGCCGTGTGTGTTCTGGGTCGTTTTGTAGTTTCTGCCTCTGACAGGAAACCCAGCTCAAGGACCCCTCACAGGGCACAGTCAGGGTTTGGCCCATGGAGAGGTGGTGGAGTCCTGTGTCTTCTTGAGCAAGATGGCAGGGTGTCCTGGGACCAGGAGAGCCCACCGACGCTGGCCAGGGGCAGGTTGGCTAGGGCTGCAGGCTGAGGGGTGTCTGCCCTGTCCCCAGCGACAAGAAGGCTCCACCCCGGGTTCTGGGACCTCCCTATCATGGGCTGCCAGGCCACACTGTGAGCTCAGCCGGGTGTCATCCAGGGCAGTAGGGCCCTGGAGGGCAGCAGTGATGCTAGGCCACCTTGGAGAGGTTGGGTCAAGGCAGGCCCAGCGGGATGGGGGTCCTGCCACCAGCCGGTGTTCCTGCTGAGGTGGCCTCACCCTATAGCTGCTGTGTGATGGGGAGGGCAAGGCTCGCTGGACGCCTGGCCCCAACCCCACCCTGCGCTGGCCTGGCCAGCTCCCCTACGAGACCTGAGTGGAGGAGGCTCACCTGCTGCCCGGCGCTGCCCGGCGCTGCCCACGCTAATCCCCAAACCCTAACTTGGATTAGCTGTGTTTAGAAAGTGGCAAAGCGGCTTGTATTTGAGCAAGGGCTCGGCAGGTTACACTGGGCGGGAGGGTCCCTGCATGCATGAGGGAAGAGTTGAGGAGGAAAAACTGCACTAAACTGGTGTTAATTGAAAACAAACTCAGGGGATGATCCACCACTGGGCCCTCCGCCTGCCCCTGAATCCCTCCTGGGGTGAAGGTTCCCGCTGCCACTGGAGGCAGAGAAGAGGAGAGGAGGTGCGCCAGAATGGTCCACAGAGAACAGTGTGGTGCTGACAGGCGGCTCAGGTCACCCCATGTCCTGTGACTCGGTCTCTGCACCTGTGACCTCTCTGAAGTCCAACAGGAGGAAGCTCCACGGGTGCTTTATTGTCACCCACTGGGGACCCAAGTCCTGTGGCCAGAGCCCATCCAGGGCCACAGAACATGGGCTGGGCCTGGGAGAGACATTGAGGTAGGGCTCAGTCTCAAAGCCTGGGCACCTGGTGAGTGGCCATGCAGCGTTGCTGCTCTTGGCAGCCGCTCTGGGAAGGCCGGCGGGCGCACCTCTCCCCAACCCTGCCCAGGGCACCCGCCACAACATAGCCCACCTGTGTGGCCCTCCAACCCCGGTCAGAAGGAAGGATGGTGAACTTTTATTTCATAAAAGTTCAAATAAAGAAGTCTCCCTTTGTGAAGAGCCTGGCTGGGCGGGGGGAGGGTGCGGGGGGAGGGGCGGGGGGAGGGGCAGGGGGAGGGCCCAGGTTTGTGAGCATCTCTCCCTCCCGAGGCACAAGCCGTACCTGAGGTCCCTGATGGCCCCTTCACAGATAAAGAAACTGGGCCTGGTCTTCACTAGGAGATAGAGGTGTATGCCCTGGGAGGTGTCTCACCTGTCCCCAGGGCCTGGCTCCTGGGGGGTCCACCCTGTCCCTGGTCTCCCTGTGTGGGTCGTGAGTGGGCAGTGGGCTCATGGGTGGAAATAGTGCCTGGAGGGAGGCCAGACAGATCTGGCAGGCGGGGATGCTCCTGGGAGGAGGCCAAGGCTGCCAGGAGGCTGAGGAGGCACCACAACTGGCCCCCCCACCCCCACCCCTGCTGCCCATGCTCCCCCAGGCTCAGATGGCCCATTGGGACACAGCCGGTCCACAGGGATAGGTGGGGCAGTGGACAGTGCTGGCAGGACAGGTGGGTGAGTAGGGAGTGGGGGTGGGCCAGCCCTGGGGTCCTCTGGGCTCAGCTCCTGGGGATCCCAGAAGACACGCCTGTGACCATGCCCTGAGTTGGGGTCCTCCGGCCAACCGTGGCCATCGTGGGGCTGGGGCCCCACTCTGTGAGGTCAGCCTTCTCGGCTCCTCCTCCTCCGGTCCCGGCCTGTCATCTTCTTCGGATGGAAGCCAGCAAAGCCATAAATTATTCAGCTTCTGCCTCTCAGCCTTCTCCGTTAGTACCTCATAAAGCTGAGAAGATGAATCTCCTCTCTGCTTGCTTTCGCAGTGAAGATGGGGAGTAGGGTGGGCATGGGGGCGATGACAGGCCCCGGGCCCCTGAGCCGGCACAGGGTGTCTAGGCAGCCCCTTGCTGCTCCTCTACTATTAAATCCATAAATCAGGGGCAAGGCAGCCGGTGGACCTGGACACACGAGGTTCCCGGGACAGGGAGGGTCTGCCCATGCGCCAGAATGCACGAGAGGCCACAGCGAGGACTGGACACACAGGCTGACTTCTGAGGGACTGGTCAGGTTTTGGGGGCTGCCTTTAAATCGGTGCTGGGGAGCGAGTGCCAGGCACTGCTCCAGGAGGACCATGGAGCCTGACTGCTCACGGGGGAGACGACATGCATCCTGCAGGGCCGGGGCGGCTGAGGAGTGTGCCAGGCAGGCTGGGGCAGGGGTGCCTGGGGAGGACACGCACCCTCAGCCACACCCAGGAGCAGAGTGCTCCAGGGTGACCCTGGAGCAGAGCTGGCCGCCCCTGGTAGCCCCAGCCACGCCTTTCAAGGATGGCACCATTTGCCACCAAGGCAGCTCTGGAGACTGGGCAGCTGGGGGACGGCAGGACCTGCCCGGGCCTCCCTCGCGGTGCTCACAGCCCCACAACCCAGCAAGGCGCTTGTCCCGGTGAGAACTGAGGAGTTGAACGATCTGACGTTTTAGAGGGTCCAGGAGGACCCCCACTCCAACGCCTGGCCCTGCATAACCAGGGGAGGGTCCTGCACAAATGCACCCCAACCTCAGCAGGCCTTGGGGTGTCCCCAGGCAGGAAGTGGAGTGTGGGCATGGGGTGGGGGTGGGGAGCAATGCCGCAAGGCAGCCAGACTGGGGGTTAGACCCACTCTCAGAACCCCACCCTTGAAGACCCTCTGCCCAGGCTCCCTGTACACCCATGGCAAGACAGGGGACCCCAGGCCACCTCCAGTCCCATTCCCTCACCCCCACCCCACTCCATAGGCCTCTGCAGAGCAGGGACTATGACCATGGGGACAGAGGGCTGAGGGGTCACTGAGTCCCTGCAATTAGCAGTAATGAGTTGATGGGCGCCAGGCGCTGGCCATAGGTCGAGTGCTAATTGAGACTGGTAATTAACTCGACCAGCCGGGAAGTGGTACAGCCCCTCCTCCCTCTGGCCATTAATCCTCGGCATGTGGCACCTGCCCCGCCCTGGAGCTTATGGGGTCACATCTCAGCCATAATGACACAGTTGCTGCGCAGCTGGGCCAGCACTCAGGACAGCCCCATCCCAGGCCAAGGGCCTCAGGCCTTCCCCCCAACCCCTCCAATGGAGGCCCCGCCTTGCTCACTGGCTCTTGCTTGGGCCACTCTCCTGGGGCCCTCCCAACTCGCCCACCACTATTCCTAGTGCCACATGGACCACTAGGTACCTGCTTCTGCCACAGCTTCTGGCCCCTCCACACCCAGCCAGCCCTGGATAAAAGAGACCCATCCCTTCCCTCCCTCTGGGCCTCAACCTCTGCTAATGTGGCCAGCTCTGGTATCTGAGCCAGCATCCAGCCACACGGGCTTTGTGGGACTGTGAGTCTTTGTGGGATTCTGAGTCCCCTTCTTCTCTGTGACAAGCCAAGCTTGTGTCTCCACCTGAACAAATGGCTGG
Organism: Microcebus murinus; assembly: GCF_040939455.1. Lineage (NCBI taxonomy): Eukaryota > Metazoa > Chordata > Mammalia > Primates > Cheirogaleidae > Microcebus > Microcebus murinus. Next base: position 27,159,941 of record NC_134125.1, on the reverse strand, counting down.
GTTTGTGGCCAAGGACCATGCCCTCTTGTCCCAGCCACAAGCTAGCCTCATCTTGGGGGCTGAGGGGTCTGGTCCCCATCTGTGCCTTGCTTGGTGATGGCTCTGCAATGTCCCCAGGAATATCTGTTTCCCACCCCAGGACAGAACTCACCCCAGGGGGAGCTGTCCTCTCTTAGAGCGTCCACCTTCCCAGCTGGGGGCCAGGGCTCCGGCTCCCACTGGGCCAGGTCCCACAGCTCCCAGGCTCCCTGACCCTCGGCACCACCTCAGGCCGCTCCCACTGCCAAGGGGCAGGAAAAGGGCCCCTCCCGCATGGCAGGGCCCAGCCCCCTCACCCCACCCCAGTCCCCTCAGCCCCTGCCAAGGGTGGCCCAACAGGAAACTCCGCAGTGACCTGGGCTGCAGCAGGAGAAGAGTCACAGCTCAGGGCAAGCGGCAGCACCGTGGGCTGCCACACCCTATGTGGGAGCAGGAGGCCAGGAAGGAGGCGACCAGACCCTCATTTCAGGACGCCCCCGCCCTAGAGGGGGAGCTTGCCACGGGGTTCACTGTGCGCAAAGCATGTTCCATCAGCTGAATTCTGTCAGTCCCCAAAGACTCGATCGCCTGAGAGGGACGCCACGCCCCAGGCACTTGGGAGGCCTTAGGCAGAGAGATCCACACTGACCCCTGGAGCGGCCAGGAGCCCGCTGGGCACCACAGCACTTGGGTCAGAGCCCGGGATGAAGGGCCCCAGGAAGTCCTTAAGAGGAATCACTTCCAGAACACCCTGGGAGGGCCTCCTGTGCACCAGGCCTTGTGCTGGGCACCACACCTAGCCCCTCACTGGCCGCTCACCCCATTTTGCAGGTGAAGAAACTGGCCAGCGTCTCGCAGGAGTGGCAGAGCTGCGACCCTGTCCCTGGCCGCCGCCAACTCTGCATAGGCCATGGAGAAGCTCTCGAAGGAGACCCTGGACAAAGCCCCGTGTTCAGCATGCACAGGTGCTCCCAACTCTAAGACCAGTCCCCACCCCTCGTCCCGTGGTCGGGTGCGGGGACCACTGAGGTTCGCCTTGTGGTCCCACAAGGTTGCCTTGGGCCCAGGAGGGAGGTCGGCTATCAGCCACTCCCCTGCAACCCCCACCTCCCCTCCCGCTCCTGCCTCACTCTTGCTCTTGGGGTCCCGAACAAATGCCTGAGACAGTTCCAAAACGGGTCCCCCAGAACACTGTCCACCCACCACCACCTACCCACCCCACAGCGCCATCGTTGCATTCCCAGCTCACCTCGCCACTCTGTCCTCCAGCCCCCAGTCCCCAAGTCTGCTGTCTATGCGAGTCACTGCAGCCAGGGCTGAGTCTCAGTCCCCTGCATAGCTGCAGCCTCAAGGCTATTTGGAAGAAAGGAGGGCAGGGAGGCAGGGAGGGACCCAGGTATCCTCTTAGTCAGTGCGTGGGGCCCGCAGCCCTGGGGCGGGGGCAGGTGGTGCGGGCAGAACAGAACTCCAACCAGTTAAGGGAATAGGAAGTAAACAGAAGCAAATATTTACCAAACCCCTGGTGGGAAAGGACTTTCTAAGAATAAAGGCAACGAGAGGAGCACACTTGGACTGTGTGGAATCTAAACTCCCGGGTGGCTCCAATGAAAACACCAAGCTAAAGGACAAGCAACGAGTCAGGCAAGTTTTTTTACACTAACATGACAAAAAATGAACACCATTAACACGGCACGAGCTTATCTGAAGTGAAAACACCAAGGAGGACCTGAGCACACTGCACACGACCAGCACTGATGGCCACACCCCAGGACGTGAGACTCGAGAGCGGGGTGCCCGACAGGGGAGCCCCACTGGACACTCAGTGAACGCAGCCTCTCCCCCAGCCCGGCACATGGACGCGCCTCCTCCACAGAGGTGCGGGTCAGCAGACCAGGTGTTTTAGGGTCACAGGGCAAGGTGTGTCCTAAGTCACAAGATGTTTCACCTTTAGCTGCTTCTTGGAATCTCCACTGGTGAATGCTCCAAGAGCCAGACCTAGCTCATGGGCTCAGAGTTGGCCACAGCTTACACGTGACTGCAAGAAAGGCGGAAACAGCCACAGTATCCACTGATATTGGGGAGTGTTTAAGTTGACACTAGGAGAGTCTCGCTGTGGAATAGCACCTGAACAGACGTTTATGATGAGCTGCAACAGCGCGAGATAAACGCAGAGTGAAATACAAGACAGGCCCAGATGCTATGAACTTAGAATAAAGAATGTGTGCACAGAACAAGACTGGGAGGAAATAAGTAAACTATCAGCAGCCATGAGAGTCTCCTTTATTTAAAATAGATATATGAAGCAATAGGCATGAAAGAAGGATTCCTGAGGCATGAAGCCATGAGAACTTGTGGTGTCCTGGTCGAGCAATAATGTAAGTATCGTCTGCATGGTGATAAAAGCCACGTAGGTTTTCCCAGGCTCTGATCGTCTCTGGGACTGGAAGGACAGCCTTGCCCCTGGATGAGGGGCAAGGATGGATGGCCAAGTAGGCAGGTGGATGGAGCAAGAATGGAGTGAACAGATATACAAGTAGATGGGCAGATAGGCAGGTAGATAAATGTGTGAGTGAACAGGTGGACGGGTGGATAAGTGAGTAGGTGGATGACGGATGACGGATGAGTAGATGGGGGGATGGACAGATGGATGAGTAGAGAGATAGTTGTGTGAATGAATGGGATAGGTACGCAGATAGAGAAATGGATGGGCAGGTGGATGGATGGATGGATGGATGGATGGATGGATGGATGGATGGATGGATGGATGGGCAGGTGAATGGGTGGATGAATGGATGGATGGAAGGGCAGGTGGATGGGTGGATGGATGGATGGGCAGGTAGATGGATGGATGGATGGATGGATGGATGGGCAGGTGAATGGGTGGATGAATGGATGGATGGAGATGGATGGATGGATGGATGGACAGATGGATGGACAGATGGATGGAAGGGCAGGTGGATGGGTGGATGGAAGGAAGGATGGATGGGCAGGTGGATGGATGGATGGATGGATTGGCAGGTGAATGGGTGAATGAATGGATGGATGGAAGGGCAGGTGGATGGATAGATAGATGGGCAGGTGGATGGATGGACGGATGGGCAGGTGGATAAATGAATGGATGAGTGGATGGATAGATGGGCAGGTGGATGGGTGGAGGGATGTGGTGGGTGGACAATGAATGGGGGATGGGGGAGGGGTGAGGCCTCTAATGGATAAGTCTTAGCCACTGACTCCTCCCCTAACCTGTTCCTCTGCTCCTCACCTCTAGGAGTTCAGCTGGTCCCACCTCTTCAGGGAAGCCATAATCCCTTTGCTGCCATCTCTGGCCCAGCACCCCCTGACCAGCCCCTGGCCCAATTCCCAGGTACTGAACCTCCCCTTTGATGTCCTCTGGGCTGTCCAATATGCAGAGGGACCAGCCCCACACAGCCACCATAAATCCTGCCCCTATCCTACAGCCAATCAATCTCCAATGCGCTCCAAAGCCGCTGCATGTCTCAGCATCTGGGTCCAGCTGTGGGAGCTACAGCCGCAGCCAGCTCTGGATGCCGCTGGCTACGTATATTGAACTTGAAGCATCTGATTACATGTTTGTTCAATAGCAATAAACTCTAAAGGTTTTATGGAGTCATAAAACCACTGCCTCGGCCCTCACTTAGGTGGCATGTAATGTACACAGACCGGTTTCCCCGCTAATGGGGCAGTACATGTGATTTGGGGCTATTTTTTTTTTTTTTTTTTTTTGAGACAGAGTCTCGCTTTGTTGCCCAGGCTAGAATGAGTGCCGTGGCGTCAGCCTAGCTCACAGCAACCTCAAACTCCTGGGCTCGAGTGATCCTTCTGCCTCAGCCTCCCGTGATTTGGGGCTATTAGCTGGAAACACAACATCTGCATTTCCCTAATTCTCATAAAGTACCTCCCCTCCCACCAGAGCACACCAGACCTAGCCTTGAAGTTCTGGGAGAGGAAGAAAGGGAGGGGACTTGGGGGAGCAGGGGGCATCAGAGACAGGAAGGGCAGGGCTCAGCCCAACGCCCACCATCCCAGATGGTGGTCCCTGGAGCTCATTCCCACCCAGCACTGCCTTGGGGGGACTTGGGGCAGCTTAGGGCTCCCTATGTCCCAGTCCAGCCTTGCCCCCTGGGGAGGGCAGCTCCAGGCAGGTGGGCAGTGTGGAAGAAGGAGTTTGAATGGCAGACGGTGGACAGAGAAGGAAGGACCAGAGAGCCAGGGGAGGGCAGGGAGCTGGCATCCACATTCCCAGTCCCTCAGCAGCTCTGTCCAGCAGCACTGGCACCAGGATGTAGCCTGTTCTCCTCTTTCAGCCCTTGCCAAGCTGCTCCTCGATGGTGGGTCGGGCACGTGGATGACCTTGCCCTGATCCTTGTAACTTTTCTATCGACCCAGGTCCTCAGAAGCACATTGATTTGCCCAAATCAATATTTATTGCAGCTTCAAAGACTGGGGGTGAAGAGGGGGTGCTGTGGGCTGATGAATGGCTGCCACGCTGCCTAGCAGTCTTCGGCAGCCTGGGCACCCACCCTGCCCCCACCCAACCTGGGAGCCCCACCAGGAGGGGGTCCCCCAGGGGCAGCCACCTAGGCACAGAAGCAGCAGCAGTTGGCCAGAGGTCTCCGGCGTCTGGCCTGGGCTGTGCTCATGTCCCAGCATCCTGCTTGCTTGCTGGAGGCTGTTTGCTCACTCTGTGGAGGCTCAGGGTGGGTTATCAGGAGCCAAGACTATTAATTTTCCCAGCCGAAGCCCCTCTGTTGAGGAGTCCACTTTCTCTGAGTTTGGGAGATAAGTGGGCTGAGTGGGGGCTCTCTCCAGCAAGCCCACCCTACCGTCCACACAGGGCATCCAGGGGGCCCCATCTCAGTGCTGGCAGAGCCCCCCTTGCACTGGGCAAGGATGTGGAGCGTTCACCCCAGGGGCCTCCATGCCCCAGGGCTCAAGCAAAAGACAAGAGGAGACCTCCCACCCCCAGGCCCAGAGGAGTTGGCAGGACAGGAGGACAGGTGGCTCCAGCCATGGGGGCTGGAGGGCCAGGCAGCCAGGGCTGGACAGCACCTGAAAACTGCTTGGGAGTCTCTGCTGAGGCTGAGGACTCAGCAAGGCCAAGCACGTTCACACAGGAGAATTCTCAAGGCCAAGGACAGCAGCGCAGGAGAGACCCCTGTGGGGAGCAGCTGAAGAGGTTGCAGGTGGGCAGCAGAGCCTGAGCCTGCAGGTGCCAGGGCAGAGATGGGGCAGATAGATCCAGTCATAGAACACCCTGGGCAAGCCCAGCCCTGGGAAGGGCCTTTCACATCCACCCCTGCCCATGGCTCCCTGCTCTCCCTGCCCAGCCACGCACCCAAGATTCCACTGCCTCAAGAGCCTGCCCTGGAGAGGCCCGGCTTCCCTGGGGAGATGGCTGCAGGCCCAGCGCTGTGTGCCCTGTGCAGGCACTGTGACCTCACAGAGCCTTAGTCTCCTTATCTGCAAGATGGCCGGGGTGGGGACAGCTCTTCAGCCAGGATGAGGGCAGAGGAGGCCAGGCAGGTGGGTAGGGGCTGGGCCAGGGCAAGTATGGTTGAGGCTCCTGCCGCAAACAGAAACCCATGCAAGGCCCGGGTAGGGGTCGCGGTGGTCCTGACAGCCCAGGGTCTGGGGCGTGCAGGAAGCAGGCCATGGGAGAGGAAGCCAGGGCCTGGAAGTCTGGAGATGTCTCTGGGAGGCTTCTTGGAGGAGGAGGCCGGTCCCCTGAAGCCTCCGAGAACCACTGATTCGTCTCGGTGGGCATGGCCACTACCTTCGCTTCCCTGATGCCTGATCAATTTTAAACATGGTATGAAAGCCAGGGAGACTGGAGCCCAGCAGACCTGCCACTCTGCAATTGTGTTCAACCTCCACCGAGGCCAAGCCGACGCCCTCCCTCCTCCTCGTCCCGGGAGGGCAAGTTGCTGGCTCCACTGCCTGGGCCCTGTTGTGGGTCGCATGCCATGGCTCGTGCCCCAGGCATCTCAGCATTCCACAGTGGGTGCAGCTGCATGGAGAGGGTTCCTCCAGAAACCAGTGGATTCTGAGACCCCCTTGACAGGGGCTGGGAGCAATAGGTGCCAAGATGACTGAGAGGTGGGCCCACTCCAGGGCAAGGGGAAGGACCTGGCCACCCAAGGGGCCACCGTGGGCTGAGGGCAGGGTGATGACAGGCCTCTGGAAGGGGGAGGGAAGGGCTCGAGGCAGAGGGACCTCCCCAGGTGCCAAAAGGACATGTGCCTGCAGTGGGGGCCCACAGAGGGGCCTGGGGCATGATGGGTCTGCAATCTTGGCCCCTATCCTCAGCCTCCCAGCTGAGGGGACACCTGGCAGGTTGCTGATCAAGCGTCCAACCCAGGAACCTCCCCCAGCCAGAGTCACCATGTGGAAAACTGCCCCTTCAGACCCCATCGTGGGGTGTCTGTGTCAGGATCACCAAGGGCTCCTGCCTCTGCCTGGGAGGCCAGTCAGGCCCTGGCCAGAGCTACCCACACCCCAGGCCTGCAGACTGGAGAGAAAGAGCCTTTGTGGGGGACCCTACTGGGCCCAGGGCAGAGGGGCAGCAGCTGCCCCCATGGGAGGTGTCGCAGGGGAGGGCCTGCCAGGGGCTGAGGCCTTCTGGTGAGGAACGCCAGCCCAGGGCCCACCTCCGCTCCTCCCATCTCCCTTCCTGCCCCAACCAGCCCACAGGTCCCACTGGACCAGGAAGGCCTGGGGAAGAATCAGACTCTTGGTGCACAGTGAGAGACCTTGCCTTTCCGAGCTCTGGGCTCAGCTGCCTGGCTGGATGGGTGGATGCATGCACATCGGCCTGTGGGCTCGGCGCTGCTCCTGGCAGCCTCACAAGGACACAGGGAACCCTAGGAGGGCCACATGCCCTCGTGGGGCCAGGAGATCTTGGCATGGGTTGGGGAGGGGCACAGGCAGTGTGTGGGGGCCTCTGGGAGATGGCAGGACCCCAACCTGAGCAGGAGCACAGGGACTCCTCTGTTTGACAAACAGAGAAACCGAGGCTCAGAGAGGTTGAAACCCTTGCCTGGTGAGGGCCCAGCTCACAGGCCCTTGAGCTGGGCCAGCCAGAGCCCACCCTCCAGACACCTGCTCCAGCAGAGGTGCCAGCTCCCTGTGCAGAAGCCAAGGTGGGGCCTGGGGAGGACGGGACCTCGCCCATGCTCCCCGGCCTAGAAGCTGCGGGCAGGATGTAGGCCCGGACTCCGGCAGAAGGCAGCTGTCCCACAAGTATTGGGCATCTCCTGTGTACAGGGCCTAGCAGGCCAGAGACCGGCACATGCTGCCCACAGAGCCTGGCCAGAAGGTGCAGTCACAGAGCTGGGCATTGGAAGCTCACAGGGTGCTGGCGGGAGCCCCTCCTGCCCGGGAGCCTGAGATCCTAGGTATGAAGAGGCCAGAAGGCAGCTTGGATGGAGAAACCTATGAGGGGAAGGGCAGGGCTGCCTGGCCCTCGGGGGTCGCTCTGCCCAGAGCAGGCTGTCAGCCGCGCCCCACGGCCCTACCCAGCACCATTCACTCACTCCTGCGCACACCCTCTTCCTGGCATGGAGTGGACGCTAGTCCACTCTCTCATTCATTTGTTCCCTCCACAATTATGTGAGCTGCTGAGGCACCAAAGTCAAGGGGGACATGTCTGCACTTCATGGGCTTTGTTCACCTCCAGCCCCTCCTGCCCATAGTGGCCCTGGGCTCAGACACCACACTGTACCTCTTGAGGGTCTGTCCTCCCCCATCTTGGGCATCGATGTCTGTGTTCCCAGCAGAGCCTGGAATTAATATCTGGCATTTGGTTGTTTGGGCAGAAACGGCATCAATATTGTCTGTGGGTGTCCTGGACTCAAGGCTGACCCCCGGCACAGCCCAGGAGCTCACCTAGCAGAAGAGTGTAAAAGGCGGAGTGACCTACCCTGGGCTGCCCAGCATCCAGGCAGAGTCAGTCATGGGGGGTTCCCCTGCCTGTGGCTGCCGCCTGAGTGTCCCATTAGCACCTCGTTCTCGTGGCCTGAGAGCAGGAGCACCCCTATCCTGCAGCCCCACCTCACCCCTTGCTGGGGCAGTGGCTGCACTGTGCCCCAGGCAGGGCTGGCCAAGTGCACAGAACCAAGGTCATGCGACTAGGGAGGACACAAACAAGCGGGACCAAGCCGGACGCCCCACACTGCCTTCCCATGGGGCCTCGCACAGCCCCAGACTGGCACAGCCCTCCCCAGCCCACTGGGTGTGTGATGGGGACGTGACCAGCCCAAGGACCCCAGCCACAAGTGGTGGCCAGGCCCTGTCTCCTGACCCTGGTCCTGGCAGTGGTATTGTTCTGGTTTTCTTCATTCTTGGCTTTCATGAGCAGCCAGGAGGTCAGCATGGAGGAGGCAGCGTCAGGCACCTGAGGAGGAGGCAGGCCCAGAACTGTCAGGAAGCAGGGTGAGGCTGCAGTGGCTGACAGGCCCTGCAGACAGCCAGCAGGGCTCCCGGCTGGCCCACAGACGTGCTGCCAACTGCCCTGTGTGCTAGAGGCGTTGGCAGGAGTGGGTTTGCATGCGGTAAACAAGCTGCCAGGCTGGGGCTCCCTGTCACAGGGGTCCCCCTTGGGTCTGCCCTCCCCAGGCTGCTGGGACACGTGGAGGGGCAGTGGTGACAGCAGGCACTGTCCTGCACCCACAGTGTGCAGAGCAGGGCATGGGGTAGGGCTGAGAGTGTCAGGGCCTGTGGGGATAGCAGGGGTGCGGATGAGCAGGGAGCCCGGGGTGAAGTGTGGGCCCGGCCCTTCTCCCACCACCCCAGCAAGCCCCTTGCATCTGGCTGAGGTTCCTACCTGGACTGGGCCGTCCTGAGGTTTCAGTGAAAGTTGGAGGCACAGTGGGTGCTGCAGGCCTCAGCAGAGGACAGGGACGAGGAAGGCCGTCCTGGGGAGAGCCTGGGAGCACCTGCCTGCCTGGCACCCATCCTAAGGCTGGTGACTGGGGACAGTCAGCCCTGACCCAGATCTGTCACCTCCGACACGTCCACGGGGCCCCCTCAGGGCTTCCCAAGGCCCACCCGGCTCCTGGGAGGCATGACGGGGCCCTGCCAGCACCCAGGCTTCCTGTCAGCGCACGGGAACAGAGGAGGACCCAGGCATGACCTCCAGTCTTGCACAAGGACCCTGGATGCCCCCTGCCATCTGCCGTGAGAGCCCAGCACATCTCCTACTGCCCCACTGCTACCCAGGATGGCCACGCTACTTCCCGGGAGACGCCTGCACAAGGGCACAGCACACAGTGGGTGCTCACAGGCTGCGTGGCTCACACTCCAATACCCCTCCAGGCCCCAAGATGGGAGGGGATGTCCTAGGGTAGAGGGGCTGGGCCTCCTGGAGCTTCATGCTGTGAGATGCTGGGGCGGGGGTCCAGGGTGCCCCTGCCCCAGCGCCACGGACAGGGTGGGGGACGCGTGCCCTGTGTGCCCTGTTACGCCGCCCCTCGCTAGTCCTCATGCCAGCCAGGCGGAGCCTGGACTCGCCCCTGTGTGCCCCGCCCCGTCTCATGACCCCGGCCCCTGCCCTGGCCGCCAGCAGCAGCCCCTCCCAGGCCTCCGGCCCAGGCTCCGGAATCGCGGCTGCTTGGCAGGCAGCGCCTCCGGCCAGGTCTGGGAGTCTGACCCATCCAGCAGCAGCATTCACGACCTTCTGGAAAGGTCTCTGCCTGCCAGGGGTGGGCAGGCAGGTGGGGGCCAAGGCCCAGGCTGCGATCTGCTGCCAGGAATCGACCTCCCCCTGTCAGCAACACCTGTTTGAGCCTGGTGAGGCCTCCTCGCTGGAGTGGTTGCAAAATCCCAGGCACGGCCTGCTCGTCCAGCTCCTGGGGTTCACCATATGAAGGAGAAGCCGAATGATGGGGCCTGGGTTTCCCTGGACAAGTGTGGACACAGCGCCTGCCATGCCCTCCTCGCAGCCCGTGGGCAGGAAGCTGGAAGAGCGGCCAGTGTGTTTGTCGTGCAGGGGAAGGGGCAGGCAAGCATATCCGTCAGGCCTGAACAGGCGTGGCCCCGTGGGTGGCTGTGGCCTCACGCTCATGTCAGCAGTGGGAGTCATTCCTCTAGGTGGAGGAAAGAGGGCAGAGGGCTGGGGCTCCCAACTCTGTCACCTGCTGTCATGAGACCTGGGCAGGGCATGTGAGAGCCTGCCTCAGTTTCCCCACCTGCACAGTGGGAGGCAGCAGGCCTGCTCTGGGGCCGGGTGACATGCTGGGGCCATGAGCTTAGGGCTCCCCACTTACTCTCTTTGGCATCACCTGGGTTCTGCCAGCCCCCGCCCAGGCACTGAAGGCCCCCCCAAGGGCAGATCCTGCTCCCTGGGCAGCCCACCACCTCTCTCTCACCCCAGCTCCAAGCAAGCCAGGCCCTGCCGACAGCCCCATACCAAACCCATAGTGGAAGGGACAGCTGGGCACACTCTGGGCACAAGTGTCCTTGGCTGTAAGCTGTCCTCACTGCAGGGTGGCTAAGTCGGACTCCGGCCTGCAGCCTCCGGCATTCGGTGCCCTGAGCTGCCCATGTCTGTGTGAGGGTCTGTGACCCTCCTTCTGGGCATCTTGGTGTCCACCCCTTAGAGAGTGCCCACTCTGAACACTGCCCACTACCTCCACCTCACTCACCAGGGCCACCTGTCAGGAAAGGAGACAGGGTCACTTCTAACAAGTCCCAACACACAGGTCCCAGGTGTGAGGACCATGAGGTCAAAGGAGGGCCTGGCCCCCTGGTAACCCTGTTGACGGGACGTCCACACACCTGCTCAGGGCACGGCTGCACCAACCCTCGTGAAGGACCAGAGAGGTCGGGGCCTGCCCCACCCAGCTGTGCAGCCTCAGGCAAGACACAATGCCCTGGGCCTCATTTTACCTTCTGGGAAGAGGGATCCTTGCCATTGCTCGTGTGGGTTTCTGTGGAAGGCCCCAGCAGCTGAATCCTGGGACACAGCCACTACACCGGATGTCCCAGGACAGGAGCCCGGCTTCCCACAGGCCCTAGACTCCCCTAAACGCCCCACGCCCTGTCGCCTTCTCAGGAATCTGCGTGCTGCAAGGTTGACAGGCAAGTGAAAAGCACAACTAGTTGCAGGGTCAGGGCTGGAAGTGGCCATGAGGCCAGGGGACTCTGGGAGCCTAGGGCTGAGCAGGCTTAGCCACTGCTATGGTGGCGTCAGGGTGCCAATGCCAGCCAGGGCCACAGGACCGCAGCCAAGCAGGCCCGGCAGAGAGAGCAGGGTGGGCAGGGACACCCAGCCCAGACGAGGCTGGGTTGTCCCAGGGAGGGCCCCGCCCCTGCGTCCAGCCCATGCCAGGGCCCACACTCGCTCCATCCTGGGTCGCCCACCTGCCTCCCCATTGTTTACTGGAGGGTTTCCTTCACACAGATTTTTTGTTACTCAAGTGATTGATTATATTTTGAAAGGAAATCTTACAGCGCCACTGGAAATGGAAAACAAGCATCGCAGGTGGCAAATAGGAGGTATCTGTGCAAACAGAATGAAACAGAACATGGTGCGAAGTCCCCAGAGACACAGCTCCAGCTCTGCTTGGAGCTGCCAGGGAATAACAGCCAGGCCACTCCACGAGGACAGGACAGGCTCTCTGCCTCAAGGCCCCGCCTGCAGGGAGAGCGCCCCCTGTCCCCCACTGACGGTCAGAAAGCTCTTCCTATAATCAGTGCAGAATTTATTGGGCACCGCATGTGAGCACTGCCTAGTGGGGACATGAATGGCTGTATCTTGTCCCCAGTTCAGAAGTGGTGTCTGGGGACAGAGACTCCCACTTTCTATCGATTACCCAGGCCCATCCCCTGGCACAGGCCACTGGGCAGAGCAGGAAAAAGGCAGCCCCAGCGTTGTGGCACGAAGGCCACAGCCACTTAGCCATCCCTTAGACTCACCAACACCTGACATGCTGAAGGCACTGAGAAGTCCTGCAAGGGACATAACAACCTGTTAACCCTGAGTTAAAATTCAGCGTTTCCCTGCAAATCCTTCTCCTTGGCTAGGCTCTGGGTCTGGTGGGCCTGCGTGGAGGACAGATGGACAGGCAGCCCTCCTGGCCAGACACTCACGAATCCACAAATCCAGGTTTGCTCAAACAGAAAACATGATACCCACTCAAATGACCCCTGGCAGTTCTTCATGTTGTGTCCAGCGAAGCCAGGGGACATGCAGGACTGCCCTTGGCTCCACTGATCAGGCCAGGAGCTGTAGCGTCACCCATCCCACCACACCTGACCACCCAGCCTGAGCAGGGGAGGCAGTCCCCACCCCAGGCTCACCCCCCTGCAAACCTTATCAGTGCCCTGGCTGATGCCCCTCTATCCTGACTCTTAAGCTCAGCCATAAAAGGAAAGTGAAGATGGCCCTCTCCTGCATGTGGCAGGTGCTTAAACTTGGGAAAAGCCCTTGGACAGCATAAAGACTCTCGCCCCTCCTCAATGGGCCCCTCATCTCCTGGGCTTGGCAGGTGGTACTGAGAGACACTTCCACCCCTCGGGGTCCATGGGGAGGGCGCTGTGTGGCTGCAGCCCAGCGCTGGCATGGGGACCTCGGAAATATCTCTAAGGACTGTCACCTCCCAGTTCTGAAGACTCCAGGTGGAGGGAAGGGCAGGGCATGTTTGGGAACCTGGGCCGGTCAGAGGGCAGGTCCTAAGGTGGCCAAGAAAGTCAGGGAGCCCCGGGCCCGAGGATACTCCAGGTGAACACAGGCAGGGGAGGCCCTCAGGCTCGGGGAGAGAGGGGCCACTCTGACCACCACCCGGCCTGCCCGCCCCAGCGCACCTCCTCCCCTTTGCCATCGTCCTGTGGGGCAGCACCTAGCAGGGGCAGGCGGGCTGCCCCTCGGGTCGCTCTGTCCAGAGGGAGCAGCACGGTGCTGCTTCCCAGGTGGCCAGCTTCGTCCTCGGGCAGGTCTAGTCTGAGCTGATGCCCTGGGCGGGGCCGGGTGGTGGCAAGGACCCTGTCCCGTGCTGGAGGGTGCAGGAGCCCCTCAGCCCTGAGGTCCAGGGTAGGGGCATCCTCAGGAGGCGAGCGGTGTTGAGGGTGACCCCACACCCAGCCCTGAGCCTGAGAGACCCTGCCCAGGAATCCCTGCTAACGGGCCCAGTGCCCCTAGCCCTGCGCAGTGTGCGCACACGGGCCTTGCCGCCTGACTGGCAACGTGTCACCATCTCACGTGGCTTCAGAGGTGTTCTCAGGCCTGGGAATGCCAGGAGTTGTGTGGAGAGCTCAGGAAGCTGGCGGGCGGGTGTGGGGCCAGCTGTGTGGCCAAGGGGACTGGGGGGCTCCTGGGGGCTCCTGGTGTCTGTGGGTTTTGTGGGGGGCCGCAGGGAACTATGGGGTTCCTGGGAGCTCAAGGAGACTGTGGGTTTGTGGGGGCCCCGGGAGACCGTGCGGCTCCTGGGGGTCACAGAGAAGAGGACAGGAAGCAGACCAGCAGGGGCCTCCAGCTCAGGGCTCCTCAGATGGAAGGGGACCTCCAGCCTGCCAGGGTGGGGAGGAGCCAGGACATGCGTGTTCACGGCCACCAGACCCCAGCATCCCACAGCCCTCCACGGGGACACACACGTGTGTTTCTGGCTGCTGTTTCCCAGGGCCCTTTGCTTGGGGGCCCAGAGCCCAGCCCTCTGCACCCTGGGCCGGGCCATCAACTCACCCCTCAGATGCACTTCAACGAGGGCCCATGACCAGGGCCAGGGCACAGGTGCCCAGGATGGCCTGGCTGGTGACAGATGAGGGGCGAACCCAGCCTTCCAGCCCTGAGGCAGCCTGCTTATCTCACCAGTGGTGATTGTGCCAGCCCTGGTACAGCGAGAACTGCCTCCTTGTAACCATGGAAGGCCCCTCTGAACTTGTGCTGGGTCCCCCCCTGCCCCCTTAAGCAAGCTCATCTGTAGGCCAGGCGCTGGGGCTGTTCTCACAGGCCCACCCAGGGAGCACCCACAGCCCTGCCAATCAGGCAGGCCCAGCCCATGAGTGGACCAGGGCACGGTGCCCAGGCAGGGGCAGAACTGGTATTTGAACCCAAGGCCCGACCCCGGTGCGCCCCAGGTCTGTGAGGGTCTGACTCGAGGCAGGACACACCTCCAGCTGCCCCAGGTGGGCACAGAAGCTCCAGGTAAAGGCAGGTGGGGCTGGGCTTGCTATGGGCCCAGGGTGATGGGAGGTGGCACGCAGGCAGCAGGCTGAGCTTTGTGCCTCTGCACCAGAAACACATGGGCATTGTGGGACTTTCTTATAACAGCAAGAAGGTGTAGACAAACCAAATGTCTGAAGAAGATGGTTCCAAGAATCCTAGAGCAGGGACCGTGAGTGGCCACTGTCACCACGTTTCTGGAGAGCCTGAACCTGGCGAGACGGGGTGGGAGCAGGTCATGCTAACTGCGTGCAGCCTGGGGACAAAGGGCTGCAGGGCCTGCCCTGCAGAGACCCTGAGGAGGGGCCAGGTGGTGGGAGGCACCTTCTAGTTTCTCTTTATAGTTTTTTGATTTATTGTTCCAATTAACCATGGGAACGTGCTTCCTTTGTAATGACAAAAGCAGTAGAAAATTAAGGCTGGAGCAGGCAGGAGGGGTCCCTCACAGACCAGGCCTGGGGAGGCCTGTGCCCAGGGCCACGCAGGGCCAGCGTGGGGCACAACGGAGGGCATCACAGAGTGGCCAGACCCAAGGAACAAAGAGTGCACAGCAGTCAGATATCACTGGGCCAACCTGAGCCCCACATGCAAGGCAGATGCCCTCAGCCCCATGTGATGGATGGGTAAACTGAGGCACAGGTGGGGCCAGGGTGCACAGGAAACACTATGAGCCAGGACTGAGCCCAGGTTCTTTTGGGTGCAACGTCTCAAGAGCTGGGAATGGGCAGGTCCAGCTCTGGGGTGGACAAATGAAGCAGGGGATGGGGACAATGTCACCTAGGCTGGCGACACTGCAAGCAGTGCCCAGAGGAATGAGAGAAGAAGAAGAGAGAAAGAGATCAAGAGAGGAAGGAAGAGGAAGATGGTGGAGAGGTATGGGGCCCAGTGGAGGGGCCAGGCCTGGAGAAGGGCAGCCACTCTGTCCACCGGCCCAGCCCCCATCCCTACCAGCCCTGGGGTCCTCCCGCTCCGTGTGCCCCACCAGCCCAGCAAGTCCCATGGAGCCACAGCCCCTGCCGCAGAGTGCAAGAGCCTCAGGGCGGGGCTCCCTGCCCCCTGCCCCCTGCCGTGGCCACGCCGCCTGCTCCCGTGCATGGTGGCCAGCAACTGAGCCCGCACCTCTTTGTGGCGCACAGGCAGATGAGAAGGGATGGCAGACTGCGCGGTAATGACAAATGGATTAGGCCCGCTCCCTGTCATTACCCCAGCACCATAACGAGAGCTGTTTCAGAGCCACAGGTAAGAAGAGGGCCTCTCCCCACCCAGGGCTGAGGCCTGGGCATGGCAGCGGCCGGTGTCCGACCAGGCCAGGGGAGCAGCAGGAGGGAATCCTCCAAGGGTGGCCGGAGTAGGGCAGGAGTGGCCACGGGAGGCCACAGAGCCCTAGGCTGCAGGGGCTGGTTCTCATACAAGGGGACAAAGAGGTAGGACCAAGTGCCAAGCCAGGAGGCCTCTCCTGGTGCCCCAGACCCAGGGCCCCCATCCCAACTGGCCCCCTTCCATCAGTCAGTGTCACCAGGCGCCCACCATCCCATAGCTCCCCACCCCAGGAGGTCGCCTCCCCTCCCTCGGACCCACCTCCCAGCACGGACCCTCCCACCAGCCTCCCTTGGCTCCCCCAGGGACACCACGGCACTGTCATAGCCCAGGCGTGCCCACCTAGGGGCTTCGCCCAGGCCCAGCCAGCTGATAGCCAAGTCCACCTGCCAAGCCGCCAGACCGCCCACCACCCTCCCAGCCTGATACAGTCAGTTCTCGGGGAGTGTGGTGGCTACTGCCAGCAAGGGGTCCCCAGGGAAACCAGCCAATGCCAATAAACCCCCACAGACACCCGAGGCCCCTGGCGCACCATCACTCTTCCGCATTAACCGGCCCACCAAGGCTGCCGAGGTGGCAAGGACAGGGACCTCGTCCATCAGCCTCAGATGTGGGGCGGAGTGGGGGGCGGCCCACACTGCCCCTTCCCCACCAGGCCAGGTCGCCCAGCAAGCCCTCCTCACTCTGTGGGGCCTCCTGGCTCCTGGCCTGGCTCCGAGACTGGGGCAGCCTCCCATGTCCAGCCTCACCCAGCAGGAGAGGGGGTTGGGGCGCTGGGCAGGATCAGCTGCCCACTGGCCTGACAGAACTGGCACTGTCAGCGGCTCCCTGACCTCTAAGTGCCAGCACGGCCACCCAAGCATGGCAGGGAGAGGCCCAGCAACCCCACAGGGAGTCAGACAGCCCAGGGTGGACATGGGCAGCAGGGGCTGCTGAGGGGTCCTGGGGCTGACCCGCCAGCGCCACCCCAGAGAGAGAGCTCGCCCCTGCCACACTGGCCCCAGGCCCAGAGCTGGAGGGGGCTCCCTGCGGCCACCCCACCCTCCCCCAGGGCAGGTGTCCCTGCAGCAGCTGGGGCAGAGGTGGGGGTTGTATGGCCTTGGGCAGGTAGGCAACTGGGGGCCTCCCCTGCCCTGCCTTGCCCCCACCCGTCCCCTGCTGTGCATCTTTGAAACTACCAGGCCTTGCCCTCCTGGGACCCTGAAGGTCAAAACCACTTCAGCCCCAGGGGTTCAGCCCTGAGCCCCAGCTTGGAAGGTCAGCCGGGGACCCAGGCACCAGGGACTGCCCAGCCAGCCCTCCAAGCTGTCATCTCCCTTTAAAGAGATGAGGGTAGGGGTCAAGGGGTGCCGAGCCCATCCACGGGTAATGAGGCCGAGGTGCTCAGGTGGGAGCCCACTTGAGGGCATCAGCGCCCACCAGGCACCACTGTGTGCCTCAACGTCAATGGCGAGAAGAGAGAACTGGACTATGGTCAGAGAACAAAAATGGGTGTTTTTCATTCAGTTTGAAAATTTCAATACAAAACCCTGGAGGTTCTGCTGCTGAGCCGAAGCTGCCCGTGAGGATGCCGTGGCAGAGTGACACCCCCAGCTCCCAGAGGACGTGACCCTGAGAGAACCAGACCCAGAATAAGCGTCCAGTTTCACTCTGACTCAGGTGGAAGGAAGGGTGGGTGGGGCCCGCCATCTGCCCAGCAGTCACCTGGCCACATCAGCCCAGCCACCTCCACCTGTCTGGCTGACCTCCGACTGGCCACCCTTGGCAGAGTCCCAGGCTGGGAACACAAAGACCCAAGGATAGGCATTGGCTGTGCATGGCCTGGCGCGGGCAGATCACAGGTAGGTGCGTCCCAAGGCGTGGGCCATGCAGGGCCTCTCCAGGGCGGGGTCTCAGAGCCAGGGGTCTGGGGACAGGGCCTGGTCCATGAGGGCCATGCAGGCCTGGTGTGCCCCGGCCAGGTGGCCGGGGAGGGGGACAATGGGAAAGCGGCCTCAGCCCGCCACGGGCAGGGAGCCCCAGGCTGGCCTGGCTGGCCACCCACACAGCCAGGCTGGGGCAGGCCTGCAGCAGTGTCCCAGCCTTCCAGCTGCCCCAAGGAGGGCCCAGGCTCGGGGGCAGGGGTGGGGACAGTGTCAGGGCAGGAGGGGAGGGCGGGGCCCTGGGCTGCGGTGCAGCATC
This sequence comes from Microcebus murinus, assembly GCF_040939455.1. Lineage (NCBI taxonomy): Eukaryota > Metazoa > Chordata > Mammalia > Primates > Cheirogaleidae > Microcebus > Microcebus murinus. The sequence goes on along the minus strand of NC_134125.1, from coordinate 27,142,249 downwards.
GGGGCATCTCCAACAGGCAGGCGGCAGGTCTGAGTGTGAGGCGCCCCGGCAGGGGCTGAGGTCGGGTCTGGGGGCTGCCGGGGCGGCAGGCGGTGCTGGGCAGCGAGCAGAGCCCCCACGCTCACTGGGCAGCGTCTGATCTGAGAGGCACCACACCTGACTGCAGACCACCCAGGAGGGACGTCAGGCAAGGCAAGGACACGGGTCCTGTCCACCCCACCCCTGTGAGTAGCAGCTGGCGTTAGGGAGTCAGGCCCAGGCCCTGAGAAGCGCAGGCTCCTGTGGGGGCACCAAGGGCCTTGCCCACCCACAGATGCCAACCACAGCAGGATCGAGTGGGCAGGGCTGCTCCATGACCAGGCTCCCTGCTGAGCCCCACCCTGCCTGTCCAAGCCCTCCTGAGCTGCCCCACCACCCAGCCCAATCCCCCTCACCTGTCCCCACCTGCCCCCTCACCTGCCCCTCACCTGTCCCCTCACCTGCTCCCACCTGTCACCTGCCCCTTACCTACCTCCACCTGCCCCCTCATCTACCCCCATCTGTCCCCACTTGCTCCTCATCTGCCCACCACCTCCTCCACACCTGTCCCCTGACCTGCCCCCACCTACAGCTACACTGGCACAGATCACCAGGCTTCGAGGCACCCTCTGTGGGAGACTCAGGCGCTCCCTCTGGGAGCCGAGCCTTCCCTCTCTGTGAGGTGGGTGTCAACTCCAGGAATGGGCTGCCTGAGAGGCAGGTGACCTTGACCCTTCAGCTGAGTGACTGTGGCCAGCCCTGGCCCCCAGACTCCCAGCACATGGGACAGTGGCCTTGCCCTCTTGCCGACCAGCCCACCCAGGGTCATCCTGCACACATGGGAGGCTGAGGCCCCAGCAATGGAGCCAGTGAAGCCCGAGTGCAGCCCCCAGACTCCTCTCCTGGGGTGATGCAGGGACAGGGCACACTGAGTGGGACCCCTGCCCAGCCTGCCCTGTCCTTGAAGGTAGCCCTGTGGGGACATGGCCACACACACCCGCTGACAGAACTGCCAGCCCCAGTGCTAGCCAGTTGGTGGCTGATTGATGGGTAATTGTTTTACCTCTGAACAGCCCGAGCCCCATAATTTGGAGACATAAATCCCAGCCTGTCGGGCCTGGCTGACATGGAATGACACCCAGAATTAAATGGAAGCATAACAATTAACAGCCCATAAAAGCGTTCTGAGCGGAACTGCCAGCCAGAGACCTGCGTCTCCATCTCTGAGTGGGGATCCCGGGGCTCGGCTGGGCCTGCCTCGGGGCAGCACAGGTCCAGGTCTCGGCGAGCAGGGCCCAGGCTGCCCGGCTCCTGGAAGGACAGAGCTCCTCTCTGGGCCCCAGAGGCGCCTGCCTGGGACCACTATCCACTCCCAGCTCAGGCCAGCCCTGCATGCCTCCCTCGCTGCTCTTGGGGGTGCAGGTACCATCAGGACCCTTGCCCTGGGCCACCCCGAGGTCACTCCTAAGTGTGTTCAGTCACAAGCAGGTACTTCACCCAGGGCAAGCACCAGTCCCCAGGCCCCTGGGGGAGGGGTGTGCGCACAGGGCTCCCCGGAGCCACGGCAACCCTCCCCACCCTCCCTGCTCCTGTCCCTCTTCTGCTCCTGGTGTCACTCCCAAACCAGCTCCTACCCACAGCCCCGTGTCACGGTCCACGCTGGGGGACCCACACCAAGACAGCAATGTCCCCAAATATCCTGACAGCCCACCCCTCACAGCTGAGGGCTGTCGCCCTACCCCCTCGGCAGGGCAGCGTGGGGGCCCGAGGGGTCCAATCTCATGGGGAAGAAACATGACCTCCCACCCCCAGGCCCTCTGGCCTTGGCCTCCTGCCCGCAGGGCTGCAGGACAGCCCCAGCAGTCACAGCACCCTCAGGTCTGGACAGGCGGGACAGAGGAACAGAGTCCTGCCCGGCAGCTCTGCTGGGCTGGAAAATGAGACCCCAGAGGGGAGCGGAGGCGAGTTCTGAAGTGCACGGCCCTGAGACTCAGTTGTCCTTGGCTCAACTGCTCCTCAAATGCTAGTGGGCTCAGCTTGGGGACCACAGACACACAGCAGTGACTCCCCATGGGGCCAACGGAGCCCCCCCTACCCCAGCAGCTGAGGATGAGGCTGTGAGGAAGCCCCAGGCCCAGCTCCCACCATTGGACATGATGGAGGCCACAAGGGCCACACTGGCCTGGGGACAAAGGACCCCAGATTCCTCCACGCATGTGCGACAGGCGCCTCCCGAGTCCCCTCTGCAGAGGGGCAGGTCCCACCTGCCTCTGAGACCTGGATTGGGGACAGGATGCCTGGCCACAGGTCAGGCACCAAAAACCCTTCCTGTCGCCACAGAGCCTGCTTTAGGATCAACTTGATAAAAAGCCACTTTCCTGGCACTGGGAACAGTCAAATGGCTGCCGTAACTTAATTGTCTCTGAGCTCTCTGTTTTGTAACTCGATAATTGTGATTTTGTTTTCTTATTAATGTCATTGTTTTAAACTTCCTCCGATGTTCTCTGGGTTTCCTGAGACAGAGCACAGCCGGCCTCGGGGTGCAGAGCAGACTCGGGGCCCCAAAGCCCTGCCCTGGAGCAGCACGTGGTCCCGTGGAAGGACTGGCTAGCTAAAAGGCTGCCCCCCACCCAGCACCCACCGAGGGAGCCTTAGGCAGGTGGAAGGGGCTCCACAGGTAAAGGCAGGGAGGAGGGCTGGGGGCAAGATGGACATTGCAGAGGAGGTGGACACCACAGGGTCAGTGCTGCCCATCGACAAGGGGTATGAACTTGACCTTGGATGTGTTGCAGGTGAGTTAGGGGGGCACCCAGTGGCTTTGGCAGGAGGCTGGCAGCCAAAGGGTGCTGAGGGGCCTCAGGGAGAACCTGGCACCGTCGCTCATTTCCAAGAGGCCCGGCCTGCTGCAGCAGGGATTGGGGGCTGCCTGGAGAGCCTGCACTTGGGGTGACCACATACAGCCCCCACCCCTCCAGCCCCCGCTCTGGGCCCAGCCTCTCCCCAGGCACTCAGCGGAGCCACACTCATGTAGGGAATTCGGGGCAGGTCTGGCCTGCATGCTGCGTTGAAGAAATGCAACACAATTAATTAGCCCCTAAAAAAAGCGTTTGAAGTGTTTATTGCAGGACAGCGCTCCTGGTTTTATAAGCAGACGGGGAAATAAAGTGGTGGGATGACAAGCCGGGAACAGCTGCACAGGGACCCAGAACCTAATTCATAATTCAGCAGACTAATCAGAGAACATCTTCTGCAGGCGCTGTAATGAGGGGACGTGAGGCCGCAAGTGATGAGCTGCTCCCTGCCGCGCAGGCCCTGCCGGCCGCTGCCCTGCAGGGCCAACCTGGGCCTGGCCAAGCTGCCCTGGCCCCAACCCAGGTCACAGCATGGCGACCTCCCGTCAAGCTTTCGGTGGGCATTTCCTCCGCAGCTTCATACAACTGTTGCAGTCGCACGCCCTTTTTTCAGGAGAGGAAACTGAGGCACAGGGAGGCCAAACCGAAGTGACAGACCCTGGCGGGTGCAGCGCCACCCCAAATGCTGCATCAGAGGCCCCCAGCCCTGGTGGCGACGGGAGAGACAGCTTCGCGCCTCATGCAGACGCGTGAGGACAGGAGGTCCCTCCTCCCGCACAGGACAGGGACCAAGGAGCCCCCGGCTCCCTGGCAGGTGATGGGTGGGAGGGGCAGGGCGTCGGGAGTGGAGTTTCCTGACCAGACTGTCTTGTCACGAGGGTGCGGGTGGGGGTGGGGCTGGCCTTCCCCGCTGAGTGGGGCTGGGTGGGAGTCTGGGGGTCGAGTTGCTCCCGGGGCAGCTCCTGGGCCCCAAGCGCAGAACCTGGAATAATTGAACATAAAAATTCACATGCATTTTATGAATCTTCCAGCTCCGACAGGAGCCCAGTGTGCACAGCAGTCGTGGACTATAAAATGCGCAGGATGAAATATTTGTGACAGCCGTAAAGTCCTTGTTTTCTCCTCGGCGGAGGTGGGAACAACGGGAGGCAGAGGGTGCAGCCGAGATTCCCTCACCCGCCCCGCCCGGCCCTGCCCCTCTGCCACTGGCTCTTCCGTGTTCCCCACGTGAGCCCAGCAAGACAAGGGACCCAGAGAAGACTGCAACCCACGCCTGCCCTTAGCAGACGGAGTTAATGAGAGCTTGCACCAGCCTTTTCCTTGACAATGTACAACCACAAAAACTGTTCAGGTGGCTTATGCTATAGCTGGGGAAGGCAAGGGGGCTATGGTGCCCTAAAGGGAAATTTCTGAGGCCTGTGAAGTTGGGCTTTGAAGCATAGGTAAGAGTTCAGCCATGTGAGAAGCCTCAGTCACCCTCCTCTGTGCCGCCAGCACTGGATGGGATCCAACTCAGGTTAGAAAGGGAGCCCTGAGTCAGACCCTGACCCCAGCCCACGTGGGACCCCAGGCCAGCCTGGCTGAGGTTCTTTGCACTGGCTCAGGACCCTGGGCACAAGTTTCCAGACCTTCCTTAGGCTTTGAGAGGACAGCAGTGGAATAAGGAAACCCGTGCCCAGTTACCAGCTGTTGCATAACAAAGAAGCCTTGGCTCTCTTGCACTCTGTCTATAGGTCTGCAATCCTGGGCAGGGCTCAGTGTGGCGTCCGGGGGCCAGAGAGTCCCTCTGTGGCCCTCACACACGCCTGGCCTTGGTGGGCCGGCTGCAGTGAAGAGCTCAAGGGGCCTTCCCCACGTGGTCTTCCTAGTGCTTAGACCCCATCTGTGGCAGCTCAGGGCCCAGTGCAGGAAGCGGAAGCTGCCAGGATCCGAATGCCTGGGCCTGGCATAACCCCGTGTCCACCCAGTGTTGATGGTCAGAACTGTCCCAGGCCCACCTATGTCCAGGGAGGGACTAAGATGGCGTCACAGAGGGTCAAGGAATGTGTAGCCACCTTGTGTGACCCCACTGAGCCCCTGCAAGCAAGGTCAGCACAGAGGGCTGGGCGGGCGGCGGAGCAGAGCCCGAGACCCCAGCCAGGAGCCCTTGGTGCCAGCAGCCCCTGGGAAACAGAACCAGGCCTTCCGGATCCTGCAAGGACAGGGCGTGCAGTAAGCTGGCCCCTTGGGAAGTGCAGCTGAGCTCAGGGACCCTGGCCGAGGCCCAGTTGTGGTCCGCAGTGGGGTGTGGGCCCGGCAGGCAGAGCTGGCTGGACCGGCCCCTCCATTTCCTCAGTGGACTCCCTGGACACCCTGCCCTGGCCTGCTGGAGGCCAGCCATAGCTGGGAGCCTCCTCCTGCCTGGCCAATTCCTCCTTGTCCCCACCACCAGCTCAGAGAAGGAGACCAGCTGCCCTGAGATCCCCTAGCTCGAGAATGGCAGAGTGAGGACATTCAGGGCTGTGTTTTTGACCACAGCCTGGCCTCCAGTCCCTAGAGTGTCCACACCCGCTCTCTACACCTGCTTGCCACCCTTCCCTGTCTCCACTGTCCCACAGTGAGACAGGACCCCCCAGGCTCCCTTCAGGGGCGCTCCCTTGACTTTCCCTGGGCATGGCCTCTCAGAGCCCCAGGAAGCTGGCTGGAGGGCAGGGCGGCACCTGGGGGTGACGAGGCTGCCGTGCAAGGAAGTGTCACAGGGAACAGGATGGACACAGCCTAAGAGCCGGGCAGGGTAGCTGCCCTCTGGCCTGGCCAAGCACCAGGTCTCCTGGCAGCCCTGCGGTGCCATCACCTCCAAAGAGTGGCCCAGTCTGTGGCCAAATCCGCTCTTGGGGAGATGTTCTGTGTGCACACCCCCCTCTGACCTGGCCTGTCTCTTGGGCGGCTCTGGCAGAGGCAATCTTGCTAAACAAACATGCCCGGATCTATCCTCTGTGCAAATAGCAGCAACTGCTACACCATAAACGAGGGGCTCAGGAATCGCGCGATCCACAATGAGGGTTCCAGGGCTGTGCCTTTGCAGGCAGGAACACCGAGCTGTGGGGCCACCCTGCAGGGCATGGTGGGAGCATGGGGGCCCACTGCCATCACCTAAGATACACAGCGCCTCATGGGTGCTGAGCTGGACATGGGCGTGCAGCAGGGGACCAGGCGGACGGGAGGGGGCGGGGCCCAGCAGCCCGGGAACCAGAGACCTGCACACACCCTGGTGCCGGCTCCACCCAACTGCCCACCCTGGCTCCACCTGAGTGGGCCTCCAGGCCATGGCCTCTCCTGCCTCGGGGGACACCAGTGCCCGAGGTGGGTGGGAAAGGGCCTTTCAGGGTGGTGCCCCTTGCTGCTGCTCTGTCCACTCCCCACCCACCCAGTCCTCTGGGGGACTGAACCAAGGCTTGGGGTGATGGCTGACCAGGCATGGCCCCCTTGGCCACTGGCAGAGCCCCTGTTCGAGGTTGCCCTGGACAGTGGGGCTGGCAGGGTGAGGGCCCAGCCCTGGGGAGGTGCCCTGGGAACTCCCAGGTTAGTGGGTGCAGGGTGTCATCCTGGCATCCCCAGCTGGCACCAGCCTTGCCCCCATCCTGGAACTGCGGCTCCTGAAAAACCAGGGGCCCCTCCAGAAGGGCCTCTGTGCCCACCACCCGCCGAGGGCCCTGCCCTGCCTTGCAGGCCATGGAGAGCACCCTCCAGCCCCCCGTGGAGCCCCCAAGGCAAACCCACAGGAGGACACTGAAGTTCTGGGGTGGATGGGGCATCACTTCCCTTCCTCTAATTTTTCTGCATTCTCCAATTTTTCATACACTGGAGTGAGCTTCTCACATAGTTAAAACAGAAAACAGTGGGAAGAAACCAGGCTCCCTTGGCACATGCAGGGGGGCTGCAGGCCCAGTGGCCAGGCTAGGGGTCCCCAGGGGAAGGGCCAGAGAAGGGCTGGGTGGGCTGGGCCATGTACAGGCGCCCGGCCGGGCCACATGTCCTCCGGGCTGCGTCCTGCATCCTCCCCCTCCCTGGGGGCCGTGCCAGCCTAATTTCACTGCCACTGCGACAGTTGCATTAACTTGTATCTAATGGGATGTGGGGCTATTGGACATGGAGCAATTCCAGTTTAATTAGGCATCAGGAAGCTAGGCATTAATTAAAGTAACAAAAGACTCAGCACAACGCAAGTGGGGCCCTCCGACAGGCTGTGGTCTTGGCGCTGGGTGTAGGCAGAGCACGTGCCTGGGGCACCTCGAGATGGTGTAGTCTTAGTGTCCTCATCACCATTCACCCTAGATATCCCCAAGCACGGGTGCCCTGACCTCCCTGGTCATACCAAGGCCAGGGGGGAGGGGACCAGGACTCCAGGACACCCTGGGCCCTTGTTAGAGCCAAGCCCCTGCACAGGGTGTCCCAGGAACACTGGCCAGGTCCAGAAGCCCTGGAGCCTGTGGTCAGAGCCCCTCCCCCTCCCCTTCCTCCCTGTCCCTGCCCCGGAGAAGTTGGACCCCACCCACTGCCTCCTTCCCACCCACCCCAGCCAAGAGCCGGAAGGGAGCAGCTGGGAACAATGGCCCAGGATAGAGGTCACAGGAGCCAAGACAAGGACACCAAAGCCAGGGGGGCCATAGGCAGTGGATCCAACACTGCTCCTCCCCTACCCTGCTCAGGCCCTTCCCCCACAGCTGCCCCCCTCCTTCTCCTCTCCCCTCACCCATCCTGGTGCTTCACCCCTCCAGGGTCATGGGCAAACATCACACAAGTTGTTAGTGCTTATTGCTCTTCCAGGAGACATTTTATGCAACTTTTATTTAAAGGGCAGATAAATTGAGGGCTTGTATTTATTTTTCCAAGGAAAAACAGAAAAGTAGATTATGGCCTCCGGTGAAGCCTCCCCTCCATCAACTATCTCCCCAGTCTTCCTCTGCCCTGGGCCTGCCCCGGGGCTGCAAGACCAGACCAGGCCGTGGGGTGCTCTGGCCTCAGTCCCCCATGTTCTGCCTCTGTGGATGGGTCCCGTCCTCCACCCCCGCTCGCCCGCGAAGGCTGGGCTGGGGTGTGACCCCGCTGCCTCCCACCGGGCCCTGGCGAGCCAGCCCTCAGAGCTCCCAGGCCACAGGGCTCAGGGTGCGCCATGGGCCCTTCCTTCTCGCCTGGCGAGGCTCAGCCCTGCCAGGCCAGGGTCCCCACTGCAACGTGGAGAGCACCCAGCCGCACCATGAGCCTGGGTGGTCTCCGTGGAGCACCTGCGGCTGGCCCCTCAGGCACGCCCTTGAAGGAACACTCGAGCCTCCCGAGACCAGCAGCATCTCCTCGGTTCTGTGAGGCCCTGGGGCTCAGCCAGGAGGTGACGATTCAGGGACACCCCCGGCCCAACAGACCTCCTTCTGGAAGGGTCTGGGCCGCGTGCTGAGAGAGGGCGCCGGGCTGCGAGGACCCAGCCTGCCCCGTGCTGAGGCAGAAGCTCAGTGCTTCCCCAGTGGCGTTTCCCTCAGCGGTGATCATGTCCCCATCAGTCGAGACCCGAGTCAATGGCATCTGAGTAATTGGAGATTGATTTTAGTTAAGTCTTATGACTGTGCCCGACAGAGGATCCTCTGGGCTGGCTACAGAGGTGTGGTAGGGACTGGACCCTCGTCCACTGGACTCGTGGGGACAGGGCTGCCACATGGCATCTGTGGACCCTGGCCTGGGACTCCCGCCACAGCCCCCTGAGACCAGCCACGTGCTCCACCCTGGGCCAAATCTGATGCTTTGCCCGTGGGGCAGGGACCCACAAGCAGGAGCGACAGGGGTAGGGTGGGGCAGAGGGCAGGATTCAAGGGGAAGAGCCTGGCCTGGGGGGAGGGGTGGCCCCTCACAGAGCTGGGTCCTTGCCCACCTGGCCCTGACTTCCTCAGAATCTTTTGGAACTTTGCTGCATTATTCTTGTCCATCACCTCCTGGGGTCACTTGCCCTGGACCTGCCATCCAAGCCTCCTTTTGCCCAAACCTCATCCTGGGCCTTTGCCCCACCGGGGTGTGGCCTCCATGCCCTGCCCTGACCACACCCCCATGCTCACAGCCCACCCATCACAGGACGAGGGGGACAGCCCCCAGGCCCTCGTGGGCTCTTTCCTGAGTCACTGCCCTGCCCCCCTGGTGTGGCCAGATGTAGGAGGCCCCGCATCTGCCCCTCCTCCCACCTACTTCGCAGGGTCCCCTCACTCCTGGAGACTCCAGGCCTCACTCCCACCAGTAGGAGGATACATTTAATGGCACAGAGGGGAGAAGGTCATTAGCAGGAATGCATCCTCCATGAGGAGGCCCAGCCAGGCAGATCCCTAAATCACTGGGCTCCCCCAAATCCCTGAGGACTGATGTGGGGCTAGGCCCTGGGAGGGGACTGCCAGGCTGCAGGTGGGTGGCCCCAGGAGCAGAGGGGCTCAAAGGCCCCTGTGGGTGTTGTTGCCCTGGGGATCCGCAGCTTGGCCCCAGCGTCTGGCTCAGCCCAGCGTCTGTCCCGAGGTGTGGACACCCCTCCCCGCACCGTGCCTCTGCTGCTGGCTCTGGGACAGACACGGGCACCACCCTCCCCAGCCCACAGGTCCCTTGGGGGCAGCCAAGTAGGGGTCCATGGTCAGCCCACCCCACAGCAAAGGATGGCTCTCGGCCCTGGCCTCTGCCCTCAGGGCATGCCCTGGTCCCCGAAGTTCTCTAGCCTCTCCTGAGAGGGGAGAGGCAGCCCCCAGGGGCAAGCCTGCCAGCACGAAGCCCCTCCCAGCATCTCTGCCCCGCCCTGGGGTGTCAGGCTGGGACTGTGCATCCTCACCAGAGATGAAGCAGGGAGGACAATCTCCTGAGCCGGCCCAAGCCCCACCTAGGGCCCCTTCAGAGGCTGCCTGGAGAAAACAGGACTTCCACACCCATGCCAGTGCTCGCTTCCTCCACGCCCACCCTGCAGGTGGATGACTGAGGCAGGGAGGGGTGGGCCACTCCCATTGCAGAGAAGGGACTGGGCTGCGTTTCTGTCCCTGTCCCCGCCCCTACGGTTGTGTCCCCCCAAGATCATGAGCCCCTCCCAGGTTGATGCCAGCAGTTGACTTGGGGAGGGAGGTGCAGGGGTGGGGGGCACAGGAGGCCATAGGCTTGCCACCACAGCTCCCCCCAGGGGGTCAGGGCCAGGGGCACCTGGTGCTCGCATGGGAAGGACATTTGCTGGGCACAGGAGGAGGCCAGCCCACGGGAGGAGAATTAATGAGCAATCAGGCTCAGAGGAGCCAGCAATCCGCTAAGGGGCCGGAGTCCCTGACCCTAGCCCAGGGAGCTGGGGGTGTGATGAGGGAGGGCCGCCACAGGACAGGGCAGAGGGTGGAGGTTGAGAGAGTGCCTCAGGGCCTGAGCTGGGGGACAGCAGCAGGGGCCAGCTGGGTCCAAGCACCCAGAGGCTCCAACACTGGCCTCGGGGCTTTGGGCAGCCCTGGACATCTCAAGCCTCAGTTTACCCACCCAGGTGTGACCTTGAAACAGGGGAGATGAGGGAGATGGCACTCTCCAAAGTGGGAGATAGGAAATCCAGGCAGAGATCACACCTGCCTGTCCCACAGCCCATGGCAACCGCGTTGGTGCAGAGGACAAGGAGGTCCCCAGCAGGGCCCTCTCCACAGGGCTGCCACCCTCCTCAGCCTCCACTCCCCACCTGCCTCCTTCCCTTAATCTTGTGCCCTGAAAAACGTTAAACTCTCAAAGAAGCTGCAAGAGCCGACCAAGCACCCCAGCTGCCTGCTCCTCCCCCACCCATTGTCCCTACATCTTTGTCTGGAGGGGAGAGGTAGCTGCAGACATCACTGGGAGGGAGCGGTTCTGCTGTTTCCTGGTGTCCAGACTTTGCATCTTCATACTGGGGGGCAGTGGCTGCAGCAGGGGTGCCATGTGTCCCTCCTACCATGGACTCCCAGGTCTCCCCGCTGGGAGGACACTCTCTCTATCTTTGGAATTAGTCAGGAGCTTGTGGGGGAAGCTGAGCCCGGCCACAGCCTGTCCACCTAAGCCTTTTGTCTGGTAATGTTTGTGCTGACCGTGATCCTGCCCAAAGCAGTCACCAAAATTGTAGTTAGAACAGAGCCATGGCCTCCGGAGCCCACCCACCCTGCCAGGCCCCCAGGAGTGGTCCGGGAGCCCTTCTTCCCCTGGGTCTTGGTGGGATGCAAAGTCTGAGTCTCTCATCCTTGGTGTCCCAAGGACAGCTGGTCCACTCTGGGCCTCATGGCAGGCTGTGCAGGGATGGCCCCAGCCCCAAATAGGAGACCAGGTGGCCTTGAGCTGACCTCTGGGCCAGCTGTGATGACTCAGGATGGGCCTGCCCAGAGGATGAGGCCAGGGGGCTGCATGGTGGTGTCAGCTGGGAGTTGGGCCAGGCAGGGCAGAGAACCAGGATCAGAAAAACGGGCTCATTTGAGAGGCACCATGTCCCCAGGTCTTGCCTCTACCTGTGTTCCCAGCAGAATCCAAACCACTGTCCGGGGCTGGCAGAGTCGGCAGACTTGGGGTAGAGGGTGCCAGGCCTGCTCTTCCTAGAATTGCCCTTCTCCTCCTGCAGCTGAAAGCTTCACACCAATAAACACACGAGGCTGCAAGCCTAGCGGATGAGGGCAGTGCCAGGCAACCACTCACACTTCAGTGAGCATTGGGGGTCGGAGCAGCACTCAGCCAGATCCCAGGTGTATGGTGGAGCAAGTCTGATGGTGCAGGGTTTGCCCAGGGCCCAGAGGGTCCGAAGCAATAGGAGGACCAGGGACTACCCCATGGGGGCAGAGGAGGCCCCAATACACTAGCTCTGAGATCTGAAACACTTTTCAGGAAGGACAGAAACTCCTGGGCCAGCCCACTGAGGCAATCCATGACCCCACAAGCTCTATGAGGCAGGGAGAGCTCTGGCCACCTGGGCCTGTACTAGGAAAGGTACCTTACTTTCTGAGTGTGGGGGCGGGGTCCTCACACTCCAAGTGTGACCCCCACCCTGGTACCCAGCCCCAGCAAATGAGTGGGCCCCGGGGACCCATGGCCTAGCAACAAGGTGCCCTCTCTGTGCAGGACATCGGCAACTTTGATGGCTTTTTTCATTTAATTTTCTCTTTATCACAATTACTTTGAAAACTATTAAGTGTAGTTATTAATCATTGACTAATTATTATCTGTGCTTGTATTAATTATCTGGCCATCGGGAATGTCACCAAGATTTAAGATGTTTAATTGTTAATGCTATTTCCTGGACATGAGAGAGGTGTAATACACCTCCATATACTCTCTCCCTGCCCGGGGAGGGGCGCTCAGGCCGCCCTGGTGAGGAGGGCTCCTGCCTGGCCAGGCTGCTTCCAGCACAGTGTCAGGGGCCCCAGCAGGGCTCTGGGCAGGCCTGGATGACCGAGACCTCTCTCTAGCTGTCCCCACTGGGCCAGGAGTGGGGCCCACTCCATGCCCAGCTAAGGCAGCACCCTTATCCTCACGTGGTACCCTGTCGTCTGCCCTCGTAGCCTGCTGTGCTGTGGGCCCCTATTGTGCCGCGTCAGCCCCTCTCACAGATGAGCACAGGTGGTTCTGGCCGCCTCATCCGGGTGGGCTCTGCCCAGCAGATACTCTTGGGGTGCCCTTCTGCCAAGCGCCTAGCCCCAACCCCAAGCAGCCCCCTTGGCACCTCAAGTGCTGGCTGGTGTCCGGCAGGGAGGGTGGCTGGGTATCTTCTCCAGGTGCTCCTAACTCTGCGGAGGCTGTGGAGGCTGCACTCCCGCCTGGGTGCAGGTGGTTGCAGTCAGATGAAAGGACAAGGGCATCCCAGCCCCTGCTCCTGCCCCACTGACTATATTTTCTGCCCCAAATTCATCAAGGACAAAACTCAGGTGGCTGCTGAGACAAGAGTGGGCACTGGAGAGAGTGTCCATGTACAGTGGACATTCAAGGCCCCAAGTCCTTCAAGACCTGGCCTAGCCTGCTACCTCCCTCCCCACAAGGTCCACCTCACAAACAGCCATGCCAGGCATCCCCTCAATTGCAATCAGACCTGATAGGGGGTGTGGTGATAGAGCAATTGGTGCCAAGCAATGGCATGCCTGAAATTTACTTGAGCTTGTCAACATGGTATTATGACAGTGGTAATAACTATGGTGATGATGGCCTCAGTCACACTGATGATGGTGGTGGTGGTGGTGATGGTGGTGATGATGGAGGTGATGGTGGTGATGGAGGTGGTGATGGTGATGGTGGTGATGGAGGTGATGGTGGTGATGATGGTGATGGTGTTGATGGTGGTGATGGAGGTGGTAATGGTGATGGTGGTGATGATGGTGAGGGAGGTGGTGATGGTGGTGATGATGATGGTGATAGTGGTGATGACGGTGATGTTGGTGATGGAGGTGATGGTGGTGATGAGGGTGATGAAAGTGGTGGTGGTGATGGAGTTGATGGTGGTGATGGAGGTGATGGTGATGATGATGGTGATAGTGGTGATGACGGTGATGTTGGTGATGGTGACAGTGGTGATGATGTGATGGTAGTGATGATGGTGATGGTGGTGATGGAGGTGATGGAGGTGATGGAGGTGATGGTGGTGATGGAGGTGATGGTGGTGATGGAGGTGATGGTGGTGATGGAGGTGATGGTGGTGATGGTGGTGATGGAGTTGATGGTGATGATGGTGGTGATGGTGATGGTGGTGATGATGGTGATGAAGGTGGTGATGGTGATGGTGGTGATGGAGGTGATGGTGGTGATGATGGTGATAGTGGTGATGGTAGTGATGGAGGTGATGGAGGTGGTGATGGTGATGGTGGTGATGATGGTGAGGGAGGTGGTGATGTAGGTGATGGTGATGGTGGTGATGATGGTGATAGTGGCGATGACGGTGATGTTGGTGATGGTGACGGTGGTGATGATGTGATGGTAGTGATGATGGTGATGGTGGTGATGGAGGTGATGGTGATGGAGGTGATGGTGGTGATGGAGGTGATGGTGGTGATGGAGGTGATGGTGGTGATGATGGTGATAGTGGTGATGGTGGTGATGGAGGTGATGGTAGTGATGGAGGTGATGTGGTAATGGTAATGATGGAGATCATGATGGTGGTGGTGATGGTGGGGATTTGGAGGTGGCCATGATAGTGGTTATGGAATAATGATGACAACTGATTCTGCAAGACCCAGAGAGGCTACTTCTCTGCTCCTCCAGGGCCATGTGGCCCTTCCTTACCTAGTGGGCCATCCCTGGGACCAGGGCAAGGAGAGCTTTGACCAAGCCTAATAGGGCAGTCAGTGTCCTGAGCTCACAGAGAACATTTAATCTTAGTTAAATATAAATGAGTCCAATTATTGGAAAGGGGAAAAACAGCCTAGTATTTACTGCAAGTGAATTGAAGGTAATTACTCTGGGAAAAGTCCCCTTAGGACACCAGGCTCTGACCCTCCTGTCAGGCTCACCAGCTGCAGGTGAGGCCCCTTGGAGGGGCCTGGTTGGAGGGAGCAAGATGGGATCGCCCTTCCCCCAGGCCCCAGGAAGGTACCCCCGCCCATCCCCCAGGGTAGGGGCTACAGGGTTGTGATGCTCCCTTCCCTGCCCCACCCTCAACTGTCAGCCAAGCTCTGGACCACTGGTTCCCAGATTCCTCAATGTAGTTACACCCCAGGCCCTTGCTTGTTCTGTTGCTCACCTGCTTTGCGACCTCAGGCAACCCCTGCACCTCTCTGAGCCTCTTTCCTTACCTGGGAAATGGGAGAGGACAACTGCCTCCAGTGGGGGCTGAGAAGGCTGCGCAGAAGGTGGGCTTCATCTTCCCTCCCCAGACCTTACCCAGCCTCAGGTTCTCTAGAAGGTGGTCCCTGCATCCCTTCCGGCAAGGACACAGCAAGAGCTTGCAGGAGACAGGTGCCAGGTGCTGGGCTGGACTGTGGGACAGCCATCAGGGCAGCTCGGGGTCTGGACTAGAAGGGCTTTCAAGGAAGGCACAACTAGATCTGAGGTCAACTGCCCAGTGCGGCCCAGGGCCCCAGCCCCTCTCCTGAGGCCTGCTGAGCAAGGAGCCGCAGCCAGGCCTCCTGCCCTCAGCCTGGGCCTCCTGCCCACCTGCCCGTGGTGTGGCCCATCTAGGCCTCATGCTTCCTTCTCCTTGCCTGGCCGCTGACTGGATGAAGTCACATCCCCCAGAGACAGCCCTAGGGATTAGGGGCCTGGAGGTGACCCAGCCCTGACCACCGGGCCATTCGTGCTGGGCTCTGTGCCCCACCATGGGTGATAGGTGTGGAGGAGCTGCGTTATAATTAGCGTGAACTGTGCCACCTTTGCCAGGAAGGAAAATCCCATCTTGGAAATACACATCGGATGCAAGTTCAATTTCACCCATGGGGCCATAAAACCCTTTTTCCAATCACCTGGTGCTGTTGGCTGCCGGCCCTGTTAATCCTGGAGAAGTTATTTAGAGCCAAAATAACACTCGGGGAAAATCATACCCACACCCCATGAGGAGCCCCTGCGTGTTCCTGGCCTAGCCTGGCAGGGAGGGGGCAGGGACACACCCACCCTCGGCAGGCTCAGGGCCCAGGAGTCCCATCCCACCTCCTCACCTTCTACCCCAAATCCCAGACCCTGTCCGCAGAGACCGGCCGTGCACAGGTGGGAAGACAGAGGCAGAGAGGGGGGCTCAGCCCCAGTTGCCCTGCCCACCCCCAGCAGACACTGTCCTTCTCCTGTCCCCAAACTCCCACCTGCCCCAATGCCCCTGAGACTGGTCTCCTCCCACAGCCTTTTGTGAAACATCATTTCCTTGATTGCCGAAGGTAACAACGAAAACACGTAATTGAATCTCCAAGAAATTGCCATTTTTATGACTTGTGCCAGTTCCCAAGATAAACTAACATCTCCCCTGTATGGTGAGGAATGAGAGTGTCTGCTATCATCCATGCAGAGACCTGTTAAGAAGAATGCCTTGCGCTGCCTCCTGGGAGGCTCCGGGCCTCCACCACCGCCCTGAGCGGGCAGCGCTGGTTAGAGGCGCCGTGTGGCGGGTGGGGTGGCCGGGCAGCTGGGCAGCTGGCTCCTTGGCTGGCAAGTTGGGTGATGGGGTGGATGGTTGGGCCAGGACATCTGGGCACCCACTGGGCCGTGGTAGCTTTCAGGGACTGTGCCCACAGGAAGCCAGAGGGAGGGGATGGTGGGAGCCATGCAGAGGAGGGGTGCAGAGAGGGCAGCGAGTCTGATGAGGAGACGAGGGTTTGCCCCTGCCCTACTCTGTTGACCAAAGCTGAGCTCAGGGAGCCCACCACCCGCCTGGCCGGGCTGTGCCCAGGGAGCCACGATGTGGCAAGGTCAGGCACTGAGCGGCTCTCAGGGAGGCCCTGGCCCAGGGAGGTGCCACCTGGCACAGGCCCTGGAGCAGCACTGCGGGGAAGGGGCGGCAGGGCGCCCACACCCACCTGAGCAGCTGCCAGGTGAGTTAGCTGGCAGGTTGTCTGACGGGTCTGCAGTGTAAGCTAGCCAGGGGTGGCTTTTGAGGTGGCAGTTAGCTAGCAGGAGGGTTCACGTCTCTCCCTGGCTGGCAGGAGCTCATGGGGGGGACAGAGGCTGCTATGCATGTCTGCAGCACACAGAGGCTCCTGTGGCGAGACTGTCACGTGTGAAACCACTCCACAGTCAGCCGGACTCTGTGTGCCCATGGTCACCCCACCCAGGAACGCCTGCTCAGCAGAACCCTGGTGGCACAGTGAGGGGAGCCTGTCGGGGGACAGAGGACCTGCTCCCTGGGGACGGTAGGGTGAGGCCCAAGGAGCAGACGTATAGGCAGATTCAGGGTCCAGGGCAGCAAGCTGGGGTTCCTAGAAGCCTGCGGGGCCGGCTCTGAGGGGCCCACCTTCTCCTGGGGCAGCGGGCGGCAGCGCCCCCTGGCGGAACCGGCAGAGGGGACTGCAGTGGGGCGGCCTGCAGGACCAGTCAGCTCTGGGTTCCGCCTCCCTGCTCCCCCGGGCTCCTCTCTTCCCCTCGTGAGGATCCAAGTGGGCAGTGGGGAGAAAGACCCTTCCCCAGCACTGTCCTTGCTTTGTCTGAAGCTTCAGCCTGGGTGGACCCAGCCCTGACTCCCGCCGGCCAGGTCCGCCCCACCTGCCCTAGGCACCGGGCCCCCAGAAACCTGCAGCCCTTCTGTGGGGTTGTGGCGCCATCTGGTGGTGAAACTGGGACCTGCACCCAGTTCCTGTCTGCACCTTCATGGGTGGGGGGGCACCTCAGGGATTCAGGGCGGCCTGTGGCCCCTCAGCCACACCTAGTCTCTCACTTGACCCCAGGAGCCTGTTCTTGGGGTGCATTGACAGGCCACAGAAGCTCACAGCCCAGCACTGTGCTTCCTGCTCCCACGGACAGCCTGGCACCCCACAGGAGCCGGGACAGACAAGGGGCAGGAGTCCTGGATTCCAGCCCCAGCAAGGACCTGGCAAGGTAACCCTGTCACTCACCGTCAGGCACTCCAGCCACGCTAGTGCACCGAGCACTACCGTTGGGCTGGAAGGCGCAGGTGGACACTGGGGTACAGAGCAGGTGGATGGAGCCAAGGCTGTGTGGGAGGCACCGGGGCAGGGGTCTTTGGGCCCAAGCAGGGTGGGCACATCCAAGCCCCTCACGGTGACCTTGGAGCACACGAGCCATAGCACAGCCACCTCTCCAGGCCTTAGCGCCCTCAACACCCCAGGCTGGAGGTAATTTATTGGGGCTGTGTTGTCTGTGAGAGGATTTTCCTTGACATTCTTATTATCTCTCTGATTCTTAAATAAAAATTGTGAGTAGCGGGTGTCCAGAGAGTCATCCAGGAGGGGAAACAAATGGCCTGCCACGGCCACAGCCTGGGGACAGGGCAGAGACAGGCATGCCCTCCCCTCTTGGAGCCTTGCCTCTTACGCGGGAATACCCCGGGGGACCCCATGGACCCAGCCTCCTCGCCTGTTCTCTGATGTTGCAGGGCTGCCTCCACGGGCTGGGAAGGGAGAGCAGGGGAGGCTGCCTAGCACCTGGCCACATGCGTCCACCTGCTGCCCTCTGGCCCTGGCATAGGCAGTCATGCTGCAGACCACCCTACCCCTCACATGGCCTCCAGTGGACTCAGCCTCTTGGCCGTGAGTCTAGGGGCACCTGGGTGGCCCAAGATCACCCTTGGAGCCTCACAGGGCGTGGCCAAAGACTGCCATGCACCTCATACCCAGGTGCTACAAAGGAGCTCATGGCCTGGGCCATGCCCAGGCTGCAGGAGGTCAAGGAAGCAGGCAGCACCAAGCCCAGGGCTACTCCAGGGAAGCCCGCAGGGCAAGGGACATTTCTCCAGAGTCTGCTAGGACCCCTGGCTCTCCATGGTGGCAGCACTGAGGGCTGGAGAGGGAGCAGCCCCCTGATGGCCAGCCTGGTGGGTGTGGCCCAGAAGCCCAGGTTAGGGGACAGAGACAGGAGGTCCCCCGAGGGCTATGGCTGGCCCAGTGACCCAAAGTCCCATCTGTGCAGGCCTGTTTTCAGGCTTTGAGATGAGCTGGGGCGTTGACAATCAATGCTCAGCGAGGACAGGAGAAGTGCGCCGTCGGCCCCCGCCCTTAGCCCCCAGCCTGGTGCTGGCAGGAGGGTCCCGTCTCCTTACCCCCAAGCCCTGACCCCTGGGTAGGAGGGGGAGAAGGCAGGGGCAGCCCTTCCCCACTGCTCCAGGCTCCTCAAGGCTATCTGGGCGTCATGGCAACACGGGTAAGAAGCGGCTTCCATGGCAACCAGCGTCCAGGGAGTCACAGTGCCTGGCAACGGGGCCACAGCCCCCCAGCAACACGCTCCGGCTGGCCACACTTTCTGCCCATGTGGCCGGGAGTTCCAGCTTCTGGCCAGGGCCCCGGCCTGATGCAGACTGGGCCCCTCTCTCAAGGACATCAGACTCCGCACAGACCCCAGGCCCACCCCAACCCCAGACACCCATGTGCAGGGTGCTTGGCTCCTGTTGGCCTGTCTGACCCATGAGTGGGAGACTCGCCAGGGCTGTGGACCCAGGGTACCCCCTCTCCCTCTGAGAGGCCCCCATGGGGGCCACACAGTAAGGACACCGGGAGGGGTGAGGAAGGTTTCGGGAGGGGCACTCTGAGAGACCAGTGAGCCTTCTCAAAGGGCATGGTCTGGGGAAAGATGTGGGTGCTTCGGGAGCGTGGGGTCCCCAGGCCAAGAAGGGAGGTGCCTTCTTGGGAGGTAGACGGTGGCAGGGGGACACCAGGCTATCCAGGGTGCCCCAGGCGCCACCTTGAGGCCACTCGCAGCTCACCACGTGGCCTCAGCACCCCGGTGGGGTTGAGGACACTGCCCGCTGTCCACCTGTGACCTGTTGTTGTCATTACAGGGGTCACCAGTCTCCATGAAGACCTCTCCCCACTGAGCATCCCAGGTACCTGCTGGGCACCTGGCACAGACAGCAGGATGCAGGACCCCATCCCCAGCTCTCCACCCCAGGCCACTTTGCCTCTACAGTACTCTGAGAGGCCCTCCTTAGCCACCCCGAAGTCACCCTGTGGGGCGAGTGAGCACCTCATGAGACCTGTGGCACTCCTGTGAGGAAAGAACAGGGCAGAGGCCTGGGAGGGCCCTGGGACTGCCGTCGCCCCCAGGTGGCTGAGCAGATGGCCGGCTGGGCAGCTGGGGGCTGTGCAGAGGCAGCCGGTGCAGGCCCCAGGCCCTTCCCAGCACGTTCACACCCGGCCAGAGCCTGCTGATATTGGGCCACACAGGCACCGTCCCCCTGGCCCTAGAAACACAGAGGGATGTTTTGCAGCCAGGGCCACAGTGTCCAGCTGGGCACAGCCTGAGCTGCCTCCCTCAGTGTCTCCTGCTATGTGTCCACCCCAGGTGGCATTCAGCAGGAGAGAGGCCACCTGCAGACAAGGAACCTCGAGAAACTTCAGCAGGATAGCCCAGGTGTCAGCAAGGCAAGGGTAGAATGGGACAAGCCAGAGTGGCCTACAGTGACCTACCCACTGCTCTGAGGGAGACAGCATTCTGAATAGTCAAGGCAGGACAGCAGGCATGAACGGGCACTGTCTGGCAGTGCCTCCAACATGTCCCCCACTCCAGACCTTAGAACCTCAGAGGGAGACACCTCCCTTCCAGGAGCCTACCTGCCGCCCCAGCTCTCTAGAGTTAACAGGGAGAGAAGTTGCCCGTCAGCTCTGCCTGCCTCCTCTACAAACAGAAATAGAGAAGAAAGAAAAGCCAGACGTTTGAGGACAGTGTCTACTGGGAAGTCCCAAGAGCAGACAAACCAAACAGAACCAGAAAGGGAAGAGAGAAAACACAGAAAGCAAAAGATCCTCCTCTCCCCAAACCCACGTGACCCCTAAAGCAGAACAGGATGCTCTGAAAGAAGAGCAGGAGGCGCTTGAGGAATAGCAGAGATGGCTTGGAAATTAAAGACATGATTTCGCCGGGCGCGGTGGCTCACGCCTGTCATCCTAGCACTCTGGGAGGCTGAGGCGGGCGGATTGCTCAAGGTCAGGAGTTCAAAACCAGCCTGAGTGAGACCCCATCTCTACTATTAAAAAAAAAATCAAAAGAAATTAATTGGCCAACTAATATATATAGAAAACATTAGCCGGGCATGGTGGCGCATGCCTGTAGTCCCAGCTACTTGGGAGGCTGAGGCAGCAGGATTGCTTGAGCCCAGGAGTTTGAGGTTGCTGTGAGCTAGGCTGATGCCATGGCACTCTAGCCCAGGCAACAAAGTGAGACTCTGTCTCAAAAAAAAAAAAAAAAACATGATTGCTGAAATTCAAAACAATTTAAAAAACAAAAAGCAGAGAGAGTGCATGCGTGTGATAACTCAAGGAAATAAATCTACCTACAAGTAACAAAGACAGGTAGAAAAAAGGGAAGAACTCATAAGCTCTAATAAAAAGCCCAACATCTGACTACTAGGGGTGGGGGTCCAAGATGAGCAGCATAAGAAGAAATTTTATCCAAGAAAGGAGAGCCTCAGGATGGAACACGCCCACCAAGTGCTGAGGAAACACTCTCAGTCACCATGAACTCCCAGATCGGCGGGGGCCAGAGAGGGCCCAAAAGGGTCCGGAGACAGCCCCAGCACAGCCGAGGACCACCAGGACTGCCTCACATTCCCGGGGAAAATGCCCTCGGACCTGATTCTCTCCCCAGCCCCCTGTCCAGCAGGCATGAGGTCAGTCAGATGTTTCCAGACCTGTGATTCCCAGGTGACAGTCCAAACTCAGCAGCAAAAACAACCGTGGTTTAGCCTGGGGCTCAGGGGTGTGTGTTCTGAGACTTGGCTGTCCCTGGGGCCAGCTCTCTGGGGGTCTTGCAGGGCTGCACCCCCTATCTTCAGGCAGGTGGGGAGATGGGATGGGATGACCTCGCATCTTATGGCCCAGCCCGGGCCTCCTCCTTGGAGGGTCCTCCAGAGCCTTGAGAAAGGCAGAGGCCCGAGACACAGGCGTCTTGCAAACCTCTGCCCAAGACACCTCCGTAACAGCCCATGGGCCACAGAGGCTCCAAGGCTGGCCCAGGGCCCCGGGTGCAGAGGGACTAGCCTCTAGTGAGGAAGCAGAGTCACATGCAGCGACCAAGGTAGTTGGGAGGGGCGGGGCGTTTCCACCACACCAGGGTTGAGCCAGCTTCCTGAGGGTGTGGACAGAGGACATGGTTCCGAGAACAAGGGAAAGAGCCAAGACAGAGGAGGACACAGGTGCTTGGGGCCTCGAGGGGGTGGTGGGACCCGTGGCGTGGTGGCGGGTCAGGAAGAAGGAACGAAAACCAGACATGGGACTCGAGTCTGGCCCCACCATCGAGTGCTCTGCAGTCGCCAAAAGCTCCCAAAGTGGTGAAGAGCAAGGTGGAACCTGCTGCCACCAGGAATAAGCACATGACCTTCGGCAAGGAACTAAAAGTCTTCATGCCTCGGTTTCCCCACCCACAAACAGAGGATAATAATGGCAATTCAATAAATAACTAAAAAATAATTTTAAACAAATCTCAGAGATACATTGGGTAAAAAAAATAAAAATAAAAAATAAGGCCGGGCGCTGTGGCTCACGCCTGTAATCCTAGCTCTTGGGAGGCCGAGGCGGGCGGATTGCTCAAGGTCAGGAGTTCAAAACCAGCCTGAGCAAGAGCGAGACCCCGTCTTTACTATAAATAGAAAGAAATTAATTGGCCAACTGATATATATATAAAAAAAATTAGCCGGGCATGGTGGCGCATGCCTGTAGTCCCAGCTACTCGGGAGGCTGAGGCAGAAGGATCACTCAAGCCCAGGAGATTGAGGTTGCTGTGAGCTAGGCTGACGCCACGGCACTCACTCTAGCCTGGACAACAAAGTGAGACTCTGTCTCAAAAAAAAAAAAAAAAATAAGCCAGGCTGTAGGGTGATCTCTCTTGTGTGGCGGGGCAGGGCGTACCAGGCTGCGCAGGGATGGGCAGCCCACGCCGGGAGGGGCTTGCAGACGGTGCTGGTGGCAGGGACAAGAGACGGGGCTGGGAGAGACGCTCGCCCTGGACACCACCTTTGTTCTTTGATTGTTTTTTGCACCCTGAGTGTGTGTATGCTTTACATTTTAAGAAAAAAAGCCACTGGCAGGGGGCGGGGGGGCAGAGCAGAAGGAGGTGACCAAGTAGGGTGACCTCAGGACTAGAGCTGGTGGGAGGGGCCCAGCAGCTGGCTCTGGCCACAGCCCAGCCCATTGTGACCTCCCTGACTGCACCCACCTTTGTGACGGTAGCCTGGGGCAGCCTGGGAGCCAGTGGGAGCCCAGAGTGTCCTCAGAGGGTGGCAGGTCGAGCCAGGCCAGAGCCTGGACCTGGGGTCAGGAAGGGGTCCCAGGGAGGGATGGAGGGGCCAAAAACCCTGGGCCCCTGTGGCCACTCCCACGCCCCATGTCCCACAGCCCCAGCCCCAGCCCCAGCCCCAGCCTCAAGCAGCCACGGAGGATGCCTGGACCAGTCCTACCAGGGATTTGTAAGGTGGCCCTGCCTGGTCCCCCTCACCTCTGATCACCCAGTGGAGTCCGAGAGGCCTTTCCCAGCCCTGGGGACAGGGGGTGGGGGGCCCAGGGTGGGGGGTGAGTCTCCTGGGATCTTTCTCTCCTGTGAAGAGGGAGAGATGCCACAGCAGAGAGCAAGAGACCCTACGGGGCCGAGACAAGAAGTGGGGGCAGCGCCAGGGTGGGGCTGGCCCCCACACCCAGGCCGAGAGCAGGGGGCTCCCAGGCAGGGCCCCACTCCCAGCCCAGGGCCCAGACCCTGCCCGTGCCCGCCCCTGACGCTGGGGGGTGGGGCCCCAACCTCGCCCAGGGCAGTCCCCTCCCCACTCCAGTGCCGGCCGCTGGGGTCTGCAGAACAGTCCTTTCTGCAGCTGGAGCAGGAGAACCACAGCCTGGTGAGCCGCTGCCTGGGCAGCGGGCCACGCCCTCCTCCAGGGACCGGCTGTGACAGGCATCCCCTCTCTGCCTCTCACCCCCAGAAACGGCAGAACCAGGACCTTCGGGAGCAGCTAGGGGCCCTCCTGGGGCCGGGGCAGCAGTTCCTTCCCCTGTGTCCTGAGCACTCCAGCTGCACAGTCCTGGCCTGGGTAAGTGCGGCATGGCAGGTGGGGGTCGTGGCCCTAGGACCCCAGGCAGCACACCCTCATTAGTCCATGGACACTAAACTGGGGGCTCTCCCATAGCCCCCGGAGCCAGCTGGCACCCAGCGCCTGGAGGAGCGGGCCCCTTTGCAGCTGCTGCGGCAGGAGCTATGCCAGGGGCACGAGGCCTTCCTGCAGCAGTCCCAGGTAGGCCTGGGGCAGGGGCTGTGGGGGAGGGGCCTTCCTGCAGCAGTCCCAGGTGAGCCTGGTGGAGGGGCTGGCCACCTGTTGTCCCTTCCCCAGAACGAACTGCAGCAGATCCGACTGTCCTTTGAGAGGAAGAAGATGGCCATCACTGAGGTGCCCACCTGGCTGGGGTAGGGGGGGTGCTAGGGACCCTCCTTGTGGGCGCTGCTCCGCAGGTGTGACCCGGCCTCCCCTGTCCCCAGGTGTGGGACGGCGTGGCCGAGGTGCATATGGCCCTGAACAACCAGGCCACTGGGCTCCTGGTAGGTCCCCTACAGGCAATCCCCGGGAGATGAGGGTGAGGGTGCGAGGCGGGGAGAGCAGCAGGGTCGGGCACCTGCCTTACCTACCTCCTCTGCCCCCCAGAACCTCAAGAAGGACATCCGGGGCGTGCTGGATCAGATGGAGGACATTCAGCTGGAGATTCTAGGGTGATGTGAGGGGCGCAGACGGGAAGGTGTCCTGGTCAGGATGGGCTGGACCCACCCTTGAGCCCCAGCTCTGTGGCACCAAACCAGCGGGTGGTGCCAGGCTGGGGGGCATGGCAGGGTCCTGACAGTGCGGCCCCCCAGGGAGCGGGCCCAGTGCCGCGCCCAGGCCAGGAAGGAGCAGCAGATGGCATGCATGACGGTGAGCCCCCACTCAACACTCCACCCAGCGTGGGGACGGCCCCCACGGACCCTGCTGGGGAGGGAGAGAAACAGGCTCAGGGGCAGGCCAGGCGTGGGGGAGCGGCGGTTGCAGGAAGCAGACACCAGAGCCGTCATGGCAAGTGGCTTCAGGAGCCTCTTGGGGGAGGTGGGGTGTGGTGGGGGATCCCTGCCGGTCACAGGTCCCCTGACCCAGGGGACTGGCCTCCGCTGGGCCCTCGGAGCAGGCTCTGACCAGGCCCTCCCCGACAGAAAGGGAGGCCGCAGCTGGGATGTTCCGAGGGCCTCACGGGCCAGCTCTGGTAGGTCACCGAGCGGGCAGAGCCCACCCCCGGACTGTCCCCACGGACACCCCCTGCCCCTGACCGCCGCTGCCCACAGGCTGCTGGCCCTGAGGCTGCTGCTGGGCGCCCTGCTGGCCTGCACCGCCGCCTATGTGTATGTGGTGGACCCTGCGCCCTTCGAGGGGCTGGTGCCGCCCCTGCTCAGCCGTGCTGCCGTCTGGAAGCTCCGAGCCTTGCTGGGCCCCTTCCTGCGCCTCGAGGTGGACGACTTCCTGCCCTTTTAGGCGGGAGGCCCAGTGACCCTGGCGAGGAGGAGGCCTGGTGGCCAGTGCTGCCCCGGGTACCCAGTGGCTGCGCCAGCATCAGCCTGCGGCACTGCCACGCACAGTCCCCACCAGGAGCTGCGGAGAAGGGTGGAGGCGGGGTCTGTCCTGAGGGCTGGGCCTGCGGCTGGACATAGAGTCATGACACTCACGGCCTGAGAACTTGTTTCCATGGAAACAGGGGGGCGCGGTGGGGGCTGAGTGATGCCTTCTGAGGTGGATCTGGCAGTGGGAGTCCTTCCACAGGGCGCCAAGCCCTGAGGGTATCGCAGGAGGGTCTCCACTGCACCAATGGCACAGTGGGATCCCCTGGGCCAGGCCCCCGCCAGACCTCAGAGGTCAGGTCTTCAGCCCTGAATCTGCTCAAGCCCCTCAGGGAACCTCTGTCCCCACCTGGCCACCACCCCCACCCCCTCCCATCCTCTCCCCAGCTCCTCATATAGCTCCTGCACGGCCACCACCCCCTTCACCCCATTCCCCTCCCCTCCCCGGCCCAGGCTCCTGTCAGTGCCCAAGGCTCAGGCGAGGAGACCACATTGGTAGACAGCTGTGGAGGTAAACACCAAAAATTTTATTTGGGGAAATGAATTGGGGGTGGTACCCTTTAGAACAATAGAGAATAGCTTTGTGGCTGTCTTGTCCCAAAATGGGAGAAATAGAGCCCTGCCCAGAGTGGACTCCGGGGACAGGGACCTTGTGCAGAAGGGCTGGCCAGGATACCACCCCATCCTGCCCCAGGGCATCCAGGCCAAACTGGCCTGGGGGCTGCAGGGCTGTGGACTGCGGACCCTCTGAGCTCCCAGGTGCATCATCTCTGGGTGCTGGTGGCCAGGGGGCCGTGGCATAGCTGGCTAGGGGGACTTGGCGGGCAGGCAAGGGGGTCAGTGGCTCACCAGGCTGGCGGCTGCAGGAAGTTAAGGCATCTGTTCATGTGCTGGGGACAGGGTGGGGGCAGTGCAGTGACCTGCAGGGGCAACCTGAGAACTCCCCCCAGCCCAACCCAGAGGCCTGAGCCCCCTAGGGAGGAAGTGACTTAGTCTAAAGTGCTTATTGGGCAGGGAGGCTGGGGTGGAGGTCCTGCTGGTCCCAGCAGCTCCAGGGCCGCCCTCTTGGGGTGTTGGACCCCCTGCAGCAGGTTGGGGACTTCTTGAGGTCACATGGACACAGGGTCACGGGCCCCAGCAGGCTGGGACTCAGTCAAGATGCAGCTGGTAGAGGACAGACTTCCAGGCCACACCCAGCCCCACCCCAGGGTCCGCGGCAGCCTGGCCTCCTGGGTCTGCAGCTGGGTGTCTACTTGGTGTCCTGCTAGGGGCCCGAGAGGCTGGGGAAAAGGCTGGACGCGGCCAAGTGCAGGCGGCACATGGCCCCGCGGGGGGGTGCCCCGGCAGCTGGGCTCCAGGGGGCCCGCAGTGGTGGGCGGTCCTCAGGGCGGCCAATGTGGCACAGGTGCAGCCCGGGGGGCACCCTGGGTGGGCCGCGCCGCCCCCATCCGCGGCTGCAGGTGCCGATCCGCCCCCTGCAGGCCGTGGCGACCATGAGAAAGAAGCAGAAAGGTGGAGGTCAGCCCCGGGCAGAGCTGCCTCCCTCCAGGTCCCAGAGCCCCACACACCTCCCAGCCCCTCAGCCATGAACATGTGGATTCCCAACACTCCCCAGCCAGGCCGCCGGCGTTTGGCAGACAGGAGAGAACTCCAGCAAGGGCAGCAGCCAGTGCCCTGTATGCCCATCCTATCTCCCCATGTGCTTGGGTTCCTGGGTCCCCGTGGGGCAGCGCAGCCCCGCCTTTCCCCAGAAACGCCATTATTGCTGGGAGCCCCCCGCCTGCCTCCCAGGCCTCTGACTCGCTCAGGTCAGCAGAAACGCCCAGAGGAACGTGCGGACCCCGTGCACGCCAGCCGGCCAGCCACCCCAGCCCCAGGTCTCTGCAGCAACAGCCCTGGCCTTGCCCAAGGAAAGAATCAAAATGACTGTTTTTCTTTTTTTTAATAAAATTATAGATATATAGATGTAGATATAAAAACATAAAACAGACACCACGCAAGCGGACGCTGTCGTGTGCTTACTCACAGGTCCCCGCGCCAGGGGAAGCACTGCCCTCCCCGACGTGCTCTCCACACAGCGCACGCCGCTGCCGGGCCAGGGCTGGGGGCTGGCGTGCCAGGGCAGACTCCCGGTCTGGCAGGGAGGGCCTGAGAGCTAGGGAGAGGGCTCCAGGTGTCCGCCGCCCCGTGGCAGCATCGCCCAACAGCGCCCGCTCCTGCCTGCCCTGTCGCCTCCCACAAGAGCATAAAGCAGAGGTTAAGGCCTCAGTGAAAGGGGCGGGGGCGGCTGGAGCGCTGACACGTTGGACACAGCATGGCAGCTCGGCACACAGACGTGGGGACATGAGCCCGCTGGCCGGGCAAGACAGGACACACAGAGCTGGGACCCCTGCCACAGCTGGCTGGCTGTCCGTCTGTCCACCTGTCCGTCACAACCCAGAGTAGACGAGGCTGGACTCCCTGCAGAAGCACCGGCCCTGCCAAGCTACAAGCTTCCAGTGGGTCCACAAAAGGCAACGCATTAGGAGCAGCCTGGCGGGGGACCCTCCGTCCCGGAGCCCACAGGCTGCATCAGGAGGGTGGCAGGGGCCCTGGGCACCTCTGTATGCCTCTGGGCCTCAGGGACCCATCTGTAAGGGGAATGGTGGGGCTATGGGATGCCGTGGGCCGGCCTGGCTACAACCTGGGGTCACACAGCTGACAGGGCCCCACTGCACAGACCTGCAGCCCGGCAGCCCTAGGCCCAGCTTGGGCCGGGCTCCTGCGTGCCCCAGGCGCAGACAAGTGGGTAGACAGGCAGAAGGCTTGGGACAAGCTGTGGAGGCGTGGCGCTCATTCCTGCTGATACTTCCACACCGGCCGAGGTGGCCTCCTGTCCCTGGGGCAGAGAAGTCGGTGGGGGGAGGGCTGCTGGGGGCCCTGGTCCCCGTGGCACCATGGCCGATGGGTGGTGGTCAGTCCTCACACTGAGATCTCGTACGTGGTCCCACCCACGCCGGACACCTTCTTAACCAGCGTGTGCCGGGTGGGGCTGGCGGAGGGCCCTGGGGGGCCAGAGACAGGCCCCAGCCGGGGCAGGCCGGGGGACTGCCCGTTAAGCTTACTTGGGGGGGTCTTCAGCTGAGGGTGGTCCCTGCATCAAAACAAGCACATACACGCATGCACAGAGTGAACACGGGACCACGCAGACCACAGGGGGACAGGACGGCAGAGGCAACAGGACAGAGACGGCGCAAATGTGGACTGGAGCCTTGGCTGGCCCAGCCCCATGTCTGGGCCCCAGGCAAGCCCTTCCCTCCCCTCTGAGCTCGAGTGTCTCACTTGGAGAGCGAGTGGGGGGTGCAGAGCCTGCCTGGGGAAGGGCTGAGCTGTCACAAGGCAGATAGACATGGTCAGAACTGCCACCTGCCTCTCAGTCCGTCAGTCCCCCAGCCAGCACTGGCTTGGCCACTGGACTAAGAGCCCTGGGCCTCATCACACCCTGTCCTGGTCCCTGGCTGAGGAGCCCAGCAGTGACCGTCTGGCATCCCCTCAGCTCCTGCCCGGGGAGCCCCTTACCCCGCAGCTGCTGTCACGCCTCACTGCACAGGGGCCACCCTCTGGGTCTCAGGCTCTCACCATGACAGCAGCCCCTTTGTGACCAAGTGGCCCAGGTAGGGGTCTCCCCCAGGGACCTCGATCTGCCGACAGGAAATAATGGAGCTTGTGCTGGGGCTGCAGGGCCCAGATGGGGAGATGCTTTGAAGGCCCCATGTTCTCTGTCTTGAGGCCTGAACCAGCCTGCCCTCTCTGGGCCTCAGTTTCCCCATCTGTGAGTAGGGAAGCCTCTGCCTCTAGAGCCTACGTGCCCCACTGAGGACCAGGGCGTGGCACCTGCAGCATGTTTTGCTATAAGGTGCTGTCCCCAGCCTCAGAAATGCAGAACAGCAGGCCCAGGGAGAGCCCTGGGTGGACAGGCGCAGTGGCCAGAAGGACAGAGCCATGGCCAGAGGAGGCTCAGGCTGCCATGTGGCACCAACCTCAAAGGAGGCAGCCCCGAGCATGCCCACTTGTAGTGTCTGTGCTGGCCCTGGGAGAATGACACTGGGGTCAGCACGCAAATCCTCCTGCCTTGTCACCAGAGTGTGCCCAGGGTGTCCCTGGAGCGGTGCCACCCTCACACAGGCCAGCCAGGGGCCTCACAGCAGTATGAGGCCCAGCCTCCCTGGCCTCTCCTTGGAGTCAACCACAGGCCTCTTGGATGACCCACGAAAGCCCAGCCAAAAAGGGTCCTGAAGGCAGCTCCGTGGCTGCCCTGCGCCAGGAAGCCCGCCCACACCTCCAGGCACCCACCTCTGCATGGCCAGCGAGGGCGGCGGCTCCGGGAGGTCCGTGTGGATGAAGGCGACGGCCTTGGGGCCCGAGAAGGAAGGTGAGCGGGGAGTGCCAGGCGGGGAAGGCAGACCCTGGCGCACAGGCGACCTGTGCGAGCCACTGCCAGGCCGGGTCCCCACGGCGTTGCTGTTGGCCTGGTCAGCTTGCAAGGAGGAGGAGGATGTCCGCGGCGCCCGGCTCACAGAGCTGGACAGCGAGGACAGCGATGTCTGCAGGGCGGGGTTGCGGGCGCCTCCGAAGCTGGGCCCAGCCACGAGGTCATCCCTGGAGCCGTGGTGCAGCACGGGGCCGCAGGGGCCCTCGGACAGCACGCTGGCCTGCTGCAGGCTGTAGGAGCTGGGCGCGTCGTAGACGCCCGAGTCTCCGAAGAGTGAGTCGGCCTGCGAGCGCAGCAGCCGCTCGCGCTCCTCCCTGTCCTTGCGCTCCTGTATGGACGCCATGATGGTCCTGGACAGGTTGTCGTAGCGCACGGGCGAAGGCTCCCGTGGCCGGGGGCCCAGCACGGGGCTGAAGCTGCGGGGTGGGGGCCGTGGTGGGTCACCCGCCACCGCAGGGTGCAGGTAGGGCGAGCGGTAGCCGGCCATGCCAACCGAAGGGTGGGCTGGGCAGGCGTGGCCGCCCGGCGAGCCAGGGTTGAGCAGGCTGTCGTAGGAGAGGCTGCCGTTGCGGTTGGGCAGCGCATGGGGGGTGAAGAGGCTGCGGTGGGGCGTGGGCGGCCCACCCTCGGAGCGCAGGGGCTGCAAGGCCATGTGGTCCCCGCCCCTCCGGCCTGCAGCCTTGAGGCTCAGAGAGCGCAAAGCACCCGAGAAGGCATCAGAGGCGCTGAGTGGCGGGGACGGTGGGTAGGCCGCGTGGAGGCCGCCGGGCCCGTAGTCGGGGAGGTCGAGGCTGGGTTCAGACACAAAGTCTAGGCTGTGGATGCTGTCGTCCCCCAGGGCCAGGGGGTCGGGGCCTGGGACCTGTGAGGAGAGCAGCAGTCTCAGCACTGCCAACCCACCTCCCTGCCCACAGACGCCAGAACCGTGTGCCCACGGGAGGCTGCAGTGCCAGGGACATTACCTTAGCAGCAGGAGCAACCCACATGCAAGTCAAAATGCTCCTTGTCTGGCCATGCCCACCTCCGCTGGGCCCACCTCAGAGGGGTCCAGGACAGAGTGGAGTAGCATGGCAGCCCCAGACAGAGTCTCCCAGGGGAAGGCCTAGCAGGCCTGCTGCAGTCCACACTCGGGTGGGAGGAGGGAGCCATGTGGCCACACCGAGGAAAGCACCGTGGCCCTAAGGACTGAGACTTGAGGAGCCCACACACCTGCCGGGCTCAGACCCACTGCCCACCCAGTGTCCCCAGAGGAAGGATGGGCAGGATGTGGGCCCAGAGGGGTGGGGGGGGCCCTGAGGGGCCCCAGGGTGGGGCCTGGCCACAGCCTGCCTCTCATGGTAGCCCTGAAGGAGGGATGGTGCCCTGGGAACACCCAGGGCTCTGGACCGTTCCGTAGGCCGTCCAGCACTGCTGGCCACACCACAGTGACCAGAGTCCTCACACGGCTCAAAGGATGAATGTGCTTTCTGGAGCAAATCTCAAATTCCTCTGAAGCCTTCCGTGGGCCTCAAAAGTGGCCCCGGGTAGAATTCCAGGCATCCTGCACACACTGCTCCCGGGGGCAGCCGCTCACCGGGTTAGGGCAGTGCCACCCAAGGACAGATGTTGGGACAGGCCCATCTGCGCCAGCCCCTCCCAGGACACTATATCCTGCTAGCCAGCCTCCAAGGGCCCCCTCAGTCCCCCAGGTGGGCGGGGCCTCTGTAGAGCAGGGCCTCAGAGGCAGGGGCTCTTGGGTTGGGGCCTAGATAGGGCAGGGCATCCGTGGGCGGGGCCAGGCCTCCTCACCTGCTCACTCGGCCTGCAGAAGGGCGACTTGGGCCCCGTGGAGAAGGCGGGCCGGAACTTGTACATGGCAGGCGTCGGGGGGCTGGTCCTCTTCACTGACAGGGCGCTCTCTGGGGCAGCAGACAACTGTCAGCCTAGGGCTAGATCAGGGTTAGTCCATCACCCCCAACCCCACACCCGTCTGGCTCCCCCACCTCACCAGCACTGCCCGGGCGCGGTGTCTGCAGGTCGCTGCCAAACGTGCTGGCGTCTATCTTGGGGGGCAGCGGCGGCCCCAAGTCCAGCGGCTTCTCGTCCAGCCGGTCCAAACTGCCCTTGGACTGGGAGGGGGCAAGTCAGTGGTGGGCAGGGCTTGGAGGAGGGGTGGGGGTTAACTGGGGATTCCTTCCTGCCCAGCTAAGACCTAGACCCTCCCCCAGAACCCACCCCAGGCTCCACCAGCCCATCCGCATTCCCCCTTCTGTAAGGGCCTGCCTCCCTCACCACCCTCATCCCAGCCCAGGTCCCCACCTTGCTGTGACCCAGGCCGGCCTTCAGCCCATTGTCACTGAGCTTGACCTTGAGCGGCGCAGCTCGCTCCAGGAGTTCGGGCCGGAGGAAGGGCGGCTGTAGGCTTACAGCAAGTGGCAGCCGGGGTGGCTCCACTACGTATCTGCACCAGGGCAGAAGGGTCAGTGGCCAGGCCACCTGCCTTGAACACACAAGGGCAGGGCCCACCCCACCTGGCGAGAGCCGAAATGGGCCAGGCTGAAGGACTGGGGCTGCCCACCCATCCCCAGCAGAGACCCCGGTGCCACCCTGCCCCCGGGCCTCACCGGGGCGCCAGGGGGCTGCACAGCACATGCTCCACGTTCCCACAGCAGCCTCGGGTGAAGGGGTTCACGCCCCCGCGGAACTTCCCCGTCACCTGTGGACATGGGACCCTCAGCCAGCCTGGCCACTCAGGCACCGGGGTGGGGTGTGGGGGGCGGCTGGGGCCCCTCAGAAGCTGATTCTTGTGGGAAGTGCTTGGGCAGAGCCAGCCCAGGGGTGCCCCTCACTCAGGTCATCCTGGCCTGGCCCTGAGTCACCAGTGGCTAGTGTCCACAGACAGGGAGTATGCAGGGCCAGGGCAGGTGTGGAGCCCCTCCCACCACAGCTACACAAGCCACCTCTGGTAAGGGTCTCCACAACACTGTCCCCAAGCAGCCGTGGCCCTCTCGGCCCACTGAGGGACACCCCCGTCCCCCAGCAGGGTCTGCACCTGCTCGTTGGTGGTGCGCCCGCGAGTGACCAGCACCACGTGAAAGCCCGTTAGGCCGATGACAGGAATGAAGAAGAGGCCGGCCACACACATGACAGCCATGCTAGCCTGTTAAGGCCAATGGCACAGGTGAGGACACAGGAGACCCCCTCACAGTGGCACAGGGCAGGTGCCTTGGACAAACACGTACCCTTGCCCACCTGGGGATGGTGACCCACCCGCTGTGGATCCCTGGGCAGCCGTCCAACCTCTGTGAACCTCAATTTCTCCTGTAAAATGTGTTCCCCACCCACACTGCCTTTGCGACCAGGCACACGGGGACCAAGGATACGTGATGGTCGTGTGAGCAGCGCCCAGCCCCTCTGCATGGTTCAGCACGTAGACCAGGCCAAAGGCTACGACGCCCACCATGTGTGCGCTGAGCGACAGCAGGAACAGGAAGAAGTAGCGGTAGTTGCGGCGCCCGATGCAGTTGTTGACCCAGGGGCAGTGGTGGTCAAAGTCCTGAGCAGGGGCAGCGTGTCAGGGCGTGTGGCAGGCGGGGACGTGGGGTGGGGCTGGGGGAGTGCAGGGCAGCGCTGGTCACCTCTACGCAGTTGTCACAGACGCTGCAGTGGGAACAGCGTGGCGGGCGGTAGAAGTGGCACGTGGCGCACCACTTCATGCGGACCTGGATGCCTCGCACATCCACGTTCTTGTACAGCGGGGCTCGGAAGTCGTCCTCCTTGTCCTCGTCCTCATCCGCTGCAGACCAGGGGCCAGGCAGAAGGTGACTTTCCCAATAGAAGAGCCCCTTCCCGATCTCTGCGCAGCCCACTCACTGGGAACCCCCAAGGTGCTCCCAATTAGCTGCTCACACTCTAGCAAAAGTGAGCAAATGAGTGCCCCAGCACAGGGCCCTACCTCGGGGGAAGACGCCAGGGTCCATGAAGGTGGCCATGCTGAAGTTGGCCAGGACAAAGAGGAAGATGATGCCATTGTAGACAGGAACGGCTGGGGACACAGCTCGTGTCAACCACGGGCACCTGCAGTGGGCAGCAGGGCGAGAGTGGGGTCTGGGGGTGTGGAGGGGTTCGAGAGCATGTGTGCAGGCTGGGCCCGCAGGGCCACCATCAGTGCTTGGCAGGCATGGGGAGGATGCCACGGGCCCACCGGGAGACCTCGGCCACGTCAAGCCTCTGCTCAACCATCAGAGGCCTTGCTCGTCCTGTGTGGTATGTAGACCCCCCAACGCCAGCTCTGATCCAGCACCCCCAGGGCGGCTGTCTGGAATACAACTCACCATAGAGGGAACTGAGGCGCAGAGGCCACAGGCCTGGGGTCACACCATTGAAGAGAGGTGCCCAGAGCCAGGGCACATACACCCTCCTGCCCTGGCCAACTCTCTGGGCTCCCCTGCCCCGTGGGGCACAGACTGGGGCAGGAGCATGGGATGGGAAACACGCCTGCAGTGCCTGTGTGCTGTGACAGGCAGAAGGCAGCGACCTGTTGGGTAGCTTGGGCCAGCCCAGGCCTCACTCAGACCTGTCCTCAGCCCAGCAAGGCCCCGTCACCAGGGAGATTTGGGGGTGTGAGGAGCCTCAATCCTGGGTCAGTAAATGCACAAGGGTTGTCCCTCCCCCTGGCCCCGCTCTTCCTAGAAGGGCACACCCCCGTCCTGCCAGCCCCTTCTTTTAGTGAGTTTGTCACCTTACTGCCCAGATGGCAGCACAGAATGCTCCAGGGACTGGAGACACACACGCCTCCCCTCCCCATCTCACCACTCCTCAGCACCTGGCTCCAAGGCCGCCCCCTCTCCCAGGAAGCCTTCGAGGAGTGCCCTCTGCAGTCTCTCTGTATGGGGCTCACACACTTCCCTACAAAGTGCCTTCCTCAGCCCTCACGGAGCCTGGCCAGAATCTCCCAGGAGGCCCACCAGTCCCTGGGCCACGGAGCCCACAGCAGGGCCCTGAATGCGCCCGCTCGGCTCCCAGGAAGCCCCTTGGTCCTCAAACTCCCCGTCTCTCCCTGGGGCCCCAAACCTGGCTCCTGTGGCACACACAGGTTCGCGCCCTCCTCACACCCAGGCCATCTGTGGAGCTGGGGCTGAGGGGCCACCAGCAGGGGACAGGGCCCACGCACTGCCCACCACCCAGTACACGTGGCCACACTGCGGCACCCACACCAGCCCTGGCTGGGAGCCGGCCCCGCCACCCCAGCAACCACCTCCACAGCAGCAGAACTTCGCTATTTTTAGTGGAAAGTGAGAGGCTATTTAAAGATTCCGCCTCCCACGGCAGCAACCCTCAGCGGGGCCAGGAGCTGTGTGTTACCCTGCCTCTCGTCCAGAGCCGGCCCTCAAAGGTGGACACCCCGCATGAGGACACCGGCTGGAGCCGTGTGGCTTCTTCTGCTGGGAGGGCCTTCCCCATCCTCGCCCCTCGGCCTGGCTCGAAGCCTTCCCTCCACCCTCCCAGCCCTGCCTGGCATACAGGCCGACTCGAAACGTGCGCGTGGCCTCCAAAGCCACACCATCAGCCAGGACGGTGGGCCCCTGAGTCGTGCAGCACAGCAAGGCGGGACACAGACAGGTGAGAGACGCCCGAGAGCCCAGCCCAGCCCTCCTCCTGGGGAGGGCTGTGCAAATGAAAATGCGGCTCCTTGTTTAAAAAATATTAGGAATTTCGAGACATAGATAACAGAGCACTAAAGCAAGCACAGGCTGCGTGGTGCCTGTGGAGCCTGCTCTGGGAGAGGAAGGAGCCCGGGCCAGCAAGGACAGGGCAGGCAGAGGGCGGGCACGGAGCCGCCCCACCCTGCACGGTACACATGTGCTTGGCCTGCCAGGCCCGGAGGAGGGAGGATGTCAGTCCTCCCCAGGTCACGAACGAGGAGTGAGCGCAGAGGCCTTGGGGCTGGTCTGTGTCTGCGCTGGGCTTCTGGCCTGCCCTGGCCCTGTGCAGGGGGTGGCAGGGCCTGGACCCCCATGCTGACCAGAGCTCCCCGCCCACCCAGGCAGGCTGTATTGCAGTGTCCTCCCCGAGCCTCAGTTTCCCTCCTACTAAGTGGGCTGGACAGTGGCCTGAGCGAGATGTCCCTGGGGCGCAAGGGGGCCACAGCTGCACAGCAACAGGCCCACGTCTGGAAATGTGCGCTGTGACCAGGCAGCGCTGCACTGAGGTGCTGGCGGCCCCACCTGGCGTGGGCACCACCCACCTGCATGCCTGTGACGGCCTGTGTGGGGCCTCAGCCGGTGTCAGGAGGGCCTGGGGACCTGAGCCACTGCCTGTCTCTGCTCCCCAGGCTGGACGCAGGCCCAGGGTCGGCCCTTGCCCTCTGCTCTCCACCAGGCCACAGGGACCCGAGGCCTGGAGCCCGGCTGACAGGACTGGCCCACAGGCCGGCCTGCCAGGGTCCAGGACTCAGGAAACACATGGCTCGGGGAAAGAGATGAAGAGCACACGTAGGCATGCACACAGACACACACATTAAGACGTGTGCACACATGGACACACACAAGCACACTCCGGGGCACATATGCACAAGTATATGTGTGCACATGCCCACGAGCACGTGTGCACATGAGCACACAACCTGCTCTCCTGCACAGAAGGTGCGCGCGCACACACACACACAACCACATCCACGCATAAGACACGTGTACATATAAGAACACCACCTGCACGGACATGCACACTTGTGTACATGGTGGTGCACACACATGAACACAGATGCACTTGCACATCCGTTCACTCATAGACATGCGCATGTGCACATGTGAGCACACATTCGCAGGCACACCTCTCCTCCCACTGCCCCTAGCCTTGTCCAGCCCCCTGGCTCTGGGCCTCAGGCAAGGCCACGCCCCTCTCTGGGCCCCCCTCCCCTATGGGGGGCATGTCCCCTGTGTGAGGACACATGGGGACATGAGAGGATACTCAAAGACAGGAAGGGTATGTGGAGATGCTCGAGGACACACACACTCCCATGGCAGGCCCAGCAGGCAGCAGTGCTCAGTCCACACCTGTGCCCATCCTAGGCTGGAGAGGCCCCTCTGCCCGCAGGGATGCCCCCCACTGCCACCCAGGCCGACGGCCCGACAGCGAGCACAAGGCTGCCTTGCCAGGAGGATGGGACCAACACAGTGGGCTCAGGCCCCCAGGCCGGAGTGGGGCATCTGGCTAGCCGTGCTCCTGCGAGCCCCTCCCGGCCGGCGCTGGCCTGGGGGCCCCAGCCCTCCTCCAGGGCCACAGGCTGGGACACGCACCTCCACTGTGGGCCCCACCCAGGCTGAGGCCCACAGTCCCGCCTGGCTAGCAGGCAGACGCCACCCAGGGGGGTGGCTTAGGGGCAGAATGTCCGCCACTGCTAAGTGTGGAATGGAAAATTTTAACTCAGACGTTTTCATTTAAATCAGGTTCTTCATTAGCACGTTTGTGTCTGAGGGCAGCACTCACCCACGGGGCGCTGGGACCAGCGGGTCAGAGCCATCTGCGCTGCTCCGACCAGGGGGCCCTGGCCTCATGGTACCTGCACCCACCTGTCCAATCCCTACAGATCCCTACAGACAGAGGCGGACACTGAGGCTCAGGGGCCAGGGTAACCCAGGCCACACACAGCGAGTCTCAGCAGGAAGCTCACACGGAACTTCCACCCCCAGCCGCCCCACCCTGTGAGGCCCCGGTCCATCCATCTGGGCCCACTGAGGCTGGGCTGGTCACAGGCCTGGACTGCCCGCTGTCCTGGGCTGGGCCCTATCCAAGATGCTCCAGACAGAGAGGTAAGAGAGCCCAGCCCAGCCCCAGGTGCTGGTGCTCACCAAGCAGCCCCAGTCCTCCAACATTCACAAGGGCCCTGTTATCCTGGAATGTGGCTCTGAGGTCCTGAGAGGGGAGGGGTGGGGGCCAAGGCTTGGCCTGGGGGAGGGGGGTCTTCAGACCCCCCAGCATCTGACCCAGCCTAGAGTTGTACCACAGTGTGAAGGATTTCTGGGGCCCAGGAGAACACAAACCCCACCAGTAAACCAGGGAGGCTTCTTAGAGGAGGAGGGCCTCTGAGAGCCTGCCCCGCAGCACACACTCCAGCCGCAGGGGGTCCCCACATCCAGGCACCCTTCCTTGCCCTGGCCTCTCCTGGAGAGATGTCTGAAGGTCCTGCTGCTCTCACCCTCTGGTAAGCAGACCGAGGAAGGGGGTCCGGGTTCCTTCGGCCTCCAGCCCTCGGCCCTGTGTGACAGCACTGCCCTCTGCTGCCTGGCACACAGTGACGCCCACTGAGTGCAGAGAGGGGACTCAGGGGCACTCAGTGTCTAGTAAAGTCTGAGGGACAGCCAGAGGAGATGGCAACCCCCTGTGAAGGTACCAGTGGAAAGGTGGGGAGGGCACAGGAACAGCCTGGTCCCCTTCCTGGGAACATGTCCTAGGCCACAGGGCAGAAGCGGGGGGCACTGGGTGGATAAGAGGCTCCCCAGGAAGGGGACCAGGCTGGCACAGCCAACTGACCTGCCTGAGCCCGTGCCCACCCAGGAATTGGCACAGCTGCTGTGGGCGGCATCAACAGGCCTGGGCCCTGGCAGACCCCCTTCTCAGGAACCAAGGGGTCTTGGAGGAGCCTGGCAGAGCCGTGGTACGGCAGGCCAGGGGCCAGGGAGTATGGCCTCGGCATCAGGGTCAGGGAGGCTCCTGAGCCTCAGCAGATTACCACCACACATCAGACCTGGGCGAGCAGCTCCCCTGAGCTCCCATCCTATTGCAGAGACACACGGCACGCCCAGCACGGGGCCAGCTCAGGTCCGTGTGGGCCACACGCAGGCAGGGCGAGGGCACGGCCCACGCTGCTGCCATGTTCTCGCCACACTCGAGAGCACCTGTCCCCGAACCCAGAGCCCGCACTCCGGGAACAGAGGAGGCAAGGCACTCGGCACAGGAGGGGCAGCTGAAGTGCTCAATGGGCGATGTTCGCAAGAACAGCCGTGTCAAGGACCCTCTGAAATCACATACGTGTGAACCAACAGCCACGGCTACAGCCAGGCCCAGGTGCTGTAGCAGTGACATCTGGCACAGAGAGGCGGGGAGGGGGGTGTCAGGACAGATTTCAATTTCTTTAAAATTTTTTTCTCTGCATTTCACAAGTTCTCCATAGAGATCATACATTACTTTTAAAGAAACAAGAAGGACACTGAATTGCACAGGGAAGTGAGAAACCCGCCAGGGAGGCCCCTAAGGACAAGGATGGGCTGGGCCCATCCCTCCAGAAGCCTCAGTGGGGTCTGTCCCCCTGGGCCAGGCACCCTAGGCCACCCACCACCCTCCCTCTCTCTGCCCCCTGCCAGCAGCATCTGAGTGACAAAAACATGCTGGCTCGCCCAAGCCAGAAATAAGCCCATCCACACAGGCCTTTTTTAAACGCATTCTTGGCAGCCTGCAGTGCCCACCCAGCCCCAGCCTCCAGGTAGGAGCTCTCCCGCCTCCACCGGCGCCCAAGCGGACTAGCTGTGCACATGGCAGCCAGCCTCACTCTCAGGAAGGTGAAAGGCACCAGGCAGCTCCTGCCCACCCCACTCCCACCACACACATTCAGGGGCCAGGCCACCTCTGAGCAGGTAGCCACTGCTTGGGCCACCCAGGCTATGCCGTGGCCACGGACTTATGGAAGCGGGTACGTGGTTGAAGGTCCAGAAACTGAACCCTGGAGCCCCTAACCTCTCCTTGTGTCTGAAGGAGCCCTGGGGTGACCCCAAGGCATGGAGAAAGGCAGAGATGTCATCGCGCCACTCTGGTCTGACCAAAGTCTGACACTCTGGTCTGTCTTTGGTGAGGAAGTTGAGGCCGGAAGGTCAAGTGTCTGCCGGCCTGGCTGCTCCCTCCTCCAAGGCCAGGCCTCCTCCAAGGTGGTGGCCTGGCCCCAAGGGTCCCGATGCCCGTCCCACCCAGGCCACAGAGGTGCTATGCCAACACGGGTCCCTGAGTGTAGCCTGGCCTGGGCCCTCCAGTGGCAACGACCACCAGGCCTTCCTGAGGGAGGCCAAGGGCCAGGCAGGGGTTACCAGCGGCTGTGAAGCAGTCATGTGGCAACAAGGCCAGGCCACACCTACGCAGGAACAACTTGGCTCTGGCCCGGGGCAGGCGGCCAGGAGGGCACCCAAGAGGCGCCCACGGCTGTCTGCAGAGAAGGCTGTCGGTTCTGGGCATCCCACATCCCTGCACGCGCCCATGGGGTGGGAAGGCTGCAGCCACACCCTGGGCAGCCTGGCCTACCCCCTGGCAGGCCAGTGCTCCCACCCAGGGCCTGCCTGGCATACTCTGAGGTGCCAGCTAGCTCCAGCGTCCCCACACGGGAATCACCTGTCCCTGGTCCTCCAGGACGCCCGCACGGGCTTCAGCCCCCATCCCAGGGTGGGGCTCACGTAGCCCGCAGACGGCGCCCCACCTGCCCCACCCCTGCCCCCGGCCCGACACACCGCCCGTGTCCGGACGATGCGCTGACTCACGTGAACACGAAGAACAGGGTGCTGGAGCCGACCAGCAGCGCGGCGGCCGTGGCCACCGGGATGTACTTGGCGGGTTTGAGGCGCGTCCCGGGGCTGCGGGGCATCCTGGGCGCCGCGCCGCCGCATCCCTCCCCGGGGCCGGGCGGGCGGGGCCGGCCGGGGTCGGGCCGGGGTCGGGCGGGCGGGCTGGACGCGGCGCAGGACCCGCGCGGCGGCGGCGGCGGCGGCGGCGGCGGAGGAAATCCCACCCCACGGGCGGCGGCGGCGGCGCGCTGATGTCAGCGCGCCCCTTAAGGTGGACTGGACGGGCGGGCCGCGGGCGGGCGGGGCAAGGGGCGGGGCGAGGGGCGGGGCGCGGGGCCGGGCCGACCCCTTTCTCGCGGCCCCGCCCGCCGGCCCCGGGGGGCGCGGGCTCACTCGCTCGCGTGCCCAGCTCTCCGCGGCCTCGCAGCCGCACCCCCAGGCGCGGGGGTCCCCACGGCAAAACCACACCCAGGTCCCGGCACGGGTCCCCTTCTGGGCCCATTTTCTGTCTTTTTCTAACCACGCCGGGCGCGTCCCCGGGGCAGGCTGCCGCCCGGCTCCCAGCCGCTGCTGGGCTGGGCCGACCGCCCTCCTCTGGGGCCCCTGGCATGCAGGGGGCCGAGGGACATTGCGGGCCGTCGTGGTAGTTGGTCCCTGGCTGATCCAGCCCAGCCAGCGGGCAGGGCCAGGAGGGCGGCCTGGGAGTGTGCCGGGGAGACCTGGACCCGGGCCCAGCGCTCTGCCCCTCGAGGCGGGAGCGCCCCGGGACGCGCGGCGCCTGGCGACGATAGGCCGGTGCGAGCCCACCCCCCGCAGGAAATCCCACCCGCCGGCGCCGCGCTGCTGCCGCTTAAGGTGGACCGGCAGGCGCCCCGCCCACGGCCCCCCAGGCGGAGCAGCCGGCTGCCCTCCTGAAACTCCGCAGCCTCCTCAGCCAAGGTCATTGTCCTCAGCCATCCAACACGCCCCCAGCGCCCCTGCGATGAAATTCAGACCCACTATACCCTCCCCGGTTGGAATCGGTGGGGGGCCGGCAGCACCCTCCCAGGCCCTTGCCTGGGGAGGGTGGCGGCCTGCAGGGTGGGCAGGCGGCCAGGGCAGGCTAGGGGGGTGGGTTAGAGGAAGGAACCCGGGACCGGCCCTTGATGCGGCCAGCCACCCGACAGCAGAAACAGGATGGGCTTTCTAACAAACACCCCCACTGTAACCTCTGCTCTGACGGGTGCCCCACTCCAGGAGGCCAGAGCTCCCCAGCACTAATGGGGGTTCTGAGGTCGTGGAGGGGTCTCAGGACACTGCTGGAGCAGGCACCTCCTCACCTCAGCTCTGGTGGCCTCCAGGGCTGGAACACCACACGCCAGCCAGGGCACCTACCCTTGCCTGGCCCTTGCTCTCACAGCCCAGCACGAAGACACCCCAGACCCTCAGGAGGAGCAGCCCTCCCAGCAGGTGCCCCTCTGGTGGCACACCCACTACACAGCTACGTGGAGCTGGTCAGGTCCAGGTCTGACTTCACATCTGTGCTCTGCAGCGTGCCAGGACAGTCACCCTCCTCCCTGAGCTCAGAGCGCTGGAGAAAAGTGCCACATGTGGGCAAGGCAGAAACAGGCTCATGCCTGCTTGGTGAGACCCCTTTTCCTTACAGCTTAGGCCTGGACAGAGAGGGGTCCTGGGCGGTGCAGATCCAGCTACAGAAGACAGAGAACCCACTGGGGTCCCAGCACAGGCCTCCCCAAAGCAGGGCCAGCAGCCAGGGCCAGTGCAGGCCTTACCCACCAACGTTGCTGCTCAGCCCAGGGCCCAGGAGTTCTCTCCCCAAGGACAGCTAAGATCCCAGAGAAAAGGAAAATGAAGCAGAAAGCAAGAGCCCGTACCCCCCACAGCCCAGCAGATGGGCCTGGTGTTTCTCACAGGATGCCCAACACCTGCAGGACCTTCATTCCTGCTTCCTGTTGCTTCTCCGCCAGAGGGCCCACCAGAAACCCGCTGGGCTGGGTGGCTCACAGAACGCCCCATAAGCATCCTGGTTTGGCCTACACTGCAGTCCTGTGGAGCCAGTGCTTGGACATTCTGTCCCCTTGCACATTCTGCAGCATCAACAATTCTGCAGCCACAGCAGCAATCCCAGCCTGCAATACAACCTGAGCAAAGGACAGCACTGTCCCCCTGGCCATCCCAAAGTGCCTTCCTGCTGTCGGGGGTCCCCCTTCCAGACACTTCTCCCATGCACAGATGAAATCATCCTGGAGTTTTATTGGAACCCAAAGCTGAAGACTGAAAGTTAAACATCCTTTCTATGCTGAGAGGAGTGTCTACTGTCCCAGAAAAGGGCTCCGGTTGAGGGAGACCACACCTGCGAGAGCCTGCCTTTCACACGCACCCACACACCAACCTGCACCCTCGCCAGTGTAAAGGGAGTGAGGCACCACCTGCGGCTCAGGGCTTCACAATCCCAATGCACCAGGACCTCGACAGGCACGAGCTCAGCTCCTCCTCGGGTGGAGAGAACACAACAAAGATGGCCACTGAGGAGTCTTCAGTCAGGCTTTTCAAAAACAAGAGCTGCTGCCTTTGTAATTGCTCCCCCAGAGGGACCAAGGACTGTTGTTT
Organism: Microcebus murinus; assembly: GCF_040939455.1. Classification (NCBI taxonomy): domain Eukaryota; kingdom Metazoa; phylum Chordata; class Mammalia; order Primates; family Cheirogaleidae; genus Microcebus; species Microcebus murinus. The sequence continues at coordinate 27,099,617 of NC_134125.1, read as the reverse complement.
AAACCATACATACAAGGTCACCAGACAGGACATGGCACACAGGGTCAGAGAGAACAGGGCCCAGTCCTGGTTGGTGGGCAAGGATGAGTGGCCACGCTGTAAAGCACCCCTGGTAGGTGTTAATGGCAAACACCCATAGGGGACATGAGTCCCTCTTGCTGCCACTCCAAGGTGGCCAAGTCCTAGCTTGCCACTAGAGGGCAGGGCCCACACAGCCCTCAGAGCCTTGGTCTCCCATGGTCTCCCCAGGACTCACAGGATGCAGCAGCCGGGACCACATGCCTTAAGACCTCTCCTAAAACCTGAAAACCCTTCTCCCCTACTTAAGATGTCTGCAGACAAACTGCCACATGGCATCCTTGAAAATGTCTATCTGAAACTGTTGCAGATGTGCACAATTCCAACACTGCAGCAGTTTGGACTTCAAGTCCAGGGAGGCCAAGATCCTGGGAGTTTTCTCCAAGGAGAGTGGTAGGGTTTCTGACATTAAGGGCTGTGTGGCCGAGCCACACCTGGCACACCAGGCAGGACCTATGCTGTAAGACCAGCCTTTCCCCCCACCAGAACTCGGCCAAAGCTGGTCTTGGCAATGCCTGGAAACCTGCTCAGTTGGTTACCACCTCCCTGTGCCAAAGTGAGGTATTTTGGTGGTCGTCCTTTTTCTCCCCCAAACACACGTTCACACACCCACCCACCAGCTACCTACTCACCACGGGGCAGAGCAGAGCACACCTCAGGCCCAGCACCAGCCCCACCTAGACCCTCGGCAGCAGCGCACACTGCCAGCCCACACCAGGCTGCCTCTCCAGCACCGGCCCACAACAAGACGCACACAGCCCAGCAACACCAGAGCGAGTCTCCAGAGAACCCTGGCTGTGAACTGTGGTGCCTGCCATAGCCGCGCACACCTGGGGGCTCAGGTGAGCACCCTGGCGGCCAGTGGGAACCGCACCACCCACAGAATGGAGCCGCACACACAGTCCTGCCACCCGTCCAGGTTCCAAATGTGGTTTTTATTCACTATTTTTGATGACTATAAATAAGTGTTTCCACTATGGAAAAGAAAGTTAGCACAGTACATTTTCATGACTGGGGAATGGATTTTCTGAAGTCGTCTTCAATAGGACAAAAACTTAAAAAAAAAAACCAACCTGAATGTTGATATTCAGTTCTTTATATAAAGTCCCTTGTAAAAACAAAACAGAATAAAACCGAAAAGGAGGGGCAAAATTTTAAAAAAGAAGAAAAAAGAAAGGAAAAGGAAATAAAATAAGACAATTTATTGCTTCTCCTCAGCTTCCTCCTTGGTCTCCTCCTTCACCGAAAGAGCTTCTAGCTTTTCAGCCACATTTTCGGCATTATCGTTTTTGCCCGATCCTGCTAGAACACAAGCAAGCAAAGTAAGAAAACAGAAGGAAGGGAGCATTAGTCCACACTGCAGTCCTGCCTCGGCCCCCAGGGCCCTCAGGACTGACCCCCACCAGAGGTGTGACCAAAGGAGGCCATGTAAACACACGTCCACAAGTTGCCTAGACTTTGGGCAGGCTGCTCAGTAGTATCTGGCCACTTGCTACCACAGCCATCCCCCAACCCAAGAGGGCAGGTGACTGAAGCCTCTGAGAGAAAGAAACACAAGGACTATCTCAAAGCACCTTTAGCCTCTGGTCAGTTTAGTCAGAGCACTGTGGGCCAACCGCCTGCCCAGCTGGACCCGAGACCAGACACACTGGGCACCCTGTGTCCCCAGGCAGCTGCATCGCCCCTGACAAGTCAGGCAGCCACAGCACCCGGAATATTTCTTTGGCAGACAGAAAAAGCACCCGTCTGAAGTGCAGCCGGATGCAGAGTGAGTCTGCGAGGAAGCCCCCCACCCAGGACCCTCCCAGGCCACCACACCACCTTTCTTTTCTCTCTCTTCAATCTCTTTCCTGCATTCTTCGAACTTTGTTTTGAATTTCTGTGCATCTGTGGGAAGAAAAGAAATGACTCCCTAAGAGCTGGGAGTGGTGGAGGGGACATGCCCTGTGGACTTGAAGACCTGGGGTTCACAGAGGGCCCTGGGCTTTCAGCCGAATTGGGCAGTGACCTCTGAGTCCGTCCCAAGGCTGGGGGCTGTGCTGAGCCTTGTGTCTCCCTTCATCTGACTGTGTACAATTTAGAAAGAGCAGCCCAAAGCATGGGACCTCCTGGCCACGGGCTCCACCCCTCACTTGTGTTGGAAGGGCTGAGGAGACAACCCCACTCCCAGGACATGAGTGAGGTTCACTCAGCCCCAGACTGTCGGTTACTGGGCACTGGGCCATGACACCTACTGACTTCTCCAGGAACCACTGAAAACAACGCTGACAGTCCAGACTGCAAAGACCCCTGAGCAGGAGAGAGAGGTGGGCCTGGATGACCACACTGCCCCTGCCCTAGGTGAGCCAGAAGCCTGGCATGAGCAGCAGCCCTGGGAAGGCCCCTGGGGCTGGTCTCAGGCTCTGCGAGACCTGACAGGAACCGGAGCTTAAACAAGAAACTAAAGTGCCAGGCACAAGACAGCAGGGAAGAAACAGCCCCAGCACACTCCCCAGCTACTGTCCCTTCTCCCCAAAAAGCAACAGCATTTGTTGCACGCTGTGGGACAGGTGAACCCCAAGTCAGGTAGGTGTGTGGGGGCCTGCCCTCCTGCTCACTCTCAGCATTTAGGAAGCGGATGGCCAGCAGCTCCGGCTTGGGGCACTCGTCGGCGAAGTCAGCGTGGGTGTTCCAGACCCAGGCGCGGTCGCTGCCTGCATTGGGCTTCAGCTCCATCATCGGTGTGACTGCAGGGAGAGAGGCCCATGAGGACAGTGGGTATTGACAGCGGGGACAGCCGTCAAGGCTGGCCCACCTAGTCCTTGGCCAAAGAGCACCCTGATAACTGAGCAAAGGGACCCACTTCAGGCAATATGGGGACAGTTTGGGCCTGAGAACTTGGTCCAAAGTCCCATAGATTGGGAACAGGGCAGCCTGCTCCCCAACCATGAGGACATCTCAGCAAGGAGTTTCTGAGCCATCTTCCCAATACCATGCAGCATATAGACCCCCACTGGCGGAAAAGCAGACGGGGCAAAAAAGGGACCAGCTGCAGTCCCAGCACATCTCAGGCCCTAGGTCAGATGTCAGGGCACAATATACCAAGGGAGCCCAGACATTCCTAAGGGCCCCAACACGTGGACCTGGCTGATCTGAAGGTCAGGGGTGGCTGAGGGAAAGAAGCCAGAACATAGAGCAGTCACCTAGCAGAGCATGTGGCCAGGCAGGGCAATCACTCTTAACCTGCTACTGCCCAGAGGGATGAGACCACCAACAGGGGACACCCAGAGCCCCATGACAGATGCTTCAATGTCAGAAAAGACAGAGCCTGGAATAAACATGCCCACCCTCGATTGCTCAGGCCCCATGCAAACCTGAAGGAACGGAAGGGGAGACAGGTCCCTGGGCCAAGAGGGTACTGTATGTCTGGAGATAGCCCTACAGGTGCTGGCTAACCAGAACAAATCGTGCCCCTGGCAGGTCTCTGAGAATGTGGGGTGCGCCCATGCCCAGCCCTGGCCATCTACACGTCACCGTGTAAACTGGAAGCTCAGGATCTCCCAGGGCAGTTACCAGGCCTCTGCACGCAGTCCCCATCCACATCTACACCTCTTACACCAGGCCACCTGCCAGCCTCACCCACGCCCCACTGGTCATGCTGCTGCCACCCACCACCACCATCCCTGTCCACTGAGGGCCCTGACATGCACCAGGCACCAAGGACCGCACAGGAGGCTCTGCCCAGATGCCAGGACTGACAACTCTCACAGAAACCCAGCAACCAGCAAGGCTTGGGAGGAGCATAGGGCATCAGGGAAGACCCCACGGAAATGATTCAACCCGGACTTGAGGATGAGGCTGGGTGGGGTGGGTGCCCTGTCCCTTTCTTAGGGCCCCTGCAAAGCTGGCCATCCTTCTGCCTCACCTAAGGGCCACTCAGCTCAGGTTGCTGCTAGCAGTCACCCTGTGTGCCCAGGACTCAGGGCCCCGTCCCTAATGGACACATATTATATTCAGCAAACAGACACGACATCAGAGCTTTACCAATGGACTCCCCAGGACAAGTGTGCTTCTGAACACGCCCCACCCCCAGCAGGGGCAGCACAAGCTCAGCCTGCAGGCAGCTGGCAGCTGTATGAGTTGGGGACAACCTATTGCCACTTCTTTCTAGGCGGGGCCTCCTGTGGCCCTTCCCTGACCCCCGCACAGGGTGATTAGGGCTTATGGCCACACCTGCCCAAGGGCCTCCACTCACACCCGGTGCAGCTTCACAGGTGCCCAGGACTCAGTGGCCACCCGTCCTCCTCCCGTGTCCTCCCCAGGAGAGGTCCTAGCGGGAGTGGAACACTAAAGGTTGGGAGGCTGCCGCCCAAGCACCTTGCACACACACTTATGCACAGACACAACACACACACAGGCTCAGTCACCACAGGTACACCCAGACACCCTCTGTCACATGTAGTTACACACCATACAGAGCGAGCCCAGGCACTACACAGACACTACACGCACACGCAGACACCACAGACACACTTACAGACTCCGACACCACACACGTGCTCAGGTACCACAAACACAATCTCAGAAACCACACATATGCCCAGATGCCACACGCAACACTCTCACATACCTGCCCCCCCCCACACTCTGTCACACAGAGCCCAGGCACCTTGCACACAGGCACACTGCTGGCCCTCAATCTGTCCTGCAGCACTCACTCCATGTCCCAAGCCCTATCTGGGCTCTGTGTCACCCAGCAGGGCCTGCCTGGCTAGACTCCATACCTCCCCTATGTTTTATAAGTTTCATGCAGGCTTGTTCTTAGTTCAGAGGCACATTTGGAAAACGCACTTCTTATGTGCACTCCACGTAGGAGCATGCTCCCTGGTTCCCAGTCGGTCCTGAAAGAATATTCCTGAAGGCCCCAAGCTGACCTGATGTGAACAGAGAGCCTGAGGCCACCTACTGTAGTGGTTGGCGCAGATCTTCAGAGTCTTGTCCCTTCTCATGAGGAGGCGGATGGTCCCTTTCTCCTTGTGCTTCAGGAGCTTGACATCACCAGTGCCTCGTTCCTTCCACTCTGGAAGATCATTCTCTGACGCAAACCGGAACAGCTTTGCCCGCCTGTGAGAAAAGCCACCAAAAAGCTTAGACATGCACAGAGGGGAATGCAGGCACCAAACATTTTCGCAGAAAGAACCGTTGTCCTCGCTGCACTCAACACATGGCACAACTCTGCACTGCTGGACCCGGCGTCTCAACAAACACCCTTTCCGTTCTCAGGCTGCAAAAACATCACTCCAAAGAGCACAACAGCCCAACAAATTATGGGCCGTTTGTATTTTACAATCAAAAAACAAAAAAAAGATGTCTGTAGTCACATTTTCCCCAACAGAAACCCCTGACTTCTCTAAGCAACATGCAAATGACCCAAAGCGGGTAAAGAAGCTCCCAGGTGGGCTGGGTGTCCAACAGTCACAGTTTAGGTGCACCCCTCAGGCCTGTAGACCCACGGGGACAAACTGGAGCAGGGGGAGGCTAAGGCCTCCACAGGCCCAGCCAGACCTTCCCTCAACTTTAAGATGCCCTCTGTTCTCCCCCGGCCCCAGGGGGAGCCTGGGACTCTGCTCAACAACCAGGCTCTAAGCCAACACCCAGTCTTCCCATCCAGAAGCTGCATGTCAGGCTGGGGACCCGGACACCCAGGACCCAGCAGTGTGCTCTCTGTAGACAGAGAGGCAGTGGTGAGACACCCTTGTGTGACTGGCCAGGGGGCAACCTGGTGAAGATTTGGTGAAGGAATAGGTTGAATTTCTAAGCACCACACAATTTTAGGCCCTTTCTAACAGCTTCGGTCTGATTAAAAGTCAGGCCAAGCAAGACTTTGACACCCAAACACCATAACTTCTAAAGATACCTACTCTGGAACATCAGTCTACTTACATTTTAAAAAGCTCTTCTTCGTCTTCCTCCAAAGTTTTAATTTCTTGCTCAGGAAGAGAAACTATTGGCTCAAACTGGGGATCGTGGTTGGACTCGTCTGCATTCTCAGTGGAGGTATCATGGTCCTCGTGAGTGTCCTGTGGAGGGAGATACAAAGAGGTGAGTGACACTGCTGGCCTCCAGACCTGGCCCACAACCAGAGCCCCACCAGTGCCCGTAGTGGACATGCCAACAGTGAATGAAGAGCCTTTGAACTCTAAAGTAAGAAACTCAGCTCACAGCCTTTCACTCTAGGAAAGGTTTGCATTTGAGATCACCAGGCAAGCCTGTGGTTAGACACTAGATTTCTGCATCCCTGCCCCCATTTGCAAACATCAATCAGATTTGTGCACAGACTGACTGGGGCTCCTGAAAATTGCTGAGTGGCCTGGGAGAAACTGCCTTAGTTTCCTCATCTGTAAAATGCAGGAGATACCTGCTGTGTGAAGATCAAGGGACACAATGATGAATCTTAAGAGCGTCACCCTTAAAGGGAACAGAAACCCTTTCCATTTTCACTAGTTAGGAAATGCCTGGGCTCTACCTTACTAGAGGAAAAAATATTGCTATAGAACTACTAGTGTTTACATGGAATTCACAATTTCGTTAGCAGTTTTCTCATAGTTTGTAAAATTAAATTCATTAGTAGGTCAATCATACAAGTCAAAGTCATAAAACCCTCCGCCAATTCAGAGAATCACAGAGCACAAATAATCAAATATAGGTTCAATTCTTGCAGAACACGTGCCTCGGTGACCCAAAAGTCCCCAAGAGACCCCAAAACATAGCCACCAGAATCAAACCGGAAAAGAAAATATAAGCTGCTCTTTTCAGTTCAACAGCACTGCGGCTCTGTCGCGGCACGCACCCAGCCAGACACCGGCAGCCAACAAAGCCGCCCCCACCCTGGGTTGGCACGTCCTGGACCCGTCCCCCCCTCCCCCGCCGCCGCTGGAACGCGGTTTCTCCCACAGAGGCTGGTGGCGACTCCAGACGTCGGGATTGAATGAATGAAGTGCTGCGTGGGCGACGGAAGAGACCATCCACCGTACTACTGGGAAACCCCAAGTGGGCCGGGCCAGAGAAAACCGGCCGCCAACCTCGGTCCCCAGTGAATGGGCGGCCTTGCGCGGCTATAGCTGCTCCCTGGCCCACCCCAAGGTCACGCGGGTGCCGCAGCCCTCGGGCTCCGGACCCCCAGACACCAGGCACCACGGCCCGCAGGCCTTGAGCTCCCAGGCCCCGCGTGAGGAAGGCCCCGCAGGCGCCGAGCCCGCAGGCCGGCGGGGGTTGGCCGTGTCGGCGCGGGCCGCCCACGTGGCCGCCGATAAGCGGCCCCGGGCCCCCTGGGCCCCGTCTGCCCACCCCGTCCCCGCCGGGGCCGGCCGCACCTTGGTGGCCGCCATGGGGGCGCGGCGGCAGCGGCGGCAGCAGCTCGGCTGGCTCGGTCGTCGCTGGCTCCTCGGCCTCTCGGCGGCTACTCCTAGTTCCTTCCCTCCGCGTCTAGCGCCGGCGCCTCCTGCCCGCTCGCTCTTCCCTCCGCCCCGCGACCCGAACCCCGACCCCTGACCCCGGCGGCGGGAAACGCGCCGCGATTCAAAACCAGCGCAGCTTTATTGGCTCATGCGGCGGACACTCTCATTGTCCGGCCCGCCCCGCACTTCCCGCCAAAACGCCCGTGGCGCATGCCCGGCCCGCCCGTCAGCCAGGGAAGCGCGCTCTCCCAGCAGCTCCCGCGCGCATTTCCGTCCCCAGCCGCAGGCGCCCCAGTGCTGGCTAAAGTGGCGGGGGGGGGGGGGCGGGGGCGGAGTCGCAGCCGGTGCGTGGTGATGACGTTGCCGGAAGCCGAGACCATGGAGACGCACCACCTCGGCAACACGCGCTGGAGGACTCAAGAGCGGTGAGGCGAGTGGCTGGCGCGGGCTTCTGGTGGGCGGGCGGTACGGTCCCGTGCCGGAGATCAGGGCCTGAGGGCCAGGGGTTCGAGTCCAGCCCCCGCCGGACGACCTCTCAGTGCCTCCCCTGCTCTCTGAGCACCTCCCGTGTGACAGGCCCAGGACCAGGCGGCGACTCAGCGCTCTTGGGGCCACCAGTCCTGGCGGCGAAAGGCCCAGACGATGAGTGACAAGCTGGACAGCGAAGTAGAGTGAAGGGAGACGGCGATCTGGGATGGGGAGGGTGTGCGGCGGGACGCCCGTGAGAGAAGAAATGTGGATGCGAGACTGAGATGAGAAAGGAGGGTAGAAGGGGAAGCGGTGGGGACGGGCTAGGTGTGGGACGAGGGAGCCTGGTGGGGGGGGTCGGGCCTGGGGGTCAAGCCCTCGGCCTAGCCCTGTTTGTCCCTGTGCAGGGCCCAGAGCCCATGGAGGGCTGCAGCCAGTATAGCGGCAGTGCCCTGGGCAGCCCCGAAGCCCCGGCACCTCAAGAGGAGGAGGAGGAGCAGGGGGAGGAGGGAGCTGGCACGGCCTCAGGGTCCAGGCCTCAGCTGGGCCTCTACAGCTACATCAGAGACGACGTGTTCACCTCGGAGATCTTCAAGCTGGAGATGCAGAATGTGCCTCGCCATGCCAGCTTCAGCGACGTCCGGCGCTTCCTGGGCCGCTTTGGCCTGCAGCCCCATAAGACTAAACTCTTCGGGCAACCACCCTGCGCCTTCGTAACATTCCGCAGTGCTGCCGAGCGGGACAAGGCCCTGCGAGTGTTACATGGCACCCTCTGGAAAGGTCGCCCACTCAGCGTGCGCCTGGCCCGGCCCAAGGCCGACCCCATGGCCAAGAGGCGGAGGCTGGAGGGTGAGGGTGATCCTCCTGCCACTCGAGTGGCCGATGTGGTGACCCCTCTTTGGACAGTGCCCTACACTGAGCAGCTGGAGCGGAAGCGGCTGGAGTGTCAGCAGGTGCTGCAGAAGCTCGCCAAGTGAGTGTGGGTGCAGGGCACCCCTCTGCCCCAAGTCCTGCTCTGCCCCACGCTTGCTCAGCCTGCCCACTCCGAGCAGGATGGCCAGCATGGGGCCCAGCACTCTTTCAGGGAGCTAGCCAGTGTTCAATGGACACAGTGATGTCCCTAGGGAGTGACTGAGCATAGGTGGGGGCAGTGGGCAGAGTCCCACCATGGATCTGCCTCCTCCTGCAGGGAAATTGGGAATACCAACCGTGCCCTGCTGCCCTGGCTGCTTGCACAGAGGCACAAGCACAACAAGGCCTGCTGTCCGCTGGAGGGGGTCCAACCATCACCTCAGCAGGTCAGCCTGGGCTATGGCAGCCACCAAATTCTACCGTGCTTTTAAAACTTCCCTTGTGCTCACTCTTCCCATCAGTGTCCCTGCTTTATGTTTCATTCTGGCACTCACCACGTGGCTGTTAGTAGGCCTCTTGGTTTTGACTGCCAGCCCCCATGGGGAGTTCAGGGTTTCTCCACACACAGGTGCTGGACAGCCAGGGTGAGGTCTGGCTGTCTCTCTGCCTCCCGCCTCCCTGCAGACTGAGTATCGTAATAAGTGCGAGTTCCTGGTGGGCGTCGGGGTGGACGGGGAGGACAACACAGTCGGCTGCCGGCTCGGCAAGTACAAGGGTGGGACATGTGCGGTGGCTGCCCCCTTTGACACCGTGCACATCCCTGAAGCCACCAAGCAGGTGGTGAAGGCCTTCCAGGAGTTCATTCGGTGAGGACCTGAGGCTGGGCTCCTGGGAAGTCTTTTGCATTCTGGGAAAAGAGGGCAGGGACCCTGCCCCAAGGCTTTTGGGGTGCCCTCAATGGTGGTCAGATGGGAGAGGGTATGGCTGGAGGAGATAGCAGGGAGGCTGCTCCCCAGTCCTGGCTGGCAGATGTCAAGAACTCAAGGCCACCTGTGACTCCCACAGGTCCACTCCATACTCAGCGTATGACCCAGAGACATACACAGGCCACTGGAAGCAGTTGACTGTGCGCACCAGCCGCCGCGGCCAGGCCATGGCCATCGCCCACTTCCACCCCCAGGTCTCAGGCAGGGGCCCTGCCGGGGGGTGTCTGCCCTGGGTAGGCCTCAGCACAGTCTTACAGGGTCTTCTCACCCCTTGTTCCAGAAACTGAGCCCCAGGGAACTGGCGGAGCTGAAGGCCTCCCTAGCACAGCACTTTGTGGCAGGGCCAGGCAATGCCAGTGGGGTGACCTGCCTGTACTTCGTGGAGGAGGGACAACGGTGAGGAGCCTGGGAGGGGACAAGGTGGGTCCCCACAGGGGAGGTGACACTGAAGGTTCTGCACCTCCACCCACAGAAAGACTCCCAGCCAGGAGGGCCTGCCCCTGGAGCATGTGGCTGGGGACCGGTGCATTTATGAGGACCTGCTTGGGCTGACCTTCCGGATCTCTCCTCACGCCTTCTTCCAGGTAACCCTGAGTCCCTGGTGGGCACAAGGACACGTGGAGCAAGGCATGATGCACCATCAGGACATGATGGGGATGGTGGGTTAGGATGGTGACACACACTGGTTTTATCTGGGGAGAGCATCCAGGCAGGGGAACCCCAGGGGAAGGGCTGAGGCAGGAAAGAGGTTGTTCGTCACAGGGAGGCTGCAGAATAGTCCCCAGTGCAGGGCACACTGCACCACCAGGGGACAGTGGTGGCCTTTGGGCACACTGTTTCAGGCTCATTCCCAATACTGGGGCGGGGGGGGGGGTGTGCAGAGAGACTCTCAAGGGAGGTGTGGGGTCTGGAGCCTGTAAGGACCCTCTTTTAGACACAGGCCTGGCAGGACTTGAAGGTCCAGAGGTGGAGATGGCGGTGGTAGTTGGGTGACTCCAGGGGCCCCAGTGGGAGGCGAGGTCCCCCCTTGCTGGTGTAGGAAGGTATGGCCCATTGGGCAGCTGTGGGGGCCCTGCAAACCTGCCACTCAGGGGAGGGCTCCCTACAATTAGGGGTGGGGGCAGGAGAGTTGGCATGGATTTGGCCCTTGAAGCCAGGAGGCTGGGTGGGATCACCAGCATGGTGTGGTCAGAGGGGTGGCTTGAGGCTGGGACGGGGAAGAGGGTGGGCTGCCTGGGCCCCGAAGTTTTAACGGGGGAGCCAGGGGTCAGGCATGCTTGGGGTGCAGGAGGGGAGGCCTACATACGGGCACCATCACCACCCTCCAGGTAAACACACCTGCGGCCGAGGTGCTCTACACAGTTATCCAGGACTGGGCACAGCTGGATGGGGGCAGCACGGTGCTGGATGTGTGCTGCGGTACTGGCACCATTGGCCTGGCCCTGGCCCGGGTGAGCCCTCTTTCCACCCCATGATCCCCACCAGTCCTGTCCTGCCCCACGCCCAGCTCCTCTGTCTCCTGCCACTACCCTTCCTGAGGAGTGCTGGGCAGGTACCACTGTCTGTGGCCTTCCTGTTTCAGAAGGTGAAGAGAGTCATTGGGGTTGAGCTGTGCCCTGAGGCGGTGGAGGACGCCAGGGTGAATGCCCATGCTAATGGTGAGCACAGCAGGCAGGCCGAGGGGAACCGCCATCACCCTCCCTCCCCTGTGCCCTGCGTGCCTCCAACATGGCACCTAGAATCCACCCTGGACTTGAGGGCCACTGGGGGTGCAACAGGGCTACCTGCAGACACTCCATGCACCCAAGTCCTGAGAGCCCAGCAGGGAGGCAGGGTGAGCAGGCTCCCAAGGCCCCTCTGGCCCTGCCAGGGTAAGGTGTCCAGAGCCCACTGACAGGCTGTGGTGCCATCTCCAGAGCTGAGCAACGTTGAGTTCCACTGCGGGAGGGCTGAGGACCTGATGCCTGCCCTGGTGAGCAGACTGGCCTCCCACCAACTTGTGGCCATCTTGGACCCACCCCGTGCTGGCCTACGTGAGTGGCCTCTGCATGGGGAGGTGGCACAGGGAAGACAGGTGTCAGGGTGGCATGCTAGGCTGTGCAGTCTCGGGCCTTAGGCACCCAGCCCGTGTCTGCCTCCTCAGACTCCAAGGTGATCCTGGCCCTCCGCAGAGCTGAGAACCTCAAGCGGCTCCTCTATGTTTCCTGCAACCCTCGGGCAGCCATGGGCAACTTTGTGGAGTGAGTGTCAGGCAGGGCAGGGTGGGGAGCCAGGGCCCAGCCTCCCACTGGAGCCCCTGGCCAGCCATGGGGCTGACCTTGGCGCTTTCTCCTTCCCCACCACAGCCTCTGCAGGGCCCCGTCTAACCGTGTGAAGGGCACCCCATTCCAGCCAGTCAAGGCTGTGGCCGTGGACCTGTTCCCACAGACCCCACACTGCGAGATGCTCATCCTGTTCCAGAGGGTGGAGCACTCCAACGGCACAGGGGTCCTGGGGCCCCAAGATCCTTCAGCCCAGCCCCCACCAGGGCCCCAAGATGACACCCCACAGGACATTGGGGCCTCCCTCTCATCCTAGGCCCTGTGACCAATAGCAGCCAACTCTTCTAGACCACGGCCTGTCTGTCACAGGGACAGAAAGAAGGCCAGGGACCCCTACAGCCCTGCCCAGGTGCTCCACGATGCAGAACAGCCAGCAGCCCCGCCAAGACCAGCCTGTGGCCGTGGGCCATGGGCTCTAGGCTCTGACTAGGAAGGTGGGAGGTCTCTTGCGGCCCATTCCCCATCTCCATGTGCCTTCTGGAACAGCTGGATGGCTGGAATAAACAATGCTGAACTAAGGACGTTTCTCTGATGAGCCAGAGCTCGGGCATGAATGGGTTCCTCTCAGCCCCCCACCATGGGTGCCAAGGGGCAAGGCACCTTGGCCCTGTTTGGCCTGCCTGGACCTAGGTCCCTACTGGCACCCTTCTCACCAGACTTGGGCACAGCCAAAAATCTGTCCAGCTAGGGTGGAGGGTGGGTGGTGGAGCAGCTCTCCAACCCTTCTGCTCTGTTGCGGGAGTCAGTACAAAGAGCCTGCTTTTAACAGAATGTTGAATTTTACACTTAAACCCATGAAGAGGCAGAGATGCAGATCTCAGAAACAAACACCACCTGGGAGTGCTGGGTGGTGGGCACTGGGCAGTAAGCTGAGGCCACCTGCCTTCCCCAGCGTGGACAGCAGTTGCCACTCCTGCACCTGACCAAGGGAAGGGCCCTCAAACCCTCAGCCCAGGAGGGAGGACAGTGATCAAGGAGGGACCCAGAGCCACATTGAAGTGCTGCTCAGCCCTATAGAAGCCACTGTGTCCAGAAGGCACCCATCCCACAGAGGGTCCAGGATAGGCAGCTGAGGGCCCCTGAGCCCCTCAGCTCCTGCCCTCAGAAAAAAAACAGCAGCCACTCCTTTTGGACAGTTTGCTTTATGCGTTCAGACAATACAGGCTTGCCTTCCAGCCATGGCCCAGTGCCCAGGGGCATCCGCACAGGCTCCCCCACAGCAGGACTGCACGCAACTTGCACCCACACTTGGTGGACAGAGGGGAACACAGTGCGAGGGGACCAGTGAGCCACAGTGAGGCTCCCTGGCCTCTAGGGGGACAGGTGTGCACAAAGCTTTGGTTCACAGACGCATCTGGCTGTCTAAGGGCAACAGTTACAGTCAAAGGATTATTCACAGCTGCAGACATAAGGCAAGACAGAAGCAAGTATCTAATTATAGCAACTTGATTCAGGGGTTTCTTTTGAAAGGTCAACACAGAAGCCAACCTTGGTCACACAGGTGGTGAGGGAGGGATATGCTATGGGTGACCCACAGGCTGACATTCCATCTTCTGGACAAAAACACCATCACCACCACCCATGGGCAGCATGATGGGGCAGATGCCGCAGAATGCTGGGCTCCTGCATTGGTTGGCATGGCACAAGCACACGGCAGCCTCGAAAGGTGCTGTGGATAAGGCTCTGAGTACAACCTCATGCCCTGGGACACAACAGGAGCACAGTTCCAACTCTGCTCCATCTACAGGGGCCCATCAAGCACCGGTGCCAGGCAAGAAGCAAACTGGGTGTGGGGCCTGGCTGCATGGGGTGGCTGCCTTCAAGATCCAGGGAAGCCACTGTCACCGGGAGGCAGCAACCTGACATGCGCTTGGCCAGCTCCGTGTCGAGAGTGGACTGCACTGAAGGGCCCTTGCTTTCTGTTTAAACAAGTCCACTTGCTAAAATGCATGATTCCAAATCTACCTTCTACCCTCACTGTAAAAGTTTCTTTCCAAATGCTGAAATATCAAAAACTTTAAAAATCGATAAGTGGACAGATGGACTTGACTGTGCAAAAATCTTTGTAAAAAACCGTTGCCAGAGGCCAGCGAATGTGGGGCCTCAGTGTCCAGGGAGGCGTGACCTTAGGGCATTAAGACTTGATCGGAACAGTGGGCTGCAGCAGGCAGCGACACTGGGGGCTGCAGGACGTTGTCGTCCCTGCTGGCATCACGTCTAGGCTAGAGAGCAACCACCCTGTCAATGGTTTGCCTGCAATCTCTGAAAAGTAGTGCTGATGCTAAAAGTCTGTTATTTTAAACCAAGAAGGTCTGAAATACTCCTAACTGTTATAACTTTTTCAGAGAAAAAGGGAAAACACAGAAGGCAGGTGGGGGCGAAGTGCCACATGCACCTCTGGCCAGCTCCCCGCAGAGGCTCTGCAGGAGTCCTGGGCACAGGGGCCACCTGGCACCACAGGCCAGCCACGGCCACAGCACTCAACATCCTTTCTCAACTCATCCATCATCAGTATCATTTGCTGTCAGTGCACGTTACATACTAAAATTCATGAAAACCTTCATAAAGACAGTCTGCAGCAGGTACACACAAACACGGTCTACAGCTGTCTAGAAACTACCAGCTTCCACCCGTGAGGTACTCAGAGTTGATCCTTTAACACATCCATTAGGCCTGGGAGAGCTTCGAAGGGAGAACCATTGCCTCACGTGTGTGCTGTGTGGTCATGACTGTCCCTGTGTGCTAGAGCCCCCACCTCTGGCCCAGGCCCTCAGACACACTGGCCACAGGGGAGGAACTCAGGTTGGAGGTCTGACTCTGCGATGAGCGATGCGTGACTGGTGGTCTCCTCAGCAGTGCCGCTGGCGGCCCCCGCGCCCCGGCCTGTGCTGCCTCCTCACACATCCACAGTGCACAGGGGCTCGCCGCCAGGCTGGGCAGACGCCACAATTGACATCTTGGGCTTCTTCCGAGTCTCCTCCTGAAAGAACAACAGCTCAGGGATGCCAACGAACTGGGCTTGGCAAAGGGCTCAGGAGGGCCAGGGTGGAAGCAAGCCCTGCCAACTGGTGCTAGGAGGCTCCAGCAGCCCAGATGACACCAGTGCCTGTGATGCCAGGCTGGGAGCAGGACAGCATGGGGAGCAGACTAAGCTAGGACTGGAGAGGGCCCCCAGAATGCCATGGCAAAGCACCACATGCTGCAATTTCCCTGGTGTCAGGACGCACACCCAGAAGCAAAGAAGTCAGGTGTGGACACAGTCACAAGCCAAGTCTCTCCCTAGCCCAGCTTTTGTTTGTCCCAGGGCCCAGTCAACCCCTTTCACCAAGCCAGGGCCTGTTGCCCTCAGCCCCCATAGCCCCTCTCCTGACCAGGGATAGGCCAGGCAGTCCTGCTAGGTCCAGGTGGACAAGGCTTCCCACCTCTGCCTAGGGCAGGAGCAAGACACCTCCTGGCCTCCAGCCTGTTGAGGCAGGGCAGGGCAGCAGATGCCGAGTCCTGGGGCTTTCATGTAGGCCCAGGGAATGCCACAGCCAAGAAAGCTCCTGCCCAGGAGGGGCGTGAGTAGCCACATGGACTATGCCTGGGGACAGGATACCACTGTCAACCTGACAGTCCCCTCTTGGTGTGGGACACCCAAGGTGGCTTTAGGAAGCCTCGCTGGGATGAAGCCCTACCAGGTGAACCTGTGAGTTCCCCAGGGTACCTGGCCAGCACACTGATCCTGCCCTCAAACGCCAGTGGGATTTCAAAACCCAGAGTCAGCGTACAGAGGTCATGCCCATGACCGAACACCAGGCTGGCCTGCCAGCTCTCTACTGTAACTAAAAGTAAAGTGATTTTATAAAACTTCACACATGCTGAAGCTTAAAGAAAGCCAGCCTCATCTGGAAGAAGGGTCCTGGCGCCCCTCATCTTGGGAGAGATGTGGGAGGGCAGATGCGGGACAGCACTCACCCTCTCCTCTGCCAGCCTCTTCATCTCCTCCTGCAGCTTGCTCAGAATGTGCAGGTTGGGCTTGTTCTTCTTGGCGTACTGCTGCAGCTCGATCACACTCTTGTCCGAGGTCTCCTGGGGACACAGGGCCTCGCTCTCAGGACTGCCTGGCAGGCACAGAGCAGCCAGGAGATGTGGCCACCCACTACACACTGGCTGCCTATCCTCACCAACGCCTGGCCTGCTTTCTGGCCACACCACCCTGCTTCTACCTCCTCCTGCCTGGGCAAGACAGGGAGGCTGGGTGCTCTCTGGACCCCAGGTACCCATCAAGTAGAGAGATGAGCACACGGCCACAGCCAGCGGGGACTGCATGCTGGCCCCAGGCACTGAGCTCTCTGTGCATCCCACAGCTTACACAGCCAAAAAGCTGTCCTTGACCCCTTCCTGCCTTCAGAGGCCATCCAGGAGGGTGCCTGCTGTGCCCTGGGATGCTGGAACTGCCCTGGACTAGGCTGTGCAGGCTGGGACTCCTCGTCCTCCAGCTTTAGAGCGGTACCCCCAAAGCAAGGCTTGCTCTCGCCCTCTCAGTCTGCACCTAGGACTGTGCGCAGCAAAGGCAGAAACAAGCTTTACCTACATTTTAACTCCTTGCCCAAAAGTGTCATCCTTCACACACCTTGGTGGCCTGTGTGGCCTCACCTTGCCTTGTCATGCCCATAGCAAGGGCCTCTTCACGGTCCTAGGGAACCTGAACGTGGTGCTGCGCTCTCCCTGGCCTCTGGCTCAGCCTGAGGGCCCGTGGCACAGTCCTCAGGTCACCCATAGTAGCGCGTTCCCCTCATACCCACTGCCCCTCCACCAAGCGGGATGTAGATAACCCCGTTTCCATAAACATTGGGAAAAATGAAGAACGTGAGCACTCACCTTCCAGTGCTTCCCTCCACCCCTTGGGTGCAGGCATCAGCTTACACATCAAGACCACGGCCACAATAGAAATAAGACAGGTGGCACACACGCACTCTTCCAATAAAGGCAGACCAGGTAGAGCTGCACTGATATACTCGGTCTCCTTCAAGCCACTGGGCATCAACTAAGCCCAAGGGTGTGCCACTCAGGGAGGGCCAGGGGCCTAGCTCCTGAGCCTTCATGGCCCTCAGAGCTAAGTGCACCACCAGAGTCTCCTGCCTGGCCCTGCCTTGCACTCCAGCCACCTCACCACCAGCCACAGGGCTGGACCCAGGCAGTGCCCGATCACTCACACTGCACTGACCACTCCCAGCAGGTTCAGACAACCCCACATCCCCTGCCCACAAATTCACGGACATGCCATAGGAGAGGCAGCCACACTCTGCCACACCCTGCCCCTATGACAGCAAAGCCCCAGACACAAGCTCCACGGTGAGAGGAGAAGCAGAGGCTATCCTCGGACTCGAGGGGGCTACTTACCTGCTTGACCATCTTGCTGCTCTCGCGGCCATACATGCGCAGTAAAGACCCCCAGTTCTTGACATGTGGGTGCAGCAGCTGAAGGATTTTCTGAGAGGCTAACTGTTTTCCAACTCTCTTATTTTTACCTACAAAGAGAAAGCAAACATGGAGAGTGTTGTCACGAGCATCCTGCATTCACATAACCACCTCTCCTCAACAGGAGCTCCTACTATTCCTGGCCTCACCAACCCAACACCCTGAGGGCCAGTGGGGCACACTGTGCCACTGCACTGGGCACCCATGTCTCATGGCACCCAGCTGCCACCTTGCTATGGCCATCTGCGGCTCCAAGAGGTGAGGGCATGCACCCAAAGCCACGCAGCTAAGAAGCCTGCCTCTCTCCCCAGCCTTACACTCTAGACACAAAGCAGCAACGTCCTGCTGGCTGTTCTGGGAGGAATAACACTCCTCCTGCCATGGGGACAGGGCTGGACAGAGACAGAGGCGGCAGGAGGGCACAGGAGGAAGACGTGAGATACAAGCAGGATGGCCTCCAGCCCTGCCTTGGGCTGAATGTGTGGCAGCCAACACACAGCTAGACCAGCCCAATGCCACCACCAGGGTCCTTGGGAAGCAGTAGAGAAGGGTCCTTACACCACCCACGAACTGTGTGCTTGCCACACGCCATGACGTATTCGCTCTTCTGGTTTTTCCCAGGAACCACTTCAAACTTGATGGACGTGTCACCCATTCCATGGTTTCTTTAACAGAAAACAAAGAGCAGGCAGCATCAACTGAGGAGGAGAGAGGGCTGCTTTGGGAAAGCCCTTCAAGGCTCTCTGAAGAAAAGGCCAGGCCTCTCCCCACACTGCGTCTCAGCTGGGGAGGAGGAATCCCTGGCACACCTGACTCGACCCTACGGCTCTGACTGACAGCCTGGGCCAAAGGGATTCTGTGTACCCAAGGAAAACTGGCAATGCCTCCACCCTGGGACAAACAGCCACTGAGGATGTGGGGTGCCAGACAGGAGCTCGCCCAACCTGACCCTGCAGGGCAGGCGCCCTCCCGCCCTACCTTTTAAGGCACTCGTGGAGGATCTGATATGGAGACAACAGCCCGGCCTTGCTGGTCAGCTCATAGACCCGTGAGTCCTCGATACTGATGTGGTTAAAATACTACAACACAAAGCAGACGCCTGTGAGTCCTCACCAGGCCTACCGGCCTCTCGGAGCTGGCTTCTCTCAGAGTTGTTTCCTATGACATCCCCTAAGCATGACACCCCACAGCCCTGCAAGGGACTAACTGGGCACGGACAATGTTCTGTACCTCCCTGTCCACTGCATCACTCTGCTCCCCTAAGCACAGTGGGACGCAGTCTGGTGCCCACAGCTGGCTAGGGACACCTCTTCGGAGTCTTACTCTGATCAACAAAACACAGTTCTTCAGAAATTTAAAGACAAACCACCCTCGGAGAGAACCTTTACAGTCATAATTACAATGAGAGAGAGAAGAAAGGCTAGACACAAAAGCTGCACTTTAAAAAGGCCAAGCAAGCTCCCTGAGGGCCAGAGCCCACACAACCACACAGAGTCCCACCAAGTCGGGCTGGCAGGGCCTGGCGCGGCTGTTTCCAATGGCGTCTTCACCCCGGTTCTGCAGCAACTCACTCTGAACAGAGAGGGCAGGAAAGGGCAATACAGAAGCAAGTTAACCAGGTCACACGTGAGGAGGACAAAGGGGAAATTCTGCACAGCAAGGCTAGGGGAAGCTGGACAGGCGTGAGGTGGCCGAGGGATGTGTGAGGTGGAGCCACAAGGACAGGCCGCCCGACCTCGCCATCCCTGATGCAGTCTCTGGCCAAAGGCTGAAGCCAAGACCCCTGCTGGGTGAAAAGAAGATGCCATCCAGCCCACTCTGGAGCACAGACCACCTCCCTGGCGGAGCTACAGTGGTCAAGCACCACCAACTGGCCTTTGAACAACAGAGGTTTATTTTCTCAGTTGTGAAGGCCAGAAGCCTGGAGTCAAGGTGTCGGCATGGCTGCACTCCCTCAGAAACCTCTAGGTTGATAAAAGTAATTAGCAGGACATACACGCCCTGTAGTCCCAACCATTTGGGGTGCCGAGGTGGGAGGATCACTTAAGGCCAGGAATTCAAGACCAGCCTGGGCAACACAGCAAGACCCTGTCTCTAACAACAACAAATTAGAAGCTTCTAGGAGAGGATCCTTCCTCACCTCTCCCATCTCCTGACCACCCCAGGCAGCCCTAGCTTACAGCAGCATCCCTCTGCTCTCCACGTGGCCTGCTTGCCCTGTCTCTCCCCTTCTTCTTAGAAAGACACCAAACTACCCCACTGCATGTGATGTCGTATTAATCTAACTAACTGTATTTGCAATGACTCTTTCCAAAGGTCACATTCTAAGGTACTGGAGATTACCGCTTCAACATATCCTTTTGGGGGACACAAAGACACAAAGAACAGGGTCTGCCTGCAATCTGAGCAAGGTCTTCCCAGCTGACAAGCAAACCTTAATTAAGAGTTGGCACCACACCTGCAACAGTGGAGCCCACCACCAGAGGGGTCCACACCCCTCATGGACCTTCCCACTGGCCCTATTCTGCGGAGCTCTGCAGAGACCTGAAGCCGAGGCCAAGAGACATACTCCGGGCCTCACGTGTGGGCACGTAAGGAAGCTGGAATCGGACGATTCAAACAGCTCGCTGCAAAGGCCCCCACAGGTGCGCCACGATCTCAGCAGTGGTGCTGGCTCTGCAGATGAGGAAGAAAGTGGCTCCTGGGCCCTCCCCCTGCTTGGATGGGAGGCAGACTCACTGCCAACCACGTGGAAGGAGGACGGCACTGTCCCTGAGGACTGCCCAGGCCAGCAAGCATGGTCTGGCTCTTCTCTTCAAAGAGTTCCCCACAAGACACTTCTCTCCACACATGCCTGCATCAGTATGGGCCTATTTCCAAGGAGAGTCCCTCACAAAGACATCAGGCTCTGGATCCAACCTCAGGGAACCAACCAGACAGCCAATCAATTAGTGACGCCTGACCCTCTGACCCCCTTGGCCTGTAAGGCCCTGCTCTCTAAGCAGCGGTCAGTCCCTGGGTGGCAGGCCTGGCACTGGAGCTGAGCAGATGGCAACAACGTGCACGCTCCAGAGCTCTAGGACCCACCCTGGCACACACCTCACTGGGCAGCACGGCTCAGGACAGACACCAGTCTCTGGCAAAAACCTGGGCCAGGACGACCTGCACTGAGCTGCCACAGGCCAGTCACACAGCTGAGGGTTAACGGCAGGGACAGGTAGAGGCTCCAGCTCTGCAGATAAATGGCAGAAGTGACCTATAGACAAGTCACTGCTACTTCTGACAAACAGCACAGAAGGAACCTGAGTGATCAGTGCCCAGGAGATGTTCAAGGCCCATGAGGGAACATCAGACAACCTGACACCCATAAATTCAACAATCTGGATAAAATGGACCAATGCCTTAAAAAAATACAAATTATCTAAACAGCCTGAATAGCCATATATATATTCAAGAAATGGATTCTGTACTTAAATACTTTCCCACTAGGAAAACTCCAGGCCCAAATGTTAAGAAAGAAATTACACCAATTCTACAGACTCTTTTGAAAAACTCAAGAGAAAGGACACTCTCCAACTCATTTTATGACGCTAACAGTACCACAGTATTAACACCAGGCAAAAATAGTACAAAAAACTATACACAAAACTAAACAAAACACTACAACATCCCTCATGAATACACATGCAACACTGTATTAGCAAACTGAAACCATTAACACATAAAAAGAAATATATCCGATGCCCTCGTAAGACTTATCCCATCAACATAATTATCTACAGTAACAAATTAAAGAAGAAAATTAGATGATAAGGTCAACAGATACAGAAAAGGCATTACACAAAATCCAACACTATTTCATGGTAAAAGCACTTAACAAACCAGGAATATTGGCGACCTTTCTCTACCTCATGAGGTGCATCTACAAAAAACCTACAGCCAACATCACAGTTGATGGTGCTTCCCCTAAGGCCAGGAACAGAGCCATCTGCTCTCATCACTTCCGGTCAACAGTGCACTGGAGGTCCTAGCCAGAGAAGTCAGACAAGAACTAAAATAGAAAACATCCAGATTGGAAAGAAAGAAATCCAACCATCTTTAATCAAATCATAGTCGACATAATCCTGCACATAGAAAATCCAAAGTCTACTGAAAAACTAGAAAGAAAAAAAACTTATATGAGTTTATATAAGAAAAAAATATATATGAGTTTAGCAAAGTGACAGGGCACAAGGTCAATATACAAACAATAAATTGTATCAATGCTAGATGAACAACCAGAATTGACACTAGAGTACTACTCAATAATGCCAAACATATGAAATACCTAAGTATAAATCTAATAAAATATGTGCAGAATCTATGTGCTGAAAACTACCAACTTCTTTGATATGAGAGATATCAAAGACCTAATAAATGGAGAAATAATCTATGTTTATGATTTAGAAGACTCAATATTGTTAGGATGTCAATTCTTCCCAAACTGATCCACAGATTATTAACACAACTCCAATTAAAATGCCATTTGAATTTTTTATAGAAATCAACATACAGTTTCTAAAGTCTACATGCATATCAGCATACTTACATGAGTAAAAAAATATATATATAAAATAAAAAATAAAAAATAAAAAAAATAAAGTCTACATGCAATGGCAAAGGAGCTAGAAAAGCCAAAAAAGATTTTGAGAAAGAAAAACAAAGTCTGAAGATTCAAGTCATCAAGAAGGTGTGGCATCAGTGAAAGGACAGACAAACAGCTCAAGAGACAGAAGAGAGCCCAGAAACAGATGCACACCTCCATGGTCACCTGATTACTAAGAACAGTGCAAGGGCAATTCAAGGTAAATGCCTGCCACAGGGCCAAGCAACCCCAGCCCAGGTGCCTGAATTTGGTGACCACATAGAACTGGAAGCCTTACTACCAATCACTAAAACCCAGAAAGGTGCCAGTGTCCCCAAGTGAAACCAGAGAGGCACCCCATACACTGTGGCACAACCACACGGTGGGGGCCACTCAGTGGTGGAAATGACCCTGACATACACATGATGGGATGAATCACTCTAAGTCACAGAGGCCAGATGCAAAGGCTACTTACTGTTTGGCTCCATTCATAGGACATTCTGGAACTGGCAAAACAAAGGGGCATCCTAAGAGAACATGAGGCATAATGGAAATATTCTCTGTATCTTGACTGCTACGTTGGTTACATGACGCTATATATTTATCAAAACTCAGGCCGGGCGCGGTGGCTCACACCTGTAATCCTAGCACTCTGGGAGCCCAAGGCAGGAGAATCGCTCAAGGTCAGGAGTTCAAAACCAGCTGGAGCAAGAGCGAGACCCCGTCTCTACTAAAAATAGAAAGAAATTAATTGGCCAACTAAAAATATATAGAAAAAATTAGCTGGGCATGATGGCACATGCCTGTAGTCCCAGCTACTTGGGAGGCTGAGGCAGGAGGATTGCTTGAGCTCAAGAGTTTGAGTTTGTTGTGAGCATGGCACTCTGGCCCGGGCAACAGAGTGAGACTCTGTCTCAAAAAAACAAAAACAAACAAACAAAAAAACCTCATAGAACTGCACCAAAAAGTGAATTTAACTCTATGTAAACTAAAAAATCAATTGTAAAAACTGGAAAACACCTGGTCACTAATTTCTAAATTTGCAAATAGCCACGAACCAACCAACCAACCAACAGCTAGCTAAAAGACAACAAAATACCAAGAACAGGTCGCCACAAGTGTTGTGAAAAGGAAATGCCTTTTGTTTATTTTATTTTTTTCCCTTTTTAATCAGGCAACACACGCTTCTCGGTGAGCCTCTCCTTCCCAGCAGTGGCACAGGCACTTCTGAGGCAGGGACTGGGTAGCTACCACACCTCATAGGAGTCAGCCCGCAGAGAGCTCCCAAAGCCCCAGGGCCTCCCCAGCCTGCTCTGACATCTCAACCACCCGGTCCAAGCTGGGATGTCCCAGGGGAGACAGCCCCAGAACAGGGTGCTGGTACCTGTGCAAGATAGGCCAGCCAGCCCCCAAGACACTTCCTAGGAGCTATAATGACTGCCCCCTCTAAATGCTCCCTCCACCCCACCTGAAGGAAAAGCTACTTTCTTCCATAACATAATAAAAGTATATCTAGTCTTTGTCTCCAATTCCCAGCACAGGGCTCCTAAAACCCTGAGGATTTCCTGAGTGTCTGTGTTATTCAAAAGGACCCTTAGGCCATGCCCCAAATCCCAGCACTTTAGAAGACCAAGGTGAGAAGATCACTTGAGGCCAGCCAGGAGTCTGAGACCAACCTGGGAAACTTGGAGAGACACACCTCCCCAGCCCGTCTCTACAAAAATTTTTAATATTAGCCAGGCATGATGGTGCATCCCTGTAGTCCCAGCTACTCCAGAGACTGAGGTGGGAGGATCACTTGAGCCCAGGAGTTCAAGGCTGCAGTGAGCCTTAATTGTGCCACTGCACTCCAGCCTGGGTGACAGAGTGAGCCCCTATCTCCTTTAAAAAAAAAAAAAAAGACCCCACACCTGAGCTTGTGGGAATGAGAGGGCTCAGGGTGGGGTCTCCAGAAAGATCAAATACATGACAAA
This sequence comes from Microcebus murinus, assembly GCF_040939455.1. Lineage (NCBI taxonomy): Eukaryota > Metazoa > Chordata > Mammalia > Primates > Cheirogaleidae > Microcebus > Microcebus murinus. The sequence goes on along the minus strand of NC_134125.1, from coordinate 27,075,416 downwards.
GGGTGGGAACTTTCAGGTTGTCCCCCACCTCTGGGGAGCAAAGGTGAGGCTGGAGATTGGGTATAAAATCTCTTGAAGGAGACTTGGAGAGCTTCCTGGTTGTGAAGGTACCCATGTGCTGGGACGGTGGAGCGCCCAGCTCCAGAGCACAGAGATTCCTACACTCGAGATCCTCCTAGACCTCGCCCTGTGTATCTCTTTAGCTGGCTGTTCACTTGTTTCCTTTATCACAAGCATCGTAAATAAAACACTCTCCTGAGTTAAATGAATCCTCTAGCAAATTAACCAGCCTGAAGACTACAAATCTGTAGTTGGCCAAGCAGAAGGGTGACAGGTAGCCGGGGTCCCTATTTGCAGCTAGCATCTGAAGTAGGGGCAGTTTTGTGAGACCAAGTGCTTTATCTTGTGAGAACTGACACCACTCCAAGTAACAGCGTCAGAACTGAACTGCTGGACACCCAAGTGGTGGCAGAGGATAGGAGGAGTGGTGTGGAACCCCCCACACACAAGGGAAACCTTTTAGTCTGGATTTCTGAGCCCAGCTGAAACTGTTGAGTGGAACCCTCCCCCCACACACATGTCCTTCTCCACCTGAGAAACCTCTTTTTTCTCAGGCTACATTCCAATGTAGTTTCTGGAAAGCCTCTCCACTGCCCAGAAGAAAAGCAGGGCCACGACTCAGGAAGGATGGTGGCATGAGACCTGCACAGCCCAGGTCCCGTCATGTGCGACAGGCCCTCTGACAGTCTCGATGGGCTGTGGGTGTGAGTCTGGGCAGGTAGTTCTTTCCCTCAGAAATAAAGTTGAAATGTGGCTCTTCCTGCAAAAGCTAGCACTTTGAGACCATCCAAGCCCCTGATCCGAGGGGGGGAGGGGTCTGTGATCTGTCTGTGGCCTGTTTATGACAAAGTAAGTTACATAAGGGGCTGGGAGCAGTGGCTAATGCCTATAATCCTAGCACTCTGGGAGGCCAAGGCGGGAGGATTGCTTGAGCTCAAGAGTTCAAGACTAGCCTGAGCAAAATTGAGACCCCGTTTCTACTAAAAACAAAAAAAGTAGCTAGGCGTGATGATGTGTGCCTGTAGTCCCAGCTGCTCGGGAGGCTGAGGCAGGAGGACTGCTTGAGCCCAGGAGTTTGAAGTTGCAGTGAGCTATGATGGTGTCACGGCCCTCTACCCAGGCAACAGAAGGAGACACTGTCAAAAAAGAAAAGAAAGCAAGAAAGAAAAAGAGAGAGAGAGAGAAAAAGAAAGAAAAGAAAGCATAGAAAACATCCAGAAACTTGAGAGCAACAATTTAATGCTATGGATAGTTTATTATATTTTATAATAGTAACAGCCTACAAAGATAGAAGACTTAAAAATCCATCCTGAAATACTTTTGGAACGGCAGAATGAGGACCTCCAAAATCTGCTCCTCCATAAGAGCAATAAGAACACTAAAAAACTGGTCAAAATCAACTTTTTCAAAACACTGGGAATTAAAGAAACCCTTTAAACAAGGGGTCCTCAAACTACGGCCCACGGGCCACATGCGGGTGGTTTTTGCCCATTTGTTTTTTTAATTCAAAATAAGAAATGTGCAGTGTGCATAGGAATTTGTTCATACTTTTTTAAAACTATAATCTGGCCTTCCAACAGTCTGAGGGACAGTGAACTGGCCCCCTGTTTAAAAAGTTTGAGGACCCCTGCTTTAAACTATCTGAAGAACGTTTATTCAAGAAAAACAGCTGAATTTTGGTAAGAACAAGGAGTTTTATGCCATTTTCACTTACCCTATTCCCATTCTCTCTCCCTAGCTCTATGGTAGCCACTAAACAGGCAGAAGAGGTCCCCAAGACCCCAGCCACAGAGAACTGTCACTCTGAGACTTCTCTGGCTGCCCTCTGGAAGTGCCTCATGGAAGGACTTGTCTTTATCTGACTTGACTCAAGAGTTCACTCTGTGAAAACAGCCCAGTCCTCAGGGCACGTGTCAGAAGGAATCAGTGGCAAATGGTTCACACTGCAGTAGCCTGAAGCTGTGACACCAGCTGGGCAAACAAGAAGGCTGCCAAAAACCCTGACAGAAAAAGCTGGACAATGAGATGTCCATGGAGGACTCTGAAAAGCTCCACCATATGTGTGGGGATCTAGGGATCCAATTGGCCCTGCGCCTGCGCAGCACAGACCTCAGAAGGCCCTTAACTTCCCTTCTGGTTGCCCAGGAAGCTCAGTGCAGGTGGGAAGGCAAGGCCAAGGCAGAGAGGTCCACCGCTGGAGCACCACAGGTGAGCACCAGCAAGCCCACACAGCCCTCAGGCAAAGACCAGGAGACTTACTGGTTTTGGAAATTTAAGGAAATCTCTGTCCAATAATCAGGTGACCACTTAGCTAATAGAAACTGTGACTTCAGTGGCCACTTATGACAAGACTTCACAAAATTAGTCTAGGAAAGTCACTATTACAAGCTGAACCGTGTCACTCAGAATTCATATGTTGAAGTCCTAAACCCCAGGACCTCAGAATGTGACTATATTCGTACAGGGTCTCTAAAGAAGTAATCAAGTTACAAAGGAGGTCATTTAGGGGGCCCTTACCCAGAATGACTGGCGTCCTTATGAAAAGGGGAAATTTGGAGGACAAACATGTACTGGGAGGAAGGCATGAACATGGAGACCACCAGCATCAAACCCAGGAGCAAGGCATCCTCGCACAGCCCTCAGAAGGATCCAACCCTCTTGGCACCCTGACTTTACACTTCTAGCCCCCAAAACCATGAGACAATATACTTCTGTTATTTAACAGAAGTGTCAGTTTGTGACACTTCGTTACAGCATCCCTTGAGCAACTACCACGAATAGCAAAAATAATCAACTCTGGGGTAGGTAAGGTCATCTGATTTCCAGAGCTGCCACATACTATTTTAAATTTCCCATTCTAAACAAAAAATACTATGAGACATGCAAAGAAATAGGAAAGTATACATAGCCCGCACAGGGCTGGAAAAAGCAGTTAATATGATATACACTATCTCTGAGGAGACTGGACTTGCCAAACAAAGGCATTAAATCACCTACAATGAACATGTTCAAAGAACTAAAAAAAAAGTCTACAAAATGAAAGAATAACCACATACAGAATATCAAAGAAGAAATACAAATTATGAAATGTTCACTAGAGGGGTTCACCATATTTGAGCAGGCAGAAGAAAGATCAGCAAACGTGAAGACAGAACAATTGAGATTATCCACTCTGAGGAACAGAAAGAAAAAGAATGAAGAAAATGGAGCCTCAGAGACCTGTGGGTATCACTAAGTATAACAATTGACATTAATGGGAGTCCCAGAAAGAGGAGTGAAATATTAAATAAAAGAGCAAAGAGAATATTTGAGGAAACCATGGCTGAAACTTCCCAAATTTGATGGAAAACATTAATCTATACATCTGAGAAGCTCAACAAACTACCATTAGAATAAACTTAAAGATATCCATACCTAGAGACATCTGTCAAAGACCAAAGACAAAAAAGAGAATCATTAAGGCAGCAAGAGAGGCAACGCAGTACATAAGAGCAAGCCTCAGTATGGTTAACAGACAGCTCTTCTGGAGCCCATCCTACCAAGTGAAGTATCCCAAGAATGGAAAAACAAGCACCACATGTACTCTCATCAAATTCGTATTAACTTATCAACACTTAAGTGCACATATGGACATACAGTAATAACATTCATCAGGTGTCAGGCAGATGGGAGGGGAGAAGGGATGGGTACATACACACCTAATGGGTACAGTAGGCATTGTCTGGGGGATGGACACACTTGAAGCTCTGACTGTGGGGCAAGGGGAATATACACGACCTAAATTTGGACCCCCGTAATAAGCTGAAATAAAACACAAATTAAACAAAAACAAAAACAGCCAGCTTTTCATCAGAACCCATGCAGGCTGGAAGGCAACAGGATGACATGCACCCACTGCCAAGAAAAGACCATCAACCAAGAATTCTGTGTCCAGCAAAACTATGCTTCAAAAGTGCAGGAGAAATTAAGACATTTTCAGATAAATAAAAACTCAAGAGACTTCACTGCTAGTGGGCCTGCTCTATAAGAAATACTGAAGGGCCTTCAGGCTGAAATAAAAGGACACAGTAACTCAAATCCATAAAAGATAGATCTTTGAAAAGATCAACATTGATAAAATTTGACCTAGAATAACTAAGGAAAAAAAGCAGACTTAAATGACCAAAATCAGGAATGAAAGCAGGGTCCATCACAACCTCATGGAAATAAAAAAGGATCATAAGGGAATCCTATGAACAAATATATGCTAATGAATTAGATAATGCAGATGAAATGGAAAACATTCCTAGAAAGACACAAACTTTAATACTAAAACTGGCTCAAGAAGAAATAAACTCTAAATGGACCTGTAAGAAGTAAGACTGAATTAGTAATCCAATAACTTAGGACAAAGAAAAGCTTGGGCCAAGGTTTCACTGGATGAATCCTATCAAACATTTAAAAAATTAACATCAATCCATCACAAACTATTCCACACGATAGAAAAGGAATATTTTCTTTTTCTTTTTTTTTGAGACAGAGTCTCACTCTGTTGCCCGGGCTAGAGTGCCATGGTGTCAACCTAGCTTACATCAACCTCAAACTCCTGGGCTCTAGCGATCCTCCTGCCTCAGTTTCCTGAGTAGCTGGGACTACTGGCATCCCCTACCATGCCCGGCTAATTTTTTCTATATATTTTTACTTGTCCAGTTAATTTCTTTCTATTTTTAGTAGAGAGGGGGTCTCGCTCTTGGCTCAGGTTGGTTTCGAACTCCTGATCTTGAGTGATCTGTCTGCCTTGGACTCTCAGAGAGCTAGGATTACAGGCATGAGCCACCACGCCCAGCCTGATTTTCTTAATAATAATTTGATTTTGTTTAGCTTGATTGTAAGAATACAGTATAAAATGCAAAACATACAAAGTATGTGTTAATCGACTATTTATGTTATCAGTAAGGCTTCTGGCCAACAGCAGACTATTAGTAGTTAAGATTTGGAGGAGTCGACCGGGCGTGGTAGCTCATGCCTGTAATCCTAGTGCTCTGGGAGGCTGAGGTAGGCGGATTGCTTGAGGTCAGGATTTGAAACCAGCCTAAGCAATAGCGAGACCCCGTCTCTACTATAAGTAGTAGAAAGAAATTAATTGGCCAACTAACATATATAGGAAAAATTAGCTGGGCATGGTGGCGCATGCCTGTAGTTCCAGCTACTCGGGAGGCTGAGGCAGTAGGATCGCCTGAGCCCAGGAGTATGAGGTTGCTGTGAGCTAGGCTGACGCCATGGCACTCACTCTAGCCTGGCCAACAAAGTGAGACTCTGTCTCCAAAAAAAAAAAACAGAAGATTTGGAGGAGTCATGGCCAGGCACGGTGGTGGATTACACGCCTGTAATCCTAGCACTCTGGGAGGCAGAGGCAGGTGGATTGCTCAAGGTCAGGAGTTCGAAACCAGCCTGAGCAAGAGCAAGACCCTGTCTCTACTAAAAATAGAAAGAAATTAATTGGCCAACTAATATATATAGAAAAACTTAGCCGGGCGTGTTGGTGCATGCCTGTAGTCCCAGCTACTCAGCAGGCTGAGGCAGCAGGATTGCTTGAGCCCAGGAGTTTGAGGTTGCTGTGAGCTAGGCTGACGCCATGGCAGTCAGTCTAGCCTGGGCAATAAAGCGAGACTCTGTCTCAAAACAAAAACAAAAACAAAAACAAAACCAGCCTGAGCAAGAGCGAGACCCCATCTCTACTAAAAATAGAAAGAAATTAATTGGCCAGCTAAAAATATACAGAAAAAATTAGCTGGGCATGGTGGCACTTGCCTGTAGTCCCAGCTACTCAGGAGGCTGAGGCAGGAGGATCACTTGAGCCTGGGAGTCTGAGGTTGCTGTGAGCTAGGCTAACACCACGGCACTCTGGCCTGAGCAACAGAGTGAGACTCTGACTCAAAAAAAAAAAAATATTTGGGGGAGTCAAAAGTTATATATGGATTTTCAACTACAGGGGGGGTTGGTACTTCTAATAAACCACTGCACTATTCAAGGGTAAACTGTATAAAGAACAATCTAAACCTGTGTGGCTCAAAGGCTCATTCCCACCACAGATTTACATTTACAGTGCACACTCAAGGCTGCAAAACATAAGGAACAAAAATCTCCAACAAAAAGGACATTTTTTTCCCTGCCTGCACAAAGACAAGCAAGTTTCCTCTTTTTTAAATACAAACAGAATGACCTGCAGGCTGGAGGACTAAATCCTTGGCATAGGGTGTAGAGGGCACAAGCATAGTCTGCTGGCAGTCCTGGCTCACGCTAACAGGGTGGGTGGCTGAGGTGCAGCCACAGGTCTCATGTGTAGGACCAGGACACTCACCTCAAGCTCTTCACTGTCCTTGGGCTTCTCCTCAGAGGTCTGTTTAACAAAGTCAGGGATGAGGATTTCCAGGGTGGCTCGGGCTACGGGGAAAAAAAGTCCAAGGGTGAGGCGTGGGCATAGCCTTCTTCCCAGGGCTCAGGCACACGTGCCACTCAGCTGCAGAATGAGCTGTGCACTGGCTTCCATCCCACAGTTCAGAGGGCAAGTGAGGGCCCAGGGAGTGGCAGCACTTCAAAGGCAGGGTCAGGAGAGCACAGAGTGAAAAGCTCACCCTGAGGACAGGAGAGGGGGGGGGGAAGCCCACAGGCGACATGGAGAGCATGTGCTCTCAGGGGTCCTGGAGCAGATGAGGAGGGGCTCAGATCTGCGTTCTACGGAATCCCTTGGGTGGTGTATCAGAAAATGGCTCAGTAGGCCCTGAACCGAGCAGGTGGCTGCAGGCAACCAGACCAGGCAGCAGTGGCAGGGCCTGCTATAGGCAGGGAGACACGGCCTATACAGAGGTACACTCTAGGGAGTCTGCAGGGAAGAGCACAGGGATAGCCCAGGGCTGAGAGCACAGGCACCACATAAGCAGGGCTGGGGTGCAACAGCTAGCAGGGGTCCTCAAACTTTTTAAACAGGGGGCCAGTTCACTGTCCCTCAGATCGTTGGAGAGCCACTGGAGAGTGCGGCACACATTCCACACAAGCGCACTGTGGGCCCGGGACAAGTTTGCTGCTAAGCAAGACAGGCAGCAGCAGCAAAAACATCCGGAGGGCCAGATAAATGTCCTTGGCAGGCCGCAGTTTGAGGACGCCTGAGCTAGAGGGCTGGTGGCTCAGCTCAGTCTGACCCTGCAGAGCTCTAAGTGCTGTAGGAGATCCAAGCAGAGACGTCGACAGAGGGCAGCCAGTCTGGGCAGGGGAAGTGGATCCCAGCAGGAGGGAAAGAGTGGGTGAGCTCACAGAGGGAAGCTACCCAGGGCCTGCCTCTGCATTCCTCTGCCAGACCCCACCCCACAGGTAATTGGCTCAAAACCTTGCTAACACCCAGTCTGTTGAGCTGAAAAAGTCTTTTAGGCAGAATCTAAGATAGCAGTCCTTCCTGGTGACTAGGGAGAAGTGTGCACACCCAGGACAGTGACACAGAGGGAAGGACAAGCAGTAACTACAACGCAGAAGGCTCCCAACCGTCCTCAGCGTCTGCCATTGAAAGGAAGCAACACATAGGAACATTTTGATTCCCATGAGCAAAAAACATCTGCACTGTCCCTGAGACCAAGTGTGACCAGGATATAACTGACACAGTTCCTGCTTTGAGACCTGCTCTGGGAAACACAGCAATGGTAGGAACCCCAAGAATCGACCTAAGGGTGTGACAGCCTGGGGTGTACCCAACACAACCCTGCAATGTGGCTCACACCTGAGAAGAGGCCAAATAACGCTGATGCTGGGGCAGAACGGTCTCCTGCAAAAGAATGCCCAGTTACTAGTGCCGGCTGGTACTACTGTCCACTGTTACTAGTGTTGACTGTTACTACTGCCCACTGTTACTAGTCCCCACTGTTACTATCACGTACTGTACTAGTGCCCACTATTACACACTGTACTAGTGCCCACCGTTACTACTGCCCACTGTTACTAGTCCCCACTGTTACTATCACGTACTGTACTACTGCCCACTATTACACACTGTACTAGTGCCCACCGTTACTAGTGCCAGCTGTTACTAGTACCCACTGTTACTAGTGCCCACTGTTACTATTATGACTGTACTAGTGCCCACTGTTACTACTGCCCACTGTTACTATTATGCACTGTACCAGTGCCCACCATTACTATTACGCACTGTACTAGTACCCACTGTTACTATCACGTACTGTACTACTGCCCACTGTTACTAGTGCCCACTGTTACTGTTACGCACTGTACTAGTGCCCACTGTTACTATCACGTACTGTACTAGTGCCCACTGTTACTAGTGCCCACTGTTACTGTTACACACTGTACTAGTGCCCACTGTTACCAGTGCCCACTGTTACTAATGCCCACTGTTACTATTATGCACTGTACTAGTGCCCACTGTTACTATTATGCACTGTACTAGTGCCCACTGTTACTATTATGCACTGTTACTAGTGCCCACTGTTACTATTATGCACTGTACTAGTGCCCACTGTTATTATTACACACTGTACTAGTGCCCACTGTTACTATTATGACTGTACTAGTGCCCACTGTTACTAGTGCCCACTGTTACTATTATGCACTGTACCAGTGCCCACCATTACTATTACGCATTGTACTAGTGCCCTCTGTTATTAGTGCCCACTGTTACTATTATGCACTGTACTAGTGCCCACTGTTACTATTATGAACTGTACTAGTGCCCACTGTTACTACTGCCCACTGTTATTATTATGCACTGTACTAGTGCCCACTGTTACTATTACGCACTGTACTAGTGCCCACTGTTACTATTATGCACTGTACTAGTGCCCACTGTTACTACTGCCCACTGTTATTATTATGCACTGTACTATTGCCCACTGTTACTATTACGCACTGTACTAGTGCCCACTGTACTAATGCCCACTGTTACCAGTGCCCACTGTTACTAATGCCCACTGTTACTATTACGCACCGTACTAATGCCCGCTGTTACTAGTGCCCACTGTTACTGTTATGCACTGTACTAGTGCCCACTGTTACTAGTGCCCACTGTTACTATTATGCACTGTACTAGTGCCCACTGTTACTACTGCCCACTGTTACTATTATGCACTGTTACTACTGCCCACTGTTACTATTACACACTGTACTAGTGCCCACTGTTACTATTATGCACTGTACTAGTGCCCACTGTTACTACTGCCCACTGTTACTATTATGCACTGTTACTAATGCCCACTGTTACTATTACACACTGTACTAGTGCCCACTGTTACCAGTGCCCACTGTTACTATATGCACTATACTAGTGCCCAGTTACTACTGCCCACTGTTACTATTACACACTGTACTAGTGCCCACTGTTACTATTATGCACTGTACTAGTGCCCACTGTTACTACTGCCCACTGTTACTATTATGCACTGTTACTAATGCCCACTGTTACTATTACACACTGTACTAGTGCCCACTGTTATCAGTGCCCACTGTTACTATATGCACTATACTAGTGCCCAATTACTACTGCCCACTGTTACTATTACACACTGTACTAGTGCCCACTGTTACTATTACACACTGTACTAGTGCCCACTGTTACTATTATGCACTGTTACTAGTTCCCACTGTTATTATGCACTGTACTAGTTACCACTGTTACCAGTGCCCACTGTTACTATATGCACTATACTAGTGCCCATTGTTACTAGTGCCCACTGTTACCACTGCCCACTGTTACTATTATGCACTGTACTAGTGCCCACTGTTACTATTATGCACTGTACTAGTTACCACTGTTACCAGTGCCCACTGTTACTATATGCACTATACTAGTGCCCACTGTTACTATTACGCACTGTACTAGTGCCCACTGTTACTACTGCCCATTGTTACTAGTGCCCACTGTTACCACTGCCCACTGTTACTATTACACACTGTACTAGTGCCCACTGTTACTATATGCACTATACTAGTGCCCATTGTTACTAGTGCCCACTGTTACCACTGCCCACTGTTACTATTACACACTGTACTAGTGCCCACTGTTACTATTATGCACTGTTACTAGTTCCCACTGTTACTATTATGCACTGTACTAGTTACCACTGTTACCAGTGCCCACTGTTACTATATGCACTATACTAGTGCCCATTGTTACTAGTGCTCACTGTTACCACTGCCCACTGTTACTATTACGCACTGTACTAGTGCCCACTGTTATTAGTGCCAACAAGAAAGCAAACAGGAAGGACATGGTGCAGACACAAGCTTTCAAGTAGGTATGCTATGCTATGAGCAACTGTGCTGACTCCCAAATCTGGAGTCTGAAGGACTCAGGAAAGAGTCCGCATAAATGTCAAACCACTCGAGAATGCTGACAGCACGCTGATCTGACTCTTCTCTCCTTGTGTGCTCACATTTGCCCAGTTTAAATATAAACTTTTGCTACAGTGTGCACTCAACACAACCCAGTTAGCTCTGAGCACACCCCCAAATCCGTGTGTGGCTGAGACAAGGAAGGGACATATTAGCCCAGGTATCACTCAGCAGAGAGGGGCCTTCTACTTTTAAGTCTCACATTTCACTCTATTTGAGTTTTTTCCAATGAGCATGTAATTTTAAAACTCAAAATAGATGAATATATAAATAAAATGAATGTGTCCCACCCACACCCCCACCTGCCACCACTGCTCAGCCCGGTCTACCCATGGTGGGAGAAGCAGATGCAGCAGAGGTATGCCCCTGAGACCCCCGCAGGCACATTACCAGGTGCACGTGTCCCTGAGACCCCCGCAGGCACATTACCAGGTGCACGTGTCCCTGAGACCCCCGCAGGCACATTACCAGGTGCACGTGTCCCTGAGACCCCCGCAGGCACATTACCAGGTGCACGTGTCCCTGAGACCCCCGCAGGCACATTACCAGCTTTATTCTTCGCAAGTTTTTTGCTGCTTGCAGTTCCAGATCCATAAGTCACACCATCAATGGTCACCGAGGCACCAAAAGGCTCACTTGGGTTCTCTTAAAATTAAAATTACTTGTTTTAAAACACACTTGCAAGACATTAAAAGCATGCGTGCACACACAATCTAACCACACAGACAGACAAGGATGAGTCAGGAGCTGCCCTTCAGAGACCTGGGGGCTCCTGAGACACAGGGCAGGGCCACGGGCAGTCAGCAACAGAGGGCGCAGATAAGCAATCGAGGGAAATTGGGGATGGTGGGGTGGGGAGCCGAGAGGAGGCGGGAGGCTAGGGGCAGAGCCTCCTGGTACAGGGACCAACATCTATGAAAGATGGTCATAGGACTGGCAGGGCGGGAAGCACAATATGTGGTTTGCCAAAGAAACACACCCAAATGATGAGTGACCCTCTGGGCTTTCCCTTGCAAGGGGAAGATACATTGGTCTTCACAAAGGTGTGACAAGAATGCCCATGGGAGACGCAGTGGCAGGGAAGTGCAGGCCCAAGGACCCTCCGGCCACCCAGGGGTGCCAGGAGACCAGGGAAAGTTCACAGTGACAGCTCCTCAAAAGGAGGCTCTGCGACAACACAGGGCAGCAGCCAGCGAGGCAGATGGGACAGACTGGAAAGGGAAAGCACTCCCCTCGGGCAGGGCGCAGATCCATGACAACGAAGCATGTCTGCAGCATGCTCGTCTCTGCCCTGCACGCTCCCTTCATGCCAGCAGAACAGGACTACCGGCCAGCTCCCGCCTCCCTTGACCAAGTGACGTGTGTGACTCTTTAGGACTAGAATGGAGAAGGTCAAACTTACCGCATTCAAAGAAATTATAAACAGGGCGGACCTTGAGGACTCGCTGCATGTACTCGTGCAGTATGCAGACCTCGGATTTCCCATTGGGGTTAATGACAAATTCTGTGACAAGAAAAACCATCTCAGCAACAGCCAGAAGCACTGCTGCAAGCACTCAGCGACCTGGCAGCGTCACACTACTGAATCACTAACTAGGGCTCACCACTTGGAGCATGGTAGACTCTGCATTCATGGGATAAACAAGCTTTGAATGAAATGCAATTCATAGGACATACACTCTAAACACATCAACTTAGAAATAATAGCATAACCCGTCTGTTGACGTTAAAATCTGGAAGCCTGACTCACCTTTCTTTGTGGGTGCGTCTTGCACCGATAAAGTAATGAGCTTCTGATTGGCTGGCAAGATGGGCCTCTCAGACTCGGCCTGTTTCCGCTTCATTTCTCGGTTGAACTGCCGCCGCTCAGCCCAAGTCCTGAATTTTTTCACAGTAACTTGCTCAAAGTCAAAACGCTTCTCTAGGTAGTTCCGAAATTCCTCAAGATCTGTCCAAGATTACCAGAGAACCCAATTACTAAACTTCCAATGTAGGAGTCACGTGTCTGAAACTTAGTGCAGAGGACAGCGACAGGCCACCCAGTAAACAGGCCACCTGACACCCATTCCCTTTTCCCATCCCTTCAAAGGGCACCAAAAGCAAAGAATCAGGTCCCTCACTCTGCCAGCACAGATCATTCTGGCAGGTCACTTACAGACAAATTTCTGGGATATCCTTTATTTGGAACAAAATCAAGAATATAAAAATGAAAAGAAAAAAAGGAAGCAAAAAAAAAAAAAAAAATCAGATGGCCTTCTGGACTTTCTCTCTGTATGAAAACAAATGCCAGACTACCAGCAGCAACTCAGGCTCCCATGCAATGGTGGCCCCGCACCTCTCTGACCACCGTGTTTTCTTCCTCTGGCCACTTCCACACACACATCAGCCAGCAATACACGGACAACCAGAAACCCAGAACATGGGAAGTGCTCTTTGAGAGTGACCCAACAGGTGGGCTGAAAGAGATTTGCCACCACTGAAGAGAGAGGTAAGACTCAAATGGGTAGAACTAAGCTAAAAGATATGGAAGAGAGAATGAGAAACACTGGCACACATGCAAAAGCAACAGTAGGAATTAAGAGGGAACTGTCACAGAACAGTGACAGTTTCCCAACACTGAGTACATGCATTGAAGAGGCTCACTCTGAGCTCATCAGGAAAAATAAAAATAATGCCACATGTGCAAATCCTACTGAAAAAGAAAGGCTTCCAGAAAGACCATACAAGTGACCAGAGAGCCAAAGGCCTGTGGGCAGTGCTGGCAGCCACTTCCCCAAAGCAGCCACAGCGCAGCTCTGCAGAGCCCAGGCAAGGGGCTAGGGAGCTGCACCGGGCGGGTTCTTGCAGGAGCAGGAAGACAGGCCTTCCCAGCCACACGAGAGGACAGGCACAGCACCTTCCTCAGACACACAGAGGAACTAGGGATGATGGCCTTTAGCAGGAGGAATGAGCCCCTGGGCAGGGCATGGATGCAGCTGTACTCCCACAGACAGGTCCCAGGCAGCAAGGACAGAAAGCTCCTTCAGGAAACTTACCAACTGACTCGTCTTTGCACACCTCAACTTTGGCCTTCACCTGCCCCAGGGCCCCAGGGGCTGCCTCAGCCCCTAGCGGGTCCTTCTCATCCGGTGGCCCTGAGTCAGCGCCCATGGAGTCAGGATCATCCAGGGGGAACTCCAGCTCTACGGATCGGGTCAAGGGCTTGATGGGGGACACTTCCCCACTGGGGGTGAGCTCACTGTTTTGCTCCCGCTCCTCATTGTCCTTCATTTTCTTATAATGTAGGCAAGGGATGCTACTCAGAGGAGGGTCATGCTTCTGTGGACAGAAAAGTACAACACAGATTACAAGGATGACCCCAAAAGTCTGAAAATCTGATGGCTTTCACCAGCCTCTGCTTGGCTACAGTGTAATGTGTGTAGACGTGCAAGTTTTGGTCTGAGAACTTACAAGCCTAAAGTCACGACTGATGCCTCCCCTACCCGTATGCTTCCCGTTCCCAAGAAGTATGGCCTGGACCAGGTGACCACCCGAGACTCTCTGTGTAGGTACACGGGGACTCCGGAGTTATGGAATGTCATGATCCACCCATCGGGCAGCGGTTCCGTAGGTGGGCGGCCACGACCTGCACAGAAGATGAGAACATCCCACAATCACTTTAAAAACACTTAGAACTGTTGCCACTGCACCTCCTACATGTGAAACTGCTCCATATTTGTGAACTTGTTTACCTGGGTCTTCCCAGAGAACCTAAGCTCCTGTCTACCTTGTTCACTGCCATGCCCCCAGGGCCTAGGACAGCATGTGGCACAAGGTGGTAATGAAATGTGTCAAACCAGCACATGAAAGAGCACAGAACAAGTCCTCTCCTGCCTGCCTGGCCATGACCAGGAACACTCCAGAGCTAGGTAAGCTTTGCTGATAAACTGCATGTCTGTCAGCTGCTGCTCCCAGTGACCAGGTGACAAGTCTTTATCAAAACTGAGCTACACACTCTCACCAGCATACGAAACACTACTTGGAATTAGTAAGTCTCTAAATGGGTTTTAAGACACCCTTCCCAACCCCTTCCAGGTAGTCATGAGCAAGAGGTTTAAGATTTATCATCCACTCGACACCTACCTGACAGATCTATTACTAAAAAGAGCACAAGGCAAAGATTTAACTAAAACTAAATTTCTTATAGGTATTGGGAACAAATTAAAAATTTAGAAACAAAAGAAAAAAAAAGCACGTGAAATCTAAAAAAAAAAATATGTGGAGAAAAAGGTTCCAGTGACTCTCATAAAAGGAAGTGGCACCTCACAGCCAGGACCCAGCCGCAGCTCTCACCCTGAGCCTGGCACCTACACACAGACCCATCAGGTGATGGCCCCAGGAAGGGAGTGACACAGGTCAGGGTGCATGCACACCGTGGGGTGCTCTCTCAGGAGCTCTGCCAAAATGGAGCTGCCTCACTGCAGCTCTGGGCTAAGTCAGGAGAAGTGGCAAATGGAATACAGAGCCAAGCACAAGACGGGACACGGGTCAAGCCAGGCTGCTCCTCTGTGACAGTGAGCGGACACAAAGTCAACCTAGCCACCTGAAGAGCTCACACACAGTTGTCTGTGTATGAGCACCCAGGTAGGCAGGCCAGGCCTGCTGCTGACCTGTTGGCTACACAGAATGGACAGGGGCTTCCCTGCTCGGAGTGGGCCTGCTGAAACCACAGAGGGGCAGGAGCCAGCCCTCCAGGCACTGAGGCAGACTGCCCCTGCCTCTTCCAGAAGCTGCAGCCCTGGGTTCATCTTGTCTGTCACCACCTATCCCAACAGTCCTCCTGTTCAACTGCTTGAGCTGGCCATCCTTTCAGCAGCCCAAGGACAGGGGTCTTGTGCCACCCACCCTTTGCTTTCCTCCCAGTTGCACCTTGCCACCTTCTGCACTATGGCCCTCAGCCCAGGGTCTCACCTGTGTGCTCGAGTCCCCGTGTGTCTCTTCAGACCCTCTACCAAGCCCAACACCTCCACTGGGACACTCATAGGTGCCTCCAGGCCATCAAACCCTACTCCTCCCACACCTGCACTGCATCGAAGACAGAGCCTCACAAAGTTACTCTGGGCGCCTTCCAACTGCTCTCCCCAAAATCAGTGCAAGTCTCACCACCTGTACCTCCAAAGCACTTCCACCTCTGCCCAAGGAGCTTCCCCTGCCCACCAAAAACACAAGTGCCACACTTTCAAACAAAAATCAGGTAATGCCCACCCGCTTCTGGTGGCTTCTGTGGCACTTGGCATGAAACAAAAACCTGGACCACCACCTGCTTCTGTGATACTTGGAGTAAAACAAAAACCTGGAACGTCACCTACTTCACTGAGCACACCTCTGGTCTTGGCTCCCAGCACATACCAACGAACCGTCCTTGGGGTCTGCTCCTGATCCCTGAGAGGCTCCTTCCCATTCCTCTGCACAGTCTCCCCACCCCCTGCTCTGTGCTTTCCACGGCACCTCCCAGAATCTGCACCTGGGCTGTGTCTCAGCAGGCATCCCAAACCCGGTCTGTTTTGCCCTTAGACATGACTGTCCTGTCCCGAAACACATGCCTCCACCCATCTTACTGCCTGGCACCACAGGGCTTTCAAAGCATTTTTTTTTAAGAGACAGAGTCTCGCTCTGTTGCCCAGATTAGAGTACAGTGGCACTATCATACTTCACTGTAGTCTCCAGCACCTGGGCTCAAGTGATCCTCCTGCCTCAGCCACCAGAGTAGCTAGGACTACAAGCACACACTACCATGCCTGGCTAATTTTTATTTTATGTAGAGACAGGGTCTTGCTGTATTGCCAAGGCTGGTCTCAAACTCCTGACCTCAAGCAATCCTCCTGCCTCAGCCTCCCAAAGTGCTGGGATTATAGGTGAGCCACTGTGCCCAGCCAAAGCATCTTTCCTAAGGAAGCAACTGCCCTTCTCCTGCTCTGGAAGTGCGCACTGCTTCTATGCTGCCAACTCACTTTTGAGCACTGTCTTAATCTTGGTCATCATCGGCTGCACACTCGTCTCTCCATCAGAGGGATGGTCACTGTCTCCTCCGTATTTCTCCTCTGTTCGCCTCTTTTTGGGAGCACAAAGGCCTTCTTCCAACAGAGCATCCACATCATTGTCAAAGTCATCCTGCAAAACATGCTGTTCAGACACCACAGCCCCAGAGCCTGAGCTCCTGCACGACGGGCAAGCCCAGCCGTGTACACCAGAACAGACACAGAGAGGTGCGCTCAAGGGGGCCTAGGTGTGCCCTTAGGGCGTGTGGTCATCTGAAAAACAAACGGGATGAGACCAAAAGCCGATGCCAACACACCTGGTCCAGGTGCACACACCGGCAAGGAGCACTTCTCAGCAGCACCTGCCAACTCAGGCTGGATAAAGGGTTCAAGCCCAACTCATCGGCCAAACACTTCGTTAACAAAACTTTAAAAATCCAGACTCCTTACATCTTTCTCTTCTCCACATTAACTTTATCCCACCTCATAAGGCAACTGATTTTTTAAATTTCCCTGCTCTTCAAAGATGCTGCAATTCCCAAACCCCTTTGGGATTGCTAAGAGCCCATCAAAGGAGGGGTCGCCAACATACCTCGTAGGAGAAATTCAAGGCTTCTTCGTCCACTCTGTCTCTTTGAACGATTGCTTTAGCCGTGAACCCGCCTGCTCCTTCTTCATCTAGCTCCAAATTGTCAGTAAAATCTTCTAACTCATCGAGCACTGCATACTCCACTCTCTTTTCCTGATCCAGCTCATTCTCCTCATCCTTCTTATCCGCACTCTCACCCCCTACGCCTACCCCATTACCAACACTCCCGCCAAAGGGACAAGCATGCACGTCCCCACTGACAGGGCTAAGGAGCAGACCGCATTCTGCCCGCGTGTCACGCTCCGCTCCTGTGTACAGCACCTTCCTGTCCTTACTCCTGCAGCTCTCAGTAAAGCTCACGCTAATCTTTACATCCTTAAGCAACTTAAGGTCAGGGGAGAACTTCCGGACCGCAGGTGCGTGCCGGGCGGTGCGCGGGCTGTGGCCACTATAGTTCGGGTCTATGAGGAGGCGGCCCTTAGAGAAGGATCCTTTGGAGAGAAGAGAAGCTCCGTAGAAGTTGAAGGGGTCCTCAGCAGGGGGTTCGGACTGTCCATCACCACCAGAGCCAACGTCCATTACCTCTGCACCACTGGACGTTTGCAGGGGAGGTGGTGGAGACTGCTCACGGGGCAGCGCTTGGAAGGGGCGAGCTCGGCTCTCCATCACCGCTTCTCCTGCGGGCCCACACGGGAGCAGAGAGGGGCTCTCATCTGTCTCCATATTAAAAGTGCTTAAGACTACTTTAAAAGACCAGAGTTTTACAAGCCCTCACATAAATCTACACAGCTAACATGCACAAGTCCGCCGAAACCCGGGCGCGTCCTGCCGCGCTGTGTGCTGGCGGCTTAGTCAAGCTGGCCACATTGCTCTTTTCATTAATGTAGACAGCTTTTAGAACCACTGCCTCAATTATTGGAAATCACAATGCACTCAGCTTAAGTGACTGGCGACTAAGCGAGTCTGTCTTCATGCCAGAGTGGCACCTTTCTTCTTCCACCTGAAAAGAAATTTAAAAGTATCATCACAAAATGACAGAAACCTTCCACTTCCCGGGTACCAAGTCAAAGTCAAGTGCTATTAACAGCATAGTAAAGAGCTTAAAATAATATGCCGAAGAGAACCTTTTAGACATCAGAACAAACGAGCCTTACTTTCTTATTTCAGAACCTAAATTATAATTTAAGTCCAAAGTTTAATATTTTATTAACTGTCCACTTTAATTCCTACTTCAGGAGCACAAAAATAATATAATCTTAAGGCTCAAAAAGGATAAAAAAAATTATGCTATACTGTACCACAGCACTCCCCTACCTCAGTCTACAGATAAGCAAGCACAGTGGGAGGCACCCTTTCCGGAACACACATAAGGCATGTGGCCTCCCTCAGGCCTTCAAAGCATATCAGTCCACTCACCTGCAAGGGCTGGGTCAGTCAGAGGGTGAGCGCCAGGCCCTCGGCTCAGCTCTGCGGCACTAGGGCCTCAGAGGATTGGCCAGGCGCCCTGCTACCCAGGCCCCAGGGCTCTCCTGGGCCCACAAGGTGGCACGTGGACTGGGATAGTGATGCAGCGTGCTGAGGTCACCAGAGGTGGCGGCATAGTTGTTCTGGGTAGACGAGAGGGGTGGGTGGCTGTGGGGAACGGAGCCTGCCAAGGTGTAGGGGAGAGCTACAGGAGACAACGGGAGCCAAGGCACAGAGAATCCTGGGTGTCACCTGCAGCCTGGCTCCACGACAGGGACAATAGGATCCACCAAGGGTGAAGCAACTTTGGGGTCAGAATTAGGTCTCTATTTGAGAAAAGACACTCACAGCTGTGCCAAGCAGAGGCAACAGCACCAGAGGCATGGGACAGTCTTCCACGCCAGAGGACGAAGGTGTGAAAGAGGCCCTAGTAATGGGGCTGGAGACATCAAGAACAGGGCCACAGAACTGGCACACTTGTTGACCCAATGGAGGTGGGGAGCAGAGAAAAGAGGGAACTGAGATGAGCAAGGCTCCTCCCCTGGAGGGACACACGGATTCCAGCACCTAGGCAGGAGCCTGCAGAGACTGACAGGTGCCGTGATGTGCACAGGGACGGAAGGCCAACACGCACCAACGAGGAGCAAGCTGCCAGGCCACAGGAGGATAGCTGCCTGAGGGTTAAGGATGCAACTCTAGGAAGCCTCACTACAGAGGAAGCATGACAGGTGGGATGGATGACACGAGGCAGAGAAGGCGGGGGGTGGGGGGCAGAAAACCCAGGGGCCCAGCAGGAGAAGTACATGCAGACACACATGTACATGCACATTCCCATGACGTGCACAGAAACACACCCATGCGCATGCTGTGCACACTGGTGCAGACGCACACACGCATGCCCACGCCATGTGACAGCCTGATTGGTTTTAGGGACTACTCCAAAGACTCCCAGAAGGAACAGGAGACAGTAGACATCACACATTTGAGAAGTTTGGGACAGAGTATGGTGGTTGTACTTTGAAAGGAACACAACATGAAAATCAGAGGCTGCTTTAGGTTTCATCAATATACTTCACAACTATTGGCTAACTGTCTACTCAGAGGGAGGTGCTACGTGAACAAGTGACAAGGTCCCCAGGGTCTGGGCATGTTGGCAGGGCAATGACCACTGCACTGTCACTGTATTTCTAGATTCTAAGATGTCCTAACACTTTTTAACTCAATAGGAATTTAACACAAAACCTTCCCAAAGGCATGTCCATCAGAGGTGCTCAGCATCAAGGCAATACAGCACAGAGCTGACCACTGCCTTCAGAGTGCTGCAGCCAGCAGCCAGGTGGGTGTGAGGAGCACCAAGTGGGGCGAGGCCAATCTCCTGGCAAGCAAGAGAGACCACCTCAGAGAAGGGACGCATAGGTCGGCATGCCTAGCGCTCCAGACCACGAGTAAGACCAGGACTAGGCCCTCCGACCCGACAGGCCTGCAGAGACCCTCGTAAGTCAATCCATGGTTCTGGGGCAGAAAAAGCTAACTCAAAGAAGACACGAGGAGGTGGGAGGATGGGATGAGGAACTCTGCTACCATGTTAAAAGGCTAAGAAACAGCCAGTGTGGGAGCACCAAGCAAAGGTGAAAACTGCTGCAGGGCAGCGCCTTGAAGAGGTGCAGGGCAGGGAGTCCTGGAGCCAGGGAAGGGAAGATACACTCCCTGGGAAAGCAGGAAACCTGCCCAGCTCCAAAGCTCAGCGGCTGGCAGTCCCAGGCAAGTCTCTTACTCTCCCCCTGCAAACTTTCTGCATCCACTCAACAAGGTCCGCTGATCGCCTTCCATGTGGCACACACAGCACACTAGATGCTGCAGACACAAGACAGGCGAAACCCCTGCCCTGCAGAGCTCACATTTCAGCGGGTGAGATGGACAAGTGACAACTAAGAAAAACATGAATTATGACACATGTTGAGATGTGTTCAAGCTAAAACAAAACAAGGAAAGGGCTGAGGAAGGGGGGGCAGCTTCAGAAAAGGGAGTCAGAGAAGTCCTCACAGTCAGCATCCACCTGAAGGTACAGAGTGAAACAGGTAGGTGGCAAGGCTCAGAGGAAAAGCAAAGGCCCCAGGGCAGGAGCATGGTGTGGGAGGCTAGATTGGTGTGCCCAAGCGGCCTGACAGTGGGCCAGGTCAGTGAGGGCAAGTGGGACAGGGGTAGGTAGGTGTCCCAGGCTGCTGCCAGGACTTTGGCTCTTATCTTGAGATGGGCCACATGATCCAAAGACAGCAGTGGCAGCCCACCCTCAGGAAGGCCGTCCTAAGTGCTGTAAGCATTTTACCTCACCCAGTGCTCTCACAGTACTGTGACAAAGGTTAAAGCACTTGCTCAAGGTCACAAAGCTAGAAATGGTACCACTGCCTTATCCCCAAGGCAAGCTGGAGTCTACACTGCCTCACTTTTATACCACCTTATAGTTTAAAAGAATCGCCCCATGTCCAGAAAAACTACAGGTGGGTGGATGGGGGTGGGGGTTGGGGATCAAGGGTGACAACAAAGAGAATTAGAGGCTCACTTGGTAGCTTGGACCATGACATTAAGTGGTGAGAAATGGTCTGTTGTTGGAAATAGGAGGTGAGCTGACAGGGCTTCCTGAGGGTTGTATGAAAGTATAAGAAAGAGAGGGATTGAGGGGACTTCAGAAAGGCACCAGGAGAATTCTGGCTGGTGAAGATGGAGTTTGGTTTGGATATGGCTACTTGGCATCAAAGGAACACATGGAGATGTGGAAGGGGCAGCTAGAAACAGCTGGCTGGAACTCAGAAAGGAGGCCAGGTCTGGAGATGGAGACATGGAAGATGTCAAGGAAAGGTGGCATTAAAGCCAGGAGGCTGGATGAGATCACAAAGGGAGCTATGACAAGAGAGACCAAGACTGGGCCAGTGAGAATCACATTTCCCACCCAAGGTCATGGTAAAACTATAAAACAAGCCCTGGGAGGTGCTCCGCACACAATGCCTGGCCATAAAGGGTTCAAAGGAGGTCTCTCCCAGCCTTGGGCCTCAACAGTGCTTCAGCTGATTGAACACATGCATTTGGCAAACTCTGCCTTGCCAACTGGACCACAGGCCAGCAGCAGACTTCACAGTAGGCTCCCTGGGCCCCTGGCACCAGGTAAAACCAACACTTGGACAGCAACCTTCCTTGGAGTCCACCTGCAATGCTGGCACTGAGGCATCGGCCACGATGGTCTGGCACAGTGGAGACTGCCTTTGGGTCAAGCTTCTCATGCTGCAGCCTCTAGCCCAACCTAGCAGCAGTATGACCTCATCCGTTCCTTTTGTCACCCTCCACAGGGCCTCACATCCAGTGCTCACAGCAGGCACTCAGCACCCCAGAATGGCATTCACCCCCTTTGGGGAGGGATGGCCTGCAACAGGGTTTGAGCCACTCCCACAACGGGGAGTCCAGTCTGGCTAGGAGACAGCAAGTCCTCGCCTAGGGGCTGGCCTCGAACAGCAGACAGCTCGGGCCTGTCGTGTGGTAGGTAGCAAGGGACATGCAAGCATGCAAACCCGCAAACTGAATTCCTACCGCGAGCAACCCAAGTCCATCTGACGATACTTGACAGGAAGCGCTGTCAACAGGTTGCCACCTTCCATTTATTTATGCCATGCTCATTTGTTACAATAAAACTATATCCCAAATATCTATGTGACACTCAATCCAGGAGCGTTTGGTGGAGAAAAGGACTTGGGCAACTTCTCGGGTTCCCAAACTGTTAAAGCCGGCAGGGTCCTGGGCGAGCACGGTCCCTGTCCACACCTTTCCCGCCTGAAAGCAATGCTATGGCTTCGGGCTCACCGGGCGAGAGGCCTCTGTGCCCGGGCGGACAGCGACACGCGCCGGCGACGCCTGGCCCCGGCCCCGGCCCCGGCGGAACCCCGCGCGCTCCCGCGGCCATGTTGCCTCACAAAGGCCGGATGCCGCGCGGCCTGCCCCGCCCCGCCCCGCCCCGAGCCCGGGCCGCGGCCTCGACCCGGAGGGAGGCGGGAGAGAGGTCGCGCCTCCGCGCAGGCCGCAGCCCGCCCGCCCGCGGGGCGCCCCTTGCGCCCCGCACCTACCTGCGGCGCCCGCGGCCTGCCCGAGCCGCCCGCAGCCCGACCCCGGCAGGGAAATCCTCACCGCCCGGCCGCCGCCGCCATCTGGAAAGGCCGCCCGGACTCTCCGGTCGGCGGACCCGCCTGCCGCGCCGGGCGAACGGAGGGCGGGCCTTGGCGGCGCGCGGCCAATCCAGGCGCGCGGCCGCCCCGCATTGGGGGAGCTGCCGAGCGGGCTGCGGAGCCTACCAATCGGCGGCGCGTGGCACGCGTGTCCGCGGCGCGCGGCCCAATAGCGCGGCTGCGCGGGCGGGACCAGGCGCCAGGCCGCGGTCGCGTTAACGGTCGCAGCCCGGGCGGGGCTCTCCGCGCTGAGGAACGCGGCGCGAGGGGAGCTGGGAACGGGGAGCGCAAGGGATGCCGGGAGCAGAGGATGCCGGGAGCGGCACCGCCGCGCGAGCCCACAGGATCTAGTTAGAAGCGCTGGTTCATCAAACATGACTGTGAACAAAGCACGGAGCGCGCTCAGCGGGCGCTCGCCTCTTCGCTGACGCTGCATCAGCAGTCTCGGAAAGTGGAAGTGTGAGTGGAGCGGGCACTTTCCAGTCCAAACGTGGAAGGAACGGCGGACACAGAAACTCGCCAGTAGGCAGCCGAAACCCTGGGTGCTGAAAATAGTGGCGAAATATGAGAAACGTTTTTTGTTGTGTCTTTATAGAGAGTTGCAAAGTTTCTCTCCCAAGAAACTTATTAATTGCAGAGGGAAAATAGCTTTACAGTGAGAAAAAAACCTAGGAGACACCAGTGTAAATATTAATAAGCGACCTAGGTCATGTGTATACGCGTCCAAACTTAGCAAGTGCTACACCTGACATACGTGCAATTGTGCTTCAATAGAAGTGAAAAAAGGCGCCAGTGAAAGATCATACTGTGGGCTGGGCTCTGTGGCTCACGCCTGTAATCCTAGCACTCAGAGGCCGAGGCAGGCGGATGGCTGGAGGTCAGGAGTTGGAAACGAGCCTGAGCAAGAGAGACCCAGTCTCTACTATAAATAGAAGAAATTAATTGGCCAACTAAAATATATGTATATAGAAAAAATTAGCGGGGCATGATGGTGCATGCCTGTAGTCCCAGCTACTTGGGAGGCTGAGGCAGGAGGATTGCTTGAGCCCAGGAGTTTGAGGTTGCTGTGAGCTAGGCTGGACACGACACTCATTCTAGTCTGGGCACAAAGTGAGACTCTGTCTCCAAAAAAAAAGGACATACTGTGGACCTAGAGTGAAGGACGTAGGTTCATTTTTGCGTATTTCTGCCCAAAAGGCAGAACCTGAATAAGGAAAGATCAGACAAAGGCAAAATTAGGAGCATTCTGCAAAATTACCAGCCAATAGCCCAATGAAGTGGCGCATACCTGTAGTCCCAGCTACTCTGGAGGCTGAGGCAGGAGTATCCCCTGAGCCCAGGAGTGGGAGGCTGCATTGAGCTATGATGGTGCCACTGCACTCCAGCCTGGGTGACAGAAAAAAAAATACCATCCAGTGCTTTTCAAAAGTGTCAAGATCAGAGATCATCCAAGTCAAAAACAGACTGAGGAGCCCTGTTTGTTTGAAGGAGACATATCAATTGCAAGATGTAATCCAGGCCCTCTATGCTCAGAAAAGGGAAGTTAGTGGGATGATTGATAAAATTCAAATAACGTCTATAGATTAGTTAATAGTATTGTGTTGACAAAAGATTCTTTGCTTGGCCAAACTTGAGTTAGGCACCTAAACGCCTCTGTGCTCCTCCTTATAAATTCCAGTTTTAGGCCAGGCACAGTGGCTCACGCCTGTGATCCTAGCTACAGGAAGACTGAGGCTGAAGGATCGCTTGAGCCAGAAGTTTGAGACCAGCTTGGGCAACATAATGAGACCCCATCTCTACAAAAATAAGGCCGGGCGCTGTGGCTCACGCCTGTAACCCTAGCTCTTGGGAGGCCGAGGCGGGCGGATTGCTCAAGGTCAGGAGTTCAAAACCAGCCTGAGCAAGAGCGAGACCCTGTCTCTACTATAAATAGAAAGAAATTAATTGGCCAACTGATATATATATATATAAAAAATTAGCCGGGCATGGTGGCACATGCCTGTAGTCCCAGCTACTTGGGAGGCTGAGGCAGAAGGATCACTCGAGCCCAGGAGTTTGAGGTTGCTGTGAGCTAGGCTGACGCCACGGCACTCACTCTAGCCTAGGCAACAAAGCGAGACTCTGTCTCAAAAAAAAAATAAATAAATAAATAAAAATAAAAAATAAAAAAATAAATTAGCCTGGTGTGGCTGGGCACAGTGGCTCACGCCTGTAATCCTAGCACTCTGGGAGGCAGAGGCAGGTGGATTGCTTGAGGTCAGGAGTTAGAAACCAGCCTGAGCAAGAGCAAGACCCTGTCTCTACTATAAATAGAAAGAAATTAATTGGCTGACTAATATATGTAGAAAAAAATTAGCTGGGCATGGTGGTGCATGCCTGTAGTCCCAGCTACTCGGGAGGCTGAGGCAGTAGGATTGCTTGACCCAGGAGTGTGAGGTTCCTGTGAGCTAGGCTGACGCCACAGCACTCACTCTAACCTGGGCAATGAAGCGAGACTGTCTCAAAAAAAAAGCCTGGTGTGATGGTGTGCACCTCCCATCCCAGCTACTCAGAAGGCCAAAGAGGTAGGATCACTTGAGCCCAAGAGTTTCTGGCTACAATGAGCTATGATTGTGCCACTGCATTCTAGCCTGGGTGATAGAGTGAGATTTTATCTCAAAAAAAAAAAAAACAAAAACCGTTTAGCAAACCCCTACACATATAACTTTGATTTCTGATCACTCTCAGTATCTGATCATCCACCATCCCCAGGTGATGTCTGACACTTGCTGTTGTCTGTCTTCAGCAAGAATCCTGTTAGGTCAATTTAGCCAGAGTTACCCCTGATGTTTTATTAATTTTCCACCCAGTGTCCCCCACCTTGTTCCATGGCTATCAAGTCCCACTTGCCCATGCTGTATTTGGAGTTGATCCCAATCTCTTTCCCCCACTGCAAGACCCTTACAGTGGTCCCTATACCTATAGCAATGGTCCTGAATAAAGTCTTTACTGTACTTTAATAAGTAGTACTGAATGATTTTTTTTAACAGTTATGGTGCTGCACCTCAGAATCAGATTCATCATGGGACCTTCAGGCCTCTCACCAAGGCCCCTGAGTGTGCATCTTTACAACCTTTGTCTTCTCTCCTAACTCAGCCTCCTGAACCATTGCTCTGGACAAACTTTTGTTCAAGCTGGTAAGAACAGACTTTGATTTTAAGGTATATACTCTCTGAAGCTGGGTTAGTGTCCCGAGCTTCTTTTGAAAGGTACCTCCTGGACTGGAATGTCTTCTTGGCTCCTTGTCCTGGTAGGGATTATTCCCTGACTCCCAGGCTGCATGTCTCTACTCCCTGGCTCATTGTGAGACTTCTCTGTTCTCTGTTGGATCCTGCTTCTCCCATGGGAACTTCTCTGTCACCTGAATCCCCTCTTCTTGAACCCCTGTGGACTATATGCTCTGCCAAGTCTGCCCACCTCCTCATTGGCATGAGTTTGCCCTCTGGTTTACTTGAATCCTTGGATATGTCTCCCTTCAAACCCTTACTCTCTCCATCCTCTGTCCCTACTGCCAGACCCCTTTCCTCCCCACAGCCCCTTAGTCACTTGAACTTTAGGCCACATGTTCTCAAGAGACTCAGGGACCCTGCCTTAGTCTGTTTTCTGTTGCTTATAACAGAATACTTAAAACTGGGTAATATATAAGGAGTTTATTTCTTATAGTTAAAAGGCTGAGAAGCCCAAGGTCAAGGGGATACATAAGAGCCTCCTTTCTGGTACAGACTCTGAAGACTCTTGAAGCGGCGCGGTGTATCATACGGCAATGAGGCTGAGCATGCTAAAGCACCAGCTCAGATATTTCTTCCTCTAATTTTTTTTTTTTTTTTTGCCCAGGCTAGAGTGAGTGCCGTGGCATCAGTCTGGCTCACAGCAACCTCAATCTCTTGGGCTCAGCAATCCTACTGCCTCAGCCTCCCAAGTAGCTGGGACTACAGGCATGCGCCACCATGCCCGGCT
This sequence comes from Microcebus murinus, assembly GCF_040939455.1. Classification (NCBI taxonomy): domain Eukaryota; kingdom Metazoa; phylum Chordata; class Mammalia; order Primates; family Cheirogaleidae; genus Microcebus; species Microcebus murinus. The sequence continues at coordinate 27,048,711 of NC_134125.1, read as the reverse complement.
AATTTTTTGTATATTTTTAGTTGGTCAATTAATTTCTTTCTATTTTTGGTAGAGACGGGGTCTCGCTCAGGCTGGTTTTGAACTCCGGACCTCAAGCAATATGCCCACCTCAGCCTCCCAGAGTGCTAGGATTACAAGCGTGAGCCACCATGCCTGGCCTCTTCCTCTTCTTATAAAGCCTCCCGTTCCTGGCGTGGTGGCTCAAGGCTATAATTCTAGCACTCTGGGAGGCTGAGGCAGGAGGATTGCTCAAGGTCAGGAGTTGGAAACTTATAAAGCCTCGAGTTCCCCTCCCATGATAATCCATTAATTCATTAATCCTTGAGGATTAATCCATTCATAATGGCAGAGTCTTTATAATCCAATCACTTCTTAAAGGCCCCACCTCTCAATAATGCTACATTGAGGATTAAATTTCAATATGATTTCTGGATAGGACAAATATTCAAACCATAATAGGCCCCCAAAAGCAATCACCAGAGGCTGAAATAAAAAAAGAAGGCAATTTAGAACCAGAAATTGATGTTTTCTCTACTTGGGTGGGCTGAGGGGCATTCAAATAGCTACTTGATGTCTCCTCAGTCACTTAAAATTTAGTGAGTGGGCCGGGCGCTGTGGCTCACGCCTGTAATCCTAGCTCTTGGGAGGCCGAGGCGGGCGGATTGCTCAAGGTCAGGAGTTCAAAACCAGCCTGAGCAAGAGCGAGACCCGTCTCTACTATAAATAGAAAGAAATTAATTGGCCAACTGATATATATATAAAAAAAAAAAATTAGCCGGGCATGGTGGCGCATGCCTGTAGTCCCAGCTACCCGGGAGGCTGAGGCAGAAGGATCACTCGAGCCCAGGAGTTTGAGGTTGCTGTGAGCTAGGCTGACGCCACGGCACTCACTCTAGCCTGGGCAACAAAAGCGAGACTCTGTCTCAAAAAAAAAAAAAAAAAAAATTTAGTGAGGGTGACTCCATAAGATTACCTATCATGGCAAAAGGTGGTCTTAAAATATTGGCAAAAAGCTTTAGCTGTTATTGAGTAGTTAACAATTTGTCCAGCTTTCACCAGAAACACAATTCAGATAAAAATATAACTGTATATAAATCACTTCAGTTTCTATTACTATGTTTTACTCACTCATGACTAAAATTTTAGAATGACAGCTATAAGATTTTTGCATCTATCCATATGTTCATGTATATATATTTGTATGTTATGTATATGTGGTATTTTTCTACCTCCAGATGGCACTACTAAATTAATTTACAAAATCCCTTAAGGGAGTAATTGATTCTATATCAATGTAGAATGACTGGTTCTTCCAAAGTGAGAAAGAGAAAAATGTAGGAGAAAAAAAAGTGCTGATAGATATTTTTTAAAAAATTGTAAAAGGTTTATAGAAAAGAATCTTGGAAAAGAAATATTATCTTATGTGGTCAAAACTGGCTGAGATTGGATGGATTCATTTATAAGGTTCTACTGAAGTTAGCATTAGTATTAATAGTACACTGATACAAAAGCATAATTTGGTCTTTTCTGCTAAAATGACAAATTTTTTAGAGTATTTGAGAATGTGAACATTTTTCTTTGCCTTTTAAATAATTGACTTAGGCTGGTGCGGTAGCTCACGCCTGTAATCCTATAACTCTGGGAGGCCGAGGTGGGTGGATCGCTTGAGGTCAGGAGTTCGAAACCAGCCTGAGCAAGAGCAAGACCCCGTCTCTACTATAAATAGAAAGAAATTAATTGGCCAACTAATATATATAGAAAAAATTAGCTGGGCATGGTGGCACATTGCTGTAGTCCCAGCTACTCGGGAGGCTGAGGCAGCAAGATTGCTTGAGCCCAGGAGTTTGAGGTTGCTGTGAGCTAGGCTGACACTATGGCACTCTAACCAGGGCAACAAGAGTGAGACTATGTCTCCAAAAAATTTTAAAAAAATAAACCTTTTGACATTTTTGACAATTTTCCAAAATCAAATTCTATTTTTTTTTTTTTTTTGAGACAGAGTCTCGCTTTGTTGCCCAGGCTAGAGTGAGTGCTGTGGTGTCAGCGTGGCTCACAGCAACCTCAAACTCCTGGGCTCAAGCGATCCTGCTGCCTCAGCCTCCCGAGTAGCTGGGACTACAGGCATGCGCCACCATGCCCGGCTAATTTTTTCTATATATATTAGTTGGCCAATTAATTTCTTTCTATTTATAATAGAGACGGTGTCTCGCTCTTGCCCAGGCTAGTTTCTAACTCCTGACCTCGGGCAATCCACCCGCCTCGGCCTCCCAGAGTGCTTAGGATTACAGGTGTGAGCCACCGCGCCCGGCCCCAAAATCAAATTCTAAATTAAGTCTTTTTGACTTTGAACTAACTTAGATACTTTCAAGAGGACACCTGCAAAGTCTCAAAGGATCTGTCTCTCACTTTGTAAAAGAGTAAAAAAGCCAAATTAATTGGCTTGATATGTTAAATTATAATATATGGGAAGTATTATCAAATAATAAGTGATGCTAAACTTTAAGTTATGTTTGGATAGATGTCATTAATGAGTGCTCCAGAAATTGTATGAAATTCCTAGAAATCTGATATGTCTTGTATAATGGTATCTGTCATAATTATGTTAAAATGTTGTATGCCACAGAAATAACCAAATTTCCATGTCAATTGTGTAATTATTATAACACACTCTCATCAGATCTTTAAGCATGGCCATTTTAAGTCTTTATCATTCATAAACAGTTCATGAAAAAAGACCAACAAGTACTCTGGTACTCTGGCATACAGACTTTTGGTGACTTTATTATCATACCATTGGATTGTATAAGAATTTCCAGAACGCTAATGAAGACACTGAAGGGCTCATGAAACTGCTAACCAAGGTCATGCAGAATAAGAATTCATTGCATAGGGCTGAATGAACTGATGAGGATAATTTTTATGATGTTTTGTTTCAAACATTTCTGGCTCTTTAATATTTTGTTTTCAAGATTTAAGGAAACTTATTTTTCCTCTTGAGCTATTTATAGCTTATAGCAATTTGGTAAACAAAGATGAAACAAATATCTTTTCTCCCTACCTGATCCTTCCAGAATTCAAAAACTATTTATAATGCCGGGTGCAGTGGCTCACACCTGTAATCCTAGCTCTCTGGGAGGCTGAGGCGGGCGCATTGCTCAAGGTCAGGAGTTCAAAACCAGCCTGAGCAAGAGCGAGACCCCGCCTCTAAAAAAAAAACAAAAACAAAACAAAACAATTTATGAGTAGTCTCGTTCTTATGGCAATATAGTTATTTACGTAAGTTCAATAAGAATTTATTCTCCTTGCAACAGGGTACAATTGAAGAAATGGTTATATTACCAAGGCTTTGAATGGAATGTCATATTTTCACATATGACAACTTTAGAAACTAAGGTTGACTTTTTGAAACCAATAAAGCCCCTTGGGAAAAAATGGCCAGGTACTTTGAATACCTGGGTCACATGGTTGCCTTGCAGGTACATAAGGAATGTCACTTCCTGTCAAGCCCAGGAACCTGAGGATATTTGGGGGAACTTGACAAGAGAAGAATTCACCCAAATCTATAGGTATTGCAGGCAAAATATGATCATGAGACCTTGGCTTGGTTTCTGAGCCAGGAGAGGCTTTTTTGTTTGTTTTTGAGACAGAGTCTCGCTTTGTTGCCCAGTCTAAAGTGAGTGCGATGGTGTCAGCCTAGCTCACAGCAACCTCAAACTCCTGGGCTCAAGCAGTCCTCCTGCCTCAGCCTCCCGAGTAGCTGGGACTATAGGCATGCACCACCATGCCCGGCTAATTTTTTTTTTCTATATATATTAGTTGGCCAATTAATTTATTTGTATTTTTATAGTAGAGATGGGGGTCTCACTCTTGTTCAGGCTGGTTTCGAACTTCTGACCTTGAGCAATCTGCCCACCTCGGCCTCCCAGAGTGCTAGGATTACAGGCGTGAGCCACCGCGTCTGGCCCAGGAGAGGCTTTTAAAGTCCTATCTGAATTCCTTATCAAAAGACTCAGCAAAGTAAACTTAGAGTCTATATGGTCAGTCAGGATTGTTGCTGTACTTATGTAAATGATGAGACCAAGTTTAATGAGGCTAAACTTATTTTACAAACAAGTTAGTCTTACTTTGACATCTTTGATAGAAATGGAGGTGACTATAGAGAGAAAAATTGTGTTTTGGAAGAAAATTATAATGCATCCATTATCAGAGTTCATTGTTTTTTGAGGTTTTGATATTTACGTACAAATTAGATTGGATCCTGAATTCTAGTTTCCTCCAACATCTGGCTACAACTCTGTAACCTAGTATCTCCAGTCTCTCTCTCACCCTTCTGGCTTATAACCACTGAAAATTAAAACTGTCCTTTTCTGGCTGGGTGCAGTGGCTCACGCCTGTAATCCTAGCACTCTGAGAGGCCAAAGCAAGAGGATGGCTTGAGGTCAGGAGTTTGAGACCAGCCTGAGCAAGAGCTAGACCCTATCTCTACTAGAAATAGAAAGAAATTAGCAGGACAACTAAAAATATATAGAAAAAACTAGCAGGGCATGGTGGTGCATGCCTGTAGTCCCAGCTACTCGGCAGGGACTACTGAGGCAGGAGGATCGCTTGAGTCAGGAGTTTGAGGTTGCTGTGAGTTAGGCTGATGCCATAGTACTCTAGCCCAGGCAACAGAGTGAGACTCTGTCTCAAAAACAAAAACAGAAACACTGACCTTTTCCTGAAGTCCTGCAAGCTGAAGCTGGACAACTTGATATTAACTTCAGATAAATCACAGCAGTTCATGTACAGACAACCTTCAAAACATACAAACTGCAAACCAGGGAAATCTGTCAGATTGCTACAGCCCATCCTCGCTCCCTCCAAAGATGTTTCGGGTCCTGTACCTGGAAATCTTCTTGTCTCTTGCCCTCTGGACTCAGAAACTGAGTTTATAGTTTGTTCCAACTATTAATCTTTGTTTTTCTTAAATTTAAATAGAAATTAAACGCATCTCATTAAAGGGCTGACAGCTCGCACCATCCAGCAGATGATTCAGCTAGCCCTTGCTGAACAAAAGGTGACCCAACAACTAAGAGGACTGACAAAGAGTCTTTGCTTGGCCAAACTTTATTCAGCCTCCGGAACCTTCTCCTAGGTAGGCCCTTGTATACTTTTTTGTAAAATCCAGTTTTACCAAAGAACCTTGCTAATTCAGTTTAGCAAGTACCCCCCCCCCACACACAGCCTCTGGTTTCCCCCAATACCTGACCAGGCTCTTCACTCCCTGCCGCCCCCCAGGTGGTGTCTGGTCTCCCCGGCCTGGCTGCAGCAGGAATCTGTGAGGTCAGTTGAGCCAGAGTCCCCCAAACTTGATGTTTTCTCTTAGTCACTTTCCATCCAAGACCCCATCCTGCTCCTTGGGTATAAATCTCCACTTGTCTGCGCCATACTCAGAGATGAGCCCAGTGTCTCTCCTCCACTGCAAGACCCGGTTGCAGTGGTCCCTATACCTATGGCAGTGGTCCTGAATAGAGTCTTCCTTGCCATGCTTTAACAAGTATCATTGAGTAACTTTTTCTTTTAACAGTATCAATGCTAACTTCCTGATTATAATCATTTTGCTGTGGTCAGGTACAGTGCTAACATTTTGGGAAACTAGTCAGCCTGTGGCTCACACCTGTAGTCCCAGCTACTCAGGATGCTCAGGCAGGAGGATCACTTTTGAGCCCAGGAGTTTGAGTGAGGTTACAGTGAGCTATGATTGTGCCACTCCACTCCAGCCTGAGTGACAGAACAAGACCTCATCTCTTAAAAAACAAAAAAAAATTGGAAGAAACTGGGTGGAAGATATTGGAATTCTTTGCTCTATTTTTTTTAATCTTTTAGCAAATTGAAATCATTTCAAAATGAAAAAGTTGATAAAGTGAGGAGAGGTGCTGATGAAGCTAGAGGCCTGTGCAGGTGCCCCCCCCCACACCTGCTCAGCACAGGGCAGCCCACAGTGGGCCCTGCTGTGCTGGAGCGTCTGGGTCCTGGTCTTACCAGGGTGCCAGCCTCCCTGTGGCAGGGCTAGGCAGAGCCCACAGGAACTCGGCACGCAGCCATCCAGCTGCAGTGACCTCCCACGCGTGGTTGGCTGGTGAGAGTTAGGGCTCCACCAGCCCCAGTCAGATTTGAGCCATCAGACCTGCCCACACAATCTGGGACAGGCCATGTGACAGAGGCCCACACTGTGGGACCTTGGCTGGCTCTGGCATGGCTGGAGGCTAGAGCCTCAGCCCATCCCAGGCTGAGGGAGGACCCTTTCCTCTCAGCAGCCCGTGTTTGCCCCTCAGCTCGGCTCACCCATGAGCCGGGCCTCTGCTGGAAGGCCCGGATGATGCTGTCTCCTGGCAGACACCAACAGACGAGGTGCTGGGGCATCTGTGGGCAGGCCCAAGGCCACGCTTGCTCACGGACTTGCCTCCACGTCTGCACAGCTCAACTCAGCCACCTCAGGCCAGAGGGCGAGGCAGCTTATGTGGGAAGGGGCATCTGAGAAGGGGGAGAAGGGAACGCATGATGGGGACTCAGGGGTCAGACCATCTGGTGACAAGCACAGAGGACTGGCTAGGTTGTGCTGGGGCCGGGCCCAGGCCTTCCTGGGCAGCATGTCCAAAGCTCCTCCAGAAGGCCCTGGGTTCCCAAGGTCCTGAACCCTCCTACCGGCATAGGCCTTGCCTTAAGGGACTGGCCTAAACATGGGCTTGGGAAGCACTGGCACCATTAACCTTGGTTCCAGTGTTGCCCTGGCCAGGCATCAGCACAGGGGCAGGCAAGAGAGGGAAGGTCCTTGCCTTCCATTCTGATGGGGAGACATGCAAGAAACGATCCAAACGCACGACAGGGCAGACGGTGCTAACTGCCATAGGTAAAAGCAAAGCAGGCATGAACAGGGAAGACTGCAATTTTTTTTTTTTCTTTTTTAGACAGGTTCTCCTCTGGGAGGCTGAGGCAGGAGGATCACTCAAGGTCAAGAGTTCAACACCAGCCTGAGCAAGAGCGAGACCCCATCTCTACTAAAAACAGAAAGAAATTAATTGGCCAACTAAAAATACATAGAGAAAATTAGCCAGGCATGGTGGTGCATGCCTGTAGTCCCAGCTATTCGGGAGGCTGAGGCAGGAGGATTGTTTGAGTCCGGGAGTTTGAGGTTGCTGTGAGCTAGGCTGACGCCACGGCACTCACTCTAGCCCGGACAACGGGGTGAAACTCTGTCTCAAAAAAAAAAAAAAAAAAAAAAAGACAGAGTCTTGCTCTGTTACCCAGGCTAGAGTGCAATGGCATCATCATAGCTCACAGCAATCTCAAACTCCTGAGCTAGAGCAATCCTCCCGCCTCCTGAGTAGCTGGAACTATAGGCACGAGCCACCACACCTGGCATATTGTTAGAATTTTTTTTTTTGTAGAAACAGGGTCTCCCTTTATTTCCCAGACTGGTCTCAAACTCCTGACCTCAAGTGATCCTCCCACTTCAGCCTCCCAATTGCTGAGATTATAGTCATGAGCCACCATTCCCAGCCTACAACTTTAAATGGGATGCCTTCCTGAGATTTTAACAAAGACCTGCAAGAGGTGAGGGAGAGCGCATTTGGAGTTTATCAGTGGAGGGGACGGTGAGTGCAAAGGCCTCGGGGCAGGAGCTGAGCAGAGTGTCAGGCTGGGAGCAGTGCCAGGTACTGACTGCAGTGACACCAGCATGGGAAGACACCGGTCCTGCAGGTCTCTTGTCCTGTCCTGGCCCATGGCTCTGCCGTTCCGCCTGGCTGGGAACCGAGGGGTCATTATGCTGTCTCCCCAAACCTGTAAGGTAAACATCACAATCGCATTCATCTGTTCAGGCTGCCGTAACAAAGCACCAAAACAGAACAGCGCAGACAGATATTCACTGTCCCAGTTCTGGAGGCTGGACATCTGAGATCAGGGGGCAGAAGGGCCCTGCCCCTCTGAGGCTCAGGAGAGGCTCAGGCCTCCCTCTGGCTTCTGGTGCTGCCTTGGCGGAGGCAGCAGAACTCCAGTCTCTACACATGGTCTCACTGTGCGTGTCTGTCCCTGTGTCCAAATCTTCCTCTTTTTATACGGACACCTATCATCTTGGATGAGTCCACCGTGTGGCCACATTCTATCTTGGTGCCCTCTGGAAAGACCATGTCTCCAAACAGTCACACTCTGAGGTGCCAGGTGCAAGACACAAACGTATTGTTGTCAGTGGACACACACACCTCGATGCATAACAACAACGGGACCTCGGGCTGCCCCGAGGGGGCAGGGGCCAAAGCTGCTGGGGAGCCCCGGGCAGGCTGCCGCAGAGGGACCCGTGACAGGGCTTAGAGAGCTCTCCCTGGGCAGGTCTGGTCTCTGGGACAGAGGGGACACTGAGGGAGGCACTTCCTGAGGGCGGGGAACCTGGCCGGAGGTGCTGGCACAGCACACGGGGCAAGGACGATGCTGGCAAGAGGGGCAGCGCCCTGAGTTGGGACCCTGTCGTCCTGACTCAGCCAGACACACATGGGACTTGGGTCCTCCGTTTCCCCTTGGCCTTGGAGGCATGGGCTGGGTTGCCACTGGGAACCCTGCTCTGAGTTCAGAATGAGCCATGGAGGGGATCAGGCCCCAGTGGCATGGTTGGGGCAGGGAAGCCCCTGCTCCTCCGCAGGCAGACCTGCCACATGCCCTTCCCAGGCTGGGAAGCCCTCTCGCAGGTCCACACCCACCCTGCAGTCATGACCCCAGAAGGCCAAGTTGGCAGGGGTTGCAGAGGCAGGGAAAGCCTGGGGCAAAGTGTTGCATATAGGGAACCCCTTATGCTTGGCCCAGCCTAGGGACGCACGCTCCAGAGTGCCGACACACGAGGAGCTTCTAGGGCTGAGAGAGGCCAGCCTCCGGCCTGCCCTGCTGCCCCTGTTGCTATCCCTGGGGCCTCCACAGTTGGTCTGGGGAACAGGCCACCAGGCGTCTCCCTCCAAGGGTCCCCATGGGGCTCCCACAGCCACCTGGTGAAGCCCGGTACCTGCCGTGTCCCACATGCATGCGCTCTCTCGCAACAGAGGAAGCAGAAAGCCTCGTGCAGGCATCCGTGTGCACAGCCACTCCTGCTACCTCCTGGGACACAGGTAAGGGCCTCGAGACGCACACACTCACCACAGCCGCGGTTTATTATCAACAGCCGTGTTCAAGGACAGATTCCCTGAAGTCCGACCCGCTGAGGAAGAGGGCAGGGCTGGCTGGGCCCACTTGCTGACACGGCTACCAGAACCCACGGCCCCCAAGTGGGCCAGCAGGGTCCCGAGAGCCCCAGCACACACGGAACCACCCAGCACGCCGGGACTGTCCAAACACACGAGCTCATGCAGTGCACAGCTGGACCACTGGCTCCACCACCACGCCTGTTTCTGTTGTGAGGGTGGGCTTTCCTCAGCCTCCCTGTGCCCGTGTCCACACGGGGCCGGTCTCCTCTGCAGGAGCAGGGCCGGTTGCTAGGAATCAAACCACACCCGTGCCCTGTGCTCCCCAGGAGGGGGGCCGCTTTTAAATGAGAGTCTACTTATGTCATTTGAGCAGAGCAAAGACTCACCGGCCAGAAGTGCGTGACGGGTAAAAGGTACTCCCCGCCTGCTTGGCATGTCAAGTGCGTGTACACGTCTGTGCAACTGTGCGTGCACACATGCCTTTGTGTGGTGCCTATGCATGAACCTGTGTGCATGCCTGTGCACGTGTAGGCATGTGTGCACGTGCCTTGTGTGTGTGCATGCGTGTGCCTTTGCACATGGGAGGGGTAGGCCCAGGTGTATTCACGCATTCACGGCACCCCTGGGCCCATCCCAGACCTGGTGTCAGACTTTGCTGCCTGCCATTGGCATAAGGGTGGACCCTGAGCTGGGCACGCGGACACAAGACAGGAAACACACAAATCAGAGCCCCTGATCCTGGGGGACGCTGGCTGAGCCCCAGGCAGTGCCATGTGGCCAGGGAAGTTGCCCTTCCAAGCTGGCCCTTGAGGCAGGGGCTCCTATGAGCCTGCTGGCTGCACCCGGAGGTGGGGTTAGCTCTGCAGAGTGAACTCATGCGTGCTGATCTCCCAGCGAGAGGGGTCCTTGTCCAGCATGCTGCGCTCAGTGAAGGTCACATGGCCGTCTGCGTCCACGAGGATAATGGTGTTGGTTCTGAAAAACAGCGCAGGCCACAAGGTCACCCCACGTCCCTCAGCCTCTGCCCTGCCTGTCAGAGCACAGCTGGAGGGGCCAGATGGAGGCAGGGAGGGGCAGCCCCAGCCTTGGGGACGTGGGGGCTGCCGAGGGCAGCTGAGTGCTGAGTCCTGTTGCCTCCACTCTGAAACGGCCCAGCCTGCCCCCGCCACTCTCACACGGCAGCCCCTGGGCTGACCATGCACTTCTCCACTCAGGGCACCAGGCTCCTGGACACTTGGCCACGCCTGGAAGCCAGAGGGCTTGACCTCTGAGAGGCCGAGCCCTCAACTGCCTGGGGCCTGCCCAGGCCTTCTCCACCTGGAAAACTCCCTCCTGTTCCTCTCCCTTGCCACCCAGGCCAAGTCAGTCTGCCCAGGGGCCCAGCGCTCCCCCTCCTCTCCTGCCCTCGCCATGGCGGGTCCTGACAGACAGGGGCAGCCCCAGCACAGGCCGCCACCCAGGGTGGGCACACACTGAGGGTTCCCCACGGGCCTGGACCCAGCGGCCACGCAGCAAGCCGGGGGCAGACCTGGCGCCTGCCTCCCCCATGCACATGGATCCGTGTCAGCAAACATGTTAGTCGTGAAAGCAAGCCTGTGACAGATGAGGGGCCGGAGGGAAACCCACCGAGAGGAGAGCTGGCACCACGCAGGGGTGCAGCCTGCGGGCCTGAAGCCACAGTGTTGGCGTCTGCCAGTGTGTAAGCGTCCCTGATGCCATCCCGCCCCTTGTGACTGTGTCTTGGCTCCTCGCTGGCAGGGGGCAGCCTGGGAGCCCACAGAGGAGGCAATGGAAGCCCTGGGAGCCTCGAGCTCGGCCTGCAGGGCCCCCAGGAGCCCGCAGTCAACCTGGAGTGTGCTTGCCGCCGCAGCTGCGTCTAGACAGGGCAGAGGATCTGGAACCCACTCAGCAGGGGAAGGAGCATGGGGAAGCTCGCTTTCTTGGCTGGCCCTCCAACTGGGAGGTGGGATGTAGGATACGGAGGTGGGATGCAGGATAGGAAGGTGCTGCACTGGCAGCCCCGTCATACCTGGTGCCGTAGCCTGGGCAGCGCACGCACACGGCCGCGTACTTGTTCAGTATGGGCTGCACGTACTCCTGGCCCTGGTCCTCAATGGCCGGGTCTGGCAGCTGCCTGCAAGGATGGGGGGGAGTGGCTGTCAGTACCGCCTGCAGCCACGTCCAACAGAGTGGTCCTGCCTGCCATCCTGGCTGGCTTTAGAAAGTGGCTGGGAGGAACCGTGTGGATTATTCATCCACTTTTCTACTCAGAGCTGCAAACCTCCATCTACCCTTCTACCTAGTACTCCATCACTGAGCCTGGGCCCTACATGGCACACACCTTCCCCGCCTGCCCTGAGAAGTGCCCCGTGGGCATCTGTCCACTCCAGCCCTGTGATGTGCCAGACACCACAGCCAGTGCCCAACGACAGCTGCCAACAAGAGCAGCCAGGGCCCGTTGCAGGCCTGCCCAGCATGGCACAGGGATCGGGGGCCGTGTGGACTGATAGCTGGGAGGGGGCTCCCCCGAGGGGGGATACTGAGGCTGAAGGCTGGAACCACAGCTCAGAGGCCCAGAGCAGGAGGCTGGTGGGGAAAGGAGCGGGAGGCAGCCATGGGGGCTCCTCTGAGGAGTGGGCTGGACAGGGTGGGAGTAGATGCTGGGTCGCCCAGGCAGGATGGTGGCCAGGCTGGGGGGGAAGGGAGGGACGTGGGGGCCACCACATTGGGTTGTAGGAAGGCTGGCCGCCCCCGGCTGAGTCCTGGGACTCCAGCCGGGGCGGCCAAGACTGTGATGCCAAGACTACAGTGCCCAGCAGCCAAGGTGCTCACCTAGAGGCTGCCTGAAGGGCCTGGGGGCCTACGGCAGAGGGAGTAGCCAAGGGTCCTCCCCTAGGCAGTTCCTGCGTGGCGAGTCCCTGCCTCCCACTCCACCCACAGTCACTGGTGACAGAGCATGTGGGAGGCTCCGTCAGTCAACCTGGCCACTTGCTTCTGTGGTATGTCTCTTCTCCCCAGGTTTGCTGAGTGCCTGGAATCTTCCAGAATCTCCCAGTCGCCCTTGGCATACAGACGGGAGCATCCAGCTGCTGTGGACCCCACGTGAGCCTCCATGGAAAACCCCAGGGCCCAGGCCCGGCAGTGCCACCGCTCATTGGAAACCGCAGCTGCTTACGGGGGCAGGTGGGAGGCAGAGGACAGAGTGTCCATCAGGGCCCCTGCAGCTGTGACTCGGCCTGGGCACCTCCACAGGCCTCCCTCCTCTCTGCCCCGGGAGACTCACGCCTCTTCGTTGCTGAGCACGTCCAGGAGCTGGGCGACCAGTACATCCTTGGGCAGCGCCTGGCTCCGCGCCACAGCCTCTTGGAAGAGCTTCTTCCCGAAGCACAGCTTCCTCCAGGGCGTGTCCAGCAGCGCGTTGCTGAGCCCGTAGACCCCTGTGGGGAGGTCAGCCTGGCCATGCAGAGGCCCCACTGTGCCATTACAGGGTAAACCCGCCCTGCCCAGCACTGGGGGAGGCACCAGGGCTACGGCCAGGCTGGCACCGTCAGACTAGCCCAAGCCACCTCACATTCCGGCACCTTCCCTACGCCCATTCCAGACCCACGTGTATGGCGAGGGGTAGAGAACTCAGCACAGGGCAGGGGCCCATGGGAGACCCTGGTGCATAAATGCTAAGCAGTTTGGGTGGAAGAAACAACTTATAATCCAAAGGGGGCAGAAGGGGGTAGTGGGAAGGGAAGCGCCTCCAACCTTACCTGTCTCTCTAGGAGCAGGGTGGGGGCACCTGAGCAGTCCGAGGCCAGGAGGGCACCCACCATGGTCAGGGCCAACTCACGTCAGCAGTCAGGAAACCCCAACACTAGGGACAGGCCCACCCAAAGTGTGTGGGCAGGGCCTCAGCAGAGCAGGGCCCACCTCTGCATGCCAGCCAGACCCTGGCTGGGGCACCAGGGGCTGGGGGGTCTTGGCACAAGGACTCTGAACTGGGGCTTCTCAGAACAACTTCCTAGAGTGGTGACAGAGGCAGGACCAAAAGGAAAAGGTTTCTTGTGTCACGAAAGTGAGGGGCACAGACTTGAGGTGGACAGGCCCCTCAGAACCTCTCCTCCAGAGGCCCAGGCGACGGGGGCGGCCTGCTCAGAGCTGTGCGCCCTAACGATGCGTTGAGAACACCAGGGTGCCACCCTCTGCCCTGCCAAACTCCTAGGTGAGGATCTTGACCAAGTATGACGTTGCTCCAGATGCTTCCCAGGGACACGGCCCTGGCTCTGCTGGGGCCTCCCGCCATGCCGCCCGCCCAGGTGTCGTGGCATCTTTTCCATCAGGAGTGACACAGAAGGCCATCCAACGGGGTCACCACATGCAAAGAAGGGAGCTACCTCACGCCATGCACAGAAGTTAAGTTAGACCAGAGACCTAAATGAAAGCTAAAACTATGAAACCCAAGAGAAAACAGGGGAGAAGCTTCGTGACTTTGGATGAGGCAATGGTCTCTTAGCTCAGAAACCAAAAGAAAAAGGGGACTTCATCAAAGTTTAAAGCTTTGTGCTTCAAAATACTCCAGTAAGAAAGTAAAAAGAAAGCGCACAGAGTGGGAGGCAATTTTTGCAAATCATACATCTGATAACGGACATGTAGCTAAAATGTACAAAGAACTCCTGCAACTCAAAAAGTCAACCAATGAACACGTTTCTCCAAAGCAGGCACGTGAATGGCCAGCAAACATGAAAAGGTACTTGACATCACTCTGTCAGGAAAGCGCACGTTAAAATCACAGTGAGATAGGCCGGGCGCGGTGGCTCATGCCTGTAATCCTAGCACTCTGAGAGGCCAAGGTGGGAGGATTGTTCAAGCTCAGGAGTTCAAAACCAGCCTGAGCAAGAGCAAGACCCCATCTCTACTAAAAATAGAAAGAAATTAGCTGGACAACTAAAAAATATATATATACAGAAAAAATTAGCCGGGCATGGTGGTGCATGCCTGTAGTCCCAGCTACTGGGGAGGCTGAGGCAGGGGGATCGGTTGAACCCAGGAGTCTGAAGTTGCTGTGAGCCAGGCTGATGCCACGGCACTCACTCTAGCCTGGGCAACAGAGTGAGACTCTGTCTCAGGAAAAAAAAAATCACAGGGGACACTGCCTCGCCCCCACTGGAACGGCTGTGAGCGCACCACAGACCACAGCCGGTGTTGCCGAGGGCTGGGAGGAGCTGCAACACCCACATGCTGCTGGGATGCGAAACAGTGCAGCTGACTTGGGGAACAGCTTAGAAGTTCCTCGAAAAGTTACCCAGAGCTCCCATGCAGTCCAGCAACCCCATTCTCGGGTACACAACCAAGGGGAATGAGAACACGGCCACACAAACGCTTGTTCCTGTGGGTTTGCAGCAGCAGTATCCACAGTCAAAACGAGGAAACACACCCTATATCCATCAACTGAAGGATGGACACGAGAGAGCCGGGAACACGTGTGTCTGCACAAACACGTTTGTAGCAGCACTGTTCATGGCAGCCAAAGGGAGCCGCAACTCAAGTGTCCATTACTGGAGGATGAGAGAAACAAAACAGCGTCTACACCGCATGGTATTATTCAGCTGTAGAAAGAAACACGGTACTGACTCAGGCCACAACCTGACAGACCTTGAGAACACTAAGGGAAAGAAGTCAGTCCCCCAAACCACGTACTACACGATTCCATTCATATGGCGTGTCTGGAACAGGCAGATCTTAGAGACGGAAAGCGGATCAGAGGTTGCCAGGTCCCAGGGGAAGGGGCGAGGCAGTGACTGCGACTGTCCTGAATTAGAAGGAGGTGACGACTCTGGGAGAACAAGGTGGCGGATCGCTGGAGGTCAGGAGTTTGAGACCAGCCTGAGCAAGAGCGAGACCCCGTCTCTACTATAAACAGAAATAAATTAATTGATCAACTAAAAATATATATATAAAATATTATCCGGGCATGGTGGCGCATGCCTGTAGTCCCAGCTACTCGGGAGGCTGAGGCAGGAGGATCACTTGAGCCCAGGAGTTGGAGGTTGCTGTGAGCTAGGCTGACGCCACGGCACTCTAGCACAGGCAACAGACTGTGACTCTGCCTCAAAAAAAAAAAAATAAAATAAAGAAGGAGTTGATGGCCACCTGGCTTTGTGAATGAACGGAAACCTACTGAATGATACTCTGTACCTGGGTAACGTGGGTGAGCCATGCTATGTGTGAGTCACATCTCAATGAAGCTGTCATTCAAAAGGAAAGAGTGACACTGCTCAGTGGGGGAAGGCTGAGGGGTGGTCAGGGTGCAGGTGGAGAGAATCTCCCCAGGACAACTTAGCAGACGAGCGTTTCTAGACGCAGGGTCTTGGGCACTGAGAGCTGAGGGCGTCACGGGATGGCTGCAGCTGCAGCTGCACCCCGGAGCCTCTGGGCCACTGTTCAGACTTGGGGGCTGATGGGGCCTCTGGCCCCTTTTGTGCCTTTTAGTTCCGTTCTCTTCCAGGCAGTCACAGGCTCAGGGCAGCCCAACCATGTGCAGACCATGAGGCCAACTCTGTGGGCACAAACCACCTCACCACGCACCCCGACCCCACAGTGCGGAGCTGACGGGAGGCCCCAGGACAGACACAGCAGCAAGAACCGGCCAGAATAATCCTTGCCGAGCTCGGGACCAGCCAGGGCCGTGTCCCTGCCTCACTACATGTGTCTGCATCCACACCTCGTCACCTGGCTCTCGGGAGCATGCCTGGGCCTACTTTGGCATCCACATCTCCGTCCAAGGTGTGGAAGGGAGGACCAGGGTCACAGAGGGTGGCCACGGAGCACCTAGCAGCTGGCAGGATGAGCCCCGCGTGGAGGAGAGGGTACCAGCAGGCATGTGCAATGGCACCAGGGTGAAATGGGGGAGCCAACTCCAGGCAGGTGCCTCCTCCGAGGGTCTCAACTGGCCTAGGGCATCCTGGCCTAGATGCTACCCCAGCATCAGCCTCTAAGCCACCGGGCCCACCTATGACCAAAATGTCACTGTGAAGATGTGGGAAGCTAGGAGACAGCCCTGGTGTGGGCAAGGCAGGGACCACGGGACTCAGAACAAGCCCTGGCCGGGCGCGGTGGCTCACGCCTGTAATCCTAGCACTCTGGGAGGCCGAGGTGGGAGGATTGCTCAAGGTCAGGAGTTCAAAACCAGCCTGAGCAAGAGCAAGACCCTGTCTCTACTATGAATAGAAAGAAATTAATTGGCCAACTAAAAACATATATATAAAAAATCAGCCAGGCATGGTGGCGCATGCCTGTAGTCCCAGCTACTCGGGAGGCTGAGGCAGGAGGATCACTTGAGGCCAAGAGTCTGAGGTTGCTGTAAGCTAGGCTGATACCATAGCACTATAGCCCAGGCAACAAAGTAAAGCTCCACTGTGACTTTCCTGGGGGTGATAGTCTGTCCTGGAACAAGACACAGACCACCTTCCGCCTGACGTGGCTCACAGGGTGGGGCAATGTGACATACTCTGCCCAGGTGGGGGGACTGGCAGAGGAAGCTTCCAAGACATTGCAATAGTCAAGAAGGGCGGGGATGGAAGGGCACACTAGCAGGAGGGTCAGGCCAGGCAAAGGCACAGCACCAAGAGGCGGCCCAGTGGTAGAGTATGGGTGGGGGGAGGGGGTCAAGGCCCCAAGGATGCGGACTGAGGAGCAGACTGGGACTGGGCATGGGAGGTGTGCATTCATGCAGGGCTAGGGCACAGTGTGCACCAGGGAGGGGCCCTGGCGAGAACCCCGGGTGGTGACAGCCCCAAGGCTGAGAAGGGACAGGCAGGGCCCAGGCAAACTCAGTGGCACAAGGAGGTGGGCGCAAGGTGGGGCGGGGGGAGGCCAGCAGAGCTGCAGGGCTACGGTGGGAAGCCCAGTGCAGGGAAGGCCGTGGTGAGGATGGCAGGGAGGGTGCAGGTACAGGCCACGGCCCATGCAGACCAGAAGGCGCACCAGTGGCCAGAAGCACAGTCCCGGAGAGCGCTGCAAAGGGAGCCAGGCCTCCGAAAAGCACAGGGGTGTCCCCTACACAAGAGCAGCCCCCCCGCGCTGTCAGAACACCAGAGGAGGCTCACCTGGCGTCAGGACAATGGGCTCCGGCTCCCCACGGTTTCCGTAGTAGCAAATGACATCTCCCCTCGCCGTGCTGCGGACCCCAGGGAGAGATGGTCAGACGGGAGCCATGGGGCATCCAGATCCCAGCGCTGCCCAGTGAGCCCACAGCACTGTCCCTGGGGCCCCAGTTGGAACCAGCACAGCCCACTGTGGCCAGGCCAGGGGTGACTCAGGGCCCCAGGCCCTCAGGGGCCTGGACGGCAGGGGCGTGAGGACCCCAGCTGCTGTCCAGCATCATAGGTGCACTCCTGGCTCATGCTGGGGACCCCCAGCCTGAGCAAGAGCAAGACCTCATCTCTACTATGAACCAGCAAGCTGGTTTTGAACTCCCCCAGCCACGGCATCCAAAGAGCCTCCTGCCTCGATGCATGCCTCATGGCATGGGCTTGCACGCGCAGCCTGTGGTGACAACCACAGGGCCGTGCCCCACTCCACCATCACCACCCTAGCCACAAGGGCTCATCTCCAAGGCCTCTGGACAGATGGCCCCAGGGTGATGGAGATTTCAGAACAAAGAGCCAAAGATCTCATTTTTCTCTTCTCTTGTGCTAAGCTTACACTTTAAAATAGTTCCGATGCACCCGAGTAGAAAACGGTCTAGTTCCTCAACACTGCAGGAAGCCTTCTAGAACTTGGAACGCCTTTTGTGCAAACTAAAGAGGGACTCTTTGTGGCCTTCCCAGGCCCGATGCTGGACAGGGAGCCCTGTGCCTTCAGAATAAACGGACACAGGGAAAAGGCCATCATGGGCACCGGAGAGCCCTCCCTTTCTCTGAGGTGTTGCCCACCAGGCAGCAACCACCCACCATGCTGAGCAGCTTCTGGGACCCCCAGTCTGCATTCATGTTCTTACTTACCACGCCCGGCATTTGGCAACTCTCTTAAGATATTTGGCTAATGATTTCAGAGATTTTCTTTGCAGGCAAAACGCTCTTTTGAACTTTTTGTGTAAGGACCTGTAGAATTGGCACCCATGCTGGGGCCACTGCCAGCGGCGCCTCAGGCCAGGCAGACGGGAGGTCTGACCCACGATGAGCCTCCCTCCCCTTCCAGGCCTTGGCTTTCCCACTGGCACCAACTAGCAGGGCTGGTCACTGACCTCCCACACCACTGTCCTCCAGCCTCTGCCCTGGCAGGCACCAGCTTCTACCTGACCACGGTCTGCTCTCTGGACACTGTCTGCCCTCCTGGGAATAGGCAGGCAGACCCCGACCCTGCAGTCTCTGGGAGCCAAGAGAGCTGCCCAGGCTCCGAGGAGCCCAAGCATCCCCCCACACTGTAGGCGCCATCTGTCTACGCATCCACTCAGAGAATGGCACCCTCGGCACCCAGCCCTGACACGGCTCCCAGGCACCGAGTCCCACTGGTGGCACAGCCACAGCCTGGTCTCCTGGGGCTGGGTCAGGTCTAAATGGAACTACTGATAGTGCAAAGTGATCCCCCAGCTTGGGGAGCACAGAGCACAGAGAACAAGGACTTTGTCACCAGGAGCTGTGCAGCCCTGAGCGGGGAGGGGGGCTCCAGGCAGCGAGTGCCCAGCGCCAGGCCCCACCCTTGGCCCTCCTCCCAGGGACACTGTGACTGCACAGCCTCCACCTCGAGTGCACTGTCTGTGAGGTGCAGGGCGGGGCTGGGTGTGCCGGGAGCCACAGACATGCAAGGCACAGTGCGCCTGGGCGCAACGGCCATGGCACAGGCCACGCACCCACCCTTGTGGAAGGTGCCGTCTCAGGACGGGCATCTGGACACAGGCTGGCCACCTGCCTGTCCTGGCGGGAGCCCCAGCCCTAACAGCATTGGGAGGGGCAGGGAGCTGAGGGTGGGGGGCGGACAAGAGGAGATGCTCACAGCTCGGCAGGGCGAAACACATGGAACCTCTGCAGTTCCATGGCCACACCCCTCACACAAGCTTCCCCAGAGCACCCAGCCTCTCCCGGCCAGGACTGCCCGTGGTGGGCACACCCAGCTGGGGCCATTTCACACAGCTGCCCTCGCAGTCTCAGCTCCTGCCGGCAGCCCCCACACTGGCACGGAAGCCCCCTGCTGCACTCCCGAATCCCCACGCTGGTGGATCTGGGATGGGCAGGGTCCTCGGGACACCCGCCAAGCCACTGGGAGGGACATGCCTGCAGGGGCTGCCATGGACGTCACAGCACTCCCCAAGCGGAACCGGCTTCCCAACGAGCCTGGGGGCAAGGCCGTCGGTCCTCCCTGCAGACGCACCTCAGGTCAGCCGCGACAAGGTTGAAGCCGTTGTACAGGTGGCCCTCCGCAGAGACCTTCTTCAAGTAGGACAAGCTGTCCACCCCAGTGGTCAGAAAGTGGGTCACCAGTTCACCTGTGGGCAGGGGCAGATGCTGTGGCTGAGGCTGCGGGGAGCAGCCCCTCTCCCCAAGAAGACTGACACGGGGCCCCCTTGGGAGGACCCGGGCAGGCGGGGGCTAGACGGGAGCCTGGCACGGGACAGCGCTGCCAACCAGCCGCACCTCCTTGGCCAGCCTGCCACAGAGGAGGTGGCACTGAGAACTCTGCTCGTTTTGGTTTTTATCTTTTTAATTTTTATTTTAATTTTAAATAAATTTTTTTTACTGTTTTTCTTTTTCCTTTGATTTTTTTTATCATATCATTTTACTTTTTTTTAGCATGAGGTGCTGGTTGATTTATTTTGGTTTTTAAAAAATTTCCCCCCGTTATGTCTCCACATGGAAATCCAGCACAAGTAAAGAAACCTTCAGTGGGGCGAGATGCACCCACAGGACTGCCCTCGCGGAGACGCGCCCGCAGGACTGCCCTCGCGGAGACGCGCCCGCAGGACTGCCCTCGCGGAGACGCGCCCGCAGGACTGCCCTCGCGGAGAAGGCACCTGCCCTGCAAACATCCCACAGGCGAGAGACAATGACACAGCGGTCAGGAGTGACGCAAGGGTGGCAGGGGTGGGGAGTCGAGCCCGGACTGTGCTCCCGAGAGGAGCGAGCCAGGCTCTGCACGGGCCAAGGCGATGCCAGAGGGCGGAGGCACGCGCCCTCCCTGGGTCCCGCCCTCCTCCTGCCTCTGCCACCTGCGCCTGCAACAGACCAGCCAGCAGTGGCCCTGTCCTGGAAGCCGCCTCCACCAGGCACGGCCTGCCCGCACCTGTATTTTGACCCCACCCCCTGCACTCCAGACCTGCCTCACGGTACCCTGGCCCTGTCACCGTCACTGGTGCACCCCAGCCACCTTACCTAGGCCCCACCCCACCCACCGTACCTCGCCCCCGGGCCTCGAGGTCCAGCCGGGGCTGCAGGTAGTTGGTGAGGGCTGCCAGCTTCCCATGCATGGTGATTCCCAGCCACGTGCCTCCTTCCTTGCCCTCTTCCATGTCGAGCCCTGTGGCAAATGACAGCGGTATCACCAGCAGCGCCACCCATTGGGCTCTGTCCCTGTCTGATCCAGAGACGTGCTGCTCGCTCCGCCCAGCTCCTCCCTCGGCCCGTGAGCACTGGTGGTGGGACGGGGGCACTGCAGGAGGACACACTGAATGCATCCTCCCACTCAGGCCAGGTCCAGACTGGGGGACAGCACTAGGCTCCAACCACATGTCCTGGACCAAATGCAGGGCTGCTAGGTGTCCCCAACCAGCAGGACCCACGGGCCCGGGGGTGGGCACACACCTAGGCCCCCAACCCGCCCGCCTTATCCACAGGGCCCAGCCAGGTCAGTGCTTAGCCCTGAGGCCCCGCCAAGAGATTGGAGAGGCCCTGAGAGCTACAGCCGGGTGCCTTCCTAGATTAGAGGGTCATTTTTACCCAAAGATTGGGACAAAAAAAGTCTAAGTAATTGAAATGTTACTTTTATAACAATAATCAACTACAACAGAAAAAGAAAATATGTAAAGAGAGGACGACATAAGACTGTCTTTATTTGTAGATGACAGAATTATATATGAAGAAAATCCAAAAGGAACACCAAAAACAATCCATAAAAACTAGTAACTAAATGCTAGCTGGGCATGGTGGCTCACGCCTATAATCTCAGCACTCTGGGAGGCTCAGGCTGGAGCATCACTTGAGGCCAGGAGTTCAAGACCAGCCTGGGCAACATAGCGAGACCCCATGTCTACAAAAAGTAAAAATGAAAAAAAATTAGCTGGGCATCGTGATGCACGCCTATAGTCTCAACTACTTGGGAGGCTGAGACAGGAGGATCCCTTCAACCCAAGAGTTCAAGGCTGCAGTAAGCTGTGATTGTGCCACGGTACTCCAGCCTGGGCAACAGAGTAAGACCCTATTTCTATATTTAAAAAAAAGAGTAAATGAAAGCAAAAACTGGAAAATAAAGTTTTAAATATATCATTTGTAACAGAATTTTTTTTTTTTTTTTTGAGACAGAGTCTCACTTTGTTGCCCAGGCTAGAGTGAGTGCCGTGGCGTCAGCCTAGCTCACAGCAACCTCAAACTCCTGGGCTCGAGTGATCCTTCTGCCTCAGCCTCCCGGGTAGCTGGGACTACAGGCATGCGCCACTATGCCCGGCTAATTTTTTTTATATATATATCAGTTGGCCAATTAATTTCTTTCTGTTTATAGTAGAGACGGGGTCTCGCTCTTGCTCAGGCTGGTTTTGAACTCCTGACCTCGAGCAATCCGCCCGCCTCGGCCTCCCAAGAGCTAGGATTACAGGCGTGAGCCACAGCGCCCGGCCTGTAACAGAATTTAAAAATAGTAAGATAAAAACAAAACACTTAGAAAAACATTTACCCAAAAATGGTTGATACCTAAAGACAAAAGCCACAGGGCATTGTTGAGAGTCTCCAGTAGAGGTCAGGTGCCATGGCTCATGCCTATAATGCCAGCACTCTGGGAGGCCCAAGGAGCAGATCGTTTGAGCTCAGGGGTTTGAGACCAGCCTGAGCAAGAGCAAGACTAAAAAAAATAGAAAGAAATTAGCTGGACAACTAAAAACATATGTGCATGTGTGTATGTGTGTGTGTGTGTGTGTATATATACATATATATAAATATTAGCCAGGCATGGTGGCGCATGCCTGTAGTTCCAGCTACTCAAGATGCTGAGGCAGGAGGATCACCTGAGGCCAGTAGTTTGAGGTTGCTGTGAGCTAGGCTGATGCCACAACACTCTAGCCCAGGCAACACAGTGAGATTCTCTCAAATAAATAAATAAAAAATAAAAAAAGAACTTGCACAAATTGATAATTAAAAAATAAACAAAACTTCCGTATCTGGCCAAGCAACAGGGACCAGATTTACCCTCTCTCTTAAAATAACCAAAAAAATAAAATAAAACGAAACACATGAAACAATGGGCTTTAGGTAAACACCAGAGAGGCAGGAAGCAAGGTAAGCCCCACAGTTAAGGAGCCTCCAGCACCCTGCACAGGGGCCCAGGCAGAGGCCAACAGACACCCTGAACTGAAGAGAGGAGCTAAGGGCCTGAGGGAGACTGCGGCAGCCGGAGTTCACGGCTGCCATGATGTGATGTTTGTCCCCCACACCTCACGTTGAAATTTGGTCCCCAGTGTTGGGCCTAAAGGGAGGTGGTGTTTGGGTCATGGGGCAGATCCTTCATGAATCGCTTGGTGATGAGTGAGTTCTCACTCTGTCCATCCCCTAGAGACCTGGCTGTTAACAAGAGCCGGGTCCCTCCGTCCTGCCCACTCCCTTCCTCTCTTGCCGCATGATCTTTGCATGTGAGGTTCCTCTTTTCCTTCCGCCATAAGCGGGAGCAGCCTGAGGCCCTCAGCAGAAGCAGGTGCTTGTGCATGCTTCCGGCCCAGCCCTCGAACGCTAAGCCGAATGAACCTCTCCTGTCTGAACAACCCAGCCTCAGGCACTCCTCTCTGGAGACACACGTGGACCCAGGTACCAGCATGAAAGACCAGAGAGGGGCAAGCTGCACGGGGCACCCTGGAGATCTGACCAGCATGCGTGTGTGAGGAAACCACCCGGGGCCAGGGAGAGAGCCACCAACGCTCACATAGGGCAGCGGACACTGCCTGCTCCCCGATGCCAGCCCGGAAGACCTCAGGGCTCAGGCGACACTGGGAAAGGCAGATGGGGCCTCATCCAGGGTGCGACGACCTTGAGTGAACTGAGAGAGAGGGGGAGAGAGACTGAAGAGAGACAGCAGGAGACAGAAGAAATGCATTTGGCAAATGACACTGTCACAAAAAATAAAAATCAAAAAGAAAGAAAAGGCCGGGCGCTGTGGCTCACGCCTGTAATCCTAGCTCTTGGGAGGCCGAGGCGGGCGGATTGCTCAAGGTCAGGAGTTCAAAACCAGCCTGAGCAAGAGCGAGACCCCGTCTCTACTATAAATAGAAAGAAATTAATTGGCCAACTGATATATATATAAAAAATAGCCGGGCATGGTGGCGCATGCCTGTAGTCCCAGCTACTCGGGAGGCTGAGGCAGAAGGATCACTCAAGCCCAGGAGTTTGAGGTTGCTGTGAGCTAGGCTGACGCCACGGCACTCACTCTAGCCTGGACAACAAAGTGAGACTCTGTCTCCAAAAAAATAAATAAATAAAAAAATAAAAAAATAAAAAAAAAAAAAAAAGAAAGAAAAAATACTTGAGGCCGGGCGCGGTGGCTCATGTCTGTAATCCTAGCACTCTGGGAGGCCCAGGCGGGTGGATTGCTCAAGGTCAGGAGTTAGAAACCAGCCTGAGCAAGAGCGAGACCCCGTCTCTACTATAAATAGAAAGAAATTAATTGGCCAACTAATATATATAGAAAAAATTAGCCGGGCATGGTGGCGCATGCCTGTAGTCCCAGCTACTCGGGAGGCTGAGGCAGCAGGATTGCTTGAGCCCAGGAGATTGAGGTTGCTCTGAGCTGGGCAGACGCCACGGCACTCACTCTAGCCTGGGCAACAAAGCGAGACTCTGTCTCAAAAAAAAAGAAAAACTACTTGAAGAATAGCCAAGTTTTTACAAATTTGATGATTTGCATTTCTAACAAGTTCTCCAATAATGTTGATGTTACTGGCCTAAGCGCCACACCTGGAGAGCTTCTGGTCTAAATTTTTGTGCACAACTTGGCAATGCCAGACAGTGAGAGAACGACGGGGGCCTTAGCAGCAGTGCCGCTGGGTGGGAACCAGCAAGCAGTGGCGTGTCAGCAGCCACCAAACCACACAAGGGTGAACAGCGACGTGAGGCTAGAGCTCCCTGGCTGGGGTTGGCACCCATCCAAGGGTACAGGCCCGGGCAGCCACAATGGCCAAGGAGCCGGGCCAGGGTAACCCTCTGGCTGAGCCTCCACGTCCTCCTCTGCAAGCCCCCCACTTCCTGAGGGCATCAGCCCCTGGGCCTCACTGTGGCCTCCTGCACCAGCATGCCCTGCAGCAGCGACACGCTGCCCACCCTGTGCCCCACGCTGCCCACCGTGTCTGGGACGGCTGGGGACTTCCCTAGCTGCACCACAGGCCCTCCACAGCCCCTGCCTCTGGAAGAGCCATGGTCAGCTCAGCTGAGGGCCCCCCAACACCCTGTGCAGTGACGGGCCTTCACCTCCAGGACAGAAGCGGCACTGTGGCCCCTGCACGGTCACGCCCACAGCTGGGGCCGCAGGGATCTCCTGCTGCACGTTGAAGGCATCTCCAGGGTCTCTTGCGCAGTTCCGATGAGGCCGAGACCCAGAGCCTTGACCCGTCGCACCCAGCAACCCCAGATGCCGCCAGCTGCCAGGCCTCTGCACCCTCCTGGTCTCCCCCCTTTCGTCCTCCTCCTCCACAGTGCCAGGGCCAGCCAGCCTCAGCAGCACCGTCCTCACACTACTGCGGGCTGCCCAGGAGTCGCCCTGTCGAAATCCCACAGCCGAGCTGTTTCAGACACCAGCGGGGCCTGGGAGGCACCGGGCACACGCAGCATCCTGGGTCGGAGAAGTCACACGCCTGGCCAGGCAGGCACCCCCATCGGCAGTGCCAGGCTGCCCTGGGCCTACCTGGCGCCGGGCCCACAGGCAGAGGGATGCCCCGCCGGGCCAGCCAGGAGACTCCTGTGCACCACACGGGCAGGAACTGCTTCCTGTCCGCCAGGACCTCAGGGAGGCTGGTGTCTGGGAGGGAAAGGGGGCCCAGCTGCCCCTCCCCATCCACCCTGCCGAACTCCCCATGGCATAGGCACAGGGCACTTGAAGTGTCAGCGCCAGCTCCTCACCTGCATGCGCCCACCCTGAGCCTCTGCTGCCCAAACTCAGGGCAGCCATCTCCGGTACAAGGGTGCTCATGCATGAGCAGCAGAAACACCAATGCAGATACACACGCATGGGCACGCACACACATGTGCACACTGTTGGGCTGTTTCCCAAAGTGATAAGAGTGTGGACTTGGACCTGTCCTTCACATGAATCTACCCATGTGCCCACGGTGAAAGGATGGGTCCAAACAAAGCCAACCAGTCCCTCTGCACCATGGGGACCCCACGTGAGGACTGACACTTCTTCCGGGCACCCACAGCATGGAGAGCCAGCACTGGGTGGGCGGTTCCAGGGGTGCCCAGTGCTGGGGCTAGCCGGGACCCGGTGATATGGTATCCACTCATGCGTCCCACGTGTGTGCTGAGACGCGGTGCCATCGCTGTCAGGACCACTGTGGGACTGTGCCAGGGGCCGCTCGAGGCCACACGGAGCAGCCACCGGCCAGGAGCGAGGGCAGACTCACCGCTGAGGATCTCGTTGTGGCTGCCCCAGAAGTCGGCTGACTTGGAGGGTCTGTTGTAGAACTCGTCCCTGTTGGCGGCCAGGATGAGCCTGCAAGAGGAGGGCACGCTGATGGTCTCAGATGGACGCAGCAAAGCCACATTTTTCTTCTCTCGTTAACATACACAATTTGCCCCAGTGCAACATGAACAAGTCCTCACTGCACCCTCGTGGGATGAAAGTCCCCAGGAAACAGGCAGGAGCCCCACAAGGACACACGTCCACAGCACTCAGCAGCAGGAGGCAGGTCCCCCGGGCCCTGTGGGACGGCCTTGGCCTACACTACCCACACCCGCGGCCAATGGCAGGGGCCAGCAGGTGAGGGGCCTACATGGCTGGCACCAAGCAAGGCCCAGGAGCCCAGGCTGGAGGGCAGAGCCGACCTTCCTCTGCCCTCTGTCCCCCTCCCTGAGAACACCCACAGCCAGCCATGGGCTCCTGGAGACACGGATTCGAGTACACAGGTTGAACAGCAGGAGTGTGTGGCCTCCAGGCGGCTCCACCCTATGTTTCATGGTGTTTGTTGTGGGGGCAAGTGGTAGGAGATGGGAGAGAGTGGATGGGGGCTTTTCTGTTTTACTAGATTTTTGCATTATGAATCAAACAAGTATTTCTTTTAATTATGAAAGACTGTCAATTTTTTTTGAGACAGAGTCTTACTCTGTCGTCTGGGCTGGAGGGCCATGGCCTCAGCCCAGCTCACTGCAGCCTCTAACTCCTGGGCTCAAGCGAGCCTCCTGTCTCAGCCTCCTGAGTAGCTGGGACTACAGGTGTATACTACCACACCCAGCTAATTTTTGCATTTTTTGAGAGATGGGTTCTCACTTTTGCTCAGGCTGGTCTCAAACTCCTGACCTCAAGAGATCCTCCCGCCTCAGCCTCCGAGACACTGCCAAACTTTTAGAGCTCTGGTTTTAAGGTAAGAAAACTGAGTTTCATGTTCCAGCTTGGCAACTGAAAAATAAGTAAGTACACAATGGGAACTGCAGGTGGAAGGGTCAGTCCCTGCGACATCAGTTAGACCCGCCGGTCTAAGAAGTCATGGCTTCAAGACCCTCTGAGTGCTATGCATGGACAGATGCATGCAACAGCCACTGCACCTCCCAGGAGCAGGGGACTGGGGGGTCAGCGTCACATTGTGAGTCGGAAATCAAGTTGCAGAGTTGAAATCCTGAAAGGTGTTTAAAAATAATTTTCACATTGATTATTGTACACTGATTTCATGAAACAACGTTGGCTTGTGGTAAAATGGGAAATAAAGACATTCACAAGATCAAGAGCGAAACTGTTATCACACCCACTGCCCAACCCTGGGAGGCCTTTCCACCTGTGTACACACAGGTGTCCCTCACGCTGCACCTCCCCTGCAGCCCCCAGAGCCCCAGGGAAATGCTTTGGACGTTGCCAGGGACTATGCGTTGCCCTGGCACCCTCAGGGTCTGCTGTGGAAGCCTCCCCACCTCCAGCGGGCCCCACCCAGCGGGCCCTGATCCCCACCTCCAGCCACACTCATCCCGCCCACACAGCTGGCTCTGGTGCTATGCCAGGTCTCGGGGTGGTGGTCACTGTCCCTGGTACAAGCTGCAACCATGCATAGAACTGTCCTCTGTACCTCCAACAGCCACATTCTAACCTGGACCCTGGCACGGGCATTCCACCGTGTCTGCACCTTGTGGGCAGAGGTGCACCCATCCCTGCAGTAGGGGCTGTAGCGGAACCCGCCTTTTCTGGCCCTAGCTCCACTCTGACCAGCCGGGCATCTGCCCAAGGCCTGCACAGCACAGTCAGGTGCACAGCACAGAAGGTGCCCGCTGGCTGTGGCCTGGACTGTGGACAGGAGGAGGGACCACTCAGGACACACCAAGGGCCAGGCTGAGAGCCCCTCCACTTCCCGTGGGTGGGGTCAAGCCCCACAGGGTCTTGTCCAGGTGTTCTCTCTTAAATACCGCTCCTCCTCTGCTGCCACGTCCCAGAGTCAGTGAGTGAGTGGGGGAGGGGGCGCCAGGGAGTGCCCTGTCCACCAGCCTGCCAACACTGCCTGAAACCAGGCTGGCGCTGTGGGCTCCAGGTGAAGGTTCCTGCATTATGCTCTGGCCAAGGAAAAATAGAGAAAAAAATTAATAACAATAGCTGACTGAGCAGAGCCTTCTGCCCTAAGATGTTCAACTGCCTATTTTTATTTATTTATTAATTTTTTAATTTTTTGAGACAGGGTCTCACTCTGTTGCCCAGGCTACAGTGCCGTGGCGTCAGCCTAGCTCACAGCAACCTCAGACTCCTGGGCTCAAGCAATCCTGCTGCCTCAGCCTCCCAAGTAGCTGGGTCTACAGGCATGCACCACCATGCCCGGCTAATTTCTTCCTATTTTTAGTAGAGATGGAGTCTCTCTCTTGTTCAGGCTGGACTCGAATGTCTGACTTCGAGCGATCCTCCCGCCTCAGCCTCCTAGAGTGCTAGAAGTACAGGCGTGAGCCACCGAGCCCGGCCAAACTGCCTATTTTTAAACAAGGAGCAACTATATGGGCTTGCCCAATAATTCATGAACATTAATTGCTAGGCTATTTTTATCCCAGGAGTCGCTGTTTGGATGAATTGCTGGTGGTTTGCCGGGGATTTCGTGGAATGTGTAACTCAGGGATGAACTGGTGTGATGAGCAACCACATCCAGCCCCAGAGGAGAGGAAATAATCCCCCCTCCCTGCAGTCCACACCAGGGGGCAGGGGCTGCAACACAAAGAAAAACCCATCTGTGCCCAGTGCCCCCAGGGCCAAGGACATGCCACCATGGTGAGGGGCTCAGAGGGCACCACGTCACCACAGACTTTATCTGCGGGTGTGCACTCTCTGGGGGATGCGCCAGTGGGGGGGTGAGCCTGTGTCCTGCCTGCGGGGGTTGCTGTGTGTCCCTTCTAGGGGTGAGCATGTGTCCCCTCGGGGGGTGAGTGTGTGTCCCGTCTGGGGGTGAGCGTGTATCCCGTCTGGGGGGTGAGCGAGTGTCCCCCTGGGGGCTGAGTGAGTGTCCCCCTGGGGGCTGAGTGTGTGTCCCGTCTGGGGAGTACTTTATCTGGAGGGGAGTGCACTGTCTGGGAGGTGAACATATGTCCTGCCTGGGGGGTGAGTACTTTATCTGGAGGGGAGTGCACTGTCTAGGGGTGAGTACTTTATCTGGAGGGGAGTGCACTGTCTAGGGGTGAGTACTTTATCTGGAGGGGAGTACACTGTCTGGGAGGTGAGTATATGTCCTGTCTGGGGGGTGAGTACTTTATCTGGAGGGGAGTGCACTGTCTAGGGGTGAGTACTTTATCTGGAGGGGAGTGCACTGTCTGGGAGGTGAGCATGTGTCCTGTCTGGGGGGTGAGTACTTTAACTGGAGGGGAGTGCACTGTCTAGGGGTGAGTACTTTAACTGGAGGGGAGTGCACTGTCTGGGAGGTGAGCGTGTGTCCTGTCTGGGGGGTGAGTACTTTATCTGGAGGGGAGTGCACTGTCTGGGGGGTGAGCATGTGTCCTGTCTGGGGGGTGACTACTTTATCTGGAGGGGAGTGTACCATCTGAGGGGTGAGTACTTTATCTGGAGGGGAGTGTACCCTCTGGGGGGTGAGTACTTTATCTGGAGGGGAGTGCACTGTCTGGGGGTGAGTACTTTATCTGGAGGGGAGTGTACCCTCTGGGGGGTGAGTACTTTATCTGGAGGGGAGTGCACTGTCTGGGGGTGAGTACTTTATCTGGAGGGGAGTGTACCCTCTGGGGGGTGAGTACTTTATCTGGAGGGGAGTGCACTGTCTGGGGGTGAGTACTTTATCTGGAGGGGAGTGTACCATCTGGGGGGTGAGTACTTTATCTGGAGGGGAGTGTACCATCTGGGGGGTGAATACTTTATCTGGAGGGGAGTGCACTGTCTGGGGGCTGAGTACTTTATCTTGAGAGGAGTGTACTGTCTGGGGGGTGAGTACTTTATCTTGAGAGGAGTGCACTGTCTGGGGGGTGAGCACGTGTCCTGTCTGGGCGGTGAGTATTTTAACTGGAGGGGAGTGCACTGTCTGGCAGGTGAGCATGTGTCCTGTCTGGGGGGTGAGTACTTTATCTGGAGGGGAGTGTACTGTCTGGGGGATGAGTACTTTATCTGGAGGGGAGTGTACCATCTGGGGGGTGAGTACTTTATCTGGAGGGGAGCGCACTGTCTGGGGGGTGAGTACTTTATCTTGAGAGGAGTGCACTGTCTGGGGGGTGAGTACTTTATCGGGAAGGGAGTGCACTGTCTGGGGGGTGTGTGTCCTGTCTGGGGGGTGAGTACTTTATCTGGAGGGGAGTGCACTGTCTGGTGGGTGAGTGTATCATCTGGGGGGTGAGTACTTTATCTGGAGGGGAGTGCTCTGTCTGGGGGGCGAGTGTGTGTCCTGTCTGGGGACTGAGTGTGTGTACCATCTGGGGGGTGAGTACTTTATCTGGAGGGGAGTGCACTGTCTGGGGACTGAGTGTGTGTACCATCTGGGGGATGAGTGTG
Organism: Microcebus murinus; assembly: GCF_040939455.1. NCBI lineage: Eukaryota > Metazoa > Chordata > Mammalia > Primates > Cheirogaleidae > Microcebus > Microcebus murinus. Next base: position 27,018,172 of record NC_134125.1, on the reverse strand, counting down.
TGTACCATCTGGGGGGTGAGTACTTTATCTGGAGGGGAGTGCACTGTCTGGGGACTGAGTGTGTGTACCATCTGGGGGGTGAGTGTGTGTACCATCTGGGGGGTGAGTACTTTATCTGGAGGGGAGTGCACTGTCTGGGGGGTGAGTGTGTGTACCATCTGGGGGGTGAGTACTTTATCTGGAGGGGAGTGCACTGTCTGGGGGGTGAGTGTGTGTACCATCTGGGGGGTGAGTGTGTGTACCATCTGGGGGGTGAGTACTTTATCTGGAGGGGAGTGCACTGTCTGGGGGGTGAGTGTGTGTACCATCTGGGGGGTGAGTACTTTATCTGGAGGGGAGTGCACTGTCTGGGGACTGAGTGTGTGTACCATCTGGGGGGTGAGTACTTTATCTGGACGGGAGTGCACTGTCTGGGGGGCAAGTGTGTGTCCTGTCTGGGGGATGAGTATGTGTACCATCTGGGGGGTAAGTACTTTATCTGGAGGGGAGTGCACCGTATGGGGATTGAGTGTGTGTACCATCTGGGGGGTGAGTACTTTATCTGGACGGGAGTGCACTGTCTGGGGGGCGAGTGTGTGTCCTGTCTGGGGTATGAGTGTGTGTACCATCTGGGGGGTGAGTACTTTATCTGGACGGGAGTGCACTGTCTGGGGGGCAAGTGTGTGTCCTGTCTGGGGGATGAGTATGTGTACCATCTGGGGGGTAAGTACTTTATCTGGAGGGGAGTGCACCGTATGGGGATTGAGTGTGTGTACCATCTGGGGGGTGAGTACTTTATCTGGACGGGAGTGCACTGTCTGGGGGGCAAGTGTGTGTCCTGTCTGGGGGATGAGTATGTGTACCATCTGGGGGGTAAGTACTTTATCTGGAGGGGAGTGCACCGTATGGGGATTGAGTGTGTGTACCATCTGGGGGGTGAGTACTTTATCTGGACGGGAGTGCACTGTCTGGGGGGCAAGTGTGTGTCCTGTCTGGGGGATGAGTATGTGTACCATCTGGGGGGTAAGTACTTTATCTGGAGGGGAGTGCACCGTATGGGGATTGAGTGTGTGTACCATCTGGGGGGTGAGTACTTTATCTGGACGGGAGTGCACTGTCTGGGGGTGAGTGTATGTACCATCTGGGGGTGAGTACTTTATCTGGAGGGGAGTGTACTGTGTGGGGGGTGAGTACTTTATCTGGAGGGGAGTGCACTGTCTGGTGGGTCAGTGTGTTCACCATCTGGGGAGTGAGTACACTATCTGGAGGGGAGTGTACTGTCTGGGAGGTGAGTACTTTATCTGGAGGGGAGTGTACCATCTGGGGGGTGACTACTTTATCTGGAGGGGAGTGCACTGTCTGGGGGGTGAGTACTTTATCTGGAGGGGAGTGCACTGTCTGGGGACTGAGTGTGTGTACCATCTGGGGGGTGACTACTTATCTGGACGGGAGTGTACTGTCTGTGGAGTGAGTGTGTGTACCATCAGGGGGGTGAGTACTTTATCTGGAGGGGAGTGCACTGTCTGGGGTGTGAGTGTGTGTACTATCTAGGGGGTGAGTACTTTATCTCGAGGGGAGTGCTCTGTCTGGGGGGCGAGTGTGTGTCTTGTCGGGGGATGAGTGTGTGTACCATCTGGGGGGTGAGTACTTTATCTGGAGGGGAGTGCACTGTCTGGGGACTGAGTGTGTGTACCATCTGGGGGGTGAGTACTTTATCTGGAGGGGAGTGCACTGTCTGGGGACTGAGTGTGTGTACCATCTGGGGGGTGAGTACTTTATCTCGAGGGGAGTGCACTGTCTGGGGGGCGAGTGTGTGTCCTGTCTGGGGTATGAGTGTGTGTACCATCTGGGGGGTGAGTACTTTATCTGGAGGGGAGTGCACTGTCTGGGGACTGAGTGTGTGTACCATCTGGGGGGTGAGTACTTTATCTGGACGGGAGTGCACTGTCTGGGGGGCGAGTGTGTGTCCTGTCTGGGGGATGAGTATGTGTACCATCTGGGGGGTGAGTACTTTATCTGGAGGGGAGTGCACTGTCTGGGGGATGAGTGTGTGTACCATCTGGGGGGTGAGTACTTTATCTGGACGGGAGTGCACTGTCTGGGGACTGAGTGTGTGTACCATCTGGGGGGTGAGTACTTTATCTCGAGGGGAGTGCTCTGTCTGGGGGGCGAGTGTGTGTACCATCTGGGGGGTGAGTACTTTATCTCGAGGGGAGTGCACTGTCTGGGGGGCGAGTGTGTGTACCATCTGGGGGGTGAGTACATTATCTGGAGGGGAGTGCACTGTCTGGGGGATGAGTGTGTGTACCATCTGGGGGGTGAGTACTTTATCTGGACGGGAGTGCACTGTCTGGGGGGCGAGTGTGTGTCCTGTCTGGGGTATGAGTATGTGTACCATCTGGGGGGTGAGTACTTTATCTGGAGGGGAGTGCACTGTCTGGGGACTGAGTGTGTGTACCATCTGGGGGGTGAGTACTTTATCTGGAGGGGAGTGCACTGTCTGGGGACTGAGTGTGTGTCCTGTCTGGGGGATGAGTATGTGTACCATCTGGGGGGTGAGTACTTTATCTGGAGGGGAGTGCACTGTCTGGGGACTGAGTGTGTGTACCATCTGGGGGGTGAGTACTTTATCTGGAGGGGAGTGCACTGTCTGGGGGGTGAGTGTGTGTACTATCTGGGGGGTGAGTACTTTATCTGGAGGGGAGTGCACTGTCTGGGGTATGAGTGTGTGTACCATCTGGGGGGTGAGTACATTATCTGGAGGGGAGTGCACTGTCTGGGGGATGAGTGTGTGTACCATCTGGGGGGTGAGTACTTTATCTGGAGGGGAGTGCACTGTCTGGGGACTGAGTGTGTGTACCATCTGGGGGGTGAGTGTGTGTACCATCTGGGGGGTGAGTACTTTATCTGGAGGGGAGTGCACTGTCTGGGGGGTGAGTGTGTGTACCATCTGGGGGGTGAGTACTTTATCTGGAGGGGAGTGCACTGTCTGGGGACTGAGTGTGTGTACCATCTGGGGGGTGAGTACTTTATCTGGACGGGAGTGCACTGTCTGGGGGGCAAGTGTGTGTCCTGTCTGGGGGATGAGTATGTGTACCATCTGGGGGGTGAGTACTTTATCTGGAGGGGAGTGCACCGTATGGGGATTGAGTGTGTGTACCATCTGGGGGGTGAGTACTTTATCTGGACGGGAGTGCACTGTCTGGGGGTGAGTGTATGTACCATCTGGGGGTGAGTACTTTATCTGGAGGGGAGTGTACTGTGTGGGGGGTGAGTACTTTATCTGGAGGGGAGTGCACTGTCTGGTGGGTCAGTGTGTTCACCATCTGGGGAGTGAGTACACTATCTGGAGGGGAGTGTACTGTCTGGGAGGTGAGTACTTTATCTGGAGGGGAGTGTACCATCTGGGGGGTGACTACTTTATCTGGAGGGGAGTGCACTGTCTGGGGGGGTGAGTACTTTATCTGGAGGGCAGTGTCCTGTCTGGGGAGTGAATGTGTGTACTATCTGGGGGGTGACTACTTTATCTGGAGGGGAGTGCACTGTCTGGGGGGGTGAGTACTTTATCTGGAGGGGAGTGCACTGTCTGGGGACTGAGTGTGTGTACCATCTGGGGGGTGACTACTTATCTGGACGGGAGTGTACTGTCTGTGGAGTGAGTGTGTGTACCATCAGGGGGGTGAGTACTTTATCTGGAGGGGAGTGCACTGTCTGGGGTGTGAGTGTGTGTACTATCTAGGGGGTGAGTACTTTATCTCGAGGGGAGTGCTCTGTCTGGGGGGCGAGTGTGTGTCCTGTCTGGGGGATGAGTGTGTGTACCATCTGGGGGGTGAGTACTTTATCTGGAGGGGAGTGCACTGTCTGGGGACTGAGTGTGTGTACCATCTGGGGGGTGAGTACTTTATCTGGAGGGGAGTGCACTGTCTGGGGACTGAGTGTGTGTACCATCTGGGGGGTGAGTACTTTATCTCGAGGGGAGTGCACTGTCTGGGGGGCGAGTGTGTGTCCTGTCTGGGGTATGAGTGTGTGTACCATCTGGGGGGTGAGTACTTTATCTGGAGGGGAGTGCACTGTCTGGGGACTGAGTGTGTGTACCATCTGGGGGGTGAGTACTTTATCTGGACGGGAGTGCACTGTCTGGGGGGCGAGTGTGTGTCCTGTCTGGGGGATGAGTATGTGTACCATCTGGGGGGTGAGTACTTTATCTGGAGGGGAGTGCACTGTCTGGGGGATGAGTGTGTGTACCATCTGGGGGGTGAGTACTTTATCTGGACGGGAGTGCACTGTCTGGGGACTGAGTGTGTGTACCATCTGGGGGGTGAGTACTTTATCTCGAGGGGAGTGCTCTGTCTGGGGGGCGAGTGTGTGTACCATCTGGGGGGTGAGTACTTTATCTCGAGGGGAGTGCACTGTCTGGGGGGCGAGTGTGTGTCCTGTCTGGGGTATGAGTATGTGTGCCATCTGGGGGGTGAGTACTTTATCTGGAGGGGAGTGCACTGTCTGGGGACTGAGTGTGTGTACCATCTGGGGGGTGAGTACTTTATCTCGAGGGGAGTGCTCTGTCTGGGGGGCGAGTGTGTGTACCATCTGGGGGGTGAGTACTTTATCTCGAGGGGAGTGCACTGTCTGGGGGGCGAGTGTGTGTACCATCTGGGGGGTGAGTACATTATCTGGAGGGGAGTGCACTGTCTGGGGGATGAGTGTGTGTACCATCTGGGGGGTGAGTACTTTATCTGGACGGGAGTGCACTGTCTGGGGGGCGAGTGTGTGTCCTGTCTGGGGTATGAGTATGTGTACCATCTGGGGGGTGAGTACTTTATCTGGAGGGGAGTGCACTGTCTGGGGACTGAGTGTGTGTACCATCTGGGGGGTGAGTACTTTATCTGGAGGGGAGTGCACTGTCTGGGGACTGAGTGTGTGTCCTGTCTGGGGGATGAGTATGTGTACCATCTGGGGGGTGAGTACTTTATCTGGAGGGGAGTGCACTGTCTGGGGACTGAGTGTGTGTACCATCTGGGGGGTGAGTACTTTATCTGGAGGGGAGTGCACTGTCTGGGGGGTGAGTGTGTGTACTATCTGGGGGGTGAGTACTTTATCTGGAGGGGAGTGCACTGTCTGGGGTATGAGTGTGTGTACCATCTGGGGGGTGAGTACATTATCTGGAGGGGAGTGCACTGTCTGGGGGATGAGTGTGTGTACCATCTGGGGGGTGAGTACTTTATCTGGAGGGGAGTGCACTGTCTGGGGACTGAGTGTGTGTACCATCTGGGGGGTGAGTGTGTGTACCATCTGGGGGGTGAGTACTTTATCTGGAGGGGAGTGCACTGTCTGGGGGGTGAGTGTGTGTACCATCTGGGGGGTGAGTACTTTATCTGGAGGGGAGTGCACTGTCTGGGGACTGAGTGTGTGTACCATCTGGGGGGTGAGTACTTTATCTGGAGGGGAGTGCACTGTCTGGGGACTGAGTGTGTGTCCTGTCTGGGGGATGAGTATGTGTACCATCTGGGGGGTGAGTACTTTATCTGGAGGGGAGTGCACTGTCTGGGGACTGAGTGTGTGTACCATCTGGGGGGTGAGTACTTTATCTGGAGGGGAGTGCACTGTCTGGGGGGTGAGTGTGTGTACTATCTGGGGGGTGAGTACTTTATCTGGAGGGGAGTGCACTGTCTGGGGGGTGAGTGTGTGTACTATCTGGGGGGTGAGTACTTTATCTGGAGGGGAGTGCACTGTCTGGTGGGGTGAGTGTGTGTACTATCTGGGGGGTGAGTACTTTATCTGGAGGGGAGTGCACTGTCTGGGGGGTGAGTGTGTGTACTATCTGGGGGGTGAGTACTTTATCTGGAGGGGAGTGCACTGTCTGGGGGGTGAGTGTGTGTACTATCTGGGGGGTGAGTACTTTATCTGGAGGGGAGTGCACTGTCTGGGGGGTGAGTGTGTGTACTATCTGGGGGGTGAGTACTTTATCTGGAGGGGAGTGCACTGTCTGGGGGGGTGAGTCCTAGCATGGACCATGCATGGACGGGGGTCACACAGAGGCAGTGAGTTTAGTCTTTGGCTTAGGGCTTTGGAAAACGTTCAGGGGAATGCTGAGGCCATCCACAACGGCATGACCCAGGAGGGCAGGTCCTGGCAGCAATGCAGAGTTTCTAAGCCAAAGCAAGAGTGATCCATGTTGACCCTCTTCCCCTCCACCCCACAGCATAATGGGGGAGCTTCCTCTCCGGAGAGTTGAGGATCCAGGTGCAGGACAGGTCCCCTTGGGCAGAGGCACGCGGACCTGGCCGGCTTCCAGGGCTGCCGTGACCAAGAGCCACAGACCGGGCAGCTTGAACAACAGAAACATACCGTCTCGCAGTTCTGGAGGCTAGAAGTCCAAGATCAAGGAGTCAGCAAGGTTGGTTCCTTCTGGGGTCTTCTGTCTGTGCGCACACTGCTTCCCCGTGTGTGTCCATGTCCTGAGCCCTTCCCATCTTACCAATCAGGGCCCACCCACGTGACCTCATTTTACCTTAATCACCTTTTTCAAGGCCCTGCCTTCAAACACAGTGACAGCCTGCAGCACCGGCAGTCAGGACTTCCACGCATGAATGTGAAGGGGACACCCCTCTGCCCATAATGCCCTGTGGCTGTGGACGGCCCAGGCCAGGGGTCTGTCCTCTCGCTGGTTCTGCCTCTTGGGAATGGACTTGAAGGGACTGTCCCTTCACTTCCCTGAGAGCCAGCTATGATGGCCACAAGGTAAACCCTGGGGATAAAGCCTGGCTCCAAACTGGCATTTTTCCACCCAGGTTGCCTTTGCCTGTTTCCCAGTTATCCTGCTGTTGCCAAGGAAGCAGCAGGAGGGAAACAGGGAGTGAAGGATGATCTGGGATTCCAGGTGGCCTGCGGACAGGGTGCCTCGTGGGGTGCTGAGAGGAGAGCTGCACCTCCCAAACCAAGCCTTACAGGCCAGCCCTTAGTGTGCAGCCTCGAGCAGCTGGTGTCCCGGCTGAGGCCAGGGGAGAAGGAGGCCAAAGTCCAGCCGCAGACTGGTGCCCACCGAGAAACAAGGACGCCAGTGGCTTCGCATGCTTCCTGCTCACCATGTTCTTCCTCCAGTTTTGCTTTAACACAGGTGGTCGGAGTAACTTCAGAGAACAGCGTGGCCAGCGGGCTGTGGCTGATCTGGGAATAATGAGCGTGGCCAGGGAGGGGCTCAGGCGCCGTCAGGCTGTTCTCTCCGTTTGAGAACTTCTCTGCTGACCAGATGGAAATACAGAACTGTTCTGGCCAAGCTCGATGGCTCACGCCTGTAACCCTAGCACTCTGGGAGGCCGAGGCAGGCAGATCGCTCAAGGTCAGGAGTTGGAAACCAGCCTGAGCAAGAGTGAGACCCCCATCTCTACCAAACAAATAGAAAAAATTAACCAGGCATGGTGACACATGCCTGTAGTCCCAGCTACTTGGGAGGCTGAGGCAGGAGGATTGCTTGAGCCCAGGAGTTGGAGGTTGCTGTGAGCTAGGCTGATGCCACGGCACTCTAGCCAGGGCAACAGAGTGAGACTCTGTCTCAAAAAGAAAAAAAAAAATACAGAACTGATTTGCTGGCGCCTGGGAGTTCGCACGTGCACAGGAGAGTGCCCATGAATGCTGAGGCCCCAAAGGGCTGGATGATGCCACCTCTCAGCTCCAGGTTCACCCTGCATTGCCTGCCCTGCGGATACAGCTGGGCTCATACTGCGTTCTGTCAGCAGAGGGCGCTGCAGAGACACTGCAGGAGGAAGGGCCTTCACAGGTGCAGGTGCGCACAGCAGTGCAGTAGTGACCAGCCGCCAGCATCTCCCCCAGCAGCCACCCAGTGACAGTCCCCAGAACCCTAGAAGACAGATTTCCAGCACATTCTATCAGCATAGCAGCCCAAGGACTTCTTGGCCATCCAGCAGGCCATAGCTGTGTCCCCTCCAGCAAGGTCTGGGTCTCAGCCGGGGTGCAAGGGGGCTCTGCCCTGGGGACGGTGGCTGTCCCTCACATGTGCTAGTCCTGTATTCTAGAGTTCTGGTCACTTCTCACCAGCTAGGCCCTCACTACTCCAGTCCCGTTGGAGTCAATGGTTCTTTCCGCCCACCACGCTTTCTCTGCGGGACGCTGTCTGCTGGTGGTGCACTGACTCACTCAGCTCACACTGTCGGGCTATTCAGTCACCTCCCAGACCCAGCCTGGCCCTCCACCCAGCACTCTGCAGGAAGTGAAAATGCTCAATACTCTTCATCATCCCCGGGCCTGAGATGGATTAATTCAGCCCCAAAGTCAGGCGGCATGGCATCCACGCAGTTTTGCATGGTGACTTAAATTTGAGGACCTCACTCAAATGGTTAGAAGCATTTCTGGTGCAGATTTTAAAATGATGAGAACTTCCCAGGCAATTGCACAAGAGAGCAGGCTCGGATGTCACTCTGGGGCGTGGGTCACATCTCTGCCTCATTCTCTGTGTGGATAAACGTTGGGGTGCCCCTTAGAGGGAGGTGCAGTCACTCAGAACCCAAGGTTGGCAGGGAGGATCCGGCTCAGTCTCCTGCCTGTCACCCACCTCCTCCATCCAGTCCCCACAGACTCTTGGACGCTGCTGGCGCCACCCTGACTTCCCGCCGGCACCTCAGGCCAGTCAGGCCCTCACTCACTGACCCCACTGCCCCAGTTCCGCTGCCCCGAACCCCCTCAGGGCCCACAGAACTATGACCCTGCCCCTACGATCCCCTTCTGTGGCTCAGTCTTCACATCCCTGTGTGTTGGCTCAGAGTCCCTGCCACCAAAAGGCATTCTGCCAGTACCCCACAGCAAGGGCAGGGCCAGGCACAGGCAGCCCGCCAGGCTCTCTGGCGCCCTGGCCCACGCACCCTTAGCCTGCCCCTGCCCCTCCCGCACACAGCGGTGTGAGGACCCGCCGGGCGTGGCAGGCTTGGAAGAGGCGTTACCTGTATGCATTTTTGGAAACAGGGCGAGGATCAAACTTAAAGAAGATGATGCACATGGTTGCCGAGGGGGGCTTTGCTCTCACGGGGCCACGAGGTCTGCGGGAAAAGGAAAATAACGAGTTAACAGCACACGGCAGAACCCGCAACAGCCCAAAACAGAACCGCCTCTGCGGTGCCCACCAGACACTGCGCTGTGTAGCCGGCCAGTGCCACACAAATGTCTCCCAAATCTGCATGCTCTTCAGCACTGGCCAGGCCGTCCCTCCATGCCCACCAGGCTCTCTCGGGCCCTGGCCAGATCCCCCACCAGGTGGCCCTAAACCCACCACATGGCCCTAAACCGAGCACCTCTCCAGCTCTGCAGTGCTGAGTGGCAAGTGGGTGCTGTGGGTGGCAACAGCGAGGACAGGAGCCACAAGAGTGGCTGGGGCCAGCAGGCAGCAAACTCTCCCCTGCAATGGCCCCCACCCCACCCCAACAAGCCACCCAGGAAGGCAGCCCTCACCTCCACCTGCAGCCCGCGGCCCTGCATGTCCCACTCACCTGGGGGGGCAGGCTCTGCCTGGCACACACCCCACCACCCTACAGGACCCCATAGCGTAGACAGGGACACGCGCCGGGGCAGAGGCATGAGGACGCAGATGGGCACCAGGCGAGTGCAGACTTGGCACGTGCCCCTTCCTGAGCGGGCCCAGAGGGGTTTCCACACAATCTTGGTGAGGACTGAGATGAGATGCCAAGACCACTCCTGGACAGACTCAGCAGCTCCCGGGGATGTGTATGTGTGCAATGACCTAGGGACAGGGCCTCGGGCCACAGCCAGTGTCTGCACCAGGGACATGGGACAGCTGAGACACTGTCCAAAACCGGAGGGAGCCAAGATGAACTGGGGTGGGGGTGGAGGTGGGTGAAGACATGTTCAAAGTACATGTGCAGATGTGAGTCTGTTGCGTGTGAGTGCAGGGACATGGCTTCATGTATGGCTGTGTGCACATGTGTAGCTGTGTGCCGTGGGCATGTGTGTGTCTAGCGGAGCCCACTGAGCTCCAAGTGCACCAGCACAAGATGCCCAAGGGGTCAGGCAGGGTCTGCTGAGCGGCCCCGTATGTAAGGCAGATGGTCCCACTAGAGCAGGCTCGGGCTCCTACCCAGGAGGCCTGTCACGTGGGTCTGTGTGTCGGGCCTGGCTGGGGGCAGGAGGCCAGGTGAGATGCCCAGACCCAGCCCCTCCTGCCACCTGTCTCCAACAGGCTGTGGCCGATAGTCTCCATGGCTCTGGGAGAAGCCCTAGCCCTGGGGACAGTGAGAACTCCCCGCCCCCCCCCCCACCCGTCATCAGTGCCACCGCTCCAATTCTTGAGTCTTTGAAACCAAGCCTTTCTGCATTCTCTGTCTCAGAACTCAGGACAAGGACAATTCCATCACATCAACCCTGCATCGAAGTTGGTGCCAGCACCATGGGGGAGGGGGGCAGCAGGGGCTCCGGCAATAGCCTATAGCCAGCACCACAGACATGCCCCAGGCTCAGAGCCGTGACATCTCCCTGCTGGCTGGTCTGGCCCAGGGAAGGAGGCGCCCAGGATTCACTCCACTGTCTGTGAAAACTGCTCTACTGCTGTCTCCAGCTGGCACCCATAGGCCACGCCCTGGGTCCACCATGGGACTCAGGCCTGCCCGGCCTGGAGGGGCCTCAGAACTCAGCCTCGGCTCGGGGCACTCGGCCCACATCCCTCCCTGGCCCCCCTCGGCCTGGGAGTCAGGGGTGACCACTGGGGACCAACCCTCTGCCCAGGGAGGAGGGTTTGCAGGTGCGGTGTCACCATGGCGATGCGTGCCATCTGCAGAAGTGTGGGCGCTGGGGGGACGTGCTGCCATTGGAGAGGGGCTGCGGGCCACTGCCCTTCACAGGATGGCGAGTCAAAAGGTGTGCCGATGCAGGGGGGTTTGGGGAAAGGGTCTGCAGGTTGGAAATGGGCTGGGTTCCGCACTGGGTGCCCTGGCAGGGTCACCAGGGGCCACCACTTCAGGGCATGCAAGCTATTGGGGTCAACTCTCTGGGTAAAAATAACCCCAAATGCATACAAAACATATGAAACATCTTTTTTTTTTTTCTTTTGAGACAGAGTCTCACTTTGTTGTCCAGGCTAGAGTGAGTGCCGTGGCGTCAGCCTAGCTCACAGCAACCTCAAACTCCTGGGCTCAAGTGATCCTTCTGCCTCAGCCTCCTGAGTAGCTGGGACTACAGGCATGTGCCACCATGCCTGGCTAATTTTTTCTATATATATTAGTTGGCCAATTAAATTTGTTTCTATTTATAGTAGAGACAGTGTCTCGCTCTTGCTCAGGCTGGTTTCGAACTCCTGACCTCGAGCAATCCGCCCGCCTCGGCCTCCCAGAGTGCAAGGATGACAGGCATGAGCCACCTTGCCCAGCCATATGACACATCTTAAAAGCAGCCAAGAGCTGACGAGATCATGCAGCATTTGGCCAAGACCTCAGTGAACAGGGGCTCAGAGACGATGGCAGAGCGCAGTGGCCATTCCTGTCCCAGAGCACCTGCCCACCTGGGCACACTGGGGTGTGGGCTCTGGTGCCCTCAGGGGTGGGAACAAAGAAAACAAGACCCAGGTCCCTCCAAGATGGGGAACCTAATAGGAGACCCTCCCCCAAGTTAGGCCGAGACCCCAAAGAGAGGCTCTCAGGTGAGTGTGAGCCCTATCCACAGCCACCCCGGGGCCAGGGGACACTGCACAAAACTGGGGGGAAGGTCCTGAGTCGCTGTGTCATGGCCGTACATCCCAGTTCCATGCCGGGGGTGCAGGGACTCTCAGACCAAGCACTGGTTTAAGGGGTTCCCACACTGGTGGGGCCCTGGGCACCCAGTGGCAACAAAGTTCTCCCTGGGGGAAGGTGTCTTCATCCTACACCTGGCAGATTCTCACAAGTCATTTCCCAAAGGCCGAGAGCAGCCGCAGTCAGAGAGAACCACGGAGTGAAACCAGCACCATAAGCGAGGACCAGCGCAAGGGGACCTGCATGTTGAAACCAAGCACGCTCTGTTCACAGAAAGAAAAGAACAGCTTAAAGATATTTGCAGGGAGAAGGAAGCAACAAACGGTAACCCAGAAGGGTTCTGAAGCACCAAGAACTTTCAGAAAATTATTTTGGAAATGAAAGCTACAGTGACGGCAGTACACCCAAGAGCAGATGGGCGTGGCGGGTGGGACGGGCATGCAGAACCATGCAGAACACAGTGCAAGGAGATAGGGACAGGCTGGGTCTTGGAGGGCCCAGGTATCCACCTGCCAGGTACGCTGACAGGAGTCCCAGCACCCGCCAAGTGACCCAAAGGCGCAGGCCCCTCACTCTGGGGGGCCAATCTCTTCTACGTGTGAGAAACCCAGCTGCGGGCCTTGGTGGAATCCCACGGCCCAGTGCCCTGGGGCTGCCCGAGGACAGCATGACCAGGGCTCTTCCAAGGGCCACGCACCAGGTCATGCCACACTGGGTGCCACGAGAAGGCCATTGCTCTCGGCCTCAGCTCACCTGGGCCTTTCTGGGCTGCCCACTGGCTGCTGCTGAGGCCACTGACACAGGCCAGAGACCCCCCCCAGGTCAGCTGTAGGACCCACTGTCCTGGGGTGGGCAGGGGACCAGCCTTCCAGGCAGCAGCAGCAGGGAGGGTTCCATGATCTGAGGGAAGGTCATGGACGGCCCACAGGCAGCCTGGCGCTGGCAGTGTGGGCGCAGAGCCCAGGGCTGTGGCCTCGATGAAGACGCGGTCATTGGGAGGGAAGGACCAGAGGAAAGCCAGCCCCTGGGCAGGGGACCATCAGGAACTGCCTTTCTCTCCAATCCCTCGCCCCCCAGCTCTGGCCAGCAGGCCACATCCTCCCCTTGCCAGCTTCACTGTCCCCACTAGGGCCTCTCCTTGGCCTAGGCCCCCGTATGTTCCCTCAGCAAACCCACAGGGCCCCACAGGGCCAATGTGCCCCAACCCAGGCCCACCATGGAGCTCTGACACCCTGCCCACAGGCCTCCATCTCATTCCTGCTAACCTGCCAGGCTCTGAGAGTGAGCCTTAGACACAGCCCCATTCTCTCAGTCACTGTCACCACACTGCAGGCTGGGTGCAGGGCAGGCGGGGATGTGGGTGGCAGGAACCCCCCCGCAGGCCAAACACAGGGGCCCTGCTCATACCACCCTGCCTGGCCACTCAGGGCCACTCCCCAGGGCTCCCATGGCCAACAGAGTGGGAAACCAGGGAGGCTGGGCTCACCCTCCAGGCATCTCAGTGGCACGAGAAGCTTGCCCTTGAGGACACAGAGCCAGAAAGTGCAGGAGAAAACCGTGCTGAGTTTTCCTGGTGGCACCCCAGCTCTGCCTGTCCCTACCCCACCCTGGGCTCCACACACAGGCCAAGCCCTGACGGGGTCTCCACATGTCCTCAGCAGCCCAGAAGTCCGCAACATGATCAAAGCCACATGGGGTTCTGGGGTTGTTCCCGAGGCCCAGAGGGCCAGAGCCAACCATAGAGAGAGCGGCCGGAGGAATAGGAAGGCAGGGGCCAGGCCCAGCAGCAGTCTTGCCCATGGGCCTCCGGGGCCCTAGCCTTGTGGCATCTGAGCATCTGCACGAAGCTGCATCATCATGCACCAGGTGCCACCTGCCCCAGGGGGCTGAGGTGGCCATGAGAGCAGTGTGCACACAGCAGCAGGCCTGCAGACAGTGGCTGGGTGGTCACATGCCCAGCGCTTGCTGTCCCATTCCCTCGCCCGGCCTCACAGCAACTGCAGCTGGGGAACATGTCATGGGGGAGGTGGGGAGGGCCCCCAGCCAAATGGGGCAGGTGCCGCAGAACCTGGCTCCCTGGGCGGGTCAGACCTGGCAGGTCAGACCAGTAGGGAACCTGGAGGAGGCTGGGCCAGGGAGGCCCAGGCAGGGAGGAGAAGCTAAGGTGCTCCTTCCCCACAATGCAACTCCCTCCTCAGAGTCCCAGGTCACATGGCAGGGATGTGGCAAGGTGGGCCTGGCAGGGCTCCTTCGGGCTGGACTCTGGGTGCAGGAGTGGTGAGCTGGCCACCAGAGTGGGCACATGTGGGCTAGGGGGTCAAGTGGGCCTCCTGGACCCCCACACCCACTCCCCAGAGGACCCCCAGAGGGCCAGCACGCTCGCAGCACTGGATCCGGACCTGTTCACCTGTACTGCCCCGGCACAGTCACTCTCCCCAGCCATGTCAGGAATCGTCCAGAAGCTGGCATGCCTCCAAAGGGGCCCTGCTGCCTTGCTGTTCACCTGTGACAGAGTCCACTCACTGACCTCCGCAGCCTGTGAGAAGCCCCTGGGAAGGCTGGTGGGTGACAGGGCAGCTGGCTTCCTCCTGGCCAGGAGGGTCACTATGCCCACATGTGGTCCCACTGGGGGCACTGTCTTGAAGGCAAGTGGCATGACACAGGGGTAGCCAGGCCCACAGGGAGGGAAGAAATGTGGCCCAGGCTGGGGAGGGGAGGCTGTGCCAGCAGCAGTCAGGAGGAGCCACACATGGGGCCAGAGCAGAGCCCTGAGGTGGCCAAATGTCCTACCGCTTGTCCATGACACCAGTGCAGCAAGACATGGCGTGTTGGCATGGTACAGTAGCAAGCTCCCCCCGCCAGGATGAGAAGAGGGGTGCCCTTCCCACCACCGCCGCCTGGGGAAGCACACCACTTCATGCTCACTGCAGCCCCAGAGAGGTCCTGGCTGGCTCGGTGGTGGCTCAAGCCCCAGACCACAAAGCCTCCGCACCGTGGCTTCCTTGTGACACTGTGTTCCACTGCCACACAAGACAACCACACAACCTTTGTCACAACCAAAGACAGCATGTAAAAAGCTGATCCCCTGTGAACTCTGCCAAGTTATAGCTCTCTTTAAAAACTACCTGGAGGCTGGGCGCAGTGGCTCATGCTGTAAGCCCAGCACCCTTGGGAGGCTGAGGCGGGAGGATCACTTGAGCTCAGGAGTTTGACATCAGCCTGAGCAAGAGTGAGACCCCATCTCTACCAAAAATAGAAAAATTAGCCGGGCATGGTGGCGCATGCCTGTAGTCCCAGCTACTCAGGAGGCTGAGGCGGGAGGATCGTTTGAGCTCAGGAGTATAAGGTTGCTGTGAGCTAGGCTGACGCCACCGCACTCATTCTAGCCTGGGTAACAGAGAGAGATCCTGTCTCAAAAAATAAATAAATAAAAATAAAAACAAAAACTACCTGGAAACGAGCAGGGACCAGCACGAAGTACTGCTAAGACAAGACAGCCACAGCCTAGACACATGTTCTCTGAAAGCACCCAGCCCAGGCTGGGACCATGTTGTGGTCACTCGCCCAGGGACTGCAGTTCAGGCCAGGTGGGTGCTCGAGGCTGCCACTGCACAGACAAGGCCATCATGCCCACATCTCTGGTCCACCTGCCTGCTCACCGGTCACTGGGCCAGGGGCTCCTGTTGTGTCCTGGCCTGCCCACCAACAGTCTGCTGGGTGGTCTCCACCAACCTGAGTGTGCACCCCTGCTAAGTCCTCTTGCCTGCAGCCTTCAAAGGTGACTTTGTGCAGTGTGGGGCTGGCTCCACGGGCTGGGCTGTCCATATCCTGCACATGCCAAAGAGAGCTGTGGCCTGGGAGGTCAGCTCTAAGCCCTTGGAATGTCTTGCCTGGTAAGTGTGTCCTTGCTCACCTGGGGGCCTTAGGTGATGCCAGATGGTCCAGGGTAACAATGTGACTTACGGTAGGGGGTCTTGGGCCACATGGTATCAGCTCACCCACTAGAGGGGCCGGAGACTAAAGTCAGCCATGGCTATGGGATGAGTCCTCAATATAGACCTGGATGCCAGGCTCAGGGGAGGTCCCTGGCTGGCAACACACTGTGCATGTGGTCACACACTGCTGAGAGAATCACATGCTGCCCACGTAGCTCCAGAAACCCCCGCCTGGCCTCTCCTGGACTCTGCCCTCTGTACCTTTCACCATTGCTGATTTTAATCCGATCCTTCCCTTGTAATAAACAGTAGCCACGAATATAACTGCTTTCCTGAGTTCTGTGAGTCCTCCCAGAGGATCGTTCAACCTGAGGATGGTCTTGGGGACTCTGGACGACACTGCCACAGCAGCTCAGAGAGGTGAGCACACCAGGCTGAGGCCACACAGCAGCACCACTCCTTCCTGATGCTGCCCTCTCCATCTCAGGAGCCACCGACATCACCACACGCCCCAGGGCTTGCTCCATGCAAGGTGGCTGGGCCTGGCCCGCTGCACCTGCCTCTCTACCCCAGGGAGACATCACCCCGGAGGCGTCCGCAGGGCCAGAAAGACGCTCTGTTGCAGGAACTTGCTGCTGACTGTTGGCTGCTGAGTGGGCCAGGCCCAAGCCCGGTCGTGCTGCCCAGGTCCACTGGGGCCCGCAGGGCATGGCTCTGTGAGGGGAGAGGCCACCCTGGGACCCACTACAGGGAACTGGGCACGAAGCCTTTTTGTGACAGGGTAGTATAAGTGACAACCTTTTTTTTTTTTTAAGCAACGGCTGATACGGGAAGCCTCGTGTACGAGAGCCTTGGCACACCCTGTGAAGGAGACACGCGGTTGTGTGAGGACTCGTACTCCGGGTAGCACAGCAGCCCGCCCACCCCACAGCCTCCTGGAGCACACAGAGACGCGGCAGACACACAGCGGAGGTGTGGACACACGTATTGTGTGGTTCTGTCCAAGGGAAACAGCTCCTATTATACCCACACAATGACCAAGGCAGGTCCCAGTGTCCTGTGACAGTTGTAAGATACTGGGCTATAAGGATAATGGACACCTTCCAGCTTCTGTTTACTACTTGTTTGCTAACCACAAGGCATTATGAGTACATTATGGGATGCAGAGGAAAAAGACAAAGAACTCAGAAACCAGAGTCTCTCAGCTAGGACCCGGAACAGGTTGGAGCCTATCAGGGGCAAGATGAAGTAAGAATCACTGTGGGGGCGGATGCATGACCAGTGTGTAAACAACTGAGTTATAAAAAGGGGACTAACACACAAAGGAGGGTCCCTGCCCAGAGAAGAGGCCACTGCGCTGGCACTCTGGGGGCTCGGACCCTAACTCGAGCTAGACAATAAAACTCCTTTTGATAATTACAGCCTCGGTGACTCTGTCTCTCTGTCCTGCGGCCTAGCAAATCTTGAATATAACACAGTCAATGCCTACAAGCCCCACTAGGGCACCTGTCTCTAGTTGGGCGAGTGGGTGCACGGCCAGGCAGCTGCCTTCCCTCAGTGCCCACCCCAGGGCAGCAAACGGCTCTGTGCAGGGAGGCCTGGGAATAAATCTGCATGGGACCTGGCATGGCCTTTGCAGATCCCGCCAGGAAGGTGTGAGGAGTCACCATGAGCTTGCTATTTGACCACAGATGCCACCAGCCTTGGCAGGGACGCAGGAGAAGCCACTTGCAGGGAGGAGACCTCCATAGCACTTTGCCTCCCACACACCCCTGGAGCCCCTTGGCACCTCCGAGCCCCGCTGAAGGCTCTGCGAGGTATGAATGGAAAGAAAGTACTCTTCATGTCACAGCCAAGGGCTTCTTGGCCTCTAAGAATGCCAGTGGAAGTCTTCCCAGAATCACGGCTCACATTCACCCAGCCCAACAACCTGGTAATTCTGTAAGACAGAAAGAAAGTGTCCTGGTATTGGTGTGGGTTGTTCTTAGCGCATGGCGCTGTCTGGGAAGGATGGGAGCTTTCCAGGCACTCCCCGCCCATGTGCTGATAACACTTTTGAGAACCCTCCCGGTGGGTGCTGCCCTCTCTGCCCACTGGCTGCTTCTGACATCCACCCCCTCTGAAAGCCCCTCTCCAGCCTGGGACGCCTTCATCCTTCCTGACTTCTCAGAGGAACCAACAGGACCTTTTGCTCCTCAGAGCCAAGCGGAAGTGGGCCAAACCCCTCTTTGAGAAGGGTGAGAGACTCGCCCATTGAGTTAAGCCCTAAATCTCACTCCTGGTGTCTAAATAAAGCTTGACAAGAAAATGACACAGACAGGTGCACAGGCCTGGCCACGGAGCACACGGTGACCCAGGAGAGGCCATGTAGGGACAAGGCCTGGTACCAATATGTGGGTCCAGGGCGCTCTGACAGGTGGCAAGGACCTGCTTCCCCTGCACTCGTCATAGAGGCAGGGGAGGAGAGGGGTGGCTGGCATCCTGGTAGAGGCCACTGGAAGAAAAGGCAAAGGAGCTCAAGGGCCAGGCCTGAGGTCTCAGAGGACCGAGGGGAATGGGACAGGGCGTGGTGGAACCCAGACAGGCATCCTGATCCCATCTCCTCCCTGTCCTCTGCAGACCCCGCTGCTGCAGCCCCTCCTCCCAGGGGACTAGCAGGCATCACGCACTGGCCCTGGCCAAGCCAGCCACTCACGCCTTGCGCCAGCACAGCCTCTTGCGCACGGGCACTAAGAGACACCTGGCCCCTCCCCCTCCCCACCCTGCCCGCTCCTCCACCCACCCCGTCTGTTCTCCAGCCCTAGTGCGAGGTGGGCACCACACGCTATTTCCTCCCCGCCCGCAGGGCTGCCTAGCACAAACAGTGTCATCTTACATGGCATTTCCCCATCTTTACTGCACAGCGACCTTGTCCCCTATCTTGCTAAAGGCGGCCCTCCCTGGCCCAGAGTAAGAACCTCTGCCCTGTGTGGCCGTACGCTGGTGCAGCTCTGGGGTCTGCCCACTGTCTGCCTGTGGATGGTGTGAGGTGGGGACCACTCATGCTCCCCAAATGCCCATCCAATTGTCCCCAAGTGCCCTGCAGCTGTCCAGCCTGCCTAACCTCAGCCTTACCCAGGACTCCCAGCCGCACAGGCCACTTGGGGCCCTGCACATGTCACCAGGCCTCTGCTGCTGCGGTGGCCACCTTAGCTTCAGTGCCTACTCTGGTGTCTGGAGGGCAGGTCTCCGTCATGGCTATTCCCGGGATCTTCTAAATCCCTGACTGGGTCATGCCAGGCCAGGCGCCATGCAGATGCCTAAGTCCATTAAGTAACACAGCAAGAAAGTCTGTAGCCCAGAGCCAGAAGCCAGCACAGTGGTGTCCAAATGTGCCAATAAACAGCAAGAAGCCCCAGTTCCCGAGGCAGTAGGAAGGCCCAGCCTAGGGCAGCATACCTCTTGGCCATTCGTGCACAGGACACAGATAAGCAAGACCTATGCAAAGGACAGAACCAGGGCAGGGGACACAAAGGAGACATCTGGTGCTGGATATAGAAGGTAGCTGAGTGGCTGGGCTCACTTTGTCCCATCCACGGAGCTGGGTGCTTCAAATGTGCGCATTCTCGGTAGGCATGCTTCGCAGCAGGGCAAAGACTTAACTGTCCACTCCCAAAAGCTGCCATCAGAAGCAAGTGTACAGGCCCTGTCCTCTTCCCTCTGGTGGTTCTGTGACACTCCTACAGGTAGGATTGGGGGCTGAGGGAAGGAAAGGCTGGGAGAACCCAAGAGAGAGTTGCCTGTTCACAGGAGACAGGACAAGTCTGGGTCAGCCCCAGCACAAGACACCTCCACATAGGACAGAGTGCAGCAGGCGGTCATAAGTGCTACAACCACACCGCCCACCTGAAGGGAGAGCAGCATTGCCCGGTGACCCTGGGGGCCTCAATCTTGATGGAAGCACTTCCCTTTGTCAATTGAAAAGACAAACAGGGCATCTGGGCTGAAGGGACATACACAAATCAGAATGCAGCAATGACAGATGTGTAGGGATGCATGCTCCAAAAACAGAGAGGTACTTTCACTGAGACATGGGGCCAACGGGGCCTAGATGCTTGGGAGTGTAGGGCTTCCAGCACCCATGATGTCATTCTCCTGCCAGGGCTGCACAGGTCAGCTAAGCCCTACACTCTGCTGCCTCATTTAACAACGTCAAGTACTTCACACATTTGCGGAATGTGTGATTTTCTGTTTTTTGTGTTTTAAAAGACAGAGTCTTGTTCTATTGCCTGGGCTGGAGTGCAGTGGTGCAATCAAAGCTCACTGCAACCTCAAACTCCTGGGCTCCAGCCATCCTCCCTCCTTGGCCCTTCAAAGTAGGTGTGAGCCACCACACCCAGCCTGGAGAATACATTTTTAAGGCTGTCCAGCCTGTCTATCTGGTCTGGGGAAGCCACGCAGAGGATAGGGTCCCGAGGGCTTCTCTCGATGACCAGGAGAGCCTACGTGGCAGGGCTGAGCAGCCGGGTGCCCTATCCCCACCTGCATACTGTCCCGGTCGGCTGTGACAGCCCCCGACGGCAGAGCTTGAAAGCTGGAGCTGTTCTTTTTGAAGGACAGGACAGACACAGACATGTGACATGGACTCCCAACAGCTGCCAGCAGAGGAGGTAAACACACATGGGAACACACTGTCACTGTTCCTGGAGCCCTGGGGGAGAAAGCCCTGAGTCGGGAAACCCTCCCAGCGGCAAGTCGCAGCAGTTAAGCACACTTAACTCTCTGCCCAACTTAACTCTCACCCTGCGGCGAGAGCTCAACAACCTAGGCTCTCTCATATGGCTGCTAAATGGCTTTTCCCACAACAAATTTTCTGCGGAGCAGTGATGCTCTCTGCTCAGGTCTTCACAATGCTTTTGGGGCATTAACTCAGCCTCACCAGAATATCATTCTCTTCACAGCTCAAAGGAACAGCACAACCATGAGCACGACAGGACACTCTGGGCACCCCAGGCCCTCCCAGCAGTATCGCTCAGCTTCCCCACTAGCCAAAGGCAGGCCCAGCCTCTCGGCAGCCCCTCAACCTGCATGGTTACCAAAAACAAAAAAGGGGGCATTTCTACCAACTCCTGCACAGAGGGTGAAGGCAAGCACTTAAAGTCAGCATGGGACTGGAAGCCTAGATGTCACCAGGGGACAGAGACCGGCCTTTTTTATTTTTAAGCATGCATATATTACTTTTGCAATCTAAAACAGAAGTTTAGAGGAAAAGCGGGGAAAGAGCTGTACTGATAACCACAAAGGGTATCTCAGTCATTCTGGGGGGACCTCGTTTTTATGGGGCATATTGTCAAACCCAGTGGTTAGGACCAACAAACACCAGATTGTGCTGTCATCACACGCTGATGGACACGTGACCAAAGGACAGGCCCCAGTTCTCACACATTGGGAGTGTCAATGACAAGCACGGCCCCACTTCTAGAAGTCCTCCTGGTCTCCCTGTCCTGGGCCATTTCTCTCCAGACCCACTCTGGTGTCCCTGATAGGCCCCTCATCTCTCCACGGGTTCTCAGAGGCATCACCCTGATGCCCTCAGAGCTCACTGCCTGGGGCAGAAGCTGGCACGGGAGTGAGTTCCCATGGTACCGCTCATGATCACGCCCATTGTGAAATGCAGTCGGATTACGGCCCACAAGTGAAAACACCAAAGCACAAGGGCTAGACAGCCAGGCAGAGCTGATGGCCTGGCCCGTAGATCAGTGAGGGCTACTGTTACTACACGCTGGGGCAGGCGGGAACTTGGTCTGAAGGACCTGCAGTCTAAGGACACACAAGTAACACGAACCCATGGGTTGAGGCCCATGCTACAGGAGCCTGCAGGGTGGGAGTACCGGAGCACCCCACCCTGCCCCGCCAGAGGGCTGGGATCCTGGGAGGAGGGGTAGAGGCTTGGCTGCACCCACAAAACAACATGGTCACCCTCTCCAGCTGCCCTTCCCCCCCCCACAGGTCACCCAATGCAGGAAGGTTTCTGGGAGGGGGCCCAGGAGGAGCAGAGGGACTGGGAGCTGGCTCTGAACAGTCTTGGGAACACCATCTGCCCCCTTTGCCTGACTCTTTTTGTGTGAACAGGGTTGGGCCAATGAATGCTTGCCCCAGAAGGTTGCCCAAAGTCCCAAAGGAGCCTTCCAAACAGCTACCCAGCTATCTCTTACAGCTGCTGTCACATCTGCCTCATGCAAGAGGGCTCTGAGCCCAGAATGGCAGCAAAACAGCGGTCAGCAGGTCCAGAGCCACACAGCAAGCCTAGCTGGTGCTGGGCATGTGATGTTCCTGCGCAGGAAGGAGGCCTGAGGCCCAGGGACTTGTACAAGGGCAGAAGGTTCGCTCTCAAGCTGTGGCCCAGCAGGAAGCCAGGGAGCACAGGACAGGTGCTGGGGGTAGAGAGAAGGTCCTCTGTGCTCACTCCCCAGGAGGAACAAGGGCAAAGTCCAGCCCCCACCGCTGACACTCTTGTGGTGGTCCGACTACCCCAGCAGCCCCAGGCAGGCAGCATTCAGGCACAAGGATGACCCAGCACTTGCTGTCTACCCAGATCCACACCAGCTGCTACCCCACTGCCCCCAAGCAAACTGCATGGCAGGGGCAGCGTGACTCGGATGCTGGCCAAAGCCGCAGCCCACCCATCCGCAATGCCCACGCAGCTCCCAGTCTCAGCCTCCCCGTAGCGAGTCGGGGCCTCCCTGCCAGTGGCCCCCGCACCCCGTTCCGGCGGGCAAGATCGGAAAAGCCTTCCAATCACGCGTGACGCGCTTTCGTGGGCCAAAGTGGGTCTGCTCTCCCCGGACGCGACAGAGCCCCCGGCCTAGCCGCGTGACTCCATTCTACGCCTCAGAAAGGAGAAACTGAGGCAGGGTACGGAGGTGCGGCTGGCCCATCCCCCATCGAAAAGCCAGCCCCGTTCTTGCCCCCAGAGCCCGGAGCCCGGCACCCCTGAGCTCGAGCCAGCCCCACCGGGAGCGGAGTCCGCTCTCCCAGCCGCCTGCTGCACACTCACCGCCTCCGCCGCCGCAGACTTCCGGGTGCCGCGCCCGCGCGCCGCCGCCGCCAGCCCAGGCCCCGCCCACCCGCCGCCTGTGCGCTCACCATTGGGCGGTGAGGCGAGGGGCAGGGCAGCGCGCCGCGTCCCGGGGTCCCGTTGGCTGCGTGCGCTGTCGCTCGGGGGCTGCCCTCCTGGCGCCCCGCCCCCGCAGCTGCGCCAAATCTTAGGGCTGTGCGGCTGTCTGGGCGCCTCGTGACGTCAGCCTTCTTAGCCTCCTTGGCTCCAGACCTGTGGGGGGGCCCTGGGAGGTGGTGGCAGCCCTGCTGTCACCTGCTCACCCTGCGGTCCTCCCTAGAAGAGCTACAAGAATGCGCACTTCCAGACCTGCCTCCCTCGGGCTGCGTCCTGGTCTAGCCATCCCTGTCCACCCGATCCCGACCACTGGACCTGGACATCCTCTGTCCTGAACATCCCTACCTTCACTTTATAGCCCCCCACGCCTGCCCTCGCCCCGATGTCCCTGCTATTCCCAGGACGGATCCTAGCCCAGGGACCAGGCACTCCAGCCCTAGCCATGCCACTGCAGCCTTTGAGCCCACATCCAGGTCCAGGCCCCAAGGATGAGGGGCTGGCCCAGTGTGAGCTGTGCTGGGTGCGCAGGTGGGCACGGACTGGGCCCCCCTCCCCCCACCAGCCTCTGGGCTGTGCCTGGGGCCTAAGCTTCAGAAAGGTGGGGAGTCAGAGGCCCAGGCCCTGCTCCAAAGTGAGCACTCAAAAAACTGTGACAAGGATGACAACTACACTAAGGATAATGACAGTGTGCTAAACACTCTAAACCTGGCTGGCTGGGTCCACAAGTCTCATTCACTCCACTTCATAGACATAAACACTGAGTATCAGAGCAGTTCTATCACTCAGTTCAAGTATAAATGGTGGCAAGCAGTAGTGGCTGGGTTAGCTCCACGGCCCTGCGTTGAAGACCTAGGCACCCTGATCCTGACCCAAAGACCCAATGCCCTGCAGAAAACGGGCTCACAGAGGGCAAGTGCCAGCCTGGTAATCTGCAAAGGCAAGAGTCTCACCTGGATCTAAGTGCAGGCCTATCCTCCTCCACTCTTTTTGCAGTCTCTGTGATCCTCCTGGAACCTCTACAGCTGAGAAGACCAAGGACCCCAGATGCCCAGGGACACCTGGCAAGCAGGCAGCAGACTCAGCCAGACACTTTCTCTCCTGCCATCCAGCAGTGGAATCGTGCCAGGCTGGTGCCCATGATTTCCCTATGAGCGGCCAGACCACATGGTCCATAGGGCCAAGAGGTAGTGGTGGTGGACAAGTGGTATGTGGGGTTTGGAGGTGAGGGACCATGCCCTGGGGTACCGGGCAGCAGCTGCAAAATAGTCTGCCCCAAAGCACCAGGCCATGCACTGCAGAGTGGGATGTGGATTGACTAAGCTTTCCCTTTGCCCACAAAGAAGGATGTTGGGACATGTCAAATGGTAGTTCACATCGCACTCAGTCACAGACAGCATGTGGCCCTGGGCCATTCCCATGCCAGCCATACTCTCGCCAGCTAAGCTGAGCCAGGCATTCGATGTTTTCTTCCACCACTGACTCACTGCAGTCTGGATGCTGTATGATGCCATAGAGCAGATGAGATGAGTCTAGGGGTTGGCACCTGAGCCCTAGGATCTTGGGGCTGCAAGGGGCTATTTGGCATCCCACCTCTAATTGCACATGTCCTCAGACAGGGGCTCACTACTTCCTGTGGCCACTCTTTTGGTTTCTGAACACCTGCAACTGTTGGGCAGTTCTTCCTGCACCCAGCTGAAACCTTTTTCTCCCATGGCTTTCCCCATGTGCCTTACAGCTGTCCCTACAGAGCTAGCCAGCAGCTGGGGGGAGACAGTGAGAGGAAGGGAAACACTGGGCCACCGGTCCCTGTGATCTCCCTGCTCTCTGTTTTTGATCCCACCTGCAGCCTGGTGTGCTGACTGCTGGACAGCAGCCCTGAATCCTGTTTGCACTGGTGCTGCCTACTCTGAGCCTCTGTATGCAGTTGGTGGTCTCTGGAACCCTATAGGGGTAGGGGTGGTGATGAGAGCGAGATAGTACTCACTTGGGCTGATTTGAGGGGGTGATTCTCCCTTTTGCTCTCTTTCAGCAAGTGTGGAGCAAGGGTGGTGCTGGACCACAAGTCACTGTGAGAAGAGGGGCTCCAGGAGGACCACGGTCCGATGCCCTTGGAGAGATGCTTGGGGACAGTTGGACTTATCAAATCTACTCCTAAAAGGAGGAGACAGAACCCCCAGCCACACAGCACCTAAGCCAGAATGTCACCATGGTGCTGCACCACCCTGGGTTCCAGGGAGGGAAGCTTTACTCTGCCCTTCCAGAGCCGCAACCAACGTCCCCATGCCAGGGTGCCAAATGGCTGTCACCTCAAGTGCCAGCTCCAATTGATTGGTGGTAGCTGCCTGGCTCTGAAAGACTGTGGGATCAATTCGCCATGACTGCCAGGGCGCAGGTGGACCCACTGGTAGTGCCAGTGGTAAGTGCTTGCCCAAGGCCATTTCACTTTCTTTGTTCTGACCAAGCAACTATTGGGTGAACACACTGGACTTCTGACACAGGTAGGTAAGACGGGGTATCTGGTTCCCCTCCGGCACCACCATTAGTACTGTCATGGGCAGCTTGTCTGCCCAGCAGCCTTGGGAATGTCTTGAGCTGAGAAACTGGTCATCTCCAGCTGCATCTGGGGCCAGGAAAGGCTTAAGACCAACCAAGAGCCAGGGACACTGGCCAAAGGGCCATCTCGGCATCTCCCCTGGAGAGAAGACCCACTGGGCAGCATCCCTCTGTCCCCCCCACACCACCCACAAGTCTGTAGAGCTTGCTGAGGGTCAGGCCCCCTGTGAGCCGCTTCCTCACCTCAGCAGAGATGAGGGTGGTGCTCTCCACCAGGCAGGAAAACACAACCTGTTCTAATCTCAGCAGGTGGTGAGTGTGCCTCCGTGACTCTAGGGAGAGTGCAGGAATGGGATCCGTGGGGGAGACAGCCCTCCTCCCCAGGCTGAGAGCTAGGGCGGTGCCAGGAGGAGGTGAGGAAGGGCAGCCCCATGGAGGCGGGGCCTGTTTGGAGCGAGCCCAGGGGCTCTGTACTATAGGGCGGTAAACCCTAAACCCTTGGTTTACGAGGGGTCTCTTCCTGCCCTTGGAAACACTGTAGTCCCCTCTCCCACCCCATACTCGCTGGGCCAAGG
This sequence comes from Microcebus murinus, assembly GCF_040939455.1. NCBI lineage: Eukaryota > Metazoa > Chordata > Mammalia > Primates > Cheirogaleidae > Microcebus > Microcebus murinus. The sequence continues at coordinate 26,992,233 of NC_134125.1, read as the reverse complement.
CCTCGCCCACGCCCGCGTTGCGGAGACAGGGGTGGTGAGGGTGGGAGAGCCCCAGGCCCCGGAGTCAGATGCCGGGTTCAAGCCCCGTCACCTAAAGCAAGCGAAAACCTCTCTAAGGCCCAGTTTCCCGTCTGTGAAATGGGGCTAGCAGCAGAGCGCTGCCTCGCGGGCGTGTGAGGAACACAGTCCACGTCCGCGGGAGGGCGCGGCGCGTCAGGCGTCGGAAAAGGGCACCTGCGAACTGGGACGGCAATGGGGGCCAAGCGGCCAGACCCCGCGACAGGGGCGCGGGCGCTGCCCGTCCCTCCCCCGCCTGCGTCCCTGCCCCACTAGAGACCGACGGTCCGGGGACACCCACGGAAGCCACCAGGAGGGAGGCGCGCAGGGGCGCCGCGGCAGTGCTGGCAGGGGCCCGGCCCTCCACGAGCGGGCCGTTCATCCGCCGGGACCGACACCCCGGAGGTCCAATGGCAGGCCTCTGTCTCCGCGCGCCCGTCCAATCGGCGCCGGTTGCCGGGCCGCCCTGAGCTTCTCGGCCAATGAGAAAATTCTCGGTGAGTTGAGGCGGGGCGGAGGCAGCGACGCCGTCCGGGCCGCTTTGCGCACGGGCCGCGCGAGGGGCGGGAGGCGGCCGGCGGGCTGTGCGCCCCCCGGGAGGGAGGGTCCGCCTGTACGGGCCCGAGGTGCGGCCCTGCGGACGGCGACACGCGCCGCGTCCTGGGAGCGCCGCGCCCCAGGAGCCGAGGGGCTCGGGGACGCCCGCCCGGGGGCTGAGGCTGCGCTGCGGAGCCGCCCACGCCACACAGGTAAGGTCGGGCCGGGGGTCGGGGGCGGGGCCAGGGCCGAGGGTCTGAGCCCGGGTCAGGGCCCGGACTGGGGTGGGGACTGGGGGCGGGGCGGAGGTCTGGGCCGCAATCTGTGCTGGGGTCGGGCAGGTCCTGGGCCTGGAGGCGGGGTCGGGGTGAGGGTCCGAGCTGGGGGTCGGAGCCCAGATCTGCCCCGCCCGCGCTGCGGCGCCGGCGCCCCGGGCTGGCGGGGGTGGGTTCCTTTGTGCGCGGCCTCGGGCCTTGTCCGACCTGGCCGGGGCGCCCCGCAGCCGTGCTCGCCGGGTGCCTCGCAGCCAGGGTCGGGCGGCCGCAGAAACTTTCCCCTGGCCCCGGGGGCGGCAAGGCCTGGGAACTTCCTTGGAGCGCAGGGGAACCGGCACGCCAAAGGGACGTTCCCAGTGCTGCGCTGCTCCCACCGCCTGGGGTGAGTGGTCCCTTGCCCGGTGCTCTGGCCTGGGGTCCCCTCCGAGCCTCCGGCGGAGGCTTGTCCCAGTACTCCGGTGCTCAGCCCGATTTGCTGAGGAGTCGCCCTGGGCTCGCGGCCTGACATCTCGACCTTCCTATTTTAATTTTTAAGTAATCGAATGTTGGATACTTAACAACAGTTTGTCATTGCTAATCTGTGTGTGTAATGCATCAGACTGACATGGAACTGAGGGATCTGGTGCCCCTTTACTGAATACATAGGCACATTTAGAAACAAAAAAAAGAAAAATGCCCCATGTGTTTCAACTTCTAGGGTAGGCTCTTAATGTTGCCATCCAACAACCTCAGGTGGTCACCCACACTCCTGTAGGGTAAACTTCCCCCAGGAGTATGGGCCAGGGGTGTACTGGGAGCCTTCATCCCTTCCAGACCCCAGCCTCTCTGCCTTCACTCTGGGATTGGGCTGTGGTCATCCCAATCCGAGTCCCGTCCATCCCTGGCAGGTGCTGCCTGTCTTGTGCTCTCTGTGTCTTTGAATCTGGGATGGTGCAGGGTGCAGGGCACTGGCAGAGCCCCTTTGCTCATGTGCTAGGCAGATGGCCAGGCAGTTCCTAAGCAGGTGGTTCAGGCCTTGGGTCAGCCCACAGCGTGTGGGGCTGCGTGTCTGGGAGGACATGGACTTTTTCCTCCGAGCCTCACCCCCTCCCATCTGCAGTACCTGCTCCTGGCTGACCCCTGACTTCATCCCCACCCTAAGCCCGGGGCCCAGCACAGGAGAGCACTCACCCAGCACAGGGCCTCAAGTCCTGGCTTGGTGAGAGGATCATGGAGCACAGCCAAGCCAGCCCCCACTTGGGCTTTTCTGCACAAACATGGGGACCTGCTGGGTGAACTGAGTGGTCTGGGCTCAGTCCTGCTGTGTTAGACCCCACCCCCACCCCTCTTGCCACATCTGAGCTGCTTGGCTCCATTGTGGGGTCTGGCACCCCCTCCAGAGCTAGCCCCTCAGCCTCTCCCAGGCTGTGTGAGGGCAGGGTTGCAGCCTTATTCCTGTGGGTGCTATGCAAGGGTTCAGGATGAGTTTTACTGTGTCCTCTCACCCCAAGAGACAGGCCTGGGGTGGACCCAAGACAGCCCTGGTGGGGGGCAGGAACATTGGGACCCTCTGCCTCTGAGAGGGGCGAGGAGCTCCTCACAGCCATCAGGGGCCAATGGTATGCAGCCTGCTGGAGCTGGCAAGCCCTGAGTCTGCCCTGCTCCCTGCCTGGTCCTAGCTGAGGGGGGAGGTAGAGCTGGGGTGGGGTAAGGGCCCAATCTGAGGATGGAGCCAGGAATGGGTAGAGTGGGAGCAGAACTGCAAGGCACCAGATGGGTCGTAGAGGGCTCTGGGGGCTTCCCCACAGTAGCTCTGGTCAGGGGCAGGCGCCTATTCTTCTGACACCTGTTTCCATTAGAACCAGGATGAGGTCTTGGGTCATTCTGCGAGAGCCCCAGAATTAGGGGGACACAGGGTGGGGGATCCTTTTATGGACCTTCCCACTAGGGGGCTGCACATCTGGGCCTGTTTCTGGTTGGGAAGATGAGCCCAGAGCGGACAGACATCTGTGTGGCCTGCAGACCCCACACCACCCGAGTCAGGCATGGGCCCTCCCCATAGCCCCTGGGACTGAGGGGCTGGCCACCACTTGCAAAGCAGCTGGGAACTGAGTGTGGCCGCCAGAGGGCAGCCAGGACCATGGCCAGGACCGCACAGCAAGCAAAACTGGCTCCACCCAGCCTCCCTCTGTGGCTGAGACCCTTCTCCAGGTGCCTGGCTTGGGCTGCCCATCAATGGTGTGTAGCCAGAGGAGCCAGGGCTCCCCGCCCTTTGCTGTCCTCACACCCCGATGCAAGCAGAGGGAGACCTGCAGGCTACAGGGCTGGTGGTGGCTGAGTGCAGGCTCAGTGGGGATGGTGAAAAACTCAGCCTCTCCTGCGTGGCCCCGAAGGTGGGGCTATGCCTTGATGTCCTCGGTGGGAGTGGGCGTGCTCTCCTAATGCTCCCAGAGTGGCAGTGGCCTGGAGGAATGCACATTGTGCACTGTACACGGCTTTGCTGTAGTGGACACTGTTGTCGTTGAGCCGTGCAAGCCTTCCCTGCCCAGCAGCCGAGAGGTGCCCTGCATACCTGCCCACAGTGGCTATTGCAAGGGCATGTTCCTAGCTGATCTCATCCCCTGCAGGGATAAGAGTGCAGATTGAGCTCTCAGGCAGACCTACTGACCCTAACCCTGGCTCCTCACTGCCCACCCTGGCCTAGAGCAGCCTGCCCAATCCAGGCCCATCCCTCATCCTAACTCTCTACTCAGTTTGTGCTCCTGGGAGCCACCTCCTGCAGTCAGCTGTCCGAGGGTCCTCAGCTTGCTAGTCTGGCTGTGTGGCGGGTTCTTGCAGCCTGGGCAGGGCTCGTGCCCCAGTCTGAGACCCCTCAGCCTTCAGGGGGGTCACTGTGCTAGAGCTGCAGGCCTTCCCAAGGCGGGGGTGGGTCTGTGGGGTGTAGACAGGGACTGGCAGAGCCCCATGGCTAGCCACGAGGTCTGGACGGTTTGGTGGGGAGCCCATGGCAAGGGTAGGCCCTGGCCACCCTCATCAAAGGGATGGAGCTCAACCAGGTGCCATGGTCCCTTGGCCAGGATCCTGCTGACTATCCCTGAGGTGGTGTGTCATGGCCCGTTTACAGGACGGAGGATGAACACAGAACATAAAACACAAACGCAGAACACAAAAACGCAGACGCACGTACAAACGGTTGACTCGAGTAATAATACACTCGGTCCGTTTTATTTTTATACTCTAAAAGATTAAAGTTAGTTCCTTGTACGTAACCACCCAGGCATTGCAGCAATGGCCATAAATTCCGGAATAGCCTTAGGGAAGCAGACGTCCCCTGACTCAGAATCTCAAGGTGGTTGCTCTAGGCACTAGGCATAGATAAAGGTCCTGGATTAGCAAGGATGGGCAAGGTGAGCCACAGGAGGCATTTCTCATCCCCAGCTTCTCTTAGGGTGACCCCCTAAGATCTTTAGCTGAACCCAGGTGGCTGTGCCTGGCTTAGGTCGCCCCTCCCTTGAGGGATCTTACCCATCATTGACTAACCAGCCATCTTATGGGGTGTACAATGGGGTGAACAATATGTTTATCGTGTGGCCTCCAGACCCCCAATGCCATGGGGTGGGGCCACTCTTGCTACTTGCAGCTCAGGTCCTTTGTTATGCCTCTAGGCAACATCCTTGTTTATCACAAGGACCTTGTCCGGAACAGATTACTTTCAAACACTCTGGGCAGAACACGTACATTACTCACTAACTTTAATTCTTAAACTAGGAAAATATGTCAGTCCCCTACAGTGGTGCTCAGAGGAACTTCCCAGGATAAGCACCCCCACCTGCCTAGGTGACTGATCCTGTCACCTAGTTCCGCCTCTGTATCGCTGTCCTGTCCGTCTATCCATTTGTTGTCCAGGGCTCTCCACAGGCTGGCCTCACTCTACCTGTATGATACTACCATGACAGGGGCACCTTCAAGACAGAGACCCGCACCTCTGGCTGCCCCCACCACCCTTCCCCCTGCCACCACCTAGGGGAAGCCCCAGAGGCAGGACTGGATTCTTGTGGCCATGCCTCCCCGGCCAGGTGGGGGATTTTGGGGGGCTCGGGTTCAGAAATTGGACCGAGTTTCCCCACCTGTAACGTGGGACATTAGGCCGACCGAAGGCACACAGTGGGAGTCAGCAGAGTAACAGTGCACAGCCAGTGTTAGGAGGCCGCAGCACACGGTGGACCCTGGGGAGAGGTTGGCGGTTCTCCGCAGGCCAAAATCTATGTGAACATTTAAGCTAAAAGCAGAGGTGTCCTGGAAACTTCAGGCTCAGAGTGAAAGCTGATGCTTGAGCCTCAGGCCTCGGGGAAGGAGCAGTGTCCCCTCTGCCCGGGAATGCGGTGCTCCTGGGCAGGCTCCAGCCAGGCCCGCCCTCCTGGGCACACACTACGTGCACACACACGCAAATACACACACACCCACGCCTGGCTCGGGCCCCTGCTGCTTCCCTGCCTCTGGCCTTAGAATCCTCCACCCCTGTGATCCCCCCGGACATCTGGCTAGCCCCTCACCTCACAATGAACCCCCTCCCCACAGTGGAAGGGCTGTTACGAGGAAGGGAGACCCACCCTTGGGGCACCCAAATGGACCATGTCTGCAGAGGAAGGTTGGGCAGAGGCTTGGCCCATCCCGAACATGCCACGGAGCTGAGGGGAGAGAGTCTGGTTACCGGCACCCCCTGGAGATGGCCTCTCCTCCCAGGCCAGTCCCTCCCTGCCGGCCTGCGCTGTCCTGTTTTTCATTTTTATTATTTGTTTATTTATTTATTTGTTTATTTTTTGAGACAGAGTCTCACTCTGTTGCCCAGGGTAGAGTGAGTGCCGTGGCGTCAGCCTAGCTCACAGCAACCTCAGACTCCTGGGCTCCAGCAATTCTTCTGCCTCAGCCTCCCGAGTAGCTGGGACTACAGGCATGCACCACCATGCCCGGCTAATTTTTTCTATATGTATATTAGTTGGCCAATTAATTTCTTTCTATTTATAGTAGAGACAGGGTCTTGCTCTTGCTCAGGCTGGTTTCGAACTCCTGAACTCGAGCAATCCGCCCGCCTTGGCCTCCCATAGTGCTAGGATGACAGGCGTGAGCCACCGCGCCCGGCCTCATTTTTATGACATGAACACTCTGGCAGCATCCTGGAGCCCCGATATGATGAGAGGGAATGCATCCCCCCGGGCCATTGGCTGAGACGGGGAACTGGGAGGTTCCTTCTCCCTGGGGGCAAAGCTGTGGCTTTGAGAGGTACACATACCACCTTGTCCCCTGCTTCAGCTCATAAACCTGGACAGCCTAGTCCAGGTGCCAGGTCCCTGGGTCCCAGACAAATGGTCATACCTGGCTATGGCCCCAGGGTCAGGAACCTGCCTGCCACCCATCATGCTGGGTCTTGGGGACAGGAAGCTGACAGCCTCTGTCAGAGCGCCCCAGCATCTGGGCTGGCCTTGGGGAGCCTCAGGAGGAGCAGAGGGCTGGTCCCATAGGGCACGGGTGAGCTCTGGGTCAGCTGGGGCAGAGCTGGGCTGGCAGAGACCCCTTGGGGCTAGACCCCTGCATGGGCCAGCGGGACCCTGGGCCTGGCTGCCCAGGAATTAGGGGCCTCCCTGCTGTGCCATTTGTCATGACAAGACACGCCCAGCCTTCTGGAGCAGGGAAGACATAACTGTCAGTCCGTAACTCCTGGGTATCACTCTCTTGAAGGGTAGTCGACAGCATCAGAAATGCTGGTGGATGAACAGTGCAGCCGGTGTGAACTGCAACCCCAGTCACGGGGAACAAAAAAGTGCACGCAACTGTGTGGTTATGAGTTGGGAGCACCACAGGACAACCTTGGGGTTGCTCATGACAGTGTCCTGCTTGGGCAACGGTCTAGGCCTGTGTTGGCCTTAAGACAGGTGGGTTGGCCTCACGCTGTACCCTCTGCTCTCCCTGCAGGAGCCTGAGTTGACAGGATGGGTGTTGGGATTTGCTGATCTCCCCTGAGGACAGGTAAGTGGCCTGGGCTGCACCTGGGGACGTCCCCTCCCCACACAGGACAACAGAGTGTCTTGGTGGGCCCTGTGGGTGGGGGGTGGCAGGGGTGGACTGTGGCATCGGGCAGTGTATGTTCCTGGTCTACTTTCTGTCTGGGTGGGCCCAGCTCCTGGGCTGGACGGGGTAGGCGTAGGCACAGCAGCCAGGGGTTTTGTGTCTGGCTTCAAGGAGGAGCCTGTTGTAGGGCTGGGCAGCATGCCCGCTGGGCCTGCTTGTGGCCCACTTAGCTGGGACAACAGCCACCACGGAGTCTGATACCGGCACGGCCTGCCCAGCCCAGCACTCGGCTCTGGGTGGCTCCAGGCTGCCCTGGGGAAATGAGCTGCTGGCCGGCGACATTCACTTGGTCTGAAATATTTCAGTTTTGTGGGCTGTCTGGTCTCTGTGCAGCCGCACTGCTCTCCTGGCGCGGGGCAGGTGACTGGTAACTGAACACCTGTGCTCTGACCACAGCCATGGGCCAAGTACAGTGTCATGTTTGGGGTTCGTCTGTTCATCACAGCTACCGGCTCCAGTGGGACTAGGTGTGGTGCATGAAAAGTGTGGCAGGGTGGGAGGCGAAGGGGCTTCTGTGCCCCCCTGGGCCCTCTGAAGGATAGGAGGCTTGCCCTGCTTGCATCCCAGCCTGTCAGAGTCTCTCTGTGGTGGCTGCTGTGCAGCAGGGTGGGCAATGGCTTAAAAGAACATCCCCGGTTGCCCTTGTTCCACTAGTGTGGCTGCCCAGTCCCCAGCCTGGCTGATGGCACCGAGCGCTATTTCTGCAGGAGGCTTGGCCACGCCCAGCCCCCCCTGTGCTTCTCAGTGACACTTAGTGCAGTGTGGAGGCCTGGCTCGTGGGTGCCGTGCTCACATGCTGGGGAGGAGAAGGTAATAGCCACAGACCCAGGAGCCTCCAGGCCTCTGGACACCTGTGTGTCCTGTGCTGGGGGCTACAGGACAGAGGGGAGGCCTGTTCCCAGGACCTTGGCCATGGGAAGCTGCTGGCCAGGCTGGCCTGGTGGGAGCCAGGGCTGTTGCTGCCTGGCCACGTGGGAGGGCCAGCGTCTGGCCAAGTAGCTAGCTGCTCAGGCCATTTGGCCACACGGGGTCTTCCCGGTGGGGGTGAGGAGGCTCAGGTGGTATCCAGGGCTGGCCAGGCCAAGGGACATAGCATTGCTTGTGACACAGGTGATGTGGTGTATGGGGACAAGGTGGCAGAGGGACCGCCCCACCACCTGAACTCTTCATAGGCCACTTCAGGGAGCTCTGGTCAGTCACATGTACACTGATAGCTCTGTTCTGCAGCAGGGTGGGCTGGCCGGGCAGGTCTCTGCTGTTGTTTTCTCCTTTCCTGTCCCTCTTTCTCCCTGCAGCTCTTGGTCTTCTCCACCCTTGATGTGAGTCTTTATATAGTAAAGATACCAATTGTTCATTCATCTCTTTGCCTGCAGCACTTTTTTTCTCAGTCTTTTAATTCTTGTTTATGACAGTTTTTTTGAGACAGAGTCTCACTTTGTTGCCCAGGCTAGAGTGAGTACAGTGGCATCAGCCTAGCTCACAGCAACCTCAAACTGTTCAACTTCTCCCTGTTTGTCTGTGGTCTCTTGGCCTCTTTCTCTGCCTCTTCTCTCTCCCATCTTTGTCCTGCCCATCTGAAGAGTGGCGATTGATTATTCATATCTGCCCTGGGTACTGGAGGGGTGGGTTGTGGCCTTAATGCTACCTCTGCTCTGGGCCGGGCCCTGTTTCACAGACTAGGAAACAGAACCTGGGCCCTGGACTGTGGTCCTGCCCACATCAGGAGGGAGATGGGTAGGGGGCCTTGGGGCTGAGTAAGAATGGGGGCTGAAAGTCAGGGCCCATGTGTCACTTCACTCACGTTTCGCAACTCAGCACCTGCTCGCCAAGCCTCATGCTAGAGCCTGAGCGTTGCAGCCACATCAGGCCCAGCTCTGCTCTTGGGGAGCCCCCAGCCTGACACACACAGACAAGGAGAAGACAGTAGCCAACCATGGGGTTGAAGGTGGTGGTGAACAGCAGCACTCTCCAAGCGGAGCTGGAAGACAGCATGAGGGGTGACTCATGCTGATGCCAGGCCCAGTGAGAGGGGCCAACAGGAACATGGGTGCCATGCCCTTCCTCACCATGGGGCCAGCACTGGTGTCCCCTCTCGGAGGCCAGCACCAGTCGGGTCAGTCCATGTCTGCCTGCTGAGGAGCGAGGCTACATCTTCTTGAACTCCTGACCTCGAGCGATCCACCCGCCTCGGCCTCCCAGAGTGCTAGGATTATAGGCGTGAGCCACCGCGCCAGCCCTAGGCTATATCTTCTGTGGCTGCAGGGCCCCCACTCCGGGCTTTGATGTATTTCTCCAACCTTGATGTGAGTCTTTATATAGTAAAGATACCAATTGTTGGCTCATCTCTTTGCCTGCAGCATTTTTTTCTCAGTCTTTTAATTCTTGTTTATGACAGTTTTTTTGAGACAGAGTCTCACTTTGTTGCCCAGGCTAGAGTGAGTGCCGTGGCGTCAGCCTAGCTCACAGCAACCTCAATCTCCTGGGCTCAAGCAATCCTGCTGCCTCAGCCTCCCAAGTAGCTGGGACTACAGGCATTCGCCACCATGCCCGGCTAATGTTTTCTATATATATTAGTTGGCCAATTAATTTCTTTCTATTTATAGTAGAGACGGGGTCTCGCTCTTGCTCAGGCTGGTTTTGAACTCCTGACCTCGAGCAATCCGCCCGCCTCGGCCTCCCAGAGTGCTAGGATTACAGGCATGAGCCACCGCGCCCGGCCTATGACAGTTTTTGACGTTCAGAAATTTTTTATCCTTCGTGGTGAAGCCTGTTGGTGTTTTTCCTTTTTTAGTTACTCCATTGTCGTGAGCCCCTCTTAGCATGTAGCCAGGTGAATATACACCTGTTCTTTGTTCCAGTGGATATTTCCACTTTAGTTTCGTACACTTAGGGCCAACTCCATCTGCCCTGATCCCTTTTGTGCTGCTGTGTCAGAATGCCTGAGACTGGGTAAGTTTATAAAGAAAGAACAGACGTTAATTTCTGACAGTTCTGGAGGCTGGGAAGTCTGAGGTCGAGGGGCCTCTTCTGTTTAGGGCCTTGCTGCTGCGCCACCCCGTGGGGGAGGACGAAAAGGGAGACAGAAGGGAGCGGAGCTCGTCCTCTTACCAGGAACCTGCTCTGAGACCACCAGCCCAGCCCCACGCCACAGCAGTGAGGGCAGAGCCCAGAGACCTCATCGCCCCGAAGCCCCGCCTGTGGCACTGTCGGTGGGGACCGAGTCTCCAGCATGTGCACTTTAGGAGACACATTCTAATGAGAGCACCATCTAGTATTTGTTTGTTTATTTTTATTATTTTTATTTTATTTTTTTCTGGGTTGGGTTTTTTTGTGGGTCTTTTTTTTGTTTTTTATTTCGAATACTGAAAAAGTCCCCTGGGCTCTGTGGGGCTCGGCATGCTCACGGCTCCTTTCCCTCACACTCACTCCCCTCTCTCCACATCAAATCTATTTCAAGGACAGCACTTTTTTTAAATGAACAATTAACGTTAGGTTCTCAGCTAGCTCTACAGAATTAGAGGACCTGTTTGTTTTAAGCAAACTGAGCTGCTTTTGTCTGGGACCAAGTCTCCAGCCATATGCAAAGGCATTTATCCACAGAGCTGAACTAGAACTCCTTGCCTTTACTCCACTCCACTTTCTCCCACTCACACCTACCCTGCACCAGTCACAAGGTCAAAGAGGAGGATAGTTGGGAGTGTTTTTAGCAACTCCAAGCCCTAATTCATATTCTATCAAATCTCCCACCCTCACCTTTTCAACCCCACCCCCAGGATTTCATTGAGATTTCTCCCAACAGTTATTTGGAAAAAAGGTAAAATAAAAAAGGTTCAAGGTCTTGGTGGGCAGCCCAAGGGGCTCCATGCACTGGGACTCTCCAGCCCGCCCAGGCCACTCCCTGACCCCAGGCTACGAAAGCAGGGAGAGGCAGGAGCCAGCACACAACCCCGGGGGCAGCATCTCAGGGTCTGGCGGCGCCCCAGGCAGCAGCATCACTCAACTTGGCCACCCACAAGCTTGCTGGTGACCAGCAAGGACTTTCTCTGGGGCAGATCCCGTGGGCTAGGGATGTGGTCACCAGTCACCAGGTTCTTGTCTGGTCCTGTACTTGGCAGCTGCTTATTCATCTTGGCTTTGGCCATGTTGTAGTCTCCTGAGTCAAAGTATTTTTGCTTCTTTCTCCTGTGTGTCTTGTTTCTCCTCGCCAGTCTCCTCCACAGGGTTCTCTTCGTCTGGTTTCTGGGACGTGGCGGGACCGGGACTGTAGCGTGTAGGGTCCCGGGAAGTCAGCCGGAGAAGCAAAGAGGGAGGGGAAACGGGGACAACCTGCGCTACTGCTTCAGCTCCTGTCACTCCCATCTAGTATTTATTTTGACATAAACATGAGGCGGGGATTTAATTTTGCTTTTACAGTTGTGTCTGAACGGTCTTGTGACTAGTATCTTTGTAACTGGAAGTTGGAAACGTCATGACATCCTCATGTCCTCAGGTTTGTGTCGCCTGAGGAAAAAGATGAGGTTGGGACGCCCTGTCACCAGCCTCTGTTTTCCAAAGCCCATTTGTCCTGTGTGTGCATTTCCATAGGAGCGTGTTGGATTGCTCTTTCGTTTCCTCCCTGGCACCTCTGTGGCATTCCCCTTGAGTTGGCCCTGCCTGGCGCAGGCTAGCCTTCCCTCTGGGGGTGTGGTGCCTCTCTGCTGGCACCTGGCCTTTGCGTGCCCGATGCTGAGCAAGGCTGGGGACACTGCTGGGCCCACGCCACCCTGCGGTGAGGGGCAGGTCTCCTTGTGTTGGCTTGTGTGCCCTTTCACACATGGTGTCCCTCGCCCAAGCAGCTTTGTCATGCCAACCAAGGGTGAACTTGCCTTGTCCTCAAGGGTCGTGGGCTCTGGCATCCTAAGACCTAAGGCAGAGGTGCTGCCAGACCAGGGTCTCACACATCTTCTGTTTGTGTCCCAGTCTTGGGGGCTGGTGGGAGGCTGTCGTCTGCTGATCTGGGTGCCATGCAAGCCCTTGCTCTTGTGGTCAAGAGTCTGGTGTGGGCTGGCTAGCTGCCCTTACCGTGCATGTCCTACTTAGGGTGACTCGCGGCTAGTGGTATGGTCTGTGCTGTAGGGTCAGCACAGGGAAGGCCTGTGTTGCCAAGGCCACCAGGTGAGGGCTCTCCTGGGCAGTCTCCGCACACCACCTTAGGGAGGCTGTTTGGTGCATCCCCTTCCCACCAGGCTGGCCCCAGCCTCACTGCTCAACTCCCTAGAGCACCCTCAGGCCCTGGGCTCCCCTCTCTGGCCTCTCCCTGGGCCCCTACTGCTCCTCAACTGCCCTCAGCCCCTGGCTGTTCACAAGCATCCTTAGACTCAGGGTGGCTGCAGGGCTGCTCTTCCCCCATGCCTGGGCACCCCCAATCCAGCCTTACCCTCAGCGAGTCCTGTGCTGTGGGGACAGCCCTGCGGGAGTGCCCTGCTAAAGCTCAGGTTTGGGGAGTCTAAGGCTGAGGCTTCTCTCTCTCGTGGGGAGGCCTTTGGGGACCTGGGAGCTGGGGAGCATGAGGCCTTTGCCTTGTGCCTCTCTCCCATCTTGCTGGGTTTACATGTTGTGGGTGATGAGTTTGGTATTTGGAATATGCCTTTAGTTAAACTTTTTCTTTTCAAAATATTTGACTCTCCCTGAAATTCTAATTAGGTCATTCACACATCTGAATATACTTGCTGCCCTCTGCATTTTGCAAGATAATGAGGCTGCAGAGATGACTGCCAACCCTGTCCTCCTAGGGCCTTCCTGCATGCCCTGGAGGGAGGTGCTGGGCCTCCCCAGGGCCCATTCAGGCAGGTCCAGATCTGGCCACAGCATCTAGCACACAGGCGGGGAAACTGAGGCCTGGGCCACTAGGAAGTCAGGGATGGCATAGGTGGAGGGTCTCAACCTGACAGGGCCCATTCTTCACAAAGCAGCATCTGCCTTCTCAGAGGACTCACTGCCTGCCCCAGGGATGGAGTCAAGGCCACAGTCATGATGTCAGGGACGTGCCTCCTGCTCCCCTGGGCTTTCCAGGTGTGCCTGGGAGGCTGGGTGCCTGAGCAGCAGAGGACAGGTGACTATGGTGCTATGTCCCCCAATTTTGCTTTTATTTTTTAATAATAAAGGATTATGTGCTTGTTAATAGAAAATGAAAGAAAACGTTTGACTAAGTGCAGAAAAGGAAGAGAAACAAGAACTGCCTGTCCCGCACACTTCCATAGCCAGCACAGCTCGCCACCAACCCCAGGTGTGGTTGTCTAAGTGTGACATGCCCTGTGATCCTGGCAACACCCCTGGCATTGCCTGTCACCTCTCCTGTTGTTGCAGAAGCAGGGTGAGAACCTTCCACAGGCAGCCTCCCGTCTGACCCGCCTGGCTCCTGACCCGCAGGCCGTGGCCTTCCCCCAGGCACCTCAGAATGCATCCAATTGTGGGCCCAGAGCCTGCTTTTCTGTCTTTGAACAACTTGGGCTTGGCCTTGAGGTCCTGGGGGGCGGTGCTGGGGTCAGACCCTTAGTGGGGATGATCAGACACCAGTGAGCCTGGGGGAGCACCCAGAGGGGGCCCCCTATAGCCCTACTCCCCAGAGATAGCCAGGCCCACCTTCCACAGACAGAGCCCACCCAGGGACCTGCCCAGAGGATAGACCCCCACTGGGAAGGCAGACAGTCCAGGGAGCCCAGAACCCCCAGCCGGCGTGTGTGAGGTGACGCCACTCCTGGTTTTGTGCTAAGGGACCTGGGCTGGTCTGCACCGAGCCTGCTGTGGGCGCCACGCACAGTTCATGCTGGGGCTTCCCCTCAGCCTCTGCCCCACCAAATACCCTGTCACGTGTACTTCCTCACCCCAGGCCTGGTCCCAGTGAGGGTGGGAGGCCTGGCAGTGCCAGTCCCCTGCAGATGGTCACCTCCCGAGTGAGGCACCAGGACCTGCAGTGAAGGGCAGAGGGGCCTGGTAATGGGAGGGGCAGCTGAGAGCTGAGCCTCTTGTGCACACATCCGTAGACACTGCAGCTACCCACTTAGAGGCTCTAGGGCTCTGCTGAGGGGTCAGCTGTGCCCCTTGGAACATGCCGTGGGTCCCTCAGTCTGCCTGCCGTGGGTGAGAGTGGGGCTTTAGGGCCCTGTCTAGAAAACCTGGCACAGGAGTGGGGAGCACGAGTGGGGAGGGTTTGGGTGCAGGAGGAAGGAGGGGTAGGGGTGTAGGGGGTCGGGGGTGACAGGGAGATGGAGGATATGGAGGAGGGCTGGGTGCAGGTAGTCAAGGGTACAAGAAGGAGTCTCGGGAGAGGAGGTGGAAGTGATGGGGGGCAGGGAGGTGAAGAAGGAGGAAACTCCGGCGTGTTCTAAGCACCCCAGCTACATAGCACCTTCTGAGGAGAACTGGGTCGGGTGGGCTGTGGACCCTGGGGTTCCTGGGCCTCCCAGTCAATGGGCACAGACCCTCCTGCCCAGGGAGGTTGGGGGCTCACTGCTTCCCAGAAAGGTGGCAACCTCTCCAGGGCCCTGAAGGACAGGTTCATGGCCAGGACCCCCCCGGGCCCACCTCCTCTCAGCTGGGGCTCCCCTTCCCACCACAGCCCCAGACCTGGCTGAGGCTAGGGACTTGGGTAGACTAAGATCAAGACCATCTTACGCTGGGGAAACTGAGGCTCAGCCAGCCCAGCCCCAGGCAAGCATACTTCCCCTTTCCAGTCTTCTAGGTGACATTTCTCTGGCATTTGCAGGGAGCTATTGTTGGTGACAAGACTAATTCAGTATTTGTGTTTGAAGAAATAACTCCAGACGTTTATTTGCCAAACCTGTGAAACAGAGGCATTGGGTAATTTTAAATTAAGCCTTTGTGCTCACACACAGTTCTGTCTTTACAGAGTCAGGGTCTTCCAGAGGCTCAGTGTTTCTGGGGGTGGGGATGGGTGGTCCCCAGGGCCTGGTGCAAGGAAGGAGACCATCTGTGACTCTGTGACTCAGGCAGACAGCCTTGTTTCCTGGACCCCTGAGCTGTGAGCCTTCAGGTCCAGCGCATAGGCTGGCTTGGTCCCCTTGCTCTTGGTGACTTGTCCCAAACCATAATCCCACCTGTCCTGCTCTGATCACTCAAGCCTCTACACCTCCACCAATGGTGACAACCTCCCAGAGCCACTGTCGCCTTAGTAGGTCAGGAAGAATGAACCTCAGCCAGACTCAAGGTTGAGAACAGTAGGTTTATGGGGGCTTAGGGGACTGGATGAGAATGGAGCAGTGTCTCCTGTCCCCTCCCTTGCAGCCGGTGTGGCTGCTTCTGTCAGGGCCAGAGCAGCTCCTGCACTGGGCCTTTCCCTTTCTTTCATCAGATGTTTATCTGGCTCCACCCACCCTCCCTTTGAGACTCTCCAGTCCCTGGGATGCCAGCATCCTCACTCTTTGTCTGCATCTACCTTGGACTCTGCAGACTGCCTGGGTGGCCCACCCCCTGGTTATTCTATTAATAGAAGTGGAAGTGAGATACCCTTGCCAAGGCAGTACCTCCTGAGCCTTCTGGAGCACCGAGGCAGTCCTTCTCCTGACACTTTTTCAGTTTTTTGAAAAAAATTGGCTTTAGGCAGTGCGCGGTGGCTCACGCCTGTCATCCTAGCACTTTGGGAGGCTGAGGCAGGAGGATCACTCGAGGTCAGGAGTTCGAAACCAGCCTGAGCAAGAGAGAGACCCCGTCTCTACTATAAATAGAAAAAAATTAATTGGCCAACTAATATACATATAGAAAAATTTAGCCGGGCATGGTGGCACATGCCTGTAGTCCCAGCTACTCGGGAGGCTGAGGCAGGAGGATTGCTTGAGTTCAAGTGTTTGAGGTTGCTGTGAGCTAGGCTGACACCACGGCACTCTAGCACGGGCAACAGAGTGAGACTCTGTCTCAAAAAAAAAAAAGAAAGAAAAGAAAAAAGTGGCTTCAGTGTAGGGTGCAAGCTCCGGTTCCAGGGCTGGCCCAGGCATGGGAGCTGCAGTGCTTTGCTGGCCCAGGCACTGCTCTCTGGTGGCTTGTCCTTGCCTCCTTTGTGCAGCAGACACACCTTGAGCATCTGCTATGTGCCAGGCGCTGTGCTGGCTGCCACCCAGCCCTGGCCTGTGACCCAGCAGGGGCCCGCATGGTCTCTTTCTTCCCTGCTCTGACCTTCACTTCCAGATATGACAGCAGGGGGAGGTTTAGATTTCTGTGAATCTTCCTTACCCAGCAGAGTCCTGAGAGCTGGTAGACTACACCATAGGGAACTTCACAGTGTGACTCTGGGCTTACAAGTTAATTTTCTTTATCTTCTTTTAGTTCTGTCCCCTCTGAACAATATCTGTTAAAAAATCCTCTGTTTCTAGTATATGGAAGGTAGTGATAGGTGAAATTTTTGTCCCTTAATTTCCATATTTTGTCCCTTAATTTCCAATTTTGTTGGTCATTTCAATGGGAATTTTGGTTTGGGGACTTTTTTTTTTTTTTTTTTTGAGACAAAGTCTCACTTTGTTGTCTAGGCTAGAGTGAGTGCCGTGGCATCAGCCTAGCTCACAGCAACCTCAAACTCCTGGGCTCAAGCAGTCCTCCTGCCTCAGCCTCCCGAGTAGCTGGGACTACAGGCATGTGCCACCATGCCCGGCTAATTTTTTCTACATGTATATTAGTTGGCCAATTAATTTCTTTCTATTTATAGTAGAGACGGGGTTTCTTGTTCAGGCTGGTTTCAAACTCCTGACCTCGAGCGATCTGCCTGCCTCAGCCTCCCAGAGTGCTAGGATTACAGGTGTGAGCCCTTGGGCCCAGCCTTGGTTTGGGGCCTTTAAGGGTATGAATTTACCTCTGAGTATAACTTTCGCTATAACCTGTACATATTTATGTATGATGCGGTAGTATATTTTTTCACTGTTTCTAAATAGCCAATTCTGTATTCTTAAATTTTTATCTTTGATCTACTATTTATTTAAAATGGTGCTATGTAATTTCTGGCCGAGCATGGTGGTTCACACCCATAATTCCAGCACTTTGGAGCACTTTGGGAAGCTGAGCTGGGAGGATTGCTTGAGGCCAGGGGTTTGGGACCAGCCTGGACAACCCCTGTCTGTACATATAAAAAAAGAAAAAATAATTAAAGGGTACTGTGCAATTTCTAATTACATGGGGGGGGCACCTCTTTAATTTTTAATTTTGGTAGCATATATATAACATAAAATTTGCCATCTTAATAATTTTTAAGAGTACAGTTCAGTAGTGTTAAGTCTGTTCATAGTGCTGGGCAACCAATCTCCAGAACTTTTTCTTCTTGCAAAACTGAAACTCTATACCAGGCATCCTCAAACTATGGCCTGTGGGACACATGCCGCCCACCGAGGACATTTATCCAGCCGCCCCTGCCTGTCCTGCTTAGCAGCCGACTCGTCCTTGGCCCGCAGTTCGCACTCTCCAACAGCCTGAGGGACAGTGAACTGGCCCCCTGTTTAAAACGTTTGAGGACTCCTGCTCTATGCCCATTAAACAACTTCCCATTTCCTCATACTCCAGCTGCTTCTGCTTTTCTCCTTTTCCTTCTATTATTTGACTATATTAGATGCCTTATATAAATGGAATCTCACAGTATCTGTCTTTTTGTGATTGGCTTATTTCACTGAGCTAATGTCCTTAAGATTCAGCCATGCTGTGGCAGGTATGTGTCAGAATTTCCTTCCTTTGTAAGGCTGAATAATATTCCATTGTACATCTATATCACATTTTGTTTATCCATTCGTCCGCTGATGGACACTTGGGCTACTTTCCTTTTCTGGCTGTTGTGAATAATGCTGCTGTGAACATGGTTGTACAAATGTCTCTTTGAGACCCTGATTTCAATTTTTTGGATACATACCCAGAATTTTTGGATTGCTAGACCATCTGGTAATTTTTAATTTTTTGAGGAGCTGCCATACTGATTTCCATGGTAGCTGTACCATATTACATTCCCACCAACAGTGTACAAAGGTTCCAGTTTGTATCCTTGCCAACACTTTTTTTTTTTTAAGAATAGCCATCCTAATGGGTGTAAGGTAGTATTTCATTGTGGCTTTGATTTGCACTTCCCTAATGATTAGCAATGTTGACCATCTTTTCATGTGCTTGTTGGCCATTTGTATATCTTCTTTGGGGAAATGTTTTTTCAACTCCTTTGCCCATTTTTAAATTGGTTTTTTTGTTGTTGTTGAGTTTTAATTCTTTACACATTCTGGATATGAATCTCTTGTCAAATATATGATTTGCAAATCTTTTCTCCCTTTCTGTGCATTGTCTTTTCACTGTATTCTGTTAATTGTGTCCTTTGATGAACATTTTTAGTTTTGATGTAGTCCAGTTTATTTTTACTTTTGTTGCCTGTGCTTTTTATTTTTTTCATTTTCTTAGAGGTGGGGTCTCTCTCTGTCACCCAGGCTGAAGTGCAGTCGTGTCATCATAGCTCACTGCAGCCTTGTAGGGCTCAACTCCTGGACTCTAGTGATCCTCCCACCTCAGCCTCCCAAGAACCTGGGATTATAGGTGCACATCACCACACCTGGGTAAGTGTTACTTGTGCTTTTTGTGTTTATGCAAAATATCATTGCCAAATCCAGTGTCATGAAGATTTTCCCCTATATTTTCTTCTAAGAGTTTTACAGTTTTAGGTGTATGTTTGGGTCTTTGATCTACTTTGAATTAATTTTTGTATATGGTATAAGACAAGAGTCTGATGTCATTCTTTTGCATGCAGATATCCAGTTCCACCATCATTGGTTGAAAAGACTATCCTTTCCCTATTGAATGGTCTTGGTACCATTGTTGGTCATTTGATCATATACATGAGGGTTTATTTCTAGGCTCTGTGTTCTATTCCTCTGGTCTGTGTGACTGTCTTTTTGCTATGACCACACTGTTTTGATTACTGTAGCTTTGTAGTAAGTTTTTTTTTTTTTTTTTTGAGACAGAGTCTCATTCTGTTGCCCGGGCTAGAGTGCTGTGGCATCAGCCTAGCTCACAGCAACCTCAAACTCCTGGGCTCAAGCAATCCTTCTGCCTCAGCCTCCCCGAGTAGCTGGGACTGCAGGCATGCGCCACCATGCCCAGCTAGATTTTTCTATACATTTTTAGTTGTCCAGCTAATTTATTTCTATTTTTAGTAGAGATGGGGTCTCACTCTTGTTCAGGCTGGTTTCGAATTCCTGACCTTGAGTGATCCTCCCGCCTCAACCTCGCCAGAGGGCTAGGATTATAGGTGTGAGCCACTGCGCCTGGCCACGTTGATTTATTTTTGCATGTCAAACCATCCTTGTGTTTCAGCAGTAAATCTCTTGGTTGGGGTTTATAATTATTTTTTGTGCTGCTAAATTCATTTTGTGAGTGTTGAGAATTTTTGCTTCATTATTCATAAAGGTTATTGGTGTTTAGTTTTGTTTTCTTGCAGTGCCTTTGTCTTGCTTTGATATCAGGGTAAGTTGCACCTCATACGAAGGGTTGGAAAGGGTTCCCTCTATTTAGTTTTTGGGAAAAGCTTGAAGAAGATTGGTGCTTAATTCTTCTCTGAATGTTTGTTAGAATTCACCAGTGAAACCATCTGGTCCTGGGCTTTTCTTCGCTGTGAGGTTTTTGATTACTGATTCAATCTCCTTACTAGTTGTAAGTCTGTTCAATTTTTTTCTATTTCTTATGATTCAGTCTTGGTAGGTTGTACGTTTCTAGGAACTAACCATTTCATCTAGGTTGTCTAATTTGTTGGTGCATAATTGCTTACAGTATTCTGTTACAATCTTTTTTATATTAAAATATTATACAAGGAAAAGGAATACCAAAACAAAGGGATTTTTGTTTTGTTTTGTTGTGTGGTCATTGTTTGGCTTGGTTGGGCTTTTCTGTGCTGCTTGAATTCACATCTCATCTGTTGGAGTCATCAGTCCGGATTTCCCGAGACAGCAAAGTGCTCCCCACAGGTAGTTGACAGAGGACTGCTACAGACGCCTGGAGCTGTCTTCATGCATTCAGAATCGCAGGCCCTTGCTGGAAAAATCAGTTCCACACATTGCAGCTGCCATTCCTTTGAGGAGCGTTGCCTTCAGGCCTGGTCTGCAGACTTCGCGCAAGCTCGCCGTGGTGGCAGCCCCAGGTTTGAGTCCTCACAGCCCACGCACGGGATCTCTTGGGTGACCCAGGCCTGTCAGACTTGCGAGTTTCTCTCCTCTCTGATTCTTAAAGCAAAACTGCGTCTCTGGGCAGCCCATGGCTCTGGGTGAGATGAGCTCACTGCCTCTGGGGGAAAGCCACTGGCCGCCACCTAAATGGCATGGCTCTGAAAATCAGGAAACTTCACCATGAGGTTTCCTTAAGGAATTTCAGAGTGAGGTTAACTTTTTTAAAGATCTCAAGGAGCCAGAAGAGGCATTTGTTTTTACAGAGCTGTCAGATCTTCCTTATCATAAAGGAGCCTCTGAGCTACAGGAGACAGCGGTCAGGCAGCAGACGGCGGAGTGCTGGAGCTACCGCTTGCAGAAGGACAGTGGCCCTGCAGGGTGTGGCCGCCTGGTGGAGAGAATGACCTGGACTTCAGTGCAGCCAGCAGGTCAGGGCTGGGCAGGCCTCCTCTCTGCACCCTGATGTGGACACGGCGCATTTGGGAGGCCAGAGGAGAGACTGCTCAGTGGGACTAAATTGCAAAGTGCCAGAGATAGACAGGTCCATGGTTTCCTGAGCTGCTTTTTGGGACAGATAGCTCACGCCTAACTCAGATTCCAGCCCTGGCATCAGTAGCCCTGCGGCAGGCTTTCCCATGGAGGGTGGTTTCCAACCATGCCCAGTTTTCTCTGGTTGGAGGAGCTTTGTCTGTCATTCTTCCTCTCCTCTGGGAAGTCCCATTATGTGAAGTTCGGCCCCTCAGCGCTCTGTCTGTCAGGGCTTCTGTCTCTAGTCTTTTCTCATCTTCCTCATTTTCTGCTGGGTTTGGAAGGACCATCTTGGATGTGTCTCCTCCCACCTCATACTCTGCGGGGTCTCCGCAGCACCCTGAATTCTGTTCATTGCCTTTATCTGGTTTTTGTTTCAGTCCCCATGAGATCCTTGTTTGTGGCAGCTCCTTTTCATGATGGTCTGTTCCCAGTTCAGCTGAACATCATCTTTGACCTCTGAGGATGCGTATCAGCTATTCCGTAATGTCCGTGCTAATAAATGGACTAGCTGTGACTCGGTGGGAGGCAGCTTCCAGAGTCCTCCTGCAGTGGAAGGGTGCTGGGGTGCTGTGCAGCATGCTCCTTGCCACAGGGGGGTCTGCGTAAGCTTGGGGTCCACGGGCCCAGCCATTCCCACCAGTCTCAGAGGGACCCTGAGTGGGGATCAGAGGCAGAGCTCCCTTGCAAACTGCGGTGTTAGGGACACCCCTGCCCAGTGTTCAGGACAACGACAGGTTGGCCCAGGACCCGTACTTTCCCCGAGACCGTACTGGCTGAGCATGTGAGAGGCGGGACTGCTTGTTTTTGGAAGGGTAATGGTGTCAGGCCTGTGTCGCAGCTGCTCCAGGCTGAGCTGCCTCCCAGGCAGGGCGAGGTGGGGGGCAGCAAGGCCAGGTCCAGCTCCGGTTGTGGGAGGGAAGGGCTGTCCCTAGGGCCCTCAGCCCAGCCAGAGTTGGCCAGAGTCCACACAGGACTCTGGGGCCAGGGCAGACGGGAAGGTGTCTGAAGCCTCCCTGCCCACAACGGCGGTGTGGGGACAGAGTGGGCTCCAGTTCCCGCCTGGCTCCGGGGCGAGTCGCGAAGGCTTCGCCTGTGACTCACTAGGATGGAGGAAAGTCACAGAGAGGCGCACCTTTCCTCTTGGGCCTTGGGACTTCTGGGCGGACAGGCCGTTGTGGTAGGTGGTCGCTCTGCTCTTGCTGGGGCTCACCTCTCGGTGCCGTGTCCTGGCTTCTGTCCCTTCCAATGCATGAGTGATGGCTGGTTCCCTGTCCAGGAGGTTGGAGGCAGCCTCCGCGGAGGCTGGGTTTGCATCTCATTGTCTCTCGGCTGCCCGTCATTCCCTCCCCAGCCTGGACCCCTCTTTCCCGGAGCCTCACCATTTGGCCCCCTCGGCCTCTCCAGCCTCACAGCGTCCCCCCAGACTCTCACACTTAGGGTCCCGGCTTCTTCCCTCCAGCCGCCTGGCCACACCCCTGCAGCCAGTGGACTCACCATTCACCTGTGCTCGCATCCATGCCATCCTGGACCAGATGGGCCATCTGCCCCAGCAGCCTCTCTGTCGCTGGAGGGTCCCCGCCTCCACCCCACACCCACAGGTGTCAGCAGAGAGTGAGAATGCTGAGAGATGAGAGACGGGAGGGGCGAGGCAGGGATGTCCATAGGGATTGTGGGGGTGCTTGCTGACTTGGCACTGCCATGTTGGGGGGTGGCCCCTGGCCCCATGCCCTGGTACCCATGTGGATTTGCCCACAAAAGGATAGATCTCTCCCGGGGCCAGCACCACCTCGTGCTGCTGCAGGGGCTGGTGGCCCCTCCACCCCAGGGGCTTAGTTAGCAAAGCTGCTGTGGGTCAGACCAAGGTCACCTGGGGAGGGCCTCCCGGGCCAGGCGCCCAGCAGGCAGGGTGCTGCCAAGTGCGTGGTCAGCAGCAGTCGGGGTGGACAGGGACCTTCAGGCCAAAGCAGGGTGGGACTCCAGGGCTGGGGCTGCTGGGATGTGCCTGGTGCGTCTTCCTCCTTGTTGTGGGACTGGAGTGTGGATGGGGCAGTGTGCTGGGAGGGGTCTGCACCAGGTCCCTGTCACCGTGCCTGGACCCACGTTGTCCTCAGGGTCCATTTCCCCAGCCCTGGAACAAGCTAGTCTGTGGTGAGATTCCCTGTTGTCCAGGCCGGTCCTGGGCATGTGGCTGCAGCTGGGCTGGCAGGGAAGGTGGGGTCACCTGCTGCAGGGGCCAGAGAAGCAAGGGCACAGTAAGCCAGGGGTGGGGGTGCAGATGCTGGGGCCAGTCCCCTCGCCAGACCTGCCACCTGCCCACCCACTGAGGGCTGCCCACTCCAGTTCCTGCTGGGCACTGTCCCTCTCGGCGTCCTGGGTGTTTCCCATCAGCCCAGAGTCCCCTGCTGCCAACGCCGTTTTCCACGTCTCTACGCAGAGCGTGTTCCTTGTCAAAATGACAGGAGACAGTGGGAAGTCCCCCAGCCCCTGCCGAGAGCCACTCACGGGACCCTCCCACAGGCAGCTGGGGTGGGCGGTACTGGGTCCCGGCCCCAAACCACCATCCTTTCCCGCGCAGGCGTCCTTGTCTCTGCAGCCAGGAGGGGGCTGGCTGGGGGCCCTGCCTCACCCTCAGAGGTTCTTTGGCCACAGGCTCCCTGGGGCTGTACTCCCACCACCCCTCAAAGGGGCTTTGTGTCACCACAAAGAGTCTCTGTCCTTCTGGGGAAGCCTGGGTGTTGCCATGGTGATGGAGGGACTGGGAAGAGGGGGTCCTCCCTACCGTCTGCAGGGGAAAAGGCGTTCCAGTTTATGGCACTGTGTACGCAGGCCCCTTGGCCTTGCTGGGCAGCTGTCCCTGAGGGCCTCGGTGGGGCCGTTGGAGCGTTGGTAGGGGCAGGGTTCTCATGTCCTGGGCCTGTCCACCTCTGGTCCTAGCCTGGCTGGGAGCCTCAAACCCTCCTCAGGAATACTTAAGTCCCTGCCCACCCACAGTGCAGGCTGGGAGCTGGACTGCAGGCATGGGACCCAGCAGACCCCACCTCCACTGCTCCTGTTCTCCCCGAGGCAGCAGGCCAGCTGTGCAGGTGCCTTGCAGGCTGGTGCTTGTCTAGGGACGATGGAGGCATCGGTCCGGCCACCACCACCCATGCCCTCCCCTCCATGGGCCCCCATGAGCACAGGTGTCATGCTCCTCCTTGGCAGTGCAATGGGTGGGCTGAGCCTGCAAGGGGAGAGGACTCTGCCCTGGCAATCCCTGTGGCCCTCCCTGCCTGGAGCATCCCAGCCCCTGGGGGTGCCTCGGAGGAGGTGAGTCCTCGCTGCCTGCACCCCCACCTTCGGAGCCTGCAGGCGTCACTTCCAGCCACGGCTTGCTGGAGTCTGGGTCAGGCACAGGAGGGGCATTGACGGAGTTCCCTGAATCCCAGCCTGGGGCCCCAGGGATTCCCGTCTACCCTATCCCCAGTGTCCTCATAGAGGGTTTCAAAGGGTGCCAGAGCTGGTGTGGGGGAATAGCCGTCTGTAACCTGTTTCATAGGGAATCTCAGGCCCGGACCCTTTTGGGGGCTCCAGCTGTAGTTCCCTGTGGCTCTGGCCTCCCACGGAGCAGGGAAAACAGCTGGGGTACTCACCTGCTTGCCTGCCCACCCACCATGTCCCACCTGCAGTCACCAGGCTTCTCGTCCTCTGAGGTTCCTGAGTGCTGGGCCTGGGCCAGCCCAGACCGCAGGCTGCCCAGCTCCCAGCGCCCGGAGCCTTGACCTGACCCTGGCCTGCACCCCCAGGTCCAGGGGCTGAGCAGTGCTGCCTCGGTCCTGGCTGCCCTTGGCCCAGGCACCCCATTAGTGCAGAGCCAGAGCCCCGTGGGAAGAGGCACCCCCAGAGTGTTCTCCCTGCACATGGGAGTTGGGTGCCATAGGTAACTGTGTGGACATGCTGGGGGGCAGGAGGTGATCACTGAGCAGCCATCTCTGTGCCCCTCCCCCCGCCGAGGCATCTCATCTACTAGGGGAAATCTAATTTCCAGGCTGAATCTGATTATGGCTCTCTTGGCTGCCTGAAGATCTCACTGCCTCCCCCGATTGGCAGGCGGGTGGGCACAGCCCTGGCCCCACTGGCTTCATTTCCTGGCCTCCAGGCATGCTTGCTTGCTTGCCTGTCAGCTGGAGTGGGCATCGGCTTTTCCCCTTTCTTAACCCTGGTTCTGATCACACCAGCAGCACACACACTCCTACCGGCACTAGGGCTCCCCAGCCATCGCCAGACTTCCAGATGCAGGTCCTTCCAGTCCTTTTCCTGCACGTGTGTGTGCAAGCTCGCAAGCGTGCACACCAGCCCCTCCACGCCTCCTGCATCTCCTGTTTATATCTTTTCACCCACTTCCAGCTGAGGTTCTGGTTTCTCTTAGTGATTTATAGGAGCACCCTGTAGATTGAGCCTGCCACTTTGTTGTTGGGCGTTACAAGGTTTGATCCAACATGCTGATTGTCATTTTCTTTGTGGTTTCTTCTTGGTATGGGAAATCCCAAACACAAGAAACTAAAGAGACTCATGTGATGGGTTCCATACACCCTGCACCAGCCTCCACCATGCTGACGTCACGGTCCAGAAGTGACACTGGCATACGTCGTTCTATCAAAACTTTCATTGCATGTGTTGCTGCAAATGTGCTCGTTTGAAAACATGACCATCTTATGTGGCGCTTCCTTTTGGACCTGGAGGAATGTTTCATGCTCAGAGTCGTGCCATCACCTTTTTCCTTGGGGGTTCCTTCCACTGTTAAAGGCTGAGACTGGGCACTGCCTGTGAGTGACTGTGGCCTGGCACAGGTACACATGGACCCCACCCTGTCTGAGCCCCAGGCCCCCTGTGCCAGCCCTATCCCTAGCCTGGGCACAGTGTCCAGCCCTGTGGGCTTGGCCAGAAGCCATCCCTGAGGCTTTGAGCAGCATCTGAACACAGTAGGGTGACGGGGCAAAGGCCTGGCCCTCCAGGGTGGGGAGCAAGCTCTGTGTGCTGGCAGCTCCCACACTGCTCCTCCAGGCCAAGAGTGGGCTGTGGCACCATGAGGCTTGGGTTCAGCTCCTACAAGACCACTTCCTGACACGCTTGCCCTTCTGGGCGGGTGGAGTGTGGGATGGGCAGTGGGAAGACGTTTTATGGGCACCAGTTCCTCTGTCCCATTGGGGGCAGGGGTAGCCTGGCCATGCTCTGCTGGGTGGAGCCAGGGCCTCTCCCCCCCATGCCTGGCCCTTAGGAAATTCCTCTGACTCCTCAACCCAGATTGGACTCAGGCCCCATAATTTGATTTTCCAGAGCAGGTCTCTGGCTGGACTCCTCCTGAGGAGGAATGTCTGGGTCAGCAAGATGACGTCAAATGTCAGTTTGATTTCAGGGGAGACATTCGGCTTCTACCGCAGGCTCCTCCAACTGTGCCTTTGCTTTCCCGACAGACGAGTGTTGGCCCCCAGGGCCGGGGTGCCGGGGCTTCCTCCTCCATGTGCCCACCCAGCCCCATAGCCCACTCTATTCCCCCTTATCCACTCCTGCATCCACCCAGCTCTGGCCTCTGCCCACCAATCCCAGCTATCTGCACCCACCCTCAGCCACCAGGCTGTCTACCCTCCAGCCCCCCCCCATGTCTCTCCCACCAGTCACCCCCATTCTCCAGTCTCCAGCTGCCCCCATCCTCTCAAAACCACTGGCTCACCTTTCTGTCCACACCCATGCTTCACTCACGTCTGCCCCTTTCTGTGCAGCCTTCATTCTCCTTCCTCCATCCTTCCATTCTCTCACCATCCCCCACCTACCCTTCCATCCATCCACCCATCTGTCCATCCATTTCCCATCCCCCAGTCTACCTTCCATCCATTCACCCATCTGTCCATCCATCTCCTCCCATCTACCCTTCCATCCACCCATCTGTCCATCCATCCATCCCCCAATCTACCTTCCATCCATCCACCCATCTGTCCATCCATTTCCCATCCCCCATCTACCTTCCATCCATTCACCCATCTGTCCATCCTCCCATCTGGCTTCCATCCATCCACCCATCTGTCCATCCATCTCCTCCCATCTACCCTTCCATCCATCCACCCATCTGTCCATCCATCCATCCCCCAATCTACCTTCCATCCATTCACCCATCTGTCCATCCTCCCATCTACCTTCCATCCATCCACCCATCTGTCCATCCATCTCCTCCCATCTACCCTTCCATCCATCCACCCATCTGTCCATCCATTTCCCATCCCCCAGTCTACCTTCCATCCATTCACCCATCTGTCCATCCTCCCATCTGGCTTCCATCCATCCACCCATCTGTCCATCCATCTCCTCCCATCTACCCTTCCATCCATCCACCCATCTGTCCATCCATCCATCCCCCAATCTACCTTCCATCCATTCACCCATCTGTCCATCCTCCCATCTACCTTCCATCCATCCTCCCATCTGTCCATCCATCTCCTCCCATCTGCCCTTCCATCCATCCTCCCATCTGGCTTCTATCCATCCACCCATCTGTCCATCCATTTCCCATCCCCCAATCTACCTTCCATCCATTCACCCATCTGTCCATCCTCCCATCTGGCTTCCATCCATCCACCCATCTGTCCATCCATTTCCCATCCCCCAATCTACCTTCCATCCATTCACCCATCTGTCCATCCTCCCATCTGGCTTCCATCCATCCACCCATCTGTCCATCCATTTCCCATCCCCCATCTACCTTCCATCCATTCACCCATCTGTCCATCCTCCCATCTGGCTTCCATCCATCCACCCATCTGTCCATCCATCTCCTCCCATCTACCCTTCCATCCATCCACCCATCTGTCCATCCATCCATCCCCCATCTACCTTCCATCTATCCACCCATCTGTCCATCCATCTCCCATCTCCCTTCCATCCATCCACCCATCTGTCCATCCATCTCCTATCTTCCAATCTACCTTCCATCCATCCACCCATCTGTCCATCCATCTCCTATCTTCCAATCTACCTTCCATCCATCCACCCATCTGTCCATCCATCTCCCATCTTCCAATCTACCTTCCATCCATCTACCCATGTGTCCATCCATCTCCTATCTTCCAATCTACTTCCATCCATCCACCCATCTGTCCATCCATCTCCTATCTTCCAATCTACCTTCCATCCATCCACCCATCTGTCCATCCATCTCCTATCTTCCAATCTACTTCCATCCATCCACCCATCTGTCCATCCATCTCCTATCTTCCAATCTACCTTCCATCCATCCACCCATCTGTCCATCCATCTCCCATCTTCCAATCTACCTTCCATCCATCTACCCATGTGTCCATCTGTCCACCATCCCCCGTCCATCTGTCTACCATCTGTTGTCCATCCACCTACCCATCTGTCTGTCTGTCTTCACCCCCATGGTGGCTTACTCTCCCCCATTGCTGGTGGGGTGTGGAAACCCCGGGAGAGTCTCTGTGCTGACACTGCCTGCAGTGGGTGAGTGGCCAGTTTCCGCTGTTGCTGGGTCTGGGCTCTCATTTTGTTTTGCAGTTTATTTTTTCAGGGTTCAGTCCCAGGCTCAACCTTCTCAACCCCTGTCCAGGCTGCCGATTTTTTTTTGGCCTTCACATGGGATGTCCCATGGACCTAGCGTCTGGTCACTCTTGAGGTGTGCTGTGTCATGTCTGTCTTGCTGCTAAGTCAGCTCCTAGGGCGGGCGTTTCCTAAGCAGCAGCCTCCTTGAGTCAGTGTGATGCTGGTTGCCGACTCTGGGTGAGGTCGTAGGGGGTCCCCCTGGCAGACAGGTGAGTCCAGAGATGAGAGCCAGGGCCCACCTAGGCTTCACAGCGGGGGGTGCACTTTTCTGTGTGCCCCGAGGCTCCGCTGGGCCCTGGCAGAAGCATGTTCTGTGCCACCCACCCCCAGGATACTCAGCTGGGAAAAATGTCTGTGAAGTCCCATGGTGGATCTTAAAAATTCGTGAACATTTTGCCTTCTGTGACATCATGTGTTCGTGTTAGTATTGAGTTACGTGTTAGTATTGAGTTACTATCTGAAAAGCTGTTCTGTGGTTCTGGCCTGGGTCACCTGTGTCAATGCATGTTTTTGTGTCGGGAAGTGGGCTGGGGCCTTCTCTGGTCTGACTAGCTGTCACCTTGGGCTGTTCTCCAGGCCACTGAGCTGCTGAGCTGCAGCCTTCGGGGCTCAGAGCATCCTCCTGCTGGGACTGTTGGGAGCCACTCCTCCCGTGAGTGGCTGCTGGGATCTGCCCTCAAGCTTGCCAGTGTTTCAGGATGTCCCCTGGGAGACACGCAGTTGCTTTGTCCCAGCTGAACCGAATGGGGTAGTGGAAAGGTCATTTCGGGGGGTAGGGCACAATGCTGGTGAAGCCAAAGGTCAGGCAGGAGCCTGTGTCTCTGCACAGGGAGGGAGGTAAGCCACCTTGTGTTCACATGGCCACGAGCTGCCCTGTGGTCCTGATCATTGCCACTCAGGGAAAGTGTCCTGTTCCCTTCTGGTCATCGATTCTGAGGTTCAGCTGAGATAGGCAGATGCTGCAGACAAGACTCAGCTGAGGGCTCAGGTGAGCTGGCTCCTGCCACCCCAGAAGGGAAGACGGCCCCACCTCACCCACCAGGAGGTCCAGTCCATACACGCTCAAGGCCGAGTGTCTACACCAGGGCTGGGGCCCGTGGGTGGGCAGCGACGGGTGTGTACAAGGAGGGCTGTGTGACCATTGTGTGACCATGGTCCTACAGTTTGTCTCTTTACGCCCTGGTAGCCAAACGACCCAGTCTGCATTCCTCATACCCAGAGGGCCTCCCCTGCCTTGGGAGTTTGGTTTGTTCTTCCTGCTGTGGCTGACTTAACAGCTCCTCTGCCCCACCACCTTCCCTGGAAGGTCATATTGGCAGTTTAATTTTTGTGACAGGTGCAGGGAAAGCAGAGAGCAGCTTTGGGGCATATGCTGACCTCTTGCCCTAGCTGGGCCTCAGTTTCCCTAGCTGTCACAGTGGGACTGGGCTCTGTGGTGCCCCTTCACAACTCTGAGGTACACCCATGCCCCCAGACTGAGCCTGTCACTCTACTAGCACTGGCATGGCTCAGCCCAGCCTGGCTTCTCCTCTCCAGGGCTCTGTCCTTGCAGCTGCCTCCCTCTGGGCCAGTGGACAGCCCTGCCGGCCCCTTGTGTTGGTGCAGGGGCCAGGGGTCCATGCAGTTGGCCTCAGTGGGCTGGAGGAGACTGGCCTGGAGGAGGCTCTGAGCAGTGCCAGGCACTGGGCCATATTCACTGAGCTCCAGGCAGTGTGACCATGTGTCCCATACCTCGCCTGCTGCTGGGAGCCTAGGTCTGAGCTCCATATACTTGTCCTGTTTCTTTTTGCCCATGAAAAATAAACAGGCTGCATAGCCAGGGAGCAAGCAGGAGGGAAAGTGCTGGCTTGTCACTGTAGCTGCCTGCCACACCTGCCCCCCAGGGGCTCTGGGGCCTCCCCAGGGCAGTGCTGGGCCAGGGCCCAGCCAGCCTGACCTTGCCCCAGCGCTGGGCCTCAGAGGCTCGGGCCCTGCTCTCCTCTGCCGGATCAGGCATCACCACCAGCCATTTGCAGGCTTGAGGTCTCTAACTTCGTGCAGCCCCAGCCAGAACCTTAGCCAGGCTTGTCCTTGGTGTCCTCTCCACCCCATGGAGCAGATGCTGCCCTCGCTCCTGGTCAGTGCTGCCTGGAGCCCAGAGGCTGTGGTCACCTGAACTTGCCTGGATGTCCCAGTCACCTGGCGGTAGTGGAGCTGCTTCTCACTCCCTGCTTGCTGCCTGCACTGGCCCTGCCACATGCATGGGCTGTGTGGCCATGCAAGGTCCCCTACCCTCTCTGGGCCCTGGCATCCACTTCTGTTGAGACAGGGCTGGGGTGCCCTGTGAGATTGAGATGAGCTGGCACAAGCTGTGGGTCGCAGAGGGCCTGGGCAGCAGCGAGCACTCGTCACACCAGCTCTTCCTGCCCTTCGGGGTGCTCTGATCAGGATGCCCAGTGCTGTGGCTGTGCTGGGCCTGGCAGGAGGTGGAGGAGCCAGGTCAGAGCCCCAGGCCCCACAGGGAGTGAGCTGGCGGTTTCCGGCCAGCCTTGGATTAATGGCTTTTAATTTCGAACTTAATCAATGCGGCTTCCCTCCAGAGAGCTGGATGCTGGAGTCTGGGAGTAAGTTGTCTGATCTGGGCATGGGGTAGACAGGGGGCCTGCCACGGGCTTGCCTGGCCGCTGCCCTGGCCTACCTTGAGCTTGCTCTGCTTTGCCCACAGCTAGTGGGCGCCCTGGTCATGGAGGACTGCAACGTGCACTCGGCTGCCAGCATCCTGGCTTCGGTGAAGGAGCAGGAAGCCCGCTTCGAGCGGCTGACGCGAGCACTGGAGCAGGAACGGCGCCATGTTGCCCTGCAGCTGGAGCGTGCCCAGCAGCCTGGTGTGGGCAGTGGTGGCATGGGCAGTGGGCAGCCCCTGCCGATGGCGTGGCAACAGCTGGTCCTGCAGGTAACCCCCTATTGACTTGGGGAGGGTGAAAAAACAGCCAGGTGGGGAAGCAATCAAGGCATCCTGATGGACCACAAGCCAGCAGGCATTGGTTAATTTCAAGACCGCTGGGGCTTATGGGGAGGAAAGGAAACTGGTATCCCAGGGGGGCTTGATGGTTCATCCGTCCACTCATGAGATACATGTGTAATGCACAGGCAAGCATGGGTACACAGTCAAAGCCAAATTAATGTCTTTGGAGGACCCCAGACCTATTGGGGAGCCCTCTTTCCAAGCCCCTGGTACTGAGATGCCTCCAGTAGGCCTGGGTGCTGGAGCCACCCCCACAGCTACCAGACTGCAGACATTGCCAAGGGTGAAGTTTGCACCCCCAAATTGAGGGAGGAAGCAGAACATTCTACTTGGACTGCATGGAGACAGTAGCAGCCAGTGACCCTGAGGCTGCCCCTACCCGGAGGCTGCCCCTCAGGCACTGGGGTGCTCAGTCCAACCCTCCCAGGCTGGAACCAGCTCTGTTCTCCAGCCCACAAACAGGCAGTGTGGGAGAACAACAGCACCCTGGCCGGCGCCCTGGCGGAAAGATTTTCCCACAGCCTGGAGCTGCCCCAACCTCAAAGATAAGGGCTGTCAGACCTCGGCCACTGCCCATCCCCCACTTCACCCCAGCCCTTGATTTTATGTATTCTCAGGGCTGCAGCTGAACTGGGTAGGCTGGCAGGGATGCCGGGGGTGGGGGCCACGTTGGGTTGGCCAGGCCCAGCTGCCTCATGGCAGACCTGCTTCCCAGATTGATCTCATCAGGAAGTGCCTGGCAGCCTACCTGTGAGCCACAGGCGCAGAGCCAGGGCTGAGATGGGGGAGCCAGAGCTGGGGTGCTGCCGCTGTGCCCACTGGGCTGCCACCTCCCCTGCATCCTCCAGCAGGAAGGGTCCCCTCCTCCAGACACCCAGCTGAAGCAGGGCTGACCCCCACCCAGGGGAAGGGGCACCAGCAGGGTGCCCCTTGCCTCAGGCTCAGCCAGGGTGGGTACATGGCTGGACAGTAGCAGCTGGTGAAATGGAGAAGACAGAACCAGCTTAGGCATAAGATCTGAGCCGCCTTCCCTTGGGGTACTGTTCCGGTCCTCCTCCGCACTTCCCTGGGCGGCTCCACTCAGGGCTGCCCTGGATGGAGAATGCGCCAGTGGTTGGGGCAGTTCACCCCTGTGCAGGTGGAGAAACAGAGGCTCGGGCACACAGTGGGCATCCAGAGTCTCGGGCATGCTGACCTGTGTACGTAGCACGTCGTGGAGGTAGACAGCGGACCCAGGAGAGGCTCAGTTTCTGAGTGGGGTCTGGGGAAAAGTGGGTGGGGGCCCCTTCTCTCGCCATATCCGCTGAGCCTTCCTGGCCTGGTTCTAGCTCTTTTCATCTCAGAAACTGTTTCCTAGTTAATGATGCTGGAGCCATTGGCTTGAATCTGTGGGGTATGACCCAAGAAGGTGGCGCCAGCCCTGCCCCTCCCCCTTCCCTGGCCCCCTCCCCTGGGTGGCCTCTTGGGAAAATGTCATCCCTGCCGCCAGGAGGGACGAAGCGCCCAGAGCCAGGGAGGGGGCTTGGGGTAGCCCCTGGCCCCGCCCCGCCGCAGAGCCCCGCCCGCGCCGTGGGGCGGGACCCGGCGCCCGGCCCGCCCGCCTGGGCGCGGCCCCGGCCGATTGGCTGCTGGGCGCGACCGCGCCAGGGCCGCCCCGCGGGCAGCGAGTCCGCGGAGCCGAGCCCGAGCGGCCGAGGCGCCCGAGCCGAGCCTGGTCCAGCCGCCGGCCCGCGCCCCGAGCCCTGGCCCGATGCCGGCCGAACTCAGACAGGTTGGAGGGAACTTGGCTGGGGGGTGCTGGCCCGGGCCGGGCAGCGGGGGATAGGACGCGCCAGCCGGCCCGGCCCCGGGGGACCCGCTTTTGTTCCTCAGAGCCGCCGGCCCGAGGCGGCTATTGTCTGCCTCCCGCCTGGCTGTGGCAGGCCAGGTGGGGTGGCGTGGCTCCCAAGGTGCAAAAGACGGCTGGGCGCACCGACGTGCGGGCGGGGCCGCAGGGTCTCCGGAGTCGTCCCAGGGGCTGGGCGTGAGTCCCCACCCAGCAGAGCGACCCTGCGTGCGGAACGGGCAGGGGCCCGGTGGGCGCAACCTGGCCTGCACTCGGGACAGGTGCTAGGGGAGCGGGTAGGGGCAGAGCCTTCCCGAGCAGTTCTCTGTGCAAGGGCGAGGCTGAGTCTGGAGAGGGAAGCCCGCTAGGCCTCCTGCTACCCAGGAGCTTCCTCCAGGGAATTGAAGGAGCTTCCAGAGCTTTGATGGAAGCTCCCTCTGTACACGTGAGGGGAGGGGAGAAAGCTGGCCCCACCCACGTGTAGATGCAGGAGGGGGTCTCCAAGGAAAACCCTGGCCTCTGCCTCCCCAAACCAAGGGGGACGGGAAGACAAGGAGCAGCCTGCACTTTGCTCAGAGGGGGTCACATTCAGTAACAGGCAGGGAAACTGAGGGTGAGCAAAGGGAAGACCATGGCAGACCCCCTGTGGTGGGAGGCAGGTCTCCCATACACCTGCCTACTTGTATAGTCCTGGTGTGACCCCCCAAGGCCCGGCCACTGCGCCAGAGATGGAGGGGCCAGTTGGGGGGATCATGATCACTGTGGTGGATGATCCAGGGCTGGGCTTGGGAGAGCCTGGATGAGTAACAACCTTGTGCTCCTCTCTCACCCGCTGGCTCCCCAGCGTGGCCTTTGGCCACTCTGCCCAGGGCCATGCCCTGGCAGGTGCACTGCTGCTGTGCAGAGGTGAGGTCCTGGTCCCGAGAGCTCGGCAGAGCCCATGGGCACCAAGTGAGAGGGCGTTTCGTGGTGGCCAAGGCTTGTTGCCTGGGGGGGGATGCCAGCCTGACTTGTCCCAGACTCTACCCGGGAGGGCCATGCTAGGGGTGTGGAACTGTCACTCCCTCACCCCTCCATTCATCCAGTGGCCGTCTTGTGGCCTCGGGAGCCTGGCCCAGGGTGTGGGAGCCAGGTGTGCAGCCTCACTTCAGCCTCTCCCATGTGTGCCAGCAGGGCCTTGGGCTGAGTGGGGTGCCCGCCCCTACAGTCGGTTCTTCGGGACACCGACGGTGGGTGCTTGTCTGTGAAATCCAGGTGGTGTGGGTACATGGGTATCTCCAGACCCAGCTAAGCCCTTCACCCCAAAATTAGGACTTGGCTTGTTTTCTCGGCCCCTTCCTCTGCCATCCCCACACCCATCCAGAGGCTGTCAGGGGCCTCTGCCCAGGTGGCGGCCCCTCTGGTTGGTCTACATCTCGAGTTTTTGCTCCCCATGTCCTGTATCTGGATATTCCCTGGTGCTACCCAGCACGTCCCACGGTCCTAGCACCCTGTTTCTTTCCCATCTCCCTGCGAGGAGGCTGAACCCCAAGTGCATGGTGGGGCACAGAGCCCTCAGGCTGTGCTCAGCCCTCTGCCTCTGGGGACCCTATTGAGAGCAGTTGGGGGGTGCATGGGTCCACCTCTCTGGTCACTCCAGCCCCTCTCACAAGCCCAAGGGGGCTTATGGGAAGCCCCAGGCCTGAGCAGCAGCCCCTCTCTGGGCCGTGCCTGAGGCATCACAGGTGGGAGAGCCACGGGAGGGCTTTGGACCCCAGAGATGAGTGATGGGAGGCTGGGAGGGATGATGAGAGAACGTTGGCAGGACACAGCATGGTGGGTTGGGCTAGGGGTGGGATGTCCAGGATGGTGCCTGTGTCTAGGGTGCAGAGGGGAATAACTCAGAGTCATGTCTGGAGCAGAGGCAGTGTGTGGCTGCAGGGCCAGGGGCCCCTGAGAGTGGGCCAGCCTGGGCAGGTTCACAAGAGTCACGGTGTCATGGAATAGGGCACTGGGGCCAGGCAGGGATCCAGGTATCCTGACCAGCCCCTCTGTCGAAGACCAACTGTGTGCTGGCCATTGGCCCACCATCCCATAGCCCAAGCCACAGGATGGCCTTGGGTCTCTCAATACCCTAGGCCTCAGTTTCCTTATCTGCCACCAGCTCTAAGACCCCTAGAGTGGATACCTGGGTTGGAGACTAAGGGAGTTGGTGGCCCCCGTCTGTGTGTGTTGAGAGTATGTGAGGCCTTGTGTGGACGAAGGTGTGGACACATGGGAGGGAGACACGAGGATATGTGTACTTACCCAGTGCCTTTGGGAGCCGTGAGTGCTGAGCACTTGCTGGGCAGTTAGGAGAGCACGCAGGTCGCTGTGCCTGGGACTGAGTGCCTGGTCGGGTGCTCGCACACGTGTGCACATGCACGCGTTTCTGCCTGGGAAGTCAGGTGCATGTGTGTGTCCAGATCCCTGTCCGAGTGTACGCATGTGTGCCTGAGCTGTTAATGGGGACCGGGCTTTCCCGTGATCACCAGCTGACTCACGCTCCTGTCCGGGTGAAGTCATCATTTGTTTTTAGCTCCCTGAGGTCATTTGCCAGCTGAGACTCTTGGGGCCTTGGGATCCTGCTGCCAGCCTTGTTGGGGGGCCCTGGCTCTCCTGGACCACGAGGCTCTTGCCCGGTCAGACCCTCACCACAGTTGGGGTAGGAGGGGTAAGCTGGGCCTCAGAGTGGCAGCAAGGTCCCCGGATATTTTTCCCTTCCTTTGCTCCTTACCCCTCTCATCTACCTAGGGATGAGGGGGCTCTCCTCTGAGTGTTTAGTGTATGCAAATATATGTAAATCTGAGGGGCCGCATCCCACTGGCAGAGTGTCCTGAGCAACGTCCCCTCAGTCTTGCCCCCCACAACCTTCACCCCACCACGGAGCTGCCACTTCTCAGCCCCAGGCCCTGCAGAGAAAGCCTGGGGCCTGACACGTATTCACCCCTGCAGGGGCCACATAGGATGGGTCAGCCGGGCCCCAGCAGCAACAGGCTGCCCTGTGGGACAGTCCTGGCTCTCCAGGGCCCTTGGAGAAGAGCCCAGCCTGCCCTGCCTGGCAGCCTGCCACTGTCCTCACTCCGGGCCTCAGTCTATTTCTCTTTCCCAGGGAACAGGGTCGCCGCTCTCTGGCCAGGGCCCCAGCAGGCATCCACCACCCACATCCCAGGACAGGGACTAGGTGAGGCTCAGAGGCCCCCTGGCCAGACTGTCTTCCCTCCGGTGCCTGAGACACCCCCCTAGCATTGTGACATTCTGGGTGAATCCTTTCCACTGAGTCAGGCCTCAGTTCCCCATCTATGAAGTTATCTATCATCCTCTGAGGTCCTGCTCCAGCAGGGGAGGGGGAGGGGCATTCTGTGGCCTCGTCTTTCCTGTTTCAGCAGAGCCTGAGGTCTGCACCTGTCCTAGCTCCTCCCTGGACCCCGCACTGCACGCATCAGGGGTCAAGCATTCCTCTAGGATCAGACCCCGACCTTGGCAGGCAGGTCCTGAGGGCAGCCCTGGCCACCTTGCCTGGCTCACCTCCCAGGCCTAGGATGGAGCCAGGTGGAGCTCAGAGTACGTGCAGGCCCCAGGGGGCACGGGCAAGAGGCCTTCCCTGCAAGGCCTGGGGCCTGGGCTGGGGAGGGAGGCCTGTCCTCTTCCTGACCCGGCTCAGGCTGCCTGGGAATGTGTCTCCCTCACCCGCCCCCACAGCTTGGGTTTCAGCCCCTTCCTGTCCTAGCTGGGTGCTGATCCCAGACTCTGGTGCAGCATGGCCCTGATGCCTTGGCCGGTGTGGTCAGAGGCCCAGCGGCAGACTGAGGGTCTCGGGTCCCCAGCATAGAAGGGGTCGGACCTGGCTCTAATGTGGGCCAGTGTGCCATCTTTGTGCCTCAGTTTCCCCACTGACAAGTCTGGCCAGTAGGCACGTGGGCCTCTGAAGGGCCTGTGCTCAGAGCAGTCTCGCTTCGAATTGGACTGTTGCCACCTCTTGCAGGTTGGTGTCAAGAGTGGCCCTGGGCCTGAATTCACCATATTTCTAACATCCAATACGATACCCAGGGTGTCAGTCACTTGGGGGCCTGAGGGAGGGCCAGGCCCTGCCCACTTGACACCCGAGAATGCCCGGGGTGGAGGGAGTGAGGATATTTTGGTGCTCTGGGTGCATAGGGCATTCTGGGAGTGGATATTTCTGCCTTTTGAGGGCGTCTGGCTGGCCTTGGTAGCAGGAATCTGGGCACAGCCACAGCAGTCGGTGAGCAGTGCTAGAAATGCCCCTCCCCAAGGCTTCTGCACTTGGGGCTTCTGGGGTGGGGCAGGGAGGAGACCCCTGACACCATGAGGGCCCTGTTGGGTAGCAGTTGACCTTGGGGGGTGTCCTGCAGGTCCCACTTGGAGCCTCCTTGGGCCTGGAGGAGCAGGTGGCAGCCAGGCCTTGCAGGTCAGGAGGCACCCCCTCAAGACTGCACCCCCGGGACCTGTGGCCTTACCTGCTAACTCAGCCTGATGAGGCCTGGGGTGGGGTGACAGGACATGCTTAGCACTTTAGTGTTCAGAAGGCAAGGACACACCACCGTCCTCGATCGCTCAGATGGGGATAGGCCTTGGAGTGAGTGGGCCTGGAGGCAGGGAAGAGGCACACACTGAGGCCTGCTTGGGGCCCTGCCTGCCAGGCGTGTGTGGGCAGTGGGTCCTGTCCTGCAACAATGCCCCTTGCTCCAGGAGCAGAGCCCAGGCAGCCAGGCCTCGCTGGCCACGATGCCAGAGGCCCCTGAGGTGCTGGAGGAGACGGTGACAGTGGAAGAGGACCCCGGCACACCCACCTCTCATGTGTCCATCGTCACATCCGAGGACGGCACAACCCGGCGCACTGAGACCAAGGTACGGCTGGGCCCAGGCAACGGGAGAGTGGCCGAGCGGCTGCCACGGTCCGGTCTGCAGAGTGGGCACATGAGCAGCCCCCTAGAGGCCGGCCTGGCCCCACCACAGCAATTTCCAGGACTCTTGGGCTGCCCAGCCCACTGGCCACTTCCTTGTCCACCAGGTTACCAAGACGGTCAAGACGGTGACCACGCGGACGGTACGCCAGGTGCCCCTGGGCCCAGACGGACTCCCCCTACTGGATGGTGGACCCCCGCTAGGCCCTTTTGCTGATGGACCCCTGGACCGGCACTTCCTGCTGCGTGGTGGAGGCCCGGCTGCCACGCTCTCCCGAGCCTACCTCAGCAGCGGGGGCGGCTTTCCCGATGGCCCGGAGCCCCGGGACGGCCCCAACTACGGCAGCCTGTCACGGGGGCTGGGTGTGCGGCCCCCACGCACTGGCCCCCTTGGCCCCGGCCCTGCTGATGGCTGTTTCACACTGCCTGGCCGCCGTGAGGCATTTCCCGCCGGCCCTGAGCCCGGGCCACTGGGCGGCCGCTCCCTGCCTGAGCACTTCCAGGCAGAGCCGTATGGCTTGGAGGATGACACTCGCAGCCTGGCCGCTGATGATGAGGGCGGCCCTGAGCTGGAGCCTGACTATGGCACAGCCACACGGAGGAGGCCTGAGTGTGGGCGGGGCCTTCGCACCAGGTGAGCACCCGTCCCCTGTGGCTGCCTCCTCCCGGAAAGTGCCTCCTGGCCCCCCAGCTGCAGGATAGCCCACAGGTGGTCAAGCTGCAGGGGTCGAGCTAGTCAGGGACACTTTAGTTTGAATTGGCCCCAGCTCTGGTGCACAAGAGTCGCCAGGGCAGGCCCCGAGGCAGTAGAAGTCAGGCTGGGCACCCTCCCTTGGGCCTAGGGCATGGGAGAAGCTGGTCTGGTGACGGCGCCCAGCACCTGCTGCCTTTGCTTCAGCCAGATGGCCATGTAGACCCGAGCACGAGAGGCCCCACACTCTTCCCGGGCCTCAGTTTCCTCCATGCACAGTAGTCACTGAAGTCTAGAGCCCCTGGCCTTTCCGTCACAGCCTCTGGTTCTGTCCCCTCCGCCCTCAGTTTCTGTATCTGCAGAGTGGGACTGTGACCACAGCCTAGGTCTGGATTCCACGGTGTGACCCCGGGCCAGTCCCCTGACTGCTCCAGCCGCAGTCCCTGCCCTGGGAAGTGAGTCTGATAACGACAGCCCACAGGGTGACTGAGAGCCAAGGACATGCTGTGCCCTAAGGGGCGGCGACCTGAATGCCCCTCAGATGACCCTTCTGGGATGGCTGTAGGGAGCCAGGAGGAGAGCCGCCCACTCCTCCACATCCTGGCACCAGCTGGAGATGGGCCTTGTGGGGAGATGGGGTGGTTTTGTGGAAGGAAGGTGCCCCTCCCCAGTTGTAGACAGACATTCCGCAGAAATACGTTTGGCTCAGGATGGGGGACACTGCCTGTGACAGGAGTGAGTGAGCTCCCTGTCTTGGGATGGATGCGAGCCCTGGCAGCTGGCAGCTGGGGTTTGGCTCTGTCAATGGCTCTGAGTCCATTCTTTTTTTTTTTTTTTTTTTGAGACAGAGTCTCACTCTGTTGCCCAGGCTAGCGTGCCGTGGCGTCAGCCTAGCTCACAGCAACCTCCAACTGGGCTGTGATCCTTCTGCCTCCAACTGGGCTCAAGTGATCCTGCTGCCTCAGCCTCCTGAAGAGCTGGGACTACAAGGCATGTGCCACCATGCCCGGCTAATTTTTTGTATATGTATTTTTAGTTGGTCAATTAATTTCTTTCTATTTTTAGTAGAGACGGGGTCTCGCTCTTGCTTGGGCTGGTTTCAAACTCCTGACCTTGAGCGATCCTCCCGCCTCGGACTCCCAGAGTGCTAGGACTACAGGCGTGAGCCACCGCGCCCGGCCTCTGAGTCCATTCTTGTTGGGCTGCTTGTCAGTCTCGGCGTTCCCTCCCTCGGGGCCAAAGTGCAGATGTTTGCAGCCCAGCCCTGCTGGGTAGGTTCACAGTCCCCTGGAGAGGCTGTGCTGGGCAGCTCGGAGGTAGGGCTGGCCGCTGCTGTCAGGATGTCCATGCGCTCCACTTGCCTGCACAGGGCCTATGAGGACGCAGCGGATGACGGCGGCGAGCTGCTGGACGAGCGGCCTGCGTTCCCAGTGGTGACGGCGCCCCTGGCCCAGCCGGAACGGGGCAGCCTGGGCAGCCTGGACCGGTTGGCCCGTCGCTCACCCTCAGTGGACAGTACCCGCAAGGAGCCGCGCTGGCGGGACCCTGAGCTTCCCGAGGTGCTGGCCATGCTGCGGCACCCTGTGGACCCTGTGAAAGCCAACGCGGCCGCCTACCTACAGCACCTGTGCTTTGAGAATGAGGGCGTCAAGCGGCGCGTGCGGCAGCTGCGGGGGCTGCCACTGCTCGTGGCACTGCTGGACCACCCTCGGGCAGAGGTGCGGCGCCGGGCCTGCGGGGCGCTGCGCAACCTCTCCTATGGCCGCGACACTGACAACAAGGCTGCCATCCGGGACTGCGGTGGTGTGCCTGCCCTGGTGCGCCTGCTGCGGTCTGCCAGGGACAACGAGGTCCGCGAACTCGTCACTGGTGAGTGGGCCCAGCTGTGCTGGCCACCCCTGGGAAGAGGGGCGCAAGGCTGGGTTGGGGAGGTACCAGGCCACTCAGGGCTCGTGGCCAGTAAAACACCCAGGTTGTCGGGTAACCCGGCTCTGGGACAGCTTGCCTGGGAGGCAGGTGTCAGGCCCAGCCATTAGGGCGGGTCCCCAGTCCCTCTGCCCTCAGGCAGGCCCCTCGGCATGGCCCCACATCCCCAACGCAGCTGCCCTGGGCCTTGCACTTTGTGGGACCTGAGGGACAGGCGGAGCTACCTGTGGCCTCACGTGCCCACATAGCAAGGAATGGGGGAAAGGGCAGCCCTGCCGCACCCCTCCTCTGGGGCTCCTTGCCAGCTGGGAGCTGCAGCCTGGTGCTGTCCACACATCTCGTCCAGGCCAGGACAGCCCCATAGCTCCCCTGGCTTTTGTCACTTCTGCCATTGTGTGTGAGCTGGGGCACGGAGAGGGTGGGGTGGGTCTTGGGCATGGCCACCTGGGCAGGGAGGGAGGAGGGATGCCTGTGGTCAGCATGGTTGGCCGGTCGTGTCCACAGGCACGCTCTGGAACCTGTCGTCCTATGAGCCCCTGAAGATGGTCATCATTGACCATGGCCTGCAGACACTGACCCACGAGGTCATCGTGCCCCACTCAGGCTGGGAGCTCGAGCCCAATGAGGACTCCAAGCCTCGAGATGCCGAGTGGACGACTGTCTTCAAGAACACGTCAGGTTGCCTGAGGTGCGGGCAGCTCCTGCCCAGGCAGCATGCTCCCATGGGGTGACTGGGTGCCTGACCACACGCACCCCTGGGCCATTCTTCTGGTCGCAGGGAGGGCGGTGAGCCGCCCACATCTCGGGCTTCGAAGCCATGGTGTGAGTGTGCAGACGTGGAGTGAAGCCTGGTGGAGCGGTGCTCACCGCCCAGGTCTCCCGGCTCTGCAGTGCTCAGCCCTGCCCAGCACACAGCCCCTACCCTGAACCGCCACAGCTGGGGGACGCTTGGACCCTCATGTCCATCTGCCTTGGGGTCTCATCACACCTCCCTGTGACCTCTGCCCCTGGGGACCCCTGCAGAGACCTCTCAGGCAGAGCCCTGGTCCCACAGCCTGCCTGTCCATCGGGATGTGCCCCTGCAGCCCTGTGGGGTCCTGACCTCGGGGCATATGAGGGCCCAGACCCATTGTTGGCATGGAGGTGGGGTACACAGAATTTCCTCTTG
This sequence comes from Microcebus murinus, assembly GCF_040939455.1. NCBI lineage: Eukaryota > Metazoa > Chordata > Mammalia > Primates > Cheirogaleidae > Microcebus > Microcebus murinus. The sequence continues at coordinate 26,950,424 of NC_134125.1, read as the reverse complement.
GGGCCCATCTCTGTCCCTTTCCAGTCCAAGTGGGAGCCAGTGAGCCGCCTGTTCCCCAAGGAGCTGCCAGGCTTGGGTGTACCTCCTGGGACTAGGGGGTAGTTAGGCCCCTGGCCCCCTGTTCCCTGTGCCCTAGGCTGGGTGTCCTGTCCCAGTAGCCCCAGGGGGGCAGTGGGGCCTATTCAGAGATGAAGACAAGTAACCGAGGCTGGGCTGTGGCTGGGGGAGTTCCCATGGGGGCCAGGAGTCACCAGGCCTGCTCTTGGCCACCCAGGAACGTGAGCTCAGATGGCGCCGAGGCCCGGCGGCGACTCCGGGAGTGTGAAGGGCTGGTGGACGCGCTCTTGCATGCCCTGCAGTCGGCTGTGGGCAGAAAGGACACGGACAACAAGGTGGGCCAGGCAGGGTGGGGCAGGCCCACAGCCTCCCACCAAGAGCGGGGGAGAGGGCAGTGCAGGAACAGGCCCTTGGGCAACACAGTCTGGGGTGGGCACTGGACGTGGCCTTTTTCACAGCGGCCACACTGTGAAGTAAGTGTGATCTTCCCCAGCGAGGTTCTGGGCTGTGTGGCCCTCGCTGAGGGCCCCATCCCACACTTCTGGGACCGCGGTGGCTGAGGGTCTGCTCTGTGCCTAGGGCTCTTGGGGGGGTGGCTGCAGTCCCCATGCCCAGTGGCCCCGCCCCAGCCGCTGGCCTCTCCCTACAGTCAGTGGAGAACTGCGTGTGCATCATGCGGAACCTGTCCTACCATGTGCACAAGGAGGTGCCTGGAGCCGACAGGTACCAGGAGGCCGAGCCCGGGCCCCTGGGCAATGCCACAGGCCCCCAGCGCAGGAGGCGGGATGATGCCAGCTGCTTCGGTGGCAAGAAGGCCAAAGGTGGGTGGGTGAGGCTGGGATACCACTCTAGACCCCTGCCCTGGCTGAAGGCTCTCTGAACCCATGGCAGGCAGCAGACGTGGGCCAGAGGACACCTGGTCAGTCCCCAACAGGCAGGTTGGGGAGCAGCGAGCAGAGGACGGTATACTACCCCGGGTTACCACTGACAGGCCAGGGTGTGGGACTCAAGCCCTGCCTCCCCTGTCTACACAGTGGGGCCCCCAGGAGGGCACAGGGGAAACCATGAGGTGGTCCTACCTGTGCCCAGCCCCAGCCCCTCCACTCTGGGGAAGGGCTCTGAAAGCGCCACTGATGCCACCTGCTGGCCACTCACAGAGCAGCTGTAGATCCTGACCAGCCCAAGTGGCAGCCCCCATCCGCCTGGGCAATCGCCCTGCACACCCTTCCTCACACCTGCAGGGTGTAGGTTCCTGGGACCCACATCCCTGGTGGCTGCAGTGGCGCCTGTGCACTGCTACCTTCACCTGCCTCACCGACCCCCAGCCTCTCCTCCCTGTCTCACTGGGAGGTGCTCAGCCCCTAGAAGTAATTAGGGTGAGGTTCCTCATGCTGCCTGCTCTGGCCAGGGTGTACAATAGGAAACCAAGGCCTGTGGGAGGGCATGGGGGTACCTTTCACTCAGGCTCCTCTCCTCTCTCCTGTGCTTCCTCCTGCTGCCCAGAGGAGTGGTTCCCTCCAGGTGAGTCCCTGCCTGTCCTGCAGTCCAGGCCTGGCAGGTGCAGTGGGCTCCTGGGAAGGGGGAAGCACCTTCCAGCCTCGTCTGCGCCAGCCCTGGTCTCAGCACCTGGCCGCCATCTCTATGACAGTGGCAGGAATGTGCACCCCAGCTGCCCCTAACCTCAGACTTGCAGAGGGTGGGCAGGGCCCAGGGTGTTTGTCCCTAGGAGCACCAGGGAGCAGAGTTTGCCCCTCTGATGGAATGGGTGGTGTGTGGCTTGGGGAGACAGCACAAAGGTCCCATGAGGGTAGGGGTTGGGGGGCAGATCATCTGAGCTCAGCTCTGCTGCCTTCCCAGAGGAGAGAATCTTTCTCATCTGACATGGGGACAGCGGCTGGAGGCAGCTAGCTCGCTGTCTGGGGAATGTGCACACTTGGGCCCCACTAGTGTTACCTGGGGCTGCTGTGGGCTTTCAGCCTGGGTATGGGGGTTTCTGCTGCCTGAAAGAGCCTGGGACAGTGTCCTGGCCCTAGACTGGGAGAGTTTTCCCCTTGGGAAAGCTCTTGGTCTAACCCTGCCCTCTGTGTGATCCAGGCAAGTCCTGTCTTGTCAACTCTCTGCTTGTAACTACCTGCCGCCCCACCTGGGCTCCCGGCTGTCTCAGCTGCACACGTAGTGGCCGCCAGAGAGCCATGGGGAGGGTCTGTGTAAGGCTCTCAGTCCCTGGTGGGAGATAGTCCCAGGGGATTGGGGCAAGGCTGGGATGTCCCCAGGCCCCACTGCCACTGCTGTCCTCTGGGCCAACCCACCTGCTCAAACTCTGAGAGTGGGGCTCTACTCCCATACTGGATACAGAGTGTTCTTTGGGGCCTGGTCAGGAGAGGGCTGTTCCAACCTTCCTGACACACTCCTGTCCCCAACTAGGTCTGCTTGACCTCCTGCCCTGCCTTGCTTTCCAGGGAAGAAGGATGGTGAGGTGGACCAGAACTTTGACACGCTGGACCTGCCTAAGAGACCCGAGGCTGCCAAGGGTGAGTGGGCTGAGGCATACCCTGCACCCTTGGGGAAACCTGGGCCTAGGACTGTCCCCACGGTGAACCTTTAAGCCATCAGGCAGGGATCAAATGGGGAAACCGAGGCCCAGAGGTATGGGGTTCCCCAGAGTATAGTCCAGTCCCAGGGTACCTGCTGGAGTGTTTGGAATCAGTGTCATTTCAGGCAAGGTGGGTAGAGAGGCAGAGAGGCCAGGCGCTTCCACGGCCACACAGCAGTTGCAGGTGGGCAGGGTTGGGGGAGTCCCCCAGTGAAGGCAGGGCCTCCAGTGCCAGCCACAGAGCTGGGGTTCATGCAAGCGGACTGGGAACCAGGCAGGAATGGTCAGACTCAGGTTCAGGGGCTGGGCCAGAGGGACTCAGCCTGCCCAGCTTGTCCTTCCTGTCCCCAGGTCTGTGGCATCCTGCAGTGTTGGCCCTGGGAACCAGCTTGAGGGAGAGAGGTCTGCCTGGCCAGCCCTGCAAGTGGGAAGACCAGCAGGTCCCCAAGTGGGGTGGAGGGGGAGGGCCCTGCGTGGGGGTCTGAGGACAAGGGTCACATACAGGCAGAGCAGCAGCCTATGCAGATGCCTTGAGAGGGGTGAATGTGAGTGTTTGGGGGCTGGAGCACAGCGGGCACTGGGGTGTGAAAACTGGGGAAGAGGTGGGAACGGGGGCAGGACAGGAGACGGAGGCAATGTCTGCAGCCAGGCACAATCCCCCATGTGGGGACAGGCAGGCCTGGAAGGCTGCCTGGGTGCCTCCTCTCTGGAGACTGCAGGGCACCAGGGCAGGTCCGGTTGCTGGGGAGCCTGGAGTGTTCGCTGGGGAGAGCGGGTCCTGTTGCTAGGGCAGCTGCCCTGGTCACAGCCTCAGTTAGTTTGTGCTAGGCGGGCCCTGCCGCCCAGAACGGAGCCTTGGTTGCACAGTCTGTTCCCTGCGAAGGCGGGCCCTGTTGCCAGGGGCGGGACCTTGGTTGCACAGCTTCAGTTGCCTCCAACGCGGGCCTTGTAGCCAGGGGCTGGGCCCTGGTTGCACAGCTTCTATTTACCACCAACCCGGGCCCTGTTGCCAGGGAGGGAGGGCCCTGTTGCCAGGGGCGGGCCCCTGGTTGCATAGCTTCCATTACCACCAACCGGGGCCCTGTTGCCAGGAGCGGAGCCCTGGTTGCACAGCTTCAGTTACCTCCAACCCGGGCCCTGTTGCTAGGGGCGTGGCCCTGGTTGCACAGTCTGTCCCCTGCAGAGACAGCCCTGTTGCCAGGGACGGTGGAGTTTGTTGCTAGGGGTGGGGCCCTGGTTGCCCCCTCCTCCCCACCCCAAGTTCTTGGGCTGCCTTTGCTGCCTGGCGAGTCGCATGGACTACGCCTCAGTTTGTTCCTCTGTGAAGTGGATCGCTTCCCTTCTCTGGCTACACTGCTAGTAAACAGCATTGCGCAGCTGCTCTGCACCCGGCCCTGGCCCCAGCGCACCCAGGCCCTGGGCAGGAGGGGAGACGGGTGACCGTGGGTGGCGGCTGCTCTCCCTAGGCTTCGAGCTGCTGTACCAGCCTGAGGTGGTGCGTCTCTACCTCTCCCTCCTCACCGAGAGCCGGAACTTCAACACGCTCGAGGCTGCCGCCGGTGCCCTGCAGAACCTTAGCGCGGGCAACTGGATGGTGAGGGCCAGGGCTGGCGGGAGCTGAGGGTCTCCAGCGCCCAAGCTCAGGGAGGGTAGGGGCACGTGGGCTGCAGGCCGCGCTCTGGACGGAGGTGGGGCCGCTCGGAGGAGGTGGCGTCAGGGCTCTGCCGGGTAGGGAACAGGACCAGGTAGGGGAACAGGACCGTTCTGGTCCAGAGGCAGGAGCGAGCCTGGCCCTTGCCACTGAGCCCCACCCCTCCCCCACTGCGCAGTGGGCCACCTACATCCGGGCCACTGTGCGCAAGGAGCGCGGGCTCCCTGTGCTTGTGGAACTGCTGCAGTCCGAGACCGACAAGGTGGTGCGCGCTGTCGCCATCGCCCTGCGCAACCTCTCGCTGGACCGGCGCAACAAGGACCTCATCGGTGAGGAGCTGGCCCGGCAGGCCTGGGCGCGGAACCGGGCAGGCAGCTCCGGGGGCCTGCCTTCGTGCCCGAGGGATGGGTGGTTTGGGGGTCCCGGTCCCATCCCCTTAGCTCAGCCCCCTGTTCGCAGGGGTCTTGCGTGTTCCGGGGCCTGATCCCTGCTCCACCCCAGAGGCTGGTTGGAGGCATGCCCTAACCCTGCCCCACCCCCAGGGAGCTATGCCATGGCGGAGCTGGTGCGCAATGTGCGAAGTGCGCAGGCACCTGCGCGGCCCGGGGCCCGCCTGGAGGAGGACACGGTGGTGGCTGTGCTGAACACCATCCACGAGATCGTGTGCGACAGCCTGGACAACGCGCGCTCGCTGCTGCAGGCCCGCGGTGTTCCTGCGCTAGTGGCCCTCGTCGCGTCCAGGTGGGGCCAGGGCGGGGTTGGGCACTGCTGCGGAGGGTCCATGCTGACCCGCCCCACTGACCTGCCCTGCCCGCTGCAGCCAGTCGGTGCGTGAGGCGAAGGCGGCGTCGCACGTGCTGCAGGCTGTGTGGAGTTACAAGGAGCTGCGCGGCGCCCTGCAGAGGGATGGCTGGACTAAAGCGCGCTTCCAGGTGCAGTCTGCCGGGTCTCCCTCACTCCACCGGGTTGGACCCCAAGCCAGAGCGCCCCGACCTCACTCCCCACCTGTGTTTGTGTCTCCCCAGTCGGCAGCTGCTGCTGCTAAGGGACCCAAGGGGGCACCGAGCCCTGGGGGCTTTGATGACAGCACACTGCCCTTGGTAGACAAGAGCCTTGGTGAGTCCTGGCTGGTGGATGGTGGGGGTCGGAGTAGACAGGTCTTCTGCCACCAGATGGTCCCATAGCTGGTCTCCTGGGGACTCCCTGTGGCATCTGCGTTTGTGTCACGTTGGCGGCGGGGGGTTGTCCGCTGACAGGCTGGGTAAAAGGAAGCAAAGGCCTTAGTATCAGGGCATCAGGGTCGCCAAGGCCAGCCCTGCTGCAGTCTGTGTGCCTGGCCCCCGACCACTGTGGGCAACCAGTCACCTCCCCATGCCTTGCAGGCAGCGAGAAAACAGGCAGCCGAGACGGGTTCCCCATGGATGCACTTGGCCCAGGTGAGTGCAGGCACGCTTGGGAGTAGCTGAGGTCAGACATGAGTCTGCCGGCTCTGTGGGATGGCTGTGGGGGGTGTTGGTTGGAGAGCAGAGATCTGGGGTGCTCAGGAAGCGAGGAGCAGGGCTGCTAGGGAGCCGTCAGTGCCAGCCAGGGCCTCCAACCGGCCAGCTGAGGGGAGCTGGAGGTTGAGCTGCCATGAGGGACAGGCAGGGCCACACCCCTGCGAGGCAGGCGCTGGTGAGAGCTGGGGCTGGCCCAGGCCTCCAGGACAGGGCGGGCGGAGCTGTCTCCCAAAGCCCTCTGTCCCTGGGGCCTCCTGTCCAGGCTGGGAGGGAGACCTGCCCTTATAGGCCCACCGCTTAGAGTCCCCGCCCCACCCCACAGATGGATACTCCACAGTGGACCAGCGGGAGCGGAGGGCTCGGGGCGGTGGCTCTGCAGGGGAGGCCTCTGAGAAGGAGCCTTTGAAAGTAAGTGGCTGTGGGCAGGCACCCAGGGAGGCTCCACGCGTGGGGGTGGCCTGGAGAGTAGCCCACACCTTGCTGAGTCTGGTCTGGGTACTGGGGGCTGCTGGGCCGTGGAGCCAAGCCCGGGAAGCCCTCTCACGGCAGGCAGTCTGTGGGTGCCAGTGGTTTTGTGGACTGCACCCACCAGGAGGGAGGGGGCCTGGAACAGAGCCCTGCCCAGCCACACTTTGCACAGCCCCAGAGAGCCTGCGAGCAAGAGTGTTTGCACCCTCCTCTGCATGCGCATGCCTGGGTGAGGGCAGCACCTGCCGCCTGCTCCATGCCAGTCCCCGGGCTCCGTGGCCAGGCCTGTGTGTGTCCACGCACCATCCCGGCCCGTATGAGCCACACCAGCTTGGCTCCCCCCACCCTGTGCCCCCGTGCTGCCTTGGCAGGCCCACCGTTGCAGCACTCTGGCTTCAGCCCGGCCCCCTGCCCAGGCCCGCCCCGTCGTGAGCTCCGACTAACCTGCTCTGTTATGCTTCTAACGCCCTCCTGTCCACTTGTCCGCTGTGCGCTGCAGCTCGACCCTGGCAGGAAGGCCCCTCCCCCCGGGCCCAGCAGGCCCGCGGTCAGGCTGGTGGACGCCGTGGGGGACGCTAAGCCTCAGCCCGTTGATTCCTGGGTCTAGCTTGCATGCCTGGTACGTTCTCTTTCTGGTTGTCCGTCCACCTGTTTCCCGTCCTCTGGGCGGGGGCTTCCCACTCGTCTCCGCTGTCTGCATGCTCTGCTATTCCTGCATGCCCCCGGCCCCCGCAGGACCCCAGCCTCCGGGCAACAGGCCCAGACGCGGGAGTAGGGAAGGCCAGACCGAGGTCAGAGAGGGAGGGTGCTCCTGGGCCCGCAGCGCCCTCCCCAGCACTGTGGGATGAAGGCCTCAAGGAGATGGGGCCAGAGCAGGCCGGTCCTACACCCTCAGGTGCCCCTAGCACAGGGCCCCAGGAGGATCAGCAAGTCAGGATGAGCCGTGGAGCCGAGACCCTCAGGGTCATCCCGCACTACGCAGGGCAGCTGCCTCATCCACATCTCTATCCACAGCCCAGGGAGGCAGCCACCCTTCTGGGAGGTTGCGTGCTGTCCGGTCCTCCTCAGTCGGCCCCACTGCCCGCCCACGTCTGCACTGTCCCCTTCTCCCTCCACAGGGCCCAGGCCCAGCTGCGTGTTCTTAGGGGTTGGATCACCCACGAAGGGGCGTCCTGAACAGACCCTGCGGTGGAGCTCACAGCGCCCTGGCGGCAGGGGTTGGCAGCACCTCTGGTCCAAGCTAGGGCCTGACTGTGGACACCCTCCCTTCCTCCCTCCCTCTGCTCTCCCCACCTCACCCCCTAGGCCTGAGTTAGCTGTTTACTGACCGGGTGCTGAGTGTGCTCCAGATGAGGCCTGCTGGGCTGCCGGGGCGGGGCCTAGGGAGGCTTAGGGGAGGGCGCCTGGCTGTGCTTTGGGGCTGGCGGGATAGGAGGGCACGCCCCTGCACAAACAGTGCCTGAGAGGAGTGGGCTAGACCTGGTGGTGGAGGCCCCAGGGGCGGGCAGCCAAGCAGGGAGGGGGGCAAGGGAAAGAAGTTGGACGTGGAGGGCAGGGGCGCTCCCCTGGGCCACCCTGCATGGCAGGCAGACCACAGAGGGAGGCCTGGCCCCAGGAAGGGAGGCTTTGAAGGCAGCAAGATAGGGGCCAGTCTGCGTGTGCCCCCTACCCGCCCTTGGAGTCCTGCAGATGCGTGGGACCCCGTGCAGTGGTTCCCTTCCCTGCGCCTACTCTTCTGGGGCCGAGGCTGCTGCATCCGCCCAGAACCCAGAGTAGCAGTGGCGGGGGACTGCTGTTCAGTGCCTGCTGTTTGTGATTTAAAAAACCAGAAAAACACTGACAAAAAGCATTAAAAACGAAACCAAAATAAGACTGTATTGGTAAACATCTAAATTTTTGTAAGAAAATTTAAAAATTAAAAAAAAAAAGCGACAAAGGAACTTTTTGTACTCTGTGGCTGGGATTCTTTGTGGTCAGTGGCCAGTGATGAGGGCTGCGTTTGTCTGAGTGGCGATGGCCCCAGCGTGGGCTCTGTTCCTGGCCCCTGTGCTCGCTGGTGATCTCTCTATACAGTCAGAGAAGGGGGCTGGCTTCTGGGGGCTTGGCATGGGCCCTAAGCCCGGGAGTGGGGTCTTGGCCAGGGCTGGTCTGGGCACAGGTGGACTCAGCCAGGACAGACTCCATCCTTGTCCCTAGTCTGGGACCTGGGGCCGTGGCAAGCCTTGGAGGTGGTGGGCAGTCTGCCTACTTTGGGAACAGGGGCAGCTCTGGGTTTAGGTAGACACAAACCAATGCCATTTCACTGCTTCACCAGCTGGGCAGCTACAGGAATGCCATGGCCGGTCTGAGCCTCCTCTCCCATGAGCAAGGCCAGGTTGGCTTAGGGAAGGTGCTTCTGCTCAGTGCCACACGGGGACCCAGAAGGGCTGGCACCACTGTGTGGCCGTGTCCACCCATCCTTCTGACCAGTGCTTGTCTGGTCAGAGATGCTGTGAAGGCTGATACCCCGTCCCAGTTTCCTGGGCAGGCAGATGTCCCATGGGGTGGGGGGTAACAGGCGCCCCTGGCCTGGTCACAGGAACAACAGTGCTGAGCAGAGCTACGCCCCTAGCTATGCCTGGGAGCCCCTGAGCCACACATGACACTAGAACCCAGCCAGCTAGGGCCTGGCCTGCAGAATCAGTGTCCCATGAAGGGGCTTTGTAGGGCCAAGCACAGTATCCCACCCCTGTAGTCCTAGTCCTCTGGGAGGCAGAGACAGGAGGATGGCTTGAGGTCAGCAGTTTGAGACCAGCCTGAGCAATAGCAGGACCCCGTCTCTACTAAATATATAAAAAATTAGCCAGGCATGGTGGCGCATGCCTGTAGTCCCAGCTACTTGGGAGGCTGAGGCAGGAGGATCACTTGAGCCCAGGAGTTGGAGGCTGCAGTGAGCTATGATGACACCACTGCACTCCAGCCTGGGCAATAGAGTGAGACTCTTTCTCAATAAAAAGAAAGGGGGCGGGGTGGGAGCATTTTGTGCCAAAGCTGGGGCAGCAGAGGAACCAGGAGCAGCGTGGCACTCAGAAGAAGGGTGCTGAGTCGGTTTCTTATATCTAAACATTTAGATCTTTAATTCTTATTTTACATTTTAAAGCATGATATAGCAAGTGAGACGGTTATATCTAGCAGATTTTAGTAAAGAGGTGGTGATTGAATCTTAAAAAAGCACAGCCTGGAGCTATGAGCGGCCAGGCCTCGGGCCTGAGCATGCTGTGCGTGGGGACAGCCCCCAGCGCTGCAGAAGTGTGCAGCTAGCAGGCGCACTGCACCACCCCTGTGGGAAGCAGGCTTGTCTCGGGAGCCCGGAGCCGTGGCAGTCAGGGCTGCACTGGGCTGCTGGGGCCCACGTAGATGGCCTTCTCCAGGCCGTCCACCGTCCCGATGTACTCCAGGTATGAGGAATAGTGTGTGCACTCGAAGCGGCTGCTCCCGCGGACGTGTGCCAGGAAGTCTGGCGCGCCTGGGCAGATCACATTGTCAGCCAGCAGCACCGTCCCTTTCCGTAACAGGCCACATTCCTGCAGGGAACAGACGGGCAGAGGGGGTGAGGGTCGGCATGCCCACCCCAAAGCGGGACGGGCGCTCCTCACCAGGCTGCGGCCCCACACTCGGTCTGTGCTTGGCCCCTGAGGTCTGGGTCTCCTGAGACCCTCCGTTTTCTCCGCAGGCGACCCCTGCAGGAAAGGGCTCCGTGAGAACAGGGACCTCTCACGCCGCCTTCACTCCTGTGTCTGTCCCAGCCCCTGGAACAGCACATGGCACAGCAGGTGCTGGATGGGTGAGTGGAGGAGATGGCAGGGCCGGTGGCCACCCAGAGCCAGGCACATGCCCAGGGCAGGGGCTGCTGGGGAGGTCCCTGGAGACTCGATGAGCCTACAGGGCCGGGCAGGGCTGACCTCCCGCCAACAAGCCTCCCCTTGGGGGCCAGGGTTGGCCCTGGGTGTCCCCAAGCCCCCGATTTCACACAGTCCCATCTCTGCCAGTGCCGGGCTCTGGGAGGACCCGCCTGTTCCAGGACGTGCAGCCACAGGCAGGGCCCGCTGTCGGGAGAGCCCTGGGGGGATGCGTGTCTGGGCGGGGAGGAAGCGCTGCTGCTCACGTCACTCAGAATAAAGAAACCTTGAGAGGCAGCCTGCGCCTGTGGGGGAGGGGCAGACCATGGCTGGGGAAGTCCAGTCACCCTGTCTTGGAGATTTGACCTTGGAAGCGTGGAGGTTTTTTTATGTAATCACAAAACAAGAAAAAAGCAAAAGCAAAGGATTCGAGTAGGAGGGGTGTCCAGGTGACGTGGGCATGGGTCCTAAGGAGAGCCCTGCAGTGGGCAGGCTGGAGGAGGCTGAGGGGCCCTTGGGCCGGTTGTGGCGACACAGCTGCATGGCCAGTGAGAGAAGGGGACAGCCCCAAGGTCCAGAATTTGAACAGGAAGTACCACTAGGAATCACGCGTTTTCTCTTAGAAAATGAAAAATGAAAAAGAATGTCCTAGCAATGTCCACTGGAAAGAACAGAGTGGCCCAGGAGGAGGGCACTGGCTGGCCTGAGAAGGGGTTCCCTCCCAGTCTGGGCTGGGGCCTGGGCTCCTAGATGCTCAGGGAATCCCAGACAAGACCCCTGCTGGCCACCCTGGCGACACGGGTCCTCAGGTCCATCCTCTGGTCTGGACTCCCTCCCTGTCCACCTCCAGGGCTCAGTCCCTCCCAACCGGCCCCAGGCCCTCCCTGTCCACAAGCTGACGGGATCTTTCTGGAAGACAGGTTTGACTTTGCCCTCAGCTGCTCAAAGCTCTCGGTGCCCAGCCTCCCTGTTCCCAGGAGGTCTTGTGGCCTTTGATACCACCAGGCCCCTGTGGGCGCTGGTCCTGCCCTTCCCGGCCAGGCTGCCCGACTCGTGCTCACGGTCACGCCACACACAGGAATGTCCGGCTCCTGGGAAGGCTGTGGGAGACAAGCAGCAGGCTGCCAGCGCAGGGACAGCCATGTCAGCCTGGGCTGGGAGGCCACGGGGGCAGTTTCCCGAGCCTTGGGAGGGCCGAGGAGCTGCCCAGGGTCCCCTTCTCGACCACCAGGCAGGGACAAGCCATCCTGCTAGGGAGGTTACACAGTGCCACAAGCCCCAGCCCCAGGAAATAAGGCTGCCCCGCTGGATACTTGGCCTCCCTCATGGACACTGGGGCTTCTGAGGGGCCGGGGCTACACAACGAGGAAACTTGGCTTTCCCTGTGCCGGCACCACCAGCAGGCCCCGTGGCAGAGTGGGCCCCGTGGCAGAGCAGGCCCGGTGCTCGTCCCACACAGGCATTGTTGTCCACGGCACCTGCCTCTTCCCCGCTGCTACCGCCCAGCAGCACCTTGCCTGGGCACAGGCAGGCTGGCACCCCTGTTCTCAACAGCCCACCTGGCCCGGCCCCCCACCCTTCCCCACCTGCCACAGGGCCTCCTCAACCCTCAGTGTGTGCTCCCTCACCTCAGGTGATGCCACCTCCAGGGTGAGGTCTGTGACCCAGGTGGCCACCTAGGGCCACCTGGGCAGAGCTCAGCAGGGGCGCCTGGCTCCCGTGACAGGCTGAGGCTGGCCATCGGGGCCCTGTGGCAGCAGCAGGCAGCACAAGGCCCGGCCTCACCTCCAGCAGCAGCGTGTCTGGCAGGTATCGGTCCTTCCAGTGGTCCAGGAAGACCATGTCCAGCGTGTCCACATCATACTTCTTCTTCAGCTGGGGGATGATGTCCTGTGATGCCCCGACCACAATGGTCACCTAGAACAGCGTTCTGTCAGTGCCTGGGCCCAGGGGACCTGCCTAGACACCCACTTGAGCATGTGCCTGGCAGTCTGGGGTTCTAGGGGGACAGGCCCCCTCTGCCCTGTTGCTCCTGGGGTAGCCTCAGAGTCCCTGCTCTGTAGAGTGGGGCTGAGACCACCTTTGCCCAGCTGCTGGGGTTCTTTCCTCGGTCCCAGGCCTGGGCAGCACTGAGGGGTACAGAGGGCACCAGGAAATGCGGCCTTGAACCGAGCCTAGGTGTGAACCAGGCCCTCTCCGCCTGCCCGCCAGGCCTCTCTGAGCCTCACTGTCCACATCGGCCACTGGCAGCTACGCGCACCGCACCTTGTCCTGCAGGCCGGCGAATTCCACCATCTGCCGGGTGATGGCAGCGTAGTCAGGGTTGAGCTCGATGGTGATCAGCCTGGCGCCAGGTGACAGGCAGCGGGCCATCAGCACAGCCGAGTAGCCGCAGTAGGCCCCCAGCTCCAGCAGCACACAGGGCTGGTACTCCCGCACCACGGAATCCACGATCTGGCCTGTGGGGGCAGGGTGGAGGGTGTGAGCGCAGGCAGAGGGAGGAGAACCAGGCCCCAGTCCTGGACCCCCTCCTCTGCCAGCTGAGCTACAGCCCCTCCCAAACACCTGGCCTCTAGCCCTCTTCTCCCCGTCCCTACCTGCTTCTAGGGGGCCTTTTACTTCCATTGCCCAGTGGCCAACCCCAAGCACCTGGCCCCTCCCGCACACACCCTCAGCTCCAGGGTCCCTCAGGCCTCTGAGCCTTTGCACATGCTAGTCCCTCTCTCTTTCCCACCCTCCCTGGCTGATCCCAGAATGCCCCAACCCAGAAGCCCCTGCCCCATCTGTGCCCATACCCCAGGCTGGCATCCCAACCCAGAAGAACCTGTCTGACAGGTCCAGGTCAGTCCATGGTGGACCTGGGCAGAGTTCAAAGGGAGGCCCACCACCTTCACGGCCTGTGAGTGTGGGGGCCCGTCTTCCCCGGGCAGCAGGCCGCAGCCTGACTCCCGCCCAAGACACAGGGCAGTGGCCGTCCTAGCTGGCGCTCTCCTGACAAACCACACTTTATCTATGTCCCTTCCACTCCCCTGGGACAGCAGTCTGGGTGCAGAGTCCGGCAATTTGCACCCAGGTCTCTGCATGACCTTTCCCGGGGAGGGGGAGGAAGCCAGAGGCCAGGCCTGCAGCTCAGGCCGCCAGGGCTCCAGAGCAGCAGCAGCCAGGGCAGGTCCCAGGTTCCCAACCGCCCGGAAGTGGAGCGGTAACAGCCTCCCCTAGAGGCTGCGCTGCGCAGCACGGGTCCCCACCCTAGGGCCCACACCTTTCTTGTCGCCCACGTTCATGGCCCACTCCTTCTGCGAGCAGTAGGTGTCGATGGCCGCCAACACGCTCTTGGGGTTTCCGGGCTCCGCGTGCTGCAGCACGTGGCGCAGAATGCGCTGCTCCTTGGTGTCGCCCATGAGCAGATTGCAGAAAGGCTGCAGGACGGACTCGTACCAGACGATGACCCACAAGCCCCAGTGTCTCCGCAGCAGCAGCAGCGCCAGCAGCGCCAGCCCCAGCGGGGCGGCTACCAGCAGCAGGGGTGGGGCCTCCAGCATCTGCGGGGCAGGGAAGGGTAGGAGGGGCGGGGCTTCCGCACTCTGCGCCTTCCTGCCTTTCAGGCCACTCAGTTTGGGAGTGCTGCCACCGCCCCTTGTGTTGACAGAGGGCCAAGGTGCAGAGAAGCCAGCAGGTGCCTCAACTGCCTAACTTTTGTCAATGCCAGGAGACCAGACTCCCCACCCCTCCGGCACTCAGGTGGAAGGGGCAGGGGTGTGCCTCTGGCAGCCCTGCGTGGAGGCTGACCTTGCCCCAGGTACTTTTCCTAACAGGTAGGGGGTGGGGGATCAGCTTCAGCCCAGGGACCCTCTTAAACCATACACAACACAGAGGCCACTGTGGACCAGGGCTGTGCTCTCCCAGCCAGTTTAGTGGACACACAGGTGGGGAAAGGCTGGTGGCCTGGAGTTGGGGGATGGGGGCTGGCCCCAGCAGAGGATACAAGGTGCAGGGGAAGCCCCCTCCCTGCGTGCAGCCCCTGGCCCCCATGAGGGGAGCCCACACTGGACGCTCACGCTCTGGACAGCCTGAGAGATGCATGTGGCCCTTCCATTGAATTTCCAGGTGAGGACACAGGCAGTTCCCAGGCCAGGCACCCCAGGACAGACCCACTCACTGAACCCCTCAGGGACGGCCACAGATTGAGAAAGACCAGCTCTGCCACCCACCATCGTGTGACAAGACACGCAAAGCTGTTCCTCGCAGCATGATGAAATCGTGGCGAGTGGCCCTGCTTGAAACCCCATTTGAAATTCTCCCGGCAAGCAGCCCTCTGGGAGGACCCGGGGACCCAGCCAACATGGAGCTGAGTTCACAACATTCAGGGCAGAAACCCGTGATTTGAGTCAGAGACCCTAAAATGGAAAAGGAGGAACTTGGGAAAGTTCTGCCGGGGCGCTGTGGGCGCTCACAGGTCTTTCTGGAACCCTGGTGGCAGGCGGATCCTGCTCTCAGCTAGATGCTCCCCTTTAGAAAGGCACGCCTGGCTGAGGAGGCAGGCCCAGGCCGCAGCGGGGCAACTCCTGGAGGACACCTCGGGGGCCCGGGGGACAGACAGAAGAGCAACAGGAAAGCGGAGGCCCCAGAGGCCGTGTGGACACCCAGACTGCTGGGGGGCCTCAGGCCACGTGGCCTGTTTTACACAGGCTGTGGACACGTGGCCTGCAGGTCTGTGCTCTCATGCGGGGCCTGAGCCCGCACCTGCCCCTGCTCTGCCCACTGGCTTCTCTCAGCAACTGCCCTGCACAGCTGCTATAGCCTCGGCCTCGGCCTCCGGGCTGCAGGAAGGGTCTGGGCCCTCCTTCCTTCTCAAGCTCGGCGGCAAAGCATAACACATATATATATTATATATACAAATTATGTCTGGTAAAATGCAATAATATATTACCAGATATAATTTGTTTGGACTTCAATTTTACCTTTCGATAATCAACAGCAACTGCTGGAGGTGGCCAAGTTCCAGGTGTCTGAGCCCTTCCCTGGAGGCCAGCCTTGCCCACCTTTCCCTGGAGGGGCAAGAGGGGTGCTTCACCTTTCTGGCCTCAGAAGGGACGGCAGAAGGCCTCAGAGAGTGTCCCCCAGCCAGGGACTCTGGGGACAGTCCCCCTGGTCCTTTCCATGTTGCACCTTGAGAAATGAAGGAGAAAGGAACCGCTGTGCCCAGGCTGTATTGCCCGGAGAGCCGTTCGTGAACTTGGAAATGACATGTAAGACCAATGGCCAGTTTGCAAAGAACACGGACAGATCGATAAGAAAAAGCCAGTCCAAGAGAAACATGGGCCAAGGTGCCCACAGGAAAAGGCCAGAGGGCTGGAAGCCCCAAGCAGGAGAGGGAGCTGTGCGAGGCGCCCCCGCCACACCCAGCGGCGCGAATCCCCCGACTCCCCGCACCTCACAGGCCCTGGTCTGCTGGCTGCACTGGGGAAGGGTCCCGGCCTGCAGAGCGGCAGGTAGGCCACCACAGACCCAGGGGCAGGACATGCCATGACCCGTGAGGGTCGATCCAGGGAGATGGTGCGGTTGGTCAACAAGACAGGGAGTCCTGGGAGAAAGATGGTGGGGAACAACGGGGCCCACGTAGGCCTGATGTGGCCAGAAGTCTCCACTTTGCTCCTTTCTGCACAGTTGGCATTTCACAGCGACACAGGTGCGATGCCTTGTTTGTTAGCATTTACCTGTTACCTGTGCTCACGTGTCTATCACTCCTAGAGCAGTATTTCAGTGGTGAGATGGTGGGCCATGAGTTTACCCTCTGCATTTCAAAAAATACTCTAGTAAATGCTAGAAATAAGTACCCAAGATAAAAATAAAAAGGAGCCGGGCGCGGTGGCTCACGCCTGTAATCCTAGCTCTTGGGAGGCCGAGGCGGGAGGATTGCTCAAGGTCAGGAGTTCAAAACCAGCCTGAGCAAGAGCGAGACCCCGTCTCTACTATAAATAGAAAGAAATTAATTGGCCAACTGATATATATATAAAAAATTAGCCGGGCATGGTGGCGCATGCCTGTAGTCCCAGCTACTCGGGAGGCTGAGGCAGAAGGATCACTCGAGCCCAGGAGTTTGAGGTTGCTGTGAGCTAGGCTGACGCCACGGCACTCACTCTGGCCTGGACAACAAAGCGAGACTCTGTCTCAAAAAAAAAAAAAAAAAAATTAGCCGGGCATGGTGGCGCATGCCTGTAGTCCCAGCTACTCGGGAGGCTGAGGCAGAAGGATCGCTCGAGCCCAGGAGTTTGAGGTTGCTGTGAGCTAGGCTGACGCCACGGCACTCACTCTAGCCTGGACAACAAAGCGAGACTCTGTCTCAAAAAATAAATAAATAAATAAAAAGGATATTCTGCCTAAATACAAATTGCCCAGTAGACCTGGAGTTCTGAACTAGAGTTGAAGCCCTGCAATACTTGAATTGTGTAAGAGTTTGGCTTTTAAATCTCTAATCTCTCTGTGGGTCTGTTCATAAATCTGCAGGCAGGGCCAGCATGAGGGAGCAGAGAGCAGGGGCGGCTGAAGCCCTTTTCCTGTCAATAAATCAATAAGGGGAGGACAGCCACTCCCACAGGCTGGCTGACCAGCCACGTGCCAGGTCCAGCTCCCAGGAGGCGCTCAAGGTCAAAGGGCCGCCCCCATGCAATGCCTGCAGGAAAGGGCTCCACCAGCACCTCACCCCCCGCCCCCCGAGCACCCATGGTCTTCCTACGACCCCCACAAGAGAGTCCTGGGATTCTCCCGTGAGTGAGAGGGACTCTGGCCTGGAGCAGAGGGCCTGGCTGCCCCAGGCCACCAGCTGAGTACTGGGCCACTACCCACACTGCCCTGAAGGCTCTTCCAAGCTAACACACCCCTTCCAGCCTCCCGCCCTGTGGGGCCTCCCTGACAGCAGGGTCCCAGTGCTTCAGAATACCCTCCTCCTGCTCTGCCCAGCAGGGCAGGCCCCGGGTAAGGGGTGGACTCTTTGGGTAGGGAGGCCAGATCATGCCCAGCCAGTGGTCATCACCCTGAGTTTCACAGAACAAAAGCAGGAGCAGTGAGTGACTGGAGGCCCCACTAGAGAAAGCTGCAGAGGACGCTGTCCAGAGCTGCTCCTCTGCAGGGAGGCAGAGCAGCTCCTTTTGCTTGGGGTCCTGGGTCCCCGCGCTGGGCATGCCAGCTCACTATCACAGGACCACATGGTCCCGCTGCCCTGTTCTGGCTCCGGGACCTGGGGGTGGCGGGTCCCCATACCTCACACAGATGCAAAAAGAACCAGCTCCCCAGAGGACCCACCAGAACCCTCTCTGCATCTGTCTGAAACGTCGTGGAACATTTTTTGATAGCTTGCCAAGCGCACCTTTCAAATGTGGTTTCTGGGCCAGTGAAGAGGGGAAGCCCTGCCTCCCCCTCCCCACGGTGCCAATAGTGGGCAGGCTGCTCAGGAGGCTGGGCCATTACAGGGGCCTCTCAGGTGCACCTCCGGTTCACCGGAGACGCAAGTATATGTCACCACCACCCAGAGCAATCCACAGATTTCACACAATCCTCACCAAAAATCTCAAGGGGCCAGGTGTAGTGGCCCACGCCTGTAATCCTAGCACTCTGGGAGGCCGAGGCAGGAGGATTGCTTGAGGTCAGGAGATCAAGATCAGCCTGAGCAAGAGCAAGACCTTGTCTCTACTAAAAACAGAAAAAATTAGCCAGGCATGGTGGCATGTGCACACTCTAGCCTGGGCAACAGAGTGAGACTCTGTCTTAAAAAAAAAAAATCTCAAGGGCGTTTTTTGCAGAAATAGAAAACTCCATCTTAAAAGTCATGCGCATCTGTAGTCTCAGCTACTTAGGAGGCCGAGGCAGGAGGATCACTTTAGGCCAGGAGTACGAGGCCAGGCTAGACAACATAAGCGAGACACTATCTCAAAAAAATAAAATAAATAAATCCAAGTCACATGGAATCTCAAGGGACACAGAGTAGCCAAAACAATCTTGAAACAGAAGAACAAAGTTTGAGGACTCATATTTGTGATTTTAGAGTCACAACATCACACCTAATGGGAACAGTGCGCACTGTCTGGGGGATGGACATGCTTGAAGGTCTGACTTGATGGGGCAAAGGCAATACATGTAACCTAAACATTTGTACCCCCCGTAATAAGTCAAAATAAAAAATAAGTAAATGCAAATTGTAATGTACAAACAACAACAAAAAATAAATACCTCATTAAAAAAACAGTCACAACAAAGCTATACAACTTGAAACAGGGAGGTGCTGGCATAGGATAGACATAAGTCAATGAAACCCAATTGAGAGCCCAGAAGTAAACCCTCCTGTTTGTGGTCAAATGGCTTTCAACATGCAAGAAGGAAATGGGACCCACAGAATATATTAAAAAATTAACTCAAAATGGATCAAAGATCTGACTTTAAGAACTAAAACTACAAAACCCAGGAGAAAACATAGGAGTAAATCTTCGTGACCATGCATTTGGCAATGAATTCTTACATGTGACACCAAAAGCACAGGCAACAAAAGAAAAATAAATTGCACTCATTAAAATTAAAAACTTTTGTGCATCAAAGGGCACTATTAAGAGAGCAGACCTCAACCCACAGAAAGGGAGAAAATATCTGCAAATCATTTATCTGGCGAGAGTTTAATACTCAGCATATATAAAGAACTCCTACAACTGAACCACAAAAAGACAACCCAATTTAAAAATGGGAGTTGAAGAGACATTTCTCCAAGGAATATATACAAATGGCTAAAAAGCATGTGAAAAGATGCTCAATGTCCTTAGTCACTTGGAAAATGTGAATGAAAACCATGGGTTATCACTTCACATCCAACAAAATGGCATTTTTTTTTGTGGGGTCATGCAGGCTGGTCCCAAACTTCAGGTATCAAGAGAGTCTCCTGCCTCAGCCTCCTGGGTAGCTGGGTTTACAGGCGTGCTGTTCTGCCCGGCTGCTTTTTTTTTTTTTTTAAGGAAAATAAGTGTTGGTGAGGATGTGATGAAATGGGACCCTTCTTGCATTGCTGGTATGAATGCTATAGAAAACACTTTAGCGGTTCCTCAAAAAGTTAAACATAGAATCACCACATAACCCAGCAATGCGACTCCTACGTGTGAACCAGGAACTGAAAACAGACTCAGATGCTCGTGTGCCACGATGCAGAGCGGCATCTGCAGCAGCCGGAAGGGACAGACAGCCCAAGTATCTGCAGGCATCTCAGCGGACGGACACCATGCTGCGTGGCCGCACAGCGCAGCATGATCAGTTATTGACGAGTGAAGTACTGAGTCGCAGGACTGCGCGGATGAGCCCTGAAGACACTGTGCTAAGCAAAATAAGCCGGATGCAAAAGGACAAATATTGTGTGATTCTACTTACATGAAATGCCTGGAATAGGCAAATCCCTACAGAAAGAAAGTAGAGCGGAGGTTACTGGGGTTGGGGGAGTGGGAATTATCGCTTAAGGGGTACAGAGTTTCCGTTTGGAATGAAAAATGTTCTGGAAATAGTGGTAACAATTACACAACATTGTAGATGTACTTAATGCCACTGGATTGCACACTTAGAAACGATTTAAATGGTAAATTGTAAGTTCTGTATATTCTACCATGATTAGCAAAACATAGTAGAAAACAAACTAAAAAAACCAAAAACAGGCAAACCCTGCTCCTGGCCCTCCGTTCCAAACAGGGAAAAGGGCCATGACATCTCCCTGGAGACCTGGGCACTAGGGACAGCCTCTCTCTGCCAACCACAGCTGCTGGAGCTGCCACAGGCTCTCTGCCCGCCCCGTGCAGCCCGGCGGCAGGGAGCGTGCCGCCCCCCAGAGGATGCCCACCTCCCTCTCTGAGGCAGGGCAGGAAGCTTCCTTGTCCCAGCAGAGATCTGCCCACCCTGAGGTCCCCTCACAACACCGAGGTGTGGCACCTGCAGCTGCGGGGCCCACGTCCTTCTCTGCCCCGACGGGCTCACAGACCTGGCCGGGTGCAGGCTGCCTTTCCCCAACAGTGAGAATGGCCAACTGCCCCGGAAGGCTTCCTTAGTGTAAGTCTGTTCTCGAGTGTGACCCACCTCAAGCCCAGCCCCAAAACCTGTGACCTCCAACTCGCACTGTCACTCCCCCTCCCCCAGACCTGCCGTAGCAATTGAGAGGCTTGGCAGTGGGTGGGGGCCCCAGCCACTGTCCAGCCAGGGTGGGCCAGACCACAGGGACACCGGTCCCCGACCAACAATTCTGTGATCCTTCGTGGCAAATGTCGGCCATCCGGCCTGACGGCCAGACCTCAGCATGGCCAGCCCGACACCTGCATGCAGGGACCCACGCAGCCTGCCAGGCGGCCCGCACCTTCCCTGCCCACCGGGACGCTCAGCAGCCCTGGTGGCTCCTGACAGCTGGTAATGTAGCAACCCCCCTTGCAGGACATCACAGAGGACCGTGGTTATCCCCAGTGGGGCGCAGGAAGACAGTCCCACAGCTGCTGTAGGCAGAGGGCAGACGCATACCACAAAGGCCTTTTCCTAGCACGCCGACGGGGAGGGGCAGGGCCAGCGGCCATGTGGAGCTGCCACCCACCCCGCCATGGTCTGTTCCCAGCAGGTCTGCACCTCTGCTCCAAAGTGCCAGGGGCTGTTCCAGGGGCTGACTAGCTCCCACAAGCGCTCTGGGGAGACGCCTGGGGCTGAGACGGGGGCTGGGGGGCAGCCTGAAGGGGCAGGGCAGGACCACGGGTCCTGGGTGGGGCTCAGGGCGCGGTGATGGATCCACCGCTCTTGCGCGGTGGAGGGTGAGGCGTGACAGTGTCCGTGCAGCATCTACACAAGCTCACACATGCCTGTCACATGCCTGCACACGCATGTGCACAAAAAGCACAGGATGTCCTTGGTGCCTCAGGCCAAATGACCCTCATCTTCCTTTAAAAGACGGAAAGGTCGGCCAGGCGCGGTGGCTCACGCCTGTAATCCTAGCACTCTGGGAGGCCGAGGTGGGCGGATTGCTCGAGGTCAGGAGTTCGAAACCAGCCTGAGCAAGAGCGAGACCCGTCTCTACTATAAATAGAAAGAAATTAATTGACTAACAAAATATATAGAAAAAATTGGCCGGGCATGGTGGCGCATGCCTGTAGTCCCAGCTACTCGGGAGGCTGAGGCAGCAGGATCGCTTGAGCCCAGGAGTTTGAGGTTACTGTGAGCTAGGCCAACGCCACAGCACTCACTCCAGCCCGGTCAAGACTCTGTCTCAAAAAAAAAAAAAAAAAAGATGGAAAGGTTTTCCATAAATACACTGCAAGTAACATCAGTGGGATGAGACACTTAAAAATCCTTTAAAAATATAAACTACCTATATAACCTAGTTTCTAGGCTCGTTTTGGGAAATTCATAAAAGACAGCACCTGTGTACACAGCTACCAGGGGCCAAGGAGAGAAAGGCCAAGGCCACCGGTGTGCTCAGAGACCTCGGACGGGCGGTGGAGGAAGGGCAGGAGCCAGCCTCCCTGAAGAAGCTACGCCGTCCCGCGGAAGGGCTGAGTTGGGAGGGTCAAAGGGCCTATGTCCCCAGCCTCGGGGGAGTGGAGGCTGGGGCTGGCACAGCCTGGCATCCTACAAGGGGCCAGCCCGGGCTCAGGAAGCTCTCGCACGGGCTGTGCACCTGCTGCTTGCCAGGTGCTGTGGGGACGACTGTGGTGACTCTGTCATCACAGCCACACCAGGGGCAGATGGGAAGGCAGGAGCCTGCAGGGCACCCCCAGGCCAGTCCTGCCTGTGGCCCCCTCTCCTCCCTCTGCAGGCCATAGCGCCACCAGAGTGTCACACCCCCCCCCCCCGTGACCCTTCACGGGCATTCCCCACTCACATCCAATCCTGCCTCTGCACCTCTTCTGAGAGGACCCCTTCAGGTCTGTGGGCTCAAGCACGGGGTTCAGGGCCACTGTCTCAGCTCCCAGCAGAGGGCAGGCCTCGGGCCAGGCTGCAGGCTGGCTAGGATCCGATTGGAGAGGACAGAAAGGACAGGGTGCCTTTAGGGTGGGGGTGGAAAGGCCCTGGCCCTGGCCCTGCCTCTGTGGGGATGCCCAGGTCGGCCCTCTGCCCCCTAGGCCAGCCCCACCAGACTGAGCCGAGAGCCTGCTCTGCCTGGGAACTGGGAGTCTCTGACAGCTCTGAGTGCCATGAACAAAGCCCAGCGGCTGTGCCAGCCCCGGCCTGGGCTTGCCCCCAGCTCTCCCCCACGAGGGCCCAATCTGACCTCTTCATCCTGCTCCTTAAAGCCTCAAAGCCATGCCTCCACCCTCCCTCCCTCCGCCAGGCTGAGTCCCTCTGACCAAACTCCAGCTGGACTCCTCTGAGCCCTCGCCTTGGCCTATCAAGACGCAACCAAACACTAACAGTTTCTATCAGCTCAAGGCCACATCCCTTGGATGTTCCTAGCCCCTTGGGCAAACTCAAGGCTGCAGAGAAAACTCCTAGCTTGTTCCAGCCAGCACCTGTGGACAGGGCCCGTCTCCCAGCCTCCGTGGGAAGGCAGGAGACTGAATTTGATAAGCCCCGGTGGCCCACCCAGACGGGCTTCACACAGACCCAACCCCTTTCCTGCTTTTGTTTTTTAATTTTTTTTTTTTGAGGCAGAGTCTCACTTTGTTGCCCAGGCTAGAGTGAGTGCCGTGGTGTCACCCTAGCTCACAGCAACCTCAAACTCCTGGGCTCAAGCGATCCTCCTGCCTCAGCCTCCCGAGTAGCTGGGACTACAGGCATGCGCCACCATGCCCGGCTAATTTTTCTGTATATATTAATCGGCCAATTAATTTCTTTCTATTTATAGTAGAGACGGGGGTCTCTACTGCCCGCCTTGGCCTCCCAGAGTGCTAGGATCACAGGCGTGAGCCACTGCGCCTGGCCCCTTCTTGCTTTTGTTAACTTTCTTTTGAGTCAGAGTCTCACTTTGTTGTCCAGGCTAGAGTGAGTGCCGTGGCGTCAGCCTAGCTCACAGCAACCTCAAACTCCTGGGCTCAAGCAATCCTCCTGCCTCAGCCTTCCGAGTAGCTGGGACTACAGGCATGCGCCACCATGCCCGGCTAATTTTTTCTATATATATTAATTGTTAACTTTCCACTTCCCTGGCTCTGCTCAAGCACCCCGTCATCCTCTCTGCACCTCTGCACAAATCCAAGGGGAGCTCAGCTCCTTTTGTTGCTGTCAGTAGCCACCAAGTAGCTTCTGTCCTTACCACTTTAACTAACATTTCTCTTTGATCCGACGCCAGGACTCAGATCTGGGTCGGAACCACCCTCAGACCCTTGGACACAACAACCAGACACCAAAGCATGCATGGAGACCCAGCCCATCTCTGCTGTCTGGGAGAGGCCTTGGGGTGGCCCATGGTGAGTCCAACTACTGATCCAAAGTTCTGGACAAACACCTGAGGTAGCACAGTAAGGACCTTTTGCATCCTAAGATTCTGAGCATGCGCTCTGAAGCTGGGTTACAGTCCTGGGCAGCTGGTTTTGTTTTTAATATTTTTAGAGATGGGGTCTTGCTCTGTCATGCAGGCTGGAGTGCAGTGTCATCATCGTAGCTCACTGCAGCCTCAAATGAACCTCCCTCCTCAGCCTCCCGAGTACCTGGGATTACAGGTGTGCACCACTATGCCCAGCTAATTTCTTTCATTTTTTTTTCCAGAGCAAAGGGCTCGCCATGTTGCCCAAGCTCATCTCCACCTCTGGGCCTCAAGTAATCCTGCCTCGGCCTCCTGAGTCAGGGGGATTACAGGTGTGAGCCACTGCGCCCTGCCCCAGGCTTCTTTTGAAAAGTACCTTCTGGGCTGGAACTGCTTCTTTCTGGCTCCTTGTTTTGCATGGGGATTCCCTTCTACTCCCCTTGTGAACTATATGCCCTGCCACTACTTGTAATCAATGCATGCAAATAAAACTACTAGGAACAACAGGCACAAAACAAATGCTGCCTGCCTGCTTCTTTCCTGGTTGGCATGACCTAACCAAGGATAATTTGGAACTTCAGTGGTTTCTTTGGGAAACATAAGATCTCCCCAAACTGGTTCCCTAAGTGTTCTCCCACCCCCTCACCACCAACTATCTTCCCCTTAGTCCCCTGATGCCCTGAGATACCCCCTTCAAGCCCCGACTCCCTCTACCCCCCTGCCAGGCCTCTGCCTTCCCACTGCAGCACCTCAACCCCCCATAGCAATGGGAGCTTTAGGCCTCCTGCACATGGGGCTCTCAGTGTCTTGGGGACCCACAAAAGCATCCCGAGCTAATGGGAAACAGATATTTAGTTCATGGCCTCTATGAGATTATGTATCAGGGCGTAAATGTCTCCTCCACAAATACGGGCAGAACACCTTCAGCCTCATGCTGAGCAGGCACCCTTCACTGGCCCAACCTGCCAGAAACACAGTTTAGATAAAAATATAAAATGGAGCAAAGATAGTGAGAACCAGCTGTCATCCAAACTACTGAGTTGTGTTTTGTGCATTGTGTTTTATGACATGTCTACCTAAAAAAGTTTCCAACACCTTGTTGGTAACTTGCAACCTTAGAGCTATGCTAAGGGAAGTAATAGATATTTATTGAATATTGAAATAATTTCTAAATAAGAGAATAATGAAACATTCTAAGTTTATATACTTTTGGCTTCTTATTTTTATATGGTACACTTTGGCTAAGGATATTTGGATCTGTTAATAAACATGTTCTTCTCGCCACATTAAAAAAAATGGGGCCGGGCGCGGTGGCTCACGCCTGTAATCCTAGCTCTCTGGGAGGCCGAGGAGGGCGGATTGCTCAAGGTCAGGAGTTCAAAACCAGCCTGAGCAAGAGCGAGACCCCGTCTCTACTATAAATAGAAAGAAACTAATTGGCCAACTGATATATATATAAAAAAAATTAGCCAGGCATGGTGGCGCATGCCTGTAGTCCCAGCTACTCGGGAGGCTGAGACAGAAGGATCGCTCGAGCCCAGGAGTTTGAGGTTGCTGTGAGCTAGGCTGACGCCATGGCACTCACTCTAGCCTGGGCAACAAAGCGAGACTCTGTCTCAAAAAAAAAAAAAAAAATGGTACTATAAAAAACATATACCTCTAAGGATAAGATGGGATATTCAAAAAATCTGTTAATTAACTGGTATATCATAATTTGCAATTGCTTGTCTATTTCATTTTCTCTGTGAAATATAGGTTGCTAATGGTTAAAAATTATAATATATGAAAATAAAACTCCTAGAAATAGTAAAAGTGAAATGACTTTGTATATAGAATATGGGAGGTAAATAGGATGGATTTTTATATGAAAAGTAAGCAAAGAATATAGAATGTGTTTCAGTTACAAAAAAATGAGTAATTTTGTCCTAAAATAAAAGAAGAGGGAACATATAAGATAAAACTTGAATGGATACAGAAAGTTGTAAAAGGTTTATAGAAAACTAAAAACTTCATAATCCATTTCATTCCAGTAGCTTTAACCTTATTACATAAAACTCCAAAAAGTTTTGCAGAAAAGGAATTTTATATATTTATTTATTTTTGAGACAGAGTCTCACTCTGTTGCCAAGGCTAGAGTGCCGTGGCATCAGCCTAGCTCACAGCAACCTCAAACGCCTGGGCTCAAGTGATCCTCCTGCCTCAGCCTCCCGAGTAGCTGGGACTACAGGCATGTGCCACCATGCCCGGCTAATTTTTTCTCTATATGTATTTTAGTTGGCCAATTAATTTCTTTCTATTTATAGTAGAGACGGGTCTCACTCTTGCTCAGGTTGCTTTCAAACTCCTGACCTTGAGCAATCCTCCCGCCTCGGCCTCCAAGAGTGCTAGGATTACAGGCGTGAGCCACCATGCCCTACCAGAAAATGAATTTTATGTAGCAAGGTCAAAGCTGCTGGGATTAAACAGATTTATAAAATTTTTAATTATTAGTTTTAATATCAATCATGTACTGATAGGAAACTAGAGTTTATGTTTTTCTCTGTTAAAACAACAAAGTTTTTTTTATTATTGGTCTGCTTTTATTTATTGATTTAATTTTTTAAGGGACAGGAGGATCTCGCTATGTTGCCCAGGCTGGACTTGAACTCCTGGGCTCAGGAGATGCTCTCACCTCAGCCTCCAGAGTAGCCAGGGCGACAGATGCGTACAACCAGCTCACAAATCAGCTTTGAAGAAGCCACCACACTCAGCCTGGTCTGCTTTCAATATGGGATGGTAAAAGTGTTTTCTTTACCTTTCGAGTAATCTGCCTAGGAACAAGGAATCTGTATCTTAGCAAAATAACCTCCTAGGCCTCACAGCAAATCTTATCATGTCCTTCATTTACTATGTTCCTGATTCCCTGAGTCTTCTCAATGTTAGAAGAGCCAAGGTATTTTTGTCATGTTACTTTCTAGATTTACTTTTATGATCTTTAATTTAACTAGATAACTAAATATTGTTTCACAGGGACTTATACTCCCATTTATGGGGATTATTAAATGTTCAAAGCTTTTGACATGCTTGGCAATTTGTTTTGCCTTCCCACATTAAATCCTAAAGAAAGTCTTCTTGCCCTCAAACTGACTTTGAGGTTTCTTCAAGGACCTCTGGAAGATCTCAAAGGATTTGTCCTAAGCCCAACCTTGTAAAGAGAGACATTGAACCAGTCACGTGTGTGTGATGTGGTGACTTTCAGGAAAGATGCTGCCAAATAAAAAGTGCTGCTTAACCCTCTCTAAGTTATATTTGTTTGGAAAGTCAATCTAAGGATTTTAGAAACTGTATACAGTTCCTAGAAATTGGTCCATACCCTTGATAGCTCTTCCAAGATTATCAGTCCCAATTCCAGTCATCATTTAAAATGCTATCTAAAAAAACAACCAAAATTTCTTGTCAGTTGTATTATTGTGTAATGATCTCTCATAGGATCTTTTTCTTTTTTTTGAGACAGAGTCTCGCTTTGTTGTCCAGGCTAGAGTGAGTGCCGTGGCATCAGCCTAGCTCACAGCAACCTCAAACTCCTGGGCTCCAGTGATCCTTCTGCCTCAGCCTCCCGAGTAGCTGGGACTACAGGCATGCGCCACTATGCCCGGCTAATTTTTTATATATATATTAGTTGGCCAATTAATTTCTTTCTATTTATAGTAGAGACGGGGTCTCGCTCTTGCTCAGGCTGGTTTTGAACTCCTGACCTTGAGCAATCCGCCCGCCTCGGCCTCCCAAGAGCTAGGATTACAGGCATGAGCCACAGCGCCCGGCCTCATAGGATCTTTAATCACACAATTTTAAGTCTTTTCTTTTTGTTTTTTTTTTAGACAGAGTCTCAGTCTGTTTCCCAGGCTAGAGTGCTGTGGCATCAGCCTAGCTCACAGCAACCTCCAACTCCTGGGCTAAAGTGATCCTCCTGTCTCAGCCTCCCAAGTAGCTGGGACTACAGGCATGCACCACCACACACGGCTAATTTTTCCTACTTTTAGTAGAGACAGGGTCTTGATTTTGCTCAAGCTGGTCTCAAACTCCTGACCTCGAGCAATCCTCCTGCCTGGGCCTCCCGGAGTGCTAGGAATACTAGTGTGAGTTTTCACACGTGGCCCATTTTCAGTCTTTTGTCATCACAGATAGTTCTTTTACTCTGATGCTTTCCTTTTTTTTTTTTTTTAATTTTTTTTTTTTTTTTTTTTTGAGACAGAGTCTCACTCTGTTGCCCAGGCTAGAGTGAGTGCCGTGGCGGCAGCCTAGCTCACAGCAACCTCAAACGCCTGGGCTCAAGTGATCCTCCTGCCTAAGCCTCCTGAGTAGCTGGGACTACAGGCACGAGCCACCATGCCCGGCTAATTTTTTATATATATTTTAGTTGTCCAATTAATTTCTTTCTATTTATAGTAGAGACAGGGTCTTGCTCTTGCTCAGGCTGGTTTCGAACTCCTGACCTCGAGCAATCCGCCCGCCTCGGCCTCCCAGAGTGCTACGATTATAGGCGTGAGCCACCACACCCGGCCTCTGATGCTTTCCTGAAAGCTCTTGCTGCCAGCTACAGGCCAAAGTGCTTCACCTTCAACAGAAAGGGACTGTCTCGGAGACCCACGGGAAGGCCTGTGACAGGCAGGCTGAGGTGCCAGCTTCTGGTGGCACTGTACAGCACGAGACCACACCCAGAGTGCTAGTTCAGAAACTCACAGGTTCATGGAACCGCTGATATACGATCAAGCTGAACAAGAGTTAAGTACATATCACTGAGTACACTGAAAAAAGATGCTTGTAAATTTGTATGACTGTTATTCAGAACAACATTGGCTCTTTAATGTTCTGTTTTCTATGTACAAAAATAAAACTCTGTCCCTTTTCTCTTAATCTAAAATTATAGTTTTGTAAACAAAATCAAAACATTTATCTTTTTCTTCTTGCCTGATCCCTCCAAAAATCAGGAACTATTATTGAGTATTCTTGCTTTCATGGCAATATAGTTATCTGCATAACTTCAATAAACATCTGTTCTCCTTGTAACAGGACACAACTAGAACACTGGCTACATTACCAAGGCATTGGCTCGAATGTCCTATTTGGAAATGTTGTAAATCTGACTGCCCAGACCTACTGGGACTCAGATATGCCCAGACAGCTTTAAGGCTGACCTTATGGAACCAATGCTTACAAAGCCCTCTTTTTTAAAAATAATTTAAAATTTTACATTAATTTTTTTCTCACTCTTTATTATCTTTTTTCTATTATTAGTCCACTCAGACATAATGCTCAACAAAGCCCTCTTGAAAAACCTAGCCTGGTGCCTGACTTACAGGGTTCCCTGTCTAGTATGTGAGTAAGGAAAGTCACTTCCTGGCAGGCCCAGGAACCTTACAATATTTTGGAGACACCAAGAGAATTCACCCAAAATCTATAGGTATTGTAGGTGAAGTCTGATAGCAAGTTCTCCGCTTGGCTTCACAGCCTCAAGAGGATTTTATAAAGTCCAATCTGAGAATCCTCATTAAAAGTTCCAGTGGCCAGGCACGGCGGCTCACGCCTGTAATACTAGCACTTCAGGAGCCCCAGGCAGGAGGATTACTTGAGCCTGGGAGTCTGAGATCGGCCCTAGCAAGAGCGAGACCCTGTCTCTACTAAAAATAGAAAAAATTAGCCGGGCATGGTGGCGCACACCTGTAGTCCCAGCTACTCAGGAGGCTGAGGCAGGAGGATCGGATCACTTGAGCCCAGGAGTTTGAGGTTGCTGTGAGCTAGGCTGATGTCACAGCACTCTAGCCCAAGTGACAGAGTGAGACCCTGTCTCAAAATGTCAAAAAAAAAAAAAAAAAAAAAGTTCCAGTGAAGCAAACTTAAAAGGTCAATTACACTTCTTGCTGCACTTAACATATATCAACAGGCCAAATTTAATGAGACCAGAATTATTTTGTAAACAAGAATAATCTTACTTTTATCCTCAATCAATAAGCAGGGTGGTTACAGGGAGAAATGTTATCTTTCAGTGGACAAAATAACACACCCTTGGGGGTTATCAGAGTTTAGTCTCCTTCATTGTGTTTGAGGTTTTATGATCTACCAGTAAAACTGGACTGGGTCCCGCCTCCCACACATCCTGCCAGCCTTGCCAGCCCCCAGTCCCTCTGCCTTCCTTCCATATCTGGCCACCAGACTCCACATCGATATTTCTCATTTTTCTCCCTCCCTGCTGACGTGGCATTGAGAGAACACAAACCTGACTCCCAGATCCTTCCTGGGACCCAGACTGTCCTGTAGCTGCCACTCCACTACCTAAAAAAGCCCAGCACGCAGAAGCCAGACAACGTGACATAAACTTTGAAGGACTCATCATCACGACAAATCACCTATGGGCTAGAGCCCGTGTGTTCCATGCCCTGCGCCGGGAACTAGCCGTGGCTTGTGACACTATGTCTACACTGTCATCACCAACATTCAGAGTACGAGCTGAGAAATCTATCAGATCACCACAACTGTCCTCATTCCACTGAACAGAGACCCGCAGAGCCCAACTTCTAGAAACTTTCTCAACTGGCTGCCTGCTAGACTGGGTTTATTGTCTGTGCCAACCATTTATCTTTGTTTTTCTTTTTGTTCCCACAGGAATGGCCCTCGTTAAATGCCCGATTGCATGAGTGACCCAACAAACATCCTCCACCACCAAGTCTCAGTAGATGGTTCAGCTGGTCCTGCACCAGTAAAAGACACTGAACAGAAATGGATGCATACTGTTCAGAAGAAAGGAATGTCTCTTTCTTTTTTGAGACAGAGTCTCACTTTGTTCCCAGGCTAGAGTGAGTGCTGTGGCGGCAGCCTAGCTCACAGCAACCTCAAACTCCTGGGCTCAAGCGACCCTCCTGCCTCAGCCTCCCGAGTAGCTGGGACTACAGGCATGCGGCACCATGTCTGGCTAATTTTTTCTCTATATATTAGTTGGCCAATTAATTTCTTTCTATATTTAGTAGAGACAGGGTCTCACTCTTTCTCAGGCTGGTTTCGAACTCCTGACCTTGACCGATCCTCCTGCCTCGGCCTCCCAGAGTGCTAGGATTACAGGCGTGAGCCACCACACCCGGCCTGGAATATCTCTTCTTTTCTTGACCAAGACAAGGACTGGCAAAGATTCTCCCCCAACCACCCTCCAGCTGGGCTCCTCTGAGTCCTCTTCTCAACTGGGCCTTGAACAAACCATAGAATCGTTTCTAACAGCTCAAGGCTACAGCCCCCTGAACCTGCAGAGAAAATTAGAGGATGCCAAAAGGACCTCAGGTCTATCCCAGCGAAGCCCTGAAGACACCTGTCTCCCAGGCTCATGGCAGGAGCTGACTGCAGTCATCACTGGTGGCCAGCCCAGCAGAGCTTCCACAGACCCACCCTCCTTCCTGCTTTTGTAATGTCCCACCCCCCAACTCCACTGAGCCCCCAGTTCCTGCTCCTACCCCTCAAGGCCCTCTTGACATTGCCAGTCGCCCGCCACCAGTCACCTCTAGACAAACTGGAACGGAGCTCAGCTCTCTCCTCCTGTCAGCAGTGACTAGGTTAAAAAGTTTTTGTCCCATTAAGGCTGCATTTATTTCTCTTTAAAGTGGCTCCTCCCTGGGCCGTGCAAGGCTCTCTCGGGGAGGCAGCAGGTTCTCAGGGCAGCTCTCAGGCTCTCTCAGGCTTGGCGGGGGGCGGTCACAGAAAACAATGAAAAGCAACAGGACACAAAAATCTCTCACTGGAGAAATATGAAAAGCTGGTCTGTTAGCAGGGCAGTCTGGGGTGACTTCCCCTTCGGACATTCCCCTGTGGCAGGAGGCAGGCAGGGTGCAGACCACGCAGGGGTGGGGGGTGCCATTCTCTTGCACGGAAAAAGCCCAAGGGCACCCCAAGGCCTGTAAGAAGGAGCCTGCTGGGGAGACCACTCAGAGCCTCTCCTATGCCCGCCCCGCCCCCACCGCAGCTCTGTGGGTCTGACCCCAGCCTTGGGACCCTCCACGGTGGGCCACGCCCTATCCCGGGGACAGGCTGATCCTCCTGCGGACCCCACCGGAGACTTGAGGCCGAATCTCCCACCCATGTCTGGAGTCCCCACACCCAGGCACAGATCCTCAGCCCCTCCTCGCTATGACGAATCTGGGGACCTTGCCCCTGTCCAGAGACCCCCCACCCAAGGTTAGATGCCCTCACAGGGGTCCGAATTCCCCACCCCTACACGGCCAAAGTCAGATCCCTTCCCAGCACTGCGAGTTCCCCCCCCACAGCACACACCAGGGCTTCCCGCCCAGGGCCGGAGACCCCTTCACTGAGGCCCCAGCTCCCCAGCCCCGCGCAGACCCCCAACGGGGCCGGAGACCCCCCGCGGCCGCGCACTCACCTCCCCGCGGCCGCGCCCCGCCGGCCCCGCCGGCCCCGCCCCGCCGGCGCGTGCAGGCAGCGCCGCGGACAGCCCCGCGCCCCGAGGCCCCGACGGAGCAGCGATGGCGGCGGCGCTGCGCGGGTCCGGCGCGCGCTTCCGGTGGTGGCTGGCGGCGGCGGCGGCGGGCGGGGTGCGGGGCGCGGCAGGTAGGGGCCGGGCGGGCGTCCCCGCGGGGGTGTCCCTGGCCGCGCACCGGCCTCCTGGGCAGGGGTCGGGCCGCGCCCAGCCCCCGGGAGCCCCTTCCCAGATGGGAAAACTGAGGCGGTGGCCCTGAGGTCCTGCTGTGCGGGCCGGGTCCGCAAGCCCGGGTACCTCTTAGCCCTAACGGCGGCCGCCTCCTGAGGCCACCGTGCGCCCCTGGCCAGACCTCTGGCCTCCTCCCCAGCCTTAGAGGCGCGCGTAGCGGGTGCGCACGTGCGGGGCGGGCGTGAAGGTGCTGCCCTGAGCACCCACTGGAGGCGGGCTCTGCGGGCGCCGTGGGGAGGAGGGGTGTGCGTTCGTTCCCGGAGCTTACCGAGGGACACCGACCAAATCAGTACGCTAATGGCCACTTTGAGTGCGGGCAGCAGGGACTACCCCCACCACTGCCACCTGGAGAGGTCGCGCCATACATTGCGGGACCAGCTCCCCCAAAGCTGGCCACAGACCGCCCCCATCTGCTGTGGCCTGGCATGTCCATGCGTGACAACATGGCCTCTGCCACACAGGGGATTCCTCCGTCACCCTGCCCCTTGGTGCCCACGACAGAGCTCAGCTCTCCCCATAGGGAGAGAGTGTGGAGGGTGTGAGCTGGGACTGGCTCAGGCTGCTTCACAGAGATATCGCGTGGGAGGCAGGTGGCATGCCCCTCGCCAGTGGTGGACTCAGGAGGAGGGCTGACTGCACGTGTAAACAGAGCTGTTACTGTCCAGATCTTGGGGAGCTCCCAGGTGAAGGGTGGCCCTGTGGGGTCCTGGGTGGCAGGTGGCCACCATCTCATGAGGCGACCTAGGGCTGCTCTTATTGTGGCTTTGCTAACCCCAGAGAGCCTGGTGAGGACACCCCTCTTTCAAAGCTTCCTTACTGTATATGTCAGGTAGGGACATTCATAAGGATTAAATACACTTGTGCCAATGGAGGCCTAACCCCCCCTGGTGCCAGTGAAAGATTCATAAACAGGAGCTGCCCCTTCAGGCTGCTGGGTGACTGTGGCCTTGGGGCAGAGTGATTGGTTTCCAGCTGGGCAGGAGGTGCTCTGAGGATTCTGAGCACTCTTTGCTGGCTTGATGAGGAGCTGATAGGGCCTGGAGAAGGTGGCCAACCCCTAACAAAGACTCTGGAGTGCAATAATTGTTTTTAGAGACCGGGTCGTGCTATGTTGCCCAGGTACAGTGGCTATTCACAGATGTGATCATAGCACACTGCAGCCTCGAACTCCTGGACTCAAGCAATCCCCCTGCCTCAGCCTCCCCAGTAGCTGGGACTATAGGTGCGTGCTACTGTACCCAGCTCCCACGGTCCAGTTTTGGGCCACCTCCTCCATTTCAGGCCTGAAGTTTCTGTTTTCAGAGCAGGAAGGCACCAGCCCTGTCACAGGCTTGAGGGGTGGTAGATGCAGTCCCTGAACAGGAACCAGAACAATGCTGCTGGTCTCACCTGTCCCCTAACACCTGCTGCTAGGAAAGGGCTCTAGGTAAGGAGACCGGCCACACAGGTGGATCCCCAAGGTGGCCAGCTTGCCTGTGGGTGCACATTTTGTGGGGAGCTTCCGCTTACCCTCACTGGAGCAGGGCACTGTGCACTCAGGCCTTGCCATGTGTGCAGGGCTCCTGCTTTTAATGGCCCTGTCCTAGGTACCTGGTTCAGAGAGGAGTGGAAAAGTACAGGACAGTATTGGAGAAAGCAGAGGCAAAGCAGAAACACTCGTGCCCTGCGGGTGGAGCATGGGGGGCCAAAGGGGGGAAGTACCATGGGGTTCCCCAGGGTATCGGAGTGCACAGGTGGTGCCCCCCAGGTAATGCCAGTTGCCCAGCCCTTCCTCCCATGGAGCAGCACCTGCCCCACCCACCTTCAATGTCCTTTGGAGCCCCTGCTCCCCAGCAGGCCAACCAAACCCTCCTAAGTGCTTAAAGGCAGGTTTCCTAACTTAGAAATGGCTCCGCTGGCTGTTCCAGTGTTTATCAGACCAAGAGGGCTCCTGGGTGTGCACAGAGCAGAGCGAGCCGCCCAGATAAGCTCTCACTGCACAGAGCCAGCCGTTGGCCCTGTGCTCTGCCTGATAGCAGGGCTATAGGCAGGACAGCCAGCAAGGACCCTGCTCTGGTGACAGGAAGGACAGGCACCTGCGATGGAAGGTAGGGACATTCTTCTGGGCAAAGCCTCCGGGCCACCAGGCAGCGGGAGGGGAGAGAGGCCTGCACTCCCTAGGGCTCAGGGACAGCTTCTCAACCTGCAGGCGTCCTTAGTTCTCTTGGCTCACATCAAAGTCATCAGAGCAATTTACAACAGTCTGGGCCTTTTCAAAGTCCTTGAGTTGAATTCAGAATCTGTGCCTTGGGTTGGCTTGACACGCACGCAAACACCACTGCTGGGCGGAGGCACGGGTGGGCCCAGCCGTGGGCCAGGCTGGCTGCAGGCGCCTGTGTGTGCTTGAGCACAGCTCCAGGTGGCAGCTTCTGGGCTTTCTCAGCCACAAGCGAGGCACATCTAGGCCCTGGCTCTTGTGTCCATTTAGGAATGCAGGGTCTAGACCCTGGTCTGGGGGCATGTGCGGAGCTGGGGTCCTTGAGGGATGTGGGACTCTGAGCGTTGAGGTGTATGCAAAGACGGCACAGCCTCACGACAGCGCGAGGCTCTGATGCTGGTGTTGGGAGACGCCCCAGCCTTGGGTGGCAGAGCTCACTCTGGTGGGACCTCTGGGCCTTGCCCAGGAGCAGCGACCAGCTCCGGACACCCCATGAGGGTGGCACTCCTCTCATCCTGGCAGGCTTATGTCTGCAAAGAGGCTGGAGGCATTTCTACTTGTCTTATACCCAGACCTTTGTCACCAGCCCCTATCCTGCCCTCACCCTCCATGGACTGACAATTTTCTGTTATTTCTTCCTTCACTCAGGGAGTGGGCTGGTGCTTGGTGGTGGGTGTCCCTGACCTCAGGTCCAGGTCAGAGCTCTTCCCCTTCCCTCCTCCCTACACTCCCTTCCTCTGCATCGCCCCCTTCCATTTTTTTAGGGGGGCATCTCTTGCCTGCCTTCCATGGCAGTAGGTGGCAGAGTAGAGACAGATGATGCCTTCTGCGGGGCAGAAAGGCTGCGCGGCCCTCTGTGCTGTGAGCCGCAGTGCAGGACCAAGGCCACACTGCCGTGAGTGCAGAAGGAACTCCAGGAATGACACCTGAGCCCGGGCAGCGCCTGCTATGCCCAGTTGCTTTCCTCCCAGATCACAGTGAAGCCGCACACCTGCCACCTCCATGTGGTAGGGGCCATGCTTTTACTCCTGCTCACTCGTAACACAGGGTGATCTTTACACCTGAGAGGCACAGGGACCCAAGGAGAATGTTTTAGCTCTGTGTCTGGCTTAGAACACTGGGCGAAGTTTGAGTTCAGAGGAGTCCTACTGGTTGACACAGGTGTGTGTGGGAGGCGTGGTTTGCAAAGGTGATGGCACATGCTTTGGCCAGCCTCATCATGGCATTGCTGGGCCCCTGGATTTGCACAGATCACATGTGCAAAGTCATTGCTTTCTCTTCCGTCGGGTGGTATGTTTTCATCCCTGTGCCTCAAAGGATGGGGTCTCCCATCGTGATAAAATAGATCCTGCATCACATTTAGCCAAACAGCGTTGCTCGCTGATTGGGCATCGTGGGGGCCTTTGTGAGCCTGTGCCCCAGCCCTGGGCTGACTTTCCTCCTTCTCATCTTACCTTCCTTCCCCCAACAGGGCAGCGTGACTATGATCTCCTGGTAATTGGCGGGGGATCTGGCGGCCTGGCTTGTGCCAAGGAAGGTACGTATCCTGTGTCCTGCATCCCCTTGGCATGGCAGGGCCTTGGCACTTCTGGGGCCCTCTGGAGAGGGTGACTTTGTCCTGAAGGTGCATGAGCAGGATGCATGACCTTCACAGCTGGCCTGCCAGGAGCACCCCAGTGGACCCTCCCTGTGCCCTGTTGCCCTGTGCACAGCAGCCATGGTGTGCTCTTTACCTGGGCTGCCTTCCTGGGCTCCAGGGCTCCCGCTTTACACACTGAAAGCCACTGGGCCTCCCGGGGTCCGCCCCACCTGTCTAGCCTAAGCTGTCCATGCCGCTGCTCGTGGAGGCCGGAAGTCCCAGATCAAGGTGTGGGCAGGGTCAATTCTTCAGAGGCCTCTCTCCTGGGCTCTCCAATGGCCGTCTTCTCCCTGTGTCCTCACAGGGCCGTCCCTCTGCCTGTCTGTGTCCTCATCTCCTCTTACAAGGACACCAGTCCTACTGGATCAGGGCCCACCCTCACGGCCTCATTTTGACTTGATTACCTTTTCAGAGCACCTACATCCACACACAGTCACGTTCTGAGGTGCTGGGGTTAGGGGGTTCCGTGTAGGAATTTTGGGGTAACACAGCTCGGCCTATAACAACCCCCGAAGTTTCCTCATAGGTCGGGAACCCCTTCCTGCACCCCACCCCGCACACCCCCAGGCAGCAACGATCTGCTTTCACTCACTGCGGGTTAGTTTGCATTCTCTGAAATCCTGTGTCAGGGGAATCTTGCGACAGGTGCTCTTCTGGTGTCTCTCACTAGGTGTGATTATCCTGAGACTCAGCCGTGTCACTGCACGTGTGGATGCTTCGTTCTCTCGGAGCGGCAGTCTGTTGTGTGGCTGTGCCAGGTGTCACTTGTCCGGTCACCTGTGGATGGACTCTAGGTTGGCGGTTTCCACTTTTTGGCTGTTGTGAATAGTGCTGCCAGCAACATTTGCCTGTGTGTCTTTGTGTGCACCCATGTCTTAAATTCTTTTGGGTAAATGCCTAAAAGTGGACCTGCTGGGTCATGTGGTATTTTTCTTATTTAGATACATCTTCATTTCTCACAGCAGTGTTTTAAAGTGTTCAATATCTTCTGTCAGGCTCACGCCTGTAATCCTAGCTCTTGGGAGGCCGAGGTGGGCGGATTGCTCAAGGTCAGGAGTTCAAAACCAGCCTGAGCAAGAGCGAGACCCCGTCTCTACTATAAATAGAAAGAAATTAATTGGCCAACTGATATATATATATAAAAAAAAAATTAGCCAGGCATGGTGGCGCATGCCTGTAGTCCCAGCTACTCGGGAGGCTGAGGCAGGAGGATCGCTTGAGCCCAGGAGTGTGAGGTTGCTGTGAGCTAGGCTGACGCCACGGCACTCACTCTAGCCTGGACAACAAAGCGAGACTCTGTCTCAAAAAAAAAAAAAAAAAAAATCTTCTGTCAGATTTATCCCAAAGGGTGTCCGATTTTTTATAATGGTTTTATTGAGATAAACATTATATGCCAAATACAGTTGTCTCTCGGCATCACGGGGGGTTGGTTCCAGTGCTGCCTGCGGTTACCAGAATACTAAAATCCACCCCTACTCCTGTCGTCAGGGGGGCCTTCTGGAACCCACAGATACGAAGTCAACTCTACATACATGCAGATTTTACATTCCATGAATGCTATATTTTCAATCTGAGTTTGGTTACAGATATAGAACCCACTGATAGGAGGGACTGTATTTATTGGGAAAAAAAAACCTATAGAAGTGGACACACACAGTTCAAATCCATGTTGTTTAGAGGGTCAGCTGTAATTCACTCATTTAAAGTCCATTATTCAAGCCAGGCGCGGTGGCTCACGCCTCTAATCCTAGCACTCTGGGAGGCTGAGGCGGGCGTATTGCTCGAGGTCAGGAGTTCGAAACTAGCCTGAGCAAGAGCAAGACCCCATCTCTACTATAAATAGAAAGAAATTAATTGGCCAACTAATATATATATATATATAAAATTAGCCGGGCATGGTGGCGCATGCCTGTAGTCCCAGCTACTCGGGAGGCTGAGGCAGGAGGATTGCTTGAGCCCAGGAGATTGAGGTTGCTGTGAGCTAGGCTGACGCCATGGCACTCACTCTAGCCTGGGCAACAAGCGAGACTCTGTCTCAAAAAAAAAATAAAATAAAATAAAGTCCATTATTCGGTGTTTTTTTGTATATTCACAAAGTTGTGCAGCCACCACCATTAGAACATTTTCATTTCATTTCCCCTCAAAATACTCTGTACCCATTGGCAGTCACACCCTATTCCCTCTCCCCTGGCCCTGGCAACCACTGATCTACTTCCTGTCTCCATGGATCTGCCTGTTCTGGACATTTCATATAAATGGAATCATATATGGTCTTTTGTCATTGTTTCTTCCACGTAGCATGATGTTTTCAGTGTGCATTCATGACACGACATGTATCAGCACTTCGTTCCTTTTCATGGCTGAATAATATTCTACTGTATGGATATGCCACAATTTGTCTGTTAGGTGACGGACATTGCATCGTTCAATCCCACTTTTTGGCTATTATGAGTAATGCTATGAACATTTGTGTGTAAGTTTTTATGTGGGTCTTTCCTTTCCTGTCCTGTCCTGTCCTTATTTTTTGAGACAGAGTCTTTCTTTGTCTCCTAAGCTAGAGTGCAGTGGCGTTATCATAGCTCACAGCAGCCTCAAACTTGTGGGCTCAGGTGATCCTCCTGCCTCTGCCTCCAAGCAGCTGGGACCACCAGTGTACGCCACCATGGTGGCTAAATTTTCCATTTTTAGTAGAGACAGGGTCTCGCTCTTGCTCAGGCTGGTCTTCTGACCTCAAGCACTTCTCCTGCCTCAACCTCCCAGATGGAAACATCTTTATTTTGCCTTCATTTTAAAAATATATTTTCTCTGAATATAGAATTCAACGTAGACAGGTTTTTTTCCCCTCGTAGTATGCTGAAAACTTTGGCCCTCTGTTTTCTCTCTTTCTTTCTTTCTTTCTTTTTTTTTTTTTAATTTTTGTGACAGAGTCTCACTCTGTTGCCAGGGTTAGAGTGCCATGGCGTCAGCCTAGCTCACGGCAACCTCAACTCCTGGGTTCAAGTGATCCTCTTGCCTCAGCCTCCCAAGTAGCTGGGACTACAGGCATGTGCCACCATGCCCGGCTAATTTTTTCTATATATTTTTAGTTGGCCAATTAATTTCTTTCTATTTTTAGTAGAGACGAGGTCTCACTCTTGCTCAGGCTGGTTTTGAACTCCTGACCTTGAGCAATCCACCTGCCTTGGCTTCCCAGAGTGCTAGGATTACAGGCGTGAGCCACCACGCCTGGCCTCACTTGCATTGTTTCTAATGAGGAATCTGCTGCCATCTTTGTCCTATTTCTCTGAAGTGTGCCTTTATTTCCTGTGGCTACTTTTTTTTTTTTTTTTTTTTTTTGAGACAGAGTCTCACTTTGTTGCCCAGGCTAGAGTGAGTGCCGTGGCGTCAGCCTGGCTCACAGCAACCTCAATCTCCTGGGCTCAGCGATCCTACTGCCTCAGCCTCCCGAGTAGCTGGGACTACAGGCATGCGCCACCATGCCCGGCTAATTTTTTTTTTTGTATATATATTTTTAGTTGGTCAATTAATTTATTTCTATTTTTGGTAGAGACGGGGTCTCGCTCAGGCTGGTTTCGAACTCCTGACCTTGAGCAATCCACCCGCCTCGGCCTCCCAAAGTGCTAGGATTACAGGCGTGAGCCACCACGCCCGGCTCCTGTGGCTACTTTTAGGATTTTCTATTTTCATTGGTTTAGAACAATGTTTTTTAATTATGCTGTGCCTTTATTTTATTTTATTTTTTTTGGCTAGAGTTCACTGAGCTTCTCAGTTCAATGGATTCATCCAGTTGTGAAAGTTTTCATACATTATTTCTTCAAATAATTTTTCTGTCCTTCCCTCTTGCCCATCCTTTTGGAGACTTTAATTGCACACATCTGAGGCTGCTTGATGCTGCCCCTCTGCTTACTGTTGGTCTTTTCATTAAAAAAAATTTTTTTTTTTTTTTTGTATTTTTTTGTAGAGATGGGGTCTCACTCCTACTCAGGCTGGTCTTGAACTCCTGACTTCAAGCAGTGCTCCTGCCTCAGCTTCCCATAACATTTTAGTATTGTCTTTGTGGTTCATTTTGGATAATTTCTATTCCTGTGTTTTCAAATTCACTAATAAAAGATTCTGCAACATGTAATCTGCTGTTTATCCTGCTCAGTGTGTCTTTCACCTCCTATATTGTAATTTTCATCTTTGCAAATTCGGATTGGTTCTTTCCTTATATCTTCTGTGTTGCTCTGTGACTTTGAACATATAGGATAGTTAAAGTGCCTGTTTTGGCCGGGTGGGGTGGCTCATGCCTGTAATCCTAGCACTCTGGGAGGCCGAGGCAGGAGGATCACTCAAGGTCAGGAGTTCGAAACCAGCCTGAGCAAGATTGAGACCCCGTCTCTACTAAAAATAGAAATAAATTAATTGGCCAACTAAAAATATATAGAAAAAATTAGCCGGGCATGGTGGCGCATGCCTGTAGTCCCAGCTACTTGGGAGGCTGAGGCAGGAGGATTGCTTGAGCCCAGGAGTTTGAGGTTGCTGTGAGCGAGGCTGACGCCACGGCACTCACTCTAGCCCGGGCAACAGAGTGAGACTCTGTCTTTAAAAAAAGAACAAACACCAGTTTTCCTGATCTTTTCTGCTGCTTCTGGCGTCTGTGTTAGTTTTCCATCCTTTTCAATTGACTGACTTTTTTCCCCCTGGGGTGGTGTATTCTCACACTTCTTTGCGTGCCTGGTAATTTTTGGTTGAATATCAGATACTTTTTTTATTTTTATTTTTTTTGAGACAGAGTCTCGCTTTCTTGCCTAGGCTAGAGTGAGTGCCGTGGTGTCAGCCTAGCTCACAGCAACCTCAAACTCCTGGGCTCAAGCAATCCTCCTGCCTCAGCCTCCTGAGTAGCTGGGACTACAGGCATGTGCCACCATGCCCGGCTGATTTTTTTTTTTTATATTATATATATTAGTTGGCCAATTAATTTCTTTCTATTTTTATGGTAGAGACGGGGTCTCGCTCAGGCTGGTTTTGAACTCCTGACCTTGAGCAATCCGCCCGCCTCAGCCTCCCAGAGTGCTAGGATTACAGGCGAGAGTCACCGCGCCCGGCTTGAATATCAGATACTTTTAATTTGCCTGTTGGGTTCTAGAAATTTTTGTATTTCTAGAAATAGTGTTATTGGACTTTGTTCTGGGATGCAGTAAGTTATCGAGAGACAGTTTGATCCCTTTGAGTGTCTATCTAAGCTTTGTCGCGTGTGAGGAGCAGCGCCCAGTCTAGGGCTCGTTATTCTCAGCTGCTGAGCCGTGACCCAGTGCCCAGGAATTGTCTGTTTCTCCCAGTCTGGCTTCTAAGAATGGGTACCCTTCCCTGCCCCCTCTTAGCACTGTCCCCTCGGCCCTTCCGGGTGGTTCTATCCCTGGCCTCGCTGACGCAGCTCCCTCCTCCTGTGCCCCGTGAGTTCTGTCTGCCTCAGTGTCCCTGGACGCAGTCACTCTGTCCTTCCCCACACTGGACTCTGCCGGGTTGCCCCCACCGCAGGTCTAAGCCCCACCTTGTTTGTTTCTTATCTCCCGGGTCCTTTGTTGTTACCTGATACCAGTTTCTTAACGCATCGTTTCATGTATTATGTCTGGATTTTTGGCTGTTTTGGGAGGGAGGGAGGTAGATCTGGGCGCTGCTGCCCCATCGTGGTCAGATGGGAGTGGGACGATGGCGTTTTGAAGCGCACCCTCAGCCTGACCCTTTAAACTGGGTGTGAGAATCCCACTGTTCCTTCAGTTGAGCAAAATGGGTTTGGAAGGTGAATTGTTCTGAAACTTTATTCTAATCCTGATTTTTGATAGCTGTGAGTCGAGCATGTCCTGTAGTGTTTGGAATACTTACTGGTTCCTGAGACTTAAGTCCGGCGTGCCCTTGGCAGTGGTCAAGTCCAAGGCCTAAGATTTGCTGGGGCCATGCCCAAGGCAAGCTGGAAGCTAGCCCTGAAATTAGCCCTGGCGAATGTTTCTAAGGTGGCCTCAGAACCTGGGCCCTTGGCCCATGTGGTCCTGCCGATGGCCCGGAGGATGGCTGGACAGCTCCATGGCAGGAAGCAGGGTCTAGAGTCTGGGTCTTGCTGCCACGCTGGGCTGAGCGACTCTGGACCTACGGCTTCACTTCTCCCAAGCTTTGCTTCCTGGCCCTGAGGGTGATGCAGCAAACACCCACGCGGGGGCTCTGGGCAGCTGGGAAGGGAGCAAGGGAGAGCCTCCCGGCTGGGCCTCTCCTGCTGGGGGGCCCTGGGCTCATGCTGAGTACCTGGGACTGGAGCCCGGGTGGGGGCAGCGGGTGAGGGGTGCTGGTGCCAGCGCTGCGGTGGTGGGCAGCGTGGAGGCTGTGGTCTCAGGAGAGAACCAAGGGTTCCTGCCTGTGGGCAGCACAGCGGGGTGCAGTGGGAGGCCAGGGGACCGGCACGGAATATGTAGGCAGTGCAGCTCTGGGGGCCAGGGCACCGTGGCAGATCAGGGCTATCTCACAGCTCAGCCTGGCGACTGTGCGGGCAGCTGCAGGCCGGGGCCCTTCCCTGCCCTTTGCGGGCCTCATGGGCCCCTGGGAGTCCCCGTCCCCTCTTGCTGTCTTGTGCTCAACTGACGCTCTCCTTGTCATTCCAGCTGCTCAGCTGGGGAGGAAGGTGGCCGTGGTGGACTATGTGGAACCGTCTCCCCGAGGTGAGCAGCCCCTTCGTGAGCCTTGTCCTGGGAGGGAGGGCAGACGGGCCCAGTGAGCGCGCGGGGGCAGCCGACGCCAAGTCCTTCATGCCCTGCTGTCTGTAGTCTCCGGGCAGCGGCTCGTCTCACACATGTCTAAACTTTGTCACTCGCATCTTAAAAACGACTCTGGATAAGGTTGTGGAGAACAGGTTTGTGGGGCCAGGTTCGCCCGAGCTGCATTTGAGTCTCAAAACCACATAAAGGGATTCCCACACCGGGTGGAAGAACAGGGAAATCTCCAGGGGCCATTGGAATATGAATGCAAACGTGTTCTTCCTGACACCCCAGGCACCAGGTGGGGCCTTGGTGGCACCTGTGTCAACGTGGGCTGCATCCCCAAGAAGCTGATGCACCAGGCGGCGCTGCTGGGGGACATGGTCCTCGACGCCCGGCACTACGGCTGGGAGGTTGCTGAGCCCGTGCCGCACAGCTGGTGAGTGCCTCCCAGTGCTTCTCTGCCTCTCTTGGCGGCGGAGGAGGAGGGTTATTCCCCAGTCACCCTCATGGGGTGCGGGGGTGCTGTAGGGTGAGGTTCCAGCCAGGGGGACTCTATGCCGCCCCCGCAGACATTTGGCGAGCTCTGGAGACATTTCGGGTTGTCACCAGGGGGAAGGGTTTGCTACCTCTCCGAGGCAGGGCCCAGGGCCCAGGACAGCCCCGCCGAGCACGGTCGGCCCCCAGCTCTTTCTGGAAGGGGACCTGCGTGACTCTGTTTAGAGCCGCCGCAATGGCTCGGACATTCTCAGATGGCCGCTGCTCTGGCTACAGGCCCAAGCCCTCATGTTCTGTGAGTCCAAAGGCCCACAGCCCCAAACCTGGGATGGATGTTACATCCGCCACCTTTAAAACACTCTCATTTCTTTTTTTTTTTTTTTTTTTGAGACAGAGTCTTGCTTTGTTGCCCAGGCTAGAGTGAGTGCCGTGGCGTCAGCCTAGCTCACAGCAACCTCACACTCCTGGGCTCAAGCGATCCTCCTGCCTCAGCCTCCCGAGTAGCTGGGACTACAGGCATGCGCCACCATGCCTGGCTAATTTTTTCTATATATATTAGTTGGCCAATTAATTTCTTTCTATTTATAGTAGAGACAGGGTCTCACTCTTGCTCAGTGCTGGTTTCAAACTCCTGACCTCGAGCAATCCACCCGCCTTGGCTTCCCAAAGTGCTAGGATTATAGGTGTGAGCCACCGCACCCGGCCTCTCATTTCTTTTTTTTTTTTTTCTTTGTTTTTTTTTTAATTTCTTATTTTTTATATACTATTTTTCCTTTTTTTCTTCTTCTCAGTTCCATTGTGAGGTTATCATTTCTTGATGTTCCTGTGAGCACACCGTCTGCCACTAACAGTCCGTTTTGAGACTCTGCAGCTAACACGTGTGTTGTGGTTTTGACATTTTGTTTGTTAACAGGAAGAAGATGGCAGAAGCTGTCCAGAACCACGTGAAGTCCCTGAACTGGGGGCACCGCATCCAGCTGCAGGACAGGTGCGGAGCCTCACCAGGCCCTGTGGTCGTGCGGATGGCCTTCAGGGGACAGGCGCGCACCTCACCTTCTCTTAGGCGTCTTGCCCCTGGACACGTGCAGAGCCCGCCCCAATGGGCCCTGAGGGCTCCGAAGAGACAGGACCAGGGGTGTTCCTGCTCACGGGTGGGGCACAGATCAGGAGAAGATGGGGGTCCCTGCTGGGGACGTGCCCCTACAGCCTGGCCCTGAGCAGAGTCTAGAGGCTGAGGCATGAGCGAGGCCACATTGGCAGCGGGCCAGAGCCTGGGGCTATGCAAGGAGCGGGGTGCTCAGGGCCGATAGGCTAGCGGGGTCACCCCAGTGGCAGGCACCTCCTGGAGGCAGGTGGCCCTTCACCCACCACAGTTACGTGGATGGAGCCCAGGACCCCATGCGCCACCTCGCACGGCCCACACCGGCACTTTATGTCCTGCGGCACAAACTGCACACCTTCCTGCTCCCCCTGTGCGATCACCGCAGCCTGGGACCGCCATTCCCGTCAGCCCTGCGGGGTCTCCAGCTCAGATGCTGATGTTTCCTCC
Source organism: Microcebus murinus (assembly GCF_040939455.1). Classification (NCBI taxonomy): domain Eukaryota; kingdom Metazoa; phylum Chordata; class Mammalia; order Primates; family Cheirogaleidae; genus Microcebus; species Microcebus murinus. The sequence goes on along the minus strand of NC_134125.1, from coordinate 26,905,534 downwards.
CATCTGAAGCTTCCCCTGAGGCTCGGCTGCTGGAGGCGCAGTGCCCGAAACCTGCGCTTGCCGGGCTGCTCCTGACACCGTAGCCCTGCGGTGCCCACGTGGGCTGGGGCCTACAGAGGTCTGCTGGCTCTCCCTATGCACCCGTACTTGGCCCTCTGGGTCTTCCCGGGACTCTGCAGCAGGCAGCAGTTCTGTGCCCCCTAAATCCAGGAAAACTGAGCCAGGGAAGCCGGCCACTCTGCCCACCCTGGCCAGTGAGCTAAGCTCGTCGGGCTGCAGAGTTTTTGTGTGTCTTCTGTGTGGGGCTCCGTATTCCCTGGTGCAGTTTCCTGGGGGCAGCAGGCTCTGCCCTCCTTCCTTCCAGCCCTGGCAGCTCCCAGGTGGGCATGCACAGGCCCAGCCCCAGCTGAGGAAGGAGGCGGAGTCTCCCAGACCATTGCTGCCTGTCATGAGAAAGTGCAGGTCCTCTGCGCCCCACGCGCGCCTGACCGCCGACGTGCCCTCCGGCGCTCTTGTCGCCCCCCCCCCGTCTCCTGGCCTCACTGTGCCCCTGAAATCCCTGAAGGTAGAAGGTGCCACCTACCTGGGCACTGCCGCTCCCTGCTGGGACATGCCCAGGCTCCAGGCCCACCACCTCTCCGCACACCATAGCTGGGTGGGCGTGGCCTCTCAGGACTCTGCCCAGCTGGCTGCTGCCTGTGTCTTTCACCCCTGTGGTCACATGTCCCAAGGAACCCGGGGGGCGGGCTCAGTGTCCCCACTGCCCCCCCACGCTTCCCAGCATGGTGGGAGCCGGGGGTGGAGCTGCCTTTTGGCAGTGCCTCTGTTTATTGCCATGGGTGAGGTTTAATTTGCAGAGGACGTGTCTGAAAATCTTATCTTTTTCTTTTTTTTTTTTTGGAAACAGAGTCTCACTCTTGTTGCCCAGGCTAGAGTGAGTGCCGTGGCGTCAGCCTAGCTCACAGCAACCTCCAACTCCTGGGCTCAAACAATCCTCCTGCCTCAGCCTCCCAAGTAGCTGGGACTACAGGCATGCGCCACCATGCCCCGCTAATTTTTTTTCTATGTGTTTTTAGTTGGCCAATTAATTTGTTTCTATTTTTAATAGAGATGGGGTCTCGCTCTTGCTCAGGCTGGTCTCGAACTCCTGAGCTCAAACGATCCACCCACCTCGGCCTCTCAGAGTGCTAGGATTACAGGCGTGAGCCACCGCGCCCGGCCCGAAAATCTTATCTTTATTCTGCAGAAAAGTGAAGTACTTTAACGGCATAGCCAGCTTCGTCGACAAGCACACGGTTCGCAGTGTCACCAAAGATGGGAAAGAGGTGAGTGCCCGGCCCAGCCAAGGGATTCCTCAAGGGCTGCTCACAGTCATGGGCGCAGACTCCAGCTTCGCCCACCTCGGTTTCCCTTCTCAGCACTCAGCGTCGCTGGAGTAGAAAGACGCTTCCTCGGGCTGTCCGCCCCTTTAAAATGGGCAGTTTGCGTGAGGTGCACGCTGGCCAGGCCGCCCTGCTGCTCGGAGAGGTGCAACAGGGCTGGTGACCCCTCTCTGTAGCACTTGCGGGGATCCAAGGAGACAAGGTGCCTGTGGGGTGCTTTGTTTTTGTTTTTGTTTTTGAGATAGAGTCTCACTCTGTTACCTAGCTCACAGCAACCTCAAACTCCTGAGCTCAAGCCATCCTCCTGCCTCAGCCTCCCGAGTAGCTGGGACTACAGGCATGCGCCACCATGCCTGGCTAAGATTTTCTATATATTTTTAGTTGGCCAATTAATTTCTTTTTATTTTTTAGTAGAAACGGGGTCTTGCTCTTGCTCAGGCTGGTCTCGAACTCCTGAGCTCAAACAATCTGCCCACCTCGGCCTCCAAGAGTGCTAGGATTGCAGGCGTGAGCCATGGCACCCAGCCAGGGGGCTTTCTAAACTGTGAAGTGCTTGGAGTTAGGACACCTCCCTGTCCCTCCCACCCGACTGACCCTTGGCAGGATCCCAGCCCAAGGAGCCTGGAGCTGCTGGCCAAGGGTGGCTGTAGGGCGTGGCTGCTGGGAGCTGCCGCCCAGGGCCCCTGCAGGCGCCAAGCCCCCAGCGAGGGACCACAGCGTCTCTGTTTGACCTGCAGTTTTCTCAATTTCTTTCTAGGCTCTGCTTTCAGCCGACCACATCGTCATTGCCACTGGAGGGCGGCCGAGGTACCCCACGCACGTGAGTGTCCCCCAGGCGTGGCCTCCCTGTGCCACCGCACCATCTCTGGGCTAGGGGAACCCACTGTTCACACTTGTGCATACACATCTGCAGCCTACACACCCTTTTTCCCATGCTCACTATCACCACTTTCTATTTTTCATTTTCGTTTGTTTTTTGTTTTTTTGAGACAGTCTCGCTTTGTTGCCCAGGCTAGAGTGAGTGCCGTGGCGTCAGCCTAGCTCACAGCAACCTCAAACTCCTGGGCTCAAGCAATCCTCCTGCCTCAGCCTCCGAGTAGCTGGGACTACAGGCATGCGCCACCATGCCCGGCTAATTTTTTCTATATATATTAGTTGGCCAATTAATTTCTTCCTATTTATAGTAGAGACGGGTCTCGCTCTTGCTCAGGCTGGTTTCGAACTCCTGACCTCGAGCAATCCGCCCGCCCCAGCCTCCCAGAGTGCTAGGATTACAGGCGTGAGCCACCGCGCCCGGCCACGCCTGACCCGTTTTTTCACTGTTTTTAACAGGGGTGATTACCTCCTGTGGGATGTGGGCCCCGAGCTGAGGAGGGGCCAGGGTGAGGGTGGGGCGGTGCCACAGGGAAAGGAAGTGGGGGAGCAGAGGGGTTTGGCTGAGGCCACGTCCTGTCTGGCCTCCCAGGGAATGGGTGCCGCCAGCCCCGAGCCTCGGTGTGAGCAGCAGCAAAGCCCAGGAAGGTGATAGGTGCCAGGCTGGAGGCCATGCCAGCCTCTGACTCAGATGCAGGGGAAGTGTAGGCAGAGGCAGAGCAAGGGGTCTCTGCTGCTTCTCAGGTGGGACCCCATGGCCACCTCTGTCCCCGACCTCTGCTGTAGTTCTGTGCTTGCCCAGAAACAGGGAGCAGAGGGGCCTAGGGGAAGGCGAGCACCTCTGGCCCTCAGAGCACGACGGGGCTTCTCTGCTGGCCGTCAAGCAACAACGGCAGCCTCCAGAAGGGCCGGGGTGCTTGTGCACAGAGGCGGGCCCAGATGGGCCGTGTGGCCCACACCGTGGCTACACACAGTGCAGCTGTGATGACACTGCACTGTGGTTCCAGGTAGCTGTGGCAGACAGGGTCAAAATGACCCCCTGCACCCGGCAGCTGGGCTCATGGTGGTTCTGCCTAAAGGCGGTTCTCCTGAAGTCTAGGGTCAGCTCCCAGGAGCCCGGCAGACACCTCAGCTCCTTCCAGGCACTGGCAGAAGTGGGCACACATATGTGCCAGGGCACCCCAAGGAGAGACCCTGGTTCGGCTCCCTTCCCCAGCGCCTCGTGGGCAGCTGCTGATGTCTCAGAGATCCTGGGGGGATGAAGTGGGCGTCCAGGTCCTGGAGGGAGCAGCTCGGTGGCCACATGCTCTCTCTCGGGGCCCTCCTTGGTGCCTGCCAGGGCTTGCTGGTATTTTAGTCCTTTTGACTCTCAGACCTTTGGGTTTTCCTTGAGCAAACCTGAGAAATTCCTGACTTTATTTTCTTTGCCAATTGGAAGCATAAACTGTTTGAGATCCGTTTCCTCCGCCAGTCCATCTTGCTCTCAAAACCACTAAGCAGGCGTTTGCCCTGGGCCTCCCCGACCGGCATGGCTGCTCTTCCTTGGGGGGTCTGTATGATTTCTGGGCCCAGAGCCCACCTGGGCCAGCCCTTGAGGGCCCACAGCTGGCCCAACCCTCAGCCTAGTGGCCCCTGGGGCCACTGCCCCTCCAGCCCCTTGGCCTCACACCCCGCCCACTCTCTCCTCCCCTCTGCCAGCCCCGCATGCCACCCTGCTGCCCGGACGCCGGGGGCTCCCCTACTCCTGATCTGCCACCCTGTCTTCACTTGCTGCTGCTCCTCGAGTCTGGGACCCTGGAGCCTGGGCACTGCTCCCCTGGTCTGCGTGCCTGTCTCCTCCCTTACTGGGGCCCAGAGGACTCCAGAGGGCCCAGCACTCCACCTGGGTGGCGTCTGCTGCCACACCCACCTCGGCCCATACCTGAATCCAGATCAAGGGGAGGGGCCCTGAGAGCAAAGAGGAAGGAGCTGCCGCCACACCTGCCCGGAGGGGTGTACCAATGCGACGGAGGCAGGTTACTGTCTGTTCCCAAGGAGGCCACAACCTCCTTGGCGGGGACAATAAGGATGTGGCAGGGGCTGGGCGTGGTGGCTCACGCCTATCATCCTAGCACTCTGGAGGCCGAGGCGGGCGGATTGCTCGAGGTCAGGAGTTCGAAACCAGCCTGAGCAAGAGCGAGACCCTGTCTCTACTATAAATAGAAAGAAATTAATTGGCCAACTAATACATATAGAAAAAATTAGCCGGGCATGGTGGTATGTGCCTATAGTCTCAGCTACTCGGGAGGCTGAGGCAGGAGGATTGCTTGAGCCCAGGAGTCTGAGGTTGCTGTGAGCCAGGCTGACGCCACGGCACTCACTCTAGCCTGGGCAACAAAGCGAGACTCTGTCTCAAAAAAAAAAGAAAAAAAAAGGATGTGGCAGGGACACCCTGCCCAGCTGTGTCCTGGGACAGGTCAGGTTAAGTCTGCAGAACAGACACCCTCTGGAGCAAGTACTTGGGACCGGCCAGGTGGAGCTCTTGTCCCATGGGTCCTCTCTGCCCTGGCAGATCGAAGGTGCGCTGGAATATGGAATTACAAGTGATGACATCTTCTGGCTGAAGGAATCCCCTGGAAAAACGTAAGGACTGCGGTGTGCTCAAAGGGGTCCCCTGCTTGTTCCCCAGAGTGAGCTCCAGGGCCCTGGGAGTGAGCCGGCCTCAGTTCTCAGCACCTTCTTCTGGTTCAGCGCGGAGAAGGAAAGGAAGCGTGTTGTTTGTGCCCTTCTGCGTCCCACAGCTGGCTTACAAATAAGCACAGTGTCTGTCACATAAAGCCTCAGCTCCCAACCGTGTTGGCACCAGGGGCAGGTTTCCTGGAAGACAGTTTTCCCACATCCAAGGTGAGGGGATAGTTCTGGGCCGATTCTAGCGCTTTACATTTATTACATTTGCAGCCGCTCCTCAGCGCTGGCACCACCGCCCAGTGCCACCTGAGATCGCCAGGCGGTAGATGCTCACCAGGAGCCGCAGCCTAGACCCTCACTCCTGGGAGGTTTGCGCCCCTGCGGGAGCCAAACGGAGGCGGGGCTCGTGCAGTGACAGGGAAGGGAGCAGCTGCACATGCAGATGGAGCCTGCTGCTCGCCGCCCTCACCTGCTGCTCCGCGGCTGGGTTCCTCACAGGCCACCCACCAGTGCTGGTCTGAGGCCCAGGGGCTGGGGACGGGCTGGGGACCGCACATGTGCAGGGAGCCAGCTGTTTGTCATCTGGGTCAGTCGTTGTCCTGCGTCAGGGTTCCCAGGAGCCCCGGGGTTCCAGTTGTGCCGTCAGGGAGGAAGCCAGGAGGAGAGAGCCCGAGATCTGTGGCCTCAAAACCACAGCCCGGTTGCTGGAGACCAGCAGGCGTCAAGGCACTAAGGCGCATCCCGTGAGCGGCTGTCCCCAGGTCCCTGTCCAGGTGGGAGCTGGTGGGATGCAAGGGGTGGGGACTGCTTGCTGGCAGAGACCAGAGAGGCCACGAGAGGGCGGCAGAGACCTGGTTGATAGCCAGGCTCGGCCGCCTGGGGCTCCTCTTGGGGAGAATAGTTGTGGAAACGTGTCCCGGAGGTGGGCAGGCATGTGCACGTGTGCCATGGGTGAGTGTTGTGTGCACGTTGGAGTGCGAGTGCGTGTGCCCCATGCTCTGCACATCCTTGTTCCACATGTCACAGGCTGTGTCTATCTGGGGGCAGGTCTTGACTTCCTGGAGCGGATGAACGTGGAGTGGCTTCCACTGCAGCTTCTCCTCCGGCATTGCGAAGGCTGCAGTGAGCACCCCCGTGGTGCGTCTGTGGCCTTCACAGCTGCCTCTCACACGTGTCCCCCAGTTGTTTGTTGTGATGACATGCACGTAAATTTACCAGTTCAACTGTGTTGTTGTTGCTGTTGTTGTTGTTTTTTGTTTTGAGACGGAGTCTCAATGTGTTGCCCGGGCTAGAGTGCCGTGGCGTCAGCCTAGCTCACAGCAACCTCACACTCCTGGCCTCAAGCGATCCTCCTGCCTCAGCCTCCCGAGTAGCTGAGACCATAGGCATGTGCCACCATGCCTGGCTAATTTTTATATATATATATTTTTTAGTTGTTCAGCTAATTTCTTTCCATTTTTTTAGTGGAGATGGAATCTCACTCTTGCTCAGGCTGGTCTCGAACTCCTGAGCTCAAACGATCCTCCCACTTCGGCCTCCCAGAGTGTTAGGATTACAGGCATGAGCCACCGTGCCCGGCCTCAACCGTTTTTAACCCTTTGCACTCGGATGTCAAGTGTGGATAATGTGGAGTGGATAATGAGAAAAAATCAAGCGAGTGCAAAGGGTTAAGCATACAGCTCAGTGCCATTGCGCTTATAATGCTGGGCAGCCATCGCCGGCCACCGCCCGCCTCCGCAAGTTTGCTCCGTGCAGAGCTGCAGGCAGCTCCCGCCCTCCTGCTCCGGCCTGGCAGCCCACCCCACTTGCCGTCTCTGTGAATGCGACCACTCACGTCAGTGGGGCACACGGAGCTTGTGCTTTTGTGCCTGGCTTATTTCCCTTGGCGCGATGTCCTCACGCTTCTTCCATGTTGTGGCGGGGGTCAGAATTTCCTTCTAAGGCTGCAAAATAGTCTATTGTTTGGACAGACCACATTTTTAAGGCTTATTTATCCATGGATGGGCACTGGGCTAGTTCCACTTCTTGGCTCTTCTGAACAGCGCTGCTGCGAACACAGGTGTGCAAATATGTGTCTGAGTCCCTGCTTTCAGTCTTTGGGTACATACCCAGAAGTAGATTTGCTGGAGCACATGGTAATTCTATGTTTAGTTTTTTGGGGAACCACTGTACTGTTTTCCACCATTGTATATTCCCACCGGCAGCAGACGAGGGTTTCAATTTCTGCACGTCCTTGCCCCCTCGTGGTGTTTTCTGTGTTGGGGACGGCAGCCCTCCTTGTAGGTGGGAGCTGGTCTCACGGACGCATCCGTCCCCAAAGCCCAGCCGCACCTCGTCCCACCCTCCCTCAGAGCCCTGACGTCAGCTGTCCCCTCCTGATACTGGGGGTCACAGGCGCTGCCCCCTCGGCAGGTCCAGGTCCCTCCCGGGACTGCGCCAAGCTCCAGCCCGCGTGTGGCCGGCTGCCCAGGCCCTCGGCTGGGTCCCAGGCAGTGCTGTGTCCTTTGGCCTAGTTGTGTTATTTCGTGCAGAAGATTTACATTTTTATGTTGTCACATTTATCTCTTTTTCCTGTTATGCCACAATTTCTGAGTTACCTGTTTGTGTTTGCTGCGATGAGTCCTCTTTCCGTGTGTTCACTGGCCCTGTTTGAAGCCGAGCGTGCGTGTGTGTGGACTGCCCCAGCGGCCGGGCCCTTCCCGCCTCTTCCTTCTCTCATCTCCGCCTTATCTTCCAGCCCGGTTTGCTTATCAGGACGGGATTCCAGGCCATGCAGGTTTTCTCAGCTTCTCATGTCTTTTAGCTTGTGTCATGTACAGATGGTTTAACTTTTGTTTTTGATGTAACTTAAATCTCTTTTACACTTAGTGGCTTTTAGATTTATTGCATGTTTGGTAAAACCCGCCCTACCCCAAGAGTTTTTTTTTTTTAAAGAAAGGCTCCTGTATTTCCCTTTGGGGCTTCCACTGGTTGGATTTTCTTTCACATCCTGGGGCTGGTTACCATTGTGGTGGGGAGAGGGAGGACTGCTGGGTCCCCCCACCTCAGAGCACTGTCCTCCTCAGGGTCCCGAGGCCTGCCTCGAGCTCTGGCCACCAGGGCTGCTCGGCTCTCACCCTGGCATCTCTTGGTGGGATTTGGGCGTGCTCTCTGGCTTCTCCGCAGCACTCTGTCCACTAGACCCATGAAGGAAGAGCCTTTTGTTTGTTTGTTTTTGGTTTTTGGTTTTTGTGGGTTTTTTGTTTTTTTTTGAGACAGAGTCTCACTTTGTTGCCCAGGCTAGAGTGAGTGCCGTGGTGTCAGCCTAGCTCACAGCAACCTCAATCTCCTGGGCTCAGCGATCCTACTGCCTCAGCCTCCCGAGTAGCTGGGACTACAGGCATGTGCCACCATGCTCGGCTAATTTTTTGTATATATATTTTTAGTTGGTCAATTAATTTATTTCTATTTTTGGTAGAGACGGGGTCTCCCTCAGGCTGGTTTTGAAGTCCTGACCTTGAGCAATCCGCCCGCCTTGGCCTCCCAGAGTGCTAGGATTACAGGCGTGAGCCACCACGCCCCGCCCTGTTTTTGTTTTTTTTTCTCTTTGAGACAGAGTCTCGCTCTGTCGCCCGGGCTAGAGTGCCGTGGTGTCAGCCTAGCTCACAGCAACCTCAAACTCCTGGGCTCAAACGATCCTCCTGCCTCAGGCTCCTGAGTAGCTGGGACTACAGGCATGTGCCACCATGTCCGGCTAATTGGTTTTGTATGTATATTTTTAGTTGGCCAATAAATAAATTTCTTTCTATTTAGAGTAGAGACAGGCTCTTGCTCTTGCTTAAGCTGATTTAGAACTCCTGACCTCGAGCAATCCACCCGCCTTGGCCTCCCAGAGTGCTAGGATTACAGATGTGAGCCACCACACCCAGCCTTGTTTTTTTTTTTTTTTTGAGACAGAGTCTCGCTTGTTGACCAGGCTAGAGTGAGTGCCGTGGCGTCAGCCTAGCTCACAGCAACCTCATACTCCTGGGCTCAAGCGATCCTGCTGCCTCAGCCTCCCGAGTAGCTGGGACTACAGGCATGCGCCACCATGCCCGGCTCATTTTCTATATATATTAGTTGGCCAATTAATTTCTTTCTATTTATAGTAGAGACGGGGTCTCGCTCTTGCTCAGGCTGGTTTTGAACTCCTGACCTTGAGCGATCCGTCCGCCTCAGCCTCCCAGAGTGCCAGGATTACAGGCGCGAGCCACTGTGCCAGGAGGAAACAGCCTTGAATGTACAGTGACACCTTTGTCTCAGCTGAGGCCACCCATGTGCTTGGGTCTTCTGTGCCAATCACCGGGGCCAGCACTTTCTGAGTCCCGGACACGCATGGTCCTGTCGAGGGCGGAGGCTGCCGTGCGGGGCAGGGGAGGGCAGCCTGGGCCTCCGGGCCCCAGCGGTGTGGCCCAGGAGGTGGCTCGGGCTCGGAGCTGCTCCTTGAAACCCTGTGCTCGGGACGGCTGGGAAGACACAGCCCAGATATTTCGGTCAGGAAAGAAACTACAGTGTTTATTTTCTTCAGAATAAAAACATTTAGAAGTTTTTATTTTGTTTTTTTTTTTGTTTTTTTGAAGCTCTTTCGTGTAGAGGAATCTAGGTATGTTATTGCTTAAGAAAAAAAGTGTTTGCAATGTATCAGTCACCCGTTTCGTTCTGAGCATGATTTATGTGAGGAAATGGTTTTTTTAAAAAATTAAGCTGGAGATATATCCCTGTACGAAGCTTCTGTGAAAATGCGGCTTTTGTCCGGTGCTGTTAATGCAAGTTGTAACAGTGTAATGTGGGAGTCAGTGTTTACATGTTACATTCCTCCACCGCAGTCAAAATAAGCCCGGAGGGTCTACAGTAGCATTTCTGTATTTTATCAGCTTGGGCTGGGGCCGAGGGGGAGGCCTCCACTCACACTTGGAGGGGCTGTTTCTGCCAGATTTATTTGCCTTATAAATATTCCCTGTGTTTATTTTAACTTGCTTTTAAAACGGAGCTGAAATTAATATGGACCCCAGGGCTGCTGGCCCGGCCTGAGTGCCGCCCAGAGGCAGGGGGGCTGCTTCCACCTGGCCCCGTCCAGGCGGCTGGTGGGCAGAGTCCCCGCACCTCCGCCTGTGATGGGCACCGCGGCCCCAGTTGGCTTGAGGATGCGCCCAGCCCATCCGGCCTGCACAGCCCACACCCCAGCACCCAGCAGGCCCGGCCAGGGCTGGGACCTCCTCCCAGAGGGCGTCTGTGTGGGGCCTACAGCCCTTAGGCCCCAGAGGCCACTCCACTCTGTCTTTGTCCCTAAGAGACCACCTGGCATCACGGTGCACCTTGGGCCTAGCGTGGGGAGCCCCTCCCCTTCCCTGGCACCAGGTCCCAGGGAGCCCGGGTTGGACAGACAGCAGAGGCCAGGTGTTCTGGCCTGAGCCTCGACGAGGGTGACAGAGTCAACAGCGCCCTTCACTACGCAGCCGGATTGCCCACAAAACGGGACCACACCTGTTGGCCAGCGTGTGCTGAGCCTCTGGTTTGGAACCCAGGCAGGTGACAGGTGATGGGTAGAAAACTCCTGGAAAAGCAGGAGAGCCACACCCGCGGGGGAAGAGGCGTCCTCCTGGCCTTGGTGTGAGTGGGGCGGGGCAGGGCAGGGCCAGGGGCGGCCCTGGGCGGGGCTCCAGATCGTGCGGCCTGGCCTCAGCTGCCTCACGCGGCCTCCTGCCTGGGTGGCCTGCCTTTCCCTTCCGTCTTGTTTCTTCCCTTCTGCGTGGGATCCCGACAGGCTGGGGAAGCAAGGAGGTTCTCGGGGAGGAACAGGGTTGGAAAGGCCACCACGAGCAGCTGCCCACTGCCAGCTCGGGAGGGGGTGCAGGGCACATGGCCCCACGTGATGAGCTCGGTTGGAGCCACCCTGCACTGTCTGTCCTTGGCCTCTCAGGGCTCCACAGGCAGAGCGTTTTCGTAATTTGGGCTGATTTAACGCCACCTGTCAGAGTTTGTCACAGAAGGAGGTTTAGTTTGACCCTTATGACATCCAAAAGCTGGCCAGGTACTGCAGTCGTTTTTCTGCCTTCCTAAGTGCAAGAGAAAAGAGGTAAATTTGATCTCAGGAAGGACACCACAGTTTGGATTTAGGAGGAATCACTGCTGCTTAAGGTTTCATTTTCTGCTTAACCTCCACATCCTGTCTGCGTGACGCGATATCCTTGTGTCCAGCGGGAGGGAGCACAGCGTCCGCCTAGGACTTGATCACCAGACTTTACAGCCCCTCTGCCCACCTTCCCAGTGCGTCCCTGTGGCTGAGACGTCACAGGGCCAGGCCTCAGTGGCATCTGTGACAGGGCAGCACACATAGGCTCCGGCCGGGCCCCAAGGAGTCAGGTGGGGCTTGCAGGTCCCAGGCAAGCCAGGAGCCGGCCGCCACAGGGCCGGCTGCCTCCCTGTGCCCACAGCTTGGCAGCCTGGCTGGCATTTCCTGCGCTGGCAGGAGTGCAAGTGGCCAGGTGCCTCCCACAAGACGCTCACCTGTGTGGGTGCTCCCTTTGGAAGGCGGGTCGGGGCTTCAGCTCGAGAGGCCGGTGGATTGCTCCTTAAGCCTGGGCTTCGTGGGCCTGTTAATGCTTTTGTTTCTGCTTCCTCCCTGCCCTCGACTGAACAAGAAAGTCTGCCCTGTGCTTAGGCTAATCCCACAGTAGTCGTGCCTCTTCGGAAAGCGTTCGCACATCGAGAGGCCCAGAGAGCGTGGCTGCCCGGAGCACATGTCAAATTGAACTCGAGGCTCTGGGGGTGGAGGGCGGTGACTTCCGGTGTGGGCAGAGCCCTGAGCTCCTGGTCTTTTAAGGTAGTGCTAAGTCCAGTGGTTCCAGTCCCCTCCCCCAGAGCTGGCCCCTGACTTTTGTGGCCAGAACGGCCACCCTCCTGTGGCCAGCCACGGCCCGTGCTGGACACTGCACTGCTGCAGCTGGTCTCAGCTCCTGCAGGCGCCTGTGTCTTCAGGGCCTGCCCTTCCTCCTGATCCAGAGGCTTCGGCGTCAGCCTCTGCTTGTGCGCAGGCGTTTTCTACTTTAGCGGACTCAAAGGGAGGCCCCTGTTTGAGTTCTCTGTCCTGCACTCTTCGAGGGTAAACATTCATGCTATTTGGTCGGTTGGGGGTGGGGCAAAGCGAAAACCAGTGCCGTCGGTAACCCTCACTCACGCAGGCGAGAAGGGGCCCTGAGTCTCCCTGCACATGAGTGGCAGAGCGAGAGATTTCAGCAAGAATGCCCACTCGGGAATGTGCCTGCCGGTGCTTGCCTTCTCCCAGATGTGCCTGCAGGGATGAGGCCCCTGTTACTTGGAAACAGCCCGCCCCCGTCCTGTGGGCTGCAGCTGCAACCGGCCCACTCCCAAAGGAGGGTCAGCTTTCGGGGAACAGAAAGCCTCTGAGATGAGCGGGCACCCTGTTCTCCACAGGGGGCCACCCTGGTGTCGCTCCGCTAGTACCTGCACGGCCTGGTGGGAGGTAGTGACCCATGCCAGGCCGAGTGTAGGGCAGGATATTCAAAGCAGCTGGGCTCTGTTTGTATTCCCAGTAACTCATAATTTCATGTCTTAAAAAAGGCTTATGCCTTGCACCAAATATGTCAAGTCCACAAAGAGGTAGGTTTTGTAATTTTCAAAATATACCTCTGTATACAGATGTGCCGCTGCACCTACACACACGTGTTTGCACATATGTGGGTGCTGTGCACACCCGCCGCCTCTTAGGTGTTGCCAGCCCCATGTGCCAAGGGGCGTGTTGCCAGCTGGGACCATCTTGTGCCCAGCTTGCCGTCAGACAGCGTCTGCGTGCCCCGGACGTGGCTGCAGCACCGTCCGTCCCCAGCTCTCGGGAGGAAGCCACGTGCCAGATGCTTCCCGCAGGGCACCTGCACAAGTATTCAGGGGATACACAGCTTTTTGAAATGGAATTATATCATTAGTACCTGCCGGGATTAACGCTGACACGGGGCTTATCGTCCTCACTTTATCTCCTCTTGTTCAAAGACTAACGGGGTGATCTGAGGAGCCCACCCACATGTAGCCGGCCCACTGGGAGTTCTTGCTCTGTGTTAGGATCTGTGCCCATTTGCATGCGTGTGCACGCATGTGCTATGTGAATGTGGGTAGGCATTTGAGTGTGAGCCTGTGTGTGGGCATGGGCATTATATGCATGTGACCGTGTGCGTGCACATGTGTGCGTGCCCTTGTGAGAGTGTGCATGTGTGAGTGTGTGAGTGCACGTGTGTGTGCGCAGTTGTGTGGTGTGTGTGCACGTGTGCGTGCATGTGCACGCATGTGGAGTGTGGAGTCGAATGACAGGAGGGGATTTGCACTACTGGGACAAATGTGTCCAGTGGCTCTGCAGTCACCATGTCCTGTGCTGCCTCCCTGGCCCTGCTCTGGGCACCAGCTCCCCTGGCCCTGCACCCAGGTGTGGCAGGGCTGGGCGGGCAGGTGTGGCCTCCAGCCTGGTTTTCCGTGATCCCAGAGTGTTCTGCTCTCAGATGACACTTTCCGAGGAGCACTCCGTGGTCCATGCCGTCACTTTCCTGCAGGGTCTCTACTCCCACCCTGGAGTAGGGGCAGGAGGAGGCCCTGTGCTTCTCCAACAGGCCTTCCCAACAGGTCCTGGCACCTTCCAGGGGACAGGTGCCACTTGTCACTGACCACACACCCACCAGGCTACTGTGTCATGTTGTGTGTCACAGCTAGAGCCTCCGAGAAGCAGGCTTTGTACCTGGGGGCAACCAGTCTGCACCGTTGGCCTCCTGCCCACGAGCGGACTGGGTGCCTGGCGAGAGGCCCCTCTCCGTCCGTCCCAAACTCATCCACAGAGGCACTCACCTGGCTCTCTGTCTTTCTCCGACAGGTTGGTGGTCGGGGCCAGCTGTATCCTTTGCTGGTGTTTGGGCAGCGTCCTGGGCCGTGGACGCTCCTTCCCTAGGCGCCCCTCACCGCCTTCCCTACTGGCAGGCGCTTTGCTGCCTCCAGCTGGGCACTTACGGGCCTCTGTGGGCGGAGGGCCGGGGCCCTGGGGACAACTTGAGCCTGACCTCTGGGGCCAGGGCTTCCTGGAGGCTCTTCCTGAGCCGCACACGGAGACAGCTAAGCAACTAGCGCAGACGAGCACAGCTGTGGGGCAGCCATGCTTGGGCCTGCTCCTGCAGAAGCAGCAGTCAGACACAGTGGGTCAGGAGAGGAGGCCTGGCGTCAGCAGAGGGCACGTCCGGGGGAAGATGAAAGCTGCAGGCCGCCAGCTGGGAGCACAGGTCGACGTGGCTGCCTTGAGCCTTGCGTGGCTGCAGGCCGCCAGCTGAGTCTGGCCAGGGGCAGCTCTCCATCACAACTCGGACCCTTCTGGGTCACAGGTCTGGCCCCAGAGGCTGAGGTTAAGTCCAGAGCTGGGACAGGGGCCCCGTGGAGGCGGAGGCAGAGGCAGACCTGGCCGGTGGTGCTGCTCAGGGAGCCCTGCTCGGGCCGGCACAGCCCCCATCCCCGGCCGTGCCCTTAAGGCGTGGCAGTGGGGGTCTCAGGCTGGGAGCCTCTTCTGGGGCCAGCTGCGGGTGGGTGGGCGTGGGTTGCCGGCACAGAGCCTGGGTCTCGCCCTGCACTTGGGATGCTCCGTCTGCTGGCATTCCTCAGCTGCACGCAGACGTGGCCCTGGAGTGCGCCGGCTTCCTCACCGGGATTGGACTGGACACCACCGTCATGATGCGCAGCGTGCCCCTCCGCGGCTTCGACCAGGTAGCGCAGGAGGCTCCCGAGCCCACCCTACGGCTCTGCTCCCCTCGGAGCGTGTTCCCGTCCACCCGCCGCCTAGGCAGGTGCGGGTGCATGGGCTGGGCTGAGGCTGAACCTGTAGGAGCAGCCCCCTGAGCTGGACAAGGAGGTCGCCCAGGAAATGGGAAAACACAGAGCAAGGGAGGAAGGGCAGCGGCGGACAGCACAGACACCCCTCCCGCCAACAGAAGGGACAGTGAAGGGACACCCATGGGACACCCAGCCCAGCCTCGCTCGTAGGCTGGGTGTCCCCACCCCCGTCATCCCGTTAGCAAGTGGCAGCATGTGTCACAGAAGTGTCAGCCTCACCTCAGTGACCCCCCAACTCTCTGCCACCTCCTTGCCAAGGCTCCCGGGGTGGGGGTGGGGTGAAATAAGAGGCCACGTGCAAACCGGGGTGAGTGGTGCAGGGGCACACGGGCTCCGAGCGAGCCTGTGGGGTCAGCTGTCCCGACAGCAGCCATGGTCAGAGGTCAGAGGCGCGGGCTCGTGGTGTCCACGCAGGCCCACGTGGCGGGCACAGGTTGGCAGTAGTCCTCACCTGAGTTCACAGATGGCGGGATGAACCCTGTGATTGGAGCCATGGAGATTTTCATTTTCTTTTTTCTGTTTTTCTTTTTAGAGACAGAATCTTGCTCTGTCACCCAGGCTGGAGTGCTATGGCGTCAGCCTAGCTCACTGCAGCCTCAAACGCCTGGGCTGAATGCATCCTCCTTCCTCAGCCTCCTGAGTAGCTGGGATTACAGGCATGCACCACTGTGCCTGGCTAATTTTTGTATTTTTTGTAGAGATGAGGTCTTACTATGTTGCTCAGACTAGTCTTGAACTCCTGGCCTCAAGTGATCCTCCCATCTCAGCCTCCCACAGTGCTGGGATTACAGGTGTGAGCCACTGTGAGCGGCCTGAGATTTTCTTTTTCTTTTTTCCTTTGAGACAGAATCTCACTCTGCCAGCCCACGTAGAGTGCAGTGGTGTCATCAGCTCATTGTAACCTCGAACTCCTGGGCTCACACTCCAAGGCTCTGCCTTGGCCACATAGAGTGTTAGGAGATTACAGGTGTGAGCCACTGCACCTGGGTCACTTTTTTTTTTTTTTAACTAAAAACTCTTTTAGAAAAAGTTGCCTGGTAAAATTGAACTTTGAGTTGTCATGGGGCAGGGAGTCAAACACCCCATGACCCCCACAGAGGAAGACCCGTTGCGTGGAGGGCTGCTAGGTCTGCAGCGCCCTGGCCGGGTCCGCAGTTGGCCCTCAGCTCACAGAGGCCGGTGAGGGCACCCTCAGGCAGGGGGGCTGGACCTGCTGTCTTCAGACCCCTGACTCCACCTCCAGTTTGGGCCGACTCAGAGACGTGTCCCTCTGTCCTGCGCACCCTAAAACCGTGGCACGCAGCTGTCACCTCCCTCAGTGCACAAGCACAGAGGCCCTGCGGTTAGGACACGGAGTCTGGGAAGGCCTCTGGGGTGCTGGCGGTGGGCGGAGGAGGCTGTGCAGCCTGACACAGGTGAAGATGAGACCGGAGGGGGCGGGGCCTGCAGGGGTGAGGGCTGTGCCAGGGCGGAGGCTGCCCGATGGGAACACAGGAGGACGTTAGGCTGGGAGGCGATGGCCCCGCTGTCCCTGAGCAGGCCTGCTGGTTCCCCTCTAGGGACGAGGACGTCAGAGCCCAGAGGGACGTGGGAGGGACCTGCACCCTGCACAGTGGGGCCTGCGCCAGGGATGCCCGGCCGCCATCCTCGCAGGCTGGGGAGGACCTGCGCACTCGGCCCAGAGCTCGCTGGCTCGCCTGGATGGGTGTCAGAGAATTTAAGTGGTGACTGTTTACTTCCTCCTGACATTGCTGGACTGTGTGAACCCCCAGTGTCCTGGCGAACTGGGGCCCCGTCTGCAGCTGGGCAGAGGCACGGGGCCTACTGGGGGACAGGCAGGAGGAGCACCTCCTCTGGGGCCGTGCCCACACCTGCCGCTCGTGTTTCCAGGTGGGGCAGAGGGCCGTAGCTGGACCAGGCAGAGCCCTAGGGGAAGGAAGTGCTTCTGTGCCACTGGATTTAGGGGGACGCAGGGAATTGGCACCTAGAGAAGCACCCACCGGCCAAGCAAGTCCTGACCAAAGGGCCCAGGGCTGTGGATTCGGCTGAGAGCGGGGCCGCACTCTCCACAAAGGATGGGGCAGTGGGCACCCGCCTTCTCCTCCACGGAGACCCTGTGGCCTCCTCACCGGGGCCTTCGAGAGCAGGCAGGGGCAGGGGGCCCCGCGCTGTCGGTGCTGGTGACCTCACTGCCACCTGGTCCTCACAGCTTGTCCTCTGGTGTCTTGCAGCAAATGTCCTCCCTGGTCACAGAGCACATGGCATCTCATGGCACCCGGTTCCTGAGGGGCTGCACTGCCTCCCGAGTTAGGAGGCTCCCGGCTGGCCGGCTCCAGGTGACCTGGGAGGACCGCACCTCTGGCAAGGAGGACATGGACACCTTTGACACCGTCCTGTGGGCCATAGGTAAGCGTGCGCCGAGCCACACACCGCCCTGTCTCTGGTCTCTGCGAGGTGTGCGGGGTCCGGCAGAACCTTGTTTCCCTGCGACGGACACTTCACGCCACTTCCCGCCATCTCTTGGGGATACCCCATACTCTGGCCCCCAGCAGGCTGGCCGCCCCAGGACCTTCTAGAAACGCAAACCAAAGATGAACCAGCCAGGTGTCACCGCTGAGCAAAGAAGACTAGTTAGTCCTCATGTCTTAGTAGAATGTTTATTACGGTTTCCATGCATAAATCCCTTGTGTTTCCTACTAGGTTTAAGCCTTGGTTTGTTTTTTCTTTAGCATAATACGTATTTTGAATTACAGCTTTAAGCTACTTGTTTTTAACCCAAAAGTGATATAGATTTTAACAGTTGTTAAATTGTGCTAATGTACACCTAACAAATTTCACCATTTTAAGCATTTTTAAATGCACAACTCAGTGGCAGTGAGCACACCCACAGGCTGTGCGGCCGTCCCCACCGTCTGTCTCCAGAACTCTTTCATCTTCTGAAGCTAAAACTCTGTCCCTGTTAAAGAATAGCTCCTGGCCAGGTGCGGTGGCTCACGCCTGTAATCCTAGCTCTCTGGGAGGCTGAGGAGGGTGGATTGCTCAAGATTAGGAGTTTGAAACCAGCCTGAGCAAAAGCGAGTCCCCGTCTCTACTATAAATAGAAAGAAATTAATTGGCCAACTAACATATATAAAAAAAATTAGCCGGGCATGGTGGTGCATGCCGGTAGTCCCAGCTACTCGGGAGGCTGAGGCAGGAGGATCGCTTGAGCCCAGGAGTTTGAGGTTGCTGTGAGCTAGGCTGACGCCATGGCACTCACTCTAGCTTAGGCAACAAAGCGAGACTCTGTCTCAAAAAAAAAAAAAAAGAAAAAAAAGAAAAAATTACCTGGGCATGGTGGCACATGCCTGTAGTCCCAGCTACTGGGGAGGCTGAGGCAGGAGGATCCCTTGAGCCCAGGAATTTGAGGTTGCTGTGAGAAAGGATGACGCCACGGCACTCGTTCTAGCCTGGGCAACAAAGCGAGACAATGTCTCAAAAAAAAAAGAATAGTTCCTCACCCCCTCCCCAGACCCGAGGAGCCACCACTCTATTTTCTGTCTCAATGAATTTGATGACTCTAGGGACCTCTTAAGCAAATCATGCAGTATTTTTCCTTTTGTGACCGGCTATTTCGCTGAGCAAAATGTCCTCAGAGTTCACCATGTTGTAGCATGTATGAGAATTCCCTTCCTTTTTAAGGCTGAATAATTTTGTTTACCCACTCATCTGTCGATAGACACTTGGGTTACTTCCACCTTTTGGCTATTGCAAATAATGCTGCTATCAGCACGGGTGTGCACAAGCTAGCTGTTTTCAACGTGTAAAAATGATGCAGATGTTCAAGGTTCTGACTGGCTTTTTTTTTTTTTTTTTTTTTTGAGACAGAGTCTCACTTTGTTGTTGCCCGGGCTAGAGTGAGTGCCGTGGCATCAGCCTAGCTCACAGCAACCTCAATCTCTTGGGCTCAGGCGATCCTCCTGCCTCAGCCTCCCGAGTAGCTGAGACTACAGGTATGCGCCACCATGCTCGGCTAATTTTTTCTATATATATGTTAGTTGGCCAATTCATTTCTTTCTATTTTTAGTAGAGATGGGGTCTCACTCTTGCTCAGGCTGGTTTCGAACTCCTGACGCTGAGCGATCCCCCACCTCGGTCTCCCAGAGTGCTAGGATTACAGGCGTGAGCCACCACGCCCGGCCTGACTGGCCTTTTTGTGGCTTGCAGTACCCGCCAGTGGGTCACTCTGGGCTCTACAGGCTGTCATGTGCTAGGAGTGGGCATCTCACTGGCCTTTCCAGGAGTCACACTTCGAAGGATTCCAAAGGTGGCGTCCAGTGCGGGGCAGAGGCCTTGGGCCTTCTCCAGCCAGGTGTGGGCCAGTGGCCTCTTACTGGGGCTCACCCTCCTGCCCTCTGTCACGTGCGGGTCCCATGCTTTGCAGGTGGAGGCCGAGCAGATGTAGCCGTGGCTGACCCCGCTGGACACCCTGCCTCTCTGGCTGGGCCCCCTAAAGACAAGGGTGGGAGTGTGGCCTCAGCTGGAGGAGACCCCTGCTCCAGCCAGGCTGTCTGAGGGGCCTGGGGAGGCCAGCCCAGACGCTGTCTTGGCCAGGCCTGCTGATAGGCTTCCAGCAGAGGCCACTGCGCATGGCTCCCGCGAGGAGGCCTAAGGTTTGCACCTGCCAGGACGTCCTGCCGTCCCGGCCCCTGCGTCATCTAGATTTGGTTGCTCATTTTTACCTACCCTTCCTGTCACCTTGAATGTTGGCGACGGGTACAACGAAGGCGCTGGTTTCTCTTGGCACTTCTGGTTCTCTGGGGCCTCTCGGCACTGAGCCTGGGCAGTCATCCGCCCGCTGTGAGCCTGCGCCGGGAACCCCACCCCTCTCCCCTGTCCTGTGCCCCTCCCTCGACCGCGTGTCCTTGCTGAGCACCCAGAGGGGCTGTCCCGTCAGTGTCTGCTGAGCTTGTTGGCGGGTGCGGAGTCCCCTGGGGCTCCCGGAGGAGCGAGCCTCGTCTCAGAGCGTCCCTTCTGCAGACGCTGCCCAGAACAAGGGGGGCCGGAAAGGAAACCGAGTCTAGGGGAGCTGGGCCCTTTGCTCTTGTGTAGCGGATACGAGAACAGGTTTGCGGGGGAAGGATCTGAGATGGCCCAGGGTGAACTTGGGGCCTCGTGAACCACAGTGGGTCGGTTACTAGGAGGAATGTTCTTGTGGAAGTAGATGGTGATTTTTGTTGTTGTTTTTTGAGACAGAGTCTCGCTTTGTTGCCCAGGCTAGAGTGAGTGCCATGGCGTCAGCCTAGCTCACAGCAACCTCAAACTCCTGGGCTCAAGCGATCCTCCTGCCTCAGCCTCCTGAGTAGCTGGGACTACAGGCATGCGCCACCATGCCCGGCTAATTTTTTATATATATGTTTTTAGTTGGTCAATTAATTTCTTTCTATATTTAGTAGAGACAGGTTCTCGCTCAGGCTGGTTTCGAACTCCTGACCTCGATCAATCCACCAGCCTCAGCCTCCCGAGTAGCTGGGACTACAGGCATGTGCCCCATGCCTGGCTAATTTTTTCTATATATATTAGTTGGCTAATTAATTTCTTTCTATTTTTAGTAGAGATGGGGTCTCGCTCTTGGTCATGCTGGTTTCGAACTCCTGACCTCGAGCAATCCTCCTGCCTCGGCCTCCCAGAGTGCAGGGATTACAGGCATGAGCCACCGCGCCCGCCTAAGGAGGACATTTTTTATTGCAGACTTGAAGAGCTATTATTCACCGCCTCTGAGCTGCTCCGGGTCTCGGGTCCACAGCGTCCCTCCCTTCTGTTTTTAAACGTCCATGAGAGCCCAACTTGTGTGGACTCAGGACTTGCTGCTCGAGAAGGGCAGGGTATTTCATTTCAACCTCCTGGAGCGGATCTCCTTTTCTGCAAGCAGAGACAGTGCTTGGTCCGAGGCTTATCAGCACGAGCCAGCAGAAAACATCCCCAGCGGTGAACCTGGGAAGTGGCTCCTGCACTTTTGCAGAACCTGGCTCTCGAGCAGCAGTGCAGTCAGCACATGCCCGCAGCCCCAGGGTGCCTGCCAGAAACCCCTGCCGCCCTTGGGAATCAAGGTCAAAGGCCAAGGACTGTGAAAAGCTTCCAACCCCAGCATCAATCAGGCAGGGCAGACTATCTGGGCGATGTTCTTTTTGAAAATACAAAAAAAATAAAACAGACTCCCAGTGGGGGAGGGTGGGCGTATGCGCCACAGCCCCTGCCAGCCCCCCCCCCCCGGAAGCTGGGAGGACCCCAGGCTCCTCGGGAGCACAGCCCTGGCCCCCCGCGCCCTGCCATCGCTGTGGGCCGGTGGGTGGCGTCTGGCCACTCGGCCAGCTCCTCTGTCCAGAGGCGGAGCAAGGGCCCCTATATCCATGGGGGGTCCAGAGAGATGTCAGGGGACAAAAGACGAAGGCTGGGGCTCAGGATTGCCTGAGCCCAGGAGTTTGAGGTTGCTGTGAGCTAGGCTGACGCCATGGCACACTCTAGCCTGGGCAACAAAGCGAGACTCTGTCTCCAAAAAAAAAAAAAAAAAAAAAAAGACCTCCAATAAAACTACATTGCAAAAAATAGGAAAGAAACAGAATGAGAAGAGTAAAAAGATCGAAGAGGCAGAGCCTGAAGAATTTGTGACGGAAAAAGTACTGGATCGAAGTGTAGTAAATGGGAAAGTGGAGTGTTTCCTGCAGTGGAAGGGATTTGCAGATGCTGACAGTACTTGGGAACCTGAATTAAATTCAGATTGTCCAGAGTTAACTGAAGCATTTCTTAATTCTCAAAAAGCTGGTAAAGAAAAAGATGGTACGAAAAGAAAATCTTTATCTGACAATGAATCTGACGATAGCACAGCAAAGAAGAGACGCTGCTGACAAGCCAAGAGGCTTTGCCAGAGGTCTTGATCCTGAAAGAACAGTTGGCCCCACGGACAGCAGTGGAGAATTAATGTTTCTTATGAAATGGAAAGACTCAGATGAGGCAGGTTTGGTGTGGCAAAAGAGGCAAATGTGAAGTGTCCTCAAGTTGTGATTGCTTTTTATGAAGAGAAACTAACTTGGCATTCTTGTCCAGAAGATGAAGCTCAATAATTGTTTGCATTGCTTTGTATGTGTATGTATGTATGTATATATATATACATATATATTTATATGTAAAATCTGAGTCTTGGTTTTTGGTTTACTAGTGTGAAGAAATAACTAATAAATCAAGTTTGATACACTTGTTTTGAAAAAATAAAAATAAATGAAAACAGAAGGGGAGGATGCCTCCGTGCCCTACAGACTCACGGACAGGCCAGGTGCTGCTCGGGGCTCCCGTGTGGCACCGAATGCTGGCGCAGCCCACATGCCCAGCCGCAGCCCTGTGGATGTTGGCATCCAGACTTGGGCCCTGCAGCCTGGAAGTGGAGGAGGCTGGAGCCCCTTCCTCGGCAGCCTTGATCTCCAGCGGTGGATTAAGTGAGTTAGCAGTTAGAGCAGTTAATTGCTGTGCAGGCCGGGCTCATTGTTTGTCTGTGAATCACCCGCCCACACCAGGTGTCTCAGATAATAGACTGGGAACTGCAGGGAGGAGGATTTCCTGTCTGCAGATGTGCCGATTACAGTGCTGAGTGAAGACAGTCAGCCTGGCTGCTGGGCTCCAATCCGCTGGAGTTAACCAGTTGTGGCCCGAATCCCCAGGTTGGGGCGTCTGAGCAGACGCCTCCCCTCATAGAGGCTTCTAGGCTTCAGCTGAGCTTAGGTTTGGCTTTAAGGGATGGACAGACGGACTTCCTCTGGGTCACAGCCATGGGACACCAGGCGTTGCGATTGTCACATGCGCCTGGGCATCCGTCTGCGGGGCCTGTTCCTGTGCCACAGGAGTCCCCCACAGTGAGGGGGTGGCGGGGGGACTGGCATGCAGGAGGGACCTCACTGAGCCTGGGGACCCTCGCCCACATGGCCACTGTTTCCTAGGCCAAGCGCCGAGATGCCAGTCCCAGGCCTGCCGGGCCCCGCGGTGTGGTGGGTGAGCCCTGCAGGAGGAACCAGCCCACGTCTTACCCCAGCCGCTGAAGCCGTTTTCTCTTCTTCGGGCTTTGTTGTAGACAGCTTGGAGTCATCGCCTGTGCACAAACCCACCTCTGAGCCCCCGCAGCCCCATCCTCAGCCTTTGCCCTGGAGCCTGGCTTCCTGCCTTCTGTGGAACACCACGCACAGGCCGGCACCAGGAGCCGCTGCGTGTCCAGGGCCCCCACGCAATGTGTGCATCAGGGCTCGGGGGTGCCCAGGACCCAAGGAGGGCTGCGGCCGGGGACCCCTCTCCACCCGAGCTGCTGGCTCGCGTTTGCATGGTCAGGGCCACCCTTGTCCAGCTGCGTTCTGCCGCCGGCCACCCCCCACAGCGGTGTGTCCTGTCCCTCTGGTGGGTGCCCAGCAGCAAAGGGGGTGGGAGTTGAGACAGAAGCAGGCCCCCAAGGCTGGGAATTCAGGGGCGGGAGTGCTCCGAGCCCAGCGAGAGGGAAGAGGCCGCTGGGGCCTTGCACCTCCTAGAGGCCCCGAGGGTGGCCCTGGCGCTCCCTGGCTGGGCACTGGGGAGGCGCTGGCGGCCGTCGCTGAGCGTGGACTCAGCCTCGCCCAGAGAGCCCACCATGTTCTTCCCAGTGGAGACTCAGAAGTGACGGGGCCCAACCAGCCCGTGGAGTGGCCGGCCCTGTGCGGGTGGTGTGGGTCGGAAGTGCCTCCTTGGTAGTCTGACACCTTTTCATTTCAGTGCAATTTTGATGTCTGTGATTATTGACTGACATCAGGAGAGACCCAGGGGTTGGGCGGTGGCTCACACCTATCATCTCAGCAATTTGGGAGGCTAAGGTGGGGAGATTTGAGACCAGCCTGGACAACACAGTGAGATCCTGTCTCTAGAATAATGAAAAAAATTACCTGGGTGTGGTGGCTGTCCCCGTCATCTCAGCTACTCAGGAGGCTGAGATGGGAGGATCCCTTGAGTCCAGGAGTTGGAGGCTGCAGTGAGCTGTGATTGCACCACTGCACTCCAGCCTGGGTGGCAGAGCCAGACCCTGTCTCAAAAAGAAAGAAAGAGAGAGAGGGAGGGAAGGAGGGAGGGAGGGAGAGGGAGAAGAGAAAAGAAAAGAGAGAGATTGAAATCTGCCTGTGTATGGGCTTTTCTTTTTGAGGGCAAAAAGGTGGACATTCACACTCACGGGGCCCTTCCTATAGGAACCTGCCCAGCTCCGAGAGGTGGCCGTGGCCTTCCTGCCACACCCAGTGGCCCTTGGGCAGCACTGCTCCTGCGGCGGCAGCCTCAGCTCAGCCCTGGCTCACAGCAGCGCCAACCCCGGCAGGGCCTGGCACGGGTGGGGGCAGCAGTGCCCTGAGTGGCGGCCTGCCTGGCGCCCAGCAGCTCATCCCACGTCTGGACTTGTGTCTGAGGGGCTGGCCTGCCCCCGAGGTGACCTCCGTCGGGTCTGTCACCTGGTCAGACTCAGGGCTCATGGTTAGAACTCACTGGAAACCAATCAAAGATAAAAGCTTAGTGGAAATGCTATGGAGATAAACAGGTGCTGTCATGCGTGTTATCACGTGCTGTCCATGTGCATCTGAGTTCAGCGAGTGCCGGCCTCGGGGAGGTCATATTTATGGTAATCGTCATTAAAACAGTAACGAGCACCCACCACGGAGCACCCTCCTTCCCGAGGGTCCCTGCAGGGGGCCTAGCTGGAGGCTCCCCTGCACCCAAGGCCGGCCGTGCGTTTCGGGAGCCTCTGCGAGTGTATCTGACGCTCTGCCAGTGGGCGCAGCCTGCTTGAACAGGAAAGGCTGGCGCTGCCTGCAGGGGAGCCCAGCCGACTCCCAGAGCCCTGGGTGTGAGACACCATCGGGATGGCCGGCGGGGCCCTGGTGGGCACTGGCGGTCACAGCAGGCAGCATCAGGTCACACTGTGGTCCAGGGGCTCATTCATTCACTCAACAAACACTGAGCCTCGGCCGAGATGCAAGGCCAGCAGGACAGTGCTCACTCCTGCCTCTGGGGGCTCACAGCTGTGGGTGGGTGTCTGGGGCTCGGGGCCCAGGACCCTGGCTGGCAGGGCCTGTCGCCTCTGGTGTGGCGTCCAAACCCGCCCCGCCCACGCCCGCCGCGCACTCTCTTCCTTCACCGCCTGTTCCAGAAGCAGCCTCGCAGCCCCGTGCGGCCTGGTGAGGCTGTGCTGCGAGGCCGCCCGCTCCACTCTTGCAGTGTCATCTCCTGTGTCTGCTTTTATTTTTGTCTTCATTTCCTTTGGGACCTGGGGGCAGGGTCTGGGCAGCACCTGCGAGGTGCACGGTTGCCACGGTTACCAGGAGGACCGTGAGGGAATGCTCCTGGCCTCCCGGGACCAGCCAGGCAGGGGACAGCGTGCTCCGGCCCCAGGAGGCACTGGGCCTGGGGCGCTGACGTGCCAGCCTGGGGAGGGCCCAAGGGCTCCTCCTGTGTGCCCGGCTCTGCCATGGGCCCAGGCTCCCTCTGACTTGGCCTGGCATCACCTGTGTCCAGGCAGATCCTCCACTGGTGCCAGCCTGCCTGGCACCGACTGCCGGAGCCGGCCTCCCACGAACTTGAGAAGCTCGGCTTAGCGTAGCCTCCGTGTTTTGACTTCTCGCTCCCGGACAGCAGCTGGGGACTTGATGTTTTCCTTTCACAGGGCCTTCGTCTTCCAGATGCTTAGGTGTGCACCACCCACTTCTTGGCCACAGGGAAGCTGGTTTGTCCAGGCCGATGCAAGCCGTGAGGCTGTGCCATTGACACCAAGTCAGGCTGGCTGTCCGGGACTCACCCTGAGCCCCTGGGAGCTGAGAGCGGCCCAGCCCTGGGGACTGCCTGCTGCCCCTGCCCTCCTGGGGTTGGCGGGAAGAGCTGTGGCCACACCCATCCGAGTCAGGAGAGAAAAGGTCCTCTGCCAGCCGCTTGGCCACGAGAAGGCCCATGTGCCACCCTCCCTCCGGCCCTAGGCCGTGTGGAGCCTGGCAGAGGCCGCCGTGCCCAAGGCCCCAGGACTGGCCATCCCCTACCCCTCCTAGCCTCTGTGCCCAAGAGCAGGAGTGGCTCCCGGCTGTGCCCCAGGATGATCCCAGTGTGGCTCAGGCACTGTCCCTTGGCCCAGCTCCTCTCTCAGCCATGGGGTCTCCAGGCTGGGGCTCTTTGCTGGGCAGCAGGGGACTGCAGCGTGGAGCAGCAGGGACCTGGCTCCTGGCCGTGCTCGCTGAGCCCTGTGTCAGCACCGTGAGCCTGCCTTCCCCTAATGGAAAGAGACCTCAGGCCCCATCTGGGCAGGGGCCGCCCCTGGGACCTGAGCATCGGCTGGGGGTGCAGCCTGGGGCGTGGCCCTTCAGCCTCAGCGTGTCTGTACAGGGGCCAGGGGCCATTGAGGGCCATCTGGTGTCCCTTGGAGGAGGCCCTGCTAGACTCTGAGGCCTGGGGGCTGAAGGCTCTCGGTGACTGTTCATGCTGGGCGCGGGAGGCCAGGCAGAGTGCTGGGTGCCCACAGTCCCCATGGAAGGCTGGTTTGTCCTATGAAGCTAGCAGAGCATTGATGTCACGCTGGTGGCCTGGGGCAGGGCCTGGGGCCAGGGCACACGGAAGGTACCGGAGTCCTGTGCTCAGCACTCTGGTGTCCGGCAGCCGCAGCATTGGCACGCGCCTGCTCCTTCCCGTGGGCCAAAAGACTGCAGGCTGCTGTGTTCTCAGTGGGGCGGGGCCGCCGCGCTGGCCGCGTGGTGGGGTGAACGTTCACGGCAGACAGGCCTCCAGGCCGGCGCCGTTGGTGCCTCTCGCTCGACCGGCTCTGAGCGCACCTTCCCAGAACTGGCTTACCAGAAGGAGCCTCGGTCAGGACTGCTACTGAAAGCCTTCAGCCCTCTCTTCATCTCCTCCAGGCCGAGTTCCGGAAACCAGAAGTCTGAATTTGGAGAAGTCTGGGGTGGAAACCAGCCCTGACAGCCAGAAGATCCTGGTGGACTCCCGAGATGCCACCTCCGTCCCCCACATCTATGCCATAGGGGACGTGGCGGAGGTACGGCCTGTGCCCTAGCAGCCGGTGTCCCCACCCACCCCAGCTGGGCCTGGGGACATGCTCTGGGGGCTGTGGTCCTGTGGGAGAAGTGACCCCAGGGGCTGGCGGGGCTCTCCTCCTGGGAGGAGGTGGGCATTGGACTCTAGTCTCAGTGCTGTGCCCTTCACCAGTGGGGTGTGTGGGGCAGCTGAGGGACAGCTGGGAACACAAACAGCAGACCCCTGCTGGGAGGCCACCGTGGGTCTGCCTTGCAGGAAAGACCTCAGCCTCCCCACAGTTGGTCTAGAGGCACAGTCTCAGCCATGCTGCTGCTGGCACGGCCTCGGGGCCATCCTGTCCCACGGGCTGAGCGGCAGGCCCTGCCCTCTGATCTGCAGCAGGTCCGTCCCCTCTGACAGGGCGTCATGCTGTTGCCGTGGAGTGGAGACCAGTGTGGGTCTCTCCCAGGAGGGGGCTAGACCTGGGGAACCACACGGCCCTGGAGCCAGCACCTGCCACAGGCCGGCAGCCATTCCTGCCCCACTCCCTGTCTTGGAAGGTGGGTCCACAGCAGCCCCCTTGTGAGGCCTTGGTGGACGTCCCTACACGGGCCCCCGGCAGGAGCCCCACGTGGGCGGCCGTGTGGCAGCACCCCCACAGCCTCAGGCGCAGCTGGCCGCACTGCGTGTGTCCAGCCTGTCCCAAGGAGGGTGGCTCAGGGGGTCCCTGCTCAGACGAGCCTGAGGGGCCCCCAGCCTCAGCCTCCTGCCAGTGTCCACGTCCTGGGGCTGCCGTGATAAATCACCGCACACGGGTGGCTTAGAACAGAAGCCAGAAGGCCAGGTGTGGGCAGGGCCGCGCCCCCTCAGGAGCCTCAGGGAGGGACTCCCTCCTCCCCGCAGTGGCCACGCCCTGACTCCAGGTCGCCTCCCACCTCAGTCTGTCTCTCGTTGGATTTAGGGCCCACCCTAATTCTGTGTGACCTTGTCTTAGTCCTGTCCTTAATATATCCGCAAAGACCCTATTTCCAAACAAGGCCACACGCTGAGGTTCCAGGCGGCGCCTGGGCTGAGTCTGGCCCGTCTGGCCGGCTGTCGCAGGCGCCTTCACACGCTCCTCTCCGTCCCGAGGCCGCTGCCTGCTGGGCCGGGCAGAGCAGCTGCTTTACGCGAGCAGCCTCTGCTGCAGGCCACGTGGACATGACGGCCTCTGACCGCAGGAGTCTGTCGCGTGCTGTGGGTGCCGTTCCCTGCGTGTCTGCACACGCCCTCCCTGCTGAGCTCGGACTTCCCTCGGCTGCAAAGTGTGCAGTTCCAGGCTCCTAGGCCAGCGGCAGCATGGTGGGCACTGCACTATTTTGAACCGTGTTGCCAGAAACATGTGGCACACGCAAAGGCATTCGTTTTGAGACAGAGTCTTGCTGGGTCACCTAAAGAAGAGTGCCGTGGTGTCATCATAGCTCACGGCAGCCCCAAGCTCCTGGGCTCAAGCCATCCTCCCTCCTCAGCTCCCCAGTAGCTGGGACTACAGGCGTCATCCACCGCGCCTGGCCAGCCAAAAGCATTCTTTATTCAAAAACTCAGCCCACCCCTTGGGAAAGGCTGTTCTGAGTGGTGCAGAGAGCTAACATTAGCAGTCCCGTGAGCTGGGAAGCGCTGGTGGGTGGGGCGGCGCCATTGTTTAATGAGATAGTGTGTGCAGCGCACATGGATGTTTCCGTGGTTAGTCAGGCCTGGTGGAATGCACGGGCTGCTTTCCCGAATTCATCTCCGCGGATCTCTATTCATTTCTGGAATGCCAGACAACATCTGTATTTCCTGCCGCAGAGGTGACAGGCAGCCCGTCCCGGCGGACGCGTGCAGGAATGCCCGAGGCAGGGCGCAGTGGTCTCCGGCAGAGCGACCATCCGATTCGGGATTTGTCACGGGGTGCGCCGTGCTGGTCGTGCAGTGTGTCGGGAGCACGTGGAATGCTTTGGGGGCAGCGCTGGCTGGGATTCCAGTTCTGCGAGCAGCAGCAGGGTCCCTTGTGGGCTGTCGGAGGCGGCTGCCCAACTTCAGCAGCACGAGGAAGGGGTTCAGAGAGAAGCCTCGAGCCAGCGAGCAAGGGCACGAGCCGGCTCACCAGCAGCTCCCTTTCTGATCCAGAGTGGGCTGGCACCACAGGCCCCTCCTTGGCAGAACAGAGGGCAGCACCAGCGGGGGCAGAGGCCCTGGGACGCCCCCGGAGGATGAACCTCACACGGGGAGGGCTTGCGCCTCGCTGTGCTCAGTGGCAAGCAGCGCTGGGGGTTTCAGAAAGGGAGACGCCCGCTGGTGGGGGCAGCTGGGGCGTGGGGCTGCACGGGCTCCCTGGGCGTGGTGCTGACGTGGCCCCGGTGCCTTCCCTCAGGGGCGGCCCGAGCTGACGCCCACGGCCATCATGGCCGGGAGGCTCCTGGCCCAGCGACTGTTCGGCCAGTCCATGGCCCTGATGGACTACGACAACGTGAGTGCTCCATGAGTTCTGCCCGGTGAGGGGTGTGTGTGCACCGAGTGCCTGCATGTGGGCGGGCGCACATGTATGCATGTGCACTCAAGGGTGCTATGCCCACGTGTGTGTGCCTGCACGTGTGTGCTTGTGTGTGGCAGCATGGGTGTGTGTGGTTCAGCCTCAGGAGCCGGCCCAGGTGTGGGTGAGCGCACCCCCACTGGGGGTGGGGCCTGTGATCACCGCTGTCCACGTCACGCAGCGGGGACTCCGATGTGGGGCCTGAGGAGTCTGCCTGAGTCTGGATCCACTTGCAGGTGCCCACGACCGTCTTCACCCCGCTGGAGTACGGCTGCGTGGGGCTGTCGGAGGAGGAGGCCGTGGCTCACCACGGACAGGAGCGTGTGGAGGTGAGCGGGCAGGGAGGGGCAGGCGGGCCGATGCCGCCTGCGCAGCCCTGGCCCCCTGGAGGCCCCGCCCTGCACGGAGGCCCTGTGCGCGGGCGCCAGTGTGCCTGTCTCCTGGGGCTGTAGCTGGCAGGGTGGGGTGCAGGGCCCAGAACTGCCAGTGGCCCTGGGCCTCCAGCCACCTGCGGGGTGTGGTCGAGCCTCTGGCCTTGGTCCGGTCTGCTGCCCTTCATGGAGGGGCGCCTGAGCTGCCTCATTTGGAGGCCAGGGAGGCACCAGAGAGAGGCCCTGCCGCCTGGCCCCCCAGCACTGCCACTGGCTCCGCCCCTGGGGTCTCAAGGACACTCAAGGGTTCTGGCAGACGGAACCCCACCCTGCCCCAGGCCCACTCTGGTCCTCCTCCCTGATTTGTCCAGACGCGGGCCATGACCCCCACGGGAAGGGCGTCTCCGCAGGGCAAGGCTGCTGTGGGGCTGTGCCAGCCTCTGCCCTGGCAGCGCACGTCTTCTGGCCGTGTCATCCCGCTGCCAGCAGCTCGCAGGCGCCCGGGAGAGACCCAGGTCCCGCAGGCAGGGCCTGGGGATGAGCCCCTGAGCCGAGGCAGGCCGGCCCTTCCCCCGCAGCCAGCCCCTCTCCCGTCAGCGGGACAGGCCCGACAGACCGGCCTTCCCTGGGCACTTCATTTGCTATTTTTGTTTGATTCGTCACAAGTATGTTGGGACATGTGTTCGTGGCATTTTATAATGTTGTTTTATGTTTCATGATGTTGAAGGGCCAAATACCCTGTTTGTTTTTCTTTCTGTTCTGTCTTAGTTCAAACAGTATTCTCTGGAGCTCCATTAATTAAAAATGGCTGTGCAGCACATGTGAGGGCCCTGCTCATTTTTTACTTGGCTGCAGCCCTGGACGCGCTGCCCGGCCCTTCGTGGGTGCTGAAAGCCTTTGTCCGACAGCTCGGTGTGGCCGGGGCCTCTGTGGCCCTCAGCGCCTTGCTCCAGTGAGGACCCAGTCAGGGCCACGGCGTCCGAGGGAACTTGGGTGGCCGCCCACCATGCCTGTTCCCAGCATTGGTGTGGGGGGTGTCCACCCACGTGTCCTCCTTGGGCACACCCCAGGGCCCTGTGCCCAGCCTCGGGCTCTGCAGTGTGACATAGTGGGGGCACGTGGGCAGCCAGCGTGGCTCCCCTCCTGGGAGAGAGGCTTACACCCTCACCCAGACCACACCTTGGGCCCAATGAATGGTTCTGGGTCCCCACTGCATCCCTGCCCTGTCCACGCAGCCCGTCCCGGCTGCAAAACGCATGGGACTTGTTTAGCTGTGGCCACTGACTCCAGGAATTGGTACCTTGTCACCAGATTTATCACGCGCACTACAAACCACTGGAGTTCACGGTGGCTGAACGGGACGCGTCCCAGTGCTACATAAAGGTGAGCCTCCTGTGGGCCCGGCCAGATCATGGAGGGCAAGAGGGTGGTGGGCTGGGCCTGCAGGGCAGCGTGAGGGCAGAGGGCGGGTCCCATGGTGGATCTGCGGCTTTCAGATGGTGTGCCTCAGGGAGCCGCCGCAGCGGGTGCTGGGCCTGCACTTCCTCGGCCGTGGCGCAGGCGAAGTCACGCAGGGGTTTGCTCTGGCCATCCGGTAAGTCCGCAGGGTGCTGCGGCTCCGTGGACCCACGGCGTCCCCAGGGGTGTGGGCGGTCCACAGTGGGAATGTGCGTGTCGTGCTGCTTTCCGTGGCCCGAGCCTGTCAGCAGCAGGGATTCCTCAGGTCCTCGGCCATGGCAGGTTCCGTGGGACGGGTGGCGGCTTTCTTCCCCAGCCAGAGGCTATTGAGCTAGGGCCACACTGGTGTGGCCCCGGGTCCCTGTGTGGGCCCTTTCTACACGGAATAAGCAGGGCTGGGGCCTCGCTCGCCAGACGGCCCCGGGCAGCTGTGGGCAGTGTCTCCTGGAGCGTGGGCCATTGCCTCGGGGGGTGAGCAGCAGGAGCCCAGGCCAGGCCAAGCCAGAGAGCGGTGGTGGGTGGGCACTGGGCATCTGCCAGGAGGAAGGTGACGGGTCCAGCAGGTGCTGGCGGGTGTCCTGGCTGCTCCCTGGAGAGGAGGCTGGGGTGGTGAGGAGTCTGGTGACTTGGAGGCTGCCCCCAAGGGGTGGGGGGCGTGGATGCATCACCCCCTGACTCCTTGCTCGTCTTCCCCACCCCATCCCCATGTGCAGGTGTGGCGCCTCCTACGCACAGGTGACGCGGACGGTGGGCATCCACCCCACCTGCGCCGAGGAGGTGGTCAGGCTGCGCATCTCCAAGCGCTCGGGCCTGGACCCCACGGTGACGGGCTGCTGAGGGTAAGCCGCCGTCCCTGCCCAGCTGAGGGCACACGGCGCGCCCCCCACCGCCAGGCTTCTCCAAGGCGTGGATCCAGGTAGGCAGGTGGGGTGGGCTCCATGCTTGAGGACAGAGTATGTGGCTGGGGTGCGTACGCCACAGGCTCCTTCCAGGTGTGTGGTGAGGCTGCGCCTGCCGTGCCACCTTGAGTAGGTGAGCTCCACGCCCGGTGCTGGGGCCAAGGTGGCCAAGACGCAGGGCTGGGAAGGGAGAGCCCCCAGGGCCCCAGACCTGCTGCTGCCCCCACGCGTGGGAGCTGTGGAGGGCCAGGCTCACACCTGCAGCGGCCTGTCCCAGGTGGAGGGTGTCCTCGGGCGGGCAGAGCTCGGGCAGTCTCACGTTGCCGCAGAGCACCAGCCTCGCTCCTTCCCCTGCTGCCCAGAAGGTGCCTGCACATCTGGCTCTGTTGCAGCTTTGCACAGCTGGCAAAGCCCCAGAACGACACAGAAGAGTGTGTCGTTCCTCTTCTGAGGAGGAAGAAATCAGCGAGTCCCTCCTGGGACCTGCCACAGGGACGAGAATGCCAGAGCCTCTCCATCCCTTGGTCTGACAATGTCCCCTAAGCCCCGGCCACTGGGCTGGGTCCGTGGGGCAGGGCAGTCCAGCTCACCTTGCATGCCCTGGTGGCTATCAGCCCCTCCCGGGGTTGGGTCCTTTGGACCCTCTGTCCCTGGGGCTGAGGTGGAGACCAGGCAGAGCCGTGAGCTCCTCCTCAACAGGCTCGGGGGTCCAACAGCACCCAGGGGTCCTGCAGCACTCTGTCCCACCGCAGACCTCCTGAGCCAGGGCCACCCGTGACACAGACGAGCAAAGGGAACGCTTACCAGAGCATCGCACCCAACAGCGCTGTTTTGTTGAGAGCCTGCTACACACTGTTATCATTTCAAAAGACTTTTGTAGCACTGCCTGTGATGCATCTCCCTGGGGGGCCCGCACGAGGGTTGGCGCACGTGGCTGTGGGGACGTGAGGGATGGCGTGGCCACCCGTGCTGACCCCGCCATCCTTGGCAGGACAGTGGAGGCCAGGCCCGCGAGATGGCTGGTGTGGAGCGCAAGCGTCTGGACAGACAGCCCATGTGCCCTGCAGGGATGGCTCGAGGGGGCTGTGAGTCCCCACACCTGCACTTCCCACCCCTCCCACCTGGGCCAGCACCCCCAGGCTCCCCAACACCAGATGATGACGGCCTGGACAGAAACCCGCCCTGTGGGCTGTCCATGTCCGAGTTCCCCTGGCGTTCCTGCGGTGCAAATAAAGAGAGTTTTCCCAAAATATGTGCTGCCCGTGGTGTCCCCGCTGCACCCCACCCCTCCCCAGGATCGCCCTGGCGGGGCCTGGCCAGCCCACCAGGCCCCTCACCGAACTTGAGTAGCTTCCAAGACCTGCCAGCAAGGGGAGCCGGTCCGAACCTTAAGTGTCCGAGCTCCCAGCAGCCACTGGGGGAGGAAGAAGGGCCATCCCCGCTGGGCCCGCAGCTACCTGGCCTCAGGCCAGAAGATCCACCTGGGGGATCCCTCCCCGGACCCTCTGCCCAGGTCATCACTGAGGCCCGTGCGCCGCGAAGCAGAAAGGGCGGCAGGCTGGGGGTGGCAGACTGGGGGCAGTTGGGCAGCCTCGGGCTTTGTCCCAGAGCAGCACGCCAGAGGCGGCAGTGGCTGGAGTTGGCAGGGCTGTTTGAGGCTTTCTGTCCCTGAGTGTCGGTCACCTCGCTCCATCTCCACTGTGGTCCTCCAGTCAGCTTGTCGGCTGTGCTCAGGCTAATCCTGAGCATTGAGGCTTGATGGGCCGGGAGCGCCTGTCAGTCACCGCCAGGGAGACAGCGCCGCCAGCCACAGGCAGGGCCCGGCATTGTGCCGGGGCGTTCTCAGCAGCTAATTGCGTGTCTTCCTTAAGAAAACATCACTTAGCCTGCCGGCCAGGAGCCCTGGAAGGGACCCTGCTTGTCGGCGCACAAAGGAATGCCTTTGCACCTCAACGGCCCAGCCCGCGGAGGAGGCTCGCTGCAGCATGACTGGCGAGGGAGCTCTCAGACGCCCAATTAAGACGCCAAGTGCCGGGCCGGGCCCTCCGCAAGTGCAGCTCCTGCTCAGCCGTGTCCCTCTCAGACGCCCAATTAAGACGCCAAGTGCCGGGCCGGGCCCTCCGCAAGTGCAGCTCCTGCTCAGCCGTGTCCCGTTTCATGCACGGCTGGTGGCGCACCCAGCTCGCCTGTGCTTGGAGACAAAGGGTGCAGACGGGGGGCGGGGGGGGGGTGTGTGGTGGCAAACACCTGCTGCCCAGTGGGTGGGTGGGTGGGGGCTTTGGGCGGCCGCCAGGCAGCAGTCTGTGGATTCACAGCCCTGGGAGCCGTCTCACTGGGCAGCACACGAGGAACCTGAGCCAGCCTTGCTGCTTTCTGTGCCGAGATGACACAGCTGTGCCCGGCCCTCAGGACACCCCGGGCAGCTCTCTGGGTGAGGGCCACCTGCCTCCCTCCTGCCCAGCTGGCCAGGGATGCCCGTTCCCGATGGCCTGAGTGCCACCCTCCCGCCCGTGCCCCGAGGGGCCCTCCGGGTGCTTTTCTCTGTGTGCCCCTCTTCCTCAGAACACATCTGGCACAGGACCCTGCGATCGTCTGTGACGTCTGCGATGTCTGGCCAGGCCTCTTGGCCTGCACCGTCACCTGGGAGGGACTGAGACATCCACCACAGCACACGTCCCAAGCAGCCGCAGGTCTGCTGGCTCTTGCCACACAGGGCCTGAGGCCTCCTGGTCAGTGTGGGCCAGGGTCTGGCCCACTCACAGGCAGCGGATGTCCCCAGGGCCCCCTTTGGGGGCCGGTGCGGCATCAGCAGGTGCTTGCCTGGGCGAGGGCCAGGCCCAGGGACCCCACTCTTTTGGGGGACAGTGGCTCTGAGCCCCACCCAGGCAGCTGCAGAGGCAGGACAGGAACCAGGGACCCCACAGGGCAGTGTGTGCAGACCAGCAGCTCCCTGGGCCACTCTCCTGGGCTCCCATGCCCAGCACTTGGGCAAGACAGGTGCACTGGGCTGGCTGGCTACTGCCTCTCCCCAAGCTCACAGCAGTGCCTGGCCCCCTCTCTGGGCCAGCCTTGCCCTGTCCCCTCCGCCCAGGAGTGCAAGGAGGGGCCTGAGCGCCACAGGCTAGGTGCTCTCCACCTGGCCCCGGGGCCACCTTCCCTCCGCCTTCGCGTGTTTTTATGGCGCAATGAAAACATGATTTTAATTCCTTAGATTGTTCAGTGTAACCTGCAATTACCCCTGGCGGCGTCCTGCACACTTCTGCCTGCGGCTCTGGATTGCGAAAGGGCGTGGAGGGGAGGAGGGACGGGGGTCTGTCGTTTGGGCCGGGGCTCCTTTGTGCCTCGGCCTCACTCTGCAGTGGGGGGGGTCCGCACCCTGACCCTCCCCCACCTCAGCCACCCACCATGGTCTCAGGCAGGTCCAAGGTCCCTGGGAGGTTGGTGCGCAGAGGAGGGCAACAGGCAGTTAGGAGGGTGTGGCGGAGGGCAGGGCCTGCCTATAGGGCTCTGGGGAGGGCCTGGGCCTGTCACAGGGGGTGGGGCAGGGGCACCAGGGGGTTGGGAGGAGGGCAGCTGCGGAGAGCCTGAGACTGCGGCCACCAACCCAGTATCCTGCAACCGTGCCAGGACCCCCCGCTGCACTGGGTGGGCAGCGGAGCCCAGGTGCCTTGGCCTTGCTCTCCGGGCCTCAGTGTGACCTAGTACCCAGCCGGGCCTCACAGGCGGAGCTGCCTTGTGGGAAGCAGCCAGAGCAGAGGGTCCCGCTGCTATGCTTGCCTCGCCAGCCATGGCTCCAGCCCCAGGCCCTGGCCTTCCCAGGCTGCAGCAGGCATGGGGGCGCCAGGCTGCAGGCCACCCGGGACTCTGCACAGGGGAGGCCTGCGCACAGTGTGCCTGCTGGGCGGCGGTGCCGTCTCAAGGGGCCGGGAGGCCGTGTTGACGACAGACCCCACTTGGGCTCAGGTGTCTGGGCCAACCCTGGCGGCTCCCCTCACGTGTGCCACCACCACGCTCACGCCTCTCCCGGGAGCATGCAGGCTGGCGTCTGGCTCCACAGGCGGAGCCGGGAAAGGCACGTCTGCGTCTGCCGGGCTGGCGGGCGGGGCCACTCCTGTGCCCCTGGCGCCAGAGCCACCATGCCCTGGGTCCCAGGCTGTTCCCCTCACCCTGCGTCTCTCCCTAGGAGCCCTCGTGTCCCCTTCCTGCTGGCCACCTCCACCCTGGCTCCACCCTCTGCCACCCCCTTCCTCGCCAGTGCCCGCCCCCGGCCCTGGTCAGGTGCGAGGGGAGTCAGTGTGGGCCGGTCACCGCCAGACACGGGAGCCCCCTGCAGGTGAGCAGGAGGCAGCCGTGGGCCGTGCCCAGGCCAGCAGGCGGCACCAGTTGGCCAAGGCAGGCGCTACAGCCCCAGTGGGTGCTAAGGCCCGAGCTCGGCCCACCCAGGAAGAAGCTCGTTCCCCTGCAGCCCCAGCCTTGCAGGGAGCATCTCCATCAGAGCCGTTCTCCATCTGGGGAACCTGGACCAGGCCTTGCTCCTAGGGGGTCGCCCGACCTCAGAGGAA
This sequence comes from Microcebus murinus, assembly GCF_040939455.1. Classification (NCBI taxonomy): domain Eukaryota; kingdom Metazoa; phylum Chordata; class Mammalia; order Primates; family Cheirogaleidae; genus Microcebus; species Microcebus murinus. Next base: position 26,868,844 of record NC_134125.1, on the reverse strand, counting down.
GACACTCCTGGCCCCAAAATCAGGCTGTGGCCCCCCCCGTACCACGAGGGGCCTCAGATCGACCACACTGGGGTAGAGCCTGGAGTGGGGGAGGGCCAAGTGTCCACCACCCAGGACTGCTCCCATGCCACCAGGGCCTGAGGCCTGCCTTTGCCCCACTTCTGCATGGCCTGGCGTGGGGGGGCCAGCTGACTGCTGAGAGGAGTGTCCACACCCTGCCCCTCGGGCTTCCATGGAGCCCCGGGCAGTAGCCCAAGCTCCCCTGGTGGGGCCACCAGCACAAAAGACCCCTCTTGGCAGATCCCAGGCTGAGAAAGCCACCTCTGCTGCCTCTGGCTGGTCTGGTCCTGCCTCCCTTCCCGGCGCTCCCCATCGGGTTGCCCTTGGTGCTGGTGCCAGTGGAGGCCCAGAGCTGGACGGGCCTCGGCTCCAGCATACCACCTGCCCCACCTTGTTTCTTCCTCCTCTGCTGCCGTCTCAGATCTGGGCTTCCTGTCCGGGCGTCGCACGGTCCTTCCTGTACTGGGCAGGGCCATGAACAAACGAACATGCACACGCCGGTGCCCTGGCTGCCACCCTGGAGCAGTAGGCGGTGGGGAGGGGCCACTGGGCACAGGCTCTGCCCACCCCACACCCTCTGCATGCCCAGGCCAGCCAGCAGCTCCCCGAGTGCGGTGCAGACCCCAGCTCTGCTCTGCTCCCAGCCCGGGCTGGCATCCCAACTCCCACAGGGCCAGGACATGGGGAGCCAAGGGGCAGGTGCCCCCCCAGACTGCTGGTGAAGACAAGTGAGGGCCTGTCCAGCCACAACTCGGAATGTTCAGCTTCGGACATAACTGGACGGAAGGGTCTTCCACAGGCAGGAACCGCAAGACTGGAAGAGATGCCAACGCAGTGGGGGTCTAGGAGGCTGGGTGGAGGCCGGAGGGACGGGCCCCCAGGCTGCCTTGCCGGGCGCTTCTTGGGCCTCACCTGCAGCAGCCCCTGACCTCCCAGCCCAGCAGGCATGGCTGGTGTCATCATTTCCTGTTTCCCGATGCCGCTGTGACTGGGGATGGTCTGCCAAGGGCCAAGGACGTGCGGCAGACACCCTGACCTTGCGCGGGTGCGTCCGGTTCTCAGGGAACAGAGGCCGAGCCTCCCTGCGGGATCTGGGCGCCTACACCTGTCCCTGCATGGTGCCAGGGTCACCACCCTGTGGCCCACGTCCATGGAGCCCGCTGTTGTCCATACTCTGGACAGGTCTTTTGGGCAATCCTGAGAGAGAGGAGAGACGGGGCTCCGGACTGATTTTACAGATGTTGCTTCTCAATTCCTGAGCTTGGACGTGGGGACAGCCAGGTCCGCAGCCCTCAGACTTTCGTACATCCCTGCAGACCCTGATGTGCCCACGCCTCGCTCCTGCCATCCACTCTCCTGTCCCTCGTCCTCTCCCAGTGCCAGCTCTCTTGGAACAGCCTTGGTCCCCAAAAGCTCTCTGGTTTCTGTTCCTGCCACTCCCCAGAGCCCTACATGTCCTGGTCCCCAGCCAAGCACCTGTGCCATGGAGGCAGTGGTGGGGCACAGGGAAGCATCTTTGGCCTGAGCCCTCCTAATCCCAGCCCTGATGCCTATCCAGCCCTGTCGCCTAATCCCAGCGCCGGTGCCTGCCCAGCACCAGGCGATGGGGGGCCGAGGGACTTCTCCCGAGGGGCTTCTCTCAAGGGGGCTTCTCCCGATGGGGGCTTCTCCCGAGGCACTTCTCTCCAGGGGCTTCTCCCCCGGGGGCTTCTCCCCAGGGGCTTCTCCCCAGGGGCTTCTCCCCGGGGGCTTCTCCCGAGGGGGCTTCTCCCCAGGGGGCTTCTCCCCAGGGGCTTCTCCCGAGGGGCTTCTCCCGAGGGGGCTTCTCCCCAGGGGGCTTCTCCCGAGGGGCTTCTCCCGAGGGGGCTTCTCCCCAGGGGGCTTCTCCCAAGGGGCTTCTCCCCAGGGGGCTTCTCCCGAGGGGCTTCTCCCCAGGGGCTTCTCCCGAGGGGCTTCTCCCCGGGGGCTTCTCCCAAGGGGCTTCTCCCCAGGGGGCTTCTCCCCAGGGGGCTTCTCCCCGGGGGCTTCTCCCGAGGGGCTTCTCCCAAGGGGCTTCTCCCCAGGGGGCTTCTCCCCGGGGGCTTCTCCCGAGGGGCTTCTCCCCGGGGGCTTCTCCCAAGGGGCTTCTCCCCGGGGGCTTCTCCCAAGGGGCTTCTCCCCAGGGGGCTTCTCCCCGGGGGCTTCTCCCTAGGGGCTTCTCCCCAGGGGGCTTCTCCCCAGGGGGCTTCTCCCTAGGGGCTTCTCCCGAGGGGGCTTCTCCCCAGGGGGCTTCTCCCCAGGGGGCTTCTCCCTAGGGGCTTCTCCCCAGGGGGCTTCTCCCTAGGGGCTTCTCCCTAGGGGCTTCTCCCGAGGGGGCTTCTCCCCGGGGGGCTTCTCCCTAGGGGCTTCTCCCGAGGGGGCTTCTCCCCAGGGGGCTTCTCCCCAGGGGGCTTCTCCCCGGGGGCTTCTCCCCAGGGGGCTTCTCCCGAGGGGGCTTCTCCCCAGTGGGCTTCTCCCTGGGGGCTTCTCCCCGGGGGCTTCTCCCCAGGGGCTTCTCCGGAGGGGGCTTCTCCCCAGGGGGCTTCTCCCCGGGGGCTTCTCCCTAGGGGCTTCTCCCCAGGGGGCTTCTCCCCAGGGGGCTTCTCCCCGGGAGGCTTCTCCCGAGGGGGCTTCTCCCTAGGGGCTTCTCCCGAGGGGGCTTCTCCCCAGGGGGCTTCTCCCCAGGGGCTTCTCCCCAGGGGCTTCTCCCCAGGGGCTTCTCCCGAGGGGCTTCTCCCGAGGGGCTTCTCCCGAGGGGGCTTCTCCCCAGGGGCTTCTCCCGAGGGGGCTTCTTCGGAGGGGGCTTCTCCCCAGGGGGCTTCTCCCCAGGGGGCTTCTCCCCAGGGGGCTTCTCCCAAGGGGCTTCTCCCCAGGGGGCTTCTCCCCAGGGGCATCTCCCCAGGGGCTTCTCCCGAGGGGCTTCTCCCCAGGGGGCTTCTCCCCAGGGGCTTCTCCCCAGTGGCTTCTCCCCAGGGGCTTCTCCCGAGGGGCCTTCTCAGCAGGCTTTTGTGTGGGGACCCCACCCCCAGCCCTAGGGGCAGGGCTGGGAGCTGGGATCTGTGGGGTGGGATCCAGCCTGGGTAAGTTTAGGAGACAGCGGGGCCTCCCTGGGGCACATTCAGAGCCACAGCGACAGCAGGGCAGTGGCGGGCCGCCCAGCCAGGCCTGGTGCGTCCGGTTCCAGGCTCTCACGGACACCGATAGGGCCTTGTTCTGCAGAGTTAAACTTTTTCCATCCTAGTAAAGTTGGGATTTTTTTGGCTTATAACTCATGATCAAATAACACCACATGTCTGGGAATAAAGTGAGACCATAAGCAAGAGACGTGTGACCTTGTCACAGAGCAGCTGGGGGGTGGTAGCCAGCTGGGCCCCCAGCTCCCCACCCTGCCCGCCGGTCTCTGATCCCCGCCGCGGGCTCTGGGCACGCGCGTGAGCACCAGCACAGGGGGCACCCAGGGCTCCCTCTTCATAATCGCATTAGCGAGGCATGCCAGCCACACGTGTGTGGTGAGGACGGCCCCTCGTGTGTCTTCAGCAGGGTCAAAGGATTTTCGTGCCCGTCAGTTTCCCCCACGCGGGTATAATTAGCTCCTGACCTGCGGGGGTCAAGAAGTAGAACAGAACGTCAGGGCGCGAAGCAACGTCCGGATGTGCTTTCTCCAGGCCTCCTGCTTGATGAGTGAGAAGACCAACGCCGGCACCCCCAGAAGCCCCGGTGGGGTGCGGTTGTGCGGCCAGGCACAGGCATGCCGCCGCTGCCCTCCCCACCTGGGCCTCGGCGCCGGGTCCCTGCCTGCGGGAGAGTGGATGGGCAGCAAGGCCTGCACGAGGTTTCAATGGCTTATTGTTCTGCACGCAGTGGCTGGAATCGGGCTGGCGACTCTAATAATAAAGTCCTAACAAGCAGCATGTGGTTGGGTTTCCATAGCTCGGGGAGTATTTGATTCTCAAAGTCTTGGGAAGGGAGATGGTATACAAATGGAGTGTGTGGTTCACATCAGCCCGCTCTTTGCAAGTCAGAGTCTCCCGGCCGGCGCCTCAGTTCTCTCAAAAGGTGCTGTGCCTGTCAGCTCCCCGTTGCCCAGGCGTGTCCTGGCGGGAAGCCGCGTCAGGAGGCCCAGACATGGTGAGGATGAGTCCTGCTTTCACCAGCTCAGACAAGCCCCGATGCCACCCTACCCCTCCGAGGCTGCAATGGGGGCGCTTACGAGTGGGGCCGCTCCCGCACCGGCCTCGGCTAGCCGCTGTGCCCCAGGGCAGGCCGCTACCCCAGCGCAGAGCTGTGGTCTCACCCCTCTGCCCTGGCTGCCCCCAACCCATTGGTTAAGATTCAGTGCAGGGGCTCCCCTCCAGGAAGCCTCCTCTGACACCTGGCTTGGTGAGGCACCTGCTCAGGGCTCCCTCAGAGTGCAGATGCCCTATCTCCCTAGCTGGTGTCTTTCTCTCTCGCCCTTCTTCACATCTTTGTCCCCAGCATGGGGCCTGGCGCATGGTAGGTGCTCAAACGTTTGAGACAGAGTCTCATTCTGTTGCCCGCAATAGAGTACCGTGGCGTCAGCCTAGTTCACAGCAACCTCAAACTCCTGGGCTCAAGCAATCCTCCTGCCTCAGCCTCCTGAGTAGCTGGGACTGCAGGCATACGCCACCAGACGTGGCTAATTTTTTTTTATATATAAATTTTTTTAGTTGGCCAATTAATTTCTTTCTATTTTTAGTAGAGACGGGGTCTCGCTCTTGCTCAGGCTGGTTTCGAACTTCTGACCTGTGATCCAAGTGATCCACCTGCCTCGGCCTCCCAGAGTGCTAGGATTACCAGGCGTGAGCCACCGCGCCCAGCCATGTTTTCTGCTTTTAAATGTTCATGGTGCCCTGCTCTTTAAGACCCAAGGATGTGTGTTCTGCACACACTGTGTGTCTCCGGAAAGAGGGCTGTGGCTTAGACTTGGCCCAGCCTCCCTCGGCTCGCCCCTCCTAGTCTGACTTGCCAGAGCTGCCTGTCAAGCAAGGCGAGCAGGACGCCACATCTCCTCCCGTGCGTCCTGGCCACAGAGACAGGCACAGCTAGGTTGTTGGTTGTAAGCCGAATGTGCAGGCATGCTGGTTTGGGTAATGCCTAAGTAGCTTGACTGAGGGCATTTTCATAGATAACAATGATCCTCTCTCGACAGAGTGTAAGACAACTGCCTTGAGGCACATGAAGATCAACCAAAAGTGGTGAGAAACTGGCTGGAACCCAACCATTGAAACCACAGAAAGTCCACCCCTTAGGAGAAAAAATTATGTTCTGGGAATAAAGAATCCGCTCTCAGACTAAAGGGAAAATGGCAACAGATCCATCCTAGCAAGGATAAAGCCAAGTTTCCAAAAGTTCAAAGTGGAAGGCTGCTAGAATGTCAAAAGTCAACACTCTTCAAACGGGGAGGCCGAGGTGGGCGGATTGCTCAAAGTCAGGAGTTCAAAACCAGCCTGAACAAGAGCGAGACCCCGTCTCTACTAACAAATAGAAAGAAATTAATAGACAACTAAACATATATAGAAAAAATTAGCTGGGCATGGTGGCACATGCCTGTAGTCCCAGCTACCCGGGAGGCTGAGGCAGGAGGATTGCTTGAGCCCAGGAGTTGGAGGTTGCTGTGAGCTAGGCTGACGCCACCACTCACTCTAGCCTGGGCAACAGACCGAGACTCTGTCTCAAAAAAACAAACAAACAAACAAAAAAACATTCTTCAAATGAAGATAACAGAATCCAGAACCTCCACAAAGCCTCATTCACAATGTCCAGGATGCAGTAAAAATTATTAGACATGCAAAGCAACATAAAATGTGATTTCTAGCCAAGAGATAAAGTAGTTGATAGAAACCAGCCCCAAGATGACTCAGGCATTGACAATAAATTTATTTTTTATTATTTAAAAAAAATTTAAGCCATCTTATGGGTGTGTCTGGGAAAACATGAGCCACAGACGCCATCTCTGGCTGTTTTTTCCTGAAATTAAATTTAAACACAGCTATTACAAGTGTGTTTAAGTACTCACAGGAAAAATGATCATAATGAATGAACACAGAGGATTAAAATAGGTAAATCAAAACTATAAAAGAAAACAAATGAAAATTCTAGGGCTGGGTGCAGTTGGCTCATGCCTATAATCCTAGCACTCTGGGAGACTGAGGCTGGAGGATCATTTGAGTTGAGGAGTTGGAGACCAGCCTGAGCAAGAGTGAGACCCCGTCTCTACTAAAAATTAGCCCCGAGTACAGGCTCATGCCTGTAGTCCCAGCTACTCAGGCAGAGGCAGAGGCAGAGGCAGGAGGATGGCCTGAGCCCAGGAATTTGCTGTTGCAGTGAGCTGTGATGATGCCACTGCACTCCAGCCAGGCCACAGGACGAGACTGTCAAAAAAAAAAAAAAAAAAAGGCTCAAAACAATGACTGTCAGAAAAAAGAAGAAAATTAATAGGCAGGTGATAGAATAGGAAACAGTATTTGCAGTACATATTTCTGATAAAGACTTTTTAAATTCAGAATGTATGCAAAAACCCTTAAAAATTAATAAAAGATGAAAAACAACCACATAAAATTATGGACATCATTAGTTATGAGAAAAATGCAAATCAAAACTATTATACAAGGGGATACCACCACATTCCTGCAAGAATGAATAAAATTTAAAAGATTGACAATACCAAGTGTGGTGAGGATGTGGAACAACTGGAATTCTCCTACAATGCTAGAGGAAGTATAACAGTTTCAGCTACTTTGGAAAATTCTTGGCAGTTTCTTATAAGGTCAAACATATGCACCTACCCTATGACCCAGCAAGTCCACTCATAGATATTTACCCCAAAGAAATGAAACCTTATGTGTACAAAAGGAATTTGTTGAAGCCAGGTGTGGTGGCTCACACCTGTAATCCTAGTACTCTGGAGGCCGAAGTGGGAGGATTGCTTGAGCCTAGGAGTTTGAGGCTACAGTGAGGAGCTAAGCTGATGTCATGGCCAGACTCTGTCTCAAAAACAAACAAACAAACAAAACCAGGATTTGTTCAAGAATGCTCATAGCAGCTTTATTCATCACAGCTCCAAACCAGACCATCAGAATGTCCATCATAGACATCCAAGGATAGATGTACCAACCATGCAGGCGTGCGACAGGATGCTGCACAGAATCAAAACAAACAAGGGACATGCACCACAACACAGGTGAACCCTCCGAACGCTGCTTTGCTGTGAAAGGCTAGACACGGAAGAGTCCATGCTGTAGTGTAGGGCTTCCTCTGTAGGGAGTTCCAGAAACCTATGGGGTGGAAGTGAAGTCAAAACAGTGCCTGTGAGACATGGGCCTGAAGGCCCTTCCTAGGAACAGAATGTTCTGTAGTTATCTGTGTGTGGCGGGGTCTATGTTGTGTACAAAACTCATGAAATTCCTATTAAGATCTGTGCTTGTAGTATATCTTACCACAATAAAAATAAAAAAATAAAAAAGGCCGGGCGCGGTGGCTCACGCCTGTAATCCTAGCACTCTGGGAGGCCAAGGCAGGAGGATCGGTCAAACTCAGGAGATCGAAACCAGCCTGAGCAAGAGCGAGACCCCGTCTCTAGTAAAAACAGAAAGAAATTAATCGGCCAACTAAAAACATATACAAAACACTAGCTGGGCATGGTGGTGCATGTCTGTAGTCCCAGCTACTCAGGAGGCTGAGGCAGGAGGATTGCTTGAGCCCAGCAGTCTGAGGTTGCTGTGAGCTAGACTGATGCCACGGCACTCTAGCCCGGGCAACAGAGTGAGACTCTGTTTCAAATAAATACATAAAATAAAAATAAATTAAAAAGAATGGAAGGAGACCCATAGAGACAACACCGGCTTCTAAAGGCCGAAGCACAAGGAGGCTGAGGGGTACCAGGCCCAGGGCCCAGCCCCTTGGCTAGGACAGAAGGGTCTCTGAGGTGTCCACACTAATCACGGGCACAACCCCGTCAGCAGGACAGGAAGCAGACTGTCTGGAAAATGACATTGGGATCTCTGAGAAGGCACCAGAGAGAGGATTCAGCCCCACAGTGTCAGGAAGATTCCTGGTGGGGCAACAAGGTGGCTGGCTGAACCGAAAGCTCCTGCCACGCCGGCTCTGGGCTCAGATGCCCACAGGCGGCTTCAGGAAAGGTCGCTCACAAAGGTACAAGTGCAAGGAGCTCAGCAGGTTCAAGAGGCCAACAGTCCTCAGGCAATGGGCATCACCTCTCCTGGGCTGTGTGTCCCTGCTTCTTGCTGCCCTGGCTCTGCATCAACCCAAATCCCTCAGAGGAGGCGTCCTCTGGGCCTGCCAGCTCAAACACTCACAGCCAGCACCCCGCGCAAGGTTATTGTTCCTCAGGCCAGTCTCAGTCTTCATAGAGCTCAGCTTCTCCATCTGTGAAATGCGCTGACTCTTGCGTCGTCATCCAACAAGAACCTTGTTCTCACGTTCTGGGCACTGGGTGGGCTCCCAGCAAAGTGAGCTCGCCCCACTGTGTGGGTGAAAACGCAGCACTGGGCCTTGTTGACAAGGCAGCCCACAGAGAAGTTAGAATCATTTTTAAAAATATGCATGGAAGCCAGGCGCAGTGGCTGACACCTGTAACCTCACCACTTCAGCAGGCTGAGGTGTGAGGGTCACTTGAGGCCAGGAGTTCAAGACCTGCCTGGGCAACATAGCAACGCCCCGTCTCTACAAAAAAATAAAACTTAGTCAAGCATCGGGCACCTGGCTGTAGTCCCAGCTACTCTGGAGGCTGAAGCAGGAGGATTGCTTGAGCCTAGGAGTTCCAGGTTAGAGTGAGGTCTAATTGTGCCACTGCACTCCAGCCTTGGTGACAGAGTGAGACCCTGTCTCTAAAAACATAAAATAACGGCCGGGCGCGGTGGCTCACGCCTGTAATCCTAGCATTCTGGTAGGCCGAGGCGGGCAGATTGCTCAAGGTCAGGAGTTCAAAACCAGCCTGAGCAAGAGTGAGACCCCCGTCTCTACTAAAAATACCAAGAAATTAGGCCGGGCGCTGTGGCTCACGCCTGTAATCCTAGCTCTTGGGAGGCCGAGGCGGGCGGATTGCTCAAGGTCAGGAGTTCAAAACCAGCCTGAGTAAGAGCGAGACCCCGTCTCTACTATAAATAGAAAGAAATTAATTGGCCAACTGATATATATATAAAAAAATTAGCCGGGCATGGTGGCGCATGCCTGTAGTCCCAGCTACCCGGGAGGCTGAGGCAGAAGGATCACTCGAGCCCAGGAGTTTGAGGTTGCTGTGAGCTAGGCTGACGCCACGGCACTCACTCTAGCCTGGGCAACAAAGCGAAACTCTGTCTCAAAAAAAAAAAAAAAAAAAAAAAAAAAAAAAAAATACCAAGAAATTAATTGGACAACTAAAAATATATAGAAAAAATTAGCCAGGCATGGTGGCGCATGCCTGTAGTCCCAGCTACTTGGGAGGCTGAGGCAGCAGGATCGCTTGAGCCCAGGAGTTTGAGGTTGCTGTGAGCTAGGCTGACGCCACGGCACTCACTCTAGCCTGGGCAACAAAGCGAAACTCTGTCTCAAAAAAAAAAAAAAAAAAAAAAAAAAAAAAAAAAATACCAAGAAATTAATTGGACAACTAAAAATATATAGAAAAAATTAGCCAGGCATGGTGGCGCATGCCTGTAGTCCCAGCTACTTGGGAGGCTGAGGCAGCAGGATCGCTTGAGCCCAGGAGTTTGAGGTTGCTGTGAGCTAGGCTGACGCCACGGCACTCACTCTAGCCTGGGCAACAAAGCGAAACTCTGTCTCAAAAAAAAAAAAAAAAAAAAAAAAAAAAAAAATACCAAGAAATTAATTGGACAACTAAAAATATATAGAAAAAATTAGCCAGGCATGGTGGCGCATGCCTGTAGTCCCAGCTACTTGGGAGGCTGAGGCAGCAGGATCGCTTGAGCCCAGGAGTTTGAGGTTGCTGTGAGCTAGGCTGACGCCACGGCACTCTAGCCCAGGCAACAGAGTGAGACTCTGTAACAAACAAACAAATAAAAATACTAAAAAATAGTCTGTAGTGGGTCAGTCAGGTTTAGGGACTGATTACTCTGTTGGAAGTGAGAGAGCCGATGCTAAATTCGAAACCCTTGTTAAACCTTGCCCTATCTCAGCTTGCTTAGCGGAGACTATGTCAGAATCTGTCTCTGTCTCCGCAGCGCCCAACCTGCGGTTTGCCATGTAGTGGATGCTCAGGAAATGTTTGTTGAAAGAACCTGTCCCCTTCTGTGTAGCTGGCATTGTGCTGGGCATCAGGGTGGCAAGGGTCGCAAAGATGGTGGACAGGAACGCTTCCTCTGTCCACCCTCCACAACCCTCCCTCCCTCTCCCTCCTCTTCCTCACTTTAGTGTAGAGAAGAAGAAGGTCTGTAATTGGTGGGACTTGAGCCTCTTACCTGTGGACCTCTTTAGAGACCACATCCCCTTTGTGAAAGAGCATTCACGGTAACCTGAAATCCAGGCAGCAGCAGGGATTTATTTGGTCAGAGTGGCTTCTGGACATAGGCTGGATGCTCTCACCGGGCCAGACCCGCCGTGTCTATGTTATTATCTCCGTCTTACCTCAAACTGCCCAGTTCTCCAGCTGTTGTCTTTCTTCTCGGGCTTTAGGACCCAGGAGCGTTCAGAGAGGAGGATGAGACTCTCAGAGGGAATTCTACAAGAACGTTCTGGGACACTTTCTTTGAAAGAAAGTTTCAAAGAAAGAAACAAATATGGAAGGAAACAAATATGGAAGCAGAGAAACGGGGATGAGCGCGGCCCAGTCTGTCAAAGACTCTGCTGCAAGGGTATATGCTCCAGTCCTTTTTTTTTAACCCACCTGTGGCACAGGCCCTCAACCAAAGCCTCCAAGAATTCCTACAGATAGGATCTTTTAGTAATTCCCCACCCTCTTTTGGCTCATTTTTAAAAAACCTCATTTTAGTTATCTTACTTGATTGTTCACAGTTACAGATTGAACTCCTTGTTCTACTACTTTCCCCTCTCTTCACTACTGCACTTGACTAGTCTTAAAAAATAAATAAAAAACTCATTTTATTTAGGTAATAGAGGAGATCGCTTGATCATCTCAGCTGAAATGGATGATTCAATTGGCTCAAACTAGTCCTGGTAATGCCTTTCTTATTAGCTAGTAATTGGACTAGGCATGATCATGTGACCAACTTCTTGCCAATAATAAGTAGAACTCATTGAGAATTCTGAGGTTTTTCATTGGTTAGTTAATTAAGACAGGGTCTTGCTTCATTGCCCAGGCTGGAATGTAGTAGTAGGATCATAGCTCATTGTAATATAACTTCGAACTCCTGGGCTCAAGTGATCCTCCCACCTGGGCCACCCAATGAAAAAGTAATTTTTACAGATTTCCCTAGGACTTCTAGTTAAATATGCTCCTTAAGTGCTTTGCCACATTAATTTTATTGCTGCTTCTAAGTGGAAGTTCAGCTGCTATCGTGCCTGTGAAGTGAGAAGTAAATGCTAAGTCTGGCAGGTCAGGAAGATTGAGAGAGCCCTGGTCCCATGACATTGCTACAGTTCCATCTTTGGACTGCTTAGTCTTAGATATGTTGTTGCTCAAGCCAAATGAACTTCTTACTTGGACTTTGTTTCCAGAAATAATGAGGACTATATCCAAAGATTACTGCAAAAAAAAATATATATATATAATTACTAAGAGAAATGTTGAAATATCCTTCCAAATGTATGGGTAAGCTTGCAAGAAAGTCAGGAAAACTATCTGAGGCTAGGAAGAAAGCAGGGACAGAAAGCTAGTAAAGCTGGTTGGAGTTGATGTTCAGAAGTTATGCACAGGTACAGCCTGCATCTGTTCTGATTGGTTAGTGCATGTGCTCTATGTCAAATATTGTGAAAATCATCTCTGGAGATAAGTGAACACTGATACTGCTACCAGCTATAAGGTTCGGGCAGGATAAGAGCCAAATTGCAGCATCAGGTTGGGACCCAAGGGGAAATAATATCCTCAGGGGAAGGATAATGGGGGTTAGGCAAAAAAAAAATACTAAAAAATATACATTGACATTAATGTAATATACCATATTAATAGGAAGAAGGAGGCAAAACACATGTTCATCCCAATTGGCATAGAAAAAGCATCTGACAAAATGCAACATCTTTTCATGATAAAAATACCCAATAAACTAGAAATAGAAGGACATTTCCTGAATATGATAAAGCCCACACATGAGAAACCCACAGCCAGCATCACATTCAATGGTGAAAGACTGAAAGCTTTTCCTTTAAGAACAGGAACAAGATAAAGAAGCCTGCTTTTGCCACTTATAATTCAATATAGTACTGGAAGTCCTAGCCAGAGCAATTAGGCAAGAAAAGGAAACAAAAGGCATCCGAATTGGAAAGGAAGTAAAATTATCTCTGTTTTCAGAGGACATGATCCTATATGTAGAAAATCCTAAAACACTGTTGGAGCTAATAAATTCAGCAAAGTTGCAGAATACAAAATCAACACACAGAAATCAGTCGCCTTTCTATAAAGAGCTAACAATGAGCACTCCATGAAGGAAATTAACAGTTTCATTTAACTAGCATCAAAAGGAATAAAATATTTAGGAGTTAACCAACAAAGTAAAAGACTCGTACACTGAAAACTACAAAACATTGCTGAAAGAAATTAAGGACATAATTAAAGGAAAGACATCCTGTGTTGAGGGATTGGAAGACTTAATATTGTTAAGATGTCAACATTACTCAAAGTAATCTATAGATGCGATGCAATTCCCATTAAAATGCCAAAGGTGTTTTCAAAAATAGAAAAACCTATCTTAAAATTCATATGGAATCTCAAGGGACTCCTAATAACCAATATATATATATATATATATATATATATAAACAAACTTAGAGGCTTCACACTTCCTGATTTCAAAATTTACCATAAAGCTGAGTGGCCGGGTGCGGTGGCTCATGCCTGTAATCCTATCACTCTGGGAGGCCAAGGTAGGCGGACCACTGGAGGTCAGGAGTTCGAGAACAGCCTGAGCAAAAGTGAGACACACACACACCCCCCCCCCCGTCTCTACCAAAAATAGAAAGAAATTAGCTGGACAACTAAAAAATATATAGAAAAAATTAGCTGGGCATGGTGGCACATGCCTGTAGTCCCAGCTAGTCAGGAGGCTGAGGCAGGAGGATTGCTTGAGCCCAGGAGTTGGAGGTTGCTGTGAGCTAGGCTGATGCCACGGCACTCTAGCCCGGTTGATAGAGTGAGACTCTGTCTCAAAAAAAAAAAAAACCTCAAAATTTACTATAAAGCTGAGTAATCAAGACTATGTGGCTTCCACAGATGTAGCCAATCGTATAAAGAAAAAAAAAAAAAAAGACTATGTGGCACTCAAATAAAGACAGACATGTAGACCAATGGTACAGAGAACCCAGAAATAAAGGCTTATATATATGGTCAAATGAGCTTCAATAAGGGTGCCAAGACAGAAAAAGAACAGTCTTCTCAACAAATGGTGCTGGAAAACTGAATATCCACATGCTAAACAATGTAGATGGATCCTTACCTAATGCCATACACACAACTTAACTCCAAATGGACCAAAGACCTAAATGTAAGACTAACAGCTATAAAACTCTTAGAAGAAAACATAGGGCAAAAGCTTCACTACATGGGATTTGGCAATAATTTGGATATGACACCAAAAGCACAGGCAACAGCAACAGGCAAAAAATAGACAAAATGGACTTCTTGAAAATTAAAAACTTCTGTGTATCAAAGGACACTATAAAGAGAGTGAAAAGGCAGCCTGAGGAATGGGAGAAATACTTGCAAATCATATCTGGTAAGGGATTAATATTCAGAATATCTAGAAAACTCTTACAACTCAGCAACAACAAAAAAATTCAATTAAAAATGGGCATATGGCTGGGTGCGGTGGCTCATGCCTGTAATCCTATCACTCTGGGAGGCTGAGATGGGAGGATTGCTTAAGGTCAGGAGTTTAAAACCAGCCTGAGTAAGAGTGAGACCCCATCTCTACTAAAAGTAGAAAGAAATTAGCTGGATAACTAAAAATATATAGAACAAATTATCCAGGCATGGTGGAACATCCCTGTAGTCCCAGCTACTCTGGAGGCTGAGGCAGAAGGATTGTTTGAGCCCAGGAGTTTGAGGTTGCTGTGAGCTAGCCTCATGCCATGGCACTCACTCTAGCCTGGGCAACAGAGCAAGACTCTGTCACCAAAAAAAAAAAAAAAAAAGGGTGTAGGACTTAGACATTTTTACAGCGGAAGATAAACAAATGGCCAACAAGCAGAAAAAGATAATATCACTAGTCATTAGGGAAATGTAAGTCAAAACCACAATGAGATACCACTTCACACCCATTAGAATGGCTATTATAAGAAAGACAAAACAGAAAATAACCAAGTGTTGACGAGGATGTGGAGAAATTGGAACCCCTGTGCACCATTCGTGGGAATGTACAATGGTACAACTTCTGTGGAAGACAGTTTGGCGATTTCTCAAAGAGTTAAACAAAAGATTACATAGGATTCAGCAATTTCACTCTTTTAGGTATATACCTAAAGGGATTGAAAGCAGGGACCCAAGCATGTACCTGTATACTAATGTTCATAGCAACATTATTCATGACAGCCAAGAGGTGGAAACAACCCAAGTGTCCATCAACAGATGAATGGATAAACAAAACGTGGCTTATCCTTACAATGGAATATTATTCTGCCTTAAAAAGGAGGTAAATTCTGAAACATGCTACAATGTGGATAAACCTTGAGGACAATATGCTCAGTGAAATAAGCTTGTCACTAAATGGCAAATACTGTATGATCCCACTCATGTGAGGTACCTAGAGTAGCCAAAATTCACAGAAACAGAAGGTGGAATGCAGGTTCCTGGGGCCTGGGGGTGGGAGGGGATGAAGAGTTAGTGTTTAATGGGTACAGAGGTCCTGGGGTGATGAAAAAATTCTGGAAATAGATAGTGGTGATGGTTACATAAGAATATGAATGTACTTAATGCCCCTGAATTGTATACCTAAATATGGCTAAAATGATACATTTTATGTTATGTATTATATATTTTACCATGATAAAAAAATAGTCATGTGTCGCTTAATGGCAGGGATACATTCTGAGAAATGTGCGTGTGTTGTTTGACAATTTGTCATTGTGCAAACATCACAGAGTGTGCTTACACAAACTTAGCTGGTATAGCCTACTTAACAGCAGTCCCCAACCTTTTTGGCGCCAAGGACCGGTTTCACGGAAGACAATTTCTCCTCAGACCGGGGACAGGGCAGGGGGGTGATGGGAGTGATAGGGAGCGGCTATAAATACAGATGGTGCTTCACTTGCTCATCTGCTGCTCACTTCCTTTTTTTTTTTTTTTTTTTTGAGACAGAGTCTCACTTTGTTGCCAGCTCACAGCAACCTCAAACTCCTGGGCTCAAGCAATCCTCCTGCCTCAGCCTCCCAAGTAGCTGGGACTACTGGCATGGGCCACCATGCCCAGCTAGTTTTTTTCTATATATGTTAGTTGGCCAATTAATTTCTATTTATAGTAGAAATGGGGTCTCGCTCTTGCTCAGGCTGGTTTCAACTTCTGACCTCGAGCAATCTGCCCACCTTGGCCTCCCAGAGTGCTAGGATTACAGGCATGAGCCACCTCACCTGGCCTGCCGCTCACTTCCTGCTGTGCTGTTCCATCGGGGACCGCAGGTGCACTACACCTAGGCTATGTGGTATAACCTGTTGCTCCTAGCCTACAAACCTGTATAAAGAATGTTACTGTAAGCAACTCTAACAATATGCTAAGTATTTATGTATCTAAACATAGCTAAACATATAAAAGGTGCAGCTAAAATATAGTATAAAAGATACAAAATGGTGCACCTGTATAGGGCACATACCATGAATGGAGCTTGCAGGACTGGAAGTTGCTCTGGGTTGAGTCAGTGTGAGCGGTGAGTGCGTGTGAAGGCCTAGAACATTGCTATACCTTACACTACTGTACACTTGTAAACACTGGACCCTTAGGCTACACTAAAGTTATAAAAATATTTTTGTTTCAATAATAAACTAACCTTAGCTTACTGGACAGCCACTGTTGTATACATGCGGTCCCTCTTTGAGCAAAACTTTGTATCGCACATGATTGCTGTACACAGAAGATGGTCGGAAAGAAAAAGAGCAATTGGGACCAAAAAGGGCCTTTTCTGACCCAGTTGATTAGCCTCTTGCACAAGTCTGCTGCCACTCTCTGCGGATAGGCCCTGAGCTGGGCTGAGCTGCCTAGAGTCTGAGGTAAGCTGAATTTGCAGGAACATGCCCCCACTCCCTTGAGAGCGGAAGTTTAAATTATCAGGTCAATTAGGGAAGATACAACCGAAAAAATCCAAGTTTCATTCCCACTTCAAGGAGGTGTTTCCTGGCTGGGTGCCACTTTTATTATTTTTGGCCCAGGCGCTGAAAGCCCCACAGACCCAGGGAAGGTACAATGTGATCTTTGATTTGCATTTCAAGGATCAAAGCCAGTGAGTTTGGGCGTAATCACAGATAACGTTTCAGAGATCTTTCATGAAAGGAGTCACTAGACCAGGGCAGAAGGGAGCTGGTGTTACGCGTTTCGCCGTGAGAAGCATCACTTTCCACCTGCCCAGGTCCCAAGGACTTCTGGCCTGTAGGCAGGTCCTTGGCCCCGAGGCACCAGGTTCCGGGTCGGGGGACAGGTCCTCAGCCGAAACATCAGGTCCTGGCCTGGGGGCCGGCACCGTGAGGACCCAGCAGGCTGCAGGGCGGGCACCTGCACCTGCACGTGAGGAGCGCACCACCTCACTCTTGGCTTCCCCAGGAGCCTGGGCGCTGACTGGGCACGCCGAGGCGGGCGGCAGGCTTGGGCTGGGCGCGGCCCCGCCGGGAGCCCTGGGCGGCCCGCCCTCATTGTCCCCTCTGGGTCCAGCCGCGGCCCAGGCAGGCCGCACAGGGGCGGCCCGCTGCCCCGGGGCTCGCAGGTGGGGGCCTTTCAGCCGGCCCGCCCGCCTGTGCGCCTGGCGAGAGGCGCGAGGCCAAGGCGGGTTCGCGCACCGGCGCCGGGTGGAGGGGCACTGCGAGGACGCGGCACCCACGGCCCGCAGCACAGCAGCCCTCTGCGCCGGGACCCTCCCCAACGCCCCTGCCCCAGCGCGCAGCTATCCGCGCAGTGACTGCGGGTCAGCCCCTCAGTTCGGGCCCAGGACTCCCAGATCCGAGCGTGGGCACGGTGACACCGTCGGCTGTGGTCGCCTGCGCGCGGGACCGCTCGCGGCCTCGGCGCGGCGCGGGCCTGTGGGCACGCTCCCATCAACCCCCGCGCCAGGCGGCCGCGCTGGCAGCATCTGAGAGCGCATGTGCGGCCACCGCCCCCTACCCCCGCACATGGCGCAGGCGCGGCCCGGCTGGACCGCCCACTCGTGGGCGTGCCCCGAACTTGCGCGGTGGCGGGCTGGGCTGCCGCGCGCACGCTGGGGGCGTGGCCGGGCGACGCTGTCTGGCGCCGAGCGCCGCTGTGCTCCGAGGAGGCGTCGCCTACCTGGGCCCGACGGTCAGTGTGGCCGCGGAGTTCCGCGCGCGCAGGCCCGGGGCTGCGCCCTCCGTTCCTTACCGACCTCCCCGGCCCGTGGAGAGGTGCGCGGACCCTGGCCTGGGTGTCTCGGTCCGCGCGAGGAGTGGGGGAAGGGGGCGCCGGGAACTTGCGGGCCGTTCCTGCGCTCCCGGGAGGTCGCGCCCGCCCCGCCTGGCCTCCTGGGACCCATCTCGTTCCTCACTTTCCAGGTGGCGCTTGGACACTGCCCTCCGAGGGAGGCCCGTCCATCTGGTCTCTGCTGCGGATCCTCGGACCCTCTCCGCGGGCGCCTCGCGTCGCCACAGGTGGGTGGGCTTCTTCCTGTCCCGGGGCCTGGGAGCCCGTGTTTCCTGCATGGCGGTTGCTTGCGGGGCGGGGAGAGCGGGCTTGGCGGTCGGCTGCCCTCGACTTGCCTGGGCTTTGGGCACATTCCAGTCCTGGGGCCCCCGGGTCTCCTCGGAGCAGAGAACGCTGCAGCGTCCAGGCGCTGCGTTGGGCTTTGCGGAGGCGAACACTGGGCTCTGTGGTACCTGCCCCTTAGTAGAGCGCTGTTCAGTCCAGGAGAATGGCCTGAACGCCCCCATTCAGGGGAGCAGGGGAGCCCAACAAACAGATTGACAGATGTGGGAGGCCAGCCCAGGCATAGGAAGGCTCAGGCTGGAGCTGGTGCAGGGGAGCCTGCTCCCTGAGACTGCAGGCACATGGGCAGGGTGACAGCCAGGGTTACAAGTGGGTAGCAGGGCAGAGATCTCGGCAGTGCACTGGCTCCAGGGCATGGAATGTGGTCTTCGTGAAAGGCCTGGTACCTAATCTGGGGCTGCTGCTGGGAGCTGGGGCGGACATCATGGTCACTGCCTTTTTAGAGCTCAGGGAGGGACTGGACTGGATTCCACTAGCACGCTGTCCCATGGGGCACTGCTGCTAGCAGTCCACAGTATATTCTTTTCTTGCAAGTAGTGTGGGAAGCCAGGATGAAAGGCTGAGCTTTCATGCATAAGACACCCCAGAGTGGGGGATGGAACTGAGGAGTTCCAGGATGCTTGGGTTGCAGAGGTAGGTGCCAGTGGCCCTGGCATTTTCGAGTGTTGCAAGCCACCCAAGGATGTGTGGAGAGACCAACATAGCCATTCCTCCCTGGGAGAGCTCACGCCGAGGGGGGTTTGTCTGCAGGGGTGAAGCAGAGGGTTTCGTGGAGGTCATGAGTGGGCCTTTTTTAGCAGAGAGACTGGGGAGGGGGCTAGATTCAGGCTGGTCAGAGTGTGAGATCCCTCAGAGGAGGGCTCCTTGCACTTGAAGAGACCTTTAGCTGTTGATTGTGGAGCCCCTTTGGTGACCAGTGCATGGAGAAGAGGGGGGCCCTCCAGGCCCTTGGCACAGGTGGCTGGAATGGCAGGAGCAGACAGAGACACAGCAAGTAGGATGGCACATTTGGGGGCTAGGCTGTTGGCTGTGGTAGGGACTGAGGGAAGGCGGTGTTTGGGGTGGGGCTGGCATTGCCTGCAGGCAGCTTTCAGAGTTTTGAGAGGTGCATTTTGAAAGCAATTGGGGGAGGGTTGGGAGGCAGCTCCCAGCTTCTGGTGGGCATGCAGGTAGCACCCACCACAGGCCTGGTGCTGGGATCAAAAAGAACCTTATGAGGACCCGGTCTGCATACTTTCCAGTTTGCAGTGTTTAGGGTGGCCAGGAGCCTATGCAGCGGAACTGAAGCATAGTTGATAAATTTGTATGCTGTGTAGTGGTCAAGCCTGTGGTTTCTAGAGCCAGTTTCCGCTGCCTCCACCACTAACTGGTTGGTGTGTGGCTGCAGACAAGTTACTGCACCACTCTGCACCTTGGCAACAAGGATAGTACCATTCTACTATGGGGGAGAGGGGACAGTGGCATAAAGAGAGCACTCAGTGAAAGGTACTACTATTGTCCTAAAATTCCCTGACAGTTCCAGTTGCCCCTTCTCCTGGGATCGACAGTGTCTGTCATTATACCTTGCCCTGGAAATGTCATGGATGGCATTTGCTCGTCTTCTTGGACCTCCTGGGCCAGCCTGTGTCCCCGCTTCCACTCAGAGCTCTTGGTCGGGATCCAGGGTTTGCCTGCTTTCTGTCTCTTGCCAGCTGGTGGTGGTGGTGGGTGGGCCTAGTTCCTGCTCTTCCCTGCCTTGTCTTTGGACAGATTGCCGCAGATGATGGCCTGCGTCTGACGGTCCTCTCATCTCTTCCCAGCTCTCCTGAGGCTGCAGCTGTCAGCTCCCAATCCTCAGCACTTGCCTGGGCCCGTTTACCACGTCTACCACGTGCAGCCGTCCCTGTTCTGTTGAGTCGTGCAAGCTGCTTCTGTCCACACCCCCCTCCCACTGGCTTGCCCCCTGGGGCGGTCTCCCGTCTGCTCCCAGCATGCCCTGTGGGCAGCACCATTGGCAGGGCTCTTGCAGTCCCACCCAGGCAGTGGCCAGATGTGCCAGTGCACACATCCTTGGCAGCAGATGGACTGGGCCTCCTCTGAGGCGGGTGCATCCCCCTTGTGGACCCTTGGAT
Source organism: Microcebus murinus (assembly GCF_040939455.1). Classification (NCBI taxonomy): domain Eukaryota; kingdom Metazoa; phylum Chordata; class Mammalia; order Primates; family Cheirogaleidae; genus Microcebus; species Microcebus murinus. The sequence goes on along the minus strand of NC_134125.1, from coordinate 26,848,597 downwards.
CTAGCTGGGGACCCTGTATGGGTGCACACAACTGTGGAGCAGAAGAGCACAGCTAGTGGCACTCCCAGTGGTAAGCAAACAGAAAGGCGTACCTCAGCTGGGCACATGCCCAGCCCTCAGCCCCTCGGGGTGGACTTCCACTGAGTGCTAGGCTCGGACCCAGGCACCTTGGACGGCACCACTTTTTGGCTCAGCTGGATGGTTACATGTCTTTCTGCTTGGAGCACTACCAGGACAACCTCAGCTGCATCTGTGAGACCTCCGATGCCTGAGAGGTCGCGCCCGGGCGTGGGTAGCCCCTACCTCAATAGGGACCTGCCCCTGCCTGACGATTACGAGCTCTTCTGTCAGGATCTTGAGGAAGTTATTCAGGACCCGAACAGTTTCACTGAGCACCACGCTGCAGTGCCCTGCCCACTGTCCCTGGCCTCAAGCCAGCTGCCGGTGGCCTCGCAGCTGCCCATGGTGAGGCAGTACCTGGCTCTGTTCTCGGAGGCCCTGGCAGTCAACATGGGCAGCCCCCCTAGGCCTGCTCCAGCCACCCCTGCAGTTTCTAGATCCAGCTCTACATCCAGAAATGCTTCAGCCGGGCAGCAGCTCACCAAGGAGCGCACCCCTGGGCCTGAGGAACCCCTGCCCTGCCCAGTTGCACATGCGGCTCAGATCCTGGGCCTGTGGATCCAGCTTTCTCTTGGCCAAAGGAGGCAGCTCCCAAACCTGTTCTACCCTTTCAGGCTCTGCTAAGCCCCTGCTCAGAGACCAGACCCAGCTTGCCCAGGGGGTCCAAAGCCACAGAAAACAGAGGATGTTTCTGAGACTGGGAGGTGTCCATAGGTACCCCGTGGGAGATGGTGGATGCCCCAGCAGCCCCAGGAGAGCCACCATTGTCTCCTGTTTCCCACCTGGTATCCGTGGGTTCTGAACAAGGCCCAGGCAGTGCCCCTTATGACGACGTGGCCTGTGTGGGCAGAGCTCTGTGGTCGCCAGTCAAAACACAGTGGTGTCCCCAGATAATTTCAGATGACCCTAGAGCTGAACAAGGAGGTACACTCGTTTTGGGTCCTGCCTAAAACTGTTGAACACAAACAGCTTTCCCTGTCCCCAGGAGAACCTTGGCCTCTGTGTTGTGCGTTGTCCTCCTGCTCCTGCTCCTGCTGGGTTCTTAGCTGTGTCCTACCCCTCCCAGGGAGTGCCATCTCCCCAGTTTGTTCCCTCTAGGTGAATAGTTCTGTGGGTCAACTCCCATCAGATACTTGCATCTTCTTTTTCACCCCGTCCCCACAAGATAGTCCCTTTGGTGTTTTTCCACACTGGCCAGGACTGGACTGGGCCTGTCACGCCTGCCCTAGATCTGGTGCCTGCACTCCCAACATCTCTGCTCCCTGTGACGTCTGTGCTCCTGGCTAGTAGGCTACCTTGAGAAGATGGCCCCTTTCATCCTCACGTTAGGTGTCAGATGGTGTCTTGGCAGAGAACAGTGCTTCCCTGTGGGTTTACCAGCATCCCTGGCCGGCTGGGAGGTTTGGATGCAGGAAGGTGGGATGCAAGTCCCTTGCCAGGCTCAACTCCAGTTCCCTCTCCTATGTGTTAATGTTCTGGTCTTGCCTGGTTTTCTTCAGAATTGGCACCTCACCCCGCTACTGTGCTGCCTCCCTTATGCGTTTTCTTGCGTTGCTGATTCAGCACTTAAACCCTGGTGACTTGTATTTCCTGGCAGACTGGGGGCCTGGTACACGACTGGTGCTCATTAAATTTGCGTTGTTAGGAGCAGAGGCCTGGCCATGAGTGTCCCGGGTCAGTGTCACAGGTGTGGTGGTTTCTAGTGGGGGGGTTTTACGGATCCAAGGCTCTGATTGCAATTGAGGCTGAATAGGTGGGGGTGGGGTGGAAGTGGCAGTGGGCTTGGCTGATGGGGGGTGGCCTGGAAAACTGACTTCCGAGAGTCATAGGTGAAGTGCGGACTGGGCAGCAGTCCAGAGCTGTGTGGCCCCAACCCAGAGACTGGAATGGAGTAAGACCTGTTCTGCACAAGGTGGGTTTTTTAGTGGAAGCTGAGCATGGAAGGGCAGGAAAAGCGGGTACAGCCACCCCACGTGCAGTGTGCGCCTGCTCAGAGGGGTGCTGAGACTAGAATTTCAAGCCCTTTACATTTTAAATAACACCTTTCTGAAAAGTAGGAAGGAAAAAGTAGAGACTTGAATTGGCAATACAGCCAGTTATTTTAGGAAAAACAGTAGTAAGCAAACATCTGGTAAAACTTTTTCAGAAAAATAGTAATTATTGGGATTATTTTATTTGGTAACTGTTACTAAAAAGAGCTCTGGGTTCGCGTGGTTTTATGTGTATTATTTCAAGGCACAGATGTCTATAAATAACAACAGCTGAAAATCTTGGAACTAGGTGATAGATATGATAGAGTAAGGAAGCTGCGCACAGTCAGAATTCTAGTCGGATGCGAGAAATCCCTGCGCATCCTGGCCCAGCCCTGTGCTTCTGCACGCCTTCTCCAGTCCCATCCCTGCTTCTGTGAGTCGGGATGGGCTGCACCCCTACACCTGTCTCCAGCTATGAGTCTGGCACAGAACACAGAGCCAGTCTCTGGGAGGGACAGCCCAGTCACCCTGCCAGCCTTCACTTCACCTTGTTGGACTGTGCAAGGCTGCCTGCCCTGCTTACGTCTGGGGGCCTGGAATGGACCCCTTCAGCTTGAGCAGGTTGAGAGAGCTGAGTTCCCTTCAGACCCCGTCACATCAGGGCTTTGGGCCTTTTCCTCCCTCAGGCCCCAGGCAGCTCTAGGGATGTGGGTCATGGTCCACTGTGCCTCCGTGAGGGCCAGCTGTGCCGTGTCTGCCCACGCAGGCTCGAGAGCACCTGGGAGAGAGTCAAGGTGACCTGTTTTTTAACTTGGAAAATTGGTCCTATTTATTGTGGTTGGGTTCTCCCCCCCCAAGGAAGGAAGGCAGAGCGTTGCAGCGCCGTGACCAGGTTGCCTGCAGGCTGGGTGTGAGAGAGGACGGGGCTCTGGCCTAGCCTTCCAGACAGGCAGCACACATGGCCTTGCAAAGTGGCTCCGTCACCAGCAGCTGTAGCACCTGCCTTTGGGCAGAGGCTATGACGGAGCTCCTTGGGGGGAAGGCGCCCGGCCCTGCCTGCAACGGGCCTTGGGTTGTTCTCCACTCCCGGCCTGTGCACGTGGGCAGATGAACTGGAGGAGGGCACCCAGGAGGGCAGAGCATGGCGGAGTGAGCCCAGGGCAGGCTGAGCTGCTGGGCCTGCCTTCCAGTTGTGGTGTCTGTCCCTCACTTCCCTTGGAAATACCCGGAGGCTTTATTTCCTGGAGATAGAACACAGTGGGCACTATGACATGGTTTTTAAAGTACCTGTCTCCAAAGAAAATTTTAAAAGAGGAAGTACTGAGGATAGGGTCGCGTGAGATAACTGGAATATTTTATAAAGCTGTGGTAATTAAAGTACTTGGGTGTTGTGGACAGATGAACAGAGAATAGAGAACTTTGAAATAGAGCTAGATAAATATGGGAATTTTGTACATGCTAGAGATGTCATTTCAAATTAATGGGAGTAATTCAGGTAGAGTGACCTTGGATAAAAAACCAAACCAAACAAAAATTAATAGAGGGAAAACAGATCATTCAGTCATGGCAGTTGGAACACCTGGTTGGCCATCTGGAAGACAGTAAAACCAGGTATCCACCTTACTCTTTATACCAGTGTACATTCCAGATGGGTTAGCGACTTCAACACTAAAACATTGTAAAAGTACTATAGGGAAATATGAGCGAATTTTTTTTTTAACTGTGATTCCAGGATTTTTAAAGTTTTAAATGCCCAGAATTGCTGAAGATACAGAGAAGGTTGGCTTTTTTCTGTTGTTAGTGGGAGCGTCAGACCCTATGGTTTGACCGCATGACAGCGAGAGGTGCACTGTGGCCACTTGCGTGTGCGCAGGGGCTGCGAGTGGGGCTCGGAGCAGGACTGGAGCTTGGCTGGGCCTGGCCGCCTCCCCACACAAGCTGGGGGTCCTTGGTGTCTGCTGATCTCTGGGCTGTGAAAATATTAGTTTGTCCTTACAGGGTGGTCAGGGGGTTGAACGTGGACGGTGCCTTGGCTGGGGCCTGGGCCCTCATGCCTGGCTGGTGGGTGCCACTGCGTCGTGGACAGCGGAACTGGACAAGTCCAGAGATCAGCAGTAAGGATCGAGGCAGATAGAGCTGTTCCCTGTGGTGCCGGCCCGCCCGGCCAGATGGCACCACGGTCACAGACCTCTGCCAGCTCAGCAACCCGAGTCGGCACCGCCTGTCTCCTGCCCAGGCCGTGAGTCTTGTGGTGGGCCACGCACCCTCGCCTGCTGCGGCCCTCGGAGCCACCTGACGGGAGCTCCACGTTGATGTGTTTCTCTACACTTGCAGAGGCGGGGGGAGGCCACAGCAGGCCACAAGTGACACTTGTCACTCCACTTACGTCTCTGTGGACAGAGGAAGCCCCAGGGCCACACCTAAGTTCTGTGGGATAAGAGTGAATCGTCCCACGGGGCAGGGCACTCGCGTCGACTGGGGCAAGCAGCCACCCGACGCCATGCCGGTTAGTGCTGTCCTGAGCGCAGGCAGGTGGGCCTGCAGCGGTAGCTGCAGCAAGGTGCCTGTTCCGCTGCCCTGAACAGGCTTAGCGGGCTGGGGCTCAAACGACGGGCATTTCTTTCCTCAGGGCTATGGAGGCCGGAAGTCCAAGACAGAGGTGTGGGCAGGCTGGTCTCTCCTGGGCTTGCAGATGGTGGCCTCCCGTGGCCACCGCCCAGTCTGTGTGTCTGTGTCCCCATCCCTTCTTATAAGGACACCAGGTGTGTTGATTCAGGGCCCACACTATTGACTGCAATTGATTCCCTCGTTAAAGGCCCTATCTGCACATTCTGAGGTACTGGGGTGAGGACTCCAACGTGACAACACTTGGGGGACACAGCTTGGCCCATGACGATGCCCACGGTGGGTCTGTTTGTTTTTATTGTTGCAGTTTTGGACAGTGCACGGTTCTCCGGGCCCAGGGTTCTGGGTCCTGTGCTGAGGCGTGAGGCGACACGCAGGCAGCGCCCAGTGCTGCACACCGCGCTCCTCACGTTTCCAAGTACGGAGCCGTCCTGTATTCCCAAGTTGCAGTGTTTTGCCTTTCACGTTCAGCCCCGAGTCTCCTTGCAAGTGCAGCTGTGTGGTGTGAGGGAGGGGTGTGCTGCCGCCCTCCAGAGGCTGCGGCGGGCAGAGCCCCTCCGCTGGCAGCAGCACACATGTAACGTGAGCAAGAAATAAATTTTTGATGTGTGAAGGCACTGCGTTTGGGGCTTGTGTTTTCCGCAGCACGACCTATTATATCCTGCCCAGTCGGATCCCGTTTCACCTGTTTCCATAGAGGGCAGGTAGCTGCTCCAGCGTGCGCTGCTGGCGCCAGCCTGGCCACAGCGGCCCGTAGGCCTGTGAGGCCTGGTGTGACCCTGCTCATCACCCTAGCTTCATAATCAGTCCTTATAACCACCCCGCCACCGCCTTTGTTCTTCAAATCGTCTTAGCTCGTTTTTTAAAACGCATTTGTTCACAAATGCAAAAGCGGAGAGGGTGGTGTGCTGCAGCCCATGGTGGCCCTTGCCTGGCTCCAGCAGTGGTCAGCGAAGGCCTGGGACAGGCCTTGGGACGCCTTGGCGTTGGGTGGCCTGGCCAGGCACACTCTCTGGGGCAGTGGGAGCCTGCGCTCCCTTAGTTTCTCTCTGGGCCGCAGTGTGCTCTGTGGATGGGCCACAGGATCCCTTTCCTGGGCGTGGGGTGGGGCTGGCCAGAGAAGAGCCTTGGCTTGCGGCTGTCCTCAGGGGCCCCGCAGTGCAGGGCTGGAGCCTGTGGGTGGTGGGTGCTTGTGCACTTGCCAGGTTTCCCTGTCTTCCCGTCGGCAGTGCTGCCACATGGGTGGAGAGGGTCCTCTGACTTCTTCCCCCTCCCACCCCAGTCCTGTCTCTGGACTGCTTATCTGCCTTTAGGGCAGCCCCAGCCCTGGCAGTGCAGGCGGACTGTGGAGGCGTGGCTGTCGGTGCCTGGGACCCGCCCCATCTCAGGAACCCAGAGTGGTGTGCCTCACCAGGGTGGTGTCTTGCATCCTGGGGCTGGGGTATGGTTGTGGGCTGTAGCGACGGGGCCCTTAATCATGGGCTGTGCACATGGGGCCCCCTCAGTGAGGTTGGCCTGCAGCACCCCTGGGTCCAATGCAAGCAGGAGGCTGGCCTTCACCCTCATTTGCGTGTCTGTGGGTGGGCAGCCAGCCTTCTCCGTGGACCAGGCCTCCTGGCGGAGCCCAGAGCAGTACATGGGGATGCCCACACTTGCTGAGAAGCAGCGGATTTTTCTATGTGTTCAGAGGGAATAAAGGCCAGTGGCCCATCGCTGGCTGGGTTCCCACCTCTGCCCGTAACTGCCGAGGGCAGGTTTCCTTCCTGCCATCTTGCCAGGCTCCTTGAGCCCACTCCTAGGTGACGGATGTCCTCAGCTGTGGTGTGGGATGCCTGTTCATGGGGAGACCCCCTGCCCATCCTGCTGCCCTGCAGCCTCACAGCCCTCACCCTGGCATTTCCTCTCGGCTTGGCCACGGCAGCCCACACCCCAGTGCCTGCCAAGAAGTCTGACTTGTAGACTCAGTGCCTGCCTGGCGCCCGAGGCTACAGAAAGGCCTTGCTGACTGGGGCCAACCAGCAGTTTGCTCCTCACACGCTCCAGCCCAGAGGCTTCCAGACATCGTGGAGAAAGATCACCAACTCTCATCCTTGTCTCCGTGAGACCCACTCCTGCCCCAGCCCGGCCTGGCACTGCATGGCAGTTGGTGGCCACGAGGGCTTGAAGTGTTGGTGGAGCCCCTGGCAGGATGGGCTGGCAGGAGGGCTGTGCACCCTCTGCTCGGGCACCGACCATGCCACATGGGCCATGTCCCCAGCACAGGTGACTGGTCTCCGTGACCCTCTTCCTCAAATGCAGTGGGGCCTGTCTGGAAGGGGTGCCACAGCCCAGGTGGGGTGTGTGTCCAGGTGCTTGTTGGGCACCACCCAGCTCGTTGCAGGCCAAGACCTCCCCATGGGGCTGGGGTTGGGCACAGCTTGGCCTCAGCCTGTGCAGAAGTGCTGGTAGTCCACCTGAGGGGCCTGGGTGCTGCCTCCAGGGAGGTGGGTCGTGTCTGCTCCTGGCCAGAGGCTGTGAATCTTAATGGAAGGGCATCCTCCCCCCAGGGGAGCCGGAGTAGTGGTGCCCTGCCCAGCGCAGAGGGCTCTGGCTGCAGAGCAGGTGGCTGTTTCTCTTGGATGGCTTGGGCCCCGGGCGGGGGCAGGTGGCTATCCTTCCTCAGGGCCTAAAGGACTGCAGTGTTCTCAGCTCCACCGTGGAAATCCATGTCTATGATTAGATCTGAATTCTGTTTTCTGTGGTTTCTCCAGCTCACGGGAGATGCCCAGGCCACCCATGAGCTCAGAATAGGGCTCGTGTGGCTGGGGCTCAGCCCCCCACCTCCACCCCTGTTTCCCACCCTCACCTACTGAGTGCAGAGCCTTGCTGGGCCCCAGGCCGAACTGTCAATCAAGGGCAAAGCCTGCCTGCTGGTCCTGGAGATATTCAGGATGCAAGCCTGGGGCACTTTGCCTTCCAGGAAAAGGGGCTGTTGGGGGCGTGTCTCGCCACCCCACCTCTGCACAGAGATTGACTTTGGCAGCCCCAGAGGTGGGCAGTGGCCTGGATTGGGCCCCGCCCACCTGCCTCCCCGAATTCCTCCTGGGATCCTCATCTTTGAAGCCACTGCCTCCCTGCCCGCCTAGGCGCTTCCTAAGGCGGATACTGACAGAGCATTCAATGAATCGAAGGTCGCCAGTCAGGGCGTTGACAGATGCCCAGCCATGATACTATTTCTGATTTAATAACCGAATGGGAGGCTGGCCCTCTGTAATAATTAGGGCTAATTACTGAGGAGGTGTTGACAGACAGGCTGAGAGGAAACAAACTACCTTTATCCTGTGGCTTAGAGTCAGATTACCAGCCCGGTGCTATCTGCCCCTCAGAAAGTAGACGCTTCAATCACTCAGCGAGGCTTCAAAGGGGACAGGGCCCTGACAATGTGCAGGATTTGGAAGGGAGCTATGAAGCGCGCCTTTGACTCAGAGTCGCCAAAGGGAGCCCCATTCCAGAAATGGTTTCTTTGTGAAGTTTGAGTTACCGAGGGCAGGCCTGCTTCCTGCTGCGGGGCGGGGCAGGGGCCGTGGCTGGCCGGAGCTGCTCGGGTCCCTCCAGTCTGGGCCCAGGCCAGGTGATGCCAGCGGTGGCCCCGGGGTCCCAGTAGCCAACCCTGGCAGCAGGGACGGAGCAGGGGGTGCCGTGTGCCCTCCTAGGCCAGGGAGAGTGTCCCGTGCTTTGTGGCCATGAGGGCAGGTAACGGGATGGGGACCTTGAGATCCCAGCAGACTCCTCCCGTCTTCATCTAGAACACATCTTTTCTGCAGCCCTCGTGGCAGGTCTGGCCTCTCCTGGAGGGGGATGTGTCCTTGGGGCTATTTATGGCAGGGCCACCCCTGGGGCCTGGGCATCACTCACCAGGCTGCTCCCACCCCCATCCTGGGCCGAGAGCCAAGGCTGAGGAAGCGATACTAACCGCGGGGCCTCGGTGGGCAGACGGTGCCGGGGACTGAGAAGGGCTGTGGGGGCCGGTGCTGTGCCGTGCCATTTGCCCACTGACTACCTGATCTCACACCCTGCAGAGATGGGGAGGCCTGTGCCCAGACCTGGGCTTCCTGGGGCCACTCTGCCTGTGCTGAGGCGTTTCAGGGTGGGGTGTGCGGGGCCAGGCCAGGCCAGCAAGGACACTGGCCCAGGCTGTGAGCAGGGGCCGGTTCTGAGATTCTGGGCCTTGCTGCTGTCTGCCCTCATCAGACAGGTGGGGACAACGCCACCGAGGCCTCTGCTCAGGACCAGCCTGTCCAGGGAGCTCCTTTCTCGTTCCAGGTGTGGCCTGGAAGGTGCTGGGCAAGCAGGAGGTGGGAGGGAGCCCACCCACCTGCGTGCACCCAAGTGCCCACCCTGGGCCATGTTCCCGCCTGCAGGAGGCCGATTCCGCAGCTGACCCTTGGAAGGACTGTGCTGCTGCCAAGACAGGTTAAGTGCGCCGGGCTGGTGGAGGGCAGTGCTGGGAGACCCACACTCTCTCTTTCCCTGGCACGCTGCTCTGTGTCGTAGAAAGAAGACACCTTTTGGAAGTGACAATGGTGATAGCAGTCATCAGCTCATTTGCTTAGCTGATTCATGACCAGCTCATCCTGGTGGGGGGCACTACTTATGAATTTAAGTCTATATCAGGGCAAAAATAAGACAGTGAATTATTTTAATGGGAGAAACACTTAAAAACTGTCATTCCAGCTAGGCGCCTATAACCCTAGCACTTTGGCAGGCTGAAACAGGAGGATCACTTGAGGCCAAGATTTTGAGACCAACTTGGGCAACATAACAAGACCCTGTCTCTACAGAAACTTTAAAAAAAATTAGTCAGGCATGGTGGCATGCACCTGAAGTCCCAGCTACTCTGGAGGCTGAGGCAGGAGGATCGCTTGGGCCCAGGAGTTTGAGGCTGCAGTAAGCTATGATTGCTCCACTGCACTCCAGCCTGGGTGACAGAGCAAGACCCTGTCTCAAAACAAAATGAAAATTGGCTTTAAGTCTGTTTAAAGTCACCCTGAGTAGAATTAGAAATTGGCTCTAAAATCAGAAACATCTAAGCAGCAGCTGAGTTTTTTATAATATGTTAGTAGTGAATTGAATATCATTAACTGTAGCACAAGAAAAAATAGCACAAAAATATTTCACATGTGCTTTATTTGAAAAATGATCTCCAAGAAGAAGACCAGGAGCGGTGGCCAGGTGTGTTAACCTGTGCACAGCAGTGTGTCTGAACCCTGTCCCTCGTCAGCATCTCACTCTAGCACGACTGACGAGCTGGTATCCATACGCTGTTGGCGGCTCCAGGCCAGACTTTGTTCAAGTTTCCTTAATTTCCCCCCAATTTCCTTGCTCTGTCCCAGGACCCACCGGACTCCCACACTGCGTCTAGTCTCGTGTCTCCCAGGCTTCTCCGGCGGTGGTGACTTGTTAGACCCCCTGCTGTGGATGGCCTGCCGGTTCTGAGGAGCGCTGGCCAGGTGTCTTGTAGACTGCCCCTCAGTTGAGATTTGTCGCCTGTTTTTCTCATGATTAGACTGAGGTTATGGGTTTTGGGAAGAAGGCCACAAAGACAAAGTCCCACAGTTGCACGTCATGTCAGGGGTACACAGCGTCACCGTGTCTGAGCACTGTTGGTGCTGGCCTTGATCGCCTGGTGCAGGTAGCGTTTGTTGTGTCTCTGTTGCACAGTGACTCTTTTTTTCTTGCTTCCCACACTGTGCTCTTAGGAAGTCGCTGCACAGCCCACACTTCCAGGTTGGGGAGTTACGTGCTCCCTCCTTGGGGGTGGAGTGAATCTAGATAAGGTGGAATTCTGTACAGAAGATTTGTTTGTTCTCCTCCATTTGTTTATTTACTCAATCATTTCTTTGCCCCAGTGTGGACTCGTGGTTGTTGTATTATTAGTGTTCCCTGTCTACCTGCAGTTTCAGTTTCCTCCATCAACCCAGGTCTAAGGATTGGTGAGTACAGTGTGAGAAGGTATTTTGAGAGAGAGTATTTTGAGAGTTATTCACACAACTTCTACTACAGTATGTTTTTATAATTTGTCATTTTAGTGTAATTGTTAATCTCTTACTGTGTCTAGCTTAGAAATTAAATTTTATCATAGGTATGTGTGTACAGTATATTATCTGCAGTTTTAGGCATCCACCGGGTATGTGTTCTCTTGGAACACATACCCCGAGAATAAAGGGGGAACTACTATATTATTGATGTTATTATATGCACTTAGAGTGAGTCTTAACACTTGTCTATGCTAACAGCACCACAATCAGGATCCAGAAAACTGCTCATTCTCTGAAAACCTTACCCTCAGGCTAGATGTGGTGGCTCACACCTGTAATAGTAGCACTCTGGGAGGCCAAGGTGGGAGGATTGCTTGACGCCAGGAGTTAGAGACCAGCTTGAACAGGAGCCAAGACCCCATCTCTATAAGAATAGAAATATTAGCCAGGTGTGGTGGCCCACGTCTGTAGTCCCAGCTACTTGGGAGGCTGAGGCAGGGGGATCGCTTGAGCCCAGGAGTTTGAGGTTCCTGTGAGCTATGATGTTGCCCCTGCACTCCAGCCCAGGCGACAGCAAGATTCTATTTCAAAACAAAACCAAACAAAACAAAAATCCCTCCCCGTTGCTGCCTTTTGGCAGTGAGCCCCTACTCCTCTCCAGACCCTTGGCAGCCACCAATCTGTCCTTGGTACCTATACTTTTTCCCTTTCCAGGACACCATATAAATAGAATCATATAACTTGTAGCATTTTGCTGGACATAATTCTCTGGAGGCTCATCCCCAGTGTTGCATTTATCAGTAGTTCCTTCTTATGGTTGAATACTATTCTGTTCACCCGTGGATGATCACTTGGATTAATTTCTGTTTGGGAGATTAATTTTACATGTTTCAATTTTGGGTGATGAGTTATAACTACCGTACACATTCAGGTACATGTTTTTGTTTGCATGTAAGTTTTTATTTCTCTAGAATAAATAAGCAGAAGTAGGATTGTTGGGTAATATACAAGCATATTTAATTTTATAAGAAACTACCAAACTGTTTTCCACAGTGCTTGCACTCTTTTGAGTTCTCCCGTAGATGGGAGTTCCAGTTACTCCACATTCTTGTCAGCACTTGGTTTTGTCAGTTTTTTCCCTTCTTAATTTTGGCCACTGTCGTAGATATTTCCCTGGGGGTTTAATTTCATTCTCTAATGGTTAATGATGTTGAGCATCTTGTGTTTACCTGTTATCTCTACATCCTCGTAGGTGGAGCCTCTGTTCATATCTTTTGTGCATTTTTAATTGCTGTCAAGTTTTTTTTAATGAGATTTAATTCATAGACAATAAACTGCACATATGTCAAGTGGACAGTTTGACATGCTCAAGACAGTGAATTTGTCCATTGTCCCGAAAGTTTCCTCCTATCCCTTTGTGTGCCTCTCTCCTCCCGTTTCCTGCTCTTCCTTTCTCCAGATTCTCACTCATTCTCACTTACACAGATTCTCACTCAGTCTCACTTCTCTAGGGCAGTTTGCATTTCCCAGAATTTTATATAAATAGAATCACAGTATTTATTGTCTTTTTCTGGCTTCTTTCACTCAACATGATTTTTTTTTTTTTTTTGAGATTCATTCATGTTGAAGCATGTATCAGTACTTCCTATGTTTTTATTGTCAAAGATGGATATATTCCATTGTGTGGATCTACCCCTGTTTGTTCAGCTGTTGATGGATGTTTGGGTTGTTTCCAGTTTGGGGCTGTTTTTTAAAGTGGCCAAACTTTGTTCCAAAGTGGTTGTACCACTTTATAATCCTGTGAGCAGTGTATGAGTTGCAGTTGCTTCACAAACTTTCCAACAGTTAGAAGGGTTAGTCTTTTTTAATTTTAACCATTCTAATAAGTATATGGTAACATTTTATTTTGGTTTTAATTTGTGTTTCTCTACTGACCAAAGATGTTGAGATGTTTTCATATCTTTATTTTCCATTTGCATATCTTCTTTGGTGAAGTGTTTCTTCAAATCTTTTGCCCATTTTAAATTGTTTTTTTTTTGAGACAGAGTCTCGCTTTGTTGCCCAGGCTAGAGTGAGTGCCGTGGCGTCCTAGCTCACAGCAACCTCAAACTCCTGGGCTCGAGTGATCCTTCTGCCTCAGCCTCCCGGGTAGCTGGGACTACAGGCATGCGCCACCATGCCCGGCTAATTTTTTATATATATATCAGTTGGCCAATTAATTTCTTTCTATTTATAGTAGAGACGGGGTCTCGCTCTTGATCAGGCTGGTTTTGAACTCCTGACCTTGAGCAATCCGCCCGCCTCGGCCTCCCAAGAGCTAGGATTACAGGCGTGAGCCACAGCGCCCGGCCTAAATTGTTTTATTTTTGTTTGTTTTCTTACTAAATTTTGAAAATTCTTTATATATTTATTATGTAAGTTCTTTGGCAGGTACATGATTTGAAAATATTTTCTCTCTGTCTATAGATTGTCTTTTTATTTTCTTAATAGTGTCTTTCAAAGAGCAGCAGTCTCTAATTTTGTTGAAGTTAATTTAATTAATTTTTTCTCCTATGGATTAGACTTATTGAGAGCTTTTTAAAAATTATGAATGGTTATTGAATTTTGCTCAGTACCTTTCCTGTATCAATTGATATGATCTGTGGTTTTTCTTTAGTGTGTTAATATGATGGTTTACATTAATTGCTTTTTGAATACTAAATCAACTTTGCCTTCCTGAGATAAACTCCAGTTGATCATATTATATTCTTGTTATGTATTGTTGGCTTTGATTTGCTATCTTTTGAGGATTTTTATATCTATATTCATAAGGGATATTGATTTGTGGTTTTCTTCTCTTGTACTACTTTTGTTTTGGTATTAGGGTAGTGCCTAGCCTCATAAAATTTGTTAGGATGTGTTTTCTTTTTTTTTCTGTTTTCTGGAAGAAAGAAATTATGTAGAACTAGTAATTTCTGTAAATGTGTGGTAGAATTTGCCAGTGAAGTCATATGGGTTGGAGATTTTTTTCTCAAGGATTTAAACTAAAAATGTGATTCCTTCCATCAATATAGGACTATTCAGGTCACCTCTTTCCTCACGTCTGTGGCTTTCAACTTTCATTTCGTTTCAGCTGAATTGTTTGTGTGCAATGAGTTGTTCATGTATTTCCTTATTATACTTCTGGTGTCTGTAGTGATAACTCTTCTTTAATTATTATAATTTGTTACTTTTATCTTTTTATTGTTGTCAGTTCAGTTAGAGATTTATCAAAGAATCAAACTCTGGTTTTGTTTATTTTCTCTTGTGTTTTACTAGTCTCTATTTTATTTTTGCTCTAATCTTATTATTCCTTCCTCCTGCTTGCTTTAGGCTTATTTTGTTCCTCTATTTCCAGTTTCTTAAAGTAGAAGTCAGGTCATTAATTTGGAGAACTTTCTTCTTGTCTAATGTACGCCTTTAATGCTGTAAAGTTTCCTCTAAGCATTGCTTTAGCTGCATCCTGCAAGTTTTGATATGCTGTGTTTTTATTTTTATTTGGTTTAGAATATTTTCTAATTCTCTTAAGACTCCTTTTTTGATTATGTAGAAGAGTGTTATTGGAGGTGTGAGGTTGGCTTGAGGCCAGGAGTTTGAGACCAGCCTGGGCAAAATAGCGAGCCCCCGTCTCTACAAAAAACTTAAAAATCAGCCGTGTGTGGTGACGTGTTGTCTCAGCTACTCAGGAGGCTGAGGCGAGAGGATCATTTGAGCCCAGGAGTTCCAGGCTGCAGTGAGCTATGATGGTGCCACTGCACTCCAGCCTGGACTCTGTCTCTAAAAAAAAAAAATAATAAAAGTGTTGTTTAATTTCCAAATATTTGGAGATTTTCCAGTTATCGTTCTGTTATTGGTTTCCAGTTTAATTCCATGTGATCAGAGAACTTACTTTGTATGCTTTGGGTTCTCATACATTTTTTAAGGTTTGTTTTATAACTCAGAAAATGGTCTGTCTTTTTTTTTTTTTTGAGACAGAGTCTCACTTTGTTGCCCAGGCTAGAGTGAGTACCATGGTGTCAGCCTAGCTCACAGCAACCTCAAACTCCTGGGCTCAAGAGATCCTTCTTCCTCAGCCTCCCGAGTAGCTGGGACTACAGGCATGCACCACCATGCCCGGCTAATTTTTTTTATATATATATATTTTTAGTTGGTCAATTAATTTCTTCCTATTTTTAGTAGAGACGGGGTCTCACTCAGGCTGATTTCGAACTCCTAACCTCGGGCAATCCTCCCGCCTCAGCCTCCCAGAGTGCTAGGATTATGGGCATGAGGCACCATGCCCGGCCTCTTCATGCATTTTGAAGTTCTGTTGTTAGCCACATACATTTACAACTTTTGTATCTTCTTTATGAATGGATGCCCTTTGTCATTATGTCTCTTTTTTGTCCCTGATAATGGTCCTTGTTCTGAGGTCTACTTTGTCCAATATTAATATATCCACTCCAGTTTCTTTTATTATATGTATAGCATATCTTTTTAATCTATCAATATTTTTATGTTTAAGGTGGATTTCTTCTAGGTAGCTTACAGTTGGGTCTTTTTTTAAAAAAAAAATAGCTTGTAGTTGGATCTTTGTTTTTGAGACAGTCTCACTCTGTTGCCTGGGCTAGAGTGCTACGGCGTTAGCCTAGCTCACAGCAACCTCAAACTCCTGGGCTCAATTGATCCTTCTGCCTCAGCCTCCCGAGTAGCTGGGACTACAGGCATGCACCACCATGCCTGGCTAATTTATATATGTATGTGTGTGTGTGTGTGTGTGTGTGTGTGTGTGTGTGTATTTTAGTTGTCCAGCTAATTTCTTTCTATTTTTTTAGTGGAGATGGGATCTCACTCTTGTTCAGGCTGGTCTCTAACTCTTGAGCTCAAACGATCCTCCCACCTTGGCCTCCCAGAGGGCTACGATTATAGGCATGAGCCACCATATCCGGGCTGTAGTTGGATCTTGTAGTTAACATGATGAGAACATTTACATTTATTGTAATCTTTGATATGGTTCTACTTAGGTCCACTACTTGTTGTCTTCTCTTTTTCCTGTCTTCTGTTTTGTTCCTGTGTCCCGTTTTTCCTGCCTTCTTTTGAATTATTTGAATATTTTCAAATATTCTGTTTTAATTTTTGAATTGGCTTTTTGGCTATATCTCTTTATATTATGTTTTTAATGGTTGCTGTAAGGATTATACTGTACATACTTAACCCTTCATAGTCTTGGAGTTAATATTTTTTCCATTTCAAGTAAAATACAGAAGCACAGCCATATAGGTCCCCTTACCCTCTCACTTTTATGTTACAGCTGTCATATTGAAAATCTCAACAATGTTATAATTTTAACAATCATGTATATTCACTTAAGAGGTGAAAATTAGGGCTGGACGCGGTGGCTGAGGCCTGTAGTACCAGCTGCTTGGGAAGCTGAGGCAGGAGGATCACTTGAGGTCAGGAGTTCAAGACCAGCCTAAGCAAGGGTGAGACCCTTTCTCTAAAAAAATTAGAAAAATCAGCTGGGCATGGTGGCACATGCCTGTAGTCCCAGCTACTCAGGAGGCTGAGGCAGGAGATTCACTTTAGCCTAGGAATTTTGTTCCGGCAAGTGTACAGCAAGTGTAACAGCAAGTGCAGAAGCAAATGTTAACAGTGACTGACCAGGGAAAGAACCGAGCAGCACACAGAGGGTCAGAGAATCAGCCTTTATTCCGCCGGCGGGCTCAGAGAGGCATGCCAACAATTCTGAGCACCGCCTTCCTTGTTCTCCTCCAGTTTTATACACTTGGTGGGATTCAAAAAGCATCCAATCAGCAACAAGCTTTAATATACAATCAGCAACATACTTTAACATCCAATCAGCAACAAGCTTTAATATCCAGTCAGCAACAAGCTTTAATATACAATCAGCAGTGACACTTTATTTGGAACCAGGAAAAACCTCGTATAGCCAAAGCAATCTTAAGTATGAAGAATAAACTGGGTGGCATCAGTCTTCCTGACTTCAAACTTTACTATAAAGCAATAATACTTAAATCAGCCTGGTACTGGCACAAGAACAGAAGCATCGATATCTGCAATAGATCTGGGTTACCAGAGATGAAACCATCAGTATACGGCAACCTAATATTTGATAAAGAAGACAAAAATATACAATGGGGAAAAGAATCCCTCTTCAATAAATGGTGCTGGGAAAACTGGTTAGCTATATGCAGAAGATGGAAACAAGATCCATATCTCCCACCTTTTACAAAAATTCACTCAAGATGGATAACAGACTTAAACCTAAGGCATGAAACCTTAAGAATCCTAGAAGAAGACATTGGGAAAACCCTAGCAGACATTGGTCTAGGCAAAGAATTTTTGAGGAAGAGCCCCAAGGCAATCACCGCTACATCAAAAATAAACAAATGGATCTCATCAAATTAAAAAGTTTCTACAAGCTAAGGACACCATCATTAGAGCAAATAGACAACCCACAGAGTGGGAGAAAATATTTGCTCTCTACACTTCTGATAAAGGCCTAAATAACAAGAATCTATCTAGAACTTAAAAGAATAAACAAGAAAAAATCAAACAATCCCATCAAGAAATGGGCAATGGAAATGAACAGAAATTTCTCCAAAGCAGACAGAATAATGGCCTGCAAACATATAAAAAAATGCTCAACTTCTCTAATCATCAGAGAAATGCAAATCAAAACCACAATGAGATACCATCTAACACCAGTGAAAATGGCTTGTATCAAGAAATCCCAAAACAACAAATGCTGGTGAGGATGTGGAGAGACAGGAGCACTCCTACACTGCCGGTGGGACTGCAAATTAGTGCAACCTCTGTGGAAAAGAATATGGAGATACCTCAAACAGCTAGATATAGAAATACCGTTCGACCCAGCAATAGCATTGTTGGGCATCTACCCCAAAGAGCATAAGACATTCTACTATAAAGACATCTGCACCCGAATGTTTATGGCAGCACAATTCACTATTGCAAGATCATGGAAACAACCCAAGTGTCTGTCAATTCACGAGTGGATAACTAAAATTTGGTATATGCTCACAATGGAATACTATTCAATTCTAAGCAATGACAGTGAGCTAGCACCATTTATGCTATCCTGCATTAAGCTTAAACCCGTTATCCAAAGTGAGGTGACACAAGATCAAGAAAATGGGCTCCACATCTACTCGCCATCAAATTGGTACTGACTGATTAAAACTATGATGTTCAAATGGTGATAGTGCCCACTAGGGTTTGGGGGAGGGGGAGATACATCTTAGGGTTGTGGTGAGCATAGTGACGGGGGAGGGAATACTTCTGACCCTTCCAAGGGAAAGGCAAAGATATACAATGTAACCCAAAGGTTAAAAAAAAGGGAAAAAAATAAACAAACTTTTATCGGGTGGTGGGCAAATGGGAGGGGGGAGGAGGGGAAGAATTTACACTTACAGAATAGGTGTGATGCGCACCACCTGGGGGTAGGACACACTTGATGTTTTGGTAAGGCGGGGGGTTGGAGGGAGGGTGGAGGAATGGCAGGGGCAATATATGTAACCCTAACAATATTTGTACCCCCATAATATGAAAAAAAATATATATATATATACACAATCAGCAGTGAGTTCAGCCATGGGGTCCTGGGGTGGTGGTTTTTCCCTATCAATTTGAGGCTACAGTGAGCTATGATGATGACACTGCACTCTAGCTGGGGTAACAGAACAAGTCTCTGACTTAAAACAAAAAAAATAGGTGAAAATTGTTTTTTAGATTTACTTAGATATTTACCATTTCTTTTCATCTACCTTCTTGAAGTTCCACGTTTCTTTCTGGTATCATTTCTTTTGAACCTGAAGAACTACCTTTAGCATTTCTTTCTTTTTTTCTTTCTTTCTTTCCTTCCTTCCTTCCTTCCTTCCTTCCTTCCTTCCTTCCTTCCTTCCTTCCTTCCTTCCTTCCTTCCTTCCTTCCTTCCTTCCTTCCTTCCTTCCTTCCTTCCTTCCTCTCTCTTCCTCTCTTTCTCTCTCTCTCTCTCTCCTCTCTCTCTCTTCTTTTCTTTCTTTCTTTTTTTTTTTTTTTTTTTTTTTTGACAGAGTCTTGCTTTGTTGCCCAGGCTAGAGTGAGTGCCGTGGCGTCAGCCTAGCTCACAGCAACCTCAAACTCCTGGGCTCAAGCAGTCCTGCTGCCTCAGCCTCCTGAGTAGCTGGGACTACAGGCTTGTGCCACCATGCCCGGCTAATTGTTTTTTTCTATATATATTAGTTGACCAATTAATTTCTTTCTATTTATAATAGAGACGGGGTCTCACTCTTGCTCAGGCTGGTTTCGAACTCCTGACCTGAGCAGTCCTCCCTCCTCGGCCTCCCAGAGTGCTAGGATTACAGGCGTGAGCCACTGCGCCCTGCCTTTAGCATTTCTTTTAGTGCACATTTGCTAGCAAGAAATTCTCTTGGTTTTCCCTCATCTGAGTATATTTTTAGTTTATCTTCATTTCCCAAAAGATAATTTATTGGTTATAGAGTTCTGCAAAGTACTTTAATGAGGATATTTCACTGCCTCTTGGCCTCCATGGTTTCATTGTTATTTTCAGCAGCGTATGATATGTTTGAATGTGGTTTCTCTTCATTTATCTTGTTTATGGTTCATTGAGTTCTTGAATGTATAAATTTTTGTCTTTTCCTAAAAATGCGAAGTTTTAGGCATTATTTATCCAATTAATTTTTTTGCTGTGATCTCTTTCTTCTATTTCTTGGACTTCACTGGCCCGACCATTAGACCTTTTGTTATTCCACAAGACCCTAATGCTCTAATCACTCATTTTCATCTTTTTTCCTTTCTGATCTTCTATTGAATAATTTCTTCTGCTCAGTCTTCATGTTTATTCAGTCATCTCCCATTATCATTTATTTTTGGTTTCAGATACTGTGTTATTCAGTTCTGAAATTTCTACCTATTTGATTAAAAAAAAAAAAATTTCTCCACTGAGAACTTCTTTGCCTCCATTGCTTTTGAGTGTGTCTACCTCTAGCTCATGGAGCACCAGCATAAAACTGCTTTAAAATTTTCTTACCTGGTATTTCCAACATCTGATTCATCTTAGGGTTGGCATCTGTAAATTGTCTTTTCCCTTTAGAATTGGTGTCATTTTCCTGGTTCTTCATGTGTCGACTAATTTTGTTTTTGTTTGTTTTTTAGTTGGTCAATTAATTTCTTTCTATTTTTAGTAGAGACAGGGTCTCGCTCAAGCTGGTTTCGAACTCCTGACCTTGAGCGATCCTCCCTCCTCGGCCTCCCAGAGTGCTAGGATTACAGGCCTTCGACTAATTTTGGATTGTGCCCTAGACATATCCTGGATCGCACGAGGTCCGGGGAGGAGGCGGAGCGCTGTGCTACAGGCAGTCGGCCCTGTGAGATCTGCCCTGCGGGTTCTGTCCTGCCCTCCGTGTGCTGCGCTCTCGCTCTCAGTTCCATTTGCAGAGCTTTGGACCTGTTGCTTTGGTTCTGTCCCTCACATCAGCCACTCAGAGCTCAGTCTGACACTTGAGTGATGGTTTAAATCTTAGTTCTCACAGCTCGTGCTGCCTACGGTTAAGCTTGTGTAGGTACAGTTGAGCGGTGAGCGTGGGGCTTTGTGGATCCATTCACAGAATTAGGGGGCCTTTTCTTCAGCACTCCTCACACTGCAGTCCCCACCCACCATCCACTCACCCTTGCTGTCCTGCAGGGTCCCCTCTCCTTGGTTCCTCTGGCCACAGACCAGGATTCTCCGTGGTCGCCTGTCCCAGCAGCTCTGTGTCCAGGCCCATCCCTGGGGCAGCACCAAGAGAGAGAGGGGACCCTGGATGTCACCTGACATCCTCTGGATCACAGCAGGCCTCTTTCTCTGACCTCTATCCAGAAATTTGGAGCTTCTGCCTAAGTTTAAGCCACTGTTGCCTTAAAGCTATGCAGCCAGGGCCCACCTGCAAGGCAATGCCCCAAGACACACAAAAAATAACCTAGGAAGCTCATTCCCATCTATTAATAGTTCACTTCCTTAGGCTTTTGTTTACCTCCAAAATCTGGCTGCTGTTGGACACGTTTTAGTTTGCAGGTAATTGCATTTTATACTTTGTCTGGAGTTTTTAGTTGCAGTTGGCCTGAGAAAGAGGCTGTAGTGAGCTCACTCTTCATGCTGCCACAACCAGAAGCTTCTCAGTGTAGTTTTCATTGCGTTTCTCCATGAGGGAGGCTGAGGTTGAACATCTTTTCTCATGTTTAAAGGCATTTTCATAGCTCTTCCTGTGAATTGTCTATTAGGTCTTTCACCCATTTTTCTCTTGGGTCTTTAGTCTTTTGTTAATTTTGAAAAGTTTATATATATTTTAAAGCTACTATGTTTTTAATCTCTTTTGATATTCAAAAGCTAAAATTTTTAATTTTTTGTATGTAGTCAGAATTATTAATTTTTCTTTTACTACATCTAAATTTTGAGTCATAGCAAACCTTACCTACCACCAAGTCGTAAAGTAGTTCTCCCACATTTTCCTCTGGTGTTTGGATGGTTGTTTTTTACACATGGATCCCAGATCCACTTGGAGTTTGTCCTCATGTGTGGTATTCTCATACGTTTCACTGCAAGATATGGATCTGATTTTATCATTTTCCAAATGGCTAACCAGTTGTCCCGATAATACCTGTTAAAAAGCCCACTTTGTCCCAGTGGTGTGAGATACCATCTCTTTTATACATTAAACTCCCACATGTACTTGAGTTTATTTCTGGCTTTCTGTTTCACTGATCTGTCCAAACAGCAGTGTCCTATTTGTAATCTTTTTTTTTTTTTTTCTTTCTTTTAGCTAACTACAGTGAAAATGAACTATTTGTAATCTTAAAGACTCTAGTACATTTTAGTATCTGCTAGGGCTAACTTCTTTTAGATGTTTTTTCCCTGTATTTATCTGGGTATTCTGTATTTTTAATCATGTGAATTTTAGTATCAACTCATCTAACTCCATAAAGAAGCTTGCCAGTGTTTTATATTGGAGTTCTGTTAAATTTATACATTAACTTGCGGAGATGAGACATCTTTATGTTGATGTTGGATTGTCTTAACCAAGAACAAAGGGTCCTTTTTCCTTTTTTCAAGTCTACTTTTGTGTCTTTCAGAAGTATTGAAAACATTCTTCATGTAGGTTTTGCAATTTTTTTTTGGTCAAATTTATTCTTAAGTATTTTATCTTGTTTGTTATAAATGATATTTTCTCTAAACAGTTATTGTTTGTGTACATAGAGATAAATTCTCTATGTTAATTTTATATCTTGCCACCATATTGAAGTTTTTTTATTACTTGATTCTGTTTTATCACTGATCACCTAGAGCTTTTTATATATACTGTCGTATCATCTGGAAGATAGTTTTTTGTTTTGTTTTTTAGAGATGGTGATCTCGCTGTGTTGCCCGGGTTAGAGTGTAGGGACTATTCACAAACTCCTGGACTCAAGTGATCCTCCTGCCTTAGCCTCCCTGGTAGCTGGGACAACCCAAGTGCACCACCATGGCCAACTTGAAGATTATTTAATGTGTTCTTTTCCAATCACATGCCTCTACTTAATTTTTCTTTATAATAAGCCAAACCTTATTAGAGGTTTGGCTTAAACCTCTAATACAATATTGAATGGTAGTGGAGATAGTAGGCATTCTAATCTGAGTGGGAATGCCTCCGATATTTCTTCATAAACTAATATGTTAGATTTAGGACCAAGAAGAATGCATGTATATATTTAAGTCATTTTTAAGAAATCTACCAATTTCTTCTTCTCTTTTTTTTTTTTTTTTTGAGACAGAGTCTCACTCTGTTGCCCGCACTAGAGTGCCGTGGCATCAGCCCACCTCACTGCAACCTCAACCTCCTGGGCTCAAGCGATCCTCCTGCTTCAGCCTCCTGAGTAGCTGGGACTACAGGCATGTGCCACCATGCCTGGCTAATTTTTTCTATATATTTTTAGTTGTCCAGCTAATTTCTTTCTATTTTTTTTTTTTTTTTTTTTAGTAGAGACGGGGTCTTGCTCTTGCTCAGGCTGGTCTCAAACTCGTGAGCTCAAACGATCTGCCCACCTCAGCCTCCCAGAGTGGTAGGATTTTACAGGCGTGAGCCACTGCAACCTGCTAAATCCACCAATTTCCGTTTGCTTAATCGGGCATCCTCAAACTACAACCTGCAGGCCACATGTGGGTGTTTTTGCCCATTTGTTTTTTTATTTCAAAATAAGATATGTGCAGTGTGCATAGGAATTTATTCATAGTTTTTTTTAAACTATAGTCTGGACATCCAACGGTCTGAGGGACAGTGAACTGGCCCCCTGTTTAAAAAGTTTGAGGACCCCTGGTTAACTGTTTCAGTTTTAAAAAAATGGGTATCAAATGTTATCAAAGGCTGTTCAGCATCTATGGAGATAATATGCTTTTTCTCTTTAGATCTATCCATATGGTATATGACGTTAGTAGATTTCCTAATTGAACCAACTTTGCATTTCTAGGATAAATTCCACTTGGTCATTGTGGGGTTTTTTGTTTTTTTCTGAGACAGAGTCTTGCTCTGTTGCCTGGACTAGAGTGCAGTAGGGTCATCATAGCTCATTGCAGGCTCAAAATCCCAGACTCAAGCGAGTCATCCCAATTCTGCCTCAGCTTCCTGAGTAGCTGGGACTATAGGTGTGCATAACCATGCCCAGTTAATTTTTTTAAAAAACCTACTTACTATTTTTACATGATATTCATAATTGATACTGGTCTATACTTTTCTTCTGATCAAAGTTTAAATAGTCTTATAAACTCAGCTATGTAGTGCTTTTCATTGTCATTTAAAAAATTTGTGGTTTCAGTAATTTTCTTGTATTTAAGGGAATTATTCAGTAATTCCTTTGTAAATAATTCTCTTACATATAAGAGTTGTTTAATAAATGTTTTTTGGCTGGGTGCAGTGGCTCATGCCTGTAATCCTAGCACTCTGGGAGGCCGAGGCAGGCAGATCGCTGAAGGTCAGGAGTTCGAAACCAGCCTGAGCAAGAGCGAGACCCCGTCTCTACTAAAAATAGAAAGAAATCAATTGGCCAACTAAAATATATAGGAAAAAAATTAGCCAGGCATGGTGGTGCATGCCTGTAGTCCCAGCTACTCGGGAGGCTGAGGCAGGAGGATCGCTTAAGCCCAGGAGTTTGAGGTTGCTGTGAGCTAGGCTGACGCCACGGCACTTTGGCCCCAGCAACAGAGTGAGACTCTGTCTCAAAAAAAAAAAAGAAAATGTTTCTTGATTTCTAGTTGGGAGAGCCTTCTTGTTTTTTATTAATTGTTAATTGTTTTTTATTAATTTTTATTAATTGTTTTGTTAATTTCTAGTTTAACTGCTCTGTGGTCATAGAATCTTATTTATAAATATTTTTTCCTTATGAAACTTACTGATATGTCTATGTGCTCCAATATACAATCAGTTTTCACACATGTTCCACTGCCCTTGAGAGGCAGTCTCTGTCATCAGAGTATAAAGTTCCGTAACATCTATCCTGTCTGTTTCATTGTTTGCATCTTCTATCTCCTTACCACTGTCCACTTGATCTGACTTGTCCTAAGAGTAGTAGGTCGCATTCCCCAGTCATTAGTAGGTTTTTTTCCAGGACTCTTGCATTTCCTGTAGTTTCTGCTCTATAAAGATGGTATCTCGGCCGGGCGTGGTGGCTCACGCCTATAATCCTAGCACTCTGGGAGGCCGAGGCAGGCGGATTGCTCAAGGTCAGGAGTTCGAAACCAGCCTGAGCAAGAGCGAGACCCTGTCTCTACGAAAAATAGAAAGAAATTAATTGACCAACTAAAATATATAGGAAAAAAAATTGGCTGGGCATGGTGGCGCATGCCTGAAGTCCCAGCTACCTGGGAGGCTGAGGCAGCAGGATTGCTTAAGCCCAGGAGTTTGAGGTTGCTGTGAGCTAGGCTGACGCCACGACACTCACTGTAGCCTGGGCAACAAAGTGAGACTCTGTCTCAAAAAAAAAAGATGGTATCTCTTTATATCTTCATCGTGAATCCCAATGAAGAATTAGAAACTGTCTGGCTTTGTGAAGTCTAATGCTCTTTGCTAGAATTCAATTTTGATATGAACATTTCAACCCCTGCTTTCTTATCATTCTCCTTTGCCTCATAGACCTTTGCCCAACTCTGATTTTAGCCTTTTGGAATTACTTTGTTATGTATTTTTTTTCTTATCACGTTATATATTATGAGTCAATAAGCAAATTCTACTATGAGTCTTTCCACAGTTACGTGTGTTGTAAATACTTTCTTCCTGTCTGTAGCTTCATGTTTACCTTTCTCAATGTCTTGATGAGAATTATGGTTTTAAAATTCATCCATGTAAGACTTGAATTTATTCGTTCACAGTTCTGTGGAGGATTCTGTCATATTAATGTTGCAGCAATGTGTATAGCTAATGTTACAGCTCTTGACCGGGGAAAGAACAGAGTGGCACACCACAGCAGGATCAGCACACCTAGTGTTACAGCTGACTTCCTGTCTTCTTCCCTTCTGCCCCTTCCTTGTTCTCCTCCTGCTTTTATACCCTTGGTAGGGCTCAAAAAGCGTCCAATCAACTACAAGCTTTAACATCCAATCAACATCAAGCTTTAACATCCAATCAAAAACAGTGGGATTCAAAAATTACCCAATCAGGATCACGGAAGCAGCGTGGCGGTAATGTAGGTGGCAGCTCGTGGGCCCTGGCGGCTCTCTACCTCGGGGCAGCCCCAGCAGCATTCCCTCCAACTAGCCATGCACAGCACTGGCCCACGAATACGCAGAGCGACGGGGACACGGCAAGTGGCCATGTCCCGGCACCCGATATTTCCATATCATTAACGTGCCAAATTTATTCCATTCCGCAGTGATAGCCATTCAGGTTGTTTCTAGTTTTTGTTACTGTGCACAATACTGCTATGAACGTGACTGCCTTTGTGCACACACATGGGAATTTCTTCTGGGTGTTTAAGAGTAGGGTTGCATGAGCAAGATAGGACCAGATTGTTTTCCAAAGTGGTGGTTGCATTTTATGTTCCCTCCAGCATGGTAGAGGGGGTTCCAGTCAACATTTGACAGACCATTTAATTTTTTGCTAATCTGCTGGAAGTATAATTATATCACATTGTGGTTTGTACAGGCATTTCCAAGATTAATTAGGCTAAACATCTTTGCATATGTTTATTGGACATTTATGTTGCTTGTGAAATATTTGCTCAAGTCTTTTGCTCATTTTTCTTTCTGGTGTTTGCTTTTGTGTTGCATTGATCTGTGCTTTCCTTAGCTACTCTGGATATTAGTCCAGTGTGGGCTTGTCTTTCTCCACCTCACTGGTATGCTTTTATATTTTTATACCTACAGAAGAATCGGAAGTATAGTATAACAAATATCTGTGTATCCTTCACCTAAGTTCCACAATTGTTAGCATTTGCATTACTTCTGTGCCCATGTATTCTTATGTAGATACGTAGAGGTAAGATAATTTTTTTCCTAGAAACTTTTGAAAACACTTCACAGACATTATGACATTTCACCACTAAACACTTCAGCATATGTCTCCTAGAAATGAGGACAATCTTCTGTACTTCTATATAAAATACCATTATCCTTCCTAAGAAAATTAATAATTCCATGTTATCTGCAGTCCATATTTAGATTAACCCAAATATACCCACATGTCCCTTACAGCACCATCTTTTTTTTTTTTTAATTTTTTTTTATTTTGGCATATTATGGGGGTACAGATTTTAAGGTTTCAATAAATGCCCATTTCCCCCAGCACCATCTTTTTTGATCCAGGATCTGATTTAAGATCTAGGATCTAGGCCGGGCATGGTGGCTCACGCCTGTAATCCTGGCACTCTGGGAGGCTGAGGCGGGCGGATTGCTCAAGGTCAGGAGTTCTAAACCAGCCTGAGCAAGAGCGACACCCTGTCTCTTCTGAAAATGGAAAGAAATTAATTGGCCAAATAAAAATATGTAGAAAAAATTAGCCGGGCATGGTGGTGCATGCCTGTAGTCCCAGCTACTCAGTAGGCTGAGGCAGGAGGATCGCTTGAGCCCAGGAGTTTGAGGTTGCTGTGAGCTAGGCTGACGCCATGGCACTCTAGCCTGGGCAACAGAGTGAGACTCTGTCAAAAACAAAACAAAAAAAGATCTAGGATCTAAAGCTCACAGGTTGCATTTGGCTGTGAAGTCTCTTTCGTCTCTTTTAACTGCAAGAGTCACCCTGCTTTTTGCTTTTGTTGTTTCTCTCGACCTTGGCCATGTTGGGGTTCCATAGCCTGGATACGTCTGGCTGTTTCCTCATGACTAGATTCGGGCTGAGCGTTGCTGGCCCCAGTGCGCAAGGGCGGTGCGTGTCTTCTCGTGGCATCGCGTCAGGAGACAAGTCGCACCGGTTTGTCACCACTGCTGTGCCGGCTTCAGTCAGTGGTGAAGGCGGTGACAGCCGGTGTCTCCATTGTAGACATGCATTTTCCTGTTGTGATTAGCAAACAGTCTGGGAGCAACGCCGTGGCGGAGTGCAAGTCTCCATTTCCCGACAGCCTTTCACCAGGCTGGACCCCTTCATGAACCCGCGTGGTGACTCTCACAGCCTCCCTCGCTGTCCTCGCGGCGCCAGCGCTCTCGTTATTTCTTTAGGGCGTGAAGCATGCTCGTCTTATGTGCCTGAGCGCTTTGCTCTCTGGGTCTGGTTCTGCTTCCTGCTGCTTGCGATAGCTCTCACGCCTGGTGCCGTGTTTCCTTGTTGATTTTTGTGGTTTTTGACTATGAGCCTGAACTTCTTAGGACTTTTTCCGTGAATTCACGGAGGCCTGCATTGAAGGTGGGCTCCCTTTGAGAAGACAGTGAATCTCCCAGAGTGGTGTGACTTGGGGCTAATCCCTGAGGGCTGGTGTTTTCTGGCACCCGAGGGTTGGGTCTAGCTCTGGTTCAGACTAGCACTGAGCATCTGGCGTTGTGGGGCTCCATCTCTCCTGGGGTTTCCTGTGAGATCAGCCACCGAAGGGGATCCTGGTCTTTTGCCTTCTGTAGCCTCAGAGGGCCCAGAACCAGAAGTCTAAGTTGCTGGTGTGGCCAGTGCCCCAGGGCAGGCCTCGCCAGGCTGGACTGGACTTAGTGCTCGACCTCCCACAGTCCCAGAGTTTTTTGCCAACTTAATGATGCATTGAAGATTTTTTTTTTTTAATTTGTTTAGAGATGGGGTCTGGCTCTGTTCCCCAGGCTGGAGTGCAGTGGTGCGATCGTAGCTCACTGCAGCCTCCAACTCCTGGACTCAAGCGATCCTCCTGCCTCAACCTCCCAAGTAGCTAGACATACAGGTGTGCACCCCACACCTAGCTTTTTAAATTTACCGACATGTTTAGTTTTTTTTTTTTTTTTTTTTTTTTTGAGACAGAGTCTCACTTTGTTGCCCAGGCTAGAGTGAGTGCCGTGGCGTCAGCCTAGCTCACAGCAACCTCAAACTCCTGGGCTCAAGCAATCCTTCTGCCTCAGCCTCCCAAGTAGCTGGGACTACAGGCATGCGCCACCATGCCCGGCTAATTTTTTTTTCTATATATATTAGTTGGCCAATTAATTTCTTTCTACTTATAGTAGAGACGGGGTCTCGCTCAGGCTGGTTTCGACCTGACCTTGAGCAATCCGCCCGCCTCAGCCTCCCAGAGTGCTAGGATTACAGGCGTGAGCCACCGCGCCTGGCTTGACATGTTTAGTTTTTTCAGTGTGGTGGGCCCGTTGGGCATCTGCTGAAAAGTGATGCTGACCTTGTCTGTCAGGTTGTGGGATGGAGGGGCCTCCAGGACCACTGGGGGTGGTTCTGTGCCTTTGCCTGGCATCTGTGGGGGCTGGGGTCCTGGGGAACCGGGCAGGCGGAGGCAGCGACCGGCCGAGCTGGCTCTCTTGCCAGTGCTCTGTGCCAATTCCCGGGCTCCTTCATGAGCCATGGTCCTGCGGCAGTGACAGGACAGGCTGGGGGGCTGCTCCCGGGACTGTGCAGCCCAAGGCAGGTGGGTGCCCAGGCAGACCTGCAGCCTGCCTGTGGGCCAGGCCGTGCACTGGAGGGCAACCCCAAAGCTACCTGAGCACATCTTGGGTAGGGATGGGAGGTCTTTGGGCACCAGCCACTGCCCTGACCCTACCGTGTCTGCCTCGGGTCACACAGGCTGTCCGGGCTGACGTAGGCCCTGCGGCTGTGGCAGGCCTGTGCCGCTGGGCATTTGCGTGTCCACCCTGCCTTCCTCAGGGGCATCCTTGGATCCCTGCGGTGCGTGCCTCAGTGCCTCACTGCCACTGGCCCACATGCTGGGTGGGGGAGGCTCAGTACCCGCCCCTCGGGGAGAGCCCTGAGGCCCTCAGAGCTGCTGCGGCTGTGGCCTGTGGCAGGGGACTCTGGCAGGGTCCCTCTGTGCAAGCCTCTTTGGAACGGCTGTCACATTGTATCCGGTAGTCTTTCTCTTCATTTTTTAAAGCAATATGTCTCCCACTGACATCTCGAAGAGCAGTAGGCTCCAAGTTGTTCTCTGTGGATTAAGTTTCCCGTTCCTTTGCCTCGGGGAGGACAAGAGCAGGGTAGCAGGGGCAGTGCAGGCAGCTGATAGTGTGCACGGCCTTGCGCAAGGGCTTGGCCTCCGCTCCCGAGGCCTGGGGCCCGGCGAGATAGGAGGAGGCAAGATCCTCAATTAGATTAATAAAGAATAATTAGATGTCATAAATCAAGCTATCCCAGGATATTGTCATGGGAAAAATATGTAGCTAGAATTAATTAGTTTTCAAATAAAGCGCTTATTTTAATTGCTTGAAATGACAGAGCCCTTAATTGCCGATGCATCATTTTGGCCTGAGCATTTCGGTGGTTGTAACAATGTGACGGGTTTGTTCCCCACAGTTCTGGGGCGAACAATAGAGGAGAACTTGATTTCATCACCCCAGAATGAGCCTTCTGGCAGTAGAAGCCTTCTGGCGAGTTTTGGAAACTCGAGCCAGGCCGCAGGCTGGTGGCAAGAGGGGGCCAGGCTTTGACTGGCGCTGCCTGAGGCTGCCTGGCTCTCTGTTTGTGTGTGCTTGTGTGTGTGTGAATGTGTGTGCGTGTGCTTGTGTGAATATGTGTGCCTGTGCTTGTGCGTGTGTGTGTGCATGTATGCATGTGTGTGTGTGAGTGTGCGAGTGTGTGCCTATGGGTGTGTGTCCTTTGTGTAAGTTTCACAGGTGTGCACATGTGTGTGCACGTGTGTGTACACCAGTGCACATCCGGTGTGTCATGCCTGGACTGCACTTGGGAGCTGTATGGAGTGGCCTGGAGCAGTAGCAGGAGGGACCCCCATCCTGGCCCCACTGTGTCCCTGCCAGCTGAGGTGCTTCCCCTGTGTTCCTGGGCTCCTCATGGCTGGGGCCCTACAGCCTTGTGCCTGTGGCTCACGGCTCTCTCACCTGCAGGCACCATGCAGCAGGTGTTGGCGTCTGAGACCCAGTGTCCCTCCGCCACCTCAGGAGGCCGCCCTTGTATTTGGGAAGGATCAGTTGGCTATGGGCAAAGGCAGGAGGCTGTTAGGCTGAACCCCACCTCTACCTCCCAAAAAAACAAAAAAATGGGACTTGGCAGTTTGTGAAGTGCACCTGGGTTCTGCTTATTCTCTTCGGAACCCCTTGAGAGCGGTGGGGCGGAAGGCAAAGTGGCCGCCTGAGGTCTCTTGACAGGAAGGGTAGACCCTCTGCCCAGGAGTCAGATCCCTGACCCCCCGCGTGCCTGGCCTCCTCCACCTCCCCCAGGCCTTCTACTGCCGGCTGTGGCCCGCCCTCCACTCCGAGTGGTCAGAGCCTGCCGACTTTCGAAGGCCCAGCCGCCTCTGCGGGGTGTCACTTAGGTGTCTTTTTTTTTTTAATTTTTTTTTGGGTCTTCCAGTAAGGACTGGAAGATCCGCTAGACAAATTCTAAAAGAGCTATTACACTGTGCTTAGGCATCTTGAACCTCTTGCCCCAGTGGAGCTGCTCCTGCCTCACCCAGTGAGTGGAGAGGAGAGGGCCAGCACTTGGTAGTGGAGGGCGTGGCGGAAGGGGTCCCCTGGACAGCTGCCCCCTTTAGACACCCACTCCTCTGCGGGGCCCAGGAGGGGAGACTGGACCGGCAGAGGTGTGGGTGCTCCCAAGGAGACGCTGGAGGGCCTGCGTGCGGGTCTGGAGCAGGCAGCTGCTGGTGTGGCCCATGGGGTCTAGGCAGCAGAGGGTGAAGCCAGCAGTGGGCAGGGTGCCCTGGGGGCCCGTGAGGAGCTGTGTCCCAGGCACTGAGGGCCAGAGTGGCCGAGGGAGGGTTAGGCGCTGCTGCCGTGCCCATCTAGGGATGTACAGAGGTCAACAGGCAGGATGGGGAGAGTATTGGCATGGGGGCGGGGTGGTGGCAGCAATCCCAGATTCCCGGCAGGAACAGCAGCCAGAAGAGGCCAGCAGTGGGGGAAGGGGCTCCATTCTGCCAGCAGAGCCCCACTACCCTTGCTGGGAATGCTTCCTCTGCAGCCACAGGCCGTTCAGCAATGTCTGGGGGGCAGGGGTCTTCCCTGGGGGGCAGAGGGCTGGGCATAGAGCAGGGGCAGCATCTTGGACCCCTCTATGCCCAAGTTGCCTTCCCGGAGGACGATTGTGGGGGGTGCCATCACTCACATGTCCTCCCTCAGTCCCCAGGTGACTGTGCCCTGCCCAGCATGGCGGCCCACCTCTCGCCACCGCCGGACCCCCAGTTTGTCCTCCGAGGCACTCAGTCACCAGTGCACGCACTGCATTTCTGCAGAGGAGCCCAGGCCCAGGGGTGTCCGCTTCTCTTCTCAGGGTAAGTAGCTGCTGCCCTGGCTGTGGGTGGCCTGGGTGAAGTCAGAGGTGGTGGGCTAGCAAGGAGCCTGAGTTCCTCTGGGTGTGCTGGCAGAGGGGTATGGGCGCCCGTATCCTGGGCTTGCTGCACACTCAAAGCCCACTGGACTTGCCACCCCTCCAGGGAGCGGGGACACAGGCCCTCTCAGCCACAGGTGCCAGGGCAGACGGAACCTCCCCGCGTGCGCTCCCTCTCAGAGAAGCTCTGCCAGTTTGGACCTATTCAGAATGGTCAGCTTTTAACAAAAAATGCTACCAGCCGAGATGCCCGCATGCCCTGGGGTGGCCTCCAGGCCAGTCCCAGAGCGAGCTAGGAACGCACCTGCCGCGCTCGCCGCCTAACACCTCTGCTTGTCTGGAGCAGGTCTCAGGATGGCCTGGTGCACATCTGGAGCCTGCAGACGCGGAGAGCGGTTGCCGCCCTGGACGGCCACGGGGGCCAGTGTGTGACCTGGCTGCAGACACTGCCCCAGGGGCACCAGCTCCTCAGGTGGGTCCCCAGGGGTGCTGGAGCCAAGCACGGAGGCCCTTGTGGCCCCACCCCAGGGCTGAGCCGGGTGACCACAGGGGCCAGTGGGGCGGTAGCACATGGAGGTGCAGCTACAGGGTGAGCAGGAGGTGGGGGAGACAATGGGCTCTGGCACTCCCCGGGGCAGAGACCCTGTGGCTGGGGCCTGTTAGTGCCGACACAGGCCCTGTGGGGCTGGGGCCCTGGCGGCCTGAGGACCCTGGGGCAGCCAGCATGAGCAGGCAGGGGCAGCCCTGGGACTGGCCAGGCCGTGTCTGGTGCCATCGCTGAGGCCTTTTGGAGGTGCTGGGCCTGGACACCAGGCCAGAGGTGGGCCTGGAAGCAGCAGGAAAGAGGGCATGTGGCAAGAGGCTTCCCTGCTCCCAGGGCACATGGGACAGGGACGGCCTGTGGGGGTAAGTCCTCCTCTGGGGCTGCCTGATGCCAGAGCAGGCCGCTGTCCTCAGCCAGTGTGTCTGCCCCTGTGCAGGGTCACCACCAACAGCCCAGGAGTTCACCAAGGCCACATGCCACTTGCTGAGCAGCCTCCGCTCCACACGGGCCTGCTGCTGCCCCTGGAATCTGTCGTCCTTCACGCTCGGGCACACACGTGCCACTCCCTCCCGGAACTCCGGGAGGACAGGCCTGTTCTCCTGCTCTGGACTCTGTGCCCAGGACACTGGAGCACAGTGGAGCCCAGTCCCTGGGGGCCAGGGCCTGTCTTGGCCCCCATCGGTCTGCAGAACCGTGGTGGTGGGCATGGCCCAACCTCGGCAGTGCCCCCTGCCCAGAAGATGGCCAGCTGGCGTCGGGGGCACAGAGCTGTCCCAGAGGGTGGAGGCCCCGAGCCCGTGTCTTTCTAGAGCCTCATCGGACCTGGCCTACCTCCTGGCCAGGCAGGCCCAGATCCCACCCTTGGTACAAAGGAACCTCCTTGTGGTTTGAGCTTCCCCTGACTGTCAGAGCAGACACCTTTCCAGAACCCCGCTAGGCCACGTGTGTCAGGAGCTGCCGTTTGCAAGCATTTCTCCCTGAGTTTCAGCCGAGGGTGAGGCCCTGAGGGGTCCCCTGCTCTCCAGGGTCTGGGCGTGGGAGGTGCGTTCAAGGGCGCCTCACTTCCAGAGGAACTATGGGCGCAGGCTAAAGCTGTGGAATGCCCAGGTGCGTCTACGCTGCACTGGAGCCGGCGGCCCCGCGAGGCTGGCGCTCAGCTGTGTTTGGGAGCCAAGTCTCTCCAAGTGGCCCTTGAAGGGAATGGTCGCTTTCATGTCCAGAGGTAGGAGATGCCCCAGCCCTGCCCACACACCTGTGCCCTCGGCACCACCGTGCAGGGTGCTGCTCTCACCTTGTTGATCGTGAGGTGTGACGCGCTTACAGAAGCATGGAGACCAGTGTGCAGAGCCTCCCGTCCCTGCTAAGTGAGCCCCTGAGCAGCCAGCGCCCAGCCCCCGGGCCCCACGACCACCGCTGCACCCTCCCCGGAGGCGGCCCTCTTACCTCATTCTTGCTTCACCCTCTGAATGTGTGTCTCTGAAACACACAGACTAGCTTTGTCTGTTTTATCTTAACCTAAAAAGAATGGAGGCCAGGCGCAGTGGCTCATGCCTGAAATCCTAGCACTCTGGGAGGCTGAGAAGAGAGGATCACTCAAGGTCAGAAGTTCGAAATCAGCCTGTGCAAGAGTGAGACCCTGTCTCTACTAAAAAACAAAAACACAGAAAAAAATTACTTGGACAACTAAAAATATATAGAAAAATTAGCCGGGCATGGTGGCGTATGCCTGTAGTACCAGCTACTCGGGAGGCTGAGGCAGGAGGATTGCTTGAGCCCAGGAGATTGAGGTTGCTATGAGCCAGGTTGATGCCACGGCACTCTAGCCCAGGCAACAGAGTGAGACTCTGTCTCAAAAAAAAAAAAAAAGAATGGAGCCATAAGAAGCAGCCTCCTCTGTGTCTGACTTCTGTGACATGACCTTATCTCAGTGCAGTCTGCCACATTGCCCACAGCTGTGCCTGGTTGCTGTGCTCCGTGCGGCCTGCTGCTGGTGCGTGTGCCCACACCACGCACCCGTGCACCCGCACCGTGCACCTGTGCGCCTGCCAGTGGAGACCCGGTGCCCATGCAGCTGGTACAGTCTCCCGGGGCCCGGGTGCACCGTGCCTGCAGGTTGGAGCTGTGCACACAGAGCTGGGATGCCTGGGTCACAGCACGTGGGCACTTGGGACATGCCGGAAGGCGCCAGTCTGCACACCGAGGCAGGAGCGCCCTCCCCTGCTGCTGGGCACAGGCGCTTCTGAGTGTGGCTGAATTCAGGGTTTCTGATCACTCTGTGATGGGGCCTCCCGCGTGTTTGCTGGCCACTGGGATGCACCCTCTCTCAAACGCCTCCTGGGTCTCCGGCCCTGTCTCTGCTGGACTGCCTGGCTCTTCCTACGGGTTGTGTCGGGCTTCTTTCTGTCTTCGCTGTATGACAGATACCATGTCATAGCATATCTCTGCAACATGGTGGTTGCACTTTTCACTCTTTCAATGGTGTCTTCAATAGACAAAGCCACTCATTCTGATGGAGTCAGGAAAGCCCAGCTCTCTACTTGCGGCGAGCGCTGTCGTGTCTTTGTGGAGTCCCTGCATTGTGATGGGGGAGCCTTCCCTGTCCCGCAGGGTCTTC
Source organism: Microcebus murinus (assembly GCF_040939455.1). Classification (NCBI taxonomy): domain Eukaryota; kingdom Metazoa; phylum Chordata; class Mammalia; order Primates; family Cheirogaleidae; genus Microcebus; species Microcebus murinus. The sequence goes on along the minus strand of NC_134125.1, from coordinate 26,813,783 downwards.
ACTGCTGCTCCTCAGAGAGCCGCGTGTGCTGGGAGACCACCATGGGTGTTTCCACGCGGGTGCCCGGCAGCTCTCCTTCCCTTCCCGCGTTCCCTGTGAGTGGGGGCAGGGGCTCTGGGCGGCCGCAGAAGCAGTGGGGGCACATGGCACAGGCGCTGGCTGGGCACGTCAGTAAATATCTGGAGGACAGCGGGAGCCAGTCACCAATGGGGATGGTGAGAAAGCACCCAGAGGGATTGGGCTGCAGCGGGGGGCTCAGAGGAGCTGGATGATACTGCAGACAAATGCACAAAGATTCGTGTAGTTTTCCCTGCGTGGGGTGTGTATGTGTATGTATGTTATGTGTATGAACTGCATGTGGTATGTGTATATGTGTAGTAGGGCCTTGCATGTATCTGTGATTTATGTGTGTAGTGTGTGTGATCTGTATGTGGAGCATGTGTGTGTGTGTTTGTGGGGGGGCTTTGCGTGTGTGTAATGTATATACATGTGTGTTGTGTGTGTGTTTCCTACTCCGTCTGCAGAGAAGGCTGGCAGCAGCGGCTCCTGTGACCTTGAGTGCACCGGCACCGGGTCTTGGTTTTTTTTTTTTTTTTTGAGACAGAGTCTCACTCTATTGCCCGGGCTAGAGTGAGTGCCGTGGCGTCAGCCTAGCTCACAGCTACCTCAGTCTCCTGGGCTCAAGCGATTTTCCTGCCTCAGCCTCCTGAGTAGCTGGGACTACAGGCATGCGCCACCATGCCCGGCTAATTTTTTCTATATATTTTTAGTTGTCCAGCTAATTTCTTTGTATTTTTAGTAGAGACAGCATCTTGCTCTTGCTCAGGCTGGTTTCAAACTCCTGACCTTGAGAGATGTGCCCACCTCGAGCTCCCAGAGTGCTAGGGTTACAGGTGTGAGCCACTGTGCCCGGCCTGGATCTTGGTTTCTGAAAATCTCCCTGTGCTAAAAGAACGAGGGTTCCTGGAGACACGGGTCAGAGGTCATGTAGGGTTAGGGTAGAATATTATCCCTACAACACACCAGACAAGGGGATGCAGTGGCTTTGCAGGGGACAGAACTGGCGGGCACAGCCTTGACCAGGCACTTGGAGTCAGTGCCCCCAGGGGTGGGCAGTTCACGTTATGTGCCCTCAGGTACAATGACTGAGGAGTTGTGGTGTCCTCTGCTGGTGTCTCCTCAGGAAGGTGGGCCTGGGCCTGGGCCTTGGCGCCGGGGAGGGAAGGAGAGACAGGGTGGGGGCAGGCAGGGTGCAGCCTGACGGCCCATAGCAAGCGTGGTCCTTGAGGCCCGGGACAGCTGCAGCAGTGGGCTTGCCTTCGGAGGGTGTTTTTGTGGGAGGCACATGTGTGTCCTGGGGCTGGGGAGCAGGCACCAAGGACAGGAGGTTCGGGGGACTTCCTCTTGCTCCCACAGCTAGCCTGTGAGTTCAAAACTGATTCAGGCCAGGCGTGGTGGCTCACACCTGTAATCCTAGCACTCTGGGAGGCCAAGGCGGGCAGATCGCTCAAGGTCAGGAGTTCGAAACCAGCCTGAGCAAGAGTGAGACCCTGTCTCTACTAAAAATAGAAAGAACTTAGCTGGACAACTAAAACTATATAGAAAAAATTAGCCTGGCATGGTGGCGCATGCCTGTAGTCCCAGCTACTTGAGAGGCTGAGGCAGGAGGATTGCTTGAGCCCAGGAGTTTGAGGTTGCTGTGAGTTAGGCTGATGCCACGGCACTCACTCTAGCCTGGGAAACAGAGCAAGACTCTGTATATAAAAAAAAAAAAACTGATTCAAAGAAAAAGTTCCTTGACGAGTGAGTGAGTGAGTCCTTGGCTCACGTCCCCTTGTGTACGGGGACACCCTCCCACCGCCCTCCCTGGCTGCCCACCGAGCCTGCCCCAGCAGAGTCTCCTGGGGGCCTCATGATTCTTAATCCTGAGGCCTTAATCAAAAGCCCCATTTTGAACATCGGTGTGGCGAGTTCTCCAGAAACCGAGCAGAGATTTGGATTGGGGTCGCTGCCCAGCGAGCCTGGGGCGCGGCACGGAGCTGTCTGCACCTCGGCAGAGGGTCACCGCGTTTCCCACAACTGTCCTTCTGCTCCGCCATCACCAGGCTGTCCTGTCTCCCTAGGGCCTGTGATCTGTCTTCATTTCTCTCTTCCTTCGTTTTTTGTGACCTTGGCATTCTCGAAGAGTCCGACCCAGGTGTTTTGTAGAACACCTGAGTCTCAGGTAGGGTCCGTGCGACGCTCTCAGGGGAGACAAAGGGTGTGATGGGTGTTGGCAGGAAACCCATGGAGACACATGCCCTCCTCACCTTGTGCCAGGGTGCTGCCTTTTCTTCCTGTCTCCATAGAAGCGAGTCTCCAGGTCCAGCCCACACTCACGGGGAGGAGAATTAAGCTCCCCTCCTGGGGGGAGGAGGGTCTGAGAAGGTGTGCCCTCACTGAGTTGAGGCCACCGCAGTAACTAATAAATATCCGGGTGCAGTGGCTCACGCCTGTAATCCTAGCACTCTGGGAGGATCGCTCCAGGTCAGGAGTTCGAAACCCGCCTGAGCAAGAGCGAGACCCCGTCTCTACTATAAATAGAAAGAAATTAATTGGCCAACTAATATATATGGAAGAAATTAGCCGGGCATGGTGGCACATGCCTGTAGTCCCAGCTACTTGGGAGGCTGAGGCAGGAGGATTGCTTGAGCCCAGGAGTTTGAGGTTGCTGTGAGCTAGGCTGACACTGCGGCACTCACTCTAGCCTGGGCAACACAGCGAGATTCTGTCTCAAAATAAATAAATATCTGGGGGGAGAGACATTGAGGCTGTGCAAATATCCTATTTCTCCTTAAAGTTTCGCCTACTGTCAGCGTCCGTGTGTGGGCTCTGCCTGCGGCAGCTGTCGCCGGGGGCTGTCATCTCCTGCGTTCCTCCTCCCTGCGGCAGACTCTGCTTTAACTGGAATTAAGGAACCTGTAGGAAGTTTGCTCCTTCTTCACGATTTATTTGTGCATTCACCCACAAGAGTGGGCTCATGGAGATGTACTTCATTCTTTGGGTCACAAGATATTACTACTGTGAGGTTTTTTGGGTTTTTTTTGTCACTTTGGATCGTTCCAGCTTTGGAGCCCGCGTCCTTCTGACACACCTATCCTTTATTTGATTTCTTAAGTGTTTCCTCAGTTTCTGGCACTGCAAGATGCTTGAAATTCATCCTGTGTTCTTCCTGCCCCAGCCGCGGCATCAGCAACTCCTCAGCACCGGGCTCCTGGCTGGAAAATGGGTGCCAGGTGCGCTCGCCGTGTCTGCCATGTTTCCCCGAAAATAAGATCTACTCATAAAACAAGCCCTAGCAGGATTTCTAAGCATTTGCACAATACAAGCCCCACCCCCAAAATAGGACCTAGTGATGGGCGTGGCAATGCAGCGCATCTGCACAACCCATGCGTGTCGTCGCGGAGTGGGAAAGAAGGCGAGCAGCCCTTCTCATCCACCCCGTGAGAGCTCTGGTGCTTGACAGGAGAGATCGGGGCCGATGGTTCTAAAGAAAATAGAGTCGCAAGACATTCAGGATGGAATTCGGGGTTTGGAGAGTTATGATGATGTTCCAAGAGACGACTTCACTATATTTGAATCAATGTAGATTGTTGGACCGTACTTAAAAAAAAAAATAACACATGCCCTGAAAATAAGCCCTAGGGTGTCTTCTTGAGGGAAAATAAATATAAGACCCTGTCTTATTTTTGGGGAAACACGGTAGGTGCTGTTGGCAGAGGGTGCCGGGAGGCCCTGGGGTGTGCGGACCCGGCCCGCACGCCGCGCCCACGGCCGCGCCTGTCTGTGCGCGCATCTGACTGCACACCCGCTCCGCTGGCTGTGCAGTCCACGCGGCCTCTGTGCTTGTCTGTGACGGCCCCGGGGAGGACAGACCCTGAGAGCCACCCCCAGGGTCTCACCCGTCAGAATTGCGAGCCTGTACACCTCCGAGAAACAAGTTCAGCAACTAGAGCCCCGAGTCTCCACAGGTGCTGGTCTGTGACCGCGGGCATCTAGCCGGAGCACACTCCCCCAGGGCTCGCGTCTGCGCCTGTCGTCGCAGTTGTTCTGCACTCCCGGTGTCCTGCTTGCTTGTCGTTCTGACGGACCAAGTGAGTTTGCTTTGAGTGGCATGCAGTCCTGTGGGTTTGGCACCCACCACGCCTGGGCCACGCAGGGCAGTCGGTTGCCCCACGGAGCCCACGTGGGCGTCCCCCGGCGTGCCCGCCCCCATGCGCCTGCCTTCTAGAACGGTCTCGCTGCAGGCAGCCTTTCGGGTCTGGCTGCTTCTGCCTAACGGGAGCCCCTCAGGGTCTCCTGCGGGATGTTCCCCATGCCCGCAGACAGCCCTCCCATTGCCGAAGGGCATCCCAGAGTGGGCACGCAGCAGGCTGCCCCGAGGGACGGCTGGTGTTTCTGGGGCGGGCGGTGGTGGGCGAAGCCGCTGTGAGCATTCTCGTGCAGGCATCTGTGTGAACGTGGGGAAACGCTCATTTGGAAAAGCGCTTGTGAGTCGGGCTGCTGGTCCTCAGACTAGACTTGCAGAGGGAAGGGGGGGTGCCCTGGTGGCGAGGGTGGCAGCAGAGGGCCGGGGGGGCGGGACACGGGACACTTGCCACCAAGCGCCTGTGGCCAGAGTTGGCCGCGTGTCCCAGCAGCGGCACCATGGGTGCCAACTCACGTGTACGTGCCGGAGAGAGAAGCCTGTCCTCGGTGGAGGATGCTGACCTGCCCTGAGCTGCCGTGAGCCACCGTGGCCGTGCCTGCCTTCGGCCTCGGGCCGGTGTCTGTCCAGGTAGGGTATGTGATGAGCTCACTTGGGGAGGCTCAGGACTGTCTCCTCTTGGTTTGGAAGTCAGGGCCGGGACCTGAAGCTGTGCCTGTGGGACCTGGCGGAGGGCCGGAACACCGTCGTGGACTCCGTACGCCTGGAAAGCGTGGGCTTCTGCAAGAGCGCCATCCTGGCTGGCGGGCAGCCACGCTGGACACTCGCCGTGCCGGGGAAGGCCAGCGACGAGGTGAGAACCAGCCCAGCTCAGGCCCCTTGTTCTCCTGAACAGGAGTGCACCTGGTGAGGAGGCGCCTGTGCCTACCCGCTGGACCCCATGGAGCTGCCCAGGGCAGGTCTGAGGTCTGCCCGCCTGACTGCAGCTCCAGCAGCTGGGCCTTGGCCTGGCACCTGGGGGGGGGGGGCCTGGCAGTGAGCCGTTCCCCCGGGGCAATGTGAGAGCCAGAACAGGGCCGGCACCCAGAGCGGCTCTGCCTGTAGAGGAGGGTGCAGGATGGCCAGGTGTGGAGGCCTGAGACCAGCAGGAGCAGCTGGGGGCAGGGACCGCTCAGGTCCTCAGGGGCCTTGGACTTGGGTGGGAGGAGGTGGTGGGAGAGTCGAGGCCCTGTGGGGGGCTGAGCCGTGGCAGCAGGGACAGCAGAGTGTCAGGGCCCCGAGCCAGGCACCGTGGGTAGGACTGGGATGCAAGCTGGGGGTGGGCACCAAGGTGGCGATGGCTGTCCCGAGAGACAGGTGCACAGGGGATGGGCTCCAGGAGGGGTGACCAGGGAGCCCATTGTTGGTATAGGTCAGGCCGGAGTGTCCAGAGGTGTTGGTGGGGTTGGCCAGGCCAACAGCAGCTTCCTTGCCCTGGGGGCTGATGAGGCGGGTCCACCACAGACAGGATGGGCCAGGACAGGTGGGGCATCATGGAGGAGGTGGGCATGGCTGAAGGAAATCAGAGCAGCCAGGAGTGGCGCCTGGACGCGGTGAGTGCGGCAGGGTGGCCCAAAGCAGGCTGTGGGATGACGGGTGTGGAGCGGAGCGCACACACCTGGGGGGGGGGCTCCCGTCCTTGCTCCTGGTCCTCCCTGGCCCCCGCCCCGTGAGCCCTCACCAGGCTTGGCCCCCGCCCAAGAAGAGTCGTTCTGTCTTCAGGCAGATCCAGTTCATAAATAATGAGACAGCAACAGGAATTTATTTGTTCTTGATTGTGTTTAAATCACCAATTAGGATCTGCGTACACCTCTCCTGCCAATTTCCCCAACCCTTTTACAAGTTTTACTAATGTGAGAAAGGGTTGTGCTTGGCTCCGGTGGGCAGGCAGCCAGCTCCTGCCGGCCGCAGACCCGGACCCTCGGGCCTGCCCCAACCTGCGCCCCCCAACGCGCCTGCCTCGGCCACCGTGGGCCTGGTCAGCCTGCCGGCCCTCCCAGCTGCACGCCCCCATGCTGGAGGCTGTTTCAACCCGCCTCGCGGCTCTCCCCGAGGGGCAGCCTCTTTGTTTCTCCGGAGCTGCCAGCCTGGGACCCCGCACGTCCTGGGAATGGTTGCTTTCCATGTTCCCACCTGGAACCTGCCTGGACGAGGCCCTGGAGAAGCATCGCTGGCCTGCGCCCAGGGCTCGCTCGGCCGTCTGGGTGGCCTCCCTCGCCCAAGCCTAACATTTTCCCTTCTGGAAACAAAAGCTGCAGCCGGGTGCCAGGTGGGGGTCGTCGGTGTCTGCAGGAGGCGCAGGCACAGGCTTGGGCGGGGAGCCCCTCTTCTGACCCGGGAGGCCCTGGCTGGTGGCCGAGCCAGGCGGACGCTGGGCCCAGGCGCCCTGCTCCCTGCACACAGGCCGTGGCTGGAAGTGCCGCCACCCATGTGTCCGCCGCAGTGCCTGGCGCGGGGCCTGGGGCTGCCTGGGCTTTGCCCTCCCTCTCCCCCTGCCTTTTGCCCTGTCCCACACCGGCCTGCCCGAGTCCTCTTCCCTGAGCCCCCTCACTGCCCCGGGAGGGTCTCCCGAAAGGAGAAACGCTATGCTGGAGTCGATGTTGTCCTGCAGAGAGCAGAGAAGGGCTGTGCCTGCCTCTAGCTTCTCTTGGGTTCTCCGTGTTCTGCTGGGCTGGGCCCAGTTGCAATGAAGTCTTGGTTTCCTGATGTTCTTGTTCCTGTGTTTCTTTCTGTTTTGCTAGAGCTTGCCCTGGAGTGGTTTTTCCATAAGGAATCCTTGGTGTCCAAAAAGATCTCTGTTTTGCCCTTTGCCCTCATATTGGCCATCTTGGCTGCCTTTAATTCAGGCTTGACCAACCTCTCCCAGGGCTTGCAGGCCCACGTGGCACCACGAGCAGCCGTGGAGTCCCAGCAGCTCCTTTTCCTGGAGCCTCGTCTTCCTCAACTGCAGTGGCCTCTCCTGGTACTCGAGGTGTTTGTCCTGGAGCGCCTTCCTTCAGGCAGTCATCTTACCCCGAGGCCCCTGGGCCTCTGCACGTGTGCACGTGTGTACGTGTATGCACGTGTGTGCAGGTGGGCACTAGTGCAGTGGCCCCAGACCTGCCCTCTGCAGGGGGTAGGGTGCAGAGCTGTACACCACCCCCGTGCAGAGCAGGGTGGAGACCCCACTGTCGAGCTGAGCTGCGGTGCCAGCCCCTGCCGAGAGCACTGTGGCCCCAGCCCACCTGCCACGGTGGGCGCATCAGCAGGACTCTGCAGCTGAGAGGACCCTGCTAGGTGCCCGGCTCTCTGCCCTGCCGGAGGCTGCCCTTGGCACAGCCCCAGCACACAGGTGGCAGGTCTGGAATTCAGACTTGGGGGCCTGGGCCCGTTCTTTGTGGGTTAGTGAAGGCAGCCAGGTTCTCCCTGATAGGGGCCCCTCGGACACCGTCCCCCTGCCTGGCCCCAGAGAACAGCGTGGGACTCAGGCAGCTGGAACAGCTGGTGTAAGTTCTGGCCACTCGATGGCCCAAGAGCTTGGACCTCAGACTCCTCCTGTGCAAACCGGGGGATGCCACCTGGCCTCCTCCTGTCCAGGTGCCTGCACATCGATGTTATCGCCACATTGTGATAGAGAGCCACTCTCACTGGTACTCAAGGAAGCTCAGAGTGGGCAAGCCCCCCAGCCTGCAGAACAAGGGGGAAGAGCGCACAGGACCCGGTTCCAGCAGGTCTGCTGGGTGGCACAAACCAGGCAGGGAGCATCCTGCCAGCCCTGTGCTGCAGCATGTCACATGGGAGCTCCATAGGAGGGGTGTCCTGTCCCCACCAGGTGGATGAGGGAGCCCAAGTGCTCAGGGACAAGAGACAGCTGGGGCCCAATTCTGGGCTGCGGCACTTTGGTGCCCGAGTCTGCTCCTCACAGCCTTGGCCATCCCTGGGGCTGGTGTTGGGCAGTGCCCAGCCTGCTGTCAGCACATGAGCCTCGAGGCACAGCCCCAGCCCAGGACAGGAGGGCCCTGGCTGTGTGCAGGAGACATGGATCGCAGCCTCCACACATGGGGTGCAGGTGTGGGTGCTGGGAAAGCCCCTGGTGAACGCACATCACTTCCCTTTCTCAGCGGGTGGTGGGTGCCCAGGTGTGCCTGTGGGAGTCCCCGCGCCACGAATGGGCCCGAGAGCGTCCATGGTTTCCGGCTGTCAGACCCACACCAGGCAAGAGGAGCAAGGAGAGGGGATCGGCTGAGTGGAGTCGGGGGCGAGAGAGCCGGGCTTCCTGCTCAGCCCAGACGGGGAAGCAGGAGAGGCCGAGGCGGCTGTCCGGCGATGCGCCGTCACCTGGGAACGCTGGGAGCCTCTTGCAAGGTCCTGGCAACCCCCAGCCCATAAGCAGCCTAATGGGAACCTCCGCTCCCAGGTCCTCAGGGGAGGGGAGCAGACAAACTCGCAGCAGCCTGGCTAATCGCCTTAAAAGTCTCTTGTTTGTATAGCACAGGCTCGACTTGGCGTCGGCCCAAATCAACTTGTTTTCTTACTGTCAGGTTCAGATCCTGGAGATGCCGTCTAAGACGTCAGTGTGCACCCTGAAGCCGGAGGCAGATGCCAAGCCGGGCATGCCCATGTGCCTGGGGCTGTGGCAGGTAAGGCCGGGCGCGCGCCAGCCACGCCCGCCCGCCACGCCCGCCCGCCAGCCTGAGTCATGTCCCGTTCAGATCTGATTTACTGCCACGCCAGTCAGGCAACACCCCCTGTGGGGAACATGTGCAGCCGCCTCCTGCGCCTCAGTGTCCCCGCCGGCCCTCCGCCTCCCACTGCTGCCGCCGCGGTGAGGGACCCTGGTGTTGCCCCAGGCGGCAGCAGCAGCAGGTGCACACCCCTCACGGGCCCCACAGGCTCACCTCCTGCAGTGGCAGTGAGGAGGGGGCAGTGGGGCTGCGGCCCAGCCCGCCCCACGTGGGCCATGTGTCCTGCTCAGCGCTGCAGGCCACTGGCACTGCCAAGGCGGGAGGGACGTGCCGACCAACTGCGGCAGCCTGCGCGGCCCTTCCTTGCTTGGGGTTAATTTTTGTTACTTCTTTGCTTCTCAGAGGCAGGAGTGGGCTTGACACAGTGCCAGTGCCTCTCCCCATGGCCACACTCACAGTTTCTGAGCCACAGCCATTTCCTTCTTTCTTGACTGTTCTTTCTGGTGGGAGGGGTCGGGAGGTGTCTCCCAGGGCTGCAAGTGTGGGAGGGATCCTCCCAGGCCGGCCACATCGCCCGAGACCCCAGCCCTCCTCAAGCCATGGCTTCCTAACCCAGCTGTCCCTGGTCAGCGCCGTCTCAGCAACCTCGTCCCCTCCCCGGGCCACAGAGCAAATGGCCTGGTGTGTCACTCACAAGGAGTTGCCAGCAGCCTCAGCCGTGCTGTCACCACTGCGGGAGCTGTGGTGGGTGGGGCGCCGGGCAGAGCCCGCTCCAGAGCACTCCGCACGTTCCTGCCCCTTCGCTGGCCCTGGCCAGGGGGAGGCGGTGCCTGCTTCACGTCCCGCTGCCTCTCTGAACTCTTCGCAAGAGCCAGACCAGGTGGGCCTGTGCGGTCTGGAGGTGTCCAGGTGCCCTTGCGAGACCCACTGGGATGGGCACCCCCAGAGCCCTTGCCCCAGGTGTTTCTGTCTCTTCACCTGGCCAGGAAGATCGCCACCCTTTCCTGCTGCCAGCCTCCCTGCTGTTTCTTGACTGAGGGCGTAGGGATTTGGGGTCTCTAGTAGGTGGATCCTGTGGGCTTGCTTTTGCAGCTGCGCAGCCTCTGGGAGGGCCACCCACAGCAGGTGGGGACACTCCAGGGGACTCACCCAAAACGGCAACGGTCTTGGCTCCAGCAGGCTTGGGCCTTGGGGGTGCAGCGGGGCCTGGGATGCTGGCCTCCATGTGTCCAGACTAGGCTCCTCTGAGAGCTCAGCAGGCACTTGGCTGGGAAGACAGACACCCCCAGGCCGCAGCGTCACGGGCGGTGGCTGAGGGCCCCCTGGCCTGGGGCGGGGTAGCCAGGGCTGCACCGCTCAAGTCAGCTCCTGGGAAACATGGGTGGTTGCACAATCATGTGGAATTACAGCAGAAAAATGTGCAGAACGGGGTGTACCGACTTGTTATGGTGATTAATATAGCTGACAGAGGACAAACCATGCCGGTGTTGGTGACACAGACTCAGCGCAAAGTATCCCACTAAGGACGTCTGCGTCAGCTGGAAATGTTCCTGTCGCACCCCCACGCCCAAGGGTCCAGGCCATAACTTGTTGATCTGAGCATGGCAGAGTGGACCAACTAGGTTGTTTTTTAAACACTCAAGTATGTTCTTATTTTGCTCCTCGAAGTGGCGTCCTGTGCCGCAAGAGTAATGGCGGACGGTCAGGAGCTACGGCGGGCCCGCGGCTCAGTCTTTGCTCAGGCCCCTCCGGCCGGCCCCACTGAGTCGGGGGCTGCCCACGGTCCCTGCTGTGTCCTCTGCGGCTGCTTGCTGAGGGACAAGAGGGGACACGAGCGAGACCTGGCCTCCAAGTGTTAGTGGAGTGCGGGTTGGAGGAGAGGAGAGAGCTCAGGGTGGCATCAGATCCTCTGAGGAGGCCGGGCAGCACCGATCGTGCAGGTACCAAAGGCCCAGCCTGGACACTCTCTGCCCACGGCGCCTGTCACTGGGAGGCCCAGGAACCCGGAACAGAGCAGAGAGTGAGGTGGCCACAGGGCCAGCAGCCATGGGGCACGCCGCTCCAGGCCGAGCTGGCCCTGGTCCAGCCACCCCCGCATGACAAAAGTGACAGGTGGTCGTTAGCCACGGCGCCCAGAACTCCGGGGCTGTGGGCTTCACGCTGACGTCGGTCTACAGAGACTGGGCAGAGCCGGTCCCTGAGCTGTTTTAGCTCGGGAGCCAGGAGGAATGTGCCCCAGGGAGGGGACAGGACAGGCTTGGCCAGAGGCGATGAGGAATGGGGACAGGTTCTGCCACGGAGCACTGCCTGGGGGGAGCGTGTCCACATGGGCCCCAGGTGAGTCCTCGGAAGTCGGACTCGGGTGAGTCCAGCAGCTGGCCCCCCCACCTGCGCTGGTGGCAGGAGCTGGCTCGTGGTCCCGGACGGGGCTTGGTGTGTTCTGGGCTGCTCTTGCGAGGCCCTGGTCCTGCCCTGGGTCCAGACATGCTGCTCTGGGGCAGCATGGCTGCCTGCAAGCAGCCCCACGCAGGAGCATGGCACCACTTACAGTTCCCTGAGTCCACGAATCCGGGAAAGTGGTGTGCATTTTTTGCACGCGTCACGTCCAAGCAGGTGACCGGACAAGGGCCAGCGTTGGGCTCTCCCTGTGATGACGCCCCAGGAGAGTGTGGCGAGGGCCGGCAGGTCGCGGGGAGGAGGCGGGCCGCATGCCGGGCACCACACGGAGACCTGGGCAGCTCTGCCCTGGGAATGGTGTGGGCCCCGGCACGGTGCAGCACCTGAGATGAGGCGCCCAGAGACGCAGGCCACCTCCCAGAGCCGCCCTTCTGTCGCTCTGGGTTCACGTGCCGTGTGCAGGCCACCGTGACCTGGCCGGCCCTTCTGGACCAGGGCTGCCTGGCTCAGGCTCCGGGCCTGGCTCCCTGGCTCCTGTCACCAACCTGCTGACACATGGGGCACCCCAGCCCTCAGGCTTCTTGGGGACATGGTGTCTGCTTGTCGGGCACCCACCCTGGAGCCCCCGGCCAGCCCTCACCTCCTCACTTAGCCCCACGAGGTTTCTCTTGGGCTGCCACCCTCGGAGCCTAGCGGCTACGCCCCCAGGGTGCCGCGGAATCCCGCAGCGCTCTCCTGCAGTCTCTGCAGGGGCTTAACAAACGAAGCCCTCTGACCCACGCCCTCATTCATCACGATAGCTTGGGCTGCAGCAAGCTAGGGCATGGGCAGCTCCCACCAGCCTTGCAGGGGCGGGGTGGGGACGGTTCTGTAGCCACCTTGACAAGGCACAAAAGTTCATCTTTCATTGAGATGGAGCTCACAGCTTCTCCTGGCTGGTGGCTCCAGATGGGTGACCAGTTCCTGCCAAGGGTGGCCGTGCATCTCAGGCCAAGGAGAGCTCGAGGAAGGAGGATGGGTCCCTGAGCACGAGAGAGGTGGCGAGGGCTTGGCCACACCTGTGCACATGGCGGGCGCCCAGCGCTGCCCCTGTGGGCAGGACGCAGTGCAGGCACGTGCCGGGTCCCAAGGCTTGGCAGGCAGTGGCTCCGTAGGGGCTGCTCCGGGGCTCTGTGGCCTCTAAGCCCACGTTCCTTAGGGTGTCCCAGCAGCAGCCGTGCGGGCCCCACACCTGTGGTGTCTGCTGTCCAGAGGCTGTGCGGGAGGGGCTGGATGCAGGGCCCCTGGGCAGTCACAGCCACCTGGAGGATTCGGGAAGCAGCCCTAGCCCCGTGGGAGGGACAGCCATCTTGACAGCCCCTCCCCTGAAACTGACTAGAGTCTGAGCCCTTCTGGGGGCTGACCTCTCTGCCGTCCCTGCAGGCTGACTCCAGCCCCCGCCCACTCCTCCTGGCTGGCTACGAGGACGGATCGGTGGCCCTGTGGGACATTTCTGAGCGGAAGATGTGCAGCCATGTCTCCTGCCACGAGGAGCCCGTCATGGGCCTTGACTTCGACCCCGAGAAGGCCCGGGGCGTCTCAGGCTCCGCAGGGAAGGCGCTGGCTGTCTGGAGCCTAGATGGGCGGCAGGCCCTGCAGGTCAGTGCGCCGGGCCGGGCCTCATTTATCCTGCTCTGCACTAACAGTCTGATGGGCTGGAACAATATTTAGGCATGAAGGAGGAGTTGCTGCAGGTCCCCAGCTAATCAATCACTTGGAGGCGGGTGCGGGCGGCCTGTCCCATCGCGCAGGAAGAAGGGGGCGTGGGTGTCGGCGCCATTCACATGGCTCAGGTTTCTCCCAGGCCTCGGGTTAGCAGCAGTCACGTCTTGTCCGTCCAGAAAAAGGCACGTAGTGTCCAGGAGTGCACGATCCCCTTGGTGAAAACTCAGAGGAATTTGGTCAGTAAGGAACTGATTAATCAAAGAAAAAAGAAAAGTCCAGTGTGGAAAACTCCATGGAGCTCCAGCCCCCACGGCAGTCTGCGAGCCGGCCTGGGGGGGTTGCTCCTGGGCAGCAGGAAAGCCCGGCGGGCGCGAGGCCTCATGCCCAAGGTGGAGCGATGCCTTGTGGCCTCTGCCGGCCTCTCGAGGGGCTCTGGTGTCCAGGCCCAGGCCTGTGGCCCCTGTGCTCAGCTGTAGGACAGCAGGGATTGGGTTGGGGCTGACTGGGGTCGGGGAGCCGTCTTCAGTGCAGTTGTGGGGCTGTAGGCCACAGGGGATGAGGCGCTGGGTGTGTGTTGGGTGCACACTGGCTCCCAGGGGTGGGCAAGGGACCCCCGCAAAAGCCTGGGAAGACAGGCTCACCCACAGCAATGAGTGGGACTGTGCACACAGGTCTCGTGGGGCAGGGCCTGCGTGGGAGCTGCGTGCCCTCGGATTGGGGCTGTGTGCCCCTTGGGGTGGGAGCTGTGTGCTCCTCGGGCTGGGGGCTGTGCCCCTCGGCGTGGGAGCTGCGTGCTCCTCGGCGTGGGAGCTTCGTGCTCCTCGGGGTGGGGCTGCGTGCTCCTCTGGGTGGGGGCTGTGTCCCTTGGGGTGGGGGCTGCGTGCCCCTGGGGGTGGGGGCTGCGTGCTCCTCGGGGTGGGGGCTGTGCCCCTCGGGGTGGGGGCTGCGTGCTCCTCGGGGTGGGGGCTGTGCCCCTCGGTGTGGGAGCTGCGTGCTCCTGGGGTGGGGCTGAGTGCTCCTCGGGCTGGGGGCTGCGTGCTCCTCGGGGTGGGGGCTGTGCCCCTCGGCGTGGGAGCTGCGTGCCCCTCGGCGTGGGAGCTGCGTGCTCCTCGGGGTGGGCCTGCGTGCTCCTCGGGCTGGGAGCTGCGTGCTCCTCGGGCTGGGGCTGCGTGCTCCTCGGTCTGGGGGCTGTGCCCCTCGGCGTGGGAGCTGTGTGCTCCTCGGGGTGGGGCTGCGTGCTCCTCGGGCTGGGAGCTGCGTGCTCCTCGGGCTGGGGCTGCGTGCTCCTCGGGCTGGGGGCTGCGTGCTCCTCGGGCTAGGGACTGTGCCCCTCGGCGTGGAAGCTGCGTGCTCCTGGGGTGGGGGTTGCGTGCTCCTCGGGCTGGGGGCTGCGTGCTCCTCGGGCTGGGGGCTGCATGCTCCTCGGGCTAGGGGCTGTGCTCCTCGGCGTGGGAGCTGTGTGCCCCTCGGCGTGGGAGCTGCGTGCCCCTCGGGGTGGGGGCTGCGTGCCCCTCGGGGTGGGGGCTGCGTGCCCCTCGGGGTGGGGGCTGTGCCCCTCGGGGTGGCCTCAGAAGCAGCAGCAGGCCCAGCTCCTGGCCTCGCCTGGGCTCAGCCCTGGAGCACCATGGAGGAGGCTGCCCCTTGGGGCTGTGAAGTCCAGGCTCCCCCTACTCGACAGGAGGCCAAAGGGAGGGCATCGCTCCCCTTTGGCCCATCAAGTGGACACTGCCAGGGTCCCCAAGTCATGCGGCGGGGTGGGGGAGGGACGGTCCCCAGCGCCTGTGGGCTCGCCAAGCTTGTGCCAGGCGTGGCAGACTTGCAGTCACTGGGGGTGGTCCCACGGAAGCCCTGATGTGAGGGGCGGAGCTTCGCGTCCCTCCACCAGGAGGAAGAGTCTCCGAGGTCTCAGAATAGGGGACTGGCTGTGGGTGGGGTGTGAGTTGTAGGGATGATGGTCGTTTTGAGAAAGGCAGACTGAGCCACTCTGGGTGCTGAGTCTTCGTGTCCTGAGCTGCTGTCCCAGTCAGTGCTGAGCCCCAGGGGGCCGCGGGCGGGTCTCCCTTGCACACCCTCTCTCCCGCCGCCAAGGCTGGTGGGGACCCAGCGGTGCCACCCTGCTGTGCATGGCCTCCACCAGCCTGACTCTGCAGAAGGCTGAAGACCCTCCTCGAGATTCGCCACTCTGCTGCACACCCAGACCCCAGGAAGGAGCCCCCTGCCATCCTGGCCCAGGCGCACCCAGCCCCTCCCGGCATGTTTGGGAAACAGCTGCTGGAACCTAGGCTGTAATTTATGGGCACGTTCGCCAATGGTGACCTTACTGTACTGACAAATTTACTTTTTTTTGTTGTTTTTAATTTATTTTTTTACTCATTGGATTTCCAGTCTGTGCAATGAGTGTACTGACAAATTTGAAAGCTAGAGCAGAGGGGACCAGGAACGTGGTGTAGAGTGGGAGGCCTGAGGGTGGGGGCCAGGCAGGCCTCTGCCCACAACGAGGGTCAGGGAGGGGGCTCCAGCTGTGCGTGCCAGGAGGGGTCCTGGCAGGGGTGCCGGCCGGCCCACCGCGCTCCACCCCACATCACACCCGTGGAGAGCTCAGGTTCTCTGAGCCCCCGCCTGGGGGTCCTGGGCACGTAGCCGAGCCATGCGAGGGCGCCCTTGCCGCCCGGCAGCAGGCGAGGTGGCCTGGAGGCCCCTGGCACCCACGGGTGCCCTCGCCCAGCCCCAGCACGGCAGCGCCTCGCCGGAGAGCCACGCGGGCGCAGACGTGCCTCCCTCATGTCCTCCCGCCGCAGCCTCTAAGGAGCCCAGATCAATCTCTCCCGGGCGGGCACTGGGAGCAAAGACGCAGATGAGATTCCCGCAGCAGAGCGTGGGTAATCGGAACCAGATGGTGGACGCGCGCGCTGCGCATTCCTGGCACCTGAGGTCATGCGCTGGGAGAGCCACTGGTGGCCAGAGTTCTTCCCCGAAGGTCCCGGTCCAGGCCAGGCCTTGGCCAGCGGGGTGCAGCGGTGATGAGGGGGCAGCCTGGTCAGGACACTGCCCGGGGCACTTGGGGGCACATGGGGACACCGGAGCCGCCCTGCCTTAGCAAGGTGGCTTTCCCAAGAGCCATCTCGGCTCGGCCTGGGCTGTCGTCAGATACAGGTGGTGCACAGGCCCGCTCCCTCCCTCCCATGCTTGGGCAGGGCCCACAGCCTTGAAGTGGGGGCTGATTTACAGCCGGCAGTATTTTTAGGCCTTTAAGTAATAATGAGGCTCCCCCCCACCCCCCAGGCAGCCCGGCCTGGGGAGCAGACCGGCCGCGGCTCTCCTGCGCCGCGCCCAGCCGGGCGTCCCAGCTGGGCTCCTGTCTGCACAGCAGCAGGGCCGGCCCTCCTGGAGTTGTCGTGAGAGGAAGCGGGCTGTGCAGGGCCGTGGGCACAGTCCCACCTGCCACCACACCGGGGTGCAGCAGCGCAGGGCCAGGCAGGTCCTGGTCTTCCCAGGAACTTGGGGCCAGACAGGCCCTGATCTTCCCCCAGGAGATTCCACCGCTGGCCTTCCCCTGTGCCATCTCCTCCCAGAAGGAACCCGGCCCTTGTGCCAGGTGCCTCTCCCTCAGTGCTGTCATCTGTCCCCGAGAACAGCCAAGGTGGGTGTGGGGTCACTCCTGTCCCCACGGGCAGTGGCCGTCCAACACAGCCAGGCCACTGGGCAGGAGCCAGGCATCTCAGCCCCTTGCGGGTGCAGGCGCCGGCATACAGGGTGCTCTGTTGCCTGTGGCAACACAGGTCGGGGCCACTATGGAAACTCTCCCGCCTACCTCGGGCTGCGGGTGCTGGGCAGCAGGGCCAAAGCAGCTCTTCCTCCCTCGGAAGTACGCACTGCCTGCGAAGCCCTATGGGGATGGGGGGCAAAGCAGTGACGGGCGGGGCCGAGTGTTCCGGTGAGGCCCACTGCTCTGGCCCTGGGTCGCCTCTCTGCCACTGACTCAGGGCAAAGGTCACAGGGGAGATACGGCGAGGATGATGGTGATGGTGTCCAGTCATCTCCTGTCCACTCCCAGCCGCCAGGCCCTCCCCAGCCACAGCGTCCTCCTGGCCCTGCAAGTGGGGCCCTGGGTCTGCAGGCGGTGCACCTAACACGCACCTGCCTACACTTGGACCTTGGCATCCACCCACGCCCCTGCCCAGCACATGCTGGTCTCCATTGGCCACTCGGCCAGGCTGGAGCTGAGGGCTGGGGTCGGGCAGTGTGGAGGGGACGCTGGGCGCCACGCACACTGGGGACCTGCCTGGGCTTGTGGTCACAAGAGTTGGCAGCTCGTGTCCGGCTGCTCCTGTGTGCCCCGGCAGGAAACATATGGAGACCCCGGGGTCTGCCAGATGAGGGCAGGGCAAGGTGGGCGGGGTGTCTGCAGAGGGCAGTGGGAGGGGAGTGGTGTGGGAGGTGGTCAGGGCTGCAGGCCAGGGGGGCCCTAGAAGGGCAGGAGGTCGAGCTGGCAGAGGGCTTGGTCATGAGGGGTGGGCTGGGTGCTGAGCAGGGGCAAGGTGGCTGGCAGGATGTGCTGGCCTCGCAGGTCACCAGGAGCCCAGAGCAGCCTGGTGGGGTGCTGGCCACAGGAGGTCTGGTGGGCTCTCCTCATCAGGCGAGGTTCCTTCTGCCCTCCAAGGAAGGAATCTGGGTCATGAACCTCACTGGGCTTCACCAAGCGCTTTCTCTGCATCTCTCAGACTCATGTGGCTTTTCTTCTCGAATCTGTTACTTTAGGGAATTGCATTATTGGAATTTTTTTTTTTAACATTAAAGCAACCAAACAGTTCTAAAATAACCTGCCGCACGATGCGTCCTCCGCGTGCCCTCCTGGGCTCTGTCAGGCGTCCAGAGCCTCCGGCTGCCCTGCACTGGCGCTCCTGCCGTCAGCGAACGGTGTGGGCCGGTGTTTCCTCCGTGGGGACGGTTCCGTTTTCTTTGTGGACAAATTTCCTGATTTAGAGGGAAGTTGCATTTTTTACAGGAATTTGTCTATAGGCATAAAAATCTTCAAGGTTATTTTCCCAGGACCCTGTTGTTAATCTTGTTCTAGCTATTCGTCGTGACTGTTTCGTTTCTGCCGTGTTCGCCACACTGTTCCTTCCTCATCAGCCTCACCCTTGGTGATCCTGGGAAAGCTTTGTTTTCGGCTTCATCGTTTCTGTTCCTGCCGTCGGGCTGCGTGCTCCGGGTTCGTTGTGCTGCTCTGACCCTGGTCGAGGCACAGCCTACCAGCTCTCGGCTGTCCTTCACCGGCCCAGCGTGGGGCCTGAGAGCGCCCATGAGGCACCCTCGGGCCAGGCCCCCAGTGCCAGAGGTCACCGTCTTTGTCACCCTCCCTTCCTCTGTTCTCTGGCGCTGAGCTGATGAGAGTGTTCCTACAGCTCCCAATGTTTGACTTTTCTCCCCGAGTTATTTTTTAGTTTTCACTTTCTAACTTAATTACATGGGGTCGAGAACAAGGTCTGAATGCTATCAGTTCACTGAAATGCCTCAGAGACTGGGCCCGTCCGGGTCCCAGCAGTGCCGCGCGAGTGCCTGAGCAGGCAGGGCCACCCTCACAGACGCGCCGCCGCGCACGTGCGCACACAGCGGCTGTGCCGGGACAGGGGCCCCAGAGCGTGCTCTGGCCGCTTGTCCGCTTTTCCTGGAGGCCTGTCTGGTGCTGGGTCATGCCCTCTGCGGCTGGCCTGGGAGGCCGTGGGGCAGGCGCGGGGGTACGCCTGGCAGGTAGGCCCTTTCCTTCACTCCTGCTCTCTCTCCTCCAGGGAGGACTCTTGCCTGGAAGCCTATTTTGCCAGCTGCTGACCTGGGTCAGACCAGGCTTCTGTAGGGCACTGCCTCCCTCCGCAGCCTCTTACTTCTCAGTGCTGGCTCCTCCCTCCCTCCCTCCCGGCCCGCAGGTGCGGCTGTCAGCCGGGCCTATTCCTATTCCGAGACCTGGCAGACTCTTCCTCCTGGTGGAGGGACGCGAAGCTCCGCCCCTCACATCAGGGCTTCCGTGGGACCACCCCCAGTGACTGCAAGTCTGCCACGCCTGGCACAAGCTTGGCGAGCCCACAGGCGCTGGGGACCGTCCCTCCCCCACCCCGCCGCATGACTTGGGGACCCTGGCAGTATCCACTTGATGGGCCAAAGGGGAGCCCTGCCCCCATCTGGGGGCCTGAGCGATGCCCTCCCTTTGGCCTCCTGTCGAGTAGGGGGAACCTGGACTTCACAGCCCCAAGGGGCAGCCTCCTCCGTGGTGCTCCAGGGCCGAGCCCAGGCGAGGCCAGGAGCTGGGCCTGCTGCTGCTTCTGAGGCCACCCCGAGGGGGATGCAGCTCCCACTCTGAGGGGCACGAAGCCCCCACCCCGAGGGGCACAGCCCCCACCCCGAGGGGGATGCAGCTCCCACCCCGAGGGGCACAGCCCCCACCCGGAGGGGCACGCAGCCCCACCCCAAGGGCACGCCGCTCCCACTCGGGCCCTGCCCCAGGAGACCTGTGTGCTCAGTCCCACTCACTGCTGTGGGTGAGCCTGTCTTCCCAGGCTTTTGCGGGGGTCCCTTGCCCACCCCTGGGAGCCAGTGTGCACCCAGCACCAAAGATCACATTCCCACCTCGCCAGCCCTTGTTCCCTGCGCCGAGAGGCCATCCTGCGTCGGAGGCTCTGAGGGCGTGGCCTGGGTGCTGCGGGGCTGCCCTTTGGGGTGCAGCAGCCTCCAGGCCCCGTCCCAGGTTCTGCCCCCGGCCGAATAGCCCTCCGTTGTGAGTTGGTCCCTCACACTTTAACATATTGTGTCTTTGTTTTTAACTCAGTGCAAAATATTTTCTCTTTTCCCTTGTGATTTCTTCTTTCATCTGTAGGTTCCTTGGCAGTATATTATTTACTTTCCAAATATTTGTTGATTTTGCAGATATCTTTAGTCTATTTAATTCTGTTGTCAGTGAACGTTCCCTGTGCAGTTTTAGGGTTCAGAGATTTATTGGGGCTCGGCTTGGCCCGGCACGTGGAGCTTGAAAGGAACGTGTGTTCCGCAGGTGTGGGGGGAGCGTCGCCGCCTGGCTGAGGTTGTGGAGGTGCTGCGAGCCTTCAGCGTCCTTGCCAGGTTTTGCCTAGTTTTCTCCCAGTTACTGAGAGAGGGGCTTGAAATCCAATGGCACCTGTGGACGCGCCTGTTTCTTCTCCCTTTGACTCTGCCAGTTCTGCTTTGTGAGTTTCGAAGCTCTGCTGTGGGTATGTAAGCATCGAGACTGGTCACGGCGTCCTGGCGAAGGACCCTTTTCTCACTGTGAAAAGTCCGCTTCATTTCTCGTCCCGTTCCTTGCCGCACAGTTGGCTTTGTCTGGTGCCAAACAGTGGCACCAACTCACTTACGTTTGCTCTTTGCGTGGTGCATCCTTTTCTTGTGTCCATATTCGACCCGTTTTCAACTCTTTATGTTTAAAAAGCTATCTTTTGTAGACAGAATATAGCTGTATCTTGCTTTCTGATCTTTTTCGGTAATCCCTGCCTTTTAATTGCAGCAAAGTTTCATCTATTTGTGTTCAGTGCAATCCTTGATGTGTCTGGGATTAAGTCTACCATCTCTATGTTTGTTTTCCACTTGACACCTCCATTTTTTTTACCTCTTTTGCTCCGTCCCTGCTTGCTTTTGTGTTAATCGTTTATTTTTTAGTATTCTATTTTACTTCTTCTCTTGCCTTCTCGGCTATACCTCTTGTCATGCTTTTTCCTGAGTGGCTGCTCACGGGGTAGCAGCGAAGTCTCCTGGAGTCAGCGCTGTTCACTTTCCCTCTCGAGCGCGCTGCCCTTACACCAGTGCAGTTCCACTGAGGCACGCTCCCCCTCGCTGCTGCTGTCATCTGACTTCTGCACACATTATAACTCCACCTTGCAGTACGAAGTTTTGCTTTAAATCATCAGGGTTTTTTTTTTTTTTAAACTGGCAAGAAATTTAAAATATTGTATATGTACTCATCCATTACCATTTCTGGGGCTCTTCCTGCAGACCGGTAGTTTCTAGCATTTCTTGTACTGTCGTTCTGCTGGCAAAAATAATCTCTCGCTTTTGTTGATCTGAGAGTTATCTTTATTTTATCCTCCTTTTAAAAGCGCCCTGGCTGTAGACTTTAGGGGTGATGGTTTGGTTTTGTTTAGACATAAAGATGTCGTTCTATTATTTCTGCCGACAACTCATGATGCCTTATCACTCCCATGCATAGCATGTGTCTTACTTCATGGCTGCTTTCAAGATTTTATTTTTATCCATGGTTTTCAGTAGTTTGACTATCCTGTGCTTAGGTATATATTTTTTGCTGATGGTGATTGGGTTTTGCTGAGCTTTTGATCTATAAATTGGTGTTTTTGAAAAAGTTCAGTAAGTGAAAAAAGAAAAAGTAGCAATGGGTGTTTTTCATTAAAATCAAGAAATTTTCAGCCATTATTTTTTTCTTGACCATTTTCATTGTCTTCTCCTTCTGGGGCTTCTGTAAGTTAGATGGTTTGATAATAGCCCTTGCGTCCCTGAGGCTCTGTTCATTTTTGCTCAATCTTTTTTCTTTCTTGTCTTTAGATTAGATAATGTCTGTTGATCTGTCTTCTAGTTCTCTGACTCATTGAAAAACATAATTTCCAGTCTTCTGTTAAGCCTGTCCTGTAAAATTTTCATTTCAGATATTGAGTTTTTTAGTTCCATATTTTCTATTATGGTTCTTTTTTATAATTCCTGTTTCTATGCTAATAGTTCCTATCTGCTCACTCATCAAGACAACTTTTTTGTAATTATTTGATTATATTTTCCTTTCATTTCTCAAACCTATTTAAGTGGCTTCTTTAAAGTCTGTATCTGATCCATTCAACATCCATGACGTTTGGGGAGTGAGTTTCTATTAACTGCTTTTCCCCTTGACTGTGGGCCTTGTGTTCCTGCTTCTCCGCATGTCTAGTGATTGATTGTTGGTGTCAGACATTGTGAGACTGACACGCACAGAGACTCTGGATTCTGTTACTTTGCTCGGAAGAGTGTTTGCACTTATTCCAGTGCACATGTCAGTTCTGGCTGTTCACCATGAGCTTGTGTAGGCATGGCTTCTGGCTCTGCTAGGGCAGGTCATGGAAAGGTCACTCCAGGCTTGTCTAGGGTGGTGGGACTCAACTTCCACACTCTGCTTCCCCATCAGACCTTGTCAGGGCCTGGTTTCTGGCTCTACTACAGTAGGTCTAGGGTGGGCCTCACTCTAAGATGGGGTCTTTGTTCCTGAAATCGGGCCACTCTGGAGCCTCTGCTGGTCTTGGGTTGTCACATAGTCTTTGCACCTGGGCCAGCCTGACCCTGGCACTGTTGGCCTCGCATACCTGTCATGAGCCCTGTGGCTCTGGGAAGTCCTGGGTAGTCTGCCCTGAGCACGTGCAGCCCAGCCCTAACACAGGGACTGGTGGGGAACCACAGGTGGTCACCCCAGCCCTCAACGCCCTCTGTTCCTCTGAGTCACCCCCACAGACTTCAGCCTTCGGGCCGCCCCATGTTCTGACCTCTTCAGCTTGCTGTGACCGCTCTGTTCTGCCTGGATGTGGCCCGGCCACTGGGGAGCCCACCTCCTCAGCCGCCCTTCTCTGTCTGATGTCCTGTGCCTGGAAACAGTCGCCTGAGACATTTTGTCCACGCTGATGGTTGTGTGCAGCAAGAGGACTGGTCTGGTACCAGTTGCTCTGTTATAACTACTTCCTGTCACTCTTGCTTTATGGATGATAAGCCTGTTAATTGCTGGACAGACATTTATAGCTGCTCCCAGGGAACTGTACCCTTTATCCCTGTTCAGTATCACATGCAGTGTCACTTAAGAGGGGCCCTGTTCTCTTGTTTGCATTCTCCTACTGCTACTGTATCTCTACCCGCTGTTGCTTTGGAGTCTGTCTCACACATAGCGCAGATTCGGACTTGACTTTGGAATCCAATCATGAAACTGTGGAGTATATTTACATTTTTCTTAGTTTATACAGATGTACAAGGACAAATACTAGGAAACTAAGGCACCCACTGTCATCGGGCGGGAGAGGAGAAGGAAACAGTGCTGCTCTTGTCATTACTTACAGGGGCTGCCAGATATCTGTTGTATTTTTGCCCTAAATGACAAGAGATGGGCAAATCCGTGAACTCGGCCTTCATCCCACCCTCTTGGTTCCCGCCCACGTTTGTTAGTTACATAACCGGTTCTGTAGCCATAATCCCCATATTGTTTTAGGGCTAATCCTGTAGGTAAAGTACATTCAGTGCTATCTGCCAGACCATTTGCTGTAGTTCTCCGAGTATCTCTTACAAGATTGGAGTTAATCTTCTAGTCCTTTACGAAGAGCTTATGGGAGCAATATTCTTTGAGTTCTTACAAGTTCAAAAACGCTTGTCTGTTGTCTTTGTACTTGAGCGACAGTTTGGCTGGATATAAAATTCTTGGACTGTGCTTCCCTCCATCTCGGCAGGCGTCACCCCACTGTGCGCTGGCTTGGGCGTGCCACGCAACAGTCCCCTCGCCATGTGATCTTCCTGCCTGGCTACCAAGAGGGCTTTTCTTTAGCTGTCCAGTCCAGTAACTTACTAGAGCCTATCTTAATGTTCACCATTCTATAGCCTTTCTTTGGACTTGGATCGTAAGACTTCAATTTACAGAAATTAAAATTGCTACCAAACCAGTGGCTGCTAGGGCCTGCGCCTGTCTTCCATGTCTGCTGTTTTCTCTGCTGTTCATTTGACTCTGTTTCCCTGTCACTTTCTCACTGTTTACCACGCCTGCCCTCTGGGCCTTCACTGTCAGACTAAAGCGTGTCTGTTCCTCTTCATTCTTTGAATTTTTTCTTCCTGTTTCTTTCCCAGTCCCACCAGGCTGGGTTTCCTCCCCTGCATTTTGCTGCTTTGAGTCCTTGTTTTATAGAGTAACTTACAGAGGTAACTTCATTCGTTAAGTTTTCTTTTGTTCTGTTAACTTACGGCAAAATTGCTTGGTGACAAGCAAAATTGGCTTCTGGTGGATGCTGCCATTGTGTTTCCTGTTTTCTTCCATCTCTTTCCCATACCGTCTTTGCAGGGAAGCACGATTCTCGCCTGAGAGTGGCTCGGCCCCATTGGGGGGCATTCAGGGAAGAGGGTGCTGACCAAAAGCTCAGGGTGCGCAGGGCTGGTGTGGAAGGAGGCCGCCACTGTTGGTTGTCACCATGGTGGCAAAGTGCTCTGTCATTTAGTGTGTGGGCAGAGAGGTGCCAGGCACCCTGCAGTACCCAGGACAGTCCTATAGGACCAAGAACTGCTGCAACCACAGGGGCCACCATTCCTCTGGGAGATCCTTGCTTCCTGCATGAGGCATGTGTCTGGGAGGGGCCGGCACTGAGTTGGGGGCGCTCGGCCCCAGAGGGTGGCCAGCCTCCTAATGGCTCCATACACGTAGCATGGGCCTCACGCTGTGCCACCGCCTTGCCCTCTTCTCAGAACCAGGCCAGGCGGTCAGCTTCCTCCTGCCGGGCGGGGCATGCTGCTCCTCCTGCCACCTCAGTGTTGTCTCTTTCATGCTGCCCACACCCTCCACCTCCCACTCTTGGTGGCTCTTCAACCTCTGTCCAGTTTGGAGGTTTTTTCCTTTCTTTCCTTTTATTTTCTTTAGAGATGGGATCTTGCTATATTGCCCAGGCTGGTCTAAAACTCCTGGCCTCAAGTGATCCTCCCGCCTTGGCCTCCCAAGTATCTGGGATTATAGGCGTGTGCCACAGTTCCTGGCTGGAGTTTGCATTTCTCACACTCGTCAGCTTTGGGGTGGTTGCTGAGGATTTTCTAGAGAGCGACTGGGAACCTCAACTCTTGCTAGGTGCTAGGATGTGGTGTCTTCCCTGGGATGAGGGGCCCCACAGAGGTCTCTCCTGGGACCGGGAGTGGGAGGAGTCGGGGGGAGGGAATCAGTCCAAGCAGGCCTAGGTGCAGCTGGGCAGGGCCACAGACCACCCCGAGGGATAGGCCGAAGTCCTCTGGCACGGCACGGCCCGAGGGGTCGGAAAGAGCCAAGGGGCTCCCAGGGAGGAGGGGGAGAGGAGGAGGAGCCAGCGGGGCGGAGCACACAGCTCTCTCGTCATGTCCCGAGGCTGCCCGGCTCTCCTGGTTCCAGCTGGGCCACTATGGCAGGCCGAGGAGCAGCCTGACGCCTCTCTCTGCTGCCCACTCCCCAGGTGCATGGGACTCATGAACTCACCAATGCTGGAGTCGCCGAGGTCGCCATCCGGCCGGACCGCAGGGTCCTGGCCACCGCAGGCTGGGACCACCGTGTCCGCGTGTTCCACTGGCGGACAATGAGGCCGCTGGCCGTGCTGGCCTCGCACAGCGCTGCCGTCCAGTGCGTGGCCTTCGCCGCCACCGGTGGCCTGCTGGCCGCGGGGTCCAAGGATCAGCGCATCAGCGTCTGGTCGCTCTACCCGCCCCGTGACCTGCGCCCTTCTGAGAGACGGAGGGACGGAGGTGGGCGCCGGCTCCTGCCTTGACTAGAAGCTGCCCCGCCCCGCAAGGGCCCCCGAGCGCCAGCAGGTCAGCCCAGGGATCACCGAGCCCTCGATCTCCTCTCGCGCCGGCTTTCCCTTCGTGAGACGCGTCAGCATGTGACCAGCGGGACACCTGGGGCTCTGCGGCCGGGGCGATGCTGGCCGGGCCGGCGTGTGGCCACCCTGAGAGCGTTTTACAGTAAACCTCCTACTGGCAACCTGCAGGCTCGAGTGGGAGGATTCTGAGGAGGCGTCCCCTGGTTCTCCGACTCAGGCTTGGAGGCCTCAGGTGCCCCCTGGGCAGGGCAGGGCAGCCCCCATAGGGTCCCCAGGGCCAGGCTGCAGGAGGCTGTGGACACCCACGCAGCTGCCCGCAAAAGCTCTCCACGTGCAGGGTGAGGACGGGGTCAGGAAAAGGAAGTAACTGGACTCCCTAGAGAACGCGGCAGGAAAAGGGGATGGCAGGGCTGGCAGCGGGACTCGCCGTGCCGGGAAGGGGCGCGCCGTCTCCAAGGACGGCAGGATGGAAGCCTGGCTGGGGCCATCTCCAGACAGTGCTGGACGGCATGCAGGAGGGCGGGAGTAGGAGGCCCAGCCCTTCGCAGCCAGGGAGGCCACAGTCGCAGCCGCCATGACCTGCACGCGCAGCGGCCCACGCGGCAGGAAGCAGGACTGAGCCACTGGGGCAGGCGGTGCACCAGGACTGCGTGGCCAAGCCCAGCCTGACCGGTGTCTGTGCCTGCAGCTGGGCACTGATGGGGAAGGAGGGGACCCCAAAAACCCCACCTGAGGCCAGCCCTTCTCCCCAAAGGCCTGGTGGCCTCACCCAAGGCAGTTGCCCTGCAAGGCCCCCGCCGACCCACACGCGCTTCTAGCCCTGGACCCAGACTCGAGTCCAGCAGGCCCTGGGCTGGGGGTGACCTGAGGAGGCACCACTCTCCGGCAGGACAGCTGGGAGCTTCCAGCGTTCCAGGCAGGAGTATGTGGGGCCCAGCTGGCAGAACATGGACGGCCCAGGTCCATGCATGGGACAGGCCACAGGAAAGTGGGCAGTGGGCGGGGAGGGCTCTGCCGGCAGGCGGGAGGGATGCGGCCCAGAGGGTGGCTGCACTGAGTGAGGTGGGCATGCCCAATGGCCTCGGTGCACCGCGGGGCAAGGGCTCCCAGTCCTGGGGCAGTGGCTGTTAGAGGATTTGTCACATGGGCCCCACCTGTCTGCGGTGGGAGGGGCTGGAGCACGGACCTCACGACCCCATTGGAGGAACAGAGTTGCCGTGAGAACCGACTGGCCTCCTTGAAGGGCCCTGTCCCTGCTCTTCTTCGCAGGTCAGAAGTTACAGTGGGCCAGCCTGGGCAGGGGCCAGACCCCGTCTCTACAAAAAAATAAAAAACTTAGCTAGGCATAGTGGTGGCACCTATAGTCCCAGCTCCTCTGGGGACTGAGGCAGGAGGATCGCTTGAGCCCAGGAGTTGGAGGCTGCAGTGAGCTGTGATGGCACCACTGCACTCCAGCCTGGGTGACAGAGTAAGACCTCGTCTCAAACAAACGAAAGAAATTATAGTGGGGACTGCTGCCACCACACACCAGGATGTCAGTGCGGGGCAGGAGTGCAGCCCATGCCAAGCGCAGGGGCCACCGGCTCGGCCACTGGCCTGGCCAGCGTCCCGGGCTGCCAGCGTCCCGGGCTGCCAGCATCCCGGGCCTCCCTTGGAGAGAACCACACTGATTCTCCTCTAGTGTCCTGTAGCTGGCCAGCAGGTTTGGGGGACACACCTGGAGGGATCGTCACAACACTTAAACATCAGGGAGAGGAAGGGACCTTGGTTTAGGTTGTAGCAAGGGTCCCTCGTCAGGTGCTGAGGGAGCCCTGCTCTGGGCACTTGTCACAGCCTGTCACAGCCGAGCATGGGGAGTTGTCAGCTCCAGTGTCCCAGGGACAGAGGTGGCAGGAGGAGGGGCCCCTGCCCCATAGCCTACCTCCACACCCCTGCCCCACAGCTCCACCCCGGGCCCCTGGGCACAGGGCCCTGCAGCCTCTGGACTCACCCGAGGCCCACATTTTTGGCGAGGGGTGGGCTCCGCCCCTCCCCCCAGTGCATGTCCCCGTCATCTTTGGCATTGTTGCTGTTCACAGGAACAGACCAGGCCCCACAGTGGCGAGGTGTGCGTTCCACATGCAGGGACAGGGCTGTGAGTCCACGTGAGGTCAGCCGCGCCCAGAAACGTGCTTCCCGCTGGCTGAGGTGAGCCGGGGCTTGTTGGCTGCCGGCGCCTTACCCAGGGATGGTGCAGAGGTGTTGCTGGCAGGGGTGGGAGGACCCAGCGTCTGAGGCCCAAACAGGACAGATCACAGGTAGCTGACCAGAGCCCGGCCTGGGCCGCCCCGGAGGCCGCATGGCATCGAGCAGTGTCCCGGGCACATCTTGTTCCTTATTCTTGGTGTGCAGGGTGGAGACCAGGCGGTGACAGCTGTGAGGTCCTCACCCTCCTGTGCACGACAGGGCCATGTGTCCAGGTCTGGGTGGACAGGGCAGGCCGGGTCCCACCCCCCAGGCAGATTCTAGCTTCCCAGGCGTCACGGATGTCAAATGTCACATGGAAAGCTGGTGGCCCAGGGCTTTTGCTCACTCAGCTGAGCTGCCTGGGACGGCAATGGAGCCACCTTTGCCAGAACGCCAGGGTCCGAGCCAGCCCAGAGCAGTGAGGCTACCAGGTCCTCCCCTGAGTTCCTCCCTGGTGCCCACAGGAGGGCCACGAGGCTTTGCCAGGCCAGCCTTTGTGTCAACTGGCCCTGGGACTTATGGGTCACGTGGGGATCCCCCACAACATATGAAGAAATGGGGTCCTCAGCTCCGGATGCCCAGCCTGGAAAACATACTTCATGTTCCCAAAGACTTGTCCTTGTCACATCCCTGGTGCTGAGTCCTGCACACCCGACCCAGCCAGCAGTGCCTCGAAGAGGGTTGTTTTCCAGCAGCCGAGAGGCCTGTCCTGCTGGGAAGGCCCCCTCTGGTCCCAGACCGGGCGATGCAGGTCCGTCCTGTGGCCTCACGTGTGGACGGGCAGGTGCTCAGCAAAGGGCAGCCTCAGGCCACTCCTGAGTGCACCCTGCACAGCCAGAGAGTCCCTGGGGTGCTCTCAGGGCCCTTCCTGGGGGCTGGCTTTTTTTTCTTTACACAAATGATCGTGACAGCTTTTTTGTGATAGCAAAAATGAGAAACAACCCAAATGTCTGTTGACAGATGCTGGAAAAGCAAACCGTGGTGTGTCCACACAGTGAAGTCCTGCCCGTGGCGAGGAAGGACAGATGCAGGCCCATGGGCAGGCCGGGTTGGACCCTGGGGGTAGCTCTGCCTAGGCTGGTGGGCTGGTGTCTGCCCGGGTGTGGCCTTGTGGTGGCCTGGCCACCCCCATGTGGCCCAGGTGAGGATCGTGTGCCCCAGCTAAAGGGGATTTCAGCACCAGAGCGGCCAGCAACGCCGCCCTCCCAGGAAATGAAGGGGGCCAGACGCAGTGTTCACCATTCGCCTTTCACCGGACACTTCCTGCGCCTGGCGGATGGCCCGATGCCTGGCTGTCTGACCTGTGACCAGGGGCCCCTCACATGGGACACTTGTTCATACTGGCCGGTGCCAGTTACGCCGGAGCCCGACTCGTGTGCCAGGGGCAGCCCCTGGTTCTTCCGATGACAGGTGCAAATCCAACACATCACAATAGGAAAGAAGGTCAGACTTTTACAGGAAGGGCAGTCCTCTGTGCCCGGGCCTGTGAGGCAGGAACAAGGGTCAGGCAGAGAGAGAGTGCACAGCAGCTGGCAGTCTAATTAGGGAATAGGGCGTGGGCACTGCAAGTTCATGGGTGAATGCCTGGATGGTCCGATCAAAGGAAGCTGTGGGAAAGTGGTCCGCCTGGTCCACCAGGTGAGGCCAGTTCCTCTGTCCTCGCTGCCTCCACCCTGCCTCAGCCACACACCCTGAGGCTGGCAGGTGTTGTCCGTGCGTCCCTTGGGGCCCTTCCGCTCGCCGAGGGCCCTGGGGCTCATCTCGGCTGCACACGTGTGCCTGCCCACCAGTCTGCTCTGCACGCTGAGCCTCCTCTGCAGGATTGTGCTGGCTCTGCAAATCCTGCACCACAATTTTCTCCTCCGTTCCAAGATAACTTTTCTGTTTACTTAGCTGTTAACAGAGCAGCCTTCTTCAGGACTCGGGTGCTGTTTCTTCCAGGAGTTGTTGTCACACTGCACCATCCACGATGGCTACGCCAGGACGATCCTGCACCATGGACATCAGTGTTGTCTTCTGATGTGACCTTCCATGAGCTGGCAGGAGTGCCACGAGGCTGGCAGCCAAGGCGTTGGTCTGAGCGGAGGTGCTGCCCAGAGACCACGCCCCGAGTGTCCGTGTGCAGATCCCATGGGGCACTGGACCCCAACCTTGCTGGTCACGTGTGTGGTGCCCTCCAAGGTGCGTCCAGCCCATCCCAAGAGCCTCTCCGAGTCTCCCATGGCACTCTCTGAGCTCGTGGGGGGCCACTCCCAGTCATAGAAAATGTGTGTTTGCAGGTGGCCATGGACATTCCTTGCTGTGGGGGGCCAACATGTGTGCTCTGCTGTCCTGTTCTCATTGCAAGAGCTTCGGGGGTCAGGAGCACAGGTTCTGTGTGGCCGGTCCTCTGCTCGGGCCTGGAGAGGCCACAGTCAGGGTGGCACAGGGTGGGGTCCTCTTCTGTCCGAATCCAGATCCGTGTGGCTGTGGGCCCCAGGCCCCAGGCCCTCCACCAGCACTTCCAGCACAGCGTGTCTCTTCACGGCCCCGGGCGTGGCATTGGGGTATCCGCGCATTCACTTTCGGGGCCCAGCGTGGGATCCAGACGTAGCTGCAGAGCCTGTGTGTTGCACAAGGGAAGTCCTCCGTCCCCAGTGGCTGCCTCCAGGGCAGGGGTGGGACCCCTCTGGCCGCCGGGAGCCGCCCTCAGTGACAGGTCTCACCCCATGGGCAGGCAGGCAGCTCTGAGCAGGGACGCAGAGGCCTGGTGGTCCTGGCGTGTCCACTTGGTGAGATTTTGTCACCAGAGTCCAGGGCCTCCCTCCCAATGGTGTGACCGTGTGCTGAGCCCCCGTCCCACCCCATGGCCACCCGAAGACGGGCAGCACTCACCCAGCTCCACGCACGCTGTCGTCGGCAGGTCCCTCAGAGACAAGCAGCCCTGCCAAGTGCCTCCGCTTGCTCCCCCAGCCTCGCCTCCAGGCTAACAGGCAGGCGCCAGCCCTGGGGTAGGCAGTGCGCTCCGCATCCAGCAATGGCGGCCCTGCAGAAAGCCTGGGCTCGGTGCTTGGATGGCGAGGGGTCAGCCAACGCCACAAGGCTCTCTGAGGAAGGACTCCAGATCACAGTGCCCGGGATCTGCGCCGACGTGTGCTGCGTGTCTCCACACTCGATAGGGAGTGATGTTCAGCCAGGTGGTTCCCACCTGTGTCTGCCAAGAAGCCACAGAACACCCTCTGCACAAAAGGACTGTTTGCACAAAGAAAAACATCCCTTCAGGGGGTTCTTTAGAAACGCTTGCCACTCAGCTGGCTGTGACTTCGTGCGAAGCCCTGGCGGGGAAGACAACAGGCTGGCTCCGACGGGGACGCTGCAGCCGAGCTTGACCTGCACCTGAGCCTCGCCGGCCAAGCCGCACGGTCCCCCGGCCCTGCCCCTCCCGCAGGTCTCCGCCCTCCAGCATCCCCTTCCCGCACTGGGGGTGGGTGGAGACCTCGGAGAGCCCCCACTTTGTCAGCCTCCCCAGGTCAGCGAGCCAAGGTGTGGCCCCCGCCTGGGCCCCCACGCCCCAGCTCTTACAGGAGGCCCATGAGGAACCAGGCAAGAAGGACGGATGGGAGGCCAGCCAGCTGCTGCCGAGCGGGGCTGGCAGTGCCCTGCCTGGGGAACCCATGCAGGAAAGCACCGAGTGGGGACAGGTCATGGGCCACGAGGAAGTAGGACACGGCCACAGGATGTGCTGAGCCAAGGAAACAGCAGGAGGTGCTCACGGCCTTTGAATGGACCACCTCCACCCTCCACCCCGGCAGGTGGTCCAGGAGCAGTAGTGGGTCTGCCGCTGCCACTGCCTCCTGTATGTACAGCTGGCGTCTGACTTGGGCTCCAAACCCTTGGAATACGGCATGTTGAGAAACTGAGGCATCGGGCGTGATCCTGTTGCAATTATCTGTTGCTGTGATGACACGCCACCCAGAACTGAGCAGCCTAATAGCCGCCACGTGCACGTTGGGCCTGGGATCAGGAACTCAGGAGGGCCAGCTGGGCAGTCTGCTCCGTGCGGTGGTGGCCAGGGCTGGAGGATGCACTCCCACCACAGCCTCATTGCCCACAAGTCTGCTGCCCCAGCGGGGGCCACCGCCGCAAGGGCTGTGAACTCAAAGGCCTTCGGGTGTCCTCTCAGTGCGGTGGTCTCAGGAGGCAGATCGGAGCCTGGAGTTCTGTGACTAGCCAAGGGGAAGGCACACAGACCCCACCTCTTGGTGGAAGAAAGTCAAAGTGTTTGCGACTTTTGCAAAATAAAGGCTTGTCTGTGTTTTGCTTTGTGTAGCAAGAAAGAGTGACAACTGAGACACAGACAACTGAGAGCCCAGAAACGAGGAGCTGGGATGTGTGCAGATCAGCCTCACACCCCGCCGGTCCGCGGGCCCGGCCCAGCCTCGAGCACCAGCCCAGGAGCACCGCGCCCCTCACTCAGCCCTGCTCTCGGGACTAGCACTGGACGAGCAGAGGGATCGGGATCTTCCATCCACACAAAACCCAGAGTCCCTCGTCTCAGGAAGTATCAGCAAAAGCACTAGAAACTAAAAATAAGTATGAAAGATGAGCTAAAGAGTTGCTCAACATGACGAGGGTTTGTTATAAAAAGAGACTCAAGCATCAGAAAGAACAAAATACTTAGGAATCAACCAGGAAGGTGAAAAGCTCGTATTAATACGTTGTAATCTATGAAGCACTGCTGAGAGAAGTTAAAGGAGACGTAAGTGGATGGAAACACATCCCATCTTCATGAACTGGAAGACTTGATATTGTCAAGATACCCCTACCACCCAAAGCCTTCTACAGATTCAATGCAATCCCTACCAAAAATCTCAGTGACACTTTTTGCAGAAGTAGAAAAACCCATTCTAAAACCCATGTGGAATCTCAAGGGATCTCAAATGCCAAAAACATCTTGAAAAAAGTTGGAAGACTCACACTTCCTATTTGAAAAATTACTACAAAGCTACAGTAATCAAAATAATGTGGTGCTAGCGTAAGGGCAGACACATAGACCAATGGAATATGATAGAGTACCAGAAGGAAAAAAAAAATATATATATATATGCATATATAGTCAAGTACTTTTTGACAAGAGTGCCAAGACCATTCAGTGGGGAAAGAACAGTCTTTTTTTTTTTTTTTTTTTTTTTTTTTTTTTTTTTTTGAGACAGAGTCTCGCTTTGTTGCCTAGGCTAGAGTGAGTGCCGTGGCGTCAGCCTAGCTCACAGCAACCTCAATCTCCTGGGCTCAAGCGATCCTTCTGTCTCAGCCTCCCATGTAGCTGGGACTACAGGCACGCGCCACCATGCCCAGCTAATTTTTATATATATATATATTAGTTGGCCAATTAATTTCTTCCTATTTTTATAGTAGAGACGGGGTCTTGCTCTTGCTCAGGCTGGTTTTGAACTCCTGACCTTGAGCAATCCGCCCGCCTCGGCCTCCCAAGAGCTAGGATTACAGGCGTGAGCCACTGCGCCCGGCCTTTTTTTTTTTTTTAAATACATCGCCAACACAGTTTATTTCATCCAAAATAGCACAATGCTAGACCAGAAGTCATTAATTTTTACACATTTTCCAGTTACTGTTTTTTTTTTTCTTCCCTGTTGTTTTTTTTTTTTTAATTATTTTTTTTATTTTGGCATATTATGGGGGTACAGATTTTAAGGTTTCAATAAATGCCCATTTCCCCCCCTCCCCCCAAAAGTCTGAGTCTCCATCATGACCATCCCCCAGATGGTGCACATCTCACTCACTATGTATGTATATACCCGCCCCCCTCCCCCCTCCCACCTGCCCAATACCCTATTACTGTAGCACCTATGTGTCCACTTAGGTGCTACTCAGTTAATACCAGTTTGCTGGGGAATATATCTGGTGCTTGTTTTTCCATTCTTGGGATACTTCACTTAGTAGTATGGGTTCAAGCTCTAACCAGGAAAATATAAGATGTGCTATATCACCGTTGTTTCTTAGAGCTGAATAGTACTCCATGGTGTACATATACCACATTTTATTAATCCTTTCTTGGATTGATGGGCACTTGGGCTGTTTCCACAGCCTTGCAATTATGAATTGTGCTGCTATAAACATTCGAGTGCAGGTGTCTTTTTTGTAGAGTGTCACTGGATCATTTGGGTAGATGCCCAGCAATGGGATTGCTGGATCAAATGGTAGATTCACTTGTATCGCTTTAAGGTATCTCCATATTGCTTTCCACAGAGGTTGAACTAGTTTGCAGTCCCACCAGCAGTGTAGGAGTGTTCCTCTCTCTCCGCAACCACGCCAGCATTTATTGTTTGGAGATTTTTTGATAAAGGCCATTCTCACTGGGGTTAAGTGATATCTCATTGAGGTTTTGATTTGCATTTCCCTGATGATTAGAGATGTTGAGCATTTCTTCATATGTTTGTTGGCCATTCTTCTGTCTTCTTTAGAAAAATTTCTGTTCAAGTCACGCCAGCATTTATTGTTTGGAGATTTTTTGATAAAGGCCATTCTCACTGGGGTTAAGTGATATCTCATTGAGGTTTTGATTTGCATTTCCCTGATGATTAGAGATGTTGAGCATTTCTTCATATGTTTGTTGGCCATTCTTCTGTCTTCTTTAGAAAAATTTCTGTTCAAGTCCTTTGCCCACTTTTTAATGGGGTTATTTGATTTTTTCTTCCTAATTTTCGTGAGTTCTAAGTATATTCTAGTTATCAGTCCCTTATCGGATGCATAGGATGCAAAAATTTTCTCCCATTCTGTAGGTTGTCTGTTTACTTTCATGACTATTTCTTTGGCTGTGCAGAAGCTTTGTAGTTTGATCATGTCCCATTTATTTATTTTTGTTGCTGCTGTAATTGCCTTTGGGGACTTCTTCATAAACTCTTTGCCCAGGCCGATGTCTAGGAGAGTGTTTCCAACTTTTTCCTCTAGAGTTCTAATAGTTTCATATCTTAGGTTTAAGTCTGTTATCCAGCGTGAGTTGGTTTTTGTGAGAGGTGAAAGGTGTGGGTCCTGTTTTAGCCTTCTACAGGTGGCTATCCAGTTTTCCCAGCACCATTTATTGAAGAGGGATTCTTTTCCCCAATGTATGTTTTTGTCTGCTTTGTCAAAGATGAGATGGCTATATGAGGATGGTTTTATATCAGGATTCTCACATCTGTTCCACTGGTCAATATTCCTGTTTTTGTGCCAATACCAGATTGTTTTAATTACTACAGCTTTGTAGTATAGTTTGATATCTGGCATATTAATGCCTCCCATTTTGTTTTTGTTGCCTAGAATTGCTCTTGATATTCGGGGTCTTCTTTGGTTCCATACGAAGCGTAAAATTATTTTTTCTATATCTGTGAAAAATGCTGATGGGATTTTAATAGGTATTGCATTGAATCTGTAGATCAGTTTGGGTAGTATAGACATTTTGATGATATTGAGTCTGCCGATCCACGAGCATGGTATGGATTTCCATCTGTTTACATCCTCTGCTATTTCCTTCCTCAGTGTTTCATAGTTCTCCCTGTAGAGGTCTTTTACCTCTTTGGTTAAATATATTCCTAGGTACTTTAATTTCTTTGTTGTTATTGTAAAGGGAATTTTTTTTTTTTTTTTTTTTTTTTTTTTTTTTTTTGAGACAGAGTCACGCTTGTTGCCCAGGCTATAGTGAGTGCCATGACGTCAGCCTAGCTCACAGCAACCTCAAACTCCTGGGCTCAAGCGATCCTCCTGCCTCAGCCTCCCAAGTAGCTGGGACTACAGGCATGCGCCACCATGCCCGGCTAATTTTTTTTTTCTCTATATATTAGTTGGCCAATTAATTTCTTTCTATTTATAGTAGAGACGGGGTCTCGCTCTTGCTCAGGCTGGTTTTGAACTCCTGACCTTGAGCAATCCGCCCGCCTCGGCCTCCCAGAGAGCTAGGATTACAGGCGTGAGCCACCGCGCCCGGCCTTGTGAAGGGAATTGAGTCTTTGATTTGTTTCTCAATTAGATTGTTGTTGGCGTATATGAATGCCTCTGATTTCTGTGTATTAATTTTGTATCCTGAGACTTTACTAAATTCATTGATCAGTTCCAAGAGTTTCTTGGTTGAATCCTTGGGGTTTTCTAGATACAATATCATATCATCAGCAAACAGTGAAAGTTTGATCTCTTCTGCCCCTATTTGGATACCTTTGATTCCATTTTCCTGTCTGATTGCTGTAGCCAAGACTTCCAGCACTATGTTGAACAGAAGTGGAGATAGTGGGCAGCCTTGTCTGGTTCCAGTTCTAAATGGGAATGATTTCAATCTTTCCCCATTCAGTATGCTGTTGGCTATGGGTCTGTCATATATGGCTTGTATCATTTTTAGGTATGTTCCTTCTCTGCCTATTTTCTTAAGTGTTCGTATCATGAAAGGGTGTTGAATTTTGTCAAAAGCTTTTTCTGCATCTATTGAAAGAATCATGTGGTCTTTGTTTTTGCTTCTGTTGATGTGGTGAATTGCATTGATAGATTTACGTATGTTGAACCATCCCTGCATCCCTGGGATGAAAGAACAGTCTTTTTAACAAACGGTGATGAGAAGACTATGTTTGCATATGCAGGAAATAGTTGGACCCCTCCCTTACACCATGTGTAAAATTAACTCAAAATGGATCAAAACCCTAAATGTAAGACCTAAAAATATAAAAAATCTCCAGAGAAAATATAGGAGAATAGCTTTATGACATTGGATTTGGCAAGTCATTGGATATTATACCAAAGGCACAAACAGAGCTTCATGAAAATTTAAAAATTACGTACATACATCAAAAGATAACTGTCAATAGAGTAAAAAGGCAACCCACAGAGTGGGAAAACAGTTGCAAATAATATGTCTGATATGAGATTACTATCTGGAATACATAGAGAAATCCTAAAACTTGACAATAAAAAAAAAAAACCAACAACCTAATTCAAAAGTGGGCAAAGGACTGCATAAACATGTTTCCAAAGAGGTTATCCAAAGAGCCAGTATGCAACATCACTCATCATGAAGGAACTACCAGTCAGAACGACAGTGAGATGCCACCCCACTCCCACTGGACGTCAGCTACCAAAACAACGCTGAGGCAGGTGAGGAGAAACGGGGAGAAATGTAAAGACAGAGTCACCGCATGACCCAGCAGTGCCACTTCTACGCATGTACCCCACAGGACTGAAAGCAGGGCCCAGACAGGTACTTACACACCCACGCTCATAAGCAGCATTGTTCACATAGCCAAGAGCTGGTGGCAACCCAAGTGTCCATCCACAGATGAATGGATCTTTTAAAATGTGGCTCGCTCACGCTTATAATCCTAGCCCTCTGGGAGGCCGAGGCAGGAAGATTGCTTGAGCTCAGGAGTTCGAGACCAGCCTGAGCAAGAGCAAGACCCTGTCTCTACTATAATTAGAAAGAAATTAGCCAAACAACTAAAAATAGAAAAAAATTAGCCAGGCATGGTGGCGCATGCCTGTAGTCCCAGCTACTCGGGAGGCTGAGGCAGGAGGATGGCTTGAGCCCAGGAGTCTGAGGTTGCTGTGAGCGAGGCTGACGCCACGGCACTCTGGCCCAGGCAACAGAGTGAAACTCTGATTCAATATAAAAAATAAAAATAAAATGTGGCTTATCCATGCATGGGAATATTATTCAACCTCAAAAAGGAAGGAAATTCTGACGCCTGCTACAACAGGAACCTGGAGGGCATAGCGCGGAGTGAGGTAAGCCAGTCGTAGACAAATATCGTGTTATTCAGCCTACACGAGGGCCCGAGAGTCGTAGGGGTCACAGAGACAGAAAGTAGGACGGTGGCTGCTGAGGCTGGCGGGAGGGTGGGAGACGTGTAAATGGTACGGACTTTCCGTTTTCCGGGACGAAAAGGCTCCAGTGGTGGGTTGGCGGGGCTTCGGCACGGCAGTGTGGATGTGCGTAAAGCCGTTGAGCTGCACGTTCAGAAATGGTGATGGCGGTAAATGTTATGTGTATCTCACCTCAATTAAAAAAGAAATTGAAAAACAATGGCCTGGTTAAATGTATCTAACCGACAACTGCATCACTTCACATAGTTACCATTTTTGTGGCGAGAACACACACCACTCCATACAATTTTGCAGGTCAATTTAAAATAATGTGAAGAGCGAGAGCGGGAGTGTGTGTCGCCCCCTGAGTGGCGGCTCCGGCCTCCCTCCCGGCTCCGGCCTCCCTCCCGCGGCGGCCTCCAGAGAGAGCTGGCCCAGCAAGCGAGAAGGAACGCTGCTGAGAAAGAGCAAGGACTGGGAAGCGCGGCTCGTCGCACCGCGTGTCCAGGACCAAAGACAGGCAAATACAGGTCAACAGCATAGCTTAGTGTTCTTAGAGCCGGGTTTCATGACTTACACACATAGTGTGTGGGTGTCTTTACTACGACGTTTAAGACATTTTGGGATCTGATATGCTAAGCCCGTCATTTCCGTTAAATATTTAGAAGTGTTTTTAATGAGTTTACAGCCGGTGTTTAAATGTCAGGGGAGAGTTACTTTGTTGTAGCCATAAATTTTGATTTGACAACCAAGTCAGCGTGACTGTATACAGAATTGTTTATTATATAATATACAATCTATTAATCTTGAGAAATTATTGAACAACATGCTTGTTTTTTTTAATCTGGGAAATTTCAAACATAAACCAAAGTGAAGGGAAAACATGACAGCCCCACGCACCCCTCACCCGGCCTCAGCACTCAGCGAAGGCCTCGCCGGCTGCCACCGGCCCCTCAGCCGCCTGGCCCGGGGCACGGAGGGCTTGGTGCAGGGGGCGAGGGAGCCAGGTCCACGCGGCTGCCACCGTGCGATCCTAGACGACTCAGCTTTCTCGCTCGTCCTGAGCACGGGTGACGCCCGTCCCGTGGGTGCAGAACACTTTGCGGGAGGCACCTCTCGCCCTGCAGACGAGACCAGACAGGAGACAGATGTCTCTCTGCCCCAGCTGCGTGGAAGGGCAGGGCGGGACTGGAGCTCTCGAGGGAAGGCTGCCCAGCAGAGACAGGTGCCGGTCCCACTGCTGCGCCGCACCCTGTCTGGCAGCAGGGCACGCCTTCCCACCGACAGTCCACGGCCATAAGGAGAGACGTCCGATCAGGGAACTGACCTGCCTGTCACCTGCTTCAAGAGACTCAGACCAGAACATGCGCCGCAGCAGTCGACAGAACAGATCCTGGCGCTGCGCCCAGCACGCTGAGCTCAGTGAACGGGCAGAGAGTGGAGGACAGTGGCTGGGGGAGGGGCGCAGACACCAGTGTGGGCACAAACGAGAAAATGAGCAGGAAGGGCCCGGCAAGGTGTTCTTTATAGATGAGTGGAACTCTCACGCTCAATAAAATTCACCCTCTTTAGTATCCGGGTTTTTTGTTTTTGTGTATTTTTTTTAGAACATATCTTGCTTTGTTGCCCTGGCTGGCTGGAGTGCAGTGGCGTCATCACAGCTCATTGCAACCTCAAACTCCCCAGTGGCTGCTGGAATGATCCTCCTGCCTCAGCCTCCCCTGCAACTGAGACTACCAGCATGTGCCACCACTCTCGCCTGGTTTTTCTATTTTTTGCAGAGATAAGATCTTGCTCTGTTGCCCAGGCTGATCTCGAACTCCCAGCCTCCAGTGATCCTCCCACCTTGGCCTCTCCAAGTGCTGGGATGACAGGGGCGTGCCACTGTGCCGTGCCCTGCCTGGTTTTGTGAGTTTTCACAGGTCTTTTCTCACAAGTCCCCTCGCCCAGTTAGTGTCTCCCACCCCTTGGGTCAGCCCTTCCCACACTTGTGGTGTACGCTCCTCTCGGTGGCTCTGCCTGCTCCCGGGTGCTTTTAAATGGAGCCTGGCTTCTTCCCCAGGGCAAGATGCAGCCTGGACATGCCAGGGTGCCAGTCTGCCTCGGTAGTTTGCTCCTTTTCATGGCTGAGTCCTGCTCCGTGCAGGGCTGTGTCCCAGCTTTGGCTGCCATGGATGCCAACTGCCAGTCTCTGTGTCCGCTCCCCTGGGGGGTGCCGTGCTCACCCGCTGCCTTGCCCAACTGACGGGCCACGCACAGCTCTGCGTGGCAGGCCTGGGGGCCTCCCGAGACGTGGCTCCCCTCGCTCAGTGTGGGAGACCCAGTTCCTGAGCAGGGCGGGCAGGCTGGGTCCTGGGTGGCCCAAGGCCCACCGGAACCGAGGTGATGCCGCATCCAAAGAGCCCCTGGGTCCTCCCCCACATGGAGACCACGCCGTCTGTCCTGTGGGATGATCCATCCCTCCCTGCGGGAATGTGAGCAGTTTGAGGGCAGCAGCTGCCTCTCGATCGCCTGATAGATCCCTTGTGGCTGGCCCTCTGTGGCTGGCCATGCCTCGAGGTGTCTGTGCCGTGCCCTGCCCCCAGCTCTGCCCCTCGGCCCTCCCTGAGGGCGACTGGCCACACCACCCTCCTCCTGAACAGCCGGGTCTCGCCATGCCAGGGTATGCAGGGTCGGGGGACAGAGAGACCATCCCTGCAGGGGGACGCTGGCCGGCAGGCAGGGGAGGAGGAGGATCCCTTGGGCTGGGGGAGGACACAGCTCTCCCTGTCACTGAGGCAGCCACTGGGACTTTCAAGGTAATCGAGAGTCTACCTGGGGCCGGGCGCGGTGGCTCACGCCTGTAATCCCAGCACTCTGGGAGGCCGAGGCGGGCGGATTGCTCGAGCTCAGGAGTTCGAAACAAGCCTGAGCAAGACCCTGTCTCTACTATAAACAGAAAGAAATTAATTGGCCAAATAATATGTATAGAAAAAATTAGCCCGGCATGGTGGCGCATGCCTGTAGTCCCAGCTACTCGGGAGGCTGAGGCAGGAGGATCCCCTGAGCCCAGGAGATTGAGGTTGCTGTGAGCGAGGCTGACGCCATGGCACTCACTCTAGCCTGGACAACAGAGTGAGACTCTGTCTCAAAGAAAAGTAAGTCTACCTGGGGGAGCCGGCAGCCGCGGTGGGTGAGAGCTCTCTCCCGTCCATGCCTGCCAGCCTGCCCTTCCACTCGGGAGCTGGCACTGGGAGGGGCCATCTCCAGGGATGGCTCGAGCAGTCCTCTCACCCTGCTCCCAGAGCTGTCGCTGGTCTTCAGCCCAGCCTGGCAGTGCCCTTCAGGGCCGGCCCCTGGGGCGCCAGACCCACCCCTCCAGGGCGGGCACCTCCCCAGTGAGTCTGGGCCCACTTGGGCCCGGGAGGAGCACGGAGGGCCCCAGGGCACTGCCACATGTCAGGTGGGACCTGGGGCTCCAGAGCTCAGCACACTGGGGGCTGCACCGTCAGCTGCTGGGAAGGTTCACTGGGGCCTCACTGTGGCCCTGTGACGTCAGAGCCCGATGGTTTGGTGCCAAGGGGGCCACCCCATACAGGGCCGGGTGTTGAGCAGCGTCCCCGGCCTCTGCCCCCCCACCAGATTCCAGGGGCACAGCAGTCCCCATCCAGAGTGACAACCAAAGTGTCTCCTGGGGACATAACCACTCCTATTAGAAACCACTGGTTCAGAGACAGGTGAGATCAGAGGTCAGTTGGTCAATCCTGACCTATTAGAAGTGACTTTTGCAAACTAGATAATCCATGGTTTTAAAAATTGTTAAATACACATTTAAAACACAAATTTGCCATTTTAACCATTTTTAAGCATATAATTCAGTGTCATTAAGTACATTCACACTGTCGTGCAGCCATCACCACCGTCCATCTCCGGAATTTGTCATCTTGCAAAACGGAAACTCTGTCCTCAGTGAGGGCTAACTCCCCCTCCCTCGCCCCAAACCACGGCTTTACCTTCTGCCTCTGTGGTTTTGACTCTGGGAACTCCATGAAGTGGCGTCAAGCAGCGTTTGTCCTTTTGTGATTGCGTCATTCTGCTCAGCATGACGTCTCCAAGGTTCATCCGCGTCATAGCAGGTGTCAGAACTTCCTTCCTTTTCCGGGCTGAGCAATATTCCCCATGGACAGACCACGTTTTGTTCACCCAGCCGTCTGCGGCTGCTGCGAGTGCCGCTGCCATGAACACGGGTGTGCCTGCAGCTCCTTGCGGCCCTGCTTTCAGTTCTTTGGGTCTTTTCCCAGAAGTGGGACTGCTGGGTCACACAGAGACTCTACATCTGATTTTGCTGAGGAGCCTCTGCATTGTTTCCCGCAGAGGCTGCCGGATTTTCATCCCCACCAGCAGCGCACGGGGTTGCAATATTTCCACATCCTTGTCAACACTTCTTCTGTTTTTTTTGTAATAACCATCCTAATAGGTGTGAGGTGGTTTGATCCAGGTTCACATTCGCCCTAAATCACTTTCCGGGTGTACCTGGGATGGGGTCTCTTGCAGACTGAAGCTCTGACCGGGATGGACACGTGCATGAGAAATAACTGAGGGACGCCCAGCAGCTGAGGCAGCGGGGCCGGGTGGGCTTTGTGATGCAAAACAGCCCTGCCAGCCTGAGGAAGGAGGCCACGCTGGCCCCGGAGGCTGGCCTGCTCTGGGACCAGTCCCCTTCCTGGCAGCCACATCAGGGGGGCTAGATGCTTGGAGCTCCATCCACCCTGCAGCCCACCTGTGAGAGGAGCAGGGCTGCACGAGGCCTGGGGACACAGGCGAGCAGGTGGGTGCCGGGAAACGGCAGTGGCAGCTGGGCCAGCCCTGCAGCAAGCTTCCCGGGCAGTGATGGGCTGTCCAGCTCTCCTAACAGGGTGCCGACTGTGGTCCCAGGCCCTGCCTGGAAATGGGCCCTCCCGGCCGGCCACCCAGAGGGAGGAAGGGCATGGCCATCAAAGCCCAGGAGGGCCCACCCAGGCCAGCAGGAGGAGCCACTGTGAAATGCCTCCCTGGTCCCCTAGTCGCTGCCCCCTCTCTCTCACACCTGGGCCATTCCTTCCCAGTGCCTGCCACCCTGGTGACCATGTCTTGAGCTGTGAGTGTCAGTGTCCACCTTGTGCTCAGCGGGGCAGCACCTCACCTGGGCCCAGCAGCTACGCTCACAGCCTGTACCTGCAGATGTGGTGATCCGGCTGGCAGGCACTCCGGTGCCCCGGCTTCCTGGGCAGCCTCAGCCTTGCCCGATGACCCGTGGCCCTCAGGGATAGGAAAGGGGCCTGGATCCTATAGTGACCGGGTTGACCATGCCATCCCTCATCTGGGGGCAGGCTGGGGAAGGGCACCATGAGCCCCCACCCTGGGAGGATGCCCTGCCTGACATTTAAGGTCCAAACTTCCGGCGCGGGGACCTTCAGGCAGACACGGCGGCCATCGGCACTGCCACGGTGTGTTGACGTCACAGGAGAAGCTGTCTTGGGGAGAAGTCTGGATGCAGGGTGGGTTCAGACAGAGGGAAAAAGTGTTGAGAGGAACTGAGGCCGGAGTGACAGTGAGGAAGGAGAGGGGAGGAGACAGCTGGGGGTTGGAGGCACCCCAAGAAATGATATGCAGAGCCAGGTCCCAGAAGGGCAGCACCATGTGGGGACTGAAGACAGAGCAGTTGGGTCGCAGTTTGGAAGAATGTCACCCAGGGCAAGATGCCAGCACCCAGGGCCCTGGCCTGTTCTCCACCTCAGCCCCCGTGAATGGGGACCGTGCTGTGCTGTGATGATGTCATGTGCAGCCAAGTCCGGAGCCCTCCAGCTGGGCCGAGACCCCCTTCGATTGAGACATGTCCTGACTTCTGAGATGCTAAGACGTGAAGGAAAAACCCTGTGCATCTCAGAGTCTGCGAAACGGGGGGAGCAGCAGCCGGCGGCCGGGGAGCGCGGGAAGCCGCGGCCGGGAGGAGGGATCACGCGCTCACTCTACACAACGAAGGCTGATGGATGAAGGATGTCGACAAAGGCCTGCCTCTTTATAATTAAAGAGAATTTCATCGCTGCTATGAAGACCTGAGCTTCTCCCCCACGTGGGCTGCTTTTAACAAAACACTGTGGGTCCTGCTGCCCCGCATACAGACCCAGCAGCCGTCGAAGAGAGATGCTGAGTCTCCGGGCTTTGGTCGAAGGAGCCACCTGGTCTGAAGTAGCACAACGAGCAGGGAAGGGCACTGAATCAAAGGCCTGATGTGTGTTTTCTGAAATGCAGAAAACGAGTGAGGTTGCAC
The DNA here is from genome assembly GCF_040939455.1 of Microcebus murinus. Lineage (NCBI taxonomy): Eukaryota > Metazoa > Chordata > Mammalia > Primates > Cheirogaleidae > Microcebus > Microcebus murinus. The sequence continues at coordinate 26,769,893 of NC_134125.1, read as the reverse complement.
CAGGAAAAAATCTCATCCCACCCTCACCAGGGCTAGGCGCTGCCACCTGCTCCAGGACGGCTCGGGCAGCTGCAGAGGGGCTCAGTGAGGAGGGGCAGGAAGGGCCCAGGAAGAGCACATGGCCTCTTTGGAGGCCACAGGAGGAGGAGGAGGAGTAAAAGACAGAGGGCGCAGTGCCCGCGGGCGGCGGGGCAAGGGGCCTCCACTATTCGCAGAGAGCTTCCCGCACAGGGCAGGGGCAGCTGAGGTCCGGGGCCTGGAACACGGGCCACGCGCTCTCCTGGCACCCAGCTCTTTCCTGCATGGCTGCACTGCCACAGTGGGACCCCTGGAGGCCACCGCCCTCTGTCCACGCGCTCAGCAGCTGTGGCCACGTGGCCTTCTCCGGTGGGCAGGCGCTTTGATCTGCCCACCCCTGGAGCGCAGTGCCTGGGCCTCGCACGACTGTCATCACGGGATCCCACACGCTCCACGGGCTGCCCCGGCTGGGGGCCCCCCCCCAGGGCGGTGCCAGGGCCCGCCACGTCAGGGTCTGTCTGCTCTCCCTCTGCAGCGCAGCAAGGTGCCACCCAACGGTGCCCGTGTGCCTCCCTGGGGGGGGGGGGGAGGCGCGCATGTGACCAGCCCCTCTAAGCAGCGTGGAGTTCCCAGGACTCCCTTAGACAAGGGGCCCAGTGCTGTGGAGGTGGCCGCAGAGGCCCTGTGTGGCTCCGGGCCTGGTCTCATCCTCTGCCAACAGGGAGCGGGGCTACCGCAGGGTCTTCCAGCTGCACCCCCAGCGCCCAGAGGGCTGCAGTGGATACGGACAGCCCACCCCCACTTAGTCAAGAGCTTTAACCATGTCCTGTGTCGTGCGTGTGTTGTTTTCTGAAGGGTTTAGAGGAGGGAAGCAGGGTCTGGGGACCCCAGCTCTTGTTCTCCTGAGTCCGGCAGCTAGACACCTGGGGCCAGACTGGGGGAGGGGATCGGGGCTTTTGGACGAGCCGAGGAACCCAGAGGAAGGTGCTGGGGGGAAGCCTAGGAGGTGGGACAAGACCCTCCCCCCCAGTGGTAGCATAGCTCAGAGGGACAGGGCCGGCGTGTTGGCAGAGGAACCTAAAGCGAGGGGATGGCAGAAGGGAGGCCACTGTCTCCCATGGCCTGAGTGGGGTGACCGGTCACCACAGACTGTGCAGCTCACGAACAGGAGGCATTTCCTTCTCGCAGTTCTGGAGACTGGACGCCTGAGATCGGGCTGGCAGCATGGCCAGGTTCTGCTGAGGGCCTGCATGGCTGCACTGAGGATGGCAGCGCTCCTGCTGTGTCCTCACACGGCCGAAGATGGCAGGGTCCTAGCTATCTGCCATCTGTCTATCCAACTTATTTGACAAGGTCTCGTACTGTCACCAAGGCTGGAGCACAGTGGTGCCATCATAACTCGCTGCAGCCTTGAACTCCTGAGCTAGCGATCCTCCTAAGGCCTTCCAAGTAGCTGAGAGAACAGGTATGTGCCACCACGATAATTGTTTTAATTTTTTTTTTTTTTAGACAGAGTCTCACTTTGTTGCCCAGGCTGCAGTGAGTGCTGTGACGTCAGCCTAGCTCACAGCAACCTCAAACTCCTGGGCTCAAGCGATCCTCCTGCCTCAGCCTCCCGAGTAGCTGGGACTACAGGCAGGCGCCACCATGCCTGGCTAATTTTTTCTATATATAAAAGTTGATCAATTAGTTTCTTTCTATTTATAGTAGAGACGGGGTCTTGCTCTTACTCAGGTTGGTTTCGAACTCCTGACCTCGAGCAATCTGTCTGCCTCAGCCTCCCAGAGAGCTAGGATTACAGGCGTGAGCCACCGTACCCGGCCTGTTTTAATTTTTTGTAGAGATAGAGTCTCACTATGTTGCCCAGGCTGGTCTTGAACTCCTGGCCTCAAGTGATCCTCCTGCCTCAGCCTCCCAAGGTGCTGGGATTACAGGCATGAGCCACAGTGCCCCATCTGGGGTCCCTTTTACAAGGTTGCTGATCCCATCCATGAGGGCTTCACTCTCATCACCTAATTGCCTCCCAAAGGCCCCACCTCCCGACACTACCACTTGGGGGTGACTATTTCAACGTAAGAATTTGGAGAGACATACTCAGGCCATAGCTGTTACAGAATGGAAGCTGACAGAAGCCGTTTCATAGAGGAGTCCAGAGGTGGCTGCCCACGGGACTGTCATCGCCACAGGGACGGGAGTGCTGGTGCCCGCAGCAGGTGGGCCCTCACCAGGCACCTGTTACGGAGCCAGTGTGTGAGAGATGGCGGGCAGCCTGGGCCAGCCTCACACACACAGGGTGGAATGGAGGCCACACCCTGAGTGCCTTGCTGCACACTGTCATTTATGAGATGTTCTCTGACAAACTCTTCTTCAGGGCTGGAGGGGAGAACACGCTTCTGGGAGCTGTCACCCAGTGAGGGGGGCGCCCTCATCTGCAGTGGCCAGTGCAGTGACCTGCAGCTCCCATCCAGTACTTGGGACAGGGCCAGTGAGGACCTGAGTGTACATGGCTGGCCAGAGTGGTGGCTTACACCTGTATTTCTAGCACTCTGGAAGGCCAAGGCAGGAGCTTAGGAGTTCGAGACCAGCCTGAGCAAAAGCGAGACCCTGACTCTACAAAAAAAATAGAAAAATGAGCCAGGTGTGGTGGCACCTGTAGTCCCAGCTACTCAGGAGGCTGATGCAGGAGGATTGCTTGAGCCCAGGAGTTTGATATTGCAGTGAGCTATGATGATACCACTGTACTCTAGCCGAGGTGACAGAGTGAGACTATTTAAAAAAAAAAGTAAATGGTCATGTATGGCTAGTGGTGACCCTGTTGGACAGCAGGGAGCCCCATCTTCCCTGGCCGTCACAATAGGAGGGGACATCTGTACGGGGCCAGCAAGCTGCACACCAGGGGCCCTGCACTTGGCTGTGTGCTCCACCCTCACACTCACAAACACTGGGCATTCATTCAGGGGAAGCTTCTCCTTGCTTTACCTTTGAACAAAACCAAGGTGGAGGTCTCTTTAATGGCACTCCTCCCCCTGTGCCCCGCAGGACACCCTGGGTGTTGAGAGTGCAGACTGGCTGCATTCTGAAGGGAGAGAGGGAGGCCTGAGATGTGCCCAGTGCCCTCTGCAGGGCAAACCCGGGCCGCCACCCCTCAGGCACAGGGCATCCCTGGCCCCAAGTGGGGATCGCACTGTCATCTGCGGTTGACCAGTCTGCAGGCCGGGGCAGGACTTGGGCACGGGCCTCAGCAGCTGCCCCCAGGGGTGCGTCCCTCAGGCTGTGTCCTCAGAGCCTGCTGACCACTTGGGGGCTGCAGAAGCCTTCACACCCGGTGCTAAATGCCCTTTGAGGCTTTGGGTGGGCCCTGGCCACCCCCTCACTTCCTACACTGGCCTCTGGGAACAGCTCCTCCCACCCAGTTGCTAAGCCCCTGGTCACTTCCCCAGGGCAAACATATCCCAGAACAAAGAACAGGCCAGGTAGGGTCCAGGGCTGACATCTGGGAGTGTCCGGGCATGCCCTCAGAGAGGTGGCACCCAGGCCACCACTGCCACTCGGGAGTGATGGACGGAGGGGTCTGGAACGCAGCAGTTGCCACCAACACTGGGACAGACACAGAAGGCGGGGAACAGAACCTCAGCCACGTGCACTTCCCGTTCATCTGGTGTCCACGTTAGCGGCCCTGAGTTGGCTGCAGTCAGCCTTTCCTGCCGGTACTCAGGAAGGGAGGCATCAAAGGGTTCCTCTGGCTCCATCCCTGGTGTTGAGTTGATGGGGAGAGGTCCCTTAGCCACCTGGCCTGGGAAAATGCTTCATAGACAGGTTTCAAGATGACTCATGGCCACTGTCATTGTGCCCCGTTAGGGTCACTCTGTAGTGACACTCACAGCGAATAAAGTCAATAAACAGGGAAAACGCAGGCGTGGGCTTGGCTGGGCCAGGGGAAACGCCGCACAACAGAGCTGCTTGTTTTTTTTCTCTCCATGACCCCACCGGGGCAGCGGCTTCTGGCCCTCCCAGCCCCAACAAACTCTGTTCTGTCACAACCATCATCCCATCCCCCGCTTCCACGGAAAAGCCTCTGTCCCCAAAACCAGTCAGGGCACAGGCTACAGTCCTAGAACACCGACAACTGCAGGTGTGAGGAAGGTAAGCAGAAAGGCAGGACGCACACCTGTGGCTGGTTGTGGGGAGGCCAGGATACACGCGCCAGCAGAGGGTGGGGGTCGCACAGGAGTGGGGGACTGGGAACCCCTTAAGTGCCCCCATTGTCTGAAATCCCCCATCTAACTGGCCGCAAATAAATGGACACGCAGGCAGCTTCCAAAAGAGGCAAAACCTTTTATCGACTTGGCGCCGGCGCGGTATCTACAGTATCTACACATATCTACACGTATCTACACCGCCTGCAGGCGGGGCTCTCAGGTTGTCTACACTGCAACTGCCGGCGGACCACGGGCGGGCGCCGCAGTCTCGGGGAGAACAATAAATACCACTTCCTTCCGCCTCTGACCTGCGCTTTGGCACGAGCGGGCCGGGACCCGCGGCCCTCGGGCCGGGGAAGGACCCGCGGCGGCTGGGGGACTGGAGAACCGGGTACTCCGGTGGCGCTGGGGCCGGAAGGTGGAGGACCCGCGGCCTGGAGGCTGGGACAGGAGGCCGGCCGGTCCTGGGGCGCGCGTCCCTCGCGGTTATCTGGGGCAGTAGTCGTAGGAGCCGGGCGGCGCGGCCCCGGCCGACGAGTACATGTTGGCGGCGGCGGCGGCGGCGGCGGCAGCGGCGGCGGCGGCGGCGGCCGGGCTCACGGCGGGGTGGTGGTGGTGGTGCGGGTGCGCGTGCGGGTGGTAGCCGTGGCCGCGCAGGCCGGGCAGCGGGTAGGGCGCCGGCCGGCTCTTGGCCCCGAGGTAGTGGTCGTAGGTGGCGGCCGGGTACTTGTAGGGGTGGTGGTGCAGCGGCTCCGGCGCGCCCGGCGCCTCCAGGCGCAGCTCGGGGTGCGGGGGGCTGGGCCGGCCTCCGGGCGCGCCGGGCAGCGGGACGAGGCCGCCCGCGCCGCCGGCCCCGGGCAGCGCGGGGCTCAGCACCCGGGCCAACAGCTGCGGCGCGTGCGCCGGGTCCCCGAGCACGGCCGAGCCGCCCGCGTCGCGCTCGAATTCCCGCCGGGCCTCGGCCGCGTCTGCGGGGAGGGCTGGGGTGAGCGTGGCCGGCCGGGGCCGCCAAGGAGACCCGCCGAGCCACGCGGGGCGCTGGCGGGGAGGCGGCGCTCGGCCGTGCTCGGCATCCCCGACCCTTCTCCGCGAGCCCGCCGGAGACCCCCGCGCCCTCCCCGGGGGCCCGCGCCCCTCCACGGGCGGCAGCGGCGGGCGGGGCACAGCCGTCGGGCCGGGCGGGCGAGTGCGCGCTTGCCCGCCGCCGCCGCCGCCGCCGCGGCCGTTGTGCAACCGGCGCGAAGGCCGCGAGCACCCGCGGTGCAGGCGAGGCCGGGCGCGGCTGCCGGCCCGGGGCGGAGCGCGCACAGGACCGCGACCCGGATCCCACGACCCAGGCCCTACCTTTCTCCGCGCCGTTGGGCTGCGTGGGGGAGGCCACGGGGTTCCGCGAGCGCGCGAAGGCGCTCATGAGCGGCAGCGCGCCCGGCCGGTGGTTCCGGGGCCTGCGGGAGGGAGCGGGAAGGAGGCGAGTCAGGGCGGCGCCTCCGCCAGACGCCCAGGTGCTCTTTCGCTTCCTGAAGACACTCACCAGTCCTCGGGGTCGCAGTCTCGGAAGCCTTTGGCGAAGGGGTTGCTGGCAATCTTGAGCTGCGTGATCTGCAGAGAAGCGGCTGTGAGCCCTGCAGCCCAGGCCAGCCGACCTCGGCAGAGCACAGGCCAGTGTCAGCAAGAACTCGCCGGGAAGGGCCTCTCGGTGCCCGTGTCTGCTGCCTCCCTCCTGCCTTGGGGGTCGGGAGCCTCCCCTCTCACTAGGGGACTCCTCTTTGGTGGTGCGCCAAGCGAATGAGCATGGAGACCCTGGGCCCCCAGCTGGGATGGGAATGTGGTCACCTCTATTCCCCAGTGGGGGGACTGATCGGGTGCCCTAGGAATCTGGGTAAACCTTGGATGGTGCCCCTGATGGGGAGTTTCCGGACTGGTCTGGAAAACAAACTTTCAGGCTGCTGTGACAGTTGCTGCTAGAGAGGTCAAGCAGATAGGAAGCCCAGAGAGCCAGCAGAGGAGGAGGGGGCTGCAGAGGCCCTGGGGGTGGGGCTCCAGCTAGGTCAAGCTCCACTGGGACCCACTGCCTGCAGGTCCAAACCCTCCCTCCCTCTGGCAGCAACTGAACGTGGAACCCCCTCCCTGCAGGCCCTCACCCGGTGGTTCTGGTAGGCAGTGACCGCTGTGAATCGGGTCTCCTCAAACACAAAGGTTTTGAAGTTCTCCTCCGCATATTTTTCACTATCTTTGCGTGGGTCCACATAGACCACATGGAATCGGGGCTGGTATCTGTGCATGGAGTTGAGAATGATCTGCAAGGCAAGATGGGGGCCAGCTCCAGTGGTGGGACTGACCCGGGACCGGGACTGGGTCGGAGCCAGGAAATGGCTGAGGTCTGAGTAGGCAACGAACATCCCGAACATCCCGGATAAGCTGTGCAAAACCCTTAACTTTGGGGATGAGGCTGGGACCCACTGGGGTCTGGCCAGGAAAGCCACTCTAAGCGGCAAAGGATTGATCAATCCATCGATCTGGGTGTAGGTTCTTTCCTTAGGTCTGTGACCACTGCTTCCCAGCCTGCCTTAGAAGGGGGGTCGCTGTGAGGTGGAGCTCAGCCGGGGGGATAGCAGCCCCTTGCCCGAATGGATTCTGTAAAACCTCCGACCCCCATGCACGCCCTATCTTCCCTCCCCCCCCCTGCAAGGTGGGCACTGGAGTGCGAGAAGGAGGAGAGCCCTCTCCCAGGCCGTGTGACCCTGCCTGGAGGCCCGCTCTCCCAGCCTGCCCCTCATCCGCACAGCAGTGTTGCCCAAACTCTGCCTATGCCTGCAGCCAGCCCTTGGGGACTGGGAGACGCCACCGGGGACAGCCCGGGAGCCTGGGCAGGGGCCGTTGCTCACATGGCCGTTGTCGTCCAGCAGGTTGTTGGTCAGCTTGAGCTTGTCAAAGGACACGATCTGCTTCATCCACTGCGCACCCTTGGCGGGCGAGTCCGGGTGGTAGTGCACACGGCCCGGCGTGGCGGGGTCCGCCTTCCCAGCCACCAGCCAGGAGGAGCTGTGGAAGGCGTACCTGGAGTGGCATGGGCAGGGGTCGTGCCGAGTGAGGGCCTTGCCCTCATGTACTGGGCGAACCCCAAAAGTGCCTCTGTGGAGTTTCCCCACCTGTGAGATGGAGACCTGTGGTGCCACAAGGGCTGGGAGCTTTTCGGAGGAGATTGTGGAAAAACCAGAAAAGTCCCACCTGCCCCCAACGCACAAAAAAGAATGATCAGGGAATCCAGGACTCAGAGGCTGGGCTCCCCCCTTCTCCACATTTCGCTGCATGCGGGTCCACCCACCCCTGGGTGCTGAGGCGCCAGGAACCCCGATCTGGCCAGCTCTCTGGCACAGGGCAGTCCACGTTTCTTTATTAATTGCTGTTAATTGTCCGGGTGGCTGAGGCCCGCCCTGAGTAATCTTTCCCGGCCACCCCACCTTTCCGGCCCAGCTCCAGGACCCAGTGTTCCCTAGGGATGGGGGAGGGGAACAAGGCAGTCCGGCTTGCCTTGTGGGAGAGGGAGACACGAAGAGGAGGGGCTGTGTGCTGGGCCCACACTCCCCAGGCCATGCCAGCCCAGGGGTGTGGGAGCCTTCCTGAACCTGCAGCTCCCAGGGGCTCCCAGCCTTTGGGATCCCCTGGGGCAGGTTCTGGAGAGCACCTGGGGCAGGGGTGAGTCTGGAGCTGGACAGTGTCGGGGAGGGAGCAGGGGCAGCGGCACAGGTGCCTGGGAGGGCCTGCTCGCTAAAGAGCTTCATGGTGTGGGCCCTTGGAGTTGGTCACCGGCGCTTCCCAGGGCGTCCGCCCAGGTCCTGCGTGCATGCAGCTGGCCCAAGTGGCCCCGAGGGCTCACTTACCGGTAGCGCTTGTCGTCCACTGGCACGAAGTCCATGAGCAGCATGTAGTCCGCCATGGGGTCCATGCCGAAGAGCTTCACTTGGAACGTGGGGAACATTCGCCTGGGGTTGGTGAGGCCTCGGGTCACCTCCCTTGGAGAAAGGCAGCCCCCTCTCCTTGACCCACCCAGCAGTCCCCGGCGGCAGCCCTGCCCTCAAGCTTCCGAGGGCTGTCCAGTGAGCCCAGGCCACGGCTCTCATCCCCGTTCCCCTGGGCTCAGCTGCTCTAGCCCGGTTAGGCCCCTACTCCACTGCGGCACAGCGTGGCAGGGCAGCTGCCTGCGCCCTTTTCTGAAACAGAGATGGCTAGCCCAGGCTGGAGCTGAGCCTTGGAGCCCCAACCTTCTTCTGCCTGCTTTGCCTGCATAAACCGGCCTTGCCTTTGCAGATGGTTTTGTCTTGGGGACCTAGCCGCAGCCCACCAGGCGCCTAAGATGCGCCCTTGGCAGAGCCTCCCCAGATCGAGGTGGCTCCCGGCTCCAACAAAGTGAAACCAGGTAGTCCGAGAGTTCTCGAGATTTCGAGGAGTCCCTATTGCCCTGTCAGCTGGCTCTGCAACTGCTCCCCAATGCCTCCAGGGAGACCAAGGCCTTGGAGCCCACAACTCCTGCCCCCACTCTCAGAACATGGCCCCATGCTGGAGTCTCCCCGCATTCCTCAGGGACAGAGGCAGGTTCCACTTCGGCCATGACACATAACCCCAGACGCAGCTGCCGGGGTGGACTTGGCTTGTGCTTTACAGTTCCCCAAACCCCCTCCTCTGGCCCCCAACTTAGTGACTGATGGGGGCCCTTGAAAGGACATCCTGAATGGGCTGCTGGCCGTGGCCGCCCCCGCCTGATGGCACAGCAGTGCCAGCCACTGGGTCCTGGCGGACCACACGAGGCTTGGCCTTCACTTGCCCTCCCCACTGCGGCCCCTCAAGGCAGCTCCCTGCGGCGGTGGGCAGAACACAGGCTCAGAGCGTCCTCCCTCCCGACAGGCCTCTGCCACCACTGCTCCAAGCCCGCAGGTCCTGGGTGCTGCAGGAGGTCTGCTCCTGCCGGGAAGCCCAGCGCCAACAAGGCCCTTGCTGGGCGGGCCTGGGCTGGAGGCCGGGCTGCCGCTGTCCTCGGGAGGGCCCGTGTGCCCAGGGACCGCAAGGAGAGCCTGGGGGAAACCTACAAGGCAAGGGAGCGGGACACAGGCCCCAGGTTCCCCGGGGCGGCAGGAGGGCTGCGGCGGCGGGGAACAGAGACCGAGAGGAGGCTTTGCAAACAGGCCCTGGGCTCCCCTCGCTGTGTGGACGGGAGCCGGTGTGTACATTAGACACAGCCCAGCACCCGCCTTTGTCTGCTGGTCAAATCGGGTGCATCCGCATAACTCGTTCCCCTTCTCTCTCGGCCCTTAAAACAAATACAGGCCCATTGGAAGGCGGCGGCCGCTCGTCGCAGAGCCAGGCCCCACAACTGCCCGAAGTTTAGGCTGGAGCAGGTTTAGGTCGCTAGACTCCCAGCAACCCCGCTGCACAGAACAAGCTGCTTTTTGCGGTCCTAATTTTCTCCTGAAATTGTCCAGACCATTGCCACACTAACGTTGCGGCAACTATCTCGCCCGCATAGACTGAACTCCGGAACCCAAACGGAGTTTCCTGGGAGGTGGGGTCTGCTGGGCGGCCGCCCGCTCCGGCCCCGCGCACTCCGAGCCGAGCCGGCCGCTCCCGGCGCCCGGCGGGCTCCCGCGGTCGGCGGGCCGGGCCGGGTCCCTGCCGTCTCCGCGGAGGCGGGCAATGCCAGGAGGGGCGCGCGAGGCGGCTGTCGCCGGAGCCGGGACCGCGCGAAGCGAAGGTGGCGCAGGGCTGAGAGGGACCCGCAGGTGGCCGGGCCGCGCCCCCTACCCGGCGTCTCGGCCCCACTGGCGCGCGGACCCGACCGAGGCGCCGCGGCCCGAGGGCGGCCGCGCGGGCGGGGAGGGTCGCGCGGAGGGGCGCCCTGACCTGCCGGCCTTGGTGACGATCATCTCGGTGCCCAGCTGGTTGAACTCGTCCCACAGCGCCTTCATCTCCAGCTGCACGCTCACGCTGGCCACCTTCGCGTTCTTCTTCACCGGCGCCTTGGCGGCGGCCGCGCAGCCGGCCCCGGGGCCCTCGGGCTCGGCGGCGCTGGTGGCGGCCCCCGCGGCCGGCGCGAACGGGTAGGCGTGCGGCTGCGGGCCGGGCGCGGCGGCGGCGCACGGGTCGTAGCGCGGTGGCGGGGGCTCCCGCGGGCCGTACGGGTCGGCGCCGGGCGACGCGGCGCCCGGGAAGCCCCCCGCGGCCCCCAGGCTGCTCAGGCTGCTGGCCGTGAAGGCTGCAACGTCGCAGAAGTGCGAGAGCTGCGTGAGCCACGGGCTGGACACGGCGGAGATCATGACCCGCGGGCCGCCGCCTAGCTGAGCGCTGCCCCGCGCCGCGGGCCGAGTGGCGGGCGCTGCGCTGCGTGCGCCCCGGGCCGCGCCGCCCCACACCGCGGGCCGCCCGAGGAGGGCCCCGCCCCGCCCCGCCCCGCGTCCCCCTCCGCCGAGACAATGGCCTCGCTCCTCTCCCCCGGCCTCGCCCCTCCCCCCTTCCCCCTCCGCGGCCCCCGGCCCGCCGGGCCCCGACCGCCCCGACCGGCTCCCCGGAGCGCCGGCCGGCCGCGCCGCTCTGCGCCCTCCCGCTCGCCCGGCTCGCTCCCTCGCCAGGCTTTCTCTGCGATTCGTTACTCCTTTACCTTTGTCTTCCTCATTTAGACTTTCCCTCCCAATCATCTTTCCTTCTTGCGGTGTCTTTAGTTTCTCTGCATTTCTCTTTTGCTTTCTGCCTCTTCCTCTTTTTCCTACGTCCTTGCCTTTCTTTGCACTCTACTTTTTAAAATCACTCTTTGTCTTTGTTTTACTCTGTCCTTTTCCTTTTATTTCTGTATGTTCTTCTCTAGTTTTCATGACTTTTCTTCCTTTTTGGAAAAAAATTAAAAACCAATGTCTCTCTCTCTCTCTTTTAAATAACTTTACTTTCTGTCTTAAGCTTTTCTCTCATTTTTTCTCTTCTCTTTCGTTCTGGCTCTCTTTATTTCTTTTTCATGTTTTTCTTTTTTCTCCCCTACTCTCTTTTTGAGGTTGTCTGTGTTTTCTCTCCTTTTCTCAATTTCATCTCCTCCCAGCCGGCCACTCTCACCACTTTCTTTCTCTCCTTTTCCTTTCCCCAGCTCCCTTGCAATCTCTGCTCTCTCCGCTAATGCTGTCCTTCCCGGCTTCCACTTGCCCTCCCTGGGCCTGCATCTACCTGCGTGCCGTGCCCGCACTCTTGGAAGCTGGGACCCCAGGCTGGTTGGGGGACAGCCTTTGGGGGGGTACCCTCAACCCCAGAGTCGCAGCTGAGAGTCTGGAGCCCATCCCAGCAAGAATACCCTCCACTTACTCTGTGACCGGGACCCACGGCAGCCCAGGCAGAGGGTCTGGTGGGCAGCCGGTGTAGACTCGGCCAGTAGGCTCACCTTCCATGTCCCTGGTGACGGTGCTGAAGTGCATCCCGGCTGGAGATCCTGGCAGCTGGCGAAGCTTCGCCCAGTCGGGGGCCCCAGGGCCTCGGTGGGTAGTGCGCTTGGCAGCCTCAGCTGCAACCAGAGAGGTGATGCTGAACGCACTGGCCCGGGGAGACAGCGGGCTCCGTGCGTCCATAGGCACCGTCGGCCTGGCCGGCGCCACCTCCGACTGCTTGCGCCCAGCAGCACCGCACCCAGCCCAGCCCAGCCCACGGGCCAGGGGCGGGGGCCTGCGGTGCCATTCACAGCTGCCGGCCCCAGGCCCAGGGGATTATGTTGTCATGGGCCCCCCACCTGGGGCTCGCCTCTGCTCCCAGGGACCTCCGAGGCCAATGCCCTTTAAACATCCCACTTCTCCTGCCAAGCCCCGGCCTCCCTCTGAACAGCGAAGCCACCATCATCTTCTACAGCCCCAGAGGAGAGAGAGGTGGCTATACCAGGAGCACCCAGCCCCAGCCCGAGGTGGCAGGGCATGGATGAAGCTCGGAGGGCTGCCTGGGCCAGCCCTGCCCCTGCCCTTGGCCCCTCCCGCTTCCCCCTCCTCCCTGACTGCCCCTGCACCTGGGTGAGGGGAGAGGGCAGCTCGGCTCCTGCGCCAGCCACTGGCGGCCCCAGGGCTCCAGCGTCCTCCGTTCCTTGTTCCTCAGCTCCGCAGGACAGGACTCAGCCCAGCAAATGCCCCACAGCGGCCTGAGGCCAGCTTGCTGTTGTGGCCAGGGACCTGAGCAGAGGGACGCCGCCCAGGCCGAGCAGCCTGGGAGCCCCAGCGTCACGCGCACCGCGCGACCGCCCGCCTCTGGCCGCTGTGCTTATACATCCGGAGGGTGGGCAGTGCCCGCTCCTCCAACCTCCCTGCTCACCGGCCAGGCGCTGGGAGGGCCAGGGGCGGGGCCTGGCCGGTATTGGGAGCCGAGGACACGTCGGAGAAGTCAGGCCGCCGGGTCCAGTGCTGCCCCCTCGGCACCCGTCAGCTGACCTGCCCGCCAGGGAAAGGCCCTGCAGCCAAGGTGCCCAGCCAGGCCGGGCAGGGCAAGTCCCTCCCCTCAGCCTCGGGGCTTCTAGGCCCAGGCGACCCTAATGCCAAGGGCTGACTTGGCCCGTGCAATCCCCACCTTCTGTCTGCGGGGCCTCCTCTGACCAGTTCCTCGTGTCCACAGTCTTCCTGTCCAGGGTCTTTCCAGCTGGGTATCAAGCCCAGAGCACCCTGGCCCCACATTGAGGCACTGGGGGTCAGGGCCTTGGTGTCCAAGGCCTCTCTGGGTTTACCCCATTGTAGGTCTGAGGGCACTGGCTGGGGGCTGGGAAGGCACAGGGACGGGGCGGGCTCTGGGGCTGAGGCCCAGGAAATCGCGTAAGCCTGAGAGTGCTGTGTGTCAGGGATGTGGTGTGTTTCACTACATGTGCAGGGAGCCCATGTCCTGCCCCAGGCCTGCAGCTGGAGTTTTGCGGACCCTGTTGGGAAAGGCAAGCTGTCACCAGGGCTTTTCCCCAGCCCTGAGTGGCCATTTGGGGCCATGACAGTGACAGTGACTTGTGTCACTCAATGACAGTGTCACTGAGGGGGCCGGGAGCAGGTCTAGTGAGGAGTGCTGTGTGGGGAATCTCTTGAGCCCCTGGCACCTTTCCCTCTTCCCTGAGTAGAACCAGCCTGTTGCCCCCAGGGTCCTAGGAGAAGCTGCTCCTGGTGGAGGGTAGGTCGCCAGGGAGGTAGGTTGGTGGGAGCAGAGCATGGGCGTGCTGGTGGGGGGCACCCAGGGAGGCCTTGGGCCCTGCAGGCTGTGCAGGGGGTCCTGGTGCAGGGCATGGAAGTGGGGGTCCTGCACGTGGCTTTGAATTATCCGGGGTGCACATTGCCCCAGACTGCGGTGGTGCTGGGGGTGGGTCGTGTCCTGTGCAACTGAGGGAGCCTTCCGTGCGTGCGCTCGCGAGGGCAGCCGCCAGACGTTGAGCCTGCGGGAGAGGCCAGCATTGAGAAGGGAGAAGTGAAAGTGAAAAACACCAGGGCCTCCTGAGACTCCGGGTCAGCCCCTAAGGCCCAGTCCTGAGGTCCCCAGACCTCCGCATCTGAGGCGGAGCCAGGAGCAGAGCCCTCCCAGCCCCCCATTAACCCCTTCGTGCAGGAAACGGACCACCAGCGGGGCTCGTGGGCAAATGCTCTGCCATCACAGTGGCTGCCCCGCCGCTGGGAAGAGGGGAAGGCGCCCTCCACACTGTTCCATCGCCCGACCCAACCGCTGTCCATGCGCTATCAATTTCGGACCCCTGACCCTGCTGCTCAAAGCCCGGGCCCTCCCGAACCCTCAGCCAAAGGGGTCTGAAGCCCGTGAAGCGCAAGGCCGCCGCCTCCACTGCCCAGCAGGGCTGGGCTCCTTGAACCCTCCCTCCCTCCTGGGCGCTGCACCGCCCGCCCGCTGGCTCCCGCCACTGGCCAGCGCTCCTGGCCACCCGCTGCCGCCCCACCCGGCGTGCCCGACGGGCCGCAGCCTAGAGGTAGCGCGCCCGCTGGGTGGCCAGGCCCGGTGCATGCCGACGGCTCTGCACGCGAGCTCAGCGCCCCAGCACGGGCCGGCAACACGCGCTCTTCCTCCACCTGGACCGCCGCGGCTCCCTTCCGCCTCGCTCCCCCTGCCGGCCGCACCTCCGCGACCGAGGTGAGAGTCCTGGTCTTGGGAGCGCCAGGAGGGCAGGGGCGGCCTGGGGGCGCGAGCTGCCCGGGAAGGGTGGGGCTGACTGCTCAGGGCGAGATGCGGGCTGGGGCCGGGCGGCTAGGTCCCTCCTCCGCGTGCACCGCTGAGGGAGGACAAGCCCCGCATTTCTTGGGGCTGAGGGCTGCGTGGGGGCTACGAGGAGATCCTTGCACAGGCCCGAAAGCAGAGGCTGGGGACCAGAAGCCTGGCTGGGTGCAGAAAGCTGGCGGGCGGGCGGCATGAGGTGAGGACTGGCCGCAGCCTTTGCCTTGCTCTCGGGCGTCCTAGCACTGCCCCGGTTCGGGGTGGGGAGACTCACTCACACTCCCTCCTCCGCCCCGTGTCTTCGGAGTTGCGAGTAAAGCAAGCCCTAATTTCGGAAGTTTTCTCCCCACCTCGATGGAGGCTGCCCCTGGAGAATCTTGGCGGCCCGGCTGTCTGCCCAGCTCCGCCTCCCTGGGCCCCCTGGCTCCCGGGGCCGTCAGACAGGCGCCCTCACGCCCACCCACGGACCCCACTCGTCTCTTCGTGTCTGTCACGAAAGCTCAGCACTGCCCGCTGCTCCGCGCTGACTCGGCGCCCTCTGTTCTCAGCCCTGGACGCACCTGCACTCCCTTCTTTCTCTGGCGGGCCCGCCGCGCACCCATCTCCCGGGTCCTGTGTCCCCATACAGGGCGCCCACGCCTGCGCCCCCAGCATGGGTCCCCCGCTGTTTGCAAATACGCACACAGGCGGCCCGGGAGTGCACCCAGGAGCGCGCCAAGCGCGGGGACCCTTCCTCTGGGCGTCAGAGCAGGGAGGGAGCAGAATCGGGCTGCGCCCGCCCGGGCACAGAGGGAAGCCCTTGGAGGAGCCAAGCTCTACTGGACCCTGCTAATCCGTTTTAGGATTGATCGCCTGGAATTGCTTCCAGCACCTTCCTGGATGCACCCTCGAGTCTCAGAGGAAGGCTGCCCGCGGAACCAGGAGCTGCCCGCACTGGCCCTTCCACCGCCGCCAGCTGCTCTGCCCCTGGCCCTGGCCGCCAGGGGCCGGTACCGAGGGCTGAGGCTCGAGTCTGGGCCAGCGATGCGGGGCCCAAGCTTCGCCCGAGACGGGAAAGGCAGGCGGGCCGGGGAGGTTCTGTGCTCTCTTCCCGGCGCAGTTCCCACCTCTCAACTCTCGGCCCTCCGCAGCGGGGACTTGCGCAGCGACCTGGGCCCTCCCCTCGGGCACGCCCCATCGTCCCTCCATTCCACGAAAGTGCTGGGCCGGCGACATGTCGAATGTGACATGCTGGGTGACCCTCCTGGGCGTGGACCGGCCAAGACCCCGAGCCCTGGAGCCGGGCGGGTAAGAGTCACGCGCCAGTGCTATGCGCAGGGCTGCTTGGCTGTGGCCTCCGTCCCTTCTAGGGCCCCCAGTTCAAGCTCGGGGAAGAACCTCTGCCACCCTGGTGGGGGAGGGGCGGCCACCAGGCTGCGTCAAAACCCGGCTGGCACGTGTCTCCCGCAAGCAGCAGCACTATAGCGTCTGCGCAGATGCGGGGGGTTTGCAGACCCCACTGGTGCTGAGTCGGAACTGGGGGTCTTAGTGGTGTGGACTCAGCTGGAGCCACAACAGGGGCCAGGCCCACAGCCAGGGAGGGGAGGGGAGGGAACGGCTTCCCTGCCCCCTCACAGTGTCTGTCTGCCTCTGGACACTGCCTTCTGGGGTTAGGGGAGTAGGTGACCCCTCCTACTCAGCCTGGGGTCTCAGTGGGGCCTCTCCCCAGCCTGTCACTCAGGTGGCCCCTACTGTTCTTGAGTCTTCCCTCGCTGGGCTCCTTCCCTGAGGGTGAGGGCTGGCCCCTCTACAGGAAAGGAAGTCTCTGCAGAGCTCCTGCCAGGTGTCCTCCTGCAATGTTTGCCCAAACTGAAGGCGCATGGGAAGTGTTCTGTGATTGGCCCTGAGCTGGGGGTGCAGGGGTTTGCAGGGTGCTAGACAGCAGCCAGGAGCCCTGCCCAGGAGCCCCAAGCCCACAGTGGGGTTCACTGGAGGGTGGCTGAGGACCCCAGGGAGGTGTCCCTATAAGCCTGGCCAAGCAGAACGGCCTGGGAGTCAGGAACAGCCTGGTGTGTACTCTCTGCCGCTTGGTGGCTGGTGGGTGGGGAGAGACGCTGGGCAGCACTGGGGGTGAGGTGTGGCCGAGGTGCAGGCTGGCCCCAGGGCAGGGCCCACCCGTCCCAGAGTCCTAGTGCCTGGGCCCTTGGGGCCCAGTGACTGCAGGATGAACGAAGAGGGAAACCGAGACCCTCTGACAGGCAGATGTAGGAGGAGTAATGGGTGGGTAGGAGAGAAGACAGGACGGAGAGGGACAGTCCTTGGTGACACCAGCCTCAGAGCTGGGAGGGGACGGGCCAGGGTCTGCGCAGCCACACACAGCTGGCCCCCAGCCTCCCATCTGCCCAGGCCTGGCTGCCTCCCCCAGCTGTGGGTGCTGTGTTCTGGGCCACGTTCCCAGGAGGCCGGGTGGGGGAGATAGTGAGGGGCTGGCTAGGCCGGATGGGTGATGGCACCCCCTGCCCCCTGACCTCGCCAGGCACCAGGGCCCCCTGCAGACTGGAAGTTCCCACAACTCCAGAACAAACAAACAGACAGACAGACTGATGGACAGCCAGGCCCTGGGCCCCTCTCCAATTTCTGAGCCTGTTGATTTAGCTGCCCACTTGGTGGGAGGACCCAGCCACATGGGGAGCTGGCTGTCCATCTGTCTGTCCATCTACTGGCCACACTAGCCCCTCCTTCCTGGGTGCCAGCAGGCAGAAGTGAGGCTCAGAGACCCGATGACCTATATGCAGGCTGGTGAGGAGGCCAGACCTCTCCTTGGGGTGGGGAGGGGGATTCAGCAAACATCCCGTGCCAGCCCCTTCCTTCCCTCTGTGGCCCCGGCAGGCATGGGAGCCACACTTTCCAGGAGAAGGGACAGGCCCCCAAACCCTGCATGTGTGGCTTCAGAACATGGACACTTGCAGGCTGTCCCCCAGGTCCCTGTGGGCAGCAGGGGAGCCGACTGGATAGCAGTCCCCATCTCCCCATGCTTGGGCACCCACACCACCACATGCACACACATGAATGTGGGCATGAGCACACGTGTACACACACTAGGCACATGATCAAACACACGTACATGTGTGAGCACACCATATATTAGGACCATGGGCACTTCTGTACACATGCACCCGCTGGACACAGACACAGAAGTGAGCTTGGGCACACACTCTGTGCACAGGTACAGACACCTGTGACCATGTGCCTGCATGCACACTGTCCACCCACACCTGTGAGCATTGGCACATGTGCACACGACGCTGATACAGACACCAGCACAGGAGAGTGTGCTGGCATGTGCAGCACACGCAGGCATGAGTGCACACGTCACTCACAGTGGCCACTGTGGCTCCTCTTCAGTGACAACGATGCTCATTTCAGCAACTCAAGTGATCCAAGGGCCTCAGATTGGCGTGACGCGGGTGAGGCCTGTGTGGAACCTGGTGTCACTGTGATAAGGGAGAATACAGTATTTCAGTCCCCTTGTGTCAGACCATCCCCTGAGGGTGACACACTCAGATGATGGCCCTCAGGAGATGGTCCGATTGGTGGGCCGATGGAGTGGACATTGGTGCAGGAGAGACTGCCATAACGGAATCGGTTGACAGAGACCCTTCCCGGGAGAACCCACTGGGAGGCCACTTTCCGTGCTCAGACCCCAAGCCTGACCCTGGCCTGGTGGTCCATGAGCCTGGGCCACCGTGAGGAGCGAGGACCCAGGCCAGGCCAGAGGCAGCGAGGAGTGGTGTCAGCACCTTGTTACTGCGGGGCCTAGTGAAGCCATGCTCCTGGAGATCATCGGGTACGTTGCATGGCTCCTTACAACCATTTAAAGCACTCAAATATAGCAAACTTAGAATTTTCATTAAATGGTTGATTAACTCAAGTTGTCCACAAGGTCAGCGTGCCAGCCAAGAGAAACTGTGTGTGGAAATCCGGTCTGAGCGCCGAGGCTGGCAGAGCCCTGGGGCTGCCGGATCGTCCCTGCCAGCCCCTGCCAGCCCAGGGAGCCTCCTCGCCGCTCTGGCTGGCCCACCTCAACCTTCTGCCTCTGCCTGTGGGGCCAGCCGCACCCCTATGGCCTGCCCAGGGAAGCCCTCACGGAGCAGGGGCTCTGTGAGGCAGGCGAACTTCCCGGGCTGGGGCAGGTGTTGGGGACACTACTGTCACAGCAGAGTCAGCGTGAGGGCAGAGCAGCCTGAGGGCAAGGCTCCTGCATGGGACCCCAGCAGAGGGCCTGTGGGGGCCAGCACCCCATGGGCAGCGGCAGCCAGCCCTCCCTCCTGCCTTTCCAGGAAAGGAGCTGGCCGGAAGGCTGGGAACAGCATTTCATTTCAAGGGAGAGCAGGCCTCCTTCAGGAAGGACCCTGTCCCCATGCCCTTTGGAGCAGGGAAGAACCAGGGCAGTGGTGTGTCTTAGTGGTCAGGAGCTGAAGCCAGGAGTCAGCCTCACCTTGCAGGGCTCTGTGTCCCCGGACACACCTTGACTTCCCCAAGCCTCAGTGTTTTCATCCGAGAAATGGAAGAAATGGCTGGAGGCCACACAGGGTGGACCAGGTGAGCTCATATAGGCTTCTCTGCCAATGTCACCATTGTTGCTGCCTGGCCTCCTTGGGCCACCCCTAAATCCCGGCTGGTCCCCCTAGCAGTGTGAGTAGGTGGCTGCACCCTCCCACCTCCTAAGGAGCCTCCAGGCCCAGCAGGGGCTTGGGGAGCGGCATCCTCACCGTGCCTTGGGAAGCCCAGTTATGTGCTTTCTCCTAGCTCCCCACTGGGTCCCTGTGCCCAGACTCAGCCTCGGTTTCCCCACGTTCACGAGTGTGCCCCAGCCCCACCCAGCCCTGGCAAATCCCTCCCTCTTCCAAGGCTCTGCTGAACCAGGTTGGAATTTCTCAAAAGCAAACAAACAGGCAAGCTCAGAGCTGCGGTTTGCAGGGCTCAGATTCCTCCCTGGGCTGTCTGAGCCAGCGTCAGGCCAGCCTGCTGCCCCACAGCAGGCTGGATAGGGTGGGGGCCCTCAGCTGAGCCCCCTTGCCCACCCGTTGCTGGACCTGCACAGGGCCCAGCTCTGAACCTGTGTCCCAGACCCAGCAAGGACGCAGGGGGCTGCAGCCGTGCTGAGCCGGGCCTGGAGCTGCAGGGTGGGAGGTGGACGGGACGCATGAGGGACAGTGCTGGTGCTGCAGGCATGGCCGGGGGTGCGGGGGTGAGGACTGGAGGGGTTGGGCTCAGAGGAGGGACAGGCCAGGATGGGTGGTGGGCCGTGGGGGAGGTGACCGGAGGTGGCCACCAGAGCAATGGTGATTTCAGGCCCACAGCAAGGCAGGGTAGGGCGTGGAGGCTGCATGGGAACGTGGGGGTGGGAGAGGCAGGAGGGGCTGGGAGGGCACCCCAAGGGGCCATGGGGCTACTGGGGAGGGCCAGGCGAGGGGAGGGGTGGGAGGGGGCTCTCGCCAGGTGGTCTTAATCTCCTCAGTGAAATAAGAGTCCTGAGGGAGAGGTGGGAGCTGGAGACAGCTGCGGGGAGGGGGCCGGGCTGCCAGCCCCTGCCTGCGGGGCCCCCTCCCCGGTCAGTCCCAGGACGGGTCCTGGGCTGGGACTTGGAGCCGGTTCTTCCACCAACCCCTCCTCCCTGGCCTCTTCTGCCTCTGCCTAGATGATCCAGTGGCCCAGAGGGTCTTGCATGGATCTGTGCATGTTGTGGGGGAGGTCACCTGGGCCCCTCCTGCTCTCCTGGCAGCTGGTGGTGAGTGGGGGCAATTTTGCCTCTACTGAAGCCCCCTTCTACCACTTGGGTCCCCTCCAAGCTGCTGTCTGCTCTGAGGTCATCCAAGTAGGGCTGGAGGCGGCAGGGTAGAGGAGGGAGGGGACCCTAGCGAGGCCTGGACCCTCACCTTGCCCTGGCCAGCCCAGCACCAGGACCAGAAGGACAGGCATGGGCAGCCGCCCCACTCAGGCTTCCGTCTCCCCTCTATCCACCGAGGGGGTGAGCGAAGTTGGCCCCTGCTGCCGTGATAGGAGGGCGTGGGCAGCGTGGAGGCACCAGCTGCCCCATCCTGCTGAGTGGGTGCCTGGCACCAGCTGTGCCGGGCAGACAGACAGACAGACCGATGTGTGCTTTCACTGGTGCCCCAAAGCCAATCCAGCCCCTCCCTCCAGGGTGTTTGCCAGGACCAACTGACCCAGCGGCCACCCCACGTGGGCTATCTCAGGCTTTCTGGGAACAGCCAGGCCCTGGACGGTGGGTGTGAGTGTCCGAGGGACCCATGCAGCTGGAGGGCAGGCCCAGCCGGCCCCCCACTCTGCCGATCCCGCCTGTTCCTTGGGCCTGTCAGGGTGGTGCTGGCCCCAGAACATTTGCTGTCGTGCCCCATTCCCTTCCAGGCCAGGCTTGGGGTCACCAGAGCTTCAGGGGACAGGGAAGGTGGCCCCAAGAAGACTGGCCTGGCCTGTGTGTGTAGACAGCAATGTGGCCTCGAATGTCCTCAGGGTGGCACGCAAGTCCTGCTGGGCCAGCCCTGGTGAGCTGAAGGCTGGGCTGGGGGCTCAGAACCCCGGAGGAGGGGGGACTGGCCCTGAGCCTTTCCTCCCACCCAGAGTGTTCCCTCGTTGCCCTCTAATGACCCACCCCCAGCTCCTCCCGCCTGTCTCTGCACATTCAAGGCCGGTGACTGCTGGTCATTCCCACCTTAGAGTGAGATGCGCAGGTTCTTCCCTAAGCTCGCTGCGACCAGCCGGAGTCTTAACTCAGGGCAGCATGTCTTTCAGTCTGGGGAGGTGAAATGGGGCGGTACCTTGCACACATCTGCTGGGCTGTCCCGGGGCAGAGGAAGCAGCCCAGGTTTAAGGGGAGAAAGTTCTGGAAGGAGGTCTTGCTTCTAAATGAAGAAGTGCTATGCAATCATCGTAGTTGCCTGGCGGGTGAGCAAACAGGGGACACCCAAGGGGGAAGGGAGGAGACCCTGAACTGTATAGACTGAATCTGAAGGGCGTTTCCCTGATTCCAGCGTTGGGCACCTGGCTCTGCTTCCTGGGGACAGAGGGCCCTCTGACACTCAGTGTGCACCTGGCATCTGCCCTGGAGCAGGGGCCCGACAGCCTCCCGGCCCAGATGCTGCGACAGGCCCTCCTTGGTAGCCTGGGCTTAGGGGGTGCGGGGGGGCTGGGGGGGACGTGTTGTGGGTCAGAGGATATAGGTAGAGGTCTGAGGCTACAGCTGTACCTGACATATCCCAGTTGCAGCCACTGGAGCCTTGAGGGTGTCCTGAGAATTGATAAAAATGAGTCTCAGGTGCCTAGCACAGCGCCAGCAAATGATACCTGTTGCGTGTACCATGTCCAAACATGTATGTGCAGCTGCCTCATACCATGCAAATTACACCATCATGGAGCAGCACAGGTCATGGGGGTTGCTGAGGACCCTGCCCCGACTCTGGACAGCAGCCTCTGGGCATAGGACGTCACCTCCTCCATTCTACGTGTGCTGCCTTTAAAAATGTGGCCCCAAGAGGCTCCAGGTCTGATCTGAGCTGGACATCTTCACATGGGCGCCCAGGCCCTTCTAGACCTCCAGGCTTCCCCAACCCCAGCCATACTTGGTCTGTGACCTAAAGCTAGCCCAGAGCCACTCCCCGTGGCCAGTGTGGATAGCCAGGATCAAGCATCTTGGATTTCAGACAGGGGGACCCCCCACCTGGTGGCAGCTGACACCTGAGCCCACCCTACTCAGTGGCAAGGGGCAGGGGTGAATGACCTGGCTGGAGACGGCCGCTGCGGGAACAGTCAGAAAAATCTCAGTGTCACTGGCTTTAGTGCCAGAGGGGAAACCGAGGCAAGGCCCGGGCATCCGCATGGGGCCATCCCAGCCAGGCTCTGCCCCTGCTGCCCTGCCTAGCCCTGCTGTCCATCTGCCCGCCCAGGCAGAAAATGGCCACTTCCTCTGGCCCCCGCCCCAGGGGGAGACACGGAGCTGGCAAAACAAACAGGCCATTCCTCCCGTGGCCGGCGGCCGGTGATGGATGGCAGAGGGGCTGGCCGTGCTGATGGACGACCGCCCGTCATGTGTGGGCTGGGGCGGCCGGTCCCCGCCTCGGCACGGCACAGACACAGACTCCTGAGCCGAAGTGCCGGCCTCCCCCAACCAGTGCTGCTCGGTGCAGGGACTTGGAGGGGGAGGGCTAGACGCAGCACACGGGTCCCAGAGCCTCCAGCTCTCCACCCGTTGGTGCATTCTGGGCACAGTCCAGCCACTGGGGGGCTCCCAGCAGTTGTCCAAGGGCAAGAGCCGCCTTCTTGCCCTTCTGCAGCCTGGGCTGGCTGGGCCGGGTCCCCTGAAGCCTTGCCTGGCACCCGTTTGTGCGCGCAGGGGCCCGGGAGGCCTCCAGGCTGGGCCGGCTCCCGGCTCTGGCTCCTTAGAGACATGTGTCTGCAGGACTGATGGGGCACAAGGCTGGGCCTAGCCCTGGGCGGGAAGAAAGGCCTGGAAGCTGCATCCTCCAGTACAGGAGGCCTAGGTGGGCACACAAGAAGGCTATGGCATGAACAGAAGCTGGGCCATGGGCTGGGGAGAGGGGGTCTGGCAGGGCCCGGCCCACACTGCCCTGGCCCCCGAAGGCCCAGCCTCTTCCGTCCTGGTCAGCTCATCTCCAGGGTCATTGTCAGCTCCTCTGAGTCTGCTGGGGTCCAGGATCGTCACCTGCCTGCAGAGATGGGCAACTGAGGCTCAGGGAGGTCTGGCTGGAGGCAACACAGGCCCAGGCTGAGGGGTCTTGAATGTACCCTGAGCCCACGCCATGCCTCTAGGCTGGGCCAGCTCAGAGCCTTCCGGTCCCAACTGCTGGCCACCTGCAAGGGCCTGAGGGACACCCAGCTACCGAGCCCAAGGCCTGCTGCAGCACAGGCCCCAGCTGGTGGCTGGCCAGAGAGGAAAGGGCAGCTGTGGCCAGGCCTCTGACCCTCCGGCTGCCCAGCACCGCCAAGAGCACGTCTGGCTGAAAGGAAGCTTCCGAGACCCCCACTTCCTGAACCTCAGAGTGGGCTGAGGCCCCACTTCCGCCCAGAGCCCCCCGCCCTGCCCTTGGCCCCTCCAATCCCAGTCCTGTAGCCCCACAACCCCCTGGCTACATGCTTCCTGTTGCGGGGGGTGGGGGTAGTTGGGCAGGGTGACCAGGACACTTGCCCAGGTCTGGGGTCAGAAGGGCAGGAAGCCCCATTGAATAGGGTGTGGAGGGCCTAGTAGGTGGAGGCTGAGCCAAAGGGTGATCTCCCTGGGGACAGGGCTGCCCACGGAGCAGGGTCACGACCTTTGCCAGCAGGACGCACGGGATCCAGGCTGGCCCACTGGTTCAAGGCTGGCCCTGTGGGGTTGCAGCCAGGCAATGCTCCCACGAAGCTGCCCGCTTCTGGGACTGGATCCAGGGTGGCCAGGCCCACGGTCCCCACTGAGAGGGGCTGCAGAGCAGCAGGTGGTGCCCAGCAGGGACGGTCTGAAGGAGGTACCTCGGCTGGAGAAGGCTGGGCACAGGGCGGGTGGGTTTTGCCTCCCTCTGACCAGGGTGGTGGGGCGAGGACAGAGGGCCAGGGGGCTCTCAGGCCTGGGAGCCCAGTGCGCTCTGACTGTGCCTTCTAGGCTGGGTGAGGCTGAGACGGGCAGGAAGTCTGGGGTCTGGCCTGGCTGGCAGAATGGGGGCAGAACCAAGGCCCACGCAGGGCAGGAAGTGGCCCTGGACTCCAGCAGGGTGGGGTGGCCTCTGAGGGGCCATTTCCTCCCTGGGAACATCCTGCCTGGCAGCAGGAGGGAAGAGGGCTCCAGCCCAGGCTGGGCAGGAAGGGCCTGGGGCTCAGCATCCCCCTGCCAGGGCCCCAGGAGCTCCCAGGAGGGAATGACCTCATGGCACGTCTGGGCCTTCCCCGGCCCCCACTAGCCCGGAGCCCCCGGCCTCTCCCCTCAGTGCTGTCAGCCCCAGTCTCCCAAGGCCGGGAGCTCAGACACCAGACCAGCCTCAGTTTCCCACGGGACCGTGGCCCGAGCCCTCCCAGTCTGCGTGTGAGATGAGGAGCTGAGGGAGAGGTCCTACAGGCGGAACCTGGGCCTTGGAGCTCAGCTCGAGCCATCAGGCCCAGCTGCTCCTGCTCTGGGCCTGGGAGGGGGTCAACAGCACCCCCCTGGGGCCCCATGGCCTAAATATAGCCCAAGCAGGCGCCCGGCCGGGAATAGAGACCTCTGTCAGCCCCCAGCAGGTGCTAGCGGGAAGGTCAGCGTGATTGGCAGGGGTGCTGCCAGGCAGGCAGCCAGGAGGGGTCATGTGAGTGTCCAGGGGCATAGCCCGAGGGTGGGGCAGTATGTGCCTTGTCCTCACAGGACAGCTGGGTGCCCAGCCTGTCCTGCTCGGCAGCCCTGGACCCTGCCCTCGCCCGTGCCCACATCTGAGGCTGCTGCCAGGCCCCAGGAAGGGCAGGCCAGCCCGGCACCGGCAGCGTGGCCAATCCCTTATGCACAGGGCCAGTCCTGCCACTCCGCTGGACACCGTCTGGCCTCTACAGCCTTAGCCCCAGGCCCGCAGCCCCACATGGGAACAGACCCGTCCATCTGGCTGCATGGGGTCACTGAGGGACGACCTCCGGCCCTGCCCAACGTCCCTCTGCACCTCGCCCCTACAGGGCTCTCCTGTCCCCTGCACCATCAGGCTCCACCCTGTCCTGTGTGCTGTCCTTGTCCTCCCCCCAAGAAAAGCCCCACAAAACCCTCTTCTCTGAGCTGACAGCTAGCCTGGCTGAGGGAACTTGACCCCGTGCCCTCCGAGGTCTCCTCTGGACCTCACCCCTGTCTCAGCGTCTGGGGGGGGCAGGTAGGGCCAGGCTGGGGCAAGCCCCGGTCCTCTCCCACTTTGGCCCTCAGGGCGTGTCCTGGGCCCCAGCGCTACCCCCTCCCTACCCCGTGAGCACACGGCTCCCCTCGCTGGCCCTGCTGCTCCGTCGCCCTAAGCATGGGCTTCTCTCCCTCTCCTTCCTGCAGAGAAGGAACGTCACACTACCTGCATGAGTGCTGGAAAACAGCACGCAGACCTGAAAGACAGGGAGCCTCCCGGTTTCCAGCTGTGGTCCTGTGCGAGGGCCCTGGGGCAGGAGGGGCAGACTCGGAAAGGAGAGCCTGTCTGAGGCATTGAGGGGCCAGTGGCCTGGCCTGACCCTTGGGGAGGGAACGGGGCACGGCGGGTGAAGGGGAGGGTGGAGGCTGATAAGCCTGAGACACCCAGCTGCCCTGGACCCCCCTGAGGTGTTTGTTGATTGAATAAGTGAGTGTTGCCATCTCAGAGGACGGAACCTCAGAACCTCGGGCTCTAGAACGGAGTCTTGGGTTTAGAGACTCTATCTGAAAAGAACCCCAGGGAATGAGTCATCTCTGGCCAGCCTACTGCAGTCTTCTGCCCTACTTGCATGCTCCTGGTGACGAGACACTCACTCCCCAGAGGCACCCATGGCGTCTGGGACAGCAGGCTCAGAGAGGGGTGTGCAGGGCCGGTGCTGGGTGCCCGTGGCAGGCCTGGGCTGAGGGATGGATGGGCAGACAAGGAAGCTTCAAGCTGGCTGCACGGCAGCAGCTATACTCTGAGGCCCCCGGCTACCCTCCTCCCCCGGCCCTCAACCCCAGGGAAGGGCGGAACCCCAGCGCCAAGGCCTTGTCCACACCGGGCACAGTGGGCATGGTGGAGGCTGCAGCGTGGGCGTGGTTGTTCTTCCTCTAGTTTCTCTGGTTTGGGGCCTGGGGGGCCCAAGTAGGGCTGGGGGCCTGGGAATGGGGGGTGGGGACGAGGGGCCCGAGGGAAGGGATTGGGCCTGGCCTCAGTGCCACCTTCCTGTCCATGCCTGCCCTCATCTGTGGACAGGTGAGTGAGCTCCACCTTGAGCTGCCATGGAAGGTCCACATGGACTTGGAGGAGGGACTTTGAGGAGAGCTGGCTCTGAGCCTGTCTGCCTCCAAGCTCTGGCCAGGTCACAGGCCCTGGGAGGGGGCCCAGGTCACAGGCCCTGGGAGGGACCCAGGTACAGGCGCTGGGAGGGGGCCCAGGTCACAGGCCCTAGGAGGGTGCAGCCCCAAAGGGGATTCTGTATTCGGAGGATCTGGGGCCAAGAGCGGGAACAGGTGCCCGGGGACCCCAGCCCTGGTTCTTGCCCCATTGGCCTTCCTCAGTGAAGCCCCGGAAACAGCTCTGCGTTTGGGGGTCTGTGTGCGGGAGCAGTGGGCAGGGCCCTTCTGTCCTTGGTTCGGTCTGGTTCTGTGCTTGCTCCTTGTGGGGCCCTGCCCTCTCTGCACCTTGGGGGGGCCTGGTGGGGGTCTTGTGGACCTCACCTCCCAGCTCCCCACACTCCACTGCTCACCACTTCCCGCACCTCCACCTCAGCCACCGGAGTGCCTGGGCTATGCTCTCCTCCGAATTCTGCCTGTGTGCCCTTTCCCAAGATTTATATGGGGAAACTGAGGCCGGAAAAATGGAAGAAAATGCTGAGATAAAGCTTCGGTGGGGCACTAATGGGGCCATGCAGGCAGCAGAGGGCCAGGTGCTGGCTGTGACCACTGAGGGGACTGGCCTCTGAGCAGCCTCCCTCGGCCCATGTGGTGCAGCTCCCTGGCCCCCAGCCCAGCTGGGTCTGTGGGTGGCATCTGGGCTCCTGAAGCGAGGCGTGGGGCCCCAGAGGCCCTGTGTGGACCTCACTCCCAGTTCTCCCAGGGCTCAACACCCATCTGGCAGTTACCATCTCCATTTCAGAGTTGGGGATACTGAGGCACAGTGACCCAGTGTGTCTGTACTCATGGCGTGAGCCCAGGCCTGTCTGGTGAGGTGTGGGGCAGAGCCAGGCTGGGCTTCCTGGGGGACGATGAGGGGTGGAACCCCCCATGGTGGTGCGGATGCTCTGCTGGGCTGGCGCGGGGTATGTGGCACCCCAGGGCTGACGGTTCAGGCTCCAGCGGGTTTTGAGTGTGCACAGGAGTTCACCAGGGCAGCAGAGCCATTGAGGAGCAGGCCATGGCCCAGTGGTGGCACGTACCAAGGCCCTGCAGCGCAGCCGGGTCAATGTGAGCAGACGGCACCCAGAGGGCTCGGGATGGAGTGGGATTCACACTCGGTCTGTCCCGACCCAAACCTAGCTGTCCAGAGCTCCACCCCTCGAGGTCAGAGGGCCTGTAGGAGCTCAGGCAGATTTGGGGAGGAGCAGAGAAGAGACCACACAGCAGGGCTGGCTGTAGGCTCTCCATGAGACCCTGGAAGGGCTGTCTGCCTCTGGGCCTTGGTTTCCCCACCTGTGAAACGGCTGAGACAGCCCCTGAGGAGGCTCTTGGCTCTGACAGTCTAGCTGGCTCGGGGGTGGGAGTGGCCCACCTTTCGCATCCTGAGGTGAAGAAGCCCTGTCATGTGGCTTTTCTGTCTCCATGGAGCCAGGTCCCACCTACAAATCCTTACTGCACAACTGCACCCCAGGCAGACATCACAAATCAGCCCCAGATCTCTGGCCTGCTTGGACAGAAGCTTCGAGTTTCATAGCCCTGAGCTCCAGGTGGCTTCTGTCTGTGGCTCAAAAGCAGCACCTGAGCATGCCCACCTGGCGGCGGTGGGGAAGGGCAGTCGGTGGCACCCTGGGCTCTGGGCCAGGTGGGCAAGGCAAGGGGCAGCCTCAGGTGCTCCAGGGCCTCCCAGCTCCTCCACCCCTCCTGTCGCTATAAACTTCGGCCCAGGGCAGGGCAGGGTTGGTTCTTGGAGGGGTGAGGGGTGGGAGGGGTCCCCTCCTCCCTGCTAGCCCTGCCCCGAAGAGGCCTGGGCAGGCGCCTCAGCGCAGCTCAGACTCCAGAAACATTTGCTTTAAGTCTTAAAATATCAGGTTCCGGCATCCGAGGGCTTCCCTGGGGGCTGCCGGGCAGGCGGGAGGGATTTTTAAGAGCAAGAGTATTCTCCCTCTGGCCCCAGCCTCCGTGAAGCCAGCTAAGTGTTTTGGAGGCAGCCAGCGGACCCCTCTATCCTGCGCCAGCACCACCAGTTGGCCCATGACACTGGCCTCTTCAGGGTCCCCACCCTCCTCTGCCCCTGGACGGGCAGAGGGTGAGCCCCATCCACCGAGCTCACACGTGCTCCATTGGCACCATGGATGCCTCAGCCAAGGGCGGTTCAGATGGGGAAACTGAGGCATTGGGAAGGAGGCCTCCATAAGAGGTGAGACTGTTGCCCGTGGCAGTGGAGCTGTGCCTCCTACCCTGGTGCGCAGCCTCCTGCCAGACACAGGGTGCTAAGGAGGAGGTGTGAGGGGTGAGGATGCCAGGTTGGTGCAGGGCCCAGTGTTAAGAGCAGCTTTGTAGGGACAGGGACACTTGCATGAGGTCTTGAGGGCTGAGGAGGCATTTAGGGTGATCCTGGTGGCAGGCACCAGCCCCAGCTGAGGCCCCGAGAGTGTGGGCTGGTGCCAGGCTCGTGGTGCAGAGTGAGGGCCCGGGCCCGGGCCCAGGCAGGGGATGGGGAAGCAGACGGGTTCCCTTCCTCCAGCGCATGCCAGGGAGGAGGTTGGCCTCGGGGCCGGGTGAGGGGGGCTGGGGGCTCAGAGCAGGCTTTGTGACTTGCCGCACAGGGAGTCTGGGGGCATAGGAGAGCCCTCCCTGCTGGCTGGTTGTGCCACTCACCTTGAAAGTGGCTGTCCCCACCTCTGCTGCCCCAGGGACCACCACCAGGGGAAGATGTAGCCGCCCACTCCCTCCCAGGCAGACCACCAGCCTTGGCCCCAGGGACCGGCCTCGGTGCAGAGCGGGAACTGGAGCCAGGCAGCAACAGCTGGCCCCGCTTGGGCGTCCCTGGGGCCCCGCCCTGTTCCCAGGCCCCCAGCCCAGCCTGTTCCCAGGCTGCACCCCACCCCCCAAAACACAAGCCTGGTATGTGGGCAGAGGAAGCTGAGAGGGGACCACCAGCTGGGAAGTCTTGCCTGCCCCCTAGCTATTGGGATACAGGACTTGCCCTGCGGCCCCCACCTCTGCTCCTCTCACTCGTGTGCTTGGGCGTAGTCCAGACAAGTACAGACCACAGAGGGGCACGTGGGAGGTGAGACCTGCACCGTTCAGCGAGCCGTGGCACCCAGGCCTGCAGATGTGTGGACATCGTGGTTTAGTGGCTGCTGTCGCCCTGCCCTGCAGGATCAATTCCTCCGCCTGCTTCCCTGGGAGCTGGTCTCAGGGAGCCTTCCAGTGGTGCCCTCTTGGCGGACTTCTGTCTGTGGCCAGGGAGGCTGTGCTGAGGCTGTGAGTGCCCATGTGTCTGCCTGGCACCCTTTGACCTCCCCAGGCGTCCCGAGGGCCTCCCACACCCCGAGCTGGGACGATTCTCCCATTTTACAGGCAGGGACACCAAGGCCCAGAGAGGGGGAAGGCTGTGGCCCTGGCAGAGCCCCAAGGGGTGTGTGTGGGGGGTGTTATGTGGCTCCTCAGCCTCGGCTGCCAAGTGACACAGAGATGCGGGACCAGGAAGGGACAGATACCGAGACTCACCCTGGCCCGCTGAGGCGACAGAAGGCAGGGCTGTGGCCCCTGCAGCCTCCCCCAAGCCCGAGGAGCCAGGTGCCTGTCCCGAGGGGGAGAGCTACCGCCAGGGGAGGGCTGGGAGGTCGTTGGTGCCCCTGAAACCCGAGCCAGCGGCCGCGTCTGGGAACGGGCGTCTGACCCTCTGCGGCCTCCAGGATCCGGGAGAAAATCCTCGAGGCTGAGTTAATACCACAACCAATTTTTATTTCAACAAAGTTAATTCTCAACAATGTGACACCGAGGGAGAGGGATTTTCCTGCTTTGGAAGGAGGGGATGGGGCTCCTGACATGGCGCCGCCCCACCCTCCCCCACAGCTGTCCCCACCTTAGGGACAGGGAGCAGCCGCTTTGGGGGTAGGACCCCCACAGCTGGACCAGGAGCAGCGGCGGCTGCCCCAGGGGTGACCCCCACACCCCCAGGGAGTGCTACTCCCTCAGGCCTCCAGGCCCTGCCTGCAGGCCCCTCCCTCTCAGACCCCCCCACCCCCTCGCTGAGGGCCCGGTCTGACTCCCCTCTGAGCAGGGCTGGGGAGGTGTGCTGTGGAGTGCTTGAGCCCGAGTCCCTGGGGCCCTGAGTCCGCCTGCGTCTCAGGGTGTGGCGGCCACCAGGACTCAGGCCGTGCTGGGGGGCTTGCTGTGGCCGTGGGCACGCATGGGGTGTGTGGCACAGGGCAGCCTCCCAGGCACCTCTGCCCGCCTGGGGGCTCCCTGAGGATACAGAAGGGGAGGGACTAGGGGTGCAGGGGTCACTCAGGCACGACCTTGCTGACCCCCCAGCTGGGCCTGGGGCTGGACCCGGAAGCCGCCCCTCTCGCTGGATAATCAATGGTCTGGAGGCTCCACAGCCCTGTCAGAAATGCCTCCTGACGATGACCACATGGGCCCCCTGGCAGGGACAGGACCCCCCGCTGCCACTTGCTCCTCCCCACTGACCAGCGGGGGGAGGGGAGGTGCAGGCCCAGTGCCCCTCGCCCCTGCTGCGCCTGTGCCCTGCACCACCCGCACACCCGCCCTGCCCAGCGCCTGCAGGCCCTGGTGCTGGCAGGGTGGCCTGGCAGGCCTGACAGAACCACAGTGAGTGGGCACGGGCGGAGGAAGGGTTAGGCATTTCCAGCAGGGGGACCAGAGCTTGCAAAGGCTGCGGGTACTGCCCAGGGGCAGGGGTGGGGACCCAAGGGCACCCGCCGACAGGCCAAAGTCAAACCAGATGGGCTGGGGGCCCCGTGGGGGCAGGCTGGCCATTCGTCACCGTTATCTGCCCCGCCGGCGAAATCACAAACACATTTTTAAGTGAAGGACTGGCTGCCACCGGCCTGCGGGCTCTGATGCCGCCCAGCTGTGGCCGTGGGGGGTGCCTGAGGGAGGGGTGCTGCTGCCCCAGTCTGCACCCTCAGGCCGTGCACTGGGGCTGCCTGGGGGGACACAGGGACTCTGGTGGGGGGGTGCCCTCTGCACGGGCTGTCGGCGCATTCTGTAAGATGGCGCTGGGGACAGGTACAGAGGGACAAAGGCAGAAAGGGGCAGTGATGACGAGAGATGGAGACAGAGATAGTGAGCCTGGCACCAGAGACCCGCAGCCCTTGACCCCTCCTGTCCCCAAGCGTGCAGCACCAAGCCGCATGCACGGCCAGTCTCACTGGGGCTGTGGTCCGGCCCTCATGTGGCACAGGTCGCCCATGGTGTGCAGGTGAGGGTGGGGCCAGCCCTCCATGTGGCCATTGCTCCGGGAGCAGGCACTGGGCACCGGGCACCCCCGCAGCCCAGCACCCTGGATCCCTGGGCAGCCCCTCAGAGGTGGGGGCGCCGGGAGAAATGGCCTGTGACGGGGGTGGGCATCCCAAGCGGGAAAGCAAACAGTGTCAGCGGCTAATGAACGGGAACCGGGAACCGCGCTGGGTCGAGGGCCGGGGAGGGGCATGGCCATCGCTCATCCTGACAGCAGGCGGGGGTGGGGGGGGTTGGGGGGAGTGGGGGGGGGCAGGCGGGGACCAGGGGTGGGAGGGAGCTGGAGAGCCAGCGGAGGGTCCCCTGGAGGCCCGACCCCGAACACAGATGGACAGACGGACAGAGGGGGGCCGCCAGGCACCCGCCCTCCAGCTGTGGCCCCGACGAGACTGCCTTGCTCCGCCATCTTCCTGTGAGCCCTCAGCCCTGCCGCACCCCCAGACTCTGCTGGACAAAGGAGACTACACAGGGAGGGGTCTGAACCCAGGACCTCATCCTTGCTTGCTGGGGAGCTGGAATCTGGAGTCTTGAGGCTCTGCACCCCTGGGCCTCAGTTTTCCCGTCTTTGCAAGGCAGAGGAGGGAAGGCATGCTCTGGAGGGCCCTCCTTGCCCTGACTCTCCCACATGCTGCTCCTCCTCCCTGTGCATGGCTCCAGGGACCCCGCCCTGCCCGCCAGTCCTCCCCAAACCTTGGTGCTCCCAGCAGGCCCTGCATCAGGGGATGGCTGACTCCACACCCAAGGACAGTGGCCTCCATGCTGGTCCCAGCGCATTGAGGCTGCTCCCCCATTTCAGAGGTGGGAAGGCTGAGGAGTGCAGCGTGGGGTGGGGGAGGCCAGTGCAGACGGACAGGGCGGGGCAGCAACCCCTGTGCCCCAGCCCTCCTCCAGGCAGAGTGGCCTGGCCCCTCAGCCCCTCAGCTGCCTTGAGCACCCTGAAACCACAAGGTCTCTGAGCAAGGCAAGACGCTCCTGAGCCCCTCTTGGCCTGGCCGTGCCCCTGCGGCCCCACAATGCCCAGCAGAATGGCCTGGTGGTGTCTCCCTCCAAGGTGTCCCGGCCCCTGTCTTGCTTCAGCCATGAGGGAGGTGTAGCTATAAATTCACACCGCCAGCCGCCCGCGGGATAAATGTGTCATCGGCTGCACGATTTACGAGCGTACCCCTGGCCCGCGAGGCAGAGAAAACAAGCCTCTGTGTACACACTGCTCGCTGGGCAGGGGCAAGCCGCTGCTGGAGGGACACACAGGACAGGGGCGGGCACCAGGAGGTGTGAGGACACACTCAGGGGGTCATGGGACACAGACACAGGACCAAGGGGGCACAGGCTCATGGGGGTGTGGGGACAAGCACACGCTAACACAGGAGGTGGGACTGTACCTTTCTGACATGGCCACACACGCACACGCGCACAGTGGTGTGAGTCGAACACTCTGCGGGGTTGCCACCCAGAAGCACGTGGGGTTAGCCTGGTGGGCAACCCACCCTGGAGGTGCGCTCTCTCCCATAGAAGGGAGACTCTTCTGGATGCGTGTGTGTGTGTGTGTGTGTGTGTGTGCATGGTCTCCACCCACCCCAGACGGCCCACGAGGAGGTCGGTGGGGAGGGGACAAGGGCCACTGCATGGTGGGTCCCAGGCAGAACCGGCCCCCACCTGCCCAAGGAGGACAAGGAGTGGGTGGGGCCATGGAGAGGTATGGGCATGAGGGCTGGCGCTGCCTCAGCCCTGCTTGGGTTCCGCCTGCTGCAAGGCTTGACCAGCCTGTCTCAGAGGCCCCTGGGTACACCCAGGTGTCAGTACCCAGAGAGAGGCCACACAGCCCTGTCCCTCCACAGCCCTGCTGCCATGCTTGTACACCGCCAGGCTGTGGCCCACCTCGCCCACTTGGACTCCTTGGGGCCAGTCCAGGCTTGTGGCTCTGTTGGTGTCAACAGAGCTCCAACACCAGTGGCCTGCCGGGACCCATCCAGGGCAGCAGCTCAGGCCTGAGAACACGGGAAGGTGGCTGAAGGATTCCAGGGAGCACGTGGGAAGGCGACCTGGGGAGGATTCGGGAGGAATCTGGGAAGATTCAGGCAGGACTCAGAGACTTACAGCAGCACTAAAGTCTGGCCAGGACCCAGGAGGTCCACGGAGTGTGGGCCGAGGGTCCTCTGGTTGGCCTTAGGGCTAAATGCCCCTTCACAGACGGCCTGGGGACGCCCCAGTGCTCCAGCCAGGCTTCCTGCTGGTCTTGTGCAAGAGACTCAGGACTGCAGCCCTCTGGGAGGATTCCCGTAGCAGCAGGTCCCCGCCCACAGCAAAGGAGCAGACTGATGTCTCAGAGACAACCACGGCAGAACCATGGCACCTGGCACCCCAAGTGAGGGAAGGCCAGGTCACTGACCCCAGACTAGGGCCCCAGAGCAGCCACCTGTCTGGGACTTGCTGAGCAGGGACCCCAGACGAAGGACTCATAGATCACAGCTCCACAGACCAGAGACCTCATACCAGAGATTCCCAGGGCAGGGACCCCAGCGCAGGGGGGCCCAGGTAAGGCCCTGGGCTCCCATGAACAGGCCTGTCCCCACTTTTCCTATTAAGAAAGTCAGGGGTTTCCCAGGCACCCACTCACATGGGCACCTGGAGGCTGCCTTGTCTCAGGGTGGCCAAGTGCACAGGCTCCTGCCCCGCCCTGGCCCGTGTTGCCAGTGCTTTCCTGGGCCAGCCGCCACCCCCAGGCCACACCCATGCAGGAAGGTGCTGCGGTACAGACACAGCAGTGAGCGCCCTCAGTGGGCACCAAGGGCACGGGGCGGGCATGCCAGCACAGGTGGCTCTCAGGGGCTCCTGCCTTCCCAGCCCCAGCATCTGCACAGATTGGCTAGAATTCTCCAAGAGCATCTTTCAATAAAGCGTAGAGAAAAGCAAATTCCCAGTACAAATCACATGGAAATAGATTTCCAGGCAGATGCCTGGCTTTTGGCCTGTCCACAGACCCCTCCCCAGAGCCCCTCCCCAACCTGGGACCCCCACCCCCAGAGGCCCAGGGACATAGTTGACCTAGCATAGCCCAAGACAGAGGCCTTGGTCTGTACCATGGCCACCGCTGCCCTGGGACTCTCACCCCCAGCCCCGTGGCCCCAGGCTGTGGCCCTTGTCCTGGGGGTGAGCACCCCGGCTCTGTCCACACAGCCTGGGCAAGAGTGCCAGCTGCCGTGGGGACCCTCTGCCTCCCAAAGGGTCTGTGCCCCACTTCCTGAGCCCTATTGGGCAAAGCTCCTCCCACCTCTGAGGGCTTCTTTATCCCACTGGGTGCACAGTGACTTTGTGGGTCCTGTGTGGCCGGGACAGGGACAGAGGAGAGAGCCTCAGCTAGGTGGGCTTGGAAGTGCAGGGTAGGCTGGCCCTCGAGGTTGCATGTGCCCAGGCCTACCCTGCCCCTTGGGGATCTGTCTGCCAGGAGCCCCTTGATTTGCCTGACACACTTAAACACAGCGAAATGGGCCCAGGATGGGGAGGGAGCTGGCCTGTCCCTCAGGCTGGCCCCGCTGGGAAGCTGGAGGGTGGCCGGCCTCTGCTGGATGGGGGTCTGGGGCCGAGGGACTCCAGACAGGGCTGCATGCTGCAGAATGAACGGACGACGGGTGATGGGTTCCCTGCACACTTGGCACTGCCTCTTCTCGCTGGGACATCCTGGAGAAGCCAGACACCCTACAGGCTGAGCCAGGCACCCTGTACCCTCCCCTGAGACAGCTCTAGTGTCTGATTCAAGGGTTTGGGTCAAGGGGACGGTCCACATGACAAAGCCCAGGCCAGCCCAGGGGACACTCAGTGCCTCTCTCAGCACAGAATTCCAAGGCCTCTGAAGGTCTTTCCAGACAAGGACCCCCCCCACCCTGTTCCCAACCCCACCACTTCCGAGACAGCCCTGGTGACTTCACGGTGGACTCTTGTTCCTTTGTGCACAAGTGGCCTCACCTGCACCTCAGGCCCCTGAAGGGCTGTCTGCAGGACAGAGCCCTGGGGAGCGTCCTCAGCTGCCTGGCTGGGCTTGTGGGTCTGCGTAGCAGGCGGGGAGCACAGCCCACGGCTCTCGGGAACAGTCCTTGGCTCTCTCAGGCCTCTCCCACCGGGTGCCGACTCACACCTGCCCTGAGTGTGTGGGGGGGCTGTGCTCTCACCTGGGGACCCACCTGGCCCGTCTCTCAGCACCCTTTGTCCAGCCGGCCCACGGCACCCTGGAGCAGGTGGTGACAGGAAGGCAGGATGAAGGAGGGACAGACGACATTTTCCCTGGGGCACAGCAGACCCCCAGGAGGCTTCACTGGGGAGGGCCCACTGACCCCCAGTTCCCGTGGGGCCAGAGACGGGGGGTCTCCTGGCGAGGACATAACGTCACTCCCTGTCTGCGGAGAGAGATGAGGGAGGCGAGGTGTGCACACGGCATAGACAGCACTGGGTGTAGACGGCTCTGGGCCAGTTGGACTGTGCTAGGGGCAGTCAGGGGGATCCCCCAAGGGCTGTTTAAGGAGGGAGAGACACAGTCAAGGCCAGACCCAGTCACCAGGACCAGTGACCCGGAAGACCTCCCTTGGCTGGGGGAGTGCTGCCAGAGAGCCCCCTGCTGATTTATGGTCCTGGGGAGGATGGAGTTATGGCTGCAAAGGCCTCCCTCCCTCCTCTGCCTCCCTGCTGGGGGTCAGCTGGGGTGGGGGTAGGGTGGCTCTCAGCTGGTTTCCAGATGGGTTGTGTGGAGGGGGTGCCTGGGGGGACAGATGCCTTGGCAAGGGACCTGTCCAGCATTAGCACAGCCATCTCTGCCCTGTCTCTCCCCCTCTGGCCCGTCTCTGCCTCACGCTGCTCCCCTTCCCACCACAGCAGGCCCGCCGGTGGGTGGGGGTGGGAGCGGGTGATTTATCACCAGCCGCCTGTCTTCCATCGGAAACGCCGGGGGTGGGCGCAGACGCTGCGCTGAGCTATGGGCCCCCAGGGCCCTGCCACCCACCCCAATGTTGTTGCTCCGTCTGGGCGGCGGGTGCTGTCCCCCCCCCACGTGGCCAGGGCTTTGGGCCCCCCGCCCCGACCTTCCCAGGACCCCTCCACTCTGCGGTCAGGCTCCCGCAGTGGGGGTCGGCCCGGCCGAGGGCCTCCTCCCCAGGCTGGACGGGCCCACGCCGGACGCGCGCTCAGGCCTCGCCCTGGCTGCTCAGGAGGTGGCGGAGCCTCTTTTCCCGAGTTGTGCCAGGCCCTGGACGGTTCTGGAGCAGTCGCTGGCCCCGCCGCCCCCCCACCCCAGGTGCACACAGCAGGGCCCCCGCGAGTGTTTATGGAGCAAACACCAGTAGGAGGCGGGAGGGCGCACCTGGTGGACACCCCTGCGCCTGCGCTGGCGGAAGAGGTCCCTTATCTTCGCGCGTGACAGCCTGTCGGAGCCCAAGGCGCAAGGGGGCTGCGCTCACCCGCCCCGTCTCTCGGCGGCCGCGCAGCGCCCCCTGCCCGTCCGCACGAGGGGCGACCTGCCTGTCTCTCTCAGGGCCGCCCCCGCCAGCCTGGTCGTGTTCCCCCCGCAGGCCCCATGTTCCCACGAACCCGGCCGTCTGTCCCCGGAACCCCGGTCGGCGCGCGCCCTGCCGCGGCGTTTTGGACAGACCGCGGGCGCCCTCTGGTGCCAGCGCGGAGCCGAGCGCCCGAGGGGGAAAGCGCCGGGTGCTGGGCCTGGGCTGAGGTCACGCTGCATCCACCTCGTCGCTGCTGCCTGCCCTCTGGCCCCGCTGAGGCTCGCCCCGTCCAGCCCCTTGACTGCGCAATCACTAGCTGGCTGTGTGCAGGCCCCAGACAAACCTGAGCCCCAGGTGGACCTTAAGGACACAGGCGTGGACAGTGTCCGGAACTGCGCGTGGGGTTGGGCCTGGGCTGGGAAGCAAAGGAGGGATGGACCTGGCCTGTGGGCCAGGGTGCATCAAGGCTGGCCCTGGTTTGTCGGGGCTGAGGTTCTGGGAGCCCAGGGAGGGGGTGGGCAGTGGTGTGGTCAGAGGGTCCTCCGGCTGCAGGGCAAGGGACTCTGAATCAGCCAGCCCTGGGGATGGAGGTGCGGGGTCTACACAGGGCCTTGAGGAGCCCCTCCTCCTGCTCCCATCTTGAAGGAAGGTCTGGGGCCACAGAGGGACCAGCTTATCAGCGGGGTGTGCTGTGCACTTCCCCTGCCCCGCAGGGCCATTCAGAGGCGCTGAGCTGGGACCATCCACTTCCCCGCCCTCCTCGGAGGCTGAAGCTCCAGGGTCCGCACGTGGAGGGTCAGCTCAGGGTCAGGAGTTGGGATTGTGGGCTCCCAGACAGACCGAGGAGGGTAGCTGGACAGGACAGGCTGGTGCCCGTGAGATCAGCACCTTGGCATGAGCCTGTCTGGACCACAGAGAACGACCAAGAGGGTAGACCCTGCAGGAACCATGGGGCTCAGCTTCCCCTTTGGCCAATGAGCAGGAAGTTCTTCCTTATGTCTGACCATACTGTGACTCCAGCAGCTTTGCCCCCTGCTTCCTGAGTTCCACCCCTCCAAGACACTGGCATCGAGACACTGTGGGCAGTGGGGTTAAGCTCCTGTGGACCAGTTCCCACTGTCCCTGCTGAGGCCCTGTCCCACAGCCCAGGGGGGCCTCCTTCACTTAGCTTGGGGTCACCTAAGACTCCAGCCTCTTTTTCCTGAGCCTTGCATTTTCCCCCAGAAGGCCTTAGTGACCAGGAGGTGGGGGTCCCAGGGGCCTGTCCCAGCTCTGCTCCCAGGGCAAATACAAAGAAAGCTCTGGGGCCCAGCAGGGTGCCCCCTCTGGGATTTTGTTTCCTCTGCTGGGAAGTGGGGCGCGTACCTGCTCCCTGTACCCTGTTGGGACTGGGTTTGGAGAGTTGCTGATGTACTTTGTGACAAGTGTTACCTCTGACCACCACCAGGAGTTCTGGAGGTGTTGGGCCGCCCCTGGGGAGAGCAAGGTGGACAGTTCATCTGTATGAAGGGGGCCACCCCCCCATGTGCCGATAAGGCCGGATGGACAACAGGACAGTCGGCTGCAGCCCACAATGAGCCGGATGCCCTGCACCTGCCCACAAAGGAGGGGGTGGCTCCTGCGTCGAGTCTGACCGGCAGCCTCGAGATAGCATCAGCCCTGCAGGAGGGCCATCCGTCTTGTCCCACAAAGGCCAGAACAAAGGCGGTGTCAGCGGCAGCCTCCCCGACCCGGTCAGTGGTAGTCAGTAGTGGCCAGTGAGGGCCAGGGGCCTTCCTGTGCCAAGAGGCCTGGGCCCGAGGCTTCTCCTCTGGCTCCCTTTTGGGATGCTAGGAGAATAGTCTTCTTTGTTTATGGGGCCAGCGGATGGGGCCACACCCAGGACAGGAGTGGGACCCTGTCCTGGGCACTTCCAGGCTGACTCCAATACAAAGGCGTCACCTCCTCATTTGGGTACCTTGTGCCCTTGTTAGCCTGTGGCCACCTGGGCACCCCAGGAAGAATCGGAGAGCCTGGCTGCGGAGTGCTAGGGGTGGGGGGCAGTGGGAGGCTGAGGACTGGAGGGCTCTGAGAAGCCCCTTACTGGTCTGGTGTCAGAGGGGCCTTCCTGAGGGAAGTGGCAGTGAGGGGGGACTCTCTGGAGGTGCGGAGGACAGACAAGGAAGAGCGGTGTGAAAGGAACCCTGTACCAGGCAGAAGGAACAGCGTGTGCAAGGGCCTAGCCAGGAGGCAGGGCTAGTGTGCGCGGCCCGGGCACGGGGAAGCGGCACTGGAGGGAGACCTGGTGTGTCTGGAGGGGCCGCGTGGTGGGGAGCCTGGCTCACTCCTGGACACAATTATTCCAGAGACCCGGCAACCTCTGGCGCCTGCTCACACGTGCAGGCCTTCCAGGGACCCCACTGGCCACAGCTCCACACCCCAGTGCTGACTTCGCACTCACGTGGCCCAGGGAGCCCTGGATGGACCAGCCTCCCACGCGCCACGCTGACCCTGCAGAGGGCCCAACGCCAACCCACCCGTCTGCCCTGAGCGCCGTGCACACAGCATGGTCCCTGCACTGGGGACACCTCAGCCCCTGAGCTGTGCTCAGGGTGCCCTCACAGCCCCACACCACCCAGGGAACCCTTACTCTGAGCATCCTCCAACTGCGAGGCCACACTGCTGTGACTGTCCTCACTGCCCCACCACGTCCTCACTGCCCCACCGTGTCCTCACTGCCCCAGTGTGTCCTTATTGTCCCCACCATGTCCTCACTGCCCCACCGTGTCCTAACTGTCCCACCGT
Source organism: Microcebus murinus (assembly GCF_040939455.1). Taxonomy (NCBI): domain Eukaryota; kingdom Metazoa; phylum Chordata; class Mammalia; order Primates; family Cheirogaleidae; genus Microcebus; species Microcebus murinus. The sequence goes on along the minus strand of NC_134125.1, from coordinate 26,729,919 downwards.
GTCCTCACTGTCCCGACCCTAACCTCACTGTCACACCCTGTCCCCTCCTGTCCTCACTGCCACACTCTGTCCTCACTGTCCCACCCTGTCCCCAACCTGTCCTCACTGTCCCACCCTGTCCTCACTGTCCCACCATGTCCACACTGTCCCGACATTGTACTCACTGTCCCACCCTGTCCTCACTGTCCCACCCTGTCCTCACTGTCCCATCGTGTCCTCACTGTCCCACCCTGTCCTCACTGTCCCCACCCTGTCCTCACTGTCCCACCCTGTCCTCACTGTCTCACCATGTCCACACTGTCCCGACATTGTACTCACTGTCCCACCGTGTCCTCACTGTCCCACCCTGTCCTCACTGTCCGCACCCTGTCCTCACTGTCCCACCGTGTCCTCACTGTCCCACCCTGTCCTCACTGTCCCCACCCTGTCCTCACTGCCCCACCCTGTCCTCACTGTCCCCAACCTGTTCTCACTGTCCCACCCTGTCCTCACTGTCCCACCCTGTCCTCACTGTCCCCACCCTGTCCGCACTACCCCACCCTGTCCTCACTGTCCCACCCTGTCCTCACTGTCCCCACCCTGTCCTCACTGCCCCACCATGTCCTCACTGTCCCACCCTGTCCTCACTGTCCCCACCCTGTCCTCACTGCCCCACCCTGTCCTCACTGTCCCCACCCTGTCCTCACTGTCCCCACACTGTCCTCACTGTACCCACCGTGTCCTCACTGCCCCACCCTGTCCTCACTGTCCCACCCTGTCCTCACTGTCCCACCTTGTCCTCACTGTCCCACCCTGTCCTCACTGTCCCACCCTGTCCTGTCACACCTTGTCCTCACTGTCCCCACCCTGTCCTCACTGCCCCACCCTGTCCTAACTGTCCCACCATGTCCTCACTGTCCCACCCTGTCCTGTCACACCCTGTCCTCACTGTCGCCACCCTGTCCTCACTGCCCCACCATGTCCTCACTGTCCCACCGTGTCCTCACTGTCTCACCCTGTCCTGTCACACCCTGTCCTCACTGTTCCCACCCTGTCCTCACTGCCCCACCATGTCCTCACTGTCCCATCGTGTCCTCACTGTCCCACCCTGTCCTCACTGTCCCACCGTGTCCTCACTGTCCCACCCTGTCCTCACTGTCCCCACCCTGTCCTGTCGCCACCCTGTCCTCACTGTCCCACCGTGTCCTCACTGTCCCCACCCTGTCCTCACTGTCCCATGCTGTCCTCACTGTCCCCACCCTGTCCTGTCCCCACCCTGTTCTCACTGCCGCACCTTGTCCTCACTGTCCCCACCCTGTCCTCACTGTCCCACCTTGTCCTCAGTCCCCACCATGTCCTCACTGTCCCACCCTGTCCTCACTGTCCCCACCCTTTCCTCACTGCCCTACCCTGTCCTCACTGTCCCACCCTGTCCTCACTGTCCCCACACTGTCCTCACTGTACCCACCGTGTCCTCACTGCCCCACCGTGTCCTCACTGTCCCACCCTGTCCTCACTGTCCCACCCTGTCCTGTCACACCTTGTCCTCACTGTCCCCACCCTGTCCTCACTGCCCCACCCTGTCCTAACTGTCCCACTGTGTCCTCACTGTCCCACCCTGTCCTGTCACACCCTGTCCTCACTGTCGACACCCTGTCCTCACTGCCCCACCATGTCCTCACTGTCCCACCGTGTCCTCACTGTCCCACCCTGTCCTGTCACACCCTGTCCTCACTGTTCCCACCCTGTCCTCACTGTCCCCACCGTGTCCTCACTGTCCCACCCTGTCCTCACTGTCCCACCCTGTCCTCACTGTCCCACCGTGTTCTCACTGCCCCACCGTGTCCTCACTGTCCCACCCTGTCCTGTCACACCCTGTCCTCACTGCCCCACCCTGTCCTCACTGTCCCACCGTGTCCTCACTGTCCCACCCTGTCCTCACTGTCCCCACCCTGTCCTCACTGTCTCCACCCTGTCCTGTCCCCACCCTGTTCTCACTGCCCCACCTTGTCCTCACTGTCCCCACCCTGTCCTCACTGTCCCACCTTGTCCTCAGTCCCCACCATGTCCTCACTGCCCCACCCTGTACTCACTGCCCTACCGTGTCCTCACTGTCCCACCGTGTCCACACTGTCCCGACATTGTACTCACTGTCCCACCGTGTCCTCACTGTCCCACCGTGTCCTCACTGTCCCACCCTGTCCTCACTGTCCCCACCGTGTCCTCACTGTCCCCACCGTGTTCTCACTGTCCCACCGTGTCCTCACTGTCCCACCCTGTCCTGTCACACCCTGTCCTCACTGCCCCACACTGTCCTCACTGCCCCACGCTGTCCTCACTGTCCCACCCTGTCCTCAGTCCCCACCCTGTCCTCACTGCCCCACCCTGTACTCACTGCCCCACCCTGTCCTCACTGTCCCCACCCTGTCCTCACTGTCCCACCGTGCCCTCACTGTCCCACCCTGTCCTCACTGTCCCCACGCTGTCCTCACTGTCCCCACCCTGTCCTCACTGTCCCACTGTGTCCTCACTGTCCTCACCCTGTCCTCACTGTCCCACCATGTCCTCACTGTCCCCACCCTGTCCTCACTGCCCCACCCTGTCCCCACTGTGTCCTCACTGCCCCACCCTGTCCTCACTGTCCCACCGTGTCCTCACTGTCCTACCCTGTCCCCACTGTGTCCTCACTGCCCCACCCTGTCCTCACTGTCCCACCGTGTCCTCACTGTCCTACCCTGTCCTCACTGTCCCCACTGTGTCCTCACTGCCCCACCGTGTCCTCACTGTCCCACCGTGTCCTCACTGCCCCATCCTGTTCTCACTGTCCCACAGTGTCCTCACTGTCCAACCCTGTCCTCACTGTCCCACCATGTCCTCACTGCCCCACCCTGTCCTCACTGTCCCACCGTGTCCTCACTGTCCTACCCTGTCCTCACTGTCCCACCGTGTCCTCACTGTCCCACCCTGTCCTCACTGTCCCACCGTGTCCTCACTGTCTTACCCTGTCCTCATTGTCCCACCCTGTCCTCACTGTCCTACCCTGTCCTCACTGTCCCACTGTGTCCTCACTGCCCCACCCTGTCCTCACTGTCCCACCGTGTCCTCACTGCCCCACCCTGTCCTCACTGTCCCACCATGTCCTCACTGCCCCACCCTGTCCTCACTGTCCCACTGTGTCCTCACTGCCCTACCCTGTCCTCACTGTCCCCACTGTGTCCTCACTGCCCCACCCTGTCCTCACTGTCCCACCATGTCCTCACTGCCCCACCCTGTCCTCACTGTCCCACCGTGTCCTCACTGTCCCACCGTGTCCTCACTGTCCCACCCTGTCCTCACTGTCCCACCCTGTCCTCACTGTCCCACCGTGTCCTCACTGTCCCACCCTGTCCTCACTGTCCCACCGTGTCCTCACTGCCCCACCCTGTCCTCACTGTCCCACTGTGTCCTCACTGTCCCACCCTGTCCTCACTGTCCCACCGTGTCCTCACTGCCCCACCCTGTCCTCACTGTCCCACCGTGTCCTCACTGTCCCACCCTGTCCTCACTGCCCCACCCTGTCCTCACTGTCCCACGCTGTCCTCACTGCCCCACCCTGTCCTCACTGTCCCACCGTGTCCTCACTGTGCTACCCTGTCCTCACTGTCCCACCGTGTCCTCACTGCCCCACCCTGTCCTCACTGTCCCACCGTGTCCTCACTGTCCCACCCTGTCCTCACTGTCCCACGCTGTCCTCACTGCCCCACCCTGTCCTCACTGTCCCACCCTGTCCTCACTGTGCTACCCTGTCCTCACTGTCCCACTGTGTCCTCACTGCCCCACCCTGTCCTCACTGTCCCACCCCGTCCTCACTGTCCCACCATGTCTTCACTGCCCCACCGTGTCCTCACTTTGAGTGGTTTCCATGCCGTCCCAGGTGACCTCCCCAAATCTGGAGAGAGGGTTTGTGCACGGAGCCCTGTCTGCCGCAGGCCAGTCTGGGAAGTGTGAAATGTGACTGTGTCCCCTTGAACGGCGCCCCACACTTCCTGGTGATTTTTGAAGGGACTTGCTAGGCCAGTGGTGCAGAGCGTGACCACGTCAGTAGGAGATGGTTTATTCAGCACTGGAGTTTGGGAGGGGCATCCGGCAGGGGGGAGCTGCACCTGCCCCCCTGCACCTCCTAAGCCTGCAGGGCGCGGGTGCCTGTCCTGCGAGGACGCAGGCGGCAGTTCCATCCGACGTGGATCCGGTCCCGCAGGCCCGAGCGGGTCTAGAAGAGTGGGCGGCAGCAGAGGCCGAGGCGGGTCCAGGCTGGGGCGAGGGCTTCTTCGGCAGGGTCCCGCCGAGTCTGCGGGCCTGAGTCGTTCGGCGCCGGTTCGCTCCTCTCAGGACGCGCGGGCTCCCGCGCGCTCCGCCACCAGCGGGGCAGTCAGCGACAGCCGGCAGGTGGCGCGGGCGCGGGCGCGGGCGCGCAGCCTCCGCAGGCGGCACAGCAGCAGCGCCAGCAGCAGCGCGTGCAGCAGCCCGAGCCCGAGGAGCGCGCACTGCGCCGCCAGCGCCCCCCAGCACAGCGGACCCGGCGCACAGGCGGTGCGCAGCTCGTCCTCTGCCAGGTAGGGCAGCAGGCGGCCGCGCAGCGCAGAGGGCTCGGCGCAGCGCAGGTCGTGATAGGGCGCGCGCTCGGGGCGGCCGGCCAGCCAGGCGCGCAGCGGCACCAGGTGGCAGTCGCAGCGCCAGGGGTTGCCGCTCAGGTGCACGGCGCGCAACGCGGGCAGCGAGTCCAGCAGCCCCGGCGGTAGCGCCGTCAGGTTGTTGCCCGTCAGCACCAGTTCGGTGGTGCCCGGAGGGAAGGCGGCCGGCAGCGTGGCCCACGTCAACCCGCGCCGCCCGCAGTCCACGATCGTCCCTGCGCAGCTACAGGGCGCGGGGCAGCCCGTGGCCAGGCGGCCAGGCGGCGCCAGCAGCAGGAGCAGTAAGCTCAGCGCCCCGTGCAGCCCTGGAATGGAAGCGCCCGGTGAGCCAGGCGGCTGGCAGGACAATTGGGCGGTGTCCCTGAGCACCCAGAACACCAGGCCCGGCTCCATCCAGCCCCCAAGGCCTGCGGCCGCCTTAGCCTGCAAGCCTCTCCACCCTGACCACCCGCGCACCATGTGGAAGTCCCCTCTAAGTCTGACCCAGCTGCAACCCAAACGACCAGAGTGCCTCCCAACCTGGGTCTGCACCAGGAGCCCGACCGGACCCAGACTCACCGGAGCCCATGGCGAGAGGATGGTGGCACGCCTGGCTCTGGAGCGGGGGAGGTAGCGGGAGAGCCAGGCGATAAGGCCGCCCGCCCCTGCCAGGCCCCGCGCACGCCGCCCAGACCACAGTGCTGCATCCCCGCCAGAAATAACCCCGAGGCCGCGTGGACAGGCGCTGCAGTCGCAGATAGTGCGCTATCGCCACGGCCTGCAGGCCCCAGGGCTTCCGCTCCCACCCGCTCTCAGGGGCGCACGAAGCACTCGGACACCCGCTGCGACGTTCACCAACATTGTTGTCCTGTCACCAGGACAGGACGCAGCATTCACAACTAAACAAAATGGAGCACAGAGTGTGCGGAAGGGAGGAGCCATGCGGGGTGGAGGAGTCCGGGAGGCCCGGGGCTGGGGCGGCAGTGCTGCTGGGGAGACTCCAAGGTGCAGGCAGGGCAAGGCCGTCCAGGCACAGGAAGCTGCCAGGGGATGGCCCACCACCCGCTGCCCTGGGAGCCGTCCAGGTCCTGCCGGGACTGTGGGGAAGGGGCGTGGGCGTGCACAGGCATCCCGCCCCGCCTTCCTCGTCCCCGGCCTCAGCCTCCAGAGGGTTCCGGTTGGCTGCCGCCATCCGACTCCGCCCGGTGGGCGTGAGTGAGGTAAGGAAGGACCCAGCCGACCTCAGCACAAAGTGGGGTCCCAGCATACACTGGGTGGCCCCCAGGAGCAGGCCCAGGACACCTCCCCAGTCCGCTCTGCGGGACCCTGGGGATCCGTTCCCCACTTGGGCGCTTTGTGCGCCTGCCTGAGTGGGGCCTGAAGTCTGGGTACTCTGACTTTCCTGGAGGAGGAGGGGACATCTCAGAAGCCACACCCAACTTGGCTCCTGATCCCCCAAGGCCAGGGGGGCCCAGCTGAGCAGGGGCCATTGTCCAGGCCCCTCGGGAGCAGATACCGATGACCTGGGAGGGGTTGATGCTGAGAATAAATTAGGGTCAGCAGGGGCTGCGGCCCCATGCCTCCAGGTTGGGAACAGTCCGATCTGGGCCACTCTAGGTTTAGGGTTGGGTCCAGGTCAGTCCAAGAGCCGGGCGAATCCAGGGTCAAGTCCAGGCCCACCGGGCTCCAGGGGTGGGAGGGGCCATCCCGAGAGGTGGTAGATCCCTGGAGATGTGGGGCTGGGGTGGGGTCACTGGTCCTGCATTTGCTGCTTCATCTTCTGCAGCATTTCCTGCATGCGCCTCAGCTGGGGGTGGGGAAAGCATGGAGAAAGGGGTGAGAAAGGACAGGAGGCCTGGCCCTGCCCTACTCACCCTGACACCCCCCCCAACCTCTTCGTCCTTCATCCTGATGAGCTTCTCAGTTTCCGCGTCCGGGGTGGGCAGTGGCAGGATGGGAATGGGGCTCTCCATGCGGCTGTCCTGGGTCAGTTTGCTGTGGGGTAGGATGGGCGGCTCAGCGCTGGGGGATGCCTGGCCTACCCGGCCACTGCCAAGGCCCCGCCCTCCGGGCCCTCAACCCCCAGGCTGGGGGTTGGGGCAGGGTCCAGGTGTGGGCTGGCAGCAGGGACGACCCCGGGTTAAGGAGCGTGGCCAGGCAGGAGGGGCTGGGGCGCACCTGGTCATCTGCTGGATGCAGTGCGCTCGGTAGTTCTCGTAGTGCACGTCGCACGTCACGTCCTTGAGGTCGTGCATGTGCGTGCGGATGAGCATGTTGCGCAGCTTCACGAAGTCGCAGTGCACCTGGTTCTCCACTGCGCAGGAGTGGGTGGTGGGCGGGCGTCCGCTGGGGCAGCTTTCCCATCCCGCACCCCGTGCCCCAAACCTCAACTCACCCTCCACGATCCCCCAGGGGTACAGTCGCCCCCGGACCCGCTGCCCCTTGGCCTCCACCACCGTGTTGCTGCCTATGACGGCGAAGGGCGCGCTCTCCTGGGGGAAGGCTCAGCCTGGTTAGGTTGGCACGCTCTCAGCGCCAGCGTGCCGCAGAGGGGCGTGGCGCTCAGCACGGCTGCCCCTCCAGCGTCACCATCACCCACCTCTCCCCAAAGGGATCCTGGCCTCTCTGCTGCAGGCTGAAGCCAGAGCCTATGCAGCTTACACCCCCAGAGCCCCAGCCCGGCATGCTCTCCCCCTGCCCTCCTCGCACCAAGAACCACCTTGTCCAGCTACCTCCCCTTCTCCCCACAGCCAAGCCCTTGCATCCTAGTACTGATGGCCCTGCTGGCACTCTGCCCCTGCCTTGATGGCCACCTGCCCTGAGCTTGGTTTCCATCATCACCATCTAGCTGCTGAGAGCACCCAAAACCACCACCACCCCCGTAGCTCAGAATTCTAGGTGGGAGCCAGGGCTTGCTACAGCCCTATGGCCACTGGGCAGGGCACTTCTGTAGGTGACCCGTGGGAAGAGGATCACCTTTGGATATGGGCAAGTGCTCCATGATTCACTAAACACCTACATGGGGCCAAATGACCCACCACAAGCCAGGCAGGAGCACGGGTGCTCCTCACACTCTAGCCCTAGGTGAAGGAAGCATAGGTCGTCTACTTCCAACAAATGACCCCTGTTCCCAGCCAAGTCTGACCTGGGTGTGTGGCCCTCCTCCGGCCCTGTGTGAATGGGTCAAGGCCCTGTAGTCTCCGGTTCTCTGACCCCTGCTACCTCCGTCACTGTGCCCCCACAAGACTGCATGGTACCTTCAATTCCCGGTCCTGCTGCTTGAAGTCCTCATCCTCATCTGAGTCGCACTCAGGGAACTGGTACACGTGGATCCCGAACTTGTCAATCTCCTCGCGGATCTGTGGTGGGGGAGGGCTGTCAGGTTTGAGGCCGGCCAGGTCCACCTGGCCCTCTGGCCGCAGAGTCCTGGGCCAGGCCCCTCTGCCTCGGCAGGCTCACCCGCTCCTTCAGCTTCCGGATCTCACTGGGGACGAGACAGTCAGCTTTGGCGATGAGAGGCACGATGTTCACCTTCTCGTGCAAAGCCTTCATGAAACCCACGTCCACCGGCCGCAGCCTGCAGAGGGCAGCCAGGGCACGGGCGTGGTGAGGGAGCAGTGGGAGTGGGGGCAGCACAGGGGGATACACTGCAAGTGGCCTCCCGTGCCCAGCCTTGTGCCCATCACGCACCCGTGCCCAAAGGGGGAGATGAAGTACAGGCAGCAGTGCACCCGGTTGTCTTGGATGTTCTTGCGGTTGAGGCCGCTCTCGTCGCGGAAATACTGCTCAAACTGCTGGTCCACATAGTCAGTGATGGGCTTCCAGCTGGGGGCGGGAGAGAGTGTGAGGCCAGGCTGCCAGGGCTGCCCTTGGGCACGTTCCCGGGCAGGCTGTGCTCACCACTCGGAGTTGTTGACCGCATCTCCGAAACCCGGCGTGTCCACGATGGTGAGCTTCAGCTTGACGCCCTTCTCCTCGATGTCCACTGTGTGCTTCAGGATCTCCACTGTCTGCCTGATGCGTTCTGCGGGGCGGGCGTGTTAGGAGGGGCTTCTCCAGCCCGACCCACCACCCATGTCCTCATCCGTCCTGGTGCCTTGGCCCTAGTCCTAAGGGACCCACATTGGGAGAGGAAAACTACAGGGGCTGGACCTGGAAGGGGGCCCTTCGAGGGGTCCCGAGGCAGGAGTCTGGGGGTCGGCGCCTGGGCTGTGTGGGGACCACTTACCCTCAGCACTAAGCAGCTTCCGATCCTTGTACAAGTCGGTCAGGAAGAGGCTGTGGACCAGTGTGGACTTCCCCAGGCCTGACTCACCTGCGCGCAGGTATGGTGAAGAGCTGGGTTAGGTTTGGGGACCCCAGGACTTAGCCTGGCTGGCCAGCAGCCCCGGCCACCACACCCAGGGGCTCGGCCCACTCACCAGCCACCATGAGTGTGAAGTCGAAGCCCTTCTTCACCGACTTGCGGTGCACCTGGTTGGGCAGTGTGGCAAAGCCCACGTACTGCTTGTCAATGTCCTGGGGGGAGGGTGGACAATCAGGGCTACATTGGGCTTCCTCCTGCAGCCCAGTGCCCTATCTCCTACCCAGCTGAGGATGCAGAGACAACCCCAAGGGTGGGCCACTGGCAGAAGTGGGGCGAGGGCCAGTGTGCAAAGGTGGGGAGGTGGGAAGGCAGGAGGGCAGCAGGAGAAGGCACTCTTGCCCCAGCCTCAAGAAGGGCTCTGCAGGGACCAGAGACTGTGTTGTGGGGTGGGTTCCAGGGTGGAGGGTGGGATGGAGATGTCTCACAGGGGCAGGCACAAGCCTGTCCTTCCTGCCTGGACAGAAGGCAGCAGGGCTGAGACCCCTCAGACTCACCCAAGGTCCTACAGGCGGGAGAAGTCCGGGGCCTGGACACTCACCCCTCGGGAGAATGCCAGGGGTGGGAGGCCCTGTCTGGCCCCGATCCAGCCTCGGGGGTGGCCACAGCAGGGCTCGGAGCAGGAGCTATTTATAGACCTCAGCACTGAGCCTCCCCCGCCTGCAGGCCTGGGCGCCCACCCCCAACGGCCCCTGGCTCTGCCGGCCCCACCACGTCCCGGAGCCTACGGGGGTCCTGGCCAGGTGGACGCACCCGCACCCCGAACCCCCCCCACACGTTGCACCCCCTCTCCATGCACACACCTTGAGCCGCCGCTGGGCCTGGGTCCGCGGCGACAGCAGCTGCTCCACCAGGCGGTCCTGGGGTGCCGCCAGCGAGTTCATAGTTGCGCCCCCCACGACCCTGCCGGCCGCGATCGGACCCCAGACCCGGTGAGCCTGACGGCCAGGTGACCGAGAGGGACTTACACGCGGGACTACCCTTAAGCCGCGTTCTCGGCCCCGTTTAGCGGACGCAGGAACTGCGGCTCGGAGAAGGGGCGTCGCCTATCCGGGGAACCGGCGACCCGGGAGGCCGCCCGAGCCACCACGAGCTGCGGCGGCGGCGCAGCCTCAGGCCGCCCGGCGCCCGCACCCGGCGCGGAGGCGGGGCCACGCGGGCGCCCGCGGAGCTCGCGCGGGGACGGCCCCGCCCGCCGTCGCCGGGAAACAGTCGCCTGGAAATTGGGCCGCGGGCGGAGCCTCGGAGTGCTGGCGCGGAGGGCAAGGCCGAGCGGAGGCGCGGGCGGGCCGCGTGGACCCGCAGCCTCGCCGCGCACCCGCGGCCTCGGGCCTGGCGTCTGGGCGCCCGGGGCGCGGCGGGGAGGGGGTCCGTGGCTCCCACGCGCTCGGGTTCCGCACGCGGCTGACGGGGGCGCCCGTGTTGTTCACGCGGCGGGAGGGACGCCAGGTCACGGCGGGTCACGGGGTCCCGCGTGGCTGCGGCGCGTCCCGCCCCCCGGAGATGCGGCGCCGCTTCCGCCCGCCAGAGGACGCTCCCGGGACCCGCGCGCCACCCGCGGGAGCCGGCCCCACTGACGCGGGTCTCTGCTCGCGGACTCGCCCGAAAGCCTCCTGGCGGTGCCTGGCAGCCCCCAACTGGCCACCGGCTCACCCCGACCTGCATTCTCCTGTCCCCGCCCACACTCGCCCCAATGCGCGCACTAGAGGAATTTTTTTTCCCTTTGTGGCGCCCCAAGACATGCGGGGAACAGGACGTGCGCAGAGCCCACCTCTCTCTGGCAGTCCAGACTGCCCCCCCCCGGGAGGGGGGAGTGGTTTGAAGGGTGATGGAAAGGGAGGGATGGGGTGCTGGCAGTCTAAGTAATGGGCGCCCCCCAAACTTGGAAGCCCTAGCCAGCCCACCAAAAGAGCGCCACCCACCCATGTGCTGCCTCTGTGGCTCCCAGATGTCCCCTCCCCTGGGGAGAGGGTGGTGTTGGGGGTGGGAAGGGAAGGGTGGAGTGGGACCCGTCCCCCACCAGCCCGAGGGGACACTCCCTTGCCTTCTGAAGTCCCCCACCCACTGTGATCCACAGAACTGGGTTCAGGGGACTGTAGAGCTCCTGTCAGCTGGGGCTCACCCTCGTGTGGCCACTCCAGGGACCACAGGAGTCTCCTGAGTGGAGAAACCATTCTCTGTGGGCCTCTAAATCCTTCCTCACCCCCTATCTCCGGGACCCCACCAGAATCCCAATAAACCAGCAGCAGGAAATGGGTCCTGGAAAGGCTCCAAGACTGGCTGGGGTGTCAGGAGCAGAGCCCCTCCCTCTCCCCATGCAGGCTGAGGGACCTCTACCCTGTCCAGGCCCTGGTCCTGTGGTGGGTCGGGCCTGGAGGCCACTGGCACCTGGGGACAAGGAGCAGGTCCACAGCTGGCAACAGGAGATTCTGTCATGGTAGGACAAGGGGGCAGCCCCAGCGCCCCCAGCCCATTCCTCAGCCCTTGCTCCCAGAAAGCCTCCTCACTGGTCCCAGCCCACTGTGGCCCTGACCTGCGGAAGCCTCTGGTCTGAGTGCCACCCAACTTTTACCTGTGGGCAGTGCCTGGCCTGGGCCTCAGGCTGAGAGGTGTCTAGTGGAGTTTGTGGCTGGCAGACTGCCTCAGTTTCCCCATCGGTAAGGCACAGCCTTTGGGGAGGCCCAGGTCAGGAGGGGCAAGAGTCTCACTCCCAGCTCTCAATGCCCCTGCCCATCACTCAACCAGGCCCCATGGGGCCATGGATTCCCTGGGGGAGCCCTCAGGGAGGGGCCCCACCACCCCCTTTCTCTGGTCCCTAAGTCACAACAAACACTCCTCAGGGCTTCCTGAGCTATACGAAACAACCTCGGCCCCCCCCCCCCCCCCCCCCCCCCCGCCTGAGACTCTCGAGGCATTTCCATTCTTAGAATCCATTCCGAGTCAGCTCTGGAAGCAGCAGCAAGAGCCAAAAGAGCCCCATCCCTGTCTGAGAGGAGGTGGAGGACACAGAGGACTGACAGAGCACCCCCACCCACTGCCTCTCCACCCCCTTTTGCAGAGTGAAAAGACAGCTTGGACAGGCTGAGGCCCAACAACAACTGCCACCACCATCACTGACAGTGGGACCAGTGAAGTTCCGAATGCTCCCGGCTCCCTTGGCACCCAACGGCACCCTCAAACACCTGGCCCTGGTCGTGTTCCCAGCCCCCTCCCCCACAGTGCCCTCTCCCCTCTGGGCCTGGGGGCAGGGGACGGGGTGAGGCTGGCTCCTAGCTGACCTCAAAGAACAGGCAGACGCAGGCCCAGGGGGGCTCACACCTCAGCAGGAGGGTCCCAATCCCTGCAGCCATGGGCAGGAGAACCCAGTTGGTACTGAGCAGCAGGACCCCCCAGCCCAGTGCTTCAGAGTGCCCTCGGCCAAGCTGGAGCACCACAGGCCCAGAAGTGGGGGGAGGGGCGGGTCTCCCAGCATCTGGCTCCTTTCCTCTCCCTTAAACAATAGCCTGGCACGTGCGTGCCTGCATCTTGGGCTCTGTCTGACCTGCTGCGATGGGGAGGCAGCTCCCAGGCCGGCCCCCAAAAGAGCCCCTCCCAGTGAGCCTCACCCATCCCCAGCAGGGCGCGTCCCTTCCAGGAGAGGGCACGGGGCAGCCAGTGAATCTCTAGCTCTCCAGCTCTCCCTCTCCTGCCCTGCCTGCTGCACTCTGGGCTGGGACTCCGGGTACTGCCCAGCATCTGTGGCTGCTGTGAACCTCCAGCCCTGATGAGGGCTGCCAAGGCCACCCTCGTGCCAGAACTGGGCCTTTCCTTTCTTCTCCAAACATGGCTGAGCTCCAGCTAGAAAGGCCACTAGCAGGGCAACCCCAGAGTCCCCAGCCCACCTGGTGACCAGCCCCTAGCCCACCCTCAGAGTCTCACAGCTTTGTTGAACCCTGAGCTTATTTGGGTTTTCAGCCCATATGTACCCACTGGGTTCGAGGCCCAGAGCTGAGCACCAGGATGACTCAGATCAGGCCTTGGAGGCTCAGAGTCGGGGGAAGAGGCCCAGCCACAAAGCAGTACACTGACATTTGTGTGTGGTGTGTCAGCGGGAGGGTGGGCATGAAGGTGCAGGGTAGTGGGGTGCAGTGGCCAGAGGCTGCCCTGTGAGGCTGCTGAGGGGCTGTGCGCTAGCTAAGTCCCTTCCTCCCACCCAAGCCCTGGCCGTGGCCTGCCACGACCATGGCCTCACCCAGGACCCCTGGCACATGGCCTACAGGCCAGGTCAGCAAGGAGGTGCTGGCACTGGACCAGTGGGAGGGAGCACTTGGCCCATCCCCCCATCCTGGGGTGGGGCCCACGGCTCCTGCTGTGCGGGTCAAGTGGCCAGGGGCCCCCAACCCACCCCTCCCCCTGCAGCCCCAGGAGCCCCAGCACTGCCCCCTGACCATGATTATGGGGACTGGGCTGGATGACGGCCGGCGGGGGCGGGGTCGCGCCTGGGCGCCGGCTGCGTTGGTGCCACAATGGGTGACAGCCGGCCGGGTCTGGCTGCAGGCTGAGCAGCGGCGCGCGCTTACCTGCTTATCCTCTGCCCGGTCGAGGTCGGGTCGCGGTCCGGGTCGGGTTCCGGGTCCGGGCGGGTCCGGGCCGGCGGGCAGGGGAGAGATGGAGAGACATCGTGAGAGGCGGGCGGGCAGCGGGGACAAAGGCGCGCGCGGGCAGGCGGGCGGGCGCCGGGCTCACCTGGAGTCGCCAGCTTGCTCTTGTACCGCAGACCTGTGCTCATGGTGGCCGCCGGCGAGAGACGTGCAGCGGCGGGCGCGCGGGAGGGGCGCGGCGACGAGTGGCGGAGGCCGAGGCCGGGCTGCAGGGTGACCGGCCCCTCTGTGCCGCCGCCGCCGCCGCCCGCCCCGCCCGCCCGTTCGCCAGCCAATCGGCGCCCGCCGCGCCCACGCGCGACCCGGCGCGGCCGGTGGGGGCGGGGACCCAGGCGCCCCCCCACGGGTACCGCGCCGCCGGCCTCCCGGCGACGCCCTCGCTCTCCGCAGCCCTGCCGCGCCCTGCCCTGCCCTGCCCTGCGGAGCCGGTCCCGCTGCCCCCTGCCCAACCTCCTCTGCCCCCCAGCTGAGGCCCGGACTCTGCGCTCCCTCCCCTCTGGCCCAGACCCCAGTCCGTGCCTGGCCTCTGGCCATCTGTCGTGGGCGCTTCTGCAGAGCCTGCCCCTGGCGCTCCGGCCCACCCCGCAGAGGCCGGCGGACCCCTCCTTACTCCATCATGGTCGACTTGGGAGTCCTGCTGCTGGCTACGGCGGGAAAGGCCACGCCCCGCGCAGAAGGCTGCGCCCAGGTGCCCGGTGCTGTGCGCACCTGCTCTGGAAGCAGACACACCTGGGCAAGCTGCAGAGCACACGCCTTGGGCAGCTGTCCGGCCTCTCTTTTCCTGGGCTGTAAAATAGGATTATTTGTGAACAGTAACTGAGCTGAGGGTGAGACAGGATTGGCCCTGCCCTCTCCCCCCAGTCCCTCCCCCGCTTCTCTGCAGGCCCACAGGAGTCCCTCCTGGGTTGTGTCCCTATCACAGTCCCAGGTGCCCTCTGCTGGCCGGGACATCTCCAGAGTGTCCCCAGGTGGCACATCTGAAGCCTTTGACCCCTCAGAAAGGGAGTGTCAGGCCTGTGGTCACCACCTCCCCAGGAAAGGGTCCCTGGGAGGGAGCCTGCCTGCTGCACCCAAGGGGTGCCCCAGGACAGCGGGGAAACACGCCTCCCTTCCCCACCCCACTTGTGCCCCTTGGTCCCTGGATGAAGGGTGGGGGGTGCTGCTAGGGCTCCTCCATCTCTGAGTTGCCGGCACCCAGCACAGAGCTGTTTGCTCAGTAGGTGAGAGAGTCCAGAGTCTTCCCTCCACCATATTCTGTGGCCAAAGCCCAGCCTGGCTACCAGGAGCCTTCCTCCAGTCCAGAGCTGTGACCAGTGCATAGTACAGGGACACTCCAGCATCCCAACCCCTCATCCAAAGCCTCTGGCCCAGATGCGTTTGGAATTCAGACTTTTTATGTATAGTCTACGTTATGTGACACTCCTCTTGGGTGGGGACCCCTGGCGCTGTTTGTCGTAATCAAACACATTAATTTAATTAATTTTCGTAGGGAAGCAGAGAACTCTCCATGCAAACTGGGATAAAGACCACACAATAAATGGCTGCACAGGATCAGCTTGGCTATGGAGCTTTGAAAACATTTAGGTTTCAGAATTTTGGGGGATTTGGAATTGTGATAAAGAAATGGGGGAGGTGGGATGCTCATAGGGCCAGGCAGGGTTTCTAAGCATCAGTCCAGGGGACTCGGTAGAAATACCTTCTCAGAAGGCCTGACTTTGCCAAATAGTTCAACTGGTCAGTGAAAAATGGTGCTTGGGTATTTAGTACATACTGACCCATGCAAGCCTGTACTCAGGGGGCAAAGGAGGAGAGACAGGAACCCTGTCCCCAGTGGGGCAAGCATGCCCTGGCCAATTCAGGCCCTCCCTGGGGCTCAGATGGGAGAGTGGCTCCGGGCAGCCCTGGGTCAAGGGTTTGAACTTGGCCGTGAGGGACGTGTACAGCAGGTCAAGTGCGCAGCTTGGACAAAGGGTGGGAGGTGCACATGCGTAAGAGTGATAGATTTTAAGACGACTCTGGAGGTGGGAGATGATTAAGGTGAGGTGTTCCGCATACACGTGAATTTTCTTTTTATTAAGGTAAGCATATCCCAAAGATTACCTGCAGAAGTGCAGCTGAATTAGAGACCAGCATTTCATGGCGAGCTAGTGTGTGATCTGTAGGACTGGGAGCAACAACCTGGAATGACGAAGGCCAGGACAGCCCTGGGTCAGCGCCTCATGCAAAATGCCCAAAGGGGCTGGAGGCTGGGAGGAGAAGGCGCTGTCTGCTCCCTTACCTTGGGACTGTGCTCACCTGCAGCTGTGCATCTGGGGACAGCCTGAGTCCCTCCACAGACCCACCGAGGCTGCGCCCTGAATAGTCGGGAGACCCTCTGGCTGGCAGCACCCATGGCTCCACAGGCAAAGTATCCACATGGGACGTTTCAGAAGCCAGGAAAACGGGCCAGCAGGGCTAGGGCCAGCAGATCCGCAGAGCGGGTCCCCAGTTCTGCCCGGTAAGGCTCTCAGACTCTGGCTAATGCCCTGGGGGCTATCGGCACAGGCAAAGCCCCTGTAGGGGTCCGTCCATCAAAATGCCTGCCCCTGGGGCCAGGTGTGATGTCAGGGAAGGGCCGGGGCTGCGGGCCATGGTCTGGACACACACACCTGCCTCTTCTTGATGCCAGGCTTGGAGGAAAACTGCCTGCCCAAGTGGGTGTTTGCTGGCTGTGGTACAGGGAGAAGTAAATACAACACTCCTGTGTGAAAAAAATGCTATTTTTTAATTCATAAGGAAAAGAAGTTAATGAATAAAAAAATAAACTACACCCAGAAAAATCTGTTCAACCAACTTGGGCTATAAATAGCTTGACGCTTTTTGGAAAAAAAACTCTTTTAGTTAAGAAATTCTCCCTAGCACTCGGGGAGGCCGAGGCGGACGGATTGCTCGAGGTCAGGAGTTCGAAACCAGCCTGAGCAAGAGTGAGACCCCGTCTCTACTATAAATAGAAAGAAATTAATTGGCCAACTAATATATATATATAGAAAAAAATTAGCCGGGCATGGTGGCACATGCCTGTAGTCCCAGCTACTCGGGAGGCTGAGGCAGGAGGATCGCTTGAGCCCAGGAGTTTGAGGTTGCTGTGAGCTAGGCTGACACACGGCACTCACTCTAGCCTGGGCAACAGAGTGAGACTGTCTCAAAAAAAAAGAAATTCTCAAGAGGCCGCCTTTACAGCGCACTGTGTCCCACCCCCCCTTGGCACAGGCAGTGGGGAGAGTGGTTTTCCTCTGGTACCCCCAGGCAGGGACGGGGACTAGGAAGGTGCAGGTGGGGAAGTAGCCACAGGGACAGTGACAGAAAAACAAAGCTACTGCCACCTGTGCTCGGGAG
Source organism: Microcebus murinus (assembly GCF_040939455.1). Lineage (NCBI taxonomy): Eukaryota > Metazoa > Chordata > Mammalia > Primates > Cheirogaleidae > Microcebus > Microcebus murinus. The sequence continues at coordinate 26,712,913 of NC_134125.1, read as the reverse complement.
CAGGTGCTGTGGGCAGCCTTGACCCATGCTAGATAGGGTTGTCTTTGTGCCCTGAGTAGGAGCAGAAAGTGGAGGTCAGAGCATGGTGACATTTCCCAGGAAACGGCTGAGACTAGAACCCAGGAACAGCAAGCCCAGGCCTCATTCCTTCAATGAGGTGTGACCTGGTCCTGGCCAGCCAGGGTCCTGCCTGGGTCAGGCAGCCCATCAGAGCTTGAGCTCACATCTCTTCTGCTTCCCGAATCCCCCGTCAACATAATGGGGTCTGGACAGCCCTCCTGACCTGCCTGTGTGGACTGTGTGTGGTTTCCTCGCCCAGCCAGCTCTGTGAGATTTGAGCCGATCCCTGGCACCTGGGGGCTCCGAGCACGAGGTGTGTCTTGGTGCCAGTGTGCCCTTCCCTAGCCCTCTGACCCAGGAGCACCCTTCCTAGCCCCAGCCGGCCTGTGGCGCCCCTCCCTTCCACAGGATGTGGCCCAGGGGGCTCCCAGCACTCAGCCCCCCATCTGGCACCTGGGGAAGCTCAACAGCACAAGTTCATGCTGGGTGGGGGCACAGACACCTGGGCCTGGAGTCCCAGGGCAGGTGGGGACAGCCAGCCCGGACAGCTGGGGTCTGGGCGGCTGCACACTCTGCATTCCCGATCCTGGACCCTCTGGCTGCCGGCTCGGCCTGGCGGGGGTGGGGTGTGTGTGCGGGGATCTCCCCAAGGCAGTGGCTGTCTCCAAGCACAAGGGGAAATGTGTGCACAGTGAGGGGCCGTTGGAGAATACGTCCCTTGATTTCCTTGTTAGAAGAATGTGAGGGGTCACAGAAACTGGTCTCTGTCACCAGTGGGAAGACAGGCCTGTTGAAAGCGCATAGAACATGCAGCAGCTGCTCCTGCCAAGAGGGTAGTGCATGGCCCTGGCTAAAGCCGCCTGTGTCTTGCAGGGGTGGACAGAGCAGGGTTCCCAGGGGGCCGAGCCTCGCTCCACGCCAGTGCCCGACTCCCTGGGCAGCTGGAGCAAATGCCACAAAGGGTGCCTGTGCTCTGCGCCAGCTGGCCAGCCAGCTTAGGACCCAGAGCGGCAGGGGTCTCTGAGGTGGGGGTGGGGCTGCAGCCACATCTGATGAGCCTTCGGAGTCCCCTGAGGGCTCTGGGATGGTGCGTGGGAGATGTCGCGGAGAGCAGCCCAGGGCAGGGCCCTGAATGCCGCGTGACTTAGTCGGGAAGAGCAGTGGGACCACTGATCCTGGGGTGGGGGCCCCCAAAGGGATGCTGCCCGTGGTTCACACACAGGACCGGCAGGACCTTCCCCAAGGGGTCCTGGCAGGCTCTCTGTCCTGGCTGCAACTCTGTGGTTTTATGAAATGCCCGAGGTTGAAGAACAGAAGATGAACGAGATGTGAAATGGCACCCAAGTCAAGATTCTCCTAGAGCCACCAAGGCGTTAAAAACATCCCACGGGAACACACCCCTGCAAAAGGCAGAGAGCACTATGACCTAGATCCTGTGGTTCACCCCACCCATCCACCCTCCTACCTCTGTCGAGGGCCAAGGGCTGGGGCTCCCAGGGCTGGCTCCGGCTCCCACGGCACCCCACCTCCCAGTCAGGCCAGAGACAGGTCTGCAAATCCCTCTGGGATGAACCAGACTAGGCTGGCCGTCTACAGGGCAGGAGGCCCTGGCACCACCAGGGAGGGTGCAGCCGGCACTGAGTGCAAATGCATGGCCTGTCATACCCTCAGGCTACCCCAGGGAAGGTGGCTGCCAGGGCCCTCCCCTTGGGCATCTATCACCTGGTTTCCAAGGCACCTGGGTGGGGAGAAGGACTCTAGGCATCAGCTCATTCCTTACCCATATCTCCTCCCACCTCTTGTCCTGGCCAAATGCTGCTGAGGACGCCTCTGCCCATGGAGAACAGCCGTGTGCAGAGCTCCGCCTGTCCCAGGCTGTGCAGCACACACTGGCACAGAGGGCGGAGGGTGGGGTTGGGGTGTGGGCCTGCTGTCCCCAGATGACACACCCAGGACCCTTGGCAGAGTGGGACTGGTCTGGGAGGGTGTGGCCTGGGTTGGACCCCACTTGCCATCAGGCACTCGCTACATACCCATAGGACGGAGCCGTGCGCGGTGTGGGTGGGAGACAGACACACACAGTGCACATCAGGCTGCTGCCAAACGCCCTCCACCTGCCTGGCGGGTGGAGAGCGTGGGCCGGACCTCCACAGTGGATGGCCAGCGTGGCCCAGCCCCCACGCACCTGTGGTCTCCAGTTGCCATACGCTAGGCTGAAGGTACCCCGCCCCTCTTCTGTGCAAAGGCTGCCTTTAACCCAGGGCGCTGCAGAGTCCCCTCCTGCATGGCAGGAGATGGAGCCCGACGAGGCCACTTCATCAGGAGAGGAGGGGCTGCTGCCTTCACACTGGCTTGGATGGCAGGCAGGAGGCACGGGGCTCGGCCATCAGCTCTGCCCACTTCTGGGCACGTCCTCTCAGGGTGGCTGAGTAGATTTAGACCAAAGAACCATCACCAGGGTGCACCTGGGATCTGGGCCCGGAGGGGGCACAAGCAGGACTGTGCAGGACAAAGCAGACACTGGTCTTAGTCCCCTTCCTGGGGCTCCTGCCAAAGGGCCCATTCTTGCAGCCAGGACTTTGTACAACCCCTGCAGCTGCTGGCCACTCTGGGTGGCTCCTGCCCTGCTCTGGCCCCGTGAGCAGCTGTGTGGCCTCCTTGGCAGAGCAGTGCTAATGTGCTACACGCCCCTTCTAGGACTTCCCAGGCAGCTGGGGCAGCCGGTGGAGGAGGCATGGCCTGGGGCCCCAGCCCCGTGGGCCGCACAGCACCTCAGCAGCACAGATAGGAGGGCGCCCATACACCCAAAGGGGTCAGAGACTCTCCTCCCTTAGGGTTTCACTTTGGGGATCAACACACCACAGGCCTTCCCAGCCAGGAGAGCAGGGCTGGGCCTCTAGGGTGTGTACAGGGGCTGGAGGGGCCACCCGGAGCCAGGCACAGGGGCTGTGGGCAGGTGCTGGCCACGCAGGGAAGTGGGGAGTCTGTAGGGCCCAGGGTGAGGGTGTTGTTAGGCTGGTCTCCCGCTTGGGGTGCAGGGCCAGCATGCCGCTGGCGAGGTTTGGGCCTCACTACCGAGACAGCCTGGAGGGCTCCGCCCATCCTCTGGCCCAAGGTCTGGGCACACGACTCCGAGACACTGTGACAGACACTGGTCAAACCAGGGGTCCAGCCAGAGACCCTGCGACCTAGGTGTGCCCTGGGAAACCCCTGCCCTGTGCAGGACCTGGTTGTTCTGAGGTGTGGTTCAGTCTCCCCACCTGTGCCTCAGGGGACTGTCTTGGCGGCACCTGCTCTTCAAGGCTATTCTGAGGATCACAAAGAGAGACTGGCGACAACAACATGACAACCTGATTCTAAAATGGACAAAGGGCCGAGCATGGTGGCTCAGTCCTGTAATCCTAGCACTTTGGGAAGCTGAGGCAGGAGGATCACTTGAAGCCAGGGGTTCGAGACCAGCCTGGGCAAGAGGGAGACCCCATCTCTACGCAAAAATAAATAAATAAAAATTAGTCGAGTGTGGTGGTGCACACCCGTAGTCCCAGCTATTCAGGAGGCTGAGATAGGAGGATCGCTTGAGCCCAGGAGATTGAGGCTGCAGTGAGCTGTGATGACACCACTGCACTCCAGCCGGGGAGACAGAGCAAGACACTGTCTCAACTACAGCAACAACAAAGACAAAGAATTGAATTGACATTCCTCCAAAGGGGAGCTGGCCAGAGACGGTGCCGTCCAGGCTTGCCACAGCTGCAAGCCTGTCCAGCCTCCTGTGGGCCACCCTGCGTCCAGCCTGGCCCTCTGACCTTTCTGAGTGTCACACCGAACACACCATCCGCTGTCCCTGCCCCGTTCAAGCCAGCCAGTCTGTGGCCTGCGTTGTGGCAGCCTTGGCAAGCTGCAACGGGGAGGCTGAGTCTGTCCCAGCTGCCGTGACAAAGCGCCTCAGACCTGGCGGCTCAAACACAAATTCATTTCTCGGGATTCTGGAGGCTGCGCATCCCAGATCAAGGCAGCCTAGAAGAGGTGGGGCCTCTCCCTCACAGCCAGCCCTCTCCTCTCTGTGACTTCCTGTGGCGCTCACGACCTGATCCTGTCCCAAAGGCCCCACCTCCTGACACCGTCGTCGCGTGTGGGGTAGGGTTTCAGCATGTGAATTGGGGGGGCACTCAGACACACAGGGCCACCCCAAGACGTTGACAGAGGGTGAGCACACAGGGTCCCTGGGCTGCATTGCCATGGTCTCTGCTTCAATATCTCACTTTGTGGGGTTTTTTGTTGTTGTTGTTGTTGTTTTTGAGACAGAGTCTCACTTTGTTGCCCAGGCAAGAGTGAGTGCCGTGGCGTCAGCCTAGCTCACAACAACCTCAATCTCCTGGGCTCAAGCGATCCTCCTGCCTCAGCCTCCCGAGTAGCTGGGACTACAGGCATGCGCCACCATGCCCGGCTAATTTTTTCTCTATATATTAGTTGGCAAATTACTTTCTTGCTATTTATAATAGAGATGGGGTCTCGCTCTTGCTCAGGCTGGTTTCGAACTCCTGACCTCGAGCAATCCGCCCGCCTCAGCCTCCCAGAGTGCTGGGATTACTGGCGTGAGCCACTGCACCCGGGCCAATATCTCACTTTGGAGGAGGGAGCCCAAACCTGAAAGGACAAATCAGACCCAATCAGGACCCGCTTCTATCCGAGGTGCTTCTTAGACCCCTGCCCTTTCCCCCTGAATGAGCGAGAAATTCCCTCCTGGGAGCGCTGTGGCCAGGCCCAGGGCGGGGTCTGCAGTGACATCTGCACGGGCCCAGGCTCCCCCAAGCTCTGCCTGGTGGAGACCCCAGACCTGCACCTCACACTGGTGACTGGCATCATGTTGAGGGGCTTCGTCAGAGGAGAGCTGGAGAGAGGGTGGGCGGGAGCCCAGAGACAGAGAAGAGGGCTGGGCCATTCCAGGCAGGACCAGCATGTGGCCGAGAGGGGATGAAGTGTGGCAGAGGACAGAAGTCTGCACCATGCCAGCACTAGAGGCCCATGGGACCTGGGATGAGCCTCTGCCTTCCAGAACGGCAGATGCCCACTTGCCCACTGCAGGGTGTGGCCCGGGTGATGGTGATTGAGACCAAAACAGCTCACACAAAAGGGAGGAGAGAAACCAAGAAACAACTAGGAGAAGGGCAGAGCCCTCGTGGGGAACTCCTTGCACAGAACTATAAGCACAGTAGGTCCAAACAGCCCAGAGCCTGGACCCTCGGGGCAGGGATTTCCATGGGGCTGGTACCGTCTCTGTCCACAGGCAATGGGGGTACGACAGCTCTTCCAGAGGAGCCGCCCCAACTGCTGGGGTCTGAGACCACCCAGGCGCTTTCTTACAGCAGCCCCCAAGGCACAGGGAGCTCTGGAGGGGAGTGCAATCTGGTCCCTGCAGGGACAGGCTGCTGGAGCCACAAGGAGGGGTGTGGCGGGCTCCCAGCTGCTGTGCAGTAAACACAAGAGATGCACAGGCAGGGCCTCTGCTCCGGTCTGGAACAAAGGCTGTCGCCAGACCCAGTCCCGGAGGGCTGCGCTCGGGACGCTGTGCTCGGCCTGCCCTGCGGAGGCGCGCAGCCTCTGCCGTCAGAGCTTCAGACTGGCCCGTCCTCCTCTCCGCGACGTGCGCAGTCCGCCGTGGCAGCTGGCACTGGACTTACGCCATGGCAATGCCATGAGTTTTGAGAGTTCACTCGGCTCAGATGCTCTTCAAAGAAACTAACCAGGGCCGGGCGCGGTGGCTCACGCCTGTAATCCTAGCACTCTGGGAGGCCGAGGCGGGCGGATCGCTCGAGGTCAGGAGTTCGAAACCAGCCTGAGCAAGAGCAAGACCCCGTCTCTACTATAAATAGCAAGAAATTAATTGGCCAACTAAATATATATAGAAAAAGTTAGCCGGGCATGGTGGTGCATGTCCGTACGTGGACAGCAGTGGGACCCTGCTTCCCGGGTGCAGTGAGGTCCAAGTGGGCTATTGGGTGACGTGGAGAAAGGTCCAGAAACACCAGTTATCCACTGTGATTTTTAAAATAATAAAAGGTCTTACCTATGATGTTGTCTACCTCTGTATCTGTCTAGTTATTTATGATGCGGCCAACACTGTGCTGTGGACTGTGAAAATGCAGAGGACGTGCCAGCGCCTTCACAGTGGAGGCGCTGAAGCGGCAAGTGCTTCTGGCACCGTGTGTCGGCTTACCACCCTAGAGGACTGAATCTTCAACTCCTTGCCTCGGCCACGCTCTTCCAGCTGGTGGTCTCGCCTGCCTCCCGTGTGGCTGTAGGATGCTTTGATCACGCAAGTCATCAGGATATATATATATATGTATATGTATGTATGTATTTAGTTTTTGAGACAGAGTCTGGCTTTGTTGCCCAGGCTAGAGTGAGTGCCGTGGCGTCAGCCTCGCTCACAGCAACCTCAAACTCCTGGGCCCAAGCAATCCTCCTGCCTCAGCCTCCTGAGTAGTTGGGACTACAGGCATGCGCCACCATGCCCGGCTAATTTTTTTCTATATATATTAGTTGGCCAATTAATTTCTTTCTATTTATAGTACAGACAGGTCTCGCTCTTGCTCAGGCTGGTTTCAAACTCCTGACCTCGAGCAATCCGCCCGTCTTGACCTCCCAGAGAGCTAGGATTACAGGCGTGAGCCACCGTGCCCAGCCAGGGTTTATGTATTTTTAAAACTAAATCTGTTATTTTGAGATGGAGTTGTAAGAAATAGTATAAAGTGAGTCCACGTACCCCTCACCCCGTTTCCCCCAGCGGTACCATATTAAAAACTATATTATAATATTACAACGCCATGACCCAGACACTGTCATTGATAAAGGTGAGATAGAGAATGTCCCTGTCACCCCAAGGAGCCCCTGTGGCCTTTTGGCAGCCACACCTTCTTCTCTCTCTTGTCCCTTGCTGAATCTCTGTGATGGCTTTGTCATTTTATGAATGTGAATGGAATCATGCAGTAGGACATCTTTGGGCCATTAGCTTTTTTCACCCAGCGTAATTCTCTGGGGACTCAGAAGGTTACTGTGTGTGTCCATAGTTCACTTTTTTGTTTGGTGAGGGGCATTCCATGGTGTGGGTGGACCAGTTTGTTTGACCCTTCACCCATGAAAGGACATGTGGGTTGTTTCCAGTTTCAAGCTATGAATGAAGCTGCTGTAAAGATTTATGTTCAGGTCTCTGTGTGAACACACATGTTTGTTTCTCCAGTTTAAACGACCAGTATTGCAGTCACCGGGTCAATTGATAGTGGCATGTTTAGGTGTGTAAGGAAAGTGTCTAGCTGTTTTCTAGAGTGGCTGAGCATCTTACATTTCTGCTAGCAGCATATGAGTGATCCAATTCCTCTGAATTCTCACCAGCATTTAACAGTGTCACTTTTTTTGTTTTGCCATCCTAATAGACATGCAGTGATACCTCATTATGAGGTTTTTTTTTTTTTTTTTGAGACAGGGTCTCACTCTGTCACCCAGCCTGGAGTGCAGTGGTGCATAATCATAGCTCACTGCAGCCTCAAACTCCTGGGTTCAAGCGATCCTCCTGCCTCAGCCTCCCAAATAGCGGGGACTACAGGGCTGCACCACCATGCCCGGCTAATTTTTTTTTTCTTGTAGAAGACAGGGTCTCACTATATTGCCAGGCTGGTCTCAAACTCCTGGGCTCAAGCGATCCTCCCGCCTTGGCCTCCCAAAGTGCTGGGATTGCAGGTGAGAGCCACAGCACCTGGTCATTTTATTATCTACGATGGTTTCTGTGGATTAGGAACTCAGGCGGGCTGAGCTGGATTGTTCATGCAGTTTCGGGCAGATAGCAGGTGAAGCTGATGTCTTTCCTTCCACAAAGCCTCGGAGCTTCTTCAGGTCACCTCCGGGAAGTGGGCTAGCCTGGCAACCGTCTCTGCATTGGGGCTGGCCTGGAGTCCAGAAAGCACGGTGGCTTCGAGGCCCTGTTCTGGAGCGCTCCGCTCCCCCTCACGGCTCCCACGGCAGCCTGTGGCTTACAGGACTCTACGTTCCTTAGAGCATGAGGGACTGAAGACACTGTCCCTGCCATCTTTGAGAAACACAATCCATAAAACCTCTCTTTCTTTTTGGTCAGTCTTTCATCTCTCTGTTCGGCAGAGCGGATGATCTACATTTACCCGCCTCTGGATGGCGGTGCGGGAGGGACAGGAGCAGGCCATGGCGGACTGCCCAGACCAACGTAAGGGGCAGCGGAGTCCCGGGCTAGGGAAGGGCCTTCCCAGGATGTGGTCACACCTGGTCACACCTGGCCCCAGGTGTTTGGGGGAGGTGTGGGGGTGGGTTGGAGGGGGAGGGCCGCCAGCGCTGGTGGCCCCAGGTGTTTGGGGGAGGTGTGGGGGAGGGTTGGTGGGGGAGGGCCGCCAGCGCTGGTGGCCCCAGCCTGCCTCTGGGCCGTGCAGTCGGGCTTATGTTGGGGGCCTGGAGCCCTCTGGGGGCACCGCCCTGGGCTGCAGCGGGGGCGGGAGGGGGGACTCAGGGACTGAGCGGGAAGGCCAGGCAGTCGGGGCCTGCTGGGCAGAGGGCCGCAGAAGCCCCACCCTGCCCTGCACACTGCTCCGGCTGGGACAGAGAGCCCCACACAACGGGTGTTTGGGTTGGCCCCGGCTCCAGGGCAGGACAGTCAGAGCTGAATGGAGCCGTCTCAGGCTCTGGGGGAGGCGCTGAGTGAGAGGGCACATTCCATGGTGGCGGTGGGGGCCTCACGTCTCCGCCCAGCCAGGGGAGGGGGTGCCCTGTTGTGTTTGGCTGGCTCTCTCCAAGGCAGCAGTACTGGGGGTGACAGAGAGCCCCCAGCGACCCCAGCCCTCTTCCGGTGCAGACACCCCTCCTCCCTGCAGCTCAGGCTCCGAGGAGAGCCCTAAGGAATCACTCTTGACAGGAGGTCAAGCTGCTGTGACCCCCGCCTACAGTGGCCCCACGGCCTTTGCCAAACTCCCCAGCACCTCAGGTCCTTCCAGGGGTGGGGGCTAGGGCTGGGTACCTCAGTGGCTCTCCTGAGTGTGTCCCCTCCACTGGCCTTTGCAGGCTGGGGTAGGCCTTGCTAGGCTCCACTCCACCCACCCCAGGCCCTGGTTCGGCTCCTCCGCGGCCTCCCTGGACAGCGGCTGCACAGGCACCGCGGCTGCCTCCGCTCTTCTGTGCGTCTCGCTTTTCACCAGGCACGGTGTGGAGGAAAGGCCTCTCCCGCAAAGCCCGGCTCGAGAGCACCCTGCGGTTTCTGTGTGGAGACCGTGTGCGGAGAGCCGGGTGCAGGCTGCAGGCCCTGCGCTGCGGCGGGGATTGGCGTGGCTGTTGCCTTGCACAGGGCGGCTCTGTGTCCCTGTCCCAGACGCCACACTCGGCTCGGGCTGGCCATGGGGCAGCAGCTTGTGGATGTCTGGTAGCATCGCACCCTGCATGGACGGGCCGCTCGGAAACTGCTGCGCCTGCTCCGGCCTCTCCTGCCTGACAGGCGATGGCGCCTCCTGCTCAGATAACAGCCTCCACGTCACCCGCTTGGCCCCTCGCCCTCTCCCCCCACGTCGGATCCGCCAGCAGGTCCCGCCAGTTCTAACCCCAGCTGCATTCAACATCTGCGCGGGGCTGCGTCCCTACCTGCGTCAGGGGCTACCGGCCCTGGGCTGCCGTCACAGAGCCCCACAGACGGGCTGGCTCAACCACAGACATTTCCTCTTTTTTAGAGACAGAGTCTCCCTCTGTTGCCCGGGCTAGAGTGCCCTGGCGATCCGCCCGCCTCGGCCTCCCAGAGTGCTAAGATTACCGGCGTGAGCCACCGCGCCGGCCCACATCTCTCATCTCAGTTCTGGAGGCCAGAAGTCTGAGGTCAGGGTGTGGGCAGGGTTGTTTCTTCTCAGGCCTCTCTCTTGGGCTTGCAGATGGCTGCCGTCTCCCGGGGTGCTAACGGGGTTTTCCCCCTGTCCCCGTTTACGTCCAGATTTCTACTTCTTATAAGGACACCAGTCATATCAAATCAGAGCCCACCCTTAAAAATTCATTTTAACGTAACTGCCTCTTTAAAGGCCCTATCTCCAAATACAGGCACATTGTAAGACACCAGGAGTTAGGACACAGGCGTTTCGGAAGGGCGGGACGTCATTCAGCCCTAACATCACCCAACGTCACCCTCAGCCAAGCTGCCCCAGCTCCAGCCTTCCACCTGGCCCACACTGGGCCTGCACACGGCAGCGGGGAGCGCTGGGGCACACTCCCTCCCTAGCCGCGCTCGAGGCCCCACCTTCCTCCAACATGGCCGCTCTCACTCTGCCTGGAGTCGCCGGGTCTTTCCCTGACACATCACTGACCGTTCACCTGCACTTTTTCTTTTTCTTTCTTTCTTTTTTTTTTTTTTTTTATGATACGAGATCTCGCTCTTGCTCAGGCTGGTTTTGAACTCCTGACCTCGAGCAATCCGTCTGCCTCGGCCTCTCAGAGTGCTGGGATTACAGGCGTGAGCGCCCAGCCTGCACTTTTTCTTTTAACAACAGTTTTATTGAGACAATTCACAGACCATATAAGTCCCCCATGTAAAGCGTCCCATTTAAAAGTTTCTCACGTATTCATAGTTATACTTCGGTCACCACTTTGTCACTCTAGAACATTTTGAACTGAGATATAGGCAGTGGCTCACGCCTGTAATCCTAGCACTCTGGGAGGCCCAGGCGGGCAGATCGCTCGGGGTCAGTTCGAAACCAGCCTGAGCAAGAGCGAGACCCGTCTCTACTATAAATAGCAAGAAATTAATTGGCCAACTAATATATATAGACAAAATTAGCCGGGCATGGTGGTGCATGCCTGTAGTCCCAGCTACTTGGGAGGCTGAGGCAGGAGGATTGCTTGAGCCCAGGAGTTTGACAAGGTTGCTGTGAGCTAGGCTGACGCCACGGCACTCTAACCCAGGCAAGAGAGTGAGACTCTGACTCAAAAAAAATAAATAAATAAAAATAAAATAGATAATATAGTAAGATGTAATTCACGCAGCACAAGGGCCTGACATACTTACACCACAGCGTCAGTGAACCCCCAGGACATGGTGTGAAGACAAGGAAGCTGCAAACGAGCAAACAGGGCGCACAGCTCCGCGTAGCTGAGACGCGCAGAGCAGTGAGGCCCAGGCAGAGCGCAGAGTGGCGCTGCCAGCGGGGCGGGGACATGGGAGTGACTGTTCAACAGGGAGTTTCAGCTTGGGGAAGACGAAAAAGCTCTTTTTTTTTTTTTTTTTGAGACAGAGTCTCACTCTGTTGCCCAGGCTAGAGTGAGTGCCGTGACGTCAGCCTGGCTCACAGCAACCTCAAACTCCTGGAAAAAGCTCTTGAGATGGAGGGTGGTGGTGGTTACATGACACTGTGAATGCACTTAATGCCACTGAACTGTACACTTAAAAATTGATCATATGGGCCGGGCGCGGTGGCTCACGCCTGTAATCCTAGCACTCTGAGAGGCCGAGGTGGTTGGATTGCTCGAGGTCAGGAGTTTGAAACCAGCCTGAGCGAGATCCCATCTCTACTAAAAATAGAAAGAAATTAATTGACCAACTAAAAATATATATATATATATATATATAAAATTAGCCGGGCATGGTGGCTCATGCCTGTAGTCCCAGTTACTCGGGAGGCTGAGGCAGCAGGATTGCTTGAGTCCAGGAGTCTCTGTCTCAAAAAAAAATGGTCAAAATGGTAAACTTTATTTGATGTATAGTTTACTACAGTTTCTTTGCTTAAAAATCAAGCAAAGAACAAAAAGCTGCAAAACAATGGGCATAAATGCCCTCTCACTCAGCGCCTCCCCCAGAGCCTGAGACGGCTCCATTCAGCTCTGACTGTCCTGCCCAGGAGCCGGGGCCAACCCAAACACCCGTTGTGTGGGGCTCTCTGTCCCAGCCGGAGCAGTGTGCAGGCTGGGACAGAGTATATTAAGAAGACAGCAAAAGGAAAAAATGCTATGTAGCCCACGTGTGTACCTGTGCTCACATGAGCCACCCTGGAACCTGCCCGGCTGGTGGGCCACACGGGCAGGTACGAGCCATAGGCAGGACACGGAAACACTTTTATGCTCCTGGAACTTCGAGTCTTGGGACTCTGTTACCTATTGGGAAAAAGCTGAAAAGTGAGTTTGCCGCAGGAGGCCAAGTGGAGAAAAAAGGCCAAAGCCTGCAGTGGCGGCGGCAGCCACGCCCGGGCCGCACCTAGGGCGGGTGCAGGGAGAAGCCTCAGCTGGTGGCACTGGGAGCTCCTGCTCTGCCACAGTCGCAGGCCCAGCCGGTCGTGGGAAGGAGGCGGCTCTGTTTATTCCTTCCCTGATGGCCTCACTTGTCTTCCGCTCCAGAGTCCCACAGGAGCCGGGTGCGGTGGCTCACACCTGTAACCCTAGCTCTCTGGGAGGCAGGGGCTGGCGGTGGATCGCTCAAAGTCAGGAGTTCAAGACCAGCCTGAGCAAGAGTGAGACCCCGTCTCTACTCAAAATAGAGAGCAATTAGCCAAACAACTAAAAATATATAGAAAAAATCAGCTGGCATGGTGGCGCATGCCTGTTGTCCCAGCTACTTGGGAGGCTGAGGCAGGAGGATCGCTTGAGCCCAGGAGTCTGAGGTTGCTGTGAGCTAGGCTGACGCCACGGCACTCTAGCCCGGGCAACAGGGTGAGACTCTGTCTCAAAAAAATAATAAAAGAAGTGCCCCAGGGTGCGTGTGCCGGGCAGCGGCGTGCGGAAGGGAGGGCGCCCCCAGCGCCAGGGCTGGGCACAGACTCCACCCAGAAGCCGCCGCCCTCTGCACAGGGCTCTGAAGATGAAGGCCGCCCACCAAGGAAGAGTGGGAGGACGACAGCTAAAGGGAGGGGCCGTGTAAGGCGATTAACATCCACTGCGAGGGCCGAGCGAGTGTGGGCGGCGCTGCGGAGGCTCAGACAGAAAACCACCGTCCGTCTCAGTCGGGCTTTACGTCCCCACCACCAGGAAGCCAGCCCCTTCGCCCGGCTAAGGAGCAGCAGCAAGGTGCCGTGTTTCCCCGAAAATAAGACAGGGTCTTATATTTATTTTTCCTCCAGAAGACACCCTGGGGCTTATTTTCAGGCATGTCTGGTTTTCCCCTCAAAGCCTCAATTGCAGCACGCACAGGCTGGCTGCGACGGACGGGGGAGCCGGCCTTGTTGGTGGGGCTGCTGCACCTTTCCGGTCACCTCTGGGATAGTAGCTGTCACAACGGGGCAGGTGAGAAGGCCTGCTCGTCTTCTCTCCCGCTCTGCAACAACATGCACGGGTTGTGCAGACGCGCTGCGTGGCCACGCCCACCGCGAGGTCTTATTTTCAGGGTAGGGCTTCTATTGTGCAAATGCTCAGAAATCCTGCTAGGGCTTGTTTTATGGGTAGGTCTTTTTTTATTTTTTGAGACAGAGTCTCACTTTGTTCCCCAGGCTAGAGTGAGTGCCGTGGCGTCAGCCTAGCTCACAGCAACCTCACACTCCTGGGCTCAAGCAATCCTCCTGCCTCAGCCTCCCGAGTAGCTGGGACTACAGGCATGCGCCACCATGCCCGGCTAATTTTTTCTATATATATTAGTTGGCCAATTAATTTCTTTCTATTTATAGTAGAGAAGGGGTCTCACTCTTGCTCAGGCCGGTTTCAAACTCCTGACCTTGAGCTATCCACCCGGCTCAGCCTCCCAGAGTGCTACTATTATAGGTGTGAGCCACGGCGCCCGGCCTATGGGTAGGTCTTGTTTTCGGGGAAACACAGTATTTCACTTGCTTTTGCTTTTATTTTTACGTTTCAGAAAACTTCCCGAGGAGATTATTGCCAAGCTGGTTGGTGGTTTGAAAGTGAGGAGGAAGTTCACTATTCGGAATAAGAAGTCATTTCATGGTCTCCTACTGATGAGCTGGTCTCCGTTAGGAAATGAGAGAGAGACACACACATTTTCCTATATCAAATATCCAAAAAAAAAAAAAAATTTCTTGTGCTTTCTTGCCAAAATGCCAGCTGCCTCTGGTGTTTCGATGAGACAGTGAATTCCTTATGGAGAAGGAGAACATTCTGGAACTGTCCTGTGTGTGGAGGGCTGAGTGGACGACAGGCAGAGAGATGTTGTTGGAGTCGGGCTCTCGTGGGAGAGGGCACGGACCCGGCCCGGCGGGCGCAGCAGGGGCCTGCGGCGCTGGGGCGGCAGTGCAAACTCTTGACATCGATTCTTATACAGGAGCTGCACGTAATTAGAATTAATTACAAATATAATTAGAATGAATGGTACAATGATATATTAGTAATTATACAATCATCTTATTTTGATGTTATTAATATATTGTCACAATTTAATACTATTTAATATGTAATTACATATTTTCAACAGTGTACTTATTTATCATTACATGTGGCTTTTTTCCTAGGACCTAGATGACAACCTGGTAAACGTGAGCACGGCCACACCCAGGCCTTGGTGTGGGAGGCACGCCGTGCCGAGAGGAACCAGGCTCTCGGGGAGTGGCCGCCGCCGGGACTGGGGCAGGGCCAGTGCCAGCTGACCCTGGAGCATCCCGTAGCGTGAAAATCAAGGACGTGCTCAACAGTGACAGGGACACATCCAAAGGACACAGGAGCCAGTCCGCCAGTATCGCAGCGTGCAGTAAGAGTCACGGATTGCAAGTGACGGAATGAAAGAGTGGATGGCTCTTCCGTACGGGGCACGAGAAGGGAAGGCTCTATCTCACAACCTGTCGAGATAACCGACTCCGGGCAGGAATCGATGACCGAGGTTGCCCGAGAGCGTTGGGTGGAAGATCACTGTGGAAAAGATGCCAACTCAACTACAGAGGTCCTCCTGGGGCTCTCTCATTGATGACACCTGGCAGGTACCACCTGCCCCCAGGTGTGTCTCTGGTTCTGGGAGGGACTTGGTGCCTCACCCAGAAGAGATGGCCCGGCACACCCAGGCCAGGGGCGTGCTGTAGAGCAGGTGGCCTGGACATCAGGAGGCAGGCAGGACCCAAGGAGCCACTCCAGATACATGATGACGGCATGCCATGGGGTGTGGTCCTGGGGCGATGGCTGGGAGGAACATCGTGGTGCGACTGGTGGCCTTTGAACGTGGACTGTATATTTGATAACAGTGTTGTTTCGACGTAAGATTTCCTGAATTTGACCGGACGCGGTGGCTCACGCTGTATGTAACCATAGCTCTCTGGGAGGCCGAAGTGGGCGGATTGCTTGAGGTCAGGAGTTCGAAACCAGCCTGAGCAAGTGTGAGACCCCATCTCTACTATAAATAGAAAGAAATTAATTGGTCAACTAATATATATATAGAAAAAATTAGCCGGGGACGGTGGCGCATGCCTGTAGTCCCAGCTACTGGGGAGGCTGAGGCAGGAGGATCGCTTGAGCCCAGGAGTTTGAGGTTTCTGTGAGCTAGGCTGATGCCATGGCACTCACTCTAGCCTGGGCAACAAAGCGAGACCCTGTCTCAAAAAAAAAAAAAAAAAGATTTCCTGAATTTAACACTTGAGCCGAGTAATCTTATGATTAGGAGACACATGCTGATGTTTTGGAGGTAGAGGGGTGACAATCTCAAGTCATCCGGGGACAGTAACTGGACCAGTGGCTGTGCAGATGCAGCACAGCGCAGTCTATACGGAGAGCTCGAGAGGCCCTAACAGCCAGCAAAGGGGGTGAAGGGTTTAAGAAGCTTGTCATACTTTCCTCTCTGGATGTTCTGGAAGATCCCGAGTGGGTGCCCGTGGCCATCAAGGGTCTCTGGCCACCGGGAGGGGAGATTGTGGCCCTGTTGGGGGCTGACGGGCTAATTGCCTGAGACGAGGGTCCAAGTCTGCGAGACACCTGTGGCCTTCCACACCAGACACCCGGGCCTCTGCACACAGGTGCGGCCAGGGAGGCAGCCACGGGCCTCCCACAGGACCCCAGCTCAGGGAGGGCCGTGGCTGCAGCTGGCCAGAGACTCTCTGCCTGAGCTTGGCTGTGCTGCCCCACAGGGACCTCTGTGGCCAGGATGCCGCAGGCCCCCGGGCCCATGAAGACGCAGCGCTCTCCAGCCCTGGCTGTGGACGGGCCTCCCCTGGGCAGCCCAGACCTGAGCTTCCTGTGCGCACATGCGGAGCCGTGCTTCTCCTGGGAACACAGGACCACCCCGGTGTTGGGGTGAGGGGCTGCTCTGGTCCCCCCAGGCCCAAGCAGCCTTGCCCAGAGAACCTGGCACTGGAGGGTTGGGGTGGACGCAGCCTTCAAGGGCTAGCTGAGATGGGACGAGACACAAGGGCCTAGAGAGGGCTCCCAACCTTGACCTCCAAGGCCACGGTCCTAGAGAAAGGACACGCCCAGTAAGCACAACATGATGGCCACACGTCTCCCAGCCTCTAAGCAACCCGCAGATTCTGCTTCAGAGCCAGAGGAGGCTGAGGCTGAGTCCACACTGAGCAGAGCCATGCGCTGGGGACAGGCTGCAGGTGCCAGCTCGTGAGCAGGAGAGGGCAGGGCCCCTGGAGCTAGTGCCCATGCAGGGAGGGAGCCCGGCCGGGGCTGGTTAGGGGGCTCCGAGCTAACTCCAGGTGAGAGAGACCAGGGAGAGTTCGAGGGGATGGCACGGCCAGTGCTCTAGGCTGCGGACGGGTCAGGAGAGGGGGAGAAGGCCAGGGGCCAACGAGCCTGGAAGGCAGGAAGGCAGGCGGAACGGGGACACGTGGGGTGAGAACACAGCCGTGAAGCAAGTCCCGAGCCGGCTCCACTCGAGCCCGTCCTGCTGTGGTTTCCACACTGGCTGGCTGTGATTACAAATTAAAAAGCCAGCTGCAGACACCAGCGCTGCCCCACAGCTGCGACACACTCCAGGACACACCCGCCACTGCCCCGAGGCCCAGCCCCACCCAGCCAGCAACACTGCAGCGCACAGGGCGTGGCTGCGGATTCCAGACGCCCAATGGGCAGGCGGTCGCCGTGCAGTGCAGCCCTCCATGCGGGGAAGCACCGCCCAGCCTCCGACAGGTCCCCTGGCCAAGAGCCAGCCCTGCCCCAGCTGTGCAGAAACACGCAGAGCTGCGGTGCGATTTATTGATTTGGCAACGGTGAGCCCAGAGAGCCAGGCCTGAAGAGCAGAGACAAATCGGCTCCTGGACGAGGATGTCCTTGCCAGAGGAGGGACGAGAGCTACGGGCGGCGCTGTGGGCGGTGTGGAGCTCCAAGGAGGGGACCACGTCCTGTCCCCGGAGAGGAGCCTGAAGAACCGGGCCAGCTTTGCAGGGACGTGGAATCTCAAAGAGCAGGGGCTTCAGAGGCGTGGGGCCAGGAGGGAGGGCCAAAGCCTCATCACAAAGGAGTACACATCCCTGGTAGTGCCTCAGAGTGTGGCTTAAAAGCT
This sequence comes from Microcebus murinus, assembly GCF_040939455.1. Taxonomy (NCBI): domain Eukaryota; kingdom Metazoa; phylum Chordata; class Mammalia; order Primates; family Cheirogaleidae; genus Microcebus; species Microcebus murinus. The sequence goes on along the minus strand of NC_134125.1, from coordinate 26,695,452 downwards.
TTAAAAATACAATGTCTGGCTTCTGCTCTGGGGCTCCTGATGGAGCTCTCCGAGGGTGGCCGAGACTGTGTATGTTTTTTATGCAGATACTGGTTTATTGCTGCATGAACGTTAAGTGAACATCAGCTGCAGAGTCTGCGCAACACAGATTTGTTCTGTGGGATTCAAATTACACACGACTGCCTGTTGTGTACTTTAAAATATGTGTTTAATTAAGCCTGAGCATTACAGTGAGACCTAGTCTCTACAAAAAATAGAAAAAATTAGCCACAGCCGGTGTAGTGGCTCACACCTATAATTCTAGCACTCTGGGAGGCCGAGGCAGGAGGATAGCTTAAGGCCAGGAGTGTGAGACCAGCCTGAGCAAGAGCGAGACCCTATCTCTGCTGAAAATAGAAAAATCACCAGGTGTGGTGGTGCATGCCTATAGTCCCAGCTACTCGGGAGGCTGAGGCAGGAGGATTGCTTGAGCCCAGGAGTTTGAGGTTGCTGTGAGCTATGATGATGCCCCTGCACTCTAGGCTGGGTGACAGAGCAAGACTCTGTCTCTAAAAATAAATAAATAAATAAAATAAAATAAAATATAAAATATTTGTGCAATTAAACGTTTTCATTTGAAATAATTGTCTATTCACATTCAATTGTAAGAAATAGCACAGAGAGGTCCCTTGTACCCTTAACCTAGTCCTTCCTGATAGTAACTTGTCACAAAAATGTAGCCTGGATGCTGACATTGGGACAGTCAATACATGGGCCATTTCTATACCCCCAGGGCTACTTCCTGTTGCCCATCTATGGCCATGCCCACTTCCCCGCCTACCCACATCCCTTCTTAACCTCTGGCAGCAACCAATCTGGTTTCCATTTCTGTGACTTTGTCATTCCAATAATGGAATATAAATGCAAATGAAATCATATAGTATATAATCTTTAGGGGTTGGCTTTTTTTTTTATTTAGCATAATTCTCTAAAGATTCATTCAGGTTGTTGCATGCATAAATAAAAACTTTGCCAGGCACAGTGGCTCACGCCTGTAATCCCAACACTTTGGGAGCCCAGGTGGGTGAATCCCTTGAAGCCAAGAGTTCAAAACCAGCCTGGGCAACATAGTGAGGCTCCATTTCTACAAAAAAATTATTATTATTTTTTGAGACAAAGTCTCGCTTTGTTGTCCAGCCTACAGTGAGTGCCGTGGTGTCAGCCTAGCTCACAGCAACCTCCAACTCCTGGGCTCAAGCGATCCTCCTGCCTCAGCCTCCCGAGTAGCTGGGACTACAGGCATGCGCCACCATGCCCGGCTAATTTTTTCTATATATTTTTAGTTGACCAATTAATTTCTTTCTATTTATAGTAGAGATGGGGTCTCTCTCTCTTGCTTAGACTGGTTTTGAACTCCTGACCTCGAGCAATCCACCCGCCTGGGCCTCCCAGAGTGCTAGGATTACAGGCTGCACCCGGCCCACAAAAAATTTTTTTTAAAAATTAGCCAGGCATGGTGGTGCATGCCTGTAGTCCCAGATACTCAGGAGGCTGAGGTGAGAGGGTTTCTTGAGCCTAGGAGTTTAAGGTTGCAGTGAGCTATGATTTTGCCACTGCACTTCAGCCTGGGCAAGAGAGTGAAACTCTGTCTCTCTAAAACAAACCAACAAAAAATCATTCATTTTTTTTCCCCATCAGCATTAGGTAGTTTTCAGTGTTCAAATTCTGTATATGTTTTGTTAAATTTATATCTATCTAAGTGTTTTATTTTTGAATGATTTTAAATGGTATTGTACTTTGAATTTCAGTATTTCAGTGCCCATGTGTTTATTGCTAGCATATACAAATATAATTGATTTTTTTTTTGAGACAGTCTTGCTCTGTTGCCCCAGCTAGAGTGCTGTGGCCTCAGCCTAGCTCACAGCAACCTCAAACTCCTGGGCTCAAGCAATCCTCCTGCCTCAGCCTCCTGAGTAGCTGGGACTACAGGCCTGTGCCACCATGCCCAGCTAATTTTTTCTATATGTATTAGTTGGCCAAATAATTTCTTTCTATTTATGGTAGAGACGGGTCTCGCTCTTGCTCAGGCTGGTTTCGAACTCCTGACCTCAAGCAATCCACCCGCCTTGGCTTTCCAGAGTGCTGGGATTACAGGCGTGAGCCACTGTGCGCGGCCTTGCATTGGGTTTAGTCTTCTGTTCCTTTCCTAGATTCTTGAAATCTGAACTTAGATTATTGATTTGAGACTTTTCTTCTTTTCTAATGTATGCATTTAATGCTATAAACTTTCCCTGTCCGTACTGCTTTTTCTGCATCCCCCAAGTTTTGATGTGCTGTGTTCCACTTTCATTTAGTTAAATACATTTTTTAAAATTTCCCTGGAAACTTCTTTTACTCGTGGATTACTTACAAATGTCTTATTTAGGTTCTAAGTGTTTGGTTAAAATTTTCCTATTATCTTTCTATTGATTTCTAGTTTGAGTTCATGGTGGTTGGAAAACCCACTCTGTGTGATTTCAACTTTTTGAAAATTGTTGAGGTTTGTTTCATGGCCCAGGATATGACCTGCATTGGCATACGAGGGCTGTCCAGAAAGTGTCCAGCTATTATTAACATGATAACATATTACGTGGCTAGATACTTTCCAGACAGCCCTTGTATGTTCCATGGGCACTTCAAAGGAAGGTATATTCTGCTATTGTTGGAGTAGCATGTTCAATGAATGTCAGTTAGATCCTGTTGGTTGATGGTGTCATTGTGCTTTTTTATTTCTTTGCTGATTTTCTGTCTAGTTCTAACAATTATTCAGAGAGGAGTGTTGATGTCTCCCACTAATAATTTTGGATTTGTCTATTACTCCTTTTAGTTCTATCACTTTTTGTTTTACGTATTTTGTGGCTCTGTTTTTTTGGTACATACACATTTAGGATTGCCATGCATTCTTGGGTTGACCATTTTATTATTATGTAATGTCTATCTCTGTCCCTGGTAATTTCCTTTGACCTGAAGTCTACCTTATTTGATATTAATATAGCCACTTCTGCTTTCCTTTGGTTAATGTTTGCACGAAACATCTTGACATGAATTTCTTGTAGGTAGCATACAGTTGAAGTGTGATTTATTTATTTATTGATTTATTTTTGACACAGAGTCTCTTTCCTTTGTGTATATTTAGAATCACATTAGGCAGTGCTATACATTTTGCTTTAGCCATCAAACATAACTTAGAAAATTCAAGAGGAGAAGGAAAGCCTATTGCATTTACCCATATTTTTACTTATCATATTTTTCCCTCCTTCCTTCCTTATTTTATTGTTTCCTGTCCTGATAATTTCCTTCAGACATTCTATTCAGGTAGGTCTTTTGGCAAAAAATTCTCTTAGTTTTCTTTCATTTGAGAATTTCTTGATTTCCTTTTCATTCCTGGAGGGTATTTTCATTGTATATGGGATTCTGGACTGATGATTTTTTTTGTTTTGGGCACTTGAAAAATTTTGTGCCCCTTCATCCTGGCCTCCGTCACTTCTAAAGAGAAATCTGACATGATGCAAATTGGTTTTTCCCCTATAGGGACAGTTGATGTTTTCTCTGGTTGGTTGCAAGATTTTTTGTCTTTAGTTTTTAGCAGTGCAGTGGTGATGTGCCTTGGCATGGATTTCTCTGGGTTTTCCTAAGTTGGGATTCACTCAGTTTCTTTATTATGTCTTTCGTCAAATTTGGGGATATTTTAGCCATTATTTCTCTGAGTACTTTGTCAGCCTTGCACTCTTTCTTCTCTGCTTCCTAGCCACCAATGACACAATGTTAGGTATTTGGTCATGGTCCCACCGGCCCCTGAGACTCTACTTTTGTTTTTGTTTTTTTCCCCCTCTATTTTCTCTCTGTTGCTCTGACTGGGTTCTTTATCTTGTTCTGATTTCTGGTTCACTGGTTCTTTCCTCTGTCCCCTCCATTCTGCTCTGAGTCTGTCCCCTGAGTTTGTATTTCAGTTATTAGATTTTTCACTTCTGAAATGACCATTCCAATTTCTTTATATCTTCTATTTCTTTGCTGAGGCTTGTTTGTTTCAAGCTTGTTCTTAATTGTTTGTTGAAGTATTTTTATGATGGCTATTAAAATCATTGTTGCCTAATTCTAGCGCCTCTGTTGCCTCAGCATTGGCTTCTATTAATTGTCCCTTTTCACTTAGTTTCATCATAATGAGAAGCATCTTCCTGGTAGTAAATGCTATTCCACTGAAACCTGGAAATTTTCATGTTACAAGACTCTGGATTTTATTTAAATTTTCTGCTTTAGTTTTTTTTTTTTTTTTTTTGAGACAGTCTCACGTGTTGCCTTGGGCTAGAGTGCCATGCCATCAACCTAGCTCACAGCAACCTCAAACTCCTGGGCTCAAGTGATCCTTCTGCCTCAGCCTCCCAAGTAGCTGAGACTACAGGCATGTGCCACCATGCTCAGCTAAATTTTTTTTTGTATATATTTTTAATTGGCCAATTAATTTCTTTCTATTGTTAGTAGAGACGAGGTCTCATTCTTGCTCAGGCTGGTTTCAAACTCCTGACCCTGAGCAATCCACCCGCCTTGGCCTCTCAGAGTGCTAGGATTACAGGTGTGAGCCACCATGGCTGGCCCCCTGCTTTAGTTTTTTAACAGCTTTGTTGAGGTATAACTGATAGGCAAGAAACTGTACCTATTCAAAGTGGGCAATTTGATGAGTTTTGACATATGTCTAGCTACACCAATGAAACCATCACCACAATCAAGGTAATAAACATACTCATCACCTCCAAAACTTTCCTCGTATTCCTTTTTTTTTTTTAATTGTGATGTTGTGGCATTGTTTTTCTGACGCTGCTCTGGCACCTCCTTACTGCAAGGTGGAGGTAAAGCCCAGGGTCCCCCCTCAACCTCCATTTATACCCAAGGAGGATCTTTTCCTCTTTCCTCTGGGCAGAGTTCTGGCCCCCATATGGGCTCGATACCACAGGGTGGTGGCGAGGTCTTGGCTCCCCACTTTGCCCCTGACACCCACAGCAGGGAGGGAGAGGGGTGCCTTGCTGCTGGCAGGTGGGAGAAGTCCCGGCTCCGCCATGTGCACCCTGCCCACCATGACACTGGGGGTGGCAGCCCCGGCTCCCTCCTTGGCCTCTCGATGCCACCAGGCAGGAGGGGCCTCGTTAGGGCTTTGCAGGGAGGGGATTGTGGGCTCCCTTCAGCCTTTGCTGGGATGGATGGGGTGTTTCCGGCTGCGCTGGCTGGAGTAGACACAAGTTATTGTCTGAAAGCTTTCTGTCTTGCTGGGCTTCCCCTGGCTGGGCCTTGGCTAGACAGAGCAGGGTTTCGTTGGAGCTATTTTTGTCTGCGTCCATTAGTATTTCCAAACTGCTGGCTTCTTCAGCTCCAGGGATAGGATATAGGAGGCAGAAAGGAAACCAGGGCACCACAGCCGGCCATTTGGTCCCTCGGTCCTGAGTGCCCTGGCCGGGCTGCTTTCTTCTCTCCACCCCTCTCGTAGTCTCATGTCCGTTTTATACAGCATGTCCGGGGTTTTCAGTTTTACTTAGTGGGAGCACCAAGGAAAAGTACTGCTACTCCATCTTCCTCCAAAATGGAAGTCCTATGTATTTTTTTTTTTTTTTGAGACAGAGTCTCACTTTCTTGGCCAGGCTAGAGTGAGTGCCGTGGCGTCAGCCTCGCTCACGGCAACTTCAGACTCCAGGGCTCAAGCGATCCTCCTGCCTCAGCCTCCCAAGTACCTGGGACTACAGGCATGCGCCACCATGCCCGCCTAATTTTTTTTTTCTATATATATTAGTTGGCCAATTAATTTCTTTCTATTTATAGTAGAGACGGGGTCTTGCTCTTGCTCAGGCTGGTTTCGAACTCCTGACCTCAAGCAATCCGCCCGCCTCGGCCTCCCAGAGAGCTGGGATGATAGGTGTGAGCCACCGTGCTGGTCAGTCCTGTGTATTTTTTTTACAATTTCTCCTGGGTGGCTCTTAAACGCTGGCTCTGCAAGGCTATGCGGTGGGCTTGGGGACTGTGCCTCGGCCTGCTCCAGCTGCGTCTCTGCCAGTAGGCACCTGAGAGGTGCCTGGTCTCCTAGGCGGGTGGGACACTAGAGGCCACTTCTAGATCTGAGCTTGGAGAATATCCTGGGCCTTGTAGGAGGCCCGCCCTAAGGGTGGAGGCCTGGTCTGGACCAGGGAGGCTCTGGGGCAGCAGTCCCCTGCGGCCACACCGCCCCCTGGTGGCAGAGCCTGACTAGACACAGGCTGGGGGCCGGGTCCCGCAGGTGTCCCAAGGCCTATGGTCCGGGTGTCCCTCTGTGCAGGTTCCAGGGATGGAGGGAGCTCACAGAGTGGTGGAGATATGCACAGATCAACTCCCTCAGCACTCGGGGAGTCGGGTCTGAGAGCCTCTCCCAAGGCATCCGGTCCGGCTGGGGCCAGCGAGGAGCCGGGGCTTTGTCACTTTGGATCGACGTAGAAAAATTCCATCAATGGGGTGGCTTAAGCATGGGAATTTATTTCGCACAGCCTGGAGGCTGGAGGTCTGAGATGAGGGTGCCAGCACGGCTCGGCCCTCAGTAGGGCCCCTAAAGATCCAGACTTGCAACTTCTTTTCCCGTCCTCACATGGCAGAGAGCAGAGAGCTCTCTGGGTCGCTTTTGTAGGGGCACTAATCCCACTCATGAGGACTTCGCCCTCACAGCCCAATCATCTCCCAGAGCTCCTGCCTCCTAATGCTATCACCTTGGGGGTTAGAATTTCAGCATATAAATTTTGGGGGGACACAGACATTCGGCCCGTAACAGGTGAGCTGGCCCTCAGAGGCTGGCTGGGCTCAGGGCTCCAAGGTGGCCAGGCACCTGGATGTCTGCCCTCCGGGATCAGGGCCTCCCCGCATGCCACCTCCAGCCACAGCTCGCAGTGTGGGGCTCGGAAACCGCCTGCCTGTGGCTGTTCCCTCCCCACGACTCTCAGGAGCTCCTCGAGACTTGCTCCTCCTCAGGCCAAGTCCCTTCTGGGACTCCCAGGGTTCAGGCATAAATGGGCTCAGGAAATGAAGAGAAAACTCACAAAAAGGAAATTGGATTAGCCGATCAACATCTGAAGCAATGTTCCTCTCACTAATTTTTTATTGTGATAAAATATTTATGAGATTGACCATCTTAACCATTTTGTTCTGTTGCCTAGGCCAGAGTGCAGTGGCGTCAGGGGCGGGAGGATCGCTCGAGCTCAGGAGTTTGAGACCAGCTCGGAGCAAGAGCGAAACCATGTTTCTGCTAAAAATAGAAAAATTAGCCGGGCATGGTGGTGTGTACCTGAAGTCCCAGCTACTCTGGAGGCTGAGGCAGGAGGATTGCTTGAACCCAGGAGATTGAGGTTGCCGTGAGCTATGATGACACCACTGTACTCTAACCTGGGTGACAGAGTGCGATTCTGTCTCAAAAAAAATAGACAAATAAAAATAAATAAATTAACAAAATAAAATAAAATTAGAATGGCCAATGGTGGACACTCTTCCCTGCCTGTCAGGGAAAGGAGCAGCCTGTCTGGGCGCAGCTGGTGGTGTGTGCCAGGAACCCCGAGTGTTCAGCCTTCGACCCAGCAATTCCAGTCCAGGAAATCTAGAAACTCTAGAAAATGAGCCCAAGTGAACAAAAAGATAAATGCACTTGATATTCTCTGGAATGCTACTCTGTTTTTTTATAGCCTAGTATAGCATGTAAGAAGTATTACTCTTATGAACAGAAAAATGGTCGCATTAGTCTATAATATTGGAACAACTAGCTATCCATTTGAAAAAGTAAAAGTTTGAGTCATGTATACCATAGAAAAATAAATTGCAGTCTGACTAAAGAACTTTATGTATGTAGCAAAAGTGTTAAAACTATTAGAAGGAGGCATTGGAACACAGCCAGGTTCATCCTGGCCCAGAATGAAGAGGGCATAATATTTGAGTGATGATGGCCCGGCGCGGTGGCTCACGCCTGTTATCCTAGCTCTCTGGGAGGCTGAGGCGGGCAGATCGTTTGAGCTCAGGAGTTTGAAATCAACCTGAGCAAGAGCGAGACCCTGTCTCTACTATAAATAGAAAGAAATTAATTGGCCAACTAATATATATAAAGAAAAAATTAGCTGGGCATAGTGGTGCATGCCTATAGTCCCAGCTACTGGGGAGGCTGAGACAGAAGGTTGCTTGAACCCAGGAATTTGAGGTTGCTGTGAGCCAGGCTGCCACCACGGCACTCTAGCCTGGGCAACAAAGTGAAACTCTGTTTCAAAAAAAAAAAAAAAAAGATTTGAGTGATGGAGGTTGGGCGTGGTGGCTCACACCTGTAGTCCCAGCTACTGGGGAGGCTGAGGCAGAAGGATCGCTTGAGCCCAGGAGTTTGAGGTTGCTGTGAGCCAGGGTGATGCCACGGCACTCATTCTAGCCTGGGCAACAAAGTGAAACTGTTTCAAAAAAAAAAAAAGATTTGAGTGATGGAGGTTGGGCGTGGTGGCTCACACCTGTAGTCCCAGCTACTGGGGAGGCTAAGATGGAGGATGGCTTGAGACCAGGAGTTTGAGGCTGTGCTACACTGTGATCGGGCCACTGCACTCCAGCCTGGACAACAGAGCAAGACTCTGTTAATAATAAGCAAAAAAAAAAAAAAAAACAAAAAAACCCAAAGATTTGCATGACGGAGAGTGGAGGGCTTGGAGGTGGTTGCCTTAGCACCTAGAACAAGTTGAGATGTCAATCCTGAGCATCTCAGGAGGCCCCAGGAAACCCAGAGGGAGGCTCAGCAGGGTGGAAGGCCAGGACTCTCTTGGGAATATGGGCCTCATCCCACCGCCCCCCAGTGGGTTTCGTCCCGGGAAGAAGACCCTGCATCAAACCCACCAGGGCTTGTGGAGGCAGAGGATGCCTGTAAGAGAACCAAGATTCCTCACTTCTGAGAAGGTTAAAGCCTCATGATCATTACCACATATTGCTGTGTTTTCAAAATATTATCTGTAATCATTTCTAGTCCTAAGAATGTATTACATCCCCTGACAACTCTTTTTGATTTTGTCTTAATCAAGAACAAAAACAGGCCGGGTGTGGTGGCTCACGCCTGTAATCCTAGCACTCTGGGAGGCCTAGGCGGGCGGATCGCTCGAGGTTGGGAGTTCGAAACCAACCTGAGTGAGACCCTGTCTCTACCAAAAATAGAAAGAAATTAATTGACCAACTAAAAAAAATATATATATACAAAAAAAATTAGCCGGGCATGGTGGCACATGCCTGTAGTCCCAGCTACTTGGGAGGCTGAGGCAGGAGGATCGCTTGAGCCCAGGAGATTGAGGTTGCTGTGAGCTAGGCTGAGGCCACGGCACTCACTCTAGCCTGGGCAACAAAGTGAGACTCTGTCTCAAAAAAATAAAAAAAAAATAAAAAAAGGAACAAAAACACTAGGACATCTTTTTTTTGCCTAAAGTGTCATTGGGTTTCCTAGAATGAAACAAAGACTTGCTCCTTTATCTTATTAAAAGGAGGATAATAGGAATAATCCTATTTGTTTGGCATTCTGTAAATTTAAATCTATCCAAAGGCATTGTCAGAGCTCTATTGTTCTCTAAATTCAGGGTGCTGATAAAAGAAAAAACATGTCAAGTCAAAAAAGATTTTCAGCATTCCTAAGTTAAATGTAAGTAAGAAACGTGTGTATTTAAACTGCCGTGTACCTTTCAGGCCAAAAACACTCACACTCATGACCAAAGACGAACATACCAGCTGCCGACAACGGTCCTTGTGTCTAGGGTTAAACATGCTTGTCCGTTGCTGGTATTTACAATTCAACTAAAGAGATAAATCAAAGATCAAGAGATTTTCTTATTTTCCAGACAATGACTAAATTAATAGTTGTGTGTCACTTCAGTTGAGGATTTTGCATTCTCTGTTCCAATAATGCGAGTTATTGTAGTAAATTTATCTGGGCGCTTATTCTCACTGTTTTTGTTTCTGTCACTCATGTGTCAGCCACAGGTCCTGCTCCCGTGGCTACATGGAGCTCAGGAGTTGAACCATGTGGAGGAAACATTAGAAGAGCCTCAGCATGGGCCAGACACGGTGGCTCACACCTGTAATCCTAGCTGTGGGAGGATCTCTTGAGGTCAGGAGTTCAAGACCAGCCTGAGCAAGAGTGAGACCCCATTTCTACCAAAAATAGAAAAAATTATCTGGGCATGGTGGCGCATGCCTGTAGTCCCAGCTACTAAGGAGGCTGAGGCAGGAGGATCCCTTGAGCCCAGGAGTTTGAGGTTGCCGTGAGCTAGGCTGACGCCACGGCACTCAGCCTGGGCGACAGAGCCAGACACTGTTTCAAAAAAAAAAACCCAAAAAACAAAAGCCTACCCAGAGGGCAATCCTGGGTCCTAGTGACTGCTGGTACAACAGGGACTACAATGAGGGGTCATGCCAATGCTGCCACCACCACGGACCTCATCTGGGTCAGGGCTCCCAGGGCCGTGCAGGCATTGAGCAGAGGACAAGAGTGCATCCGCCGCTTCCATGTGCTTCTCTGCAAGTTCTTGTTCTTTATTGTCTCGCCCATTTTCCCTCTGTGCTGATTCAGGGACCGCATTGCTCATGGACATCCCTGCTGTTGAGCAAAGGTGAGCCCAAGACCCTAACCCTCAACAGTCACCAGACAGAGCTCATCCTTCAAACCCTGGAAAAGGTGAACAATCCGTGTCCAGGTCAAAGGGAAGAAACCACTTGGTCATCGGGGAAAGCTCCAAGTGGATCCTGGAACAGGAGACATGTTTCACATGTCAATCAAAAGCCTGGTCAGAGTGATTATCTGTGTTGCAGCTGCCAAGCGTGCATCCATGATTTGGGATGTTGCCAGGCAGCCGACATCCTGCCAAACGATTCAGAAAATAAATGGTAGCATCATAATGGCTCATTTGACATGCAGATGGACAATCGTGCACATCTGGGTGGATGGCATGCCCGGAGGAGAACAGTGGGTCCTTCCTCCAAGACTGACCAGGAAAATGACCAGGAGGGGGACAGCTTAAGCATAAACTATTCCTGCTGCACCCAGGCTTTCAGGGTTAAAGCAGAAACCCAGCTTGCAAAAATACCCTGACTCACAAACACGTGAGCTGTGCCAGGCCAAGACATGGTGGATGTCAGCATTTAAAACCAGTGCACTGGGCCGGGCGCGATGGCTCACGCCTGTAATCCTAGCACTCTGGGAGGCCAGGACGGGCGGATTGCTCGAGGTCAGGAGTTCAAAACCAGCCTGAGCAAGAGCGAGACCCTGTCTCTACTATAAATAGAAAGAAATTAATCGGCCAACTAATATATATAGAAAAAATTAGCCGGGCATGGTGGTGCATGCCTGTAGTCCCAGCTACTTGGGAGGCTGAGGCAGCAGGATCGCTTGAGCCCAGGAGTTTGAGGTTGCTGTGAGCTAGGCTGACGCCACGGCACTTACTCTAGCCTGGGCAACAAGCGAGACTCTGTCTCAAAAATAAATAAATAAATAAATAAGATAAAATAAAATAAAAGAGAAAGTTTTACATGATTATAAAAGTGATGTGGGCCGGGCGCGGTGGCTCACGCCGGTAACCCTAGCACTCTGGGAGGCCAGATGCGTCTGCACAGCCCGTGCGTGTCGTCGCGGAGCCGTAAAGAAGGCGAGCAGCCCTTCTCATCCCCCCGTGACAGCTCTGTGGCTCGACATGAGAGATTGGGGCCGATGGTTCTAAAGGAAATAGAGTCGCAAGACATTCAGGATGGAATTCGGGGTTTGGAGAGTTATGATGATGTTCCAGAAGACGACGACTTAACTATATTTGAATAAATTTAGATTGTTGTACTGTACTTAAAAAAAATAACACACCCCTGAAAATAAGCCCTAAGGTGTCTTCTTGAGGGAAAATAAATATAAGGCCCTGGCTGATTTTGGGGAGACATGGTGTTGAGGAACAGCAAGAACGATGAGCAAAGGGGCCCAGATACTCGCTGCCGGGGCGCAGGTGTGCCGCGCAGGGCAACAGCGCACTATGGCAAGTCCCACATGCGCTGCCCCTCGGAGCCAGCAGTCCCACCGCTTCACCTTTCTTCCCTACGGGTACTCCCTGTCTGTGCACAAGGAAGAAAACACGGCTAATTACGGTGGTGTTGTTGACAAGAACAAAATCTCTGGATGTAACCCTCAGAGCCACAAATAAGGAGCGGCAAATGAAAAATGGTGGGTCCATCACTTGGAAGCAATAAACAAACCATGGAGGCCGGGCGCAGTGGCTCATGCCTGTAATCCCAGCACTCTGGGAGGCCGAGGCAGGCGGATTGCTCGAGGTCAGGAGTTCAAAACCAGCCTGGTTCTAGCACTCACTCTAGCCTGGGCAACAAAGTGGGACTCTGTCTCAAAAACCAAAAAACAAACAAACAAAAATCACATAGAATCGTGGAATCTCAGGACCTCGAAGCAAGAGAAAGAACTTGTACAGCGACATACCAGGTCATGGAAAGATACAAGGACATATCTCAGAGTGGGAAACCGGTAAGCAATGGATGCCATGTGTGGTATGATATCGTTTACATTAAAAGGAAATGCAACCCACAGGCACATTGCCACGCACATCTCTAAGTGTGGAAGTGCAGGGCCAAGGCCATGATGCCGTGCACTGCTCTGATGGAGCACCTGGTATCAGCAAAAGTTGCAGATGACGGTCATGCCACCTGGGGAAGAGCAGACACAGGAAACTGCACCAAGGAGCTGTGCTCCCCACAGGAGACAGTGCATTTAGGGTGGCTTGGAACCAGGGGGACGTCAGACTCAGCCCTAGGCACCCCCAGGCCCCTCATACCCAGCTCTGACCCCTGAGGTTCTGACGGGGCAGGTGTGGGTGGGCTTGGCCGTGCAGGGTGAGAGCATCCCCTCGCCCTGCTCCCCAACTCGGACACACCCGGGCTGGCCCCTGTAGGCAGTGGGATCGCAGTCCTTTCTGGCCTCTCCATTGGGGCCCTGCTACTGGCTATCATCACTTTTTTTTTTTTTTTTTTTTTTGAGACAGAATCTCGCTTTGTTGCCCAGGCTAGAGTGAGTGCCGTGGCATCACCTCAAATTCCCGAGCTCAAGCAATCCTCCTGCCTCAGCCTCCCCAGTAGCTGGGACTATAGGCATGCACCACCATGCCTGGCTGATTTTTTCTATATGTATTAGTTGGCCAATTAATTTCTTTCTATTTATAGTAGAGACGGGGTCTCGCTCTTGCTCAGGCTGGTTTCGAACTCCAGACCTCGAGCAATGCGCCCACCTCGGCCTCCCAGAGTGCTGGGATTACAGGCGTGAGCGCCTGGCTTAAAACTTTCTCTTTTAAAATGGAAGCCAGGAAAGTGTGTCGTTCCCCTCTCATCCAGGCAGTCCCTTCCCTCTGCCGTGAGCACCGTGGGGCTTGTGCCGTATTCTCGGGGACAGATGGCCGAGTCCAGGCCACGGCCTGGCCCCTCTTCCATCACTTCCTCGGGAACCCAAATACTGTGAAGGAATCCTCATGTATTTCTGGCTACTGAAGTCTCCAAATGGGACGTTGCCCATATTTTAGTTGGTGTGGCTGCTAGAACAAAATACCCGAGAGGGGAATTTGTAAATAGAAATTTATCTCTTGGCCGAGGGCGGTGGCTCACACCTGTCATCCTAGCACTCTGGGAGGCTGAGGCGGTCGGATTGCTCCAGGTTGGGAGTTAGAAACCAGGCTGAGCAAGAGCGAGACCCAGTCTCTACTATAAATAGAAAGAAATTAATTGATCAACTAAAAATATATATACAAAATATTAGCCGGGCATGGTGATGCATGCCTGTAGTCCCAGCCACTTGGGAAGCTGAGGCAGGAGGATCAGTTGAGCCCAGGAGATTGAGGTTGCTGTGAGCTAGGCTGACCCCCCGGCGCTCACTCTAGCCTGGGCAACAAAGCGAGACTCTGTCTCAAAAAAAAAAAAGAAAGAAATTCATCTCTCGTCATTCTGTAGGCTGTGAAGCCCAAGGTGAGGGTGTTGGCAGATTCAGAGTCACTGTCTGCCTGGAAGAAGCCCACTGCTGCATCCTCACCGGGCAGGAGGGCTGGAAAGCCGCTGGGCACTCCACCCGCACGACCTAGTCACCTCCCAGAGGCCACGCCTCTTAGTCCTATCACCTTGGGGGTTGGGTTTCAAACCTGTGAGTTTTGCAGGAGGTGCAGACACACATTCAGACCACAGCACGCCCACTGTGAGTGCGGAAAGCTCCTTCATTCATTCAACAGGAGTTTCTGAGTGTCCACTACGAGCAAGACGCCGGGGCCGGATCTTTAACACTTATCAGCCCTCTAATCCAAAAACGTCCCAGACAGCACAGTGGTTCCGTCACCGCCATTCTAAAGAGGAGGAGAGAGAGGGGTCGACCAGCTCAAAGGATGGCAGAGGGTCCCGAACTCACCCTGGGGCTCCCTCTCTGTCCGAGAAGCCGAGGCACATTCCGGGGAACGCACACGACGCTTTTGTGGAGGGCGAAGGCCCTGCCGTTAGACTGCAAAAGACCAGGACTCTGCCTTGCTGGCTTGAAGCTGCCACATGGGAGGCCCGTGTGACAAGGAACCGAGGTCGGCCTCTGGCCATCCGGCAGCCAGGAGCCGGGGTCCTGCCAGCCAGCAGGTGCTTGAGCTTGGAGGTGGACGCCACCTAGCTGAGCCTCCGGATGAGACCACAGTCCGGCGGACACCCTGCCAGCAGCAACCTCGAGAGAGAGCCGCAGCAGAGCGCCCGACTATGTCCCGCCCGAATCCCACGCCATGGAGAGGCCGTGAACGCCTGTCGTCCCACGCTGCTAGGTTCGTGGTCCGACTATGTCCTGCCCAAATCCCACGCCATGGAGAGGCCGTGAACGCCTGTCGTCCCACGCTGCTAGGTTCGTGGTCCGACTATGTCCTGCCCAAATCCCACGCCATGGAGAGGCCGTGAACGCCTGTCGTCCCACGCTGCTAGGTTTGTGGTGTTGGTTGCATAGCGGTGGAGAACGAAGCCACCTTCCTGACTTAATGACAGCAAGTGCGCCTCCCTGTCGCATCCCATGGGTGTGCTGTGAACGCTCGGGCATGTCCTGGCTGGGAGGGCAGAGCCCGGCCTCGCTGCTGTCCCTGCCTGGAGCCAGCCACGTGGCCTGGCCCCTTCCGCCCCGCTTTACTGCCTGTGCCTGGGGCCAGAGAAAGAATTAGCCGCAAGGGCACATCGCTTCCCCAGCTCTGCAGCTCCGTCGGAAACTTCAGCCAACGAGAATGGCCACCGCGCACTCTTTGCAGAGGAAGGCGGGGGAGGGGTGGGAGCGGGTCGATCTTAGACTGCAGACATGCCAGGAACTTCAGGATGTTCCCACGATCCTGGCTGCATTTGTTAAAAATACCTTCAATACCAAAAATTACAAAGAGTGCAACTAATCTTGTTCCTTACAGCCAAGAAAAGCACACCCGAGCCGGACGCAGTGTGCGGCTGAAGGAGAGGGGTCTCCACGGAGCGGGAGCATGAGCAGCTGCCCCGCGGGCCCGGCCGGCAGCCGAGGCCACAGGCACAGCCCCTGCACCCCGACAGTAGCACCAGCAACTCCCACGGAACACAGCCCGGCTGCCCCCAGCTTGGTGCCCCCCACACCCCACAACCCAAAAGGGCTGTTTCAGTTCCTAGCGGGGCCCTTGCCTGGGCTGGGGCCCTTCAGGGGCCAGGAGCACCCAGGACAGCAGGATGTGCCCCTTGGCTCTCTGTACCTAGGGAAGCAGGCCAGGGTGCCCAGCCAGCAGTCAGGGGACAGGGCCAGGTGGCCACAGAGCCACAGGCAAAGAAAGCGGAGTGTTCCAGGGAGTAGGAACAGCTGGGTGTGACTTTCACATAGAGCCTCTTGTTAAACCCTCCAGGACTCTGTGCCCATCTCTCAGACAGAAATGGTGAGGCTCAGGGAATGGCACGGGTTGTACGGCAGTTGCACAACCCCACTGAGGGGAACAGACACTGAGCTGGCCAACATCCTCTGAGCATTGCCCACAGGGCAGCCTCCTGACCCTCCAGGGGTCCCTGAGGGTCCTGCTCAGTCTGAGCTCCCAAAGCTCTCCCACGCAGAGGGAGAGCTTCTGCCTGGGCCTTCCCGCAGCTGGCCCACCCAGCTCCAGGCTGGGGCTGCTGCAGGTCTGGAGATAAGGGTGCCCCTGCAAGTGACCCAAGGTGACACTTAGGGCGACTGGGCCAGAGGGCCTGGGAGAGGCCGGCTGGTTGGCAGTCACAGTCACAAGGGGAGCCTGCACGCCCACATTCCAAAGCTACCCACGAGTGCACAGGTCAGTTGCGACCTTCTGCCCTGCTAGGCTGCCAGGGTGACCCAGCAACTGGCTCCCCTTCCCCAGCTCAGGCTGCCGGCCAGGAACCCCACCCTGCTCCACCCTGCCTCTCTGTCTCACTGACGTTTTTACAAAAATGTTGTATTTTATTTTTATTTTTATTTTTTTTTGAGATAGAGTCTCACTTTGTTGCCCAGGCTAGAGTGAGTGCCGTGGCATCAGCCCAGCTCACAGCAACCTCAATCTCCTGGGCTCAAGCGATCCTCCTGCCTCAGCCTCCCGAGTAGCTGGGACTACAGGCATGCGCCACCATGCCCGGCTAATTTTTTAAAATATATTTTTAGTTGGCCAATTAATTTCTTTCTATTTATAGTAGAGATGGGGACTCATTCAGGCTGGTTTCGAACTCCTGACCTCGAGCGATCCTCCGGCCTCGGCCTCCCAGAGTGCTAGGATTACAGGTGTGAGCCACCACTCTCAGCCTACAAAAATATTTTAGCAGATGTTATTTTTTAGAGGAGTTTCAGGTTCATAAGCAAAACTGAGTGGAGGCTATGGAGATTTCTCATAGGTCCCTCTGCCCACGTGGACGGCTTCCCTGCTGCCAACACCCCCCCACCAGAGTGGTTTGTTCCTGACAGCGAACCCAGACTGACTTGTCGTGTCACCTGGAGTCCATGGTTTACATTGGGATTCATTCTGGATGCACATTCTGCAAATTTGGACAAATGTGTAATGACACGAATTCACCATTCCAGTGTCAGAGGGAGTATTGTCACTGCCCTGACGACCCTCTGCCCATTCACCCGCCCTCCCCACCAAACCCTGGGACCACTGGTCTTTCTGTTGTCCCCGTCGCTGGAAGGGCACAGTGCGCAGCCTTTTGGGTTGGCTTCCTCCCTCAGTGACATGCATTTAGGGTTCTGCCACGCCTTTTGGTGCCCTGATAGCTCATTTCTTTTTAGCGATGCCTCATGCTTGGTTGCCTGCATGCGTCGCGGCTCATTCACCCGCTCACCTGCCAAGGGGATGGCGCTCGACGCCTCCACGTTTTGGCAGTTGTGAATTAAGCTGCTACCAATATCCACGTGCTGGCTTTTGTGTGGACATAACGCTTTCAGGTCATTTGGGTAAATGCCAAGGAGCATAACCACTGCACTGTACGGTAAAAATACGCATAGTTTTGTAAAAAGCTGCCAAACCATCTTCAAAGTGGCTATACCATTTTGCATCCAGCAATGCACGAGAGTTCCTTTTGCTCCACACAAATTTACTAAGTGACATTTATTATTTTTTTAGCATAGAAATGTCTTCGTTACGAACATCTGAACACCGAAAGGACAACTTAAAGAATAAAATGGAAATCACTGTGAGCCCTTAATCTCTCCATCCACCGAGCAGGTGGACACGTGCCACCGCGTGGGGTGGGCTCCAGGGGTCGGGCTGCTGCGGTGACCAGCACAGGCGACTCCTGTCCCCAAGCGACCCATCTTCACGGGGAGGAGATTGACTGACCTCAATACGCAAATAAGCCATTGCCACAACCGTGGTGGAGCCTGGGATGAGGACAAGTGCCAGGAGGAAAAGAAGGGGGGTCCCCAGGCAGGCAGGCAGGGGTGGTTGGGGACACAGCCCTGGCAGATGTGGGCGCCTCAGCTGCTCTGCACAAAACGCACGTGTTTTGCAGATTGCCCAGACTGCAATTGCAGGCTGCACAGCAGGCTGCCTGTGCCTAGTTTGTCTGATGCCCAGAGAGTAGTCAGCGCCCCCTGGGCCCCACCCCAGAGTGCCTGAGGCACAGCGCTCCCAATCAAAGCAGGGCCCTCCGAAAGGGGCGATTCTGAGTGTGGGGGTTGGGGTGGGGGGAGGAGAATAGAGCAGAGAGAACAAGGGGAGCTGAGAGAGAGACAACCTGCACACCAGGGGGAGGGCGGCCAGGCCCTACAAGCCCAGCTGCCAGGCCCTGGGGCTCCCGCTTGGCCCAGACGGCATCCGGAAAGCTGGTCCATGCCACCCCGGCCCCTTCTTGTCTGCTACAGTGTGACCTCACGCTGTGGCACAGTGAGCTCCCCGGCCAGGGTCCTGGTGACAGGCATGGGTGGGTCCCGTACTCGGTGTGACGGCTGTCCACTGCCTCTGAAAGCACTGGCCCTGCCGCGCGGAGGCCGCGTTGGGCACGGCTTATGTTTGGGTCTGTCTTTGTGATCTTGGTTTTTCTACATTTTTCAACATTCTCATAAAAGAAAACTTTTATCAGAGGAATGTGGGTCCTTTCAAGTTATCAGGCCCAGAGAGGTGTTGATGAGACAGAGACAGAGAGAGGCCGCACCCCCCACTACACCCCAGAGCTGTGGGTCCGTCTCTGAGACTGGCTCGCTGCCGCCGCAGGGAGCCATGGATTCACCTGGTACGCCACGCAGGACACGGTGACCCACACCCTGGAGCTCAGCAGTGTACAGCCAATCACGGATCAATGTTATGTCTGTAGGCCGGGCGCGGTGGCTCGCGCCTGTCATCCCAGCACTCTGAGAGGCCGAGGCGGGCGGATTGCTCAAGGTCAGGAGTTCAAAACCAGCCTGAGCAAGAGCGAGACCCTGTCTCTACTAAAAAAATAGAAAGAAATTAATTGACCAAATAATACATATAGAAAAAATTAGCCGGGCATGGTGGCGCATGCCTGTAGTCCCAGCTACTCAGGAGGCTGAGGCAGGAGGATCGCTTGAGCCCAGGAGTTTGAGGTTGCTGTGAGCTAGGCTGACGTCAGGCACTCACTCTAGCCTGGGCAACAAAGCGAGACTCTGTCTCAAAAAAAAAAAGAATTGAAAAGTGATTTCGTTCTTTTAAAAAAAAATGTTATATCTGTAAACCCAGGAGAATTCCTGACACACCACTTTGTTTTGGCCCCTTCCAGTCCCCCTTTTTTTGCCTTTAAAAATCTGCTTGTAGGGCCGGGCGCGGTGGCTCACGCCTTTTAATCCTAGCACTCTGGGAGGCCGAGGCGGGCAGATTGCTCAAGGTCAGGAGTTTAAAACCAGCCTGAGCAAGAGCGAGACCCCGCCTCTACTAAAAAAATAGAAAGAAATGAATTGGCCAACTAATATATATATAAAAAATTAGCCGGGCATGGTGGCGCATGCCTGTAGTCCCAGCTACTCGGGAGGCTGAGGCAGGAGGATTGCATGAGCCCAGGAGTTTGAGGTTGCTGTGAGCTAGGCTGATGCCACAGCACTCACTCTGGTCTGGGCAACAAAGCGAGACTCTGTCTCAAAAAAAAAAAAATCTGCTTGTAACAAGGGATGAACGGAGCTCACATCCAACGGTACTTGGGTCTGAGTATTCCGGGCAACTGTGCTCACTTTGGCTCCAGTAAACTCTTTAAGTTATATTTTGTGTCTCAGCCTCTTCCTTCTGGGTTGACCATTCTATCTCATTTCTAAAATGACGAGATTGTAATACCCTCTATTTCTGCTCAAAGTGAACGAGGTTACTTAGAAGTAAAGGAGTTAAGTGAAGAAAACATCTTTGAGGGTGTACTTCCACCCAGCCCCTTTTCAATGGGAATTTTTGAAAGGTGTGTGTGTGTGAGTGTGTGTGTACATATATAAAGATACTACACAGAACCCCCATATACCCATCAGCTAGATTTTTTGTTTGTTTGGTTGGTTTTTTTTCGAGACAGAGTCTTGCTTTGTTGCCCAGGCTAGAGTGAGTGCCATGGCATCAGCCTAGCTCACAGCAACCTCAAACTCCTGGGCTCAAGTGATCCTCCTGCCTCAGCCTCCCGAGTAGCTGGGACTACAGGCATGCGCCACCATGCCTGGCTAATTTTTTTTTGCATATATATTTTTAGTTGGCCAATTAATTTCTTTCTGTTTTTTTTTTTTTTAGTTGAGATGGGGTCTCACTCAGGCTGGTTTTGAACTCCTGACCTTGAGCAATCCACCCGTCTCGGCCTCCCAGAGTGCTAGGATTACAGGCATGAGCCACCTCGCCCGGCCATCAGCTAGATTTTAAGTTGTCAACATTTTGTCATTTGCTTCATCTCTTTTTTTTTACTTTTTTTTTTTTTTTTTTGAGACAGAGTCTCACTTTGTTGCCCAGTCTAGAATGAGTGCCATGGCGTCAGCCTGGCTCACAGCAACCTCAAACTCCTGGGTTTAAGTGATCCTATTGCCTCAGCCTCCCGAGTAGCTGGGACTACAGGCATGCGCCACCATGCCTGGCTAATTTTTTGTATATATATTTTTAGTCGGCCAATTAATTTCTTTCTATTTATAGTAGAGACGGGGTCTTGCTCTTGCTCAGGCTGGTTTCGAACTCCTGACCTCGAGTGATCCTCCCGCCTCGGCCTCCCAGAGTGCTAGGACTACAGGTGTGAGCCACCATGCCTGGCTCTTTTTTTTTTTTTTTTTTTTTTTTAACTTTGCCTAAAGTATTTTCCAGCATGGCCCAGACACATTTGATCCCTAAATATTTTGGGATACGTGAAAAGATAAGAAAATTTGAGACGTCATCATGATTTACAGTCATCACATCTGACGAAATAAAAACCACTGAACGAACCTTTTGCGTCAGCCCGCACCAGCGTCTCCCCAGCACCCTGACGCCTGGCTTCCGGGAGCTGCGGCTGCGGTGAAGTCTGTGGCTCCATCTCTCTCTGGCATCAGAGGCCGTCTCCCAGTCCCTGAGCCTGGAGGGGTGCAAGAGCAGATGCTGTCCCATGTGGCTCGGCTGTCCCTCGGGAAGCGGGGGTGGGGAATACGCTCCAGGACACTCACTCATAACAAAGAAAGATGTCTGTTTCACTTTGGAAGAAGAGTTTAGAAAGAAATACGAAATATTTCAGCCAAATTGATTTTTATGTTACTGATCTTTTATTTATAGGAAAATGATCCATGTCTCCTCATTAGAACCTCATGCTCTGGAAGGCACACCTAGCATGGGCCCCATGAACGGGGTTCCCTCCATTCCCCAGCTGGACCCCGCAACACCAACGACCCCTCCACACGCCATGCCTCTCCCCCACCCTGTCTCTGCCTTTCTCTTAACCCTGTCTCCCTATCCTCTGCTTTTGGTTTTGATTTTCATGTTTTTAAAAATAACATGCAATTTATATGCCATAAAAGTCACCCTTTTATCATTTATTTAGTTATTTTTATGTGGTTCTAAAGTCTTAACTTGGTACAGAAGGCTTTGCTCTTTTAAAGTATACAAGTCAGAAGTTGTTGAGGGGAAAGAAGGCATGTTTGACAAATGACATTTGTGCCATCAGCTATTTTTTTTTTTGAGACAGAGTCTCACTCTGTTGCCCGGGCATAGAGTGCCGTGGCGTCAGCCTGGCTCACAGCAACCTCAATCTCCTGGGCTAAAGTGATCCTCCTGCCTCAGCCTCCCGAGTAGCTGGGACTACAGGCATGCGCCACCATGCCCGGCTAATTTTTTTTTTCTATATATTTTTAGTCGGCCAATTAATTTCTTTCTATTTTTAGTAGAGACGGGGTCTCGCTCTTGCTCAGGCTGGTTTCAAACTCCTGACCTCGAGCCATCCGCCCGCCTCAGACTCCCAGAATGCTAGGATTACAGGCATGAGCCACCTCGCCCAGCCCCATCAGCTATTTTTAAGGTATAAAGAAAAAAAATAGATTCTTATCTCACACCATACATGTTCCAGGAGGAGAAAGTCTGTGATCACAGGTTTGCATCTGAACCATCTGTGGCCCTTTTTCTAAAATACCCAGGCTGTGCCCCCATCCCACCCCCAGGGCCCAGCGGAGAGGTCTGGAGGGACGCAGGCAGGGGCGTGCCAGGCTAGGAAGCACCTGGACTCCAAGGTAGACCCCTCCTTGGGAGCCACCAGGCCTAACAGCCACGCAGATTAACAGAGCACAGAGGGACGTGCAGGGAAGCACTGCCTCCCCTTGGAGGCAGCTCGTTCTAAGCATTAGAGCAAAGCAGGCACCACAAAGCTAAAACGTCACAGGTTTGACTGTGTAAAAATTGAACTTTCCAAAACTATAAATGTGAAAAGTTTCGACTGTGATAACGTGTCGAGACGTACATGGCAAGGGGCATGAAGTGCGTTTGTGAATCAGCAAGAAGGTAAACCTTCCTGCAGAAAATGGCCAAAACATGGCAGCAAAAGGCCATTCACAAGCGACGATTGCAAATGCCCTAAGAAACGGGAGGGCACCACGCCTTGCTGGTGAGCAAACATACCCGTGTTTACAGCGAGGCTCCATTTCTGGCCCCTCCGTGGCAAAGTCTCTTTCTTTTTTTTTTGAGACAGAGTCTCACTTTGTTGCCCAGGCTAGAGTGAGTGCCGTGGCGTCAGCCTAGCTCACAGCAACCTCAAACTCCTGGGCTCAAGCGATCCTCCTGCCTCAGCCTCCCAAGTAGCTGGGACTACAGGCACGAGCCACCATGCCCGGCTGATTTTTTCTCTATATATTAGTTGGCCAATTAATTCTTGCTATTTATAGTAGAGACGGGGTCTCGCTCTTGCTCGGGCTGGTTTCGAACTCCTGACCTTGAGCAATCCACCTGCCTCAGCCTCCCAGAGTGCTAGGGTTACAGGTGTGAGCCACCGCGCCCTGGCCCAAAGTCTCTTTCTAAAGGGCGTGTGTGGTGACCTGTCCCCAGCCCCCTGTGACCTAGAGGGGCCCAGAGCTCCCGGGAGCCCCTCTTTGAACTGGGGAGCGCCCTCCAGGCATTCACGCTTCAGGGAGTTCAGTGATGGAGAACATCCTCAGGTCCACAATGCTATTCACACCCGGAGGGAAGCAGGAGCGGGGGTGAGCCCAGAGCATGGTTACGCCCTGCAGCAACCACTGTAGCGACTGGGCTGCCGGGAACTGGACTTCAGGAGATTATTGATGATGTGAAAATTTTTTTTAACAGTAAGTGAGAAGAGCAAGGATCAAAACTAAATATAGGATATTTCAATTTAAAAAATGCGCCTATGGGCTGGGCATGGCGGCTCACTCCTGTAATCCCAGCACGCAGGGAGGCTGAGGTGGGAGGATCAGTGGAACTCAGGAGTTTGAGACCAGCCTGAGCAAGAGCCAGACCCCATCTTTACAAAAAATAGAAAAATTAGCCAGGTCTGGTGGTGTGCACCATAATCCCAGCTACTTACTCGGGAGGCTGAGGCAGGAGGATCACTTGAGCCCAGGAGTTGGAGGTTGCTGTGAGCTGGGCTGACACCACGGTGCTCTAGCCTGGGCAACAGAGTGAGACTCTGTCTCTAAAAAGTAAAAGAAAGAAAAGAATGAAAAGAAAAACAGAGGACATGTGAGAGAGCCTGCAAGCATGTTTGACACGTCCAGTGTCACGTGTCCTTGGCTGGGAACTCCTGGGCTCCTTGCATCAGGACTCGGGCTTGCCTGGCCCCACGCTGCATCCTCTTCCCTCCCTCCCCCTCAGACCCACTGGACAGGAGCACACAACACAGGCAGGCCCTGCACCCCATGGAGAGCAGGTGCCGCTTTGGCCTCCACGGGGGACACCCCTGAGGAATGGGCGCAGGGGCGCCCTCTGAAGCAGTGGCCCTGCTTTGGAGATGGGGCAGGGACTGTTTTGTGCTCAGTGTGGTCAGAGGTAGAGCTGGTGACTGTTCGTGATCAACCTCCCTGGGCACTAGTGGCCCACAGGTGCCTCCCAAAGGGCCACTAGAGACACAGAGGAGTAGCAGACATCTCATGACATCCATGCAAAGTCAGTGTTTGCTTGAGTAACACAGAACAAGTTTTTAAAAATCAAATGTGTTCTCTAGCTTTTGATCTACGCCGATGAATGCTTTCACCGGAGAACGTTTTCTTCACCCCCGGAGGACGCCTGCCCACCACCCGCTCCCCACCTGAGCCGAGGCTGCAGGCAGGAGACGGACGGGCTCTCTCTGGGGCTGTGAATGTTAGTTTTCAACCAGAGAGAATCTGAAAATAAGAGCACGTCTGGGAGAATACAAATGGCCACTACGGGCCGGGCGCGGTGGCTCACGCCTGTAATCCTAGCACTCTGGGAGGCCGAGGCAGGTGGATTGCTCGAGGTCAGGAGTTCAAAACCAGCCTGAGCAAGAGCGAGACCCCGTCTCTACTATAAATAGAAAGAAATTAATTGGCCAACTAAAATATATATAAAGAATTAGCCGGGCATGGTGGCGCATGCCTGTAGTCCCAGCTACTCGGGAGGCCGAGGCAGGAGGATTGCTTGAGCCCAGGAGTTGGAGGTTGCTGTGAGCTAGGCTGACGCCACGGCACTCACTCTAGCCTGGACAACAAACCGAGACTCTGTCTCAAAAACAAAACAAAACAAATGGCCACTATGGAAAACAGGAAGGTGGTTCCTCAAAAAGCCAGGGGATTACCATGCAGCCCCGCAGGTCCACTTCCGGGTGTGTACCTGAAGGAACTGAAAGCAGGGTCTCAAAGCATGTCTGCACATCTGCGTCCACAGCTGCATTATTCGCAATGGCCAAGAGGCGGGAGCAGCCGAGTGCCCACCGGAGGGTGACAGGGCGGGGGAGGGTGACAGGGCGGGGTAGGCGCTGGCCGCTCTGCGGGACTAGAGAGAGCTGGGTGGTGACCAGGGCTTGGTCTGCATGTGAACGGCAGGCTCAGGCTCACAGGCAAGTTGTCTGTTATTATCTCTAAGATTTTTTTTTGAGACAGAGTCTGGCTTTGTTGCCCAGGCTAGAGTGAGTGGTGGCGTCAGCCTGGCTCACAGCAACCTCAGACTCCTGGGCTCAAGCAATCCTCCTGCCTCAGCCTCCCTAGTAGCTGGGACTACAGGCATGCGCCACCATGCCCGGCTAATTTTTTATATATATTTTAGTTGGCTAACTAATTTCTTTCTATTTATAGTAGAGATGGGGTCTCGCTCTTGCTCAGGCTGGTTTTGAACTCCTGACCTCGAGTAAGCTGCCCGCCTCAGCCTCCCAGAGTGCTGGGATTGCAGGTGTGAGCCACCGCACCCGGCCTTATTATCTGTAGGATTTAGCCAGCTCTGCATGGACCGTCTCTGCCCAGCCTGTCTGGCCTCTCAAGATGTCAAAACATTGTAACATGGAAAAAACACGACTGGCACACACTGGCTACTGGCTCCACAGCATTCTGTCTGTCTGAGCACCCTGGAGTGCCCAGGAAGTGTTTCCAAACCCCCAGGGTCTACACCTGTGGACTATTCCTTTGCAAATCTTACCGGCAGGCCCCGTGCACAGACGGGTGTTTGCGCCGAGCGGGGCGTGCGCGTGCCAGCTTGGCCGGCGCTCCACGTGCTCTGCCTGTTCATTCCTTCCCCTGAACTCCGCCCACTGCTCTTCTGACACCGCCCCGGCCGGCCGGCCCTGCGGCCCCACGTCCTGCCCTCCTCGGAGCCCTTCGACTGGCAGAGCGCCTCCTGGAAGAACACAGACATTGTTCCCACCGCACAGCCGTCGGCTCCCTGTCGGGGCGGGGACCCCGCTTTCCCCCGGAGCTGT
The DNA here is from genome assembly GCF_040939455.1 of Microcebus murinus. NCBI lineage: Eukaryota > Metazoa > Chordata > Mammalia > Primates > Cheirogaleidae > Microcebus > Microcebus murinus. The sequence goes on along the minus strand of NC_134125.1, from coordinate 26,669,652 downwards.
CTCCGGGTGCAGCCCACGCCACACACGCTCCCCCGTGCCCTGCTCGGCCCCTCCCTGCGCGAGCCCCGCCGCCCGCACGGTTCTGGGCGGAACACAGCTTCTGCCCTCCAGGGCTGAACGTGGCAGAGCACGGCCACGGCGCAGACGCTGCTGCACTGGGGAGACAGTCGGCTGTGAGAACCAAGCGGGCCTGGAAGGGAGGCGGTGTGAGGGCGGCTGCACAGGCTGGAGCTGGGCTTCGCGGGCCTGTCGGGGTCCCACTGGCAGCAGGCAGGGAAGGGTGCAGGCGGGAGGTGTGCGGCATGGCCCTCTGGCCTCAGAACCTCTGCCCAGCATAGCCCCAGGGACATCTGGTTGAGGGCAGTAAGGGGCCCCTGTCCCCTGCCAGTGACGGGTGAGGGCACAGTTCTGCGACTCCGTCCTGTGCGGGGCACTGGGAAGTCTACCGCGGGCTTCTAGAACACACGCCCTGCCAAGCAGAGAGCACTGGGGAGAGGCAGCCTCTTCGTCCAGGACACGTCTGGATGTGATGCCTGGAAGGGCAGCAGCCACTCTGTGACAATGAAGAGAGCTGCCTGAGAGTGGCAGAGCAGAGACAGGAAAACATCCGGCCCTTGAGGCACTTGCGGATCCAAGGAGCCAGGGCCCCTTCCCTGTCCCCGGCTTGTGGTGGCAGAGAACCTGGCTCACCTGCCGCTGTCCCGCCGCAGCCTCCGCGCTTGCCCCCATCCGCCAGGGGGCGCCCGCGGCCTGGTCTTGGCCCCGAGCATCAGCGGCGTTGGCGCCTTCTCCTCCGGACTGCGGCCACGCGGCCACGTGGCCACGCCACGGAGCGCCCGGCCGATGTCATGCCAACGCCATGCCAATGCCACGTTGTCATGCCAATGACGTGCCAATGCTGTGCCAGTGCAACTGCAGGTCCCCGAAGCCCCTGCATCGCTAGGCTGGGGCGGGGCCCTCTCTTGTCCCCAGCTAGCGGAGAGAGACGCGGCCGTGCACCCCTGCACAGCGTCAGGCATCCCGGCCGCAGGGATCGCAGCTGCCAGCCACACCCAGCAGATCCCAGACTCAGAGAAGCCAGTGAATCCAATCAGGGTTTTACTGACTAGTCTCCCCAGCAGTAAGACAGGAAAAGGGGTCCCTCGGTTTCCTTCTCATCACCCACCTGTCCCAAATGTCTGATGCCTCCAGCCACCGCCCCTCTCCAGGTGAGGGCCCTGGGCCGCCACCCTGGAGGGCAGCACCCTCCAATTCATGGGGCGCGGATCGGGGTGTACCGCCCGCAGCAAGGAGGGCAGGAGACCCGGGCCATGGGATCCCTGCGCTTCGGCCTCCTCCTCCTCACCCTCCCCAGGGGGGTCTGCTGGGATCACCACCTGCAGCCAAGGGTGGATATTGGGCTCACAGGAGACAGTATTCAATCCTGGTTGTCACCAAGGGGACACTTTCCACCCGGCTCGGGCAGGGAACACACTCCTCCCCTAAGAATAGACTTCTACTGCACAGCGGTGGCTCTGGTCAATAATAACATAGCCCATATTTCAAAACAACTAAGTTACTTTCAAGTGTCTCACCATTTAAAATATAGCAAAGTAAGGCGATGAGCATGTTAATTAGCTTGCTTTAATCATTCCTCATTGCATACATGTCAAAACATCACATTGTGCCCTATAAATGTATGTAATTATGACTTGTCAACTAAAAATAATGTTAATTTAAAAAAAGAAAAGAGAGTGTCTGGCTGGTATTACCCACTCTCACAGGGTCCATAATTTGGGGCCTCCACGGTGCCCCCAAATCTGGCTGAGCTCTGGTCCTTTTTCCTGGCATTGATGAACTGCAAGGGACCACTAGCTGCAGGTGGGGCACTGGTCTGAATGACAGTGTACCCCATCAGTGCCCAGGCACAACTGCCTGTCTCAGGAGACTAAGGAAAAGAAAGTTGCTAAGTGGGGGTGGCTCACACCTGTAATCCCAGCACTTTGGGAGACTGAGGCAGGAGGATCACTTGAGGCCAGGAGTTGGAGGCTGCAGTGAGCTATGATTACATTGCTGCACTCCATGGGTAACAGAGCAAGATCCTGGAAAGAAAGAAAGAAAAAGAAAGAAGAAAACAAAGTGGAAAGCTTGTAGCTAAAAGGACTTGAGATTACTGCCAATCTTCTTTTAAATGTAAAAACATACAAACTGCTAACATTCGCAACGGTACAGTTCACACTGGTAAAAGCACCGGTCCTTACACCCACATTCATAGCAGCACTATTCATATCAGCCTAAAGGTGGAAGCAACCCAATGTCCCCCGACAGATGAGTGGGTAGACAAAATGTGGTTTAGACACACAGTGGACTGTTATTCAGCCTTAAAAAGGAAGAACATTCTGATACAGGCTACAACATAGATGAACCTCCAGGACATTCTGCTAAGTAAAAACGGCCAGACACAAAACCTGTATGACTCCATTTATTGTATGATTTGAGTAGTCAAATTATAGACACAGAAAGTAGGGTGGCGGTTGCTGGGTGGGGGCTGGAGGAAGTGGGTGGTTAGTGAAGTCTCGGCTTCAGATGATGAAAAAGTCCCAGACATGGGAAGTGGTGCTGTCTGCATTAAGAGGTGAATGTCCTTAATGTTACTGAATTGCATACTTAAAAATGGTTAAAATGGTAAATTTTACATTATGTATATGTTACCAAGTTTTTTTTAAATGACCACAAAATATTACCTCTCTTTTAGGTGGCCACCTGTCAGGAAGGGACCCTCGCTATGCAGGTACCCTTCTCCCCTCGCCCCTCCCCTGTCCACGTCTCTACCCTGGGCCGAGGCAGTGTTGGGAAAAGCAGCCTGCACTTTGCAAATGCTTCTTGCTGGTGGCTGCGGACAGCTCTGTCAGTCTGCATGTATGTCCCCATCCCGGCCTTCCCCAGGGGCCCCGCGGATAGAGCTCAGGGCACCCGTGAACTTGGATGGGAGAAAATTCATCTTTGTTTTCACTAACCTCTAACTAAGGTTAGCATTTCCTCCGCCTATGAACCTGGGTGACAGATGACAATAGTTTTAGGGGATCCATAGGACTCACCAGGCTATTTATGGCATCTATTCCTCCCCAGAAATGTCCAGGACTGCTATTCCCGAGAGCATTTGCAGGGAACAGGAGGCTGGGAAAGGAATGATTCTCCTAAAACACCGGGGTGGGAGGTCATTGGCGTGCACACTGGGTCAGCAGGATGGTAAACCCCAGGGAGGTTAGGGCCTATGAGCAGGTGGGAGGGTGCTCCAGGGAGGACAGCCCGCTCCTGCAGACACCCCGCCCCCCTCGCCACAGACCATCAGTCCAGGAGGAGCAGATGCCCAGATCTCGGGCATGGGAACAGGTGTGGTCTTTCATTTGTGTTGAATTGATGCAAGGGTGATTTTGCTCCAGCTAGAGATGGGAGCACGGGTCACCCAGCAGCAAGGGGAACCTCCCTCTGAGACTCTGGCCCAGCAGGCAGGAGGGAGAGTCAGGGGGATAAGGAGACAGGTGGGCGGGGAAGAGACCTGGCCTCCTCTGCCGCGAGGCTTCACAGGGAACAGCTGTGGGCGCCACTGTGACACAGGTGTGCTCCCACACCAGGCAGGCTCTGGGAGGCTGCACGTGTCCTGCACACACTGCTATCTTTAGGCAGGAAATGGAAATGTTTGCCAGGCCACAGCCGCCCCTTCAGGACCCTGGTCAGCTGCTCTGCAGTGTCTTGGGAGGCCGGTGCGGACAGGAGAAGCAGCCACACCCTCTGGGACGCGTGTCCGCCAAGCCTAGCCCGTGGGTCTGACATCCAGGCTCCAGAAGCCCGTCCAGGGCACAGAGGCTGAGTGCCACGGGGCCCGGCAGGGCCCGGTGTGGGCGCCACTGGGGCCCTGCGACTCGCGCAGTACCGGGGCTCCCGGGAGCTGGGGACTGCTGGCGGAGTGCTGGCCGGCCGCCTGCAGGGCCCAGCTGCTGGGCTGAGCTCCGGAGTCCGGGCCGTCTTGTGTGGCCCTGGCTGCTGCCCCCTGTCTCTATAGGCGGCCCCTGGTGGCACCGCCTGGCGTCCCTAAGCCCAGGAAGGCCATGAGGAGCTCCACAGAGAAAGTCTGTGTGAGATAACCTTCATTCAGGCATGAGTTATGGTGCTGTTGGCCTTGGGTTCAGAGTTGGAGAATCAAGAACGCATATTCCATGAAGTGCCTCTAGACAGAAACACACACACAAGGGCACGTATGTACGAGTCCATGAATGAAACGGTGCAAGCAGAGGCTTGCAGGGCCTGTGTACTTTCCGGTTTATTTTATTTATTTATTTATTTATTTTTTGAGACAGAGTCTTGCTTTGTTGTCCAGGCTAGAGTGAGTGCCGTGGCGTCAGCCTAGCTCACAGCAACCTCCAACCCCTGGGCTCAAGCAATCCTCCTGCCTCAGCCTCCCGAGTAGCTGGGACTACAGGCATGTGCCACCATGCCCGGCTAATTTTTTCTATATATATTAGTTGGCCAATTAATTTCTTTCTATTTATAGTAGAGACGGGGTCTCGCTCTTGCTCAGGCTGGTTTTGAACTCCTGACCTCAAGCAATCCGCCTGCCTCGGCCTCCCAGAGTGCTGGGATTACAGGCGTGAGCCGCCGCACCCGGCCAATGAAGTGCCTTTAGACAGAAACACACACACACAAGGGCACGTACGGGTCCGTGAATGAAACGGTGCAAGCAGAGGCTCGCAGGGCCTGTGTACTTTTCTGGTTTAAAGATTTGGGGTAAGACATTTCCAGGCAATGCTCCTAACCGGGGGCCACGTCTCGGGTAGGAAACACTCCTTCCTGGAGGCCCAGGATGCGGCTGAGAGGCAGCCTCCCCGGGAGCGAGCCTCTGCTTTCTTCTCTGCACAGCCCCGTGGCACCCTGCCCGACCGGCCCGAGCTGCGTGCACGCAGCCTCTGCACTGCCCGGGCCTCCGGAAGCCTCGGCCACTGTGGGTGTGTGTCCCAGCGCGCCAGCCCTGCAGGAACCTCTCCTTCTCTGAGAGTTAGAAGACAATCTCATGCTAGCAACAGCAGGACACCTGGCTCCTTTTAAGAGGGGTCGCTGGCCGGGTGCAGCGGCTCATGCCTGTAATCCGAGCACTTTGGGAGGCTGAGGCAGGCGGATCACTTGAGGCCAGGAGGGTGGGACCCCATCTTTTAATAAAAGAGGGACAGCTGAAACCGTAACTACTGAAAACAAGGGTACATTCCTATGTGAAAATGCTAATTCCAGAGGGCCGGGACACACACTCAAGCCAGACGGAGCCTCAGGCAGGTAGAGGAGGGGTGAAGGCTGCTTGTGGGGTCCAAGCTCCTCAACTGGGCACCCTCGAACGACCCCACTTCTGCTCCCTGGGGCGACAGAGGGATTCCAAAGCTGAGCCCCCAGAAGTGACTCCACCAGGCCCCCGTTTCTCGTCATTATCCTCTGCGGGGAAACCTCCCCAGGCCTCAGGAGGCAGGAAGCCAGCCCTGCAGGTCAACTTGCAACGGGGGTGAGGGCTTGCGAGGGGTTGGCCCTGCCTCACCCAGGCACCAAAGAAGGCTCCGGCTGGCAGCCGCTGGGCCGGCTCTCCTGGGAAGGGTTGTCCCCAACCCAGCCTTCAGCCCTTCCCTTGCCTGAACTGCCCTCTCCCTGAACTCCACCTGGCCCCGACTGCAGCCCACGCCTGCCTGCCACTGTGTGTATAAAAGCACTACAGGTGCCTCTGTGATGCTCTGGTGCCCGAGCCCGGCGTGAGGCTGAGCCCGCTCTGCCATGTCCCTCCTGCCTCTGGTCTCCAGGTCCCTGTTCTGGGACCGCAGGTGGTGGGAGCCTGAGTGCCCTCCCCGCGCCGGGCCTCCCGAGCTCCACGGCAGGGTGCCAGGCGAGCAAGGACAGGCCTCCCGGTGGCCGGGCTGGGAGCCCCCACGCGCAGACAGTCTGGCCCAGCGGCTGAGCCGTCCCGCTGACACCCCACGCAGGCTTCAGGGCTACTGGAGGTGGCTGGCGACATGGAAGGGTGGTCACGCGGCCATCCCAACACGCGGCGGGCCACGAGGATGTGGAACGAGAGCGGCATTGACCTCAGCTGAGATCATGGTGATTAAAAAGGCCCCTGGAACAATGGCGGGAAAACCAGAACGAGGGGAGCAAGAACAACATATCAGGGTTCTTAACCCAGAGCTTTCCTGAAGGGAAAAAGAAACGCAATAAAAACAAACTTTATTTCATGGTTGCAACAATGAAACAATCTGGCTTCTCCTGCTCTGGGTTTTATTGGCCCCCAGAGGTTCTGTGTTTCTGAAGATTAGCCTTCCCTTGGGAAGTTAGGGAGGGAGGGGTGCAGAAAAGCAGATTTCAGTTCCCCTCTCATGAAATCATTCTTTTGAGCAGGTTTCCTTGGGAGAGCTGCACGGTGCAGGCTGTGAAACCTGCTTCCAGGCCTCTCCTCTCAAGTGGGGGAAGCAGCACAATGTCTCTGAATTCCAGGGAGACAAAACAGGAACGGCCTCAAGCTGGGCTTCCTCCCAGCCTCGCAGAGGCTCCTCTGCCTGGCCTGGAGTCACGGAAAGAGCTTGCCCCTCAGCGGCCAGGCGCCGGGGCCACATCAGATCCGCTGGCTGTGCCTGATTTTCATTCCTGATTAGTAATTGTGTTCCAGAGATGTTTTGAGCTAACATAATAGACAAGAATTTCCCTAGGGGAAACAGACGCAGTCACTTTTTGGACTCACTTAACACAACCCCACACCAAGGCAAGGTCCACTTGGAACAACATAATACGCTTCTTAAGAAGGGCTGGAGCAAACCCATGTCATCGCCGGGACGCGAACTTGCTGGTTTTATGAGGCTTCAAGACACACCTAGGTGAACGGCAAGCCATGGTTATGCAACTATTTAGTACTATTGTCTACATAAATCAAGGTAACGCCTCACACAGTCCGAGTCTTTAAATCAATCCACCTTTTCCTCTTTGGAACATAAAGTTGGGTTGTTGCCAAGAGCGCTGGGAAGTCGAGGGCTACAAGTGGCATTTCAATAAGGAACATACCCATTCAGGGCCGGATGCTGGCCCAGGGCTCACGCCCACCTGCCAGTGTTCCCCGGCGTCTCTGGAGAGCTCGGCACTGGCGCTGACAGTGACATACTGCTGCCAGAGTTCAGAGCGATTCACGCGGCCATACTGGGAGAGGGAAGTGTGGGACGGGAGGTTTATTAGTCTCCTAGGGCAGCCTTCACAAAGCCCCACAGGCTGCGGGGCCCACACGGCAGACGTTTATTGTCTCCTGGCTCTAGAGGCCGGAAGTCCGGGATCAGTGTGTCAGCAGGGTCATGTCTCTGAGGTCTTTCTTGTTGGCTTGTCGACGGCCGTCTTCTCCCTGTGACCTCATAGGGCCTTCCCTGCCCTCTGTGCCTGTCTGTGTCCTCACCTTCTCTCACCTTCTCTCACAGGCCCTATCGGATTAGGGCCCACCCTGATGACTTCATTTCAAACACATTCATTACCTGTTTAAAGGTCCTATCTCGGCTGGGCGTGGTGGCTCACGCCTGTAATCCTAGCACTCTGGGAGGCCAAGGTGGGAGGATTACTCGAGGTCAGGAGTTCGAAACCAGCCTGAGCAAGAGCGAGACGTCTCTACTAAAAATAGAAAGAAATTAATTGGCCAACTAATATATATAGAAAAAAAAAATTAGCCGGGCATGATGGCGCATGCCTGTAGTCCCAGCTACTCGGGAGGCTGAGGCAGGAGGATCGCTTGAGCCCAGGAGTTTGAGGTTGCTGTGAGCTAGGCTGATACCACGGTACTCACTCTAGCCTGGGCAACAAAGTGAGACTCTGTCTCAAAAATAAAAAAAAAAGAAAAGAAAAAAATATGAAGACCCTAATAACATTAAAAAGTAGCAAGACTCAATATTATCATCACGGCCAGCCAGCAGAGATCACTCCGAGATGAAAGCAACTGCTGTCAAGGCCTCTGTAAGCTTTTCTGTGGAATTACACAGGCTGATTCTGAAACACATGCTGGGAGGGCCAGGAGCCCGGGACAGCTGAGCGTGTCCTGAGGGAGAGGCAGCGGGAGGCTGGACCCCCTGGAGGCCACGCAGTGCAGGAGAGACCAAAAGCCCCAGGACCAGACCCAGGGAAACATGGACATGGTGGTGTTGCAGTCTGCAGGGAAGGGAGGGACTCTCAGTTCATGCCCATGTGGAAAAAGAAAACAGAACTGAATCCCTACCTCTCACACCCTACCCTTAAAGACCTGAAGATAACACCTTACAACCTCCAGAAGAAAATACAGAAGGCTCTCTTTACGGCTTTGGGTGTTGTGGAATATAACTTCTTAATCAAAACACCTAAAGCACAAAGCAGATCGGTCGTCAAAGACAACACTGCAAAACAGTGAAAAGGTGGTCTACAGACTGGGAGAAAAGTCTCCGCAGAGCACAGAACCAACCGAGCATTGGGAGCCAGATATTCACAGAATTCTTACAGATTAGTGAGGGAAAAGGCCTATTGAAAAAGGGGGGGAAATACGAACTGGAGATTCACACACTGGAAACTGGGTGGACCACAGACACATGAAAAGGCAGCTCCCATGCCTGCCGGTGGGAGGTGACCCGGAGCGGCCTCAGGGCAAAGAGGTGTGGCGGGAACTAGCAGGCTGAGGGCGTCCGCACGGGGATGTGGAAGCCCACACTCCAACATGTGTCCCTGGAGTCCCTGTGCCTGCACGGGAGTGTTCAGCAGCTGGGCTGCAGCAGCAGAAATCTGGAGCCCGCCTCCCCCTCCTCTCCCGTCAGTGGAGTGGACGCAGTGGCCCAGCCCAGGGCTGGCACTGCCCTGGCATTCCCTGGGAGCGCCACATCCGGCAGCCCTGGGACTGTAGAAGAACTAGGGATGTGTGTCGCAGTGAACGTGTGGGCGAGGAGAGGAAGTGCAGAGAGATGGAGAAGGACACTTACATGCACAGGGAAATGCAGGCATATGTACATAGGTGCTAGACAATGCACACACACACATACATGGATAGATGCATGCATGAGTACATGGACAGCCAGGTACATAGACAGGTAGTGGATATAGTGTACATAGACAAATGGATAGTAGGTGGTACATACATACATGAATAGACAGGTACCTATACACGTACATGAATAGATAGGTACATACATGGATAGGAAGGTGGATAGTCAGATGGATAGAAGCATGTTTACATAAATACATATATGGATAGGTAGGGAAAGAGATAAGTACATACACAAAGATAAAGATACAGATATATTACAGCTAATTGATCACAACCAGTTACAGATTCCTTTGTTCCTTCTCCACTCCCACTGCTTCACCTGACCAGTAAAAAAAAAAAATAATAATAAAAAAAGTAAAAAAAATTTTTTAAGTAAAAAAATAAAAATTTTAAAAAGTAAAAAAAATTTTTTAAGTTAAAAAAATCTTAAAGATTATATATATAGTTGACCATTGAACAATGCGGGTCCACTCAGGTTTTTTTCCGCCTCCATCACACCTGAGATGGCCAAACCAACCCTCCTCTTCCTCTTCCTCCTCAGCTACTCGGGAGGAAGAGTGAGATGATGATGAGCAAGACATTTATGGTGATCCACTCCCACTTCGTGAATAATGAATATTATTCTCTTCCTTCTGTTTTTTCCTCTAGTTTACTTTATTGTAAGAACACAGTATATAATACATGTAACATACAAAACATGTATAAATCGACTGTTTATGTTATTGGTGAGGCTATGTGTAATTAGGCTTTTGGGGAGTCAAAAGTTACACTCGGGCTGGTCACAGTGGCTCATGCCTGTAATCCTAGCACTCTGGGAGGCCGAGGCAGGAGGATCACTTGAGGTCAGGAGTTCGAGACCAGCCTGAGCAAGAGCGAGACCTCATCTCTACTAAAAATAGAAAAATCAGCCGGGCATGGTGGCGCATGCCTGCAGTCCCAGCTACTCAGGAGGCCGAGGCAGGAGGATCGCTTGATTCCAGGAGTTGGAGGTTGCAGTGAGCTATAATGATGCACTCTACCTGGGTGACGGAGCTCTGTTTCAAAATAAAAAAAAAAATAAAGGGAGAAAAGTTATACTCAAATTTTCAACTGCTCTGGGGGGGGTCTCCACCCCTAATTCCCATGGTCAAAGGTCAATTGTATCTCTCGTGTGCTATGTATACAGTGGTATATATCATTGAGAGGAAGAAGCCTAGGTTATCAGAAGTACAAACATACACACAGAATGCTCACACCAAATTCAGGACTTATGATCCTGTCACCTCAGCGGGTTCTGGGCCCTGGACTCTATCACAATATCGTGTTTCTTTCATTCATTTTTTTTTTTTTTTTTTTTTGAGACAGAGTCTCACTTTGTTGCCCAGGCTAGAGTGAGTGCCGTGGCGTCAGCCTAGCTCACAGCAACCTCCAACCCCTGGGCTCAAGCGATCCTGCTGCCTCAGCCTCCCGAGTAGCTGGGACTACAGGCATGCGCCACCATGCCCAGCTAATTTTTTCTATATATATTAGTTGGTCAATTAATTTCTTTCTATTTTTAGTAGAGGCAGGGTCTTGCTCTTGCTCAGGCTGGTGTTGAACTCCTGACCTTGAGCGATCTGCCTGCCTGGGCCTCCCAGAGTGCTAGGGTGACAGGCGTGAGCCACCGCGCCCGGCCTGGAAGGTTTATTTTACTAGTTTTTCATTGTACTGGATATCAGGGAAGCAAGTCTGTGCGCCCCTCCACCATTTTATCCTGGAAGACTTCTACTTTCTTCCTCTGCAGCAGACAGGCAATCCCCAGCCTTCCTGGTGCCTGTCTGACAAATCCCGCCTCCGCACCCTAAGCAGAGTCACCCCCACTTGTGGTCTATCTCTGGACTTGCTGCCTGAGCTCACCTCAAGGGGCAGCAGCAAAGCCTGTGTTGCAGGGGCACATGGCAGGGTTGGACGCCAAGGCAAGGGTTTGCAAACTGGGTGCCGTGGGTGAGAACAGGAGCCTCTGGGCGTGTGGGCTTGCGGGGGTGGGGGCGCAGGGAAGGTGCCCGGGCTGGCTCAACTAGAGAACCTTGGCTTGTTCCTCCCATGACAGCAACACCAGGAAAGGGTCACTTGAAGAAAGGATGTTGCCACTAAAAATAAAAACAAACTGCTTTACTGCATTTCTCCCTCTTTCTCGTTTATGGACATGGCAGAAAACCACTGGAGGAAAGTGCTGATAGGATGGTGAGCAGAGATCTCGGCGTCTGACCATGCGGCTCACGGGGATGCAAAGTGAGAGCCAAGGTGTGGCGGCAGTGCCAGGGAGGCAGGGACTCACCGACGCAGGCAGACTGGGGGGACCAGCACCTGAACAAGCCCTATCCTGGGTAGTGTTTTGGGGTCTCAGAGGGGATTTCCGACTGGCTTCGCAAATGGCTCCCCTGCGTGCCTGCGTCTTGGGGTGTCACCCCAAAGCGGCTCTTGGATGGGAAAGGTTTGGCCATCTGGCCTTGTAATGTCATTGTCACCTGTGCCTCATGTGGTGCCTTCTGAATACTATTATTATTATTATTATTTTTTGAGACAGAGTCTCACTCTGTTGCCCAGGCTAGAGTGAGTGCCGTGGTGTCAGCCTAGCTCACAGCAACAATAATTTCTTTCTATTTATAGTAGAGACAGGGTCTCACTCTTGCTTAGGCTGGTTTCGAACTCCTGACCTCGAGCAATCCGCCCGCCTCGGCCTCCCAGAGTGCTAGGATTACAGGCGTGAGCCACCGCGCCCGGCCTGAATATTATTACCAGAACAAGTTTGTTGCAGAACGTAGCCCTGTGCGCAGACATGTGCTGTGGTCCTGTGTACGGTACAGAGACTGCGATGGGTGTCTGTGTGTGATAATGTGATTCTGTGGGCAGGATACTGCTCTTCCATGACAAGAAATATCCTAACCAATAGAACTGGCCATGTTTTCAGAGGCCTTGTCGTGCTTTTACTACATATGTTACTCTTACATGAAATGCCTAGAAGAGCAAAAAATAAAATTCTGTTTGATGTCAAAAAACCCAAAACAAACAAAAACACTGCCCAGTGAGTGCCAGTCAGGGGCCGTCCCCGGCACACGGAGGCCACAGGGCGTGACACCCCACTGCACGTGAGGGGGACGGGAGGAAGGGACCACGGAGGAGAAAGAACTTATTTTCAAAGAGGACATTGCTCAGTTTATTTCCTCTCCCTCCCTTTTGTTTTTTAGAAAGGGTGCCTCACATCCACCCCAAATGGAAAGTTCTGAGATTGGGCCGAAGGACAACAGGAATGCACTTAACACTGCGGCACCGCACACTTAAAAATGCATGCCTGACATTTTATGTTACGCGTGTTCCACCCAGATTAAACATTTCTGCAGCAAACAAACAAAAGGATGCCCAAGATTTAAAAAAGAGCTCCGACATCAGGTTTGTCTCCTGCATCCCGGCCCCTCCTGTGTGCTGACCTTGCTTCATGCTCCATCCAGATCTCCGAGGGGGGCAGGAAGTGAGTGCCAGCCGCCCGCTGGGGGCTGGAGGTGCCAGGCACAGAAGGGACACCGTGGGGGCAGGGAGGAGAGGGTGGCGTGGCCCTGAGAGCGCGCAGCCCACGCGCCGCAGGGCAAAGCTGAGCAGCAAGACCCACCGACGCCTCGCAGCTCTGGCGTGACAGGAGCGGTGACCCTCAGCCCCAGCAGGGCCAGGCTCCAGTCTGACCTGGCATATTGGGAGAAAAGGAGCCGCAGAGCCAAACCAGATCGTCAAAAGCGGGGTTAGAGAAGTTGATTTGAGGCCGGGCGCGGTGGCTCACGCCTGTAATCTTAGCACTCTGGGAGGCTGAGGCGGATCGCTCAAGGTCAGGAGTTCGAAACCAGCCTGAGCAAGAGCGAGATCCCGTCTCTACTATAAATAGAAAGAAATTAATCGGCCAGCTAATACATGTAGAAAAAATTAGCCGGGCATGGTGGCGCATGCCTGTAGTTCCAGCTACTCGGGAGGCTGAGGCAGGAGGATCGCTTGAGCCCAGGAGACCGAGGTTGCTGTGAGCTAGGCTGATGTCATGACACTCACTCTAGGCTGGGCAACAAAGTGAGACTCTGTCTCCAAAAAAAAGAAAAAGAAATTGATTTGAGGGGAGAGAATTGAAATAGAAACCTCTATCTCTTCCTGCCCAAGACACCAAAGCCTCTGGAATCCCAGCCACGGAGGCCGGAAGAGATGATCTGGTTCTGGGCTGTGTCACTGCTCCCAGGGGCTGGCCATGCCACTGTCCACACGGGCTCTCTCCTTGGCCGCCGGGAGCAGTCTGCGTGGCATGGCCCTTCACGGACGTCCCCATGGAGCCCGCACCCTCAGACCCAGACTTCCTGCCTCAGTGCCTGCCACTGGCCAAATCCCACCTGCCCTGCAGGTGCAACGGCCCAGAAGGGCCACGCTGGTGCCCCAGCCTGAGAGCCGCCCCTTCCCCGCACTGGGGCAGGTGCAGGCGCTTATGGGCGGTGCTGTCCTCCCGAGCACCTCCCCACCATCCGCCCCGCTGGCTTCCACACCCGGACGCCTGGCAGCAATGACGACTGGCTGGCGGTTAAAGGAAAAGCAAAGCTCTGGCAAAGGAACAGACGGAGCCCAGGGACAGGCCCCTCCGTGGCTCCAGCCGGGACTCGGAGGGGCAGCTCTTCGGGAACCTGCGGCAGGCTGGCAGCGTGAAGCGGGCTCGGCTGCCCGGCGAGGCCGGGACTCTCCCTGGCGTCGACTGCGAAGAGCGCCGCCCGTGGCAGCGGGGCTGAGCGGGGCTGCGGAGGGAGGGCAGGACTCTCAGAATAGGAGTTCGGTCTTCTCGATGGGGGTGGGGTGGGAGGCTGCACACGGCGCTGACGCACGGGTGGCTTGTGGTCCTGCCCTCCCTTCCGGAACCTTCCGTCAGCGCTGCCAGACAGCGGGCTGCACGCCCAGCCTCCAGGAAGCACCTGGCCTGACATCACTCTGCTGTCACCGGGCGGAGGCTGTGCACCCTGCGCCAGGCCTCCAAAGGCCGACTCAGCAGGGCTCCAGGGCGGCCGGGAGCCCGGTGCTGAGAGGAACCCCCGCCTTCCAACCAGGCCCTCCCGGCTCCCGCCGCGACACCTCCTTCCGAGGGGGAGAGAGCCGCCCGGTCCCCTCCCCCCGGGTCCCCGCTGTGGGCAGCCAGGCACACCGGGAGGCCGGCGTGGTCGTCCCAGCCCGGCCGGTCCTCACCGCAGCTCTGCTGTGCTGATCTGATGCCGGACGGGGAAGGAAGGAGGGTCTTTCTGGACCTCCGGGAATGTTCTCCCTCAATGGAATGTGAGTTTCATGAGGGTTTCGTCTGTCCAGATTCCTCTCATGGGAAATAAGAACAGTGTGTTTCATGGCGTGAAAATCGTGCCTCATTCAGAAACAAAGCAGAGCCACCTCACACCCGCTGGGATGGCTACGGCCCCGAAACAGACGGCACCGTGTGCTGGCGAGGACGCAGCGGCTCTGGGACCATGTGCGCTGCTGGCGGAGCTGCAGAGCAGCGCGGCAGGCGGGGACAGCACAGCAGCTCCTCAAACCACTAGGCACAGGCCTGCACGGTGGCTCACGCCTGTCATCCCAGCACTCTGGGAGGCCGAGGAGGGAAGATCACTCAAGGTCAGGAGTTCAAAACCAGCCTGAGCAAGAGCGAGACCCCGTCTCTACTAAAAATACAAAGAAATTATCTGACAACTAAAAATATATAGAAAAAATTAGCTAGGCATGGTGGCGCATGCCTGTAGTCCCAGCTACTCGGGAGGCTGAGGCAGGAGGATCGCTTGAGCCCAGGAGTTGGAGGTTGCTGTGAGCTAGGCTGACGCCACGGCACTCTAGCCCAGGCAACAGAGTGAGACGCTATCTCAAAAAAAACCAAAAAAACAAAACTAGACACAGAAATATCGTGTGAACCAGCAATGCCACTGCTGGGTGTATACCACAAAGAACCGATGACAGGGCCTCGAGCAGGTGTCTGTACCTCCACGTTCACAGCAGCGTCATTCACAATTGTCAAGAGGTAGAAGCGACCCAGGCGTCCGTCAAAGCATGAGTGGACAGGCAAAACATGGCATGTCCGTCCCTCGGAACACGACTCGGCCTTGGAAGAAGGGAGTGCTGACACATGCTGCAGCGTCGCGAGCCCCGGAGGCGTTATGCTCCGCGAGACCAGCCAGACGCGAAGGGACCCGGGCGGTGCGACCCCAACTCCATGCGGTTTCTGGAGCAGCCAAATCCACAGAGCCAGAAGGCAGAATGGGGGAGCCAGGGGCTGGGGGAGGAGGGGCAAGGGAAGTTATATCTAACGAGAATAGAGTTTTTCTGTCCTGCACGATGAAAGGAGTTTTGGAGATCTGTTGCACAACGACGTGAATATACTTAACGCTGTCAAACTACGTGCTCCACAATTACGATGGCCGGTGTCGAGTCGTGTGTGTTTTACTGCAGCTAAATGGAAAAGTGCCCAGGGCTGGGGGGCGGCCAGGGGTCTTTGCAATTCCCCTCGTCCGCACCCCTGCCTCTCTCCCGTGCTGCCCTGGGCCTTCCGCATCAGGAAACGCCAGCTGTGGCCCACAGAGACTGGGACGCCCCCATGGGCCATCCCTGGACCTGCTTCCCCCCACTGTTGGGGCGTCTCAGCTCCTCCTGTCACCTTGAGGGGTCACTGCCCAGAGCAAACCCGGAACTGCCTCGCTGGGAGAGGCGGCACTGTGCAGAGGCCGGTGCCGTGGTCACGCGTGTGACTGTCAGCACACGCAGGCCAAGGGCAACGGGTCTCTTGGGGCCACTCTGGCGGCACAAGGAGGGGCCTCCCCCGTCCATCCCCTGCGCAGAGCGTCCCCTGCACACAGGGCGGAGGCTGCCCTCCCCTCAGTGGCCCGACACAGGCCCTGTCCTCTCGACGCCGGTACAGGCGGCCCTGCGAGGTCCCCAGAAGCTACAGGTGTGGACAGTCCCTGGCACGCAGACGGCTGCCCTCTCGGGCAACACGCAGCCCGCTTCCAGCACCGCCTCTTCCACACTGAGCGCCAGCGGCGGGAACGGCCCTGTGAAATCCACCTGCTAGGCCGGGCGCGGTGGCTCACGCCTGTCACCCAGCACCCTGGGAGGCCCAGGCGGGCGGATTGCTCAAGGTCAGGAGTTCAAAACCAGCCAGAGCAAGAGCGAGACCCCATCTCTACTATAAATAGAAAGAAATTAATTGGCCAACTAATATATATAGAAAAAATTAGCCGGGCATGGAGGCGGCGCATGCCTGTAGTCCCAGCTACTCGGGAGGCTGAGGCAGGAGGATCCCCTGAGCCCAGGAGTGTGAGGTTGCTGTGAGCTAGGCTGACGCCACGGCACTCACTCTAGCCTGGACAACAAGTGAGACTCTGTCTCAAAAAAAAGAAATGCAGCTGCTAGCCTGGATGCCTGTCACCGCAGGAGGAGGGCGCAGGCCCCGGCTTGGCAGACCTTCGGGAAAGGGCTGGATGGAAAATATTTTGGGCTCTGCAGGCCACACCATCTCCATCGCAGCGACTCGACCTTGCCATGGTCTTGAGAGCAGCCCCGAATGGTCTGGAAAGGAGTGGGCGTCACCGTGCTCCAATAAAGCTTTATTTATGGATGGTTAGAGCTGGAGTTTCATCTCGTTTTTGTGTGCCATGAAATCCATTCATTTTCCCCCAACCATTTAGTAATGAACAACCATTTTGGGCCCCTGAGACGCTGGGCTGGGCAGGGTTGGAGTCCGGCCCACCGCCAAAGCCAGCAACCCTGCTCTGGGCACGGGTCAAGGCGGCCCCTGTCCCCCCCCCCCCGCCATCCCTCCCTTCAGGGATCCTCCAAGGGCAACATGCGAACCACAGTGACACCAGCCGCACAGGAAGCAGGGGGTCGACAGAGAGGCAGTGAGGTCAGAGGGTCAAAGCCACATTGCAGGCCGGCTCGCGCCCAGCGCAGACGCCCTGGCTCTGAGGAGTCGACTGGGGCTGGGGACCTTCCGCAGAGCTCCCTGCTCCCCAAAGCTGCTCGCATGGTTTAACTCAAAACACACGGGAACCAATTCACTAGAAAACTAACCGGAAATGGCCCAGGCACACACAGCCCCGTGGCGAGGGTGCACAGGCAGCGGGACCCAGCCCCGACAGCACGCTCAGTGCTGCGTGTGTCAGAGTCTCTGCTCTCTTACTGGATCTAGAAACACGTGCTTAGATCTAGCTTCTCTGTGCTTGTTTTCTCGGCCACAAAATGGGAATGAAATGTCCACGCACCTCCCGGGTCGTTGTGGACATCGGTACACAATAGAAGACAGGGCACCTGTGTCTCCTTAATGTTATACTTTGTGTTACTGCGCTTGGCAGATAATCTTTTTTTTTTTTTGAGACAGAGTCTTGCTTTATTGCCCAGGCTAGAGTGAGTGCTGTGGCGTCAGCCTAGCTCACAGCAACCTCAAACTCCTGGGCTCAGGGGATCCTCCTGCCTCAGCCTCCCAAGTAGCTGGGACTACAGGCATGTGCCACCATGCCTGGCTAATTTTTTCTATACATATTAGTTGGCCAATTAATTTCTTTCTGTTTATAGTAGAGACGGGGTCTCGCTCTTGCTGAGGCTGGTTTCGAACTCCTGACCTGGTGCAATCCACCCACCTTGGCCTCCCAGAGTGCTAGGATTACAGGCGTGAGCCACCGCGCCTGGCTTTTTTTTTTTTTTAATGAATTGAAGGTTTGTGGCAACCCTGCATCAAGCAAGTCTATCGGTGCCATTTTTCCAATAGCACGTGCTTACTTCCTGTCTCTGTCACATTTTGGAAATTCTAGCAATATTTGAAACTTCTTCATTATTATTATATCTGTTGTGGTGCTCTGTGATCAGTGATCTTTGATGTTACTCTTGCTGTTGTTTTGAGGTGCTGTGAACCGCACTGGTGTAAGACAGAGAACCTAACTGATAAATGTCGTGTGTGTTCCAGCTGCCATTGACCAGCCGCTCCTGGCCCTGGCCCTCTCTCGGGCCTTCTGCTCCCTGAGACACAGCAGTGTTATAATGAGGCCAATCAATAACCTACCACGGGCCGGGCGTGGTGGCTCACGCCTGTAATCCTAGCACTCTGGGAGGCTGAGGAGGGCGGATTGCTCAAGGTCAGGAGTTCTAAACCAGCCTGAGCAAGAGCGAGACCCCGTCTCTACTATAAATAGAAAGAAATTAATTGGCCAACTAATATATATAGAAAAAATTAGCCGGGCATGGTGGCGCATGCCTGTAGTCCCAGCTACTCGGGAGGCTGAGGCAGGAGGATTGCTTGAGCCCCGGAGTTTGAGGTTGCTGTGAGCTAGGCTGACGCCACGGTACTCACTCTAGCCTGGGCAACAAAGTGAGACTCTGTCTCAAAAAAATAAATAAATAAAATAACCTACCATGGCCTCTAAGTGTTCAAGTGAAAGAAAGAGTTGCCTGTCTCTCTCACTTTTTTTATTTTTAATTTTTTGAGGCCCGCCTGGGCCTGCCTCTCTCACTTTAAATCAAAAGCCAGAAATGGTTAGGTTTAGCACAGAAGGTGTGTCCAAAGCTGAGATAGGCCAAAAGCCAGGCCTCCTGCACCAAACAGCCAAGTTGTGAATAAAGAAGTTCCTTAAGGAAATGAAAAGTGCCCACCCCAGTGAACACACAAATGATAAGAAAGCGAAACAGCCTATTGCTGATACGGAGAAAGCGTGAATGGTCTGGACAGAAGATCCAACCAGCCACAACATTCCCTTAATCCAAACGCTAACCTAGAGCAAGGCCCTAACTCTTCAGTTCTGTGGAGGCTGAGAGAGGTGAGGAAGCTGCAGAAGAAAAGTTGGAAGCTGGCAGAGGTCGGTCATGAGGTTTAAGGAAAGAAGCTGTCTCTACAGAAGTGCAAAGTGAAGCCGCAGGTGCTGACGCAGAAGCTGCAGCAGTTATCCAGAAGATCCAGCTAAGATCAGTGCTGGAGTTGGCTGCGCTAAACCAATGCAGAAAAACAGCTTCTATTGGAAGACGACGCCATCTCGGACTTCCATAGCTAGAGAGGAGAAGTCAGTGCCTGGCTCCCAAGCTTCAAAGGACAGGCTGGCTCTCTCGGGGGCCAGTGCAGCTGGGGGCTTCCGTGGAAGCCAGTGCTCGTTTGCCATTCTGAAAGTCCTAGCGCCCTTCAGAATTACGCTAAATCCCCTCTAGAAACGGAACAACAAAGCCTAGATGTCAGCACAGCTGTTTACAGCATGATTCACTGAATATCTTAAGCCCAGTGTTGAGACCTATTGCTAGAAAAAAGATTCCTTTGAAAAGATTACTGCCCATTGACCACGCCCCTGGTCACCCAAGAGTTCTGTTGGCGTACAAGGAGATGAATGCTGTTTTCATGCCTGCTAACACAGCACCCACTCTGCAGCCATGGATCGGAGGGTGCTGCCACTTCCAGGTCTTACCAGTTAGGATGGACATTTTGTAAGTGCCGCCCAAGCTTCAGCAATCACCTCCTGAGTAGTCAGCAGCACTGAAGCAAGACCTCAAGGCTCAGATGACTGTTAGCGATATTTTATTTGTTTGTTTGAGACAGGGTCTTACTTTGTCTCCCAGGCTAGAGTGCAGTGGCATCATCATAGCTCACAGCAACCTCAAACTCCTGGGTTCAAGCGATCCTCCTGCCTCAGCCTCCCAAGTAGCTAGACCTATAGGCACATACCACCACACTTGGCTAATTTTTCTATTTTTTGTAGAGATGGGGTCTCGCTCTTGCTCAGGATGGTCTCAGACTCCTGACCTCAAGCGTTCCTCCTGCCTCGGCCTCCCAGAGTGCTAGGATTATAGGTGTGAGCCACCGTGCCTGGCCAATTATTAGCATTTTTTTAGCAATAAAGTATTTCTTAATTAAGCCATGCTCATTGTTTTTTTTAATGTGATGCCGTTGCATACTTACTGGACTACACAGAGTGTAAATGCAGCTGTTGTATGCACTGGGAAGCCGAACGTTCCTGGACTCGCTTTATTGTGATACTCTCTTCATCGAGGAGGCCTGGAGTGGAACTTGAAGTATCTTCAACGTGAGCCTGTCAAATGAAGCCTGAGCCCAGCGCCCTGCCTGGGGGAGCCCCTTCCTCACCTCCACCCAAGGCAAGGGCCTGGCCGAGACCAGCCAGCTCGCCGCTGCATCCATTCGGTACACACAGATGCGAGGCGTGGACAATGGCGAGAACGGCATGCGGTGGGCCTTGAGTCAGCGCCCCACACACAGGCGTGTGATCCATGTCACCAGGGACAACCACAGATCCCCGGACAGGGCTGCACCCCAGGCTGGGGGATGGGTGGTCCCTGCCCTGAGTGTCCCACTGCACAAGGAGCCAGGGGCTGGTAAGCCCCGTGGGTCCATGCCACCCTCAGAGGTGGTGCCCTGGGAGGAGGGCCCTGAACTGAACCCTACCTCCTGAGTGACCGTGAGGGCGGCAGCCTCGGGCTGGGCCTGGGAGTGGGGGCTGCAGCCTGGCGGGGCAGAGTCCGGTCTGGGAAGACGAGAGGCTCTGTGGGCAGGGGGTGCCGGCGGCCACGCAGCCACTCCCAGGTGCTTGTCACCACTGACCTGCACACCTCACAGTGGTTAAACTGCCAAATGTTACGTATTTTACCACCATTTTTATTATTATTATTATTTTTTTTGAGACAGAGTCTCACTTTGTTGCCCAGGCTAGAGTGTTTTATAAAAGAAGGAAAAGTTACCTTGAAGGGGAAGAAAAAAATAGTGTCCTGGAACAGTTCCAAGGTCAAATGAGGATTTTTTGCTCCCTAAGCCAGGAAACAAGTAACTTCACGCTTGGTTTATTCTGTTCAGCCGTGTCAGGACGTCCAAAGAAGTGAGACCAGGGGACGGAGCTCTCATAAAAGCTGGACAGAGATGGGCAAGAGATTAGAGAGCCCCAGTGGCCGCCGCCCCCTTCCGACACACCGCCCGCCAGCAGAGACGAGGGGCAGGCCTGCCCACGCTGCTGGGGGCGCTGGGGACCACGAGGCCCTCACCCCTCCCCGTCCTGGGACGCGGACACCACCAGCCCTCACCAGGGCGGCGGCGCGATCCCTGCGGGGAGGAGGCAGCCTTCGCCCGCGGGCGGTCACGGCCTCTCTGACTCACACGGGGCGGGGCGGACAGCAGCCCCTCACTCCAGCCCCTGCTCCTGAGAGGCGGCTGCCACACCTGCAAGGCCAGGTGCTGTCGGCAGGTGGCCCCTCCCAGCCGGTGACGCTGCCCTGCTGGACTCTTCCTCCAGGCCACATCCTGCCCAGTGGCACAGTGTATGCACCCTGAGCCCGGGCACTGCCCAGCGTCCAGCCTCCTCCCGGCCCCGGCTGTCTCGCCTGGTCAGCCCCTCCGTTTCTCAGGTGCCCGCAGCAGAGCGCCGTGTGGTGGCTGCGAGCACGTGACCATTCTGCATGCCTGGGTGCCGGCATCTGGCGCTCCTGCCAGCAAGCGCCACGGATGGTGGGACCGGATGTCACGGCCCGGGTCAGGAAGGGTGGGTAGGAGCTGCAGCTGCGCCTTGGGGGACTGTTTCTGTTTCTTTTCTTTTCTTTTTTTTTTTTTTTTTTGAGACAGAGTCTCGCTGTGTTGTCCAGGCTAGAGTGAGTGCCATGGCGTCAGCCTACCTCACAGCAACCTCACACTCCTGGGCTCAAGCGATCCTCCTGCCTCAGCCTCCCGAGTAGCTGGGACTACAGGCATGCGCCACCATGCCCGCCTAATTTTTTCTATGTATATTAGTTGGCCAATTAATTTCTTTCTATTTTTAGTAGAGACGGGGTCTCGCTATTGCTCAGGCTGGTTTCGAACTCCTGACCTCGAGCAATCTGCCCACCTCGGCCTCCCAGAGAGCTAGGATTACAGGCGTGAGCCACCGTGCCCGGCCACGTATTTGGGTTTTACTTGAGTCTTTTTCTCCCTTCCTACCACTGCCCTCCACAGCAACCTGCTGGCTTAGGCCAAGGGACAGAGAGATGTCCTCCCAGCACCTCCTCCCATGTGGGACAAACATTTCAGAGAACAAGCTAAGCAGTGCTAAAGAAAACAGGAAAAAATAAAGCCCGCGTCTTTATATAAATATATATTCAAAGAAAATCTAAATTTAATCTACTAACTAGCACAGGGCAAATCCAAAGTCCGTGAGAAGCTCCTCACAGAGGAAGGTCTAAGCCAGCCCCCAGCCTGCTCCTGCACAAAGCATGCGGGGCTGCGCAGCGCGACAGAGCGAGGGGCCAGGCGAGGGGCCAGGCGCGGGGCGCTGCCCTTTGAAGTCTCCTGCGGCCGAGCGTTACACAGGCAGGAAGTAGACATCTGTGCTTTGATTTGTTTAAAGTAAATTAAACATAACTGGCAACCACATTTCCTCTTATTCAGAGGAAGTCACAGGAGGTACAGAAGCCCAGAAATGTCAGGTGACTTTGACATGACGAGGTTGGCTCTTCATAAGCAGAAAGGAAAACACACACCGGCCGTTGGCACACATTTGAGGACCATTAATTTGGAAGAGGTTTCCGCCGTCCAGAATAATCTGGAGATACCTGTGAGAGTGAGTCATTTTGGATCGAGGTGTCGCCACACCTTGGAATCAAGCTTTTTTTTTCCCTTTCAAACTCAAACCTGTCGTCTCCTCCAGCCTCTCTTTTCTCCACCGGACATAGCCAGTTCAGAGCCTGCCCAGGGAGGCAGCGGCTGGATCTTGCTGCTAGCCGTGGTCCCCAAAGCGTGCGGGAGGCACAGACCCAGCACCGGGGGCTGGTCTCCGAGGGCCGCTCTGCAGGAGAGACGCCCGGGCGCCTGTCTTAGCAGTGGCGAGACAGCAAGGAGTGGGGGAGACAGGCCTGAGCCTTGGAGGGTCGGCCCTCCTGCGACACACCAGTCCCTGCCAGCTGCCGGCAGCACGGTGGGCCGGGCCGATGCCTGTGCCAAGCCTCAGACCTGCCTGTGCCTGCTGCGTGACCTGAGCACCTCGGCCTCTCTGTGCACCTTGCATGGACTGTCGTGAGAAGCAGGCAGGACGTGCAAACCCTCTGGGGCCTCCCCAGTCACTACTCCCCGGGAACACACCCAGCGAGCCTTAGGGTGGGCCCCGAGGGCAAAGGCTTGGATCCCAGGGTCACCAGTCGCCGGTGGCACGAACTCAGCCTCCCTTTCCCAGTCTTTAAAATGGGGATGATAGCTTGTCCTTGAAAGAGTTGAGTAAGCAAAGCAATTTGGTATTTGTGAAGCCTTTGGAATAGCATTTGGCACCTCAAAGGAACTCCACACTGTGGCCTTTCTTCCTTTCTTTCAGACAGGATCTCACTCTGTTGCCCACACTAGAGTGCTGTGGTGTCAGCCTAGCTCACAGCAACCTCAAACTCACAGGCTCAAGTGATCTCCTGCCTCAGCCTCCCGAGTAGCTGGGGCTACAGGTACATACTACCGTGCCCAGCTAATGTTTCTATGTTTTGTAGACACAGGGTCTCACTATATTTCCCAGGCTGGTCACAAACTGCTGGCCTCAAGCGATCCCCGCCTGGGCTTCCCAAAATTCTGGGATTACAAGCATGAGCCACCACCGCACTCGGCCAAATGGCCACATGGCCAAATGTTACTTATTTCCAGTGGTTTCTTGTTACTAAATAGCTAAATTCACTTGTGAGTTTTAGCAGCTTTTGTGTAGATTCCGTTGGGTTTTCTACATAGAAAGTGATGTCACCCGTGCATAAAGATGGCTTGTTTCTTCCTCTCTGGTCTGTGTGCCTTTCATCTCCTTTCCACCCTTGGCACTTGCTGGAACCCCTAGCACTATGGTGAGTAGGAGTGACGAGGTCTCCAGACCTCAGAGGACAGGTGCACAGTCTGTCACCATTGAGCACGATGCTGGGTGCAGGGGTGCGTACATGCTTTCATCCAGCTAAGAAAATTCCCCCTAAATCCCGCCTCCCTGCATGTCTGTCACACATGGTGTCAAGAGGTGTTAAATGCTGTTTCTGGATCTGTTCAGATGATCATAAAAGTTTCCCTCTTAAATCTGTTGATAGGAAGAACTGTGCAGATTGATTTTCAAATGTGGAGCCGACCTTTCGCTTCTGGGATAAACTCTACCCGATTGCAACATATAATCCTTTTTACACGTGGCTGAGTTAGATCTGGTGACATTTTGTTGAGGATTTTCACATCGGTGATCACAAAAGATCTTCATCTACAGTTTTCGTTCTTGGAAGCCTGGCTGGGCAGCATTTGAGTCACTTGCAGATTAGTTTGATCCCTTTTTAAGCCTTGTTGGGGAGGGTCTAACGAACCCTCACTCTAGGGCCCGTTTGCCCCAGTGCTAAGGTGGGACCCTTTGGGGGACTCTAGGGCATGCCTGGGGCTCAGTGAGAGCCGCCCACTGCGACTGGGAGAGCACCTTTCCACTGCTGGGCAGTCGCCCTCAGCCATGGTGCCTCACACTGCACTCGGGACAGCTCAGCAGCCCCCAGCACGCAGGGGCGCCCATGAGGGTTTCTGGAGCCCTTTCTCTGCAGTGCCCCTTCCCTCCAGGACTCTGCCCACAAGTTGCAGCAGGCCCTGAGCCCCCGCTCTGCAGCCCCTGCCAGTGCACACAGTCCCCGCAGTGCCCCCAGCAGAAAGCCGGAACACCGTGGCACCTTCCAATCCTATTTCCCTGTCCTCGGGGAGCAGAGCTCTGTGCCGCCTTTTGCTCAATGCCCGGAAACGGCTGATTCATGCATTTGCCCAGGTTTCCCGTTGCTTAGGGTAGAACACGCACCTAGTAGGGTTAACTCCTCCCACTGCTGGTTCCTTGACCTTGGAATAGTCCACACCAGGCCAGGCCAGCAGAGCACCTGGGCAGACGCCGCCCAAAGAGCCGCTGCCCGGCCCTGAGCGCTGCCCCTGCGGAAGGAGCCGCTCCGGAGCGCCTGCACTGGGGCGTTCTCCCTGGTGGCTGTCCCTAGAAGTCTGAAAGAAGGGGGAGGAGGGTGACAGCCCTGTCTGCAGTGCATGAACCACTTGAAAAAGGTTTGAAAGAAAATTTATGACAAATGAATTTTTCATTATACAAAATAGATGTCCATATGATCGTTTTAGTCATTTGAATGTGATTGAGCCCAGGGCTAATTTTAAATCTAATCTTAATGAGTGAAACCTAAACCCACATTTCTTACAAACTGCTTAAAACCAAGAATAGTTAAATAAATTTCATGATAGTGAAAAATGGGGTAAAATTAAATACCAACGATAGAGGAATGTCTATGTAAATGATGGTATATTAACTTGACAGACTACCTACCAGACAGCTATTAAAAATAAATAATGTGGCCGGGCGCGGTGGCTCACGCCTGTAATTCTAGCATTCTGGAAGGCCAAGGCGGGCGGATTGCTTGAGTTCGGGAGTTCGAAACCAGCCTGAGCGAGACCCGTCTCTACTAAAAATAGAAAGAAATTAATTGACCAACTAAAAATATATATACAAAAAATTAGCTGGGCATGGTGGCGCATGCCTGTAGTCCCAGCTACTTGGGAGGCTGAGGCAGCAGGATTGCTTGAGCCCAGGAGTTTGAGGTTGCTGTGAGCTAGGCTGACACCACGGCACTCACTCTAGCCTGGGCAACAAAAGTGAGACTCTGTCTCAAATAAATAAATAAATAAATAAATAATGTGACTCGAAAGTTTATGCACAAGGCTGAGCAGAAAGAACCTAAGTTGTCCCCGAATGCTGATTCCTACAATGTAAATATGTGTCAACATGAGAAAAGACTAGAAGAAAGTCTGCAGGAATGAAAGCAATTCTTATGTGAGACTGGCGGGCGTCTGCGCAAGATTCTTTTTTTTTTATTTCAGCACATTATGGGGATACAAATTTTAAGCTTTTAAATAATGCCCTTATGCCCCCTCCCCCCATAAATCTGAACTTCAAGCGTGACCTTCCCCCCGACGGTGCACATCTCACTCGTTACGCGTGTATACACCTGCCCTCCCTCCCATAGAGCTGGAACCCACACTACTAAGTGAAGTATCCCACTGGGTGGAAATATTCTTTTTTAGTTTTTCAAACATTGTTGTCATCAACTGTTCATAATTAAAAAACAAGTTTTAGAAAAACTACCTAATGCCAGCGGGCAGTACTTATCCAAACTTCACAGACAATAATGACATGAAAGAGCCAGGAAGTGGCCCGCCAGCTCCCACGAGGGCAAGAGCAAAGCCCTGCGTGGCGGGCTGCCCAGCCCCGGCCCGGAGATCAGGCTCAAAGAGCTGTGGGAGGACCCCCACACCCACAACTCAACACACACATATATCTTTTCTTTCTCTCCTTCCTTCCTTCCTTCCTTCCTTCCTTCCTTCCTTCCTTCCTTCCTTCCTTCCTTCCTTCCTTCCCTTCCTTCCCTTCCTTCCCTTTCTTCTCTTTCTTTCTTTCTTTCTTTCTTTCTTTCTTTCTTTCTTTCTTTCTTTCTTTCTTTCTTTCTTTCTTTCTTTCTTCTTTCTTCTTTCTTCCTTTCCTGCCTGCTTTCTCTCTCTTTCTCTTTCTTTCTTCTTATTTTCTCTTTCTTTCTTTCTCTCTCTCTCTTTTTCTTTCTTTCCTGCCTGCTGGCTTGGTTTCTCTCTCTCTTTCTCTTTCTTTCTTTCTTTTTTTTGAGACAGAGTCTCACTTTGTTGCCCAGGCTAGAGTGAGTACTGTGGCGTCAGCCTAGCTCACAGCAACCTCAAACTCCTGGGCTCAAGTGATCCTCCTGCCTCAGCCTCCTGAGTAGCTGAGACTACAGGCATGCGCCACCATGCCCGGCTTATTTTTTGTATATATATTTTTAGTTGGTCAATTAATTTCTTTCTATTTTTAGTAGAGACAGGTCTCGCTCAGGTTGGTTTTGAACTCCCGACCTCGAGCAATCGGCCCACCTCGGCCTCCCAGAGTGCTAGGATTACAGGCGTGAGCCACCATGCCCGGCCTCTCTTTCTCTTTCTTTCTTTCTTTTTTTTTGTTGTTGAAAAGCAGATGGTTTACCAGGGTCTTTCTCTTTCCTTTTCTTTCTTTCTTTCTCTTTCTTTTTCTTTCTGTCCTTTCTTTCTCTTTCTTCTTTCTTTCTTTCTTTCTCTCTCTTTCTTTCTCTCACTCCGTCACCCACGCTAGGGTGCAGTGGCATCAGCCTAGTTCACTGCAGCCTCCAAGTCCTGGGATCAAGGGATCCTCCTGCCTCAGCCTCCCAGGTAGCTGGGGCTACAGGCATGCGCCCCCGCCCCCAGCTCAACACACCTATCTTCACATGAAAATCTCTCCTTCACTCTTCTGGACGTGGAAGTTACAGTTCGAGGGCCTTTTTTCCACCTTCTGTGAGTGAGCCACACAGCTTCTCTTTGAACAAGGCAGAAGGAGCAGCCATGAAGACATGCACCTGGCACGAGGCAAGGTGTGGAGCCCGTGCTGGGCTGGATCTGCTCTGCGGGACCCGGGAAGGACACGCGTCTCGGGACCACAGAACTGAACCGCGAACAGTCACGAGGAGCGCCAGGTGCGTGCGTCACAGACCCGGCAGCAGTGCTGTCAGCGCAGCGGGTCGCCGCGGGTCTTTTCCCTACGCCTGCTGCACCTCTCAAAGCACGTGGCGTCAGGGGACGCCAAGCCCTGGCAGCGCCAGCACCACCGCTGTGTGGCTGCATGAGACACTCAGCCTCCGGGAGCCTCACCCCGTGCTCTGTAAGGGACAGGGACTGCCCCTCGCAGCCTCAAGGACATCGCTCCTCTGCCCTGCAAGGCCCCTCCTGCCTTCCGCCCGTCCACAGCGCACATGCCGTGTTTCCCCAAAAACAAGACCTACCCATAAAACGAGCCCCAGCAGGATGTCTGAGCACGTGCGCAATACAAGCCCCACCCCGAAAATCAGCCCTAGTGCCGGGCGTGGCTGCGCAGCGTCTGCACAGCCCGTGCGTGTCGCCGCGGGGCGGGAAAGAAGGCGAGCAGCCCTTCTCATCCCCCCGTGACAGCTCTGGTGCTCCACAGGAGAGATCGGGCCGATGATTCTAAGGGAAACAGAGTCGCAAGACATCCAGGATGGGATTCGGGGTCTGGAGAGTGAGGATGATGTTCCAGAAGAAGACGACTTCACTCTATTTGAATCAATGTAGATGGTTATACCATACTTAAAAAAAATAACACATCCCTGAAAATAAGCCCGAGGGTGTCTTCTTGAGGAAAAATACATATAAGACCCTGTCTCATTTTCGGACAAACACGGTCTGTCTGAGCTCATCTCCGCAGGCTTGTCTGGCGCAGGCCCAGCCCGCTGCGGACCCCGAGCCGCGGGCCACACCCTGATGCTGGTTGGTGGCCTGTTAGGACCCGGCCGCACAGCAGGAGGTGAGCAGCGGGTTACCGAGGGAGGCTTCAACTGTATTTGCGGCCGCTCCCCATCAGTGGGGGACATTAGATTCTCACAGCAGCGTGGCCCTGCTGTCAGTCGCACACGTGAGGAATCCAGGTTCGGCACTTCTTCAGAGCGCCCAGTGCCTGGTGACAGAGGTGGTGACGCTGGCGCTGGGGAGCGGCTCAGACACAGATTGTCCTCAGCAGAGCGGTCTGACTGTGCAGCAGACGCTTCGCTCTTGAATTGTCCCCAAACATCCCCTGCAACCATCGTGGAAAGCCGTCTTCCATAAAACTGGTCCCTGGTGCAAAAAAGGTTGGGGACCGCTTCCCTAAGGAGCCCAAGGAGACCCAGGTGAGGGGCGTGGATGACGAGGTGTGCAGATGTCAGGCACACTGATTTTCAGCAACAGTGATGACAGGGACAGCACCAGCTAGCACTCATCGTCATAGCATTCCCGTTTGCTGCGTCCATTGTAAATCATGTACACATATTTGTTCATGAAACTTCACAGCAACCCTAAGAATGATAATACTATCATGCCTCCATTTTAGAGTGGGGAAACTGAGGCACAGAGAGCCTGCAGTGTCCCAAACTGAACAACTAGTCCCCGGCACCCATTTTAAGACACACAAGCACACAGACACTTGTGTGTACATATACATACCTATATAGTTTAAACCCAAACACTTCATTGTTGTTTACTATGCCAGATTTTAGAGAAATTAGAACGTTTGTGCCTTGCTTGTGGGCATATAAAATGGTGTAGCTGCAGTGGAAAATGGCTTGATAGCTTCTCAAAAGTTTAAACATAGAATTATCATTATGACCCAGCAATCCCACTCCTAAGTGTGCGCACCACACTTAGCGCGCACCGAGCACAGGGATCCACACGGACACTTGCACACCACGTCCATGACAGTGGCTTTCACAGTGGCCAAGAGGTAGAAGCAACTCAAGCGTCTGCCCATAGAAGAATGGATAAATAAAATGTAATACACACAGTGGAGTATTAATTCAGCCTCAAAAAGAAATGGAATCCTGTCACATGCTGCAACATAGATAAAACTTGCGAACACTGCACCTGGCGAAATAAGCTGAACATGGAAGGACAGACACTGTGCGGTGCCGCTTGCGTGAAGTACCTAGCGTCGTCAAACTAATAGAGAATGAATGTGGAATGGTGGTTGCTGCGGGTTGGGGGAGGGGAATGAGAGTTAGTATTTAATGGGATGGAGTTTCTGTTTGGGGTGATGAGAAAGTTCTGGAATATACATAGAGAATAATGGAAGCAGACTCCTTTCAGCGAGTTCATTCTTGTTTAAAAACGGAGAATGGGCCAGGCACGATGGCTCATGCCTGTAATCCTAGCACTCTGGGAGGCCGAAGTGGGAGGATCGATTGAGGTTGGGAGTTCAAGACCAGCCTGAGCAAGAGCAAGACCCCATCTCTACTAAAAATAGAAAAAATTAGCCAGGCATGGTGGTGCATGCCTATAGTCTCAGCTACTCGGGAGGCTGAGGCAGGAGGGTTTCTTGAGCCCAGGAGTTCTAGACCACACAATGAGACCCTGTCTCTACAAAAAATAGAAAAATTAGCTGTGTGTGGTGGCATGTACCTGTAATCCTAGCACTTTGAGAGGTGAAGGCAGGAGGATCCTTGAAGCCAGGAATTTGAGACCAGCCTGGACAACACTGAGAGACCCTGTCCCTATAAACATGTTTTAAAAATTCAGCCGAGCATGGTGGCTGTAGTCCCAGCTAATCAGGAGGCTGAGGCAGGAGGATCACTTGAGCCCAGGAGTTCAGGGCTGCAGTGAGCTATGATTGCATCACTGCACTCCAGCCTGGGTGACAAAGTAAGACCCTGTCTCAAAAAAAAAAAGGAGAAAAAGAAAAAGAAAAAAAAAAAGAAAGAAAAGAAACAATTTGGTGCATATAACCACAGGGGTTATAGGTAAAGCTGAAAAACATTGTGCTAAGCAAAAGGTAGCAGACGGGAAATAGCATATAGTGAATGATTTCATTTCTATGAAACTCTACAAACTAAATCTAATTTCCAGAGACAGAAATGTGATCAGTGCTTGCCTGGGGCTGGGAATGAGGGCACTGATGGAGATTGGGGCCCTACGAAACGTCCTGGGTGAGGGAAAAGTTCTGTATTTTGATGGCGGTGATGTTACCTCAACCAACTCACTTAAAAATGAATGCATTTTATTGCGTGTGAATTCTATTTCAATACATTTGTTTTTAAAAAGTCAGAAAATCAGAACTGTAGATAAATCCATTGTCTTCCTTTGGAGTAGTGATTATTCTAGGGAAGTTTGTGAGCTTGAGCAAGTAGCAAATCTTGGGAGTCCTGTGGGTTTTCCTTTATAAACCTGTTACTTGAAATAATGAGTCCAAGATTTTAAAAATGCCATGGACAGGCAGTTCTGAATCTGTCAGCGTTTCCTCACAATCCTTTGACTAGAATAAGTTCCACGTTCTCCTTGTTGACGTTCTCAGAATTCCATTTCTTGGCTAATTGCTAATTTGGGTTGCACCGAGTGACCGTGTGCTGGCGCCACTGTGCGGCGGCCGGGCACACGAGGGGCGCACGCAGGCCTAGCGGCGGGCAGCGCGGGGCTCTGCTCAGCGAGGCTCGTCATGCTCAGCTCTCATCTTCCAGTGCGTGGGATTTCTGCTGTGCTCAGGTAGCAAACAGAGGGCAGGGGCCACAGGGGCCTGTGGCAGGGAGGGCCAGAACAGCACTGCCCCACCCAGCCCCAGAGCCTGGCTCCACCCCCCTCGTGGGAGGATTCTCTGGAATGACTCAGACCGCGTTTCCCCGAAAATGAGACAGGGTCTTATATGTATTTTTCCTCAAGAAGACACCCTCGGGCTTATTTTCAGGGATGTGTTATATTTTTTTAGTATGGTATAACCATCTACATTGATTCAAATAGAGTGAAGTCGTCTTCTTCTGGAACATCATCCTCACTCTCCAGACCCCGAATCCCATCCTGGATGTCTTGCGACTCTGTTTCCCTTAGAATCATCGGCCCGATCTCTCCTGTGGAGCACCAGAGCTGTCACGGGCGGATGAGAAGGGCTGCTCGCCTTCTTTCCGCCCCGCGGCGACACGCACGGGCTGTGCAGACGCTGCGCAGCCACGCCCGGCACTAGGGCTGATTTTCGGGGTGGGGCTTGTATTGCGCACGTGCTCAGACATCCTGCTGGGGCTCGTTTTATGGGTAGGTCTTGTTTTCAGGGAAACACGGTAGTCTAGGTTGGACTAGCCGGCACTTCGGTTTCCTTAATATTTCCGGCCAGGCGCGGTGGCTCACGTCTGTAATCCTAGTACTCTGGGAGGCGGGCAGATTGCTTGAGGTCAGGAGTTCGAAACCAGCCTGACCGAGACCTCATCTCTAGTAAAAATAGAAATAAATTAATTGACCAACTAAAAATATATATACAAAAAAATTAGCCGGGCATGGTGGCGCATGCCTGTAGTCCCAGCTACTCGGGAGGCTGAGGCAGGAGGATCGCTCGAGCCCAGGAGTTTGAGGTTGCTGTGAGCTAGGCTGACGCCATGGCACTCACTCTAGCCTGGGCAACAAAGTGAGACTCTGTATCAAAAAAAAAAAAATAAAATAAAAAGAAATAATATTTCCAAGTAATATATTGGCCAATCCGTGGTTGAGCTGTACCTTTTTAGTGTGATCAATTGTTGATCAGAAGGTTTTGTTATTATTAGGAAACAGATGCATAAGGTGAAAAATTCAAAAGCTACGAAAAAGTATAAGCTGAAAGTAAGTAACAATGGATCTTTACAAAAATACCGTATGTATTTACTTATAAGCATAGGTGTTAATCTTTTTATTTTTTTTTATTTTTTAATTTTTTGTTTTTTGAGACAGAGTCTCGCTTGTTGACCAGGCTAGAGTGAGTGCCGTGGCATCAGCCTAGCTCACAGCAACCTCAAACTCCTGGGCTCAAGCAATCCTGCTGCCTCAGCCTCCCGAGTAGCTGGCACTACAGGCATGTGCCACCATGCCCGGCTAATTTTTTTTTTTGTATATATATATATTAGTTGGCCAATTAATTTCTTTCTATTTATAGTAGAGACGGGGTCTCGCTCTTGCTCAGGCTGCTTTCGAACTCCTGACCTCGAGCAATCCGCCCGCCTCGGCCTCCCAGAGTGCTAGGATTACAGGCGTGAGCCACCACGCCCGGCTTGTTAATCTTTTTAAAATGGTAGCAATCAATCTATATGCACCATTCTGTGTTTTCCATAGTTCTCCACTGTTTTTTTGATATAAACTATGATTATTTTAGAAAACACAGAATGACTATCAGGTATATGTCAGTGTATTGCTTCAATAAGAAAGGATTTTTAAGAAATCAACTTTACTGAGGCATAGCTTACGTACAACAGAATCCACTTGTTTTCAATGGGCAGTTCAGTGAATTCAGACAAATATGTTTGCCTGTGTAAGTAATCACCATCACAATAAAACCTAGAACATTCCCCATGACCCCAGAAAGTTCCCTTGTGACTCTTTCTGGTCACACCAGGCCACAGGGAACCACTAATCTGTTTCCCGTCACTCTGAGATTTGTCCTTTCTAGAATTTTCCATAAACAGAATCACACAGTATGCACTTTTTTCTGCCCAGCTTCTTTCTTTCAACAGAGTATCTATGAAATTCACCCATTTGTTGTATCATCAGTTTTATCCTTTTCATTGGTGGATGGTGGGGTTTGTTTTTCTTTTTTATTGCTTTGATATGGTGAATTACATTGAGTTTTGAATGTTAAACTGACCTTGTGTTCCTGGAATAAGCTTCATTTGTCTGTGGTTTAGCATACTTGTTTATGTGGCTGGATTCAGTTGGCTAATATTTCCAAAGAATTTTCACATCTATCCTCATAAGGGCTGTAGGTTTCTCTTCTTGCAATATCTTTGCTAGGTTTTGGTATTAAGGTAACACTGGCCTCACACAATGAGTTGGGAAGTATTCCCTCCTCTTTTATTTTAGGAAAGATTTGGTGTAGAATTGGCATTATTTCTTTCATAAATGTTGAGTAGAGTTCACCACTGAAGCCATCGGGGTTAGAGTTTTCATTGTGAGAAACATTTTTTGTTTTTGTTTTTGTTTGAGACAGAGTCTCACTTTGATGCCCAGGCTAGAGTGAGTGCCGTGGCATCAGCCTAGCTCACAGCAACCTCAAACTCCTGGGCTCAAGCAATCCTCCTGCCTCAGCCTCCCAAGTAGCTGGGACTATAGACATTCGCCACCATGCCTGGCTAATTTTTTCTATATATATTAGTTGGCCAATTAATTTGTTTCTATTTATAGTAGAGACGGGGTCTCACTCTTGCTCAGGCTGGTTTTGAACTCCTGACCTTGAGCAATCTGCCTGCCTCAACCTCCCAAAGAGCTAGGATTACAGGCGTGAGCCACTGCGCCTGGCTGTGAGAAAGTTTTTAAATAAAAGTTACATTTCGTCAGTATATATAGGGCTACCAGGAGTTTCCCTTTCTTTTTGGTAATTTGGGTATTTTAGGTCATTTGTTTTATTTTATTGAAGCTTTTAAATGTACTTTTTTTTTTTTTTTTTCTCTGAGACAGAGTCTCACTCTGTTACCCAGGCCAGAGTGCCGTGGAGTCAGCCTAGCTCACAGCAACCTCAAACTCCTGGGCTCAAGCAATCCTGCTGCCTCAGCCTTCCGAGTAGCTGGGACTACCAAAGAACTGGCTTTTGGTTTCATTGATTTTTACCTCTTGTTTGTCTGTTTTATATTTTATTGATTTCAGTTCTTAATTATTTTCTTCTCTCTACTTTGGGTTTAACTTGCTCTTTTTGTTTTTTCAGCTTCTTAAATAGGAACCTCAGATCATTGGTTTTTAAAGCCTTTGCTTGTTCCCAATACAAGCATTTCGCACATGCACATTCCTCCCTGAATATTGCTTTGGCTAAACCCACAAATTTTATTATTTTTTCATCATTATTAAATTCAAAATATCTTCTAATTTACTTTGTGACCTCTTTTTAAATATATGGGTTATTTGAACATGTGTGGTTTAATTTCCAAATATTTAGAGATTTTTTTTCAGCTATCTTTGTTATTGATTTCTAATTTGATTTTTGTGTGGTCACAGAACATTCTCTGTATGTCATTTGAGTTGTTTTATAGAGTATCTATTTCAGGTATCTGTATCCTTCAACTGGTTTTTGCTCAACTATTTTATCATTTACTGAGAGAGAAGTGACAATGTTGAGCTTTTGAGCTTTTAGTTCTGTCAGTTTTTGCCTCATATGTTGTGAAACCCTGTATTGGGTACATACATTTTTAGGATAACACATCTTGCTGTGCAGACCTTTCTCAGTATGAAGTAATCTTCCCAAACTCTAGTAACAGCCCTTATTCCAATGTCTCCTTTGTAAGAGGTCTCCCATCCAAGCACTAACCAGGCCTGACCCTGCTTAGCTTCCGAGATCAGACGAGACCAGGGGTGTTCAGGGTGGTGTGGCCGTAGACTGCTTTGTCAGATGTCATTTCAGCATTCTCATGATTCCTGTTTGCATAGTTTTATTCCATTCTCTTACTTTTTTGCATTTTTTTTATTGCAGTAAAGTATACATAACACAAAGATGATCATGTTAACCATTTTTAGGCTCACAGTTCAGTGGCAATAAGTATATTTATGTTGTTGTGCAACCTTCATCATTGTCCATCTCTAGAACTTTGTTATCATTCCAAACCAAAACTCTGTCATTCATTCAATAGTAATTTCCGTTCCTCCTTTTCCCCAGCCCAGGTAACTTCTATTCTACTTTCTGGCTCTCTGGATTTGATTGTTGTAGATACACAAATGGACTCCTATAATATTTGTCTTTTTCTATAATATTTGTCTTTTTGTGACTGACTTATTGCACTAATTACATCTTCCAGATTCTTCCGTGTCGTGAAGTCCTTCCTTTGTGAGGCCGAATCATATGCCCTTGTCTGTACACACCACATTTTTCTTGTCTATCCACCCAACGACATACATTTGAGCTGTTATCACCTTTTGGCTCTTGTGAATGACACTACTGTGAATGTCCGTGTGCAAGTGTCTGCTTGAGCCCCTGCTGTGGAGTCTCTCCAGTGCTCACCCGCCCAGGAGTGGAGCTGCTGGGCTAGGCGGTGAGCCCACGTTTCACATTTTGAGGAGCCACCAAAATGTTCTGCACGGTGGCTGCACCATGGGACATTTCCACTGGCAATACACACAGGTTCCCCTTTTTTTTGCGACAGAGTCTCACTGTGTTGTCCAGGCTAGAGTGCTGTGGCGTCAGCCTAGCTCACAGCAACCTCCAACTCCTGGGCTCAAGTGATCCTCTTGCCTCAGCCTCCCAAGTAGCTGGGGCTACAGGCATGCGCCACCATGCCCGGCTAATTTTTTCTATATATTCTTAGTTGGCCAATTAATTTCTTTCTATTTTTAGTAGAGACGGGGTCTCGCTCTTGCTCAGGCTGGTTTCGAACTCCTGACCTTGAGCGATCCACCCGCCTCGGCCTCCCAGGGTGCTAGGATTACAGGCGTGAGCCACCGCACCCGGCCTTGTTGTTTTCTTGATAGTCTGGTCCCAATAGGTGTGAAGCGCTATCTCCTAGTGGCTGATTCGCATTTCCCTGACAACCAACAATGTGGAGCAGATTTTCATGTGCTTCATGCCATTTGTATATCTTCTTTGGGGAAATGTCTGTTTAAGTCCTTTGCCCATTTTTGAATTGGGTTGTCTGGTTTTTTTGTCGTTGAGTAAACTTATGATTTTTTTTTAAAGCATAGTTTACCTTGATTTGTTTTGCCAACTGAGACATGTTTTATTTTAAGCTCTAGAAATGTAAAGAAAAAAATTAACAAGTCAATTCGGAGCCACGCTCTTTGTTCTAGCCGGCACCATGCTTGTTAACAAGGACAGGACTTGGTGTTCCGCACATTCCCCAGCGCTGCCTGGCTGAGGTCTGCATGTGTCTCCACCACCCTTGCAATAGCCCACAGAAAGCTCTTTCCACCGTTGGCAATGCAACTTGTGTGTAACCTCACAGTGAAAATCTCCCAGATTCTTTCTGTCCTGCTGGAATCTCAGCTTTCTCCAATTATCGATATTCACGATTTACGTACATGAAAGGCCACACTTCCTTGTAAATAGGTGGCCCCAACTCTGATAGTAAATGAGCGGTTATCGGACTGAGGTCTCTCTCTTCCTCTCAGGGTTTCAAAACAGTAACAGGAAATGGAAAAAGGGAAAACACCTCAGAATTTGCAAGCTGGTGGCTGTGCTCCTGACCGGCAGGAAGGAAATGACCACGGGACACCTGTGCAGTGGCAGGGGCTGCGCTGGCCTCGCATGGTGTCATGCAGGCGGGGGAGGGGAGGCGGTGGTGACTGTGACACGTCCCAGCCGGCCCTGAAGAGCATGAGCTCTGGCACCTCGTCTCCTCCTGCCTTTCCTTACAGAAGCGGCACGACAGGTAGCGTCCTATGCCGTCTAGGGTTTGCTTCTAGCTCATCTGGGGGTGGGCGGGGGCTGGACAAACAAGATGGGTGTGTCTTCCACGAGGCCCTGTTGGGGCGTGGTGGGTGCCAAGGGTGGGTGCCACTGCTCTATTTGTTTGTGTGTACATCTGTATTTTCTCATAATGAAGTTGTGGGTTTTTGTTTTTGTTCTTTTCAGACAGAGTCTCACTTTGTTGCCCAGGCTAGAGTGAGTGCCGTGGCGTCAGCCTCGCTCACAGCAACCTCAAACTCCTGGGATCAAGCAATCCTGCTGCCTCAGCCTCCCTAGTAGCTGGGACTACAGGCATGCGCCACCATGCTCGGCTAATTTTTTCTATATATATTAGTTGGCCAATTAATTTCTTTCTATTTATAGTAGAGACGGGGTCTCGCTCTTGCTCAGGCTGGTTTCGAACTCCTGAACTCGAGCAATCTGCCCGCCTCGGCCTCCCAGAGTGCTAGGATTACAGGCGTGAGCCACCGCGCCCGGCCTGAAGTTGCTTTTTAAAAGGGAGGCCTCTCCTCCTCCCTTATTCTCCTTGGTATTTTCTAAGCATCCAAATGTCAAGAATGTTCTCACTGTCCCCAGTTTCCATCTGAACCAGACACTGCTGCCCAATCCCCATGATATTCCCACAAGCTCCTGGTGGGCAGAGGACTCCTCAGGTCTCAGCTGGCTTGGTGCCCTGTCTCAGATGCCTGGCCCTCAGAGTCCAGCCCTGGGGAACTCCTGCTTGTGGCCACCCAGGCAGGGGCAGGATCAACCTTTCCCAGACCCCAGCCACACTGTCACAGGGCCTGGACCTCATAGTCTGCATGTTCGGCAGCCTAGCCTGTGCCCACCACTTTATTTATTTATTTATTTTTTTGAGACAGAGTCTCACTTTGTTGCCGGGCCAGAGTGAGTGCCATGGCATCAGCCTAGCTCACAGCAACCTCAAACTCCTGGGCTCAAGCGGTCCTGCTGCCTCAGCTGAGTAGCTGGGACTACAGGCATGTGCCACCATGCCCGGCTAATTTTTTCTATATATATTAGTTGGCCAATTACTTTCTTTCTATTTATAGTAGAGACAGGGTCTCGCTCTTGCTCAGGCTGGTTTCGAACTCCTGACCTCAAGCAATCTGCCTGCCTTGGCCTCCCAGAGTGCTAGGATTACCGGTGTGAGCCACTGTGCCCGACCTGTGCCCACCACTTTAAAAAGAAGTGGACACAAATCAGGCATGGCATGTACCTGTAGTCCCAGCTACTCGGGAGGCTGAGGTGGGAGGATGGCCTAAGCCCAGGAGCTGGAGGCTACAGTGAGCTACGATGATGTCACTGCACTCTGGCCTGGGTGACGGGGGAAACCCTATCTTTAAAAAAAAAAAAGAAAAAAAGTGGATACATGAAATGTCGAGAAAAGGCAAATCCACAGAGACAGAAACTAGATTACTGGTTGCCTTGGTAATGGGGGGATTGGGGAGACATGGGACTGACTGCTTAGCAGGAACAGCATTTCTTTTTGGGGTGATGCAAATGCTCTAAAATTGGTGGTGATGATGGTTGCACAACCCTGCGAACATACTAAAACCTAATGAACTGGATATTTCAGGTGGGTGAATCGCATGATATGTGGATCATATCTCAATAAAGCTGCTACAAAACAAACTAGGAGAGAGGGAAGAGGGAGGCAGGCGAGCCTGTCGGCCCCAGGAGCTAGGGCCAGAGCTGTGGGGTGCACAACCTGGGAGCTAGCTGTGAGGCTGTGGGGGGCCAGAGTGAGGTCAAGGGGCAGCCGGCACAGGGGCAGGTGGCCTGGACCGCCAGAGGGCCAGGGCCCTATGGGGGCTGCCAGCTGGACTGTTGGGTACGTAGTAGGAGCAAGGGGCCAGGAGCAGGCCAACAAGCTTCGGCCATGGCCTGCGCCCTAGACAGCCCCTCCCCTAACAAGTAGGAGAGTAGTGACTGGGCGAGAAGGCACAGCCAGGAGCACCATCCCGCTCCTGGCCTCCCCACCCTGGGACCAACAGCACGTCGTGATGGGAACCGTCGGAATGACCCATCCCTTCCTGAGTCATTGTCCCATAGGAGTGAGTCGCCCGGGCTCTCAAAGCACTGAGGATGGGGAGATGCCCACGTGCCCAAGAGCTGCACTCCGCGCCTGCACGTCTTCACGACATGCCGATGGCCGCTCTTTTCTTGCTGCGCGGCCACCTGGAAACTAAACAGAGGGGAGGCTTGTAGTGCTATGCAGAGGTGACATGAGATGCTCACCAGTGACAGTCCTTTCGGGCCAACACCTCTGATCCAGGCACAGAATCAGAGACCAGGGTTCCATCCCGAGAGCCTCAGGGCAGTTGCCTTGCAGCAGGGGAGCTGGCGGGGGCTCAGGCATGCGCCAAGAGCAAAGTGGGCGGTGTGCCTTGAAGGAAAACACACAGGGCCTGGGGGTGACAGGGAACTGGGGGCACCTCCTGGGCTGATTTCCAAGTTGGGGCATTCTCAGACTTAAGAAGCTGTAAACAGGCCGGGCGCGGTGGCTCACGCCTGTCATCCTAGCACTCTGGGAGGCTGAGGCGGGCGGATTGCTCAAAGTCAGGAGTTCAAAACCAGCCTGAGCAAGAGCGAGACCCCCGTCTCTACTATAAATAGAAAGAAATTAATTGGCCAACTAATATATAGAGAAAAAATTAGCCGGGCATGGTGGCACATGCCTGTAGTCCCAGCTACTCGGGAGGCTGAGGCAGGAGGATTGCTTGAGCCCAGGAGTGTGAGGTTGCTGTGAGCTAGGCTGACACCACGGCACTCACTCCAGCCTGGGCAACAAACGAGACTTTGTCTCAAAAAAAAAAGAAAAAAAAAAAAAGAAGCTGTAAACGGTCAACACCCAGATCATATAAAGAATTGTCATAACTCAATAAAGAAAGAGGAGCAGCAAACAGAAAGAAAAAGAGACAAAAGATAAAATTTTCTCCTGAAGATGGCTTGTAGCCAATAAATATTTTTTAAAACTTAAAGTTGCAAGTCATCAATGCAACATCAATTAAGTATCAAGAAGATGCCTTTTCCACCCAACAGATTAGGTTAAATGCAGCGCCTGGGCAAGTGCAGGGAAACAGGCGTTCTCAGGCCATGGGGCAACATCTGTTAAAACTTTACATGCACAAGCCCTTTGGCCCAGCAATTGCACTCGGAGGAACTCGGCCTGCCAAAACACTCACAAATGAATATGCAGGCTCAGTGATTTCCATTTCACTGCAACACTATTGGTAACAGCAGAAACTATAGACAGAGTCCACGTCTTTCCACGGAGGAACAATTAAATAATGAAGCACCCACATACTAAGGTACTGTGTAGACAGATACAGAGGAAAACACGGAAGGCATATGTCGACCGGTGGTTGCCCCAGGAAGGTGGGAGTGTTAGGAGAGGACTGGCATTGTCATTTTTCATTATGTTTATAATCAGAAATCAAATCTGCGAAAAAAATAAGTTGCTGGGATGATGGTACGATCCTATTGGCATAAAATATAAAGCAACACATGTTGAGGATACATGTATGTGTCTTGTGTAGAAAAGGATCTGAAAGGGTCTGCATCTCTGTGTACTTGCTGTGACTTCATACGTTCCTGATGAGCATGTATAAGCGTGACTTATTTAATTAAAAAAAACAAAAGCCCCAAGCTAGGGCTTAAGAGTCTGCTGGGAGGCCCGGTGCGGTGGCTCACGCCTGTAATCCTAGCACTCTGGGAGGCCAAGGTGGGCAGATTGCTCAAGGTCAGGAGTTCGACACCAGCCCGAGCAAGAGTGAGACCCCATCTCTACTATAAATAGAAAGAAATTAATTGGCCAACTAATATATATAGAAAAAATTAGCCGGGCATGGTGGTGCATGCCTGTAGTCCCAGCTACTCGGGAGGGTGAGGCAGGAGGATCGCCTAAGCCCAGGAGTTGGAGGTTGCTGTGAGCGAGGCTGACACCACGGCACTCTAGCCTGAGCGACAGAGTGAGACTCTGTCTCAAAAAAAAAGAAATCATCAATGTGATAGCATTAATACTTGGAGACTTGGGGGGTGATGAGGTCATAAGGACAGAGTCCTGAAATGGGATTAGTGATCTTACGAAAGGGCTCAAGGGAACTAGCAAGGCCCTCTGAGCCCTTCCGCCCTTGGCCGCAGAGGACACGGCATGGGGCCCTCACCAGACACCAAACACCAGCGCTCAATCTGGGACTTCCCAGCCCCCAGAACCATGAGAAATGAATTTCTGTTGTTTATAAATCACCTAGTCTTGGGGATTTGGTTATAGCAGCACAGACAGATGGAGACAAATTCTGTATATTGTTTTCCGAAGCTTTTTGTTTTGGGAAAGTCCAGATACACACAGAAGCAGCCAGAAGAGTGTGACGAGCTCCCACGCAACCAGCATCCAGCCCCAGCGACTGCCGACCTTCTGCCATTTCCCCTGCTCTAGCTCCCACTCACACCTTTTCGTTGTTTTTGTTTTACTCGCAAAAATGTCAGTGTGTATTTAATAAACAGACGTGCTCCCCCACACGCCAGGAGCTCTACACGCACTCACAGGCCAAAGGGGGCCCTGAGGACCTCGGCGGGCAGCCCTCTGTGACGGCGGGAGCCTCTCGCGGGGCTGTGGGCTTTCCCGCGGGCGAGGCCGGCCGGCCGGGCCGGCGGTGTGCAGGACCTGCCTCGCAGCTCAGGTGGTGAAGTTATTGGGCGGGGAGCACTCCCTTCCCGGCCCGGACAAACACATCCCATGGAGTCACCTACTTGGCTGACCCGTGCACCTGGTAACCTTCTTGGAAGCTTCCCTCAGGGGTATTTTTCTCCCTGCACAAAGCCTGCCTAGGACGTGAGCTGAGAGGGACGAAAACAGGAAAGGCCGGTCTTGCAGAGGGCCAAGGCCCGCCTGATGATGGAGCCCAGGTTCATTGTTGGATCCTAAAGAAAACAAACGTCCCATCATTTCTGTGTCTACTTCCAATTCCAGCAACACGGGGAGAAGAGTGAATTGCAAATACAACTGAGCACGTCAGCACATGCTGATCATAAAGTGAAAAGGGACACGTGCCCGCCCTTAGCAGAGTCACAAATAATTCCACAGCTGCGACTCTTGGCCGCCGCTGCTCTGGAGGCACGAGGGCTCTGGGCACGCTGTCTCCACCACTGGCTCAGCCAGAGGGCCTGTAGGCCAAAGGCACAGAATTGTCCGCAGGAAAACTAGGCTTAAGTGGTAAGATTTTTTTTTAATAATCAATATTTAAAAGCACATGAAAGGTTTTTTTTTAAAAGCTCAGTGATAAATCCAGAGATTTATTAGAGCCAACACATCATCCACTTATCAACCCAGGTCACCTGACTGCTTCCAAGTGACTCACTTGCCAGGCTTACTGACCAGGATCCCCCAAGAAATACCACAGAGAAAACCGAGGCTTTCCGAAGTTAGGTGGCTCGTCAGCATTTTCACTGGTGGAATAAGATTGGAGCAAGGCAGAGTAAGGTGGGTAAGTTTGGGGTCAGGTGGGGTGACTGTTTTTCCTGATGGGCAGATACGGAAAGTGTCACTGGCGTAGGTGGGTTCCCCAGTCTTTTGTCTGTAAAAAAGGAGTCCTTGGTGTTGGAGGGAGTGTCCTAGAAGAGTGACAGACAGCAGGCCGACGCAGTCTCTGGAAACGGGAGTGGGGATGCGACGCGTGGCATTGGGAGATGTCACGCAGGAGAGAAGAGTGAGGATAGCATCATGTCGCAGACATGGCAAATGAAGAGTTTCTCAAGAAACAGGGAATGTGGGAGTCTGGCTCCGATTCATGGCACAGCCAGCCGAGGCTGTCCTACCTGCGGCTCCAAACGGGCTGCCCAGCCTCTCCTCGGGCCCGAACCTGGCCGGCCAGGACAGCAAGGCCAACTCCAGCCAGGGCCCCCACTGAGCCCACCCTCGGCACACGCTTCCAGCTGTGGGTCCTGGTTATGCCCTGCGGCTGAATGCATACTTCTAGGTGAAAATGGAGGCATGCCTTTTATGCCTTTCCAAGATACTACTGATGACTTAAAGCCGCAGGTGCAGGGAGTAGAGTAGCAGTCAGTCACCCGCCCCTCTGCCATCCCAGCAGAAGGCACAACCTTGGCGCTCTGATTCAGGGCCTCTGAGTCGGAAGCAGGTGTGCGGGCGCCGGGGGGCGTCGCCAGCCCTCAGGCCGAGAGGACCAGCAGCAGCAGAGCAAGCAGGGCAGGAATTGCCAGAACAGAATGTGCCTGGGTCAGGCCAGCAGCCCGGAGCGAAGCCCCCGCAGCCCCACCTCCCCACCCGCAGCCAGGCGCAGGGCCTAGGGAGGAGGTCACTTTGGCCCCTACAGCTGTGGCAGGCAGTGGGTCAGACACACAGCTTCTTCGCGACGGTGCTGGGCAGCTGCTCCACCAGCCCTGGAGTCTGGAACCATGCCCCCACCCCTAGCCCAGCTGCCCCGCTGCTCCATCCAGGCCCTGCCCAAGGAAGTCAAGGGGGCTCCCCTAGCCGCACGGACCCCCAAACCACCCGAGCTGGGGGATGCAGCGCTGGGTGATTCCCAATGGTCCGTCACCCCCAGTGCACAGCCTCCCTGGAGAAGGGGCCATTTAGGAAAGTGTGGGACCCTACTGCTCGATCTGG
The DNA here is from genome assembly GCF_040939455.1 of Microcebus murinus. NCBI lineage: Eukaryota > Metazoa > Chordata > Mammalia > Primates > Cheirogaleidae > Microcebus > Microcebus murinus. The sequence continues at coordinate 26,626,064 of NC_134125.1, read as the reverse complement.
AAAGTGCAGATCTCTGCGCGGCCAGCTCCCCTGCACACTTCAGCCCTTAGCGACATGAATCCCAGCAGCATTTGATTAATGGAAACACAGCTGAGTGACGACCCCACTGAAAGAGTTTATTTCTTGTGTTCCCCAAGAGAAGAAGACATGCCACTCCACACTGTGCAGGGCCACAGGGAGACACCCTGGACTGGAGCCAGGGGAGCCTGAGCCAGAGCCTCTGTGGGGACGTGCGGAGCAGACAGCCTAGGATGGGCTGGTTTGAATAATTCTAGTGGGCTCTGGGCCACAGGCTGGTCTGTGGCTGCCAGGGACCTGGTTGGGGCATGCCATAGGGCAGGGGAAAACCGGCTCGTGTGTGAGATCGGGGGCTGCGTGGGGCATGAGCTCTCAGTTGGGGGGTTGCATGTGAAGGCGCGCCCACGCAAGCTGCTGTCATCTTCAGGAATTAGCTAGCCTGGCAGGGCAGCCTCTTCTGGGTCTGCAAGGCTCCCAAATGCCACAGCACCGGGAATGCAGAAAACACAAAAATATAGTTAATGTCATTGGCCCTGCCATGAAGGGACACCAAGTAGACACAGAATCTGAGCCGTCAACCCCACCCCATCTCCTCTCTCAGTTCTCCCCTGAAAACCCAGAAACCTGAATTCCCAACTCTTTTGCTTCCATGAAGCTCTCTCCTTAGTTCTGGATGCCTGGCCCTCGGCCTGCCGGACTTCCTCACTGGCAGTCTCTCGGGCACATGGAATTCAGCATCTCCAAATTTCAGCTTATTGCGTCTCCCAATTCCGAGATTGGCTCCCACCCCTTCCGCCCCGCCCACGGCGTGACGCCCCAGAGCACACACACGTGCACTCACGGAGTGTGAACCACGGCCGCAGCTCCTGTCACCTGGATTCAAACCCATCCCCAATTTCCCTCCTCACAACTTTAGCTCAAGACTCTTCTCTTGCCTGAAAAACCTCTGCAAATCGCTACCTATGCAGCCCCCCAGGCCCAGCACTGCGGCTGTGGTCTGCACAGGGGATTCCAGCCAGCTCCAAAACCCACCCCACCTGTTGGCTGAAGCCCTCCCAGGGTTCCCACTGCTCTGAGGACAGAGTCCAAGGCTCCTGGCTGGGCACTGAAGGTCCTGCCTGGGCTGGCCCTGGTAGCAACCCCACGCTATCTCCAGCTGCTATTTTTCTCTATGGCAGCCCACCTGGATCCTGGCACCCGGAGCCCTGCAGGGTGCCCAGTCAGTATACCTTTGTTGGGTGAGTCACTGCACTGTTAGGAGGTAGGTACTGCCACCCCCATCTGCGTGTAGGTAGACGCACTCTCTGAGGTTGAGGGTTGTGCTTTGATAGTGAGTAGTAGGACAGGGGCGGAGGCCTAGGCCCACTGAACTCGGGAGCCCAAGATCATAAGCACTGTGCTAAGGGCCTCTTACACATGCAAGGTGACCAAGCTTGGAGGCACACAGCAGCGTGGCCACTGTGGCAGTGTTGAGCAGGTGTGTAGATGTGCTGGGATGCTGGCGTGGATAGGATGGGAGGAGCCCCACTGACCCAGGCTCCTAGCAGGAAGCCACACAGTGATGCCAGGTCCCCGGGACAGGCAGAAAAGGAAGGAGGCACACGCCACTGCTGGGACCACAGAGAATCTTCTTGGGGTAGAGGTGGGGAGCACAGTTCTTATAGTTCCCAGACGGCAGGGCAGCTGCAAGCCTGGCCCCCGAGGGACTCCTCAGAGCCAAAGGGAAACCAGGCTGCATTCCCGCCCGCCCAGCAAGAGGGAAGATGCTCCTCTCTGTGCCCTAGACCCCTCCCCGTGGGGCTGGGCCCCCGGGGCTGCAAGAGGAAGAGCTGACTTGGATGTGCATGAAGTAGGCAGGCTCCTTCCCTTGGAGGCCACCATGGGGCCCCAAGAATCAGGTGAAAAGCCACGAATCAGCCTTGACCACGGATGCGATTCTGTGGAAGGGTTCGTGGGATCGTGTCCCAGGGGCACTCGTTGAAAGAGTTACATTTGAAACACAAACATAAGCAATTATAAAAATATGTTTTGACTTCCATTTCTTTACTAATTTCCTAGAACTAGAACGTGGTTGACCAAAGCAGATTTTTAGAAGATTTTTCTAAAATTTAAAAGTTTATAAATTAAGACCCTACAAATCACGATGCGGTTGGGACTAAACATCTAGAACCCTGGACCTGCGGAGCATCATGCATTTGTATTGTTTAAGCCACCACTTTTATGGTGATTTGTCATTGTAGAAATAGAAACCCAATACACACACATTTTTTTTGGAGACAGGAATCTCGCTCTGTTGCTCTGGGTAGGGTGCAGTGGTGTCATTGTAGCTCGCAGCAACCTCAAACTCCTGGGCTCAAGCGATCCTCCTGCCTCAGCCTCCTGAGGAGCTGGGACTACAGGCATGCGCCACCACGCCCAGCCCCCAAGGGCTCTTCTTACAGAGGACAGTGTTCGCCTTGTGGACTGGGACCTGGCTGAGAGCCTGGGCGAGGTCGTAGCTGCTGCTGCCTGCGTAGCTCCCTGGGCCTCGCAGAGCCGGGGGCCGGCAGAGCCAGGCCCAGACTGGCCTGAGGGGCACATTATTGCATCTTCCTGCCCATCAAAGCCAGGCGGGACATGCTGTCACCCTCCCACGTCCAAAGCTTGCTGAGTTGACAGTCCTAGCTCCAGGGCTGCATCCTCTGAGAGCCTTCCCCACTCCCAGGGCGCGGCCTGGCTCCCCAGAGCACCGTGAGAAAGCCGCAGGGCGCCAGCTCCCCGCGAGGCAGCCGGCAGCTCGTGGGGTGGGAACACTGGTCCCAGCCGTGCTTCCTGCTGACGGCCGCCCTCCCGCCCCGCCCCTGGCCCGTGATCCGGGCACCGTGGGAGGTGCTTCCCACGCTGGCACAGGATGTTTTGAAAGGAGAAAATCCTCCGCTGTGGAAAGGGACAGCAAGTCTCTGGCACTGGGGCTTCGGGCGGGGTGGTCCGACCCCCTTCACCCAGAAAACGGCCCTCAGAGCCCAGGCCGGGGCGCCGCACTCCTCTGCCGTTTGAGGGTGCAGCTATCACGTGCCCATCCCACCCTAGAGTCAGCCATCCCCACCCCGGCGCTCCATGGCCCTGGTCCCCACAGCCGCGGGGCGGCCCTTGGCCTGGCTCTCTGCAACCGCTGGGCCGCCGGTCGGTGCTGTGCGCTCAGCCAGCTGCACTGGGCCGGCCGCTCCCGAAGTCTGCTTTAGCTTTTTATGCTTCTGTTTTCACGCCCCAAAGACTGCTGGTTCTGGAAAGGACCAGGGCGCCATGTGCCTTGGGAAGGGCCTGGCCCAGGCTCTGTGATTCGGGCGGTGGCTGCGGCGATGGCCCACAGCTCCCAGTTTCCCGGAGTCTTCTCCAGCTTGTTCGCGCTCGGCTGGCTCCATAAAAGATATGACTGTAGGCGGGCGCGGTGGCTCACGCCTGTAATCCTAGCTCTCTGGGAGGCCGAGGCGGGTGGATTGCTCGAGGTCAGGAATTCGAAACCAGCCTGAGCAAGAGCGAGACCCCGTCTCTACTATAAATAGAAAGAAATTAATTGGCCAACTAATATATATAGAAAAAATTAGCCGGGCGTGGTGGCGCATGCCTGTAGTCCCAGCTACTCGGGAGGCTGAGGCAGGAGGATTGCTTGAGTCCAGGAGTCTGAGGTTGCTGTGAGCGAGGCTGATGCCACAGCACTCACTCTAGCCTGGGCAACAGAGTGAGACTCTGTCTCAAACAAAAAAACAACAAAGAAAAAAAAAAAAAACCCAACTAAGGAGTGTCATCCGTGAAGACAGGGGAGTAAGAATCTGGAAATTAACCAAAGGCCTGTAGCAACCTGGGGAAATCATTCAAGAAAAATGGCTGATTCTCAGTAATAAATAAAGGCTAGAATCTTCCCAAATTTGATATATTTTGGTTAGTGATAAAAAAAATTCTACTAAAGAAAAGCCCAGGATCAGATGGCATTATTGGTGAAGTCCACCAGGTGTTTGAAGGATTAACAGGCCAGGTGTGGTGGCTCATGCCTGTAATTCTAGCACTTTGGGAGGCTGAGGCAGGAGGATTGCTTGAGCATAGGAGTTTGAGACCAGCCTGGACAACATAGCAAGACCCCATCTCTAAAAACAAAAAACCAGGTGTAGTGGTACACGCCTATAGTCCCAGCTACTGAGGAGGCTGAGGCAGGAGGATTGCCTGAACCCAGGAGTTTGAGTTTGCTGTGAGCTATGATTGCACCACTGCACTGCAGCCTGGGTGACAGAGTAAGACTCTGTTTCTAAAAAACCCTCAATGCAATCCCTATCCAAATTCCAACTGCTTTTTCCCCCAGAAATGAACAAGCTGATTCTAAAATTCATATGGAATTGCAAGGCACACGGAACAACAGAAGAACCAAAACAGTCTTGAACAAAAACAACGTTGGAAGACTCACTTCCTGACTTCAAAACTTACTATAAAACCACAGTTATCAAGACTGTGTAATAACTGACATGAAGGTAGACAAACAGAACGACGGAATAGAATTGGAAATCCAGAAATAAATTCATACATTTATGGCAATTGATTTTGATGAGGCAGCCAAGAATATTCAATCAGGAAAGAATAGTCTTTTTAGCAAATGGTGCTGGGGCAACTGGATATCCATATACCAAAGAATGAACTTGGACCCCTACCTCATACCATATATGAAAAATAACTCAAAATTGACTAAATACCCAAATTTAAGGGCCAAAACTATAAATATCTTATAAGAAAACATAGGTGAAAATCTTTAGGATCTTAGATTAGGCAACAGTTTCTTAGATTTGACACCAAAAGCACAACCAAAGAACAAAGTAGATAAATTGGACAGATGTCATCAAAATTAAAAACCTGTATGCATCAAAAGACACTATTAATAAAATGAAAACACAACTCAGAATGAATAAAAATATTTACAAATCATATATGTGATAAAAATTGAGTATTGAGAATATTTATGAGTTCTTTATTTTTTTTTTTTGAGACAGAGTCTCGCTTTGTTGCCCAGGCTAGAGTGAGTGCCTTGGCGTCAGCCTAGCTCACAGCAACCTCAAACTCCTGGGCTCAAGCAATCCTGCTGCCTCCGCCTCCCGAGTAGCTGAGACTACAGGCATGCGCCACCATGCCTGGCTAATTTTTTATATATATATTAGTTGGCCGATTACTTTCTTTCTATTTATAGTAGAGACAGGGTCTTGCTCTTGCTTAGGCTGGTCTCGAACTCCTGACCTGGAGCCATCAGCCCCCCTCGGCCTCCCAGAGTGCTAGGATGACAGGCGTGAGCCACTGCACCCGGCCTATTTATGAGTTCTTAAAACTCAGCAATAAAAAGCCAACCCAATTTTAAAATGAGCAAAGGATTTGAATAGACAGTTCTCCAAAGAAGTTATACAATGGCCAAAGCCACAATAAAATACCACTTCACATCCACTAGGGTGGGTATGGTAATATCTTTTAAAGAAAAAATAACAGGTGTTGGTGAGGATAAAGATGAATTGGAAGCTTTATACATTGCTGGTGAAAATATAAAATGGTGTAGCTACTATGGAAAAGTTTAGTAGTGACACTGAAAGTTAAATATAGAATTACCATATGACCCAGCAATTCCACTCTTAGCTACTCAAAAGAAACGAAGACAAATGTCCACACCAGCGCTGGTACACAGATGTCCACCGCAGGATCATTCACAATAGCCAAAATGCAGAAACAACCAAATGTCCGTTAACAGATAAATGGGAAACAGAATGTGGCGTGTTCATACTAATGGAATATTGTTCCACTATGAAAAGTAATGAAGCACTGAAACTAGGTCCGTGGATGAGCTCAGAAAACATGCTAAGGAAAGGAAGCCGCACACGAGACAAATGTCCTGAGCCTCCACTGATGTGAAGCGGCCAGAACAGGCAAACCACAGAAATAGGTAAGACGCGTGGGGCTCGGCCTGGGGGTGGGGGGGCATGGAGAGAACGTGCTGGGAGATTCAGCATTTCTTCTGGGGAAATGGAAACGTTCTGGAATTAGCTAGTGGTGTTATACGCACAGCATAATGAAAACACACAGGGTTGCTGAAGTGCACACTTTAAAATGGTTAATTTTATGTTATGTGAATTATATCACTATAAAAAAAAGCATTTTAAGAAAGAAAGAAACCCGGCTAGTACAGTCTTAAACAAGACAGCAAGGTAGGCCGGGCGTGGTGGCTCACGCCTGTAATCCTAGCACTCAGGGAGGCCGAGGTGGGTGGATCGCTTGAGGTCAGGAGTTCAAGATCAGCCTGAGCAAGAGCGAGACCCCATCTCTACTATAAATAGAAAGAAATTAATTGGCCAACTAAAAATATATAGAAAAAATTAGCCGGGCATGGTGGCGCATGCCTGTAGTCCTAGCCACTTGGGAGGCTGAGGCAGGAGGATCACCTGAGCCCAGTAGTTTGAGGTTGCTGTGAGCTAGGCTGATGCCACGGCACTCACTCTAGCCTGGGAAACAGAGTGAGATTCTGTCTCAAAAAAAAAAAAAAAAAAAGGACGGCAAGGCTCACACCAGTGGACGCACACAGAGGCAAGGCAAGCTCAGGGGCTGGCAGGCCCACAGAACTGTCGCAGGGGCCTGAGTGCCTCCCTCTCCACCCTCAGCCTGCCCCCAGGCTGGGCCCCTCGGCCACGGCGGTGGCTGCCGAGCCGCGAGCGCTGAGCTTCCCTCTGCTCGTGGCTGGGCAGGCAGTGCCTTCAAAGGCTCTGTCCTGAAGCCCCGTCCCGGCAGCCTCTGGCCAGCCTGTCACCCGCCACGCGGCTCTCGTGACTGCTCCTGAGCTGCACCTGGCGCCAGGGACACGCACACCCACTTGGCTGGGACCTGGCTTTCTGAGCCCACCCTGTGGCGGCAACAGGGTGCCAAGATTTCAGGGACTGGCTGCATCAATGGCCGGGCTCGTGCCAACAGCCGCCTCGAAGCTACTTAGCGAGCCTGGACCTCCCCAGACGCTGCTGCTGTGGGCAGTTTTTTTTTTTTTTTTTTTTTTTTTGAGACAAGAGTCTCACTTTGTTGCCCAGGGTAAAGTGAGTGCTGTGGCGTCAGCCTAGCTCACAGCAGCCTCAAACTCCTGGGCTCAAGCGATCCTCCTGCCTCAGCCTCCCGAGTAGCTGGGACTACAGGCATGCGCCACCATGCCTGGCTAATTTTACATATATATATATTAGTTGGCCAATTAATTTCTTTCTATTTATAGTAGAGACGGGGTCTCGCTCTTGCTCAGGCTGGTTTCGAACTCCTGACCTCAAGAAATCCGCCCATCTCAGCCTCCCAGAGTGCTAGGAATACAGGCGTGAGCCACCGCGCCCAGCCAACGTGACTATTATTGAGCAGCAGCTACTAAGAAACGTTTGCAAGCTCTCTTCCAGGGGCTGCCCCCACGGGGCTCCACTGCCCTCACCAGCGCCTATCCCGAACTCCTACTCGCCCTGTAAACCCACGGGGGGCAGCTCCTCTCTCAGATCTCTAGGCAGACAGCTGTGTCCCCTCTACTCTATCTCCTATCACTGGGGTCCCTGGGTCAGTGCCCTCACCCATGCTCGGGACATCGGAGGTGGCACGAGAACAGGTGAGCGCAAGGTCTGCAGCAGCGTCCCTGCCACGTGGATGTCTCTTCCGCACGTGCTGCAGGGCCAGGCCGGCCAAGGACAGTCAGAAGGTGGGACCTCCCTGGCTCGTGTGTCTTTGGTGCAAACACAAAGAAAAGCGGGCAGCGGAGGGAGAGATGTGCTGGGCACCGCTGCTCTGGGCACCCTGGCTGCCTGAGGGCACACCCCACACCCCGGGAAGGGCCGCGGGCCTGGGAGCGCGTCCCCGCGCCCTCAGCGTGGCCTGGCCGGGCCCTGGCCGTCCCGCTCTGGCTCGCGTCTTGTTTGGGCTAGTGCAGACCCGGGCCAGGCCTGGGCGCCAAGTCCCGAGGGCTCGACAAAGGCAGGACGAGAGAGATAGGATCTGAGGCCCGGCTCCTGAGAGCAGAGCGGGTGCCCGCCCTGTGTTTATGCCCGCTTCCTGCTCTGGGCTCGGTCTGGCGAGCTGGGTGTGGCCGCCTGGGGCGGGCAGGAGGTGGGGGTCTGCTCCCCGCACCAGTCACGCCCGGCAACAGCGCCTGTCGGGGGCAGGCGACACAGGCTGAGATCTGGTGTGGGGAGAATGCCCAATACAGATGGTAACTTCCCAGGGTGACCACCAAAATAGGCCAGGAGGTGTAAGTGCCACCCAGGCAGAAGGGACCCCAGGGGTGAGAAAGAAACACACAAATCAACACAACAGAAGGCAGAAAGGAGTGGGCTAGGGGAGTTGGACATAGATGTTGCAAATAAATCCAAATGTACCTGTAATCGCACAAAAAAGTAAAAGGACCAAGTGCTCCAGATAAGGAAAAAGATTGTGACATCGTGTGAAAAAAAAAAATCCAGCTCTATGCAATTACCAGGTCTCCTCCTAAAACATTTTTTTTAAAAAATTAAAGGCCAAGGAGAGAAGGGCGCACCGTGCTGAGACTGACCGGGAGGAAATGTGTCAGACGCGCCAATAGCGGATAAAATAAAGCTCACCACAGCAAGGCCAGACAGCGATTTTTTTTTTTTGAAAAATAAATATAAAGCCAAGCTTCTGGAAATATTAACAAGAAAAATAGAGCAACAAAAATAAATAAATGGGACATGATCAAACTAAAAAGCTTATACACAGCCAAAGAAACAGTCACGAAAGTAAACAGACAACCCACAGAATGGGAGAAAATTTTTGCATCCTACACATCTGATAAGGGGCTGATAACTAGAATACACTTAGAACTCACGAAAATCAGCAAGAAAAAATCAAATAACCCTATTAAAAAGTGGGCAAAGGACTTGAACAGAAACTTTTCTAAAGAAGACATGGCCGGGCGCGGTGGCTCACGCCTGTAATCCTAGCACTCTGGGAGGCCAAGGTGGGTGGATTGCGCCAGGTCAGGAGTTCGAAACCAGCCTGAGCGAGACCCCGTCTCTACCAAAAATAGAAATAAATTAATTGACCAACTAAAAATATATATACAAAAAATTAGCCGGGCATGGTGGCGCATGCCTGTAGTCCCAGCTACTCGGGAGGCTGAGGCAGAAGGATCGCTGAGCCCTGGAGATTGAGGTTGCTGTGAGCCAGGCTGACGCCATGGCACTCACTCTAGCCTGGGCAACAAAGTGAGACTCTGTCTCAAAAAAAAAAAAAAAAAAAAAAAAAGAAGACAGAACAATGGCCAACAAACATATGAAAAAATGCTCAACATCTCTAATCATCAGGGAAATGCAAATAAAAACCACAATGAGATATCACTTAGCCCCAGTGAGAATGGCCTTTATCAAAAAGTCTCCAAACAATAAATGCTGGCGTGGTTGCGGAGAGAGAGGAACACTCCTACACTGCTGGTGGGACTGCAAACTAGTTCAACCTCTGTGGAAAGCAATATGGAGATATCTTAAAGCGATACAAGTGGATCTACCATTGGATCCAGCAATCCCATTACTGGGCGTCTACCCAAAAGATCCAATGACACTCTACAAAAAAGACACCTGCACTCGAATGTTTATAGCAGCACAATTCATAATTGCAAGGCTGTGGAAACAGCCCAAGTGCCCATCAATCCAAGAATGGTATATGTATACCATGGAGTACTATTCAGCTCTAAGAAACAACGGTGACATAGCACATCTCATATTTTCCTGGTTAGAGCTGGAACCCATACTACTAAGTATCCCAAGAATGGAAAAACAAGCACCACATATACTCACCAGCAAACTGGTATTAACTGAGCAGCATCTAAGTGGTCACATAGGTACTACAGTAATAGGGTATTGGGGAGGGGGGAGGGGGGCGGGTATATACATACATAATGAGTGAGATGTGCACCATCTGGGGGATGGTCATGCTGGAAACTCAGACTTGTGGGGGGGAGGGGGAAAGGGCATTTATTGAAACCTTAAAATCTGTACCCCCATAATATGCTGAAATAAAAAAAAAGTTATATAATTTCATTTTTCTAAACTGAGTTAATTACCAAGGAGGATGGGAATTTCAAAGCTGTATATATCCAGTTCATATCACATATTCGATTTGTTGTAAGAAAAATGGGCTTTGAGAGCATTGTGGTAACTCATACTTTAAAGACAAATGTATGTTTTAAAAATAAAAATAAGTTCTTAAAGTTGCCAATACATGTGTCACAAAACTGATGATAGCAGTTTTATATTGAAATTTTATTTTATATTGAAATTTTATTTTTATTGAAATTTTTTTTGTTTTTTTATATTTTATATTGAAATTTTCTATATTTGCAGCATTTTTAATTTAAATTTGAGTTGTTTAGTTTTTAGTGTGGGACTTGGTGACCTAAACTGCAGTTCTTTGAAAAAACAGTTTCTAGAGTACTTAAGATTTGGTTTGATTTTTGTTGTTATGTAAATGTTGGCAGAAATAATATAAGTAGATTAACTTTTTTAAACAGAAATTAAGGCTATTTTTCTTTCCTCTAAAGGGCTTAGGATGGAATTAAATGTGGCTTAAAATCATCTGTATGTTAATAATAGCTTTAATATTAATATTTTTATTGTGTATTAGTGGAGACCACTTTGATCTGCAGTAATCTGCCAGCTTTTGTTTTAAATTAGTTTTGGTTATGAGCTAAGTGGGAAAGAACACATATTTTTCTATTTCCACTGTTATGAATCCATTTTATTTATACTCTATAAATAAAACTGACTGCTTGGCCAGTTCCAGTGGAATTACATATAAAAGTGGCTGTAAAATCTCACATCTCTCATTTTAGCCTAGATGCAAGGGTGAATGTCTTAGATTCAAATCCAAATCTACTGATACGTATTTTTAAAGCATAGAGGTATTTTTTTTTCTTTTTCACAAGGTTTTGGGGAGTCAGGATGGAGTTCAGAGCCGTGTGTGTGGACGAGGAGAGATCTCCTTTCCCCGGGGAGAGCGGCGCCCAGCCCGCGGGAGGCGGCTCTTCCCTCGCGCAGGGCCGGGCCACACAGCCCGGCAGCAGGTGGCACCGAGCGGCTACCTGCAGAGCCTGTCGCTGAGGGTCTGACGCGCTTTGGTGTGAACCCCTGAAAACGCACTTGCTGGTTCCTGAGTCCCGCCCTGTGGCACGACGGGCAGCTGACACCAAGAAATAAATGAGCTGCGACACCACTCAAACCAACCTAAATCTCTTTCTTTTTATATAATATGCGCTTTTATAATATGTTTGTAAAAACATACATTATACATGGTGCTTTTATAAATATTGTATGAATATATAATTATATGCATTTATAAATCATGCAAATACATAATTTGTATAAATATATTTACATGACCTGTGACACATGTATATATCGTATTTACCCATTCTCCTCCTGGAAAGGCCAGGGCTATGGGAGCAGAGGGGCTCGCCGGGCATCGGCGGCTGTGTGGTCCTGCCTGCTGCTGCTTTCTCTCAGCCCTCGAGTCTCTGGTTGAGGTACTTGTTTTTGTCTGTTTTTTAACTGCCTCGATGATTTGGTTACTTTAAAAACTGTTAAGAAGGCTCAGGTTCCCAGCCCTGTGTTCCTACTTTCCAATACAAATAAAAGTGTCCTAACAAAAATAAAAAAAAAGAAAGAAAGAGAAAGAAAAATAGAGGCAAAAAACACTAGGAAAAAAAATATTTGACCATAGATGTGTCAGCAAGTGAACAGAAATATAAGGCTATTATATAAACTTTATGCTATTATATTATATTATTATAAACTTTATGCTATTATATTGTATTAGCATAATATAATATATTAGCATAATTAGCATACTATATTACCATAATATAATATAACATAATTAGCATAATATAATGTTTTAGTATAATTAGCATGATATAATATTTTAGCATAATATAATATATTAGCGTAATTTGCACAATATAATATATTAGCATAATATAATAGCATAAACTTTATGCTATTATATTATATAAACTTTATGCTAAACTTTAGGCTATTATATAAAATTTGATAAATTATATAAAATTTATCAAATTTAAAAATAGATGAACTGAATAATTTCTTAGAAAAACAGTTTTCCAGAATGGAATCCAAAAGAAATAAAGAAACTCAAATTGTCTTACAATTAGAGAAATGTAATCACTAATTTAAAATCTCCCCCCCAAAAATGTTTAAATAGCTTCAAAAGCAAATTCTGCCTTTCAAGAAACACATAATTCCAATCTTGTACAACTTATTACAGATAATAGGAAAGTCAGAAACACTCTCACTTCATTTTTACAGGACTAACATAACCTTGATATGCAGACTGGAAAAGAACAGGACAAAAAATAAAATTACTGGTGAATCTCACTCATAAAACATAGATGCAGCTGGGTGCAGTGGCTCACACCTATAATCCTAGCACTCTGGGAGGCCGAGGAGGGAGGATCGCCCAAGGTCAGGAGTTCGAAATCAGCCTGAGCAAGAGCAAAACCCCATCTCTACTAAAAATAGAAAGAAGATAATTGGCCAACTAAAAATATATAGAAAAAATTAGCCGGGCATGGTGGCGCATGCCTGTAGTCCCAGCTACTTGGGAGGCTGAGGCAGGAGGACTGCTTGAGCCCAGGAGTTTGAGGTTGCTGTGAGCTAGGCTGACGCCACGGCACTCTAACCCAGGCAACAGAGTGAGACTCTGTCTCAAACAACAACAAAAAAAACATAGATGCAAACTGAATCCAATGATGTATCAAAGAATAAAACATTATAAAATTACATAATGTGAATCACCATGTTAACAGAACAAAAGTCACATGAATGTTTCAATAGATACAGAAACTCCCCATTTATCCACCGCCCCCTGCCCCAGCCCCTGCTTCTACTTTTTGTCTCTATAAATTTGACTACTCAAGGTACCTCAAATAAGTAGAATGATACAGTATTTGTCCTTTTGTGATTGGTTTATTTCACTTAGCATAATTTCTTTAAAGTTCATCCATATTGTAGCATGTATTGGGATATCATTCCTTTTTAAGGCCGAATAAAGTCCCATTGTGTAGATGAACCACTTTCCTGCTTGTTTGCTTGTTTGTTTGTTTATCCATTCATCCACTGATGGGCATTTGGGTGGTTCCACCTCTTGGATGCTGTGAATGATGCTGTTGTGAACATTGGTGTACAAATATCTGAGTTCCTGCTTTTAATTCTTTCATGTCATTGACTTGCTTTTAAAAATCAAAAATCAGGTGGCTGCCTTCTTGCTTGGTTCCATTCATAGTATTGTTGACTGTAGTCGACAGCCACAGATGGACGTGCACAGCGACTTTAGCCGACAGCCGTGGTATGACTTTTCTAATTTTTCATTTATCAAAATAAAATTGTGAACATTTAAAAGTAGCATAATGAAAACATATATGTCTATGTTACTTATTCTGATTTACATGACAAGGAAAGCTGCCTGTAAAGTAAAACAAGCTCTCAGTGCTTTCAAGCTTTCCCTGTCACTCGAGAGCAGAACGGGCCGACGTCACCGCGCAGCGGACCGCCGTGCGGACTGCCAGTGCCCCGTGGGCGAGGTTTTGGGCCGGTGAGCGCGGTCCTGAAGTGGTTAAAAATCCGTTGGCTATACTTGTGTGGGGCTATTTCTGGGTTCTCTATTCTGCTCCATTAACCAAATGCCACAAATGAGTCTATACAACTCTTGAAATCGGGTGCAATGATTCCTCCCACTTTATTCTTCCCTTTCAGAATTATCTTGGCTATTATAATTCTTTTACCTTTCCATATAAGCTTTAGAATAATCTTTGTCTATATCTTTAAGAAACCTAGCTGGGATTTTGAAAGGAATTGGAGTTATTCACATCTTTACCATGTTGAGTCTTCCAATCTATGGAGAGGGCATGACTGTTTATTTTGATCTTTGATTTCTTTTGCCAGGGTTTTGTAGTTTTCAGCACACACATGCTTGCCCCTACAAGTCTGTATTTTGTTAGATTTACACTTCCATGTTTCATTTTTTGAGTAACTATTATATTTTTAACAATATTATATTTATATTAAAAATATAAATGATTATATTTTTAATTTTTTGTTTTGTTTTGTTTTGTGTTTTTTTTTGTGTGTGTGACAGAGTCTCACTTTGTTGCCCGGGCTAGAGTGAGTGCCGTGGCATCAGCCTAGCTCACAGCAACCTCAAACTCCTGGGCTCAAGCAATCCTGCTGCCTCAGCCTCCCAAGTAGCTGGGACTACAGGCTTGCAACACCATGCCCAGCTAATTTTTTCTATATATATTTTTAGTTGGTCAATTAATTTCTTTCTATTTTTTAGTAGAGATGGGGTCTCACTCAGGCTGGTTTCGAACTCCTGACCTCGAGCAATCCACCCACTTCTGCCTCCCAGAGTGCTAGGATTACAGGCGTGAGCCACCTCGCCCTGCCAATTTTGGTTTTCATGTGTTCATTGCTAGTACATAGAAATAGCAATTGGTTTTTGTATGTTGATCTTGAATCCTTGCAAAAAAGATTCCATGGAAATCTAGGTAAACAATTATGTCACCTGCAAGTAGAAACATCTTGAATCCCTCCTTCCTGATCTATATCTCTTTCATTTCCTTTCCTCTCCTTTTTGCTATGTCTAGAACTTCCAGCACCATACTGAATAAGAGTACTGAAAGCACAACCCTTGCCTGGTCCCTGATCTTCATAAGGAAGTATTTGATCTTTCACCATTAAGTATAATGTTAGCTGTAGGTTTTTTGTAGATGCTCTTTATTAAGTTTAAGAAACTCCTATTACTAGTAACCGACAGCTTTTATCATGAATGGGTTTTGAATTTCATCAAATGCTGCTTCTGTGTCAATTGATAGGATCATGTGATTTCTCTTCTTTAGCTTACATTGGTTTACATTTATTGATTTTTGAATATTGAACCAACTTTGCATTCCTGAAATAAATCCCACTTAATCACTCTGTATAATTATTTTTATATACTGCTGAATTTATTTTATAAAATTTTGTTAAGAATGTTTACATCTATATTCATGTGAGATATTGGTCTGTAGTTTTCTTTTTTCCTGCTATCTTTATCTACTTTGGTATCAAAGTAATACTGGTGTCATGGAATGAGTTGGGAAGAGTTTCCCCCTCTTCAATTTTTTTTGTAAGAGTTTGCGATTGATTGGTGTTAGTTTTTCTTTAAACATTTGGTAGAATTTACCAATGAAGCCATCTAGTTCTAGACATTTATTCATTGGAAGGGTTTTTGTTGTTGGTATTATTATTACTAACTTAATCTCTTTACTTGTTATAGATATATTCAGCTTTTCTGTTTCTTCTTGAGTCAGGTTTGGTAGTGCTTTAAGAATTTGTCCATTACATCTAGGTCATCTAATTTGTTGGCATACAATCATTCATAGTATTCCCTTATTTCTGTAAGGTGTGTGTGCTTTAGACATTTATTTGTACATTTATATTCATAAAGGTAAACCTAAGACATAAGTGATGTCTCTTTCATTCTTGATTTAGGTAATTTGAGTCTTCTCCCCTTTTTTAAGGCAACTAGCCAAATATTTGTCAAATTTGTTGAACTTTTCAAAGAACCAGCTTTTGGTTTCATTGGTTTTGAGGTTTTTTACCGCTCAGGATATGGTCTGTCTTAGTATATATGTTCTGTAGGCACTTGAAAAAAAATGTGTATTCTGCTGTTATTGGGTAGTGTTCTATAAGTGTTGATTAGATCCTGTTGGCTGATGATGTTGTTGAAATTTATCTCCTTGATAATTTTTTAATTGTTCTATCAACTGTCAAAAGAGGAGTGTTGTAAGTTTCAACTACAATTGGGTATTTGCCTACATCTCCATTTAGTTGTATCAGTTTTGCCTCACATATTTTGCAGCTCTATTGTTGGGTGCATACATATTTAGAATTGCTATGTCTTCTTGGTGGATTAATCCTTTTTTCATTGTGGAATTTCTTTCTCTGTCCAGGTAATTTTCTTAATGAAGTCTCCTTTGATATAAATATAGCCTCTCCTGATTCATTTGATTTTTGTTGGCATGGTGTATCTTTTTGTATCCTTTTTCTTCAGCGATACATGTCATTGTATTTGAAGTGAGTTTCTTTTAAATAACATACATTTTAGTCATTTTTTTTTTTTGGTCTACTCTACCAATTTCTGTCATTAGTTGCTGTATTTAAGCCATTTACATTTAATGGAATTATTGATACAGTAAGGCTTAAAGTGCCGTTTTATTTTTGTTTTCTGTTTATTGTATCTTTCTTTTTCTATTTCTGTTCATTTTTCCTGTCTTCCTGTGGTTTACTTGAATATTTTTTAAAAATTCATTTTGAATTATCTATAGTGGTTTTGCTTATATCTCTTTGTATGGTTTTGTCCTCCATAGTCTCCCTTTTATTTAGTATTTTCTGAAGGAATTATATATAAGCTACAACAACTATTCATTAAAGAAATAACAATTTTATAGATAATACATAAACACATTCACATTGAAAAATTTCAAACAATATAGAAAGTAGTGAAATATAGGAAAATACAGAATACAGATAAAGTAAAAAAATCCCTGACATCTCCCCCAATAAATCCCACAGTTTCCTACACGAAGGCAGCAATAGATATCAATTTGGTGTGTATGATTTAGATTTTTATTTGTACATTTACATTCATAAAGATAAACCTAAAAGTATATAGTTTCATTGTGTGGGAATTTAAGTTTACACAAATGGTGTCATGGTATATGTAATGTTCTGGATTTGAATGGTTTGTTGATAAATAAGATGTATTAGAGATATGTCCACATCAGTACATATATACATACCTATTTTTTATATACTTAAAAAAATTTTGAGACAGGGGCTTGCTCTGTTGCCAAGGCTAGAGTACAGTGGTGTCATCATAGCTCACTGCAGCCTCAAACTCCTGGGCTCAAGCGATCCTCCTGCCTCAGCCTCCCGAGTAGCTGGAACTACAGGCAGGTACCACCACACCTGGCCAATTTTTCTTATTTTTTGTAGAGATGGGGTCTCACTAAGTTGCCCAGGTTGGTCTTGAACTCCTGGCCTCAAGCTTTCCTCCTGAACTTGGCCTCCCAAAGTGCTAGAATTACAGGCTTGAGCCACCACATCTGGCCTAAATTTTTTTAAATTGACATATAATAATTCATAGGATACATATAATATATAGTGATCAGTTCAAGGTAATGGCATATCCATCGTCTCAAACATTTATTATTTCTTTTTTTTCTTTTGAAAAATATTTATTGAGTATAAATGAATGTCCTATACATTAAATATCAAGAAATATTCATTATTTATTACAAGTCAGACTGTAATACTGAGGAAACCATAGAATCAAAATATCTACTCACGATACAGAAGTGATAATTCCATTCCAATTTGGACACAGTAATGATTTACTCACAAGACACAACAAAACTCATCAGAAGAAGGCTATCACTTTAACCAACCTATAATATACCACAATAGAAAATGGTTTTGAATCAGAGTATGAACAGCCCAATAATTTCATTTTCCTCTTATGAATTTATCAGGTCATTTTGATACTGTAGCATTACACTGTCATAGATTTTAAAGATTCCCATTTCCTTGGTTTTATTTCAAGTGATTATCAATGAATGAAAAAAAGTCATACAAAGCCCAAGATACTTTTAAGTAGTTAATCTTTTGTAAGAGAAAAAGGAATCAAAGTTTAGTACAAAGAAAGCATCTCCCAAGTGATGAGTCTCCTAATGGGGGGAAAAAGAGCAACGTAATTAACCTTTCCTTCAAAGAAAAGAAAGAAACCTAAATCTGTTATGGCAAATTTGGAAAGATAAAATATTTCCCAGTCCCATCATGTATGCTTGTTTTACACGATGTACTTGAATGATGCAAGTCTATGAAGCAGGGGTCTGTGGCAATCCAAATTCATCCACCAGAACTCCACCCTTGTTTTTGTGTCAGTGGGAACACCTTCTGGAACTGCAGGTGTAGATGCTGCTTCATCCAAGTAGGAACTATCTTCATCAGCCAGGAGCTCATCACCCAATTCATCCAACTGTGCTTCTAGGTCATCTTCGTCTAATTCTGGGGTGCCGTAACTGCGACTCTGTGCTTCTTGGATTTCGTTTGCATCTCCCATCATGTCCTCTAGCTGGTCTTGTAAATCTTCAATCTGGTCGATTTTCACTTGCTTGTGTGCCTTTTTCATTTCTTTTACTCCCAGTTTCATAGCATCAACCGTGGTCTTGGTGTCCTTCAATGGCTGGACGGTGTGATTGGCTTGTTCCATGCAGAAAGGGCGCGGGGCGCGGCGGGCCCGCTGCTGCTCCTGCATCCGCCTTCGCTTTAAACCCGCAAGGCTCTCTGCTTGGCCGTGTTCTTTGCAGGACCCTCTCTCGTCTTCTTGATCTGATCCTTATACTTCACTAGCTCAGCATCCAATCGAGAAATCTTCTTGTCAGTGGATTCTGCCCGGCTGTTCGCCGTGCCCATGCAGTCAGTCAGGCTGGGCGGCAGAGCCTTGGGTTTCGCTTTCCCGAAGAATCGGTTCATCTTGGGCGGCCGTGAAGAAATCCAAACACTCTATTATTTCTTTGTACTGGGGACATTCATTATCCTTCTAGATATTTGAAGCCATAGAATATATCATTGTTAACTATAGTTATCGTACAGTGGTATAGAAAACTGGACATTATTCCTCCTATCTAGCTGTAATTTTGTGTACTTTAACAAATCTTCCCCTATTCCTCTCTTCCCTCTACCCTTCCCAGCCTCTAGTATCCTCTGTTCTGCTTTCACTTCTGTGAGATCAGCGTTTCTAAGCTTCTATATATGAGTGAGAACATGTGATGTCTAACTTTATGTTCCTGGCTTGTTTCACTTAATGTCCTCTAATTCCATCCATGTTGCCATGAATAACAGGATTTTGTTCTTTTTTATAGCTGAACGGTATTCCATCATGTGCATATATGCCACAGTTTGGACACCTAGGTTGATTCCACGTCTTGGCTACTGTGCATTGTGCTGCAGTAAACATGGGGGTGCAGACGCCTCTTTGATTCACTGCTCCTTCCCTTTGGTGGAGAATTGCCAGTCATGGGATTGCTGGGTCATATGATCGTTCTATTTCTAGTTTTTTCAGGAACTTCCATACTGTTTTCCTAGTTTCCAGTGTATAGGAGTTCCTTTTCCTCCACATCCTCACCAGCATTTGTTATTTTTTTGTCTTTTTTAAATATCTTTGTATAGCATTTTAGTGGTTTCTCTAGGATTAACTAGATATACAGAACTTATCAAAGTCTCCAGGTATCAGCGTCTTACCAGTTGGAATGAAATGTAAAGCCCTTACCTCCCTTCATACCCCTTCACCCTCCCCCATTTATAATGTAAGTATCTATGTTAGGTATTGAGAACCCTTCAGGCAGGGAAATAACCATCAAACATAACTTAGAAAACTCAAGAGGAGAAGGAAGGTCTATTGTATTTCCCAATATTTGCTTATGATGTTCTTTCTTCCTTCCATTTTCTTGTCAGCATTCATTTTAAGCAACTGGATTATGACGTACTTTGGTGTCGTCGTCATATTTCTTGTGCTTGGATTTATTGAATGTCTTGGATGTGCAGGTTTATGGTTTTCATTCAATTTGGGGAAGTTGAAATTTCAAGCGTTCAAGTATTTTTTTCTGTTCTCCTCTCCCCATCACCTTTGGGGACTTTAACTATCTGTATATTAAGCTATTTGAGGTTGTCACACAGTTCACTGATACTATGTTCCTTTTGTATTTGTTTAGTTTTCCTCTGTGTGTTTCATTTTAGATAGTTTCTATTTCTATGTGTTTAAGTTCACTAATCAGGTATTCTGCAAACTCTGATCTGCTGTTAATCTCACTCATCTTGGTCAGAACTGGAAGCCTCCATTGGCATGAGGACAGGCAGATGAGAACTGTAAGAAAATATAACTTAATTTGTATCTTCTGGGTATGGAAGGAATTTTGGATGGTTAAAAAGTAAATAAAGGGCCGGGCGCGGTGGCTCACGCCTGTAATCCTAGCACTCTGGGAAGCGGGCGGATTGCTAGAGGTCCGGAGTTCGAAACCAGCCTGAGCAAGACCCCATCTCTACTATAAAATTAGAAAGAAATTAATTGGCCAACTAATATATATATAAAAAATATATATATATGGAAAAATATATATAGAAAAAAATATATATATATATAAAAAATTAGTCAGGCATGGTGGTGCATGCCTGTAGTCCCAGCTACTCGGGAGGCTGAGGCAGCAGGATTGCTTGAGCCCAGGAGTATGAGGTTGCTGTGAGCTAGGCTGATGCCACGGCACTCACTCTAGCCTGGGTAACAAAGCGAGACTCTGTCTCAAAAAAAAAAAAATAAAGTAAATAAAGATAGATACCACCACAGAGAAAGCATTAATAGATTCAAATATTCAAAATTTAAATTTCTGTAATATCCTGAAAAAGATCCTTAACAATTTGCCTGGCTCCACGGCACATGCCACAGTCCCAGCTGCTGAGGAGGCTGAGGTGGGAGGGTGGTCTGAGAAGCTGGGGGTCAGCCTGGGCACCACAGGGAGACCCCATCTCAAAATGGAAACAACAACACAACAACCAAACAAACATAAATGGCAAGCGGCAAAAGATATCTGCCACACACACGACTGTAAGTTAATGTTTCTAACGTATAACGTATAAGGTGGGAAAAACACAGCGCTCAGAATTTATGTGGGTATAGAGACAATTCACCAAATGGGGAGTAAAAATGGCCAGTACAAAATAGACAAAAATTCTCATTACTATGCAAAAATGCAAATTAAAATAAGATACCATTTTCCACCTATTCAGTCAGGAAACGTTTAACCCTGCGGGTGCTGGTGCAGGCAGCAGAGCAGCCCGCCAGCTAAGCAGCCCAGGTGATACCACCTCCTGGGTGTGATCCAGAAATTCTACTTCTAGGATTTTTCCCATGGAAATCATCCAAAATATCAAAGCACATGAAAAACAGCAGTATTATTTATAATAGAAAAATTATCATTATAAAACTGCGCCTTGAGGGATGGTTGAACAGTCACCAGCATCATCACGTGGCTGGCCGTACTTCGGCCTCCGCCACGAGCCAGAAAGGGCTTTGCACCAAGCCCTCGGCGGCCCTTTGATGTCCAGCCCTCAGCCTTCCCTGTGCCGCAGAACCCCAGGACGACCTGCCCATGCACATGCCCTGCCCTGTGCGTGGCAGAGACGGCTCCCAGGGGCAGCTATGAACACCCGTCATCATGAGGGTATTTTTAGCCAAGCAGGGACGTGTTCACAATATCGTGCGAAGTGGAAAAGGAGGATCCAGGATCACTCTGTGATTTTAAGTGGAAAAGCGTATCAACTTGTTGCAAAATGCGGTGTGCAGAGAAGGAAGGAATGGGAAAGAAAGAAAGAAAGAAGGTGGACAGAAAGGCCACAGAGGCAGCAGGCGTGAGGGTGGAGGGGGTGGAGGGGGTGGAGGGCTGCTTCTGGCCGTTGGGGACACTGCTGCCCTTTATCAGGGCCATCGCAGGCCTCCCCTGGGCTCCTGGGGGCCCTGGACTGAGCGGAGACCAGAAGCCACCACCCAGGGTGGTCCTTGAAGGGGTGAGGGGGCTCTGCCAGCCAGAGCTCCCAGTCCCCTACTTCCCTACCTGCTAGGGAAGTGAGAGCCGCAGCGCCCTCCAGTTTTGACAAGCAGCCAGTGACACTCATGCAGAAAGATGTGCCTGAGGTCAGAGGAGAGGTGAAGCTCAAAGGAGCCAGGGAGATGGCCTCCGGGACCTGGCAGGAGGGCCTGGGACTGCCATGGGGCTCCCCTGCAGCCTCACGGCCTACACCACGGAGGGCTTCATTGGCAGTGGGAAACTAAGGCAGAGAGGCCGGCTCGCTAGTCCAGAAAGTGTCCTGTGTGTAGGGGTGAGGCTGATCCACGCCTGCTCGTGCCCACGGAGCACACGTGAGCAGCACCCACTGCGGCGCCCATCACACCACCACAGTTGCCCGTGCCCCACACAGGGTGCCCCAGGCACCCAGGGCAGTGGTCAATGACGCAGGAGGACCCACGCTGCTGCCCTCTGGCCTGCAGGAGCTCAGTTGTGCTGGGAAAGGGTACTGGGCCATGCTTGGTGCCTAGAGGCTCTGCAAACATCTGCTGAACTGGGGGGAAACATCCTTAACTGTTTCAAAGCCGAAAGCGAGAGGAGACATTGTTCGGCACTTCCTCTAATATGAAACCTGTTCGCTAGCAGCCTCCCAAACCCCAGTCCCCAGGAATCGGGAGCCTAAATTTAGATTATCCTTGAGAAGGTCACCGGATTACCCTGGGACAGGGTCAGCCGGCAGCTGCTCAAGATAAAGGTGGCTTTTCTGCAGACTCAGGCCTTTCCCTCACACAATTAATGAGATCCTGCCGAACTTCCCCTGGGAAGCAGAACAATAGCCGTCGGTGAGCAGGTGGCCTTGGCCAGCGCTCTGCCCCAAGGGCCCCTCACCAGAGACTAGGGATTCATGTCCCTGCGCAGCCAGGACGCCTCTGACCTCGGCACAGGCCCTGCTCCAGCCACACTGGCCACTTCCGCCCCTCGGACGTGGAGCCCCTTCCCACCTCGGGGGTCTTGCACCGGCTGTTGCTTCTGCTCTGCCTGGGACTTCTTCCTTGGATCCCTGCTGAACTGTCACCTCCTCAGAGAGGCCTTCATCAATCTTTTCTGCCCAGTTACTGGTGGGCAAGTTCCTGTCAGCTCCGCAAGGGCAGGAGCTTCCTGTGCTGTGCGGTCCGCCTGGAGACAGTGCTCACCGTGCAGCGGGTGGTCCGTGAGTGGAAGGAAGGGTGTCCTTCCTGGGTCTGGCTGGGCCACTTGCAGTCCACTCTCAATCTGGGGTGGGTTTGGGGAGGGCAGGAGTGTCAGCCCTGGCTGTCCTGTCTGGGCTTCTCTGCAGTGGCTCTGGCTCCTTTGGTGATGTCAGGGTAGAAATCAGATTGTGATAGGTGGAGCCTGAGGCTCCTCTCCCAGGTCCCTGAGACACTGTGTGGC
Source organism: Microcebus murinus (assembly GCF_040939455.1). NCBI lineage: Eukaryota > Metazoa > Chordata > Mammalia > Primates > Cheirogaleidae > Microcebus > Microcebus murinus. The sequence goes on along the minus strand of NC_134125.1, from coordinate 26,602,924 downwards.
TGTTGTCAACAAGATGTGAGCTCGCTGGGCGCACCCTCAGGTGCCAGCCAGGCTGGGGAAAGGCCTACAGTGGTGGAGAGGAGGACGGGCAGGAGGTGGAGGTGGGGAGCCTCGGGCTGGCTGTGGCCCCATGCTGGCTGGAGGGGCAGCAGGCAGCCTCCCACCGGGGACAGATGCAAAAGACGGCCACCGTGGTGAGGCTTATTCCTGGATACCAGTGAGGAAAACCAACAAGCAAATGCACAGTTCCAGCTCTGGCCTCTGGAAGCAATGCTGGGGGATGGGGCAGAGAGGTGTCTTAGGAAGCGACCTCAGCAACACAACTTAGAAGACGAGCAGGAGCCAACCTAAGGGACATGCACTGCAGGCAGAAGAAGCCACAGTGAGAGACAGGCCAGTTACAGGAAGGTGAATCTGGCCGAAGCACAGTGTGTTGTCAGGGTCACCGCAGCTGGGTGGCTGGGCCAGCCAGTCCCAGCGCAGGCAAGTGCACACCGATCTGGGCTGCTCTGGGAGTCAGTTCTTTGTCCCTGGGCAATGTGAGCCTTGGAGGGTCTTAGGCAGGGTGTAATCCAGGAGAGGGGCCCACCAGGGTGGCCCAGTGGGCAAGGGTGGAGTCCGGATGACATGAGGAGGCTGCAGCAGTCATTCAGGGAGGATGGTGGCATGGATGGACCTTGAGAAGGTCCCTGGACTCAGGCCAGGCTGGAGCAGGATTCAGAGGGTGGGGTGGGTGGTCAAGCTGGGCTCCTGGAGTGGACAGGGGAGGGGACGCCCAGCAGGGTCTGCAGAGAGAAAGGGGAGTGGCCCATAGGTCTGCAGCAGAGGAAAGGCAAGGGAGGTGGTGCCTGGGAGGAGGCGGTGGTCGTCAGAGCCCTGGCTGGTGGGGGAGGGCCATGTAGGGCAAGACTCTCCCCCAACCCGGGCCCCAGGCTCAGCAAGCTTGCAGCCAGTCCCCTCCGGGATGGATGAGGGAGAAGGAACCCGGCCGGGAGGGAGATTTATCAAAGCCCCCACATCTGTGACAGGCCGCACTTTCCCCATGGAGCACCTGTCCAATGGTGCTGAGCACTTTGGACCAGATGAAAGGACAGGGCGTCCAGTGGCCTCAGTCCAGGGCTGGGAGAGCAGACTTGGCTGGGAGCAAAGGGCTGGTGCCCCTATGGGCTTGCAGGACTCAGGGCCTGGCGCCCCCACCTGAGCCTCAGGGGGGCTGGAGTGTCCACCCTAGTGGACCTTTCGAGAAATGGCTGGGCCATTGTGCAGAAGAATGCCCGGAAATCCCGTGCCTCCCTCCTCCAGCAAGAATGGGGGCTCTTCCTCCTGGCCAGGAAACTCCAAGTTGGCTTCCGGAGGGCGGTCTGGGGGCTGGGTTGCCAGGGGCGCCATTGCCACTGGTGGGAGGGCAGGGCGCAGCCTCTCGTGTCCCTTTGTGTCTCTCCTGTCTGAGGGCCAGAGCAGGCCACCAAGACTGGGGCCACCGTGCTCCTGGGAGCACAGCCCGTGGGCTGCTCACTGGGCACCAAAGATGGGGGCTGGGCAGCAGCGCAAGGAGAGGAGCGGCTGAGCGGTCTGGGAAGCCCTCAGCAGGGGACAGGGTCTCCAGGCAGTGGAAAGGCCCCTGTGCCGGCAGAGGCTCCAGGGTGGATGGTGTGCGTGGTGAGGCCGGGCGCCTGGGCCCGACCCTCCGGGCATCTCGCCTGGATAGGGCGGGAGAGGCAGTGCCGGACTCGGAGGGGACTGGGAGTAAGCTAGGGAGAGAGAGGATTCCAGGGCGGACTTCCTGGAGGGAGGCCCAGCTGTGCGCCGCGAGAGCCCTCCAGGCCGGCCTCCGCGCAGTGGTGACGCGGCGGGGGCTCCCGCAGACCCTGGTCAGGGAAGAGTGGAGGTGGCCCGTGCGGAAGGGGCCATTGGTCGGGGATTTGGAAGTGGAGGGTGCAGGCAGAGAGTGGCCAAAGTGATTGAGCCTGGAGATGCAGGGAGGTGGACCACGGAGCGCGCCCCAAACCAGATGGGAATGCACTCACGGCGCCTGGGACAACTGCGGGTGGGGTTGGGGCGCGGCCGAGCTCCGAGGGTCCAGCGAGCTCAGCTACCCCCAGCGCCGTTTCCCCAACTCCGGCCGCCGCGGAGCCTGTGATTGGCTGTGGGACGACGGCCCGCAAGCGGATTGGCTGCTTCCGGCCGGGGGGCCGGGCCCGGAGCACGAAGTCCGCCCCCCGAGCCTTCAAGTAGAGAGCCCCCCCACCAGGTGTCCGCAGACCCGAAGCGGTGCTACAGTGTACCCTGTGGCGAGCGGACGCATAGGCACCAGGACGCGCGCCGAGTGGCACGGCCCAGGCAGCGCCGCGCCCGCCAGCAGGCCTCCAGCCATGGGGTCGGCAGCATTGGAGATCCTGGGCCTGGTACTGTGCCTGGTGGGCTGGGTGGGCCTGATCCTGGCGTGCGGGCTGCCCATGTGGCAAGTGACCGCTTTCCTGGACCACAACATCGTGACGGCGCAGACCACCTGGAAGGGGCTGTGGATGTCGTGCGTGGTGCAGAGCACCGGCCACATGCAGTGCAAGGTGTACGACTCGGTGCTGGCGCTGAGCACCGAGGTGCAGGCGGCGCGGGCGCTCACCGTGAGCGCCGTGCTGCTGTCGCTCGTCGCGCTCTTCGTGACCCTGGCGGGCGCGCAGTGCACCACCTGCGTGGCCCAGGGCCCGGGCAAGGCGCGCGTGGCCCTCACGGGCGGCGCGCTCTACGCGCTCTGTGGGCTGCTGGCGCTCGTGCCGCTCTGCTGGTTCGCCAACATCGTGGTCCGCGAGTTCTACGACCCCACGGTGCCCATGTCGCAGAAGTACGAGCTGGGCGCGGCGCTATACATCGGCTGGGCCGCCTCGGCGCTGCTCATGTGCGGCGGCGGGCTAGTGTGCTGCGGCGCCTGGGTCTGCGCCGGCCGCCCCGACCTCAGCTTTCCGGTCAAGTACTCGGTGCCGCGGCGGCCCGCGGCCAGCGGCGACTACGACAAGAAGAACTACGTCTGAGGACGCCAGGCACGGCGGGACCCTTCCCGCCAGCCACGCCCTCGAGCCGTCGGAGCCACCTGGGAGCCCCGCGTAGACTGCGGCCTCCGCCGGGGCGCGCAGCGCAGTCTCCGAGCGACGACCGGCTTAGCGCAAGACGCAGCCCGTGGACAGGCTCTTGCAGGCACCCGCAGCCTGGCCTCTCCCGCCGCCAGTGGCCAGGCTCTGCCCTGATCAGACCGCACGCACTCGTGAGGACTTGGTCAGTTTCCTTCTCTGTGCGCCCTGCTGGGATTCCATGGGCAAAGGGGGCACCAGACTGAAGATACCACTTCCTTCCCTGGCGCTGGGGGTCTTGGCTGCTGCCTAACTCCTCAGTGGCTCCTACTGAGTCCAGAGGGGCAATGGAGAGCTCGGGCCCAGCCTGGGCTGCCAGAGGGTTGTGTGCAGCTGGCCTTACCCTATCAGCGGGGCTTGTCAGAGGACCAACGGACTGAGCCCAAGGGACCAACTTCCCTGTCTCACTCCAGCAGCTCCCCAGGCAAGGCTTGTGGGCGCCAGAGCGTGGAGCTGGGGCCTGTCCTCCTCTGCGGCTTGTGGGGTGGGAGTGGGAGGTTAAGAATTTGCTTAGTAAATGGTTTGAATACTCTCCCACCTGTGTGCCTGTTCTCTGTCCAGTCACCTCCTGTCCACCCACTGCTGACTCCTTCTGGGCTGGCCCCTGGCCTTTTCCCCAGTCCCCTCTGCCACTCTTCCATCTGGTGGGAGATACAGCCACCACCCACCGACTGCCACCCAGGTAGGTGAGGTTGGCAGTAGAGTACTACTGAGTCACAGGGCCTGGCTGGGACAGGGGTGGGGGTAGAGGCAGACCCCAGTGGAGGATGCAGGCTGGAACCCCTGCCAGGGTCCATGAGTGGGAGTCTTGGGCCAGGGAAGTGCTGAGGGTGGGAAGAAGCTGCTGGCTTCTCCCAGGGAGAGTGCCCCGACCCACACAGCACAGGGTGATGTTTTCCACCAGCCCTCCCAGCGCTTGCTTAGTTCCAGGTCCTCTCAAGTGGCCACGGACATCTGTACACTGACAGGCCCTTTCTAATGGCAGGGCAGGGCCAGGGTGAATCCAGGATGTGTGCTGGTTCCAGCAGAGCTCACTGCAGGTCGACAGTGGCGTTGCCATGGGGAGGAGGCGCTGGCGGCTGGCTGCCCAGAGTGCTTCGGCCTGGCTCCAGGCCCCTGTCCTGGCTTCTCTGCCAGTCACAGCGTGGCTCTGTGCAGGGCCTGTGCCCACCCTGCTGGCCTGGCAGCCAGCCCAGACTGGTGCCAACCCCCAGTACCTCTGTGCCTACCCTTGCTTGGAGCACCCTGTGGGGGGCCCTGGGAGCCAGCACTGGCTCCAGCCAGGCATCTGGGGATGGAGGTCTCAGGAGGACAGGGCAAGGCCATCTAGTGCACCACTGAGAGCACATTGTTTCCAGCCCTGTTGTAGGCGCTTTGAATTAACGGATTCCTACCTTTTGCCAAAAAGCTAGAAACAGAACAGAGCAGTGGACGGGGGCAGGGGCTGCAGGGAACGGCTCCAAGCCCAGCCAGCAGGAAGGCTTGGTACCTGCCCCCAACCCTGGCCTTGGGGGCCCTGCCCAGAAATGCCTGGGCCACATCTAGCGGCAGGAAGTCTCCCAGGCCTAGCCAGGCTCCGCAGCGTGTGGAAGGGCAAGAACCCCAAGGATGTGGGCTTGGAGGGGCTCAGGGCAACTGCTGTGGACACGGTATCAGCTTCCTGGGAGTCCAGATGGAGCCAGCAGGTGGGATGGGCTACAGCAGGATGGGTCCTGGGGTGCAGAGGTCCTCGGCAGGCCTAATGCACAGCCCCACCTGGGCCTTGCAGCAGGGACCAAGAGCAGTCCCCACACTTGGGAGCATGTGATCTGGAGCTGTGACCCTGGGCAGGGCCGGGAGCAATGGTCCTCATACTATGGCACCTGGCCAGTGGGGCCGGGAAGTGCTGGGTCCAGGGTGTTCAGCCAGGAGCTTGGTCTCAAGGCTGCCCGGGAGGGCTGCATCCCACACAGCCCCTTTCCCAAGAAAGGAAGGGCACAGAAGGGCAGCTGCACAGTTATTCCAAATGGCTAGGGTGGACAGCTTTGAGGGCCTGAGAGTCTGGCCACCACCCACCTGACCCATGCCAGAAGGGGCAGGGACAAGCTCCACCACCACAGACGGGAGTGGAGTGCCTCCAACCCCACTCTGGTCCCACTGTCCCTTCCTAAGGGCTGTACTGAGACCTAGCCCCACCCGCTGTGTCCTCACTTCCAGGCCACTTTTTCTGGGCTTTCCCCTTCCCAGCCTGAGGTCTCCCCATGCTGTCCCTTCTCTGCCTGCGGCGTGTCCACAGCATGCCTGCAGGGACATGGCACCTGGAGAGGTGCTGGGCCGGGTGGGCGGTGGCAGCCAAGAGGGTGGACTTGCCGTGCTGCTGAGGCCGGGGCGACAGAGGCAGGCGCCAGCTGGCATTGCTGGGCAGCAGGAAGCGCAGGTGCAATGAGGGGCCTGGAGGACAGGGTGGGGAGAGCTCGTCCGTGGGGCCAAGTGGGGGCTACACACCCATGCTGATTGCCGGCACGGCCTCAGCACCCAGGGCACAGGGCCAAGGCTTCCCCGGACCCACAGAGGGCTCAGGGCACACCCAAGCACGGGCCTCTCAACCAGAGCCAAGACAGGGAACAGAACCTAAAACAAGCATTTTATTCCATTAAAACCCACTGCCCCTGCAAAGCAGACCATGTCCACGATTTACAATCTAAATAAAAGCCAGTTAATATAAATAAGGAGGAGGAGGTTGTTTCTGAAGGAATCAAATTCTGGAAAAGAAAAAAAGAAAAAATAAGTATCAAACAATTCTGATATCTCCCCAAGTTAAACAAACTGCCCCAGCCTTCCTACTGATGTTCAGGGCTGTTGCTTCGACACACAGCCTCGACCCCTCAGGGGTGAGGGGCAAGGGCTACTCCCCACAGCACCCCTGCCTGGGTCTGGGCTGTCCTCCACTGGAGCCCCAGTGCCCTTGCACCCCAGCACCTCCTCGCCAAGAGGGCCCCATCTAGGTGCGTGTCTGGCCTGGGCCAGCCTTCAGGTGCCCATGCACGGCCTCTCCCCTGTACAGCCAGTCTCCCCTCCCCCTAGCACTCTGCTCCTCACCCTCCACCTCCCCAGCCTGGCCCACTGCACTCCTGCCTCAGGGCAGGACAGCCACAGCAGTGTTGGCGTCACCACCAAGTAGGCTGTGAGGTCGGTGGGGGGGCATCTGCTCCGATGCTGGCTCCACTGCCTGAGAGCCTCACTTGTGACCTGACACCTCTGTCCACCCTTGGGGGTCCTGTGCTGACACACCATGTTCATTGTCTAAGGAGGGTGTCAGCCTCATTTTTGGATGCTGCTGGTTCAACCAAATTAGGCGCCTAGCCCAAAGTCCCTGCCAGGGGGCCGACAGATCCCTCAGAAAACCCCAAGGGTCTGACCAGAGCCCCTGCCCCAACACGGGGTCCCCTGCAGCCCAGGCCTCCCCGAGAGAAAGACTACAGGACTTTCAGCAGAGCCTCCTCTGGCCCTGACGGGGGAACAGGCGCCTGCCCCCATGGCTCCAGCCTTGCACAGATGGAGCACATGGGTTGGTGCAAGGGGACCCGCTGTGTCACGGTCAGCCTGCAGCCGAGGGCTCAGGGAGACGTAGGTTGGATCTGGCACCCACTGTGGAGCCCTGGGCTGAGGGATGGTCACACAGACACAGAACGAGCCCCCCCCCACCCCCCCGTTTCCCCAGGGGCTCCTCAAGGAAGAGGTGGTGTGTGGGGCAGGGGGAGGCAGCCTGGGCCACAGCAACCTGTCCACGACTCTGGACAGGGCCCCTCAGGACAGCGTGTGCCGAGAAGTCCGAAGCAGAGCCATGTTTTGCAATTCCATGTTCAGGGGCAGCTGCCTACAGCTCTGCTTTCTCAAGGCCCGAGCACACAAAGGCCCCCAGATGGCCGCTCTGTAGGCTCCCGCCGGGCTCTGGCAGGAAGGCTGTGGGGCAGGAGGCTCCAGGCAGCCACAAGGGCAGTGCCAGGGAGTCTGTGTGTCACACGCATTGCACACGCAGTGCCCAGCCCCACAGCATGGCTGGCAGGGGGTAAATGCCAGTTCTTTCTGAAGGGATCACAGGGGCTTAATGAAACTAGCTTCCTCAGAAATGCCCCACTGTGGCCCTGCTGGCAGCCCAGGGACAGACATGACTGGGAAAAATGTGCTGGCCTCAAACAAATCTCCTCGAGAACCTGCTCCTTCTGAACTTGAGTAGAAGCCTTTGCTGAGGGGCACAAGGTGTCAGGGTCTGATGTGGTAGGCACCCCACCACCCGAGGACCCTGTATAACTCACCCTCAGGACAGGAGGGAAACAAGTGCGTCCAGAAATTTGCTCCGATCCTCAGCTTTCAGCTCCATCACTGAAGTAATGAAAGAAAAACACTTTGTGAGAGGGAGGAGTGGGAAAACAAGGCAAGGCACGGAACTCCCTCTGTCCCCTCCCTGGCCAGAACAAGCTGCCACATTCCAGCTGCACAGGCCCCCATGCCTGGGGCACTCTGGGCCAATGGGTCGCCTCTCCCGTCCCGCTGTATTTAATTTCAAAAGTGCTGGCTGTGCCAGGAGAGGCCAGAGCTGGGGCCTATGGGGAGGGCCCTCTGGAGTCCAGCAGTCACAGCCTGCAGAGGGACATGCGGGTGTGATGACTCAGAGCCTCATAGACCCGGGCAGGGCTGGGCCTGCCCATCCTGCCAGGCACAGACCCCCGCCCCACATAGGCTGAGGGAAGCCCCGGGTGGGCAGGCCACCTTCAGCCTCAGTGCCCCTTCCACACAAGGGGACACACTGCAAGCTGCCTGCATCTCACAGGGCCATCATGCTTGGCTGAGTCACAGGCCTTCAGCACACAGGGCAAAACCAGGTCCCGAGAAGGGTCTGGCCTGGTCCTGGGGGCGGTCCACGCCGCCAGCCACAGCCCTGGGAGCCCCAGGTCCAGGTAGGCACTGGCCAGGCTCACTCTACACCCCCAGCCCTGGTTCTCCACTCTCAGGGTAAACCAGGCAGCTCGGCCCCGACTCCTCCCTGTGGAAGCAAGGCCATAGGTGCCAACCTCTCACACATCTCAGGCACGAACGGCCAGCAGGGGCTACTGCTCTCGGGGTGAACCGACACCACCCAGGCCCCGGCCGTGACTGTGCCTGGCTCGAACCAGCTTGGAGACAGCTGCGGCAACGTGAAGAAAGACTGGGTCTCCTGAGACAGTGATCTGTCATTGGTGAGGAATCGGGTGGTGGTGAAGCAAGAAAATGTCCTTTCTGAAAGATGCCGAGGGGTGTTATAGGCAGACTGTGTGCCCCCACATTCCTATGTAGAAGCCCTAACCCCTACTAGCTCAGAATGTGACTGTATTTGGAGACAGGGTCCTTAAACAGGCAATTAAGTTCAAAGGGGGTTATTAAGGTGGGATCTAATCCAATCTGACCGGTGTCCCTAGAGAAGGAAATCTGGACACATAGATACCAGCGATGTGTGCACAGAGACACCAGATGAGGACACAGCGAGAAGACGGCCGTCCACAGCCAGGAGCAAGGCTCAGGAGAAACCAGCCCTGCCCACCTTGACCTTGGCCTTCTTGCCTCTAGGCCCGACAGGAAATAACTGGTTGAGCCACCAAGTCTTGGCACTTAGTTATGGCAGCCTCAGCAAACTAATGTAGGGGCTGAAGTGTCAGAAGTCTTTTTACTTTAAAACCTGTGAACAAGAATAAAAAGCCAGATTCGGCCAAATGTGAACCAAGCTCCAAGCTGGCATCTGGGGAAGCGCTGCTGGCCAGGGCCCTTCCACTCTGGGCCCATCTGACATACAGGTGGGGCCAGTGCTTGAGCCAGTACACAGGCAGGACCCATCACGGCGACACAGAGCCCTGGCCAGTGTGGAGGTGGCTGGCACAGCTTTGGAGGTGGCACCCTTGGGTGGCTACAGGCTGCACTATTCCCTTCCCCTAAGAGAAGTGGACAACCCTGACCAGTGAGGCCCGAAGGCCAGAGCGGGACCTGTCACTCCCCGGGAAACACCTTTTCTCTCTCTGAGGGGCCCTGAGGCACCTGGAGTAGCCTGTACCAGGGCTAGTTCCAGGGGACGAGAGGGCAGCTGGCTGGGCACCTGCAGCAGTGCCGACCTGGGAGCAGTGTGTGGGAGAAGGACGTCAATTGGCGGGAGACTCACCTGAGAAGTCAAAATGGTTGTGCAGTGTCCGGGAGCTGGTGCTTGCCGCTGCCTTCTCAAACGCCCGCCCAAAAAAGCTGTGGACACATGAGACACGTTGGGGGCCAGGCCACCTGCAACAGACCCTTCCCCGCCGCTACCCCAAGACAGACGCCAGGGATAGACACTGCTCTACTCAGCAGGCTGCTGGGCCGATGTGCCAGGCCCCCACACCCAGCCCTGGACAAGGACAACCCACTCACTTCTTCCTGTCCGAGCTGTCGGTCTCTGGAGGGATGCCCACCATGGTCACGGTGCCCTGCTCTGCGTTCAGTGGGGCGGCCATCACCAGCGGCAGCAGCTTACAGCGCCGGTTCTTTGTCTGTGGAGACAAAGGGCAGCCAGGTAGGGTATGGTGGGCCTGAGCTCACCACTCAGCACCCAGAGCCCTGGCAGTGCCAAGCCACCCTGCTCCCCAAGGCCTCCGAGAGGAGGTACTCCGGTCCTTGCACTGTCATGCTTAGGCTGTGACACTGTGTCCCTTAGGTTGGTTCCTTGTACACTGGTCCTACCCACTGCTCCATGGCTGCTCTTCGCAGGGGCTCTGCACCACTGTCCCCTCCTGCACCTCCTGCCACACCTTCCCCAGGAGCCCCCCCCTACTCCCCACCTTGTCTCGCCCCATCCTCCTGTGGTGCGTGTCCCCAGCTGAAACCCCCTGGCCTGCTTGTGTGCTCCCACAGGGTGCAGACTGAGCGTCTCCCTGACTGCTGTACTGGAGGCACCTATACCTATGACCCAGGCGGCCGGCCAGTCTGATTTGTCCAGGATGCAACCCAGGCCAGCCAGTCCCTGCGACGGCATGGCCAAGCAGGTGGTGGCTGCTCAATAAATGTCTGATAAACGAATGGACTCTGTGAAGCAGACACTTATTCACTCATTTTATAGACAGGGAAACTGAAGCTCAGGTCAGGTAATCTACTTCCTGTCACACAATTGGTGAATGAGGATGGGATTTAAACCCAGCCTAGAGGACTTCAGAGCTCACGTCTTGTCTCTTGTTCATCTTTAGCATCACCCGATTGACTTCACAGAGCATTCGTATCATCTCTTTATTGATTAGCTTAGCAGAACAAGAAAGTGTCAACTTCCTGCCATGTATTTCGTTCAAAATGGCTCCTGGCATGAACCCTCATCCTCAAAGCAGAGTAAGACTTTGATTATGGCAATATGTGGACCGGTATTTGCACAGTTGCAGCCTGGAAGAGCCCAGTGTCAGCTGGGGACGGACCCCTGCCCGATGCCAGCTGAGTGATTGTCCACGCCGGGCCAACACAAAGAAGGGTGCTGAGCCACATAGAAGGCAAAGCCGCGCACAGAAAGTTAGCCTAGAAGACAGATTCAGCAAGTCTGTGCTATGACCAGCCCGCCCTCCCTGACCTGCCACTGTGGGACGCGAGCCCCAGCCCCGCATGCTTCGCCTGGGCCCCTCCCTCCTCCCCCCACCGACTTGCTGTGAGAACTGGACGGTGCCTAGGGGTTGGCTGAGGAAATGCAGCTCTGAAAGAGTAAGGGATTTCCCCAGGTCTGGCAGCTGGTGAACGGCCACCCCAAGACTAAGCGTCTAACACCTGTCCGGGGTGCCCTCCTGTGCCCACGGCATCCCCCATGAGGCTCCTCACCGAATACACAAAGGACTTGAGCAGGTGTCGACTGAGCAGGTTCAGGGACACCGGCTTGGAGAACAGTGCGGCATCAGGAGTGCCCTGGGGAGGGAGAGAAACGGTCAAAGGATGCTACCAGCAGGCGTGGCCTGGCCCCATGTACCCCCGGGGAGCCTGACCTCCGTCAGGGAGCAGTAGAGGAAAGGCCCCTGGGAGATGACGAGGTTGGTGCAGAGGCAGCTGGCGATGGTCTGCTGGGTGGCTCGCAGCTGCTTCTTGGCGAGCTCCAGACCCAGGTATAGCTTGTCCAGGTTACTCCTGCAAAGGGGCAGACACACGGCTTTGGTGTTGTTTGTTGAAGACATGTGGTTCCTGGTTTAGGAGGGGGTCTGGGGATAACAGGTGATCTTCTCTCCCTTCTGAGTTCCTTTCAAGTGAAAGAAAGGGATAAAAAATGCACAAACCCACAGCGATATAAACAAGAGGTGAGGAGAGATGCTGGCCTCAGAACAGAGGACACTGAGAGCCAAGAGAGGGAATCCCGCAGTGGAGGGCCCAGGAAGGTGCCCGCAGGCCTCTGACAGAGGAGGACGGGGGACCCTTTCCCACAGATGGACTTTTACTCTTCCTCCTAAAAGGGAAGGTTCCCCTCTGAATGCATGAAATGAATCCTCTCTGGAGAAGCAGGGTCCTTAAGCAAAGCCTCTGTGCCCTAGTCAGGAGTCCCAAAGTGTCACAGTCAGCATCCCACCCAACAAGATGAAGCAACGTCTTTCAGCCGGTGAGCTGTGCCCCGACACCAAGTGCAGTTTGTTTGTTTGTTGATTGATTGAGACAGGGTCTTGCTCTGTCACCCAGACTGGAGTACAGGTGGCTCACTACAGCCTTGAACTCCTGGGCTAAAGTGATCCTCCACCTTAGCTTCCAAGTACCTAGGACTACGAATGTGTCCCGCCATGCCTGATTAATTTTTCTTTCTCTTTCTTTTTTTTTGGATAGAATCATCTTGCTTTATTGCCCCGTCTAGCGTGCAATGGTGTCATGATAGCTCACTGTAACCTCAAACTCCTGGGCTCAAGTGATCCTCCTGCCTCAGCCTCCCGAAAAGCAGGGACTACATGCCTCTTCCTAAAAAATCAGGGAAACAAAATTCACAAATGAGTACCAGAGAAGTACCAAGGTCAAATCTCCTCAAAGTCACTATCAGAAAAAAGAAAATAGAAACAAAATAACATCTCTCTGGACAATGACAGTCCATTAGTGTCAAAGGTGCAGATCCCAGGGTGAACTCACTTTTTGTCAGACCCATAAAAATTAGAGCCAGGAAAGCTTGAAGCCAGAAAGCTCCTGCTTGCACATCTGAGATAAGACTGTCTTGAGGACTTTCTAAAATAACCCCACAAGAAATCCCCTCTGTGGGACTGCAGCATTCAGATAAGATGCTCTGGAAAGAATACCTGTCCACTAACGGCACCTCCACCAATAAACTCGTGCCAGCTCTGGCTTTGAGTCTCCGAAATCAATGAACTGTGTTTCCAACCAGCTTATGTGAACTACTCTTTTTGCCAATAGAAGATTCCCTTTAGCCCTCCACTCTTCAGCTGCACATGTACCGTAGCCATGCATCTTGGTTAGAATCCTCTTTTCTAATTCCTGAATAAATTCATTATACTTGGAGACATTTTTCTATGATGTCCTTTTTTAGTTTGACATTAGAAAGACATGCCAAAAAAACAAAATCAAAACTGTCACATTTTATTTCAAAACAAGCTAAAAGACGTGGAAAAAATAAGGTGGGACAACTTAGGAAGTGACATAAGAAAGGATTAGAAATAAAAGAAAAATAAGGCCAGGTGCAGTGGCTTACACCTGTAATCCTAGCATTCTGGGAGGCTGAGGCAGGAGGATCACTTGAGGCCAGGAGTTCGAGACCAGCCTGAGCAAGAGCGAGACCCCATCTCTACTAAAAATAGAAAAATTAGCTGGGCACGGTGGCATTCACTTATAGTCCCAGCTATTCAGGAGGCTGAGGCAGGAGGATGGCTCAAGACCAGGAGTTTGAGGTTGCCATGAGCTGTGATCACACCACGGCACTCTATCCTGGGTGACAGAGTAAGACTCTATCTCAAAAATAAATAAGTAGGGCGACTTCTGGGCCCCCCTCTCTTGGGGACCCAGAACCTCGTCCACAATAATAAATAAATAAGTAAGTAAGTAAAACTAAGTGAGAAACAAAGCAGAAACAAGAAGAAACACAAGAATGAGTAAACACAAAAAATAATGCTTTAAGAGATACAGAAGGTGAAAAAAGAAGAAAATTTTAAAAATCAGAAAGAAAAAGGAGCTGGAAAGGATTGAGAGAAAGCAAGGCAAGCTGAAGAGGCAGGCAGCGTGTTGCGTGCACCCTGCTCTGGTGCTGGGATTCTGATTCCCACGAGTGGGTTCTAGGACACAGCCACTCCCATGCCCTGGGGTCCCCAAACCTGCCTCCCTGGACAGAGTGAGGCTGATGACCAGCGGTGGCCCCCTGGGGACAGCAGCCCACGGCCACATCCCACTACCTGGAGAGACTGTCCAGAGCCTGGATGAAGTGATCTGTTCCTGAGCCATCCTTCTCGGGATTCTCCAACAGAGACATGGTGGCAAAGACCACATCACTGGCCAGGAACTTATGCTTGAACCCAAAGTGAATGCTGAAAGTCTGCACGCGCATGTCCTTCATCCTGTCATGGGAAGAAGCAACGTGGCTGTCCCCCTCAACTTGTGGGTGAGCTCTTGCCACTGGGTCAGGCCATCTGGCACACTAATGTCCCTCACCAGCCCACTCTGAAACTCTAGGCACAACCACTCTGCTCAGAGAACAACTGTCACATTTTATTGACAGGTCAGAACGCCCAGAACACCAGCCTTGCAGCACAAAGATGTCAAGCTCCTCCTTGTCTACAGCTGCTCAGCGGGCCGGGACAGTCAGCCCGTCTGGCCAGGGGCTGTGTGGGGTCCTGTCTTGTGCCCCAGCATGCCAGCTAGCAGGGCAGCCAGGGTGCCTGAGGACCTGGGCAGAGCTTGTCTGACCCTGGCCCTAGCAGCTGGTTTCTTGTCTCCAGCAAGAAGGGGCTGCATGGACCTCACAGGTTCATCCCACAGCCTCAGGGTTTAAGGATGCTAAACCTCCCGGGTATTTTAAGAAGTCCTATTTTCAAGCCTAAAAGAACTAAAACTTTAGGAAGGGCCACAGTCAGATAATGCTCACTACTTGTATATTCTAGGGTTTTCTGCATTACTTTAGTAGCATTAAAGCAGAAGCCTTCACTTTAAAGCTAAATCCAGAAAAATGTGCACTTACCCAAATTTAGTAGCAGACTCTTCAATCATTTCTCTCAAATTCTCCTTCAAGGAGATGTCCATGGACTGGAACTTCTGCTTCACCTGTTTCAGGGGAAGCCTGGAAAGACAGAGCAAGCCCATGCATGTGAGTGAGATCACACAGCCAAACAGGATGGAAAGTGCCCCAAAGACCAGGGCAAACGAGGATGCCTCAGCACATGCGTCAAGATGATACTCCAGGATCCAGGGTGTTTTTCTATTTACGGCAGAACAGGCGGCAGCTGCATTTTACAACCAAGTTGGTCAAACCAAAGGAGAGGATCTCTTCCCTCAGGGGTGGGTGGGGCCAGGAGGTCACTCACCCCATGTCTGCCAGGAACTCCTGAAGCCGCTTCTGCCCATGCACAGACCACAGCTTGAACCTGGCCGCGGTGTAGCTGGTGTTGCACAGGCTGTCGTGGAGGGACCAGTGCTGGTAGAGTGCCAGGCGGAGGCTGGGCTTGCGGTCAAGGAGCATGCAGTGGTGCCTCACGAGCCCACCCCACAGGGACCCATGCCTGGCAGCACTTGGAGCCACCATGTCCAGCTAGTTTTTAAATTTTTTGTAGAGCTGGGGTCTCACTATGTTGCCCAGGCTGGTCTCAAGCCATCCTCCCACCTCAGCCTCCCAAAGTGCCGGGACTACAGGTGTGAGCCATTGACCCCAGTCCTCACCCCCTTCTTGAATACATCCCCCACTGCCCCTGGCTGCCACCGTGCACGCAGCTATGAGCAGGGACCAACCCCCACAACAGACCTCTCCTCCACAGGTCACGAGGCTGGCCCTGCCACTGCTCCCCCAGACACTCGGCACACCTGGTCCTCACCATTGCCCCTCCCCACTCTTGGGCTCTAGGGCCACCATCCTCCCTGCCCACCCTCTGGTGGTTTCCTTTCTACCTGGCATCCTGGAGTCTGGACCTCAGCTCCCTGACTCCCTGCCTTTTCCTCAGTCACTCCGCCCCATGGTGCCCCGAGTACGCCCCATCCCCAACATGTCAGGAGGGATCCCACGCACCACAGTCCTTTCCTCCAATTGCTTGGCCAGCACCACAGCCAGCTCTGGCCCCCTCCCTAGGCCCTCATGGGCGCCTCACTCCTGACGTTGCCACATTCATGTCCTCCCCAGCCGTCCCAGTGCAGGGATAGGGCAGCTCCATCCTTCCATCACTCCACCCAACTGTTGACAACCACTGCTGCAGTCTGGCCAGAGCTACCACCATGTGTCTTTGGGACGGCCGTGACCATTTCCTTGCCCCCACCTATCATTACTGGGTAGCCAAGGGACCTTTTAAAACGCTGAACTGAACTGGTCACCCTGGGACCTCCCACTGCCTTAGGCTCACAAGGTCACATGCTCCAGCCTCCTTTGTACTCAACCCTGTCCACCTCATCTGTTTCGCTAGCCCTCCCCATGCCCACCGTGCACCCCCCAACTACCCCGTGTGGCTAAGACTCAGCGTGAGATGTGTCCTTCCCCTGGTCTTTCCTGGGCACTCCATCAATGCTCCAGAAATGTCAAGCTCCGTAATTACAAATTGGCTCACTTCGTTCCCAACTCACTGAACTGCCACCCTGTGTCTAGCACTTAGTAGGGTCGTGCTGGAAAAGGGTGATACTTCCAAACCCAGCTCTGGCATTAGGAGCCACAGCCAAACAGACAAGCTGGGACAGCACCCCTCAGCCCTCCTCCTGAAACAACATGTCCCACCTGCTGCCCCTCCTGAGTTCCTGGCAGCCACAGTCGTGCCACTTGCATACACGCCATCCACAAGGGACATGGGCTAGAGCCCACTGAGGGTGACAAAGCAACAGTGCCTGCTGAGCCAAACATCGGAGGCAGGGGTGCTCTCTGCACCCCTCTGGCCAAGCTGCAAAGATACTCGTACTCAAAGGAGACCCGCGTGCAGTCCACGGAGAGGGTATTCTCCTCGTCCTCGTTCCGGTGGTTGTGCCGGGATACGTGGCGCTGCAGGATGCCGACGTCAGTCACGTATTTCATCCTGAAAAGAAAGTGTCACAGGCCTGGGCCTGGGCTCCCTCCACCCTTAGGGCCTGCCCACTCTTCGGGCTGTCCCGTGTAAGGACCCAGGAGGCTCGGCCACCTTCTGCATAGAAACCTTCTTGGTTTCTGCATAGAAACAAAGCAGCCAGGAAATGTGACCTGAAAGCTGGCATGGTTGGCTTCTGTCCTCACACCACCTTCTGTCCTCTCATCTGATGCTTCCTGGGGGTGCATACTGCAGAGGCCACAGCCCTGCCCGCCAGCCCACCCAGGCAAGTGGACGGATCCCATCAGTGGCAGGAACCACAGCAGAGCGTGCAGACTCTAGACTGCACAGGAAGTGCTACCGAGCACAGTGGGAGTGGGCAGGCCCCACCCCAGTCCCAAAGTGCCTCAGACCAGGATGGTGCCAGCAGGACCTCACCTGGGGACAGCATAGGCCAGGGTTAGGCCTGGCACTGCACACACCGCTCTCTCTGGACCCTAAGTTATCTATGTGCAAACCCCACACTACTGTTAACAGAGGAGAAGACTGAGGCCCAGCAGGGCGGTGGGCTGTGCCAAGGTGTACACGTCTGGGCAGCGGCCCCAGGTCTGAGGCCCCACGGCCACACTACAGGACTCAACGGAGGCAGGGCAGTGATACAGGAAACAGAAGGCACAGAGTGCAGTGCCCAGGTAGGGGCTGTGCCAGGTGACAGCCTGGAGACATCTGTATGGTCCCCTAGGAGGGGGTAAGCATCACATGGTCAAGGTCCCTTTTGGTTCCCTAGAGGTCACCAGAGGAGCCCTCCCGAGCGTCCGAGTTCTGAGGCAGCCAGACCTTCTCAAAACCCTCCCCAGCCCTCCCCTTGCCTTTTGGATCGAACCCACATGCCCCAGCTGGGGCCCCCACCCCTCCTCTTGCCTGGCCCACCTGTGCCCATCTGTGCCTGCCTCCCTGCACAGGCCACACCCCAGCACCCACATTGAAGGGCGCCGAGAGGCTGTGCTCCCTCCTGCCACTGCTGGCTCCACCTGGTGGATGAAGAGGCCACACTTGGCCATAGCAACTCTGCTAAGGTCCCAGTCCTTAGCCCTTCCTCAGCGACAATAGCTCCAGGCCAAGGATGAGCCAGCACCCTCCTTCCCAATAGGAACCCACGGTAACCCTGCGGCAAACTCAGGGGCCATGGCTAGGCAGTGCCCCAGAAGTGGGGGCAGCGAGTCCTTACTGGGTGATCTTGTCCTGCACCCACTGGTCCGTCAGTCCAACGATGGCCCACCTACAAGGAGAGAAGGTGATGGAGCTGGCCTGCAGGAGCAAGGGGTAGAGCGGCAGCTAGAGCTGGGCACTCCCAGGAGCATCCTGCCAGCGGGGCCAGAGCCTGGCCCACACTCAGACAGGTGGCTTGCCCCCTCTCAGTGGAGAGGTCAGAGGGTCAGCTCGGGGCTCACGGTACAGTGTCCGCCACCATGGAGGCTTTAAGCACTCACAGGAGGGAAATCTCTCAGGACCAGGACATTGGTAGCAATGTGGCCAGCCGTTCTACCTGCCTGTGGGCCCACTCTGTCCTCACCCTGCCTGAGCATCCCCTGGCCCCAACACTCAAATGGAGGCTGTGCTCAGCTGCTGGCAGTCCCAGCACTGTTTCACCATCATCTGCCCCAAGCATGGTGGATCCTAGTCCCATCAGCATGTTTGTCCTGCAGTGTAACAGGTGGAGTGCAAAGTAATATCTTTTAAGTCTCTGGAGAACCTCCAAAGGTCCTGTCTCCAGGCTCATCCTTTATCGATGAGACTCAGGCTGGGGCTGGCCCCCAGCAAGAGCGCCCCAGGCCCTGGCTGTGCCCAGCTGTGCCAGGTCACCAGGCACCAACCTTCGAGACCTCCTCCAGGCTCATAGCTGAGAGCAGCAGAGGACACCCTGTGCACACTGAGGCAGGGAGGTCCTGGGAGGTCCTCTGCAGGGGGCAGTGGGCGCCCCAGCACCCCCATAGCATCTCCCAGTGCAGCGTGGCTCAGAGGGACCTCTTCAGAAAATGCCAGAGGGGCCATCTTCCCTGATGGACCCCACCTAGTTCCAACCTTCCTGCATGTACGTTTTTGAGTCATGTTGTTTTGCATTTGTTCTTGTGTTGTTTCTGGGGCTTCCTGAAATCACCACTGAATGATAGGCTTGTAGTGGGGGGCTGTGGAGGGTGCCACTGAGCACACAGCAGGTGCTCACTGAAGGCACCCACCCGCTCCACAATGCTGCACATGTAGGATGATATGGCAACTAATGGCTGGGCGTGAGAAGTAGAACGCTACACCCAAACGGCTCAAGCCAGCGGCCAGCAATTAGAACTTGGGGCATCTCTCCTGCCTGGCAGACCTGGCTCTCTGCTTTCCAGCTGCTTCCTTTAATAGGACCATTCAGGCACTTGTCTGTGCACTAAAGTGACCACGACACACCACTAATTGCCACCTGTGTCTCTCTCTGCCTGACCCTTCATTCTTGCCTTGCATGACCTGGATGCAGAAGACTGCCCTCTTGACTCCCACCATCCTCCCGCCCAGGATCTGTAAGTA
The DNA here is from genome assembly GCF_040939455.1 of Microcebus murinus. NCBI lineage: Eukaryota > Metazoa > Chordata > Mammalia > Primates > Cheirogaleidae > Microcebus > Microcebus murinus. The sequence continues at coordinate 26,584,068 of NC_134125.1, read as the reverse complement.
AAAATCTTTGAACTCATTTCTTATTGTAGCGTATTGAATTTGTGCCTTCTGTTGGAAGAACCAGGGGCTGCCCCAGGCCGAGTTTCCCCGAGAATGCCAGGGAAACACCAGGTTGGGCTCCCGGCATAGCTGGATTCGGTCCGACAAGAGCCACAGGGCATATGCCAATATGAACAAGTGTCCCGTGGGAGGGACCCTGGTCACAGGTCGGACAACTAGGCATCAAACTACCCGCCAGGCACAAGAAGTATCCCGTTAAAGCCACACTGTGAACACCACGTCCTGCTCCCTTCATTTCCCACAAGGGCAGGGTTGCCAGCCACTCTGGTGTGAGGGGCTCTTATAATCGCGTGTCACTGCTATGGGACTCCTACCTGACCTTACTGCTGGACACGCTATGCAAGATACTGACCCCTACCCTGGCTGTGGGGATTGTTACTTCCACATCACGGAGGAGAATCTGAGGCTGAGAGGATGGAGTGACCTGGCCAAGGACAGTTGGGACCACACAGCCAGGCACTAGCTCGCAGTCCAGGGAGGAGGCCTGAGCGACAGCTGGCAGCCTCACACTGAGGTGAGGACAGAGCACCCCAGGCCTACTGGTTGCCTCATGCCAGCCCCCTAGCTCCTCTGAAGCCCCAGTTCTGCACAAACCACAGACCACAGACAGTCAGAGCTGGAGGGGCCTTGTCAGACCGTCATGTTGCAGAGACCAGGACGCCCAGCAGAGCGCGGAGGTTGGGGATCCAGGCTGGAACTGCACTCTTCCCTCAGAAAGGCTCTGCAGACTCCATTTCTAGACCCACCACGTTGACAATGACCGGCCAAGGCCTCCTTGTCTGTGTGCCAAGCACCCAGCCAGCAGCCTACACGGCGAAATCAGAGGCAGGAGGGTTCTTGCTGTATCAAGTTTCACCACGTGCCTAGGCCACAAAGATGCCTAGCAAGGGCTGCCCTGTTCAAAGTTCACACTCCTGCCACCTGAATTTGCCAAGCACAAGGCAAAATTAGGCTGCACCCAAGCCTCACCTCTCACCCTCTGCACTCTGACGCCCTACACCTGAGTTCGTGTTAAGCCTCCAGAGCCTGACACTTAGCAAGACCAAGGTCGTGCACGTTCCCAGAAAGGAGTTATGTCTGACATTCCTGGTGGGGATAAGGGAGGTGCCCTCCCTGCAGGACAGAGCTGCTCAAGTGGCACTGACCTAGGCTGGGTGGCAAGACACTCAACACAGACGCTGCAGGGGCTACGTACCACAGCATGTCGTTCAGGTCCTTGGACATCATCCATGCCAGGTCAAACATCACCATGGCCGACTGCAAGAAGCAGAGAAAAGCCTGAAGCCAAGGGCAGCTTTGATCATGGAGGGGCACACACCAGAGCCAGGCCATGCAGCGGGGCCAGTCCTGAGCCTACAGGGCCCTGGCTGAGCCCCTGTAAATGGAGGGTCTGCCAGGCCAGGGCACTTAGGGGGATTCCAGCCCAAAGTGAGGAACCAGTACACACTAAACCGAAGGGAGGGAGACTGAGAGTAACTCAGTGGCCCTGCACGCGCTCCTCTGCAAGCTCCTCATCATTGCCTGCACACTTGATCCTGCAGCAATGGAAAAAGAAGAGTGAGCCACACAGGGGGGGACAGCCCAGATGCAGCACTGGGCTGTAGTGTCTACACATCTCCCTGGGTCCCTCAGTGATGCCTAAAGCAGGTGCCAAAGCCCAGAGGTCGGGGGACCCATCACTGCCTGGCCCTGCATCCCTGCACCCCTCCAGGTTGGCTGGCAGCCTCACATACACTCCCAGGAAGGCCAGTGAGCCAGGGCTCTGCTTCCAGTTCTCTGGACATTAAAGTGGGAGGGGCCTCAGGACTCCCAGTGAGGAAGGTCTTTCCAAAAGGGCTGTCCATGGACAGAAGGAAGCATTTAGCAGGGGTTCTGGTTAGGGAGAACTCAAGGGGGATCCATGTCTCCCTATGACAATAAAGGGACACTGGAAATATGGTACTTAATGTACAACGTCCTGGGGTCAAATTCTAAGACTAAATACAGAATGTTTTATTGGAAACTTATTTTCCAGGCTTCCTTAAGGCCCTGTACTCTGCTCAACATTAACAGAGTCAACAGAGTAGGTTTTCTTTTCTTTTTTTTTTTTGAGACAGAATCTTGCTTTGTTGCCCAGGCTAGAGTGAGTGCCATGGCGTCAGCCTAGCTCACAGCAACCTCAAACTCCTGGGCTCAAGCAATCCTGCTACCTCAGCCAGCCCCCCGAGTAGCTGGGACTACAGGCATGCACCACCATGCCCGGCTAATTTTTTCTATATATATTAGTTGGCCAATTAATTTCTTTCTATTTATAGTAGAGATGGGGTCTCACTCTTGCTCAGGTTGGTTTCGAACTCCTGAGCTCGAACGATCCGCCCACCTTGGCCTCCCAGAGTGCTAGGATTACAGGCGTAAGCCACCGCGCCCAGCCCAACAGAGTAGATTTTCTACACTAAATTCTATTCTGCAAAACACATATACTGATGTGTTGTTATAAGCCAATAGAGTTTTTTTTTTTTTTTTGAGAAAAAATGTCACTCTGTTGCCTAGGCTAGAGTGCCGTGGCGTCGGCCTAGCTCACAGCAACCTACCTCAAACTCCTGGGCTCAAGGGATCCTCATGCCTCAGCCTCCTGAGTAGCTGTGACTACAGGTGCAAGCCACCATGCCTGGCTAATTTTTTGTTTCTATTTTTTTAGTTGCCCAGCTAATTTCTTTCTATTTTTTCAGTAGAGACAGGGTCTCGCTCTTGCTCAGGCTGGTCTTGGACTCCTGAGCTCAAAGCAATCCACCTATCTTGGCCTCCCAGAGTGCTAGGATTACAGGTGTGAGCCACTGCACCCAGCCACCAATAGAGTTTTATCTTCTTGCACAGAGATTAATACAGACTCACTCTGTATTTCTGATGATGAACAAAAATAATAGCTGATGTTCTGTTGAGTGTAAGGGACAGTCTTAACAATTGCCTCTGAAGTAAGGATTATTCTCTTCACTTTACAGAGGAAGAGGAGTTTAAGGCCCAGAGAGGCTGCAACACCTGCCCAGGGTCACATGGTGGGCAGCTGTGGAGCTCAGATTCAAACTAGGCTTCTGTGGCTCTAAAACCTATGCCCCTTCCTTAGGTTTTAGGATGCTGACCCCTGGAGTCAGAACTTTTTGGGGAGTTACACCTATTCTCACTTACTGATGTCCCATGATATTCATACTGCTCGTAGTCAAAGAGGATGTCTCTTCTGCAATGACATAAAACACAGGCCTTCAACAGGAAGCAGCAGTACAGGAAGCCGAGACATTTGGAAAAATGCTAAAACTTGACAGTATTCGAAGAAATGCAAATTAAATCATGGTACTATTTGTTTTTACTTATTGACTCTTTAGCAGGAGGTATATGTACAATGCTGGGAAACCAACAGAAACCACATGTGGTAAGGTATGACATAAGTGGTGTAGTTCCAGAGCCCCATTTCTGAGAAATTATCCCAAAATCACAATTCAAAGAAACAAGAGAGACAAAAATTGCTGTGTGCACGGTTATTCACTGCAGCCTTATTTGTAATGACAAAAATACTAGAAATAACCGACGTTTCAAGAAGAAGGAAAATTGCCAATTAAGTACTGTGCAGTTTAGAAAGGCTGGTCAGAATTATCTAAACCAGTTATATAAAGTAGAGCAATGCAAAGTCACAAGCATATTGGATTATGTAAAATATGCACAAGTCTGGATAACCCAGGAAGGCAAATCCAAATGCAGAATCTCTTTGAATTAGGCAGTGAGATTATGGATCATTTTCACTTTTCTTTCCTTAGGCTTCCCGAAATGGTTTTACATTGTCCTCCTATGAGGGCGTGGCCTTCCCTGTCAAGGCCAGCCAGTGGGAGTGCACATCCCAATGGAGTGGGGTGGCGGCACATTGGCTGGATGGCCCCATGAGACTTTCCATGATGGATCCAGCAAGGAATTCCCCTGAGACCCACCTTGAGGGCACTGCTGCACGTACACCTCAAGCTAGAATAACATCCCCGATATTTTCACTTTAAAGCACTTCGATTTTGTTTTTGCATTTGCAATAGGAAGATGAATTATGGATGACTCAGTTTCCTTTTCATACTTTTGTTCTATGAAGTATTTTACATAATTGGCATCTATTTCATTTATAAAGAAATTGAAAATAAAAATACCTACATCTGAAAAACCCAGTAAAAATAAAGAGCCAGGGCCATGGTCCCTAACAGATGGCATGTACGTGGGAGGCCACAGGGGCTGGCTGTTCTGTCACTCGTGGGACCAGGGGGCAACCCAGAGCTCTTCCCCAAAGCAGTGGTCACATGGTCACTCCTGGAGCTACCAGCCCAGAGGTTCTAAACTAATAAATAATAAATGAATTAAAAGATATTAAAAAAATAGGCGTCAGTTGCAGCACAGACCCCAGTGCCAGGGGGCTCCTGGTGCCAGGAGCTGCTCGACCTGCAAACTCACCTCCGGGCCTCCCATTCTCTCCGCTGCCGCCGCCTCCTGGTTTGCTCCACTATCTCCTGGCATGGGGACAAAGAGAACAGAAGGGGGAGCAAACATGACACTTCCTGTGAAGGTTCCAATCTGGCAGAAACCAGTGGGGCTCAGACCCGAGGGAGAACGTAGCCATCCCCATGTCCCAAGCACGCCTGTTCCCGGGGAAGGGAGGAGCTCAGGCAGGAGTGCTGGAACTCCTGCTCCCGCAGCGCCGCAGACACCATGGACAGAAGGGGCTGGGGCTTCCCGAGGGCCTGCCGGGCTACCCGCCATATCTGTCCACTCCATGCGGCCACTGCCGACAGCACCATGGGATCTGGGGTAAACCCACGCTTCCCTCACACCAGCTTCCCCATCAGGATTCACGAGAGCTGATATTTCTTGCATTCTACCGTGTGCTAGCAACTACTCCAACTCTGGACGTACCATCTCATTTCATCCTCGCGACAAAGGCATGGGATAGGGTGGTGGTTCTAAAAATCCATGGCCCTGAGACTTCTGCTTCTGAGAAGTAGAGTAGATGTATTTTTCCCTGCACGTCCACTAAATATACCTACAAACCCTGGATATTATAGAAAAATCAAACTAAGCATGACTCTGAAAAGGAGAGGTGAAGGTGGACCAGTTAGGGATTCTGGGACCTGAGGAATGACATGGCAGTGTATTCCCCCAGGTTTTCTTTTTGGCTCATCTATCCCAGGTTTCGGGCTTCTTCAGCAACAAAAAAAATCCCATTTAGCCAAAGGACCAGCCTAGACAGAAAACTATTAGGCAATAACTACTCCATCCAACACCACTGAAAACACACCCACCCACCCTGGCAAAGGCAGAGTGGGAGCCTAGACTACCCCGTTTGCAAAGCTGTAACAGGCACCCCAACCCTCTGCCCGATGGTGTCAGAGAAGCTAAGGAAGGGGCCAAGACTTACACTCCCACTCGTGGGTGATAAGCACATACTCCAACCCTGCCCCAATGGTGGGGTAGCCTGGACTTCCACCTCCCCCAGTAATGAGGCACATCTCCCCCTCCCTGCTGAGGGGGTTAGAGGGCAAGGCAGGGAGCCTCGACCTTCACTGCCCAGTGGTAACAAGGTGTCACTCCCTCAGTTAATGGAGGCCATGTGGGGAACCTCAACTTCTACCTTCATACAGTGCCACCACCTGCTCCTTGGCAGAGCAGTGTCAGGAGCAAGGCAGCTAAAACAGAAGATTTAAATAAGACCCAGAGTCTTATAACAGGATACAAAAATGTCCGGGTTTTATTCAAAAAGTACTTATGCAAAGAATAAGGACGATCTCAAACTAAATGAAGAAAGACAGCCCATAGATGCCAACACCAAGATGACAGATCATTAGAAGGACCTGACCAAGATTTTAAAGCCACCACCATAAAAACGCTTTGGCAAGCGATTACAAACACAACTCAAACAAATGGCAAATGGGAAGTCTCAGCAAAGAAACAGGGGATGTAAAGAAGGGTCAAATGGAAAGTTTAGAAGTGAAACTGAGGCCAAGAGTGGTGGCTCACACCTGTAATCCTAGCACTCTGGGAGGTTGAGGCGGGTGGATTGCTCAAGGTCAGGAGTTTGAAACCAGCCTGAGCAAGAGCAAGACCCTGTCTCTACTAAAAAAATAGAAAGAAATTAGCTGAGCAACTAAAAAAATAGAAACAAAAACTTAGCCGGGCATGGTGGCACATCTGTAGTCCCAGCTATTCAGGAGGCTGAGGCAGGAGGACTGCTTGAGCTCAGGAGTCTGAGGTTGCTGTGAGCTAGGCTGATGCCACAGCACTCTAGCCCAGGCAACAGAGTGAGACTGTCTCAAAAAAAGAAAAAAAAAAAACGAAGTGAAATTGAAAGTTGAAAAATATAACTGAAATGTTAACTCAGTGAACAGGTTCAGGAACAGAACAGAAAGGATAGAGGAAAGAATCAGTGAACTGGAAGATAGAAAGATTGAAACTACACGGTCTGAACAACAGAGAGAAAACAGACAAAAAAACAAAAAACAAAAAACAGATCCTAAGGGACCAGTGGGATGACAACAAAATATCTAACATTCATGTCATCCTGGAAGAACATTCACTTCACCCTGGAAGAAGAGAAAGAGGGTAGACTCTGAAAACATATTTGAAGAAATAAAGGCTATAAAATTTGGCACAATGGCCTGGCACCGTGGCTCATGCCTTAATCCCTGTACTTTGGGAGGCCAAGGCGGGAGGATTGCTTGAGCCCAGGAGTTCCAGACCAGCCTGGCAATAGTGAGACTCCATTAATACAAATTTAGCCAGGCATGTCAGCCAAGCCTGTAATCCAAGCTACTCCGGAGGCTGAGGCAGGGGAATCACTTGAACCCAGGAGCTGGAGGCTGCAGTGAGGTATGATGATACCACTGCACTCTAGCCCAGATAACAGCAAAGACACTGTCTCAAAAAAAAAAAAGAAAGTTCACATAAACCTATAGAATTAAGAAGCTGAGTAAACCCCCAAAAAGTATAAACCCAAAGAAATCCACATCAAGACACTTCATAATTAAACTTCTGAACACTAAAATAGAACAAAATAAAACAAATCTCAGGCTGAGCATGGTGCCTCATGCCAGTAAACCTAGCACTCTGGGAGGCTGAGTAGGGAGGATCAATTGAGATCAGGAGTTGGAGACCAGCCTTAGCAAGAGCAAGACCCCATCTCTACTAAAAATAGAGAGAAATTAGCCAGACAACTAAAAATAGAAAAAATTAGCTGGGCGTGGTGGTACACACCTGTAGTCCCAGCTACTTGAGAGGCTGAGGCAGGAGGATCGCTTGAGCCCAGGAGTGTGAGGTTGCTGTGAACTAGGTTGACACCACAGCACTCTAGCCCAGGTGATACTCAGTTTCAAAAACAAAACCAAAACCAAATCTCAAAATAGCCAAAGAAAAATGATACCTTTCCTACAGGGGACAAACAATTCCCCTGTAGGAATGACAGAGGATTTCTCATCAGAAACCACAGAGGCCAGAAGAAGTGGCACTATAGTTTTTGAGTGCTAAAAGAAAATAATTATTCAACCAGAATCTTACACCCAGTAAAAATAGCTTTCAAGAATGAAGGGAGGCCGGGTGTGGTGGCTCACGCCTGTAATCCTAGCTCTCTGGGAGGCCGAGGCGGGTAGATTGCTTGAGGTCAGGAATTCGAAACCAGCCTGAGCAAGAGCGAGACCCCGTCTCTATTATAAATAGAAAGAAATTAATTGGCCAACTAATATAAAATAAAAAAAAAATAAGAAAAAAAAAAAAGAATGAAGGGAAAATCAAGAAATTCTCAGAAGGAAAACTAAAGAGAATTTACCACCAGCAGATCTCCCCTAAAGGAAGTTCTCAAACTTTGGAAATAGGGAAGGAAGAAAAACTACAATAAGCAAAAATTAGGTAAATACAATAGGCTTTCCTTACCTTTCTAAGTTGTACAACTATGTTTGATTACTGAAGCAAAAATTACATCAGTGTAAATGTGGAGGAAATGCTTAAGAAAATTATGTTATAAAAGGGGCTGAGTAAGGACATAAAGGAAGGTAAGATTTCTACCTTTGACTCAAACTGGAAAAATGATGACACCAGTAGATTGATGAGTTGTGGATATATAACATAATACCTGGAACAATCACTCAAATAATCTGTACATCTCTTCTGGGGCTCTAGTCAGAAAACAAAAGTAAAAAAATAAATAAGCAAAAACAAGGATAAAAAATCTAAGCAAGGAGATATACTCACAAACACTAGAAGCAAATTGAAACAGAATTCTAAAAAACAAACAAACAAAAAAAACCCCAGAAACGAAAAACAGAGAAAACAACAGAAAATAAAATGTCAGACCTAAGGCCTAACATATCAATAATTAGAATAAATGTGAACAGGCTAAGTACATCAATTAAAAGGCAGGGATTGGCTTTAAAAAATATGATGAAAATATGACCCTTTGCTGTTTTATTTCATGAGTTATTTTTTAAAAAATAACCCAACTATGTGCCGTTTAAAAAATTCACTACAAATGTCACGATACAGGCAAGATAAAAGTAAAGAATATGAAAAGCTATATCAGGCAAACAGTAATCAAAGGAAGCAGGAGTGGTGAGATCAGTATCAGACTCCAGAGCAAAGAAAATTACCAGAGACAGAGAGGGACACTGAATAAATGAAAAGATCCATCCACCAACAGGATACAACATTCCTAAATGTGTGTGCACAAAATGAACTATAAATTATGTGAGATAAAAACTGACAGAACTGTAAACAGACAAGTCTATACTCACAGTTGGAGTTGTCCATGCCCCCTCTCAAAAATGGAAAAAATAACTTGACAGAAAAGCAGCACGCAAAGAACTCAATAGCGCCACCAACTAACAGTAGCTATTAAAATTTCTAGAACAGTCTACCCAACAGCAGAATACACATTTCTTTTAGTGATTATAAATAGTATTGTATTTTGAATTTTTGTGTCCGTGTGTTCATTGCTAGTATACAGAAAATTGATTTTTGTACGTTTGTACGGAGGTGTAAATCTAATAAAACACACAGAATTTGTGCACAATGCTGGTGGAAGGAAAAAGATGAATGAACTACTCATATACACAACAACTTGGATGATCTCCAGAGAATTATGCTGAGTGAAAAAGCCAACCCCAAAAGGTTTTACACTGTATGACTCCATTTCTATTTATGTAACATTGCTGAAACGGGGAAAACCTCTAGTGCTTGCCAGGGGCTAAGGAGGGGTAGGGACAAAAAGGAGGTGGGTGTGGCTAAAAAGGGCCCTGGGAGGGATCCTTACAGCGATGCGAATGTTCCACATGCATGTCAATATCCTGATTGTGACACTACACTACACTATCTTACCTTTAGGGAAAACCCGGCAAAGTATATAGGTGATCTCTCTCTCTCACCAGTCCCCAACCTTTTTGGTGCCAGGGACCAGTTTCAGGGAAGACAATTTTTCCATGGACCAGAGGCCAGGATGGTTTGGGGATGATTCAAGCACATTACATTTATGATGCAGCCAAACCTCTCTGCTAATGACAATCTGTATTTGCAGCCGCTCCCCAACAGAGCACGCAACCTGGATCCCTTGGCACGTGTGGTTTACGGCAGGGTTTCTTGCTCCTATGAGAATCTAATGCCCCCACTGATGCTGATCTGACACAGGTGGAGCTCCTGCGGTGATGCAAGTGACTGGGAGTGGCTGTAAATACAGAAGACGTTTTGCTTGCTTGCCTGCCGCTCACCTCCTGCTGTGCAGCTGGTTCCTAACAGACCACGGACCTACAGAAGGTATAGGTCCCCGGCCCAGGGGTTGGGGATCCAAGTTCTATATTACTTCTTACAACTGCATGTGAATCTACAATGATCTCAAAAGAAAAAGCTTAATTAGAAAAAAGCCACAGTACTACCACTTGAGTATGGAGACGGAAAAAAAAAAAGAAAAAAATAAAGAAAATTAAAAATTAAAAACAAACAAAAAAGCCACGGTCCTGATGAGGGACCTTTTTGGGGGTAATGGAACCAGTCTCCAACGTGATGTAGTCACGTGACTTTACACGTTTGTTAAATCTCAGCAAATTACACACCTGGTGACTTGTGTAGAAATCATGCCTCAGTAAAGTTGATTTAACAAAACCTCCACAGCCCAAGATTTCTTCGACCCTTCCTGGTAGGGTCCTGTCCCCTCCCCTGGGGCTATAGGATGATGAGGGACTCCAAAGTCAGTCAGGAGAGCCAGGCAGTGGCTGCCCTGTTGACCGGAAGATTACTGCTGGGAGGCTGAGCTGCTTTGCTATGAGGAAGCCATGTGCAATGAGGAGACCCCTGCAGGTGCCTGGCTCAGCAGTCCTGGCTTGGAGCCACCCCAGCAGACCAGCAGACCAGGTGACTGACACAAGAGCCAATGATTTCTATGCCCCCAGCTTTTAAGTCCTCAGTGGAGACTCCAGACATCACAGAGCAGAAAGACGCTAATGCCACCCCTGCTAGGCTCTGCCCAAATTCTTATTGACAGAATCCACGAGCACAAGAAAGTGGTTGATTTAAGCTGCTAAGTTCTGGAGTAATTTGTTAAACACCAGTAGGAACCAAAACTGTTAAGTCCAATTATTATTTTCATTTTACAGACACACAAAGAAGGTAAGTCACTTGCCTGAGGTCCTACAGCTCTAATGGCAGACCTAAAATGTGAACCTGGCAACCTGAGCCAGCATATAATAACACCATTAGATTATGTGTAATTACGCTTATTTTATAGAGAAATCCTCCTTTGCTGGGTCCAGCTTTAAAGTTTCACTTTTTTGAGAAGAGGGAAAAGGTCTCGCTCTGTTGCCTGGGCTAGAGTGCAGTGGTGTCATCACAGCTCACTGCAACCTCCAACTCCTGGTCCTCCAGAGATCCTCCTGCCTCAGCCTCCTGGGTAGCTGGGACTATAGGCACATGCCATCACGCCCAGCTAATTTTTCAATTTTTTGTAGAGACAGGGTCTCACTATGTTGCTCAGGCTGGTCTCCTGGCCTCAAGTGATCTTCCCACCTCGGCTTCCCAAAGCACTTGGATTATAGTGAGCCACCATACCTAGCCCTAAAGTTCCACCTTTAAAAGATAAACAAAAGCTATTCTTGATCCCATGTCTCCTCTGCTCTCTTTATAGCAAAAGTCTTTGAAGAGATTGTTTATAACCTGCTGTCTCCAAACCTCTTTGAATGTGCACTTTATTAATAAAAATATTTCTGAGAATATACCTCTAAAATGCATATACCTATAAGTCATGCAGATTTTAATTATATAAAAAGTATTCTGGCTGGGTGCAGTGGCTCACACCTGTAATCCTAGTACTTTGGGAGGCCGAGAAGGGAGGATTGCTTGAGGCCAGGAGTTTGAGATCATCCTGAGTGAGAGTGAGATCCCACCTCTACAAAAAAATAGAAAAATTAGCCAGGCGTAGTGGCCTGCACCTATAGTCCCAGCTACTGGGGAGGCTCAGGCAGGAGGATGGCTTGAGCCTAGGAGTTTGAGGCTGCAGTGAGCTATGATGGTGCCACTGCACTCTAGCTGGGCAATAGAGCAAGACCCTGTCTCAAAACAAACAAACAAACCAAAAAAAACCCACAAAACTCAAAGCAAAGCAAAGAAAGTATTCTAAAAACACCTTAATCTTATTAAAATCAAGCCTCTAGACCTAACATACAGATCATAGAAAATGCAGGGATGGAGAAGTAAGTTAAATTACTCCATAAAGAAGCAAATAATAAATATTGGAAAACAGGGCTATCTCCCAGTATCAAAAAAAAAAGGTGGAGGGTGGAGTACAGTTCTAGGTTAAAAGACCGTAAAGAGAAACAGCCGGCTGGGCGCGGTGGCTCATGTCTATAATCCTAGCACTCTGGGAGGCTGAGGCGGGTGGATTGCTCAAGGTCAGGAGTTTGAAACCAGCCTGAGCAAGAGTGAGACCCCATCTCTACTATAAATAGAAAGAAATTAATTGGCCAACTAATATATAGAGAAAAAATTAGCTGGACATGGTGGCGCATGTCAATAGTCGCAGCTACTCGGAGGCTGGGGCAGTAGGATCCCTTGAGCCCAGGAGTTTGAGGTTGCTGTGAGCTAGGCTGACGCCATGGCACTCACTCTAGCCTGGGCAATAAAGCGAGACTCTGTCTCAAAAAAAAGAGAAAGAGCCAAACATGTCATCCTTGATTGGAGGATAGTTCACAAATAAAAACAGCTGCAAAACATATTTTGAGGATTAACAAAACTTGAATATGGGCTGAATATTACATGAAATTAAGACATTATTCATTTTTTATGTATCATAATTGTATTGTGTTTATGGGGGAAAATGTCCTTATTCTTAGGAGGTGCATATGGAAGAATTTATAGGAGAATATCATGGTATCTGCAATTTATTCTCAAATAATCCCACAAAAAAAAAAAAAGAAAAAGAAAAAAGAGAAGGCAAACGTGGCAATTGGGAACAACTGTTGACTCTAGAGCAGGAGTCCTCAAACTTTTTTAACAGGGGGCTAATTCACTGTCCCTCAGACCACTGGAGGGTCAGACTATAGTTTAAAAATACTATGAACAAATTCCTGTGCACACTGCACATATCTTATTTTGAAGTAAAAAAACAAACAGGCAAAAACACCCGCATGTGGCCCGCAGGCTGTAGTTTGAGGATGCCTGGCTTAGATGGAGGGTAAATGGATGCTCACTATACTATCCTCTCAACCACAGTATACATTTGAAAATATTTCAAAATAGAAAAGTTGGTGGGAAATTACACATACATCATGAATATTACATAAAGCATTTGCAAACACAGATTCTAAACAGATGTGTTAAGAATGTAAACAGGAGCTCTAATATATTCTTGTTTCTCACCAAGACGACTGACAGTCTCTTTGTGGCCAAACCCACTGGTCAGTTCTCATCTGCCTGTTTCTCTGGCACTGCTGGCCACACCCACCTGGACACCTTCCTTCCATCTGGGAGCCATTATGCCTGTGCAAGCTCTGCCTGGGAATCCTCCTGGATCCTCACTCAGGTCTCTGGTCAGGTGTCCATAAACACCCCTTCAGAAACCACACCCTGTTCTGTCTGCCCTCACCCTGCTTTCCACCTGAAACCACCCTCTGACTGTGCTCATTTACATGTTCAGTGTCTGTCTTCCCTGCTGGAAAGCTTTGACTTTGCTTTCTTCCTTGTACACCAGGGCCTGACTGCTACCTGCACATAGTAGGTACTAAAAAAATGTTAGCTTAGGAGAGTGGAGAATCCCAAGACTTATCAAAAAAGGAGCATTCAGAGAACAAAAAAGGAGCTTTCGGAAATCGAAGATTAGAAGATAAAGACCGAAACAGGATCCGAATTTTTCAGCCTCCTCTTCAGACTGGTTTGATGACTCAGCTCGGAAGGGGAAACGGTTCTGGAAGACAAATCTGTGCCTAGGCATGGTCACCTGGGTTTTTCGAGAGGTAGCTAGCGCCAGTGCTGGGAAATCATTATTTTAAGTGTCATTTCACCATTATTTCACCATCTTCAGAGACACCAGGCATTTCAGCAGCATTTTTAGAGGAGTGGTTTCATGAGCTCACGCCTTGGCTGAAGGACACCACTCCTTCCCCAGATGGTGAGAATGTCCTAGCTGTCCAAAACATGGCTCCAAAAGCCTCAGCTAACGCATATTACTGGGAAATGTCAAGCTGAGGTTGAAGGGAAGACCATAAAACATTCCAGAAGCAAATTCCAGGTCACACACCAAGGATCAGGAGCCAGAGGGCATGAGCTCCTTCAATAGCAACGCTGAACGCTGAATAAAACACAGACCTTGTGCAGGAGGAACTGCCACCTCCCACCTGTAATTCTACATCTAGCAGACCCGCATGCAGCCTTGGGTCGGCTGCGTCTGTTGACTGAGCCCCAGATGGCTAAGCAGTTCAGATCCAAGGCCCACATGGTGCAAACCACTGACATCTTCATGTGTAGATGCTACCCCTGGGAGTGACTGTCTGGGACTGGACCTAGCCAAGGGCCACAGAACCACATTATTCCTCTGTGGTGACTGTACAGTGAGCAATGCTGGAGGGGGGCCAAGAAGGAAGGGGAGGTTTTCCCTATTTATTGTTTCTCTATATCACTTTTTTGCTATCTCGTCACAGAGATAGCAAAGCTTCATTCATCTGAAAGGATCCTACTGGAAACATAAAGGCAGTGCCCCAGAGACGTCCAGTTACCTGCCTGAAGCTACACAGCCAGGCGACAGCAGGGCCCAGGGTCAGCCCCCATGCCTGCTAACTGCTCCACTTCCCACTGCCCCACCACCCCAGTTATGCCTGGGCCCAGCAGGTTCTAGAGAGAACCTCTGACCTCTGGGAGTACCAGTTCCTCCAGGATGCTGTGAGAGGCCCAAACATACCTCTTCTAACCGTGTGCGCTTCTCAGAAGGCTCTGACCCAGAAGGCTCTGATCCATCGCTGTCATTTCCCAAATGCTCTTCATCTTCCTCGTCATCCCTAAAGATGTCATCATAGGCAGGAACTTCAAGGTCATCATCTTGTTTAATGAGTAATTTGATCTAAGTTTAAAACAAAAAGCAATCAGATCTCCCCTCTTGCCATCACAACAGGGTTTTTCTCTTGTGGAATCTTATTGTTTCCTAATTAGCTGACTCATAGTTTCCGGTATATACCAATAGCTACCTATTTAAGAAGACTTCCAGACTTCTCAGGAATTTTCTTGTTTTTACTACCACTCAGTGAGGCGCTGGAGTTGCACCATACCCAGTATAGAGAAATGATGAAAACCTGAGAACAATTTTTTGAAAACCATCTGCAGTCTGCTTAAGTCTGGAAAGGCAGCTCTCTCTTATGGCACACGTTGACAAGATGAATGCCCCACAGCATGGCCTCTGAGAGAGGACAGGATGATGTGTGACCCCTAAATGAATACAGTTCCTGTCTCTAAAAGCAATTCCAGGCTGATTTCTCTTGGAGAGGTTGCTCACATGAGAATTTCAGGGCCCAGCACCTCATGGGTGGGAGAATATCAAGTCAGAGAATGCTTAGATAGCCACTCTGTGCCAAGGTGCAGGCTTCTTGCACAGAAATTCAAAGAATAAGTGCAGTTGGGCCATTGTAGGCTACAGGGTTCTTGTCCCTGTACCTCCCAGATCAAGTGAATTCCACAGATGCATTCTGAGTACCTCCAATGGCGAGATGCCGCATTTCTTGTCAAAGATGGACAAGAACAAGTTCGTGTGCTCAGACGGCTCCCACTTCCATAGGGGAGTCAGATACATGCCTTGCCAAGAACATCAGGTGCAACATTGTATGTGGCCTAAAAAGATGCAGACAGGTTGAGGGGACAGAACAGAAAAGGTGATGCCACAAAGGCCTGGATACCTGAGTGTCATTGTACACATTCACAACGTTGACTGGCCTGTGGGTATCACACACAAAGAATATAGTGTCTTCGTCGGGTTGAAGGATATCCAATAGGTCTACATTAGCTCCACAGTTTATGAGAATAAAATAACGGAACTGGAAAAAGAAGGGAGATATTATAAAGCAAATGTATCAAGGATGCCCCTTTCCCATCATCACATTAGGCCTCTTAGTCCTTCTGCTGAGACAGGGTAAGCCCCTGACATGTGGCAAGGCCCAGACAGCAAGGGGCTCCAAAAATGGCCCCACTGGCATGTTAAGTGCTCCAACATACTCTGTGTTATTTCATTTCCACAGATGACACTGTGGAGTAGGCCCTGTGGCCCTCCTTGCTTTCCCGAGGAGTATGAGGAGTACACTGAGGCTCAACAGGCCCCAGCCTCATGCACAGGGCCAGTGAGCAGACCACGACTTCAAACGTAGAGTGGTATATCTCCAGATGGCACAGTCCTGTGCTGCCACCTCTCCATGTGAACAGCATTGCACAAGTTTAAACTCTTAGCAAATATTTTATGGGTACCTAAATATTAAGTCCTTTATCAAACTCTATCACTATAGTGAATTCTTGCCTTACAAATACCAAACAGGTACAGGTTCCTGACATGATGACAGGAATTCTAGGTGAAAATTTACTTCTGCCAAAACAGTCTTAGATGTGGCAGGAACTCCAGGGACCCTCTTCCATGCCCCAGCTCCTCTCTGTGGGGCCCACAAGGAGGTAGGAAGAACCCTGGCCTCTATTGTTTAAATTCTAAAGGGAGAATAAGTGTTCCTGGACTTCAATTTGGAAACTAGGATGCAGTTTCTTAGAGAGATGATATAAAATAGTGGTATATTCTAAAATAATTTTTTAACTAGGCCGTATTAAAAACTGCTAAATTCCAAGTGCCTTACAATCAAATTACAAAACAAGTTCAAAGTTAGGAGCTGTCCATATTCAGTATCTTCTTTTGTTGTCAATTTTGTCTCTACAACTTGAGAGTAAACCACCAGTATATACAGAGCATGCCTTTCCCTTTCATATTGCCTATTATGGCTTATACTTAAATACACACTCTACCTCTTGTGCATCTAGAAAGAATGTTAAGTGTTAAGAACTTGCCATCGAGTAAAAAAGCCTAATAATTCTAAAACACATTTTTCATACCTGTGCTTTATGCTCAAGAAATGCAGTTTCAAGTTCTTGCCACCCAGCAACTGGAACCAGCGTGTACTGCACGTGGTCACACTGGAACAGGGCCTGGAGAGAGAGTGTTTTCAAAGCCTATCTTATTTAGGATGTCTGCAATACACCTTGAAATGCACTAGGAAAAAAACCAGATGGGTTGAAAGACAAAAGAATTGTGATAATGTAAGGTTAGTACAATGTTAATGGGAAAAGCTGGGTGGTGAGAATTTGAGTGTTCACTATACTGTTCTGTCAAGTTTGCTGAATTTTTGAGAATTACCTAAGTAAAACATTGGGAGAAAAGCTGATCTTATTTCCAGGCCTTCTGAGAAGAACTGTCTGACCCAAGGGACTGGCGAAAACTTAATGTAAACAGTGCACCCCATTCAAAACCAAACTAATGCTTTTCCCTAACACTAGAATTCCCACCACCGCATATGACACCATCATGCCCTCAGATGTCACCGATTCCTCTCTCAGACCCCACATTTGAGAGGCCGCTACTGGTCCAAAGGTCTCCCAAATGCAAGCATTCTTTTGGCCTAGGTCATTGCAAACCTATAAACAAGTCTCCTCACCTTACCTAATCCTTCTCTAACCCACCCAACACTGTCCAAACAGGAAGGCGACGTCTCAGAGAGAGTCCCCAGGTCCAATCACCTGCTCCTCACCTCCTGCCCCGCTAAGCTCCCGTCCCAACTCCGAGTCCACCTGAACCCTCCTTCTCGCCCCGGCCCCGCCCTCCCACGATCCGCAGAACTCACCTGAAGGATCTTGCAAGCGCACAGAGCATCCACGTCCGAGGCCACGAAGAGAAGGACCCTCTGTCAGGGGAAGAGCGAAAGGGCTGAGCGCCGCGACCGGACCACCGCCCCTCCCCGCCCTCCTGGTTACAGCGGCTGTTCCCCCCATCCCTTCCCCCCGACCTGGCCTTGGCCTGGGTCCTGGGCTAGGAGTCACCTGGCTCTGGACCACCTCGTAGAACTCTTTGCGGAAATCGGACACAAACATAGCCACCGCGACCAGATGCCTTGCGCTTGTGCGGAGACACCTAGAACCCCGGCGGCGGTCAAGACTCCCGCCAAATCACTGCTCTTCCCGGATTGGCCCAGGGATCACCAACCAATAGTTTCGTAGGTGCCAACCTTTTCTCCTTTCTGATTGGGCCATTTGGGGTACGTTCCGCCAATCACGGCTGGAACACTGTGGCCCGACCCCAAATACGCATAATCTCTGAGGCCAGACGCAGCCACTTCCTCGCTGACTTGCTTTTACCCAGAAACCCAACGCTTGGAAGACATCTTTACTTTAGGAAGAGAAGCCTATTGCCTTCTACTGGGAATCCCAGGGAAAATACACATCTAGTCATAAATTCCTCCGTCTATCGAATAAGGGCGGCAGTCAGTTTTCAATAGGTTCTTGGTCTAGTTTGAAGGCGGATTTGTACCTTACTTCCGACCGAGTCCTAGATGGCTGAAGCAATGGCCGAAAGGTTTACGTGCATTCTGGGTAGTGTAGTCGTCAGGAGAATGGGACCTACTAAATTCGTCCGGAGGGGAGTACGATCAAAACGTCATTTAAGATAATTTCAAAATGACCTCTAGACAGGGAAACAAGTTATGAAAGAGTATTGTAATATAAATGCTAAGGAGATTTTAGAGGCTAGGGCCTTTGCCTGTTTCTTTTTCCCGTTTGGAGCCGACGCTTGGCCTCGGGACCTCCCCTCGGGTCACAGGCCCGGCACTTCCGGTGAGCCTCCCGGGGCGTTCCGGCTTCCGGGCAGCGGTGGCTGCGGCGAGAGCAGTCTGCGGACTCTCTTCGTAACGTTCTCTGAGAGAAGCGGTGCCTGCGAGACGGCGTTCATCATGGTAAGCGCTGCCGGGCAGGGTCGGAGCATGGGGGATGGGACTAGGGCCGGAGCCAGGCGCGGGGGACGGACGGCGGCGGAGATGCCGAGTCACCCGGGCCTGAGTCTGGCCTGTCTTGCTCCTCCCGGGCGCTTCGGGCACTAGCCGGACCCTCGACCTCGAACTGTCTCTGGTCCCGTCCGCGTGTCCGGTGCTTGGTTCGCATTCCCTCTCAGCGGGGCTTGTTCTTCTGAAGGGTAAAAAGGAATCTGCGTTTGTGTCCACCCGTGGGTCTCGAAAGTGCCAGACGCGCAACAGGTTCCGTAAACACAAAGTTAGTGGGAAGTCTGTGGGGGTGGGGACAGAACCAGGTGCTCCCCAGGGAGAATCCGTGGGGGACATCCTCGTGGCGAGGACACCCAGTTCTTGCCCCAGTTCTGCGAGCTTTGTGACTCCGGGCTCGTGTCTTCGGGTGGATACAGCGATGCTGTGTTCAGTAATGATAGCGATAGTAGCTAGTGTTTGCTGATGCTTTTCCTATTAGTTTTTCTTTAATACCTGCAGTCCTTCATCACACCTTCTCCTCTTTAATACCTACAACAATAATCCTTGGAGGCAAGGATTATTATTATCATTTTAACTATGAGAAAACTAAGGTTTACGGAGATAGTTTACTCGAGGTCACAGAAGCCAAGTCTGTCTGGCTGCAAAGCTCTTTCATTACCACTGTACAGCATTACCTTTATGTCACCTGTTTATTTCAGTAAAAACAATGAGTATTAGATTTTATCCTAAGTTTGTCACTGTCAAATCATGTTGCTGTTCCCAAGTTTGTCCATTTAACAGACACTGAATACCTGATCTGTGTGCCAGGCAATGTGCTAAATATTGGGATTATAAAGGAAAGTAAGACATGGGGTAGGGAGGAGCAGAAGTCAGGTTCACGGGTGAATTGAAGGCACATTGTTAAGAGTGTTGGATACTTTGTGCGCATTTTCCTTTCATGTTGCCAAGAGAAGAAATGGTTTAGATGGGGTGGCCTAAGGAGAGACACTCAGGGGAAGCCTTTTACTCCCTCTGGCTTTGTTCATCCAGAAAGGCTGTTTCATTTGTTATGCTTCTGGACAATATTTATTTAGTTGAACCTAATTCTGCTTAAAAGAAGAAAGAGAGACCAAGATTGACAATTACTGTGCTTGAGTTCCAGGGAGTGAACCAACCAAGATTTTAGGCAGAAGCATGCTATATTTGCATTTTAGGAAGATAGCTGATTAAGCTTGCTAATTTTGAAATTGCTAGTAAAGGACTTTATTAATTGGTGGCTTTCCTTCTACTTAATGTATATTTGAACCAAGTCAAGAAATATTTGTCTTACTATGACAAATTCTTTAAGTTGTGGTAAGAAAAATAACAAATTTTACCATCGTAACCATTTTTAAGTGTATAGTTCAATAGTGTTTAATATTTCACATGGTTGTGCAATGGACCTCCAAATCAGAACCTTTTATTTCGCAGAAGTAAAACTCTTCCCATTAAACAATAACTCTCCATTTTCCCCTCCCCATAGCCCCTGGAAACCCTTATTCTACTTTCTGTCTCTGAATTTGATTACTTTAGGGACTTCATATAAGTGGAATCATTTAAGTGTGACTGGCTTATTTCATTTCGCATGATGTCCTCAAGGTTCATCCATGTTATAGCATGTCACAGGATTTCCTTTTTAAGGCTGAATAATATTCTGTTGTCTGGCCACATTTTGTTTATTCATCTGTTGGCATTTCTTCCACCTTTTGGCTGTTGAGAACAATGGTGCTGCAAATATGGGTGTGCAAATACCTCTTTGAGATCCTGTTTTCAATTCTTTTGGATATATACCTGCTTGGGAACCTCTCAAACTGTGTTCTTGCACTGTAATAATCATCACATAAGAAGACTTCTACGGGGGTGGGGAAAAAAATAAAGAAGACTTCTGTGACCAAATGTGAAATTTTTCCTTACACACCATGCAGTGAACACCAGCTGGGTGTCCTCTAATTTAAATTGGATGCTATCTACCTAGAGAAAGTATCAAATTCCATAGGGTGAGGGCTCAGTCCTCAGACAGCAGTCACAGTGCCGGGCCTCCAGAACTTTTGACCAACCAGCTTCAAGTTGGGGTTCCCCCAAACCCCTCTTTGGGCTCAATTAATTTGCCAGAGTAGCTCACAGAGCTCAGGGAAGCAATTAATGTTGTTAACCAGTTTATTGTAAAGGGTACTACAAAGGACACAGATGAAGAGATGCATAGGGTGAGGTATGGAGTAGGAGAAGGTTCCACCCTCCAGGAACCTTCATGTGTTCGGCTACCCAAAAGCTCTCCAAACCCAGTCGTCTTGGGTTTTTATGGACAGCTGTGTCCAAATGTGATTAGCCTTCAGGGTGTGGGGTGGACCCTCTCTAGAATAAGGGTTTTAGGACCCACAATCATAAAGGTGGGGGAAGATTAAAGTCCTGCCTTAAGGCAGGTGGAGGTCAGAGAGAGTCTGTTTCCTGAGGCTGCTCCTGAGGTTTAACACACCCAACATTATAACAAAAGACCCTAAAAAGAGCTATGGGAGTTTTCAGTGGGGAAAAACTATATATGTAACTTTGTTATTATATATATATGTAGGTAATATGTATATAAAGTAATATCACAATACTCTATCATGAGATTTTATATTCTTTTTAAACGTCATAATTATTGCAATACAGTAGACCCCCCCATATCCTTGGTTTTGCTTTCCGTGGTTTCAGTTACCCAAGGTCAACCATGGTCTGAAAGTATTAAAATATTTTGAGAGAGGGGGACCACATCCACATAACTTTTTTTTTTAACAATATATTGTTATAACTGTTTTGTTTTATTATTAGTTGTTAATCTCTTAGTGTGCCTAATTTATAAATTAAACTTTATCATATTCTGGGGACAGGGGGTGGGGAACAGCCCTTGAAAAAGGCTCAGGACAGGCTCGGCATGGCCAATATTATATTTTAATAAGATGGCACTTCCCAAAAATGGTGGAAACTAAATCTGAGGGGATTAGACTGGGCAGGGCAGAAAGGATTTGCAGCTTACTCAGGAAATTAGTATGTCCTGGTTAATCAAGATTTCAGGATGTTGTGTTCTTCAACAATGTTTACCAGTATTAAACTACCTTGAGGTGTTTTGGCTTTTGATGTGAAGAAATGTACCTTTGTTTGGTTCTAACACCTTCTTCTCTCCTTCCTTTTAGTTCTCTTTTAACATGTTTGACCACCCGATTCCCCGGGTCTTCCAAAACCGCTTCTCCACACAGTACCGGTGCTTCTCAGTATCCATGCTAGCAGGGCCTAATGACAGGTCAGATGTGGAGAAAGGAGGGAAGAGTATGTGCTTGTTTTTATTTTGAATAGTAACCTTTACTGCCCTGTCTGCCATGCTTGTAGCCTTCAACAGTCCTTTGCATGTGGGAGCCAGAAGCGAGTGTTTCTGTGAAAATGGTGCTTGTCCAGACTTGCTAAGTGGGAGTGGGGTGCTAATTAATGGTTACATTCTGGCTGGTAGCCATTCAGTTCCCAAAAATAAATTACATCAAGTAAGATTCTTTATGAAAGATCACTTTGAAATTCTGGCTACCCTAAAAATACTGTTTAAAACATTTTTTTGACATAATAGAAACTGCATCTTGCCTTTAGTCTGTCCTTTTTATTTTTTTTAATATTCTTAAATGTTCTTTCCACAGTAATTATGCCACCCTCAGCCCTCGATCAACTCAGTAAGTATTTCCTTTAAGTGATTTGAGAACTTGGATAATGTAAATATGGATGCCAGGAATCAGCATAAGCTCCTCAGTACATCCGGACACAGGTGTCCTTTGTCAACATCTGTTTGCAAATCATCCCTGGAAGATGCATACCCAGGTTCAAGGTGGTGCTTGGTGGTGGCCTGCTATCCAGGCCAGGGCCAGTGAGCACTCAGCTTCATCACTGCCCCGGGTGCTTCAGGTCCCTCCTCTGTGAGGGGGGTTCCCCTCCTCTCCCTGACCCCTGCCACCCCTTCAGCTTGTCTCAGGATCCCATTAGGATTGAATGAAGGTCTGAGTAGCAAGTGGTTTGCACGGTGCCAGGGCAGCAGATGCACTCTGGATGGACTCGCTAGGTTTCCTCCTAAGGGAAGAATTGGTCAGTTCACAAGAGGATGCTGCAAGGCAGTTCTCTTCTCCTCTCCAGACATCTTCCCTGAACCCCAGACCTGTATTTCTCAACCCCGCTACAGTGGCACATCCTCAGCATGCCAAACTGAGCTGCTGTCTTCTGCCCCAGAAGCCACTCCTCTTGCTAGTTTCCTTCCTCTTACCAGGAGTGAAAAAGGCCCACAGTCTGTGACAGTGGCCTTGGTCTTCCTCTCTTTTCTCCAACCTCTAATCCCACAGGAGCAGCCTGGAGACCCCATGCTCTAGCCCCACACTGCCTGGACACGGAAAACCCTAATTATGGATGACCCCAGTCTTGGGCAGTCATTGTCTTTTGAGACTTAGAGGTGTTTCTGGTGTGAATTCCTCCTGTATAAGGCAGGAGAGTGAGAGCTGGCCAGGGGGGTGGGTTCATACTTGTTGTTGGGACACATGGTGACAGCTTGTGGAGAACAGGCACTGGCTTTGATGTCACTCACTTCTGGCTCTTTGCCCAGTCTGACTCTTGAATAGTGATTTGGCCTCTCTGAACCTCAGTGTCCTCTCCTTTAACTGGGGACATCCACAGTGCCTGTGCATCAGTGGTACCATAGTGTGTGTGAACAACCCAAGCCCATCTGGTGCCAGCCACAAGGGGGGAAGTGACCACTGAGCCAGCTCTAGCTGTGGCTATACCCAGTGGAGGCCTCAGCTTAACCAGTAAGTGGGTAGAGCCAGGGAGTTCATGGCCCTCACGAAGACCCTATTGTTAAAGAGAAAGGGATGGGCAGAGAGGTCTTCCTTTCGGGGGTACTCCCCCAGGAGTGGCACCAGGTGTGTCTTTGGCACAAGTGTCCAGATGAGACTCAGGGAATGGGTCAGTGGAGCGTATTTCAGATCAGTGTTCAAACCTTTTAAGTGACAAACCCTTTTTGTTCAAATAAAATCTCACAGGGAGTCCTATTTTATAAAATACAGGGTTATTGCTCGAGGTGAGGGTGTAGAAGGCTCAGGAGTCCCAAGGGTCTTCTCTAAATCCCTGAATGCAGTTTGAGAGTTGATAGACTAACGGACACTGGCATCTCTTCCACTTGTAACCATCTCGGACCTTTGGCTGGAGCCTGAGCCAGTTCGCCCTGGACCGGCTGCGGTCAGCTCTGCGACTCTGTTGCTGAGAGGTGCCCCAGAGATGGGACCTATGGCCCCCATGCTCCTACTATCAGAGTCGCCCTTGGCATAGGAGGGAGCAGTTGCCCCAGTGCACCTCCAAGGTGAGGTGCTGCTTCCAGAGGTTCTCTGTAGCCTCCTACCAAGCTCTTCACTCCATCTGTTTTATTGGAATTTTTAGGGAGATCCCAGATACAGTATGCTTTACCTCCTAATGCCACATGGGACTTCTGTTGATTTGTGTGGGTAAAATGGCAAGCTGAAGTCTGCCCAGATGGCTGAATCCGCAGACTTCAGCCAGCAGTCTGGCTTGAAGCCTGGCATTGCCACTCTAATGGTAGTACCTAACTGTTCTGGGAAGATTGAATAAGGACCTTGCATGTGGCAAACACCATCGCCACCATCAGTATCTCCTCAGACCCCTCCCCAGGGCCCTGGGTCTCCTGGCACCTGCACCTCCTTTCTGTGCCCCTGCACCTCCTAAGTCAGCATGCCTGTTTGCCTGCCTGCGGCGCTTCTTGCAGCCCTCACCCCAAGGACTTTAAGGAGTTGGGGGACGCACAGTGTTGTGGCCCTGCTGAGAGCCCATGCTGCCCCGTTGCCTGGGTACTAGGTTCCACCCATGTGGTAGCCCAGCCTGGCCTCCCTCCCCTTCCCAACCTCCCCCCCACATCTGTCCCAGCCCCATCTTGGTTCGTTGCCCACGGTTCCAGAACTGCCTGGGCTCCTCCTTTCCTCCATGCCTGTGCTCAGGCTGCCCCTCTGCCTGGAATTAGCCCCCCTGACCTGCCTCCAGAGACCAGCCTGGAGAACGTGGCCTCTAGGAGCACATCCCTGTGGCCCTGCCCTGCTCTGCCCACAGCACCTGGGTACACTTGGGGTTGGTTTGTTTGTTTGTTTGTTTGTTTGTTTGTTTGTTTGTTTTGGGGGGGGTGTTACTGAGACAGGGTCTCCCTCTGTTGCCCAGGCTAGAGTGCAGTGACATCATCATAGCTCCGTGCAGCCTCAAACTTTTGGGCTTAAGGAATCCTTCTGCCTCAGCTTCCTGAGTAGCTGGGCATATGTTATGCCTACAACACCACACCCTGCTAATTTTTTTATTTTTTGTAGAGACAGGGTCTCATTCTTGCTCAGGCTGGTCTTGAACTCTTGGCCTCCCAAAGTGCTGGGATTACAGGCATGAGCTGCTGTGCCTGGCCTGGTTATTTGTTTCCTTTCTTGCCTTTCTAACTAGAAACTTTTAAAGGTAGGAATTTTGTCCAGTATGTGGTTGGCACTTAGATTATTAATGAATAAGTGAACAAACCCCTTGCTTTTTAAAATTGTGATTTTGGAAGGTTACAGGTCCATGCCAGTGCTGCATTACTGAGTTGTCAGACCTCACAGGCTGCTCCTCTGGGCCACGTACCATGCTGTCACAGGGGGTGGGGCATCCCAGTCTGAGGAGTGTGGGGGCTGATGGAGACAAACCCTCGAGTCTGCGTTCCTGCTGGGGGTTGGAGCAAGACTCCCGCCAGGGGAAGGACAGAGTCACAGGAGCTGCCTCATACCCTTTCTTCCTTTTAGGCCGACTTAACATTACCTATCCCATGCTGTTCAAACTGACCAATAAGAATTCGGACCGCATGACGCACTGCGGTGTGCTGGAGTTTGTGGCTGATGAGGGCATCTGCTACCTCCCACACTGGGTGAGTGGGGCCATGAGGTCTTTGGGGAGTCTGTGTCCTTCGGCTTGTCAGGGTGGGGGCTTTATAGGCAGGTGACCCCTGCATGGGGACGCTTGTGAACACGTGGGTGCGGGTTGGGCCAGGTATGTGCCTGCTGTGCTGTGTGCTTTGTGGTACTTCACAGGGGCGGCCAGGCTGCAGGCAGGTTCCAGCTCCTGCCTGCTCACTGCCACTGCCCGTAGTCCTTTTCTCCCGCCTCCAGTCCTCTGAGGGTGTACACCCCCAGCCCCATCCCTGGCAGGCTTCCCTCAAGCCTGGGATCGCAGCCTTGCCCTACATGTGCTGTGTGGCCTCATGCTGGTGAGTATCCTCCTCCCCTCACAGACAAACTTCCCAAAAAAGTCTGCCTGCAGCAGGCTGACTCTAAACCTTAAAGCACTCCTTGTTAGAGCATCACTCCCCAGTGTACCAGGACCCAAGTTACCTCTCTATCCTGCATGCCAGCCTGTGACATTTGGCAGGATTAGCGTGGCCACCTGCTGTTCTTGACCATCCCGCCTGGTGAGCACCTTGCAGTGTGCGTGTCAGGGCCTCTGCAGGGGGCTTCGCTAGCCTTTGGCCTGGGTGGATTCCCTGCCTCGGCCTCTCAGCGCGCCTCCCTCTGTGCACGCTTCCTCCTTCTCACCTGTGCCACAATCCTCAGCTCCCCCCTCCTTGGGGTGTTAGAGTCACATCTTAACTGCTGCTCCTAGTGAATCATTCTCAAAGGGCCATGAGGCTCGTGCAGGACGTCCAGTGTGGGCGGGGCTGGCCAAGGAGCAGGGCGAGACTTGATTACTGTTGAACTGTCAGGGCTGGGTGTATGGAGGCTCCCTTGTGTGGTCAGTCTACTCATTTTATGTTTGACATTCTTTTTAAGAAGGTTTCAAATAATAGAAGCAAAATTCCATTCTGGGACATGCAGGGTTTCTCATTCCTGGCCTGTGACCTGACACCTGGCTCCTCACACACCAGGTGCCCACTGGTCTGTCCTCAACCATCGTCCACCTTGCTGGGTGGTTTAGTAGAGGCCTGTGGGGGTGTCTTTGTTGTTTTTTTACACACCCCATAGGAGACATCTCTGGGGCCTTATCACCACCCTGTGGCTTCCGCTGTTGTGGGCTGTTCCATGCAAGGTCATCTCACCTTGTGCTGTCATCAGCCCCCCTCAGAGAGGTCCTATTTACCCGGGGCCTTCCTTGTAGGTTGCTGTGAGGCTGCTCAGAAGCACGGGTGGGGGGTGTTGAGCACCCTGGGGAAGCACTCTGCCCCTGGGAGGCCTGGCAGGGACACTCACACTGTCAGCTACAGCAGCTTCAATAGCACCCCTATTGGCCTTCTTCCTTCCATGTCTCTTGTTGTTTTCCTCCTTCCTGACACTGTCTCACAGTTAAATTACCTGTCTTATCTCAGGCTCCTCCTTGTCCAGGCACCCAGGTAATATTGGCCTGTCTGGTGTACAGGTGGCAACAGTTGTGGAGGCCACTTAATCTCTAGGAGTCTCATGTGGCCTCTTCTTCCTTTCAGATGATGCAGAACTTGCTCTTGGAAGAAGGGGGCCTGGTCCAAGTGGAGAGTGTAAACCTTCAAGTGGCCACCTACTCCAAATTCCAGCCTCAGAGCCCTGACTTCCTGGACATTACAAACCCCAAAGCCGTGTATCCTTTTGAAATGAGGAAAGAAGTATTCTTCTAGACAGAGGGGAGATGTGCTGGCAGTCGTTAGACATCCAGTGCTTCATTGAACCTGTAGCTACTTTGGAGTCCACATGTTTGTTTTCAATTGCAGTTGCGATTTGAGGACATTTCCCTGGCTCTGGCTGAGCCCACTGGATGCTCTCAGGGCCTCCTCTGGTCATTTTCCAGATACTTCCTGGAAGCCAAAGCAGAACCCCTCTTTCAGGTATACCGTGTCACCTGGCACAAAGCCCGAGATGCACAATATGTCCAGTGGAGGAGGGGAAGACAGCTTATCTGCCTTCACCCCCAGCTGATGGGTAGGTAGGAGTGACTGAGTACATTTCTGTCTCCGAGTAAGCGAAAGCAAAGGTGTTAGGTTCTAGGCGATTTTTTATGTTTGCCTCTGAAGTTAGGCCGAGTGCCTGTGTTGATAATGTCGGGAAGTGGCTGGCATGGGTTGAGGGTGTGCTGTGTGAACCATGATTTCTAGCTCTATGGCCCCAACTGGCCTTGTTGAGATCATGGGATAAGAGCCGTTCTATTTTTTCTTTTGTTTTGTTTTGTTTTTTGTTTTGTTTTTGAGACAGAGTCTCGCTTTGTTGCCCAGGCTAGAGTGAGTCAGCCTTGCTCACAGCAACCTCAAACTCCTGGGCTCAAGCAATCCTCCTGCCTCAGCCTCCCAAGTAGCTGGGACTACAGGCATGCACCACCATGCCCGGCTAATTTTTTCTACATATATTAGTTGGCCAATTAATTTCTTTCTATTTATAGTAGAGACGGGGTCTCACTCTTGCTCAGGCTGATTTCGAACTCCTGACCTTGAGCAGTCCACCCGCCTCGGCCTCCCAGAGTGCTAGGATTACAGGTGTGAGCCACTGCGCCCGGCCTGTTCTATTTTTAAAAATGCATTCTTGGGGAAAAAAACCCAGCTGAGCAACACAGACAGATAGAAAGTTAAGAAAAAGCTGCCTCCCTCCCCCTAGTCCACCATCCCAGCTGCTGCTGCCGGTCGTGGTGCAGAGCAGCCATGTTAAGCCCTTGCTGACCCTGTCCTGGACACGCTGGCGTGTTGAACTCCCTGCTGGCTGGGTCCTAGACAAGGGGGCTATGCTGAGCATGCTGCTCACAGCATAGTCCGTGTGGGGGTTTCCTGTCCCACAGGCAGGGAGACATCTGTGGAAAAACTGGTTAACTTGCCCTCAGAGCTCTGACCTGGAGGTGCTGTGCTTCTGGGCTCTCCATGGCTGGGAGTGGGCTGGCCTCTGGCTGTGGCCGCTCTGGTCGTCTATGGGTTTTTATGCATGTTTCCACGCAAACTTATCAGACTGCTTCCACAGGCATAGTTGACTTATTAGTCAACATTCCTAGTGCAAAGCAGAGAAGGTGGGGAGACAGCTCTGCCTGCAGTGGCCAAGTAGTCTGGGTCTGACGGCTCCGCTGCTGGGCAGGAATTGGAACACTCTCTGTAGGGTCACTGGGAGGATTGAGGGAAGGGCACCCCTGCAGTATGCCATTTCCTGTGTGGGGGCAAAGAAAGCCTCCTGCACAAAGCACTTTTCACAAAGCTGGAAAAGCTGTTCTGGAAAGCTGTTTGGCCAAGAGAAGTGAACCTAGACAGTCTTGTCTTTCACCCTCTGGGACTCTGGGAGTTCTGGCCAGGATATGCCATGTCACAGTGGCAGGTTCTAGAGCCATGCTTTATATTTGACCTTTTTATGTAAAACTAATTCCACAAATTGATGAGGATGATGGGGTTAAAATATTCCATGCGAACAGACATTTCTTTGTGGGGGCATTTGGGTTGTGCAGCTTTTAAAAATGATTACTTACTGTTATAAAAAGGGCTTGCTGGTAACTTTTTCTTTTTTAATTTTTATTTTAGAGCATACTCCTAAAGTTACCAGTTTAAAAGACAGAAACAACAGAAGTGTAAATGACAGAAACCACCTTTGATTTTGAACATTTGAGGGGCCATATCTATGATTCATTCAATCTTTCTTTCTTTGGTGCTGCCATAGGATTTTTTTAATCACCTTTCTTGAGATGTAGTTTGTATACCTCAATAAGTGCACACAGTTTGACCAGTTTGTCAGATGTGCATACCCATGTAACCAGAACATTTCCATCTTCCCAAAAGGTCCTTTTCCTGCCAGTCTCTACCTAGCCCCGGGCCCCTACAACCTCTGAGCTGCCTTGCATTCTCATAGATGTTTCTCAAGGTGTTGTGTGGACGGGATTATGCTACCTTTTTGTGGCTGGTTCTTTGCTTTTCTTTCCCTCAGCAGAGTGTTTTGTAAGATTCATCCATGTTACTGCACATCAGGAGTTTGTTCCTTCTTATTACCAAGTAATACTTCATTGTCTTAAAGCTGTGTGTTTTTAGTACCAGCATGGTACACCCTGTCTACCTACTAGTCATTCTCTAACCCCTCTTGGAAACTTGTCGGATTTAAGGTGTCCATGTTGCCATGTTGCCTTGACAGTGTGTGTCTGCAGATTAGAAAACGCACTGAGAAACTTTGCTTGTCTGACTACTGGGGATGTGATTGCCATCAACTACAATGAGAAGGTGAGCCCTGCTACTGCTCAGTGTGGTTGCACCTGACAAGAGCTCCCACCTTCTAAAATGACTACTTTAGATAAGGCAGAAATTTTAAAAGATAAAAAGACTATGAAAAATTGTATATCAACACCAGATATACCTTATTTAAAGTTGATAAATTCCTTTCTATAAAAAAGTATAACTGAAAATTGTCTCAAGCCTAAATAATCCTTTAACCAGTCAAGAAATTCAACTGGAAAAGTTTTATTCATGGAAACCCAGGCCCAGATGGTTATATATGCAAATTCTTCCTCACATTCAAGACATAAAATTGTTCTTAAATATTCTAAGAGGAGAGAGAGAGAAAATATTTCCCAATTCATTCTTTGAGGACAGTATAATCTTGACCACCAGAACTAGACAAGGGTGGTAAGAGAAAGCAAATTACAAGTTAGTCTCATTCATGGACACCGGTTTAAAGATTGTAGACAAAATATTGACAAACATGATCTAGTTATCTATAGGAAAGATAATTTATAGTAGCAGAGTGTTATAAATCTCAATAATTAAGATGCAGTATGGTATCAGATAGACAAGTAAGCCATGGGCCAGTGGAGCAAAAATCTTGTCCCACCATGAAGTGGCATTGATGTCACCAAGCAAATGAGGTACTGGGGGAGGGGGCACTTGATTATTCATATGAAGAAAAATGAAACGAGGTTCCTAACCCATACCAGAGCTCAAAATAAATTACGGATAAATGGATAGACAAGCTGTGATACACACATACAATGGAATATTAATTCAGCCTTAAAAAGGAAGGAAATTCTGTCACATGCTACCACATGGATAAACCTAGAGGGCCTTATTCTCTGAAACAAGCCAGACACAAAAAGACACGTATTATACTATATGATTCCACTTATATAAGGTTCGAAGATTGGTCAGATTCCTGGAAACAGAAAGTAGAATGGTGGTTGCCAGAGGTTAGGGGCAGGAGGGAACTGAGAATGAACATTTAGAAGCTTTTACCATAATTTAGCATTGCCATAAGCCCTGGGCACATGGCCACAGACCCAGCTTCTGGGGAACTCGGGGGGTTCGGTGTGTGCTGTGTATTCCAATGTGTGTAGGAGGACCAAGCACCAGTCCAGGAGACTGGGCATTTTATAAAAATGGTCCTTTATAGGTAGTTTGAGGGGTACCACCTTTGGAAAGTGGCTCCACAGGAAGAAATGTGTTCAATATCATGCTAATACATAAAACTAAAGGAAGGTGTCACAAGAATGCTTACCTTATTACATGCAGTGTGTTCTGGCATTTCGAGTGTACTGTTTTCCCGTTCTGCTCCCAACCCTGTTGGTTGTGGCGTGCCATCTGAAGACATGACTGTAGAGACGTCATGTGCCCCAGGAGACATAGACGGATGCCCATGGCAGTGTTGTTGGCAATAGCAAAATGACTGGAAACAGCCCAGACACTGAATAGATAAAGCGTGGTACATCCACACAAGGACGTGTATGTTCCTTTCTATTCCTTGTCAAATATTAATAACTAAGATGCTTTTTAAAATAGACTGAGTCCTGTTTAGGTTTTTGATAATTAGTGGGACTATCCAGAATGTTTAATATAATTATAGAAGCAAGACATATTCTAGGTAAAAAGAAAGAACCTGAAATGGTGCAGGAAAGGGTATA
Organism: Microcebus murinus; assembly: GCF_040939455.1. Lineage (NCBI taxonomy): Eukaryota > Metazoa > Chordata > Mammalia > Primates > Cheirogaleidae > Microcebus > Microcebus murinus. The sequence continues at coordinate 26,552,584 of NC_134125.1, read as the reverse complement.
TACAGCCACTTTTAATTTCTGTTTTTGGACTTTTTAATGTACTTTTTTACATACACAAGGTCATCTTAGACACACATCAGTGAAACTGGTTTTTAAATTATTTTCCTGTTGGCTGCGTAGTATTTTGTTTGACCAATCTGTTGATAGGCATTTTGGGTGTACAGATGATCCCCAACTTACCATGGTTCTGCTTTGGGTTGGATGATTTTTGTCCAACTGTAGGCTGATGTAAGTGTCCTGAGCACATTTAAGGTAGGGTGGGCTAAGCTATGATGTTTTAGGTATAATAAATGCATTTTCACCTTAAAATATTTTCAACTTAACGATGCGTTTGTTGGGACGTAGCCCCATAATAAGTCTCGGAGCATCTGTACACTGTTATTAGCAATATTGGAATGAGTGTTCCTAGAATTTTCTCCTTGGGTGTGTAGCTAATTATTTACTTAGAATAAATTCCCAGAAGTGACCTTTCTGGCTTAAAGGTCCTAGTGTCTTTTGCAATTTGATGTATAACCACCTAATCTAACCACATGGGGAATAGCATGTGTCACGCAGTGGCACAAAGGCAGCCCGTCCCCCACAGCCCCATTCTCGCAGCACGAGGAGCAGCTCAGGGTGTGTCAGGAGCATGAGCGATGTGTCCACAGGAGCTGATACTACAGTATCCTGAGGGCAACTGCCCCTGGTGCTGCCAAGAACTGCCAACTGATGTCTGCGTCTTCCCACAGATCTATGAACTGCGGGTGATGGAAACCAAACCCGACAAGGCTGTGTCCATCATTGAGTGTGACATGAACGTGAGTGGCAGTGTCCTGTCACAGTGAGCTCTGGCTCCGGGAGGATGGGCAGTTGGTGGCTGCTGCAGGCCAGGGCCTCAGGAGACTGTTTGGGTGACGAGGAAGGGGATGCAGTCAGAATGTCACAAAGAGGTCCTGGACCTGGTGATCTATCTCAGGGCAGTTTGCTGCCAGTACTGAGGGGGCTAAATACACAGTCACCTCTGACCTGCCAAGGAGTGAACAGTGTCATGAGCTGAGGAAGCCTACTCGGCCTCCTGAATAGGAAGGAACTATTGATACACGATGATCCTGGTTGGATCACAAAAGAATGGTGCTGAGCAAAAAGGACTAGTCCCAAAAAGTTACATCGTTATATATTAATAACATCTCTAAAGTGATAAAACTTTAGAGATGAGAAACAGATTAATGGTTGCTAGGGCTTACGGCTGGTTAACAGGTGTGATTATGAAAGGGCAACATGGGACCCCTGTGGTGTTGGAACTGCTCAGCATCTCAGCTGTGGTGGGTATGCAGTCCTATATGGTGATAAAGTTGTGTAGAACTAAACAAACAAGTATGTGTAAAACCAGGGATCTCTGAGTAAGAGCAGTGGGCTGTGCCAATGTTGACAATCCTGGCAGTGATGCTCTACTGCAGCTTTGTAAGATGTGACCATTGCGTAACACTGGGCAAGGTACACAAGGCGTCATCTGGGCTTGTTTTTTACTACTACATGTGGATCTGCAGTTGTCTCACTTAAAAACATAGAAAGCCAAGTGTGGCCATGTCTGAAAAGTGTACGTTTCCTCTTGGAAACACAGGTGGACTTTGACGCTCCCCTGGGCTACAAAGAACCCGAAAGACAAGTCCAGCATGAGGAGTCGACAGTAAGTGGTGCCTCCAGCATCCTTGGCCACATTTGCCCATTTTTGTAACTGCTGCCTCGTGAATTCCTAGCAGCAGCTTATGTGTGGCTTTTGCTGGTGCCAACATGATCACGTCTTCTGCTTCCCTTCTAGCCCCGCTCCAGGGAATATCCCAGCTGTAGGGAGTGGGGGCAGCAATGGAATAAAGGAAATAAGAGGCTCGAGGGGGAGGCTGGGTACCCCACTGAAAAGCTCACCTCTTGCCTTTCTGTCTCTGTCAGGAAGGTGAAGCTGACCACAGCAGCTACGCTGGAGAGCTGGGCTTCCGCGTGAGTACTAGGCCACTCAGCTAACTTTCTGTGCTCTGGCCGCACTCTCTGCTCCTTGGAACCAGGGTATTCACTTCAAGATGTTCTCGGTGACATTCTATGGGCAGCAGAGAGCTTCTGGGCACCTGTGTACAGGCAAATCTGGCACTTACTCAGTTCCCAAATTCTGGCATCCACTTTCCCCAACTTTTTTTTTTTTTAATTTCTAACCTACCAAGGAGTTTAAATAGTACAACAAACATACATATACCTTTCTTTTGGGTTCACCAAATGTTACTACATTTGTTCTTTTTTTTTTTTTTAATAATTTTTATTTTACTTTTTTAAAATTGTTTTTGAAAGATTGAAAATTTGAGTATGTAGTATGCTCTGTCTTTCTTAAAATATGTTCCCTTTTTTATATGCCTGTACCGTTTGTAAGTTGTGAACATGACCCTTAGCACAGCTGCTGGTCAGGGTCCCTGGGCAACTGGTGGAAGTGGCTCATATGTGGGCACTGGGGTGCCAGGAGGCAGCAGAGAGAGTGGGACAGAGCATACGGGAATCTGCGCTGTCACCAGGGGCCATAGCCCCCTACCTACAGGGGCTCAAGCTGGGCAGCCTTTGGGTCAGGTGGCTCTCTTCAGCTCATGGTAGTCCCCTGAGGGGCTGGGAGGGGAGCTCAGCGCACTCCAGCATCAGGGGAGGGAAGGCTTCAGTCCTGAGGGGTATGGGCAGCACCCCGTGATTGCTGAGCAAAGGGCTGAGGTGCTTGCTCTTGGGGCTCATATGCTATTCTCCTGTTTGCCTGTCTAGGCCTTTTCAGGCTCCGGAAATAGACTGGATGGAAAGAAGAAAGGGGTCGAGCCCAGCCCCTCCCCAATCAAGCCTGGAGACATTAAAAGGTGGGTCTGTCCTGGCCCTGCTCCTGCTGGATATGTTGTCATCATCTGGGGAGTGTCTGTACCAGCCCCCTAGAGCAGGGCAGCCTCACTCCAACTCTGTGGATAAAGCTTGGCTCTGTTGGTTATGAGGGGATGAAAACCCCCACCTTCACCATCCCTGCCCAGGGCCAGCGAGGCCCAGCCTCCTGCCCCAAGTGGCTTTCCTAAAATGTGCACCCAATTCTCTCTCTCTTCTACTCAAAATCTCTCTAGTTCCTATTTGGTAATCTGCCTACATCCTGTTTTGTGACTTTGCATGATTAATCAGGTCACATTATCTCAACTTTCCTAAAACAAGGAGGCAGGAGCTGCCTTAGATGTGCTTCTGTCCCTGAGTCTGGGGACTCACAGCAGATCCCTCTGGTGGCATCACAGCGGGGGCAGGGACCGGGTATGAGGGCGGGAGGGGACACTGGAGATTGGGTTTTACCCAGTGTCTTTCAGAGCAAAGTGAGAGTATAGCCTTTTCAGGAGAGTCTGTGGGGTTCAGGACAGAGACAGTGAGGGCCTCCCAAGCCTTCAGATGTCCCCTCGCCACAGGCAGGTCCAGAATCTGCAGCACCCTGCCCCACGCCAGGTTTATGCCGAACCAGGAACCAGCTGCCTCTGCCTCCCCCCTGGGAGGGTGCTGGGAGCACCAGGGGCCATGGGTGCAGCAACATCTTTTCTGCTTACCTTCTTCTTGATTGTCAAATTGAATTTTAGTCATTTTTTATTTCCTGAAACCAACACTTCTTGTCTTCTTTACAGAGGAATCCCCAATTATGAATTTAAACTTGGTAAGATCACTTTCATCAGAAATTCACGCCCACTGGTCAAAAAGGTTGAAGAGGTGAGTGTGTTTCATTAGTAATGAGAAGTTTTATTTGCTGGTGATGGCTGGGGGTCTTACCATTCTGAGTAGTAGGGGTATTCCTGTCATGTTTTCCCCTTTCCTGGGGTGGGGTGCCTCTGCTGTCTGCTCACCTGTTTCTTCTGCAGAGCTGGTGTGGGTGTGTGTAGGCTGAGATCTTCTAGCGTTGGGGGCAGGAGCCTTGTCCTGCTTGGAAGCCAACTCCAGGCTCTGACATCAGAGAATGATATGTCCTGGGTGGGCCTCATCTTTTAAAGAGACCTCGAGCTTCCAGTCTCTGGATGCTGAGCCAGATGGTTATAGGATAGGGGAGGGCAGGAACTGAATATCCTGCAGACATGGGGACCATGGCCATGTGGCCAGGCCCAGCAGTGACTGGAACACAGTCACTTGTGTGTGATGTGGATTTCTTGAACACCAGCACTTCATATCCATTGCTTTTCCTGGTTCCTTTTCTCAAGGGACTGGACCCTTGGGGATTCAGAAGTAGGGTAGAGGGCAAATGTGCCATGAGCCTTTTCAAGATGGGCTGCAGGACCTGCCACCAGCCCCTACTGACTACTGAACTCTTCCCCTCTAGCCCTTGGGGTGGTTGGGAACAGAGACCACTGTGCTTTCTATACACTCGAGTCCAACGCACAGCCACTTCTGGCCTCAGTGTCCCTCAAGTTGCCATGGCGTTGGGGACCTTCCTGGCTCAAGAGCAAATGTGGTCCCCAGTCAGACATCCCTCTCCAGCTCCTTTAGCCCCATCCAGGCTGCACCAGCCACAGGCAGGCTTTCTCTCTAAAAGCCAGTTCTTGACATGAATCCACAGAATAAGGCATTCATTTTAACCTCTAGGGAGTTTCTGAAAATAGTATTTTCTCCTCATACCTAGGATGAAGCTGGAGGCAGATTCGTGGCTTTCTCTGGAGAAGGACAGTCGTTGCGTAAAAAGGGAAGAAAACCCTAAGTCGGGACAGTTGGCTGATCGCAAATAAAAGATCCATTGCAGCACACTGACTTCTAGTTACTGGCTCTGAAAGGTTGAGGCTCCTGTCAGAGAATGCCTGTTACTTCAGGTTGATTTAGATTACCTAAGAATTACCAAGTTTGACTTGGAAGTGGAGCAGCAGGACTTTGTAGTTATGTGCTTGGTTTTAGGAAAGAGAAAGAGCTGCCTTTAAGGGCCTGTGGGTGGCCACCTCCTTGCCACTCATGCTTTCAGCTCGATGGGGGCTCCCACAGCCTCAGAGGGAGCAGAGTCCCCTAACTCCTAACAAAACCAGTGGAGGGCATTGAGTTGTTTAACTTGAGCCATTCTTTCTCTTTCTTCATTCATGCTTTCTTTTCTCAGGTCAATTGTGTAGGCATTGTCTTTTGCCTAGAAAAAAGTGGTTTAAATAGATATGTGCTCTATAAATAGTAGCTGTCCCACTACTCTGGCTGCAATTTAAGTATTTGAGGGCGTTTCCATTTTTATTTTACGTATTTTTTTCAACAGCACCGCTCCTCAGAAGAATCTAATCCGAATAGGTTTGCACTTTTATTTTTATTTCATATGGAAATAACTGACTCCTTAGTGAACTTGTTCTATAGTAAAACAACTCCATGGAGAAACACAAACGTGAAAGCTAGAATGAGTAAGTACTAAAGATACATTCCTTTTCAACTTCTTTCATACCCCCCCCTCGATTTTAATTTACTGAATCATCCAAGGTTCTGGTGGCCTGTCTTTGTTTTTGAGTAATATTAATTTGGTCTCAGATCTTCACTTTCTATAATGTGAGATCTTTTGACATGCTATCCCAAATTATTTTAAATTTGTTCATTGAGAATAATTCTAAGTCAAGAATTTCAAATAAAAACAGGCAATGACTAAAACCTGGATTGCCTCTAAATGTCTGATTAGGTGCTAACATGGACTGGTGGTTGGACCACTGACCAGGAATTGGAAGACCTGCATGCAGGTGTCCCACATTCCATCTTGCCGTTAGAAAAGTGCTCCTCTCTGGCATCTCCTAGAGAATGTAGGGAGAAACAAGGCCCAGCAGGGTCCCCCTGTGTACCGAGCACACCCAGCTTGTAGGCAGAGGGGTCCTGCTCTGGGCAGGGCTCCTCCCAACAGTCAGGAGAGGAGAGGATGCCTTCTGCAGGTTGGTGGCCTCAGGGTATGCCCACGTGTCCTCAGTGAGGAGCACTGACGAGCGTCATGATGTTCAGGGCTGGGCCTGTGGCACAAACCATCATTGCTGGCAATGGACGTGGTTTTGGAAGGTGTGAGCACTGTGGTGACCTACCTGACCCTGCACGTGAGAGGCCTCAGTCTCACCAGCAAAGGTACAAGCCTCCTTGCGTAGGCAGCCTCCATCTGCAGGATCACGTTGGCGAACACGCTGCCATTGAAGGCATAATGAAGTAGGTGTTACAGTTGGTGTTGGCCCTGGGGTTTTGTCTTCCCTAAGGAGTACCTGCTATGTGTGCAGTGATACTCCTCGTGGTCCTTTGCTGGAGGCACACTCCTCTGCTTGGGCCAGGATTGAGTCCACTGTTCAGCCTTCTGATGACACAGTGGAGTCCGCTGGAGCGATGATCCTGGTCATTCCTGTTGCACCCAGCCCTGCAGCCTTCCTCAGTGTCTTTTCCTAGCTTGGTCTTTGAGCCCGCCACAACAGCAGGACCCCTTGTACAACTGCAGCTTTCTGACCCAGTGTCATTCCTGGCAGCAGCTGCCTTGTTAGAGGCTCCCCAGCAATGGTGGGATTCAGAGAAGTTGGCAATCCACCACATGGATACTGCTGGGCATTTCCGCAGGCCCAGCAGCCTCCTCTGCGCCACCTTCATTGTCTGGTGCATCTCTCCTGTTCATAAGTGTTGTTTGTGTCCCATGCTCTCCGGATAGAGCCTGCGCTCCCCTAATCAGACACTCTCACACTGTGTGACATGGCCTCTGTGGCTGTGCTGGGACGGCCCTCTCAGCTCCATGCAAGCCGGGGCTCCCGGGGGTCATCCCGCGCCCGGGGCCGCCCCCACACACACCACACCAGCCCCGGTTCCTCTGAGTTCGCCTCCGCACTGAGCGGACACTCGGGCGAGGCCTGGCAGGTTCTGAAAGTGAACCATACCGTTGCGATTTGAGAAAATAACAGCTGCTGAAGAGAACTGGCCCGAGCCGGGCGGTTCAGGCGCATCTCGCTCACGTGGCCCCTGCCGGGCAGCCGGCATGTCCTCGGCTGGCCCCGCCCCGCCGCGCCCTCATTGGCGCTTCTCGAAGGGCCGGCGAGGGTCAAGTGCGTTAATTAACGTAAGTGAGTTAATTGGTTCTCCTACTCGTCAGTCACGCCACGCCGCCGTCTTCAGCCCTCATTGGCTGGAGGACCGAGGAGGCGGTTTGGGCGCCGAGTGGCCCGGACATGGCGGACGGCGGGGGCGGCTGGCGGGTAAGTACGACTGGCGCCGGGACCTGGAGACCCGGGAGTCTCGTCGGGCCAGGCGGCCGCATTAGTCGGGCCCTCCCGGGGGAGGGGCGGGGCGGGGGGGTGCGGCCGCCGGGCCCGCTCAGGCGCCACCTGTCGTCGCAGCCGCCGCGCCCCTGCGAGGCCTACCGAGCCGAGTGGGAGCTGTGCCGCAGCGCCCGGCACCTGCTGCACCACTACTACGTCCACGGCGAGCGGCCGGCCTGCGAGCAGTGGCGGCGCGACCTGGCCAGCTGCCGCGCCTGGGAGCAGCGCCGGAGCAACGAGGCCCAGGTGCGCCGGGCGGGTGGCGGGTGGCGGGGCAGGGCGGCGTGGGTGCGCCGCGTGCGCGGTCTGCGCCCGGCCGGGGTCCTTCCCCGCCTTGCGCTTCCTTCTTTTGAGGATTAGCACAAATTAGTACATATACAGTTTTTTCAGACGATGTTAAGGACAACGAAGGCGACAGGCGAAGAAACGGGTGTAGGGTGGTTTAGAGAGGGAGGAGGACTGACCTTCCAGCGTTGGGGTCGTCAGCTAGCCTGTGGAGGACGTGCTGTTGCTGAGTCCTAAATGCCCAGGACCCAGCCTTCGCAGCCTTCCTTCACTCAGCCCCAGGGGACACGACTGAAGAAAAGAAAATGCCCAGGTGCCTGGAGCCGAGGGAAACTGGGCTGTAGAGGGGTAGGGCATAAGGTTGGGAAGGCACCAGGGGCCTGGTGGGCCTGATACAGAGCTTAGAGTCTAGGCTGAAAGTGTGCCGGGAAGCAAAATTTTATTTGTATCTTTAGAAGAGGAGTCTGTTGGGGTGTGGAGAGTATATTTATAGGGGGGCAGGTTGTTCTACTTGTCCATTCATTCAGCAGATATTTATCCTGTTGGGTGCTTTTGGGGATACACAAGTGATGAGAACAGAGCCCCTGCCCTCCGGGCACCCACGCTGTAGTCTAGAATGCAGTGCTCACTGTGGAGCCACTGTAGGATGGATGGGAGGTGGGGAGAAGCCAGCCTGAAGGTGCAATGCTCATGGGGAAGGCCAGCCAGCAGGACTGGCCAACATTTCATTGTTAAATGAATGCAATGATTGTGAAACAGACAAACGGATGTGGAAACCAAACTGCTGTATAAAAGAAAATGATGACCAGTCCAGAATAAATGAAAGTCAAAAAAAATGAAAGAAAGCTTATAGCCTGTATGGCAAGAGATTGATCATCTTTATATATGTGTGTACACACACACGCGCGCGCACACGTATTAAAAGAGCTCTCATATCAAGAAAAATGGGAATGATTTCAAAATAGAAAATTAGGCAAAGGGCACAAAGAAGCAATAAATTAGAAAGGAAAACCAAATGCTCAGGTATGTGAGTTAAAATGACAGAGTGGTTTTTGCTCAGCAGAAAGAAGTGTTGATAGGGGTTTGGAGAATCCAGGGTACCTGTATAGTGTTAGTGGGAGTGTCAGGTGTCCTGATTATCTAAATGTCAAATGCATACCTTTTAACCTCAAAGTTATACTTCTGGAATTTTATCCTAAGGAAGTAACCGAATTGCAGTGCACAGTTAGGAGTTCAAGATGTTCATTGTGTTTATGATAGTGCAAAAATTGAGAGCAACCTAAATTTCACCGATAAACATTTGACCAAATAACTTTTTTTACACAGTGGAGTTCTACATAACCGTTAAAAAGAATAGATAGTAATCTACCTGGGAATGGAAAGGTGCCTACAACATAATATTTAGTAAAAAACAAAGCAGGAGGTAGACTAGCAAGCACAAAAGTATTCTATCTTTAGGGAAATGTGATAGCTCTAAAATTTGGGCCTAAAAAGTTGTCGGGGATAGAGGTTTGGGAGTCTTTCATATTCTACTTTGCATTTCTGATAACTTCTTAAACAAGACCAAAACATTTTGAGATAATAGAGCTTGAACAAGGGTAGACAAGTAGACAGAATAAATTGTACGTGTAAAGAGGCCTGCATAGCACCTGACACCTGCTAAGGGCCCACAGTGAAAGTCACCCTGTCCTGATAACTGTGTCCTTTGTCTGTTTTGGTGGACAGTGACCAAGAGAAGATGGTGGGTTGAGAGGAACTTGTGCACAGCCCTGTGTCGGTGGCCTGTCTTCTGGACTCCTCCCACCCTTCCATGGCACCTGGGCACGTGTCTCTTACCTTGTCATCCTCCCTCCCAACCACGTTCCTCCTTGCAGCTCCCCAGCTGCTCTTTGAGTCTCCTGTCTCTCCTCTCCACTCAGAGCTCCCAGCCTCAGTCTCAGCAGGTGAACCTGCCCCACACTCACTAGGTCAACCAATGCCATCAAGCCCTGAGGCCCAGGAGATGTTTTAAAATTCCTCAAATTATGATGATCTAAATGGTAGTTTTTCACAGTAGCTTGTGAGAAAGAGCGATCTGGATCTCTGTGTGCTAATATGGAACAATTGCCAAGGTATATTAGGTGGAAGCAACTGAGCTGCAGAGTGGTGTGTACCGTACGCACCTTTTTGTCCATCATGTTTGGGAGGGTGATGAGTTGGGAGGTACAGGGGCTGTGTGAGGATGCCTGCAGCCCTTGGGCCCCACCATGAGGTGGAAAGTGACCAGAATCTCATTTGCACAGCAATCCCTCTGTGAGAGCGAGCGGGCACGAGTCCAGGCTGCACAGAAGTACACCCTGGTGTGGGCCCTCCGGCAGAGCCCCCCTGCAGACTGGCACCTCCCTCTGCCTCAGGAGAAGGATGAATGAAGAACGCCCCTGCCCTTGGCCTGTGAGGCTTCCTCAGGTCTATTTCAAGAGGGGCTGTCACACAGCGGGAAGGACTGTAACTGGCCCAGTCTAGTGGGTGTCTCTGCAAGCTCTCGCCTGGCTTGGAACATGGAGCAAGACATCGCCAACCCTATTTGGCCCACCCCTCACCTGCATGCAGGGCGCCCTGACACTGTGATGCTCTGAAAAACAATTGCAGCTACTGTAGAGCTTCCGGGAAGCCAAGCATTGTGGCAGGTACCTATGAGCAGCCAGGTCAGGCTAGGTGCAACAGCATTGGAAGTGGCAGTCCTGAGGTCTAGGATTCTCAGGTAGACTCTTGAGGGGTAGCCCTGACCTGTGTAGTCACCTGAGTGGGTCGGAATGAGATAGTAAACAGTTGTGCTGCTTTGGATGCCTTTCCACGTGCTGGGCTTGGTGACCACCGTGTACTGCCTGCCGGCCTGTGGCATGCACAGCATGGAGCTCACACTGCTCCAGCCTACTGGCTCCGTCTCACTGCAGATGCAGGCCGATGTGCCAGCAGGCAGGGCTCCCTCGTTACCTGCACCAGCACCCTTCACCTCTTAGGCTCTCAGGTAGGCCCTGGAGACTCCAGCTTCTGAGAAATGCACATAGCTGCAGAACACAAAACCTCACACAAAAAGGATTTGTGGACTCTTGGCTTAAGAAATCCACACCCAAAACACATGGAATTTAGGACTGCTTCTCTCAGAATTTCCTGATGGTTAATGCATCAAAGCCATTTCCCACGTTTCATTCCAAATAGAACTTGGTAGATTTCACACCTACCACTGTTGTGCTTGGACAGTATTAGAATTCTGTATGCTTATTCTCTTGTAGATGTTTTAAAAATATATGTATATAAACTACCAAGAAGACTAGTTCCTGAAAAGGTCTCTTCATTACTAATAAAATGCTTTCTTGTATCCTGTGGCTGCATGGCAAGGCCTATTTTGTGATGCTAAGGTCTAGGCCAGCTGAGGCCAGCGCCCTTCCTGCTCAAGCAGCAGGTCGAACATCTTTTAATTCATTCTTTGGGGCAAAAAAATTGATCACTTCAGACAGGTATACATTAAAGAATATTTTCTCCTGTGCTCCCCAAGAGCTCCTCTCTGTGTCTGTGTGGACCTTGTGAATGGTGAGGGATATGTGCTCACAGGATCCAGGAGCAAAAGGGAGTCTAAAAAGGAGCCAGGCTTCCTCCATCCCCAGGGAGAGCTTTGGTGTAGCTAAAGCACCACTATGAAGCACCTGTGCTGGATACTTGCCTTTGGCAGGGAAGTGGGAAAGGCCTCACCACCTGAGCCCAGGCCTCGATGGCGGAGGCTTGAATCCTGCCAGGCAGAGAAAGGGGCCCACAAAGGCTGAGAGAATCAACCCCACATGTTGATGGGGGGTAGGGGTGGGGGCGCCTGGAAACTGTGATCAGGGGTCTGGGTATAATTCTCAGGGTGATTACTTGTGTTCTACAGAGACCTCTGCTGCTGTGCAGAGACAGGGCTGGGGGTGGGCATGCCCAGTGTGGACAGATCATTTGGCTGCTGAAGTAGAACAGGCAAAATGTGACAGTGGCTTGGACCTAAGAGATAGCCATGGAGGTTGTGAAAAGTATTTGCATTCACCATTTATCTTAGGTAGAGCCAAATGACTTAGAATCCTTAGGCAACAGGTGTTTTTTTTTTTTTTTTTTTGAGACAAGAGTCTCACTTTGTTGCTCAGGCTAGAGTGAGTGCCAGGGCATCAGCCTAGTTCACAGCAACCTCAAACTCCTGGGCTCAAGCAATCCTCCTGTCTCAGCCTCCCAAGTAGCTGGGACTACAGGCATGCGCCACCATGCCCGGCTAATTTTTTGTATGTATTTTTAGTTGGTCAATTAGTTTCTATTTTTAGTAGAGGCGGGGTCTCTCTCAGGCTGGTTTCAAACTCCTCACCTTGAGCGATCCACCCGCCTCGGCCTCCCAGAGTGCTAGGATCACAGGCGCGCGTGAGTCACTGCGCCCGGCCATTAGTCAACAGTTTTAACGTGGACTGGTAAGAGGTTTTTTGTTTTTGTTTTTTTAACTTTAAGTGAGCTGGATACAGTGCTCACGCCTAAAATCAATCCCAGCAACTAGGGGGGCTGAGGCAGGAGAATCCCTTGAGCCCAGGAGTTTGAGGCTGCAGTGAGCTGTGATCATGCCACTGCACTCAGCGTGGGTGACAGAGCAAGACCCTGTCACTAAAAACAAACAAAAAAAATGGAACCCCATAGAATAGTATAAAGAAATGAACGCTTGCATATATGGTCACTTTTTGACAAGGATGCCAAAACCATTTAATGAGGAAAGGACAATCTTTTCAATTAATGGTTGATGCTCAGAAAACTGAATATCCACATGTAAAACAAAGAAATTGGACCCTTGTCAAACATCAAACACAAAAATTAACTCAAAATGGATGAAAGATCTAAATATAAAACTATAAAACCTAAAACTATAAAACTCTCAGAAAATGGGAAAAGCTTTACAACATTGGATTTGGCAATGATTTCTTGAGTACAGCACCAAAGTCACTGACATTAAAAGAATAAATAGACAAGTTAGACTTCATGAAAATTTAAAATTTAGGCACTGCATTTCGCATCAAAAGACAGTATTAACACAATTAAAAAGCAACCTATGGAATAGGAGAAAATATTTGCAAATTGTATATATCTGATAAAGGATTAATAGAATATAAAGTGAATTCCTAAGACTCAAGGGGAAAAAATGGGGCAAGACTTGAAAAACATTTCTCCAAAAAGATATACAAATGGCCAGTAAGTGCATGAAAAGATGCTCAATGTCACCGATCATCAGCGAAATGAAACTCAAAACTATAAGATACCACCTAATACCTGTTAGGATGGTTACTATCAAGAAAAAAACCCAGAAAATAACAAGTGTTGGTGAGGACATAGAGAAATTGGAACTCTTACGCACTGTTGGTGGGAATGTACAACAGTGTAGCCGCTGTGGAAGGTAGTATGGCAGTTCTTCAAAAAATTAAAAATAGAATTATTGTGTGATCCAGCAATTCCACTTCCAGGTATATATCTCAAAGCAGAATCTCAAAAAGATACATGTATACTCATGTTCATAGACCATTATTCACAATAGCCACTACAATGGGGAAGCTACCCAACTGTCCATTGACAGGTGAATGGATAAGCAAAATATGGTTTACCCATACAATGGACTATTACTCTAGCCTTAAAATAGAAAAAAATTCTGACACATGCTACAACATTGATGAGCCTTGAGGATATTATGCTCAGAGGAATAAACCAGTCACAAAAAGACAAACACTGTATGACTCCACTGATATGAGGTACTTAAGAGTAGTCAAAATCATGGAAACAATAAGTAGAATGGTGGCTGCTAACAACTGAGGGAGAGGGAAATAGTTATTTAATGGGTACAGAGTTTCAGTTTTGCAGTGAAAAGGGTTTTGGAGATACAGGATGATGGTGATGTTATACAATATGTATATATTTAACACTTAATACCACTGAACTGTACAGTTAGAAATGGTTAAGATGTTAATTTTTATGCATATTTTACTAATTTTTAAAATGGGGAAAAAACAAACCACACACTAGGAAAACTATCTTTTTATTCAAGTGAATTATTTCCTTGGTTTATCTGCACTAAGGTATTTAAAAAACCAAAGTCTTTCTGAGGTTATGATACAGATCACTAGGAAAAATGGCACTATTTATACACATAACTGTTAAGTGCTGAATTGCATACCCTCAAAATTTCTATGTTGAAGTCCTGGTCCCCAGTACCTCAAATGTGACTGTATTTGAAGACAGGGTCCTAAAGGAGAGAACTAAGTTAGAATGAGGTCTTTAGGTGATCCCTATTCCAATATGCCTGGTGCCCTAATAATAAGTCAGGACACAGACTGAGGGGATGACCCTGTGGACACAGGAAAATGGGTCATCTGCAAGCCAGGGAGAAAGGCCGTAGAAGAAACCAAACCTGCCAACACCTTGATCTTGGGAGTTCTAGCCCCCAGAATTATGAGGAAATAAATTTCAATTTTTTAATTCTGTGTTTTGTCAGCCCGAGCCAAGTAATACCGTAACCATTCCAGACTAAGCACCTGAATAAAACGAGTTCTGTGCCCCAGCTCGGCATCACACCTACTGTGGGGGGCACAGCAGCTCCGTTAACTAGTGTGTCCCTGCCTGGCTCCACTCTCTTCAGCCTCCCTCAGCTTAAAACCCAGAGGTAGCTCCTCTGTCCCATCAGGAAGCCCTGCTTCTCTCTGCACACCTTTCCAGTTCAAAGAATCCTGCACATCCCTCATGTCTGCTACTCTGGGTTACTTTGTTTCTCCTGCTGGTGGTATTTTCACCACAGACTTGGAATCTTCCCTATCACTCATATATTTTCCCACCTGAGGGTAGTGGTTGATGTCTTTGTCATCCTCTTCCCAGCACCTGGCAAAAGGGCAGCCTCTCTCACCCCATCCATTTCAGGTGAATTAATTTTGATTCTAACCCAAGACAAAGAGACGCTTTTGATTAAACTTATATTTATTAACAGCATGCCTGACTCCCTGGAAAGCAGACTTGAACCCTGATCATTCTGGTTCTCAGAGGCAGTGTGTTCTGAGGACAGCGCCTGCACTTCTATTTCTTGAACTCCATCTGTGTGTACACCTTGGTGATATCATTGTACCTGCCTTCAGGGGGCTGGTAGTTAGAGACTGGTGGTGTGTAATCTGGCCCTTTCTTTTCAAAGGGGAATAGGCCGTGGTCCCGCTTGATAGCCTCGGTGTGGAGCTCTGGCGACTCAAGTTGCAGCTCCTGCAGAGCTTCCTGCTGGGCCTCCAGCATGGCCCTGATGGCTTCCCTCTCCATCTCATGTTCCCGTTGCTTGTACAGGGACCACCTCTTTAGAAGCAGAGCTCTCCGCTCACTCTCCTCAAAGGAGAGCTCTACCTCACGCCGCTGTCTGCAAACACACAAGTCCAAGGGTGTGAAGCTTGGGGCTACTGACCTTGCTGGCATGGGAGTCTGTGATTGCATATGACCCAAGCATTCCCACTGCCAAGCAAAGACAGGACTTAGGAGAGAAAAGTACAAGTTTGGACAAATTAAGGAATGGAATGTTGAATGTGGCAGCAGTGCAATTGATGCTGGGAACCAAGGTCATTTACTCTCTATCAAGAGAAGGAACAGATGGTCTGAGGAGATTATGGCAGCACTTCCTAAGCTCCAGGCAAAAGTACTTTTGATGAGATGTGACTTTGGAGGAGGAAAGTGAAATGGTGTCATGAAAGTGATCACCAATATCCAGGAAGCAAAGAACCTGTATCAGCCCTGGAGTACCAAAACACCTCCCAGGTGCATAGCAAGGTGTTGCATTATAAATGGTGCACACTTTTTACAAGGCAACAGGAGCTGCTAACCCTGCACACAGCACAATCCCAACACATACCAACTATGATGCATTTGCAAGAGGCCCAGGGTTTTCTACTGTCAGGACAGACCCAAGGCCCAAGTCATGAGAAACAGCAAAGATTCCTCATGCAAAACAGCAACAACATGAACTCCAGAATAGTGCTAATCCAAACTCACTTAAGCACATGGCCTGGATTTATTGGTTGTCTAATAAGTTTCTTTCCTACCTTCAGCCACTCAAGAATGCTTTCTCCAATTCCAAGGGCACAATCAAGGGGAAAAGGACTCAGACAGGGGCTAAGTCAACCCAAGCCTACTGACCCATTTCCACCACAGCTGTGAACTACAGACAGAAGTTGATACAACTCCTTTGCCCTGAAGACTTCAACCCTAGAGAAGGACCCTTACCTTGCTTTATCCAAGAACCTCACAGGGGTAATAAAATCTTCAATGGGAATTAACTCTTGGCTAGCCTTTTCCAGTTTTCGGATCCTCTTTTTCAAGCGGTCCTTTGCTGCTTGGTCTTTTTTAGGATCTACCTTCTTCTTCTTTCGAAGAGGTTCTGATCTAACAAATAAAGCAAACATTTTCCTCTTCAGTCTCATGAACATACTGAGAGATGTAATAGGTGACGTGCCTGGTACTGGCACTGAGCTCTCCCCTGGGGAAAGGAGCTGTGCATGGGCTTGACCCCATGAACTCGGTGTGGCAAGGAGGTGGCTTCCACCCCAGAGTACTGGTGAGACCTGTGTGGGCGTCATCAACTACAAGGATGGGTGCAAAACCATCTTGGCGTATCGGGGTATAAATTAAGGGAAAGTGTTTATCTTTAGGGCTGGGATTCAGGTGTGCCTTGGGATTGCATTGAAAAGTGAAAATACCAAACTGTTGGATTAGAAGCTCGCGACTCATATTTTAAATGGATTTGTGATTTATAGAAATGCTTTGAGTAAGACTAAAAGAGATAGCATGATAAAAAATGACTGGCATGTCCCTGTTAACTTTTGGGAATTTCTTAACAAATTTCCCCATCCTAGAGCTTTGGCAAAAATATGATTTACTCTTAGGAACACATCGCCTACAACAATAATTTACTAGTGAGAATAATCAAATCCGGCAGAGCACGGTGGCTCATGCCTGTAATCCTAGCACTCTGGGAGGCCAAGGCTAGCGGATTGCTCGAGGTCAAGAGTTCAAAACCAGCCTGAGCAAGAGGGAGACCCGTCTCTACTATAAATAGAAAGAAATTAATTGGCCAACTAATATATATAGGAAAAAAAATTAGCCGGGCATGGTAGCACATGCCTGTAGTCCCAGCTACTTGGGAGGCTGAGGCAGCAGAATTGCTTGAGCCCAGGAGTTTGAGGTTGCTGTGAGCTAGACTGACGCCCCAGCACTCACTCTAGCCTGGGCAACAAAGCGACACTCTGTCTCAAAAAAAAAAAAAAAAAAAGAATAATCAAATCCTCTAGATCAAGACAGACTGAATCAAGTCCCTAGACTAGAGCATCTGGGGTGCCAGGTGCAAATATCTTTAATCTTTGCACCTCCCCCACCTTCTCCAGGACATCAGAATGGTCAGGGAGGAGGAAGGCACAAGGAGAAACAGAAATTTAAGCTGTGCTGACCGCAAAAGAATCCCTTCAAAGCTAATATTTATTTAAACTACTTTTGTATTTAACATTTTCATTACAAATAGGACACAGCAATATACGGTATAGAGAATGTTGAAAAGACAGAAAAGCATCTGCCTAAATTTTGAGAAACTTTATAGGTTAACTTTGCAACCCAAATGTCCAGCTTTGTTCTGGTCACGTGCACGGGGGCGGGGTGGGGTGTGCTGGAGGATGTCTCTCGCAGACAGCCAGAGAGAGGTCAGGCCCAAGGTTGAGTTTTACCTCATGGGAACGAGTTCCCAGAAGGATAACAATGAGGCTCGCTGGTGGGTGTCTCTAATCTGCGTCTGCCAAGTTCCCAGAAGCCTGAAAAATGCAAGAGTACACATAAATACCCGATTCTCTACAACGCCTCCAAACTCAGGGCATTTGTGAGCACCGATGTGACCGAGAGGTCAACTCTCCCTTCATACCACAGAGCACCTGGGCGAGACCCCTGCTGGGCCGAGGTCCTCGGATCTTGAGTGGAGTCAAGATCAGCCGGCTCCTCCCTGAGGTACCCGCTGAAGGGGAGGCAGCGAGGGAGCGCGGGCGAGGCCCTGGCCAGCCGGCGCGGGGCCCTCGCGCAAGCCCCGGTCGCCCCGCAACCCAGCCGCTGCCCGCACTCACCCGCTTGCGGGGCGCAGGGCGCGCACGACGGTCCGCAGAGTCGCAGCAGCCATGACCCCTCTGCCGCCAACCTGCGACTTCCGGGCGCGTGCCCCCCAGCGGCCCGGCCCGCGGCGCCCGCGCGGGGGCCAGACCAGAGCACCGCCCCACGCTCCTGCGCTCCGGCCGCGCTGGCCCCGCCCCCGACGCAGCCCCGCCCAGGCGTCTTGCCTGGCGCGTCCGGCTTGCCTCTCCTCCGGGCGCTCCGGAACTTCCCTTCCGTCTCCATCCGGCTCCGCGGGCCCGGCTCTGCAGCGGGCACAGCCCCGCCAATCGGTTGCTAGGTCGGCACGCGCCCTCGGGAGGGCTGGGGGCCCACTGTGCAGCCGCAGTGGCGAGGGGCGTCTCTCTGCTCCTCGGGATCCAAGTGTGCACGTCTGTGAACACGGCCCCGGTCTCCCAGTACACTCGCCCGCCTCGCACCACCCCAGGCCTCGTTCGTTCCCCGCATTCGTTTGCTTCCGGGGCCGAGGCCGCCCGCAGGTGGCTACATCCCGGCGCCGGCAAGGGACCTGGCGCTGGGGAGATGCCCAGTAGCGCGTGTGTAGGTGAATGAAGCTAGTTAGTAAGTCGGACTCAAGCAGCGAGGGAGAACTGGTGACAGGCGGTTCAGGGCACCCCGGCCCCGCTTGGCTCTGTGGACCGCCCCGCTCGCCCGCTGCTGCCCTGGCCTGCCCGCCCTTGCGCTGCCCGCCGAGGAGCGCAGGCGGCCCGGTCCGCGTTGGGAGCGGTTTCCCGCCGGGGCGATTTGGCAGGTGCGCGCCGTGACTTCCGGCGTTGCCCGGGAGCCGCCGGAGGAGGAGCGGCGCAGGGGATGCGGCTGTGGTGGCGGCGGCGGCGGCCGAGCGCTGGGGGCGGCTGTGGCGGCGGCCGAGGGCGCGGGCCGGCGATGGTGCGGCGGCGCTGAGGGCACCGGGCGGGCGGCGGCCGAAAGGCGGGCGGCGCGAGCGGAAGCGGCGGCGGCGGCGGCTCCATGGCCCGGGCGAGCTGAGGGACGCGGCTCTCGCCTCAGCCCGGCGGCAGCGGCGGCGGCCGAACAATGAAGCTCCTGAAGCCGACCTGGGTCAACCACAATGGTGAGTGCGCGAAGGGGTCGCGGGAGTCCGAGGTCAGAGTCGCGTCGGGGTCCAGGGTCGAGTCAGGGCCGCGCGCAGGCCCTGCTTGTCTCGCTCCCGACGCCCGGTGCTGGATGCCTGAGCCAAGAAGGAGCCGGCGGGAGCGGACTTTGTCCTCGGCGTGGAGAGGCCGGCGAGCCCCGGCACGTGCTCCGGGCTGGCCGCAGCAAAGGCCACCTTCGCCCTGAGCACTGGCGCTGAGCCCTCTGCCGCCCACCTGTGGTCCGTGGAGTGGCTAAGGCCTGGCTCCCAGGAGCGGGCCTTGCAGCCAGCCAGCTCCTGCGGCTTCGTCTGCATTGGCCAGGATGTGCTCAGTTAGTTGGTCCTGAGTGTGAAACTGGGACGGAATCTCCCCCCCCCTTGTGGCCTTTGATTGACAGGGCGAAGATCTGAAATCTGCAGGAGAGACTGTTACTGCTCCTCTTGATCTGATGACAGTGCCCCAGTCGGGGAACTGTGGTCCCCCAGCCAGCCGTAAGGAACCACGTTTAATGCAGAGCTGGGCATCAGGGTGACTAAAATTGGGGCAAATAAGGTGCAGATGTGTTCTAGGAGAGTGGCTGCCTTAGCTCTGTGGCAGTGGCCCCGAAACACACCCTGGGGGAACAAACTCATCCATCTTGGTTGAGATTTGACTCTGGTACAGAGAAGCTAGTAGTAACCAGCATTTTTATCCTAGTTCTACCTTGTTGTCAGAACTGCTGCAGGAGTTGGTCTTTGCACCCTAGGGAGACGGGGAGAGAGCCCACCCCAACCTCCCCACCTTCTGCTGACAGCACTGAAGCACAGGAATCATGCCAGGGAGGCTTCTCCATGCAGCCCAGGTCCGATGGCCCTCATTCTGGCCTATCTCTGACTACTCACAGGCAAAGGGTCACCCTGATACTGTCTTGTTCCTCATTTCTACTTTGCAGTGTGACTAGAGGTAGCTACCGTTGTCTTTTAGAACAAGAAAAATAGATGGTTTTACCTTTTTTATGCATGTAGCTTTTTAGTTTGAAGTTAACCCCAAGATGCTCTCTACTACTACAAACAAACTAAACTGAACATCTTTGTTCTCCTCCTGCCATCTCTCTCTCCTTCCATCTTTTTGTGTATGATATGACATCTTCCCCATTTTTCAGGGCCCAGGTGAGGTCACCTTTTCCTTTTGAAATTGTTAGTGCTGAGTTACCCTAGTAGTGCTGCATCACTGTCCTTCTGCTTTTCCTTGCATGGAAGTTGTGAGGGCACTTTACATGTGCCCCAGGGCAGGCACCACCTAGCTCCCCTCTGCGTCCTTGCTGCACTGAGCAATGCCTTCCACATAATGGGTATATGATAAATATTGGCTAAAAACAGATAAGAAAGCTGAGGTTTCAGTAATTTACAAAGATGCACCTAGATTTACTGTGCATGAAAGCAAAAGCTTTGAGTTTTAGTTTCAATTCTCTTGTTGATCTCCAGGAGCATTTCCTGATGCATAGTGTGCAGATCTTTCCCTAGAGAACAGGGCAGAAGTTGTAATTGTGAGTTATTATGCTTGTGGTCAGGGAAGGAAAAATTTTACTATGAACTATTTTGCTGTGTAAGTGAAGGTCTGAAGGAATTTTTATTTTAAGATGCTTTGCCTAAATCAGTTTGTGTGTATAGCATATGCCTACCCATCTCTAGTCTCTCTTCTGCTTTTTTCATATAATTTCTTCTTTTTGTTAAGCTCCTTTGTAGGACAAAAGTTTTATACTGTGTAAGCATAAGCAATTGAAGAAGCTGAAGTGATTACTTAGGTACAAATGAGTGAGGGACTACAACCAGGTCAGCAGCCAAATTTACCACCCAGTCAGAGCAGTGGGCCCTCTTGTTGCTGAGGTCCTGTGCACAGTGCTAGAATGGAGCATGATAATATCTTTTCTACCCACTTCACAGTGTGCTTGTGATATTCAGTTAGACACAACAGTGTAGACATAACAGTGCTTCCCAGACTATAAAGTGCTTTAGAAATCTAGGAGATAATAGTTAATAACAAAAGACTCTGGATAAATGGGTTTTTTGTTTTTGTTTTTGAGACAGAGTCTCACTCTGTTGCCCGGGCTAGAGTGCCGTGGCGTCACCCTAGCTGACAGCAACCTCGAACTTCTGGGCTCAAGCCATCCTCCTGCCTCAGCCTCCAGAGTAACTGGGACTACAAGCATGCGCCATCATGTCCGAGTAATTTTTTCTATATATTTTTAGTTGGCCAATTCACTTGTTTCTATTTTTAGTAGAGATGGGGGAGGGGGTCCTCTGCTGGTCTCGAACTCCTGACCTTGAGTGATCCTCCCTCCTCAGCCTCCCAGAGTGCTAGGATTACAGGCGTGAGCCACCGCACCTGGCCGGTAGATGGGTTTTAACTTGTTCTTTGTCAAATTTCATTTCTTTTAAATCTCCTAAAATCAACTTTGGTCTCATGGAATGTTCAGGAAGACTGTCAGGTAAATTACCACTATCCTGGAGGAAATGACAGTGGTCTGAATCACTGCTGAGCAAGCCTTTAAAGATCATATTGAATAGTGGGAGTTGGTGGGGTTAGAGGCTGCTCAGCCAGAAGCCTGAGTGGTAGGTAGTGGCCAGTAAAACCCGTTTGCTTTGGGTGAAAAAACAAAAGCCATGGTGCTTTAGTAAGCACATCATTGCATTTTCTGGCTTCCTCACTCTGCATTCTTGTCTCTTGTTTTGTTATGCAACATAAGCATACTTTTTTTTTGAAGAGATGAGGTCTTGCTTTGTTGCCCAGGCTGGACTTGAACTCCTAAGCTCAAGCAACGCCTCAGCCTCCCAGGTAGCTGGGAATACAGGTATGAGCCACACACCCGGCAGAACATACTTTTTCTGTTGTCTGAGAGCTCAAAGAGGGCAG
Organism: Microcebus murinus; assembly: GCF_040939455.1. NCBI lineage: Eukaryota > Metazoa > Chordata > Mammalia > Primates > Cheirogaleidae > Microcebus > Microcebus murinus. Next base: position 26,530,884 of record NC_134125.1, on the reverse strand, counting down.
AGCAAAGAGCTCAACATTTTTCCCTGAGGTGGCAGGGGGTCCAATTAGAGAGGGTGGAGAGGGCAGCTAGAATAGGGAAGTTTAAGCAGAGGGAGATGTATTTGTTGAAGTGTAGGCATACTTTGGTTCTCAATTTCTTGGCTTATAATAGAGAAACCTCTAAGGTAGGGTTTCTCAGCCTCAGCACTATTGACATTTTGGACTATGTAATTATTGTGGGTATTGTCTTCTGTGTTGTAGAATGTTTAGCAGCATCACCAGCCTCTACCCACTAGATGCCCCCACAACCACCACCCGGTGGTCACAACCAAAAATATCTCCAGACATTGCCAGTGTCCAGGTGGTGGCCAAAACCACCACCAACTGACAAGCACCGGTCTGAGGTTATCAGTAAATTAATAAATCTTGAAGTTGTAACACTGCAGTGGAATGAGCCTTGAATGTGAAATCAGGCTGGGTTCAGAACCCCATCATTTACTAGTGACTTGTGGCTTGTAACTCTACTTCTGTGCCTTGGTACCATTATATAAAGACATATGTATCTCTCCCATTTCATTCTGTGACCAAATATGAAAGAATATCTTAAGATATGCATAATAATAATAGTAGCTAATAACATCTGTCATTTAAAGTTACATGCCAGGCACTGTACACACACACCCGCATGCACTTTGTGTTTTGGGATATAGTATGCTGCTTTAAGCTTGTCCAAAATCAGCTTCATTTCTTAGTTAGATTAAGGCCATATATTGGTCAGAAAGTGAAAGTGACTGGGATTTTGCTTTTAAAGTTTGTAGAAAAATGTAGTTTGTATGTTTATAAAATTTCATTGAGATATGTGGCTCTTCCCATCCCTGGGCCTTTACTTCTGAGAGTTTTTCTGGGCAGAAAGCGCTTGTGCTCAGCTCTTCAGTGTAGCCCATCCTAACCAAGAGGGCCAGGACAGAGAGATCTCTCATCTTCCTTTGACCTCTGGTTCACACTTTGACGGCAGTGCTACAGAAAGGTACTTGGCAAATTTTCAATAATAGGATAATTTACCTGTTAATCACATTGCTGCATGGTGTGTGTTTCCTTTTTCTTCTGTCCTGTAATTGGGTTATTTTCCCCCTACCCTGTCTCATTCCAAAAGGAATTTTAGGACGTCACACTGAGACATCAGCATGAAAATGGATAAGCAGATTTGGAGAGGAGATGCAGCTGGTAGCACAACAGTGAAGTCAGGGATGCGTGTGCCTAAGGTCTGGCACACTGCTGAGGACACTGCAGACCTGTGAGGATAGGCCAGGAGGGGTCCTAATGGTGAGATTATATGATTGCAATAGCTGTAAGATAAACGTGGTAGTTGCTATAGATCACTGGTTCTCAAACATGGCAATATCTGGAGGCATTTTTGATTGTCACTACCTGGGGGAGAGTGCTACTGGCATGGAATGGGTAGAGGACAGGCCTGCTGCTAAACATCCTGCAAAGTATAGGGCAGCCCCCACACAGAGGATTATCCAGCCCCAAGCACCAGTAGAGCTAAGCATGAGAAACCCTGCTCTGGATAAGAGTCTCTGTTGTTATTTGCCTTTTTCTGTATTTGTCTCATCATTGTGACTAGACTGTAAGCTGCTTGAGGATAAGAATGTTGCCTTTCATTTTGGAATCAACTAGACTTCTGGAGTCTCCATACGCTGCCACTAAACATGTGACATGGGAGGTTTTTCCATCTCTTTTCCTAATCTGTTCAGTGACACTAGTAACACGTGCCTCACCTGTTCCTTGTGAAGGCTCAGGAAATGCCTCCTCTCTCCTACTACCGTCACTGACTTATGCGTGAGGGTAGTAGGTTGATTTAGGAAAATAATCAGAATGCATCTGAAGAGGATTCAGAAGAAAATTAGGGGAGATTTTGAATAATACTTGTGGATTTTTCACTAATTTATGCACCAAATTTTGAACCTTCTGATAAGTTCTGTGGGGATCCAGAGGTAAATGAGGCTCTCTCCCTGTGTGTGGAAGGTGGAATAGGTGGACATACAGGCCATATTCAGACTGCAGGGCAGATGGAAATGAGCTCTGGGAGAGAGCCACAGTAGCCTCAGGGAGGAGGAGTTGCCCTCCAGCAGAGCCTGGTTTGTGGACGTGTCCTTGCGTTGATCCTTGTCATTGCTGGGATCGCGATGGCAGAGAAGGCACTGCAGCTCATGGGACCTTCAGGGGCACAGGCCCGGAGGTGAGAGCGTTTAGGAGAAGACACAGAGCATATGAGGAGTGAGGCTGAATCTGGTAGGAGGGAGAATGGGGCTGGAGGCAGCGCCTTGAACACCTTGCTGGAAGCTTGAATGTCCTTCCCCAGCGTTGGGGCAGGGGAACACTGAGGGTTCAAAGGAAGCCGGATGAGACACTCAACCTGTGTCTTAGGAAGGCCCCTGGAGTCAGGAGGCGTTTTCTGAATCTTGGTGAGATGTGGAGACAGTCAGGGTGGTCAGGGGTGGTGGAGGTGAGAAAGTGGGGAGACTCTAAAGATAGGGTAGAGGTAGAATTCATGGGACCTGTTGTTATAGGCAGGTGGCTGTGTGTAGATTTTGGTCACCCTCTGAGTTTATCTCTGTAGTGTGCTGGAGAAAGAGTAGGTGACGGCTAGGAAATTCTTAACCATTTAATGTAAAAAGTGGTTGAAAAGATGTTTTCACTTTCTGAGCAAAATCATAGTTACATAGCCCATGAGAGGGACCTCTCGGCAGCATCTGGCCTTGATCACTGAGGCCAAGTTGGAGACCTCCTGCCATTGTGTTGTTCTTGGGTCCTGTTGGTGACAGGGAAAGGATGTTCTCTGTCTGCCTCGACCCTTCCATTTCTCCAGGGGTTGCTAGTCTGTTCTGTTCATCCAGGGTGTTTGTACAGGGGTTTCTAGCATGTGAAACAGAGGTCTGGAATGAGCCCTGGGGAGCAAAAATCAATGCAGGCATGTTTTGTCATCCTGCCAAAGTCAGCAGTGACACCTAGAGAGGTGAGCGCGATGTCGACAACATCCACATTTTTAAATAGCACAAAGGGAGTGTTGCAGATATAGGATTGCCCACCCTCTTCCTTGCTAGCAGAACTCCAGCTTTTTTCAGGTGTCTGCCACCTTCTACAGGCCAAGCTACAGGGGGCAAAGCTTGATTGCCCTAAACTGATATGTGGGTGAGTGCCAAGAATTTGTTGAGGAACAGCCATGTGATGCCATTCTAGCCCTTGAGACTAGGAGAGGACATCCTGGAGAATCAGATAAGAAGACATGCTTGAAAGGCCAGTGTCTTCTGCTGGACTTCACTAGGTCTGTATGTAGCAGCCAGCTTGTGAGCACGAGGATGGGGCTCACACTGAGGATGACAGTATAGGAAGATGGAGGGACATGGCTCTTTAAGTTGCTAAATTCATGAACCCTGAAGCTGACCTACCTCAGGACTTGTTATATGAGACAGCAGATTACCCTTGAAATTCTCTGTGGCTTGTAGCAGAAATAAAACATCTATAGCAGTATAATCTATAGGCAGAACCTGAGGCTGGGTGAGATGAGGTGACCCCCCTCCCAAGATTACACTTGATATGAGGCGATGAGTTGGGAATCACACTCAGACTTCAGCCCAAGCCCAGGCTTATTCCTCCTGACTTGTCAGGTGGCGAGCTGTATACTGAGGCTCGCACACCTGTCCTGGAGGGTGTGAAGGCCCTATTCTTCCTCGGAAGGACAGTTTTTGGAAACCACATGGTACAACGTGGTACCAAGAGTCCACTGGTGCTTGGAGATTGTTGTCCTATGGCTGCTTCTGTAGCCATTGTGAGTGCTTTGAGGCTTCTAACCTGGTAGGTTTCTCTCAAGGTGTGCTTGGAGAGCCTTCTCTGGCATTTGGTTTTCAAGAGTTCTCTGATCGTGGTGTATTAAGAGAATCCTTTCAGGAAGGAGTAGAGGGGGGGGCCTGTTACCCCATCCTTGGACTTTGAGTCTTCCCTGTTGGCCTAACTGGGCCAACTAGATCATGTGCCCTTTCACACCAGTCACCATTGCCTACTGGCTTGCCTGGGGGATGGGCAGATACTGGAATAAAATTGGAATTCTGTTAGAGACCTCCTGTGGAAAGTAAGCTCCTGGAAGGCAGAAACGTTGTCTTTGCTCATGCTCTCTCTTTCCCAAGGCCAAGAATGGTGCCTTGCACACACCATGGTAGTTGCTCAGTAAATGTTGAGGGAGAGCTGAGTACTGAAAGACAGTGGTGGAGGGTGGTTGGTGGACAGGCAGTGCCTGTGGCTGGTATTGTTGATTTACTGTAAAAAAAGTCTTGTTCATCCTGGCTCTTCTAATAGATCAGACTTTATGGTGGAATCTGCTGGAGAGTCTGGCAATGGGAGAAGCACTCCACCCAAGCCCTTCTCCAAGGAGCTCATTTACATCATTGTGTCTTTTGGAACTTTCCGTTTCAAGGAGAAGAGAAGATGAAACAACAGTAGCAACTAGTTTTAAAACACTCCTGGCAAAAAGAAAACCCATTTAGATAGAAACTTGTTGCTTCTACAAGTGGTATCTGCCTTGATGCATTAGCCAACTTAGGACAGATCAATTCACAGGGAGGCTGCACTGACAAAAGCCACTGTGGTAAGGACCAGACAGAAGGGACAGCAAACCTCCTTTGAGGGTCAGGGCTAGACCTTCATTGGAGCAGACTCCAGACCTGCTGCATTCCCCAACAAAAGGTCCCGCGCAGAGAAGACACTGGATAAGTTCACCCATTCAAATAACGAGTGCCAGTTATGTGCCAAGGGCTATTACTAAGAGCTGAAAACATAGCAGTAAACCAAGCAGCACGCTAGGATCTGCTGAGTGAAGGCATGTGATGCATTCTAGCCTGTGAGACTGGGATGGGGATCTGCTGGGGTGTCCTGTGTGAGTGGAAAAGAGCGATGTGGGAGGGGAGCTTCCTGAGAGACATATAGCAGACGTCACAAACAAGCCATTACAGAGCATGGTAGGTGGGTTAGTGTGGGAGGAACAGCAGAGGTAGAGATAAGGAATGCTGTGGAGGGCAATCTTAAACAGGATGCTTTGGGAAAGTCTGAGTGAGAAGGTAGTGTTTGAGCAAAGACATTTTGCTTTTGCTCAGAGTCAGACACTGAGCTGGAGATTTTTGCATGCAGGAGGTTATTGGAGAGTGTTGGGATCCACACCTACAGAGAAGCAAAGGAAGCAGGATCAGCCAGAGGGAGAAGGCAAGCTGTGATGTAAGCACAGAAAAAGCCACTGCATTTCTGTGGGGAATCTCTGGAGCTAGGAGAGACCTTCAGAGTTGTCCTGGATTGGGGTGAGAGGCCCAGGCCTGTATACTCCCATAAGCACAGTCACTAGATGTGGGCTGCCTTGGGGAGGGGCCTGACCTTGGTAAGGCAGAATCTACCTGGAGAAAGACTCCTGTGGGGGCTGCCAACACTCCACAGCTAGCTAGGGGATTGTGCTTCAGTCCCTGGAGGGAGGGGACCTGGGCACGATACCACAGCGTCCACTACAGGCCCAGTGAAGGTGAGGAAGACATCAAGGGGAGAGCATTCCTGGCGAGAGAACAGCCATAACTTGCCTGGAGAATTTGAGGAACAGGAAGGGCTTCTATGGTTGGAGCAATGCAAGGGCAAGAGCCCCTCACTGGGAGATGAGGCCAGTCTGAGCAGCTGACTGACGGGGAAGGCCCAGTGGGCTGCGAGAAGACCTTGATTCTCATTGCCATGGGAGCAGGGGACTACCATGATCTGATGTGGATCTTAAGGGCTTGCTGGCCACTATAGTGGGACTAGACTGGGTGTGGAGGACAAGGGAAGGAGCCAGGAGACCAGTTATGAATGAGGCTGTTGCAATAATCCGGGCAAGAGATCATCACGGTCTGGAGCAGGGTGGTGATGCCCATGATGTTGAGAAATGGTTGGATTCTTTGTGTGTGTGCGTGTACTTATATAATAATACATTGGATATGTATTATATACACATGTTCTTTTTTTTTTTTTTTTGAGACAGAGTCTCGCTTTGTTGCCCAGGCTAGAGTGAGTGCCATGGCATCAGCCTAGCTCATAGCAACCTCAAACTCCTGGCTCAAGCAATCCTCCTGCCTCAGCCTCCCAAGTAGCTGGGACTACAGGCATTCGCCACCATGCCCGGCTAATTTTTTGTATATATATTAGTTGGCCAATTAATTTCTTTCTATTTTATAGTAGAGACGGGGTCTCGCTCTTGCTCAGGCTGGTTTCGAACTCCTGACCTTGAGCAATCCGCCCACCTCGGCCTCCCAGAGAGCTAGGATTACAGGCGTGAGCCTCTGCGCCCGGCCACATGTTCTTTTTATGTGTGATTTACATAGTAAAATGCCCAGACCTTAAGTGTATAATTTGATAAATTTTGACAAATGAATATACTTTATAACCTATTCCCTGATCAAGGTCAGGAACATTTGCATCTGCCCAGAAAGTTTGGGTTGTGGATGTATTAGTAAGGTAGGGTCAACAGGGTGGGACATGAAGTGTGAAATAAGAGGACAGAGGATGAGTTCCATGTGAAAGGCAGAGTTGCTGTCAACTGAGATCAGTAAGATGAGAAGGAGCAGATAGATTTGAGAGGGAAGATCTAGGATTCAATTTTAGGGTGGGCCATGCAAGGCCATAGCACCGGGCCTTCCCCAAGCAGCCATTTGGTGAATGTGGCCTAGCCTTCTTTTGGGAGACACTGGAGTTCTGTTCTAAGGCTGTTAAGGAATAGGATAAATATCTGTGTTTTTATCTAGTGACAACTGCTGTATATAATTATACCAGGATATCACATATGTTATTATGGATCTGGATAATGCAGTATTTTATGGTTTGGCACTTTTAACTTATAAAATATAAAATAATTTTTCTTATAAAAGTAAAACATGTTCAATTTAGGAAAAATTACAAAATGCACAAAGGAAATTACATTGTTAAAACTTTTTTATGTGGTCTTTCAAACCATTTAGAAAAAAATAGCTGGGTGATTTGGTGATTTTAAAAACATTTTATTAGGGTACACATGACATTATAAAAGTGTCTGAATTTCTTAAGATGATAGCCAAATTCCCATTAGTCACCATAGCGAAACTAGTGGGTTTTTTTTTTTTTTATGGCGAAACTAGTGTTTTTGATATGTAGCCTCCCTTACAGACCTTGCCATGTACATGTAACTGGAATAGCTAAAATGTTGCAGTGCATTTTTCACTTAAATGGTATAGTAGCTTTGTTGTGGTCTTACTTGCGGTTGTTGTTAGCTAACAGATTTTCCTCCCTGTGGAAATGTAACTGTTACTTTTCTAATGGAAGTCGGTGGAAGAGATTAGATTTATAAAAGTCCTTTTGTAGGTAACTTTTAAGGAATAACTCTGTTTTGCAAAAGTAGAGGTGAAAAAAAGAAACAGGTGGTGTGTTGGCAAATGCTACAGGAGGGGCTGTTGAGGTCTCTAAATGATACACCTGTGGCTTTTTTCTACTTTAGTTCATAGCAAAAGAAAAACATAATGGTTGTATGGTTGCTACAGCTTCCTTCCTGTGCTGTGTTTTCAATCTCTCAGCCATCTGACACCTATGAGATGTCACTGTGTGGTGCTTACTAAAGAAGATAGGGAGAAGTTTTGTGGTTGAAAGTATAGAGATAACAGCAGCAGATGGCTCTGTGGGCCAGCCAAGGGTGTGCTTCCCACCTGCGGGTGGTTGGTGAAATCTGAGACCACAACCTAGGAGATCAGGAACCTGCCTTCTGAAGATTGGTATACCGTGACACTTAAGGCATATTTGAATTTAGTGCTTCTGCCGTGGGCATTCTCCAGCCATTCAGTGGCACCATTTATTGTTGTGCCTCATAGGTACCAGCCCACAGCTCTAGGTACTGGGGATGAGTCAGGAACAAAAATTACACTTTACATTCTGGTAAGTGGAGTAAATAGACATAAAATAAAGGAAGTTATATAGTAATAGATCAGGACTAGGGAAATCGGTTGTGCCACATTGGGGAAATAATACTTTTAAGTAAGGTTGTTAGGGTGGGCTGCAGTGAGAGGGTGACTTTGAAGGAGACAAGGAAGAGCCTTCTGGGCTGATGCCTAACGCAGTTGAAGAACAGGGAAATGGGGATGGGGGTGAGCAGGAGATGAGGTGGAAAAAGTCCTGGGGGTGGAGTGGCTATTACTGGGTGACTATTGGTCATTCCTCTAAGGATGCCCTCCTTCACTGTGATGGTGCAGCCCGTGGGCAGAGCAGGTTTGGGTGGGAAGGTCGGAAGTTCCACCCCAGTGAGGGTCAGGGTAAAGTGTAGACTGTATATAGGTCACATTAGTGTGTTTAGCTGACAAGTTTCTCCAGAGGGATCGCTGATTATAGAGCATGCACATTGTCACCTGCACATGAAAAAAATCAGTTTTATTATGATCCAGACACCTATAACCACACTGGTGTTTGGATATTTACCTCTATTACCTTTACTTATTATTATAGACACGTAAACAGGACTCATATGTATGTATTTCTTATTGAGATAATTATAGATTGACATGCAATTGTATGAAACACTGAGAGAGCCCTTAATGCACTTTCTCCCAATGGTAACATTTTGCAAAACTATAGCATAATTCTACATTGATACTAACAGCAATCCTCCTCTTTTATTCAGAGTTTTCCAGGTTTATTTATACTCATTTGTGTGTGTGTACTATACATTTTATCACCTGTCTAGGTTCAGTATCCACCACCACAGTCAAGATACTAAACAGTTCCAGCAATTTGTATAATTACACCCATCTCCCTCCTACTCTCCCCACCTTATTTTCTTTAATTTTTTGGTCTGGTTTGATTTTGGTTAACATTTTTATAATTGTAAAATATGTAACATAAAATTTACTACCTTAATTATTTTTAAGTATGCAATTTAGTAGTGTTACAATTCACATTGTTGTGCAACCAATCTCCAGAACTTTTTTCATCTTGCAAACCTATACCAATTAAGCAATAACTCCCTATTTTACCCTCCACCTAGCCCCTGGCAACTACCATTCTACTATGTCTCTATGAATTTGACTTTTTCAGTTACCTCATGTAAGTGGAATCATACAATATTTGTCTTTTTGTGACTGGCTTATTTCACTTAGCATAATGTCTTTGAGTTTCATCCACTTTGTAGTCTGTCAGAACTACTTTCCTTTTTAAGGCTGAATACTATCCCATTGTGTGGATATACCACATTTCATTTATCCATTCATCCATTAACAAACATGTGGGTTGCTTCCTCCTCTTGGCTATTGTGAACAGTGCTGCTGTGCACAAGGGTGTATAATATCTCTTCTGGACCCTGCTTTGCTGTTTTTGGTACATACCCAGAAGTGAAATTGCTTGGTTATATGGTAATTCTATGTTTAATATTTTATGGAACTGCCATACTGTTTTTCATAGCAGCTGTACTATTTTACATTTCCCCCAAGACATGTGTTCTAATTTCTCCACATCCTTACCAGCACTTGTTATTTTCTGGGTTTTTTGATAGCAGCCCACTTAGTGGATGTGAGGTGGTTTTGACTTGCATTTCTCTACTGACTAGTGATACTGAGCATCTTTTATGTGCTTGTTGGCCATTTGTATATCTTTGGAGAAATGTCTATTCAAGTTCTTTGCCCATTTTTGAGTCAGGTTGTTTGGGGTTTTTTGTTGCCGTTGTTGAGTTTTAGGATTTCTCTATTCTGGATATTAACTCCTTATCACATATGGAATTTGAGAATATTTTCTCCCATTCTGTGGGCTGTCTTTTCACTCTGCTGATGGTATCCTTGGATGTTTTAAATTTTGATACAGTTCAATTTCTCTTTTTTTTAATTGCCTGTGCCTTTGGTATCATATCTAAGAAATTACTACCAAATTCAATGTTTTAGAAGGAAACTCGAGCTTTAGGTCTTTGTTCCATTTTGAGTTAATTTTTTTGTATGGTGTGGGTCCAACTTCATTCTTTTGCATGTGCAATTTTCCCAGCACCATTTGTTGAAGACACTGTCCTTTTCCCTGTTGAATGGTCTTGGCACCCTTGTCAAAAATCAATTGACCATATATGCAAAGGTTTGTTTCTGGGCTTTCTGTTCTGTTCCGTTGGTCTATATGTCTGTCTATCTTAGTAATACACTGTTTTGATTACTGTAGCTTTGTATTAAGTTTTGAAATCAGGAATTATGAGACATCCAACTTTATTCTTTTTCAAGATTCTTTTAGAGGCTGGGCATGGTGGCGCACACCTGTAATCCTAGCACTCTGGGAGGCTGAGGCCAGAGGAGTGCTTTAGCTCAGGAACTTAAGACTAGTCTAAGCAAGAGCAAGACCCTGACTGTACTAAAAATAGAAAAATTAGCTGTGTATGGTGGCTTGAGCTTGTAGTCCCAGCTACTCAGGAGGCTGAGACAGGAGGATGGCTTCAGCCTAGGAGTTTGAGGTTGTGTTTAGCTGTGTTGATACCACTGCACTCTACATAGGCAACAGACAAGACTCTGTCTCAAAAAAAAATTATTTTGGCTATTCAGGGTCCCTTAAGATTCCATGTGAATTTTAGGATGGATTTTTTTTTTTTATTTCTGCAAAAAATGCCATTGGGATTTGATATGGGATTTTATTGCATTAAAATCTGCAGATCACTTTGAGTAGTTTTGACATCTTAAAGATATTAAATCTTTTCAGTCCATGAATGCAGCATGTCTTTCCATTTATTTCTGTCTTTAATTACCTTCAGCAATGTTTTATAGTTTCAATGTACAAGTTTACACCTCCTTGGCTAAGTTTATTCCTAAGTGTTTTATTCTTTTTGATTCTAATGTAAATGGAATTGTTTTCTTAATGTTCTTTTCAGATTGTTCATTTTAGTGTATAGAAATGTAACTGATTTTTGTTTGTTGATTTTGTATCCTACAACTTTGCTGAATTCATTTATTAGCACTAATGGTATTATGTGAATTTTTAGGGTCATGTCATTTGTACCTACCTTATATTTTAATATTGTTTTGTAACTTTTTTCATTTAATAAACATTTCAAACATTTTCCCATTTTTAATTCTAAATTTGCCAACATTAGTTAAAACCAAGTTCTCCTGGACAGTACAGAAGTGTTTCCCAGAGCAGCATTTCAGCAGGACATGTGCACGTATGTTCTAGTCACATCTACTCAGTGAGCTATTAGAGTGTAAAAGCCCAGAGACTTTTCGTAACCAAACAAACCAAAGGTTCGTGGGACCACTGAGAGGAGAGGCCCCACTGACCTCGATTGTGCCCTCTCCACTTCTCTGGCCAGCTTCCTCTGCTCAGAGTTTAAGTTTCCATGTTTGGGCCTCCTCTGGGAATCTTTCCCGTGAGGTAAAGGAACAGTTCTACCTGACCCATCATAATCTCAAGCGTCCTTAACATACTCTTTATTCCCTGCCAGATGGAAAGCATTTGTGTTGCTGTTGTCAAATCAGCAAACTCCCGACAGTAGATGGTGCCCTACTGTAGTGGCTCTATCGGAAGAGCCTCAGCAGAGTTCTGTGTGTGGGCTGAAGAGGGCATCTAGGAAAGGGTCCATAGGGCTGACCTGGAAGTGGGGCTTTGAGAAGAAATGCAGGGACAGCAGCATTCTGGTCTGGCATTGATCCAAGAATGGGCGATTGCCAGGTATCTTGAGTGTAGGGTGTGTGTGGATTTATCTTTTGTCTCTGTCTCTATACAAAGAAAGGCCAGACACTGGAGGTAATTGGGAACTCATTTTATCACCATGCTGTGCCACAGGGAAAGTAACTAGCCAAGCCATAAGACTGCTGTCCTCAGCTCCATCTCAGAGAACCCTTGAGAAGAGGCTTGTTCCTACTGACAGACTTGAACGGCTGAAGGTCCCAGTGCTGTGAGGAGGTGGGGACCACGCTAGCACCACGCTGGTGTCTTTGTACAGGTCCACCACTATATTTCATCTCCCGCACATGGCTAAGACAGGAAGCATCCGTGCCAGTTAAACCAGTCACACCTTTCACCAGGGTGCGTCCCGATCTCAGAAATAAATTATTAAAATGTGAAATGGATGCATCTTAGAAATAATGTGACACGGGTGTCTTAATCTGTTTCACAAGATGTTTTTAAGAGTGAATGCGCCCTCCCCATTTTGGCAGATTAGGAAACGGATATTTGAGGAGATTAAACAATTCGCTCAAGGCTGTGTAGCCGTAAGCCACAGGGCTGAGGAATCAACCCAGGGGGGTTAATGCTAAAGCCCAGACCTGTTTCTACCCCCACGCTGCTACCTACTGTGGAGCCAAAACGTGGATCTGACCTTGGCATTCCCCTGCTTCAGAAGTGTCTTTAGAGGAAGGTCTGAGCTCCTGACTGGTGCCTGCTAGGCCCTGGCCATCTCTCTCACTTCACCCATGCTCTGCTCTGCAGTAGTACATCAGGCTGTTTCTTGATTCGATGCTGGTCTCCTCTGCCTGAAATTCCTCTCCCCTTCCCCACTCCACTCTTCTAGCTGACTCCTACTCATCCTTTGGGACCTGGTTCAGCTGTTATTTCTGCAGGAAGCCCCAGTCTGGGTCAGGTGTCTTTCTGCCTGTGGGTCCGTTACTGGATGTCTTACTTGTGAGATTAGTATGATTATGTATCTTTACTTTTTCGGTGCTTAGCCCAATACCAGGCACATAGTAGAAATTCACAATGTAGACTGAGAAAACATCTGGTCTGAAGGACATGGCCTCTAATTGGTACATGTACACCTGAGCCCTCAGCACGGCCTGGCTTAGCCTGTGTGTGCTCTTGGGTAGTCTGGGACCTGTGACTTGCAGGTGTTTCCAATGTGCTTCTTCAGGCACAATATACTACAGTATCTCACAGACTCATGGGGCTGAAAAGCACTTGGGGCTAGGGATGCTCTGCCCTGGTTGCTCATCAAGATTGATGCTGTTATGTAGCACTTTCTGAGTTGAGATGACAGATGCCCAGCTCAAGTTGGCTTAAGCATAAAAGTGAATGAATTGGCCTTTTGGGTTGTCTCTCTTGTATGACAAACTACCCCAAAACTTACTGGTTTAAAACAATAATGGTCTTATTATTTGCTTATGATTCTGCAATTTGGCTGGATTCAGCAGGTTCAGCTCATCTCAGGTCTATGGAGTCTGCTGAGGTGGCTCAGACAACTTGGGCTAGTGTCTCATCATGGGGGAAGTGTGTCTAGAAAGGGCATAGGCATGCAGCGTGGGTCTGGATCCACAGATGAGAAAGCACAGGCTTGAGCACCTCTGGTCCTTCTACCTGTACTATCAGCACCTGCCCTTTCTTACCTTACTGTTTATAATTTTCTGAATTATTCTCTTGACTATTAAGATGAGGCTAGTTAGGGTCTGCCCTGTCCAGGTTCTCTCGCCTCAGGCCTCTGAGTGCATCCTCTGCTGGGTTGGCTCCTTCAAAGCTAGGTCAAGTGAGAGCTGCATTGGGGCTTGCCTTGTGAGAATGAGAGCTCAGAGCACACCGGGACCAAGTCTCCTATGTGTTTGGGACGGCTTTCTGCATGCTGCATGTGCTCCAGAAAAGTGGCCAACAGCACATGGCCTGTCTTCATGCAACTCTGGCCCTTGTATGTGGACCTGGAGATGACTAAGTGGACTCAGGGGCCAGGCTAGGGCTGCCAGCATGATGACAGGGGCCTGTTGTGGTAGCTTTTGTTGTTTTAATAAATACTAGAGATGATATAATAGGTAGTGTGGTTTCTAAACCTTCCGAGAGTTTCTACTGGTTCCAAGGCAAAACAGGGTGCTTGTATTTGCCACGCCTACTCAGAAGTGGCCTTGCACAGCTGTTTCCACTACTACAGGTTAAGCATCCTTAATTCAAAAATTCAAAATCTGAAGTACTACAAAATTGGAAGCTTTTTGAGCACTGACATGTTGCCACAAGTGGAAAAATACCACATCTGACCTCATGTGATGGGTCACAATCAAAATGCAGTCAAAACTTGTGTTTCATGCACAATATTGTTAAAAATATTGTATAAAATTACCTCTAGACTACGTGTATAAGGTATATATGAAACAAAACTGAATTTCATATTTAGACTTAGGTCCCATCCCCAAAATATCTCATGTAAATATTTCAAAATCCAAAAAAATCCAAAACACTTCTGGTCCCAAGAGGTTCAGATAAGGGATACTTCACCTGTACCATGTAATGACCAATGAGAAGGAAAGTGTATCTGTCTGTGGAAGCTCATGGTTGGTTTGACTGCATGACTGTGGCTGTCTGGTGAGCTGGGTGCCACCTGGGGCCCATGCTGGACATTGCCTTTTGGGTACCAGCATTTGATTTTCTGCACTCGTGTGGGAGTCCTGGCAGGACTTTACCGTTCCCGGGTGGCCACTGCCTGCCCCTGCCCCTGCCCAGCTTGCACTTGCTGTGTGAAGCTAGGGGCTGGTGACCCTCGTCCTTGTGTTTACACTGCTTCCTTGTGGGTGACAGAGATAGAACTGCCTCAATTAAGAGATACTTGGCAATAGCCCATTGTCTGTATCAGCAGTTGCTAATGCTCAGTTTGTTGTCATGTATCTGATTTGTCACTGAATAAATATTACTGAGCTACCGCTCACCAGGTACTGTGCTAGAGGCTGAAGAGCAGCGAGACACTTGCAGCCTCTGGCTTCCTTGGCCTGAAAGCAGGCCAGGGAGACAGACAAATGCCCACCAGGCACGAGGTCCTAGGATTACCTTCCACAATCTGCTGTGTTTCAAGCTCTTAAAGTGCTTTCTTCAATCTGGTCTACTCAGCCAGCTTCATGGGCTCTTAGTACAGGCCTGGGCCCTACGGGGCTTCTAAGAACTAATAGCTATAGCCCTTTCTCCTGAAGGAATTGAGCATCTCATTTAACATGGAGTATATTGCTGTGAAGAGGGTTCAGCCAGAAGAGATGTCAAGAAGGCAGACTTTTTTGGACTTTGATATAGCACAAACATACTGGAGGGCTTTTTAGAAGCAGAAGTATGATGAGGGAAGTAATACCTCTTCCTTGCAGTCAGCCATTGGTCCTGCTTACCTGTTAGCCAATTGGAAAGGATGGAGAGTACTTTCTGTCCAGGCGACAAGCCAACATGCAACAGGTAGATGTCTGAAGGTATACCCTGTTTTATTTTCACTAAGCACCTGTGACTCAGGACTATTACCATGAACTACTCATAACTCTTACAAACACATGACCCTGTGTGGCAGACAGGTGGCAGATAAATGCCCAGATGTCCTGTGGGCTTAGCCATTTTCAGTGACAGAATGCTTTGTCCCACTGTTGGACTTTCAGCTACCTCAGGTTGCTTAGAGAGTCTTCTAGCAATTTAGACTTTAACTGAAACTGTTAGATCACTCTACCCTTACTCATGGGTAATTTATCTGTGGCTCATTTTGCCCTAGGTGTGGTGATTAGAGCTATTACTTGAATAACTAGTATTTTAAAATTTTGACTCTACTGCTCTTCTCCATGAATAAAAGCCAAATTAGTTGTTGTATGGGTTTTTCTTTGTTTCCAGGCAAGCCGATTTTCTCAGTTGATATTCACCCTGACGGGACCAAGTTCGCAACTGGAGGACAAGGTACGTTTGTGAAATAAGGGAGGTGTCACACTGCCACCCTTCTCTGTTTCTCCTGTTGTCCATTTGGCTGCTCTGTTTCAGTGTGGATGGTGACTCAGTTTAAAATGTGCATTTATAATCTGTTATCTGAACAGGTTAAATCAAAATCCTTTTTTGGCTCTAGTATGCTCTCTATAAATATTTGGGAGCAGGGTTATTCTAATTTCTGTTTATTGAATTAATATTAAAATCAGTTGTCATCCCCAGGCCCAAGCTTATTGAGCATGGAAAGTAGCAGGTAGTCCTGGGGACAAAGCCCAGCCACAGGGGTGATTTTTCTCATCTGAAAAGGAGGGATGGTTAAGCTTGTATTGTCATGTACTTTCAGGCCTATTTTCTGGTCAAATGAATTTGACTGGGTTAGAGAGAAAGCACAGTGTGGGCAAGTAAGAATTTCTATCCCATTTGAAAAATATCAGGTCATTAAATTAAATGTCCAATTTTGAATCAAAAGTTTAGTTTATGGCTGGGCGCAGTAGCTCATGCCTATAATCCTAGCACTCTGGGAGGCTGAGGTGGGTGGATCGCTCAAGTTTGAAACCAGCCTGAACAAGAGCAAGACCCTGTCTCTACTAAAAAATAGAAATAAATTAATTGGCCAACTAAAAATATATAGAAAAAATTAGCCAGGCATGGTGACTTATGCCTGTAGTCCCAGCTACTCGGGAGGCTGAGGCAGCAGGATTTCTTGAGCCCAGGAGTTTGAGGTTGCTGTGAGCTAGGCTGATGCCACGGCACTGTAGCCTGGGCAACAGAGTGAGACTCTATCTCCAAAAAAAAAAGTTTACTTTATTATATCTCAAACATGAAGCAGTACAGTTAATCACAGCATGTGCCTAAACTATCGACACGGTTTTGCCATCTTAACAGTAGCTTGTGTGTGCCGGCAGTGAAGAAGCCTGGAGAGTGAGTGGCAATGAAAGCCACTCACTCAAAAGACATTTTCCACAGCTTGTCGAGAATTGAATATTTTTCCTTACAAGAAGCAGTCCAAAGCCTGGAAGAAGTGGTAGTCAGTTGGTGCAAGGTCTGGTGAATACAGTGGATGACAGAGAGTTTCCAAGTCCAGCCTCTGTAGTTTGAGCAGCATTGTTTGTGCAACATGTGGTTGAGCACTGTCTTGAAAGAGGATTGGTCTGTCTCTGTTGACCAATCTCGGCTGCTTAATCACAAGCGTCCTCATCATTTCACTCAGTTGGCTACAGGATTCATGTGCTGTAATTGATTAATCAGGTTTCATGAAGCTGTAGTGGATAATACCAGTGTTGGACCACCAAACAGACACCATTAGCTTTTTCTGA
Organism: Microcebus murinus; assembly: GCF_040939455.1. NCBI lineage: Eukaryota > Metazoa > Chordata > Mammalia > Primates > Cheirogaleidae > Microcebus > Microcebus murinus. Next base: position 26,513,917 of record NC_134125.1, on the reverse strand, counting down.
TGAATATTCAGTTTGGGACCATGTTTTGGCACTTCATCTTTACCCAACCATTGTGCTAAATGCTTGCGAATGTTAGAAATAATCCATTTTCATCACTTGCAACAATACGGTATAGAAATGGTTTGCCTTTATATTCTGACAGCAAAGAAAGGCAAGCTTTGAGACGATTTCTCTTCTGACAGTCATTTAATTCATGCGGAACCAGCTTCTTTACCTTGCTGATTTGTTTCAAATGGTCCAATTTTTTTTTCTTTTTTTCTTTTTTTTTTTTGAGACAGAGTCTCACTCTTTTGCCCAGGCTAGAGTGCCGTGGTGTCAGCCTAGCTCACAGCAACCTCAAACTCCTAGGCTCAAGCGATCCTCCTGCCTCAGGAGTATCTGGGACTACAGGCATGCGCCACCATGCCCGGCTAATTTTTTCAGTATATTTCTAGTTGGCCAATTAATTTGTTTCTTTTTTTAAGTAGAGACAGGGTCTTACTCTTGCTCAGGCTGGTTTTGAACTCCTGACCTTGATTGATCCACCTGCCTCGGCCTCCCAGAGTGCTAGGATTATAGACGTGAGCCACCGGGCCCGGCCCAAATGGTCCAATATTGTTGGAATAGTTAACGTCAAACCTTGCTGCTAATTCACTCATAGGTTGTGGTGGATTCACTTCCACTATAGCTTTCAGCTCATCATTATCCACTTTGGTCTCAGGTCACCCTTGTGACTCATTTTCAAGATTAAAATCACCAGAATGGAATTTCTCAAACCCTTGACATACTGTGCATTCATTAGCCACATTCTTCCCAAATACTTTGTTGATATTTCAAGTTGTCTGCCCTGAATTGGTTCCACAATGGAACTCATATTTGAAAATAACAGGAATTTTTTACTTATCCTTAGTTTCATAAAAATTGCTCTAAAAAATTTTAAAGATAATCACAAGCCAAACCATGTGTTTGAAAGAATGAGGATGTACCATCACAATAAAAATACAATAAGAGATGTCAAAGTGAAATGTCAGAGATAGCAGCTGTCAAACTTAGTGCTTAAGGAAATCAGACATTTCATACTTAATAACCTAATAGCATCTATAGTACTATCAATGTGCTTCAGCTAACATCTGTTGCAATATCGTAGTGACATGACTCTGTTTGGAAAGACAGAGCTCTTTTTTATGCCAAGACACCAAGATGTATACGTGGTAGCCCAATGTGGCATTCCCACAGAGCCTAGTCCCCCAGCTTGACCCCAGAGCAGGGCCTTCCTTCTAGCCAGGCCTCTGTAGGCAGCAACTGGAGAGTGCCTCTGTGAGTTCTGGGTCCTCAGGTGCTGCAGGGTAGGTTGTCAGCAGACCCTTCCAGCCAGAGGCAGGGAGCCAGAAGGGAGTACAGGGAAGCTGTGGGCAGGGAGGCCTTTCTCTGCTTCCTGTGTGCTGTGGACTGCACCTGCAAGGAGGCTGTACTTAGCTTGGGGGAGCAGAAGGTTTGCCCTTCGTCCCCAGAGGAGACACACCTTATCACCTTGCTTTGGATAAGATGTGTAAGGTCCAGCAGAGATGTTTAGGAAATATTTTAACATATTGACCAAAGACAGTTTCAAACATGCTTTGTGGTAATTTTGGCATGTCTGTTGCAAGGTGTTCTTTGGCTTCTTCCCCTCTATGATAGAAAGTTATAAATGAGGGGCTAGACTTTTGTTAGGTATCAGTGATGGAAAGTGCAGAAAGAGAAATCGTTACTAAAATGCATAGGTATATTTTTCAACAGAGCAGTTCATCAGCTTATGACCACAGGAACCCTAAATCCCCTCTTTTGATTGATCTCCTGTCCATAGTTGACTGCAGAGGGCACCTAAGAAGGTAATGAGCCTTTTTCCCTGTGTTCAGGGTACATTTCAAACTGGGTTTCAAAGCAACCAGTCAGCTCTGGAATAGCTGTGGATACCAGGCGACACCTTGAAGGGGAGGAAAACCCTCCAGTGGGGTGTGCTTTTTCTCTTTTTCTTTGTACGGGTACACGTTCACAGACTGGAAAGGGTCTCTGGACACTGACTTTCTGTCCTCATTTTACAAATGAGTCTGGGTCCTGGGCAGGGATGACGACCTTCTGAGGGGCCCTGTGGGATCCGTGTTAGAGGCCAGACCAAAGCTCTGGGTTCCCTCCAGAGTGCTTTTTATAAAGTCGGGTTGGCCTCAACTTACCACTAAAATCACACACTTTCTGGTCCCTATGCATACTTGCTTTCTTCATCTTTTCTGTAGGTTACATTAGTAATTCAAATTGAGTCCCCTTAGATCTAGTTATTTATGATTTGTGGAAGCTAAATAAGGACTTCTCATGGTTATTATTGTATCAATGTCAAATTTCTACTTGCACATAGTTATTTCTGCTCCTTTGTTCCAGGGCAGGATTCTGGGAAGGTTGTGATCTGGAATATGTCTCCAGTCCTCCAGGAGGATGACGAGAAGGATGAAAATATCCCCAAGATGCTTTGCCAGATGGACAATCACTTAGGTATTACAGAGTGGCCCTTTGCAGGCTTTGAGTGTTGGCAGAATGCCCAAGGTTAGCACGTGTGTTTGTAATTAGAAAGATAAGGCCCCGTGCGGCGGTAACTCCCCTCGGCCTGCTGTCTGAAGGCACAGATGTTGGCTGCACACCTGGGTGAGTTATTCAGCAGAAGACTCGGCCCGCCCACAGAACCGTCTTTGGACAGTCCGCAGGTACCTCTGGTGATTTCCTGCTCATGAGTCGTTACTGCCTGATCCCGTGGGGCTTTGGGGCCAGCGACCAAACACTGTAGGGTTCTGGGGAAGGGTCCATAGGAGACAACTCGCCAAAATGTCTCAATCTGGCACTGTGTCACTCTGAGGCTCTCTGCTAGGACCCTTTTGGCTATCGGACAGTGTCGTGGTTTCCCTTCCTGCTGTAGTGCCTTAGTTTTCCACCCCAAGATGCATTAACAGTTACTGGCCTTTGGATGTCAGCCCCTCCTTTGCTCTGTGTGTTCTCGTCCTCCCAACCAGAGGTGGCAGGATGCCTCACAGAGTCCTCGGACCTGGTGCACAAATTACTCACAGACTGCGTGGGCTACAATTTTGCTAGCATCTGTCATATTTCAGGTCTCCCAAAGGCTGAGCTGTGAGTGCTCCTAGAGGCACTGACCCTTCAGGGGCCTGGGGGAATTTCTGCTGGTCTTAGTTTGTAAGTGTAGAATCAATCAATCTGCAGCACTGACATGTTTGGAAAATCCTAATGTGAAAGGGCTGGCTCTGACAGGTGGGATGAGGTCAGAGTTTTATACTCTACCACGCTGCTCTTCTGAAAGTTTTGGAAAAGGCATCTCCACCTTTTTAGCACATGCTTTCATGTTGAGAATAAGCCCTACTCAGAAATACATCTTATCAATAGATGTCCTTTTGGAATGATGAGACTTAGTTATTTATTAGTTTTCTTGGAAATAAGCCTCCTGTTGACTGTTTCACTCAGCACTAACAATTCTCAGGTTATGCTTATTTTCCCCTCAAGACTCCCCCTTTCAGGTTAGAGCTCAAACTGATTTGTTTTTCTGGGCTCTCACACAGTAGATGCCTTATAGATCAGATAGATTAGATTTTATAAACCCTTTACATCTTGCCAAACTCTGCAGAAAGCAAATGGGCATGACTACTGGATTTTCATCACCCTGTTTTTTTTTTTTTTTCTTCCCAGCATGTGTGAACTGTGTGCGGTGGTCAAACAGTGGGATGTATTTAGCTTCTGGGGGAGATGACAAACTGATTATGGTGTGGAAGCGGGCTACGTAAGCATCATTTTCCTTTCTTCACATTTTATTTTTAGAAGCTTCTTTGCTGGTCTTTATCAAAGTCACCTCTCCCCACTCTGTCACTAAAGTCCCCAGAGCTCCGACCTCATACGTAGCAGGAAGTGAGTATAGGTCAGGAGCAGCTGGGGCCTGACCAGGGAGTCGGGAGGCTACCAGCCTTGCCTAGTGACCTGGTCAGCTGCTCCTGGCAGGGCTGCAGGGCTTCCACCTGAAAAGGAAGGGTTATTCCTTCCAGTGCTGATGGAATAGCTTCGTTTTTGTTTTATTCTTCAAATGAGATTTCATATGGAACCCCAGTATACAAAATGGCTAAAAGTCGAGGTGCTCTGTTGGGATCAGGGGCAGGGGGCCCAAAGCTCACCGTCTTTGCCATTGACCTGATGCTTTGTCAGCCTTAACCTGTGACAGCCCCTGCTATGCACCCAAAATGAGCTAACCATCACGTGCAAAACTATTTTTTTTTTTAACACCTAAGCAAAGAATCTCTCAGGGTGGTTCCTGGGACTCTATTCCATAATAAGCCCGCCAGGAAACTCTGGGCCAGTTAGGCTGGGGAATCAGAGCCTGCACTATTGCTCACCAGGAGTGGCACTTCGGCCATGGCTTCAAGAGCGGAGGCATGCTATCTCTTTTAGCCCACTCGGCTGCCTCAGTAAGCTCTCTGTAGGTTTGTGAAGAGCTCTTTAAGAGCAAAGGGTGTTAACAGATACTCTGAGCATCCACAGGCTCTTCTGGTAGGAGTTAGTGCCCACAGTTTGTTTGGTTTCTCCCCTGCAAGTATGAAAACAGGGCCATTTGATTCATTACACAAAGAGCTTAAAAATATTGTTGATTTTGCTGCTTTAAAAAGGTGAAATAAATAATATATTTAGTATACAATTTGGAAAAAAAAATGAAAATATACTCTTATCATCCCATCACCTGAAAAAGCCATGGTTCCTGTTTGTATCCTGGATGGTGAAAAAAATAAATAAATAAAGCCACAGCTGATACTTTGGTATTTTTGAGTGTGTGTCCTTCTGATCTGTTTTCTGTACCTAGATGCTATTCATGTCATATATATTTTTTTCTTTACATAAGTGGTATCATATTATATATGATGTCCTGTAGCCTGCTTCTTTCACTTAGTTTTATGTTGTAGACATTTTCCCATGCAAGATTTGTAATGGCTGTGTAGTATTTCATCAAGTGCATGGATCATAATTTATCTAATCAGCCCCTTCCATTCAGCAACCCTGTGCTTTCGGCCATTGTTCGTTTCTGCTTTGTTCTGTCTGCCATGATAAGCCATGCTGCAGGGAGCGTCTGTGTTCCCTGCCCAGAGCACTCTGTGAATGCCTATCTGGCCCCTCTTTCACACAGGTACATCGGCCCCAGCACCGTGTTTGGCTCCAGTGGTAAGCTTGCTAATGTGGAGCAGTGGCGGTGTGTCTCCATCCTCCGGAATCACTCAGGCGGTGAGTGGGACTGCCTTCTGGAGTGTGTGGGCCCCTGGCAGCTGGCTCAGAGCAGCAACATCACCTCCCTGTGCCCCGTGGGACTCTTTGGTCCTTAAAGCAGCTCTGTGTCTTGGCTGTCCCTCCACATCACCGTCAATCACACCTGCCTGTCCCTCAAGGTCTGTGCAGTTACCGTCTCCACTGCCTGCCTCTGGCTGCATTCAGTCTGCCCACTCTTGCCCTCATGGGGTATATGTTTATATCTTTGATGTAGAACTTTCCACATTCTGCTGTTTATCCTGCTGAACAGACTCATTACCTTCATCAGTGGATCACTAAGTCTGTAAGCGCACTTCAATTATTCCCCAGAAACCAGCCCACAGGTGCCCAGTGAAGAGTTTCTCAACTTGACCTTGAGTATATTTGCAAAGTGTTTTAAGTAGACTCAGTATGGAAAGGGACACATTTTACGGATTTAGACTAAAAAGGAGGATGGTCCATCCCTAACAGTCTGTAGCCTGTGCGCTGTGCACTCAGATGTCATGGATTCAAGAGTGAGTACGATTTAGACTTGTCTCATGAAGCCTGTGGTCCCATTCAGGAATGAACCAAAGGGTTTTCCAGGCACAGGGGAGGACAGCAGAACTAAGAAAGTCTTGGTGTGAGTGGTGGGATGGGGGTATTTCAACATAGCTGGGCCTTTATGTACAAGACAGGGAGCAGTACAAAGTGAGGCTGGCCAGATGTGCCAGGGTCAGGTCATGGAAAGGTCGTATCCTTATTACTGCCCATGTCCCTTATCATGGGAAACACAGGAGCCATTAAGAGCTTTGAAATACAAAGTCATTCTGGCAGCTCTGTGAAATGGAGGCTGTTCTAGTGGTTTGGGTGAATGCTGTGAGGGCTTGAACTAGGCCTGTGGTAATTGAGGTAGAAAGGAAGAGATCAGTTTGGGAATACTTAGGACAGGGCACAAGGAGGGATGAGGTAGATTCCTGGGTGGGTGCCTAGACAGCCAGAAACGTCCTCTGCTGAGACCATAAGGACAGCAGGCTTATGGGGACAGTTCAGTATGGGGTGTGCCTGCTCGGAGGGGTAGGAGAGGAAATGTCAAGAAACTTTAGAATTGAGCCTAGAGCTCTAGGGGAATGTGGGGCTGGAGTGAGAGATGTGGAAGACATGGTCTGTAAACCACTGGCAGTATATGTTCAGTGTACAGTTTAAAGGAGAACAGACCCATCTCTTCATGACCACAGATTCAGTCCACATTTGTGAAGGCTGAAACAGTAGCATTGTGTTACTCTTTTTTTTTTTAATTTTTAAAATTTTTTTTAAATTTTAAATTTTATAAATTTTTAAAATTATTTTATTCTTTTTGGCCAGAGAAAATGTTCAAGACAAGCAAATGTGTTACTCTTTAATAGCAATAAAAATGTGTGATTTCCCTTTTTTTGTGTCACAGTACTCATGGTGAGGTCTAGTGGGGCTTCTCTGGAACTTGATGCACATGTCTATGAGGGTGCCCAGTGAGATGGGGCTTCATGTGAGGTGACTTACAATGTCCTAACCTCAGACTTGACATCTCTCCTGCCCTGCCACCCCATGGGCTCCTTTACCAAGCAGGTAGGGTTGACCACGTTTAGCTGGGGTACCTGCCACTCCTTATTCACTGATCCTGGTAGCAAGTGTGAGCAGAACCATCCAAGAAGGAAAATCAGTGAAAAGCAGAAGTAAATGAATAAGAAAGAACTGAGTCTTTGAAAAGCAAAGTATAAGAAGTATTACTTGATATATTTAATTGAGGGGTGGGGAGAAAAAACCTAGACAAAATTCGAATTAAATGTCTAGAAAAACATTTAACCCAGTTAGAAAAATATCATCAAAGAGAGTGCAATGTAATGTTTATACTATTAAACAAAAGTATAAACCAAAAAACAAAATACTCAAAGATAATTTTCCAGAAAATATAAGTTTTCAAAATTGATACCATAGGGTTAGGAAAACCTGAACAGAGTATAACCAGTGAAGATGTGAAAAGCTATCTTCAGAAATAGTTCCTGATCCTAAATTATTTGTGGATGCATTGTTTTAAGCTTTTAAGAAAAATTATATAGAACTTAGAAATATTTATTCTTCAAAAGAAAACATAATCCTGGTTTTCCAAAACCTAAGAAAAATAATAGTGAAACAAAAGCATAGAGTAATATGAACAGAGACAGAAAAATCAAAAACAATACTAGTGAATGTAATAGCACTTGAAAAGAGTAATTTATTATGATTAAATATGACTTATAATGGAAGAATTTTGTATACAGGGGAATCTATTAATATAACATATTAGGAGGTTAAATACAAAAGGCCACAGAATCATCTTCCATGTTCTAAAAGGAATATTAGATAATTCAGCATCAATTCCTACTATTTTTAGTACTATTTTATTTTTCTACTTTTTAAAGCCCATATAGGGAAGCTATTTCCTTAACATGATAGAGTCCTGCGTACTTTTAAAAGCAGTAGCAAATACCACAGTTCATAGTTAAACCTGGTTTCCATTCGTACCAAGAAAAGACAGTAATGGGTGCTGTCATTTAATCTGTTGCTTTGGAATTTCTGTAGTACAATTAGGTCAGAAGGTAGACAGACTAGAAAGTAAGATAGAAATGAAGTGAAGGTGGCATTATTGCATATCAAGAAAAACCTAAGAAATAAAACTCTTAGAACAAATAAAGTGCTGAGAAACACTTAGAACTAATGAGTCTTTAAATTGGCCTCATATCAGAACAATTTTTAGTTATTCATCTTTCACTAGTAATAGCCAATTAGAATACCTAATGATAAAAAGAAAACTCAGTAAAAAACCAGGAATAAGTAATCTTACCAAGAAATAAATGAGATCTCTAAGATTTAAACCACAACCTTTTTCAAAAGATATAAAATGACCACTTCATAAATGGAAGGACTGAGTAGAATACATTTTTTCCACATAAGTATTTGCTCATCTGTGTAGCAGGTACTTATTGAGCACCTGCTATGTGCCAGGCATTATTCTCTCAAGAAGTTTTTGTTCTTATCAGGAGACCAAAAGGGAGCCAGTTGTGTAGGAGGTTGGAAGATGAGCTCTAAGGAGCATAGTTCTGTGAGGATCTGGACAGTGAGTGCTGGGAGCACAGTGAGGAGGTGACATTTGAGGACAGACCAGATGGCAGTGAGTGGAGAGCCATGTGGCCATCCAGGCGGAGGAGACGGCCAGGGCAAAAGCCCTGGAACATGGACATGCACTTGATATGTCCAGGGAGTCCTCAGGTACTTGGGTGGCCTGTGAGACCATTGTGAGGGCTCTTCTCTGAGCGAGATGGGAAGGCTCAGGAGTGATTTGGGCAGGGGTTGACACCTGCAGCAGCTGTGTGGAGCCCCCCCAGTGAGGTGGCTGCTGTGATAATGTAGGTGAGGGACAGTGGTGGGTCAGACCTCATTCATAACACAGAAGTGATGAGAAGTGGTCAGAGGTGGGTTTCCTGGGGGATCAGATGCAGGGCATGAAATAGGCAGAGGAGTGAGTGCAGGGCCAGAGCACTGGAAAGGATGCAGGGCTGTACTCGGAGACAGGGAGGTCTGTGGGCAACGGGAGAGAAATGCTTGTTAGAGGAAATGTTTTATTTGTTTTTTGGGTTTTTTCCCCTTTTTTTAAATGTTTTTTTCTTATTTATTAACAGAGGTATGTAAAATAAGAGGAAATGTTTTACAGTTTGGTTTCAGACACGTCACGGTTGCCAGCATAAGTGGGCATGCTGAGTAGGCATTTGGAAATATGAGTGTTGAGTATAGGAGAAAGTTCTCGGTAGGGACAGAGTCCAAGGATGGAGCCTAGGATTTAGAGTTGAAATCAGCAAAAGAATCTGAGAAAGAGAGGCCCGTTGAGAGAGTGAAGAGAGCATTTAAAGGAAGAGTGTGTTGCACGTTGCTAAGAGGCAAAGTGAGGACTGGGGATGGACCACTGGACTTGAGAGCATGGAGGCTGCTAGAGGCCTTGGCAAATGCAAGTCACCTTGGTGTGGTTGGGCCAAAGCCCAGTTGGAGGATGCTCAAGAAAGTCTGGGAGAGGACAGAGCTGGATTGAACTGGAAGGGCTTTGTCAGGCACCTATGAAGACAGAAGAGAAAGGGGAGTAGTGGTGGGGTCTCAGCTGGAGGAGAGGGAGGGACACAGGCAGTGGGGGACAGCAGCTTCAGCAGAGTGGAGCTCCTGGTGGTAGTACAGTACTGTTGGAGCTGAGAGTGGGCTGGAAGCATGGAGCTTCTGGCTGGAGCGTGGGAAGGTTGGAACCGAGAGGAGGAGTTGCAGTAATCTGTCATGGAAGGTCTCTGGGAGTGACCATGAGAATGGATGTAGGGGAAGCCAAGGTCACTGCTGGATGAGAAACTTAAGGAACCAAGAGCCTTGGGTGTTAGAAGAATCACCCTTCTGGAATCACCAGGAATGATGGCGAGAACAACTGTGACCCTCAAGTAAGGGGAGGGACTTGGGCATGTAGATCCACAGTGAAAAGAGTGGTGTGTACAGGCTGAAGCCAGAAGCTCCAAACCTGGAGTTTAGGGAGAAAATCATGTATATGGATTTACTATAGAACTCAGCAGTGACTCCAAAGGACATCTGGAAGGATAAGTAATGTTACTGGTGAAAACATTTGAAGTTTCAGTGATAGAAACATCAAGCATTTGGGGATAAAGCTGACAGCCCTGAAGGAGACTACGGTGTATCTGAGAGCTTGGTGCATGGTCGAGGAGGCCTCACTTACCAAAAACAGAAAGGGTTCTTCCCCACATATGATGGTGTAGTAACCATTCATTACTTTGTGAGGGAGAAGAAATTAACTTAGATTCTCAGTAAATATAGCATACACCAAAATAAATTCCAGATATTAAAGAGATAAACATTCCAAATAACTAAACTAGTAGAAAACAGAATTGTTTTTTGGCCTTCTAGCAATAGAAGTAATCACAAAGGAAAATAACAGGCCATAAGCTCCTAGAGTATAGAAAGACAAATAGGTGGCATTTGCATGTAACGTCTGTATTAAAACTAGTCCGTGGAAATTGTTCAGAAAATCATGCTTCCTTTCTGGGTTCCCATCTGACCCCATCTTCTCTGATCTAGCCTTGGGTACTAGAGGGCAGTCCTGATGTTTACATATCTACCCCTCCAGGACTCTAAGTTCCTAGAGAAAGTTCTTGTTTCCTTTTTTTTAGGCACTGCATTCATGTTTATTAGACCCACTGCACAGAAGACCTCCGTTTAAACAGTCACAATATGTGAGCACATTAGTCCAAAAAGACATTAGATAATAGATAAGCAGATATGAGTAATCTTCACTTTCACTAATAATCAAACTAAAATTGCAAAATATAAAGTGTACTTAATAAGTCTGAAGGAAAAAAAAGTCATAATTCTCATTGCTAATAAAAGAGTTTTGAAGCAGACATTTTACATGTAGAAATTTAAAGTCCTACAGGGTCTTTGAAAAGCAGCATAAATTGGGCCTGATGGCTCATGCTTGCAATCCCAGCTACTCAAGGCTGCGGCAGGAGTATCGCTTGAGGCCAGGAGTTCAGAGCTGCAATGAGCTATGATTGTGTCACTACATTCCAGCCTGGGCGGCAGAGTGAGACCCCATCTCTAGAAAGAAAGAAAGTAAAGAAAAGCAGAGTACAATTCTGTGAGAATCCAGACGTGTGAAGATGTTCAGATACTCTACCCAGGCTTCCCACTCTGGGGTATCAATCTCAGAAATAATCCAGAGCCTAGAGAGTGACACATACACACAGGTGCATTAGCATGAAAAACTGGAATCTAGTTAGCATTTGGTGTTAAATTGGGTTGGTTATAGAAGTGAGTGCTCTTAGTGACATGGGACACAGGGCAAAAAGGAAATGAAGCCACGAATATCACACAGGCAAATAGAGTACGAATTGCAGCGTACTAGTACATACACTATGTGAGCCCCAAGTGCGATATAATGTGAAAAAATTCATCAAGCTGAAAATTTTCTACAAACTAGAAAAAAGTACAGTAGAAATTTTGACTATTTTGCTTATATGTATTTTTTAAAATCTGTGGGGAAAGGACTCAATAGCTATTACCTTGCTGCTGTTTGTTTCTTCAACTCACCAATCATTCTTCTGTATACCTAGCACTGCACCAGGCGCTGAGGTTGGAAAAATAACCAAGACCGCGCCCTTCACCCCTGATGGCAGGATAGGCAAGGTTGGCATCATCGTCACGGCTGACCTCATCGATGCCTTGGTGTGTGCCTGGCACGGTGCTGTGGCAGTTTCTCACATTTAATCCTCACAGTGACCCTATGAGCATAGGTTTTGTTTTTCATTCTGCACTGGACAGATGAGAAAACTGAGTCACAAAGAAATGAGCGTGATTCATTTTATTTGGAGGCCTAGAAGGGAAGGGGTGCTCCTGGCAGGGTCTGGGAGGTGAGGCCCAGTTCTCAAGCAGGAGGGCCTAGAGATGGCTGGCACTCAGTCATCAGCAGCCCTGGGACCTGGCTGTGCTGGACATTCCACCAAGCACTTACCCACCATGCCTCATGCTCAAGAGGTTTCACGGAGGAAGGCCGAATTAGGATTAGAGAAGCAGTCAGCAGAGCTGAGGAGTGTGCCCCAGCCACAGACCCAGGAAGTGGCAGGCCTTGGTTTTCGTGCATGGGTGATTCCACATGGTGCTCCAGCACTCAGCCACACCCTCAGCTGCTTTGTCTGTAAGAGGAGTGGGGCACTGGGGACAGTTAGATGCTTTACATTTTATGACTGGTTGAAAAACTTTAGCAGAGAATTTGTTCTGGCTGGTTAAAAAAAAAAAGGTCTGGTTGTGATGGTCCCAGATCGAATGTCCTCAGACATGAGAACCCCAGGGCACTGGTCCAGCTAGCATACAGGGGTGCTGCCAAGTGCCCGCTCACTGGGTCTGAATGCCAGGTGAGAGATCTCACCACAAGCCTCTGTCTTCTTCCAGATGTGATGGATGTAGCATGGTCTCCCCACGATGCCTGGCTGGCCTCATGCAGCGTGGATAACACTGTCGTCATCTGGAACGCTGTGAAGTTCCCAGGTCTGGTGTCTTCTCTGACTGGTTGTTGGCAGAACTTGGCAGCTTGCCAGCAGTACTGCCTGTCGGGGGCTGTGGGGGTGTCTGTCCATAGTCTGGTGGCAACAAGTATATGACTATGACCTAGGATTTATGTGTCTTGTCAGTAATCCAGTTCTTTTTTCTTTATCAGTTACATTTGTTTAAGGTTTAAAAAGAGATTTATGCTAAAGAAAAATAGTAACTGAGTGTTGGCATGGATGTGCTGTAGAGACTGGCACAGGGACCCCAGCAACCCGCACACGTGCTGTGTGTACCCCACCACTGAGCTCATGGTTCAGCTCAATTACCGTCCCCTCTGTGAAGCCCCTTAACACGTGGGCTAGCACAAACCCAGTTTTGCAAAAGATTGATTTTTCTTAATTTGTGTTTAAAATTACAACAGATGGCATAACCTAATCCAGTGCTGCAGTTTGTAACTAGTAAAATACTTCTCATATTCCCACTCTGTATCTGGAGTATGTTTTCCTCATGGGCTAAAATGTATCATCCATGGGCTTGGATCCAAGTAATTTTCACTCTCTGAAAGCCACCCCCAGCATGTATGGGAACATCAGTCTGGCTGTGGAGGAGCAATTTTAGAGGCTGGGCTAGCATTTGGTTTGCAAGTCTGTAGGAGGTGCTCTCATGTACACCTTTGTCTTTAGTGATGACTGAAGAAAGACTCAGCCTGCTGCCCAGCCCTCTGAGCTGTGAGGCTTGTTTCCCACACAGCTGCCAGGGAGGCTCACATCAACTCCTGATGTCATGGCGCAGGGAGGACAGCCTAGGGCAGGGCCACCTCCTACAGACAAGACACAGGCAGAACCAGCGGCTCTGGCCCAAACCTGTGCCCTGTGTTTGCCTGTCTCCTTGATGCAGTCATGTCTTCAGGTGGCTTTTGCCTTGGTGAAGATCACATGAGGGGCTCTTCTGTTTGTATGTTGGGTAGGGGCTGGCCAAGGCAGACTGCTGAAGTCCCTTCTGTTGGGGCTCCATCCCATGGCCCCCACCGATGACAGCTTGTGTTTTCTATCCAGTCATTGTTTTCCTCAGGTGACACCTTCCACATTTCTTTTTTGTTCACAGAAATTCTAGCTACTCTGAGAGGTCATTCTGGCTTGGTGAAAGGGTTGACTTGGGACCCTGTTGGCAAATACATAGCCTCTCAAGCTGATGACCGCAGCCTGAAGGTGTGGAGGACACTGGACTGGCAATTAGAGACCAGCATCACGAAGCCTTTTGATGAGGTAACCGGGGACAGCCCAGGGAGCTTGGCCCCGGCACCTGCTCCAGCCTCTTCCTGACCCAGCACAGAGAGGAAGCTGGCCATGGCCAGACCATGTGGGGAATGTGTGGAGTCCAGGGCCTGTGCAGAGCAGTCAATGTTCTCTGGGGTGGGCACTCTGGCCCTAGGAGTCAGATGATAAGTCTTTCATTTCTGAGAAACCATTTATTATCCAACTTTGAAGTGAAAAATAGTTACAGACTTTGAAGTTGAGGAGAGCCTAAGGGATGTGCCTATATCATTATGTTACCCAGCTCACTGCCACAGATATGGATGAAACTTTTTCTTACCATATGGGATTTACATCAAACTGCCTGCGGAGTGGCTTGTTAGGGGCAGAGGCAGGATAGGAGAGACTTTGTTGTTGCTCCTCAGTGTACCAAGGCTGTGCTTGCTGGCATCTGCAGGCCAGCCAATTCGTGTCTCCAAGTGCAGTCAGCAGTATGGTTTGCAGAATGTTTGTCGATCATACTGCAGTAGCTTCAGTAGTTTTATATTTTACTGCCACTTCCTTTGAGTTCTGATTTCAAGTGGATTGAGAGCTCAAGATCACTGTTATGCGGACACTTAAGTGTCTACTGTATGTAAGGCCATCCCGGGTACAGGGAAATAAAAATAGATTGAGATGGAGTCTCTCCCCTTGATGCCTATAGCCCTGTAGGAAAAACAGACATTCACATCCATCGTAAGTATGTGATAGAGTTGTCCAGAGTATAGAAACAGCCTGAAGGAGTGACTACATCAGGGAATGATTCTCAGGGCAAGGGCACATGAGCAAGGCTTTGCAGAAAGAATAGGCATTCCCCACTGGTTGGGCTGGCTGCAGGAGGAAAGTGAAAGTTACATGGTCAGTTCACCCAAAACCAACACCAGCTCCTGGGCTGGGTATATGAGCACTGGTTTTTACCTTACTTAGTCCTGCCCCTCCTTGACTGCAGCTGCCTGGTACAGGTGACATGGGCTGTCACACCTTCTGGTGCTCCTTGGGGCTCGGGCTGCCAGGCAGTGAGGTCCCATGAGCTTGGGCTCCTGGAGGCAGCTATGGGAGTGTCTTTAGTACCATTAGGAAATGGTATCACTCTTCAGCCTCTGGGTGGGCTTCCTGCCACCCCAGATGGCATAGGGGGTCTCTGGCCTGGTCTGGAAGTTGAGGCAGGTGATGTCACTGCCCTCAGACCCTGCTTTGTCCTGTCCTACTGTGTGGTTGTGAGGTCAAAATCTTAATCCCGGGCCCAACTTGAGCTTCAGGGGGCTGGCTCTGGACCCAAACCATCTCACCTTACAGGAAGAATAATGTGAAGGGTCAGGGGAACAGTGCCTTTCTGTGTGCATTTTACAGTTTATAAGAACATTATAGACCTTTCTCCTTGCTCGTGTCCTCACCACCATCTGGGTGAGGAGACAGGCTCGAGAGTAGGTGGTGCCTCATGGTCACCAGCTGCATCACAGGCAGGCTCCTCTAGGCTCCCATGTGGGTTTTCACTGCTGCAGCGTATTTCAAGGATGATCTGCAGGTGGGTTAACATGGTGGGTTAACTAACAGGTGCTGTATAGAAGTGGGTCAGTGGCCAGGGAGATTTGACTCACGTAGAGGTGATGGTTCAAAGCACTGGCCTTCCTGCAGGTCCCCTCAGAACCTATACAGTGTTTCCCTGAAAACAAGACCTACCCATAAAATAAGCCCTAGCAGGATTTCTAAGCATTTGTGCAATATAAGCCATACCCCGAAAATAAGACCTAGTGATGGGCGTGGCTGCGCAGCGCATCTGCACAACCCATGCATTTCGTCCCTGAGTGGTAAAGAAGACGAGCAGCCCTTCTCATCTGCCCCATCGTGACAACTACTATCCCAGAGGTGACTGAAAAGGTGCAGCAGCCCCACCAACAAGGTTGGCTCCCCCGTTAGGTCCCGGCCGTCCTGTGCGTGATACAAACTGAGGCTTTGAGGGGAAAATAACACATCCCCTGAAAATAAGCCCTAGGGTGTCTTCTTGAGGAAAAATAAATATAAGACCCTGTCTTATTTTCGGGGAAACACCATACTTCTGTGCTGCAGTTTTTTGTTCAGCCCCTGGGTGGCAGTGTGGGATGCTGTAGTTCCCAAATTCATATGACAGGGCCCTTTTGGTTGGGCCATTAGGATGGCAGAAACTCCCAGTGTAGCTGGAAGCTTGGGATGCACCCTTTGTCATCATGCATTTGTAAATCGGAGTTTGACTTTATCCTGAGGCCAGAGTTTGGGTCATAAAGTTAGTCTTGAGCTCCTCTCAAGTGCAGGTGTTTCTTTCAGTGTGGAGGGACGACCCATGTGTTGCGGCTCAGCTGGTCACCTGACGGGCATTACCTGGTGTCTGCCCATGCCATGAACAACTCTGGCCCCACTGCCCAGATCATCGAACGGGAGGGCTGGAAGACCAACATGGACTTCGTGGGGCATCGGAAAGCTGTGACTGTTGTGGTGAGTGCGTGTAGGCGGCTGAGGAAGAGGGCCCTTAGATTCAGCATGTACTCGTTCTTATTTTAAATATTTAAAAACTAATTTTACAAAATAGGATGCATATTCACATGTTTTATTGGCAAACTTTAACATAATATCACCAAAATCTGTCTTTGGATAGGAATATTGTGACTGCATACTAGCCTTTTACACACTCAGGTGTGCTCACAGGTGCTCAAGCACAGTATTCCCCTTGCCTGGCTCCTGTGAATACGGGGGCCGTTCTGTTGTACCCACCAAGCAGTGTGCTTGTCCCCACGCCCAGCAGTGATCAGTCACCTCTGCAAGGATGTGCCATGGATTGCTGAGTCAGGCGCTACCTCCTGATCTTGCTGTGGAGGGCGAAGAATGCAGAGACGTGAGGTGCTGCCGGCTTGAGAGGGCCCTCACCCCTCCTTTCATGCTTCTCGAGGATTTTGAGTGTAGAGTGTCCTCAGAGTGCCCACAGCAAACTGTCACATAGTTGCAAATAACCTGTGAGAACCAGGATTTTCACAACACTGGGCAACCAAACAAAATAAATAGATTAGCAGGCCAAGGCTGATAGAAGGGAAGGATCATCGAGGACCCTGATGCCACCAGGCTTATCATTCTCTGTGTTTAAGTTGATAATAAATGTCATATGTTATACCTTAAGACATAAAATTTATAGGAATAAAATATTGCTTTTAAAATTTTTTTTGTATTGGAATTCATGCAAGATTTTGTTTGAGCCAGCGCCTTTTGCTAAAATGTTTGAAAATCACCGCTTCATGATTAGCACAGTGCTTCTACATGATTCTCTCGTGTAGTCCTCATCACCACTTCAGAGCAGCTCTGTGAGGTCATGATGCCTGCCTTATAGGGGGTCACAAACCTCCATGAGGCCCTACAGCCCACTTGGTGGTAGTGGAGACTCAAGCCCAGCATCCACACTTCTGGGTTGTATCTTCTCCAGGGTCTGTGTAACCCTGGCCATTTCTGCCAGCCCTCTGAAATTAAAACCTCTATAAGCCACCTAACACCAGGCTCTCAGGAGCCATCCTCAGTTGTCCTAGCTTAGGGATTCCAAGATCTCCCACCTCCTTTCAATCCAGGAAGATGGACAGGAGCTCAGTGTGTGCTTCCAGCCTTTCCAAAAGCAACAACCAGGTTACACTGGGGGTGGTTCCCCGGGCTGAGCAGCCACTCAAGCACCTTTGTTAGACGTAGCCATGGTCCCTGGTGCAGTGAGATCATGAGTGCCTCTCGGGCTGAGCAGATCTCTGCTCAACAGTATGGCTATGAACAACAAATGCAATGAAGAGAGAAGGAATGCAGTGGATTAGACCCTTCCTGCCATTCCCTTGGCTTCCCTTAGAGGTGCAGAGTGGTCCTTGTCCCAGAAGCCCCTTTGTGGGCTCAGCTTTTCCCCTGGTCCTAGGGCTGGCCCTGCCCAGCCAGGAGAATTGAGAAGGGCCAGTATTAGTAGCTACCATCCTATCCACCTGGCTGCTGGTTCCATACATGGAGAGTTTGGTAGGGCAAGCTTCAAATCTGCATTCCCCGCCTGTTCATTTGGCGACTGCACATGTTTTCTGACCTGCCTGAACCTTCATTTCATTAGCAGACCAATGCCTCATAGGTGGTTATGATGATGAAATAGCACCCAGTGCCTGGGCTTGCAAGATGTTGGGGACTCCTACTGGCAGGCTGGGATTTTGGTATGTTCTTGATGCTTGGGCATGGGGTACATGTCCGATGCTTGATTAATTATTTTATCACTTGTTATTTGGCTTTAGAAATTCAACCCAAAAATCTTCAAAAAGAAGCAGAAGAACGGGAGTTCTGCGAAGCCCAGCTGCCCGTACTGCTGCTGTGCCGTTGGCAGCAAGGACCGGTCACTCTCTGTCTGGGTGAGTGAGCCTGGCCACCCTGAGCTTTTGCTGCAGGGCAGGAGGTGTGGGCTAGGGAGGTAGTGAGCCTGGAGGCCTTGAAGGAAAGAGAGAGAGACCCAGCACTTTTAGTGATAGCAGGTACTTCTACCCTGTGCCTGGGGTCAGCCCCTCCTTAGAAGTCTGTAGGCCTTCCTGCTGTCCTGGAAGCGAGCACTGAGGATTGGGCCTGCCAGGCAGAAGAGGCCATCCTGACCCCTGACCAGATCAGTGCTTGTGTCCATATTCAGGCAGCACCCTTAGTCATCAGTGCCATAGACAGCATGTTGTGTTTGCTTCCTGTTAGAAAAATCGTATTATTGACATGTATGTAAAGTGCATTCACCTGAAAGGTACAGCTTAGAGAATTGTCTTGTATGTTTACACACCATTGTCACCAGAACACTCCTTGAACCTAGAACACTTGTCCTTTTGGTCCTGCCCAGTTAAAGGCCATGTTCTCCCTCATCCAGGCAACTAATCTAATGACCTCTATCACATTGATGTGTTTTGCCTGCTCTTAAACTTCATATAAATGCAATTGTGCGGTGTTTACTACTTTGTGTCTTGCGTTTCTTTTGCTTGGCATAATGTTTTTGAGATTCATATATGTTGTTGCACTTAACAGTAGTTTATTCCTTATCATTGTTGTGTGATATTCCCCTCTGTGAGTATACCACAATTTATTTATCTGTTCTCCTGTTGATGGCCATTAGGGTTCCAGTTTTGAGATATTATGACTAAAGCTGATGTGAATATTTCGTGTAAGTCTTTTTGTGGACATATGTTTTTCATTTCTCTTTGAGTACATACCTAGTAGTAGTAGACTCTCACTGGTCTACTCTGTGGGGCTATCCCCCTGTTCAGATTTTAGCCCTTCCAGAACCCACTTCCCCTCTGTCTTCTCTCTTTCTGGCTGTCTGTGTATAAAGCCACAACATGCCCTGGAGGCAGGAACTGCTCTAGGATGTATATTTTTGGTTTTTTTGGAGATAGAGTCTTACTCTGTCACCCAGGATTGAGTGCAGTGGCATGATCATAGGTCACTGCAGTCACAAACTCCCTGAGCTCAAGTGATCTGCCTCAGCCTTCTGAGTAGGTAGGAAACTACAGATATGCACCACCACACCTGGCTAATTTTTCAAATTTTTTTATAGAGTCAGCATCTCACTATGTTACCCAGTCTAGTCTCAACCTCTTGGCCTCAAACAATCCTCTTGCCTTGGCCTCTCAGAGTACTGAGATTACAGGCATGACTCACCTTACCCCATGAGGTACACATTTTTGGTAAGCTTTGGTTTCCACAGTTTGAGATCTCGGCAGCCACTGTTGAATAGAATTGAAGATGCCCTGACTATCAGCAGAAGCTCTGCTCAAGGCTACTAGGCTAATCTTGTTAACTGAGGTGTGTGCTCAGAGAGGCTTTCAGTAACTCCATTAACTTTAGCTGTCTCTTTCCTTCCAGCTCACGTGTCTGAAGCGGCCACTGGTGGTCATCCATGAGCTGTTTGACAAGTCCATCATGGACATCTCCTGGTAAGGTGGATCCTGTTATGGAGCATAGGCTGAGAAAGGAGAAGCCACACACTAGAACACGAGACCTTCTGGGTGTGATTAGAGTCAGGTGGCACAGTGGTGCAACTGCCAGGGTGCCACCTGCATGTGATTCAGGAGCTGGGCTGCATGCCTGCTGCTGTGGTGATGTCATCCCCTGTGATGCAGTATTTGCCCCTGGAAAATACCTCCTCAGGATTCGTCTGAGATGAGGAGAATGATGTCCTTGTGGGATCCATGTTACTCTGTTATTCCATGAATGAAAATGACTAAATTTAGGTGGATACTTCCTGGAGTTTGGGGATTTTTTTAAATGGTTTCAAAAATAAGATAAATAAAATTGAAAATTCTCACAAAACATATGGTAAAAGATGCTTTGTACACAGGCTTAGAATTGGAGGACACCAGGGCCCTTGGGAGGGATTATTACCCCCACCACCCTCAGGCCACAGAATGGGACGGTCTCCCTGAAGTATTGCCCCAGACCAGCCGCTGAGCCATGGGGTCTGCCTTGAGCTCCTGCTCCCAGGCTGCTGACAGCCATGTCTTTCAGGACTCTGAACGGGCTGGGCATCCTGGTGTGCTCCATGGACGGCTCTGTGGCATTCCTTGACTTCTCTCAGGATGAGCTTGGAGACCCCCTGAGTGAGGAGGAGAAGGTAGGCTGGTGGCCCATGTGCTGCTGCACGCTCTGGGGCACATTACTAGCTGGGATAGCTCCGTGACACCCCTTCGATTGGACCCTCTTGTGGGATACGATGACACATTGTTTCTTAAAGTTTAATGGAGTATTGACCTTTTATAGATTATAATCCTTATGTTCTTTACAGGGTAGATTGATTTAAAAGTGAGTTTCTATTCATGTCAGAAACAAGTCCTGGAATTAAGAATAAAACTACCTTGGGCATCTCTTCTTGAGCTGATAGGGCCACCCATTGGGTGGCTTTTGCCCTGGAAGAGAGCTAAAGTGACTCCCCCAGGGTCCCTGCTCACATCACTTTCCCCATTATAATAGTAATAGTATTGGTCGTCTCTTAGCACTTATTGTATGCCAGGCTCTGGGCCTCGTGTTTTGCATGTGTGATTTCACAAAACCCTTCAAGGCAGGGCTCATTCATTTTATCAATGAGGTAACTAAGCCTCGGAAAACAGCATGGCCCTTTACCCAGACTGTATGTGACCCTTAGGTTAGAAGCGTGAATTAGGCCTACTGTCTTTGGGCCAGGCCTGCTCTCCTCTGCTCTGCCTGGGGCAGTGGTGCTAGTGTGCCCAGGCTTTGGGAGAGGCCCTGCTTTCCCTACATACCAGGAAACCTGCTGTTGCTATAGACAGGCCTTTGTTAACACCTGGTAGGATGTATCTGTCTGAAAGGATCTCTGTGAAACCAGAGCTACTCTCCCCATAGTAACACTGTTGCTGGCAGAAGCTCCCTCTTAAACTACTGTGACCCCCCTCTAAGATGTAAACCACTTGTAGATGGAGGTCTGCCTTGTTGACTGCACCTAGAACAGGGCCTGGCACCCCATTATTTTTCATGAAGGAGTGAGTATCTCAGTAGCCTCACATCTTTTTCCCCACCTTATCACTGTCATCGGGTACCTGGGGATTGCCATGCACCCCCTTGGAGAGGCACCCGGGGAGCCTGTGCAATTAACTATATCTAGCTTGACATTTCCCAGATCACAGGCAGGGACCCCATGTTTGAGGAACACTAGGGAACCTTGGTCAAACTCTGAATTCTGGCTTGAGGTTCCAGGAGGTGGACTCAGAAGGGGCAAGAGCCAAGGTGGCAATGGAGGAAGGTTCCTAGCCTCACACCCCTACAGGAGCAAGTCCCAGAGCACCTCTCCTGGAAGGCTGCCTCTCCCACCCATGTTCTGGTGTAAGGCAGATGTCGTATTAACCACAGTCCCTGTTCCTGGGCAGAATGCCACGCTGGTTATTTGCACATCCTGTGTGAGTCTGCTCCTGGTCACACTTTCATACATACCGGTTACTGTGGTGTGCTGGGGACACCGTTCCTGCTTTTGTGGGGCTCCTGGTTAGCTTATTATGGCATAGGACTACTAGGGCCTAGGAGGAGGGAAGGACAAGGACATCCTCAAGGTGGGGGACACAGAGGAGGGTCTGCTGTGCCAGCCTACCGTGAGTAGGCCCATGGAGACCTCTGATCAAGGGGCCAACATCTGTAGTCAAGAGCAGTGAAAGCAGACACATGTTCCAATGTCTGATTCCCAAAGGCGCATTTGGGCTCCTTGGAGTGATATAAGAACCTTAAGTTAGCAATTTGAGTGTCTTCCTTTCAGCTGAAGCAATGGGGATGGCCATTTGTTCTGCATCAGACCAAATGGGGTAGGTGTTGTCTTGTCAGCTGTCTCGTTCATTCACTGTAATCCCCAGCTGCAGGGCATGAGATGTCAACAGAGCTGTCTAATCAGGGACAGGCAGAATAGGGTGGGAGGCAATGGACAGCTGGCACTGGGGCCTTTCCACTCTCGCAGCCAGGAGGGCCCTGCTGGTGGGCAGCACTGGCCATGCTGGCGCTCATGCTGGCCTGTCGCGCCTCTCCCTGCTTCCCCCAGAGCCGCATTCACCAGTCCACCTATGGCAAGAGCCTGGCCATCATGACTGAGGCCCAGCTTTCCACAGCCGTCATCGAGAACCCTGAAATGCTCAAGTACCAGCGGAGGCAGCAGCAGCAGCAGCTGGACCAGAAGAGTGCCCCAGCCCGAGAGCCAGGCTCAGCAGCCTCTGTCGCAGGCGTCGTCAATGGTGAGAGTCTAGAAGACATCAGGAAGGTGAGAGCTCAGTCTGGTGACACTGAGGGCATGGGCAATGCCCAGGGACAGGGCACAGATACGAGTGGTGGTGAGGAGGGTGTGTGCTGAGTGTGGCACAGGTGCTGCAGGTCAGCCAGCCAGGCAGATTGGCCTTTGCCCACAGCTGCACAAGGCAGTAATGGGGCCTGAGGCACCTTGATCAAAGGCCTCCTTGTCCCAGGGAGCCCTAAAGCAGATCATCTCTTATAGGAACTTCCAAACCTCAACCTGCTGGCCTTTGTAGGAAATTCTAGATATCAAGAGCACTGGATTTCAGGCTCTGCCCTTAGGAGACATCTGTGGGCTCCTCTTCTTTGTCTGGAAGCCTGTGGTTCATGGAAAGGGGTTGGAAATGGGGCAGGAACAGGTTAGGACATGAGATCGCCTAGGGAGCTAACACCATCTCCAAGAGCTTGTGTAGGTTGACAAACCTCCCCCAGGTGATTCCGGTATAATGAGTGAGTGGGAGCCCATGGCTGTGGCCTTCTGTAGAAGAGGGATTTTGTGATGAAAGCTTGAAAATCACCAGCTCAATGACAAAAGAGTGTGGCTCATGAGTGCAGTCTCAGTCCTTTAGTTCCTTCACTGACCCTATGGCTGTTGGGTGGGGGTCGCCAACATTTCCTTAAAAGCCTTACTTTTTTTTTTTTTATTTTTTAAGACAGAGTCTTGCTTTGTTGCCCAGGCTACAGTGAGTGACATGGCATCAGCCTAGCTCACAGCAACCTCAAACTCCTGGGCTCAAGCAATCCTTCTGCCTCAGCCTCCCAAGTAGCCGGGACCACAGGCATGCGCCACCATGCCTGGCTAATTTTTTCTATATATATATATATATAATATATATATTATATATATATATTAATATATATACTAATATATACTAATATAGTTGGCCAATTAATTTTCTTTCTATGTATAGTAGAGATGGGGTCTTGCTCTTACTCAGGCTGGTTTCGAACTCCTGACCTCGAGCAATCCGCCCGCCTCGGCCTCCCAAGTGCTAGGATTACAGTGTGAGCCACCACACCCGGCCAAGCCTTACTTTTTTTTAAACCTACTGATTTTAGGTAAAATTGACACATAAAAAGGTATACATGTTTAAGGCATACAACTAAACGATAAGCCAGACACAGAAGGACAGACACTGTGCTATCACTTATATGAGTATCAAGCTCACAGAAGCAGAGTAGTGGATACCAGTGGTTGGGGGCAGGGAAAGCTTTGTGCCCAATTAGTCAGCAGGCACAAAGTTGCAGTTTTACAGGATGAATGAGTCCTAGAGGTCTACTGTACAGCACAGTGCCTGCAGTTAACAGTATAATATTGCATACTTGAAAATATGCTAAGAGGGTAGATCTTATGCTAAGTATTCTTATCACCAGAGAAAAAGGAAGCTTGATTTTTTTGATATTTGAAGATAGTTGCTAGAAACGTTTCCATTCATTTATGTGACTCTGTTTTGCCAGAATCTTTTGAAGAAACAAGTTGAGACTCGGACAGCAGATGGTCGGAGAAGAATCACGCCTCTCTGCATAGCACAGCTGGACACTGGGTACTCATTCATTCACCGAGCTTTCTGTGACCTTATCTGGGGAGGTTTTCTTCTCTTTCCACCAGTTAGCACTTTGACAGTAAGGGTCTACACAGGCCCTGTGGGCCATGCCTGACTGGCAGAACATGGAAGTGAGGGAGTTGAGCCCAGCTTCCCGCCAGCCTCCAAGCCCTGTGCTCCTCATAGAGCCCTGTGCACGCTTGGCTCGTGTGGAAGGTGGGTGGGGGTTGCAACGCCTGGCAGGCCTGGCGCCTTTTCAGGGACAGCACATCTGCACTTCACTGCTGGCAGGGCACTAGAGAACACACGATAAGACAATCAGACTGATTTTTTTTCTTTTTTTTTCCTTTTGTCACCTTCTTCTGACTAGAAAGGTATATATAAGCATTGTTAAAAATTTAGAAAATAGCAAAAGCCCAAAGAAGAAAAAAGCATTATCCATAATGCAGTCTTTCAGATATAATCACTGTTAGCATTTTGATATCTGTTTTCCCCACGTGCTACTGTATCTTGACCATTTATTTTAATAAATAGTCCTCTGAGGCATTCACTTGATGACTATCCAAGTTCCTATCCTATGAATGCACCATGATTTACTTAAGCAGCCCATTAACTGTGGACTTGTAGTTTTTCCAGTTTTTCATGACTGTAAATGAATCTTTGAACACACCTGTGACTGTTCCCTTGGGATAATTTCTAGAAGTGGAATTGCATTTCTGTGGAGGACAGAAATCATGGAATAGATTTATTCACCACTTGCTGTTGTTGCAACGTTTTTTTTGGTCATTCTCCCCAGAATGATATATGTTGATTTGAAAAATAATAAGGCCCTGTGTGAAAGAAATGGACCCCCACTGTCAAGGCAATTCACGTTGGGTTTTATACTCATTCAGCCAATCAGCTCAGGGCATCAGGAAGTCCTTTGTAGACATCATGCCCTGAAGACAACTGCATTTTGCAGTGTTCACCCTGAGCTATTCCAAATCTTCCTTGAAGTGGGAAGAAACCTTCAGTCATATGATGTGCTGATGCAGCCCCCTCACGTAAGGTGTGCAGGCCCTGAGGCCCCAGAGGGCAGAGACCTGGCTACCTGGAGAGACCAGAAACAGGTCTGCGGACTTCTCCCAGAACAGTGATTTTCCTTTGACTAAGCCGTTTTCCATTATAAACCTATACGGATCAGGGGGTAATGCCACCTGCCTACCTTTTATTAGGACCAAGTGAGACCAAGTGTGCATGTCCCCTGAACACTGCTGGACCTCTGGGAGAGAGAGAGGTGGTGATAGTGTTGGTGGCACTTTGTTTGTGGATCCTTCCAGGCCTTACCTGATGAGGTGGAGGAAGCTTCCTAGCTGGCCTTGAGCCCACTTTCTGCCACAGGGTGCATATTCTTGGCTCCAGAACTTGATTCCTTT
This sequence comes from Microcebus murinus, assembly GCF_040939455.1. Classification (NCBI taxonomy): domain Eukaryota; kingdom Metazoa; phylum Chordata; class Mammalia; order Primates; family Cheirogaleidae; genus Microcebus; species Microcebus murinus. Next base: position 26,488,513 of record NC_134125.1, on the reverse strand, counting down.
GGTCTTAAAGGCGTTTTCACCCTCCTGATTCACATATTCTAATAAGTAGCAACAAGATAGGTAATTATTATCTTAGGTAATCAAGAAAGAAAAGAAGCAGCACAAATATTCAAAGTAGTTGTAAGTGGGAAATTATCATGAATAGAGAATAAATCAAAAGGATGAGACGATTCTATCCTGAAGTCTGTACAAATAAATTTTAAAGTAGATGGTTTTTTGTTTGTTTTTTTTTTTTTGAGACAGAGTCTCACTTTGTTTCCCAGGCTAGAGTGAGTGCCGTGGTGTCAGCCTGGCTCACAGCAACCTCAATCTCTGGGGCTCAGCGATCCTACTGCCTCAGCCTCCCGAGCAGCTGGGACTACAGGCATGCGCCACCATGCCCGGCTAATTTTTTTTTTGTATATATATTTTTAGTTGGTCAATTAATTTATTTCTATTTTTGGTAGAGACGGGGTCTCGCTCAGGCTGGTTTCGAACTCCTGACCTTGAGCAATCCGCCCGCCTTGGCCTCCCAAAGTGCTAGGATTACAGGCGTGAGCCACCACGCCCGGCCAAGTAGATGGTTTTTAAAGAAAATAAAATCACTAAAATGAAAAAATCATTATAGAAGAAATAGAGGACACTGTCAAAGAGTTAACCCAAAGCCACCAGACTAAGAAGGCTTCACAGGGAAACTCTAAAGTATTCCAGTTCATAGAGAAGAAACTTGGAAATTCTTTTTTGAAATGAACATAATATTTATATCAAAATGTTAACAGAGATAGAGCATAATAAATCCCAGGTCATTCTTATTTGTGAATGTCAGTGCAAAGTCCTATATAAAATAGTAGCAAACAGAACATTACTATGTGTTAAAAGGCTACTACACCATGACCAAGTAAGGTTTATTTCGGGAAAGCAAAGAGGTTCAAATTTTGGGAAACTCTTTCATTCTTCATGTCCAAAAATAAAAAATAATTGTATAGTCACCTCCATAGATGCTTAATGGAATTTTGATAAAATTCAACATTGTTCTAATTTAAAACAATTAAGTGAGAATAGATGGATGTTTCCTTAACTTGATAAATCTTATTCCAAATTAAATTAAAAAACTAAACAAATATCTGCTCTTGTGACTATAATTTAACATTCTTCTCAACATCCTAGTCTATGCAGTTAGTCAAGGCAAAGAATAAATTGGAAAGGAGAAAGTGAAATACATTGTTACTTAAGGGTCATATGGTATATAAAAGAATCAACTGGAAAAACTGCCATGGACAATAAAAGGGCAATCAAGTGGCTTGATACAATCAACATGAGATTGGGTAGCACCATCTCCCCTTGGCACATATACAGAAAGAAATCACACTCATAAACAAAATACCTGGAGTATGACAAGAAATGTAGATCTCAGTGAAGAAAATTTTAAAATACTACTGAGAGACCTAAAAGAAAACTCACAAAATAGCTTTTAACAGAAATGCATCCCGTTGATTAGCTAGGGTGGCATCATAAAGACATCAGTCCTCCCTTAACGTATAAATTTAACATGAACCAGTGCAAATAACCATAGGAGTGTTCAGAATCAGACAAGGTGACTCTAAAGTTACATGGAAAAATAAATAGGAATAGCTGAAATATTTCCGAAAAAGATTAATTGGGGAAGACTAACCCCACCAGAAATTAAAACTTAAAGGCTATAATACTGAAAACAGTGAGATACGGACACATGAATATACAGCAGTGGAATATAATAGAATATCCAGAAATAGGCCCAGATATATATGGGAATTTTAAAGATAGCATTTCACATCAGTGAGGAAACATTAATTAACTCAATAAATGCAATGCCTAACTACTCAGCACCCTCTAGAAACAATGTTGGATCCTTACATCATACCTTTTAAGTTAGATGTATTCTGAACAGCTCAGAGACTGTTTTTCTTTTCTTTTCTTTTTTCTTTTCTTTTCTTTTCTTTTCTTTTCTTTTCTTTTCTTTTCTTTTCTTTTCTTTTCTTTCTTTTTTTTTAAGACAGAGTCTTACTTTGTTGCGTAGGCTAGAGTGCCATGGCATCAGCCTAGCTCACAGCAACCTCAAACTCCTGGGCTCAAGCGATCCTCCTGCCTCAGCCTCCCGAGTAGCTAGGACTATAGGCATGCACCACCATGCCCAGCTGATTTCTTTCTATTTTTTTAGTAGATCCCGTCTATTTTTTTAGATGGGACCTCAGTCTTGCTCAGGCTGGTCTCAAACTCCTGAGCTCAAATGATCCTCCTGCCTTAGCCTCCCAGAGTGCTGGGATTATAGGTATGAGCTACCACACCCAGCCTGTTTTTTTCTTAATATTTAACTGTTTTGTTGTTTAAAATATTTTTGTTTAAAATTTTAGAAGAGCCCATGGAAGAATATTTTTATAATTTTAGAGGCAAAGTCTTTTCTACAAAGAACATAAAATTTAGACTGCAAAAAAATAACTTTTTTGGTATATGTTTTGAAAAAATATACTTTAAAGAGTTAAAACACAACATCTTGGGGAAAATATTTCCTACCCAAGGAATTTTTAAAATATATAAATAGTTCTTATAAATCAACAATAAAGAGTAATAACCAGGCCAGGCGCGGTGGCTCACGCCTGTAGTCCTAGCACTCTGGGAGGCCGAGGCGGGCGGATTGCTCGAGGTCAGGAGTTCGAAACCAGCCTGAGGAAGAGCGAGACCCGGTCTCTACCATAAATGGAGGGAAATTAATTGGCCAACTAATATATATGTAGAAAAACTTAGCTGGGCGTGGTGGCACATGTCTGTAGTCCCAGCTACTTAAAAAATAAAAAAAAAAAAAAAAAAAAAATCGGCATGCAAAATCCTGTCAAAAAAAAAAAAAAAGAGTAATAACCAAATAGAGAATAAACAAAGGATATGAACAAACACTTCACAAAAAGGAAATCAAATGTTTCTATATGAAAAAATTTCCACGTCACTCACATCAAAACTAAAACTGGGGCCAGATGCGGTGTCTCACGCCTGTAATCCTAGCACTCTAGGAGGCCAAGGCAGGAGGATGTTTGAGCTCAGGAGTTCGAGACCAGCCTGAGCAAGAGCGAGACCCGTGTCTACTAAAAATAGAAAGAAATTAGCTGGACAACTAAAAATATATAGAAAAAAATTAGGGCATGGTGGCACATGCCTTTAATCTAGGCTGATACCACAGCATGTTAGCCTGAACAACAGAGTGAGACTCTGTCTCCAAAAAAAAATTAAAACTAAAACTATAGTAAGATAGCATTTTTCATCTGTCAGATTGTCAAATGTCAAGAAATTTGATAAAACTGTACAAGTATGGGGAAATAGGTACTCACATATATGATTTATCATTCTTTTAAACCTCTGAGGAGGACACTTTAGAAATATTTATCCAAAATCATCAGCAAACATTTCATTTTGCTACTATAATTCCACTTTTAGGAATTTATCCATGTATATATGTGAATCGTAGGTATAATGATAATTATTATGATTTTAGGCATCTTTCAGTAGTTATTGTGTGTTATAAGTGTGTGTTACGGTAACTACTCCTGACAACAGCCCATGGGGAGAGTTCTGGTGCTTTTTATTTTTCAGACTGGAACCTAAGGCAAAAAAGAGTAGTTGAAGTGGCAGAGGAGTTAGATGTAGCTGATCTGGCCCAGGGCCCTCAATCCTGACACTGCAATACTTGCCGCCTCTTGCAGCAGCATCTGGTATATAAGAGGCTGGGAGACAGCCCTGTCATTTGTCAGCAGAGGCTGGGTTTTATAAACTATGGCACATCCATCCAGTGGCACACCCCACAGCCCTTCATGAAAGGGAGATCCTTTCTGTGTGCTACATTTCATTCCTCCTAAAACACATGCTTACACAGTGTAACACCTCTGAGATCAGGGTGCATCATACAATCAATGGCATTTGATAATTGTAATTAGTGACGTTTTTTCCTTAGTGGTACATATGGTACTAGTACATCTTAGATTCAATTAAATATAATATAAATTATAAATATATAATTAAATTTATTATCACTTCGTAATATATGAAGTGATTTTACTTTTCTGTAACTTTCCAGTTTTCTACCATGAAAATATACTGCCTTTGGACTCAGAAAAAGTTAGAGTACTGGATATGGCATCTGATTTTCAAGGCTGACTTTTGTTCTTGCTTGATGACAGGGACTTCTCCACGGCATTCTTTAACAGCATCCCCCTCTCGGGCTCCTTGGCGGGCACCATGCTCTCCTCTCATAGCAGTCCGCAGCTACTGCCACTGGACTCCAGTACCCCCAACTCCTTCAGCACCTCGAAGCCTTGCACAGAGCCTGTGGCGGCCACCGGTGCCAGGCATGCAGGCGATTCTGTCAATAAGGACAGGTCAGTGGGCACCAAGCCTTATTCCTGTCTCTGGGGAAAGTTCAGGTTTGCACAAAGTTTTGTGACAGAGGATTTCATTCTATTTGCACTTTGTGGCCCCTTCGATAAAAAAAAAAAAGAAAGAAATGCTTAATTTTAGATGGAGCCTGCCTGGAGGGGAGGATTTATTCAGGTGAGTCTCTGAAACTCAGGACTGTGAGGACTTCACAAAGAGGGTGTCATAGCAGACCAAGGATCAGGCTAAGCCAGGGGACCTGCCGGTGAGATGCCACCCACCATAGAGTCAGTCCCATCTGCTGACAGATTTGCACTGAAGGTGGCTTCATATTTCCAGGGCCTTAGCCTCCATTTTATTCTGTGGGGGATATCTCCACACCATTCATCCCAGGCAGGGTGTTTATGTAGGAGGGCACAGACTCCCCTTGTACCCTGAGAATTATATTCACTCAGAGCCTTTGTCTTCACTGACCTTTTCCTGGAAACCGAGTTAGAAGTCAGAAAGGATCAGACAAGCACGGATAGGAGCCAATAGTAGATGTTTGCCCAGCACTTTCTCTGGGTTACACACTGTGCTAGGCCCAGGCATCCAGGGGGTTGCTGGGTGGGTCCTTGTCCTTGGAGTGTGCAGGCTGCTGGGGAAGAGGCCACCACAGTGTTGCAGATGGCTCTTCAGGTCCTTTGGGTAGAAATGGCTGCCCATCTGAAGAGGGGTCAACGTGCAGGTCTCAGGGAGATGTTTCAGAGGGTGCCCCTCTCAGGGACCATGTAAGTAGCAGCAAGAGCAGCACCCTGAGTTCCTGAGGAAGGACTAGAAAGTGGGGAGAAAGCCTGGGTTTCTGTGCCGAACTGAGTAGTCTGCACTTTTCTCCAGAGTGGACGCATACAAGACTTTGGGACTTGCATTTTAAGAAGATGCTCCAGTAGGCCTTGGTGCCCAAATTTAGCCACCCCAGCACACACAGCCAATACCGTTAGAGTGATTCTCCACTGGTAGGGATCGGGTCTTGTGTTCCCGCAGCCTCCTATTTCTGGGTGCTGGCACCCTTGCCGTGGAGGCAGGCACCAAGCATCGATTGTCACTGCCCTGAACAATTGTGACCAGGGTGGGACGAGGAGACAGTAGCAAGACCAATGAGGAAGTAAAGCATGCAGGGAGGAGGCAGGTCTGGAAAGACATGGGTCTGTGACAGACAGTGCCAGATCTAAAAACTGTTTCAGGGGTTGACCCTACAGATCCTGGTGGCCACAGGTCATGGAGGAGGAGGGGGAGGAAAGGGCTGTCCAGATTGTGGGGTTCAGGCAGATGGAGGTGGAGGGTGTTAGCCTGGATATGGTCAGCAGGAGGCCCAGTAGCTTTGGTCCCCAGCATGTGGAATGGACTGGGCACACTTATGCCTGGGCCTCCTTTCTCTAATGAGTAGAAGGCGAAAGCTGTGGGGCGAGCTCTTGGAGGAGAGTGCTGAGAATTTGTCATTGTCACAGTCAGAGATAGGAGGGGCCGCCCAGGACAGAGAGTGCTTGGCTGAGGATGAAGGCCAATAGCAGACCATGGCTTCAGGACCCCAGATGGGGGCATTTCTCATCAAACCTGTTGTTGAAATGGGAAAGGCTGGTGGTGGGAGTAGTTTGGAGTGGAGAGGCTGTATTTAAGTTGTGGAGACAGGGCTGTATTGTTAGAGAAAAGGATTATAAGAACCACTTTCTAGGCCTTCCGCCACCAAAAGCTCCCAGAACACAGAGGGGCAAACGTGAATGCATTTGTTCACAGCCTACTCAGGTAGCCAGACTTCCAGAATTTTAATACATGAAAATTTTAGAGAAATAGCCAGGAACAGTAGATTATATCTTGGATTAGTTTGTTTATAGAAGTTCGGTATTTGTGCCTTATTCAGTAGCCTCCAAGTAATGCAAACCCTAGACCTCTAGATCCTGTGAGAATTGTCCTTGATGACCCTCCTGTTTTCTTCCCCCAGTGTGAATGCTACCTCTACTCCTGTTGCATTGTCGCCTTCTGTGTTAACCACCCCGTCCAAGATCGAACCCATGAAAGCATTTGACTCCCGATTCACAGAGCGGTCCAAAGCCACACCAGGTGCTCCTGCCTTGACCAGCATGACTCCGACAGCCATTGAAAGGTAGGTGGTAGCTACAGGGACCCAGAGAGGCCAGGGAGGGGAGGCGCAGGCAAGTCATACAGCGGCCGTTTTTCCAACCAAGCAGTCTGCCCTTCTGTGGGGAGCAGACGCCGGTCCACAGGGGCAAGACTGCAGGATCCCTTAGTGAGCCACCAGCCCTGAGGAGAAAGGAGCAGCTGCTTAAAGTGGGAAGGTGGCAGGAAGGCGCCCTGGGGGGAGAACACAGAGGACAAAGGCACAGGGCCAGTCAGTGGAGGCTGTACTAAGAATAGTGGCACTGTCTAGATGGAGCCCAGGGTTGCCCAGAAGAGAAGCAAGAGCCTGGTTAGGTAGAAATCCTGACTTGTGCTCAGAAACTGACCAGAGGTTTTGAGCTGAGATAAAAGTGATATAGGTGAGATCTTTGTGGAGTCAGATGGGCTTTGGAACTTACAGACTGTGCTACTTGTCCCTTCTGTGGGTCTGCACTAGCACATAAGTGCCAAGTCACGTCTTGGAGTTTCAGGAGAATGTTCTCTTGCAGTGGTCAGGTTGAGTGTGTTCAGCCACTGCTGTTGGCACCAAGCTTTTCCAGGGCCCGTCTGTGCACTCCTGCGGTGGCAGGGAGCTCGCCATGTGCCCAGTGAGTCAGGAGCTGGAGTTAGATGGGGGCTGGACGGGGCTTGAGAGCTGTCTTCTGGGGTCGAATCCCATTTGGAGGCGGCCCTGGGAAGATACCCCTAGCCTGTGCCACCATCAGCCAAATACGGGGACATCAATCAGAGATTCCTGAAGTAGCCACACAGCCAGCAGATGCCCAATAAAAGAAACATTTATATGAAGCCTGTCTTTGGAGAGGATGGTGCCTTAGTGTGCTGTGCTGCCCTGGGTCTTTGCCCAAGATCTCAAACCTCATGTCTGGGAAAGGTTCGTTCTCCTTGGGGAACAGCCCCTTCAGCCTAGTGTGGGATAACCCTCCCTGCAAGCCTGATGCTATTTCTATGAACTTGGTGTGGAACCTTATACTATGCTGTGTAGTCTGATCAAGATGATTTTAGCATAAAAATTTCAGTGTTATCTTTTTGTCTAGCAGTTTCTCTGTCCAGCAATATGGAGGATCTGAAAACTTTCCTGCTACTAAGTATTTTGAAATGCTGGATTAAATGGAATTCATATCCTGACATGCACAACTAGTTTGCAAGAAATTAAGGGCAGTACCAGGATCCAAAATCAAAAGCGAACCAAAAAACCAGAGCAGTGGACAGGACCACACCATGGGAACTAGGTTAGGGGGCTGCTGACCTGGTGACCGAGGTCCTTGAGTTTTAGTGGCCACACCAAGTTGAGATAAAGCCTTGGGCCTGATCTATGCAGGGGTTGGAATTAAGTCACCAAGCATCAAGTGAAACTGCTTGATGAAGGGCAGCTCCTGTATGAAGCGGGCACTAGAAAAATGCAGTTGGCAGAACAGGAACATGGCTCAGCCTGTCCTTGAGGTTAAGAAAACAGTATTCCCTTAAAAGTGTATAACCACAGGGCTGTCTTCATGTGGATTCAGGGTCAATTTAACACTACCTATGTTATCTAGAAATCACCAAGCCAAGACATGAAATAGACCAGGTGCATTGGCTCACTGCAGCACTTTGGAAGGCCAAGGCGGGAAGGTCTCTTGAGGCCAGGAGCTCAGGACCAGCCTAAGCAACATAGTGAGACCCGTCTGTACAAAAAATTTAAAGATTACCCAGGAGTGGTTGCATGTACTTATAGTCCTAGCTACTTGGGAAGTGAGCCAGGAGGGTCACTTTAGCCCAGGAGTTGAAGGCTGTAGTAGTGAGCAATGATTGCATCACTGCACTCTAGCCCGGTGACAGAGCAAGACCCTGTCTCAACAGCAACAACAACAAAAATGAAATTAACACAGGGGATTCTAGTATAATTAACATACAGAGGCAATTGGCAGAGATGCACTTCAACCCTGCAGGGATGTTTCCTGACTCCAGCGTATACAGCATTCCCACCAATAAAAAAACAGTCTGTATGAATGTAAAATCCAGAGGAACAAGACATAGGAAGAAATAGTCCATTGTGCACAAATGTCAGGAGACAGAATAGACAGGAGGTTTAGACTTCTATAAATCTCCAATCACAGAATTGTTAGATGGCAACTACAAAAGAAATATGCTTGAAATCATTAAAGACTTGAAAGATAAAATAGAAAATGTGAGGAAAGATAATATTCTCTTCTGTATATAAAAATTAAAAGGTTCAAAGAATTAAATATAAAAGCTAAAACTATAAAACTCTTAAAACATAGAAATCTATGTGACCTTGGATTAGGCAACTGTTCCTAGGACACCTAAAACACAAGCCACTAAAGGAAAAAATAGATAAATTGGACTTCATCAAAATTTGGAACTTTTGTGCTTCAAAGGACACTATCAAGTGAAAGGACAACCCACAGAATGAAAGAGAATATTTGGAACTCTAACAACTCAGCAGTAAAAGAACTATAATAATAACACAATTTTAAAATAAGCAAAGAATTCAAATAGTAATTTCTCCAAAGAAGATATACAGATGGCCCATAAGCATATAAAAAGACACTCAACATTGTTAGCCATCAGAGAAATACAAATCAGAACCACAGTGACATACCACTTCACACCCACTTAGAATGGCTTCAATCAGAAGGTCAGATGATCAGATAAGAAATGTTGGTGAGGATAGGGAGAAATTGAAACCCTCACCCTGCTGGTGGGAATGTAAATCCACCAGCAGCTTTGGAAAACAGTCTGGCAGTTACTTCAATGGTTAAACATAGAGTTATCACATGACCCAGTAATTGCACAGCTAAGTAAACTCACAAGACAATTGAAAACTTGTCATGCAATAACTTGTCCACAAATGTGCATATCTGTACTACTCATAATAAGCAAAAAGTGGAAACAATCCAAATATCTGTCAGCTAATGAATAAACGAAATGGCATATCCATACAATAGAATATTACTCAGCAATGAAAAGGAATGGGGTACTTATGTGTGCTACAACAGGGACAAACCTTGAAGATATTTTGCTGAATGAAAGAAAAAGGACCACATATTATATGATCCCATTTGTATGAAATGTCCAGAATAGGCAAATCCAGAGACAGAAAGTAGAATCGTGGTTGTAAGGAGCTGGAGGAGGGGAGGATGGGGAGTGATTGCTGATGAGTACAGAATTTGGTTTTGGAATTAGGAAAATGCTTGGCATTAGATAGTTGTGATGGTTGCATAACCTTATGAATATACCAAAAACTACTGAATTCTGTACTTTAAAATGGTGAATTTTATTGTATATGAATTATATCTCAATAAAAAATAAAAAGAATGGCAAACCATCAAAAAGGACCAGATAGATTTGGAAATGAACCCAAAAAATACTTTTAGAAAAGAGAAATAATGATCATTGCAGGTTAAAAGTCAGTTGGCACATTTTGCAGGCTGGGCACAGTGGCTTACTCTAGGAGGCTGAGACAGGAGGATCACTTGAAGCCAGGAGCTCGAGACCAGCCTGTGCAAGAGCGAGACCCTGTCTCTACTAAAAATGGAAAAATTAGCCAGGTGTGGTGGCACCTGTAGTCCCAGCTACTCGGGTGGCTGTGGCAGGAGGATCACTCGAGCCCAGGACTTTGAGGTTGCAGTGAACTATGATGACGCCACAGCACTCCAGCCTGGGTGACAGAGCAAGACCCTGTCTCAAAAAAAAAAAAAGTCAGTTGACATCTGAGGGCAGGTAAGAGTCAGCGGAGGAGAGTGTTCTGGCTGAGGAGCTAGCAGGGGTAGAGGTGAGAAGATGGAGCTGAAGAGGAGTACAGGGAGGAGTCCCCCAGGGAGGATGTGCTGCCGACAGCTGTCAAGGGAGAGGTGACAGGCTTACCAGAGGGTGCTGAAACCCTTTTTGGAGATGGAGCGAGTTCTTCCCAGAAAAAATAAAATGAATGCCCCAGCTGAGAGAAACTAGAGTACATAGACAGAAAGTCTTCGTTGAGGAAGCCACCCCACGTTTGCCTTGCTGGCTTCTATGGCCCCCATCTCTCAGGTCTGCACATTCTGCTTGAGAAGCCCAGAGGATACCTCTTGAATTGGGCTGCTGTAGGCAATGTCTTGACTACCCATCAGAGGTCCTGACACCACCAGGGTTGATCCCTCAGCAGCTGTGTTTCCATGGTCTCACAAGACCTACATAAGGTGCTAGCAAGACTTGTAGAATAAGGGGCTGTCACGTTTGTCATTCTTAGCTTCGCACTTGAGAGTGGCAGTGAGAAAGCATTCACCTGGGGCTAAGCATCTTGCTTCCAAGACTGCGAGTGTCCGGTGAGCTTCCAAGAGTCTGGTGCTAAATTCTAAGAGGAGATTGGGTTGGATCCTCTTATGAGGAAAATAACATAAAACAAGGCCCAGTACCTTTAACAAAGGCTTTACAGAAAATGCAGAAGCTTTCTTACTATGGCTGGGTTTTTTTGCATTGATTCTCAATTTAAAGCCAGGAGGAACCCTTTAAAACATCTGTCAGTGGAGGTTTTCCTTTGATGTGCAATGTCACGTGGTGGTTAGCAGCAGCACTCAGGGGCCATATGTGCCCTGCAGTTGAGTCCTAGCTTCCCACTTCTGGAGGGTGGAGGCAGTGATCTTGAGATATGTAGCCTTTATGAGTCCATCCTCATGGGCAGAATGGACCTTCCAGGAGAACCTGCCTCATAGGAGATATTCCTGAAGCATTGGCCTGTAAGCCTCTTCCTTTACCTTGTCTCACGGTGAGCAGCACATGTCAGCTTCCGCTGTTGTTCCTTTTTTGTTCCCTGCAGTGATTGGGCAATGAGGCCCCTGCAGCCTGACTGGCACTTCTTAGTCAATAGCCTCTGATGACTCTGGGAGCCAACTGCTAGCATCCCAGGTGCAGAGAGGCAGCCCTGGGTGAACCTGTGGGTCCTCCATTCCACCCTCCCTTAAGGCCATATGTCAGTTACAGTCACAGAGGGACCTGAGGTAGGTGACTGCAGGGCAAGTTGGCTGGAGCAGACAGAAGCTAGGATGGAGCCTGTTTGTAAGTGGGGCGGCTCTGGCCAGCTATGTTCTTCCTCAGCAGGTATCTAGATCTGTGCACTGGATGACCACTGGCACAGGCCCACATGCAGGCTGGGGGGGTCTCAGGGTCCCTGAACGGGGTATCTGGCAGAGGTAGGAGTGGGGAGACTTGTCAGGGCTCTCATAGAGGTCCGAACCATAGAGTGAAGCATTCTATGCTGGGGCAGTGCCAAGCTAGAGAACTTCCGAGGCCAGTGTTGAGATGAGCTCAGAAAGTAACCAGATCACTTAGAAGCTTGTATAATAGTTTGACGTTGCTGTGACCTTAATGTATTTTATAAAACTACAGTTACCCAAAAGTCTGACTTTTTCCCCCATGTTTCACATTTAATAAGATTCTTCCATTCTAATGCATACAACTCTTTGAAATCAGTCTCAACCAGGAAAATTCATCTTAGAAAAAATTAGAATAAGCTAATATTCTATTTCTATATCCAGAATATCTGGGAGAGAATGCATTTTTCATTTTTGACTATTACAGAAGTTTATTTAACAAAAAAATTTAATATGAAAATGTATATGACTCAATTTTTATATTATAATAAAACAGGCCCTTTGGAGAGGCAAAGATCTGACTTTTTTTTTTTTAGAGACAGGGTCTCATTCTGTTGCCCAGGCTGGAGTGCAGTAGTGTCATCATGGCTCACAGCAACCTCAAACTCCTGGCCTCAAGGGATCCTCCTGTCTCAGCCTTCAAGTAGCTGGGACTACAGGCACATGCCACCACTCCTGGCTAATTTTTTTCAGGGGAATTAGAAATAAAGACTTGCTATATTGCCTAGGCTGTTTTCAATCTCCTGGCCCCAAGCAATCCTCCTGCCTTGGCTTCCTGAAGCGCTGGGATTACAGGCATGAGCCATTACACCCAGCCATGGTCTGATCACCAAGGGGTATATGCTTTTCCCTCTTGGGAAAACGGCTCTTTGGATTTACAGAACAGAGTTAGGGAGGGGGCTTCTGGTTTTTCCCAGTTTTTCCCATGGGTGCAAATGAAAAGAGTTCAGGATTCTACATGATGATATACCTGCCCACATTTCTATGACCTGGGCCTACCAGTAGGAAGAACAGCCAAAGGCAATGCCTAGAGGAAGGGTAGCTGAGCAAAGAGAATGCAGACAAGGATAAGGGCTCTTGGGCACTAGGCAAGAATGTAATTCATGACTCCATGAGGAAATCAGTTCAGCAATGGTGCCTGTGACCCAGAGATTCTGTGGTGGTCATGACGTTTATTTTAGCATCATAACAAAGAACATTTATCCAACTTCTTCAAAATAGAAGCATCGGATGAGTAGGCTATCAATTATGGAACGTCTCATTAATATTTACGAAGACTACAGTACTAGCAGGCCTCTGTATCTATGGGTTCCGCATCCATGGATTCAGCCAGGTGCAGATCAAAAAAAGCTTGGTCCAAATACAGTGGTGTTTATAACTAATTTATCACAACCAGTTATAGATTTCTTTGTTCCTTCTTCACTCCCACTGCTTGACTAGCCTAAAAAAAGAAGAAAAATATATATTTGGGGGAGAAGCATTCTATAAAGTTCCAAAAAGCAAAACTTGAATTTGCCACATGTTGAGTACTGCGTTAAATCCATGTGAAAGAAGTGATGTGTAGGTCTTATATTGGAGGTTACAAGTGATGTAGAGTATACAGGAGGATGTGTACAGGTTATTTACAAGTACTGCATTTTATATAAGGAACTTGAGCATCCTCAGGTTCTGATATCTATAAGGGGTCCTGGACCCACACCCCCACAGGACCAGGGACTGTACTATGGACAAGTAGTTCAGATGGAGTGTTATTTGAAAAAAGCAGGACATAAAGTTGTATGAAAGTATGATTAGTGGCTGAACAAGGGGGCTCTCACCTGTAATTTCAATGCTTTAGGAGGCCAAAGTGGGAAGATCAGTTGAGGCCAGAGGTTTGAGACCAGCCTTGGCAACATAGTGAGACCCCGTCTCTACCAAAAATTTAAAAAATTAACCAGGTATGATGGCGTACGCCTGTAGTCCCAGCTCCTCAGGAGGCTGAGGCAGGAGGATCACTTGAGCCCAGGAGTTTGAGGCTGCAGTGAGTTATGATCACGTCACCCACTGCACTCCAACCTGAACAACAGAGATGCTATCTCTAAAATAAAAGATTAGTATATAAATAAATACAATCAGAAATGAAAAGGGGACTTTACTGTCAACTTTATAGAAAGGATTTTGAAGGTATGCTATTTCATTGTATAGCAATAAACTAGAAAACTTAATTGAAATGGACAAATTCCTAGAAAGGCATAAACTACCAACTGACTCAAGAAGAAATCAACTATCTGAATTAACTTAAAACAAGTAAAGAGTTTGAATTAGTAATTAAAGAACCAAGCATGAAGAAAAGCCCAAATTCTAATTGTTAATTGCTGATATATAGAAAAGCAATTGACTTTTATATGTTAACATTATATCCTACAACCTTGCTATAATTTTATTCATGCCAGGTTTTTTTTGTTGTTGTTCATTCTTGGATATTTTCTACAAAAACAATGTTGTTTGTGGACAAAGTCAGTTTTTTCTTCCTTCCCAATCTTTATACCTTTTCTTTCCTTCTTAAGATATTTTATTAATTAGCTAGGACTTCAGTACAGTATTGAATAGGATTAATAAGAAGGGACGTCCTTCCTCTCAATCCTAAGAGAAAATCTTCTAGTTTCTCACCATTAAGTATGATGTTAGCTATAGGATTTTGGTAGTCTTTATCAAACTGAAGAAATTCCTTACTATTCCTAGTTTCCTGAGAGTTGTCATCATGAATGGGTGTTGGATTTTATAAAATGTAATTTTGTCTACTGGTAATTATGTAATTTTTTAATTATGAAGTTTTTCTCTGTTAACCTTGTTGAATATGATAGATTACATTAATTGGCTTTCAAATGTTGGGTCAGTATTCATGCCTAGAATAAAAAATCCCATTTGGTTGTGAAGCATAATTCTTCTTATACATTGTTGAATTCAATTTTCTAATGTTTTGTTAATAATTTTTGCATCTATGTTTATGAGAAATTAATCTGTAGTTTTTTCTTTCTTGTTATATCTTTATCTGTTTTTGGTATTAGGGTAATGCTGGCCTCATAGGAGTTAGGAATTATTCCCTCTGCTTATATGTTGTGTAAGAGATTATAGAAATTTGATACAATTTCTTCCTTAAATGTTTGGTAGACTTCACCAGTAAAACTCTTTGGGCCTGATGCTTTCCTTTTGAAAAAGAAAATAAAGGTTATTAATTGTTGATTCAATTTCATTAACAAATACAGGCCTATTGAGATTATCTATTTTTCCTTGTGTGAGTTTTGGTAGATTGTTTCTTTCAAGGAACTGGTTCATTTCACCTAAGTTATCAAATGTGTGGACATAGAGATATTGATAATATTCCTTTATGATGCATTTATTACCCATGGGATCGGTAGTGAGGGCCTCTCTTTCATTTCTGATATTAGTACTGATCTTTCCAAAGACCTAGCTTTTTATTTCATTGATTTTTCTTCGTTATTTTCCTGTTTTCAATTTCCTTGATTTCTGCTCTGATTTTTGTTATTTCTTTTCTTCTGCTCGCTTTAAATATATATTGCTTATGTATTTTTTTAGTTCCTAAGGATGAAGTTTAGATTATCAATTTCAGGTTGTCTTTTCTAATGCCTGCGTTTAGTGCCTGTAAGCACTGCTTTCGCTGTATTCCACAAATTTTGACAACTTGTGTTTTTATTTTCCTTTAATTCAAAATATTTTTTAATTTCTCTTGAGACTTTTTCTTTGACCCATGTGTTATTGGAAGTATAGTCGTCCCTCAGTATCCCTGGGGGATTGGTTCCTAGGTCCCCCTGGAATAACAAAATCCATGGATGCTCAAGTCTCACAGTTGGCTGTGTGGAACCTGTGGATGTGAAAAGTCAGCCCTCCTCATCCACACTTCCGCATTCCACAGGTACTTTATTTTCAATCTGTGATTGGTTGAATCCGTGGATGCAGAACTTGTGGATACAGAGGGCTCATGGTATATTACTAATCTCTAAATATTTAGAGGTTTTTCAGTTATCTTTCTGTTAGTGATATCTACTTTAATTCCATTGTGGTCTGAGAGCATACTTAGTATGATTTCTATTCAGTTAAATTTGTTAGTATATGCAAAGTATGCTTTATAGCCCAGAAAGTATTCTGTATTGATGAATGTTCTTTGCGAGCTTGAAAAGAATATGTGTTCTGCTATTGTTGCAAAGTATTTTTATAAATGTCAATTAAATCCAAGACATTGATGACATTGTTCCATTAACTATGTCCATATCGATTTTCCATCTGCTGGATCTGTCAGTTTCTGTTAGAAGAATGTTGAAGTTCTAACAATAATACCAGATTTGTCTGGTTCTCTTTGTAGTCTATCAGTTTTTGCAACATATCTTTTGACATCCTGTTAGATATACTGGAGTGCCTCTGAGATATTACAGGTTCGGTTCCGGACTACCACAATGAAGTAAATAATGCAGTAAAGTTGATATCAAAAGTAAAGCAAGTGAAACACATATTTTTGGTTTCCCAGCATATAAAAGTTAATGTTTACACTATACTGTGGTCCATTAAGTATACAGTAGCATTCTGTTGTATTTTTGTGGGCTTTCTTAGAGATGGGGTCTTGTTCTCTCGCCTAGCTGCAGTGCAGCGGTGTGATCGAAGCTCACTGCAGCCTCAAACTTCTGGGCTCTGTCAGTCCTCCTGCCTCAGCCTCCCAAATAGCTGGGATAGTAGGTGCACATCGCCATGCCCAGCTGGATTTTTTTGTGGGGGAGGAGTTTTTGTTTGTTTGTTTGGGTTTTTTTTTTTTTTTTTTTTTGTAGAGACAGGATCTTGCTATGATACTCCTGGGCTCAAGTCATCCTCCCACCTCAGTCCCCCAAAGTGGTGGGATAATAGGCATAAGCCATCATGCCTTGCTTATTTATTTATTTTTTAAGAATCAAGGTTTGGCCGGGCGTGGTGGCTCAAGCCTGTAATCCTGGCACTCTGGGAGGGCGAGGCAGGCAGATCACTCAAGGTCAGGAGTTTGAAACCAGCCAGAGCAAGAGCGAGACCCTGTCTCTACAAAAAATAGAAAGAAATTAATTGGACAACTAAAAATATATAGGAAAAAAAAATTAGCCAGGCATGGTGGCGCATGCCTATAGTCCCAGCTACCTGGGAGCCTGAGGCAGGAGGATCACCTGAGCCCAGGGGTTTGAGGTTGCTGTGAACTTAGCTGATGCCACAGCACTCTAGCCCGGCAGCAGAGTGAAACTCTGTCTCAAAAAAAAAAAAAAATCAAGGTCTTGCTATTAATATGTTGCCCAGGCTAGACTTAAACTCCTTAGCTCAAGCAGTCCTCCTACCTCAGCCTCCCAAGTAACTGGGACTATAGGCACATGCCACCGCACTCAACTACTTTCAATCTATCTTTGTCTTATATTATATTTTTAAAAATAAACCCATTTTTAAAACTTTTTTTTTAGAGACAGGGTCTCGCTCTATCACCCAGGCTGTGAGTACACTGGTGTGATCATAGTTTACTGCAACCTCAAAATCCTGGGCTCAAGCGTCAGCCTCCTGAGTAGCTAGGACTACAGGTGCACACCACTGTGCCTGGCTAAGTTTTAAATTTTTTCGTAGGGATAGAGTCTTACTGTGTTGCCCAGGTTGGTCTTGAACTCCTGGCCTCAAGCAATCCTCCTACTTCGGCCTCCCCAAGCACTGGGATCATAGGTGTGAGCCTCTGCACCTGGCCTAAAACATCTTTTATAATCCAGTCTGTCAGTCTCTGTCTTTAACTGATGTATTTAGAGTTTTCACATTTAAAATGAAATAATGACCTAATTGTATGAATATCTACCATATTTTTAACTATTTCTATTCATTGCACTATTCTTTATTTTTCATCTTTCCTTCTTTTACTGCCTTCTCTGGTTTTAATTGAGCATTTTATTTGATTCCATTTTCTTTCCTTTCTTAGCATTATTAATTATACTTCTTTTTAAAAAAAATTTTTAGTGGTTGCTCTAAAGTTTGCAGTGACCATTTACAACTAGTCTGAGCCCACTTTCAGATGATATTGTAGCGCTGCATGGGTAGCGCAGGTGCCTCACCACAGAGCGCTGCCGTTCCTCCCTTCTTTGCCCTGTAGCGTTGCTGCCATTCATTGCCCTATTCACAAGTGACAGTCATCCAAGACACAGTTACTCTTACAGGTTGAATAGAAAGTTACCTTTTAGATTGAGAATAGGAAAAATAAAAGGTGTTATTTTATGTTCATTTATTCTTTTTTCTAATACTGTTCCTTTCTTCATGCAGATAGGAGTTTCTGACCTGCATCATTTCCTTCTCTCTGAAAAACTTTTAACATTTCTTGCAAGGCAGGTATTCTGGCAACAGGTTCCCTCAGGTGTTTTGTTTGTTTGTTTGTTTTTGTCTGAGAACGTCTTTATTTCTCCTTCACTTTTGAGGCATGATTTCAATGGATACCAAATTCTAGGTTGGTGGGGTTTTTTTAAAACACTTTAAATATTTCACTTCACACTTTGCTTGCCTGTGTAGTTTCTGAAGGGAAGGGTGATGCGATGTTTTGGTGCAGGTTAAAAGAACAGAACCTTGTGAAAGAGCTGAGGCCCCGGGACCTCCTGGAGACCAGCAGTGACAGCGACGAAAAGGTCCCTTTGGCCAAGCCTTCCTCGCTGTCTAAGAGAAAACTTGAGCTCGAGGTGGAGACAGTAGAGAAGAAGAAGAAAGGGCGCCCTCGGAAGGACGCCCGTCTCATGCCTGTGGCTCTATCTGTCCAGGTGAGGCCACCTGATCCACCCAGCCTTCCCCACCGCATCCCTGTGTTCAGTGCTGGGAGGCCCTGCATGCATGGGGTGCCTCAGCAATGTGGGGTACCTTGGGAACCAGCTGGCTTAGACAGACTCCCCTTAGACCTGCCCTTGACACTCCCAGAGTCCTTGAGCAGTTCTTGGTGTCAGCCACCACGTCTATAAAACGGGGACTGTTGTCACATGCCCCTGTCCTTTCTCCATCACAGAGTAGACAGAAATGCCCTTTCACAGGCCCACCTGATCTCTGGGTAACTTGCCTTTATCTAAAGTTACCCCAGTAGTAGCTCAGGGGCTAAGGGGTATTTCTGGCTATTCCAGTCTCCAGCTACCCTCACCGCAGAGAAGGAGGCCATGTGTCTGTCTGCACCAGCACTTGCACTGAAACTGCCAGTTCCAGGCCCCCAGAGAGCTTTCACCCTCCAGGTGAGTGCTGGATACCCACCGACTCCCTCAGGCGCGTACAAACATTCCCTCCCCACCCCTTGTAAATGCTGTCTTGTCACTGCCTTAGTAACTGGTTTTCAGTGGTCCTCCAACACCTAGGGGGCACCGTAGCCGATCAGTGTGTCCACCAAGTCTCAGCAAGGTTGCTAGCCTCCTCTCCCTCATCTACGAGCCTCCCTCTGGCTTTGTTCTTTCAGTCCCAACTGCCAGGGCTGACCTTACCACCACATCTTCTGGATAGCCAGCTTCTCAAGACTCATCTCAGGTGACCCTTCTGGAAGCCTCCTCCATCTCCACACTTGGCCCTGGGCAACTTCAGGCTTAGTGCCTATTGGACTGTGAGGTCATGGTCTGTCTCCTGACCATCCTGCTTGCCTTGTCTCCTCCTCAGTGCCAACAGTCATCATCAGAGCTGTTCGAGCTCATGGAATAGAAGCTTGTGACCATGCATAACCCTGCACTTATTCAAAACACAGCTCTGGAGCTAGCAATCCTTTATAGCCAGAGGCCCTCTGGTCACTCAGCCCATCACTAGTGTGCAGGCCTCCCTCAGCATGGAGCTCTTGCACACGTGGTTGCCTCTCTACATACTCTGCACCTCAGCTCAGGCACATTCGTGATCCCTGTGTACACATCAGTTCCCACTGGCCACAGTGCTCTGGGCACAGGCTGAGCAAGGTGCCAGGGAGCAGATGTTAGCCCTTCCCAGCCACAGGCTCTTCTGGGCTATGATGTAAGGAATGAAGCCAAGGGGTAGGGACCCCCAGGGTTGGTTCTTACTGCTAATGTGGGTGGAGGCAGGGGCACCACCAGCAGTTGGCAGCATTCAGACGTGCTCTTAAACTCACAGGTGCCCCCTGCAAACTCCCTCCCTGATGCCCTGTTTCTTGGCCTTTGGCACCAAACCCCCTTCCCACAATCTTCCAGCCCTTGCCCTGGGTGTTTTCATCGCTCAGTGCTACGTGCAGCTGTCCTTGGTTTCTGGGGACCAGGATCCAGCAGCAGGCAGCCCTCGGCTCCACTCACCCACATGTGGTCACATGAGTGCAGGCAGTTCAGCAGCTCTGCCTGGCTTTCCGTAGGAAAAATGTGTTGGTCAGCTCCCCTGGCATGCATCGGCTGAGCCCATTCAGTGCCAGGCACTAGCTTCTCCTTGTGCATATGATACTGGGGACACTCCCGCCAGGTTGGTCTCCGTCGAACAGACCAAGGCTCACTGCCACATGGGTTCTTAGACTTTGTCTCCAAGCACCATCAGGGCTCTGTTTTTACCAAGCACTATAGTCTTTGAAGATTCCTTAGGTGGAGGGTCAGAAACCCAGGTCTCAGTCCCAGCTCTGTCCCTGGAGGGCAGTAGCCCCAACTCATGGTGTGCTTTAGGGCAAGTTACTCCCTGTGTGAGGAGGTGGTAGGAATGGGAGACTTTGGGGTCTCTAGCTCTGATACTGATTCTCTTCTCTGACTGTTCAGCCACATAGATGACAGGCTAGAAACCGACTCCCAGTGCTCTCCCTAACCTGGGGACCACACATCTGGCCCTTTGGACTTCCTGTTCAGCCCTGCCACTGGACCTCTCCTCACTGTGTCCTCCCCTGCCTCAGGGCCCAGGGCTGCAGAGCCTCTCGGCATCTCACCTGCTCCAGGCCCACTGTCACCTCAAAAGACATGTGTTTGCTTCCTCCATATAGGTGAGCTCGGATCCCTCCATGTACATTGAGGTGGAGAATGAAGTGACGGCTGTGGGGGGCGTAAAGCTGAGCCGCCTGAAGTGCAACCGGGAGGGGAAGGAGTGGGAGACGGTGCTCACCAGCCGGATCCTCACTGCAGCTGGTAGCTGGTAAGGGCAGCAGGGCCTAGCCCTGCCCGGCTTGTCATGTCAAGCAGGCACCACGTACTGCTGTCCTGGAATGTACCTGTCTCAGGGGAGGTGCACAGCCCCTCAAGTGCCCATTCCCATGGAGGCTACCACCACCAAGCATGCACATTTGTCACCTCCAACACCCAACAAAGTTGACATCATTATCCCTAAGGGTCACCCAAGCCAGGCTTTGAGCCTGGTGGTCCAACTCCCTTGTCTGGTCAGATCCCCAAAGGCTCAGTTCCAGGCTGAGGTCTTCCTGGCTCTCTTTGATGTGGGGGTTGCTCAGGGCTGGTTCTTCCTTTGGATCCGAGATTTTCATCCAAGGTGGTCAGGATGGATTTCTGAGTGTCCCGCATGTCCCCAGCTCAGCCCTCTCCAGATTCCACACTTTGGGGAGAGAGCTTGATCTGGTGCCTTCCAATGGGCTCCTGGGATGTACGTGAGCTCTGTTCCTGCCTGCACGTGGTCTGGAAAGAGCACCAGCGTTTTCCTCAGATGCCCTCCAGGCATGGGCCCAGGAAGGACCAAGTGATAGATACCCATACCAGGGTTTTACCAAGATGATTGCTCAGATACAGTCATTTTAATTAGACCTGGAATCATCTGCCATGAGGTCTCATGTAAGTGCTTTCATACATGTCTGTGGCCTTAGATCTGAAATCTTAGGTCAGGATTGCCTTGGGTTCTGAGTGAGTTGATGGTAGTGGCCTAGGAGGACCCCAGCATTCTGTTCATCCTCCACACTCTCCCTTGGGAGGGAGCAGGCTGGGCTCCCAGTCTCAGGTGCCTGTGCTTCCCTGGCCCCAAGGGAGGTGGCGTGGCCCAGCTGAGGGGTAAGGGCTCTCAGCACAGCCTCTCTGTAGCAACGCAGCAGCTGTTGGGGAGGCCTGCCGTGCAACCTGGGACCTCCCCTCCTACGCAGTCTGCCCATGCTCCCCAGTCCTGCAACCCCAGAGCAATGGCTCCCTCTGCAGTGCGCTGGCTTGAGGAAGGCTCTGACCATCAGAGATGAGCAGATAGAATTCATTTTTTTCATTTTTCTTTTCTTTTCTTTTCTTTTCTTTTTTTTTTTTTTGAGACAGAGTCTTGCTTTGTTGCCCAGGCTAGAGTGAGTGCCGTGGCGTCAGCCTAGCTTACAGCAACCTCAAACTCCTGGCTCAAGCAATCCTCCTGCCTCAGCCTCCCAAGTAGCTGGGACTACAGGCATGTGCCACCATGCCCGGCTCATTTTTTGTATATATTAGTTGGCCAATTAATTTCTTTCTATTTATAGTAGAGACGGGGTCTCGCTCTTGCTCAGGCTGGTTTCGAACTCCTGACCTCGAGCAATCCGCCCGCCTCGGCCTCCCAGAGAGCTAGGATTACAGGCGTGAGCCACCGCGCCCGGCCGAGCAGATAGAATTCAATCACAGCACTACAAGGGACTCTCTGCTGCTGGATCCTACTCAGAGTTTTCTGATTCATACTCTCCAAACAGACGTTTGTAAACAAAAGCGTCTCACTTGCCTCTCTGTTTTCAGAGGCCAGTGACAACAGTGTCTCATTGGGAAGGCAGTTGGTAGAATTCTTTCCTTACCTGAACTTCTTCCTGTGAGCCCACTGAGGCCACTGGCTCAGCAGGATAGAAGTGGCACACGGGAGGGCTCCAGGTGATCCTGTGGCCAGGATCTCATTGTGTGGCTGCACACCTGTGCTGTTGCCTAGGGTCTGAACTCTGGCCCAACCCTGGGCCTGTGGCTGGGCTTCAGGGGCCTCACTAGGTAGGGTGCCTCACCCAGTCTCTCAGAAGAGACACTGGACGATGTCCAGACGTGAGTTCTCCTTTGGGGCCCTGCTTGCTTGGAAGTGACATGCCTCTCCCACCCCAGCTAGCCAGCCTCCTGAGCACACAGCCAGTGTCCCCACACTTCTCCCAGCCTGCCTCATCACAGGCCTTCTCAGGACTGGTTTGGCTCATCATTCCAGGAGACTGGCATGGGCACTGTGTAGCCACCGACGAGTGGGGCATGCTTCTTGGGTGACTGTCAGGTGCAGGGGCCCTCCAAGGTCCCTGCCCCCCACAGTCAGCATCAGCATGAGCTCAGCAGAGCATGAGTAGCCCTGTGACTGGGAGAAGGACAGAAGTCTATCCTCACTGCAGCCCTCTCTGCCTCTCCCTCTGGCCGTACCTGCACCAGAGGAAGGCCCAGGCAGAGGGAAGGCTCTGGCATCCTCCAGGGCTACTGCCTCAGTAGAGCCCAGCCCCTGTGACACCTGTCCCTCCTGTGCCTACTCAGTGACGTGGTATGTGTCGCCTGTGAAAAAAGGATGCTGTCAGTGTTTTCCACCAGTGGTCGCCGCCTCCTTCCTCCCATCCTTCTGCCGTCCCCGATCTCTACTTTGCATTGTACAGGCTCCTACGTCATGGCACTCACTGCTGCAGCCACACTGTCCGTCTGGTGAGAGGCAGGCACAGGGTGGGATGGGCTCTGGGCAGGGTAGGACAGGGCTGTGCAGGTCCCTTGCTACAGGGGCAGGGAAGGCAGTGGAGGAGGCACCGAGCAGTCAGTGATAGTGTTTGTGTTGCCACCTCATGTGGGCTGAGGGCTGAGGGTGTGTGAGAGGGAGGTAGGCAGCCTGCCTGGGCCCCAGTTGCCCTTACAGGAGAAGCCCACATAACCAGTTGCACTGCCTCTGTGCACATGCCAGGGTCCCGTGTGGGGTCATCAGAAGTGGGGTCTCTGCTGGCAGTGTGGCCATCTCCTGGTGTAGCTGCTGTGGCCCAGCTTCTCCCAGAGTGGGTGTGGGCATCATGGGTAACCCCTATAGCTCTGCTGCCTGGGGCCTGCGCTGTGGACTTCTGTAGAGGGAGAGTAGTGGCTTGTGGAGAGCAGAAGCCACTTGTTGTCCAGACCCCTCTCACTAGGAGAGGCCAGGGCTGGGGCCTGGGAAGGGACTGGATGAGTGTCTGGGTGGCCAAGGCACACTCTGACATGTTTACCTTGGTTAGGGAGTAAGCTATTCCCTGTGTCCCTCCTAGGGATGTTCACAGGCAGGTGGTTGTGGTGAAAGAAGAGTCTCTACACTCCATCTTGGCAGGTAACCCAGGCCATGGGCCGCCCCTCTTCCCCTGGGGCCTGGATCCTGGGGCTGATGTTGCGGAAGGGCCCCTTCCGCCTAGAGGGCACAAGCCCTGGGCTCTCTGTGAGGTGGGGGTGCAGTTATGCTGCAGGGAGACGCATGCTTTCTGAAGGCATGTTTGAATGGGTCCCCAAGAAGTGACCAAGAGCTCTTGGTGGGTAGCAGTGTGAGACCCACTGTCTCTCTAGTTGCTCGGGAGGTGCTTGCTGCTGAGACCATGGGAGCCATGATTCAGATTTCTCCTTTGCTGTGTGTGCAAACACTTGCTGATGAGAACACACCCAGAACTCATTCCTGTGGTGTCCCCCAGGAAGTGATATGACAGTGTCACAGATCTTGCTGACGCAGCATGGAATCCCAGTAATGAACCTGTCTGATGGAAAGGCGTACTGCTTCAATCCGTCACTCTCAACATGGTAAGCAAGCCATTCCCCAGGAGAGAATGTCTGTTCTGGACAACAAAGCCAAGCCCTGAGGGTCAGGCCCTGGAGTGCAGGCCACAACAACAACCAGTGCCTGCTCCCCCGTCCTGTGGGATACTGCAGCTCCTGGCCCCTGCCCTCAGAGCATGTGTGCAGGAGTGCTGTCCTCCTCCTGCATTTTTTATTGGGGCCACTTTTTTTGGAAAAGGGATTTGAAAATTTTTATGGTTCCAGATACGTGTTTCCAGACTGGCCTTCTTAGCCATCGTCTGTGAAGGCGAATCAGCTCCACGGTAGCCTTGCCAGCACTAGTCAGTTTCTGTGAGCTTAGTAGGACCACAATAGCACTTGAGACGTCCTTAGAGAAGTAGTAAGGGTGTGCACTCACTCGCCCAGGTGCCGGAGCCATGCTTTTTCTCTGCCCACTTTGGAATCTAGAACCCTTTTCTGTACTTGTAAAATTCCTTTATACATCAGAAATCTTAGCCCAGACACATGAAGTATATAAATTGTGTCATAGCGCTCTAAGAAATTCTTTTTTCTTCTGCCTACACCTTTGGTCTTTAAGAACCAAAGCTTGCTGCCTCCTAGCCCCTTTTTTGTTAAGAGTTGCCGAGTACAAGTTTATACTCACACTAAAATTTCTTTTCTTGAGTTAAAAAAAAAATTCTCCACCAGCTGCTATTCCAAATTGTATAATGCTGGGGATTGTAGTAATGGAAATAGGCCAATTACTTACAAAGAGAGATCTTGACTCTCATACATGTGTTCGTATTTTGGAGACATTTACAAAGGCTCCTGGCTGTTCTAAGTTTATGAAGAATGTTTTCTTAACAAAGAGGTGAAGGATCTAGAGAAGGCAGGAGAACTGCCTGCCTGGGGTCATTGTGGAAGCACAGGCAGGCTGAGGCCTGGTGTTCTCGGCAGCTGTCAAGGCCTGGGCCTCGTGGGACCCTGGGCAGGCCATAGCAATGTTGGAGCCGGGGACTGGGATACACAACACGCAGAGGTCCCCACAGTCATCAGGAGCCAAGCCCATGGAGCTGAAGTGTTTGTAGCAAGAGCCCTGTCAGTGACCTTCACTGTCACTCATTTTTTCTTGGGAACAATAACTTGCCAGGCCCATCACTAGGAAGGCTGTCAGTGATAAGCACCTGTTCTGAAGTTCAGGAGCACATAGCCATTGCTGGCTTTCTGCCCGCATATTGCTGAGACTTGCTACTTACTCTGTGGCTTCCTGCTTCCCTGAGCTCTACTCCTGCCTTTGCCTCCCCAGGAACCTGGTTTCTGACAAGCAGGACTCACTGGCGCTGTGTGCAGACTTTAGGAGCAGCCTGCCATCCCAGGACGCTATGCTGTGCTCAGGACCCTTAGCCATAATCCAGGGCCGCACTTCCAAGTACGTGACCTAAGTGCCATGGCCATCATCCACAGTGCTGCCCCAGGAAGTGACTGGGTTGGTGCAAGCACAGTCCTACCCTAGCCTGGTCTCCAGTTGTCTGTGTCCCAAGTGCTGCTCAGCACAGTCAGGCTGGGTGGTGCAGGCTGGGGGTGCAAGAGATGTGGACTTGCATCAGGTAATATCTTGGGGTGGGGGTGTTCACTTAAGCAGACCAGATGGCAAGTATAGGGTGAGATACTCCTGGGGGGGCCCATGGCTGTGATGTGGGACAGGTAGGCCAACAAGGAGTCAGTGGCATCTGCTAGTAGACCAGCTGGTGGGAGGGAGGCCTTGGCAGCCCTTGTACCTGCCACCTGCCAGTGCCTCACCTGGGGCCCATGGAGGCAGCTCCCACCTCTGGGCAGTACCCACTCCCTCATAGTTTGTGCTCTACGGGTCTTTGCAGCTCGGGAAGGCAGGCTGCCCGGCTCTTCTCCGTGCCTCATGTGGTGCAGCAGGAGACCACCCTGGCCTACCTAGAGAACCAGGTCGCAGCAGCACTCACCCTGCAGTCTAGCCACGAGTACCGCCATTGGCTCCTCCTCTACGCACGGTACCTTGTGAATGAAGGTGAGGTTCCTGGCAGCCCTGAGCAGCTGTCTTCTGCCCCTCCACCCTCCCATACCCGGCTCAGTCCCTATGAATCAGAGAAGAGGTGCAGTGGTCCAGGGTTCCCTGCACTCTCACAAATTCCTCATGGGTACATGATTGGCCCTAGGCGCCCCTCCTGCTCCCATCAGTAAGGTGAGACTCACAGCCTGCCTCCCAGCATGAGCTGCAATTAGCTCAGCATGCTCCCAGCCCCCTACAGGCTCCAGGTCCCTGAATAGAGAGAGCCTGAGGATGTTCCTGCCGGGGAGTAGGAGGACTGGTAGTGGGAAGGGTAGACGTTTTATGGTAGCATTCTCTTCCTCTAAACCCCTCTTGTGTGGAAAGTCTTGCCTGCTGCCCAGTGCCTCCCCTGGTCCCCCAGCCCCCATACTCCCTGCCAAGGCTCTTACAGCACATATGCCCCTTCATGGCCTCCCCTGCAGGGAGCATGTGTGTTAGAAGAGGTGGCTGTACTGACCTCAGAGTGACCTCCAATAGCCTCTCTTCCCTGTACTGGAAGAGACTGTACTGTCTCTTCCCTGTACTCTCTTCCCTATTCCTGCCTTACCAGGCTGTCTCCCACTTGAACTTGACCTCCAGGGGCAAGGACATGCGATGGGCTTCCCAAAGTTCTCCCTGCATCACCATGCAGCCCAGCCTGGTCATGGAACACCTCCTCCATGGCACTCCTGGCCTTTTGCTTTGCTTTTGTCATCACCCTCCCCGTTTTGATTATAATTGAGAGAAAAAAATAAGTACAGAAAAGACAGAGAAAAACATATCAAACCCGTGTAAATGTAATTCCCAGATCCCAGAACTAATATGTCCCATGTGCCTCTGACTCTGTGTATACACTTGTCATGACAACAAACACTGCTGATCAACTTGAAGCCCTCCCTCCCTCCCTGGCAAACTCCAGTGATGAATCTGATGTTTCCTCTTCCCACTAGGTCTGTGTGGTTGCCCAGGGTATGTAGGCCCCAGCTTTTCTGAACACTCAGCCTTCCCAAGCCCTCATGCCTTTCCCACAGTATTCTAGTCACATCTTAGGCCACGCCCCCTGCCCCCCCAACCCCTCCTCTTACTCCACTCTGTTTTGCTTCATCGGGGTGTTGATCAGGACTCACTGTGGTGCCTGTGCAGTGTCCCTGCCTTCTGTCCAGCCCGCCACCCACCTGTGGGATCTTTCTACTACTTGCTTCCCTTTCTCCATCTTCCATGTCTGTTCTGATGTCCACACATCAGTCATACACAACCCTCCCCCAACCCTGACCCTTGTTTCCTCAACCATAAGAGGAGAAATCAAGTGTTAAAGCGCAATGTCATGCACTTCCAGAATTCCTCAGATTCCAGTTTCATCCCTCTTATTCTCCATCCTTTTCTTTGGGCGATTTCATCCATTCTTTACGGTTTCAGCTGCCCACAAGAGCTGACAAACCCCCCAGACTCTGCTTCTAGGTTTTCTGGCAGCCCCACCTGGCAGTGCCTGTAACCTTGAGTTGTCGGGCCACGCCCCTCCCTGCAGGGGCCGCTCCCTGCTCAGTACCTCTCACCTCTTGCGGACTGGCCTCCCGACCCTCCTGACCACCTCTCATACCAGCTGCCAGCCTGTCCTCTCTCAGGCAGATCTCATCAGCCCACTCCCCTCCTGCCTCAGTTTCCCACGTTTTCCCATCACCTCTGGGGGTTCATCACAGAACTGGCCACATCTCATTTCTCCTTTGGGCCCAGCACAAGACAGGGTGCTGCATGTGTCATCAGGGGAGTGGGCGAATGAGTGAGAATCTGATTGAAAGACATGCAGGAGCATTTTGCCCATAGAAGGCAAAAAAATAAGCATTCATTCTGTTTTAATATACACAAAAACTTAGCATATTCTTGATTTTTTTATTTCTTTTTATAATGTATTCCTATTTCTGTTCTGTTTTGTTTGTTTTTTTTCCCCCTATAATTAGGGTTTGAATACCGACTCCGAGAAATATGCAAGGACTTACTGGGTCCGGTTCACTACTCCACTGGAAGCCAGTGGGAGTCAACAGTAGTGGTAGGTGCTTCTTTCCTTCTTGCTGCAAGAATTCTCTCTTAAAACGTGAAGGTAGAGGTTTTAAAAATAAGCCAAAGTGATTTGAAATGCTTCACTGTTAGATTTCTCCAGCACCCTGCCTTGGGTCCATCGTCATTGAGAGGGCAACATGACAGCCCTCCACAACCTGGCTGGAGCTGGGCCCTGGGCATCAGGAGCCTGGGAGCAGTGTGCCACGTGCCCATGCCAAGAGAGGCTGCCTGCAGGGGCTCTGAGTTTGGTTGTGAAGACAAAAGCGACTTCCCTGCCTTCCTGGAGCTCACAGTCTGGTAGGGAGGCACACAGGAGCATGGAGGCACTTAGGTCAGTAGGATACTTTTAAGACTGGCAGGGGTGGTGAGACAAGAGTGTCTGGGAAAAAAGACCTCGGGAGAGAAGTGTAAGCCAGCCCTGCAGATACTTAGGTGATAGTAAAAGCAGAGAGGAATAGTCCGTTGGAGGCCACTGTGGCTGGCACATCTGAGGCAAAAGAAGAGAGTGATGTGAGGTGAGGTGGAGGGACAAGCAGGAGGTGCCTGTGGGAGACCTTGTGAGGAGCTGAAATTTCCTCCTGGGCAGCAGGAGCTGCTGAAAGAGGTGTCATGAACCCAGATAGAAAGCCGGTCAGGGCACATCTTCTACAGCAGTCCCAGGAAGAGATGAAGGTGACTTGGATCAGTGTGGTGAACATGGATAGGGAAAGGAGTCAGATTCCAGATGTGCTTTGGAGGCAGAACCAACAAGACTTGGTGCGTGGTTGGGTGTGGAAGGAAAGAGCTTGATGAACGTGTGGTCGCCTGCAGACGCCTTTGGCTGGCTCTGGCCAGTGGCTGAGTCAGGGAAGGAGGAGCTGGCTCGCAGCTTTGTGTGGTTGCCCAGCAGTCACTGATGGGTACCTGTTCGGTCTGGGCGTGTTCTAGGCACAGGGCAGGCAGAGGGAACAAGGCGGACTGAGTTTCCGCCTTCATGGGTCTGCATCTTGTAGAGAGAGGCAGACTGAACAGGTGAGCAAGTACCTGTGGAAGAAAATTGAGAAGAGGGGGATGCAGAATATTGACAAGGTGCTGTTTCATAATCGGTGTTCAGGAAAGGCCTAACTAACTCACTGACAGAGACCAGTAAAGATGTGGGTAAGAACATCCAGGCAGAGGGAGCAGCAGGTGCAAAGGCCCTGAGGTGGGAGAGCTTGGCGTGTAAAGGGACAGCCAAGCATTGTGGGATGGAAAGGTGAAAGGAGTAGAAATCAGAAAGGCCAGAGGGTCAGTTTTCACAGGCCTTGAAGGCCTTGGTATGTACAGTGTCCTACGTTTTTTATTCTGTTTTTAAATTTTGTTGCAGTATATCTTAAGTTCATTGGGTAATGGAATCCTAGTTTCAAAATCAATTCCCTTTAGATCTTTGAAGGTATCCTTTATAGACTTTTAGCATCCAGTGTTGCTTAAAAGCCTGACATAAATACAATTTCCATTGCTTTGTAAGTACTTTGGGAATCCTATCTTGGTGTTTTGAAAAAACACTAAGCACTAAGTCGTGTCTGTCATTCATTCTATGAAAACAGAGACAGAGATCAGTGATTTTCCTTTGTTCTCTTTTTAAACTATGTCTTCCCTTTCATTTGCCCCATCATCTGAGAAATATATCCTCTTTTTTTAAAACCCACAGTATCAGCCAGGTGCAATGAATGGCTCATGTCTGTATTCCCAGCACTTTGGGAGACCAAGGCAAGATGATTGCTTGAGGCCAGGAGTACAAGACCAGCCTGGGCAACACAGTGAGACTCTGTCTCTACAAAAAAAAAGAAAAATTAGCTGAGCATGGTGGTATGTACCTATAGTCCCAGCTACTGAGGAGGCTGAGGCAGCAGGATCACTTGAGGCCAGGGGTTTGAGGTTGCTGTGAGCTATGATGATGCCACTGCACTCTAGCCCAGGCTACAGAACAAGACCTTATCTAAAAAAAAAAAAAACCAAAAACAAAACTGCAGTATCTTTTTTTATACTTTAAATTCTCTGTCAGATTTTTAATTTAGTCTTTTATCTATTTGGGCATAGTAAGCTTATTTGTTTTATTTTAAAGTTTTATGTCTGATAGTTCTAGTATTGGGGTTCTTTGCAGATCCATTTTCATTGTTTGTAAATGTTTCTGCTGGTTCTCATTTATATTGTCTTCTTCTTCTTCTTTTTTTTTTTTTTTTTTGAGACAGTCTTGCTCTGTCATCCAGGCTAGCATGCAGTAGTGTCATCATAGCTCACTGCAACCTCAAACTCCTGGGCTCAAGTGATCCTTCTGCCTCAGCCTCCCAAGTAGCTGGGATTACAGGCTCACCATCAAACCCGGCTAATTTTTCTATTTTTTGTAGAGATGGGGTCTTGCTCTTGCTCAAGCTGGTCTCAAACTCCTGACCTCAAGCAATCCTCCTGTCTTGGCCTCCCAGAGTGCTAGGATTTCAGGCATGAGGCACCTTGCCCAGCCTCATATCTTATCTCCTTATGTTCTAGTTATTTGGACCATACTGTCTGCTGGATATGATATTTGAAAACTTCTTTGTAGAAATAGTTTAAGGCCTAAGGTGCTGTTATCTTCTTCCAGAGAACACTTCTGTTTGCCACTGCCAGCTTCTTGAGGCACCAGCACTGCAGAGATACCTTGTTCCAGTCCAGGGACTGAGGTTTTCTGGGCTACCTGGGACTCAAAGCTGGGCACTAGTTGGTACAGGGGCTGGTTTACCTCCAGTTTACTCTTATTCTAGGTTGCATACCTTTGAAGTACCAGCACAAAGGAGGGGTGAGTTAGCAGGGACCCCACTTTTCTTGGGCCCTCACCCCTGCTTTGGTCCCCCTAGACTCTCAAGTCAAATAGAAGCTCTGCTTAGGATCTTCCTCATGGATAAATCTTTCCAAAGCAAAGGCATCCCTGTCTGGATTTCTGCCTTCCCCACAGCACGGCTCAGTCTTTTGTCACTAACGCAATAGTTCTCTGAGGTCTGCTTCTATTTGTCCAGTTTTTTTCCCTGTTCTCAGTGGGGAAGGTTCTGAATTGCCTGGTTTGTTACTAGAAGGAAAAGCCTGTAATATCATCTCAGCTGTCAGCTGCACATGCTGACCAGAACATCTTTACTTGATCCATGAATTATCTGCCTTTTCTGGGTTTAGGCTTTGATTTGTTCATTGTTGTCTTTACTTTTGAACATTTTCTCCTATCATTTGGGGATCCTTGATTGTTAGGTTGTAGTTACAGATGAGGGACCCTGTTTGGTAGCTGGCTCAGGTTTGCTTTGCAAGCGCAGAGCTGTTTCCCCAGCACACCTCACCTCCAGGGCAGGCTGACAGGCCACCTGCTTAGAACGAAGACAGGCAGGCACCTGCCCAGCCAGCCCCCTCGTGGCCAGGTTGTGGGGCTTCACTCTGTGACCCAGCTCCCACTCTGGCAGTCTTAGCCTGAAACACCAACCAAAGTTCACCATAGCAGTTCTCTGTCTCAGCCTGAAGGCAAGTGCCCTGGGCCATAGTAGTACAGATAGAAGGAGCAGATGGCCATGATTTCTTCTCCATTTCCCCTCCTTCTGCTGGTTGTTCTTACCAACTCCTTGTAGGACACTCCATTGAGGCTTTGCCCTGGAGAACCTGTCATTTCCCTGCCAGAGTCACCTGTCAGTGACTCTGCTTTCTACCTTCTATATACTGCCTAAAATTGCTGATCTGTTCATAGTCCCTGATATCCATGACAGATGCCTTCAGCTGCAGGTAAATGATAACTCATCTTATGGTAGATGAAATAATGTTTTTTCTCTCCTCCAAAACAAGTTATATGGGGAAATGTGGTAGCCTACATCTCTGTGATTCTCCTGACCTTTTCCTCATAGTCAAAAGGGGGCTGACTTTCATGTCCAAGTTCAAGAAAGAAGAAGAGGGGGAAGCTGGTACCAGCAACATCCACCCCTGTCATCAGCAATGGAAGACCTTCCCCATAAGTTAGCCCAACCTCACAGGCACCATTAAACCACTCGGGCACCCCTGTTGCAGTGGAGGCTGGGAAAATTCTGCCTCTATTAAAAAGAAAATGTGGAAGAGGTCTTAGATCAGATGTGGACATAACCAATACCAGTGTCTGCCACATCCTCTCCTGACCTCAGCACTATTTTAAATTTATTCCTTTTTTTTTCTTTTACATTTTTTACTCTCATTTCATCTAGATATTGGGGTCAGAGGAGGTGAGTGAGCATGAGCCCTCTACTCTCTTGCTGAATTTCTTTGTGAACACTTGATGGCGAGAAGTGATCACCGAGTGAATGTGGGTCCTTGAGATAACTGGGGAAATGCAACTGTGGGTAGAAGGTGGACTTTTTAACCAGCAGTGCTGACTCAGCAGCCTTCCCAAGAGGGATTATTAGGGGAGCATCGTTTCATATGTTTAAGAGCCTTTTTCTTTGAACTATCTGTGGCAATATTTTCTTGTCATTTGTTTTTCTTATTGGCATGAAGGAGCTCTTTATATACTGTCTGTGATTTGAACTCCCAGAGCATCATGAGGACCTCAAAGATTTAGACTTTGTTCAACCTCAAGGATCCTGTTTCAGTGTACAAGGGAGGGAGACAAGAAGCAGAAGTGCTCTAAACAGCTACCCTTCAGATTCCTGGGCTCTGTGTTGGCCCCTATCTCTCTAGCCAGGCCCTGCTCTTAAGAAGCTTCCCTCTGCTGAGGTCTTCAGTGTAGGGCCTGTGGCACTGATCAGAGAGGTGATGAGCTGTGTCCCAGACCATACAGAGGTCTACACATCCCAACCTGAAACAGTGGGGACACCATCCTTCTCCAAGAGCCCAAAGTTGAGGGAATAATACTTGGTGGCTGTGGGTATTGACACCAGCCTTCAGGCCAGAGGATGGGTCCTCTTGCAGCTTGCTCCTGGTACCACAAGCAGGCAGAATGTTTGCCTTTGTTTATAGTAGTTTACTACATACCCTTTCATTTTTTTTAAATCAAGTTTTTCAGTTTTTAATTTTAAAATTTATTTTAAATTTCTTTTATAATGATGTAGACACATAGCTCAAAAGTTGAAAGGTGTAGTAGTTGTATAATATGGTTTTAGGAGGGCGTTTGAGTTTTTCTGTGTATGTGTGTAATAAGTTTTGATATCAGGAAGTGTGTTATTCTTTTTAAGATTGTTTTTGCCTATTCAGGGTCTCTTGAAATTCCATATGAATTTTTTTTTTTTTTTTTTTGAGACAGAGTCTCGCTTTGTTGCCCAGGCTAGAGTGAGTGCCGTGGCGTCAGCCTTGCTCACAACAACCTCAAACGCCTGTGCTCAAGGGATCCTCCTGCCTCAGCCTCCCAAGTAGCTGGGACTACAGGCATGCGCCACCATGCCTGGCTAGTTTTTTCTACATATATTAGTTGGCCAATTAATTTCTTTCTATTTATAGTAGAAACGGGGTCTTGCTCTTGCTCAGGCTGGTCTCGAACTCCTGACCTCGAGCAATCCGCCCGCCTCGGCCTCCCAGAGTGCTAGGATTACAGGCGTGAGCCACCGCGCCCGGCCTCCATATGAATTTTAACATCGATTTTTCTTTTTCTGAGAAAAACACTGTTGGGATTTTGATAGGAATTTCATTAAATCTGTAGATCATTTTGGGTAGTATTACATCTTGACAGTATTGAGTCTTCCAATCCATGAACGTGGGTTGTCTTTTCATTTACTATGTCTTGCTGAGATGCTCAGTTAGAGCCACACTGTATATATATGCCCATGGCTTCCTTGAATGAAGAAAATAATATGCAAAAACCTTGAGTGCATGACTCTGTAGTTCACAAATAGTCAACCTTTTTAACATCTCTTCATTTACAGTATATCAAATTATGCAGTATCTGAGACGTTTTCCCTATTAAACCATTTTGTCATTATGCACCTTTTAGAAAATGTTTTAGGAGATTGGCACACGTTATAGATATGCTGATTTGTTTCAGCAGCATTTTGTACTTCTTAGTATTCTAGTCTTTCGCGTCTTTGTTTAAATTTATTCCCAAGTGTTTGTTTTTTTTTTTTTTTGATACTATGTGACTGAAATTGCTTTTTATTTCCCTTTTTGGATTATTGGTATATATAAATTCAACTGATTTTTGTGTGTTGATTTTGTATCTTTAAAATTTGCTGAATTCATTTATTAGCTCTAACAGGTATTTTTGTGGAATCTGTAGAGTTTTGTATCAAGTCATCTGTGAACAGAGATCATTTTACTTCTTCCTTCCCAATTTGAATGCCTTTTGTTTCCTTTTCTTGACTAACTGCTATTAGTCCTATTGGCTGGGACTTCCAATACTATCTATATTATTAATAAGTAAAAGTGGCAAAAGCAGGCATCCTTGTCTTGTTCCTGATTTTAGAAGAAAAGGTTTTAGCCTTACCATTGAGTATGATGTTAGCTGTGGGCTTTTCATATGGCCTTTATTATGTTGAGTTATGTGTAGTTTTCTTCTATTCCTAGTTTGTTGAGTGATTTTGTCATGAAAGGATGTTGAATTTTCTCATATGCTTTTTCTGCATTGAGATGATCATATGGGTTTTTTTTCTTTCATTCTGTTAATGTGATCTTTAACTAATACATTGATTTTTATGTTAAACCATCCTTTTTTTATTGAGACAGAGTCTCACTCTGTTGCCCATGCTAGAGTGGGTGCCATGGCGTCAGCCTAGCTCACAGCAACCTCAAACTCCTGGGCTCAAGCCATTCTCCTGCCTCAGCCTCCTGAGTAGCTGGGACTACAGGCATGTGCCACCATGCTCGGCTCATTTTTTCTATATATTTTTAGTTGTTCAATTAATTTCTTTCTATTTTCAGTAGAGACAGGGTCTTACTCTTGCTCAGGCTGGTCTCAAACTCCTGACCTTGAGTGATCCGGCTGCCTCAGCCTCCCAGAATGCTAGGATTACAGGCGTGAGCCACTGCACCCAGCCCTAAACCATCCTTGCATTCCAGGAATAAGTCCCACTTGGTCATGGTGTGTAATTCTTTTAATATGCTTTTGAAATTTTTTTGTTAATATTTTGTTGAAGATTTTTGCATCAATGTTCAAAAGGAATATTGGTCTGTAGTTTTCTTGTAGTATCTTTGCCTGGCTTTGGTGTTAAGGTAATGGTAGCCTGATTGAATGAACTAGGAAGTATTCTCACCTCTTCAGGTTTTTAGTAGAGCATGTAGAGTATTGCTCTCAGTTCTCCTTTAAATGTTTCATAGAATACACCAGATAAGCCATTTCTAGGCTTTTCTTTTTGGGAGTTTTTTGTTTACTGATTCAGTTTTCTTGCCTGAAAATGTGATCTTTTATTAATACATTGATTTTTATGTTAAACCAGCCGTTTTTTTGTTGTTGTTGTTTCAATTTTTTATTTCTTCATGATTCAGTTTTTTTTGTTTTTTTGTTTTTTTTGAGACAGAGTCTCACCTTGTTGCCCAGGCTAGAGTGAGTGTCTTGGCATCAGCCTAGCTCACAGCAACCTCAAACTCCTGGGCTCAAGCGATCCTGCTGCCTCAGCCTCCCAAGTAGCTGGGACTACAGGCATGCGCCACCATGCCCAGCTAATTTTTTTTATATATGTATATTAGTTGGCCAATTAATTTCTTTATATTTATAGTAGAGACGGGGTCTTGCTCTTGCTCAGGCTGGTTTCGAACTCCTGACCTCGAGCAATCCGCCCGCCTCGGCCTCCCAGAGAGCTAGGATTACAGGCGTGAGCCACCGCGTCCGGCCATGATTCAGTTTTGGTAGGCTTTGTGTTTCCAGTTCATCTAGGTATCAAATTTGGCATATAATTGTTCATAGTATTCTCTTATTTATAATCCTTTTGTTTTTCTTGTGGCATTGGTTGTAATATTCCCTGTTTTCTTTCTTTTTTCTTCTTCTTACACTGTACATAGCACTATCCTTGTTTTATCTCTGATTTTCATCATGGTGTCTTCTATCCTTTTTTGTTAGTCTAGCTAAAAGTTTGACAATTTTGTTGATCTTTTCAGAGAACCAACCCTTGGTTTTGTTGATTACCTCTATTGTTTTTCTATTCTTTATTTTGTTTATTGCTGTATTAATTTTTATTGCTTCCTCCTGCAAGCTTTGGTTTAGTTCATTTTTTTCTAGTTCCTTAAGGTATAATCTATTGAGCTGAGATCTTTCTTTGCTAATGTAAATATTTACAGCTATGAACTTTTCTCTTAGCACCACTTTCACTGCATCCCATAAGTTTTGGTATGTTATGTTTTCATTTTCATTTGTCTCAATATATTTTCTGATTTCCCTTGTGATTTCTTTGACTCATTGGTTGTTTAACAGTGTTCTTTAATTTCCACAACATTGTATTTCCAGTTTCCCTTCTACTGTTGATTTCTAGTTTCATTTCATTGCGATTAGAAAAGATAGCTTGTACAATTTCAGTCTTTTTAAATGTATAAAGACTTATCTTGCTCTTTTTCGTGGCGCCTCGGAGGCAATCAGCTGCTTCACGATGAAGCTGAATATCTCCTTCCCAGCCACTGGCTGCCAGAAACTCATTGAAGTGGACGATGAACGCGAACTTCGTACTTTCTATGAGAAGCGTATGGCCACGGAAGTTGCTGCCGACGCTCTGGGTGAAGAATGGAAGGGTTATGTGGTCCGAATCAGTGGTGGGAACGACAAGCAAGGTTTCCCCATGAAGCAGGGAGTCTTGACCCATGGCCGCGTTCGCCTGCTACTGAGGAAGGGGCATTCCTGTTACAGACCAAGGAGAACTGGAGAAAGAAAGCGCAAATCTGTTCGTGGTTGTATTGTGGATGCCAACCTGAGTGTTCTCAACTTGGTTATTGTAAAAAAAGGAGAGAAGGATATCGCTGGACTGACTGATACTACAGTACCTCGTTGTCTGGGGCCCAAAAGAGCTAGCAGAATCCGCAAACTCTTCAATCTGTCTAAAGAAGATGATGTTCGCCAGTATGTTGTAAGGAAGCCCTTAAATAAAGAAGGTAAGAAACCTAGGACCAAAGCACCCAAGATTCAGCGACTTGTAACTCCACGTGTCCTGCAACATAAACGCCGGCGTATTGCTCTGAAGAAGCAGCGCACTAAGAAAAATAAGGAAGAGGCTGCAGAATATGCTAAACTTTTGGCTAAGAGAATGAAGGAGGCCAAAGAAAAGCGCCAGGAACAGATTGCCAAGAGACGTAGGCTGTCCTCTCTGAGAGCATCTACTTCTAAGTCTGAGTCGAGCCAAAAATAAGATTTTTTGAGTTAAATAATAAGACCATATCCTAAAAAAAAAAAAAAAAAAAAAGACTTGTCTTGCGGCCTAACATATAGTCCATCCTGCGTAGTGTTTTATGTGCACTTGAGAAGAATATGCTTTCTTTAGTGGAGTGTTCTCTATGTGTTTATTAGTTCCCTTTGGCTTCAGGTGCTGTTCAGATCCACCATTTCCTTATTGATCATCTCTCTGGTTCTATCCATTATTGAAAGTAGGACATTGAAGTCTTCTAATATTGTAGAGTTGTTTCTCCTTTGAATTCTGACAGTATTTGCTTTATATATTTAGGAGCTCTGATGTTTGGTACATATATGTTTATAATTACTATATCTTCTTTTTAAATTGATTCTTTTATCATTAATTATGATTATCAGTGTCCTCCTTTGTCTCTTCTAGTAGTTTTTGGTGTAACAATCTTGTAACAGACTATTTTGTTTGATAATAGTACAACCATTCCTGCTCTCTTTTCCTTATTATTTGCATGGAATAACCAGGGTCTCATTCTGTTACCTAGGCTAAAGTGCAGTGGCATTATCATAGCTCACTGCAACCTCAAACTCTTGGGCTTAAACAATCCTCCTGGCTCAGC
The DNA here is from genome assembly GCF_040939455.1 of Microcebus murinus. Lineage (NCBI taxonomy): Eukaryota > Metazoa > Chordata > Mammalia > Primates > Cheirogaleidae > Microcebus > Microcebus murinus. The sequence goes on along the minus strand of NC_134125.1, from coordinate 26,450,225 downwards.
CTCCTTATGCCACCCCATCCAGCTAATTTTTTTTTTACTTTTTGTAGAAACATCATCTTACTATTGCCCAGGCTGGCCTCAAGCAATCCTCCTGCCTCAGCCTCCTAAAGTGCTAAGATTACAGGCTTAAGCCACCACACCTGGCTGCATGGAATGTCTTTTTCTATCATTTCACTTTCAACCTATGTGTATCCTTAGATATAAAGTGAGTCCCTTATAGACAGCATATAATTGAATCCTTTTTTGAAATTTATTCTAAAAATCTATTACTTTAGGAGATTAATCTATTTACATTTAAAGTAGTTGCTTCCGGATAAAGACTTAATGTTGCCATTTAAATTCATTTTCTATATATTTTATAGCTTTTTTGTACTTCATTTCCTCCATTGCTATCTTTGTGTTTAATTTTTTTAGTGACATGTTTTGATTCCCTTCTCATTTCCTTTTGTTTATATTTCATAGATATTTTATATGAGGTTACCATGGTGATAACATAAAACATTCTAAAGTTATAACAATCTATTTTAAACTGATAATAATACGATTTCAACGGCATACAACTTTTTTATAGTTTCATCTCACCCATTTTAGGTTATCGTTGTCATAAATTATATTTTTTATATTGTGTACACATTAAGAGATTTATAGTTATTTTTATGCTTTTCTCTTTTAAATCTTATAAAATAAAAACTGGAGTTACCAACCAAAATTATAGTAATGTTATTGTTGTTATATTTGTCCATCTATTAACCTTTACTGTTCTGTTGGGCATCCTTTTGTTTACATTTAACATTTCATGTAGAACTGATCTAGTAGTAATGAACTCTCTAAGTTTTGCTTACCTGGAAATGTCTTAATTTCTCCCTTGTTTTTGAAGGACCATTTTACTAGATATAGTATTCTTGGTGGTTCATATTTTTCTTTAGTGCTTTAAATATGTCATCCCACTGGCGGTAATGATAATCTTATTGAGTATGCCCTTTATTTGATAAGTCACTTTTCTCTGGCTACTTTCAAGATTTTCTCTTTCTCTTTCATTTTCCAAAGTTTGATTACAATGTATCTCTGTGTGGATTTCTTTGGTTTTTCCTATTTGGAGTTCACTAAGGTTCTTGTATTTGTAGATCCATGTCTTTCCTCGAATTTTTAAAACTTTCAGCCATTATTTCTCTTTTTTATTTTGTTTAAAATTTTTAGAGATAGGGTCTTGCAACATAATTAATGCTGGAGTACAGTGCTGCAATCATAGCTCATTGCAACCTCAAACCTTAAACAACCCTCCTGCCTCAGCCTCTCAAGAAACTGATACTACAAGCACACTCCACCATGCCTAGCTAATGTATTTATTTATTTGTAGAGACAGGGTCTCGCTGTGTGGCCTAGGCTAGTTGCAAATTCATGACCTCAAGCCATGCTCCTGACTTAGCCTCCCAAATTGCTAGGATTAGAGGCATGAGCCAGCCGTTATTTCTTCAAATAAGGTCTCTGCTCCTTTCTCACTTTCTTATCCTTCTGGAACTCCCCTAGTGTGTACATTTGTCTGTTTGATGGTGTTATGATAAGTCCCTTAGGCTCTGTTTACTTTTCTTCATTCTGTTTTCTTTTTACTCCTCAGACTCAAATTAATTTCAAATGACCTGTCTTCAAGTTTGCTAATTCTTCTTTTTGCCTGTTCAAGTCTGTTGAACCCCTCTCGTGAATTTAAAGTCTTATGTTATATAAGTCCCAGACCTATGTTTCTTTTGGGTCAGTTTCTGGAGATTTATTTTACTCCTTTGAATGAGCCATATTTTTCTATTTCTTTATATGCCTTGTGATCTTGTTTTGAATATTGGGTGCTGGAGACTACTATCCCAGTCTTTGTGGGCTGGTTCCATGCAGGGGAACACCTTCACTAATCAGCCCACAAAGACTGGGACAAATTTTAGCAATTTTAGCAATCCTTCCACCTCAGCCTCCCAAAGTGCTAGGATTATATAGGCATGAGCCAGCCCATTATTTCTTCAAATAAGGTCTCTGCTCCTTTCTCACTTTTTAAGATACTCTGTCTCTTAAAAAACCCAATAAACGAACAAATAAATAAAAGTAGCTATGTATGGGGAAACTGGAAAAAAAGCACATGCATAGGCCTAGGAAAGATGCATCCACAAAAATGGCCTGAGAGGACCCTGAGCCTTAATTTTTACATACATGTTATTGATGTTAATGCCACATTTTGTGGACACATTAGATTTTTAAACTGAAATATATCTAATTAGTTTATGTTTTATAAGACTCTTTTTAGTTATTTTCCAGTTGTCAAGCCTGTATGAACAGGCAAATTTGTGGCTTTCATGAATGTTTTACTGATATTTTAAAAATCCTAAGTATATGTGGATCTGGATTTCTCAAAAGAAAAAAAAGATATATGCCATTCAAAAGTTTCTCCCATGAGATGTGGATTTAAAATGCATGTAACTTTTGGGTACTTTTGTCCTCTTTGCCTGTGATTACTTATTTTTAAGCCCCTTCTTATCTTTGAATAAAAGGACTAAAAGGGCCCAAGTAGAAACCAATGCCACATTTCAAATGGGAAATCTGAGTAAAGTTGAATAAAAAGACTATTTACAAAGGAGTTAGTAGGCTAGGGGTAGGACTAACCCCTCCCAAAAACAATAACAATTCACTACAACTCCTAAGACAGAGCCAGTACAGTAGACAGTGGTTAGAGAAACTTGAATCAGAGAAAGCTGGGTGAAGAAGGCCACTTGAAAAGAGCTGTGGTCTCTTGTTGGTATCTTGTTGGTATCTTCCTTCCATCCCTTTCAACCCAGAAGGGAAGCATCCAGAGGAACACATACCCCAATTTCCCTCTGCTACCTCCTTCTGATCTGCTGGTGTTTACAGCCCTATTAGATCTCTATTGTACCACATAGTTTACTTATTTACATTGTTCATTGTCTTTATCCCCCCATTCAAATGCCAGTTCTATGAGGATAAGAATCTTTATCTGCTGTGTTCTCTGCTATATGTTGAGCACGTACATAGTATACACATTTATGGTAAATGAATGAATTAAAGAGGATTAGAATTATATCCATTTTAACCATCAGACATTAGGACATTGAATAGAAGAGAAAAATGAAATCTTGATTTTGAGTTTGAAGAGATGTTCAAAAAAATTTTTTTTTATTTCAGGATATTATGAGGGTACAAACATTTTGGTTACATTTTATGTCTTTGCGTCACACAAATGAGGATTAGAGGCAAGCCCTTCTCTACAATGATCACCATGTCCTTTAGTTGTGAGTTTACCCCCCCAACCCCCTAATCCCTAGAGAATATTACTACCGTGTGAGTACCATAGTGTTGATCACTCAGTGCCAATTTGATGGCAAGTACATGTGAAACCTATTCTTCATATCTTTTTTTTTCAAGAGAATTAAATCATTTATTGATTACACATGATAATGGTTGACACACAAGCTTCATTCCCATCTATAATTTTTATCTGGTACCATTATTCAATTTAGATATATTGCATAGGATATGCCAACAATCATCTTTATAACCAATAATTCCATGATTTTTCCTTGCATGACCCCTTTTAATAGTGAACTTCAGGTCACAACAGTAACCATCAGTTCAACTACACCAAGGTTTCTGAAGACAATGGCTTCTCCACCCTAGCAGGTTGTAAATTAATTTCAAATAGAACCTGGCATCACCCTGAAGGAATCCTATCTTCACACTTTTGCGGAAGTTTACCAGAATGGCTTCAGAGTAGACTAACTTTACACAGCACATTAAAAAAAAAAAAGACACATTTATTCAGCATCATGATCAGACTACTACATTTAGCAATCAACAGCATGGGTGCAAAAAAAAAAAATCTACATTAAAACCCTTTGTTGGGGCCGGGCGCTGTGGCTCACGCCTGTAATCCTAGCTCTTGGGAGGCCGAGGCGGGCGGATTGCTCAAGGTCAGGAGTTCAAAACCAGCCTGAGCAAGAGCGAGACCCCGTCTCTACTATAAATAGAAAGAAATTAATTGGCCAACTGATATATATATATAAAAAAATAAGCCGGGCATGGTGGCGCATGCCTGTAGTCCCAGCTACTCGGGAGGCTGAGGCAGGAGGATCGCTTGAGCCCAGGAGTTTGAGGTTGCTGTGAGCTAGGCTGACGCCACGGCACTCACTCTAGCCTGGACAACAAAGTGAGACTCTGTCTCAAAAAAAAAAAAAAAAAAAAAAAAAACCCTTTGTTGGAATGCTTTACACTTTCCACAGAACAGAAATTAAAATAACCTGTTATACAATTAGTCACAAATACAGTCCTTGAGTTTTTTGTCCATACACATGAGTATTGTCTAAAACATGTCTTCTTTGTAGCAGCCAGGCCCTGCCACCACTGTGCTTGGCTGAGTTCACAAATCTGTTGTAACCTGTAGCTTCCCTGTCACTTCTCTCGCTCTCCTCTCCTGCTAAGCTTTGTTTCCTGGGAATAATTAAAACCTTCTACCACTGCCATAGCTACTGCTGCTACTGGAACCACCAAAGCCACCTTGGTTTCGTGGTTTGGCAAAGTATTGGCCTCCACCACCATAGATAGGGGCCAGAGCTTCTGCTTCCAAAATTTCCTCCCTTCGTGGGTCCAAAATTTGAGGACTGATTATTGTAATTGCCAAAATCATTGTAGCTTCCACTACCTCCAAAATTGCTTCCATCATTACCAAATCCATTGTACCCATCCCCACTGCCACCATATCCACCACCACCACGGCTGCCACCAAAGCCACCTCGACCACTGAAGTTTCCTCCACAGCCAAAGTTGTCATTCCCACCAAAACCAACTCCACGACCACCACCAAAGTTTCAGAACCACTTCAACCTCTTTAGCTAGATGAAGCACTAGCCATCTCTTGCTTCAACAGTGCTTTCCTTACTTCACAGTTGTGGCCATTCACAGTATGGTATTTCTGAATGACAGAATCATGGTCATCAAAGGTTACAAAAGCAAAGCCTCTCTTCTTGCCACTGCCTCTGTCAGTCATGATTTCAATCACTTGAGTTTTCCCATACTATTCAAAATAATCTCTTAGGTGATGTTCTTCAGTGTCTTTAATGCCACCAACAAAGATCTTTTTCACAGGTAAGTGGGCACCTGGTCTTTGAGAATTTTCTCTAGAGACAGCTCTCTTTGGTCCCACAACTCTTCCATCCACCTTGTGTGGCTGTGCATTCATTGCTGCATCCACCTCCTTCACAGTGGCGTATGTGACAAACCCAAAGCCCCTGGAGTGCTTGGTGTTTGGGTCTCATTACACACAGTCTGTGAGTGATCCCCATTGTTCAAATTGGCTCCTCAGATCAGACTCTCATCGGTCGTTTCAAAGCTCAACCCTCCGATGAATAGCGTCCACAGCTGTTCAAGTTCTTTAGGAGACTCTGACTTAGACATAATGCCAGTGGGAAGAGAGACTTCAATGATGCTTCCTCGGCAGCGCCCACGGGCAGAAAGGAGTAACCTAACGAGCGTATCTCTATTCTTCCGATCTTGTGATACCTCACTTCAGATAATGGGCTCAAGCTCTATCCAGGAAAATATAAGAGGTACTGGATCACTGTCGTTTCTTATAATTAAGTAATATTCCATTGTATACATATACCAAATTTTAATAATCCATTCATGAATTGGCGGGCACTTGGGTTGTTTTCACATCCTTACAATAGTGAATTGTGCTGCCATAAACATTCAGGTGCAGATGTCTTTTTTTTTTTTTTTTGAGACAGAGTCTCTCTTTGTTGCCCAGGCTAGAGTGAGTGCCGTGGCGTCAGCCTAGCTCACAGCAACCTCAAACGCCTGGGCTGAGGCAATCCTACTGTCTCAGCCTCCCAAGTAGCTGGGACTACAGGCATGCGCCACCATGCCTGGCTAATTTTTTCTATATATATTAGTTGGCCAATTAATTTATTTCTATTTATAGTAGAGACGGGGTCTCGCTCTTGCTCAGGCTGGTTTTGAACTCCTGACCTTGAGCAATCCACCCACCTCGGCCTCCCAGAGTGCAGGTGTGAGCCTTGAGGATTACAGGTGTGAGCCACCACACCCAGCCCAGATGTCTTTATTATAGAATATCTTTTGCTCCTTTGCGTAGATGCCTAATAGTGCTATTGCTGGATCGAATGGCATTTCTATTTTTAGCTCTTTGAGGTATCTCCAAATTCTTTTCCACAGAGGTTGCACTAATTTGCAGTCCCACCAGCAGTATAAGAGTGTTCCTGTCTCTCCACATCCTCATCAGCATTTGTTGTTTTGGGGATTTTTTGATAGAGGCCAGTCTCACTGGGGTCAGGTGATATCTCATTGTGGTTTTGATTTGCATTTCTCTAATAATTAGAGATGTGGAGCATTTTTAATATGTTTGCTGGGCATTCTGTCGTCTTTTGAAAAGTTTCTGTTCATTTCCTTTGCCCATTTGTTGATGGGGTTGTTTGATTTTTTTCTTGTTGATTTTTTTTAAGTTCTAGATAAATTCTTATTATCAGCCCTTTATTGGATTTGTAGAGAGTAAATATTCCCTCCCATTCTGTAGGCTATCTGTTCACTCTAATGATAGTTTCCTTGCTGTGCTTTTTAATTTGATCAGATCTCATTTATTTCTTTTTGTTTGCAGTGATTGCTTTGGGGGTCTTCAAAAATTCTTTGCCTAGGCCAATATCTGAAAGGGTCTTCCTAACATCTTCTTATAGAATTCTTAGGGTTTTATGCCTTAGGTTTAAGTCTGTTATTCATCTTGAATTGATTTTTGTGAGAGGTTAGAGGTGGGGATCCAGTTTCATTCTTCTACATGTAGCTATCCAGTTTTCCCAGCACCATTTATTGAAAAGACATTCTTTTCCCCAGTGTATATTTTTGTCTGCTTTGTCAAAGATTAGATTACCATATGCAGATGGCTTCATCTCTGGATTCTCAGTCCTGTTCCAAATTTCTATGTCTCTATTCTTGTGCCAAGACCATGCTGTTTTAGCTATTACAGCCTTGTAGTACAGCTTGAAGTCTGGTAGACTGATACCTCCCAGTTTGTTCTTTTTACTTAAGATTGCTTTGGCTATACGAGGTCTTCTCTGGTTACATACAAAGCATAAAATTATTTTTTTCTACATCTGTAAAGAATGGTGATGGTACTTTGATAGGGATTGGATTAATTCTGTAGATCACTTTAGGTAGTATTGACATTTTAACAATATTGATTCTACCAATCCATGAGCAAGGTAGATTTTTCTGTCTGTTTACATCACCTACAATTTCCTTTCTTAGTGTTTCATAGTTCTCCCTGTATATGTCTTTCACATCTCTTTTTTTTTTTTTTTGAGACAGAGTCTCACTCTGTTGCCCGGGCTAGAGTGCTGTGGCGTCAGCCTAGTTCACAGCAACCTCAAACTCCTGGGCTCAAGCAATCCTCCTGCCTCAGCCTCCCGAGTAGCTGGGACTACAGGTATGCGCCACCATGCCCGGCTAATTTTTTCTATATATATATATCAGTTGGCCAATTAATTTCTTTCTATTTATGGTAGAATTTCTTTCTAATTTCTTTCTATTTATGGCCACATCTTTTTTTTTATCTTTAAAATTATTTTAGGCCGGGCGTGGTGATTCACGCCTGTAATCCTAGCTCTCTGGAAGGCCGAGGCGGGCGGATTGCTCGAGGTCAGGAGTTCGAAACCAGCCTGAGCAAGAGCAAGACCCCGACTCTACCATAAATAGAAAGAAATTAATTGGCCAACTGATATATATAGAAAAAATTAGGCGGGCATAGTGGCGCATGCCTGTAGTCCCAGCCTCTCGGGAGGCTGAGGCAGTAGGATCGCTTGAGTCCAGGAGTTTGAGGTTGCTATGAGCTAGGCTGATGCCACAGCACTCACTCTAGCCTGGGCAACAGAGTGAGACTCTGTCTCAAAAATAAAATAAAATAAAATTATTTTAAATATTTCTTTCTTCTCTTTTTTCTTCTTCTTTTTGGCCCATCTGTGTACTTGTAAACATCTTTTGTTAAATATATTCCTAGATATTTAATTTTCTTTGAGGCTATTATAAAAGGTATTGCGTTTTTTATTTGAATTTCAGATTGACTGTGTTGGTGTTTATGAATGCCTCTGATTTGTGTGTATTAATTTTGTATCCTGAGACTTTACTGAATTCATTTATCAATTCTAGGAGTCTCTGTGATAAATCCTTGGGGTTTTCTAGATATAATGTCATATCATCAGCAAAGAGCAAGAGTTTCATCTCATCTGCCCCCATGTGGACGCCCTTAATACCCCTTTCTTGTCTAATTGCTCGAGCAAGGACTTCTAGCACTGTACTGAATAGAAGTGGAGATAGTGGGCAACCTTATCTAGTTCTGGTTCTAAGTGGGAATGGTTTCAATTTTTCCCCGTTCAGAATTATATTGGCCGTGGGTTTGTCATAAACGGACTTGATAATTTTAAGGTATGACCCATCTATGCCTATTTTGTTAAGAGTTTTTATCATAAAGTTGTATTGGACTTAGTGAAATGCTTTTTCTGCATCTATTAAGAGAATCATATGGTCTTTGTTCTTGCTTTTATTTATGAGGTGAATTGCATTTATAGATTTGCATATGTTGAACCAGCCTTGCATCCCTATATAAAGACCACCTGGTCATGGTGAATTATTTTTTTGATGTGCTTATGAATTCCATCTGCTAAAATTTTGTTGAGATTTTTTGCATCTATATTCATGAGGGATATTGGTCTGTAGTTTTCTTTTTGTTGTGTCCTTTCCTGGCTTTGGTATCAAGGTGACGTTGGCTTTGTAGAATGAGTTAGGAAGGATACCATCTTTCTCAATGTTGTGGAATAATTTCTGTAGTTTAGGTATATGTTCTTTTTTGTTTGTTTGGTAAAACTCTGGTTTGGTCCAGGACTTTTCCGTTTTGGGAGGTTTTTAATTGCTACTCCAATTTCTAAGCTTGAGATTGATCTATTCAGAAATTCTGTTACCTCTTGGGTGAACTTAGGGAGGTTGTATGTTTCCAAGAATTTGTCCATTTCCTCCTCATTATGTAGTTTTCAGGTATTTAGGATTTTATAGTAATCAAAAATAACATTTTGTATTTCTGTGGTGTCTGTTGTGACCTTTCCTTTTTCATTTCTAATTGAGTTCATTAGAGTCCTTTCCATTTGAATTCTTGTCAATCTAGCAAGAAGGCTGTCAATTTTGTTTATCTTTTAAAAAAAAACAGCTTTTGGTTTTGTTGATCTTCCGTATAATTCTCTTATTCTCAAATTCATTTAGTTCTGCTTTGATCTGAGTTATTTCTTTTCTTCTACTAGGATTGGAATTGGTTTGCTCTTCCTTTTCCAATTCCTTGAGACTATTTATTAGATTCTCGATTTCTAAGCTTTCTATTTTTTGGGTGTGGGCATTTATTGCTATTAGTTTTCCTCTCAGGTATGCTTTTGCTGTATCCCACAGATTTTGATAACTTGTGTCTCCGTTATCATTTAGTTTGAAGAAACTCTTGATTTCCCTCTGTATTTCCTCCTTGACTCAATAGTTATTCAATAATAGATTGCCTTATTTCCATGACTTTGAGAGGTAGTAAATATTTCTGTTGGAATTGAACTCTAATTTTATACCACTGTGGTCAGAGAAGATACATAGATTCAATGGGGTGTTGAAGTCCCCTGCTACTATGACGTTATTGTTTATCATGCTATTTAGATCAGACAAGGTTTACTTTATGTAACTCGGTGCTCCTGCATTGGGTGCATAAATATTAAGAATTGTTAATTCTTCTTGTTGTGTATTCCCTTTCACCATTATATAGTGGCCATCTTTGTCCTTTTTTACTTTTGCTTTTTTAAAGCTTATGTTATTTGAAAATAGTATAGCTACCCCTGCTTTCTTTTGACCTCTATTTGCCTGGACGATTGTTTTCCAACCCTTGATCTTTAGCCTGAAGGCATCTTTTTGGGCTAGATGCATTTCCTGCAGACAGTAGATACTAGGCTAGTGGATTTTTATCCACTCTGCCAGTCTGTGTCTCTTCAGAGGACAGTTTAAGCCATTCACATTTATTGAGAAGATTGAAACTTGAGGTAGATTTCCATTCATATTGTTGGATGAAAACCTGTTTTGTTTTACTTCTTGAGCCATCATGAATTGCAAATTCTAGCCTTTAACTCTTGAATGATTTTACTTTGAAGAGTGTCTATTGTGCTCTTCAGTGTGTAATGCAGGTCTGAGTACTTCCTGTAGGGCTGGTCTGGTCTTTGTAAATTCCATCAGTGATTGCTTGTCTGGGAATGAATTTATTTCTCCCTAATAGATGAAACTTTATTTTGCCAGATGAAGAATTCTAGGTTGGGCATTATTCTGTTTTAGAAGATTAAGCATAGCCACCCAATCCCTCTGGCTTGTAAAGTTTTAGTTGAGAAATCTGCAGCTAGTCTGATAGGCTTTCCTTTGTAGTTTATTTGTTACTTTTGCTTCACTGCTCAGAGAATTGCTTCTTTCGTGTTTTCTTTGGTCAGCCTAATAACTACGTGACGTGGTGATTGCCTTTTCACATTGAGTCTCCCAGGAGTTCTGTGTGCTTCTTGAATTTGGATATCAAGATTTCTGGCCAGGCCAAGCATATTTTCCTCCAGTATTCCATGAAATAAGTTTTCCAGCCCTTGCGAATTTTCTTCTTATCCCTCTAGGATGCCAATGATTCCTGTATTTGGCTTCCTTATGTAATCTCACATTTCTTGTATGTTTTGGTCTTTTCTCTTATTTCTGCATTCTTTTTTCTTCATCCAATTTGTTTAGCACATGGGCATTATCGTCAAGCTTATGTTGTGTAAGTTGGTATCAATTGATGGAGATCGAATATTTTCTTTAGGAGGCGACTTTTCTCTGTGATCTTTCGTGTTTCCTGTGTTCTTTTGCTGATTCTTTCTCATCAGGCTACTTTGTCAAGGACTTGGGGTGTTGGGACTGGTTTATGGACTTAAATCTTTGACTCCAAAAGAAGTCAAAGCTTGGCAGAGCTGGGGAGGTGTGCTCTGGTCCTGTATTGTCTTAGCGGTGTTTTAGCCTGTTGGGTTATCTCTGACCTGTTGTCTTCACCCTCTGTTTATGGAGATTAGTGAGTTTGGATCTCTTGCTTAGACTCCAAGAGTTGGATCACTCTTGTGTGTGTGACTCCACTACCGACCACTAGTTTGTGGTAGAAGGCACTGTATTGGGCTATGAGGTTACCCTCTCTTTTGTTGCTTGTAGTTTGCATGGAAGAGTCAGTTATCAAGGTATTCCAATACCTTTGTATTGAGCTCTAAACCCCCAAATGGGATATACAGGTGCCTCAGTCTTTGAGGAATGTCATGGCATTCCCAAGGGTTACTTGAGCCCTGTTACCACTTTAGGTCAGGTGAGAAGAGCAATAGATATTGGCGGCCTAAGAGAGTATTATTCAGAGGTTGCTTGATCTGCAGCTAGGGAATAGCTGCTAATATGTTATTCAGGGCTCCTTTGCCACTTTTGTGGAGCAGCTCCTGATGGAGGGTGTCAATTGGTGCAATTGCTAAGGACTCTGGTCAAGATTTTCCTTCCCAGACCACAAGCCCCTAAGCTGGCAAGAACCTGGGTGCTAAGGACAAGCCCTTGTGTTATGATCTTATCAGATGATCAAAACCAACCTACTTTATCAAATCAGCAATCTGTTCCCTTGGCTTAGTTCCAAGGTCCCACAGATTCAAGCTAGTCACGCAGGGAAAGCAACTTTTCTCCTTTCTCCCTGCTTTCAAGGGGTGAGTTTGTCCTGGTGGGCTGGGGTAGAGGGCATCAGCTGAGATGCCACAAGTCCCAGCCTGGAAAATGTCTTCTCTCATTTCTCCCTTCCTCCAAGGGCGAGGACTGCCCTGCCAGAGGGGAAGATAACCCACAGGACTGGGGGAAGGGCACTTCCTGCCCACCACCTCAGCCCAGGAAGTCGCTACTCTCGTTACTCCGCCCCTCCTAGGGCAGGGTTTGTCTACTTGGTATGAAGTACACACCTCAGGGCTGTTGGAGAAGCCCTGCCCAAGGCCACTGAGGGTCCCAAACCAGAAAGTGGCCCACCTCACTATTCCACCCCTCCAGAGGCGGGGTCAGTCCCTTCTGTATGAAATACCATTGGCCTGGTCGAAGCCAAGGGCCGTCCGCCACCCTGGTGGGTCTTAGCCCAGAAAGCAGCCTCCCTCGCTACTCTGCCCTTCCAAGGGTGGGGTCTGTCCCTTTGGTAGGAGGCGCCTGGGACCAAGTCATAGCAAAGAGGCAACCGCGGGACTTAGCTCGAAAAGCAGCCCCTTCGCTACTATGCCCTTCCAGGGGTGGGGGTATGTCCCTTTTGTGCAAAGCACCTGGGCAGCCAAGTCACCGGAAGGTGGTGGTGGTGATGCCACCGTGGTTCAAAGAAGCTTGAAAAGCAGCCTCCTTCGCTACTATACCCTTTCAAGGGTGGGATCTGTCCCTTTGGTGCATAGGAGCCCAGTGGCAGAGACTAAGCAAAGGGGTGCGTCTGGGCTCGAAAAGCGGCCCCTTTCACTACTCCGCCCTTCCAGGGGCAGAGTCTGTCCCTTTGGCGCGAAGCCCCCCAGTGGCCGAGTCACAGGAAAGTAGGGGCAGTAATGTTGCCCTGGGTCACGGTTCGAAAAGCAGCCTCCTTTGCTACTCTGCCTTTCTAAGGGTGGGGTCTGTCCTTTTGGCATGAAACACAGGCAGCCAGGTAGGACGGGGGGCCGCCCAAGACCACCTGGCAACTCAGGCAAGAAAGTGATCTCTCTCCTTTGTCCATCCCTTCAAAGGCAGAGCTTAAGCCGCCAGCATGAAAAGGCCAGTGGCAGGGTTGGGAGAGAAAGCAGCTTCTCTCGTTACTCCCCTCCTCCAAGGGCAGGACCTGCTCTGCCGGGCAGAGGTAGGGCCATTGCCTGAGTCTGTTGCCTGGGCAACATGCCCCGGTGACTTTAGGCTATGGACACCCAGAATGGTGACTGCCCACCACTTGAGAGCCAGTGCTGGAGGCAACTGCATGGCAGGCAGCGGGACTGGGTTTGGCACACTGAGTCTAAGAGCCACCTGCTGAGCCCACTGCTTCCCTAACACACTGACTCACAACTGTTCAGCAGGAGGGATCTGTACTCTGTCCCACCCTGTGCCAGCCAAATCTTCAGCCATTTGCAAGGGCAGAGCCTCCTCTTTGGTGTTCACCTCCCTTGTTCTGGTCCTGGTAGCCTCATGAAGTGAGAAGCCTATCTCTAAGCTCCCTCCTGCGAAACTGGGAAGTGTCTGCTCGCTCGGACCAGTCCCTCCTCTGCCCAAAGCAGGCCCAACACTGCACACTGGAGAGGTCAAAAGAGAGGAGAAGTCCCACTCCTGTCTCTACTCCACACAGACTGTCAGCCTGTGCTACCACTTCACACTGACTTTAGGAGCTTCCCTGCTTGTGTGGGTGTGGAGGTCGGTGGAGGAAGAATCGTGCCCCTGTGGGTCAGATCACACTGCTCCGGCCAGCCGTCAGGATTGGCTGTCCCACGCTCTATTCCCTATTGTATATCTCACACTCTCGAGACTTTGCAGTGGATTCTACAATTCACCTTTTTTTCCCAGCATTGCTTGTCCTGCACTGCTTCTCTGCAGATTCACGAAGCTGATCCTGTGGGAGAGCGATTCATTCGTGTGTAGTTGTCCAGGTTCTTCACCTCCTACTCTGGAAGCACAGAGCCAGGAGTTCACCCCTAATCCGCCATTTTTTCAAAGCTCCCATTAAGATTCTTTAACAGTTTTGACATTTCAGTTCTTAACCCTTTGGAGGCATGTTGTGAATTGAGAATCCACTTCTATTTGGTTCCATGTGGAAAACTAGTTTCTCGGACTTCGTTTATTGAGCACCCCCCCTCTTCCCCATTGTGTGTTTTGCCTCTCCATATAACAAAGTGTGTCGATGTGTCTACAAGATATCTCTAAATTACTTTTGCTTTATAATAAACCTACATATCTGATAGGCTAGTGAGTATCTTAACTATTCTTGGCTTTTTATTCCTCCATATAAATTTCAGAATTAGCTTGTCAAGTTCCACTGAAAACCCTAGTGTGCATTTGATTAGAGATACATTGAATCAGAAGGTCCATTTGCAAATAGTTAGCATCTTTATCATACTATATTATCTCTTCATTTATTTAGGTTTTCTTCAGTGCCTTTAAGTTTTATAATTTTCAGCACATAGACCATGCACATCTTTTGTTAGAGTTATTCTTAGATATTTCATGGTTGTGTCTATTCTATATGATATTTTATTTATGTTTTTAAATTATTCATTGTTGCTTGTATATAAATGCATTTTACTTCGTTATATTAGTCACTAGCCATCTTTCTACACATTTCTATTATTTTTATTAATTTGTGTAACAGTAGTTTTGTCTAAGTGGAGTAAGCAATCAGGTCATCTTAAGTAAGCATTTAATACTATTCTCCAAGTCTGTGCCTTTTCCCCATGTCTTATTGCTCCTGCTGAGCACGCCTCTGCAGTATTGGAATCTGTTAACAGTCATTTATATTTGTAAGTTTTCTAATAGTAAACTCTCCTTGTTTTCTAGGATAAACTCACTTTAGTGATGGTTCTTTTTTTATTCACTGTTAGAATTGATTGCTAATAGTTTATAAAGGATTTATATATCTGATTTCATGGGTAAAATAGGCCTGGAATCTTCTGTTCTCATGCTATCATTGTCTGGTTTTAGAATCAAGGTTATATTTGCTTCATAGAATGAGCTGGGAATAGTTCCTCATTTTCTGTTCTCTGAGTTTGTATAAAATTGGAAATATGTGATCCTTGCAAGTTTCTTAGATGGCACTTTAAAAACCTAGTATACCAGGTGTTTTCTTTGTGGTGATAATTAACTCATCCTTCCTGTTTCTTTTTGAGAAAGTTTTGATAAATTTTATTTTTCTAGGAATTCATTAAATGTTCAAATTTGTTGACATAAAGTTGTTGACAGTACCCATATGTTTTTCTCTTTTCTATATCTGTTGTTACGTCACTTTTTTATTCCTGATATTATCTCTTTGAGCTTTCTTCTTTGTTGATTAATCTTGTCAGAGGTTTATTCTTTAGACTTTTCAAACAATGACTTTTGTCTTTATTCATATTCTCTATTGAATCTTTGTTTTCAATTTTATTGATTTCAATTTTTATTATATTCTCCTTTGTAAATTTTTTTTCCTGACATCCTTTTTTGTTTTTCTTTTCCCTTCCCCTGATGCCTTAGGTTGGAGTCTTGGCTTGTCATTCTTTCATGTTCTCTAATTAGTACAAGCTGTTTTGTGTCTGTAAATGCCTTTGAAAGCCCTACTTTTGTTGAATCTCACCAGTGTTGGAGTCTTTAGTGATTTTATTACCATTCTCTTGTAAGTCATTTTTAATTTCAATTAATTAAAACTAATTTCCTCTTTGAGCCCAAGCATGGTGACCTGTAATCCCAGCACTTTGGAAGGCCGAGGTAGGAGGATTGCTTGAGGCCAGGAGTTCAAGACCAGCCTAGGAAACATAGCGAGACCCCATCTCTACAATATTTTTTTAAAAATTAGCCAGGTACGGCAACATGCTCCTGTAGTCCCAGTTACTTGAGACACTGATGCAGGAGGATCATTTGAACCCAAGAGCTCAAGGTTGCAGTGAGCTGATTTACACCATTGCCTTCTAGCCTAAATGACAGAGCAAGACCCTAAAAATAAGTAAATGAATGAATGGATAGATGGATTAATAAATAAATAATTTAAAATTTCCTCTTTGATCCATGAGTTTTACTCAATTGTGTTTTAGTCAGAAAATGTGATCTATTTTAGGTCGGCAATCTTTTTCTGTAACAGATCAGGTAGTGAACATTTCACTCATCCAGATCCTTACAATTTCTGTTCCAACTATTGAACTCTGATGGAGCCTCCCTGTTGGAGCATGGCTGCTCCTCCATCTGACTTGGTCTTCACAGCACCCATCCTCCTGCTCATCTCAGCTCCTGCAGCTTCTGTGTCACTCAAGCCTAATGTTTATGCTTGGTTCTTTCCTATCATTTCTAATCTTGTTACAAGTATACCCATCGCAGAGACCCCACCTTGCAGCGTGTGTTGCAGGCTGTGGTGCCAGTATGCCCAGATGGAGAGGAAGCATGACCAAGAGCCAAGGGCAGAGAGCCCTAGGACTGGAAAACCAGAGCCAGTCACTGCCCTAGGGCTTGACCTTAAACCCTAGAGACATCAACATGAGGGAACAGCCCCTCCCAAGTGGCCATCCACCTGGCCCTCAGCCTTAATGTCACCTTCATCCTGCCCTGGAAGGCCAAGCCACTTTACCCACTGCCCTGTCACTAGAAGGTCAGCAGTGACTGCACCAGCAGATCCTGGGCGAGCCCCATCTTCCCACGCCTGCCACGTTGCTCCCTCCGCCTGCCGCTTTGTCCTGCACACAGGCCTGGCCCAGCCTCTCAGCTCTGCCGTGGTTTCTTGCTTGCAGAGGAGTCGTTCTTTTCTCTCCGTGGTTCGGTTTCTCCAATGGGCAGACACAAGGGTCTCTGCCAGGCCAGGGAAGGTCCTCACAGTCAGGTCTCCTCATTGCTATTTTCATTCAGCTGTTGCTCCTGTGCCCACAGGGTCTGCGGAAGAGGGAGCTGCTGAAGGAGCTGCTGCCAGTCATCGGGCAGAACATCCGTTTCCAGCGCCTCTTCACCGAGTGTCAGGAACAGCTCGATATCCTAAGGGACAAGTAGCCTGCCCTGGCCTACCCGGGCTGCAGCAAGGGCAGGGCTACACTCTCGCCACTTACAGCACACCGGGCTGCCTCTGACCTGGCCAGGCTGCGTGGGAGGAGGAGCCACTGGCAGGAAACGTGCTGTCCTGTACCAGCACCAGCCCAGCTCCCCAGGCAGACGTGCCCTGTGTCCTGGGCCCGATGCTGCCTCAGGAGGGGCAGCTCACCCCTCCCTCCAGGCCCCCCGTCCGAATCTAGGGCTGGGGCTCTGCCCGGCTGCCCTGGGGCCAGCAAGGCACTCCCAGGCCTGCCATCTCCAGCACGGCCCCAAGGTGGACACTAGCCCCTGCCACTGCAGGTGCTGTTCTGCTTCAGCTACGACGAGTGAGCCATTTGTGAGCGAGAATCTGGAGCGTTAGGTATTACGCAGTCAGCAAACTGACCTGAGACCGATGTAAAAGGAAAGCTGTTCCGACACATGGACTATTTTTGTACTAGAATTTGCTAACTTGTAATATGGAATTTTCCTTTGGCTAATAATCAGGATTTCCCTATAAGTCACTTGGACATTGGTCACTTGTAGGAAATTTAAACTAATTATGACAGCTACACTGAAAAATAATTGTACTGAAATTAACTTGTCTATCTTCATTTGGTTTTAATTTTTAAATGTTTGTAAAAAGAGACTGTTTTGGGGGGAATGGGGCAAAGGGGTGGGCAATTTCTTTTGTAAGTGTAAAATAAATGAACACGCATTGGATACCAAACCATCCTGGCTTCTCTCGCCTTTTCCTTCTAACTTTCACTTTCCTCCGCCCACTGTGGCTCTCTCGCTTGAAGCAGGCAGTAACAGAAGGGATCTTTGCTGATTCCCCCCACCTTCTTCACAGTGTGTGGGTGTCACTTCCCAGGTTGTGCAGCACCTTGAGCTGACCTGGGGCTAGCAGGCAGGCCACCTCACACGTGTCATCTCCCACACAAGGCACTGAGGTCCTTGGTTCTAGCCTCACTGTGTCCCAGGTCTTGCTCACACTGGACACCAAGGACTGCAGCTGACTGCTTGGCCAGTTTCATGAAAGGCAATCAGTAAGTACAGGCACAGGTGTGCTAAAGAATTATTAGGAAAGCTGGAATTTCCTTAGAACCTGGTCCAAATGTTGATCCACAGGAGATGATAGAATCACAGAATTTTCAAGCGCACTGAGCAACCCAACCCCTGGGTCCTAGTCCTTATCAAAGCCACCCTGTCCGCCACATGTGATCCTGAGTCTGGAGAAGGAGCCATGGACTTAGAAGGCTAGGTAACTCTGACCACTGACATCTCTGGGGCTGCTTCCCTGCCCGTGGCCCTCCCACTCTTGAGTTTCACCCGGATGTCAACTGGCCGGATGACACCCAGGCACTTGTGCATGCCCAACAAAGCCAGCACACAGCATGTGGGGGCATGGACACATCAAAAGCCACACCACGAGTGGGAACTTTTCTTTAAGGACTACACAGCTGGAGACTTATTGTGTCCATCAGGTAGCGCCCCAGCAGCTCTGCAGTGCAACATTGAAAACTTTGTGGAGCCACGGGCAGCAACACTGGCCAACAGTTCTCTCTGGGCTCCAAACCAGCAAATATCTGGGCCTCACTTTTTAGCTATGAAATGGAGATGAGGGTAGAAAATCCTACTTATCATGAGGACAAATTGGGACCATGTAGGCAAAGTTCTGGCACTTAGAAAATTGCGAGTGTTTTTGCCCCACTACTCTTTGGAGAGAATGGGGAGACAAGAAGCAGAAAAACTTGTCAGGAACTTCAACTTACAGCCAAGGCGGAGTAACAGGGACCAGGCTGACCGTCCTACCTGAAACAACCAAAGGAACTAGTCAAAATATGTGAAACGGTGATTTCAAGATGCTGGATATCAAGCCAGGTGCGGTGGCACACACCTGTAGTCCCAGCTACTCAGGAGGGTGAGGCAGGAGGATTGCTTGAGCCCAGGAGTCCAAGGCTAAGTGAGCCATGATTGCACCACTGCATTCCAGCTTGGATGACAGACCCCATCTCTTAAAAAACAAACAAAAATACTGGATTCAGAAAACAAAGGACAATGATCCCTGCAAGATGGAACACAAATAAGGTAAGCCCCGCAATTGCCCCAGGTTACTACTTGAAGAGTTTCTAGGCTGCAGCAAAGGGAGGCAAAGCCTCCCTTTGGGGAAATGGAGCTGACCATGCAGGGAAGCCAGGGCAGCATGGCTCCAGATCCAGCTAACGGAAAACAAAAGCAAAACCTGAAATGATCAAACTATTTCCAAGTAACTTGATTATATTGCAAAGCAGAGTTCAAGAAGATTTATAAGAGCACAAAAATATACAACATCCAACAAGAAAAAGTTAACCATGTCTAGCATCTGAACAAAGATAACAAGGCATACGAAGAAGGTAGATGATCCAAAATGAGGGGACTATTCAACTGACAGTCCAAATTGGCCCAGAATTTACACCAATATTAGAATTAGCAGAGAAGAACATTATAACAGTTACTACCATAACACTATTCCTTTATTCAAAAAGTTAAGAACAGACATGGAAGATGATAAAAACAAGTCACAAATCTTAACTTCTAGACATGAAAACTACAACATCAAGATGAAAAATGCATGGGACAGGATTAATGGCATGTTAGATACAGAAGAAGGAAAGGTCAGTGAACTTGAAGGCATAGCAACAGAAATGTTCCAAAACAGAAAAAATCCAAAAGAGGAAAGAAAAGAAAATAGCATCAGAAAGCCAAGGGCTGACTTCAATTAGGAAATACAAGGAATCAAAGTTGCTAACGGAGAGGAGACAAAGGGATGATAGAAAAATATATTTCAAGAGATAATGGGCTGGGCGTGGTGGCTCACGCCTGTAATCCTAGCACTCTGGGAGGCCGAGGCGGGAGGATTGCTCGAGGTCAGGAGTTCAAAACCAGCCTGAGCAAGAGCGAGACCTCGTCTCTACTATAAATAGGAAGAAATTAATTGGCCAACTAATAAATAGAGAAAAAAAAATTAGGCAGGCATGGTGGCGCATGCCTGTAGTCCCAGCTACTTGGGAGGCTGAGGCAGCAGGATTGCCTGAGCCCAGGAGTTGGAGGTTGCTGTAAGCTAGGCTGATGTCACGGCACTCACTCTAGCCTGGGCAACAAAGCGAGACTCTGTCTCAAAAAAAAAAAAAAAAACTGTTCAATTTAATGGTTTTTAGTATAGTCACATATGAGCAAGCATCACCACAGTCATTAGAATGTTTTCATCACCTCAGAAAGAAGCCCCAAGCCCACACCCCGCCCATCATCCCTAGGCAACCACAGTCTGCTTTCTATCTTTATAGATTTGCCTATTCCGAACATTTCACAGAAGTGGAATCACAGAATATTTGTTCTTTTGTGTCTGGCTTCTTTCACTAACCATAATGATTTCAGGGTTCATCCATGTCGTAGCATGTAACACCGTTTCACTCCTTACGGTGGCCAAATAATATCCCATTGTGTGGATATACCACATTTCGCTAACCCATTCACCTGTTGGTAGACATTTGGATTATTCCCACCTATTGACAGTTATGCATAATGGAACCCTAAACATGCGTATACAAGTTTGTATGTGGGAATGTGTTTTCATTTCACACACACATACACACACATCCCCCTATGAATGGAATCGCTGCATCATATATTAACTCTATAATTAACTGTTTGACAAACTGCCATTCTGCCCTCCAATGTGGCTGCGCCATTTTACATTCATACCAGTGGTGGGTAAGGGTTCCAGCTTTTCCACATCTTTGTTAACACTTAACTATTATCAGATTATTTTTGTTAAACCACCCCTCCCAGTACATGTAAAGTGGTATCTCACTGTGGTTTGGGTTTGCATTTCCCTAGTGACTAAATATATTTAGCAACCTTTCAGGTGCTTATTAGCCACTTGTATATCTTATTTGAAGAAATGTTTATTCGGATCCTTTGCCAACTTTCAAATTGGGCTATTTGTCTTTTTATCATTGAGTTTTGAGAGCTTTTTATACATTCAAAATAAAAGGTCATTATCAGATATATGATTTGCATATATTTTTTTCCCATTCTGTAGGCTTTTTTTTTTTTTTGTCTTTGTCTTTTTGTCTTTGTTTTTTGTTTTTTGGGGGGTTTTTTTGAGACAGTCTCACTCTGTTGCCCGGGCTAGAGTGCCATGGCGTCAGCCTAGCTCACAGCAACCTCAATCTCCTGGGCTCAAGTGATCCTCCTGCCTCAGCCTCCCGAGTAGCTGGGACTACAGGCATGTGCCACCATGCCCGGCTCATTTTTTCTATATATATTTTTTTAGTTGGCTACATTTCTCTATACTTCTTTCTATTTATAGTAGAGACGGGGTCTCGCTCTTGCTCAGGCTGGTTTCAGACTCCTGAACTTGAGCGATCCTCCCACCTCGGCCTCCCAGACAGCTAGGATTACAGGCGTGAGCCACCGCGCCCAGCCTATAGTTTGTCTTTTTATTTTCTTGATAATGTCCTTTGAAGCATAGACGTTTTCAATATTGATGAAGTCCAATTTATCTATATTTTTCTTTTGTTGCGCATGCTGTTAGTCTCATATCTAAGAAATCACAACTAAATCAAAGGTCATACAAATTTACTATACTACAAAGTTTTTTATAGTTTTAGCTCTTACGTTGAGAACTTTGATCCATTTTGAATAAATTTTTGTATATGATGTGAAGAGTCTAGCTTCATTATTTTACATGTGGTTATCCAGATGTCCTAGCATCATTTATTAAAAAGACTATTCTTTCCCCCATTGCATGGTCTTGGCTCCCTTGTTGAAAATCAGAGGAGCATAGTCACATGGGTTTTTTCTGGACTCTGTTCTGTTGAAATATGTCTATCCTTATGCCAATACCACATTGTCTTTATTGCTGTTGCTTTATAGTAAGTTTTAAAATCAAGAAGCATGAGTTCTCCCACATAGTTGTTCTTTTTCAAAATTTTTTGGCTATTCTTGGGCCTCTGAGTCTCTATGAATCTTAAGATCAACTTGTCAATTTCTATAAAGAAGCCAGTTACAATTCTACTAGGGATTGTGATCAATCTGCAGATCAGTTTGGGGAATATTGCTATCCTAATAATACCAAGTCTTCCAGTTGATAAACATCTATGTCTATCCATTTGTTTAGGTCTTCTTTAATTTCT
Source organism: Microcebus murinus (assembly GCF_040939455.1). Classification (NCBI taxonomy): domain Eukaryota; kingdom Metazoa; phylum Chordata; class Mammalia; order Primates; family Cheirogaleidae; genus Microcebus; species Microcebus murinus. Next base: position 26,428,233 of record NC_134125.1, on the reverse strand, counting down.
TTCAACAATATTTTGAAGTTTCCAGAGTATTAAGTTTTATAGTTTTCTTATAAATTCTATTCCCAACTATTTTATTCTTTTTGAGGCTATTGCAAGTGGAAGTGTTTTTTAAAATTTCACTTTCAGATCTTTCATTGCAAGGGTATAAAACACAATTGATTTTTATATATTGATATTATATCCTGCAATCTTGCTGAACTCATTCATTAGTTCTCATATTTTTTTACTGGACTTTTTAGAATTTTTTTTGTACAATATCATGTCATCTGTGAATAGAGAGATACTTCTTTTCCTATCTGATGTCTTTTCTTTTTCTCACCTAATCTGGCCCAAATCTCTAGTACAATATTGAATAGAAGTGCCAAGAGTGGACACCCTTGTTTTATTACTGATTGGGAAGAAAGCATCCAGTCTTTCGCCATTAAATATTATACTAATTGTGGGCTTTTCACAGATGAGGTTTATCAGGTTGAGGATGTTTCCTTCTAATTCTGCTTACTTGATTTTTGTATGTTGAACCATCCATTCATTCCTGTGAAAAATCCCACTTGGCTATAGTATATAAGGTTTTTACATGTCATTGTATTTCTTGAGATTTTTTAAATCCATATTCCTAAAATGCATTGGTCTGCGGTTTTCTTGTGAGGTCTTTAGTTTTGGTGTCAAGGTGATATTGGTCTTGTGGAATCAGTGAATAAGTTGGGAAGTGTTCCTCTCCTTTTCTATTTCTTTGAAGATTTTGTGAAGAATTGATACAATTTTTTTTTTAATGTTTGATAGAATTCAGCAGTAAAGTCATCTGGGCCTGTTAGTATTTTGGGGTAGTTTTTTGATTATTAACTCAATCTCTTGTTGTTATAGGTATTTGGATTGTCTGTTTCTTCTTGAGTCAGTTTGTCCAGAAATTTGTTTATTTTATCTAAGCTATCTAATTTATTGGCATACAACTCTTCATAGTATTCCTTTTTATTACTGTAAAGTTGATAGTTATATCCTTTCTTTCATGTCTGATTCTAGTAACTTGAGTTTTATATTTTGTTTGCTCGGTAAATATCTAAAGTTTTGCCATTTTTGTTGATCTTTTCAAAGAGACAGCTTTTGGTTTCCTTGATGTTCTCTATCATTTTCTCATTTTCTGTTTCATAGATGAGTGCTCCAACCTTTATTACTTCTTTCCTTCCTTCTGCTTGCTTTAGGGTTAGTTTACCCCTCTTCTTCCAGTGTCTTAAGTATATTATATAATTAAGGCAATAAATTTCCCTCTAAGCACTGCTTTAGCAGCATCCTGTGGGTTTGGGCATATTCTGTCCTCATTTTCGTTCATCACAAAGTATTTTCTAATTTCTCTTTTGATGTCTTTTTTGACCCATTGGTCATTTAGAGCATGTTGTTTAATTTTCACATGTTTGTGAGTTTCCCACAAGAACTTTGTGGGAAAGAGAGTCCCACAGAACTTTCTTTCTGTTATTGATGTAATTTAATGTCATTGCATTTAAAAAATAGTTTGTATTATTTCTATCCTTTAAATGCAGTGAGGTTTGTTTCATAGCATAGTATGTGGTCTACGTTGGAGAATGTTTCATGTACGCTTGAGAAGATGTGTATTCTACCATTGTTAATTGGGGTCACGCTGCTCCTTTGTAGCTGCGCCACTTCCCTTTCACCACCCCCCTCCTTAACCCGTGGCATCCTCCATTTCTGTAATTTCCCCATTTCAACCATGTTATACAGATGCAATCACACCATATGTAACCTATTGGAATTTGCTTTTTTCACTCAGGATAATTGGAAATTAATTCAAGTTGTATGTATCATTACTTTATTCTTATGTACACATTGCTGAGTAGTATCTCATGACTTTGCTGTACTGTTTCTTGGGTTTTCTTTGTTGTTGTTGTTGTTATTTTGTGTTTGTTTTTTTTTTTGAGACAGAATCTCACTTTGTTGCCCAGGCTAGAGTGAGTGCCATGGCGTCAGCCTAGCTCACAGCAACCTCAATCTCCTGGGCTCAAGCGATCCTGCTGCCTCAGCCTCCCGAGTAGCTGGGACTACAGGCATGTGCCACCATGCCCAGCTAATTTTTTGTATATGTATTTTTAGTTGGTCAATTAATTTCTTTCTATTTTTGGTAGAGACAGGGTCTCGCTCAGGCTGTTTTCAAACTCCTGACCTCAAGCGATCCACCCACCTTGGCTTCCCAGAGTGTTAGGATTACAGGCGTGAGCCACCGCGCCCGGCCTGCTGTTCTGTTTCTTTAACTATTCATCTGTTCAAGAACGTGACAGCTGATTCCAGTATTTGGTAATTATTTAACATAATTAAAGCTGCAATTGAAATATCTATGTGAATATAAGTCTTGTTTTTCTGGGATACATGCCCAGTAGGGCAATGTGGTTTTTTGAATTTGACAAAGTAATTTCCAGAAAGCTGTACCATTTTACATTCCAACAATGGATGAGTGATCCAGTTTCTCCACATGCTCATCAGCACTTGGTGTTGTCACTATTGTTAATTTTAGCCATGTTGACAGGTATAATTTTTTTTTTTGAGACACAGATTGTATTGCCTGGGATACAGAGCAGTGGTGTCATCACAGCTCACTGCAACCTCAAACTCCTGGCCACAAGCAATCCTCCTGCCTCAGCCTCCCAAAATGATTATAGGCTTGAGCCACTGTATCAATAGGTATAATTTTAATTTGCATTTCACTAATACCAAATTATGTTCAACATATTTTCATGTGCTTATTTGACACACACAAATCTTCAGCAAATTGTTTTTTTCATGTATTTTGCCTATTTTAAAAATTGGTTTGTTTTTGATGCCAAGTTTGAGAGTTCTTTATATATTGTGTACACATTCTATTAATAGACACTAGTTTTTTGTTGGATATGTGGTTTGCAAGTATTTTCTCCCAGTCTCTAGCCTAACCTTTATCCTCTCAACACAGTCATTTGTGTAGCAAAAGTTTTAAATTTTGACGAAGTCCAGTTTCTCATTTTTTCCTTTATAGTTCATGTTTTTTGTGTCAAGTCTATCAACCTTTTGCCTAATCCTAGATCCTAAAAATTTTCTCCTATTTTTTCTTGAAGGTTTTATAATTTTACATTTTACATTTAAACCCCTTATATATTGGAGTTAACTTTTGTATAAGATTTGAAGGTCGGGTCAAGGTTTTGTTTTATTTTGTTTTGTCTACCTATAGTGGTCCAACTGCTCTGGTACCATTTTATTTATTAATCTATCTTCTTTCCTTCCTTCCTTCCTTCCTTCTTTCCTTCCTTCCTTCCTTCCCTCCTTCTCCCTTTCTTTCTTCCTTCCTTTCCGTTCTTTTCTTCCTTTCCTTTTCTTTTTCTTTTCCTTTTCTTTTTTTTCTTTTTCTTTTTTTTTTCCTTTTTCCTTTCCTTTCCCCTTTCCTTTCTTTTCTTTCCTCTCACTCTGTCACCCAGGCTGGAGTACAGTGGTACGATTATAGCTCACTATAACCTCAAACTCCTGGTCTCAAAGCATCCTCCCACCTCAGGCTTCCAAGCCGCTGGGATTACAGGTGTGTGCCAACACATCTGGCTAATATTTTTTATGTTTTGCAGAGATAGGGCCTCACTATGTTGCCCAGGCTGGTCTCCAGCACCATTTTAAAATAGGCTATCTTTCCTTTATTGAATTGCTTTTGAAACTTTGTCAAAATTCGTTGAACATATAATTTTTTTCTATAGCTGTTGATATGATGGGTTACTTTCATTGGTTTGTTTGTTTCTTACATTGTGTTTTTATGTTATTTTTTCAGTTAGCATGCAATACCATGCCATATTTGATTGATTTTATGTTTCTATGTTTTGGTGCTTAGCACAATGCCTGGCCCATAGAGAGTATCAGTAAATATTTGTTGAAAAACAAATGAATACAGGTTAACTACTTATTCATTCTACCTAATTGAAGTTCCTTGGATAATACAGTTTTAATATATAAAATAATTTTAAATTAACAGCTTGTTCCTTTTAAATATTCTAAACAATTCCTCTGTTCTCTGTTCCTCTCTTTTTAATCAGAGCTATCTATAATTTAATTTTGCTGAGCTGAGATGAAGTCATCCTAGTGCATCCTGCCTGGGACAGAGGTGGCCATGATGGTCATTAGCAAGAGTCAGCAGAGCTCCTCCTGCCTCTAGAGATGATCCCGAAAGTTCCTGTATGAAGGCCCTGAATCACCCCAACACCACGAAATCATTTGAGGTAACTGAGACCCAGGAAAACTGCCTGGCCATGGAGTACGCTAGCAGAGGAGAGATGACCAGTTACCTCCTGGAGCATAGCTGCATGAAAGAGGAAGAGGCCCAAGGCAGTGCCAGGCAGCACCTGCAATACACAGCACAGGCTCCTCACCCTAAGCAGCTGGATCCCAGCCATCCCACTTTTCACTCTTCCTGCAGGAGTAGCAATGCAGAAAGTCAGCAGCCTGGGGAGGACCAGAACGGTGTCGTCCATGGCAACCTAGAGCCAGAACACCTGTCTTTGGATACTGACATGAACATCAAGGTTGCAGACTTTGGTTTCACAGCCTTGGCAACAAGCTGGACACCTCCTGTGGTAGTCCCCTTGTGGAACTCTTCTGAGACCAAGAGTGTGATGGCCTCGCAGTGAGTGTGTAGAGCATCCTCCAGGTCACCAGGTCACCAGGTCCCTGCCTTTTCATGGGCAGAACTTTGGGAAGCTGCGGCCATGGATGCTGATAGGAAGATACCACGTTCCCTTTTACATGTCTGTGGAGTGCAAAACCCACTCGAAAAATTCCTCAGCCTCAATTCCAGTGAGAGGCACTTTGGAAGAAACTATGAGGGACCTTTGGATAACATCGGTAGAGTTTGAGCATGAGGAGGAACTAAAGCTTTATGCCGAGCGACTTGCTGACCCCAAGGACCCTGGAAGACTGCTTATGTTATCCGAGGGTTATGAGTGGGACCAGATCCAGGACCCATTTATGGGCCAAGCTGATGGCCACCTAACTGACCCCGGGCTATGGAACCCAAGGAGGAAGACACTGTCACAGTGAAGCCCCTGCCTCCAGCTAGTCCTACCAAGAGCTACAGTCCGTCTTCACCCTGTAGGGTCTGCTAATCCAAAGCAGTGAGCTTCAGCCATTCCCACTCTAATTCCTACTGTAAGGGTAACAACACAGAAAATCAGCCACCTGGAGAGGACCAGAGTGCCTGCCAGTCCCCTGCGTGACCTGGGATAGGACCCCCACTCTGAGCACAGCCCCCAGCGTGGCCCTCCCACCTCCCCATCACCCACAGCACCAGCAGCAGTTGGGGGGGAGCCAGGAGGAGCCAATGGCCCCCAATTGTGTCTCCAAAGAAAATTTCCTGCCTTCTAGGCAACTCCTTCAGGGATGACACTGGCTAAATTCACCTGAAAATGTGACCTCGGCCTCTCCCTCTTGCTCAGACACCTGTGTTTCAAGCTGGCCAGGAAGACCCAGCATGAAGCTCAAAGCAGAGTGGAGATGATGAAACCTCACAGGGTGGACAGGCAAGGCAGGGATAAAAATGAAGGGCAGTGGGGTCAAGCTCATTCCTAGCACTTTTCATGAAGCACAAAAACCCTGAGCGCGTGGAGTGCAACAAGATGGTGCAGGAGACCAGACAGGTGCCGGTGCGGATAGCTGCTGCGTGCGCGGCGCAGGCCCTGGGACCCCATGCAGTGCAGGACTGAGGTATGGAAACTGCTGCAGCACTTGCTCAACACGGTTCACATTAAGAGGGTATGCAGGCCCAGCACAGTGGCCGTGGCGCACACCTGTAATCCTAGCACTCTGGGAGTCCGAGGCAGGAGGATCGCTTGAGCTCAGGAGTTTGAGACCAGCCTCAGCAAGAGCAAGACCCCCGTCTTTACCAAAATAGAAAGCAATTAGCTAGGCAAAGAAAAATAGAAAAAATTAGCCAAGCATCGTGGTGCATGCCTGTAGTCCCAGCTACTCAGGAGGCTGAGGCAAGAGAATTGCTTGAGCCCAGGAGTTTGAGGTAGCTATGATTTAGGCTGATGCTGCGGTACTCATCTAGGCATCTCTCATCTAGTGAGACTCTTGTCTTAAAAAAAAAAAGAGGGTATGAGGCACCTCCAAGGCATTCAAAAGCATGCTGGGCTTAAGTTTAAAGGGACAGCCTGGAGCCACCGGGGAGGCAGGAGGAGAGGGCAGTAGGCCCTGGCCCCACCTGGAAGAAGGTTCAAAGACTGAGCTATATTCTGGGGCACTTCCATGCTCCCCTTCTGGGGTGCTTCCCTGTCTTTTCTTCCCTGTGTGCGGGGCAGGGGAGATGTTTGTGATTGTGGAAGCCGAGTCCCACAAAACACCATCTGCAAAGTGGAGAACCAGGAACGCTGGTAGTGTGATTCAGTCTGAATCCAAAGGCCTGAAAACCAGTGGGGGTCGGGAGGATGGGGAGATTGTGGGGGATTTCTCATGTAATTTCCAGAGTCCAAAGGCAGAGACCTTAGAGCTCTTACGTCGTGTGGCTAAGTTTCCAGTTTGTGGAATGCATGTATTTCTTTGATATATTGATTTCTTTTCCTTTAGATAGATACTCAGTATGGGATTGCTGGATCGAATGGTCATTCTATTTTTAGTTTTTTGAGAAATCATCATACTGTTTTCCATAGTGGCTGTACTAATTTACATTCCCACCAACAGTGTATCAGAGTTCCCTTTTTTCCACATCCCTGCCAACATCTGTTAATCTTTATCTTTAACAATAACCATTTTGGGTGGGGTAAGATGATATCTCATTGTGGTTTTGATTTGCATTTCTCTAATGATTAGTAATGTTGAACAGTGTTCATATTCCTGTTGGCCTTTTGAATGTCTTCATTTAAGAAATGTCTATTCTTGTCCTTTGTCCACTTTTTAATAAGATTATTTGTTTATTTTCTATTGAGTTGTTTGAGTTCCTTTATATCCTGGATATAGTCCCCTGTTGAATGAATAGTTTCCAAGTATAATATTTTCTCCCATTCAACAGGTTGTCTCTGCACTCTGTCAATTGTTTGTTTTGCTGTACAGAAGCTTTTTTGTTTAATTAAGTCCCATTTACCTAATTTTGTTTTTGTTGCCTGTGCTTTTAAGGTCTTAGTCATAAATTCTTTGCCCAGACTTGTCTAGGAGAATTTTCCCTAGGTTTTCTAATATTTTTATAGTTCCGGGTCTTACATTTAAGTCTTTAATTCACTTTGAGTTGGTTTTTGTATATGGTGAGAGATAGGATCCCGTTTCATTCTTCTGCATATGGCTATCCAATTTTCCCAGCACTATTTATTGAAGAGGGTGTCGTTTTCCCAATGTTAGTTCTCATCAGTTTTGTCAAAGATCAGCTGGGTGTAAATATGTGGCTTCGTTGCTGGGTCTCCCTCGTGTTCCAGTAGTCCACATGCCGCATAATATTCTTTCATTATCCTTGTAATGTCCATGGGATTAGTAAAGAGGGCCCCTATTTCATTTCTAATATTAGCAATTTATGTCTTCTTTCTTTTTTCCATGGTCCGTGTGGTTAGACTTTTATCAATTTTATGAGCCTTCCAAAGAACCAGCTTTTGGCTTTATTGATTTTTCTCTACTATTTCCTATTTTCAGTTTCATTGATTTCTGTTCTAATTTTTACTATCTATTTTCTTCTGCTTGACTTAAGGTTACATTGTTCATCTTTCTCTAGTTCCTAAGGGTTAAGTTTTGATTCTTGATTTTTTTCTATTCTATTCTATTTCTTTTTTCTATTCTAATATATATATTCAATTCTATAAATTTTCCCCTAAACATTGCTTTCATTGGATCCCACAAATTTTGACAAGTTGTGTCTTCATTTTCATTTAGCCCCAATTTTTTTTTTTTTTTCCGAGACAGAGTCTAACTCTTTGCCCGGGGTAGAGTGCCGTGGCGTCAGCCTAGCTCACAGCACCCTCAAACTCCTGGGCTCAAGCAATCCTCCTGCCTCGGCCTCCCAAGTAGGCATGCACCAACATGCCCGGCTCATTTTTTCTATATATTTTTAGCTGTCCAATTAATTTCTTTCTATTTATAGTCAAGATGGGGTCTCGCTCTTGCTCAGGCTGGTTTCAAACTCCTGACCTCGAGCAATCCACCCACCTCAGCCTCCCAGAGTGCTAGGATTACAGGCGTGAGCCACCGCGCCCAGCCTTAGTCCAAATTTTTAAATTTCTTTTGAGACTTTTTTTTTGATTCATGTGTTACTTAGAATGTGTTGCTCTAAATATTTGGAGGTTTTCAGCTATCATTATGTTACTGATATCTAGTATAATTCCATTTTGGTCTGAGAGCACACTTTGTATTATATCTATTCTTTTAAATTTGTGAAGGTATGCTTTATGGCCCAGAATGTGATGTTTCCTTATGAATTCCATGTGAGCGTAAGAGGAATGTATATTCTGCTGTTGTTAAATAAGTATTCTATGAATGTCAATTATATCCTCTTGATTAATGGTGCTATTCAGCTCAACTATATCCTTACTGATTTTCTGTCTGCTGGATCTGACAATTACTATAGAGACGTGTTGAACTCTCCAACTATAACAATGGATTTGTCAATTTCTCTTTGCAAAGAGTTTTTGGTTTTTGCCTCAGATATTTTTATGCTGTTTCTTTAGGTGCATACACATTAAAGATTGTTATATCTTCTTGAGGAATTGATCCCTTCATCTTATATGATGCCCCTTTTATCCCTTATAAAAATATTAGCAAATCAAAGACAATGAGGTATGAAAAAAATATTACAGCATTACCAAATGGGATTTATTTCAGGTATGCATACTCATTTAGTATTTGAAAATTAATTAATGTAATCAACTACATCAACAAGGTTAAAAATGAAAATCATATGATTATGTCAATAAATTCAGAAAAAGCATTTGACAAATACAACAACTATTCATGATAAAAATTCTTAGCAAACTAAGAATAGAGGGGAACTTACTCAATTGATAAATATAATAACCTCTATAATAATTCCACAGTACTTAATGGTGAAAAATTAGATGCTTTTCCCCTAAGATCAGGAACAGGCAAGGATATCCCTTGTCTCCACTCCTATTCAACATTGTATTGGAAGTCCTAGCTAACATTAGCTAACATTGTATTGTAAGTCTTAGCTAAAAGAAGGAAATTGCCGGGCGCGGTGGCTCACGCCTGTAATCCTAGCTCTCTGGGAGGCCGAGGCGGGCGGATCGTTCGAGCTCAGGAGTTCGAAACCAACCTGAGCAAGAGCAAGACCCCATCTCTACTATAAATAGAAAGAAATTAATTGGCCAACTAATATATATAGAAAAAATTAGCCGGGCATGGTGGCACATGCCTGTAGTCCCAGCTACTCGGGAGGCTGAGGCAGGAGGATTGCTTGAGCCCAGGAGTTGGAGGTTGCTGTGAGTGAGGCTGACGCCACGGCACTCACTCTAGCCTGGGCAACAGAGTGAGACTCTGCCTCAAAAAAAAAAAAAAAAAAAAAAAAAAGAAGGAAATAAAAGGTATAAAAATTGGGAAGGAAGAAGTCTGTCTTTCTTTGTGAATGATATGACTGTCTATGAACAAAATCCCAAAGAATCAACAAAAAACTCTTGGAACTAGTAAGTAATTACAGCAAGGTTGCAGGATACAAGGTTAATATACAAAAGTTAATGGCTTTTCTACATGCCAACATGAACAACTAGAAATTGAAACTAAAAACACAATACCTCTTACATAAACACTGAAGAAACAGAATACTTAGTATAAATCTAACAAAATGCACACAAGTTCTGTATGAGGGAATCTGTAAAACTGATGAAAGAAATCAAAGAAGATCTAAATAAATGAAATTAAATTGTTCAAATAGGGCCAGGCGCGGTGGCTCACGCCTGTAATCCTAGCACTCTGGGAGGCCGAGGTGGGTGAATCACTCGAGGTCAGGAGTTCGACACCAGCCTGAGCGAGACCCTGTCTCTACTATAAATAGAAAAGAAATTGATTGGCCAACTAATATATAGAGAAAAAATTAGGCGGCATGGTGGCGCATGCCTGTAGTCCCAGCTACTCGGGAGGCTGAGGCAGCAGGATTACTTGAGCACAGGAGTTTGAGGTTGCTGTGAGCTAGGCTGACGCCACGGCACTCACTCTAGCCTGGGCAACAAAGTGAGACTCTGTCTCAAAAAAAAAATGTTCAAATAGGAAGACTCAATGTGTCAGTTCTTCCCAATCTATAGATTCAATTTAATCCTAACAAAAATTCCAGCAAGTAATTATACAGATATTTACAAACTAATTCTAAAGTTTTTATGTAAAGCTAACAGCTCCAGAATAGCTAACTTAATATTGTAAAAGAGCAGAGCCAGAGGACTGACCATGAAGCTCTAGGAAAGACAGTGTGATCTTCATGAAAGAACAAACAGATCTATGAAGCAGAATAGAGAACCCGCAAATAGACCCACAGAAATAAAGTCAACTGATCTTTGACAAAAGGGCAAAGACAAGTCAATAGAGAAGTATTAGTCTTTTCAAAAAACGGTGCTATGAAACCTTAAAATCTGTACCCCCATAATATGCCAAAATAAAAAAATAAATAAATAAATAATGCTAGTTTAAACAATAAAAAAAAAAGAACATTTAATAAAAAAAAAACGGTGCTAAAACCACAGGACATCCATATGCAAAAAAAATAAAATAAATCTAGACAGAAATTTAAAACTGGTGCTCTAAGAACATCACTGTTAAGAGAATGAAATCACAACTCACAGATCTGGAAAAAATATTTGCAAATAACTTCTCTGATAAAGGACTTGTATCCAACATATACAAAGAACTCTTAAAATTCAAAAGTAAGAAAACAAGGCTGGGCTCACTGGCTCATGCCTATAATCCCAACACTTTGGGAAACCGAGGCAAGACGATCACTTGAGGCCAGGAGTTTGAGATTAGCCTGGGCAACATAGCAAGACCCTATCTCTATATAAAAAAAAAATTGTTTTAGAAATATTATCTGGGTGTAGTGGGGCAGGCCTGTAGTTCTAGTTCTCAAAAGGCTAAGGCAGGCCGGGCACGGTGGCTCATGCCTGTAATCCTAGCTCTCTGGGAGGCCGAGGCGGGCGGATTGCTCAAGGTCAGGAGTTTGAAACCAGCCTGAGCAAGAGTGAGACCCCGTCTCTACTATAAATAGAAAGAAATTAATGGCCAACTAATATATATAGAAAAAATTAGCCGGGCATGGTGGCGCATGCCTGTAGTCCCAGCTACTTGGGAGGCTGAGGCAGGAGGATTGCTTGAGTCAGGAGATTGAGGTTGCTGTGAGCTAGGCTGAAGCCATGGCACTCACTCTAGCCTGGGCAACAAAGTGAGACTCTGTCTCAAAAACAAACAAACAAACAAAAAAAAAAAACGGCTAAGGCAGGAGGATGGCTTGAGCCTAGGAGTTCAAGGTTACAGTGAGCTATGATTGCACCACTGCAATCCAACCTGCATGACAGAGAGAGACCCTGTCTCTAAAAAAGAAAAAGAAAAGAAAACAAGTGATCCAGTCTAAAAATGGACAAAAGATCTGAACAGACACCTCACCAAAGAAGATATACATATGGCTATCAGCATACAAAAAGATGCTCAATATCGTATGTCATTAAGGAATTACATATTTAAAAAAAGAGACAGAAACTACTACATACCTGTTAGGCTAAAATCCAAAATCCTAACAGTACCAAATATTGGTGAGGATGTAAACAAACAGGAATTCTCATTCATTGCTGTTAAAAATACAAAATGGTACAGCCATTTTGGAAGATGATCTGGCAGTTTCTTCCAAGCTAAACATAGTGTTACCATATGTTCTAGCAATTGCACTCCTCGATATTTACCAAAATTAGTTGAAAACTTATATCCACACAAAAACCTACACATGCATGTTTATAGGAGCTTTATTCATAATTGCAAAAACTGGAAGCAATCAAGATGTCCCTCAATAGATGAGTGAACAAAATAGTACATCTATACACTGGAATAAGTGATAAGAAATAAGCCATAAAGCCTTAAAAAGACATAAAAGAACCTTAAATATTGCAAAAAATTTTGCATCTCTACAAAAAATAATTTAAAAAATTAGCCAGGTGAGGTGCTGCACACCTGTAGTCCCAGCTGCTCCAGAAGCTGAGGCAGGAGGATGGCTTGAGCCCAGGAGTTGGAGGCTGTCATAAGCTATGATCACACCACCACACTCAAACCTGGACCAGAAAGAGAGACTTTGTCTCTAAAAAATAAAATAAAATTTAAAAAAGGATGGCTCTATATTGGGTCTCCAGTTGTAACAAATGTACTACACTAATGCAAGATAATAGGGGGACTGAGCAGGGGAGATGGGCATAAAGGAATTGTCTGTACTGCCTGCTCAATTTTTTTGTAAAGTTAAAACTGCCTCTAAAAATACTTTTATGTTTAAAAATCTGTTGAAGATATTTATATGGGTCTATTTCTGGGTTCTCTACTCAGCTCCTTTGATTTATGTGTCTATCTCTGTGTCCATGTCACAGTCTCAATTACTGTAGCTGTATACGCAGCAAGCATTAGCATTGGGTAGAGTGATTTTTCCAGCTTTATTCTTCTGTTTCAAAATATTTTCCAGGGTCTGTGTGTTTCCATATAAATTTTAGTATAAGGTTGTCTGCATCAACAAAAAACTCACTTCAATTTTGATAATTTTTATGTTAAAACTGTGTATCATTTGAGGGGAAATGGGCATGTTTACTATGTTGAATCTTCTAATCCATGAACATGCTACACCTCTACATTTATTTAGATCTTCTTTGATTTCTTTCATTAGCAATGTGTAGTTTTCATTAGACAAGTCCTACACCTGTATTGTCAGATTTACACCAAAGTATTTTTTTTGCAGAGTAATACAAATAGTGTTATATTTTAATTTCAGTGTCCACATGTTCATTGCTAATGTGTAGAAATACAATTGATTTTTATATGTTGATCTTGTATCCTACAACCTACTAAATTCACTTATTAGTTCAGGGAGGGTGTGTGTTTGCATTTATTCCTTTGAACTTTCCATGTAGTCAATTATGTCATCTGAAAATAGGGATAATTTTATTTCTTCCTTTCTGGTCGGAATGCCTTTTATTTCCCCTTCCTTACTGCCCTGGCCAGGACTTGTAGTATTCTGTTGAGTAGCAGTGGTTAGTGCGCATCGTTGCTGGCCTTAGGGACAAAGCATTCAGTCTTCTACTATTATACAATGTTTGCCATAGGGTTTTTGTACATGTTCATTATTAAGTTGGAGAAATTTCCCTCTATTCCTAGTTTTCTGAGAATTTAAAAATCATGAATGGGTATTGAACTTTGTCAAATGTGTTTTTCTGCATAAATGCAATTGATACCATGCGATGCTTCTTATTTAGCCTGTTTCTATGCTGCGTTACATTGACTGATATTTGCACATTGAACCAACCTTATATCCTTGGGATAAAACCCACTTGGTGATGGTGTACAATTATTTTTTGTTTTTTATTTTTTTTTTTGAGACAGGGTTTCACTCTGTCACCCCAGCTAGAGTGTGGTGGCATCATCATAGCACACTGCAACCTCAAACTCCTGGCCTCAAGCGCTCTTCCTGCCTCAGCCTCCCAAAGTACTAGGTTACAGGCATCAGTCACTGCACCTGGCCAGTGTATAATTATTTTAATATATTGTTAAATTCCATTTATAATATCCTGTTAAGAATTTTTGCATGCATATTCATGAGTGATAATGGCTTATAGTTTTCTTTCTTTCTTTTTGTATTGTTTGTCTTGCTTTTGTGTCAGGGTAATACTAACTAACTTAATGAAATAAATTTGGAAGTGATTCCTCCTCTATTATCTGAAAGAGATTGTACAGAATTGGTGGCAATTCTTTAAACAATTGGTAGAATTCTCTCATGAAACCATCTGGGACTGGAGATTTCAATTTTAAGAATTTGTAACTGGACATGGTGGCTTTCACCTGTAGTCCTAGCTACAAGAGAGGCTGAGGCAGGAGGATTGCACAGGATTTTGAGGCCAGCACGGGGAACATAGCAAGACCCTATCTCTAAAAGAAGGAAGAATTATTTAACTACAAATTCAGCATCTTTAAAGGTTATATAACTATGCAGATTATCTGTTTCATCCTAGGTTGGTGGTGATAATTTGTGTTTTACAAGAAATTGGTCCATTTCATCTAAGTTGTCAAATTATGTTTGTTTAGTTGTTTGTAGCATTTCCTTACCCCTTTGATGCCTTCAGGAGCTGGAGTGATAATCCCTGTTCTCTTTTTGATACTGAGGTGATTTTGTCTTCATTCTTTTTTTTTTCTTTGCTAGTCATATTTTTTCTTTTTCTTTTCTTTTTTTTTTTTTTTTGAGACAGAGTCTCACTCTGTTGCCCAGGCTAGAGTGAGTGCCGTGGCGTCAGCCTAGCTCACAGCAACCTCAATCTCCTGGGCTCAAGCAATCCTCCTGCCTCAGCCTCCCAAGTAGCTGGGACTACAGGCATGTGCCACCATGCCCGGCTAATTTTTTTGTGTATATATATTTTTAGTTGGTCAATTAATTTCTTTCTATTTTTAGTAGAGACAGGGTCTCGCTCTTGCTCAAGCTGGTTTCGAACTCCTGCCCTTGAGTGATCCCCCGGCCTCAGCCTCCCAGAGTGCTAGGATTACAGGCGTGAGCCACCGCGCCCGGCCAGTCATACTTTTTTCATGTCATGTCATAACTCTTCTTCTTGGGAGCACTTCCAGCATCACTAGTGGCACTTTGTATGGGTCTCATGGTGTTATTAAAGGTTTACAGTATTGCACTAAACACGATGAGAAATACACGAGAACTGTGAGAGATCATGTATTCCTGTGACACACACTTTGCTGGAGAGAGGAGCTGCTGACGTGATGATTGGTGTCACACGGCCTTGTGAGCAGTTACTTGCAGCCGTTGAGCTCATCCCAGTAGCAACAGGAGGAGACTATGAAATTACAGCAGCAGATGGTGTGTGCTATAGTCAGTTTATGCAGTTATGATTTAATACAGCATCTTTATATTTGTTTACATTTCTCCCAACTTCGAACGGCACCACATATAGTCTGTAAGTGTCTGTGTGTGTTATTGATAAATTTTAGCATTTTACAACAGATTTGGGTATATTTTATGGTAGTAAAGGATAAAATAGACTAGTATCTACATATATTTTATGCAGTCATGACATACCTTTTTCTTAGTTTTTTCTATATGTCTAGGCTACACAGTTCATCTGCAAGTTTTTTCAAATTGTCACAAATATCCAAACAATTTTTTAATATATTTATTGAAAAAATTCTACACATATTAATAAGTGGATCCACACAGTTCAAACGTGTATAGTTCAAGGGTAAACTATGATGTTTACCAGTAGTGTATATATTATATGATTATGTATATATATTATATATGTGTATGTACCTGTGTACATGTTGTAGCATGTACACATGTAAAAATATGTAAAAATATTTCCATAAATTTCTTGATACTTGTGATGGTTAACTTTTTGTGTCAACTTTAGTGGGTCACAGAGTGGCATGATATTTGTTTTTCTTTGTTTTGTTTTGTTTTTTGAGAGAATCTTGCTCTGTCTCCTGGGCTAGTGAGCTGTGGCGTCAGCCTAGCTCACAGCAACCTCAAACTCCTGAGCTTAAGCGATCCTCCTGCCTCAGACTCCCGAGTAACTGGGACTACAGGTGAACACCACCATGCCTGGCTAATTTTTCTATTTTTTGCTGAGACAGGGTCTTGCTCTTGCTCAGGCTAGTCTCAAACTCCTGACCTCAAGCAATCCTCCCGCCTCAGCCTCCTAGAGTGCTAGGATTACAGGTGTGAGCCACCATGCCCGGCCCATGGACTCTTTTGTTTTATCTATAGGAAAGTCTCATGAGAACTGGAATTTAGATATAACATGTTGTTTCCGGCACCAGTTATTCAATGTTGTCTTTCACCCATTCAGTGGTGTCTATTCTCCCTTCCTACCTCTAGAAACTCCTTTTGGTGCTGGGGCTGAGACTCTAAAAACCACATTTCTGCGTTGCGAGGTAGTCTCCGGCAGGCTCACACCGGGTCGGTGGAGGGCGGCCGCGGGCCCTGCTCCTGCGCCCAGCCACGCTTCTTCCGCAGGCAGTAGCACGTTCTTCCCACAGAAGCCGGGTCCAGTTGGACGTTTGTCCAAGACTTGTAGAACCTCAATATGGCTCTGCTCAGAGGTCTGTGTCTGAGCCTCCCGTGCCCAGTGCCCTCCTCAGAGGTCTTCCCTCAGCTCCACACCTGGCCCTCATCTGTGGTGCATGTGCAAGTCCTGTACGGACCCTTCCCAGAGGTCTAGGTTCCATCCCCAGGGGACCCCTCCTCCGGGCTCAGAGACCCCAGCTCCCCTGGCCAACACCCTCCCTAGAGGTCTGAATCCCCGCTCTGCAGAGCCTTCCCTCTGAGCTGTGATAAACCCAGCCTCTTTCCATTCATCCCTACGTTCTAGGGGTAGGAGCTGCTTCCCACGTCATAGTTTGGGGTTCTCTTTTTATCCATCCAGTTGCCTCGTTAACAACTTTATTTCCTGTTAACTACTGTGTATATTCAACTCTGTTCAAACAACCATGTGGTTTCTGTCTTTTCTGTGGTTTGAATCTTTGTGTCCCCTCCAACGTTCATGTTGAAACTTAATCCTCAGCACAAGTGTTAGGAGGTGGGTGTTTCAGAAGGTGATTAGGCCATGAGGGCTCTGCCTTTGTGAAAGGGATCCGTGCCATAAAAAGGGCTTGAGGGTATGAGTGGTCCCTTCCGCATTTGCTACCATGTGAGGACACTGCAAGGAGCTGCCATCTGTGGGCAGCCCCTCACCAGACGCCTAATCTACTGGCATGTGATCTTCAACTTCCCAGCCTCCATAACTGTGAAAAATAAGTTTCTGTTATTTATAAATTACTGAGTCTATGGCACTTATAGCATCACAAAGAGAACTAAGAGAGTCTCTGACTGGATTCTGGCTGATAGAGTTCCCACCCTTGCCCTTCCTCTAGTCTCTTTTTATCTACCTTGCGACAACACGATTCTATGCTTTGGACCCACTTATAAGGTTATGTCAAGGCTATACTCTATTGCATTTCTCAAGGATTTCTATTAATATTTTGTTCTTTTTCAAATCTGCTTGGTGATTCCTTATAGTTTTAAGTTTTGTGCATTTATTTTTTTCCCACATGTATTTTAAGCTTCATGTTTAGCTCTTCAGAAATACTAGCGATAGGAATTTCAAGTCTGTGATAATTTCATTATCTCAATCTTTATGGGTTAGTCTCTGTCTCTTGGTTCTCTTGCTTCTTGCTTGTGGTACCTTGTTTCTTGGAGTGGTTATTATTAATTTTTTTATACCTTGACCTGCTCATTTTCCTTGGAATTTTATTTATAGGATGGAGGTCTGCAAGAATTAACAGTAGGACAGATACCCTAGGTAGAATACTAACATGTACATGCATAAATATCACCAAATTGCCCTCTTTACACCATTGTCAACACAGTGTTATCAAAGTTTTGACTTTTACTGATCTAATAGGTTTTAAAAAATAAAGTATTTATACTATACAACATACATAATCAGTATTTTATTTTATTTATTTATTTATTTTATTATTTTTTGTCACCTGGGCTAGAGTGCCATGGCGTCAGCCTAGGTCATGGCAGCCTCAAACTCCTGGGCTCAAGCAATCCTCCTGCCTCAGCCTCCCGAGTAGCTCAGACTACAGGAATACCACCATGCCCAGCTAATTTTTATATTTTTAGTAGAGACAGGATCTTGCTCTTGCTCAGGCTGGTCTCAAACTCCTGACATCAAGCAATCCTCCTGCCTCGGCCTCCCAGAGTGCTAGGATTACAGGTGTGAGTCATTGTGCTCAGTCAATCAGTGTATTTTAATTTGCCTTTTGCTTATGAGTAAAGTTGGGCATTTTTTTCATGTTTAAGAATCAGGCTGGGCGAAGTGGCTCACACCTGTAATCCTAGCACTCTGGAAGGCTGAGGCGGGCAGATTGCTCGAGGTCAGGAGTTCAAAACCAGCCTGAGCAAGAGCGAGACCCCGTCTCTACTATAAATAGAAAGAAATTAATTGGCCAACTAATATATATAGAAAAAATTAGCCGGGCATGGTGGTGCATGCCTGTAGTCCCAGCTACTCGGGAGGCTGAGGCAGGAGGATCGCTGGAGCCCAGGAGTTGCAGGTTGCTGTGAGCTACGGCACTCACTGCAGCCTGGGCAACAAAGCGAGACTCTGTCTCAAAAAAAAAAGAATCAGTTGTGCGGTCATCCCTCAGCACCTGAGACAGGTCCCAGGACCTCCCACACCAAAATCTGGGGATGCTCAAGCCCCTTATATAAAGGGGTGTGGTGTTTGCATGTAACCTTTGCACACCCGTCCATCTAAATCATCTCTAGGTTACTTAACAATACCTGACGCAATGTAAACACTACACAAATAGTAGTTATGCTGTATTGTTTAGGGAATAATGACAAGGAAAAAAGCCTGTTCATTTTCGGTACAGATAAAACCATTGCAGGCCTAACTACATTTTCCACTTGTGGTTAGCTCAATCTTCAGATGTAGAAACCACAGATATGGACAGCAAACTGTACTTCTTTTATGACTTATTTGTTCCTATATCTCTGCCCATTTGGACAGCAAACTGTATTTCTTTTATGACTTATTTGTTCCTATATCTCTGCCCATTTCTCTATTTTGTTGTTGGTCTTACTGAGTTGTCGGAGCTTACCATTTCTATTATAAAGATAAGAAATCAGCACAAAGGATTGACAGCTTTTTTTCAGGATTACTTGGCAAGTTACCCCCAAGTGGCAAGGATATTAAAATCCTTTTAAAGTCTTATCATTTAGTTCCTTTACAAGTATTGACAATGGGTGAGGTCCTAACTTATTAACAATCCCGTCGTTTTGCTTAACTGTAATTTTCTTAAAATTCTTCCTTTTAAGGTATATATTTTTAGTTTTAATCCCTCCCCAAAGACCCAGGAGAGGTGATTTAGGGAATGATACTATTACTACTAAAAGATTTATGTAATGTTGGGGTAAAGAATACTTGGGGTTAAAAAAAAAAAAGAATACTTGGGGTTATAGTCATTATTGCCTAAATAGAGAGATTTGGGAAATGTAATGTTACCCATAGCTAAAATCTGCTCTATGTTTAGGGGACGAGGCCACACAATGTTGAAATGGCAGGCTGCAAAGGTCTTGGCTAGTACTGGAAAAGAGATTTGACACTGAACAGCCTGTTCTATTCCTTAACAAATTTTTGGCTACTAGATAGATGGTCAAGCTATTGCACAAATAATTGCACCATCACTATGTTATTCACAGTGGACCGTTCATATTTCTTAAAATCACCAGTGATTTTAAGCAGTAGAAAAGCAGTAGATGTGAAGCAGTAGAAAAGCTATCAGTTTTGTGGGGGGGCGCGTATGTACTGAACGCCAAGGGCTTCCCTTTCTTGACAGGTACCTTTTATGCAGCGTAATTGTCTGCATGCAAAACGCGCCTTCAAATGGTGCCTCAGAAAAACAACAGGCTGCTGGGCAAACCAGGTGTGGGATCTAGCTCCAACCCGCTGCCACCACAGGCAATGTGGGTGACCCTCGCCGCTCTTCCGTGGGTTATCTGCTGCTACATGATCTTTGTGGACTCTTAGCGTTGGCATTGTGACACAGTGTTCTCTAGAAACCCAATGAGCCAGGAAAAATGCTTCCTAAAGAAGGGGTGGCTAAGCCTCACACAGAAACACATCGGTAACACACAGTCACACGCCATCACTTAGTAACAGGATACATTCTGAGAAATACGTTGTGGTCGTGCCAGCTTCAGAGTGACTTAACCACCTACCCTAGCCCATGGTAGGTGGTGTGGCCAGGCTGTGCGGTGTGGCCTGTCGCTCCCAGGCCGCAGACCTGTCACAGCACGTCATCGTTCTGAATGCTGCAGGCACCTGGGACACAACGGTAAGCATTTGTGTATCTAAACAGGAAAAAGGTAATGCCGTTTTGCTAAGATGTCACTAGAGGATGGGAGTTTTCCAGTTCCGTTACCATCTTACAGCAGGACGTCACATCCTCTGTTGACTGAAACGTCGGTTTGCAGCGCACAACTGCACTTCCAAGACCCCTTTCCAAGTTTTCGTCTCACCTGTGCCTGAATGAAAAGTGGCCCTGAACTCAACCGTTCAGAGTCGGAGGCAGACCTACCACCACGGGCCCTCTCCACACGTGGAAGGCTCCAGGCAAGGGCAGCCCCATGACTTGGTTTACCTCTCCTGAAAACCCTTGAACTAAGGGAAGCGGGTGAGAGCAGCCTACACCCTCCCTGCCCCAGCCAGCACACACCTGCCCTGGGCACCTGGGAGGACAGCCCCATACCAGCACACCGCTTTCCAGAGCAACGCCTGGGGCCCGCCCACCTTCCCGCGCTCACCCGCCCGGGGCGCCGACCAAGCGCAGCGCAGAAGCGCGGCTGCGCGCCGGACTACTTTCCGCGGACCCTCGGGGCAGGCGGAGGGATCCCGCGCAGGGGCTCGCGGAGGAGGAGGGAGGAGGCCGCTGTGAAGCACGCAGTGCGCCTGCGCGTCCGCCGCCGGTCCGCGCGCGCCCGGGGCCGCCGCTTTCGCTGTGGTGGCCGCGGCCGCCGGGGTCCCGCGCCAGCCATGGCGCAGAGCCTCCCCATCCGCTTCCAGGAGCACTTCCAGGTGAGCCGGGCTCCGACGCCGAGGCGGCGCGGGCCCCGTCCTGTCAGCCGCGCCCACCGGGCCGGCCCCGGCGCACGCCCCGCGCCCCCACCCCGGCCCTCCTGGCCGGCAGCCCCGACCCCCGACCCCGGACGACGTGGGCCGCACGTGCACGCCCGCGACCCGCGGGGGGCGGGAAGCAGCCCACGCCCAGGCGCCCCATTTGTGTCGAAGCCTGAGCTTCCCCGTTGGCGTCTTGCGGTCCCGGCACCGAGTTTGCGCCTGGGACCTGCAGTGGTCCCGGGTGACTGGCGTGGGGAGGTCCGCGAACGCATGTCACCCAAGAGGGAAGTTAGCCTCCGGGTGTTTGGGCGAGGGCTTTTCCGTGCAGTAACACCCCCAAAGTTTGCCCTTTCCGTGCAGTAATGCCCCCAAAGTTTGCCTTTTCCGTGCAATAACACCCCCAAAGTTTGCCTTTTCCGTGCAATGACACCCCCAAAGTTTGCCTTTTTAATCAAGCCCCCGTTTGTTCTCCTAAATGTGTTTGTGATTCGGAAAGACAATGACTGGCCACCTGTGTCTGAACGAGGTCCGGGACCCTCGCATCCGAGTCGCCCAGGAAGCCGGTTCTCAGGTGTCACCTGGGACAGGTGCAGCGAGTAGTGGGGCGGGGGTGAGAGCTAAGGCCTCCGATTTACCTGCTTTATGTGAAAGCGTTACAATCCCGTTGGTTACAATTTGTTTACTGTTTTCTAGATGAGTAAATCGAGGCTTAAAGATGTTAGATAACTCATGTTCACTCAGTAAGAATAGATTCAGACTCAAGTCTTGGTGACCACAGAGCTGTAATGCAGGGAATGTGGTTCATTGAAAGTCCTTATTTTCACAGTACAGAGCGTCCTTAGCCCTATATCAAAATGAGAAAGGCCTTGGGAGTGTTTTTATTTTTTAAGAGGCAGGGTCTCGCTCTGTTGCCCAGGCTGGCATGCAGCCTCCAACTCCTGGACTCCAGAGATCCTCCTGCCTCAGCCTCCTGATCTGGGAAGTATTGTAGTGACCAGTTAAATCCTTTCATTCTACAGGTTGGAAACTTTTGATAGCTAGAGTATGCTGCCCAGGTCACTTGGTTAGTAATACAGCCGAGATGGAAGTGTCCTGAATATCCATCTCCTCCCTGGACTTCATTCTGCCACTAAACTGAGCCATTGCCAGTAATGTGAGGCAGCAAAATACTGCTGGTGCTAATAATATAATGTAGTTACCATTTATGACTCAGTTCACTTGCCACTCACTAGACTATTGTGTTTTATAAATCTAATGTAATTAACCTTCATAACTGAGGCAGGTAGTGATATCCCATTTTATACTTAGGTAACTGACATTAATTCAGACAAAATTACATAGCCAGTTGGTGAAAGAACTGATGCAATGTTACAACAAAAAAGAAAAAAAAAATTACATAGCCGGTCAGTGACAGAGTGTGGGTTCTAACCCAGGTCTCTGACTCTGGCGCCTGTGCTTAACCACTGTCTAAATAATGCTCTTTTCAAAAGGAGGAGAAGGAATACAGCATTTTAAACGTCTATCAGAGCTTATAATGTCTTGGAGTGGCCGGGCACGGTGGCTCACACCTATAATCCTAGCACTCTGGGAAGCCGAAGTGGGCGGATAGCTTGAGTTCAGGAGTTCGAAACCAGCCTGAGCAAGAGCGAGACCCCATCTCTACTATAAATAGAAAGAAATTAATTGGCCAACTAATATATACAGAAAAAATGTAGCCAGGCATGGTGGCGCATGCCTGTAGTCCCAGCTACTTGGGAGGCTGAGGCAGGAGGATTGCTTGAGCCCAGGAGTTTGAGGTTGCTGTGAGCCAGGCTGATGCCACAGCACTCACTCTAGCCTGGGCAACAAAGCGAGACTCTGTCTCAAAAATAAATAAAAATAAAAATATATAATGTCTTGGAGAGATGTTCCGTTTTCTGGGAAATGCTGGTGGCTTGTAGTGTGCAGGTTGTATGAATGAAACTCTCGTTTGTGGTCTCCAACATTAACTGGGTGTCTGAGGCTGCTCCACCTTCCGTGTTTCTCGGTAGTCAGCACATTTGCTGTAGACATTTCAAAACTTCCTTCTGCTCCTTAAATCCCTGATCTGCCACTCCTGCCTGGCTGCCCTCAGACGGCTTGGAGAAAACAGAAGCCATAAATTGAGATATTCCTCACCTTCATGCTTGCAGATTTACAAGCTTGTCTGTAGCCACCCTTTCCTGCCTTCTTGCTACCTCAAAAGTGGTGTCCTGTCCTTTGTCTGTGTTCTGGATCCTGGATCCTCCTCCACTCTAACAGAGGCCTTGCTCAGTAACAGCTTTTTCCTGTATTTTCGTTCCTTCCCTCCCAGTGGCTTCCTCCTGTCTGCATTTGACAACGCTCACATCTCTTCCATCTGTAAGCAAACATCTTCCTCCCCTTGAAGCTCTTCCTTTGCACCCAGACATCATGAAAGAACTGCCTTATCTCTCCATTACTCTTTTATGTTCCTCAGTAACTTGAATTCTGGTTTTTGTCCCTAGAGTTCCCCTGAATCTGTTATTGCCCAAGGTCATAAAGTATCCTGCAGGCTTTTTTGTAAAGGGTTGGATAGTCTATATGTTAGGTTTGGAGGACCACCTCCTGTCTCTGTCAAGTTTTTTTGTTTGTTTCTTTGTTTTGGTTTTTTTATTTGTTTGTTTTGTTTTGTCTTGACAGTCTTCGCTCTGCCGCCCTGGCTAGAGTGCAGTGTCATAGTCATAGCTCACAGCAACCTCAAACTCCTGGGCTCAGGTGATCCTCCTGCTTCAGCCCCCCAAGTAGCTGAGACTACAGGCACATGCCACTGCACCTGGCTAATTTTTCTGTTTTTAGTAGAGACGGGGTCTTACTGTTGCTCAGGCTGGTGGTCTTTGAACTCCTGAGCTCAAGCGATCCTCCCACCTCGGTCTCCCAGAGTGCAAGTGTAAGTGTGTAAGCTGTGAAATGTAACCCAGCTCAATACACAGAAAACATAAATGTGTTTCCTCAAAGTATCTATTGAGTTGATGTTCTAAACAGGCACAGTGTCTGTGAGCTACATAGGTTGTAGGAGAGAGATGACCAAGGTCTTAATCAATGCTTCTCAATCCCTCTCGACCCTTCTCAACCCAGGCCACTGTGAGAATGGCCTGGAGCCTTAAAAAACACCTCTTCTCTGAGAAGTGGGCTTGGAGCTTTGATATTTCTTCCCAGCTGAGTCTCACAGGCAGCCTCGTTGAACCAGTCTTCTAAATGTTAGTCATTTTTAATAATTAAGGAAAGAGGTTAATGTTTGAAGTCTTTTACCTGTGAGGGAGGGAGGCAGAACTATGAGGATGTACATTGAGCTTGAACTGAAAACAGTTCTCCATGCACACTTGTGTCTGTCTGGAGAGGCTTCTGGGGTGTCACTTTGAAAGGGGACACTGTCCTTATTTTTCAGTTCGTGTTGGGTTTATGTAGCCCTCACATTTTATGAAGTGGATTTTAATACACTAAGACAAACAATATTTGGCTCATTGTGTACTGATGTAAAACTTTTTTTAAGGTATTGTGTAGGCTGTTAAATTTTGCCTGTGGGAGGACTGCTGTGCCTAGTGTTGGAAATTCGTCATGACCACTTACCTTCTGCCTTTCTTATTTGCAAAGTGAGGAGAGTGACCACCTGCCTGGCAAGGAGGGTGCCTTATGAGAATGCCCACCATGGCAGCATCGTAAGTGACCAAACAGTAAATGAATGCAAGTGGGTCCTCTTTGAAAAAACAAATTGTCACTGTAGAACACATTTAAACATTTGGAATCCCTAAACTACACAAAATTGCCAGTACTTTTTGAGTTTATTGGATTAAAAACTTATCAAGTCCTAGGAGGATCTTAGCCAAGGTTCCTCCTCACTCAGGTATGTTAGCATTCTATAGCACAGGTGAGGCCCGTCTGGAACCAGTTTTAAAGCAATGCAGGTACATGGGAAGAAGAGCTCCAAACAGAAAATAGAAATAGCAGTTAAAGCTGTTCTGTTCAACCTCTGGCTCCCTTTCCTCAGAGAAGGCCACTATCAAGGAAACCACTATGTCTTTCCAGAAATGATTAAAAGAATCCTACTATATTCTCTTGCCCTTTGCTTTTATAACTTAACACAGTTGAAGAGCCTCCCTAAGATCACACACAGATCACAGCATATGTTCACCCTATCATTTATCAACACACCCTGGGCAGTCGTTGCTGCCACCCTGTTGCCCCTCCTCTGAATAGTTCTCTGTTCTCCCTGCTCAGCCTGAGTTTTCCTTCCTTTGCTTCTGCACCAAGTCTGTTGCCTTCAGCCCTTCCTCTCATGTTTCCTCTGTTTCTCTTCTGGGGCCTGCCAGTGCCCCATGCCAGGCAGGTCACCTCCACTCTCGGCTGGTCAAGAAGGATGCCACAAAGCCCGATAGCAAAGTTCAGTGACAAAATTAGAATCCAAAAGGATCTTGACAGGCTGGAATCCAACTAGTTGACATTTAACAGGGATAAATATAGAATCTTATGCATTGGTTTTAAAATACAGAAAACCTGCAGTGGTGTAATTTGAGAGGAGTTCAATAAACTTTCAAACTAGGCTGGGAGCGGTGGCTCATGCCTATAATCCTAGCACTCTGGGAGGCCAAGGCAGGCGGATCACTCAAGGTCAGGAGTTTGAAACCAGCTTAAGCAAGAGCGAGACCCTAAAAAAAAAAAAAAAAAAAAGAGCGAGACCCTGTCTCTACTAAAAATAGAAACAGATTAATTGGCCGATATATTTTTTAAATATATAGAAAAAATTAGCCAGATATGGTGGTGCATGCCTATAGTCTCAGCTGCTCGGGAGGCTGAGGCAGGAGGATCCCCTGAGCCCAGGAGTTTGAGGTTGCTGTGAGCTAGGCTGACGCCACAGCACTCTAGCCGGGGCAACAGAGTGAGACTCTGCCTAAAAAAACAAAAAAACTTCTGAACTAACCTCTTCCTAGAATGTCAGTTCTGAAAAAGACAGTAGTCTCATCATTGTTCATAGACCCTCATTTACAAAGCTCCCTCTTTAGGAAAAGCTTGTGGATAAGTTTGAAATGCAAAGTATATTTTCTTAAAGTGCAGATGAACTAAATCTGAGTGCCCTGAAACACATACGTCTTTATTATTTATTTAACATCCCTGTGCTAGGCACAAGGCTAAAGCAGTGGATGAGACTGGGCAGGAAACTGGCCTCCCAGAGGCACAAAGGCCAGTGGAAACGTGGTATGTTCAGCGCAACTTGAACATTCTGGATCTTTGTTATGGGCTGTTGATGTTTTCACCAACAGTCATATGTAAACACAGTTGTCGCCCTCCCAGTCAGACTTCTGTCCCTAAGCCCCACAGGACTGTCAGATTAGTAATTTCTTTTCACGTTTTATCCAGTGTCAGATTTGAATTTGGATTCATGTAATTGCAGGTTTTAAGAAGGGAAATGATCATTAGATAGTATCTTGTCTACCTTGGGTTAACTCAGCTTATATGTGCTATTTAAAATGTGTACAGCCTTAGCAAGAGCGAGACCCCCATATCTACAAAAAGTAGAAAAATTAGATGGGCGTGGTGGCCTGCACCTGTAGTCCCAGCTACTTGGATAGCTGAGGCAGGAGGATCACTTGAGTGCAGGAGTTTAAGGTTGCTGTGAGATATGCTGATGCCATTGCACCCTAGCCCAGGCAACAGAGCAAGACTAGTTCTCAAAAAAAAAAAAAAAATGTAGCTAGGTTACCTGTCAGAATATTATAATACTAGGGATCAGGAGTCCTTAGTTATTTCTACTGACTAGTGAAAAAACCTGGCTTTTGCGGGCCAGGCGCAGCGGCTCACTCTGGAAGGCTGACGCGGGAAGATCGCTTGAGGTCAGGAGTTTGAGACCAGCCTGAGCGAGAGCGAGACCCTGTCTCTACTAAAAATAGGAAAATTAGCTGGGCATCGTGGTATTGTGTTTCCCCGGAAATAAGATAGGGTCTTATATTTATTTTCCCTCAAGAAGACGCCCTAGGGCTTATTTTCAGGGGATGTGTTATTTTTTTTTTAAGTACGGTACAACAATCTGCATTTATTCAAATATAGTTAAGTTGTTTTCTTCTGGAACATCATTATAACTCTCCAAACCCCGAATTCCATCCTGAATTTCTTATGACTCTGTTTCCTTTAGAACCATTGGCCCCAATCTCTCATGTTGAGCAATAGAGCTCTCATGGGGCAGATGAGAAGGGCTGCTTGTGTTCTTTCCCACTCCGCCAGGAAATGCATGGGTTGTGCAGATGTGCTGCGCAGCCACGCCCATCACTAGGTCTTATTTTCAGGGTAGGGCTTATATTGCACAAATGCTTAGAAATCTTGCTAGGGCTTATTTTATGGGTAGGTCTTATTTTCGAGGAAACACGGTACCTGTAGTCCTAGCTACTCGGGAGGCTAAGGCAGGAAAATCACTGGAGCCCAAGAGTTTGAGGTTGCTGTGAGCTTAGGTGACACCACAGCAATCTAGCCCAGGTGACCGTGAGACTCTTGTCTCAAGAAAAAAAAAAAAAAAACCTGGCTTTTGGGTATATCACTTCTCTGGGTCTCTATTTCTGCATGTGAAGTAAGTATTAGATGGTATTTTAGATGAGAAAAGTTATTTTTGTAGGATTGTGTTTTGTTTAGCATTCCTGGCCCCAGCCTAGTAAAAATTTTCTAGTCATTGTACAATTTATAAAATTACCCCTGACTGTTTCCAATCCTGAAGATACCAATCCTGGTTGAGAACTACTGCTTTAATTTCTTCTGGTTCTAATAGTCTCTATCTTAATTTTGGACCCACTGTTGTCAGATGTTAAAACAGTTTTATGTTTGTGAGGTACTTTTACCTTTTTCAAATGCCATAAATCTGAATATATACTCTGAAGTAAGGACCGTGACTCAGCCACTAATATTTAAGAACCTAATATGCTCAAGAGATTGGATACAAATTCTTCAGGGTTATAAATTCTTGATGATATTTGTAGTTGAAATCAGAACATCTCCATATTTAACTCAACAGTGATCCTCAACTCAGAACAAAACGGCAAAGCCTGGGTGCGCTCCAGCGTGCTGCGCGCTTCAGCGAGCGTCCAGGCCGTTCTGCTCTCCCTGGAGGAAGCGGGTGGTGCGAGGGGCCGCGAGCGGCTGCTTACCAGTACATGGCCAGTCTTGTTTTATTGAAGTCCCCATTCACTACCGAATTATTTTGAGGCTAATTACAAGCATTTTATTCTTAAGTACTTTAGGATGTATCTCCAAAATAGAGTTACACGTAAGATTTACCTTTTTGACCATCTTTAAGCGTACAGTTCAGTGACAATTAAGTACGTTCATATTGTTACGCAGCCGTCACCACTGTCCATCTCCAGAGCTCTGCACCTTGCAAAACCAATACTCCAGACACAGTCCACAGTGACTCCCTGAGTCTCCCCTCCCCCAGGCGTTGGTAACCTCCATTCTACTTTCTGTCTCTATGAGTTTGACAATTCTAGGTACCTCAAAAAACTGAATCATACAGTATTTGCCTTTTTTGTAACTGGCTTAGTTCACTTAGCATGACTTCAGGGTGCATCCATGTTGTCATATGTGTCAGAATTTCCTCTCTTTTTAAGGCTGAATAAAAATCCTGTTATATGTATATACCTTGTTCTGTTTATCCATTCATCCATCGATGGACACTAAGAACCTTTTATTTTTTAACTGGTACTCTTACAACATCACACCTAAAAAGTCAGTAATTTCTCAGTGTAATCCACTACTTTGTCAGTGTTAAATTTCCCTGTTTGTCTCAAATGTTTGTACATTCGATTTATTTGAATCAGCATCTAAAGAAGGTCTGCACATTGTATTTGGTTGATATTTTATGCCTTAGAGCTGTTTTTTGAGGATAGCTTTGATCTTTTAGATATTTAGCACAAATGTAGTATTTTATTTGTGTTTGTGTACATTTATCTTTTTTATTTCATAGTCCTTTCAACTCTAGTAAGATTCTGATTGTTACCCTAGTATATTGACAGTGTCAAAGCAGACCCTTAGTAGATAATAAAATCATCATCTATGACTAAACTAATTGTTCAGAATGTTGACTAGCAGATGACAGAGGTCAGAGCCCTGGGGCCTGGCACTAGAAAGCCGGTGTTCCACATGCCAGCACCCTTGGAGCACGGCTCAGCTGCGAGCCTGCTTACAGATGGGTTCATTCTGCTGTCTCATCCCAAGAGTCTTTTGTTTCATAGGTTGTTTGGGATTTTATGTGCTAGTTGTTTTGATGGATTCAAGATGAATTTGACTCAGAGAAGAAACATGAGATTAGTAAATATGAATAATGAATACAAGTCAGAGCTCTCTATGCCATGGGTAAAAGGCTTTGGATGGGGGTTTCCTGCCTGTGGAAGTTACTTCAGCTACCTCAGCAGAGCTGAAGCAGACACTTTGCTGAAATAATTTAGTCTGCCACAGTTGCTTGGCTTCAAGAAAATGTGGTAGGTTTGGCATAACTTCTTCTTAGTAAGCCCATATTGATGACAGGTATTCATGCTTTTCTTTTCTTCTTCTTTTTTTTTGGGAGGGGGCTGTCTCTCACTCTGTTGTACTGGCTAGAATGCAGTGGTGTCAACCTAACTTACTACAACCTCAAATTCCTGGGCTCATGGGCTCAAGCAATCCTCCTGCCTCAGCCTCAGGGATAGCTGGGACTACATGTGCACACCACCACACCCAGCTAATTCTTTTCTTACTTCCTCCCCTCCCCTCTTTCCCTCTTCCTTCCTCTCTCTCTCTCTCTCTCTCTCTCTCTCTCTCTCTCTCTCTCTCTCTCTCTCTCTCTCTCTCTCTCTCTCTCTTTCTTTCTTTCTTTCCGTTTTTAGAGTTGGGGTCTCGCTCTTGCTCAGGCTGGTCTCAAACTCCTGGCTTCAAGCAGTCTTCCTGCCTCAGCCTTCTTGAGTGCTAGGATTACAGGCGTGAGCCACCGCGCCTGGCCCATGTTTTTCTTTTCAAAAGTCTCAAATCGCCGGGCGTGGTGGCTCACGCCTGTAATCCTAGCACTCTGGGAGGCTGAGGCGGGCGGATTGCTCAAGGTCAGGAGTTCGAAACCAGCCTGAGCGAGACCCCATCTCTACTATAAGTAGAAAGAAATTAATTGGCCAACTAATATATATAGAAAAAAAAAATTAGCCGGGCATGGTGGCACATGCCTGTAGTCCCAGCTACTTGGGAGGCTGAGGCAGAAGGATTGCTTGAGCCCAGGAGTTTGAGGTTGCTGTGAGCTAGGCTGACGCCATGGCACTCACTCTAGCCTGGGCAACAAAGTGAGACTCTGTCTCAAAAAAAAAAAAAAATTAAATTAAAAAAAAAAAGTCTCATAAATCGTCTGATAGATAATGTAGAATTGGTAGAGGGGGCACCTCAAATGCAGTAGGCTTCTAGAATTCCACTGTCCCGTTTTGAATATCATATCTAGGGCATCGATATCGCAAAATATGTGATATATCAGTGTATGGATATTCTTTTTTTTTTTTTTTTGAGACAGTCTCTGTCACCCAGGTTAGAGTGCGGTGGCATCGGCCTATCTCACCGCAACCACAAGCAATCCTCCTGTCTTAGCCTCCCGAGTAGCTGGAACTACAGGTGTGTACCACCATGCCCAGCTAATTTTTTCTATTTTTAGTAGAGACAGGGTCTTGCTCTTGCTCAGGCTGGTCTCCTGACCTCAGGCGATCCTCTCGCCTTGGCCTCCCAGAGTGCTAGGATTATAGGAATGGGCCATTGCATCTAGCCTGGATGTTCTTTATGGTGAGAAAAGGGATATTGGAGTAACAAACAAGCAGGATATTTTTAGCAAATGAAGACCCCTGTTATAAAAGCCTCAGTGTGTTTTAAAATGCCCCATAGTTGAATGTGTTCTGATTGTGTGTGATTGATTTTGGTCTTTAGCCCAGCCTAATAGCAGCCAGCATATAATTCATTTTTAAATTTTCCCTTAACCTTTTTTTTATTGTGGTAAAATATATATAACATAAAATTTTCCATTTTAATCATTTTTAAGTGTACAAAGTCATTAAGTACATTCACATTGTTGAGCCACCATCACCACTATATTTCCAGAACCTCTTATCTTCCCAAGTGACACTCTGTACCCATTAGACAATAACTCCCTAGTCCTCCCTTAATCTTGATCAAAAGGTTCAACTGTTAGTAAGTAGGTGAATCAATTAGAAAGGATATTCTGTGTGTCTTCTCACAAATTACAAGAGTAATGTGTGTGTTCAAACAGCATAAACATACACGCAGTGAAAAGTGAAAGGTCCCCATGCTCTGGAGATAACCAGTGATAGATCTGGTGTGTACTCTTCCAAAGTGTGTTCCTCAAAGGAGCGACTAAAGATAACCCTTAAGCGTAACTAAAAGAGCAGTAGAACGTGTGCTGCTCCCAAAGGACAGGAATGCCGTGTTCTCTACCCAAAACTTACTTTCTGTCAAGGTCATTTACAGCCTCCTACTTACTGCCTGTAACTTCTTTGAAGGAGAGGTCTTTGTAGCTGATTGTTTTTACTTCTTTTATTTTTATTTTTATTTGTTTATTTATTTTTGAGACAGAGTCTCACTTTGTTGCCCAGGCTAGAGTGAGTGCCGTGGTGTCAGCCTAGCTCACAGCAACCTCAAACTCCTGGGCTCAAGCAATCCTCATGCCTCAGCCTCCTGAGTAGCTGGGACTACAGGCATGCACCACCATGCCCGGCTAATTTTTTCTATATATATTCGTTGGCCAATTAATTTCCTTCTATTTATAGTAGTAACGGTCTCGCTCTTGCTCAGGCTGGTTTCGAACTCCTGAGTGCTAGGATTATAGGCGTGAACCACCACGCCCAGCCTGTTTTTACTTCTTGATCCTCTGGGACAGTTAATGTAAATAATGTAAATTCAAGGTTGAAAGGGCTATAGTTGGGTGGGTATTCCTTCAGTAGTGAGATTTCCTTTTGACTTAATTTCAGCCCAAATTATTTTTTGGGGTAAAAAATAAAAATAAAGGCACCTGTAGATAGGTTGGGGTAAGGGAATTTATAGAAATAAGCATGGTTCTTTATAGGGGTAGTAAACTTTTTTTTTTGAGACAGAGTCTCACTCTGTCACCTGGACTAGTAGTGCAGTGGCATCAGCCTAGCTCACAGCAACCTCAAACTTCTCGCCTCAAGCAATCCTCCTACCTCAGCCTCTTGAGTAGCTAGGACTACAGACATGCACCACGCGCTAATGTTATGCATTTCATGTTGTCTCGGGGTTTTTGTGAAACCCTGGGAGAATATGTGCTCAGTAAGTGCATTTCACATATGCATTATCACTTATCTTGAAAAGTGAAAACTGTCTCTAGACCTAAAATTTGTGGATGCCAAATCCCTTTAACAGGACTTTATTCAGTCTCCAGGGGTTCTCAAACTATGGCCCTCGGGCCACATGTGGCCCGCCGAGGACATTTATCCTGCCTGCCGGGTGTTTTTGCCACCGCTACCTGTCCTGCTTAGCAGCCGACTCATCCCAGGCCCACAGTGCGCACGTGTGGAATGTGCGCCGCACTCTCCAACGGCCCTCCAATGGTCTGAGGGACAGTGAACTGGCCCCCTGTTTAAAAAGTTTGAGGACCCCTGGTAGGCACTATGTTTAAGGTGGCCTTTGAGAAAGGTACCTGGTTTCAGTTTATGCAAATAGAAACTGTTGAGGACTGACATTATACTTTCCTGGTTTAAGAATTAAATTTAGTGAGTAATATATGTGCTCTGCCCAGAGCATTTGAGAGTAATGTGTTCTGGACAGGGTCCTTGTGACAAACAAAGTTGCTACCTAGAGGCATAACAAAGGACCTGAGTTTCTGCAAGTAAGCAAGAGCTGCCCAGACCCCCACAGTAGTGGGGGTCTGGAGGCCACACCATAAACACATTGTTCCTAGGATTGCTGCTTAGCCCCATAAGATGGGTGGTTAGTCAATGATGGTTAAGATTCCTCAGGGAGGAATAACCTAAGACAAGCTGCCGGGGTCCAGCCTAGAGGAACTGTAGCTGCTTTGCCCAACCTTACTAATCTCATTCTGTGATCTATGCCTGGCACCTAGAGCAACCATGTGGAAACCTTGAGTCAGGGGACATCTGTGTCCATAGGCTACGTGTTCCGGAATTTATGGCCATTGCTGTAATGCCTGGGTGGTCACATATAAGGAAATAACTTTGATTTTTTTGTAGTATAAAAATAAACTGACCAGTGCATTGGGCACTGGAGTCTTGTACTGTCTGTGTGTGTGTCTGTGTCTTTCTTTTATGTTTTGTGTTCATCCCTCGTCCTGCAAACAGGCCACGGCAGAAACAGTCTGTCTACCTTGGATGATGTGCTAAACCTACTGACTTTTTTAGTAACCTCAGACTCACTAGGAAGTATTCACACTGACTTAGAAATTCATTTAAATCAGATTTAGACAGACTTGATGATATCTAGGAAAGTGTTTAAGCAAAAACTGTTGGCTAGTTCTTTGTTCTTGTTTGCCTTTTAGAGAAACCAGTTTCTACATTTTCTCCCTGTCCCTCCCTCTCCTTGCCTTCTCCTCTGCAAGACTTCCATCCTGCTGAAGCTCTTCTCACTGATGGGCTTATCTGTGACGCCTTCTCTGGTGGTGGTCTTCTGTGGGCTCTCCCAGCTCTTCTCTTCCTATCTGTATCACTTGTGTCATCTTTCACACTCCCTGGTGTTATCCTTATTTATTGCATATGTCTTGTCACCCCTGTTGGTTTGTAGCCCCTTGAGAGTTGACTCACAGGCTTCTGTT
Source organism: Microcebus murinus (assembly GCF_040939455.1). Classification (NCBI taxonomy): domain Eukaryota; kingdom Metazoa; phylum Chordata; class Mammalia; order Primates; family Cheirogaleidae; genus Microcebus; species Microcebus murinus. The sequence continues at coordinate 26,394,585 of NC_134125.1, read as the reverse complement.
GGTCTGCTGGCTGGATCTGTTGAAGGTGTAGAAAGGCAAGCTAGCATTGGCCTTGAATGTTTACCTAGTGCTAACTTTTTTCTGAACTCTTGTTTACCTTTTCCTCCTATTTCTGAGGCTAGAGCTAATCTATTTTTTGGGGGGGGGACTTAATTTAATCAGATGCTTCTTTTCTCTTTAGCTCCAAAACCTTGGAATTAATCCAGCCAACATTGGATTCAGTACACTGACCATGGAATCCGACAAGTTCATATGTGTCTGAGAGAAAGTTGGTGAGCAAGCGCAGGTAGTGATCATTGGCATGAGCGACTCAATGGCACCAATCAGATAGCCCATCTCTGCAGAGGGTGCCATCGTGAATCCAGCCTCTAAGGTGATAGCTCTGAAAGCGAAACCTGATGGGATTGTCACAAAGGAATTTCACCTCACTTAATTGCTTTGTTGCCTTATATATTAGACAGGTGTCATCAATCGTATTCAACTTAATTCTGAAAGTTTTGGCAAAAGCTATGTCTGGTGTCTCCTAATAAGAGACCCCTGAGCACCAGAGCTCCTTTGTAACTGTTAGGGTAGGAAGGCTAGTAGGTGCTCACAGTGCAGGTGGAGAAAGATTTCTCAGGCAGAGATTAAGATATAAAAGTAAAATTTATTTTATCCTTCTTAGAGGAGAGAGGGAGAGAAGGCAGGGGGAAGAGCGCAGGTAGATGGTGTGGCATCCCAAAGAAAGAGAAGGGTGCCAGCAGCAAGGCCAAGTGGCTCGCTGATTTTAAGGGGAACAAAGAGGGAAAAAAATAATGATGGCTGTCAGTTGATAATAAAAGCGGCAGCAGATAGAGAACAAAAACTACAAGCATGTTAAAGTCCAAGACTTGGTTTCCTACCTTCCTTCGAGAAGGGATTATCACGGGAGATGTGACTGTGTCCTCAAGATATGGTTGAGGCATGGAGCTTGTTGTCTTGCTCTTTACTCAGGAACTCTATACAAGCAGATTCTTAAAAAAACAATTTTGGAGAGAGATTTACATCTCTCTTCCGTACATTTAGCTCTTTCCAGAAGTTGTGCAAAACAGAACTCCTGCAGGGTACTTGTTCATGAGAGAGCACATAGGATTGACCTTTAACTGTTACTGGGGAAAGTGGGGGGTTAGGGATTTTCCTGTTATTTTTTTCAAGGCTGTCCCTTTCATTAATATCACCCATAGTGCCAGACACACAGAGAGGTGAGTGCCCAGGACCTTGTCCTAATGTGTCTAGGGATGCCTGATAGCACTGTGCGTGCATGTTCCCCGGGTGAGCTGTGTGGCTCCCTTGCCGAGGGCCTGCCACGGTGGTGCTCCAGTCATCCTGGGACACAAGCCCAGAGGTTTTCCCCTCATGAAACACATCAGTGAGAGGATGTTAGGGACCGACCTTTTATAGCCCCACCGGACAGAAAAGCAGAGACATCAAGGATGCAATTACACAAGTGGAGGTTTATTTTCTGGCTAGCCAGGGTCCAAGCCCCAGAGCACCCAACGCAGTGGTCACTCTTGCAGGCAAGGACCCCGACTGGGGTTGCAGCGTGCCTTTTATCCCTATGGTGCATACGCTATGCAGTGGCTGATCACGCGTGGATCATGCATTGACCTTTAACATGATTGGTTGGCTGGCAGCCCCACTATACAGGGGTCTGAACAATGCAAAGTTGGCGCAATCAAGCAAGCAAGCAACGGTTTCCATGGCAAGCAAGCAACAGTTTCCAGAAGCCGGATGTTGGTTCGGCTTCACTGGGGGTGTGGGCCTTGCAGGTGTGCAATGTCTCGACCCCTCACAACAATATAGTATAAACATGACTTGTATATGCCCTGGGAAACCAAAATATTCATGTGACTTGCTTTATTGTAGTGGTCTGGAACCAAAGCGCAGTATTTCTGAGGTGTGCCCATACAGGTTTGCATTCCAGCCAAAATGTCTGCAGAAAGTGGGAGTTGGCCAGGTCCGTGGTGGCTCACGCCTGTAATCCTAGTACTCTGGGAGGCCAAGGTGGGCAGATTGCCCAAGGTCAGGAGTTCGACACCAGCCTGAGCAAGAGCGAGACACCATCTCTACTAAAAATAGAAAGAAATTAATTGGCCAACTAATATATATAGAAAAAATTAGCCGGGCATGGTGGCACATGCCTGTAGTCCCAGCTACTTGGGAGGCTGAGGCAGGAGGATTGCTTGAGCCCAGGAGTTTGAGGTTGCTGTGAGCGAGGCTGACGCTACGGCACTCACTCTAGCCCAGGCAACAAAGCGAGACTCTGTCTCAAAAAAAAGAAAAGAAAGTGGGAGTAACTTTGTGATTGGGTATCTCAATAAATCTTACCTATAAGGGAGGGAGGACTGGCCTGAGGATAAAGCTGTAGTTGGTAAAGAGTTAGCAGTCACTCATTTTAGCTGAGAGAGAGGAGTGTTGGTGTTTGTGGGTTGCACAGTAATCTTGTTTCTTCCGTGCATAGACAGAATTCTGAAGCAGCCTGCTATGTCGCTTTATCATGGTCTCAGAGGGCCCTTACCTGAGGCTGGTGTTTTCTGGTTGTAGTGAGAGAGGACACACACCATAGGAACCTGGGGAGTGACTCAGTAAGAGGGTGTTAGGAAGAACCTTTTATAGGATTTGTGCTTTGGTTGGATGATTTGGAGGGCGCCGGCCTACTTCCAGACGGCAGGCGCTGCTCCTTTTGTTGTTGTTCCTTTCTCAGTATCCATGATTCACTTCAACTATAACAGTGTTGTGTGCTGTTTTCTTTTATGTAGAGAAATGTGAGGCTCTGACACCAAAGAGGTATCATTTTAAGGCTTTATGCCATTTTCACTACAATCTTCTGGCCATAGGGAGATCTCAGATCTTTATAGTACAAATCGCTGGACTCATAGCTAAGAGTGCTTAGCCTAACCCAAGATCATGATGATTTTCTGTATTTCCTTCTGGTGGTTTTATAGTTTTAATTCTCACATTTAGGTCTGTGGTCCTTTTTGAGTTAATTTTTGTATCTGGTGTGAGGTATGGATGTAAGTCCTTTTTTCTTTGTTTTTTTTGGAGGGGGGAGGGTTGGGGTAGGTAGGGCATATCTATTTAATTGTCCCAGCACTGTTTATTGAAAAGACTGTCCTTCACCTTATCTTGGCACCTTTGGTGAAAATTAATAGACCATGGGCTGGGCAAGGTTCACGCCTGTAATCCTAGCACTCTGGGAGGCCGAGGTGGGCGGATTGCTCAAGGTCAGGAGTTCAAAACCAACCTGAGCAAGAGCGAGACCACGTCTCTACTATAAATAGAAAGAAATTAATTGGCCAACTAATATATATAGAAAAAATTAGCCGGGCATGGTGGTGCATGCCTGTAGTCCCAGCTACTCTGGAGGCTGAGGCAGGAGGATTGCTTGAACCCAGGAGTTTGAGGTTGCTGTGAGCTAGGTTGATGCCATGGCACTCACTCTAGCCTGGGCAACAAAGTGAGACCCTATCTCAAAGAAAAGAAAAGAAAAGAAAAGAAAAGAAAATTAATAGAGCATAAATAAGGTTTATTTTTGGACTCCCAATTCTCTTCCATTGATCTGTGTGCCATCTTAATGCCAGTTACTTGATTTCCTGATTGGTGTGGCTCTGTAGTAAGTTTGAAATTAATAGTGTTGGTATTCTAACTTTGTATTTTAAAAAATAGTTTTTGAAACTAGATCCTTTGAATTTCCACATACATTTTTAAGTTCAGTTTGTGAATTTCTACAAAAAGCCTGCTGGGATTTTGATAGGGATTACATTGAATTTATCGATCAATTTGGCAAGAATTGCTATCTTGACCATATTAAATCTTCCAGTCACTTAACGTCTCTATGTTTAGGTTTTTAATTTCTTTCAGTGATGTTTTGTGCATTCGGTATACAAATCCTGCACTACTTTTTTTTTTTTTTTTGTAATTTATAGCAAGGCAAGCATGAAACAAAGTTTATTGAGAAAGGACAAGATAGGTTTACAAAGCAAGAGCAAGATACATTCCTCCAGTGAAGTCTCGAACTTTTCAGTTTCATCCACGGGGGTTAGAATCCACTTCTTCCAAACTCCTATTAATGTTAACCTCCCATGAATCGTGAATGTTCTTTTTTTTTTTGAGACAGAGTCTCACTCTGTTGCCCGGGCTAGAGTGAGTGCCGTGGCATCAGCCTAGGTCACAGCAACCTCAAACTCCTGTGCTCAAGCAATCCTTCTGCCTCAGCCTCCCAAGTAGCTGGGACTACAGGCATGCGCCACCATGCCCGGCTCATTTTTTCTGTATATATTTTTAGTTGGCCAATTAATTTCTTTCTATTTTTAGTAGAGATGGGGTCTCGCTCTTGCTCAGGCTGGTTTCGAACTCCTGACCTTGAGTGATCTGCCCGCCTTGCCTTGGCCTCCGAGAGTGCTAGGATTACAGGCGTGAGCCACCGCGCCTGGCCCATAAATGTTCCTAATGCCACCTAGAATGGTGACTCTTTTCCAGAAATTTTTCTCTACATCAGCAATAAGGCTGTTTTGCTTTCTTACCATTCATGTGTTCATGTTCACAGGAGTAGCTCTTTTAATTTCCTTCAAGAACTTTTCTTTTGCATTCACAATTTGGCTGTTTAGTGCAAGAAGCCCAGCTTTCAGCCTGTCTCAACTTTTGACATGCCCTCCTCACTAAGCCTTATCATTTCTAGCTTTTGATTTTAAGTGAGGGACATGTGACTGTTCCTTTCATTTCAACACTTAGAGGCTATCGTAGGGTTATTAATTGGCCTAATTTCAATGTTTTTGTGTATCAGGGAGTAGGGAGGCCCCAGGAGAGGGAGGGGGGTGAGTCAGTGGCCAGTTGGTAGAGAAGTCAGATCACACATACAACATTTATCAATTGTGTTCACTGTCTTATATGAGTGTGAATGTGAGGGGTTGAGTCATTGCACACCTGCAAGGCCCCGCGCCCCCAGTGAAGCCGGAAGCAACATCCGGGAAGGCTGACCGAGGCGTCGCTTCTGGAAACTCAACTTTGCATTGTTTGAACCCCTATATAGTGGGGCTACCAGCCAACCAATCATGTTAAAGGTCAATGCATGATCCACGCGTGATCAGCCACTGCATAGCGTATGCACCATAAAAATAAAAGGCATGCTGCAACCCCGGTCGGGGTCCTTGCCTGCAAGAGTGGCCACTGCGTTGGTGTTCTGGGGCTTGGACCCTGGCTAGCCAGAAAATAAACCTCCTCTTGTGTGATTGCATCCTTGATGTCTCTGCTTTTCTGTCCGGTAGGGCTGTGAAAGGTCGGTCCCTAACATTTGGGGGCTCGTCCAGGATTTGCCTTCCCCACAGACTACCGGGTAGAATTCAGGGCTGAGGGAGGAGTGTGAAAATCCACCCCTGGACTAGCCAGGTGTGGTGTTGGGTAAGGGATGCGGAATCCCCTTGCAGGAGCCCGGATCAGGACGCCGGCACAGGACCTAGGCGGACGCGCTGGTGGGTCGCCAGTCGGAGCCAGGCGGAGTCGTCCTCTGGCCCCGTTGGGACTCCAGAGCTGACCTTGTAGCCAAGGGCTCGGTCAGGAAGAGACCGGGGAATAGGTCCGGACCAGGTTAGGTTGTCTGTTTAACTCACTGTCCACTTGTCTGTTGTCTGCTTTGTTTGTCGCCGGCTTTCTGTGTGTGTGTGAGTGAGTGTGACATCTCCTGTTGGCTTGTTAGAGTCTCTGGGTTCTATGGTTTCAGCCCGAGAACCCATCAGGGTTGCATGGGTTTTCGGGCTGGGGCCATAGAATCAGAGGACCCACAAAAAGATCCGCAGGGGCGATTAAAACCTCCAGCTGAGTATTCCCCTGCATGGGCTGGCAGCACACAGTGTATCTCCTGCCACCCGTGCCAGGAGTGGCTAGTGCGAGAGGGGCACGGCTGTTACCTCCGTAGGGAGTGTGAAAGGCTAGGGATTCAGATCCTTGTCCCCAGTGCTCCAACTGCGGAATATCAGTTTGCACATCTGCCTATTATTGACTAGCCATGGGACAGGCTCTAACAACGCCGTTGTCCATCCTGGTGAGCCATTTTAGGGATGTCAGGGCAAGGGCACACAACCTGTCCCTGGAGGTCAAGGAAGGAAAGTTTGTTACCCTTTGTGAGGCCGAGTGGCCCACATTTGGAGTGGGGTGGCCCAGGGAGGGCTCGTTTGATGCCTCCTTGATCGAAAAGGTAAATGGGGTGATATTTGGCCACCACGGCCACCCTGATCAGATCTCCTATATTGTGGTCTGGCAAGACTTGGTTCGAGACCCGCCACCCTGGCTGAAGGCCCTCCTACCCGCCCCGAGGGGAAAGGCGGAAGTTCTGGCAGTTAAAGAAGTTAGAAAGGGGGGAGCACGGAGTCCGAGGTCCATTAGGACACCAGTGTTACCGGACTCCAATCTCTACCCAGACCTGACAGGTCTCGAATGGAACACACCTCTACCCTATAACCCCGGGGCAGCCTCTGCAGCTCCCCCGGCCCAGGAGGACGCGGGACCACCGGCAGCGGGGCCTATGGGACCAGACAGCGGACTGGCCGGGCCCCAGATCTGGAGCCCGTAAAGGCGCTCCCTCTGAGGGCACTGGGACCCCTGGGGGAGGACAGAGCACAGACATTCCAATATTGGCCCTTCTCTACCAGTAATCTTTCTAATTAAAAATCTCAAAACTCGAACTTCTCCAAGAATCTGAGAGACCTAATTAATTTTTTAGACTCTGTTCTTTTTACTCATCAGCCTACCTAAGATGATTGCCAGCAGTTATTTAAGGTGCTTTTCACAACGGAGGGAAAAAAAAAGAATTCAGGGGGAGGCGCGGAAGCTGGTCCCGGGTAAAGATGGCAGACCTACCACGAATCCTCGGACCATTAATCAGATCTTCCCCCTTGAACGGCTGCTTTGAGACTACAATGACGCTGAAGGTAGAGAGCGTCTCCGGGTCTACCGCCAGACTCTGATGGCTGGTCTCCATATGGCGGCTCGAAAGCCGAACAATTTGGCCAAGATAAAAAATGTTCGTCAGGGGCCGGAGGAGAGCCCGGAAGCATACTTAGAAAATCATAGAGGCCTTCCGGCAGTACACCCCCATAGATCCCACTATGAAAGAGAGCAAGCCGCTGTTATGATGGCTTTTGTTAATCAGGCAGCCCCAGACATCAGGCGCAAGGTGAAGAGAATAAATAGATTAGGCAAAAAGACTCTGCAAGACCTATTAAAAGTGGCAGAAAAGGTCTATAACAATAAAAATATGCCAGAAGAGAGGTTAGAGAGGATCGGGATAGAAGATAGGAAATTCCAAGCTAGAAAAGCACATAAAGCAAACAAAAAAATAGCTAAAATCCTGCTAGCCGCCACAAGAGGGGGGCAGATAGGGTCAGAAGAAAGGGAAAGGCCCCAGCGGGAGAGGCTAGGCAAAAATCAATGTGCCAATTGCAAGGAGCATGGGCATTAGGCCCGAGAGTGCCCCCCAAAAAGGGGGGGGGGTGAAAACTTAGAGGTCCTAAAAAAGTCATGGTTGCAGACAAGTGACAGATGAATAGGGAAGATGGGGTTCAGTCCCCCTCCCCGAACCTAGGGTAACTTTGCAAGTAGAGGGGAATCCAGTCAGCTTCCTCATAGATACAGGAGCAGAACATTCAGTACTAACGAAAGACACAGGAAAATTGTCCAGTAAAACCAGTTGAGTGCAGGGGGCAACAGGAGCCAAACTATATCGATGGACCACACGGAGGAGATTAGATTTGGGTTCAAGACAAGTGAGTCATGCCTTTATGGTCATCCCTGAGTGCCCTACGCTGCTACTGGGAAGAGACATCCTTACCAAGCTTAAGGCTCAAATTCATTTTGAAAAAGAGAGAGTAATAATAACTGATAATAAAAGCAATCTCATCAACAGCCCTGGGTCACTCAGATCCTGACCCTGACACAGGCAGATTAATATAGACTATACCATCCCATAAAAAGCAGAGAGGAAGGCATAGAGCAATGGCTCTGTGAATTTCCCATGGTGTGGGCTGAGACAGGGGCACAGGATGGGCAAAACACCGGCCGCCTCTTTACATTGAGTTAAAACCCGGAGCCGAGCCAGCCCGAGTCAGACAATACCCCATGTCCCAGGAAGCCAGAGTGGGAGTTACGCCCCACATTTGGAGGCTCCTGGACAGTGGGATTCTCCAGAAATGCCAGTCGGCCTGGAACACCCCCCTGTTGCCGGTAAAGAAACCGGGCGGTAAGGACTAAAAGGCTCTACCTCTATATAAAGAGTATAAGGCGGGGCGAGCATGAGAGTAGACTGTGCAAATAAAAGACGCTTTTCAGGCCCTGAGGGCAGCCATGCTAGAAGCCCCAGCCCTAGCACTCCCTGATCCTACAAAAGAGTTTCACCTGTTCATAGTCGAGAAGAGGGGAATAGCCAAGGGGGTACTTACACAGGCCCTAGGACCCTGAAAGAGACCAGTAGTGTACTTGTCAAGAAAAAAAAAAAACTAGATCCAATGGCGGCGGGGTGGCCAGCGTGCTTGCGAATCATTACAGCCACAACCCTGTTGGTCAAAGACGCTAATGAGCTCATCCCAGGGCAGTGGCTGCAGATCACCACCCCACACGCCATGGAGCGGGTCCTGAGGCTGACACACTACCAGGGGCTTCTGTTGGACGCCCCCCGCATTGAGTTCCAAACACCTGTCGCCTTGAATCCGGCCACACTTCTGCCGGGCCCCAATTCAGCCACGCCTGAGCATGACTGCCTTGAGATCCTGGCTGAAACCCAGATGGCCCAGAGAGACTTACAAAGCCTGGGTTACAGAACAGTTGCATGCAACACAAGGCGAGAATGGCTAGTTTCCAGACAAAGGGCATCGCCTAATAGTGCCAGAGACCTTAAGACGCCACCTGTTGGAACACCTACACCAGACCATGCATCTAGAGAAGAAGAAAAATGCTACAGCTGCTGGACACTGCTCAACTCAGGTTCAAGTCACAAGGACGGGTTGCAGATAACATTGTCAGAGGCTGCCAAGTCTGTCAGGTCATACAGCCGGGAAAGACCAGAGGGACCCATGCAGGTACGAGAGAAAGGGGGAGGGAGCCAAGACTATTTTGAAAAATAGACTTCACAAAAGTAAAGCCCGGAAAATAGAGATAACAATATTTGCTAGTCATGATAAATATGTTCTCCAGATAAGTCAAGGCCTTCCCTACAAAAGAAAAAAAACCAGTTTTGACAGTAGCTAAGAAAATATTAGAAGAAATAGTCCCCAGGTATAGACTGCCAAAAGAGATAAGATCAAATAATAGACCTGCGTTTGTCAGTCATATTAGTCAAGGGCTAGCCCAGGCTATAGAGATAAATTAAAAATTACATTGTGCATATAACCCCCAGAGCTCTGGGCGGGTAGAGTGAATAAATAGAACAATAAAAGAGACCCTGACTAAATTGTCCCTAGAGACTGGCGGAGACTGGGTGACCCTCCTTCCCTTCACCCTGTTCCGAGCCTGGAACACCCCTTATCACTTGGGTTTAACCCCTTTTAAAATCATGTACGGCACACCCCCTCCTGTAGTTCCTAGGATGAGCCCTGACGCTCTTCCGGGACATCCCAAAAAAGTGTTACAAGCGGTGCAGGCTCTGCAACGTGTCCACAGTCAAGTATGGCCAGCCCTCCGTGCTATCTACCGGCCTGAGAAAGAGGGTGCTGGACACCTGTTTCACCCACACCAGCCAAGAGACTGGGTGTGGGTGAAACGGCATAACAGCAGAACCCTCGAGCCGAGGTGGAAGGGCCCCTATCAAATTATTCTTGTTACCCCCACTGCTCTTAAGGTTGATAAAATAGTGACCTAAATACACCACTCCCACGTGAGACGTGCTAATAAAAAGACCAAGAGCAGTGCCAGGACCAATAAAAAGCAACTGCAGACCCGAAGAATCCTCTAAAGACCAGACTGAGCTGCGTGGCGGCAACAGCCCAGGACTGCTGACACAGACTTAGACTGGGGTTGTGGCATCTAAAGATTAAACTAAATGACAAACATGGACGGTTCACGGTAGAGGTTAGTTGTTGTGAGTCTAATATTTTTAAGATAGAGACCTACAGCTATACTTACCGCCCTGAACCCCCACCAACCCCATGACCTTACATGGGTCTAAAAATTATTAAACAAGATAATAACCTTTATAAAAGAAAGAGTTAATACAGTACAGCTTTTAGTGTTGCAGCAGCAGTATCAAAAACTCTAGTCAGATAGCACAGACATGAAACCTTTAAGAGACCCAAGAGATGAGCAAAAGCGCTCGACCAGCTTCTAAAGGGGGGAATGTGAGGGGTTGAGTCATTGCACACCTGCAAGGCCCCGCGCCCCCAGTGAAGCCGGAAGCAACATCTGGGAAGGCTGACCGAGACGTCGCTTCTGGAAACTCAACTTTGCATTGTTTGAACCCCTATATAGTGGGGCTACCAGCCAACCAATCATGTTAAAGGTCAATGCATGATCCACGCGTGATCAGCCAATGCATAGCGTATGCACCATAAAAATAAAAGGCACGCTGCAACCCCAGTCAGGGTCCTTGCCTGCAAGAGTGGCCACTGCGTTAGTGCTCTGGGGCTTGGACCCTGGCTAGCCCCACTAGAGAAAATAAACCTCCTCTTGTGTGATTGCATCCTCGATGTCTCTGCTTTTCTGTCCGGTGGGGCTGTGGAAAGTCGGTCCCTAATAGTTTGTGGTGCACTAAAATAACAATAGTAACCTGAAAGATCAGGGATCACAGGTGAGCATAACAGATATAATGAAAAAGTTTGAAATATTGTGATAGTTAACAAAATGTCACTAGAGACACAATGTGAACACATGCTGTTAGAAAAATGATGCCAGTAGACTTGCTTGATGCTGGGGTGCCCACAAACCTTCAAATTGTGAAAAAATGCAATCTGCGGCACGCAATAAAGCGAGGTATGCCTGTATTTTCTCCCATTCTGTGAGTTACCTTTTCATTCTTTTGTGTCCTTTGATGCAGTCCCTTTTGTTTATTTTTTGCATGTTGCCTATGCTTCTGTTGTCATATCCAAAAAAAGTGACTGCCAAATCCAGTGTCATGAAGCTTCTCCACTGTTTTATAGTTTTAGTTTTTATCTTTAAGTCTTTCATCCATTTTGAGTTCATTTTTGTGTATGGTGTAAGGTAAGGGTCCAGTTTCATTCTTTTGCAGGTGGCTATCCAGTTTCTCCAGAATTATTTGTTGAAAGTATCCTTTTCCCCCATTGAATGGTCTTGGTACCCTTGTCAAAAATCATTTGATTATATCTGTGAGGGTTTATTCATGGGTTCTCTATTCTGTTCCATTGATCTGTATGTCTTTATGCCATTACCATACTGTTTTGCTTACTATAGCTTTGTAGTAAGTTTTAAAATCAGGTAATATGAGATCTCCAATTTTGTTCATCTTTTTCAAGATTATTTTGGCTATTAAGGTCCTCTGGGATTCCATATGAATTTTAGGATGAATATTTCTATTTCTGTAAAAATGTGTTTGAGCCAATTGTGTTTTTTGGAGCACTTTTGTCAAATCATTTGATTGTAAGTGCATGTAGCTATTTCTGGACTCTCTTCTGTTTTATTAATCCTTATGTCTATCCTTATGATGATAACATAGATTCTATAGCTTTTAATGTCTTGAAGTCAGGTATTTTTTTTTTCTTTCTTTTTAGGTTTCCACTTCTGTGTGATGAAGTCAGGTATTATAAGTCTTCCAACTTTGCTGTTTTCCAAAATTGTTATGGCTATTCTCTGTCCTTTGAATTTCCATATTTATTTTATCATCAGTTTATTTTCTACCAGAAGAAAAGATGCTAGGATTTTGATTGGGATTGCATTGAACCTATAGCTCAGTTTGGGAAAATGACATCTTAGTGATCTTAAATGTTCTGATCCATGAACATGGTATGCCCCTTCTTTTATTTAGGCCTTTAATTTCCTTCAGGCATGTTTTATAGTTTATTGTGTAGAGGCTAACTTGTGTAAATTTATTTCTAAATGTTTTTGGTGGTGGTATAAATTCTTTTTTATATTTTATTTCCAAATGGCTGCTAGCATCTCAAAATTAATTTATTTATATATTGACTCTGTATCCTGCAACATTGCTATAATCACCTATTAGTTCTAATAGTTCATTTTAGATTTGTGGATTTCTGAATATTTTCTTTGTAAATAATTATGTTGTCTGTGAATAAAAACAGATTTACTTCTTTTTTTGATCCTTATGCATTTTACTTTTCTTGCCTTCTCATAATAGCTGTGTTATCCAGTGTAGTGTCAAAAAGAAGTGTCTGAGAAATAATCTTTGCCTTGTTCCCCATCTTCGTGGGGAAAAATATGCTAATATTTCATGTTGGCTCTAAGTTTTGCATAGATTCCAAAATCAGAATTAAGCTTCTTGCTTCTGGTGGAAACAATATGAGTCTCTTTTCAGAGGATGGATGCCAAAGCCTTTTCTCTAGAATTGTGCTATTGTACTGGATATTAGCCATGTGGTGCTGTTTAAATTTAAATTAATTAAAGTTAGATAAAAGTAAAAGTTCAGTTTCTGAAATGTCTTGCTAGGTATATTTTAAATGCTTGATGGCCACATATAGCTAGTGTCTACTGTAATGGATGCTCATATAGAATATTTCCAACATTGCAGAAGATTCTATTTAATGACACTGATCTAGAATACCAGGTAACCCTGGTATATGGAGAAGTGGGTTTAATGTCAAGGGATGATTTTGTCTCTCCTAAAAGTTAGAGACATCACACAGAGAAAGGATGTCTTATGTTTTTGCTGACTTATCCAGAAAAGTATTTTAAAATGAGAAGAAACCAATCTAAAATGGTTTTTCTTGAGACTTGTTCAGTAGAATTAATTTCTGATTGTTGTTCATAAATTCTATAAATATTCACACATTTTTACATTCTGCTGAGGAAGAATCTGACGCATACGAGGCTTTTCTCAATATGTAGACATTGAAGTGTGGTTAATTACTGCTCAAGCAGCTTTTCCCTGTTCATCAGATTAGCTTTAAGTAGTACAACTTAAAGTAATAGTAAAAGGATTCCAAATTAAGAGATTAAGAACTTGTGTTCAGATTTTTAATCTGTCTTTCTCTAGCTGGGAAGACACTTCAAATCTTTAATATTGAGATGAAGAGTAAAATGAAGGCTCACACTATGGCAGAAGAGGTGATTTTCTGGAAATGGGTTTCTGTGAACATTGTTGCCTTGGTAACTGAGACCACAGTCTACCACTGGAGTATGGAGGGTGACTCCCAGCCCGTGAAGATGTTTGACAGACATGCTAGCCTGGCAGGGTACCAGATAATTCACTATCAGACCAACGAAAACCAAAAGTGGCTGCTGCTCGTTGGCATCTCGGCTCAGGTAAGCCTTGGCCTGATATTAGAGTGGAATGGTTACGTCATTTGAGGTTGGTACAGGTGTAAGGCAGAAGAAGTAGGCCTGGAACTGAAAGAAATAGAGATTACAAAGAAATCTGAACTCAGGATCAAATAATCTTAATTCAGTTTGGCCTGTTAACTACTGTATTCTCCTAGGTTACTGATGTTCTTTCTAGAAGCTATTTCTGGCACAGTTTTGAGAAGTGAATTATTGAGGAATTTTAGAGCAACTTAGAACTTACAGATTTATAAGAAGTATTCTTTAGGCTCTATTTTAAGGACTTAAGAGAATGTTACTGACTCATATCCTTTTATAATGAAAGTAATATCTTTCTATCCTCCTGTTTTTCATTCCTGGTGCTAATCCAGCCACCAGATACTGAAGGACTACAGGATGTTTGGCACTTAGTAGTATCTAGATCTTAATAGCCAGTCATGAACATTGAATGGCCCTTCCATAGCCTAGTCAGCACAGTATGCCTCAGAATTCTAGTAATTAGAGTGCTGTCAGATATTTGAAGGGAATGCTATGGGAGCCACTAAAGTGCCTCAGAGAGCCTTCAACACAGGGGGATCTAAGCTACATTTTATTTATTTATTTATTGGGTGTTTTTTTTTTTGAGACAGAGTCTCGCTTTATTGCCCAGGCTAGAGTGGGTGTTGTGGCGTCAGCCTAGCTCACAGCAACCTGAAACTCCTAGGCTCAAGCAATCCTCCTGCCTCAGCCTCCTGAGTAGCTGGGACTACAGGCATGTGCCACCATGCCCGGCTAATTTTTCCTATATATATTAGTTGGCCAATTAATTTCTTTCTATTTATAGTAGAAACAGGGTCTCACTCTTGCTCAGGCTGGTTTCAAACTCTTGACCTTGAGCAATCCACCTGCCTTGGCCTCCCAGAGTGCTAGGATTACAGTAAGCTGCATTTTATTAACTATAAAAGTGTACTCTGGAAGAAAACAATGTATGTATTCAAAGACATGGAAATGGAGAAAAATGGCTGCTTCTGGGGGTGTGGGGTCACCCACTGTAGTTGGTACCTGTAGGTAAGCATAAGAGGCAGCTAGAGGGGCAAGGCTGGAGGCCAGACTAAGGTGCGTGCTCTATCTTGCAGGAAATGGGAATTCTGTAGCAGGTTTTAAGTGAGAAAGATATAATTAATTTTCTTTATTAGTAGCATTGAGGAATGGAAAAAATGATGTTGAGGGTAGACCACCATGCAGACTGGAGGCTGGGAGGCTAGGAGGCTAGTTGACAGGCAAAACAGGAACAAAGCCATGTAGCCTGTTCTGGATTAGAGACATATATGAGACAGGTGAAGAACAAGCAGAAGAGGAGGGAGTACTTCTTTCCACTTCAAGGTCTCTTCTCTGCATCCCCCAGGAGAAATGAGGCATACGTGACTTAGGTGAAGGCAGTAGCACTGCACTTGTGCAGGGAGGCAAGATGTGAGATGTTGGCTCACTCACCCTGATGAAGGACGTCTACAACACACAGCTAGCATCTTAATGTCATAAGGCTGAAAGCTTTACCCCAAGATCAGGAACAAGACAGGGGTGTCTGCTCTTGCTACTTCAGTTTAATATTGGACTAGAGGTTCTAGCCAGGGAAATTAGACAAGAAAAAGGTATAAAACACATCTAGAAAATTCCTCTTCTTAAATGGAAGAATTAAAACTATCTCTGTTTGCCAATTATTAGGTCCAGAGCCAAGAGAGAGACACACACAAAGGTTCATGTGCGACAAAATGCTGTTTATTTTGAGCATCTTGGTGCAGATGGGTGAAGGTGAAAAAGTGTCCACCAAGAGGGAGGGGAAAGCCTTGGGTTTTATAGAGAGTTTTTCCTGGGGGAATGAGCAACACCTGCAGAGATAGGGGAGGGAGTAGCTTCGTCCTTATCGGGGGATAGGAATGCCAGTGTAGCTGCAGCTGCTTGTGGTCAAAGTTAGACTTAAGGCCGGGCGTGGTGGCTCACGCCTGTAATCCTAGCACTCTGGGAGGCCGAGGTGGGCAGATTGCTCGAGGTCAGGAGTTCGAAACCAGTTTGAGCAAGAGCGAGACCCCGTCTCTACTATAAATACAAAGAAATTAATTGGCCAACTAATATATACAGAAAAAATAAGCCAGGCATGGTGGCGCATGCCCATAGTCCCAGCTACTCAGGAGGCTGAGGCAGCAGGATCGCTTGAGCCCAGGAGTTTGAGGTTGCTGTGAGCTAGGCTGACACCATGGCACTCACTCTAGCCTGGGCAACAAAGCGAGACTCTGTCTCAAAAAAAAAAAAAAAAAGATTTACAACCTTGTACTCTCCATACTCTTTTGCGACTTTTGTTTCACAGGCTTTATGATATTTTTCAGGTTCCTATTCTAAGTAAACCTAACACCAATGATATGATCTTGTATATTGAAATCCTAGAGAATCCAGTAAAGAACGCTTAGAACTAATAAACAAATTCAGTAGGTTACAGAATACAATATCAGTATACAAAAATCAATTGTGTTCTTATGCACTTGTGATGAACAATCCAAAGATGAAATTAAGAAAACAATTCTATTCATAACAACATCAAAATGAATAAAATGCTTAAAATAGAATAAAATACGTAGAATCTCTTACTCTCAGCAGGAGATTGGTGGAGTAAAGACCTCAGAAAATCTATTTCCCCATAAAAGCAATGAGAAAACTGGTTAAACACTGTCAAAACCAACTTTCTCAGAATTCTGGAAATTAACCACAGACTTGCAAAAATCCAAAGAACTTTTCTTTGAGACAACTGGCTATATTTCAGAATCTCAGAAAATTGTCTATATTTTCGGGTCTCAGAAAATTGCTATATAGTAAGTGAAAAAGAAAATTAAAAACCTCAAGGTTCCCCCCCAACTCCTTATGCAAAGGGGAAGGTAAAGGCCAACGGGACCCACAGATCATTCAGGCAATTTCATAGTGGGCCCCCATGAGCAAGGCTGTGCAGATTGTAAATTTAGATCCACAGGCTATGTCTAGCTCCTAAAACTAAAGTTTGTTTGATTCCAAACTAACAATGAGTTGCAAGTTTATCTTTACAGGTAACAGAACAGAGACAAGACAGAATCAGATATTTTTCCACCTACCCAGGGACATCTACATAATTGATGCTTCCTTCACTCTCTTTTTCTCTTATAATATTTACCTTATCTTATGTAAAGTGTAGATTTTCCTGGGTCTCACAAGAATGGAACCACTGTCTCACTACCGCTGCTCTTTCTGTATGCCTTTAAATGCTGAATACTTCCAGATTTCCCTTCAGAGAAAAAGAAACAACCTCAGCTTTGTCAGCTGTTCGTTTCATGTTTTTTCCTGGGTGTGTCCTTAACACGGGCTTAATAAACCTCCATTGAATGAGATGTTTGCCTCAGTTACTTATTTGGGTGGTCACAGGTTTGTGGTATTTTTAACTTGCCCTGTTCCCAACCCTCTGTCCAGCTGTGTGATAGCTTTGTACACCAAGAACCCTGCAGCTATGGTGAAATGCAGCAGCCTAACAGCCCCTGAAGGAGGTGGAATGGTCTGGAGCTTCCCAAAAGCACTATTCCCGGAAAAATATCATTATTTGACCTGTTTGGAAGTTCTTTAGAAATGGCCAAACGTCTTTTCTTTATTGACTTGACTCAGAGCTTGTTCAGTGTGAACAGCCTGGTCCCTTGGGACATTTGCGAATGAACCATCAAAGCAATTGTTTAACACATTAACTGCCATGTGAGTGGTATTTAAGTCATTCTAGTTTTGAGCCCTGGGCCTCATGAAGCATATGAAGACTTAATTTGCTGAAATAAATTCAGTAAGTCTGTCTTGAATCACACACAACTCAGTTGGCGTGCAGTATAAAAATTGATTCTGGCGCCATGTGAGTTGCATATAACTCACGCACAGAAAACAATAAAAAATAACAAATTTTTCATTAGAAAGGATTGTTTTGTTTTTGAAATTTTTTTTTTTTTTTTTTTTTTTTTTTTTTGAGACAGAGTCTCACTTTGTTGCCCAGGCTAGAGTGAGTGCCATGGCGTCAGCCTAGCTCACAGCAACCTCAGACTCCTGGGCTCAAGTGATCCTCCTGCCTCAGCCTCCCGAGTAGCTGGGACTACAGGCATGCACCACCATGCCCGGCTAATTTTTTCTATGTATATTAGTTGGCCAGTTAATTTCTTTTTTATTTATTTATAGTAGAGACGAGGTCTCGCTCTTGCTCAGGCTTGGTTTCGAACTCCTGACCTTGAGCAATCCGCCCGCCTCGGCCTCCCAGAGTGCTAGGATTACAGGCGTGAGCCACCGCGCCCGGCCTGTTTTTGAAATTTTTATTCTATTTTCATAATAAAACACTGTGGCCCCAGGGAAAAAATTTTTTTTCTAGTGTGGCAGTCAGTGTGTTAACATCATAGCTGCCTTGAGGGGATGACAGCAGTTGGGGCAAACAAGAAGCTGCCCAAAAACTTAAATAGAAAAGCTGTGGTATGTAAGTTCTTAAGGAGCTTTTAAAAGCTCAAACGTATCCCTAGGGATCTAGGTGGCCACATTCATGGACAGAGCTACACCTATGTCCAAGAAAGAACTGACCTTGAGGCTCTGTGTAAGCAGTGGCTGACGACTGAAGACTAAGGCAGGATTTTAAGCTGCCTGCCCGAACACTGAAGGCACATCCCAGCACATACAGCCTTACAGCAAAGACCAAGGTTCAAGGCATTTGAAGGAGTATCTTTAAATCTTTAATTTAAATCTCTTCAAATTATTAATTGGCCACTAAACTAACCAAGTAGAGACTTCACTGACCACATATAACAAAGATTACAGACTTCACAGAATGAATTAAGGAAGTTCCTAAACAAACAAACAGCAGCAACAAATCTGTTACTGTGTAGCTCAGCACTGTCCTGGAGGCCTCATCAGAAGGAGGAGAACAAGTGTTTTGAGCAGCCAAGGGAGGAAAATGATACACTATCCTCTCAAAATCCAAATTCCTGTACTTGAGCAGAAATACAAAGCTTTTAAAGGAGGCCCTCAGTTCTAGGCTATTGTCATTGGACTACAGTTAATGATTCTAATCTGTCTCATCTCTGCTGAAGACAAAGCCTGTGACCTCTGCCAACCTGGGAGGCCCACCCAGCCCTCTGCTGGCCTGCAGTTCAGCTGAGCCATCTCCTGTAACACAAAGAACAAAAGATGTTCCCCTGCCCCTCCCAACCACCTGTCTGAAGCAGGGATGCAGACCTCAGTTTCCAAAAAGAGTGGGGGAAGTTTTAAAGAAACAGAAAACATCTTTTGCCGTTTTTTTTCCCCCAGGCCATTCCCTCTATTACAAATCCAGGGATGGGGAGTATCTGATTTCTTGAGTTATCAAGTTTAAAATGTGCAGTTTTCAACAAAAATTACAAAATATGCAAAGAAACAAAGTATATAGCCCATAACCCCGGGGAGAGGGGAAGAAAGCAGTAAATAGAAACTTCTGGTATGGCGTGAGCATGGGGAAGCAAAACAGAACAAGGAAGTATGCGATCATGAAGCAAATGCTTAGTCTCAGAGATCAGAGGCTTAAAGAAAAGGACAGATTAAAACCTAAAAAGAAAGAAAAGAAGGATCCCAGCACACTGAAGGAAAGAGAATCCCCCAACACCCTTCCTGCTTATCTTCCAATATAATACCCAGCTGGGCCCACCGTACCACATCTTGGTTGATACCAACTTTATCAACTTTTCCATTAAAGCCAAACTGGACTTAGTACAGTCAATGATGGACTCTCTGTATGCCAAGTGTATTCCTTGTATAACTGACTGTGTAATGGCTGAAATTGAGAAATTGGGGCAGAAGTATCCAGTGGCCCTCAGGATTGCCAAGGATCCAAGATTTAACCGATTACCGTGCACACACAAAGGAACCTATACAGATGACTGCTTAGTACAGAGAGTAACTCAGCACAAGTGTTACATTGTGGCCACAGTTGACCAAGACCTTAAACGAAGAATCCGGAAAATCCCTGGAGTTCCTACATTTAGATAGAAATCATGTACATTTCTAACCATAGATACAATATTGAAGGGATGCCTGATGATTATGGAGCCCCTCGGTTCTAATTCTTATAAGACAGTGTTCCTCTGCCTTTCTCTGTTAGCAGTTTGTCAAACATTTAGGGCAATGAATTACTCTGTTCACCCATTTGCTCTATTATGAGCTAAATATGGTTAAATACACCCACTGTTGATGCTATTTTGAAAGTGATATTTTGTCTCATTTAAAACTTTAAAATGATGGTCAAGGGGTACTAAATCTTAGGAAGAATGTTTTGTTCTTTTTTGAGTTCTATTGCACAGCGTGGTAAATGTATTAATACTAGAGTATTATACATTTCAAAATTGCTAAGACAGTAAATTTCAAATGTTCTTACCACAAAAATGTTATTTGAGGTGATGGATATGTTAACCAGTTTGATTTAAATATTCCACCTTGTATTCATAAATGATGACATCACTTTGTACCCCATAAATTTATACAATTATAAATTATTTATTTACAATAAAAATAAAATTGTTACATCTTTTTATAAAAAAGAAAAAAAGAAAGAAACTTCTGAGAAAGCCTGGACATTGGAGTTACTTTTGTTTGTTTGTTTGTAGACAGAGTGCAGGGGCATCATCATAGTTCACTGCAACATCAAACTCCTGAGCTCAAGCAATCCTACAGATGCACGCCACCACACCTAGCTGATTTTTTCTGTTTTTGGTAGAGACGGAGTCTCGCTCTTTCTCAGGCTGGTCTCAAACTCCTGAGCTCAAGTGATCCTCCTGCCTTGGCCTCAGAGTGCTAGGATTACTGGTATTAGCCACTTTGACAGGCTCAGAGTTACTTTTAAAGACTTAAAATATGTTCAAAGAACCAATGGAAACCATGTCTAAAGAACTAAAGAGAAATATGAGAATTATGTCTCACCAAACAGGTAATATTGTTAAAAAGATAGGACGTATTAAAAAAATAACAGCCTCAGAGATGTATGGGACACCATCCTATGTGTAAAATGCATGTAATGGAAGTTCCAAAAGGAGAAAGAAAGAGAAGCAAAGAATATTTGAAGAAATAATAGCCAAAAACTTTCCAAAAATCACGAAAAACATTAATCTACACAACCAGGAGTCTCAAAGAGATCCACACCTAGACAATAGCACAATTAAACTATCAAAAGAGAATCATAGGCCGGGCGCCGTAGCTCAAGCCTGTAATCCTAGCACTCTGGGAGGCCGAGGCGGGCAGATTGCTTGAGGTCAGGAGTTCGAAACCAGCCTGAGCAAGAGCGAGACCCCCGTCTCTACTATAAATAGAAAGAAATTAATTGGCCAACGAATATATATAGAAAAAATTAGCCGGGCATGGTGGCGCATGCCTGTAGTCCCAGCTACTTGGAGGCTGAGGCAGCAGGATTGCTTGAGCCCAGGAGTTTGAGGTTGCTGTGAGCTAGGCTGACGCCATGGCACTCACTCTAGCCTGGGCAACAAAGCAAGACTCTGTCTCAAAAAAAACAGAGACTCCTGAAAGCAGTAAGTGAGGTGACATATTCAGAGTGCTAAAGGAAAAACAAACAGGAATTCTATCCTAAAACCAGTAAAAGGATCCTTCAAAAAATGGAAAGTTAAGATATGCCCAAAACAAAAACAATTTGTGTCTCATAGCCCTGTTACTGAGCTCACAGTTCTTGGTCCTTGAGGCAACAGAAATTCACATGAGACCAAAAAAGGAATTTATATGGGCAAGGCTTTATGGGGGGTGGCTTTTGCTCCAACAAAAGGGAGACAGTGCTAGTTAAGGAGCAACCAAGCTGGCTTTGCAAATAAAGGGCTGGGGCACTTTTAAAGGGTAGAGAGAGAAAGTTTGACACCAGCATTGAAATCATAGCATGTAGAGGTGGAGTTTTGTTGGCAGCTGCCCGTCCTGTGATCATGTTTCTTCATATATTGCGTGTTTCATGAACATGTTAAATCTCCACCCTTGGTCATGATTTTTAACATTAAAAGAGCCAGAAGGTGCACCTGGGGCTGCTTGATGGTTGCCAGGTCCTGTTAAAGAAAGCAGAACTACCTTCTATTGAAGCTGGATGTTACTCATTTTCAAAGCTTTTGTTAAGTATTATAAGCAGACCTAAGCTTCGGCTCGTGGCTCAAGTAGATAGCCAAAGTCCACCACCTATACTGTCTCAGCCCTACCCTACAAGAAATTCTAAATAAAATTCTTCAGGTACAAATGAAAAGACATAAGACAGTAAGTCGAACGCACATGAAGAAATAAAGGGCACTAGTTTGAATACAGTAGTCCCCTTATTCTCAGGGATATGTTCTAAGACCCTCCCCTCAGTGGATGCCTGAAACTGCAGGTAGTACTGAACCTAAGGGTATATACTGTGCTTTTTCGATCTGATAGCTGAGATGGCTCCTAAGTAACTAATGGGCCGGCAGTGTATACAGCAGACAAAGGAATGATCCACGTCCTGGTCAGGACGTGAGATTTTTGTCATGCTGAGAACAGCATACAATTTAAAACATTGTTTATTTTTGGAAATTTTCTTTTCATTTTTTGAGACAGTCTCACTCTGTTCCCTGGGCTAGAGTGCAGTGGTGTCATCACAGCTCACTGCAACCTCAAACTCCTGGGCTCAAGTGATCTGCTTCAACCTCCTAAGTAGCTGGGACTAGAGGTGTGCAGTGCACCACCACACCCAGCTAATTTTTAAATTTTTTGTAGAGACGGGTCTTGTTTTGTTGCTCAGGCTATTCTCAAACTCCTGGCTTCAAGCAAACCTCTTGCTTCGGTCTCCCAAAGTGCTAGGATTACAGGCCTAATCCACGGCACCCAACTTATTTCTGGAAGTTTTCGTTTAATATTTTGGAACCACAGTTGACCACAAGTAACTGAAGCTGTAGGAAGTGAAACTACAGGTAAACAGGGAGTACTTTAAATATATAGGTAACAATAAAAGAGTATAAATGTGTTTTTGTTTATAACTTTTTCCCCTATTTGACTTAAAAAAACAACTACATAAAGCAATATTTGTAGATCTTTATTGATAGGCATGTCATGTACGTAAAGATATAATTTGTATGAAAATAATATTACAAAGGATTGGAGATGGAAAGGAGCTACAAAGAGAAGCTGTTGTCTAGTGTTGAAATTAAATTGGTATTAATTCAAATTAGATTGTTATAAATTAAGGGTTAGTTGTAATCCCCAGGTAACCACTAAGAAAATAACTTTTAGAAAATGGTAAAAGAAATAACAAGGAAATTGAAATGATGCACTAGATAATATCTAACATAAAAGAAGGCCATAATCAAGGAATTGAAAAACAAAAATTGATATGTAGAAAATAAATAGCAAAATGGGAGAAGTAAATCAGTTCTTGTCAATAATTACATTAAATGGATCAAACACTTCAATGAAAAGGCAGAAATTGGCAGAAAACTAAAAGTTTCAACTACATGCTGTCTATAAGAGAGACACTTTAGATTCAAAGACAAATAAGTTGAAAATAAAAGGATGGGAAAGATATACCATGTAGACTGTATCCAAAAGAGAGCTGGATTAGCTGTACTAATATCAGACAGAATAAACTAAGATAAAAATTGCTAGTAAAAACTTATATATGAATGTTCATAGCAACATAATTTATGTAGCTAAAAAGTGGAAAGAATTCAAATGTCCATCAGTTGATAAATGGATAAATGAAAGGTATCTACATACAATGGGATATTAATTTGCCAATAAAAAGAATGAAGTACTGATACATGTTATAACATGAGTGAACCTTGGAAATATTAAGCTAAGTGAGCGACATCAGTCACTAAAGATCACGTATTACGTTATGTGTGTGATTCTATTTATATGAAATGTTCAAAATTAGTCTAATCTATAGACACAGAAAATAGATAAGTAGTTGCTTAGGACCAGGATTGGAGTGTGGGAGATGGGAGTGAGGATTGACTGCTGATAGGATTTCTTTTAAAGGATGAAATTATATTCTATAATTACATTGAGGTGATAGTTGCAGAGCCCTGTGAGTATACTAGAAAACATTGAATGGCATGCTTTAAACTTATATGGTATGTGAATTATATCTAAATAAAGCTTTTAAAAATACCCTTGGGAATTATGCCTACGTACAAGGAAATTATCATGTTTGAAGAATATAAAACAAAAAAGACTAAATCACAAAGTTGCTTGTATGTGCTTCATTGACAAACTAAAAACCAACAAATAAAAAATCCTAAGCATTTAACAACAACAAAAAACCCCATGGGCACAAGGGTAGACACGTAGACCAGTGGAAAAGAATCGGAGGTTCAGGAGTAAACCCATACATCAATGGCCAATTAATTTTTGACAAGGATGTTAAGACTGTTCAATGGGGAAAGAATAGGCTCTTCAACAAGTGGTACCATGACAACAACAAACAGAAAAATAGATAATTTGGACTTCATTAAAATTAGAAACTGCTGTGCATCAAAGGAGATTGTCAATGAAGTGAAAAGCCAAACTGGGAGATAGTATTTGAAAATCCTATATCTAATAAGGGTCTAGTATCTAGAATATGTAAAGAGTACTTCTAACTCAACAACAAAAATCAACCCAGTTTAAAAATGAGCAAAGGACTTGAATAGACATTCTCCAAAGAAGATATACAAATGGCCAACCAGAACATGAAAAGATGCTCTATATCAATAGTCACTAGGGAAATACAATTCAAAACCACAATGAAGCACCACACCCACAAGGATAGTTGTCATTTTTACAAAATAGAAAACAACCAGTGTTGGAGATGATGTGGAGAAATTGGAACCCTCATACGTAGTGATGGAAACGTAAAATGACTCAGACGCTGGAAAAACCCATTTGGGAGGACCTCAAAAAGTTGAACAGGCCAGGTGCAGGTGGCTCACGCTTGTAATCGCAGCACTTTTGGAGGCTGAAGGGTGAAGATTGCTTGAGCCCAGGAGTTTGAGACCCAGCATGAACAACACAGACTCCGTCTCTATAAAAAATTTAAACATTAGCCATGTTTGGTGGTGTGCAGCTGTGGTCTGAGCTACTTGGGAGACTGAGGCAGGAAGATCACTGGAGCCCAGGAGTTGGAGGCTCTAGTGAGCTATGATTTCACCACTGCACTCCAGCCTGGGTGAAGAGGCTCAAAATAAAAAAAGTTAGACATAGGATTACCATATTACCCAGCAGTTCCACTGTTCCACTGCTAGATATCTACCTAAGAGAAATGCAAATGTGTCTACACAAAGGCTTTTACATAGATGTTCATACTAACACTATTCAAAATAGCCAGAAGGTGGAAACAACCCAAATGTTCACCAACAGATTAATGGATAAATCAATTGTGGCATATCCATACAGTGGAATATTATTCAGCCCTGAAAGTGAATGAAATACTGATACATGCTACAATGTAGATATACTTGAGAAACCTTACTAAGTGAAAGAAATGAGACACAAAAGGACACATAGTTTATGGTTCCATTTATATGAAATAGAATAGGCGAATCTATAGAGAAAGCAGATTGGCGGGTGCCACGGTTGTGGATAGGGGTGCCGGACTGTTTAGCTGGCACAGGGATTTGTTTTGGGTGATGAAAATGTTTTGGAACTATTAATACATATGTTGTAGAACATTGTGAATGTACTAAATGCCATTGAATCATACAGTTTTAAATGGTTAATTTTATGTCTTGTGAATTTCACCTCAACGTAAAAAAGGGGAGCGGAACATGGGATCATAGTTTGCCAACTCCTGTCGGCATTTGCAAATGCTGTTTGAAACAGCTTCTTTTCCTGTCACCCAGTTAGCTCTTACTCCAGCTGCGGTGTCACTTTGGGAAGCCCTCCCTGACTCCCTGGTCTGGGTGTGGAACAAGGCATCTTGTTCTCTACCGTGTCGTGGCAGTCAGCACCCTGTGCCACAGTCCTTTACATACTTGCCAGAAACCTTCACCATCTGTCATGGAGGCAAGGGCCTCTGCTGCACTGTGCCTCATCCTTGGCCCTTAGGATGGTACCTGGCACAAGAAACAAGTATGTGTGTTGAATCCTTGCCCACTACAGTCCTCAGTGTGCCTTTACCCAAATTAGGCGCACATAACATTCAGCAGCCCCAGGAAGTGGGCTTCACCTGGCAGGTGTCTGAGGCTTAGAAGCTGGTCATGGGCTGAAGGCCACCCGTATGGCCTCTGGGTCCGTTCGCAGCAGCCAGCAGAGGAGCCGGGGCCGGGTCTCTGGCCTAGACCTTGGGTGTTCCTTCTGCTCTGCCTCTTGGCCTTGGCTTCAGTGTCAGCTTCTCCAGCTTTGGGACTCAAACGTGCTGTCATCGTGTTGCTGGAATCGTCCTGTAGTCTCCTGCGGAGGGTGAGTTTGTCCTGTCCTTTTGGTTTCCATTCTAAAATTTACTTGTTCATTTTCCTGTGAGAATACAGACCATCTATCTGCTGGTTATTCCCTTATTTCAAATGCCTAGTCCCAGCCTCTGGCAACCACGGATACACTTTCTAACCCTATAGATTTCTCTATTCTTGACATTAATATTTCTTGTGTGGAATCAGACAATATGTGGTCTTTTGTGACTGACTGCTTTCCTTAGCATGTTTTCGAGGTTCATCCATGTTGTGGCATGTATCAGGACATTGTGTAATAACTTTAACATAAGTCTGTGCAATAAAAAAGTAAAACAGAAAAGAATTTTAAAACCAAAAATACTAAAGCGTTTGTTTGCCCATTTTAAGGAGATGTGAGTAGGTGGAAAATAGACTGAATTCTACCCACAAACTACATGGGCCTCCCTCAGCAGAGATGATTATTTGAATGTTGAATTACAGGAGCTTGAACTGTTGACACTTTCATGTTCCATTTGCTTAGATTTTGAGCACTGAAATTGGATATAAATGTACTACAATTCTTTGCTAGAAAACGTAAGTTTTAAGTTTTATAAAAGATATTATTAGTCTTATTGGTGTTTATTAAATAAAATTTTTTCTACTTACAGGTTTCAGAAAACATCTTCAAAATTAGCCTGTAATCTCCTCCCCCTGATTTAACTGCTATTAACATTTTAGAGTTTTTCCTCCAGAATGCACAAGGCTTATTTCCTAAGAAAACATGCACACACATGTTTAACAAATTAGGGTCATCTGTCTTACTTTTTTGTAGTCTTATTTTTTTCCCTAGTTTGTGCTGTCTTTCCATGTCATATTCAGAGTTATATCATCCCCCTAATAGCTAATAAGTTTACTTTTACTAAAGGAAGTATACCAGTGTATCAGACTTTCATTTTAGAGCATGTTTCAAGAATTGTTTATTATGTTCGTCTCTTTTCTCTCTCTTTCATTTCAAAACATCTTTTCTTAGCAAAACCACGTGGTTGGGGCAGTGCAGGGCTATTCTGTGGATAGGAAGGTTTCACAACCCATAGAAGGCCATGCTGCCCCTTTTGCAGAGTTCAAGATTGAGGGAAATGCCAAGCCTGCCACCCTTTTCTGCTTTGCCGTACGTGGTCCTACAGGCGGCAAGGTAAGATCCACTCCACTTTGTCTTCCGGAGAAGTGCATCCTGACTTGGTGCCGAGCGCCAGTGAGTTGGGAGCGGGGCGCGGCCCCAGGTGCCTGAGTAATCAAAGGCTCGTGGCAGTGCGTAGGACCCTGCGCCCTGATGGATATGCTAGTGGCTTGGCAGCAATGTTGGCATAAAGCTAGTGAACTGAAGTTGACTGCTGATTAATTGGCCACTTTCCCCTAAAAGATCCTCTCAGACTGTACTGAGATGGGCCATAAAGGTGAGTGGGGCACAGTTTCTGCTCTGGGGCATCAGTTTCATCGCTGAGACGGCTGTGAAGTCACCAGTGCTGTGCCATCCTTGCCATAAGGCAGGGTTCTGTGTCCTGCAAGGCTGTTCTGCTCAGGTGGTGTTCTGCCAGGGAAGCTACAGAGAGCTGAGGCTGTGCCTGGGAGCGAGCTGAGTTTTGTTCCGCTTGGGCATGGCCAGCACAGTTGGGCAGGGCTGCTGTGAGCACCGGGCTGGAAGTGGAAGAGCTCACAGTGTTGGGGAGACCTGGGGTTCCGCCAGGGTTGCCTTGGTCAGTGGGAGAGTGGCTTCAAAACAGAGTCCTTATCCCAGTACACTCTCGTCAAAAACATTTCTTGAAGTCATTATTTTGGGTTGTTCATTAGACCTGAAATATTCCCCAAAGAGGAGTTCTAAATTAGTATGTGGCTTCCCAGACATCCTTATTGGAAATACATTTCTTTGAGTACTTCGGTCTCTTGCTGAGTAACGTACTTCATACCTTCCTTAGTTGAAAACCAGCAGGAAAATATGATCGGAGTCAGGTCAGCTGTCAGCTTTGTTGCAGATAAGGCTGATTAAGGACACTGACTTTAGTTATGTGGCCCAAAATGGCTTACCACCTCTTCCCAGACAGAACTGGGCAGTGACGGGCCTCCCCTTCAGCAGTAGCACCTGTCCTGCGGAACTCCCTGTGGAGAAGAGAGTTCTGCAAAAAGAGTGGGTGGCAGCCCCAGAAAAGAAGGGCTCAGCTGTCAGGTGGGCCGCTCCCCTCAGGCAAACATGTGAGGCTGGAGATGGGCCAGGAGGGTCTTCGTGGCAGGCCCTTCCACACTCAGAGCCCATGGCCTGGGAAACACGGTGCCCCAGCAGTGACTGTCCTGGGAGCTGCCCTATATCTTGTGTCTGAATCTTGCTTCCCTGACTGCAGGGAAGAGTGTGGGGTCCTGTCAGATTCCTGCTCAGCCTGTGCCCCTTGCACACACCTGCCTTCTGACTGAGTCCACCTGTCCTGGGGGACCAGCCTGGCAGTTTCCACCTACAGATGAGAGTTGCCTGGATGCAATTCCTGCCTGCTGACCTCCTCCAACGGCCTCCCCAGGAAGCCCGGCTGCCTTTACCACACCTCCACTTCTGTTGGCAGTGTCTCCCCTTCCCAGCTCCTGAGCAGGAAGCCGCAGCTCTCAAGCGGCATTCTATTCTGCTGTCGCCACCTGACCTTTAGCAAGCCTCACATCTGTCTTAGCCTTTTGTGGTAGACTGAGCCCTGTCACCTCACCTTTGGCATAGGAAGTAGCATTTAACAGGCCCTCAGAGCCACTCCAACCTTTCTTACCAATAGGCCTAGCCAGAGAGTTTTCCTAAACTACCTTTTATCTGTCTTCAAGTGGCTTTGTGCAAGACGTCTAGATCCCTGACGTCTGCACCCTTAGAAACCCCCAGTGCTTCTGCTCGGCCTCCCTTCCTGCTTGGGCTCCGCATCCCCCTCCCTGCCTCAGGCTGCGTTGGTGTTTCCTTCCTCTCTGCCTGGCCAAATCTAGACTGACCTCCAGAGGTACCCTTGTCCCTTTCCTCTGCTAAGCTACACTCCAACACTTGTTTCATGTCTCTCATCCACATTGTGATATAGTTCCAGACTTGTTTTAGCTTTGGTATCTTTGCATGAAAGTTATGGGGGGCCAGGTGCAGTGGCTCATGCCTGTAATCCTAGCACTCATGGGAGGCGGAGCTGGGAGGATCTATTGTACTCAGGAACTCGAGACTAGACCATGTCCTACCAAAAAGAAAGGAAAAAAACAACAACCAGGCATTGCGGTGCATGCCTATATTCCCAGCTACCCAGGAGGCTGAGGCAAAAGGATCACTTGAGCCCAGAAGTTAGAGGTTGTGGTGAGCTACAGTGGCCCCACAGCACTCTACCCAGGGCAACGGAGCAAGAGTCTGTGTCAACCAACAAAAAGGCAATTGAACATCACTCCTTTTTTAAAAATGAAAAAAATTTAAAAAGAAAGTTATAGGGAAGGCATGTGTGTAGGTCAGGTACCTGGAGCTCCTGTGATAAAGGCAGGGAGGACTCCTCATTTGCAACTATTCCTCCCGATTCTACAAAGATTCTACAGCTCAGGCCTATGCCATGGTCAACTGTCTCATGAGTTTGGGCTTCAGTGACGAGATCTGCTCACTGACGGGCTTATGTGAGCCTGGGCTGTGTTCAGGAGACCAAAGAGCAGAGCTGGAACAGACAGCAGCTCCTGGCTAGAACCCTATATCTTTCATGGGCATTGGCACCAAGGGCCATACCTGGTGACTCTGTCAACTAGACCTTCCCAGGCTGCCTGGCCTTGGCTCTGCTTGCTGGGCCTGGTGGTGGACAGCAGCCCAGTAGATAAGCACAAGCAGCCCAATGAAGGGGTCATCCTGCTTTCTGTGAATGTGAGTTTTCGCATTGGTCATACAGCGCACGGACCTGAGGCTCTGCCCACTCTCAGCCCAGAGGCTGAAGGCCTGAGAACCCAGAGGGCTGCTAGTGTTAAGTCCTGGAGTCCAGAGTCCAGAGAGCCTGGAGTTGTGATGTCAAAGGACAGAAGAAGAAGAGTGTCCCAGCTCCAGGAGACGGGGTAGGGGAGAGAGAAAGATTTAGTAGAAAAAAATCCTTTTTTCTTCTATTGTTCTGTCTGGACCCCAGCCAATTGGATGGTACCTGCCCACATTGAGGGCAAATCTTCCTCCATTCCATCTGCTGACTCACATGCCAATTTCCTCTGGAAACACCCCCACAGATACACCTACAAATAATGCTTTACTGGTTTTGTAGGTATTATTTTATCCAGCAAAATTGACTCCTGAAATTAATTAACCATCACAGTTGCCTCTAGGACTTAAGTAATGTATTGTTAAGATTGCTTGGATCATTCATTATAAAAGGGGTTCATTCATTACAAAAGTTACTCCCTTTAATCCATTCCAGTAAAATGTTCTCTGTTGGGGAGTATGACAAAGGTGATGTGATTTCACAGAACTATATATTAATAGGCCGGGCGCGGTGGCTCACGCCTGTAATCCTAGCACTCTGGGAGGCCGAGGCGGGCGGATTGCTTGAGGTCAGGAGATCAAAACCACCCTGAGCAAGAGCGAGACCCCATCTCTACTATAAATAGAAATAAATTAATTGGCCATCTGATATATATAGAAAAAATTAGCCAGGCATGGTGGCACATGCCGGTAGTCCCAGCTACTTGGGAGGCTGAGGCAGAAGGATCACTTGAGCTCAGGAGTTTGGGTTGCTGTGAGCTAGACTGACGCCATTGCACTCACCCTAGCCTGGGCAACAAAGCAAGACTCTGTCTCAAAAAAAATAAATAAAAATAAATTAAAAAGAACTATATTAATAAATAATGGCCATAAATTATATGAATTTTGATGATGTAAGAAAATTCAAAGGAAGGAACTAATTGTTGAATTTCTAAATGAGATTCTATTTTAGGAACTATTTCAATAGGAAAATAAAACACTGTTTCCTTTGAGTGAAGTGCGGCTTGGATCTGTTTCAGATTGTAGACATTTTCATGGAAAACAGTTTAATTCAGCAATGTGCTTCCTTCTTGTTGGATGCCTTAAAAAATAATCGCCCAGCTGAGGGGCACCTCCAGACTCGGCTGTTGGACATGAAACTGATTCATGCACCCCAGGCAAGCAGCATGTCTAAGCTAACACCAAGGGTGGAGTACCTGTCGCACCTCTGTGTGGGACTTGCAGACCTGAGCACAGCTTTGGGCTGGGTTGTGCTTGTGCCAAATATTTATCTTTGTATTTCTCAGTGGGCATTCTCCATGAGTTTCCTAACAGATTTTTCCTGAAGTCATGGTGCAAGACTTTCGTGGAAACAGTACACTTGGGCTATCATTTCTTCTTTTCTTCTTTTTGTCCATTGTGGTAAAATATACATAACAAAGTTTACCATTTTAATAATTTTTAAGTGTATGATACAGTAGCATTAAGAATATTCGCAATATTGTGCAACCATCACCACTGTATTTATTTTTCCAGAACTTTTTATCATCCCAAATCTTATATAACTATGTAACTATTAAGCAATAACTCTCTGTCCTCCACCCCCAACCCCCTGCCCAGCTCCTGGCAACCGCCATTCTACTCTCTCTCTCTATGAATTTGCCTATTCTGGTTACTTCATATAAATGGAATCATAAAATATTTGTCCTTTTATCTGGCCTTATTCACTTAGCATATTAGTTTCAAGGTTCATCCATGTTGTAGCATGTGTTGGAAATTCCTTCTAAGACTGAATAATATTCATCATGTGTATGTATAACATTTTGTTTATTCATCTATTCGTGAGCATTTGGGTTGCTTCTACCTTTTTGCTATTGTGAATGATGCTGCTGTGAACATGGGTGCACAAATACCTTATTGCCACCCAACCATGTTCATTTGCCTGCTGCCCAAGAGGAAGCCAATATGCTGAGTCAGCAGGCCTTACAAAGAAAGAGTCTTCATTCCACATAGCACTAAGTGGGGAGATGGGAGAAATTTCTCAAATCTGCCTCCCTGAGAACTTGGGAGACGGGGTTTTTAAGGATAGTTTGGCAGGCAAAGGATTAGGCAATTAGGTTTGTTAATTGAAACAAAATTATAGGGGTGTTGAAATCATCTCCTTGTGTTGTTTCAGTCCCTGGGGTCACAATTGCAGTTGAGTTGGTTTCTTGGTATGGGCCCCTGGTCTGGGTGGGTCAATCAATCCACTGGAATGTAGGGCCTGGCAGACATTTTAAAAACTACCGTTAGCCTTCAAAAAGGTGATGTTCTCTATGGAGAAAGTTAAGAATCTTTATGGCCACCAGCTTCATGGCTCTGGAGTGGCAATTATAGAGAAGCAAACGGGGGGACAGCAACTAATCATCATTGTTTTTATCTAGGCCTTTACCATAGCTCTCACCTTGCACCCCATTATTGAAGGGTGGTTTCAGCCTCTTCAAGACCCTGCCTGCAGGTCTTTTGGGCATGTGCCAGGAGTGGAACTGCTGGATGGTGTGGCAGTTCTGTGATCAGTTTATTGAGGAACCAGCATACTGTGCTCCGAGAAGCGGCACCATTTTCTATTACTGCCAGCAGCTTACAGGCTCTTCAGTTTCTCCATGTCCTTGCCCACACTTACTTCCCTTTAAAAAAAAAATAGCCATCTTAATGGTGTACAGTGGTACCTCATTGGGATGAGGCATCATTTCTCAACCTGAAAGTCGTGGGGGACAGGTATGACCAGATCACATGGAGATGATATTTTGGGTTGAATGTAGATATATACACAGGAAAGGGATTTAGAAGAATTAATATCAAGCTGTTAACCAAGGTTGTCTAAGTGGCTAAGATTGTAGAGTGCACTTTGTTCATTATCTTCTGATTTGTTTTTTCTTTAATAATCATGTATTTTTGTAATTAGGAAACAACCTGTTGATTAGACTGTTCTGTTACCTCAGTTTATTCAAAGCTGCAAGTTAGCTGCTGATCAGTGGGTCATAGTCTACCACAAGGACACAAAAGTGCTGTTAAGGTGCTGTTTGGTGTTCTACTGGACTCCTGTGACATGATGATTAGATGTAACAGTTTTTAGTGAATGAGTTTGAAACAGAACCAAGCCCTGCTACCTCAATGGACAGACCTAGGGGCACCCACACCCCACCGGGAGGCAGCCTGGCCGAGCAAGCAGCTAGGCCAGGTGCCGGGCTCCTTGCACCAAGCACAGTGCCTAAGTGTCAGGGCAGTCTTCTCTGATTTCTTTGCTTATCTGTGTTTTCTAACTTTTCTGAAATACATTGTTGCTAATAATAAGGGGGAAATGTTTGAAAACAAGAGGACAGTAGAGATAGATCTGAAGGAAACAGAGGGTGGGGAAGCATGTGAGTACCAGAAGTTCTGAAGTACTGCATTTATTTTATTTTATTTTTATTATTTTGTTTATTTTCAGAATATTATGGGGGTACAAATGCTTTGGTTACATATATTGCCTTTGCACTGCCCAAGTTAGAGCTACAAGTGTGCCTAACCCCTAAACATTGCACTTTGTACCCATTAGGTGTGAATTTACCATCCCCTCCTCTCCCCTCCCACCTCCCTGATGCCCTGTGAATGTTACTGCCATATGTGCACTTAAGTGTTGATCAATTAGTACCAATTTGATGGTGAGTACATGTGGTGCTTATTTTTCCATTCTTGTGATACTTCACTTAGAAGAATGGGCTCCAGCTCCATCCAGGATAATACAAGATGTGCTAGTTCACTCTTGTTTTTTGTGGCTGAGTGTAGTACTCGATGGTATACATATACCACATTTTATTTTATTTTTTGCTTTTTAAAAAAATTTTTTTCCCAAACACCAAGTTTGGACATATACTACATTTTATGAATCCACTCATATATTGATGGACACTTGGGTTGTTTCCACATCTTTGCCATTGTGAATTGTATTGCTACGAACATCCAAGAGCAGATGTCTTTTTTATAGAATGTCTTTTTTTCCTTTGGATAAGTACCCAGTAGTGGAATTGCTGGATCAAATGGTAGTTCTTTGAATTTTTTGAGGTATCACCATATTAATTCAAATACTTTGAATTTTTTGAGGTATCACCATATTAATTTCCATAGAGGTTTTACTAGTTTGCAGTCCCACCAGCAGTGTAAGAGTGTCCATCTCTCCGCATGCACACCAGCATTTGTTGTTTGGGGACTTTTTGATAAAAGCCATTCTCACTGGAATTAAGTGATATCTCATTGTGGTTTTGATTTGCATTTCCCTGATGATTAGAGATGTTGAGCATTTTTTTCATATGTTTATTGGCCATTAGTCTGTCTTCTTTTGAGAAGTTTCTGTTCCTGTCCTTTGCCCACTTTTTATTGGGGTTGTTTGATTTTTGTTGTTGTTGATTTTCCTGAGTTCTCTGTAGGTCTGGTTATCAGCTCTTTACTATATGTGTAGCACATGAATAGCTTCCCCATTCTGTAGGTTGTCTGTTCACTCTAGTGATAGTTTTCTTGGCTGTTTGTCCAGGTCCCATTTATTTTTGTTGTTACTGTGATTGCCTTTGGGATCTTCTGTTGGGGGCTGATTCTGGTGTTATGCCTTATACTAATCATTCACTACAGTCTGTGATGTCCGTGTGCTGTCTGACGCAGCGGTAGTCAGCATTTTCTTCAGACATGGTTGCTGCCTTGTGACTGGATAAGAGGCCTGAGTTGTTGCACTAAGCAATTGCTCCCAACTCCCACACGGAGGGCCCCCGTGGTGGGAGTCTAGAGGCCATGAGAACAAGAACAAGAAGAACTCTCCCAAGAACTGGCCCCCGATTGTTGGTTGGTAGTCAATGATGGGCAAGACTCCCCATGGAGGGGGGCGACCTAAAACAGGCACAACCGTGGGGGCCAGGGTGGAGCCGCTGCCTGAGATTGAGACTAAGAAGCACTTCAAATAGCTGCATTGTTTTATGTTGCCTCTCTCAGCCTTGGCTTTTGAGCTCTGTCTGGCACCTTAACTTTA
Organism: Microcebus murinus; assembly: GCF_040939455.1. Lineage (NCBI taxonomy): Eukaryota > Metazoa > Chordata > Mammalia > Primates > Cheirogaleidae > Microcebus > Microcebus murinus. The sequence continues at coordinate 26,359,748 of NC_134125.1, read as the reverse complement.
GTGGCCGTTTTGAGGTCTGAGACCATGGGAAATTGTTCTCTTTTGAAACAACTCCGGAATTGACTGATATCGCTGCTATGCTCAGTTGCTCACGTACAAGGAACCAACCTTGGGTCTGGGGGGTATAAAAATAAAGCAACCGGTGCATTGGCCACTCGAGTCATTGTCATGTCCATGTGTGTCTGTGTCGTTATTTTATGTTCTGTGTCATCCCCTGTCCTATAATCAGGCCACGTCAGTCTTCTTCATAAATTCTTTGCCTAGGCCATTGTCTATAAGAGTTTTTCCAACATTTTCTTCTAGAATTCTTATGCTTTCACGCCTTAGGTTTAAGTCTGTTATCCATAGTGAGCTGATTTTTGTGAGAAGTGAGAGGTGCAAATTCTGTTTCAGTCTTCTACATGGGGCTATCCAATTTTCCCAGCACCATTTATTGAATAAGAATTCTTTTCGTTGCCGGGCGTGGTGGCTCACGCCTGTAATCCTAGCACTCTGGGAGGCCGAGGTGGGCAGATTGCTCAAGGTCAGGAGTTCGAAACCAGCCTGAACAAGAGCAAGACCCCGTCTCTACTATAAATAGAAAGAAATTAATTGGCCAACTAATATATATATATATACATATATATATATATATATATATATATATATATATATATAATTAGCTGGGCATGGTGGCGCATGCCTGTAGTCCCAGCTACTCGGGAGGCTGAGGCAGAAGGATTACTTGAGCCCAGGAGTTTGAGGTTTCTGTGAGCTAGGCTGACGCCACGGCACTCACTATAGCCTGGGCAACAAGCAAGACTCTGTCTCAAAAAAAAAAAAAAAAAAAAAAAAAAAAAAGCTTTTCGCCAGTGTATGTTTTTGTTTGCTTTGTCAAAGATCAAATGGCAATATGAAGATGGTTTTATATCTGAGTTCTCAGTTCTGTTCGATTGGTCTATGTCTCTGTTCTTGTGCCAGTACCATGCTGTTTTGGTTACTGTAGCCTTGTAGTATCGCTTTAAGTCTGGTAGATTGATGCCTCCAAATTTGTTCTTTTTGCTTAAGGGTGCTTTTCCTATACAGGGTCTTTTCTGGTTCCATATGAAGCATAGAATTATTTTTTCTAGATGTGTGAAAATGTTGTTGGTATTTTAATAGGGATTGCATTGAATCTGTAGATCACTTTAGGTAGTATAGACATTTTAACATGCCAGTCCATGAGCATGGTATGGTTTTCCATCTGTTTACATTCTCTGCTATTTCCTTCCTGAGTGTTTCGTAGTTCTCCCTGTAGAAGTCTTTCACCTTAGTTAAATATATCCTAGGTATTTTATTTTCTTTGTTGCTACTGTGAAAGGTATTGAGTCTTTGATTTGGTTTTCAGTTTGTTGTTGGCATGTATGAATGCCACTGATTTGTGTACATTGATTTTGCAACCTAAGCCTTTGCAGAATTTGTTTATCAATTCCAGTAGTCCCATGGCAGAATATTTGGGGTTTTCTAGATATAAGATCATATAATCAGCAAAGAGCAATAGTTTAACCTCTTCTTCCCTCATGTGGATGCCCCTAATTTCCTTCTCTTGTCTGATTGCTCTGGCTAGGACTTCCAGCCCTATGTTGAATACAAGTGGTGATAGAGGGCAACCTTGTCTGGTTGCAATTCTAAGCAGGAATGCTTTCAGTTTTCCCCCATCCAGTATGATGTTGGCTGAGGGTTTGTCATATATGGCTTTTATCATTTTGAGGTAAGTCCCATCTATGCCTTTTTTGTTAAGCATTCTTATGAAAGGGTGCTGAATTTTGTCAAATGGGTTTTCTCCATTTTTAAGAGGGTCATATAGTCTTTGTTTTTACATCTATTTTTGTGGTGAATTACATTTATAGAATGCATATGTTGAACCATCCCTGCATTGCTGGGATGAAGCCCACTTGGTCGTGATGGATTATTATTTTGATAAGCACCTAAATTCGGTTTGCTAGGATTTTATTGAGAATTTTTGCATCTATATTCATAAGGGTATTGGTCTGTAGTTTTCTTTTTTGGTTGAGTCCTTTCCTGGCTTTGGTATCAGGGTGATATTGGCATCATAAAACGTTTTGGGGAGGATTCCTTTCTTCTTGATGTTGTGTAACAATTTATACAGGATAAGTGCCAGTTCCTCTTTGTACAGCTGGTAGAATTTGGGTGTGAAACCATCTGGTACAGGACTATTTTTTTTAGGAAGATTTTTTTAATTAATGCTTCAATTTCAGTACTTGATATTGGTCTGTTCAGGAATTCTATTTCTTCCTGATTGAGCCTAGGGATGCTGTGTGCTTCTAAGAATTTTTCCATTTCCTCCACCTTTTAAAGTTTATGTGTGTAGAGATTTTTGTAGTATTCATAAATGATGTTTTGTATTTCCATGGTATCAGTTGTAATTTCCCCTTTTTCATTCCTGATTGAGCTTATTAGAGTCCTTTCTTTTCTGCTTCTCATTATTTTAGCAAGAGGCATGTCAATTTTATTTATCTTCTCAAAGAACCAACTTTTTGTTTTATTAATCTTCCATATAGTTTTTTGTTGTTGTTGTTATTGTTTTCATGTAGTTCTGCTCTGATTTTGATTGATTATTTTCTTTCTTCTGCTGGGTTTGGGATTGGTTTGCTCATCCTTTTCCCATTCTTTGAGATGATTGATTAGGTTGTTGATTTGTAATCTTTCTGTCTTTTGCATGTAGGCATTTATGGCTGTAAATTTTCCTCTCAGGGCTGCTTTAGCTGTGTCCCACAGATTTTGATAACTTGTGTCCCCTTTATCATTTAGTTCAAAGAATCTTTTGAGTTCCATCTGAATTTCATCATTGACCTGTCATTCATCAGTAGATTGTTTATTTTCCATGACTTTGTATAGAGATGAATGTTTTTGTTGGAGTTGATTTCTAATTTTATTCCACTGTGGTCTGAAAAGATACATGATACAATTTCTATTTTTTTTAATTTGTTGAGACATGTTTTGTGGCCTAGGATATGGTTAATCTTAGAGAATATCCCATGAGTTGATGAGAAAAACATATATTCAGTAGTTTTTGGGTAGAATGTTCTGTAAATATCTGTCATACACATTTGTTGTAGAGTTCTGTTTAAGTTCATTGTTTCTTTGTTTATTTTCTGTTTGTAGGATCTTTCCTGTTCTGTCAGAGGGGTGTTGAAGTCCTGGCTATTACAATGCTGCTGTTTATCATTTTGTTTAGATCAAATAGGATTTGTTTTATGAATCTGGGTGCACCTGAGTTAGGTGCATATATATTTAGAATTGTTATGTCTTCTTGTTTAATTGTTCCTGTCACCATTATATAATGACCATCTTTGTCTTTCATTATTTTCGTTTATTTGAAGACTACGCTATCTGAAATGAGAACTGCTACATCAGCTTTCTTTTGGTTTCCATTTGTGTGGAATATTGTTTTCCATTCCTTCACTTTGAGTCTGAATGAAACTTGTGGGTTAGATGTGTTAACTGGAGACAGCAGATACTTGGCTTGTGTATATTTATTCAGTCAGCCAGGCTATATCTCTTCAGTGGCAGTGCAAGCCATTCACATTTATTGAAAGAATTGATAAGTGGGGTGGATTTCTGTTCATCCTGTTGACTAGAACTTTGTTACTTTGTTTCCTCTCTTAAGCCATTGTAGTATCTGGCCTTTGACCTTTAGGTTTTGGATGATTTTACACTGGTGAGTATGTATTGTGCTGATCTGTGTATAACTATGTTCTGAGTATTTCCTGGAGAGCAGGTCTTGTCTTGATGAATTCCCTCAGTGTTTGTTTGTCTGAAAAGGTCTTTATTTCTCCTTCATATAAGAAACTTCATTTTTTCCAGATTCAAAATTCTAGGCTGGGCATTATTCTGTTTGAGAAGACTGAGAATGGGGCTCCAGTCCCATCTGGCTTGTAGGGTCTCAGTTGAGAAGTCTGCAGTTAGTGGGATAGAGTTTCCTTTGTAGGTTACCTGCTGCTTTCGCCTTATGGCTCATAGGAGGGCCTTTTTGGTGTTTATTTTGTTCAGTCTGATGACTATGTGTCATGGTGTCTTCCTCTTTGCAATGAATCTCCCAGGAGTCCTTTGAGCTTCTTATACCTGGATAGCTAGATTTCTAGCAAGACCAGAGAAATTTTCTCCATTATACCATCAAATAGATTTTCCAACCCTTATGTATTTTCTTCTTCACCCTCAGAGATGCCTGTGATTCTTCTGTTAGGCCTCTTCACATAATCCCATATTTATAGGCTTTGTTCGTTCCTCATATTTCTCTGCTCTATCTCTGTGACTGACTTGTTTAATTCAAAAGTGGTGTCTTCAGTCTCTGAGATTCTTTCTTCTGCCTGATATAACCTGTTCTTAAGGCTTTCTACTGTATTTTATAATTCCTTAAGTGAATTTTCATTTCCAGAAGTCGTGTTTGATTTGTCCTTAATATTTCAATTTCTTTAGTTAATTTGTTCATCCACTTTCTGCATTCATTTTGTGATTTTTGTGTTGTGTATCCATTTTATCTTGCATTTCATTTTCAGTTTTCTTACAATCCATGTTCAAAATTCTTCATTTGTCATTGTGTTTTGATTTTGGTTGGTATCCATTGCTAGAGATCTGGTGTTCCCTTTTGGAGGTGTCCTTTCGGTTTGATTCTTTATACTTCTGGAGTTCTTTTGCTGACTCTTTCTCATCTGGAGCAGCTGTTGCTTCTTACCTTTGGATTTTCTTTTGTTGAGATAATGACAGACCCAGTTTAGTCTCTGAGCCAGTAGGTGGTGCTTGAGGGTGAGAATCAACCGCACCCTGTATGATGAGTCTGTAAATGCAGTAAAAGGACATGCAAATTGACCTCCCTTTCAGTAGGTGGTGCTAATGGGTGAGATTCAACCACACCCTGTGTGATGAGTCAATAAATGCAGTAAAAGGGCTGCAAATTGACCTCCCTGCCAGTAGGTGGCACTTGCTGGGAGGAGCAAGCTGAGTGTTGTTTTTGGGTCCTGTAACCAGCTCTTCTTCCTCTGGAGAGGCACGCTAGTGCCTCAGGGGGGTGAGGAGAGCCCTCAGGGGTGTGGGGAGAGTCTTCCAGGTGTGTCCTTATTCTCCACCTCAGTAGTGGAGTGAGGTGAGGCTGGGTTGGGTGGGCCTGCACTCAAGCTCCACAAAGCATGTTAGCAGGGGTCAAAAATCTGTTCTCTGTTTCTGGGCAGAGCTGCCAGGGAGGGGCTGAAATGGCCCCACTCAGCCAGAAAGTCTGCATGTGGGGAGGGTCTGTCTGATACCCACAGTTTGGCAGCCTGGAGCAGGCCTCACTCCTTTCCACCCTTCCCTATTCCACAGTTTCTCCCAGGCCTCTGCCAGCAGGCAAGACGTCAGGCCAGCTGAGCTCCCCGTGACTGTGTTGCTGGCCAGGAGGTTCCCTGCCCAGGATCCTGGCCTAAGCCTCACCAGCACACTGTAGCTAGGCCACCCACACACTGCACTCCACCCCCTCAGTACTGCATCTAGTTGGTGCTGCAGACCATAGAAGGAATGGGAAAGCATGTGCTGGGCAGCAAGGGAGGTCCCAGGAGCTCACGTCAAGACCAGCGACTGGTGTAGGTACTGAGGGTAAGATCACTCAGCCAGATGACAGAGTTGCATTCTTAGCCCAGAAATTACTTACTTAAAGACAATGTTAAGCCTCATCAAAATTCTTTCCAGGAATGTTTATTGGTTTTCTGTTTTGTTTTGTTTTGTTTTGAGACAGACTCTCACTTTTGTTGTCCAGGCTAGAGTGAGTGCCATGCGTCAGCCTAGCTCACAGCAACCTCAATCTCCTGGGCTCAAGCAATCCTGCTGCCTCAGCCTCCCGAGTAGCTGGGACTACAGGCATGCGTCACCATGCCCGGCTAATTTTTTTTTTTTTTTTTTTTTTTTTTTTGAGACAGTGTCTCGCTTTGTTGCCTAGGCTAGAGTGAGTGGTGCCGTGGCGTCAGCCTAGCTCACAGCAACCTCAAACTCCTGGGCTCAAGCAATCCTTCTGCCTCAGCCTCCCAAGTAGCTGGGACTACAGGCATGTGCCACCATGCCCGGCTAATTTTTTCTATATATATTAGTTGGCCAATTAATTTCTTTCTTTCTTTTTTCTTTTTTTTTTTTGAGACAGAGTCTCGCTTTGTTGCCCAGGCTAGAGTGAGTGCCGTGGCGTCATCCTAGCTCACAGCAACCTCAAACTCCTGGGCTCAAGCAATCCTTCTGCCTCAGCCTCCCGAGTAGCTGGGACTACAGGCATGCGCCAGCATGCCCAGGTAATTTTTTTCTATATATATTAGTTGGCCAATTAATTTCTTTCTATTTATAGTAAAGACAGGGTCTCACTCTTGCTCAGGGTGGTTTTGAACTCCTGACCTCGAGCAATCCGCCTGCCTCGGCCTCCCAGAATGCTAGGACTATAGGCGTGAGCCACCGCACCTGGCCTATATCTTTCTATTTATAGTAGAGACATGGTCTCACTCCTGCTCAGGCTGGTTTCGAACTCCTGACCTTGAGCAATCCGCCTGCCTCGGCCTCCCAGAGTGCTAGGATTACAGGCATGAGCTGCCGTGCCTGGCCTGTTTATTGGTTTTTAAATGCAACCCCCAACTCCTAGTTTTGCCTTTAACCTAGTAGAGAAGTCTTGTGAACACAAATAGGATATGTTACATTCAGGTCTATTCTGTTGTTGCCAGTCCAAGGGCTGAGCTCATTGAAGAGGCTCTGGTAGATGTGAACCCTCACATTGATCTTGCCACAGAAACCCTAGAAGAGAGTGATTACTGAAAAGCCTCCACAGTGACCAGACTTATCCCCATTATAGGGGTTTGTGGGGCCTCAGCCTTCCTCACCTGCCCGACTCCACGGCCACATGGGCCAGACCTGGCTCTGCGGTGTGGGAGGATGGAGTCTGTGCAAAGGGCCTCAGACAACTTGAAGGACGGCACCACCGTGCAGCTGCTGCCTGGACACCTGCGTGTGGAAGCTGCTTCCTGAGCTCTACCCTGCCCTGCGGCACAGTTGAGCAGCTGCTCCTAAAAAGTTATTGCCACCGATCAGGCTTCACAGGTTGCGGATGCCATGCTGGGAAATCAGGTGTTCACTCACTACGATCACGCCCACATTGCCCAGCTGTGTGAGAAGGCCGGCCTGCTGCAGCAAGCACTGGAGCACTACACTGACCTCCACGCCGTCAAGAGGACCCTTGTGTACACACACCTCCTCAATCCTGAGGTACGTGTGCCACCAGGGCACTCCCATTGTTGCTGGTGTCTGTGCAGTGGTGAGCGCCACATGGTCCTGCATGTCTGCCTGTTGGTTACTGTGAGACTGAGGCATGAGCCTGTCACTGCCCTGCCCCTCGTACTTCACTGCAAAGCAGTTCTGGGGCAGCCACACACATTTACCTGCCCGCAGTATGTCTGGGCCCCATGTCACCTTTCTTTCCAATGTCCGCCTTTGACTTGATCCAGTGGCAGACTAGAGATAACCTTTTAACACTGACAGCCTAGCAGGGCTGTCTGAAACCATTAGCACAAGCTGAAAATAGTGGTGGTGTTCCAGTTGGCAGAATAGTTTGGTACCAACTGGGGAATGTTCTGGGATGCATCTCATCTCAAATTTACCCCTTGCTCCTACTTTTTCCTATGATCCATAGTTGGTTTTCAGTCCTTTTAAGTGGAAATTCTTTTTATTTTTGACCCTTGGGGGAGTGGGGGGACAATCCAGTTATTTTCTAAGTGTTATCAATATTTAAGGTGGTACACAGCTGTGAACAGACTCTTTTTTATTCTCAGTGGCTTGTCAATTTCTTTGGCTCCTTATTCGCGGAGGATTCTGTGGAGTGTCTGCATGCCATGCTATCTGCTAACATCAGACAGAACCTGCAGCTGTATGTGCAGGTGGCCTCTAAGTACCACGAGCAGCTGGGCACACAGTCCCTGGTGCAGCTCTTTGAATCCTTCAGGAGTTACGAAGGTAAACCCTGCCACCACTGGCCAACCTCATCAGTGACTGCACCTGCTTTCTGCGGGGTTGCAGTCTGCTTCCCCAACTTAAAACAGTCTTCCTGCAAAGCCAGGCAGGATGCAGCACTCCCTGCCTTAGGTACTCAGTAGATGGCAGAGTATTACTGCTATCTTGTGTGTATTACTCAGCATCAGTAACCTTGTTGGCATTTCCAAAGGAAGAAGTCAGGTGGGTTGGCATTGGATTGGGGAGACGAGAATCTCCTTTGTATCCCTGAAGACTTCGTGGAGCCCCGTGTGTCTGTGCAGCACAGTCTAGCCAGACTCGTCTCAAGTCCCCTGCTGAGGGTCCTGGGTACCCGTGACAGGGCCTGGTGTCTGGTCTACGTAGCCCCAAGAAGACAGCTCCTTTGTCCTCTCCTAAGTGAGAGCCTACCATGGAGGGTCCATTGCTCTGTGGTATCCCTTACCCAGTTGATCACTGGGGCTGATGAGGCTGACCTGGTTGCCTTCCTTTGCCTTTCTGTGGGTATCACACCAAAAAAGTGTGCTACGGTGGGGGTGGGGGTGGCTTTGTTGGGGATAAGTAGGGGGCTGTCTGGCCTGCCCAGGACAGACGTTGAGTGTGTGTCCAGTGGGGCATCCAGCCACTGTGTGGTGTCCAGGGAGCTGGCCTTTTCTTCTGGGGACACCACTGCAGCAAACGCCCGTCCGAGCAGGAGGCTGGGTGGGGCTGGGAAGGGAGTGGCAGCAGAGTAGGGTCGCTGGGAACCGTCAGCTTCAGGACTGCCCATTCCCTTCCTGTTGGCAGAGTCTCGTGCTTATAATTAAAGGCCTCAACAGGGAGCGTGGCCTTCTGTGTCTTGTCCTGTTGTCATCGCCAATATCTCCAGGCTGGCCCTGTAGTGATGATCAACGTTGTTAGCCTCTGTTGAACAGTGTCCTCTGTGACTCGCCTCAGGGCTCAGATGTGGTGGCCACAGCACCGTCAGTTCCAGTTCAGGTCTCGGCCTCTTTGTGCGGAGGCTCCTGTTACAGCCATTGCTTATTTTCCCTGTCCCATAGCCCTCTCAGGTTACCTCACTGGGAGTTGCTCTTAAAGATACATCCGACGTGTACCTGGGTCCCAGAAGGAATTCCACATACACCAAATAACCAATCGTTTACATCAAAACATCCCAGGTATGCCTCCCAAAATGGTAGAAATCTGACTGGCTATTTTCTGGAGATGTCAAAGCAGACAAACTTCATATAGATCATGAGTTCTGAGTGGGCCATGGGTACCTGGAGAACGGAGCAGGGTTGTCATGGCTGGGTCACCACGGGAAGGCTGCAGCAGCTATGGAGAAGGCAGGTGGGTGTTATGAAGACAGAAATGGTGCAGTCTCTTCTCACAGGCCTCTTCTACTTCCTGGGCTCGATCGTCAACCTCAGCCAAGATCCAGACGCGCATTTGAAATACATCCAGGCCGCCTGTAAGACGGGGCAGATCAAGGAGGTGGAATGGATATGCTGAGAGAGTGGCTGCTACAACCCGGAGCATGTGAAGAACTTCCTGAAGGCGTCCAGCTCCTCCTCCTTCCATGAGCTGCCCTCACTGATGGCAGGTGGGCAGACCCTTGGCATGACTTCCTGAGGCAGAACACTGCATCTGTCTCGCCAGGCCACCCTTAGTCCCCAACAACAGGTCTCTACTTTACTGTTTAAAGTTCTTAGAGGAACCTGTCTATCGTTTCAAGACCCCTTTGTGGAGAGACACTTGAGACTATGCTCTCAACTCTCTGGTGTGTGGGTGGAAGGAGTTAGGTTATCGCTGCATTGTGACTGGCAACAGCTCGACTGTGCCCCTGTCGGTGAGGTGGGGTGAGGCTGCAGAAATGCATGGGCCACTCGGTGCTAGTGGCATGAAGGACAGGGAGCCTGCCTCTTTCTCATGTGACAGTGCTGGGTGGCCATGGACATAAGTGGAGTGGCTTTCGTTCCTGCCATCCTTCAAGGACCAGGCTGATGGCTGCTTCACTATCTTTAATACGTCCTGGAATGTTGCCTTGCCAGCCAGGGAGAGAGAAGAACGTAGAGGAACCTGCATGGGTGACTGTTATGGGTAAGGTCTGCAAGTGGCAGATGACATTATGATTCACACTTCCTTGGAAGAAATGAGGTCACATGGTCACACCTAAAACTTCAAGGGAATCTGGGAAATGTAAACCAGGGCTGGGTCCAAATAAGGCGAGGTGTGATTCTGGTGGCCTGTGGCAGTCCTGCCCAAGTGCTGTCACTCTTGGAAACAGTGCACAGTGTGTTTCCGTGGCCCGTGGCTGCTTGTCTGAAAAGGCCACCTTTACCACAAGTGCGCTGTTGGAGAGCTGCCTGTCCTGTGTTGGGTTTACAAATAATGAGCTGCTTGTCTTATCCCAAACAATATCCAGATTTAGGATGTCGTTGCCAAATGTAACAGTCTTTACCAAATAATATTACCTTTTCCCCCCCCACTTGTTTCCCAAAGAAAGCAAACATGACATCCCAAAATGACAGCATATCTAGAACTAAGTCTCATTCTTTTATTTTTTATTTATTTATTTTTTTGAGACAGAGTCTCGCTTTGTTGCCCGGGCTAGAGTGAGTGCTGTGGCGTCAGCCTAGCTCACAGCAACCTCAATCTCCTGGGCTCAAGCAATCCTGCTGCCTCAGCCTCCCAAGTAGCTGGGACTACAGGCATGCGCCACCATGCCCGGCTAATTTTTTCTATATATATTAGTTGGCCAATTAATTTCTTTCTATTTATAGTAGAGACTGGATCTCGCTATTGCTCAGGTTGGTTTCAAACTCCTGACCTCAAGCAATCCGCCCGCCTCGGCCTCCCAGAGTGCTGGGATTACAGGCGTGAGCCACCGCGCCCGGCCCAAACTCTCATTCTGAGTCTCTGTGGTTCTCTCTTCTGCAGAGGCAGCTCCATCCCGTGTGGGGCTGTGAGCCCCGGGTTCTGGCTCTGGCATCTCCACTCCTGACTTGCTCTGTGCATTCTCACCCTCAGGAGGCCAAGCTCACAGACCAGCTTCCCCTCATCATCGTGTGTGATCGATTTGACTTTGTCCGCGACCTCGCCTTGTATTTGTACCGCAACAGTCTGCAGAAGTTCATCGAGATTCATGTGCAGACGGTATTGCCAGCTCCCAGGTGACATGGTCGATGGTGATAGTCTGCACCTGATGAGCTGCCTCTGACTCCAGGACAACTGGAGACTGTCAGTCTGAAGAGTGGTGTATCAGTCTACACAGGCTGCAGACTAGAACAGCACAGGCTGGTGGCTTAATTAATGGAAATTTATTTCTCACACTTCTGGAAGTTGGAAGTCCAAGATCAAGGTGCTAGCAGGGTTGGTTCCTGGGGAGGGCTTTCTTCCAGGATTGCAGACAGCCTCCCCACTGTGTTCCCATGTGGCTTTTCCTCTGTGCGTGTGCACTCGGGTATCTCTTCCTCTTCTTATGAGGATGCCGGTCCTATTGGATTAGGGCTCCATGCTCAACATTAACTACCTCCTTAATTGCCTTCTCTCCAAATAGAGTCCCATTGGAAGTTAGGGCTTCAACAGGAATTTTGGTAGGACACAGTTCAGTCCTAAACAGGAGCCCTTTCAGGATTTTATCCACACTTTTCAAATCCTGGGGGCTTCTAGCAATGGCTTGTATGTGCAGCACTTAAGTCGCCACCTTGACTACTCCAGGTCAACCCTAGCCGGACACCAGCTGTGGTTGGAGGGCTGCTTGATGTGGATTGTTCTGAGGAAGTGATTAAAAACTTAATCATGGCAGTGAGAGGACAGTTCTCTACTGATGAGCTGGTGGCCGAAGCAGAAAAAAGAAATAGGTATGGTGTCCTTACTTGGTGTCTTCTCTTGCCCCTGAATTCTAGTGTCTGTTGTTAAGTCGCTGACTAATTCTCCAAGATGCTTTCATGGTTGGCCTCCCAGCTCCAGGACTGTCTCTGTCGCTGGTCATTCGTGTACATCTTAGATCTAGTATTGAGTTGCTATTGGTACTGAAGACCTTGGGGAAAAACTTAACAATTGAAATCAATTTGGAAACCAGGTTTATCCTGATCTCTAGAGCAACCTGAAGTTAATGGAGAAATTTTGTTTCAAGAAGCAACCCTCAGAGCCCAGGGGTTGCCCTGGAGATTTCTGGTGGTAGCATGGAGACTTAAGGTACCTTCCTTCTTTCAAAGGCTCAGTTTGCTGCTTCCCTGGCTGGAGTCTCGGACTCAGGAGGGCTGCAAAGACCCTGCCACTCGCAACACACTCACAAAGATCTGCGTCGACAGCAGTAACAGCCCTGAGCGCTCCCGAGAGGGGACGCCTACTGTGACAGCCGCGTGGTGGCCGGTCCTGGGAGAAACGGGACCACATCTGGCCTGTGTCGCCTGTGAGCAGGGCCAGTGTGACCTTGAGCTCATCAAGGTGGGCAGCAGATACACTTAGCTGCCTGTGTTGCGCTGGCCTCGTGGGTCAGGGCTTCAAATTGTGCCTCTGGGGACTGATCAGGGCTTTCTGCCCCTGGGGACCGTGGATCATGAGAGCATTTCCACAGACTCAATTTCCTTTATAACTCTGACCCCTTTTGGGGACCTGTTCCACAGTTTATATCTATCATCTCTGTGTAGTTGGCCCAGATCCGACCCATTACTCTTCTGCTCATAGTCCTCAGTGTTACATGGTAACTTGCGAGCAAAATGAAACTTCTTAGCCTGACCCATGAGTTTCTCTGTGGACTGCCACCCAACTCCCGCCTGCCCAGCCGCCCCTCCTGCCACCCCACCTGGAGTGGCCTGCAGGTCCCTGGATGCCTCCTACCCCCTTTGTACCCTTACACAAGCTCTACCCCCATCTTCCTGGCTGACCTAGCTCTTGCTGGCCTCTCCTTGAAGTCCAGGTCTCCTGCCTACATCTGCCCAGGCTTGGACCTACATGAATGAAGTTACATGTTTAGGTTGAACCAAAATGAATACTTAACCATTTGACCTAAAAATCCAGCAGTTGGTCTACTTGTCCCCAGCACCTCGGCATGTCTCAGCACGTGGTGTACCTGCTGGGGAAGGTGTGTGTGAGGGCATGAGCATGTGGAGTTGAAGACGGAAAACAGTGCCCCAGCATCTCAGCTACCCTAGTTTGTGGACATTGACCATGGAGGTGACAAGGCTAAGTAGACATAGCCTCTCCACTTGAAGTCTCTGGGGGGACTAGTGTTTGTAAAACTGGGACTTTAGTTTATTCGATACCAGTGAGCCACTCTCTGGCTTTATATACCACCCTTTTATTAAAGCACAGCTAAATGATCTCTGAGATCTTAGCACTTGTCTGTGCTGAGGTGAGGTGTCCTTTTAGTAAGGCTGAAGGAATTATCATAAAGGAATTATTCACTAAGGTGTACTTCATCCAGAAGAGCGCTGCGGTATGATTTGGAGGCAAGGTGCCAGTGAGATTGTCACCACGCCACCCTGGCCACCTGCACTGCATTCATGACATGTGCATCACTCAGCCTTGAGCCTGGCATCCCGTACTTAGTAGATTCTCACCAGGATTTAGCAAGTGGCTCACATATTGGAACATTCCAGTGGACAACTGGCATTTGAAAATCTGTTATTATATTCAGAAAAGGGTCTCAGGATCAGTCACCGAAGGCATATTTTAAAGTTTTTAGGCTTTGAAATGTTGCAGTGTATGTGCTGTTTTATACCAGTTCTAAGCTGTTTGTTAACACTTTAGAGATGGTTTACCTAGCTACATGTGAGTGCTTAAATTTAAATTAACTAAAATTTAAATTAGTTCCTTGGTGCGCCCTGCATTTTAAGCACTCAGTAATCTGCTGTGGCCAGAAGTGGCCGTATCAGGCAGCACAGGACAGAGAACACACCCGTCATTGCAGACAGTCCCACTGGCCGGAGCTGAGGCACGTCCCTGTAAGCTGTTAGAAACTTAAGAAGAGGCATTTTGAGGTAGTTTGTCTCTGTGAGGAGTGCAGTGTTAACCCTGTAGGATGCTGTTCATCGTGTGTCGAATCACAGTGCCTCACTGGGCACCAGTTGTCCAACAAACAAGTGTCAGGGACAGAGGGAACTGCCTGGGATATGTCCTCCCCAGTAGTGTTCCTCAGTTGGCTGCTTGTGTTACACACACAGGTGTGCTCATTTCAGGTTTGCAATGAGAATTCTCTGTTCAAAGCGAGGCCCGCCACCTGGTGCACAGGAAGGATCCGGAGCTCTGGGCTCATGTCCTCAAGGAGACCAACGCATCCAGGAGACAGCTGATTGGCCAGGTGAGGCTCAGGGGTGGGTATGTCTGCGCCTGCATTTGCCCTCTAATCATCTTGTGGCTCAAGTGACTGGTTTAATGATTACATCCAAAATATCTTAGTGGCCAGGCGCGGTGGCTCACGCCTGTAATCCTAGCACTCTGGGAGGCCAAGGTGGGAGGATCGTTTGAGCTTAGGAGTTTGAGACCAGCCTGAGCAAGAGCGAGACCCTGTCTCTACTAAAAAATAGAAATTAATTGGACAACTAAAAATATATAGAAAAAATTAGCCAGGCCGGGCACCTGAGCAAGAGCAAGACCCCATCTCCACTAAAAATAGAAAGAAATTAATTGGCCAACTAATATATATAGTAAAAGTAAGCCGGGCAGGGTGGCACATGCCTGTAGTCCCAGCTACCTGGGAGGCTGAGGCAGCAGGATCGCTTGAGCCCACGAGTTTGAGGTTGCTGTGAGCTAGGCTGATGCCACGGCACTCACTCTAGCCTGGGCAACAAAGCAAGACTGTGTCTCAAAAAAAAAAAAAAAAAATTAGCCAGGCATGGTGGCACACACCTATAGTCCCAGCTACTTGGGAGGCTGAGGCAGGAAGATTGCTTGAGGCCAGGAGTTTGAGGTTGCTGTGAGCTAGGCTGACGCCACGGCACTCACTCTAGCCTGGGCAACAGAGTGAGACTCTGTCTCAAAAAAATAAATAAATAAAACATAAGAAGAAGAACTTTCTTCCCTAGCTGTAGTCATGTAATTTCATCCTGCAAAAAAAAAAAAAGAACTTTCTTCCCTGCAGAAATAGCTTGTCTAAAAACAGCTTGGCCCCTGAGGGTGAGCTGAAGTGGAGTTGTTTATTAGCTAAGGGCATAGGCTTGGCCCAGTCTAAAGCAGGGATCTGCAGCCCAGTCAGAGCCCCTGCTGGCATGCCTGCCTGCTGGGTCCCTGATTGCTTTTCTAGATCAGCCCCTATTGATAGCAGTTAAGTGGCTCTCAAATTTGTCTCAACTTGACTTCCCTTTGTCAAGGAACCCCTTGTGCCATGTGACTGTCCAGCACCTCCTGGGAGCTGGAGCAGAGTCCAGGGGCCAGGGGTCATTACTCGGTGCAGCCTGGCAGGTGGAGGTCTGCCTCGGCCCCTGGGCAGGCTCCCACACCTCTGGAAGACGCTGCTCTCCCTCGCAGCCTCCATGTCCTCAGCACTGTCCCATGGGCTGCTGGGCATGCTTCTTAGGGATGGCTAAGGCCAGCGCGGGAGCAGATCCCTGGCCCCGCGGTGGCTTCAGCCCGAGTATGTGACCAGTTAAAGCTCCAGCCTCCCTCATACACGCTTGCCGACCTGCTGAGCAGGTACTTTACACTCAAGGCTGGATTTCACCTTTATTTCTACTGAGTTTCATCTTCTAATTTTCTGTCCACCGTTTCCTCAAGCCTGTGCCATTATTTTTTAAAATAACTTTTTATTTTGAAATGCTTTTAGATTTACAGAAGACCATGTTGGCTTGAACCTCTGCTATATCAACTTTGGATTTACCCATCCAAATCTGGTATAAACATTAAATAACAAAGGCCCAGGACAGAGTTGGCTTAGATTCTGCTGAGGATCTACTCTAAGTGCACAGACATCAGACATTTCTCGGGGAGTAGCCCAGCCCCCTGGTAGGTGAAGGCGGCCTCAAGTTGGCACTGGGGAAGAGCTGCTTTAACACTGCGCCAAACTAAAGCCAGCTGGCGCCTCTTCATTTTATTTTATTTTTTTTGAGACAGAGTCTCACTCTGTTGCCCAGGCTAGAGTGAGTGCCGTGGCGTCAGCCTCGCTCACAGCAACCTCAATCTCCTGGGCTCAAGCAATCCTCCTGCCTCAGCCTCCCGAGTAGCTGGGACTACAGGCATGCACCACCATGCCCGGCTAATTTTTTCTATATATTTTTAGTTGTCCAATTAATTTATTTCTATTTATAGTAGAGACGAGGTCTTGCTCTTGCTCAGGGTGTTCTCGAACTCCTGACCTCAAGCGATCCGCCACCATGCCCAGCTAATTTTTTCTATATATATTTAGTTGTCCAATTAATTTCTTTCTATTTATAGTAGAGACGGGGTCTCGCTCTTGCTCAGGGTGTTCTTGAACTCCTGACCTTGAGCGATCCGCCCACCTCGGCCTCCCAGAGTGCTAGGATTACAGGCGTGAGCCACCACCAGCCAGTGCCTCTTGTCCTCCTGTCTCTGTGTGGAGCTGCTAATCCAGTCATTATGTCTGCCGTAATTGAATATCTGTGGCCACCTCCTGGTGGGACACAACTACAGTGCCACTCTAATTGGGAGTGCATAATGACAGAGGCAGCCTGCTTTCAGCATCCGAGTAGAGAAGTTTACTGAGAGGAAGCAGCTCCCAAGGTAACCTTAGGTTGGGTATCCTGTATTGGCTCAAAAAGATGGTGGAAATTTATTTTTGCCCTTAAAACAACCTGTGTGTGTTTATATAAACTAAGGTGTTCAAGAAGTAACAATTAGATGTCACTGTTGGAAATTCATCTCTTTCTGTGGATGGACGAGGTGTGTTGTGTCACAGTACCCTTTCCCTCAGGTGTTCCCTCTTTGGTTACTTAGCTACTGTGATAGCTCCTTTTCCCTAACCCATCTGCATTCTGTTGCAATGGTTGTTAACTCCACAGAGGTGGAACTTCCACATCCTCCAGTACCATTGAGTTCCCAGAGGCCATCTACATCCAAAAAGTGGGTGGGCTGGCTTTGACCCTGGATCCATGAAGGCCTCTCAAGATGGCAGAGTGAAAGTTCGTGGCCAAAGGGGTATGTCAGCTACATAAGACCGTCTGTTCTCCCTCATTAATACACTGCTGATGCCCACCTCTGAGGAATACCAGAAACTTGGCAAAAATGATAGGTCTCCAAAGTCACTGAAGGCCCCTGGCACAGAGTGCAAAGAGAGCAGTGCTGGTCTTCCCAACCACAGGTGTGTTGGCAGTCCTTCCTTCACAGCGCGGCTCCGCAGCTCTGGTTGTACTTGGCCGTGTGTGCCAGAAATGGACTGTTTCATAGCAAGGGTGGGCTCTGCTACCAAGAGGCTGCTGAGGCCCCCACAGGTTCCTCATTGGAGAAATGGAGCCACATTTGCTATGGATAGTAGCTTTAAAAAACAAAGATAACAGCAGACATGCATTTCAAATGCCTATGTGGTGTACTGTGTTACTCACTTTGGAGTAAATTTAGACAGTATGGTCGTTGGAGCAGAGGTAAGAGTCTATAGCCCATTCAGTGTGAGAGAAAAGCTAATTTTCAAAGTAGATCAAACTACGAATTCCCTGAAGCTGACTGTTTTAGATGCCCTTCCCCTTCTATCTTGAGAAATCTCCCCTCTTCTCTTTGACTGTTCCAGATTGTCTTGGAGTAGTCCTTCTTTTCTTCGAAGACTCTTTCCTGTTTAGCTTAAAAGATATAGTCTTGAATTGACTTTAATCAAGTTTTTTCAAATGCTTTTTGAACCCAGGTTGTACAAATAGCTTTGTCAGAAACACAGGATCCTGAAGAGGTCTCAGTCACCGTCAAAGCCTTTATGGCAGCTGACCTGCCTAACGAACTGAGTGAGCTGCTGGAGAAGATTGTTCTGGATAACTCTGTCTTCAGCAAGCACAGGTGAGGCTTTGCCGAGGGTCGGATCAGACCTGTGCTTGGCATCACCTTCTGTTACAGTCTTGTCTTGCTGCACCCATCAAGCCTCCAGCCGTGGCTCCGCAGGCCCATGCCCGTGTTCCTGCTGCGCCCTCTAGCTGCAGCCGCCCTCCCTCCCCTTGACTCCTGCCCGTCTCCTGGCCCGGCCTCACTTTCACATTTCTCAGGAGCCTTCGCTCCTCTCCCTGCTCTGGCCCACACTGTCCTTTAAACACAGTGCTCAGAGAAGGGGAGTTAATGTTTTATGAGGGCCTAGTATGTCCCGGGATATGATAAACTCTTGAAATCATGGTGCCCAAAGCTTGGAAAGAGGTGGCAGGAGAAGCAGGTCTGGGCGCGTGTCAGCAGGGCCTGCCGGCAGGACAGCGCAGTGGCGGGGGGAGCACTCCGACCCGGCGGCAGGCCCAGGCGCCTCTGCCTCAGCAGGACCTGCCGGCGGGACAGCGCGGTGGCGGGGGGAGCACTCCGACCTGGCGGCAGGCCCGAGGCGCCTCTGCCTCAGCAGGACCTGCCGGCGGGACAGCGCGGTGGCGGGGGGAGCACTCCGACCCGGCGGCAGGCCCAGGCGCCTCTGCCTCAGCAGGACCTGCTGGCGGGACAGCGCGGTGGCGGGGGGAGCACTCCGACCCGGCGGCAGGCCCGAGGCGCCTCTGCCTCAGCAGGACCTGCCGGCGGGACAGCGCGGTGGCAGGGGGAGCACTCCGACCCGGCGGCAGGCCCGAGGCGCCTCTGCCTCAGCAGGACCTGCCAGCGGGACAGCGCGGTGGCAGGGGGAGCACTCCGACCCGGCGGCAGGCCCAGGCGCCTCTGCCTCAGCAGGACCTGCCGGCGGGACAGCGCGGTGGCGGGGGGTGCACTCCGACCCGGCGGCGGGCCCAGGCGCCTCTGCCTCAGCAGGACCTGCCGGCGGGACAGCGCGGTGGCGGGAGGAGCACTCCGACCCGGCGGCAGGCCCAGGCGCCTCTGCCTCAGCGTGGCGTCTGCTGCCTGGCGGGTGCTGCCACTTTAGATTCGCTGTCAGGGCTGCGTCGGTTGTACTGTGTTCACACCATAAATTTCGCTGTGAAGGTTTAATTGTAAGATTTATTTTGTAGGCAAGAAAGGCTTTCGAGGCTGTGGTGTTTTGTAGACAGGAATATGAGTATGTTGTTTTTTTAAATTTGGAAATGGTATATGGTGATGGTACATGGAATGTGAAATTATATTTTAATCAAATCATGAACCCTGATTGATCATATGATGCCAGAGTTAAGGTGCCTGAGGTGGCTAGGACAGTCTGTCCTGCTGTCAGACCAGCCTCCTTTGATAGGTGTTAGTGTGCGGGTACTTCTGACACTCAGGGTGCCTCCAATTCTACTGCCTTCTTGAACACTTGCTTCTCAAACACTCAGGGACCTGTAAGTTCTTGGTCTCCTTTCTGTGACTGCCTCACCAGACAAGGTTTCATGTGCAGGTGTAAATAGACTGGGTTGGCAGTAGGGCAGACCTGGACAGATCCTGCCACTGGAAAAACCTAAAATGTAGGATGAATTATAATAGACTATTTTGAAAAACGAATCAATTGCCAGGCAATTGCCAGGTGTCTCACGCCTGCAGTCCCAACGATTCAGGAGGCTGAGGCGGGAAGATGGCTGGAACCCAGGAGTTTGAGGTTGCTGTGAGCTATGATCGCACCACTGCCCTCCAGCCAGGGTGACAGAGCAAGACCTTGGCTCAAAAAATAGGTAGGTAGGTAGGTAGATAGAAAAAAGAAAATAAAAATAATCAATGCGCTAGCTAGTAAATAAAGAAGTCTGAGATTAAAAAATATTGATGATGGGCCGGGCGCTGTGGCTCACGCCTGTAATCCTAGCTCTTGGGAGGCCGAGGCGGGCGGATTGCTCAAGGTCAGGAGTTCAAAACCAGCCTGAGCAAGAGCGAGACCCCGTCTCTACTATAAATAGAAAGAAATTAATTGGCCAACTGATATATATATATAAAATTAGCCGGGCATGGTGGCGCATGCCTGTAGTCCCAGCTACTCGGGAGGCTGAGGCAGAAGGATCACTCGAGCCCAGGAGTTTGAGGTTGCTGTGAGCTAGGCTGACGCCACGGCACTCACTCTAGCTGGACAACAAAGTGAGACTCTGTCACAAAAAAAAAAAAAAAAAAAAATATTGATGATGATGAGAGCAGGAACCCAGAGAAAAGCACAATCCGGCTGCTGCCAAACCCCATTGACCCCAGGCTGTGGTTCTCATCCCCTAGGGAGACAAGAGGACAAGAGACAAAGCCTGAGAGCCGACAAAAGGTATAGCACCTGCTAAGAAACCTTCCTAATCCCCAAACTGGGAGTGGGCCAGTACGTCCAAGCCCTCTGCTGAGAGACCAGCCGAAATGGAAAAAAGCTCTTTTGAACAACAGTGCTAAATTATGAGGACAAAACTTATCCTGACAAGCTAGTCCTCCTGTGAGTTTTAGCACAAATTCACGTTAACATTTTTGACATAGTGTCAAAAATCCTCAAGTTAGGAATTTAACTGTAAGGTGATTGCCATCGAGTAGTGCCCTCAGATCACTGCCAGAGACAAACACAAATCCTCTTAAGAACTTACCTCCTAGCAAGGCTTCAAAGAATTATGACAGATAACATTCCAAGAAATAATGTGTTTGTAGTTAAAAACACTGACAAGATGCATAAGGAAACAAGGTACCATTAGTAAGAGCCAGTAGGATCAGACCTACAAAAACTGTTAATGTTTTTAAATTAAATTTAAAATATATAATATTTTTAAATGTCAAAAAATATCAAGCAGATTTTTAAAGTGTCAAATAACTGATGCAGACTATTATATATATATGTGGGGGGGTAGGTATATATATATATATATATATATATATATATATATATATATTTTTTTTTTTTTTAAATAAACCCCAAATGGGTTTAGCAGCATTATAGAATAAATGAATTGGGAGATAGAGTGAAGAAATTATAAGAATGTAGCCAAGACAAACAGGTGGAAAATTTGAAAGAGGTTAAGAGACATAGAGGTTGAAAAGAGGTCTCATCAGGATGTCAAGAGCAGAGAATGAACGATGCACTGTTTGGGGGAGACTTATTATGGAGACCTTAACAAAATTGACAGAGTTCTAGCTCTTAAATTCACGAAGCCCAACAGGTGCCAAGGAAGATTAACTTTTTAAATGCATCCTTATACACATTATAGCAAAACGTCAAAGACAAGAAATTTAAAAACAGCCAAGAGAAAACATAGGTTGCCCAAAAGAATGCCAAGAAAGGAGAGAAAGATACACTGACAATATGTGAACAAATGGCAAGTATAAAATGAGGTGGAAGAAGTAAATCTAAATATGGCCGGGCGCGGTGGCTCACGCCTGTAATCCTAGCTCTCTGGGAGGCCGAGGCGGGTGGATTGCTTGAGGTCGGGAGTTCGAAACCAGCCTGAGCAAGAGCGAGACCCCGTCTCTACTATAAATAGAAAGAAACTGGCTGGACGCTGTGGCTCACGCCTGTAATCCTAGCTCTTGGGAGGCCGAGGCGGGCGGATTGCTCAAGGTCAGGAGTTCAAAACCAGCCTGAGCAAGAGCGAGACCCCGTCTCTACTATAAATAGAAAGAAATTAATTGGCCAACTGATATATATATATATAAAAAAAATTAGCCGGGCATGGTGGTGCATGCCTGTAGTCCCAGCTACCCGGGAGGCTGAGGCAGAAGGATCACTGGAGCCCAGGAGTTTGAGGTTGCTGTGAGCTAGGCTGACGCCACGGCACTCACTCTAGCCTGGGCAACAAAGCGAGACTCTGTCTCAAAAAAAAAAAAAATAAATAAATAAATAAATAAATAGAAAGAAACTAATTGGCCAACTAATATATATAGAAAAAATTAGCCGGGCATGGTGGCTCATGCCTGTAGTCCCAGCTACTTGGGAGGCTGAGACAGAAGGATCGCTTGAGCCCACGAGTTTGAGGTTGCTGTGAGCTAGGCTGACGCCACGGCACTCACTCTAGCCTAGGCAACAAAGTGAGAATCTGTCTCAAAAAAAAAAAAAAAAAAAAGAAGTAAATCTAAATATGGCAGCAATTACGTTTAAATGATCATATATTCCAGTTGAAAGACAGAGGTGATGAGAATGGTTAGAGAAACAAAACCATGAATATGCTTCTTATACAACATCTAAAACTAGGTATATGAGAGGTTGAAAATAAAAGAATGAAAAAAACATTAGGCAAATACCAAGCCTAAAAATGCTGGTGTATTAGCACAGTCATAGCATTGTAAAAAAAAAAAAAAAAAAAAAAAATGCTGGTGTAGTTACATTAGTATCACATAAAATAGACTTTAAGGTAAAAAAGCATTGCTGAAGTAAAGAGGGCCAGGTACGTGATGGTGTAAGGTTCTATCATCAGAAAGATAATTCTGAACTTATATATGCATAATAATAGAGCCTCAAAATACATAACGCAAAAATTAACAACTACAAAGAGACTTTTTTCTTCCAACTCACAAGCCCAGGATAAAGAAAGAAAAGAAAAAAACATGCGAAGAGACTTTAAGCAAATTCACCGTATTGGGAGATGTTACCATACCTCTCCAAGTAATCAATAGAACAATAAGATTTTTTAAAAATAAGACTATTAAAAAGTATATTAAAAAAGACAATAGTAAATATGTTTTTGAAGTATATAACAAAGTAAATATAATTGTTGACAGTTAATTGCATTACAAGCAATTTACTACATATAATATATTCAATAAGTAGACGTGATTATTAAAGGAAAAACAAACCAGAAGACAGATAAATAAGGAACAAAGTGAACTTTTACAATCCTATCCACTTAACCCTGGTTAACAGCTTGGTGTAATTCATGAATAATCAGAAGATCCTGTCGAAAGATATCAGTTTTCCCCACTTCAGTCAAATTCATTGCAATGCTAGTAACAATCCCTATTCATTTACTTAAGGAACTTGACAAAGAAATTTTTTTAAATTTATTTTTTTTTCCTGATTCCTGGATACCTAATCACAAAGAGATTTCAAATCAAAGGGACAAAAGGCAAAAAATAGTCAAGATGCTTCTAAAATGAATAATAATTTACCCAAAAGATGGGGATGGATGTAGGGGTGGCAAGTACTTATTCTAATCAAGAATTACTATAGGCCGGGCGCGGTGACTCTCGCCTATAATCCTAGCACTCTGGGAGGCCGAGGCGAGTGGATTGCTCAAGGTCAGGAGTTTGAAACCAGCCTGAGCAAGAGTGAGACCCCGTCTCTACTATAAATAGAAAGAAATTAATTGGCCAACTAATATATATATAGAAAAAATTAGCCGGGCATGGTGGCACATGCCTGTAGTCCCAGCTACTCGGGAGGCTGAGGCAGGAGGATTGCTTGAGTCCAGGAGATTGAGGTTGCTGTGAGCTAGGCTGACGCCACCACTCACTCTAGCCTGGGCAACAAAGCGAGACTCTGTCTCAAAAAAAAAAAGAATTACTATACAACTAAATTAAGACATGATGATTTTGACAACGGGATAGAAAAAATGGACCATCATAATAGGATAAAGAGTCCTAAAATATACCCATGTGTATGTAAAAAATTTGTTTGTGACAGAGCTGGCTATACTGATGGAAACGACAGGCTTTTCAATAAATGGTGTTGGGACCATTGGTCATCCCGATAACAAAAATTAAAGTTGGGCATCTCTTGTATACTGTGAAAAGATTTAAATGTCAAAGGCAAAACTATAATATTTTAGCTTATATTTAGGAGCATATAATTTGACCTAATGAATTCTTAAGCCAGTCACAAAAAACATAAGCCTTTAGTAAAAAAAAAACAACAGGACTATGTTAAACTAAAGAACTTTAACATAACGAAGATGAAGAAAAGGGAAGCTACAGATGGGGAGAGGGAATTTGCCACGTAACTAAGCAACAAGGACTGGTGTGGAGGAGATGAAAGAAAAACACAAGCAGTCCAGTAGGAGATGAGCAGCACTTGAGCAGGCCTCCAGGGAGAGGAGAGACGTGTGGACCCAGGACGACAGCTCAGCCTCTAATCAGTCACGGAGCACAGAGTGAGGCTCTTTATTTCTTTCTTTTGCCTAAATGCCTTGAGTGAGAACCTCTAGCACAGCATTGAGTGGAAGTGGTGAGAGTGGCCATCCTCGTCTGGTCCCTAAGCTAGAGCTAAGTAGCCAGTCTCGCTGTTGTTTATGATGTTAGCTATGGGCTGCCTTTATTTTTTTCTTTTTCTGAGATAGGGCCTCCCTCTGTTGCCTGGCTGGAAGGCAGTGGTATCATAGCTCACTGTAACCTTAACCCTGGGCTCAAGTGATTCTCCTGCCTCAGCCTCCTGAGTAGCTGGGACTACAGGCACGTGCCACTACTCCTGGCTAATTTTTTTTTTTTTTTTTGGTAGAAATGAGGTCTTACTATGTTGCCCAGGCTGTTCTCAAACTCCTGGCCTCAAGCAATCCTCTTCCCTCGACCTCCTGATGCTCTGGGATTAAGGCGTGAGCCACTGTACCCAGCCAACTGTGGGCTTCTTGTCCTTCATCAGAGTGAGAAAGTTCCCTTTTATTTCTAGTTGAGAAATTTTATCATTAACGGGTGTTAGATTTTGTCAGATGCATCTTTGGATTTATTTGATAAGGAGGTCACGTGTTTCTTTTTTAGATTCTTGATATGTGCTGCATTATATTGATTTTTTTTAATATATTTTTTTTAAAGAGAAGGGTCTTATTCTGTTGCCCAGGCTGCAGTGTAATGGTATGATTATAGTTCACTGTAGCCTCAAATTCCTAGGCTCAAGTGATCTTCCTGCCTCAGCCTCCTAAGTACCTGGTACTACAGATGTGCCACCACACCCAGCTAGTTTTTTTTCATTTTTGTAGAGATAGAGTCTCACTGTGTTGCCCAGGCTGGTCTTGAACTCCTGGCCTCAAGTGATCTTCCCACCTTAGCTCCTGAGTCTCTAGGATTATAGGCACAAGCCACCACACCCAGCTCTTATTTTTTCCACGTTTTTGAATAGGGTTAAAAGTTTTGCAAGACTGCATTTAGTATGATTAAAGCAAAATTAAGTTGAAAAACATGCAAAACTACCTATATTGCTCAGGGATGCAGTGGATGTGATAAAACTGACAATCGCAAAGAACTACAGAGGCTCGGTTAGGAAAATAGGCGACTCTGCAGTGGCAGCCGGTGCTGGCCTCCTGCAAAGCTGCAACAGCCCTCTCGATGGTTGGCAGTGTTCCGATTCTCTTCCTGTGCTTTGCTGCAGACCTCACAAATACTCTGTTGTATCTGAGTACATCGTGTATGCGTACATTAATTACTTTTTAAAAATTGGGTGTCTTAGGCCAGGCGTGGTGGCTCACACCTGTAATCCTAGCACTCTGGGAGGCCGAGGGGGGCAGATCGTTCAAGGTCAGCCTGAGCAAGAGTGAGACCCCCCCTCTACTAAAAATAGAAAGAAATTAATTGGCCAACTAATATATATAGAAAAAATTAGCTGGGCATGGTGGCACATGCCTGTAGTCCCAGCTGCTTGGAAGGCTGAGGCAGGAGGATCGCTTGAGCCCAGGAGTTTGAGGTTGCTGTGAGCTAGGCTGACGCCATGGCACTCTAGCCCGGGCAACAGAGCGAGACTCTGTCTCAAAAAAAAAAAAAAAAAGGCCGGGCGCGGTGGCTCACACCTGTAATCCTAGCACTCTGGGAGGCCGAGGCAGGTGGATTGCTCAAGGTCAGGAGTTCAAAACCAGCCTGAGCGAGACCCCGTCTCTACCATAAAAAATAGAAAGAAATTAATTGACCAACTAATATATATAATATAAAAATCAGCCGGGCATGGTGGCTTGTGCCTGTAGTCCCAGCTACTTGGGAGGCTGAGGCAGGAGGATCGCTCGAGCCCAGGAGTTTGAGGTTGCTGTGAGCTAGGCTGACGCCACGGCACTCACTCTAGCCTGGGCAAGAAAGCGAGACTCTGTCTCAAAAAAAAAAAAAAAAAAATTGGGGGTCTTGGGCTACCCAGCCAGCAAACAAATCACTCGCGCAGCCTTCATCCTGCGGTGTATGCTGACCCCCCCCTCCTTAGGGATCTCCAGAATCTGCTGGTTCTGGCCGCCGTCAAGGCGAGCCACATGCGCGTCATGGAGCCTGGACACGTCAGCCGCCTGGACAACGACGACGCCCCAGACATCGCGAGCATCGCCGTCAGCAGTGCACTGTACGAGGAGGCCTTTGCCATCGTCTGCAAGTTCAATGTGAACACCTCCGCAGTCCAGCTGGGCTGCTGAGCGCAGGCGTGTTGGGCCCTCGCGCCCTTGCACGCCAGACCCCTGCTCGTCCAGCGCGTCCCTGGTGCTCTTCTCCAGTCCTGCGCAGCCCTGCGGGCTCCAGCCCTGGCCTTTGCTGTGCTGCTCCCGTCTGGCTGTGAGCCTGCCCTTCCCCGAAGGCTCCCTGTGCTCTCCTGGACCGAGGTCAGAGCACTCACTCCTCACCATAAACTCCTCCCTGCAACCATGTTCCTTTTGTGCCAGTCTGTGAGCCTTTCTGATTTTATTTCCGAATCAGTTGTAAACCACAGGATGTATCACTTTAGCTGCTCTCTTACCATTATTCCTTACTTCCTTCTCTCTTTTTCTGTCCTTTTCTGTACCTGCCTGTGCAACCTCTGGTCTAGGAACCCTTCGTTTGTACCCACATGTGGGCCATAGCCTTGCACTGAGACAGACTGCCTCTTCATGGGGGCCTGCCACTGCCACAGCCACTACAGCCCAGCAAGCCTGTTTCTGTCTCTCCAGCAATCCCATTCCCCACAGCAGCTCTTGCAAACCTTCCCACGGCCTCTGTGGCCTGTCACACTGTCTGTCAGGAGGCAGGTCCCGGGCCCACCCTGCCCCAGAAAGCTCCATCTCTCTACAGCTCTTTGCTGGAGTGCCTCTTCTTTGTCTGGCACCCCTCTCATATGACGGCTCTTGCCTCTCCCCTCAGTTCAGTCATCTGAGAAACACTTAGCACCCAGTTCTTTCGTACCGAATTGAAATGGCCATGCAACTTTAGGCAGAATAGGGAAACAAGCAAAAGTTCGTCTGCTCCTTGGAGCTGACTGGGTGTCGCAGAGAATGCAAGTCCTCCCATAAACCCGGGTCCTGATAGAGCACATCAGAAACCTGGACCGAGCGCATGAGTTTGCTGAGCGATGCAGTGAGCCTGCCGTGTGGAGCTAGCTGGCCCACGCCCAGCTGCAGAGAGCCTTGGTGAAGGAAGCCATCGACTCCTATGTCAGAGCAGACGAGCCTCCTCTTACCTGGAAGTCGTGCAGGCAGCCAGCAGGAGTGGTGAGTGAATCCCCTTCCATGGGGCTCTACTGCTCACATGCGCAAAACCTGGCCAGGGCAAGAGGTTGGAGGGACTCTTAGGAACCTTTGTATGTCATGCATCCAGAGAGAGCAGAGGGCACATCTAAGTGAAAGCTTTCTAAAAGAGTATACGATAAACACTATCCTAGCACTTCAGTTTACTGTTGCCCTCTTTTATGCAAGTAAGCAGTTTAAGCACAGCATGAATTACTGTTGTGACAGTGTCAAGGCCAGTGCTTCAGACCCAAGGTTTCCGGGAGATGTGCTATTCCTGTTGACTGTGGCACTGACCTCTCGGGCTAGCGTAAGCATTCTGTCTCCAGGTGCAGTCTCGACTTGTGGACCTGGAGACTCCCATCCCCAGGGGTGGCCCACGTGTGGTTCCGCCCCTCCCCACCTCCCATCTGAGATAGGGCTCAGTGTGTAGTCAAGGCCTTCTAGGCATTACCTGGAGTCTGAGTTCTCAGGCATAGCAGGGAGGTTAACATGTCTGGCTGAGGACAGAGTGAGAGAAATTGAGCCCCTGCTTAAAATGATCAGTTCTGAGTTAACCTCTCTGTTTTCTGTCTTCAGACAATTGGGAGGATCTAGTTAAATTCCTGCAGATGGCCAGGAAAAAGGGCCGTGAGTCCCATATAGAGACGCAACTTATCTTTGCCTTAGCTAAAACGAGCCGTCAGTCTGAGCTAGAAGACCGTATCAGTGGGCCCAGCAGTGCCCACATCCAGCAGGCAGGCTGTGCCCCAGGACTGCACTGCCGCAGTCTGATTCAGGCCAGGGATGCTCGCGTGACACAGACCGTGATGGCGAGAAACAAGCCACACCAGGAATTAAGCCACAAGTTGCCAGCACTTGTGCAGAAATTAAGGCCCATGGAATCCTGACTTGTGCTTGGCTGTGCACATCAGAATGATTCCCCTGGAAGAGGAGATGCAGGTGTTCTGTTCACCATGAGAAAAGAAAATGAACTGATGAACTCAGAATTAATAATCCAGATGCATAAAAAATATGCATAGAAAAGTAATAGCTTTCCCAGATGTCAGCAATGATCAGATGACATAATGGGGGAGAAAACATTTGTTTTTAAATAGGAATAAAACCAAGCTGAACACTCTGGCTCAGACCCGTGGTCCCATCTGCTCAGGAGGCTGAGGCAGGAGGATCACTTGGGCCCAGGAGTTTGAGGTTACAGCAGTGATCTGTGATCACACCACCGCACTCTAGCCTGGGTGACAGGTGAGATCCCTTCTCTTAAAAAGAGAAAAGAAAAGAAAAGAAATAAAACCAAAATGTTTACATGAACCTTAACCAAAAAAACATTAAATACAAGGTCTAAATAATTGTGAAGTCTGCCATATGGGTAAAATGGTACCCCTAGAAAAATTGATAAAGATGAAGAGGTGATGGAATGTGCTCTAACTCTATATTAATTTAAGTGCACTCTTCATGAAAGAGCACACAAGTTGAAATAACACTGAAGTGGACTTTGGAAATTAGGTTAAAGTTTAGAAAGGAGATAAAGGTTTATGTAATTCTGTAACCAAAATGAAATTCCAGGTGAAAAAATTAAAGATGTAAAAATTGAGGTGTTTTCCTTAATAGAAAAAAATTTTAGGCCAGGACACAGTGGCTCACACCTATAATACTAGCAGTTTGGGAGGCTGAGACAGGAGGATCACTTGAGGCCAGGAGTTTGAGATCAGCCTAGGTAACATAGTGAGACCTCATCTGTACAAAAAATTTTTTTAAAAAATTAGGCAGGCCCAGTGATGCACACCTGTAGTCCCAGGTACTCAGGAGACTAAGGTGGGACCATCACTTGAGCCCAGGAGTTCAAGGTTACAGTGAGCTATGATGACACCTCTGCACTCCAGCCTGAGCAACATAGCAAGCCCTGTCTCAAAAAAAGAGAAAACCTGGCTGGTGATTAAAAACCTTTCAAAGTTAGTTTAAGCACAGTGAGAAACTTTATGCACATTAGTAAACATATATGTCTAGAAAAATGCCCGTGATGGGAACAGCGAACAACTCCAAGGTGTGGAATTGGCAGTATTGCAGTATTGTATTATTTTCTTTTTACTTGCCTGTGTTTGCGATGTTCTTTTTTTTTTTTTTCTTTTGAGACAGAGTCTCACTCTGTTGCCCAAGCTAGAGTGAGTGCCGTGGCGTCAGCCTAGCTCACAGCAACCTCAATCTCCTGGGCTCAAGCAATCCTCCTGCCTCAGCCTCCCGAGTAGCTGGGACTACAGGCATGCGCCACCATGCCTGGCTCATTTTTTCTATGTATTTTTAGTTGGCCAATTAATTTTCTTTCTATTTTTAGTAGAGACGGGGTCTCGCTCTTGCTCAGGCTGGTCTTGAACTCCTGATCTTGGGCGATCCACCTGCCTCGGCCTCCCAGAGTGCTAGGATTACAGGCGTGAGCCACCGTGCCTGGCCAGCATGTTCTTTTTTAATCGGTGACCATATAGCTTCCAAAATTGCCTTAATAATCAGAAAATGAATTGAAATGTTAGAAAACAAAACCCTGCCCTAAAGCCTTCTCTGAATTAGTAGCAGGATTCTCCTGAGTCAGCAGCCCTGTGCGGAGCAGAGCAGAAGCACTGTCACCTGCCAGCCTGGTGGGCAGGGAGTGTTCACAGGGCCAGATCCAGCCCACTCCCTGTTTGTAGATGTCATTTTCCCTGTGTTTCCTCTAAATTAGCACTAACAAAAGACTTACATGATCACCCTCTTCCATAAAACACCTCACTTATGCATTTATTAGCAAGAATTTTTTCTTTTTTCTTTTTTCTTTTTTTTTTTTTTGAGACAGATTCTCACTGTGTCGCCCAGACTGGAGTGCAGCGGTGTCATCACAGCTCACTGCAACCTCAAACTCCTGAGCTCAAGCAATCCTCCTGCCTCAGTGCCCCTAAGTAGCTGGGACTACAGGGTACCACCATGCGTAGTGCATCAGCAAACTTTTATTAAGCATCAACTGGGTGCCACAGTAGGGGCTGTGGACCAGCAGTGAGAATAGCAGTCAGATTCCTGCCCACATTGGTCCTGAGACCCCTAAAGACATTGCAGTATGTTAAATGTGAGTGTGAAATAGAGAAGCAA
This sequence comes from Microcebus murinus, assembly GCF_040939455.1. Taxonomy (NCBI): domain Eukaryota; kingdom Metazoa; phylum Chordata; class Mammalia; order Primates; family Cheirogaleidae; genus Microcebus; species Microcebus murinus. The sequence goes on along the minus strand of NC_134125.1, from coordinate 26,329,314 downwards.
GGCAGGGCGTGGGTGTGCGGGTGTATGTTCCAGTTTTAGAACCCTGGTGGGTGCTGAGTCTGCACCCCTCTAAGGAGGAGCCCCTGGAACAGAGAGCAGGTTGGGCGCTGGGGTCCCTGGAGGAGCACTGGGTGTGTGCAGGAGCAGGCAGCAGGAGCCAAGCTGTCCGACCCGAGAGGCATAGGCACCCGTGGGGGCAGACAGCTGTTGGCCTCACAGGCCCAGACGTGTGGGCCTTCATCAGGACTCTGGTTTCTGCTCTGGGAAAACTGGAGGATTTTGAGCAGAGGAGGGGCATGGTCTGATCAGGTGTCAGCAGAAGCCCTCTGACTCCTGTGCAGAACAGAGTGACAGGCAAAGATAGAGGAGCGAGCCCAGAGAGGCCACTCTGGTGCCAGGCAGGGACCGCAGCTGGTGGCGAGGCAGGCGGCAGTGTAGTCAGCTCCTGACATGTCTCGGAGGCAGAGCTGACGGTGTGAGAAGGGGAGCAGCGAAGGTGAGTCGTGGTGCGACCTAGCCTCTCGCTCAGCGATGGGGGGCGCACTGCGTGAACGCGCCATGGGTCTGTCCACCTGGCGTAGGCGTTGGGTTGGGGAAGTCCAGACTAGAGATGCTCATGTACAGGTGACTCCTGTGGCCACTGCCCGTGTGGGAGAGCATGGCAGGGGGTGTGAGGCTGGGGGAACGGACCAAAGTGGAGATCAAGGGCCTCCAAAGCCAGGTAGCAGGGAGAGGTAGTGATGGAGAGTAGCCAGAGCAGTGGGAGAGAAGCGGTGAGTGTCCAGGAAACCGCGTCGGCATCTGTCTGGAGGAGCGATGACCCTGGCAGAGAGTCGGGCAGAGGCCTGATTGGAGCACGTGCAGAGAGGAAAGGAAGACACAGGACAGCTGTTGTAGACACACGACACCTCTGCTGAGAAATGTGCTCTTAGGGAAGGGTAGAAATAGTCTGGCAGCCCTGGGTAGGTGAGGAAAGCAGGAGTAGGATTGATTTGGTTTGGTTTTAAGCTGGGGAAGCTAACAGTGGTTCCTTAAGCTTGTGGGGATGGGCCAGTGCAGAGGGCGATGCTGTTGCAGGGAAAGGGCAGAGGCCACATGCACAAGTGGGGTCGGCCCCTGGCGTGGCACTGTGGAAGGCTCTTGTGACGGTTTCTGTCTTCTCAGGAAAAGGGAAGACAGGTATTCAGCTTAAGGACTTGCTGGAGTTGTGAGGCAAGAAGAATGTATGAATAGTTGACAGGAGAGAGGCCACACATTAAGGAAGTAGAGTTGGTAGTGCTGCGAGCCCCTCCGAGGTCAGTGGTCACAGCTTCAGAGAGACCCCTTAGCACTTTGGGGTCCCACTGTCTGTGTGACTCTGTAGCCACAGGTGTACAGCAGGCAGAGACCTGGCTCTAAGCAGAACTGAGAGCAAGCAGGAGAGTCGAGGGTGAGTGCCAGGAGCCATCAAGCTCGGCTGTGGGCACGAGCTGGGGACGAGTGCACGCCAGGCGCAGACAGAGTGGTGGGCAGCGGGAGGCTGGTCGGCTGCTGGGCTGATGGGGCTGAGGCACTCAGGAGCTGGGCGTGAGGGGGCACTGGGCAGACAGAGGGTGCTTGTGACAGGGTCCCAGGGCTCACAGTTCTCTTCCAAGGTCTAGGGGATGGCCATGGCAGTGACTGGCTATTGTCATGAGGGAGACAAGGTCCTTAGAGCAGAAGAAGTCAAAGAAATGGCCCCTCGCAGTAGGGACCTGTGGCCTTTCCACATGAGCTGCTGAGGGCGGGCTGGGGGGCAGGTGGACTGCTGGGTGAGGTCTTCAGCCTCTGCCCTTCTTGGAACTGTGTGCCCAAGGTCGAGCCCCAGGGCACACACGCAGCTGCTTGGTGGAAGACACCCGTGTTCCTCGGCATGATGGTGCGTGATGTCAGTGGCCTCTGACGGGGTGTCATGCCCTAAGTGGGGTCTGTGGATTGCTGGCGGGAGTACAGGCTTTTCACTTCACTGTGGCCCAGCATGCATGACTGGTCCCACGTAGATAGGTCCAGGTATTAGAAAATCCATACTTGATCAATCCTACGTTTACTTTTTTCTCATTCTCATTTCTCTGATACGAAGGTGCGGTTTAAAATTGTCGTGCTAGGGAGGGGAGGAGGAGGCAATAAAAAAAAAAAATAAATAAATAAATAAAATTGTCGTGCTATGGTTGAAGTGGCAGTGCTTTTTGTTCCCTAATGGCACATAGCAGCAGGACAGCTGAGACCTGCCACGTGGGAAGCAGTGTCTCCTGTCTGCCACCTGTGGTTGACGGCAAGGCCATTGCTCTTGTGGATTCAGGATGCTTCTGCCGCACCCTGCTGTGTGGGACAGCCCACCAGCTCAGATGTGTGGGGCAGGAGGACATGAGCTAGTGCAGCGGCCCAGTCAGAGGATCAAGCAGGTGCTTCAGAATCTACTTGGCCCAGGCCGGGCAGGGGCAGGCCAAGCAGGGCCTGCTGACTCAGGGTGGCATCCCTGCTCAGCCACATGCTGTTTCTGTCACTGAGGGATATGGGTGTCACTGCTGTGAATCCCACTTATCCCATTGATAAATGAACAATGGCAGGTGCCTCGTGTCAGTGGGTGCTTCTCTCAGGTAGTGCAACGCCATCATTGGGAGCCAGGGAGTCCTGAGCTCAGATGACACCGGCTGGTCATCCTGGAGTTCTTTTTTTTTTTTTTTGAGACAGTGTCTCACTTTGCCCAGGCTAGAATGAGTGCCATGGCATCAGCCTAGCTCACAGCAACCTCAAACTCCTGGGTTCAAGTGATCCTGCTGCCTCAGCCTCCCGAGTAGCTGGGACTACAGGCATGTGCCACCATGCCCGGCTAGTTTTTTCTATATATATATTAGTTGGCCAATTAATTTCTTTCTATTTATAGTAGAGACGGGGTCTCGCTCTTGCTCAGGCTGGTTTCGAACTCCTGACCTTGAGCAATCCGCCCACCTCGGCCTCCCAGAGTGCTAGGATTACAGGCGTGAGCCACCGCGCCCAGCCCATCCTGGAGTTCTTGACAAAAATCTTTTGAGCTTTCGTTTTCTCTTCTACTAAACAGGGATGCTGCCCATCCTCTAGGGCTCAGTTGAGATGACATGTCCTCGTGTGCTCACCGTAGGCACAGCACTGGCTGTCCTTGCTGACTGGACTAGTGGGCACAGCCCTGCTAGTGCTCCACGTCCTGGCATATGGCTGGTGGCCTCACGCCACACTGTCTCCCAGCATGGCTCCAGAAGAAAGCACTGCGTGGATGCCAGTGCCCCCCAGCCAAGGGACAGCAGACGCTCCAGAGGCCCACCTGCTGCAAGCTGAGGCGGCAGAGGGCTCCAGGTCACAGCAGCTTAGCCCCACAGAGACATGTCCATTGCAGCCTTGGGCACCGAGGGGCTGAGGTGGGAGGGTGACAAGTTGTGCTCTACCTTAAACTGCCCACTGGAGGGACACAGCACTCTGGTCATGCCATGTGGAGTGGTTAAAGGGCTGAGGGACTACCTTGTCCCAGGTTTTGCCAGTGCCGCCAGCTCCAAAGGCCCTACTGCAACTCTGTCGACTCACATGGTACATGCGCAAGCTCAGAGAGACCGGCTTGTCCTTGGACAGGTTCCTCTTGTCACACAGTTATCCTGAGGAGCCGTGTGGTTGGCAGGGGAGGCCCATGGGGCTCAGAGGAGGTGGATCGACACAGAAGGAGAACTTGAGACCCTGCCTGTACTCCTCAGCCCCACGCCACGTCCTGACTCCCCCTTCTGCTTATTACATGTCTGGCCAAGACCCCTCTGGTTGGCCCCTGTGCTGCTGAGTCAGAGGCCAGCCCAGAAGGGCGACAGATTCCAGGGCTCCCATGTGAGCATGCCCACAGCAGCTGGGGCTGGCTGCTGCCGCAGGTGAAGCTTTGTGACAGGGCTGGGTCACTGCTCTGTTCTCCCTCCTTGCGGGCAGGGACCAGGGACCTTGCCGCCTATCTGGGTCAGAATCCATGGTGACAGTGAGTCCTCTAGCCTGAGCAGGGAAGAGGAGGAAGAGGTTGGCGTTGTCAGTAAATCATAGAGGACTGTAATAATACTGTGTCCACTTTTGGTCTGCAAACCCCAGTGTGCCCCACATGGCTGCCAGGTCCCCTAAACGTCACACTGCTGAAGGCTCCAGTGGTGCCCGTCCCCTGCCCCAAGTGTGGTTCCAGCACTGGCTGTGCTGCACACGTAGCCTGGACCCCTGCACGCTCGTGCAGGCTTGGTCACCACTGCTGGCTGGCTCGTGCCCTTCTGGGTGGTGGGAATTACCTTACTCCCTTCAACAATAGAGCTGTGTGCAGGCCCTGACACTGGTGCCACAGCAGCTATCCAGTGACATTGCCCAGCAAGAGAATGATGACCAGGAGGGAAAGTACCAAGAGACACGGCAGCCTGGCTGGACTCTGAGACCCAGGAGGACAGGCACAGGGTCTGCCCAGCGTGGTCCCGCCGTCTCCATAGGAGTCTGCTGTGCCTGGGCCAGCATCCGGCCCCGCCCAGGGTCTGAGTGCCTGGGCTCAGAGGCACTGGGGAGGTGACACGACCTGCTGCCCCCTTGTTTACAGCTTGAGCCAACCCATTCAAGGAGGGCTGGGGGACTCTTGCTTGGATAAAAGCATATCTTTTTGAATTTATTCTGGCTGATGACACTCAGTCATTCACTTAAGAGATACTGGGTGAGTGTTTACCCTGCACCAGATGCTGGCGTAGGTGCTGGGGTGAGGCAGGAACCAGAGCGCCCTGCCTCGTAAGAGAAGTGTCAGGGCTGAGGAAAAGAATTCTGCGGCCACAGCCACGGGAGGGCAGCATGCTGGGCCGTTTGTTCCCACGGGGTGGTGTCAGGCCTGGCTGGGCGGAGCCATTGGGCAACAGAACTGGGCAGGGAATGACCCTCGCCTTCTCCGCTCAGGCTGCCAACGCCGAGCTCTGCACAGAGCCCTGCAGCTCTGTCTGGATTACACACCGCTGCTCGTCAGTGACCTGCTGCTGGTGCTGTCGCCCCGGCTGGACCACGCTCGGACAGTCAGTTTCTTTTCAAAGGTGAGTCAGCCAAACCCCAGGCCCAGAGAGCAGTGTGGCAGGCTCCCTCTGCCCCACTCATCTGAATGCAGCCCTTTATAAACGATTTTTGAAATGAACCCCCCAGCCAGTTTCAAAATTTAATTTATCGAACTGTTTCAGGTTTCAGATACAGGCATACCTTGTTTTGCTGTACTTTGCTTTATCGCGCTACTCAGATGCTGCATTTTTTTACAGATTGAAGGTTTATGGCAACCCTGTGTCAAGCAAGTCTGTTGGTGTTATTTTTCCAACAGCATGTGCTCACTTCCTGTCTGCCATAGTTTGGTAATTCTTGAAACATTTCAAACTTTTTCATTGTTATTATATCTGTTATGCTGCTTTGTGATCCGTGATTTTTTTTTTTTTTTGAGACAAAGTCTCACTCTGTTGCCCAGGCTAGAGTGAGTGCCGTGGCATCAGCCTAGCTCACAGCAACCTCAAACTCCTGGGCTCAAGTGATCCTCCTGCCTCAGCCTCCCGAGTAGCTGGGACTACAGGCATGCGCCACCATGCCCGGCTAATTTTTTTGTATATATATTAGTTGGCCAATTAATTTCTTTCTATTTATAGTAGAGACGGGATCTCGCTCTTGCTCAGGCTGGTTTCGAACTCCTGACCTTGAGCAATCCGCCCTCCTCAGCCTCCCAGAGTGCTAGGATTACAGGCGTGAGCCACCGCGCCCAGCCGTGATTTTTTTTTTTTTTTTTTTTATGTAACTTAAACATTTGTAAACCAGCCGTGATTTTTGATGTTACTATCTTAATTGTTTTGGGGCACCACAAACCACACCCATATAAGATAGCAAAGTTAATCGATACATGTGCTGTTCCCCTTCGCTGTCCCTGTCCTTAGGCCTCCCTATTCCCTGAGACACAACAACATTGAAATTAAGCCAATTAATAACCCTACAGTGACCTTTAAGTATTCAAGTGAAAGGAATCAAAAGCTAGAAACTGATTAGGCTTAGCAAGGAAGGCATATCGAAAGCTGAGATAAGCCAAAAGCCAGGCCTCCTGCACCAAACAGCCAAGTTGTGAATAAAGAAGTTCTTTGCTTTGTTTTGTTTTGTTAAGACACAGTCTCGCTGTGTTGCCCAGGCTAGAGTGAGTGCCATGGCATCAGCCTAGCTCACAGCAACCTCAAACTCCTGGGCTCAAGCAATCCTCCTGCCTCAGCCTCCCAAGTAGCTGGGACTACAGGCATGTGCCACCATGCCCGGCTAATTTTTTCTATATATATTAGTTGGCCAATTAATTTCTTTCTATTTATAGTAGAGACAGAGGCTCGTTCTTGCTCAGGCTGGTTTCAAACTCCTGACCTCGAGCAATCTGCCCGCCTCGGCCTTCCAGAGTCCTAGGATGACAGGTGTGAGCCACAGTGGCTGGCCAATAAAGAAGTTCTTGAGGCCAGGCTCGGTGGCTCACACCTATAATCCTAGCACTCTGGGAGGCCAAGGAGGGCAGATCGCTCAAGGTCAGTTCGAAACCAGCCTGAGCAAGAGCGAGACCCCGTCTCTACTAAAATAGAAAGCAATTAATTGGCCAACTAAAAACATATAGAAAAAAAAAATTAGCCAGGCATGGTGGTGCATGCCTGTAGTCCCAGCTACTCAGGAGGCTGAGGCAGGAGGATCATTTGGGCCCAGGAGGAGGTTGCTGTGAGCTAGGCTGACGCCACTCACTCACTCTAACCTGGGTAACAAAGTGAGACTCTGTCTCAAAAAAAATAAAAAATAAAAAAGTTCTTGCGGGAAATGAAAAGTGAACACAGTGTGTTCCAGTGAACACACAAATGATAAGAAAGCGAAACAGCCTATTGCTGATACGGAGAAAGCGTGAATGGTCTGGACAGAAGATCCAACCAGCCACAACATTCCCTTAATCCAAACGCTAACCTAGAGCAAGGCCCTAACTCTTCAGTTCTGTGGAGGCTGAGAGAGGTGAGGAAGCTGCAGAAGAAAAGTTGGAAGCTGGCAGAGGTCGGTCATGAGGTTTAAGGAAAGAAGCTGTCTCTACAGAAGTGCAAAGTGAAGCCGCAGGTGCTGACGCAGAAGCTGCAGCAGTTATCCAGAAGATCCAGCTAAGATCAGTGCTGGAGTTGGCTGCGCTAAACCAATGCAGAAAAACAGCTTCTATTGGAAGACGACGCCATCTCGGACTTCCATAGCTAGAGAGGAGAAGTCAGTGCCTGGCTCCCAAGCTTCAAAGGACAGGCTGGCTCTCTTGGGGGCCAGTGCAGCTGGGCAGAGGCTTCACCCGGGGGGTTTTGGCCCGTGGGCAGAGGGCTCACCTGGGGGGTTTGGGCCCGTGGGCAGAGGGCTCACCTGGGGAGTTTGGGCCCGTGGGCAGAGGGCTCACCCTGGGGGGTTTTGGCCCGTGGGCAGAGGGCTCACCTGGGGAGTTTTGGCCCGTGGGCAGAGGCTTCACCTGGGGGGTTTTGGCCCGTGGGCAGAGGGCTCACCTGGGGGGTTTTGGCCCGTGGGCAGAGGGCTCACCTGGGGGGTTTGGGCCCGTGGGCAGAGGGCTCACCTGGGGGGTTTGGGCCCGTGGGCAGAGGGCTCACCCCGGGGGGTTTTGGCCCGTGGGCAGAGGGCTCACCTGGGGAGTTTTGGCCCGTGGGCAGAGGCTTCACCTGGGGGGTTTTGGCCCGTGGGCAGAGGCTTCACCTGGGGGGTTTTGGCCCGTGGGCAGAGGCTTCACCTGGGGGGGGGTTGGCCTGTGCGCAGAGGGCTCACATGGCGGGTTTCGGCCTGTGGGAGTGGTGTTGGCTTGTGTGCAGAGGGCTCACCTGGGGTTATCGGCCCATAAATTTAAAAAAGTAAATATTAAAAAAGAGGCCGGGCGCGGTGGCTCACGCCTGTAATCCTAGCACTCTGGGAGGCCGAGGCGGGCGGATTGCTCAAGGTCAGGAGTTCAAAACCAGCCTGAGCAAGACCCCGTCTCTACCATAAAAATAGAAAGAAATTAATTGGCCAACTAATATATATATATATATAAAAATCAGCCGAGCATGGTGGCTCGTGCCTGTAGTCCCAGCTACTCGGGAGGCTGAGGCAGGAGGATCGCTTGAGCCCAGGAGTTTGAGGTTGCTGTGAGCTAGGCTGACGCCACGGCACTCACACTAGCCTGGGCAACAAAGCGAGACTCTGTCTCAAAAAAAAAAAAAAAAAAAAAAAATATCACCATTAATGGTAGTTTTGAAGAAGTGGATTCCAGCCCTCATGGGTGACACTGAGTAGTTCAAGACTTCAGTGGAGGAAGTCACTGCAGATGTGGTGGAAATGGCAGAAGAGCTAGAATTAGAAGTGGAGCCTGAAGATGGGCTCAATCGCTGTGTCTCATGAGAACAGCTGAACAGGTGGGGGCCGCTTCTTGGGGATGAGCAGAGGATGTTTCTTGATGCAGAGTCCACTCCTGGTGAGCATGCTGTGTCCCTTGTTGAAATGACAAGGGACTTAGAGTCGTGCACAAACTGAGTTGATACAGCGGCGGCAGGGCTTGAGAGGATCGACTCCAATTTTGGAAGAAGTTCTGTGGGTGAAGTGCTGTCACACAGCATCACATGCTACAGAGCAGTCCTTCATGAAAGGGACAAGGATCCAGCAGACTTTATGGCCTTATTTTAAGAAATTGCCACAGCCACTGCATCCTTCAGTGACCACCACCTGATCAGTGAGCAGCCGCCAGCATCAAGGCCAGAGCCGCCACCAGCAAAAAGTTTAGGGCTCTCTGAAGGCTCAGATGATGATTAGCAGTTTGGGCCATAAAGTATTTTAAAAAGGTACGTATATTGTAGGTATGTATATAGGTATGCATATTGTTTTTAGACATGCTATTGCACACTTAATGGATCACAATATTAGGGACCGACCTTCCACAGCCCCACCGGACAGAAAAGCAGAGACATCGAGGATGCAATTACACAAGAGGAGGTTTATTTTCTGGCTAGCCAGGGTCCAAGCCCCAGAGCACCAACGCAGTGGTCACTCTTGCAGGCAAGGACCCTGACTGGGGTCGCAGCGTGCCTTTTATCCCTATGGTGCATACGCTATGCAGTGGCTGATCACGTGTGGGTCATGCATTGACCTTTAACATGATTGGCTGGCTGGCAGCCCCACTATACAGGGGTCCGAACAATGCAAAGTTGGCGCAAACAAGCAAGCAAGCAACGGTTTCCATGGCAAGCAAGCAACAGTTTCCAGAAGCCGGATGTTGGTTCGGCTTCACTGGGGGTGTGGGCCTTGCAGGTGTGCAATGTCTCGACCCCTCACAACAATATAGTATAAACATGACTTGTATATGCCCTGGGAAACCAAAATATTCATGTGACTTGCTTTATTGTAGTGGTCTGGAACCAAAGCGCAGTATTTCTGAGGTGTGCCCATACAGGTTTGCATTCCAGCCAAAATGTCTGCAGGTGACATTGCTGTCTACTGAATGACCCAGACAGTCCTCTTGTGTGAGTGTGTTTAGGCCTATTGGTTCTGGGTGTCCAGAGGTGCCCTGGGTCCTGGAGCTGGCCCATTGGAGAGGGTGTGCACACACTCAACCAACCTGCACCCCTCGCCAGTGTCAGCATGTCATGGGGCACTCCTGCCCAGCATGTGACAAGCTTGGCCTTATGCCTTGATATCTGCCCCCAACCTGTCAGGCAGGCCAGCTGCCCCTGGTGAAGCCTTACCTGCAGTCAGTCCAGAGCCACAACAACAGGAGTGTGAACGAGGCGCTGAACAGCTGCTGAGGGAAGAGGAGGATTACCAGGTGGGTGTGGAGAAGGGAGCCCTGTCTGGGTCGGCAAAGCAGTGAGTCCCCAACCCAGGAGCAGGCTGGGCGCTCCCCCTGCACCAGCCAGTCTATTCTCAGAGCAGGCTACAGGGCACTGGTGGGTACAAGGACAGGGGCCTTTCTGAGGCCAGGGTGGCAGCCACCTCCAGGTAACGCCATGTGCCTGCTCATTGTGCAGGCAGCCCATGTCATGTGTCACATCCCTCATGGAAAGGCTGTCTTCCTAGGGCTTGAGGGCATCTGTTGATGCCTATGGCAACTTCGACAGCATCGGCCTGGAGAAGCCCCAGCTGATGGAATTCAGGCGTGTCTCGGCCTCTCTGTACAAGTGCAGTAATCGGTGGGCCCAGAGTGTGGAGCTCTGCAAGAAGGATCATCTCTACAAGGTCGGTGGCCCCATGCCCCCACTTCCTCCCACCCTGCCCCGAAGTGTGCCCCCTGATGTTTTTGGGTGGAGGCCACACCTTCCCTCTTCTTCCCGAGGCCTGGCTCTGAGGTTCACCAGGAGATCCTTGTGGGGGCGAGGGGTTGACGTTAAGCGGGAGCATGTTTAGAATGTGGGGTGAGCATTTCGAGCCCTCTAGAGCCCCTTAAAAATTGTTTGGATTGACTCTCACAGAATCTTAGAGAGTTGATTCTCTTCCCAGAAGTTGCACATGAGTTTCACTCGACCTGTACACAATGTGGCAGAATTCACTGCTTTTATTATTATTATTATTTTTTTTTTTTTTTGAGACAGAGTCTCGCTTTCTTGCCCAGGCTAGAGTGAGTGCCGTGGGGTCATCCTTACTCACAGCAACCTCAAACTCCTGGGCTCAAGCAATCCTCCTGCCTCAGCCTCCCGAGTAGCTGGGACTACAGGCACGAGCCACCATGCCCGGCTGATTTTTATATTATATATATTAGTTGGCCAATTAATTTCTTTCTATTTTTATGGTAGAGACAGGGTCTCGCTCAGGCTGGTTTTGAACTCCTGACTTGAGCAATCCGCCCGCCTCGGCCTCCCAGAGTGCTAGGATTACAGGCGTGAGCCACCGCGCCCGGCCTATTATTATTATTGTGGGGTTTTTTTCCCAACAACTGCCTTCTGTGAGGAGGATTCACTTCTTGACGTCTACTTCACTTCCTTTCAAGATTTGGGGAATTTAAAAACCTAAATTAAAATCACATTCAAAATATTTGTTTCATAAAGGGGCATGGTAGCACATGTCTATAATCCTCGCTACTCAGGAGGCTGAGGCAGAAGGATTCCTTGAGCCCAGGAGTTTGAGTTTACAGTGAACTATGATGATGCCACTGCACTCCAGCCTGGGTGACAGAGTGAGACCCTGTCTCAAAAAAATAAAAAAATAAATTGCTTTAAAGTTGTGCATGGTGACACACCTGTAGTCGCCGCTACTGAGGAGGCTGAGGCAGGAGGATCATTTGGGAGGAAAGAAAACAAAACATTTGTTTTTCTGCCATCGAGAGATGGCTTAGCACCACTCTGAGATCCAGGTCCAGGCACCGGCTCAGCAGGTGGGCCATCTGGAGAGATCGCCAAGACCCCGAAGGCATTGCTACCCTCTGCTTGGCCCAGCTCTGTGCAGTGGGTAGAGGGGAGCTATGCAGAGGGCCCTTGTCATAGTCTGCAGCTGCGCTGATTCCCAAGGGCTCCCTGGCCAGGAGACCCTGGAAGCCCCCAGCAGATCGTGAGCTTGATCCAAGGGTGTTAGTTTTCTGAGTTGTCCTTGGGCATTTCTGTCTTCCCAGGACAGACAGCTGCCACATCTTGCCTAGCACAGGGTCTCACTCCCATCGCATCTGGGTGCAGCTCTTGGCTTAGACTCCACTGAGGCCTGTGACCCCTGATGTTAGGGTCGCATTGGGCTTTACCCCGAGTTGCCATCTCCAGTGTTTTGGACTGTTCTGTGACAGCTGCTAGCCCTTAGTGACGGTGCTCGGGGTCCTGCCTAGAGTGCCCGTGGGCCCTGCACAGGGTGCTGAGAGGCAGTGCTGCTGAAGCTCTGACATTGCTCATGAAGGTCTCAGGACCTGACACTGGGAGGTGACAGCCAGGCTCAGACACACCTAGGGAAGCACACCCCCCGCCCCCAGCTGGCCGTCACAGCCACTGTGTCCTGCCCACACGGCGTCTGCTAGGGGCTGCAGTGCAGCCTCTCGCCACTCAGGCAGTGAGGGGTGAGTGGTGCTGCAAGTGCTGCCAGAGGCCTGCTGGCCTTTCCAGCCACCCACTCGGAGCCACATGGGCCAAGAAGGCAGTCCAGAAGACAAAGCTATGGATAGATAGTGGCTGTCAGTCAGGGTGACTTTGGCCCTTGGGGGGCATTTAGTTGTCACAGTTGGGGGTGTGGCACTACTGGTGGGAGGTAGAGGCAAGAATGGTGCCCACAGCCCTGAGGCACAGGCCTCCAGCGTCAGCCCTGCAACCAGAGCCAAAGCCTCCTGGGAGGGGTGGCCAGGTCACAGCATGCCCAGTCAGGCAGCGACAGGAAGAAGTATTTCCAAATGGCAAAAGTAGAGCTTAGATAAAAGCATGGTGGACAGTGGCAGCTGTGAGGTGTGGGGTATCCACTGCGCATGGGAAGCTCGGTGCTGAGGAACATGGGATGGGCAGGACGGGAGGCAGCTGCTTTGGGGTTGAGTGTAGACCGAGGTGGGAGGAGCCCAGGACCTTCTATCCCCAGGAGTGAAGAAAGGGGCCTGCGGAAGATAAGGTTCATGTGGGAGGGACCAGGACAGGACCTCAGGCTCTGGTAGGGGTCTGGGAGGAGGGAGGTGAACACAGGGAGGAGGACAGAGATAAAGCTGCCTTAAGAGTGGCATGGGCTAGGGTAGCGATGAGAGGGGAGGGTAAGGAAGAGCTTCAGACTTGAGCCGGCCCCCGGCTGCAGGAGCAGGTACTGCTGGCACCCGGGAGTCCTCTAGGGAGCCACTAGTGCACGGCTGAACTTGTGGTCTGGAGCACAAGGGTTCTGGAAACATCCGCTTTCTGGTGACAGTGGTTGAGGAGGTGCCCACGTTCAGGTGCAGGCTGCAGACAAGCCAAGGGGACGGGGCAGGACTGAGCGGACCGAGCAGCGGGCAGCTGGGGAGGTTCTTTCCTGCGGGGAAGGTCTGGAGGGGGCTGCTTGGGGCCGGCTCACAGCGGCTGGGTCCACGTGGGAGTGGAGACTGAGCGTCTTCAGGAGGCTCCAGAGCAGGATTCAGAGGCAACAGTGGGCATGTGGAGCAGGACCACCATGGTTGTCCCCAGAGAGTGCAGCGACTGTGGGCACTGATCTCGGGGTCTCAGGCCTCCAGTCTCTGAAAAGGGTGACAGCAGCCCTGCCGGAGTCAGACAACCAGCTCCAGCATGTGGCTAGAGAATAGAGAACCGCTATAAAGGGCACTGGTTTCCTGATGACTAATAATGTTGCATCATTTTGTAAACAGTGTTTTAGACAAACAAATTTGCAAGGATGAAAATGGCAGTTAGGGGTTTTTGAGGGACTTGAAGGAAAAGCAAGTTGCTGTTTCCCAAACACTCGCTAGCCATGCCCCTCACCGGCAGTTGGCTTGAGTGCGGTACCTCTGTAGTCCCTCCCTTGTCAGCACCCACCCCAGCCTGCTGCACACTCCCTCTGCCCATGATCACTGGCCCTGAGGCCAGAGCCCCTGTCTCCCAGGGCACCTGTACCCATGTGGGCCACCTCCAAGCAGCCAGGTTCAGGGACTGGCTCAGCCACGTGTCCAGACTGGCTCTGGAGTGCAGGGAGGCCTTCGCAGAGCCTGGCACTGTTCCCTGCCCTGCTAGCCCAGTCGCCTGTGGGGCCGAAGCCTCTGGCTGCAGCACAGCTGAGCCATGTGTCTTCCTGGGCCGCAGGACACCATGCAGCACGCCGCAGAGTCGCGGGATGCCGAGCTGGCTGAGAAGTTGCTGCAGTGGTTCCTGGAGGAAGGCAGGCGGGAGTGCTTTGCAGCCTCGCTCTTCACCTGCCACGACCTGCTCCACCCTGACGTAGTTCTCGAACTGGCCTGGAGACACAACCTCATGGACTTCGCCATGCCCTACTTCATCCAGGTGATGAGGAAGTACCTGAGAAAGGTGAGCATATGGGCCCAACCAGCCCTGGCCTGGCTTCGGGAATGGCCCCTTCCCTTCACACTCAGGTGGTTTTCTGCCCAATATTAACCCCCTCCAGAAAATCACCATGGTGGGTGTTGAGCAGAACTGAGCACTTCCCCCTCGCAGCAGCTCTCCTGCAGATCCTGCCTGGGAAGCTACAGTGGCATGCACACTGCCAGGGAGCATGATAGGTGCTCACTGATGGCCTTGGATTTCATCAGGGTGACAGTGAGGCACCAGCTGGTGACAGCATGTGGGGCTCAGAGAGCCTCCAGTGGAGTCTGGGGTATAGCTGTGGGGTTACCTATTGGTGATACCCCCTTGGCTGAACACATAGTAGGAATGATAATGCATGCATCGAATTCCTCTAACAGCTGTAGCTTTATCTGCCTCATCAAGGTAACAGTGTCTGATTTTAAAACTCTCCCTGGGTGTCGAAGCCCTAGGAATCCCTATCTGGGACCTACCCACTGTCCAGAGACCTGTGTCATCTGGTCCAGTTTGTGGTTTCTAACACTGTGGAAAACCCACCTCTCAGCAGCACCTACTTGCCCATCCAGCCGTACACTTGCTCTCCTTCAAGCCAAATAGAGAGCCCAAAGCTACTCATGCTGAGGCTTCTTTCTGTGGTGCAAGGGAAGGTAGGGGCCTCCCAGGTTAGCGACAGCCAAAAAGAAACAAGAAGCGGGCTAGTGCTGCCAGCTCTGGCCTGGAAGGGCTTGCGAGCCTGCCTGCACCTGCAGAGCCTCTCAGAAGCTACCAAGCCCCCAGCGAGGGCCACCCCAGAGGCCTTGCAAAACTATCTCCTGCTGTAGGAGAGTGACGCAGTCCCACCCACACAGACACCTGAGTATGAGGCTCCCTGGTGACTCTGCAGGGGTAGGGCAAAGGGTAGCCCTAACCATGTGGCCTGATCTGTATGGTCTGCCAGGGGACACACATGGGTTAGATTTACAAAGGTCCCTGGTTCCTCAGCCACAGTGGGTGGCAGCTCCCTACAGGAGATGTCTGTGTTGTGTAGAGTTTGCCTCGGAAACTGCTCTCACCCACCGGGAGCTGCTTTTCCCATCCCTAAAGTGTCTTCACCAGAAAGCGGTCTTTTTTGAAAGCCTGCATAAAGAAAGAGGAATGTGGGGCCGGGCGCGGTGGCTCACTCCTGTAATCCTAGCACTCTGGGAGGCCGAGGCGGGCACATCGCTCGAGGTCAGGAGTTCGAAACCAGCCTGAACAAGAGCGAGACCCCCATCTCTACTATAAATAGAAAGAAATTAATTGGCCAACTAATATATATACAAAAAATTTAAGGCCGGGCGCGGTGGCTCACGCCTGTAATCCTAGCTCTCTGGAAGGCCGAGGCGGGCGGATTGCCTGAGGTCAGGAGTTTGAAACCAGCCTGAGCAAGAGCAAGACCCCGTCTCTACTATAAATAGAAAGAAATTAATTGGCCAACTAATATATATAGAAAAAATTAGCTGGGCATGGTGGCACAGGCCTGTAGTCCCAGCTACTCAGGAGGCTGAGGCAGGAGGATCACTTGAGCCCAGGAGTTTGAGGTTGCTGTGAGCCAGGCTGATGCCACGGCACTCACTCTAGCCTGGGCAACAAAGCGAGACTCTGTCTTATAAAAAAAAGAAAAGAAAGATGAATGCGGCTTGAATCTCTTCCTGACAGTGGAGGCCCAGCTATTAACATAAGAGGAAGTCATGCCCACCCAGACCTCAGAGGTATCACTGCTGCAGGGGTTGGACTACTGAGGACCCCCAAGGACCTGGGGGAGCACATTCCCTCTCTGTGGTGGATGATGAGTTCATTCCGGCAACCATTGTCACCGTGGCAGCACTGTGGCTGCACAGACAACTCAGGGTTGTCATTAGAGGACACTGCTTCTTGGCCTGGGGTTCCCAGACCCCTCTACTGCCCCTGCTGCCCACCTGTGCCTGCCAGGGCCAGACAAGGTGCCTGTTATGGGGAGAGGGTCAGGGAGAGCAGGGGGTCATCCCTCTGAGATGCCCCCATGTCACTCTGCTAGTGGAGGGTATAGGCTCCGCTCAGAACTCGGCCGTGGGTGTCACCAAGCTGGAGGCAGAAAGGACAGACTGTGGGGCCAGCATGCCAGTCGGCCTCCTTCCTTCCCTTTCAGCCCTGGACTGGGGCAGCTGGGAGCTGGCAGGGGCCTCACCCGATTGCCCCAGGGCCAAGCTCACAGCAGGCACATTCTTTCTTCTTGCTCAGCACTTGTTTGAGGGGATCCTAGAAACACAGTTGTCACTGCCCCCACCAACACAGTGCCATGCCTCTGCCAGCCCCCAGTACCACCTCACTCTCTTTCCTGCCCAGCCTGTGAGCTCGGGCAGGAGCAGCTCTGAGCTGGGGCGGTGCCTGGTCAAGCCTCAGGGAAGAGTAAGGAGGCAGCTAGTCCTCAAATGCCTCTCAGGGGAAGTGTCATAGGTGCCAGGTGACTTGTCTCCTGAGGACCACATGATCTCTCTACTGGCTAAGAGGGGCGGGCAGCCCAGTCGGGCTGTTCCCTGCACACTGCCCCAACCCTGCAGGTCTGTAGGCAGTGTGTCCCTGTGTCTGGAGGAGGAGCTGGCCCCATGAGCCAGGACACACTCATGGTCTGCAGCTACCGCTGCTGTAGTACACCTGGGGGCCAGATGCCCGCTGGGAAGCTGCTGGGCTGGAACAGCACCTGGGCTCCACCAGACGCTCCATACAACCCAGCTACAGAGGCCTCATCAAGGCCTCCCTGCATTCAAAATGTGCTTGGGGTGTGGAGCCGGCCACTCCGTGCCTGCCCATGTGCATATCCCTGGCTCCAACTCTCCTGGGGTCCCCGTATCCGGACCTTCTACTCCATGTTCACCCAGAGACCTGAACCCTGCTGTCAGGTGGGTGCTCACATGCCCTCGCCCCCTTGCAGGTGGACAAACTGAATGCCTCGGAGAGTCTGCGTATGCAAGAGGCACATGTGGCAGAGCCCGCCCCCTCATGTTTGGTAGGTGGCATCTGTTGTGCCCAGTTCCCTGGAGAGGAGAGTGGAGGTGGTTCACATTGCCCTTCTTTAGCTGGGCTTCAGATGGGGATGGGAACGGATGGGACGGGGCTGGAACCCCAGTGGCTGCCAGATATGGAGGCGGTGTATGTCCAAGAATGTTGGCACAGCCACTGTCTTCCCTGCCTTGAGGGCACCTGCATTCTGAAAAGGGTGCCTGCCCAGCTGAGAGCTGCCACTGTGTCCTGCCCTATCTGGCTGCCCCAAGTGGCAAGGCTGCTTCTGGCGTGTGCTGGGGGAGGGGCTTTGTGCCTGAGAGCCTGCCCTAGAAGGCCTGGCTGTCAAGTGGACTGGAGAGGCAATGGGTGCTGGGAAGGCTGCGGGGCTGACATGGGCCTGAGGGGTGGTATGAGCACGCAGCATGCCAGCTGGTCTCAGTTCCCCTGAGTGTGCCCACCCATCATTAATGCCAATCTGGTCTTTCTAGATTTTGATGGGCATGAGTGAGACCCAGCCGAATGAGCTAAGTGTCCTGTTTGGGGACTAGCTTACCCTCTAGCCTGGCCCCACACCAGCAATACCCACACTCCTTGCCTCCAGCTGCCTCAGCCTCCTGGTGCTCAGGGCTGGTCCTGCAGACCCTGCTCCTGGGGCCCCTGGCTACTCAGGCAGCCAGGGGAGGACCAGGTGGGCAGCAGGAGCCCTGCTCACTGTGTGTCTCTGTCTGCAGGCCAAGAGCTGATGCTGACAGCTGGCCCTGCCCCTGCTGGCTCCCCTGCGGATACACTGCTGCCCCTGCCTTCACCCAGATCCTGTGTACGGCTTCAGTGTGTAGTGGGCACTGTGTCTCCAAGAAGCCTGTCACTCTTGGGCACAGAGGACCCCAGTGGGAGGCAGGGACACCCGGACATTATTTATTTTTGCTAAAGCCCAATGATGGCAGCTTCTGAGTCATCCTGGAGCCTGGGGAGGCCAGGGGAGACCCCCATCCCCCAGGGTAGACACTGACTGCCCAAGACTAGCTCCAGACTCCAGCAGGGAGGTGTACCTCTGCCTCTCTGCCCTCTGGCTGGAGCCAGGCGTCACTAGGGAGGTTCTTCTCAAGGATTCCCTGTCGCTTGGGGGATAGGGCACCCTCCCTTCACCCCACACTGGCTAGAAGTGCTTCTTCCAGGCGACTTCGGAGACACAACATGAATACGTCCTGTATGGAGGTGCCAGAGCTCCTAACACGGCCCTGAGCCTCCTGCTGATGATGAATATTACAGTCAGTTTATCAAGGCGAAGCTTCTCTGCTTGGTGCTTGTGTGGGTAGGAGGGACAAGGGCCGATTTCACAGCCCTGCAGCCTGCTAAAGATTCCCTGGGACCTCTTTGCGGGTGGGGACCCGTGTCTGCCCAGGGAAGCTGCCTGGGAGAATACGCCGGGTTGTATTTGGAGTCCTCCCGAGCTCTAAATCCGGGAGAGGGGCAGAGGTGGGACTGCACAGCCCCGCGGAGTGTCGGAACACCAGACCCTGGTACCGGGGGGGACGGGGCTGGCCGCACGTGTCTAGGGGTGGGTATACCCCTCTCGCCTCCGGACTCCCCAAAGTCCTGCCTTTCTCTGCAGACGCGCAGACTGCGAGGCCCGCTCGTTCCCGCGCGGGTGTCCGCCCAGGCCCAGGCGCGCTATAGTCTCTTGCACCTTGACCCGCAGCTCCGCCCCCTCCCCGCCGGTCTAGGTTTTCGGGGACTCCGCCTCGGCCATTGGCTGCTCCCCGGGCCCCGCCTCGGCGCGCCCCGCCCCAGCCTCAGTTTCCCGGCCGGCACAGGGCGGGCCGGGGGCGGGGCCCGGCTCGGACCACGCGGGGCGGAGCCCGGGAGCCGACACGGCCGCCCCGCCCCCGGGACATAACCGGCCACGGTGCACTGAGCGCCCAGCGCTGCAGGCTCGGACCCGAGGCTCCCACCGGGCGCGCCGCCTCCCGCCCGCCATGGCCGCGCCACGCGCCCCCCGCGCCCTAGCGGCCGCCGCGCCCGCGTCCGGGAAGGCCAAGCTGACGCACCCGGGGAAGGCGATCCTGGCAGGTGGGCCCCGGCGGGACGCGGGCCTCGACCCTGCGACCCCCGGCGCTTCCGGGTGGGCCCGGGACGCCGAGGCCCCGCCCCACTTCCGGGTTGGGCTGGGGGCGTGGGGGATGGGGGCGCGGCCCTGTCCCCGGTCCAGCGTGCAGGGGTCGCCCCGCTTGTCGCGCGGGGACGGCGGGGTGGGGGCGCGGGCCGGCCGGGCCCGGGCGAGCGGCGCCGGCGCGGCTGGGCCTCCGGGCGAAGTCCGGGCGGGGGAGGGGCGGGCTGCGCGGCGGGGTCTCAGCCCCCGGTGCCGGTGCCCGCAGGCGGCCTGGCGGGCGGCATCGAGATCTGCATTACGTTCCCCACCGAGTACGTGAAGACGCAGCTGCAGCTGGACGAGCGCTCGCACCCGCCGCGGTACCGGGGCATCGGTGAGCCGGGCGGGCGCGGGGCGGCCGGCGGGCGGGCGGGCGGGCGCGCGGGTCCTGACCGCCCCTCCCCTAGGGGACTGCGTGCGGCAGACGGTCCGCGGCCACGGAGTCCTGGGCCTGTACCGCGGCCTCAGCTCCCTGCTCTACGGCTCCATCCCCAAGGCGGCCGTCAGGTGAGGCCCGCGGGTGGCCGCGGGGGTCGGGGGGGCTCCCGGCGGCGGCGCGGCTCTTCTCACCCGCCTCCGGCCCCCAGGTTCGGAATGTTCGAGTTCCTCAGCAACCACATGCGGGACGCCCAGGGACGGCTGGACAGCACGCGCGGGCTGCTGTGTGGCCTGGGGGCCGGCGTGGCGGAAGCAGTGGTGGTCGTGTGCCCCATGGAGACCATCAAGGTGGGGAAGGCCCCTGCGAGGAGACAGGCATCGGGGTGCAGGGGTGGTGGGTGGGGTGGTCCTGTGCCCCACGGAGACCGGCAAGGTGAGGAGGGAGGGGGTACCGCAGGGGCCCTGCTGGGGGCCGGGGGCCTGGCAGGAGGGTCCTCCCACGGAGACTCACTACTGTGAAGGCAAAGGGGTGATAACACTAAGGTCTTTAGGAAATATTATTATCAACAGAAAACATAAAATAACAAGCTTGCTGTCAAAACCGTGAAAGATAGCAGCAAACAGAATGGTAGACACTCTTTACCAGGTGGCCTTTGGGCCCTTGTGTTTTGGGGCCCATCTGCGTTGGTGTCCCAGGGCAGCCTTGGGCAACGCTGCTTCCCAGATAGCCTGGCATGGTAGGCTCTGGGCCTACTAGCTAGGGGCCAGGTGTGCCCTTCAGGGGCTGGCTGGGAGCTACCACCTTTGCTTCCCTCTCTCAGGTGAAGTTCATCCATGACCAGACTTCTGCCAACCCCAAGTACAGAGGATTCTTCCATGGGGTTAGGGAGATAGTACGGGAACAAGGTGAGTTACTCGGCCTTCCTTGTCAGGATCAGGGGCCTTGGCCAGGCTGGAGGGGCCAGCACTTCCCCTTCCTGCCTTGGCGCCCCCATCCCAGCTGGGGCCTGGGCAACATCGCTGTGACCCCATACTTGCCTGCCCCCAGGGCTGAAGGGGACATACCAGGGCCTCACAGCCACCGTGCTGAAACAGGGCTCCAACCAGGCCATCCGCTTCTTCGTCATGACCTCCCTGCGCAACTGGTATCAAGGTACGTCTGCGCTCTGGGCTCCACCTCCAGACACTCCAGGATGTGGGGCCCCCTCCTCAGGCCTGGTCCAGGCTCTGCCCCAGCCTACAATGCCCCGTTCCCCTTTATCCTCCAGCACCCTCTGACCACACCCCCACCCCTATCCAGGGGACAACCCGGACAAGCCCATGAACCCCCTCCTCACTGGAGTCTTCGGAGCTGTGGCAGGCGCAGCCAGCGTCTTCGGGAACACTCCTCTGGATGTGATCAAGACCCGCATGCAGGTGGGATGGGGCCAGGCATGGGTAGGGGAGCTTGGGCCGCAGCTGACTGCTGAGCTCTGGCCTGCTGGTGTCCTGCAGGGCCTGGAGGCACATAAATACCGAAACACGTGGGACTGTGGCCTGCAGATCCTGAGGAATGAGGGTCTCATGGCGTGAGTGGGGGAGGGGCAGGGCTACTGTCCCCTCTTCGGACCCTCCCTTGCTGACCTAGCCTGCCCCAGGCATTCCCTTTAGCCTTCGTTATCTCCCCTCCTATATCTGGGTCACCTTTTTCAGGGATCCTGCCCTTACCTGCCTTGCTCACCTCCCGTGCCTCCCCCACCCAGGTTCTACAAGGGCACCGTCCCCCGTCTGGGCCGGGTCTGCCTGGACGTGGCCATCGTGTTCATCATTTACGACGAGGTGGTGAAGCTGCTGAACAAGGTGTGGAAGACAGACTGAGCCTGTGGGCACTCGTGGGGCCTGCCCAGGGCCTGCAGAACAGCCCCACGCCCCGGCTCATGTGACTCCAGTGCAGTAGTGCCAAAAGGCCCTCCCATGTCCCTCAAGTCCATGTGCCCTGTAGTGCCATGACTCCCCCGTGGTCTGTGTGTGAAACTACCACCGTGTCCACATGTCTGGCAAGGCTGGGCATCCCTCTGCCTGTGAATCTGTGCCCACTTGTCCATGTGCTTCCTCGTGACCCCTGTGCCTGTGTTTCGTGTTCTGTGTCATGTGACACTGTGCCCCTCGTCCCGGGGTGCCCATATGGCCTGGACCCGCGGCCCTGTAGCCATGGCCCAGACCCAGCCCGGTGCCTTCCACCCTGCCCCAGCCTACCACAGCTGCCTCCGGGCCTTGGCCTGGCTTCACCGCATTCCAGGGGCTGCATGCCCCCCCCCACCCCGCTTCTCCCGCCATTGGCCTTAACTGGCCCTCGGGCCCTCCCTCCGCCCGGGACAGGGTGGCACCCGCCACTCTCAGGACCACCCTGCCAAGGCAGAATAAACCGGATCCTGTTGCAGCCTCGTGCCCCTGCATCTGTCCCTGCGTGGGCCCATCTGTGGGTGGGCAGGGGTGGCTGTACCTCTGCAGACCAGTTCACCCCTCACCTGAGGACACTGCAGGCAGGGCACAGGGAGAGCCCAGTGTCCACCTGGGCCAGGGCAGCTGGGGCCACAGTGTTGGTTCCCTGAGAGGCCCAGCACCAGGCCAAGAAGGATCTGGGCTATGTCCCGGCCTTCCCTGTGGCCTGCAGGTCCCGCAGGGTCGGTTAAATGGTGTGTTCACGAGGTGTCCGGGTGGCCTGGCAGGCAGCATGAGTGGCAGAGGGGATGGTGGGGCCCAGGAAACAGCACTCCTGGGATGCCTGCCTGCCCACCCCTCATGTCGGGGAAGGCCTAGGGAAAGGTCGGGGTGCAGGCCCTCCTGTGGCAGTCTGTGAAGTGGGCTGCTTGTGGGAAGGAGGCCCAGGGAAATAATCCAGGTGGGGGGTGCCCAGCTTGTGCCCTGAGGCTCTAGGCCGGGCCTTTCCTCACTCCACCCAGGCTGCTGCTGGCTGGCCTGTCTGGCCAAGACCTTGGGGACCTCTGGGCACCTCACCCTACAGTCCTTGAACTTCAGAGAGTGTTTCTTTGGCCAGAGGCCATGGAGCTCTGAGCCTACAGGTCTCTATGACCTAGGCCCATCCTCCACGGTCCAGGAGCCAAGTGGAGGACACCGTTGGACAGGACAGGGTCAATGGGTGCTCCCGGATGTGTGTGGGCAGGAGGTAGCTTCCTGTCCCAGTGCCTTGGTGGGGGAAAAGTCATGCAAGTGTTTGGCTCAGGCTAGGGAACAACCTCTTGCCAGCCAGAACTCCACAGAGGCAGGTCCTGTCCCTGGGACTCTCCTTTGTGGAGGCGCCTTGGTGACCATGTGGCACAGCCCCCCCCCCCCCCGGAGTCCAGGCTGTGTGTGCGTTGGAGGCAGAGCCTGGCATGCAGATCTGACAGCCACTTGGGCTTGCGGGTGCAAAGGGAATGCAAAGTTTTGAAGGCTCCGTGGGGAGAGCCTGGGGGCTGGTCACCACTCACAGCCTGCCTGTGTGACAAGTTGGCTCTGTGCTCACAGAATTCCCAGTCTTTGCTGCAACAGGAGAGAAAGGGCCCAGGCAACAACCTCCCACCCCTGCCCCCTATACACGCACACAGGACACACAGTTGCTGGGGCTGAAGACACGCCAAGAAGCTCCCTGTCCCCCAAGCCCAGGCCACTGGCTCTGGACCTCAGCAGCTTTGCAGTGGGGTGAGAGTAGGTAATGGGCAACGCTCATGCCAGCCTCCTCATGCCAGCCTCCGTGCTGAAGCGGCACTCTGGCCCCTGGGCCTGCCCTCCAGGCCTCAGCATCTGTGGGCAATGGGGGGGCAGGCAGGGCAGAGCGTGCAGCTCTCCTGTCGCTGTGCGACCTTGGGCAAATCACCTCACCTTGATTTCCTATTCTGAGAAGCAAGGTGACAAGAGAACCTCCTTCAAGTTACGAGGGTGAAAGGAAGTGCTCCTGTAGGGGCTCGGGACGATGCTTGGTGTGCAGTGAGCCCTGGCAGACAGCTTTTCTCCTGGGTCGCAGGAGGTTGCCTCCAGGCTCCCCAGGCTCCAGGCAGTTCGTGGAACAGGCAAAGCCTAGCGGGGACCCCATGCCTGCACATACTGAGACACCAGCTACTCACTGACTACACACCTGCACCTGAGTCCTGTCCTTGTCCCTCTCCACAGGGAGGCTGGGACTGAGGCTGCACTGGCTGAGTGAAGGGTATGAGGTGGCATGGGTCTACATCCTCCCTGGGGCCTGTCCCCAGGAGCATTCTAGCTCCTATCCCTCTTCCCCCAGAAGGGGCAGGATCCCCTTACCTACAGACATCAGGGAGCCCAGCCAGAAATGCTGACTGAGCTGGGTCTGAGTGCTTTGGGGCCAAAGCATGGAGAAGCCCCCACCCTGATAGAACCACACAGTAGGCTGCTGCACACATGGGGAAATAGGCAGCCTCAACTCTCTGAGCTGAAACATGAGGGGAGGGGGGTGTGTGCAAGAAAGATCTCAGGCACCTCAGGGCTGCAGGGAAGTGAGCAGGTGACAGCAGCTTGAGAGGCACACAGGGCCTAGAGGGAGCCAAGTTGCATTTAACCAAGATTTTCGAATGCAGCAGCGAGGAGGCCAATGGCAGGGGACCAGCACAGACCAGGGTCACTGGGGCTGGAACCTTTTCCTGCTCCTGTAGTAATGAGAGCAAAGGGGCAAAGAGAGATGGGCGGGGCCCTGAGCAGAGGCTGAACACGTAGGGTGTAGCCCTGTGCTCCACCTCTCCCCAGCAACCAGGATGCTTGGCCAGTGCTAGGGAGAACCCCCGGAGGTGGCTGGTATGCACATCAGAGGGGTGTGTGGGGACTCCAGATCACCATGTTCTGCTCATAGCCGGAGCCTTGGTGCTCAGCCAAAGTCACAGCCAGCCTCCACCATCTGGCACAGTCTCAAGCCTCTGATCCTCATGGACTGTGCCCAAAGGAGACAATGGCTTCAGAGACAAGAGCAAGGCAGCAGAAGGTAAGGTGGTGACCATACCTGGGGCAGGGCTTGGCCAACTTCCAGCCCTGCCCTCACTGCTGTGGGGCTGAGGACAGGTGTCCTAACCCCTCTAGGCAAGGCCTCCAGGCAGCTGCCCTTCACCACCCCCAAACTCCTTGAAGCTCCCCTTACTCTGCACAGGCAGGCACCCCTGGGTTTTCCCACGTCCCCAAATAGGTGATGAATGACAATCAGAGCTTTACTACCCAAAAAAGCCAGTCACTCCTGACAAATAGGTCTGTCTCCTTTCAGCCAACAAAGAGAATTCTGGTTTGGGGGTTGTGTCCCTCTCCACACAGCAAGCACAATCTTGGTTGAGGATGTAGAAGTAGTATTTTCCTTGCTTTTTATTTGGTCTTAGGTAACAGAATAAGGATGTCCCTCAAGATCTGGGAACAGGGACAGAAACACAGGCACAGTGGAGAAATGGCTGGAAAAGACAATGGCAGGACCACGGAGGACACTCAGGTTCATGGATAAACATAGCGAGGCCAAAAATGTGGGTGACCCACAGAAAATATGGTGGCCCTGTAGCTCCCCTCCTCCCATGCCCACCTGGCAAATATCCCTGAGAGCAGCCTCCCCTCTGCTCTGGTTGGGCCAGGTCCTGACTCCCGACTCTCCCTAAAGCAGCCTTTATCACAAATTGTTGTCACATTTGTCTCCTCGGCCTGGCTACACCTACCCCCACCCACTGAATCCTCCATTGGCTGGGCGTGATCTGGAAGGCCCCACTTGGCCACAGGGTGTCATCTCCTTAAATGACCTCATGGGTTGCACCATCTCACCCCTCTGCTTCCTAGTTCTGCTCAAGTCAGGGCCTGTGGCTCATGAACTCTGAGCACTGCGCAAGCCCTGGCTGGCAGGGGGGCGGTTTCCGGGTGCTGACCAGGCTGGACCAGCCTGCCAGTTGGCCTGAGGGGCCCTGCACAGGCTGACCGCTCACGGACAGCCTGGGAAGGGGAAGGAGCCCCTTCCCCATAGGCCCTGGCCAGTCACCCTCCCTCATGCCAGGGAGACTCCCCCATGGCCATAAAGGAGAGAAAGTAAATACGGTGCCCACGGTGAACTAAAATAAAATTTTAAGGCTCACCCCCACCCCACCGGCTGACTGAATGGACCTCCTGGTGGCCAAAGGAATATCCTAAAACTAAATTGTCGGGCAGGAGAAGGGAGGTCAGACAGACCTTATCATGCCCCTCTCCCTTCTTGGAGACATCCAAGGCCTAAGGTATGCCTTAGGTCAGACAGACCTCATCATGCCCCTCTCCCTTCTTAGAGACATCCAAGGCCTAAAGGTATGCAAGATCCAGCAGGTCCTCAATTTACACAACAAATCTGTGTCCCAGGGTTTATCTCTGATAACAGCTCCTTATGTTGAAACACTTCCAAGCCATGACATGACAAAGCTTCATGTCTTTAACCAATTACAAGCCAAAGAATCTTTAAACCTACCTATAACCTGTAAGTGCCCACTTCAGGTGTCCCACCCCTTTGGGCCAAACCAATGTATGCCTCCCACGTATTGATTTATGATTTTACCTGTAACCCCTGTCTCCCTGAAATGTATAAAAACCAAACTGTAACCCAGCCACGAGGAGTCCACTTGCCCAAGGCCTCTTGGCAGTGGCTCCGGGTCATGGTCCTCAGATTTGGCTCAGAATAAATCTCTTTAAACTTATTTTACAGAGTTTGGCTTTTTTCTGTTGACACCGCAATCGTCATCCGAGGGCTTATCCTGCGGGTGGACCCGGTCACGGGGAAGGAGCTGTGCCCACCAGGGCCAGAGGAAGGTCGCTTCCGGTGAGGGAGGGGCGGGGTCGTGGCCGCACACCACCAGGACCTCCCTCAGCATCCGGCCACGGAGGTCCGGAGACTGGGGTCCGTGGGCGCGGGAGGCCCCGAGAGGCTTCTCGATGTCCATTTCTGAATGAGAAATCAGATCTTCTCGCCCTCGGGGAAGGGAGATCGAGGCAGGTGACGTCCCCGGAGCCAGGTCTGGCTCCCAGAGGGCCCGGGCGGCGCGCGCTGACGGCGTCACGAGGATGCGCCAGCAGCGCTGCGCGCGCATGCGCTCTGCTGGGGCAGCGGCGTGGGCGCCCAGCTGCCAGGAACGCCCCAGCCGTGGGGAGCGTGGCAGTCTGTCAGGATCGGGCTGCCTGGGGCGCTCGCGGTCACTGCCACCAACGTCGGTCGTCGGATCTCACCGTCCTCACCTGCACCTCTCGTCACTCGGCGGGCTCCGCCACCCTCGTTCCCCCTCCCCGCACGCCCGTGTGGACGCCGGAGGCCGCCAAGGGCCCTCCTGGCGCCAGGGGAGGGAACGGCCTCCCGCTGCCCGCCCGGAGATGCTGCGTGTCGCGGGGCGGCCTCCTCCCGCGCAGCCTGCCCTCCGCCGCATCTGCAGGCCCTGCTCGCCCGCGTGCGGGAAGGGGCCTGTACGCCTTCCCCAGCGGCCCTCGCCTGGCTGTCTCCCGAGTGCTCGGACCCGGACGGCAGGGCCTGCCCCGCGGCCCACCCCGTGGCCCCTCCACAGGGCCTGGGCTGGAGAATCGCTGGCCTCTGCCCAATGAAGGAAGGAAGGTCTATGACGGTGTCTCCCCAGCCTCCCCGTGTTTTTTTGCTCCTACCAGCCGTGGGAAAGGAGATGGAGCCAGGGGGTGGGGACCAACGGGGTCCACTGCTTTCGCCTCTACTCTGCCCCGCCCCGTCCTGCCCCCTGGCCAGCTCCAGTCCAGACACGTGTTGCTGCCCACGGGCTCGTGGAAGGCACAGTGGCCCTGCCACATGCCAACGGAGGAGGGGGCCTGTCGGCAGCAACACAGGAGGAGGGGTGGGATTGGGTTGTGTCCCCACGGCAGGCAGCAGGGAGCGCAGGCCACATCAGTGGACACTGGCTTATCCTGCCCCTGCCCTTGCTTTTCTCAGCCAGCCCCATTTCTCAGATAGGAACACTAGGGACCAAGGTAGACCTAGGCCTACACAGCTCTACCGTCCTGCGCCTAGCCAGAGGGGGGCTGAAGATGGCGGGGTGGGCGAGGCAGCAGGTGGCATCACATCAGCATGTCAGTGAGTCGGTCAACAAACTCCTCTCAGGGGTCTGCACCCTGCAAGGGATCCCAAGGGTTAGGGTTAGAGTCTGCAAGCGGTGGCTCCTTGTTGCTTTCTGCCCCATGCCACACGTGGAGGGCTGTGTGCCTTGGGAGCAGCCAAGCTCGGCAGGTAGGGTGACACCCAGGGGCGCGGGGCGGAGCGTCCTTCCTTGAGCCGGGACAGGAGGGGCGGGGCGCGGCTGGCTCCCTGGTGGCCCGTGAAGACCCGCAGGGGCCCAGCCCCACGCACAATCGGGCCCGTTGGCGCGACCCACCAAGCTCCGCCGCTCTCCTTCTCGAGCTCAGAACACGCCTTGGCTGGGGGAGGCGGGTACAACTGGGGAAACTGAGACCTGCGGGCGGCGAGCCCCGCGGTCTCTCCGAGCCGGGCGTCTGCAGCCGGCGCGTTCGCTGCTGACAATTGCGCGGCCAAAGCAGATTAACCCGGGTGTTAATCCCCCCTAATGGCTTCAGAATCCCCGGCGCGAGGACTAAGCCGGCCCGCGGCCCGGCCCTCCCGGCGGCTCCAGCCCGCGGCCGCCCGATGCTATCTCGGCCCTGCCCGGCCGCGGCCGCTAATCCCCGGCGCTCGCTTTCTCCTCGGCCGCCCGCGACCGGCCGATCGGCGTTTGATTGCGGCCGCCATCGAGGGCCCCTTTGTGCGATCGGCCCCAAATCCCCTAATGCCAAGATAAAGGCGGCATTAGCCGGCGTTTGCTGCCGAGAAAGGCGCCGGGATGAAAGAAAGCAATCAGGGGATACTGAGGCCTGGGCGGCGCGGGGAGGGCGTGCGGGGAGTCCTGGGCCCGGCGGCCCCCACCCGGCCAGCCTCCGCGCTCGGGCGGCGCCGCCACCCCGCACCCCCTCCGGCGCCCGGCTGCCCTTTGGCTGTGGAAGCCCCGGGCTCGGACGCGGAGGGACCGCCGCCCCCGCGCAGCTCCGCACCGGCGCTCTCGCCCCTGCCTGTCCCAACGCGGCCGTCTGTGGGGGCACATCCCAGGAGCCCTTCCTCCCCGTTCCCCCCAGCCCCAAAGGACCCCTGGAGACCTTGGCTCCCCTATCCGGCCCGCCCTTTTGGCACCCACCAGCTGGAAATAGCTCCATCCGGTCCGGGAAAGAAGTGATGGTGCCAGGGGCCACTGGGATTGACCGGGGAGGGGTGGGGAGCAGGCGGGCCCAGCAGGGAAGGTCCCTTTGCAGAGGCCTGGGGAGCCCTCGAGATGGGACTGCAGGAGCCAGGCTGGCTGCCAGCCCCTCTGTCCATGGAGCTGCCCCTCGGGCCTGCGCATCTGAGCTGAGGGGAGAGGCCGGGTGGGGCAGGGGGGAGGCGGCAGAGTCCAGGGCATCGGAAGCAGGGGAGTGTCGGGATGGGGTTGGTGTTTGTCAGGAGCCTGCAGGCTCTCTGGGGAGACTCACTCTGGGGAGGGCTAGGAGAGAAAAGTGGCTGCGAGTGGGTTCAGAAGCCACTGTGGGGGTGCAGGTGGCAGGCACCCATGACTGGCGCTAAGATGGGGCCAGTGCAGCTGGACGGGCATGGGCGATGACCCGTGAGATCCGAGCATGGTGGGGGGTGTCAAGCATGGCATCAAGCATTTGCCAGGACATGCAGGTGGGTGAGTGGGTGTTCACCTGGGTGGACCAGTGAGTATTTACCGACGTGAACAGGAGCCTAGATGTGTGCTTACCCAGGCAGGTAGGTGGGAAGGTGGACCACATACACAGGGACAGTGGGCGGGTGTGCACCAGTGGCTCCTCCAGATCCTCTTGAGCGGTTGGGGCGCTGCTGCCCCAGCTGAGTATTGGCTCCTGGTGGCTCATGGCACCCCCAGGTCTTGAAGAATTGTCCTGGGTGATGGGAGCCACGCACACAGCAGCCCTCCAAGCCCAGGGGCAGAACCATGACAATGACTGCCATGGGCCCATCCCTGCTTTGCCACAAGGTGGTTCAAACCTGTGAAGGGCTCTGTGCCTGCCCCAGCCTGTCCACGTGAAGTGACACGGAAATGCCTTTAACCAAGGTGGCACCCTACCCCATCCTGCCCTGCCCAGGGTGACCAGCCATGTCCATTTCCCCAGGACCAAGGAATTATTTCCTGGGAAGCAGAACTTTCGGTGCTAAAACTGGGAGATTCCCAGGCAAACCAGGGTGGCGAGTCCCCTGCATGTCTGTCGTGTCCCCAGAGGGGGCTGTTGGAGCCCTAACCCCCAGTACCTGTGAATGTGAACTTATTTGGAAATAGGGTCTTTTTTTTTTTGAGACAGAGTCTCACTCTGTTGCCTGGGCTAGAGTGAGTGCCGTGGTGTCAGCCTAGCTCACAGCAACCTCAAACTCCTGGGCTCAAGCGATCCTCCTGCCTCAGCCTCCCAGGTAGCTGGGACTTCAGGCATGCGCCACCATGCCTGGCTAATTTTTTTCTATATATTTTAGTTGGTCAATTAATTTCTTTCTATTTTTCGTAGAGACGGGGTCTCTCTCTTGCTCAGGCTTGTTTTGAACTCCTGACCTTGAGCAATCCGCCCGCCTCGGCCTCCCAGAGTGCTAGGATGACAGGCGTGAGCCACCGCGCCTGGTCTAGAAATAGGGTCTTTGCTGATGTCATTAAGAGGCAAATTAAGATGAGATCTTACTGGAGTAGGGTAGGTCCTTAATCCAACATGCCAATGTCCTTATAAGAAAAGAAGGACACAGAGAGGAAACCGCCACGGTAAGCCATAGGGACAGATGGGCATTTGTAAGCCAGAAAGCCAAGGATGTCCAGAAATGCCAGAAGCTGAGAGACAGGCACAGGTCAGACTCTCCCCTCACACCTTCAGAGAGAGAGCACAGCCCTGGTGACACCTTGCTCTCGACTCCTGGCCTCTGGCACTGCAAGAGAATACACTTCTGACACTGGAAGCCGCCTGGTGTGTGGTCCTGTGTTACAGTACCCATGGGAACTTAATACAGATTCCACCACTCTTCTCCTAACAGCACATACTCAAAAATAGGTCATTCAGGCTGGGTGCGGTGGCTGACGCTTGTAATCCTAGCACTCTGGGAGGCCGAGGCGGGCGGATCCCTCAAAGTCAGGAGTTTGAAACCAGCCTGAGCAAGAGGGAGACCCCGTCTCTACTATAAATAGAAAGAAATTAATTGGCCAAAAATACATAGAAAAAATTAGCTGGGCATGGTGGTGCATGCCTGAAGTCCCAGCTACTCAGGAGGCTGAGGCAGGAGGATCGCCTGAGCCCAGGAGTTTGAGGTTGCTGTGAGCTAGGCTGATGCCACGGCACTCACTCTAGCCTGGGCAACAGAGTGAGACTCTGTCTCAAAAAAAAAAAAAAAAAAAAAAAAAAAAAGGTCATTCGAACAAGAATCGTCACACCAGGCTTTCCTTCTAGGGAACTTGGCCTGAACAGTTGGTCCCAGGAGTGGGTGGTCCTAGGAAGCTGACTCCAAAGATGGCACCTGGAAGTTGGCTCCCTAGCTGGCAGGTGGCAGTGAGGACCCACCTGGCAGTCCGTGGTGTTCGTTGGCTTGTAGTGCCAAGGTGGCAGGTAGAGAATCGATAGCTCCCAGCCTGGGTTGCAGTGTGACAGCAAAGACTGTCACCTGGGAGACCTCTGGTGGCATGAGGCAGTGGCTGGTGCTATGGCCCTGGCACTGGAGAGGGAGGGAGGACACAGGGACTCCAAAGCCCTGGGACCAAGAGGCTGCTGCTCAGCACTGTTGATTCCTTGAGGGAGAGAGCGTGACAGGTTCCGATCGTTTTCACCCCTAGTGTGAAGCAGGCATGAGTGTCAGAGCCCACCAGGCACACGCAGAGACCCGGCCAGCAGAGCCAGGGCCCGACGCTGAAGCAGTGAGGCCCTGCCATATGGGCTGGGGGATCTGGGTGCACGCCCTTGAGCACTCCGAATCCCCCAGACACTCTGGGCCTGCAGAGTGGCCACTCACTCTCCGTGGGGAGGGACGCTGGCCCTGCCTCCGGAGAAAACTGTGCCCAGACGTCCAGTGAGGCAGGCGCCTGCAAGATGATCAGCCCCACCTCCCTGCTGGCCAACCCCAGCGCGGGCGCCTCTCCGCACTGCCGCCGCAGCGAGCAGGAAAGCCGAGCAGTGCAGGAGGCGGGACAGCAGCCCTCGAGGGTCAGTGGAGCAAGGGAGTGGGCTGCAAAGGAGGGTGAGGACAAGCTGATAAGCAGACAAGCAGATAAGGGTGCTCTCCCTGTGACTCAGGAGGTTGCTGTGATATGACAGCCCCTGGAACCTTGGACAAAGTCATGGCCTGCAGCCAACAAAATGGAGACACACATGAAGGAAGAGATCGGAACACTAAGAGAAGATGGCAGAGAAGATTGGGTTTACTATTTGAAAAGCCTCAGGACAGCCTAGACACTCATTTATCAAGGTGACAAAAAGCACACCAGTGGCAGCTGTCCTCTGTAGGCCAGGCGGGAGATGCTGTTACTGAGCTGGCTCTCTCGTGGGGAGGGGGTGCCAGGATCCCAGCGGTGCAGATGCCAGGTGGCAGCACTTAACAGTCAGGAGTGAGGTGGGAGTCAATGTCACCCCGATTGCAAAGTGGAGTAGGGGCTGAAGATGGCCACAGCATTTTGGAGGTGGCTTAACAAATCTGGTGTGTTCTTGGCCGGATGCAGTATGCAGTGGCGCACACCTGCAGTCCTAGCACTCGGGCGGCTGAGGCGGGAAGATCGCTTAAGCCCGGGAGTTTGAGGTTGCTGTGAGCTCTCAAAAACAAACAAATAACTAAATAATAACATGATGTCCTTAGCAACTTAGGTAAGCCTCAAGAAATATTGAGTGGGTTAGAAGAGTTCTGCTTCTGGTAGTGGTGGGGTCACTTGTATTGGACCAATCCTCCTATGGGTAAGAATGATAAACTCTGGATAAGATTGTTTTTTAATTTATCTTGAGACAGGGACTCTTGCCTGAGCTAGAGTGCAGTGGCATTATCGTAGCTCACTGCAACCTCCTAAGTAGCTGGTACTATAGGCATGCACCACCAAGCCCAGCTAATTTTTTGTTTCTATATTTAGTTGCCCAGCTAATTTTTTCTACTTTTAGTAGAGACAGGGTCTCTTGCTCTTGCTCCGGCTGGTCTCAGACACCTGAGTTCAAGCAATCCTCCCACCTCGGCCTCCCAGGGTGCTGCCATTATAGGCCACCACGAGCCGCAGCTCGCAGACCTGAAGTTTCCTTTTCCCTGCACGATGATAGACCCAGTAGCAGTCTCCCTTCCTCCGTCTTCCAGCAACATCTGCCTCACTTTCCTGTAAGTCCCCACTGCCAGCCTTGGCAAGGGTCCCTCCTGCTCCTCCCCACTGCCTGGTTCCAAAGCCAGTGCCACACGACGTAGGTTTCATATTGGTGGCACCTCACTTCCAGGACCAGAACTCAGTTGGGCACCTACAGTGACATAAACTGCCTCAAACTTGCTGCCATATAAACACCAACAATCGAGTAACACTATTGCCTCTCCTAGTCCTGGAGCCTGACCTGCGCAGCGAGGCAACTCTCACCTTTGGGGGCCCTCGTGGCTGCTGTCCGGTGGCGGCTGGGGCCGAGGCTGTCTCGTGCCGCCCCCTCGCTGGTGGGTGCTCAGGGCGGGTGGTTGTCTGGCGATTCGCTGGAGTTGCTGATTGGGACAGCCATGCTCGTCCTTCCCCGAGGCTGCTGTGCCTCCCCACAGCTTGGTGGCTAGGTGCTAAGCACAAGCAACCCAAGAAGAGCGAGGGGGACAGCTGAGTCACCTATGTATGTGCCTCAGTAATCACACAATGTCACTTCTGCTGCATTCTGTTGGGTAGAAGCAAGCCATCCAAGCCAGCTCATGTCCAAGAAGAAATTGGACAATTAAACTTCACCATCGAGAGGGAGGAGCGTCAGGAACTTGCAGACACGTTTCAGAAGCGCTGCAGTGTCCCCCACCGAGGCGGGCTGGGGAAGAGGCGGGCGCATGCGGGGGACTGGAGACAGAGAGAACTGGAGTCCCCCAAAGTGGACTGTCGGAGGTGGCCAGTTTATCAAGGTGGAGAACGCCTGGCAAGGAAGGGATTCTGAGACCTCGAATTCATGCCTGGCATGGTGACCCAAACACATTTTTTGGTGATGGATATGGGGACATGGAGCAGGCTCTCAGAAACACTTGGGAGTCACTGTCACAGACAGGGCCTGAGGCTCCAGGGCTGGAGGAGGTCACCAAGGGTAAGAATGGGGAGGGATGAAGGAATGGCCCAGGCTAGGAGGAGGGCACAGCAGTGGTGGTGGCCCTCCTGACCACTGGCTGTGGGGACGGTTGCCCCACATGCATCTGCCTCTCCCTGGGCACTGTGCTTGGCTTAGGTGACTGCACGATGCCGTTCTGCGAGGAAGGTCTGCTGAGACACGTACCCATGGTCCTCCAAAGGGACACGTGGGAAGAGATGGAGGTTCGGGGCTGTGGCAGCCATTCTGCAACTGTGAGGCAGGCTGCAGAGGCAGAGCCACTCACAGAGGTGGCAGTTCCATCACTGAGCCTCCAGATTAACACATCCTGGGCACCCAGTGTGGGAGCTCGAGTGAGCAAGTTTGTCACTTGAAGTCCAAGTGTCTTCATGGATACCAAAGTGGAGGTAGCAAAGGAGGCTGCAAGGTGGGGGAAGGGCAGGAACGCACGGGGCCTGCAGGGCAGCCCAGGGTCACTTGGCCCCTGATCCCGCAACCAGGCTCTAAACGTCTGGCCTAGTAAGCGCCTGAGTCTCAGAGCAGCTCTTGAGTTAGGTCACTGTTATTATACCAGTTTATGGACTGGGAAACCGAGGCACAGAGAGGTGAAGGAACCTACAGAAGGTCACGCAGCTAGGCAATGCCAGCTGGGTTAGACCCAGGCAGTCTGCTGCTCCTTCCCTTGAGCCGTATGGTGTGTTTTCGGAGGGCAAGAGAAGAGGGTCTTAAGCTGAAGGGCCTGTTCCTGCCGTCCAGTGGCCAAGCACAGGCCACCCGCGGCCGCGCAGTGGGCAGAGCACGGTGTGGTCGGAGCAGCGCTAGCCTGAGGGGTGAGGAGAGCCCTCCCGAGACACCTGTTAGGGGGCAGTGAGGTGGGGGGGCCGAGGGTGTTGAATGTTTTTTGGGGGGAGGGCGGGTTCCGGTCCGGGAAAGCAGGAGAAGGGGCGGCAGGGGCCTCGCTCAGGAGGGAGGACAGAGAATTGGGGGCGACGGGCAGCCGCCGCTTTCCGCCCTGAGGCCATGTCCTCTCAGGCCGCAAAGTGTCTGGCAGGTTTGCTGCCAAAGAAGGCTCGCGGGGTCGCACGTGAGCCGGAGGCCCGGAGTTTGGGGTGCGCACTTTGGGTGGTTTCTCTAGACGCGCTCACCGCCGCCACTAGGAACCAGCGCGGGGCCAGGGGC
Source organism: Microcebus murinus (assembly GCF_040939455.1). Taxonomy (NCBI): domain Eukaryota; kingdom Metazoa; phylum Chordata; class Mammalia; order Primates; family Cheirogaleidae; genus Microcebus; species Microcebus murinus. Next base: position 26,294,337 of record NC_134125.1, on the reverse strand, counting down.
TGGGCCAGGAGGTGCCAGGGCGCTCGGGGGCGATGCCAGGGTCCCGTGTCCTCCGTTAGCTGCCCCAGCGGGAGGGGAGCACCGCCGGGCCCTCCGCCCCTTCCCGTGAGCAGGGGCGGACGGGAGGGCGCGCGGGGGCGCAGGGCGCCGAGGCGGAGCTTTCCCGCCGCCGCAGTCACGGATTAGCGCGCTCGGGGCCGGCGCTGCGGGATTAGCCCGCGCGGACTCGGCGCCCCGCCCGGGGATTACGGCGCGCTCGCCCCGACGTATATATTCCCGCGGCCGCGGCGGCGGCCGGCCGGGCATGGCGGCGGCGGGGGGCGCGGCGAGCCGCAGGGGCCCGGGGCGGCCCTGCCCCTTCTCCATCGAGCACATCCTCGCCAGCCAGCCCGAGCGGAGTCCCCCGGCCCGGGCCGCCCGCCCGCCGCAGCCCGCCGGCCGCCAGAGCCCCGCGGAGCTCGGGGAGCCCGTGGCGCCCAAGGCCGCGCCCTGCGCCTGCTGCTGCTGCTGCGGTCCCCGCGCGCCCTCGGAGCCGGCCGCCGGGCTGGGTGAGTGGGCGCGGGCGCGGGCGCGGGCCGGAGGCCCCGGGGCGCGGCGCGGTCTGTGCGGAGCTCGGCGCCCGGCCCGCGTCTCACCGCGCCCTCGCCCCGCAGGCGCGCCGCTGCCGTGGCCGCTGAGGCTGGGGCCCGCGGCGCCCCCGTCCTTGGCCGCGCCAGCGGGAGCCTCGGGGGCGCTGCCCGGCGCGGGAGGCCCGGGCCCGCAGCGGCGCACGCGGCGCCACCGCACCATCTTCAGCGAGGAGCAGCTGCAGGCGCTCGAGGCGCTCTTCGCGCAGAACCAGTACCCCGACGTGGGCGCGCGCGAGCGCCTGGCCGGCCGCATCCGCCTGCGGGAGGAGCGCGTGGAGGTGGGTGCCCGCCCCGCGCGGCGACGGGGCCGGCGGACTGGCCCTTCTCTTCCAGAGACGCCCGGCCCGAGCCCCGCCGCGGCCCCGCGCGGTGGAGGGGCCGGGAGGGGCCGGGGTGGCCCGGCGGCCGCGCGCTCAGGACCAGCCCCGCGCGAGGACCGGCGGGGCGGGCACGTGCGGGGAGGCGGCGGCAAGGCCAGTTTTCCTTCCTTTTGTTTTGAACTCTTCCCCCGCTTTTTCCCGATGATGAAAGACGCGCGCGTTCACGTCCAGATGCGGGAAGTGGAGAAGAGCCAACACCGAAGAAGGACGTGCTGGGCGCGGCTGTGGCGGGCGGGAAGGAAGGTGGAGCGCGGTCCTCGTCTGCCTGCACCCCTGTCGTGAAGCCACTCCGGGTCCGCTGTGGGCTCCTGGGGACTCTGGTTGCGCGCGGGTCAGGGGCTGGGTCTGAGCAGTCCCTCCCCGCTCAGGTCTGGTTCAAGAACCGCCGGGCCAAGTGGCGGCACCAGAAGCGCGCGGCGTCCGCGTCCGCCAGGCTCCTGCCTGGAGCCAAGAAGCCCCCAAGGCGAGCTGCTGAAGGCGGGGGGACCGCGCCTGGGCTCGGCTGTGACCGTCGGAGCCTGCGCTGAGAGAAGACAGGCCCGCCGCAGAAGGAGCTGGGAGGGGACACCAGCTTCCCCGCCGATGTCCACAGCTCAGCTCCTTGCCCCTGCAGCTGGTGCTGCCGCGGGGGCTGTGTGTGTCCCTGTGCCAGCCCTTCCCGTGACGGGAAGAGACGCAGAGCACCTGAGGCCTCCTCCTCCGGGCAATGGGACAGGCGCCTGGCGGAGACCCCTTGGGGCAGGCTGGTTAGGGTGGAGCAGGTCAGATTCCTCAACGCCCACCCCCACGGGAGAGGGACTGCCGTGTTTCCCCCGAAAACAAGACAGGGTCTTATATTTACTTTTCCTCAAGGAGACACCCTAGGGCTTATTTTCAGGGCATGTGTTATTTTCCCTTCAAAGCCTCAATTGCAGCACACACAGGACGCCGGGACCCGACAGGGGGAGCCGGCCTTGTTGGTGGGGCTGCCCGCACCTTTCCTGTCACCTCTGGGATAGTAGCTGTCACGACTGGGCAGGTGAGAAGGGCTGCTCGTCTTCTTTTCCGCTCAGCGACGACACGCACGGGTTGTGCAGACGCGCTGCGTGGCCACGCCCACCGCGAGGTTATATTTTCAGGGTAGGGCTTCTATTGTGCAAATGCTCAGAAATCCTGCTAGGGCTTGTTTTACGGATAGGTCTTATTTTTGGGAAAACACCCCTGTCCACCTGGGGACCCAGAATCCTACTCCCTCCCTACCTCAGGGAAGGCTGGGCCGCCTCCTCCCCTCAAGATGGACATGGGCCCCAGGTGACCTGGTCTGCTGCCCTCCCAGGGTGGTGTCTGCAGTCCTGGAGTTGCTGCTACCTCCAAGGTCCTGTGCTGGGCCTTGGCCTTTGGGCCTGTAGAATAAAGTCAGACGAGGTCATGTCCAGGAGCCCCAGCCCTGTGGTCTTTGAGCCTTGTGCTGATATCGAGAAATAAACAAGCAACTACAGGTACCACAAAAGGCGTCCAGAGTTCCCAGTCCATGTGGCTCCCATCCCACACCAGGCAGGGAGCTACCACTCACCCCTGCTGGCAGGGAGGGCAGCAAGTCTGTGAGAGGCACAGCCCAGTGAGTCGCCAAACCCTGTACAGAGAGGATTACCCCACACATTGTGGCCTGGGACCCTGGGGGGCCTGCCCTGGCCTGCAGATGCTGCCAACCTGCCTCATGGGTGAGGGTCCTTGCTTGCCCCTCGGGGATTTCCATGCTATGGGGTCTGCCTCCTCCCAGCAGTGAGTCTCTGCCATCCTGGGGTGGGGCCAGAGGAAGTTGGATTGGGGAGCCCCACCCCCACTGCCTTGGAAAATGCCTGCCCTCTTCTCTATCACTTTGGTCCCAGGGTGAAGGACAACTTGATAAACCAGGCTTCAAGTCCCCACGTGGGCCCTTACAGTGGCTCCAAGGCACCTCACACCCCCTCAGCTGGCTTAAGCACCTTGCTCTGTATCTTTACAGGTCCTGGGCTGGGGGGTCCCCAAAGAGACACAATCCATCTGTAAAAGCAGGACTGCAGAATCCCAGGCTTCAGGTCCTGGCACTCTCTGACGCTGGATGGCTTGGGTGACACCCAGCAGGCCTGATGTCCACCAGCCAGAGCTGCCCTAACACTGCCGGGTGCCTCCACTCCCCGGTATGCATATTCTGGCTGTCACAAAGCTCTCCCTGCATCCTGGCCTTGCCATTGGAGACTGAACTGTATTTGTTTGTTTGTTTGTTTTCTGAGACAGTCTCACTTTGTTGCCCAGGCTAGAGTGAGTGCTGTGGCGTCAGTCTAGCTCACAGCAACCTCAAACTCCTGGGCTCAAGCGATCCTGCTGCCTCAGCCTCCCGAGTAGCTGGGACTACAGGCATGCGCCACCATGCCCGCCTAATTTTTTCTATATGTATTAGTTGGCCAATTAATTTCTTTCTATTTATAGTAGAGACGGGGTCTCGCTGTTGTTCAGGCTGGTTTTGAACTCCTGACCTGGAGCAATCCGCCCACCTCGGCCTCCCAGAGTGCTGGGATTACAGGCGTGAGCCACTGCGCCCGGCCTGAACTGTCTATTGTGGAAATGACAGTGTCCTGCTCAGCTCCCCTGTGGGCTGGGACAGCCCACTGCACTGGGCTCCAGGCCCCTCGCCCTCCTTGGCTGAATGACCACCTGCTATCGTGTGGGTCAGCCACTGCCAGAGCTCACCTGAGCTCCACCCTCGTGGGCCCAGCAGCAGTGCTGCTCTCCTGAATTTCCTCTTGGAGCTCCAGCTGACACGGTGGCTGGCCATGACACAGGTGTGCTTGGGCTCAGTCACTCCCCTCTCATCTCCATCTTCCCCCTGGTTTCTTTTCCACTTTCAGGCCCCCATTACAAAATCTCTGCCATGTTGACACCCCCAGTGCAGCCCTCTCCCCTGAGCTAGCTATTTATCTCCACTGTTCCCTTGACTACTATACCTGGAAGACCACAGACCCCTCAAGGTCATCTTGTTTGCAGAGAGCTCTTCCCCTGTGCCAGCCAGGCACGTGAGCCAGGGAGCTAGCGAGCACCTGACCCCTCTGCACCCCTCGCCCACTATGCCCAGGCCAACTGCAAGCCAACTTTACCTCCAAATCAACGCGTCGATAAATCCCAGAATCTCTTCTCCCCAGCTCCAACTGCACCAACCTGGTGTAAACCGTCTCTTCGCACCTTGACCAGTACAGCTGTTTCCAGTCCAGCCTCACCCACCTGCACCCACTCTGACTCCTCTTTCATTCAGAATAAAGACAGAATAAAGACAAAACTTGCCATGACCCACCTGTGTAGCCTGGCTCCTGCTCATCTCACCTCTCACCCATGTATGTATTCAGAGGTCTTTGGAACTTGCCTTGATCCCTCCTGAAACTGGGCCTTTGCACATACTCTTCCCTCAGGCAGGGCCTGTTTGTTCGTCTTTTGGGTCTGCCTGGGAAACATCCCCTGACTCCCCCACTAAGTTCAAACTCTTTTCTCGTGTGGACACAGCTACAACTTTACACCTGTGTGGGGGATCATGGTCTAATATGTGTCTTTGCCTTCCTCATTGGACTGTCCGCTCTACAAGGGCAAAAACAACACTGTGGAGTCCCCAGGGAATGAAGGGATGATTGCATATTGTAAAAGCAAAATCTTACTAAGTTGTTCTGGGGCAGAACTTATTTGTTTGACATAATTCATAACCTCCTTTTGGGAAGAAATTTCTGAAAAATGCCTAAGCAATTTTCTGGTCCACTTCGGTGAGAATCAACCCTCTTCTAGGAAGCCCACTCTGGCATTCAGGGGCCTAATAATCTTTAAGCAGACCTTTCTTTATCGAATCGCCGTATTGTTCTTTCTTTTCTTTCTTCTTTTTAAATCTTTTGTTAGATAACTACCAAGAAAGAATTGTCTTAGGGTTCTTCCATAAAGTTTCAAACTCACATATAATCAAATTTTCGGGAATTTTTAACAAATATTATAATATCGACGCATACCCAGAGATTACTTACTTGACAGAAATTGGAATTCCAAGGCGTTTGGATTCCATAGTGCTGGAATTTCTCACATTAGCGCCATCCTCACGCTCCACCACAGCGCCCCCTCGTGTCCACAACCTAGACACGCATGAATAGCGCCGAGCGGGACGAGGACTACAACTCCCACAAGGACTAGCGCTGTTAGTGTCGTCAGTACAGGGTGCGCGCTTGCGTTAAAATATGCAGCTTTCTCATTGGCCAATTGTTGGAGGCGCCTGCGCAAATGGCACAGTCCCGCCCGCCGCTGCCCGAGCGGTCCTGGGATAGCGATGGAGACGCCGGGCGCATCCGACCCGTCACGGTTGCTCCCGGCCGGGTCCGGTCCCCGTAGGAAGCGCGCGACTGGGGAGGCCGGGGCTGCAACGAGCAAGCAACGGGTCCTAGATGAGGAAGAGTATATCGAGGTACGACCTCGGTGTGGACACTGGCGAGGTGCTGGTCCCTCCCCCGCCTCGCGCTGCTCTCGGGTCCCTTCTCTCGAGACGTGGCGCTGGCTTCTCGTTGTGGAAGTGGAACAGCCCGAGTCCCTGCCCTTGGGGTGTGGACGGCCCCATAGCCAAGTGAACAGCGCGAGGGAGGTGTCCCGGTTCGGGGAGGTCCTAGCAGTGCGGTAGGGGAACGGGGAGCGGCTCAGTTTGTATGCGATGGTGGTCAGGGAAATAAGGTTTTCTATTGAAGCGTGAGTAGGAGTTTGAGACTGGAAGGATGGTGGCGAACAGGGCTTTCTAGAGAGCGGTAATGGGTCCTGGCAAGAGAGCGATTGTGGCGGCATCTTGAGTGAGTGGTCCTCCATCGCCCCTGGAAGTAGGTGTTGGTCCTACCGCAAGTATGCGGGAGCTGGCATGAGGGTTGGAGAAAGTCGGTTTGGTTTTCCATTGGTTAAATTTGGGACGCCTTTGGGATATACAAACGGTGGGTTTAGTAGACAGCTGGGTGCACAGATTTGCAGCTCAGGAGCAAGGTCTGGATGAAGGTACATACTGGGGAATCTCAACTGGTAGTGGTGGTGACTGGGCTGAAGTCACTCAGGAAGTGGATTTAGATTGGAAGTAGAAGGTCACAGGTGGAATGAAGGTGGCAACACTCATTGGTTTGGCTGGTGTTAAAATGGAGCCAGTAAAGGAGAGCAAGAAAGACCGGTTAGCAAGGGGAAAGAGAAGGGTTTCATGGACACCACAGGGGGATTTATTGTTGTTAGAGGTAGCAGCACGGCCATCACATGGAGTGTTGAACCTCACTAGAAAGTGCCCCCAAGTTCCCTCAAGCAAGCTCCAATTACTGTGGAAGGCAGAAACTGAAGGCACTTCAGTGAGGGCCGTAGTATATACAGCGGTAGACTGTGCTGTGAGGCAGGGGTGCCCAGGTGGCAGCTCTGACTTTTGTTCTGATCTCTCCTGGCAGGGTCTCCAGACAGTTATCCAGAGGGATTTTTTTCCTGATGTGGAGAAGCTGCAGGCCCAGAAGGAGTACCTGGAGGCTGAGGAGAATGGAGACTTGGAACGGATGCGCCAGATTGCCATCAAGTTTGGTTCTGCTCTGGGCAAGATGTCCCGAGAGCCCCTGCCACCCTGTAAGAGCATCCTGTGCATGGCAGAGAGGGGAAAGCCTGCTGAAGTGTTGCCTCAGGCTCGCTCTAAAATGTACCCCCTTTTTATCCCCCAGATGTGACTCCAGCCACATTTGAAACCCCTGAGGTGCACACAGGCACTGGAGTAGTGGGCAGCAAGCCCAGGCCCCGAGGCCGAGGCTTGGAGGATGGTGAGTGAGAGCTCCCTCTTGGTTGCACAGTTGGGATTGCCTGGCAATCGTATCCTGTGAGTCCCTGAGGGGATGGTCTGGAGGTCTGCAGGTCACATCTTGTCCCTGAGGGGTCTCTTTGCCTAAACAGCAACCTGTGAAGTCAGAGAGCACTGATCTAGGAGGCAGATGATTGGGGTCCAGCACCCAAATGTGGTTGGCCTCTGTGGACTGGGAATCTCACCACCTCTCTCACTGGCCTGCTCGCTGTGTGCCAGCCCCTGCCCTGTGGCCTTCATGGGCCTTGAAAGGCTTCTTTCTTCACTGTCTCCTGAAAATGCCTCAGGGCCTCTACCTTTGTTTCTTCCATGATGGTCACTTTTGCCAGATAATGGCACGGCTAGTTACTTCTCTTTCTTCAGGTCTCTGCTCAGATGTTGCTTGTTCAGGGATATCTTCTCTGATCTCCCAGTGCAAAGTCACAGCACCCCTGTGCCCTATGGCTTCCAAACTGGCTTTATTTTCTTAATGCAGGATGTGACATTTCATAAAGAGCATTCGTATTTGTGTATCTTCTCTCTCCCTAATTAGCATCCCTTCCGCGAGGACAGAGACTTTGTCTTGCCTCCGTCTGTATGCTCTGCACCTAGAACAGCGTGTAGGTGTTGTGGGCCTTTGACAAATACACGTAGAACAGATGAACTTGTTGTCTTTTTCGATATGTTTACTGAGGTGTATGACACTCAGGTGTACGTGATAACACTCTGACTTTATGAGGTGGCCTTTTTAGGAAAGGGCATCTGAGTCCTGTTGAATATAAACGTGCTGTGGTCAGTCGATTTGTCAGCACATGAGATGGATAAGATGTTATTTTTTACTGGATTCTAGTCTAGCACAGATGTGCTGTGTGTTCACACAATGTGATATTTCCTGCTTGGCAATCTAGTTCTTTCTTCCGTTAACACAGTCCTTGTTGTTGTCCTTGGACCTTGATTCTTTATTTATTATATTTTTTCCTTTTTTTAAAATACAAACACCAGTGAGATGGACCTTGATTCTTTATTGAAATGTGGCTTAGGCCGGGCGAGGTGGCTCACGCCTGTAATCCTAGCTCTCTGGGCGGATAGTTTGAGTTCAGGAGTTCAAAACCAACCTGAGCAAGAGCAAGACCCCGTCTCTGCTATAAATAGAAATAAATTAATTGGCCAACTAATACATATAGAAAAAATTAGGCGGGCATGGTGGCGCATGCCTGTAGTCCCAGCTACTGGGGAGGCTGAGGCAGGAGGATCGCTTGAGCCCAGGAATTTGAGGTTGCTGTGAGCTAGGCTGATGCCACGGCACTCACTCTAGCCTGGGCAACAAAGTGAGACTCTGTCTCAGAAAAAAAATGTGGCTTATGAGTCACGGCAATTTACAGGTTCTTTTTTATACCTTCACATCTTACATGTCAGTAAATATAGGAATCGTTTTCATGATCCAAGTGGTGGGTACCACTATCCTAATCTTTCTGACGCCAGGTATTGAACTTGTAGCCACTGTGCTTTGTGCACAGTCTGGAATGTAGCAGGTGGTCGGTCAAGACTGTCCCTAGAATGGAAGAAAAAGCCATCCTCCAGATGTCCTCACTGGGGTTTGCATCACCACACACAGCACCAGGGTGCCACTTTCCATGGTGGCGGGGTGGCAGGGGGTAGTTGGGGTTGTGAGGCCCCCATCCGGAGCACTGGGTCATATGGCATCCGTGTCACTGGGGCTAGCTGGCAGGCCCAGACACTTAGGTGACAACCACCCCCCTGTGGTACAAGTACTGTGAGGGAAGAGTGGTTAGGGTAAGGAAATCCCAGAGAGGGATGGAGAGCCGTGGGGAGTTTGGAGGTAGATCCTACAGGGTTGGGGAGAAGCCTACATATGGTCACGAACTCTTGCTCTAATGCCTGGATTGCCCCCCCATCTGAATCAGATTACATATTTCCCTTTGGTGTCCAGCAGGTGAGTGGAGCTGGCCAGTTGACTGCAGGGTACAAGCTGAGGGCTCCCTGGGCAGTCAGTGTGGGCTGATCCCACCCCTACAAGGAGTCCTTTGGTAGTGTGGGCTCTCATGGACAGGAGCCAGGCCCAGGGGTCGGGATTCCAGTCATGCTTGGAGGATGGTATGATTCCTGGGGCTGGGCGTGCTGGTCTCCCCTGACTGCAAGTGGTGTTCGTGGTTTGTGTTTCCCCCACATGCAAACCCCTGAGCAGGAGAGGCTGGCGAGGAGGAGAAGAAGGAGCTGCTGCCGAACCTGGACATCTTCCTGAGCCGCTACACAAGTGAGGACAATGCCTCCTTCCAGGAGATCATGGAAGTAGCCAAGGAGAAGAGCCGGGCACGCCACGCCTGGCTCTACCAGGCTGAGGAGGAGTTTGAGAAGGTATCCCTGGGGCATCGGGGCATGGGCACTCTTAGTTGGGGTGGGGGTAGCCACAGGCACAGTGCCTGGGGGCATCATCTCTGACCATCGATTTTCCCCATGCAATGGCAGAGGCAGAAAGATAACCTCGAGCTTCCGTCGGCAGAGCATCAAGCTATCGAGAGCAGCCAGGCCGGTGTGGAGACCTGGAAGTACAAGGCCAAGAACTCCCTCATGTACTACCCCGAGGGTGAGCAGGCAGGGCCCAGGCAGCTCGGTGGGGAGGCGCAGGATGGAGCCATGTATGTCTGGCTCTGAGTTTGGGTCAGCCTTCAGGACATACGTACATACCCACTTGCAGTCTGGGCCTCAGAGAGGTCCTAGTCTGGTCAGGGTCAACAGGGGAGTGAGGCTCTCTCCAGCTGCTGCAGTCGAGGTCTGAGCTCAGCTCAATGCTTCTGTGCAGCGGGAGTGACTTGGCTGGGAGAGCGAGCCTGCTCCTGCCCCTCAGGCCACTGGGCTCTGGGCTGAGGTGGGGCCTGCCCACCCCCCTGATACCTGCTATATCATCTCTGCTTTGTTTGCCAGGTGTCCCTGAGGAACAGCAGCTGTTTAAGAAGCCCCGGCAGGTGGTGCATAAGAACACACGCTTCCTTCGGGACCCCTTCAGCCAGGCTCTGAGCAGGTGCCAGCTCCAGCAAGCGGCTGCCCTCAATGCCCAGGTGTGCAGCGGGCCGGCAGGGCCACATGGGGCTAGGTGTGGCAGGGCTGGCTAGGACAGGCACAGCCTCTTTGATTTCCTTGGGCTTGGTGGAGCTCAGTGGGTGGAAGTATTTGGGGCCCTGCATGGCAGGGTCTTCTCTTGGCCCACGTGGGCTTCCACTGGGCACTGTCTTGGCCAGACATGGTCTGTGGGTCCAGATCTGTGCCAGCTCCCTTGTGGCAGGGGTCAACCAAGTCCAGCCATGCCCATGCCCACATAGCAAGCAGGGCTGTGGGGTAGATGGTGGGCAGGCAGGGAAGCCAGTAAGCCCCCGAGGGTGAGCTGGGGTGAGAGTGTTTGGGGTGGCAGAAGTTTTCCGAGCCTCGAAGCAAGATGAATGGGTGTTCTCTGATGGTGACTGTGTGGTTGTGGGATCGAAGGGTGGGAGGCAGGAAGAGACTAGAGCACAGGTCCTTTTGTCAGTGTTGCCCCCGCAGGGGCCTGAAGTCAGTACCCTCTGGAAGTAGCCGGGGTGGGGTGCTGAGCTGATGGCCCGGCACTACCCTGGATAGGAGGAGAGGGCCGTCCCTTGCTTGGTGCCCATTCTGAAAGCCTTAGGGTCTTTTGGGGGGTGGGAGTGAGGGGGTCCTCCCTGTTTCCCCAAGGCAGCTGCCAGCCCCAGAGCCCTGGTTTTGCCCTGAGGAGGGGAAGTGTTTCCAGCATGTTCCTGTGCATCTGTCCATTGGCCAGCTGGGGAGAGAGCACTCCGGCCCCCTGACACTTGTCTCTCTGCTTGTTCCAGCACAAACAGGGCAAGGTGGGCCCCGACGGGAAGGAGCTGATCCCTCAGGAGTCTCCCCGCGTGGGCGGATTCGGATTTGTTGCCACCCCTTCTCCTGCCCCTGGTGAGAAACGCACTCCTGGCCAGCGGGCCCACTGCTGGGACTGCCTGGGGGGAGGTTGGCTATCAGCTGGCCACTCCTGGCTGTCTGCCTGGTCTTCCCCATGCCTTATGTGACTCAGGGACCTAGTGTCCTGTCTGTGCAAGGACAGAGCTGGACTCTGGGCTCCTGAGAGACAGATGCCCAGGCTGGCTAGGGCTGCCGGGGGTGCTGGACTCTCTCAGGCAGACCCAACTTGAGACGTCCTGGCTCACGTGTTCTCTTCTGGTGCTTGCCGCTGTGTCAGCAGGTGGGGTGCTGTGTTCACAGTGCTTACAGACCCAAGTCCAGAGAGCTCTGTGGGGTGGGGAGGCTGTGGGCCTGAGTCTCCTCTAACAGGCTAGCGAGACTTGGATGGTTCTGTGGTGCGTGTGGGTGTCCTCTGTCCCCCTTAACACTGGTGTCTGTGCTCCCGGGTACTTGTTGCTGTGACATAGGCCAGGGCATGTGAAGGTGCCGTGTTTGCCTGGAGTTCTAGGAGGTTTGGAGCCTCTAGGAGGCTACTCAGGCTGAGCACATGGCTGCAGGGGTCTGGACCTGCCTTGGGCGCACTGTGACCTTGGCATTTCCCTCAGAGGAAGGAGGTGCCAGGGTTCCAGCATCCTGGGGAAGGAGAGTGGGCCAGCTGCTGGCCTCGATGTTGGCTGGGACCCACATGGGTGAACTGGCTGCGGCTGGGGGCCGGGCCTGGCCCTGGTGCTCTGGCCTGAGGTGGCTGTGGGCTCTCCTATGCAGGTGTGAACGAGTCCCCGCTAATGACCTGGGGGGAGGTTGAGAACACACCCTTGCGAGTTGAAGGATCAGAAACCCCCTATGTGGACAGGACACCGGGCCCAGCCTTCAAGGTCAGTTGTGGTGAGGAGGGGGCAGGGTGGGACTCAGGGTGGCTGCCTGGTGGACCCTGAGTGCCTGTGGCTTGGGACTGAGTGCCACAGATGGGACCCCAGCTGATGGGGCAGAGCGCTGGCACTTCTGAATGCTGGGGTGCTGACGGCAGACGTGGCTGGATGGGTGCTGTGGACGGGTTTGGTGGGGTGGGGGCTGAGGCACCAAGGCGGGCAGTGGCCTGGCCCCCCTAGATCTTGAAGGCTGGGGGCTGTTCATAGATGGGGTGAGATGTCACAGAGAGGCCAGGAGCCCTGACTCTGGGATGTGGCTGTTTGCTGCCAGAGAAAGGCCTCTCTGCTTACAGAATGCAATTAGGGCCACACCAGAGTGTGTGGCTTAAGTTCAGTGTTGTAGGAGTGATCCGAGTGGGGTATTCAAGGCCTGGAGCAAGCGAGGGGGACTCTTCATGGGCCAGGTCAGATGTGACCAGGCAGGAATGTGTTGAGGTGGCCCCTAAGTCCAGGCAGCGAAGGGAAGCTGGGTGGCAGATAGCATAAAGAAATTGGGTGGCCCAGGGTGGTGTGGCCCTGGAGAGGTGTTGAGATGACAAGGTGCTCTGTCTGCAGGGATTTTTTTAGGGAAACTGAGTGACTGGTGTAGTTTGGAAAGGAGGGAGGTCTGCAGAACTTGGGAGCATGCATGTCCCAGTGTCGGGGAGCTGGGCCCTTGCCTGTGCTGACTCTGGAATGTCAAGAGGTCCAAAAGGCAAAGGTTTGTGTTTGCAGAAACCAAGGGTGTGGGGTCGCATCATCTGCTTTGAGAAAGAATGCCAGGAGAGTAGTGTGTGTGGTCTGATCAGGAGGCCAGGGCAGGTGGCCAGACAGGAGCTCATCATCTCCAGCCAGTTTCTTTAAACACTGGCAGTGATCAATGTTTGAATTGCAGTGGAAAAAGAGAGTTCACTCATGGAGCAATAGAAATTTAGAACAACTAAGGCCGGGTGTGGTGGCTCACGTCTATAATCCTAGCACTCTGGGAGGCCAAGGCGGGCGGATAGCTCAAGGTAGGAGTTCGAAACCAGCCTGAGCAAGAGCGAGACCCCGTCTCTACCATAAATAGAAAGAAATTAATTGGCCAACTAATATATATATAGAAAAAATTAGCCGGGCATGGTGGCGCATGCCTGAAGTCCCAGCTACTTGGGAGGCTGAGGCAGCAGGATTGCTTGAGCCCAGGAGATTGAGGTTGCTGTAAGCTAGGCTGACGCCACGGCACTCACTCCAGCCTGGGCAACAAAGCAAGACTCTGTCTCAAAAAAAGAAAAAGAAAAAATTTAGAACGACTAGAAATAACTCAGCTTTTATAAAGAAAACCGCAAACTTTATCACACATTTGAGGAGGGCACTGTCCCGTCTCTGCACTCTAAATTCTGACCTGGCCTACAGTTTATTTGAGGACTTTTCCCCCTTTTTTTGTTGGCCTGGGTTCCAGGACCAGGGCACAGCCAAAACATCAGGGCCTTTGCTGCCCTCAGATTTGACAGCAGAGCCGCCTCTTTGTTCTCTCTGCCAGGTTTGTCTTGGTTTTCCTTGCATCCCAGGCAGGTTTCAGAACCAACATGCCCAAACTTCTGCCCACATTCTGTCTAGGTGTGTGTTACTGCTACAGACTGCGCTAGGGAAGTGGCGCCACACTGGGAGGCCTTTAGGGTCTGAGAATTTAGGGTCCGAGAAAGATGGCTACTCAAATTGTGCTGAGAAGCAGAGTATTTGTAAATAAAGTAAGCTTGGTCCTTGATGTGTGTAGTGGAGTATATTCCAGAAAGGCGGAAGGTTAAAGGTAAAAAGAATAACCATAAAATAACTAGAAGAAAATAATCGCAAATATTTAGTCTGGTTTTTTTTGTTTGTTTGTTTTTGAGACAAAGTCTCACTCTGTTGCCCGGACTAGAGTGCCGTGGCGTCAGCCTAGCTCATAGCAACTTTAAACTCCTGGGCTCAAGCAATCCTCCTGCCTCAGCCTCCCGAGTAGCTGGGACTACAGCCATGTGCCACCCTTTTTTATATAGGTATTTTTAGTTGTTCAGCTAATGGTTTCTATTTTTTTTAGTAGAGACAGGGTCTCACTCTTACTCAGGCTGGTCTTGAACTACTGGGCTCAAGTGATCCTCGGCCTCCCAGAGTGCTAGGACTGTAGATACCAGCCACTGTGCCCAACCTAGTCTGATTTTAAGTAAGGAAGAAATCACAAAGTTATAGCTGCACAAAAATGACAAACTTAAATACAGCAGAAAGTGTCATAAAAGTAAATAAACCAAGTCAGGCACGGTGGCTCTTGCCTGTAATCCTAGCGCTTTGGGAGGCTGAGGTGGGAGGATTGCTTGAGGTAAGAAAATAGCTTCTAGTTTGGCAGGAAGTTAAGAAAAAAAATAAGTAAAGCAGATAACTGAAAAGAAATGTGTATGGCATAGCTTAATTTACTTGACACAGGTGAAGCCCCTGTGAGTAACAACAACCAAAAAAACCCCCCTGATGAGCTCATTGAGAGAAAAATAGGCCACAGATATGTGTGGGAAGTTCTTGAAAGAAATACAGAAGGTGCAAAAAGACAGGTGTTCACTCTAGCAGTCGGAGAAACGACAAGATGCTCTTCTTCCCTGAGAGACGTCAGTGTCCTGACTGGCAGGCCTGCCTCTGGGAGGGGCGCGAGGACAGGCAGTGAGTGCCAGGCCTGGGAGGATGGGCGGGCTGGCAGGGCGAGGGACTTCCCAGGGCTTAGGAGGAGGTGACAGTGGATTGTGGAGGCCACAAGGAGAGGCTGGTGCCCACAGCAGTGGCCCTCTGTGTAAAGGACTGCCTGGCTTGTGGCAGGGCTGCCAGGGGCCACCCACACACCTGCTGCCTTGTAGATCTTGGAGCCGGGCCGCAGGGAGCGGCTGGGGCTGAAGATGGCCAATGAGGCTGCTGCGAAGAACCGGGCCAAGAAGCAGGAGGCCTTGCGGAGAGTGACGGAGAACCTGGCCAGGTGAGGGTTGGCCTGGCCCTGGGCTGAGGGGCGAGTGTCTCTGCTCCACTCCTGCTCGGCACCATCCCTGGCATTGCAGACACGTGGCCTGCAGGGCAGAGTCTGGCGCAGGTCTGCTGCTTCTCTGATCCATAGCATGGCCTGACATGAACCAGGGACACTGGGTCCTCCTCCAGCTTCTCTTTCCTCCACCTTCTCCTGGGCCCATCTCTAAGAGGCACCTTTAGGCCTGCTTAGGTCTGTGGTCCCACTATGAGCTCCTGTCAGCCCTGTGGAGAGAGTCATTATTCCCCTTGGAGAGGAGTGGGGACTCCAACTCTTAGAGTTCTGGGGTCCACCCCAGCCTCCACGGCCAAGGGCAGCACCTCGAGCTTGGCCTCACTGCCATCCAGTGCTGTCATCCTCAGCTCAGAGTGACACGTCTGCCCAAGCTCTTCCCAGGGCCAAGGGAGGGTCTGCTGCTCTTAGCACTCAGCCACCTAACTCTGCCTCTCGCCCATCCCTCCACCCCAGCCTCACCCCCAAAGGCCTCAGCCCTGCCATGTCTCCAGCCCTGCAGCGCCTCGTGAGCAGGACGGCCAGCAAGTACACAGATCGGGCCCTGAGGGCCAGCTACACGCCGTCCCCCACACGACTGACCCATCTCAAGACCCCGGCCAGTGGGCTGCAGACCCCCACCAGCACACCCATCCCAGCCTCTGCCGCACGCACCCCCCTCACGCTGGACCCAGCCTCCATCACAGACAACCTGCTGCAGCTGCCCGCCCGGCGCAAAGCCTCGGACTTCTTCTAGAGCCAGGCCTGGGCTGGGCCCGTGGACACTTTGTGGAGCCTGCAGGGCAGCTGTCCACCCAGCGGAGGACTGTAGCCTTCTGAGGACCCAGGCTCGCGCCAAAAGTGGTTGCCCCTTGCAGGAACCACAGGAGAAAGGTGCCACTCTACAGCCAGGATGGCACAGGGCGGGTGCCCACCCTGTACCCTGGGTCCTTGCCAAAACTGTTTTCTATTTAACCCCCCATCCCCGAACCGTCATTAAAGGGCACTGGCACCGTCTGGCAGGGCAGCTTTCTGCCCACTTCCCCACGTAGGCTGTGGGGTCGCCCTGAGGCCTGCGTCTGTCTCAGGGCTTCGGGCCTTCAGTGAGGGTGCTCCAGGGGAGAAAGCTTCGGGTGGGGCGGCCTTGGGAGGGCTGGGGGCCTCCGGCAGTATTTCTGGGCACCTGGAACCTGCCTTCTGAGCCAGCTCACATGGGCACCTGGTGCTGTCTGTGCCTCTGAGGGAGGGTGGGGCACCTGGGAATTGAGCCCTTGGGTCCTCAGCCTCCCAGCCGGGCCTGCCCTGCACAGCTGGCCGGTTATAGGGCTGCGTGGGGACTGGCTTGGCACTGGGCATCTTCCTGCCCTTCTGTTCACCTGCTGCGGCAGGCACAGCCTCGTGGTCATCCCAGCAGCAGGAGCCCACAGGGAACCACTGCCCGGGCCACAGCGTACAGAAACAGGCAGGCCCCGCTGAGACCCGCTCAGCACGGGCGGGGGTGTGGGCGCCTCACCCTCAGGAGGCTGGAGGGGCCAGGCCTGAATCCGCTTCCCACAGAGGTGGAGGGGCCCATCGAGCCACCACCATGGTCTGCTCCCAGGCTGGTTGCTTCAGGTCTCAAGTAGAGGTCACAGATTGTGCCCTGTGGGTGACGGGGGGCTCACGATGCTTGGGAGCACATGTGGCCCTTGCTCACACCAGAGTCCTTCCTGCGTTGAGTGCACCAGCCCTGTGCTAGGTGATCCTCTTGCCCCTCCCTAAGTGCTTGGGATGCCCGTCAGGGGACTGACAGTACCTGGGGCCCTGCTAACCTGTGCCCCTCCACTGCGAGTTCCCGCAAGCCCAGACATGCCCTGGGGGCTCAGGTGAGGTTGGGCCCCAGGCTGGGACTGTCAGGGCTCTTGGTGCTTGTCCCCACAGGAAAGGGTGGGCTTTCCTACGAAGCGAGCCCCCAGGAAGTGGGGAGGGGAAGGTGCGCTGGCCAGGGCTGGCTGCCTGGAGCGCTTGGCGGCTGTGTGTGGGGAGCCAGGTGCGACCAAACAGGAAGCAGGAGAGACTGGCCAGGGCTGCTGAACGGCTTGCAGGGCCGCAGGGCTGGTTAGGGGTGGCAGGTGAACGGTCTCAGCTGGGGTTGCCCCTGGGGGATAGGGCATGAGGGGTAGGGGGCAGACGGCCCCGCCCATAGGAGAGGAGGCCACTGAGCAGCACCGACTGGGAGGGGATGAGGGTAGAGAGGGCTGCGCTGCGTGGGCCAGGGCGTGGAGCTGGCCGGCCCTGGTGCCAATGGGGCCTGGCGGTGGACATGGCAGAGGTCCTCTCCTGCCTTTGAGGCCTCACTGTGAGTCTGTCTGTGCCTGAGCGCCGCTCCCTGGACCCCTATGCTGGAGACACCCGCGCAACAGGGAGGGCAGTAGGCTGAGTCCCAGAGAAAAAGAGTCCTCACCGGGCACTCTGGATGCTTGTATACACTTTGTGGTTTATTTGGTGGTCAGTAAGTAATGTCTTTGCTACTAAGTGGAAGAAAGCTAATAGAACGTAATCAAAATAGTGGTTTAATTGACGAATTTTACTTGTTCCTTGCCCCTGTGCCTTCTTCAGCTCCTACCTGCCTACTTAGTTTACGGGGGTGCAAACCTCACGCCACTGCCCCCGGCCCTCATTACTGCTGGTTGCTCGCTTTCCCCACCTCGGCTCCGGAGACGTGATGGTCTTTGGCTCTGGAGGTCTCGGCCAGCCTGTCCTCCATCCTGTCCTCATTCTCCGGCACCACCAGCAGCCGGTGCTGGGTTTTGGCCCCCAGCTTGTGCTCAGGCCGGTGGTCAGGCTTCGAGCCCGGCCGGGTGTCCAGCTTGTACTCAGCCCGGTACTTGCCCTCCCCCTCCCTCTTGAAGGAGGCAGAAGACATGGCTTTGGGCTTGGGGGGCTGCAGCCATGAGTGGCTGAGGATCTCGTCGATGTGCAGCCGCCGGTTGACATCGGGCTGGAGCATGCGGTAGATGAGGTCCTTGCACTCGCCCGTCAGGTTCTTGGAGCGTGGGAAGTCCACGCGGTGCTCCTTCTGGATGCGCAGCATCTTCTTGATGTCGGAGTCGTCGTAGGGCATGGAGCCACAGACCATTATGTAGAGGATCACGCCCAGGCTCCAGATGTCATACACCTTGGGCTGGTAGGGGATGCCCTGCAGCACCTCGGGGGCCGCGTACGCCGCCGACCCGCAGAAGGTCTTGCTGAGGATGATGCGGCCGCTGCCGTCCCGCAGGCAGCGCTTGGAGAAGCCGAAGTCGGACAGCTTGATGTTGAAGTCCTTGTCGAGGAGAAGGTTCTCGCACTTGAGGTCGCGGTGGACAACGTCCATGTCGTGGCAGTACTTGACGGCCGAGGAGAGTTGGCGGAACATCTTGCGCGCCACGTCCTCGTGCAGGGCTCCCCGGCACTTGATGAATTCAAGGAGGTCGCCCTGGACGCCAAGCTCCATGACGATGTAGATCCGCCCATCAGACGTCTCGAAGATCTCGTAGGTCTTGATGATTGAGCGGTGGTTGACGGTTGCCAGGATGTCCATCTCCCGCGGAAGGAATCTCTCTACGAAGTCCGTGGGCGTTTTCTTGCGGTCGATGATCTTGACTGCCACGTTGAACTTGAGGCGCTCAGAGTAGGCGGATTTGACTTTTGCGTAGGAGCCTTTGCCAAGATTGATGCCCACGATGTAACCCTTCTTCCTTAGGACCGTGGCATCGTCCATGGTGCCAGGAGCGGCCGGCGCCGCTGCCCTCTACATCCCCCGCCAGCGCGGGCCGGCAGGCATCGTCCTCATTCACACTGCGGACAGGCGTGTGCTGGGCTGGGCCTGGACTTGCAAGGGTGGAACGCTCGGCATTGTCTCTGGGTGACTTCAGCGAATGAAGTCATAAAGCCAGGCTGTTGGGAGTGGGGACTGGGCTGGGGGGAACAGGGCCCCTGGAACCCTGGAAGCCAGGCTGGCCTGGCAGGAGTGCCCATCCCTGCCCACTGGAAGGAAACTGGCATCGGGGACTGTGGTAACTCTCTCTGCTCTTCTTGCTGACTGTGGCTTCCCTGTCACATGTCAGGCCCAAGGGGAGGTGGCCGACATCTGACCAGAGTGCCAGCCCCAAGCCTGTTTTCTTCCCCTGGTCTTGGGGGCTGACCCTGTGTTAGTCCATTTCCTGCAGCTTCTTTGGGGTGTGCAGAGAAGCCCCTCCAGGGCTCGTGTGCTTGGGACCGGCAGTGCCTGCCTGGGAGGGCCAGCCTTGGCGCAGGCTGGCAGTGGTGCCAAGCCTGGTGGACGAAAGCAGCTCAGTGTTTGGGAGCAGGAACTGGCAGGTCCTTAGGGTAGAGAACTGGGCAGGTGAGTTGCTGTTGCTTTAGTGAACAGGGGTGTGGATGTAGGCGGCAGGCCGTAGTTGGGGGTGCAGTGCATGCCGGCTGGGTGCTGGGGGTCCAGGACAGGAAGGTGCATGTTTGCAGGGGTGGGACGGGGCTTCCCTCAGGAGGAGGATGAGGTGAGGCACTCAGGCAGGAGAGAGCCCGGGAGGTGAGAGGGCTGTTCTGAGAGCAGCTGAGGAGTACAAGTCAGCAGGGAAGTGGAGGAGAATGTTGTGGCTTTTCCTGTGCCAGGGCAGCCATCACAAGGTGTGTGACAGGAGATGTGATCCAAGTTGTGTTTTGAGATGGTCCCTAGCAGAGAAGAGAAAAAGCTTTGGGGTGAGAGGGGCTGGTGCTTTTGAGCAGGTGAGGGGTGGCTGGGCCAGGGCAGCCTGCGGGGACAGAGGGGGCGGTGAAGGGCGAGCCTGGGTCTGGTGCACCAGCGAGAGAGAGGCAAGGCCTTGGTGCCAGGAACGGGTGGGGGCAGCACCCAGGCCCCCAGAACAAGCGCCTGGGTGGGGAGCAGTCCTGAATCGCACCACATGGGACCTCTGTGGGGAGCAGGCAACAGTCCTGCTGGGACCCCGGCACGCGCTGCACATCCCTTGCCTCTTCATGCTGCCTTTTGCGCCTGGAAACAACATGAACGTCCTTTTTGGGGCCCGTGTGGGTTTTTGCTTTGGAAAAGGTGGCGTCCTACACACGTCTCCTTCGGAACCTGGGAAGCTCCGATATTCACTTGTCATCCCTCACAGGCATCTGGGCCCACAGGGAGTTGCCAGGACAGGCAGCGTTCAGGGGGAGTGGGAGGGAGATCGGTGTCAATGAGGGGGTGGTCATAGAAGCTTTCAAAGAGGATGTGATGTTGGAGCCAGGCGCAGAGGATCGGCAGGCTGCCTGGGTTGACAAGAGGGGCGGGACGTGTGATGCACACGTCTTCCCTGGAGTGCACAGTGCATGCCCTGTGTCGGGAGGGTCTGGGGAAGATGGCAGGAGAGGGCAGCCAAAGTCAGGGTGCCTGGCTTAGAGGCTTAGGGTGGGCCCATGGCGACAGCCTCCCCAAGTCCCATCTGAGCTCTTTACGGCATCCATGGTTGATAGTTTTAGCTCAGCACATTCCTTCCTCCTGGGCACTGTCCTTTGTGTCCTAGCAGGCCTGGACCCAGGAGCATGGTATCCCTCCCCACCCCTTCCTCATGCCCCCGGATGCTCTGTGTGGGGTGTCTCTGCATATCTGCTTTCTTGGCTGACTCCACTGACCTGTTCTCCCTTTGTTGTGCATTCTGCTTCCTCACACCCTGTCCTTGTCCAGTACAGCGTGGCCTCTCTGGTTCTTGGGGGTCAGGCCAGAAGGGGGGAGTTGTCAGCATTTTGCAAGCAGAGCTGCCAGGGTATGGAGCGGGTGGCTTCATCCAGGGTGTGCAGGCAGGGCTGGGACTCCTGGCGTGTTCACGGGAGGGGGGTGGATTAGACCTGCAGAGCTCCAGGTTTGCTCTCAGTGTCTCGGTCCTGTGGGCTGAGACCTGCATGTTCTGGGAAAACCACCCCCTGTAAGTTGTGCTTGCCTTTGTAAAGTGGGCACCTGCTCGCCATTCATCCCATAGCACCGCGGCTGCTCCAGGTGCTGAGGTGCACGGATGCACCAGACAACCGGCGCCTTCCCGGAGCCCAGCAAGTGTGTGTGCATGATGGTGGCTGTGCTGTGATGCAGGGGGTCATGGACCTGCGAGGACAGAACTGGGGGACTGGATTGGGGGGGGCTGGGGAAGGCTGAGTTGTCTGAGGAACTAGCCAGGCAGAGGAGGATGAGGATGGCTGCATGTGACGGCCTGCCGGGTTGCAGCGTGGCAGGAGCATGGACGGGCTCGGGAGAGATCCTTAGTGCCTCTGAGGGTCACTGCAGGGGTCCAAGCCAGAGCTGAGGCCAGTGGGTTGAGCAACCGTAGGAGTTGCCCAGCATGGTGAGGCCACCTGTAGAGGAGGCCACCTGGGCCTGCTGCTCTAGACAGTGACTCAAGACAGGTTGCCCATCCTGCTTTCCCCTGCAGAGCACATGGCAGGCGCTTCTCCTGCCCAGGCTCCCACCCCTGCCCCGGGACCACTGTGGGAGCACAGGGGCCCACGTGAGCCACCCTTAAGGTTGGTCCCCCAGCCAGCCTCGTGCCCTGGGATCCCACTCCACCACGAGAGACAGGGTGGCCCTCCCAGTGCTACTCAGAGCCTGTCCTGTGCGCAGATGCTAGGCACACACAGGCCAGCTGCAGAGTGCACAGCAGGACTGTTGAGCACCGCTGGGAACCCCGGCAGGTTTGGTGGGGGCTGTGGCCCCTTGCTGAGCCTGGAGAGATGGCCAGAGCGTGCAGGGGTGAGTCCCCAGTATGATTATGGGCCGTGTGCATGAGGGGGTGTGGTGGGGAGGGCTGGCACTGGGAGGCCACTGGGGAAGGACGAGGCCACAGGAGGGGGCCAGGCCTGGGGTCCTTCCCTCCCGTGGGTATTGGGAGCCAGACAGGGCTGCTCTGGCCACTGAGGGAGGTGGTGGGAGGGACTGTGGGGAGGGAGAAGCTGGGCAGACAGGTAGGCTGGGCGTGGGGAGGGCTCCCCGGAGGGGAGGCCCAGGCCCTCACTGGGCCGTGCTTCTCCTTGGGCACTGGGCGTTGGGTTCATCCGAGAGTGAGCCAGGCCAGGGGAGTGCTAAGTCTGAAAGCACTTGTCCTTTGTGTGTG
The DNA here is from genome assembly GCF_040939455.1 of Microcebus murinus. Taxonomy (NCBI): domain Eukaryota; kingdom Metazoa; phylum Chordata; class Mammalia; order Primates; family Cheirogaleidae; genus Microcebus; species Microcebus murinus. The sequence continues at coordinate 26,272,514 of NC_134125.1, read as the reverse complement.
TGGTACCCCAAGCCCGCACGAGGTCGTCCAGAATGAGGCGAAGAGAAAGGCCACTCGGTGAGTGAGGTGAGGACTGCCCGAGACAGCTTGGCTGGGGCGCATGACTGAGGACCCGTCCCATCCCACTTTCCAGTGTCCGCTTCTCAGCTCTGGCAGGGGTGTCACTCCTGGGGACAGGCTGGGACTCGAGGGAAATGGGATGTGGTCAAGGCCACAGAGGACTGTGGGGGCACACCCCGGCCATCCACTTCTCCTAGACTGGGACATGACCAGAGGATGGGGTGACTCGGCACTGCTGAAAACTGGGTGCTGGCTGGACACAGGGGAAACTGTGGTGACACAACAGAAAAAACGAGCCATCCAGCAGGTTGGGGAGCTTGGGGGTGGGGCTGAGACACTGTCTCCCCTCAGCAGCCTCTCCCCAACCCCCACTGGCAGCCTTGTGGGGCTGGAGCGGCCGGGTCTGCCCAGACCCTCCACCCTACCTGCAGACAGAGCCAGCCCACCTCAGCTGGCCCTTTTCGGTCCTGTCCTACCCTGCCCTCCCCCCAGCATGGCACTCAGGGGTGTCCCCCTTGAAGCTGTGGGTTCCTCACTCATTCAGCCCCTGGCTCTGGTCCCTGCCTCTCCAGGTCTCCCATCCCAGCCTGTAATGGGGACCTCTAACTAGTGCGGCTGCCTGAGGTCAGTCTTGGGCTGGGCACTCCAGGATGTGTTTTCCCAAGTGAGCGAGGAATTGAAGTGCAATCCACGTGATAAGCCAGGGCAAAGACATTCACCTTGGGGTCTGCACTAATATAGTGATTTATTGCTTCTTTAGCCATATGGGTTACCAAGTTCAAAGGGAAGGAGAAGAAACTGACGAAAATAGCGGCTCATCCGGGACTGCCCTTCTTCTCTGGCTCGTTCATCCCTTGACTTCTCTCTAGCTCAGGCTTGAAGCCGAGAGCTCTGCCTCATTCCTGCCGGCCCCCTGGGCCGCAAGAGGCTCACTAGGTGTGTGTCTCTGGAGGCTGTGGGGGTGGCTCTTCCTCTGTCTCCCTGGCCGACTGCTCAGCGGTCAAGCCTTGGGGCTCCGAATACCTAGGCTTTGGCACTGCCTCCTCCTCGGGTGTCTTCTCAGGTTGTGCCTCGGGCTGTGCCTCTTCCTGAGGCTCCAGCTTGGTGGCAGACTTCTTCTCAGAGTCGGGCTCAGGGGTCCCTGAGGACTCTGTGACCCGGGAGCTCTCCCCCTCTTTGTTGATGGCCGCAGAGGACAGGCCCCGTGCCTTGGGCTGCACCCAGCAGTGGCTGAGGATCTCGTCGATGTGCAGCCGCCGGTTGACATCGGGCTGGAGCATGCGGTAGATGAGGTCCTTGCACTCGCCCGTCAGGTGCTTGGAACGTGGGAAGTTGACGCGGTGCTCCTTCTGGATGCGCAGCATCTTCTTGATGTTGGAGTCGTCGTAGGGCATGGAGCCACAGACCATTATGTAGAGGATCACGCCCAGGCTCCAGATGTCATACACCTTGGGCTGGTAGGGGATGCCCTGCAGCACCTCGGGGGCCGCGTACGCCGCCGACCCGCAGAAGGTCTTGCTTAATACCAGTCGGCCACTGTCGTCCCGCAGGCAGCGCTTGGAAAAGCCAAAGTCGGACAGCTTGATGTTGAAGTCCTTGTCGAGGAGAAGGTTCTCGCACTTGAGGTCGCGGTGGACGACGTCCAGGTCGTGGCAGTACTTGATGGCCGAGGAGAGCTGGTGAAACTTCTTTCGAGCATCATCCTCTTGCAGGGCTCCCCGGGTTTTGATGAACTCGAGGAGGTCGCCCTGGACCCCGAGCTCCATGACGATGTAGACCTTGCCATCTGATGTCTCGAAGATCTCGTAGGTCTTGACGATGGAGCGGTGGTTTAGCATGGCCAGAATTTCAATTTCCCGGGGAAGGAATTTCTCCAAGAAGTCCGTGGGGGCTTTCTTGCGGTCGATGATCTTGACCGCTACGTTGAACTTCAGGCGCTCAGAGTAAGCAGATTTGACTTTTGCGTATGAGCCCTCTCCCAAATTTATCCCCATGATGTAGCCTCGTCGCTTGAGGACGGCAGCGTCATCCATGGTGCCGGGAGCGCCCAGTGCCTCTGAGGCTGCGCTCTACATCCCTGCGGGACATGGGCCAGCGGCGTCCTCATTGACACCGTGCACAGAGTGTCCTCTAGGCTGGCCGGGCCTGCTGTCCCTGCCTCCTAGAGGCCAAGACTCTGGGGTGGAACGTTCAGCATTGTCTCCCAGGTGACTTCAGTGGGTGAAGTCACAAAGGAGGAGTGCCCTGGGGGAATGAGGCTCTGGCCTCAGCTGCTTGGAGTCGGAACCCTGGAAGGCTGGCCAGTGGGCTAGAGCCGACTAAGGACAATGGAGAGTGGCCTTGCACTTGGCTGGGACCTGAGGTAGGAGGGGGCTGTGGGGGACATGTTGGTAATTCTTGCAAACCAGGGCATTTCAGGAAATCCAGGGCTGTGGTCCCAGCAGGAAACAGAAGACCCATTCAATTTAGGATAATTTGAGAAGGGTTTAATAAAAAGGCAGGATCAACACAGAGTGTAGAGAACCCTGAGGGTAGGTGCAGGTGCCCCAAGTAACAGACCCCTACTCACACGGAAGAGGGAGGTGATAGTCACTGGAACCTTGAGAAAGGCCATGGCTTTTGGTGGAGGGAAAGCCAGACCACCATGACCCCAGGGGCTGGCAGGGGGTGAGGGTACATCCCTAACCTCTTTTCCCTTCATCCAGCCCCTGACACTGTGCACAGAGGCAGCCTGCAGGGAGGGGCACAGAGCAGGGCCAACAAGGGTGGAGGTGCATTGGGAGGGTAAAGACTCCTGGCCCAGCAGTCGCTGTGGTTTGGGGAGTCCAGACCCTGCCCTCTCCATGTGTGGTTTGGCTGGACTTTTCACCTCCCAGTACCTCTTTTCTCGTCTGAACTTCGGCCGGCCTGCTTCTCTTACAGTGGCTCTGTGGGGGGACAACCCACAGGAATTCTGCTCCTGCTGCGAGTTCCCTCATGGCTCCGGCTGGGCTCCCAAGGCAGATTTGGGGCCAGGGGGCAGAAGGCTGGGCAGCTGCTCCTCGGAATGCTCCGTGAGGACTGGACAAGTGGCAAGGGCAGCAGTGGACAGTGGCCAGTTTCTGTGGGCAGTGGAGCTGTTCTGCTGCGACAGGCTCTTGGTCCAACACTTGCTCCCGGCCACACCCTGGGGAAGCAGGAGTCACAGGCCTGGCCTAGCCTTGGGTTTGACTTTGTCCTTATCTACCTTGAGAGGGTGAGTGCCCCTCCCTCACACAGCCCAGGCATTGCAGGCTGAGGTCCTGGACCCTCAGGAGGGAGGCTATCCTGCTCAGGAGTGGGTCGGTGGGGCTGGAGGTCCCACGAGCCCTGGCCCTCCCCGTTTCTTTGCTCCCAGACTTCACCTTCTTCCCCAGCTCTGACCACCCACCGCCAGGCCTCTGTGTGCTGCTGAGGTCCTTCCTCTGGACAGCTTGCTTCTCCCCCCTGCTGAGGATGCTCTGTCTCCCCTCCACATCACTCTATTGTGATGACAGGTGCCACCTGGGTTCTTGGAGCATCTTTCGTTCCCAGGGCCGCTTAGCCTCATCTCTGCTCCCTGCAGATGTGGCCTTTCCCCTCCCCCACTGTGCCGGGAAGTCCTTCCTGGGGCTGGGGCGGGAGGCCAGCTGTGCTCCACAGTGTCGATAGGCTCTGGCCTTTCCTGCCAGCTCTCCTGGGTGACAGTCCCTTAGGCCATTTCCTCGTGCTTGTTTGAAACACTTTCAGTTGTGTGAGCAGGGGGAAGTCACACCTGCCTGTCCCTTACAGAGTTGACCCTCTTTCTCCATCCTCAGCATGTCCAGGCCTTCTAGTTTGCTTCCTCCCTCCTCCAGTGGTCGCGCTCTGAGAGAACACTTTAGGGCGCACTCTTGAGCCCTTGACCGCACCAGGCCTGCAGGTGCCAAGACCCTCCGGGTCCCAGTGTCGGCTTCCTCCTCTCTTTCCCCTCACCCCGGCCTCGCTGCGCACCGCCCCCACCCCGCCCCTTTCAGTGTCGGGCATTGTGGCCCTGCCCCATGGCGCCTCCCCCACCGCCACGCCCCACGTCCTGGGGACGCCCTCACCCCGGGCCCTCTGGAGGTCACGCCGCTCGGGCTCCGTTCCCGAGCCCCACCTCTCTGCCTAGCCAATGGTACTCCTCACTTCTTATAGTCCCGCCTTCCTCCTTGGGCCCGCCCGTCAGTCCCTGCCCCCCGCCGTCCCGCCCTTAGGCCTCGCCCCTTTCGGGCTCGGCCGCCCTTGGCCCCGCCCCCCTCTTCGGCGCTGATTGGTCCGCGGCGGCGTCGCGGGAGGGGGGCGGGGCGGAGCGGAGCAGGACGGCCGCCATCTTGCGCAGAGCTGGAGCCGGAGCTTGGGGTTGCCGTTGGGCGTGCGCGCGAACTCGCAGCCCGGCATTGCTGCCGTCCCGTCCTGCCGCGGCCCAGCCGGAGCCCTCGCCCACCGCCTCTCCGCGGCCAGCCCCGGCCCGGTCCCCTTGACCCTCAGCGCGGCCCGGCCCCCCGACCCTCAGCCCGGCCCGGTCCGGCCTCCCCGCGGGGTCACGCGGCCGCCCGGGGGACGATGAACGGAGGATAAATGGTGCCCAAGGCAGACAGCGGTGCCTTCCTGCTGCTCTTCCTGCTCGTGCTCACCGTCACCGAGCCGCTGCGGCCAGGTGCGCAGCGCGGTGGGGGCGGCGGGGGCGCGGCCGGGGGCGGGGCGGGCGGGGGTCGCCCCGCGACCTCTGTCACTGGCGGGACCTCCGCGGGGGCGCGCCCGAGGCGGCTCGCGGGCGGCTGGGCGTCCCCAGCCGGCGCAGACCGGACTCACCTGGGCTCGGAGCGCCTTGGAAGCCGTGCGGCTCGGTGGTCGCGTTCGCTGCCCGGGCCCGCGTCCGCGCAGCGCTGCAGGCTTGGGGCCGGTCGGGGTCGGGCTTCAGGGCTCAGGGCCGGGAGCAGCTCGTGGAGGCACCTGGTTTCACAGGCGTCCGCCCAACGGTGGCCTCATGCCAGCCTTTCAGCCCTGAAAGCCATTCGGCTGGACGGCGGAGGCCGTGTGGCTTTGTGGCGTTCAGTGCGGCCTTGCGTTGCAGAGGTCCTCAGCTCAGAGCCAGCCCAGAGGATGCATATCGTCGTGTGCCAGGCCTCCGGGGCCGGAGACCCCGCCGCTTTGCCAGGCTCTTAGGAGCGCTGCGGATACGCGAGGAAGCATTAAATGCTTTTGGAATTCCTCTTGGAGCTTGTGTGCTTATGTCTGTGGTGCAAATCAGAACCATGGCGACCAAAAGCCCTTTTACCTGTTTCAGGTACACCTCTCTTCCCCTGAACTGTACCGAGAAAATCAAATAAAAACCCCACTCCCCCCAGTGCAGGCCCAAATTATACATCAGGCGTGGGAATCCCAGGCCCAGGCTACTTTTAGGGGCCCCGCAAAAGTGTTTTCTTTTAAGAAAGAAAAAGTGAACTTTTAATGAAATTTCAAGGGAAATATTTTAATATATGTATAAATACAGTCACCTTTGTACCAACACAGTGAAAAAGTACGATTCTCAGTATTTCTTGATGGAGGAAGGGTGCCATGAAGGCAGAAGTGCCCAGGCCATCTTCTGTGAGCATTGTTAAGCCTGGCAGTGAGAGCACTGCGGTGCGTCTTTCGCTGTGCCCTAGCCAGCCCCCCCAACCCAGACACACTGCGCCTCTCAGACCCGTGCCTTTTTCACCTGCATGGAATGTCTGCCTCCTCCCAAGAGTCTACCTGGTGGCCAACGCCCTGGGCCCATGCTCAACCTGGACAGACTTAGTGACGCTTCTCTGGGCTCCCCAAGTACAGCTGGTTGCTCACTGCTTTTGGCTGCTCTCTGGCAACAGGGTGACTGGTTGTGGGGTGGCCTTTGGTAGGAACAGAAACCAGGAAAAGGGCCACCTGTGGAGGAGGGTACTCTATAGGGTCTTGGAGGTCAGATACAATGGATTTGTGGGTTTTTGTGACTAAATTCTTTACAAAACATATCCTGGTCTGGTTCCTGGGTCCCAGTTTTGCAGATGAGGTCACTGGGCTTAGAAGGGAAGCCATATATTGTGCTTGTTTTCTTTGGAGCACTTCTGGTTCTAAGTCCAGCATCTCCAGGCTGGATAATAGAGGTGACTGATGTCCCCTACTCCTTTTCCCTTGCCAGTCTGTTCACATATCCTGCCAGCTGGCCAGCAGCAGTGGAGAAAGTGCCTGTGAGTGCTCACTGCCTGCCCATCACTCAGGGTGTTAAAATGAAGAGAATAAACCCCCTCTTTCTTTAGGAGTGCCGGACGTGGAAGCAGATGCCAGGTGCAGCTCAGTCGTTATGCTCCTGTGTTTTCAGTGCTATCTAGTGTGGGAGCCCAGAGGCTGGTGAAGGAGGTGACCATCTGTTTGCACCTTTGAAGTGGAAGAGGACCTCACAGGGGATCTCATGCTGAGGTCTGAGTGGGCCATGGGTAGGGGTGGCTTTGGTGGAGGAAGCGAAGTTATCCTTTTGATTGCATGACTCTCCACACTGAGAACTTTGCAGCTGCCCTGCTAGTGTCTTGAGTTGCCCTGCAAGCCTGGAGGCTGCTCCTGGTTGGGCTGTGAAGGTAGGTGATGCCACTGCTCATCTGTGCCTCTTCATACGTCCACCGTGTGTCCTTCCTGAGAGTGCCAGGCATGGCTCTTCCTGGCTGGTGCTTGTGAGGAAAAGGGGCTTCTCTGGTCTTAGCGTTCTTTCTGTGGGAGTCTTGGCTTTAGAACCATGTTTGGTTGTGAGGAGGGCACCAGCCAGAACCTGCCTCTCCAGAGGGAGGCAGGCAGGGAGAGTGACTTCTGACTTCTGCCTGGTAGGGTCCCTGAGGACAGGGCCAAGCCAGTTTGGGCTCCTCTCTAGCGCAGGGAAGGGTGTGAGGCCTTTCACTGAGTGGGGCAGCACATTCGTGCTAAACTTGACCTTTCACCAAAGTTTTTTTTTAAATGCATGTTTGATCTTGGTTGATTGAGGATGACATGTCAGGCACTGTTCTAAGCACCAACATATGTATTAACTCCCAGGAGGTCCCTGGTAGATGCTGTTATTAGCCCCATTTTACAGATTGGGAAACAAATACCCAGCGCTCATACAGCTAAGTGGCTGAGATGAGATTTGAGTCCTAGAAGTCTGGCCTGTCTCCCCATGATGCACCCTTGGCTGTGGCCCTGTCCGCTCTACCTTTGTGTGTCCAGCCCTGGCCACAGGAGAACTTCATATTATGCTTTGAACAGTTTCCTTAACCCCGGCTGTGGACCCCAGGCTGCCTCTGCCCCCTGATGGGTCCCAGGGCTCCTCTGGGGGGGTTGGAACCTTTTTCCATCCGAATACTCCCATCTGAGGGACAGAGCCTGTATATCCTTTACTCAGACTTCCCACTCTTGGCATATTGCCTTATCCACCACCCCGCCCGTGTGTGCGCACCTGTGTATGCACATAGATTATGTACTCATATTCATTGTTTTCTTTTTCCTGAACTACTTGAGAGTAAGTTGCATACATCATGGCCCTTGACCCTTGACCCTTGAACACATCAGCTATTGCAGAGGGTAGGAGGTGGCTCCTCTTGAGCCCCACCCATTGTCTCCACTAACATCAGCTACATGCAAAAGCCCTGTATCACTCTGAAGGTCTTGAAGGCACAAGTAAGCCCTGTGGTTAAAGCTCAGGTTGGCCCAGGTGGAGGCGAGTTGGTGTCAACACTGCATGTCAGGGTTGTAATTTGAGTCCGCGGTTCTGGTCTCGGGAATGAAGACTGTGTGGCTGTTAGGCCTCGCTAGCCCAGCTCACAGGCACTGTCCTCACTCCTTCCTCCCCGGGTACTTCCAAAGTACTGACGGATTATGTCCTCTTAGCAGTAGTGGCAGGTGATCTGGTTGTGCACTTGTCCTCTTCGCTGTGATGGGAGGCCATCTTGCTCTGTGTGTGTCCTCTCAGCAGTGGTGAGAGGTGATCTGGTAGTGTGTGTGTGTCCTCTCAGTAGTGATGGCAGGTGACCTAGTTGTTGGTCCTACCCTGCTGGACATGAGCTTTGACTGGCAGGAAGTTCCTTGGCTTCCCTTGGTCCTTGACATCAGGAAGGATTTGCATTTTGTAATTTCTTGGCTGTAAGTGGAATGAGTTAGTGACACTATTTTGGAGGTAGTAGAAAGCCCATGACTGATTAAATGTCTTTTCCTTGGAGTGCTGCTGTTCCCTCATCACATGTGCTTTTATGTTTGGAGGCTGAGGATTTAGCGACCATCCTCTTTCCCTGCCAGTCTGCAGAGCAGGTTGGTAATCCTAAGAGAACAGCTGGGGGTCAGCAGTGCTCTGAGCACAATGATGTGTGGGATTGGAGTATGGTTATTACATGATAGCTGTGTTTTTGTTTCTGGTGTGATTTACCAGTTGTCTTGAGAGATTTGGTGAAAACCAGTTCGTCTTGTCCAAGTGGGGCTGTGTGCCCTGTCAGCTGACAGGTGGGCCTCGGCAGGGCGACGGCAGGGGGTTGGAGTGCAGCGGGCTAGCGGGCTGTGGACCTCACTGTTCTGGGTCCCAGCTTGGGAGGCAGGAACATGCTGGTCTGGCTTTGCCTCCAGTGAGTTCACTGTGAAAGGAGTGGCTGGAGTTAGATTGACACTGCTCATCCATGTTGGGGCAGGCAGCTGAGAGTGGTGGCTTAAGAACGTGGACCCTTGAGCCACACTGCCTGGGGTCCAGTCTGCTCTAGTGCTCACTCTGTGACTTCTCTGTGCCTCCATTTCCGCATCTGGCATGTGGGCATCATACTAGAACTTTACGGAGTTGTCTTGAAGATAAAAATGGGTAAGTACGAAGTTCTAAAAAAATGTCTGATATAAACAGGGGCTTCATCAAGCCAGCTGTTACTGTTATCCACAGAGGGGCATCAGGGAACCCCCTGAATCTATCCGCAAGACTGTGTGTGGCTAGGTAGTGTATACAGAGAGGGCCCCCTCCGGGAGGCAGCAGAGCGCGGTGGTTCTGCAGTGTCTGCTACACGGAGAGCACTTGTCCATCTTAGCTGTTCCCATGGGACCAGAGGGAGCATGTGTGATCACAAAGAGCCCCCCCCAGACAGCCACGGTGCTTTGGACAGGGCTAGGGTTGTTCAGACTGATAGGCTTTTCTGTTTGTCACTTTCATGCTGTGTCCGCTGGGCCTGGTCAGGCACGGAGTGGGCACTCAGAAATCAGTTATCAAACAAATGCACAAGCGGGTATTTAGATTTTGATATAAAGAGCAGCAGCTCCTGTAGCCAGCAGGCCTTGCAGCTGCCCCTGATGTGGGGGCAAGGAGTATGAGGGCCTTGCGGCCATCTTGCAAGAACGCCTTTGGAGGATGAGGGGACCGGGATGGGGGCATGCTGCAGAGCCAGCTGGCCTGGGCCTCACCCAGGGGGAGCTTGCTCCTGTGATGTGACCTGGGCTGAGAGGTGAGAGCAGCCGAGGCTTATCACCAACACAGGTCCTCACTGAAGGTCACCATCCACCCAGCCTGGGGGGGGGGCTCCCAGAGTGAGTGGCCCCAGGAAGCCGGTGGGGGCTAGTCCTCTAATGGACTTGCAGGGCACATAGGCTTGAGAACTGGACTGCTCCCTGTGGCAGGATGTGGCTAGACTGTCCCCAGGTCATCGCATGGTGCAGGTCTCAGTTGAGAGGTGGCTGGGTGCACGGGCTGCACATGCTCGCTTCTTGGCCTTCTCTCCCTGCTCTGCTTGGCATAGCCGATGCTTCAGTCTCCCTGGGCTGATTGCCATCCTGAGTCAGTGCCCCTGGCCCCTTCAGGTCCCTCCCATAGGCTGCCTTCCAGCTGATCTCTGGCAGCCAGCCATCAGTTTGGTCAGCTTATCGTGTGTCTTCCAATGCAGCTGTTGGACAGGAGCTGAGACCTGAGGGCAGATCCCTGGCGGGTATGCTGGACTGAGAGTGGCTTCAGGTAGACTCTGCTCTCCCCCTGCCTCCGAAGTCGCATTCTCTGGGAAACCTTCTTTAGGAGTTCATACCTTTGGAGATCCTGGGGTTGGCCAGGCCACTGGACAAGGGGCAGGAGTCATAGCATAGAGTGTCCCAGAAGGTTGGCACAGGGGTGGTCAGTAGGAAACTAGAGGTGCTAGGACTGGGCCACATGCTTCCATTGGAACTGGGTCTCCTGCCTGGTCCACTGACTGCCTCTTAGGGTCCATGGATAGGCTAGTTTAGCTACAGCCCCTTGTTTGTGGTCTTAGAAGATAGAATAAGAGGACCTGAAAGGGCTGGAGGCTCATTTGGGGCCATGGCAGGCCTTTGCTGCAGTTCTCAGTGGTTTGTTGGCCACTTCTGGCAGTGGGAGAAGCTCTAGGATTCCTCCCTCCACCCCATCCACAGGAAGGATGCCGGCGCAGACCGGCGTGGGGAGCCATGGGGTGCACAGAGAACCCAACTGGGAAACTTTTTTTTCTACATTTATACATAGAATATTTTACGTAAATGTAATTATTCTCTTTATACAAATTAAAAAATATAATTTCATTTATCAGTGTCTTTTGGACATCTTTGTAGATCAGTATATATAACTTTACCTCTTTCTTTTTCTTTTTCTTCTTTTTCTTTCCCTTTTTCTTTTTCTTTTTTTTTGAGACAGAGTCTCACTGTGTTGCCCAGGCTAGAGTGAGTGCCGTGGCGTCGCCTCGGCCACCACGCCTGGTCACCTCATTCTTTTTAAAAAAATCTTTTTACTTCGGAAACATTTCAAACCAACAGGACAGAACAGTTGCAAGAATACTACTGTGGGCTGGGTGCGGTGGCTCACACCTGTAATCCTAGCACTTTGGGAGGCTGAGGCAGGCGGATTGCTCGAGGTCAGGAGTTCGAAACCAGCCTGAGCAAGAGCGAGACCCCGTCTCTACTATAAATAGAAAGAAATTAATTGGCCAACTAACATATATAGAAGAAATTAGCCGGGCATGGTGGCGCATGCCTGTAGTCCCAGCTACTCAGGAGGCTGAGGCAGAAGGATCGCTTGAGCCCAGGAGATTGAGGTTGCTGTGAGCTGGGCTGATGCCACAGCACTCACTCTAGCCTGGGCAACAAAGTGAGACTCTGTCTCAAAAAAAAAAAAAAGAATACTACGGTGAACTTCCCCTGCATACAGTTCACCTAAGTTCACCAGTTGTTAGCATTTGACCCAGCATACATTTGCACTTGGACTTTTCTTGCTCTGTCTTTAGATGCAAAACACACTGTTTTTTGCAGAACTAGTTGAAACTAAGTTGCGGATATTATGACCCTTCATTTCAAAGTATTCGATTTATATTTCCTAAGAATAAGGCCATTCTCCTAAATTTAGGAAGTTTAATGCTATTTTAATATATGCAATAATATCCATATCCTCATTTGCTAGTTGTCCCATTTACAACATTTTTTTCCTCCAAATCAGACTCCAACTGGGATCATACGTTGCATTTAATTGTGACATGTGTTTAATCTTTTAAAATCTGGAACAGCTCCCTAGCTTTCTTTGTCTTTCATGGCATGAACTTTTTAAAAGAGTCAGGCCAGTCCTTTCATAGAATATTCTTCATTTTGGGTTTAGCAGATTGTTCTCTTGTGCTAAGATTCAGCCGATGGCTTTTTGGAAGGAGCAATAGAGTCCTCAGTGCATCCTGTCAGGAGACACCTGCCGTCAGCTTGTCCCAGTAATGAGGACATTAACTTTGACCATTTGGTCATACGGTGTCTACTGGAGTTATTTATAGGTGTATAGGTACTTTTCTGCCTTTGTGATGGGCCAACTACTCTGTGAGGAGAGAGAGAGCTTCGCCCAGTGGTTTTAAACATCCACTGATAGATAATTCTTGCCTGGATCAGTTACTGCTATGATGGTTGCTAAATGGTGATTTTCTCTTATCATTCTTTCTTCTTTTATTGGTATTCTACAAAATAGAGCTTTTTCTCCCTTTTCATTTTTTCAGCATCAGTAGAAAGTCATGGAGTCTTCTTTTTTTAATTCAGTTATTTATTAGGTTATTAAATATGGAATGTCCGTTTTCCTTAAGTACTAAGTTTGATGGTTAATATCGGACATTTCACTTTGATGTTTTATTTTTATTATGAAGGTATATCCTTAGTCTTTCAAATGCACTTTTTGGCTTGTTTATCTTTCAAATTTTTTTAGAGCAATTTTTGTGAAACCTTGGATAAGTCAAAAATTCATGTTATTTTCAAATATGAGTTCTGTCACCGAACCAGCATAGCACAGACAGCACGAAATAGCAATGAAGTGTTTGGGAAAGATGTGGCTAATGAATGCCAGTGGCTTATGAAGTTCCATTCTGGTGATTTTGGTTTTTTGGTTTTTTTGAGACAGAGTCTCGCTTTGTTGCCCAGGCTAGAGTGAGTGCCTGACGTCAGCCTCGCTCACAGCAACCTCAAACTCCTGGGCTCAAGCGATCCTCCTGCCTCAGCCTCCCGAGTAGCTGGGACTACAGGCATGCGCCACCTTGCCCGGTTGATTTTTTCTATATATATTAGTTGGCCAATTAATTTCTTTCTATTTATAGTAGAGACGGGGTCTCGCTCTTGCTTAGGCTGGTTTCAAACTCCTGACCTTGAGCGATCCGCCTGCCTTGGCCTCCCAGAGTGCTAGGATTACAGGCGTGAGCCACCGCGCCCGGCCCATTCTGGTGATTTTAATCTTGAAAATGAGCCACATGGGTATCCTGAGACCAAGGTGGATAATGATGAGCTGAAGGCTGTAGCGGAAGTGAATCCATCTCAATCTACACGTGCATTAGCAGCAAGGTTTGATGTTACTATTCCAACAATATTGGACTATCTGAAACAAATGAGCAAGATAAAGAAGGTGGATAGATGGGTTCTACATGAATTAAATGAACATCAGAAGAGAAATTGTGGCTGGGCGCGGTGGCTCACTCCTGTAATCCTAGCACTCTGGGAGGCCAAGGTGGGCGGATTGCTTGAGCTCAGGAGTTTGAGACCAGCCTGAGCAAGAGTGAGACCCCGTCTCTACTATAAATAGAAAGAAATTTGCCGAACAACTAAAAATAGAAAAATTAGCCGGCCGCAGTGGTGCGTGCCTATAGTCCCAGCTACTCGGGAGGCTGAGGCAGGAGGATCGCTTGAGCCCAGGGGTTGGAGGTTGCTGTGAGCCAGGCTGACGCCACGGCACTCACTCTAGCCTGGGCAACAAAGCGAGACTGTCTCAAAAAAAAAAAAAAAAAAAGGCAAAACTGCATCAGTAGTTTGGGTGAATACTTTGATTAACTGTACTGCTGCTTGCTTGAGATACAATAAGCTACACTTTTGCTTTCAAATCAGACATTTCATCTTTAATGACCTAACCTGTTACTGTCATTGTTCATTTTGATGCTCATATTATGATTGATTTAGCAAGTGGAAAGCCCTTCAAAACTGGCCCCTCAGGATGGGAACATGTGTCCTTTGAATGTTCCTTATTACTATGCCCATCTGGTACCTTTCCTGCCCTATCCTGGAATGGGGCATTTTCCCTCAGGGCACTGGTTCCTTTTAGTGGGAAATGGTATATGGAAACCAAGATCTTGGTGGTAAGTGTATTCACTGCTAACTATTAGGATGTGCTGCTACTAGGTCCTTTCAGTCTAGCCAAGAAGGGAGTTGGAGGGTGTGTGCGTGCATGCTTGCATCTGTGTGTGTATGTGCATCTGCCTGTGTAAGTCTTTCTGTTTTTTAATTTTTAATAAATTTTATTTTTTTTTTTAGAGACAGGGTTTCACTCTGTTGCCCAAGCTGGAGTGCAGTTGCATGATTGTAGCTCACTGCACCCTTGAACTTCCAGGGTCTCAGGTGATCCTCCCACCTTAGCCTCCTGAGCAGCTAGGACTACAGGCATGCACCAGACATGGCCGGCTAATTTTTTTAAAATTTTCTGTAGAGACAGGGTCTTGCTATGTTGCCCAGGGTGGTCTTGAACTCCTGGCCTGAGGTGATCTTCCCACCTCAGGCTTCCAAAGTGCTGGGATTACAGGTGTGAGCCCCCACCTAGCCTCATTCTGTTTGTTTTTGTTTTTTCAGTTCCACCCAGCATCACAGGGTCTCACTTGCTTTCCCTATTCCACGTTTGCCTCTCTCTTTTTCTACTCCCAATATCACTGTCACTGGATTTATTCGTTTGCCTAATCCTACAGTGCACACAGAATAGTTTCAGAAGTGCTACAATAGCTTGTCTTCAATTGCTGGTATATACTCAAGAATATTGGGTTCAAAAGCTACTTGGATTAATTCTCTTCTATCTTCTGTGTCTTTGTTACATGGTTAGGTTCAAAAGTGTGTTGAGGCCGGGCGCTGTGGCTCACGCCTGTAATCCTAGCTCTTGGGAGGCCGAGGCGGGCGGATTGCTCAAGGTCAGGAGTTCGAAACCAGCCTGAGCAAGAGCAAGACCCCGTCTCTACTATAAATAGAAAGAAATTAATTGGCCAACTAATATATATATACAAAATTAGCCGGGCGTGGTGGCGCATGCCTGTAGTCCCAGCTACTCGGGAGGCTGAGGCAGAAGGATTGCTTGAGCCCAGGAGTTTGAGGTTGCTGTGAGCTAGGCTGACGCCACGGCACTCACTCTAGCCTGTGCAACAAAGTGAGACTCTGTCTCAAAAAAAAAAAAAAAAAGTGTGTTGATTTGAAACTATCTTTATTAAATAAATAATATTAAGAGTGATATTCATTGTAATCTCAGTATTATAACAAGCTTCTATTTCATTACACTGGGAAGGAAACATCTCAGTTTTAAGTAGGTTGTATTTTCTTGGATAAATGTTTAAAAAATCACTTTTAGGAATAGATATCTATAGTTTTATTTATTTTTTAAAGTTTTTTAATTTTTTTTTTTTTTTAATTTTAGTGTACTATGGGTACACATGCTTTGGTTACATAAATTGCCTTTGCACTGCCCGGCAGTCATCTGTCAGGTGTGGATTTATCTACCCCTCCTCCCCTGCCCTCCAGATATCTGTAGTTTTAACATAAACTTTAATATATATTGCTATTTGCTTAAAATATTTTTCCCATTATTTGTGTTCTGTAGTCTGAAAAGAATTGAGTAAATGATCTCTCAGCATCAGTACAAAGAAAGGCCAAGTAAAATTTATAACAATCACATGCTTTAAATTCTAGCATTAGTCAGCGCTTTAATTGCTTTTTTATTTTGTTAGCCTTAGTGTGATGCCAGCTGCAGTGTGGTGTCCTGGGTTGGACTCTGGAACAGAAGAAGGACATCAGTGGAACAGCTAGTGGAGTTGAGTTGGTAGAAACTAGCAATGTCGGGTTCTTAGTTGTGGTAGTGCAGGTGCTAACAGTCGGGGACGCTGGGTAAGGGGCATGTGGGAGCTTTTCTTTTTTTGAGAACAAGTCTCGCTCTGTCGCCCCGGCTACAGAGCATGGTGTCATCCTACCTCACTGCAGCCTCAGACTCCTGGGCTCAAGCATTCCTCCTGCCTCAGCCTCCCGAGTAGCTGGGACTTCAGGCATGTGCCACCAGGCCCAGCTAAATTTTTGTTTTTTTCGGCTGTTCTTGAACTTCTGAACTCAAGCGATCTTCCTGCCTCAGATTCCCAGAGTGCTAGGTTTACAGGTGTGAGCCACCTTGCCTGGCCTTAACTTTTCATAAATCTGAAATTAATTCAAGAATAAAAAGTTTATTTAAAAATTATTTTGTGGTTGACTTCTAAGAAGTGTCTAAAAAAAAAAAAAGAAAAAAAATTATTTTGTGATAATAATTAAATATTCAAAAAGAATTATTTTTCATTTCTTAGAATCTGGAGACCCAGTTGACCTAGTTTTGTCAAAAGCCTTTTCAAATCACTCTTTTTTGGTTTTAATTTCTTCTTAGAGATTAAAAATGGAGGACTTTGATGTCCAAGGGCCATTTGGGCCCACATTCTGACATTCTGTGAGCTTGTTGGTTTGTTTAATAGGCTCTCAATTCTACCATTGGTCAGTAGTTGTATTTCGCGTGGGCGTCTGCTCTGATAGTCTTTGGGTGTGTGGTGCTGGGGGTGCTGTCCGAAGCAGGGGCCAAGCTCAGCCCAGGAGTCCGGGTGTAGCTGTGCACACCCTTTCTGCAACCATGGGTGTGGTCAGCGAGGCAGGCGGTAGGTCCGCTTTTAGAGATTCGGCTGCTGAGGCCCAGGGAGGACAATTAACTTGCCTGGTGGCATCTCTTAGCTTTTAAGTAAAGACAGGAGCAGGAAACCTGGGAATGCTGTCTTGAGCTACATGTTCTGCACCGCTACTCCAAAATAATATGAAAAAACTGTGGCTGGGGCGCTAAGTGAGTGACGGTGGCGTCCGATGCCTCCTGCCTCACGAGGTGCAGGCATCTTTTCCCTGGGTCACGGCTCTCTAGCATGTACAGTTCTAGATCCACCAGCATCCTGTGTAGGCACTGACAATGGACAGCTGTTTTTCAAATTTTTATTTATTTATTTATTTTTGAGATAGAGTCTTGCCCTGTCACACAGGCTGGAGAGCTCACTGTAACCTCAAACTCCTGGGCTCAAGCAATCCTCCCACCTCAGCCTCCCAAAGTGCTGGGATTTATAGGCGTGAGCCACCCCGCCTATGAGCACTTTGGACTTCAGCAACCAGTTCAGGCCAGCTAGTGGCTCCTCCCTGTGATCTCACCATACTGTGATGGCAATGAAAGCAATGAATGTGTTTCCAGAAGCTTGGGAGGCTTATTAATAATTTTGCCTTAGTGTCAACCTCGTTTTGTATAGACCTTGTGTATTCTGAACCATGTGAATGTATTATTGCTTACAATATATTCATGAATGTAAAAGATCAGAAAAAGATATTTTAGAAGGAAAAATTTCATATAACTGAATGTAAAACTCATAGTACTTAACAGAAAAAAAAAATAGAGTAACCCTAAAAATGATTAGAACACATGCAGAAAAATAGCCTTGTAAAATTCTAGGTAAAAGGCCGGGTGCGGTGGCTCATGCCTGTAATCCTAGCACTCTGAGAAGCCGAGGCAGGAGGATCGCTCAAGGTCAGGAGTTTGAAACCAGCCTGAGCAAGAGTAAGACCCCGTCTCTAATAAAAATAGAAAGAAATTAATTGGCCAACTAAATATATATATAAAAAATTAGCCTGGCTTGGTGGCGCATGCCTCTAGTCCTAGCTACTCAGGAGGCTGAGGCAGAAGGATCGCTTGAGCCCAGGAGACTGAGGTAGCTGTGAGCTAGGCTGACTCCATGGCACTCTGGCCCAGGGCAACAGAGTGAGACTCTGTCTCAAAAAAAAAAGAAAAGGAAAAAAAAAATTCTAGCTAAACAACTGCTGCACGTTCCTACTTTATAATTGCAGCATGAGATGTGATGCCATTTTAAAGGAAGCAGGTACTCCTATGAACCTTATTTTACAAATGAAGAAACAGAACTTGGGAGAATAAGTGACTTGCCCAGAGTCACACAGCTTTTAAGTGGCGGAGCTGGTATTTGAAACCACACTCTGATATTGCACAGCTTTTTTTCCCCTGTTTTATCTTGTAGCCCCTCAACAGAATGCACAGCTTTAAGAGATACTTTATTATAGTAATTCTTTCTCTCTGCTCCTCTGTCATTCTCCTCCTCCCTTTTTAACTTGAACCTCCCTGCCTTGCTTTTTTTGTCTTCTTCCCATAGCCTCGGTGACGGGTGCCACAGCCCCAACTTCTCAGTGTCAGCCGCCCTCTTCTTGCTGCTGTGTCCAGTCGAATGCCCACGGAAGCCTTGCAGTCAGCTTGCCAGGAGCTGAGCACTTCCCCTCCCTGCCTGTCCTGTACTCTCAGCCTGTCCTTAGCCACTGCTGTCATTGTCCTCATCACCCCACCTCCATTTCTAAGCTTCAGGCAGTCTTCTAAGCACTCGTGTGTAATAGATTAGTTAACCCTAACCCCACTTCTTAGATATAGTTTTTGGTGTGTTGAACCTTGCTCTTTTTTTTATTATTTTTTTTTATTTTTTTGAGACAGAGTCTCACTTTGCTGCCCAGGCTAGAGTGAGTGCTGTGGCGTCAGCCTAGCTCACAGCAACCTCAAACTCCTGGACTCAAGCAATCCTCCTGCCTCAGCCTCCCAAGTAGCTGGGACTACAGGCATGCGCCACCATGCCCGGCTGATTTTTTTTTCTATATATATTAGTTGGCCAATTAATTTCTTTCTATTTATAGTAGAGACGGGGTCTCGCTCTTGCTCAGGCTGGTTTCAAACTCCTGACCTTGAGCAATCCGCCCGCCTCGGCCTCCCAGAGTGCTGGGATTACAGGCATGAGCCACCGTGCCCAGCCTGAACCTTGCTCTTGATGTAGGTTTTGAAATAATTGTATGAGATGAAGCATTCAGGCTGTAAATGTTTTCTGTGAACATTCTTTGAGGACCCCATAATACTAAGATGTAGGTTTTGTGAGCATAGCTCCTTGTTCAAGTGTGCACTAGAGTTTGCCCCCCCCCCCCCCAAGCTTGCCTGGGCTGGGCCTGAGGCCCAGTCTCCTTTTAGATGCCTCCGATTTCCAGTCTTTCTTTCGGGAGCACTTTGTTCAGTTTTAATATTACTCTTAGGGCTTTAAAATCCCTCTATATTTTTGGTGTGCTTTTGGTGTTAGGTGACCCCACTGCCACTCCAGATATTTAAATTTAATAAAAAGCATAAAGTATGCCATCTTAACTATTTTTAAGTGTGTAGTTCAGTAGTGTTAACCATATGTACCTTGTGCAACAGATCTCTAGAACATTTTCAGTTTGCAAAACTGAAACTCAATACCTATGGAACAACTTTGACTCCTCTTTTTTCCCCTCCCCCCAGCCACCATTCTACTTCCTGTTTCTAAGAGCTTGATTGCTTTAGATACCATGTAAGTAGACTCATGCAGTACTTGTCTTTTTATGTTGGGCCTGTTTCACTTGCATAATGACCTCAAGGTTTATCCATGTTCTTTTTTTGGCTAGGTGTGGTGGCTCAAGCCTGTAATTCTAGCTGCCTGGGAGGCTGGGGTGGGAGGATCACTTGAGCCCAGGAGTTGGAGGTTATAGTGAGCTATGATGCCACTGCACTCCAGCCTGGGCAACAGAAGCAGACCCTGCCTCAATTAAAAAAAAAAAAAAACGTTTAAAGGCTGAATTGTATTCCATTGTGTGTATATGCCACATTCTGCTTATCCATTCACTCATCAGTGGCCAGTTGAGGTGCTTCCCTTCCACCTCTTGGCTGCTGTGAATAATGCTGCTGGAAACATGAATGTACAGATATCTCGTTTAGACCTTGCTTACAATTCTTTAGGGTATACTCAGAAATGCAATTGCTTGATCATATGGTAAGTCTATTTTTAATTTTTTGAGGAACTTCCACCCTGTTTTCCATAGTGACTACACCATTTTGCATTCCTACCAACATTGCACAAGAGTTCTAATTTCTCTACATCCTTGCCAGCACTTGTTATTTTCTGGTTTTTTTTTTTTTTTGACACTGCACATCCTAATGGGTGTGAGGTGCTATCTCATTACAGTTTTTGACTTGCATTTCCCTGAGGATTGAGGTTCCTTTTTTGATATGTGGAGTCTCATTGCTCTGGCACCATTTGTTGAAGGGTTACCCTTTTTCTTTTCTTTTTTTCTTTTTTTTTTTGAGACAGAGTGTCACTTTGTTGCCCAGGCTAGAGTGAGTGCCATGGCATCAGCCTAGCTTACAGCAACCTCAAACTCCTGCGCTCAAGCGATCCTCCTGCCTCAGCCTCCTGAATAGCAGGGACTAGAGGCAGCTACGATGCCCGGGTAATTTTTTCTGTATATTTTTAGTTGGCCAATTATCTTCTTAATATTTTTAGCAGAGATGGGGTCTTGCTCTTGCTCCAGCTGGTTTTGAACTCCTGACCTTGATCAATCCTCCTGCCTCAGCCTCCCAGAGTGCTAGGATTACAGGCGTGAGCCACCATGCCCGGCCAGGGTTACCCTTTTTCCATTGAATTGTCTTTGCACTGTTGTCTAAACTCCTATGACCACATCTGTATGGGTCTATTTCTGAGATCTGTGTTCTGTTGTGTTGATGTATGTATCTTTACTTAGCTTTTATCAAAGAAGTTTTTAATTTTGAAGTCCAGTTTATCAATTTTTATTTTTATGGTTATGATTTCTGTTTTTCTCTAAGCAGTCTTTGCCTGCCCCAGGGTTTTAAAGATCTCCTGCTTCCCTAGTAGAATCTGAGCTCCGTGAAGGCAGACACCTTGTGTTTTGTGGCCTGCTCCTGTCACTCGAGTCCAGCACAGTGCCTGGCCCTGGCAGGCACACAGCTATGTTCCTGGAAGGAGCAACTGGGTTTGTCTTGGGGATTTATGGTAATGTATTCCAAGGATTTGATACACTGCCTGGCACATGCAAAATGGGCTTGCAGGAATGTCATCTTGCCATGGCTGCTGTTCCTCTGGAGAGAAATTGGCTATGCTATCCTGTGGCTATGGTCAAAATGTGGTGTGGGTGTGGGATGAAACTGCTGGTTGATGCTACATCAGCTGCAAGAGAGCTCTCACTCTAGTTCTGCCCACCCTCTTGCCCAGGTCTTATTCCTGAGTATATAGATTCCCCTCTCCAAACCCCCATAAAATGTAAACTGATTGCAGGTTGCAATTCTTTTTGTGAAAGTGTCATTTACTAAATAGATAGGCTTGGTGAACCTGCCCCTCCTCTCCTCTTTCATTTTTTCTCTTCTTTTTTTTCCTTTTTCCTTTTCTTTTCCCTTTCCTTTTCCCTTTTTCCCCTTTCCTTTTCCCTTTTCCCTTTTCCCTTCCCTTCCCTTCCCTTCCCTTTTCCCTTTTCCCTTTTCCCTTTTCCCTTTTCCCTTTTCCCTTTTCCCTTTTCCCTTTTCCCTTTCCATTCCATTCCATTGGCGCACTCCACCACACCCTGCTAATTTTATCCACAGCTTCTTTGATATGACTCCTCAGACATGTGACTTTTCTGAATAGCCCCTTGGGTGATGGAATCCTGAGCGTCGTTCTCCCCTGACTCCTCCACATGGACCATAGAGCTCCCATCACCAGCTGGGACAGGTTGGTGGCCAGCTCTGCTGTTACCGTGGACAAGGACAGCTGAGCGTGGGGGATGCCAGCCACTTTCTCCTACAGGTCCAGGGGTCACAAGGCTGACCCTGGAGAATGCCACAGCACAATAAAGAGACAAGGCCCAAACGTCAGCATTTACTTCTCATAAATAAGAAACATTTTCTACATCCAGGAGATAAAGGGACCATTACCAGCCACCATTTATTTGCAGATACTGGTGCGGCTGCACTGCCCTGTGGCTTCTCCTTAAGCAGATGTTTGGGGAAGAGGATCCTGCTTAAAACAAGTTACCCTAGAAGAGGGGGGGAGGCCCTAAATAGGATGTGACCATAGAAAATGAAAGAGGTGGCCAGGCGCAGTGGCTCACGCCTGTAATCCTAGCACTTTGGGTGGCCGAGGCGAGAGAATCGCTGGAGCTCAGGAGTTTGAGACCCTTGTCTGAGCAAGAGGGAGACCCTGTCTCTACAAAGAATAGAAAACTTAGCCAGGCATGCTGGCACGCACCTGTTAGTCCCAGCTACTCAGGAAGCTGAGGCAGGAGGATCCCCTGAGCCTAGGAGTTTGAGGCTATAGTGAGCTATGATCACGCCATTGTACTCCAGCTTGGGGAATAGACTGAGACCCTGTCTCACAAAAAAAGAAAAAAAGTTGCGGACATATTTCAAAACCATGATGGGAATATTTGCGTATTTAAAATGTTTTAGTACATCACTGGCTCTGTGCCAACCTGAAGATCAGGCACTGGTGCCTCCTGGTCCCCCTGATCCCTGTACGGCCAGGCTCCATGGAGACTCTGCGTTTCCTAAATCCTCTGGCTTTTGTATCAACAAAGAGAATGGATCAGAATTGGAAAGTCTGGCCCTGGTCCTCCGAGGAGGAGCCAGAATGCAGGCCGTCCTGGCCAGGGTGGCTCTGCTGGCTTCGGGTGAAAGAGCAGAGCCTAGTGCCAAGAGCCAGGCGTCCTGTGCCTGTTCTGCTGCTGCCAGCTCGATGTGGGACACTGAGCAGGTGGGTCAGCCCTTCTGGGAAGTAAGCTGGCTGCACTAGCTGGGTGTTTCAGTAAATAGAACAGCCTCTGGCCGGCCTGCCTTCATTTTGCTGTTGAAACATCCTGTCCTTTCATTTTCCATGAGCTGCACAGGCCTCGCTCTCTTTTGAACTCTGGGCCTCATGGGTGCGAGTCGCGGGTCAGCTGGCGTCTGAGCTCCTTGCAGCTTGAGGTGCAGGTGCTGGCGTCTGCGGTGCTGCATCCTGGTGATTGCCAAAGCGGAGGGTGCCCAGGCCTCCTGGGAGCAGCCGTCTGACCTGGGCTTCACTGCCGAGGCACAGTGGCAGGCCGCACTGTGCAAAGCCCCTGCCCGGTTCCCGTCTCCTGTCCTGCCTTCGCTCATGTGGGTCCCTTCCAGAGTATTCACCTCTTCAGAGGGCCTCCTGCGGTTATTCTGTTGGCAGGGTATGTGAGAGCTTTGCGATAGTGCGTGCAGCTGGAGCGATTTTTCTCCTTTGGGCCTCATGACTGCTGCGGAAGTCGGGAGGGCAGGACAGGGCACGGATGATCCCCTCCAGGCCTTATAGATGAAGGGATGGAGCCCCGTGGGTCTGAGTCGTTGTCATGCGGTCCAGGGTCCAGGGCCTCTTTCCAAGCCGATCAGCCAGGAAGCCATGGGGCTGTAGGGGAGAGCTGCAGGGACCAGCAGGCTGGGGGGCCCCTTGGCCTCTATGAAAGGACAAGTGGCATTTAGAACACTGTAGAGAAGGCCGGGCGTTTGTAGTATGGTCACAGTTTATTCTAGAATGCTCTATGCACTGTTTTGAATGCTTGTTTGTGCTTTTCCTGACTTCCCAGCTCTGCCCCCCAGGTCAGTTCTCTGTGTCGCTGTGGATTGCCATTGTGATGAGGCGCTCCTCCCTCACCAGCCACGTCCCTTCCTGGGACCGTAATGCATCCCGGGAAGCCATCTGGTCCTGAAGTCCCTCTGGGCCCACTGAGTAGAGTGCTCCTCCGGAAGCAGCATTCTCCCTTCCCTGCTGGGCGGCACGTGTTCAGGACAGGCCCCTGCCAGAGGCTTGGTTCAGGTGTTGCCCACCTCTGAGGCCCCATTCAAGGCCCTTATTCTCTCTCTTACCTCAGGACGGAGGTGACCCTTCCATTCAGTAGACCACTTAGCAGGATGCCTTGGGCTTTGTATTTTATATGTCTGTGTTATCAACAGTGGTCTCTGTCCCCTCTTGAAGGCATCCAGAGAAGAGACTGCTGGTCCAGGTAGAACCCAGTGTCCATAGGAACCGTTCTCCTAGAGTCGCTCGGTCACTTGACCAGCAGCCTTGCCAGCCCTTGCTCTCAGGTCCCCTCCCCTGTGCCGCAGATTTGAAGTGTGTGCTCCCATTCCCAGGATTGCTGTGTGGGGGCACAGTGAGACCTGCAGAAAAGCCTCACTTGGAAGCAGCTGCTGCCGTGCTTCCCCAAAACTAAGACAGGGTCTTATATTTATTTTCCCTCAAGAAGATAATATTGGGCTAGGGCTTATTTTCAGGGGATGTGTTATTTTTTTAAGTATGGTACAACAATCTACATTTATTCAAATATAGTTTAAACATATATTCAAATACAGATGTTCTTCTATATTCAAATATAGATGTTCTTCTGGAACATCATCATAACTCCAAACCCCGAATTCTATCCTGAATATCTTGTGACTCTATTTCCTTTAGAACCATCGGCCCTGATCTCTCCTGTCGAGCCATAGAGGTCTCACGGGGCAGGTGAGAAGGGCTGCTCGCCTTCTTTCCCGCTCCGCGGCGACACGCACAGGTTGTGCAGATGCGCTGCGCAGCCACGCCCGTCACTCACTAGGGCTTATTTTCCGGGTGGGGCTTGTATTACGCACATGCTTAGACATCCTGCTAGGACTTGTTTTATGGGTAGGTCTTATTTTCGGGGAAACATGGTAGCTCTTTCCAAGGCAGAATGTCTGAGCGGTGGAGGCAGCACTACTGAGTTGGGAGAGGGCCTGCCAGAGACACTGGGACCTCTTGTCCGGGGTGCGCCCGCGGGAGTGACCACTGTCAGCGTGGAGGGCTGCATCTAAGGAGGTCTCAGACCACCGTGGTAGAGACCTATGCTAGTGGGCTGTGGGAGGAGGTAGGCTAGAATTTTCTCCTGCTTTTCTTTCCTTGTTTGTTTATTTATTTTTTACTTTGTGTATTTTTTTGGGACAGAGTCCTCACTCTGTTGCCTGGGCTAGAGTGCTGTGGCGTCAGCCTAGCTCACAGCAACCTCAAACTCCTGGGCTCAAGCCATCCTGCTGCCTCAGCCTCCCGAGTAGCTGGGACTACAGGCATGCGCCACCACGCCCACCTAATTTTTTCTACTTTTAGTTGTTTGGCTAATTTCTTTCTTTCTTTTTTTTAATTTTTTTTTATTTCTTTCTATTTATAGTAGAGTTGGGGTCTCACTCTTGCTCAGGCTGATCTCGAACTCCTGAGCTCAATAGATCCACCCACCTTGGCCTCCCAGAGTGCTAGGATTATAGGCATGAGCCACCACGCCCGGCCTTCCTTGTTTATTTTATTTTTTTTCATGAGTACTGGCTGTGTGATCTGTACTTTGCTAAAAATGTTTTGATTTCCTTAGCGATGTGACTATGGGCACATGCTTCTGCTCGTGCTCTATTCTCTTATTCTTTTTTTTTTTTGAGACAGAGTCTCTCTTTGTTGCCCAGGCTAGAGTGAGTGCCGTGGCGTCAGCCTAGCTCACAGCAACCTCAAACTCCTGGGCTCAAGCAATCCTGCTGCCTCAGCCTCCTGAGTAGCTGGGACTACAGGCATGCGCCACCATGCCCGGCTAATTTTATATATATATTAGTTGGCCAATTAATTTCTTTCTATTTATAGTAGAGACGGAGTCTCACTCTTGCTCAGGCGGGTTTCGAACTCCTGACCTCGAGCAATCCGCCCGCCTCAGCCTCCCAGAGTGCTAGGATTACAGGCGTGAGCCACCGCGCCCGGCTTATTCTCTTATTCTTTATGGGCAAATGTTGAACAGAAATCAATTTCAAAC
Organism: Microcebus murinus; assembly: GCF_040939455.1. NCBI lineage: Eukaryota > Metazoa > Chordata > Mammalia > Primates > Cheirogaleidae > Microcebus > Microcebus murinus. The sequence continues at coordinate 26,247,293 of NC_134125.1, read as the reverse complement.
AATTTAGGCAGTATACTAAATTTCACACAGTAATTTGAGACAGCTCAGTTTACCTAATTTAAAAGTAGGCCAAGGCTTGCTGACAAAGAAGAAATTGAATCTAGAGAAAGAATCTGGGCCCGTTGCAGCGGCTCACGCCTATAATCCTAGCACTCTGGGAGACCGAGGCGGGAGGATCACTCAAGGTCAGGAGTTCGAGACCAGCCTGACTGAGCAAGAACGAGACCCTGTCTCTACTAGATAGATAGATAGATAGATAGATAGATAGATAGATAGATAGATAGATAGATAGATAGATAGATAGATAGATAGATAGAATGAATTAGTTGGACAACTAAAAATATATAGAAAAAATTAGCCAGGTATGGTGGCGCATGCCTGTAGTCCCAGCTACTCAGGAGGCTGAGGCAGAAGGATCACTTGAGCCCAGGAGTTTAAGGTTGCTGTGAGCTAGGCTGACGCCACGGCACTCACTCTAGCCTGGGCAACAGAGCAAGACTCTGTCTCAAAAAAAAGAGAATCTGTATACTCTGCTGAATTTCTGCAGGGCATGAATCCTCCAATTCCCAAACATTGCCTGGTCTAAAGCAATAGTTCTCCAAGTGTGCCCAAGGGTCTGGGGGGGGGGGTCCCTGACCCTTCAGGGGTGCCACGAGGTCAAAACATTTTCATCATAATGCCAAGGTGTCATTTGCCCCTTTGTCTCATTCTCTTAAAAGCATGAAGTAGCATTAAGCACATTCAGGATGTGTAACCATCACCACTACCCATTTCCAGAACTTTTTCACCGTCCCAAACAGAAACCTGTACCCATTAGATAATAACTCCCCATTGCCCTGACCCCAGCGTGCTGGCAACCACCATTCTACTTTCTGCCTCTGTGACTTCAACTTCTCTAGGCACCTCACATAAGTGGAATCATAAAGCGCTTGCCCCTTTGTGTCTGGCTTCTTTCAGTTAGCATAACCCAAAGAAGGTTCATTCATGCTATAGAGTGTGTCGGGATTTTCTTCTTTTTATGGCTGATCATGTGCACTTTTGAAGGGGCACAACACACCATGCCCTGGTTGCCCATGGGGCAGTGCGCACCTGTTCCCTTTCACAGCTGAATGATATTCTTTTGCACAGATGTGTTCCACATTTTGTTTATCCATTCACCTGTTGCAGCCATTTGGGTTGCTTCTGCCCCTTGGCTGTTGTGAAGACTGCTGTCGTGAGCATTCGTATACAGGTATCTGTTTGAGTCCCTGATTTGGGTTCTCTTGGGCATACCCCTATGAGTGCAATTGCTGGGTCATGTGATATGTGTGTGTGTGTGTATTTTTTTTTTTTTTTTTTTTTTGAGACAGAGTCTTGCTTTGTTGTCCAGGCTAGGGTGAGTGCCGTGGCATCAGCCTAGCTCACAGCAACCTCAAACTCCTGGGCTCGAGTGATCCTCCTGTCTCAGCCTCTCGAGTAGCTGGGACTACAGGCATGCACCATCATGCCCGGCTGATTTTTTCTCTCTATATATTAGTTGGCCAGTTAATTTCTTTTTATTTATAGTAGGGTCTTGCTTTTGCTCAGGCTGGTTTCGAACTCCTGACCTCAAGCAATCTGCCTGCCTCGGCCTTACAGAGTGCTAGGATTACAGGCGTGAGCCACCTTGCCCGGCCCTCATGTGATAATTTCATGTTTAACCTCTGAGCATGTACTTGGGATTCTTGTGTCTAAAAGGTTGGCCAGTTTTAATGTCTGATACAGTGAACATTGGTAGTATAACTACATAAACGGTAGCTCTGTGGGGTCTCCATAGTTTTAAGTGTGTGAGGAGTCTGGGGACTGCAGGGCCTTGCGAGGCTAGCAGTGGGAAGAAGAGGTGACTGTTTTTGTGTGTGTGGCAGAAATCGTGCTGCCCACTCACACAGGAATTGGGGAGGACATTGAGAAAGAAAGGAAGGAAATGTTGGCACACAGGTAAGCGAGGCTGGCTCAGCCCATCAGTCACCGTCTGGCTCTCTCCAGTCCTGGGTTGGCCTACTCTGTCCTTGCCAGGGCCCTGTCACCTGGAGAATTGCCTGGCACGAAGCAGGCTCATGTGTTAACCGGTGACCTACGACTTCAGCTATTTCCAGAACAGCCCCAGCACTGCAGGTGGATTAGGAAGGGAGAGAACCTTCGCTGCTGGAGAGCTGCTGTGGACACTTTGTTGTCTGCTGGCAGAATGCAGGAAGGCGTCTGAGGCGCAGCTCGGGGGCACTGAGCAAGGGCCTCCCGTGCTGGGTGCCTCGGGGTGGGGTGGGGATAAAGGTATGTTCCTAGACTTGTACTCCTGAACAGGATTTGGCCAACCACACCTGCAGCTGGTCACTGTTGTGTTTTTTTTGCTTTGACATAAAGCTTTACTGGGACACAGTCATGCCCATGCATTCGTGCGTTATCAGTGGCTGCACTGGCTCTGCGGCAGCAGAGTGCAGTCGGTGTGACAGAGATAGTGTGGCCTGCACAGATGGAAACACTCGCCACTCATTCGCTCTAGAAGAAAAAGTGCTGACCCAGCTGGGAACAGAAGACAGGATCAGAGGAGAGCTGCTTCATACAGCAGGGCTGGGCTGAGAAGTCAGGCCCGGGAGGGGAGTTTGGGGAGAGTTCCTGGAAGCTGGGAAGATGGGCGTCTTGGAAGCTGGGGAGCTGGGGTGCCATGGACCAAGGCTGAGCGCTGGGGAGCCCAGACGTGTTCAGGATGTAGCGAGACAAACATCTGCTGGTAGCTATTTTTAAAAAATCTTTGGGAGGAGTAGAAAGAAAAGGCCATGGAGTACTATTCAGCTCTGAGAAACAATGGTGATAAAGCACATCTTATATTTTCCTGGTTAGAGCTGGAACCCATACTACTAAGTGAAGTCTCCCAAGAATGGAAAAACAAGCAGCAGATATGTTCTCCAGCAAACTGGTATTAACTGAGCAGCACCTCAGTGGACACACAGGTGCTACAGTGATAGGGTATTGGGGGGGCGGGTGTATACATACATAACGAGTGAGATGCGCGCCATCTGAGGGATGGTCATGCTGGAGACTCAGACTTGTGGGGGGGGAGGGGCATTTATTGAAACCTTAAAATCTGTACCCCCATAATATGCCGAAATAAAAAAAAAAACAAAAACAAAAAACAACAACAACAAAAAACTTGCAGCAGGCCAAAAAAAAAAAAAAGAAAGAAAAGGCCAGAAAGCTCATACATAATATGGGGCTGTTTTAGCCAGGTTTGTCTGGTTGTAAGAATTTGAGGTAGTGCACTGAAATTTTTATAGGCCTCGTGTATGATTTGCCCGAGGAGATTTGAAGGGCTAACATGATAGGAACTGTGGATCTGCTTTGACTGAACAGTAGCGCCTCTGACCTCAGCTGCTCGAGGCTGTGGCAGGAGGAGCGCTTGGGCCCAGGAGCTCAAGGCTGTGGGTGGCGCGATCGCGTCTGTGAGCAGCCACTGCAGTCCAGCCTGGGCCACAAAGACACCCAGCCTCAAGAAAAGTTCTGTTGCTAAATTTTTATTTAGGGAATGAACTCTCTCAATATGAGTAGTTTGGGAAATTAGAGCCCTTTAACATAAAACTGGGAGACCTGGAGTACTTGGGGAGGAGCGGAGTGTCTCAGCTCAGCTGCAAGGTAGAAATGCAGACTTGGGGCCAGAAGGCACCACCCCAGTTGGTGATTTGCTCATTAAGCAGTTCTCCAGCACCAGTCTTGCGGTGAGCCCTGAGTTTATGATTGTGAGAAAGATCCGACTCTTGCCCACAGGGCGGGGATGAGATCTCAGAGGCCAAGCCTGTCTTGTCCAGAGGAAGAAGTGGGTCAGACAGGCCATGATTTGATCTACCTTCCTTCCCTTCCCTCCCTTCCTTCTCCTCCCTCCCTCCCTTCCCTCCCTTCCTGCCCTCACTTCCCTCTCTTCCTTCCCTCCCTTCTCCTCCTTCACTTCCCTCCCTTCCCTCCCTTCTTCTCCTTCCCTTCCCTCCCTTTCCTTCCTTCCCTTCCCTCCCTTCCCTCCCTTCTCCTCCTTCCCTTCCCTCCCTTCTCTTCCTTCCCTTCCCTCCCTTCCCTCCCTTCCTTCCCTACCTTCCCTCCCTTCCTTCCCTTCCTTCCCTACCTTCCCTTCCCTCCCTTTCCTCCCTTCCTTCCCTACCTTCCCTTCCTTCCCTCCCTTCCTTCCCTCCCTTCCTTCCCTTCCCCCCTTCCCTCCCTTCCCTCCCTTCCTTCCCTTCCCTCCCTTCCCTTCCCTTCCTTCCCTTCCCTCCCTCCCTTCCCTCCCTTCCCTTCCCTCCTTTCCCTTCCTTCCCTTCCCTTCCCTTCCCTCCCTCTCTTCCCTCCCTTCCCTTCCCTCCCTCCCTTCCTTCCCTTCCCTCTCTTCCCTCTCTTCCCTCTCCCCCCTCTGCCTCCCCCTCTCCCTCTCCCTTATGGAGCTAGAGTGCAGTGGTATGATCATAGCTCACAGCAACCTCTAAACTCCTGGCTGGAACTATCCTCCTGCCTCAGCCTCCCAGGCAGCCAGGACTATAGGCACTTAGCACTGTACCCATCTCTCATTCAGTTTTTTTTTTAAAGAAACTGTCAAATTTTGTTTTCCAAATTAGTTGTACCATTTTGCATTCCCACTGTAAATGAGTTCCGATTGTTTTATATACTTGCCAACACTTTAAATTTTGGCCATTCTAATAAGTATGTAATGGTATCTCTTTGTGGTTTTAATTTGCATTTCCTTAATGACTAATGATGTTGAGTATCTTTTTATATGCTTATTTGCCATCTGTTTATCTTTGGTTAAGTGAACATTAAAATCTTTTGCCTATTTTAAAAATTGTGTTGTTTTCTTTTTATTGAAATTTGAGAGTACTTTATATACTCTGGATACTAGCACTTTATCAGATACGTGATTTGCAGATATTTTCTTTCTGTATGTGGTTTGTGTTTTCATTCTCTCAGCAGTCTTTTTTTTTTTTTTTTTTTTTTGACACAGAGTCTCACTTCGTCGCCCAGGCTAGAGTGAGTGCCATGGCGTCAGCCTAGCTCACAGCAACCTCAGACTCCCGGCTCAAGTGATCCTCTTGCCTCAGCCTCCCATGTAGCTGGGACTACAGGCGTGCGCCACCATGCCCGGCTAATTTGTTGTTTGTTTCTATTTTTAGTTAATTGGCTAATTATTTTCCATTTTTAGTAGAGAGGGATCTTGCTCTTGCTCAGGCTGGTCTGGAACTCCTGGCCTCAAATGATCCTCCCACCTCAGCCCCCAAGAGTGCTAGGATTATAGGCGTGAGCCATAGCACCCAGCCTAAATTAATTTATTTTTAATTACTGTATTTTTTAAATTTCAAAACTTTAAGGGGGTACAAAGGTTTTGTTACATGGAAACATTGTATAATGCTGAAATCAGGGGTTTTAGTGTGCCCGTCACCAGAATAGTGTTCATTGTACCTGATAGGTAAGTTTTTACCCCTCACCTCCTTCCCACTGTCCCCCTTCTTCTTTTTCAATGTTCTTACATCCCTTTGTGCCCATGTGTGTCCATTGTTTAGCTCCGACATATTAGTGAGGATATGTGGTGTTTGTTTTTCCATTCCTGAGACACTTCATGTGCAGTAATGGGTTCCATTGGTTTTTTTTTTCTTTTTTTTCTTTATGAGACAGAATCTTGCTCTGTTGCCCCATCTAGAGTACAGCGGTGTCATCAAAGCTCACTGCAGCCTCAAGCTCCTGGCCGCTAGTGATCCAGCCTGCAGAGTAGCTGGGACTGCGGTGTACGCCTTCATGCCTGGTTAATTTTTCTGTTTTTTTTTTTTTTTTTTTTTTTTTTTTTGCGACAGAGTCTCACTTTGTTGCCCAGGCTAGAGTGAGTGCCGTGGCGTCAGCCTAGCTCACAGCAACTTCACACTCCTGGGCTCAAGCGATCCTCCTGCCTCAGCCTCCTCAGTAGCTGGGACTACAGGCATGCGCCACCATGCCCCGCCAATTTTTTTTTTCTATATATATTAGTTGGCCAATTAATTTCTTTCTATTTATAGTAGAGACAGGGTCTCGCTCTAGCTCAGGCTGGTTTCGAATTCCTGACCTCGAGCAATCCGCCCGCCTCGGCCTCCCAGAGTGCTAGGATGACAGGCGTGAGCCACTGCGTCCGGCCCATTTTTCTGTTTTTTATAGAGACGGGGCCTCGCTCTTGCTCAGGCTGGTCTCGAACTCCTAACCTCTAGCAATCCTCCCACCTTAGCCTCCCAGAGTGCTAGGATTACAGGCGTGAGCCACCTCGCCTGGCCTCCATTGGTGTTGATGCCTGTTTGATGCTTACACCGCACTGTCTGATTACTGTCCCTTTATTGTGAGTGCTGAAGTCAAATAATGTAAGTCTTCCAATGTTATTCTTTCTTTTGAAAGTTGTTTCGGGTATTCTAAGTCCTTTGCATTTCCATATGAAGTATAGGGTTAGTTTGTCAATTTCTATAAAAAGTCCTGTTTAAGTTGGGCGTGGTGGCTCACGCCTGTAATCCCAGCACTCTGGGAGGCTGAGGCGGGAGGATCACTCGAGGTTAGGAGTCTGAGACCAGCTTGAGCAAGACTGAGAGCCCATCTCTACTAAAAATAGAAAGAAATTAGGTAGACAACTAAAAATATATGTATAGGCCGGGCGCGATGGCTCATGCCTGTAATCCTAGCTCTCTGGGAGGCCGAGGCGGGCGGATTGCTCAAGGTCAGGAGTTCAAAACCAGCCTGAGCAAGAGCAAGACCCCGTCTCTACTATAAATAGAAAGAAATTAATTGGCCAACTGATATATATATAAAATTAGCCGGGCATGGTGGCGCATGCCTGTAGTCCCAGCTACTTGGGAGGCTGAGGCAGGAGGATCCCCTGAGCCCAGGAGTTTGAGGTTGCTGTGAGCGAGGCTGACGCCACGGCACTCACTCTAGCCTGGGCAACAGAGTGAGACTCTGTTTCTAAAAAAAAAAAGAGTCCTGCTTAAATATTGACTGGGGTTACATTGACTGGGGTTACTGTAGATCAGTTTGGGTAAAATTGGTATCTTAACAGTTTTGAATCTACTGATCCATGAACACTATATGTCCTCCCCAAAAGTTTAGGTCTTTTAAAAATTTCTCTCAACAATATTTAAAATTTTCAGTATACAAGACTTCACATCTTTTGTTAGATTTATTCCTGTTTTTTTAATTTTTTGATGTTCTTATTTTATTTTATTTTATTTATTTATTTATTTATTTATTTATTTATTTATTTATTTATTTTTTGAGACAGAGTCTCGCTTTGTTGTCCAGGCTAGAGTGAGTGCCGTGGTGTCAGCCTAGCTCACAGCAACCTCAAACTCCTGGGCTTGAGTGATCCTTCTGCCTCAGCCTCCCGAGTAGCTGGGACTACAGGCATGCGCCACCATGCCCGGCTAATTTTTTATATATATATCAGTTGGCCAATTAATTTCTTTCTATTTATAGTAGAGACGGGGTCTCGCTCTTGCTCAGGCTGGTTTTGAACTCCTGACCTTGAGCAATCCACCCGCCTCGGCCTCCCAAGAGCTAGGATTACAGGCGTGAGCCACAGCGCCCGGCCGATTTTATTTATTTTTTGAGACAGAGTCTCGCTTTGTTGCCCAGGCTAGAGTGAGTGCCGTGGCGTCAGCCTGGCTCACAGCAACCTCAATCTCCTGGGCTCAGTCGATCCTCCTGCCTCAGCCTCCCGAGTAGCTGGGACTACAGGCATGCGCCACCATGCCCAGCTAATTTTTTCTATATATATTAGTTGGCCAATTAATTTCTTTCTATTTATAGTAGAGACGGGGTCTCGCTCTTGCTCAGGCTGGTTTCCTACTCCTGACCTTGAGCAATCCGCCCGCCTCGGCCTCCCAGAGTGCTAGGATTACAGGCGTGAGCCACCATGCCCGGCCTGATGTTCTTATTAATGGTAATTTTTTTTAATATGTGAATTTCTGATAGAGTTTGTATACAGTTGGTATTAGTTCTTCCTTAAATATTTGGCGGAATTTTCCAGTTAATTTCTTTCGTGTCTAGAATTTTCTTTATGTGAAGGTTTTTAACTGAAAATTTAATTTCTTTTTTCTGTCTTACTTTTTTTTAAAGACAGTCTCGCTTTGTTGCCCGGGTTAGAATGCAGCACAGCTCACTGCAGCCTCAGACTCCTGGGCTGCAGGGGTTCTCTCACCTCAGCTTCTGGAGTGGCTAGGACTGCACACCGCCACACCAGCTTTTTTTTTTTTTTTTTTTTTTTTTCCAGAGATGAGGTTTCACTCACAATGTTGCCCACGCTGGTCTCAAACTCTTCGGCTCAAGTGATTCTCCTGCCGCAGCCTCCCAAGCAGCTGGGACTGTAGGCATGGAGCCACTGTGCCTGGCTCAATTCCTTTTACAGCTATAGGGCTGTTCAGGTTATTGATTTCTTTTTGAGTGAGCTTTGTGCATTTCATCTTTCAAGGAGTTTGTACATTTCACCTAAATTGTCAGATTTATTGTAGAGACGGGGTCTCGCTGTTGCTCAGGCTGGTTTCGAACTCCTGACCTCGAGCAATCCGCCCACCTCGGCCTCCCAGAGTGCTAGGGTTACAGGCGTGAGCCACCGCGCCCGGCCCATTCTATATTATTTCTTATTGCTGAGTTTCATTTGCTCTTTTTTTAAAAAAAGGAAACATCAATCTTATTGATAGTTTAGGGCTACAATGGGCAGTTTTGCCGAACAGAAATTAGTCCCAAGACAACAGAGTATAAAATTGTAGCAGACAGCTTAATACTCTTCACCCTCATCTTCTCCCTCAGTGCTATGTACTCCAACCTTATAATCCTTTTCAAGGGCAGCCATGTCCTCGAGAGCCTTGGAAAGTTCTCCTTCCTCCATCCCCTCACCCACGTAGCAGTGAACAAAGTCACACTTAGCGCACGTCGGGTCAGACTGTGGTCCTGGCGAGCCCGGGCCTCATGCTCAGCACGCACGCAGCTCTCTCTGCCGTGGCTGCTCTCCACCTGGCTCCGCAGGGGAGGCTGGTAGTTGATGCCAACCTTGACGCCAGTAGGACACCGGTCCACAAGCTGGACGGTGTGCTTGGTCTTGATGCTGGCAATGGCAGCGTTGACATCTTTGGGAACCACATCACCGCAGTACAACAGGCAGTAAGCCATGTGTTAGGTCACTAAATATGAAATGTTCAATTTCGAATCAAAAGTCTAGTTTATCATGTCTCAGACAAGAAGCAGTACAATCAAAGCATGCGCCTAAACTATTGACACAGTTTTGCCATCTTAATGGTAGCTTATGTCAGCAGTGAAGAAGCCTGGAGAGTGAGTGGCAATTGTGGAAATTGTGAAAGGCGTTTTCCATGGCTTGTTGAGAATTGAATTTCATTTTTCCTTGCAAGAAGTGGTCCAAAGCCTAGAAGAAGTGATAGTTGGTGCAAGGTCTGGTGAATACGGTGTATGACAGAAGAGTTTCCAAGTTCAGCTTCTGTAGTCTGAGCAGTGTTGTTTTTTGCAACATGTGGTCTTGCATGAGGATTGGCCTGTATTTATTGGCCAATCTCGGCTGCTTAGTCTCAAGCATCCTCATCATCTCATCCAACTGATTGCAGTCAACATCCTCTGTTATCGATTGACCAGGTTTCATGAAGCCGTAGTGGCTAATAACAGCACTGGACCAAACAGACACCATTAGCTTTTTTTGGATGAATATTCGGTTTTGGACTGTGTTTCACCACTTCATCTTTATCTAACCATTGTGGGAAATGGTTGCAGTTGTCAAAAAGAAACCATTTTTTATCACACGTAACAACATGATGTAGAAATAGTTCACCTTTATGTCATGACAGCAAAAAAAGGCAAGCTTTGAGACGATTTCTCTTCCAACACTCATTTAATTCATGAGGTCCCCATCTATCCACCTTCTTTACCTTGCCCATTTGTTTTGAATGGTCCAATATTGTTGGAATAGTAACATCAAACCTTGCTGCTAATGCACGCGTAGGTTGAGATGGATTCGTTTCCACTATAGCTTTCAGCTCATCGTTATCCACCTTGATCTCAGGTCACCCACATGGCTCATTTTCAAGACTAAAATGGGACTTCTCAAACCATCGTAGTGCTGTGTGTTCATTAGCCATGTCCTTCCCAAGCACTTCATTGATACTTCGTGCTGTCTGGGCTGCATTGGTTTCACAACGGAACTCATATTAAAAAGTAATGTGAATTTTTTACTTATCCATGGTTTCACAAAAATTGGTTTTTGTTTTTTTTTTGAGACAGAGTCTCACTTTGTTGCCCAGGCTAGAGTGAGTGCCGTGGCATCAGCCTAGCTCACAGCAACCTCAAACTCCTGGGCTTGAGTGATCCTTCTGCCTCAGCCTCCCGAGTAGCTGGGATTACAGGCATGCGCCACCATGCCCGGCTAATTTTTTATATATATATCAGTTGGCCAATTAATTTCTTTCTATTTATAGTAGAGACGGGGTCTCGCTCTTGCTCAGGCTGGTTTTGAACTCCTGACCTTGAGCAATCCGCCCGCCTCGGCCTCCCAAGAGCTAGGATTACAGGCGTGAGCCACAGCGCCCGGCCTACAAAAATTGTTTTAAAAAAAAAATTTGGGCCGGGCGCGGTGGCTCACGCCTGTAATCCTAGCACTTTGGGAGGCTGAGGCGGGCGGATTGCTCAAGGTCAGGAGTTCGAAACCAGCCTGAGCGAGACCCCGTCTCTACCAAAAATAGAAATAAATTAATTGACCAACTAAAAATATATATACAAAAAATTAGCCGGGCATGGTGGCGCATGCCTGTAGTCCCAGCTACTCGGGAGGCTGAGGCAGTAGGATCGCTGAGCCCCGGAGATTGAGGTTGCTGTGAGCCAGGCTGACGCCACGGCACTCACTCTAGCCTGGGCAACAAAGTGAGACTCTGTCTCAAAAAAAAAAAAAAAAAAAAATTGAATGATAATCACAAGCCAAAATGTGCATTTCAAAGAATGAAGATGTACCTTCATGATAAAAATAAAACAAGAAGTGTCAAAGTGAAATGTCAGAGATATCAACTGTCAAACTTAGTACTTAAGGAAATTGGGCCGGATGCGGTAGCTCACGCCTGTAATCCTAGCACTCTGAGAGGCTGAGGAGGGAGGATTACTCAAGGTCAAGAGTTCGAAACCAGCCTGAGCAAGTGCGAGACCCCGTCTCTACTATAAATAGAAAGAAATTAATTGGCCAACTAATATATTTAGAAAAAATTAGCCGGGCATGGTGGCGCATGCCTGTAGTCCCAGCTACTCGGGAGGCTGAGGCAGGAGGATTGCTTGAGCCCAGGAGTTTGAGGTTGCTGTGAGCTAGGCTGACACGACGGCACTCTAGCCCGGGCAACAAAGTGAGACTCTGTCTCAAAAAAGAAAAAAAAAAAAGGAAATCAGACATTCCATACTTAAACTAATATTTACCATGGTCACATTCCACCGTCTGGTTGGCGGGCTCAAAGTAAGCATCGGTGGTCTGCTTCAGTGAGCTGCGCATGGTTGGCTTTCTCCGCAAACATCACAGGGCATATGTGACCAGAGGGAAGTGGACGTGGGGATGGGGCACCAGGCTGGTCTGGAATTCTGGCAGATCCACTTTCAGGGCTCCATCAATCTCAGGGAAACAGTGGTAGAGGACACAGTTTGGCTAATAAGGCAGTTCGTATGGAGGTCGAGTGCCCCACATCGATATTTCCATGACAGACGTCATAGATGGTCTCATCGTCTGACATGAAGGCAGAGTGTTCCAAGGCGGCGTGGGTGGTGAGGATGGAGTTGTAGGCTCAGCTACAGCTGTGGAGACCAGGGGGCTGGTAAAGGAGAACTCCAGCTTGGCCTTCCTGCCGTGAGCAACAGAGAGGCAGTCCCTCAGCAGGGGGGTGAACCCCACCAACACTTGTGAAACCGAGAAGCCCTGCTGGCTGGCCAGCTTGCGAATTTGGTCCAAGACGAGGTCAGTGATGTCCTTGCCAGTGGTGTGGTGCCCGCCCGTGGGCACAGTTACTGGCAGCATCTTCCTTGCCGGTGAGGAGATGCTCAGGGTGGAAGAGCTGGCGGCAGGTGTTAGTGCAGACTGGTCAGTGACGGTGGGCTCTGAGCCTGCAAGCACTACCCCGGCACGTGCTTCCCAGCACTGGTTTCACTGAAGAAGGTATTGAAGGAGTCATCTCCCCACCCCCCATCCCCCGTGTTCTTGTCACTTGGCATCTAGCCATCGAGCTGGGTGCCATGTTCAGGCAGCAGAGCTCCAGCAGGCATTGCCAGCCTGGCCAACGTGGATGGAGGTGCAGTCATGCCTCACGGGCACTTGTGGGCTCTGGGGTGCTAGAGGAGTGGGAGGGATGGCAACACTAACAAGACTACCTGAGAGTCGGGGGTGCGGGAGGGGAGAAGTAGTGAATATGGTTATTTGGGGGTTTTTTGGGTTTTTTGAGACAAGGTCTTACTGTGTTGCCCAGGCTGGTCTTGAACTCCTGGCCTCAAGCAATTCTCCAGTCTCAGCCTCCCAAAGTGCTGGGATTACAGACTGAGCCACCATGCCTGGCCTTTTTTTTTTTTAAGAGACAAGCCCTCCCTCTATCACCCAGGCTGGCATGCAGTGGCCTGGTCATAGCTCACTGTAGACTTGGATTCCTGGGCTCAAAGGATCTTTCTGCCTCAGTTGCCCTAGTAGCTGGGACTACAGGTGTGTGCCACCATACCAGGCCAATTTTTTTAAAAATTAGTTTTAGAGATGGGGTCTTGGTGTGTTACCCCTGCTGCTGTGGAACTCCTGGCCTCAAGCAATCCTCCCACTTTAGCCTCCTGAGTTGCTGGGGTTACAGGCACAAGCCACTGCTCCCAGTACTTTCTTTCTAATTTCTTAAAGTGGCAACTGGGGTTATTGATTCGATATCTTTCTTTTGTTCCAACGTAGGAAAAAAAGGAGTCTACTGCTATAAATTAGCCTGAGAACTGCATTCCAGAAATTTTCATTAATTTAAAATACTTTCTAATTGTCGTTTTGATTTCTTCTTTGACCCATGGGCTATTCAGAAGTGTATTAGTTTCTGTATAGTTGGAGATTTTCCAGGTATCTTCCTGTTGTTGATTTTTTATTTATTTTATTTTCGTTTCTCTGACTCATGTAACATTTGTAATTTTTTTTTATTTATTTTATTTTCGTTTGTTGTTGATTTTTTAAATTTAATTTGTGGTCAGACAATGCACTTGTTATGATTTGAGTCATTATAAATTTATCGAGATCTGTTTTATGGCTTGTAGTATCTATCATCTATGAGGGGACTCAAAAAGCTTATAGAAAATTAGAATTGAAAGATAAAAAATATGAACTTTATTTCTCAACAGAAGCTCCATTAAGCCAAGACACTTGTAAGCAATGATGCCAGCCATTCAGTCCATCCCCAAGGGTCCCAGGAATTTAGCCACGTCACTCATTGCAGTCTCTCCATTATTCATGAAGAAAGATGGGTGCCCTTTACGGATTTTTTAAGATTAGGAAACAAAAAGAAGTCAGAAGGAGCCAAGTCAGGACTGTAAGGTGGATGCCTGATGATTTCCCCTCAAAACTCTCACAGATTTGCGCGCGTTTGGTGAATGGAACGAGCAGGAGAGCAGCCGGGGCCGCTTTCCTGGGCAGCCTCTGCTGAAGCTTTGGCTGACAGTCTAAAACACTCTCACATCAAGCAGATTTTATCATTCTTTCGCCCTTTAGAAAGCCAGTAAGCAAAATGCCTTGAACATCTGCAAACTTTTTTTGTTTTTTTTTTGTTTTGTTGTTGTCTTTTTTGGGACAGAGTCTCACTTTGTTGCCCAGGCTGGAGTGGGCAACAGTGGTGTCATCACTGCAACCACACACTCCTGGGCTCAAGCGATCCTGCTGCCTCAGCCTCCCGAGTAGCTGGGACTACAGGCATGCGCCACCATGCCCGGCTAGTTTTCTCTATTTTTAGTAAAGACAGGGTCTCACCCTTGCTCAGGCTGGTCTCCTGACCTCAAGCAATCCTCCTGTCTGGGCCTCCCAGAGTGCTGGGATGACAGGGGCGAGCCACCTTGCCGGCCTATCCCCAAAGCTGGTTGCCATGACCTTTGCTCTTGACCAGTCTGCTTTTCCTGTGACTGGACCACGCCCACCTCTTGGTAGCCACGGCTTTGATGGTGCTTTGTCTTCAACAGTCGTGCTGGTAATGTTTCACCATGTTTCGTCTCCTGTCACAGTTCTTCAAAGAAATGCTTCAGGACCTCGACCCCACTTATTCAAATTTCCTATTGAAAGTTCTGGGCTGGGTGTGGTTCATTCCTGTAACCCAGTACTCTGGGAGTCTGAGGTGGGAGAATTGCTTGAGGTCAGGAGTTGGAGACCAGCTCGGGCAAGAGTGAGACCCCGTCTCTACAAAAAATAGAAACAATTAGCCGGGCATGGTAGCACACACCTGTAGTCCCAGCTACTCGGGAGGCTGAGGCAGGAGGATTGCTTGAGCCCAGGAGTGTGTGGTTGCAGTGATGACACCACTGCACTCCAGCCTGGGTGACAGAGGGAGACTCTGTCTCAAAAAAAGAAAGTGTTCTTGTATGCAGCTGACCTGCACATAAAGGTTTGGGCATCCATTGAATGGAAAGTTTGTTCAACTTTAATTTTTCGGTCAGAATACTGTAAGCTGAGCCAATTGAGATGTCTGTGTTATTGGCTGTTGTTTCTGCTGTTAATTATTGGTCCTCTTCAGTGACGGCCCGAAAAAGATTTTTTCCTCTCAAATTGATGTGGATGGTCTGCCACGGCAGGCTTCATCTTTAACAAATGAGTTATCCATTTGTAAACTGCACATTTCTTTAGGGCATTGTCCCATAAGCTTTTTGTAAAGCATCATTGATTTCACCATTTTTCTATTAAAGCTTCGTAAATTTAATGTGTTTTTGCTTCAATTTTATCGGAATTCATGTTGCTCTGATAGGGGCTTTATTAAATCTGATGTCTTAACATTTTTAGTGCCTCGAACCAGATCCTATTCAGACAGGTTATAAGAAATTAGTATGAGTTTATTTTGGTGCAAAAAAGTTTGAAATCCGGTTTTTTCATAATATGCATTTTCCACAAACTTGTTGATGATCCCTTGTATTATTGTCAGTGTTACAAGCACATTTGGAAAGAGTCTGTGCTCTGCTGTCCTGGGTGGAGTGCTCTGTAAATGTCAGTTGACAGTGGTCTTCAGGTGGTATCCCTTGCTGGTTTTCTCTCTGCTTGTTCTGTTAACAGGGGTATTGAAATCTGACTGTATTTGTGGATTTGTCTAGCAGTTATAGCAGTTTGCCTTTCATGCATTTTGAAGTTCTGTTTAATAGATGCATAAACAGGGTTATGTCCTCTTGATGAATCAACCACTTTATCATTATTAAATGACCTTCTTTATTCCTGATAATATTATTTGCTCTGAAGTCTACTTTGTGTGATATTAATATAGCCACTCCAGCTACCTTAACATCAGTGTTAACTTGATATATCTTTTTCTACTGTTTTATTTTTACCTGTTTGCATCCTATTATAAAGTTTTAGGCAATATGTAGTTGGGTCTTGTTTTTTTTTTTTTACCTATCTGACAAATTCTGCCTTTCAGTTGGGGTGTTTAGCTCTCTCCATACGCTTATTGATTAGGGGAGTTTAATTAAAATCTGCCATTTTGTCATTTGTTTTCTATTGGTACCATCTTTTCCCTTTTTTTCTGACTTCTAATTTATTTATTTATTTATTTTTTAAATTTCAGAATATTATGGGGATGTGACCATTCTGGTTGCATATATTGCCTTTGCATCGCCCAAGCCAGAGCTACAAGCGTGCCCTTCCCCACCACTCCCTTTGCACCTGCCCTGTACCCGATGAATGTCACTTTCATGACTTCTGATTATTTTTTATTCTATTTTGTCTTTGTGGATGTATTTGCTGTAACTCTTGTTATGTTATTTTGGTGGTATTCATCTTTAACTTATTCCAGTCTACCTTCAAGTGACAGACTGCTTTACCTATAGTATAAGAACCCTAAGACAGTGTGTTCTGTTTCTGTCTTCCCAGCTTTGGTGCTGTTACTGCCAGAATTTTAGTTCTGCATGTTATAAACTCTGCAGTACAGCATACATGTTTTTGCCTTGAATAATTTTAGGTTGACAGCATTTTCCTTTTTCCTTTCAGAACTTAAAAATGTCACATCACTGTTTTATAGGCTGTGTTGTTTCTAATGAGAAATCTGTCATCTTGACCTTTTTCTTTGCATAACACATTTTTTTCTTTGGCTGCTTTTAAGATTTTCTCCCTGTCACTGGTTTTGAGCAGTTCCATTCCAATGTGACTTGGAGGCATTTTCTTTATGTTTCTGGTGCTTGGGGTTCATTGAGCTCCTTGCATTTGTAGGTTTATAGTTTTTGTTAAATTAGTTCTTCAGATATGTTGACTGTTCCCACTCTGGTGACATGTGTACTAGGGTGCATGGAGTTGTTTGACAGCTCGCCGATGGTCTGCACTATTCTTTCTGGTCTTTTACATTTTGCATTTTAGCTCAGAGAGTTTCTATTGTTACGTCTTCAAGTCACTAATCTTTTCTTCTACAAAGTCTAATCTGTTAGTCTTCTGCAGTGTTTTTCATCTGAGGTGTTGTAGTTTCATCTCTAGGTAACAGGTTCTTAAAGGGTCAGACAGTAAATATTTGCAGGCCACACAGTCTCTCTTGGTGCTACTCAGCTCTGCTGTTGTAGCTCAAGAGCAGCCATAGAAGATGATACATATCATGATACATATTTGTGGCTGTGTCCCAATAAAACTTTATTTAAAAAATAGGTGGGAAAGGCAGGATCTGGTTCGTGGACTATGGCTTGCTGACCACAACCTCAGTTCAAGCTGTTACTTTGCTGAGTTATTTAATACTTTGCTCTGGTCTCCGTATTATTATGTAATTGCTCCCAGAAACCATTGCCAGATTTACCTTGCTTAAAACACAGGTCCTCTCATGTTACTTACAGGCTAAGTAACCTCTGGCACCTCACGACCTACTAAATAAAGGAAAACATTATCTTACTCCCAGAGCCTCCACGCTCTGGGCCTTCTGACATTTCCAGATACATCTGCAGTGATTCCGCGTCTGTCAGCTCACACAGTCTGCTTCGTGTGCCCCCGCTCCCCGCGAGTGCCTTTTCTGGGGTGCTCTATCAACTCATGTGCCTGTGAGGCCGTCGCTCTCCACAGAAGCCATGCTCACACCCTGCCTTCTTTAAAGAAGCATGGCGAGCCCTCAGCTGGGGGCGCCCCCCGCCGTGCGAGTGACCCCCGCACCGCCTCCGGCGCGCTTTGTCAGAAACCTGCATGCGTGTCCCAGGCTGCGACCTGGAATCTCTTGGGAGGCGCGAGGCGTGCCCTCTCCTCCCTGTCTGCGTTACCCAGTGCAGAGCCCGGGTCAGGGTTCCCGTCTGCAGTGACACATAACAGTTATTGTGCGGGCGGGTGCTTTGTTTTTCTTTTTCTTTTCTTTTTTTCAGGCAGAGTCTCACTTTGTTGTCCAGGCTAGAGTGAGTGCCGTGGCGTCAGCCTAGCTCACAGCAACCTCAAACTCCTGGGCTCAAGCGATCCTCCTGCCTCAGCCTCCCGAGGAGCTGGGACTACAGGCATGCGCCACCATGCCCGGCTAATTTTTTCTATATATATTAGTGGCCAATTAATTTCTTTCTATTTTTAGTAGAGACGGGGTCTCACTCTTGCTCAGGCTGGTTTCGAACTCCTGACCTCGAGCAATCCTCCTGCTTTGGCCTTACAGAGGACTAGGATGACAGGCGTGAGCCACCACACCCGGCTCTATTGGTTCTTGGCTCCTCCTTTGGGAACATGTGTCCCGGCCTGCCAGAGGAGGTGGGCTGTGGGCAGCTGCCTGGTCTCCCCAGGGCTTGGTGGCGGCAGTGCCTCTGCCACTCTCGTCGGTCTTCCTGCTGTCCCTTCCTCAACGGCCTCTCGCCCTTTGGTTCCACAGAGCTGCGGTGCAACCCCGGGCAGTTTGCCTGTCGCAGCGGCACCATCCAGTGCATCCCCCTGCCCTGGCAGTGTGACGGCTTGGCCACTTGCGAGGATGAAAGCGATGAAGCCGACTGTGCAGGTGAGTGTGTCAAGCGGGAAGCGTGCACGTGACCCTGCCTCTGTCACAGCTGGGGCATCGTGCCTCTCCTGCAGGGTGGAGATGGTGCGGCCTGGTGACCTGTGCTGTCTCCACGTGGGAAAGTTAGTTTGAGCTGACCCCTCCCTCTCTCTTTCTTTCTCACGCTGTCTTTTTAAAAAGTAGGTGCTCGGCTGGGCGCGGTGACTCACGCCTGTAATCCCAGCACTCTGGGAGGCCGAGTCCTGCCGATCACTCAAGGTCAGGAGTTCGAAACCAACCTGAGCAAGAGCGAGACCCTGTCACTACTAATAAAATAGAAAGAAATTATCTGGACAACTAAAAATATATAGAGAAAACAAAAAATGAGCCAGGCATGGTGGCGCATGCCTGTAGTCCCAGCTACTCGGGAGGCTGAGGCAGGAGGATCGCTTGAGCCCAGGAGTTTGAGGTTGCTGTGAGCTAGGCTGACGCCACGGCACTCTAGCCCTGGCAACAGAGTGAGACTCTGACTTGAAAAAAAAGATAAAAAGTAGGTGCCCAGGCCGGGCGCTGTGGCTCACGCCTGTAATCCTAGCTCTTGGGAGGCCGAGGCGGGCGGATTGCTCAAGGTCAGGAGTTCAAAACCAGCCTGAGCAAGAGTGAGACCCCGTCTCTACTATAAATACAAAGAAATTAATTGGCCAACTGATATATATATAAAAAAAATTAGCCGGGCATGGTGGCGCATGCCTGTAGTCCCAGCTACCCGGGAGGCTGAGGCAGAAGGATCACTCGAGCCCAGGAGTTTGAGGTTGCTGTGAGCTAGGCTGACGCCACGGCACTCACTCTAGCCTGGGCAACAAAGTGAGACTCTGTCTCAAAAAAAAAAAAACAAAAGTAGGTGCCCAACATAGGCCGATCCCAGCACGTGTGAGGTGGCAGGTCCTGGGCAGCGGGAGGCAAGTGCGGTGTTTACAGAGGCTCTGCGGGCCCTGGACTTGCACGGCCCTGTGAATGAGCTCTCCTAAGGGGTTGAGCCCTCGTGCTGTGCTGGCCTCACCCTCGTCCTGGCTCTGGACGTGGACATCTCTTGAGACGTGGCGAGGATCCCGACGAGCATGCTTTTCAGACAGGCCTTGGCGCACCCTCCCCCTCCTGCTCATTGGCTGGTAACCTCGAGTTCCTGGGTTTTCTACTGGCCATATGTAGCCTTCTGAAAATGTATGGACAGGCCATAAAAGGTCTAAGTCATTGGTTTTCCACCTGGTTTCCACCCCAGCACCCTTGAGAAACATACCACAGAAATAACAGCGTTCACTACATCTGTCGTTCTCAGCTCAGGTTGGGTGGAAGGTGTAGCTTCTTGAACATGCTTGTGTATGGATGTGTGAGACACACATACATGCATACACAGATTTAAGACTACATGGTTCTGTAAAGCCCCTAAGAGGAAGGTGTCTTATCCCAGCTTGAGAGTCACAGGCCTAACTGCTCAGCCTGCCATCAGGACTCTTTCACAGCCGGGCAGAGGTCTGCTTTGCCAGCCTAACTGAGCACTACGCCCTTGCGCCGGTTCAGCTGGGCTGTTGCCCATGTGCACCCTGTTCATGGTGCCCTGGCTGCATGCTCCCTCTGGGCCTGCCTGTCTTCCCGGGATCCCCTTATTCTGTTTCGACATGGACAATCCTCCTGTCCCTCTAGGCCTGCCTCAGATGCCACTACAGTGAGTCTCTAGTCCCCTAGCTGCATGTCAATCCTCCTGTCCCTCCAGCCTGTCCCTTTCGTGCAGCATCCAGAACTGCTGGTGATTCTCACCACTGCCAGGGCTCATGCTGAGCCCTGGTTGCAGACCACAAGTTCCCCAAGGGCAGGAAACGTCCCCCTTCCTCAGTGGGACCTGGCCTAGGATGTTGAAGCTGTGTGTGATCCCTGTAGGCCAAGTGCCGAAGGAAAACTGGTTCCAACCAGAGGGATCAGGTAGGGCATCAGATAGGGGGTGACATTTGAGCTCTTTGAGGAGGTTCCAAAATCAGAAGCAGAGATGGTCTGGCCAGACTCTATTTGCCTGTGAAGAATGCTCCCTAGAGGGGCCCTCCTAATCATCTCCCGAGCCCACCCCTCCTCCTTCAGGTCAGGCCTGTCTCGGGGGAGATGTTTGCCTCTCCAAATGAGGGTTTGATGGTTGCGGCCCAGCCAGGAGCCCTGGGACAGCCCTGTGTCTGGGAACCCATGTGGTGGCTCCTTGGGTAAAGCGCAGCTGTGGGGTGCAGACGCTCTCTGTCATCAGCCTGGGGCACGTGTGGTCATGGGCGGGAGCCTCACCTGACCTGCCTCCCAGGCTGAGACCGTATACCCAGCCTCCTGGAGAATTTCTGCAGAGAGACCCAAGTGGTTCTTTTCTTGCTTACAAATGGAAGCATAGTTTATTCGCTGTTCTCAGAGCGTCACTTGCCTTTGCTTTTAAGGTTGCGTGCAATAACTGTCCTGTTACAGACACTGAAAGCAGTAGTCGTCACGCTTGTGGTTCTGTCTTGCTCATCTTGCTGTGGACTTGTTGAAGGCAAGGACTAGATCTGATTTCTCTTTTGGACCACGCAGCCTAGCACAGAGGAAGGGTCAGCTCTGTGCTTGTGTTTTGGCTTGAAGTTACATAGGTTGCTATAGTTTTTCCCCAGACAGAAAAATAAAATTGATCCTACAGAAGTTTGGGGTCACGGATAGGTGCCTGGTCTAGGACCGGAGCAGTGAGGGCAGGTCGATGAGGAAGGTGTGTGCAGACTCACGGAGGCGAGGCTGGGCTCCCCAGAGTCCCCGTGACTCGCGATCCTGTGTCTGCCCGGTGGTGTAGCACTTTATCACATTGGAGGGGGTTGGTGGGGAGGGTGATTCCCGATTATTTTTAATGTTGGGATTCTGAAAAATTTAAATCATAAAAATATGCAAATGGGCCAGGCATGGTGGGTCACACTTGTAATACCAGTACTTTGGGAGGCTGGTGGGGGTGGTGGTATCACTTGAGGCCAGGAGTTTGAGGTCACAGCCAGCTTTGATCTCACTCTACCCTGGGCAACAGAGTGAGACCCTGTCTCTTAAAACAAACAAACAAACAAAATATATACATATAGAGAGAGAGAGAAAGAGAGAGAGAGAGAGAACACATACGTAAAGAATAATATAGTTATCATCTCACGTCCCTGAATTAATAACTGCTAAAATTTTGTTCTTCTTTTTTTTTTTTTCTAGTTTATTTTAAAAGAAAAAAAAAATTTTTTTTTGAGACAGAGTCTCGCTTTGTTGCCCAGGCTAGAGTGAGTGCCGTGGTGTCAGCCTAGCTCACAGCAACCTCAAACTCCTGGGCTCAAGCAATCCTCCTGCCTCAGCCTCCTGAGTAGCTGGGACTACAGGCATGCGCCACCATGCCCGGCTAATTTTTTCTATATATATTAGTTGGCCAATTAATTTCTTTCTATTTATAGTAGAGATGGGGTCTCGCTCTTGTTCAGGCTGGTTTTGAACTCCTGACCTCAAGAATCCACCCGCCTCAGTCTCCCGGAGTGCTAGGATTACAGGCGTGAGCCACCGCGCCCGGCCCTCAGCAAGCTTTGATCTCACTCTACCCTGGGCAACAGAGTGAGACCCTGTCTCTTAAAAAAACAACAACAAAAATATTACACACATGTTATATATATATATATATATATATATAGAGAGAGAGAGAGAGAGAGAACATATATATAAAGAATAATATACTTATCATCTCACTGCCCTGAATTAATAACTGCTAAAATTTTGTTCTTTTTTTTTTTTTTCTAGTTTATTTTAAAAGAAATTTTTAAAAACCCGTCATGGATATAGAGCCAAATCCTCATTAACAATCTCCCCCCACCAAATAGAAAAAGAAAAAGAACACTCTTTGCGGGGAAGTAGGAGGTCCACCGATGACCACCGTTGCTGCACAGGCGGGGCCCTCCTGTGCGTCGGGAGTCTCCCGCCCCGCGGGACGCTCAGTCACTCTTGCCAGGCTGCTTTTGAACACAGACTTCAGGATTTCTATAGTTGACCACACGAAGTCATTTCATTGCCCTGCCGAAAGCCTGCTAGAAAAGAGTATAAGATATATAAAACCACGGGGACAATGAAAATGGGAGAAGATGTGACAGTGAGGAGTAATTTCAGCATATTTTGGGAAGACAGATGGGCAGTGTGCCAGGCACAGCCAGGCCCTCAGCCCCTCCGACTCCTTCCGGGCTCTGGCCTGTATTTCAGGGGCTAGAGGGCTGGAGCCGTGGCACTGACACGGTCCTGTCTGCAGGCTTCCGGATGTCAACTGCCCCACAAAGTGCATCTCAGGAAATGGGGAAAGTGGAAGGGAAGTAGACTCCTTCCTTCCTCGGGCAGTGGCGCAGGTGCCCAGGTGAGCTTTGCAGTGGCTCCCGCGCTCTCCTACCGGTCAGCCGTCTCGGCTGCAGAGCTGCTGTGACACTGGCAATTTTCTGCAGTTTCCTAACTATGGGTGGCAGTAGTAGCCTCCTGACTCTTGACCACAACGGCGGGGGTGACATGGTAAGGCTAGAGGAGGGCCCTTTATTTTCCTGGCCTCGCGAATTGTTTTGAAAACACTCAATTCCCTGTATTAAACGCTTTGAGTTTGAAATGGCTAGCACAGTTTCTGTTTTCCTAACAGAACCATCTTTGCTATAAATGGGAATTAGCAAAGGATGTGTAAAATTGTTAATGGAGAAAAGTTTACAGCTTTATTAAGAGACATTAAAGACTTGAGCAAACAGCACGGGGCGTTCCTGGCTGGGAAGACTCAGCGGGGCAGGCTGCTCACACCCGCTGCTGGGCTCGGGCAGCTTTACTCTAAAGCCCCAAAGAAATGTGGCAAGTCGATTCTAAAATGCTGAGAAATCTAACTCCTAATATTGTTGGCTCATTTGGAAGAGGGAGAGACAGGAGACAGCACTTGCCTTACCAGTGTCAAGGCTGACTTTAAAATGGGCTTAAGGAAACCCACATTGGCCAGCCAGACAGAAGCTGTCAGAAGCAGACCCATGAAACTACTCGATACAGGGCAGAGGTGGAATTACAGGTCACTGGGTGGAGGAGGGACTGCTCACACACAGTGCTGTGGCTGTCATGAGACGATGAAATTGGATTCCTGACAACATAAGGAAAAATCAGTTTGGGGTAAATTAAAGAAAAACTTTCGGAAGACAATATAGGAGAATATCTTTATGACTTTGTTAGAGAAGGTTATTTTTTAAAATCACAAAAAACGTTCACTCTAAGACAAAACTGACAAATTTTACTAGATTAAAATTAAGATCTTCCCTTAATTAAAAGACCCCAATAATGAATGTGAAAAGAGAAGCCACAAAGTGGGGAGAAGATATTTGCAACACTTACAGCTTGTAAAGGACTACGACGAGCATATAGAGAACTCCTGCATATGAACAAAAGACAGAAGCAGGCATGTCATAGAGAAATTGATGAGAACGGTGATTAAACTTAGAAAGAGGCTGAGTGCGGTGGCTCACACATGTAATCCTAGCACTCTGGGAGGCTGAGGTGAAAGGATGGCTTGAGGTCAAGAGTTGCAGACCAGCCTGAGTAAGAATGGGACCCTGTCTCTGCTGAAAATAGGAAAATGAGCCGGGCATGGTGGTGCCTGTAATTTCAGCTACTCAGAAGGCTGAGGCAGGAGGATCTCTTGAGCCCAGCAATTTTGAGGGGTTGCAGTGAGCTATGATGACACCACTGTACTCTAACTGGGGTGATAAAACAAGACTCTGTCTCAAAAAAAAACAGGCCGGGCGCGGTGGCTCACGCCTGTAATCCTAGCACTCTGGGAGGCCGAGGCGGGCGGATTGCTCGAGGTCAGGAGTTCAAAACCAGCCTGAGCAAGAGCGAGACCCCGTCTCTACTAAAAATAGGAAGAAATTAATTGGCCAACTAATATATAGAAAAAATTAGCCGGGCATGGTGGCGCATGCCTGTAGTCCCAGCTACTCGGGAGGCTGAGGCAGGAGGATTGCCTGAGCCCAGGAGTTTGAGGTTGCTGTGAGCTAGGCTGACGCCACGACACTCACTCTAGCCTGGGCAACAAAGTGAGACTCTGTCTCAAAAAAAAAAACAACAAAAAAAACCCCAAAAACAACAATAAAAAAACAAACTTAGAATAATATACTTATCTAATAAACTTAGAAAAAGATATTCAACTTCATTAGTATTCAACATCTACATACAGTAGATACTGTTTTTATAGATTCTTAGATTGGCAAAAATTAAGATGTCTGACAAAGCCAAGTATTGGGGAGGATGTAGATAGCTTGGAAATCTTATTTTCTCCTTTGTACCCACTTTGAAAGACAGGCATTATCTTGCACAGCGGAACATTCTCATATTCTATGATCCAGGATTTCCATTTGGGAACACTCTGGAACAATTCTCACAGTACTGATTGTACTGACACACGTCTTGGAAACAACCCAATTGTCTGTTTCCACACACCTGACAGTGGAGTATCCTACTCCAATGACAACATGTGAATGTTAGGTTTATGCAGCAACCTGGATGAATCTTAGAAACAGAATGTCAGGTGACAAAAGCAAGTTTCTAAAAACTACATACGGCACAATGAAGACAAGCAAAACAGACCGTTACATTACCTGCAGACATTTAATGCATACACATGTGGGAAACTAAAAGGAAAAAAAGCACAACAGTGATACACAACATTCTGGCTCCGGATTCCTCCCTGGTGGGGACATGGAGGGATAAGACTGGGAGAAGCAAATGCGTCCGTTCAGCCCTGCGGGGATGCTTGAGTTCTCAAGTAGGGTGTGGGGAGCTAGTTCACCACTACATTTATCTTACATATGCATTGCAGACATATATTCTTTGCAGTTTCTGAGATATTATATAGTGTTTTTCTTTTTAAAGAAAAGCCAGTAGAAGAAGAGCGAGGACTGACTTAGCAGAGCAGAGCAGCTGCGGCCATGGCCTACTCGGGAGAGTGATGAGGAGCGAGCGGCTGCCCTGCGGAGCCCCGAAAGGGGTGCAGCGCTCAAAGGCCGGAAGGCAGGACGCTGGGCGTCAGGTGTGGGAATGGGTGGGGGCGGCATTCTACCTTGGCACCCCACACTTTCTTCTTCTCTCTCCACAGCTAGGTGACTGTTCTCCCACCAGAAAACGTGGGGTTTATTTTCTAGGCCTGCACTGTCCAGTCTGGTAGCCATGAGTCACATGTGGCTTTTGAGCACCGGAAACGTGGCTGTTTTGAAGGGAGTGCTGGATGCACGCCAGATCACACGGACTTAGCACAAAAAAAGAATGTAAAACATCTTGTGAATACTTACTTTTTTTGAGATAGGGTTTGCTCTGTCTCCCAGGCTAGAGTGCCATGGCATCAGCCTAGCTCACAGCAACCTCAAACTCCTGGCCTCAAACGATCCTCCTGCCTCAGCCTCCCGAGTAGCTGGGACTACAGGCATGTGCCACCATGCCCGGCTAATTTTTTCTATATATATTAGTTGGCCCATTAATTTCTTTCTATTTATAGTAGAGATGGGGTCTCGCTCTTGCTCAGGCTGGTTTCGAACTCCTGAGCTCAAACAATCTGCCCGCCTCGGCCTCCCAGAGAGCTAGGATTACAGGCGTGAGCCACGCTGCCCGGCCTGTAGTGGGAAATTTTGTGACATTTTTACTTGCCTTTGCCCCGTATCCTCCCTGTGTGGCATAGCAAGATCTGAGGGAAGCAATTCCCTCCCTCTAGAGGGAGCAGAGCACACCTTGCCACACTCCAGCCTGTCGGGGACTGCCTGCGGGACTCATCTCTGTTCTGCCTGGTTTAGAGCTCGGATCTCACTGCAGGAAAGATGGAAAGTGGTAGGCTCTGCTGGTAAGAGCTGCAGGGGGACTGCAGCTATACAGATGCCTGGGGCAGAGGACAAAGGCTAGAGGAATACAGCAGAACACCCAAGACCCTGAGAAGCATTCTTTGGAAAATTAAGCCAGCCTTGTATACTTGGGAATCAAGAAAAGCTCACTCATGGGCTCAGGTAAGATACATGCACAGAAAAGACTCAAGAAAACCTTAAATCTTCATCCTGGGCTGACCACAAGGCTTAAACCAAGCCCTGATAATTAAGATCTTCCTTGGCACGGAGACTGTCTGCAAAGACTGGGAGAGGTGACTGAGTTTTCAAATGCCTAATCAAAAAGAAAAAAAAAGGTCACTGGGTGTGGTGGCATGCACCTGTAGTCCCAGTTACTCGGGAGGCTTCGGTGGGTGGGAGGATCACTTGAGCCCAGAAGTTTGAGGCTGCAGTGTGCTATGATCTTGTCTGTGAATAGCCACTGTGAGATCTCATCTTTTAAAATAGAAAAAACTAAAAGTATACAAAGAAACAGGAAAACATGGCTCCTTTAAAGGAAGAAAATAAAGTGGCAGAAACTACCTCTGAAGAAACACAGGCATTGGACATAGTAGACAAAGACTTTAAAACAACATCTTAAATGTGCTCAAAGAGCTAAAGGAAAACACAAAGAACTAAAGGAAGGTGGGTACAGTGGCTTGAGCCAATGTAGTAGCTTGCACCTATAATCCCAGCTATTCAGGAGGCAGAGGTGAGAGGATCACTTGAGGCCTTGAGTTTGAGACCAGCCTGGGCAACACAGTAAGACCCTGTCTCCAAAAAACTTTTTTGAAAAGTTAGCTAGGCATGGTGGTACATGCCGATAGTCCCACTACTTGGGAGGCTGAGGCAGGAAGATCCTGGACAATATAGTGAGACCTCATCCTAAAAAACACAAAAAAACTAAAGTATATCAGGACAATGATATATGAACAAAGTCAGAATATCAACAGAGAAATGAACCAAATGGTGGACCTGAAAAATACAACAACTGAACTGAAAAGTTCACTGCAGGGGTTCAATAGGAGACTTGCAAAAGCAGAGGAAAGACTAGGTGAACTTGAAAACTGGACATTTGAAATTGAGTCTGTGGAACAAAAATAAAAATGAAGAAAGGTAAACAGAGTCTAAGGGACTTACAGGATCACCCAACAGCAGAATACACATTTTTTTTCTCAAGTGCACATTGCACACTCTCCAGGATAGACCATGTGTTTAGAGCCAAATAAGTTCTTAATATATTTAAAAGACTAAAATCATAGAAAGTTTCTTTTTTGATTACATTAGAAATAATACAAGGAAAGCTGGAAAATTCACAAACACATGAACATCATACTCTTAATTATGGGTCAAAGAAAAAATCTTGGGAAATTATTAATAGAAAATATCTTGAGACAAATGAAAACATGGCAGCCAGGTATAGTGGCTCATGCCTGTAAATCCCAGTAACTTGGTAGGCAGAGGTGGAAGGATTCTTGAGCCCAGGAGTTTGAGATTAACCCTGGGCAGAACAAGACCCTTTCTCTAAAAAAATGGGGGAAAAAAATTAGCCTGGCATGGTGGTGCATACCTGTAGTCCCAGCTACCTGGCTACCAGTGTGGCTGAGCCTGGAGTTCAAGGTTGCAGTGAGCTATGACGGTGCCACTGCACTCAAGCCTGGGTGAAAAAATGAAAACAACATTCCAAAACTTAGGGACAAAGTGGAAGCAATGATATTTGAGAAGATCAAGAAATTGACAAACATTTAGCTAGACTGACTTAGAGGAAAAAAGAAAAAGAATGCTCCAATAACTAAAATCAGAAATGAAGGTTGGGACATTTCTACCAACTTCACAGAAATTAAAAGGATTAAGTACTATGAAGAATTTTACACTTAAACTGGATAACCTGAATGAAGCAGACAAATTCCTGGAAACGTGTAACCCCCAAGACTGAATTGTGAAGTAGGAAGACTGAATAGGCCCATAATTAGTGAGGAGGGGCCCCGCTGTCCTCCCCCGGGAACTGTGTAAGGCGGCTCAGCACGCGGGGACGGCTGCGGTCGCGTGGGCGGGGCGGTGGCGTCACGTGGGCGCAGGTGGGCGGGCGGGAGCAGGTGGGGCGAAGGCGCGGCTGCTGTGGTTGGCGGCCGCCCTTTGGGCCTAGTTGAGACGGAGCGTGGGGACGGCGACTGGGGGAGGGGAGGGGCCACGTGGGGGAACCTCGCGGGGTGGCTGGTGGCGCTCCCAAGGAGTCCGGGGGCGGGAGGAGGAGGGCGAAGGGCAAGGAAGGGCCGCCAGGTGTAGGCCGGAGTCGCCCTAGCAGGTGCAGGGCTTTCGTTTTCCTTCTCGCGGTTGGTGTTGAGGTGGAAGCAGCTTTCTCTTCCCGAGGACCCCGGCCCACTGGATGCTTCCACAGTGAGCCGGGCGGAGCCTGAACCGAAGCCGGGCGCTCTTCTTGCAGGGCCTAGGGTCAATTCACACACTGGGCATTTCTCTGCAGGGCCAGCTAGCGTCGCGTGCGCGCCTTTGCCCGCCTGGCTAGGGCGCACGCATCGTTTCGCTCGCTCTCTCTTGCTTTTCACTGCTGTTAGTTCCTAGTGTTCAAAAGTTGGCAAGCTCGTGGGTGGCTCTATTCCTCCACCAATTTGTAGCTTTAGTGAGAAATAAGGGAAGCACATTAGCTTGTGTTTCCATATAGAGGTAGCTTTCTCGTTGAGTTTTACTTTAAGCTTTTGTACAACACTGCAAAAAGTTTTTACAAAATCCTATTTTATATGCTGTGTTGACCATCTGTGGGATGCAGTTAGAAGGGAAGGAATTGCCTTTTCAGATTTTAATCACAGGAAAATGTTTGGAGGTTGCCAGAGAGTTTTAAAATTCCGTTTTGCTGCAAGAAAAGTGTTTTATTATTAAATGATAATTAGCATGTAAGCAAGTGTCTTAAGTGAACAGACTTTCTCAAAGAATATCAGCGGGCTAATATTAGTAAGCACCGAATGCCAAAAATGTATCAGGGAGTATTTTGACCTACTTTTCAACAGTGTTGTAACGCATGTTGTGATTAATGGGTGGAAGGGAGTTTTGTAAATAATAGAAATAAATTACTCTTGCTAAACTTTATACAGACTGATAATTAAAAACTAAATTACAAGGCCCAAAACTTAGAAGATGTCATTGGGATCTGCTGTAGCTCTGAAAGTTTCCAAGTTACACTTATATTTGTAAAATAAGATTTGTAATCCTAAATACATATTTCATTTCCAGATACATGAAGGGTCATGATTTTCCTTAGACGTTTCACTAACTGTTGTAGATTAACACCTGTGGATTTAACATATTAAACTATTACAGTAGTGGTAGTGGGATTTCCAGTCCCTTTGACAGACTGGCAAGTATTGATTCAATAAAATCAATCACCTTTTTTTCTGTGACCTTTAATCTTAAAAATGGAAAAACAAAAATATGTTTACTGTATTTAGTAATACAGATAAACTCATTTTTCATATATAACTCTTTTGTCATCTTTCCATTTGTTTACATTTTAAAAAACAAAAATAGAGTCATACACTATTTACTCTTTAGCACTTAATGTGGTCATCAACATTCATTCCAACTGATAAAGCCCATCTGGTAAATGCACCAAGAATACACCTGTAGTCCCACAAAGTTAGGGTTATTCATTTGCAGCAGGATGGAGTTTAGGTAAAATTTAAATAAAGCAATGTTTTGAAAAACTCAAAGCAAAGCAGGGCTGTATATAAAGGAATTAGTATCAAGTTTGGTCTAAGTAGACTGAGAATCCTAATTCCTTGTAAATGACAAAGTTAAGACGTTGTGTTTGAAACTCCTTCCCTGAAGTTTTGCACGTGGGCTGGAAATAAGGACTGTTTTTTCTAGGAATGACAAAAACACAATGCCACTCAGAAATGAGGAATGAACTATAAATATGTTCAAGAACATGGACAAATCTCAATATAATTATGCTGACTGAAAGAAGCCAGACAATAAAGAGTATATATTGTATGATTCCATTTATATAAAACTAGAAAATGCAAACTAATCTGTAGTGACAGCAAATTAGTGGTTACTTGGGGATGTGAGATGGGAGCAAGGAGATGTGGGAGGGGGAATTACTAAGGGGCACCAAGAAACTTGGGAGTCATGGATAGGTTCATTATTTTTATTGTGGTGATGGTTTTACGGATATATATATTTCAAGAACTTCTCAAATTGTGTACTTTAAGTTCTGTAGTTTAATTAGTGTCAAGTGTACTCCAATAAAGCAGTTTATAAAAAAAAAAATTAGTAAGGAGATTAGATTGACTCAGTAATCAAAAACCTCTCAAAAAAAGAAAAGCCTTGGACCAGATGGCTTTACTGTTTAATCCCGCCAAACATTTAAAGAAGAATAAACGTTAATCCTTCCTAAACTTTTCCAATAACTTGAAGAGGAGGGAACACTTCATAATCAATTCTGTGAGTACAGCATTATCCTGATACCAAAGCTAGACAAAGATACTACTAGAAAACTACAGACCAATATCCTTTATGAATATGATGCAAAAATCCTCAACAAAATACTAGCAAGCCAAATTCAGTAGCATATCAAAAGGATTTATATACCAGGACCAAGTGGGATTTATTCCTGCAATGCAAGAATGGTTTAACAAACTAAAATCATTATAATACACTAAACTAGATACAGAGAGAGGAAAAAAACCACATGATCATCTCTATGCAGAAAAAGTATTTGGCTGGGGGGAGGGGGGAAATAGGCTTTTATTGAAACCTTAAAATCTGTACCCCCATAATATGCTGAAATTTAAAAAAAAAAGTATTTGGCAAAATTCAACACCCTTTCATGATCAAAACACTCAACAAACTAGGAATAGAAGGAAGCTGCTACTTCAACATAATAAAGACCATATATGAAAAACCTACAGCTAACCCAGTAGTGAAAGACAAAAGCTTTTCCTTGGAGATCAGGGATGAGACAAGGATGCCTGCTTTTGCCACTTTGATTTGCCATAGCATTGGTAGTTAATTGCCCACAACAATTTGGCAAGAAAATCAAAATTGGAAAAGGAGGGCCGGGCGCGGTGGCTCACACCTATAATCTTAGCACTCTGGGAGGCTGAGGCAGGCGGATCGCTTGAGGTCAGGAGTTCGAACCCAGCCTGAGCAAGAGCGAGACCCTGTCTCTACTAAAAACAGAAAGAAATTAATTGGACAACTAAAATATATAGAAAAAATTAGCCGGGCATGGTGGCGCATGCCTGTAGTCCCAGCTACTCGGGAGGCTGAGGCAGCAGGATTGCTTGAGCCCAAGAGTTTGAGGTTGCTGTGAGCTAGGCTGACGCCACAGCACTCTAGCCCAGGCAACAGAGCAAGACTCTGTGTCAAAAAAAGAAAAGAAAAATCCTTCCTAAAATTAATATGGAATCTTAATAGCCCCCTAATAGCCAAAACAAGCTTAAAAAAGAAGAACAAAAGTTGAAAGCCTCACTTGTACTGATTTCAAAACCTACTGTTAAGCTACAATAATCAAAACAGTGTGAAACTGGCATAAAGACAAATATAGTCCAGTGGAATATAATACAGAGCACAGAAATAAACCTTGTGTATAATGGTCCAATGATTTCCCACAAGGGTGCCAAGACCATTCAGTGAGAGAAAGCACTTTTCATAAATAGTGCTAGGACTCTTGGACATCCACATCAAAATAACAAAGTTGGACCCTTAACTAATGGTATACAAAAATTAACTCAGAATGGACCAAAGACTTAAATGTGAGACCTGAAACCATAAAACTCCTAAAAAAACAGAAGGAAAGCTTTGTGACATTGGGTTTAGCAATGATTTCTTACATATGACACCAAAAACAGGCACTAGAAGAAAAAATAAATAAATTAGACTACATTAAAATTTAGTTTTGAAAATGAAAACCAATCATTCTGTTTTAATAAGGGTACAAATCCAAATGGAAATATGTTTAAGCAGACCAAATAACATTCCTATGAGATATGTAGTGCAAAATTTGTTTGAAGTATAACGAAAAATACATTGTCCACAGATGGTGTCATTAAAGGAAACATTCAACAGAGTGAAAAGGCAGCCTACAGAATGGGAAAATTTGAAAATCGTATATCTGATAAGGGGCTAATATTCAAATGACAAAAAGAATTCCTATAGCTCAACAACAAAAAACAAACAACCCTATTAATAATGAGCAAAGGCCTTGAATAGACATTTCTCCAGAGGAGATACACAAATGGCCAATACGCACATGAGAAGATGCTCAACATCACTAATCATTAGAGAAATGCAAATTAAAGTGACAAGATAGCTCACACTCATTAAACAGAAAATGCCAAGTGCTGGTGAGGATGTGGAGAAATGGGAACCCTAGTGCAGGGTTGTTCAGAATGTGAAATGGTGCAGGCACTATTACAGTGTGGCAATTCCCCGTAAAATTAAAAATAGAATTACCATTAGCAATTCCACTTCTGGATATGTACTCAAAAGAATTGACCTCTGGAAGGCCACAGCGGGCGGATCCTTTGAGCTCAGGAGTTCGAGACCAGCCTGAGCAAGAGCAAGACCCCATCTCTACTAAAAATAGAAATTAATTGGCCAACTAAAAATACATATAGAAAAATTTGCCAGGCACGATGACACATGCCTGTAGTCCCAGCTACTCGGGAGGCTGAGGCAAGAGGATCACTTGAGCCCAGGAGTTGGAGGTTGCTGTGAGCTAGGCTGATGCCACGGCACTCTAGCCTGGGCAACAGAGTGAGAATGTCTCAAAAAAAAAAAAGAATTGACAACAGGGACTCAGGATATTTGTATGCCCATGTTCATAGCAGTATTATTCAACAGTAGCCAAAAGATGTGAGCAACCCTAGTGTCCATCAGCAGATGAATGGATAAGCAAAATGTGGTCCACGAATATGATGGCATATTGTTCAACCTCAAGAAGGAAGGACATTCTGACACATACCATGTTGATGGATGATCCTTGAAGCCATTATGCTCAGTGAAATAGGCCAGCCAAAAATAACGTACTGGCCAGGCGCAGTGGCTCACGCCTGTAACCTTAGCACTTTGGTTACCAAGAGTGGGAGGATGCCAAGGTGGGATGATTGCTCGAGGTCAGGAGTTGGAGACCAGCCTGAGCAAGAGTGAGACCCTGTCTCTACTAAAAATAGAAAGAAATTAGCCAGACAATTAAAAATCTATATGGAAAAAAATTTAGCCGGGCATGAGGGCATGCACATGCCTGTAGTCCCAGCTACTCGGGAGGCTGAGGCAGGAGGATCGCTTGAGCCCAGGAGTTTGAGGTTGCTGTGAGCGAGGCTGACGCCACGCACTCACTCTAGCCTGGGCAACAAAGCGAGACTCTGTCTCAAAAAAAAAAAAAAAGAAAAGAAAATTCCCTGGAAATGACAGACTGTAGCTTTGGATGGGAAGGGCCTGGGACGGTAATTTTTTTAAAAAGATGTTTACAGGACTGTTGCCTGCGTGACTGCAGAGCATCCGTGTTTCCCTGAAAATAAGACCTGCCCATAAAACAAGCCCTACCTGGAAAATAAGCCCTAGTGAGTGACGGGCGTGGCTGCGCAGCGCATCTGCACAACCCGTGCGTGTCGCCGCGGAGCGGGAAAGAAGGCGAGCAGCCCTTCTCACCTGCCCCGTGAGACCTCTATGGCTCGACAGGAGAGATCAGGGCCGATGGTTCTAAAGGAAATAGAGTCACAAGATATTCAGGATGGAATTCGGGGTTTGGAGAGTTATGATGATGTTCCAGAAGAAGACGACTTAACTATATTTGAATAAATGTAGATTGTTGTACCGTACTTAAAAAAAATAACACACCCCCTGAAAATAAGCCCTAGCCCAATATTATCTTCTTGAGGGAAAATAAATATAAGACCCTGCCTTATTATCAGGGAGACACAGTAATACGGAGGACGTCGGACCTTCAAAAGGGAGTCACAGGATGCCATGCAGGAAGACTGTGTCTCCTTTTTGTTGGCACAACCTTTTGTTTTCGCTCTGGAGATAATCATTGTCATCATCATCCTTTTGGCTTTTTGGTAACAGCTTTGAGGTGTAATTCACAGACTGTACAATTATAATGGTGTTTAGTGGATTTTTAGTATTCACAGAGTCGTACATCCATCATAACAGCCAGCTTTAGACTATTTTTGTCACACCAGAAGGAAATGGGTGCCCATTAGCAGAC
This sequence comes from Microcebus murinus, assembly GCF_040939455.1. Taxonomy (NCBI): domain Eukaryota; kingdom Metazoa; phylum Chordata; class Mammalia; order Primates; family Cheirogaleidae; genus Microcebus; species Microcebus murinus. Next base: position 26,213,016 of record NC_134125.1, on the reverse strand, counting down.
ACTCTCCGTCTCCCCTAGAGCTTCCCGGCCCCAGGCCGTCTGGCCTGCTTTCTGTCTCTATGGATGTGCGTCTTATGCACATCCATAGAAATGGAACCATAGAGTATGCAGTCTTTTGTGACTGGCTTCTTTCACTTAGCACGATGTTTTCAATGTTCATCCTTATTGCTTTCTCTTTGGTTTACTTTTTTTTAATATCTGTGTCTCCATGATAAGTCTGTAATAATTTTTTAACAGCTTTACTGAAATATAATTTACATACCATAAAATGCACTGGTTTTAGAAGTGTGCCATCCAATGATTTTTTAGTAAATTTAGAGTTTTGCAGCCATCACCACAATTTTAGAATAATTTCCTTGTCGTAAAAAGATCCTTTGCACCATTTGCAGACTCCCTGTACCTTTCCCCAGTCCTGGACAAGCACTGTCTGTTTTCTGTCTCTTGTAGACTTGCTTTCTGTTGACATTATGTATAAATGAGTCATATAATAAGCATTCTTTTGCGGCTGGCTTCTTTCGCTTAGCATAATGTTTTTGAGGTTCATCCATCTTGCGGCCTGTGTTAGTAGTTCATTGCTTTTCATTGCCACATATTCCATTGTATACATTCCACATTTTTTAAAATCCATTCACTGTTTGATGAGCTTCCAGTTCTGGGCTACTATGAATAATACTCCCATGACCATTGGTGTACCAGTTTTTGCATGGACACATGCTTTCATTTCTCTTGGGCAAATACATAGGAGTGAATTTTGGTGTCATAGGGTTAAATTTAAGAAATTGCCAAACTGTTTTCCATTGTGGCTGTAGATTTGCAATTTTTTGCTGTGTTTTGTTTTGAGACAAGGTTTCACTCTGTTGGTGGGGCTAGAATGCAGTGGTGTCATCATAGCTCACTGCAACCTTAAACTCCTGGGCTCAAGTGATCCTCCTGCCTCAATCTCCCGAGTAGCTGGGACTACAGGCACGTACCTCCATGCCTGACTAATTTTTTTCTGTTCTTTGTAAAGATGGGGTCTTGCTTTTGCTCAGACTGGTCTTGAATTCCTGGGCTGAAACAGTCCTCCCACCTTGGCCTCCCAAAGTGCTAGGATTACAGGTGTGAGCCACTGTGCCGAGCCTGCTTCACATTTTTTATAAAAAGGACCTAGTAGTCCCTCTCTCCTGATATCCCCTCAATTGTAGATCTACCATGTGCTCTACCAGGCAGAGTTCTTTGAATTCTTCTCTCCTGGAGCCCCCAGCTACCCCAACCTGTTAGCGCTGTTGTGCCAGCTGCCCACCTGCACTATCAAGGTGGGGGAATCAGTTGATTTTGCCTTCATCTCTCTCTCTCATGTTGGACCCTCTGCTTCTGGCTTTTATATCTTTCTTGTTTTGGTTTACTCCCTCATTTTACTGGAGTACTGCCTCCTTTGTAACTTCTGCAGAAAATGAACATGGGAGACAAAAGTTTTTGTTTCCTTTTTTGCATGTCTGAAATGTATTTTACCTTCATACATGATAAGTTTGCTGGATTTAGAATGACAAGGTAGAAGTAATTTTCTCCTATAATTTGGAAGGTCTTACTCCATTTTTTTACAAGCTTTCAAAGTTGCTAGTGCCATAATAGTTCCTGCTCCTTTGAACATAACCTGTTTTCTTTCTGAGAATTTTGAGTTCCTTTTGGGGCACTGTGCTGGATATGCATCTTAGAGACTCATGCCTTTCATTTTAGGGAAAAGTATCACTAGATTTCATCTCTTCCTGTTCTCTTCTGCTTTCTTTTTTGTTCTCTGTTTCTGAAACTACTATTATTGGGAATTGGAGTTCTTGGACTTATGCTCAACTTTTGATGTTTCCAGTTTCCATCTCTTTATTATTTCACTTTTAGTAGGTTTCTACTTCTGCCGTATCTTTTAATGAGTTTTCATTTTTATTGTCATGTTCATTTCTATGAGAGCTGTGACAGAGGGGGTAGCGGTTAGTGTTGTCTGCATGTTCCCTCTTAACAGCATCCCTTTCTTGTTTTGTGAATTCAGTGGAGTCTCACTTTGCACATGTTAACGGCATATTTTTAGTTTTGTTTAACTTTTCATCTCTCGGTGCTCATTTACTCCGTGGTGTTTTCCTCTGGGGTTTGGTCTCTGCCTTTCATGTGAAAGCTCTCCTCAGAGGTTTGGTGGTCCTTGCTTATCTGCTGTGTGGCAGAGGAACTTGACGTTCTATACCCGTGGGCCTCCCAGGACGGGGAACCAGCTGGAATGTTTCATCGGGGATCTTCTTCTACCCTTTGGGACTTTTTCTTGGACTGATCAGATTTTTTCCATAGAGAATGTTCCCAATCTGCCGGATCCAGGCTGGGGTTCTGAGAGCTTAGTGGAGGGAAAGAGGCTGGGGCATCTGCCTCCACCCCAACCCCAGTGAGGAACCCTGATTTTCATCTGCACTGGGGCCCCTCAGCCCAGAGACCACCTTCTCACCAGTAGATCACCAGTTTACTGTTGATTTGGTTACTGCTTGAGTTGTAGGGAGGGATCTGAATGTGTCCAACTCCCTCCTTCCAGTTTTTAATCAGAGCAGTTTCAGATCTATAGCAAAGGCGTGTGAACGGTACAGCAACCACTCCTGTAGCCTTTCCCCCATTCGCCGGTAGTGTTGGCCACTATTGCTCTCTGCGTGTCTTTTTCTGAATGCTTTGAGAGGTTATAGATATCATGACATTTTACCCCATTTAGTATTTAATTGTCATTGAAGAACAAAAACTATCCCCTATAGTTTTCACATGCAAGAAATTTACTATAATACTATTCATATTCTCATTTTTTCATTGTCTCCAAAATGTCTTCTACAGGTTTTTTTTTTTTAATGCAGGATTTATTCAAGGATTACACATGTATTTTATGTATTTACACATGTGTTACACATTGCCTTCTTGCTTTGTTCTTTAATCTAGAATTATTCCCCAGCCCTTTTTTGGGGGGAGGGTGGAGGGTGCCTTTCATGACGTTGACTGATTTGAAGATTTCAAATTAGTTGTTTTGTAGAATGTCCTTCAATTTGAACTTGTCTCTTTCCTCATGATTAGCTTTGGGTAATACTCTTTATTTAAAAATCAGGTATACTACCTTGGCCATAAATTGTCATATCATAAGGCACATGAGGTCACTTAGTCCCATTATTGGTGATATTCAGTTTGATCACTTAAGGTAGTGTCTTCCAGATGTCACTATTGTAAATATTTCTTTCCCCTTTTGTAATGAAAAGTAACTTGTGGAGAAGTAGTGAAGAAGTAGTGTGTGGGATGGTATCTAGTTTTTCCCCCGATAGCTTCACACCCTATTATTTTAGGTTCTGTGGATGACTCTTGTCTGAATCAGTTATGACAGTGATGGTTAAAAAATGGCAATTTTTATAATTTTGCTATACACCCTACATTTAATAAATGACACTATTCTAGGTGGCTGGGGAAGGGCGAACTGTCTGGCCAGCCATGTGCTTCGCCGTGGTGTGTGGGGTCTGGGCAGCTGGAACTGCCACCCAGTGGGGAAGACACAGAAGGAATTTGCATAAGACAGCAGTGCAAAGTGGAGCCGGAGGAGCTTTCTCTGTGCACAGAGGTACTTCTGAGAATAACCCAGATTTGATTTCACACCAGAAAACTGTAAGAGGATAGAGGCAATTGTAAAAAACCATCCAGAAGGGCATGAAGCAGCAGCTGTGCTTCCGGTCCTGGATTTAGTCCAGAGGTGAAATGCACCGTTGCCCGTCTCCGGCGGGAACAAGGTTGCAGAAGGTTTTAAGTACCTCCAGTAAGAGCACATCAAGTGGCAGCTTTTCCTACAACGCACAATCAAAAGCCAGTTGCAAAGTGTCACATTCAGGTCTGTACTGCTAACACCCTGCATGCCTTGAAACTGTCCGCAGCATACTGGATGGAGGCCATTCGGAAAAGTGTGGAATGAAGGTTAGGGACACTACACCTGACACGGTTTTCACTCTTACAGAGGTGGAATGTGTATGGGCCCGTGTAAATGCACCAGTGGTTCAAATAAATGACAACTGCTATGAGGATCTGACACCTAAGGATATTAAAGATATTATTGATGAGCTCAAGGCTGGCAAAATTCCAAAACCTGGGCCAAGGAGTGGGTGCTTCTCTTGTGAGCCAGCTGGGGGCCTTCCCTCTTTAAGGGCTGGCTTGTGTGTGTGAGGAGGTCTCCTCCACTTATATTCAGCTGTAAATATGTCACTGGAGATATAAAATATGAACTTCCTATCTATTATACAAAAACAATAAAATAAAAGATAAATGATACTATACTGTAAAGAGCTGTTCTGTTTCTCTTCTTTATTTTCTGGCACTACAAGTTGCTCCAGGCCCATCTCACACTTCCGCTGTCCCCCCAGCCTTGGGGGCAGCCACTTCTCCACGAGACCTGCTTCCTCTGAGGGAATGGAAGCAGAGCTGTGGGCGTTAGCTCTGCCCCTCCTCCCTGGGAGTCTACGGCCCTGTCTGTAGATGGAGCTAGAAACAGAAGTTCATCTTTATTGATACTTGTAACTCTAATCTACACTTAGAGTTCTTCCCTCCTCCCATTTCCTGTTTGCAGCTCCTTTCCCAAAACCCTAGAGCCCTGGTCCCAGCCTCATCTGTATTTACTGATTTGGCCAGTCCTACAATACACATGAAGTAGCTTTGGAATTACTCCTCCTACCTACCAATAACAAACCTTCTAAGTAAATGCCAGGTTCCTTTGCAGTTCTTCGTGTTGCTGCACTGTTCCTTCCCCCTGAGGGAGTGTAGTTGGAGTTCTTTAGTCCAAAGTCCTTGGGATCCATTCTTTCTTTTCTTCTGTGTGATGTTAACGTTCAGTTCTGTTTGTATTCAGTTTTAGGACTTTGCCTCCTCATCTTGTTTAAGTTAATTTTTTTATTGAGATATAATTCATAAAATTCACTGCTTTGAAGTATATGCAATTACATGGTTTTTAGTATATTTATTTACAAAGTTGTATAACTGATTTTTCAAATTTTATTTGTAAAATATATGAAATGTAAGAAAGATCCAAGTTATAATCACATGAAAAATTTATTCACATAACTATATGAAAAACACACTCCCTTCTCGTCCTTCACCCATTAATAAAAATAAGCAAATATATATATGTATATTTTATTTCCTTATTTTTCCTGCTCCTTATAGAAAAAATTATCTTACTGTGTATATATACTATTTGCACTGTGATTTTTTTTTGAAACAGAATCTCACTCTGTTGCCCTGGCTAGAGTGCCGTGGCGTCAGCCTAGCTCACAGCAACCTCAAAGTCCTGGGCTCAAGCAATCCTTCTGCCTCAGCCTCCTGAGTAGCTGGGACTACAGGCATGTGCCACCAATGCCCGGCTAACTTTTTCTATACATTTTTAGTTGTCCAGCTAATTTCTTTCTATTTTTAGTAGAGACGGGGTCTTGTTCTTGCTGAGGCTGGTCTTGAACTCCTGACCTTGAGCAATCCGCCCTCCTCGGTTTTCCAGAGTGCTAGGGTTACAGGCATGAGCCACCACGCCTGGCCTGATTTTTTTTTTTAATTTAAAAAATATTGTTGCTATCACTCAGTATCAATTCATAGAAAACGTTCTCGTTTTTTACAGCTATATTGCGCCCCACTTTAGAGGCCTACTATGCTTTAACTAGTCTCCTGTGTATGGGCCTTCCACTTTTCCCGTCATTTTGCTATTAAAAATAATGCCACACTAAATATCCTTGTGCATATATCTCTCCACTCCTGAATTGTTGGAGATATATCGATAGTATACATTCTATATGTAGGATTGCTGGGTTGAAAGTATATGTAGATTTGTTAAATATTGCCAGATTCCTAGTTTTTGTACTTTCCCAGCTTTTGGCCTAGGATTTAGCTTTCTGGGCTCAAATGAGTTTACAGTGATTTACTTCTAAAATAAGACAATTTTGAGACGGACAGAAGCCAAACTGGGTAAGATACTGGGACAACAGGCAGATTGATACATGTGGTCACCCTCTCTACATCACCATGTGTCCTCTGCTTTCCAGTTTTTAGAACGTTGGCATCCTCTTCCCTGCTGTTTGTCCTTGTGACCATATGCCTCGTAAAAATATCGTTACTGTTGTTGCATTAGGTTTTAGGGGAGACTGGAGATGATTGAATGTGTTTGTTCAATGTGATATCTTTAACCAGAAGCTTCAAAAATGTTACTAGTCTGGAATTTTTGTACCTAAAGAAACCAGTCATGCATGAAGATAGAATAAAGAAATTTGCAGAGGGCTGGGCATGGTGGCTCACTCTAGGAGGCCGGGGCAGGAGGATTGGTCAAGGTCACCAGCCTGAGCAAGAGGGAGACCCCGTCTCTACTAAAAATAGAAAGAAATTAATTGCCCAGCTAAAAACTATATAGAAAAAAAATTAGCCGGGCATGGTGGCACAAGCCTGTAGTCCCAGCTACTCGGGAGGCTGAGGCAGGAGGATCTCTTGAGCCCAGGAGTTTGAGGTTGCTGTGAGCTAGGCTGACGTCACAGCCTGGAAGGAAGGGAGGGAGGGAGGGAGGGAGGGAGGAATTTGCAGATACCGACAGACTGAGGAAGGTCACCGTGCCCTCCTTTCTTAGAAGACGGTGGAAGATGTGATCTTGTGAAAGGAGAGGATGGAGCGACAGAGAAGGTGGCCTGGTGTAGGGAGCAGCTCAGGGCAGGACTGAGGCTCTGCCCAGCCCGGGGAGCCGCCAGTTCTGACTGAGACCAGACAAGACTGCAGGAAGCAGAGTGCGAGAGGGTGTTTGAGAGTTCAAAAACTTATTCCTGGCCTTTATCTATTGTAGTATCTGGAAAAGTTAATGGTAGACATACAGAAAACTAATTTAAAGATTGATGCACATGTTAACTTCAGGAAAAAGAAAGGTGTTAGAGAAATGCAGTCACCTTAGTGCGCCCTTTGGCCCACTAACATTACTACATTAGTATACTGGCTTTATTTTTTTTTTTATTTATTTATTTTTTATTTTTTGAAGAGGAAATGAAGTCAGAAGTATACTGGCTTTAATTACGAAATGGAGGCCAGGTGCTGTGGCTCACGCCTATAATCCTAGCACTCTAGGAGGCCGAGGCGGGCAGATTGCTCAAGGTCAGGAGTTCAAGACCAGCCTGAGCAAGAGTGAGACCCCATCTCTACTATAAATAGAAAGAAATTAATTGGCCAACTAATATATATAGAAAAACTTAGCAGGGCATGGTGGTGCATGCCTGTAGTCCCAGCTACTCGGGAGGCTGAGGCAGGAAGATGGCTTGAGCCCAGGAGTTTGAGGTTGCTGTGAGCTTGGCCAACGCACTCACTCTAGCCTGGCCAACAAAGGGAGACTAAAAAAAAAACAATTACGAAATGGATTCTCCTTTATCGGAAGGTGGGGTACAGAGTGTATGTGAGCTAAGTCTTACCTGCTGTAACATCACGTCACTGGGCAACATTTAAAATGGATAAAACTAGTCCCTAAATGCTAGGAAATATGGACGTAAATACCAGAAGAAATAAGTGAAAAGGATGGCCCCGGGCAACGGGATTGGGCACAGGAGGCTGGGGAGGGGAGGCAGGCTTTTCCGTTTCCTCTTTTCGGATACATAGATATGAATTTAAAAGGCCCTGGGCGAGGGTCCTACTTGTCAGTCCACTTCTGTCATGTCTCTGCTGGTGGTCGAGGCCAAAGGCCCCAGCTTGAATGTGTCTTAGGGTCTCTGGTGGCTTCAGCTCTTGTTGCTGGCCATAGCAGGTTTCGAGACATTCCCTCTGTGAATGCCCCTCTTTCGCTAGAGACGTTCCTGGGCCCAGGAGCAGCAGGAGGGAGGCAGGTCTTTGACCTGGAACTCTCAGGGCTGTAGTTTCGCAGTCATATTCTGTGTCAGGTTGCATATTGTCTGAGTGCATATAAAACGGAAAAACAAAAGTGCCCGTACTGGTGTTTTAGACTGTGGGCATGCCCACTAGCAGGTCTCTAGCCTCAGTGACTCAGAAAGCAAGGAGGCCCTGGCCCGGGCCAAGAGGGAGAAGAATCGGTTTGAAGAACGTGCACGAGGCTGGGTGCGGTGGCTCACGCCTGTAATACCAGCACTTTGGAGGCTGAGGCGGGAGGATTGCTTGAGTCCAGGGATTTGAGACTAGCCTGAGCAACATAGTGAGACCCCCATCCCTACAAAAAAAAAAAAAAAAATTAGCCGGGTGATGCACACCTGTAGTCCCAGCTACTCTGGAGGCTGATGCAAGAGGATGGCTCGAGCCAGGAGTTGCATGCGGGCTACAGTGAGCTATGGTGACGCCACTGTGCTCTAACCTGGGTGACAGACTGAAACTCTGTCTGAAAGAAAGAAAGAAAAGAAAGAGAGAGAAAGAGAAAGAAAGAAAAATGGCAATACCATTAGGAATTTTATATTCATGGTTTTCTGGTTTTAGAAGTTATGTTTTGGTAAACAAGTATTATTAGACTTAACAACATTGGGTTTTTGACCATAATTCCAGACTTGTGTTTTGTAAAGTAGGAAGTGATGTGTGTTCTGACAACTCAGAGGGTCAAGGAGGCTTGGCTGTCTCACCCTTGCCCATATGTGGAGAAGTTACAAGCTCATCTGGACCCTAATGTGTGGGCAGGGTTTAAATTTCTAGAAATACAAGTTAGAATCACTCACGTTTTGTCCTTTATTTGCAGCTAATCATCCTTTCTGGCCAATTGCTGTTAGGAAGCAAGCCAGTTTCCTCTCTGGGCGAGGGGCTCCCCAGCACCCCAGCTCTCGGTTTGTCGGCAGGCAGCCCCCAGCGCCGCAGCCACCAGTGCTGCCAGAGGCGGGAGAGGAGGCGACAGGCAGTGGGCTGGAGGCACAGCAGGGGTGGCTTCCTGCGGCGCTGCAGTGGCCAGAGAGGCAGGGAGGCTCAGGTCTGTGCCCTGGAGGAGGGAGAGGCCCCTGCTCTTTGTCCCACTTCTGACCTGGAGCAAGTCTGCTGGCACTTTGAGCCTGCTTTTCTTGCCTATATAGACCGTTTCCCTTTGTGTTCAGTGCCAAGTCGGCTGAGCTGTCCCCTCCCTGCTTCAGGTCCCTCCCGAGGGCTCCCACTCCGTCTTCGCAGCCAGCGCTGCTGTGCCGTCCCAGTGAGGACGTCTAGAGGGAAGAGCTGCTTCTCTAAAGCACTGAAGAGCAGCCTGGCTGCGGGGCCGTTCCTCTTCTGCTCTTCCAGACGTCAGGAGTGGGCTCGGTTGGGCCACGCGCCTGCGCTCGGGCTTGCTTGGTCCCAGCCTGGTCACGGGGCACGAGCCTCCCTCCAGTCGCTGGTGGGGAGGAGGGTGTGGCCTCTGCTAAGGAGGACAGGATCGCGTGCTGTTTTGTTCCGGGCCGCATTCCCCACGCCTAGGACAGTGGACCCAGGCGGCAGAGCTGCCTTGGGGGGGTCTGTGTCCCGGACGACGCCTCCCTCACCCCCCACCCCCCGATGGCTGCACAGGGGTGGGCCGGGCGAGCAGAGCCGGCGGCCTTCAGGGAGAAGAGGAAGATTCTTTGCTGTCAGAGGCGGTCCTGAGACATCCCGAGGGTGCTAGTAGCCCCGTCCGCTCCGCCCCCCAGACTGTCTCCCAGGAGGCTGCAGGTCCCCGTCCGCCCACCGTCAGTGTCACCCGTTGGCTGGGCCCTTCCCCTCCTCGCTGGCCAAGGCTGGAGGCTGTGCTGGCAGGTTTCCGTGGTGGGCACAGACGTGTGGCACCAATGAGCAGGTGAGGGGTGAAGGTGGGCATTTGGGTACGAAGAGAGGTGCAAGACAGGTGAAGGGCTCACAGTCGCCACCCAAGCCAGAGAAGCCTGCTCAGCACAGACTAGCTGCCTCTACCGCCATTTGGCCTTCTGGTTACTTCCCTGAAACATCCCTCCCTGTCCTCCACCCCAGCCTGCAGGTCCCTCCCTGTCCTCCACCCCAGCCTGCAGGTAGCGTCTCTCAAACCGTCTTGTGTGTGCCCAACCTGGCCTCGGGCGCCCGAGAGTGGCAGCTCTCGCCGTCACCTTTTCCCTCCCGCCATCTGCCCTGGATTCATCTGGTCGCCGCGGTGGGCAGTTTCCCCAGGTGCTGTGCTCGCTCTGGGGGAGAGGCCAAGGCGCAAAGCGGAGCTGCAGGTCTTGACCGCTAAGCGGACAGAGGAAGATGTGGCATTTAGAGTCAGTGACGTGTGCTCCAGCCACACCCAGGCTGGGTCATGGGAGTTATTTAATGCGCCCTTTCGTAGAATGAAAAAAAAATGCGGACAACCTCAAACTTGTCCCAGGCGTTCCTGTCTTTGCCTCTGAGGAAACTCTTCTCCCCCGCCCCCACCCTCCCCAGTTAAGGTGCAGCTCCCTCGCCAGGCCAGGCGGCTCTGCCCTCCCGGCAACCCCGCCCGCCTCCCCGCCAGGGTCTGTGCTATGGGCTGCCCTGCTTCCCAGCGGGGGCAGCGAGTCCCCGCAGCAGATGCTGCAGGGGCCCTGCCCAGGACACGGGGTGGGGCTCCCCAGTCCTAGAGAGCTGGCCGTCCCCTAACACCTAGAGAGCTAGGTGTTTGCAGCATCAGGCCTGTCTCTGTGCCGGCTTCCTGTCCCAGACTGGCGGCAACATCTGAGATCATCACATTGCATTTTGGGGTGTCAAAGTACCTCCAAAGGCACCTGCGCTGAAGACACACAATGAGGCCTTGACGATGTTTCTCCCTTGGGGGGTCTCACTTTATGTTGAAGATAGCTCAGACGCTGGTAGCATATTTTGTATTTCAGAGTGATTTTCCATCTTAGGTCCAATTGGTCCCTGTCGCGTGCCCCAGAGAAGCTATGGAAATATGCTTAGGGACGCTTGTTTTTCCATTCTTGGGATACTTCACTTAGTAGTATGGGTTCCAGCTCTATTCAGGAAAATACAGGATGTGCTATATCACCATTGTAATAGCTCACCAGCAAATTGGCATTAACTGATCGGTACTTAAGTGGACACATAGGATTTACATTTATTGGGTATTGGGCAGGTGGGAGGGGGAGGGGGCAGGTGTATACATATACAATGAGTGAGATGTGCACCGTCTGGGGGATGGTCACACTTGAAGCTCAGACTTGGGGGAGAGAGGGCAAGGGCATTATTTGAAACCTTAAAATTTGTACCCTTATAATATGCTGAAATTTTAAAAAAGGACAAAAAAATATGCTTAGTGACTATTTTGTGGGTGAAGTAAGCAAAGCATCTAGGGTTTTGACTTGCCCAGGGTCTCAGACATGACTGAGGACTGAACTCTGATCTTTTTCTTTTGCTAAAAACTCCCTCCTACGAAGGTCAGCTGGGTCAGGCTGACTAACAGTAAATTCCCACTAAGCGGCTTTTGTTAACCAAATAAAGCGGTGGTTTACTTCCCAACTTGATTCTGGTACCGCATTAACATTACCAAAAAGATAAGAATCCCCTATCTTAACTCAAGCATCTTAGTAGGTGCCTATTGTAAATTTAAAGCATCTTAAATAAAGCATCCTAGCATCCTATTGTAAATTTAAAATGTCCTCCTGTCTGGACCTCCCAGAGTGCTCACACCCTTATCTTAAAATAAGCTTATCCTTTCTGGTCTTCTAGATAAAGTCTAACTCTCTCAGCCAATTGCCAGCCAAGAAATCTTTAAACCCACCTATAACCTGTAAGGCCCCCCTTGGAGATGTCCCACCTTTTTGGGCCAAACCAATGTGCGCCTCTCATGTATTGATTTGTGACTTTGTCTGTAACCCCTGTCTCTCTGAAATGTATAAAACTGAACTGTCACCCAGCCACAACGAGCCCACTGCTCAAGGCCTCTTGGCAGTGGCTCCGGGTCATGGTCCTCAATTTTGGCTCAGAATAAATCTCTTTAAAATTATTTTGCGTAGTTTGGCATTTTTCCGTTGACATGATGAAGAACACACACAAATTTTTTGTACTAGGTATTTACTTCAGCCTTCTGTGGAATGAAAAAAGATGCAAACATCCCTAAACTTCAAAGTATAGGGATTCTGGTATTGAAACAAATGGATTCCCAGAATACTGTGCAGCCATCGAAAGTAAGGTTTTAAGCCTATTTAGGAAATGAAAGGCTGTTTATAGCCTTAAGGTTACAAAGCAAGTCATAAAATAGAGTATTTGCTGTGATCCCAATATTTTTAAGTAATAAATATGTTTTACACAAAGTAGGAAAAGAGATGGTGGGGGCAGACTCTTGTATAGACAAGGGTTTGTTGCCTTTATTGTGTGTTGTCTTTTCAAACTTCTGTATTGCTCAGATGTTTCACACTGGATATTTTATAATGAGAAAAACATGCAGCCTATTTATTAAATAAAGACCGAGTCAGCCATGACGCTAGCAGAACCAGCCCGGAGGAGCTTTGTCCGGAGCTTGTCAGGTAGGGCCGACTGCCAGGCTGGGGGCAGGGGAGGTCAGGCTGGCCTGAGCGAGCTGAGGCAGGAGCGTGCCTGTGGGCAGGTGTCTGTGCAGCCATGCAGGCCATTTGTCGCAGGTCTGACCTAACCTCGCCCCAGGTGCTTAGTCACTGTGCATCAGGGTACACCTGTGCAGGCAGAGTGGCAGGTGGGTGGGCCTGCGAGGGGCACTGCCCATTCCTCTCTCCTGCTCCGTGGCCTTGGGTAAGCCACCTCCCTCCTCTGCATCAGTCTTTACCTGCAGAGGACTCTAGAGAGAGTGTGGAGGAACTGACCTGCGGATTAATAGATCAAGATACATAAAACTAGACTCTTCCCCCATCTTCAGCTTCCTGCTCACGCTTTCCAGCCACTCACTGAGGCCCGCTGCACACCAGGCCTATGCCGAGGCCCCCACGGCCTTTGGGGACGGGCAGACGGGTGGATGTTAGGTGCTCAGGCCCGGAGGCCCTAGCACTGCAGAGGAGGGTCCTGCACGTGGGTCCCCCTTTTACCAGCAGGGGCGGCTCCCAGGCTGGCTGGGGTGGGGGAAGGGCAGCTTGGGCTCTGGGAAGAGCTCCCCTGCATGGTGTGTCCTGCCCCCGGCTCTGGAGCTGCCGAGGGATTTGCAGTAGGCATGGCTGACCCTGGGCCGTGCTTGCAACAACCTGTTGGAAAATGCAATGAGAGAGAGAGACCCCATATCACAATAGTAATTATAAAAAGACTGCCAAGGCATAATTTGAGTAAGCACACGTGACCCTTTTGACCTGAACGACAAAAGAGCCCGAGGGGCTTGGACTGTGCGGGCCAGGCCTCCCCTCCAGCCCCGGCAGCCCATGCCCGCTGCCCTAGAGCCCACGCCCGCTGCCCTAGAGCCCGGCGCCGGCCGCCCTAGAGCTTGGCGCCGGCCGGGGAGCCGCCCTCAGCTGGCTGGGCGGGACTCACAACTCTTGTCTCCTTTGCTTTCAGAAGTGACCGCAGAGGTGCGTCCTCGCCATGGGAAGGAGGCCGTGGACCCGCGGCAGGGGCGGGCGAGAGCCGGCGACCCCACACACTTCCACGCGGTGAACGTGGCGCAGCCCGTCCGCTTCAGCAGTAAGTTGCAGGCCTGGCCGGCCGCTCTCGGTGCCGCTGTTGGCTCACGTGAGTGCCGGTGTCCCCAGACAGCCCTGGGAGGTGACTGTGGAGCGAGCGAGGCTGCGCTGCCCCGCCACGGACACCCAGCTCGCGACCAAGCCGGGAAGGCGCTCGGGCGGCTCGCTTTCACAAAGTGACAGCCTTTCAGGTCTTGGCGCCCCTGCTGCTGCGCCCTTCCCTCGGTAGACGCAGACGCCGCTCTGCACGGCGAGGTGGGCTGAGTGATGGCTGGGAAGGCTCTATTCAACGTTGTTTTTTTTTTTTTTTAAATTTTTTAAGGTAATTGGTTATTTAATGAATTACCTATGACATTAAAATTTTATTTTGTTTTTTTTTCCTATTCAAGAATTTTGAGGATAAGGTGTTAAAATTGTATAGGTACATAACAAGATCAAGGAAGGCTGGGGGGAGGAAAAGCCACGGCTGAAGTCGCCGGTCCCAGGCAGACCTGTGCAGGTGAGGTGCTCTGAGGTACGCTGGGGGCACCTGACCCCAGGGCAGGCAGGCCTGACCCCTGCCGTGTCTGCTGTGCTAGTAGTGCTCAGCCCCAGCCTCTCAGCAATGGGGAGCGCGGCGGCCTGTGCCCACTGCCGGCAGCCAGGGCAGGGCAGCCGAGCTGCAGTGGGCTCTGCCCGAGCCCGGCACTGTCAGTGGCGAGTCCCTGGGACGGCCCTGGCACTCCTCACAGCTCCTGCCCCTCGTAGAGCCTCAGTTCTTTGTCTGCCGAGGACCAAGCGAGCTGCGGGTGGCGTGGGCCAGCTGTCCTCTGTGCCCGGCTCTGCCACGCAGTTGCTGGGGCCCCTGTGCGGATCCCGCAGCCAGAGGGTGGTCAAGTACTGGTGGGTGTGGAAGCTGAGGCGAGAGGTCCCCCAGCTGGAAGGGGTGGCTCCAGGGCACAGCCCCGTGGGGGCCTCAGCTCCGTGTCCTCTCATCCCATTGCTTGTCTAATTTCCAGCAGGCCGTGATCCCATGCAGTTCAGAGCATAGAAAGATGCATCAATGAAAAGGAGTGCTTTCTTCCTCCAGTGTCCCCGGCCAGCGGTTTCCCTCCCCGGGGGTTTCCTCCGGGCCCGGCTGAGAGGGGAAGCCCGGCCCTGGTGCTAGCGACCTGCAGCTGCTCGGCCTGTCCCTCCTCACCTCTCTGCCGGACGGAACAGGGCCACCTGCTAGGCGCGTGCTGACCACGTCATGTGGGCAGTCAGCAACACGCAGCGGCGGTGCTGTGCCACACCTTTTCTCCCAGAGCTGGCGCCTTGCCCGCACCTGGGGAGCTTCCCTGCGCACTCAGCTGCACGTCTCCGCGGCGGGCAGCTAGCGCACGCAGCGCCCTGGCCCTGCCTCCAGCTCGGGGTCCAGAGCTGCCACTTCCTTTCCCATAGTCTATGTGCATTTGTTCAGAAGTCACACACACACATGTGCTCTAAATAATAAAAGCATGAGCATAAGTCTCCAGGAAATTTTATTAGTTCCATAGGATGCATTAAAAAAATGCATTTTTTTTTAAACAACTGGCTTTGCTAAAAGTTGTTATTTTTCTTCAGTGTACTGTTAGGAGGTGCCCAGCATTTGAAGGTTGTAGATTCTATAAAATAAGTCACAGGCCGGGCGTGGTGGCTCACGCCTGTCATCCTAGCACTCTGGGAGGCCAAGGTAGGAGGATCACTCAAGGTCAGGAGTTCGAAACCAGCCTGAGCAAGAGCGAGACTCCGTCTCTACTATAAATAGAAATAAATTAATTGGCCAACTAAAAATATATAGAAAAAAATTAGCCGGGCACGGTGGCGCAGGCCTGTAGTCCCAGCTACTTGGGAGGCTGAGGCAGCAGGATGGCTTGAGCCCAGGAGTTTGAGGTTGCTGTGAGCTAGGCTGACGCCACGGCACTCTAGCCCAGGCAACAGAGTGAGACTCTATCTCAAACACAAAACAAAACAGGTCACTAATGCTCCTTAAGGTACGCTGTAAATTACTAGGCCTTCCCCGGCCGAGGGGCACACTGAGAGGCCGAGGAAGGAGGAGACACTGGCTGGACGCAGGGAGGCTCGGGCTCCTGCTGGTCCTCGGCTTTGCGGCTGGGGCAGCGCGCAGGCCTCCTTTTCTCCCCGTGGAGGGCAGGCTCGGGTCACAAGGTCTCGGGCCCTCCCAGCTCTGGCCTGCTGAGCTGCGGTGCAGGGCAGAGCTGGCAGGAGAGCCGGGAGGGCCGGGTGTGGGGCGGCGCCCCCGCCTGCGCTGCGCTCTCCCGGGGGCGGTGCCTGTGTCACAGGGACTGACCCTGCAGCCGCTCTTTCCGCTGAGAGGACTGAAAGGCCATTTAGAGCTGGGAGGAATCGCTGGATTCACTTGGCTCTTGCGTCGAACGTACATCGTGGAGAAACTTGAGCCTTTCTGCAGCGCCCGCCGGTGGTCTCAGGCCAGGAGCTTGTCTCCTTGGCCCTCCGGCTCCACTCGCCTGGGCTGCTTTCCGAGTGCGCCGCCCCGACGCGGCACGTGTGATGTTCTGGAGTCAGGTCCTAATTTGGGGGACGACACCCCTTCTGTGCTCCATGTTTCCTAGGGAAGTGCCCGACAGGGTGGCACCACTACGAAGGCACGGCCAGCTGCTACAGGGTCTACCTGAGCGGGGAGAACTACTGGGACGCCGCGCAGACCTGCCAGCGCCTCAACGGCTCCCTCGCCACTTTCTCCACCGACCAGGAGCTGCGCTTCGTCCTGGCCCAGGAATGGGACCAGTCCGAGCGGAGCTTCGGTTGGAAGGACCAGCGCAAGTGAGTCCCGGTCAGAGTCTGAGGACTGCCCAGCATGTGGCCTCTGGCTGGCCAGAGCACTCCTGGGGTGGCCCGCCCTGCCCCCACTGGGAGCGCATGGAGACCAGGGCCTGGGGAGGGCAAGGAGATGGGTGGGGGCTTGCGGAGAAGGTGGGGCAGGCTGCGGGGGGGGGGGGGGGGGCCCTTTGAAAGGGGCTGGTCCACAGCCCCACAGGGTGCCAGCCTGTCTCAGTTGGGCGGGTGCATGCTTAGTGTGGGGCGCCGTGGGCCACGGCGTGCCCAGGCAAGCGGAGGTCCCTCCTAAGATAGAGGGCCCCGCTGGCCCGGTGCTCAGTGCTTTCTGTGCGTCTGCTCATTCAGTCCTCCCAAAAAGCCTAGGGTCCCTGGGGGGCGCGCGCATGTGGACTGTGGACTCTGCACTCACTGGGTGTGGGTCAGGATTCGGCCCGGGCAGCCTGGCCCCAGAGCCTGGCCCTTGACCTGCAGGCTCAGCCTTATCGAGGAGGGAGCCTGGAAAGGGGACCCACTGCTGTACACCAGACCCAGTGTTTCGTTTTGTTCTTTTTTTTTTTTTTTTTTTTGAGACAGAATCTTGCTCTGTCCCCCAGGCTACAGTGCCATGGTGTCATCACAGTTCACAGCAACCTCAAACTCCTGGGCTCAAGCAATCCTCCTGCCTCAGCCTCCTGAGTAGTTGGGACTACAGGCATGCGCCACCATACCCAGCTAATGTTTTCTATTTTTAGTTGCCCAGCTAGTCTTTTATATATATATATTTTTTTTTTAGTAGAGACAGGTCATGCTCTTGCTCAGGCTGGTCTCGAACTCCTGAGCTCAAACGATCCTCCTGCCTTAGCTTCCCGGAGTACTAGGATTGCAGGCATGAGCTGCTGCGCCGGCCTTCAGACCCAGTGTTGGTGGGGGGTTCTGCTTGGGGGCAGGCTGTGTGAGGCTTGTGGGGTGCCACCTCTGGAGGTTGCCTCACATGGCAGCCAGTTGCTGTCTCCTTTTCCAGCGGGGAAGGTAGCCCTGTGGGGCAGTGAGCAGCAGGGCCCAGGAATGGCTGGTGCACTCTGCTGGTGGCCTGCCACCCCTGCGGCGGCACAGGCCGCACGCCGCCCTGGAGCACAGTGCCCTGCAGCACGTGGGCAGAGGGCCTTCGTCTCAAGACCTGAGCCCGAGCTGGGTTTCGCTCCATAGTTACGCCCCGTGGGACTTGGCAAATCACAAGAGGGAGCTATTTTTCCCTCTGCAGCAACAAACGGAGGGAAACAACTCTTAGCTCACAGGTTACTGTACTGACCCCACGAGGTCCTGCCGCAAGTCCCTCAGAGAAGCAAGTCCCTCAGAGAAGCGTGAGGCAGCAGCCCCACCTCCCAGGACGCGCGTAGCCTGGTGCAGGCTGAGGGCGGAGCAGCGCCCTGCCGGGCGGCCCTGCTGACAGGCATCTCTGGGCGGGGGCTGGAAAGCCCCCAGGGTGAGAGGCACAGACTCGGCAGGCCTGTGAGCAGGTGCCCAGTGCCGGGCCACGTGCGCTTGGGAGCACGCTGCAGGCCTGAGGGTTTAACCGCCCTGGTGGCGCGTGTTCGCGGGGGTTTGCTTCTTCACTGGAGAGTGGCGCACACGCCACGGACCACAGCCCATTAGCGCTCGTGGTTCTGTGGTTCCAGCCCATTCACTGAGTTGTATTCCTGGGGCTTCACGTCCACCAAGAATAAGGTTGGTCTTGCTTAAAACACAAAAGCTTTATTGGATCTGCTAATAAGAGCAGTCTTGGTGAGAGTTCCCAGAGATAAAACTTCTTCTGAACCGTGGACTTATTACTTAGAATTTTAATGCATTTGATTAAAATTAAGCGTTAATCTTCAATCTCTCCTGTTTTAGAAGGTCGGTGTTTTGGGGGTCAGTGTAAGTGTTAGAATGCACAAGCGCTGTCATCCATAGACGGCACACCCCCCCCACCCCCGCTGAGGTCTCCATCTCTGTCCCTGCAGGCTGTGGGTCGGCTATCAGTATGTTGTCACCGGCCGGAACCGCTCCTTGGAAGGTCACTGGGAGGTGGCGTTCAAAGGTGAGCCTTTTTGGTCTGCCAGGGTTGCTGAGTTTGAAAGCAGGGGAGGGGGACTCGTCGTGACTCGGGGAATATTGCTGGGGTCCCCCTCCTCGCTCTCACTGGCACCCAGGGGTGCCTGCACAGCGAACATGGGGAGAGTGGTGCCCCCTTACGGGGGTCTGTGGTCCTGGGAGGGCGCCCTAGGGCAGCATGGCCCGCAGGTCAGGCCCTGATGGGGCTGGGCCCTTCCCTGGAGCCTGTTGTTGCTTCTCGCCTTGGCCGGCTTCATACACTGTCCATCCTCCCTTTAAAGTCAAGGACATCAGGGCATGAAAATGAGCATACAGAGGGAGCCACCGGCATGCCAGGGAGGGAAGCCAGGGCAGAGAAGCCAGAGTTGGAGTCCAAAACCTGAAGGAAGCTGTTAGGCAGACAGAGCTGAAATAGCTCACGGGTGTTCAGAGATTTGTGCTCAGCTGCTCAGAAACAACCAAGGCAGCATACAGGAGGCGTGGCTGCTGCAAGCAGCAGAGTCATGCCCTGACACGCGCCTCCTCTCCTGTCCCTCCCGTCCACCCTCGCGGCACTGGTGAGCCCTGCTGGGCCCCGCTGCACCCTCTCCAGTTCCGCCTGCCTCACGGGCTCTTGTTGGGCCGCTCGAGCTCACTCTTTTTTTTTTTTTTTGAAACAGAGTCTCACTGTGTTGCCCAGGCTAGAGTGAGTGCCGTGGCGTCAGCCTAGCTCACAGCAACCTCAATCTCCTGGGCTCAAGCGATCCTCCTGCCTCAGCCTCCCAAGTAGCTGGGACTACAGGCATGCGCCACCATGCCCCGCTAATTTTTTCTATATATATCAGTTGGCCAATTAATTTCTTTCTATTTATAGTAGAGACGGGGTCTCGCTCTTGTTCAGGCTGGTTTCGAACTCCTGACCTCAAGTGATCCACCACCTCGGCCTCCCAGAGTGCTAGGATTACAGGCACCCAGCCAGAGCTTATTCTTTTTTTACTTTTTTACAGAAGTATGCAGGGCCGCTTGAGCTTAGATTGAGGTGTTTTCCCCAAACACATCCCAGCGCTGCTGTTGCTGTCTTCAGTGTCGCTGAGGCAGCAAATGAGGGGTGCTCGGCCTGGGGACAAGGTTGACAGGGCCGGGCGGGGCGGTCCTGGCAGCTGGGGTGGAGCAGGGACGGAGGTGTGGGCTGCAGAGCCGGGCGGAGAGGGCCGAAGTGCTGGCCCTCCTGCTCGGCAGGCGTCCCCACTCCGTGTCCTCGGACAAGCTGCGAGAGCTCCGCCACGTTGCAGCCCCGGCTCCGTGAACGCGCCGCTCAGACTGCCCGCCGGAAGAGCTGGCAAGTATGCGGCTCTGGGTTTTAGGCGCCAGGGTCACAGCATGCCACGTGGAAGGCAAGTCTTGTAACACTTTTTCCTCTGCCCCCGGCACAGCTGCCCGAGGTGAAGCTTTGAAACGGTGCAGTTGTGGGCTGGGCCACTGCCTCGCCCACGGCATGTTCCGGATGGACAGGGCCCAGGTCCTCGTCCCTGGAGAGAGGGTGGCGAGGGGCCTGGGTGGGCACCACTGGGGCCTCGGGAGAGCAAAGCTGTAATTTAGAGAAAGGTCTGGCCCGTGCGCAGACACTGGCAGCTGCGTGGCCTGGCGCTCCCTGGTCGTGCGCCCGGTGCGAGGGGCCGGGGCGGGCGTGGGGGCGCCCTGAGCACCTGGAGCTCCGCGTGGTGGCAGCTTGTGCCTCCCTAACTGGACTTGGGAGCCCTGATACTGGATTTGAGCGGTGGTCACAACCAACATGTGGCTAGAAAAGATCCTTCTGCTACAGGTCACTGGCTCTTGACACAGCTGAGCGTCGTGAGTGCTTCTGGAGCCAAAGAAGCAGAAAAGCATGCATAGCCTAGCGCAATAATCTTGATGGCTTCCTGCCTTCAGGTGCGGGTGCTCATAAAAACCTTCAGGGAACGGAGAGGTAGTTGGTATGCGGGCTCCCGGCAGACTCATTTTCTCAGGCGTAATGGTTGTGGCTGTGTGCTTTTGGGAGGCTCGCGCCTTTGCCTGGGAGCCAGCGCCCTGCTGTCTGTGGGGTGGCCCCAGAGGAGCGGCCCTGTCGCAAAGGCCCCCTCACAGCGGCCCCAGAGGAGCGGCCCCGTCGCAAAGGCCCCCTCACAGCGGCTCCAGAGGAGCGGCCCCGTCGCAAAGGCCCCTCACAGCGGCTCCAGAGGAGCGGCCCCGTCGCAAAGGCCCCCTCACAGCGGCTCCAGAGGAGCGGCCCCGTCGCAAAGGCCCCCTCACAGCGGCTCCAGAGGAGCGGCCCCGTCGCAAAGGCCCCTCACAGCGGCTCCAGAGGAGCGGCCCCGTCGCAAAGGCCCCTCACAGCGGCTCCAGAGGAGCGGCCCCGTCGCAAAGGCCCCTCACAGCGGCCCCAGAGGAGCGGCCCCGTCGCAAAGGCCCCCTCACAGCGGCCCCAGAGGAGCGGCAGTGTCGCAAAGGCCCCCTCACAGCGGCTCCAGAGGAGCGGCCCCGTCGCAAAGGCCCCCTCACAGCGGCCCCAGAGGAGCAGCCCTGTCGCAAAGGCCCCCTCACAGCGGCCCCAGAGGAGCGGCCCCGTCGCAAAGGCCCCCTCACAGCGGCCCCAGAGGAGCGGCCCCGTCGTCGCAAAGGCCCCCTCACAGCGGCCCCAGAGGAGCGGCCCCGTCGCAAAGGCCCCTCACAGCGGCTCCAGAGGAGCGGCCCCGTGGCAAAGGCCCCTCACAGCGGCCCCAGAGGAGCGGCCCCGTCGCAAAGGCCCCTCACAGCGGCCCCAGAGGAGCGGCCCTGTCGCAAAGGCCCCCTCACAGCGGCCCCAGAGGAGCGGCCCTGTCGCAAAGGCCCCTCACAGCCGCCCCAGACAGAGGAGCCGCACAGTGCGGGTGCGGGTCGGCGTTGAGGACGTGCTGCACTCTTCGCTGTGTTGTTGTGCATTTTAAAATTTGATGTACTAGGCCGGGCGCGGTGGCTCACGCCTGTAACCCTAGCATTCTGGGAGGCCGAGATGGGCAGATTGCTCGAGGTCAGGAGTTCGAAACCAGCCTGAGCAAGAGCGAGACCCCGTCTCTACTATAAATAGAAAGAAATTAATTGGCCAGCTAATACATATACAAAAAATTAGCCAGGCATGGTGACGCATGCCTGTAGTCCCAGCTTCTCGGGAGGCTGAGGCAGGAGGATTGCTTGAGCCCAGGAGTGTGAGGTTGCTGTGAGCTAGGCTGACGCCATGGCACTCACTCTAGCCTGGACAGCAAAGTGAGACTCTGTCTCAAAAAAATTTTTTTTTACACACTAAAAGCATTTAAGAAGATTTCTGCTAAGAAACTGCAGAGTGAAGAAAACAGTGAAAACACGGGCGAGTGGACAGGAGAGCGGGGAGCCAGCCCCTGCTGTGGGCGCGGCGCCAAGCAGAGCGCAGCAGGTCGAGACGCCGGCCCAGGGCAAAGGCACCAAAACACAACCGGCTATATTCAAATCTCTGCAAGTGATGATGAATGCTTCCCTAAGAAGATTCCGTGCCCAAGAATAGTAGTACCTAATGGCAATAGGAGGGCCTCACGGTAAGATGTTTAACAATGTTTATTTCATCAACGTTTTGTCCAGCTCTTTCTTCTGTTTATTTATTTTTGTGAGCAGTTTCGCTCTGTTGTCTTGGCTGGAGTGCTATGGCGTCATCCCAGCTCACTGTAGCCTCAAACTCCTGGGCTTCAGCGATCCTCCCACCTCAGCTTCCCGAGTGGCTGGGACTGTGGGTGCCACTGTGCCTGGCCAATTTTTTCTATTGTTGGTAGAGACAGAGTCTCACTCTTGGTGAGGCTGGTCTTGAACTCCTGGCCTAAAGTGATCCTCCCACCTCAGCCTCCCAGAGTGCTAGGATTACAGGCGTGAGCCACCAAGCCCCGCCTTTTTTTTTCTTAACGTATTACCTTACGGGGTGGGCGCAATGGTGCATGAGTAACATTGTATATATTTATTATGCATACATACATTTTAAATTTGGAGTTCATTCCCCTCAGGGGTCCTGTGGGGCTTGGGAGTTGACCTCTCTGGCCTTTCCCCTGGGTCCATGCCAGCCTGTGAGCTCCACCCTGGGGTGCCGAAACGCTGCAGGTCCTCCTGTGCCTTGGAGACAGAGCTGCCACCAAACGCTATAAGGCCAGTGTTTTTATAGCATTTGCACAGAAAGTTTGAAAAGAATCACAGATCCCTATTGTCTAGAGAGAATCAGTCACATTTCCCACGTGCTGTGCCACCCCCGGGCTTTACATCCTCTCTGCCAACAGTATCACTCTGATTTGGGGTTATATATACTTCACATTTATTTTATTTATTTTTTATTTTTTTGAGACAGTCTGGCTTTGTTGCCCAGGCTAGAGTGAGTGCTGTGGCGTCAGCCTAGCTCACAGCAACCTCATACTCCTGGGCTCAAGCAATCCTCCTGCCTCAGCCTCCCGAGTAGCTGGGACTACAGGCATGCGCCCCCATGCCTGGCAAATTTTTCCTATATATTTTTAGTTGGCCAATTAATTTCTTTCTATTTATAGTAGAGACGGGGTCTCGCTCTTGCTCAGGCTGGTTTTGGACTCCTGACCTCGAGCAGTCCGCCCGCCTCGGCCTCCCAGAGTGCTAGGACTACAGGCGTGAGCCACCGCGCCCGGCCTTCATATTTATTTTAAAACACAAAAGTGGAAATACATAATGTGTTTCAGTGTGTCTGTGTGTTGTGTGACTTGTTCATTTAAGATTCACTGGAAGCCTTTGCCCCGTTTGTCCCGGTCTCTGCACACGCACACCCTAACTGGGTGCACTCGTGTCACTGGTTGGCTGGCATCAGCAGGCACGTGACTTGGTGGGAGCCTTCTTTTCTCCCGGGTTTCTTTGCAGATGTGGCCAGTCCTTTGTGGTCTCCGTCTTCCCTGCCCTGGTGCCAGGCCCGAGTGGGGACATGCCCGTGTCATGTCGTAGGGCCCTGGCCTGTGCGGTCCGCAGACAGGGCTGCAGTCCCGGACCAGCCGGGGGGAGCTCGCGGTCAGCAGGGAGGGCGGGGCCGGGCTGCTCTAGCCTGCTGGAAGGCGCAGTGTGGAGAGCCTGCCCGCTGGGCGCGGTGCCGCTCAGGTTGGAATGGGGCAAGGTGGAGTCAGGCCTCCGTCCCCAGAGGAAAGACAGCCCCCAAGCTCGGCAGCTGCCTCTGTCATGGGCTGTGGGGAAGCCCCAGACAGCCCGATGGGCCCCGTGCAGGCTCCCCTGCAGTGTCGGGGTGGCAGGGCAGCAAGGGGAGGCTCCTGGTGCGTCCAGAGAAGCGAGCGTGGCAGTAGCGCCTGGACGGGCTTCTCCCAAGCTGAGGGAGCGGGCTGGCTGCCGAGGCGTGCAGCAGGAGGCAGTTAGGCGGCATTCACACGCCCTCTCGTGTCAGGCGTGGGAGCCTGTGGTTGGTGACAGCCCAGCCTGAGGCCGCCTGCGGCGCCGTGCTGTGCAGTGCCTGTATGGACTGACGGGAGCGGTGTCTGGAGACCTGCTGCCACCCCGTGGGGCCCAGGACACCGTGGTGGCAGTTGTGGGGGTTTGGGGAAGGCCACTGCAGCTGGGAGACGGAACAGCACGGGCGGTGGCTCCTAGTGGCTGGCCAGGGCGCTCACAGCGCCTTTCTCCAGGATGGGGCTCCTTCGGGAAAAGCAGGGTGTCGGGCGGGCAGCTGGGGCTGCCCAGGAGGGGAGGTTCACGAGAAAGACCTTGAAGAGTCGTCCCCAGTGAAGGACAGCCACCCTCCTGGCTCCTCTTACGCCCCACACCATTTTAGAGAAGTCCAGGATCTTGTCACTTGTCACCAACCTCACACAGCCCCACCTGGACCCGATGCCCTGACTGCCACTCACCCGCTGCCCGCCTGTCCCCAGCCCCGTCTCCTCACACAGTTGCCAGAGGGCCCTTTCCACCCCAGCTCTCGTTTCTCATGGCGACCACAGTCCCACTGAGGCCAGCAGCCCCCTCACTCTCTGCCCCACTGTGAGTCCAGCAGCTCCCTGGGCAGACGCCCCCACACGTGTTGATGTGGCTGGCTGCTAGGACGGGAGCGTGTCTTTTTTTTTTTTCCGCCCAGAATATTAGGGGAGTACAAACGTTTTGGTTATATGATTTGCTCTTGTGCAGCTTGAGTCAAGGTTGCAAGTGTGCCCCTCACCAAGGTAAGCGGCGTTGTACCCATTTGGTGTGAATCTGCCCTCCCCTTCCCACCTGCTTGGTTTCCGTTGAGTTTTACTGCCATATGTGCACGTGGCTGTTGATCCATTAGTTCCAACTAATCAGCTCTCCAACTGCGTGTGGCTCAGTGGGGCCATGGCATAGGCCTGCGTGAACCTCATTTGGCCAGTTGTCTGAGCCACCCTCGGACTTGGCTCTTCCCTGGTCTAGGCGGCTTTTAGGGGTGGACGCCGGGTACCGGCACTGCGCCCTGAGAGGTCACTTGTGGCCTGGCTGAGCCTTGCCGCCTTGCGCTGTAGCTGTGCCGTGAGGTCTGGGCTGGCAAATAGCCCCAGCACTGAGGGGTTTTTTTTTAAGTCTGGGAGGAACCTGTTCATTTCTCAGCCCGCGAGATGAGAAGCCAACTAATAAAATAGTCTTTAAAAGGGGAAGAAGGCTGCCCGGGCAAAGGCACTTCTGGGAGACGCGGATGTCTGTGGGCGTGGAGACGGGCGTCTCCAGAGAGCCGGCCTCTCCCCTGCACGCCTCCTGCCATGGTGTGCACGGTCGAGACAGGCAGGATGCTGGGGCCCGGGGGGCCCTGGGAAAGGGAGCACAGCTGGGGTGGCGGCTGCTGCCAGCCAGGGATGGGCCGTGCAGGCCTGGGCGCTTTGCCGGAGCTCCTGCCACGGCGCCCTGTCCATACGCGGCCTTGCAGTCTGCGTGCAGTTTGGCTGACAGCCACGCGGGCGCCACAGCCCGTCTTGGGCGCGCGTGTCTCACCTGCTGACGCTGTGTGTCTGTCCCCCCCCAGGCTCCTCGGAGGTGTTCCTGCCCCCAGACCCCATCTTCGCCTCGGCCATGTCTGAGAGCGACAACGTGCTCTGCGCCCAGCTCCAGTGCTTCCACTTCCCCACCCTGCGGCACCACGACCTCCACAGCTGGCATGCCGAGAGCTGCTACGAGAAGTCTTCGTTTCTGTGCAAAAGAAGTAAGCCCCTGGAAGGCACTGGGCCCCGTGTCACCTCCAGGGGACTCCGACCGGGAGGAGCTCCGAGGCGGAGTCCCTTTTGCTGTGTTGCGGCCAGACACCCTCGCCGGCTCACACCTTGAGCTACCTGGCCTGTCTGCAGCTCTGCGGCCTCGGTGGCTGGTCGGCATCTCTGAGCCCACGGCTCTTTCCCGGGATGGAGACCATTAGTCCTACCTTCGTTGTTTCAGCGCCATTAGGCAATCAGGCGGGAACAGTGACCCAAGGCCTTGTCAATCCCATGGCGTCTCTGGAGCATCCGAATAAGTCGGTCACCTTTGTCTGCTGTCTGCGGATCCTTCTTTGACCCTTCTCTCCGCGTCTCTGACTGCCTTGTCCGGTCTGCTCCTCCTTTCCCGGGTCTGTCCCTGTCCCTCTGCCAGCCCACTCCGATTCCATATCAAGGTCTTATTCAGCTTTGGGGGCTCAAAGTGTGGCTGTGCCCACTGAGGGCAGGGCCCCCTGCCTCCTCCAGCCCTCTGCGACGGGGCCGGGGCAGGGCCACTTCTGCTGACTGAGTCTGGTTTCCAGAGCGTCTGAGCTGGCTGCCGGACTCCACGCCAGCCCGGGCTCTGCCAGCCGAGCAGCAGCATCCCGACCAGCGCTGGCGCCCAGCGTCGCGGCTCCCCCACCTTGTTCTGACTGTCATGGTGCCTGTGCTTGGCCCTGTTCTCGTCTGTATGAATTTTAGGGTGAATTTCTGAATTCACTTATTCTTTCAGTTTGTGGATTTTGCTAGATTTTCTGTTTGTAGAGGGTTGTTTCTTCTTTCAAGTCTTTGACTGTTATTTCTTTACCTTTTTTACCCCCGGTATTAACTTTTCTCACTAAGTTCTCCAGTTTAGTGTTGATTAGAAATGGTGGTAGTGAGCATTCTTGTCTTCTCAACATAAGGAGAATGCTGTCAGTGTGCTGTGTGTGTTCTAATACGTTCTGCAGGGTTTTAGAGCACACCTCCATGAGGTTAAGGAAGTTCCTTTCTATTCCTACTCTGCTGGGAATATTTGTGTTACAAAAATGTATTGATTTTTATTAAATGCTTTTTGGCATTTATTGGGATGATATGATTTTTCTTTAATCTGTTCATTTATTATTTTACATTAATAGATTTTATGATGTTAAATCATCTTTATGGGTTTTGTGTGTGTGTGTGTGTATATATATATATATCATGTTGCTGGATTTGGTTTGTGATATTCTATTTAAAGTTTTTGAAACTCTTTTAACAAGTGAGCGTGGCCTGTCACTGCCCTTCTCTGTGCTGTCCTTGACTCGTGTGTGTCAGGGACAGGGCCTCACTCTGCTGCCGGGGGGCAGGGGCCACTTACAAGCCGCGTCATGGCGCACCACGGCCTGGAGCACCAGGGCCCAGGCCATCCTCCCGCCTCAGCCTCCCGACAGCTGCAACTACAGGCACGCGCCTCCACGCCCAGCTGATTTTTTCTATTTTTAGTACAGATGGGGTCTCACTCTTGCTCAGGCTGGTCTCAAACTGTGCTCACACGATCCGCCCGCCTCGGCCTCCCAGAGTGCTAGGATTACAGGCGTGAGCCACCACACCCAATATATATATATATATATATATATATATATATATTTTTATCATTTGAGAGTAAACTGGAGACATTGTGGACCTGGAGCCTTAAATACTTCAGTGTATATTTCCTAAGAATAAGGACACTCTCTTATGTTCCCACAGTAGTTTGATCAAAATGAGAACACTTCACATGGATACAATACCATATAATAACCCACAATCCATTATTCTACCTCTAGTTTTGTCAGTTGTTCTAATAATATATATATGTGTATATATATATAAATATATATATATATATAAATATATATATATATATATATATTTTTTTTTTTTTTGAGACAGGATCTCTCTGTCGCCTGGGCTAGAGTGCAATGGCATCATCATAGCTCACAGCAACCACAAACTCCTAGGCTAAAGTGATCCTCCTACCTCAGCCTGAGTAGCTGGGACTACAGGTGCGTGCCACCGTGCCCAACTGATTTTTTTCTGTTTTCATTAGAGACAGGGTCTTGCTCTTGCTCAGGTCTCAAACTCCTGGCCTCCAGCAGTCCTCCCGCCTTAGCCTCCCAAAGTGCTAGGATTATAGGTATGAGCCACTGTACCCAGCCCCAATAATATCCTTTATAGCTGTTTTTTTTCCTGTTCCAGAATCCAGTCCAAAATCATGTATTGCATCTAGTTGTCATATCCCAAGTCTCCTTTTTGTCTGTCAGTTTTGAGTAATTTCTATTGACCTGTCCTCAGTTTTATTAATTCTTTCCTCAGCTGTGTCACATCTACTTATGAGCCTGTTGAAGGCATTCTTCATCTGTCTTGTTCATTTTTCAATTTCTGGGGATTCTGTTTGATTCTTTGTTATGGTTTCCAGCTCTCTGCTGAATTTTCCATCTGATATTATGTATTGTCTACTGTTTCCATTGGAGCCTTTAACATATCAATCATAGTTATTTTAAATGCTTTGTAGTATAGTTCCTTCATCTGTTTCATATCTGAGTCTAGTTTTATTGATGGTTTTGTCTCTAGAGCATGGTGCTTTTTTTTCTGATCTTTTTATTGAAAATTGGACATCTTGTGTGGAACGATAAAGACTGGGTTCAGTAGTTTTGGTGCTTGCAAATCGCTACACCTTTCCTTCCACTAGGCCTTTAGTGCGGGTGGTCTTTAGCGCAGTAAGAGGGTGTTAATCTGGGCGAGGTTTGGGCTGTGCTTGGGGTCGCTGGTGTGTGTTCACCCTCAGTGCACCCCAGGCTTCACATTCAGTAGGTGCCTTGCATTTTGGGGTGGGGCTGGTTTGCCAGAGGGTTTTTCTTAATGTCTGCTCCACTTTTGACTTTAGGTCATCCCTTTGGGCCACATCTCAAGAGTCTGTCTCTTGTGAGCCTTCTAGCAGCAGTGACTTGTGACTCAAGGTTTGTTAGCCTGCTGGTGGTGGGGCTGATGCTCTGATGGCCTAGGACCTGCCCTGGGCCTCCAGGGTGGCGCCTTTTCAAGTGCTTCTCTCTCCTCCAGGTGGAGCTAGGTCCAGAACATGGGTTTTCACCAGGGCCCTAGAGATTCCAGTTGTACTCTGATTGGAGGCAGGTTGCCAAAACAGGACAGTTTTGATGATTGGTTTGGAAAGCATATTTGGCTTTCTCTGGTGGGTTCTGAGCTGAAAGTATGAACATGAAATAGGGAAGCTGGTGGTCACTGACCAGATCCTGACTTCCCTGGGCTGGTCGCTGCAGATGTGGGTCATTATGAAGCAGAAAAGCTCTGTACATGGAGCATGTAACCTTTGGAGGTTTGCCTTTTTCACTCATAATTCCCTGCATAATCATCCAAATTACTACTTACGTCAGTAATTTGTTCCTTGTTCCTTGCAGTAATTTTTTCTTGCTGAGTAGCATTTCATGTTTTTGTTCACAGTTTAACCATCCAACTTATTGGAGGACATCTGGGCTGATTCCAGTTTGGGGCTATTACAGTGAAAGCTACTGTGAACATTTGCATTACAGGTTTTTGTGTAAATATAAGTTTTCATTTTTGGGGGGATAAATGCCCAGGGCTGTGGTTGCTGGGTCATGTGGTAGTTGCGTGTTTAGTTTGTCTGTGCACAGCAGACTGTTTCGAGCAGCTGTGCTGTTTCACACCCTTCCAGCCACGGGCCCCACATCCTCCCAGCACTTGTTGTTTTCACTGTTTTCCTTTGAGCACTTCGGTTAGGAATGTAGTCCTAGCTCCTTGTGGTTTTAATTTGCATTTCCCTAAGGCTAATGCTGTTAAAACTTTTTCATGTGCTTATCTGCCATCTGTATATTCTCTTGGGAGAAATATCTTTTCATGTCATTTGTCCATTTTCTCATTGCGTCGTTTCCCTTACTGTTGAGTTTTTTTTCTTTTTCCTCGGCATATTATGGGGGTACAGATTTTAAAGTTTCAATAAATGCCCTTCCCCCCCCCCAAGTCTGAGTTTCCAGCATGACCATCCCCCAGATGGTGCACATCTCACTCATTATGTATGTATGTACCCGCCCCCGCCCCCCTCCCCCCTGCCCAATACCCTATTACTGTAGTACCTATGTGTCCACTTAGGTGCTGCTCAGTTAATACCAGTTTGCTGGTGAGTATATGTGCTGCTTGTTTTTCCATTCTTGGGATACTTAGTAGTATGGGTTCCAGCTCTAACCAGGAAAATATAAGATGTGCTATGTCACCGTTGTTTCTTAGAGCTGAATAGTACTCCATGGTATACATATACCACATTTTATTAATCCATTCTTGGATTGATGGACACAGCCTTGCAATTATGAATTGTGCTGCTATAAACATTCGAGTGCAGATGTCTTTTTTGTAGAGTGTCATTGGATCTTTTGGGTAGATTACTGTTGAGTTTTGAGAGTCCTTCATGAATTCTAGATACCAGTCCTTTGTCGTGTATGTGGTTTGCAGTATTTTTCCTAGTCTTATAGCTTGTCTTCATCCACTTCACATGAGCTTTCATAAAACGAAAGTTTTTAGTTTCAATAAAGTGTTAGTTATCAGTTTTTTCTTTTAGGAGTCATTCTTTTGGTGGGTCAGGTCCAAATATTCTGCCTGGCCTTATGTTCTGAAGAGAGTTTCTCCTAGGTTTTTTTCCTAAAAGCTTTATAGTTTTATATTTTATTTTTAATTCTATGATGTATTTTGAATTAATTTTTTAAAATAGGATATGAGATTTAGGTGAAGATTCTTTAGTCTAATATAGCTTTGCTCCCATAGCCAACTTTGTACTATTATTAGCAAACATATTATACATACGTTATATTTCTATATGTTATAGACCCAACACTATATTATATACATATTATTTTATACAGTTGCTTTTTTTTTTTTTTTTTTTTTTGAGACAGAGTCTTGCTTTGTTGCCCAGGCTAGAGTGAGTGCCGTGGCGTCAGCCTAGCTCACAGCAACCTCAAACTCCTGGGCTCGAGCGATCCTTCTGTCTCAGCCTCCCGAGTAGCTGGGACTACAGGCATGCGCCACCATGCCCGGCTAATTTTTATATATATATATCAGTTGGCTAATTAGTTTCTTTCTATTTATAGTAGAGACGGGGTCTCGCTCTTGCTCAGGCTGGTTTTGAACTCCTGACCTTGAGCAATCCGCCCGCCTCGGCCTCCCAGAGAGCTAGGATTACAGGCGTGAGCCACCGCTCCCGGCCTATACAGTTGCTTTTTAAATTAGTTAAAAGAAAAAAGGAGAAAAAAGAGGCATTCATGCTATAATTTATAATTACATAATTACCTTTACTGGTGCTTTTTGGTTTTTTGTGTGTATTCGAATTATTATCTGAGACTCACTTGCAAAAGCAAGAAGCAGTTCCTTTGGTGTCCCTTGTAAGGCAAGTCTCTGCAAGCAACAAATTCTCTTAGTTTTTGTCTGTCTGGGAAAATATTTTGTTTTCATTTTTGAAAGATAGCTTTGCTGGCCCAGGTGGGAGGATCGCTTGAGCTCAGGAGTTCAAGACCAGCCTGAGCAAGAGCAAGACCCTGTCTCTACTAAAAATAGAAAGAAAAAAAAATTAGCCAGTCAACTAAAAATAGAAACAAAAAATTCGCTGGATGTGGTGGCGCATGCCTGTAGTCCCAGCTACCCGGGAGGCTAGGGCAGAAGGATCACTTGAGCCCAGGAGTTTGGGGCTAATTGCTGTGAGCTAGGCTGATGCCATGGCACTCTAGCCTGGGCAACAGAGTGAGACTCTGTCTCAAAAAAAGAAATACTTTTACTGGATGTGGATTCTTGGTTGATAGTTTTCTCTGAGCACTTTGAATATATCATTCCACTGTGTCTGGCCTCTATTGTTTCTGCTGAGAAGCCAGTTGTTAATCTTATTGGGGCTCCCTTATAAGTAATAACTCATCTTCTGTTTCCTGTTTTTAAGGTTATCCCCCTTGTCTGACTTTCAGCACTTTTACTAAGATGCACCAGTTTGCGGTTTCAGCACTTTTACTAAGATGCACCAGTTTGCGGATACTTCACATTTTTTTTACTTGAAGTTTGTTGAGCTTCTGGATGTGTAGGTTTTGTTTTTCAATGAATTTGGGTAGTTTTCAGCTATTATTTCTGTGACTGTTTTTTCTGATCCTTTTGTTTCTCCTCTCCTTTGGTACTCCCGTTTCACATGTGTTGCTGTGCTGAATGGTGTCCCACATTTCTCTGAGAGCTCTGTTCATTTTCTTCGTTGTTTTTTCTCTGTTTTAGCAAGGAATACTTTTTTTGTGAGTTTTTGCCCTGGGGGTTTCTGACCACATGAATAACATAGATTTGACTCTTATTCCAGACATCCCTACCCCATTTGGAGACTGGAAGAAGCTTCCTTCTCATGTTCCTTTGCCTTTCACTGAATATGTGTCCCTTTGAGGCCCCTCATCCTCACACCCTCCCCCAGGCGTCTGTCCTGCCAGGACTCTAGCTGCGCCACTCCTCGCACTCCATCCCTAGGTCAGGTCTGTGCAGAATCTCCTGTGTGTGATTCCGGTGCAGTGGATCTTCTTCCCAGGCAGAGCTGGCAGCTTCCTTGGAGACTTATTTGAGACGCATTTTGATTTTAAAACAGTTAATATTCACGGCAGCCGCATCTTAGAGTTGGAGGAACTCTCGTAAGTAAACTGTTTAGGCAACTTCAAAGCAAACCCTTCTGCAGGATAGTCGCCCAGGAGTCTGGCATTCTCTTCCAGCCTGGCCCTCTGGGGCTCTGTGGCCTACACCTGCCCTGGCCAGGTGTTCTTTGCCGTAACAATGTGTTGTGGTAACCACTCTCGGACCACCGCTCTCTGTGTCATGGGGCAGATTTACATTGCTCTAGCAGTGGGCAGGCTCTCAGACATGGGCTGGCCCCCTCCTCAGTTTCCCTGTTTGCCCTCCAGGCCCAAGTAGGGAGGGTCTGAGCCCCCTTTCCTGGTCACACACACACGTCTGTACACATGTGTGTTTGTTACAGGTCAGACATGTGTCGACATCAAGGACAATGTGGTGGATGAAGGATTCTACTTCACCCCCAAGGGGGATGACCCGTGCCTGAGCTGCACCTGCCACGGAGGGGAGCCTGAGATGTGTGTGGCCGCCCTTTGTGAGCGGCCTCAGGGCTGCCAGCAGTACCGCAAGGACCCTAAAGAGTGCTGCAAGTTCATGTGTCTGGACCCAGGTGAGACTCTTGCTGCTGGGTGACAAGCAGGCACCCCACTCAGGACTGGATGCTAGATGTCCCTTCACTTGGTTGGTGGTGGGGACTCACCCGGGGGCTCGTGGCGTGTGGTGCAGCAGCAGTGGCATCATTTGCTCACAGGGCTGTCTCAGAGGCTCTGGTGCTGCTACTGCAATGGGTTTGTCTCCTGTGACCTCTCAAGGTGCCTCATTCCCGTTCTCGGGTAACAGCATTCGCAAGTGAACGTAAACTTGAATGTGGCTGGCTGTCCACAAATCAGCTGGAGCTGATGGTTTCAAAGCTGTTCCCGCCTTTCTTTAAGAGTCAGAGCTAGAATTTATTCATGTTTGATCCTTCCTGTTTTTTTAGTATGATAATATGGAGGGTAGTGACAATTGGCATTGCTTATACTCATCAACTTTTACCGTTAGATTCTTCAAGAAAAAGATTAAATATCACCCTCAGTTTCAAGGTAAGACACCTCAGCAGGTGGTGCTTTAAGGTGGACCCTACGAGGAATCTGCTCTTGGAATAACCCTCTCCCTTCCACATGCAATAAAAGAGGAGCCAGTGGGATCCTGCTATCTGGGACCGTCAGCAACCCATTGCACTCCACGTGGCATGCCTCACCCTGCACACCAGGGCAGCCGCCAGCTCTGGCGGACTCAGATCTCAAGAGAACAGTAAATTGAACATGTGAACTTGTTTCTTTCTCGGGTGCCGCAGTGTGAGAACAGTGTGGCAAGGACTTGTGGCAGCCCCTTGGCTCTTGGACCCAGCCGAAGAGCAGCGTGGGTGGGGCGTGGTGGCTGTCTTCTTGCCCCAGGGCCCTGAGGAAGCGAGACGGTAGCTGGTGTACGAGGGAGACAGTGAGAGCTGTCCCCTCGGGGAATGTCGTCCACGTCCCTCCACACCAGACAGGCTGCTGGGTAGAGGACAGTCATCCTCCTGAGGGCGCTGTGTCTGAGGCCGGGCAGAAGTAGGCACTTAGGCACACGTGCCATCAGACATGTGCAGTTAACTGCGGCGAGCAGAGAGGCCACGTTTGCAGCCTAGCCCACCAGAGGACGCAGAGCTGGGGGTGGGAGAGGGTGGCACTCGGGTCCCACCCCACAGGCAGATGGTGTTCTGTTTGCACAGGGTGTATCTGTGGGGCTGGGAGAAGCACTGGTGGGCTGCTTACCAAATTTCCACGTCCCAGCCACGCTACCCCAAACCTCCAGCTCGTTTTCCATCTGTGGGAATCAAACTCTATTCACAAGCCATGTCACCTGGATTCCTGGTTCCATTTCTTGGGAGTCTACCAGTGCTGCCTCGCCACTCTATCCGAACTTTGTAAGGGTGACCAGACGTATACAAGGGTGCCCCGTCTGTGGGCACGTGTAGCCTAGGGAGCCTGCCCAGCCCTGAGGACTGCTCGGCAAAGTGGAGCCCTCAGTGCGTCTGGGCAGGCCCAGGGTGGCTGCGGTCCACTCTCCTGCACTGTGGCCACACTCCTGCAGGCTCCTGACCCTCTCCCAGAGCCCTTCTCCTGAGAAATGCCCTATTGCATCAAGAACAGAGATACTGCCATTGAGACTCTGGGAACAGGATCTCAGATGTTAAGCTTCAGAGTATCCCTTCCAACAAGGTAAGAGTGTCTGTTCTTCCACACTCTTCGTTGTTATACTCGGTCAAAGCCAGTGGCAGAAGGCAAGAAGAAATGAAAAGGCATCCAGACCAGAGGGGAAGAAATGAAGCCATCTCTCTTTGCAAATGACACAATTGCATAGAATATCCCAGAGAATCTACAGGAAAGTTACTAGAATTAATAAATGTGATTAGCAAGGTCTCCAGATATAAGATCAACATACAAAAATCCACTGTATTTACATGATCTACCTGTAATAGTTGGCAATTGAAATTTTAAGAAAGTAGCACTTATAATGGCACCAAAAACATGAAATGCTTAGTTATAAATCTTATAAAATATGCGTACCTTTTTTCTGTTTGCTGCAAACTAAAAAACTGGTGAAAAATGTCAAAGGCTTAACTAAAAGGAAAGATATACCATGTTCATGGATAAGTGGCTCAGTATCATTAGGAAGTTAATTCTTCCCAAATTGTAGATTCAGTGCGATCTCAACCAAATTTCCAGCAGACTTTTTTGTAGGCACTGACAAGCTGAGTATAAAATTATATAGAAAGCCAAGGGAGGCCGGGCGCGGTGGCTCACGCCTGTAATCCTAGCACTCTGGGAGGCCGAGGCGGGCGGATCCTTTGAGTTCAGGAGTTCGAAACCAACCTGAGCAAGAGCGAGACCCCGTCTCTACTATAAATAGAAACAAATTAATTGGCCAACTAATATATATACAAAAAAATTAGCCGGGCGTGGTGGTGCATGCCTGTAGTCCCAGCTACTCGGGAGGCTGAGGCAGAAGGATCGCTTGAGCCCAGGAGTTTGAGGTTGCTGTGAGCTAGGCTGACGCCACGGCACTCACTCTAGCCTGGGCAACAAAGTGAGACTCTGTCTCAAAAAAAAAAAAAAAAAAAAAAAGAAAGCCAAGGGAGTTAGAATAGCCAAAAACTTTTTATAAAGAAAGAAGTTGGAAAAAAAAAAAAAAAGAAAGAAGTTGGAAGATTGATGCTACCCGACTTATGACTTACTGTACAGCCATAGTTAACCAGAACAGTTTGGTGTTGATGAAAGAATAGACTTGTAGATTGCTCTAACAGAATAGTCCAGAAATAGTCCTATGTCCTATATGATCAAATGATCTTTGACAAAGGTGCCAAGGCAGTTAACTAGGAAAAGGATAGTCTTTCAACAAATAGTGCTGGGACGGTTTGACATCCATATGCAAAGAATAAGAACCTTACACCTCCTACTGTATATAAAATGTACTCTAAATGTCATAGACCTAAGTGTAGAACCTTAAACTGTAAAACTCCTAGAAGAAAACATGGGAGAGAAATCTTTGTGACCATAGGACAGGCAACATTTTTAGCATGATCCTTAAAAAACTGATAAATTAGACATCAAAACTGGAAACATCTTGTCTTTGGAAGACACTATTAAGGAAATGAAAAGACAAGCCACTGACAGAAGCAAAAAGAATATCTGTGTAATCCTAGCTCTTGGGAGGCCGAGGCGGGCGGATTGCTCAAGGTCAGGAGTTCAAAACCAGCCTGAGCAAGAGCGAGACCCCGTCTCTACTATAAATAGAAAGAAATTAATTGGCCAACTGATATATATATAAAAAAAAAAAAATTAGCCGGGCATGGTGGCGCATGCCTGTAGTCCCAGCTACCCGGGAGGCTGAGGCAATAGGATTACTTGAGCCCAGGAGTGTGAGGTTGCTGTGAGCTAGGCTGACGCCACGGCACTCACTCTAGCCTGGGCAACAAAGCGAGACTCTGTCTCAAAAAAAAAAAAAAAAAAAAAAAAGAATATCTGGAAAACACAAATCAGGCAAAGGTCTTGCGAACCCAAGGGCGTGGCTTCTTTCTGCTCCCCCTGCCATCTCTGACAGAGATTTGGAAACTGTTGCCGTGTAACCAAGCTCAGTGAGACAGTGAGTTCCTTGTCACTGGAGCTCTTCATGCACAGGCTGGGCAGCTACCAGGAACGTGGAGTGGTCCAGGTGTCAGATCAAGGGTCAGGCCAGGTGGACTTCAGGGCAACTTCAGTTCCAGCAGTCTCTACCCCAGCAAGACTTGTCCCCTTTCTGGGAACCCAGCAGCAGCTAGGAGACAGAGGACAGCCCCGTTGGCTCTGTCCAGAGTCCCGTGGAGGGCCCAGCCATGTTGTGAGTCCCCTGGGCCCCTGGCTCCTGGGATAGGCTCTCTTCCTTGTGCCTGACTACAGGTGGCTTGGTCCTGAGAGATGCTTCTTCTGGTCCATATCATGGAGGGATGGCTGGGAACCTTGGCCGTGTCCTTGGGTTTATTTCAGAATTGATTAAGGGCTAGTCGTTGCAAAGGGGCTACTTCCCCTGGGGTCGCTGAGCTGGCCTCCAATTAACAGGCACCCGGCCAGACCCCGGGGTGATGGACTTTGTCCCACTGACAGGGTGAAGTGTTCCCTTGGGGCTGGAGAAGGCATCAAGAAAGCAGCTGATTGGTGAGAGGATGTATCCTTCTCACATGTTTACTGCCCAAGTATCGTCAGCAGCAAATGGAGCTTTTGGAGATGCTTTCTGGCCCTGTGGGAGGAGGGCCGGCTTGAGCCCTGCCGTCTGCGTGGACAGGGTGGCCCTCGCCAGCAGGAGCAGTGCGAGGGTTCTGCCCGCCACTCACACGTGGGCTGTGAAGAGTCTTGCTGGGGTCCTGCCTGCGGAAGAGGTTGTGGAGGTGGGCGTGACCAGCCCTGGCTCCTCCAGAAGCTCAGCAGGGTCCTTGCCCATGTGGGGGTCCTCTTGCTTCTAGAAGCCGACAGGTCACCCATTCCCCCAAAGCCTCCCTGGCCTCCACCCTTGGTCTGTGGAGCCGAGCGCTCCCAGGAGAACTTCCGGTTCCGTCGTGCTGCGGCTCTGCGCGCGTGGCCGGTCTCACTGAGGTCCAGGGCAGGTGGAATGGCAGCCGTGCTGCAGGTGCTGGCCAGGACAGCGCTCTCCCCACCAGGGCGGGGTGTCTCCACCCCTGCGGATACCAGCAGCACCTGCCCTCCCGGGTGACCACTAGGAAGGTGGAAAGATGGGGGTCCCAGGAGGAAGGTGCCACAGCCGGTACTTCTTGCTTTTTGGCCTCCAGCCCAGCTGGACCTCAGCCTCGTGGCGCTTCCTGCACTCACCCGGCAAGGCGGCGGCGCGTGGGGCGTGCCTGGCCCGGCCGGGCGGGGGCCGGGGCCCAGCACTGCGTGCGTGTGCAGTGAAGGCCGTCCGCGGCGTCGGGGCGCTCGTCGCCGTGCGTGCTGGGGCTGGGTGCGACTGCGGCAGTTTGTTTGAGGGCCGAGGTGACGGTGTCACTCCTGCTGACGTAGACGCTTATTTGTGAAGCGATGCCTGAGTTGACTGGCCTCTGCAAGCCTGTCCCCAGTGGCCGCTCCCAGGCCCTGTGCAGCCACCAGCAGGCCCTCGCCGTGCCCCTCTCAGTCCATCAGTGCGTCGCACATCCACGTCCCAAACAGACCCTGTGCTGTCTCTGCTGCCGTCTTTGCCACCGTCCCGCCCACTTCATTCTCTAGCGCCACATGCACCTCCTCACTGGCTTCCTGATGCCCCACGCTCCTTCCCCGTGGCCCGCCCTCCCCGCCACGCCAGGCTAAGCTCTGCAGGGAGGCGGCCACCCACGCTCCACCCCTGCCAGTGGCTCCCATCCAGAGGCCCTGCCCTCGGGGCCCACTCAGCGGTGGAGCGGCTGCCTGGCCTCCCCTGGCTGCTCCTTGCTGGCGCCTGAGCACCTTGCTCCTGAGTGGCTGCAGGCCTTGGGCAGAAGGCAGGCCCCCGGAGGCCCTGCCATCACATGGGCACTGCCACCCCTCGCCTTCATCCCTCGCTCCTGTCTGGTTATCTTCGGCACCGGGCAGGATTGAAAATGCCGCTGTGTCATCTGTGTCACAACGAGGCAGGGCAGTGACGTCGTGTCCTGGTGAGCAGTGGGGGCGGGGCGGTAGCCTTGTGCACGAAAGGTTGGTGGGGGCCCCCTCCCCTCCTCCTGAAATCTGCAAATACCGCCAGCCCTTCTCATTTCTCAAGAACAAAGGCCACAGTGGAAAATCCCCAGCGCTTCCCCCCAAAAGTCCCCAGCCCGCCTCAGACAGCATAAAAGCCCTCACCCCTTTCAAACGGGCGAGACTTCTCTGGCCCCTCTCTTGGGACCTGTGAACCTCGCCCAGGAGCGCTCACATAAAGCCTTGTTGCTTGCCCCTTTCCACTCTGCTTGTCTTTCTTTCTCTGGCACCGACCATCCAAAAAACCTTACATGTGGTGCTGAAACCTGGGAAGGGTGTCTGGCTGCGCCGGCCCGCTCCGGGGCCTTGGCTGTGCCACCCCTTCCTCGGACTCTCGCGTTCTGGACCACGACCTCCGACTGGCTGCCTTCGAGCCCCTGATTGACGACCTTGGCCTGGGTGAGTCACCCTGTGTTGTCCCAACTCAGATCCTCTGCCAGGAGCCTCTGTTTCAAGGATGCTGTTCCTACCCGTTAAACCGTGGGCCCACGTCAGAGGCTCTCCCAGTCCAGAGGTTGAGGCTATCCGGGGACACCTGAATTCCTCCCACCCCTTTCTGCACCAGCACACTAGTCTCGGCGGAGACGTCCCCCAGACTTTTGCTGCCTCCATAGCCAGGACACTGTTCCCGTCTGTCTCGTCGGGCTGGGACGACATGGGCAGCCAATCTTATAAAATTCTCCGAGAGATGCTCCTAGGCGTCTGCTGGCCAATCTTCAGGCCCTGGGCTTGGACGTCCGGCCCCAGCGCCTCATTTTTCCTGCAATACTGCCTGGCCGATGTATAAATTGGACAGTGGCTCTCAATGGCCTGAGAATGGGACTTTCGATTTCGATGTTTTGCAAGACCTTGATAATTTTTGTCACAGGAACAGCAAATGGTTGGAGATCCCATATGTCCAAGCCTTTTTCTGTTTACGCTCCCGACCCCCCTCTGTCGGACCTGCCACCCCGCACAGGCCCTCCTTGCTCGGGGCCCCTGCCACCCTCCGCCCCTTCTCCCCCTAATTCTTCGCCAAGTGTCTCCTCAGGTGCCTCTTCTGCTTTCTCCGACCCCCTGACTCCTTCAGCTCTCCACCCGCTTGCCCCCGCCATACTTGGGTCACCCAGCCCGAGGTGCACCGCCTCACCCCTGCGTGCCTCCCAGCCACTGGCCGCCAACGCCTCCAGTGAGGCCTCACACTGGCTCGCACGTGCGCCCTCAGACCAGCCCCTCCTCCATCCGTCACAGCAAGCGGCGGGCGCCGAGGGGTCATGCGTGTACACGTTCCCTTCACCCTTCCCAACCTTTCCTAGATAGAGAAGCATCCAGGTCATTTCCTAACGACCCTACAGCATACACCAAAGAGTTCCGCTACTTGCACAGGCACGTGATCTTACTTGGCATGACATCCTTTTTTTTTTTCTTCTGAGACAGAGTTTCACGCTGTTGCCCAGGCTAGAGTGAGTGCCGTGGCATCGGCCTAGCTCACAGCAACCTCAATCTCCTGGGCTCAGGCGATCCTCCTACCTCAGCCTCCCGAGTAGCTGGGACTACAGGCATGCGCCACCATGCCTGGCTGATTATTTCTATATATATTAGTTGGCCAATTAATTTCTTTGTATTTATAGTAGCGACGGGGTCTCGCTCTTGCTCAGGCTGGTTTCGAACTCGAGCAATCCGCCCGCCTTGGCCTCCCAGAGTGCTAAAGTGCCCGGCCCTGGCATGACATCTTTGTCATACTGTCCTCTACCCTTACTGCTGATGAAAAAGAATGTGTCTGGGCGGCGGCTCAGGGACGTGCACATGCCGGTCAGGGCCGAGGCTGTCCCACGCAGTGAGCCAGAATGGGAATACCAGCCAGACACCCCACCAGCCAAGATGGTAGAACCCGGCGAGATGGTGCACTGCAATGCGTTCTTGCTGGCCTCCAGGCCGCTGTCCATTGGGCCATTAATTATGATAAGCTCAGAGAGATCACTCAGAGACCTGACAAAATCCCCGAGGCCTTCGTCAGCCGCCTTACACACGCTGTCATCCAATATGCTCGCCTAGACCCTGCCCATCCCGCAGGGGATGCTGTCCTTGCGACCCACTTTGTTACCCAGTCATTTCCTGATATCAGAAAGAGACTCAAAAAGGCAGAGGAGGGCCCTCAGACCTCTATCTGAGACCTGGCGAACATGGCATTTAAAATCTTTAATTCCTGAGATGAACAGAGGCCTAAAAGGAGGCCCGTGTCCACCAAAAGGCACACCTGCAAGCCCAGGCCTTGGTTGCAGCCCTGTGGCCGGCAGGACCCGAGAATACATCGACCTCGTCTAAGGCAACCAGCCGCACTCCTCCGGGCACCTGCTTCAAATACAGTAAGGAGGGTCACTGGGCCCAGCGGTGCCCGCAGCCACATCCACCCACCAAGCCTTGCCCGGCATGTGGTCAAGAGGGACACTAGAAAAGTGACTGCTCCTCGGGACAGAAGTCCAGAGAGCCAGTCCTTCCATCCCTAGACCTGCCGATGGTGGTTTTGCGTCTGGCTGCCAAAGACTGAGGAGGCCCCCACTGGGTGACCCCGATCACCCTCGCCAAGCCCAGGGTAACAATCAAGGTAGCGGGTGAGGCAGTGTCCTTTCTGGTTGACATGGGGGCTGCCTACTCTGTCCTGCCTTCTTTTTCAGGCCCTAGTTATCCTTCCCAGGTGTTGGTTATGGGTATTGACGGCAATCCCTCCCACCTCCCCCCACCGGTCCCCTAACCTGTCTAACAGATGACCGTCCCATCACCCACTCCTTCCTTATCATGCCCTCCTGTCCCGCTCCACTATTGGCAGGGACGTACTAACCAAACTGGGCACCACCCTCCACTTTTCCTCCAGAACCTCCGCCCTTCTTCTTCTGTCTCTCTCTCCAGATTCCTCGCCCTCCACCTCTCCTGCCTTACCAAGCCCTACGTGCCCTCTCCCACCTGAAGTCATAGACCCTCGGGTTTGGGACACCTCCACCCCAGTGGTGGCCACACACCACACCCCCATCCTCATTCAACTCAAAGACCCTTCATCCTTCCCTTCCCGCCCCCAGTTCCCTGTTTCAGTGACCCACCACAGAGGTCTAAAACCCATTATAGAACGTCTTCTGCAGAAAAACTTTTAATCCCAACTAATTCTCCCTATAACACATCCATTCTCCCAATAAGGAAGCCAAACGGGTCCTACCGGCTGGTCTAGGACCTGAGGCTCATTAGCGAGGCAGTTGCCCCCATACACCCTGTGGTGCCTAATCCCTACACTTCACTTTCTCATATTCCACCCTCCGCTGCCCGCTTTTCTGTCCTGGACCTCAAAGACACCTTCTTTACCATCCCCTTAGACCCAGCCTGCTACAATCTCTTTGCCTTTACGTGGGAGGATCCTGACACAAATACATCTAGGTAACTCACTTGGACTGTCCTACCCCGGGGGTTTTGGGACAGCCCCCACCTATTTGGTCAGGCTCTGGCCCAGGACCTACTCTAATGTCCCTTACAGCCTAGCACTGTTCCCCAATACGTTGATGACCTACGGCTCTGTAGCCCCTCTTTACGGCACTCTAAGACGCACACTGCCTCTCCACTGAACTTCCTTACTTCCAAGTGCCATCGAGTGTCCCCTCCAAGGTCCAGCTGTCTGAGCCCACGGTCACTTACCTTGGGCTTCGTCTCACCCCCACGTCCCCAGATCTCACTGTTGACCGCCAACGGGCTCTTCGCGATCTCCAACCACCCACGATCGCTGAACAGATTCTGTCCTTCCTTGGATTTGTTGGTTTCTTCTGACACTGGATCCCCAACTTCTCTCTCCTTGCTAAACCCCTCTGTGAGGCAGCCTGTGATGCCTCCACTGGCCCTTTACTAAACCCTCAGGCTGCCTGCCGCGTGTTTCTGAAGCTTCGTGACACTTTCCTACAAGCACCCCCTCTAACACTCTCTCATCCTGAAAAACCCTTTTACCTTTACACGGATGAGTGCCAGGGCCT
Organism: Microcebus murinus; assembly: GCF_040939455.1. NCBI lineage: Eukaryota > Metazoa > Chordata > Mammalia > Primates > Cheirogaleidae > Microcebus > Microcebus murinus. Next base: position 26,170,546 of record NC_134125.1, on the reverse strand, counting down.
GGCCCTTGGTGTCCTCACCCAACCTTTAGGGTCCTGGAGCCCGCCCACCTGTGCTCCAGTGGCTTATTTATCCAAACAACTGGACACCACCTTGCCTTACGGCACTGGCTGTGGCAGCCACACTCTCTAGAGAGACACTAAAACTTCCCCTGGGACAGGACCTTCATGTCTTTCCTACTCATCGCCTTCAAGACCTCCTAACTCACCACTTGTTGGTGCTCCTCACTCCTTCCAGATTACAAGAATTCCATCTTCTATTTGTAAAAACATTCCACATTTACTTTGGTACAGTCTCCAACCTTAAACCCTGCTGCTTTGCTGCCATCCCACCCTAACCTGTCCTCTCACTCTTGCTCTGAGTTGGTCGAAGCCGACACAACCACCAGGCGCGGCCCAGCAGACTTGACTTTGCTCGTCCGTCCGTGGGAGACGACGGCAAGTGCCCGGCAACAGCCGTTGTCTCAGCTTCTCGGGTTACAGAGGTGTCCCGCCTACCCGATGGCACCACTTCCCAAAAGGCAGGACTGATGGCTCTTACCCGAGCCTTACATCTAGCCAAAGGCCACTTCTCCATGCCCATGCAGACAGATACCTGCCTCAGCCACCAGGACCGACTCTGATGTCTCTCACACAGATATACAGCCCGGCGACTCGGTACTTCTTAAAACTCTTCACCCTAAGCCCCTTGAGCCCCACTGGGCGGGGCCCCATACAGTGGTGTTGACAGCACCTATGGCTGTAAAGCTTCTGAACCACCTGCTGGTTCTTAGCATCACATCTATCTCTCACATCAAAAGTCCCCACCTCCTGGCCGCTCAGTGGCTCACGCCTGTAATCCTAGCACTCTGGCAGTCCGAGGCGGGCAGATTGCTCGAGGTCAGGAATTTGAAACCAGCCTGAGCGAGACCTTGTCTCTACTAAAAATAGAAAAAAATTAATTGACCAACTAAAAATACAAAATACAAAAAATTAGCCGGACATGGTGGCGCATGCCTGTAGTCCCAGCTACTCGGGAGGCTGAGGCAGCAGGATCGCTTGAGCCCAGGAGATTGAGGTTGCTGTGAGCTAGGCTGACGCCACGGCACTCACTCTAGCCTGGGCAACACAGTGAGACTCTGTCTGAAAAAAAAAAAAAAAGTCCCCACCTCAAGAAGCTTCGCTGTCCTATTCCTGCCACCAGGTGGGTCCCACTAAACTCCGTCTCACACGGGTGTCTGTATCTTCTGACCCTCCCAACAGCTGCTCCTGATCCCATCTATGTCTGGAGATTTAAGGTCCGAGAGTCCCTCCCCTCGGGAGACACCCATGTGGCCGGCTCTGCTGGCTGCTCTCCCAAAGGCTGTCAAAAGGCCCTTACCATTTCCCTGTCCCTGACCTCAGTTGGTGGCTCCCAACAGCCTGTTCTATGCTTTTTATGTGACCATACTTTTGACTGTCGTCGACAAGAGCCCGAGACATATCGGGGTTGCCGTAAAACTTTATGCTGATTCCGTGAGGCTGAAAAAAAGGGGAAAAAAGATGGCAGGGTTACAATAAAAAGACATTCAGATAAAGGCTTAACACTTTCTATTTCAATAAAAATAAACTTCAGTTAAATATCCTCGACCAGTGCTAAAAAGTTAAAGTCACAGGCAAATTATACTAGAATAAGTTAAGCTATTACCCTTCAGAGACTATTCACATCAGCCATAAATATGTCCTGGCCCACCAGACTCGGATTCAAATATCTACCAATATTCTTCAGGCAGAACAAACTCTAGCCGGACAGCTTCCTCCCCGCCCTCGACACTCTCTTCTCTCCTCCTGGCTAGATATCGTTCAACATACCCTTGCCTTCCTAAATTCCTCTGAAATAATCCCTAATATTTCCCACTGTTTCCTCTGCGCCTCCCTTCAGCGATCCCTGCTGGCTGCTGTCCCTCTAAGCTATTCTAACCCCCAAACTCCCCCATCGGCTCCCTCATGCTCCACTCCGCTCACTCGCATTCCCCTTTGGGAACCCAAGCCCCCACGCCAACCCTATGCAGATCGCGTGTGCTTTCTCACCTCCCACACTGACCCCCGCCTACCAACCATACTGTGACCACAACCACCCCCTCTGCTCCGGGACAGTTCTTCTGGTGCAACAGAACACTCACCCGCTGCGTCAATACGTCCACCCTGGTCTTGTTTCCCTGTCATGGTGGTCCCTCAATTAACTCTACACGATGAGTCTGAATTCCGGTGGCTTCTCCTAGGGCCCCGGCCAAGACGAGCCATCTTTTTGCCCGTCACAATGGGTCTCAGCTTGGCCTCTTCCATTGCGGCCTCAGGGCTCGCGGGAGGTGCCCTGGGCCACGGTGTCATTTCTGCCCAAGATTTTGCAGATCGCCTACAAATCGCCCTAGAAACCACTTCTGCCTCGCTGGCCTCACTACAAAGACAACTAACTTCACAGGCTCAGGTTACGCTCCAAAATCGAAGAGCGTTAGATCTGCTGACAGCTGAAAAAGAAGGGACCTGCTTTTTCCTTCATAAAAAATACTACTGCTATGTCAACAAATCAGGCCTTGTAGAACAGAACATCGACAAACTCGCCACCACCAGAACCTTCCCCCCTTCGGCTGGATACAGTCCCCTTTAACCACCTGGCTATTCCCACTAATAGGACCCACTGCCATCATGCACCTAATCTTTCTCTTTGCCCCATCTTGTACAGTTCCTCCAGCACCGCCTACAGAAGCTGACTTGAGTGGCAGTAAACCAACTACTTCATCCATACTCCCCCCTTCCAGTCACACTTTCACCAACCGACTCCAGTCTGTAACCCCTAACTGCGTCCCCCTCCCAACAGGAAATAGTCAGAAAAAGAGGCTCTCATCGTAACCAAAAGGCCAGAATGTAAGGCTGGGGGGGGCCCTCCCCTCCTCCTGGAATCTGCAAATACCGCCTGCCCCTCCCATTTCTTAAGAACAGACAAAGGCCACAGTGGAAAATCCCCAGCTCTTCCCGCCAAAAGTCCTCAGCCCGCCTCAGACAGCATAAAAGCCCTCACCCCTTTCAAACAGGCAAGACTTCTCTGGCCCCCTCTCTCAGAACCCGTGAACCTCGCCCAGGAGTGCTCAAATAAAGGCTTGTTGCTTGCCCCTTTCCACTCTGCTCGTCTTTCTTTCTCTGGCGCCGACCACCCAGAAAACCTTACGGTGCACAGCCCAGCACCTGGAGCAGGACGTGTGGCTTCCGCAGGAGGGTCGCTCCCCGGCTGCACCTGGGCACACGCTACTTGCACACGGCCTAGAAGCACCAGTCCCAGGACGAAGGCCCCACTTCCTTGCTCGGGCATTGGCGGGTCTGAGCCTGGAGCTCTTCAAAGGGCAGAGCCTGGGCCACGGGGCTGTCGCCTGGAGACCTGCGATTCACAGCATTCTTGATTTTGGGTGGCTTTGTTTTGCCGTCTATTCTAAGAGACTGTCCTGTGCAGGAAGTAAGGGACAAATGCACCTCGTCCCCACGGTGGGCCTGGGCCGGAGGGCCACGGCCCCATCCTCAGAGCAGCCGTTTCCTTCCTCCCTGACAGACGGCAACAGCCTGTTCGACTCCATGGCCAGCGGCATGCGTCTGGTGGTCAGCTGTGTCTCCTCCTTCCTCATCCTGTCGCTGCTGCTCTTCATGGTCCACCGGCTGCGCCAGAGGCGCCGGGAGCGCATCGAGTCCCTGATCGGGGCCAACCGTGAGTGTCCTCCGCGGGCCCCACCCGGGGCCAGGGCCCCGGCCCGCCCTCAGCTGTGGCCCCTCACGGCAGAGCTGCCCTGGCAGGAGGGGTGGGCCTTCTCCCGATCGCGGGGCGTCCCTTCCCACCCCCACGCCTCTGCGCCTGGCAGCAGGAAGGCCAGCACGGCGCATTCAGACAGGACGGCGCCTTCTGCGGTGGCCGGGGCCCTGGCGTGGGCCCCTGCTAGGGAGGAGCAGCGGCGCAGGTGCCACTGGGCGGCTTGGGGCGTGGGCCCCCCTCCTCAGGAGTGCACCAAGCCCAGCCGAAGGCCCTCCACAGTGCCCGCGCCCATTGTCACCCCGTCCCCACGAGCTCCTCTCCCAGCACAGGAGGCAGGTGGGGAAGCTCGCGGCTGTGTGGGGCCCAGGGCCTCCCGGGCTTGGAGGCCACATGTCGCTCGGGTTCTGGTTCCTCGCCCGCGGGCCAGGAGCCGAGGACCTGCCGTTCTCCCTGAGCCGTGGCAGGCAGAGCCCAGGCTCCAGCCGCGGGAGGGTGTGGGCAGCCCTGCGGCCTGGCCCCACAGAAGCGTCAGGACAGAGGCTCGGGCTGCATGTGGGTGAGGGTGGAAGGCCCCGGCCGTGTCGGGGGTCCCGTGGGCTGACAGGTGGGCTGCTGGGCATAGCATGTGGCCCTCGGGGACCAACGCCTCGGAACGGGGGCTCAGGGGCCAGGTGGCCACCTCCCAGTGACACTGCCCTGTCTTGTCCCCGCCTTTGGCGGCCAGTGCACCACTTCAACCTCGGCCGCAGGATCCCAGGCTTCGATTACGGCCCAGACGGGTTTGGCACGGGCCTCACCCCACTGCATCTTTCTGATGACGGAGAGGGTGGGACCTTCCACTTCCACGACCCGCCGCCTCCCTACACAGCTTACAAGTACCCGGACATCGACCAGCCCGATGACCCCCCACCGCCCTACGAGGCCTCCGTCGACCCGGACGGCATGTTCTACGACCCTGCAGGTGCCTGCCCCGGGAGGGACGCCTGGCTGTCAAGCAGTCTGGCACGCGAGGCCGCGCCCAGCTGCCCTCTGGAGCTGGGGACCCACTTCTTTCTGGCCTTCTCTTTGGTTTCCCCTATAAGGCTTTTCCCGGGGTTGGCCCTGCTGGAGTCCTGGACCCGATTTCCTCCTCTGTCCCCGTGTGAGGGCCTGCCAGCCGCAGGCCCCTCAGGGCCAGTCTGAGGCGGGCTGTGGAGCCAGGCCCGGTGGTTGCGAGTACAGTCGTGACCCAGACCCAGGGCTGACCCCTTGGGCGTGTGGACACGTGTGGACACATGTGCTGCAGAGGCACCACGGTGACAGTCCCCCACCATGACTGGAGGCAGCTCTGTGAGGTGGGAGGAAAGCACAGGTCCCTGTCACCCATCTGGCACCGGGAATCAGTCCCCACAGGGCTGCGTAGCTGAGAGTCAGGCGTCCCTGCCTCCATCGCCCGGCCTGGCCCTGAGCAAGGCCGCGGCTCCCCTCCCGTCGCCTGGGCGCCGAGCCTTCTGGCGCGCCGTGGTGCAGTTGAGGCAGTGTCTCCGAGGTGCCGGCTCCTCGCTCGTCACCTGCCTCCGTGGGACGGGCGACGTGAGGCCAGGGCTGCTGTGCTGACAGGTCTTAGTCCCGTGTGTCCATCTGGTCGGCGCCGCACCTCCCGTGTGGTCTGGGTGTGCAGGAAAGACGTGGGTGTGCCCCCAGCCCTGTGACACACATTGTCGGTCTTCCCTCGAGGGGCCGGGGCAGGACAAGCCCCTGCAAGGGCTGCTGCTGGTGGCAGCCAGGCCGCCACCGCCACGGGCCGGGCAGCAGGGCAGGGCCGGGCAGCAGGGCAGGGCCGGGACTGCAGCACCGGGCCGGGGAGGATGGCGGTGCTCAGGCCGCTGCCGTCCGTTCGCAGAGACACGCGTGGTCACGAGGAGCATGCCGGACCGACCTCCCGTGGGCCAGAGCTCCCCTCAGATGCCTGGTGCCAGGGCTCCTGCTGGGACGCTGCCGCCTGTGCCCGGGCTGCCGCGTGCTAGCAGCGACATTGAGTGTCCTCACCCACCTGGACCCAGTAGCGCCTGACCCCAGGTGCTCCACCTGCCCCCCGGCTCAGCCCGCTGAGTCTGCCGTGGTTTCCCTCTGGTGCCCTGAGTTCTGGGGGCTCTGTCAGTGCGCACCCCGCACCTGGCACGCACCGCCGCCGGCCACGGGAGCAGTGTGCACCGCAGCCCGTGCGGGGGGGGGGGGTCTCCTTTCACATGTGAGGTCCAGGGGAGCCGCCTGGGGTGTTCAAGCGGGGGGCTTTCCTCCAGTCCTGCCCTGCCCCCAACGCCAGGCCTGTGCCCGCCTCTGACGCCCTCTGTCTCCCCTGCAGACGACGATGCTTTTGAGCCCCCGGAGACCGGCCTGGCGACCCCAGGGGGTGGTGGCAGTGAAGCTTCCTTGCCCCGGTGCCTGGAACAGCCTCTGCCCACGCCGGGGGCCTCTCTGGCAGACCTGGAAGACCCCTCCGACAGCAGCAGCGCCCTGCTCGTGCCTCCCGAGCCCGCCCAGAGTGGGAGCGCCCTGGCTGCAGAGGCGCCACCTGGCGCCGGCCGCCTCAGCCGAGGCTCCCTCAGCACCATGGTGTAGACGGCCCGGCCGCGTCCGTCAGGCTGTGAGCGCGTCTGCTGTCACACACCAGTCCCTGTGGGAAACTGGGGGAACTCAGCCTCAGCCCGGCCCCACCCACTGCAGCCCACCGGCCGCCAGGCACACTCGCGCACAGACCTCAGGCTGGGAGGAGCGCCGCGACGTGCCGAGGGTTCCCCAGACGCTCGGAGCCGGGGCCACCTTCTCCTCCTTTTCAAGAGGCGGAAGACTGACCGAGTTTGTTCAGACCACGTGCTTTAGAGCCAGGGAAGGAGGCCCTGTGGGCCGTGGCCGGACTTTGGGGCCAGGGCTGCCTCGCTGGCCTCACTGGGACGGCAGCGCCCACTGTCCGGGTGGCGCAGCCGCGGGTCTGCTTCAGGGCAGACAGGCTGTGAGCGCCGGGGCGACCCTGCCCTGGGCTGGGGCCGGCCTGGCCTGGCTCCTGAGAAGGGAGCGTGGAAGGAGGTTGACCCCTTGGCTCTGCCTTGGCACCTGGGCCCCGTGAAGCTCTGCTCCGTGGCAGGAGGCCTGACACCCCACACTGTCCCCCGCAGGGCCATGCGTGGCCCCCGAGTCAGGCTGAGGCCCTGGACGCCAGGGGTGCTGGGGACCGAGCCAGCTCCTGTCCACACTTCGGAGCTCTGGGCCTCGCCCCTGTTGAATGGTCCTTGGCCTGGCCTGCTCCTCCCCGCCTCCTCTGTGCCATAACGGGCTCCTTCTGTGGGGGATGGGTGGCTGAACCAACACCCTGGGCTGTGTCCGTCCCCCGAAAGTCACTCCCTGCACCACCGACACCGCCGAGCCAGTGGCCGCACGTGCCCCGGCCCTCAGCAGCGCCGTGTGCTGGGGCCTTTTGCCCGAGGGACCCTGTTCCCCGCTCCTGGGCCCGTCTGGTGCCCTGACACAGGGCTTGGGCATTTCTGAGGTTTGGAGATGAGGCGGGTTCTGTGCGGTTTTTAGCACATCCATATCTTTTCTACGTTGAATGTCTGGATCCGTCGTGTGTGAGTGTGTGTGTGTACGTGTTTGCAGGCCACGGGGGTGCGCGGGAACTTGGGTCTTCCGGGCCACCGTGTCTGCCCTGCCCTCCCCCTGCTCATGTCTCTCGCGAGGTCTTTACGGCCACGAGGGCCGCCGAGGAGAGGCCCGGCGGGAGGGTGCGCCGCCGTGCGGTGGCGGCAGGCTCTGTGCAGGCTCGGGCCGGCCCGGCCGCCCCGTGAGGAATGAGACTCCAGAGCTGCCCACGGACTTGACCTTGTGCTAGAGCTTTGAGTTTCGTCTGGGAACCGCCGGTCCCTGGAGGCCGCGTGCGTTGAGGCCTGCTCCCCCGGTCAAGGGGCTGCTGCTTCCTTGGGCGTTGGGTCCGGCCCCGCCCCCCTGGCTGCCAAGGACAACGCACGAAGCGCGTCCTGCCCCGGCCAGGCCAGGTTGCAGAGCAGCGGCCACGAGGGATGCTGGGGCCACGAGGGCCGACCAGCAGGTGTCCCGAGGGGCTTCAGGACCTGTGACCGGTGAGTGCGGCTGGCACAAGAGGTGTGGGGCTGGGAAGCTGCCTTTGGGGACCGAAGGACTACTGGGGCCAGTCAAGCATGACTGAGGTCCCAGAGTGGACCCTGGAGGCTGCTGACCGTGGGCTCGCTCCGGACTCTCGGGCTGGGCCCAAGGGTGCACTCGAGTTGCCAGGGGGGCCCTCCCCTCGTCAGGCCCCCCCACAAGCTCAGCCCCGTGGTGGCCCGGGGCTGGGCAGAAGGCCTGTGTGCAGAGCTGGGGTCTGCCCGTCTGTCCCATGCTGTCACCCAGAGTGCCGCCCTTTGCAAGACCTGCCAGTCTGGGCCCGGCTGGGAAGAGCCCTGAGGTGGCCTTGGATGAGGCTGGAGCTCCTGGGAGAGGTGCCCTGCTCTCCGGGCCCTGCAGGGACAGGCCATGCTCCTGGGAGGGCCGCCTCCCCGGCACTGCCTTGCCGGTGTTCTGAGACCAGGTGCCTCTGACCTGCCTTGAAAAGTGGAATTTGATACTGTACATTGTCTCAATGCCTGTTTTTTATGTTTTCCTTTCACTAAGGGTTTTTAGTTTGGGTTTAATTTCTAGTTGGGTTGGGACTAATTCTTTTCTTAAGATGCTGTGAGAACCATTTCATCCAAATGCCAAATAAACTTGCATTCTGGAAGAGGTGTGATCAGTCTTTGGTGTGACCCACCGCCCCAGAGCTGCCACAGGCTGCACCTGCCTCTCAGCAGGACCCCGAAAGTTTGCAGCCCTGCAGGCATCCAGGGCCCTGAGCCCCCGGGGTCTGAGGGCCAGGCCGGGAGAGCAACAGGCCCTGCGCCCCCAGCGAGTGTTGCTGACCTGCACGGGGTCCACACAGTCCTCTGCTTCGCCAGGCCACCGCCCTGACCATCCGGGAGGCAGCGTGGGGTGGGGTGGGGTGGCAGGCGAGGGCTTAGAACTTGCCCCCCCATCTCCTCCTCTAAGCCCCCTCCACCCAAGTGGCTGTAAGCAGCACCTCCCTGCAGTCCCAGCCACCTGGTGTCCCAGCACGGCCTGGCCCTCCTGGGCTGTGAGATGGGGAGGGGCTGAGGCCCGTCCTGCAGGCCTTAGGAGTCTGCCTTCTGTAGACCGGGCGGAACGACACCTTGATTCCTAGTGCGTCCCGAGGGTCTGTGGCAAGGCCTGAGCTGGGCGGCCTGTCCAGCTCTGCTATTGGGAAGGCTCAGTGGAGTTGGGGCTGTGGCAGGCCAGGGTGACAGGTGACAAGTGGACCATCTGCAGAAGCCAGGGGCCAGCACAGGGGCTCCTAGACCCTTCTGTTCCCTGACAGTGGTCCTTTCGATAAATGTCCCCCCTCATAAAGCAGGAACTAGAGGCCACCCAGGCGACCCAACCCCGTGGGAAGGGGGCCTCTGCTGCTCTCCTTACCCAGCCTTTCCCTCCTGGCAGGGGAAGGCTCCAGGTGAGGCAGGGGCTGGGGAGGGGTTAAGAAAGGAACAGGTAAGTGCCTGGATAGGAGCTTCCAGGGGGTGACCCCTCATCCCCAGCATGTCTGCTGCAGCAGGGGCGGGGTGAGCGGGCGGTCCTGGGCGCCAGGTCACCGGCAGCTCCGGACAGTGCCCCTCACCCCTTTCCTCTGGGTAGCGGCCGCCCCTTTCCAATTGCCCGGACCTTCTGGCAATTGGAAAGAAGCTCAGGGTGCAGACGTGTCCCCTCGCCCCTCCCGCAGGGAGCCACTTGGGCCCTGGATGTGCAGGGGCGAGGTAGGAAGGAGGCTGTGGTCCTGGGTGGGAGTGGGGGTCCCGGGCCCGCAGCAGGCGAAGGACGCCCCCTTAGCCCCCTCGCATCTCCGCCACCCACGTCAAGGGTGCTGGGGTCCAAGGTACCTCACCCTTTGAACTTTCCTTGCTGGTGGCTTTGGCGTGTCACCCCTGGTCCCCAGCCTGTTTCCTCGGCTGTAAGTGGGAGTGATAACAGGACAACCTCTCCTCGGGACCGATGCCAGTGGCTGTTGCTGGCGTGCAGCGGGCTCAGCGCAGGCGCTGGGGGGTCTGGAGTGCTCTCCCTCCCTAGGGGCACTGCCAGCGCTGGCCCCTGGCCCCTGGAGAGCCCACAGGACCTAGCCATGCCCCCAGTCCACCCTGCTGGTGGACATGGAGCAGCCTGGCCAGCAGCCTGCTCTGTGGCCTCCGGCCGCTTGCCAGCCCTTCCCAGCCGTGGCTGCTGCTGCGCCCCACGGGCCCCTGGCATCGTGCTCCCTTTCCGGCAGCAGCTGGTGCTCACGGACTCGGCCCATCTGGTCTTGAATCTTCCCTCTCTTCCCACTTGCTGCCACCCCTTAGCTCCTGCCCCTGGGGAGGGAGATACTGGAGAGCGGGCTCTGCGCTGGCCCCCACCCTCCGGCCAAAGCCTTGCTCCCCATTCTTGGCCCTGGGCTGGGCTGGGGCTTGGAGAGGGCCCAGATGCCCCGTCTCTCACTCCATCCCCTGCCCACTGTCTGCAGGTGCCCGGCATTACGAGTCCCAGGATCCAAGGTGTGGCGAGGACAGGGGTTGTGCAGGCTGTACAGGGCCACCAGAGCATGTGCCAGTGGTGCAGTGGTGGCCGAGGGGCAGTCTGCACGCCATGCTCTGTAGTTTCTGCAGGTTCCCATCTGTAGTCCAGTGGCCGGACACCAGGCAGCGTGCATGTGACTGTCCCTCTGTGTGTGTCTGGGCCTGCTGGGTCCAGCGTCTGTGAGCATGTGCACGGCATGGTGGAGGTCCCAGTGTGGATGTGCGGCCATGTGCTAGGAGACCTTCCTGCCCCATCTTGCTGGGGGCAGAATGCCTGCCGGCTAAGTGGCTGGGTCAGGTGCAGGGCTGAAGGGAAGAGGAACGTTGTAACCTGTCAAGGTGTTTAGGGGGAGCAGGGAGCAATTTTCCGAGGCTGGGCTACTTTCTGGGCATGCAGGGGCCAGCCTCCTCTGTGCACCCCAGGCTGCTTCCCTAACCCCCCTCCACAGAGTCCAGGCCTTATTCCCACAGGCCCCACCCACTGGAAGGAGCCCCTGCCTGTGGGGGCCCAGCCCAGCCCCCCATCAATGTCGACCTCCACCTGGGCCAGTGGGACACCCCCTCGGGCCATCATCTTCCATGGCTACGACTGGGCCCCTCCAGGCCTGCGGACCCTGGAGCATGATGGCCATACGGGCCAGCACTAGTGGTCGGTTCCCCACGGCCAGCGGCAGGGAGCCCACACGGGTGGGAGCGTCCACACGTACACAGGGGTCAGAACCCCCCAAAGAAGCTGAGACACCATGCAGGGGTCCAGAATCCCTGATAAGGGTCGGAAACCTCCACAAATATGTCATCAGGCCGGGCACAGTGGCTCACGCCTGTAATCCTAGCACTCTGGGAGCTCTGAGGCGGGCAGACTGCTTGAGGTCAGTAGTTTGAGACCAGCCTGAGCAAGAGCGAGACCCCGTCTCTACTATAAATAGAAAGAAATTAATTGGCCAACTAATATATATAGAAAAAAATTAGCCAGGCATGCTAGCGCATACCTGTAGTCCCAGCTACTTGGGAGGCTGAGGCAGAAGGATAGCTTGAGCCCAGGAGTGTGAGGTTGCTGTGAGCTAGGCTGATGCCATGACACTCACTCTAGCCTGGGCAACAAAGCGAGACTCTGTCTAAAAAAAAAAAAAAAAATATATATATATATATATATATATATACCATCAACCTCCACAAATATGTTAAGAACCTCTACACAAGAATGGGAACCCCCCACTGGAATCAAAATCTCCACAAGGAAGGACCCTCCCCATGCAGCAGACAGGACACACCCTGCCCTGGAGGTGTCACCACAAATAGCCACCAGCCACAGCCCCTGAGGACAAGGAGTCAGGACACACCCAGAAGCCAGAATCCCCACAGGGCCACATGCTTGGTGAGTGGCCAACACCCACCTGCAGCCAGCTGGGGCCCTGCTGAGGGGTCTATGCTGCCGCCTGGGGGCCGCTCTGCTGGCCAGCAGGGAGCGGGGATCTGGGGGCAGTGGAGCCCAGGTGAGGAATACCTGGACCGGGGGTCACCTTTGCTGGCACCATGCCCAACTGCCACGAGGTGGGTAGGAGGCAGGGTACAGAGGGTGTCACAGGCTCCCTCACCTTCAGTGCTACTCTGCGTGGACACTGGTCCCCAGAGCCGCCTGGAGGTTCGGGGATTGGGCTGCTGTCACCTGCCTACCTCACGCTGCCCCTGCACTTCCGGGGGCTGGGGGCGGGGGGCTCTGGGGCAGCCTGGATGGGCAGCGCCACCCTGTGGAGGGGGGTGTCCGGTACAGGCTGTGGTGACAGGAGAGCCCCGTGCAGGTGCAGGGGAGCGTGACAGGGGCAGTGAGGTGCTTCCCCAGGTGAACATGAAGCACGTGGCAGAGGCATGATGTCACCCTGGCAGACTTGCAGTGCTGGCCATGCTGGTGGTGGTGATGGAGGAGCTGTGACTACACCTGCTTTCTCAGAACGGGGGGCCATGCGCGTCCGCAGAGGGGTGTCACCACAAGGGCAGTTGGAGGGGTCTATAGGGTTTATAGGATTGAAAGGGCTCTGAGGGAGGGTGGGGCCAGTGGGAGGTCGTGGATATGCAGGGTCAGTGGGGGTGACCCTCCTGCCAGCAGGTTGCCCACCACTGGGAACCTCCCACTTAGAGCCCCACCCCCAGGTTTGCTCCCTTTGGAGACACCCCCAAAAGCAGGACCCTGACAGCACCAACTTCTCGTCACTGTGTCGGGCCTGGAAGCGTCTGCACAGCTGAGAGCCGCCAGGATCATTGTGGCTGGGGCTGCCGGAGGCCTGGGGCAGCAGGACACAGGAAGGCGGGCTCTGGTCCCTCGTGCCCTCCTCCATCCAGGGCTCTCAGTGACCTTGACGCCCACCTGTCTGCTGGTCTCGCTGCTGCCGGGCGCCTCATGGCTCTCACACTACCGCTGCTATGCGGGGTTGCCGAGTGCGCCCAGCTGTGTGCCCTCAGTACTCTGGACCATCCTTGAGAGCGCTGTGCCCGCCGGGCGCACAGGGGTCCCTGCTCCCACTGCCCCTGCTCCCAGCTGCACTGCCTTCCCCCTGCAGCTGCTGCCCTTGTCCCCACCTCCGCACACCCCATTTTGACCCATCTCTGCCCTGCACCCTCCGGTGGCCCAGGCAGACCCCAGCTTGCACCTGCACGCTCGAGGTTAGCTTCCATCTGCAGCTGACTGTCGAGGGACGCGGGTCTCGCCTCTCCCAGAGCCTCCCTCCATGGCAGCCCCGCCCTCCGCGCAGGGCTCTGCTGGGCTGGGCTCGGCCTGGGGCTCTGGCGGACCCCTGTGATCCAGGCACAACCCCCCTGGACATAGATGATGCCCAGAATGACCCTGGCCTAATGTGGCTTGGAGCGGGATCTGGGGGCAGCCTGCCTCCTCTCCCAAGTGGGGGGCTTGCGCCCCAACCCCAGTGATGCCTCAGTGGGCCTGTCCGTGTGACTGGGAGGCCTGAGAGACCCCTACCCCGCCACAGCCAGTCCCAGGCCCCACTCACCATCCAGAGCCCCAGACCTCCCCACCCACATCCTACGCCACGTTGGCACCCCCTGGTCAGACGAACGGACACGAGCTGGCAGGTCTTGGAAACACCACCATTAGCCCAAGAGTCACATATTTTATTTAAAATATAAGCTGGTGGCCGGGCACGGTGGCTCACGCCTATAACCCTAGCACTCTGAGAGGCCGAGGAGGGCGGATTGCTCAAGGTCAGGAGTTCGAAACCAGCCTGAGCGAGAGCGAGACCCCGTCTCTACTATAAATAGAAAGAAATTAATCGGCCAACTAATATATATAGAAAAAATTAGCCGGGCATGGTGGCGCATGCCTGTAGTCCCAGCTACTCGGGAGGCTGAGGCAGCAGGATTGCTTGAGCCCAGGAGATTGAGGTTGCTGTGAGCTAGGCTGACGCCACGGCACTCACTCTAGCCTGGGCAACAAAGTGAGACTCTGTCTCAAAACTAACTAAATAAATAAAAATAAAAAAACTATATAAGCTGGTGATTGACCTAGGGACGCTGTCCCATATGAAATGAAGATTCCAGCTACATTTCCTGAGGCTAGGAGGCGAGAGGCTGCTGGTTCCAAGCTCTGCTGCAGGCGCCGGGGCGGCTGGGCGGGTCCTGGGGCCACAGACAGTGGCTACTGAAGGGCAGTCTGGCTGTCGTGAAACCATGTCCAGGCAGGCCACTCCCTGGAGGCTGTGGAGTCTGAGTGTAGGTGACTCTTTCTGGAGAGACCCTGGTGTCAGGGTGCCTGCCCGTGGTGTGTCGAAGTGAAGGAGGAAATGTCCTTGCTGTCACTGTCCAAGGTGAAGCTGAGTCCAGGGGACACTAACTAGCCCTGTATCCAGGTGATGCTGCCCAGTGGGCGTGGGCCTGACGGTCACAGCATGTGGCTGACCACAGTCTGGCTGCTGTCCGGTCGACATCACGTGGAATGTGGCTATACATTGCGGTGACACTGTCCTCAGCGACACTGTGTCCAGCTGGCACTGTCTCAGACGCCCAACTGTCCCTGAGGTCAGTGACATTCTATTCTAGCGCATGGAGGCCCTGTCTCCTCCCTACGACCTTTAAAGACCCTTTAAAGACTTTTGAAGACCCCGCACTCACCTGCTGCGGGGCAAAGGGGCCCCTTGCAGACTGGGCCTCCAGGAGCCGCAGCACTCCCGACCCAGACGCTCCCCAGCTCTGAAGCCAAAAGGGGCTCCGCCCCGTTCTCCAGCAGCTGCCACCTGCGAGCCCCAGACGCCACCCTGCGCCGTCTCCGGCCTCGGTCCGGCCCGCCGCCCGCTCTCCAAACACCCGAGCACTAGCTGGCGGCGCGCGGGGACCCTTCTCACTTCAAGCCACGCTCCACAAGGGTGGCGGATCCATCGACTTGCCGCGTCCCGGGGGTACCAGAGCCCTCTGGTCAGCGGCGACACCCCCGCACCTCGCCCAGGCCGCCCTGTGTGCGCCCACCTCAGTCCCCCCCAGCTTGCGGTGCCCCGGGCGGCACCGGCGTCTTCTTGTGGTTCTTGCGGGCCGGGGCCCGGTGCGCGCCGCCGTCGGCGGGGCTGTCGAGGGCATCTGCGGCGGGCCTGGAGGCCGAGGTCAGGGCGCTCACGGCGCCGAGCGTCCGCAGCAGGGCCGGGCGCGGCGCGGCGCGGGGCTCGCGGCGGGCGGGCGGCGGCGGCGGCGGCAGCAGCGCGCGCAGGGCGTCCAGCTCGGCCCGCAGCTCCGCGCGCAGCGCGTCCAGCCCGGCGCCCAGCTCGGCGCGCACGGCCGCCAGGCCCTCCTGCAGCCGCCGCTCGCTCACCTCCAGGACGCCGGCAGGGTAGGTGGCCCCGCCGCGCGGCTCCCCGCACACCGAGCACACGGAGCCGCGGCTGTGCGCGTCGGTCCTCTCGCTGGCCCCGGCCGCCGCGGCTCCCGCGCGCTCCACCAGCCGCAGCAGCCGCGGCGCTTCGGCGCGCGTCGCCGCCTCGGCCCGAAGCTGGCCCCGCTGGCGAGCCAGGCGGCCCGGGGCGCGGCCGTCTTCTGGGCCCGGCCCGTTGGGCTGCGGCCCCGGGTCCCGCCGGCGGCCCGCGCCGCGCCGCAGCGCTTCGCTCGCGCCATGCGCGCCGCGCGCCTGGACCCACGGGCGCCCGGGCTCCGCCGCCATCCGCGCTGCAGCCGCCGCCGCCGCCACCAGCGCGGCCCGGGAGCCCCAGCGCGCAGCCTAGCGACCGCGGGGCGCGGCGACGCGCGGCGGAGAGGGCCTCCGGGACAGCTGTGGGAATGACCGAGGCCTCAGGGGCTCTGGGGAGCTGGGCCGGGAAACCCCGGCAGGGCCCGGGCACAGGCGGGGCGGCCCGGTCCCAGGGGTCCCCACGAAGGGCTTGTGCCAACTTCTGAGTAGAAGTGACAGGACGCGGGGTGACAGTTGCCAAAGGCCAAGCACCCCCAGACCCAAGTCGAGAACTGAGCTCACATCCTCTCCTGGAAGCTGTGGTTCCCTCCACAGTCAGGGCAAGCCCTGGGGTGGTCACGGACCCCATAGCCCTTCTCACTGGCTCAGGGCCACCTCCTTCCACGTCACAGTCCAGGCCACTCTGATGTCCTCACTCTGTCCCCTATAGTGCGGACGCAGCTGCAGCAACAGGTCCTTGTGGTCAGCTACAACCCCGAGCTCCCAGCCCTGCATGCAAGCTCTTCGTCCCTCTTGCTCTCCATGTGCCCAGG
The DNA here is from genome assembly GCF_040939455.1 of Microcebus murinus. Classification (NCBI taxonomy): domain Eukaryota; kingdom Metazoa; phylum Chordata; class Mammalia; order Primates; family Cheirogaleidae; genus Microcebus; species Microcebus murinus. Next base: position 26,154,439 of record NC_134125.1, on the reverse strand, counting down.
CCTAGGGTCACTGGAGGTTCCCTCCCATCTCACATCGTGTGTCCCCGCCATGTCCTCCTTAACCTCCTCTGGCCCAGCAACCTTCATACCCCTCTGGGCCTTTGGACCGCCGATGACCCCCCCATTAGGCAGGGAAGCCTCCCTTTGCCGCCGGTCTCACTCCAGAGGACGCAAGCCCCTCCACTGCGGCATCCTTTGCAGCGTGTTTAAATGATTCTCTGTTCTCTGTCCACCTCCAGAGGGGTCTCTGAGCCCAGGGCTGGGCCCTCAGTGGTGCTAAACGTGCTGAACATTGGATGGAGGAGTAAATGGATGGATGGGGGGGGTCCTCTCCCATTTTACAATCTTACCCTGGCCAGGCTGTCCCCTCCTCAGCCTGGCATCCGAGGCCCTCACGGCTGACACCCCTGGAGTCCTGCTCCACCTGCTGTGGGACGCCTCGCCACGGCGCCCTTGCGTGTGAGCACTGCGGGTGCCACGGGCTGTGGCAGAGGGCAGTGTCCCCACCTAGCGTGTTGTTCTCACTGCACCCTCAGGGGCTAGTTAGGACTCTGGCTGCTCTGGGCTCTGGGGCCTCCCTCGGCAAATTCGGGAAGGGCCTGGCACAGATCCAGGTGGGGAGGGGAGGTGGCAAGACAGCCACTGGGACCTGTGTCCCCAGGCTGTCCATGCAACTCTGTGCGTGCTTGGGTGCCGTCAACCCTGTTCTCAGGCAGCTGCCTCGGGGAAGCCTGAGATCCATTCACTCATTCATTCTCTGCAGCCTATCTCCCCGGAAAGAACGAGGGGACCTGAGACTTTGGCACTGTCAACCCCTTGGGCTGCCCCCATTCCTGCTGAGTCACTTGTCCCCCTGGAACCTCCAGCATCTGGCTCTGCTGGTCCCTGGAGCCTCATTAGCCATACCCTCCCCCACTAGTAATTAAAATACTACTGACAGAAGAGCCCTGATGCCCTCCAGCCTCGCTGGGGACAGGCTGTGACCCAGTGGCTCTGCCCTCTCCAAGCCAAGCCTGCAGCTGGGAAATGAAGGCGGCCCCTGAGATCCCCAGGAGGGCGACAGGGAGGTCTGAGGGTGGGCAAAGGTGCAGGAGCAGGTCTATATTTGCTTAGGAGCAGATGGGTGTGAGAGGCAGAAGGGGCCTGGGCAGAGAGAGGCTGTTAGTTTTGTTGTCCATGCCTGGAGGTTTAAGGCGGGCTCCGTACAAGCTGAGCCTTTGCAGTGAGTCCAGGTTGGGGCTTGTTCTTCCAGGGGCTGCAGTTGTGGACACCAGTGCTTATGGCAGGGGGTCCCAAAGTCGTGGACGTGGAGAAGATGGATTGGCAGGAGCGAGGGCAGGGTGGGAAGGGGGACCCGGCCAGATCCTGCGTTGGGCTACAGAGGTGTTGGTGAGGCATAGACAGGCAGGTGTGAGCTCCAGTGCAGTGAGAGCAGAGAAGTGGGTCGTGGGGACCCTGGCCCACTCGAGTGGGGCTGCGGTGAGGAGAAGGGGTTGGGGGAGCAGGCAGCCCCAGCCCAGGCTAGCTGGTCAGAGTAGAGGTAGATGCATCCCTTGAGGAGCAGGGAGGGCTGCAGGGCGGGGGCTTGCACACATGCCTGCTTTGGGTTCCTTCTGGAAGCTCCTGACAGCCCAGCCAACTGCTGCTCCCTGCACAGAGAAGCTGACTGGGGCCCAGTGCAGGGCCCCACCTTCCCCTCCCCAGCCCCCGCTGTGTGCCCTGGGCCAGGGGCCAGGTGTGGCGGGTGGGGGGTTGGGGGGAGGCTGGCTGTGTCTGTGGGAAGCCTCCCAAGCTGTGGGAACCTCTGGGGCGCTGCGAGAGCCCCTCCCCTCCGGCGCAGGCTGGGGGCTTGAGACCTGGCCACTCATAGCTCACTAACAGGGCAGGGTGTGGGGATGTGGTCAGGGAGGGAGAAAGCCCTGGGGCTCTGCTTGGGCCAGGCAGGGGCCCCAGTGGAGCAGCCAGTCTGCAGGGCCTAACTGCCACTCCTGCTCCTGTTGCCGTGGAACTCCCGCAGCCTAGACAGGTCTTATTTCCCAGCGCCCGAGGTAACCGGGAAAGCGCTCATCCGGGCAGAGCCGGGCCAGCTTTGGTATCGGAGGGGCTCTGAGGGCGCCTGCAGGGACCCAGTGGGAGGTGGGTGCAGGGGACGGGAGCAGAGGGTGTGGCGGTAGCTTCATAGTCATCAGGGAGCTTGTGGACCACGCAGACCCCCGTTCCCATCCCCCCAGGCTCCTTGAGGTGAAGCCGGGTCTCTGTCCTCGTCTCCAGGTGTCCGACGACCCCAAGTTGGGCCAGCAGGGTTCTCGGTGAGGCAGGGAGCTGCAGGCAGAAGGTCCCTGAAGCTGGCTCAGGAGGCCGGTGTGGGGAGGGGTGCGCCAGGCAGAAGGACTCTGTGCAGGCCACAGGGATGGGAGGGTTCCTCGTGGAGCTGGCCCAGGAGGGGCTGAGTGGGCTGAGGGTCTAGTGTGGGGGCTGCTACTTTCTGTTTGGTCACAGACCTTGGCCTTCTGCACAGACTCCAGGGCACATGGCACCTGCTCATCCTGTTGTGACAGTGCCGCTTGCTCTGGGGGCCTTTCAGGGTGAGCGAGGCTGGCCTGGCTGGGGAAGTTCTGTGCATCCTGGGCTCTTAGGAAGGGAAGCCATGGTGCCTTTCCCATCCCCTGAAGTGCCAGCTGCGGAATGGGGCTTCCATAAGGCAGCGGGTCTGGCTTGGGCCATTGGTTAGGACACTGGCTCTGGGTCCTGAGGCTTCATGGGGACCTCTGGCAGTCCCTGTTGCTTTCTGTCAGGACCAGGAGGAGTCTACGCCTGCCAGGAGATAGGGGACAGCAGAGGCAAGAGGCTGGGAGGGCACATGTGCCCATGGCAGTGGCCAGGTCAGTCTGCACTGGGAGACCCTGCCACCTAGACCCCTGAGCACAGATGGCCCCTCATTCAAAGAAGAGGTAAGAGAAGAGAAGGGACTCACTCTAGGTCTTACTGCAGGGTCTCAGGTTTTCTGTGGGGGCTGGACTTGGGCACACCTTGCCCCTGAGTCCCTGCCTGCTGCCCTGGAACTGTGCCTGGCTTCCCACAGCTGTCCTGGGGCAGGGGACTCTGCAGGGGGCCACGTCATTACCCATATACCTTGCCTCACCTCAGCAATGAGCTCTTTGCCTGGTAATGACCTCATTTGCCTGGTCCTGGTTTCAGCAGCCTCAGACCCCTCCTGCCCTCCAGGAATGTCTGGCCTAGGGTGGCTCTGACCAGCCTAGACCATGGGCTTCAGCCCCCCAACCTGTCCTGGATGGGGTCTGTGTGTGCCCCAAGGGCCCAGCCTGCCCCTGGTGGGATAGTTCTGGGTTCTTGACTGTCCCCTGAGCTGAGTGGCTTTGGGCAGGTAAGCCTCTTCCCCACTCTGCCTCCCTCTCTCAGCAGAGATGGTGACAAAGATCGTTTGCTCTGGCAAACTTCATTCAGGCTCCCGAGCCTTCTCCCAGGCCCTCTGTGCCCTTCTTTGTAAAATCCAGTTTTATCAAAGAACACCCCCCCCCCCCCCCCCCCGCCTCTGGTCTCCTTGATACCTGACCAGGCTCTTCACTCCCTGCCGTTCCCCGGGTGGTGTCTGGTCTCCCTGGCCTGGCTGCAGCAGGAATCTGTGAGGTCAATTGAGCCAGAGTCCCCCAAACCTGATGTTTCCTCTTAGTCACTTTCCATCGAGACCCCACCCTGCTCCTTGGCTGTATTCAGAGTTGAGCCCAATCTCTCTCCCCTCTGCAAAATCCCATTGCTGGGATCACTAACTGACAGGCTCCTGAAGAGTCTTCTCACCACGCTTTAAAACGTGTCATTGAATAAGGTTTTTTTTGTTTTTTTTTTTTTTTTTGAGACAGAGTCTCGCTTTGTTGCCCAGGCTAGAGTGAGTGCCGTGGTGTCAGCCTAGCTCACAGCAACCTCAAACTCCTGGCTCAAGCAATCCTCCTGCCTCAGCCTCCCCAGTAGCTGGGACTACAGGCACGCGCCATCATGCCCGGCTAATTTTATATATATATATATTAGTTGGCCAATTAATTTCTTTCTATTTTTATAGTAGAGACAGGGTCTTGCTCAGGCTGGTTTTGAACTCCTGACCTTGAGTAATCCGCCCGCCTCGGCCTCCAGAGTGCTAGGATTACAAGCGTGAGCCACCACACCCGGCCTAAGTTTTTAAACAATGGGAACAAAAGAGGGTCTTCGTGCAGGGGGCCACTGCTGGGCAGAGTGTGGAGGGCTGCCTGGGGGACGTGCCCTGCCCATACAGGGGCCCTTCCTGCCTTCTTTCCCCTGCTGGGCTGGCGTCTCCATGTCACTGTCATCCTCACCACCACTGGCCCCTGGGTGGACTTCAGCGGTCAGTTCTAGTGAAGGGGCCAGGGAAGGAGTCCACCTGCTGGGTCGGCCTGCCCGAGGCCCTTGCTATGCTGACACAGCCCCCAGGACTGGGATCTGCCCCTCAGAGACACACCATCTCTTGCCCACCACTCCAGGCTGTGCACGTGCTGTCCCTGCTGTGCACCCCAGCAGGACTCCCGCTGCTCAGCCTCCAGATACAGTCCATGCACTGTCCCAACATGTCCTGCCCTGCCCTGTGCCCTTCTCCAGGGGCCCCTGTGGCTTCCTACCTGGCACTCACTGCTGTGGGGGCCCTGGTCAATGTCTCCCTTTGTATTTGACTTCCACCAAGACAGGAAGGGCTCAGCTGCCATGCTGGCTGCCTCACTGTGCCCCCTGCCCAGGACTGCCTGAGGAGGGACAGAGTCCTCGCCCCAGCCTGATCCCAGGGGTTCCGGGCCCTATGCCCTCGATGGGCAGCGGGAGGCCGAGGCTGTGCCAGTGCTGCAGCACTACACGCCGGGCAGGGCGAGGGAAGGGGCTGCACAGGTGGGGCCCTGGAGAGTGTCTGGGCCAGCCGCAGGTCCCATGGGGGACTGTGGCAGCAGCGGGGCCCACTCCTGCCCACCCCATTGTGCTCTGTGGGCGCAGGCGAGGGATCACAAGTGTAGACCTCTCTCCAGGATTTGAACCAGGTCATGCTGGACATTTATGTACACTCTTTTTTTTTTTTTTTTTTTTTTTTGAGACAGAGTCTCGCTTTGTTGCCCAGGCTAGAGTGAGTGCCATGGCGTCAGCCTAGCTCACAGCAACCTCAATCTCCTGGCTCAAGCAATCCTCCTGCCTCAGCCTCCCAAGTAGCTGGGACTACAGGCATTCGCCACCATGCCCGGCTGATTTTTTGTATATATATATTAGTTGGCCAATTAATTTCTTTCTATTTATAGTAGAGACGGGGTCTCGCTCTTGCTCAGGCTGGTTTCGAACTCCTGACCTCGAGCAATCCGCCCGCCTCGGCCTCCCAGAGTGCTAGGATTACAGGCGTGAGCCACCGCGCCCGGCCTATGTACACTCTTGTAACTAACACCCACATCAGGGTCTTTCCTCTTCATCTTTCTGTCTCAAAATGAGAAAGCTTGAAGGTGGTTAATTATTCTCTTTATAAAATAATATGTTGGCCGGGCGCAGTGGCTCACGCCTGTAATCCTAGCACTTTGGGAGGCCGAGCCGGGCGGATCGCTCAAGGTCAGGAGTTCGAAACCAGCCTGAGCGAGACCCCGTCTCTACCAAACATAAAAAGAAATTAATTGACCAACTAAAAATATATATACAAAAAATTAGCCGGGCATGGTGGTGCATGCCTGTAGTCCCAGCTACTCGGGAGGCTGAGGCAGTAGGATCGCTGAGCCCAGGAGATTGAGGTTGCTGTGAGCCAGGCTGACACCACGGCACTCACTCTAGCCTGGGCAATAAAGTGAGACTCTGTCTCAAAAAAATAAAATAAATAAAATAATATGCTTACCGGCATGTGTGATAACACCCATTACTATTTTAGCTTACTATCTGTGTAAGCTAAGAGCATTATAACATGAGGGCTATCTGTGCACCAACTACCTAACTGAGAGTTACTGCTATTTACCGGGTACCTAATTCATCCGCCTTCTCTAGAGCTACCTAATTTCTGTATTTCCCTTGCTTTTTAACAGATTTTCCCTATGTATATAGGCATCTCTAAATAGCGTATCACCTGGTTTTGCTTGTCTTTGCGTATTATAAAAATGGTACTATGCTGTATGAGGTGTTTTGGGACTTGCCATTTATACCCAACATTATTATTATTATTTTTTTTAAGAGATGGTGGCCTTGCTCTGTCACCCAGGCTAGAGTGCAGTGGTGCAATCATAGCTCACTGTAGCCTCAAACTCCTGGGCTCAAGCCATCCTCCGGCCTCAGCCTCCTAAAGCAGTGGGATTACAGGTGTGAGCCACTGCACCCAGCCATCCAACATTACTTCTAAGGTTAATCCATGTCGTGTGGCCATAGTTTATTTATTTTCACCACCATATAATATTCTCTTGTCAATGGACATTTGAATCATTCCAGGGTTTTTTGTTTTTGTTATTACTATGGACATTTTTGTACCTCTTTCCTGGGGCCCATATGCAAGGGTTTCTCAGAAGAATATTTTCAGGCGTGGAACTGGTGTGTGTAGGCCATGGAAATAGTTGAGAAAATGCCAAATTGTTCACCAATTCCCACCCTCACCAGCAGCATGCAATGGTCTGTTGTTACATGTCCTCTCCAACACGTGGTACTGATAGAATTCTTTTTTGCTGCTCACATAGGCGTAAAATGATCATTCCTTCTGTTCTTACTTTGTGTTTCCTTCGTTATTGGTGAAGTGGAGCCTCTTTCCTGTTCTCATTCAATGTTTATGGTTCCTGCTCTGTGAGATGCTTGTTCAGGACTTTTGCCTGTGTTTCTGTTGTTTTTTCTTATTGAGTTGTAGGTGTCTTATTTAATTCCTTTATTGTAATTAAGGTATGACTTGCATATAGTGCATATATCTTAGAAGTACAGGAGCACTTTTTTTTTTTTGAGACAGATTCTCACTTGTTGCCCAGGCTAGAGTGAGTGCCATGGCGTCAGCCTAGCTCACAGCAACCTCAAACTCCTGGGCTCAAGCGATCCTCCTGCCTCAGCCTCCTGAGTAGCTGGGACTACAGGCATGCGCCACCATGCCCGGCTAATTTTTTATATATATTAGTTGGCCAATTAATTTCTTTCTATTTATAGTAGAGATGAGGTCTCGCTCGTGCTCAGGCTGGTTTCGAACTCCTGACCTGGAGCGATCCGCCCGTCTCGGCCTCCCAGAGAGCTAGGATTACAGGCGTGAGCCAGCGCGCCCGGCCAGGAACACTTTTATATTCATGTTCACCCATGTAACCAACACTCACATCAAGATGTACAACATTTACAGCACCCAGAAGGCTGTCCCCAGCCAGTAGCCCCCAAAGGGCAACTGCTATTTAAGTCAGTAAATTTAAATACTGGTGTTGTTCCTGTCTGTCTATTATGCGTACATACGTGCAAATATCTTCTCTTAGTCTTTTTTCCCCCACACTCATTTATAGCAAGTGGTTTATGGTGTTATTCAATGAACAGAAGTTTTATACTTAAATATAACTGAATTTATCAATCATTTCTTTTTTCTTTTAGCTATGGAGCAGGGGCAAGGTAGGGAGGGCTGTAATGAAGGATTCTCAATCGTTTCTTTTATTGTTAGTGAATTTTGTGTCTTGCTTAATAAAAGTCTTCCTACCCAAGAGCAAAAGGATGGCATCCTACATTTTCATTTTAAAAGTTGCAAATTTTGCCTTTCACAGTTAGTCTCAAATCCATATAGAACTGATGTTTGTGTTTGATGCGAGGTTGGGATTGAAGATTTTATATTTTCCATTTGGATAATGGGTTCCACAGCAGTATTTGTTAATTTGCAGTGCAACTTCTGTTTGTATGCTTGGGCCTGTTTCCACAGTATTTATCTAGCCCTGCATCACTGGTATAGTGTCTTAATTACTACAGTTCGATAAAGTCTTGATACCTGGTAGGATCAGTCCTCCCGTCCTGTTTTTCTTCAGGGGTGTCCTGGTTCCCCCTCTGCCTCTGCTTCTCCATAGACATTTGGAATTGGCTTGTCACGTCACACAGACAGACACACACACCTTGTTGAAACTGTGGCATTGTGTTAAATATGTAGAGTAATTTGGGGAGAACTGACAACTTTATAATATTGAATCTTGCAATCCACAAACATATAATCTCTCTTATTTAGATCTTTTTCAATGTCCTTCAATCAAGTTTTATAATTTTTCAATACAGTTTTTACAGAATTTTTGTTAGATGTTTTTGTTACCTTAGTTTCTATTGTGACTGTACATAGTATATTTTCAAAATTGTATTTTCTATCAGTTTTATAACTAGTGTATAAAATTTGGCATATTTTATTTGATGATTTGATAGCTAGCTGCTCTTATTATTTCTGGGAATATGTAGATTATTTTGGGTTTTACATGTACAGAGAATAATATAAGTTGTGAATAATGACAGTTTTTAAAAAACAGTTGTTTTGCCTTTATTTTTTATTTATTGAATTTTTCTTTTTCTTTTTCTTTTTTTTTTTTTTTTTGAGACAGAGTCTTGTTCTGTTGTCTGGGCTAGAGTGCCATGGCATCAGCCTAGCTCACAGCAACCTCAAACTCCTGGGCTCAAGCAAACCTACTGCCTCAGCTTCCCAAGTAGCTGGGACTACAGGCATGTGCCACCACGCCTGGCTAATTTTATATATATATATATATATATATATATATATATATATATATTTACTTGTCCATTTAATTTCTTTCTATTTTTTTTACTAGAGACGGGGTCTCACTCTTGCTCAGCTGGTCTTGAACTCCTGAGCTCAATCTGCCTGCCTTGGCCTCCCAGAGTGCTAGGATTATAGGCATGAGCCACAGCGCCCGGCCTCTTCTTGATTTAATATGAGTATTATGGTGCCTTCAAAAACATAATTTGGAAATACTCTATCTTTTTTTTTTTTTTTTTTTTTTTGCGACAGAGTCTCACTTTGTTGTCCAGGCTAGAGTGAGTGCCGTGGCGTCAGCCTAGCTCACAGCAACCTCAAACTCCTGGGCTTGAGTGATCCTTCTGCCTCAGCCTCCCGAGTAGCTGGGACTACAGGCATGCGCCACCATGCCCGGCTAATTTTTTATATATATATCAGTTGGCCAATTAATTTCTTTCTATTTATAGTAGAGACGGGGTCTCGCTCTTGCTCAGGCTGGTTTTGAACTCCTGACCTTGAGCAATCCGCCCGCCTCGGCCTCCCAAGAGCTAGGATTACAGGCGTGAGCCACAGCGCCCGGCCTACTCTATCTTTTTTTTAACTACCTGGCACAATTAACCACAGAATAAGGTGTTCCCTAAAGTTTTGAAATAATTTATTCATCCAGCTGTCTAGGCCTGACATTAAAAATGGAGAAAATGTATAAACTTTTGATTTTATTCTCAATTCATTCCATTGTTAAAATTCAAATTAGGCTTCCTATGTCTTCTAAAGTTAATTTTGAGGATTTTTGTTTGTACTGTAAGTAATCCATTTCATTCCAGTTTTCAAATGTATTTGCATAGAGTTGTGCAATTGATTCTAGTGCTCTAAAGTGCTTGTTCGCTTGTCTTACGACTATTTTGTATATTTGTGCATTCATATTTCTCAGTTTATCTGTTGGTTTAAAAATATCTATTGAATTTGTCAATTTTAGACTTCTAATTTATGCTTTTTGGTTTATTAATATTCAACTTTGATTTTGTTAAATTAAGTTTGTGATTATTTTTAACTTTTTGAGCTAAATGTGTAACTTGTTTATTTTATGTCTATTTATATAAATGCTTAAAATAATAACTTCTCCTTTAGGAATATAATTTTTTTGCAATATTTTGAGATGCAATCCACATAACATAAAACTCACCATTTTAAAGTGTACAATTCAGTGACTTTTGGTATCTTCACACTATTGTGCAACCATTATAAGTGTCTAATTCCAGAACATTTTTATCATCCCCAAAAGAAATCTCATACCTATTAGCTGTCACCCACAATTCCTTCTTTCCCCAATCTTCTGGAAAACATTCATCTGTGTTCTGTCTCCAGAGATTTGCCTGTTGTGGACATTTCATATAAAAATATCATACAACATGTGGCCAGGTTTATTTCACTTGGCATGTTTTTAAGGTTCATTTAAGTTGTAGCACATATCAATATTTCATTGGTTTTTATGGGAGAATAGCATGCCACACTATGGCTGGATCACGATTTGTTGATATGTTTGTGGACATGATAGTATTTCTGCCTTGGGCTATTGTGAATAGTGCCACTGTGAACATGCATGGATATGTATTTGTGTAAGCACCTGTTTTCAGTTCTTTTGGGTATACACCTAGGAGTGGAATTGCTAGGTCATATGGTAATTCTGTTTAGCTTTTTGAGGAGCTGCCAGACTATTTCCCACAACAGCTGCACCATTTCACATTCCCATCAACAGTGCACAAAGGTTTCAGTTTTTCCACATCCTCGCCAATACTTGTTATTTCACGTTTTGCGTATGTGTGTTTCAATTGAAGCCATCCCAAGGGTTGTATTTATTTGTTTAAATAAAAGCCATCCTAGTGGATGTAAAGTGGTATCTCATTATGGTTTTCATTTTCATTCCCCTAACGACCAATAATATTGAGCCTCTCTTCACATACTTACTGGCCATTTATATTAATATATCTTTGGAGAAAGGTCTATTCAAATCCTTCACCCATTTAAAATTTGTTTGTCTTTCTTTTGTTGAGTTGTAAGTGTTCTTTATATATTCTGGATTTGTATATTCAGATTTGTGATTTGCAAATATTGTTTCCCATTCTGTAGGTTGTCTTTTCATTGTCTTGATAATTTCCTCTGATGCACAAAAGTTTATTCCTAGGTATTTTATTCTTTTGGATGCTACAGTACATGGGATTGCTTTCTTAACTTTCCTTACAGATTGTTCATTGATAATCTAGTGAATTTTTCTATTAGGTTATTGAATTTCTTACCTCTAAAATTTTCATTGTGTCTTCTGTTTACTTGCTGATATTTTCAATTTTAAATTTTGCAAATGTGATCACAATTGCTTGTTTAAGCATTTTATAATAACTGCTTTAAGGTCTTTCTCAGATAATTCCAATATCTGTGTGATCTAATTGTTTGTCTCTGTTGATTGTCTTTTCCTGTAGGAGTTGAGCTTTTGTAGTTCTTCATACATCAAGTAATTTTGGATTGCCTACTGGACATTTTGAATATCATGTCATGAGATTTTGGGATGTCATTTGAATATGCCAGTTAGTGGTACTTCAAATATTAGTGTTGTTTCTTCTTCCCTCTACTGTTACTGTAGTAACTTCACAGACACCACAAGTAAGTAGCTGTGCTATGCATTCTGTCCAGGTTTCATAGTTGCATTCAGTGGGAGTGAAAGGTTGGTACATGTTTTCTCCATCTGGAACTGAAACTACCAAACTTGGGTCCTTTTTATATCTTCCACTTTTCTCATCATCATGTTCATGGTTTCCTCTACTTTCTTGAACCTATGGAGTATAACTCTATGAGCTATTTTAATGTCTTTTTCTGCTAATTCCATCATCTGTCATTTCTTCTTTTTTTCTTTTATTTATATTCTTTTCTTTTTTTTAATAAAAAGTCTTCAGTGGGATGTCATTTCTGTGTATGTTTCTCTTGAGTCATTTTTTTCCTCATTATGGACTTTGTTTTTCTGATTCTTTGCTTGGTAATTTTTGATTGGATCCTGGGTGTTGTGAATTTTTTATATTTCAGTTGCTAGATTTTGTTGTATTTCTTTAAGTAGAGTTGGACTTTGTTCTGAAATTCAGTTAAGTAATTTGAAATCAGTTTGATCCTATAGAGACTTGTTTTAAAGCCTTATTAGGGCAAGTCAGAACAGCCTTGTGCCCTATTGCTGAGATGATGCTTTATGTGAGGAGGTCTTTCCGCTATGAATAATGGAAGCCTAAACTCTTCTCAGCCCCATGTGAGCTCTGGAAATAATCTGGCTTGTTGTTTTCTGGTGGTTCTTTCACTGGTCTCAAACAACTTTCTTCAATACGTGCAACACATCAGTACTGAACCTAAAACTTGAGGGGACTCTTCATTTTTCCAGAACGGAACCCCTGTGCAGATCCCTCTTCTCTAGTACTTTGTCCTGTAAATTCTAGCTATTTTGGCCTCCTTAAACTCCCATCTGTCTCCTCAACACTGCAAGACTTCTGGGCTCTGTGGGAATTTTGGTCTGGATGCTGGAGGCGTATTTTGGGTTCACCTTGTTTACCTCCTATCCTGAATCACAGTCTGGCCCTGCCTGTTTTCTGCGTCTGAAAACTTCTGCTTCATGTAATTTGTCCAGTTTTCTAGTTGATAAGGACGGAGGATAAAGACAGTCCCTGTGATGCCATTAAGTCAGAGGTGGACGTCGCTTAAATTATCCTTGAGGTCTTCCTTCCTTCCTTCCTCCCTCCCTCCCTCCCTCCCTCCCTCCCTCCCTCCCTTCCTCCCTTCCTCCCTTCCTCCCTTCCCTCCCTTCCCTCCCTTCCCTCCCTCCCTTCCTTCCTTCCTTTTTTTTTTTTGTATGTATCCTGAGTCAAACACCCCATGAAGTACTGTCTTCATCATTACAAATACCCTCGTCGGCCTCAGAACGTTAGACAGACAGACTCGGAGCCAACAGAACAGGACAGCCCACATGTACGGTGCGCAGATCGCAGAAATACCAGCTGCCAGCCAGGGCGACAGAGGACAGACGGACAACCGGACAGGTGCAGCCCACAGAATACCCGTCGAGGGGTCTCACAGTCAGACAGACAGATACTTACTGAGCCGTCTGACCGCAGGCAGCCCGACGCTGGCTGGTCGGTGACTGACAGAGACGCCGACTCCTCCGGACACACCAGCAGCTCTCCCCACAGGGTCGCTAGTCCACCAACAGCCGGACTACATTTCCCGTGAGGCCCCGCGCCCGCCCTCCGCTCCTGGGCGCCCTTATCGGAGGCGACGGCCCCGTGGGACTTCTGGGAAATGTAGTTTGCAGGCCGGGAGGGCGGTTCTTCTGCGCAGGCGTAGTCCTTCCCTGGGTGCGGAAGCGGAGTGTGGCAAGGAGGCAGCTTTTGTCGCGCGGGCCGGAGCGTCAGTCCCCGCAGGTTCCGAGCCGGCGTCTTTGTTGGGATATGAGGTCCGCCGGGGAGTGGCCACCTCCCAGGTGCGCGCCGGGGCGGAGCGTTCTCGGGTAGGTGAGCGTTAGCGCGCCCCGGGACCGGCGTTTAAGGGGTGCGGGTGAGAGCGCGCGCCGGGCTGCTGCTGGGCCTGGCCCGGCGTCCGTCCCTCCGTGTGGCCCGTGGGTGTGTCTGTGCCACTGTCCCTCTCTGCCTGTGCAGGGCGGGGTGCGCCCAAGTGTAACTTCCCATAGGTCGCGCTTTTACTACTGGCGTGGAGCGTCCGAGCTGCCAGAGCGAGAGCCTGGCGTGGGGCTTCCTGCTCCGGTCGCGTGGGCTCCACAGGTGGACAGGCCAGGAGTGCGTGCAGGCTTAGGTGGCCTGGTTTGATTGTGCTTTGCAGATAATGAGTTTTTTACAAATTGAAGGTTTGTGGCCACCCTGCCTGGAGCAAGTCTGTCCTTACCATTTTTCCAACAGTGTGTATTCACTCTGTCTCTGTGCTAGCATTTATTTGCAATGAAGAATTTTTTTTTTCACGGATGGTGCTTGATTTATTAGTATTAAAAAAACAGTTCTTGGCCGGGCGCGGTGGCTCACGCCTGTAATCCTAGCACTCTGGGAGGCCGAGGCGGGCGGATTGCTCGAGGTCAGGAGTTCGAAACCAGCCTGAGCAAGAGTGAGACCCCGTCTCTACTATAAATAGAAAGAAATTAATTGGCCAACTAATATATATTAAAAAAAAATTAGCCGGGCATGGTGGCGAATGCCTGTAGTCCCAGCTACTTGGGAGGCTGAGGCAGGAGGATTGCTTGAGCCAGGAGTTTGAGGTTGCTGTGAGCTAGGCTGACGCCACGGCACTCACTCTAGCCTGGGCAACAAAGCGAGACTCTGTCTCAAAAAAAAAAAAAACAGTTCTTATATACAAAACAAGCTGATATTTTTTAGAGGGTTAAAAGCACTCTTTAAAAAATTAAAGCATGGATTACATGGAATTGTTTTTCCTAGAAGCACTTAAGTGAATGAATATGCCACAGTGACGATACCAAATGACAGCAAGAGGGCACTGGACAGTCACAGGGAGGGGGCCCGATTGTCACAGCTCCCAACCCTGGAGACGACAACTGTGGATGTCTGGTGGCACATGCCCACATCTGGGTACAAATTACTGTTCCATTACTGTGCCAGGGGCACAACATGTGGGCAATTCATGTGTGTTAGAATGTGGACAAAATTCAGCTGCACAGCAAATCCTATATCACAGCTAGATCAGGACATTGAGTCGTAAACCTAGGCAACTGGTGACAGTTTGCTGGACAATCACAATGTAAACGCTGTGACCCATCAGTGCCCGGCCCAGCTTCTGTCCCTACAGCAGCCATGGGCACTGCGGTGGCCTCAGTGCAGAAGGCACAGGGTGTCAGGCAGCACTGCTCAGCCCAAGTGCTGAGGACCAAAGCCACTGCCTCTCACCAGGCCTTGGTGCAGGAAAAGGGCCCTTCCCGTCCTGCCCAGGGAGGGAGGCCCACAGAAAGCCACCAAAGGCTTGGCTCTGTTGTCTGGGCACCCCTCGACTGGGCTCCAGTTCCCGAGGGCAGCCACGGGGAGGTTTGTTCCCACACCAGTCTTCGCATGTCAGTGCCACGGTGTCTGGGGACCCAAACCAACAGACCTCTATGTGATGCTTATTTGTGTGAGTAAATCAAGAAAAGGGAAATTCAGAAACAGGATTAGAAATGAAGAACGGGAACTCCCATATAAAAGCGGTTTATTTAGATGTCAGAATCATCTAGTGACTGAACAGACTTAACCGACCTGGGCTCAGGGCCAGGCGGCAGAGCTACCCCTCTCCCTGGCCAAGCCAGCCTCGGGCTGGCCATTGTGCTTTGAAACATTTTCCCAACCGAAGGCTGTGGCTGCAGAGTTCAGAAGACAGGCTCTGGCCTCAAGGGACGGGGGCGGGGGTCCTTTGTACAAAAAGTGCTGTCCCAGGAGCTTCCCAGCGGGCACCTTTGGGCGTTTCAGCGATTCTCGGGCAGGCGAGCGCCGTTCTCCTCAGCTCAAACTGTGGGGACAGACAGAGGGACGTCTCCCCAGCCAGCCAGCAACCGTTGCTCTCAGAGTCTCTCTGAACCCGGCTATGACAGGAAGAACCAAACGTTTGCTAATCTAAGACTTGTAAACAGACCACAGAAAACTGCAGTTAGGAACGCCCTACAAAAGTCAACGACATGTTCCAAAAATATTTTTTACAGCACTTTAAATAATTTACAAAAAGCTACAAAAATCAAATTTACCAGGACACGTCTGTTAAATAAAAACAACTTTCCGCGTCAGTGTACATACATACACGCAGGGCCGCGTGTGCGGGCTCCGTCTCCCCTGCCCTGACTCCCGAGCACCCCCCCAGCCCCGCCCAGGCACGCGCACGCACGCACTGCTTCCCGTAGCGCCACGAAACCCAGGGAGCTTACAACTTGAGAGCTTTGCCCTTCACTACCGAGCGGCCACCACCATCCTCCACGGAGGTGTCACTGAAGTCACTGGCGTCACTGCCCAGGGCCTCCTGGTCCTGGCCGTGCATGCCCGTTTGGCGGTACCTGAGGTCTAAGACGCTTTCCTCCGGGCCCGAGCTCCTCCTGTCGTGCAGAGCCAGCCCGGCCTGCGCCTTCCTGCACGGCGGGGACTGGCTGTCCTTCCCCAGCAGGCGTGGGCTCCCGAACACGGGGCTGGGCCCGGCCTGGGCCTCCCTGAAGGCCGAGAAGGACGGGCCCTGTAGAGGCACCCCCGGGTGGGAGCTGAGGAGGCCGGCGGGCTTGGCCCCCCAGGGCTTGGCCCCCCAGGGCACGCTCTTTCCGAAGTGGAAAAGCTGGGTGGACAGCAGCGGGGAGAAGCCCGCAAAGGGCAGGCTGGGGGGGCCTCTGGGGGCGCCCTCGGGCCCCTTCTCCCTCTCACCCCCCAGGACCCCCCTCCACGCAGAGTCTCTGCCTTCCGAGTTCAGCGCCCATGGGCTGGGCAGCCTGCTCTGGTGGGTGAAGTCGCTCCAAGGCAGGGTGAGGTCAGCCTGGGGTCGAGTGTCCCTCTCGGCTGCCGAGCGGGGATTCAGGAAGCTCCAGCTCCTGTAACACATGAAAGGTACCCCGGGCCCCTCCTGCCTCGGTGCCCACTTTGGCACAGCCGGGCAGCTGACCAAAGCACTTTCGGCAGCAGCAGGCTCCGCCCCGCGCGGGCTCTGGTCTTTGTGGACGTAGACGTTTCTCCTACTCGCTGGAGACCCCTTGGCAGAGACATTTCCACGAGGCCCCTGGGCGGCCCCAGGTCACACCTGGCCAGAGCGGCAGGGCCCTTCCCGCCCTGGCTGAAGAGGCTGGCTGCAGTCTGCGCTCCGGCTCTCTCTGCGCCCCACAGTCCTTGGGCCGGCTGGGGGCCCCCTTGGCCCTCTGGCTCCGAGTGCACACGCCGGGCTGCAGGGCTGGCCCCTTCCTGCACGGCCCCTCTGGCCTGGCTGGGGCCCCCGTGCCGAGAGCCATGGGGCCCTCTGCATGAATTTCTGAACTGCTCACCGACTCCTTGGCCTTTTCTGCCAAAACCTTCCTAATCTCCAATTCGATCCTGTCATTGCTGTCCACGGAACTGCTGTCGTCAGACATGGAGCTGGGGCAGGGAGCCGGGGGCCCTGGTGATCACCCGGGAGCAGCGTCCCCTCGGAGGCATTCCTCCTTAACCGGAAGGCCAGCGCCACATCCTGGTCCCCAGCACCCTCCGGCTTGGTATCTCTGCCACGCTGCCGAAGACGCTCGCAGGTTTTTTCACGGGGCTCTCTCCGCTGTCTCTCTTGGACTTGGAGAGGCAGCTTTTCAGCACTAGTGGGTTTCTGTCTTTCCAGTCTCTCCGGAACCTGCCTAGCTTATCCAAGAACTGCGTCTCGGTGGTGCTGAACCTAACCTTCTTGCACCCGGCCCTGGGGTCCCTGCACCTCTTCTTAAGCTTCCGCTTGGACCTTAGCAAGTCCTTAATGGCCGTGTCGAGGTCCTGGTCGCTGTGCAGCGGGCTGCTCTTGTCCTCGGAGCTCTGTTTCTCATCCACCCCCCCAACCCCCCACCCTCCGTCTCCACTGTGTCACCAACATCCTGGCCACCCTCTTTCACCACTTCTCTCGTCTTCTTGGGTGTGGATGGCCTCACAGCGTGGCCGCCGCCTCTACGTTTCCTTCTGCAGCTCGGTGACAGGTCCAGTGTTTTAGGGACAAGGGCCCTGGGTCCACCAGCCTGGCTGTTGGGGCCTGTGGGCTCCCGCGGGCCCTGTGCAGCCTGAGGGCCGCCGTCGTGCCTGGCCGGCAAGCTCCCAGACTGCGCCTTGAGGGCCAAAAATGTCCAGATTTCCTGCTCTATGCTGTCGTCGCTGTCCACAGGGCTGCTGTCGCTGCCGGGGCAGGAAGGCACGCTGGGGGAGCAGAGCGGGCTCGTGGACAGCGCCCTGTCGCCGCCCTCCACGGGCGCTGGCAGGATCGTCTTGGAGATGTCCAGGATGGCTTCGGCGCACATCAGCTCTGCACCTGTCTGCCCGACACGAGGTCTGTCCCACAAACTTGCTTCTGGAAGCTGTGCTTACCAGGGGCAGCTTTGGTTTCCTTCGGTAGCTTGGAGGGAGGGCCCGCGTCAAGGCCCCCAGGCCGGGTCCGTAGGCTTCGCGGCCACAGGCTTCTTCCTGCTGGGTGCTCTCCTGTGCGCGCCGGGCAAGGCACCTTTCGCGGCGCTGCCTGTGCCGTCCGCGGGCGGGTCGGGCCTCCTTCCCTCCCAGCGCTGGGCTCTCGGAGGTGGGTCCCCGCCGGCCTCCTTCATCTCTTCTCCAGCTGGTAGAGCTGGAAGGCCGCCTCGATGCCAGAGTCGCTGCTGAAGCCAGACGGCTCCGGCGCCAGGGCCCGCTCCGTGACCCGCTTTCCCCGCCACGAGGAGCCCACGTTCCTCTTAACCCCGCCTTTCTCTGCCTTAGCCTTGGCTACCCTGGGGGGTTTGCGGAAGACGCCCCCTTAACGGCCACCAGCTCTTTGCTGGATTTAAACGGTGATTTGGCTGAATTTCCATTGGGATCTAGTTTCTTGTCCACAGACCCATCACACTTTTGGGTTTCGTGCTGTCTTTTCTCGTTCAGAAACTGCTCTATTTCTGCTCTGATGCTCTGTTCAAAGGAGTCGCCACTGCTCACGCTAGCAGAAGAGGTAGAGCCTTGGTCCGTGCTGGCTCCCACATGGATGCCAGGGAAGCTGCCTGAGCCAGGTGCAAGTTTTGGGGCACACAGGGTGGTTGGGGTGCTGCTGTGAGCAGGTTCTGGTTTGCATCGACTACTCCCACCCGTGGCCCCAAAAGGCTGGGCCCCGCCGGACACAGCTGCTTGGCTCCGCTCTTCGCCTTCAGATACTCCTGGATGGTCTCTTCCATGTCCCGGTCCACAGAATGGTCACTGTCCGAGTCCAGGGCCAAGGGACCAAAGCCTGCAGCTTCCTCCTCCCCCATGGGGTCAAAATTAGCGGCAAGACCACAGGCAGTAAATCGAAGCTGCTCTGTGTACATGGCGGGACTGGAGGCCAGCCTGACGCCTCGGCATCTCTCTGCCCTCTGGCTTCTGGGCGGCGCACCCGCATGGTTCATGCCCAGAGCAGCCTCGTCGCGCTGCAGCGAGCTGATGATCATCTGCACTTTGGCACGCACGGAAGCTCTGTCAACGCCCTCTTTCGACTGCGAGAAGCACCCAGGAAACCTAAAGCTCCCCGGTGGTCCAGAGGTCTCCCATTTGGACTGGAGAGCAACCACTGGAGGGGCATTCATGAGAAACACTCTAGCAGACGGGGAGGGACACGCAGGGAGGCGATGCTATCCTATTCTGCTGGTGTCACATCCTCGAAAGGTTGCCAAGCAGTGCCCATGAGATGAAGTCTACGAATGCTTCTCTGCAGGTTAAAAACATGGCTACTATGAATCCAGCATCAGCAAGACTTCACGGGTAGGTTCATCCTTCACACGCCCAACAAGCTCTTGAGATTCTTTTCGAGTCCAGGTTCCCTGTGATGTCCCAAATGCTGCCGGGATTCGGTCTTCATCGCTCCACTCACTGCCAAAGCGTCCTTTGCCCGCCTGGCTGGCCGCTTGCATGGGGGTGTGGCGGGCCGGCCAGCTCTGCCCTCCGCCGGGCGCAGGGAGGGGCCGCAGGCTGTCCGGCCAGCCCGTCGCCCCGCACCCAGGCTGTGCGGAGAGACGCGTGGGAGGGGCTGTGACAAAGAATTTTTAAATTAAGGTATGTACATTTTTTAGACACAACGGTATCGTGAACTTAATAGACTATAGTGTAAAACCATAACTTTATATGCACTGGGTAACCAAAGAATCTGCAACTCACTTTATTGCAGTATTGGCTGTATTGTGATCTGGAACGCAGCCCACACTACGTCCCAGGTATGTCTGTAGTGGCTGTTCCCACAGCGTTGCTGAATGCAAGAGATGGAAGCAGTTCTGAGGAAAGGGGAGGCCCAGGGCCAGCACTCATTTATCCAGCCACGGGACCAGGGGCTGCTGGGCACAGCTAGCCCCTCCCCACCACCCGCCTTCTTGGGTGCTGCAGAGAGCAGTGCTGGGGCCTGGTCCTGTTCTGTGCCGAGAGTCGTGGGCGCTGCTGGCTGCCGTGGAGAACCCAGGTCTCCTCCTCTGCTCCCCTGCAGCCCCTGGGGTTTCCTGGGATTGACAGTTGAACTTGTCTCAGGCTCTCCAGAGGAACCCATTCCCCCCTCCCTGCACCTGGCCTTGGAGGAGGAGAGGATGGCGACATGAGCCTCTTGAGTAAGTGAGTCTGTGAGCCCACCCTTAACGCAGGAGCTGGGTGAGGGACCACCCAGCCTGTCTCACGCAGTAGGTACCCCTCAGAGATAAAGATGTTGCAGGTAACCTGATGGGATTAGAAGCCCCATCCTACCAGTCCCTGCTCCCCCACCCCCCATCTGACCATTGGGACTGCCATGGTCCTGTGGTGGAGTTCACAACTTTGGTGTGTGCATGTGGGATCCCATCTGATAGGTCAGGCCTGGATGGTATTAGTCACTCAGGGATCTCAGACACCAGTCAGTCCTGGGTAGCAGCAGATAGGGTGTGGCACCCTTGTCTTAGTTCTCTCCTGTCTCTGAGAAGTTGAACTTCCAGGTACTTTTTTGGACAGGGGCTGTCATGGTGATGGTCCACACCATGTTATATGCCTTAAAGAGATCAAAAAAGACAAGAAACCCAAGGACAAAGCCCCTTCTTCGCAGCACAGAGCCACAGGTGCACAATTGACATGTCTTGCCTGCCCATGTTAGGGTGCTGGGTGGGGATGGACAGTCTTGTCTGGACAGTTCAGAGCCCCACATATGAAGCATTCATATGTCCCTCTCTTCCTGCAGCACTCCCTGGAGAAGAGGGCATGGCCACGGCACAGGTAACAGCGAGGGCTTTGCATTCTGTTCAGGCACCAAGTCAGGGAATGCATGTTTAATTCTTTTATTCGTTGACTCTCCTGATCTTTGCACACTTACTGGGGTCATAATGTTTTGTTTGAACCTATTTCTATGAATTCTTTTTTGAAGTAATTAAATTATTGGATAAATAATGTGTGCACACAATTCAGAATTTAGAGATATAAAAAGTCAACAGAGAAATGTAAATCTCCTACTCCTGTCCCCAGCTATCCAGTTTTCCTCTCCAGACCATCTTTTGTATTCTTTTAGAGATAATCTATAAATATACAACCATGTGCACCTGTATTTTTCCACTTCTTTTTCACCTTAGTGATAGAATGCACATACACAGGTTATCATATTTTTGCTTTTTATTTTTTACTGTGGTAAAACATATACAGTCATCCCTTGGTATCCACAGGGTTCCAAGAGCCCCCAAAGATACAAAAATCTGTAGATCCTTATACCTTATATAAAATGGCATAGTATTTGCAAATAACCTATGCATATCCTCTCATTTACTTTGTCACCTCTATATTACTTGTAATACCTAATACAATGTAAATGCTATATAAATAGTTGTTATACTGTGGTTTTTTCTTTGTGTTGTTTTTATGGTTGTATTGTTATTTTTTTCAAATATTTTTTATCCCAGGGTGGTTGAATTCAAGGATGCAGAGCCTGCAGATGCTGAGGGCAGATTGTGTAACATAAAGTTTGCTATTCTAACCATGTTTGTAGTATGCAATCCAGTGTCATTAATTATATTCATAACGTGTGCAACTATAAGCACTATACTGAAAACTTTTCATCATCCCAAACAGAAACTCTGCACCCATTCAGCAATGATTTCCCATTCTCCCCTGCTCCAAGTCTTTGGTAACCTCTAATCCACTTTTGATCTCTACAGATTTGTCTACTGTAGAAACAGTCATGCGTTGCTTAACAAGGTAGATAGAAAATGCATCATTAGGTGATTTCATTGTTGTGCAAACATCATGGAGTGGACTTTCACAAACATAGATGATACAGCCTACCACACACCTAGGCTATAGCCTATTGCTTCTAGGCTACGAACCTGTACATCTGCTTAAAGTACTGAATACTGTAGTCAGTTGAAACAATGGTAAGTATTTGTGTATCTAAGCATATCTAAACATAGAAAAGGTCCATATCTAAATGTAGAAAAGGGCTAAATAAGTATTTAAGAATCAATAGCTGAAAACTTCCCAAATGTGGCAAGAGACATAAACCTAAAGAATCACAAAACCCCAAAACAAAGCAAATCCTAGGAATTCATGCTATGACACATCATAATTAAACTTTGTTAGAAAGACAAGCAGCCAGAGAAAAATACCTTTTCAATATGGAAAAAAATCAGTTTTCAACAGGGATTTCTCAAGAGTCATGGAAGCCAGAAGGAAGTAGCACAATATTTTTCAACTGCTGAAAAAAGAACCATGAATTCAGAATCCTATAGCCAGGTAAAATATCCTTAAGGAATGAAGGGAAAACCAAAAGAAGGATAGTTGGAATATTAGGAAGGAAGGAAGAACACAGTAAGCAAAAATATGGATAAATACAATTCCTTCTCTTGAGTTTTCAAAATGGTGTTTAATGGTTCAAACAAAAATATAATACTGATGTGATTCTAATTGTATGTAAAGGAAATATTTAGGACAATTATATTATAAATAGAAGAGGGTAAAGGGAAGTAAGATTTTTAGACTTCACTCACACTGGTAACATGATGGCAGTAGACTGATAAATCATACATATACACACATATCTAAATAATTACATAATGTGATACCTAGAACAAATACTAAAACCTATACAAAAGGATACACTCCATGCTGGCCACTGACTCATACCTGTAGTTCAAGGACTTTGGGAGACTAAGGTGGAAGGATGGCTTGAAGCCAGGAGTTCAAGACTAGCCTGGGCAACATAGCAAAACCACTTCTCTACAAAAAATAAGAAAAATTAGCTGGGTGTCATGGTGTGCACCTGTAGTCTATCTCCTTTGGAGGCTGAAGCAGGAGGATGGCCTGAGCCCAGGAGTTTGAGATGATTTATGATGACACCACTGCCCTCTAACTAACCCAGGCAACAGAGCATGACCCTGTTTCCATAACAAAAATAAACAAAAACCACACATAAACAGAAAAGTGAAAAATAGAGACCAAAGAGAAAACAAAAATAAAATGGTACACTCAATCCCAAACATATCAATAATTACGTAAAATGTAACTCATCTAGGCACATTAATTAAAAGACAAAGATTGGCAGAGTAGATAACATGACTCAACTATATATCGTGTACGTGAATCTTCAAATATATAGGCAGGTTGAAGGTAAAAGAATGGAAAGGATATATCACACAAACAATATCCAGGGGAAAGCAAAAGAACTATACAAACAGATAAAGTAGACTTGAGGGAGGGAAAAAGAAAGACCAGAGATAGAGAATGCTATGGTTTCAACATGTTCTCCAAAAAGCATGTGTTGGAAGCTTAATCACCATTGTAACAGTATTAAGAGGTGGGACCTTCAAGAGGCATTTAGTCCCTAAGAACACTGACCTTTTGAAAGGATTAATTACTGCCTGAATACATTCATTATCATGGGAGTGGGTCCCTTATAAAAGGATAAGTTGGGCCTCTTCTTACTTTTTCTCTCACCCTCTCTTTGTCCTTCCACCTTCTGCCATGGTTGATACAAGAAGGCCAGATGCAGTCCTTAATCTGGCTTTAAAATCTAGATTTCAGAACTGTGAAAAATGAATTTCTGTTCATTGTAAATTAGCCAGTTTGAACTATTCTGTTATAGCAGCACAAAACAGACTAAATCTGAAAGGGATTAAAGTGGTTTTTTAAAAAAGCAACAAAAGAGAAATTCCACCATTCACCAAGATGACATAGCAATCCTAAATGTATATGCATCCTAAAACAGAGGAGCAAAATGTGTGACAAAAAAAGCTAATAGACATGAAAAAAGAAATAGGCGAATTTACAATTACAGCTGAAGACTTTGACATGCTCTCTCAACAATTGAGAGAACTATACAGGAAATCAGCAAGATGATGGAAGAATTCAACAATACCATTAACCAACAGAATCTAATTGACATTTATAGAACAATCCAGCCAACAACAAAATACACATTTTTTTTTTCTTTTTTCAGAGACAGGGTCTCTGTCACCCAAGATGGAGTGCAATGACACAATTATAGTTCACTGTAGCCTCAAATTCATGGGCTCAAGTGATTCTCCTGCCTCAGCCTCCTAAGTAGCTGGGACTATAGGCACATGCCACTATTCCCAGCTGATTTTTAAACTTTTTTCGTAGAGGTGGGGTCTTGTTATGATGTAAGAGTTCAAGCAACTCTTGGCCTCAAGCAATCTTCCCACTCAGCCTCCCAACGTGCTAGGATTATAGGCGTGAGCCACGGTGGCTGGCCAGAATACACATTGTATTCAAATGCCCACAGGAATATACATAAAGGTGGACCATGTCCTAGGTCATAAAACAAACAAACAAAAAATTTAAATAAAATCATACAGAATGTGTTCTCTGATCCAGATGGAATCAACCTCAAAATCAATAATAGAAAAATCTCCAAATGCTTGAAAAAAAAACCAGCATTGAAATTATCCATTGGTCAAAGAGTCTCAAGGAAAAATTTTAAAATGCATTGAAGTGAATTGAAAATGAAAACCCAATATATCAAAATTTGTCAGAGAAATCTAAGGCACTACTAAGCAGAAAATTCATAGCACTAAATGCATACATTAGGAAAAAAGGTAAAGTCTCAGATCAACATCCTAACCTCCACCTCAAGAACCTAAGAAAGGCCAGGCATGGTGGCCCATACCTATAATCCCAGCACTTTGGGAGGCCAGAGCAGGAAGATCACTTGAGGCAAGAAGCTCGAGACCAGCCTGAGCAAGAGTGAGACCCCGTCTCTAAGGAAAAATTAAAAAATTAGCTGGGTGTGGTGGTGCGTGTCTGTAGTCCCAGCCACTTGGGAGGCTCAAGCAGGAGGGTTGCTCGAGCGAGTCCAGGAGTTGAGGTTGCAGTGAGCTATGATGCTGCCACTGCAGTCTAGCCAAGGAGATGGTGTGAGTCCATGCCTAAAAACAAACAAAAAACCAAAGACATACAGGTTGGAAAGGAAGGAAGATAGATTGAAAAACTCTCTCTGTTTTCAGATGACATGATATCTACATAGAAACTCCCAAGGAATCTATCAAAAAAAAAATTCTGAAACTAATAAGTAAATTCAGCAAGGTCCAAGGATATGAGATAAGCATTCAAAAATCTATTTCTATATACCAACAATGAAAACGTGGACATAAAAATTAAAAGCATTTTTAGAATCATTACCACACAACACTAATGAAAGAAATCAAAGAACTTATAAATAAACAGAGACAGTTACATTTGTAGAGATGACTTAACATAATAAAGATGACAGTTCTCCCCAAATTGATATCCAAGTATAACACAATTGCTATCAATGCCCTAAGGTTTTTCATAGATATAGACAAAATTATTCTGAAATTTATATGTAAAATAAGTGAACTAGAATAGCTAAAGTAATTTTGCAAAAGAATAAAATGGAAAAATGTCTACCCAGTTTCAAGATTAACTGTATAGCAGCAATCCAAGCCTGTGTGCTGTTGGTGGTGGGAAACACACAGATTAATGGAACAAAATGCAGTTTCAAGAATAGACTCAAAGTGGCCTGAATGATTTTTTTTTTTTTTTGAGACAGAGTCTTGTTCTGTTGCCTGGGCTAGAGTGCCATGGCGTCAGCCTAGCTCACAGCAACCTCAAACTCCTGGGCTCAGGCAATCCTGCTGCCTCAGCCTCCCGAGTAGCCGGGACTACAGGCATGTGCCACCACACCCAGCTAATATTTTCTATATGTATTAGTTGGCCAATTAATTTCTTTCTATTTATAGTAGAGATAGGGGTCTCGCTCTTACTTAGGCTGGTTTTGAACTTCTGACCTCGAGCAATCTGCCTGCCTCGGCCTCCCAGAGTGCTAGGATTACAGGCATGAGCCACCGCGCCTGGCCCCAAATGATTTTTTAAAAAGGTTCAAAACTTCAGTAGAGGAATGACAGCCTTCTCAGTGTGCATCATAGACTTAAAATGTACAATATAAAAGTACAAAACCTTCAGGAGAGAAACAAAATCCTTAGGATTTAGGGCTAGGCAAAGAGTTCTTAGACTTGGCATCTAAAGCACAATCATAAAAGGAAAACTTGATAAATTAGATTTTATTTGTTATAAACTTTGCTCTGTGAAAGACCCTTGATGAAGAAACAAGGCACAGGCAGGGTGCAGTGGTGCACACCTATAATCCTAATACTATGGGAGGCCAAGGCGAGAGGATCGCTTGAGCCCAGCAGTTTGAGGTTGGTGTGAACTAGGCTGACACCATGGCACTGTAGCCCAGGTGACAGACCAAGACTCTGTCTCAAAAAAAAAAAAAGAAAGAAAGAAAGAAAGAAACAGAGTGGGAGAAGATATTTGGAAACCACACATCCAACAAGAGATCGGTATCTAAAATATATAAAGAGCTCTCAATACTCAACATTAAAAAGATTCCAATTTGAAAATGGGCAAAAGACAGTCATTTCATTCAAGAGGATATATGGGGTCAACTGTGTTGGGTACCTCCTACTAAACTCATGATTCAGCTCTTGGCCCCCAGAAACCACATTTTGTTGTTGTTAAGAGAGAGAATCTAAAAGTTAACACTAATCTAGAAAAATGAAGCAAATTCCCTCTGAACAGATGAAGATCAGTAGAAGTGGCCGGGTGCTGTGGCTCACGCCTGTAATCCTAGCTCTTGAGAGGCCGAGGCGGGCGGATTGCTCAAGGTCAGGAGTTCAAAACCAGCCTGAGCAAGAGCGAGACCCCGTCTCTACTATAAATAGAAAGAAATTAATTGGCCAACTGATATATATATAAAAAAATTAGCCGGGCATGGTGGCGCATGCCTGTAGTCCCAGCTACCCGGGAGGCTGAGGCAGAAGGATCACTTGAGCCCAGGAGTTTGAGGTTGCTGTGAGCTAGGCTGACGCCACGGCACTCACTCTAGCCTGGGCAACAAAGCGAGACTCTGTCTCAAAAAAAAAAAAAAAAAAAAAAAAAGATCAGTAGAAGTACTAAAAGAACACTAATTTTCTGCTAAGTTCTTTCCGAGTGTTTTTCCAATTAAATAGTCAATAAAGGCCACTGTGCTGGCTTTCACTTGGACTTTAGTTTTAGAACTGTTGTGATTATTCCTTAGGTGATAAGCCAGTCTCAATAGTAGCACATTGAGGAGAAATAGTGCACATTCACAGAGGCTAAGGAAAATAAAATGTATGAAAAAGGAGGAGATATATATATATATATATATATATATATATATATATATATATATATACACACACATACATATATGGCAAATTAGCAAGCAAAGGATGTTCAACACTATTAGCCATCAGAATATTGCAAATTAAAGCCACAGGGATGATCCAGGAATCTCCCTTCTGAGCATATAACCAAAAGAATTGGAAACAGGACCTAAAAGAGAGATTTATACACCCTAGTTCACAGCACCATTATTCCCAATAGCCAAAATGTGGAAACAACCCAAATGTCCACAAACAAAATCTGGTATATAACTTTTATGGCATATCATTCAGCCTTATTTATCGATTTATTTTATTTTATTTTATTTTTTGAGACAGAGTCTCACTCTGTTGCCTGGGCTAGAGTGCTGTGGCGTCAGCCTAGCTCACAGCAACCTCAAACTCCTGGGCTCAAGCGATCCTCCTGCCTCAGCCTCCCAAGTAGCTGGGACTACAGGCATGCGCCACTATGCTCAGCTAATATATATATATATATATAATTTTTTTTTAGTTGTCCAGCTAATTTCTTTCTATATTTTTAGTAGAGACAGTGTCTCGCTCTTGCTCAGGCTGGTCTCGAACTCCTGAGCTCAAATGATCTGCCTGCCTCGGCCTCCCCACTAGAGTGCCACTAGAGTGCTAAGATTACAGGCGTGGCCACCGTGCCTGGCTTCATTCAGCCTTAAAAGGAAGGAATTCTGACACATGCTACAGCATGGATGAACTTTGAGGAAGAGTGAAATAAGCCAGTCATAAAAAGACAAACACTGCGTGATTCCACTAATGTGAGGCACACTGAGTACTCAGCTTTATAGAAACAAAAGGCAGGTTGTGGTTGCCAGGGATTGGGGGAAGGGGGAAATAGGGAGTTGCTGCTTAATGGATGTGGAGTTTCAGTTTTGCAAATTGAAAATGTTCTGGAAGTTAGTTGCACAACAATGTGAATATACTTAATACTACTGATATGTACAATTGAAAATGGTTAAGATGGTAACTTTTGTGTTTATGTGTTTTTTATGACAATTTTTAAAGAGAAAAAGTATGCAAGATATGATACACAGTCATCAGAATAATTATAAAAATATACTGACAACACCAAATGCTCATGAGGGTTATGAGGAACTGGACACTTGTATGTTCCTGGTATGAACATAAATTGTACACCCACTCTGAAAACAGTCTGGCAGTTTCACAAAAAAGTAAACTTTCAATTACCATATGTGTAAACACAAAAACTTGGACATTAATGTTTATAGAAACCTCTTCATAATAACCAAAAAGTGGAAACAACTCAAAATGTCCATCAACTGATGAATGGATAAATAAAATTGTATACATCTATACAATAAATATTCACCAATATGGATACCTGAAGGCATTAGACTAAGTGAGAAGAAGCCAATCAGAAAACCAACATATTGGCCGGGCGCGGTGGCTCACGCCTGTAATCCTAGCTCTCTGGGAGGCCGAGGCGGGAGGATTGCTCGAGGTCAGGAGTTCGAAACCAGCCTGAGCAAGAGTGAGACCCCGTCTCTACTATAAATAGAAAGAAATTAATTGGCCAAATAATATATATAGAAAAAATTAGCCGGGCATGGTGGCGCATGCCTGTAGTCCCAGCCACTCGGGAGGCTGAGGCAGAAGGATCGCTTGAGCCCAGGGGTTGGAGGTTGCTGTGAGCTAGGCTGATGCCATGGCACTCACTCTAGCCTGGGCAACAAAGCAAGACTGTCTCAAAAAAAAAAAGAAAAGAAAAGAAAACCAACATATTGTTTTATTCCATTTATATGAAAACTTCAGGCCAAGTGATGTGGCTCACACCTGTAACCCTAGCACTCTGGGAGGCCAAGGCAGGAGGATTGTTTGAGCTCAGGCGTTCGAGACCAGCCTGAGCAAGAGCAAGATCTTGTCTCTACCAAAAAAAATTGAAAAATATTAGCCAGGCATGGTGGCGCATGCCTGTCGTCCTAGCTACTCGGGAGGCTGAGGCAGGAGGATCGCTTGAGCCCAGGAGTTTGAGGTTGCTGTGAGCTAGGCTGACACCACGGCACTCTAGCCCAGGCAACAGAGTGAGACTCTGTCTCAAAAAACAAACAAACAAACAAAAAACTTCAGAATGGCAAATTGATATAGAAAAAAAGTAGATTACTGGTTTCCTGTGGCTGAGATGGTTGGGAGAAAATCACTAATGGTTAGGAGTTTCTTAATGAGGTGAAAATGTTCTAAAATTGATTGTAGTGATGGTTGCACAACTCTATATACTAAAAACAGTTGTACACTTTAATTGGTGAATCATATGGTATGAGAATTATATCTCAATAAGCTTGTTAATTTTTTAATCCTGTACATGGATGTTTGTAGCAGCTTTATTTTTAATAGTAAAAACCTGGAAACAATCTAAATTTCCTTCAATGAGTGAATGGTTAAACAAACTGTGGCACATCTATGCCATAGAATACTACTCAGCAATAAAAAGGCGTGAACTATTGGTACATGAAACAACCTGGTTAACCAACAGAGAACTATGCTAGTGAAGAAAGCCAATCTCAAAAAGTTACAGACTGTAGTGCCGTCTGTGCGTCACTGTCGCAGCAGCAAAGCGCGGACATGGAGAGCAGGTCAGCGGTCGCCAGGCATCACGTGGACCGGGGGAGGGAGGCAGGTGTGCATTCAAGGTGTTAACAGGAGGAACCCTCACAGACAGAAAGGCTCTGTATCTTGCTGGGAACGGTGCCGCCCATCTGTGGTTCCAGACACTAGGGAGGCTGAGATAGGAGGATTGCCTGAGCCCAGGACTTCGCGGCTGTAGTGGGCTGCTCAGGTGTCCATCCTTCAGCTCTCACCTCCCTTTCTCTCTCTTTCATTCATGCCAAAGTTCCTAGGACTGTTAACCTCTCTTCTGGGCTTTGTCTACCCTATTGTCCCCCAGGGCAGGAAGTATCTGTCTAGCCCAATCCACAGATGCTTTGTGATCTTCATTTTCCTGAGCTTAGCGTGGCTGTTTGCTGCCTCATGCCCTCCGTCCCGCTCGGCTCCCTGATACCACACGGAGACGCGCAGCCTCCGCAGCATGTGTCTGCCATCTGCTCCTCTCTGTTCACCCTCCCACTCTCAGAGTGGGCAGCAGGTGTGATGGCTGCCTGTGCACAAGACTCACTGGCCTGCATCTCCACATCCTCTGCCTCCCAGCACCCCAGACCTTCCTCTTCCTCAGTTTGCATATCTCTTCTAGGATCCTCCGCTGTGTCTTCGCGTTCCGCCTCAGACCCGTTAGTCATTTCGCCCCTCCCTATACCTCAGCACCTATGGCTCCTTTCACCCAGTTCTGAGAATCACTTATATACTGCTGCCCCTGTCCTGCCATAGCATCGCATGCAGTGGGACAGGGGTTCTCCATTCCTTCTCTCTTCTCTAAATCCACCTTGAATGTTGCCATTAAGCAACGATACTAGAATCATCTTTGTAAACATGGCCGCCACCTGCCAGTGATGACACCACGATTCTCTGCTTCCTGCCGCATTCAGTCCCATCGAGACTTCCATAATCACCCCCTAGTTCATGCGAGTTCCTCAGCTTCCTGTCTTCCTCACACAGCCCCTTGCTCGTGTCAGACTCTGCGTGTCCCTCTCTGCCTGTCACTCGAGGACTGCTGGGAGCAGCATTCTGTCGTGGGCAGGAAAGGCTGGCAGCACGGGGAGGTCTGCACCTGACAGAAAGGAGGAGAAGAGGAAGCATGGGCCAGGAGAGGTGGCCAACAATGGAGGCCTGAGCGTGGGAGCTGTGCTGCAGCAGAACAAAAGGGACAAGGGAGGGTGGGTGGGTAGGGTGCCACAGCAGGCGCAAGCTGGGGCAGCTGCCTGTTCTTGAGGCCAGCCCTGATTTCCCCATGGGCAGGGCTCCATAGCCAGCATTTCAGAGAAAGCCTCTGTATGAGCCCTCAGGACTCCTTCCCGCCTGTTCATCTGCAGAGGGGCCCTTAGGGACTGTCCTCCGCACCACCGGGGTGATCTGCTTTGCTCCAGCTGGGAGATCACGTCAGGCTTGGAATCCTGGCACCCTGCTCAGAAAAGACAAGAGGCTTAGGTGAGGGCTAGTCACAGGCAGAAGCCCAGGACCCTGCCTCTGTTCCCTGGCCCTCAGGGCCTTTCCAGCATGGATGACAGGGAGCTGTGGGTAGGGCAGCCTCAAACAAAGGACAAGTCATAAAAACACCAGCAGCCTGTGTCCCAGGGAGCGCAGACTCTGACCTCTGAGCAATAAAATACAGCTGTGTAGGTCAGGGGCCTCAGAATACAGGGATGGCTAATTATGGAGCAGGCAGCCTCTGCACCCGCCAGTCCCCATGGGCAGAGAAGAGTGCACAGGCCACAGATATGCAGGCAAATGTGCCTCTGCCAGGTCCAAAACCTTTTTCCAGTGTCTTTTAAAATCACACACATTTTCATAAAAACCTATAATGTATCTGTGTTTACTTGATATAAAAATAAGGCTAAGCACAATGGATGCTCGCACATATAATCCCAGCACTTTGGGAGGCTGAGGTGGGTGGATTACTCGAGCCCAGGAGTTCAAGACCAGCCAGGACAACATAGTGAGACCACGACTCTACAGAAAGATTTTAAAAACTCAGCTGGGTGTGGTGGTGTGCGCCTGTGGTGCTAGCTAGGAGGGAGGCTGAGGTGGGAGAATTATTGAGCCCAGGAGGTTGAGCTGCAGTGAGCTATGGTGGCATCACTGCACTCCAGCCTGGGCAGCAGAATGAGAGCCTGTCTCTAAAATAAGTAAATAAATAAACAACAGTTGCCAGGTGAATGACTTAACTTTTCCTGCTGTTCCAGGCAGCTACACAGGTACCACCTGTCCAAGGGAGCTGCCTTGCCCAGGGAGGCCAGACTCCCGTAGTTCTCCAGCACCGCCCAGTACAGCATCCTCTGTGCAGCGCCCAGGAGCTCCCACTCCTCCTGGGCAAACTCCACAGCCACGTCCTGGAGTGTCATCACTCCCTGAGACATGACACATAACAGAGCTGGGCAATGGGAAGGCCACATATGGCACCTTACAGAGTGTGGCTAAGACTGTCCCCACAAGCAGAGAAAGGTAGAGTCAAAGAAACCAGAGAGGTACACTAAACACAAAACACAAGTGATGTTCAAACTAGGACAAGACAATGACGCTGAGTTTTCCCACTCTAATATGCTCCTGAAAGTTTGTAGGGCTACAGTGAGACATTCTAACAGAGTATTGATATCTACGGGCACAAATTTTAAGAATCTGAGGGACATGGTCGGGCACAGTGGTTCACACCTGTAATCCTAGCACTCCAGGAGGCCAAGGAGGGAGGATCACTTGAGGTCCGGAGTTTCAGACCAGCCTGAGCCAGAGCAAGACCCCATCTCTACTAAAAATAAAAAGAAATTAGCCAGACAACTAAAAATATAAAAAATTAGCTGGGCACAGTGGCACATGCCTATAGTCCCAGCTACTTGGGAGGCTGAGGCAGGAGGATCATTTGAGCCCAGGAATTTGACATTGTCGTGAGCTAGGCTGATGCCACGGCACTCTAGCACAGGCAACAGAGTGAGACTCTGTCTTACACACACACACACACACACAAACCACACATAAAGAATCTGAGGCGGATGTGAGGGCGATCTGGCTGCAACATCTGTCACCCCATTGATCGCCAGGGTGATTTGGCTGATCTGGCTGGCTAGGTGGGTGTCCCCTTCCTCCCTCACCGCTCCATGTGCGTCCCTCCCGAAGCTGCGCACTCGGTCGAAGAGGACGACCTTCCCCGCTAGAGGAGGACTGGTCTTTGGGTTCGGTCAAGGGTATACAAGTAGCTGCGCTCCCCTGCTAGAACCTCCAAACAAGCTCACATCTTTCTCTGCATCAGAAAATTCATACTAGGGAGAAACCCTATGAATATAATCAATGTGGCAAAGCCTTTATTCAGAACATTCAACTTACTCTTCATCTAAAAACTCATTCTGGAGAGAAACCTTATGAATGTACTGAATGTGGTAAAACATATAGTCATAGTTCATCTCTAATGTAACATAAGAGGATTCACACTGGAGAAAAACACTTTGAATGTAAAGAATATGGGAAAGCCTTTACCCAGAGCACTCAGCTTACTTTACATTTGAGAACACATACTGGGGAGAAGCCCTATGAATGTACTGAATGTGGCAAAGCCTACAGTCATAGGTCTTCCCTTATTCAACATAAGAGGATTCACACTGGAGAAAAACTCTTCAAATGTAATGAATGTGGAAAAGCTTTCCCATGGAATACACACCTTACTAACACCAGAGAATTCATACTGGAGAGAAACCCTACAAATGAAAAAAATGTGACAAATCTTTCAGTAGAAGCACCCACTTTAATCAACATCAGAGAACTCATACTGTACAGAAACCCTACACGTGTAACGAGTGTGAGAGAACCTTTGGTCAGAGTGCATACCTAATTCAATATCAGAGGGTGCGTACTGGAGAAAAACCCTATCTGTGTATGGAATGTGGAAAGGCCTTCACTGTAAATGCATACCTTGCTCAATATCAAAGGATTCATAAGAGAAATAAACCTTTATGATGTGCCTAACACAAAGAAATTTAGACCAGATTGTAATTACAACAAATGTATTTAATGTGGGAAATACTTCAACATGAACACTCGCATTCTTCAACATGAATACATTAATTAAATGGAGACCTCTTATGAATATAATCATAGAAAACATTTTATTTGTAGTATGTCATGTATTCAATATTAATACACACACACAAACTATAAAAGTAATAAGTGTGTGAAATGTTTTATTGTAATATTATATGTTGCTAAAAGTTAAAGAAAAAACATTGCAGAGAACCTCATGAATAACATTTTTTAAAAAGATGAAGTCATCCATGAAAGTTAGATCTTTTTATACTTAGTTTTTAGAAAAAGTATAGAAATAATGTCTGTTGAATTTATAAATGATGTTATATATGAGGAGGTGATGCTCACATTTGATATCTGATGCCCCACTTTATACAGACATAGCTTTAAATACTCTAGACTAAGAGTCAGGCTGGCCATAAAAATATTTGTTGTTGTTGTTATTGTTTATTTGATTCCCACACTAACCTCCATTGTCCCAGTTAGAGAAATGGGAGGCCAGGCTCCTTATAGGAAGAGCAAGAGGAAGGGTCCTAGTCTCTCTTCATGGCAGGGAGAAGGGATAATGGATTGCTCAAGGTCAGGAGTTCGAAACCAGCCTGAGCAAGAGTGAGACCCCGTCTCTACCATAAATAGAAAGAAATTAATTGGCCAACTAATATGTATAGAAAAAATTAGCCGGGCATGGTGGCGCATGCCTGTAGTCCCAGCTACTTGGGAGGCTGAGGCATCAGGATTGCTTGAGCCGGGAGTGTGAGGTTGCTGTGAGCTAGGCTGACACCACGGCATTCTAGCATGGGCAACAGAGTGAGACTCTGTCTCAAAAAAAAAAAAAAAAAAAAAAAGATGGTGTTTTTAACACCCAAATACAAAGTAATGATCAATTGATGTGTTTCTTATTAAGAAAATGAAAATTATAAAAAGGAATAATGATAATGACAAATATGGGAGTGTACACATACCAAAGATATCTTTGCCCAGCCCCAGCCTTCCACCCCATTCACTTACCTGACCTTTAGTCCACGCTCCAGCTCTGTTCCCCCATGAAACCCCAAGCTTCTCGAAAGGACTCAGAGACGCGAGGGGGAGGGCCAGGAGCTGAGGATGTGTGCAACAAGGTGGGCTGGGACTGCAGACCTGGGCCTGTGTTGTATTTGCAAAGGAGGCAGAAATAATACAGAAAGGCTGAGCAAGCTGGCACCAGAGGAAAGAGAAAAGCAAAGAGAGGGAAATTGTGGGAAATGAGGACATAGAAAGTTGAGGAAAACCAGCTAAGAATATAGGGCCCCGTGACCGGCGCGGGTAAGATGAGAACAGTGCCGTCCCGGAGGGACAGGGCCGGACGGGGACCGAGGGGAGGAGGAGAGATGCCAGGCATGGACGGTTGTGGGGAGGGGTCTGGGTAGACGACGGAGGAGGGAAGGGGAGAGGCAGGACAGGCAGAGGAAAGAGCTGAGGTGGGCGAATAGGAAAGGTGGAAGGTGGGAGAGGCAGAAGAGAACCAGAGGAGACGGGCCTCTGCCCTCAGCACAGCAAGGAGCCGGGAGGGAGGCGGCGCGCTCGCACCGCGTGTGGGGCTGGGCGGGAGAGGAGGCCGCCGCCCTCCGTCCCCGCCGCCCCTTCTCCAGGCCACCGAGCTGGCTGGAGGATGAGCGGAACGCTGCGTGACGTGGAGGTGGCTCCTCAGCCCTCTTCCTCTTCTTTAAGGTTTTGTTTTCCCAAACACCTGCCCTGCCTTTCCTCCTGCGCTCCCCGCACCCCCTTGGCAAAATGTCAGCATTCTAGGGGGTCGTAGGGTTCCAGCCGCGTCTGCAGGCCGCCCCCAAAGACAGACGCCACACTCGCGGGCAGCAGGCGGCGGTTGGAGAGGAGCCCCCCCAGGATCCCACCCTCCCACCTCCTCGCCCCACTCTTCCTCCTCCGCGGCCCAGTCCTCCCTCCTGATTAGCTCTCCCTCCCCATGCTCTCCCCCCTCCCCGCCTAGCCAGCCTGCTGCCCACCCCACCCCTGTCTAGACAGCCTCCTCCCCCCTCCCCGCCTAGACAGCCTGCTGCCCACCCCACCCCTGTCTAGACAGCCTCCTCCCCCCTCCCCGCCTAAACAGCCTCCTCCCCCCCAGACAGCCTCCTCCCCCCTTCCCCCACCTAGACAGCCTCCTCCCCCCAGACAGCCTCCTCCCCCCTCCCCGCCTAGACAGCCTCCTCCCCCAGACAGCCTCCTCCCCCCTCCCCCACCTAGACAGCCTCCTCCCCCCTCCCCGCCTAGACAGCCTCCTCCCCCCCTCCCCGCCTAGACACCCTCCTCCCCCACCCCCACCTAGACAGCCCCCTCCCCCCAGACAGCCTCCTCCCCCAGACAGCCTCCTCCCCCCCACAGCCTCCTCCCCCCTCCCCGCCTAGACACCCTCCTCCCCCCTCCCCGCCTAGACAGCCTCCTCCCCCCACAGCCTCCTCCCCCCCTCCCTGCCTAGACACCCTCCTCCCCCACCCCCACCTAGACAGCCTCCTCCCCCCCAGACAGCCTCCTCCCCCACCCCCGCCTAGACAGCCTCCTCTCCCCCCACCCCCGCCTAGACAGCCTCCTCTCCCCCCACCCCCGCCTAGACAGCCTCCTCTCCCCCCACCCCAGCCTAGACAGCCTCCTCTCCCCCCACCCCCGCCTAGACAGCCTCCTCCCGTCGGACAGCGCCGCCTAGTCCTGGCCGCCCCGCGCTGGGTCCCGGCGGCCGCACCCCAGCGCCCAGACCTTCCCCGCGCACCGCCGCGGGGCTCACCCCTCCGGGCCCCTCCCGGAGCCCTGTTCCCGTCTCCGCTTCTGTCCGACTCCCCTTTCTTCTCCCTGACATTTCTATTTGTAAATAAAGTTTTATTGTAAGACAGTCACATCCAGTCAGTTACAGGGATGCTCCTCCACTTACAGTGGGGTTGAGTCTCATCTAACCCATCACAAGTCAAAAATATGCATTTAATGCTAGCCACGCAGCACAGACAGTCCCTAACTTACAGTGGCGAGACTGACAATACTTTTTACTTTAGCATCATTTACTAATGGTGCTTAAGTGATGTGCATTCAGTAGAAACCATAATCCCATAGGCGATGCTCCTTAAGCTACTTACCATGGAGTTTTGTTCCAATAAATCCATCATTAAGTCTAACCAAAGTAAGTTAGGGCTGTCTATATTGTTTGTGGCTGCTTTCCTCCACAAAGGCAGATTGGATAGTTGTGACAGATATCTTATGGCCTTGTAATTACCTTACTGGTGCTGCAATAACAAAATACCACCGACTGGATGGCTCAAACAACAGCTTATTTTTTTCACACTTCTGAAGTCTGGAAGTTCAAGATCAAGATGCTACAGGTTTGGTTTCTCCTGGGGCCTGTCTCCTTGGCTTGCATATGGCCATCTTCTCACCCTGGACTTACATGGCCTTTCTGGCTGTGCAGACCCTTGCTGTCTCTTCCTCTTACAAGGACACCAGTCCTATCAGATATTAGGGCCCCAGCTCTATGGCCTCATTTAACCTCAATTACCTCTTTAAAGGCCCTATTATCGGCAGGCACGGTGGCTCACGCCTGTAATCCTAGCACTC
Organism: Microcebus murinus; assembly: GCF_040939455.1. Lineage (NCBI taxonomy): Eukaryota > Metazoa > Chordata > Mammalia > Primates > Cheirogaleidae > Microcebus > Microcebus murinus. The sequence goes on along the minus strand of NC_134125.1, from coordinate 26,117,126 downwards.
TGGGAGGCCGAGGCAGGAGGATCACTCAAGGTCAGGAGTTTGAAACCAGCCTGAGCAAGAGGAGACCCTGTCTCTACTAAAAAATAGAAAGAAATTAATTGGCCAACTAAAAATATATAGAAAAAATTAGCCAGGCATGGTGGCGCATGCCTGTAGTCCCAGCTACTGGGGAGGCTGAGGCAGAAGGATCATTTGAGCCCAGGAGTTTGAGGTTGCTGTGAGCCAGGCTGATGCCATGGCACTCTGGCTTGGGCAACAGAGTGAGACTCTGTCTCAAAAAAAAAAAAAAAAAAAGGCCCTATTATCAAATACAGTCCCATTGGAGGTTAGGACTTCAAGATATATGAATTTGAGAGGAACACAGTTTAGTCCAGAATAGGCCTGCAAAGCCTAAAATAATATCAAAATACATAAAATTGGCAAATTACAGCAACATAGTAGTCAAAATGATATGTACCATACAGACAACCTGCCTGTTTCATAATTGCTGAATTACTTTGCAAAAAGTTAAAGAATGGGTCATTTGTTTTCCCAGAAAATGGGAGACAGAAGTATTTCTTTGAAGATAAGTTTATAGCTTCTCTAATGAATACTGTTTGTAGCAAGCACAGTGTTCTGATCACCTGCTAGTCACCCTGTTGGTGACAGAGGGATTCTCTGCCCTAAGTAGTATAAGATAGCTGGACATAGGATATGCAACACTGGCCAGATGATTGACAGATGTTTATTACCTGCATATACTCACAGCCTATGGGCATACGCCACACACCATCCAACACCACATGTGAATCACATTCAGGAGCAGAGTGAGCCTTGTAGGGGCTGTGGGAGCCATGCTCTGTGTAGCAAGAGGGTGAGGTGTTCTGTGGTTCTCCATAATGCCAGGAGGATGTGATTGGCTTGTTTGAATCATTCACGCGCTGGCAGGCAGGTGAAACCCTTTAGGTCGGGACCAGGTGGAATGCAGACAGTGTAGTTGATCAGGAAGCGTGGTGGGGCCTGTTTCTGTTGGATGGGGCATATCTGGCAAGAGCGAGGACATTCCCAGTTAGGCTTCTGGCTCTGAGAAGGGCAAAGACGTCAAGCACCATTTCCCGTGCCCTGTGCACAGGACAGGATGCTAAGTAGGCTGGTTTTGCTCTGAGGCTCAGTCCAAGACAGAGTGCATCTGGGGGTGTCAGCATGGCTGATGCCCCTTGGAACTCCAGCTCTGGCTCACTGATTGCACCTGGACTAACAGAACACAAGGTCCAGGTTGACTTGGCAGAGCACGGGGCTGCTCTGCCCGAGGGACCAGGTGCATGTATGTAGGGTGCATAGCCTAGATTTGGCCTTGTGAGCAGTGGTGTTCTCTGCTCCATATACCCAGACATCCTATCCCACTTTCTGGCCTCATTTACCCTCCATCTTCAATGACACCAGATTGAGTGGTGAGAGGTGAAATTTAGGTGTCAAGCAAAGTGCAAGGAAGTCATGGTCATGTGTAGCACTAAACAGCAGAGATATAACATAGGTTTTGGTAGGGGAAAACCTGACGAGTAGAAAATTAATGAGATTTTACAAGCACACAGTCCCTCAAATTCTCATTATTCAAGAACAAACCCAGGCATAGGTTCTGTATCCATTATGGCTAAACTTTGAGCAGAGAGGGGACTTTCTTGTCATGCCAGAACCATCCAGGAAAGAGAGATAATGAACTCTGATCTTTCCCAACACTTAGTATTTTAATTTTTCAATACAACAATGAGCGTAAATGCTGTTTCTGATGAACTTGAATTTATTGCTTTCTTCTTTTATGGTTAGTGCCTTTTGTGTATTGATTAATAAATTTGCATTCTTTAGGCTGTGAAGATGGTCTTTTATGTTTTCATTGAGAAGTTTTATGGTTCTAGTGTTTATGAATAACAGTTTTTTATTTTCCTCATATGATTGTCTAGTTTTTCCAACACTATTTGTTGACTTGACTTTCCTCTTACCATCAAAATCCACTAGGCCGGGCGTGGTGGCTCACGCCTGTAATCCTAGCTCTCTGGGAGGCCCAGGCGGGTGGATTGCTCAAGGTCAGGAGTTCAAAACCAGCCTGAGCAAGAGCGAGACCCCGTCTCTACTATAAATAGAAAGAAATTAATTGGCCAACTGATATGTATATAAAAAATTAGCCGGGCATGGTGGCGCATGCCTGTAGTCCCAGCTACTCGGGAGGCTGAGGCAGAAGGATCGCTCGAGCCCAGGAGTTTGAGGTTGCTGTGAGCTAGGCTGACGCCACGGCACTCACTCTAGCCTGGACAACAAAGTGAGACTCTGTCTCAAAAAAAAAAAAAAAAAAAATCCACTGGTTCTTTGTGGTATATTAATTTACTATATATTTGTTGGTCTTTTTATAGACTGTATTTTGTTCCTTTGATCTATTTGTATATTGTATAGCAATACCACACTGTCTTCATTACGGCAGCTTCATAATAAGTCTTTTAATCAGTTAGTGTAACTCTTTTATTCTTCTTTCAGATTTTCCCAACTCTTCTGGTCCTTTGCTTTTCTATGAAAATTTAAAAGTGAATTTGTTGATTTCTATCCATAAAAAGGTGTGCTATTTTTATTAAATGCTTTTCCTGTATCTCTGAGGATGTTTTTCTCACCTATTCTATTCATTAGGCTAATTACATCAGTATTTTTTTTTTTGAGACAGAGTCTTGCTTTGTTGCCCAGGCTAGAGTGAGTGCCTAGCTCACAGCAACCTCAAACTCCTGGGCTCAAGCAGTCCTTGTGCCTCAGCCTCCCGAGTAGCTGGGACTACAGGCATACACCACCATGCCTGGCTAATTTTTTCTCTATATATTAGTTGGCCAATTAATTTCTTTCTATTTATAGTAGAGACGAGGTCTCACTCTTGCTCAGCCTGATTTCGAACTCCTGACCTCGAGCAATCCGCCCATCTTGGCCTCCCAGAGTGCTAGGATTACAGGCGTGAGCTGCTGCACCCGGCCTACATCAATTCTTTATCAAATATTATACCAATTTTTTTTTTTTTGAGACAGAGTCTCACTGTGTTGCCCAGCTAGAGTGCCATGGTGTCAGCCTAGCTCACAGCAACCTCAAACTCATGGGCTCAAGCAATCCTCTTGCCTCAGCCTCCCAAGTAGCTTGGGACTACAGGCATGCACCACCATGCCCAGCTAATTTTTTCTATGTATATTTTTAGTTGTCTAGCTAATTTCTTTCTATTTTTGGTTGGGACAGAGTCTTGCTCTTGCTCAGGATGGTCTTGAACTCCTGAGCTCAAATGATCCACCTGCCTCGGCCTCCCAGAGTGCCAAGATTACAGGTGTGAGCTACTGCGCCTGGCCTCCAATATTATATCAATTTTGCATTCCTTGGATAAACTCCACTTGGTCATGATGCATCATCCTCTTTTCAGTATTATTGGATTTTATTTGCTAATGCTTTATTGAAGACTTTTCCATCTATGTTCTGTAATTTTCTTTATTTGTAACTTCCTATCAAGTTTTGGTATCAGGGTTAGTCAAGCCTCAGAAAATTAGTCAGTGAATGTTCCCGTCCCTTTTTTTTATAGCATCGTCTGTGATAAAAGTGGTATTATATTTTCATTAAGTTTGTGGAGGAATTCATCATCTTGTTCTGGAATTTTCTTTCTGAGAAGTTTTAAGTTCCAGTTTTAGTTTATTTTAAACATAAGATTATCTCAATTTTCTTTTCTTTTTCTTCTTGTGTCTGTATTGGTAAGCTACATTTTTCAAGAAATTGTCTATTTTATCCAAGTTGTCAAATTGTTGGCAATTTATTATTAAATTTGTTAATATTACTTCCTTGTTATCCTTTTATTTATTTTTTTTTTTTGAGACAGAGTCTTGCTTTGTTGCCCAGGCTACAGTGAGTGCCGTGGCATCAGCTTCGCTCACAGCAACCTCAAACTCCTGGGCTCAAGCAATCCTCCTGCCTCAGGCTCCCAAGTAGGTGGGACTACAGGCATGTGCCACCACGCCCGGCTAATTTTTTGTATATATATATTTTTTTAGTTGGCCAATTAATTTCTTTCTATTTATAGTAGAGACGGGGTCTCGATCTTGCTCAGGCTGGTCTCGAACTCCTGACCTCGAGCAATCCACCCACCTCGGCCTCCCAGAGTGCTAGGATTACAGGCGTGAGCCACCGCGCCTGGCCCCTTGTTATCCTTTTAATATATCTATAGATAGTTCCTCTTTTGTTCTTTATATTGGTAGTATGTATTTTCTCTCTTGATGAGTTTTTCAAGGGATTTACCTATTTTATTCATGCTTTTAAAGACTCAACTTTTGATTTTGTTGATTTTCATTATTCTTCTATTTCTCATTTCACTTATTTCTGCTCTTAAATCTATTATTTTCCTCTACTTTTTTGAGTTTTTCTCTTTATTTTTGTTTATTTTTTCTTTGGGTTCAATTTTTTGTTATTTTTACTTAGTAGATTAAATTATGTTTTTAACTTTTTTCCTAATATGTAAATTTAAAGTTACAAAGTTTTCTCTTTGCACTGTTTTAGCTACATCTCATTCATTTTGAAATGTATTTTTATTGTCATTCAGATAAGAGTATTTTCTAATTTCTCTTTTGATTCCTTGTTTGACTCGTGGTTATTTATAAGTGTGTTATTTAGCTTCTACATATTTGGGGATATTTTTGTTATTTTTTTGTTTTGATTTCTAATTTTATTTCATTGTGGTCTGAGAGAATATTTTGGATGGGATAAATCCGTTTGAGTTTATTTAACATGACATCATCTAGACTATCCTGAGATATGTTTCCATATTCACTTGAAAAGGATGTGTATTCCGTATTTCTTTTTTTTTTTTTTTTTTTTTTGAGACAGGGTCTCACTCTGTTGCCCAGGCTAGAGTGAGTGCCATGGCGTCAGCCTAGCTCACAGCAACCTCAAACTCCTGGGCTCAAGCAATCCTCTTGCCTCAGCCTCCCGAGTAGCTGGGACTACAGGCATGCGCCACCATGCCCGGCTCCTTTTTTCTATATATATTAGTTGGCCAATTAATTTCTCTCTATTTATAGTAGAGACGGGGTCTTGCTCTTGCTCAGGCTGATTTTGAACTCCTGACCTTGAGGAATCCGCCCGCCTGGGCCTCCCAGAGAGCTAGGATTACTGACGTGAGCCACCACACCAGGCCTATTCTGTAGTTCTTGAGTATAGTACTCTATACATGCTAATTAGGTCAAGTTAATAGTACTCTTTAATTCTTCATTCTTACTTTATTCATCTGCTGATTCTTTCAATTACTGAGAGAGAATTGTTCAAATCTCTTCCAAATATGTCTGCAGCTTTGTCTTTTATTTATGTCACGTTTTGCTTAATGTATTCTGAATCTGTATTATAAGGTGCATACATTTATGATTTTTATGTCCTTTAGATAGATGAATTGACTTTTTTATCGTTATTAAATATTCTTCTTAATACCTGGTAATACTCCTTGTTTTTAGGTCTACTTTGTCTAATATAAACAGCCACTCCAGCTTTCTTGTGATGAGTGTTTTTCACAAGATATCTTTTCTTAACTGTTCTGCAGCCATCTATCTGTGACTTTATACTTTGAAGATATCTTTTGTAAAGAGCATATAGCTGGATCTTCTTTTTCTCTTTTAATCTAGTCTGATAATACCTGCCTTTTGGATAGTATGTTTAGTCTGTTGACACTAATGTATAATTGAAACAATTGGCTTCAAATCTATTCTCTATTTTTTATCTCTTTGTGCCATACCTTCTTTGTTCCTTTTGCTTCACATTTTAGATCTTCTTTTGGATAGATCAAGTAATTTTTTGTATTCCATTTCATATTTTTTGCCTTTTTTTATACCTCTTGTACATTTTTAGCAGTTGCATTATATGTATTTTATCAGAGTGTATCTTTTTTTTTTTTTTTTTTTTGAGACAGAGTCTCGCTTTGTTGCCCAGGCTAGAGTGAGTGCCATGGCGTAGCCTAGCTCACAGCAACCTCAATCTCCTGGCTCAAGCAATCCTCTTGCCTCAGCCTCCCAAGTAGCTGGGACTACAGGCATTCGCCACCATGCCCGGCTAATTTTTTTGTATATATATATTAGTTGGCCAATTAATTTCTTTCTATTTATAGTAGAGACGGGGTCTCGCTCTTGCTCAGGCTGGTTTCGAACTCCTGACCTCGAGCAATCCGCCCGCCTCGGCCTCCCAGAGAGCTAGGATTACAGGCGTGAGCCACCACGCCCGGCATATCAGAGTGTATCTTAAATTAACATTATCCTACTTTACAGAAAATGAAGTTATATTATAGTATAATTCTATTTTCTCCCCCCCCATACTACTGTGGTCATTTATTATAATTCCACATGTTATATGCCCTACTTTATTATACTTTTGCCTTAAACAGTTCATACATTTTATTTTTTTTTGAGACAGAGTCTCACTCTTTTGCCCATGCTAGAGTGCCGTGGCGTCAGCCTAGCTCACAGCAACCTCAAACTCCTGGGCTCAAGCAATCCTTCTGCCTCAACCTCCTGAGTAGCTGGGACTACAGGCATGCGCCACCATGCCCGGCTAATTTTTTCTATATATATTAGTTGGCCAATTAATTTCTATTTATAGTAGAGACGGGGACTCGCTCTTGCTCAGGCTGGTTTCGAACTCCTGACCTCGAGCAGTCTGCCCGCCTCGGCCTCCCAGAGTGCTAGGATTACAGCAGTTCATACATTTTAAAAGAAGTTAACAAAAATATTTTACATGTGCTCACAAATATACTTTTATAAATCTCCATTTCACTCCTAAGAACTGGATTTTTATCTCAGATCATTTTCCTTCAGCCTAAAGACATTTCTTTGGCATTTCCTATAGTGCTTATAATGAATTTTCTCAGCTTTTGATTTGCTGATACATATGTGTGTGTGTGTGTGTGTGTGTGTGTGTGTGTGTGTGTGTGTGTGTGTATATACATATACTCTTTCATTTTTGGCTATTATCTCTCTTCTCATGCTCTTATAGGGTGTTTTCTTGTTGTTTCTTTTTTGAGACAGAGTCTTGCTACATCTCCCAGGCTGGTCTTGAACTTCTGGCATCAATGATCCTCTCACCTCAGCCTCCCAAGTAGCTAAGAGTACAGGTGTGATCCCTCATGCCCAGCCTACTTTTCGTTTTTAATTTATGATTTTTGCTAGACAAAAAATTCTTAGTTGACTGTTTTCTTTCAGCACTTTGAAGACTTTTTTCCCACTGTCTATTGGTTGCTATTGTTTCTGATGAGAAGTTAGCCATTGGAAACAATGCCAATTGTTTTTCATAAGATTCAAAGCCAATCTTTTTCATAAGATTACTCTCATGAGTGCCCAATTGAGTTTTCCAGAATCTTCATGATATGTGATACTACAACTGAGTGAATGGTGAAGCAGATATGAAAGTTCAAAGGTCTGTTGTTAAAGAGATTTGCAAAACTTTTAAAATAGTCCTTCTTATTACATTTTTTTGTGGAAAATACAGGGGCTTTTTAAATTTAATAATGATATTTATTCTAACATTTGTTAGGGGTTGTGTGTCCCCCAAATATTCATATGTTGAAGCCCTACCAACAAGTGTATCAGAACTTGACCTTGCTTGGAGATTGGTTCTTTGCAGAGGTAATAGTTTAATATAAGGTCATTAAGGTGGGCCCTAATCCAGTATGACTGGTATCCCTATACAAAGGGAAAATTTGGAGACAGACATATACATAGAAGAATGCTACATAAAGATGAAGGCATAGGTTGAAGTTATGCTTCTACAAGCCAAGGGACAGCAGAGTTGCCAGCAAGTCATCAGAATTCGTGGGACTCATGGAGCAGATTCTTCCTCATAACTCTCAGAAGGAACCAGCCATGCTGACACCTTCATCTCAGACTTCTAGCTTCCAGCACTATGAGACAAATTTGTTGTTTAAGCAACTCAATTTGTATTACCATATTAAAGGAGCCCTTGGAAACGAATGAAACATGTATTTGGCTTCCTGTTGTTTTAAGGAAATAGTAAATATTTATAAAATTCCTCAGTATTCATGTTGAATGCAACAAATATCTGTATTTAGAGATAACTCACATAAGCAAAAGTCCTTGAGGACCTTAATAATTTTAAGGGTGTAAAGGGTACCTGGGAACAAAAAGTTGGATCCACTGTGTTAAATAAACCATCTTAAATAAACCATGTGATATTGGCCCACATACCTCAGATTTTGTTTTCTTTCTTACTTTTTTTATTCTCACTTCTTTCTTCTTTCAATTTCAGTTTGGAAAATTTCTACTGTTCTGTTTTCATTAATTAATTTTTCAGTTTGCTTCTTTGTTAGGTCTATTTTTTTACTGAGATTTCCCATTCATTCATTTTTTCACCTATCTTTTCTTGTAAATTCTTTCATTGACTTATAACAGTTGTGTTAAACACTTTGTCAGCTAATTCCATTCTCTGAGCAATCTGTGCTTATATAGATTTTTGTCTTAATTATGGGCCATCCTTTATGGCTTTTTTGCATATTTTCTAACTTTTATTTTATATTGGCTCTTGTGGACAATGCTTTCAAGAAATTCTGAATTCTGTTATCTTCGTCTAAGGACTCTGAGTTTCATTAGGCAGGCAGTTAAATTGCTCACATTGATCCTGTTGAAGCCTCACTTTAGGCTTTTAAAGGTATGTCTACTTTAGTTTTGCCCTCAGTCCTAGGGTATAATCCTTACCCTTAAGGCATAAACCTTTGGGATTCCAATGGAAAGTATGAGGTATTTAAGAAATTCCTTAGTGAAATTTGAATGCCAAATTCTACTGAAATCTCCACTCAGTGTTTCAGCTTCCAACAAATGCTTTTCCTTGGATTCCTTGGAGTCTTGTACCATGTAGGAGTCATTCAAGGATTTGAGAGGAATTTCTTTTTCTTTTTTTTTTTGAGTCAGTCTCGCTTTGTTGCCCAGGCTAGAGTGAGTGCCGTGGCGTCAGCCTAGCTCACAGCAACCTCAAACTCCTGGGCTCAAGCGATCCTTCTGCCTCAGCCTCCCGAGTAGCCGGGCATGCGCCACCATGCGCCATCATGCCCGGCTAATTTTTTCTATATATATCAGTTGGCCAATTAATTTCTTTCTATTTATAGTAGAGACGGGGTCTCACTCTTGCTTAGGCTGGTTTTGAACTCCTGACCTCGAGCAATCTGCCGGCCTCGGCCTCCCAGAGTGCTAAGATTACAGGTGTGAGCCACCATGCCCGGCCTAATTTTTTCTATATATATTAGTTGACCAATTAATTTCTTTCTATTTATAGTAGAGATGGGGTCTCGCTCTTGCTCAGGCTGGTTTCGAACTCCTGACGTCAAGCAATCTGCCTGCCTCAGCCTCCCATAGTGCTAGGATTACAGGCGTTAACCACCGTGCCTGGCCTGAGAGTAATTTCTGTGCAGAGTTTGAGGCTTACTTCTATTTGGCTTTCTCTGTTCCTGGACTTTCCCTCTCAATTTAGAACCATTCTGGAAGTCCCTCAAACTCTGACCTGTGATATCATCAGCCCCTTAAGGCTATTGCTTTCTGCTTTAGATTTATTCCTCTGTGCAAGTTTAGAATTGTTATTGGCAAGAGCATGGGTCTGAACAGGTTTTAAAAACATTTTTTAGATTGTAACACCAAATATTTAATGACATAATGACATAAAGACATAATTCATGTGTTTTGGTCTTTAAAATATTTTTGCTTTTAAAAATGGCATATATACTCATATTTCTTTGAGGCCCTGCTAGTCAGCCCTCAAGACTTTACCTGGAAGTCAGGCATGGTGGGCATGCCTGTAGTCTCAGCTACTAGGGAGGCTGAGGCGGGAGGATCATGTGAGCTCAGGAGTTCTGAGCAGTAGTGCACTATGCCGATTGCATGTCTGCTCTAAGTTCAGCATCATTATGGTGACCTCCCAGAGCAACAAACCACCAGGTGGCCTAGGCAGGAATGAACCAGCCCAAGTCAAAAATGAAGCAGGTCAAAACTCCTCTGCTGATCAGTAGTGGGATCATGTCTGGGAATTGCTACTACACTCTAGCCTGGGCAACACAGCAAGACCCTATCTAGAAAAGAAATGAAAAAAGAAAAGGAAAAAGGGACCTCTTTTTATCTAAGTGAGAATCTTGGGCTAAATAATCTTGATTTAAGTGCCTTTCCCAGCCCTGGAATTCTACAATCAACAGAAATCAATAAAAACATCTTCTCATCCACTCTATCTTTTCAGGCTAGACACATCCCTGTCACTACAGCCTTATTACCTAGGCAGAGAGACATAGGTGGACAGAGCACTCAATATAGAATCCCTGGGATTATGCTGGTTTATATACAGACACACCAGTTCTGTGAGTGCCACAGTGACATACATATGTACACAGGGGTATGTACACAAAGATGCACACTGATGAACACTATGAGTCAACACACACACCCAATGACATACATAGGAGCACATATAGGCACACATGCCACTGTACCAAACTAGGTCTGTTTACCTGAGCACAATACAAAGCCATACACCAAAGCACCAGGTTTTTGCAGTGAGAAAGGTTTATTGCCAGGCAGCTGAATAAAGAGACAGGAGTTGGGCTCAAATCTGTCTCCCCACGCTGGGGGTTGGGGCAGATTTTATAGTTATAGAGCAATGAGGCCTCAAATGACTGGATCCTGCCATTGAGGTGACTCCAGGGCTCAATGTAATTGACTCCTAGATCTTACCATGTGGTGTCTTCTTCTTAATTCAGTTCCTGTTCTTCAGTCTGAGCACTTAGGCTCCACCTGTGATTGCACTCTTGATTCATCTGGGCATGCTCAGGTTCCATAACATTCAACCTTGGTGTCCACAGCAAATGAAAAATAATTCACAATTTTGTTATAAAAAGTTTCCAGATTAATCTGGTAAGGTTACATACTGAGGACTGAACTCTAATTTTTTGCTAAAAACTCCTTCCTAAGGAGGCCAGCTGGGTTAGGCTGGCAAATGGTAAGGAGGCCAGCAGGGTTAGGCTGACAAACGGTAAATTCCCACTAAGTGGCTTTTGTTAACCAAACGAAGCAGTGGTTTACTTCCTGACCTGATTCTGGTATGGCATTAACATCACCTAAAAGATAAGAAGCCCCTGTCTTAACTCAAGCATCCTAGCAGATGCCTATCATAAATTTAAAATATCTTAACTCAAGCATCCTAGCAGGCTCCTATTGTAAATTTAAAATGTCCTCCTGTCTGGACCTCCCAGAGTGCTCATACCCTTATCTTAAAATAAGCATATCCTTTCTGGTCTAGATAAAGTCTAACTCTCTCAGCCAATTGCCAGCCAAAGAATCTTTAAACCCACCTATAACCTGTAAGCCCCCGCTTCGAGATGTCCCACCTTTTTGGGCCAAACCAATGTGTGCCTCTCATGTATTGATTTGTGACTTTGCCTGTAACCGCTGTCTCTCTGAAAATGTATAAAACTGAACTGTAACCCAGCCACGGCGAGTCCACTTGCCCAAGGCCTCTGGGCAGTGGCTCCGGGTCATGGTCCTCAAATTTGGCTCAGAATAAATCTCTTTAAAATTATTTTACAGAGTTTGGCTTTTTTTCCGTCAACAATACACACATTACAACTGGACCTGTGAGATCCACAGTCCCACCAACTTAGAGAGGTGCATACCCGCTCACATGCAAACTAGAATTTTGAGAGGACAGCCACACACACAGGTCTACGGATTCATCCATGCAATATCCATTACATATTTACCTGTATAATGCATATGTCTGTCATACAAACATATTCAGGCAGTGAGACATAGATGATACTATGAACCATCCAAAAACAGTCACATAAAGATGAACATACATTTGAAGCAAGGATTGTTAGTGTATTTATTAAAAAATTAAAGAATAAAAAATTTCAAAAAAGATGAACATACAGAGGAGCACATGCATAAATGTACACCTAGTCATTCATTCAGACCTGTGTGACCACAGTGAGACACACGCATACACATGAGCACATATAAAGACTCAGACCAGACCTGTAAGTCAACAGCTATGTCCCGGCCCGAGGGACCTTTTGTTACTCGCGAGGGGCGAGGGGGACCGTGCCTGAAAGAGATGGGCCCTGAAAGAGATGGGCGAGAGAAAGGAACGAGACCAAGCAAAGGGTTGTCAAGGTCTACTTTACTTGGATTTTTAGTAGGTTTTATATATAGAAACAAGGAAGTAGAAACAGAAAAATAGAGTGGGGGGATGATGAGGCTTGGGTGTGGGCTAATCAGCCCCAATCAGCATCCCAATGGCACCGGAAGCTGTTTGTGCTGGATCACTCAAAGCCAACCTGGCAGGGGGTCGGGAACAAACTATAGCTGGAGGGCTGGGTGCTATTTTCGTCTTAGGCTCGTAGGACAAGTCGTTGGAATGTGGAGGGTCTTAGTCTCCAACACAGCTATATGTCAACACATAGAAAACCCTACTCTACCCCTGACCAACTCTCAGTAGGAATTCTGGTAATGAACCTCAGTTCTGGAGTTACTCAACCTCCTCCTGGCTGTGTGACTTGGGACAAGTTACCCTGCTTACCTGTACTACAGATTCTTCATCTCTAAAATGGGGGTAATAATAGTTAGCAAACCTCACTGGGCTGCTGTGAATTCTGCCAGAAAATACATGTCCAGCTCTTAGAAGCATGCCTGGCGTGTGTTCAGTGTTCAGTACCTACTTGCTGTTGCTGCTGTTGGCATTATCACTGCGTTAATGTCAGAGGACTGGGCGAAGACTGGGCCGCCACCCAGACTCTCCATCCCCAGCGCCGGAGGGTGGACTGCAGTGAGGGGCACCTGGCCTACCTGGGAGCAGGGCTAGGGCTCTCCCAAATCTGGAGCCCGGCTCCCAGAAGGAACAGCGGGGGCAGGACCCCCAGGAAGCCCCTCGAGGGCAAGCCCACCACCGCCTGTATCCCTAGGGCCTCAGCCTTTCCTGCACACAGGTGTGCAGCGAAGGGTACCTGACTGCACCTGGAGACGTGGATGAACGGACACACAATTCCTGGCTCCTGGGCATCTCTCTCCCGCTACGCCAGCAATCAGACACCCAAGCAGTGGCCCCGCACTGGGCCCACATCGAGATACAGAGAGCCTTCCGCAGCAAGGAGGGTAGTGGCCAGAACTAAGTTTCCCGAAACTGTGCTTGCTACAAGCTCTTTCTGGGTCGGGTTGCCAGGGAGGTCCGAGATTTGGAGCCTGGGGGGGGGAGTTTTACGCATGCGCGGCGCAAAGGCGGCCGGGAGGTGTAGTTCGAATCCGTTCCGTGCATGCGCACTTTCCCGTGGCGGCCGCCGGGCTGCTCTTTGTGGAGCTAGCTGTCCTTTTGTGGGAGGCCGGTCCGGTCACTCGCGGGTCCGCCCGACCGTCGGTCGTTTCCTCCGTCTGCTCAGGGACCTATCTGCCAGCCGAGCTCCCTTCTCGCTGGCGGCCTGGCCCCGGTCCCCGAGCGCGGGTTCTCCGGGGGCGTGTGTGACTGGCCCGGTGTGCGGGCGCGTGTGATGGAGACGGGGACGCGCCCGGTGTGGGGCGCGGGTGTGTCAGGCGACGGGCGCGACGGGGACGAGCCCGGTGTGGGGGGCGGGGTGTCCGCGGAGCCCGCCTGAGCGCGGCCGCCGCCGGGGGGCGGGGAGGGGCCCCGTGCGTGAGGTCCTGCGGCTGTGAGCGCGCGGCGACCCCGCGAGGCTCCCCTGCAGGCCGCTGTCTGAGCCCCAGAGGTAGGACTTGCTTCCCTGGGCCTGGGGACCAGGAGGCCACGGAGCTGCACACTCCTCCGGGGACGCTGGCGAGGGGGCCATGGAGACTTCGGCCCAGAAGCCAGAGGAGACAGGTACAACTGCGCTCTTTTTGTCAGTGAGTCTGTGTGGATTTGCACTTGAGGATGCTGACACTCAGAGAGGTCAGGCTGGTGCCCTCACCCAGCCAGCTTATCAGGCCTGCTTCTTCACTGAGCAACCACTTGTTCCCACTCAAACAGGTTTGGGGGGAGGAAGGGAATGGCTGTGTTCTTCCTCATTAGTTGAAGTGTCTGAAACCCAGGCAGAAAGAATCAAGCCCTGATGCTGTATTAGTGTGTGCTGGCTGTTGGGGCTCGTACCCACCACCTGCCTGGACAGTCCCCGCGTCTGATTCCCACCTTTGCCCGAGGGGGTGGGCTTTAGCTGAGCCTTGAGCCAGGTGGCTGTGGGCAGAGCAGCCCCCTTGACTCATTTCTCTTTCCCCAGTTCTTTCCTGTCAGGATCCTGCTGTTTCTCTCAAAGAGAATCCAGGGGATATATTGGGTTGGGGACTTCTGGAAGCCAGGTGTGAGGTGAGTGGCTGTCTTTTCTCCCTTCTTTATGAAGAGGGTTGGGACCTTCCTTCCCCGGCCCTGGATCTGCAGTCATCCTCAGACCTTCACCTGGGGACCTGCCCTGCGGTCCAGGCAGCAGGAATAGCTCCAGTTGAAGAGTCTGGATATTGTCCCAGGTGTGCGCACTGGAAAGGAATCTTCTTGAATGTCCCTTCCAGCCAGATTCAATGGGTCAGTGGCCAGAAGCTGTATGCCCAGCACTGCTCTGGGAGCTCTGAGAAGTGTTTTTAGTGGAACCTGAGCAAGTAGGTGACATCTCACGTGAGGTCACTTTGCTTATCTCCACATGGTGGCAGGGGGTTGATGCAGACCCCGGGGATGTTTGCAAGTGGCTGGTCCTTGTTTGGGGGAGTTTGCTGGAATGGAATCAGGTAAGGCATGCGGAACAGCTGAGGAAGGACGGCACTGCAGCACTGGGGTGAGATGACGACAATAGGGGACACGGTCCCTGACGTGGGGCCTCCCCGGATAGACCTGGAGGTTTAGAGAATCTGGGAACTCAACAGGGAATTGGCACAGGGGCCACTTCTGCGCTAAGTGGAAACCAGATGCCACCTTTTATAGACTTTGGACTTTGCTCCTTATTTTGTTTTGCCTCCTAAACTACTGCATGCCATGGTGGTATTTGGAAGGGTGCAGTTGACAAGGAGAGTGCAGTGTAGAAAAAGGTCTGGAGGGTTGAGGGTCCTTTGATTTTTATTTTTTTAGGATTTGTGGTTTTGTCACTCTCTCATTCGAAAGAGGTGAGGGTGGCTGACAGACAGAAAAAGCTCTAAGACATGTCTCATGAGATGTGCCTGGCTTCCACAGTGTGTTAGAATGCAGCCTGGTCCTAGGAAACACTCGAGATATGACAGTCAAATTCAATGCATGATCCTTGATTGGAGCAGAGATCCAAAAAAAGATTGATAAAAAGCAGTTTGGGACAATGAGAAAATTTGACAATGGGTTGTTATGTTACAGAATATTGTATCAATAGTGAATTTCTTTGGTGTGAAGATGGTACTGTGATGATGTGAGAGAATACCCATGGGAGATACAAGCTGAAGAACATAGGGGAGATGTCAGCTGCAACTCACCTTCACATGGTTCAACCAAAAATGTGTGTGCATGTGAGTGTGTGCAGCTACCTCAAGGTGATAGTGCCCTTCTTGTGCGTATGTATTATTCCTAAAATACTAGTGTTTCAGATGTTTGTGTAACCTATCCTCTCTCCTGAGTACTCCTCACGTTTGACTCTCCAAACAGTCTCCTGCACACTCATGGTCTCGGTTTACTGGTCTCCTGGAACATCTCACAGAGTCAGTTCTGACTTCTCTGCTGGCTCATTACCACATGAGCATTGAGTCCCACTCACATGACCTGGGCATTTTGTTCCCTTTCCTGCAGAATGAAAACACATTGGACACGGGCTTCTCCCAGCTGGTGGGAGACACCCTCAGAGGGCCTGTGCTGGGCTGAGACCCTACCCTACTCTTAGCTGGTTGATGCCCCCACACTGATGCCATGTAGCCCCCACTGTCTGCCCCACAGTCAGCACCGCATTCCAATGCCTCCGGAGCTTTATTTCAGCCCATTTTCTCCTTCCCTCCACCAGTGCAGCCACCATCCTCTTCCATGCCTGTGTGCTTCAGTTAGGGGTGTGTTCTCAGCATCTGTCCTCACCATCACCTTCTCATCTCCCTAAAATCCAGTGCTTTTTGGAGTCAGGTTTATTGAGGTGTAACTTATATATGCAGCACAGTTCTCCGATTTTAAGTTTATGATTTGATGAATTTTGGCAAATGTACACAGTTGTGTCACCAGCACCATAATGGTGGTATGGAACATTTCCATCATCCAAAAATTTCCTCGTGCCACTTTGCATTCAGTCCTCTCCCCTCGCCTCTTGGCAACCGCTATAGTTTTGCCTTTTAAAGAATTCTGTATGGAATTATATGCTATGTAGTCTTTTGTCTCTGACTTACATCACTTAGCTCATGCTTTTGAGTTCATCCATGCAGCTGTGTGAATCAGTAGTGTGTTCCTTTACATTGCTGAGTAATACTCCATTTGTATTAGTCTGCTGTGGTTGCTGTGACAAAGTACCACAAACTAGGGGGCTTAACCACCAGAAATTTATTTTCTCTCAGTTCTAAAGGCTAGAGGTCTGAAATCAAGGTTTCGACAGGGTTGATTTCTTCTGAGGCCTCTCCGCTTGGCTGGAAGACGGCCACCTTCTTTCTCTCTGCATCTTCACATGGTCTTACCTCCATCCATGCATCTGTTCAAATACCCTCTCCTTATGAGGACACTAGTTATACTGGATTAGGGCCCACTACAATGAATTTATTTTAACTTAATTACCTCTCCGAATACATTGACATTTTGAGGTACTGGGTGTTGGGACTTCAACATGGGAGCTGGGGGAAGGGCACACAATTCAGCCTATAACACCATGGGACGGATATGATACAATTTGTTCATCTATTTGCCAGCTGATGGACATTTAGGTTGTTAGCAGGTTTTGGCTGTTACCAATTAATCTGCTATAGATGTTTAAGTGCAATATTGCCATGTGTTTTCATTTCTTTTGAATAAATAGCTAGGTGTGAAATAGCTGAGTCATATACTAAATATATGTTTAATTGTCAATTTTATTTATCTTTTCAAAGAACCACCTTTTGGGGCCAGGCACGGTGCTTCACGCCTGTAATCCTAGCACTCTGGGAGAATCACTTGGGTCCAGGAGTTTGAGGTTACAGTGAGCTATGATGACACCACTGTACTCCAGCCTGGTCAACAGAGCAAGACCTTGTCATAAAAAAAAAAAAAAGGAAAGAAAAAAAGAACCATTTTTTGGTTTTATTAGTTTTCTGTTTTCTATTTCATAGATTTCAGGTTCTTATTATCTCCTTCCTTTACTTTGGTTTCTTAAGATTGAAAATTAGATACTGATTTGACACTTTTTTCCTTTTCTTATATTAGCATTCAATGCTGTAAATTTAGAGACAAAGTCTTGCTGTCTGACGCCCAGAGTAAAGTGGTGCATACATATTTCCCTGCAACCTCAAATTCCTGCGCTCAAGTGATCCTCTTGCCTCAACATCTGAGTAGCTGGAATGCTGTAAATTTAATCTAAGCACTGCCTTATCTCCACCCTACAACTTTTGTTATGTTCTATTTTCTTTTTTATTCAGTTTGAAATAGTTTCTAATTTTTCTCTTGACTTTTTTTTCTCAGTCATGTGTTATTTTGGAGTGTGTTATTTAATTTCCAAATATTTAGGGTATTTTCCAGATAGCTTCCTATTACTGATTTCTAATTTAATTCTGTGGTAGTCAGAGAATGAACTTTGAATAATTTAAATTCTTTCTAATTTACTAAGACTTATTTTATTTCCCAGAGTGTGGCTTATTTTGGTAAATGTTTTGTGTGCACTTGAATATATATTCTGCTTTTGTTAGCTAGAATGTTCTATAAATATCAGTTAAGTCAAGTTGAATAATACTGTTATTAAAAAAATAACTGTTATAATAAAAATAATACTGTTATTAAAAAAAATCAACCCTTTTATCATTATGTAATGTCTCTCTTTATGTCTGATGATATGAATATTTCTCTGAAATTAACTTTTTTTTTTTTTTTTTTTGCTACAGTCTCACTTCTGTTGCCCAGGCTAGAGTGCTGTGGTGTCAGCTTAGCTCACAGCAACCTCAAACTCCTGGGTTCAAGCAATCCTCCTGCCTCAGCCTCCCGAGTAGCTGGGACTACAGGCATACACCACCATGCCCGGCTAATTTATATATATATTTTTTTTCTTTTACTTAGCCAATTAATTTCTTTCTATTTATAGAGTCAGGGTCTTGCTCTTGCTCAGGGTGGTCTAGAACTCCTGACCTTGAGCAATCTGCCAGCCTTGGCCTCCCAGAGTGCTAGGATTACAGGTGTGAGTCACCATGCCCGGCCACTCCGAAATTAACTTTGTTAATACAGCCAATTCAGCTTTCTTTTGATTAGTGTTTGCAGGGTATATCTTTTTCAATCCTTTTACTTTTAACCTATAGTTATCTTTGTATTTAAAGTGGGTTTCTGTAGCTGGCATATAGTTGGGTCTTGCTTTTTTATTCCGGTTGACAGTCTCCTCCTTTTAATTAGAGCATTTAGACCATTCGCATTTAATCCAACTATGGTTGGATTTACATCTCACTTTTTGCTATTTGTTTTCTATGTCTTGTGTCTTTTTTGTTTCTCTGTTCTTCCCTTAATGCCTTGTTTTGAGGTAAACAAATACTATTCTAGTATACTGGGGTTTTTTTGGGTTTTTTTTTGAGACAAGCAAGTCTGGGGTGGGGTGGCAGCGGGGAGAGCAGGCCTCGTGGAACAGGGAGGTATGAGGCAAGAAGGAGCAGAAGACAACCAGATGAGGACTCCAAGTGGGCTCTTGGCCCCTCGGGGCACAGAGCTTGCTGACACATGCAAGGTTTCCTTCCATAGAATACGATGATGGTTTCTAATTGAGTTAGATCCTTTCCAATAGTGAGTTTTGATTAGAGTCGCTGAGTATTTTGTAGTATTCTTTCAAGTTTTTTTGTTTTTGAGACAGAGTCTCACTCTGTTGCCGTGGCGTCAGCCTAGCTCACAGCAACTTCAAACTCCTGGGCTCAAGCAATCCTCCTGCCTCAGCCTCCCAAGTAGCTTGGTCTACTACAGGCATGTGCCACCATGCCCAGCTAATTTTATATATATATACATATATATATATATATATATTTGTGTGTGTGTGTCCAGCTAATTTCTTTCTATTTTTTTAGTAGAGACGGGGTCTCGCTCCTGCTCAGGCTAGTCTCGAACTCCTGAGCTCAAATGATCCACCTGCCTTGGCCTCCCAGAGTGCTAGGATTACAGACATGAGCCACCACGCCGAGCCTCTTTCAAGTTTTTTTTTTCTTTTTTTTTTTTGAGACAGAGTCTCTCTTTGTTGCCCAGGCTAGAGTGAGTGCCATGGCGTCAGCCTAGCTCACAGCAACCTCAAACTCCTGGGCTCAAGCAATCCTTCTGCCTCAGCCTCCCGAGTAGCTGGGACTACAGGCATGCGCCACCATGCCCGGCTAATTTTTTATATATATATATATATTAGTTGGCCAATTAATTTCTTTCTATTTATAGTAGAGACGGGGTCTTGCTCTTGCTCAGGCTGGTTTCGAACTCCTGACCTCGAGCAATCCGCCCGCCTCGGCCTCCCAGAGTGCTAGGATTACAGGCTTGAGCCACCACGCCCGGCCTCTCTTTCAAGTTTTTTAAGTTGAAAATTCTTGACCCAGGAAAGCATAGCATCTCACCTAGGATGTGATGTATAGTGCAGCAGCCACGAGCCCCACCTTGAGTTGCCAGGGCCCACCAGTGTCCTTTCAGACTCTTCCAGTCCGGAAAGCTGGCCGGGGGCATGTGTGCTGATTCCCAGCCCCGCTCCCTGCCCCTGGTCCCCAGCTCAGCCCTGGTCAACGCCTACAGCACAACCTTCTGTGCTTGGGAGAAGGTCAACTGAGGGTTTCCCTTTACTCATAAGGTCCTTAATCAATCTGTAGCTCCCTGGGAACCATGGAAACAGCATCATTCCTGTCCTGGGTGAGTGAGAATGTTCATGTCATTTCAGGAATCCGTGACTTTCAAGGATGTGGCTGTGGATTTCACCCAGGAGGAGTGGGGTCAGCTGGACTCCCCACAGAGGGCCCTGTACCGGGATGTGATGTTGGAGAACTACCAGAACCTCCTTGCCCTCGGTAAGGGGCTCCCTGGAGGCTGGGCTTCTGCTCTCAGCTTCTCCCACATGGTAGATATTACCAGGGGTCCCTTTAGTATCAGCCCTGGTGTCACGATGTGGGAAACATGGCCTTTGCCTCCAGGCACTTGTGGCCAGGGGCCTCTGCCATGCCAGAAGTCCCCAGTGGGCAGCATGGTAGCTGGTGGCATCCTCACTGGGAATCTCCCCTGGTCTCAGAGCAGGGGGCAGGGAAGGGAGGGAGGACTAGAGCCCGGCCTGCCCTGCAGCTGTCCTCATGCAGTGAAGGGAGGGTGTCAGCATGTGTGGCATCTTCATAGCATTTATTTGGGTTCCATGTCTGAGGCCCTTCACCACTCTAGGGCCCAGGGGGCTTCCTGTTGCCAGGCGATGGTGTACACTTCACATGCCCTCTGTTGTTAATGAGGCGTCCCATAGGCTGGCTGGCCCTGGAGCGCCTTGGCACCCAGGCCCACTGCTTTCTCCCATGAGCAGGGCCTCTGGTCTACAAGCCAGATGTGATCTCCCATCTGGAACGAGGCGAGGAGCCGTGGCAGGTGCAGAGAGAAGTCCCTGGAGGGTCTCGTCCAGGTAAGCGGGCGACACAGGTGGATGGGTACTGGCCCTGCCTGCGGTGCCTCCTCCTCACCTCCTCACGTGGCCCTGGTTTTCCTTCCATGTTCCCACTGCCCTTGCTCCCTCTGCCTTCCCAGGGCCCCTGCTAGACACTTCCGCCTTCCTCCCTCCAGCATGTATTGAGCACCGACTATGTGCAGGACCTGTACGGGGAAGACAGCAGTGAACAGAGCCCGTCAAGATGCCTGTCTGCTGGTGGTGGGCGGGGGGCATAGGAGTAGCACCATGTGGATGGAGATATTTAACAAATGGCATTTGCCAGGGGATGGGAAGTGTGTGTGGGGTTGGGGTTGAGGCTCTGCTCACTGAGAAGAAGGGACAGGAGCAGTAAGGAGACACTGGGAGGTGGCACTGGTCAGGCCAGGGTCAGGGTTAGGGTCAGGGTCAGCTACGTCCACTGGGCCACAGCCAAGGTGCCAGCCTTCCCAAGTGAAAGAGGCCAGGAACAGGTCCTAGGCAAAAGGTGGTCTGTTTTTTTCTTTGACTTTTTTTCCATAGACTTCTTTCTGAGTCAGTTAATGAATAAATGAATTATATAATTTCAGCTTAACTTAGTGGACAGTGACTGCTGAGCATGTTGGGCATCTGGGAAGCGTGGAACACATACCTCTTTGTGGGAAAGGCTACCACGGTGCAGTTAGACACAGAGCCACAGGACTGTCCGTGTGCGGGGCCAGGGTGGCTAGGGTTGAGACGAGGCGGCCCCTCCGCAGTCCTAGCCCCCCCACCACCCCAGTCACCCCCTGCATGGCACCTGTAGCCCCAGCTTCCTGCACTTTCTTTCTCACCCCAGCCTCTGCTGCTGTCTCTGTTCTCTTTGCCAAAAGAGAACAGAGCTTTTAAAAAATTAATGTTTTTGTTTGGTTACTATATGTTTATACTGAAAATAGGATAATACAGAGAAATCTTGAAATCTCCCATAATCTTTCTGCACAGCGATAACCCATTTCATTTCTCTGTATTTCCTCACAGCTGCTCCCCTGTGTATGGACAGATATTTTTTAAAAACCACACACGCCCCTGGAATTGCAGCACAGGCTTTGGACTCTCGCTCTCTGCACTCACCGTGCCATGGTGAGCACCAGCACGCGCCCTTCGCTGACCGCACAGTGTCTAGAGTGACGTGGATGCCCTGTTGCGGCACCAGCCCCTCCTGCTGCCAAAACGACTTTTTTCCGCCCTCAGCCCTTCTCTCCCTGCCCGGTGTGCCTTAATGGACTCTCGACCACCTGCCCAGCATTGGCGTCGCTGCAGCCCTGTGTCACTAGCCATTGTGGGGGCCTCTGCTCACGTGCCTGAAACCAGACTCAGAACTGGCCTTTCCTCTTCCCATCCCTGCTTTTCTAAAAGCTTCCACCATCCACCCAGGCTTGGCCTGCTCACCCTCTCCTCTGTCCTCCTCCTGCCGTCTTCGGTCAGCGGCAAGGAGCACAGTCAACGTCAGCTCCTAAATATTTCTTGAATCTGCCACTCCATGTCATTCTCACAGCCTCTGCAGAGGTTGCCATTTCTCACCTGGATTTTTTAGAGGGTCTCCTTAACCAGTCTCCTGGCGACCAGCTTGTTCCACCCTCCTTATAAGCCACCAGAGCCATTTTTAAGATGCATTGTTGGCCGGGCGCGGTGGTTCACGCCTGTAATCCTAGCACTCTGGGAGGCGGAGGTGGGCAGATTGCTCGAAGTCAGGAGTTCAAAACCAGCCTGAGCAAGAGCGAGACCCCATCTCTACTATAAATAGAAAGAAATTAATTGGCCAACTAATATATATAGAAAAAACTAGCCGAGTATGGTGGCACATGCCTGTAGTCCCAGCTACTCGGGAGGCTGAGGCAGGAGGATCGCTTGAGCGATCCTCCAGGAGTTTGAGGTTGCTGTGAGCTAGACTGACGCCACGGCACTCACTCTAGCCTGGGCAACAAAGTGAGACTCTGTCTCAAAAAAAAAAAAAAAAAGATGCATTGTTATCACACCACCCTCTGGGTCAGGTGCCTCATGTCCCAGCACCCGTCCACCTTGCCAGGGCCACCTCTTAGCCTTCTCCTCTGCACATCTCATCCTCATCTTACTCTCACCTCTGAGCTTCTGCACACGCTGTTCCACCTCCGCCTGGTTGCCTGCTGTCTGTCCTGTCAGGGCCAGTTCCCCCTGCCCAGCCACTTCAGACAGCTTGGGGCCCCACGCAGTGCTACCATGCACCTCTCTCTATTACACTAGTCTGCAGTCCTCAAAGCTGTTAGGGAAGATAGAGTTAGAAGTAAGATCTCCTGCTAGCCCAGAAAATCTTTTTGAATAAGTATTTAACCAGATGCCATGCAGGGCACAGAAAGAAACCAACCCCTTTTACAGAACCAGGCAGCTTCAGCCTGGTGCACCGGGTAGAGGTACATCTTGGACTGGACTCCCACAGAGGCAGGCAGAATGCACCCTCCTGCTCTGTGTCCCCATTTCACAGGGACTCCGAGGAGGACATCAGGATGCAGAGCTGGCACAAAGCTTATTGAGCTCCTGAAAAGACCTGAGGCCTGTGAGACAGAGAAAGCATTTGCAATTCCCAGTGTTCTGAAGAGGATGCTGGTGCATGATTTATTTTTTTAGACTTGCATTTACCCTGTGTTTACCCCCAGCACCCAACATGGCTTTGACAGGCAGCAGTCCATCAGTGTTCCCACGAATGAATGAAATCCTGGTCTCCAGACCCTGAGCTTGCCCCTTTCTCAGCCCCATCCTGGGCACTTGCTTGAAGCTGCTCTTTTTGGATCCCCTGGGCTCTTCTGCCTCTCTAGTCTTTGCGCTATCTGGTGGCTCCTTCCCATTTGTTCCTCTCCCTCCCTTCTTGCGTCGCTTACCCATCTCATCCTGGGCACTGTCCTTTGTCTCTCTGCCTTCATGTCTCTGAGCTCTTTGTCTCCGTTGGCTGCTGCTCTCTTTTCTGGGCTTATCTGGGTCCCTAGGTCCGCTCTCATCTGAATCCCCAGCCAAGTCCTATGGCTCATGCCTGTAATCCCAGCACTTTGGGAAGCCAAGGTGGGAGGATTGCTTGAGGCCAGGAGTTCAAGATGAGCTTGGCAACATAGTGAGACCCTATCTCTACAAAAATTAAAAGAGTTAGCCTGAGGCGCAGTGGCTCATGCCTGTAATCCTAGCATTCTGGGAAGCTGAGGCAGGAGGACTGCTCAAGGCCAGGAGTTTGAAACCAGCCTGAACAAGAAATAGAAAGAAATTAATCAGCCAACTAAAAGTATATAGAAAAAATTAGCCAGGCATGGTGGTGCATGCCTGTGATCCCAGCTACTCTGGAGACTGAGGCGTGAGGACAGCTTGAACCCAGGAGCTTGCGGCTGTGGTGAGCTATGATAGAGCCAGTACACTCCATCCTGGGTGACACAGTGAGACCGTATCTCAAAAAAAATCCCCCAAAACCAAATTGCAGGGCCATGTTTCCACCTACTCAGAAAACTCCATTTCCCATTTCTTACAGAATGGGCGCATGGGCCTGAGACGGAGGAGTCCTCCCAACAGCCGGATGTTTGTAAAGAACTGTCCCTGGAGCCAGCTGTGGGGCGAGCGCCCAGGCTGGGCCTTCACGGAGCCGGCCTGGGAGCCGGCCTGGGAGACGCTCCGTGGGCCTGGGAGAGCCAGGCGGGTGCTCTGCAGCCCGGCCCCACTGAGCGCTGGCAGGCAGCATCCGCCACCCCCAGGGCCGTCTCTGCGGAGTCAGGCCACGGGGAGTCCGAGGAGAATCTCCTGCTTAGGTGTGCCCTGTCTGCCCAGCAGAGCATGCCCCCAGGAGGCCACTGTCCTGACAGACACAGCAAGGACGTGCAGTCCCCTGGGGACGGAACCGAAGGCCCGGCCAGGACATGGACCAGGGAAAACCCTCTGGAGTCCAGGGAGCCGGGTAAGTCCCCCCACGCACCCAAGCGGGCAGCAGGCGCCAGAGCTGGCCCGTTCGCTTGCAGCGAGTGCGGGAAGGCCTTCCGCCAGAGCTCGTCGCTCACGCTGCACCAGCGCTGGCACGGCCGGGAGAAGGCCTACCAGTGCAGCGAGTGCGGCAAGGCCTTCACCTGGAGCACCAACCTGCTGGAGCACCGGCGCAGCCACACGGGCGAGAAGCCCTTCTTCTGTGGCGAGTGTGGTAAGGCCTTCAGCTGCCACTCGTCCCTCAACGTGCACCAGCGCATCCACACGGGCGAGCGGCCCTACAAGTGCGGCGCCTGCGACAAGGCCTTCAGCTGCAGCTCGCTGCTCAACATGCACCTGCGCGTGCACACGGGCGAGAAGCCCTACAAGTGCGGCGAGTGCGGCAAGGCCTTCAACCAGCGCACGCACCTCACGCGCCACCACCGCATCCACACGGGCGAGAAGCCCTACAAGTGCGGCGCCTGCGGCAAGGCCTTCACCTGCCACTCGTCCCTCACCGTGCATGAGAAGATCCACAACGGGGACAAGCCGTTCAAGTGTGGCGAGTGCGCGAAGGCCTTCAACAGCCGCTCGCGCCTCACGCTGCACCAGAGGACGCACACGGGCGAGAAGCCCTTCCGGTGCGCCGACTGCGGCAAGGCCTTCAGCTGCCACGCCTACCTCATCGTGCACCGGCGCATCCACAGCGGCGAGAAGCCCTTCAAGTGCAACGAGTGCGGCAAGGCCTTCAGCTCGCACTCCTACCTCATCGTGCACCAGCGCATCCACACCGGCGAGAAGCCTTTCGACTGCAGCAGGTGCTGGAAGGCCTTCAGCTGCCACTCGTCCCTCATCGTGCACCAGCGCATCCACACGGGCGAGAAGCCCTACAAGTGCCGCGAGTGCGGCAAGGCCTTCAGCCAGAACCACTGTCTCATCAAACACCAGAAGATCCACTCCGGAGAGAGAGCGCTCAAGTGCAGGGAGTGCGGGGAGACGTTCAGCTGGAGCTCCCACCTCCTGGAGCACCAGAGGCTGCACAGCCAGGAAAAGCCCTTCGCCCTCCAGTTCAACAAACACCTGCTGAGCACGTACTATGTGCCCGGCAGTCTGCTGGGCGCAGGGGAGACAGGGGGCAGGGACGTGGACCCGATGAACCCACT
The DNA here is from genome assembly GCF_040939455.1 of Microcebus murinus. Classification (NCBI taxonomy): domain Eukaryota; kingdom Metazoa; phylum Chordata; class Mammalia; order Primates; family Cheirogaleidae; genus Microcebus; species Microcebus murinus. Next base: position 26,091,269 of record NC_134125.1, on the reverse strand, counting down.
GGACATGGCCAAGCTCTTGTGTGTGGTTCCGCCCCCAGCCAGCAGGAGTTTCCCCCTGGGGAGCAAACCTGGCAACTAACGTGATGCAGCCACCTTCGGAGCCATCCAACCTGTGTCCCCTCCTGGCTGTGCGGGTCCAGGCCGCAGGTTGGTCCAGAAGCATGACCCTTGTCTTATCGCCTGGTCAGGTGGACATGCCGTGACATCTCCTTTAATTACAGTCAGTCACCTCCCTGCAAGGGGTACACTTCAGGGAGAGCCTTAGGGCCATTTCAGGAAGCCCTGTCACCTGTTTTCCTTGTTGGGTCTGGAAGTCATCGCCAAGGAAACAGATCGTTCCTACAGATAAAAAGAAGGTGTATGTCAACTATTGTGTCCTCAGACGGGCATGGTTTCTAGTTGGAATTTCCTCTGTAAACTGCTATGTTCAGAATAAGAATGATAAAGTAGAAGAATCAGTAACAGCATTACTTCCCAGTGAACACTGTCATGTTTCTGGAGGGCAGCATAATCTTGGATGGTGGGCATTTGGAAAAAAGTGAATTTCCTGGACGTACCTTGTGTAAATAGCTCTACTGCAGAGCCGTCTGTTACTAACAGCACAGTCGGGTGGGCTCTGTGGTCAGCCCAAATGGGACCCTTATACAAACCCCAGGAGAGGTGACCCTCCCCATGGCCACGCTCTCCAGGGATAGGAAGACAGACTTAATCTAGAGTGTCTCTTCTACTCAGTCTGAAGCAAGAATAAGCTGCCCTCGCAGTGGTAATACATCTGTATAGAGTGCTGTAGCTGATGAAATGCTTTGGGTATGCTTTTTAAAACATGAAGACAAAACAATCACACTTCAGAAAATGTAGATTTAAGAAAAATAAGATGCCCATAATTCTTAATAAAACTGCATTTTGCACTTTGATAAAGCATTACCTTCTGCTTTGTTCATATTAAGAGTTTTACATTAAACATAGTTTATCATTTTTTTTAATCTTTTTTCCCTCTTAGCTGCATAGCAGAATTTTTTTTCCCAGTAACTGAACCATCGTTGGAGTTATAATTCTAAATGGAGGCATCGCGTTCTGTCTGGCCCATTAGGATCTCTTTTGTTAGATAGTAAAGTTATTTCCATGTTTTTCACTGTCGTAAATAATTCTTCATTGAGCATCTTATTGCATTATACTTTGTTGGTGTTTTCTTAGATTTCTGTAAGTGAAAATTTTAAGATAAAGGAAACAAATATTTTCAGGAATTATTTTGGTATATTTTTGTCGTGTGTTTCATGAGTAGAAATCAATCACCAGTATTGATCAGGCAGGGAAGTCCCCTGCTCATCCATCTCCTAGAGATAGAACCGTTGGAAGTTGGGTGTCTGGATGACCTTTGCTCAGTTCTGAGTGACAGCATGTTCGTGGTCCTTGGCATGTGTTGCCCGGTTGCTTTCCTCAAGAATGTCTAGATGCTGGCCTCTCCTGTTGCATCTTGGAGCCACATGATGACAGTCTTGGGACCCTTCATAGCGGCATTGGTAAAAGAAAAATATGATCTAGGTTTTTGTTTGTTTTGAGATAGGGTCTCACTCTGTTGCCCAGGTAGAGTGCAGGGTGACATCATAGCTCACTGTAGCCTCAAACTCCCAGGGTCAAGCCATCCTCCTGCCTCAGCCTCCTGAGTAGCCAGGACTACAGGAGCCACCACGCCTAGCTAATTTTTTTATTTTTTTGTAGAGATGGGGTCTTGCCATTGCCCTGGCCTCAAGCCTTGGGGTCCCAAAGTGCTAGTATTACAGGCATGAGCCACTGTGCCCAGCCTGTAATCTAGGTTTCATTCATTGTTTTTTTATTGTTGTTGTTTGTTTTTGAGACACAGTCTCACTCTGTTGCCCAAGCTAGAGTGCTGTGGCATCAGCCTAGCTCACAGCAACCTCAAACTCCTGGGCTCAAGCCATCCTCCTGCCTCAGCCTCCCGAGTAGTTGGGACTACAGGCATGCGCCACCATGCCCGGCTAATTTTTTTCTATATATTTTTAGTTGGCCAATTAATTTCTTTTTTTATTTTTTTAGTAGAGACGGGGGTCTCACTCTTGCTCAGGCTGGTTTCGAACTCCTGACCTCGAGCAATTCGCCCGCCTCGGCCTCCCAGAGTGCTAGGATTACAGATGTGAGCCACCGCCTCTAGCCTAAATATGTGTTTTTATTATTGGTTTTTCTTCTTGAAAAATATTTGAATATGTGCTTTTTCCCTCTTTCCATTGGACTCTTGATATTTTTCTTTTATTTACATATAAACAGTTTCCCCCTGGTTATATGAATATATGTATATCAAAGAAATATGGGGGGAAATCACAAAATTATAAGAATACAAATGACTCTCAGTTTGAGTTCATGGTGCATTACCTGGGAATCAGTATAGTAACATTTAGATGTAGTTCCTTCCAGCTTTTTTTCTCTGCATGTATAATATGCTTTTTTTAAAAAAAAGAAAACTAGATTTATATTATGCATATTATTTTTATCCTTTTCCATTTAATATTTTACATTTTCCATGTTATAAAATATCTTTTTTTTGTTTTTTTTTTTGAGACAGTCTTACTCTGTTGCCCGGGCTAGAGTGCCGTGGCATCAGCCTAGCTCACAGCAACCTCAAACTCCTGGGCTCAAGCGATCCTCCTGCCTCAGCCTCCCGAGTAGCTGGGACTACAGGCATGTGCCACCATGCCTGGCTAATTTTTTCTATATATATTAGTTGGCCAATTAATTTCTTTATATTTATAGTAGAGACAGGATCTTGCTCTTGCTCAGGCTGGTTTCGAACTCCTGACTTTGAGCAGTCTGCCTGCCTCAGCCTCCCAGAATGCTAGGATTACAGGCGTGAGCCACTGCGCCTGGCCTAAAATATCTTTCAAAAACACTATTGATGGCTACATCATTTTCTATCCTACAGTTGTAGTAGTATTTGTTTCTTTATTGAACATCAAAATTGTACCTATAAATAATTCTTGAATTTAAACCCCTGTCCCTATCTTTGATTAATTTCTCAGAGTAAATTCTGAGAAGTGCACTTGCTGGGTGAAGGTTTGAACATTGCAAGGTCGTTGATGTTTCCCGATGGAGCCCACCCAGCACGCCGGGGGCCAGGGTGCGATCTCCCTGCTGGCTCTCCTGAGCCTATGTCCCCACACCCTGGCCCTCATTGGGTCTTTCCACCTCACTTTTCATATTTGCCATTTTGATGCATTAAGAACGTATTTGTCCCTGTTTGTTGACTGTTTTTCTCTTCATATGAATTGTCTATTCCTGTCTTTTGTTCACTATTCTTCATACACTATTTTTCATACACACACATCTCTTATGGAGATTTTATTGGATATGTAAAGGGATTTTCCAACATTATATCATCTTTGTGTTATTGAAATAAACCCCATTCAGCAATGGTGCAGTAACATTTATGACATGTAGACTCACTTTTCTAGAGTTTGGGGTGCAACAAACAGAATTGTCGAAAAATGAGCCCGAGCCAGGCACAGTGGCATGAGCCTGTAATGCCAGTGACTCAGGAGACCGAGGCAGGAAGATTGCTTGAGACCAGGAATTCAAGTCCAGCCTGGGCAACATAGACTCCATCTCTTAAAAATAAATAAATATGTAATCCTAGCACTCTGGGAGGCCAAGGTGGGTGGATTGCTCAAGGTCAGGAGTTTGAAACCAGCCTGAGCAAGAGCAAGACCCCGTCTCTACTATAAATAGAAAGAAATTAATTGGCCAACTAATATGTATAGAAAAAATTAGCCGGGCATGGTGGCGCATGCCTGTAGTCCCAGCTACTAGGGAGGCTGAGGCAGGAGGATCGCTTGAGCCCAGGAGTTTGAGGTTGCTGTGAGCTAGGTTGACGCCATGGCACTCACCGTAGCCTGGGCAACAAAGTGAGACTCTGTCTCAAAAAATAAATAAATAAATAAACAAATTCAAAAGTGAGCCTGAGATTTCCCTTTGGTTTTGCCTGAAAATAAATCCCCTGTGGCTGCGGGCATCCTCCTACTCCCAGCAGGAGTAGGCTTTGAAACCAAAGCCAACTGCTCCCCACTGGATCAGCTCCGCTGTTACGATTGTTCTGCTTATTCCCAAAATAAAACGAGAGCACACAAGGTGGGGGCCCCTCCCCTCCCCCAGAACATGCCATAGAGGCTGGGCAGGAATCTGCATAAGACCCTCTGAGACAGGGGGTGTCTACAAGGAGGTGTGCCAGATGCCCTTGCATCTAGATGATCAGTCAGAACTGGCTTCTCAATTTCTGAATCCTTAAAATGGCAAACATTTATTTACTTTGTAATCTGTATAATAAGCAATTTCTACTTTGAAATATGAAATATGGGGGTCCTTAATTCTCTCTATGGCAGTACTGCAGAGTGGCATGACTTTATTTTTATTTTTTTGAGACAAAGTCTTGCTTTGTTGCCCAGGCTAGAGTGAGTGCTGTGGCGTCACCCTAGCTCACAGCAACCTCAAACTCCTGGGTTCAAGGAATCCTGCTGCCTCAGCCTCCCGAGTAGCTGGGACTACAGGCATGCGCCACCATGCCCGGCTAATTTTTTCTATATATGTTAGTTGGCCAATTAATTTCTTTCTATCTATAGTAGAGACGGGGTCTCGATCTTGCTCAGGCTGGTTTCAAACTCCTGACCTTGAGCAATCCGCCCACCTCGGCCTCCCAGGGTGCTGGGATTACAGGCGTGAGCCACTGCGCCTGGCCTGAGTTTTCTTGTCTCGAGGAAAGCCCTGACCAGCACCAGCAGGAGGGCGGGCCTGGGAACAGGCTGCGGTAACGCTGCAGCAGAGGGGCTCGCCTTGTGTCGCCAGGTTCCCCATGCAGCAGAGGGCAGAATGGCCTTCCTAGCACCAGATGCTTCTTGCCTACTTAAGAGGTCAGAGCGTCTGTGCTAGTTAGAATCAGGGTCAGGCCAAGGTTAGACTAGAGGAGAGTCAGGGTCAGGGTTTGATTTGGGTTTGCCTGTGGGTGGGGGTGGAGGGTAGGGTCATTAGGAATTAGGTGAGAGTTTGGGAGCTAAAGGTTAGGCTAGGGTAGGAGTCAGGGTTTGACTCAGGGTGGGCTATTTTCCATGCCATGAACATCTGGAGCAAGCCAGGCATGGGAATCAGGCTGGAGACATGGGGCCAGTGGAAGTTGCACCTCCATTTCCAGAAGTCTGGTGGATGCTGTGGTTATTAATTTGAAGACCACAAGATATGCAGGCCAAATGTACACATCTTAAAAGCACACATGGGCTGGGCGTGGTGGCTTACGCCTGTAATCCTAGCACTCTGGAAGGCCAAGACAGGAGGATTGTTCAAGGTCAAGAGTTGAAGACCAGCCTGAGCAAGAGTGAGACCCCATCTCTACTAAAAAATAGAAATAAATTAGCTGGACAACTAAATATATATATAGAAAAAATTAGCCGGGTATGGTGGCACATGCCTGTAGTCCCAGCTACTCGGGAGGCTGAGGCAGGAGGATTGCTTGAGCCCAGGAGTTTGAGGTTGCTGTGAGCTAGGCTGATGCCATGACACTCTAGCCCGGGCAACACAGTGAAACTCTGTCTCAAAAAAAAAAAGAAAAACACATGATGAATATTAAAAAACAAAACAAAAAATTCAAATTCACACATCTCAGCAGAAGCTAAGCATAATCAGAGCCTAGGCATAAAAGCCTATAGGCATAAAAGCCAGTTAGACATTTTTCATATAATTGTGTAATAAACTATTTTAACAAATTTGAATTTCCAAACAAGTCAAGTTAGACCTCAGCTTCAGTTTCTTCCTCTTGTAGAATTGCCCTTGGGGTGGTTGTGGGATCTACCCAGAGGGTCCTCCCTGTGTTCTCATGGTAGCTGTCCAATTCATGTTGTCGGTATTAGGGCACAGCCCAGGTGGTTACTATTAATACCATATGGCTTTTGTGGTCCCAGGCCAAGGCTAGGAACAGAGATGCCCTGCAGCATGCGACATGCAGCACTTACGAGGACCCCGATGGCTGTCGATCCATCTTACAGTTACCCCCTTGGGTTTGACGTGTCTAGAGTCCCCAAGGCCACCCTCGAGCTCATGATAATTTCCTGGAAGGGCTGCAGGACTCAGAGCAGTGATGGTTGATCACAACAGAAGGACACAGACTGAGAACAACAGTGGAGAAAGGCCCATGGGTCAAAGTCCAGAGGAAACCAGTCACCAGCTTCCAAGAGTCCCTCACGTGGAGCTTCCTGGGGATATGCTTAATTCTCCCAGCCACAGTGCGTGACGACACGAGGAAAGTGCTGCCAATGAGATAAGCTCACCCCTGTCCAGGGTTTTTATGGAGGGGTGTCCCCTAGGAATACAGAATGAGAGCTCAGAAACCTCTTGGGGGCTTCCAACTTAGACTTAATATTTTGCAGGGGAAGCAAGAAGTGAGGTTTCCAGTAAGCATTTTGATCAGGATATAACAAGGGAACATCCCGAACAGCTGGGATTAGTATTTTAAAAGGAAAGCAGGTGGCTCCCTAGGACCCTGTGATGCTTAAATGCCTCTGCAGCTACTGTCTCCTGTGGCTGTCAGAACAAACGTCCTGAGGCTCAGAGTTATAGAGAAAAACTCCCCTGGTGTCCAGGGGCACAATGCTCATGAAAGAGCCTGGGTCCACGACGATCCGCCTGAGTCTTCATACCAGCTGTGGACTTCCTGCTGCCGTGGCCAGCATCGAAGGTAGTCCCCAGTGACCCTCCGCTGCTGGGATGTACTCATACCTTTGAGTAGGCCCATCCCACAACAAATTGGGGCTGATCTGTGTGATCAATGGAGCAGAAGTGAGGGTGTGTGACTTCCAATGCTAGATTATTAAAGGCATTGCAGCTTCTGTTTTCTCTTGGCTTGTTCACTGTGAGCTACCCTGTGGAGAGGCCCAACAGGCTTCCTGCCAATAGCCAGCACCCACTTGCCAATCACGACAGTGAGCCACCGTGGAAGTGGATTCTCCAGCCCCAGTCAAGCCTTCGGAGGACTAAAGCCCGGACAGCAACCTTGTCAGAGTCCTGGAGACAGAATCACCTACCGAAGGGCTCCTGAGTTACTGCACTACAGAGAGCATGGGAGAGAAGAAATTATTGTTTAATCCATGAAGTTTTGGGGTGATTTGTTATGCAGCATTGGATAACAAATATATCAACATTTCTGTTATGAATGATGAGCTTATGACAGTGTTTATTGGTTAATTTTTTTTTCTTGAGACAGAGTCTCACTCTGTTGCCCAGGCTAGAGTGAGTGCCGTGGCCTCAGCCTAGCTCACAGCAACCTCAAACTCCTGGGCTCAGGTGATCCTGCTGCCTCAGCCTCCCGAGTAGCTGGGACTACAAGCATGCGCCACTATGACCGGCTAATTTTTTTCTATATATTTTAGTTGGCCAATTAATTTCTTTTTTTATTTTTTTAGTAGAGACGGGGGTCTCACTCTTGCTCAGGCTGGTTTCGAACTCCTGACCTCGAGCAATCCGCCCGCCTCGGCCTCCCAGAGAGCTAGGATTACAGGCGTGAGCCACCTCGCCCGGCCTGTTGGTTAAGTTTTTTATTTGCAGCCAGACATTCCTAACTGAAACTACTCTGGAAATAAAATTTTTAAAAAGCAATAAAAACAAAACAAAACTACACTGGCAAGTGAGGAGCTCCCAGGTCATCACTCCATCCCAGCAGCAAGTAAAAATGTGAACAAACTGAACATCAACAAGTCTTCTTAGATCTGTCAGAGAACTGAAGTCACAGGGCCTCCCAATCCCCAACGTTGGATAGCCAGAGAAGCAGATACGGAGAAACACCGATGAATGGAGTAGAAGCCCACAGGCGAGAACTTCTGCAAGAACCAGTTCCAGAACAGGAAAGCCTGAACTGTTACTAGAGTGGCTGGAGGCTCAGTGGGGACAAGCTTGAGGGTTAAAAACAACAAGTCCAGTTTTAGGGCAGTGCTTTTGGGAGTTTTACCTCTGAGAATGCTACCAGGTTTCCACAGTGAAAATTTAAAATGAATCTCTTGGCCGGGCGCGGTGGCTCACGCCTGTAATCCTAGCACTCTGGGAGGCCGAGGCGGGCGGATTGCTCGAGGTCAGGAGTTTGAAACCTGCTTGAGCAAGAGTGAGACCCCGTCTCTACTATAAATAGAAAGAAATTAATTGGCCAACTAATATATGTAGAAAAAAATTAGCCGGGCATGGTGGCGCATGCCTGTAGTCCCAGCTACTCGGGAGGCTGAGGCAGGAGGATCACTTGAGCCCAGGAGATTGAGGTTCCTGTGAGCTAGGGTGACGCCACGGCACTCACTCGAGCCTGGGCAACAAAGTGAGATTCTGTCTCAAAAAAACAAAAATAAATAAATAAAATGGATCTCTTTGCACATCCAGCAGAAGGAGGAGAAGAGAAGTGGTCTGAAATACACCCAGGGCACTCTGTTCTCAACGCCGCCTCTGCTCAAGACAAGCTGCTTTGCCGCAGCCGGACCTGCGGGGGTTTTTGTCAGCATCTAACCAACCTGGGGGAAGTTAATACCCAACTCCAGCCCTGTCTAGCCGTCCTGTCCCACCTAAGGTGGAAAAAGACTGAAATGCACTTGTGAAGGTCACAGCCCAGGGGTACAGGCTGCCCCAAAAGACTGAGACCTAGGCATAGGCTGATGGAAGCCTTCCTTTCCCCGTACACATTACCCTACATCACTAAACAAAGCGCCTTTGACCTAGTATATCATGTCCAGCTTTTAACGAAAAATTACAAGGCACACTGGCCGGGCATGGTGCCCATACCTATAATCCTAGCACTCTAGTAGGCTGAGGCAGGAGGATCGCTTGAGCCCAGGAGTTTGAGGTTGCTGTGAGCTAGGCTGACGCCACGGCACTAGGTGACAGAATGCACTAGCCCAGGTGACAGAGTGAAACTCTGTCTCAAAAAAACCAAAAACAAAACAAAGAATTTCAAGGAGAAATAGGTGAACCCACTATTATAGTTGGAGAGTTCGACACCCCTCTGAGTCTTGGGCAGGCCCAGCAGGCAGAGGGGCAGTAAGGGCATAGGCGAACTTTACAGCATCTCCAGCCAACAGGTGGAATCAACATGTGCGGAATGCTCGTCCGACAGCCGCAGAACACGCGCTCGTCTCACCACAATTGTTACAGCAATCTGGCATGGTTCAGTGGGCATACTGTTTGCCTGGCGCCGCAAGGCCTGGAAGCCCTAACCAGCCCTGAGCCCTGTGTGTGTGTGTGCTCACTAAAACTTTATTCATGGAAATGTGCAGCAAGCTGAATTCGGCTTGAGGGCTGTACTTGCCGATGCCTACTCTGGCTGTGTAGCTCAGAGTTTGAGGTGGAGACAGGAAAGTTTGCAGAAGGAATGGAACGGGGCCACCGCCAAGGGGCTCTAGAAGAAAGGCCCTTGACACAGGCGCCTGGCAGTTATTTTTCAGAGGAAAACCTATAAATTATAAGGCTGCACAGCTCTCTTCACCTGGTCAAGTGACTGCTCTAACAGAAGCCCCAGGTGCTCTGGAATGATCGGTGGCCATGAGAAGTGTCCCAAGACACGGTCTTCCCACCCCAAAGCAGCAGCAAGCCCTGCTGCCAAGGAAAGCCCCAATTCCAGGACTCCCGTGGCCATCCCCCACGCACACACCAGGTCTTGGCAACTTTGCAACTTGGCCTTCGTCCCCAGTAATCAGATTTAGGATAAAACCCTGAGGAGCTCTAGGCACCTCTAAGACAAGTTACACAGAGACTCCAAAACCCAGCCCCTCAAGGGGTGAGACCCCATCATGTGCCCTGAACTTAGGCAGCGACAACGCCCAGCCTGTGGGGCATAGCATGCCCCTGGGCCAGCCACCACGGAGGACACTGCCCCGTGCAAACATGGTGGTCTTTGGTTCCCACACAGTAGGTGACACTATGGCCTCAGTTGGCACTATTTCCCTGAGACTCCACCACATTTAAGGGAGGCCCTCCCTGTGTTCCCTGGTGCATACGGCAGATGCAGAACAAGCCCCCAGACCTGACGGCCGGTGCTCTGCCGGATGTTCCAGTGGTTCTGGCTCTCTCTGTGCTTGGATCCCCATTGTTGGCATGGGCCCTCTTATCGGAATAAAACCCAGCCTTTGCATTTTCTGTTGGCCTTGCCAAATGGGGCCCTGTGGACCTTCCCAAGCCATTAAAATGGCTAATATGGCCCAATATAAATTTAAAACGGGGACTTCAAGGGTTGAGATTGTTATGCAATGTGTGATAGGAGAAGGGAGATTGCTGCCATCATTTCTCCATTTAACGGCCCAATCTGGCCTGTTCTTCAAACTGAAAACAACAAATGACATCTCATGGTGGATTGCCACCACCTTGACCCAACGGTCCATTACGGCCCCAGCCTTCGTGCACTGAAAGGACAGAACCATTTGGTCTTCTGTAGCCAGCAGTTTGCCGTTTCACTTTGCTGACCATGTTCCATACAGCGCCTGATTCAACAGCCTCTGCTCCCATTTTATTTTATTTTTTTAATTGTGGTAAAATAGACATCACATAAAATGTACAGATTTTAGCCATTTTAAGTGTACAGTTCAGTGGCATTAAGTATATTCACCACCATCCATCTCTAGAATTTTTTCATCATCCTAAACCGAAACTCTGTCCCCATGAACACTGAGTCACATCTCGCCAGCCCCTGGCAGCCACAATGTCACCTTCTGTCTCTGTGAATTCGAGGGACCTCGCATACAGGGAGCCACATAGCATTTGTCCTTCTGTGCCCAGCTTCTTCCACTGAGCATCATGACTTCTAAGTCTATCCATGTCATCAGAATTTCCTTCCTTTTTCTGGCCAATCACATCATCTCTGGAGGGACACACTGCATCATTACCTGGTTGCCTGGGGGATGACACACATCTGTGCTGGCAGGACCTAGATGGGACCCAGCTGTCCCTAGCATGACCTTGAGAGGAGATTGAGCTGATGCCTCCAAAGAGGACACAAATGCTCCTCGCTGCGCTTGGGAGGGGCGGTGCCCACGCGAGGTTCAGGACCCTGCGCCTCAGTTAGACTCTTAGATCTCAGCAGCTGCCTCAGGTCACGGTCCGCACTTCTTGCAAATGCTGCCACTGGGCCTTCGAGGTTTTCTTACCTGGCTATGCCTACTTTGGGGAATAATCTGTGCCTGGGAGACCACATCCCCTTGGCGAGCCCCGTGGGGCAGGGCAGAAAGGACTGGGCTTGGTTTCTGGGGGGCTCGTTTGGGCTCTTCAAGGTGCTGGCACAGCCAACCACTAGATGGCACCAAGATTCCATCGTCCCCTCACGGGCACACGTTGGTGTCAACCCAGTTCTGATGGCGGTCCTATTAATAAATCCACAAGGGAGTCCCACCACAGGGGCTTGGAATGTTCCGCTGTTGAGCCTCTCAAATAAATGCCCCATGCACACACCTCACCTCTAAAGATGCATGCCAGACCATTAAATGAGATGCCTCTGGAGTACCTCCTGTGGGGATGTATGCAGCAGGCACCTTCGGGACCACTGTCCCAAGGAGATGCCAGGACAGTGGCCTCTTCCATTGCTCACAGGGCTTCTCAGGGTCACTGTCCAATCACAGTCCTGTGTCCCCAGGACTCCCTGACTGCAGGGTACCTCGGGGTCCATTATCCAGCCCAAGGTCATTACAAACCTAGGGAGGCCCATGAGCTCACCCAACCAGCTTCTTTTTTTTCTTTTTTTTTTTTTGAGACAGAGTCTCACTTTGTTGCCCAGGCTAGAGTGAGTGCCATGGCGTCAGCCTCGCTCACAGCAACCTCAGATTCCTGGGCTCAAGCCATCCTCCTGCCTCAGCCTCCCAAGTAGCTGGGACTACAGGCATGTGCCACCATGCCCGGCTAATTTTTTCTATATATATTAGTTGGCCAATTAATTTCTTTCTATTTATAGTAGAGACGGGGTCTCGCTCTTACTCAGGCTGGTTTCGAACTCCTGAGCTCAAAGGATCCGCCTGCCTCGCCTCCTAGAGAGCTAGGATTACAGGCGTGAGCCACCGCGCCCGGCCCCGACCAGCTTCTTAACAGCCCTGCACCTGAGCTCACCCTGACGATGACCTCACCTGAAGATGGATGATCCCCGGCCACCCTCCACGCAGCAGCTGGGCTCATCCCAGGTGAATCACCCACGACCCCGCAGCCCACTGTGCCCCGTCAAAGGTCTCCTACACCCCCGGACTTCCTCATGCGTCCCCACTCTTCCTCCCCCTCCTCCTCTGAGTTGGCCTGACCCCTGCAGACCCACTCACTTGTCCTTCAACTCTTTTTTTATTTTGAGACAGAGTCTCACTCTGTTGCCCAGGCTAGAGTGAGTGCCGTGGCATCAGCCTAGCTCACAGCAACCTCAATCTCCTGGGCTCAAGCAGTTCTGCTGCCTCAGCCTCCTGAGTAGCTGAGACTACAGGCATGCGCCACCATGCCCGGCTAATTTTTTCTATATATTTTTAGTTGGTCAATTAATTTATTTCTATTTTTAGTAGAGACGAGGATCTCACTCTTGCTCAGACTGGTTTCGAACTCCTGACCTTGAGCGATCCTCCCGCCTCAGCCTCCCAGAGTGCTAAGATGATAGGCGTGAGCCACCGAGCCCAGCCTGTCCTTCGACTATTTTCTGTCTTCTCCCCAGACCTCTGCTAACGCCAGCCCTGAGACACCACTGCCATCTTGGGGGTCTTTTCTTTTTTTTTGAGACAGAGTCTCACTCTGTTGCCCAGGCTAGAGTGAGTGCCGTGGCGTCAGCCTAGCTCACAGCAACCTCAAACTCTGGGCTCAAGCGATCCTGCTGCCTCAGCCTCCCGAGTAGCTGGGACTACAGGTATGCGCCACCATGCTCGGCTAATTTTTTTCTATATATATTAGTTGGCCAATTAATTTCTTTCTATTTATAGTAGAGACGGGGGTCTCGCTCTTGCTCAGGCTGGTCTCGAACTCCTGACCTCAAGCAATCCGCCCATCTCAGCCTCCCACCATCTCAGCCTCCCAGAGTGCTAGGATTACAGGCATGAGCCACCGCGCCCGGCCCGTCTCGGGGGTCTTTACCTGCCATGGCGTGGAAGCCTTGCCCAAGGGACAGGCTGCATCTCCAAGCATGGCAGCGGTTGGGTGTGCCAATTCCCTGTGGCAGCAAACCCAACCCAGCTAAACAAAACTGTGAGGACAGCACATCTTGGCGCGTCTAATCTGCTAGCCAATCTTCAGTCCATCTTCCCAGTGGGTACAAATTCTTAATTAAACTCAAACAAGTAGACAAACAGAAAAGACAAACCACACATTGCTGTCTCTCACTCGACAGAGACAAGACCTCTAGATCACCAAGCAGTCATCATGAAACCGAAAGAATCTGACCCCAGAAGTCAAGCAAGTGCTCAAAAAGAATCGAAATCAACCACGAGAACCTGGAGCACATGACCAGGAGCGGCAGTTGCCGAAGGCCCCCTGCCCAGATCACCGGTGGGCAGCAGCCCGCAGGGGCTGGCGCAGGGAGCAGGGATGGCAGGCAGGTTGGGGAACATGTGGCCAGAGAAGATGGTTTTATCCGGGCTGCTGCGGCGGGAAGAAAGTTGACTACTGAGGACGGTCTCCCAGGAGGGCCGGCTGGGCTTCCAGGGAGGCGTGAGCAAGGGCTGGGGCGCTCGGGCGCGGCGCGTGCCTCAGGCGCCGTCTCTCAGAACACAGAGGAAGGGACGAGTTCTCAACCATCCCTGTCTTTCTGGAGCTCAGATGAATTCTGACGTTGTCAGTCTGCCTCGGCTGTCTGCGTCTGGTCGCGTGTCTGCCTGTGCGTGCAGGGTGGGTGTCTGGCTCGCGCCTGGATTTCTCGGGGGGCGTGTGCGTTTTAGGGTGAGCACCTGCCTCCGTGCTCAGGAGGGCCCGGGGTGCGCGTGCGCTGTTGCGGGGCGTCTGTCTCCCACCGCGTTTCTGCTTGCCTGTGGGGTGGGTGTGCTTCCCGGCGGTCTGTCTGGATTCCTGGGGCTCAGAGGGTGTGTCAGGGCTTCCAGCATCTGCCTCAGTGCCCAGCTGGCTCTGGTGCAGTCTGTATGTGGCAGGTTGTGTGTAAGTCACCATGCTTCTGTGTGTCTGGCGGCGTGCGTGTGAGCGTTGTGCAGGATGAGGTGCGTTTCCAGGCGCGGGATGGGGTGCAGGGTGCATGTCTGAACCCACGTGGCTGTGTGTGGTGGCATGTGCGTGTGCGTGCCGGGAGATGTGCTTGGTAAGAGTGTCGCGATGCCATTGTCTCATGCTTCTGTGTCTCTGGTGAAGGTTGTGTGTTTGCAGGATGAATGCTTGTCTCTTTTTCCAGTGTGTCACGGACTTGCCTGTGTGTGCCGTGGAGGATGTGCCTGTCTGGGTGTCTCGGTGTGCCAGGGGTGAATATGTGCGTTTGGTATGAAATGTGTTGCTGACCATGGTGAAGTGCATGTGTGTCGCATGGTTGTGTCTGTCTCGTGGTTTCTTTGAGGCCCACGGCGTGTGTGTTACAGCGTGTGTCTGTCACTGTTCCCGTGAGTGGTGGTCCACGTGGTGGCCTGCAGTCCCATTTTCTATTTCCAAGTGTCTGCTGGGTTTTGTACGTGCACTGCAGGGGGACTGTCCTCCACACCGCTGTTGGCTGTAGCTGTCCGTGTGTTGCGGTGTGTGTCTTGGTGTTTCTGAGTAGTGGGTTGCATGTTCGCGTTGGAAAGTGGGTGTTGTCGGTGTGTGGGGGGCTGCTTCCGTGTGTCTGGGGGAGTGCGTGCACTGGCAGGACAGTGTGTTCCTTTGGGTCCAGTTGTATGTGTGGGTATGTGTTGCAGGTTGTGTGTCTGTGTCTCTGGGGTTCTGGTGTCGCGTGTGTGCGCGAGTGTGTGTGTGAGTTTGAGAGTGTATGTGGTGTTTCCATGTGTCCGGCCGTGCGAGTGTCTGCTGGCCTGGCCACGTGCGTGTGTGCGGCCGGCCTCTCTGTCTGGCGTGGGCCGCGTCCTGCTTGAAGCAGGCTGGGCCCGGTCCACACATTCCTCCTGCTCTTTTGTGCTCTGTGCTACAAAAAATATTTGCGTTTTCCACGACTCATAATTTTTCCTCCTCAATTGCTACCATATGTGGGCCCTGTGGTCTCCGTCTCCATGGCAACGAGAGTTCCAGCAGCCGCGGTTCCCTTTTGTGGCGCCTGCCCGGGGGAGCTGGCACTGCCGTGAGCCCTGAGGGGGTGGGGAGGAGCGGGCGGTGGGACGCCTGGGGCCAGGGGTGGGGGGGAGGGTTGTCCAGCAGCTCCCTCCCTGGGTGGCCACCTGGGCCATCGAGGGGGGTAGGACAGATGGCAGGGGCTGGCTGCTGGAATGAGGGCTCCCTGCTCTGCTGCACCCACAGGTCAGGTCTCGGACACCCAGGGGAGCTCCCGGGGCAGGAGGAGGAGAGGCCGCAGGAAAGGCCTGGTCACTGACAGCCCTGGTGTCCCCAAATTGTGCTGGCTTGGGCTCAGGGAAGAGCCCAGGGTTGAGTGGTGAGGAAGCAGCAGTGTGGTGGACTGATGGTCCCGGGAGGGGGGGGGTAGCACAGCCTAGGCAGGAGTGTGGCCTGAACCACTGCATTGCCCACCCCTGCCCCCACCCAGTCACTGCCCTGCCCTCTTTTAGCCATAGGGGCATCTGCCCCTCCTGGCCAACTGAGCCTGTGTTCTCAACCCCAGCAGCCAGCATGGCGTGGCGCCCGAGTGGGCGCTGGCCATGGAGGCTGGCCAGCTGCAGGGCCACTGCTGGGAGGATGCCCAGCTGGCCCTAGGGAAGCAGCATGGCCCAGAGACAGGCAGCCTGCATTGCACGTGCTGCCTGACCAGGCCTGGCGCAGGAACTGTGTCCCTGCCAGCTGTTCCGGTTGGCCTGTCTGGGGCAGGAGGCCATCTGCACTCAGCTGAGCCCTTGTATGGGTGACCAATGTTGACCTCAGTGGGGTATCCAGCCAGGGGACGGGAGCTTTGCCAGGATGAGATCCCTGGGCTGCCAGCGTTGGTCAGATGATAGTGCCAGGCTGTAGGCTGCTGGGTGATCAGAGGCTCTTGGCAGCAGCATTGGGAGACTTTGAGCTGGGCACCAGGGGATGGGAGGACGGGAAGAGGCCCGCTGGGCAGAGGCAGGAGGTGGGAGGAGCCCAGACAGTGGAGCTGTTGGAGCTTAGTTGGGGGGAATGTCAGAGCCATGGAAAGGTGAGGGTCTGTGGCTTAAGGAGGCCTGCCCAAGGGTGCCAGGCGCGGTGAAGGCCCTGGGGGACAAATGGCCACAGAGAGAGGACCAGGCAGGCAGCAGGAGCTGGCTTGGGGGCATGGGCTCTGGGCCAGGCAGGCTCCCCACTCTCCTTCAACTTCCTGCAGTGGCAGGGAAGGCGTGTGAGGAGTTTCCGGCTGAGGACAAGGAGCTCATTGAGGCAGACAGCAGGGCTCAGTGCAGCGGCAGACCGTCTTGTTTGCGCAGCAGGAGGCTGGGCTGGAGGCAGTGCCTGTGGCCCTCTAGCTCCAGCCCCTGTCCCCCAGCACCCCTCAACAGCTCTGAGACCCAAGTTAACAGCAGGAGCCAGTGGGGAAGGCACAGATAAGAGGCCAAGCCCCCACTCTCCTCCCAGCCAAGGGCTTCCCCTGACTGATGAGTCAGGGGCAGGCCAGGGCAGGGGTGGAGGGGCCTAAACTTGGTAAGTGAGTGAGGACTGGTAGATGCATGGTCCAGGGAGACTCACACCTGGGCTCCAGGGCTGTGCTTAGGACCCAGGTCGTAGGGGTGTGAGTGCAGGCCCGGCAAGGTCACAGGCAGTTTCTTTGGGGGGGATTTTTGCCCAAAGCCCACAGACAGGAAGTGATCAGATCCCAGGGAGGGGAAAAGGCACTTTATTAAGAAAGCTTTGGCCAAGCCCCTGCCGGGAGGAACCCACCCTAGGGCACCAGGCAGGCCGAGCAGCCCTACTCGGCCATAAATACATCTCAGGCCACCTGAGCTGCCCCTGGGGTCTCCACACGTGCAGGACTGCGGGAGGCCATCAAAACCGGCTCGACAGCTGAGGGGCTGAGGCTGGGACGCCAGGGAAGGGAAGGGGTGGACGGACCGAGCCCCGGAGGAACAGAGACCAGCCCTCCTCCCCGGGCTGAGGTCAGCCAGATGTCCTGGAGCCGGCCGGCTGGTGGAAGGAGCCTGAGGTTCCAGGCTGCAGCCAAGGAAGGCACCTCGGGCCAGCGGCGCCAGGCCCTAGCCAATGAGAGGCAGCCGGGGCAGAAGCGCACCTGGCCTCATCCAATGAGAACGCAGTCCCGACCAAGAGCACGAGTGGCCCTAAGAAGCGGTCTCTAGGCGGAACCTCTCGTCCTTGGCCAATGAGACGCGGGCTGGTCAGGCGCTCTGTGCCTTGGCCAATGGGGAGCAGGGAGTCGCCGGCCAAGCGCCAGTCAGGCGTCGACCGCCGGGGCGCGCCTTCCCGCCGGAGCGCGCGGCTCCCACCCGGCGGCGGCCGTGCGGCCAGAGGCGCTGAGGCGCAGCCCGGCCGGCCGAGGCGCGGGGCGGGGTCGAGCCGCGTCGCGAAGCCGAGGGAGCGGCGGGGCGGGCTACAGGGTGGGCGCGCCTGCCCGGCCCGGCTCGCCCGCCGCCTCCCGGCTCTTCTTGCGCGGCGGCTTCTGGATGGGGGTCTTCTTCCGGGGGGTGTCCGGCGCGGACGAGCCGGTCGCCGCCTTGTCGCGCCCCGGGGCCTCAGGCGCGGGGGGCGCGCGGGCGGGCGAGGCGGGCGGCACCGAGCGCTTGGCCTTCTGCGGCGGCGCCGGTTTCTCCCGCGGGCCCTCGGCGCGGCCCAGGCTGCGAGTCTTGCCGCGCAGCTCCGCGGCCAGCAGGGAGGCGGCCTCGGGCGCGCTGCGCGGGGCGCCGCCGGCGTCCGTGGGCTCGGGGAGGCCGGGGCCGCGGCCCCGCGCTCGGGCCCGCGGTGGCGAGGGCGCGGCAAGGGCCGTCGCCTGCTCGGCCGGCCCGGGGGGGCGCGGCGTCTGCTCCCGGGCTCGGGGACTACCGGGCTCCTCCGGCCGCGCCGACGCGTCGCTGGGCGTCCGTTTTCTCTTGCTGGGGCTGGGCGCGGCCTCGGGGCCGGGGGGCGGTGGCGAGGGCGCCCGGGCGGCGGCGGCGGCGGCTCCGTGCTTGCCGTGGATCCAGGACACTTTGGGCTTGGTGGCGGGGTCGGGCGGCGGCGGCTTCCTGCGCTCCGGCGACGGCGACAGAGACAGGCCCCCAGCCTCCCCCCGGGCCCGGGCCGGCCGGGCCTCGCGCCGGGCTACCCGCGCGTACAGAGCCCCGCCGGGCCCCTCCACGCTGGACGCCGACCGCTCGCTGTCCGAGGACGCGGGGAGGGGCGTCGCGTCCTCGGCGGACGCTGCTGCGGTCGGGGGCGCGGGGGACGGCGCCCGGGCCTCGGCAGGGACGGTGGGGGCGTCCGGGTCCTGGCTCTCCGCTGCTGCCTCTGCCGAGGGAAGAGCGGCCATCAGGGCCTCCGGGAGTAGCCCCAACAGGCCCAGCCTCCAGGTGCAAACCTCCACCTCCGCTCCTACCCCCACCCCGCTGGCCCTGCGCCGCCCTGGCGTCCAGATGTGCCCGGTGCATCCAGAGCACCGACCACAAGCTTAGTTCAGAGCCCAGGGCGTGCAGGTGCGTTCCTGGGACAAAGCCTGGCCTGGCCTGCACCCCTCCTCCCCACCACGCCCCCAGCCTCAGGAGCCACCATCAACACAATGGACGCTGCAGCACCCCAGCGGGGATTCCATGATCCCTTCTGAGGCTCAGAGGTTAGACACCTGCCCAAGGTCATCCAGGGAGATGGTCAAGGGAGGAGAGACCAGCATCCCAGTGGTCAAGGTCCCTTCCACTACCTCTGGGCCCAAGGCTTAGGTGACAATGCATTCCAGCCCCTGCAGATCCCCTCCTCCTGTCTCCTCTGCTACCCTCCATCCAGGCCCAGAACCTCTGTTTCCCCAGTTTTTCCCAGAAGTGACTTTGGGAGAGCTCATCTCCCCATACCCCACTCCAGTGCTGAACAGCACAGAACCCAGGTCTGCAGCCTCAGCTACTGAGCAACCTGCAGGTAGCTGTGTCATCATGCCTTTCCTCCCCATGTGCCCCAGACCACAGAGATCTTTAAAGCAGGAAAATGTCCCTGGGCTGGAGCCATGCCCAAGCAGGGCCATACTCACCCTCATGGGGTACACAGTAGACAGGGCCTTCATCGGTGGTGTCGAAGGAGGAGAAGGAAGCCCGGGAGGACCAGGATGGTGAGGGCTGCTCCAGCCCTGAGGGTGGCTCCAGGAAGCTACAGTTGAGTGTGTTATCCAGGTCGTGATGGGCCACTGGGGAAGGAGTGAGGCAGAGCTGCCTGGGCCACGCCTTGCCCCAGCCTGTGCCCTCATGAGCCCTGCTGCCACAAATGTTAAGGGAGTGATCAAGCCCAGCCCTACCGTAAGACTGCAGGTGGGACAGGCAATTCAACAGGTGGAGTGGCACTGGGCCAGGACTGGAGTATGGGTGGAGGTGAACTCAGTAAAGAAGAAGAAGAGGGAACAATGTGTTTCAAGGAGCTGAAAAAGTGGGGCTGAATCTTGGGAAAAGCTCAGAAAGGTGGGAGATGGGGCTGGAGAGAAAAGTGCTCCAAGACCTCTAAGCTAGGCATGCTTCAGACTTTGCTGTGTGGGACCCAGGGAACCTTGGAACACTTTGGAGCCCAACTGTGCAGTGGCAAGGCTGCCCTTCGGCTCGGTGAATCTCTATGGGTCGCCCCCCCAGCCCTGGCATCCAGAGATTCAGACCCCACAATGGAGGATCCCAGAAGCTGGCTGGCCTGGACCCCATTCCACAGTTGGGATGTGGGGTCCAGTCTCCACACCTGTGTCCATAGATGCCATGCTACTGGGTGGGCCAACAGGTTTTCTCAGCTGTGTCCTTTACCTCCCAAGAGTCTGAGCCTCCTCCCCACCATCACCAGAAAGAAATGGAAAACAGAGGGAGAGAGGGGCTGCCCCAGGTGTGAGTCGGCAGGGAGGGGAGCAGCACGCTGTGCTTGGTAGGGCGGGGTGACTGAGGAACCAGCTTGCCCTGGGCTCAGGAACTGCTGGGGATGCAGGCAGGAGGGCGGCTCTTCTCCCTGAGGGGCACTGCCACACACACAGGCCACCCATTCCCCTGCAGCTCCTACAGACCAGTGGTGGGGCTGCCGGGTCCATATGTCCACCCCCCCCCCCAGTCATTCATAGGCCGGACGCTTCCTACACACGCCCCGCACTTGCCTGCACACCTAGGATTCCTTCCTGGCCCCACCCACAGCAGCATCCGGTCCTTCCTTCTAGTCGCACCAAGTCTCCCTGCACCAACTCACATCGACACTCAGGGGATGTCCCCTCCCCCGCTTCTTTTTCTTTGTTTCAGAAACAGGATCTCGCTATGTTGCCCAGCATGGTCTCAAACTCCTGGGCTCCAGCGATCGTCCGGCCTCAGCCTCCCTCCAAAGCAGCTGGGACTACAAACGCGAGCCACCGCGCCCAACTTAGGGTCCCGGTGTCTACACCGAGACCCGGACCCCTGCACACCCGTTTCCTAGCAGCTTCCTGCGTGGGGAGGTGTTTCTCGAAGAGACCCCGCGTCGTCACCCTTACCTACGACTCTGGGCAGTTTCTGCCTGCGGAGCGGGATCCGGGGCAACTTCATGCTGATGCGACTGAAACGCCCGCACAGTCGCTGCGGTTCCTTCTTCCTCCCCAGCGAGAGCTCCCTGCGGGGGCGGGGCCTGAGCACGGGGCGGGGCGGGGCCTGGGCGCCCGATCTAAGCAGGAGGAAAGCGGAGGGGCGGGGCCGGGATGGGGCGGGAACTGGGCCCAGGCGCTGGGGAGGGCGGCCCCGACCGCGGAGGGAGCGGGGCGGTGTCAGGCCTCACCGGCGCGCGGGGTCCTGGCCGCGGCACACGCAGCAGCAGCCGAGCAGCGAGAGCAGCAGGCCTAGGAGCAGGGCGAGCAGCGCGCCCGCGCCCATCACGCCCTTGCGCTGGTTGGTCTCTGTGGGGGGCACCGGGTCAGCGCGGGTGTCGGCACCCCCGCATTCCCGACGGACTGTCCCCCACCACTCACCCAGGCGGCAGGCGCCGGTGACCGGGTCGCACGAGTCCTCGTGGCAGCTGCAGGCCTGGGCGCAGTCCACGCCGTGGAGCCCGGGCGGGCACGTCACGTTGCAGCTGTGGGGACGCGGGGTCAGGCCTCGGGGACGCCCCCTGCTCCCGCCCGGCTGCAGCGGCCAGCCCGCTAGCCCTGTTCTCTAAGGACTGTGGCCCACCCCGACTCGTTGGCGCGCTCGTTGGCTCGCGCTGGTGGCCAGTGTTTTGGAGATCAACGTAGGTACCCCCTGCGGGGAGGGGGTGGGGCATGGGGCCACGATTACGGCCACAGCGCCGTTTCTAGGGCTGACTCTTGTGCAGGTAGGAAGAGAGGTTACTGGACCAGGCCTTTGGCTATAAGCGGGGGTCCTTGCTCCCTCTACACCACCTCGGGGTCACCTCAGGAGCCCACCGACCACAGGCTGCGCGCATCTGTTCCTCACCGGGACAGGAAACTGCCCCAAAGAGCCTGTTGTCACTCCCTGGCTGAGGTGACACACAGCCCCGCCCAGGGTGGGTAGGCCCGCCTAGGTCCCACCTCCTCAGCCCCTGTGGTCTGACTGGAGCCCCCGGTGTCGGGACATCTCGCCGCCAACCCCCTCCGGTCCCGGGGCACTCACTGGGGCCCCTGGACGCCGGGGCTGCACAGGCAGCGCCCCGACTGGAAGTCGCAGTGGCCGCTGCCACAGTCAGCGCACACGAAGGCGCAGTCCTCGCCGTAGGTTCCATTGCTGCACTTGATCTCGCACCTTAGAACGAGGGGAGAGGCCGTCAGCAGAAATAGAGGCAAACGGACCCAAAGGATGCGGTGCCCCCCGCTAGGGCTTTCGTGCGGGAGGCAGACCGGGGGCTACGTGTCTGGGCCGATGCAGGCACTGCTGCTCACCGGTCGCCGATCCAGCCCGCGTTGCAGCGCGTGCACTTGCCGGTGACGTGGTTGCAGGCGTGCCCATCGCGGCACGGCGGGCAGCGGTGGCTGCAGCCCTCGCCGTAGAAGCCCGTGGCGCACGGCTGGTCGCATTTGGTTCCGTTCCAGCCGGGCTCGCACGTCAGGCAGCGGCCCTCGGCCACCGTGCACGGCTGCTGGCCCTTACACTGGCCGCACCTGGGGAAGGGACCGACGCTAGGCGGAGCAGGGACCGGCCCTACCCCAGCCCCATCCGCGGGCCGCCTTTCCCTCTTCCCTCCGCGGCCGGGGCCCGCGCTTACCGGCGGCGACAGCCCAAGCCATAGAAGCCAGCGGGGCACGGCTCGCGACAGTACTTGCCGCGGTAGCCCGGCTCGCAGGCGCACGTGCCGTCCAGCGGGTGGCAGCGGCCGCGGAAGCACTGGCAGTAGCGATCGCAGCGTGCGCCGAACGTGCGCTCGCGGCACTGGCAGCGGCCACTCTGCTGCTCGCAGGGCGAAGAGTTGCAGGCGCACTGATTGTTGCAGCTGCGGCCCCACCAGCCTGCGTGGCACAAGCAGGCTCCGGTCTGTGGGTCGCAGCGCGACGTGGCGCTGCAGTAGCACGCGCTGGCGCACTGCGCGCCCCACCAGCCCGGCTCACAGCGGCACGAGCCGCTCCGCGGGTGGCACGCGCCGTGCTGGCACTGGCACGCGTGCTCGCAACGCGCGCCCCAGCGCCGCGCGTGACAAGTACACTGGCCCGTCACGTCCTCGCATTGCCCGTGTGGGTGGCAGCTACACAGCTCCTTGCAGTCGGGTCCCCAGAACTGGCGCGGGCACTCTGCAGGGATGAGCAGAGGGGGTGGATGGCCGGGCCTAGCCAACCCAAACCTGCCCGGGATCCCCGGCTCCTGCCCCTTCTTGGGAACCAGTCCCCAAGCGGTATCCAACCCCGTCCCACCCCGGACCCCCGCCTCCCTGCTCAGGCCCCGCCACACCCCGAGCTCACTGGTGTCGCAGTTGGCACCGAAGTAGCCGTGGCGGCAGCGGCACTCGCCGGGACGCACGCACACCTCGTTCTCCGAGCACGTGGAGTTGCCCTCGCACACCGCTGTGGACGAGACAGGCCTGAGCTGCCGCGCGTCCTAGCCCCGCCTCTGCCCCCTGCCCTGTCCCGGTCCCGGGGTGTCCCACTCACCGATCCCACACTCGTCCCCTTGCTGCCTCCAGCCGGCGCAGCACGTGGGCACCTGGGAGCTGGAGCAGAGGGAGGACCACTGAGCCTGTCGTCTGTCCCTCAACCCCATCCGCCCCAGGGTTGCGGCAGCCTCCCCGCCTCTCCCGTCGCGGTCTGCCCCTGGCGAGGGGGCTACCGAGCCCCTGCTGGCCACTGTTGTAGGTGCGGAGACTCCCAGTGAGCAGGGAAGACACAAACCCCAGCCCTGGGGAGCCGAGGCCTTCACCCCTCGGCGACCTGCGTAAGTCCTCTCCCACAGCCAGTGGGCGGGAGGAGAGCCCCTGTGTCCAAGGAGGGCTGCAGTGAGCTGGGGGCTGAGGAGAACACCCTGGGCCTTCAGGACCTGCTCAAATGTGGCTGTCTAGGGGTTCCCTGGGAAGGGCGGCAGGACAAATGGGTGTCAGGGATCCTGATGTGATAGGACTGGGGCAGCACCAGGACTGGCTGGGCCAGAGGGACACACCTGGATGCCAAGTTGGGGCTCAGCAGGAAGGTGGAAGGGCATCCTGCGTGGGGGATGGTCGTGCACAGAGGTGGCCCCTGGCAGAGGGGCTTCTGGAGGAAGGCGGGAAGGAGCAGGCACTTGTGGCATCCTACACGTGCGAAAGTTCCCTGTGAGGCTCCAGAGAACCAGGGCAGGACTAGGGTGGAGGAAGGAGATACCAGGGCCTCTACTCATGCTCATTGTTTTACTCTTGTTTCATTTTGTTCGGCTTTACAAAGTATGTGATGTCACCTCGGCATAAGGTAATTTTTTTTTTTTTTTTGACAGAGTCTCGCTTTGTTGCCCAGGTTAGAGTGAGTACGGTGGCGTCAGCCTCGCTCACAGCAACCTCAGATTCCTGGGCTCAAGCGATCCTCCTGCCTCAGCCTCCCGAGTAGCCGGGACTACAGGCATGTGCCACCATGCCCGGCTAATTTTTTCTATATATTTTTAGTTGGTCAATTAATTTGTTTCTATATTTAGTAGAGATGGGGTCTCGCTCTTGCTCAGGCTGGTTTCAAACTCCTGACCTTGAGCGATCCGCCCACCTTGGCCTCCCAGAGTGCTAGGAAGCATAAGGCAATTTCTAACTGTAGCACTTTGGGGTGGTGCAGCCTATAAAGCTCTGGGCGGATGGGGGGTGGGGGCACAAAGTTTTGGGGGCCCTGCCCAAGTGGAGCCAGGATGGCTGGAGGGGTTCTCGGGGGCTGAGCTGGGGTGAGCCCACACTAGGGGCCAGAGGAGGCTGAGAAAGAACAGCCACTGAGGCTGTAGGATTCTAGATTCCCATCAGACTCAAAAGAACTTCGCCTTAATCTTAAAGCAGCCATTCACACTTTAGAGAAAAGGAGTGTGCATCACAAGTATCTGATTCTAAAAGTAGGATGTGGTGGTGGGAGGAATCTGGGGGGACCTGAAGACCCTGGAGGGTGGGACAGACCGGGAAGGGAGAGGCTGCAACTGTCCCACCATGCCCTGCACACTCCTGCCCACACTGCAGAAGACGCCCCACCCATCCCCCAGCTCAAGGTGACCCCCACACGCTGGATGGGGCACTGAGGCCCCGAGGGAGGTCCCTCCTCACCGAAAGGACTTGGTTCTCCCTCAGGCCACGGATGGGACCCGAACAGGACTGTAAAATCCCAAATTTCCAGGAATAGACCCAGTGTATTTTCTGCTAATAAAACTGGAGACAGGAATATAAGGCAGGCCTGCCTTTTCTTGTCCCCCACATTGTCCCCACTCACCCAGCCCTGACCTGAGGGCTCAAAGGTACCCAGCAGCAGGGAGACCCAAGTCCTCTAGCCCATCACCCTCCCATCTGTGCCTGGTTCTGAACCCTAGTCTCTGATGGACAGCCTCTGCTGGGGTCTCCTCCTGCAGGTAGCCGTGCCAGGTGGGATGGTCCTGGAGGCACTGACCCCCTTCTGCCCTGGATGGTCTGGCCGCATGACTCTGTGGCTAGGAGCCTGGTCTTAAGGCCATACTCAGCTGGGTTTGATGCCTGGGTCTGCACTTGCTGTGTGACTTCAGGCACGAAGCTTAACCTCTCTGAACTTCAGGTTCATTAGCTATACAAGTGGGCCCATAGGTTTGACAGGATTAAGAGAGCCAAGATGTGTGAAGTGTTTGCACACACCAAGAGCTCAGCCATGGCTTTGGTTTAAGTCGGTCTGCCCTCTGGCCCGTGCTGAACTCGGAAATTCTGAGAGCAGTTTCCAGGGAGTCCGAGTCTATCTGGTCATCCAGAACAGTGGGTGCCAGGCTTCACCCAAGCAGAGCCAACACCCACTGGCAGGACAGAGCCCGTGTGGGTTCACCAAGAACAAGAGGCTTTCCTTCTCGGGAGTGCTGGCAGACAGGCCAGGCTGGTGTGCACGGCTGCCCTTGGAGATCCTGCAGAGGCGGGTGGGGAGGGCCGGCCTGCAGCGGGGGCAGCTCATGGCTCTGCAAGTTGGAGAGACCCTGGGGAGCTAGGCCACTCCCCAGAGCACCTCAGCATGCAAGCTGTAGGCATCATACCTTCTGTGATTTAAATGCACAGCCACTGCACCCATCTTAAAGCCTGCTTACTGTGCCTGTGACCATTCTCCCCCAAAGCCAGCCAGGTAGGCTTCTCTGCCTGCCACAGCACCTGGGACCCAAACCTGTCCGGCTCTCCTCTTGTCCCCCTGACACCCCTCCTGGTTTCTGTCCCTGTCTCAGATCTCTCCTTTGTCCACACTAGCCTCCTCAGGAAGTTCACTAGGTCCCATCAGGACACTGACAATGACTTGGGGGCCCTCAGCGCCAGGCTCGCAAATCCAGCTGCCCATTGGACAAGATGTCACCACCGGGAGGCCTCGTGTGTGTCTCAGGCTGAACTGAACTCCCAGCCTTCTCGGCAGGGGCATCTCTAACTCCTTTTTCTGGCCCACAACAGACCCCTGGAGACATACGCTGACTCTGTCTTCCAAACTACATCTGAGATGGGGCCGCTTCTCCCTTGCCACCTGGAAGGGACAGCCACCTGCCATCTCCCTGGCTTTTCCTGACTTCGTAACCGGCCCCAGCTTCTGCCCCCCCGGCCCTCGGTGCCATGCCACACGGCAGCCATCCCACCCACCTCTGTACAAAGCCCCCGGGGGTTCCCATGGCCCTCAGAGAAAAAGTCCTCTGAGCAGGGGCAGCCCACCCTCACTCACAGCCCCCCTGGGCTCTACTTCCGAAGTGCTCTCTGGACTGGGAGCCTTGCCCCAGACACCGACAGGCATCTCCCCTGCAGGCCTGTGCTCACTTGCCCCTTTCTCAGGGGGTCTCCCCAGATCACCTGAAGTGAAACTGCGCCCTCCAACTCAGCACCTCCTCCCCAGCTCCCCAGCCGTCTAGAGGCACTTGCTTTCCTGGGCTCTGTGTCTCCTCCACCACAGGACAGGGGCCTTGGTCTCTGCTGCTGTCCCTAGCCAGCACAGGCCTGGCACCCAGTAAGGGTGTGTGCACGGGATGTTGGTGGCTGAGTGCACGCTCCTCTTCCTGGGACTCCTGCCCTCCAGGAAAGGGAATGGCTGGTGGAAACCTTGTAAGGTGAGGGAGGGTAACAAGAGGTTGCCCAGGCCCCAGTCGCACAGTATGGGGAGTGCCCATCCCTCCCGTTAACCCTCGCCACACGTGACCACAGTAATTCTCCCGTAACCCCATGAAGTGGTGTGATCAGCACTGTACAGAGGTGGGTGCAGGCCCAGAGAGGTCAAGCTACTTGCCCAGGTCGCGCGGGTGGCACCATGATGCGAATGCAAAGCAGAGCTCTTTGGTTGCGGGAACAGGTCCCTCATGGGGCGGTCTCCGGTTCCCCGTCCGCCAGAGCCTGCAGTGGGACCCCCTGGATCCCTGGCCCCGTCGGGGGCGGAGGGCGGGCTGAGCAGCCAGCCCCGCGGCGGTCGCGCCTCCCTCCCAAGCCCGCCCAGCCCGCCGCCGCCGCATTCCTGGGGCCGGGAGGCCCGAGGCGGCCGGCGGCGTCGATGCGAAGCAGATGGCGGGCCCGGCGGACCCGCCCCGGAGGCGGGGCTCGCGGCGGGAGGGGTCTGCGCGCCTCACCGATTTGGGAGCCCGCGCGCGGCCCCCTTACAGCCCCTTGTCTGCGGCGGCCGCCGAGACCCCGGACTCGGCCCGGGCCCGCGGCCCCTCTCCGGCCGCCCGCCCGTGCGGCGCCCCCACGAGTGCAGATGCCCTTGGCCTCGCCGCGGCCTCTGGCCGGTCCCGACCCCTGTTCACACGCCTGGCGCCCTGTCCTCGGTACTTCGTCCTTCGCACAAGCTCCCAGGCCCGCCGACCTCGGGCAGGGCCCGTCCGCTGCCTGTCCACGCCGGCTCCCCAGCCGGCTCCTGTGCCCTCCGGTGCCGCTCCGCCTCTGCGCGGCCCTTCGCGCTCCCAGGATCCCCACCTGGGAGTCCCCGGGGCTCCCACATCCTCCAGGCCCTGCGCCTGTCATGGCCTTTTCGACTCCGGCTTCTGGCCCACTCTGAGCGCCGGCTCCGCCGAGCTCACCCCGTCACCACCCCTCCCATCGCGCCCGCTCTTCCCGAGTCACGAATCTGTCTTTCCAAGTCTCGCCTGCCCCGAGCCCTCCTGCTCCCACCTCCCGGGAGCGCCGCTCTCCTCCCCCGGCCCTCCGCACTGCACCCCAGGCTCTGGTCGCACTCGCGCCCGCCCTTCGCACATGCTGTTCCTTCTGCTTGAAATGCCCTTCCCTGGCTCCTCCCTAAGGCCTTCACAACTCAGCCACAGGGGCCCTTTTTCCGGGTCTTTCCTGAAACCTCGGACACTGTGTGTCACCCCTCTGGGTGCCCACGTCACTCTGTTCTCGCCTCAGGTGGCTTGTGGTCCAGGGTATCCTCGGATACACTGTCGCGGCCCAAACTCGGCCTGGACCGGCGGCGGCGAGGGCGTCCGAAGGGCCGCACGCCCGGCACAGGCAGGTCCCGGGAGCCCCCAACGCCGGGCGCCGGCGTCGCCTCCCCAGAACGCCCCTCGCGGCCCCCGCCCCGCCAGGCCGGGCTCCTACCCAGGCGCGCGGCACACGTTGCGGCCGCGCGGGTTCAGCTCCTGGGGCGCCGCGGGGCCGGGCAGCAGCCAGAGCAGCAGCAGCAGCGGCGGCAGCGGCGGCGGCGGCCCCCGGGCTCCCCGGCGCCGCGCCGGCCCGGCCCCCCGGGGCCCAGCGCCCTCCATGCGGCGCGGGCGGGCGCGGGCGCGGGTGCGGCCGCAGCGAGAACGGCCGGAAGCGGAGTGCGAGGCCGGGCGGGGGGCGGCAGGAGGGGCGCCGGGCCGGGCAGGAAATTCCACATCGGCTCCCTGATCCCGGGCCAGCCGCGGCCGGCCAGGCGGCAGCGCCCGCCCCGCGCGCCAGACCCCACCCTCCCGCCGCGCCGCCGCCCCTCCGCGCGGCCCCCGCCCCCACGCGCCGCTGGCGAACTTGGGGGCGGCCCGCCGAGCGCTGGGGGCGGGAGGGGCCGGCGGGCCTGGCCGAGGATCCCCGTTTCCCGCGCCTTTCCCTCCGTCCCCAGACGTCCCCCCCAGAAGATGCCCCTGTGCGCTCTCTGCGCGGCCAGGCTCGGGGCGGGAAGGGGGCTGGGAGACACGGACGCGCCCCCCCAAGCGCTCTCCGCGCCGGCACCTCGGAACCGGCCAGGGAGCCTCCGGGTGGCCCGCAGACGGCCCGTGGAGGCCGAAGGCCATCTCTGCAGCCCTCAGAGCGCGAAGCCCTCGGGGCGCTGGAGTGTGCCCTCGACTCCTCCCGCGCTGGGCGCAGTCAGGCGCACAGGCACGGGCTAGGCAGGGTGCTTGAGGCCTGTGGTAGACTCGATTTGGACCAGCGGCCCGGGAAGGGGCCCCCATGGACATGGCTGGGAGAGAAGCCTGGAGGCAGAATGGCCCAGCTGTGGACTCTGATAGAACGGGGAGGTAAAGGAAGAGCGAGGGCCCCTGGGACTGAAACCCTGCAGTCCTCACCAAGGGATGAGGAGGCTGGGACCCTGGGAGATGGGTTCTACTGAAGGCGGCTGTGGGATCTCCAGAGGAAAAGGTCCAGAAGGTGAAGTCAGGACTGGAGAATGGGAACCCCTGCATCAGGCAGGGTGGGTGACAGCACAGAGCAGAGGGAAAAGGAGGTGCCACCATGGAAGAGGAGGTGCCACACGGAGTGTGCCAGGGAGCAAGTGGGAACTGGGGCTGGGAAGCAGCAAGGTGCTGGGCCCTCTGGCAGGTGCAGACCCAACCTTAGGCCCAAGCAGCAGGAAGGTTGGGCAGAAGCACAAACAGCTCCTGTGTGCAGCCAGGTCCCCGCAAGGATGTGTTTGTCCTTTGGGGACTCAAGAGCTGGCAGAGGGCCCGAGCAGGAAGAGGGCACCGGTCTTCTTGGCGTCACAGGCTGCAAGCAGCTGGATGCTCACTGAGGATGGGCAGGCAGAATCTCTTGGGATGTGGCAGGCCAACAGCCATGAAGGGTGGGCTGGAGGAGGGATCTTGGGACAGGAGCCACTGAAAGGCTTCCAAAGCCATGGGCATCACCAGGCTGGCAGGGAAGAGGGTGGGATGGAGAGAACAGGGTGGGAGCTTGTGCCGTGCTGGTGCAGAGGGAGGTGAGGTGGGCTGGAAGGGAAGTTGAACTAGTGTGGTCGCAAATGCAAACACTTCTTAGGGACAAGTAAACAGGCCAACCACCTCTGGGCAGATCAGCCTGGACACAGCCCTGACCCCAGCAGTGCCCTCCCAATGCTGGAGGCCCCTCCCACAGAGGCTCCCAATGGCCGTGACCAACAGAGGCCAGCAGAGGTCCCTGTGGCAAATGTCTGTCCCAGCCCAGCTCCAGGATTTAGAAGCACTGACCCCCTGGGCTGGAGGGGGACACTCACCTGAGCTGACCCAAGTGCATGAACAGGTGCCTCAAGCTCCACCATCTTCTTTCCCCTTCCCCTAGAAGTCCCCCACCCCACCCCTACAGGAAGGGCACCACCTGCATGATGGCCCACCATACCCACCACTGGGACCTCTGAAATGTCTCAAATCTCTACCCACCCATCTGTGTGCCACTCGGGCTTTCCAAACTCACACCTGTGTGCCACTTGGGCTTTCCAACCTCACACCTGGCTGCCCCACTGCCCTCGGGAACAGGACCATCTCCAGCTGCATCTCACTCTCACCCTGTGCACACGTCCCATCCCTCAAGGTAGATGGCAACGTTGGGTGTCATGGGAGGACCCTCATCTGTCCCAGCCACTGCCACAGCCCTAGTGGGAGACTGAGAAGCTCGGGGGATAGAAGGGTGGTGCATGTGGCACCAGGTGCGCCCAGGGTGAAGGGTGGGTTCACAGGCTCCCATACGACTGACCCCAGGAGGCAAACTGCAGGGGCCAAGCCCTGCCACTAGTTCTGGCGGGGATGGCTGCCTGAGGGAGGTGGGCCTCAAAGGGTGAGGAGGATTTTGCATGACAGCAGGGCCTGAGAGGCACCACGGGGGAGCGCCTGGCTGGGGTGCCTCAGCCCAGGGCGAGGAGGTGGTGTGGCCATGTAAGCCGGGCTGGGGCTGAGGCTGTGTCCAGCTCCCGGGCCCCTCCCTGGGCTGTGCAGGACCTCAGTGGGCCCTTCCCGTCCCCTGCAGACCAGAGGGCTCCTGCAAGCTAGTGGCTGGGCCTGGTGGCTTGGGCAGGGAGACGGTGCCAGCAAGCTCGGGACATACTGGAGAGAGTGGTGGGGCATTTCTGGTGTTCCTCCCTTCCAGAAAGCTTTGGGGTCTGCAGGAACTAGCTGCAGAGACACAGGAAGTGCTGGGCCTGAGACCCAGAGTGGGGTTCCCACTTTGAGCCCATGTTCTCTCTGGGGAGATGACACTGGAGGGTGTGGCCATGCTGCTCCACTGGAACCGACCCACCGAGGGTTGACAATGGGCCTGCTGCCTGAGGTGATGTCGCATTTCCTCAGGGTGCCCAGGACAGTGAGGAAGGTCACACACATGGTTGAGAGGAACACAACTCCGAGGGCCTCACCTCTACCCCACAGTCCCTGGAGTATCCTGATGGGAAAGCCCAGAGCGACGATGGCCTGCTCTCCCCATCCCGTCCTCCCATCAAGGAGCACTACTGCCCCTGCCCTCCTCCCTTCCATGACAGGGTGCCACCAAAACGACGGGGGTTGTCTCCACATCCCACCCAGTCGCCTAGGGGAGGACGGGGCCTCAGGAAGTTCCCGCCCTGTGGGGTTGCTCCCTGCAGGAGACCCACAGGCAGAGTCTGAGGGTGCAGACCCCACGTCAGACAGGAGGGGCAGGTGTTCAGGTGGAAAGAAGCTTCCTGCGGCCTGGCAGTGTGGTGAGGTTGGTGTGGACCCCCTGCGTATCCGTGTGGGGCGCAGGCTACGTCTGGTAGCCCCAGGAGTGTGGAAAAAACACTGGTAAAGGTGGACAGGGTAGGGTCCCATCTGCTGTGCCAGTGTGGGCCTTGAGACAGGTGCCTAAAAGGTCACCTGATAAGCCTGTAGGAAATGCAGGTCAGAGGGCACAGGTAGCAGGGCCACCCTTCCCTCGAGGCCTGTGTCTCACACGCCCCTCCCCTGACACCATCTCCCCTCCCCTGGAAGCCAAGACTCCCAGTCCCTGACACTCATGCTGGCGATTTACTTGGGGCCGAGAAATTTCTAACTGGAGCTGGACTGAAAATTCAACAGCTGCTTTGGTTGGGGGAGAATTCCACACCAAAGCAGATGCTCAAACAGACTGGGTGACCCCCTGTCACCAGACTTGGTGGCTTCCAGGTCTCCTGGTGACTTGGGGAGTTTACTGTTCTTCGCTCCCGGGCAGGGTCGTGGCCTGCCGGTACCATTCAGCCCTGGCCTTGCCTCCCACACCACAGCCTGTCCTTCGCGGCAGCTGTGACCCCAGACACCTGCACTTCTTGGGGACCTGCTGTGTAGAGAGCAACTGAGGCTGTGGCCACAGGAAAACAGTTAACACCTTTTGTAAGATGCTTTATTTCATTTATCAAGATCATGGAGTCGGAAAAACCCAGCGGTATGGGGTCTTGGTCTTTTTATCACTAGAACAGTTCCAGGCAAGTTTATGTATCTTTGCTCCCTGCTGCCCCCGAGGGGAGCCCTCAACCTCTCAAGCCCCAGCTGCTCACCCAGCCCCACCCCATTCAGAAAGAGGGATGTGACCTGCCTCAGGCCTCCAAGCCAGGGCTGCCAGTTCCCAGGTCCCTTTGGGGAAGGGACCTCCTCAGCCCTCCAGGGAGGAAGAGAAGGCTGAGCCAGCTGGTGACCTGTGAGCCCTCTTAGGGCTCACTAAGCAGGGCGGGGCCTGGTCAACTCCTTCAAGGACCAAAGCCTTTCAGGAGGATTTTCCACTGTAATGTAATCCACAGCTACAATCTGCCTGGGCCCTGCAGACACCCGCGGCCTAGGGGCTTGTGTGAAGAAAGGGGAAGGGGCCAGCCAGCCATGAGTGCCAGGGCAGGGCCCCTGCCCCAAAGTAAAGTGCTCCAGCCTAGGCCACGGGGGCTTCACGGCCATGGCAGCCCTACCACCCTTCCCTCTGACACCAGGCACTGGAAGCCTAGTCCTCACTGGAGTTGTCAAACTCCTCCCAGTCAGACACACTCATCACCTCGGAGGCGAAGTCTGGGTCAGCCTGGCTGCGGTCAGGGGTCCCTCGGGGCGGCTCGAGCAGCAGGGAGCGGGGCAGGGTGAGCACGCAGGCTGCCAGGCCTGAGATGGAGTTGTCCAGCTGGGGCCCCTCTTCCCAACAGTCCTTCTCCACGTCGTAGATGTGCACGTAGCCTGTGCGGCTGCCGCGGTTGTGAGAGCGGCCACCCAGCACGTAGATCCTGTTGTCCAGAACAGCAATGCCAGGCTCGCCGTGCCCAGCTGGGAGTGGGCAGACAGATGACCACTGCCCGGATGTGCAGCTGTAGCAGGCCACCTGCAAAGCCAAGGCCAGAGTAAAGCCCAGTACCTGCTGGGAAGGGGCAGCCAGCTGACCAGGGTGGCCTTGGTCCCCCACCACTTTCTGATAGGCTGCCCCCCACCCAACGCCGGAAGCATAGTGCAGGGCTAGCTTGGAACTCTTTGCCCATGGGCGGGGCTGATGCTGTATTACCCAGAGATGAACTGGTCTGCAGCAGACCAGCCTCTGGCCCCCATGTCCCCCATCAGCATGAGGCCGTTTCCATGCTCTGGGGGTACTGCCTCTCTCCCCTCCACAAGACCGAAGGTTCCTGAGGACGTGGGCCCCACTGAAATGTCTTTAGCTCCCCACAGCACCCAACTCCAGGGTGGGGGTGGGGTAGGCAGAAGGTGTTAGTAGTTCTCTCGTTTTCACAATTATCCAAAACAGTAAAAAAAAAACATGGAAAAATGTTCAACTTACTAGTAATCCAAGAAATGTAAAACCAAAATGCTAGGGACAAATTTTCAACTATTAACTTAGCAACCACTGGGAGAAGAAAAATCACAAAGCCCAGTGCTGGTGGAAGTGTGGTAAAGCTATAGTACTGTGTACCTGACAGATCAGGACAGGAATTTGGCAACGTGTATTAAGAGCCACAAAAATCTTGTCTTGTTGACTGATTAATCACTTTTGGTTCTCCAGCTGTGGTAGGCAGAATAACAGCCCCGAGACATCCAGGCTCTAATCTCTGGCACCCCCAAACAGGTTACTTTACTGGCAAAAGTGACTTCGGAGATGGGATTAATGGGACAGACCCTGGGGTGGGGCTGTTATCCTGGATGGATATCCAGGTGGACCTACCCACTCCCATAAGCCCTCAAAGTGGAAGGCAAAAGCCAGACAGAGGGAAAGTGGTAGCCTCCAGAAGCTGGGAAGGGCCTTCAGCTGACAGACAGCAAGGAAACAGGCCGCAATCCCACAACCATTAGGGAGTGAATTCTGCCATCAACCTGAGGGAACCAGGACAGATCCCCCCAGGGCTCTACAAAGGAAGGATGCCCTGATGACAACTTGATTTTAGCGTGGCGAGATCCATGTTGGCTAACATGTGATCTATAGAATTGTAAGAGTAAGTTCATGCTGTTCAAGTCACAAAGCTCGTGATGACTGGTTACAGCAGCCTGGAGGTTCTCACCACCCCAGATCGCCAAGCCCCACCCCCCAGAGCTTCGGAAGCAGGTGGGGCCTGAGAACCTGCATTTGTAACACAGGGTTCCCAGGTGACGTGGGTGCTGCTAGTCTGGGGACCACGCTTTGCGAATCACTGCATGAACCAAAGGAAATAATCCAAAATACCTGAAAAGCTCTGCAAAGCAAATATTACTTATCATCTTATTTGGAATAAATAAAACTTAGACCAAGCAAAATGAAGCATCAGTCTGATGGAATACTCCTCAGCCATGGGGGGGGGGGGGCAGGGAGAGTTGTGAAGATCAAGTGTTACACTAGAAGACTGTGGCTCACATCTATAATCCCAACACTTAATGGAGGCATAGGTGAGAGCATCGCCTGAGGCCAGGAGTTCAACACCAGCCTGGGCAACAGCAAGACCCTTGTCTCTACAAAAAAATTAAAAAAAAAAAAAAAAAAAAGGAAAATGTCCAGGACAGACATCGGTTGAACAGAATGTGATGATGCTTTTTGATAATTAGGCAGAAAACATGCAAAGGTAAAAAGATTGTAAAATAGTGCTGCAGGGGCCCAAATATGAGTGATTTTCCTCACCTTCATCTATATTTTAGAGGCTCTGCAATGTGGTTATATGAACTTTATAACAAATGTCTGTAATTTAAAAAAAGGCACCAGTGAAACTATTCTATGTGATACTATTATGGTGGATCAATGTCATTATTCATTTGTCCAAACACACAGAATATGCAATACCAAGAGTGAGCCTAGGCCGGGCGTGGTGGCTCACACCTGTAATCCTAGCACTCTGGGAGGCCGAGGCGGGTGGATAGCTGCTCAAGGTCAGGGGTTCAAAACCAGCCTGAGCGAGACCCCATCTCTACCAAATATAGAAAGAAATTAATTGACCAATTAAAAATATATATGCCAAAAAAAATTAGCCAGACATGGTGGTTCATGCCTGTAGTCCCAGCTACTTGGGAGGCTGAGGCAGAAGGATCACTTGAGCCCAGGAGATTGAGGTTGCCATGAGCTAGGCTGACGCCACGGCACTCACTCTAGCCTGGACAACAGCATGAGACTCTGTCTCAAAAAAAAAAAAAAAAAAAAAAAAAAGAGTGAGTCTAACATGGGTGGTGACGTGTCAATGCAGGTTCATCAGCTGTAACACACATATCCCTTGGAGCTGGATGTAGAGGTGCAGGGAAACTCTCCGTACCTTCCACTTAGGTTCACTGTACCTTGCTGTGAACCTAAAACTGCTCTAAAAAGTAAAGTCTATTTTTAAAAAACTCTGCAATTAAAATTTCCATCAAAAACAGGGGCTGGGCATGGTGGCTCACACCTGTTATCCTAGCACTCTAAGAGGTCAAGGCGGAAGGATCGCTTGAGGTCACAAGTTCGAGACTAGCCTGAGCAAGAGCGAAACCCTGTCTCTACTAAAAAAATAGAAAGAAATTGGCCAACTAAAAATATATAGAAAAAATTAGCCGGGCATGGTGGCGCATGCCTGTAGTCCCAGCTACTTGGGAGGCTGAGGCAGCAGGATTGCTTGAGCCCAGGAGATTGAGGTTGCTGTGAGCGAGGCTGACGCCATGGCACTCTAGCCCAGGCAACAGAGCAAGACTCTGTCTCAAACAAAACAAAACAAAACAAAACAAAACAAGCTGGGAGGGATGAGAATGATGATATGTGTGGGCAGCCCTGGCCAACTCACCTGGTGCACATCCCTCCTGTAGCCAGCGTCATTGTTGCTGCCCCCAATCACATACAGCTTGTCGAGGAGGGTTGCCATGCCGTGCCAGGCACGCCGCACAGGCCCATCAGCCAGGTTGTGCCAGGTGTTGCTGCCTGGGTCATAGCAGTGTGTCTCTTTCAGGTAGTCCTCCCCTCTGCGGCCGCAGGTGACATACATCTTCCCCTCCAGTGTCGCGCCTGCATGGGCATACACCTGTGTGGAGACACCAAGAGAACTGAGGCAAGAAGGCAGTGAGGAAGGGCAGCCAGGCAGCCTCTGCTAAGGCCACTCACCGCCCCACACCTGCCTGACATTCCTGACAATGCTTCAAGTCTTCACTACTTCCCACTTCCTCCTCACATGGTGACAAGAATGCTCCCTAGATTCTTGCTGGACATACTGTCCCTAGTCATTGACCTCTGACCTCTTCCCAATAGGGGATGAATCTACAGACCTAGAGATCAAAGGCAATCTTTGTCCCTCCTTTGCCCCTAAAGGGAATATGTGCATGGGGGAATGCGAAGAAAACCAAAGCATCCTTTTCAGAGCCAGCCAGGCAGGAGGCCACAGCACTCTGGGACCACTGTCACCCTTTGTAACCTCCAACCTCCCTTATTCTCACTGGTCAGGCAGTCCTCTAGGCCTGCTGTCCCTGCTTTCAAAATTTGTTTGCAAACAGTATCTACTGACACAAAACTCATGATGTGGGGAGGAAAAGGGTGAGTAGAAAACACAAAAACACTGCCACTTTAGTGACAGTGTGTGGGGGAGGAGAATATACACTGCTCTTGATGGTGGTCCTCAACTGTCTGTAGGCCGTCTACACCCCCTCTGGCAGCTTTCTCTGCAGGGCCCAGCCGTACACCTGTCACACCAGCCCTGTATCTCCAGGACCCATCCATTCATACCCAGTAGGCCACAGAAGGCCCCAAGGCAAGGCTTGGGTATGTGGGGGGAGAGGAGCCTTTCACGGTGTGGAGGCTCCAGAGCTATGTCACCAGGTCAGTCGCTAACACTGAGGCTGTGTGGGTGGCACAAGAGGCTAGGGAGGAGAAGAGGGCAGCAGCCAGGCAGGATACACACCGAGTATTTGGGTCTTCTCTCATTGATGGCAGTGGTCTGGGGAAGCATTTTCCTTTATAATTAAACTTTTCATTGTGAGGTAAGTGTAGTTGAAAGAAATAATACAGAAATCTTATGTGTTCTTTGTGCAGTTTCCCCCAATGGCAAGAGCTTATATAGTTATATCACAATATCATGATGCTGACATTGACACTGACAAAGCCACAGAACATTTCAATCACCACTAGGAGCCCTGGGTTGTCCTTTTGGAGTCATACTCACTAACCTCCCTGCCCCAACCTCCCTCCTTAAACCTTGGCAATCACCAATCTCTTCTACATTTCTACAACTGCATCATTTCAAGAGTGCTATATGAATGAAATCAGTACATAACCTTTGAGACTGGCTTTCTGCCCAAATCCAGGTTCTTCCAAGTTGCTGCATATGCAGGTTGCATACGTCCAAAACCAGAATCTTTTTGAACCACCAACATGGCAAAGAAAATGCTCATTGGAGCATTTCAAATTTTTGGATTAGGAATTCTGAATTGGTAAATATAATGGAAATATTCCAAAATCTGAAACTCAAAACATTTCTCCTCTCTAGCATTTTGGGTAAGGGATACTCAACCTGTACCAATGGCTGGTTACTTTTTATTGCTGAGTAGTATTCCATGTGTACTGACCACAGCTTGTTTAACCATTCATCTGCTGAAGGCCATCTGATTTGTTTCCAATTTCTGGCTATTACCAATAAAACTGCCATTAATATTCATGTACAGGGAAGCTTTCATCTCTCTGGAATAAATACCCAAAATGGTAACTACTGGGTCACATGTAGTTGGAAGAAAGTGCCAAACTCTTTTCCAGAGTGGCTGTATCATTTTACATTCCCACCAGCAATGCAGCATGAGTGATCAGTGTCCTTGCAGATTCACCAGCATTTGGTGTTGTCACTACTTTTTTTTTAGCCATTCTCATAGGTAGTTCTCTAGCTGTGGCTTTAACTTGCACTTCTCTAAGGGCCAGTGATGTTCACATCTTCTCATGTGTTTATCTGCTATCTGTAGATCCTCCTCAGTGAAATGTCTCTTCAAGTCTTTTGCCCTCTTTATAATGGGATTAATATTTGTATGTGTTTTACTGATGAATTTTAAGAGTTCTTTATATATTAGATACCTGTACTAGTCTTTTGTTAGATATGTGGCTTGCAAATATTTTCTCTCACTCTATAGTTTCTTTTTATCCTTTTAACAGGGTCTTTCTCAGAACAAAAATTTTTAATACTAATGTGGTCCAACCTACCAATTTTTCTTTTTAATGGCTTGTGCTTTGGGGGACAAGCCTAAGAACCCTTTGCCTTAGTCCTAGATCCTGAAATTTTTCTTCTTTTATTTTTTAAGAGACAGGGTCTCACTCTGTTGCCCAGGCTAGAGTGTAATGGCATGATCATAGCTCACTGCAGCCTGGAACTCCAGGGCTCAAGCAATCCTCCTGCCTTGGCTTCTCAAGTAGCTAGTACACCACCACATCTAGCTAATTTTTAAGTTTTCTTGTAGAGACAGGGTCTCGCTATGTTGCCCAGGCTAGTCTCAAACTCCTGGCCTCAAGCGACCCTCCCACCTCTGCCTCCCAAAGTGCTGGGATTATAGGGATTAGCCACCATGCCCAGTCCTATTATTTCTTTCATCAGCATTTTATTGTATTCAGCATACCACTCTTGCGTTTTGTTAGATTTATATCTAAGCATCTCAATTATTTGAGCTATTTTATTTTATTTTTGAGACAGAGTCTCGCTTTGTTGCCCAGGCTAGAGTGAGTGCCGTGGCGTCAGCCTAGCTCACAGCAACCTCAAACTCCTGGGCTCAAGCAATTCTCCTGCCTCAGCCTCCCGAGTAGCTGGGACTACAGGCATGAGCCACCATGCCCGGCTAATGTTTTCTATATGTATTAGTTGGCCAATTAATTTCTTTCTATTTATAGTAGAGATGGGGCTTTGCTCTTGCTCAGGCTGGTTTCGAACTCCTGACCTCGAGCAATCCGCCCACCTTGGTCTCCTAGAGTGCTAGGATTACAGGCGTGAGCCACCGCGCCCGGCCACCTGAGCAATTTTAAATTGTATTGTATTTTAATTTCAGTGCCAATGTGTTCATTGTTAGCACATACAATATGTGATATATATTATTTATGTATATAGAAATATAATTTTTGTATGTTTATCTTGTATCCTATGATCTTGCTGAACTCACTTTACTAGTACTAGGACTTTTTTTTTTTTTTTTGGTTGATTCCTCTAGATTTTTGACAATTATGTCATCTGAAAATAGGGTCAGTTTTATTGCTTCCTTTTTAATTTGCCTGCCCTTGTTTTCTTTTCTTGCCTTATTTCATTGGCTAGAACTTCCAGTACTATGTCAAATAAGAGTAGTAAGAGCAGATCCTTGCCTTGTTCTCAATCTTAGGGAGAAAGTATTTGATTTAGTCTTTCATCATTAAGTATAGAGTTAGCTTTAGGTTTTTTGTAGATGCTCTTTATCAAGTTGAGGAAATTCCTATTAATTTTTGAGACTTTGGTCATGAATAGATACCAAATATTACCAAATGTTTTTTCTGCATTGCGTGACATGAGCATATGATTTTTCTTCTTCAGCCTATTAATATGGTGGGTTACACTGATTGAATTTCAAATACTGAAACCAGCCTTGCATCTCTACAATCTATCCCATTTGGTCATGATGCTTTGTTTTTGCTAATTCTGTTTGCTAATATTTGTTAAGGATATAACAAGGATATGTCTATATTTATGAGGGACTTGTAATGTTTTGGGCACTGTCTGGTTTTGATATCAGAGTAATATTAACTTCCTATGATGAATTGGGAAGTATTTCTTCCTTTTATTTTCTGGAAAAAATTATGCAGAATTTGTGTTAACTTCTTTAAATATTTGGTAGAACTTTCCAGTAAAACCATCAGGGCCTGGACATCACATTACATTTTGGGAAGTTCAATTTCCTTAATAAGTATAGAGCTATTCAAAATGATTTTCTTTTTTTTTTTTGTATTGAGTGAGTTATGGTAGGTTGGGTTTTTTAAAGAATTGGTTCACTATATCTAAGTTGTCAAATTTATGCTATAGAATTGTTCATACTACCCCAATATCCCTTTCATGTCTGCAGGGTTTGTAGTGATGTCTCCTGTTCCATTCCTGATATTTTTTAATGGTATCTTTTCTTTTTCGTCAGTCTTGCCAGAGGTTAGTCAATTTTATTCATCTTTTGAAAGAACCAGTTCTTTGTTTCATTTTTTCTATTTTGTTTGTCTGCTTTCAATTTCATTGGTTTTCACTCCTTATTATTTCTTTTTTCTGCTTGCTTTGGGTTTATTTTCCTTTTTTCTTCTAGGTTTTTGGGGTGGGAGCTTATATTATTGATTTGAGACCTTCCATCTTCTGTAACATATGCTTTTACACTACAAAGTCCCTCTTACTACAGCTTTAGCTGTGCCCTACAAATTATGACATGTTGTTTTTATTTTGATTCAGTTCAAGGTATTTTTATAATTCCCTTTTGACCCATGGACTGTTCAGAAGTGTGTTGTTTAGTTTTCAAGTGTTTGGAGATTTTCCTGTTATCTTTCTGCTAGGGATTTCTAGTTTCAGTCCATTTTGATCAGAGAACACATCATACGATTTCAACTTTTATTAAAGTTTGTTTCCCATTGGAGTTTCCAGGTGATAACCTCTTTAGTTCCAAGTCTGAGATAGGTAAGTTAAAAAGGAAACCCAAGGAACACACTACTGTGTTGTTCTTCAGGTCCCAAGCCCTCTAGCTGCTCTACCTTCTTCTCTCAACCTTTCAGGGTCTTATATTTGTTTTACTAAGAATGCCCAGAGTTTTCAGTTGTATTTATCAGGAGGGACAGGGAAGAATGTATCTATTCTACCTTCTTGGAAGCACAAGTTCTCTGAGGAAGTTTTTAAGTGAGAAGAGAAGGGACTCCCTGTAGAGACCTCCTTTCTGTCATCTGGAAGGACAAGAAGGCAACACTCAACTTTGGGCCAAACAGAGGAAGAGCCTATGACCAGAGGACTCTGCTTGATGCTATAGCAGGGAGCTCACAGCCTGTGGAGGCATGTCAGTGACCAGTTCTTAATGACACATTGGTGGGGTCAAACATGGTGGTTCATGCCTGTAACCCCAGCAATTTGGGAGGCCTAGGTGGGAGGATTGCTTGAGGCCAAGAGTTGAAGACCAGCCTGGGCAAACAGAGAAACCCCATCTCTATAATTATTTTTTATTTATTTATTTTTTTTGAGACAAGAGTCTCACTCTGTTGCCCGGGCTAGAGTGCTGCGGGGTCAGCCTAGCTCACAGCAACCTCAAACTCCTGGGCTCAAGCAATCCTACTGCCTTAGCCTTCCGAGTAGCCGGGACTACAGGCTTGCACCACCAGGCCTGGCTAATTTTATATATATATATATATATATATATATATATATATATATATATATATTTTTTAGTTGCTCAGCTAATTTTTAACTATTTTTTTAGTAGAGACAGCTCTTGCTCTTGCTCAGGCTGGTCTCAAACTCCTGAGCTCAAATGATCCGCCTGCCTCAGCCTCCCAGAGTGCTAGGATTACAGGTGTGAGCCACCGTGCCTGGCTGCCCATCTCTATAATTTAAAAAAAAAAAAAAAAAAAGGCAAGACACATTGGTGGGACCTGCATTACAGGAGTCCCTGAGAACCCAAGTGAAAGAGTGTGACATATCGATAAGGCCACGTGACAGCCTTTTCCTTCAGTTAATCACTGTCTGGGCATGGGTTCTGAGCTGGCAATATGGGTCTGCACCCTCAATAGTCTGTGCAGACACCCTAAAGATTCCCTATGGTGGCTGTATGTCTGCCTTACCCCAGGACCCCTCTGCTCCTAGGAGGATACAGGTCTCCTACCTACCTCCCTGGCTGCTCCTTTACTGACTGACCTTTCACTGTCCTTGTTCCTCTGAGCCAATCACAACCATCACCATGGCCAAATTATCATCACATGCTGCCGAATCTGTCACATTTCTATCTCTAGTCTGAACCTTCCCCTGAGCTTCAGACTTCTCGTGTCAAACTGACACCACCAGTTGGATGTCCCCAGCACCTCACATTGCTCATGTTCTAGATGGAACCTTTCCTTTTACTCCCAAGCCCATCTGTCCTCTTGGTAAAGGGCCTAGCCATCCACCCAAGTGCTCACTTCCATGATCTAGCCCTTTTCATTCCCTAACATCTGATCGATCAGCAAGTATGGTCGGTTTACCTCCAAAGTACACCCTGAATCTGCCTATCTCCCATCTCCCCCATCTCCACAGGGGCACCCCAGCACAGGCTCCCACCATCTTCTGCCCGGACCCTGTGATAGCCCAGGGGCTGCCCTGCTAGCTCTGCTCTTGCTCCTCAGACCTTCCTCTCCTCACTGGCATCCACCACGCGCCCCCTCCTGCCCTGGAAGGTCCTTCCTCTGCAGATGGCCGTCTGTCTTCCTGTAGGGCTCAGTCTAACTGACATCTCCTCAGGTGGACCCTCCCCAAATAGTCCCCCTGGATCCTTCCTGCCAGAGCCTCCTCCTGGAAATCCTTCAGTTCAGTTCCCTCTTCGTTTCCTTCATCCCACTTACCACAATTGTGACCACTTTACTGATTTGTTTGGTGGTTAAGAGTGGTCTCTACTGCAACGGTGTTCTCTGCAATGGTGACCTCTCCACCATGGGGGTGGTCCTTTGTCATTTCTTGTCACCACTTGGCACATGGTGCTGAGTAGTTACTGAAGGAATGCATGCATGCATGCAGGAACACTGTGCTGGTTGAAGGCCAAGCCTGCCCCTCTGTGGCCAAGCTGGAGAACTGCAGCTTCCTCAGCAGCCCCAAAGAAACAACTCAAGCCCCTCCCCCCCATCTGCCCAGGA
The DNA here is from genome assembly GCF_040939455.1 of Microcebus murinus. Lineage (NCBI taxonomy): Eukaryota > Metazoa > Chordata > Mammalia > Primates > Cheirogaleidae > Microcebus > Microcebus murinus. The sequence goes on along the minus strand of NC_134125.1, from coordinate 26,048,126 downwards.
GGCACCCCCTCACCCTCACCCTTTGTGACTCCTGGAATGGGATTCAGGAACCCTCCTTGTCCACCATGTCACAAGGATCCCCTGGTCTTTGCCATGTAAAATCAGGATCAGGGTAGAGAATGTTCCTCTACCAAAAAGGCTTCCTTCTCCCCAAGAAGCTGAGAAGCAAGGAGCAGGCCACAGCTCACAGCTGCCTACAAGACAAGAATCTGTGTGGGCTGTGGGAGTGACTCAGATGACCTGGGTGGAGATGAGCCTCACCCACCAGGGAGACACCTACTCAACCTCCTGAAGTCAAAGCCTGTCCCTAGGGGCCTTGGGGAAGGGTAGGAGATAGTGGAAAGAGGTTCACAAAGGCCAGAGCTCTTGCCAAGCTCCCTGAACAAGTCCAGGCAAAGCCTGGGACCATGTCTGCATGTGTGGCCTCCACACGATCCTCTGCCTCTGGGATGCTCAGGGATCCCCGAAGGAGTGCCTGGCCAGTAGCAGGTACTCCCAAATACCATGCCAGTATTAGCAGGGCACATACCCTGTTCTCAAAGGCTGAGACCAGGGAAGTGGGGGGCCACCAAGGCCTTTACCTTCTCTGGGATCCCATGTCTGATTTTTGCACCAGGTCCAAGTACTCCAAAGCCATAGATAAAAGAGAGGCAGCTCCCTAAAGCATCACTTTTGCACAATGAGCCTAATTTTAAACATCATCAAATTGGAATAAACCAAGGAATTATGTAGGATGCACACAATTTTCTTTTTCTTTTTTTTTTTTCTTTTGAGACAGAGTCTCACTCTGTTGCCTGGGCTAGAGTGCCATGGCATCAGCCTGGCTCACAGCAACCTCAAACTCCTGGGCTTAAGTGATCCTCCTGCCTCAGCCTCCCAAGTAGCTGGGACTACAGGCATGTGCCACCATGCCTGGATAATTTTTTCTATATTTTTAGTTATCCAGATAACTTCTTTCTATTTTTAGTAAAGACAGGGTCTCGCTCTTGTTCAGGCTGGTCTCGAACTCCTGACTTCGAGTGATCCTCCCACCTTGGCCTCCCAGAGTGCTAGGATTACAGGCGTGAGTCACTGTGCCCGGCCACAATTTTCTTTTTCTTTCTTGACACAGAGTCTCACTCTGTTGCCCAGGCTGGAGTGAAGATTGTTTTGGTTTTTTTTTAATACAAAAAATAAAACCTCAAAAGTGTTTTTTGGCTCTGGAAGGCCTTGCCCTCCACAGGGCTTGTCAGGGAGAGGTCTGAGGACAGGCCAGAGAGACAGGCTGCCGAGAGCCATCACCTCTCCCAGGGTCCCCCCCATTTAACATCTTGGGAAACATTCCAGCTCATCTCAGCTGTGTGAATGGACAGATAAGGGGAAGATTTCTGTCTGCGTTTTAATTAGAAGGTTAAAGCAGCCTATAGAGGCCCAAGTGGTATGACAGGTCTCAGCACATGAGACTCGAGAAGTGAGTACATTTCTGAGGAATGGAGTCTGGATGCTTGATGAACCCTCTCCCCCAGGAGGCTTGGCAGAACCTCAAGGGGCCCCCACTGATGCATTCAATGTAGGGTCTCTGGAACCACGTGGACTCTGCTCACTGGGCCTGACACCCGAGCCTCTCACTCTTTGTACACCTTGGGGAAGGCAATTGGGTAGGAAGGAGAAGGCCCCTCTTGGAAGGCTTCCTTACCTCCCTCTTGAGCGGGGCCACATAGGTCCAGGAGTTGGTGGCAGGGTCATAGCGTTCCACAGCATTCAGGTCGTTGTGGTAGTCCCGGCCCGCCACAGCGTAGATGTACCTGCCCACAACACACACACACAGGTCGGCGTGCTCCTGCTGCAGGGACTGGATCTGGAACCAGCGGTTGTGCCGTGGGTCGTACCTTTGAGAGGACATGAGGATGGCACATCACTAATCATGCAGGAAGCCTGCACCGCAGGCCCGCACCTCCTGCTCCGGCCCTGTTTCCACTTCACCACAGCCTGGCCTGAACTCTCCCTTACCGCCCCCTCACCAGTGCACACTGACCCATAGCCAGGCCAGCAGGCTGCTACGGACCTGAGTGCAGGTGTAGTCACACATAGCCTAGAAGGCAGGGCTGGGAGTCCCCCGGGTTTCTGTCTGTGATGCTGGTCCCTTCCAGGTGTAACCTCTTGGGTGGCTTCTAGCCCACCCAACTGTCTACCCCAGGCTGTCCAACAGTTGTTCCTATAGCCACCTCCATCACACCTGTCTCACCTCATGGTCTTCGTGGCCCTGCCCCTACTCAGGAAGGCCCCAGGTGCAGCCTCTTGGGCAGATGGGTACATCAGCACCCTCCTCGCTGGCCTCCCAGCCTTGAGCTTCCCTAACCCTCTATCACGAGGGATCTGCTCAGGCATATACTGTGCACAGCATCCATCATGTCCTCAGCCTTGTCGACAGCAGCCAGGTGCCTGTCACCCCCCTCCACCTCCCCTGCCTTGCTGCAGCCCCCAGCTTTCCTGACTTCCCCAGTGTGGGCATCCTCTCCACTCCTCAAGGTCATCTGGCCTGAACTGCAGGCTCTGTGAAGGCAGGGTCTGGTGGGATTCCAGGGACACTGCCCCTGGCTCCAGGAGGAAAAGAGGCTGGGTTGGCTGCAACAGGCCACGAGGCTAGAGGACTCTGGCCTGGGCAAGGTGGGCTGCTGGGCTGAGGGCTGCCTGGGAGGGGCCTACAATGTTTAGCAGCCCAGGCCTGAGGCTGGGCAGGGCAGGAGGGATGCTGAGCCATCGTTGAGCCCAGTGCCCCTCAAGCACTGCTGATTCAGGGCCACCTCCTGCCTCTTTCACAGTAGATGCAGCTGTCCCAGGTCACAGCCCTGCCTTTTCCCTTCTTCCCAGCCAACTTTTGTAAAAAAACAAACAAACAAAACAAAACAAAACTGTCACCCATCGCTTTCTCCTGCTCTTGGAACCACAGTGCAAATGCCCCCCGACCCAGCCACCCCAGCCATCTCCACCTGGCTGCTCACGTGTGCTCAGTGCAGCCCTGCAACGCCTATCTCTCTGCTCTCACCCACACCACCAAAGCTGCTGTTCACGGACCAAAATCCAGATGCCTGCACCCCAGCACCCTTGGCCCTTCACAGCCCCTGTCCACACCTACCTTCCCAGACCTCCCAGCCCCAGGCTCTCCCCACTTCCTGGGGGCCCCCTCAGCCTCTTCCCTTTCTCTCCGTGTCCCAGGCCTGGCACTGTGCTGGGCCTATGAGGAGCATGCAGGCAGGTATGCTGCTGGGCAGACACAGACGATCATAGATCCATGAGGGGCCCTCTTTCCCTGACCCACTACCCAGGTACCAGCATCTGACCAGCTCCTGTTTCTGCAGCCTCCTTGCCCAATAGCCCACAGATAGTTACAGCTTCCTTCAGACAAGTGTTTTTATTTCTCCAAAGGAAGACCTACTCCAAAGAGAATAAGTCTAACTTCAACTGGCTCAGAAGAGAGTAAACAAAGTTGTCTTTGGCCTGTGCTGCCCTATGCTGGTCAGTGAAGAGATCAGTTTCATCGTTCACCCCAAAGCACAGTTGGCCTGCTCTGCAGCTGCTTCCTGCTGCCCTGCCACGTGGCCAGCACCTTCTACCCCCAAGCCAGGAACAGGGAACAGGAGCCTCAGGAGGTGGGGCACTGGGAGAGAGAACAGATCGGTGTGAATCAGGCTCTGCCTTGTCCAGCGGCATGTGCCTGGGCATCAGTTTTAATCTCTCAGTGTCCACTCAGCTCTCCACCTGTCAAATGAGGTGATATTACCTGCCTAGAAAAGCAATCAAGAGGGTTCATACAGGACAAGCATAAAAAGGGTGCTTGTTAACTTGTAGGGGTGGTTCCTAAAGGACCAGGGCTCATTTCTATATTCCTAGATCTCAGTGTAGCCCCTGGCTCAGGGTAGAGCGTGCACTGACTGCTGAATGAATTAAACAAAGGAGTAAGATTACCAGCAAGGAAACCAATCATTCACTCCACCAACATTCGCTGGCCCCCAACATGTGTTAGGCACAGTGCTTAGTTTGGGGCATCTATAGGGACCCTCAAGAGGCCAGGGCTCTGCCTCCCACTGCAGGATGGGAAACAGGCTAAACAGAACAAAGGAGTGCTTGACAGAATGGCAGTCATCAGGAAAGAAACAAAGTGAGGTAAGGAGATGAGTGACCAGCTGGCCAGTGGTGTCAGGGAAGGCAGAGCTTTTCCAGCGACCAGGAAGAGTCCTCTTGAGAAGGCAGCGTCTGAGAACTACGCGAGTGGGGGGCATGAGCCAGGGGACAGTCTGGCTGGGCACCAGCAGTCCAGGCTCAGGGCACAGCATTCACGGAGGCCCCATGAGCTGGCTGGAAATGGTCCCGTTCCTGCCTTTCCTGTGCTCTGTCCCTTTATGTACATGTCTCTTGTCCTGTGTTCAGTCCAGTCCTATTGTCAACGTCTGCAACTCCCACCAGAGTGAGACAAGACCCTTTAGGTGCTTACACTGGCTCCTTCTGGTCTCTTGTCCTCACAGTTTCAGAGCCTATGGCTTCACATTTAAGGAGACGCACACCACACACTGATATCACACCACACGTCAATAAATTAGACATAAGCAAAGTTTTGCTGATTTCTTATTTCCCTACTGTGTCCTGTGTCCCATCGCTTCCTCTTTATTGGATTAATTTTCCACTTTATCAGAATAAATCCTCCAGTAATATTTTTCTAATAAAAATAAGGTTTCCTTTTGAATATAAAGATTTTCTAAAATAAATAAGCTTTCCTTTTTGGGGAAAAGCACATGATTGGATGTTTGTGTCCCACAAAATTCTTATGTTGAAGCCCTAACCTCCTATGTGATGCTATCAGGCAGTGGGACCTTTGGGAGGTGACTAGGTCAAGAAGTGGAGCCCCCATGCTGAGGATTGGTCCCCTTATCAGAGGAAGAGACTAAAGATCTCTCCCTCCACCATGTGAGAACACAACAAGAAAAAGCCCTTACCAGGACTGAATGGGCCAGCACCATGACCTTGGACTTCCTCAAGCATTAGACTGTGAGCAATGAATGTATGTTTAAGCTGCCCAGTCTCTGATATTTGTTACAGTAGCCTGGACAGACTAGGACAGTCACTTTAATCCAGATTTTGGATCATCCTGTTGTAAACTCAGAAGTGAACTCTAGAGTTGGTACAAAAATGTTCTGGGGGTTCATGAGAAATTTAGTGGACTGTTTTTTTTCTGTGTTTCCATAACTTAAACATTTCCATGACTAATTATGTTTTAAATGTCTATTAACATTTTTTACAATTTAAATATTAAATATTAACATTTAATATTTTAAAATATTAAATGTTAATTAAAAATATTAACAGCCATGGAAATGCCTAAGGAAGAAACCAAATTATGATTATAATTGTTGCAGTTTCTGTATAAATACTTTAAGACATAACCTGGTGAATACTAACTCCACAAAATGCAAACCCTAATTTACCACAAAATCTTGTCTTATTATATTCTGAAAGCCTCTAGGTTCTAAGGCTGGTGAATTATGAAAGGAGAAAGAGAAAGAACCAAACTCTTAGACCATGCAAATTAAGAGATTTATCTGGAAGTTTTGTGTCAACTGGGAGATTACTAAGACCTTCCCTCTGCAGAGATGACATAGCCCCAGGTTAACCAGCAGCAGGCAGTGGTCCTTCCTGCCACCTCCACCCTGTGCCTGCTCCCTTGAGGTGATCTTGCTAACTCCACCTGCCACTGTGATCCAACTCCCAGACTGGAGTTTGAGACTGCGGTTAGTGATTACAGGGGCTAATATTAGCATCCAGAGTTTGGTTTTGCTCTCACAGCACATGTTTACAAGGAAATTCAGATCACTACAGTGAGTGAAATGGAAACAAATAGCCCATAATGGGGGACTGAGTACAGGGGCAGGCAAAGTCCCCAGCTGTCACCCCCAAGGACATCACTATGGAAAAGCCCAGCCTCCCTGCTGGGCACACAGCCTCTTCCACCTTCTGCTGAAGGCCAGAGGCTGAAACACTCTGGAAAGATCTGTTTTACAAGTCTGTGGGTTATAGGGAGGTCTGGCATTGGCCCCTGGACTGGGAAACTGAGCCCCTAAAAAAGAAGCTTTGAGGCTTGGCCAGAGTGAAACCTAAACCTGTGTGGCCACACATTCTGGGGACAGCATTTGATCAGGGAGGAAATGAAGGTAGTTGCTTCCTCTTTTCTGAACCCTGTCCTTCCTCATATTTAATCACAACATATCATTGTCAACCTTTGAGCAGAAATGGCCAGTGGCATTTCATTTCAAGTGGCATGGCCAGGTCAGACCCCACTCCCACCCTTACCTTAGAAGACAGAAACAAGAACATAAACTCATCAGCCCTGATGGAAGTTGCTGGCAATCTCTTTCTGCAGCCCCATCTTCAGCATCCAGGATGGGGAGACTTCCCACACACACCAATGTACAGTGGGGGCAGTCCTTGGAAATCTAATATTAGCTGAGGCTATGGGGCTTGACCCACAGTCCCTTGCTCTGCCCAATGAAATGGATTTGTGGGATCACTGACTAACCGATTGATAGAGCTGGAAGCACCCTACAGACCTCAGCAGTCTACAAAACCTTCTCTCAGAAAACTGCCTCCTCCAGGGGAACTTGCGCCCAGCACACAGCTGACTCCAGGGCCAGGTGCGAGCCACCACAGGCTGGTGGTTAACAGAAAAGCAAAGCAGCCTGGCAGAGGGATGGAAGCTGAAACAACAGGTGTCAAAGCTCAGAGAGGATAAGATGGAGGGATCAGCTACCCTGGCAGGCACTCTCCAGCTCCTAGGTCCTCTCCTTCTGGGCCCTGACTGCCCGCCCTGCTACGAGCTCCTCTCCTCTGCACAACGCACTCAGAACACAGCCCCTCCCCAACATGGCCACATGGGCAGGGGTCCAGGTGAGAGGGTTTCTGTGAAGGAGCAGGGACACACAGGAAAGTAGGCCATCCAGGTGTCCCTTTCCCTTAACTCACTGCAGTCCACACTCTGACTTCACCTGGACTTCGTTCCATAACACAGGTGTACCCCTGACAAGCCATGACGTTCATGTGAAAGGCTGAGAGACAAGCAGGTCTTCGGTGATGCAACCTTACGTGACATATCCCTGACCAACCCCTTAGCCAACAACTCCCACACCCCAGTATCACCTGCAGGCAAAGGTACCAACAAGCACCCTGACTTACCTCCAGCATCGGGACTCGGCTCGGAATCCTTGGACATTGTTGTCTCCTCCAATCAAGTACACGAAGTTGTTGAGCACTGCGATGCCCTGGTTGGACATGCGGGGGGCCAAGGAGGCAGTGAAGTGCTTCCACTCTCCCAGCAGGGGGTTTAGGTACTTGGCCTGGTCACTGAGGACAGTGGATGGTGTGGAATGAATGCCCCCAAAGCCCACGACACACTGGAAGTCCGACCGCAGCTCCGTATGTGGGCCCTGGAGACTGGGCTGCAGGCTCTCATTACGGTGGTACATGAGGGCACTGGCCACTGTGTCCCTCAGTGGGCTGGGGTCCAGCTTGTCATGCAGCCGCTGGAGAACCTCAGCCTCCATCAGGGGAAACCGCACTGTCTCGAGGAGCTTGGGGGGCTCCTGTAGTGAGATCTGGTCGGCCTGCACCTGCTCTAGGCTGTAATGGTAGAGAAGGGCTCCCTCGTACACCTCAGACTCACACGAGACCTCCAGGCGATTGCTGCTGAGGAGGGAGTAGACCTTCTCCAGCGGAAGCTGGCGGTACTTGTCAGTCCGCGAGAAGGCCACAAAATTTTTGAGGATGTAGGTGTCCAGCTGCTCAGTCAAGCGGCTCAAGTCAAACAGCTCTGCCAGCCGGTAGACGTCGAGGATGTTCTCCTCATCCACCCAGGACATGAGGAAATCACAGCAGAAGTGGATAATTTCTGGGATCTGCAGAGAAAACGACACCTATTTAAGGCTGGGCTGGTGAAGAGCATCTGGGGGTGGGAGACAGGATGGCAGCAGAAATACGTCCACCCGGAGGGGAAAGCAGACAGAAGCCCTCAACTGTCCCCAACCTTTCCTGACACACTGCAGACAGCTAGAACTTACTGCAGACTGGGTTTGGAAACATACCAACTGGGAGACATGTGGTAGTTCTCAACCTCTCTGAGCATCAGTTTCCTCACCTATAAAGCAGGGATGGTTAAAATGGACAGGAACACAATGAAACCGAGACCATGCATAGGCGCTCTCTGGCACAGAGCAGACCCTTGATGCATGTCAATTCTCTTTTAGATCAAAAGTACTGGCTCTCCAGAGAAATAGGATGTAGCAAACACGGTCCCTTTGTCAGATGCCCTGGTTTGGAAGGGATCACAGACTATCCCCGCATCCCCCCCAGGGCTCCCCAAAAGAGTCTGCCTCTCCAACAGTGCTGGGGCTGAAAACATACCTAGCTTTCGCCTCCTGCCAGAACTCCCACCTGGTTCTCCAGGAGCACCAGGGCTGCTGGCAGGGCTCTCCAGACACTTGCCTAGTACACATCTGGGAAGCTGACTCGGAATTCTTGCAAAGCAAGTAGGCCACCCTGAGGCCTCCGCCTGGGTCAAGACCCACTAGACTCCAGTGAGTGCAAGGGCCAGGTGGCCACATTACCCCTTCCCCAACCCTGGGGAGGCACACAGGGTGGAAGGAGGGCAAGAGAGAGGACAGGCTTAGGTGTGAGGAAGCTGGGAATGAGGGCACGCTGTGATCAGACAACCAAAGCATGGCAAGGTAGGAGATAAAGGGAAGGGCCCTGGGGAAAACTGCCTGGGATAACAAACCAGGTGTTGATAAATTCTTTAAGGAAGCAGGATTTTAGAGTTTCTCTAGGGTCCCCAGTGTCCGTGTCACAGTCATCTGCAAGATTTTCCCAGCAGGCTTGAACCCAAACTGGGGCCTTGAACATTTCCAGGCACTGATAAAGGTATCTAGGTTGTCGCCCACCCAGAACACTGAAAGAAACCAGCCCCACCCTGAGCCAAGTTCCTTAAACCTTGACCCCCTCATCTCTTTTCTCCTGTTGCCTGTTGTGAGGATACATTGCAGCACTCTGTATATAAGTTTCCCTAATACATGCTTTGGACTGACCACTGACCACTGACCACTGTGGCTTCTTTCTTTGGAATCCCAACCAGCCCATTTCAGAACAGTTTGGGGCACTCCCTTGTGGGAACACCCCTGCCACTGATTTTGGGGGCAATTCCAGCCATGGGTTCAATGGGACAAAATGGTTTCTCTAAAAATAGGAACGCCTGACTTTTCCAGGATCAGCAAATTAATCCCATACAGAGAGTAATTTTGTTGATTGATACTTGAAGTTTATCATAACATTAATAAAAATTTTATTTTGAGACAGAGTCTTGCTCTGTTGCCCTGGGTAGAGTATAGTGGTGTCATCATAGCTCACTGTAACCTTAAACTCCTGGCTTCAAGTGATTTTCCTGCCTCAGCCTCCCAAGTAGCTGGGACTACAGGTGTCACCACCACGCCTGGCTAATTTTTCTATTTTTAGTAGAGATGGGGTCTTGGTCTTGCTCAGGCTGGTCTCCAACTCCTGAGCTCAAGCGATCTTCCTGCCTTGACCTCCCAGAGTGCTAGGATTACAGGTGTGAGCCACCTCGCCCAGCCAAAAAAAAAAAAAAAATGTTTTTAACTCAAAAGACATCTAGGTTGTCAGGTGATGGACATCAGCTTGCCAGGTGATGTCATAAGGACTAAAGGGACATCTGCCAACTGTTGGGCAGGTATGTGCCTATACAAGATGTCCTTGGGGTGCTTTGTTAGGCCCTGAACATCTTCACTTGACCTTCCAATTTATCTCTTTCTAGGCACTTCTGCTTTGTCTCTTCTTCTAAAAATGCTACTTCTGGTTTGTCATGGCCCAGGGTTCTGAAGACCAGGCTGTGGACTGAATGTGAGTGCAAACAGCCCTGAGTGAGCCTGAGCAGCAGCTCCTTGAGAGGACCCTGCTGCCTCACTTTCCCACTCTGTTCTCAGAGCAGCAGCCCCTCTTCCCAGTGCAGTTTCACAGGGGAACCAGCCTATGCCTGGCCTGGGAAGGAGCCCTATGAGAGGCTCAGAGAAGGGAATATGTTTGCTTCAGGTGACCCAACGGGATGGGCTTGCTGGGATTCAGACCCAGGCCTCTGGGGACACCATGAAGAGTCTGATCCCAGGCCAAGTACAGGGCATAGCACATGGAGCCTGAGCCACCAGCTATCACTAGCTCTGTGAACAAACAAGACTTGGTAGGCCTATGAACTCAACACTTATGCTGAGTAAAACCTGCTTTAAAACGGTACTGCATGGCCGGGCGCGGTGGCTCACGCCTGTAATCCTAGCACTCTGGGAGGTCAAGGCGGGCAGATTCCTCGAGGTCAGGAGTTCAAAACCAGCCTGAGCAAGACCGAGACCCTGTCTCTACTATAAATAGAAAGAAATTAATTGGCCAACTAATATATATAGAAAAACTTAGCCGGGCATGGTGGTGCATGCCTGTAGTCCCAGCTACTTGGGAGGCTGAGGCAGCAGGATTGCTTGAGTCCAGGAGTTTGAGGTTGCTGTGAGCTAGGCTAACGCCACGGCACTCACTCTAGCCTGGGCAACAAAGCGAGACTCTGTCTCAAAAAAACAAAAAACAAACAAACAACAACAACAACAAAAACGGTACTGCAGAGAAGCCCATTATGTTAAACAAAGGGGGCTGCGGCCTCTGAGGCACTGGGGAGATGGCCCGGGACTCAGAAGCACCGGCCAAAACCCGTGCGAAGAGACTGCAGGTCTCCATGCTGACTGGGGAGAGAGGGAAAACACTGTTTGGGAAGATGATTTGGTGTCAGTGTGCACGATCAATGCAGGGAGGAGGCGAAAGCAGAAACAGGAGGTAGAGATGGCTGCAAGAAATGTCGGCAAGGATGCCTTGTCCAAACTTGGATATAGGGAATGAACAATGTAGAAGGACTCAAGAAGCCCCCTAGGTTGAGCCCAGGGTGCTGACAGGATGGTCACAGGGCAGGACCTCCAGACGCCCTGTAACAGATTGGATTTCCTATGACATGAGTTTTTTTCTAATTGCCCCATACATGCTTTCATATGAAGAAAGGTCAGAATGATGAACTCAGCATAGCGTTTTGTTTCACTTTAAAAAAATGTAGGAAGAAGTAGGCCGGGCGCTGTGGCTCACGCCTGTAATCCTAGCTCTTGGGAGGCCGAGGCGGGCGGATTGCTCAAGGTCAGGAGTTCAAAACCAGCCTGAGCAAGAGCGAGACCCCGTCTCTACTATAAATAGAAAGAAATTAATTGGCCAACTGATATATATAGAAAAAATTAGCCGGGCATGGTGGCGCATGCCTGTAGTCCCAGCTACCCGGGAGGCTGAGGCAGAAGGATCACTCGAGCCTAGGAGTTTGAGGTTGCTGTGAGCTAGGCTGACGCCACGGCACTCACTCTAGCCTGGGCAACAAAGCGAGACTCTGTCTCAAAAAAAAAAAAAAAAAAAAAAAAAAAAAAAAAAAAATGTAGGAAGAAGTGACTCTCAATCCAGACCAGGCCTCTGATGATAGCTCAAAGGCACCTGCAGGGCCACCCCTGTGTAACTGTACTCATACCACTGAGATTCAATAGAATCTCCCAAATGTAATTCACACTATCACAGCCTCAGAAAACTTTTTCAATTCTACAGAAAACAAGTATTTAAAGTTCAGTAACAGAAAGGAAAATGGTTTTCAAGAGATATTAATACAAGTGGCCAAGCACAGAGACAGGCAGAAGGGGCCTTGGCAACAATGCTGGGGACGCTCAGCATGGCCAGACCCCAGAGCAAACGGGACATCCCACGTATGGCCTTGGGGTTGGCCCAACTGCTTATGTGCAGGATCCTTTCAATGGCAGGGAGTTAGGCTGAGGAAAGAAAGCAGCAAATGAGCAGAGGGCAAAGGTAGAAGAGAAGCCTGGGCAAGGGGCATCTGGAGCAGCTGTGCTTGAGCTCCCAGGCAATACCCCGAGCCTCCTCCCTGCTATGTGGCCTCTTTTACCACTCAGTGACTCAGCTTCCAGCCAAAATGCCAGTGCCCTGCAGGCATCCCAAGCATCATGAGGAACCCCATGTGGGTATAGGTCTACCTTGCTCAATGAGGTGAGCCTCACCTGAAGCTGGCAGGCAGCCACCAGTGTCTCCTGCACATTGCTCAGGCTGAGCTCTAGCTCGGAGGTGTATATGAAATGCAGGATTTGGCACATGGCGTTGTAGGACACACCGTGGATCAGGACCTCTTCCTGCTCCATCTCCTTCAATCCCCCAGCAAACATTCCTCTGCAAAGTGAAGAGACAAGAAAATGGAGTCATATCAACAAGGACATGAGCCAAGGCCACAGAGAGCAAGCGTGTCCAGAGTGGGACCTAAGCATGGGTGCAGGGGCTGGCATGGGGTAGGCTGACCTGTGCTGTGCTGAGTGAATACCCTGCACATAGGAGCTGTTCTCCTTGGATCCTGACCAAGTTTGGGCAGCTATCCTGGGAATCACCCTGTCTACTTTTTCATGGGCCCCACAGGGTCCCAGGTGAGCCTCAGGAGGGCAGACCCACCTCCAACATTTGCTTTCTGCTGTGCCCATTAGTGCAGTTCCTGAATCAGAGCAGCAGCAACTCCAAAGCACATTTCACAGGAATAAATTAATTAATGGGAAACATCATTCCATTCAACATGTATTTATTCAGCTCCTACCGAATGCCAAATACCATTCAAAGAGCAGAAAGAGTAACAGTGAAGTAAACTGGTAAGATTTCTCTGTGTGAGTTTAATGCTAGCAAAGGAAGACAGACAATAAGAAAGAAAAATTGAAAAAAGGAAATAAGGTATTTCAGATGGTGGATATTCCAGGAAGGAACTCAACAGTCACTGGCAGGGATAGGGGTGGGAGGGTCGATGAGAAGGGGCGGGGACAGCCCCCCTCCCAGGGACTGAGACCTAAGGATGAGGCTGAGAGCCACGCATGGCCAGCTAGGGGAGGGCATCCCAGGTGGAAGAGACAGATGCACAAGTCCCGGGGCAAGGAAGAGCTTGGCATGCAAGGCAGCCAAGATGAGAAGGAAGTAAGCAGGACAGAAGAAAAGGCCAAGCAGGCCCTGGGGCCAGGTCCTGCTACCTCTAGAGCAGGTGCGGTCCGGACTGAAATCTGAGCATTATGAAATGCTGCTTTGAGGAATTCACACAGAGAGAGTGATATGTGCTGCCTAGCTTTCAGACCCAGGTGCTGGAGGAGGGGTCCCTGGAAGATGACCAGTTAGGCTAGAGCTTTCTTTGAGCCTGGAGGCCAGGAGTGACCCTAGCCTCGGGAGGTCAGTGTGGCTGGAGAGCACCAGTTGGGACAACCCTGGGGCACAGTGCAGAGAACCTGCCGACATGGCTGGGTGTGGTGGCTTACATCTGTAATCCTAGCACTCTGGGAGGCCAAGGCGGAGGATTGCTTGGGCTCAGTAGTTTGAGACCAGCCTGAGGAAGAGTGAGACCCTGTCTCTACTAAAGATAGAAAAAATTAAGCTGGGTATGGTGTCATGCACCTGTAGTCCCCAGCTACTTGGGAGGCTGAGGCAGGGGGATCACTTGAGCCCAGGAGTTTGAGGTTGCTGTGAGCTAGGCTGACGCCACAGCCTTCTAGCCAAAGCAAAAAATAAGAACCTGCTGAAAGTCACGCCTGTAATCCTAGCACTCTGGGAGGCCAAGGCGGGCGGACTGCTCGAGGTCAGGAGTTCGAAACCAGCCTGAGTGAGACCCTGTCTCTACTAAAAATAAAAAGAAATTAATTGATCAACTAAAAATATATATACAAAAAATTAGCCGGGCATGGTGGCGCATGCCTGTAGTCCCAGCTACTCGGGAGGCTGAGGCAGTAGGATCACTTAAGCCCAGGAGATTGAGGTTGCTGTGAGCTAGGCTGATGCCACAGCACTCACTCTAGCCTGGGCAACAAAGTGAGACTCTGTCTCAAAAAAAAAAAAAAAAAAAAGAACCTGCTGACAGACCGACACTAGCAGGGCCTAGGAGGATTCTGGCTCTCTGCTGGGTGGAGCTGTTATGCAGATAGGGACTTTCTACTAATGGGGGGAACCTGGGAGGAACAGGATAGTCATGAGTCCTCTCCTGGTACAGTTGGTACGGTTAGTGTGAGACGTCTGTGGGACATCCAAGTAGAGATGCTGATGAGGTATTCGGAGGTAAGAGGCTGGAGGCTGGAGCTAAAAATTTAACACATTGACTGCTATGTGAGTTGTATTTAACATATGCTAGTTTTGAGTCTGGGGCCTTGTGAAGCATATATAACTCACATGTCCCTTTACCTATTGACAATTTAGTTCTAAAAACGTGGATTAAATGAATAGAAGTCAATCAATTTCATTTTTCTGTTTATGTTTACCTTTAAATTATACTTAAGCCTGACAAGTCAAGAAAAACACTTTACCCTTATGAACTATTAAAGTTTTCACATTACTAATTTTCAAGTTTTTATATTACTTTTTATGGATGATGTAACAAATTTTTAATTAAATTAGAAAGGATTGTTTTGTTTTCAAAGTTTTTATTCTATTTTCATAATAAAACACTATGGTCCCAGGAAAAATTTTTTTTCTAGTGTGGCAGTACATGTGTTAAATATGTCAGCAACACTTAGATGATAAGTGTGGCTATTTTCACATTTTATTTATTTTTTGATTAAGTAATAAATAAACACAGCACTAGATTTAAAATATATAGAAGGTGGTGGTCAAAGTCCCCTCCTCTCTAATCCCAGCCATCAGTCAGTTCCCCTCCCCAGGGCAGCACTACCCCAGGGCAGTCATATTCTGCATCTTACGTTGTTTTTACTTAAGGATATGGCTTAGAAACTGATCCATGCCAATGTACACAGGGCTGCCTCATTCTTTGTAAAGGCTGCACTCATATTTTTTTTTGTTTTAAGAGACAGGGTTTCACTCTGTTGCCCAGACTGGAGTGCAGTGGCATGATCACAGCTCACTGTAACCTCCAACTCCTAGGCCCAAGCAATCCTCTGGGCTCAAGTGATCCTCCCACTTCAGCCTCCAGAGTAGCTCAGCCTACAGGCATGCGCCACCATGCCCAGCTAATTTTTTCTATATATATCAGTTGGCCAATTAATTTCTTTCTATTTATAGTAGAGACGGGGGTCTTGGTCTTGCTCAGGCTGGTTTCGAACTCCTGACCTTGAGCCTGGCCAAACATAGATGTTTAATTTTTTATTGTATGCTTACTACTTTTCAATAATTCAGAAATTACATCAAGGGGCGGAGGGGGAGGAAAGGCAACACACATAACCTAAACATTTGTACCCCCATAATATGCTGAAATAAAAAAATAATAAAAAATAGAAATTACATCAAAATAAAAACTTTAAAGAGGAAAAATTTTAAGAAGATATTTACACCTCATACCCATTAGGATGGCTACTATTAAAAAAACAGAAACTAACAAGTGTTGGTGAGGATGTGGAGAAACTATAACCCTTGTGTGCTGTTGGTAGGAATGTAAAATGGTGCAATTACTATGGTGGTTCCTCAAAAATTAAAAATAGAATTACTATCTGATTCAGCATTCCAACCTCAGGGTATACAACCAAAAGAATTTGAAAGCAGAGTCTCAAAGAGATATTTGTACACCCATGTGTATAGCAGCATTATTCACAATAGCCAAGAGGCAGAAGCAACTTAAGTGTCCATCAATGGATAGACAAAATATGGTGTACCTCCACAACAACAAAAATAAACAAATAGGATCTGATCAAATTAAAAAGCTTCTGCACAGCCAAGGAAACTATCATTAGAGCCAATAGACAACCTACAGAATGGGAGAAAATATTTGCTCTTTACACATCTGATAAAGGTCTAATAACAAGAATCTATCTAGAACTTAAAAGAATCAATAAGAAAAAAAAATCAAACAACCTCATCAATAAATGGGCAATGAAAATGAACAGAATCTTTTCCAAAAGAAGATAGAATAATAGCCAGCAAACATATTAAAAAATGCTCAACATCTCTAATCATTAGAGAAATGCAAATCAAAACCACAATGAGGCTGGGCGTGGTGGCTCACGCCTGTAATCCTAGCTCTCTGGGAGGCCGAGGCGGGCCGATTACTCGAGGTCAGGAGTTCAAAACCAGACTGAGCAAGAGCGAGACCCCGTCTCTACTATAAATAGAAAGAAATTAATTGGCTAACTAATATATATATATAAAATTAGCCAGGCATGGTGGCGCATGCCTGTAGTCCCAGCTACTTGGGAGGCTGAGGCAGAAGAATTGCTTGAGCCAGGAGATTGAGGTTGCTGTGAGCTAGGCTGACGCCATGGCACTCACTCTAGCCTAGGCAACAAAAGCGAGACTCTGTCTCAAAAAAAAAAAAAAAAAAACACCACAATGAGATATCACTTAACCCCAGTGAGATTGGCCTCTATCAAAAAAATCCCTAAACGACAAATGCTGGCGAGGATGTGGAGAGACAGTAACACTCTTACACTGCTGGTGGGACTGCAAATTAGTGCAACCTCTGTGGAAAAGAATTTGGAAATACCTCAAAAAGCTAAAAATAGAAATACCATTCGATCCAGCATTATTAGGCATCTACCCAAAAGAGCATAAGACATTCTATAATAAAGACATCTGCACCCGAATGTTTATGGCAGCACAATTCACTATTGCAAGGACATGGAAACAACCCAAGTGTCCATTAATTCATAAGTGGATTATTAAAATTTGGTATATGTATACAATGGAATATTACTCAATTATAAGAAACGACAGTGATCTAGAACCACTTATATTTTCCTGGTTTGAGCTTGAGCCCATTATCTGAAGTGAGGTATCACAAGAATAGAAGAACAGGCTCCACATGTACTTGCCATCAAATTGGTACTGACTGATAAACACTATGGTGCTTAAATGGTGGTGGTGTTCTCCAGGGATTAGCAGGTTGGGGGGGGTAGACTCACAACTGAGAGATGAGGTGAACACTGTGGAGGGGAAGGGCATACCTCTAACCCTTGCTGGGGGGGGGCAAAGATATAAAATGTAACCAAAATGTTTGTACTCTCATATTTTCCTGAAATAAAAAAATTTTTTTAAATATGGTGTTTCCATACAATGGAATACTATTTAGCCTTAAAAATGAAGTAAATGTCACATGCTACACCATGGATGAACCCTAAAGATATTATGCTAAGTGAAATAAGCCAGTCACAAAAGGACAAATGATGCATGATTCTACTTAAGAGGTACCTAGAGTGGTCAAATTTATAGAGACAGAAAGTAGAATGGTGGTTGCTGGGGGTTCCCTATCTGTAAGATGAAAAAGTTCCAGATTTATAAGATGAAAAAGTTCTGGGTTCCAGAGATTTGTTTCACAACAATGTGAATATACATAACACTATTGAACTGAACAGTTAAAAAAGGTTAAGATGGTAAGTTTTATGTAATGGTTTTTTTTGTGTGTGTGTTTTTTTTGAGACAGAGTCTCACTCTGTTGCCTGAGCTAGAGTGCTATGGCGTCAGCCTAGCTCACAGCAACCTCAAACTCCCGATCCTTCTACCTCCCATGTAGCTGGGAGTACAGGCACACCCCACCACGCTCAGCTAATTTTTTCTATATATTTTCAGTTGTCCAGCTAATTTCTTTCTATTTTTAGTAGAGACGGGGTCTCACTCTTGCTCAGGCTGGTCTCGAACTCCTGAGCACAAACGATCCACCTGCCCAGGCCTCCCAAAGTGCCAGGATTACAGGTGTGAGACACCACGCCCGACCTATGTTTTGTTTTTTTTAAATCACAATTAAAAAAAAAAAGATGTTCCTCAAGTACCCAGCAGCCAGCAGCAGAGGGCTGACCAAATAAGTGGAGGGCGCAACACAAAGAACGAGGGCTGTGATCATTGGAATATCACAAGGGACAGAATCACACATTAGTGTGCTGCCTCTGATGTAAAGTGAAGGAGGGAAGAAAAATTTCCAGTGTCAGCTCGTTCAGGCACCTGATCTCTTGCACAATCCCTTGAAGACCAGTGTGTTTCAGAATTCAGGTTTCAATGTGAGAAATGCTGTACATATGCCATATAGGATGTCATACCCATAGGACCTGGGTCAGAACCTCATATGCAAACACCTTAGTATTTCCAAAACAAAATGTATAACGACACTAAGTAGAATAAAAAACATAATTAGCTTTGTATCAGTTTGGGGTAGGCTCTGTGGTTAAATTAATTTGTACCAAACTGATTTTTTTTTTTAATGTTTAATTTAAGGCTGGGTGTGGTAGCTTAAACCTGTGATCCTAGCACTTTAGGAGGCTGGGATGGGAGGATGGCTTGAGGCCAGGCTAGCCTAGACAACATAGTAAGACCCCATCTCTAAAAAAAAAAACAAAACAAAACTCAGCCAGGTGTGGTGAGTCCCAGCTACTCGAGAGGTGGAGGCAGAATGATGGCTTGAGCCCAGGAGTTCGAGGCTGCACAAGCTATAATTGTGCCACTGTACTCCAGCCTGGATACAGAGTGAGACCTCATCTCAAAAAAAAGTTCAATTTCATATTTCAAAAGAGTTTTTAGGGGAAAAAAGAAAAAAAAATCAATTTCAGAGCTTTTGGGGGTTTAGAATTGTGGACTAATAGTTACAAAGATAAACAGTGTAACAGATGAATGGGAACATTTAAAAACTAGTTACTATGGGGTTGGGGAATGTGATGGGAGGGCAGGATAAAATGATACTTCATTAGGAGTCCCTTTTCACCTACTTAAAATGTTTGCTTTTTGGCCGGGCGCGGTGGCTCACGCCTGTAATCATAGCACTCTGGGAGGCCGAGGCGGGCGGATTGCTCAAGGTCAGGAGTTCAAAACCAGCCTGAGCGAGACCCCGTCTCTACCATAAAAATAGAAAGAAATTAATTGGCCAACTAATATATATAATATAAAAATCAGCCGGGCATGGTGGCTTGTGCCTGTAGTCCCAGCTACTCGGGAGGCTGAGGCAGGAGGATCGCTTGAGCCCAGGAGTTTGAGGTTGCTGTGAGCTAGGCTGATGCCACGGCACTCACTCTAGCCTAGGCAAGAAAGCGAGACTCTGTCTCAAAAAAAAAAAAAAAAAAAAAAAAAGTTTGCTTTTTTTTTTTTGAGTCAGAGTCTCACTCTGTTGCCCAGGCTAGAGTGCTGTGGCATCAGCCTAGCTCACAGCAACCTCAAACTCCTGGGCTCAAGAGATTCTTCTGCCTCAGCCTCCCCAGTGGCTGGGACTACAGGCACGTGCCACCGTGCCCAGCTAATTTTTTCTATATATTTTTAGTTGTCCAATTAATTTCTTTCTATTTTTAGTAGAGACAGGGTCTCGCTCTTGTTCAGGCTGGTTTCGAACTCCTGATCTTGAGTGATCTGCCTGCCTTGGCCTCCCAGAGTGTTAGGATTATAGGCGTGAGCCACCACGCCCAGCCTCAAAATGTTTTTTAACTATGTGAATGGATACTGAAGGTAATCACGAGCCTGCTCACCTGTCTGCAGATATGCTATATACATGTACGGAGACATATGCTAGGTTGCTATTGATCGGTTAATGCCATGCATTGTAATAAAGATTCTCTAGCATGGAACTAATCTTTTCTTTCAGGAACAAAACCCATCTGGGCTGGGAGCTACTGCACTGAAAGTTCTATTAAGCATGGTGGCGCTCCATGTGCCAAGGTCTCACTGAGGATTTTCACATGGTCATTCATAAATGAGCTATAGTTTTCTTTCTGTGTTTTGGCTGTCTGTCCAATTTTGACACCAATGTACAACATTTTGAAATCTTCCCCTCTTTTTCTGAAACTGCTCTGAAAAAGTTGAAATGGCAATGGAATCTGCTTCTAAAAGGCACAGTTACTCTGAGGAACATCTGGGCTTTGTGCTTTCATGGGGAATATAACCTTTTCTCTCTTCTGGGGGTAAGTGCTATCAATTTATTTTTCTATAAAACCGTTAATTGTATCCAAAATTTCAAAATCACAAGCACTGAGTTGAGAAAAGTAGTCTTTTATAATTCACGGATGGCATGAAAACTAAGGGAGGAACAAGGTAATCCAAGGAGGTGTATAAAAAGAACAGAGCCCATGGGTCCTTCAGAATGTAAGAGCCCAGGAAGAGATGAGGAAGCAGCTCAGAGCCTACGAGGTAAGCAGGCAAGTGCTGGGCCAAGGTTGCTAGGAGATGGGCAGTGGAAATGTATTAACAAAAATAAAAAAAAAAGAAGACCTAAGATTCCGTCTGACCATCCAATTCCTAAACCATGCACAGAGTGCATAGGAAGAGTGAAGGAGGCTTCCTGCAGCAGTGCTCTGCCCAAAGAGAGGACAGGACAGCTCTATGCCCTCCAGGGACCAGCAGCATTCTGTGGGGAGGAAACTGCCATCCCTCCACCTGGGAAAAAGTTAGGGACAATTATGGAAGGCTCTCCACGGGAAGAAGCACCTTAGGTAGGCCTGGAAGGAAGATGAAATTCCACAGAGTATGAAAGGCAGAGAAAGGCAGCACAGGCTGTGAGAGTAACAGCAAGAGCACAGAGGTGAGAAAGGCCCAGAGCACGTCAGAACCACGGTGGATTTGTCTCAAGAGGACATCAGGCAATCAGTGGGAGAAGAGACAAGGAAAGGGGGGCTCCTGGAGGGGCTCAGTGCCAGGAGACTCTGACTATGCAAGGTCTCAGGCAGCAGCTCTCAACTCTGTACCACCACACACCGGGGCAGCAACGTCAGCTACAAGGAGCACTGCAAGTGAAGTAAAACCCTACATCTCAAAAGCAACTTCTGTTCTTCACAAAATAATTCAAATAGTGTCCATACTGTCCTTTTCAGGAAGAGTGGTGTGACAGTCACAGTCAGCATGGCCTGAAGGGCTGGGAGGAGGTGCCCAGGATGTCCCACAGGCTCCACAACCCCCTGCCAGCCTCTCCTCACAGGCCTTAAGCCCCTCTGCAGGTGGCTCTCAGCTCCTCACCCTGCCCACTGTCCTGTATGAAGCTTATTAAAGGCCTCAACTGAACCCCCCAGTGAACTGAAAGGACTCTGCTGGCCCTGGACACGTCTGCATCAAGCCATTACTGGGTCATATTCTCCATAAACTCCTTCTGGAGACAGGAGGCACTTAAATCATAATGAAATATTTTGCTCAATAGTTCCTAAAGTCATAAAAAAAGAGAGAGAGAGAGAGAGAGAGAGAGAGAGAGAGAGAGAGAGAGAGAGAGAGAGAGAGAGAGAGAGAGAGAGAGAAAGAGAGAGAGAGAGAACTACAACCAAGCCTTTTTTTTTTGAGACAGAGTCTCGCTTTATTGCACAGGCTAGAGTGAGTGCTGTGGCATCAGCCTAGCTCACAGCAACCTCAAACTCCTGGGCTCAGGCAATTATCCTGCCTCGGCCTCCTGAGTAGCTGGGACTACAGGCATGTGCCACCATGCTCGGCTAATTTTTTCTATATATATATTAGTTGGCCAATTAATTTCTTTCTATTTATAGTAGAGACAGGGTCTCGCTCTTGCTCAGGCTGGTTTCGAACTCCTGATCTTGAGCAACCCGCCCGCCTCAGCCTCCCAGAGTGCTAGGATTACAGGCGTGAGCCACCACGCCCGGCCCAAGCCTTTTTTTTTTTTTTTTTAATTTATTTTAGCGTATTATGGGGGTACAAGTGTTAAGGTTACATATATTGCTCATGCCCCTCTCCCCCCTCCAGTAAGAGCTTCAAGTGTGTTCATCCCCCAAACGTTGCACATCTTACTCGTTTCGTTGTATATACTCATCTGCTCCTCCCCCCTTCCACCCTCTCGACACCGGATAAATGTTACTCCTATATGTCCACTTAGGTGTTGATCTGTTAATACCAATTTGCTGGTGAGTACATTACAACCAAGCCTTGATGACAAGAATTATCAAAGAGAATCAAGATTGGAATGACCTGGGCTTTCTGTCACATGCTGCTCCTGCTGGGAGCCATGGGAAGCCCTCACTCCTTCTAAGCCTCATCCCACCTATTCGAAATGAGGTTGGGAGACCACCTCCTGGGGTGCAGAGCAGTACATGCAATAGGGGAGACAATGTACTGATTTGCTATTGTTTGAGTATCTATGTGACAACCATGTGGTAGATACTGAGGATAAAAGAGAAATTCCAACCCACTGGGTGAGACAGACAAGCCACTGGTTCCTCCTAATGTGCCAAGTGCTAGGATGGGGTCACACAGGAGGCCATGAGAAATGCCACAGGGGCCACAGAGCCTACTGGGAAGGCCAAAGGCTAATACCTGAGGATCAAGAGGTGTGAGCCAGAATGTGAATGCCCAGGGAAGGGGCTATGCTAAACATCATGTAGCTATGCAGACAATGCATATACAAAAATAAGCACCTGGCCTCAGGCTTCAGCACCCACGGGGTCCCAGAGGAGTGACCAGGGCTCATGTGGCCCTTCTAACCTTCCACTGGCAGCACAAGAAAAGGAGGAGTGCTGAAAGACTTAGGGGTAAAATGTCATAGTGTCTAAAAAAAGGTGTGTGTGTATAAAGAGAAAGAAAGCAAATGTGGCAATGTGTTAACAACTGGTATTCAGGTGTTCATCATACTATTCTTTTGACTTTTCCATAAATTTGAAAATATTCAAAATGAAAACGTTAGGGGTGAGGATAGAAGCCAGAGCAATGTAGAAAGAAAATCTGTTTTACAACAAGATACCATATTTGCAGCAGCAAACTCATTTTACAAAACACATTACGAGTAAAGCCAAGCATGGTATCTTTCTAAAAGAAAAAAGAGAACATGCCCAAGAGACAGGACTGCTGAAAGAAAAACAAACTCTAGGACCTCTTGTGTCTCTCATGCTTGTTGACCAAGTCGCCACAATCAGCAGTGGGGGAGGCTCTTGGGTGAGCAGGAGACCAGCCACTGTCAGTGCCATCACCATAATTTTTTTTTTAATTTCAGCATATTACCGGAAGTACAAATGTTTAGGTTACATATATTGTCTTTGCCCCATCCAAGTCAGGGCTTCAAGCATGTCTATTCCCCAGACAGTGCACACTGCACCCATTAGGTGTGAATATACCCATCCCCTCCTCCCATGCCACCACTGTTACTACTGGAGCTAGGATTACCTGTGTTATTTTCCGTGTAGGAAACTCACCTGAAGTAATCACAGGACGCAGCCAGCAGGATGCGATGGGCCTCGATGTGTCTGCCTTCCACCACTAGGACAACATCAAAGAGGATCCCACTGTCCCGGAGAGCCAGCAGCCCCCGGAGCAAGGCCTGGGAGTGTTGCGCGCTGCGGTAGGTGTTGTTGATGCAGTGCTGGGAGGGCGGTGCCGGCAACTTGCACAGCTGGGTGAACTCCTGCTCCTCTGCCATCCTGATAGCCACAATACCCCTCACCACCGCGGCCCGTCAACTGGCAAGACAGGGGACAGGAGTGAGCAGGCAGACAGCACCCCCAACGTGCATGGGCTGGTGGCACCTGCTGCTCTCCATGCTCCTGTGCCTCCCACTAGCTCACCTGTGCTTTGCTTGGTATCCCAAGCCCCCTAACTCCCTCTCTCCTCACACTTCTGGTCCAATTTGGCCTTCTTCCTGAGGACCTGTATCCCTTCATCCCCAAGATCCTTCATCACATTTTATCTCCTTCAGCATCACAGTCAAACGGAACGGTTTTGGGAGATAGAATGACCCGGGTTGAAGCCCAGCTCCACCATGGACTTACAATATGACCAACCTGAGCTGCCCCGGTCCCTCATCTGTAAAAAGGGAGATAAAGTACCCACTCCATTGAGGTGTTCAAAACTGGTAAAATAATGAACATAAAGCACCAGCACATACCGGGTTCTCAAGAGCTCTTCCTCTCTCCCATTGAGAGAGAACAAAATTGGGCTTCTCCTGGCAGGAATGGATGCATAAAAATGTCAGGGGACCCAGACACACGGGTCTGGAGGTAGCGGCTGGGAGGGAGGGTTGTTTCTAGGACCTACCTTTACTGAGATTCAGAGAATCAAGCATAGTAACTTGGACTGGGCCTGATGCATTCAAGTTCGTCTGCATCATACTTTCAATTCAAGGTTACCTTCTAATAATTGAGTAGGCATGCACAAAAAATACAAACTGATTTCATTGGGAGCCTCAGAAACCCAACTGGTAAAACAAACCTATTGTAAATAGACTTTTGCCATGGACCAACCAGAAGTCACTGTGGAGAGCTGGCCACCCAGGGAAAGGGAGTGGCCAGTCCTGCACCACAAGGTATGGCCAAGCTGCATATTCTGTGGGTACAGCACAGCCTGTCAGCTACAAGACATGAACATCTGCCTCTCTGTCTCATGTCGCCCCACTTTGCTCTCCCCAAAATGTGTTTTTTCTCCAATTACTTACTACAGTCATGCATCACTCAGAACAAGGACATGTTCAGAGAAATACATTGTTAGCCAATTTCATCACTATGCAAAAATCATAGCGTGTACTGTTTACTTTTTGGTTTTCTTTACTAGAACTAAAACTACCATATGAAATAGAGTGTACTTACACAAACCTAGATGTTATAGCCTACTACACACTTAGACTATATGATATTGCTCCTAGGCTACAAACCTATATAGCACATTACTATACTCGTGAGTGGAAAAAACAGAAACTGTCCTCTTCTCTCACATAACAATCAACACAGAAGACTTCTGTGAACAAATGGGGGTGGGGGAGGCTTCCTGACCAACAAGGAAGTGATCAATTCTGCACCAGACACCAGCTGGGTGTCCCTCCAATTCAATTCAGACACTATACACCTGGAGACAGTGTCAGATCGCACGCAGGTTGAGGGCTCAGCCCCACAAGACTGCCCCCCAACTTCCAATGCCAACTGCAAGGCCCAGGTTGTTTTGCATTTTCCTCTGTCTGGCTACAAACTTGGGCTCCCATAACCCCCTCCTTAGGTTCAAATAATTTGCTAGTGTGGCTCACAGAACCCAGGAAAACAGTTACTTACGTTTACTGGTTTATTATAAAGGATATCACAAATGAAGAAATGCACACAGCAAGGCATGTGGGAAGTGGATGAGAGTATCTGTGCCCTCTCAAGAGCACCACCCTCCAGGAAACTCCACATATTCAGCCATCCAGAAGCTCTCCAAAGCCAGTCATTTTGGGTTTTTATGGAAGCTTCATTACATAAGCATGACCACTGGTGATCAACTTAACTTCAGCCCCCCTTTCTTCTCTGGAGGCTGGGAGGTGGGGCTGAAAGTCCCAACCCTCTAACATTGCCTTGGTATTTCCTGTGACCAGTCCCACTCTTAAAGCTTCCTAGGGGCTGCTGGCCAACATACAAAAAGACATCACTTTGGAGGTTCTAAGGATTTTAGGAGTTGTATGCCAGGAAATGGGATGAAAACAAGATACATATTTCACAATATCACAGCTAAATACTGTGGGCAGTTTTTAATACAATGATAAGTATCTGTGTATCTAAACATAGAAAAAGTACAGAAAAAATAAGCAATTACTATGAACAAATTCCTATGCACACTGTACATATCTTATTTTGAAGTATAAAAACAAATGGGCAAAAACACCCGCATGTGGCCGGCAGGCTATAGTTTGAGGACGCCTGGTCTGGTCGGTTGTTAATCGAAATGTTGGTATGTGGCACATGACAATGTATCTTTTTTTTTTTTTTTTTTTTTTTTGGAGACAGAGTCTCACTCTGCTGCCCAGGCTAGAGTGCCATGGTGTCAGTCTAGCTCACAGCAACCTCAAACTCCTGGGCTCAAACAATCCTCCTGCCTCAGCCTCCCAAATAGCTGGGACTACAGGCATGCGCCACCATGCCCGGCTAATTTTTTTCTATATATTTTTAGTTGTCCAGCTAATTTATTTCTATTTTTTCAGTAGAGACGGGGTCTTGTTCTTGCTCAGACTGATCTTGAACTTCTGAGCTCAAATTATCCTCCTACCACAGCCTCTCAGAGTGCTATGATTATAGGTGGGAGCCACCGCACCCGGCCATGACCATGTATCTTTAAAAGTAAAAAATGACTCTGACTCGAGGGGGGAGGAGGGCATGGGAAATATATGTAACCTTAACACTTGTACTCCCATAATACGCTAAAATAAAATAAAAATTAAAATTAAAAAAAGCAAAAAAAGTAAAAAATGAAAAATATGCTAGGCACAATGGCTCATGCCCATAATCCCAGCACTTTAGTAGCCTGAGGCGGAAGGATTGCTTGAGGCCAGGAGTTCAAGACCAGCCTGAGCAACATACTGAGACCCTGTCTCTACAAAAAATAGAAAAAAATTAGCTAGGCATGGTGGCGCACCTGTAGTCCCAACTACTCAGGAGGCTGAGGCAGAAAGAAGAATTGCTTGAGGCCACAGTGAGCTATGATGATGCCACTGAACTCTAGCCCAGGCAACAGAGACTCTGTCTCAAAAAAAGTGAAGAAAGAATGACAGAAGGAAGGAATAAAGAAAGAAAAGAAAAAGAAAAAATGAAAAAAAAAAAGATCCTAATATAAAACTTGCCCAAAAGAAGAGGTCTCTCTCCTCACTACTAAGGTTCAGAAGGTCCTCTTCCTGGACCTGTTTGCTCTGGACCCTTCTAACTGCTTCCCATCACACACGCTCAATTGTCCTTTGTGCCTGCCCCCTTCCATCTGTGGCATAGACTTGGGACCTCTGCCCACCCGCTTATTCCTAACCCCCACCCTGGACTGACTGGTCTTTCTTTTTTATTTATCTTTTTTTTTCCCTGTCCTGAAATAATGCAATGACTGGTCTTTCTCAACAAAGCCCCAGAGATGGCAAGAGCTGAGGCATATCCCGTGTTGACCACCTCTTGTTTAGGATTCTCTCTTACCTGAAAACTCTGTCCTACAGCAATTCCCTCTTTTCAGATCTCTTCCTTTCATCCCATACACCCTGTTCCAGCCCACTCTTCTTTCCCAAGAGCTTGCATTCCCAATCACACCTCCAGCTCAGTGCCTAATCCAGCCAGTAGCCCTCCAACTGGTCTATTTTTGTTATTTGTACAGCTACTATTTCACACTGGAAATCTCTTGATCTCAGTTATTTCTTTACCTTTCTAACCCTTGTGCCCTATAAGACCCTCTAGTTCTGATTCCTTCTCCTCTCGCCTAGATCTGACAGCCACCCCCTACTCCTCCAAGGCCACCACTCTGAGTCAGACCTCAGCAATGAGCCCCAACCAGTTTCCCTACTTCTTGCTTCATCCTCCCCAGGCTCCATGGAGGTACCCAAACTCCCCCGGTGAATGCACTACCTGAATTCTCAAGTGCTGGCTCCCTGCTACCTCCTGCTACCTCCTGCTCAGGCTCCTGTGAGACTCTCCTTCAAGTTTTTCCTCCCCTGCTCCATCACTAGTCCTTAAACTAAAAGGGATACCTGTCATCCTCTGAATACCTTCAACCTCCCACCTACACCTTTCTGTCTCTCATAACTGCATATTGGTCAAGGTCTAGCTCATTTGCTTCTCCCTCTGTCACAGTATCAAGAAGACAACAAAAAATGCTTCACCACTTGAACTTGTCTAATCCACCTACCACAAGGAGATTCCAGGACTTTAACTCACAAACATCTCAAAGCCCCCAAGGATGGCTGTAGCACTTGCTAACCACAGACTCTGAGCGTCTGGCTCATACATCCAAGCTTCAGCTTCCTCATCACCACCATGGCCACAAGGGCCTCTTTCTCTAGGGGTGACCATGAGGACTGACTGCCTCAACAGATGATGAGCCCCCAAGTGGAGTCCTTACCTGCTATGAGCACAGTAGTATCTCTGCCATCTTGGGAAACAGGACTACTTCCTTGAGCAGACAAAGCACATGTATCAAGCACAATTTAAGAAACTGAGCTTCATCTGAAGATGAGTATAACAAAAAAAATAAAATAAAATAAAAAAAAAAAAGAAACTGAGCTAGGTGCTGAGGAGGGGGTATGAAGAAAAGTGAACCAATTCCCTGCTGTGAAGCAGCACAGCACAGAGTGCAACAACACTTAAGACCACATATATAAAGTAACACTGGCCATCACCAAAATGTACATCCTCAGGAGAACAGGTAACATGGCACAGAGATTCAACAGTACACTCTAGGCAACAGTTAAAATAAGCAAACTAGAACTCAAGCTGTAGTCATCAGAGTGGAAAAAAATCTCAAAGCCATGCAGAGAGAAAACAGAAAACTGCAGAATATGCATGGTACAATTTCACTTACAAAAAGTTTGGAAACACACTAACAATATTATCCAATATTGTTCATAGATAGGTATTACCGTATTAATATAAAACAGCATAAACACGTTTATAGGAATGATAAATGCCAAATTCAGAGTCATAATTTTCTTCAGGATGGAAAAAGGGAATGTTCATTACTTAAAAACAAATCATGTAAGACAAGCCAAAAAAAGACCTGACAGGGATCTGTTATTCCCTATACTTTCCTGTCAGTTTGAAATGTTTAGTAAAAAATTCTCAAACATATTTTCCAATATGTAATACCTTCACGTGATTCAAATTCAAAAGGCAAAAAAAGGATATTATAAAACTCCAATTGCCTTCCCATCTATGCCCCAACCACATCCTCTCCCAGAGGAAACTACTATTCCACTTCCCTGCATACTCTTCCAGAAGGGATACACAGAATCTCAGGTGAACCTATCAATCTATAACATTTCTTCTTCATTTTTACTAGCTTTTGCACAACCTCACACCTCTTCCATAGTCTCCTGTACGAATAAGTACATTTTATTTCACCAATCCTAGTGAGAGACATCTGGGTTTCCTCTAATTGTTTGCTTTTGCAAATAGCTGTACACAGAAAATCATTTAAATATGCCACACACGCAGCAGATATCTGAGGAAAATCTCCTAGATACAGAACTTCCAGGTCATTTTAATTTTAATGTATAACTGGATGTGTCATTTTAATGGACACTATCAAATTGCCCTCCATAGAGGTTGTACCAGTTTATTCTCGCACCATTCAAAGTATGAGAACCTGATAGAGACCACTAGCTTACCAATAGTGTTTCTTTTTAATCTTTGCTGATTTAGATGAAAAACGACATTTCAGAGTATAACTATATAACTGACACTTTTAAAGATAAAAAAGTCAAAATGTAGCACATCCTTTGTGATTCCTTTCCAATGCCTGTTTTCCTCAAATGAAGTATGCTCTTAAAGCTCACTCAGTGGCACCCTCGTGTCCCCCTTTTCATTTGACAGACGGTTACCCTATCCTGAATCCTTCCCTAGATTAAGTCTCTCCCAGTCCCCAATTCTAGTCATATCAGCAAGGTCCCTCAGGCCTGAGCTGTTCAAAGCTTTAGGGGGAGCAGAAAAGAAGCTTTATGTCCCAAGTAGGTACAAACTGAAAGACATTAAAATGAATTTTTACGAACTCACAAATGACAGTCGAAAGCATTTTAGAGGCATTTTGAACTCAACACCACTTCCGAGCACATACCCTCAGTCTTTGAAGGGCCCCAAACAGCAGTGTCTGCCTTCAGCGAGCCCCAAGCTTGGCAACATAAAGTTAAGGTCTGCGGCAACGGGTCGGGGCTGGGGGGGGGTCCCAATTTCCTGAGGGGACGCGCTCTGGAACGAACATCCCAGAGAGCAGACTTGGGCATCTCTGCGCCCAGCCCGGCCCCGCGAAGGGCGCGGGGAGGACCAGGGGCAGAAGGCAGAGGCGCCCGCGCTGCGGCCCCAGGTCGGTTCTGGTCGGCCAGCCTGGAACGCAATAAAACGGAACTGGCAGCCGACGCTTAGCCATCAGGCGGTTTTTGCACTGACAGCGCGGTCGCCGACTTCCCTCAGGAAAGCGGGCGAGCTGCTGGCTGGGCTCTCACGGCCAGGCCCCCGGCTGCGGAGACTGAGGCCGGGCCGCCCGAGGTCTGAGGTCGGCCAGGTGACCGGGCCGGCCCGAACCGCCCGCCTGTTGCAAGACGCGCCGCGCCGCCCGAGGGTCGCCGCCGGGAAGGCCGCGCGGGAGCGGCCGCAGGCAACAGGCCTGCCCAGGGCGAGGAGGCCCGCGGCCCGAATGCCAGGGACCCCGGAACCCCGCCCGCGGCTGAGCGCCAGCTCCCAGCCCGCCACGCCTGGGGGTCCCGCCGGCCGCACCCCCGCCACGTCAGGCCGCGAGCTCTCCTCAGGGCGCCGACCCCGCGCCTCAGGCCCACGCCCGCCCCCGCGCCCCGCGCCGCTCACTTGCCCCCTGCCCGCGCCCACCCGCACGCAGCCCGGCGCCCGCGCTCCCCGCTACCCGGCCCGGCCCGCCCCGCCCGGCCCACGCCTCGCAGCTGACCTGGTGCCGCCGAAGCCGAGGCCTCACTCGCAGAAGGCGGGAGGCTGCAGGCGGGGCGAGCGCCAGGCCTGCAGGGCGGGACCTCGTCCGTCACGTGGGCGCCGCGCAGGCGCAGTCGGCTGAGAGCGAAGAACTGGGGGGTGAGGGGCGGCCGCGGGCGTGGGTGGCGCCGGCTCTGACGTGACTCCCGGAGCCCGCGGGGACCCACGAACGAATGAATGAATAAATGAACGAACGCCTTTGGGCGAGGATCGCGCCGTGGAAATCCATTTCTTTTTTCACTCCCTTGTTCACTTCTTCATTCCCTCTTCTCCCTCCCTCCCTGACTCCCTGTGTCACTCACTCATTCCTCCCTTCACTCATTCATTCCCTCCTTCACTCTCATTCACGCACTCATTCCTTCCTTCACTCGTCCATTTCCTCCTTCACTCATTCCCTCCCCCATTCCCTTCTTCACTCATTCCCTAGCTCCTTCACTTGTTCACCCCCTCCTTTAGAGCAGACAGTGCCACTGCAAGGCGTGCGCCCCCTCCTGGGTGCTGGGAAGAACAGCCGAACACAGTCGATGTGAACAGGTGCTAGCTTCTTTCCAGCTTTACTGAGATCTGGGAGTAAATCCTGGGCCCAGTCCTAAGGCCTGGTCCCCCCATCCAGGCTCTTGACATTCGTTTTTCTCCGCTTCACCTGCAAGAGGAGCCCACCTTCCGAGGCGCACCCTTACCGGCCGGCCGTGTGCAGAGGTTGGCGCCGCCTCCTGATGGATGGGGTCCTGTCGGGGGAGTGTCCCACCTGGTTTTGAGAGGGATTGCGCAGGATGTGGAGAGACGTGGAGAGAGGATATGGCAGGAGGTCATTCGTGGTTAAAAACAAAGGTGGAGAGGAATGTAAAAGACGAAGAAGATAAACGAAAGAGAACCGCTGTCAGCCCAGAGAGCTACCTGAGGGTCCAGACAAGGGCTGGGAGAGCAAGACCAGCCTCCAGGAGTGGAGGGAGCAGCCTCCAGGAGTGGGCTTCCTTCCAGCAAGACTTTCTAGAGGAAGCCCCCCAACACACCAGCTGTCTAACAGAAGAGGACTTCTGGGGAGTGAGAAAAGCATTCCAGGAAGGGAATAGCAAAGGTACGCAGGTGAGATCCTGACACGTGAGTGGTATAGAAATTGCTGGGATTTTCTGAGCCTGAAGGGAAGGTTGCAGACCCGATCCTGCCTTCCTCACTTCGGGCTGGAAGTGAGGACACAAGGCGGAGCTGGCTGGAAACCTGGCAGGGGGCAGGTTCCACAGTATGGGCCAGTGATGGGTGGGGAGGGGTGAGCCCAAAATATGGCTGGGGATGATGGGCCCAACCTGGCCACAGTGGGTCTGGAGTAAGAGCAGGTTTGAGGGAAGACAAGGCTCAGCTTGGCCCCAAGCAGGGTGAGGAGCCTGCAGATGCCCAGCAAGGGCCTTTCTGGGTGGTGTCAGGTGGGAGGTGAGGGCAGGGGCCTATCACACACCACAGTTGGAAGTGGTGAGCTGAGCTGGAACACATACTGGGGAAAGGATAATGGCTGAGGGCAGAAGCATGAGGCACAGTGGGGTTCCTGCAGGAACCCGCAGAGAGCCAGGGGAGGAGTGATCTCAAAGGCCCAGTGGGACAGGGTGTAAGGGGGGACCCAGAGGAGAGAGAAGGAGAAGCCCTGGAGCTGCAACAGGGAGGCTGCTGTGGTGTGAATATTGGTGTCCCCCCAAGATTCATGTTGGAACTTAATCCCCAATAGGATAGTATTATGAAGTGGGGCCTTTAGGAGGTGATTAGGTCATGAAGGTGAAGCCTTTGCCAATGAGATTAGTACCCTTATAAAAGAGGTTTGAGGGAGCTCACTCACCTCTTTTGCCATGTAAGGATGTCGCAAGAGGTGCCACCTTCAAGGCAGACAATAACACTGAATCTGCTGGCACCTTGACCTTGGACATCCCAGCCTCCAGAACTGTGAGAGATACATTTCCATTGTTTATAAGTTACCCAGTGTGTAGTACTTGGTCATAGCAGCACACACGAACTGAGGCAGAAATGGGTACTGGGAAGTGGGGTGCTGCTGTAACAAATGCCTAAAAGTGTGGGAGCAGCTTTGGAATTAGGTAATGGGCAGAGGCAGAAAGGGTTTGGAAGTGAATGCTAGAAAAAGCCTATATTGCCATGAACAGAGCATTAAGGGAAATTCTTGTGAGCGCCCAGAAAAAGAGGAGAGTTGTAGAGATACCTCAACCTTCCTATAGATTACCTAAGTGGTCATGATCAGATGCTGGCCATTCTGATGAGGTCTCAGATGGAAATGAAGAACGTGTTATTGGAATCTGTAGGAAAAGCCATTCTTATTATAAGTTTGTGAAGAACTTGAGTGAATTGTGTTCATGTCCTAGTATTTTATGGGATTTTTTTTTTTTTTTTGAGACAGAGTCTCACTCTGTTGCCTGGGCTAGAGTGCCGTGGCATCACCCTAGCTCACAGCAACCTCAAACTGCTGGGCTCAAGCGATTGATCCTCCTGCCTCAGCCTCCTGAGTAGCTGGGACTACAGGCATGCGCTACCATGCCCGGCTAATTTCATATACATATACATATATTAATTAGCCAATTAACTTCTTTCTATTTTTAGTAGAGACGGGGTCTCACTCTTGCTCAGGCTGGTTTTGAACTCCTGACCTTGAATGATCCTCCCGCCTCGGCCTCCCAGAGTGCTAGGGTTACAGGTGTGAGGCACCGTGCCCAGCCCATGCAATGTTATAAACTAGGATATTTGATTGAAGAAATCACTAAGCCAAGTGTTGAGGTGGCTTCTCTTGACTACTGCTTATAGTAAAATGTGAGAAAAGAGTAACAAATTAAGGATGGAATTTATAATCAAAAGGGAAGCAGAGGCCGGGCGCGGTGGCTCATGCCTATAATCCTAGCACTCTGGGAGGCCGAGGCGGGCGGATTGCTCAAGGTCAGGAGTTCAAAACCAGCCTGAGGAGACCCCATCTCTACTATAAAAAAATAAAAATAAATTAATTGGCCAACTATATATAAAAAATTAGCCGGGCATGGTGGTGTATGCCTGTAGTCCTAGGTACTCGGGAGGCTGAGGCAGAAGGATTGCTTGAGCCCAGGAGTTTGAGGTTGCTGTGAGCTAGGCTGATGCCACGGCACTCACTCTAGCCTGGGCAACAAAGTGAGACTCTGTCTCAAAAAAAAAAAAGGGGGGGGGGGAAGCAGAACTTAAACATTTTGAAAATCTCAGCCTCGGCATGTTGTAAAAATGAAAGGACTTGTCGGGGAGAGCACCCACAGTGTGGCCAAGCAGCCCTTTGATAGGAGTTTAGCACGGACCAGCAGAAACCAGGTGCTATTCATCCAGACAGTGGAAGGATGACCCCAGAGGCATATTGGTGATGATCAGTGCTGCCCCTCTCATCCCAGGCCCAGAGTGCCAAGGCCTGGGGAACAGAAAGATGTCATTTTATACCCATAATAATTAAAAATAAAAAAAATTCTAAAAAGAGTGAGCTTGGACAGAAAGACAAATCTTGCATGCTCTTGCTCATGTGTGGGAGCTAGATATTAAAAACAATTGATCTTGGCCGGTCGCGGTGGCTCACACTCTGGGAGGCTGAGGTGGGAGGATCACTGAAGGTCAGGAGTTTGAGACCAGCCTGAGCAAGAGCAAGACCCCGTGTCTACTATAAATAGAAAGAAATTAGCCAAAACAACTAAAAATAGAAAAAATTAACTGGGCATGGTGGCATATGCCTGTAGTCCCAGCTATTCTGGAGGCTGAGGCAGGAGGATCACTTGAGCCCAAGAGTTTGAGGTTGCTGTGAGCTAGGCTGATACCATGGCACTCTAGCCCAGGCAACAGAGCGAGACTCTGTCTCCAAAAATAAAAAATAAAAAAATATAAAAAAATAAAATAACTAAAAGAGTGGAATTGGAATGTTCCTAACATAAAGATGATAAATGCTTGAGGTGATGGATACCCTAATTACCCTGATTTCATTAATTCACATTGTATGCCTGTATCAAAATATCACATGTACCCTATAAATATATACAACCATGTACCCATAATAATTAAAAATAAAAAAAAAATTTTAAAAGAATGGTTGCCAATGTCCTCATTTGCCAGCAAATTAATAAATTCCTCTTTCCTTCTGCTCAAAAAAAAAAAAGGTAAAATTAAAAAAGAGTGGGCTTGGGCACCCCTGGGACCACACTCAAGCCTGTGCTCCCCACGTTCTGCAGTGCTTGTTGGCTGTCCCGTGTGAGACTCCGGTGGGCCCAAGCTCGGGGCAGGCTGCAATGGCCACCCCTCCAGGGGGCACAGGTAGTATAGCTTATTGTCCATGTGGTGCCATCTCCACCATCGCACAGAGTGCACTGGCTATGGGGTATGGCTACCTCAACCTAGATTTCTTTTGTTTTTTTGTTTTTTTTTTTTGAGACAGAGTCTCACTTTGTTGCCCAGGCTAGAGCGAGTGCCGTGGCGTCAGCCTAGCTCACAGCAACCTCAAACTCCTGGGCTCAAGCAATCCTGCTGCCTCAGCCTCCCAAGTAGCTGGGACTATAGGCATGCACCACCATGTCTGGCTAATTTTTTCTATATATATTAGTTGGCCAATTAATTTCTATTTATAGTAGAGACGGGTCTCGGTCTTGCTCAGGCTGGTTTCAAACTCCTGACCTTGAGCAATCCGCCAGCCTCGGCCTCTCAGAGTGCTAGGATTACAAGGCGTGAGCCACCGGGCCAGTCGCAACCTAGATTTCAATGGATTCCCTAGAGAGCTTTGAGGATGGCCGGGTAGAGAACCACAGGGGTGTCGCCACCACAGACAGCCCTCACAAGAACAGTACCCAGCAGAGCCATGGGGGCAGGGCAACCCCTGAGACCCCAGACCAGTAGAGCCACCAACATGCAAACCAGCCTGGACGACCACAGGCATGCAACTCCAATGAGTGACAGCTGCTATGTGGGCTGCACTCAGCAAAGCCAGAGTGTTCAGAAGGCAGGAAATGAAGGCAAAGATAATTCTCAAACTTTAATATTGTCTGCCCTGTTGGGTTTGGGATTTATTTGGGATCTATTACCCCTTTCTTCTTTCCAATTTCTCCCTTTTGGCACAAGCATGTCTGTCCCATACCTATCTTACCATTGTATTGTGGAAGTACGTAACTTGTTTGAATTCATAGGTTCACAGCTGGAGAGTAATTTGCCTCAGGATGAATCACACCTTGAATCTCACCTATATCTGATTTTATATGACATTTAGATTGAGACTCTGAACTTCAGACTTTTTTATTTTTTTGAGACAGAGTCTCACTCTGTTGCCCAGGCTGGGCTGCAGTGATGTCATCATAGCTCAAACCTCAAACCTCAAACTCCTGGGCTTAAGTGATCCTCCTGCTTCAGCCTCCCAAATAGCTAGGGCCACACCTGGCTAATTTTTAAAATTTTTTGTACAGATGGGTGTCCAGTGTTCTGTAGGAGACCTGACATCCTTAACTGGCTATAGCAACAAAGGTCCTTTCTTTCAACCATCTTTGCAAGTGGTCTGGATTGTGGGTGTGCTGCATCTTCTTGTACCCTCCTTTGAGGACATCTCTTTTGTCCACGGTTAAGTCATGAAAGGCTTACTGGTTTTTGTTCTGAGTCACTTGGTAGGTACCATTGGTTTAAAAGAAGAAACGGGTGGGCGGTGTTCAGTACTGCCGAATATTTACTGGTTGTCCTAGCTGAAAACTGATAATAAGATATTTGAAAGGTTTTTTTTTATTTTTTACAGCTCAATGGTCATAAGATGGCTTCACCAGAACCTGATATTCAGGCTACATATTTTTTTAAGGCCCCTCTGTTCTCTCTATTGGATCCTGCCTCTCCCATGGGAACTTTTCAGTTGACTGAAATCCTTCTTCTCAAACTCCTGCTCTCCATAGGCTCTGCTTCCTTTCTCTGTTAGCATGATTTTTTAAAATTTGTATTGTTTTTTTCCCCAAATATTTTCTTTCTTTTTCTTTTATTTCAGCATATTATGGGGGTACAAATGTTTAGGTTACATATATTGCCTTTGGTCCATCTGAGTGAGAGCTTCAAGTGTGTCCATCCCCCAGACGGTGTGCACCAAACCCATTTGGTGTGAATATACCCATGCCCTCCTCCCCTCTTCCACCTGCCTGACACCCGAGGAATGTTACCACTGTATGTGCACATAAGTGTTGATCAGTTAATATCAATTTCATGGTGAGTACATGTGGTGCTTGTTTTTCCATTCTTGTGATACTTCACTTAGTAGAATGGGCTCCAGCTCCATCCAAGATAATACAAGAGGTGCTAGATCACCATTGGTTTTTGTGGCCGAGTAGCACTCCATGGTATACATATACCACATTTTATTAATCCACTCATATATTGATGGGCACTTGGGTTGTTTCCTCTTTGCAATTGTGAACTGTGCTGCTATAAACATTCTAGTACAGATGCCTTTTATAATAGAATGTCTTTTTTTCCTTTGGGTAGATGCCCAGTAGTGGGATTGCTGGATCAAATGGTAGTTCTACTTCTAGCTCTTTGAGGTATCTCCATATTACTTTCTAGAGAGGTTGTACTAGTTTGCAGTCCCATGTTGGCGTGATTTTTGCTAAAGATAATGTGGAACTTCACTGGCTTCTTTGGGAAACTTAAGATCTTCCCAAACTGACTCCTCCATCCTCATTTTGCTACCTTCCATTTTCCATCCAGTTCCCAGTACCTCCTCCTTCCCTCCATTGATCCTGCCAGAACTTTTTCTCCTTAGTCACTTAAAACTTTAGGGACCCCTGTCTTGAGGGCCTCAAAGTCCCCTAAAAGCAACCACCTGAAGTTGAAAAGAGAAAAAATGAACTATTTGGTAACTGGGCAAATGAAAAATCTTTTTTTTTTTTTTTTTTTGAGACAGAGTCTCACTCCATTGTCGTGGCTAGAGTGCCATGGTGTCAGCCTAGCTCACAGCAACCTCAAACTCCTGGACTCAAGAGATCCTCCTGCCTCAGCCTCCCGAGTAGCTGGGACTACAGGCATGCGCCACCATGCCTAGCTTTCTCTCTCTCTCTCTCTATATATATATATATTTTTTTTTTTTTTTTTTGAGACAGAGTCTCACTTGTTGCCCAGGCTATGGTGAGTGCTGTGGCGTCAGCCTAGCTCACAGCAACCTCAAACTCCTGGGCTCAAATAATCCTTCTGCCTCAGCCTCCCGAGTAGCTGGGACTACAGGCATGTGCCACCATGCCCGGCTAATTTTTTTTTTTATATACATATATATTAGTTGGCCAATTAATTTCTTTCTATTTATAGTAGAGACAGGGTCTCGCTCTTGCTCAGGCTGGTTTCGGACTCCTGACCTTGAGCAATCCGCCCGCCTCGGCCTCCCAGAGTGCTAGGATTACAGGCGTGAGCCACCGCGCCCGGCCTACAAATGAAAAATCTTAAGAAGTCCTTTCCATAAATACTAGTAAACATATTTGGCCATGGAAACAGGTAACCTTAATTTGTTCCATTTTTGTCAGAAACACAATTTGGATAAAAAAATAAGCAGAATAAACCAGAGAGTTTGTATTACTATGTTTTACTGACTCATGACTAGCATTTCAGAATGAAAGCTATAAGATCTTTGCATCTGTATGTTTATGTTGCTTATAAGGAGTACATGTATGTATGTATATATGTTTGAGTGTTATATATAAATAATATTTTTCTACTCCTGGGTGGCATTACTAACTTAATTTTTAAAATCCCTTAAAGGAGAACTGGGCATGGTGGCTTGCACATGTAGTCCCAACTACTGGGGAGGCTGAGGCAGGAGGATTGCTCAAGGCCCAGAGTTCAAGACCAGCTGGGTAAATAGTGAGGCCCTGTTTTTACTAAATATATACATAAATACATATATACATAAATAAGATAAAATTTTTAAAATTAAAAAAAATTTACCAGGCACAAGCTGGTAGTCCCAGCTATTTGGAAGGCTTGCTTGAGCCCAGGACCCTGGGTGATAGAGAAAGGACACTGTGCCTTAAAAAAAAAAAAAAAAAGTTCCCTTAAAGGAGTTCTATTCAAATTGCACCCACTTTTGAAGACATGTCTTTTGTCCATGGTTAAGTCATAAAAGACTTACTGGTTTTAGAGATAAATGAGCATTCATGTAGATTAAATATTCCTAAAACTCTCAGAAAAATAGAAACTAAAATGTTTTTTAGTTCACATGATCTGGGATATTCTTTAGTAAATAAAGTTAGTTTTAAAATTGTTGGATTAGTCAAATAAGCTTATGTTTATCTGTACTAGATGTTGAAGATCATAAAACTATATAAATCATTAAAATGTGCAGTAAAAATATACAAGATGTGCAATAAAAATGAATTGCTGAGCTGGGAGTGGTGGCACGTGCCTATAGTCCCAGCTACTCAGGAGACTGAGGTAGGAGGATGGCTTGAGCCAAGGAGTTCTGAGCTGTGGTGCACTATACCAGTTGATGTCTGCACTAAGTTTGGCATCAATATGGTGACCTCCTATGAGTGAGGACCAACAGGTTGTCTGAAGAGGGGTAAAGAGGCCCAGTTTGGAAATGGAGCAAGTCAAAACTCCCATGTTGATCAAAAGTGGGATCACACCTGTGTATAGCCACTGTACTCCAGCCTGGACAAAATAGCAAGACTTCATCTCTTAAAAATAATTAATTAAAACCAGCCTGAGCAAGAGCGAGACCCCGTCTCTACTATAAATAGAAACAAATTAATTGGCCAACTGATATATATATAAAAAAAATTAGCCGGGCATGGTGGCTCATGCCTGTAGTCCCAGCTACTCGGGAGGCTGAGGCAGAAGGATCGCTCGAGCCCAGGAGTTTGAGGTTGCTGTGAGCTAGGCTGATACCATGGCACTCTAGCCCAGGCAACAGAGCGAGACTCTGTCTCCAAAAATAAAAAATAAAAAAATATAAAAAAATAAAATAACTAAAAGAGTGGAATTGGAATGTTCCTAACATAAAGATGATAAATGCTTGAGGTGATGGATACCCTAATTACCCTGATTTCATTAATTCACATTGTATGCCTGTATCAAAATATCACATGTACCCTATAAATATATACAACCATGTACCCATAATAATTAAAAATAAAAAAAAAATTTTAAAAGAATGGTTGCCAATGTCCTCATTTGCCAGCAAATTAATAAATTCCTCTTTCCTTCTGCTCAAAAAAAAAAAAGGTAAAATTAAAAAAGAGTGGGCTTGGGCACCCCTGGGACCACACTCAAGCCTGTGCTCCCCACGTTCTGCAGTGCTTGTTGGCTGTCCCGTGTGAGACTCCGGTGGGCCCAAGCTCGGGGCAGGCTGCAATGGCCACCCCTCCAGGGGGCACAGGTAGTATAGCTTATTGTCCATGTGGTGCCATCTCCACCATCGCACAGAGTGCACTGGCTATGGGGTATGGCTACCTCAACCTAGATTTCTTTTGTTTTTTTGTTTTTTTTTTTTGAGACAGAGTCTCACTTTGTTGCCCAGGCTAGAGCGAGTGCCGTGGCGTCAGCCTAGCTCACAGCAACCTCAAACTCCTGGGCTCAAGCAATCCTGCTGCCTCAGCCTCCCAAGTAGCTGGGACTATAGGCATGCACCACCATGTCTGGCTAATTTTTTCTATATATATTAGTTGGCCAATTAATTTCTATTTATAGTAGAGACGGGTCTCGGTCTTGCTCAGGCTGGTTTCAAACTCCTGACCTTGAGCAATCCGCCAGCCTCGGCCTCTCAGAGTGCTAGGATTACAAGGCGTGAGCCACCGGGCCAGTCGCAACCTAGATTTCAATGGATTCCCTAGAGAGCTTTGAGGATGGCCGGGTAGAGAACCACAGGGGTGTCGCCACCACAGACAGCCCTCACAAGAACAGTACCCAGCAGAGCCATGGGGGCAGGGCAACCCCTGAGACCCCAGACCAGTAGAGCCACCAACATGCAAACCAGCCTGGACGACCACAGGCATGCAACTCCAATGAGTGACAGCTGCTATGTGGGCTGCACTCAGCAAAGCCAGAGTGTTCAGAAGGCAGGAAATGAAGGCAAAGATAATTCTCAAACTTTAATATTGTCTGCCCTGTTGGGTTTGGGATTTATTTGGGATCTATTACCCCTTTCTTCTTTCCAATTTCTCCCTTTTGGCACAAGCATGTCTGTCCCATACCTATCTTACCATTGTATTGTGGAAGTACGTAACTTGTTTGAATTCATAGGTTCACAGCTGGAGAGTAATTTGCCTCAGGATGAATCACACCTTGAATCTCACCTATATCTGATTTTATATGACATTTAGATTGAGACTCTGAACTTCAGACTTTTTTATTTTTTTGAGACAGAGTCTCACTCTGTTGCCCAGGCTGGGCTGCAGTGATGTCATCATAGCTCAAACCTCAAACCTCAAACTCCTGGGCTTAAGTGATCCTCCTGCTTCAGCCTCCCAAATAGCTAGGGCCACACCTGGCTAATTTTTAAAATTTTTTGTACAGATGGGTGTCCAGTGTTCTGTAGGAGACCTGACATCCTTAACTGGCTATAGCAACAAAGGTCCTTTCTTTCAACCATCTTTGCAAGTGGTCTGGATTGTGGGTGTGCTGCATCTTCTTGTACCCTCCTTTGAGGACATCTCTTTTGTCCACGGTTAAGTCATGAAAGGCTTACTGGTTTTTGTTCTGAGTCACTTGGTAGGTACCATTGGTTTAAAAGAAGAAACGGGTGGGCGGTGTTCAGTACTGCCGAATATTTACTGGTTGTCCTAGCTGAAAACTGATAATAAGATATTTGAAAGGTTTTTTTTTATTTTTTACAGCTCAATGGTCATAAGATGGCTTCACCAGAACCTGATATTCAGGCTACATATTTTTTTAAGGCCCCTCTGTTCTCTCTATTGGATCCTGCCTCTCCCATGGGAACTTTTCAGTTGACTGAAATCCTTCTTCTCAAACTCCTGCTCTCCATAGGCTCTGCTTCCTTTCTCTGTTAGCATGATTTTTTAAAATTTGTATTGTTTTTTTCCCCAAATATTTTCTTTCTTTTTCTTTTATTTCAGCATATTATGGGGGTACAAATGTTTAGGTTACATATATTGCCTTTGGTCCATCTGAGTGAGAGCTTCAAGTGTGTCCATCCCCCAGACGGTGTGCACCAAACCCATTTGGTGTGAATATACCCATGCCCTCCTCCCCTCTTCCACCTGCCTGACACCCGAGGAATGTTACCACTGTATGTGCACATAAGTGTTGATCAGTTAATATCAATTTCATGGTGAGTACATGTGGTGCTTGTTTTTCCATTCTTGTGATACTTCACTTAGTAGAATGGGCTCCAGCTCCATCCAAGATAATACAAGAGGTGCTAGATCACCATTGGTTTTTGTGGCCGAGTAGCACTCCATGGTATACATATACCACATTTTATTAATCCACTCATATATTGATGGGCACTTGGGTTGTTTCCTCTTTGCAATTGTGAACTGTGCTGCTATAAACATTCTAGTACAGATGCCTTTTATAATAGAATGTCTTTTTTTCCTTTGGGTAGATGCCCAGTAGTGGGATTGCTGGATCAAATGGTAGTTCTACTTCTAGCTCTTTGAGGTATCTCCATATTACTTTCTAGAGAGGTTGTACTAGTTTGCAGTCCCATGTTGGCGTGATTTTTGCTAAAGATAATGTGGAACTTCACTGGCTTCTTTGGGAAACTTAAGATCTTCCCAAACTGACTCCTCCATCCTCATTTTGCTACCTTCCATTTTCCATCCAGTTCCCAGTACCTCCTCCTTCCCTCCATTGATCCTGCCAGAACTTTTTCTCCTTAGTCACTTAAAACTTTAGGGACCCCTGTCTTGAGGGCCTCAAAGTCCCCTAAAAGCAACCACCTGAAGTTGAAAAGAGAAAAAATGAACTATTTGGTAACTGGGCAAATGAAAAATCTTTTTTTTTTTTTTTTTTTGAGACAGAGTCTCACTCCATTGTCGTGGCTAGAGTGCCATGGTGTCAGCCTAGCTCACAGCAACCTCAAACTCCTGGACTCAAGAGATCCTCCTGCCTCAGCCTCCCGAGTAGCTGGGACTACAGGCATGCGCCACCATGCCTAGCTTTCTCTCTCTCTCTCTCTATATATATATATATATTTTTTTTTTTTTTTTGAGACAGAGTCTCACTTGTTGCCCAGGCTATGGTGAGTGCTGTGGCGTCAGCCTAGCTCACAGCAACCTCAAACTCCTGGGCTCAAATAATCCTTCTGCCTCAGCCTCCCGAGTAGCTGGGACTACAGGCATGTGCCACCATGCCCGGCTAATTTTTTTTTTTATATACATATATATTAGTTGGCCAATTAATTTCTTTCTATTTATAGTAGAGACAGGGTCTCGCTCTTGCTCAGGCTGGTTTCGGACTCCTGACCTTGAGCAATCCGCCCGCCTCGGCCTCCCAGAGTGCTAGGATTACAGGCGTGAGCCACCGCGCCCGGCCTACAAATGAAAAATCTTAAGAAGTCCTTTCCATAAATACTAGTAAACATATTTGGCCATGGAAACAGGTAACCTTAATTTGTTCCATTTTTGTCAGAAACACAATTTGGATAAAAAAATAAGCAGAATAAACCAGAGAGTTTGTATTACTATGTTTTACTGACTCATGACTAGCATTTCAGAATGAAAGCTATAAGATCTTTGCATCTGTATGTTTATGTTGCTTATAAGGAGTACATGTATGTATGTATATATGTTTGAGTGTTATATAT
This sequence comes from Microcebus murinus, assembly GCF_040939455.1. Classification (NCBI taxonomy): domain Eukaryota; kingdom Metazoa; phylum Chordata; class Mammalia; order Primates; family Cheirogaleidae; genus Microcebus; species Microcebus murinus. The sequence goes on along the minus strand of NC_134125.1, from coordinate 26,004,941 downwards.
AAATAATATTTTTCTACTCCTGGGTGGCATTACTAACTTAATTTTTAAAATCCCTTAAAGGAGAACTGGGCATGGTGGCTTGCACATGTAGTCCCAACTACTGGGGAGGCTGAGGCAGGAGGATTGCTCAAGGCCCAGAGTTCAAGACCAGCTGGGTAAATAGTGAGGCCCTGTTTTTACTAAATATATACATAAATACATATATACATAAATAAGATAAAATTTTTAAAATTAAAAAAAATTTACCAGGCACAAGCTGGTAGTCCCAGCTATTTGGAAGGCTTGCTTGAGCCCAGGACCCTGGGTGATAGAGAAAGGACACTGTGCCTTAAAAAAAAAAAAAAAAAGTTCCCTTAAAGGAGTTCTATTCAAATTGCACCCACTTTTGAAGACATGTCTTTTGTCCATGGTTAAGTCATAAAAGACTTACTGGTTTTAGAGATAAATGAGCATTCATGTAGATTAAATATTCCTAAAACTCTCAGAAAAATAGAAACTAAAATGTTTTTTAGTTCACATGATCTGGGATATTCTTTAGTAAATAAAGTTAGTTTTAAAATTGTTGGATTAGTCAAATAAGCTTATGTTTATCTGTACTAGATGTTGAAGATCATAAAACTATATAAATCATTAAAATGTGCAGTAAAAATATACAAGATGTGCAATAAAAATGAATTGCTGAGCTGGGAGTGGTGGCACGTGCCTATAGTCCCAGCTACTCAGGAGACTGAGGTAGGAGGATGGCTTGAGCCAAGGAGTTCTGAGCTGTGGTGCACTATACCAGTTGATGTCTGCACTAAGTTTGGCATCAATATGGTGACCTCCTATGAGTGAGGACCAACAGGTTGTCTGAAGAGGGGTAAAGAGGCCCAGTTTGGAAATGGAGCAAGTCAAAACTCCCATGTTGATCAAAAGTGGGATCACACCTGTGTATAGCCACTGTACTCCAGCCTGGACAAAATAGCAAGACTTCATCTCTTAAAAATAATTAATTAAAACCAGCCTGAGCAAGAGCGAGACCCCGTCTCTACTATAAATAGAAACAAATTAATTGGCCAACTGATATATATATAAAAAAAATTAGCCGGGCATGGTGGCTCATGCCTGTAGTCCCAGCTACTCGGGAGGCTGAGGCAGAAGGATCGCTCGAGCCCAGGAGTTTGAGGTTGCTGTGAGCTAGGCTGACGCCACGGCACTCACTCTAGCCTGGACAACAAAGCGAGACTCTGTCTCAAAAAAAAAAAAAAAAAAAAAAAATAATTAATTAGAGTGGCAGGCTGTACTTCAGACATGTGGAAAGAAGGTAGAAGCTCTCTCATTGTGTGAGAGCTAATGCTGCATCCCAGTTGGTACAGAAAAATAACCAAAGAAAGATGATGATATAGAAGAAGGAGACCTTCCAGAGCACAAGAGACCCCCTGCGCCCATTGACTTCTCACAGATAGACCCGGGCAAGCCTGAAAGCATATTACAAGAAAGGGAAGACGCTCATGATGTTTGTCACCGTGTCAGGAAGCCCCACCGAGAAGGAGACGGAGGAGATCACCAGCCTTTGGCAGGGCAGTCTGTTCAATGCCAACTACGACGTCCAGAGGTTCATCGTGGGATCAGACCGGGCCATCTTCATGCTGCGTGACGGGAGCTATGCCTGGGAGATCAAGGACTTTTTGGTCAGTCAAGACAGGTGTGCTGATGTCACTCTGGAGGGACAGGTGTATCCCTAGCAAAGGAAGAAGAAGCAAAGAAAAATAAAACAAAGCAAGACAAGGGCAAAAAGAAGAAGGAAGGCGATCTGAAACCTCGAGCTTCCAAGGCAGACGGTCGGGCCGGGAGCAGACGGGAGGACCTGTGACGGGCAGCGTGGTGCTCTGCAGAGCACGGGACACGACATGGAGACCCCTGCCGGGCTCAGGCGGGGGTGGGCACAGGAAACCACACACCGAATGACATTCTGGTTTCTTCTAGAAATGGTCTGTCACATTGTCAGTATGAGAATTAGTATTTAAAAGCCTTCGAATAAGAAGACAGAGGTTTTCTAATTAGTAATGTGAGATACTGACAAATTCATGTTTACTATGGAAACTCCTTACATGGACTGGACCGTGTTGCTTTTTCCCATTGAAACCCGGCGAATCGTGGGCGCTACTGAGGTTCCATGCCCTTCCTCCGTGCTCTGACTGGGGGCCTGCTGTGCCGTGCTCTTTACTTTCTGTTAACTAAAAGGATAGCAGATTCTAATCGGACAAGTTTTTAAAACTGTTAATTGAGTCAGACTCTTCTGCCACAAATGTTTTCATTGCTATGGCGGTAGGACATGCTCTGGTGGCCCTGCCTCGAGCTCTGACACCTAAATATATATATACAGATATATAACCAGGCAGCCAGGGCATGTAAATCCACAATCTCTGCAGGCAGAGCAGAACAGAAAATAATATTGCTTGGAAATCTTAAGTAGTTAACTTCGAACTTCTTTGACTTGAATTGCACTCATCAGATGGAGAGAACTTTTCGCGTGCCTGTCAGGTTTTATGTGGTCAATAAAACCTGTTCTGTTGCCTTATTTAGGAAAGACTAATGCTGGTGTCCAGGGTTCATAGGTTCCATCATTGTGACAGTTTTAGGGTATACAGAGAATCAGCTGTGGCCCTGTGGGGTGTGGCAGAAGACTCGATAACCTCATTTATTTCTAAGCATTTTTCTTCGATAAAGTGCCTAAATTTGTGGTGGTTTTGTACGGTACTAACATGATGTGCTACTATTAATGTCTGATTTTGCTGTTCATGTGTTGGAGCCTACTCTGAATAAGAGAACATTTATAGACAGGTATCATTTTTAAGAACTAAAATTTTTGGAGAAAACTCAATTGTGATTTTAAGAAATTAAAAATAGCACATATACAGGTTAGAAAATGTCAATTAATGGTGCAAAATGAAAAGCATAGCCCTCCCCTGCTGCCAGTACCTTGTCCCAGTGGAAGCTACTGTTAACAGTTTATCCCCACCATGCCCCCCCAAAAAGTACACTTACCAATTTAAAAAAATATAATAATTAATTAATTAGGTAATTAAATATGTCTACTTAAAAATAGTTTCAAAACTTTTTGTTTTTTTTTTGTAACTTGAAGCCTTAAAGTATGATAACTAAGAGATATTCACTTAATGTCTGCATCATTTGTAAGAAGGCTAAAATACTGAACAATTAATTACTAAGCAGACATTTATCTACTTTTGGCTTCTTTATTTTTACAGAAAGACAAATATATTTGGGTCTACTTATATGCATGAGACATGTACTATGAGAAATCACGTTTCTAGGACTTATGTAATGATGTTAATCTACAGAATGTTGTTGTCTAACATAGTTCTCAATTGCTAATAATTAAAATATAATTAATATATATAATTAAAATGAGGCCAGGTATGGTGGCTCATGCCTATAATTCCAGCACTTTGGGAGGCTGAGAAAGGAGGATCACTTGAGGCCAGGAGTTCAAGATCAACCTGGGCAACATATTGAGACCCCTATCTCTAAAAAAAAAATTTTAGCTGGGCATAGTGGTGCATAGCTGTGATCCTAGCTACTTTGGAAGCTGAGGCAGGAGAATCATTTGAGCCCAGGAATTCCAGCCTGGTGACAGATCAAGACCATGTCTGTTAAACAAATAATAAATAAATAAATAAAATAAAACTACTAAAAATAACAAGGGAAACAACTCTATGCAAAATATACAGGAAAAGTAAGATGCATTTTTGGTAAGGAAAATCCTAAGACAGGAAGATGTGCTTTCTGTTAAGGGAAAAGAAGTAATTACTTCTTTTTTTTTTTTTTTTTTTTGAGACAGAGTCTTGCTTTGTTCCACAGGCTAGAGTGAGTGACCTAGCATCAGCCTAGCTCACAGCAACCTCAAACTCCTGGGCTCAAGCAATCCTCCTGCCTCAGCCTCCCGAGTAGCTGGGACTATAGGCATACACCGCCATGCCTGGCTAATTTTTTTCTATATATATTAGTTGGCCAATTAATTTCTTTCTATTTATAGTAAAGACGGGATCTCGCTCTTGCTCAGGCTGGTTTCGAACTCCTGACCTCGAGCAATCTGCCCGCCTCGGCCTCCCAGAGTGTTAGGATTACAGGCGTGAGCCACCGTGCCCGGCCGTAATTACTTCTTTATTAAAGTAAAATAACTGATTTTTCCGGGATGAGAAAGAGAAAAATGTAGGGGGAAAAAGGGCTGATGAGAGACACGTGGGTGGCTCCTACCTGTAATCCCAGCTAGTCAGGAGGCTAGGCAGGATCACTGGAGGCCAGGAGTTTGAGATGAGCCTGGGCAACATAATGATATGCCATCTGTAAAATATAATGAAAGGCCGGGTGTGGTGGCTCACGCCTGTAATCCTAGCACTCTGGGAGGCCGAGGCGGGCGGATTGCTCGAGGTCAGGAGTTCGAAACCAGCCTGAGCAAGAGCGAGACCCTGTCTCTACTATAAATAGAAAGAAATTAATTGGACAACTAATATATATAGAAAAAATTAGCCGGGCATGGTGGCGCATGCCTGTAGTCCCAGCTACTCGGGAGGCTGAGGCAGAAGGATCGCTCGAGCCCAGGAGTTTGAGGTTGCTGTGAGCTAGGCTGACGCCACGGCACTCACTCTAGCCTGGACAACAAAGTGAGACTCTGTCTCAAAAATAAATAAATAAATAAATAAAATATAATGAAAAAGGATTGCTGGGACTCAGGACTTTAAACTAAAACCTTGAAACTCCTGAGCAATCCAGGACAAGCTGATCACCTTAGATACAGAGTTTTTAAAAATTATTTTTGGGATTATGAGAGCAAAAATATTCAAAGATGTGAACAGGTCTCACATCAACACAAAATCTGAAACTCTGCTGGCAAGAGAGGCCCCCTTGGGGGAACCTGCTCGATCCCTCCTTTCTCACCTTCCTCCCATCACCCCAACTTCCTGCCTGTACACAGCCCAGCAGGGACCTGGCATTAGTAGGCTTCAGTAGGTGCCAGTCCACATTCTCTGAGGCCCATATTAGTGGTTGGCTCCCTGTTGCTTGTGGACCACTTGGGCTCATGATTTTCACCACCTCACCTCTCTTCCCAAGACCACAAATAAAGGCTCCATAGGTCAAATGCAGCAGAACTTTATCCTTCTGAAAATATCCTCAGGCCCCCACAGCTCCTCACTCAGACTCCAGCTAGCTTGCCTCCACTGACCAAGTTGTCTGACATTCTGCCTCCAGCCACCATCTCTGTGTTGTGTTCTCCTCGAAGGGGACATGGCTGCTGGCCAAACAGGAAAGCCTATGTCTAAAAATGAATAGACATGGTTTAGGTTTTCCACATCTCCAACTCGAGAAAATACAGCCATCGGTACGACCTGAGATTCCAAGAGTCTAACCGAGAGAGGCGGTGATGAGCATCTACCTGGGAACTCTTCGGATGCAGCGCTGACAGGCAGTCGCAGGAAAGCAAGGCCGGGATAATGTACTGGTGAAGTACCTGGCATACAGCAGGTGCTCGTACATATTTGATAATACACACTCTCTCCTTAGCATCGCTGTGGATGGCTGGCAGCTTGGGCCGGCATCCCTGAGGGGTCTGGATCTCAGGGACTTGATGAGGTCAGCATACAGTAGAGTTGCAGGAAATGCAGGCAGCCAAAGGCGGGCCTGCGGCAGGCCCTTGAGTCCTGGAGCCAGGCACCAGGAGTTCCACGTAGCCACCGTTCTACCTAGCCTGGGGCACTTGCCGGACGGCTGCATCCGGAGAGGGGCGTGCGGCTCCTGGAAACTCCATTTCCCACAAGCCCGAGCGCACGACTCCATTTCCCACAATTCTCCCTCCACTTCCGGCGTGTGCGAGGCGCGGTGCACGGCTTCCGGGTTTGGGCCTGGCGCTGCGGCTGAGGCGGCTGCGGCGGCGGAGCTGGGCGCGGGTGGTGGGAGCTGGGGACCGGGATGGATGTTTCGGGGCAGGAGACCGACTGGCGGAGCGCCGCCTTCCGGCAGAAGCTGGTCAGTCAAATGTGAGTAGGGGCCCGGGCGGGGGGCACCTCGCCCTCGGTTGGCGGGCGAGGTCGGGGCCGGACCTGCGGGAGACGCCGGCGCCCGGACCCCCGGGGCCCCGAGGGAGTCAGGAGAGCGAAGGCACTGGGTACCCGCGAGGGTCCCAGGGCGCGGACCTCCCCCGGCTGCCCCCTCCGTTCCCGACGTGGGCTGCTTGTTAGCTTTCCGGGGGCCGAGCTCTGCAAACCAACGAGCCCTGGCTTATGAGTCATCGTCCTGAGCTTTCTCATTCGTCATTTGTGTGCTTTGGGTGCAGACTTTCCCCTGCTTTGAACCGCACTGAATACGGAAAGAGAAAGGGGCAGCGGCTTGTAGTGGGTTTAGCGGGGTGGGTGCTTCGTGATTTCTCTCCCAGAAAAGCACATCAAGGGTGAGAGAAAGAGGTTTAAAGAGAGTGGGTGGGAGATAAAGTTGGGAGGGTAAGTGTTTGGGCTGTGGGCGGTGGGGGCGGAGAATCTTAGGTGTGACCCCCTGAAGGAATGTGGACTTAGTTGAAGGATGGCAGGAAGTGGCTGTCAGGAAGCAATCGTAGATCATCGGTTTTGGAGGAGGGAGTGAAGAGCTGAGGTCAGTGCCTTCTCATAGCCGAATTCCAGTCCCTCGCCAGCGACTGCTTGTTTAGCAATTTTAACCGAGCTTACTGGTGTGTTGTGCTCGCCACAAATTTGCCTGAGACACAGTCCTTTCCCTGAGCATGGCCCTGTTGGTAAAGGAACAGTCATAGTTCAGTCTTCTCAGTCCTCCGTAATGTAGTGTGTACTGCAGGGGCTTCCTGCGAAGTGGCAGTTAACTTGAACAGTCCAGGAGCAGCCTTGTGGAGTAGGTGAGGCATAAATTGAGTCCTAGAAAGACAGATAGGAGTGGAATAGCCACCATTCCAAGCTGAGGAGTTGGGAAAGCATGAGCACTTACCGCTCTTACCTCAGCTTACATGGAGGACCTTGTAAGCTGAGAGTTCTGGGGTTTGAGGAGTTCAGGAGATGATGAAATGAGGGTGTGCAGGTGCTGGTAGTGGTGTGTGTGGGGGGTGTTATGCTAAGGAGTTGAGTCTGGTTTTGGCACTTGGCATTCTTTGAGACAGTGAAATGCCGGTTTTGGGAATATCCCTAGAGTCACTGGAGATGGATCAAGGACAGATAAGAGTGGCCAGTTAGGCTGCTAAGAGAGTTTTGAGCACCTGGGAGATGGAGACCTGTCCTTTATCATCCATGTATTCCCATTGCTAGCTCACTGCCTGCCACATTGCTCCATAAAATGGCTGTAGAATGACCTAGTCAGGCCTGCATTAGGTAGTGGTAGAAACTGAAAGAGGAAGACAGCTTCCAGAGGAAGAGGATAGTGTAGACAATTCTTGATGACTAACTGGATGGAGGGGGTGGGGTGAAGCAGTTTGGAAGGAAGGAAGTTGGGCTGAATGCCGGGAAACCTCTTGGTACAGTGGAAGGAGTGGGGACTAAAGAGTTAGTGGCTCTGAGCACTGGGCAGAATAGCCTTGGGACATTTCTGTGGATTTTGCAGTATCAGTGAACAGTGTTTCATTGATGCACCCTGTTATCTGTAGGTGAAATCTTGTGCAGGCACTTCTGGGTTCTTGCAAGAAAAACCCCAGGGCAAGGATTCCTCTGTGGGAAAGCCCAGAATTTAAGAACTGGAGGAATGAATTGTCATCAAAGGAAATGAGGAGGGTGGGAAGTGTCAGAAGGCTAAGAGGACTATTGGAGAGTTTCAGGGTGTTGAGAATCACTGGATACTAAATACCTTAATTCAGTTTCCTTTTGCTTCCAGGAGAGCTGGGTTCTTTCTTTTTCTATGCCATGTTGCTGCTTGTGTATTATTTTTCTATTGCTGCTATAATAAATTACCACAAATTTAGCATCTTAAAACAATGCAGATTTATTATCTGGTAGTTTCTATTGGTAGGCTGAACTAGGCTCAAGGTAGGCTGAACTATGTCTCCTACTTAGGGTCTTACAAGGCAGAAATCAAGAAGTTGGCAGGTTGCATTTCTTTTTTTTTTTTTTTTTTTTTTTTTTGAGACAGAGTCTTGCTTTGTTGTCCAGGCTAGAGTGAGTGCCGTGGCGTCAGTCTAGCTCACAGCAACCTCAAACTCCTGTGCTCAAGCGATCCTACTGCCTCAGCCTCCCGAGTAGCTGGGACTACAGGCATGTGCCACCATGCCCGGCTAATTTTATATATATATATATATATATATCAGTTGGCCAATTAATTTCTTTCTATTTATAGTAGAGACGGGGTCTTGCTCTTGCTCAGGCTGGTTTTGAACTCCTGACCTTGAGCAATCCGCCCGCCTCGGCCTCCCAGAGAGCTAGGATTACAGGCGTGAGCCACCGCGCCCGGGCCAGCAGGTTGCATTTCTTACTGGAGACTGTGGGGTAGACTCTGTCTCCAAGCCTGTTCAGGTAGTTGGCCAAATTCATTTCCTTGAGCCAGTATGACTGAGGTGTTTTCTTTCCTTACTGGCTGTTAGCCGGCAGTCAGTCTTTGTTCCTGTAAGCTGCCTGCATTCCTTCTCTTGCTTTCTATGTGGCCCCTCCAGCAAGGGCTGGTTCTTCTGTCACATTTCTCTGACTTCAGCTAGAGAAAATTCTCTGCTTTTCAGGGCTCAGATTAGATTTGGCCCACTTGAATAATCTGGGATAATCTCCTTAAAGTCTGTAACTTTAATTACATCTGCAAAATCCCTTTTGCCATATAATATAGCATATTCAAAGGTTCTAGGGATTAGGGCATAGATGTCTTTGGGGAAGAGGGTGTTGTCCTACCACAGCTAGGATGAGCAGATACAGAGTTTACCTTCCTGAAGGAATCTGGGTATCCTTGGTTCTCAGATTTGCCTTTCTCTCTAGGATTCTCTTTGAAAGTCATGATTCTTGGTGCCTTGGTTTATTGTGTTCATAGGGTTAAAAAAGAGGATTTGCATTAGGATTCTTCACGTACCTTTAATTCTAACTTCCTCTGGTGTTTTTGCTGTTGTTTAATGTTGGCCATTTGGGGAATGCTTTGAACCCAAGTAATTTATAATCAAAAGGGGAATAAAGAAAACATAGGGAAGAACTGTTTGGTGTCAGTGGAGGGGAAAGCGTCTGATGTTAGTTGTCTGTCTCTGCCTGGCCCTTGAGTATATTTACCAAGAACCTAGGGGATGATGCCCCAGAGAATGGGTTAATCTAGTCTCCCAGCTCCCACTGAGAAAAAGTGATTTTCAGTGGGGGCTGGTTAGTAGAGCCATGACTAGGCAGCCCTTGCAGGGACTCTAGTTGCCTCTTCTTAGCCCTCCACTGCCTCTACTTGGTGCTGGCTCATCCCCTCCTGTCCTCCCAACCTTTCTGCCCTAACAGCACAAGTGAGGGTGAGGCTTGATGAGCAGCCGAGGGGGGCATGCACTGCCCTGCTTCAGGCCTGTCAGTGACTTCCCTTAGCATCAGAATAAAATTCCAGATGTCCCTACTCCTAGCCCCGCACCCTGGCTTGGCTGAGCCACCTCTTCTCGTACCCCCCAGCCTGTTCCAGCCTTTCTGGTCTTTCAGCTTCTTGAACATTCCAAGCTCTTTCTTTGTTCTCTCTTTTAAACCAATTTATTATCAAGTATTTAAGGTATCCAAAAATGTGTGGATCCTTGCCTTCCCCACTATGTTTATGACTAGCTTCTTCTCTTCCTTTAGTTGTCTGCTCAGGATCCTTCCCTACCCATCCTTCCTAAAGTGGGTCACCCCTCTGATCTGTTTTGTCTCAGCCTTTTTTAGTTTCCCATAGGACTGCCATCCTGTGAAGCATGGCACCTGGCATAGGAAACACTTGCTGAAGAGTGCAAGAGTAAGTATTTTCCTGGGGGCTGTGTGAGCCACCTCTTGCACTCTAGTGGTGGTGTTTACCTGAGCCAATATGTATTGTGAAGCTCTGGAACCCCTGCTTTCTCCACTTGTTAGCCAGGCTGACCTTTCTGAATTGTATCTGTCATCTAGGAAATGCTAGGAGGCCAGTCTGTCTTGTAGGGATGGTGGGAGGGACAACAGAGAGACCTTTGTATAGCCCCTCACAGAGGACTTGGGACTCAGTCACGAGCTCTCTGATGCTGCGTCCTGTGCCCTTGCAGCAGTAGGAGATCCCATAGCCTTGGATTGTGAAGGCCATGCTCGAGCCTGGTTAAGGGGATTCATGACACTTAAAGGAGCCTGTGGGGGGAGGGTAGTTGATGGGTTCAGATTGGCTTTTCATTGAACACTCACTTTTCCTGAAGAGACCACAGCCGAAGGTGCTGGTAGAACTCCCTGAGTTGGCCTTTGTGGGGCTTCGGCCTTCCTCGTGGGATTGTTGTGTTGATGTTGAGCATGTCTCTGGTTTACAGGCTCCCAGAGAACAAAAGTGCATCTGTAGCGTCTAGTGCTGCATCTGACATAGAGGTTTGCAGAAAATATTTAAGCTGTGAATAAATGAAAGGACTTCATCAATCATTTTCTACCAGTCCTTTTTAATTTTTCTGCCATCTTATTCTTTTTTGAAAAATTAATTAATTATTTTTTGAGATGGGGTCTTGTTCTGTTGCCCTGGCTGGAGTGTAGTGGTATCATCATAGCTCACTGCAGCCTCAAACTCCAGACTTCACACAATCTTCCCTTCTTACTCTCCCAGAGCACTGGGATTACAGTCATGAGCCACTACCCCTGTCTGCCATCTAATTCTTGAGATTTTTATCCCCCTACCCCTTGGTATAGCAGATTGCACACATCGGGATGAAATAAATCAATGCCTGGTGGGCAGAACGGAATACAGAGGGAGGGAGGGAGGGGAGATGCAGCTGGGGAAGGGCAGCTCAGGATTGAGGCTCTGGTGAAGTGCCTGGGAGCCTGGGGGCAGCGTGGGGTGGAGCTGGGGCACAGAGGTCAGCCACCTCTTCTGTTGAAGCCTCCAGGGAGACCCAAGCTCTAGGTCTGGTGTCTGGAATATACAGAGAGTTTGGCCTAGACCACAAGCAGAAAGTCAAATGCTCTTTAGCTAGAAACAAAATAAAAACACAAGGAACAAAGAATAGAACATGCAGCCAAACAGCAGCTGCTAAGGGGCTGAAGAGGCCTTCAGAAGGAAAAGGAGTACCCTTAAACGTGCAGGCCCAGTCCTGCCTGTGGGTCGTGGTCTTTCCTGTAGGCAGAAGCCAGCAAGTATTGGCTGAGCTTTTTCTGTGGCTTTTCCTGCTCAGGCCTCCTAACAGCCCTGGGCCCTCCTGGTCTTTCTAGCCCTTATTTTCCAGCGGGGAAGCTGCTGAGCCCTGCCACTTTCTTCATAGCCTGGTTGTTGTCTAAGCAACTGCACCTGCTCACAGATGTCTGTGTGAAACCCATTGCTAGAATTTCGCTCTCTGATGACAAGGGCCCTGTCTGTCCCTCTGCTTACCTCCATAGCCCCAGTGCCCTAACCCTCAGCCTTATGGGCAAATAGGAAGTGATTGTTGAGTCTCTGGCCCTGTAGTGACAGTGACCTGAGAGGACTAGAACCCTCAGTCATCTGCTCAGGAGTCCAGGGCTTTCTCAACAGTAGTTGACATGGGTATGCTATGCTAAGCCCTGTTGCAGGAGTTGACATATCGCTCATGGGGGAGGGGAGTAGCTTGAAGTTAATCCAAGCCAAGTGCATTGGGAGACCCAGTAGAGGAGCCTGCTATTGGTGGCTCCTTTGTAATTTTAGCAACTCACCATGGAGTTCCAAACAGCAAAGGACCAGCCTGCCAGCCCACCAGCCCTACCAGCTCCGTTTGTAAGTGACCCCACCTGCCTACCACAGCTGCATGTCCTGATGTCTGTTCCTGACCAGAGGTCACTCAGCTGTCACTGTTATTCATGACAATGTGTTTGTGGCAAGTAGAGGATCCACATTCCAAGGTGGGGAGGACTGTGACCATGTGATTATCTCCCTGCTCTAGTCACAGGGGGGTGGAGGAGTACTAGACCCCTTTAAAGCATTGCTTGGGATGGTAATTTTGATTAAATATTCAGAGGATAATTTTAAGGAATTCTAATGAATTATTAAAAATTGAAGGCCAGGCTCAGTGGTTCATACCTGTTATCTCAGCACTCTGGGAGGCCAAGGCAGGAGGATTGCTTGAGCCCAGGAATTTGAGGTTATAGTGAGCTGTGACTGCACCATTGACTTCCAGCCTGGGCAACAGAGCGAGACTCTGTCGTATGGTGGCTCATGCTTGTAATCCTAGTACTCTGGGAGGCTGAGGTGGAAGGATTGCTTGAGCTCAGGAGTTTGAGACCAGCCTGAGCAAGAGTGAGACCCCGTCTCTACTAAAAAGAGGAAAATTAGCCAGGTGTAATGGTGTGCACCTGTAATCGCAGCTACTCAGAAGGCTGAGGCAGGAGGATCGCTTGAGCCCAGGAGTTGGAGGCTGCAGTGAGCTATGGTGACACCACTGCATGCTAGCCCAGCAACAGAGTTATACCTTGTCTCAAAAAAAAAAAAAAGAAAAGAAAAGAAAAAATTCAAAATGGAAAATTTAAGTCACAAAACCTAGTAGAGTAGTTTAAAGGCCTTGATCCATGTACCTACCACTCAGCTTCAAGAGTCATCAACTCTTGGCCTTCTTACCCCAGTTATTTTGAGGCTCAGAAGGTTTTAGTGGCCACCCACTGTGGATTGGACTCCGAGTCTTGGTCCTTTCCTCCAGGGTCTGCACTTGTCTGCCAGTCCCCCCTGCCCATGCTCTGTCAGAAGAGACTGCCTATGAATCCTCAGACTAGCCCAGGTCTTGCGCTGGCTGCCCTGCCTGAAAGACCTATTCTGTGTGGCCGAGCTGTGCAGCCCTCCTCCTGCTGCCCCCACCCGTGGCTCTTCCCACACAGTGAAGAGGTACCAGTTTGCAGTTGGGTTGTCTGAAGGCTAGTCTCCCACTAGTCTGAGCTGTACAGGGCAGGAGCACCCGGAGTGGTTTTGAATTAGAGTTGATTCCCCGCCAGGGTGCTGTAGCACAGGGAGGCTAGGGTCCATCCAGCTCCGGTTTCCTGAGCACTGCTAGGGGCCCATTTAGGTGTCAATGGGGCGTTCACTTCAGGGCAAGTGACAGCAGTAACACCATGCAGACCCATAGGCAAATCAGCACATTCATCTGGGGGCACAAAAATGAGGGCCATTTTTCTGGAAGGCCATTTGGCAGTCCTGTTTATCCTTTAAAGTGTCCATTTCCTTAGGTATTTCCTCCTGGGCCCTAATCGGGAGAGCATTTAAAGCCTGGCGGTGGTGGGGATGCCCATGGCCACACCATCTCAGGACACAAACCGGCCATGGGAGCTTGGTTGGAGTTGTAGCTGCAGGTGATAGTTTCTGTGCTGCTGCTGGCAATGATGTGGGGGATGGCCATGATGCAGCTATGTGGACAGGAGCTGGTCACCATGCAAGATGTATGGTGCAGGCCAAGTTTTGTTCCATAGGTGTCTTTAGCTGGTTATGAGTGATTTTAAGTTTCTTTTTAATTTTCAGTACATGTATACATGTGTATGTATTTTTTTAAGAATGAACATACATACTCCTTTTGTAATCAGAAATCTCTAGACAAGGTGGACCCTGTCTGCAAATGAGGTAGAAAGCACCTCACAGTCACCGTGTGCTCTGCAGGGTGGGTGCCCTCTCTCCCCTGGGTCTTCAGTGCCAAACCAGCCTTCCTGAGATGATTCTGTCCTTTCCACCCCTACCAAGGCGCTTGAGGGCCTTTCCCTTTGAAACTGTCCTTCCTAGTGACCCTCCCTCATGCTGGCACAAGAGCCTTGCGCCACTCTGTGCCCTCTTTGGCCACTGTCGTGACTGGCTTTTCTGTCTTCTGAGGCTGTTTTCCCTCTTCCCTGGTGAAGCTTTGACCTTGCCTTCATCTCTTGATGGCTCAGCATGTGGTGGTCCCTACTTTTGAGTTTACGGAGCCCTCATTGGCTGCATCCTGACATGAGCTGAACAGATTAACTATTTTTTTTCCTACTTTTATGTTTTTTATTATTTTTTGCCTTCTAAACACTATTAGAAATTCCTTGAGTGTTGAACCTGGTCTTACAGCTCTGCGTATCTTGTGGGTCCTAGCGCAGTGCCTTGGCTTAGATGAGGTGCATAATAATTACGTGGAGGTTTGTGGGAAGCAGCTCTGGCCAGGGCTTTGGCCTTCCATGCTACTTAAACCCTGAACTGCTTCTCGTGTTGAGCTTTTTTTTATTCATACATTTGTTTAACGACAAAGGGAAGTACAGGCTAGAGAACCTTTACAGGGGTATGGAATAGGAGCCAAGGCGTCATAACCTCCAAACCACCACCCCGCGAGGGAGACGCTCCCCTCAACTTAAATAATGAATCTCTTTCTAACCTAGGTGTGGAACTTTTAATAAAGGTCCTGATGAGTCAACCATCTCAAGGTAGAATAACAGTTACTTATGTCAGTGAGTCCTTGGAGAAGGTACTTCACTTTCTTTCTAAGCCTACAGTGTCTTTATTTTGAGCTTTTTATTTTGAGAATGTTTCAAATATATAGAGAGTTGCAAGGAGAGTAAAAGCACTCGAGCATCCCCTTCCCTGGGATTTACCCTCTTGCTCTCACTATGCCATCTTCCGTGCTAGATGGATGGCAGCTGTGCTGTTTGCTCCCTGGGGTCGCCGCCTCCTGGGCCCTGTTCCCCTTTAGGTCTTGGCCACACAGGCTTCTTTGAGCTCTCTGCCTGGGAATCTGGGGTGCAAGAGTGGGGTGGGTCCCGGCTGCAGGGTGGTCTTTGAGCTGAGCCACTTGTCTCCTGTCAGGGAGAGAGCCAGCAAGGGGGATGAGAGGCGCCTGGGCCGAGGGCTGGGGACCAGACAGGCCCCCACCTCTGGGCCTCCTGCTCTCCCCAGCCTAAGTGCCCTGAGCTCCTTCCTGTGCCGGCGGTGGGGGAAGGCAGCGCTTAGTTAAGAACTGGCCCTTCACACATCCCCACTGCCCATCCCACCCCCTCACCTCAGCTGCCCCTTCTGCTCTTCCCAGCTTCCTTTCAGCCCTCACCCGGCATGACCTTTGCAGGGGTGATCTGGCTGCTGTATGTGGGATGGAGCCCCTGTTGTGGAGTGGAGAGAACTCTTTTTGCCCTCAGAAGCCCTGGTGCATCACCATTGGCCCCTCAGTCTGCTTTGATTCATACCAGGGAGAAATCTCTGCCAGGGCTGTATAGCAGGGATTCAGGCCAACCAAAGGACGGTGCAGGGTCCTTGGGCCTAGGGCTCAGAGCTCTCGCCCAAGTCATGTGGTGTTTATATTGTGGTATAACTTACCTACCACAGCGGGTGACACAGCGACTCCAGTGTTCATCGTGCTGCCAGATGGCTGTTCACACTGCCCAGAGAGATCTGTACAGTGTGCAGGCCTCGCTCCCAGCAGGCTCCTCCCTCTGGCTCAGCCAGGGCGAACCCTGCCCTCTTCTCTTCTGATTCCCATGCCCAAGGAGACATTTGACTTGATCTTGAAATTCCTGTCACCAGAATCACACTCTGTGTGATCTCCTGCATCACGTCTGTGAAGTTCATCCTCACGTGCGGCAGTTACTGTTTATGACATGGGTAGTCCACACCTGACTCTGCCCTAGGTCACTTTACTGTTCTACGCTGAATGGATTTTGGAGTGAGTGCCAGTTCTCCACGTGAAGGCTGTGCCAGGCATGGCTTTGGTCATATCTTGTGGTGGATATTGACTCTCTGGGCTGTGCACCTTACAAGTGGAGTGGAGGCCTGCCTGAGTCAGCGGATGTAGCCTTGTAGCATGTTCTGCTGAACGCTTTCTCAAGTGGTACCAATTTGTGTTTCCACCGGCAGTGTGGGGGAGTTCCAACACCCTGGTATTGTCAGGGAACCTGCCTTTACACCAAGCACCCTTGGTGATTTTAAATGTGCACTCAAATATGAGACCCACTGGGTACAGGGACAGTAGGAACGGAAGGATGATTTAGGAGGGAGAGAGCCTGTAAGGATTTGGTGATTCTGTCTGTGTGGGTGTGGTTGTGCCAATGTGTGCATGCATGCACATGCTTGTAGGAGGAGAGGAGGAGGGAGACAGAGGTATGCACACCTGCAGGAGAGGAGCCCTGACTCTGTACTGATTCTGAGTGGGGTGGGTGCAAGGTGATGCCAATGGGAGATACAAGAAGCCAACTTGGGAAGAGCAATTGCTGCAGGAGCCAGTGTGTGGGCCATCCTGGAGGCTGGGTGAAGCCACTTTGCTCAGGTGGGGCCCCAGAGCAGGGCTGTGGCGGGCAGAGGAGATGTGGAGAGAGAGACTATGGGGAGAGGATCTGGCACAATGAAGCCAGGTCAGCAGCCTCCAAGTTGGCTCACCAGTCACAGCAGCCTTGGCCCTGTCTCTCTCTCCTGTTTGGTCAGTGCCTTTGGGACTTGTGGGTTAGTACTTTATTCCCTTCAGATAACATTGTAGGGGATTGCAAAACAGGAAGGTGTTTTCCATAATCTCTGCCCAGAGCTGGCTGTGACTGACATATTTATATGTTTCCACCATTCCTGTGTGTGCTTACAACATGATAGGTATGTATTTTAAACATGTGAATATATATGCACATGTATTTGAGTTCAGATTTGAGTTGTAGGTTTCTCATGGCCGAGGTTGTGCTCTCTCCCAGCGTGGACTCTGGCTGGGCCCTGCGCTCCCACAGCCCAGGTTCACACGAGGTGTGGACCGTGCACAATCATCCCGTGGGTTGAGATAAGCACTGGACTTCACTTTTTTTTTAAGTTCCATTATGGAATTTTTCAGGTGTTCCCAGAAGCAGAGATAATAGAAAAATGGTTTCCCCAGTACTTTGAGAGTTAGCAACATATGGCCAGTGTTGTTTTACCCACCCCTCCCCACCCCCTCCTGGACTATTTTAAATCACATCTCAGATACCAGATGATTTCAACTGAGTGCCTGAGTGCAGATCTGTGGAAGATAGGGCTTCCCCACCCCCACCAATACCACAAAGCCATGTGAGATAAGCATTTTCATAACCTCCTGAGTTGGCAGATTGGGTCCTTGCCACATGCTTGCCTGGCAGTGGGTGGGACATGGGCTAGAGCTGGGGGAACCCCAGCCTAGCGCCGACACAGGGATCACAAGGCCTCTCCAGCCCTCTGGGTTCTTTTGAGGTCAAACCAACAGATTGGAGTAAATGAAGGAGGCTTGTGTGGTCTTCTGAACTAGCTCAGGTAAGAGCATGCCATTTGAGGGGCAGCAGTCTTTTCTTCAGGTTAGTTCTTCATTGATCTGATTCACAGGCATTGAGAGGTCTTGACAGCAGGAGGAGGAGCTTCATCCAGCGACCGAGAGGAGTGTGGAGAGAGAGGGTCTCGAGTCTCCTGTATTGGTATGATTAGAGAATTTCTGTCTGCGAAACCAAAATACCCATTCCTACATGTAGGTGGATAGTTAAATTCTGAAATACATATTTTTATCTTGTTAAAAGCACTTTTTTGTTTCTTTAAAAAGTCAAAGAACTAGGATGCAGAAGTGTACAATAAAGAAGAAAATTGCAGTCTGTTTGGGATATAGTTTGGCAAACATGCTCCCAGCTACTTGTGAGGTCTAAAGGCCAGGTGTTGGCCGGGCGCAGTGGCTCACGCCTGTAATCCTAGCACTCTGGGAGGCTGAGGCGGGTGGATTGCTCGAGGTCAGGAGTTCGAAACAAGCCTGAGCAAGAGCAAGACCCCGTCTCTACTATAAATAGAAAGAAATTAATTGGCCAACTAATATATATAGAAAAAATTAGCCGGGCATGGTGGCACAGGCCTGTAGTCCCAGCTACTCGGAGGCTGAGGCAGGAGGATCGCTTGAGCCCAAGAGTTTAAGGTTGCTGTGAGCTAGGCTGACGCCACGGCACTCGCTCTAGCCTGGGCAACAAAGTGAGACTCTGTCTCAAAAATAAATAAATAAATAAATAAATAAATAAATAAATAAATAAATAAAGGCCAGGTGTTTGCTTTGGTTACTGCTGGTGACTAAACAAGCGGCGGCTCCTCATCTCCTGCCTCAGAGGTGAAGGCACCTGGGCACCGGGGCAGTAAACTGGCTGCAGGATGGGAGAAGACTGGGGGCGGCGAGGGGTGCTGCTCTGTAGCTCTCTGGAGACACAGTCATGGTCCAAAGACTGGGGAGAAGCAGTCCTGTGCTGCTGAAGGGCAGGGAGGGGCACTTGAGCTACAGCTGGCAGGCACCTCTCAGGTGGGTGGGGTGGGCCAGGGTACTGCCTTGCCTGCGGCGGTTGGCCTCACTCACCCTGAGCTCCCTACCAGCCCCATATTCTGTGACTGTGGAGTGACCTGTGGAAGGAATGTGTGGTAGGGGCTTTTTGGGACACTCCTGGACATCAAAATTACAGATGGGGCAGAAACTTCCTGTCCCAGGGTCAGCAGAGACAGGAAGGTTTAGACAGGGGAAAGAGACTTTCTTGATAGTGGCTATCATTCACTGAGTATTTTCTGTGGCATCCTCTTTTTGTGCATTTTGTCATTTTATTTTTAGTTACTTTAAATTTTATCAAAGTAATATATGTACATAAATTGTGAAAAGACTTATGAGAAACTACAGTGGTTCCCTATACTCTCCTGGTCCTCCCTGGTGGCAGCAGCTACCTTTGACTCTTCACTGTTTCTTCTGGCATGTGTCCTGATTCTAAGTAATGTGCACATGCTGCTTGACTTTCGCTGCTGTCCTCTCTGCTCCTGCTCCTTCAGCCTTCCAGGAGTTTACTTTCTGGGTAGATCAGCAATAAATGTTTACATTTTCTGCCTGCACAAATGCTATTCACAGTTGAGCATAGTGGTGTACTGCAATTGTCTGATTTTTTTTTTTTTTCTAGAGAAAACTTGCCTTTTGAAAACTGCGCCCAGTTTCCTGTGTACCTGTTGCTAATTCTTCCCGTATCTTCGGTGACCTCTCCGTAGTTATCCCAGGCTCTGAGCTGGGCTATGTGTCAGTTCCAGCTCGTTCCCTAGGACCTCCCTTCTGGAGCCTCCGGGCAGTGGCTGCAGTCATGATGCTTGTCTCTCTTTTGCGAGTTGGTTGGCTCAGGACTGTCACTGTTGTCCTCCTGCGTCTGGTCCTTATTTCCCATATCATGTACTACTTTTTTTGCAGTTCACTCCCTATTCTGCTTCCTGAGAGAGGGCTCATGGGAATTAACTTTCTGGAGACCATGCCAGTTTGGGTGCATCTAGAGTCCTTGGTGGGATATACTTGTTGGAGGGTTTAGAAGCACGTTGCACTGGCTGTGTGCTCCTCTCCTGTGGTTGTGGCTCTGAGCCTCACGGTGGAATCCTCCCTCACCTAACTCAAGCCTGCCTCTCATGGAGGGTTCCTTTGAGTCATCTCAGGGCATTTCCTATGCTGAGAGAGTAGGAATGTCGGCCCCTGGACCCTCTTCTATTTTCTTTCTCTTTTCTCCTATTGTCTTAGCTCTGCTTGCTTGATCAGTTCTATCTCTGACTTTCGCTGCTAACGTGCTTTTATTTCTAAGAACTCCTTTTATTTATTTTTTTTTGTATCTGACTTTTCTCTTTTTATAGCATTCATTCTTGTTAAATGGATGCAAGGTAGTGGCCTATCTCAGTAGATAATATTGAATCTGCATTTCCTTCCTGTTAAGTTTCTGTTACTTCCAAGTTACTGTTTTTTGGGGGGTAATGGGAAAATAGTACCTGCCATGTTAGGGTGTCTGCGAGCCCTTGGCTGGCTGGTCACTTTAAGAGAGGGGCTCTCTGAAGCTTAAGGGTCTCTCTGAGTGGGTGGGGCTTGTCAATCAGGAGCTGCACTGGAGGCTCATGTGGCTGTAGGTTCTATGAATCCTTCCTTTGGAGCATGGTCTTCTGGACACCAGGCTGCAGGGTGAAGACCTGGCCACCAGCCTGCCGTTCACTGTGCTGGAGGAGGTTGAGGGCTGACCAGCTGGTGGGTCTCAGCAGTGAGTATGGATCTAGTCACTTAGACCAGGGCATTGACGGCCACTCTGTCCACCTGTCTCAGTGTCTTGCCTGTGCCTTTTCAACTAAGTGGGTTGAACCCCCAGTCCAGTGACTTTCCATTCCCAGAGAGTAAACCTACAGTAGTCTCCTGGTACAGGGGTGGTTACCCACAGGCAAAGTCGGGGTGGAGATGCAGGGACAGCTTTCAACCTCCATCCCAGAGCGCCTGGTGCAGGCCGGCCTGAGGACCTGGGGCTGTCATTGGGCAGGCTCTCCCCTCCTCACTGTTACTTACTTAGGGCTCCACCTTCTTTTCTTGGTTTGCTTGCTGTGTCTCTTACCACTGGGCCATTAGCTCTCCAACTTATAAAATGCTGTATTGTGGCCGTCATTTTCATTTTTCTGATGTTTTCTGTGGTTTCAGTTGAGTTTTAGGATGGAACAAAATTAGACGTGCAGGTTCAGTCCCTCATTTCAACCTAGAGATTCATATCTCAGTTTTATTTTTAAAATGCAGTTGTTAGAGGGAAGGCTTTTATTTGGAGTATAACTTAGCTCCACGCTCACTCATATGGCTGTGTTCTTCTGCAGATAAGGCCACTTCTGTTCGCAGGGCCAGGGCGCTACATTTGCAGCCTGTGTGGTTTTCGTTCTGACTGATCACTTAGTCATGCTTCTCTCCAAATAAGTTTCTGGTGTTTAAAATTTTTGGCTCTTACCGAGTATAATATTTTTTAGAAAACAAACCATAACAAAAATTTTGGAGTGAAAAAATAGGTCCTTTCTGAATTGAAAATATGAAACTCAGTAGATGTGACAAGAATTGGTCAAAGTGATACTTCCCGCTCAGGGCCAGTGGAGTGATTTGCTTCCTTTCTTTTATATCTTCAGTTTCTGGCTGTGTTCCTGGAGGCAGGCGCATGGATTCCTTGGTGCTGCAGCAGGGCAGATGCTTGGTCCATGTGCCGTGTGTGGGCCCTGCCTCGGGGTAGCGATCCTGGTGTCTCTGCAGGATGTGGCTGGCATTTGGGAAGGATGGAGGTGTTCTCTGTCACCTTGGACTGAACGGTGCTTTACCTAACATTTAGCGCCACTGGTCTCTGCCGCAAAGTCCAGCAGCACTCCCCCAAACATCCAGGCCTGCTGGGGCGTGGGGAACACCCAGATAAGGGAACTGCCAGGGCTGGGCTTAAGTTGCCAACAGAATGACACCTTCCCCTTATCTCTCTGGTAGATGACTGGTAAAAATGGGGTAGAAATCTTTTTTAGACTAGGTTCGGTGGCTGACACCTCTAATCCCAGCACTTTGGGAGGCTGAGGACAGGGGATTGTTTGAGGCCAGGAGTTTGAGACCAGCCTGGGCAACATAGTGAGACCCTGTCTCTGCAAAAAATTAAAAAATTAGCCAGGCATGGTGGCGCATGCCTGTAGTGGCATCTGCTTGGGAGGCGGGAAGATGGCTTGAGGGCAGCAGTTTGACGCTGTAGTGAGCTATGATTGCACCACTGTACTCCAGCCTGGGTGACAGAGCAAGACCCTGTCTCTAAAACAAACAAAAAGAAATCTTTTTTTTTTTCTGTTACATAAATTAACCTATTTTTTTTTAGAGGCTAGTGGTGTCTGAAAAGGTGGAGCTTCTGTTGGTTTTTCAGTTCCTTCAGTCTTTTGATGGTGAACTTTACCGTGACAATGGAAGTGGTATTGTAGGTCCAGGTACCACCAGATGCTGTTTTCATGCCAGACCCCCACACACTTGTCTCTTTACCTTGGTTTTGCCACAGAGGAGCAAATCAGCTGGCAGATTTCAGTTTCCTTCACAACATCTTCCAGAGGAAGGCACAATAGCAGGTCCTGTGTTTACTGATGATTCCAACGTTCTTGGTGCATTTAGCCATGTCGCTGCGAACCAGGTCCGAGCCCAGAGAACAGAAATCGTTTTAATATGGCAAAATCTTTTTCCCTTTATGGTGTCTACTTCTAGTAACATGCTTAGGAAAACCTTCATCAGCCTGATATTGTGTAACTACCCTTCTGTTATCTGGTACTTTGTGATTTGGATTTTTACACACACAGGATGAAGGGTCCCACATACAAGCTGTGGGCTCCTGGTGGGCGAACAGGCTTTGTCTACACACGCAGGCAGCAGTTTGCCAGGAGGCTTCTGAGGTGGGATGAGGTGGAGTTGGCAGAAATTCCTCGTGCCTCATGAGAGGCCACTTTGATTGATGGGTGTTGTGTTTCTCAAAATTAGAAGAGACCCACAGAAGTTTCCTTTGGGCAGCATAAATGGGAGGAATCATCCTGTCCCCCAGAGGTCAGGAGGGTGAGTGAATCCTCCTGCTTTTTTATTTTGTTTAATTTGATTTGATTTGATTTGATTTATTGATTGGTTGGATGATTGATTGATTGACAGAGTTTTGCTCTGTTGCCCTGGCTAGAGTGCAGTGGTGTTGTCATAGCTCACAGCAGCATCAAACTCCTAGGCTCAAGCCATCCTCCTGCCTCAGCCTCCTGAGTAGCTGGGATTACAAGAGTGTACCACCACTCCCGGTACAGCTTTTCTATTTTTAGTAGACATGGGGTCTCGCTCTTGCTCACGCTGGTCTTGAACTCCGGAGCTGAAGTGATCCTCCTGTCTTGGCCTCCCAGAGTGCTGGGATTACAGGCGTGAGCCACCGCTCTGCTGTGGGCTTCCTTTCTCCTTTAGACACCAGCAGTCTGTCCAGGGAATTCATGCCTTCATTTGGCCAAGGGAAAGAAGGCAGACCAGGAAGGGGGCCTGGCAGTGCCGGGGGCAGTTGTGAAAAGGATCAGGTTGAGATGGGCCTCAGGTGGGCACCAGGGTCTTTTGGAACAGGGTGTGGAATGAAGAGTCAGGGAGTTGGGACAAGAGGTCATTTAATGCCTCTCATCAACATGCCTGTGTGAACGCCTTTCCTGCCAGAGTGGTGGCACTAGCCTCAGGGTATATACTCCAGGTGACTCAGCGCCAGTGGAAGAGTGCACTGCCTGAAGGGGACCCCCCACCCCCCACACACACTCACTCACTGTTCCATCATTGTCTGGGAAGGGGGCGACACTAACGGCACATGCAGTGGAGGTATTTTGGGATGCTGTCTTACTGTGCAGTTAGGCAGGTCGTTCCCTTACTTGTTTCTTTAGCATGCTGAGTGCTTCCTGTGTGTCCAGTGCCTTGTAATATTAACTACTGTAATCCTCAGAGTCAAGTGGTCCATGGGGTCCACACTGTCCCCTCCTTTCCTGCAGAGGGAGGACATGGGTGTTGCCAGGTGGATTGAGGGCAGAATAGGGCAGCCACCATAGGTGTTGCCGGAGTTAGCACAGTTGGAGCTTGACATCTATGTGTGCCGTCCCAAGGACACCCAATGAGACATTGTTTTGCTTTATCCTACATTGATTCAGATGACAAGGACCAGGATAGACTCCTGTTAATTAATGGACTTTCCCGGTTTGGGGACAGGGAGGAAGTGAGGAGCAGCAGCCCCTGCTGGGCAGGAGCCATGCAGACCTGCCAACGCCGGGCCTGTCCTCACAGTCTCGCCACCTCTGTGTCCCTTCCTCCTGGTCACAGCCCCTCAGACCATTCCTTTATGAAGAAGCCACGCTTAGGGCTGGCATGCCTCTCCTAAGACCCAGAGCGGTGAGTGGCCAGGTTGGAATTTGAGCCCAGGCCCTTCCTCCCCGTCTACTTCCTGCCAGGCCCTGCGGCCCCAGTCACTTTGGCTTGCGCTGCCTGGGGCGCATGGTCGAGGCTTTGCTTCCCTCAGGCCTGTCACACCAATTCACAGTTTTGTACATCATGTCCCATCAGAGTGCATGGCAGCACCACTTCTTGTGTTAAAAAGAGCCAGCTATTTTGTCTGACACTGATGACTGCCTGCTGTATATATACGCAGAGGTGGGTGCTGCAGGCTCTGTTCTCACCGCATTCGCAGTACAGTGGGGCCCGCAGACGGGAACCAGCGATTCCTCCAGGAGGTGTGGTGGAGGTGGCTATAGGGTCACATCAGGCAGCATGCAAGCCAGCAGGGCCATTGTCCCCCAGGGCCCTGGGGAGAGTGAGTGGGATGGGCTCTTGGACAGCCTTCTTGCCTTGCTGGAGAGGAGTGAGGCGTGAGGCTCTGTAGGCTGGCAGGGACATAGCCCAGGCTGTTTCTCACAGTCACTGACAGTCGTGTGACTTGGGGATGTGGGGAGGGAATGAGAATGGAGGCCATTTGGGAAGCATTACCACAGTTGCAGTGGTCGCAGCAAGGATTTTAGCTTTAGGGAATTGGGGGTGGCAGCTGGGAAGGGAAGGGAGGTGCCCAGGTTTCCAGCATGGATGCTTGGTGCAGGAAGTGACAACATTAAGAGGGTTTCTTGGTGTGTCACCGCTGGCTTCTGAGACAGGGTCAGACAGTGCCTTTAAGATGCACCATATACTGGGGGCAGATCTGGACAGTGGCCCATGGTGAGGGAGCTCTAAGGGCCTATAATGATGGATCAGTCCCCAGGGAGGCTTTGGTCTCAAACAGATACCAGTTGAACCCTGTGACTGGGCAGACTGACAGAGGTAGCCCATAGCCCAAGGGAGAGCTTGTGGAGTCCAGGTCCCAGCAAGGGGCCATGTGCCTGAGCAGGTGTCAGTCCTCACATCCATCTTCTCGGAGAGCTGGTCACACTCAGGGAACGGCCCTAGCCCCTTTTTCAGCTGGTGCAAGCACTATGCTACCAGGGTAGCCTGGGGTTCTTTGGCAGCCACCTCATAGGTGCCTGTGAGCACATTGCTCATGTTGGGCCGGACTGTGGTGGAACGGCCATTTAGGGTTCTCCCTTGTGAGCAGGCCCTCATCTTCCCGGGCTTTCTTGTTCGGGGCAGAGGTCACCTCGACTGCTGTTTCTCTGAAGCTGTAGTTTTTGCCCCTCGTTCGGGGCTGTCTCTTGTACAATAGTTTACCTTCGTTTTCCTTCATTTCGTGACAGTGGCTCTAAGGGTTTTGTTTTCAGGAGTCAGAGACCGAGAGGTGCCATTCATGTCCTGCTGCTCAGAAAAGCATCCTGGGAACGGCAGCCAGGTGCAGCTCAGGAGGAGCGGAATGGGACTTCGGGGAGCAACGCTGCTGTTCCGAAGGCGGCTGGGTCCTGACTGCGCCCAGTCCCACAGGCACACCAGGGCCAGAGGGAGGAAAGAAGGGGACCCAACCTTCAGCTGGCAGGTCAGGGCAGACCTCTGAGGGGAAGTGTAGGCTATTGAGAGAGAGCAGAGCCGCCTGGTTTCTTTTTTGCCCTGTATTCTGTTTTGTGGAGCATGATCTTCATGTTAGAAATAGGAGCAAAAACATTTTTAAAAATATGGTTGACAGAATTGAAAACAGTGCTCAGGCCATCTCTGTTTATTCTTCAGCCACCAAAGCTAAAGGGCTTCTCTGGGTGGTCACCGTGGAGGGACATTGGAGACACGGTGCTGCCTCTCCGAGCCCTGGCCTGGCTTCCTCCTTGGCTCTGGCTCCAACTCTGACCTTGCAGCTGCTTGGAAGCTCAGGGCAGAACCGGACATTCACCCCAGCTCCGTTTCCTGTTGCGCAGGGACATGTCCTCCCCTGTCAAGCTGTGCCTGTTTCTGGCCTCCAGCCTGGTTGATGCTCCTCGGGCTCTGAGTCACTGACAGTTGGTGCCCACAGCATGCCCGTCATCTGTGGTGTTTCTCTCGCCAGGATGGGACAGGGCTCGTCTACCAGCACGCCCCTGGGTGTCTGGTGCCACTTTGCCATCAGCTCACCAAGTGCATTTCTTTGACCTGGCCACCCCAGAACCTCAAAGCTGTTGCATTAAGCTGTGCTCTGGACCTTGTCTCTGGATGTCTGGGCATCTTTGCTGCAGTTGAGAAGCAGTGTCTGTCTGGGGCCTGCCAGTCTGCTGACTCTCTGGAAAGTGGCTGGTGGCAGTGCAGGAGGACTGCTTTCCTTTCAAGTCTGGCTTAGCCCGTAGTGACCACTGTCCTTGGCAGAGCCCACCTGTATAACTACTCCTTACCCTCAGACTCCTCTACACTCCTCTCTGACTCAGCTGCACCTGCCACCCATGGCCTCCCCATCCACTCAGCCTCCAGGCTGTCCCAGTTGCCTACCAGTGCTCTCCCTAGGGTCCCCCGTTGGTCTTCTGTGGCCCTCGGCCCCAATGAAGTCCCTGTATGGCAGGCTTTGCCTCCTGGGCCCCTTTTCGTGCTGCTTTCAGAGGCGGGAAGAGGAACAGGTACTGGCTTGAGGGGGAGGGGCCCAGGGGAGACAACTTTCAGAAAACAGATCTGCTCAGTGGCTTCTGTCAGAAATGCCCAGTGACTTCTTAGGGCCTACCAGCTGACCTCTCAACCTCCCCAGTGTGGAGGGCCTGCCCACACTGGCCTCAGCATGTGCACACCGGATCCTCACCAGCCTCCCAGAGGGCCTGCTCCTGGGGCTTCCCCGGAGCCTGATCCTGCCCTGGGCTGGTGCTTGTGTTACCATCCTGCATGGCTACCTGGCTGGTGTCCTGTGGCCCTGGTGACCTTTGCACTCATGTGTCTGTTCCACCCCGGATGCCTGGTGAGCAGGAACCTTTTGCTTCCTCAACTGAGCTCAGGCTTCAGGAAACAGAGGGGGAGGTAGGACCTCCACGTGTGCTTATTGAGTGAAGTATCCAGTAGTGAAATGGGTCAATGTCATTTTTGTTTTTACGTTAAGGCAGGTATGTACATCTTTCAGCAGTGAGCCTTCCTTTCTCACTTGTGATGTCTTAAGAATCACAGCCATGATGCTACAGGGCCACTTGTGCATTCCTTGAGTACTCTGTGGCTACTTGGCTTGTGTTTGGAGTGGTCAGCATGCTCCAGTACCGCTGGGCTGGACTCAGAGGCGAGGCTGCAGAGCCCAGGGCTGGGAAGCCAGGCAGGAAGGAGACCCATCATACTGGGAAGAAGGTGGCCGTGAGCAGACCAGAGCAGCAGCCAGTCCCCTGGGAGCCAGGGGCCAGGCCTCAGGGGCCCAAGCCTTGCTAACAAATACACACCTCTTCCTACCTTTGGACAGCATGTGCTGCCATTCAAGGGCAGCTCCAGCTTAGCTGATGTGGACGTTTCTATCCCTGTGGAACATCCATGTGATGGAAATAGGATTCCATCTCTTATTACATGTGAATTGGTAAATGTGTCTTTAAGATATTTTTTACAATTACGTGGGCCATCTCTTCTTGTCCCTGGCTAGAAGTTGTTCAGGTTGGGGCTTGTCTCTTTGGTCCCACATTGGGATCCTTGCCTTAGAAGGGACTGAGAGACAACTTCATGTGGCCCCTTCATTTTACAGAGAGGGGAACCAGGGTTCCACTGTGCTGGCAGAGTTGGGTGGGAGCCCAGTCTACTCAGAGGGCAGGAAATAGAGACCAGCTGGCCACCCAGTGGTCTAATGCCCACTTACTTGATTTTGAGCTGGTTGTGAGTGATCCCCAGCGGTTGGCCCCTCTTCCCTCATACTAGGGGTTCCCTCTTTGCTTCATGGTGACCTCCTCTCCTGTTCCTTCCTGCTCGTGGACCTGCCTCCTGACTCCCTTGCTCAGCTGCCCATCTTTGCACTCATCCTCTGTCTCTGTCCTGGACCTCAGCCAGGCTGGTGTGCAGGGACAGCACCTTGGCACCCAGGGGTAGCTGCTGTGTGCAGGGTACTGCAGCAGTGGACTGGCTGGAGTATGTAAATGTCTCTTCCCTTTCTGTGTTTCAGCGAGGATGCTATGAGGAAAGCTGGCGTGGCCCACAGTAAATCTAGCAAGGATATGGAGAGCCATGTGTTCCTGAAGGCCAAGACCCGGGTAAGGCCCTGCGGGGGAGAAGCCTGGGGCAGAGAAGCTACAGGAGGAAAGTATCACAGACTCTGGGTCCCACCCTTAGGAGTGAGGGTGGGGCAATTGCTTGCGTGTTGACCGAAGGCACAGTTGGCTTTGTCTGCAGCACTGTAGGTCCTTTCATGTATCCTTCGTTTAATGAAGGCACCCAGGATGCAGGCCCAGCCACTGGCCCCAAACCTCACTGCCAGCACCTTCCACGTATGGTCGGGCCCCCTGAACCCTGCAGGGAGCTCACTCGGGGCCCCTTGCTGCTCCTGTGGAAGGGGTGAGTGCCGAGAGTAAGAACTGGGTCTGCTCAGCCCCAACCTTCCTGGGGGTTCTCACTTAAGCCCCATAGGACCCTGAGGCAAGGGCCCAGAAGGGTTCCTGTCCTCTTTTGTTAAATGAGGAAGGTGATCCTTGCCGAGGCTGAGGCCTTGAGCATCACAGGTGGAGTGGAGGAGAAGGATTCCTGTTGCATGGACTTTCCTGGTCTGGGCGTTAGCCACACCTAGCACTTCCTGTTACCACCTTCCTCCATCTGTGCTTGCTCCCTAGGGTGGGGCTGTTTTAATTAGAAATGAAGCCAAATGGTAGAAACGAATGAAATTTATTAGAAACCAAAGAAATGTGTGTGTTTGTGTGGACATGTATGTGCCTGGAAGAGCCCCGGGAGCACAGGAACTAGGTGGTGTAGGGTGGGCCCCACACTGTGGAAAAGTGTGATCAGCACTTTTTTTTAGAGCTTTATACAATTTACCCTTTAAGGTACAAATCCAGTGGTCTTTAGGATATTCAGAGTTATGCAGCCATCACCACAGTCTAATTTTAGAATGTTTTTAAAAAGAAACTCCATACCCTTTAGCAGTTGTACTCCATTTTCTTTCATCCCTCACAGCCACTTACACTATCTGCGCCATGCATTTGTGTGATTCTGAATTTTCAATGTAAATGCAATCTTACAATATATGTTTTTTGTGAGTGGCTTCTTTCACTTAGCATAATATTTTCAAAGTTCATCTATGAACCATGTTATAGCACGGACCTTATTCCTTTTTATTGCTAAATAATGCATTTATGGATGGTTATTTTTATTACATTTTATATACCTACTCATCAGTTGATGGACATTTGGATTGTTTTCACTTTTTGGTCCTTAAGAATAATGCTGAATAATATAGTTCATGTAAGAATTTTTGTGTGGGATTGTTTTCATTTCTCTTGGGTATATACCTAGAGGTGGAATTGTTGGGTCATGTGGTAACTCTATATTTAGTTATTTTGGAACTGCCAGACTGGTTGCCAAAGCAGCTGTACCATTTTAAATTCCCTCCAGCAGCTTATGACATTCTCATTTTTCCCTATCCTCCCCAATACTTGTTATTGCCTTTTTTTATTGTAGCTATCATAATGGCTATAAAATGGTTTGATCTGCATTTGCCTGGTGTCTAATGATGTTGAGAATCTTTTCGTGTGTGTGTGGACCATTTATGTATTTTCCTTGGAGAAATGCCTGTTCAGATCTTTTTCCCATTTTTAATTGAGTTGTTAGACTTTATTGTTGGATTGTAATAGTTCTGTATGTATGTAAATGTAAGTCTCTTACTAGATATATAATTTACAAATATTTTCAAGGATGAGATTTTTTTATTATTTTTGTTTGTATTTTCTTATAATTAAATGAACTTTGATAAGAGCTTATTGAACTATCTCAGATTTTGAAATGTTGACCTTATTGGTTTAGCATTATTTGTTTTGTAACAAGCCAGCCCAAAACTTAGTGTCTTAAAGTAATTGGTCAGGAATTGAGGTGGCTGGGATAGCCTGGCCAGGCCATTCTACCAGTCTCACTTGTGACTTCTTGTACAACTGCTTTTACCTGGCAGCCTGGCCAGGCTGGAAGAGCCATGAAGGCTTTGCACGTCAGTTAGCAGAGCCCAGACTGCCTTACAACGTGGCGGCTGGCTTCCAGGAGGGTGTGGAAGCTGCCAGTACTCAGAGGGCCTAGAGCATCACTTGGATACAGCAAGTCTGAGGGCCAGTGAAGATTTAAGGCAGGGAAAATTGCCTCTACCTTTTTTTTTTTTTTACTTTAAAAAATTTTTTATGGATACATAATATTTTACATATTTATGGAGTACATATGATACTTGTTACATGCACATAATGTGTAATGATGAAGTCAGGGTATTTGGGGTGTCCATCGCCTTGAGTATTTTGCCTCCACCTTTTGATATTAGCAGCAGCCTGTGGGTACAGGAAGGCCAGTGATTACTGGGCAGACATCGTGGAGACCAGCTACCACACAAACCCTCTCAGCAGCTGAGGAATAAGCCTTCCTTCCCACAGGAGGTGTCTAGCAGCACAACAGCCCCTCACCAGGGCAGATTGCTCTGCCTTGGCCTTTGAATTACTATAGCCCACACACTGCGCCTTAAGGATTTTAGTCCATTTCCTTTGATCAAGCAGATTCTAAATCCCTAACTCCAAGAGGAAGCCTTGAGTAACTGGAAGACAAGTATTTATAAGAACCATGCTGGAAATTTCCTGTCATTTTTACAAGGACAGATGTCTTACTTGGGCACTGTTGTCTGATGTCCATTGTTTTACTTACTGCTCAAGCTTCACATGGTGGATTCCAGTTAGTGAGGCGAGGACCTTCCCAACACATGGGCCCGTGGGAGGACTCTCCAGGCCAAGATGGCGGCCTGGGCTCACTTTTTAACTGCCCCTGCTGCCTGAGACCCTGTAAAAACAAGTGGGGAAGAATTTAAAAGGCAGGACCCAGAGCAGGGAAACAGGTAGGGAAGAATGATTTCTCTGTTTCCAGACCCCAGCAAGGGCTGGAGGTTGTGGGTCACGAGGAGAGGGATAACCTTCCTTGGGAATCCTGGCAAGCTTGTGGGTACGGAGGTGCCCATCCCAAAGGAAACCGGGATGCTAGTGGCCACCTTAGGTTGTCTAGTGTATACCCCAGAGCAAGGAAAGCCTTGAGTGTACTTGTCTAGAAGAAGTCACTAAATTGCCTGGAGTGACCTCTTGCCTCCATTGTGGGTGTAAGCACCCAAGTTAAAACCCTCTCCATCCTGTCATTGGCTGGCTCCCAGTCTAATGGGCATACCCCATTTGCACACTCTACAGTGATATCCCCTTGCAGGGACCTGTCTTGCATGCTTCATTTGTGTAAACTCCTTTTACCCCCAGTTAGCTCTGTGAAGTACATACAGTACCACTCTTCAGTTTACAGACAAGGAAACCCAGGCACACAGATGCTAATTGTCTTGCTCAGGATGTCACTTGGCTGATTAGAGGTAGACCCCTGATGTGAACCCTGGGTCTCTGGTGTCAGAGCTCACACTCTTAGCCACATCTCTTACCCATTCCCACTTATCAGAGCAAGAGACACCCAAGCACATACTTTAATTCCTTACTACCTTGATTCCTACAGGTGGGACTACTCTTTGCTGAAAGGAGGCTGAGGGAAACAAAAATAGCAGTGCCTGGGTGTGGCAGGTGATACTTATGATGGTGTCTTCAAACACTTCAACCAGTCTCCTGAAGATTCTGGAAGATTCGGCATCCACTGAGTGAGAAGGCAGTCAGGGGTCCTGGCACCTCTGTGTCAGCACCTATAGGAGCAGTGTGGAGAGATTACTAGGGCTGGATATATTTCTAAACACTTGCTTAATTGGCTGTTAGAAAATTAACCTTATATGTTAAATACACACCACTTGTTTTGTACTTTACATAGTACCGCGCAAAAGTAGTACATGTTTCTGGTTTGCAGTTTAGAAATGACTGCTGCAGACCTGAACCCTGCCTGTGGAGCTGAGGTGAAACTCTGGGGCCAGGGAGGCCAAGAGCATCAGAACTGGGAAGCCACCTTGAGACTCATCAGGGAGGAGGGCCTGGGGCGAACAACCAGCCAGCTGGAATAAATGGACAAAGCCTGACCACGTTCCCCAGGAGAGTGAGGGAGGAGGAGGATGCCAACGTGCATCTGTTAAAGGAGACACTTTCCTACCTTTAACCTTTTTAAGGGACCTCACAAGGCCAAGGTCAGGCTTTTCACCAAGTCTGAATATATCTGCTGTACCTGTTAATCAAGGACAGTTATTCACCCCAGCATCCAGCCACAGAAAGCATTGAGTTTGAACTGAGAAAAGCACAACTTGTACATTGAAAGATATGAACATGCGAAATGATGAGCATTATATTAACAACTACTGAGATCTGCTAGAAACGCCTGGGTTGTGCTGAGTACAACTGGCTCTGAACGAGGGTCCTGTGTCCTGCTCACCAGTAGGCAGTGCTCCTTTTCCCTGCCTTGTTCACACGTGTGGCTGTCAGGACTCGTGCATCACCCTGAGGAGACATACTTGTTCATAAGCCTAATTTTGTGTTCTAATTGTTGGGTTTTCAGTAGCTATATTGTGCATATATTAAGGCAGTGAGAGCAGTACTTTACAAATTCTGTTCGCCTGTGAAGAAGTTCAGGTACAATGCAAATCAGAGGAAGCATGGAAGTGCGCTTGTTTGCTTGCTTTCTGTTGATTTTATTTTTAAATTTAAGCTGGGTAGGGGGCCATTGACATTTGTTCTGTTACTCATTTTTTTGATTTCTAAAATATTTTATAATAAATGAAAATAAGGGACGGGCACGGTGGCTCATGCCTATAATCCTAACACTCTGGGAGGCTGAGGAGGCCAGATCATTTGAGCTCAGGAGTTTGAGACCAGCCTGAGCAAGAGCGAGACCCCATCTCTACTAAAAATAGAAATTAAATGGCCAACTAAAAATATATAGAAAAAATTAGCCGGGCATGGTGGCACATGCCTATAGTCCCAGCTACTCGGGAGGCTGAGGCAGAAGGATTGCTTGAGCCCAGGAGCTGGAGGTTGCTGTGAGCTAGGCTGACACCAAGGCACTCTAGTCAGGGCAACAGAGTGAGACTCTGTCTCAATAAATGAATGAATGAATGCACGCACGTAAAATTTGTGAATCATAATACTTTCAAAGTCTTGGGGAGGTGAGAACACTGTCTCTGGAGTGCCTGTTCTGGGATTTGATATATAATATTTTTAAATGTATTTGGAACACTTTCAAACAGATTTTGCAGAAACTGACAGGCTGATCCTAAGGAAATTTAAGGAACCCAGAATATTCAAAACAATTTTGAAAAAGAGCAAAGTTGGAGGACTCACACTTTTTAATTTTAAAACACACTCTAAAGCTACAGTCAGTAATCAGGACCATGTGGTAGTCGCATGAGGATAAGCATGTATAATAGATGAGTGCAGGAGAATCAAGAGTCCAGAAGAAACCCTGGTATTTACTGTCAATTGAGTTTTTAACGTGGGTGCCAAAATCATTCAGTGGAAAATAGTCCTTTCAGCAAAGGGTACTAGGACAACTGGATAGCCACATACAAAGTACTGAGCTTGGACCCCACCTTCACACCACATACAAAAGTTAACTCAAAATGAGTCAAAAATCTAAATGCTAAAACTGTAAAGTCTTAGAAGAAAATAAAGGTATAAATTGTTGTGACCTTGTATTAGGCAATGGTTTCTTAGATGTGACACTAACAGCATGAGCAACAAAAGAAAACATAGATAAATTTGACTATCAAAACTAAAAACTTTTGTACATCATAGGACACTGTCAAGAAAGTAAAAAGGTGGCCGGGCGAGGTGGCTCACGCCTGTAATCCTAGCTCTTGGGAGGCTGAGGCGGGCGGATTGCTCAAGGTCAGGAGTTCAAAACCAGCCTGAGCAAGAGCGAGACCCCGTCTCTACTATAAATAGAAAGAAATTAATTGGCCAACTGATATATATATAAAAAATTAGCCGGGCATGGTGGCGCATGCCTGTAGTCCCAGCTACTTGGGAGGCTGAGGCAGAAGGATCGCTCGAGCCCAGGAGTTTGAGGTTGCTGTGAGCTAGGTTGACGCCACGGCACTCACTCTAGCCTGGGCAACAAAGCGAGACTCTGTCTCAAAAAAAAAAAGAAAGTAAAAAGGTAACCCATGGAATAGGAGAAATTTGCAACTCTGATGTAAGATTAGGGTTTAATAGATAGCTAGATATATAATGAACTCCTACAACTCAACAACACCAAAGGAAAAAAATGCTATTAAAAAATAGGCAAAAGGCTGGATGTGGTGGCTCATGCCTGTAATCCTAGCACTCTGGGAGGCCGAGGTGGGCAGATTGCTCGAGGTCAGGAGCTCGAAACCAGCCTGAGCGAGACCCCATCTCTACTAAAACTAAAAAGAAATTAATTGACCAACTAATAATATATATAGAAAAAATTAGTTGGGCATGGTGGCGCATGCCTGTAGCCCCAGCTACTCAGGAGGCTGAGGCAGTAGGATCGCTTGAGCTCAGGAGTTTGAGGTTGCTGTGAGCTAAGCTGATGCCACGGCACTCACTCTAGCCTGGGCAACAAAGTGAGACTCTGTCTCAAAAAATAAAAGGGGGGGTACAAAGGCCTCTAGTAGACATTCTTCCAAAGAAGGTATACAAATGGCCAATAAGGACATGAAAAGATTTTCAACATCAGTAATCATTAGGGGATTGCAAATCAAAACCACAGTGAGATACCAGTTCCCACCATTATGGTGGCTATAATCAAAAAAGACAATAAGAAATGCTGGCAAAGACAGAAATTGGAGCCTTGCTGGAGGGAAGGTAATATGGTGTAGCCACTGTGACATTACAGCAATTTCTCTAAAAATTAAATGTAGAGTTACTATATGACCTAGAAGCTCCATTCCTATGTATATACCCAAGAGAAATAAAAACATATCTCCACACAAAAATTTGTACACAAGTGTTTATAGCACCACTCATAAGGCCAAAACGTAATGCCAATTCATAATGCCAATGTCTATCAGCTAATGAATAGATAAATAGAATGTGGTAGGTCCATACAATGGAATATCATTGGGCAACATAAAGGAATGAAGTGCTGATCCATGCTACAACGTGGATAACTTTAAAATCATTATGTGAGTGAAAAAAAGCAGTCGCAAAGGACCACATGTTATACGATTGCACTTTTATGAAATGTCCAGAATAGGCAAATCTATGGAGCTAGTGTACTTGTGTCCTGTGGCTGCTGTAAGAAATTACCCACAAAGGTGGAGGCTCTCATCTCTGAGTCCATGGCTCTGGCCTCATGGCCATCCTTCCTTTCTCCTGAAGGGTACACATGTTTGCCGCTTAGTGGTTTGTTTTTTAAATTATTATGGGTACATAATAGTTCTATGTATTTATGGGGTACATGTGATGTTTTGATACAGCCATATACTGTGTATTAGTCAAATCAGGATAATTGGGGTGGCCATCACCTCAGGCTTTTTTCATTTCTTTGTGTTAGGAACATTCCCATTCTATTCTTTAGAATAGAATGAATACCCTAACTTATTGTGGATTATAGTCACTTTGTTATGCTATCAAATATTGTTCATTCTAACTATGTTTTTGCACCCATTAACCATCCCCACTGTATTCCTCTCTCCCCACAGTTGAGTAATTTGATCAGTCTATTTCCTGCCTCTAGAATTTTGGGAGCCTAACACCCTTCTTTGATTTTGTCTAGTCTCTGGACCTTTCAGTCCAAGCTGGCAGTGTTTCTGCTGGTATAACTGTCTCAGAAACCTTGTGGGTCTCCTGTGTATGTCTTGGGATTTATGCCATTAGGTAAAGTTTCTCCAAAGATCTTCCCTAGATAATTTCATCTCTTTTCTTTGCTTCCGTGAGATGGCTGTGAAGATTCATGCATCACATGTAATCTCTTTGACACTAACAAAATTTGGCCAGCCACACCCTTGGCTGCTTCTCCAGAACAAATTTTCCTAACAGTGAATCTCCTAATTTTAGCATTTTGTTTGTTTTTTCAAGTCTGAATACCCTGAGAATTTCCCAAATCATCAAGCCCGGGTTCATTGTTGCCTAACAGTTCTTCCTTCAGTTTTTCTCTTTTCTCTTGCATTCCTAGCTGAATCTTCATCACTTTGCTTGGAAGTCTACTCAACTAAATACTCATGTTCATTGCATGTGATTCCGCCTTCCACACAGCTATAGGACACAATCCAGCTAAACTTCCTGCCACTATATAACAAGGATCTTCTTTACTCCAGTTTCCAATAACATGTTCCTTATATTCTTTGAGCCCTTCTTAAAATCACCTTTAACGTTTATATTTCTACCAACATTCTGTTTTTGATAGTATATGTATTCTTTTTTCTTTTTTTTTTTTTTGAGACAGAGTCTCACTTTGTTGCCCAGGCTAGAGTGAGTGCCGTGGCGTCAGCCTAGCTCACAGCAACCTCATACTCCTGGGCTCAAGCAATCCTCCTGCCTCAGCCTCCCGAGCAGCTGGGGCTACAGGCATGCGCCACCATGCCCGGCTAATTTTTTCTATATATATATTAGTTGCCCCATTAATTTCTTTCTATTTATAGTAGAGACGGGGTCTCACTCTTGCTCAAGCTGGTTTTGAACTCCTGACCTCGAGCAATCCACCCACCTCGGCCTTCCAGAGTGCTAGGATTGCATGAGCCACCGTGCCCGTGATAGTATATGTATTCTTGAATACAAGCTTTCTTTATCAGCTTCCTCACTTCCTATGAGGCATAGTGTGGGTGGCAGAGAAATACATCTGTATTTCTGCCCAAAGCGTGTTCAAAGCAATCTATCACACTTCTCAAAATTCTGCTAGCCTCTCATCCGACTCCAAAGCCACTGCCACTGTCACATATTTAGGCCCCCTACTCCTGGTGACAAATGTCTATATTCTTTTCCTGTGGCTGCTGTAACAAATTACTGCAAAGTTGGTGGCATAAATGAATAGAAGTTGCATCTCTTGCAGTTCTCTGGGCCAGAAGTCCAACCAAAATCATGGGCCAGAATCATAGTGTCGTCAAAGCTGTGCTTCCTCAGGAGGAATCTGTTCTTGCGTCTTTCAGCTCCTAGTAGCTGCTGGTATTCCTCACCTTGTGGCTATGTCACTCCAGTCTTCACAGTCAGCATGTAGGGTAAAATCTCTCTGCTCCATCTTCACATCACCTGTGTGTGTGAAGTTTTCTTTTGCCCTCTTATCAGGATACCTATAACTGCATTTAGGGTCCCTGCATAACCCAGGGTACTCTCTTTATCTCAAGATTCTTAATCACACCTGCAAAGACCCTTTTCTCAAATAAGGTAACATTTACAGGTTCCAGGGAATAGGACCTCATATCTTTGAGGCCTATTATTTAGCCTACTGCATATTAAAAAGTTGATTAATGGTTGCCTAGGGCCAAGGGTGCTATGGGGGAGATGGAGTTTCCTTTTGGAGCGATGAAAAGGTTCTAAAATTGATTGTGGTAATGCTGCACAACTCTGAACATAGTACCTAAAACTATTGAATAGTATTCTTTAAATGGGTGAGTTTTATGGTATGTGAATTATAGCTCAATAAACCTATTATATATATGTTTTTGATGGAAAAGCAAAAATGTAGGGTATCAGGTCTGCCTTACTGGTGGCCTGGTCAGGGCAGTGTGGCTTCCTTGGGTGGGTGGGGTAGAAGGGGCACCGCTGGGGCTGCCTTGTACCGGGAGAGCCCTGCTTGGTTTCTGATGGCCCAGCCTGGGGCCAGGGATACTGGCACAGGAGTGCTTGATCTGGGATTTGTTGGTAGTTTTAAATCTATTCGGAAAACTTTCAGAGAGACATAAAAGCACAGAGGCCTCATATTCCTCTAGCCTGGAGTGAGCAATTGCTGCAGTTTGGTGGCTTCCCCCTCATCCATCTCTGTGTCCGTCTTGAAGTGTAGTATCTGTGTGTACTGCAGAGTATGTCCCCTCACAGCAGACGTGTGGCAGAGCCCCACCTAATGATCACATGGTCTCATCGATACTGCCTTATAATCCATCAGTGGTAAAGCCTCCTTCAAGTCTCAGCCCTTTTCCTCTAATAGTCAGCTTATTTGAATCAAGATCCCAGTGAGGGTCCTGTCTCCCTGAGGCCACTAACGGCCTGGTGAGGGACAGCCCAGCAGCCCTGTAGACCCTACGTGTGGTCTCTGATGCCCTCCGAGGTTTTGGCAGACTTGGTGCTGCCTGCCTCTTACTTCTGTCGGCTGGCTGCATAGGAAAAGCAAGAATGCATCAAGGTGGGGCCTTGTGTTTGCATTTCTGGGTGTCTCCATGTTTCCACGAGGCCATAGTTGTTGGGGTTTGGAGAGTGGCAGCCCGGCTCTCCCTTTGTAAAGCTCCTTGTTAGCATCTAATTGTTCTATCATTGAATTAGGAATTGCAAAATGGTAACTGTCCTTAATTCTGGCTTTTCACCCACATTTATTATGTGGAATTCTTCTGTCAAGGAGGGTTTCCTTTCATCAGCCCGAGCTGTTTCGTTGCTGGAAACTGCTTATTCAGGACCCTGGGAACGCTGTCTCACTCATCTTCTGGTGCAAGCAGTACCTCTGGGACACAGATGGGTTCTTTTCCTTTGAGTCACATTTTTTTTTTTTTTTTTGAGTCAGAGTCTCCCTTTGTTGCCCAGGCTAGAGTGAGTGCCGTGGCGTCAGCCTAGCTCACAGCAACCTCAAACTCCTGGGCTCAAGCGATCCTCCTGCCTCAGCCTCCCGAGTAGCTGGGACTACCGGCATACGCCACCATGTCTGGCTACGTTTTCTATATATTTTTAGTTGGCTAGTTAATTTCTTTCTATTTATAGTAGAGACGGGGTCTCACTCTTGTTCAGGCTGGTTTCCAACTCCTGACCTTGAGCGGTCTGCCCTCCTTGGCCTCCTAGAGTGCTAGGATTACAGGCGTGAGCCACTGAGCATGGCCGAGTCACATTTTGAGCTCAGGGCTGTGTATCTGCTGTGTAAAACAGCAGTTGTTCATTTTGATGCTCACATGACTTCATCCTCACCTAGTGGGAGCTCCGAGCACTGTTCTGTTGCTCTTGAGGTCCTATATGACCTCATTCATCTTTTGTAGCTTGCTGGCATGGAGTTGGCTATTCCTCTAAGGAGCCCTGGGTACTTTTGAGGGTGATGTGGCATTCAGAGCATGCAGTGTGGGTGCTGGTTTATTCATTGCTTTTGGGCCTTTTAGTGAAAAAAAAAACAAGGAAAAACATATTTTTGAAATGACAGCAACAACAAAAAATCCATAATTGCACACTGATATTTTTCTATTCAAATTTAACTTTATCGGATTTTTACTACTTTCATTTTAAACATGTCTTTTCTGTTACTGTGCATATCATTGTTTCTAATATTATTAGCGTAATTACTTGCTTTACTTTAAAATAGTTTCAGAATAAATGGCTTATATTACCACTAATAACAAAGTATTGACTGAAAATTTAAGATTCCTTTGCAGCAGTTTGTCCTTAAAATGTATCCCTTCCATCTAGAACATGCAGTTTTATTTTGTTTCCTTTTTTTAAAGGCCCCTCAAAAGAATTGTTTTCTGTATATGAGTCTGCCACTAACTTGATATCCAGTTCATTTGTTTTAGTTTATCGTGAACTTTTAGAAATTGTACCTTTTTGTTTTGCCTTGGTTTTATCTTCTCAATAGTGGAAGATTTACATTCTTCCAAAGCAAAGATGGGTAACGTGGTGTGTTCAGAAAAGGCTCATTTCCAGCCTAGTTCCTGGCGCTCGTGGGGTAGCTGTTGATCTGCGATTTTGGTTTATCTTTCCCATGTTTCCTTTGGCAGATTTAAGTGAATGTGTGTATTTGGATTCCCCAGGTCTCATCCAAGAGGCATGTATAGCACAGTGTATGTGGTGCGGAGCGTGAGCGCTTCCCTCTCACCTGTCTCCTTCCTGGTGCTCATGCCTTGGTGTGTCACGGGGCCCTCGTGTGCAAGTTGAGCCAGTATGGAAACTCTATGAAGCTTTTTTATAATAACGTCTGTTTAAAATGTTTTCTCATTCTGCTTTTTCATCTATAAGCTGGGTGTATTAAGTAGCACCTGCCTCATTGGGTGGTTAGGAGAATTCAAGGCATGAATACATATGAAGTGTTTACAGCCTTGCCTGGCACCGTAAGTGCCAAGTGTTAGCTGTTATTTTTAAAGGTGGTCATTGTTTGTAGTCTATAATACCCAGCCTCAGGTACAGCCTGGACACTTAATGTTTGATAGCAAGCAGAGGAGATGGAACAGCCCGAATGAAGATGAGGGAGGTTACATGCTCCTCAGTTCTTTTTCTGGAACAGTCCTAGGAGAGTTGGGGTGCTTTGGAGCAGAAGAGGGTACCATAGTCTTACATCTGGATGAGAGCTAGGAGTACTTGAGCCTGGGAAGGTCAGTTAGGACGCCAGCATCCACAGCAGGAACCAGAGGACCTGGAGGAGTGACAGACAGCCCAGCCAGGGGATCAGAGGCAAGGTTTCAGATTCCAGGGTTTTCTCCTGTGGAAAGGAGCTATTGCAGCTGACCCACAACACGCAGTCCTCAAATGTTTCTGGACGACTTGTCTTTGGAAGAATTGTAGGAAATGTATTTGCCCCACAAGAAAGGCCCTTGACTAGCAGTTGGCTAACTGCTTCCTGTGTCTGTTTCTCATGTCAGGTGACCCTCCCTGCCTCCCCTCAGGCCTCCTCGCACTTGTCTTGAGAGCTGGAGCTGGAGCAGACCAGTGGCACTGGCCACTCCATCTGAGCCAGGAGTGGCGCTGGGCACTGCAGCATGGTGACACCTGCTCACCAGGCTCCAGGCACGGGGCTGGCAGTGAGTCTTGCTGTGTCCTGGTTCTGTGCAGAAGGGGTTTGGGGACACGCTCCTAAGCCTTGTTCAATGTGTCTTATGTCTAAGTACAGTTGCTTTTGAAACCTACTTCCTTGGCTGGCGTGGTGGCACAACTGTCATCCTAGCACTTTGGGAAGCCAGGGTAGGGGGATTGCTTGAGGCCAGGAGTTCAAGGCCAGCCTGAGCAACATAATGAGGCCCATCTTTGCCAAAAAACAGGAAAACCAACCAGGTGTATTCACCTGGTTGGTGAATACACCAACCACCTGTATTACTCACCTACTTGGGAGGCTGAGGCAGGAGGGTCACTTAAGCCCAGGAGTTTGAGGTTGCAGTGAGCTGTGTTTACTCCACGGCACTCTAGCCCGGGTGGCAGAGTGAGAACCCATCTCTAAGAAAAGAAAAGAAACCTACCTCTTCTTGTTTTACCTTTTATGACGTGGAGAAAACAACAAATTCTTTTAAGGCGTCTCAGACCTCAGAGATGGTCCCAGGCGTTAAGGAGATGTCAGATGCTGGCCAGGCTCGCAAGTCCCCTTCCCCTCTCACTTAGCCACCTTTTCTCTGTTCCTGAGCTTCCTTTGGCTCCCATACCTTTGTCATACCCCACTTTACCACATCACTGTCCTTCAGGGGCCAGGCTGACTATGGTCCTAGAACACATGTTGTTTTCCCTGTCAGGGATTGCTGGAGCAACCAAGGATGGGCATGTGGACATGCCCTCCTGCAGCCCTGGCTCCAGCTGTGCCCAGCCTCCCTCTCTCCAGGCCTCTCCTTTCCTGTTGACCTGTTGTTCTGGGCTTGTTCCCCAAGCTGAAGAAAAGTGGTGGGGTGGACCAGGGAGATAGATGTGGGCTCATAAAGATTTAGAAAGTGTCTGTATTTTTATACTGATCTGAGACCACTTTTCATTTTCTTTCCCTTCCCCCACGTCTGGCAGTCTGCTCTAGTGGACACTCATTGTCA
Source organism: Microcebus murinus (assembly GCF_040939455.1). Taxonomy (NCBI): domain Eukaryota; kingdom Metazoa; phylum Chordata; class Mammalia; order Primates; family Cheirogaleidae; genus Microcebus; species Microcebus murinus. Next base: position 25,963,320 of record NC_134125.1, on the reverse strand, counting down.
GGTGACTTAGGAGGAAGGTCAGCAAGCAGGGCAGGAAACCAGGGCTGCCTTGCTGGAAGGATGAGCATTTCGACAGAGGGGAAGGACACTTCTCTGAAATAAGATTTTAACTCAGACATCGCCTTGTTGACCACAGGACAAAGTCACACTAGCGATTTCCCTGGGACACCCAGGAGTGAATGTCCTTGGGTGCTAAGAGGACAGTGGGTGGCAGGCGGGTCCTGCTGAGCAGTTCCGGAAGCATGGTGGCCCCCACAGAGAGGGCCCTGGGCAGGCATGCCCTTCACCTGCCACCTGTGAGTGGTGCTTTGCTCTCTCCCTTGCTGTGCTGTAAATTTAGATGAACACAGATTCCCAGAAAGCACAACCAAGGCGCACCATCCAGATTTGCAGCAGAGACCATGTCAACAGTGAAAAGGCAGCAACAGGCTTGGGCATTAAAAATGAAAGTACTTCCATGCTAACTGTGCAAAGGCAAAGTGGCCCGCCTGTCTGCTTCTGATAGGCCTTGTGGCCTCAGCCCAGCTCCTCGTCCCTTCTGGGCCTGACTGTCCCCTTCGTGAAAAGAAAGGGGCACTTGAGATGGCCCCCGGCCCTCCCAGCTGAGTGCTCTTCCTATGAGGGTGGAGGAACAGCAGTTTGAGGTTCTCTGTACCCGCTTGTTTCCTTGTGCCTTTTATTGGCTGGCCGGGCCAAGCCTGATGGTTCTCCTCTGAGAGATGGATTCCAGAGGAGGTTGAGCCGCCCAGTGGCAGCAGGCCTCAGAGTCTAGCAGGCCTCAGAGTCTAGCAGCCTTCGGGAAGAGCCTTAGCCCAGCAGCAGGTGAGGGGCAGGAGGGGGAGTCAGACGGCTGGGCTGCTTCATCTGGGATTAAACAGCTTCCTGTTTTTACTTTTAGGACGAATACCTTTCTCTTGTGGCCAGGCTCATTATCCATTTTCGAGATATTCGTAAGTAAAATTTTGCATTTCTGGGTTTACCGCTGTGAGAAGGCTGCTTTGTTGCTGTCTTGCAGAGGTTTTCTGGGTAGGCCGTGGTGCTGACTCAGAAGGTCTGTGTCAACTTGCCCCTTCTGGGAAATTCTTCCCTGCATTGCATTTGATTCCAGATTCCTCTTCCTCGCCTCAAAAATGCTGATTCTGGTTTCATGGTGTCAATGTAGTCAAAGTGATTTAAACTGGACTGCTATTTTCACTTGTCCATTTAATCTCCTTTTTTATAGGACTATTGCTTTTGTTTTATTTTTATTTATATTTTTTTGCATTTTCTGTTCCCACTTAAGGACTATTGCTTTTAATTCTGGGAAGTTCTTAAATATGTTTGCCCTGGAATGGAAACTTTCCTCCCTAAAAGTTGATTTTATTGATCACAGAGTTTTGACCTAAACATGCCAGACTAGAAGTTTCTGCGGTCAGCTTCCTAAGTCCCTGGCTCCCCACTGTGGAACGATGCCCTCATCTCACGTAGTGCCACCTCTGGTTTGGAGAGCCCACTGTGGGTCTGTCTGCCAGGCCAGGCAGCAGCCCTGGCTCTTCAGAAATGAGTTGTCATTGCATCCTGGGGCCAGCGCTCATGGCACTGTGTGTGTCATGTGCAAGTACACAGATACTGTTCTTGGAAGGCCACAGCCTGTGAAGGAAACTGGGGCTGCTGGCTGCTCTGTTGCTCCTGCCTACTGCAGTTGTGTGACTGCTTGGGATGAGCTGCTCTTGACACAGGCCTGCACACCTGGCGAGTCCTGTCGCCTGTCCCTGTGGTTTAGGAGTGGGCGGGTGTGGGTTGTAGAAGCAGCTGCAGCATCATTGTCAGTCGCTGAGGGCAAAGGGAGACACAGAACACCCCAGAGCCCAGTAGGTTTCGCTTCTTTCCACAAGCAGGATGGACTTGACTGGATCTCACTTTCTTTGTGGTGCTGGTAAGGCACCGGGAAGTATAGAAGGGTAGAAGGAGCAGGAGCTGGGAATGAGCAGCCTAGATGACCTGGCCTGGACGTCCCCACTCTGCTTGTGGGAACAGTGGCTTGGATGCCGCTCACAGTCCTTGGGAGGCTCACAGGCTCATGGAAAGGAGGCTGAGTGGAGGCTCTAGGCCGACTGTTGCAACAGTTCCCCACCACCGTACACTGGGGCCAGCGAGACCTGGCTTTCTCGCTGGCATGGACAGCCTCGGTTTCCTCATGTAGGAAATGGAGATGTTACCTCGCCAGAATGGCTGACACTGGAGGTGCTATTGAGTTTCAGCACCATTCTAGCCTCCCGAGGGATTCCTGTTGTGCTCTTGTTGGTTGCTCAGGGCTGAGCTGAGACCCTGGGCCTAGAAGGGAAGAAAGCAGGAGAAGGCCCAGAGCCCAGACCGCAGTGTGCCTCCAACCTGGGGGCAGTTCTCTCAGGGCTCCACGCTGACCCCTGAGTGGCTCTGCGCCCTGTGCTCCAAGGTCTCTTGTGGGTTCGGTGCTGCCAGGGCAGACCCCCCCACACACACACACCATTCCAGGGAACACTAGGAGCTCCAGGTTTCAGGCACCAAGGTCTGTTTGCCTCGTTTGTAGGCAGGGTCAGTTCAGTTTTAGGAAATAACCCTTGGGCAAAGGCTTATAGAACTGACTTACCCGGGGAAATATGTCGTTATATAAAACTTTGTTTACTTTGGTTTTTTGTTTATGTTTTTACGTAGATAACAAGAAATCTCAAGCTTCCGTCAGCGGTAAGAGTTTTCCTTTTGAAGTAAAGTTTTTCCCAAACTCAGACTTGCGGCGGCAGGAATGAGAGAGTGCGTGCTCGTGTTCCCGGACTCACCTGACCACAGAAAGAAGAACTCTGGCGGGCAGCAGGCCGGCCAGCTGTGCCCTGACCTCTCCTCCGCCTCCGCCTCCCTGTAGACCGGGCAGTCAGACGGTGCCTCCCCAGCCCGTTTCACACCAGTGCTGTCGTGGCCCAGCAGAAAGATTGTAAAAAGTCACAATGCTATGAAGACGTTGTCTAATATTTTGAGCTCTCTGGGAAAGAACTATTATGGTATATTCAGTGTAATAGTCTATAGTAGTATCTCTGAGAGAAGAGCTGTGAATTCACTTTCTTAATTTACAGAGTTTCTTTGTAAGTTTAGAAATTTATATTTTTTAATTTTAGGGTTTTATCACATAAGGGGAATCCTGTCAGTTCAGTCCTGTCTCTGCTGACCGAGCTGCCAGTGAAGGGGTTTAGCAGACCCAGGCTGGCTGACTGCACCCCACCTGTCAGGAAGAGAGTGTTCCGGCATCACAGACTACACCGTGGTCTGCTCTGCCACGGGCAGTGGGGCTGTAAATGCCAACTGTGCACGCGTGCCTTAGCCATGCCGGCCCGTGTGGGCTCTACCTCTCGGCCAGTGCAGGATTCTTGGCCAGGCAGTCAAGGCAATGTGGCTAAGTGTTGGGCTCCTTGGTGTTGAAGTGTGGGGTCATTGGGCATCACCCAGTTCTGTGGCATGGTAACCTTGCTGGGCCACACTCAGCAAGTAGCTGTTTGCTGTGAGCCTACGCAGCATTGGGCTTCTTGTCCTTCGTCATGGCATTGCTCAATGAGCCAAGTCTGCTGACCTGGTGGGCTTGGCACCTTGCCCCTCGGTGATCTGTGGAGCCCTCCTTGGCTGCTCTGGTATAGTGGCCTTGGACATGGGCCCCTGCTGCTCTGGACTCTGCAGCAGCAGGGCTGGCACTCTGGTGTGTCTGCAGACTTGCGCCCTCCCTGGGAGAGTGTCTGCCCGGCCCCTCCTGCTCTCTCTGGTCTGGCCACTGTGCTCCCACTTGCTAGGCAGAAGGGCATGGTTGTCTGTTGTCTCTGGAAGTCCCAGCTGTGTGCTCACCCAGCAGGAGGGCAGGAGCTGCCACCTTCCCTCAAGGCCTCAGCCCGTCTCCAGTTCAGCTGCAGGCATCGGAGGAGTTGTTTGTCTCTTAACAGGACCCTAGCACAGGCCAGGCTAGGGGTATGGGATATGCCTCTTGCTCTTGAGGGGCTCAGTTTTGGGGAGCAGTGACTAACACACCTGGCATCCTAGCCCCTGGCATTTGTCTCTCATCGTTTGGGGGTTTGAGGGGTCAGCCTGTAGGTGGGAGATCTGTGCTTTGTGAGCTGCATGCCCGTAGAGCCACACCCAGTCCAGCGGGCCTTTCCTGAGACGCTGCGCTCTTATGTCCCACAGATCCCATGAACGCGCTCCAGAGCCTGACTGGTGGACCTGCCGCAGGAGCCACGGGAATCAGCATGCCTCCCCGGGGACCAGGACAGTCCCTGGGTGGGATGGGTGGCCTTGGTGCCATGGGGCAGCCGATGCCCCTCTCAGGGCAGCCGCCCCCTGGGACCTCGGGGATGGCCCCTCATGGCATGGCTGTTGTGTCTACGGCAACTCCACAGAGTGAGTACTGCGCTTCCTGGAGGATTTGCCACTTCCTTGGCAGGTGACAACTCTTTATTCCTTTTCTTCCAATGATATGAAGAAAAGCACAGAGAAGCTCCAGACAGCTCTGCCTTTTTATCTTTGCTGTGTTTGGAGAGAAAAGGCCCCAAGCCGTCTCTGACCTGCCAGAGGGGTGCAGTGATACAAGCCCTCTTCCTAGCCCTGGGTGGGATGGCAGGACTGGGGAGGCTGGGGTTGCCTGGGCTTCGATCCTAGGGGCTGTCTTGTTGCTGAAACAGAAGCAGTGTGTTTCGGGTGTTCTCAGCCACAAGCAGTGCTGTGTCGGCACCCATGACACCATGGTCGCTGGGAGCCCTGGGAGCCATCCCTTCTGACACTGCCCTTGCCCCTCGGTCGTCCTGGGTGTGGCCTACAGCACGTTATCAGGCTGCCCCCCTCAGAGGGGGTCTTTGTCCTCCTCGTGCTTCTCTGTGTGTTGTGGCCCCTCATCCCTCACATGCTGTCCTGGTGGGGAGGGGGCTGTGGTCAGCTCTTCTAGGTGGACCTGCTCTCAAGGGAAAGCAGAGAACCTCCCTCTCTTTCTTGCTCCTGGGACCCGTGTTGCTGTGCCTTCAATTCCCATCAGCATTTACTCAGTACTTGGTGTGTGCTGTGCCCACTGCAAAGTGCTTCAGTGCTTTCTTCCCCTTTATGAAACTCCTTTATTTTTGAAATAGTTTAAGAGTCATAAAGTTGTAGAATAGTGCAGAGAGTTCCATGCGCCCTTTACCCAGCTGTCCCCAATAATAATATCTTACATAGAGCATTGTCAGTAATAAGAAACTAACGTCGGGGCAGTACTATCAACCCAGGTAGAGACTTTACTCACACGTCAGCTTTTTTTTATGTGCATTCTTAGGTTGCACATGTGAGTATGTGTCCTTCTATGAGATTTTATCATGTGTAGACTCAAGTAATCATCACCAGTCAGCATGCAAAGTCTTCCATCAGCACCAGCATACTCTGTGTTGTGCTACCTCTTATGAATCAGCCCCTCCCTCCAACCCTAAGCCCTGGCACCCGCTGATCTGTTCTCTGTCTACAGAGGTGTTACTTTGCAAACGTCGTATAATGAAATCATGCTGTATGTGACTTTTTTTTTTTTTTGAGACAGAGTCTCGCTTTGTTGCCCAGGCTAGAGTGAGTGCCATGGCATCAGCCTAGCTCACAGGAACCTCAATCTCCTGGGTTCAAGCGATCCTCCTGCCTCAGCCTCCCAAGTAGCTGGAACTACAGGCATGAGCCACCATGCCCAGCTAGTTTTTTGTATATATATTTTTAATTGGTCAATTAATTTCTTTCTATTTTTAGTAGAGACGGGGTGGTTCCGAACTCCTGACCTTGAGCAATCCGACCACCTCGGCCTCCCAGAGTGCTGGGATTACAGGTGTGAGCCACTGCGCCTGGCCTGTATGTGACTTTTGAGATTGGCTTTTTAAACTCAGCCTGATGCCCTTGAGATCCATCCCAGGTTTCCCAGTAGTGTGTACCTTTTGTTGCCAAGTAACAGTCTGTCAATGGATGTTTCCCAATTTGCTTATCCTTTCACCCCCGAAGGATATTTGAGTTGTTTCTCATTTGAGGCTGTTACAGATAAACCTGGGGTGGACATCAGTGCACAGGCCTTGGTGTTTGGGTCTGTTTTTCATCCATCCCTCCCAGTAACCCTGTGAAGAGGGCAGCGTCGCCCTCCTCACTCATGCCCGTCCTGTTGGGTTTCCCCTTCTCAGAGGCTGCAGGCAGCCTCAGTCTTACCTGCTCCTGCCTGGAATCTTCTTTCATTCCCAGCTAGCCCTTCCCATCTCCTATCTTCATTCCTTTCTTCTGACTGATGTGTTACCATCTAGCTCTTAGCGAGTACTGACTTTCTCATCCTGAAACACAAAGTTATTATGCTTCTATGTTGGACCAATGGTAGAAGTAGCTGAGAACTTGAGAAGTAGTCTCCGGCTGGCCCTTCCTCCCGGGTTCTCACCTCCACTCTCATCAACACACCTAATACACACAGGGCCGGGTTATAGGAGGATATGTAGAAGTACTGGCACTGGCTCCTTGTCATGTTATACTGTTGGGTACTGCTTGGATTTCTTTTTATCATGAGCTTATATTTTATAATAAGAAATAGTTAAAAAATATTTAAGTTTACAGTCAGGCATGGCGGCTCACACCCATAACCCTAGCCCTTTGGGAGGCTGAGGTGGGAGGATTGTTTGAGGCCAGGAGTTTAAGATAAGCCTGGGCAACTACGCTAGACCCCCATCTCTACAAAAACTAAGACACATTAGACCGGCGTGGTGGTGCATACCTTTAGTCACAGCTCCTAGGGAGGGTGGGTTAAACCCAGAAGTTAGAGGCTGCAGTGAGCTATAATAATGCCTCTGTACTTTAGCCCAGGCAACAGAGTAAGACCCTGTCTCAGAAAGAAAAAAGAAAAAAAAAAAAACAAACCCAAAACAACTCTGAGTTTAGAATGCTCACATGACTTGATGGGTAATCCCACTCCAAAGATTTTGTGTTGAAGCAGTTCTTTGTTAGAAGCTCAGTGGTAAAGCTGTGGTATCCTGCCCACATTCTCCCCAGTGTGACCTTGGCCCACATCCTGTTTTCGACTTCCCAGGGGCCTGGTCTACTGTGCGGTGTTAGGTGAAAGTTGAAGTGGGTTCTCGGATTCTGCGTCCTGCTGCTATCCCTGTTAGGACCCTCCCTCCCTGCCCTGGACCACTAGCCTCCCTGGTATCCCTGAACTAGGTGGTGGTGCCCAGTGGGCATTTGCTGTCCCTTCCCGACACCTTTTTCAAACACGACTGCTTGATTAAGTCCTCTTCAGGTTTTCATCCAGTGCCACCAAGAGGGCAGAGCCTCAGCCAGAGGTTTTGCCAGGGATACTGTGATAGTCTCCAAGGGGCCTGGGTTGGTCAGAAAAGGCTGAAACTGCTGACTGTCCATGTGGCTTGGGGCTGTAGTATACCATTGGGATGAGGCTGGCTTTTCTCTCTGTGTGTTCTTGTTCCTCAATGAATTTTATATCACATGCATGTAAAGCTGACTTTAAAAATAATTCCCATTGCCAGCTGTGTGACAGACAGGGTGCTTCTGGATAACCAGGTCCTGAAGGGGTGCACTTTGGATTGCTGCCTGCGGAAGGTGGGGGGGCTCTTCGCCCTGCTTAGCCTTGACTTGCTGCGAGATGGGTGATGGCGAGCCTGGGATTCCTCCGTCCAGCTGGGATTTGTGCTGGGGCCTGCGACACCCCCTTTTCCCCCAGAAGCAGGTACAGATTAGAGGAACACATCCCAGGCCTGTGAGATTGCACAGATTAAGGGCAAGCAGTAAGCACACAATCCAGAGTCACCTGGCACGCAGTGAGGAGAGACGTGAAGGGAAAAGAGATAATGAACCAATGGAGACATGCTCAGGGACCACATGTGTGGGAGCTGTTGAATCCTGGCTTTGAGCTCAACATGCATAAAGAAATAAAGGACAGCATTTCAATGAAAAAGCACTATCAGAAGTAATCAAGCAGATTTGAAATGGAACCTGTGAAAGTGAGAAATATAATTATTGAAAGAAGAAAGTGTGGATGAGTAAACAGCAGATTAGATATAGCTGAAGAATTGTAAACTCGAAGCTAAGTTTGAAGAAATTATCTAGAATGTAGCATAGAGAAGAGGAAATTGAAATGGGAAAACAAGGGTAAGAAATGTGGAAGATAAGATCAGAAAGCCTGTCAGTATCTTATCAAAGCCCCCAAAGGACCAAATGTATAGAATGGAAGAAAACTTATGTGGGGGCTTGATGGCTGAGAAAAGCCCAGCTGGCCCCAAGCAAGTTAAGTCAAAGGCATCCACATCTTAACCTACTGCTGTGGGACTACAGAACACCAGAGGCCAGAAGCATGTCTTAGAAACAGCCAGTTGCTGGAAAGGAACAATATATAGACTCAGCAATGGAGTCAGAAGGATAATAGAATATTGTTAAAGTGTTGAGAATAGAGCTGCCAACTGCAGTTGTGTGCCAGCAAGACTCTTTCAAGGATTTGGAGAAGCAAAACATTTTTAGATAAACCAAGCCTAAGAGACTTTTGCTAAAAGGTTTTCTGAAGGACATATCCTTTTATTTGCTTACTCTTTCCTCTTTCCTCCTGGATCATCCTTTTATGATGCAAGGTGTAAAATGGCAGAAGAAACATTGAGCATAGATGGTAGTAAATACATGTCAGTCTAAACCGTTGATTCTCTGCTACAGTGATTTTGCTCCACAGGAGACATTGGACAATGTCTGAAGATGTTTTTGAGTGTCACAATGGTGGTGGTGCTGCTGACACCTAGTGATCAGAGACCAGAGGTGCTCCTTGCTGTCTATACAGGAAGGCACTCCAAAACATAGAATCATCTGCATCAAAATGTCAGCAGTGACAAGGTTGAGAAACCTTGGTGTAAACAAAAATCACCTCTGTAAAATAATACACTCAAGCTAACCTCTATATAGACTTGCCACATTCCAAGCACTATTTTGAGTGTTTTGTTTATGATAGATTATTTAATTCTTAGTCCAGTGTGTAGGGTGGATATTATGACTGTCTTTTTTCTAACAGAGAAGAAACTGAGGCAATGAACAGTGACAGAGTGAAGGTTGTATTCCTAGCCACAGTCTGCCTTGCATCTTAATATAGTGTGTACTCTGAAGGGTTAAGAAGATATCAGGACATGGAATCAATGGAAATCATGAATACCAGGCCCGTCACAAGGATGTAAATCTTACTTTGAAAAATGGTTACTCAGGGAGGGAAAGAGGCTAAAATATTGATAAGCTTTATGCTTTAAGTTAAATATGCATGATAAAATTGAAAAATAATTGCTAAAACAGTAGAAATAATTTGTAAGTTTCAAGTCAATAGGAGAAAGTGGAATAAGGAAAAAATAAGCCAACAAACAAAAATCCAAAAATATCCAAAGTTCAGTCCAGCCATCTGACAAAAGTGCAATTCAACAAGAAACTTAGAAAAGGGAAGGCAAATAAAATTAAGTTGAAAAATGTGCTAAAAGACAGGAAATGTGAGATTAAATGGAAATTAAAGGAAATAGTACAGCTGTATTATCCTAACAAGAAACATACCTATAATATAGCATACAGAAAGATTTGAAAATAAAAGATGAAGAAAGATGTTACTTCTCCTGGTTATTAATAGGTAAACAGATGAAATGATACATTTACAGAAGATTAAGCAATGTAATGAACAACTTAATCTGAGCACATGATGATAAAACAAATATATTTATAAAAATCATAAAGTAAGCCTCAGATTTTAGTTTCAAAGTATTATTGTCATATACATGTTTTCTGAATGTCACACAGAGTTAGAAGTCTGTAACAAAATAAATTTAAAATTTCTTACTACTTTCTGTTGAGGGGCTTATGAGTTAAAAAGAAAAAAAAGTAAAATTTCTTACAACTAAGAGAATAGCTAAAATAGATGGTGACAACATCAAGCACTGGTGATGGAGAAACTGCAGTGCTGCTAGGAATTGAAGTGGTGTAGCTGCCTAAAAATGAAGCACGCGGCTCAGCAGTCATACTCTTGGGCGTTTATCCCAGACAGTGAGAAGTGGCCATGAACACCTAAGCCTTATAAGCACAGCCTTATCTGTAACAGTCCCAGTCTGCAGTTACCCCACATGTCCTTCATGGGAGCCTAAATGTGCTGTGAATTCCCCTTGGGATACTATTTGGCAATGCAAGGAGGGAACTGATAAAACTGCAGCCTGGCATTCTGCAGAGAACTACGCCGAGCATAATAAGCCAACCCCAAAAGGGTTCATACCATATGGTTCCATTTACATATACCATTTTGAACCATTATAGATAACTTTGAAGGGACACAGTTGTAGAAATGGAAGATGCCACAAGTGGTTGCCAGGGCTTGTGGGTTGGGGTGACAGCACCAGGGACCCTAGTGGCGTGGGGACTGTTCAGTGTCTTGACTTGACTGTGGTGGTGGAATCTAAGCTCACCCAGGTGATAAAGTTGTGTAGAACCTAGTACACCCCACTTATCCTGGTTGTGATATGTTGTAATTTTACAGAATCTTAACCATGGAGTAAAGTGGACAAAGTGTACAAAGAATCTCTGTGTTGGCCGGGCGCGGTGGCTCACGCCTGTAATTCTAGCACTCTGGGAGGCCGAGGCAGGCGGATTGCTCAAGGTCAGGAGTTTGAAACCAGCCTGAGCAAGAGCAAGACCCCGTCTCTACCATAAATAGAAAGAAATTAATTGGCCAACTAATATATATATAGAAAAAATTAGCCGGGCATGGTGGCACATGCCTGTAGTCCCAGCTAGTCGGGAGGCTGAGGCAGCAGGATTGCTTGAGCCCAGGAGTTTGAGGTTGCTGTGAGCTAGGCTGACGCCACGGCACTCACTCTAGCCTGGGCAACAGAGTGAGACTCTGTCTCAAAAAAAAAAAAAAAAGAATCTCTGTGTTCTTTTTTTTTAATAACAACTTTATTGTGATATAATCTTCATTAGCATACAATTCACCCATTTGAAGTGTACTACTCAGTGGCTTGTAGTATAATTCACAGAGTCATGCAGCCATCACCACTATCAGTTTTAGAACATTTTCATGTTCACAACAAAAGATAACTGACCACAGAAAATCCTGTGATTGCTCATGTCAGCGCTATTCATAACAGCCAGAAAATGCAAACAACCCAAATGTCCATCAGCTGATGAATGGATAAATGAAATATGGGAAGCCCATAGAGTGGAATATTATTTGACAATAAAAAATAATACAGGCAGTGCTGAGACTTGCCACAACATTGGTGAACTTCGTAAATATGCTAAGTGGAAGAAGCTGGTCACAAAAGAGCACATACTGTCTGCTGCCTTTTATGGGAAATGTCCAGAAGAGAGGCAAATCCGTAGAGATAGAAAGTAGATTAGTAGTTGCCAAAGTCTGGGCTTTTTATCTAAAAGACTTAGTTGGCCCTTTTCTCATTCTCATTGATTGTCCTAGAGTAATTCCTAATAGTAAGTTCAGTAATTAACACAAATGCCACCTCCCATTCATCTTTCTCTCTAGTAAGTGGAGTGTTGAGATCCCAGCAGCAGCCTGGACAGTGGGCCCTGCCTGAACATCCTTCCTGTCTGCACAGCAGCGGTGGCAGCGGGGCCTTTGCTTGTTGCTTCCCTTGCTGTGCAGCCCTGTGGAGTCTTAGGGAGCCCGGCCTCCATGGGGTGTGTGGGGTGCATGAGGTGCCGAGGGCCTGACTTGGGTCTGCCCTCCAGCCCAGCTGCAGCTCCAGCAGGTGGCACTCCAGCAGCAGCAGCAGCAGCAACAGCAACAGCAACAGCAGCAGCAGCAGTTCCAACAGCAGCAGGCGGCGCTGCAGCAGCAGCAGCAGTTCCAGGCTCAGCAGAATGCCATGCAGCAGCAGTTCCAGGCAGTCGTGCAGCAGCAGCAGCAGCAGCTCCAGCAGCAGCAGCAACAGCAGCAGCATCTGATTAAACTGCATCATCAAAACCAGCAACAGGTACCAGGCCCCCTGTTCCTGCTCTTAGCCTCCCCTACAGTCCTCGAGCCCTGGGCAGGAATCACCCACAATGCCAGCTGCAGGAGCCCAGAGGGAGCCAAGGGTCGTCCGGACACATGTGCTGCCTGCCCTCCTCCATGGGCTTCCCTGACTTGTGAGGGAGGCAGTCGATCACAGTAGGAGGCCTCTCAATCAGGCTCAGGGTGCCTGGCTGTGGGCCCACTGTGTGCTGCAGGGCTGTGCGCAGTTCAGTGAGAGCTAACCGAGGCAAGAGGTGAGATGAGCACTCTGAGACTTGGGAATGCTTGAGCCGCCCCGAGCTGTTTGCCCGTCTTGGGGTTGGAGCGTGTTGGTCGACCTCCACTGTGTTCTGCAGGGCGGTGGAGCTGTCGCGTTAGAAGCCCTCTTATCAGAAGCTGTTTTGCTGTGCCCTGGGTTGCAGGGAGAGTCCAGATGTGTTAAGCATCCGCCCTCACAGCAGGTCACGGTTGAGGGAGGAAAGCCCCGGGAGCCCCTCCACGTTCCCACAAGTCCGGCCCTGCTCACCATCCCCCTGCATCTTGGAGGCTCTGCTCCCAGGGCTGGCAGTGCATCTTCTCCGCCTTCACTCCCTGGCCTGACAAGCAGACCTGGGCCATCATTACGAGTTTCCCGCTGCTGACCTCCGTAGGGACAGCACGAGCACCCATGGAGAGGCTTCAGAGCTTGCCGTTGTCGAGCTATATCTGGGCTTCTGTAGGGCTGCACCTGTTCGTTGTCATCCTTTACTAAACCTTCTAGATGTTTCCTTGAACCATCCTAGGGGGCAGACCAGTCTGGTGGCCAGAGCACGGGCACACAATGTGTCCTCAGTGTCAGGGAGAAAGCCAGTGTTGGCCTGGGGGCCCAGAGCCCTGCTGTGGGAGCTGCTCCCTCCCCATGTGAGACGTCAGCCCAGGAAGGCCTCCCTGAGGGCTGTGCCAATGCCCATCTCACTTCCTGGGGCCACGGCTTGTGCTCGGAGGCTGAGGGATGGGAAACGAGTGCTGTCTGCTTTGTCCCTAGATACAGCAGCAGCAGCAGCAACTGCAGCGGATGGCACAGCTGCAGCTTCAGCAGCAGCAACAGCAGCAGCAGCAGCAGCAGCAGGCGGCTTTGCAGCCCCAGCCACCAATGCAGCAGCCTCAGCCTCCCCCTTCCCAGGCGCTGCCCCAGCAGCTGCAGCAGATGCATCACCCACAGCACCACCAGCCGCCGCCACAGCCCCAGCAGCCTCCAGTTGCTCAGAACCAGCCGTCGCAGCTCCCACCACAGTCACAGACCCAGCCATTGGTGTCACAGACTCAAGCCCTCCCTGGACAGATGTTGTATGCCCAACCCCAACAACAGCTGAAATTTGTGAGTACTTGCTGCCCATAGTGGGGCTTGCGTGGCTCTTCTCACAGCGTCGCGTGCAGCCAGCAGTTCTGTCAGCAGTAGTTTCTGAGGCTTTTTGGCTGTAGATAGCATGTCCTATTCTTCAAGCACTGGGACTCAGCTGGCCCCCCCCGACTGGTGGCAAAAGGGAGTGTGCATTCCAAGAGCCGTTTCTGTGCCCACCATGAGATGCCGCTGCCTCCTGGACAGCAGCTGTGGCTTCTGAGCAGTGTGGCTGATTCCAGCAGTGTCCGTGTGCACACTGTAAGGTCACAGGTGACTAGGTCAGTGGGCACTGCATACATTCTCACCACACGGCAGATGCACTGGCTCCACTGGGTGTCCATTGTGATTTGCCAACTGCTCAGTTATGTTCTTTGCAAGATCTTTTAACCCTGTCATTGCTGCATTTTTGACAGGAGTATTACTATAAAATACTGTTATTTTCAGTCTCATTGTGTGTCTCCGCACAAGGCAAATCCAGTCAGTGACATTGAAACAGTAGACAGGGTCTTGCTGCCAAGACAGAGATAGCTGCATCAAAGGGCCATTTGGATGTCTTTTTGGCTCACTTAGTTTTTGTGGCCTTTTGTTGTGTTTTTTTTTTTTTTTTGAGACAGAGTCTCATTTTGCCTGGGCTAGAGTGCCATGGCATCACCTAGCTCACAGCAATCTCAAACTCCTGGGCTCAAGCAATCCTTCTGCCTCAGCCTCCTGAGCAGCTGGGACTACAGGCACATGCCACCATGCCCAGCTAATTTTTTTCTATATATTTTTAGCTGTTCAAGTAATTTCTTTCTATTTTTAGTAGAGACGGGGTCTCACTCTTGCTCAGGCTGGTCTCGAACTCCTGAGCTCAAACGATCCACCTGCCTCGGCCTCCCAGAGTGCTAGGATTATAGGCATGAGCCACTGCGCCTGGCCAGCCTTTTGTATTTTTGATTAATTGAGTGGAGTGGGGCCAGGGGCCACTTCTGAGCCGAGGATCAGAGTGAACAGGAGGCAGGCGGATAGAGGCAGGCGGGAGGCTTGTGAGGAGCAGATACAGCCACTCACCTGGGACCCAGCACAGTGCCTGGCTTGTCCCTCTGGAGGCATCTCTACCCGCAGGTCCCTCAGTTGCCTGCTTCTCCTCCCTGGCTCTGTTCGCCTTTCTCCTCCCAAGTTCGCCTTTCTAGCCACGCCTGTGCGGTCCAGCCTGATTGCCTTCAAGGAGTCTGGGCTGAGTGGGGCTCTGGTGGCTCAGAGGATGAGGCATGTGCTCGGCTTTAGAAGTCATCTCTTTGCTTGTGATAACTGGTGGTGAGGGGTGTGTGTGTGGAGACATCCCAGTAGGAGGGCCACCCCATCTCTTGCTGCAGTTGGGGGAAGTGGGGTTCAGCAGTGCCAACTAAGAGCCAGGCGGACGTGGGACATTTCTGATGAGCTTGTGGGATGAGGGACAGCCAGTGAGGTGACATCATACTGTGTGAAGTCATGAAAATGCATCCCCATCTTAAGAAAGGTTCCATTTCCAAAGCTCCCACAGAGGTAGTGTGTGCTCTCTGCCCCAGGTGGCTCCAAATCACATTCTCTCTCATCCTTCAAGGTCCGAGCTCCACTGGTGGTGCAGCAGCCGCAGGTGCAGCCCCAGGTACAGCCGGTGCAGCCACAGACAGCTGTGCAGACAGCTCAGACTACCCAGATGGTGGCTCCTGGAGTCCAGGTGAGGGCCTTGGGAGCCAGGGCTTTTGTGTTCACCAGCAGGTGCGTGTCCACCTGTGTGTGGAGCGATACAACAAGAGTCCTGTTCGGATTAGGGGCCTAGCTGGTGGAGCACAGGGTTCCCCTCTCTCTTGCACCCCTCGGACTCCCTGGGGTCCTTGGGGTGCCCAGGTCTGCTCAGTTGTGTCTGGGACACTACCAGCTGTGTAGCGCATGTCGTTCCTACCTTTCCTCAAGCGTCCTTCATTATCCCTCCTCCCTAGCACTCTGAATGTCCCTGAGAACATGCGTCAGAGAGGAAAATGCCACGCTCTCGTCCTTACCTTAGCTTCCATTTGAGCATCTGAGTACAGAGCTGGCCGGGTGAAAGGCAGCTCTTTAGAAACTAGGAAGAGGATGGGGCAGGAGTGTGGAGGGAGGTGTCCTGGCGCCCACTCATGCTCAGGGCCTTCAGCACCATGTGGTGAGAAGTGTGATGCTCCCACATCACTGAGCCTGCTGTGCCCATGCTCTGTGTGTTGGGCGTCGCTGGGACACAGGATTACTCACCTTTCCTAGTATCTGGGGATTGGAGATCCCCAGTGGGTACTGGACACGTCTCTGATAGACCCACCTCACCCTTGTGCAGGGGACGAGGCGGGGAGACGTCCAGTCTGGGGCCTCAATTTTTCTTGTCTCTAGCACACGGTGGGAACACTGCTAATCCTGATTCGGGGGCGCTGGCTTTAGAGAGAGTAAAAATGTGCTGGTTGATGTGTTGAGACTGTGGCTGCATCCCAGCCCGCAGGGCACCCTGGTGGCGCTTTGCTGCCCTCATGAGACCAGCGGTGCTCCTGCCCTGCTGTTTTACTAAGAGCCTGTTGAGCAAGACGTCTGGGTCAGGCGTCATTTTGCGGTTGGGGGTGTGTGCTCAGTAACGTCCTTCCTGGTTCTTCAACCTCCCTGGGAAGCTGCTTGGGGAGAAACATGCCGACAGAGGGAATCCGAGGTTTTTGGCAGAACTGGGCTGACCTAGCAGTCTCCCTTGTCACAGCACCAAGCAACCTGGGCCCAGGGTCTCATGTCACCTGCTTGGTCAGATGTGGCCTGTGCCAAACACACCACAGACCTCATGCTTGGGGGAGGCCAACTACCCTGTGTGATGAGATTGGAGTCTGTCCCTGCGACTGTCCTGTGTATCTCGGCGTGTCCTTGGGCCTCCTGGGCGGGGGGCCCTCCTCTTGGTCTCTTGTGCAGAGAAGGACATGGCATGTATTCAGCGCTGTTCAGTGGCGGCACATGGTGACTGCCCAGCTGTGGAAGCTGCTGCCATTGCCTATTTGTGACCTTCCCTTCCCAATCCCAGGACCATACTTCGTGGAAACTTCTGCACCTCAGGTTTGGCCTCCCAGCAAAGTGAGAACTTCCTTTTTTTCATCGCATTTCTTGGTGTTTGGAAAGCGAGCGGCCATAGAAGAGTTGATGTGTCTAGGCGGTGAGGGCCTGATCTACTGATCTGTTCTCAGGCTTCTAGTACAAGGAATCTGCCTTAGCTTCACTGGCATCTCATGACCTTCCAGAAGCAGGAGCCCAGCTGTGCACTTGGTTCCCCACACCGAGCCTATGCGCTTCCCAGTGCTTCCTCGACCCCTTGCTCTGGGTGGAGGTCCCCATCTGGTTGGCGTGGGTGTGTTGCCATGGGCAGCCAGCTCCAGAATTAACATTCTTTCTGTCCCAGTGGAGCGCGGAGCATCCATGGCAAGCAGAGCTAACGTGGGCCCCAGACTTTTCAGGTGGGGACTCAGGAAAGGCTGCGGGATTCTCTGGGAGCTGGGGTGCAAGGGGCGTGCTTGCGCCGCAGCTGATTGCAGGGCAGGATCGGCACTGGAAGGAGCATTGTCCACTGGCCTGCAGCTCCGTGGTTGCTGTGTGGCGGGCTTCCCAAGTGCTGGCGGCAGAAGAGCCTTGTGGGTTCTTGAACCCCCGAGTGTGGTGCGCGTCTGGGTGAGCTCGTCCAGCCGCAGCACCTCCGCATTCAGTGCCTTGTGTCCTGTTGGTTTTCTCTCCACGCGCTCTTGTACCTGCTGACAGTCTCGTAGAGGCTGGTTGGCTGACCTCACTGCAGTGTTTGCAAGAGCACAGTCCCTGGGGTGTGGCCAAGTGGCTTAGGTGCAACAAGCCCTCCTGAGGGGCATGTTTGGCCTGCCTTTGGTTGGCACAGTGGACCAGGAGAGGCTACGGTACTCTGGTCCCTAAACTTTTAAAGATGTGCGGTAACTGTAGGAGATGGAAAGTGGGGAGAAATAGAGGAGAAACACTGCAGTGAGTGAGAGACAGATTGGTGTCCCTTCTGCAGGGGTCCTCAAACTTTTTAAACAAGGGGCCAGTTCACTGTCCCTCAGACCATTGGAGAGTGCGGCGCACATTCCACACAAGCGCACTGTGGGCTTGGGACGAGTTGGGTGCTAAGCAGGACAGGCAGCGGCGGCAAAAACACCTGGCAGGCCAGATAAATGTCCATGTGGCCTGCGGGCTGTGGTTTGAGGACCCTGCCCTTCTGATTCCCACTTAGTTGAGGTCACGCTGTCCATGGGTTTTATATGCAGTGTCTTCCACATTAGCATAGGGTGAAATGTTCTGCTGAATTAGGACGCCTGGTCGACATCATTTTCAGTGTGATATTCCTCTATGAATATCTCCTGATATCCTTAATTGCCATCTTGTTCTTGGATCTTGAGGTTATTTCCAGTTTTTTGCTATTACCAATAGTGCATTTCTTGATACATGGCTGAATTCTAGATTGTATCTGAAGCTTTTCAGAAATGAGTCACTGGGTTGCTTTGAAGGCCCCCAAATCCTATCAGCCAGTCATCTAACCAGTTGCCCAGAAATGCAGACTGGATCTCCCTGTGTGGTGCTCACACCTTTGCTGTTGGGGTGCGGTGGTGACCACGTGTTGCAGCTCTGTGTATGTGAGCTGCCACACACCAACAGAACAGGCCTCCGGTCCCACGAAGGAAGCACTGGGATGGGGGCCCAAATGGGCAGCCCTCCATTCCTCATCTTTCAAGCCTGCCCTCCCAGAGCCTAAGACAGGTGCCCCTCTGAAGTGGCCAGGCCCTCAGCCTGGGATTGAGTATTCTAGAAAGATCACTCAGCCTTGTGCTGCGGTATGCCTGGTTCTCTTTTATCTGATGTTACTTGTGTAGCCGAGGAGGGTGATGTCACCCACAGGGGAATTCACTGGGACACAGCAGACCTCTCTTTCTCCCCATAAAACCAGCATGGAGTGTGTCTCTATGTTTTAACAGTCTCCATGCTTTTGTCTTTTGACTTTCTTTTAGTAATGAAAACTTAACTGTAATTTACAAGTTACAAAGAATTGTCACTGGGTTCAGTGGCTCACACCTGTAATCCTAGCACTCTTGGGGAGGCCAAGGCAGGAGGATCGCTTGAGCTCAGGAGTTCAAGACCAGCCAGCCTGAGCAAGAGCAAGACCCCATCTCTACTAAAAATAGAAAAATTAGCCAGCATCATGGCGTGCACCTGTAGACCCTGCTACTCACTCGGGAGGCTGAGTGAGAAAAAGCAGATCACTTGAGCCCGGGAGTTTGAGGTTGCTGTGAGCTATAATGATGCCACAGCATTATAGCCTGGGCAACAGAGTGAGACTCTATCTCAAAAAAACCAAACCAAAACAAAGAATTTTCATCCAAGATAGACTTGCATTGTGGACATGCGCATGGCATGCTGTAGCTTGGCTGCTGTCCAGTAGAGCTTTGGTGGGCCTGAGGACCCTATCTCCTGGGCCCTGCACTGTGGGTGCAGCAGGGAGGGTCTAGCCTGGGGGAGGGGGTTAAATTCCTTTCCAGGTAGATGTGTGTTGGGAAGCATTGAAATGCACTCACCGGACTCGGCACTGGTTAGCAGGTACCTGGCGCATCCGATCTATGACTGGTGTTTTCATTGGCATTTATGCTTAAAAGAAATTGAGCTTTCTTCATCAGGAGTTCTTAGTTATACAGAAACCAGTCAGCAGCAGATTAGATTTAAGCTTTTCATTCGTTATTATTTTTTTCCTGGAAAACGTTTGTACTTCTCGTACCACCTGACTAACTTCCAGGCCTTTTTCTGTCCTGAAGGAGCATGATTGAGCTGCCACTGCAGTCTCAGATGGGCTCCTCTGAGTGCAGTGGCTGGTTGTCAATGGAGTCTTGTCCCCTCCTGCCACCCCCCAGTTCTGCCAAGAGCTGGGCCCAGAGAGGAGCATTGCTTTCAGCCCCTCCCTCAGTGCAGGCAGGGGCCCTCCTGGGGAGGCTCCTCTCCTGGGCCCGGAGTACACCCTGAGCCCTCACTCACCCCTGATCCATGTCCCCCTTTGTGTCTGACAACAGGTTGGTGGGTGGTGGGCTCTTCAGGACTGGGCCTATGTTTTGGCAGACACCATGGGGATTGCTTCCTTATCCCCTCTCCTAGGAAGTACTGTTGCTCTGGCTGCAGGAGCGAGTGAGGTTCTTGCTGGCATCTCCTGTGCCATCTCACCCCTAGCTTGCCCTGTCTGCTTATGTGCCTGTGGCTGTGAGCACAGCCGTGCGGCTCAGCATGTTTGTGC
Source organism: Microcebus murinus (assembly GCF_040939455.1). Taxonomy (NCBI): domain Eukaryota; kingdom Metazoa; phylum Chordata; class Mammalia; order Primates; family Cheirogaleidae; genus Microcebus; species Microcebus murinus. The sequence continues at coordinate 25,943,661 of NC_134125.1, read as the reverse complement.
GTGTGAGGCAAAAGTCTCGCTGCAGCTGCTCTCCTGCTGGAGCCTTGTCCCCAGTGTACCTCGCTGCCTGTGCTGAAGCCCGGCTCAGCCTCCCCGAGTGAGCTCTGTTTTTCCATGGATCAGTCCCGCTTCCTTTCTGAACCTGGCTGTGTCTATTCTTGTTTGTAACTCTTCTGAGCACATGCAGGCCCTGTTCTCTAGAGACCGGGCTAAGGCTCTACCCCCCAACTCAGGTGCCTGGGCCCAAATCCACCACAGCACACAGCCTGCCTTGCTGGGAGGAGGCCTGCCAGATGGAGTCCCAAGCTTCTCTTGCCCACCTTCCCTCATTTTTATAGTTATGAATGAAAACCGAAAAAAAGAAAGAAGAAAGGAAACCAGTTCCTTGGTGGATACTAGGAGCAGCAGCCTCAGAGAGGCTGGGGGAGATGAGGATGGTTTGGGATCTGGCCCTGGGAGGTGTGTGGCTGTGTGCTGCTGAGAGTGAGGGGCGCTGTGAGCGGCTTACCCGACCTCATCCTCTGTCTCAGTGACTGGCCACTCTACTTGTAGCTTTGATAGGACGTGTTCTTTTGAGTCCTCTGGAGCCTGGTCTCCCAGAAACACCACCCCTGGCCCTTGAGGTCTGGCCCTGACGGCTCTGTGGGCTGAGGGATTCTGGTTGTCAGCAGGTTAGAGGTCTGCTCAGGACAACCGATGAAGGAGTGAGGCCAGTAGAATAGAAAGGTCTGGAAGCAGCATGCCTGGTGACTTCCAGATTCCTAGTGCTGCATGGGCCTGGCAGTGCCGTGGGCTTGAACATGTCAGCGAACCCCGCCTCCCAGGCTGCCCCGAGCTGCTCGAGGGCCTCTCACGCTGGCGTCCCTTGTCACGGAGGCTGCATACACCCTCTCCACCTGCCTGTGCTCTGCATTTCTGTGTTGCAATCACCTTGTCTGTTGTCCCTCTGTCCTCAAAGATGATGACGGAAGCCTTGGCCCAAGGTGGGATGCACATAAGAGCCCGGTTCCCGCCTACCACCGCTGTGTCCGCCGTCCTGTCGAGTTCCATCCCTGTGGGCGGACTGCCCACCGCACAGGTATTCATGGGGCAGTGCACAGGGCGTGGCTGGAAGCTCAGGGCGTCCTCTGAGCGCCTTTATAAAGCCTGTTGTCATCAGTGATTTCCCTCGTGGTGGCTTTCAGAGTGCCCAGCCAAGTGTCACTTTTTTTTAATGAGGCCAAGGCCAGGTTGTGTTTCTCAAGGGGATGTGGATAAATATCTGTTTTTTTTGTTTTTTTTTGTTTTTTTGGTTTTTTTTGAGACAGAGTCTCACTTTTTGTTGCCCAGGCTAGAGTGAGTGCTGTGGTGTCAGTCTAACTCACAGCAACCTCAAACTCCTGGGCTCAAGCGATTCTCCTACCTCAGCCTCCCGAGTAGCTGGGACTACAGGCATGCGCCACCATGCCCGGCTAATTTTTTGTATATATACTTTTAGTTGGTCAATTAATTTCTTTCTATTTTTTTTTTAGTAGAGACGGGGTCTCGCTCAGGCTGGTTTCGAACTCCCGATCTCGAGCAATCCGCCCGCCTCGGCCTCCCAGAGTGCTAGGATTACAGGCGTGAGCCACCGAGCCCGGCTTGGGTTTTATTTTTGTTTTTTTTTTTAAGTTTAAAATAGTTATGCTGCCGGACACAGTGGCTGATGCCTGTAATCCCAGCACTTTGAGAGGGTGAGGCGGGAGGATCGCTTGAGCCCAGGAGTTTGAGGCTGCAGTGAGCTATGATGATGCCACAGCACTTCAGCCAGGGGAACAGAGCAAGACCTTGTCTCTGTTAAAAAAAATAGTAATAATAGTGGCTGGGCGCAGTGGCTCATGCCTGTAATCCTAGCACTCTGGAGGCTGGGGCGGGAGGATTACTCAAGATCAGGAGTTCAAGACCAACCTGAGTAAGGACAAGACCCCATCTACTAAATTGGCCGGGCATGGTGGCGCATGCCTGTAGTCCCAGCAGCTACTCACAAGGCTGAGGCAGGAGGATTGCTCGAGCCCAGGAGTTTGAGGTTGCTGTAAGCTAGGCTGACGCCACGGCAATCTATCCCGGGCAACAGAGCAAGACTCTTGTCTCAAAAAAAAAAAAAAATAGTAATAATAATTATGCTGCTGTCATTTTTGTGGTAAAATAAAGCAGAAGCCAAGCAAATAGTTTTGCTTTGTAGGGCTGTGCTAACAGTGTAGCCACTAGTCATATGTGGCTCTCTACGTTTAAATTGACTAAAATTAAATAAAACCAAAAATCCAGCTCTTTTGTTGCACGTTATGTTTCAAGCGCTCATTTCCCACATGGAAGCGGTGACTGCCGTGGTGCCGGACATCACAGACTGCAGAATGTGGCCATCGCGGCCGACAGTGGTGTTGGGCTGGGCCGTGCCTGTGTATTGTGTGGTGTGGAGTTTACCACACACCTTCCCTCTAGGTGGACGTGGACCCTATGCTTTCTGGGGATATGGATTCCTGGCTTTCTGTTATTATGTGAAATTTGGAATTATTCCCTGGTGTGTTCATTTATTTAACAAATAGTTACCATATTCTATGTGCCAAGTACCATTCTAACATTTGCAAAATAAAATGGTGTTAAAGCTACCTATTTATATGGGCTTTCCATTTTTGTGGGTTTGTTGTGAAAACTTCAAATTTACTAAAAGACCTTTACAATTCATTTTCTGTCGTGGAGGACACCCATCTCCAGTCCCAGCAGACAGTAGGGTGTGTGTGCAGGCGCTGCCATCGCTGCCTGTCCACACCCCGACCTGTGTGCTGTGTGGTGGCGCCTTTGTGCGGAGGAGGAAGCGGAGGCCGAGTCGGGACGGCCCCGGTCCACCAGCCCCACCTTGTGCCACACTGCCACACACACGCTTAAAGGGGGCCGCACCCTCCTGCAGGTGAGGCATTGCCACGTGGCGACATGCTCAGTGTTTGCGCCCCCTGCATTCCAACCCCTGGGGTCACCTCATGTAGGCCGTTTATACAGTTTGTCACTCACTAGAACTTGAGTTCTTTGTCATTGACCTCCCTTCTGGTAGTCGTTGGGCTATGGGAGGGGAGAGGGGCTGGAATATACTGATAAAAAGCCAGGGTAGACAGAGCCAGGGAGCAGTTCCCATGGCCCGGAGGCTGCTCAGGGGCTGCTGGTGGGTATCTCCTCGCCCAGGCCCTTTGGCGCCCAGCTCCGTGAGGGGGACTGCTTATTCTCCTTTTCCACAGCCTCTGGCTCCGTGTCCACTGGGTTCAGTCAGGTTGGGCTGTTGTATGTGGGGGAATGACTTTAGCAGCAGCAAGTAGGACTGATTTTTATAAAAACAAAACGTCCCCAACATTTTGAGTGTGTGATACATGCCAGGCCTCAAGCTGAGTTCTTTGTGTGCAGAATTTCTTTGGCCTGCAGCAGGTCATAGTTTCACCCTTTCACAGGCTGAGAGTGCCCCAGAGAGCCGCCACGTTTAGGATTGAGGGCTCAATTGATTGAAACCCTTGCACTTTGGACTCTCAGCAGCATTCTTGTAGAAACCCCTCCAGTCCCCTCTTCCAGCTGGGCTGACGACTGACCGTGTTCCTCATCCTGGTTTACGGGGACTCCTGCACTCCTGGGTGGGTTCCCTGGCCCCCGAAAGTGCCAGGCTCTGTCCTGGGCCTTGTCTTGCCATGCTGGTGTGGGATTCCCACTCTCCCCATGCCTAGCTGCTGGCCTTTTCCACCAGGACTTCCCACAGGCACCCCTCCCTCCCTCTCACGCACCCCCAAACCACTCCCTCCCTCCTGGCCTTCCTGTCCCCTCCACATCAAGTCTGTCCTGAGTTTTGCCAATCAGGTAGGTCTTACTGCCTGCAGTAGCTCCCAGCCCCCATAGGCAAGGAAGTTAGATGAAGGGGAGGGGAGAAAGAGAGAGAAAAACGATGAAGCCAAAATAAAGTTAGTGCCTGAAATAAACGTCACAGAGAATTCTGGTTCATCCTCACTGCCTTGTGCGGGGCGAGTGATGGAGCCATCTCAGGAAGATGCCAGCTAACTGCTCAGGCTTACTCGCCAGGTTCCACCCGGTAGCACTGGCAGCGAGGACAGATGTAGCAGCATTTAGGAAATACTGCTCATCCCAGCAGTAAAGTAAAGCCACAGGATTTTTGGAAAGAGGAAGGCAGGCACAGAACTGGGCAAGACTCGTTAAAGCAGACTCATTCTTGCTGGCTGAGCGGAAGGAGACCCTTAAAATACTTAGGGAGAAAAGCCCATGGAGAGAAAGCCCGGAGGGGGCAACTCCCCACTGCTGGGGTGGTGTCTCTGCAGCTCTAGTGCCGGCTTTGCCCACGGGAGCCTTCTTCCCCCAGCCCTCCAGGACGGGCCTGGAACACCAGGCTCCCCAGCCTCCCCAGCCTCCTGCACACCTGGCCATGCTCTAACCCTAGGGACAGAGGCCCCCATGGCCCCACACACCATGTCCATCCACCTGGCCACATGCGCTGCTCCTAGAGGTGGTGTGCAGCCGCCTTTGTGTTGGTGTCCTTCTAATCCAGTCCCCTGTGGGAAAAGAGAGGGGGCAAATTTACGCTGCCTGTCGCTTTTGCTCTTTCCTTGTGACAACAAATTGAGTCCAAGAGAGCAGGCAGAGCAGAAAGTCGGCGTATGAGTGTCCGTGGGCTCTTCCTGAGATGGGCTTTCTTGGTTCTCAGCTTCCCTCCTAGCCTTGTCACTGCCCTAGTGGCCTTTGGTGATGTCTTTGTGTTAACGTATGATGGGGACGCCTCACGGACCCAGTCTGCCACGTCCAAGCAGGATTCTGTGTCAGGCCCAGCACAGGGGTCCAGGAGGTTACCCGGGTTCCTCTCCCAGCACTCCCTTGACGGGCACGCGTGGGCAGCACTGTGATGGGGCCACACTCCACTGTGCCATGCAGAGTGCCTGCAGGGGACCCGAATGCGGCTGGGAGCAAGGGGCGGGCAGTTCCTGGTGTGCCAGGCAGGGGTGGGCGGTACTATCAGCCTTGCCTAGGCTTCTCTGTGGGACGAGCCGCCTCCACCAGCCTTTCTGCTCCTTTCTGCCCTCCTGCCTCCTGTCCTCCCCACTCTCTGCATCTGCCTACCTTCTGATGCTGCTGCTCTGGGCGCCATGGGAGGTTCTTTCTGGTTTCACTGGCCACCTCACTAGGCCAGTTCAGTCTTTGGGGGCTGCTCCCATCCCAGGTGTGTCTGAGACAACTTGGGATTTGGGACTTGGACTGCCTACGCTGACCCCAAAGGAATGTCCAGGGCCTGGTTTCCTGCACTTGGAAATGAAAGGGCACCGTTGTTCGGTTTTCTTCTTGCTAGAAATCTCTCCCCAGCCTCCTGTCCTCTGGGCTCTGCTGGCCACCGGCTGCCTTGGCCTGGGGCAGCTGAAAGGCTGAGATAACCCACATGCTGGGTGGACCTTGAGGGCCCCATGAGCACAGCCACTGCAGGGGCCAAAGTGGGGTGCTGAGCTTCCTCGGGTCCAGAAGGGGGCCTGGCTCTGAGGGGGCCCCTTGTGAGCAGGCTGGTGTGCCTGCTAGGGGCCCAGGCAGCTGGGGCCCAGGCCCTGCCCTGGAGGGAGTGTGAGAGGAAGCTTCCAGGCCATGTCAGGATGAGAAGAGAAGCACGACACTTGGGAGCTGGGCTCCTGGGTGCACCTAGGACAGGCAGGGCAGGTCGCAGTGGGGACTTGCTGTTTGGAAGGGTTGGAGAAGACTCATGGAGAGGAGCTGCACCCAGCACGCTGCAGGTGTTTCCTACAAAGAGGGCCACTGGCGGAAAGGGCCTCCCTGGGACAGGCCAGGAGGCTCTAATCCTCCCCAAGAAAGCAACACCTTGGGGGGCCTAGGTGCTCTGCCCTGCAGAGGCTGCCTGGCTACTCTCCTTGCTGTGCCCCAGAACCGCTGCCTCGTGCCCAAGAGCATCTCCACAGAGTGCAGAGGCTGTGGACAGCCTGTGCCTGTTTCCCTGTGGTCTGAGTGCTGAGGGCTTTTTAACATTTGGCTCAGAGAATGGACTGTGCAGCGGCCTTCCCCACTGTGGCAGCCTGCACCTAGCCCTGCCACCCTGTGGGTCCCTCACTGCTCTCAGAGAAGTCCTGGGCTCTAGGCTGCAGGCGGGAGCTGGCCATCTCCAGGACGAGCTCTGCTCAGGCAGAGGTTGAGCACCTCCTGGGGCAGGTGGGGGCTGGGCCCAGGCCGATAGGGAGAGGCCAGGTGTGAGGAGTGTTGACCTTCGGGCAGGAAGAGGGTGAGCTCGAGGCAGCTTCTGGGCTGCAGGTGGAGGGTGGCAGTAGATCAGGGTATGAGTCAGGGAAGAGAGAGTGAGAGCGGGGGCTCTTGGGCACAGGAGGGCAGGGCTTTAGGAGGGAACCCACCACAGGGAGGGCCATGCCCAACAGGGCTGGGCTGGGCACAGAGTCCCAAGGAGCCTTAGCCTCCCTGTCCTTGGCACTGTCTGTGGTCTCTACGTGAAACTTTCTGGTCCTGGGATTTAGTTAGTGCTGGGGCTGATTCTGGAACATGCTTTCTGGTGTATAGGACCTGCCACTGGCCCTGGCCCCACAGGACTCACGGTGCATCAGCAGCGTGAATGCATGGGTCTGCATGGGAGAAGCCTGTGCTCTCCTGCAGCTCAGCAGTTTGCAAACACAGTCACAGCAGTCCCCATTTCTGGCCTTGCTGACATCAGCGTAATTCGCCTGGCACCATTTTACTCCATGTGGCAGAGACCAGGCCTGGCAGCCAAGGCCTGAGCTCCATGCTCTTGCACCTCTTCTCCCTGGTGGGAGTGCTTTGGTCACAGTGATGGGAACAGCCCATGGACATCCCACTGGGCCAGCGGCTTTGAGATAGGGCCTCTGACCCCGCTGTGCTGGAAGCGCCATGCTGTGGCTGGTGCCCTGTGCCTTGGTGCCCTCATCCCCCCAGAGCGTGTAGCCCTGGGAGCAGCCTGCACCCAGCATCCCGAGCAGCCGTGTTGGGCACACCCAGTGGGAGCAGGCAGGAGGGACGGCATTTCACTCCAGGAGCTTGCTCCAGGTGGTGCTGAGGGAACGGCCATGCCCTCCCCTGCCTGGTAGGGTACTGGTGGAGACGGCAAGTGTCCTGTCTCCTTGGTGGGGTCTGAGCCTGGTCCCCAGTTCAAGGAGCTGAGAAAGCAGCAACCGAGGGCAGTCCTAGCCCAGAGCCCCCAGCTATGGCAGAGGTGGGGGCTGCAGGAGCTGTGGCTCCAGATGGGCAGCGGTCAGTCTGCAGAACTGGACAGTCTAGGAGCCGGGAAAGGGTGTGGACTGGGCTCCCAGGAAGCAGGTTGTGCAGGGGTTCAACTAGAGTGTGGGAGATGCCACTGCGGACCCTTGAGGACCTCTAAGGCTAGCAAGGCCTTTAGGGTGGCCCCAGTTTGGTGAGGGTCCAGGCCTTCATGGTGTCACCACAGCACTGGGGGAGGCAGTCCTCTCTGCTAGGATCCTTTTTGGGGGGCCAGGCACCCTGGGCCAGCCAGGCAGCTGTCCTCCCTGTTCAGAGCTGCCACCTTATGCTTCTCCCCTGGAAAGTGTGGGTGTTTCACACATCCTTGTCCTTGATGTTTGGGCGATTTGTGCTGGTTTCATCCTTTGGAGTTCACTATCCCTGGTGTGGACAATGGTGCAGTTGACCCCACTGTGTCATCCTCTACCTGACAACTGGGGAGCAGAGAGCAGCCCCACTCTACAGACAAGACGAGGCCTCTGCAGATTCAGGGTGCACACACCCAGCTGTGTGTAAAACCAGGCCTTGAGCCCAGTGTCGCTGGTGCCGACAAGGGCCAACACCAGTGCCAGTGTGGGTGTGCATGTCGCTCCTTGGGCCACCTCGCTCCAGTTAAGGAGGTCCAGGTGGGACACAGTGTGAGACCAGCCCTGCAGCTGGTCAGGTGCGGCCAGGCCACCTACATATGTCGGAACTAACAGATGGCCTGGGCTGTTGGGCTTGTCCTTGGTGTAGTCAGCCTAGGGGGCTGTGGGGCTGGTGGAAGTGTATGGGAAGACAGTCCCACCAGTCAGCAGAGCAGGGTCCTTACTGACCCGCAGGGGAGAGCACCACAACCCAGTCAGGGTGTGGCAGGGCAGGGCAGGCCGAAGCCTTTGCCTCTCCAGGCTGCCCCCATGCTCCCACACCGTGGCCTGTCCCCACCCAGTAGTCCTTGTCCTCACGCCCCTACCCCACTGGGGAGCTAGGGCTGTCCCCTGGCCCTCCTGCCAGCCGCCGGGTCGCTGTGCGCTATGTCAGGGGCGGAGGCGTGTGCCTATCTAGGCGGCATCTGGAAGAAGACTGTGCGTGGTGGGGGAGCTAGAGGGAGGAAGGGCCTGCACGTGTGCTGGGCAGGTGGCATGGAGGTGGGTAGGCGTGTGGCAGCACGCCGGCTGAGCCCCTCCGCTTCCAGGTCGGCCAGACCAGCCTCCCCATGCTGTCTTCACCATCACCGGGCCAGCAGGTGCAGACCCCGCAGTCGATGCCCCCTCCCCCCCAGCCGTCCCCGCAGCCTGGCCAGCCTGGCTCGCAGCCCAACTCCAATGTCAGGTAGGCCTGGCCAGGGCCGCCCTTCCCTGCCTGGCACTCAGGGGTCTCTGCCTGGCCCCAGCTCAGACGTGCTTCCTTCCCTTTGGCTGCAGCTCTGGCCCTGCCCCGTCCCCCAGTAGCTTCCTGCCCAGCCCCTCACCGCAGCCCTCCCAGAGTCCAGTGACAGCGCGCACCCCACAGAACTTCAGTGTCCCCTCACCTGGACCTTTAAACACCCCTGGTAAGTCGGGCCTGGGGTGGGAGTGGGCACGGCCCAAGGCCTAGATCCCCATCGTGTGACTCACACGAGGCTGAGTGCTGAGTGTCGCCGCTCACCTTTGCATGGCCTCAGCCTGCACCAGGCACTCAGGCTCGGGGGCCCTCTAGCCTGAGGGCCTCCCCTGAGGGTCTGGGGCCATGGCCTATGTCCTGCAGTGAATCCCAGCTCCGTCATGAGCCCGGCCGGTTCCAGCCAGGCTGAGGAGCAGCAGTACCTGGACAAGCTGAAGCAGCTGTCCAAGTACATCGAGCCTCTGCGCCGCATGATTAACAAGATCGACAAGAATGAAGGTGGGGCCGGGGGCAGGGCTGAGCGGAGGTGGGGTGTGCCCCAGGGCTGTGTCTTAGGTGCCCCCTTTTCTGTCCCAGACAGAAAAAAGGACCTGAGCAAGATGAAGAGTCTTCTGGACATTCTGACAGACCCGTCTAAGCGGTGAGCTTTGCCCCAGATCCCTGGGGAAGGACAGTGCTGCGCCCACAGAGGGCCCCCAAGGGCGTGCTTGGTGATGATGTGCATTTAGTGAAGGTACCCAAGCAGCTCCACTTCTGTGTGTGCACTGGGGCTTCCAGCCTGGACTTTACCTTGGCCAGCGCCCAGCCTTCGCCCTGCACTAGGCCTTACCTAGCCAGTGGCCAGGTCCCGGCTGGCAGTAGCCTCACCTTCAGCTGGTCATGCTGGGCCTGAGTCTGACCTTCTGTCCTGCCCCAGCTTGCCGGTGACTGGGCAGGCGGCCATGTCTCAGGTACCCAATTTGCAGCTCACGTGTGTTGGTCACGGAAATGAAAGGCAGCGTGGGTGAGAAGCACGCAGACGGCGGTGTGCCAGCCACTGGCACCAGCGCTCGGGCAGCGCCTCAGAGCTGTGCATGGGCATGGGCCTCTGTGCTGCCTCCCTCGTCTCGCCGCCTAGACTCAGGCTGTGCTCATTCCCCTTCGAGATGGGTCTCCCCGTTCTGCCTATCTGGGTAGAGTGCCAGTCACTGCCACCTGGGGGTTTGGGAGCCAGACAGCCGTCTAGGCCCTCTTGGATTGAGTCTTCATTGAGGTTTTAGGGCCAAGGAGGGCAGGGTCTGGCCTAGAATTCTAGACAGGCCTTCTCAGCCTGGCCAGGCCCTGGCCCCTGTCCTGTCCCTCCCTTTGTTCTGTCAGCCAGGAATGGGCAGCTCCTGCGGGTGATGATAGCCTTTGCTGTAGATAAGGCTGGGTCTGGGGATAGCTGGCCAGACTGGCTAGGGTTCCTGCAGAGCTGTCCGATGGCGGAAGCCCAGGGTAGGCCAGGCAGGCAGTGGTTGGGATCCGAGCCCGAGAGCCAACAGCTGTCCCAGCCCTCCAGCACTAGGACTAGCCCATGACCCCCTCTCCCCGTAGGTGTCCCCTGAAGACCCTGCAGAAATGTGAGATTGCCCTGGAGAAACTCAAGAACGACATGGCAGTGGTGCGTGGAGCGTCGGGCAGCTCTGGGACAGTCAGGCTCTCCCACAGTGCCTGGGCACACAAGCCTGGAGGAGCCTTCCTGGCCGGCTGTGCTGTGGGGGTTGGGAATCTGGGAGAAACCACCCTCTGCCCATGGCCCTGAAGGGCAGGGGATTGCACCCAGGGTCATCTGCGCTATCTGCACAGGGGTGGACGTTAGGGGAAAAGCCTTGGGAATCTGACTGTGAGTGAGTGTGAGGGCCTTGGGGGCAGGAAGGTTCCTCAGAGTGGGTACACCCTGGAACCCCAGGCTGGTGGCTGACCTGGGCTGTCCCATCCCGTCTCCAGCCCACACCCCCACCACCCCCAGTGCCACCAACCAAACAGCAGTACCTGTGCCAGCCACTCCTGGATGCCGTCCTAGCCAACATCCGTTCGCCTGTCTTCAACCATTCCCTGTACCGCACATTCGTGCCAGCCATGACCGCCATCCACGGCCCACCCATCACGTACGTACGCCCGGGGCTGGGCCTTGCAGAGGGCAGTGGCCATGGGCTGCGTGTGGCCAGTGTGGTCACCACGCCGCCTCCTCAGGGCCCCTGTGGTCTGCACCCGGAAGCGCAAGCTCGAGGAGGACGAGCGGCAGAGCATCCCCAATGTGCTCCAGGGGGAGGTGGCCAGGCTGGACCCCAAGTTCCTGGTGAACTTGGACCCTTCTCACTGCAGCAACAACGGCACCGTCCACCTGATATGCAAGCTCGGTGAGTGGCCCAGGAGGGTAGCAAGCCCTGAACTGCAGCTCCAGGGCTCTGCCACCCAGCCCGGAAGGCAGAGCCCCAGAGCCTGCCACTGCCCTCATGCCCCGCCAGGCGGCCCGTCTGCCCTCATGTCTCCATGCTCACACACCTGGCCCAGGGTGGCCTGGCCATGCCCCAGGCCCAGCCCCTGAGCACATGTGGGAGACGGTTGGCAGGACCCCGGTACCCATCTACACAGGGCACACCAGGTTCCAATTTTGGAAATCTGAGAGTCAGGGGGACCTACAGGTCTTGTAGCAAGCCTCACCAGAACCTTCTAGGTGTGAAGAGTCCCATTCTGGGGCAGGGCAGGCCAGGGCTTGTCTAGGTCAGAGGTGTACAGCCTTGTGTACTGCAGATGACAAGGACCTCCCGAGTGTGCCACCGCTGGAGCTCAGCGTGCCTGCCGACTACCCCGCCCAGAGCCCGCTGTGGATCAATCGGCAGTGGCAGTACGGTGGGTAAACCTAGGGGAGCCCTCTGAGGGCCAAGCAGGCTGGGCTTCCCAGAGACTGCCTGGTGCCCCTCCCATTCCCAGCTGCAGCTCCCCTCTCAGACAGCACAGGTTGCTCAGTGGTCACCTAGAGAGACAAGGGTCTCTGCCTCTACATGTCCCTTCAACCCTCCATCCTGTGGCTGATCAACTGTCCAGGGCGGCTGTGTTCAGTGGGTTGAGGGCTAAGTGGGCCCGTGGCTCAAGGACGGACCCAGCTGCCCCCAGTGGCCACTGTCTGTGGTTCTTGGTGTGGGGGTGGCAGGGACACTGATAGAGCTTAGGCTAACAGGGACCCATCTCAGTGATATGACTCTATTAGTAGGGGAAAGTCCCCTTGAGGCTCAGAGCTGGCACACAGCAGTGCCAGGACTGGGTCCCCAAGGGTGTCACAGAGGGAAAGCCCCTGGGCTCTGGATCCAGTTCCCATTGAAGTTCTTCACTGATAACATGGCCGTGGGAAGAGAGCCAGGCGGCCGGGCAGTGTGCAGGAGGCGGCGTCCCAGCACACCAGCCCACCCTGAGGTTGCCCTTCCCACGGAGCTGTGTTGTGGGTGGGTGTGGGCCCGGCGCTCATGGCCCACTGCTCTGTTGCAGAAGCCAACCCCTTCCTGCAGTCGGTGCACCGGCGCATGACCGCGAGGTTGCTGCAGCTCCCTGACAAGCACTCGGTCACCGCCCTACTCAACACCTGGGCCCAGAGCGTCCACCAGGCCTGCCTCTCGGCTGCCTAGCTGGGACTGCAGGGATAGCCAGCAGCCTCGTCGGACTGTGGACACACCCCTCCTCTTGGACATTTCTAGGTGTTGGCTTCCTTAGGGAGCCTGGGTTTAAGTTAGCTTTCTGCTTTTATCTTCTGTCTTGGGGACCTGCCAAATGAAATTCCAACACTGTTCAGAACTGGGACAGGCAGCTGTGGAGCTGGCTGGTGGGGCGTTGGCTGTCTTCTTAGAGAAGGTTCTTCACGCAACTTTCTCCAGGGAGTCAGATCCTCGGGCTGCTCTCGCAGCCTTTTGGGGGTCTGGGCCCAGGTCCAGGTCCGCTCTCAGCAGCATGAGGGAGATCTCAGGGTCTTGTCAGGGCTTCTTGTGTGTGTGCTAGAACACACTTCCACTCGTTTCTATAGGAAAACGTGGAGGACACAGGAAACCCTTAAGACACACAATTCTCTGATCGTGGCTTTGGGTTCAGGCTGCATTGCTCTTGCAAGGGGGGCTCCTGGTCTGGGGTGCGGGCTGCGTCTCAGAGGAAGGGGGCCTGCAGGTGGCCACCTGTCCCTGGCCACCAGCTTGGCCTCAGACCTCCTGGCGTTCCTGTTCAGCACTGTGGGTAGCCCGGGAGAGGGGTATCAGGACCCTGTCCCTGGCACTCCTGGGTCCACGTGCTGTGTCCTGCTGTGAAGGATGAAGAGCAGTGTCCTTGGGACCCAGTATCCTCAGAGCTTCCTACACTCTGCGCCACTCCAGGGCTGGGCTCCCAGCTGGGACGGGGCCCTGGGACAGTGCAGCGCTGCCCTGTGTTCCCTGTGTCTGGGCAGCAACCAGCAGCCCTCTGGTCACGAGAGGCTCCCTTTTTATGTGCACTACCCCAACATCTGTGGTTCTTATAATAAATTTATTATTCCTGTGTTTGTCAGGAGTTCATCACTGCGTCCTCTTCTCCATGAATCTGGAGCCTGCTGTCCTGTCAGGGATGCTGTCAACTCTGTAGGTAGCAGTGTCCAGTCTGGCCCTGGATACCCCAGACCTCAGCTCCCCTTACCTGACACACTGTCCCATTCCTCAGCTTGGCCCATGCCCCAGGTTCCCGGCACAGTTTCTGCTCCCTAAAGCTCTTGGCCTCGTGGGAGGACATGGGGCCCTGGGACTGGAGGACTGTGCTACCCAGGCAAGGGTGGGCACTGAGCTGGCCACCCCCAGACAGTGGACATAGCTGTGCTGGTGACAGGGTGGGCCAGGCCTGGACACAGCATTCTGGAGATGACGGTTCTCCCTTTGCCATGGTGCTCCACAGAGGAAGGCTGGTTCCGCCGGGCCACTTGTCAGCAGTGTTGAGTGTCGAGGCGGGAGAGGACAGTGTCTTGCCCTCAGCAGTGGCCAGTCTGGGCAGGAGACCCAGAGTGACCATGTTCCTACAAGGCAGCTCCCGGCTCAGCCAGGAGCCCAGGAAAGCCACCCTGCCTCCAGGCAGGGCATGTGTGGCTTTGCTGACGCTTCTTATCCAGGACGGCTGCCAGGTCCTGGCATGAGCAGGAGCCGCTGCCCAGGCAGGTCCCATCCAGACTAGCAGGGAGCCAGGTTAGGGACCAAGGGCTGGGAAGCAACACCGGGGAGCCAGTGAGGAAGGAGACACACAGCTTGGAGAGAAACAGCTTTATTTTCTGTCTTCAACAGGGAGGGTAATGTGCTTTTGAGTATATGCAGAATAGCAAAATAATAGCAAGAAAATAACAGTTCTTCAGTGTGGAGGTCAAGTACTTTATCTGTCATGAGTTTTGTTTATCTTTAGCTTGGTGTAAAAGCATCAGAGTCCTTTGGAAGTGTGGTGTGGAGGGGGCTCGTCTTTTTGGCTGCAGGTCCTCAGGCCTGGCCAAGGGCAGGTGCCAGGCGGGCTCAGAACACCGAGCGGTGCAGGCGCCGGTTCTGCACCACCTGCAGCCTCTTCTGCCGCTCGGCAAAGTTGCTCTTCAGCGTCTGCTTCAGTGCAGGCAGGATGGAGCGCTCCGCCACGGGTGTCGGGCTCAGAACCAGGCTGTGACAGCAGAGGCACAGTCACCTCGAGTTTGTTCAGAAGTGGGGACTCCACTGGGATGGGGCCTGGCCCAGCCCTAACTTGGCCCAGGGAGGCCATGGCCGGCTCTGCTCTGAGCCCCCCTCCCTGCCAGTACTGGGCTGCAGCGGCCACCCCGCTCCCTGTGCGGGATACTCACCATTTCTTAGAGAGGTTCTTGCTGGAGACCTTGGGGAGGTGCATGGCCTCCTGGTCCCTGGGTGAAGGAAGGGTCAGCAGTGAGCCCTGGACAGGCCCTATGGGACAGGTGGGGTGGGGTGCCAGGGCACTCACTTGGGAGAAGTCTGCCCAGCCTCCTCAGGGGTAGCCTTGTGCCTCTGGCTCTCCTCCAGGAGGGACTTGAGGTGCTGCAGCTGGAAGGCAGGGGAGGGGTGATGGAGGTGCACCTGCGTAGGTGCCGGGCCATCGAGGGCCACCTCTGCCCGGGGCCTCACCTCTTGGGCCTGTAGAAGGTTGGCATTCCACAGCTGGCGGATGACCACCTCGCATTGCTGAAGCGTGGTGGGCTTGCGCAGGCGTGGGGGCAGGCTCATCAATGGGGGTGCCCCTGTTGCCTGCCTGCCCCTGTGCTGGCTGCCTGCTGCCCAGGTGGCCCCTGAGTTGAAGTCCACTTCCTCATTTCTGAAATGGTCATTGCAGCAGCCCAGTGGTGACCTGCCTGGACTGGCCTAATCACCCACCCCTCCCCAGGCCAGTGTGGGGAAGAGGCCTGGGCTCTCTTCTCCTGCTGACTAGGGTGCTCTGGGCACCAGGTGGGTGTTGCTGGGGCCAGGTGTGACCTGGGCCCACCTGTCCCTTTGTTCCCTCTGAAGGTGCACTGAGGGTCAGATGTGGTTCAGAGGGTGAGCAGCTAGCTGTCAGGCCACCTTTGGTCATTAAGCATCTTGGGCTGGTCTTGGGGGAATCCTAGGGCTATGCAGAAAAGCCTGTCCTGCTCCATGTTCTACCCAAAGTGTGCACTCTGCGGTGTCCCAGGGCAGTTCCCGGAAGCTCGGGGGTCACCAGAGCCTGGCCTGGCTGTCTTGCTGGACCAGTGTCTTCCAAAGCAGGTGCAGCCGGGAACTGCAGGCCCAGGAGCCTGACTCACTGTTTTCTTGATAAAAAAAAGATTACTTTTTGTTTCTTTTCTCTGAGAAAGTGGTTTAGGGGCTCAGGTCAGGGCACTCCTAGGGGAGGGGAGGAAGACAGTGCCCACCAGATTGGTGGAGGTTGGCAGTCACTGCTTTCACAAGCCTTGGTCACGTCGGAAACAGGCCCGTGGAGCAAGGGGCAAAGCAGTTGGCAAATGCCAGGGTGGGACTCTGTTAAATGCAGGCCTGGCTTCAGGGTGCGCGTGAGCCTTACCTGGCATGCCTCTGCGCCCCAGGAGCTCTGTCCAGCTTGCCACTGTGCAGGAGGGTAGCGCTGGGAGGCTCCTCCTCCAGGTCCACCTTCTGGGGGACGTCAGCCTTGGAGTCCTTCTTGAAGGAGTTGGGCTGAGGCCTGACCTTGCCTTGAGAGTTGGCTGCAGGTCAGACCCAACAAGGCCAGTCACCACAGGCATCAGAAGTGCTGTCCAAGTCCCCGGGAGCGGCTGCGTGGCTCAAGCAGCCCCTTCCCTGAGCTTGTGAGGGTGCGGCTCATGGGTGGTGCCTGCCGCATGCTCGGTCGCTGGTGGGAGCTGGCGCCCATTGTGGGTAGAATGAACCTGCGTGAGAGGCCTGGGACCTGGCCTGCCCTGGTTCATTCTCCAAGGACAAGGCCCATCGCCCACCTGGCCCTGCACAGAAAAGGTGGGGCCACCACTGGTGAGGATGCTGGGCTTCTTCCGGGAAAGCAGGATGGGGAGAAGAGGCTTAAGCTTGCTCTGCAAAAGATGCCTTAAGCCCGGGGGCCCGTGGGAAGGGCCACGCTGCTTGCATCCTGCCTGCTTGGGGGCAGCTGGTGCACATCCTTCTCCCTAGGAGACCGCCCTAGAGGCTCAGCGGGCATTCAGCAGCCTGCCCCCACAGCCTGACTGCCTGCTGCCCTGCCCCAGGGTGGGTCTGCCCCAGGCATTGCTGCCCGGAGTTGACAGCCAGCCCGTTCTGCTTTCGTAGCCTCACCTCAGGGCCTTCCTCGGCCAGCCTACAGTCCTGTCCCAGCCCACCTCAGCCCTCCTGGGGCATCAGCTTGCAAGCACCTGGGCGTCCCTTGCCTCCCTTCAGCCACCCCGTCACCCTTCGACCCCACAGAACCCACCTCTCAGTCTGCCCAGCAGTGGCTTTCAGCCCCTTGGTCAGCGCCCTTGGCCACCCAGGCCTGGGACCCCAGCAGGGGAGGATGCCTGCTCACCTGACACTGTCGAGTTCGACATGGACTTGGCGGAATGGAAGCTGGAAGTGGAGAGGCTGCCTGTGGGGGAGCACACGGGCCAGCTGGCAGCTCTGCAGGGCCCCGTGCACTCGTGCAGAGCCGCCCCACATCCTGGCAGGGCTGTGTCCTCCCTGCTGTACCCACACTCTGTTGAGGCAGCCCCAGACTCAGCGAGCAGAGGCCACCAGAAGGCAGGGAGCTTGGGACTAGTGTATAGCAGGTTCTGAATGAGCATGACTTTTTCCGATGTCCCAGCAGGGTCCCCAGGCACTGCAGGGCTGGGACCACTAACTCAGGCCACACTTAGCTCAGCACAGCTCACTGGAGCTGCCACACCCACTGGAGAAGGATCGTGCCCCCATCCCGTTCTCTGTGTGGACCCCAGGAAGAGAGCCCTGAGCACCACCCAGAGTGGCCCTGTTCACCAGTCAGGCCCCCTGAAATCAGACCTGGCCCCAGAGGTGACAGGGAGAGTGAGCCCAAGAACCCAACTGGTGTTCCGGGCTGGGCAGGGAGCCACAGTCATCAGGATGAGGAAGTGCCTTGCACAAGTGGCTGCAGGTCTCTGAGTCTCTGCTTCCTTCCCCACCCTGGCCTGTGGTTGCTTAGATGTTGGCCATCTATTGTTGAAGAAACCATCGATCGGTGGACGGAGTGCGCCCAGAGCACCTCAAGCAGGGTGTGAGGACTCAGAGGCACAGGGCTGGGGCACCTGGAGCCGCTGTGTGAGTGAGAGCACCCAGCACGGGAGTGAGACCCAGGAGGGCAGGGGCTGTTCCAGGAGCTCTGTTCAGATGGGGGGGGGGTCTGGCAGCACCCCCCAGTGCTCTGCTCTGCACTACCCTCCCACCCGCTGCACAGGCCTCAGGCCATGGGCTCACTGAGTGCAGCACCTGCTGTGCTTGGGTGCATAAAGTTACCCAGCCATAGCTGGGGGACAGTGGCATCTGTCCAGGTCCCCCAAACCCATGCCCACGGGGTTAGCACTGGGGGCCGGTGCAGCGGTGTGGGCATGGGCGGTGTGGGGGTTACTGCTGTGCACGGTGGACTTCGGAGTGGGCACCGAAGGGCCTCAGGCTCACCTCTCTTCTGTGGTCTCTGATTCATTATGAGCTTGTAGTGGAGATCTGAAAGCAAAGCACATGCTGTCCTTGTCACTTTCAAAGCAGAGCCGAGGCCACTCAGAGAAGCTTGGTCCGAGTCCCCGCCCCTTGTCCCACCAGCGTTCTCCAAGGAGCCTTTGCCTTGGGTGCCCAGGACAGGAGCGCCCCGGGCGGGCGGTGTCCCCGCCCCAGTCTGTCCTCCCCCGCCCCCCTGCTGAGACTACTACAGGGTGTCCCCAGGCCTGGCTCCAGGGGCGCAGAGGGGAGTCAGGAAGGCCAGGCCCTGCTGGGGAGCCCGGAGCCACCGGAGCAAATGCAGTCAGTATGCTAACCAAGCGGCGTCTGGGGACCCGGCTGGCCAAGTCCGGCCTGGGCCCGGGCTGGGGTGAGACTCAAGAAGGTCTTGGGGAAGGGGTCCAGTCATAGCGGACGCCCAGTGAAGGGATTCTGGCACTCAGCTGAGGCAGCACCAGAGGGGCCGGGGAGAAACTGAGGCAGCAGGCACGGCGCCCGGGCGGAGGAGCTCCAACTGAAGCCGAGGCCGGAGTGAGGCGCGGTCACATCGCGGCAGGTCCCGGAAGGCCCCGGGGTGAGGAGCCAGGGAGGCCCGGGGGCGTGGGCACAGGGCGCAGGTGCCGGGCCACCGTCCGCTGGCGTCTAGCGGGCGGAACTCGCCAGGCCACGCCCCGCCCGCTCTCCAAGTTTCTGAATAACCGGGTGGGCCTGACCCTGCCTCGAGAGGGCGGGCGACAGGGAGGGCGTCCGAAGTGACCCGGCCCGGCGGGACGGGCGACAGGGAGGGCGGCGCCCGGCCGGCGTGGCCCGTGCGGCCCGGCTCACCCTTGTTCTCGCGCTTCAGGTGCTCGATCTCCTCATGGAGCTTGAGCAGCGTCTCCGAGTGCTGCTGCTGCAGGAACTGCAGGCTCTTCTCCAGGTCCACGACGCGCTTGTGCGCGTCGCCGGGTCCCGGCTGCGCGGGGTGCGGCCCGGGCTGCCCGAGGCCCGCGGGCTGGCGCTGGCGCGGGCGCGACGCGCCTCGGGAGCCCGGGGTCGCCGCGCTGGGGGGCCGCCCCCCGGCCGCCAACGCCGCCCCGCTCATGTAGTCGCCGCCGCCACTGCACGCCCGCTAGGTGGCCTGGCGCCGCGTCGCCATGGAAGCGGGCGCGACCTGGGGGCGGGGCGGGGGCGGGGCCTGGGCGCGCGGGGCCTGGGCACGTGGGGGCGGGGTCTGCGGCCCGGCACCGGGTCACTCGGGTGGCGCCCTCCGACGTCCAGGAACTGCCTTGACCGCGGGTCTTACTATTTCATCCTCCTTGCTTGTTCCCGTTTTAATGGTTCACTCTTTGAATAGGTGGTACGGCTACAGGTGCAAAAATCAAAAGGTTGCAGTAGTTGCAGCATCGTCGTGCATTGTGGAATGCGGACAAAATAGAAAGGGGGGACCAGGCGTGCGAAGGCGCGGGACAGGGACGAGAAGCAGGAGGCGCGGGGGTCCTGGAAGAAAAGTTGTTTCCTCCGAGGGCTCTCTCTCCAGCCAGCCGCATCGCAGACAGAAAGCCACAGGTGACCAGCTCCATGGGGCAGCCTTCAGCCATACGCTCCCCCCACCCCCAGTGTGTGGCTGACCTTGACCTGCGCGCGTGCGCGTACACACACACACACACACACACACACACACACACACACACACACGGGTGGACACGATTCTGAGGAGAAAGACAAAGAGCTGGGAGGCAGAAAAAAGCTGAGAAGATGTTCGTTTGCTGTCTTTTCCGGGGAGACAATGTTTGGAATTTGTACGTTAGAGAAGCTTGGTAAATGCCTCTGATTTCCATGTACACCCGAAAAAGGCCACACCTAGGGTGTAAACACTGTGTTCTAGAAATAAGGGATCTGCCCTAGGACCAAAAGCAAAATCAAAATATATCCATCCTAGTAAGACTTAAAGCCCAGCCTCCACAAGTCCATGGTGATCTTCCAGTAATTAAACTAGCTAGAGAACGAAAGCCATCATGCTTCAGAGAATGCCAGCAGAATCCATAGTCTGGACTACACATGTCCGTGAAGTACTAGACATGCAAAGCAACAGGCAAGTCTTAGAGGAAAAATTCAGTCAATGGAAACAGATTCACAAATAATTCTAGATAATGGAATCAACAGAAAAGTACTTTACAATAAATATATTAAAGTTCTACAGAAAAAGATTGCTATAGTGACTGAAATCACAGAAAATTTTAAAACAATATCCCAGCAAAATGGAAATCCTAGAACTGAAAACATATCTGGATTTCTGGTCTCCTGGTCTGGCACGTAAAGTGGTTGGAACTCATCACTCTCATCCACACAAGAAAAAATGCTGACCAAACTGAAAATCAACAGCTCTTCTTAGATCCGTAAGAGAATTGAGGTCAAAGGCAAACCACTGCTCCAAAAGTTGGAGACACAGACAGGTGCATACAACTTGCTGGAGCAGAAACTGCTGTGGGAAGCAATACCAGGGTTGGAAAACCTAAATGGTCATTGATCTAATGGATCTAAAAAGATTTGTTGATTTTCAGTTTGTTCGCTGTAGACAAGTTTGAGAGTTAAAAAAATCTGGCCAGATGTGGTAGTACTCACACCTGTAATCCCAGCACTTTGGGAGGCTGAGGTAGGAGGATTGCTTGAGGCCAGGAGTTGGAAACCAGCCTCAGCAACATAGTGAGTCTCTGTCTCTAGAAAATTTCTAAAAAATTAGCCAAGCATGGTCGCATGCCAATATTCCCAGCTACTCGGGAGGCTGAGATAGGAGGATCACTTGAGCCCAGGTGTTTGAGTCTGCAGTGAGAGCTATGATCACACCACAGGGGCCAGCTTTCAAAACAAAATTGCAAGGCATACTAAAAATGAAAAACACAGTTTGACAAGACAGAGTCAGATATGGCAGAAATGTTGCAATCCTCAGACCAGGAATATAAAACAACTATGATTAATATGCAGAGGGTTCTAATGAGAACAGTGGACAATATGAAATAACAGATGGGAAATGAAAACAGAGAGATAGAAACTCTAAGAAAGAATCAAAAGAAAATGTGAGAAGTCAAAAACGCTGTAACAGGCTGGGCGTGGTGGCTCACGCCTGTAATCCTAGCACTTTGGGAGGCCGAGGCAGGCGGATTGTTCAAGGTCAGGAGTTCGAAACCAGCCTGAGCGAGACCCCGTCTCTACCAAAAATAGAAATAAATTAATTGACCAACTAAAAATATATATACAAAAAATTAGCCGGGCATGGTGGCGCATGCCTGTAGTCCCAGCTACTCGGGAGGCTGAGGCAGTAGGATCGCTGAGCCCCGGAGATTGAGGTTGCTGTGAGCCAGGCTGATGCCACGGCACTCACTCTAGCCTGGGCAACAAAGTGAGACTCTGTCTCAAAAAAAAAAAAAACAACAAAAAAAAAACAAACAAAAAAAAACCGCTGTAACAGGCCGGGCGCGGTGGCTCACGCCTGTAATCCTAGCTCTCTGGGAGGCCGAGGTGGGAGGATCGCTCAAGGTCAGGAGTTCAAAAACGCTGTAACAGAAATGAAGAATGTCATAGATGGGCTCATCAGTAGACTACGACTTGGCCAAGGAAAGAATGGGTGAACTTTGTAGATTTAAAAATATGAGATCTAGGCAGGGTGCAGTGGCTCATGCCTAAAATCTCAGCTACTGGGGAGGCTGAGGCAGGAGGATCGCTTGAGCCCAGGAGTTTGAGGTTGCTGTGAACTAGGCTGACACTACGGCACTCTAGCCTGGTAACAGAATGAGACCCTGTCTCAAATAAAACAAAACAACATGAGATCTATAAAGTTAGAAAAGGAGAATTTTATTTATTATAAAGAGTTACAGGCCGGGCGCGGTGGCTCACGACTGTAATCCTAGCACTCTGGGAGGCCGAGGCAGGCAGATTGCTCGAGGTCAGGGGTTCGAAACCAGCCTGAGCAAGAGTGAGACCCCATCTCTACTATAAATAGGAACAAATTAATTGGCCAACTAATATATATAGAAAAAATTAGCTGCACATGGTGGCACATACCTGTAGTCCCAGCTACTCAGGAGGCTGAGGCAGGAGGATCGCTTGAGCCCAGGAGTTGGAGGTTGCTGTGAGCGAGGCTGATGCCACGGCACTCACTCTAGCCTGGGCAACAAAGCAAGACTCTGTCTCAAAAAAAAATAAAAATAAAAATAAAAAAATAAAGAGTTACAACCTGTAGGTTGGGAAGCAGGCCTCTGGCCAAAACTAGAGGCAGCCACTTGGAAGGAGGAGAGGTTGGGGAAGGAGCTCTATGTGGAATGGGTTGGCTAAACATACATATTCAACAGGTTATAGGAGAAGCTATGAATATTCACAAAAGGGTTCTCACACACACGTGACAAGCAAACATGTATATTACCTGCACCCCATGTTGGGATGGAGACTTAACACTGAAATGTATTACAATTAGGTGCTATACCTCAGAAGGTGACACAGGGAGGTGAAGTCACCCAGTCACAGCCTCTGTAAAACTGACCAGAACCAGCCCATGGTCAGTGGTCTCTTAACAGGAGAAAGTCACTGAAATCCATCTGTTATCCCACCAAAGCTGTAGTTATGGTTGTGGAACATGGGGGCCAGTTAGCCTCTGGTGGTAGATGAGCTTCAATTGTTTCAATACAGCGCATCTCCCGGCCGGTGCTTATTTAGGTGATAGAGAAAAAGAAAAACTTTGTGGCAGTTAGAACATGGTTTATTCTTTAAATGTAGAGGTGCATGACTTAATCTTTACCTTAGGTCTTGTGTTTAATTTGGCATCTTATTGTTGCAAAGAGTCTATTCTGCCAGTCTTATGATCTCTATTTTAACATTAGTGCTGCTCACTCGTGTCTAAACTGCAAAAGGGAGTGTGTCACAAGGCATGTCCAACCTCCTGTCCTAACATGGCCAGGAACGTAGTGTTTAAGGTTTCTCTGGGGTCCTTTTGGCCAAGAGGGGGTCTGTTCAGTTGGTTGGGGCTTAGGAGTTTTAGTTCTCAGCTTGAAGAAATATCAACAGAAATGTCCAAAACTGAAGTGCAAAGAAAAAAGCAAATGAAATCACAGAACAGAATATCCAAGAACTCAGGGACAATTACTAAAAGTGTAACATATATGCATAATGGGAATACCAGAAGGAGAAGAGAGACAACAACAGAAGAAATATTTGAAGCAATAATGACTGAAAAATTTATGAAATTATTGAAAGACAACAAACTGCAGATCCAGAAAGTTCAGGGAACACCAAGCAGGATAAATACCAAAACTACAAAAAACACCAATGGTATATCTTATTCAAACTGCAGAAAATAAAAGACAAAGAGAAAATCTTGAAGGAAGCCAGAAGGAAAAATACACCTGACCTATAGTTTAAGAATTACATTGAGGCTGGACATGATGGCTCACACCTGCAATCCCAGCACTTGGGGAGGCCAAGGCAGGCGGATTGCTTGAGGCCAAGAGTTTGAGAACAGCCTGAGAAACATAGCAATACTCTGTCTCTAAAAAAAAAAAAAAATTACATCAAACTTCTCAGATTCTCAGAAAAAAGAGAAAGAGAAGTTGAAGGGGAAAGTCCACCAACCTAGAATACTGTATCCAGCTAAATTTTCTGTTAAAAATGGAGGAGAAATAAAGAATTTCTAGGACAAACAAAAATTGAGGGACTTTGTCATCAGTAGACCTGCTCTGCAAGAAATATTAAAAGAAATTATACAGAAGAAAAGGAAAATGATGTAGAAAATTTGGATCTACATAAAAAGGACAAGCATTAGAGAAGGAATAAACAAAGATAAAATAGAAATCTTCTATTCTTCTTAATTATTTTAACATATGACAATTTGTTTGAAATAATTACAGTGACATGTATTCAGTATGTTTAGCTGATGGATGGATGAATTGAATGACAGCCATGGCATTAAGGGATAGGAGGAAGGAAATGCTAACAGAGGAGAGAAAGTGAAGTATTAATATATACTGTGAAAGTAATAATATAAAATGCTTGATTAAAACTAGAGAAGACAGAAAAAAGTGGAAGGCAATAAAAGAGAGAAACAAAGGCATTGACAAATATGGTAAATATTATACAACTATATCAACAATCACTTTAAATGCCAATGGCCTAAATACACCAATTAAACGACACAGACTGTCAGACTGTGTTAAAAAATAATTAGACCTAGCAATATGTTGTCAACAAGAAACCCACTTTAAATATAAAGATACAGGCCAAGTGCAGTGGCTGTCACCTGTAATCCTAGCACTCTGGGAGGCCAAGGTGGGTGCATTGCTCAAGGTCAGGAGTTTGAAATCAGCCTGAGCAAAAAGTGAGACCCCATCTCTACTAAAAAAAAATAGAAAGAAATTAATTGGCCAACTAAAAATATATAGAAAATAATTAGCCGCGCATGGTGGCGCATGTCCATAGTCAGAGCTACTCGGGAGGCTGAGGCAGGAGGATCGCTTGAGCCCAGGAGTTTGAGGTTGCTGTGAGCTAGGCTGACGTCATGGCACTCTAGCCTGGGCAACAGAGCGAGACTCTGTCTCAAAAAAAAAAGTAAAAATAAATAAATATAAAGATATAGATAAATTAAAAGGAAAGGAATGGTGAAAGTATACCACCCTAACACTAATCAGAAGAAAGCTATGGAAGCTATATTAATTTCAGACCTAGCCTTCAGAGCAAGAAAAATTATCAGGGATAAAGAGGGGCATTCTATACTGGTGAAAGGGTCAGGTCTCCAAAAAGACATAACAATATTTAGTATGTATGTGTCCAACAACAGACCAGCAAGATACACAAGGCAAAAATTGATAAAACTTCAAGGAGAAATAGATGAATTCACCTATTATAGAAGGAGATTTCAACACTCCTCTATCAGAAATGGACAAATCCAGCAGGCATAAAATCAATAAGGACAAAGTTAAACTGAAATAACAGCATTAATAAATTAGATGTAACTGACATTAATAAATTAGATCAAACACTTCATCCAGCAACAGCAGAATACACATTCTTTTTTTTTTTTTTTTTTTTTTTTTTTTTGAGACAGAGTCTCGCTTTGTTGCCCAGGCTAGAGTGAGTGCCGTGGCGTCAGCCTAGCTCACAGCAACCTCAAACTCCTGGGCTCGAGTGATCCTTCTGCCTCAGCCTCCCGGGTAGCTGGGACTACAGGCATGTGCCACCATGCCCGGCTAATTTTATATATATATATATCAGTTGGCCAATTAATTTCTTAATATTTATAGTAGAGACGGGGTCTCGCTCTTGCTCAGGCTGGTTTTGAACTCCTGACCTTGAGCAATCCGCCCGCCTCGGCCTCCCAAGAGCTAGGATTACAGGCGTGAGCCACAGCGCCCGGCCAGAATACACATTCTTAATCAAGTTCATATGGAACATTCACTGGGATAGGCCACATGCTGGACCTTAAAACACAACTTAACAAATTTAAAGGAACAGAAATCATGCAATGCCTGCTCTTTAAGCACAATGGAATTAAACTAGAAATCAGTAACAGAAAGATAGCTGGAACTCCCCCCGCAAATGCTTAGAGATTAAACAACACATTTCTTAATCTGTGGGTCAAATAAGAAGTCTCAAGTAAAATTTCAAAATATTTTCAACTAAAATGAAAACATAACTCATCAATGAAATTGGCAAATCCCTAGCCAAGCTAACCAATTAAAAAGAGGGAAATTACTCATATTGAAAATGAAAGAGGGAAAATGAAAGAGGGGCCATCACTACTGGTCCCATGGACATTAAGAAGATGATAAAAGAATATTATGAATAGCTCTATGCCCACAAATTTGATAACCACATGAAATAGACCAATTCCTTGAAAGACAAATCTACCAAAATTCACACAAGAATTCAATAACATGAAAAGGTCTATATCAATTAAATAAATTGAATCAATAATTAGTACCCCTCTAAAACATAAGGTATCAGGCTCATGTGGTTTCATGGGTGAATTCTACCAAGGAAGAAATTGTTCCCATTATCTACAAGCTCTTCTAGAATATAGAAGCTGAGGGAATACTTCCTAATGAATTGGGTGAGGCTGGAATTACCATGATATCAAAACCAGAAAAAGACATTACAAAGAAAGCAAAAGTGCAGACCAACATTTCTCATGAATATAAATGCAAAGATCCGCAAAGAAATATCAGCAAATCAAATCCAACAATGTATAAATATTAAATGCCATGATGAAGTGGGATTCATTCCATCTATGCAAGGACATTTCAACATTCAAAAATCAATTAATGTTATCCATTACATCAACAGACTGAAGAAAAAAATCATATGCCATATGAAATAGAACTATCTTTGTCCACGATAACATGGTTATCTATGTAGGAAATACCAAACAATCAATAAAAACAACTCTTGGAACTAATGAGCAATTATAGCCAGGTTTCAGGATGCAAGGTTAATGTATAAGAGTCAGTTGCTTTGCTACACATCAACCATGAACAATTGGAATTTGAAATTAAAAACTCCTAGGCTTAAGCAATTTTCTTGCCTCAGCCTCCCAAGTAGCTGAGACTGCAGGTACGTACCACCAAGCCTGGCTGATTTTTTCTATTTTTTTTTTTTTTTTTTTTTAGAGATGGGGTCTTGCTATGTTGCCAAGGCTAATCTTGAACTCCTGGCCTCAAGTGATTCTCCCACCTCAGCCTCCCAAAGCACTGGGATTACAGGCAGGAGCCACTGCACCCAGCTCCCTGTCAGTACTGATGTCATAAAATTACATTACTTACATATTGTGTGCCCAGAAATATAGACTAATAAATTTTTAAACAGTCTTTTAAATCATGTAGAAAACAAAAAGTGAAGTTACCAAACTTCACAAAAGATACTAACTTTTATAGGACAAGCATGGTGTCTCACACCTGTAATCCCAACACTTTGGGAGGCCAAGGCAGAAGGATTGCTTGAGGCCAGAAGTTTGAGACCAACCTGGGCAATACAGTGAGAAGTTTGAGACCAACCTGGGCAATACAGTGAGACCCTGTCTTTACAAAAAAATAAGAAAAATTAGCTGGGCATGGTGGTGCATGCTTGTAGTCCCAGCTACTTGGGAGGCTGAGGCAGGAGGATCGCTTGAGCCCCGGAGTTTGAGGCTGCAGTGAGCTATGATTGCACCATTGCACTCCAGTGTAGCTCCAGACTAGATGATAGCCTATCTGTAAAAACAAAACAAAAAAACTAGCTTTTATAATTGACCATTGTCCATTTACCTTTACTAGAGAACTTTACTTGTTCATATGCCTTTGAGTTACTGTGTTAATGTTTACTGTCCTTTCATTTCAACCTGCAGGTCTCTCTTTAGCATTTCTTGCAGGACAGAACTAGCGGTAACAAACTCCCTCAGTTTTTGTTTATCTGGGAAACTCTTAATTTATCCCTCACTTTTAAAGGACAGTTTTGTCAGATATAGGACTCTTCATGGACAGTTTTTTTCCTTTACAACTGTGAATATATCAATCCTCTGTCTTCTGGCCTCCAGAGTCTTTGATGAGAAATCTGCTAATAATCTTATTAAAAATCTCTTGTATGTGACAAGTCACTTTTCTCCTCTGTTTTCAAGATTCTCTCTTTGGCTTTTGCCACTTTTATTATCATATGCTTTTGTTTACCCTACTGGGAGTTCATTGAGCTTCTTAAATATTTATATTCGTGTCTTTTGTCAAGTTTGGGGTCTTTGGGTATTATTTCCTGAAATAACCCCCCATCCCTTTTCTCTCTCTCTTCTCATTCTGGGACTCCCACAGTGCAGATGTTGGTTGGCTTGATGGGGTTCCACAGGCCTCATAGGCTCTGTTTACTTTTCTTCCATCTTTTTTCTTTCTGTTCCTAAAACTCTGTGATTTCAGTTGTCCTGTTTTCAAGTTCACCAAATCATTTTACTGAATTTTTCATTTAAGTTATGGTACTTTACAGCTCTAGAATTCTTTTTTTCATTCCCTTTTATGTTTTCTCTTTTTATTGATATTTCCAATTTGTTCATATATCAATTTCTTGACTTTTTCCACATCTTCTTTTAGCTCCTGGAGCATTTTTAAGACACTGTTTCAAAATATTTGTCTGGTAAGTCTTCCATCTGGTCTTTCTCTGAGATAGTTTCTTTTGATTTTTTTTTCTCTGAATGGGCTTTATCTTCCTATTTCTTTGTATGCCTTGTGATATCCTCTTGAAAACTGGATGTGTGACTCTTATAATGTGGTAATTATGGAGATCAGATTTCCCCCTTTTCCCAGGGTTTGCTTTTTAAAAAATTTTATAGGGCGTCTCTGGTTCCAGGGATCAGTCTGCAGTGTGCACTTAAGGTCCCTTCAGATCTCTTCTGAGCCTACACCTTTCTGTTGGGCATGCATCATGATTCTCTAAATTCTCCCATCTCTATGGTTGCTTTTGAATGTTCTAGCCCTTAAATATCTGGCTCCTAAAAAGCATAAAAGAGAAAAATAAAGCAGTGGGAGATGCTGACTCTTTAAATCCCCTGGAAATTGTTTCTTCTAGAGGAGATGGGGTTTCGTAAAAAATGGCAGTGGAGATTACAAAGATGGCTCCCTGCCTCTTTGTTTGCACCACCACAATTAGAGACAGCAAACAGCAATCAGAGCACAGGTCCCGCATGCTTGGAGGACAGGGTCCTTATTGTCCATTCTGGCTCCTGCAAGCTACGTGGGAGTCACTCCAGGAACACGTGCATATCTGCCTGCACCACCCATTTAAATGCTAATTTCTTCTGAAAATACCCGCACAGATACACCCAGAAATAATGTGTAAGCAGATCTCTGTGCATCCAGCGGCCCACTCACGTTGACACACAGAATTAACCATCACAAGTCCACCCCTTATCAACTTGGCACCCATACACATCTCCTTAAACCATATTTAACCTCCAAATAAAGACAATAACAAGGTCATAAGTTCCACCTAACATGACAACAGCTACCCTTTGTGCAACTGAAAACACACTAACCCTTTCCTCAAAAGAGGCCTTTTGTAGAAACGAGGTCTTGCTATTAATATGTTGCCCAGGCTGGTCTCAAACTTCTGGGTGCCCCGGGGAGGTTCCTCACAGCTATGGTCTACATTTTTGTGCCCCTCCAAAATTC
Organism: Microcebus murinus; assembly: GCF_040939455.1. NCBI lineage: Eukaryota > Metazoa > Chordata > Mammalia > Primates > Cheirogaleidae > Microcebus > Microcebus murinus. The sequence continues at coordinate 25,914,728 of NC_134125.1, read as the reverse complement.
ACATGTTGAAACCTAACCACCAAGGTGATGGTGTTAGAAGGTGGGGCCTTGGGGGAGGTGATTAGGCCGACATGGTGACGCCCTCATGAGTGGTGTTAATGCCTTCGTAAAAGATGTCGTCCTTGTTCCTTCTGCCCTGTGAGGACATGAAAAAAGACGCTGTCTATGAACCAGGAAATGAGCTCTCTGCAGACACCAAATCTGTCAGTGCCTTGATCTTGGACTCCCCAGATTCCAGAATAGTGAAGAATAAATTTCTATTGTTTAGAAGCTACCCAGTATGAGGCATTTTGGTTTTGTTTGTTTGTTTGTTTTTTGAGACAGAGTCTCACTTTGCTGCCGGGCTAGAGTGAGTGCCGTGGCGTCAGCCTAGCTCACAGCAACCTCAGTCTCCTGGGCTCAAGCGATCCTCCTGCCTCAGCCTCCCGAGTAGCTGGGACTACAGGCATGTGCCACTATACCCAGGTAATTTTTTCTATATGTATTAGTCGGCCAATTAATTTCTTTCTACTTATAATAGAGACGGGGTCTCGTTCTTGCTCAGGCTGGTTTTGAACTCCTGACCTTGAGCAATCAGCCCTCCTTGGCCTCCCAGAGTGCTAGGATTACAGGCTTGAGCCACCGCGCCCGGCCAATGTGAGGCATTTTGTTATAGCAGCCCGAACAGACTAAGCCCCTCACAGTCATAGGCAGGTGAGCTGTGTTTCAGGTCTGCTAGAAAGGTCTGCATGCAGCTGAAAGCACAGTGGAGCCAATCCAACATCCTGGGTGGGCAATGGTGGCAAGGCAGAACGTGAGGGGGTCAAGCCATACTCCCTGCACTTCACATGAAGTGTGAAGACTGTAAACTCTGTGGAGTCCTACCGGATGGTGGAGGACACCAAACAGCAGCTGTGGGAGCACTGTGGGAAGTCCGCGCTGCTGTGTTGCCTGGCACGCTCAGCCCAGAAGACAAGATTCAAAGGCAGTGGGATGTGCGAACTGCTGCGGGTTTCTCTGCAAGGGATTCGGATGGAAAAGGTAGGCAGCAGCTTCAGGGCAGTCAAGATATCACAAAAAGGCTGGGCGCGGTGGCTCACGCCTGTCATCCTAGCACTCTGGGAGGCCAAGGAGGGCAGATTGCTCGAGGTCAGGAGTTCAAAACCAGCCTGACCGAGACCGCGTCTGTACTAAAACTAGAAAGAAATTAATTGACCAACTAAAAATATATAGAGAAAAAATTAGCCGGGCATGGTGGTGCATGCCTGTAGTCCCAGCTACTCGGGAGGCTGAGGCAGGAGGATCGCTTGAGCCCAGGAGATTGAGGTTGCTGTGAGTGAGGCTGACGCCACGGCACTCACTCTAGCCTGGGTAACAAAGCGAGACTCTCAAAAACAAAACAAAACGAAACAACAAAACCTGGTGAGCTTGATAGCAAGTGTGCATGGCACATGCTCCTCAAACAGAGGCCTTTCCTGGGCGGCTACCACGCGCTCGCAGGATGCCAGAGCCAGAAAGACAAGAACAAAGTGATGCCTGCCCTCGAGGAGAAGGCATGCGAGCTGGAGATGCTCTCACAAGTAACCAGTTCCTTTGTGCACAGCACCCAGCAAGTCACAGAGAACTTGTCGGGATGCAGGTGAGCACAGAGGAGGGCCCTAATGCGGCAGGGGACAGAGAGGCGGGGCTGGTGGGAAGGCGGGAGGGAGGCTTGCTGCGGAGGCCAGGCACGTGGGGGGGTGGGGAAGTTAGCTCGGACAGGAAGGAGGAAGGTGGGGGGACCTTCAGAGACCTGGCACTGAGGGAGGCGGCACCAAGTGCATTTTGGCAGTGAACACAGGGCTGTGTGTGTGGGGACACAGCTGTCCCTTCCTCTGGAAAGGGAGGAGGGAAGAAACGAGCTCCAGGCTGTTGGGGGACAACCAAGGCAGGAAGTACATTTCACCCACTTTCCTGGGTTCCTTAGAACACAGATTTTTTTTTTCTTTTGAGACAGAGTCTCACTCTGTTGCCCGTGCTAGAATGCCGTGGCGTCAGCCTCGCTCACAGCAACCTCAGACTCCTGGGCTCAAGCCATCCTCCTGCCTCAGCCTCCCGAGTAGCTGGGACTACAGGCATGCGCCACCATGCCCAGCTAATTTTTCTATATATTTTTAGGTGGCCAATTAATTTATTTCTATTTTTAGTAGAGACGGGCTCTTGCTCAGGTTGGTCTTGAACTCCTGACCTTGAGCAATCTGCCCTCCTTGGCCTCCTAGAGTGGCTAGGATTACAGGCATAAGCCACCACGCCCGGCCCAAGAACACAGTTTTAATTAAGAAGTTTGCAGATGCACACACTTAATGCTTTCCCAAAGATGTTCTATAGAGCACAGATGCCTGGGATATTACTAAATGCCATTCAATAAATAAGTCTGTGCAATAAGAAACACACACACACACACACACACACACATATATATATATATATATATATTGGTTTTGGTTTCTGCCCCCAGTTCCTGACACAAGCTCCCAAGACCTTTGTCATCTCCTGAGTGAGGGAGGTGACAGGAGGTCTTACACAGAGCTCCTGAACCCTTGGGAATTTCCTGGGTGATGGGAACATCTTCTGGTCTCACGAGGTGCTCTTGGTTGGCTTCAGGATGGGGCTGGTCACCAGAAAGACCGAGCCCTGGTTAGGAGCTCCGTGCTTTCCACCGCGCCCCGCCCTCCCGGGGGGCAGACGAGCTGGACACGGACCATGCTCTCACGATGGCACTGCCAAGGACAGCCCTAAACCGCAGGGTTCGGAGGTCCCCAGGTTGGGGACCACACCCAGGTGTTGGTGGGCGGTGCACCCCAACTTCACCAGGACAGGAGCTCTTGTGCTCAGGACCCTTCCAGACCCTGCCCTAGGCACTCCGCTGCCTGTGCACGCACCCTTTATCATATCCTTTGTAATAAACTGGCAAACTTCAGAAAGGGTCTCCCTGAGTTCTGTGAGGCATCAGAGCAAATGACGGAACCTGAGGAGGCGTCAGGAGTCCCCCTGTGCAGCCAAGCTGGACAGGAGGATGGGAACATGCAGGCCCATTGGACGTGGGGCAGTCTCGTGGGGCTGAGCCCGTAGCCCGTGGGATGTGCGCTCACTGCACGTGGTCCGCGTCCTCCCTGAACTGCGGGACACCAGGGGTTTGGGGAATGAGTTTGCGTGGCAAGAAACCCAGTGTCGGGAGTGTGAGTGTATCAGGGACACAGTTTGTTTCTCTCTTAAGGTCTCAAGGTCAACTTGGTTCAGCGAATGCACGTGTCCTTTGTGAAGATTACGAGGGAAAAGTCTGTGGTTTTCCAGAAGGTTCGGGCAGCTTTTCACCCGAGCACCTTGAGAAACTAGTGCTCCGAGCAATCTTGGGAAATGCTGGGACAACAGGCGCACGGCCGCCACTCCCTGGTGGCGAGTGTCCACAGGGTCCACACAGCTGCAGCCCCGCGCGGCGCTGGACGCCCGCGGTCAGGGTGAGAGCGCCGCCCTGCCTGAGCCCCAGCTCCCCTGGCGGCTGGGCGTTGGACGCCCTCCGCTCCGCAGAGCGCCAGCCTCGGGCTGCGGCCAGGCGCTTGCCCCTCCCCCTCGCGCAGCTCTCTGCGTCCTCTGACCTCCGTAGGCTGTGCGAAGACCCACACGGTGTGACAGTCAATGGCGACGTGTTTCTCCTCTGTTGAGACAGGGTGTTGCTCTGTCACCTGGGCTAGAGTGCGGTGGCATCATCACAGGTCATTGCATCCTCAAACTCCTAGGCTCAAGTGATCCTCCCGCCTCAGCCTCCTACATGCATGCACCACCACGCCTGGCTAATTTTTCTTTCTTTCTTTTTATTTTTTGTAGAGCCAGATTTCGCTATGTTACCCAGGGTGGTCTCAAACTCCTAGCCTGAAGCGATCCTCCTACCTTGGCCTCCCAAAGTGCTGGACTGCAGGTGCGAGCCACCGCGCCCGGCCACTCCCATGAGTCTGTCTTTATGGCTTGGTGAAAGGCTCCCGTCGCTGCGACCGCAGCTGAGGCATAGGGAAGACGGAGGCCCTTGGAGGGGTGGACTTCTGCTCCGTGAGGCTGGCATGACGCAGTGGCTCTGTCGCTCTGCTGAGCGGTATTCCCCACAGACCCGCCACTATTGCCCACCCAGAGGAAGCGCCTTTAGGAGTGGAGGCCAAGGAAGCTTCCTTCAAGGGGCTCCTCCGCGCCAGCCTGCAGGGCAGTTATGCCGCTGTTCACAGACACTGCCGGCGCGGCCCAACAAGCCTTAACCCAAAAGAGCAGGAGCCAGAGCAGCTCAGACACTGGCGGCTCCCGGGCTCCGAGCGCAGGCAGGGCTCACTTCCACAGTGACAGCTGGACGTTCAACATGCACCCGCCTTCCCCACCGTGCAGCATCACCCTGAATTCCGAGGGCCGTCTCCTCCCCCGCTCTTCTCGGGGAGAAGGAATGAGGGGAACAGATGGACTCTGCTGGCCGCCCTGCAGGTTGGGAGTGCCAAACCGTCTTGTCACAGTTTAGCTGATCCATAAGACACTGGATAGGATCCCGAGCCCCTCCGGGTGGGCGGGACAGCCACACGTCTCTAGCGCGGCTGCCTGCCCAGCATCGCCAGTGCGGTTGCCCTTGACCCCTTTTGCAGACTTGTGGACATGGAGCCCCCAGTCCCTGCACTAGGGACTGGGCAGCCCCCGGGACCTCCTCCTTCTGCCAGGAAACAGCTGCCCTCTCCGTGTCTGCCCACTCGCTGGGACGCACATGACCCAGACACCTGTGCGCCTCAGAGACACTTGAGCACAAGCCACAGCCACTCTGGGGTCCCAGAGCACTAACAAGTGGCTGCTTGTTCGCCTCTGGAATCTCTGGGCCGACCAGTGACAAGCACAGATAGCACCGCGCATGGGCGCCACTTACGACAAAAATCTGCTGGTCATGGTGGCCCCGCCTTTCCTGGGTCCCATTATAGGCACAGACATCTTTTTTTTTTTTTGAGACAGTCTCACTCTGTTGCCCAGGCTAGAGTGAGTGCCGTGGCATCAGCCTAGCTCACAGCAACCTTAGTCTCCTGGGCTCAAGCAATCCTCCTGCCTCACCCTCCCGAGTAGCTGGGACTACAGGCATGCGCCACCATGCCCGACTAATTTTTTCTATGTATATTAGTTGGCCAATTAATTTCTTTCTATTTATAGTAGAGACGGGGTCTCACTCTTGCTCAGGCTGGTTTCGAACTCCTGACCTCGAGCAATCTGCCCGCCTCGGCCTCCCAGAGTGCTAGGATGACAGGCGTGAGCCACCGCGCCCGGCCCAGGCACAGACATCTTAACCTGCCGACACCCATATGGAACAAATCCAAGTTCCTGGCCGTCCTGGTGGGACTGGTGTGTTTGCCCTGAACAGTGGTGGTGGCTACTTCACCACGGCAGGACCTGTGCTGAGGAACCGAGGGACTATGGCTCATGATAAAATGTCCTCTAGAAACCAAAGTTACTAAATACACAATATACTCTTTCAACTGCCCCATTTGGCCAGTCCTTAAACACGCTGTGAGTGAGTGACACCTGACCATTGATTGTATTAAATAGAAACCTCCATGCACAAGTACCCTGGTCAAGGCCCAAACCCTGAACACAGTTTGATTAACTTCTAGAAGACAAAGAAACCAAACCAAAGCCAAAATTAGTACAAGAAAAAAGTAATAAAGGGCAGAAATAAATGAAACGCTAGACTAGAAAAATATTTCAAAGACATGAAACTAAGAGTTGTTTTTCTGCAAACATAAACAAAATCAAAAACCTTTAGCTACTTTACAAAAAGAACTCCAAAAAATCAGATGTGTAAAATGAAATATTACAACTGATTCCACAGAAATACAAAGGATAAGATATTATTATGAAAAAATGTACACCAAAAAATTGGAAAACCCAGGAAAAAGAGAAAATTCCTGGACACATACAGTCTACCAAATTTGAATCATGAAGAAATAGGAATCTGACCAATAATGAGAAACAAGATTGAGCCAGGATTGAAAAGTCTCCCATGGGAAAAAGCCCAAGACCTAAAAGATTCACTGCTGAATTTTACCAGGCATTTAGAGAAGAATTAATGCCAAGACTTCTCAAATTGTTCCAAAGGAATTGTAGACAAGGGAATTCTTCCAAACTTGTGCTTTGTGGTCAGCATTACCCTGGCACCAAAACCAGACAAGATCAAAACAAAAAAAGGAAACTATGGGCCAACATCCCTGATGATCATAGGTGCAAAAATCCTCAACATAATAACAGTAAATAAAATTCAACAGCACATTAACAAGATCATTTACCACGATCAAGTGGGTTTTATCCCAGGGATGCAAGGATGATTCAACACATGCAAATCAATGTACATGATACATCATATTAACAGAATAAAGGACAAAAATCACATGATAGTTTTAATAGATATAGAAAAAGCATTTTGGAAAATAATCCAATACTACTTTGTGATAAAAACTCTCAACAAATGAGGCATTGAAGGAATGTACCTAAACATAGCAAAGGCCATATATGACAAAGCCATAGCTACCAATCACACCAAATGGGGAAAATTTGGAAGCCTTTCCTCTAACATCTGGAACAAGATAAGGATGCTCACTTTCACTACTTTTATTCAAAATAATATTGGAAATCTTGGCCAGAGTAATTAGGCAACAAAAAGAAATAAAGGGCACCCAAATTGTACGGTGGAAGTCAAATTGTCCCTGTTCACAGACAGCATGATTTCACATAAAGAAACCCCTAAACACTCCACCAGAAAACCATTTGAACTGATAAACAAGTTCAGTAAAGCTGTAGAATAAAAACAAAACAATATAAATCATCAGTGATTTTTTTTTTTTTGAGACAGAGTCTCGCTTTGTTGCCCAGGCTAGAGTGAGTGCTGTGGCATCAGCCTAGCTCACAGCAACCTCAAACTCCTGGCTCAAGCAATCCTCCTGCCTCAGCCTCCCGAGTAGCTGGGACTACAGGCATGTGCCACCATGCCCGGCTAATGTTTTCTATACATATATTAGTTGGCCAATTAATTTATTTCTATTTATAGTAGAGACGGGGTATCGCTCTTGCTCAGGTTGGTTTCGAACTCCTGAGCTCAAAGGATCCACCCGCCTCGGCCTCCCAGAGAGCTAGGATTACAGGCGTGAGCCACCGCGCCCGGCCCATCAGTGATGTTTTTATATTTTAATAGCAAACTATCAAAAAAGATATTAAGAAAGCAATTTAGTCTACAATAACTACAAAAAACCCCCCAAATACCTGGAATGAATTTAACCAAGGAGCTGAACAATCCGGTTCATTTTCAGTTACAATTTACAGGCACATTTGTACTTTTAAAAAAATTTTAATTGACAGATACTAAAAAGAAGACAATGGATTGAAATATATGAGGAATATGGCATTATTATTGACCCTGTGTAAAAAAGTGGGAATTTTGTCATATTCTTTCAGGAAGAATAGAAATGTATATTTTTTTTCTACATGTTTGTGAGCACTGTGAGTCTTACAAGATTATTCCAGTTTTCGATGATTTTTCAGAATAAAAGTCAATCAGCACTGTTATTTATCATTTAGGTATCACACACTGGGTTGCACAGTTGAATGTGTCTTAAATCCACTCCAAAATGTGCTTGTTATCGACAGGATCATGTTGTTAAATTGTATGTTTTCAAAATCAATTGATGTTTTTAAAATGTAGTAGACCAGGCCAGACGTTGTGGCTCACGCCTATAATCCTAGCACTCTGGAAGGCTGAGGTGGGAGGATCGCTCAAGGTCAGGAGTTAGAAACCAGCCTGAGCAAGAGCGAGACCCCGTCTCTACTATAAATAGAAAGAAATTAATTGGCCAACTAATATATATAGAAAAAATTAGCCGGGCATGGTGGCGCATGCCTGTAGTCCCAGCTACTCGGGAGGCTGAGGCAGGAGGATCGCTTGAGCTCAGGAATTTGAGGTTGCTGTGAGCTAGGCCGACACCATGGCACTTTAGCCCAGGCAGTAGAGTGAGACTCTGTCTCAAACAAACAAACAAACAAAAAATGTAGTAGACCAAAGTAGTATAGAAGAGGTGTGGACTTTTTTAAATTTAATTGTATAATTATTCGAGGTATTTGCTGTAGAGCTTTATATATTGAAGAGAGCTATTGGTGCATATACAAACAGCATTATTATTATTATGCTAGAATTCTTGCATTACAGGGTAAGTAAACTCTAAAGAAATCTTGTTTTAGTATAGCTACAGCTGCAGTAACTTTTAAGGATGTATCAGCATTTCATTATAAATTATAGCTTCCCGGCTTGGTGTCTTAGCTGTTTCAGAACTAAGCTGAAACTAAGCTGAAGCTGTTTCAGCCAAATCAAGTCTTTACTGGTATTGCAATTTAGTAAGTTCAGTAAGCTATTTTTTTCTCTTCTACAGTAATCCACAATCTGTTCTTTGTGTGAGTTTGCACTTGTTTATAATTCTCAAAATAAGGATAGTTTAAAGGAGCCAAATGCAGTAGTTCTGCTTGCTACTGCGGAGCACGAATAGCGGCAGTTTGTTTTCATTACTGCAGTTTTTATAGTGGATCCCAGAATTTTAAATCTTGACCATAAAAGAAATTCAGTCATTCAGTGGCAAAGATGTACAGTAGTGGTGCAGTGTAGTAAGGAAATGAAGGGTATGGATGATTCATGAATAAAATCAGGCACACTGTAAATATATGATAGGTATTCAATTTATAAATTACAAACAATTTCCATACATTTTCTTGGTATTTCAAAATGGGTTGACTTAGTGGTTCTCAGCCTTAGCTGCATATTGGAATGTCCTGCGGAACTTTAAAAAATACTGTTACCTGAGTCTCATCTCATAACAACTAAATCAGAATCACTCATTTTTTTTTAAAGCTTCCCAAGTAGTTCTAATGGAGACCCAGGGCCGAGAACCACTAGTTTTCCCCATTATAAAATGATCTGATTACACTGGAGTCTTTGGAAGTATCAGAATAGAATAATTCAAATTATAGCTGCTTAATGAGTATACATTCATCCCCCCCCCCCCACTTGCCCACCATCCGATAAAATGTTTTGGGGTTTTTTTTTTTGACATTTTGGTTCCATTTTATATCTTTGCCTCTTCCTAAGAAGGGTCAGAGTAGGCATCCTCAAACTATGGCCTGTGGGCCACATACGGGCCGCCTAGCACATTTATCCGGCCCTCCAGGTGTTTTTGCCGCTGCCGCTGCCTGTCCTGCTTAGCAGCTGACTCGTCCTAGGCCCACAGTGCTCACTCTCCAACGGTCTGAGGGACAGTGAACTGGCCCCTGGTGTTTAAAAAGTTTGAGGACCCCTGGTTAGAGGTATGCCCTGCCCCTCCACAATGGTCATCACTTCCCTAAGATGTGGGTCTCCCCCCGATCCCTGGTGAGCACTACCATCATTTGAGCACCATAGTGTTAATCAGTCAGTACCAATTTGATGGCGAGTACATGTGGAGCCCATTTTCCTGATCTTGTGTTGCCTCACTTTATATAATGGACTTAATAAATGTAAACTTTTAAGGTTTTTCATCTTTCTTCCCTCTTTGCCTTTAAAACTTACAAAAATAAAATGTTATTTGAGAAAACATGTTTAAAAATTGCATATGAGGAATATTATCACTGATAATTATGTGCTGTCCTAATGTGGCCACTTTATCCATTAATATAATACTAGATTATAGCAGCCTAGTTCTTTAGGATTTGATGAATGTGGTTTTTTTTTTTTTTCAAATCTTTGTCTTCCTCTTCTAAGTTTTTATGCTCAAGTACTTAAGTAATTTGGCCCAAGTTCTTTGCTTACAATTAACCACTTTGGTAAGGCGCTCACCTGCCGCAAAACCTTACGCGCAGCCGGCACTCACAGTCCGCATGACAGCCTGTGCTGTGCACTGACGGCGCATCCATTTTGCTCCCGGGAGTTGGAGGTTGCTGTGATCAAGGCTGATACCATGGCACTCTAGCCTGGGCAATAGAGTGAGACTCTGTCTCAAACAAACAAACAAACAAAAAATGTAGTAGACCAAAGTAGTATAGGCCTGGCGTGGTGGCTCACGCCTGTAATCCTAGCACTCTGGGAGGCCGAGGCAGGCGGATCGCTCAAGGTCAGGAGTTCGAAACCAGCCTGAGCAAGAGCGAGACCCGTCTCTACTATAAATAGAAAGAAATTAATTGGCCAACTAATATATAGAGAAAAAATTAGCCGGGCATGGTGGTGCATGCCTGTAGTGCCAGCTACTCGGGAGGCTGAGGCAGGAGGATTGCTTGAGCCCAGGAGTTTGAGGTCTCTGTGAGCTAGACTGATGCCACGGCACTCTAGCCAGAGCAACAGAGTGAGACTCTGTCTCAAAACATTTTTTAAAAAATAACTCACCATGATCAAATGGTATTCACCCCAGGGATGCAATGGTGGGTCATAGTTCAACATGCACAAATCCATAAATGTGTAATACATAACATTAACAGAACCAGGAACAAAAGCTATGTGATATTTCAAGAGATACTGAAAAATAGTCTGGTCAAATTCAACATCTCTTCATGATAAAAACCCTCAACAAACTCGATGTAGAAGGAACTTTCCTCAAAACAATAAAGGCCATATATGACAAACCCACAATCAAAATCCCACTGAACAAGGGAAAAATGGAAGGCCACTCCTCTAAGATCCGGAACAACACAAAGATTGTCTGTGAGGCCTTTTACTTAACGTAATAGAGGGGGTTCCAGCCAGAGCAATTAGGCAAGAGAAAGAAATAACAGGCATTCAAACTGGAAAGGAAGAAGTCATGTGAGCCTTATTTGCACATGACATGATCTTAATATTTAGAAAAACCTAAACACTCCACCAAAAAACTGTTAGAACTGATAAACAAATTCAATAACATTTCAGGATACAAAACCAACAGACAAAAATGAATAGCAACAGTGAACAATCTGAAAAAGAAATTAAGAAAACAGTCTCATTTACAATAGCTACAAAGAATATAAAATACCTAGGAATGAATTTAACCAAAGATGTGAAAGATCTATACAAGGAAAACCATAAAACACTTTTGAGAGCAACTGAAGAGGGCACAAAATAATGAAAAGCTATTCCATGCTCATGAGTTGGATGAATTAAGACTATCAAAATGATAATATTACTGAAAGCAATTTATAGATTCAATACAATCCTTTTCAAAATACCAATGAAATTCTTCACAGAAATAGAAAAAATAATCCTAAAATGTGTGTAGAGCCACAAAACACCATGAATAGCCAAAGAAATCCTCAAGGAAAAGAAAGCTGGACAGCTGGGCGCGGCGGCTCACGCCTGTACCCTTGTACTCTGGGAGGCCGAGGCGGGACTATCTCTTTTTTTTTTTTCTTTTGAGACAGAATCTCACTTTGCTGCCCAGGCTAGAGTGAGTGCTGTGGCGTCAGCCTAGCTCACAGCAACCTCAAACTCCTGGGCTCAAGCAATCCTCCTGCCTCAGCCTCCCGAGTAGCTGGGACTACAGGCATGCGCCACCATGCCCCGCTAATTTTTTTCTCTATATATTAGTTGGCCAATTAATTTCTTTCTATTTATAGGAGAGCAGGGTCTCGCTCTTGCTCAGGCTGGTTTTGAACTCCTGACCTTGAGCAATCCACCTGCCTCAGCCTCCCAGAGTGCTAGGATTACAGGTGTGAGCCACCATGCCTGGCCTATCTCTTGAGCTCTGGAGTTTTAGACCAGACTGAGCAATAGCCTGTCTCTACTAAAAATAGGAAAAAAAAGAAAAAGAAATAGCTGGGTCACTAAAAATAGAAAAAATTAGCTGTGTATAATGGTGTGCACCTGTAGTCCCAGCTACTCGGGAGGCCAAGGTAGGAGGATCGCTTGAGCTCAGGAGTTCGAAGCCAGCCTGAGCAACAGTGAAACCTCATCTCTACTAAAAATAGAAAAATTAGCCGGGCATGGTGGCATGTGTCTGTAGTCCCAGCTACTCGGGAGGCTGAGGCAGGACAATGGCTTGAGCCCAGAAGTTTGAGGTGGCTGTGAGCTAGGCTGATGCATGCCACTCTAGCTCAGGCAATGGAGTGAGACATTTTCTCAAATAAAAAAAAAATCTGGAGGCATCATACTACCTGACTTCAAAATATACAAAGCTATAATATGATAACTAGCCCAGCAAGGTACTGGAATAAAAATAGACATGTACATCAATGGAACAGAATAGAGAACCCAGACATAAATCCACACATTTACACCCAACTCATTTTTTTTTCAAATTTATTAAGATTTATTTCTCATACACTATGGAAAGAGCTAAGCAAATTGATGCAAATATCAGTGAAAATACAGAAAAAAAAGACTAAAAAGATAAATAAGAAGTAATGAATACATTTTAGATCTTTTTGTTTCTAGTTCTCACTGTTGATCCCAACTATATTAAAGCTGAATTCCTCCATATTTCCATTTCCAGAGGAAATGCCTATGGAAATGCCATGTTATCTTACTCCAGATCACAAAATAAAACGGATGGTTTTACACTATGTTTTACAGAAGAGGCGTTCTTACTATTAAACCTCGTGAACAGCATTAGATGTGTGATCAAAATCATTTGAAACATGAAGATTTTAAAGATAATTAAAGCTCTATTAAAGAATATAACATTTGTATGACACACTCATCAAAAATAAAAGAATAAATTATCAAGTTACAATAAAATAGGAACACATAGATGATAACCTCCAGCTCCGCCCTGGCCTACATTCCTTGAACACTAACTGCCCTCTTCAAAGGGATGAGGAATCTATCTCTGACTTGACTAGGTGCGAGAGGATCTGTCAGACATGGCACTGGAACTTGCAGTGGCCGTGGAAGTAGAGCCAGCCCTAGCTGAAATTCTCGCTTGAGCTCTCTCTTCTTCATCTCGCCGAGCATCCTCATACTGAGAAGGGAAAGAACTTGGGTCAATCCCATGAACCTTGGCCAGAAACTCTAGGAGCTTCATCTTTCTGATTTCAGCGTGGGCTCTTGGGCCCCACACGAATTAATACTGCGCAGGATCACTGTTGGGCACCTGGTGGTACTCCAGGTACTTTTCCTTTACCAGCTCTTTGGTGATGAACTCTCTGGGCTCTCCAAAGATGAAGTGCCTCCTCCCGGAATATAGCCCCGTCACATTCAGCACTTCCCAGACTTGCTCTTCAGTGGCACGGTTGCCCTTCATGAAGATCGCACCCAGGATCAGGATCAGGAAGCCGGTCTTGGGCACACCCTTTTCAACACTCAGCATCCCATCATAGGTGAGGCCCAGCTTGATGAAGAGGCCATAGCGGTGGCTGATGGGACCTACTTCCTTCACATCAAGACCGAAGATTATCTCCCTGCGGTCAGAGGCTCTCAGGAGGATCTCAGGGAAGTGGTCTTCGTCTTCTTTGATGATAATCTTCAATATCTCTGCCTTTGTTAGTGGCTCTCTCATTTGATATTTGAACAGCATGAAATTGACCAAAAGAGCCACCTTCTCATCGAGAACATCGATTGGCATATTCCTGGGGGCTGCTGTAGCTTGTGAGGTGCTTGGACTCTTTTCTTCTTCTTTGCTACTAGAGCCCTCATCAGATTTGCTTGATGAGGTGGCTGCAACAGCACTAGCAGAAGAGCAGAAACCCTGAGGACCCTCAGGAGTGCTCAGCATCTTGGCAGCAGGAGCCTCCATCAGGTTGCCTGGCATTAGAGGAATGGGGGAGGAGGCAGAGGTCTCCTCCACAGCCTTGGACACCTGGGCATTTTCCAGACCCTGGTTCTCACTCTGGGTCGCAATGGGCTGATCATATTTGCATTGTGGACTTTCCTGATCCTTAGGCATGTTGTGTCTGGCTGGTGGCAGTAGTCAGGAGTGAGCAGAGGGTGCTCAATGCAGTCACTGCCTTGAGAGCTGGAAACAGCGCGATTCCTCTCCCTTCTGATCTGAGGACGCCCACCTCAGACCAAGGTCTTCTTGGCCCTCAGACGCCAGACTACACCCAACTCATTTTTCACAAAGGCACCGAGAACACACATGGGGAAAGGACAGTCTCTTCAATAAATGGTGCTGGGAAAACTAGATAACCACATGCAAAAGAATGAAACTAGACGACCATCTCTCACCACATACAAACATCAACATAGATTAAAGACTTGAATCTAAGACCTGAAACTACGAAGCTACTAGAAGAAAACATTGGGGAAATGTTCCAGGGCATTGGTCTGGACAAAGATTTTTGGGCAAGACCTGAGAAGCACAGGCAACCAAGGCAAAAATAGACAGATGGGATCACATCAGGTTAAAAACATAGATATATGGCAATTCTTAGATATGCTAAAAATCTGAGAAACTTTCATGTAACCTCTGTAAAGAATTTTTCATCTACTTCTTCTTATCTGCCAGCCCACTGAATCTTTGATTAATATTTGTGTAATATAAAATAAAATTCCACAGTAAGTCATTTACCCACTTATTCAAGTGAATTTCATGAAGTTACATTAATGCTTCTATTTAAGATGTATTTGTCTCTGCCCTCTCCACTCCATCTTCTCCCCAGAATCACAAATGATACTGTTTATAAAGTAGTCATTTTTCCCTCTAAAATACCTGATTTGCACAGATGGTATGTTATGAACCACCTGATCATAATGCTTCCCCACTGATGGACCAACAGAGAACATCACAAAATAGCTTTCCATAATAAATTATTTTATTAAGTCTTGAAAAATATATACATAGCTATATAGGGGATAAGGAAAAGAAAAGGTCAAATGAGATGGGCTGGGATCTTGGATGGTGCTCATTCAGTGTGTAACTAAAACCAAACAATCAAAAAACACCATCGAAACAGGTGTCTTAGTTTAAGGTGTCTCATGCTCTTATTTATTTAGAGACAGAGTCTTGCTTTGTTGTCCAGGCTAGGGTGAGTCCCATGGCATCAGCCTAGCTCACAGTAACCTCAATCTCCTGGGCTCAAGCGATCCTCCTGCCTCAGCCTCCCAAGTAGCTGGGACTACAGGCATGCGCTGCTATGCCCGGCTAATTTTTTCTATTTATTTTTAGCTGTCCAATTAATTTATTTCTATTTATAGTAAAGACAAGGTAGAAAAAAAAATAAATAAATAAAAATCATTCTTGGTAATGCTTTCCTAGAAAAAAAAAAAAAAAAAAAAAAAAAAAAAAAGACAGGGTCTTGCTCTTGCTCAGGCTGATTTAGGACTCCTGACCTGGAGCAATCCGCCCGCCTCGGCCTCCCAGAGAGCTGGGATTACAAGCATGAGCCACCGCGCCTGGCCCCATGCTCATTTTTATACTAAGAAATTCACTTGTTTCTGGACAAAACCTAGAATTTAATCCAAATTCAGCAAAATCCTGCAAACATGTTAGAAAAATAGTTCTCAGTGGGCTACTATAGGAAATAAAGGCAAAGGAGGATTGAATGTGTTTATGAAGATTCTAATCTTCAGTAACTCAGAGAACGGGGGACGAGCAACTGGGAGTGTCCACGCCGGGAGGGGCCTCGGCCTCATCGAGCCCTTGTGCATCTTCCTCCATCACAGTGGCTCCTGCTGTCTCCAAGCCTTGCAGAGGTTGCTCTGCTTTCACTGCTGGGTGAAGAACAAAAAGGCGTCTGGGTATAAACATTCTCAGATATTAGACTCATCTCGATTCCTGATAAAATGAATTTTCCTAAAGATGTCCTCAAAGCAATGAGGTGTAAATGTCATAGAAACAAGAAATGGCAGGAACAAGAAGGCACTCGTGACACACGGCCCCAGGTTCTGGGTCTAAACTCTGCCCCGCGGAACCGCTTGCTGGCAGCGAGCTATGACTAGCCAACTCCAGCGAATGCCGGCTCCCGTTTCCCGGAAACCTTTTCTAGCCCTTTGAATTTTTTTTAATTCATTTTACATCATTGTCTTATTTAATCGTACAAGAGATATTACGTTGAACCATATTTTAGAGATGCAGAAACAGGCTGAGCTAGAATAGTCAGCCGAAGAGAACACAGCTGGGAAACGGCGGCGCAGGGTCTACACTGTGGACAGACTGTCCGAATCCTTTTTTCTCCAGGACGCTGCCTCTTTTCAAACCTTTTCAAACAGCGCTGTAACCCTGTGGGGTCCGAGGGACCGCTGAGTGGGAGGAGGAGAGAGAAACAGAGCAGGCCCCTCACGCCAGCTGCACCCACGGTGGACCTATGACAACTATATAAGGTTCCACTTCCAGTTCTGTTTGAGAAAGTGTCAAACACTGGATCACACCATGACGTCTCTCCATGCCAGTATCGCTTGCACTAGCAACTTTCTGAAGTCAAGAACCTCGTCTTATCCTTTCTTTGGTCTCGCGATACTGGAAAACCTCCCCTGACCTGTGAGCCAGAGCTGTCAAGAAGGATGGACGCTGTCCAGGGTCCTGCCACTGCCCTTGGGCCTCCTGCCTGAGCCTCCGGACAGCTGCGGCCTGAGCATCTCCTAAGGTCCCGGGCACCCGCTGTCTGTCTGTCACCAAAGCCAGTTACATTAGTCAAGGTACCTGAATCATCTCACTGTCATCACAGCTCACTGGGCTGCTCCCCAAGAGGCACGCAATGTCCTCCCCAAATATCTGGAGGAATCAGAAATTGAGCAAGAGAAACCTGCAACAGAAAAGGGCAGACACAGGGTGCTCTTTTCATTCGGCATATTTATAAATCACATTTCATAGACAAATCTTGGAGCTTACACAAAACATGAAATTCAGAATTCTGAGAAAAACTCTGAGTTGATTTATAAACATCTGAATTTGTTTTCTCACAGAAACGACTATAATATTCGAATGAGCATTTAGGGCACAGGTCTTAAAATACTTGTCAGTGGACTAAAGTTATAACTTGTGGTCTAGCTTAAGAGCTAACATTTTCATATCAATGGCCACATCTTTAAAAGCGGGAGAATTTTCAAGTAACTCACATAGGATATGTGGGAGGAAGCTAGATACTCTCTAACTAAAATGTAGAAAGCAACCACGTGGACGGAAACTTGGGACGTTCCCTTCTGAAGTGGAGCTTAACGTAGAGCGCTCACGTAGAGCGTGGCGGCAGAGCTGCTCTGTGCTCACATGCGGAGGAGGGGGCAGCCACAGAGGGAACGTCTTCGTGTCGAGCGGGGGTCCCTGCCCAGGCACCGCCTGCTTCAGGACGCTCTCTGGGGGAGCTTGGGGAGGAGCTGCCATCCTGTCTAGGCACACTGCGGCTCCACGAGGATGTTCTGGAATCTTCTCCTAGTTTTCTCACTGCAGCAGCAGAGACAACACAGCAGCCCCGTATTGCTCTGCATGTCGACCGTGAGCCACAACGGACAGGGGACAATGACGTGTGGAGCCACGGGTGCTCCTGTCACCCAGACCCTCTGGGCAGTGTCAGTCCTGACCAGACGAGCTGGGTGTGACCAACACCGTTTAGAGGAGGGAACCGTGGCTCGGAGTCTCTGTCCGCGGTTCCACACCCTCAGTGCTGAGACTCAGAGCTGATCCTTGGTTTGTCGAATTCCAAAGCCCCAGTTTCCTTTCTGTCACATCACACCCATGTCTTGTCTCTGTGGTTCAGTCAACCTAGAGCTCTGTCTCCCGGATGGGAAGGAACAGGTGACTCGCTGCTCGTAATCTCCCGCTGACCCACCCCCCCTGCCACCCCCACCCCAAGAAAAGCATAAACGACTCTGTCGCTCCAAAGGAGTGTGACTAAAGTGTGCACTTTGTAAAACAAACGCCAAAGTCTGTCAGAGTTACTCTCCTGAATTTCAGGTCCAAAGCGGGGGCTCTGTCCCGGGCATGAGCGAGAGGCCCCAGTACCTTTCTGGCGAGCGCTTCCAGGGACTCTGAGCCGCAGGGGTCGGTGGCCACAGGACTTGGGCGCCACACAGACTGCGAGATCGCACGCCGTCATGAGATTCGAGGAGGAGTGTTTCTCTACATTGTGCAACACTCCAAAAAGGTGTCGCAAAAGGACAACGTTCTCTTTTGGCAGCTGGCCTAAAAGGCTAAATAGAAAAGCGCACACTTAAAGCATGTGATTTTACCCAAGAAGTTGTAAGGACGGAGAAGGGGAACAGAGTGCTTTTCTCTATGCCATTTATACAGCCCAGCGAAAATACAGAAGCACGGAGAAATATGTCTTAAAAATACTGCGTTTCCCTGAAACCACTACAGTGTGTTTTCACTTGGACAAACCTTATTAATATCTAATATAAATATATTTAAAACTCATGTAACATTTCCTTATGTGCTCAACTAAACCTTTATTGATGAAATTAAACAGTAATTAATCTTAAAAGGCTTTTTTTTTCTTAGGTGGCCATACAGGAATGTGTCTTGCGGTGAGAGCCCAGTGCCTGCCTGCTATCTAAGACACTCATCCCAGGCGTGACTGCACACAAAAATGTTTCACTGAATGCAATTCCTGCACCAGATATGGGCTTCTCTGGCCAGTTCACTACTTGACAAAGTTAAGATCACGCTGCTGCCAGAGGGGTCCGTTATCATTTTTCTTGGACCCATGGACTTCGTGTCCTATCACTGTCATATATTAAGAATGTATACAGTTGTCAAGGGTTCCGTATTAATATTATTAGGAGGAAAACAAGAAGCATACTAAGGCGTACTAACGTATACATCTATGTGTAAACTGGCCTCTGTGTGGGGACCAAATGGAACTCTTTGGCTCTGGCTGTCATTTCAGTGACTGGGACTGTGAAATGCAAGCTGACATGCGTTAAGGAACACGTGGGTCACGTGTCTGTGGGCAGAGCAGGTGCCACGTCGTTACCTGTGGATGCAGCTTGCTCTTCCTTCTCGCTCCTGCGATCAGCAGCACCGAGCCATTTCTCAGAGAGATCGCAGGAAAACACGCTCCCTTCAATGTTTCGAATAAAATCCTTACATAGATTTTAAAAATATTATTCTTATGGCAAATATATCACTGGGGAAATTACAGAGAAAACATTTGACGGAAAACTTTATTTTGGTCCTCACTTTGTTTGCAGCTACCCTGTGACCCACACAGGGGCTCTCCACTGACTTGCACACCCAGAGGCAAATGCTTGGATGTTTTGCAGCTAAAACTAGAAGCATAAAAGGAGAATCTGAAAGAGTGCTGGGAATGAAGATGAAGTCTACTCCCAGCTTCTGGAACTTCCTGATGTGCATTTTAGCAAACTAGTACCCACTGACAAGGCCTGGTGATAAATTGTCCTAAATGCTATTATTTTCATGAAAAGAAATAAACATACACATTTTGCATGTTTTCTTAGACACAGTACATTTAATTTCTAGCAAGGAAATTTCTGAAACAAATGAGCTAAACACACACACATGTGCTCAAGCACAAATGTTGTAAGAGGACAGGGCCTTCTGGCTTGGGCTAAATGTGCTCCTTGAGAGAAAGTGTTTATAATAGTATAGCTTCATTCTTCATTTCTTTTAGCTGTATACAAAATTCAACTCTTTAAACTTGTAAGGATGATGTTGTTGGCTACACACCCAAAGCCCCAATTGGTGACTACATGTTGCTCCTTAACAATCCCTTGGGTTGGAAAATACACACCCTGCACACAAAGGAAACCTTATGAAAATTTAGGTAACTCCTAGGTTCAGGTCTCTGAGTGCCAGTGGTGGAGTCATGCAGAGACAAGCTTCCCAAGTGGTGGCCTGGCTAATTAGTCACTTGATATGGCTGATATAAGCTTTAACACTATAAAATTTGGCCTTTTAAAACTTAAGCAGTAGTTCAACCTCTGTGGAAAGCAATATGGAGATACCTTAAAGCGATACAACTGAATCTACCATTTGATCCAGCAATCCCATTGCTGGGCATCTACCCAAATGATCCAATGACACTCTACAAAAAAGACAACTGCACTCGAATGTTTATAGCAGCACAATTCATAATTGCAAGGCTGTGGAAACAGCCCAAGTGCCCATCAATCCAAGAATGGATTAATAAAATGTGGTATATGTATACCATGGAGTACTATTCAGCTCTAAGAAACAACGGTGATATAGCACATCTTATATTTGCCTGGTTAGAGCTGGAACCCATACTACTAAGTGAAGTATCCCAAGAATGGAAAAACAAGCACCAGATATGTTCTCCAGCAAACTGGTATTAACTGAGCAGCACCTAAGTGGACACATAGGTACTACAGTAATAGGGTATTGGGCAGGTGGGAGGGGGCGGGTATATACATACATAATGAGTGAGATGTGCACCATCTGGGGGATGGTCATGATGGAGACTAGACTTTTGGGGGGAGGGGGAGAAATGGGCATTTAGTGAAACCTTAAAATCTGTACCCCCATAATATGCCGAAATAAAAAAAAAGAAAAAAGAAAAAAAAAACTTAAGCAGCTTTCAATTTTTGTGCGCAAGAACGAGGGAAAGTGATCCTATCACCTCTCCAGCTTCCAAGGCGCACCTTATTCCCACTGGTCTCTCTGAGCAGCCCAGGGCTCCTCTTCACAGTAACTAGTCCAGGAAATGCCTCTCGGCGGCTCTCGTGACTGTAACCCAGGAATGGTTCGCTCATTCCAATATTCCTGGAGCTGCTGTTTGTGCTAGAAGAAACTGGACAAAGTCTCAGTCCTTTTATACATTTGCTATGTCACTGGTGCACAAACCCACACATGGTAGTTAGGGTGTTTCACTGTGCTTTCCCATGGGGTGGTCCCAATGTGTGTGGAGAGACTCTGGCTGACTCTAGGAACCTGGGAGGGTTTAGGAGCACATTTGCCTGGTGTGTGCGGAGCCCGCATGCACTCAGAGCACGTTGTCTCCTCTCTGGTTTCCTGGGAGCTGGGTGGCTAAGCCAGAATGTGAGCCAAGCAGAAGGCGCCAAGGGCATTCGCTGTTCAACCTTGGCTCGTAGACAGCGCCACAGCAAAGACAACGTGCTGCTGGTTCATATTTTCTTCTGGCTTAGGCAAAGTCCCCAGTTACTGGCACAGCAACATCAGGACCAAGTGTAACTGAGACTCAAAGACAATTTAAAAACCTGTTTGTAGTTGCTGCCACCTCACCATATTTTTGTTTAGAGCTGTTAATAAGAATCAAAGTGGATTTATTAAATTCTTTTTCTTTTTTTTGTTTTTGAGACGGAGTCTCGCTCTGTTGCCTGGGCTAGAGTGTCATGGCGTCAGCCTAGCTCACAGCAACCTCATTCTCCTGGGCTCAAGCGATCCTCCTGCCTCAGCCTCCCGAGTAGCTGGGACTACAGGCATGCGCCACCATGTCTGGCTAATTTTTTATATATATTTTTAGTTGGCCAATTAATTTCTTTGTATTTTCAGTAGAGGTGGGCTCTCGCTCTTGCTCAGGCTGGTTTCGAACTCCTGACCTTGAGCGATCCTCCTGCCTCGGCCTCCCAGAGTGCTAGGATGACAGGCATGAGCCACCACTCCCAGCCCATATGGGGCTTTAAACAATCAAGGAAACCGATTTCCTTACGTTGTGCCTTTGTGATGTGTTTTCCAGTGTCTCAGGTTCTCCGTTGCAGTGCTTACTGCTCTTGGGCGACCATGATGAAGAACCGACCGTGCAGCGTCAGAGTTCCGCTGCCAGTGGGTGATGCCAGAACTTCACCCACCTTTAAGACAGAGGCCACCACGCGACGGACTCGCTGTCCCAGTCCACTCTGTCTCCAGAGTCCAGTTTCCTCTTCAGGGCTCCACAGGATTTTGTGTTGGGCGAGATTCTGAAGATGCCCTTCACGGGCGGCCCTTTCTGGTTCACAAAGGAAAGCAAGTCCTGCGGGAAGAAATGGAAGGAAAAGTGCTGGGCATTTGACACTCCCGAGCCAGGGCGCGAGGACAGGGCTGCGCCGTGCAAGGCCGAGAGCACAGGGCCCAGGCTGAAGGGACGAAGCACATTTTGGATTTTGTTGTGTGTTTTGGCATCTCTACATTTTCTACCCATCGATCCACTCTGTAGCCAAAAGCACTGAGACATTTCTCATCAGATGTTTCTTTTCAGTGACTCAACGCTGCTTCAAGACCTCTGCTCAATCGCCCTCTCCCTCCACCATCCTTTTCTGGCTGTGTCCTCACAGGGGCGGGCGTTCCTCCCCAAGCAGGGAACCCTTCCTGCCACACTGGGTCCCACCTGCTTATTCCCCGCCAGGTGACTGCATGCCCCGTCCCTCCTTCCTGCACTTCCCAGGCTCTTTGCAAATCAGGCTGAAGACCTGCCGCCCCCACCAGGAAGCTTCTGTGACCACGTTCTCGCCTTGCCTGCTCCCACTCCTCTCTGCTCCGTCTTCACGTCCTTTGCTTGCAGTGTAGACAGAGAACAGGCATCACAGGCAGGGGACTGGAGGGATTTATGACCCATGATGCCACCTATTTGCTGGATGACTTGGACATAGGACACTCTTCTAGGGGCTTTTTTTCCTGTGTGAAGTGGCGATGACAGTCACAGCTATTTACTGGCCGTGAAAGGTGCAAGGTCTCGGGTGGTATTGAGCATGGACCCAAAATGATACGATTTTTCACACCTCGCCTAAAATTCCCGACACCCAGTGCAGTGCTTGGACAGGCACTGGACGCTCAGCCAGTGCTACCACTGACAACTGCATACGCTCATTCGAAATAACACAGCCCAACTCTGCGGCTTCGATCTGAAAGGTTCTGTTAGGATTCACAGATTCATACCTGCCCAGGGAGGAAACTTTTTGTTTAAATCCTTGGAACACAAATCAAAACCACAGGAGATATTTTGAGTTGTGAGACTGAGCGGCCTCCGATGAAGATATAATTAAGGGAGACTTGAGCCCAGTGAGGGGTCAAGGCAGAAGCTGGAAGGGGCCCGGGAGGCAGCTGGACTCGGGGACGTCACACACACAGAGCCCCCTGTGACGCGTCTCAGCCAGGACACCTGGTCCTTCTGAAGCCGGTCAAAGACCATCCTTCCTGCTGTGTTCGCCTCGTCCTTCAATGCCTGACTCCGATTCGTACTCCTTGAAGTAACATCAGCAAACCTCCCAGCCAGAGCTAGGGGCTGTCTGGTGATCGCTCCATTCGGAGGCAGATTGGGATGAGGGCACTTGGCCCCCAGAGTTCTCCCCCAAAGGGCTCGCACCACCCAAAGACACCTACCAGCAGAGTGCCGGGCAGGCCGCCGTCCCGACAGAGCTGCGTGAGGGGGACTCCGAAGAGCTGTCCCGGCCTCAGGGCTGGGGCTGGCGGAGCCTCGCACGGCTCGTCCCGGGAGGGGCGGGAGCCCCAGCAAAAGGCCCAGCTCCCCACAGAGCGCCGGCCTGGCCCTGCCTCCTGGTCTGAGTGAGGAAGCAAGAAGTGAGGCGAGCACACGCAGCAGTTCCATTCGCTAACCTCGCCCCACTGTCGCCATCGTGGGGCACGTCTGTTGCCATGGCGAAGACAGCGAAACCGAGTCCTCGCCATGTGGAGTCTCCCACGGCCCAACATGGGCTGACCGCCTCCTCGAGGTGTCAGTGTGTTCCCCTTCCCCACATCCTGCGGTTAAACCTAGAGGCTTCATCAGACGGGGGTTCCTTTCTTCCCGTGGTGACGTTTCCACACGGTGCTGTCTACTGGCCGCTGCATCGTGTCCTGAGGGATTCACTATCTAGTTGGACAAGGTTTCTGTGTTAAGTATGATCAGTGGGTTGAGGTGCCAGATCCCACTTTAAGAGCTAAAAATATTTGATATTCAAATCAAGCAGAGCTTAGTAATCGCCTACTGAGTCCGCTGCCGCTCAGATTTCCTGTTTGGCTCTCGGAGTGCCCAACTATGGTCAGCTCTCTCCCGTCAAAGGGGTGCATCTGCCCGGCACGGCGTGACCTGCCCGGCCCCTCTTCTCAGCCGGCCTCTCGCCCCTCCAGTGTGGAGGCTGCAGTTCCATGATGACTTGCTTCCTGCTCTCTGCTCTGCCTCGGTTGTACCGAAAGACCCCGGGTGGACTTGTGCCTTGTGACACCTGCCACGTACCCAAAGATGATTTCTATCTACCCAGTATCTCTGCCTAAGGAACGCTGAGAAAGAACTATTGAAAGAGAAGGTTATCAGCAAGAAGAGGCTGAGTTCAAAGTTTCTACTGTTCAGCTAGGAATGCTTTCCTAATCAGGTGCCTTAATATTGTCTTAAATGACCTACTTGTACCAAATACTGAAAAGTCAACAGAGGAGCCAAGTTGCAGAAGGATGAACACAGGGGCAACATTTCGCCAAGGTCCTTAAACTCCTGTCCGCCTGGCTTTTCCGGGACGCTGAGCGCGTCGCCGTGTTCATCTGCCTGGGCGAGGCCCGTGCGCTGGCCGGGGAGGCCGAGTCGGACTCCTGCCGCTGCTACTAGCTGGACACGCCGCTCAAACTGTCTGAGCTTCAGTTTGCTCAACTGTAACACTGATGACGCTCCCTATGCCTCACTGGGCGGAGTCACAGGACATACTACTCAGCACAAAGCGTGGATCCTAGCATTCTTGATAAGAGTAATTTCATTCCTCGCTCAGATGGCCTAAGGCGCCCCAGACACCAGGCTCCTGTCCACAGAGCGGACCTCGCCCCCGTTCCCCTTCGGGTTCTGCAGCCTCCAGGAGGTCTGCAGCCACGCAGCCGGCACCACCCTACCTGACACTCGCACCCCTACCATTTCACAATGACGTAAGATGAAAGCAAACACATTCTTAAATCCACAGGGATATTTCTGTATGTCAACATGTGCCAATGTTTAATATAGCCCCTGTTAATATGTGGCTGAGTTGTCATACGCAACCTGGCTTCCCTCTTCTTAACCTGATTTTATTGCTTCTGAAACTATCCAAATGTGTCTGTCATTTAGCTTGAGTAAAAGGATGCTCTTCAAAAGGGGGCTCTATCCCTTGACACAAAGCTGTGTATCCAGCTACTGTATGAACAAAGCCAGAGAGCAAAGTAGACACTGAGCCCTGTATTTTCTGAAAAAGTATTCTCAGGCTTAGCTGCACCTTTTGTAATATACATTATTTGGTGCGAGAGTTCGCGTTGCCTCTGAAACAAAGAAAACGTGTTATCGCAATGAAAAGTACGGGGGGATGAAATAGAAGCCTAGCCTTTCTTAAACAGCCCTTGTTAAAGGCTTGTGTAAGTGGTTTGCTCATGCTTGAATTAGGGTATGAATATTAAAAACTTAAATTTTAGGCCGGGCGCGGTGGCTCACGCCTGTAATCCTAGCTCTCTGGGAGGCCGAGGCGGGCGGATCGCTCGAGGTCAGGAGTTCGAAACCAGCCTGAGCAAGAGCGAGACCCCGTCTCTACTATAAATAGAAAGAAATTAATTGGCCAACTAATATATATAGAAAAAATTAGCCGGGCATGGTGGCGCATGCCTGTAGTCCCAGCTACTTGGGAGGCTGAGGCAGCAGGATCGCTTGAGCCCAGGAGATTGAGGTTGCTCTGAGCTGGGCAGACGCCACGGCACTCACTCTAGTCTGGGTGACAAAGTGAGACTCTGTCTCAAAAAAAAAAAAAAAAAAAAAAAACCTTAAATTTTTGAGACTTTGTGCTTCTGGACTAACAGTCACAAAAATAAAAATACTTCAAGTAGAAATTCTATTCTTGGCAAAATATGTCCAAAATTAATAAGACATTTTCTCCAGAGAAAGCAGTAGCAACGGGAGGTTCCTCTGACGGTAGGGAAAACATGGCAAGAAGGAAGATTAAAGGAAACCCCAGCCGTGGGCATTCACCCAGTTGCAGTCCAGACCGGGGTGGCGCGCACCCGTCGGGCAAGCTGGCTGGGGGCGGGGCGGCGCTGGGAACTCGGTTTAAGCCGGAACCTCAGGGCACTTCAGCGCGGTCCCCAGCACATCCCAGTCCCACTCCATAACTCTGCTCCTCCGGACCCTTCACTCTGGGTGTCTGAGTCCTGGGCCGTTTGATCGCCACCTTCTCTGCCCCAGGCACTGCGGAAGCCCTGGGGCGGGAAGACGCGAGTTCCCCGGCGGGACAGAGGGCGCCCCTGCGCTGGCGCGTGCGCAGTGCTGGGGACGCGAGAGCGAGCACCGCCTGCCTACAGGAAAGGAACAGTCCTCCCCGAGTGGGCGAGGTCTGGACTGCAGACCTTGGAGGCTCCTCTAAGCCAGCCTCTGCGCAGGCGTCGGGTGCCTGCCGGCGCCCCCTGCTGCCCCGCGCGGGGAACAGCCGCGTCGGAGCGCCCGCAGTGGAGACGGCCCGCGCGGGGAACAGCCGCGTCGGAGCGCCCGCAGTGGAGACGGCCCGCGCGGGGAACAGCCGCGTCGGAGCGCCCGCAGTGGAGACGGCCCGCGCGGCGGGGAGGGGGAGGGGGAGGCTCGCCGCTCCGCGCCTGGCCGGCGTCGGGGACGGAAGGGCGGTTGGCTTCCCGTGTCCCTGCGGCGGGGCACGCTGGCCTAAAGACGGCTCCCGACAATGCCCTGCGGGTGTTCGTGTCCTGTGTGGAGAAAAATCGGAGTGTAGACTCACGCAGGCGGGCGGCGTGAGCAAGCCCCCCGACCGCGAGCGTGGCGCCCGGGGCTGCGGAGACCCTGCGGCAGGCGGGGCGCCAGCAACACACTTCGGAAAACTGAAGAGAAAAAACCGCAAGCGTGTTGCCTCACTGGACAGCCCGCACCCCACAGCGCGACTTCGCCTGCGCTTCCCTCGGAGGACACGTGCGGCCCTCGGAGGACACGTGCGGCCCTCGGAGGACACGTGCGGCCCTCGGAGGACACGTGCGGCCCTCGGAGGACACGTGCATCCGTCCGAGGACACGTGCGGCCCTCAGAGAACACGCCCGTCCGTCCGAGGACACGCGCGGCCGTCCGAGGACACGCCCGGCCGTCCGAGGACACGCCCGTCCGTCCGAGGACACGCGCGGCCGTCCGAGGACACGCCCGTCCGTCCGAGGACACGCCCGGCCGTCCGAGGACACGCGCGGCCGTCCGAGGACACGCCCGGCCGTCCGAGGACACGCGCGGCCGTCCGAGGACACGCCCGTCCGTCCGAGGACACGCCCGGCCGTCCGAGGACACGCGCGGCCATCTGAGAACTCGCGCGGCCGTCTGGTTTCTGCTCCTACGCTGACTCGACTTCTACATCGTAGGCACATTACTTGGTCCCTCTAGCCTGAAATCCGCCATTTCGAACACCTACTCTCCCGATCACACAGACTTAAACGCATAAAGGAAAACACATTGGTGAACATTGGCGGTTGGTATTCTTACACAATTGGACCGCACATGTCGAGAGCCGCTGCGGCCACTATTGTCTCACTGGAGTCTCACTAGAGCTTGCTCTTCCCGTGGTCGGGTCTCGTCCAGGCCTCCCCGAGAGCAGCGGCCTTCGCCCTGAGCCCCCACGGCTGCCCTCCTGGGGGCCGCAGGGGGACCAGCAGGGGAAGGCTGCGGGACTGGCGACCCGCAAGGCCGTGTGAAGCCGCGTTTGTGAGTGGAGACCACAGCCCCCAGCAGGAGTCGCCTGCCGAGCAAAGGGCTGGCTTTGCTCACTCGTGCTTTCAATTGCTTCCTCTCCGTCGATGACGCGCTGTGACGTGGATTTCAGATTTTAAGAGTAGAGTAAAAGTTCCCTCTCTTTCATTTCTGATTGATCACGGAATGTAACTCAGTAGCTCTAGCTTTTCCTTTGTGTCTGGCATGCTTCCTTCAGGACAAAATTACAACAATTTCCATTCATTAGGGCAACAGAAGCTTCCACGACAGCAATGCAATTAAACCGAAGCATTGGGATAACCAGGAGTTAATTCAGGACAGAGAATTGACAGCATGTTGAAAGATGCATTCAGAACGGTGGCTAAGGGGCCGCCAGCCACGAGTGACGGCTCTTACGGTCCCTTAGATCTGGCCACGACCCGTGGAGGTGTTCTAACCTAAACGTTATCTACCACCTAGACGATGTTTTATCCAAATTAGTGCACTGTATTAAAATAAGTGTATTAGGCCGGGCGCGGTGGCTCATGCCTGTAATCCTAGCTCTCTGGGAGGTCCAGGCGGGCAGATTGCTCCAGGTCAGGAGTTCGAACCCAGCCTGAGCAAGAGCGAGACCCCGTCTCTACTATAAATAGAAAGAAATTAATTGGCCAACTAATATATATAGAAAAAATTAGCCGGGCATGGTGGTGCATGCCTGTAGTCCCAGCTACTTGGGAGGCTGAGGCAGGAGGATCGCTTGAGCCCAGGAGTTTGAGGTTGCTGTGAGCTAGGCTGACGCCACAGCACTCACTCTAGCCTGGGCAACAAAGTGAGACTATCTCTAAATAAATAAATAAAATAAAATAAGTGTATTTCCAAGCATTTGTTTTCTTTTTCCCCACTTTCTTGCTGACACTATTACAAAGATGTCAACATTAATGAAAAACAAAAGGAAAAAATAAACCAACGCATGACACACGTGGGTGGATTTGTCCTCAGCTACATACTTGGTGACGTCCTGCATTCTAGGACTAGGATGTACATTACACAGAAGAAACCTTGGTGTTTTAGATTGTTCAGATGACCTGAAAACATCCTGAATTACATAGGAACAGTGTCACAGGATTGTTGAAAGGATAAAAACAAAAGGTAACTCAGGTAAAGGGACTATGCCGTGATGCCCACAGAAACTGCCCCTTCCCTTATTTTTTTTAATTATTTTTTTTATTTTCGGCATATTATGGGGGTAGAGATTTTAAGCTTTCAATAAATGCCCTTTCCCCCCCTCCCCCCACAAGTCTGAGTCTCCAGCATGACCATCCCCCAGATGGTGCACATCTCACTCATTATGTATGTATATACCCGCCCCTCCCCCCTCCCACCTGCCCAATACCCTATTACTGTAGTACCTATGTGTCCACTTAGGTGCTACTCAGTTAATACCAGTTTGCTGGTGAGTATATGTGCTGCTTGTTTTTCCATTCTTGGGAAACTTCACTTAATAGTATGGGTTCCAGCTCTAACCAGGCAAATATAAGATGTGCTATATCACCGTTGTTTCTTAGAGCTGAATAGTACTCCATGGTATACATATACCACATTTTATTAATCCATTCTTGGATTGATGGGCACTTGGGCTGTTTCCACAGCCTTGCAATTATGAATTGTGCTGCTATAAACATTCGAGTGCAGGTGTCTTTTTTGTAGAGTGTCATTGGCTCATTTGGGTAGATGCTCAGCAACGGGATTGCTAGATGAAATGGTAGATTCACTATATCGCTTTAAGGTATCTCCATATTGCTTTCCACAGAGGTTGAACTAGTTTGCAGTCCCACCAGCAGTGTAGGAGTGTTTCTCTCTCTCCACATCCACGCCAGCATTTATTGTTTGGAGACTTTTTGATAAAGGCCATTCTCACTGGGGTTAAGTGATATCTCATTGTGGTTTTGATTTGCATTTCCCTCATGATTAGAGATGTTGAGCATTTTTTCATATGTTTGTTGGCTATTCTTCTGTCTTCTTTAGAAAAGTTTCTGTTCAAGTCCTTTGCCCACTTTTTAATAGGGTTATTTGATTTTTTCTTGCTGATTTTCGTGAGTTCTAAGTATATTCTAGTTATCAGTCCCTTATTGGATGTGTAGGATACAAAAATTTTCTCCCATTCTGTAGGTTGTCTGTTTACTTTCATGACTATTTCTTTGGCTGTGCAGAAGCTTTGTAGTTTGATCATGTCTCATTTATTTATTTTTGTTGCTGCTGTGATTGCCTTGGGGACTTCTTCATAAACTCTTTGCCTAGGCTGATGTCTAGGAGAGTGTTTCCAACATTTCCTCTAGAATTCTAATAGTTTCATACCTTAGGTTTAAGTCTGTTATCCAGCGTGTGTTGATTTTTGTGAGAGGTGAAAGGTGTGGGTCCTGTTTTAGCCTTCTACAGGTGGCTATCCAGTTTTCCCAGCACCATTTATTGAAAAGGGATTCTTTTCCCCAATGTATGTTTTTGTATGCTTTGTCAAAGATTAGATGGCTATATGAGGATGGTTTTATATCAGGATTCTCAGATCTGTTCCACTGGTCAATATTCCTATTTTTGTGCCAATACCATATTGATTTAATTACTACAGCTTTGTAGTATGGTTTGATATCTGGCATATTAATACCTCCCATTTTGTTTTTGTTGCCTAGAATTGCTTTTGATATTCGGGGTCTTCTTTGGTTCCATACAAAGCATAAAATTATTTTTTCTATATCTGTGAAGAATGCTGATGGGATTTTAATAGGTATTGCATTGAATCTGTAGATCAGTTTGAGTAGTATAGAGATTTTAATGATGTTGAGTCTGCCAATCCATGAGCATGGTATGGATTTCCATCTGTTTACATCCTCTGCTATTTCCTTCCTCAGTGTTTCATAGTTCTCCCTGTAGAGGTCTTTTACCTCCTTGGTTAAGTATATTCCTAGGTGCTTTAATTTCTTTGTTGCTATTGTGAAGGGAATTGAGTCTTTGATTTGGTTCTCAATTAGATTGTTGTTGGCGTATATGAATGCCTCTAATTTCTGTGTATTGATTTTATATCCTAAGACTTTACTAAATTCATTGATCAGTTTCAGGAGTTTCTTGGTTGAATCTTTGGGGTTTTCTAAATATAATATCATATCATCAGCAAACAGTGAAAGTTTGATCTCTTCTGCCCCTATTTGGATACCTTTCATTCCATTTTCCTGTCTGATTGCTGTAGCCAGGACTTCCAGCACTATGTTGAACAGAAGTGGAGATAGTGGGCAGCCTTGTCTGGTTCCAGTTCTAAGTGGGAATGATTTCAATATTTCCCCATTCAGTATGATGTTGGCTATGGGTCTGTCATATATGGCATGTATCATTTTTAGGTATGTCCCTTCTATGCCTATTTTATTAAGTTCATATCATGAAAGGGTGTTGAATTTTGTCAAAAGCTTTTTCTGCATCTATGGAAAGAATCATGTGGTCTTTGTTTTTGCTTCTGTTTATGTGGTGAATTGCATTTATAGATTTACGTATGTTGAACCATCCCTGCATCCCTGGGATGAAGCCCACTTGGTCGTGATGGATTATTTTTTTGATAAGCGTCTAGATTCGGTTAGCTAAGATTTTGTTGAAAATTTTTGCATCTATATTCATTAGGGATATTGGTCCGTAGTTTTCTTTTTTTGTTGCATCCTTTCCTGGTTTTGGTATCAGAGTAATATTCGCTTCATAAGAGGTGTTGGGGAGGTTTCTGTTCTTCTCGATGTTGTGGAACAGTTTCTGCAAAATAGGTACTAGTTCTTCTTTGTAAGTGTGGTAAAATTCGGGTGTGAAACCATCTGGACCGGGACTTTTCTTTTTAGGGAGATTTTTAATTGATGTTTCTATTTTATATGTTGAGATTGGTCTGTTCAGGGAATCTATTTCTTCCTGGTTGAGCCTAGGGAGGCTGTGTGTTTCTAGAAATTTGTCCATTTCCTCCACATTTTCCAGTTTGTATGCATAAAGATTTTTGTAGTATTCATAAATTATATCTTGTAGCTCTTTGGGATCAGCTGTGATATCTCCTTTTTTGTTCCTGATGGAGCTTATTAGAGATTTCTCTTTTCTGCTTTTCATTAGCTTAGCCAATGGTGTGTCAATTTTATTTTTTCAAAGAAATAACTTTTTGTTTTATTAATCTCCTGAATAGCTTCCCTGTTTTCAATTTTGTTTAGTTCTGATTTGATCTTGTTTATTTCACTTCTTCTGCTGGGTTTTGGGCTGGTCTGTTCTTCTTTTTCCAGCTCTTTGAGTCATTTCATTAGATTGTGTATTTGTGATCTTTTTGTCTTTTGGTTATAGGCATTTATGGAGATAAACTTTCCTCTCAGAACTGCTTTAGCTGTGTCCCAGAGGATTTGATAACTTGTCTCTCCATTGTCATTTTCTTCATAGAATTTTTTAATTTCCATCTTGATTTCTTCATTTATGAAGTAATCATTTAGTAGGAGGTTGTTTAATTTCCATGTTTTTGTGTAGAAATGTGCATTTCTGTTAGGGTTGATTTCTACTTTTATTCCACTGTGATCTGAGAAGGTATGTGGTATGATTTCTATTTTTTTAAATTTCTTGAGATTTACTTTGTGTCCTAGGATATGGTCAATCTTAGAGAATGTCCCGTGAGCTGATGAGAAGAACGTATATTCAGTGGATTTTGGGTAGAATGTCCTGTAAATGTCAGTCAGATCCAATTGTTCCAGAGTGTTGTTTAAATCCATTATTTCTTTATTAATTTTCTGTTTGGAGGATCTGTCTTGTGCCATCAGTGGGGTGTTGAAATCTCTGGTGATTATGGAGTTGCTATTAATCCATTTGCTTAGATCCAGTAAGGTTTGCTTTATGAAACTGGGTGCACCTAAGTTGGGTGCATATATATTTAAAATTGTTATCTCTTCCTGTTGAAGTGTGCCCTTCACCATTATATAATGACCCTCTTTGTCTTTCACTACTTTTGTTGGTTTAAAAACTAAATCGTCTGAAATTACAACTGCCACGCCAGCCTTCTTTTGGCTTTCACTTGCCTGGAATACTGATCTCCACCCTTTTATTTTAGTCTATATGCATCCTTGCAGGTTAGATGTGTTTCCTGAAGACAGCATATACTTGGCCTGTATTTTCTTATCCATTCAGCCAGTCTATGTCTCTTGAGTGGAGAGTTTAAGCCATTCACATTTATTGAGAGAACTGATAGGTAAGGTAGATTATTGTTCATTCAGTTGGGTTGGATGTTGTTGCTTTGATTTCTTTCTTGAGCCATTGTATCATCTGGCCTTTAATCTTTGGGTTTTGGTTGTTTTTATATTCGTGAGTTTTTATTATGGTGTTTCATGCGTAACACTGTTTCGAGTACTTCTTGTAGGGCTGGTCTTGTCTTGGTGAATTCTCTGAGACTTTGCTTATCTGAGAATGTCTTTATTTCTCCTTCATATAGCTTAGTTTTCAGGGAATAAGATTCTAGGCTGGGCATTGTTTTGTTTCAGAAGAGTGAGAATGGGGCCCCAGTCTCTCCTTGCTTGTAAAGTCTCATTAGAGAAGTCTGGTGTTATTCGAATTGGCTTTCCCTTGTATGTTACTTGCTTCTTTCGTCTTACAGCTCTTAGAAGGGCCTCTTTAGTTGATACTTTGGTCAGTCTGATGACTGCATGTCATGACGTCTTCCTGTTTGCATTGAATCTCCCAGGGGTCCTCTGAGCTTCTTGAATTTGTATATTGAGATTTTGAGCAAGGACTGGGAAATTTTCCTCTATTATATCTTCAAATAGCTTGTCCAACCCTTGAGTGTTGTCTTCTTCCCCTTCTGGTAACCCTATGACCCTCACATTAGGTTTCTTCACTTAATCCCACATCTCTTGTAGGCTTTGTTCTTTTTTCTTGTTTCTCTGCTCTATCTCTGTGACTGTTTTATTTAGTTGGAGGGCGCCTTCCCTTGTTTTAATCTCTCTGTGTCTATCAGCTGCACTGAAGAAAATTGCTGATCCAAGAATTATTTTTTTCTTAGCTGAAGTTTTCTAATAACTATTTTGAGAGAGATATAATCTATTTACCAATAACCTCCAGAACAAATGTTAGAAAATTCAACCTAAAAATGGCAAAGCACAGGCTGGTCAGGCAGGGGGGACTTCAGGAGTCTCAATGTGAGTCTCTCACTGACTTTATGATGCTGAGAAATTTCTGTCCATAGAGCATGTGTTAAATAAATATTTGTACTTGGATTAAGAGGCAGGGGTGGAATTTATAAGCTACTTCTCAAATAAGAGGTTACCTAATAGGAAATGGAACCAAGGACTTCAGCACTGAAATATGAAAAATAATTACATGGAGAAAAAGAAATCCCAATCCATTTTAACCTTATAACCAAAAATAGAGATTTTGTCAAGAAAGCTGTTTGTCAAGTGAAAAAGCAGACAGGAAAAATTCATCTTTTTCTCCCCAAACAGACCATAAGTTGCTGATATTGCATGAGATCTTTACTTTTATGGGTATTTAAGCTTCAGACTGAACAATCAATACTTTGAAACTTTCGAGTTCCAGTGTTGAACCCAGTCACTCCCATTTACATCATCCGTGACACTCACCGATGAGTGGTTGAGGGGCTCCTTTCTTGCCACGACTGACACTCAGCTGATATTCTTGCTCAGACCCCTTGGAGTCACAAAGAACCAAGCTTTACACCAAATGTTTCACGGTAAATGCTTGAAGAACACGTTGCTTTGTCATTTCCACAGTTCCGAAAAGGAAAACCACTGGGACAGCAGAAGTGCTGCCCTATGCATGGGTGGTTAACAGTGCCAACGTCACTGCCCCTGTGCCCTTCCCAGCCTGCAACAGATGCCCCCAGATTCCTGCCTTCTCCCCTCTGCTGGGCCTGGGTCTGTGGACCCTCACACAGTCAGCCCCTTTCTTTCTGAGAGACCCATGGAGTGGAAATCACTTCATGCTCCTTCACTAACACAGGGAACATTAACCCAGAGGGTCCTGCCGTCCCCAGGCTCTGTAGAACGCTGAGCTTTGCCGTCACCTGTCTCTGCCCAGTCGAGCCTGTCATCTGGGCAGGGACAACATTCGCCCACGTGACTATGCCTGAGCACAGTGAAATGTGGAAGGCATCATAAGCCACAACCTTGAGCAAGAGGAGACAGATGCCCCAGAGGCCTGAGGAGCTGGCAGAGTGAAGTCAGCTGCTGCCTTTCATTCAAACAAGGGACAAGGACTCTCACCTGGAGAACAGGCCAGATGCAGAAAACTATAACCTCCAGCAGAAGCGTCACCCCACTATACTGGAATTCCCACTTGAAACAAACAAATCTAAGTTATATAGACTCTACTGAGTTATTTTAAAGAGTTCTTCAAGAGAGGCTAAAGCAAAAATGTGTTTCAAGTAGAGTCTCCATCACTGGTGATAGAGACTATGGTCACCCTTCATTCCTGATTAGAAATCAGGGCCTTGTCCTTACGGAGTGTCCCAGCTACAGAGACTCTCATACTCACACACACTCACACACACTCACACACACACACACACACACTCACGCTCACACACACACACTCACACACTCACACTCACACACACACACACATACACACACACACTCACTCAAACTCACACACTCACTCACACACACTCTCACACACACCCTCACACACACTGACACTCACACACACTCACACTCACAGACACTCACACACACTCACACACTCTCACACACACTCACACTCACACACACTCACACATACACTCACACACACTCACACACACTCACACTCACACACACTCACACACACACTCACACTCACACACACTCACACACACACTCACACTGACACTCACACACACTCACACTGACACTCACACACACTCACACTCACACACACTCACACTGACACACACTCACACACACACTCACACTCACACACACACTCACACACACACTCTGACACTCACACACTCTCACACACACTCACACTCACACACTCACACACACACTCACACACTCTCACACACACTCACACACACACACTCACGCTCACACACACACACTCACTCACACTCACACACACACACACATACACACACACACTCACTCAAACTCACACACTCACTCACACACACTCTCACACACACCCTCACACACACTGACACTCACACACACTCACACTCACACACACTCACACACACTCACTCACACTCACACACACATACACACACTCACACACACTCAAACTTACACACTCACTCACACACACACACTCTCACACACACTCACACACACACTCACACTCACACACACTCACACACACACTCACACTCACTCACACACACACTGACACTCACACACACACACACTCACACTGACACTCACACACACTCACACACACTCACACACACACTCACACACTCACTCACACACACTCACACACACTCACACTCACACACACACTCACACTGACACACACTCACACTGACACACACTCACACACACACTCACACACTCACTCACACACACACTCACACACACACACTCACACACACACTCACACACTCACACACTCTCACACACACTCACACACACACTCACACACTCACACACACTCACACACTCACTCAAACACACACTCTCACACACCCTCACACACACTCACACACACACACACTCACACTGACACTCACACACACACACACACTCACACACACACTCACACTGACACACACTCACACACACACACTCACACTGACACTCACACTCACACACACTCACACACACACTCACACACTCACACACACACACACTCACTCACACTCACACACACTCACACACTCTCACACACACTCACACACACACTCACACACTCACACACACTCACACACTCACTCAAACACACACTCTCACACACCCTCACACACACTCACACACACACACTCACACTGACACTCACACACACACACACACTCACACACACACTCACACTGACACACACTCACACACACACACTCACACTGACACTCACACTCACACACACTCACACACTCACACACACTCACACACACACTCACACACTCACTCACACACACTCACACTCACACACACTCACACACACACACACAAAGAAAGAGCACTTAATCTGCTCAAAGTTGATTGCAAATAGAAAGTGAGATCTAATAAAAATCTTTTCTTCCTCTGGTTGGGGTTGAAAACATATTGGAATGCCTTAAACCAGGTATACATATAGAGCTAAATAACGTCAATTCATCATTAAAATAAAATTACTTCTAGTCTGATGAGGCTGATCACTTTAAGCAAAGGAAAATCACAGATTTAAAATAAAATTGGCTGCATTTTATTTTAAATGAATCTCCCCAACCAATCTCATCCCTAAAAGTATTCTCTTCCAAGATTTAATTCTCTTTCAGGGCACATATGTGATATAGGTTAGAAAGCAATGTGGAGTTATCTGCTTTACTCAGTGCATATAAATTCAATTTATTTTACACATACTATTAAATTTCACTAGTACAGAAATAATTGATTTCTTATGCCAAATTCTGAGCTTTTGAGGGTTTTTTTCCCCACGGGTGGAAAAATTGTCTTCCATGAAACTGAGGAACTGGCCACGCAGCAGGAGGTGAGCTGGGAATGTGGCTGCACAGAAAGAGAGGAGCTCGGGCAAGGGAAGCTACATCTGTCTTCACAGCTGCTCCCTGTCACACAAGTCACTGCCTGAGCCCGGCCTCGGCCCCCTCCTCTGCCACCCCCTCCCCCTTCCCGCCCCACCTCCTCCCTGCCATCTCCTCCCCCCAGAAATCCATGAAAATGGCCCCTGGTGCAAAAAACGTGTTTGGGGACCACTGCTGTATATAACATGAAGCCGGTAGAAAGAATTTCAGTGGAACACGAATTTCTCTTAAAATAAGAGATTTGTGGCACTCAAAATATAACAGCTTAGGTAAGGAGGAGAAAGACAGAGACTCCAGAGAGGCCGCAGGGGCTGGTCCTCAGCATGGTGAGGCCATTTTTACAATGCAGGGGAGAGTTTAAAGGGGAGAAGTTTGACCCATTCCCTCTCCTCCTAAGCTGTGTTTTTCTTTATTCCTTTGAATATCACACATTCAGTTCTGGTAACATCAGAATAAGAACTGGCTATGAAATACATTTTTAAACCACTATGTAGCTACCACTTTCTCTGTGTCAGTCATCACGGTTACTAAGATTTTCATTGCTTTTTTTTTTTTTTTTTTGAGACAGAGTCTCACTTTTGTTGCCCAGGCTAGAGTGAGTGCCGTGGCGTCAGCCTAGCTCACAGCAACCTCAAACTCCTGGGCTCAAACGATCCTCCTGCCTCAGCCTCCCAAGCAGCTGGGACTACAGGCATGTGCCACCATGCCCGGCTAGTTTTTTGTATATATATTTTTAGTTGGTCAATTAATTTCTTTCTATTTTTAGTAGAGACGGGGTCTCGCTCAGGATGGTTTCGAACTCCCAACCTCGAGCAATCCGCCCGCCTCGGCCTCCCAGAGTGCTAGGATTACAGGCGTGAGCCACCGCGCCCGGCCTGGTTTTTTTTTTTTTTGAGACAGAGTCTCACTCTGTTGCCCTGGCTAGAGTGCTGTGGCGTCAGCCTAGCTCACAGCAACCTCAAACTCCTGGGCTCAAGCAATCCTCCTGCCTCAGCCTCCCAAGGAGCTGGGACTACAGGCATGCGCCACCATGCCCGGCTAATTTTTTCTATATATGTTAGTTGGCCAATTAATTTCTTTCTCTTTTTAGTATAGATGGGGTCTTGCTCTTGCTCAGGCTGGTTTCGAACTCCTGACTTCGAGCAATCCGTCCGCCTCGGCCTCCCAGAGTGCTAGGATTACAGGCGTGAGACTATTAAATAAAACCAGTGAATCTAGGACTTAAGACAGAAGATTTCAGAAATGTAGGTTCCATTCTCAGCTCTGCCAGGTAATAGGGGATCTAAAATAGCTGTCCACTGCACTTCATGCTGAGAATCTGCTCCATAAAAATACAAAGGCAATTTGTAGAAAATGTAAGAATAGGAATCTGAGATCATATCTATTGAACTCCTCGAATTTCAAAGGACATTATTTTAAAAGAAGACAATCAGCAATGAAAAACATTTACTATATGCATGTCGATGTTAAAATACCTGAAGAATCCACAGTACGGCTTTGCTCTCTGAGAAATAGTACTTAAAGAGGACAAATAAATAGCATCAGCGGACACCCACAGGCCTTAAATATGACTTATAAAATGAAGTTAAAGGAAACCTTTTGATAATTCATTACTTTCCTTTTGTTGTAGCTTTCTTTCTTATGGGCTAACTGCTTGCCATGACAGATAGCCTAAAAATTTTAATTGGGGTTTTTGTAAAGAAAGACATTTTAGTTTAATTTCAAATTGTGCTACTTGTAGCCCTAAGGATTGTGAAAAAGAACCCAGCAGCGGGGCTCAGAGCATCCGAACTATGACGTCAGTGGCTTCTACGGGCAGGTCTGGGACGGCACAAACACTGGGCTTTGGCTTGGGATTTAATTAGAAGCGAAAGTTCTACTAGTCTTTAAGATGCCCGAAAGCCCTCCCATGTACATTTGCTTCCTATTGCCCAGCATTTACCTTTTGTGTGTACATAAGAATACACTTTTCCACAAGCACTGTCTAAATGCTCTTCCTGCCTCTCTCTGCTCCTCCCCTTTCTCTCTCCTTCCCTCTCCTCCCCATCTCTACCACCTCCATCTCTATTCTTCTCTCTCTCCTTCATTCTGCCTAGTCAGGAAACTGGAATTTGATTTTGGGTCTTGAACACACTTACATGGGAATACTTCTTGACGTCCGCAGTCAGGATCTGAAGGGGAATGGTCTTTGGTTCCTCTTCTCTTTGGCAAGATGGATGTACCTAATCATTTTAACAATAACCTAAGATAGAGCAGGATGGATTAGCTAATAGCTTATTCACAAATCAATCTATGTTGCTAGTATGTTCAATGTACATTATGTTATTTTAAAAACATGGATAGACTCAGCAAGGTCAAATTATGGGTTGAAAAAACCTTGAAAAATGTTTCAGAAAAATAAGACATAGCCCAGAAAATAGCAGGTTGCCCTGTGATGTGAGATTTGGGCAGCAGATCCAGCTCTCTCTCAAGCACTCCTGCCTGGACCGGAGGGCCCAGAACCTTCCTGGGTCCAAGGGTGGAAAGGAGCCATTGCATTGAGAATTGCTCAGGAGAGTAACTCACATTTATGGAAATTCAATACATGTCTGGGGAATAATATTAGCTCCAATTCCTAGGCTGGAGAGAAGGGAAACATAAAAGTGGTAACCAGAACTTCCTCAAAAATATACAAAGCATGCATGTCAAAGAGAGACCATTATTTACAGAAGCAAACAGGGTATATCTAAACAAGATGTTATTTGAAGATAGTCTAACAATTTCCATTAAGGAAAAGGGGAATAGTTTGGAGATACTGCTTTGCAGAGATGTGCATTTTCCCATTGCAAATTAAAGACTTTAAATATAGATACTGACAAAATATCTTTGCAGTAAAGAGATCCATTGCTTCTTTAGTTCCAAAGAACTGAAATTTTAAGAAATGGGAGGAAAAATTAAACTACGTAAGATATTCATACTGACACATTAAGACTGTCTTTCCGGATAGGAGCATCAGCAGCCAGCTGCTACCCATGTGGGTGCGTGTGTAAATTGTGCCTTCCGCACAACTGGGCACTGCAGGGACCTGCCCTTCCACAGGCAGCACACGAGGAAGGGAAGTAGATCCCAGGGAAGAGGAGAGGCCGGTGTGGAGTGGAAACACTTGACTGCAACTATGTGATGCAAGGTATGGGATCACGGGCAAGTCGCTCGACCCCTCTGAGCTGCAGTTTCCATAGCTGAGAAAGGGGCTAACCAAACCTCAGTGTGTTCTCCTAGCTTCTAGTGCTGTTCCGATGGAAAGAGTATTGTTATCCAGATTAAATTGTACTTAAGAAATTCATCATTTGCATGGAACATTCTTGGCCCAGAAACGAGAATGTTTTTAAGAGGAAAAATCCCCCACAACATTTTATTTCTTTCTACACATAGCCAAACTGCAAGGCATTAAATCAGTTCCTACAAAAGTTCTTCTTCGTCACTATGATCCTCTGAGGAAGATCAATTCATCCCCGGCTTAGTCATGATGAATATTTTCTCTGCCATTTCAGTGTACCATTTAATAGTTGAGTTAAAGGTGTTTTAAGGCTCATTCATACATGGACTTATCACTTAATAACTTTTAAAAAATTGTGGTAAGTTACATGTACCGTAACATTGACCATTAGTGCCATGTGGTACATTTGAAATACCGTACCACCTTATCTTGTTTCAGAACATTTTCTGAAAACAAGAGCAAACTCTGGTCATCCTAGCACTCTGGGAGGCCGAGGCGGCGGATTGCTCGAGGTCAGGAGTTCCAAACCAGCCTGAGCAAGAGCGAGACCCCGTCTCTACTATAAATAGAAAGAAATTAATTGGCCAACTAATATATAGAGAAAAAATTAGCCGGGCATGGTGGCGCATGCCTGTAGTCCCAGCTACTCGGGAGGCTGAGGCAGGAGGATCGCTTGAGCCCAGGAGTTTGAGGTTGCTGTGAGCTAGGCTGACGCCATGGCACTCTAGCCCAAGCAACAGAGTGAGACCCTGTCTCAAAAAAAAAAAAAAACAACAAAAACCTTTTGTTTGTTAAAATATTCGTTGCCTCTCACGGTATTTCACAAATGGTACAAACGGAGCCGGACAGGCAGACAGAGGCCAGACCGCCCCGTCCCCTCCTCCCGCGGCCGCAGCTCCGCCCGCACTCAGCGCTCGCCAGGCTGCCGCTGAACCTGTGTCGCTGCTGACAGCAAAGTGCCCCCGGCTGGTTCTGTCGCCAACCTGTGCGCCAAATCTGTGTGCTGCTTTGTTCGTTTTTCCTGGCACTCTGGAGACAAAGTCCTTGTCACCATGTGTCAGGGCTCCTGCCTCCCCTCACTGTCTCCCTGCCTCCAATCATCCCTGCCCAGCAATCTAGCAACAGCCAGGACAATCTGCTAAAGGACTCACCTGATTTGGTCACTCTCCCGTGTGCACAGTATTCAACCCCTTCCTACGGCCTTCAGGGACCCTGTGTGACCAGACCCTCGACAGCCCCCCGGGCTGTACCCGACCTCATGCTGCCTGCGTCAGTCTCCCGTCGCACTGGCCGGCCTGGGCCCCTCCCTGCAGAGGGCCGAGCTGTGCCCACCTTAGGCCTGTTGCTCCTCAGCCTGGAAGGTTCAGTCCATCATCTAGACATGGTGGCTGCTTCTCAGCCCTTGGGTTGGGTTATAGATGTCACCTCACAGGGGCCTCTCGGACAACTGCTCTTCAGCGTTATCTGTCTTCCTCTCCACATGGCCCTGTGTGGTCTTCTTATCGGGGTGCTGGTCACACTCTGCAATTCCCCTGCCCTTATTGGTATCATCTGTCTGTCACCCCAAGCAAGAGGGACCCTGCCTGTCACATTCTCAATTATATTCTCTATGGGTTCACGGCACAGAATAGGACCTCCGTGAATATCTGTTGAATAAATGATCGAAATATTTGCACTAACACAAGGAAAAAATATTTTCTTACAGAAAGAGTTGGTGGAAAAGCAGTGTGTTAGTGAAAATGCATTTTGTGCCA
Organism: Microcebus murinus; assembly: GCF_040939455.1. Taxonomy (NCBI): domain Eukaryota; kingdom Metazoa; phylum Chordata; class Mammalia; order Primates; family Cheirogaleidae; genus Microcebus; species Microcebus murinus. The sequence goes on along the minus strand of NC_134125.1, from coordinate 25,872,547 downwards.
ATCAGGAGAGCATGGAGCACATGCATACTTCCTACTGGACACAGCAACACAAATGTTACAATTTCGTTTCACATCAGCATGAAAATTTATATACCTGCTGAGTATGGAAAATTGACTCCAACCTTATTTAAATCAACGTTAAAATTTGGGGAAAAATTTGCTAAAGAACATCAAATAATATTGGAAACATCAAAAAGTTTCTAATCAAAAAGAAGGACTTAGATGTCATTTCACTGAACCATAACCAAGCTCCAACAGGACTCTCGTAGTATCAGGTACAAACCAACTGGTCTGAACATGACACAGGACTCTCTAGCGCGGGCGGACGGCACAGACGGCTCTCTCCACAGAGCCAAGAAAGTGTCCCCGAGAGATAGACACCTGCCCTCTTGAAATCAGCACACTAAATCGTATGAATATGAGCACCTCTTCATGAAGCTGGTGCTGAAGTTAAGAATTAGTTCGTATGTTTTAGAGGAAACAGTCTCACTCTGTCGCCCGGGCTAGAGTGAGTGCCGTGGCATCAGCCTCGCTCACAGCAACCTCAAACTCCTGGGCTCAAGCGATCCTCCTGCCTCAGCCTCCCGAGTAGCTGGGACTACAGGCATGCGCCACCATGCCTGGCTAATTTTTTCTATGTATTTTTAGTTGGCCAATTAATTTCTTTCTATTTATAGTAGAGACGGGGTCTCGCTCTTGCTCAGGCTGGTTCCCAACTCCTGACCTTGAGCAATCCTCCTGCCTCGGCCTCCCAAGAGCTAGGATTACAGGCGTGAGCTGCCGCCCCCAGCCCACTAGTCTGTTTTGATGACCAAAAGCAGTGTATTAAAAGACTACCTTGTCCTGCGAGGGCTTGAAAAACAACCGAAAACCTTGGAGTGCTTTTGGATTGCTGGGAACATCCTTTTTTCTTCACTTCTCGGCACCAAAAAACTCATGGCGCCTGCAGCACTTGGCAGAGCCCGCAGGCAAACCCTCGAAGCCCGGAGGCTCCTCCGTTGTCAGGACCACTGGCCATCGCGACGTCACGGTTCCAAGGCTCACGCCGTAACCGACAAACTGACATACTGGCTTCCTTGATTTTCCTACCTTCTCATATCCTTTTGAAATTAATCTATTTTAACTTTTTGTAACTGTTGATTCACACACAGTGTTGAGAGCTAATACAGATTCCATCAACCTTTTTTTTTTTTTTTTTGACACAGAGTCTCACTGTGTCGCCCAGGCTAGAGTGAGTGCCGTGGCGTCAGCCTAGCTCACAGCAACCTCAAACTCCTGGGCTCAAGCGATCCTCCTGCCTCAGCCTCCCGAGTAGCTGGGACTACAGGCATGCGCCACCATGCCCGGCTAATTTTTTCTCTATATATTAGTTGGCCAATTAATTTATTTCCACTTATAGTGGTGACAGGGTCTCGCTCTTGCTCAGGCTGGTTTCGAACTCCTGACCTCGAGCTATCCGCCCGCCTCGGCCTCCCAGAGTGCTAGGATGGCAGGCATGAGCCACCGCGCCCGGCCTCCATCAACCTTTTATTCAGTGTCTCTCAATGGCGTCTCCCCACATTAGAGCACAACGCCACAAGCAGACCGCTCACCTGGGCACAGTCAAGTCCTGGCCACTCCCGTCAGCACAAGGAGCTCCTCCATTGCCCTCCGCCAGCCACCGCAGCTTCTTCCCTTCTCCTCCACCTTCTGAACTCCTGGCATCCACTTATCTGTTCTCCATTTCCACAATTTCATCTTTTTACAGATAGCATCATACACTATATAATCATTTTGATTGTTTTCTTTCACTCAGCATACTTGTAGATCCGTCCAGATTGTGGCAGGTGTTTCCAGCTCACCTATTGGAGCTGCTGAGTGGTGTCCATGGCAGGGCCCTCTGCCGTTGGCGGAGCCGTTCGCCTGTCGAAGGACGCCGGGGCTGTCCCCAGCCAGGGCCTGGAGCGCAGAAAGCTGCTATGAACATTGTGTGCAGGTTGTGGAATCGACATAAGTCGTCGTTTCTCTGGAATAAATCCCCAGGAGTGTGATTTCCGGAGTGTGCAGTAGTTGTATGTTTAGTTTTTAAGGAGCTGGCAAAGCTGCAAAGCTGTTTTCCAGAGTGGCGGCCCCATTTCGCATTCCTGCCAGCGCGGCGGCGGCTGTCCCTGCCCACAGCGCCCGCGGCCGGCGCCGGCGTCCTTGCACGCCAGCTGCTCTGACCGGCGCACTCGCGTCCCTTGCGCGTGGAATTCACATCTCCCCGACGGTCAGCGGTGCCGGACATCCCCCCACGGGCTCATTCACCATCTATCTGTCTTCTTCAGTATTATGGCACTTAGAGCATTCCGCTAGAAACATTTTGTGTAAAAACATGGTTCCCTTTCCACTAGAAAACTGACCTTTTGGCCGGGCGCGGTGGCTCACGCCTGTAATCCTAGCTCTCTGGGAGGCCGAGGCGGGCGGACTGCTCGAGGTCAGGAGTTCAAAACCAGCCTGAGCAAGAGCGAGACCCCGTCTCTACTATAAATAGAAAGAAATTAATTGGCCAACTAATATATATATATGTAAAATTAGCCGGGCATGGTGGCGCATGCCTGTAGTCCCAGCTACTCGGGAGGCTGAGGCAGGAGGATCGCCTGAGCCCAGGAGTCTGAGGTTGCTGTGAGCTAGGCTGACGCCACGGCACTCACTCTAGCCTGGGCAACAGAGTGAGACTCTGTCTCAAAAAAAAAGAAAAGAAAACTGACCTTTCACGGGCGAGGAGCCAGCTGCACAAACAGGTGAGATGCCTGCAAGCCCAGCACCCATGCTGTGACACTGCAGACTCAAATGCAGCTGGCTTAGGGTGTCACACAAGCCTCGGGCAGTGAGTCCACCCACTCTTCTCCCATGGAGGGCCTCCTCCCTTGGCAGCCACGCAGGAGTGAGATGCGCCCTCACCAGCAGCGCTTACCATTTCCCTTCCACTGTCCTCTAGCAGCTGTTTCAATACACGCCTTTCATTTTCCACTGGATCTAAAACCTTGAAGGAAAGAGGCTATATCTTATCATCGCTTATTCTCACACTTTGATACATTCAACTCTGTTGAATCAATGAAACAGTTTTCTGCCATGGATGGGGAAAAGACACTCTCATTGATTTCATTCATTCAACAAATAGGATTTGAACCTGTCCCAGGGGAGAGGCACTTGGTTGGCTCTGGGCAGCAGACAACAAAACAGACCCAGGCGAACTCTCACAAAACCTAGATCTGAATGGGAGAGACAGAAATTTACTAACTAGCCACACCAATAACTGTAAAGCACAAGACTCTGATAAATTCTGCAAAGAAACATTGAAGAGGGACAGGAGAGAGTAGAAGGACTGAGACCTTCCTTAGACTGTGGGGAGGCAGGCGTGGAAGGCTTCCTGGAAAAAGCTCAGCTCCTTCGAAATGAGCTTTAAAGAATAATTTGGAATTAACTTGGGAGGGAGAGCAGAGGGAGAAAGAGCAGAGTCTGTGTTGAGGGGCCATATTTCGTTGTTTCGTGCAGAGAATGTAAGATCTGAGTACATGACGTTTCTGAGACACGGAAAAGTTTGCTGAATCGGAGGCACTAACGCAAGTTCAGGAAAGTAGAGTGATCCCAAAGAGGTAGGCAGGGCCAGAAACACAAGTCTCATTAGTGCTTTTAGACTTTGTTAAGGGCTTTCATCCCAAACCAAACTGGCACAGAAGCAGCAAGCAGACAGTGGCCTTTGGAGACTTTCAGTAGCTTTTAAATTGAGGACACTAGTCTAGAACAAGCTTCACTGTGTTTGGAACCATGGGGGTTCACCGGGAACGCTTTCTGACTGCCCATCAAGCACCTGTCAGAACATACTTAGGGCAGGAAATGCAGGCAGACTTACCTCTGTGCCTTGCCTGGTTCCCAGAGGATCACAGGGGACTCTCCCCCTCTCCCCCATTCCTTCTGGAACCCAGTCACGGGCGACCCATTCTTACGGGCATTAGAATGACTTGAGGGAGGTTTTACACACCTTTCCACCCCCTAGATGTTCTGTTTCAGCAGATCCAGAAAACCTGTATTTCTAAAAAGATCTTCAAGTGATTGTATACGTGACCAGGACTGTGAGTGGCTGTTCTTTAGGGATGCGCTGGGTACGATGGGACATGACGATGCCATCTTCTCCCTGTAGTGAAGTGAGGAGAGAAAACACTTTCTTAGAAGATCAAGGGAGTTTCCCTTCGTCATGTAATAGTTCCCTTTACATGTAATAGGTAAAGCTTAATTTCTTTCAGAATACCACTGTTGAGTGGACTCTGGAAAGAGTAGCAAGCATGACGAATCTATGTCCCTCCTAAACAACAATGCACTAGCAGAATCTGCCTTATGTAACTTATTTTGGAGCTCTAGAGCCCCATTGAAGGCTTGAAATTTACAGGAGAAGGCTTGAACAGCACATTTCGGCAAATTTCAGTCAACTTTAGCTCTTAGCACAGTGGCCACGACTCATCCGCCCTTGCCCAGCCCTGTGGCAGACGGTCACAAACATGGTCCTAGAGCAGCTCTCCTGCAGTTTTCAGGAGACAGAGCAGACAAAAAGGACTCTGTCCTCCTAATATTTGCAGTATTTGCTCTGATCGTAAAAGTGCAGCCATTGTTGTTATGCCTCTTCCCATTGTTGTAAGCCCCTGACCTTCAGCTGAAACAAATTCCAGGGGATTTTAAAGAGCTGATGGTATTCCCCTCACTCCTCTTCATTTTTCTCTTTTCTCCCTTTTGTGAGCCAGACAATAAAGATGAGGACATTCAATAGCTACTGCATAAATGGGAAAAATTAAAAAGTGGCCGTACATGCCCAGGGAAAGGCACAGGCTCAGAAAAGACCTCAGAAAGCATCAAGTTTACACTTCAGGCTGATCCTTGCTGTAGCAACAGCATGCAAGAAAAAGTTATACACAAAAACAACAGCAGAAAACAGTAAAACCTGGGGAAGGGGGAGAATCTGATTTTCTAGAGTTATCACACTGTTACATTTAAATGTCCAATTGCAAACCAACAACAACAACAAAACACAAGGCATACAAACAAAAATATCAGGAAGGCATGGCCTACTCAAAGGAAAAAAATAAGTCAACAGAAACTGTTCCTGAAAAGGACTTTGATGCCAAATCTACTAGACAAAGACTTTAAAACAACTGTCTAAAAGATGCTCAAAGAACTAAAGAAAGATGTACAGAAAGTCAGGAAAATAATGTAAGAACAATATGGAAATATTAACAAAGAGATAGAAAGCCTAAAAAGAAACAAAAAATAAATTCTGAAGCTCAAAAGTACAATAATTGATAAGAAAAATTCGTCCATTCAAATGCAGATTTCAGCAGGAAAAAGAAATAATCAGCAAACATAAAGGACAATGGAAATGAGAAACAGGAAAAGAAAAGATTGAAGAGCAGTGAATGGAGCCTAAGGGCCACATGGAAGTGAACCAACATACGCATGTGGGAACCACAGAAGAAGAGAGGGAGAAAGAAGCAGAGAGAATATTTGAAGAAATAAATTCCTACTTTGATGAAAGACATGAATATTAATGTCTAAGAAGCTCCACAAATTCCAAGTAAGATGAACTCAAAGAGACCAACACTGAGACCCATTGTAATTGAACTTTCAAAAGTCAGAGAAAAAGAATCTTTAAAGCATCAAGAGAGAACTGACCCATCATGCCAAAAGATGCTCAGTAAGACCATCAGCAGAGTTCTCAGAGGAAACACTGAAGTCTAGACAGCAATGGGCCAACATATTCAGTGTTAAAAGGAAAAAAGCTGGCAACCAAGAATCCTACATTTGATAAAACTGTACTTGAAAAGTGAGAGGGAAATTTTGGCATCCCCACATAAACAAAAGCTAAGGGCATTTATTGCCTCTAGACCTACCTTGCAAGAAATGCTTAAGGGAGTCCTGCAGGGTGAAACGAAAGAACACTGACAGTAACTCAGCGACGTGAAAGGACACTAACAGGCTATAGGAAGAAATAAAGATCTCAATAAAGGAAAATTCATGGGCAACTGTAAAAACCAGTATTGTTGGGAACCTTCCAGAATGCTCGGTGAGAGGTGGAGGAGCAGCAGCTGCCCAAGCTGCGAACGGCTCCGCGCTCCTTCCCGCTCCTCCACGTCGGCCTCAGCCCGCTCACCGGCTGCAGAAAATGGTGAAAGAAACCACTTACTATGAAGTTTTGGGGGTCAAACCCAATGCCACTCATGAAGAGTTGAAAAAGCCTTATAGGAAACTGGCCTTGAAGTACCACCCTGATAAGAATACAAATGAAGGAGAGAAGTTTAAACAGATTTCTCAAGCTTACAAAGTTCTCTCTGATGCAAAGAAAAGGGAACTATATGACAAAGGAGAATAGGCAATTAAAAAGGGTGGAGCAGGTGGCGGTTTTGGCTCCCCCATGGACATCTTTGATATGTTTTTTGGAGGAGGAGGAAGGATGCAAAGGGAAAGGAGAGGTAAAAATGTTGTACGTCAGCTCTCAGTAACTGTAGAAGTTTATACAATGGTGCAACAAGAAAACTGGCTCTGCAAAAGAATGTGATTTGTGACAAATGTGAAGGCCAAGGTGGTAAGAAAGGAGCAGTAGAGTGCTGTCCCATTTGCTGAGGTACTGGAATGCAAATAAGAATTCATCAGATAGGACCTGGAATGGTCCAGCAAATTCAATCAGTGTGCATGGAGTGCCAGGGCCATGGGGAACGGATCAGTCCTAAAGACAGATGTAAAAGCTGTAATGGAAGGAATGATAGTTTGGGAAAAGAAGATTCTAGAAGTTCATATTGACAAAGGCATGAAAGATGGCCAGAAGATAACATTCCATGGTGAAGGAGACCAAGAACCAGGACTAGAGCCCAGAGATATTATCACTGTGTTAGATCAGAAGGACCATGCTGTTTTTACTCGACGAGGAGAAGACCTTTTCATGTGTATGGCCATACAGCTGGTTGAAGCATTATGTGGCTTCCAGAAGCCAATATCTACTCTTGACAACCGAACCATAGCCATCACCTCTCATCCAGGTCAGATTGTCAAGCATGGAGATATCAAGTGTGTGCTAAATGAAGGCATGCCAATTTATCGTAGACCATATGAAAAGGGCCGCCTAATCATCTAATTTAAGGTAAATTTTCCTGAAAATGGCTTTCTTTCTCCTGATAAACTGTCTTTGCTGGAAAAACTCTTACCCGAGAGGAAGGAAGTAGAAGAGACTGATGAAATGGATCAATTAGAACTCGTGGACTTTGATCTAAATCAAGAGACAATGGAGAAGCATATGAGGATGATGAACATCATCCCAGAGGTGGTGTTCAGTGTCGAACCTCTTAATGAGGCGCGTGAAGGACACTCACTGCTGACATTTTAGATGCCGTCGTGAATGAGTGAAGGACGATAATCACAATACGCTCACTACTTGCTATTGTTTTTCTCATAATATTCAACTATAGTAGTGTTTTAAAAGTTAAATGAATAAACGCAAATATAAAAGCTGGACTTTGCCCTGTATGTAGGATGACTTCAGTGTACAAGGTGAAATTTAATACCTGTAAAAATTACTTTTAAGAAAAAGTTCCCCTAGCATTTGTTAGGCTAAAGCTTGTAATTGATTTCAGCTACGTACGTGGACAAGCTTAGACTGAAATGCTGGGTGTATGTATTGGCTTCATTGTGACCCTTCATTGTTAAGCTACGAAATTAAAACTCTGTACTTAACTGGCAATCAGAAAAAGAAAACTTAAATTTGTAGAGACGCGTTGGTCTGTATAGTTCATTTATATTAGGTGGGATTCCTTGTGATGCCTCTGAATTTATTTAGCCTCAGCTGTTACTTGAAGATGGCATACTACATAATTTAGCCTGTGGTATCAGTGATAGAAAAGATGCCTTTCAAAAGAAGGGGTGTATCATAATATGCTGTTGCTTGAGGGCTTGCACTTCTAGAAGTGCATTCCCTCTGTGCCACCAATATCTAATATATCCATAAATACGTAATTTGACCAGTCTTGGTTATTTTTTCCCTCTTCTCTTTGGACCATGATAAGCCCCTGAGTAGTAACTTCCAGAAGTAGATAATTTAGAAGTGAAGAGACCTTTACATGGAGAGGTAATTTGCATGCATAATATAGGAAGGTCTTCTTTAGTTATGCTACAGGCTTACTTTAAACCATTTGACTTACGCTCAAAAGTAACTGTAATTCAATGTTGGTAGTATAGCAAACGATGAATGGCTTTAATTGTATGTTTAAAAGTCTCATTGATGTGTTCACATGCTTAAATCTGGGTATCAGAATATAAGCAGTTCTTGAAATGTATGAATGTCTCCTTAATATACTGGTTACAAAGCAAAAAAAAAAACTAGTATTGTTGCATGGTGACTTATAACGGCACTCTTTGTTTTCTATGTGATTTGAGTCTAATACATTTTTAAAAAACAATTTGCTGGTATTATTATAACTTTAGTATCTCCATATTTTGTTTTCTACATAATTTAAGAGAATAATGCATTTAAAATAATAACAGGCGACTGGGCGTGGTGGCTCACACCTGTAATCCTAGCACTCTGGGAGGCCAAGGTAGGCAGATTGTTTGAGCTCAGGAGTTCGAGACCAGCCTGAGCAAGGGTGAGACCCTCGTCTCTACTAAAAAAAAATAGAAAGAAATTAGCTGGACAACTAAAAGTATATACATAAAAAATTAGCTGGGCATGGTGGCGCATGCCTGTAGTCCCAGCTACTCGGGAGGCTGAGGCAGGAGGATCGCCTGAGCCCAGGAGTTTGAGGTTGCTGTGAGCTAGGCTGACGCCACGGCACTCTAGCCTGGGCAACAGAGTGAGACTCTGTCTCAAAACAAACAAACAAATAATAACAGGCGTATCTCAGAGACATTGCAGACTGGGCTTCAGACCACCACAATGAAGTGAATGTCACAATAAGGCAGGCGTCCTCACACTACGGCCCCCGGGCCACATGCGGGTGTTTTTGCCCGTTTGTTTCTTTTTTTTTTTTTTTGAGACAGAGTCTCACTCTGTTGCCCAGGCTAGAGTGAGTGCCGTGGCGTCAGCCTAGCTCACAGCAACCTCACACTCCTGGGCTCAAGCAATCCTGCTGCCTCAGCCTCCCGAGTAGCTGGGACTACAGGCATGAGCCACCATGCCTGGCTAATTTTTTATATACATATCAGTTGGCCAATTAATTTCTTTCTATTTATAGTAGAGACGGGATCTCGCTCATGCTCAGGCTGGTTTTGAACTCCTGACCTTGAGCAATCCGCCCGCCTCGGCCTCCCAGAGAGCTAGGATTACAGGCGTGCCCGTTTGTTTCTTTACTTCAAAATAAGATATGTGCAGTGTGCATAGGAATTTGTTCATAGTTTTTTTTAAACCATAGTCCGGCCCTCCAGCGGTCTGAGGGACAGTGAACTGGCCCCTCCTGTTTAAAAAGTTTGGGGACCCTGCAATAAAGTGATCAACACAAAATTTTTGGTTTCCCAGTGCATATAAAAGTTATGTCTACACTACTATGCTGCAGTCTATTAAGTATGCGATAGCATTATATCTAAAAGCACGTGCATACTTCAATTACAAATACTTTTTCTTTGCTAAAAAATGCTAATGGCCAGTTCGGCCCTCAACAAGCTGCAAACGCCTGTCCTGGGGCAACGCGGCAGCTGACTGAGCAGTTCGCAGCGCCAGAAAGTCGAGGCAGCGTGGAGCTTCTTTTTTTTTTTTTTTTTATTTCGGCATATTATGGGGGTACAGATTTTAAGGTTTCAATAAATGCCCATCCCCCCCCACAAGTCTGAGTCTCCAGCATGACCATCCCCCAGATGGCGCGCATCTCACTCGTTATGTATGTATACACCCGCCCCCCCAATACCCTATCACTGTAGCACCTATGTGTCCACTGAGGTGCTGCTCAGTTAATACCAGTTTGCTGGAGAACATATCTGGTGCTTGTTTTTCCATTCTTGGGATACTTCACTTAGTAGTATGGGTTCCAGCTCAGCTTCTTAAAATACGGCAACAGGGCAGTTCGCGCGCCGAGTAACTCTGTCTCCATGACGGATCTCTCTGTAGAAAACGGTGCTGTGTGAGAGCAGTTTACCCAAAATGGAACTTCTTTCAAAATTGGAGTCAATTCTCTCAAACCCTGCCGCTGTTTTACCAACTAAGTTTACAGAATATTCCAGATGCTTTGTTCTCATTTTAACAATGTTCAGGGCATCTTCACCAGGAGTAGATTCCATCTCAAGAAACCACCGCCTTTGCTCATGTGTAAGAAGTAACTTCTCACCCATTCACGTTTTATCAAGAGATTGCAGCAATTCAGTCCCAGCTGCAGGCTCCACTTCTAATTCTGATGCTCTTGCTGTTTCCACCACACCTGCCCTTACCTCCTACCCCAAAGTGCCGAACCCCTCAAAGTCACCCAGGAGCTTTGGAGTCAACTGCTTCCAAATTCCTGGTAACAGTGATATTTTGACCTCTCTCGTGAATCACAGATGTTCTCAATGGCATCTAGAATGGTGAGTCCTTTCCAGAGGTTTCCATTTACTTTGCTCAGAGCCCTCAGAGCAATCACTATCTCTGGCAGCTATAGCCTTATAAAATGTAGTTCTTAAATAATAAGCCTTGAAGGTCAAATTGGCTCCTTGACCTGTGGTCTGCAGAATGGACTTTGTGCTGTCAGGCACGGACGCAGCAGGAATCTCCGTCAGCACCTCCATCCACGTTCCGGGTGCCCTAGTGCACTGTCAGCGAGCAGTGATACTTTCAAAGGAATCTTTTTTTCTGAGAAGTAGCTTTCAACAGTGGGCTTGAAATGCTTAGCAAGCCATGTTGTAAACAGACGTGCTGTCCTCCAGGCTTTGCGTGCCGCTGACAGAGCACAGGTAGAGTAGACTTAGCATAACTCTTAAAAGCCCTTAAGAGTACTCAGAATGGTAAATGAGCACCAGCTTCAACTTAAAGTCACCAGCTGCACTACCCCTAACCAGACAGTCAGCCTGTCCTCTGAAGCTCTGAAAGGAGGCATGACTTCTCCTTCATAGCCGTAAAAGTCCAAGATAGCATCTTATAATAGATGGCTGTTTCATCTACATTAAAAATCTATTTATGTAGCCACCTTCTTCACTAGATCTTGCCACCAAATTGAGATGGAGGGAATACACAACAGAGGGAAAGGCCTGGAAAAGAAAAAAAAATACACAAAATATGTTTCCTGGCTCTTTAAAACTTCCCCACTCTTTTTGGGAACTGAGGCCTGCAATCCCTGCCTCCAGCAGGTGGGCAGGAGGGGCTTCTGCTGAGATTTCTGACTAGGGCCGCGGTTCACACCCGCACTAAACTCCTCACTGAATGGTGGCTCAGCCCCCCTGCAGTGTTCTGTTGCAAGCATGATTTCTCAATATTTTAATGTGGATAGGATGAGAATTTTCTAAATCTTTATGTTCTGGTTTTGTTTTGCTTAGCAATTCCTACCTCTCTTCCTGCATTTTACTGTAAGCAGTCAGGAGGAACCAAGTTGCTCATTTAACACTTTGCTTAGAAATCTCCTCAGCTAAATATCCAATATTATTACTTGCAATTTCTACCTTCCACGGAAATGCAAACACAATTTTGCCAAATTTGTTGCCACTTTATAACAAGGATTGCCTTTTCTCCATTGACGAGTAACATGCTCCTTGTCTCTGTCTTAGGCCTTGTCAGAAGGGCCTTTGCTGTCCATATTTCTGCTGACAAGCTTGTTTATGTAGTCTCTAAGAAGCTGGAAGTGTTCTCTTCAGCTCTCCTCTTTTCTTTATGAGCCCTCATCAGAATTGCCTTTCAAACCATCTTCTTGGCTTTTTCTAGCATGAACCTCAAAAATCTTTCACTCTCTGTGCATTACTCAGTTCCAAAGCCACTTCCACATCTTAGGTCCTTGCTGTAGCACCATCCCACTCCTGGTACCAATTATCGTCTCCATCTGCCCAGGCCACTGTAACAGATCACCACAGACTGGGCGGCTTAAACCAACTAATATTTCTCACAGTTCTGGAGGCCAGTAGTCTGAGATCAGGGTGCATGACAGTCAGTTTCTTGGTGAGGGCCCTCTTCCTGGACACGTCCTCAAGTGGCCGTTCCTTTGGTGCACGCACAAAGGGAGGTCTCCTGTCTCTCTCTTTTCATAAGCACATTAGTCCCACCACAGGGGCTCTGCCCACGTGAATTAATCTAGCCCTATTCACTTCCCAAAGTCTCCAGCAACAAATATCTATCACATTAGGGGTTAGGGTAGCAAAATGTAACTTTTTTGGGGGGACAATACTGACATTCAGTCCGTGGCAAAATAGGTAGGTGTTTGAGAAAGTACAGTGGGCCTTACTGGAAGGTTAAGCAGGGTTGATTTCAAGGGATTACTCTGGCTGCTGCGTGGACCATCAACGTGGGGATGTTGTGATTTCCACTGATTTGGCTTTGAGGTCTCGCTCTAAAGAGTGGCTACAGAGAGATTTTTAGGAAAATCTTAGAGGACTGTGCAATTTGGAGTATCTATACTAGTGTTTAAACTCTAGTCCTGCCCTGATGGTGCCCCAGGAGAAGTGGTCAGGAATGTTTATAGACTGCCTCGCATGGTGTCCCTCTCACAGGAAACTTGTCTATAGTTTTCTTTTCTTGTAATATCTCTGTCTGGTTTGGGTATGATAGCAATACTGGCCTCATAAAATAAGCAAAACCTGTTCCCTCCTGTTTTCTGAAATAATATTTGTAATACTTTTATTATTTCTTTCATAAGTACTTAATAAAATCACAAGGTAAACCCAAGGGTGTGTGAGTGTGTGTGTGTGTGTGTGTGTGTAAGAAAGCGCCTCATTACAAATTCAGGGCAGGCGCGGTGGCTCACGCCTGTAATCCTAGCACTCTGGGAGGCCCAGGCAGGCGGATTGCTTGAGGTCCAGAGTTCAAGACTAGCCTGAGCAAGAGTGAAACCCCATCTCTACTAAAAATAGAAAAAACTAGCCAGGCACGGTGGCACATGCCTGTGGTCCCAGCTACTCTGGAGGCTGAAGCAGTAGGATTGCTAGAGTCCAGGAGTTTGAAGTTGCAGTGAGCTAGACTGACGCCACCACACTCTAACCCAGGCAACAGAGTCTTGCCTAAAAAAAAAAAAATGTTTCTAATTATAAATTCAGTTTCATCGATAGACATGATATTAAGCATTTCTGTATTTTCTTACATCAGTTTTTGTTCTTACATGAGTTTTTCAGTTTCTTCTCAGTTGGTCATGAGGTGTTATTAACATGTCACTCAGTGAGGAGGGGGAAGATCAAGGAGGGAAGGGGAGAGACTGCCAGGTGTGGTTTCATATAGGGCGGGAAAGGCAGATCTCTCTGCAGCCTATTTTGGTAGAATACTATTCATTTTACCCAGGTTTCTTCATTAATTTGCAGAAGCATGCTAATGATTCTCTGATAATTATCCCCACTTCACCTCTCTGTAGCCATTTCTTCATTCTCTTTTCAACTTTGTGATTTCCCTTTTCTGCCTTAATTGGGCTGCATGGTGGTTTAGCTATTATATTGGTTTCTTAAAGAACCACTTCCTCATTGTTATTACTTTTATGTATTTTTTCACCTTCAGTTTCATTACGCTTTTCCGTAAGTTGCCTTTTATTAGGTTTATTTGGTGTGTGAATGTTTTTTCATTGCAGGTGTAAATGAATAAACAAACACGTGCATACCTGATATATTTCTGACATACATCTGATCTACAAATATCCAATTGTGTTTAGTAATCTGCTTTTTGCCTGTGTATCCTCATTTTACCAGCTCACACACACCAGTTTTTCTTTCACTGCCCTCCTCTCCTTATGGCCCACAAAGATCAGCAGTTTCCTGCATTTTGTCCCTTCAGAACTAAGGACAATCAGAACTCTGTGTCATTTGGGGTTGTCTATGAGAGTTGTAAGGTAGACTTGATTTGCTATTGCATTCATTATTAAATTTAACTGTCCATCCACTGATTCTCTCTTCACATAGTCATTGAACACTGTTTGCCATGCACCACTGCATGCAATGGAGAGGGAACTGTGAAAGAACAGGCCATGTCCCTTCCCTCATGGCCCTCACCATCCACTGGCGAGAGACCAGCACACACAGATATAAACCGCATCGTGCCCAAGGATAAATCTATCACACGACCTGTAAGACCGGTGGGCAGCAAAACTGTACGCACAACTTTCCTCACAGACATTAAAGGTGACCTACTAGTGGCCCAGGTGTCATGAGGTAGTAGATGCACTCCACGTGTGATCAATGCAGGTTCAAAAACAGTGAGAACCTGCCGCACACAGGCTCTGGGCAGGACACTGAGAGCGTCTCACCTAATCCACGGCCCCGGAGTTTTCTCCCCTGCCCTCTTTTTCACCTCTCTTGGTTTACCCCCTCAAGATGAACTAGACTCTTAAACCGGAAAACGCAGAACAGCCAGTCCCCAGCAGACATTTAAGGCTGGTTTCTATGACAAACTCTTAGCATTGACCTGAACACGACAGGCATCTTCCTTGGAATCACTTATGGCCACAAGGATTTCTCAGGAAAATCTCTGAGGACTCTGCAAGTTGGAGGATCTAAACCAGTGTCTAAAATTGATACAAGCCGCCATTAACAGGATAGCAGAGTTTATTATATTCTGGAGTCCAACGCAATGAGTTCATTTGAAAAACAAGTGGCCAGGAATTTTCAAGGCCTTCGCAGGTCCAGGTTTTTCTAGTCTTTAGAATATTTTCAAGACATAGTAAATGAAACAAGGTCCTGTTGGTGCACCACAGACAGTATACAACTGAGTTTACAAGGACAGCCAATGACACACACAGGTTTCTGTAGGATAATGCTGGCATTTCAAAGCAGTAAAATAAAGATGAGCCAAGAAAAGGTGTCTGATAACTATTAAACACTTGTCTCTTAATTCAACGTGTATTCAGTGCATGCATCAAGGATTTGGCTACAAAACAAAGCAACCGTAAAAATATTAAAAGAATTGGTGATTAAAAAGAAAAAAACTTAACTGGCAAGGCCGAAGTAAGTCTGACAGAAGCCTGGAAGCAATCAATGAAAAAATGAATTTAACAGACATACTTTTTTTAAAAAAAAGATCCAAAATACTTAACAGCTTAAGAGTCACAGGGAATCTAAGGAGATGATTATGGATGCATCTAGATTTAGATCGAAGGGCGGTTGTGGCAGCTGCATGAATAATATTGGCAACATCGAGGATTTGGTTAAAGCTATTAAGTGCTAATGGCCACAATATGGGCCCAAGTGAACCTCGTTTTGTAAGGTCACCTGGCAGGTCTATCCGGGAACGGTTAATGGGTGAGACATAGTGAGACGAGGAGGCAGGGAGAGCCGCCCTCACTCCCATCTCACCTAGCCTTCTGGGCCTTTCCGAACCGGCCAGGTGCAGCTCGATTTGGCCCCAGCTGGGCGTGATGGAGGCGGCGCCGTAGAGGCTGGGCCGGCGGGGCTTTAAATGGAAAGCGGGGCGGCCCGGGCTGGCACGCGTGCGGAGCGTCCCGCGGGGGCCGGGCCTTCGCTCTGCCTCCCCGACGGGCTTGGCGCCTCGGCTCCGCGGAGCTCGCGCCCCGCGGGAAGGGGCCGGCCAGCCCCGGCGAGGGCGGTGAGCCCCGGCCAGCTCCGGGGTGGGGGGCTGCGGGGGGGGGGCGGCGAGCTCGCTGGGCTGCGGGGGGGGGCGAGCTCGCTGGGCTGCGGGGGGGGGCGGCGAGCTCGCTGGGCTGCGGGGGGGGGCGGCGAGCTCGCTGGGCTGCGGGGGGGGCGGCGAGCTCGCTGGGCTGCGGGGGGGGGCGGCGAGCTCGCTGGGCTGCGGGGGGGGCGGCGAGCTCGCTGGGCTGCGGGGGGGGCGAGCTCGCTGGGCTGCGGGGGGGGGCGGCGAGCTCGCTGGGCTGCGGGGGGGGGGCGGCGAGCTCGCTGGGCTGCGGGGGGGGGCGGCGAGCTCGCTGGGCTGCGGGGGGGGGGCGGCGAGCTCGCTGGGCTGCGGGGGGGGCGAGCTCGCTGGGCTGCCGGGGTGGGGGGGGGCGGCGAGCTCGCTGGGCTGCGGGGGGGGCGGCGAGCTCGCTGGGCTGCCGGGGTGGGGGGGGGCGGCGAGCTCGCTGGGCTGCGGGGGGGGCGAGCTCGCTGGGCTGCCGGGGTGGGGGGGGCGGCGAGCTCGCTGGGCTGCGGGGGGCGGCGAGCTCGCTGGGCTGCGGGGGGGGCGGCGAGCTCGCTGGGCTGCGGGGGGGGGGCGGCGAGCTCGCTGGGCTGCGGGGGGGGGCGGCGAGCTCGCTGGGCTGCGGGGGGGGGCGGCGAGCTCGCTGGGCTGCGGGGGGGGGGCGGCGAGCTCGCTGGGCTGCGGGGGGGGGCGGCGAGCTCGCTGGGCTGCGGGGGGGGGCGGCGAGCTCGCTGGGCTGCGGGGGGGGGGCGGCGAGCTCGCTGGGCTGCGGGGGGGGGCAGCGGGCCCGTGGGGGACGGGGGGCGGCGAGCTCGCTGGGCTGCGGGGGGGGGCGGCGGGCCCGTGGGGGGCGGGGGGGCGGCTGGTGGAGGGAGATTCCTGGTGAACAGGCCGATGTCCTCCCTTGGCGTGAGTGGGATTCATTCCTGCCTGGGTGGGTCGATAAATAGTCTGGCTTCCTCAGTTTCTCTCTCCTGGCACGCAGCTTTCCTCCCGCCCTGCTGCCCTCTGCCGCGCCCGGGGAGCTGCCCGTCTTGGGCTTTCTAGCCGCCAGAATCACGAGCCAGGTAAACCCTCTAACAGGATCTCTGAGCACAAGCGATTCACGCCGAATTGACCGAGACACTAGGCGGCTTCAGAGGCGTCTGACAGAACCGTGTTCTTTCAGGGCTGCTTGCCCTCAGGGCCACCATGACCGGCAGGGCCAGGACTCGCGCCCGCGGCAGAGCCCGCGCCAGGGAGACCCGCCGGCAGGTGGCCCCTGGAGCAGCCGCGGCCAGCCCGGTAATATTCGTTGTTCCCTTTATGCAAAAGATGCATCCCTGTGCTGAAAGAGTGTGGGGGGGGAGGGGTGGGGGGTGGGGTGGGGGGGAGGGGTGGGGGTGGTGTGGGGGGGAGGGGTGGGGGTGGGGTGGGGGGAGGGGTGGGGGTGGGGTGGGGGGGTCCTGCTAAGTGAGAACCAGTAAAATTTCTTAAGAAAAAAATTTCTTAAGAACAGCCAGAGTCTGTAGGTAACAGCATGGGGAGGCTTTGTACCTGGACATGCTCGCGCCAGCGTCCTTTCTGGGGTTTTCACATGTGCAACAGACTTACTTTCAACCCAGAGTGGATGCAAGAGATTCTAAACTTTTTGCTTCAGCTAATGACTCCCCCTCTTTGGAAGTGACCTCAAAAGGAGCAACTTCATTAAAGTACTCGCACAGCCTGAGTTGGACAGAATTTCCTGTCTTGTTTAGAACTTGTGATCCTTGCTCTAGTTCTGTCTTCTCTTACTGCACGTCCGCTCCGCACTTATGCAGCCAGGATGGGGATCTCGCTTGACAACCTCCAATGGCATCTGGTACTGCCTGGCAGCCAAGTGACACCATCCAAATGTACTCATCCTGCTTTGATGACTGCTCCCCTCTTCTCCTCCTGTGTCCTCAAACCTCAACCCTCTCCCCGGTCCTAATCTCAGCCTTTGACATCAACTCCCAAGTCAGAAACTCGTGAGCACCTAAACCCCTGGTCGGGCCCCTCCCCTGAGACTCCAGGGCACTGGCTCTGCCTACAGCAAATATCTCTGCTTAAACCCAGAGCCCCTTAGCCAGTCCTCTGTTGGGGGCCTCTCTCCAGCAACTCTCCCTCTTGTCTCCCAGGTCAGCAGGTGTGTCCTCCTAAGTCATTGACATCTGCACACAATCCCATTGAGCTGACTCCCGTTCAGCAAGAAACCTTCCCTGGATCTCCCTCTACTTTGCCAATCCTGGTACCTGCCCCATCACCCCATCACTTGGCATAGGAGAGTCCTCTTTCCTCCTCGATAAACTCGCTCTGGGGTTTAGGCTGCCTCCTGCACCACTGGCCACCCTGCTCTTTCCTTTGCGGGCTTCTCCTCCTCACCCTCTCGCTACGCCCTCGGGCCTCATCTCGTCTGCATACGCTCGCTGCCTTGGCGATGTTTTCCAGCGTCAAGGCCTTAAATTAAACGCTGTCTAGTAGGTGGACAGGATCCCATGTTTGTATCTCCAGCCAGACCTCCCTCACTACCCAACCTCCCGCACCTCCGACTCCCACTTGCCCTCCCTGTCACGTCAAACCCTTCATTGTAAGGAGTTTTTCATTCTTCCACTTGCTCAGGCCACAGTCTCTGGGTTCCTCCTATCCTCCTCTTTACCTCAATCCCTTTGCAGAAGCCACCAGGGCACGCTGTTGGGTGTGGTCTTTTCCCCCAAACCTATCCAGTATCTGACAGCTTCTCACCACCTCTCCCGTCCTCTGGCCCAAACCACCACGCCCTTGCTGGACGCTGCAGTGGCCTCCTGTCTCATTGTCTGTCCCCAGCACAGACACTGAGCAGTCCGTGTGGCTCCTCTGGCCAGCACCCTGGAGGGCCCCCGGGCTGTCGGAGTCAGAGGCAAGTTCCTCACGGCGGCCCCTTCCTGGCCCCTCTCGCTCTTCCTGCCACACTACTGGCTGCCGTGTTCTTCCTTGAACACCCTACCTGGGCACTGTGCTCTCCCCCCACTTCTGGCTTGTGCAGCTTTGTGAATTCACCCACCTTGTTCAAGTCACTTATTCCGTGTCACCCTCTCACTGAGGCCACCTCTGCCCCACTGACTGGCGTGCCCTGCCCCCGCAGACCCCCTTCCCAGTAAGTCCGGATTCTCCTTTGTTTCGTTCTGCTTTTCCTTGTTTCCCTAGTTACCACACGAGCTGCTGTCTACAGTGTCTCCTTGAAATCTGTCTTGTGTCCCTGGGCTGTGAGCTCTGCAGAGGACAGTCCTTTGCTTTGGGCCCTGAGAGTGCCATGTGGAGGGTAAACAGACACACAGGGAACACGACTCCTTATTTCCATCTCGGAAAACATGCAGGCCCAGCAGCCTGCTGGATTCCGGCCCCGCAGAGAGGAAGGCCCAGTGGTCGAGCCTGAGCCACCAAGAGGAGCAGAAGCACAACCCGGGCCTCCAGGTGAAAGGAGGGAAGGGTGGATATGAGGGGAGGCAGGGAATGCTTAACTCATGAAGGTCCACCATGGCGACAGTTCTAGACAGAGCCTCAGGATTCCCATGAGGTTTGGCAGGACAAGAACCATGTGCAGCTTGTTACCTCTCTCCCTGACAGCCAGATAATTCACTGCAGGAAGTGTTTTCTCCACCTTATGTCTTAAAACCCAAAGAAAAGGAGATTACTATTGACTGGCCAATTCGATGTAATTGCCTTTTGAATTTGGACAGTACATTTGTATATGGTAACTCCCAGTTAAGTGGGAACAGTAGGAATGCCACCATGTTCCTGACTACTCAAACTGCCGCGCTGAGAGGTCGGGCGGCTCTTTGCCCAGCTCGGTGTTTGCCGACGTCGCGTCGTCCTCGCGGGTGGCGGCCGTCCTATACAGGCGAGCACGCAGGCTCGGATGTTGTCATTTGCCAAGGATTTAGCTAATGCAATTAAACTTCACACCTGATTTTCCACTTTGCCTCTCACAGCAAAATAACTTGTGATGGGTCAAAGCTTTAAACACTAAAAAAAAAAAAATTGTAGGTAAATAACTTTAACAACAAAATCACATAAAATCCTGAACCCACAAAATGAAGCTATACCTTTGAATACATAAAATTAAAACATATTTGTCAGCTGATCATGTCTGAAAGGTTGTGATTAAATACATGTAAAGTACAGGTGTGTACCAAGTGCCAATACAGGATGTCTGTTTTTCTTCCACTGAAACTTTTAATGAGTTTGACTGCTGTGGATGTATCTGGAACTAGTTGAAAGTTTGACAAAATTGTATTAAATTTTAAGTGTAAAATGTAGTTAGTCTGGCCAGGCGCGGTGGCTCACGCCTGTAATCCTAGCACTCTGGGAGGCCGAGGTGGGTGGATTGCTCGAGGTCGGGAGTTCGAAACCAGCCTGAGTGAGACCCCATCTCTACTAAAAATAGAAAGAAATTAATTGACCAACTAAAAATATACATAGAAAAAATTAGCCGGGCATGGTGGCGCATGCCTGTAGTCCCAGCTACTTGGGAGGCTGAGGCAGGAGGATCGCTTGAGCCCAGGAGTTTGAGGTTGCTGTGAGCTAGGCTGATGCCACAGCACTCACTCTAGCCTGGGCAACAAAAGTGAGACTCTGTCTCAAAAAAAAAAAATTGTAGTCAGTCTCTTATAGAAATTGAGAGATTAATGCTTTGTAAGATCATTATAAACCAGAAAGAGCTTCCAGAAATAACATTTTGAAGAAAACCATCGTGGTAACCCAAGGCATGGACTGTCTTGACCATTCAAGGGTACCAGATTTACACATAACAGGTGCATTTCTTTCTTTCAAAACGGCCCACTTCTTACTGAAAGACTGCTTCGGGCTGTCATTCAAACGTTGATTTTTGTAGAACAAATACTTAATTCTATAGTATATAGACTTTAGGATGTAATAATACTACAGGATCCTTCCTCAGTTGACCTAGAAAGGCTAGATCAGTCATTGTGTATCAAAAGCTAACTTCAAGTAGGGGCAGGTGGGGGAGCAAAACCAAAACAAAACAAAAAGCCAATTTCATGGATTTTTTATGGATTGCTCGTGTGGCATTTTTCTGATGCCCACGAGGGGGCAGTGTAGTTCCAGGGGATGGGTTTACAGCTGTAGAGCCAGAACCAAGGTCTCTAGAATCTTTTAGCATGAACAAATAAGCGGGGCAAATACTGCAGCAGGAATGAATGAGTGCTGAGGCAGCACTGCTGTGGGCTGGTGGGACTCGCTGGGAAAGGTTTCTGAGTGACTTACCTTTTTCTGGCAACTCATCACTGAAATAAGGTTTGGATCCCTAGGCGGCATCTTTTTTACCTCCAAGAACCTTACCCATTTTACCTAAGATCTGGGGGTAAATACCCTTTCTACTTACAGTTCCCTTTTTACTGTATAAATTCATGGCTTTTACACTTACTCAAATATAGAAGAACTTCAGGAAACTGCCCCGAAGAAAGTATCGCTGCAGCAAAGGACTGTTTTTCAAGACCTGGTGGTAAATACCAGGCAGGGGATGGAACATGTTCGATGCTCAAAAACAGGTATGCCAGACTAACAACTCAATGTCATGCAGCTGTTTTATGCTTGATAAGAACTTCATATTTAAGAGATTCTATAAAGAGAGTCTATAAAGCTTCACCCCATCACTGTAAGTAGAGGTACCTCATTCTCATCCTCACATGTTTCTGTGATGATATTCACCTCTGCAGAAATGACAATCTGTTTTAGAATCCTAGATGGACTCTTTTCCTTTCTAGCTCCTAAAATAGAATGACCCAGTTCTTTGGTTGCACAGAGATAGGTTTTTTAATATCATTATACAGTGACCCTTTTCCATAAAGGTTTTGTTGTTAATCTACTTTTGTTAAATAT
This sequence comes from Microcebus murinus, assembly GCF_040939455.1. Classification (NCBI taxonomy): domain Eukaryota; kingdom Metazoa; phylum Chordata; class Mammalia; order Primates; family Cheirogaleidae; genus Microcebus; species Microcebus murinus. Next base: position 25,850,943 of record NC_134125.1, on the reverse strand, counting down.
TTCAATGTCATTTAAACTTAATGGATACTTGCATTCACCTAAATTGATAGGCATTCTGGATATGAGGTGCATACCGATATCTGTTTATCTCCTTGTTTGACCTAACTTTGGCTTTTAATATTATAGTGTCCAGACTGTTTGGATCCAATCAGTCACTTTTTCATTATTGGCACATGGCACAATTTTGCAGGCTCAGAGGGTACAAAAGTAAGACTACTCGCAAACCATTTTCGAGTGACGTCTCGGGCCCAGCGGACAGCATATCAGTACAACGTTAACTACCAGCCCGGCATAGAAGGCAGAAATCTCCGTACAGCTTTACTTAAACATGACAAAATTGGGGAATACTATATATTTGATGGAAACTCTTTATTACTACCTCATGAACTACGAGAGCCGGTTAAGTGACATTATTTGACATTTTCCTTTGTTCTTTCTCTTGCATTTTCACTTTACTATTAATGTAAGACTCCCATTGTTTCTATATAATAGTTTGTAGAGATGTCCGAAGGATCTTGACAATACGACTTTAACAAAAGCTATGCACCATACTTGATGATTGACACTCGATGCCTCTAATGTCAGTGCTTAACTAGAACTTGGCAGCATGGTGTGCCTCAAATGCTGGCAATAAAGTTTCAGATAGCTTTTTTTTCCTCCAAAATGTCAGCCCCCCCCAAAAAAAAAACTTGGAGAAGTACTCATTCTCTTCTTCCATAAATCTCTATACTAAAATAGTAATTTATAGAAGTTGCAACGTAAATATTGCAACTCCTGTGAACCGCATGCTCTGCGTGCACCTGTGGGAAAGGCTGCTCCATCGTGGTGGGCAGCCAAGTCAGTTATTTCATGCGCAGTGGAGCTTAGTTTTTTTTTGTATGTGACAACATTTGGACCTTTTCTGTTTTTCCTTACCTCAGATAACAAAATTCTTCAACACGGTAGGAAATGAAACTGTGATGGTTACAATCACGTTTTCCAAAGAACTCGCACCCACTTCACCAGATTGCCTACGCTTTTACAATATCCTCTTTAGAAGGTATGTTAGAAAGGTATGGCTCCTCTAAGATTCTCTTGTGCTGCGTGTCAGCGACGCTGAACACAGCCGTTTGCTTCTAGCGTTTTGTGTTCTTGATTTTTCCATGTTCTGGAATGACGTGATACCTGAGCCTTGTTTGGAACATGCAAGTTCAGCAGCTTAATCCCCAGTGAGACTCCCCCTGCCCGAAGGAGTCGGACTTCAAATGTGTACCCAAGCATGTTTCTCTCTGGCACGGGTATACTTGTCTTCTAGTCCACACTCACTAAGATGACCAAATAGTCAAAACTTGGGACACAGTTTACTAAAAGATATTTTAGTTCTGGGAATGGAAGGACATTTTGATGGCTTTTCTACAATATTTTGTTGTATAAGGAGGCAGAAAAACTGAGGTTAAGTGAACCTTAATGTTCACTTCATAAAGTGATTTACTTGTCAGGTACTTTGTGTTAACTGATAGTATAAACAAGGTCATTGACAGACTTCTTTTTTCCCTTAATGTATCCTTATGTGTGTTACCAAATGCTTGATGATATGCACTGTACTTTAACAAAGCCTATTTTAATTTCTAGAATTCTGGAGTCGATGAAGTTGGAACAAATCGGTCGCAACTTTTACAATAAAAGGGAGGCAGTGGAGTTCAATTCCGAGTTTGTATAAAATGGAAACCTTTATATTCTGCACACTTAATCGTAGAATGTTTTGAGAAAGTTACTTTCATTTGAAGGTGGTATGACTTAAAAGTAATGGCCTGTTAAATGGTATTGCTGGCTATGGATAACTTTTTTAGTTTAATGTAAATTTTAAATAAAGTAAAAAGATACTTTAAAAGTCCTAGCATAATAAACATAAAACTTAAGGTATTCAGTTGGTATGTAAACATTGTAGAAGACCTAAATAGTCACCCCAAATGTGGGTAACTCATCCCTGAAAATACTTTCAAGCATAGCAGTTATACCCTCTGCATACCATGTGTTCGTATATGATACAGAGGTTATACATTGTAACTAGATACGGATATATTTTAAGGTTGTAGGTGATAAAAATGGCTTAACAAAGATGCTACTACTTGTAAGTAAAACACCTAGTAAATCTTGATTTTAAGGTCCTTCAAAAGACTAGTTATCACTAAAAATAAGGAATTAGAATTCATTGACTCCTAAGTATCAATTTTAGACCGAGCTCAGGCCCTGAACACGTGGCTTTATGTTAAGAGCTTGGACTTAGTACCCTCATATAATTTATTCTAGCCCCAAGTTGGACATCTTTCCTGGTTATGTGACTTCTATTCTTCAGTATGAAAACAGCATCACCCTCTGTGCTGACGTGAGCCACAAACTGATGCGGCAACAAACTGCTTATGACTTAATACAGCATACGTCTGGAGAAACTCAAGAACGTATCAAAAAGAAAGTAGCTGATGAGTTAGTTGGATCAATTGTTGTGACAACGTAAGTCTGCTTTTTAAAATACCTATCCATCCAACAGCATCAGAACAGGAAAAAAAAGAAAAAAAAAAACCTATCCAATCACTTTAACTTTTTTCCAGAAGAGATGATACTATTGTTTTCTAATCACTAACAGTTGAAGTGTAGGAGTGGACATAGCGTTTCTTGTATGAGAATGGTAACCATTTGACCTTTTTCTCATCTGGTTATATAACACTGGAGAGAAATGAGTTGACTATAAGCTTTGCTGTTCTTACAACCTCTAATGCTAATCAATTTGTACTGAACCCTGGCTTGCACGTAACAAGGTATGCTGCTTCCGAATTTCTTCCTTTCCCTCTTTGTTGTAGGTATCTTGCTATTTTAAAAAGCAGTGCTTTCTCCATCAGAGCTCTTGGGTGTGTGTTTAAAAAAAAAAAAAAAAAAAAAAGGCAGTGCTTAATTATAATCCATCAGCAATTTTCCACCAGAAATCTTCAATTTATAAGAGAATAGTCTTTCTATACCAGAAATTTTCAGTTTATAAGAGAACAGATTTAAGGAACCAGTTACTCAGCCAAAACAATCTTTAAAAAGTTGGAGCACTCATACTTCCATTGTTAAAACTTACTGCAAAGCTATAGTAATCAAGATAGTTGTGACACTGACCTAAAAGACACATAAAACAGTCCAGAGGTTTAACCCTCACACCATAGTCAACTGACTTTTGACAAGGGCATCCAGGCCAATCAATAGCGGAAGGAATAGTCTCTTCAGTGATGTTGCCGGGACAACAGAATATCTACCTGCTGCTTCTGTACATGATTCACAAAATTCAAAGTTAACTCAATAGACCTAGATGTAAAAACTAAAAGTATAACATTATCAGAAAATATACGAGTAGATCTTTTTTACATTGAGCAAAACTAAACCTCCTTAGGGCCTCAAAGCACAGGTGATGACAAAAGAAAAACTTAGCTTCTACTTTGGTGAAGCCCAATTCACCTAACTCTTGTTCAAAGTACATCGTCAAACGTGAAAGGACAACTGACAAAATGAGAGAGATCTGCAAATCACACGTCTCGTAAGAGTTCTTCATGTGTATTGTATCTAGAATACACAAAGAGCACTCACAATTCAATTAAGACAACACAATTGTTAAGAGCAGGCAAAAGAGCTCAACAGACATTTCTCCAGAATTATTCAAAGAAAACATACAAATGGCTAATAATAGTGAGCATTTTTTTCATGCATTTCTTGACTATCGGGGAAATGCAAATGAAAACCACAATATCGTTTCATGCCCAGTAGGATGGCTAAAATTACAAAGACATTAACAAGTGCTGGAGAAAATGTGGGGAAAACCAGAACCAACTCTCTCATGCTACTGTGGCTGGCTTCTTTGGAAAGCAGTCTGGCATTTCCTTAAAATATTAAACACAACATTGCCGTGTGGCCAGGAACTCTGTTCCTCCTCATATATCCAAGAGAAGTGAAAAACATGTCCACCAAAATTGGCATAGGAATGATTGAACATCATAATGACCAAAAGTATAAACAACCCTAATGTTTATCAACTCGATAGCTAAACAAAATGTGGGCTATCCACATAGTAGAATATCGTTTGGAAATAAAGTGGAAGGGGGTGAACCTTGAACATCATGCTGAGTGTGAAAGAAGCCAGGCGGGAAGGAGGACATGCTGTATGATTCAATTCATATTTGCCTGTGCGTATGTTCACGTGTGGGGACAAAGTGGATTGGCAGTTGCTTAAGCGCTGGTGGATTGGGCAGACATGGGAAGTGACTGCTCACGGTGGTATTTCTTCTTTGAAAATGTTCTAAAACTGCTTAGAACAACTGCGCAACTCTGGATATATTAAAAACCATCAGCTTAAGTGCTTAAATGGGTGAGTAGTGCACAATGAATGACATCCTAATGAAGGTGACATATCCAGAGATTGCTCACTTCCTGGCTTGTTTCCATGCAGTGAATATCAGAAATGTCATGTTGCAATCATTCCACAGATACAACAACAAAACCTACAGAGTGGATGGCATTAACTGGGAGCAGACTCCCCGAGATACGTTTGAAAAATCGGATGGCAAAAGAATTACCTATATAGACTACTACAAGAAGGTAATTTATTTCTTTAAACATATTTAAATTATAAACTTTTTTCATGTTGTACAAATGTGTCTTATTTAGATACTTGAATATACTTATACAAACACATCAACATATTCTTTTAGGGGATTATAGCTTGACTATTATCCACATATTCAAGTGTCTTATGTGTAGGGTTATGTCGCGTACTTGGAATGGCTCCAGTATAGTCTCTTCTTTCAGGCTTAGAAGTGGCTGCAGTCATTATAAACATAGATATATCTGTTACGTAGAAAATGAAATTGGGCCGGGCGCGGTGGCTCACGCCTGTAATCCTAGCACTCTGGGAGGCTGAGGCAGGCGGATCCCTCAAAGTCAGGAGTTCAAAACCAGCCTGAGCAAGAGCGAGACCCCGTCTCTACTAAAAAGAGAAAGAAATTAATTGGCCAACTAACATATATAGAAAAAATTAGCGGGGCATGGTGGCACATGCCTGTAGTCCCAGCTACCCAGGAGTTTGAGGCTGCTGTGAGCTATGCTGATGTCACGGCGCTCACTCTAGCCTGGGCAACAGACTGAACTCTGCCTCAGAAAAAATGAAATATAGGACTTCAGATATAAGTGTCACTTACCCAGAAGTCTCAGCTCTACAGAGCTTGGCCCCAAAAAATAAAAATGACCAATTGCCATCTGAAATGACATCAGTGACACCGTGTTGATGTGGATTCCCGAATGAGTGTTCATGGAGAAAGAAGGGAACTTGATGGACTAAGATGCACCAGGGGATGAGGTTGATTCTAGCTTTGGCAGATGAAAGACTACTCAGAATTACAAGATACTTAAGGTGACTAGAAATAACTTACAAGCTACTTTTTAAATCAGACATTTGTATTTTTACATGATAACCTCAAACATAGCTACTTAGAGCCATTCAGGGTAACAGCACTCTGACATTCCTCCAATGGGATGATTCGATTATGACAATCTTCACTTGTGCACCACACTTAGTGCTTCTTCCTTTAATCCAGAAAGTGTCCAGTGAGTGCCTGATATTTACCTTGAGTGTATCTTGGTTAAGAAAGTTATCTGATATCAAAGAACTCACATTCCCATGGCAGGCGGAGAGACGGCAAACAGAAGAAAACTATTCTGATGAGGAGTGTGCAGGTCGTTAGTCTTGAGGTGCTGTGGAGGGCAGCTGGCTGCTGGGACTGGGTGGTCACGGGAAGCTTCTCTGAGAAGCTGCTTTGCGAATGTCAGAAATGAGCACGCTTCTGAAGGTCGGCAGTGAGAACAGAACAGGGTACAAAGGCACAGAAGAGCTCGATGCAGGTTATAATCGCTAACTAACTCATGCGTGTTGGCGTCAAAGAGCAAGTGGGCTCAGAAACAACTTGGGAGTTTGGCACATCAAGGAAAAATGCTTTCCTGGCATGTGCTGGCAGGTAGAATACTTAGATGTAAATGGAAAAACGAAACAATTTCAGCAAATTTACTTCAGTAAAAGTAGATGGGCTGGCATATTTGAAATAATTAGGGTAGTCTCTGCCTGCCCTTGTGGGAATTCAGTCTAAATAAGTAACAATTTACATTTAGTGTCATAATGAGAACTGCAAAAATCATTGAATGATGAGTCATTAGAAGGGAAGTTCAATCCTGGCTTTAAAAAGATTTAGGCTGGTTCCCAATAACCTTCTTGCTATAAAAAAAAAAAAAAAGATTTAGGCTGGGCACGCTGGCTCATGCCTGTAATCCTAGCACTTCGGGAGGCTAAGGCAGGAGGATTGCCTGTGGCCAGGAGTTTGAGACCAGTATGAGCAGGAGGAAGACTCTACAAAAAGTAGAAAAATTAGCCAGGCAAGGTGGTGTTCACCTGTAGTCCCAGCTACTGCTACTTGGGAGGCTGAGACAGGAGGCTCGCTTGAGCCCAGGGGTTTGGGGTTGCTGTGAGCTATGATGATGCCACTGTACTCTAGCCTGGGTGACACCAAGACCCTGTCTCAAAGAAACAGATTTAATTATAGGAACAAGAGAAATGAGCTTTGATTATTGAGGAAGTCAATGTTGGAGGGGATTGTGCTAGGGCATTTACACAGAAGCTGTGAGAAATGGGGAGTGACTTCCACATCTCCCCACAGAACAGCCTATTCACGGGATCCGATACACCGGGTGGGAGGAGCGACGTGTGGAGTCTGCCTCGCACACGTGCGCCCTCACAGGTCCCTGCCATAGCAAGGCTGCGGGACAGGGGTATGGGTAGATCTCAGCTGCCTTTTAAATAACTACACGCTGCTTTAAGGAAAAAGTATGTAACCTGCAATGATGTCATAAGAATTGAAAGTGGAAGCCCAGCTTGAGAACAGAGCTGAAAACACTGTATTTGAAGTTGTCTTATTTGAGGTGACAACTCAAGTTCCCAGAAGCTTAAAAGACACATGATGCTAGAATGTGTGTGACAAGATCATTGGCAAGGACCGTGTCACCGTGTCAGTGAGCAGCACGGCAGGGTCTGAGAGTCACCGCGCTCTGCAGGAGAGGAAGGCACTTTGTTGTCCGAGAATCGCAGCATCAGTGTAGAAACTTCTGTGATGTCTCTGAAAATGTCTTTCTCTACTGGAAACTGGGACTAAGTGCTTAGGACAAATAATGCAGGAGGCATGTTGGGGATAGATGTGCAATTGTACTTCTTGAAAAGGCTTTTTCCATCCATTAAAGTGGGGAGGCTCTGGAAAGTGTTCAGCATGCTTTAGGAATTTTAAAGGCAGAAGTGTGGTAAGTACTCTAAGTCTCTCACCCATCACTTACAAAGTTTAAAAAAAAGTACAGTGACTCCAAGGTAATGTCTACTTGGAGTCCTGTCTTCAGCACTATGTCCATATGAGAAAAAAGATGTCTCTGGGACATCAAAATTGAGAGTATTTTAAGAGTTTAGCACACTATTAAACTTGGGGAAACAATCTCACTGGCATACTTCTGGGCCTTCATTTCCAATCAAAATATGTATTTTTTAACATATGTGTGATGTTTCTAAGCTTCTACTGATCACCGTGCTGGTCTGGCTTCTGTTGAGCAGCAATATAACACGATTATCACTGACTTCGATCAGCCACTTTTGATCAGCCAAGGAAAATGGAAAAAGGGCCAAAAGGACACAACACGTGAACCTATCATGCTGGTGCCTCAGCTGTGCATGCTGACAGGTACAGCCGACTTGTGTGGTCTGTAGAGGAGACAACCCTCTTCGTAGTCGGGCATGATTGTGACTCAGAAGTGCAGACTTCTCACTCAGCTCCAAGTGCCGCCTCTGGTTTGGTCCTTCCAGGTACCAGAGGTAAGCCTTCTCCAAGGTATACATATTCTTGTTCAGCTATATCTTCTGGATCTTTTTTTTTTTTTTAAAGGTCTAACAGATGCAGCACGTAAAAACAGCAGGACGATGCAGGCGTTGGCTGCGCTTACAAGATTGAAGCCAGGAAAAAGGCATCATGAATTAGAAAAATTCATCAATACTATACAAAAGTGTGTGCTGCTTTTCTGGCTGGTATTTGTGTGTGTGCAGAGTGGCACTGAAATTGAGACCCTGGCATCTCGTTCTTCTGTGAGAAAGAGACAATTGGGAAAAAGTGATTACTGGGGGAGATGATTCTAGCTTTGTATGACACTGTAATGTTAGGAGGCCCAGTGAGGGGGAATGAAATAGAAATGTTCCAAGATCCCGTACAAATTTGAGAGCAAGAACAAGATGACTTCAGAGTTTCAGGGGATTCAGCTGAATCTCTGAGGGCAAGTACTAATCAACCTGGGAGTAGAGGGAATTGCCCTGTGTTTTTCAAATGGCTAATAGCTTGTGCTTTTCTTTGGTTTGATCATGTTGGAAATGTGATAATTTTCAGAGATGAGTCCGTGCAAAAGCACCTTCGACGCTGGGATTTGAATTTTGACTCCAACTTTCTGTCCTTCTCTGGAAGAACTTTGACAGCTGTCACAAAGGAAGACATAGTAAGGCAGTTCCAAAATTGTCATGTCATAGTTGAGTCAGAGTAATGCAAAAAAGGAACTAACTCGATCATGTTAATAACAGTGACTGCAGCTCCCTTTTCAGGCCACGCATTCTATGCTGAGAGAACAAGCAATACTCCATAAGAATGCAGGGAAAAAGGATCAGCATGTACTAAACTTTGTATTATATCTCTACTTAATACTATGGATATTCTCTGATGGCAAAATCTTGTCCTTAAGAGTCAAATAACTAGAATCAAAATAATTCAGAGTAAACTGTTCTAAAAAAAAAAAACTCTAGACAAAATGAACTTAACAGTCTACTTGGGCAAAGCCGATCCATGAATTGAATGGCACTGAGGACTGGAAGAGGCCCACAGCGGGCGGCGGCCGCGGGCTCCGCGGGCTGGCACAGCCGAGACACGGTAGACTCGGTGGGGAACTGGGTAAAGACCTAGTTAGAGGTTAGTTGGCAGTTTCTGGCTGTAAAGCTTCAAGTTTCATTTTACTATTTACATTAGACTTTGGTTTGCTCATATAGGAACCTAAAGCTCTAGAACTATCCCAGCCTAAAAGCCTGTCATTTAAAAACGTCTAACACCTATGATCGAATTTGGGTTTTACTAACCTATATCTTTTTTTTTTTTTTTTTTCTCGAGACAGAGTCTCACTTTGTTGCCCAGGCTAGAGTGAGTGCCGTGGCGTCAGCCTACCTCACAGCAACCTCAAACTCCTGGGCTCAAGCAATCCTCCTGCCTCAGCCTCCCGAGTAGCTGGGACTACAGGCATGTGCCACCATGCCTGGCTAATTTTTTGTATATATATTTTAGTTGGTCAATTAATTTCTTTCTATTTTTAGTAGAGACGGGGTCTCGCTCTTGCTCAGGCTGGTTTCGAACTCCTGACCTTGAGCAATCCGCCTGCCTTGGCCTCCCAGAGTGCTAGGATTACAGGTGTGAGCCACCGTGCCCGGCCGACTAACCTACATCTTTTTTTTTTTTTTTTTATTTCGGCATATTACGGGGGTACAGATTTTAAGGTTTTAATAAATTCCCATTTCTCCCCTCCCCCCACAAGTCTGAGTCTCCATTATGACCATCCCCCTAACCTACATCTTAATGAAAAATATCTAATTCAGCCACTAAGTTTATAACACTTCCAAAGGAAATAGCACAGATTTACAAAGGACAAGCACTTGGATAATGTTGATCTTTATGGTTTTATACTTAGTTTTGTAATTCTTTTTTAGGTTAAAACACATTCACGACATGGGCAGCGGGCAGCAACAAGTGAAGTACCCTTGCTTACCACCATGTCACTCACTCACTGGCTGATGCTCTATAGCAGGGAAAATCGCAGAGCAGCCTCTGCCTTACAAGACAAGCTGCAGATAATCCTTCCCCAAAAGGGTATAAAAATGCAACCAGCAAAAATGTAAGTAGAATATAAATTACCTCCAATTTGAAAATTAGTTAGCAATCTGAAAGTAAGATAACTGAAATATTAAATCATAAGAATCAGTCACTTTATCACAACTTTGAAAGTGTGTAAAGCCTGATCTCCAGTCAACAAACGTCAAGACAGGCTTCAGTTATGTGTGGTTCATGGCCATCAGGGTACTGGTTGAAGGCATGTGAGAATGAGCGACTTGATGTGAATGGATAAGGGCATGTTAAAAACTAGTTCCCAGTTTCTAAAAGGGTTTGCTGCAAAATTAAGAGGAAGGTATGGAGATTCCACACATACTCTCTGCCCCAGCACATGCACAGCCTCCCCTTCGCCAATGTCATCCACAGGAGGGTACATTTGTTACAACTGACAAACCTACATTGACACATCCTAATCACCCCAAGGCTACAGTTTACCTTAGAGTTCACTCTGAGATACATTCTGTGAGACTGCACAAATGAATGACGTGTACCTACTATTAGTTTCATATAAAATACTTTCATTGCCCTAAAATCCTGTCTACCTAATTATCCCTTCCCACCACCCCCAACCCTGATAACCTCTGGCAACTGCTTCCCCCTCCCACCAGCCCCACTGTCTCCATAGTTTTGCCTTTTCCATTATGTCATGTAGTTAGAATCATACACTTATGGGGGCCGGGCGCGGTGGCTCACACCTGTAATCCTACCACTCTGGGAGGCCGAGACGGGCAGATTGCTCCAGGTCAAGAGTTCGAAACCAGCCTGAGCAAGAGCGAGACCCGTCTCTACTATAAATAGAAAGAAATTAATTGGCCAAGTAATATATATAGAAAAAAATTAGCCAGGCATGGTGACACATGCCTATAGTCCCAGCTACTCGGGAGGCTGAGGCAGGAGGATTGCTTGAGCCCAGGAGTTTGAGGTTGCTGTGAGCTTGGCTGACGTCATGGCACTCACTCTAGCCTGGGCAACAAAACGAGACTTGTCTCAAAAAAAATCATAACAGTGTACAGCCTTTTTCAGCCTTGGCTTTTTACTTAGTAATGTGCATTTAAGGTTCTTCATGTATTTTCATGGCTTGATAGCTCATTTCTTCTTGACACTGAATAATATCACATTATCCGGATGTACCACAGTTTATCCATTCACTCACTGAAGAATAACTTGGTTGCTTCCAAGTTTTAGCTATGAATAAAGCTGCTATAAACATCCAAGGTGCAGGTTTTTGCATGAGACAAGTTTTCAACTCGTTTGGGTAGATACCAGGGAACACACTGCTGGACCTATATGGTATAAGAATGTGTTTAGTTTTATAAGAAACTGCCAAACTGTCTTCCGAAGCATACCCTTTTGCATTTAAATCGGCAATGAGGGAGTTCCTGTTGCTTCACATGCTAGCCAGTGTTGTCAGTGGTCTATATTTTGATCACCATTTGTGTGTAGTGACTCACTTTAAGTTGCATTTCCATGATGACATATGACGTAGAACATATTTTCATATGTTTATTTGCCACCAGTGTATCCTCTTTGGTGAGGTGTCTGCTAAGGTCTTTGGTTCATGTCTTAATCTGGTTGGTTTGTTTTTGTTTTTTTTTTTTGGTTTTTTTTTTTTTTTTGTGTGTGTGTGTGTTTTAAGAGGTTTTTGTTTTTTGAGATAGTCTCACTTTGTTGCCCAGGCTAGAGTGAGTGTCATGGCGTCAGCCTAGCTCACAGCAACCTCAAACTCCTGGGCTCAAGTGATCCTGCTGCCTCAGCCTCCCGAGTAGCTGGAACTACAGGCATGCGCCACCATGCCCGGCTAATTTTTTATTTATATATATATTGGCCAATTAACTTCTATTTATAGTAGAGACGGGGTCTCGCTCTTGCTCAGGCTGGTTTTGAACTCCTGACCTGGAGCAATCCACCCGCCTTGGCCTCCCAGAGTCCTAGAATTACAGGCGTGAGCCACCATGTCCGGCCTGTTTTTCTTAGAGTTTTAAGAGTTCTTTGTATATTTTGGATAACAGTCCTTTGATAGATGCATCTTTGTTAAATACAGTCTCCCGTTCCGTGGCTTGTCTTCACATTCTCTTGACAGTGTCCTTTAGAGCACATTTTTAATTTTAATGACGTTCTACTTACCAATTTTTTTTATGGATTATACCCTTGAGGTTATTGCCATACCCAAGATCACCTAAGTTTTATGATACTTAGTTTAATTGATCTTCTCTAAGTTTTTGCATTTTACATCTAGGTCTGTGACCGATTTTTAGTTAATTTTTTCTGAAGGGTGTATGGTCTGCATCTAGATCCTTCTATTTCCATGGGAATATCCAGTTCCACCACTCACTGCAGAGACTGTTTCTTCCGTTGCATTGCCTTTGTTCCTCTGTCAAAGATCAGTCGCCTGTTCTGCTGTGGGCCTCTCCAGTCGCTCCAGCCCGCTCACCTGCTTGTCTGTCACTTCAGCAACAGCACGCTGTCCTGGTTACTGTGCTTTTCCAGTAAGTCTTGAAGTTGGGTGGTTCTCCTTCAATATTGTGTTAGCTATTCTTGGTCTTTTGCTTCTCCTTATAGAGTTTAGAATCGGTTTGTCAATATCCACAACATAACTCACTGTGATTTTGATTGGGGTTGCAATGAATCTATAGAGGAGATTGGGAAGAACTGACATCCTGACAATACTGAATCTTCCTGCCCATGAACACGGAATAACTCTACATTCACTGAGTCTTTTTGATTTCTTTCATCAGAGTTTTGTGGATTTCCCTGATACAGATCTTACACATATTATGCTGGTTTGATACTAAGTATCTTATTTTGGGGGATGCTAGTATGAAATTTCATTTTTAATTTCAAATTCCACTTCCATATTTCTCTTTTGTTCACTGCTGATATATAGGAAAGCAATTAGCTTTTGTACATTAAATTTGTAACCTGTAACTTTGTTATAATCACACTAGTTCCAGAGGTTTTAAGTCTCAATTCTTCTGGATTTTTTTACATAGAAAATCATGTCATCTGCAAACAAAGACAATTTTACTACTTTCCCAATCTATCACTTATTTTGTGTTGAATTACATTAGTAAGGACTTCTAGTATGATGATGAATTGGAGGGTAAAAAGGGACACCTTTGTCTTTTTATCTTAGTGAAAAGCTTCAAGTTTCTCACCATTAAGTATGATATTAGCTGGGGGCCTTTTGTATTAATAGACACTCTGTATCAAGTTGAGGAAGTTCCCCTCTTCCTAGGTTCCCAAGTTGCTATCATGTATAGGTGCTAGATTTTGTCAAATGCTTCTTATCACTCTACTGACAAGATCACATGACTTTTCCTTTTCAGCCTATTGATACGATGGATTACATTCCTTAACTTTTGAATATTGAACCAGACTTGCATACCTTGGTATGCATGACCTGGACAAATCCCACTTTGCTGTCATATAATTCTTATACACTGTTAGATTTAATTTTCTCATATTTTGTTGAGGATTTTCATGAGATATATTGGTCTGTAGTTCTTGTGATGTCTTCATATGATTCTGGTATTAGGGCAATGCTGGCTACATAAAATGAGTTGGGAATTATTCTTTCTACATCTTTGTCAAAGGATAGGAGTAGAGAATTAGTATCATTTCTTAAATATTTGGTAGAATTCCCCAGTGTACCAAACCTGATGCTTTCTGTTTCAGAAGGTTTTAGTATTGATTAAATTTCTTTAATAGACTAATCATATCTATTTCTTGTACATGTTTTGGCAGATTATGTCTTTCGAGGAACTAGTCCATTTTATCTAGGCTATCAGATTTGTCAGCACAGAGTTGTTCATAGTGTCATCCTTTTAATGCCCATGGGATCCATAATGATGTCTCCTCTTTAATTTTTTTTAGACAGTCTCTGTTGCCAGGGCTAGAGTACCGTGGCGTCAGCCTAGCTCACAGCAACCTCAAACTCCTGGGCTCAAGCGATCCTCCTGCCTCAGCCTCCCGAGTAGCTGGGACTACAGGCCTGTGCCACCATGCCCGGCTAATTATTTTATATATATTTTTTTTAGTTGGCCAATTAATTTTTCTATTTATAGTACATAGGGTCTCACTCTTGCTCAGGCTGGTCTTAAACTCCTGACCTTGAGCGATCCGCCCGCCTCAGCCTCCTGGAATTGCTAGGATTACAGGCGTGAGCCATGGCGCCTGGCTTTTAATTTCTGATTAGTAATTTGTGTTGTCTTTTTTTTCTTTTAGCAGACTTAGCCTGCTACAGTCTTTTCAATTTAATTGATCTTCTCAAAGAAACAGTGCTTAGATTTTTTCAAATTGATTTTGTTTTCCATTTCACTGACTTCTGCTCTAGTCATTATTCTCCTTTCCTCCGCTTACTGCCGATTTATTTGCTCTTTTCTAGCTTCCTAAGGTAGAAACTTAGATTATCAGTTTCAGGTCTGTCTTATTGAACATATTTATTCAGTACAATAAATTTTTCTAAGCCCTGCTTTTACTACGTCTCACACATATTGATAAGCTGTTTTCACATTCATTTAGTTTAAAATACTAAGTTTCTCTAGATTTCTTCTTTGCCTCCACGTATTACTGTGTTTGGGGATTTTCCAGTTAACATTCTGTTATTCATTTCTCTTTTAATCCCATTATCCCAGAGGGGAACTACATGACTTCTATACTTTAACACATCACCAAACTAGAAAACTTTTTTTCCTTGGGACCATGGTGTTTTATCATAAAAATAGAATAAAAACTTTAAAAACAAATGATCTTTTCATTTAATGAAAAATTGGTCATTTAAAAAAAATTGTGAGTTATATGCAACTTGAAAAATAGTTCTCATGGCTCACAAAGTGAAAAGACATGTGAGTTACACACGCTTCACGAGGCCCCAGCTCAAAACTGGTGAGTTAAATACAATTCACATGGTAGTTAGTTCATGTGACAGCCGGGAATGTGGTTTACCTTGCTGAATATTCCATGTGAGCTTGAAGAATATCCACTTTGCTATTGTTGAAGAGTTTATAGATGTTATATATCTAGCTAACTTATGGTTTAAGGTGAACGGTGTCTTTCCTGATTTTTTTCCTGACTGCTTCAGCTGTCCATTTCTGATAGAGGGTGCTGAAGTCTCCAAGTACGATAGTGATTAATCTAGTACTCCTTGCAGTTTTATCAGTGTTTGACTTATGTAGCTTGCTCTGTTAGGTGCATACTAGTTAAGGATTCTTGCAGAATTGACCTTCAATCTCTGATAACTTTCCTTGCTTTGATGTCAGCTTTGTTTGAAATTAATATAGTACTTCTGCTTTCTTTGATTAGTGTTAGCATGATGTGATAAATCCATCCCTTTTTAATCTGTCTTTAAGTTTAAGGAGGGTTTCTCATAGACAACATATAGTTGGGTCTTTTATTCACTCTAATCCCTCTTAATTGGTATATTTGGACCATTGGCATTCAAAATGATTATTGTTGGCTAATACCTACCATTGCTGTTACTGTTTTGTAGTTGTTGACCGTGTTCTTGGTTGCTATTTTTGTCTTCCACTCTTTTTCTGCCTCCCCTGCTGCTTTCAGGATTTTTCTATTTGATATTTTGTAGTTTGAATATGTTATGCTTAGGTATAATTCTTTGGCATTTATTGTTTCCTTTCCTCTGAGCTTCCTGGATTCTGGGATTTGGTGTCTGAAAATAATTTGAGGAAATTCACACTTCCCCCCCCCCCAAATTCTTCAGTTCCTTTCTTTTTCTCCTTCCATTGTGTACGTGTTACACCTTTTGTAGACATCCCACAGTGTGGATAATCTTATGTTTTTAGTCTTTATTTTTTCTGCTTTTCAGTTTTGGAGGTTTCTGTGGATATCCTCAAGCTCAGCCTTGTCCAATCCACTAACAAGGCCATCAGAGGCATTCTTTATTTCCATTACAGTAATTTTTGATCTTTGCATTTCTTTTGGTTCATTCTCCGGATTTCCAGTTCTCTGCTTACGTTCCCATCTATTGTTGCATGCTGTCTGCTGTATCCTGCAACATTAAACTTGGCTTGAGGCTGCCTCTATACCTTAAGTTTGTTTTGCTGCTGTGCTTGATAGACATGAAGTAACGGATACTGTAGCTAGCATATCTGTTAGCGGCTAGCATCTGTTCTTAGGCTGAATCGATAGCTGTCTATTACACATACCTGCTAGCATATCTGTTCTTAGGCTGGGTCGATAGCTGTATGATATTACACATACCTGCTAGTGTTTTCTACCACTCTGACTCTGAGAGGACTAGTTGAGATAAATTCCAATATTTTCCCAATTTAGAGATTACTTTCAAATTCTTATTTTCAGCAATCCTAATCCTTGTCCTTTTCTCTTTTCATTATAGAAAATATGTAGGATCATAATCTGTAGATGGCTCTTTACCCTAAGCTTAACTGCTCTACCAAAAAGAAAACTAGAGTAATAGGTTTACAAAAATAACCTGGTTTCCACTGAGGAAAATTCCAGTGGGGTTCCTGGTAGCTCCCTTTTGGCAGTAGTGGAGTGCTGGTTGTATGGAATTTGAAAGTAATCTCTAACTTGGGGAAATATTGGAATTTATCTCAACTAGTCCTCTGAGTCAGAGTGGTAGAAAACACTCTCCAAGAGGTGAGGGACCCACATACACGTGCAACACAAACACTAATAGAACACGATGCAGCTTTAGATCTCCTGTTTGCCCATGTTGGAAGCGCGGACATGGTGCTAATCAAAAATGTTTTACCTCTTTCCCTTCATTTTGCTGCTACTTTAAGCTCAATTTTAATGGTGGCTGATACCACTGTTTCTTTATACGCTGCCACTAAATCCCTTAACAAGCCTCTGGAGGGAAAGGAACCTGTGATAGGCTTACAGGAACCACTAATAGTTGACTTGCAGGCATCCTAACTGAAGGAGGCTGGGTGGTTCAAGGCTTTTTGATCTTCATGTTTCTTGCAGTGGGTCTCTAGGCTACTACGACTGCTATGACCAGGCTAACGACAAACTTGTGTATGCCTTTACATCAGACCATTCTACTGCAAACTATGGTCCTTAGTTGCCAGCACACCCTGAGCACAGATTATGACCAGCTGGACTCAAATAGTGTCAACCTGCCTTTAGTGCCCAAACTTGACTTGTTTGATTTTTTGATTGGCTTGGTTTGTGGAGGCTCCTGGTGTAAGGAGTAAACTACAGTCTCTCTCAGTATTATCCTCCTGGACAGTGGTCATCGTGTTCCCCCTTGGGCACTGTACCCTCTCAAGTCTTAGACATTCATATTCAGCCCCCATTGAGAATTGAATAGTCTGACTTTGACTGCATCAGTAAAAACACAAAGCATTGTGACCTTGTGGCTGGTGACTTTCATACTGAGACCAGATAAGTCTATTATGGTGACAGAGTGGTGTCAATGCCAAAGGTTTTGGTCAACCTCTCTAAATCGACTCTCACCAAATGGGGCAATTGTTCAGTTAAATTAAATTTGGTCTGAGACTGCCTCTGAACTTTGAGTCCCTACAGAAAGAACTGCAACCTAACTTGTGACAGAAACAAACTGAAAACCTGACTGAAGGGTATATTTTTATAACAAATAGCTGAGTCTCAGACAATCACAGAAGACAAGCTTGTCAGTCACAGGCAGCAAACAGATCAGACCGCCTTCAAATACAGCAAACCAAGCTGCAACCCATCAAGGAGATTCTGGCCTCACTTCCGTTTCCCACCCGTAAATGCTGCCTGCCCACGCTGCGGAGCGCGGCTCTCCAAGCTGCTCCTGGTTTTGAGAATTGGCAAATCTGCAAATCATTCTTTGCTCAAATAAACTTTGTCTACCATGTTTCTTAACAACCAGCTAGAGAGCTCTTTGCACATTAGTCACAGTTGTCTTAAATGTCTAGGCTGATAATTCCAACATTCCTGCCACGTCTGGTTCTGGTGTTTGCGTTCTCTTCAAATCGTGACTTTTGCCTTGGGTGGGGGGTCTTGTAATATTCTCCTCACTGGCCAGACAGGAGGAATTGGGTATAAGGATCTGCTGTAAAGAGACCTTTAGCAAAGCGGTGGGAGGCGTGGGGAGAGGGGCGGGTTCCATAGTCCTGTAATTTGGTCTCACTCTCCTAATGAGCCTTTCCCTCTGGATTATACAAGTGTTTTAAGTTTTTTTGTTTTTTGTTCCCCTCCTCCCTGAGGTGGGTCAGGATAGTTAGAGTAGCACAGTTCCCTTTTCTCATATGGAAGGCTAGAGCTGAGGGAAGCTGGCATTTCCCTTCAGGCAGGTAGTCGCTAGTGACTAGAGCCCAGCCTTCTGTGGAGGTAACTAGTTTCTCCTGAGGCCAGGCCCTGTTCTGAGCAGATTGCCCTGGGGCACTTCAAAATGATGGCTCTTCCTCGCCCTCTGCTGGCTTCAGGAGGGAATTCGCTGATCTTTGCTGTAAGAACCTGGTCAAGCTCCCAGAACTCTGGGGTCCCTGTGACTGGGCCCACCTGGAGCTCCTAACCCCACAGTTGCCCACGCGGAGCCTGCAGCATCTCGGTCCAGTCCAGCGTTCCTGGCCCAGACCTGTTTCCCCGGGGGGTTTCCTGAGTCTGTGCCGGTTAGCAACGACTCCTGCTCTCACCTGTGTCTCCGGCCATGGGCAGTGGCTCACCCTGCGTCCTCACCTCTTAAGAATCCTAGAAGTGTTGTCCATTTTTTTCAGTCTGCTTAGTTTGTGCTTGTTAGGACAGAATGGTGATTTCTGAGCTCTTTACAAGGAGAACCAGAAACTGGAAGTCTGTTTTGTTTTTAACAAACTTTCTACTGAAATGCGTATATCAGTATTTTATCACATCTCATTTCATTTACTGTATAGAATGTTTATTATGTTTTCCTACGCATTGTCTTTTGAACATAGATATACTTCTTTTCTAGGGTTCAAGTAAATGATGCTGGCTCCTATCTAACCATGTTACGGAGAGAGACTAGGGAACGGCCACAGATGGTAAGGTCCACTTGGTGTATGGACAGTCCCCCCCCTTACTCTAAACTGCATCTGCATGTATTTCAGAATTTGGAATGTTGCCGTCATTTTCCTAAACTAGCCAATGAGTGCAAATTTACCGCTAATGTAGACGAATGCAAACTTTCAGTGTTTACCTTATTCCTCAGTATCACCATCTTATGCTAATTTTCTCAGGCTTGAGGACTTGGGGGTGTGTGTGTGTGTATATGTTGAAAAACACTATACAAATGTACAGTAATGTGAATAACAGTAACCCTCACATCATTTTTATCCCCTCAGGTATAAGCTGAGTCTATAACTGATAACTTCTAGTGTGTGCTTCCCCTTGCCTTGCCTGGGATTTTTCTTGGGATCTTTTCTTCCATCCAGCCTCTTAGGCCATGTTGTCATTATGTTGCAATTCAATTACTATAGTGATTTTTTTTTTTTCTTTTCTTGGTTTCTTTTCCCTAGTTCATCTTGTGTTCTTTCTTCCCCCACGATGATTGGGAGGTTGGGGGAATCTTTGATTCTTGACCATAAAGCCAGAACGCTTTTCCCTATTGTCTTTTACATACAACTTAGATTTTCTTTTTTTAATTGCCACTGAGGGAATCATAGGCTACCTTGAAGAATACCTTATGAGCCATACTTATTCTTAAATGAAATGTATTCACTTTAAAATCCTGTTGTACTTAAATTTTATGGCTTGTTTCCTGTTACTTGAGTACTTTGTTTTATTCCTCTCTGGGCCGGTAGCCTTAAGTCCTCAGCTAAATCGGACAAACCCCCTTTGGGAAGCAGCAAACCACCATATTTTGGTATGTTAGAATCGGAGTTAAAAGAGCTTTGGTTGCTGTTTGAATTCCAGCCCATTCTCATGCCAGGAATTTTTCTGCACATTTAGCAACTGACTGAAATTTTAATGATTACTTTTTTAATTGTGGGACTTTCTTAAAATAATTTTATCTTTTGACTATGAAACTGTCCCACTTTTACTCATTTATCCTATTTTTGCTTTTTGTAATGGCATCTTCCCCTTCTCAAGGTATCCCTTAAACAGCGTAAGGCCCGATGCCAGACAGCGCGGGAAGCGCCGCCACGCTGTCACTTTTACGCGCTTCAAATGGTTAAGACAGTGACCAATCTTAGGGGGACTAAAATCCATGTGCAAAATTGTCTTCAAGTACAGATGGAAATCTCCACAGACCAGGGCTAGAGAGAAGAACTTTCGTACGTGAGCGGGAGTGAAGCTGTCGTGGCTCACCAACTTCAAAAGCTGAGTCACGGGGCAGGGGCAGAACAGGCTGTGTGAGACAACCCACTGGCTGTGATAAAATAGCAGGCCACACATCTATGTTGTGTCTAAAATAAAATGTTAACTTCACAAATATGAATATGATTAGAAGTAACTCTACTAACAAGTACTCATAGTTTGAGGATATGCTGGTTTTTCTTGTATTAGAGACAACAGCTTGTAGATCTGTTTTAAATAAGTTTTGATGAAGAAAGACATCTGAATAATAAATAATCCTATACATTTTAATTGGGGAGTAAGGTAGAAGAAGAAACAATAGTATATTTGAGTTATAGATCATATTTCAGAAAGGAAAACAAATCTAGTATTAAGGCCATAAAAATAAATATGAAACAGTCATCTCACTTTAATAACTCTTTCCTGTTCATCAGACCCTTACAGTTAAAAATGCCAGCTGGGAACATAGTCATGGTCGTTCTAAATAGAAAACCATGAAATTGTTCTATTTAAAATGATTATTACACATCAACCCAATATAAACCTCCAATTCCTCTTTGCTAAATACTTAAAAATTGTATTCCCTTTAATCTTACATTTTAGTATAATTTCAGACTTAAAGGAAGAATTGCAAAGATAATACACATATTCCCTCTATAACAACCACATTCCCCATACGTTAAGTTTTACCACATCCATTTTCTCCTCTTCTTCCTTGCCGTGTGTGTGTGTGTGTGTGTGTGTGTGTGTGTGTGTGTGTGTGTGTGTGTGACAGGTGCTGCTCCACTTACCCCTGAATACTTAGGTATTTTGAAAAGAACAAATATAAGGACATACTCTTTACTTAACTAGGTGTTACCTGGACTTAGAAGATTAAAAAATTAATATTGATATAATACTAATACATGCACCTAATTCAAATTCTTCCAATCATGTCCTTTATAGCAAAA
This sequence comes from Microcebus murinus, assembly GCF_040939455.1. Classification (NCBI taxonomy): domain Eukaryota; kingdom Metazoa; phylum Chordata; class Mammalia; order Primates; family Cheirogaleidae; genus Microcebus; species Microcebus murinus. Next base: position 25,829,771 of record NC_134125.1, on the reverse strand, counting down.
GAAGTCTTTTGTCTCCCTCAGAATCCATCCAAGATAACAAGGAACATCTGGTAGACATCTATTTTTAGTTACCTTTTAATCCGGAAAATGTCCTTGGTCTTCTCTTGGGTTGTATGGCCTTGACATTTTGCAAGTGCACCGGCCGGTTACCGCGTAGAACATCCCTCCATTTGGATTTACCCATTTCCTTTGTAATAAGATTCAGGCCATGGGTTCTTACATGCCACAGAAATGACAGAGTTTCTTCTTAGTCCATCACATCAGGAAGTACATGATAATTCAACTGGTAATTTAAATTTTGATCATTTGGTTAAGGTGTGGTCTGGCTGATTCCACTCTTTTAAAGTTTTTTTTTCTTTGTCTTTTGTGGGTTTAAAACGTGAAGATCATGCAGATTTCCTGTTCTCATTGGAATTTCACTCACGAGCTTTAGCATCCATTGATACTTACCTGAAACAATTATTACTATGGTGCTCACCAAATAGTGATTTTATTTTTTTCTGGTTTCAGTATCCCTTCTGTATATTTATTAGCTGGTATTCTATTGTAAGGAAGAGCTCTTCATTCAATTTTTTACTCACTTATATAAACATGGACTCATGGATTCCTAACATTTAGTGGATTATGACATTTTACTCATGCTCAGTTTGTTCCCTTCACTTTTAGTACATTGCAAATACAACTGATGCGATGACTTCCATTACAGCTTAGTGATGCCTGGTTTTGAACTTTCCCTAAACAAAATTGTGCAGACTTGTCTTTTGCTCGGTGTTGAGGTTCAGCTTTGGGTGCAGCCATGCTTTACTCATTCTCTTGCTCTGTGCAGTATCCCATTGTTTTTAAGTTAACTCTTTCTGTTGTTGATGACCACATGGGATGTTTCTAGCTTTGCTATTACTTATACTGCTGTTATTTATAACGAGTATTTATACTCTTGTACAGATGTCTTATGCACACGTGTATGGAATTCTGGTGGCGATGTACCTGGGAGTAGAATGTTCAATGTTAGGTACTACTAATCAGTTTTCCAGAATAGGTGTGCCAGTGTTCACACCCACTGTCAGCTTGGGCATTCTGGCAGCTAAATGTCCCTCCCAATGCTGTGTGTGAAGCCCACTGTGTTTACTTTTGGGTGGCAGACATGTGAAACTTAAGCACACTTTCTTTGGCAGGACGTGGTCTCTAATTTCTGTCCCTCTCCCTCTACATGGCTGTCAGTCTCTTTAACAGCCTCCCAGCCACATCTGCTGGGATGGCAGATGGCTCGGAGGAATGCAGCCTCAACTCCTGGGATCAGCTCTCTAAGGTCCCACTTCTCCCCTATGGCGACCCTGTAATTCTTTATCGTCTTACTAGACCTGTTTGGGCCTTAACCAGACATGCCCTTATACTTTCCTTCTGCTTGACTAGCTCTTCTCAGGAGGAGACGGGTCCATGTTATTTCAGAGGCTAAAATCTTAGGAGAAAATGTTAGTTCACTACTCTTAGGAAACTCGGGAGACAGCGGATAAAAAATTAGAATCTCAAAGATTTGACAAAACGTATTTTAAAAACTTGACCTATTAACCTACTTACATCCATGGGCCTGTCTTCAGGAGCCTCTTCCCAATACATACATACACGATATGTAGAGATGCATGTGTCTATAGTGTATGTGTGTGCAATTTGTACCCAAAAGATTAGGTGCTTTAAAAAAATCACATGTAGGCTGGTCCGAAGGTAGTGAGTTATCTCACGTGATTGTTCAGTCAGTTACAGATTGAACTCCTTGTTCTACTACTTTCCCCCCTCCTCACTACTGCACTTGACTAGTCTTAAAAAAATAAAAATAAAAAAAATAAAAATAAAAAAATCACATGTAAAAGTGTTGGCAGGAACTGTCTCAAAAAAAGTCTCTGTTGCCCAGGCTAGAGTGCCAAATAAAGTATTTGTGCCCTACACATAATCCCATAAATTAGCCTGTTTTTTTATTATTTTTTTTGAGACGGAGTCTCACTTTGTTGCCCAGGCCAGAGAGTGCCGTGGTGTCAGCCTAGCTCACAGCAACCTCAAACTCCTGGGCTCAAGCGATCCTCCTGCCTCAGCCTCCCAAGTAGCTGGGACTACAGGCATGCACCACCATGCCCGGCTAATTTTTTCTATATATTTTTAGTTGGCCAATTTATTTCTATTTTTAGTAGAGATGGGGTCTTTGCTTTTTGCTCAGGCTAGTTTCGAACTCTTGACCTTGAGTGATCCTCCCGCCTTGGCCTCCCAAAGTGCTAGGATTACAGGTGTGAGCCATGGCGCCCAACCAGGAACTCTTTAAATTGTTACATTGTACTTGGAGAAATCCTTGGCAACTGATGTGCTCAGTGTTGTACCACACACAGACAATACATTACAGTTAGAAATCACAAAACCAGCTGGGTGCGGTGGCTCACGCCTGTAATCCTAGCACTCTGGGAGGCCGAGGCAGACGGATTGCTTGAGGTCAGGAGTTCGAAACCAGCCTGAGCAAGAGCGAGACTTTGTCTCTACTATAAATAGAAAGAAATTAATTGGCCAACTAATACATATAGAAAAACTAGCCGGGCATGGTGGCGCATGCCTGTAGTCCCAGCTACTCAGGAGGCTGAGGCAGGAGGATTGCTTGAGCCCAGGAGTTTGAGGTTGCTGTGAGCTAGGCTGACGCCAGGGCACTCACTCTAGCCTGGGCAACAAAGCGAGACTCTGTCTCAAGAAAAAAAAGAAATCATAAAACCACATACACTCAAAAACCAAAGAACTACTAAGTCACAACTATGTCAAAGAGAAGTACTATCAATGAAGAAAACTCTTGAGAACTGAACATGAAAGTACTATGTGTTAAAACCTGTATGATGCAGCAAACCAGTGATGGCAGGAAGGGACCTTACAGCCATGGAACACACTCTGAAGGCTGAATCTTAATGCACTAAGAACACTGAGTTTTGATAAACACAGGACAGAGTAAACCAAAATAGAATGAAAACAGTAAAATCAGAAATGAAATCAACCACAAATTTAAAGCTGGTCCTTTGAAAATGTTAACATTTGGTACTGTCAAGCCTCAAGAAGAAAGACTAGGGCTAAACATTAGCAACAAATAAGAGTTCATCAGCATAGATTCACTGCAGAATAAAGAAATATTAGAACAACCACAAGCTGTGTAGTGGTAATTTGAAAATTTGAAAGAGGTCAGTTTTAGAAAAAAATGTAAATGATTATGTATTTTATATAATCCTTTTGTATAAACATTTTCTATGTTCTGTCTGAACTATAGGAAAATATTTCTCTTAATCAGTACAGATAATGTGTTCAAACTTTCATGTTAAAGGAAAGAATATGGAACAAGAATTTCTCTGGTAAAAGATGTCTTTCAAAAACATCCTATAAGTAGCATTGATGTTCCTGCTAACGTCAGGAGCAGGCCAATTGGCAACCATTCTTCCTACCCACTCAGTGTCCTACTGAAGGTTCCTACCAATGTTTTAAAAACAATGTTTTAAACTTTGTCAATCAGGCAGTTTCTGTAATTCCCGAGTTTTTTTGTTCAGCAGTAAAATGGGGATAATATTAATAGTACTTATATTAATGGATCGGTGAATTAACTAAGCCAAATCATTTGGCAAGTGCCTACACATAATCCCATAAATGGTGACTATCCTGACCAGGGTATCCTTTAGTCTGTTTTTTTGTTTGTTTGTTTTGTTTTGTTTTGTTTTGAGATGGAGTCTCACTCTGTTGCCCAGGCTAGAGTGAGTGCCATGGCGTCAGCCTAGCTCACAGCAACCTCAAATTCCTGGGCTCAAGTGATCCTTCTGCCTCAGCCTCCTGGGTAGCTGGGACTACAGGCATGCGCCACCATGCCTGGCTAACTTTTTCTATATATTTTTAGTTGGCCAATTTCTATTTTTAGTAGAGAACGGAATCTTGCTCTTGCTCAGGCTGGTTTTGAACTCCTGCCCTCGAGCGATCCACCTGCCTCGGCCTCCCAGAGTGCTAGCATTATAGGCGTGAGCCACTGCGCCTAGCCTTAGTCTGTTTTTTTTTAACCCATCCTTGTTAACACACTGATAAATGCCTAGAAACTGAATAACTAGGCCATTGATGCATATTACTAATTTTTGCCTATCTTGCAGCCTGTTTCCTCAACATACCCTTACCGTTGTCTAATGTGATACGATTCTAGACCCTTCACCCTTTTGGACTCAGATATTTGCTCAATAAGCAGGCCCCAGTTTGTCAGTCTTCCGCCTGAATTGCCTCTTTGAGATGGTTTTCATTTTCCACATCAGTCTTATTCTTAGGGAATTTCATGTTTGCTTGCTTTCCAGGTGGTTTGTGTGCTGTCTAATGACAAGAAAGACAGGTATGATGACATAAAAAAGTACCTATGTACTGAATGCCCAACTCCGAGCCAGTGTGTGGTGGCAAAAACCTTAAATCGCCACAAGATAGTCTCAACTATTTCTGACAAGCTTGCCCAGCAGATGATCTGTAAGATGGGAGGAGCCCTCTGGAAGGTGGATACGGGGGTATGTTAGATTTCATTGCCTTTTCTTCACTCGATTCATGTTTGATAAAACTTAACTATAAATTAAAAGATAGACTCTTAAGTTTTGCTCACATTCTATTCTAACTCAATTTACCTTTTTAAAAATATTAAGGTAAAGAAAACGATGTTTGTTGGCATTGACTGTTTCCATGACACTGTAAACCGACAGAAGTCAATCGCAGGATTTGTGGCCAGCACCAATGACGAACTGACAAAGTAAGCAAGCTCTGGCAGATGTTTAGTTGTGGCTGTCTGTGGGCCAAACGGGAGAGGAGAGCCCAGTAACACTTGTTAGCTCAAGAGGTTAGGAGCTCTATGGATGAGTTATTCTTAGTCATATGCTCGCCTGATTTTCTTCTGGCAAAGTGATTGTTTCCAAAACATGTTTGTATGGAGTCTGGCTCTGCATCATTTTCTGTAGCTGCCTAAATACCACAAATGTAGCTTACAACAGCCCCTACTTGTTTCTGCACAGCTCTCTGGGTCAGACGTGTGGCACTGCATGGCCCTCGAGGCCTTCTGAGGCAAAAATTAAGGTGTCAGCCAAAGCACATTCTCATCTGGCAACTTGGTGGGCCTCTTCCAAGCTCACGTGGTCATGGACGGTGGCATCAATTTCTTTGTGGCTGTAGGACCGAAGTCCCTGTTTGCATCCTGGCTGTGTCAGCTGTGGACCAGTCTCAGCTCCCAGAGGCAGTTCACGTTTCTTTCCATGTGGCTCCCTTCCATCTCTCAACCAGCCAGGGCACGCTGGGTCCTTGTTCTGCTTTTAATCTCTCTTCCTTTTCTGCCTTCAGCTAGAAAAAACACCCTGCTTTTAATGGAGCTCATGTGGTTACATAGGCCACATCTGGAAAATCTCCTTATCATAAAGGCCACTGAGCCACAGAGCACAACATGACCACGGAGATGGCGTCTCCCCATGGTCAGAGGCTCCAGGGTAGGACAGGTAGATTCTGCCCAACATAGGCTCTAATCGGCTAAGTGCCTTTATAGGGACCACTCAGAGGTAGAGCACTACTCTAGATGTACGTGGATAAAGAGACATTGAGACTGAACCAGAGGCCTGTATGAGGTCTTGTCTCTTCACATGCCTGTACAGAATGTACTTGCGAAAGGAGACTTGCTTCTCTATCCCAGGTCTCTCCTTTCCTTCCAGGCCCTTTTGTTTTCTGTCTTTAGAAACCACACTTCAAATGGAAATGCATGTGCAGTCTTGAGTTTGCAGTCCCGTGTGCATTACATGCTGTATAGTCATCGCACATCACCACTAGGTTTAATGATGTTTGTGATCCACTAGGTATAATTCCAGAGTCGTCTTAAAGGAAGATCCATCTTTATTTCCCCAGATGACATCACTCCTTCCAGTCATACTTTAGTCCAACATAATGCATTGCTTTGTTCCACTTTATTTTTTAGAATTAGAAATTTATGCTGCAATAATAGGGAAAAATCAAGCTTTCATTTATGCAACAGATCTTTGAGCACTTATCCCATTCCAGTGCTGAGTCTACAGCAAACGAAGCGTAGAGCTGCCATGCCCGATTGTATCCCATGGGACTTGCGTCCCAGGGAAGAGGAAGACAAAGACATCAGTGTGTCAGGTGCTCAGATGAGGTTACGCTAAAGTAGACAAAAACACAGTAAGGGGAGAGAAACTTGAGACAGCATGTACCTTCACTTGATATACTGAAATTGTCACAATAGCCATGATAACAGCTGAAAGTAAAAGTGAGCTCACTTGCTCACTGATGATGGCTCTGGGCGACCCACTGTTAAAGGTGTTGACCCCAAAGCAGGAACCCTTGCTCGGGTTTTCATCCGATCACATTCTGCGTCTTCATCTGATCATTCCCCAGCAGGTGAAGCCACAGTAGCCATGCACATTAAAGCAGGATTAATTTACAGTGATGTCAACAGATGCTTCTATTCCATCATTACTATCCATGTGCATTAAAGTCTGCATGCAATGCCTGCGGCATCAGGAGAGGCCCCTACTCTGACCTCTGTGAGGACATGAAAGAAACGGTCCTTACTTGGATCCTAACCTACTAATAGTATTTTTTTGGACATAGACTAATTCAGAATCCAAATAATGAAATTTTAAGAATGCCTTTTTTTCCAAATGGGTGGTGTGCTTTTCTGTGAACAGGTGGTACTCTCGATGTGTCATCCAGGAAGCAGGAGAGGAGATTGTGAACGGGCTGACCGAGTGCGTGGCAGGTCAGTGTTTTGTGGAGGTTGGGGACCCTGACTCTACATACCAGTGGTTCTCCACCAGTGGAGGTACAGCCCCCAGAGGATATTTGGTCATAACTGAAAACGTTTTTTGTGTGTCACAACTGGGGTGCAGGTGCTACTGGTATTTAGTCTAGTGGGTAGAAGCCAGGGATGCCGGTAAACACCCTACAGGATGCCCTGCCACACACACCGCCACACATACTTACCTGCTCAGAATTTCAACAGTGCTGGTGTTGAAACTCTGGACTAGACTGAGGAGGTGAGCAGTGAAACTGCCCTGAAAGCTACAGTGAAAGGTGAACGTAAAAGTTGCCAAAGATAGCAAAGACTGGTTTATTCACACATTTCTGGTTTCCTTTCAGCTGCCCTGAAGGTCTGGTGTAAAAATGAACCATCCAGGCCACATTCTGTTATTGTGTATCGGGATGGAGTAGGGGATGGTCAGCTGTCAGCATTGCTTGCCCAAGAAATACCGCAGATGTTGGCTGGCCTAAATGACAACTCCTGTCCAGAGTAGGCACATAAATTGTGACAATGCAGGTTTCGTAAACTCTACGTAAGTCTTTGTAAACAATCTGTTTGGTAGGAAAACCCAATACAACGTGTGATGAGAGAAGGTACTACATACAAACACTGCCTTCCACAGATGGGTGGGGAGAAAAAAGGCCCTTCTCCTCTGGCTTCGTGCCCCGCATCCAAGGCAGAGCGTGAAGCAGAGTTGCAACATGGCAACAGCACATTGCTCCCCCGTGGAACCCCAATGAATCTTTCCCCCGTTTCCTTCCAAGTCTTGCTGTAGAGGCTTGTGCAGCTCAGATATTCATACAAATCCATGAGCATGGCTTGCTAGTGGTTTGCACTTACCCGCCTTTATGCTGGAGTTGTAAGTCCCAGGGCTGGGATCTCCGCCAGCTGTCCCTCCAGCGTCGTCTGCTTGAGGCCAGCAGGGATGGCAGGAAGGGTCCTGGGGCTGTGAGGAAGGGACCCTTCCCCTAGGCTATGGGTGGCTGTGAACAGATCCCTCCGCATCCTTTACTGCCTTGATCAGGCCGATGGAGCTGGGACTGTGAAGCCAGTGCGCGTGGAGGCTTCTGTCTGCAGGTTCCCTAACAGGCCTTAGTGTGTGATGTTTAATGCCCTGAATGCTTCTGAAATGCGACTGAGTAACATAATGACACTTATCCTCACTTTTCAAGTTCACTTCTAACTTTCATTGTGGTGAAGAAACGAATAAACACCAGATTTTTTGCTGTGTCTCAAGACAGTCTTGACAATCCAGAGTCGGGAACGGTTATTGATGTGGAGTTGACCAGGAAGGAATGGTGAGCCACTTTCCGTGTTTGCGTCTGGATCTATGTTCTCAGTTCACTTCAGCCAATCACTTAATTCCAGTAACTTCACCTTAAAGCATTTCTGATTCTTTACAACTAAATAGGTCTATATATTTTACTACTGGCCAGAGGTTCTTCATTTGGATCTGGAAATGATTGGTCTTCTGGTGGTTTAAGTTCCTTAATAAAAATTTTTATAAATATCTAGTACCAAGTAAGTTGGTTTTCCTGTGGTCCTAAAACCCCTTGAATTATGAATATATGAGATATCAAGTTTTGTTCATAGTAACAATTTAGAGTTATCACAAATCCAGTTATATTGAAATTCCCTAACCATCAAAATGTTTTAAATAATAGCTTAGAGAGGTATTAATTTTTGAAATGGTTTTTCTGTTTTTAAAGGGGGTAACATGTGAAATGAGACCGGTTTCTCTTCTGTAAAAGATTTTGTAAATGTATTCTGTAAGCAAAAATACCACATTCGGCTTTACGTGGTCAGCCCTGTTATTCGTAGAAATAATGTAATTCCAGTGATTTGGGATTTTTTTTTTCCTTAGGAGAAAGTAATCTACCATGAATGAATGTGAGAACCAGCAGACAAAACCTTAGGATTAGACACTCAAAAACTTTCAAAATATGAGATGTTTGAAGACATTCTATGTAATAGTATTCTTAAATGAGAGAAAAAGATATAACAATGGAATAAAGGTCATGAAGAAAACTAAAACACTGAATATCTACTGATATAGTCAAAATGAAGAAAATCAATAGAAGGGTTAAAGATCAGATTAGACACAAAAGAAAATAACTAACTGGAAATACATTCAGAACATTCCTATAATACAGTGGAGAGACATAAAAATGTGAAAGAAAAGTTTATGAAAAATGTAAGGCAAGATAAGACTTGCTATATATCGACTAGCAGCTCGTGTGGAAGATAAGATGTGATAAGGTAGAGCGATACTCGGGGAGACAGCCTGAGAGTCTGAACTCTCAGATTGAAGAATAATAGAACTTGAACAGGAGCAATAAAAAATGTTCACACTTAGATTTCTGAAGTTTCACTATAATTTTTCTTAAAAGCAGCCAGAAGAATAATATATTTACAAATAAAAATTATTTAACAGTAGAAACAAGAATACAATGAAATCTTTAAAATGCTAAAACATAGGTTTGGGTATCAAATTCTGGTGTAATAGCTATCAAGGGTGACAGTGAAATACATTCTGTTAAACATGTACATACATTAACAGATCTACCAGACCCTCACTGAGAACTACCCAAAATTTGTATTTTAGAAAGAAAACTGCCCAATTAAGGAATTGAGATGCAAAAAGAAAATGATGAGTATAAAATGATGAATATAAAAATGCTTTGACTTCAGAAATGACTAATTTATAGGGTACATTAAAACAAGATTAAAATACCAAACAATATTTACATAGGAAAGGAGTTATAGGGTTAAAGCATTTTCAGTTCAGTTAGGAACAATGGTAGAACTTCTGATGAACTTTAGGCTGAAGTCAATTATGCAAATGAAAGTTTGTGGAAACCAGTGGGGAAATAAAACATCCCAATAGACAGGAAAAAGTAAAAGGCAGAATCAATCGAGTGCTGTTAGCAGAAAAGGATTAAAGAACAAAGCAAATGAAAAGTATGAAACGGAGCACAACATAAAATTCCAGTATTTTATAATATGAATAGTTCAAACTTGCCAGTTATATCATTTAGAGGATTTGAGTATATTCTAGTGATTCTCAGGAAGAGGCAGGTGGCTTCATCCAGGGATCTCTGAATCTAGTTACTTACAGCCATGTCAAATGTGCCAATTTTGTTTGTTCCTCTAGGCCAGGCGTCCTCAAACTACAGCCCTCGGGCCACATGCGGGTGTTTTTACCCATTTGTTTTTTCATTTCAAAATAAGATATGTGCAATGTGCATAGGAATTTGTTCATAGTTTTTTTTAAAGTCTAGTCTGGCCCTCCAACGGTCTGAGGGACAGTGAACTGGCCCCCTGTTTAAAAAGTTTGAGGACCCCTGCTCTAGGCTTCCGTATGTGTACTTTAACTATAAATCTCATCAATTCTTATTAGTGTCAATGACTTAAGTGTCCTTTATCAAGTCAGTGATCACCTGTTAGGTTTCTAAATGTAGAAATTCTATAGAATGGATTTCTGTAAACTAACACTAAATGTCTTCATGTACTAAGTTTTACAATGTTCTTTTTCTAAAATAAGCTGATATCCACATGTTCTATAATTCCAGGTATGATTTTTTTATTGTGAGTCAATCTGCGCCAGAAGGGACTGTTACCCCCACTCACTATAATGTCATCTATGACAAGGTTTGCTTGAGTCCAGATACAGTACAACGTTTAACTTACAGCCTATGCCGCATGTATTATAATTGCGAAGTAAGTATTTTTTGGTTTTGATTTCCTTTCAGATCTATAAAATGTACTGTTCAAAACTGTACAATTTTGAACCTTTGAATTGACTTCTATGAAAATTTAAATTTAGGGAAAGTAGACATAAAATGAAAAAAATCCTCAGTTTACTTTTTCTTTCTACCAAAGGGTTTCATTCGAGTTCCTGCTCCTTGCCACTATGCCCATAAACTGGCTTACCTTGTGGGCCAGAGTATTCACGAACAACCAAGTGGTTTACTGTCGACCTTTCTCTATTACCTTTGACCTACAGAAGAAGGCCTGAGGTGATGCTGAAACTACAACTTGTAAATCTGTTTTCGCTTTTAAAGCTGGGTGTCTGAAATATTTTCCTAGATCCATAGCTTTAAATTCTAGCCCTTGACTCGATATGAGAGGTTCTCAGTAGTACATTCTGCTTTTCAGTACTATCACTGACTTTACACAAGATGAATTTTCCAGGAGGAAAACTGACAGGGTTTGGCTAGCAATTTACCCTTCAAACATGTCACAAAGACTTCATAATTATACACACCTAAGTATTTTGATCCCAACGAATGCCACTTTAATAATGAAAAGACTGGATATTAGTCACATAGGGAGTACATCTGTGAATAAGTAAATCCTACTTGGAAAGCTCTTTGAAATTTGTTTTTAAAGAAGAAAAGTTATAAAAACAAAATTAGATGGGGATTTGTTACCTAATATTTAGTCCTTCAAAGAAGTGACCTATTGCTAAGTTAAATATGAAGGATTGAATATAGTGATACTGGTGATATAAAAGTTAGACCCTTAGGAACAGGAAGACATATCACCTTTTCCACAAAGAAGGGAAATCAAGAGCTGTTAGCATTTCTGTTTAATTTATTCTATTGGGCATGTTCCCAGTAACATTATTATGTTAGCTATACCATAATAAGAGTCTTAAGTTCTGCTTTGTCCTTGAGTTCAAAAAAAAAAAAAATAAGAGTCTTAAGTTGTTTCAGGGAAGCTACTATGTTTTTCCTGAACTTTTTTTTTCTCCACTTACTACAACTATCTTTAAATAGATTCAGGAAACAATCTGTGAGGACCTTTTCTTACACTCCTAAATAGTGGTACTTTGGGGATGTGGGTGGAGATTAACTTCAAATATGTCCAAAATGGTATGTTTACAAACAGCATAATTGCTTTGTTAATTTAGGCTTGTAATGTAAACCAGTCTTAAAATATTAAAACATTTATTAGGAAAACACTGGAATCCAGTTGTCATGGTACTGCCAGCGGTGGAAAAACACATGATATAGGATATGGGTCATAATTTAAGAAAAGCTAAGTCGAAATGTTCTTTTCTGAATTTGTAATTTGATTTGTATGATAAAACAACCATTTGGAAGGAACAAAGTAAAACTTTCTGAATGTTTGCTCTAAATATAGTATATATACATATCACATATTCCTAACAGTATTAAGTTTAAAATGTGACTGAATTAAAGGTATTCATGTTAAAATCACTGAATTAAATCTCATTATTTTTAAAATGTTCTTAGCCTTTAGTCCACTGACTAGAGAAAATCTTTTAAAATAAAAAATATTGCTGTGACTAGGAGATTATCTAATTCCATTAGTCTATTTTTATAAGTTAGATGAAGGAAGCTTGATATATTTGGTATTTCCAGAAGAAAGTCTTACTGTCTTAAAGGCTTATAGATAAATTTTTCCATAATGTATCAAGTACATAAGTTTCACCTTATTGCGCGGGGATTGGACGGTGCTAATTAAAGGTCTGTTGGGAATGCATGTGGCCTATTCAGCAATACGACAACTTAAATAAACTTCCTGACTGGCAGTAGTGAATACAAGTCAATCCTCCCATGAGTACATCTCAAAGATGGACAAAATACTCTAAGACAATGTTGAATAGTATTAAAAAGGACAAAGGGAGAAAAAAAACATGGTACCAATATCTGGCTGACGGAAATCCAGAAAACACGGCCCTCGTGTATGGGACTACTTTTTATGGCATAAATTCCAGAAGAGGAAGTTGAACAAGAAGTTGGATTGATTTTGACAGACTTGCAGTCCATGTTGAAAAACTCAAGTCCAAGCACCTGTGTGGAGCGTTGCAGTTAACTTGCACACTCCTTGATTTGAGAAGTTCGGGCATACACCCTCAGAAGGGCTTGAAGCACACAAGCACTCCCGGGAACAGAACACCATCTTTAAATCATCTGAATTGTTAATCCCCCACAGTATTCTTTGTAGGATAATATTTGACATCAATCTCTAATACTTATATATAGTATTAAACCAAAAATCACCAATATTAAGAGGACAAGAAGACAAAGCTGAGGAAAACAATAGATATTGAACCATATTAACATTTGTTACCCCTATAGTGTGCTAAAATAAAAAAAATTGAACCATAGGGACTCAAAATTATCTGAGTTATCAACATAATATTCCAAGAGAAAATTTAAAACTCTCAAGAGCAAATTGCAGGAAAGAACAATTTGGGAGATTCTAAAACTATCTGCATTGCATCACTTCTCTTCACCTACAACATCCCACTAACATTGACACTGGCTACACACGTCATCTCTGTAATCCAACTATGCACTCCTTGGAAGGCAGGTCGCATCCTCGCAGGATCTTTTAATGACCATAAAACAGAGCAGTGAATGAAAGATGCCTACACTACAGTTTCGTGTACAAATCTCTCATGTTTGCCAGTGAGAAAAGGGGGGGGTCACAGAGCAGAGAAATGGTTGTTAGGAAGGAAGAACCACGAGCCATTTGCGGGGGGGGGGGGGGGGAGTGGTGGAAAAGATGTAACAGATAAGGGGGAAGGTACCCATAAAGTGGCCAGAGAAGTTGAGAAGAGGATCGACAGAAGGCACAGGTTGAGGAACTGGCTTTTGACAAAAAGGAAGACAGCTCAGGTGGTGGGAAGGACAGAAGAATGGGGCAAATGCAGATTATCCATGTGGTGCAGATGATTTAGGTTCCAGCCTAAATTTTCTGGATCAAGTAGGGTCTCAATCTCCTGAAACACAAGTAGTGTAGCCAAACCCACTCAATTCACCTATAGCACACATTATTTAATAACAAATCCCCTGACTTTTCTTTCTCTTATATAGTACAATTGGGGCATTGGCTTGAAGGTTTTGAAATCATATGTATATAACGTTATCAATGACGTCATGATATGTAAGGAAGCATTTTGAAGTATTTCTCCTACAAAGATGCGTAATCCAGGATTTTCTTTTACTGTGTAAAGGATGTTACTGGGACAACTGTCAATATCTGAATAAAGTCTGTGGATGAGATAATAGTTTTTATCACAGTTAACTGATTTTAAACTTTGCATTGTGGTTTTCTAAAAGTATCAATGCTTTTAGGAAATATAAATATTTAGGAGTAAAGGAGTGTCATATCTACAACTACTTCTCAATGTACTTGTTTTTGGTGTTTTGGGTTTTTTTGGTTAAAGATCTAATTGGCTTTTATTTTCAATTCTAGAATTGCGTGGCTCTAACAATATCTGTACCCCCATAATATGAATTTTTAAAAAAAGGAAAAAAAATCAATGTATCTGTAATTAGAGGTTGAGAACCAATGAACAAGATCTTTTTCAAAGGGGCAGAGGAGGACTGTGAAAACTGTCCTAATTCCTACTAATGATCTGTTTTAATAAGGAACCAGGACAGGCTCTGTTATCAGGGTGTAAACACCAAAGGTCTTGTCTATGATGATGAATGATTTCATCCAAAACATAACGTGCGGGCAGCAGCAGACTCCTGCTGTGCCTCTTCCGCTGACCGCGAAGCCCGCGCCGCTACGGACGCACGCTTGGCGGCTCGCCCATCCATCCGCCCCGCCGAGAACCCCCTCCTAGACGCCAGGCCCGCGGGGTCTCCATGGTTGCTTGCTGTTCTGCCCCAGCACCCTATTCATGCTCTTTAGAACCATGCAGGCGTTGACGTCAGAGCTAGCATGTAACTGGGAGACCATCAATCTGACCCACTGGAACATGGAAGCATGGAGCCACTGTCATTCATGGGCGCTCTGTCCTGGGGACTGTTTAACCACTTCGGTGCCAGCGACGACGACAGTCGATAGCCAGAGGTGAACACGCACATCGACTTTAGCCGACAGCCGTGATATGACTTTTCTAATTTTTCGTTTATCAAAATTGTGAACATTTAAAAATAATGAAAAGATTATTTCTATGTTACCTATTCTGATTTCCATTACAAGTAAAACTGCCTGTAAAATAAAACAAGCTTTCAGTGCTTTCAAGCTTTCCTCATCACACAAGCGCAGACCGGGCTCATCGCTGCGCAGCGCGCCCGGGCGGACTGCGAGTGCGGCTGCGGGCGCAGCCGGGCTAGGCGCCCCTCCGCGGGGACGGCGCCCCTCTGAGGACGGCGCCCCTCTGGGGACGGCGCCCCTCCGCGGGGACGGCGCCCCTCCGCGGACGGCCTCCCGTCCCAGCCAGCAGGGCCCGCGGTTCTCCCTGCCAGCCGTGCCCGGCGCATCTCCCATACGCGCCCACACTGCTCCAGCTGGAGTTGTAGTATATTTGCATGTGTCACAAGGTGCTAGTTATTTCCTGTGGAGAATTCTTCTCTCCGTAGCCATGGGTGAGGTCCTGGCACACAAGAATCTTCGCAGCCCTGAGGTGGAGCGCGGTAATCCGCGGGAAATGCTCGCGTGGCGCGGGGGCTCGGGCGTCCGCTGGGAACGGTCGGCTCAGCGCCAACAGTGGCTCAGCCCAGCAGCTCAGCAGCGGGAGCAGCTGCTGCTCTCAGGACACTCAGCTGCCCGGGCCTTACCCTTGATGATTTCGGCAGTGACCTGTGCCTGAGGAGTTACTGATCATTTTCTACATATGCTATAGAATCTTAAGGTTCTTTTCTTCTTTCCTCATTATCTGAGAGTATGTAACTTTTAAAATCTTCAAAATTCTTTTAACACTCATTTCTGATGTCTTTTTTACAAGAGCAGTGTTATATAAAATAGAGTTAATGTAAAGTCAGTGTATAATAATGAAAAGCAATATCTTTCTAGTTCACATGTCAGAGTCAAGCTAAAAATGAAACCATGAATCCAGAATGGCTTTCTCAAGAGAGAATAAAGAGGTAATACTGTAGGGGGAAAGGAAGATCAGAGAAGCCAGTTTTCTACTACTAGATAGGTTTATTATTTTAATGATATAACTTTTCCTATATATATTTTTATATATCCTTAATGAGAAGAAAAATTTAATAAATAATAAATTAATAATTAAATAATAATAAATTAATAAATAAATCATTTATATTTTTCAAACCTATTCTTTCTTGAATGCTAATGTCTTATTACAAAAGCATCTCCCCTTATGAATAATTTTTGATTCTACAAGGCCACTTCTAGGTCAATTATGCAAGGTGACACTTTACACAAGTATCTGCTAAAACTATCTTTGAATGCTGGACAGAGATGATTGCTTTTGCTCTGTAAACTTAAATTTTGTTTGTATCTATAACATTTCATAAGTTGAACATGTATAATTAAAAACATTTTATGTAAACAAAAATAGTCTGTATAATAAATATATGTTCTCTAGTTAACCAACTCTGTTCTATCTAATTAGTCATGAAAAGAAATAAAACAAAAATCCTCATTCTTCTATTTTACTTTTAAGTTATTGGACAGAAGTTAAGCTTACCACCAGTGAAAGTCTTCCAAGTTATGATGCTTGAGTCACCACCTTCAAGGGGGTAACAGGCGCTATTCCTGCTTATGATCCAGCGTAAAGAATGCACTTCTATCCTTTGATTCTTCATCTGTTCCAGACAATGTGTTTGTGTTACCCTTGGGAGCTGCTAAAGCAAAATATCATAAGCTGGGTAACTTATAACCAATGGAAACTTCTGGCTGTTCTGGAGTCTGAGAAGTCCAAGATAAAAGTGCTGGCAGATTCAGTATCTGGTGAGGGTTCACTTTCTGGTTCATAGATGACGCTTTCTTGCTGTGTCCTCACACGGTGAAAAGGGGTGCAAGAGCTCTTTTGGACCTCTTTCGTAAGGACGCTGAGCCCATTGATGAAGACTCTGTCCCCATGACATAATCACCTCTCGAGACCTCACCTTCAAATACCATCACTTTGGGGGTTAGGGTGTCAGCATATGAATTTTGGGGAAATGTAAACATGCAGACCATACCAATGTTTAAGCTATAACTTGATCAGTGGCTCAAACAATTATCGTGAGGACCCAGTTTTACCCTTAGAACCAACTCTTCTCCATGTTGGCTTTCTCTCAGATGGATAACCTCTGAGAGATCGAAGACGACTATAGTACCTCCGAATCTTCCAACTTTTCAAGCTTCAAATTCTATGGTAAAGGGCAAGAGATTCTTTCTCATAAATTCCAACAAAAGCTTAATGTTTTCTTATTCGTTATGATTGGTCCAAGTACACAGCCTGAGCCAATCACTGCAGCTAAGAGAAATGCCATATGTTAATAAGCCTAGGCTTGGGTCACTGGATGCCATCTCCCTGCAATGGCAGTAGGACCCTATTCAAATTTTATGGATTAAGTATGGAGGAAGGTATGGATAGATCTTTAAATCTTATTGGAAGTTAAATGAATAGATTTTGGTCAGCCAAAGTCCAATAAGTATCTTCTATACATTCTTTGAAATAGCACAGATGTGTGTGCCCCCTTTTTATGGACACTTTTTTATTAAATGCTTTTTCAAAATGGCATATTGGATTCATTTATTATAATGTAGTTCTCTAAATATTAGTACTATAATAAAAACACCGACAATACTCATTATTTATCAATTGTTATTTTCTAATTAATATTCTAAGTCTTGTACATTCATTGTCTATTTTAATTCCATACATACATAAGGTATAAATATTATCATTGTTATATATGAAAAGACTCTGATTCAGAAACCCAAAAGATCATGCATTGGGTTTCAAATCTTAGTAGAAGATTTCCAGTCTGTGTTCAAGCCTGTTTGATTCTATAATCTGACTTTTAGCATATGCCATATACAATGCCTCCTAAGTGTTTATATTTGAAGAAAACGACTCTTTAAGAAAATTTAAAACAAGACATTATAATATCAGGATGGTTCCCAGTATAGGATATAATCTGGATTTAAAAACCACATGCAGATTCATTTCTTACTTTTCATAATACTACAAATTGTTGGGTTTTTTTTCCCACAAAAGGGAAGAGATTTCAGAACATCTTTTGCTGAGAGTGGACAATTTTTAAAAGAAGAACTTCAAAATTCTAACAAAATTTTTAAATCTAGAGGGATGTCCTTTTTAAAACAAACAGTCAGTATGTAAATTAAATATTTGCCTTTCCGAATTTGAGCATTGCCCTCTCTTAAGCATCCCAGATGCTTCCTCTTGATCACTACTTATTCACAGTCCAATAGTTTCAGTCTTTACAGAAATCAGAAATCCTACTTTATAAAATTATGTTTACTAGTACAGAAGAAATAACATTTTGAACAAATTTTTACAGGGTTGCATTGTGCTAAGGACTTTATGTGGTCTTTGAACATAAGCCTAGCAGCAAAGTCATGCTTAATTATAACTTGTAACTCAAGCTTAATTGTCAGCCTATAGATGACTATAATAACAAAATGATTTTTTTAAAAAAAATTTCAGCTTTTAGACCCCTTCACAAAATTTCTAGAGTGAAAATTTCTTCCTTCTCCCAAAATGATCTAGGGAAGATCACATATTCTCCTCTGTGATCTTTAAATTTTTCTGATTTCTCTGATATTAATATCCACTACAACTGATAGTGGCTTAAGATGATACTCCACCACTCCTGAGAGATCCATTAGGTCCTTATTCAGAGACAACCCTTAGCAGTATATATCAACCTCTATAGATATTGTTCCTTTGATATAGATAAATAGATCTTAATACATAGCTGGATGGAACTAGATGTTAAAAATATTAGGAGAAAGTGTATTCAGAATTTATGGAGCTTGATTATCAGAAACTATTTCATCTAGATTAGCCCAACTAACCATTTTGAAAATTATAGCTTCATAGTATCCACCCAAACTTTGTGTTCTAAGCAGACTGTCTAGTCCAAGAGTGGGGAAACTTTTCATGTTGAAAGGCCACATTAATTAAGCTGTAATCAAATAAGGCGGCATCAAGAAACTGCAATTAGATATACTTAAAAATATACATTATTTTGTAAAAATCTAATACTATGTAATTAATAATTTCAAAAAATGAAAACTATTTGTTAATTTTATAGTTAACTAAACTTTTAATGACTTTGTTGTGTCTGCTTTCCATTGGAAAATATTTGAATGTTTGGTTGCAGGATAGAGGTCTGCAGTTTCAGTTGATCCTCTGGATGAGTATCAGTAATTTATGACCTTAAAGACATCTTAATTTGGGTTAGGTAGGAAAATGTAAATTTTCAGCATGTTGCCAAAGGCATGGGTATTCTACATTTTTCTGTATTTCAATTGGATCTTTCTTAGCATCAAACAATGACTTTAAAATGTCATCTACTGAGAGCTTCATCAATTCCGTCTGTAGTTCTTTAGGTGCCTTGGTGATACCAACTAGGTGAGGCTGAAATGCTAATTTGAGTGTGATTCTCAAAGTCAGTGAAGCTTTCATTGTGTTCTCCAAATAATAGGTCTATAACAGGTGCATGTTCTTCAAATGATTCGCATATATCATATGCTTCATCAATGACATTTGATAACTGGCGAAAATGTCCATATGAAATTCCCTTTTGAAGAGTATTTTGAAAAAAGATAGCTTTTTTTGAAATGCTTGAATTTTTTGCCACATACCATATATAGACTTAGTTTTACCATGCAAAGAAATATTCAAATTATTTTGATTTGACATGACATCATACAGAAATGCTGTATTTCTATAGAAATCATCTTTCAATAATTCACATTGCCAATTCTGCTCTTCATAAAATGTAGCTATCTGTTCTCACAGAGTTAAAATTTTGGCTAACATTGTCCCTGCAATAGTCAACAAACTTCAGAAGGATAGGGCAAATCCATAACCTCATTGTTCAACTTTAGCGTGTTATGACACTGACAATACCATGTTATGAAACTGACAATACCATGCTGCATTTGCACAAATACAGTTAACAATACTTATAACTTGTTGCAAAGTGCCACTTAAAATACAAGCTTTAGCACAGAAATTTTGCTTATGCAAGAAACAATGAAAAGAGAGCATCTGGATCTGTTAATACTTTATTTTAATCTGTGCAATATTTTAATTCTTCATGTTTTCCTGTCATGGAAGGTGCACTGTCTGTACATGCACTCGCTAAATTTACTAAATTAAGTCCAAATTCATGACATTTATCTTGAAAGTTGTTGAAGATATGTATTCCCCGTGTTCTGTTCACAAGAGTTCCCAAAGTGAGTAACTCTTCATACCAAAGAAAATCTTCTGTTATGACCCAAATTAACTATAAAACCTGTGCCAAGTCAGTAGTATCAGTTGATTCATCCAAAGTAACTGAAACACACATATTTTCTTTTTGAGCAAATTTTGAACAAATTTTGCATAAATTTGTTCTGTTAAGCTGAAGGCTGATTCATGCCGCTGATCAATTATGGTTCTCCTTGAAAGAAGCAGTTCTTTGTACCATGAAATGTTATCAGAGTCTAAGCATCCTACAACTTCAACAATGCATTCTTTCACAATTTCTACATCACTCAATGGCTTCCCTTTTTCCCCAGCTATATAAGCTATTTTATAAGTTGCTTCAGTGGCATTATTTGCAGGTCTTATTGCTGCTTGAAAGAATTGTCTTTGCATTTGCTTTTCATCTTTTAATTTCTGCAATATAACCTTTCATGGCCTCCCCCTCTGATTTAAGATATTTGTGGTACTTATGAGTCTAATAATGCTGATGAACACTGAATTTCTTTAATGCTGATATCACAGTAACACAAAACAAGCAAATCATCTTATCTTTAGCAGAAACAAGATAATATTGCAATTCCCAATCCTCATTAAAACCCATAAACTCTTGACAACCAGCCTCCTGTGGTAGTGGCACCAGTCAGGGAGGGGAAATTAGAACTAAATCATGAGCATAGCAGCTGTCAAGTTAGCCCTTATGGCTTACTAATGTTCTAATTGTGCCAGTCAGTCTGGGAAGATTACTTCATTGAAAGTTATTTTATTCTTTGGCACTTTGAATATATTCATTTCCAAAGTAAAATAAAAATAGAAAAGGTGAACAAAAATTTATTATTAATAAGAATAAAAGGATTTCTTCTGTAAAATTTGAATTCAGTCAAAAGGCTGCACCGAAGGACCAAGAAAGCCACATCTGGCTTTAAGGCCACAAGTTCCCCACCCCGATCTAGTCTCTTTGCTGCCTTTATACATATTTGCTCATTTTTGGCTTTAGGTCTTATCTTAAACTATTCTTTCTCCTCTGCCTGTCTTTTATTTTTCTTAATTTTTTAATCAAAATCTTACTTATGAAAATCAGGTATTGCTTAGATATCTTCAGCTATTAATGAAATCATTTAAATGTAATTAGAGCTCAGTAAACAATTGTTGATTAACTATAATAAGAACTACAAAGGTAGCTATAAAAGAAATTACTTGCCCATTATTCCAGGGTTTAGTAATCTAAGATTTAGGAGAAAGCAAATAAAATGTGCCGGATAATAGAATATATTTTTTCATTTAATCATTATTTCATGCAAGAAATAATGTGTTTATACTAAGTTCTAAGTACTAAGTACTTCGATGGGCTTTGGATAAAAAAGCAAAGAAAAGAAACATGGATTTACCCAGAGGAGAATTCCACAAAATGTCCTGTGGAAGGCAAGCCTTGAGACAAAAAATAGCATGATGTTGTAGTACACATAATAAGCCAAGGTAAATTATCTAGAATTATTGGCAAGTTATGGAAGATGTTGCTGATAAACTTACAGAAGAAAGTTCATATAGGGCAGGTTTGGAATGATGAAGAAATTCATCCTCATCCAAAGAGCTATAGGAAATGATTAAAAAGTTATAATGAAAGTCATGCTAAGGGCCGGGCTCGGTGGCTCATGCCTGTAATCCTAGCACTCTGGGAGGCCGGGGAGGGCAGATTGCTGGGGGTCAGAAGTTCGAAACCAGCCTGAGCAAGAGCCAGACCCCGTCTCTACTATAAATAGAAAGAAATTAATTGGCCAACTAATATATATATAGAAAAAAATTAGCCGGGCATGGTGGTGCATGCCTGTAGTCCCAGCTACTCGGGAGGCTGAGGCAGGAGGATCGCTTGAGCCCAGGAGTTTGAGGTTGCTGTGAGCTAGGCTGACGCCACAGCACTCACTCTAGCCTGGGCAACAAATCGAGACTCTGTCTCAAAAAAATAAATTAAAAAAATAATAATAAATAAAATAAATTCACCCACATGAAAGAACTGAAGAACATGGTATAGCTTTTTTAAAATTTTGTCTTAAATACACAGAATCATTATACTTGAATGAACTGATAGTTGGATTTTCACAGCACCTTCACTTAACTCACATGCAGGGTGTGCTCTCTTTTGTGGCCAGCTGTGAATCTTTCTGACCCATGCATGGGGCTAGCAGTAGGTTTACTTTTCCCCTGAGGAAGTATTTTTATATTCTGGGAATAAGATCCTGAGAAACCTAATACAATACAGGCAGCTGTGGACATCTTTCTGTGAGTAGGTGGACTCTGATCTCCCAGCCCTCAATCTCAAGGACTTCGTTTCCATGGGAGGAGGGCTCTGGGTGTGTGGTCGCTGTCTGGTCCACACAAACCACCCTTCCACTCTCCAAACTACAGCCGTAGAGCTGTGAGGATCGTCGCAACTGTCACGATCATATCTAACCCGCTCTGGGAGTTATTCCCATGTGATTGCTGTGAGAACTGAGGTCAGGAGTGGATGAGACGTGCAGAAATGGGGCCTCCCCGCCAGGCCTGTCTGACTTCAAGGCTCCATGTTCTTTCCACTAAAAATGCTGCCTCCTTCGAGAATTTCCTTTACCCTAAAAAGGCTGGATTCTCAGAGGGAATGGCAGGGCCTTCCCTCTTTATGTTGGTCACCACCCGCTCCCGGAGCCCACCTTTCTGCATTATCCTTGGGGACATCCCTGGTGGGTGGGGCAGTGATGTGAACATTGGGTCATTGTCACAGCCCAGTGCCACAACCCAAGGTGTCCAAACAGAGTGGAGGAGACCCCCTCACAGAAGTCCAAGAGGGACCCAGGATTTGGGAGTTGGGGGGGTGATCCAGGCAGAGGGAAGAGCTGTGCAAAGGCCCGGAGGTGGAGGCAGTGTTCTGGCCTTGGCAAACTGTAAGCAGCCAGTGTACTAAGTAGAGGGCCAGGCAGGGTAGTGGGTGGGGCACAGACCATGTTGGGCCTTGTAGGTTAATTTAAATAAATTTAAATGAAACTAAATTAAAAATTCAGTTCCTCAGCAGGATGTGCCATGTTTCGAGTGCCCAGTGGCTGCCTGTGGCCACCCTATGGCACAGCACAGAGAGGAAACATCCCCATCATTGCAAAGCGTGCCACGGGCAGCGCTGTGCTGGAGATCTCCGAGGGTTCTGGGTAGAAAGTGTTTTTCAGAGGAGACCAGTGAGGATGGGCTCCAGCGACTCCATGAGAGATGCTAGTGGCCAGAGCCTGGCCTGGTCCCTGAACACAGCAAGTGTCTCAGAAGTGGCAGCCTGTCCCTCAGATGACCGACCCCCAGCGATCCACACCTGCACCTACTGCTGCCGCAGGTAGTCACCTTGCCAGTGAATGAGAGCTGGCCTGAGTGGACAACAGAATATTGCAGAAGTGCCGGTGTGTGAGCTCAAGGCTGCAGCTTGTCCCTTGGTCTCCTGAGTCTCTCGGTCTGGGAGAAGCCGGCCCCCACCTCACGGGGCCACTCAGCCTGCAGAGACCCCATCTGATGAGGCACCGAGGACTCCCGTCGGCAGCCAGCGCCAGCGCGTCGGCCGCGTGTGAGCCGCCTCGGAGGTGGGAGTGGAGACGCAGTCACACCCGCCTCGGACGGCACCCTCGCCCGTCGCCCCGAGCCAGGCCCGGGCAGGTGAGCGGACCCCAAACTCCTGACCCCCAAGAAATGTAAGAGGATAAAGGACCTCAGTGCTCTGAGCCTCAGTTTCTTGATTTACAGAATAGTCCAATCGATGTTCCTTGTGGGCTCACTGTGTAGATTAAATGCGGAAATGCGTGCAGATGGAGAGTCAGCACACTGGAGACCCATGACATATGGGAGCTGGGTTTTTGTTTTTTAATTTGCAGAATATTAAGGGGGCACAATGTTTTAGGTTACATGAATCATTTTTGTGATGCTGAGTCCTGGCTATAGGTGCGCCCGTCACCCAAATAGTGTTCATAGCACATGGGTACACCTATACCCATGGTAGCCATAGGCCACTGTTCCCATGGAGAGTTACCAAAAATTTACTGACATGAAGATTAATGGGACAAAAAATTTAAAACTTATACATGGACGCCTTCAGGATGAACACTCACAGATGCAGGGGAAATTGTCCATTTTTATGTTTAAGGTATGGACAGCTGTGTAGAGATGTGATTGAATAAAAAGGGTGTGAGCTACTTCCCCTCCTCTTTTCCCCCCTCCCCCCTGGTTTCTTTCCACTGAGTTTTACTTCCCTCTGTGCACGTGTGTGCTCATCGGTTAGTTCCAAATTAATAGTGAATACATGTGGTGTTTGTTTTTCCATTCTCAAGATACGTCACCTAGGAGAATGGTCTCCAGTTCCATCCACATGGTTGCGAAAGGTTTAATTATCTTTTTATGGCTGAGTAGTACTCCATGGTGTACCATGGAGGGGGCTGTTTTTATTAGTTGAGAAGATAATGAGAAAAGCCACATAATGTGACAAATGCTGGAGATGAGTCTTATTTTTTTTATTAAATTTTTCCTTTTTTTTCTTCATATTATTTTCTTTTATTCTTTTTTTGTACCACCATAACTCTTTGAGCCTGCATGGAGCAGAGTCTTTACATGGCTTTGGAGGGCTGGATGTGATTTCTCAGGAATCAGTCTGCAATCCATTGTGGAGCTTGGACTTAAAGAGCAAGTTTACATTTGACCTTGAGGAAGAAACTCTGCCCACAGAGTCAGATAGACCGGACAGATAGTCCAGGAACTCCAGAAGTGCAAGGGTCTTAATTAGACTCTGTCAGACCAGGGCTCCCCACTGGCCTGGCTCCACCATGACTTAGTGGAGTGAAATTAATCAAGGATGCCACCTCTTTGAGCCTCAGTGTCCCCATCTGTAAAAGAGTGTTGATGATGACAGGTAGCCTGCCCTGAGTCCCCGCTATGTGCCAGATCTTGTTTTCAGTCATTCACATCCGCTGGCTACCTTAGTCTTCATAAAATCCCCAGAAAGTAGGTGCTATTATATCCCCATTTTACAGATGAGGAAAGTGAATCACAGGAAAGTTAGATTGCTCACTAGGAAATGTCCAAGCCAGCATTTCAACCCAGGCAGAAAGTGACACTGTGTGTTTCCTTATGTTTGAAAAGGCCAAGGACCTCCGCCTGGCTCACTCAGGTCACTCACCTGTGAAGCCTTTGGCCACCAAATCAGAGCTCTGAGTGCCCTGGGCCTGAAGCCCAGGCCACATGGGGAGACCACCTCTAGGTCCCCCAGCCAAACCCAAATTCCAGTGCAGACCTGTGAGTGAAGTCACCTCCAGGTGAGTCGAACTCCTTGCTGTAGATGCAACCGCAGCCAGCAAGGCTTCTCTGCAGCTCCCAGACACATCGGCAAGCAGGAAAGAGCCTCCTCCCTGCCCGTTGTCTGAATCCCTATCCCTGAGAACCATGAGCAAAATGAAATGGTTGTTTGATACCACTATTTTAAGGGGGTTAATTTTTTACAGAAAATTTCATAGTGAGAGCACAAGAATAACACACTTGAAGGAAATTCGACAGATACGAAGGGATGTGCATTAAATCTGAGCTTCCTCCCTTCCCTCTTCTGCAGCCTACCAGGTTCTGCCTCTGGAAGTAACAACTGTGAAAGTGTCTGCACCTCCTTCCAGATTTATTAAATGAGCAATCATATAGTGCTGGCAATGCCACAAAGCTTTCTATTAGGCTTTGCCTGCATTTACTCATTTATTGTTCATCTATTGTGGACACTCAGGAAAGTCCTTTGTTCAATCTACCACCTGTCTACAAATGGGAGTCTGAACTGCTCTTGGTTTTTGCCTCTCACGTGTTGTTACTCTAATCAGGTGGTTTCACATTTATTCATATGTTCCCTAATTCTTTTTCATTTTCTCCCTCAGTTTGGCATTCCAAGATGTCTTCCTGTCTCATATATATATATACCTATCTATCTATATATACCCGTGTGATGTGTGTGCATGTATATAAAACACTCACACAGGCCGGGCGAAGTGGCTCACGCCTGTAATCCTAGCACTCTGGGAGGCCGAGGCAGACGGATTGCTCAAGGTCAGGAGTTTGAAAGCAGCCTGAGCGAGACCCTGTCTCTACTAAAAAAATAGAAAGAAATGAATTGGCCTGCTAAAAATATATAGAAAAAATTAGCTGGGCATGGTGGCGCATGCCTGTAGTCCCAGCTACTTGGGAGGCTGAGGCAGGAGGATTGCTTGAGCCCAGGAGTTTGAGGTTGCTGTGAGCTAAGCTGACGCCACGGCACTCTAGCACAGGCAACAGAGTGAGACTCTGTCTAATAAATAAATAAATAAAACACTCACACATACACACACACTTTTCTATACAGCTGGGGAACATTAAAAGTAGTCCGTTTAGAACAATGTAACAGAACCTGTTCCTTCCCACACCCTCTCAACCATCCTGGCTGGACAATCCCTAGAGAAAATCTGGCAACATCTATATTAATGCAGTTTTTATGCCTTATCAATGACTTATTTATTAGCTCTAGAAATCTGGGGAGGACCAGCAGTGATGGAGGTTTGCACTGTAGTATCTCATATCTTGAAGGGCACCTGCTTTGTTTCAAATGAGGCAACTCTCTCATTTATATCCTAATAATCTCACTTGTTCCTTGGTTTGGGGGCTTTTCCATTCCCTTCCTATGCCTGATATTCATGACCAAATCATAAAAAAGCATGTGATTGTTGACTTATGAGCTGAACATATGTTTAATCCTAGAGTTTGAAGTCATTGAAAACTTTCCATTTAGAATATTATTATTATACATTTTCTACCAACCAAATGGTGAACATATAACAATCCTTTTTAAAAAAAAACACTACACAGTGGTTAGCCAGTCTTGGCTGTATACAATGAGGAAGAAATTGCTCCATGAACTCACAGAGCTTGTTAACTAGGTACATAGACTTAGTTGCATGCAAAGGAAATATACATAGGTGATAAGGGAAGAATTTATATCACTGACAATTAATGTGTCTTAGAGAGGCACAGTGGGCCGGGTGCAGTGGCTCACACCTGTAATCCTAGCACTCTGGGAGGCCGAGGTGGGAGGATTCCTCGAGATCAGGAGTTCAAAACCAGCCTGAGCAAGAGCAAGACCCCATCTCTACTATAAATAGAAAGAAATTAGTTGGCCAACTAATATATATAGAAAAAATTAGCCGGGCATGGTGGCGCATGCCTGTAGTCCCAGCTACTCAGGAGGCTGAGGCAGCAGGATTGCTTGAGCCCAGGAGTTTGAGGTTGCTGTGAGCGAGGCTGACGCCACGGCACTCACTCTAGCCTGAGCAACAAAGTGAGACTGTCTCAAAAAAAAAAAAAAAAAGGCACAGTGAATTGTTAAAATGTGGGGGTTTTATTTTTTTTATTTCAGCATATTATGAGGGTACATTTATGCTATGTATATTGCCTTTGCCCCATCCGAGTCAGAGCTTCAAGTGTGTCCATCCCCCAGAGAGTGCACACTGCACCCATTAGGTGCGTATATACCCATCCCCCCTCCCCCCTCCCTAAAATGATTTTGTATTTACTGGAACAATTTTTAAATTATCAATATTAGATCAAGAAATGTCTGGTGAGTCAAAAACACTATAAATGAATGAGGATGGTATGTTAAATCGAGAATGGGATTTATTTTTATTCTCAATGTTAGCTTTGTCCCTTTTCATCCTGAAATTTTCACTCTCAACTATATTTGGGGTGCTGGTCACTTTTGCCCACTTGTTTTCATCAACAGAGAATAATAATGTGAGTCTGAGATTGAGTTTTGATTTAAAAAAAATGCTTTTGACACATGTGAAAATACACTTGTTAGATAGCAGCAGTTGGACCCCACTGAGTGGCCTGTGTCCACTCTGAAAGTTCTATGATGGCCCGTCACCATGGTAATGTGGTGATGTTTATCGTCCCAACATTTCAACTGTCACTCTGAGCTAAGAGGTTCATACTTCACAGCAGCCCTGCCGTTCTCCCCTTTGTTCATTCATCCAGAGTTCTTCAACATGGGTAGCATGAATTCCTGCTGGGCAGGTGTGCTCACAATGACCTTCCGATTGTCACTTCTTCAACGGGCCTGTTATTTATTTTCACTTCCCTTACTCTACTTTGTCTACAGATCTACAAATGTGTTTTATAGTTTTGTTTTATTTCTAAATTTATATTGCTGATTCTCCTATCCAGTTGATTGCCCTAAAGTTTCCTAAATTTAGGAAATTGTACTATTTCCTAATGCCAATTTTGTACACAGTCTTCCAGAGAACAGATACGAGAGAACACATCCACACCACCTTCATCAGATTTGGAGAATCCTGACACCAAATACAGCAAGAGATACTACAGGGAAGGAGAATTAAAGCCACACTTTTCTGAATGTAGATGTCAAAATCCAAAACCAAATTCTAGTACAGTCAAAACCAGAGATTTTCCAAAGGAAAGAAACTAAAATTTCATGGTGGGATAATGATGGGGTTGATGAGAACAGAGTCATTGGCTGTTTGTGAGAAGGGACAGTGCCAAGGGGTTCATGGAAAGGACATTTGGTAAAAATGGAAGGGGGGGGGTGTCTGTGTGGTCCTCAGGGAGGGTCCTGGGGTGGGGTTCTCCAGTTCGTATCCATGGCCAGGTCCCTCTAAGAGGAGATGGGATGCTGCCCCTACCCCTATAAGATGGAGAGAGGGATGGGGAGTTTGTAAAGAATTTGTTCGGTGGGGAAAGGTGTGAGCGGGAAGGTGACGCTCTGTGCTGGTGCAGCTACTGCTCCTTCCCAACCAAGCTGCTCAGGCAGTTGCTCCCGTAAGAGGTCAGCAAGACAGTGGGGGTCACAGACTTCATTCGTCAAACCACTGAGGCACCCGCCCAGATGGCCACACTCCCAGTTAATTCCGTTGGACTGCTCATCCAGGCTCGATCAGCTGAAGGGAAGTTAGTTCCTGGCATAGCCGCCATGTGGCAGTTGGTTTGGAACATCCAGGATTCTGAGCCATCTTGGGAGCCAAGGTGACCACTGGTCACGGCAGTGGCCAACTGGCGATGGCAAGGCTCACGCCAAGGCAGCTGACAGATGAAGATGCTGGGGGAGGAGGCCACACACTGGGGCCTTGTTTCAGACAGGCTTTGTTTGCAGGAAACTGTCGCATTTTAGGTCAGGGATAGAATCCTAGAGGGAAGAGGCTGAGTTATGATCTGAGCCCTTCTGTCGACTCAGCCAGCTCTTCCAGGGCATCAGCCTCTCTGCAGGAACCTTGAGGCAGGACGTGAGAAAGCGCGTGGGAACAGCTCTCGCTTCTGACTCCAGGGCGTGGTGTAGAGGCCTCAGGTGTTCAGAGATCTGTGTCCCAAAAACCAGCTACACTCTTGTCCCAGATCCGCCACTCATCAGTGCTGTGGCTCTGGAAAGTCACTTAAAATGTCTCTAAATTTCGCTTTCCTAAACTGTAAGTTATGGGTTGTAGCCCCTGTTCGTCTTATCTCTCAGGGCTGATGTTGGGTGTCGCAGAAAACCACAGATGGTCTCCATGAGCTGGAAAGCATCACAGCCATGGAAAGGATGAAGGAAACTTCCAGCCTGCCCTGCCCTGAAGCCCTCCAAGCTCCCTCTCTGTGTCCAACCGCCACCAAGTGTCTGGCTTATTCTTTCACACATTTGATGATCGAGTATTGTAGGGCGCTCATGGAGCACCGGTCTTCTTAAGGCTTTACATGCATCTAATCATTTTTAGATGCCTTAACATGTCCACATCTCAGAGCAGGGAAGTGAGGAACAGAGGGGTCTCTATAACTTTCCCAGGTGCACGCAGATTGTAAAGAGAATTCGAACCCAGGCCATTAGGTACCAGCCCCTGTGTCTTGGTCACTCTGCCCTGCTGCTTTTCTACATTGTCGGGTCTAAGGAAAGGGATTTGCCTACACAATTATTCTGTTGGGTTTTCAGTGCAACCCACACTGCAAGATCATCCTAAAACCCAACTCTGGTTGAGGTGACTTTGCTAAGCAGATGTTTAAAAATGGGATCAAAAGTTCAATCTGTGAATAAATTATTCTAATTTCTCTATGGTCTTCTGCCAGCAAGATGTCCACAGCTGTCTTTTTTTGTAATACATTTCCCAGGATCTCACCTCTAGGATATAAGACTTTTTCTCTTCTAGGGACAAGAAAATCTGTTGGCTCCAGGAAGTGGGCCAAAAAAATCCAAAGTGGCCACAGAACAAGAGTACACCCTGGAAACAAACCAAATGAAGGTACTATTTAAATTATTAAGTTCATTCAAGAATAATTCTAGATTTTGTGATTTCTTTAAAATTCATCAGGTGTCAGGCAGGTTGGGGGGAGGAAGGGATGGCTAAATGTACACCTAATGGGTGAAGTGTGCACTGTCTGGGATGGGCATGCTTGTAGCTCCAACTCCAGCAGTGCAAATGCAATATGTGTAAACTAAGTGTTTGTACCCCTGTAAAATCTTGAAGAAAAAAAAACCACATTAAAAAAAGTTTCTAATTTTGAGCTGTTATGATTCATGTTGCAATGAAGATCCCTGTATACAAATCTTTCCATATGTTGTTAATTATTTTTCCTTAAGATAAATTTTCAGAAATTTTGACTCAAAATTCAAGCCAACAAGTACAGATAATTAAGGCTGCTGATACATATTGCCACATTTAAACCACTATTTTAGAAAAACAAAGTGGATGTAGTATGCAGCATTTCTTGGATGAGAGATTCTGTGAGAAGCAATTTGATCTGGCACAGAACTGAAATGGCTTTGTCAGGTGGCTGTATTCAAATCCTGGCTCCTTTCACTATATAACCTCAGTCAAATAAATTAATCTTTTTGCCTTGCTTTCTCCCTTGTGTAATGAGATAATTCATGTGAAGCAATTAGAACGGTGCTTAGCATGTAACAGCTGACACAATGGAGTTGTTGCTAGTATTATTACAGCAATAATTTAGGTTGGAAGTGATAAGGTTATCTAGAGAAAAAACAGAGAAATCTTTGACAAATTAGTCGTACTCAGTGACTAACTGGCCATATGGCTGAAGGAGAGAGTGAGTCAAAGTTTCTGGCCTAGAGAAATGGGTGTTTCAGTAATGGAAGTAGCCTCTGGGTTAGACCATGCTGAAGTAGACACAGTGGGCAACTGACACAGGTCAGTGCCTGTAGGTTACAGGGTAGACTAAAGGAGGGCATGTTGATTTGGAATGATCAGAAGGAAACTGCTGACCTGAAAGTGGGTGGACTCCCAGGACAAGGGAGGGTTGATAAAACAGGGCTTAGGATCCTAGGCTGCTGGAGGAAAGTGGACAATAGGGAACAGGAGGAAGGAAGACAAACCAGGCAAGGATACTGAAGATGCCATTGCAGAAGTGGACAAAAAATCAAAGTTGGCCGGGCACTGTGGCTCACGCCTATAATCCTAGCACTCTGGGAGGCCGAGGCGGGTGGATTGCTCTAGGTCAGGAGTTCAAAACTAGCCTGAGCAAGAGTGAGACCCCATCTCTACTATAAATACAAAGAAATTAATTGGCCAACTAATATATATAGAAAAAAAAATTAGCCAGGCATGATTAGTCCTAGCTACTCGGGAGGCTGAGGCAGCAGGATTGCTTGAGCTCAGGAGTTTGAGGTTGCTGTGAGCTAGACTGACGCCACGGCACTCACTCTAGCCTGGGCAACAAAGTGAGACCCTGTCTCAAAAAATAAAGAAAATCAAAGTTGTGGGAACCATGGAAGGATAAATGTCCCAAAGGAGAGGGTATTCAGCAATGCCAAATAGCAGAGAGTTCAGAGGTGATACAAAGTAAAGACCATTACTAATACTAGTTAGTAAATTAAAGGTAAGAGAGTTTAAAGAAAAAAAGAAAGAATAATAATTCTATGGCCAGCCACAGTGGCTCAAACCTGTAATCCAGGCACTCTGGGAAGCTAAGGCAGGAGGATCGCTCAAGGTCAGGAGTTCCAGACCAGCATGAGCAAGAGCAAGACCCTGTCCCTACAAAATAGAAAAATTAACTGGGCGTGGTGGCGGCCTGTACCTATAGTCTCAGCTACTCGGGAGGCTGAGGCAGGAGGATCCCCTTGAGTCCAGGAGTTTGAGGCTGTAGTGAGCTATGATGATGCCACTGCACTCTAGTCTGTGCAACTGAGCAAGATTCTGTCCCCCCCCCCCAAAAAAAAAAAAAAGAATTCCAGTTTATTCAGTACCCCATATTTAAGACAAATTTCTAAAATGTTACACTATATTTTTATTTCCTGTGTGTGAATTTAAAATTATGAAAACACTCTTTTCCTTTTGCTTGCCCTACTGTGACGGTGGGTACAGTCGTCATCTGCGGCATATGTACCATG
Source organism: Microcebus murinus (assembly GCF_040939455.1). Taxonomy (NCBI): domain Eukaryota; kingdom Metazoa; phylum Chordata; class Mammalia; order Primates; family Cheirogaleidae; genus Microcebus; species Microcebus murinus. The sequence goes on along the minus strand of NC_134125.1, from coordinate 25,797,404 downwards.
TTCTGTAAACCTATTATCTTGCTCTTGCCCTATAATCCTATCTTTCTCTCCTCAATAAACCTCATTTTCATGCTTGCCTGAAAAAATAAATAAATAAAATTATTAAAACAATGTCCAGTAATACAACTCCAGAAGATATATTTACAAATTAAGGTTTTATACACTTTTAATACAAAATGACACCACATCTCAATCTAATAAGAGATTTGGCTCATTTTAACTCATGAGCTGAAATGAATTTCTTCCTGAAACACTGTTGTCAGATTTTTCAAAGTTAATAAACATTGAACAGATAGTACAGAAACTTTTCATACACCTCCCCCATGGTTTCCCTTTCTTAATCATGTCCCTCACTGATGTGGTACATGTGTTACAGTGACTGAGCCTATATTGACACTGAGGCCTAAAATAAAAGTCCTAAACTCCTTTGAAAGACTAACAGACCCCCACTTTGACTAAACATCTACATTTTAAAGTTGCTGGCCATGGCATGTTCCATTTGCATTCACCCCTCCCCTTAATAAAATAATTCTATCATCACCAGACTTTATCCAAGGCCAGTGTGAGAGAACAAAGTCTGGAAGACTTCTCTGCTTATATCATCTGACCCCTGGTGCACTCCCCCCATTTTTATGGGACCAACATGACAACCATTTCAAACCACCAAGACTTTTTTTTGAGACAGAGTCTCTTTCTGTTGCCCATGCTAAAGTACCATGGTGTCAGCCTAGCTCATAACAACCCCAAATGCCTGGGCTCAGACAATCCTTCTGCCTCAGCCTCCCGAGTAGCTGGGACTACAGGCATGTGCCAGCATGCCTGGCTAATTTTTTTCTATATATTTTTAGTTGTCCGGCTAATTTCTTTCTATTTTTAGTAGAGATGGAGTCTCGCTCTTGCTCAGGCTGGTCTCAAACTCCCGACCTCAAGCGATTCTCCCACCTCGGCCTCTCAGAGTGCTAGGATTACAGGCATGAGCAACAGCGCCCGGCCCACAAAGAGTTTCTTAATAAGTAACTGCTGGTTGTGGAATGGTTTTGGCCAGTCACCTGAAGGTGTGAAGTTCATGGACTCAAACTGTACACTTCATGCTTTTATGTATGGACCTAATTATAATGCATTTCAATGTTAAATCTCCACGCCAAAGTGATCCTGAGATGTATGATACATGCATGTGAATCTAATACATATGTGCATGGGTCTCTTTCATCAATATTCATAGCTCCTCCTGCAACCTGTTGAATTGAATATGTATACCTGACCAACTCATTCAGCATAAATTCCTGTCTTACTCTCCCCCTCCCTGGAATCAACTGTGTTCCCCTTAGGTGGTGTAGGATTGTGGGCATGGGTGGAGTGTGTCTACATGTGAATCCAGTGGTATAAATCTGAGAACATGTATGTGTTTTTGTATGTTTGAGTATTTCCCCAGATATGTGTTATTACCTAGTTATTACCGGTGTCTGCATTTTTAATAAAAATCCAATTATCATTGTGGCATGATTATAAGCATTTGTAAAAATTCAAAAATTGCAAGTTATACATGTTTGCAGTTCATTGCATACCATGTGTACCTCAATTAACCTTCAAAATAAATCCAATCTACACCTAGAAATTGTTAATTAACTTCTAAAGGTATTCACAAAGTGAATTCCTGATAATGTCCATTACAACTTCAATTATTTAATAATCTCACTTCTTTATGGCCTATTTCCTCATGAGATTTGAATGATCATGACACTTCACTGTTGCCATGTCCCTCCTTCACAAGCCTTTTCTAGCAAAGGCCTCAGAATTAACCTTCCACAACCCTGTTGGCCAGGTGCAGTGATGGGCCTGGTGATTTAAAAGTTGGCAGGTTAGGAACATGGAAATGTTTTGTCATTTTTTTTCCACAAAGAAGGAAAATTGAGAGTTACAATGTTATTTCTGCATATATTATTCTATTTTGCATGTTTCAACAGTGATATTATTGTGCTGTTACTATAATCAGAGTCTTGAATAAGTTATTTGAATGAAAGTATTTTGTTTTTCCTGAAGCAGATATACCTTTCCCCTCTATTTAAAATTATCTTTAAAAAGCATCAGGAAACTAATGTGTCATGTTTGATAACTCTATTACTTTATATTCTTAAACAGAATGCAATTGGGAAGGATGTTTAGATACAAATATGTCAGAAAGTTTCAAACATATTTCATGTTTGAACATGATATAACTACATACTTCAATTATAAGTTCAACATATTTAGATTTGCAATTTGAACCTAAGGAGAAATAAAATTAAAACAAGACTTGCATAAGTAATTATACGACTACTGTTATCCAGGTAAAGTCCTCCTGGGACATACTGCAACAGTGATAAGTATAATATATAATTTGGGTACATAATTAAATAAAGCCATCAGGATATTTCCTAGAGTTGATAATTTGATTTATAATAATATACTCCTGAATTGGAGGTGAGAGACATATATAGGGAGAACTATGAAACACTGAGAAAAGAAATTGAGGAGGATATAAACAGATGGAAAACCCTACCATGTTCGTGGATTGGCAGCATCAACATTGTTAAAATCACACTACCTAAAATGATCTACAGAATCAATGCAATCCTTACCAAGATACCATCATTTTTTACAGATCTAGAAAAAATAATTCTACGCTTTGTATGAAACCAGAGAAGACCCCATATAGCCAAAGCAATCTTAAGCAAAAAGAACAAATTGGGAGGCATCAGTCTACCAGACTTCAAGCTTTACTACAAGGCTACAGTAACCAAAACAGCATTGCACTGGTACAAGAACAGAGATACAGACCTTTGAAGCAGGACTGAGAACCCAGATATAGAAGCATCCTCATATTGTCAACTAATCTTCAACAAAGCAGATAAAAATATACATTGGGGAAAAGAATCTCTATTCAATAAATGGTACTGGGAAAACTGGATAACCACATGTCAATTTGGAATGATCCTTCATGCAGAAGATTGAAACTGGATCCCCCCCTCACCTCTCACAAAAATCAACCCACAATGGATAGCAGACTTAATCCTAAGGCATGAAACTTTAAGAATTTTAGAAGAAAATGTTGGGAAAACTCTTACACACATCAGCCTAGGCAAAGAATTTATGAAGAAGACCTCCAAAGCAATCACAGCACCAACAAAAATAAACAAGGATCTGATCAAATTAAAAAGCTTCTGTACAGCCAAGGAAACTATCATTAGAATAACCTATAGAATGGCAGAAAATATTTGCATTCTACACATCTGATAAAGGGCTGATAACGAGAATCTGTATAGAATTAAGAAAATTAATAAGAAAAAAATCAAACAACCCCATCAATTAATGGGCAAAGGACATAAACAAAAACTTTTCCAAAAAAGACAAATGGCCAGCAAACATATAAAAAAGTGCTCAACATCTCTAATCATTAGGGAAATGCAAATCAAAACCACAATGAGATATCATGTAACTCCAGGGAGAATGGCCTTTATCAAAAAGTCCCAAAACAACAAATGCTGGCATGGATGCAGAGAGATTGGAACACTCTTACACTGTTGGTGGGACTGAAAATTAGTACAATCCCTGTGGAAAGTAATTTGGAGATATCTCAAATGGCTAAAAATTGAATTACCATTTGATCCTGCAATCCCATTACTTGGCATCTATCCAAAGGAAAAAAAGACATTTTATAATAAAGACATTTGCACTTAAATGTTTGTGGCAGCACAATTTACAATTGCGAAGATGTGGAAACAACCCAAGTGCCCATCAATATACAAGTGGATTAATAAAATGTGGTATATGTATACCATGGAGTTCTACTTAACTACAAAAAACAGTAGTGAACTAGCACCTCTTATATTATCCTGGATAGAGCTTGAACCCATCCTTCAAAGTGAGGTGTCACAAGAATGGAATATATACCATCAAATTGGTACTAACTGATCAACATTAAGGTGCTCACATGGTAGTAATATTTACTCGGTGCCTGTCAGGTGGGGAGGGCGAGGGTGGGTAAATGAACAACTAATGGATGTGGAGCATACTGTATGGGGGAAAGGCACGCTTGTAGCACTGGCTTGGGCAAGGCAAAGGCATTATAAGTAACCAAAATGTTTGTACATTCAGAATCTAATATTCTGAAAAAAAAGAAATACACTTCTGGGGATCTATAAAAATAATTTAAAAGAAATAAACTCAGTTTTTACTAAAATTTTGTTTCCGGCTGGGCCCAGTGCCTCACACCTATAATCCTAGCACTCTGTGAGGTTGAGGCGGGCAGATTGCTCTAGGTCAGGAGTTCGAAACCAGCCTGAGCAAGACCCCATCTCTACTATAAAAATAGAAAGAAATTAATTGGCCAACTAATATATATAGAAAAAATTAGCCGGGCATGGTGGGGCATGCCTGTAGTCCCAGCTACTCAGGAGGCTGAGCCAGGAGGATTGCTTGAGCCCAGGAGTCTGAGGTTGCTGTGAGCTAGGCTGACTCCATGGCACTCACTCTAGCCTGGGCAACAAAGCGAGACTCTGTCTCAAAAAATAAAATAAAATAAAATTTTGTTTCCTATAAATGTAATGTTAAAAAAGCATTTATTTCGGCCGGGCGCGGTGGCTCACGCCTGTAATCCTAGCTCTCTGGGAGGCCGAGGCGGGTGGATTGCTCGAGGTCGGGAGTTCGAAACCAGCCTGAGCAAGAGTGAGACCCCGTCTCTACTATAAATAGAAAGAAACTAATTGGCCAACTAATATATATAGAAAAAATTAGCCAGGCATGGTGGCTCATGCCTGTAGTCCCAGCTACTAGGGAGGCTGAGACAGAAGGATCGCTTGAGCCCAGGAGATTGAGGTTGCTGTGAGCTAGGCTGACGCCATGGCACTCACTCTAGCCTAGGCAACAAAGTGAGACTCTGTCTCAAAAAAAAAAAAAAAAAAAAAAAAAAAGCATTTATTTCTATAGCTATATAATGACAACTTCTAGATTTGTACATTTAAAATTATGTTTCCATAAAGGTATTCATATTAAAATCATTTAATTGGATCCCATTACTTAAAAATGTGTTGGTCTTAGCCTTATTAATCTACAGATTAGAGAAATAGTGCCACTTTCAGACTGAGTAGAAATATTACTCTGTGCTAGTAACTATCTAATATAGTTATCCTCTAGACATTGAGAAGTAAAATACATCAGATATTCAAACTATCCAGAGAAAACCTTAATGATCCAAAGGCTGAGATAAAAGTTATAAAACTTTCTATAAGGTATCACAGCGCAAAAGTGTCATCTATAAGAAAACTACAGACCAATATCCCTAATGAATATAGATGCAAAAATTTTCAACAAAATCTTAGCTAACCGAATCCAGACACTTATCAAAAAAATAATCCACCACGACCAAGTGGGCTTCATCCCAGGGATGCAGGGATGGTTCAACATACGTAAATCTATAAATGCAATTCACCACATAAACAGAAGCAAAAACAAAGACCACATGATTCTTTCAATAGATGCAGAAAAAGCTTTTGACAAAATTCACCACCCTTTCATTTAAGAAAATAGGCATAGAAGGGACATACCTAAAAATGATACAACCCATATACGACAGACCCATAGCCAACATCATACTGAATGGGGAAAAATTGAAATCATTCCCACTTAGAACTGGAACCGGACAAGGCTGCCCACTATCTCCACTTCTGTTCAACATAGTGCTGGAAGTCTTGGCTACAACAATCAGACAGGAAAATGGAATCAAAGGTATCCAAATAGGGGCAGAAGAGATCAAACTTTCACTGTTTGCTGATGATATGATATTGTATCTAGAAAACCCCAAAGATTCAACCAAGAAACTCCTGAAACTGATCAATGAATTTAGTAAAGTCTCAGGATACAAAATCAATACACAGAAATCAGAGGCATTCATATACGCCAACAACAATCTAATTGAGAACCAAATCAAAGACTCAATGCCCTTCACAATAGCAACAAAGAAATGAAAGTACCTAGGAATATACTTAACCAAGGACGTAAAAGACCTCTACAGGGAAAACTATGAAACACTGAGGAAGGAAATAGCAGAGGATGTAAACAGATGGAAATCCATACCATGCTCGTGGATCGGCAGACTCAATATCATCAAAATGTCTATACTACCCAAACTGATCTACAGATTCAATGCAATATCTATTAAAATCCCATCAGCATTCTTCACAGATATAGAAAAAATAATTTTACGCTTCGTATGGAACCAAAGAAGACCCTGAATATCAAGAGCAATTCTAGGCAACAAAAACAAAATGGGAGGCATTAATATGCAAGATATCAAACTATACTACAAAGCTGTAGTAATTAAATCAATATGGTATTGGCACAAAAATAGGAATATTGACCAGTGGAACAGATGTGAGAATCCTGATATAAAACCATCCTCATACAGCCATCTAATCTTTGACAAAGCAGACAAAAACATACGCTGGGGAAAAGAATCCCTTTTCAATAAATGGTGCTGGGAAAACTGGATAGCCACCTGTAGAAGGCTAAAACAGGACCCACACCTTTCACCTCTCACAAAAACCAACTCACGCTGGATAACAGACTTAAACCAAAGATATGAAACTATTAGAACTCTAGAGGAAAAAGTTGGAAACACTCTCCTAGACATCGGCCTGGGCAAAGAGTTTATGAAGAAGTCCCCAAAGGCAATCACAGCAGCAACAAAAATAAATAAATGAGACATGATCAAACTACAAAGCTTCTGCACAGCCAAAGAAATAGTCATGAAAGTAAACAGACAACCCACAGAATGGGAGAAAATTTTTGCATCCTATAAGGGACTGATAACTAGAATATACTTAGAACTCACGAAAATCAGGAAGAAAAAATCAAATAACCCCATTAAAAAGTGGGCAAAGGACTTGAACAGAAACTTTTCTAAAGAAGACAGAATGGCCAACAAACATATGAAAAAATGCTCAACATCTCTAATCATCAGGGAAATGCAAATCAAAACCACAATGACATATCACTTAACCCCAGTGAGAATGGCCTTTATCAAAAAGTCTCCAAACAATAAATGCTGGCGTGGATGTGGAGAGAGAGAAACACTCCTACACTGCTGGTAGGACTGCAAACTAGTTCAACCTCTGTGGAAAGCAATATGGAGATACCTTAAAGCGATATAGTGAATCTACCATTTCATCTAGCAATCCCGTTGCTGAGCATCTACCCAAATGATCCAATGACACTCTACAAAAAAGACACCTGCACTCGAATGTTTATAGCAGCACAATTCATAATTGCAAAGCTGTGGAAACAGCCCAAGTGCCCATCAATCCAAGAATGGATTAATAAAATGTGGTATATGTATACCATGGAGTACTATTCAGCTCTAAGAAACAATGGCAGTATAGCACATCTTATATTTTCCTGGTTAGAGCTGGAACCCATACTACTAAGTGAAGTATCCCAAGAATGGAAAAACAAGCACCAGATATATTCTCCAGCAAACTGGTATTAACTGAGTAGCACCTAAGTGGACACATAGGTACTACAGTAATAGGGTATTGGGCAGGTGGGGGGGGGAGGGTATATACATACATAATGAGTGAGATGTGCACCATCTGGGGGATGGTCATGATGGAGACTAGACTTTTGGGGGGAGGGGGGGAAATGGGCATTTATTGAAACCTTAAAATCTGTACCCCCATAATATGCCAAAATAAAAAAACAAACAAACAAAAAAAAGTGTCATCTATTGAAGGGTAGCAGGAGTAAAGTATTGCCAGGAATGCACTTGGCCTAAGTAGAATGAATATATATTTATTCATATATATATATATATGTTCATTTGCATATAAAGTTCATATACATGAAAATCTTTATATATATGGAAATGAACTTCCTGTTTCTACCAATAGCAAACAGTTAATACATATCAATAGTCTTCCTGAGTAAACTCTAAACCTCAGCAAAAACTTAGGGATAAAAATGTTGGATATCAGGCCGGGCGCTGTGGCTCACGCCTGTAATCCTAGCTCTTGGGAGGCTGAGGCGGGCGGATTGCTCAAGGTCAGGAGTTCAAAACCAGCCTGAGCAAGAGCGAGACCCCGTCTCTACTATAAATAGAAAGAAACTAATTGGCCAACTGATATATATATATAAAAAATTAGCACAAAAACAAAACAAAACAAAACAAAACAAAAAAACAACAACAAAATGTTGGATATCAAATTAATGGCAAGGCAAAGAAAAATATCACCCTAACAAAAAGTATCATTGGGATTTGAAGGTGCTAGCATGGAATCTGTAGACCATCTCGCACAGTATGCTTGCATCATATTTTAATAGTATTAAGTCATCTAATCTATGTAACATGAGAAATCATTCCATTTATAGGTGTTAATTTCTTACATCAATATTTTATACTTCTCAGTGTACAAGTCTTTCATTGACTTCCGCTAAGTTTATTCCTAAGTACTTTATATTTTTGCTATTGCAAATATGATTTTCTTTTCAGATAGTTCATGTCTAGTGATAAAACTAAAACTGATCTTTGAATGTTAATTTCACAATCTTCAATTTCATTCAATTTGTTCATTCATTTTTAACAGTTTTTCCCTGTGGACTCTCTAGGGTTTTCTATATATAACTCTCTAGGGTTTTCTACACATCATATACAAAGATGTATTATTTTACTTTCTCCTTTCTGGTTATAATAACTATGTTTTTCTTGCCTAATTGCTCTGTCTAGGATTTCAAGAATTATGTTGAAGAGGGGAGAGTGGCATTTTTGTCTTGTTCCTAATCTTAGAGGAATAGTTTTCAGTTTTTCACTGTTGAATATGATGTTACTGTGGGCTTGCCATATAAAATCTTTAGCACCTATGTCAAGGTGTACTACTTCTGTACCTAGTCTGTTCAGAGTTTATATCATGAAAGGGTACTGACTTTTTTTTTTTTTTTAATTGAGACAGGGTCTTGCTCTGTTGCCCAGGCTAGACTGTACTGGCATGATTAAAGCTCACTGCAGCCTCAAACTCCTAGCCTAAAGTCATCTTCCTGCCTGTTTCCCAAGTAGCTGTGAGTAAAGGTGTGAGGCACTGTACTCAGCAGATGTTGATTTTGTCAAATGATGTTTCTGCATCCATTGACTATCTTTTCCTTTCACTCTGTAAATGTGATCTATCAGATTTATTTGCCTATGTTGAACCATCCTTTTGTGTCCCAGAAATAAATCCCATTTGATCATTAAGTATGATCCTTTTAATGTGCTGTTAAATTCAGTTTGCTAGCATTTTGTGGAGGATTTTCACATCTATGTTCATCAGTAACAGTTTTCTTCTCTTGCTGTATCTTCTTCTGGTCATGTCACCCTCATGAAATGAGTTTGGATGTGTTCTCTCCTCTTCAATTTTTTGGAAGATTTTGTGAAGGAGTGGCATTAGCTTTTCTTTAAATGTCAGGCAGAATTCACCAGTGAGGCCATGTTCCTAGGCTTTTCTTGGTTGGCAGGTTTGTATTAGTGCTTCGACCTTCTTTCTTAAATTGTTCTGTCCAGGTTTTCTATTTCTTCTTTTTATTTTTTTTATTTTTTTTTTTTTCTTTTTATGCAGACTTTCTGGCTGATCTATTTCTTCTTGATTCGTTCTTAGTAGGTTGTATGGTCATAGGAATTTAGCCATTAACTTTAGGTTATTGCCTTAACAGTATTGGGGAAAAATTAGTTACGAGTTACGGTCTAGGCCATGGCAAAGCTAACCAAGATAGATAAGAAGTCCCTTTGCAGAGCCCGGTTTCTGCTCCAACTTTGTGTCAAACTACAAAACTGCTCTTGCTGCCAGCATTTTTTAACATACCCAACAGAAAGTAACTCCTTGAAACCAGGACACCTCATCCCAAATGATCCTGAAAAATAGGAAGTCCTCTCCTGTGTATGCATGGAGGCTGTTGCTACATGAGACCTGTGAGAAAGGGCTGCCCTCTGCCCAATTGCCCTTCCCAGCTTCTTGACATTCCTTCATGCTGGTCTGTATGGCTGCTTACTGCTGTTGTCCTATGTTGCCTTGGGGATTCTCCTGAAATTGTGGTGGCCGTGGACAGGGCCTGGAGCTGTCATACACCCTGTGCAACTGTGGAGGGTACATCCCAGTATCAGAGGGCATGTTTCCAGCACAGCAGATTGCTCCCTAAACAGTGGCTCACTTGGGGTGTGATGTTCCTTGAGCCAGGTGTGCTGTTCCAGTGATGGGACAGGCCTGGCAGTGTTCAGGACTATATTGGCTATTTGGTGTCCAGCCAGTGAGCAGGGCAGGACATGGAGCTCTCCTTCCACCTCATCAGTGATAGAGACACAGGCCACCAGGCTCCAGGTGAGAAATGATTCCCCCTAGCAAGAGTCAGGAGTGTGGTACCACTCTGAGTTCACTGTCTCAATGAGTGCAGCGAGCGTGAAAGGATCAAACTGCCTAATTCTAACCCAAGATGTGGGAAAGTTCCCAAGTTCCAATCGCGTCTCACAAGAGTATGTGCTGCCAAGGCAGGCACCTTCTCTGTTGCTGCCTTCCTTGCTGCTGTAGCTCTTTATCCTGTGGCCCTCTAGGATCGCAAGGGGTCACCCATGGTGAGGGGTTTCCAAACAACTGTTAGCAAAGTGTGGCAATCCTGGACAAGTGGTACGAGCTGCTCCTAAGTCTCCAAAGAAGGTGGCAAACCTTGGTGCTTGTAAGTCACCCCCCACCCCCTAGATGGTCTGTGCACTCCTAAGTGCTGCAGCCACCAACACACCAAGGCCCTCAAGGTGCAATCTCAAGGCTTTGGTGCCAAACCAACAGCCCCTACTACCCTCACTTTGTAGACACTGACCCAGACCCCTCAGAGGTCAAATGGGACACCCTTCAGCAGAAAACACTGGCCTATGAGACAGGAAAAGATGCAGAGGAATCCTTAGGCTCCCCCATTATTTCCGGTCATCATCTGACAGAACAAAATTATGGGAGGTGCCCAAAAGAAACATGAGATGGAGACATAACCATACCATGGTGGCAATGCAACATTTCCAAGAGAAGTCTGCACAGAGAGAGGAAGAATAGGGGGCAGATTGATTAGGAAGAGTTTTTGATAAGGTGTCCAAGTTCCTACTCACAATAACAAAAATGTGTCAACTCCTGGGGCTAGCCAAGGACCACAAATCATCTCCCAACAAACTCGAAGGTACTTGCGACAAGATTTGTCCATAAACCACAGAAGAGGCCCCCTCTCCGCCACAACAGTGATGCTCTTGTAAGCACAGGAGTCATAGTGTCAAGGGTACAGATGAGGACAGGGTCATTGAGAAGAGTAATGTGGGGAAAATGACCCCCCAGGAGGAGGAGCCTTTGCCTCCTGTCACTTGAAAGATGGCCTTACTAACGACTTATCTAACAGATGAAAATAAACTATCAAGCAGAAAGGGGAAAAAACTCACAACACCTAAGTGCCCCTTTGAAGAAAAAACTCACAACTACCCTTTCTTTAACTAAAACACCTGTGGCCTAACTTGTTCTCTTATCTGTTAGGCTTTGTTTTCTCAGCTTTGAAGATCACTAAGTGGACAGTATGGGTGCGAACTCTCTGCTCCAGCTCTCTGCCTCTACACTTGCCGGACAGATTTCAATGATTCAGATGAAGTTGGCCTCACGGAGAAAAAGAAAAATAAAGAACACCTGCAAGAACTAGAACTGACTGGAGATCCAGCAAAGGCGCTGGAAGACTCAGGAAGAGCAACAGGTTTATTCAGATCCATGGCCAGTTACAAGTTTGGTTTGATTTTTGGTCACAGGCCCCCAAATGCCATTACTCTGAGTTTACGATGAAATACAAAGTCCAACATTTATAATTTGAAAAATGATAGAAAAACAACAAAAACAAAGGCTTGGTTCAGAAATCCCACTGAGATGCTATTCTCCCTGCTGTCACCTGCAGGATGCATCTGTAGGTATGTGAGACCCTGTGGGGATTTAAGACAGTGAACACATAACTGCTGTACATTTTGAACACTTAAGTGTTACCAAAAGGTCACTGTCTTTGAGCACTTGATTTTCCTGAAGATACACATAACGCTCTGACCATCTGTGGTGGCTGTAGAACAGAAAATGGTAAGATCCAACCAATCAACCTTGACCTCGATGTTCCCCATGCCCAAGGACCAGTTTCTGTTTGTAACGAGGTATGGCAGGCAGTAACGCTGGGCACTGGGTTACCTGCTCATGGCTTGGGGGCCAGGGTGAAGCACTTGTGTTCTGAGAGGATCCTCGGCTCCTCCAAGGTGGAACTCTATGGCCCAGTCCTGGAGTGGCTGGGAGAACACGAAGATAGACCCTTACTTTGCCAAACGTGGTCGTGAAATGTAGCTTTGTATTAGGAATCAAAGGAGTGCCACCCTGTAGTTTTTTTTTTAAGATTTTCTTTTAGAAACTTCAGTTCTTCCCTGGACAGGAGGCTGAGCCACCATCCCAGTACCACATGGGGAGAGGAAGTGTCACAACCCACTCTGGCATAGAGGATGTAGCCCAGGACAAGGAGCAGGGTGCGGAGCAGGGGTCCTACCCAGAACAGGCCACAAAGAAGGCCAGCAGGAGTGAAAGCGGCGTCAGGTAGCTCCTTAGGAACAGCCAGAGTGGAGGGGGCTGCCCTCTAGGGCCAGGGAGGACAGGCTGAAGCCAGCACACTGGCTCCTAAACTTTACACAGGAAAATACTAAAATGGTTACTGAACAAAAGGCCTCGGGCTGCGAGTGAGGGGCTGGCAGCCGGGCTGTCACACAGCATGGTACATGTGCCCTCTACTGCCACCCCCTTCCTCGTCACACCTCAACTGCTCTCCCTTGTCGGTTCAGTTTCTTCTGAACGACTCCCCTGTTGCAGGAAAACACCCACTAGCAGCCCAAAGATGACTACGGTCTAGCTTGGAAGTGGCCTCCCAGGCAAACCCCCCAGTCTGCTGTGCAGATAGCGGCCAACCCATCAGAGCTGATGCAGCTTGCTCCGCTCCGTCAGCACCGTCATGGCCATGGCGTAGAGGATGTAGCCCAGGACAAGGAGCAGGGTGCAGAGCAGGGGCCCTACCCGGAACAGATAGGCCACAAAGAAGGCCAGCAGGAGTGAGAGCAGCGTCCGGTAGCTGCCCAGGAAGCGCAGGCTGAGCCTGGGGCCCCGGGCCTGGCTAGCTGCATGCCTCCGCCCCACGGGACTCAACAGGTGCCTGTTGGCCAGCACTGGCTCTGTGAGGTGGTAGCGACAAAAGCTGCCAAGGAAGTCATTGCGGGAGCACAGAGCTACCATCTGACCTGCAAACTGAAACAGACAGAGACACAGGTGGGCTGGGGACGGCAGGTGCCACCTCACAGGCCACCCCAGGGCTCAGGACAAACCCTCCCCAAGTAGCACTCTGGGAGGCTGAGGTGGGCGGATTGCTCGAGGTCAGGAGTTCGAAACCAGCCTGAGCAAGAGCGAGACCCCATCTCTACTATAAATACAAAGAAATTAATTGGCCAACTAATACATATAGAAAAAATTAGCGGGGCATGGTGGCGCATGCCTGTAGTCCCAGCTACTCGGGAGGCTGAGGCAGGAGGATCGCTTGAGCCTAGGAGTTTGAGGTTGCTGTGAGCTAGGCTGACGCCACGGCACTCACTCTAGCCTGGGCAACAAAGCGAGACTCTGTCTCAAAAAAAAAAAAAACCCTCCCCCAAGACTACTCTCCACCCAGTCTCACCCCAGCTTTTCAGATGGAATGGGAACGCTGAGGGGAGGGACTGCTGGGCAAGACCGTCCTCTGGAACCCATTTCTGGAAGAGGCCAGGCTGGCCCTGCCACCCACCCACTCACTCTGCGGTTGATGGCAGACGACAGCTGGAAGAGAGCACGGACCAACCAGGTGATCTCATAGCTCCGGATGGGCTGCAGCTCTGAATCCCCTTGGTACTCGATGTCAAATCTTCGCAGCCCGTTGATGATCTAGAAACCAAGGCCACAGGGAGAGGTCAGAAGATATTAAAGACATCCTGATAAGCCACCCAAAAGAGCCCTCTCTGCCCACTGGGGCCGGGGGAGTTGAGGCCGGGTCAGAAGGCCCAGGCGGACGCCTCCAAAACACAGTCCCTCACCTGGTACCGGCCCAGGGGTGTGAGGATGAGTCCATCCTCACCCACGATGCAGTCTGGGAGCTGCTTCTTTCCATTCTCATCCTGAGTGGTCCCCAAGGCGAGTGAGAGCTGCGTGAGCTGGGCTTCGCTGAGCTGTCAGAGAAATGCCTCTACTTTCAATTTCAAGGTGAAGGCAGAGGCCTGCTCTTCATCCACTGGCCTCTAACAGTGACAGCGAGGGGACCCAGACACAACACTCCAGGAGAGGGACTGTCCCCCACAGTGCTGGGTCCATCTGTAAGGGCCCTGGCATGGGCTAGCCAGAGAGTGGATCCCTCAGGATAGGGGACCCCAATGGCCCTTGGGTAGACCCAACTGCTCGTACCCGAAATATCTGGCGCAGGTACTCCAGGGCCTTCTCCAGGTACTCATCTGTCTTCCGGATGCTGTCCTGCCCCATCTCGTCCAGGTCATTGGCTGGGTAGGGGCAGTTGGTGTCAACGGGGCTGAAGCCCAGCCATGACAGGAAAGAAGAGCCAGCTGGGCTCTCCACACACTGGTCAGAGATGGATTTGGCAGTCTGCTTGGCCTGTGTGATGAGCTGAGCGAGGCGAAGGACCTACAGGGGCACAGGGAAGTCAGCTGACTTGCTCAGATGCTCCTACACCCCACCACTGACAGCATGGGCATGTGCTGCCACCCATGCAGCGTGGCTCCAGGGTGCCCCAAGAGGAATGTGAGTGATCAGAAAGGGTGGCTTCTGAGTGAGTACTTTTGTTAATTTTAAATTTATTTAATTAATTTATTTTTTGAAGAGACACTCTGTGACCCAGGCTAGAATGCAGTAGTGTGATCATAGCTCACTGCAGCCTCCAACTCCTGGCCTGAAGCAATCCTCCTGCCTCAGCCTCCCAAAGCACTGAGATTACAGGTGTGAGCCACCATGCACAGCCATCAGGGGGACTTTTAAAGACCAACTGATGGGCTTTCGAAAGGGAAAATTTCCCAACAAACACTGCCTTCATTACCAGAAAGAAATGATATTTTCCTGGAAATAAAAAGGAGGGGATGTGCAGTAGTATCAACTTGACACTCAGACTTCCTCCTCTCTGTCCTGAAATGTGGGCACCATCCCTGGCTCTGCTCGTCCCTATAGCCCCAGGGACCCCGACCCACTCACCAGGGTGCGGACCTCAGGCCCAAACATCGGAGTGTACTTGCAGTCCTGGCCCTCCAGGCTGTAGACGTGGCTCTTCACTTTGAAGGAGGCATCCGTGACCACCGGCGGCCAGGGCGACAGGAAGTTGCCAGTGAGTGTGGGAGCCGTGAAGAGTCGGTGCTGGCGGTGCGGGATGCCGAGCTCTGGCTCCAGGAACAGCTGCTCACCTGGAAGGTAGGACACAAGTCTGCAGACACCTAGCACCTCTTCCAGAAGCACAGAGTACTGGCTGCCTTTTCTGAGGAGCAGTGGCCATGGTGTGCCCACCCAAGGTCCTGCCTAGCAGAGTCTCCCATGCAGTACGTGGGACATGGCAGTGTTGACAGGGAGACAAAGGCCAAAAGAAGCTGACACTCAACAAAGCCAAGACATAAGCATGACAGGGACCAAGAAGATCACCTCCTGACACCGCCACCAAGAGAATTGGGGATTACGGAGGAGGCTTGGCTCACGGCTCTGCAGCCCCAGTCTACCTGCAGTCCCCACCCAGCATGCAGCAGCCACAGGGAGGGGGCTCAGCTAGTCTCAGACTCCACCCTGCATATGTGCACCCACTTTGCCCTGGGAGCCATGGACATACTGCTGTCTTGCAGCTAAGGGCCGAGCCCCGGTTTGAGCAGAGCAGGGCCTGTCTGGCTGGCCCTGGGCTGAGGACTTACCTTTCTGGATCATTTCAGCCAAGTTGGGCTGGGCAAATACTTTGGCTACTCGGAACACCATGAGAGCGTTCTTGGGGCTGACCAGATCTGTGCGGAGTGCACGGTTCAGGAAGGCCACAAACAGCTTGGTGTACATCAACAGGTTCTCCTGAACAAAGGGTGCCCTGGGGACCGAGGTGGCAGGTTGGGGCCAGCCTGTGCAGGACCCTGGCCAAACCTCCCTCTGGAGGCGGGGATGATGTTGGTCATGCCCCCATAACCCCTGCATGCCCCTGGGTTTCCAGACTCTCCTTGGAGAAGGCCTTGTGAAGGTGTCATAATGGCAGCTCAGCGGGATACAGGGGGCAGGGAGAAGGGCAGGACACAGGCAGGTGGGACCTAGGCCCTCTGAGGATAACATATCCTCAGGAAGAATGAGGCCTGTTTCCAAGAGGACTGAGGCCACCAAAGCAGAGCTGGCCAGAGCCTGATGGGGCAGAGGGAAGACCCGCCAGAGAGGTGAAAGGAAAGGCCTCAGGTGAGGACAGGAGACATCACCAGCCACACCAGGTGCAAAGGCAGCCTGGGGTTATGGGGCAGCCAGGAGGAACGAGCGGGAGATGAAGTGGCCACCACTCAGCTTTGTGCTGGTGAGAAAGGGTGAGGGATGGTTTGAGAGTGACTTGAACACACATCTGGGCCGGGAGGGCACAGCCAAGGGCATGGGGACCGGGAAGGACAGGAACAGATGCTTCCTTGGGAAATCAATTCCAAGGCACTGCAAAGCTCAGTCCAAGGAGGGTGGCCTGTGCTCCCAGTAGGCAGGGGCTGGGACAGGAGCCCGGGAGGCCCCTGGGGGGGCAGGGCCAGGTGATCACAGCACAGGCCGCCAGCAGGATGCCCCCGGGAGCAGCGTTTGGCTGGGGCAGCCAGTGTACCGCTGGGAGGAGGGGCCAGGGGCTCACCATTTCTCCAACACACACCGGGGCTGGGAGTCACTGCTCTGTGACTGCTTCTCAGGTGCATACCTCCACGGCTGCAGGTAGCTCAGCCACATCTCTAAGACCTGGGGAGGGACAGGAGTGCTCTGAAGGCCCAGCAGCTGGTGGCCGTGGGGCTGGGCTCTGGGCTTCTAGTCACATCCTCCAGTAGCCTGGAGCCCGGCTCCCAGAAGACAGCTAGGCGGGGGGTCCACGCCAGGTTCTGGCAGCTTCTCCTTGACCTCAGTGCAGATGCTGGGGAGTGGTGGGCTCTTCCCGCATCCCCAGAGACACAACAGGCAGGCCTGGCGCAGCCCTCTGGAAGCCAGGATCGCCAGCGGGCTTCTCCCAGCTGAAAGAGCCGAGGGCAGCGGGTGAGGGCAGGACCAGGCCTGCTCAGACACTGGGGCACGCGGGGCCTTTCTGCACCTGAGAGCTGCCTTTGGAAACCCAAGCAGGCAGAACAGCGTGGCCCCCGAGGCCTCTGCAGTAACAGTGGAGTCCCGCATGGGCCACACGCAGGGCAGAGGGGAAGGTGGGACGGGGAAGCACTCACGGCTCTGAACGACGCATCCAGGGGCCAGTGGCCGAAGCAGTGCTGCAGGAAGAGGTAGAGCTTCTGCTGGACAAACCTCGGGACAGCAGCCCTGCAGGGGAGGGGGTCACCTGCTGCTCATCCAGCACCTCTGTTAGCGAGGCGAGGCTCTGCCGCTGGAGAGCGCTGGGCACCCCTGGAGCTAGACCCACTCTTCAGAGAGGAAACCAACATCAGAGAGGGTAAGGAAAGTCCCAAGGACACACAGCACGAAGGTGGCGGAGCCAATATGGCTCCTGTGTGCACCTGACCTCAGCCCTACACAAGTCACCCGCTCGGCAGGCCCCAGTCAGGCCGGGAGTCAGGCCCGGGTCCCTGCCCTTCTCCTGACGGATGGGGGATGGGGAGCAGATTGCCATAGTGCCGAGCTCCCACTTCTGCTGCCCCTGTGGATGAAGGGACAAGAGAGCAGCAGGATGGGGCCCCTCTCTGGCCAGCGTGGCTCTTTGCACTGCAGAGGGCAGGGCTGCAGGGAAGGCCTGGGGAGCAGCTGCAGCCAGGGGCCAGCAGCTGGGGGGGCGGAGGCAAGGAGACAGGCTTGAGAGGAGTCAGGGCTGTGCAGCCCCAGCCCTGCAGAGCCTCACTGCTCCCAGAGCAAGGACACCACCCCTCACCCTGCCCCATGTCCTGGGCAGAGGGGGCTGTGGGTGACACCTGGGCAGGGGGGAGGACGGGAGGATGACACGGCAGCTGTCAAAAGCCACAGGAGCCCCAGCCCATGGCCTGCACCCACCGTTTGAACTCCTCCAGGGGGCTGGTGGCGTGAGAGTGGGCGGAGGGAGAGGCCTGCTCTGGCTTCAGGCTGTTGGCAAAGGCATGTAGATGCTTCAGCAGCAGGCGCACCACCAGCACGTGCTCCTCGGTGGGCGTGAATGACTCCTACCATGGAGGAGGATGAAGAGAAGGAGGAGGAGGAGGAGGAGGAGAAGTAGTAGGGTGTCAGGGCCCAGGGAGGTCTGCAGCGTCCCAATTGCTCAGCCCCCAGGTCCAATCACATGCGCCCCTGGGCTGATCACTCTGCTCCCTGACAGAAGGCACGAGCCAGGCTGGGAATGGGGCCAGTCCCGGGACACCATTGTGCCTGGCACCCAGCACTCACACTGTTTGGTCTCAACTGAGGCCAGCACCCCAGGTTGGGGGAATGCTTGGCTGGGCACCTGCACGACCTGCCCCCCCGTGGAGGGCTCACTACGATAGGCAAATTTGCAAAGTGCTTCCCAGCCCCACTTTTGCACCACCCTACACCCTCGGGCGTAGCACAGGTCATGGTCCACTAGGCTGTGCCCTTGGGCACTGCTGCCTATCCTGGTCCTCAGGGGGTAGGGGCAAGCTGGCATCTGCCCCCAGCTCTGAATCCAGGCCCTCCCGCCTGCCTCCCAGGAGTGTGCAGAAAGCTCCCTGGGGCCACAGCTTCTCCCCCCTCCCCTCCTAAACACACCTAGATGGGGGCTCAGCCGAGAGGAGCCCAGGCGTCACTGCCTCTGTTGCCCATGGACCAGTGGTCAGCAAACCCCCAGGAGCACCATCAAGAGTGTGGGCCTAACTTTTAATTTGCAGGACCTTAGATACCCAGATCCGAGATGAAGCCTGTTTGCCAGCTGTGGGGGTGAAGGTGGGAGCCTTGTGAGTGGACTGGGGCACAGGAAGTGTCGGAGGTGGAGGCCTGAAGGCAGGACCCTGAGTCTGGGCAGACACACACCTCTCCTCACCTGTGTATCAGCCCTTTGGGCCTTAAACACATTTGCAACGCTGAGGCCAGCACAGAGCCTGGCCTCCTGGCACACTCCGATATGCAGCAGCCCCCACACAGGCCACTGCCCACAGCACTGTCAACTCAGGTCTCCCCGCCATGAAAACACCTGCACACATGCAGGTGACACAGCCCACAAGTCAGGGGCTAAGTCGGAGGATGGAACTACAGAGTGGGAGGCAGTTTCTTCTGCTTGTCTGTATCTGTACGTGTTTGTGCGATGAATCTGCATGATTCTGAAGGAAGGAGAATAGCAGGGGACACAATACCCCCCAGCACTAACAGACTAGGGGAGCAGAGGGGCGCCAGTGCCAGGCGGTGAGGCTCCGGCAGGAGCCTTCTCCTGCTCTAGTCCCGTTCCTGGTCCTTCCATCCAACCTGGCCTGGGATCCTCACCCATGGTATCATCCCTGCGGCTAAGAGGAGGGGACAGCACCCACACGGGAACTGAGAACCCACCTTCCCCGGCTTGAGCGAACACCTGCTTCCGGGCCGTCCTGCAGAGTATGGAGGGCCAGGCCCTTGCTGCGCCCCGCCCAGCCACAGGAACTCTGCAGGATATTTTCCCACAGGTTTCCAGGCCGCACTGGCTCTTCCAACTCTGCACCCCTCCTGGGTCATATTCTCATGTGGGGCCCTGGCCACAGTTACACTTGGCCTCCACCTGCTCACTTTTAAGCTTTTAAGGAAGTGTCCACAAAGCTCCTGCATTTCCCATGAGGCGCAGCCTCACTTGCCATCTCTTCTGCTGGGAGGGGATTGGGGGTGTGTGAACAGAGCCAGATGCTTCCCCAGGACAACATCCCTCCTTCCTGGGCCCTCTAACCCTCTCATCTTGTGCTCAAATGAACGTTCAACTGTTGTGTGCTCCCTCCCAGGTTGGACTGGACAGACCTCAGGCCAAGAGCACAGCTCCACGTTTCTGCATCTCTCACAAATTAGCTAACTCTGTTGTCCCCAAAATGCCGCACAGGTCTGAACTCCACTTCACTGGCCTCAAGTCTGTCTCCACACTTGTCCTTTCAGCCCAGGCAGACCTCGATCTCCATGAGGTCACAGCCTGCTCTCATCTGCCTTGGGAAGAGTCTATGAGTGGCAAAGGCCAGCCTGGCTGGACTGTCAAGGGCTGGCAGCCTCTGGGGGCTGTGGGACACAGCCTCTGGTACTCCCCACCCCTCTGCCTCACATGTAGGCTGGGGCCACCCTGAATGGGGCAGACCCCACACTACCCATAAGTCCGTGGGCCTCAGCATCCTTGGCCACTTCCTGAGCACCAGGCCCTGCCCCTCTGGTTGAGCCAGGCCAGTGACTATTTTAGTTTCCTCAAAGTGGGGCCAAGCATGGCGCCCTCCAACACCAGAGAACTTGTGACACCTCCACTGGCAGAAGGATCGGCCAGCCAGGGCCATGTGCTCCTTGCTCCATCACACAGCCACAGACCAGGTGAGTCTATAAATCTGAGGGCTCCTCTCAGCACACAGGCTTCACTAGACTTGGAACAAGCCCTCAGAATCACCCGCAGCTGGCCCTGGCCAGACCCTCGCCCGGCCACTGTGCTGACGCACGCTCCGTGCTTTACCACGGCAAGGGAACAAAATGAGAGCAGCCAGTACTTGGTAGGCGTGGAGGGCCTGGAGGCTGGGCTGCGCAGGGCTGTGGAGGGCGCTGGAGACACTGAGCCGGTAGTGCAGAACCTCCAGCTGAGACAACAGGACAGAGACGCCAGAGAAAAGGCAGGGAGAGTAGAGAACAAGAGGATGGGTGGGGAAGGGCAGAGATGGACAGGACAGGGAGGGGAAGTGGGGAGAGAAAGAGAACAGTGAGAACAGCCCAGAAGTAAAGAGAAGAAACAAAAAACAAAAGACAAAAACAAAAGCACGGTCAGTGACAACCTAAATAAAGAGAGTCCCGGCAGCCTCAGGCCAGCACACCACCCTTGTTGGAGGCCCACATGGGACTCTGGGCAGGCAAAGCCATGGCCGTGTAGGCCAAGGGACAGACAGACCCTCAAGATCACCTGGAGGCCCCTCAATGTCACTTGGTCCTAAAGGCCTCTCCCATTTCACGAGGTTGGCCCAACTCGCTGCACTTCCAGAAGGGACCCACCCTCCCAGCCGACCCTGGGACCATACCCTGTGTGGCACATGCACCCCACAGCACACCAGGAGCCCGGGGCTCTTGCTGGGACACCCTACCAGCCACCAAGTCCCTGAAGGCCATTAGACTCAGAAAAGAAATTTTAGGGAAGCACATTATGGAAGGAAGACTCTGCCCAGAAAAGAAAAATATCTAACTTATTAGATTTCCCTAGATTAGCTTGAGAAATTAACCAAATCAGCATGGGACAGATCAACTTCTATGTGTGTAAAACCCAATTAGTATCCCCTCTACGAATGACTCTGAGAACTGAGATGATGGGACAAGATCCCGAGGGCAGCACAGATAGCAAGTGCAGCCTCAGCCGGCCGGGCCTCACCCCACCTCCACAGCCTATGTTCTGGCAATCAGTGGAGGCGCTGTGCTCACCGGTTCTAACTGTGGGAAGAGCCTCTCCTACCTCACCAGGATCCCCTGCCCTCCAGATGCACCTGGCTCCGCAGGGCAGGAGCCTCTGAGAATCCGACCACACACACCCAGAGGCAGCAGGAACCCTGAGGCTGGGACAGCCCAGGACACAGGGAGACAATGCAGCTGGCATGCTGTCTGGCCCCCAGCCCCACCACCTAGCTCCCTGGCACGTGGAGGCCTGCAGAAGCACCCTTAGCCAAGCGCAACCCAGAGCCAGCCCGGCGCACATGCTGCCCTTGCAAGGGCCCTCCCTCCTGGCCGAGCAGCACACTCACTGGGCTTCACACAGGAAGGTCAGAACGCACTCGCCAGATGCCAAGGAGACACACAGAGCAGGATGGGGCAGGAAGGAGGAGAGCAGGGAGGCATCTCCCCTCACAGCTTTCCTCCCTGCTAGATCCCCAGAAGGGCTTTCCTGGGTGGCCCTTAAAAGTAGGCATGTTCCAACTCGCTTAGAAGACAGGATGAACAGACAGGAAGACAATGCAGCAGAGTGGTCCCTGCCCGTGTAAGGCCAAGCCCCGTGCACAGGGCTGAGCAAGCATCTCAGGCCCAGGGGAGAAGCAGGGCCCAGGGACGCCCAGTGTCTGCATCCAAGGGCACCAGCCAGGAACATGCAGCAAGTCTGCTGGGAGCAGGGAGGGTACTGCAGGCTCTTTGTGACTCAAGGCCCAGGGTAGAGATGTGGGGTACCCTGTGCTCTGAGAGAGCAGGGGGGGTGTGCCCCAAGTGTCCACATAGCAGAGAACACAGCTACACACCTGGCTGTAGAGACTCTGCAGCAAGAGCAGACCCACAGCTTCTCCCCAGAATCAGATGAAACCTTACAGGACACCCTTCTCAATTTAAACTCTTCACCCACAGATTCTTCATTCCGAAGGATGCCCTCAAAAATTTTGTCCAGCAGCCCAAGCTATTGCAGAGTGTGGCTCTAACTATGGAGGATCTAAGCACACCCTGCCACCGTTTTACTCTGATTAGTGCATTGGGGTGCTGGCCCCAGGCATGGTGATACCAGCACAATTCCAAGGACTCTGCCACCTCCGCAAATGAGCGTACTGCCCAGGGTGGGAGCAGAGAAGAGAGAGGAAAGGGAAGGCAGGCTGCATGCAGTGGGGCACTGGGCCCAACCCACCATGAAAACGGCTCTAAAGGAGCATGGGCAGCAAAGGAGGCTCAAGGTTACCATGGTAGATGGGGGCTGCCCGGGGCTGCCACTTCACTGGAAAGAACAAAGGCACTGCTGGTGGTATAGGGGACTGACTGGGCCGCAACTCACAGAGGTACCTGTAGCTCCTCTGCCCCCACAGCAAGAGCATCACAACCTCACGCATTCCTACTGCCAGGGAGGGGGCTCTGGAACCACATAGAGAGGATCCCTGAAAGGACAGACCTCAAGACCCCTCAAGTGCCCACCTGTCAGGGAGCAAGGCTCCCCAGAACTGGAGAACAACACCCACCTTTTGTTTGGCATCTGAGGGGTGGATGGTGGGACTTTGCTCCCACCATCTAGCCTGCGAAAACTCAGACCGAGAACAAGAAGTAGCAGGTATACCAGGGCCAAAGGCAGAGATGGGAAGAAAAACTGTAGAAACATACCTTGGCATGAGGGGACTGCATTTTTTGGTACAACTCCAAAGAATAATGATGAAGCCACATTTCAACAAAAACCTGCAAAAGAGCATTAGCTGGTCAAATCTTTCCGACAATAGTGCCAAGACCATTCAACGGGTAAAGGACAGTCTCCCCAACAAATGGTGCTGAGGAAACAGGATATCCACATGCAGAACAATGAAGATGGACCCTTACCTCACACTATATATAAAAATTATTCAAAATGCATCAGCAAGCTATGTAAGAGCCAAAACCATAAGCTCTTAGAAAACATGGGAGAAAGGCTTCATGACATTGAATTTGGCAATGCTTTCTCAGCTATGATATCAAAAGGACAAATAACAAAAGAAAAAAAAATAGAGAATTGGACTTCATCAAAATCAAAACTCTTATGCACCAAAAGACACTACTGACAGAGTGAAAAAGCAACCCACAGAATGGGAGAAAATATCTGCAAATCATGTATCTGATAAGGCAGTAATATCCAGAATATATAGAGAACTCCTGACACTCAGCAATAAGAACACAAACAATCTGACTCAAAACTGGGCAAAAGACCTGAATAGACATTTTTCCAAAGAAGACATACAGATGGACCACAAGCACATGAAACAATGCTCAACCTCACTAATCATTAGAGAAAGGCAAATCAAAACGACAAGATATCACCTCACACACACTAGGGTGACTATGATAAAGAAAAATAACAGAAAATAACAAGTATTGGTAAGGAAGTAGAGAAATTGGAACATTTGTGCACTGCTGGTGGGAATTGGTAAAATGGTACGGCCACTATAGAAAACACTATGGTGCTTACTCAAAAGATTAAACATAGAATTACCATATGATCCAGCAACCTCACTTCTAAGTGTATACCCTGAAGAACTGAAGGCTAGATCTCTAGATATTTGTACACCCATAAGCAGTGTTAGTCACAACAGTTAAAAAGTGGAGGCAATCCAAGTGTTTACTAGCAGGTGAATAAATAGAATGTGGTATGTTGAACCTTCAGGACATTATGCTAAAGTGAAGTAAGCCATTGACACAAAAATAAATACTCTACAGCCTAAATAAAACTCTAGATATAAGCACCTGAAGTAGTCAAATTCATAGGAAGAGAAAGTAGAATAGTGGGTGCTAGGGGTCAGGGTGGGGAGAATGGAGAGTTGTTTAATGGGTACAGTTTCAACTTCACAAAATAAAAGGCATTTTGGTGATTAGATACACAACAATGTGAATGTACTTAACACTGCTGTGCACTCTTAAATGCTTAAGACGATAAACACCATGTTGTATGTATTTTATAATTAAAATTGGCCCAAGAAACAGAAACTTCCAATTCTTCCATGCAAGTCTGTGTCTTGGTCACCTGCCTTCCTCGTGGGCTGACACAACCCGAGCCCACTGCAGCCGGGAGCTGCCTGAGCCACCATGGTCCCCTGTGAACAGAGGTGATGATTCCTACCAGTCTGACGTCCCAAGGCTGCTGTGAAAATAACATGGAGGTTTCAAAAAGCACAGTATCCTACACACTAGGAGTCATGTGGGAGGTGGGAGAGGCAGAACCCCATGCGATCCATGTTCCATGCTCTCACCAGCAATGCTGTGGTTACCAAGTCAGCCCCAGGATCCAGGTCAAAACCAGCTGAATCTCCAATGTGTGCTCAGAAGACAAACCAGGGCCTGGGAGGTGGCTCAGAAGAGCAGGACTGCTCAGTGAGTGAGCCAGCCCATGCCCGTGTGAGAGGCTAGAGCCCACAAGCGCAAACAAGGGTCTCTGCCGCCTCCCGTTTGGATCCCCTGACACGCAAGAGCTGGGGGCTCCCTGCCAATCAAAGGGGAGTTACCACAGGCCCCCCACCATCCAGCATGATGAAAATGCTGCTGGGGCAGGGCTCACTACCCACATGACAGCGAGCACACGACACATCTTGAATAACATGGAAGGAAGTCAGAGGGGCAAGGTGCAGTGGGGACAACATTTACACACATCCACTGAAAAGTGAAAGACTCTGCAACAATTATGTCACCACAGGCAAAACCAAACAAAACTCCCAAGGACAGGAGTCCTGGGATGAAAAACATTGTCAATGACATTTTCTTCTCATCTGTTCTCTAAATGTCACAGAAAGAAAACACCAACAGTTTAGAAACCCCCCTAGGCTGAGGGGCCGTCTCTGGGACTCTGCCCACATGGTGGATGGCGGCTGAGCAGTTCACTCTGAAACAAGAAGAGACCAATGTCCTCTGTGCTCACCTGGAGCAGAGTTTCTGACCTCCAGATCTCATGGGAGGCAGGGTCTGCATTCACAGATGTCTGATGGGAGATGTGTCGCTTCAGGAGGCCGGTGTGGTGGAGGCCATAGGAAGCAAAGGACATGGCTGGGGTCCTGAAAGAGACACAGAAACAGGTCTCCCACCCACTGGCCAAGCCAGGGGCAACGTGAACAACAAAATCAACAAGAACAATAATGAATTATAACCTGTTAATCACATGACAACCGCCAGGCCGCTACTGATATTACTTAAATAAATAAATGGGGAAGAGAAAAGTCTTCCTTATCATAGAGTGCCCACTAATACCATGTAGAAGGGATAAAATTAAGAGGCTGGGGTCCTGTAACTTACTCACATGGACCAGAAAAAAAAACAAAACAAAACATATTTAACAGATGCTCTCAGAGTGTGGAGAGCAGGGTGGTGGTGTGAGAGTTATGGGGTAAGAGAGGTTGCCCAGGTGACAGCAGTGGCCAGTGACCCTGACAGATTGGTGAGGCTGTGGGCGAGAAGGACTTAGAGGTGGGGCAGGTTCTGTCCTCTCAAAGGCAGAATTCAGCTACCCTACTCATGTGTGAGTTCTGGATAAGGGCCTAGACTGCACATGCCAGCAGAGGTCAGTGAGCAGAATCTGGGGACACGCAGACATGCAGCCCCCCCAGGGAAGGAGATGGGTCATGAGGGTCAGAAGAGCACAGGCAGCTGCCGTCAGGGCAGGAGGGTCTTCTGGGGAGTGGGCCAAGAGGCCTCCAATAAGGGCCCACCGAGGCCCCAGAGTAGCCAGGCAGGAGGCCCCCAGTGCCACCCCCTGCCCCAATACCCCAGTGTCAGGCTCAGGCTGCTTGGCCTGACAAAAGCTCTTCAGCTCAGGGCCTTGCACTCTGGCCAAGACCTGGACCAGGGGCCCACACAGATTCTTAACATTCTCTTTCGTCATAGACAACCCTTCCGGCCTGCCCACCACTCAGTGTGGGGCTGAGCTGAGACACCACCTGCAGGGAGGGCTGCTCAGAGTAGAACAGAAGCCTGTTCCCACACCACAGTGAGGCCTCAAGGAAGCCAGAGACCCGACAGCTTCAGTGACAGCCACAGACACCAAGAACTAAAACGCAGATGTTCCCTCACCCTGTCTTCAAATCCATGCTTGGACAGCTGGGGTTGGGGAGTGAGTCATAAGAACAATTGGGGAACCTTGGAAAAGGGTGGCACCACTGTCCTCATGGGTGATGTCACTGACCAGGCCACTCCCTTAATGGCCAGGGCGGCCTTACCTGGGAGCTGGTGAGGCGCTAGCCCCCCCTGGGCTGGAGGAAAGTGGGGGGGGCACGCTGCCTTCAGTGGGCAGGAACCACGACAGGTACCTGTCCACCAGGATGAAGTAGGCACAGTCTGATGTACGGACGTGGAGGGACACAGGGAGTGGCTGGAAAACCAAGCTTGTCGTCAGTGTGGGCTCTGGGCCCTGCCCAGATGCCAAGAGCCCCACAAGCTCAGGGGAGCTCTGGGCCTCAGCCATGCCCCTCCCAGCAGGCACTGGTGCAGCCAACTGCACTCAGAGGCGACCCTTCCATACCTTCTGAGTGATAAGGCTCAGGGCAAAGAAGAACGTATAATACTCGAACGGATCTGATGGCAGCGTCAGGGGCAAACACACCACAAAGTTGTTGGGCCACCCCGGCACCATGTGCTGAGCCACCCGGCCTCCCCACCACAGGGCCACTAAAGGATACTGAGGGCCAGGTTCAGGCCAAGACCTCCGGCTGGGGGAAACTGGACCTTGTTGTGGTACAGAGGGCTGTCAGGGAGGACGCATTCCTGGATGGATGCTTTTACAGGGCCCTGCACAGAGAGGGAGGGAGGCTTGCGGGCAGTGCCCCACACACACTGCAGCCCTTCTGGAAGGCTGTTGGGGAAGGAACACTGCTCCTGTGAGCAGTGTTGGAGCATAAGAGCCTTTGCTTAGGGTCTTTCCCATCATCCTCACAAGAATCTGCAAACAGCAAGGCCAGCAGCTCAGTGCATTTTTGAGCTCCATCTCTTTTGCCTCCTGTACCCCTGAGCAAGGCACCCTGCAATTTGCCCCTGGAAGATGTGACACTCAGAACAGCAAAGCAACTGGTCACATGGCTCCATGTGACCCTCAGCCAGGAGCACACCAGACAGCATGGCACCTTCTCCACTGACAGAGCTTGGGATGATCTTTAAATATCAGTAGCTGTTGCAGTTCTAATTTGTGGTGCCTCCTGGACTCTGAATAGCCAATGTGGCATTCTCCTCTGCCCGCTGTCACAAGGCCTCTAAGCCCTCTTAGCCCCTGCCCGCCCACCACCATGGCCACTATGCAAGACCAGCAGTCCCCAGAAACTCTCAGAATCACAGTTTACTTACAGGCAGGTAGGAGACGGGAAAGTCAAACTTATAGTCTTCAGCTTGAAGTTTATAAACCAACTTCATCATTGGGCCACTGAATATAAAATTAAATAAACAAACAAAAATAGAGCAAATGAACTACAAACTGCTTTAGACTTGGGTCTTGCTCTGTAGCCCAGGCTAGAGTATGATAGTTCATTCATACTTCATTGCAACCTCAAATTCTTCAGCTCAAGTGATCCTCCTGCCGTAGCCTCCCACGTAGCTGTGACTACAAGCACACATCACTGTGCATGGCTAATTTTTTTAAATTTTTGTGTAGAGATGGGGTCTCGCTATGTTTCCCAGATTAGTTTTAAACTCCTGCTCTCAAGCAATCCACCTGCCTAACCTCTCAAAGTGCTAGGATTATAGGTGCGAGCCACCACACCCAGCTTTTGATTAAGAAACAGATTGATTTAAAAATGAGATCACCCTGAGGAAGCACCTAGTTCTTCTAAGGTGACAAAACTACCTACCCAGGATCTAGAAATTCCATGGCGATGCTATACTCCACAGGGTTCAACCGTCCTTGTAGGCAGCGGAGGTTCCAGCCAACGAGAATGCCATCCAGACTGCCGAAAATGCTCTCCACCAGCCACGGGAAGACGGCATGCAGCTCCTGAAACAGTGAGGCTGTGGGCAGGTGCCCACTTCTGCCCCGGCTCAAGTCCTGCACTCTGCCCTACCCACTCCTTCTGAGAAGGTCACACCACCCTGGCAGAGACCCACAGGGACAGTCCTGCATCCACAGGAACCCTGGTACAGCATGCCAATGAGAAGAGTAGCTTTGGATTCTTCTGCTGGGGTCGCATGGTATACCCAGCACCATTGCTTTAGACTTGTGTCAGTTAAATCAGCCTGTAATTAAAAGACTTTTTAAAATGTCAGAAATGTCTGAACTAAAGAGAGTTCTATTAAAAAGGGTGGCAACATCTTTTCTCAGAGTGAAGCCCCTGAAACATAATTGACCGGCTGCCATTTGGTATTAACTCTTTGTCCAGGCTACCTTCCTGGGATTGACGCTTCCAGGTGTGATTTAAACACTTATTTTCAGTTTTTGCATTAGGGTCTCTCAAACTTGGCACTATTGACATTTTGGGCTGGATATTTCTTTGTTGCAGGGGGCTGGCCTGTGCACTGCAGATGTTTCCAGCATCCTTGGCCTCTGCCCAGTAGAGGCCAGGAGCATATGTCCCATCTGTTGCTCCCAGTGGTGACAACCAAAAATGTCTCAGACATTGCCAATGTCCGAGATGGACAGAAGCACCTGTGGTCCAGAACCGCTGGTCTACACGTTCACATAGTTAAACATGTCCGTAAACATGAGTCATGATATCACAGAGGTCAGGCCTCTGTGCCTCAGAAGAGGGAATCAGTGACTATGATAGTTTTCCAGGAAAGACAAGCCCCAGAGAGAGACCCCAGCAGACTTGTACCTTTGCTGGGAAATCCTCAATGACTTTAACCAAGTCTTGGCACCGCTGTGCAAAGGGCTTATTTATACAGTCAGCTTTCAGGCTGGCCTGGAAAACAAAACAAAGGGAAAAAACTGTGAGCGTATTCGCTCTGCAGCTGTTGGTGATATTTTGGCTCAAGTCAAAACAGAAATCCAAGTGAGGTGTGTCACTCAGACATACAGCCATTGCCTTGTCTCCAGGGGACAAGGGGTTGTGTGTGTGCCAGTGGCCCAAAGGATACCTCTAGAAGACAGGCTGCAGTTCTGTGCTCGCTAGACCCGCAGTGCTCGGGCTGGCTTCCCAGCACCCTTCCACAGGCGGCCAGTTACCTCGGAGCGTTGCATATCAGCAGAAGAAACGAACTGACTTCCGCTGATCCACAAGCAGGGAGTCAGCCCCAGGTTCAGCCGGCAGCAGCAGAGGACCCGTACAATGCAGGGCACCTCTCACACCACAGCGAGCCCACTGGGTTTGCACACGTGAACTGCAAAGTTCCCACCTGACT
Source organism: Microcebus murinus (assembly GCF_040939455.1). Taxonomy (NCBI): domain Eukaryota; kingdom Metazoa; phylum Chordata; class Mammalia; order Primates; family Cheirogaleidae; genus Microcebus; species Microcebus murinus. Next base: position 25,767,264 of record NC_134125.1, on the reverse strand, counting down.
GACTACCCGTGATCACAAAGCCATGATCGTGAGAATGTCCATCTAAATAAGGGCACAGCACAAGCCCTCTTAACCGAGCTGGGCCTTAATCAGTAGTGAACCCTCTGAACTCATGCCCTTAAAACACAGGGCAGGCTCAAATGACAGATGGTTTCAGGCAAGTTGACACTAGTCATGAAGGCAATGGATAGGCTGGACAACATTCAGGACAAGGACTAAGAAATGTACCTGAGGTCATAGGATGTGGGGAAAGCACCCTGACTACACAGAGAAAAGAGGTCTCTGTGCAAACAGATTAATGTCAGGAAATACCCAAATTTCCGCCTGCAGAGCTTTCCCAATAGCTAAGGCCTTGCTTACCTCCAAAGGAGGGTAGATTTCACAGGGCCTGAGTAAGAAACAGAGATCTGAGCTATCAGGACACAAGTCAGACCTATTGGCTCTAGTGGGGCACAGCCAAGAAGAATGTTCCTCCAAAGGAATGTTTACAAAAAGCATCTTCTGGGAACTGAAACTGGGAACCTTCATCTCAGACATTTGCCTCATACCTAATTTGTCAGCATGTTAACATTTAAAGTGCAGTCTTAGCCACCCCAGCACAGCAGGGCCTTTCTATTTTTCACTGATAACAGTTATGATTATTAATTATTAGAACAATCCATATCTGCATAACGTTTTACAGAGCAGGAACACACATCCTTTTCCCTTGCTCCTCTTCCTCATACCCTGGGGAGTAGGGACAATAGCACTTGAATCAATTTGTCTTATAGAGAAGAAAACTAGAGCTCAGAGCGTGAATAATCCCAAGGTCTCGCGGTAATAAGGAGGCAAACTAAAGCTGAAGGATTCTAACCCCAATTCTGGCATTATTTCCATCACACGCCTCTCAAAAACAACCAACAAGCAGTTATTCAAGTCAGTGGAGATAATTCTCAAGGCCCTCAGCTATGCAACTGTTGTCACACTGACACCCATGCGGGCAGTTGATATTTACCAATAGGAAGCTGGGTTGCTGCAGATGAGGGAACGCCATAGCAGCCTCCAGTGGAGCATCAAGAATGGCCACCTTAGCAAACCACTGTGGAAAAACAAAGATGAAATCTCAACATCTGCCACACAAGAGAATATGTAGTTTTATGATGCCCAGGAGAACGTCTGTGTAACTCAACACACACTGCACTGCCCACTGCCAATTCCCATGTTTTAGTGTAGACACCACACCTGGCTAAACTTTTTTTTTTAAGATAGGGTCTTACTATGATATTCAGCTCTGCCCAACTGCACCAGGAAAGGTGCTGAGGTGGCAACTGGCAGCCTGTGTGTAGGCAGAGCAGAAAGGCTGGGGTAAAAAGGCCTTGTACAGGTAGTGGAGGGGATTGAGAGGAGATGAGAACCTCTGCTAATTGACAACAGGAACATCTCCCAGGTTTTTTCAATTCTTGACTAGCTATCAACTTCGGTTTTGAGGAAAACTTAAATAAAACGCCTCATTTCTGACCAACCTGATAAAGAAAACACTGCAAAATGCTCAAAGCAGCATAACATCGTGGACTGTTTGATAAGGGCAAAGGGCAGGGCTTTAGAGTGAGGACGTGGAAGCGTCTCTGCTCAGAGGAAGCTTCCATAGGCAGCGGCCGAGTGAGGCCCAGAGGCCTCTAACTGGGGTTCCTAAGGGAGGGCAGTGTCTCCACACCCCTCCCACCCTGCCTCGGCGACACTCCATCACACCCCTCCTCGGGCTGCGCACCAAGCGTCCCCCCATCCCCTTCCTTCAACAGCCTGGTTCTTCGGGAGCTGCTCGGGACCCTACGGTTTCTTCTGGGAACCGCAGCCCTCAGGCAACGCCGGTCATGCCGAGGAAACGGTGTCACTGCCAGAGCCTGCCTCTGGCTGCTCCCTGAGAAGCAGCAGCATGCCCCAGCGGTGGGTCACAATTGTCCTGGTTAGTGTCTGTCGGGGGCCCCTACTGCAGATGAGGAAACTGAGGCTCGGAGAAGCCTAGCCACACAGGGGGCGCGAAGTCGAGCCAGGACTCGCACTCGCACTTCCTCCCGCGCCGCTTGCGGAGCCTAAAGCTCGACCTTAACTCGGCGCTGTCCTTCCCTCGACTCGCTCAGCGAACGTTAACCGAGCTCGTACCGGACGGGTGAGCGAGCTGCGCGGGAAAGTGGGATAGAGGCACGGCGAGAGGGCTCAGCCGGGACCCTCAATTTCCCCGCCGCCCGGCCAGGGCAAAGGGGTCAGGGCCTGGCCCGAGTTCCGGGGCTCGCGGAAGCCGCTGGGGCGCGGGGGCTGTCCAGCGCGCGCCTCCCGCTACTCACCCGAGGGACCCACAGCGCTGCCTGCCTCAGGGATGGAAACCGCCATTCGGACACCCGGCGCCGAAATGTCGTCATCAAGCTGCGTCTGGCGTCACTCCCCCAGGCCGGGCGGGAAAAGCGCCCCTACCTCTTTGCAATGCTACCTTAAAGGCGCCTGCGCAAAGCGAAGGGCGGCCAGGTATTGGGGGTGAGGGGGATGGTCTGTCGCTGAATGCGCGTGCGTAGTGGCGGCAACCGCGCCCCGTACGGCTTTGCTCACGTACTTAAGCCACGGCAAGGAGTGCGCGTGCGCAAAAGCGGAAGCTGTTGCCTAGGGCTCTCGACGAGTGCCCCCTAGTGGGGAAACGGCGCAGAACACAGCGGCCTTGTGGTGAGCGCCTGTCTCCGCCGGCCGCTTATGGAGCGCCCTGGGTGTGCCTGGCACTGCTCTGGGTGCTGCTCCCCAAGCGGGCACGACCAGTGCAGCCCATGAAGGACGCCCTGACCGCCGAGGAGCGGGCCTCTGCGTCCGCCACGGCGCCCGCGACGCCCAGCACGCCGCCCAGCGCACGGCGGGCGCTCAGTAAACGTCAGGGGGTCGGATGACGGCGTGGACGCGGCGCCCGGCCGGCGGGGGCGCTGTGGGAGCGCCCGGCGGGGCGGGGCGGGGCGCGCGGATGGCGGCCGCGGGCGCCGGGCCTGGGCCGGGGGCGCCCCCGGGGCTGGAGGCGACGCGGCAGAAGCTCGCGCTGCGGCGCAAGAAGGTGCTGAGCGCCGAGGAAATGGAGCTGTACGAACTGGCGCAGGCGGCGGGCGGCGCCATCGACCCCGACGTGTTCAAGTGAGCGGGCGGGCGGGCGCGGGGTCGCGCTCGACGGGCCCCGGACCCTTGCCCGGGCCTGCGGGTCTGGAAGAGCCTCCTGCCCGAGTCGGGTCCTCAGGGAGGCCTGGTCCGCTTCGCGCGGGCCTCACTGCGCGTCTTTGTTCTCGCCAGGATCTTGGTGGACCTGCTCAAGCTGAACGTGGCCCCCCTTGCCGTGTTCCAGATGCTCAAGTCCATGTGCGCCGGGCAGAGGCTGGCGGGCGAGCCCCAGGACTCTGCGGCCGTCGGTCTGCCCGCGGCGAGCGCGTCTGAGACTCGAGGTCAGAGCTGGGCCGGGCGCTGCCTGCCCGGGGGCGGGCGGGAGGAGGGCAGGCGCGGCACAGCGCGGCTTGCCCGCGGTGGCCAGGCCTGCCCGCCGTTTGCTGAGACCGCCGGAGCCCATCCAGGGGCTCCAGTCCCTGACTTCGTTGCTACCCTTGGGAATGCACGTCCAGCTCAGGTGGACGCAGAGTGGGTGCCCAGAGTGGTCCACGCAGGCTCTGCCTCAGCCTCTGCCGCCTCATCAGTCATGTCTTCGTTCCACAAACACGGGAATAAAGAGAGCTTTGGTCCCTGTTTTGTGGCATTACAGTCTCCAGGGAAGTGCTCAGGGAGCAGCACAGGTAGAGGTCTTCCTGCCACCCCCTCACCTGTATCCCCAGGTCCTGCAAGCAGCTTCCGTCTCAGGATCGCAGGATGGTGAGCGTGGCAGCTCCTGGCTGCACTGGAACATACGGAATTCCTGCCAGGATGCAGAGGCCTGAAGGGCTTCTTCACTCTTGAGTGTCCTAACTAGGGCTGAGAGTATGCCACCAAGAAGCCTGGGGTCCCTGCTCTAACTCATCATCCTTGCATGTTGCTTCTGCTCTGGATGGCTATTGGAAATCCTCTGAAATGCAGCACAGCCTCCCAGGCAAATGGCAGGAGGTCCAGGGTGGGCTCCCTGCCTGGAAGTACAAGGAGGACGCTGGCACAGGCATCCTGGGAGTGGGGCCAGGGGGAGAGTGCCAGGGCCCTGAGTACCCATGTCCCCTACCCCTAGCAGCCCAGGTACTGGCGCTCCAGTCTCCTCACTGACCCTTGCTCTATCTGCTCTGTTTGTGTCTCTCTCTGACCTCCAGAGGCCTCCTTTCTGTCTGCCAGGGGCAGTAGCCCCCCTGCAAGGCCCTCCCTTTCCTTGGGCCCACGGCCTGCGGCCTCTCCAGTTCTGCTCCAGGGCCCAGCTGCCGCGCAATCGCCTCTCTCTCCAGGGCCCCCTGGTTCCCTCCGCTTCTCTTGCTGCCTGTTTTCTTCTTTCGCAGGTGGCGTTTATTGGCTTATCTCTTGGGGGTTGGTGCGCTCTCTTGTTTCCATGGAAACTGCAGTGTCCCCAGGAGGCCTGAGCAGGCCATCACTGCCACGGGGCTTGGAGACAGGGTACAGTTTCTGGCTCGGTTTATCAGAGACAAAGTACTGCATCATTTCTAGAATGTGCAGTTGAGATGGGACCAACACAACACCCCTGCACCCAAGAGGTTGACTCTGGTGAGTGAGATGTGCACCCTGGAAAGTGCCCTGACCCCAGGAGAAGGACAGCAGGCGGGGGGGCAGCATGGTGTGCCGTGGTTAGCCCTGCCTTAGTGTGAGAACACCTCAGCCTCTTAGAAGCTGTCCCACTCCTGGACAGGAAGTTTGGAGGCTAAAGCGAATGCTCACATCTCCTCTGAGGCTCCTCTGCAGCACCATGTGCATGTCCCATAAGCCACACTAGGAAACAGAGGCCCCTTTCCTACCTCATTCCTGAGATGGGGGTCCCTTCCAGGCATTGCCAGTTGAGGTGAGGCAGGGGGCCTAGAGCCACGTGTGGGAGCCCAGGGGTGCCTTGGTTGCCCCCTTGTCCACATCTGTTCCCATTTCGCCCATCTCCCTGCTCCAGGTGCCCCCTGGAGCTCAGGCCTGGGGAGGGGGGAGGGCTGAGGGGCAAGTCAAGGTGGGGGTAGATGGACCACAGTCTGAGCAAGGAAGTGAGTGGTGAGTTTCCAGAGGGAGAGAGAAACTGGGAACACGATCCTCATCACTCGAGGGGACATTGCCGCCCACTCAGTGGCTCTGGGTGCGAGGCAAGTTATCGACACAGGGCACAGTGGGCATGTGAGATGGGCATGCTTGCTCTGGTGACAGAGGTGTCCAGGTAAAGGACAGTAATGGAGATGGCAGGAGGCGGTCAGAGCCGCAAGAGCAGCAAGGGCTAAACAGGGAAGGTGGGGGGCGCAAGTAGAGAGGGCGCTGCAGCCCTGCCAGCTGGAGGTAGGAGGGGTGGGGCAGAGGTGCCCAGCATGTGCTGTCCAAGTGTCAGTGGGACTGGAGCAGGAAGGGGGAGAGAGAGGAGGCACGGTCCTGGGGGCTGGGGGGCTCAGTTGGGAGTATGGGCATGGGGGTGGTGGGAGGATTGGGGTGCACCACTGAATGAGCATGGGCTCCAAGGGAGACAGGGAGGAAGCCTCCAGCACAAGGACAGGAGTGGCCTGGAGTGCTGGGCCCCTCAGGGTCATTTGCTCCTCAAGGGCTCAGCCCTAGAGGCATAGGCCAGGCCGCAGAAGGCCAGGACTCAAGGCAGAGACCACCAGCCGAGACACTGAGAGGTCTCTCAGGCCCGAGTGTCACAGCCTCTGACCACACAGACCTTGCAGCTGCCCTGCTAATGACAGGGTATGGGATAGAGAAAACAAGGGGGATGTCGGAGTGACCCAGCTGGGGGGCCTGGTGGCCCTTGATTTCCCACAGACTCGTGTTGTGCAGTTGCCCAGGCCATGGGCCAGCCCCACTCAGGCTTTGCAATTATGAGTTGTGCTGCTATAAACATTTGAGCGCAGGTGTCTTTTTTATAGAATGTCTTTTTTTTTTTTTCTTTTGGGTAGATACCCAGTAGTGGGATTGCTGGCCCAAATGATAGTTCTACTTATAGTTCTTTTTTTTTTTTTTTTTTTGAGGCAGAATCTCACTTTGTTGCCCAGGCTAGAGTGAGTGCCATGGCGTCAGCCTAGCTCACAGCAACCTCACACTCCTGGGCTCAAGCAATCCTGCTGCCTCAGCCTCCCGAGTAGCTGGGACTACAGGCATGCGCCACCATGCCCAGCTAATTTTTTCTATATATATTAGTTGGCCAATTAATTTCTTTCTATTTATAGTAGAGATGGAGTCTCGCTCTTGCTCAGGCTAGTTTCGAACTCCTGACCTCGAGTAATCCGCCCGCCTCGGCCTCCCAGAGTGCTAGGATTACAGGTGTGAGCCACCGTGCCTGGCCATACTTATAGTTCTTTGAGGCATCTCCATACTGCTTTCCACAGAGCTTGTACTAGTTTGCAGTCGCACCAGCAGCATATGAGTGCTGCTATCTCTCTGTATCCACGCCTCTGGAGAGCTGCAGCAGGAGCAGCCAGGTCATCTAGGTTCCTGTCCCCCAGGCTTCCAGGTGGCCCACGGGGACTACCACCAGCAGGCTCTTACACCCAGCAGAGAAGGGGACATGAAAGACCCAGAAGCACAGAGGGGTGATAGTTGTCACACTGAGGAGCTGACGTCATTTAGGGACAATTAAATTTAGCTGAGCGTGCTCTGTTTCAGTTTTGGGAGACTATACATTTTATTGTAAAGAGATGTGCCTCCAGAACATGTAAGATGTCCTTGGGTATGTGGAAGGCGTGAGTCTCACATGAGCTGTGCCACCTGATAGGGGAACCATGGGCCACCCATGGCTGGTGTAGCCACAACTCACTGTGTAAGTACATGGCAGATGGCAAAGAATTGGTACAAAAGCAAATGCAGCATCTATTATTTGAGTTAATGTCCGTTTTCTTTTTTAAAAAATAAACAATAGGCCGGGCACGGTGGCTCACGCCTGTAATCCTAGCACTCTGGGAAGCTGAGGCGGGAGGGTCACTCAAGGTCAAGAGTTCAAAACCAGCCTGAGCAAGAGCGAGACCCAGTCTCTACTAAAAATACAAAGAAATGAGCCAGACAACTAAAAATATATAGAAAAAAAATTAGCCGAGCATGGTGGCGCATGCCTGTAGTCCCAGATACTCGGGAGGCTGAGGCAGAAGGATTGCTTGAGCCCAGGAGTTTGAGGTTGCTGTGAGCTAGGCTGACACCCCGGCACTCTAGCCCAGGCAACAGAGTGAGACTCTGTCTCAAAAAAAAAAAAAAAAAGAAAAGAAACAATAGCTTACAATTCTTTTACTTTTTAACCTAGCTAGTAAACAATTTAAAATTAGGTGTATGGGCCGGGCATGGTGGCTCACACCTATAATCCCAGCACTTTGGGAGGCTGAGGTAGGAGGATTGCTTGAGGCCCAGAGTTCAAGACCAGCCTGAGCACCATCATGAAACCAAGTCTCTACAAAAAAAAAAAAATGTAAAAATCAGCCCAGCATGGTGGTGCAAGCCCGTAGCCCCAGCCACTCGGGAGGCTGAGGTGGGAGGATCACTTGAGCTCAGGAGTTCAATGCTGCAGTGAGCTATGGTCGTACCACTGCACTCCAGCCTGGGTGACAGAGCAATAAGAGAGTATTGCTCTCTTAAAAAAAAATAAATAGCTACATGGTTAACATGGTATTCCAGTTGGACAGAGTGGCTCCAGCACATCCACTATAAGCTTTTCCCTGCAGCCCCCACTCAGGGCTGTGGGTCGTGTGCATGTCCGGGGAGGGGTCACCAGGCACATCTCCGTGGAGAAACACCTTCTCAAGAAGTATAGGCTGGCCGGGCGCGGTGGCTCACGCCTGTAATCCTAGCTCTTGGGAGGCCGAGGTGGGCGGATTGCTCAAGGTCAGGAGTTCAAAAAACCAGCCTGAGCAAGAGCGAGACCCCGTCTCTACTATAAATAGAAAGAAATTAATTGGCCAACTGATATATATATAAAAAATTAGCCGGGCATGGTGGCACATGCCTGTAGTCCCAGCTACTCGGGAGGCTGAGGCAGAAGGATCGCTCGAGCCCAGGAGTTTGAGGTTGCTGTGAGCTAGGCTGACGCCATGGCACTCACTCTAGCCTGGACAACAAAGCGAGACTCTGTCTCAAAAAAAAAAAAAAAAAAAAAAGAAGTATAGGCTGGGCTGAGTTAGAAGTGCACATGTGCCCATCCATGTTGCATGTCTGTCCTGGTCACTATGTCTGTATGTGTTCTGGAAGCACTAATTAGGACCCTAGTGTATGCCTGGCCAGAGAGGGCAGCAGTCCTGGCTGGTAACAATTCAGGCCACCCTGGCCACCAGACCCTGCCAGCTGTCCTCGGGAGAGCTGAGCACTTTGCCTGAGAGCCAAGTTGGTTTCCACCAGGAGGGTTTGGATACTGTGGAGGTTTGGGGGCAACCTGCTATGCTGCCACCAGCCATTGTGACTTCGAAGAGTTGACATGGTGACTTCTCTCATTGTTTTTGTTCCTTCCCTCTCTCAGTTCTCTCACCTCTCCTCTTTGTCCTGCCTTTGTTCTTTTCCTTCTTAATACTAGTACTCACTGGCCCATGTTGCTGTGAGATAACGTTCCCACTGTGAAAGGACAAAGGCCACCCTGGCAACCAGTAGGAAGGGACAAATGTTCGTCTCCCCAGCTCTGCCCAGCAGTTGACAGGGGCTGTGGGTTGGGCTCACATAGGCCACACCAAAGGTAAATGGCAGACCGGGCCCCACCCCAGTCTGGCCCACTGCTCAGCTTCAGGGACCACCTGAGTCACGGGAGGCGGATAGCCTGCTGCATTCTGAGTGTTGCTTCACTGGCTCACAAAACTGAGTGGCCACCCACTGTTTCAGGGGTCGCAGTAGCGTTGATCTAGCAGCACATGAGGCAGACTGCTGGAACATTCTGAGGGGCGTTGTCTGTCTTTGGCACTTAGAGGGCCCTCCAGGGGCAGGGCCTGGGCACATCACTTGTCCCTGCCCTCCCACCCCAACCACAATCATTCCTGGTTCAGCCCTAGCCCCCAGCCCAGCTGACCCGGCGGCCCCACCCGAGTGCGCAGCTGAGCAGAGCTGGTCCTGTAGCCCCACGCACAGTGCAGAGGCCCAAGTGGGGTTCTCCACTTACACCCCACCAACCACGAGAGCACGTGACTCCTAAAGTATTCCAGGGTGGCTTTCTTACTGTCCCCTGTGGCTCACGGTTACGGTGGTGTCATGTTCTGGGGGTGTGGCAGCCCTGTCAGATTTAAAGATGAGCATTACATGCTCTTTCTACTTCCCTCTCATCCTTCTTGAGTTCCCAGGACAGACATGGTCATTGCACTGAGGGACAGTGGAGAGGAACCTCTCAGGTGTGTGGCAGAGCTGAAGGGACCAGACTCAGAGTCGGGCCCACGGCGGAGGTCCCCCTGCCACTTGCTAGGGTCACCTTTCTGCGGCCCCAGGAAACACCCTTCACTGAGAGGGGTGTTTGAGGCGTTTGGTCACCTGAGCACCCAGGGTTAGGCCAGCTGCCACAGCAGAACCACAGAAGAAGGTCCAGTTCGGCCTGGCCTGGCCTGGTGTGGGAGATGCCGCAGGGTGGTGGGGCCATGCACTCGGGATGGGATCCTCGCCCACTGACCAGTGAGGACCAGAATAATGGCAGTTTGTACCAAAGGAAATGTGTGGTGACACTTCTCTACTTGTGTCCTTTTCATGAGTCACTGGTAGAGGCTGCGTTGGCCCAGCTTCACCCCACTGCATGCCCCCAGCTGCGCCCCTCCATGGCTCTGGGGAACCCTCATAAGTCTTTGTCAGGGGTGGGTGTGGAGCCCAGGGAGGCAAGGCAGGGGACAAGCCAAGGAGCTCTCAGGGTTCTAAGTGACACCACCATAACCTGCTCCACCCCACTGGGCAGCAGAGATCTGCTTGTTCTCTGAGCAAAAACTTTCCAGAAATTCTCATAAGGAAGGCTGCCTTTGCCTGCAGGACTCTGGGGAGAATTTATTTCACCATCAGTGTTGGGGAGGTGGAAAGTGAGCCGGAAGTGCCTCTGGAGGAGCCAGGGTCTGTGGTGCCTTCGACACAGGTGCCTCCGCTTGCTAAAGGTGACAGATGGTGAAGCAGAAATGACCTAAGGAACCACTGAGACACCCCACTGCATCTTTTCTCCAAGAATTCAGTTCCTCACTGCAGGCTCTTACACTAAACTTAATAAGATGCCTGGTGTTGTCTGTCCAAACCTTCCAAGATGAGGCTGGTTGGAACTCCACAGAAAGCAACGCTGAACGCAGGGAGATCAGTGCAAAGCTTTTATTGGGACGTACACGCAGGGGCCCCAGCATGTCCTCATGATGGGCATTGAGGGAGGGATGTTCTACCCAAGCAGGTCCACGGTTCATGTGAGGGTCCAAGGGGACAGGGCCAGCTTCCATGTGTTTAGCAACATGGTTGGTCTTTCAGTGTTTCAGGCAACATTCTAAACACATTTATCATTGTCTGGAATATTCAAGGCCCCAACTAGGGTTCAAGCCTGCAGGGAAGACCTGCAGTTGGCCAGGTCACAGGGCATTGCCATACTGGTTTTGTTCAGGACAAGGACAAATGGTGGGGAGCTAGGGGACCCATGCCCTGGTTAGAGCCCACAGGGTGGACCCTGCCAGGTTAGAGCAGAAGAGAGCCCTGGCTAAGGCAGTCCACGTGAGAGGGACTGTGATGCCACAGGCAAGCCTGCTCACCAGGCACATATTGTCCCCTATGGGGTCCTCTTAAACACTCTCACTGTTGCTATCAACACCCTGAGCCCGGGGGAAGCCACTCCTTTAAAATAAAGCTTTGGCCCAAGTGTGGTTGCAGATCTTTCTGGCTATCTTCATTAAAAAAGTGTAAAGTAAGCAAATTGTAAACCCAGGAAAATCTAAACTGGTGGTTTTCATCCGAGTGTGACCATCTAGCAGTCAGAAGGAAAGCCTCAAGCCTCAGCGGGAACGCAATCATGAACTCCAGCAGCTAAACCCAAGAGCAAGAGGCTTGACCACTGTGTTTGCAGAATACTCTGATAGGTAGGAAAAATGTGAGCAAGCTTTCAAAATCAAAATCAGAAGCCTGCCTTAAGTACTTAGCAACTGCTGTGCTTCCTCTCACAGTCTGGTTAGGGCAGCTTGGAGGAAGGGTCCAGTGTGATTGTGCACAGAGTATGGGGCAGTTAGCCCCTCCTCTGTGCTGGCATGGGGTCTGGGGGCTGACCACATACTTTGTACAGGCCAGGTGTGACCAGCTGGGCTCTCCTTCCCTAAATGGACCTGTAGCCGAGGTGTTTTCTACGATGAGCTGTCTTCTGAGCCTCAGGACTTGGGGCTGACGTAGGGTCTCCAGCTGAAATGGCTTTGACAGAAACATAGATGTAAATGCTGCTAAGGGAGCCCAAGTACAGCAGGTGTGCTGCGGTCATGGAGCTTGCCGCTCCTAACGACTCTGCTCTGTGTCTTCCCAGGGAGAAACAAAGGCAGCACCACGCTCAGTGGAGTGCCAGGCCTGGCAGAACGCAGCAGCCGGGAAGGACCCAGCCAGAGGATGCCCCGCCAGCCCAGTGCCACCAGGCTGCCCAAGGGGGGTGGGCCTGGCAAGAGCCCCACCCGGAACAGCTCCTAGGACTGGCAGAGACTTGGCACACACACGCCTGCTGAGGGCTCCCCATCCTCCTGCCAACGGCTACGTGTTGTTTCCTTCAGTTGGCAATAAACCTTTCTGAAAAGTGGAGGGTCTAGATCACATGTTCTCTATCACCTTTTGAATATATTAAGGCACAAAATGAGTTCCTTGTGCTGGTCCTGGTTATGCTACAGCTGAACTCACCAAGGGACTTAAACTTGATTCAACTCCCTGGACCTGATTTTTGAGTCTGAGAGAAAACATGTATTGGCAGGTCTTTTTATAAGCAGACATCAACACTCTGCACTTGCAAAAGGTGTGGCTAAGTCCACTGACTGCTGAGGGCAGCGGTGCTGTGTGTGCTCAGGGAGAATGCTACTGTCCACATTACCCTGGGGCAGTGAGGTCAGGATGGGCATGTTGTGACCTGGGTGGGTCATGAATGCCACAGAGAGTTCTGTAACACTCTGCCCCGCAAAACATCCTGACGTTACACATATAACCCATAGCTTTAGGGATTTCCTGGGCAACCCCCATCCACAGACCTCGGATTTAAACACTACAGTTCTAAGCCCTTACACTTCAGTCAGCATGTCCCAGCCATACAGAAGCCCCACAATGGCAAATGGAATGGAAAACCCTGACTCAGCTTCCCCAGAATTTGATAAATCTTTTTTTTTTAATTATTAAAAAATTTTATACTTTTTTCTTGAAAACAATTTATATTTTTCTTCTTTTTTTTTTTTGCACCAGAAGAGCAAAGATGATAAATCTTTATACCTTGAAACCTTGGCTTTGCAATACCAAGTATTTCCTTCCTCCCGGTAAACTCACTTCGGCAGTGGCTCCTCAAATACGTCCAGTAGCACTTGCACTTGCACCCCAGCCCCCCTCCAGCAACACAGCTGTCCTCAAGGGCTCTGGGACCCCCATCCACTCCTATAGGCAGAACCAAGTGGCACGACACAGAGGTTTTGGTTTTGTACAGAAACTTTAATTGTAAACAACTTGAAAGCAGCCATGCTGAAGGGTGGCTGGAGAGATGGGCACCTGCCCACGTGCCCCCTCAGTATTCTTCCCCTTCCTCAGCCTCGGCTTCCACGGAATCCACGCCCACCTCTTCATAATCCTTCTCCAGAGCGGCCAGGTCCTCTCGGGCCTCCGAGAACTCCCCCTCCTCCATGCCTTCTCCCACATACCAGTGCACAAAGGCCCGCTTGGCATACATGAGATCGAACTTGTGGTCTAGGCGGGCCCAGGCCTCGGCGATGGCGGTGGTGTTGCTCAGCATGCACACGGCCCGCTGCACCTTGGCCAGGTCTCCCCCGGGGACCACAGTGGGGGGCTGGTAGTTAATGCCCACCTGTGGGAGAAGGGGAACAAAGCATTCTATGAAACTCTTATCAAACCCAGAAATAGTGGCTACTTTATCTCAAACAGAACACATGCTGTAGGTGCCCTGTGGTGACCAGAGAGAATGCTCAGCTCACCCCACAAACAGTCAGTGAGCCCTTCTCTGTGCCAGGCACGGTGCTGGGACAGCAGGTGATGGGTCCAGACAAGGAAAAAGCAGGAAAAGAGGAGCCTTGGAGACAGCCCCCCAGGCTAAGTCCCAAGCTACCAGGAAAGCTGTGTCCTAGCAACTGTGACATACGATAGCTTTCCAGTTGAAGGGACTCTGTCTTCCCTCTGAAAATGTACACGGCCTCATCTTCTCTGTAGATTATTTACTCCATAGGCTTTAACAAAATACAGATGAATTTCTAAAGCTGGAACTTCTTCCACCCAGATAGACTCAGGGTATACAACTGAATCTATGTGCCCCTTTCTTGGCTGGTAGAATTTAGGGTGGAAATGTTGGGTAAATGTAGACATTTTGAGGGTATTTTGGTGATTCACGTGAATAGTGTAGACATTTTAACTTAGGAATTATTATCAACTGACTGCTATCACTAAGTCCCCCTTCATTCTATAGATCTGTAGAAGTTAAATCAAATTTGAATGTCCTATGGAGTGTTTGATTTAAAGGAAAGCTATCATGAATGTTTTTGTGACAAGAATGGCAACATCTTTATTTTCTCTGATATCACAGGGAAGATCTGCCCACGGTCGCTGACCCACCAAGCAAGCCACTGTGTGCAAATGAAGAAGTTACAGATCAACCATCAAAGGTCTTGTGAACGCTGCCGCCACAGCAGCAGAGGTGATCAATGTGCCTGCTCACCTGAGGTGGGGATGGGGGGGTGACATTCCAAGGTAAGGACCAAAGGGGAAGCATTCCAAGTGTCAGACCCGGGAATAACATGACCTGAGGTTGGCCGAAGTGTACAAGGTCACCAAAGGGCAAGACAGTGCAAATTCTAGGCTTCACGCGCCACCTGATCTCTGTCACAACTACTCAACTCTGCTGCTGCGGAGCAAAACGCTACGTGAATGAAGGGGAGTGGCTGTGCTTGGATGGAACCTCGTATAAAAAATTAGGTGGCTGTTCCACCAACCATGCTACCCTGCATGAGAGGAAGCACCCCAGAGTAGGACATCCTGGTCGTTCTAAGAAGCTACTGCAGTGCTCCCACCAGGAGCAGTGAGGGTCCGGGCATGAGAAGCAAAGCAGAAGGACAGGCCGGGCGTGGTGGCTCACGCCAGTAATCCTAGCAGTCTGGGAGGCCGAGGTGGGTGGATCGCTCAAGGTCAGGACTTCGAAAGCAGCCTGAGCAAGAGCGAGACCCCGTCTCTACTATAAATAGAAAGAAATTAATTGGACAACTAACATATATATAGAAAAAGTTAGCCAGGCATGGTGGCGCATGCCTGTAGTCCCAGCTACTCGGGAAGCTGAGACAGGAGGATTGCTTGAGCCCAGGAGTTTGAGGTTGCTGTGAGCTAGGCTGACGCCACGGCACTCACTCTAGCCTGGGCAACAAAGTGAGACTCTGTCTCAAAAAAAAAAAAAAAAAAAAAAGCGCAAGGACAGGCAGACCTAGGACAGAAAGAACTGACAGGATTGAGTACTCAACTGTTGGAAAAGCTAAAAAGTGACAGTAAAGTTTCTATCTTGTGTCACTGGAAGGTTGGTACATATTTTGGGTTTCAGGCAAAAACCAGGCGAGAATTCCTAAGATTACCAAGAGGGAAATAAAGATGTTGCCATTCTTGTCACAAAAAGATTCATGATAGTTTTCGTTTAAATCAAACACTCCATAGGACATTCAAATTTGATTTAATTTCTACAGATCTATAGAGTGAAGGGGGACTTAGTGGCAGCAGTCAGTTGATAACAATGCCCAAGTTAAAATCTCTACACTATTCATGTATCACCAAGATAATCTCAAATGTCTACATTTAACCTACATTTTCTACACTAAATTCTATCAGCCAAAAGAGGGGCACAGAAATCCTTCAAAAAGTGCCTTACTGTTTAAAAAAAAAAAAAAAAAAAGCTCACCACAGGTATAGAATCTGATAACTCAGTAAGGAAGTTCAAATAACAACACAAAATAAATTATCACTCTGGCTCGCTAACTTACGACCAAGAGCCCAAACAACAGAACAGAGGCAGTCTCCCCACAGGGACAGCCCTGGTCTGCTGCTGGCTGACAGGTACAAAGAGTCGACATCACCCACTCCTACCTTAAATCCAGTCGGACACCAGTCCACAAACTGGATGGTGCGCTTGGTCTTGATGGTGGCAATGGCCGCATTGACGTCTTTTGGGACCACGTCCCCCCTGTACAACATGCAGCAGGCCATGTACTTGCCATGGCGAGGGTCACACTTGACCATCTGATTCGCCGGCTCGAAGCAGGCATTGGTGATCTCGGCCACGGACAGCTGCTCGTGGTAGGCCTTCTCGGCTGAGATGACAGGGGCGTAGGTGGCCAGGGGGAAGTGGATGCGGGGGTACGGCACCAGGTTGGTCTGGAATTCTGTCAAGTCCACGTTCAGGGCCCCGTCGAATCGCAGGGAGGCAGTGATGGAGGACACGATCTGCCCGATCAGACGATTGAGGTTGGTGTACGTGGGACGCTCGATATCCAGGTTGCGCCGACATATGTCATAGATCGCTTCGTTGTCCACCATGAAAGCACAGTCAGAATGTTCCAGGGTCGTGTGGGTGGTCAGGATGGAGTTGTAGGGCTCCACCACAGCCGTGGAAACCTGGGGGGCTGGGTAGATGGCAAATTCCAGCTTGGACTTCTTGCCATAGTCCACCGACAGCCGCTCCATGAGCAGAGATGCGAACCCAGAGCCGGTGCCGCCCCCAAAGCTGTGGAAGATGAGGAAGCCCTGCAGTCCCGTGCACAGATCCGCCTGAGAGAAACCAGACAACGTCAGCCAATGCCTGTGGCAGCCACGCCACCAACCCCCAACAAGCCAGAGTCACCTCTCTGCCTCTGCAAGTGGATATGGATTCAAGTCGTCCATGATCAACACACATTACACTTGGAAGTCAAAAAAGCAGACGATAAAGATCTATGGACGTTGGCCGGGTGCGGTGGCTCTTGCCTGTAATCCTAGCAGTCTGGGAGGCCAAGGCGGGTGGATTGCTCGAGGTCAGGAGTTCGAAACTAGCCTGAGCAAGAGCGAGACCCCATCTCTACTATAAATAGAAAGAATTTAATTGGACAACTAATATATATAGAAAAAAAAATTAGCCGGGCATGGTGGCACATGCCTGTAGTCCCAGCTACTCGGGAGGCTGAGGCAGGAGGATTGCTTGAGCCCAGGAGTTTGAGGTTGCTGTGAGCTAGGCTGATGCCACAGCACTCACTCTGGTCTGGGCAACAAAGCGAGACTCTGTCTCAAAACAAACAAAAAAAAATCTATGGATGCGTCGCAACACATGCTTCACAGCTGGTCTAAGATTTGCCAAAACAACCTCCCCTTCACAATCCAAGGCCTACCCTCCCATCTAGGACAACATCTATAATGCACTAAGCCTTGCAGGCGCCTCTTACCAGTTTGCGGATCCGGTCCAGGACCAGGTCGACGATCTCCTTGCCGATGGTGTAATGGCCTCTGGCATAATTATTGGCTGCATCTTCCTTCCCGGTGATCAACTGCTCCGGGTGGAAGAGCTGCCTGTAGGTCCCTGTGCGCACTTCATCTACAAACAGACCGAGTGTGCTCTGAGTCTTTAAGGTCTAGGGTACTCACCAAGATGGACACGTTCGGGGACTGTGCACCTCTACAGAGAACATGCTGCTCCTTGGAGGTCAACTGTGGGAGTGTCTTGTAGGAAATGTCTCCGTAGGGTACACAAACCACAAACCATAAAAAAAAAAAAATATGGGTCTAGGAAGGTAAACTTAGCTTGTAGTACAAATGCCAGCAGGACCAGTTCCCAGAGAAGGGCAGTAAGCTCTCACACCCCCATGCAGGTAATTCTACGGGTACACATTTCTTTCCTGCCCATAGCTACATCAAAGAGTATAATTTAAAAATCTCTCACAAACTAGGCAGTCACCAGGTCAGCGTGACTTCTGCAGGATAGTCCTATCAGGGCACCCTTATGTGGCTTGGGTCTCACAGGCTTTCAGGTGGCATTCTGTCATCTCCTGGGGGGCCACTGAAAGGTGGTCTCTTCTTGCAGCCTGCCTCAGGCTTCTAATCTAGAGGAACCAAATGAATGTTCTGTAGTTGCCTTTTTATGTCTGAGATGCAGGTCAAGACTCCCATGCACTTGCATGAGAATGTGCACAGCATCAAGGAAGGAACCAATGGCCATGCACCCTGCAGATGGGGTCCACAGCAGCCACCTGACCAGGGCTGGGGCATCCAGAGTGACTCTCTCCGGACTGCTGGCAAAGCAGCTTTTCTTTGCATGTCAGGTTTTCCTAAGTTAGAAGCCTGGGTCTCACAGACACGTGAGCCTTTCAGTTTCTCTCCCAACACCACCACAGGCATATGCTTGTCCATCCTGCCCTTGCCACAGAGGGACTCAAAGGAGCCCATGTGGGACTTTACCCTGCCCCAGGAAAGCTGCCGTCCAGTGCCCGAGCACCTACCGACCACGGTGGGCTCCAGGTCCACAAACACTGCTCTGGGCACATGCTTGCCAGCCCCAGTCTCGCTGAAGAATGTGTTGAAGGAGTCATCCCCGCCACCGATGGTTTTGTCACTTGGCATTTGACCATCAGGCTGAATTCCATGTTCAAGGCAGTATAGTTCCCAGCAGGCATTGCCAATCTGGACCCCCGCTTGCCCCACGTGGATGGAGATACACTCGCGCTGGGAACCAGAACATAAATGTGCACCCATTCATCTTTGAGACAACTTGAAACCATATAGAATGCAAATAAGACCTGATGTCATACTTTAACATTTGTAAAATATTTGGGTTTCTAAAGGTTTCCTCAGACATAATGTACCATGAGCTTCCATAATCATTTATATCTGAATACCTCCATATCCACATGGGTATAGACACACTTGAACTAAGAATAGAAATACAGCCATTATAAACTCATCTTTCAAGTAATTCATAATCTTTATTTGAAATTAATTTTTTAAATTAATATAAAATAAGCAGTCAAGCAATTTTGGTTGTATCAATGATCAAATTTACTATCCTCCTATAGTCCTAGCTACTCAGGAGGCTGAGGTGAGAGGATCACTTGAGTCCAAAAGTTCAAGACCAACCTGGGCAACATGGCGAGACCAGTCTCATATTTAACAACAAAAAAAAAGCAGGACATGAGACCAGGACAGCAGGCCTCACTTGAGGCCAAGAGTTCGAGACCAGCTTGGGCAACATAGCAAGACCTCAGTTCTACAAAAAATTTAAAAATTAGCCAAGAATGGTGGTACATGCTATAGTCCTAGCTACTCAGGAGACTAAGGCAGAAAGATCACCTGAGCCCAGGAGTTCAAGGTTACAGTGAGCTATGGTCACATCATGACATTCCAGCTGGGGCAAGAGAGCAAGATCTTGTCTCTAAAAATAATTAAATTAAATAAATAATAAAAATTTTTTAAAAGAGCATTCAATGGAGTCCTCAGTCACAGGGCCAAATAAGGCTAAACTAAAAGCTTTTCTGAATTCACATAAGCTTAAGAGCAAGCAACAAAAGCATCAAACTGGCTTAGTGTGGTGGCTCACGCCTTAATCCTAACACTTGGGGAGGCCAAGGCAAGGCAGGAGGATTGCTTGAGCTCAGGAGTTCGAGACCAGCCTGAGCAAGAGTGAGACTCCATCTCCACTATAAATAGAAAGAAATTAGCCAAACAACTAAAAATAGGAAAAAAAGTGGAGCGGGTTTAAGCGCCACAGCCGGTGTTGCGAAGGGCAGGAAGGGACGCCCTGGCAGGCCGGGGCGAGGGCAGCAGCGGGCGGCCTGCACCTGCGCCCGCCCCTCACCTGCAGCTCCAGGCACCAGCCTGCTGGGCAAGTCCACGTGGCGCCGCTGCCCAAGGCCCGTCAGTCTCCGGCCGTCCCTCCTAGGCCGCCCAGCCCCGCCGGCGCCCGGCTCACCATGACGCTCGCCCCTCAGCTGCAGGCCGCCCTCACCTCCTCTCCGTCGGATGCACGCGCCCAACGGCCGGCCCACCGCGCTGCATGCGGTGTCCTGATTGGTTCACCGATCGCGCGACTGCCATTGGCTCTGGTCGCTTTGGGGCGGGGCCTAGGCCGGGGCCCCTATCGCGATTGGCCATCGTCTTCGACCCAGGCGAAGTCATCCTTCTGATTGGTCAGTTTGAGCGGGAAGTGGTGACCCCGCCGTGGCTGTATAGCTGCAGGAAGTCATGCTCTGCTAGCAGGAGGTGGCAGGGCTGGGCTTGAGGGGTTGGCTGCTCGTGAGGGGCTGCGGAAGGGAGAAGGGTACGCCGCTGTAGTTTATACCTCCTGAGTGCCACAAGCTCTCCTGTAAAATGCAGCCTCATT
This sequence comes from Microcebus murinus, assembly GCF_040939455.1. Lineage (NCBI taxonomy): Eukaryota > Metazoa > Chordata > Mammalia > Primates > Cheirogaleidae > Microcebus > Microcebus murinus. The sequence goes on along the minus strand of NC_134125.1, from coordinate 25,747,649 downwards.
ACTGAGCTTTACAGGGACATAGGGAGTTACAAGGGCTGGTAACCGCGAAAGGGCTTTGCAGCCTTAAGCTCGTGCAAATACACGTTAGGGCCACTCAGCAACCTTTTACTGGTGCTGATGGTGGTATTCCGTGCTGGTAAGCATTGCAAGTCCCTGGGTAAGCCCACTCTTGAATGATCACGTGATGTGGACCTTGTGATAAGTTCCAGAAAAGAAGTGGCTAGGAAGCTTTAGCAAGGAAGGAGGAAGGGGTTTATTTCCCTCCAGAGAGACTTTGAGACTTCTGAGCAAGGAGGTGTTGAAGACAGAATCTTGAGTTTTCCAGGCCGCAAAGAGGGGTGGGTGAGGTGGCAGAACAGACAAGAGGGCAGGGAGGACTTTGAACAGGAAGTTTTGTGGGGCACATGGACTATGGTGGAGAAGGTGACACTGAAGGTTCTAGACAGGGCTGGTGTGACCACAGTTAGACCAAGGAATCTGGCTTTCTGGGGTGGGCTGAAGCCCACCAGCAACAGATGAAGATGGGAATGGCCATTCAGGGGTGCATATGGCAGCAGTGTGAAGTCAGGGGAGGATAGAAGGCAAGAGACTCCGTAAACAGTCACTGCAGAAGGCCAAAGAATACCCTACCCACCTTGGTGAAAGGACACACAGGGTTTCCAAGGTTCCTGGAAAGAGGACTTATGCACTCAATTTGTTAACCAGCCCTCAAAGGGGGTGCCCTCTGTTGCCACTGAGACAATGAGGATTGTCAAGGAAGTAAACAGATTTATCACGGAGGAGGCAGCAACCAGGAGGTGAGAGGTATGGTTTGCCTCAAATCTGCCTCCCCTATCAATGGAGGTCAGAGGTTTTCATGGAGGAGAAATGAATAATGCACAAAGGGAGCGAGCATCACTACATGTTCCACGGGAGTGCAGGACACACAAGTGCAGTGAGAAATCATACTAATATATACATCACATGATCAAAAATGATGAATGAGTCCCTCCCAGGGTGGGGATTTTAACCCTTTGCACTCGCTTGCTTTTTTCTCGATTCCTTTATTCTACTCAGGATTTAATTTTTTAAATACCCCAGATTTTACAAAGCACGACAGTAGAATAAAAAACTAGAGTTTCTTTTCATACAAACTTATTTATTTGGATTTTTTTATATTTCAAATTATTGATACATTCAAAGAGTAATTTTAATCTCTATAATTTTTGCTAACTGTGTCGAGTCACACTCAACATCCGAGTGCAAAGTAATAGTATGATGAGCTATGGGTTAATATTGGTCATTGGTCATTCTTTCAGCCTTGTGCTCAGGTGGGATGTGGGCAGTAGGTTATTCAGCAGGTCCTTGGGGATGATCTGTGGTGAGGTGTCCCTTATCTTGTCTTCTCTAGTCAAACAGGTGGTGTACGGCTTTGTAGTTATCTTGTGGCTGTAAGGAGGTTGTGCCACTTCTGAAAAAAAAAATAACTCAAAAGGAAACAGGTCAGTCGTGGTGGCTCACACCTATAATCCTAGCACTCTGGGAGGCTGAGGCGGGCGGATTGCTCGAGGTCAGGAGTTCGAAACCAGCCTGAGCGAGACCCAGTCTCTACTAAAAATAGAAAGAAATTAATTGACCAACTAAAAAAAATATGTATACAAAAAATTAGCCGGGCAAGGTGGCGCATGCCTGTAGTCCCAGCTACTCGGGAGGCTGAGGCAGGAGGATCGCTTGAGCCCAGGAGATTGAGGTTGCTGTGAGCTAGGCTGATACCACGGCACTCACTCTAGCCTGGGTAACAACGTGAGACTCTGTCTCAAAAAAAAAAAAAAAAAAAAAAAAAAGGGAATGCATCAGAACAACAGAAAGTTACAAAGTTCTGGTCAGCAAATCTTACTGGCCTGGAAACTTGAAACATGAGAGAACTATCAAAAGGCATTTTTGCTTATGGAGCCAGTTACAAATTCACTTATCCCTGCAGGATCTGTGCTCCTTCCACCCCAATTCTTTCTTTTCTTTTTTTTTACAGTCTGGCTCTGTTGCCCAAACTGGAGTGCAATAGCATGATCATAGCTCACTGCAACCTCAAACTCCTGGGCTTAAGTGATCCTCTTCCCTCAGCCTCCCAAAGTGCTGGGATTACAGGCATTGGCCACTGCACCCAGCCCTCCTCCATTCTTGCTGCTGTGTTAACCCCAATGGGTGTCTGCAAAACTCCATTCCCATCCACAGAGTCCAAGATGGGCATGAAAATTAAATTGACATAGGACAGATTAACAGGAGAAAATAACACAGATTTATTTAATTAAAGTGTTATGGGGCACAGAAGTCCTCATAAGGAAATGAAAACCCAATCAATGGGGGTGATGATGACCCCAGGTGATTGAGTGTCTCACTGATGCCGAGCGCTGCAGCATGCTGACCGCCCCAGGGAAGAAAAAAAAAAAGAAAACCCAATCAGGCAGATAGAGTTAGTTACTTACATACTGAATTGGACAAAGAATAGTAAGATGTGAAGGAACAGCTTAATTATGTGGGGAGCCTTAAAGATAAGAGTTATTTTAACAAGGTCTGTACAGAATGATCTCAACTTCTCACCCTTGAGGATAAAGATGTATCATCTTTCACATAGGAACTTCTGCTTTTAAGAAAAAACAAGGGACAACGTTGATGGAGGACCAGGGCATGGGCGAATTCCCCTGGGAACTGATTTGGGATGAACTCTAGGAAGGGAGTGGGGGCCTGAAGGAAATATTTTAGAGGAAGGGGCATGGCTGGAAGAAAATTCCCCTGGGATTAAGTTTTTTTAGTGAAGAGGAATATTATGAGGTGGATGGGAGGGGCTTAAGGTCCTCCACTTTCGCCTTGGTGCCTGTCTTCGCCCAGCTGAGCAACCTCCAGAGCTTCCTACCAGCTGTTGGTGCAGCTTTCTCCGTTGCCATCGGTGCTCAGCACGTGTGCTACGGCCATGTCACTCCTGGCGACCCTGGGGCTGGAGCTGGACAGGGCCCTGCTCCCAGCTAGTGGGCTGGGCTGGCTCGTAGACTATGGGAAGCTCCCCCTGGCCCCTGCCCCCCTGGGCCCCTATGAGGTCCTGGGGGAGCCCTGGAGGGCGGGCTTCTGGGGGGGGGGAGAGCCCCTGGCAGGTGATGGCTTCTCCGACTGGATGACTGAGCCAGTTGACTTTACAGCCCTCCTCCCTCTGGAACTCCCCTTGCCCTCAGGTGCCCTTCTCCCACCTTCCCCATCCCCACCTGACCTGGAAGCCATAGCCTCCCTCCTTAAGAAGGAGCTGGAACAGATGGAAGACTTCTTCCTTGATGCCCCACTCCTCCCACCACCCTCCCCACCACCACCACCACCACCATTGCCACCAGCCCCCTCCCTCCCTCTCCCCCTCCCTACCTTTGACCTCCCCCAGCCCCCTGCCCTGGACACCCTGGACTTGCTGGCCATCTACTGCCGCAGCGAGGCCGGGCAAGGGGAGGCCGGGTTGGTGCCCCTGTCCCTACCACAGCAGCCCCCTCCTCCTCCTCCTCCTCTTCCTCCACCTCCACCCTCTCGCCCTGCCCCCTACCCCAGTCTTGCCACCGCCCGAGGGGACCGCAAGCAAAAGAAGAGAGACCAGAACAAGTCTGCAGCTCTGAGGTACCGCCAGAGGAAGCGGGCAGAGGGCGAGGCCCTGGAGGGCGAGTGCCAGGGGCTGGAGGCGCGGAACCGCGAGCTGCGGGAGAGGGCAGAGTCGGTGGAGCGCGAGATCCAGTACGTCAAGGACCTGCTCATCGAGGTGTACAAGGCTCGGAGCCAGAGGTCCCGCAGCAGCTAGCAGGGCGCTGGGCATTAGCACTGGCTCACTTTCGTGTCTGGGGCCATGACCACCCTCCCTCCCCCCAGCTTCCTTCCAGACCCCCCAGCTCTTGTCCTTACTGTCTCTCTTGCCCATTTCTGGACTGTGTTTCCCTCTTCTCTCCCCAGAATCAAGCAATGTTTGGCCTCAGTCAACGTCTAACACCCTCAAGTAGCAGCTGAGGCTGGGGGAGGCCCACAGGGAACGCAGGCAGCAGGGAGAGCTTGGAGACTGGTCTCTTGAATTTCCAATCTGGTTTCTTGCAGGTGGTTCTTGGTGGTGGGTGGAGGGGCCGTGGGCTAGAGCAGGGTGCCTATGCCGATGGGGACGTGAGTCAGGGAGGCTTCAGGACCGGGACCCATATGATATAAGCAGAAAAGCATGGCAAGGGACCTTGGGGAAGGAGCCAAAATGTGGCCAAGCTCGCAGAGCAGGTGGATATGAGGAGGGGCAGAGCGGGGGACCGTCATGGTGGGTGACTGGGTGTTCATTTTAGCTCTGGGAGAAAATCAGTGTTTTGTGAAGGTGTTGGGGGGGGGCTGCATTTAGGTGAGGGAGGGGGGTGATGAGCAAAAATAAAATGAAGAATTTCCTCCAAAAAAAAAAAAAAGAAAAAACAAGTGTTTGGTGCGGTGGCTCATGTCTGTAATCCTAGCAGTCTGGGAGTCCAAAGCGGGAGGATTGCTTGAGATCAGGAGTTTGAGACAAGCCTGAGCAAGAACGAGACCCCATCTCTACTAAAAAGTAAAAAATTAGGCCGGGCGCGGTGGCTCACGCCTGTAATCCTAGCACTCTGGGAGGCCGAGGCGGGCGGATTGCTCGAGGTCAGGAGTTCTAGACCAGCCTGAGCAAGAGCGAGACCCCGTCTCTACTATAAATAGAAAGAAATTAATTGGCCAACTAATATATATAGAAAAAACTAGCCGGGCATGGTGGCACATGCCTGTAGTCCCAGCTACTCGGGAGGCTGAGGCAAGAGGATTGCTTGAGCCCAGGAGTTTGAGGTTGCTGTGAGCGAGGCTGACGCCACGGCACTCACTCTAGCCTGGGCAACAAAGTGAGACTCTGTCTCAAAAAAAAAAAAAAAAAAAAAAGTAAAAAATTAGCCAGGCATGGTGGCGTGTGCCTGTGGTCCCAGCTACTTGGGAGACTGAGGCAGGAGGATCGCTTGAGCCCAGAAGGTTGTGGTTGCTGTGAGCTAGGCTGACGCCATGGCACTCTAGCCCGGGTAACAGTGAGACTTTGTCTCAAAAAAAAAAGAAAGAAAGAAACAGCACGAAGGCCAGAGAAGTCTTTCTGTACCTGCAATTTTTTCAACTGCCTTTTACTTAGTCAATAAGTGTGTGTGTGTGTGTGTGTGTGTGTGTGTGTGTGTGTGTCTGTGTGTCTGTGTGTGTGTGTTGTTTTTTTGTTTTTGTTTTTGTTTTTTGAGACCGAGTCTCGCTTTGTTGCCCAGGCTAGAGTGAGTGCCGTGGCGTCAGCCTAGCTCACAGCAACCTCAAACTCCTGGGTTCAAGCAATCCTCCTGCCTCAGCCTCCCGAGTAGCTGGGACTACAGGCATGCGCACCATGCCTGGATTATTTTTTTGTATATATATTAGTTGGGCAATTAATTTCTTGCTATTTATAGTAGAGACAGGTTCTCGCTCTTGCTCAGGCTGGTTTCAAACTCCTGACCTCGAGCAATCCGCCCACCTCAGCCTCCCAGAGTGCTAGGATTACAGTTGTGAGCCACCGCACTTGGCCAATAAGTGTGTTTTACTCCTTTATTTCCTCCTTCTGGAACTTCTGTAAAAGTTTCATATATTAAAAGCTGATTTAGGCTGGGTGTGATGGCTCATACCTGTAATCCTAGCACTTTAGGAGGCCCAGGTGGGAGAATGGCTTGAAGCCAGGAGGCCAGGAGTTCAAGACCAGCCTGGGGCCACTCAACAGAAAGCAAAACTCTGTCTCAAACAAAAAAGGGAGGGGTTCATTTGATGGCTATGGAGGGAAGAATCTTGTTAGTAGCTGAGCAGCAAGAGATCTGCAAAGGAAGAGAAGAACATAAATTTGAACAAGCAGAAAAGGACAAATCTAAGTATGTTGTCCAATATCTTATTGAATTCGTCTGTTAGTCATGAGAATAGTTCAGTTAGGCAATTGTGTCTCACTTTAGGAGGCAATATTGTAGGTGGGCTTTTGTCTAAGTTAAGCCTCTATATAGTGAAAGCAAACAGATACTTAAGGAGACACATTACGCAAGGAAAAAAAGATTAATGGCTGGAGCAAATACAAACCAAGTTTTTTAGTTCAGAGGGCAGTAAGTTTAGAAGATTACTAAATGTTGGGTTCGAGGCATTTTTACTTGGGTGGGGGGAAGGCAGTGACAATTTTGATGAATTCCGGTTTGTAGTTTGAATGTCTCTGAAGATGTCATTTGTTGTTCTAGTGAATTTACAGGCATGAAGTTTGTCCGTACGTGATCTGTTGTGATTTCTCTGAAGTTCATGTCAAACCGTCTAGCTTTAGCTTATTAGGACTTCAGGGAAATGGTAGTTTTAGTTTTTAGTGATTCCAAGTGAGAAGGATGGGAGACAAATTGGAAATGTTAATTATTGACAAAATGAACAAAATGGCAGGAGTCAGTTCCCCAAGAGGAAAAAGTTTTAAAGTCAGTGAATGTGGCGCTGTTAGACATCCCATAATGGTGTATTAGATGTAGTTTTTATTGAAATATAGAATGTCTTCCCTACAGTCATCTGCATTTTTATCAAAGATAATCAAAATAAAACTAATTTTTAGAATAAGTTTTTTTTCATCAAATTTGGTCCAACTGTTTACATAAGTACAATGAGGCTCATGATTAATCATACAGCTCTTTTTAAGTCTGCTTTGTTGAACACAAATAAGAAAGACTCTGATTTGACTTTTTTTTTTTTTTTTTTTGAGACAGAGTCTCACTCTGTTGCCCTGGTTACAGTGAGTGCCGTGGTGTCAGCCCAGCTCACAGCAACCTCTAACTCCTGGGCTCAAACAATCCTACTACCTCAGCCTCCCAAGTGGCTGGGACTACAGGCATGCCCCACCATGCCTGGCTAATTTTTTCTATATATATTAGTTGGCCAATTAATTTCTTTCTATTTATAGTAGAGACGTGGTCTCACTCTTTCTCAGGCTGGTTTTGAACTCCTGATCTCGAGCAATCCGCCCACCTCGGTTTCCTAGAATGTTAGGATTACAGGCGTGAGCCACCGTGCTGGGCCTGATTTGACTTTTAAGCCCCTCAAGGCTAAGAAGCCAAGCCAACTGACCATTAGACTGCACCTGCAAAACCTATAGATTTGGGCGAATTCCTTTCTTCTCCAGGTCCCTGAAATATCCTGATGTTCCTGGACCTGCCAGGAAGTGGCACTCCTTACTCACCTGTAAGGCCAGGAACCTTTTAAACCATGTACCAGGTCACTTTTTCCAAGGGGGCTACATAGCATTGGCTCTATCAAGTCAACCTTAGTTCCTTGAAGTTGTCTGGTCATATCTGAAAATATGAAATTCCTTCCCAGTAAAGCTTGGCCTGGGAAAAAAAAAAGAGCCGGGCTCAGTGGCTCATGCCTGTAATCCTAGCACTCTGAGACACTGAGGCGGGCAGAATGCTCGAGTTCAGGAGTTCAAAACCAACGTGAGCAAGAGTGAGACCCCGTCTCTACTAAAAATAGAAAGAAATAAATTGGACAATTAAAAATATAGCTGAGCATTTAACTATCTAAAATAAAGAAATTAATAAATTTAAAAAAAATATATATATATAGAAAAAATTATTCTGGCATGGTGGCGTATGCCTGTAGTCCCAGCTACTCAGGAGGCTGAGGCAGGATGGTGTGAGCCCAGGAGTTTGAGGTTGCTGTGAACTAGGCTGACGCCACAGCACTCTAGCCCAGGCAAGAGAGTGAGACTGTTTCAAAATAAATAAATAAATAAAAATACTCATGGATAGTTTATATCAGTGAAGGATCAAGGGAGAAAAACATAAATGTTTTAATTTTGTTTCAAAAAGTATACTTTACCAAATCACTGTAAACTATAGATACCTTAAGAGAAAATAAAAAAGATTTGCTTAAATCTGGAAAACAAGACATTAAAGAACCAGCAATGTTTTCTTTTTGGTTTTTTTTGTGTTTTTTTTTTGAAACAAAGTCTCACTTTGTTGCCCAGGCTAGAGTGAGTGCCATGGCATCAGCCTAGCTCACAGCAACCTCAAACTCCTGGGCTTAAGCAATCCTCCTGCTTCAGCCTCCCGAGTAGCTGGGAATACAGGCATGCGCCACCATGCCCGGCTAATTTTTTTCTATATATATTAGTTGGCCAATTAATTTCTTTCTATTTATAGTAGAGACGGGGTCTGGCTCTTACTCAGGTTGGTTTCGAACTCCTGAGCTCAAATGATCCACCCGCCTCCGCCTCCCAGAGAGCTAGGATTATAGGCGTGAGCCACCGCACCCGGCCTAAACAGCAATGTTTTAAACAAAAAGGCCATTAAAAAAATAATTCATAGGAACACACCTTTATTTTACACTGAAGGCTGTGTCTCCCTGGTAAGAAAAAATTTTTTTTAATTTTTTTCATCAGTTTATTGAGTCCTAAGTAATTTATTCTTGTTTTGCTTGATCCTTTAATTAGCAGTTTTTTGAATCCACTACAGTTCTGGAAATTCTTACCCAGTCCAATGGTATGATCTTAAAGTTATCAGAAACCTGTATTAGAGAGTTAGTCTTTTCCATGAATCTCTTTGAGGAAGAAGCAATCTTAGACTGTAGCTGATTATTAACAGTTTTCAGGAAAATATCAGAGTAAAACAATTGTTGTTTTTTTTCTGAAACAGAGTCTCGCTTTGTTGCCCAGGCTAGAGTGAGTGTCCTGGTGTCAACCTGGCTCACAGCAACCTCACACTCCTGGGCTCTGGCAATCCTCCTGCCTCAGCCTCCCAAGTAGCTGGGACTACAGGCATGCGCCACCATGCCTGGCTAATTTTTTGTATATATATTAGTTGGCCAATTAATTTCTTTTCTATTTATAGTAGAGATGGGGTCTCGCTCTTGCTCAGGCTGGTTTCGAACTCCTGACCTTGAGCAATCTGCCCGCCTCGGCCTCCCAGAGTGCTAGGATTACAGGCGTGAGCCACAGCGCCCGGCCTCTTTTTCCAACTTTTTGTATCCACTCAGTTTTTAGCTTTTATTCATTGATTTATTTTGAAACTACCTTTGAATAACCTCCAAACTAAAACATAATAACTCTTTCCTTAGCAAAAATGTCTTTCATATCTTATGGCTTTCCTTATCAAAAATATATCTTATTTTCTTGTATGCTTTGCATGCAGAGTTGTTTCCTCCTATTATCCTAGTAGTTTTAATTACACATATTAATTAGAATTATTAATTAGCCAGTAGCAGGTGCACACCTGTAGTCCCTGCTACTCAAGAGGCTGAGGCAGCAGGATCACTTGAGCCCAGGAGTCTGAGGTTGCTGTGAGCTAGGCTGACGCCACGGCACTCACTCTACCCAGGGCAACAGAGTGAGGCTCTGTCTCCAACAACAGCAAAAAACAGAATTCTTAACTCTTAGTAATCTTAATTTCTAGTGAAACTAGAAAACTAATAATAAGTAATTATGAACCATCACTTTGTAGATTAACACCATTTCATAATTTCTAGAAATACATGCCTCCTCATAGTACAATTTTTCAATGCAGCACAAAACATGTTTCTTAACAGGCACAAATATCTTTTGTTCCTTTGTAATTAGAAGCCAAAAGTAGATAAGCTCAAACTTACGTTCAGCAATTATTTATAAATTTTTTCCCACTTAACACTGATATAAGTTTACTTTGTTTAACAATTATGTTTAAATTGTGAAAACCTTATGAAATATTAAACAAAGTTAGTCATTATATTAAATTATTTTTTGCTAGCAGTTTTGTAACATATATAAGACAATTATCAAACATTATTGAGGTAAAGCACCTAAAAAGTTAAACATTCAGCTTTTTTTCTTTTTTTGGTCTCAGATAGGCAGACATAGGGGTTGTTTTAGTTATTAATAATTCTTCAGATACTTCAATTTTATTTATTTATTTATTTATTTTGATACAGAGTCTCACTCTGTTGCCAGGGCTAGAGTGAGTGCCGTGGCATCAGCCTAGCTCACAGCAACCTCAAACTCCTGGGCTCAAGCGATCCTCCTGCCTCAGCCTTCCAAGTAGCTGGGACTACAGGCATGCGCCACCATGCCCAGCTAATTTTTTCTATATATTTTTAGTTGTCCAGCTAATTTCCTTATATTTTTAGTAGAGATGGAGTCTCGCTCTTGCTGGTCTTGAACTCCTGAGCTCAGAAGATCCAACCACATCGGCTTCCCAGAGTGCTGGGATTACAGGCATGAGCCACCATGGCTGGCCTCAGATACTTCAATTTTAAAGACATGAAAAGATTTACACTGAGGACTGAACTCTGATCTTTTTCTTTTGCTCAAAACTCCTTCCTAAGGAGGCCAGCTGAGTCAGGCTGACAAATGGTAAATTCCCACTAAGCAGCTTTTGTTAACCAAATAAAGCGTGGTTTACTTCCCAACCTGATTCCAGAATAGCATTAACATCACCTAAGAGATATGAAGCCCCCATCTTAACTCAAGCATCCTAGCAGATGCCTATTGTAAATTTAAAACATCCTCCTGTCTGGACCTCCCAGAGTGCTCACACAGTTATCTTAAATTAAGCATATCCTTTCTGGTCTTCTAGATAAAGTCTAACTCTCTCAGCCAATTGCCAGCCAAAAAAATCTTTAAACCCGCCTATAACCTGTAAGCCCCTATTTCAAGATGCCCCACCTTTTTGGGCCAAACCAATGTGTGCCTCTCATGTATTGATTTGTGACTTTGTCTGTAACCCCTGTCTCTGGAAATGTATAAAACCGAACTGTCACCCAGCCACAGCGAGCCCACTTGCCCAAGGCCTCTTGACAGTGGCTCCGGGTCATGGTCCTCAAATTTGGCTCAGAATAAATCTCTTTAAAATTATTTTACAGAAGGCCAGCGCGGTGGTTCACGCCTGTAATCCTAGCACTCTGGGAGGCCAAGGCGGGCGGATTGCTCGAGGTCAGGAGTTCGAAACCAGCCTGAGCAAGAGCGAGACCCCGTCTCTACTATAAATAGAAAGAAATTAATTGGCCAACTAATATATATAGAAGAAATCAGCCAGGCATAGTGGCACATGCCTGTAGTCCCAGCTACTTGGGAGGCTGAGGCAGCAGGATTGCAATGAAGGTTGAGACAATTAAATTCCCCTCAGAGCTGGCAAGTGACAAAGAGACACTCTGCGTTTCTGATTCCTAGCAGGCTTGCTACTGGCCTGGCAGTGCAAGTACCCCCTGGCTAGTAGAGACCAAAGAGAATATTTTCAGTGGTCACAAAGCCAAGCTCTCAAGACTCAAAACAAGCTAGTAGAAGAAGAATCTTATCTTACGATTTTCCTCCTGAAACCACACAAAAGACAGAGGCCAGGAGAACAAGCACTGCTGCTGGGAGGCTGGGAGTCACCAGCCAATGTGTGCCCAACACCAAATTCACAAGTGTGAAATTAAATAATCCAAACTTAAAACTGTTGGAACTTCAAGTTATTCTGAGCCTTGAGAGGAATGTGGCTATGTGGCAAGGGTCACAATGTATGCATTGCAACTTCTGCTTTTTCCTGTAAATGATTAGAAATGACAGAGCAGTGCTAGAGATAAGATCCCCTTGGAACATTACTCCCGTTAATGGAATGTAAAAACAGTTTTCCTTGGAATGTAACAAATGTTCCATTAGAATGGCTGTACCTACTGGCCTTATATGGAAAATGTTGCAACTCTGCTAAGACTTTCTGCCTCTATGAGTGAAACCTTAGCTTCCCCATTTGGAGCACTGATGCCACCTCTTTGGAGTCTACGTTTCTCAGGTGGCTGCCATCAAGCTTTGTACCACAGGGGCAAATTTTCTGAATCTCATTATGTAAGGTTGACACAAGAGTCACAATTCAAAGGACCAGTTGTAACAAATGCTTTTTTCCCCCACCAATCCAAATTTGGAAAGGAAGAGACAAGGAAAACTTTTACCCTCCTCTCTCTACCAGGCACTGCACACAGAAATCCAGGAGACCTAACTTTGGCAAGAATTCCTACCTTCTGGCTGGTTGCAGTGGCTCACACCTGTAATCCTAACATTTGGGGAGGCTGAGGCAGGAGTATCACTTGAGGCCAGTTGTTTTGAGACCAACCTGGGCAACATTGCAAGGCCCTATCTCTTAAAAAAACAAACAAACAAAAAAACCACAGGCCTGGTGCGGTGGCTCACACCTGTAATCCTAACACTCTGGGAGGCTGAGGCGGGAGGATTGCTCAAGGTCAGGAGTTTGAAACCAGCCTGAGCAAGAGCAAGACCCCCGTCTCTACCTTAAATAGAAAAGAAATTAGCCAAAGAACTGAAAATAGAAAAAAATTAGCAGGGCATGGTGGTGCATGCCTGTAGTCCCAGCTACTCAGGAGGCTGAGGCAGGAGGATCGCTTGAGCCCGGGAGTTTGAGGTTGCTGTAAGCTAGGCTGACGCCACGGCACTCTAGCCCGGGCAACAGAGTGAGACTCTGTCTCAAAACAACAACAACAACAAAAACCCACAGATGCAAAATGCAAAGTTAATACCCTGCCTTTGTGCAGGATTTGTGACCTGCCACTTCTAGGTCAATGGGGGTGTGGGGTATTTCACAGAGGCAGTTCAAATGATGGGAGTCTGAGCAATACTGCCCCCCTCCCCTGGATTCAGTGGGGCCAACTCTTCAGTTCCCTAGTCCTCCCTTGCTCTGGCGGATCACAAAGAGTGTGGTCTGGGGCTTAGAAGAGCCAGGCATCTAGCTGGGGCTTCTGAGGAGTGGCATTTGGAAAGCCAGATGTGGGACTCTCCGACCTTGTGGGTGCAGGGAACCAGGGTCAGCCTTTGGCAGAGAGATTGGCAAGGGATGGAGACAAATGTGGCTGCCATTGCCAAGGCTGGAGAGCAAAGAGAAGGAAGGCTTTGGAAGCCAGTGCGTGGTGAAGTGCACTGGGGATAAGTTTGGAAAGGGAACATGCTGCAGCACACCGGCGAGCTGTGAGTGCTGGGGTTTGGGCTGGCTTTGGCCCCAAGGAGAATAACAGGCTGCAGACGGATGGGGGTGAGGGAGCATGGGGACAGAGAAGACAAGCTGCAGGAGACACACAAAGTGGAGAGAAAGATAGCAATGAGGACTGACTTGGGAGAGATGCAAGGCTTCTTTTGTTTCCATGCCACACTCCACTCCTTGCCAGACGCCCTCAGAGACTGAGGAGGACCCTGACTCCCTGAAATGAATGCTCTGATTGAAGTGATCTCATTTGGATGCTAACAGAAAAGGGAACTCCAGGAGGCTAGAGGACACGGGGACAGCGGGGTCTCATGTGGCACCTAGACTCTGTGGTTAAGAGGTGAAGGGGGGCCGGGCGCTGTGGCTCACGCCTGTAATCCTAGCTCTTGGGAGGCCGAGGCGGGCGGATTGCTCAAGGTCAGGAGTTCAAAACCAGCCTGAGCAAGAGCGAGACCCCGTCTCTACTATAAATAGAAAGAAATTAATTGACCAACTGATATATATATAAAAAATTAGCCGGGCATGGTGGCGCATGCCTGTAGTCCCAGCTACCCGGGAGGCTGAGGCAGAAGGATCACTCGAGCCCAGAGTTTGAGGTTGCTGTGAGCTAGGCTGACGCCACGGCACTCACTCTAGCCTGGGCAACAAAGCGAGACTCTGTCTCAAAAAAAAAAAAAAAAAAAAAAAAAGAGGTGAAGGGGGCCGGGCGGGGTGGCTCACGCCTGTAATCCTAGCACTCTGGGAGGCCGAGGTGGGAGGATCGCTCAAGGTCAGGAGTTAGAAACCAGCCTGAGCAAGAGTGAGACCCCCATCTCTACTATAAATAGAAAGAAATTAATTGGCCAACTAAAAATATATAGAAAAACTTACCCGGGCATGGTGGCACATGCCTGTAGACCCAGCTACTTGGGAGGCTGAGGCAGGAGGATCGCTTGAGCCCAGGAGTTTGAGGTTGCTGTGAGCTAGGCTGACGCCACAGCACTCTAGCCCAGGCAAAAGAGTGAGAATCTGTCAAAAAAAAAAAAGAGGTGAAGAGGGGTGTTGACCTGGGTCAGGCAATGGAGACAGGGCCAGTTTAGGGGAAGATAGCAGTCACCCAACCTCGAAGTCTGTCCTTTGCTCAACAGGTTTCCCAGCGCTCGCTTCGGCAGCACATATACTAAAATTGGAACGATACAGAGAAGATAAGCATGGCCCTTGCACAAGGATGACATGCAAATTCGTGAAGCATTCCATATTTAAAAAAGAAAAAACAGGTTTCCCAGCCTCTCCTGCCCCCAGAGCTCAGGAAAGATGGTGGTCCAGTGTTTTTTCTTGGAAACAATTTGATGCTTTATCTTTTATTTTTATAATGGCTTTATTCACATATGCTACAGTTCAGTGAGTTTTTGTATATTCATAGAGTTGTGCAACCATCACCACTATCTAATTTCAGAACATTCCATCACCCCCAAAAGAGACCCTCAACCCATTAGCAATCACTCCCCATTCTGTCCCTCCCAACCCCTGGAAACCACTAATCTACTCTCTGTGTCCATGGTTTGGCCTATTCTGGACATTTCATACAAATGAAATCATATAATATGTGGTCTTCTGGGACTTGCTTCTGTCACTTAGCACAGAGTTTTGGGACCCATCTATGTTGCGGTGCTACTTCATTCATTTTTACAGGCAGATAATGTTCCACTGTGTGGCTGAATCACATTTTATTTATTCATTATCATTTGATGGACACTTAGATTGTTTCCATTTTTTGGCTGTTATGAATAACACTACTATGAAAATTCACATAGGAGTTTTTGTGAGGATGCGTGTTTTCACTTCTCTTAGGTATATGTAGCTAGTGTCACCAACAACTTGGCACTCATCCATACGGCCGAAAGAAGAGCAAAGACAAGTGGTCTGAGGAGGAAGGAAAGTTTACTTTGCCGACAAAAGAGGGAAAAGGGTAGACCTTCTCTCTCAAAATCCCAGATTTCCTGCACATTCACAGAAACACAGAGCTTTTAAAGAATGGGTTTTCAGTTTCAGGCAATTGTGTTCAACCACAGCCCATCATTCTGGCCCTAGCATCTCCTCAGAAGACAGTCTCATGACCTCTGCCAAGGATCTCTCTTACCAGGTCGGCGGGCCATCTCCCTTTGCACAAATAAACAGAGGCTGACCCTGCCCCTCCCAGCCACAGGCCAAGGCAGGGAGGCAGGCTTTCCTTCTCAAAAGGAGTGGAGCATGTTTTAAAGAGACAGAAAATATTTTTGCCGTTTTTCTTTTTTCCAGGCCATTCCCTCTGTTACACTGGGAGAGGAATGACCAGATCCTATGGTAATTTAGTGTTTAGCACTTTAAGGAACCGCCTACCTGTTTGTCAAAGTGGCCACACCATCTTACATTCCTCCCAGCAGTGTCTGAGGGTTCCAGTTATTCCACATCTGCAATACTTGTTATTATCTGACTTTTTCCCTATAGCCATCCCGATGGGTGTGATGCACTGGTATCTCACTGTAGTTTTGATTTGTATTTCCCTGATGACTAATGGTGTCAAGAGTCTTTACACTTCCTTACTAGACATTCGTATGTCTTTTTTGGAGAAATGTCTATTCAGATCTGTGAATTAAAATAAAATCTTTAGGCTCCACCCCACCCGCTGACTGAATGGACCCCCTCTTGGCCAAAGGAATATCCTAAAACTACATTGCCTGCCATTGGAGAGAGGTCAGACAGGCCTCATCATGCCCTCTCCCTTCTTGGAGATATGCTTTGTAACCCAGTAATGGCCTAAGGGTATTCGAGACAAACCTGCAGGTCCTCAGTTTACACAACAAATACATCAAACATGCTTTGTGGCTTGTCTCTGATTAACAGACATCCTTATTTTAAAACATTCCAAGCCTTTAGACAAAGCCTCATGTAACTTCCCCTCCCCCAGATGGCCCACCTTTTTGGGCCAAACCAATGTATGCCTCCCACATATTGATTTATGACTTTACCTATAATCCCTGTCTCCCCAAAATGTATGAAATGTATAAAACCGAACTGTAACCCAGCCACACCAAGTTCACTTGCTCCAGGCTTCCTGGGCGTGGCTCTGGGTCGTGGTCGTGGTCTTCAAATTTGGGTCAGAATAAATCTCTTTAAAATTATTTTACAGAGTTTAGCTTCTTTTCCGTTGATAGATCCTTTGCCAATTTTTAAACTATGCAATTTATTCTTTTCTTGTTTAGTTATAAGGGTTCTTTATATATTCTGGATACAATAGCCTTGTGAGATAAATGATTTGCAAATATTTTCTCCCAATCTATGGATTTTCTTTTTACTTTCTTGATGGTGTTTTGTGAAACACAGAGGTTTTTTAATTCTTTGAGACAGAGTTTCACTCTGTTGCCCAGGCTAGAGTGGCATGGCGTCAGCCTAGCTCACAGCACCCCCAAACTCCTGGGCTCAAGCTATTCTCCTGCCTCAGCCTTGAGTAGCTGGGACTACAGGCATGCACCACCATGCCCAGATAATTTTACTATTTTTTTGTATAGACGGAGTCTCGCTCTTGCTCAAGCTGGTCTCAAACTCCTGACTTCAAGCGATCCTCCCACCTTGGCCTCCCAAAGTGCTAGGATTACAGGCATGAGCCACCATGCCTGGCCAGCACAGAGTTTTTTGTTTTGTTTTGTTTTTGTTTCTGAGACAAGAGCCTCACTCTGTCCCCCAGGCTAGAGTGCTGTGGCATCAGCCTAGCTCACAGCAACCTCAAACTCCCGGGCTCAAGCAATCCTCCTGCCTCAGCCTCCTGAGTAGCTGGGACTACAGGCATGCACCACCATGCCAGGCTAATTTTTTCTATATAATTTTAGTTGTCCAATTAATTTCTTTCTATTTTTAGTAGAGACGGGGTCTCGCTCTTGCTCAGGCTGGTTTTGAACTCCTGACCTTGAGCGATTCTCCCACCTCGGCCTCCCACAGTGCTAGGATTACAGGCGTGAGCCACCGTGCCCAGCCCAGAGTTTTTAATTTTGTTTCTTTTTCTTTTTTTTCATGTCAGACAGGTAATATCCAAACATGGTAACAAGGTTTGAGGGAGGCACATCTCACACATGTGAGTGAAAACCCAATCACCGGCCAGACTTGGTGTCACGCTGGCACTCTAGCCCAGGCAAGAGAGTAAGACTATGTCTTAAAGAAAAAACAAAAAGGCCAGGCACTCTGGGAGGCCGAGGCGAGGGGATTGCTCGAGGTCAGGAGTTCAAAACCAGCCTGAGCAAGAGCGAGACCCCGTCTCTACTAAAAATAGAAAGAAATTAATTGGCCAATTAAAAATATATAGAAAAAATCAGCTGGGCATGGTGGTGCATGCCTGTAGTCCCAGCTACTTGGGAGGCTGAGGCAGAAGGATTGCTTGAGCCTGGGAATTTGAGGTTGCTGTGAGCTAGGCTGACGCCACGGCACTCACTCTAGTCTGGGCAACAAAGAGAGACTCTGTCTCCAAAAAAAAAAAAAACAATCCTCATGATTATGAACTACAAAGGATCAAAATTTTTAATTTTTTTTTTGTTTTGGACTTTTTTTTTGGGCTCAAGCAATCCTTCTGCCACAGCCTCCCGAGTAGCTGGGATTACAGGCATGTGCCACCACGCCCAGCTAATTTTTTTTTTATAAATATATTAGTTGGCCAATTAGTTTCTTTCTATCTTTATAGTAGAGATGGGGTCTCGCTCAGGCTGGTTTTGAACTCCTGACCTTGAGCAATCCGCCCGCCTCAGCCTCCCAGAGTGCTAGGATTACAGGCGTGAGCCACTGCGCCCAGCTCGTTTTAACTCTTATATTTAGGTCTTTGATCCATTTTTAGTTAATTTTTATATGTGGTACAAGGTAGGAATCCAACTTCATTCATTTGCATGTGAATATCTAGTTGTCCCAAAACAGTTTGCTGAAGATGATTCTTTTCCCCATTTAATTGTTTTGGCACCTTTGTCAAAAATCAGTTGGCCAGCAAGAGAATGAATAGACAAACCACAGATTGGGAGAAAATATTTGCAAAAGACTCATCTGATAAAGGACCGTTATTCAAAACACACGGAGAACTTTTAAAACTCAACAATGAGAAGACAAACAACATAATTTAAAAATGAGAATAAATCTGAATAGACACCTCACCAAAGAAAATATGTAGATGGCAAGTGAGCATGTGAAAACCATACGTCATTAGGAAATTGCAAATTATTATAAAACAACAATGCAGCCAGGCTGGTGACGAAAGTCTGTAATCACAGCACTTTGGGAGGTTGAGGTGGGAGGATCACTTGAGGCCAGGAATTTGAGGCCAGGTTGTGCAACATAGTAAGTCCTCCCCTTTAAAAAATAGAAAAAATTAGCTGGGCATGATGGTGCGAGCCTGTAGTCCCAACTACTCAGGGAACTCTTGAGCCCAGGAGTTTAAGGAGGCAGGAGTATCGCTCGAGCCCAGGAGCTTAAGATCAGTCTGGGCAACAAAGGGAGACTCTGTCTCTACAAAAAATAGAAAAATTATTTGGGTGTGGTGGCACATGCCTATAGTAGCACAGGCCGGAAGTAGGAGGAGCACTTGAGCTCATGAGTTTGAGATTGCAGTGAATTATGATGATGCTACTACACTCTAGCCTGGGTGACAGAGCAAGATCCTTTTTTTTTTTTTTTTTTTTGAGACAGAGTCTCACTCTGTTGCCTGGGCTAGAGTGAGTGCCGTGGCGTCAGCCTAGCTCACAGCAATCTCAAACTCCTGGGCTCAAGCAATCCTCCTGCCTCAGCCTCCCGAGTAGCTGGGACTACAGGCATGCTCCACTATGCCCGGCTAATTTTTTCTCTATATATATTAGTTGGCCAACTAATTTCTTTCTATTTATAGTAGAGATGGGGTCTCACTCTTGCTCAGGATGGTCTCGAACTCCTGACCTCGAGCAATCCTCTCGCCTCGGCCTCCCAGAGTGCTAGGATCACAGGTGTGAGCCACCTCACCTGGCCTCTTTTTTTTTTTTTTTTTTTGAGACAGAGTCTCACTCTGTCACCCATGCTAGAGTGCTGTGGCATCAGCCTTGCTTACAGCAACGTCAAACTCCTGGACTCAAGCCATCCTTCTGCCTCAGCCTCTGGGACTACAGGCATGTGCCACCATGCCCGGCTAGTATTTTCTAGATATTTTTAGTTGTCTGGCTAATTTCTTTCTATTTGTAGTAGAGACGGGGTCTCGCTCTTGCTCAGGCTGGGCTCGAACTCCTGACCTCCACTTTGGCCTCCCAGAGTGCTAGGATTACGGTGGGGGGGGGAAATGTACAGTACCAAGAGCAGCACTGATGGTGATAATGATGTGTCAATGTAGGTCCATCAATTGTAACAAATGTACCATTCTGTACTGGATGGCTGGATGTCAGCAGTGAGAAAGGTTATGCGTGTGTGGGGGGCAGTGCGTATATGAGAACTCTCTGTACTATCTGCTCAATATTGCTGTGAACCTAAAACTGCTCTGAAAAATAAAGCCTTTTTTTTTTTTTAAGAGATGGGATCTTGCTCTGTTGCCCAGAATGGAGTGCAGTGGCTATTCACAGGTATAGTCATAGTGCACTGTAGCCTTGAACTCTTGGGCTCAAGTGATTCTCACAACTCAGCCTTCCGAGTAGCTGGACTACAGCTGTGTGCCACTACGCCCAGCTAATAAATTCTATTTTTAAAAAATCAATTGGCCATAAATGTAAGGGTTTATTTCTGGATCTTAATTCTATTCCATTGATCTATACATATTCCTTTATGTCAGTACCAGAGTCTTATTACTATAACTTGTAGTAAGTTTAAAAAATCAGCGTGGCTCATGCCTGTAATCCTAGCACTCCAGGAGACCGAGGCGGGTGGATTGTTCAAGGTCAGGAGTTCGAAACCAGCCTGAGCAAGAGACCCCATCTCTACTAAAAATAGAAAGAAATTAATTGGCCAACTAAAAATATACAGAAAAAATTAGCCGGGCATGGTGGCGCATGCCTGTAGTCCCAGCTACTCAGGAGGCTGAGGCAGGAGGATTGCTTGACTCCAGGAGTTTGAGGTTGCTGTGAGCTAGGCTGACGCCATGGCACTCTAACCCAGGCAACAGAGTTAGACTCTGTCTAAAAAAATAAAATAAAATGAAAATAAAAACATAAACAAATAAAAATCAAGTACTGGGGCTGCGCGGGTGGCTCAGGCCTGTAATCCTAGCACTGTAGGAGGCCGAGGTGGCTGGATCGTTTGAGCTCAGTTCAAAACCAGCCTGAGCAAGAGGGAGATCCCGTCTCTACTAAAAATAGAAGGAAATTAGCCAGACAACTAAAAATATATGTAGAAAATGTAGAAAAAATCAGCCAGGCATGGTGGCGCATGGCTGTAGTCCCAGCTACTCAGGAGGCTGAGGCAGGAGGATCCCTTGAGCCCAGGAGTTTGAGTTTCCATATGAATTTTGAAATCAGTTCAATAAATTTATCAAAACAGGCAGTTGAGATTTTGACAGAAATTACACTGAACCTACAGAACACTTTGGGGAATACTGACATGTTAACAATATAAAGCTTTACAGTCTATGAACATGGGATGTCTTTCCATTTACTTAGGCTGTCTTTAATTCCTTTCAATGAGTTTAGTAGTTTGCACAGTGCACATTTTTTTTTTTTTGAGACAGAGTCTCACTTTGTTGCCAGGCTAGAGTGAGTACTGTGGCGTCAGCCTAGCTCACAGCAACCTCAAACTCCTGGGCTCAAGCAATCCTGCTGCCTCAGCCTCCCAAGTAGCTGGGACTACAGGCATGCACCACCATGCCTGGCTAATTTTTTTCTATATATATTAGTTGGCCAATTAATTTCTTTCTATTTATAGTAGAGATGGGGTCTCGGTCTTGCTCAGGTTGGTTTAGAACTCCTGACCTTGAGCGATCCGCCCGACTCGGTCTCCCAGAGTGCTAGGATTACAGGCGTGAGCCACAGCACTGGGCCCACTGTGCACATTTTACATTTCTTTTGTTAAATTTTTTCTAAGTATTTTTAATAAATACGTTTATTCTAAGTATCTTATTCTTTTTGATACTATGTAGGCAGAAAGGCAGAATTATTTTCTTAATTTCATTTTGGGAAAGTTCATTGCTAGTGTATAGATATATAATTGATTTTTCTATATTGATCTTGTATCCTGTATCTTTGCTTAACTTGTTTATTAGTTCTAACAGTTTTTTTCTTCTTGTGAATTTTTTTAGGATTTTCTATACATAAGATCATATCAAGTCAGGTACGCTAACACAAGCCTGTAATTCTAGCACTTTGGGAGGCCTAAGTGAGAGAATATTTGAGGCCAGGAGTTCAAGACCATCAGGGCAATAGCAAGATACTGTCTCTACAAAAAAAAAAAAAAAAAAATTAACCAGACATGATGGCACACATCTGGAGTGACAGCTGCTCAAGAAGCTGAGACAGGAGGATCGCTTGAGCCCAGCAGTTTCAAGTTGCAGTGAGTTATGATGACGCCATTGCACTCTAGCCCAGCTCTAGACTCTGTCTCAAAAAAAAATTATTATAGATATATGATATTTGTATATCTTTATAGGGTATAGAAAGTTTCCTTTTATTCTTAGTTTGTTGAGTGGTTTTATTTGTCATTGAGATGATCATGTGGTTTTTGTCCTTTATTTTAGTAGTATGGTATATTACAATGATTGATTTTCATATGTTAAATAAACCTTGCATTCCTGGTCTAAATCTCACTTGGTTCTTTTTATACGTTGCTGGATGTGATTTGCTATTACAGCCATCCCTCAGTATACGTAGGAGATTGGTTCCAGGACTCCTGAGTATACCAAAATCTGTGCATTCTCAAGCCCGGAAGTCAACCCTGTGAATCTTGCTCATATGAAAAGCCAGCCCCATATACGCAGGTTTCGCATCCCCAGATAAGTGTAATTTTGATCCACATTTGTTTGAAAAAAATCTGGGTATAAGTGGACTTGCACTGTTCATACCTGTGTCATTCGAGTGGCAAGTATATTTTGTTGAGGAATTCTTCGTCTATATTCATGAGGGATATGGGTGTGTGGTTTCCTTTTTATGTGGTGTCTTTGTTGTGTTTGGTGTCAGGGTAAGCCTGGACTTGTAGAGTGATTTGGAAAGTGTTCCTTTGTGTTGTTTTTTTTATTTTTGTCTTGGTGCTTTATCGTCACTGCACCTTCATGGAGTGCTCTGTGTAACTGCCTGGCTCAAGGAGGCCCCAGCGCATGGCCCAGCCATATCCCAGGAAATGTGCCCTTTGGAAATGTGCAGTTTACTCCATCAGCTACCACTGGCTTTGCATATCTATTATATGTTGGTGCCTACAACAGGGAGTGTGGTGAGAGCTCTTCTCTGGGGTAGATAAAAAGTCAATGCTGGCCGGGCGCGGTGGCTCACGCCTGTAATCCTAGCACTCTGGGAGGCTGAGGCGGGCGGACTGCTCGAGGTCAGGAGTTCAAAACCAGCCTGAGCAAGAGCGAGACCCCATCTCTACTATAAATAGAAAGAAATTAATTGGCCAACTAATATATATAGAAAAAATCAGCCGGACATAGTGGCGCATGCTTGTAGTCCCAGCTACTCGGGAGGCTGAGGCAGCAGGATTGCTTGAGCCCAGGAGTGTGAGGTTGCTGTGAGCTAGGCTGACGCCATGGCACTCACTCTAGCCTGGGCAACAGAGTGAGACTCTGTCTCAAAAAAAAAAAAAAAAAAAAAGTCAATGCTCTAAAATGCTGTACACTAACAATAAGGTTGTCAATGGTATGGCCTTGGGGAAGTTCCATGACAAAACTGCCCAAGCCCTATGATCTGAAATGCGTTTTTCTAGATTTTTGCGATGGCATTACAGGACAAGGAACACTCATTTAGTCATGTTTAGACAACATGGGGGCAAGGCAAGGGAGACGTCATCCCCACTGGAAGTGAGAGCCCATGTGAGGAGTTCCTCATGATATCAGCCAAAGACCACAAGGGACCAAGGGGCTGGCCAAGGCAGAATGTTCCAGATGGCACCATCTTGTCTGGGAGTCCACCATCCTGTCATCAGCCCACCAAGCCAGACAGGCTGCAGATGCCCCTAAGGTCCAATTCGATGAGCCACACATGAACCTGCAAACATGTCCAGTGTAAAGTTCTGGAGGAAGCAGATGAATCTTTGGCTTGGGTTGGCTGCATTGTTGTTTTGCTGGGAACAAGTTGACACCCCATCACACCGATGTTCTCACTGTCAAAGAAACGGGAAGAGTAGAAAGACAAGACCCCTTGGCTCCAGGAATCAATGAGCCTGTGGGGGTGGTGGGAGAGCTGTGATGGTCACATGGCAGGAAACCGAGCCTGTCCATGTGTGAGGACCGGTACAGAAGACACAGCACACAATAGCTCTCACAGATGACTACAAGTGGGGAGCTGCTTTGGGGTCCCCCAGGTTTCTCTGGGCTTTCCAGGAGGGGCCTGCAGGAGGGGTTGCCATGGGAGTCTTAGGGGCTCTGGAGCAGCCTCCCGCAGCCATGCAGGTTTCCCTGGGAGGCTGCTTGCCTGCTCGCAGGATATGGTAGCTGGAGGCTCAGAGCAGCCAGAGTGACTTCCGCCAACTCACAGAACACTGCCAAAAGGCTGCACTGTCTTGCTAACCTTGTGAAGGTGACTTGCTGTTTCCCGTGGTAGGAGAGAGATCAGGGATTGCCCAGTGCACATCTCACTGTGCCTGAAGCCACCGCCCTCACAACCCCCTGTGTTGGGGGGCCTGGATGGTTCCCCGCTGGGTGGAGTACACGTGCTGGGGGAGGGATCAAGGAGGGTATCTGCTGCCGTGGGAAGAGGGTGGGCTCTGCACCCCCAGACCCGGACCCTAACCTCACCCAGGTGACCTGGGCTAGTCCCTTAACTGGTGGCCTGAGCTTCCCCATCCGTGAGTGAGTCTCAGTGATAGGCTTCCCTGGAGCCCGTGAGCCCCCAGTCTTGACCGTGCGAGGCGGGAGCGGGGTGGGCTCTCTGGGCGCGCGGGCGAGTGGTGCCACAGCCAGATGGGGCGCCCGGGGGCGGGGGCGGGCCCTGCGCAGGCGTTGCCGGCGGGCGGGGCAGGCGGAGCGCACAGAGCGCTGCGGCGGTGGCGACAGCAGCAGGTGGGTCGCAGCAGGTCCTGCGGTCACAGCTCGGACCAGGGAGCAGGCGAAGGGTTGAGTATCTGGGGCTCGGGGCGTGGCGGAGCTAGCTCCGGCAACGGCGGGGTGTCGGGGCGCGGCAAGGTGCGCGCGGGCCCGGGCCCGGGGCGCCCCTGCATTCCAGCTCTGGGCAGGCGCCCATCGGCCAGCTTGGGGTGGGGGGTGGGCTGGGAGACCGCCTCTGTCTGAGACCAGGTGGCCGCCTGGGCCACGCCCGCCCGGGCGGTGGAACTGCTCTGTTCCGGGTCCTGCTGGCCTGGCCCAGCTCCACGGAAGCCTCGGGTTTCGCCTTGCCGGTGGATCCCAGCCCGCTCAGCTGTGCCCATCTGCTCCCTTGGGCTGCCCTCTGCCCACCCTCAGAGCCACCCAGGCACCCCGGGGGTTCCTCTAGGCTCCCCTTGCTGTCTGGGAGGCAGACAGGCCCTCCATGCATCCCTGTGACCTTCTGCCCACAGGCCCTGCCCCCTGCCCCATCCCAGCCCTCTAACAGGCCCACAGTGCCCGTGCCCACGTGCCGAGGGTGGGGACAGAGAGAGGACTGGCCATGCACAGTCCGGGCGAGATCCAGGGCTAGCCAGGACCCAGCTGGGCAGCCTGTCATTCCCCTCTGGCCCTCACAGGTTCCAGCAGCTGGCTTGGTGCTCCTCTCCGCTGCCTGCCATGGCCCGGGGGCTGCCCAGCGCCGCCAGCCTGGCACGCTTCTGCCAGAAGCTGAACCGCCTGAAGCCACTGGAGGAGTCCGCCATGGAGACGTCCCTGCGGCGCTGCCTGTCCACGCTGGACCTGACCCTGCTGGGCGTTGGCGGCATGGTGGGCTCGGGCCTCTACGTGCTCACAGGCACCGTGGCCAAGACCATGGCCGGCCCTGCCGTGCTCTTGTCCTTCGGCATAGCCGCCGTGGCCTCCCTCCTGGCGGCCCTGTGCTATGCAGAGTTTGGGGCGCGTGTGCCCCGCACAGGCTCTGCCTACCTGTTCACCTACGTGTCCATGGGCGAGCTGTGGGCCTTCCTCATTGGCTGGAACGTGCTCCTCGAATACCTCATTGGCGGCGCCGCTGTGGCCCGAGCCTGGAGCGGCTACCTGGATTCCATCTTCGGGCACAGCATCCGCAACTTCACTCAGGCCCACGTGGGGGTCTGGCAGGTGCCCCTCCTGGGCCACTACCCAGACTTCCTGGCCGCCGGCATCCTCCTTCTGGCCTCTGCCTTTGTCTCCTGCGGAGCTCGCGTCTCCTCCTGGCTCAACCACACCTTCTCCATCATTAGCCTGCTCGTCATCCTCTTCATCATCATCCTGGGCTTCACCCTGGCCCAGCCTGACAACTGGAGCGCCCGCGAGGGGGGCTTTGCGCCCTTCGGCTTCTCTGGGGTCATGGCTGGCACCGCCTCCTGCTTCTTTGCCTTCGTGGGCTTTGACGTCATCGCCGCCTCCAGCGAGGAGGCCCAGAACCCAAGGCGGGCTGTGCCCGTGGCCATCGCCATCGCGCTTAGCCTGGCCGCAAGTGCCTACATCCTGGTCTCCACCGTGCTGACCCTCATGGTGCCCTGGTACAGCCTGGAGCCGGACTCGGCGCTCGCCGACGCCTTCTACCGGCGGGGCTACCGCTGGGCTGGCTTCATCGTGGCCACTGGCTCCATCTGCGGTAAGAGGCCCTTCCGGGCAGGGTGGCAGGGGACAGAGCCTTGCTGGGAGCACACTCCAATCTGTGCCTCAGTTTTGCTCGTTGCATAGTGGGCCCAGGAAACTGCCAATTATTAGGAACTCCCCACCCAGGCTTATTGGGAGGGACGTCCCCCCACATTGTGCATAGCATGCTAGTTCTGGTCATGTGTTGATAGGTTATTTCCTGAGTCGAGGGACTCAGAACTCATCAGATTCTCTGAAGGGCTTGTGACCTAAACTGGAATGTCCCATTCCTGGGGTGGGGGGATGACAACCAATCTAGCACCCCCACACACTCATGCTCACTCTAAGGGCCCAAACTCACACCCAGGTTCCCAAGGGACCACTGCCCTGGCCCCCAGCAGAGGCTTGTCCACTGTGCTGACCATCCCCCTCCCTCTGCTACAGCCATGAACACCGTGCTCCTCAGCAACCTCTTCTCCCTACCACGCATCGTCTATGCCATGGCTGTCGACGGGCTCTTCTTCCAAGTGTTTTCCCAGGTGCATCCCCGGACGCAGGTGCCTGTGATTGGCATCCTGGTGTTCGGGACCCTCATGGCTCTCCTGGCACTGCTGCTGGACCTTGAGGCGCTGGTCCAGTTCCTGTCCATTGGCACGCTGCTGGCCTACACCTTTGTGGCCGCCAGCATCATTGTGCTGCGCTTCCAGAAGGCTTCTCCACCCAGCTCCCCGGGCCTGGCCAGCCCTGGCCCCCTGTCCAAGGAGCACAGCTCCTTCTCAGACCACCTACAGCTGGTGGGCACTGAGCAGGTGTCAGTCCCCGAGCCTGGGCAGCTGCGACCCGCCCTGAGGCGCTACCTGGGCTTCCTGAGTGGGTGCAGCCCTGGAGCAGCCGTGTCTTGGGCACTCGGCATCCTGGTCGTCTCAGCCATCGCCCTGGCCTGTGTGCTGATCTTCGGGAACTCGGCCCTGCACCTCCCGCAGTGGGGCTATATCTTGCTGCTGGTGCTCAGCAGTGCCATGTTCCTGCTCAGCCTCCTCGTCCTGGGTGCTCACCAGCAACAGCACCGGCAGGACATGTTTCAGGTACCTCCCCCAGCCCAGAAGGCTCCCCTCGCCCCTTCCTCCTCTGCCACCCAGGAATGAAGAAGGGCCCACGGGCTGGGGAGGCCAATACATCCCTCTCACACCGCTTTGGGCATGGTGAGCGAGCACATGTCTCCAAAACCTCCGGGGAGGGAGAAAGGCACTGTGGCTCACGTGAAATCACGCTGGGGGCTGGCAGGTGTCTGCTGCAGCCCACCCAGCCCCGTCCCGCCCTGCCCCCCCCTCAGATCCCCATGGTGCCCTTGACTCCAGCCCTCAGCATCTTGCTCAACATCTGCCTCATGCTGAAGCTCAGCTACCTGACCTGGGTGCGCTTCTGCATCTGGCTGCTAATTGGTGAGTGGGGGCCAGGCTGGGACCCCAAGTGGGGCAGGAGGAGGGCAGGGAGGGCAGTGGGGGGCAGGGAGGGCTGGGACCTCCTCAGGCTCATGCCTCCCACCCTGCAGGACTCGCGGTGTATTTTGGCTACGGCATCCGGCACAGCAAGCAGAGCCAGCAGGAGGCCCCGGGACCCACCGCCACGAGATATGTAGTGTTCCCCAGCGGCAGTCTGGAGGAGACGGTGCAGGCTGTGCAGCCCCCCAGCCAGGCGCCAGCCCTGGTGCCCGCCCCCACGGAGTAGCCAGCCAGCCCTCACTTGCCCTGCCCTCCCCATCTCCTCAGGAGCCCCTTCTATCCAGGACAGCTTTGGTTTGCCTCCTCAGTCTGGGGGCCTCAGGACCTTAGAACTTAGCTCAGGCGCTGAGCTCAGGTCATCAGGAGGGAGCCTTGGCCCGTGCCGGTGCGGCGGGCTCAGCCCAGTGCCTTCCCACTTCTGACCAGCTACCTGGGCAGGTGAGGTGGGGTAGGCGGGGAGGCCCCAGCCCTAGGCATCCACAATAATAATGGCTCAGCCAGCCATGTGGCCTGCTGCCGTGTCCACTGTGGCATTCTTTGTGGCACTGAATCCTCATCTACCCCTAGGAACTTGTCCCCAAGTACAACTGTCCCCAATCCACATCGGAGACCCCAAGACTCTGCAAAGTGGAGGCACCAGCCCTCAGACCACCTTGAGTTAGGGACATGGCCAGGCCTGGGTCAAGTGTCCTCCACTCAGGCCAAGGCCCCCCACCCAGCTCTGAGGGGCGGTGCACAGCCCTAACACCCCAGGTGAGAAGGGGCCAATGGCAGGAGTGGCGGTCACGATCCCCACACATTTGCTTCTGGGGCAGAGCCTGGGCCCCGGCGAGGCTGCCTAGAAATGGCAGTGGGGTTCCAGGTTCTGCTGGGTTTCCCAGGGCTCCCTAAGAGTATGGCAGGTGCCCAAGGCCTGCCCAGAAATATAGACGCACACTGGTACTCAGGCACGCACACCCCTCCAGACATGCACCCACAAGGCCCGCACGGACCACCCTAGGGGTACACGCCATGCAGATGGAGGCCATAGGTGTTTCCAAGCTCAGGCTCCGGCCTCGGCTCTCTGGCTACCACAGCTCACTGTTTTGCTGCTTCCTCTGCTCTCTCTTTAAGGGCTGTGAGATAAAGGCTCGAGATGCTGCACGCGCATGTGGTACTCACGCCCCCGTGGGGGTGCACAGTACTGGGCTTGCTCCAGCCTACCTGGAGCTCAGGGGCCAGGAAAGCCCCAGGCCCGCCCTGTGCCACCCCACTGGTCTCCCAAGGCTGTGCCGTGTCCACCACAGAAGCCTCCCTCTTCCCGTTCCTGCCTGTAAGGACTACACGGGAAGCCACCGGCTTTCTTGGCTTTACTTGACTTCTCCAGCTGTGACATCAGCTTTCTCTAGGCCCCAAGGACAACCAGGTACATGGGACACATAGTGGGCAACCAGGCCTCATGGGCCATGGTCTCTCACCCTAGCCCTTCAGAGCCCACCTCCCCACGGACATGGCTTTGGGGACTAAGAGGCAGCAGGGACCCCAAAAGCTTTGCCAAGTCTCCAATGCCAGATGATTCCAGATGCCAGTCCAGCCTCAGCCCCAACCCTGACCCTCCCCAGCACACCCTGATCACCAGATACTCATGATTGAAAGCAGCCCCTCAGCTCCCAGGGGTGGGTACCCCTGCCCCAACCTAGAGAAGACCTGGCTCCTGCAACCCCTCTTGACCAAGGGCCCTGGGGCATGGGCAAGACTCAGGCCTCTCCAGGAGGATTCCAGAAGCAAGTCCTGGCCAGCCTGCTGCAGTCCTCAGTGTCCTTGTTTAGGGACATTCCTTCCAGCCATCTTGCCTGGGGTCAGGGTCAGGACCTCCCACATGTGACTGCCCTGACAGGTTCCTAGGTGTGGACTGGGCTGCTGGGAATTGCAGATGTGCAGCCTCCCCACCCCCAGGCTCCCAGGAAGCCTGGGGGGCAAGTTCCAGGTGGCTGGGCTGGGGGTCACCAAGGAGGGATACAGAAGGTCCTGAAGGACCCAGGGGCCACCAACCCAGCCCTGCCACCCTCTCCTCCCCATCCCAGCCCTCCGCAGTCAGAGGGCTGCTGGAGAGTGGCTGGGGCACATTACCTGAGCAGGTGTGGGCCCAAGAGGTGCCTGTACCCTTGCCTGGGGTCCTAGGGGCTGGATGAGCTGCCCACCCCACCCACATACCACAGATGAGGACCTGCCTTGGTCAAACCAGTGCCAGAGCACCAGAGACAATCCCCCACAGGCTCTTTCTGCCTTGCCTGTGGCTGCAGCCGCACAGACTCTCGTGCAGGGCAGCTGGAAGGGCGGGGCCTCCACCCGTGGCAGTGGCAGGCAGGGGAGGAGGGACGGTGCTGACAGCTGTGCTGTGTGCGGGCGGACCTGTGCGAGGAGCACTGGGGAGGGCCTGGGAGAGAGACTCTGGACAGACGCAGGAGGAGCCCCACTGGTTAGCTCTCTGCAGTGGGGCCCGGGCCCTCCCAGCCTCCACGGCTCAAGTTCCACTGCAGGGCTCTAAGCCAGGGGTCCTCAAACTTTTTAAACAGGGGGCCAGTTCACTGTCCCTCATATCGCTGGAGGGCCAGACTATAGTTTAAAAAAAACCATGAACAAATTCCTATGCACACTGCACATATCTTATTTTGAAGTAAAAAACAGGCAAAAACACCCGCATGTGGCCCGAGGGCCATAGTTTGAAGACGCCTGCTAAACAAACTGGCTGTGTGGCTCCCGGCAGCACTCTGCCAAAGCCGAGTGAGGGGAGGGACTCTTTGCCTAGGAGTTTGAGGGTGGCCTTCTCTCCCCACCCCTCCACCCTAGTCCTGGTGGAGCTTTATCCTCGCGATCCCCAGGGCAGAGCCCCCCCCCACCCACCCCCACCAACCAGCAGGGAACGACTACAGGCCTCAGGAGTGGGCCGGCGAGTGGGTGCCAGAGCCTGGACAGGGCCGCCCCAGTGTCAGCGTCTGACTCCCAGCAGCAGTGGGGGCAGGTGCTGAGCCCTGTCTAAGGCACTTGGGCAGCTGGGCTTGGGGTGCGAAAGCCAGCCGGCTCCACAGAGAGCTGGCAGTTGCCTTCGGGGCCTTTGCCTGCAGACGAGGACAGCAGGTCAGGGATCAGGCCAGCATCCCCCAAAGCATGGCAGAACCCAGTGCGCAGGCAGAGAGGCCTCAGCTCGAGGACCCTGCTGGCCCGCAGCTCACCTCCTCGTATTTCGTCCTCCAGTAGAAATGGGCTTCTCTGTCCACGTACAACAGCAGCAGGTCGCACAGGAAAGTGACCTGGGAGAGGCAGGGCCAACCCATGTCCCAGCACCCCAACCTGCCTCCGGCCACCTCCCCAGCCTTCACCCTGACTCTCCATATGCAGGGTGCCAAGGCATGCATCGTCTGGGGGACCCAGGCCGACATCTGAAGCCAGAGGGAGCCCACAGTGCAGACTCACCACACCCAGCCACGCTGCCCCGGTACCCAGAGTGATGGCCGTCGGGATGAGCCCGAACTTCCCTGCCTGGGAGAGACCTGGGCTGAGCCCCTTGGGCCACGCGTGCTGCTCCATGTCCCTCCCACCCCCGGCCAGACCCCTACCTCCCCAGTGACGAGGATGTCGAAGCGGATCCCATAGAGCTTGAGCAGGCTCCGGGCCTCCACGCCGGGGGCCTGCCACCAGTGTGTGGCCGTCCTGGGGGCAGAAGAGGGCTCTGGTGGCCTGCTCTGCCCCGCCCCCCGGCTGGGCTGGGCTGCTGGCTCCGTAAACCCCAGCCCAAACCCGAGTCCTGGGTCTGGGCTCTTTGTCATTGCTGAGCAAACAGGGAAAGGAAGCTGAGACCTGCCTCTCAGGCACTCCCTGACTGCTGAGGGGACAGGGGGACAGAAGGGTCCCTAAGAGACACCACCGTGGGGGATTGAAGGAGAAGGAGAGGGCAGGCCAAAGCCTGTGAGAACACAGAAGCAGTAGCTCACTGTCTCCTGGGAACTGGGCAGGCTTCCTCGGGGGAGACACTGGAAGGTGTGCAGGCAGGTGGTTTGCCAGCTTGGTGGTGGGGTGAGGCGAGAGGCAGGGGGAGAGGACACAGGCAAGAGCCAGCCCCACATGGTCTCGAGAGGCTGGGGAGGTCAGGGAAGCCAGACGAATCCAGGGGTCTCCTTAGAAGACTCAAAGTCATGACAATAAATGCAGTTTAAGATCCTTGAGTGTAGTTGGGATTTTGGTGGGTCTGCCTGGGGACCGGGAAGAGGTGTGGGTGCCAGGTGAGAATCTTGGGTTCCAGTATCTCGGGTGGCCCACAGGTGGCAGGGCAGGGGATCACCTCCAGTGTCTGTGGGAGGGTCTGTGGCAGGCGAGAGGTGCCGAGCCCCAGGGACTCGGGTGGGCAAACTCTGGACAGTGCAGGGCTGACGTGGCCAGGGCTGGGATTGGGAATTGCCAGGTTGTCCTTTAAGGAACCAGTTTTTTTTCCTTTTTAAAAGTAAACCTTTTAAAATGCTTGCCAAAAAAAAAAAAAAATCCTTGAATGCTTCCTGGATTGGAAAATACAAAGATTCAGCACCCTTCCCGGCACAGCGGGAAATGTGAGTGTTAGATTCATTCTGCCCACGGTTGGTTTCTTGCGGGCAGCAACAGGACGGCAGTCGTGCTGGGAAAGGCCTTGTTCCTGGGACAGTGCTGAGGAGGGAGAGTGTCCAGCGTCTGGCACCTACTTTCAAAGAGTTCCATTAGGAAACTACCTAAATATATCCAGCTCACTCTAGACAGGGAGAGAGAAAGCAAACCTGGCCAAACGATAAAACAAAAAACTGGTGAACCCAGATGAATGGTATCTAGGTATTCACGGTACTAACCTTTGAACTTTTCTTTGGAATTTTAAGTTATATCAGGTAAAACCTGAGGGGAAGGTAAAAAGGAAAGACTCCCATACTGTGGAGGGCTGATGGTGGAGGCAGGGGGGAGTGGAGGAAAGGCAGGGGGAGTGGAGGAGAGGCAGGGGAGAGTGGAGGAGAGGCAGGGGGAGTGGAGGAGAGGCAGGGGGAGTGGAGGAGAGGCAGGGGGGAGTGGAGGAGAGGCAGGGGGAGTGGAGGAGAGGCAGGGGGAGTGGAAGAGAGGCAGGGGGAGTGGAGGAGAGGCAGGGGGAGTGGAGGAGAGGCAGGGGGAGTGGAAGAGAGGCAGGGGGAGTGGAGGAGAGGCAGGGGGGAGTGGAGGAGAGGCAGGGGGGAGTGGAGGAGAGGCAGGGGGGAGTGGAGGAGAGGCAGGGGGAGTGGAGGAGAGGCAGGGGAGTGGAGGAGAGGCAGGGGGGAGTGGAGGAGAGGCAGGGGGAGTGGAGGAGAGGCAGGGGGAGTGGAGGAGAGGCAGGGGGAGTGGAGGAGAGGCAGGGGGAGTGGAGGAGAGGCAGGGGGAGTGGAGGAGAGGCAGGAGGGAATGGAGGAGAGGCAGGGGGGAGTGGAGACAGCCGGGGTAGGGAACTCATGGCCAGCGAGGTGGGGAGGACGCAGGGCTGAGAACACCTCTCCTGCCTCTGGGACCACGCTTGTGCACATGGTGGGGCATGCCGAGGGCTGGGCCTGGGTGTGGTCTCTCCTGGCGGGCAGGGGGACGGGTGGAGGGCGACGCTGGCTGGCATGCAGCAGCCGGGCACTGGGGACAGTGGGGGCCGCACCTGAAGTTGTAGTTCCTCTCCTGCAGCTGGAAGGAGTAGTGGGGCCGGCAGTCGGAGCCCCCGGTGTCCAGGTCACAATCCCAGTGGACACTGATGCCCACGGAGCCGCCCTGCACACAGCATAGCACCTGCTGTACCCGCAGTGGGGCCACGACCCTCTTCCAGAGCCCTCCGGGAAGCCTAGAACCCCAGAACCCACCAGCAACGCCAGGTCCTCAAAGTCCCCTCCAGCCTCAGCCACAAGGTCCTCGATGCGGAACACAGGGCAGTAGGGGCTGGAGTGTGGATCATAGCGGCAGTGCTTGAAGTAGGTAGGGTCCCGGGTCTCCAAAGCATTGGACCTGGGACAGGCCAAGGGGTGTCAGACAAGGCAGGGGACAGGAGGGTCTGGAGCCAGCCAGGACTTGCCCTTGCTTACTTGGAGAAGTTGAACTTGCTGAAGGTGACAGTGTTTTTGATGAACAGCGTGAAGTTCTGGGCGTGGATCAGCAGGGGCCTCCTGGCGGTGGAGGGGAGATAAGGGCCCTGCCAGGCCCGGAGCCCTGCTCTAGGGTGGAGGGGATACTCACGTGGGCACAGCGCCACTCTCCACCGGGCACCAGCTCTGGATCTCACAGGTCTTGTGGGTCCCGTTGAACACCACGCACCGGCCTGTTTTTAAGCCTTGAAGACACAGGATGAGTGAACTCCAGGCCCTTGGATCTCTGCAGGGCCTGGGGAGGGCACGGGCTGGGGGTTGCTGACAGAACAGAGAGATGCAGGGACACAGGCACAGCAGGGCTGCACTCAGGAGCTGCCCAGGGTCACAGCCCGGCCCCCCACTCTGGCAGAGGCACTGGAAGATGGAGCCCCCATTACCATGGCTGTGTGTGCCTTTCTCCCCTTCGGGGCAGTCCTTGTCAGTCCAGCAGTTAGCCAGTGGCACGGAGGGGTGCTGAGGAGGGCGAGAAGGCAGTCACCCACACACATTCCTTCCCACTTTACCCCCTCCCCCACTAGGCTACCGTGAGTTTGTGGCCATACAGTAAGATTGGAGGGTGCAAATGGTAGGAGGTGAGGGACGGGGCACAGGTGGTGCCATCTTCCAAAGACAAAGTGGGACCCCTTCCCTCCAGACAGTTCTGCCCTGGGGTGTGCAGAAGTTGATTCTTTGAAGTCCAGCTCCTCTGGTCCAATTTGGACAACAGAACAGGGAAGGGGAAGGGACCCTGGGTAGACTAAGTTCTTGGTGTTCGGTGTACCAGGTGGAGCCGCCGTGCTTGTCTGACAGAGCACAGGACCCTATGGTCCCAGGGCTGGGTAGGGAAGTGGGACCCCATAGACCTGCTGAGAGACTCTCAGCTACTCTTTCCGTGCTTGCTCTTTCGTAAGTCAGAGACGCTAATGCCCGAGCAGTGTCACAGTTATGGGGACCTGCCAGGAGGGGAAGGCAACCTGGAGCATTGGGCATTCTCACAGACATTGGCCTGCTCGGGTGGAGGATGGACGCTGCTGCCAAGGCCACTTAGCTTGGAACACAGCACCAGAGTGGCAGGAAAGGCCGAGGGCCTCTGGGACACCAGAATGAGAGGGCACGACTTTGTGGGGCTGGGACAGTGAAGTGTGGGCAGAGGACAGAGTGAAGTTGTCCCTGTGTCCTGAGTCTGCCTCTCTTCTCCACCTGGCTGGGCCACCATCTCCTACAACCAGACCCTATGGTGACCACTAAATGGGGCCCCCACTTCTGCCTCTGCCCTTATCCACCTCCCCAGGCAGTCCCAATGTATAGGAGAGTGGGAGGGACCAGGTGACCAGGCTCCGAAGAGGAGCTGGCAGGAACTCTGGTTGTTCTCAGGGAGCCAGGCTGTCAGACCTTCCCTTTCATGGGAAGATGCAGAAGTCCAGACACGGGCAAAAAGGAATCATACAGATTCCAGAAAACACAGACCCATGGTCCCAGCAAAATTCCTGAAGAGTCTACAAACTGAACCCTAAACAGACATTTCTGAGCATTTAGAAAGGAAGAGACAGCATGTGGGTTTGCCAAGGGTGAGCACATCCTCTGTGCACATACCTCACCTCCTGTGTGGATAGGGGTCAATCACAGACACATGACATCCCTAGCGACTGTGGTAGGACAAACCATCAGGGCTCAGGGGACAGGTGTGTACACAGTGAGCCCTAGCCAGCAAGCAATTAAATGCTGAATTTGATTAATGTCACTGTGGAGGCAGACTTCCAGGGCTGTGTCCTTGGTCCAAACTGTTCAAACAAAATCCAAGCTGGGGAGAAGAATGAGTGTGCTCTGTGACAGATGCTGGATCACTGAGGACAACCCGAGGCAAGAGGAAAAGGTAATATTTGGGGGAAGAATCTGCACTTCTGGATGAGAAATGAACAAAGCAGGGTGAGGGATCCTTGCTTGACCACAGTTGTAGTGAAAAATACTCCGAAATCATAAGCCTAATGGGAACCACCTCAGGACATATTAATAGAGCCTGGGCACAGACAAGGGAGGTGATATTCCAGCTTGGCTCTTGCTAGTAGAGCCCACCTGAGCATGTGCCCAGCTCTTGGTGTCACACAAACAACCTGGAGAGTACCCAGGAGTATGATCAGAAGGGGCCTGGGCACCTCATGGGCACTGCTGCATCTCAGAGGTCCGAGTCCTGTTGCCCACAGGCTGGGAGGACTTGAGCAATTGACTCAACCTTGCTGAGCCTCAGCCTGTTCATCTTAAATGGGGACCATCACAATTCCTACCAGGCAGGGCATATGTGAAGACTAAACGAAATGATCATGAAAAGGTATACCCCAGTGCCTAGGATACAGTAAGCACAGATTGAGCCTTCGGCCACCTGGGAAGGAGAAAGGGAAACATGCGTGGTGGATCCTGGGCAATCTTACCTCTGGGCATCTGCCCTGAACTTGGGTTGGTGTCACAAGGAAATTGGTCACCAAGAAGAACACATTCTCTCCCTAGGAGGCAAGTCTTGAGTTGGCCCCTGCTTGGCCCCGCAGGCTGGAAAGGCCAGAACTGGCAGCTGGCTACATCTAGTCACAACCCCTCCCCCAGGTAAATGCCTCCAGCAAGGCAGGTTGAAGCAGAGAAGGGAGGCTGGCTGGGTTTCTGGCAATTTCTGAGCCTGGGGAGCCTCATGCCCAAGTACTGCTCTCTGTGACGGGTTTCTTTCTCACATTCACTCTCATTCGATCAGAATTTCCAACAGCCTCCTGCTTCTAGGCACTGAAGATCCACAGGTGAGTTGGAATGGGCACCTGCCCAGGCTGGAGGGGAGGTGGAGGCCTCACTGCATGCATAGCAGTGCTGGCAATGCAGGGGCCAGAGGAGCAGATGGTAAGCTCTGCCTAGGGCCAAAGGGTGGTCTGGGACGTTTGGAAGGGTGGCTGGAAGCTCAGAAGGGTAGTTTCCTGGGCACTTGAGGAATGCATGCCCAGGAAGGGAAGTCGAGGGCTGGGCAAAGTAGGTGTGGCAGCAGTTAGGATATGGAGGGATTGGTGGCCTTGGGAGCCTTCCAAGGGTAGAAAGTGGGGCTGCAGGCCCTGATGGTGTCGAGTACACAAGCTCAACTTGGCTGCTGCATGCACCTAGCAGTAGGGAGTGGGCAGGAGAGGTGTCAAAGGGCCCACTAGGGGACCACAGCCTCATCCAGGCATGGCTCGAGCAGCAGTGAAAAATGTTGGGGGGGACAGGAAGGTGTGGAGGCTCAGTCCCGGGTCCAGCTTTGGCACTCATGAATGTCACAGCCCTTGTTGGATGAAGAGAGGCCATGCCAGGAGAGGGAAATGAGTTCTCTTTGGGTGCGCTGTGTGTGCACCTGGGAGGCAGCTGTACTCAGAGCAGGAGGTCACGGGGGACACAATCTGGACATGAGCAGAGCAGAGGTGGAAACTGAGGCTGTAGAGGAGCTGGTGGAGGAAGAGGGAAGCAGCCTGAAAGGCCAGAGGAGTGCCTGACATGGCACCCCAGGTCAGGGAGGGGTGATTCAGGAAGCTCCAGGCCCAGGCCCACCCACACCCTCTCACCCTACCTTCAAGCTCAAGCCCTGAGTCTCAGACATCCCACTCTTTTCTGGATGAAGCCTTTGTAAACACAGTTCCCCTGGCAGGCCAGCCATTCCCTCATCCACTTAGAGACCTCCTACACATCCCCAAAGCACTGTCCAGGTACCGCTCTTCTCTGAGGCCCTTCCTGAGCCCCTCTAGCCACCCTCTGGCATCACATGCCTCTCTCTTTCACACACGTGCTGCAAGGGTGGTGTTGAAGCTGACAGCAGGTGAAGGACTCATGCTCCGGGCAGCAGCCCCAGGGTCCCCACCTGTGGCGGCTTCACATAGTCAGCCACATCCCACAGCCGGTTCCCAAGCTCCTTGATCTGTGTCACAGAGACCCCTTTGAGTTTGGTGATGACGGAAATCTGGGGGTCCAGGTCCTGCTCCTGGTAGCCTTTTTTGGTGAAGAGAGCCCACCTGGAGAGGAGGTGATGGGCAGTGTGGTGTGTCCCAGGACGCGGTGAGCAGGGGCAGAGCCAGGCCCTACGTGCTCAGCAATCTTCCCATATACCCTAGAGGCTCCCAGCCCAGCATCACGGGCCCCACCTCCTCTCCAGCCTCAGTTCCCACCCAAGCCCTGAACAGGCCCAGAGCTCTGGCCATGCATCAGAGAGCCAGTGCCCTCAGATGAAGAAGCCCACCACCACCACATTCACCAGCCAACACCTCCAACCTCGGTAGACCTCCTTACAGACTCCACTGACCCCCCCAGCTAGAAGTGGTGGTCCCTCTGGGGGGCCTTAGCACCCCAGCTCTCACAAATGTCAAGAACTACCTCCTGCAAGGCACCTCCTCCGCAAGAGGGGGTTGAGGTGGGGGGATGATCCTGCACTGTGCCCAGAGCCCAACATGGGGCTGGGAACAAGGCCCTGGAAAGAGTGTGCACACCACACTCAAGCACAGTTTGTGTTTGTATTGCCTACCCCCGCCATTCGAACCTGCCTCTCCCCACCAACCTAGCCCCCAACAAGCCTCAACCCCCAGCCCAGCAGGACCAACCCTGATCCCCCACCAGCCAGCCCAGCCAAGAGCTCTTCTCTCTTACCCCACCACATAGGCCACAATCCCAAGCTGCAGCAGCCTCTGCAGGGCGCCCACTCGCCAATTCTTGGTTATCACATACTTCTCCGTCTTGTAATCCAGAAACCCCCAGCCTGCTGCGGCCCCCGAGGAGCCCATGCTCCCAGCTGCTGCTGGCTGCGGGCACATGAGTCAGCACAGCAGCTGCAACCACGGCTGAACAGGAGGCAAAGCAGGCGCCACTGTTAAAGGGACACTTCCACTTGGGCAGGATCCAGCCTCCGCTTCCGGCTCTCAGTCCCAAACCCCAGCTGCCCTGGCCCCGCCATCCTCTCCAGATTGCTCTGCCAGGCCCTGAGACACAAAGAGGAGCAGCCTGCTCCCGCCCTCTGGCCTCACTTCCTTGTGGGGTGGGGAATGACAGGTGTTACAAGTGCCAGAGAGGGCAGCTGGAGGGACCAAGAAAGCCTCAGGAAGAAGCGACCTCTGGCTGACACCCGCGGACTCTGCAGTTCGACAAGCAAAGCTGGGGAGGGATGTTCCCGGTGGGGGCAGCGGCGTACCGAGACCAGAGCGTGCGACCGTGGCTCCGCCGCGGGCGGCCGCTCCGGGAGGTCCCGCAGAGCTGCCCACGGCCGGCCCGCCAGTGCGGCGAGTGAAGCGCAAGCCCTGGAGACGGGCGTGCTTCCCCGTCCGCGACGCGGCGTCCACGCCGGACCCTCACGGGGCAGCAGGGAGCGCGGACGCCCGCGAGGCGCCCAGCCCCGGGCTTGGCCCGTGGCGCGCGCGCGAGCGTGCATAGACCCGGCTCCACGTGGGCGCAGGCCCTCTGCGGTTTCCGGGGCAACAGACAGCACCGCGTAGCCCGGGCGCCCACCGCGGTGTGGGGAGGGGAGCGAGTCGCTATTGGTTAAGGCGGGCGCCTGTCGCTGTCTGCCACATGCGATTGGTCAGCGCAGCTGGAGGATCCGCCCACATCCACGGGCCGCGCTCTAGGTGCGGTCGCGGCCGGGGAGCCTTCGGCTGCCAGATGGACGTGACCCTGAGCCGTCCGTGCGCGAGGTGCGAGGAGAGGGAAGAGCTGGAAGAAGAGGCGGCAGTGGCCGCTGGACGTCCTGCAGGGGTGTCCGAGACCGAGGAAGCTTCGCACCCGGATTCAGACTCCGACCTGGAAACAGAAGGGGCAGCGGGGCAGCGGGGCCAGGCCTGTCTCCTCACCTTGGGGGCCGGACGGAGGCAGGTTGAGGCCGAGAGGGCAGGAGACCCCTGTCCAGCAAGGAGCGCACCCCTTTGTGGGGCGTCTTCAGGGCAGTCCCGTGCCCTCCCGTCGGTGCTCTTGGGGGCATCAGGAGTTCTAGCATTAGAACATGCTTCCAGAATGATGTTAAAATGCACAACCCACTAGACAGTGTACCAAGGTGTATCCCACCCTGGAATAGGATCAGAGCTGGGCTTTCCCAAGGCACAGGAAAAACTAAGTTAATGGATGTATTGAATTTATAATTATTTCAGCTTTTTTCCCCTCCATAAAGTGTTCCTTTGTGGTCTGCAGCCCAGGGTAAAAGACAGCACGCACACTGGCATCAGACAGCCAGGGTCTTAATCCTCTGCTAGGATTAGCTACGATTAGCTGTGTGACGTGGAGGAAAGGATTTGCTTTTTTTGAGCCTCTATGTCCGCATCTGTAATATGGGAGCAATAGTCCCAACTAGTACAGGAAGAAATGCCTCTAGAGGGAAAACATAGGCCAGGTAGTGACAGAGGGCAGGGGAGGAGGCAGGGGCTGTGCCTCTGAAGGGGTCTACATTTGTCCTCCTGTCCCCTACCAGGCACCCATGAGCTTGGAGAACCAGGCAGGAACACCCTCTACTTGGGGTCTTGTCAGGCCCGTAGCGTTGTGCTTATCTCCTGCTTTCTGCGCCAAGGGAGTGCACTGGAGCTGAACCTGCGGCACTGTGGCCTGGGGCCCCAGGTACCATTGGAGGGACCATGGGGCCAGGCTTGGAGGGGGAGACCCAGGAGACAGCAGCCAAAGGAGTGCCCCTCTCTGAGTCCATCCCACACGCTCCTTAGCTTTCCCCTGGGTCAGGCCTGTCCCATCCACTACATCTGGGAGGCAGATGAGATAGAGGCTGTGACAGAGATCTGCATGAGAGATGGGGAGCCTACAGGCCCCTAACCTGCTGAGGGGTCAGGAAGAGCTGCAGGAGTGAGACCCGGACACAGCCTGGAAAGAGAAGCAAGTGTCCTGATGGTGGGAAGGGGGGGCTTTCCAGCTGGAGGACAGAGTGGGCTGGACCCTGGGAGCGTGAGCCAGGAGAGTGGCCAGCCGTGTCTGGGGCCCTCCGCCCTGGGAAGGACCAGGCCCCTCTGCTGCATCCCAGGGGGCCCGGGATCTGGCTTCCTCGCTGGCCTCCAATCCCTGCATCAAGCGGCTAGACCTTCGGGACAATGGGCTCTGTGGGGCTGGCGCAGAGGCCCTGGCAGTTGCCCTGAGCAAGAGCAGCAGCACCTGTGGTAGGTGACCAGCTGGGGCAGGTGGGCGGGCTTGAATCCTCCTTTTCTTCAGGGATGTGGCCCCCCTAAGAGGGGCCTTCCCACCTGGGGACTGCTGGTGTTTCTGGGGATTAGGGAGGGGTCTCATCACAGGGTGGGGCATGTCGGGGTGGAGTTAAACCCTGTGCAGTGTGCCCAAGCTGCATGCCACTCCCTTTCTAACCCACTCCATGCTGCTACTCCCCTCCTTTGCTGGCCAGCACCCCCAACCCCAGCACATGGTAGACTCCCAATGCCCAAATGCAAGGTGGAGGAATCCTTCAACAGAGAGGAGGGGGTTGATCAGCCCAACCTCACTGAGCCTCAGTCTCCAATCTGTGAAATGGTCTCAACAATACCTCTGAGTGCTTGGGGCTGCAATGAGCATTAAATGAAAGTGGATATGTGAAGTGGTCACCACAGTGTCTGGCCCATGTAAGTGCTCCGTGTACTGCCACCTGGGCTATCACTGCTAATCCCGGCAGTGGGACAGTGAGGGCTTCTGCTGTGGGTTATATCACTGCCAGATGGCTGCCCCTCCACCACAGCGTTCTTGGCAGCACCCAAAACACCTTTGGACAGAGAAGCTTGTGGAAACACAGGGATGGGAAAATCAGGGGCCGGAAGGGACCCAGCTCGTAGGTGGCAGGGTCATGCAACACCAAACAGTGCAACTGCAAAGCGCCCTCCTCTGCCTCAGGCCTGGAGGTTTGGGGGATGGAGGAACAGGAGGAGGGTGGTGCCTAGCTTTGGATTCCCCTGACTGAGGAATGGTGCTGGCCAGATGTGGACCTGTCAGAGAACCAGCTGGGAGCAGCAGAAGCCCAGGCCCTCTGTGTTACCCTTGTGGGGAACCCGGCTGTGCAGAAGATTCGGCTGTCAGGGAGCGGCCTGGGGAGCAGGCGGCCCGGCACCTTGCTGAACTCCTGCCGGCCCACACAGGCATGGAACCCCTGGACCTGAGCTGTGATCAGCTGAGCGACCAAGCAGGTAATGCCCACGAGGGGCCACCATGAGACACGAAAGCTCATGGGTGGGGGTTGGCAGGATCGTGCTGAGCACCCACCAAAGAGCATCCACACTCTGGCTCCTGCTCCCCACACCCCACCTTGGCCCACTCCTCCCCTCTCCAGCCATACAGAACTCTCAGTTCATTCCACAAATAGCTTATTGGCCGTTGCTGTATGTGCTGGGCTGATTTAGCCACTAGGGATCCAGCCTTGAACAAAACAAAGTCCCTGACCTCAAGGAACATGTTAACAAGATCATTCTCGGTAATTATCAGTGCTAGAAAAGAAATCGATAATGGCCAGGTGCAATGGCTCAGGCCTGTAATCCTATCACTCTGAGAGGCCCAAGTGGAAGGATCGCTTAAGGCCAGGAGTTTGAGACTAGCCTAAGCAAGATCAAGGCTGTCTCTATGGCTTGGTGCAGTGGCTCACACCTGTAATCCAAGCACTCTGGGAGGCCAAGGGGAGGATCATGTAAGGTCAGGAGTTCCAGACCAGCCTGAACAATAGGGAGACCATGTCTCTGCTAGAAATGGAAACATTAGCCGGGCATGGTGGCG
Organism: Microcebus murinus; assembly: GCF_040939455.1. Taxonomy (NCBI): domain Eukaryota; kingdom Metazoa; phylum Chordata; class Mammalia; order Primates; family Cheirogaleidae; genus Microcebus; species Microcebus murinus. Next base: position 25,705,516 of record NC_134125.1, on the reverse strand, counting down.
CATGCCTGTAGTCTCAGCTACTCGGGAGGCTGAGGCAGAAGGATCACTTGAGCCCAGGAGTTTGAGGTTGCTGTGAGCTAGCCTGACGCCATGGCACTCTAGCCCAGATGACAGAGCAAGACTCCATCTCAGGAAAAAAAAAAAAAAAAAGACTATCTCTACAAACAAAATATGAAAATCAGGCAGGTGTGGCAACACATATCTGTAGTCCCAGGTACGCAGGAGGATCACTTGAGCCTAGGATTTTGAGGTTGCAGTGACCTATAATGATGCCATTGCACTCTTGCTGAGTGATAGAGCAAGACCCTGTCTCAAAAACTAATAATGCATTCTTCTAGAGATTGGGGAATCTCTGCTTTAGAGGAGTAGCTGGGGAGGCCTTTGTGAAAAGGTGACATTGAAGCAGAAATGTGAAGGCAAGACCAGAGGGAGAGTATTTCAAGCAGAGGACAGTAAGCATGCAGGCCTTTTTCCCAGACTGACAGATACCAGTGTGACTGGGCTAATGACCCAGAGGAGAGTGGCCATGCTGTGGGGTGGAGAGGCCAGAGGGGGCACAGAGCTGCAGATCATGGCAAAATGTATGAAAATTTTATTCCAAGTGCTGTAGAAGACACAGGTGAGACTCCTAGAACTCATCGCTTGTGCCCCAGGGGCCTTTGCACCAGCTGTCTGCTTTTTTTTTTTTTTAAATTTCAGCATATTATGGGGGTACAGATTTTAAAGTTTCAATAAATGCCCTTCCCCCCTCCCCCCACAAGTCTGAGTTTCCAGCATGACCATCCCCCAGATGGTGCACATCTCACTCATTATGTATGTATATACTCGCCCCTCCCCCCTCCCCCCTGCCCAATACCCTATTACTGTAGTACCTATGTGACCACTTAGGTGCTACTCAGTTAATACCAGTTTGCTGGTGAGTATATGTGGTGCTTGTTTTTCCATTCTTGGGATACTTCACTTAGTAGTATGGGTTCGAGCTCTAACCAGGAAAATATAAGATGTGCTATATCACCATTGTTTCTCAGAGCTGAATAGTACTCCATGGTATACATATACCACATTTTATTAATCCATTCTTGGATTGATGGGCACTTGGGCTGTTTCCACAGCCTTGCAATTATGAATTGTGCTGCTGTAAACATTCGAGTGCAGGTGTCTTTTTTTGTAGAGTATCATTGGATCTTTTGGGTAGATGCCCAGCAATGGCATTGCTGGATCAAATGGTAGATTCACTTGTATCGCTTTAAGGTATCTCCATATTGCTTTCCACAGAGGTTGAACTAGTTTGCAGTCCTACCAGCAGTGTAGGAGTGTTCCCCTCTCTCCGCATCCACGCCAGCATTTGTTATTTGGAGACTTTTTGATAAAGGCCATTCTCACTGTAGTTAAGTGATATCTCATTGTGGTTTTGATTTGCATTTCCCTCATGATTAGAGATGATGAGCATTTTTTCATATGTTTGTTTGCCATTCTTCTGTCTTCTTTAGAAAAGTTTCTGTTCAAGTCCTTTGCCCACTTTTTAATAGGGTTATTTGATTTTTTCTTGCTGGTTTTCGTGAGTTCTAAGTATATTCTAGTTATCAGCCCTTTATCGGATACGTAGGATGCAAAAATTTTCTCCCATTCTGCAGGTTGCCTGCTTACTTTCATGACTGTTTCTTTGGCTGTGCAGAAGCTTTTTAGTTTATCATGTCCTATTTATTTTTGTTGCTGCTTTGATTGCCTTTGGGGACTTCTTCATAAACTCTTTGCCTAGGCCGATGTCTAGGACATTTTCCTCTAGAGTTCTAATAGTTTCATACCTTAGGATTAAGTCTGTTATCCAGTGTGAGTTGATTTTTGTGAGAGGTGAAAGGTGTGGGTCCTGCTTTAGCCTTCTACAGATGGCTATCCAGTTTTCCCAGCACCATTTATTGAAAAGGGATTCTTTTCCCCAGCGTATGTTTTTGTCTGCTTTGTCAAAGATTAGATGGCTATATGAGGATGGTTTTATATCAGGATTCTCAGATCTGTTCCACTGGTCAATATTCCTATTTTTGTGCCAATACCAGATTGTTTTAATTACTATAGCTTTGTAGTATAGTTTGATATCTGGCATATTAATGCCTCCCATTTTGTTTTTGTTGCCTAGAATTGCTCTTGATATTCGGGGTCTTCTTGGTTCCATACAAAGCATAAAATTATTTTTTCTATATCTTTGAAGAATGCTGATGGGATTTTAATAGGTATTGCAGTGAATCTGTAGATCAGTTTGGGTAGTATAGACATTTTAATGATATTGAGTCTGCCGATCCACGAGCATGGAATGGATTTCCATCTGTTTACATCCTCTGCTATTTCCTTCCTCAGTGTTTCATAGTTCTCCCTGTAGAGGTCTTTTACCTCCTTGGTTAAGTATACTCCTGGGTACTTTAATTTCTTTGTTGCTATTGTGAAGGGTATTGAGTCTTTAATTTGGTTCTCAATTTGATTGTTGTTGGCGTATACGAATGCTTCTGATTTCTGTGTATTGATTTTGTATCCTGAGACTTTACTAAATTCATTTATCAGTTCCAGGAGTTTCTTGGTTGAATCTTTGGGGTTTTCTAAATATAATATCATATCATCAGCAAACAGTGAAAGTTTGATCTCTTCTGCCCCTATTTGGATACCTTTAATTCCACTTCCCTGTTTGATTGCCATAGCCAAGACTTCCAGCGCTATGTTGAATAGAAGTGGAGAGAGTGGGCAGCCTTGTCTGGTTCCAGTTCTAAGTGGAAATGTTTTCAATTTTTCCCCATTCAGTATGATGTTGGCTATGGGTCTGTCATATATGGCTTGTATCATTTTTAGGTACGTTCCTTCTATGCCTATTTTATTAAGTGTTTGTATCATGAAAGGGTGTTGAATTTTGTCAAAAGCTTTTTCTGCATCTATGGAAAGAATCATGTGGTCTTTGTTTTTGCTTCTGTTTATGTGGTGAATTGCATTTATAGATTTACATATGTTGAACCATCCCTGCATCCCTGGGATGAAGCCCACTTGGTCGTGATGGATTATTTTTTTGATAAGCGTCTGGATTCGGTTAGCTAAGATTTTGTTGAAAATTTTTGCATCTATATTCATTAGGGATATTGGTCCGTAGTTTTCTTTTTTTGTTGCATCCTTTCCTGGTTTTGGTATCAGAGTAATATTCGCTTCATAAAAGGTGTCGGGGAGGTTTCCGTTCTTCTCGATGTTGTGGAATAGTTTCTGCAAGATAGGTACTAGTTCTTCTTTGTAAGTGTGGTAAAAATTGGGTGTGAAACCATCTGGGCCGGGACTTTTCTTTTTAGGGAGATTTTTAATTGCCGTTTCTATTTCAGCTCTTGAGATTGGTCTGTTCAGGAAATCTATTTCTTCCTGGTTGAGCCTAGGGAGGCTGTGTATTTCTGGAAATTTGTCCATTTCCTCCACATTTTCCAGTTTGTGTGCATAAAGATTTTTGTAGCATTCATAAATTGTATCTTGTAGCTCTTTGGGATCAGTTGCGATAGCTTCTTTTTTTGTTCCTGATGGAGCTTATTAGAGATTTCTCTTTTCTGCTTTTTGTTAGCTTAGCCAATGGCATGTCAATTTTGTTTATTTTTTCAAAGAAGCAACTTTTTGTTTTATTAATCTCCTGAATAGCTTCCCTGTTTTCAATTTCATTTAGTTCTGATTTGATCTTGTTGATTTCACTTCTTCTGCTTGGTTTGGGGCTGGTCTGTTCTTCTTTTTCCAGCTCTTTGAGTCGTTTCATTAGATTGTCTATTTGTGATCTTTTAGACTTTTGGTTATAGGCATTTATGTAGATAAACTGTCCTCTCAGAACTGCTTTATTCCATCCCTCTGTACTACAAAAAGAAAAAAAAAAAAAGAACTGCTTTAGCTGTGTCCCAGAGGATTTGATAACTTGTCTCTCCATTCTCATTTTGTTCATAGAATTTTTTTTTATTTCCATCTTGATTTCTTCATTTATGAAGTAATCATTTAGTAGGAGATTGTTTAATTTCCACGTTTTTGTGTAGAAATGTGAGTTTCTGTTACAGTTGATTTCTACTTTATTCCACTGTGATCTGAGAAGATACATGGTATGATTTCTATTTTTTTTAATTTCTTGAGGTTTACTTTGTGTCCTAGGATATGGTCAATCTTGGAGAATGTCCCGTGTGCTGGTGAGAAGAACGTATATTCAGTGGATTTTGGGTAGAATGTTCTGTAAATGTCAGTCAGACCCAATTGTTCTAGAGTTTTGTTTTGTTTTTTTTTTTTTTTTTTTTGTTTTTTTTGAGACAGAGTCTCGCTTTGTTGCCCAGGCTAGAGTGAGTGCCGTGGCGTCAGCCTAGCTCACAGCAACCTCAAACTCCTGGGCTCAAGTGATCCTTCTGCCTCAGCCTCCCGGGTAGCTGGGACTACAGGCATGCGCCACCATGCCCGGCTAATTTTTTATATATATATCAGTTGGCCAATTAATTTCTTTCTATTTATAGTAGAGACGGGGTCTCGCTCTTGCTCAGGCTGGTTTTGAACTCCTGACCTTGAGCAATCCGCCCGCCTCGGCCTCCCAAGAGCTAGGATTACAGGCGTGAGCCACAGCGCCCGGCCTTAGAGTTTTGTTTAAGTCCATTATTTCTTTATTAATTTTCTGTTTGGAGGATCCGTCTTGTGCCGTCAGTGGGGTGTTGAAATCTCCGGTGATTATGGAGTTGCTATTAATCCATTTGCTTAGCTCCAGTAAGGTTTGCTTTATGAATCTGGGTTCACCTATGTTGGGTGCATATATATTTAAAATTGTTATCTCTTCCTGTTGAAGTGTGCCCTTACCATTATATAATGACCTTCTTTGTCTTTCACTACTTTTGCTTGTTTAAAAACTAAATCGTCTGAAATTAGAACTGCCACGCCAGGCTCTTTTGGCTTCCATTTGCTTGGAATACTAATCTCCACCCTTTTATTTTAGTCTGTATGCATCCTTGCAGGTTAGATGTGTTTCCTGAAGACAGAATATACTTGGCCTGTATTTTCTTATCCATGCAGCCAGCCTAAGTCTCTTGAGTGGAGAGTTTAAGCCATTCACATTTATTGAGAGAACTGATAGGTAAGGTAGATTACTGTTCATTCTGTTGGGTTGGATGTTGTTGCTATGATTTCTGTCTTGAGCCATTGTAATATCTGGCCTTTAATATTTGGGTTTTGGTTGTTTTTATATTCGTGGGTTATTATTATGATGTTCCGTGTGTAACACTGTTTTGAGTACTTCTTGTAGGGCTGGTCTTGTCTTGGTGAATTCTCTGAGCCTTTGCTTGTCTGAAAATGTCTTTATTTCTCCTGATATATGAAGGTTAGTTTTGCAGGGAATAAGATTCTAGGCTGGGCATTGTTTTGTTTCAAAAGAGTGAGAATGGGGCCCCAGTCTCTCCTTGCTTGTAAAGTCTCATTAGAGAAGTCTGGTGCTATTTGAATTGGCTTTCCCTTGTATATTACTTGCTTCTTTCGTCTTACAGCTCTTAGAACGGCCTCTTTAGTTGATACTTTGGTCAGTCTGATGACTGCATGTCGTGATGTCTTCCTGTTTGCATTGAATCTCCCAGGGGTCCTCTGAGCTTCTTGAATTTGTATATCGAGATTTTGAGCAAGGCCTGGGAAATTTTCCTCTATTATATCTTCAAATAGCTTGCCCAACCCTTGAGTGTTGTCTTCTTCCCCTTCTGGTAACCCTATGACCTTCACATTAGGTTTCTTCACTTAATCCGACATCTCTTGTAGGCTTTGCTCTTTTCTCTTGTTTCTCTGCTCTATTTCTGTGACTGATTTATTTAATTGGAGGGTGTTATCTTCAATCTCTGAGATTCTTTCTTCTGTTTGATCTACCCTGTTCTTGAGACTTTCCACTGTATTTTGTAGTTCCCTGAATTGATTCTTCACTTCCAGGAGTTCGGTTAAACTTTTCTTCATTTTGTCTATTTCTTTAGTGAACTTTTGTTCCAGGTCCTGGAGGCTTTTTGTGCTTTCTTGGTTATTGAGTTGTTCTTGCAGGTTGGTGAGTGTTCTTATGATCCACATACGAAATTCCTCTTCTGTCATTTTGGTTGCCTGATTTTGGTTGGTATCCGTTTCTAGGGGGCTGGGGCTCCTCTTTGGAGGTGTGTTTTCCGTTTGGTTCTTCATATTTTCTGAGTTCCTTTGCTGATTTCTTCCCATGCCGATCAGTTGTTGTTTCTTTTTTTAGGTTTTCGTTTGGGTATTCACATGCCTTGTTTAGTTTCTGAGCCGGTAGGTGGTGTCTGTGGGTGAGATTCGACCACTCCCTGTATAATGAGTCAGTAGGTGCCGTGAAAAGGCTGTGCAGGATGTCCTCCCTGTCAGTAGGTGGCGTTTGCTTGGAGGAACAGGCTACGCTGTTGTTTTTATGTCCTGTTGTCAGCTGTTGTTCCTGTAGAGAGAACTCTAGTGCCTCAGGTGGTCGGTGGGGCCCTGGGACTTCCAGGTGTGTCCTTTTCTGCCCCTCAGTGAGGGGTGGCCTAGGAGAGAGTCTGGGCGGAGCTGGGTTGGGTAAGCCTGCCCTCAGGCACCACCAATGCCGTTAGCAGGGGTCAAAGTTCTGTTCTCTGCTTCCAGGCAAAGCTGTCAGGGAGGGGCTGGAATGGCCCCACTCAAGTCAGAAAGCCTACGTGTGGGGTGGGGCTGTCGAGACCCATAGTCTGGAGTGGGCCTCACTTCTTTCCACCCTCCCCAACTCCACAGCTACTCCTGGGCCTCTGCCAGCAGGCCAGACCACACGCCACCAGGCCTCCCCTGGCTGTTATGCAGGCGGGGAGGTTCCCTGCGCAGGAACGCCACCTGGGCTGGGCACAAGGCCTCCTTTTGAGGGGAGGGTTGCCCTCTAGGAGGCTGATCTGCCCCTGAACGCACACACACCTCAGTAGGGTGTTCACAAATATCCCTTCTGTGCCCCAGGCAATGCGAGACCTCAGTGCACAGGATCCGGTCTGCAGGTCTGACCTCTGGGCCCCAGAGTTCAAACTGTATCCCCACCAGAGAGAGCAGTGCCAGTCCCAATTCACCCACAGGGAGCCCACGCTGGGTCGATGTCTCTCAGCCTCAGGGTCTGCCCCGTTCTCCTGGGATCACCGTGCCAGCAGCACCTGGGAGGGCTGTCGGGTAGGGAGCTCACGGTCTGAGTTCCCCTTAGTCAGCTGTAGGGCCCCAAAAGGGAAGGTCCTGTTCCCTGTAGGTGCCTCTGGCTGGTGGCTGTATTGTCTCTCTGTCTCTGTGGGCAGCCGAGGGTAGGGTCGGGGGAGGGGAGGAGGAGGCAATATGGTGCCTGCTGCGCAGCTCGGGTCTGTGCACACGGAGGTGCCCCAAGGGAGTTGGGAGCCTGGTGCTGTGTCTGCCACTGGCTCACCGCTCACTGGCAGCGGCCGTCGCTGGGCTGGTGTCCGCAGGTCTCTCCACTTGCTGGGGAGCCCACCAGCAGTCCGGGATGCAGGGGAGGGGAAGCGGCTGATCCACCTACACTTCCCGCTGGTCTCCGGGCTGCTCCAGCGGTCTCAGCTTCCAGTTCTCCTCCGCAACCTCCTCCCGTGGAGTCTCCCGTGGTCTCAGGTACTCCTCCTTCCGACCCTCATCCGATGTAGGCTCGTCTTCTTGCTTCTTTTAATTTCTGCTAGAATCTGTCTTTTCTGCAGAGACACTGTCTGGCGGTGTTTCTCATCCGCCATCTTCTCTACCCCCAGCTGTCTGCTTTTAAGGAATATTCACTTCTATGTACCTTTCCCCAAATGCTCCATTCCATAATATGAATCACCTGGGACCCTGGGCTAGGAATACAGATTCCTGGGCTCTGGACCTGCTGAACCAAACTCTTGGAGGAATGCCCAGGCATCTGCATCTTAATGGATGTCCAGGAGAATTGTCTGATCTGGATGGTTTCAGAATAGCTGCTCTGTCTCAAGCAGCTTAGAGTGAGTGGGGTGGCAACAGCCTGTGAGAACTGGCCTCCAGTTGAACTGCCAGAGTGCTAGTTTGGCTTTTAAGAAAATCATTGTGAGAAGTCAGTGAAATTAAAAGAAAGGCTCATTTCAGACTTTGACGAACTTCAGTGTAGGTGTCTCTCTGGGCCTGCAGCTGGGCAAGTGCCAGAGAGGCAGGCAGGGTGGAGGGCTGGAGGCCAAGGCCCTGTGCACATATGCACACGAGAAAGGCAGGTGGGCCCAGGAAAGGACAGTCTCAACCAGGCCATTTTGTTTCCCCATGGGGTGGGGTCTGTGGTGGGCCTGACCCCCGTGAGGGGTGAACGAGCATGGGTCTCAGTGTGCCCTCTGGTCTGTGGTGATGGGAGCACCTGTCTTATAGGACAGCTGCAGGGATCAGAGGACAAGCATTGGCAGTTACAGGGGTGCAGAAAAAAGAGTCTTTCTACCCTTCAGCTGTTCAGCATAGAAGGGGCTTCCCCACAAAATGGGGGACCGCTGCACTCTCCTCCCATCCCTAGGGGTGTCAAAGGAAGGAGGAAAGAACGGTGTATCTGAGAACCTGGGGGTGTCACCTCCTGTGCTGGGCCTGAAGTGCCCTTCTCAGCAGGGCAGTGCTGGGAGTCCCAGCTTCTGTGCAGGGAGCTCTCCAAGGTGCTAAAAGCGTCTGCCGTGGCGTGTGCTGGACCAGCAGGCTGGCTGAGCACTCCCGGTTAGGTCGTCTGGTTTTGCTCTGTGCATTTCTTCAGCCCAGCCTTGCTAGACCTGTGCTAGGTGTCAGGATCACAGTGAGGGGTCAATGTTAGACCCTTAAGAGACTCCCAGGCTGGTGGCAGAGACTAGCCAGGCAGAGAGAGGTCTAGTGGTCAGAACCTGGAAGGATGGAGGCACCATAGACAAGGGGCCTGAGGGGGTCCAGCCCAGCCCAGTGGGGCGGGCAAGGCCTCCTGACACCATGGACCCAAGTGAGAAGGATGAGGAGCTGTTAGCCAGGAAAAGAAGGGGCTCCAAATGGGGGACAGCCAGGAGGCATGTTGGTGCTGGTGCTTCTGTGACTTGGGAGCAGGTCAGACTGCCTGACAAAGTGGAGCGTGGGCTGGTGGGTGGGGTTCTGCCCGAGTTACGTGCTAAATTGCGCCCAGGCTTTCTTTCCCCACACCGTGCCCTTCCCTTCTCTACCACCCCTTCATCCTCCCCACCACAGCTGTGCCAGCCCTGTCACCTCTGGCCTAGATTGTGGCATCAGCCTCCAGTTGGTCTCCCAGCCTCTCACCTCTGCCCCGCCCAACCCATTCGATCCTCATTACCCACTGCTAGGGATCTGGATGAGGTGCTCATCCAGCCCTGTCACTTTTCTTTTCTTTTCTTTTCTTTTTTTTTTTGAGACAGAGTCTCACTTTGTTGCCCAGGCTAGAGTGAGTGCCGTGGCATCAGCCTAGCTCACAGCAACCTCAAACTCCTGGGCTCAAGCGATCCTTCTGTCTCAGCCTCCCAAGTAGCTGGGACTACAGGCATGCGCCACCATGCCCGGCTAATGTTTTCTATATATATTAGTTGGCCAATTAATTTCTTTCTATTTATAGTAGAGACGGGGTCTCGCTCTTGCTCAGGCTGGTTTCGAACTCCTAACATTGAGCAGTCTGCCCGCCTCGGCCCCCCAGAGTGCTAGGATTACAGGCGTGAGCCACCGCGCCCAGCCAGGCCCTGTCACTTCTTAAGGCCCTCCCTGACTCCTGGCTACCCATAGGCAGAGCCCCTTGGCTCAGCACGAAAGGCCTCTGCAGCACCCTCCTGTACTTGTCACCCCCACCTCGCCTCATGGGCTTCCCTCCCCAGCCCGGCCCGGCCCCAGGCTGCGTGCACTTGCACAGGGGCTTCTGCTCGTCCACACTTTCCCAGGTCCACTCTCCACCGAGCATGCGCACGTGCTGGGGATTCTTCAGCCCCGCACCATCACCTCTGTCCACTTTCTTCAACCCCTGGGGTAACAAGGTAGGGTTAGCCCCTTCTTCCCACACCTCCCTGCTCTTGATCTCAATGGCTCACATCCCATTAATTTGTATTGATATCTCCCCTGCTAGATGTGAATTCCTTGAGGGCAAGGCAGTCCCATGTTGGGTTCATCTCCATGACCCCTGTGCCCAGCAGAGACTCAGGCACGCAGTGGGCATCAGCGTCATTTTTTGAAAGAACAAACAGAGTGAATAAGAAGGTCTCTTGTTTCTGAAGGAGGGAAGCTCTGACCAACCCTGGCAGAAAACACCGGACTCACTGAGCTTAACATAAGCTGGAATCACCTCCAAGGCCCGGGAGCTGTGGCATTTGCCAGGGGACTGGAGGTAGGAGGGCTCTGCCCGCTGGCTCCTCGGGCCTGTCTTTTGGGGCACGTCTCCCAGATGTCAGCCCCTGTCTTTGCTGCTCTTCAGAAATGAACCTTGGATCTTTTAAGCAAAGGTTAAAGAGTGTTTCTTTAGGTGACTTTAATTTCCCTGACCTCAGTTAATGACTGCATGTCACACAGCTGAATGTCTCACACCTTCCCCAGACATCAAAGGCACTCAGCTGGTAGGGGACATCCGTGCAGTCTCTTGACACATACTTGCTGTTGGGCATATGCAGACACTCCCCTGAGATGACACCCTTGCACCCTTGGATGCCAGCATACCCTCTCAAACACCCCACCCGCTCCCTCGAGTGTTGTGATTCACAGGCCTCCGGCATGGGAGGCTCAAGCCCCTACCAGGGTGGCACAAGATGCCTCCAATGCCCTCTTATTGGGCAGTGCCTTGCCCTCTTATGGCAGGTGGCAGGTCAGGCTCTGTCTTCCCCCCAACATAGTTCCCTGGGCATGTTTCCCCTGACAGTCCCTCGCTGGAGCCTCTGCTGGGCCCCTGGGCTGCTCCATGTCTCGGGGTCCCTGCCTTCCAGAGGCTACTAAGTGGGTATGGAGTCTGATCCCTGTGTCTCGGGCCTGCTGCTGTTTGGTAGATCCCCTTCCAGTCTCTGAGGGCCGTTCATACCCGCGGCCACCCTTTTTTCGTGCTTTGGGCCATTCAGCTCACTGTCACTGTCATCCAAGCCACAGCTACCAGGGGCCTGTGCAGTACTTTCCTGATTCTTCCCTGAAACCTCTGCCCTCTGGACCGTGTTGTGCTCCCTGCACCTCGGGCCTCTGAGCTCTGAAGCCGAGGCCCCCTGCCTTTCTCCACTGTCAGATTTGGTCCCCAGGCCTTGCTCCTTGGCATTCTAGGCAAACATCTTCCTTAAAGTTCTGGACATCTCGTACAATGGCTTTGGAGATCCTGGAGCCTCTGCGGTGGGCGAGGCCCTCAAGGCCAACAATGTGCTGGAGGAACTCAACATGAGGTGAGGAGCACAGGGGCGTCACTCTAGAGACCAGGGGTCTCGCTGCTGTTCACTTTAATTCTTGAACCTACCACAGTCTTCCTGTGATGGGGCTTGAGCCACAATCCCAGAGCATCCATCCAGCTCCATCTTTTTTGTTCAAGTTCATCATTTATATATTGGGACTTGTAATTCCTGCAGTGTAGGCAGGTGGCTGGGAGTCGCAAACCTGTGAATAAAGCAGGGCCTGTGGTGGGGTGGGGGCTCCGTGAGAGCTTCCTCCTCTCAGAAAGGGAGCCTGGTCGTGATGGGGCAATGCAGGGCCCTGACAAGTGGGCCCGTGTGCATGCCTTGCTCAGCACGGGGCTGCTCCTCCAGCTCCTGGTGGCTGCAACAGCAACTGTGGCGGTGACATGGGGGCAGTCGGCTCTGCTCATCTGCGTGGAAGGTAGCACAATGCATGTGTTTTTTTGTTGTCGTTTGTTTGTTTTGTTGCAGCAATAACCGAATCTCTGTGGTGGGAGCGCTGAGCCTGGGCCTGGGCCTCCAGGTCAACCGGACCCTGAGGGTTCTTGTTGTGAGTGCTGGCCCGATGGGCACAGACCTGCCCAGCACCTGTCCATGAAGATCCCTCCCCCGCCAAATTCCCCTCACCCCCGCGTAGGTGCAGCTGGTGGGTGCACAGGCTCCAGGGCTCAGGTGGGGTCTCTGGGAGGGACCTCCCAGCTTCCCCTTGTGACCACTTCATCCCAGTACCATTCCCTTCACCCCTGGCCTGGCCCTCCTCCTCCCCCCATCTGTCCCTCCTGTGGCTCCCCAATGCTCTTTGCTGCCCTTTTCTGCTGGGACCCCCGTGCTGTGTCACCTTCATCTTCTCCCCTGCCCTTCCTCTGGCCTTGCTGGATCCCAGGGTCAGCCCAGGAGTAGCCTGGCCTCTGCTCAGACCCAGGGCCTTGTGTGCCCAGCAGGGGTTCCCTTCCTCCAGGCTTGCAGGTGGAGAGGAGCTGAGCAAGCCTGACAGCAGAAATCAGAGAAGGGAGAGAGCCAGGGCAGGGTGGAGCAGGTCCCAGAGACCACTGTGCCCACAGCATGTTCTGGGGGGCAGTACTGCCAGCTCTGGAGGAGGCCTCTGGCTCTGCCTGGCCCTCTGCTCCTGCTCCAGCCTTCCCCTCCTGCCCCAGCCTTCTCCAGACTCTTCCCATAGCTCTCACACACAGCAGCCCCTGCCCTGCTGGAAGCTCCTCCCTCTAAGGGCTGCCTCTTAGTGAAGGCTCCTTTGCCCCAAGTCAGAGGGTGGGGCCCAGAGCTCTTTCACACCTTCCCTCTCACCCACACAGTGTGCTCAGGCTGCTGGGCTCTCTCTCCTCCCTTCCACCTTGAGAAGTGAGACTTGCTAGTCTCCTGGCTCTGGTCCCTCCCACCTACTACCCAGCGATCTTTCTAAATCAGAGACGTGCCTGTGCGCTCCCTGCTTAACACCCGTGGGGTTTGATCCCCTCTGGATGAAGCCAAGCTTCTTAGTGTGTCATTCACAGCATGTCATGGGGATCTGGGCTCTGCCAACACCCTCTTACAAGTTCGTTGCTCTCACACCAAGCTGCTCGGAATTCACACACGCACACACAGAGTACTATTTTTCACCCCTTTTTGCTTCTGCTGCTTTTCTTGCTGAGCTGCTCAGCCCCTCCCTTAAGTCCTCAAACTTGGTTCAGAATAAATCTAACCATGATTTCTTTAAGTTCTAGTGTCTGTTTTTTTGTTTGGGGGGGGGGTTGTTTTTTTAGAGACAGGGTCTTGCTCTGTCTCCCAGGCTAGAGTGCAGTGGTGTCATCACAGCTCACTGCAGCCTCGAACTCCTGGGCTCAAGTGATCCTCCTGCCTCAGCCTCCCGAGTAGCTGGGACTACAGGCACGTGCCACCATGCCCAGACTGTCTTTGTTCTACATCTAATAAACGGATGTATAGCCAGTACCTGTCCATGCAATATTAACAAATTCAAATTCACAGGCAGGAGGTCAGCTTCAGTTTATAGGCCTCGGTTTTATTATTACCCATGTGCCTGACTGTAGCCATCGTGGGCCACTGTTAAAATTCTCTTTTGGATTTTCCTTTTCTTGACACTTCCCAGGTAGGGTTGGTGTACGCTCTCTCATTGCACTTACCACACTGCGTTTTTCTGATGTCTCCTGTTCCTACCCTCCCCTAGCAGGTGAGCTCTTTAAGGGCAGGGCTGTGTCTGGTGCACCCTTTCCCCTGTCTCTCCCAGCAGCCTTACTGGGGCATGCTGTCTGGCAGAGACACCTTCTGAGCTGAGGCAGTGGGGCCGTCCTAACCAGTCCTCAGAGATGAAGAGTCCCTCCTTCCCCTTCACACTGTCATCTGGCTTCGCTGGGCTCAGCTTCCCTTGGCTTTTCCTGTGTGTTTCTCAGGTGTCCAGGAATCCCATGGGAAGTGAGGGCTGCTCTGGTCTTCTCAAGTCTGTGCGGGACAATCCAGCACCTGCTCTGGAGCTGCTGGCTTTCTCCGGAAGACCTTTTCATAGACCTCATCTCTGAGCCTCCCAGCATCCCTGTGAGGTGTCATTATCTCCATTTTAGAGGAAGAAAGTAGGGGCCAGAGAAATGAAGTGCCCTGTCCAGAGCCACCCTGAGGCAGAGGCAGAGCACCAGCCCAGGTCTGGAGGCCGCTCCAACTCTGTTCCCTCTGGGCTGGTGGTGTGCGCGCTCTCACCTTGGGCCCCTGTCTGGGCTCTTCATTGTCTGAGAACAGGCAGGGCTCGGGGGCACTATGACTCTGCTCACTGTTGCCTGATGTTTAGATTTGCAGGTTCACCGTGTACAAGGCTGCCCTTCTCTCCTCCCACCCCTGCTGCTGCCTGCAGGGGGCTGTGGCGCTGTAAGATTCGCTAGAGTGGCCGTAAGGGACATTAGGGCCCCTGTTGGTTCAAGTTTGCTGCAAGTTTGCTTTTGTAATATAGGAGAATAAGTCACTATTTTGTAAGGCAACTAATCATTAAAGAGAAAATCCCAAAATAGGAATTATTAAAAGAAAAGTCCAGTTACACATCAGTGCTTATTCTAACCCTAATTTATTTCAACCCAGACTTGGGTCAAAGCCTTTCCAGAAATGTATATTTACAGTTCCAGTCCTTAAGGTTTGGGACAATTGATGTCAAACATCCTTACTAGTTTTTGTTTGGTTTTTGGAGACAGAATCTCACTCTGTCACCATGGCTAGAGTGTGGTGGCATCATCATAGCTAACTGCAACCTTGAACTCCAGGGCTCAAGCAATCCTCCTGCCTCAGCCTCCTGAGTAGCTGGGGCTATGGGCTTGCCCCACCACTCTTGGCTAATTTTTTAATTTTTTGGTAGAGACAGGTTCTTGCTATGTTGCCCATGCTGGTCTCAAACTCCTGGCCTCAAGCCATCCTCCTGCCTTGGCCTCCCCAAGTGCTGAGATTACAGGCATGAACCACTGCACCTGGTCCCCTTCTCTATTTTATTTTATTTTTACTTTCATTTTTTTTTTTGAGACAGAGTCTTGCTTTGTTGCCCAGGCTAAAGTGAGTGCCGTGGCGTCAGCCTAGCTCACAGCAACCTCAATCTCCTGGGCTCAAGCAATCCTGCTGCCTCAGCCTCCCAAGTAGCTGGGACTACAGGAATGTGCCACCATGCCCGGCTAATTTTTCTATATTATATTATTATTATATATATATTATATATATTATAATATATATAATATATAAAATAATAATATAATATATTATATATATTATAATATATATTAGTTGGCCAATTAATTTCTTTCCATTTATAGTAGAGATGGGGTCTCACTCTTGCTCAGGCTGGTTTCGAACTCCTGACCTCGAGCAATCCGCCCGCCTCAGCCTCCCAGAGTGCTAGGATTACAGACATGAGCCACAGTGCCTGGCCCCCTTCTCTATTTTAACAGTTTGGAGAGTTTGTGACTGTCATCCACAAAAGAGAAGCCACCTGAAGGATCTTCTTTGAGACATTGTATATGTAAGTAAAAATAGTCAAGTTCTCAGAACGTAGTAACATACTGCCTTGTAATGGATTTCTCCCCAGCATACCCAGGTGAACACGGAGTTTGATGACCTTGCTAGCTCAGTGAAGGTAGTTCTTCCTGGGCTTTGCATAAAGACTGGTGCTCGCAGAGCGGAGTATAAAAAAGAGTTGCTGCCAGTCTTCAGACTGTCCCTACCAGTGCCTGCCCCTAAATGACTTTGGACTGTAGCTTCCTCCCCTCCAGCCAGCCACTACAATCTCTACATCTAGTGCTCTTCAACTCACAATGCCTTGTGACCACTCATGTCTGCGCGAGCCCCTCCATCAGACGGGTGCTGAGTCCTCTAGAGCTGGTCTTCATGATGACTCAGACACCTGTTCTTCCTCTCTGCCCTTCTGCTCCTCTGCCCCTCTGCCCCTCTGCCCCTCTGCCTCTGGACTAATCTGGGCCTTTATTTGCTCTCATTTATGTAACAAAACCTTACTATGTGCTGCACGTTGAGCTAGGCATGGGGTCAGAGATACCCAGACAAGTCCCTGCCCTCCAGATGTTCATGTTCTGTTGACCTCGGGAAACTATTAAAATTTCAAGAAGTGCACAACTGGCATTCCTAAACTCTGCTCATGAGAATGAAAACTGATACAATCTATTTGAAAGGCATTTTATCATTATGCACCAAAAGTCATAAAACTGTGTATGTCCTTTGATCCAATCATTCCACTAATCTGCTCTGCAAAAATAACCAGAGATGCATAAGAAGACTGATGTTCATTGAAATACTGTTTATAATAATGAAAATTGGAAGTATTTCAAATAACAAGGGATCAGTTACATAAGATTTGGAACTCTGCAAATATTAAAAGCCGCATACTCAAAGAACATTTAACCATTCATGAAAATACACATGATTAATGTTAAGTGAGGAGATCAGGATCCAAAAACCACATGGATTTTTTGGCACTTCCTCAAAATTAATCATAGAATTACCATATGACCCAGCAATTCCACTCAAGAGAAATAAGAAATATATGTCCACATAAAAACTTGTACATGCATGTTCCTAGCAGCATCATTCATAATATCCAGAAAGTGGAAATGGCTACCAATGGATAAACACAATGTAGTATGATCCATATAATGGACTATTATTAAGCAATAAAAAGGAATGAAATTTGAGGTTATAAAAATGTTCTAGTTGGTCCCAGTACATCCACTTTATAGCTGCTGGCAATATGGAAGGTTCTTTTTCTGTTTGTGTAAAGTCTAATTTCTATCAAGGTGTCATGGATTTTTTGGGGGGGAGAGAGTATAATTAACAATAATTTATTGTATATTATCAAATGGCTAGAAGGCAGATCTGAATGTTCTCAACACAAAGAAATGATAAATGTTTTAGGCAACGTGTATGCTAATTACCCTGATTTGATCACCACACATAGTATACATGTATCAAAATATCACACTGTACCCTGTAAATATGTACAACTATTACATGCAAAAACAATAATAAAAGAAAAAAACAGAAAGTAGATGAGTGGTGTCTATGATTGGGAAGGAAGGAGGGAGATGGAGAGTGATGAAAATGTTCTAAACTTAAAAGACTCTAGTGATGGTTGTACAACTGTGAGTATACCAAAACCACCAAATTGGTATACTGACTTTGCTGGACATTTTTTTAACTTTAAAAAATTTTTTTTTTATTTTAGCGTATTATGGGGGGTACAAGTGTTAAGGTTACGTATATTGCCCATGCTCCCCCTCCCACCTTGAGTCAGAGCCTCAAGCGTGACCATCCCCCAAACGTTGCATATCTCACTCATTGTGTTTATATATACCCATCCCCTCCTCTCCCCTCCCAGCTGCCTGGGTGTCATGGAGTTTTTTGGGTTTTTTTGAGACAGAGTCTCACTTTGTTGCCCAGGCTAGAGTGAGTGCCGTGGCGTCAGCCTAGCTCACAGCAACCTCAAACTCCTGGGCTCAAGCAATCCTCCTGCCTCAGCCTCCCGAGTAGCTGGGACTACAGGCATGCGCCACCATGCCCGGCTAATTTTTTCTATATATATTAGTTGGCCAATCAATTTCTTTCTATTTATATAGTAGAGACGGGGTCTCGCTCTTGCTCAGGCTGGTTTCGAACTCCTGACCTCGAGCAATCTGCCCGCCTCGGCCTCCCAGAGTGCTGGGATTACAGGCGTGAGCCACCGCGCCCGGCCTTGTCATGAAGTTTTAAAATTGGTTTTTCATTACAAGTGTCTCACTGTTGGTTAACAATTAACTTTTTCCGTGACCATTATTGATCAAGCAAATAAATTCAACAGCCATTTGGGAAAAACAAAAGGTTCTAAAATTGATTGTGGTGGTGGTTGTACAATTCTGTGAATATGCTAAAATAAATTGAATGGTATAATTTAAATGGGTGAATTGTATCATATGTGAATTATAACTCAATGAAACTGTTTTAAAAGAAGGAAAAGTACTGATATATGCTACATGGATGAAATTTGAAAACATTATGCTACATCAAAGAAACCAGTCACAAGACCACATACTGTGTCATTACATGTATATGAAATGTCCAGAATAGGCAAATCTGCAGAGACCAGAAGTAGATTGTAGGTTGCCCAGGGCTAGGGAAGATAGGGAGATTAGGAGTTGACAACTAATGGATATGGGTTTCTTTGGAGAATGACAAAAATGTTCATTCCTGGTGGTCTAGTGGTTAGGGGAAAATAGTATTCTAAAATTAATTGTGGTGTTCTGCAACTCTGTGCGGTATATGACTTATATCTCAAGAAAGCTGTTAAAAAATCATACTGTTTGATCCCAATTATATAAAAATAGTATGAATGTATGCACACAGGGAAAAAAAGACCAAAAAAGTCCTACTGAAATATTAATATTTATCCCTAGGTTGTGGGTTTATGGATGATTTTTATTTTCTTTAGATTTTCCTGCATTGTCTAAATTTTCTACTGGGAATATGTCACTTTTATGATATAATCAGAAAAATAAATATTACAGTCATATACCGTATAATGATGTTTTGGTCAATCATGGACTGAATAGCCAATAGTGGTCCCATAAAATTACAATAGCATATTTGTACTGTATCTTTCTATGTTTAGATACACAAACACAATTGTGCTACAGTTTCCTACAGTATTAAGTACAGTAACATGCTGTACAGGTCTGTAGCCTAGGAGAGACTGGCTAAGCCATACGGCGTAGGTGTGTGGCAGGCTGTGCCATCTAGGTTTGTGCAGATACACTGTGCGGTGTTCGTATGATGAGATCTGCTAATGACACATTTCTCAGAACATATTCCAGTTGCTAAGCAGATACACAACTGTATTTAAACCATGATGCGACACAGGCTACAGTTCAGTTATGTGCATGATGTGGTTGGAGCCCTGAGGAAGGAGGTGCTATGGGCTGAATTGTGTCCCCCATCCCCAAAATTACATGTTGATGCTCTAACTCCCAATGTGACTGTATTTGAGGATAGGGCCTATAGAATATAATTAAGGTTAAACGAGGTCACAAGGATAAGGCCCTGATCCAATAGGATTAGTGTCCTTATAAGAGAGCAGAGAGCTTGTGTGTGAGCACATGGTGAGAGGCGGCTGTGTGCCAGCCAGAAACAGAGTCCTCAGGGACTTTTAACCTCCAGAACTGTGAGAAAATAAGTTTCTGTTGTTTACCACCCTGTCTGTGGTATTTTGTTATGGCAGCCCCTGGAGCTGACTAATACAGGATTCACTTTCTTGGCAAGAAGAGTCAGGGAGGGCAGTGGCCTCCTCCTGGTTTCCCTGGCTTTCCGAAGATCTCCCTGCCTGGCCCTCCTCCTTGTGCCAAAGCCTTCCTTCTTAGGGCACACCTGACAGCACTGTTCAGAGCCCTCCCATCCCTAAGCCGACAGAAAAATCCTAGATCTGGTGCATTGTCCCATCACACTGGGTGAGCTCCCTCTCTCTTCTTTACTCTCTAAGGAGGGAAAGTTAAAGAGTCTTCTCCATCACTCTCTAGGACAGGTGTCTTCAAACTACGGCCCATGGGTCACATGCGGCCTGCTGAGGACATTTATCTGGCCCGCCGGGCTGCCACTGCCTGTCCTGCTTAGCAGCCAACTCATGTTGGGCCCACAATGCGCATGTGTGGAATGTGAGCCGCACTCTCCAATGGCCCTCCAATGGTCTGAGGGACAATGAACTGGCCCCCTGTTTAAAAAGTTTGAGGACCCCTGGTCTAGGAAGACACCAGAATGGGGTGCTGTGTTCTGGCGATGAGCTGAGTGTATGCCTGGATTACTTTCCCAAGCTTATTCCAGATATGAATACACGCTGGATCCCAAGGAAAGTTAAGATTATGTTTAAGTATGGAGGAATCAGGTGATTGTTCCAAAGTCCTCCAAAATGGGCACTGGATCCCAACTCAGCTCTTCTGGGGAAAGGATGTGTCCTCCTCCTCCCTGGTGGCAGGAAACCCACTCCTTCTCACTAAAGAGAGAAAAGAAAAATAGCTCACAGCAGGCTGAGAGAGCTATATGAGGTATGCAAAATGTATCAGGCCCAGAGAGACAAGAATATGGTACTAGGTCTCAAGCCCACTCCCAACCCATGCCCAAGAGCAATTGTTTAAAGGTATTTTGTTCCTGACTAGCCAATCCACTCATTATCTTCTTGTTTCTGAAATTTGGGATACAAAGAACAATGTATAGCCAATCAATAGCTTATGCTATTTTGGTGTAAATTCTTGGTAAACAATTTAGGAACTGCCTCTTCTTTTCCTTTAAAAACCTACTTGTTAGGTTTTTCCTTTTCCTTTAAAAACCCATCTCTACAAAATATAAGAAAATTAGCAGGGCACGCGCTGTAGTCCCAGCTACTTGGGAGGAGGCTGAGGCAGGAGGATTGCTTGAGCTCAGGAGTTTGAGGATACAGTGAGCTATGATGTGGAACTGCACTTTAGCCTGGGTGACAGAGCAAGACCTCGTCTCTAAAAAACATAATGATAATAAAATATTTTTTAAAACACACACAACCATACTTGTAGCCAGGCAGAGTGGCTGTTGCATGTAGTCCCAGCTACTCAGGAGGCTGAGGTGGAAGGACTCTAGAGGCCTGGGCGACAGAGCAAGACCCTGTCTCTAAAAAAAATAAAAACAAAAATAAAAAATAAATGTACTTGTAACTGCTGCTAATCCATGTGTATATTCAGGGCAACTTTACGCTCCTCGGTGCAGTCCTCAAACTTGGCCCAAATAAACTCTCTAGTTGTATTAATTTTGCCTCAGCTTCTTCCTTTTATGTTGGCAGAAGTGATCAAATCCTGCCCTCTTCCCGGGTACTGGGTGGGAATGGCTTTTCTGCACCAGGAAAGGAGCAGACGATTGAGGGGATGCCGTGACTTTGCACGGATGGCGGGAAGGCCTCTTGTTTGCAAAACCTGACAAAGCAGCGCAGAGGCGAGCAGGCCTGGGGCTTCCAGGAAAGGGGCTGTGGCATAACGCCGTCGTCAAGCACGCCAGGGGCTTCCGTGCACCATAACTTCCTGCATCCCACCAAGGCCCTGTCGCAGCTGCTCCGACCTCACGGTGCGAGGTCGCCACGGACACGCCCCAGCGCCAAAGCCCCCAATCAGCGACCCTGCTGCCTTCCCGCCAAATCTGCATCCAATCCGAAAGCGTCACCATTCTCTTTTGAGCAGCGACCAATCAGAAGTGGGGTCCTGAGCCCCGGCCCGCCCCCAGGAGCTCTGGGCCAACGGCCGCGCGGGTATCTGCAGGCCCTTCCGTAGCGTGCGCGCGCAGGGAGGCGGCAGTTGAGCGCGGGCGGCGGCGGCGGTTGAGGTCTGGTGGTGGCCTAGGGCGGCAGCGGCGAGCTCACCATGGTAAGGCCTGAGGGCTGGGCCGGGGCGCTGCGCACTCCGCACGCGTAGGCCGGGCTCCGGGCACCGCCGCCCCGCAGGCGCCAGGGCGGGAGGGCGGAGGAAGCCGGCCACGTGAGGCGGCGGAAGGAGGGACCCTGGTGCGGGCCTCGACGTAGAGAGGCGGCGGCACAGGGACACGGGAGGCCCGGGGCGCGACACGGAGAGACTGGCCTGGCTGCCAGGTGTGCGGCGGGCCGAGGCCGTGGTGATCCGGACAGACGGGGAGTGTCCAGGGTGACGCGTGCAGCAGGTGCTGGCGGCTCCACGGAGATCGGGCGGGAAAGAGCCAGGTGGCAGCCGGTTTGTGTAGGGAGGGCTTCTGCTTTAGACGGCGCTGCTGGCCTTGACCCCGTGGAAAGGGAACAGTTGGCGGCCTCTGAGAACAAGTAGCGTTCGGTTCCTGACGGCTGGAGGCCTCCTCAAGCTTTCTGGTCTCAGGACCTCTCTACGCTATTAAACGGGATTGAGGAGCCCAAAGAGCCTTTAAGTGCGGTATAGCAATCAATATTTGCCATATTAAAAAGTAAAACTGAGCTTTAAAAATATTTATTCATCCACTTGAAAGCAACACATGTTAACATAAATAACAGTGCTCGCTTCGGCAGCACATATACTAAAATTGGAACATAAATAACAGATATCCAAGTCAAGTCTGAGTACCCAGTTTGTCAGTTATTCTTTCAAGTAAAGATGATGTTCCATGAAAAAAGTGGCTACTTTAGCTTGCAACTTAAACAGATGCACAAGTGCTTTTTCTCAAGGCAGCTATAGATTAGTATGTGAGCAGTGCTTTATGTGTACTTCCCATTTTGAGGGCAGAGATTTAATACAATTAGTATTTTTATCAATTCATGCAAAGACATTCTTTTTTTTTTTTTTGAGACAGAGTTTCGCTTTGTTGCCCAGGCTGGAGTGAGTGCCGTGGCATCAGCCTAGCTCACAGCAACCTCAAACTCCTGGACCCAAGCAATCCTGCTGCCTCAGCCTCCTGAGTAGCTGGGACTACAGGCATGCGCCACCATGCCCAGCTAATTTTTTATATATATATTAGTTGGCCAATTAATTTCTTTCTATTTGTAGTAGAGACGGGGTCTCGCTCTTGCTCACGCTGATTTCGAACTCCTGACCTCAAGCAATCTGCCCGCCTTGGCCTCCCAGAGTGCTAGGATTACAGGCCTGAGCCACCATGCCCAGCCCAAAGACATTCTTAAACTGACTTTTTTACCTTGATCCGTGCTAAGGTGCCAGCAATTTTACCCACTTTTGCTTATGCATCATCGGTACAAATGTCAACACAGTGAAAAGGATTGGTAATGTTGTCCTATCATGAAATTGGTTTTATCCTCATGGACCCTGAAAAGGTCTATGGACCCCTAGGAGCCTGGGAACTCCACTGAAGACGGTTGCTGGGTAGGAGATCATTAGAAACAATGGATCATTGACTGGAGAAGACACAGCTTTATTGTAAAGCAAAAGAAGGAGGAGAGCAGGAAGGGCTACAGTAGTCTCCCCTTATCTATATCTACAGTTTTGCTTTCTGTGGGTTCAGTAACCTGGAGTACAGAACAGTAAGATACTTTGAGATAAAGACCACATTCATATAATAACTTTAATATATTGTTATAATTCTATTATTAGTTATCATTGTTAATCTCTTACTGTGACTAATTTATAAGTTAAGCTTTATCAGAGGTATGTATGTATAGGGAAAAACAGTATATATAGGGTTTGGTAGAATGTGATTTCAGGCATCTACTGAAGGTCTTGGAATGTATCACTGGATAAGGGTATTTGCAGATTTGGTGGCAGGAAGTGATGCTTCTGGGGAAGTAGAGAACAAGGTCATCTGCCAAGAGGAGTTTGGTCTGAAGTTTGAAAAGAGTAGAGGAAGTTTCAAATAATGTTTTCAGAAAGCTCTCTAAGGAAATCTAAAACTTGATGATCCAGGTGAAGTTGGCAATGATGAGTTTATCTGTTGAAAGAATGCTTTTTTTTTTTTTTTTCTGAGACAGTCTTGCTCTGTCGTCCCAGGTAGAGCACAGTGGTGTCATCATACCTCACTGCAACTTCAGACTCCTGGGCTCAAGCGATCCACCTGCCTCAGCCTCCCCAGTAGCTAGGACTACAGGTGCAGGCCACCACACCCAGCTGATTTTTTCTATTTTTTTTGTAGAGATGAGGGTCTCACTCTTGCTCAGGCTGATATCGAACTCCTGACCTCAAGCCATCCTTCTACCTCGGCCTCCCAGAGTGCTAGGATTACAGGTGTGAGCCACCATGCCTGGCCTAAAGTGAGGAATGATTTTCCTGACTGCTTGAATTAGTTTTATTGTTTGGATAATCAGATGCAAATGGCTTTGCAGACCACTCAGCATCCCAATCCCATTTTGTAAATGAAGCAATTTATAAAATGTGTAATGGTGTAAGGCCACAAAGCTTTACTCTGATCTTACTGGGGCAGGTGAGTAAAATGCCAAATGAGGCATCCTATGAAATACAGGGTGTCTGGAGTGAAGTAAGGCAAAACATGACATAGAATGGTGGTTTTGGGATGATTCCAAAGGCCTTTCCCAGAGTGTTGATGAATTCCTCCTTTGGGGGAGTCAGTTCCTAGGCACTGGAGTTCTTTCTGTAACTGAATGCTTCCTTCTGGGATGATGTGAGGGGACTGTTGCATTATGTTGATCTTTTATGCCCCTGCAGACTCTGAGACTTGGTATTATATAATAAAAAACAGGACTTCAGGTTCTTGGGATATTAGGTTAGAATTTAGAATGGGTGGGATACCTCAAATTTTATTTGCTTTCCTCCTGAATATATGTGAGGATTACTTGTCCAAAATTGAACAAGTGTAGCTTTGTGCAGTCGCACTATCACAGCCAATGAGGTTTATCCAAGGTGCCATTATTACTAATGAAATTGAACAAGTGGCTGGTGTGTGTACAGTTATGCTTCTGGCAGGAAAGAGATGGTACATTCAAAATAGATACTTTGAGGAGAATCTAAAAAGGTACTGTTTATAAAGGTTTGAGCAGGGTTTAAAGAAATCACCAAATGACAGTGCAGTGTCCCAGCACTTGTGATGCCGAGGAGCCATTACATTTCTAAGCTTGAAGGGGTGAGGGGAGGGAGTGGTTACTAGAAGTTGAGAAGGTAGCTTTATGAAGAGGGCCAACTGCTGAAAGTTGTGGCTTTGATAAAGGGACTCAGGTAACCCATGGCAGTCTGACAGGGAGGGAGATGAGGATTCAGTACCCTGGCCATACCGTTCTCTAACCTCCCAGTCTCTTACTGCTTCCTGCCATTGACCAAACCAAACAGAAGCTATAGCACAAGGAAGCCTTCTGATGCTGTCCACATGAGTGCGCCTCCTAGAGCACAGAGTGTGGTAGAGATGATAGAGGGTAGATCTGGAGGGGCAGATGGAAGACACATAGTGACCACCTGGGTTTGGGTCATGGTGACCTACGACTTACTCCATTTTTCCTTCCCCAACTCTATTTTCCTTCCCCAACTTCTATCCTTTGGTCAGGACATAATTAAAAACTGCTGTATATTCCTAAGAATTACTGTGACTAACCATAATGCACAGCTGATTATTGATACTACATGTTTTAAATTAGTTTTAAATTAATTTTGTGTAATGGCAAACATTTAGGTTCTGGGGCTATCTCTGGCATTTAGTAGCTAGGGTGGTTTAGAGCAAATCAGTTTTCACAGGGATAATGGATCATCTAAGTCTCCTAGGAAATAAAGCTTGAGAAAGCCCTAGAAACTGAAGCACTGTACAAATGTTAAATTATGATTTTGCATTCCATATGGTTTCAAGTTGTCTCAAAGATGAATGGGTGCACATTTATGTTCTGGTTCCCAGCGCGAGTGTATCTCCATCCACGTGGGGCAAGCGGGGGTCCAGATTGGCAATGCCTGCTGGGAACTGTACTGCCTTGAACATGGAATTCAGCCTGATGGTCAAATGCCAAGTGACAAAACCATCGGTGGCGGGGATGACTCCTTCAACACGTTCTTCAGCGAGACTGGGGCTGGCAAGCATGTGCCCAGAGCAGTGTTTGTGGACCTGGAGCCCACCGTGGTCGGTAGGTGCTCGGGCACTGGACGGCAGCTTTCCTGGGGCAGGGTAAAGTCCCACATGGGCTCCTTTGAGTCCCTCTGTGGCAAGGGCAGGATGGACAAGCATATGCCTGTGGTGGTGTTGGGAGAGAAACTGAAAGGCTCACGTGTCTGTGAGACCCAGGCTTCTAATTTAGGAAAACCTGACATGCAAAGAAAAGCTGCTTTGCCAGCGGTCCGGAAAGAGTCACTCTGGATGCCCCAGCCCTGGTCAGGTGGCTGCTGTGGACCCCATCTGCAGGGTGCATGGCCATTGGTTCCTTCCTTGATGCTGTGCACATTCTCATGCAAGTGCATGGGAGTCTTGACCTGCATCTCAGACATAAAAAGGCAACTACAGAACATTCATTTGGTTCCTCTAGATTAGAAGCCTGAGGCAGGCTGCAAGAAGAGACCACCTTTCAGTGGCCCCCCAGGAGATGACAGAATGCCACCTGAAAGCCTGTGAGACCCAAGCCACATAAGGGTGCCCTGATAGGACTATCCTGCAGAAGTCACGCTGACCTGGTGACTGCCTAGTTTGTGAGAGATTTTTAAATTATACTCTTTGATGTAGCTATGGGTAGGAAAGAAATGTGTACCCGTAGAATTACCTGCATGGGGGTGTGAGAGCTTATTGCCCTTCTCTGGGAACTGGTCCTGCTGGCATTTGTACCACAAGCTAAGTTTACCTTCCTAGAGCCATAATTTTTTTTTTTATGGTTTGTGTACCCTACGGAGACATTTCCTACAAGACACTCCCACAGTTGACCTCCAAGGAGCAGCATGTTCTCTGTAGAGGTGCACAGTCCCCGAACGTGTCCATCTTGGTGAGTACCCTAGACCTTAAAGACTCAGAGCACACTCGGTCTGTTTGTAGATGAAGTGCGCACAGGGACCTACAGGCAGCTCTTCCACCCGGAGCAGTTGATCACCGGGAAGGAAGATGCAGCCAATAATTATGCCAGAGGCCATTACACCATCGGCAAGGAGATCGTCGACCTGGTCCTGGACCGGATCCGCAAACTGGTAAGAGGCGCCTGCAAGGCTTAGTGCATTATAGATGTTGTCCTAGATGGGAGGGTAGGCCTTGGATTGTGAAGGGGAGGTTGTTTTGGCAAATCTTAGACCAGCTGTGAAGCATGTGTTGCGACGCATCCATAGATCTTTTTTTTTGTTTGTTTTGAGACAGAGTCTCGCTTTGTTGCCCAGACCAGAGTGAGTGCTGTGGCATCAGCCTAGCTCACAGCAACCTCAAACTCCTGGGCTCAAGCAATCCTCCTGCCTCAGCCTCCCGAGTAGCTGGGACTACAGGCATGTGCCACCATGCCCGGCTAATTTTTTTTTCTATATATATTAGTTGTCCAATTAAATTCTTTCTATTTATAGTAGAGACGGGGTCTCGCTCTTGCTCAGGCTAGTTTCGAACTCCTGACCTCGAGCAATCCACCTGCCTTGGCCTCCCAGACTGCTAGGATTACAGGCAAGAGCCACCGCGCCCGGCCAACGTCCATAGATCTTTATCGTCTGCCTTTTTGACTTCCAAGTGTAATGTGTGTTGATCATGGACGACTTGAATCCATATCCACTTGCAGAGGCAGAGAGGTGACTCTGGCTTGTTGGGGGTTGGTGGCGTGGCTGCCACAGGCATTGGCTGACGTTGTCTGGTTTCTCTCAGGCGGATCTGTGCACGGGACTGCAGGGCTTCCTCATCTTCCACAGCTTTGGGGGCGGCACCGGCTCTGGGTTCGCATCTCTGCTCATGGAGCGGCTGTCGGTGGACTATGGCAAGAAGTCCAAGCTGGAATTTGCCATCTACCCAGCCCCCCAGGTTTCCACGGCTGTGGTGGAGCCCTACAACTCCATCCTGACCACCCACACGACCCTGGAACATTCTGACTGTGCTTTCATGGTGGACAACGAAGCGATCTATGACATATGTCGGCGCAACCTGGATATCGAGCGTCCCACGTACACCAACCTCAATCGTCTGATCGGGCAGATCGTGTCCTCCATCACTGCCTCCCTGCGATTCGACGGGGCCCTGAACGTGGACTTGACAGAATTCCAGACCAACCTGGTGCCGTACCCCCGCATCCACTTCCCCCTGGCCACCTACGCCCCTGTCATCTCAGCCGAGAAGGCCTACCACGAGCAGCTGTCCGTGGCCGAGATCACCAATGCCTGCTTCGAGCCGGCGAATCAGATGGTCAAGTGTGACCCTCGCCATGGCAAGTACATGGCCTGCTGCATGTTGTACAGGGGGGACGTGGTCCCAAAAGACGTCAATGCGGCCATTGCCACCATCAAGACCAAGCGCACCATCCAGTTTGTGGACTGGTGTCCGACTGGATTTAAGGTAGGAGTGGGTGATGTCGACTCTTTGTACCTGTCAGCCAGCAGCAGACCAGGGCTGTCCATCTGTTAACTGCCTTATACTTTACCAAATACCTTATGTACCCTTATTTCTTACCACCACCCCTTTCAAGTTCATTGAGTAGTATTATCAGTCTCTTATACTTTCGAAGACTAAGGGTGAGACAGCTTTAAGTGTCTATCTTTTTTTTCTTTTTTTTGAGACAGAGTCTCACTCTGTTGCCTGGGCTAGAGTGCCGGGGTGTCAGCCTAGCTCACAGCAACCTCAAACTCTTGGGCTCAAGCAATCCTTCTGCCTCAGCCCAGATGCTCTGAGTTCCTTTTTTTTTTTAGGAGACAGGGTCTCACTCTATGGACTAGGCTGGAGTACAGTGATATGATCATAGGTCAATGCAGCTGCATACTCCTGGGCTCATAGGATTCGCCTACCTCAGCCTCCTGAGTGGCTGGGATTATGGGGATATACCACCACAGCCAGCTAATTTTTTTTTTTTTTTTTAAGACATGGGAGCTTGGTGTGTTACCCAGGCTGATTTCAAATTTCTGGCCTCATGCAATCCCCTTGCCTTGGCCTCCCAAGGTGCTGGGATTTTAGGTGTGAGCCACCTCTAAGTTCCTTTTTGTAGGTCTGTGATCTGCTTTTTATGAGACAGTCTTGTTCTGTTGCCCCAGCTAGACTGCAATGGCATCAAGTTATCCTCCCACCTTGGCCTCTCAGACTGCTAGGATTACAGGCATGAACCACCATGCCTGGCCAATTTACCATATATTGTTTAATAACCATTTGCTTACGTATACAGTATCTTTAAGGAATCTTTTTCATGTTGAAAAACATTGGAGTTTTTTCTTATAAAAATACTTGTATGTGGCAAAATATTAAAACAATTCATAAGGGTAAAAAGCTGAAGTCCTCTTCCCTTCGCCCGAGCTGTTTTTGTCCTTTGAGAGATGTTCTGTACATATTCAAGGTATGCTGGCCTCTTATTATACAGGTGATGTGGGTTGACAGAGGCCAGTAGACATGGACAAAGGATCACTGCACACAGGTGGCCACAGAGAACAGGAAGCTGGCAATAGTCCCACTTGGCCTGGTGTTAAGAGTTGTGGGAGGCTAGTCCTTGATCAGGGTGTGAACTCCCCTGTACCTTTCTCCCTGCCGCTTCCACCCCCCTGGACCCTCAGTGTGTGTCTAGGTGCTGCCAACTGCTATCTGTTCACAAGGACAGGGAAGGGTCACCACCTCAGCACATTCCCAGGTGATTTAATTGGTTCCCTGTGATAGACAGTTGTTTCAAACTAAATACATAAAAATCTTTATAAATATAGATTTGTGCTCTTGGACAGATAAATCTTTAAAAAGTGAAATTACAGGGTCATAGTATATTAAATGATCATAGGTAATGCCAAGAAAATATAGTACCAGTTTTTACAGGGCATTGTTGGAACTGGGCCCACAGCTCCAATTTTTAATGAGCTACCATTTCTGAGGCTAATATAAACTTAACTTTATGTTCTGTTTTTGGCAGGTGGGCATTAACTACCAGCCCCCTACTGTGGTCCCCGGGGGAGACCTGGCCAAGGTGCAGCGGGCGGTGTGCATGCTGAGCAACACCACCGCCATCGCCGAGGCCTGGGCCCGCCTGGACCACAAGTTCGATCTCATGTATGCCAAGCGGGCCTTTGTGCACTGGTACGTGGGAGAAGGCATGGAGGAGGGGGAGTTCTCGGAGGCCCGAGAGGACCTGGCCGCTCTGGAGAAGGATTATGAAGAGGTGGGCGTGGATTCCGTGGAAGCCGAGGCTGAGGAAGGGGAAGAATACTGAGGGGAGGAAGCGCAGGCCACCATCCCTTTGTATTCCTCCCCTACCATAACGTTACAAGATATATTTACCTATTAAAATTTCTGTATTGAGACATCATCTGTCCCCTGTGCTGTATTTTGACAGAATTCCTCCTCCAGATAACCTGTCTTTTCCATGTGGATTTTTAGGGAAGAAAACATCCAGTCATTTCCTGTCCTAAGCATGTCAGTATGTTTTAGTTACTGCATACCTCCCAGAGGAAGGGTTCAAAACGCCCGGCTGAGGGAATCAGGAAAAAAAGGCTCTGATTATTTTAAGTTCTCTCCTCCTTAAGCAGAGCGGCTGTTTTCATCCTCAGCCCTGTAAGAAGTGGATAGGTCTGGAACGCAGCCGTCCCAGGTATGTGTCTGTCCTAGGGCTGCACGAACCCAGTTCCCGACACTCCGTTTCCTTGGTTTTCTTTAGTTTTCCCCCAGGTGTCACGTTCCTGTCGCATGTGGCTTCAATGGAACCAGCCCATCGCATGTTCCCCAAGTGTAAACGGGCCACCACTAGGCCGCCCTCAAGTCCTCGTCCCTGGTACCCGGGGTTTTGTCGGTTCTTCAGTGCGAGCGTCCCGGCCCCCATGTTCTTGGTGCGGTCTCTTCTGTAAGAGCCTTCCTGGGCGGGCTGTCGCCCCCGCGGCTGGCGAGGCTCCCGGGGCACTGCCGGTTCCCGCCGCCGATCCGCTCG
Source organism: Microcebus murinus (assembly GCF_040939455.1). NCBI lineage: Eukaryota > Metazoa > Chordata > Mammalia > Primates > Cheirogaleidae > Microcebus > Microcebus murinus. Next base: position 25,675,216 of record NC_134125.1, on the reverse strand, counting down.
CTGGGGCCGCCCTATCTGCGACGGGGCGGTTAGGCAAGAGTGAGCTTCGAATGGACCGCGGGAAACCCACGCGGCGACAGCGCTGGCAGTCCGGGAAGCTTGACAGATGTGGGCGCAGGGACGGCGCCCGCGCTCCCGCCGCTTCCGGAGCCCGCCTGCCGGGGCCGTTTCCTGCCCCGCCCCTCGGCCCGAGCACCGCCCGAGCCAGAGTCTCTATGGTACCAACTTCCGCCGCCCGCCACACCTCGCGAGATTTTGGCGGCGCAGCAATGGCGAGACCGTGAGTGCCGCTGACGGGAGTCAAGAGAACCGGCGGGGACAGGGTTGGGGCGAGATCGGGCCCTGGGGGACCCGACGGGTCAGGGCCCCCTAGGGCAGAGCGGCGGCTGGAGGCGCGAGGCTCCTCCAGGCCCGGATAGCCGCCGTCGACTTAGCTCCCGCCTCTTCCCCAGATGCCGCGTCACTGCTCCGCCGCCGGCTGCTGCACACGGGACACGCGCGAGACGCGCAACCGCGGCATCTCCTTCCACAGGTCGGCGCGCCTGCGTGCTGGTACAGGGGTTGGGGGTGCGCATGCGCTTGCGTTGCCCACTGCGCGGTGCCGCGGCTGCGCATGCGCTCTGGGCAGTGCTCTAGTCCAGGCGAGCCTTGACGTTTAGGGTGGGAAAGGGTGAAGGAGGCGGTCCCCGAGGGAAAGGGAGGACGGGCTTGGACCCGCTACTCTGACTCTTACCTACTAGATGACGCTGAACGCGTTGCTTTTCTTCTTGAGTCCTCAGTTTCCTTGTGTGTGCCCGGGCGTGTTGTGCTTACTAGGCGGGGTCACCGTGGGGTCTCGCGGCCTCTTGTGCTGGGTCTGCTGGTCCTGTCTGGGGAGCTTGGGCAGCATGAGCCCAGGGCTGCGGACAGCCTGCTGCTCACGGGTTTGTGGTCCTGCAGACTTCCCAAGAAGGACAACCCGAGACGGGGCTTGTGGCTGGCCAACTGCCGGCGGCTGGACCCCAGCGGCCAGGGCCTATGGGACCCGGCGTCGGAGTACATCTACTTCTGCTCTAAACACTTCGAGGAGAACTGCTTTGAGCTGGTGGGAATCAGGTGGGCCTCCGTGCCAGCCATCACTGGGGCAGGGTGTGGGGCTTAGGGCAGATGGGGGCAGCTATCGGTCCTGATCCGGAAGTCCCTTTAGCAGGTGGCACAAGGACAGCCTGCCAGGCAGGCAGATCTGGTGCCAGGGGTTTCCTCTTCCCTTCTCTAGCCAGTAAGACCCACTCCCGACATCACTGCCAGTGACAAAAGCAAAACATGAGCCTTTCCGGATGGTGTTCTTCAGAACCCCAGTCCTCCTAGCAAGTCCAGAAATAAAATAATTCTTTTTGGCCAGTCAACCCAGCTCTGTTTGTGGAAGCTTTCCACGCACCTCAACTTTGAGGAGTCCTGCAGGGAGTAGGTTGCTGTGACTGCCTAATTTGCCATTCCCCAAACATAATTGTTTGCACATTGCCTTCAAGCCTGCGACAGGCTAGTCCTGGGGAAGCACTCTGGGATACTGGAGAACATGCTGGCTCCAGCTGGGGTAGGTCGGCCTGGGGAGGCAGCACTGGTTCTCCAGCTCATTTGGGCTGCATTTCCCACAGTGGCTATCACAGGCTGAAGGAAGGGGCAGTCCCCACCATATTCGAGTCTTTTTCCAAGTTGCGCCGGACAAGCAAGACCAAGGGGCACAGTTACCCACCTGGCCGCCCTGATGTCAGCCGGCTGCGGCAATGCAGGAAGCGGTATGTGCTGCAGCGGGGGGATGCCCACTCCCACCCCACCCCACGGCTAAGGGACTGGGATTTAAGGTGTCTGCCAACAGTCTGCACAGAACCTGTGGAATAGGTTCAGGTGTTGGGGGGGTCTGGCGCGCTGGCAGAGTGGGGTCCGGCAAGCCCTTAGCCTAGCCTGTCAGTCTCTCTCTCTCTCTCCCCACTGCAGCTGCTCTGAAGGCCGAGGGCCCACAACTCCATTTTCTCCACCCCCACCTGCTGATGTCACCTGCTTTCCAGTGGAAGAGGCCTCAGCACCTGCCACTTTGCCTGCCTCCCCAGCTGGGAGGCTGGAGCCTGGTCTTAGCAGCCCCTTTTCAGACCTCCTGGGCTCCCTGGGTGCCCAAGCAGATGAAGCGGGCTGTAGTGCCCAACCCTCACCAGAGCAGCAGCCCTCCCCTCTAGAGCCACGGCCCGTGTCCCCCTCAGCCTACATGCTGCGCCTGCCACCACCCGCCGGAGCCTACATCCAGAATGAGCACAGCTACCAGGTGGGCAGTGCCCTGCTCTGGAAGCGGCGGGCTGAGGCAGCCCTTGACGCCCTGGACAAGGCCCAGCGCCAGCTGCAGGCCTGCAAGCGGCGGGAACAGAGGCTACGGCTGCGGCTGACCAAGCTGCAGCAGGAGCGGGCACGGGAAAAGCGAGCACAGGCGGACGCCCGCCAGACTCTGAAGGAGCATGTGCAAGACTTCGCCATGCAGCTGAGCAGCAGCATGGCCTGAGTGAGGGGCTGCCCAGCTAGGCTGTGGCCTCCTCCCTCAGAATCTGCCTGGAGAGGGACCTCAATTGAACTATATCCACCAGACCTGCCAGATTCCATAATAAAGTGGATTCTAGAAGGAGGCCCTGCTGTCTGGCTCAGCTAGGGATAGAAGCCTCTCTGGGTACTAGGCTTGTTCCCCCTAGTGGCTGCAGCCCCGAGAGGGCCCAGACTCTGGGGTCCAGCCACCCCTGCCTGTGCAGCTCCTTGCCACACAGGTTCTCTGAAGGCAGGATGGTGTAAGTAGGGGCCGATGCCAGGAACTCTTTCCTTGGGACCTGAAACAGTCTTGGATTTAAGCCAGCTAGTCTGGACTCGGTTCTTAGGCAGGGGCACAGCAGGCTTCTGCTCACAGGTCCCCACCCCACTAGGCCCGTCTCCATCTGAAAAATGGGGGCAATGGTGACAGTCATTGACCTGGGGTGGCTATGCATAGCAGAGGTAGAGAGGCCCTAAGAGGCAACCATTCTATAATCGACCCTGCAAGTCCGGGAAGAGGTGGGTAGATCATGGCAGGCATGTGGGTCCTGGCCTCAGTGCCCTTATTTTCCTTCCACTCAGGAACCTAGAAGGCCTCACTGCCGCTGTGACTGGCAGGCAGCTCGGAGTGTGGGGCGACTGTGACTGCAGGCATGACCTCCCTGCTGTGCCCAGGGAGCATGGCAGAATTGCTTTTAGCCCCAGTGACTGCCACACAACGTTCTAAAGTTTGGTTTTTAGGGCCTTTGGCGTGTAACTTTATCGTGTCTGAGAGACAGTTGGGGACCAGTTACAAGGGTCGGTGTAGGGCAGGACTTGTAGGTGCAGTTCATGGATGCCTCGAGGCCACCCCGTGGGGGTGTGGCACTCTGGGTGGGTGGCTCCATGGCCCCACCATGAGTGACTCTCACCCAGTCTGGAAGTTTTCCAGGTGCTGGCACACTCTCACCGTCAGAGGACGCCCACAGCTCAGCCCTCTGCCTCAGCTCCTGCTCCTTCCTCATTCTCAGCTCATCTGGCACAGGCCACTTGCTAGCCTGCGGCCTGGCTTCTCGGGCCTGCTGCCATTGGCTATGGGTGCCACTGTACCATGCAGGGCCCCCCGGGGCAGTACGGCTGGGGCGGTGGCAAGGCCATGTTTGTGTGGGGCACAGCCAGGGCAAGGAGATGAACTCTAAGGCCAGGAGAGCAGCTCATTTCCCCCAGGCGAGCTCTGGTTCTGTGGCAGCCGGGACCCACACAGGACCTTCTCTAGAGCAACGGGAGGATGCGCGAGCCTGTCTTTGGCTCCTAGCCCAGGTGGGAGGTCAGCCCCTGCCCCCGAGCCAACAGGATGGCGCAGGAGCACGGCAGAGCACCAGGGCAGGGGCAGCCTGGATGCCGCCCACGGTCCCTTCTCCCTCATGTGACTGGGTAGCCCCAGGGAGCTGTTGACAAGATGTACAGAGAAACAGGGAAGACTGGCTGAAGCCATGTCTAGAGGGCTGCCACACCCTCCGGCCACAGAGCCAGTCCTCAGCTGCAGGACAGCGAGGAGCTGAGGGCCAGAGGCCAGGGGCAGACTGCTAGCAAGGCGAGTGAGGTGGGTAGCACTGCTGTGGCTTTAATGGAGGCATGTCTATGACAGAATAAATAGTGAGGGACACAGAGACCGGGCAGCACCTCCTACAGCCCATCTGGAAGCCAGGCCCAGCCCAGCATGGCTGGCCTGTTGGTTGCGAGCTGACCACAGGGCCCTTCAGACCTGCCCACCATGGGTCCCCAGTTACAAACTGAGGGCAGGAGGAGGGGCCCCTTGCGCTGACCTCAGTGAGGGTGAGGGGGCGGGTGCAGCCCAGGTGAACTCCTTGGTAGGGCAGCGATTCTGCTAAGCCCCCTCCCCCACACTAGAGGGGCCTTGGCAACAGGACCCTGGATCTACAACATTCCCAGGCCAGGGGGCCATGCCAAGCCCCCAAAGCCCATGCCCAGGCCCTGCTGGGTTGGAGGCCCAAGGCCATGGCTCCCTGGGCTCTCCCCACTTCCGGGTGCTGTCCCCATCACTGAGCTGTGGCCTCCCACCTGCACCTCTGCTCCAGGAGAGGGGCTGGCTGGGGAGGGACCTGCTTCCCTATCTGCTCCCCATGGGACCTCCTCTGTGCACCCCTCTGCTGCAGGCACGAGTGTGGCCGGGGCAGTCCCCGCGGTGGGTAGGGCGGGCAGGCAAGTACAGTGACTCTTTATGCTGGGTGGGCACCGCAGGGCCTCAGATGTCGGCGCCCAGCTCTGCACACTGCTTGTCGGAGATGTGGGAGGCCAGAGAGTCTATGATGTCAAGCAGCAGCTGCTGGCTCAGCGACCGAAGCGTGGGCAGCTTGGAGACCTGCCGAGGCAACCAGAAGGCCGGGACCAGATGGGACCGGATCCACACAAGGGCCAGGTGGGCAACAGAGTCCTCCGGGGCTGGACTCGCTCAGGGCTCAGGCCAGCTCCAGGGATGAGCCTGAGCAGTGGCCAGTGGCAGGCTGCTCTGCCCACCTTGTCCCCACAGCCCACGACCGCACCCCTCCTGGCGCCCAGGCACCCCTCCTCCGCCTGGCCATGGCCACTGCCAAGGGGAAGCAGGGAGGCAGCTGAAGGGGAGGCCTCAGCCCTGACCTTGGTGAACTGGTGCACGATGATGTGCAGGCAGTGCCGCTTCATGTCCAGCGCCTGTGTCTTGTCGGCCGCCTCCAGGATCTGCAACGGCAGGACCTTGAGGTGCTGCCCCCACATCTGCCCCCCTCCCCCCAACAGGCGCCGTGGAGCCACCTGCAGCACGTTCTGCACTGTCACGTTCATCTCCAGGTTCTGCTTGCAGTACGCCTGCAGCCGGTTGTTGTAGAAGCCGTAGTAGTAGGGAGCCGCGAACAGGTAGCTGGGGGCCGTTAAGGAACTGACAGCCACAGGAAGCCCGTCCTCACACCCAGCTGCCCTCCTCCCCGACAGTGCGGTGGAGCCCCTCACCCACCAGGGCCGAGGCTCCGATCCAGCCCTGACACTGGCACCCTCTCTAAATGGGCTCAGAACCTCTCAGTGGGTCAAAGGCCACATTCCAGATCCAAGGAAAACCACAACTCGTGTCCCCAGAACCACTCCAGGGCCCCACAGATCCCTGAAGGGAAGGGCCGCCTCACACCCTACTGAAGTGAAGTACTAGGAGGTGCCCCACACGTGTGCTCGCCTGTCTCGGGGCAATGACAACCACATGCTCCAGGCCATCGTGGGGTCGAGAACCCACCCGTCCCTCTTGGCTGCGAACCCTCCCAGCTGGCCTGAGCGTTTCAGACACCAGCCCAGCACGGCCCCAGCAAATCCTCCGGCGTGAGGCGCTGGGCCCGGGACGCCCGGCCAAGACAGGGCAGCTGGGCCTCAAAGCGGCCCACGGTGGGCATCGGGACCCCTCAGCAGTGACTGGGAGGGAGGAGTGCCCTCGGCACAAGGATGCAGGGAGTCCTCGGGGGGCATGTTGACCTCGCCATAGTAGATGTAGCGCAGCATCGACTCGAAGGCCTGCCTGCTGGGCACCATCTCCCCAATGGAGATGTTCACCTGCCCGTCCTCGGGCATGAAGGACCGGAACATGGCCTCAAAGTAGCTGCACACAGAGGGCCGCAGACCCCGCTCTCAGAGGATGCAGCCGGCACCAGGCCTGCCCTGCCCTGCCCTGCCCTGCCCTCCGGCACACACCTGGAGCGGGCAGCCAGGATGGCCTTGTGGGCTGGCCGAGGGTGGCCGTCCAGCAGCAGCGTGATGTCACAGAACTCCGCGCCCGCCCCCTCCAGGTATGCCTTCATGTCCTGGATCAGAGATGTGCCTGGGGGTGTGGAGGGACCTGAGCAGGTGCCCCCACACCACCAGCACACTCTGAGCTTGGGGCAGCTTTGGATTCTGGTCTAGGGACCTCACGGGCGTCGCCTCCCACACATCTGCCCACGATGCTGCCCTGAGCAAAGATTCCCTCGGGCACGGGCCTCACTCTGGCACTGAGGCGCCACCAGCCCTGTCCTCTTCTCCTTCGGTCCCCCAAGCTGACTCAAGCACTGCGCCTCAAACACGGCTCTCAGGCTTGCTTGGCCCCCAATGTCTGCTCTTCCAAGACAGCCCACTGTGCCCCCATGCTGGCCCCCCCAGGCCTCTGGGGTCTCCAGGCATCAGCAGTCCCCAGGGAGGGCTGGCAGAGGAAAGAGCTGTAATACTCATTCCTGCTAGGTGGGGCCGAGGAGGCAGCAGGCGAACGAGGTCTGTGGCTGTTCTGACCCTCACTGTGCCCAGCAGAGACACAGCGACCCATCACTGTGACCCTGGGCCGTCAGGCCCAGCATCCCAGCCAGAAAGAGGGACTGTGTCCGCCCCAGGCCCCGAGGGCCTGGCAGGTGCTCTCTGCGGTTCCCAGGTCTCCTGCCCAAGATGGACACCATCCCTTCCACCCCCAGGGAAGGGCGGCAGGGGCTCCCTACCGATGTCCATGGGCTGGTCCGAGGGGGCGCGAGGGAGTGGCTGCTGCTTCCGCCGCACTATCTCCACGATCAGTGGGGATGAGAGGCGCTCGAACTCCTTCATCATGATCACCTGGTTGAAGTGGGACTCCTTCACCACGAAGTTCAGGCAATGCTCCTGGGACAGACAGGCATGGGCAGGCAGGCAGAGTCAAGCCAGGATCCCAGGCTGGGCGAGGAGCTCGCAGGGGTGGGCAGGGCGGGGCTCGGCCTGGGCATTACCCACCCCGCACAGCAGGGCCTGGCTGCCCCGGAACCCTGCCCGCACCTTGAGCTGGCCCAGCTGCAGCCGGGCGGCGCCCTCACACACAGCCAGCACGTTCTGCAGGTCCACGGAGGCCTCGATGTACTGCCGGCACAGCTGCTCCAGGCGACACAGCTGGAAGCTTAGCGCCAACTTGTACACGTCCATGATGAGCAGCACGTCCTCCACGTGGCCTGCGGCCCAGAATTCCTGAGTCTTGGGGACCCCGGGAAGGGCAAGACAGGAGCCCAGGGTACGGGGCTCCCTCCATGGACAAATGTGATTCAGGGTTACTAGGTGGGAAAATAGCCTTTGGGGGCCTCAGATGGCAGCTCAGCCACATGCTGGCTGCTGAGATCACAGGTGATCAAGAGTGACCGCGGCAGCCGGGCGCGGTGGCTCACACCTGTAATCCTAGCACTCTGGGAGGCCGAGGCAGGCAGATCGCTTGAGGTCAGGAGTTCAAAACCAGCCTGAGCAAGAGCGAGACCCCGTCTCTACTATAAATAGAAAGAAATTAATTGGCCAACTAATATATATAGAAAAAATTAGCCGGGCATGGTGGCGCATGCCTGTAGTCCCAGCTACTCGCTGAGGCAGCAGGATCGCTTGAGCCCAGGAGTTTGAGGCTGTGAGCTAGGCTGACGCCTCGGCACTCACTCTAGCCTGGGCAACAAAGTGAGACTCTGTCTCAAAAAAAAAAAAGTGACTGTAGCCTCTGAGCCTCACGGGGCCCATCTGTAAGGTGAGGCCAGCAGCACCCACCCTCTGGCTCTGCTGCCAGACCCCACCCTGTTCCCACTCCACCCCTACCCTAGGCGGACCTTTCCTCGGGTATTTGATCTTGTCGGTGTAGAGAAACTGCATGAGCACCTCGAAGGGCCGGGCCTCGGCCTCTGGGATGGCCACGCGCAGCAGGGGCGGCCGGCCTCCCCCCGCAGCCATGCCCGCGGCCTCCTTGGGAGCTGAGGCTGCTTCTTCCTCCAGCTTCTGCGCAGAGAAGAAGGGAGCTTGGGGGCACCCAGGGGACAAGGGATCGAGCTGCTCAGTCAGGGCGGGCAGAACGGGCGCCTCACCTGAGGCAGCCACTCCCGGGCCTGTACAATCTTCCTGCGGAGCCAGCGGCTCCTCGCGGTGACGATGGCCACGTGGCCCTGCACACACTCCTCCTTCTGCACAACAAACAAGGCATGGGTGCAAGGCCTGGCTGGCCAGGGCAGGCAGCACTGGGCAGGCAGCCGAGCCTCTGAGGATCACGCTCCTGCTCCATGGGCACAGCAGAGGGGCCTCGCGTGCCGGAGGGCACCCACCTCACCCAGCACGAACTCCACGTCGCAGAACTGGCGGCTCTCCCACAGCCGCCCGTAGTCCTCGTGCAGCGTGCACTTGGGGTAGCAGGAGAACTGCAAGAGGGCACGCCAGTGTTGCCAGACACCGGAGACAGCAGGGCGGCCCACTGTGGCCATGCAGGCTGACCCTGGGGTCCCCACTGGCCCATACAAACCCCCGGGGCCCAGGAGGCGGGTGGGCCTGGTGGGGAGGGGAAGCGGCTGCCTCCTCACCCCCAGGCACAGACTGCCCTGGTCGCCCCGTGCCTGGGGGCTCCTCTTCCGCTGGGCCATCTCCTCTCTATGCCTGGACCCGTGCACTTGTGCTGTCCCTGCCAACACAGCCCGATCTCCCGCACAAGTTGTCCCCGACCCACTATTCCCGCGGACCCCACCGTGACCACCTGCTCCAGCGGGCTTGGGCAGGGGCTGCCTTCTTGTCAGCCCGGCTCTGCTTTGCTCTCCTCTGGGCCCCATGTGAGCCCCACATCACCCACGTGCCCCAAGCATGAAGTTCCTCCACCCCTAGTGTCACCTCAGCCTGCCCTCAACCTAGAGTCTCCCTCCCCAGCTGCCAGACTCAGCCTTGCACAAGCTCCGCCCCGACACGGGGCCTCAGTTCCCTGTCCTGGGGGCCCTGTCCACCCCAGATGGCCCTGCAGGTCCCCGAGCCCCACCTGGAACCTGTACATTTCCCCACTGCGGATGTTGTTGTCCACGGTGCCCCCAAAGATGTACATGGCGTCCGAGATGACAGCGGCCGCGTGGAAGAGCCTCCCGCTGGGCAGCTGGGGAAGGGACAAGGCAGGTGTGTGGGGTAGGGCCAGAGAGCACGGTCCCTGAGGGCGAGCGCCCCCAGCTGCAGGCACAGGCTCCGGTGGGAGGCAGCGCTCTGTGGGTGAGGGGCAGGCCTGGCCGTGCGTGGAGCCCCGCAGAGGACAGTGGGCTGTGCTGGCCCCAGAGGCCTGCCCCTGCCGCAGGGCCCTGGGGCTGTAGCCCAGCAGCAGGGCATGGGCTCCTGGCCCTGTGCCTCGTCTGCAGGGCCAGGAGTGACCCTGAGACAGTCCTTCTCTGAGGCTGCTCACAGGACCCGCTGCGGCCAGTACCTCTGAGGCTGGCTGCACGGGTGGCCTGGCTGAGGCGGAGCCGAAATCCAGGCCGAACACGTCTCGGGACTTCTTGAAGCTGCCCCGCTCCTCGCAGGTCAGGGTGGGTGCCTCCTCCAAAGCAGATGCTCGCTCGGGCAGCTCAGCCCCGCTGACCTGGAGGCAGGGACGTGCAGGTGTGCGGGTCGGCAAGCGAGCCATCCCGCCCAGGAGCACTGTGGGGGCGGGGGAGGGAAGAGCCCCGGAGCGGGAGGGCGCCCACTGCCAGGGTGTGGGCCGGCCAGAGGTGAGGCCAACTCCGGGAAGGGTCTGCCGCTCAGTGCGCAGGCGTGGCGGGCTGTGGTCTGTTCAGGGCTGCTGGCTGCGGGACGGGTGGGGCTCGAGGGCCCAAGGGGCAGGTGCACATGCCGGCCCTACTCTGGTGGCCGTCTGGACCCCTGGGAGGCCCCACAGCCGTGACTGACGAGCCGGGGAGAAGGTGGCAGCAGGTGGGGGCCCCTGGCATCCAGCCAGCGGTCAGACGCCCTGGGCACCTCCACGGCGCCGAGGCCTGACATCACTCACCTCGCTGTCGGCGCTGGGCTGCACGACCTCCCAAGTCTGGAAGTCCACATCGTAGCAGTGGAGCTCATTGGGCAGTGTGTTGTCAGCCGCACCCCCAAACACATAGAGGTGGCGGTCAAAGGCCACCATGGTGTGCCCGTAGCGCCGCTGTGGGGGTGGGGGGGAGCCCCGGAGCAGGTGCTCAGTGGGGATGCGTGTCCATCTAGGGGTACACGACAGTGAGCCACTGCTGGGGCGTGGGCCCCTGTTCCCCACATGGCCTCCCCACAGCAGGCCCCCACTGGGAAGTCCCCCTGGGTCCCCATGGTGACCAGCCCAGGGTCTAGAGGGAGGACCTGGATGTGTGCCCAGAGTCTCTTGCCCTGTCCAGCTCTGGCACCAGCCCTGCCTGGCTCCACATGGCCCACCATCGGGTCCTGCCAGAGTCCCCTCCACTCCCCGCCACAGAGCAGGCAGCAGTGACAGTGACCCTTCTGGGAGGGGTGGCAGCTGACCTGCCAGGCAGTCCCACTCTGGGAGTGGAGCTGTGCACAAGCACGCCGTCCCGCTGGAGGGTGCCACTGCCTGGGAGTTGCCTGGCCCCCGACGCTGCTCCACACACCCTCCACCCCCAGGAGTCCCGGCACCTCCCAGCAAGTCCCCTCTTCTGCAGAGTTCACTAAGACTCAGGACAGATCCTGGCTGCATGCTGACCCCAGTCACTCAGCGGTTCCTCTGCCTGGGCTTCCCTGCCCTTCCTCCTGCCCACCCCTGGCCTTCAGGGCAGCTCCCAAGCCCCCTTGACCCACAGCTAACACTCCTGTTCCCTCTCCGCCACTCGCTCCCAGAGCCACAGGCCAGCTCCATGGCAGGGGTCGAGGGCCAGCTAGCAGCAAGGGCAGCGTAAGTCAGAGCCTGCACAGCCGCGGGGTCTTCTGCCATCACGTGAGATCTGTGCTGGCTGCGTTTGTCATTGGTGGCCAACCTATTCACTGGGCAAGGGCCATCTTCCACGCTCAGAGGGGGCCTCCCTGCCCGTGCCTGTCTTGCTGAGCTGCAGCCATTGCCCAGGGCCTGCTGAGGGCACCACGCTCCCCTGCTCCAGGCTGTAAGCACCTGCTGGATGCCGCCCCGCAAGGATGGTTACTGTGGCTCCCAGCTGCAGGCAAGGGTGTTGACTGCCTTCCCCTACCCCCTGCACCAGGGCACTCACGTCTTGTCCTTGAATTCAAACTGGAAGAGGTTGTTGGTTATCTTGGCTCCACTCTGTCCCGAGAACACAAACATCTTGTCCCGGCACACAGCCACAGGGAAGTTGCAGCAGGATGGCGGGATTTCACCACTCTGGGCCACCTGGATTGGGAGAGCAGCACAGCTGCGGCCTCACAGGACCCGGCTCACACCTCAACTTACTCTGACCACTGAGCTGAGACTACCTTTATCCTTTTTTGTTTTTGGGGAGCAGGGTCTCACTCTGTCCCCCAGGCTGGAGTGGAGTGGCCTCATCATAGCTCACTGCAGCCTCCAACTCCTGGGCTCAAGCAATCCTCCTGCCTCGGCCTCCCAAGTAGCTAGGACTATAGGTGCCACCACACCTGGCTAATTTTTCTATTTGTAGTAGAGACAGGGTCTCACTCTTGCTCAGGCTGGTTTCGAACACCTGAGCTCAAGCGATCCTCCTGCCTTGGCCTCCCAGTGCTAGGATTACAGGCCTGAGCCACCATAATCGGCCTCACATGTATTCTTTTTTTTTTTTTTTTTTTTGAGACAGAGTCTCGCTGTGTTGCCCAGGCTAGAGTGAGTGCCGTGGCATCAGCCTAGCTCACAGCAACCTCAAACTCCTGGGCTCAAGCGATCCTCCTACCTCAGCCTCCCGAGTAGCTGGGACTACAGGCATGCGCCACCATGCCCGGCTAATTTTTTCTATATGTGTTAGTTGGCCAATTAATTTCTTTCTATTTATAGTAGAGATGGGGTCTCACTCTTGCTCAGGCTGGTTTTGAACTCCTGACCTCGAGCAATCCACCTGCCCTGGCCTCCCAGAGTGCTAGGATTACAGGCGTAAGCCACTGCGCCCGGCCCTCACATGCATTCTTGAAACTTCCGTGGATAAGGCTTCAGTATTCTTTTTTTATAAGAACATCTTATAGCTCTATCTTATCCACCGAAAAGGGCCCAGTTTCAAACAGTTGGGGCTGAAATCATCAGGGGCCAAAATCAGACATATCTCCAGGGGCAAGAATGCCTGGGGACCCCAGTGAGCAGGGTGTGGTCAGCATGTTGCCCTCACTACATTGAAATGAGGGTAGATTAGACCACAGCCACATGCCTTGGCCAGGCACGGAGGCTCATGCCTGTAATCCTAGCACTCTGGGAGGCTGAGGCGGGAGGATCATTTGAGCTCAGGAGTTCGAAACCAGCCTGAGCAAGAGCGAGACCCCGTCTCTACTAAAAATAGAAAGAAATTAATTGGCCAACTAAAATATATAGAAAAAATTAGCCGGGCATGGTGGTGCATGCCTGTAGTCCCAGCTACTCGGGAGGCTGAGGCAGCAGGATCACTTGAGCCCAGGAGTTCAAGGTTGCTGTGAGTGAGGCTGATGCCACGGCACTCTGGCCTCAGCAACAAAGTGAGACTCTATCTCAAAAACAACAACAACAAAAAAACGCATGCCTCGCACGTGGCGCTCTGCCTGTCTGAGGTGAGGAGACTTTAGTCACTATGCAGCCACTGCTGGAATCAGTCATGAGGGTGAGCCAGGAGGTCAGTGGGACAGTGAGGCTCGGGGGAGAAAGCAGCCTCTGCCCCCACCCGGCTCCCCGTGCCCCGCACCTCCTCCCAGCAGGTGAGCTCCCGGTCCCGGAGGCCGATTGTCCACATGTCGTTCAACCTGCATGAGGTGAGGAAACACCATACTTTCAGAGATCATTTCTATAGTTTATTACTAGAGAAGTTTCTCTCAACATGTAAAAAAAATTATTTAAAAAAGGGACAGAGAGGTTGAGGGGTCAGGACCTCTTGGCTGTCAGGGTGAGCCTGGTCCTGGGCTGGAAGGGATGGCTCCAAGGGAAGAACAGCCTGCCATGTGGGTTAGGGGACATTGTGCAGTTATGAAGTGGGAGCTTCAGGGGTTGGGGGGGACTGTGCCAGGCCCCCCACCCACCCAGGCACGGCATCTGGGCAGAGTGGCAGGGCCAGCCCCTCACTCAGAGTCCCCCTGGGTGGGAAGAGGACCACAGATACCATGGACACCACTTCCACCACTGCGGTGTTAGGAGTCTCTGTGATGCTAGCTTTGGGGAACTAGCACATGCTACTTTTGGATTCAGAAAAACACATCAAGCCAATTTTCTGAATGAAAGCAGAACACGCCTAAGACCTAGGGAAGAGCTGGGGCCCTGGGGCCACCCACCCACCGCCCACCTGGCCCCTCAGCGTGACTCCTGCCTGCGGCCCTGAGGCTCCACATTCGAGCAATGCAAGGGGCCACGAGGTCAGGTCAGGGGGCTCCACCCAGTGGCCCTCACCTCCCGCTTCCCCTTCCCCCCACACGCCTCCAGAGAAACCCCCAGACTGAGTGGCGCTCTGAGTCCTGAGTGCCAGGAAGGCCCACTCTGCTCCTTGATACCCTCGGAGGTGAGCGCATGGGCCGGGCCACCACCTACCTGGCATTGCCGTCATAGCCGGCAAAGATCCACAGCTTGTCACTGTACACGGTGGCCCCGTGGGCTGATCTGGCAACTGGCAGCCTGACGCATGAAGGGGAAGTGAGGACTGAGGCCGCCAGCACAGCCCCGAGCCTCCCAGCCCCACGCAGCCACTGTAGAGGCCATGGCTGGACTGCATGGCCACGTCCGCCTGGCGCTGGGGCTCGAGGGCTCCCACTGGGGCACTGGGAAAAAGCACCAGCACCAGAGGTGTAAGGCGCAGGCAGCCGCTGGAAGAGGAGTTCAGACACCCACACAGGCACAGAGTCCTCTCCCTGTAGCCACCAAAATATCAGAGGAGGTGCCAGCCAAGCCAGACCCGAGCTGCGCCCATGAGCAGTACATCCGGGTCTCTCCAGCAAGGAGGGAGCCTGACAGCTGGGCATCATCACCAGCTCCCCGGGCTGCGTGCCCTCGGGCTCCTCATCCGCCACGCCACAGGGGGCAGATCCCGGGCTGCCCCCAGGGACCCCGCCTGGTCCCCAGGGTTTCAGCAGAGTCTCTCACCGTCCTTCAATTTTCCACTCCGTCCACTGGCCAGTCGCAAACTTGTATTCAAACAGGTCATTTTTATTCTTCAAATTAGAATTGGAATAAATGTCCCCAGTGTAGCCTCCTGGGTAAAGAGAGTGAGAAGCTGTTACGCTCAAAGGCAGCATTTAAGTTTTCGAACCCCGGGAGGCGAGGCAGCATCCAGCCCCATCCACAATGCACAAGCCGGGGCTCCTTCACAGCCCCAGAGACGCGGCTACCTGCTTCCATGCCAGCTCTGGCGACGCTGCTTCCTGCTCCAGCCCAGTCACAGGGCAGACGCCCAACCCCAGGAGCTCAGGACAGTCAGGGATAAAGGGGTCTGACCCAGTGCAGAGCTCAGAGGACTGGTAGACAAAGCTGGGGGGTGGCAGAGAGGCCCTGCCAAGCACAGCTGAGTCCGTGACCCCCACACGTGGCAGGAGGCCAGGGATTCCACAGGCCCAGGAGGGGGCACAGTGCCCAAGGGGTGACAGGCTGCTCACCGAAGACGAACATGCTGCTCCCATAGACAACAGCCGAGTGGTGGTAGCGGGGCGCCGGCGGAGTCCCGGTGGTGAAGGCCCTGGGGCAGGCACAGGGGTGGTGAGGGCCAGCGGGGGGGTGGCGGTCCTGCCACCCCATGCTTCCCTTTGCTTTTGTATTTTGAAGCTGATACCTGTCTCATTATAGAAACTTAAAAAAAACTACCAATAAGGAAAAGACAAGACAATAGGCACTAAAACTCACACATAGTCCCATTGCCCCAAAACCACTGTCTGCAACACAGGTCTTCCCTGCACACCTCCCCTACGCGTAATTTCTTCACACGGAACCAGTGGCAGATATTACAGAACTGGCTTTCGATTAAACAGTGGAATGTGACCAGGCCCGCACACCACTCTAGGATCATGGACACACGCCCCCAGCAGCTGCACAGTGTCCTGCAGCATGGCATCTGTAACTTTCATTCACTGAATTAAAACCCATTTACAGTGCTTACCAGGGGCTGGCTCCTTTTCCCACTTTTATGCTTAATCAATTTTGCAAAGAATTGTAAAGTCTTCAGAGTGATTTTTAAAATGAATCTGTAACTATTAGCTGCATCATAAAACCAAGCGCAAGGAGAACAGCAGCAATTGCTGTAGCCACACCCATGCCAGTGGTGGTGGCACAGGGCAGAGCCACCCTGCGGGCCAGGCTCGGTGGCTGTGGGTGCTGGGCAGTCCCTTGAGCTCCTGAGCCTTCCTCTGGCGGGTGGCCACACACACAGCTTGCTGGGGACCCAGGGGGCCACACACAAGCAGAGCTCGGCTCCATGAGCGGCTCAGGGGACCTGTGCTCCTGCAAGAGCAGACGGCAAAGCTCAGGAGGAAGCCCACTGCCTCCCAATCCGGGAGCCACTTCTCCCCTTCAGCCGTGAGCTGTTCTAAGGCAGGGCTGGGCTGCTGCAGACGGGTGCGAGCACGCAGTGCTCAGCGGAGGCAAGTGTCTCGCCCAAGGCCACGTGGCTGGGGAGGGCACCTGTGGGAGGGAGGCCAGGGCTTGATGCTGCCCACTGCCTGTGCAGAAGATGGGCCCTGTGGGGCAGGGAGGGACAGGAAGCACTGCTGCCAACCCTGGGCAGCACCCACCCCAGCACAGTTGGTCCTGGAAGGACCCATCTGCCAACGGCACCCCCAGGTCAGATCTGACAGCAGCCCCTGGCCTGGGAGATGGTCTGTGACTGAAGGGCCTTCCTGGGGCAGAATTAAGAGACCTGCAAATGCACCAAACAGATCTTAATTAATAGGTTCAGAATAATCAACTGCAATCGTGAACTGAAAAAGGAACCCTGGAGATGGAGAAAAACAGTGGCTCTGGCCGTGGCATCCCAGGAGCCGTGGCTGCCTCCTCTTGGAAGCTTCTCTCTAGCTTTGCATGATGAGAGTGACTGTGCTGGCAACCGGGACTCGGCACCATATTCCAGGAGGACGGGCAGGACCATGGAGCATGGAGCCACCCACCTGCACCAGGAACAGTCCTTCACGTCGAAGCGCAGCAGGTCGTTAAGCATCGTCTTTCTGAAAGGCAGCGAGAGAGGGGAGGTGGCCTTGGTCAGGTCTGCTGTGCAGGACGTTGCTCCACCAGGACCCTGGGGACGGGCACTGCATGCAGCTGGGGTGTGGGGCCACTGACAACCATCAGTGGGGCAACCAAGGGACAAGAACGGTGACCATGAAGGAGGCTCCCCAGCTGATGTGGGTACTAGCATTGCCACGCAGGCAGCCACTGGCCTGCCTGGGGTCAGGACCAAAGCATGATCTTGGCCACCGGGAGTCCACTCGGCAGCTGACTGAGGGCATGAAACAGCCCAAAGGCCACACTTAGCCCTCACCCCAAAACTCCTATTTGCACATTTCAGCGCCCTCCCGTGAGGCTGCACCACCGCGATGCAGACGCGTGCCCACACCTCAGGGAGGCCCTTCACTTCTCTCAGGTCTTCCTGCCACTTCTTTATTGCAAAACCAACGTAACAACGGTGTTAAAGATACAATAAAATGGAAAACAAATCCACTGGCCATTGTACCCTCACATGACCAGAATCTCCTTGTCCCTATGAGGGACGAAGAGCAATTGGACAGGAGCCCAGCCACCGCTATTTTACAGACAGCAAAACAGCCTGGGAGAGAAACGCTGGGTCTGAGGCCATGAAGCTAGGAAACCAGGAACCTGGAAGCTGGTGAGGGGATGTGATTCCTCCCTCACACCACCATGGCAGAAGGCCCTTTCTTTGTACTGGGTCTTCAGGAAGTTGTAACTAGAGTTAGACAAGTTTGTATTCTTTTCTTAGTGTCACAATGTAGCAAAAATGTTTCTTCTTATTGCCATAGAGTTGTCACACAAACGCTACCTGCTACTGGACACTCCTGAGGACAGAGGTCCCCCATGTCCCACCCACTGTCCAGTGCTGGACACAAGGCCTTTTCTGGTTTGGGGGATTCTCATTAAGGTTCCAGTAATTGTCTGTGGTGGACACTCGTCCTTACTTCATCCCTTCATCCAACAAACACAAAGTCATCTGGGTGCTAAGATACAGTGGCGAAAGGAGTGCATACTTTGCCTTAGAGGAGAAGGATAATATCTGACATTTGTGTGCTACCGGGGCAAATGGAGACCGTGAGAGGGAGGGAGAGGATGGTCACCAGACTATCCAGGTAGTCAGAGAAGGCCTCACAAGGAGTGGCAGAGAAGGGACAGGAAGTAGGGCAGGAGGGAACAGCTGGTGGTGTAAGGGCCTGAGCAGGAGGGCGCTTGGTATAATCCAAAGGTAGCCTGCAGCCAGTGTGGCCTCAGTGCAGCCAGGGACCGAAAGCAGAGGGCAGTGCCTCCGGGCCTGTCATGAGGACTTGAGCTTTGACCCAGAGAGGTGGGGAGACAGCACAAGACATGAGCCTGGGAGGAACACGCTCTGACTTGCACTTGAACGTGGATCCTTCTGGCTGCTCTTGAGGAAACAGACTGTGGAGGAGAGAGGCTAGAAGCCAGGGACTATGCCCAAATAGGCCCTTCTTCCTAGTCTGCAGGTCCTTGTGGGGTCCAGTACCACCCCACTATCGCCCCATAAGCATAACATGGAGTCCTGCAGGACCAAGGCTGCAGGGCCACCAGGAGGCCAACCCTTCCTGGGCTTCAGGCCAGGTGCTGGGTCTAAGAGGCAGGGCTAGGACCCTTGGGCACAACTGGTCATGTGCAAGCACTCTACCCTCAACACAGAGAAACCGGCCATGTGAACGGAGGTGTGTCCACCAACAGAACATCAGCCAGTTGTCAGGAAGGTTGTTTGCCAGGAGTTTATAGCAACAGGAGAAAACTGTCACAAAAAGTGAAAAACGCATGAAATAAAAACTGTGTCCTCCATATCTTTCAGCTGCAAAGTGAGCCTGTGAGTGAGGCCTGGGGAGAAGTGCAGGGAAAGAAACGTGCCGGGCAGGGCTGGCAGCAGGGCTGGATGTGTTTCTCTCAAGGCTGTGTCTAATCACACAGAACAAGGGGGACATTTCCACACACTGAGCATGTGCTGCCCGCTGGATGCTGTGCTGGGGACCTTTTGTGTAGGATCTCATTTAACCCTCACCACGACCAGGGAGGTGAGTGCAGGGAAACTCACAGATGGGGAAACTGAGGCTTAGAGAGATTAGCTAATACCTGAAAGGACAGTCATGGAACTGCACAGGCCCAGCCCCTGACCACAATGCTTCTCCCTACCTGGTCCAAACTCCCTGCTGCTCACTCACTCACCCATTGTCTCCACCAAAGACATAGATGGCATCTTTATAGGCCACCACTGTGTGCTTGCTGCGCCTGGAAAAAAAGAAGGGGTGGAGGGCAGTGAGGACAAGACTCTTCTGGGGGGCACCCAAGGAAGGGGACCAAGAACAAGAGCTGCCGCACAATTTAGATAACACCTCTCCACTGCTGAGATGTATGGAAACCCCTAAATTTCACCGGCATCCCCACAGGACCTTGCAAGCGGGAACACCTCACACTGCCCCAAGACTCTCTGGACTCCTCACCCAACCACAGAACACCAGGGCCCCCAGCCCAATACCCACAAACACAACTTAGCTCTAGCACCCTACCCCAGGTCGTCCAGCTCTGGGACCGGGTTCCCTCTCGGAAGTCCTCCCCCTACCCCGACACCATCCTGGCAGCATCACCGCCCCCCCTGACCAGATTCCACCCCAGGACACCACGCCCCGGCCTCGCCCCTGGGCTCCGCCTAGGACACCTTCAGACCCACCCCCGCCCTCAGGCGCCCCCGAAGCCCACCGTACCGGGCACCCACGAACTCGTCGCAGGGCGGGAGGCGCCGCCAGCGATGCACCGTTTCGAAGGGCCCGAAGTTGAGGGTCAGGTACTCGACGCTGTCCGAGCAGCTGTGGTCAAAATCCACGCTGGGGGCTACCTTGGACCGCGCGCCACCTGCCAGGGCCCCGGCCCCGATCGGGCCCCCGGAGCCGCCAGGTCCAGCCATCCCGGGTCCACGCCAGATCAGCCGCCAGGGCCGCAGAATTTGCGGCCACCGCCCCGGGCCGCTCGCAGGGACTACATTTCCCGGCGAGCCCTGCGCCGACGGCGCAGCACTTCCGGCCGGCGCCGCACTTACGCCCCCTGGGACTTCCCGGCAAGTTTAGCGCTCGTTCTGACACTGTGGGCGAGCGCGTAGCTTGGCTGCCGCCCGGCAGCGAACATGTAACCTTCTGGGGAGCATTTGGGGCGAGGTACCGGCGCCTGGTTATCCATTCCAGTGAATGTGGCGTCCTGTCCCCAACCCAGTCGAGACGGCTCTTCCTTGGGGCCTGCCACGCCCACACCACCCGAAGACCCTCCTTGGTGGCCCGGCATGCAGTGCGTCTGCGCGTGGCTCTGTCTTGGATTGTCCGCGGCTCTCCGGACCCCAGGTAGAAGGTTCCGGGCTTGCAGCGGACTCTGCCGGCGGCTCAACTATCCCTTGCCTGCTTGCGCCCCCAGGCTTGGCCCCCCGCCAACCCCTTCTCCTCTTGGCGTTGTTATTTGTTATTATATATATATGTTTTGTTTTTTTTTGAGACAGAGTCTCGCTGTGTTGCCCAGGCTAGAGTGAGTGCCATGGCATCAGCCTAGCTCACAGCAACCTCAATGTCCTGGGCTCAAGCGATCCTCCTGCCTCAGCCTCCCGAGTAGCTGGGACTACAGGCATATGCCACCATGCCCGCCTAATTTTTTCTATATATATATTAGTTGGCCAATTAATTTCTTTCTATTTATAGTAGAGACGGGTCTCTCTCTTGCTCAGGCTGGTTTTGAACTGACCTCCAGCAATCCGCCAGCCTCGGCCTCCCAGAGTGCTAGGATTACAGGCGTGAGCCACCGCGCCCAGCCTTGGCGTTGTTATTGAATGGGAGGCAGCCTGGCCCGAAGCCTCTGGATTCTCATTCCTACTTAATAGCAGAGCCTCAGCTGCTTCACCTGCGAAATGGGGATTCAGAAAGCTCCGGCTGCTGTGAGAAGCATAGGGTTTGTTGAAGGACATAGCTCCTACAGCCCTAAGTGGGCAAATGCCCCCAAAGTGTCAAGTATGAGCTGCCTCTTCCATTGAAGACGTATTTCCTGTCTCAAGCCCTTTGCAGGGGCTGTCCCTTCTACCTGGAGTGCCCTTCCTTCAAAATTCAGATCCAAAGGCACTTGCTGGAAAAACTTGTCCTGACCCTGCAGGAATGGGGGGAGAAGGGCAGAATTAGTTGCTACCTCCTCTGGGCGCTCACATGTCAAATTTCCTTAATGTGGCACTTAGCACCCTGAGACTGTGCCGTTTTTCCCCGTGGTCTGCTCTCTCCTTCATGACCAATTACACTGGGAGTCACACAGATCTGCAAATGTATGCGTTTTAATTTTAAGATGTCTAACATGTTGCAAGGTCCTGCAGGAGACCGTCCCAACAGAGGGAGAAGAGGCAGGGCCTGTCCTGCCTCCAGTGCCAACTATCAGTGGCAGCAGTGGCCTTGGGAGGTGAATGTCTTCTGGAGACAGCAGATGCCTCCCTGCAGGGGAGCCAGGCGATGGAAGGCAAGCACTGTGAGGGCTCAGGTTCTGCCCTGGGGGATCCTGGGAAATTGGAGATTGGCACCTGCCCCCAGGCCTTGGCCTCTGTCCCTGGGACCCCACTGTGCCTGCCCAAGTCCACTGCATTTGAGCTCAGGATCCTTTCCCTGTGAGCCAAGACATGTCTCCAGTCCTGCAGGAATGAGGGAAGGAGGGGTCAGGGCAGAGGAAGAGAGCAGGTTCCCTACTCTGGGCACCATGAACAGCTGGCCCTTGAGGACAGCAGGGGGCCTGCTCTATACCAGGTGCTGGTGCCCAGCAGGGATGTGTGCTTAGGCAGATGGAGGTAGACCATTGGGTGGGAGCTCTGGGCTGAGGTGGGAATGGCTCAGAACAGTCAACAGGAAGGACAGAGGATACACGTACTTGCTGTGCAGCACAAACAGCCTTTGCGAAGGCAAGAGAAAGAGAAGGCCAGGGAGAGAGCACGTCATTTATCATGTCCTCTCTTGGTCCTCCCTTGTTTCCAGCCTGAAGCCTACCTCTGTCTCGTGGCCTCCACTCCCCCAGTGGCTTTCCCACAGGTGACTCTCATTGGCACCACGCCAGAAGGAAGGTAATGGCTGGCATCCATTCCCCCCAGAACCATCCCACATCTCTAGGGCATTCCCAGCGTCATCATGAGCTGTGTTTCCCCACCTAGCTTCTGCCAGGCTTAGCACAACCACATCCAGTTGAGTGTCCCAGGCTTGGTGATTGTCCAAGCAGTGGGCCTTGACCCCTCCCCACAGCACTGGTCCTGCACTGGCGCACACGCCCCTTCCCTTCTGTCCACTGTGAGCACATAGAGCCAGCCCGCTCTCAAACTGGAATCCTTGCCCCATGCTTCCCTGTAGCCTTGAGAGCCTCAGATTGATGGGTACCGAGGGTACGGGAAGGGCCCTGGAGGGCGGTGGGGGCAGTTGTCTGCCTGGGCAGCTTGAGCTGGTACTCCAAGGAATGTCCACCACCCCCAGGCCTCCCATGCCCACACTCACTCCACCTCCCGCTTCCGGATGGCACGGCCAGAGGCCAGCACCTCAGCCACCTTGGACACGATGGGATCGTAATTCATGCTGGCCACAGCGATCACCTCGTCGCCTCTGCAGGGATAGGGTGGTCGAACCTGAAGACTGCCTGGCAGAAGCCCCTTCTTAAAGACCCTGACACATTCCTGTCCACCTGGGGCCGGGGAGGGATCTTGCCCAGGACAACAGGAATGCCCTGAGCACTAGATCCTCCCTGCTTCAGGGATCAGGGCTGGGCTCCAGTCTGGTAGGAGTCCTCCTTTCCCACCCAACTCCCGCCCCTTCGAGCCCCCGCTGCACCCCGTTGCTCTCACTTGGTGTAAAAAGCCACAAACTTCAGCTCCTCCAGATCCCCCTGGATGATGACGTCGTCGAAGCCTTCTCCGTAGCCTGTGGGCGGGACAGGCGGGTGGCACCCGTGAGCCGTGAGCCGGGGAAGGTCTGCGCCATGTGCCCTCCTAACTCCGCCCTGGACACCGCCCCCGCCCCGCCCCCAGCAACCAAGTTCCTTCGGGTAGTCCCTAGCCCCGCCCCCAGGATCCCCACAGCTCCGCCCTACCATCCAAGCCCCGCCCTAAACGCTCTCTTCGACCCCGCCCCCTTCCGAGGCTCCAGGGGTTACCCGTGTAGCGCAGGCTCTTCCCGAACATGGCCGTCCACAGGTAGGGCACGGTGCTGATCTCCGCCTCCTGCGCCAGCATGTTCTGGGCCGCCACGCGCCCTGCCAGACCCAGGGCCGTGAGAGCCCCGCTTCTTGCCCTCACCACCCCACACTGCCTGCCCCCGGAGCTCTGGGGACTCCTGACATGCGTGGCTACTCCTCCTGGCCTCCCCAGAGGTCAAGAGGCATCATTTCCCAGCTCTCAGCCCACCTGCAGGTGGAGCTGACTGGTGCAGAGGGGACACCTGGCTCAAAGCTGGCCACTTAGACTGCCTCCCTGGAGAAACTGTCCTGCCTCTGGAAGGTCTACTTCTTGGGGCTGGGGAGCTAGCCGGCCATTTCCAGCTGTGCATAAATACAAGTAATCAGATACATCAGGTCTGGAGAGGGAGGAGAATGGGGCATAAAAGCCCAGGGATGCACAGATGACACAGGGCCCCATAGAGGACAGTATAGGTGACCTCTCAGTTTCTGGGAGGCCCCATTTGACCAGTGTTTGTGTGTACACCAGAGTCCCCCAGACTCTCCCAGTTAAATCCTAGCTGTACTTGCCTGATGAATAGCCTTGGGTTCCTTACAACCTAGTCCTTTAGTCCTTGAACTTGAAAAGACATTGGTACCAGGAGTGGGGTTTCAAGCAGCAGACCCTTGGGGAGGTGGGTGCAGAGGAGAAGTCCTTTGCCCCAGGCAGGGAGTCTGGCATTCCTCTCTAGGACGCTAATTTGCTGGCACCTGCAGCTTAGGGGCCCGGACCAGGTGTGCACAGTGGGTAAGGCTTGGGGGACTTGGTGGCCACCAAATGTGAGGAGGGAAAAGCTAGTCCTTGGAAAGCACAATGTCCCCACTGAGCCGGGTCTCCAGGCCTAGTTGGCTGCCTCCAGGGACCTGCACAAGGCAACTTAGTTCACAGAGATGGTCAAGTGGCCCAAAGGAGACAGAGGCATTAAGTTGGAAGTTGACTAAATCCTTCTCCCTCCCCAGGGTGATGAACAGTTTGGTCAGGAATTCTGCAGAGCATGTCCTTTAGGACAAAGGAAAGGAAAGACTAGAGTGGAAGGACACCTGGGGTTGGGGGTCTGTGGCTGGCTAGATGGAGTGTCCAGAGGGCACTGAAGGAAGATCTCTGTAGATTGCCCACAGGGCTCGCTCTGTGCACTGGCTTGATCACCTGGATGAGGCTGGCCATACCGGCCACCAGAGTTCTTCACTGCCTAACACAGCATCCAGAACCCAAGGCCAGCAACTGAGGATTGGGCCTGGGGGAGAGCCTGGGAAAGTCTCCCACCCCCTACTTGTCTTCGGGTTAGCCATACCCTGGGCATGAGCCATCTGCCAGTGAGGGATGTTCACTTTCCGATTGTTCCTCCAGGCAAGGGGGAAGGTGACAGCATCGCCAGCCGCGAACACACCTGGGATGTTGGTCTGCATCATCTGTCGGAGGAGGTCCAGGGCTCTAGGGGGGGACAGGGGCCCTGACCTAGACCTCCCGCCACTCCCAGCCCAGCACCCCACCCTCCCTGCCCAGCCCCACCTTGTTGACGGGGATGAAGCCTCGGGAATCCAGACCGATGCCGCTCTGCCTCAGGAAGCCCGTGGCGGGCACCGCGCCTGACAGGACAGGCCCTGTGTCCACTCCCCAACCTCGCCCATCTCCCTCCGCCATGCTGTCCACGCCCCAGTCCCTCACTCCCTGCACCAGCCCCAGGCTGACGTCCACAGGTGCCCACCCTGGGGCCTTTGTGCATCCTGTCCCCTCTGCCTGGATCCCTGCAGACCGCTGGGCCTCCCATCAGGCCTCAGGTATCGCCTCCTCTAAGAAGCACTCCATGAAGCCCCCAGGTGGGGGTCGGCACGCCACACCTCAACCCCCAGCTTTGCACCCCCTCCGACTGGCACCTCAGCTGGGGCAGGAACCAGTTAGAGGCTGGCCTGCGGCCCGCGGCCCACACGGGGCAGGGCGGGGAGCTGAGCATTGTGGGCACCACTCACTGGATGTGTCCCCCGCGCCAGGCTGGGCGAAGCCTGGGACACGCCTTCCCCAGCAGCCCTGTGAAGTGGGGTCCCCATTTTACAGACATGGAAACTGGGACTTGGGGAGGGGAGGGCGAGCCCACGGTCACTTGCGAGTGTGTCCAGGGGGCCCTGCTGATCCATGCCGGCCGCCCACGCACTCACCAATGCCCACCACGCAGACGTCAGCCCGCACGACCTTGCTGCTCTTCAGCACGACCTCCTTCAGCTGTGGGGAGTGGGCGTGAGCGGGTGGGCCCGGCGCCGGGCTCAGGCCAGAGGGACGGCACGCGGCAGGCGGCGAGGAGAAGGCCCACCTGTCCCTCCTGGGCCCGCAGCTCCGACACCTCTGTCTGCATGTAGAACTTCACCCGGTTGTTCTCGAACATCTGGCGGGGCGGGCGGGCAGCCGGTGCGTGAGAGCCCGGCCCAGGCCTGGGCCACACCCGGGCTCCAAGGGCCAGGTGCGGGGCTGGGCTCACCTTCATCAGGGCTCGGCCCACACGCTGCCCCAGGAACCTCCTGAAGGGCGTGTCCTCCAGCTCCACCACGGACACCGAGTGGGCCTTCTCCGTCAGGTAAGCGGCCACCTCCATCCCTGGGGCGGGGGCAGGCGCGGCAGGCTGGCATCCTGCACCTCGCAGGGCCAGTGCCGCCCGGGACAGGCCGTGATGACCTGACCGCTCCCCGGCACCCCCAGCGCCCGGCCGCTCACCCAGGAAGCCGGCTCCCACGATGACCACATTGCGGCCTCGGGCCAGTCTCACCACGCGATTGGCGTCCTCTGGCGTCCGGATGGCGAACACGTTCTCCACCTCTTTGCCTTTGCAGCTCAGGGTCTTAGGGCTGAGACACAGCGGGTCAACGAGGGCCTCCCGCAGCCCAGCCCTCCCGTCCCGGCCGAATCCAACGGAGGGCAGCGGGGAGACAGCCTCCTACCTGCTCCCCGGCGCCAGCAGCAGCTTGCTGTATTCCAGCTTGAAGCCATCTTTGAACACGACCTTCTTGTTTCTCACATCCACTGTGACCACCTGCAACGCCGGCCAGGCAAGCCATGGGCCTGGGCACAGATCTGGGCCTTACCACCCACTCCGGGCCTGCAACGCTCAAGGAGCCCAGCCAGACCCTCGAGCAGCTCCCACGGGGGCTGCTCCTTCCACTTGGGCCTTAGTCTTTTTTTTTGTTTGTTTCGAGGCAGAGTCTCCCTCTGTCATCCTGGCTAGAGTGCAGTGGCATCATCACAGCTTACAGCAACCTCAAACTCCTGGGCTCAAGCCATCCTCCTGCCTCAGCCTCCCTAGTAGCTGGGACTACAGGTACACACCAAATTAGCCTGGCTAATTTTTTCTATTTTTTGTAGAGATGGGCTCTTGCTCTTGCTCAGGCTGGTCTTGAACTCCTGAGCTCAAGCAATCCTGCCACCTTGGCCTCCCAGAGTGCTAGGATTACAGGCGTGAGCCACTGTACCCAGGCTGGGCTTCATTCCTTAAGCTTCAGACATCACCTTCCCCTCAAAGCCCTCCTTACCCTCCCAAGTCCCATCTGGCTCTCCCTCTCCTGTCCCATCCCTGATCATCCGTCTCCCCACCCTGCGGCTCTGATCACCCCCACACCCTAGGGGCTCACACAGCTTCCATCAACCCTTCCCCGCAGCCTGTTTCCCAACCTTGACCCTGTACCTGGGCCTCAGTGAGCACCTCGATGCCATAGGCTCGGAAGAACTCCTTGGGCCTCAGGGCCAGCTGCTCGGGCTGTGCGTCCAGGGACTGCAGGAGACAGCCAGCCTGAGACAGGGCCAGGTGGCCACTGTCCCATGCCACAGCCGAGCACACAGGACCCAGGGAGCGTGGGCCCAGCCCCGGCCACACAGGGGCTGCAGGACAGAACTCAACAGACCCAGATCTTTTAGGGGCACCACAGACGGCCTGGCATAAGCAGAGAGAGCTTGTCACCTGTGGGGTGACAAGCAAGCCTTCCCATGGGCCTGACTGGGACCCAGAGGGACAGGGTCCCCACTTGCCCGACACCCCACCTTGCTGAGCTTGGGTCGGTCATAGGGGAGGTGCCGGTCCAGCGTGCACAAGACGATCCGGTCCGAGAAGCCCTCCTGCCGCAGAGTCTCCGCACACACCAGGCCAGCTGCACCTGAGAGGGGGCTGTGGGCCAGGGACCACTCCTCTCCACTCCCCCTCCCTCCCTGCCCCTAATACCCCGCCACCAACCTGCACCCACAATGAGCACATTGGTGCTGCCACTGTGCCCAGCACTTGGAGAGATGCACTTGGCCATCACCTTGGTCCTTCGCTGCAGCTGCAGGGCCTGGGGGTGGTGGGAGGGTGGGGGCCAGCTGGGAGCTAGGGTTGTGGCCATCCATCGTGAGCCGTCATTCCACTGGGCAAGACCAGCACAGCCTCATGCCCACCACACAGCCCCTCACTCTGCCCCTGAGACACATGTGCCAGGCTCCCTCCTACCACAGGGCCTTTGCACATGCCATTCTCTGGGCCAAGATGCCTTGCCTTCCCCATCTGTCCTTCCTGCCCGAGCCCCAAGCCATCCCCTCACCTGTTTGCTGGCCCGGACGTACACCTTTTCCTTCTCAATCTTCACCTGAAAGGGCTGTACCGCTCAGGACCAGCCCTAGCCCCGTGCCCCCAGGCTCCCACCCGCCGCATCCTGGCCCCACCTGGAACTTGTGCAGACTGTCCAGGCCCGGGAAGTCCTCCAAGTCCCCGGTGCTGATGTTGAAGCAGGCACCATGCCAGGGGCAGCGCACTCGGCCACGGGACAGCACACCTGGGAGTGGGAGGGGCTAGGCTGGGGCCACCAGCACGGTTCCTGTGTCCCAGCACCTGGGAGCCCCTCCCCACAGCCCAGGAGACCCCACTAATAGATGAGGACCCTGAAGCCCAGGGAGGAGCCAACCTGGCCTGGGGCCTGGGGGTCACCCCTGCCACCCGCACGCACCCCGGACATCTCACCTTTCACCAGGGGTGCGCCGTAGTGCGGACACTTGTGGCCCAGCGCGTGGAATTCCCCGCTGTCCTTCACCAGCAACGCCTTCCCCCAGCCCAGCTCCACTTCCCGCATCCTGGGGAGCAGCTGCGCTGAGAGGTCAGGCCAGGGGCCAGGCACGCCCTCCTGTGGGCGCCCCTCCCGGGGCCAGCCTTCCGGGGAGCAGGCCCAGACCGGCAGAGGCCACAAAGGCAGCGTCCAAGGAGCAGCCGGTCTAGCCCCTTCCGGGCCCCGGCAGCTGCCCCGTCCATGCCTGTACCTTCCCTCCCACCGTGGGCCCTCTGATCCCCTCCCAAGCCCAGCACCCACTGGCCATTCTCCAGGTCCTTGACGTGGCAGACGGCAGCCTCCACACAGTCCTGGGCGCCAGGGTAGGGGTGAGGAGTGGGCAGGCGCTCCTCGGCGTGGAAGTGGCGGGCCGTGCCGTTGCCCTGGTAGGCCCGGGGGCTGCCCTTCCCGCTGGCCAGCAGCTCCTCCTTGCCCCGCTCCTTCTCGGGCAGCACCACTTCGATCTTGAGCTCCACTGTGGGTGGCGGCACCATGAGCCCCCAGCTCCTGGGGCTCAGACCTGCCCAGAACTGCCCCTGCCCCCCGCAACCAGCCTTAAAGCCTTAAAACGAGCAAGAAGCAGAGGGAAGGAGCTCTGGGCCTGTTTGAATGACTTTCTGCACGAGTCTTTCTGCAATGACAAAATTAGGAGGTGGGCACAGAGCAGAGCTCTTTGCACCCTGAAACTCCGCTTCTGCCGGAATCTAGTGGAGGAAGAACCCTAAGTCTGGGATCTTCTGAGGGACAACAGGTGACAACGGGGTGTGACTCCATGTGGATATGCGGGCATTCCCAGCTGGTGCATCTGAGTGACAGGAAATGGAAGGTTCCTTGTTCTATTCTTGCAACTTTCCCATAGGGTTGAATTTTTTTCAAAATAAAAAACAATAAAATGTAGACAATTTCAACTTTTTACAATAGCTTTTCTCACCAGGTAGGGAATCATTCATGACTGACCAAGCGCTGGGGTCGGGGCCCTGGGAGGGAACCCCACACTGAGGGGCGCAGGCACCCAGCCCAGCGGCGGCCACACACAGGACAGTCCCTCCGCCTGCAGAGCGGCCTAGCCTAGAAGGGAGTTAGCTGGGGACTGTCATTTTCCTCTTTACACTTTTCCACATTTTCCAAATTCCGTACAATGTGCCTGCGATATTTTTCTAATTAGAAGGGAACAATAAACAGAATTTTTATCAGCAATAACCCGGCCTCCCGGGCTGCCCTCTCCACCCCCAGCGGCAGAGCCTGCAGCTTGCTCCACTCCGCCTCTTCACCTCGGCACCTGCTCCCCTGCCCCTCCCCCTCGGACCTGACACCCCAGAAACAAAGATGCCAGACTTGCCACTGCGGCACACCTCCGGCTGTGCCCGTGCTCACCCGCTGCCTGCCCTGGACACCCGGCCCCTGCACGGCCTGGTCCCGAGCTGCTAATCCCCCTCCCCATCCTCTCTACCCAGCCCCCAGCTCAGCCCCAGGCCTGGCAGGGGCCTGGGCTGAAGGTCAGTCCCTGACTCCAGCCTGGCAGGGTGCAAAGCACGCAGCCACACTGAGGCTGTGTGTCAACAGGTTGGGGGTGGTCACGGGTGGGGTATTTCCCCTCCGTTTTCTCCATTTTATGTAACGGTGTTAGAATGCTTTTGGAAGAATTAAAAAGGAAAATGCTTTGGGCTCAGCTGACACCAGCTATGTGAGCTATGGGAGCTCACAGGAACAGCCTGGTGGGGGGCCAGATAGCTGCCAAGCCAGGCTGTTTTCATCCTCTGCTCCTTCCAGAAGGCTCCAAGGCATGCTAGCCAAGGCAGTCTAACAGAAGCATTAAGTCAGGAGCAGCAGTGGAAAGGTGTGTGTGCGTGTGGGGGTGTCTCTCCTCACCCAGAGAACCAATCAACCCCAGCTCCATGACTGCCACCTGCCCACAAGACCCTTTGTCTTCAATCTCTTCCTTATAAAACAGAGAAAACAGCGCCTACCTCTTTGGTTTAGCGAATGTTGAAGGAGATAATTATATGTAATCCAGAGTAAAAGCTCCGCAGATGGAGTTGGGTAGTAGTGTTTTATCAGTTAGCGCTGAGCCTCCTGGCAGCCACGGGGAGGAGGGTAGGTAGCCCCATGGCTTAACAAAGGGCAGGTGACCAGATGCCAAGAGAGTTGCACATGCCCCTAGCTCTGGGCCCAGCAGGGGACTGGCTTGGAGTTTTCCCATCAAGAACATGGAACTCTGAGGACAGCACAGGGAGCATATGCTGGCTTGCACGAAGCCAGGGATTGAGTGGATAGAAAGTGAAGAATTTGCACAAAGATCTTCTGCTTGCTCTGGTCTCCCTGGGGCCTCTCTGACCCAAACTTTCATGCCCCAAATGCTCTCACTCCCTGAAGTTCTCTGAGCCTCATCCCTGACCTGCCCAGATGGGTACCTCTGGCTATCGCCCACAGGGGAGCCTTGGTGACAGCCCAGCACACAGAACGATAATGTTCTGCAAGTGCTTCCTGCGTGCCAGGCCGCACATGAAGACATGGAGACTCAGAGAGGTGAAGTCACCTGCCCAGTGCTACACAGCCAGGAAGGGGCAAGGCTGGATTTGGACTCAAGAGTCCATGTTCTGACCTAGAATATTCTGACAATATGGGGAGAAAAAAAAGAAAAGAAAAGAAAAGATATAAATCAAATTAAAATTAAAAAAAAGAGTCCGGGCCGGGCGCGGTGGCTCACGCCTGTAATCCTGGCACTCTGGGAGGCTGAAGCGGGAGGATTGCTCAGGGTCAGGAGTTCAACACCAGCCTGAGTGAGACCCCGTCTCTACTATAAAAAAAATAGAAAGAAATTAATTGGCCAACTAATATATATAGAAAAAATGAGCCGGGCATGGTGGCGCATGCCTGTAGTCCCAGCTACTCGGGAGGCTGAGGCAGCAGGATTGCTTGAGCCCAGGAGTTTGAGGTTGCTGTGAGCTAGGCTGACACCACGGCACTCGCTCTAGCCTGGGCAACAAAGCGAGATTCTGTCTCAAAAAAAAAAGAAAATTAAAAAAAAAAAAGAGTCCATGTTCTTAGCACTGCCTCTGGGGCGGTGACAGTGGCCAGCCCCCACACCAGAAGCCCTGGGGCTGCCTGTCCCAGGCAGGCCAGCCCTTTGAGGTCCTTTAAAAGAAACTACAGGTGGCATCTTCTCCCAGAGCCTCCTGCCAGCCCACAGTCCCGCAGGTGCCCAGTATGGGGCCAGCTGGCAACCTTCTGCCACTTACGAGGGTGGGGGGCATGCACCTCATTTGTCTGAGGCCTGCTTTGAGGCAAGGAGGACGGTGGGTCCCTCCGCCTGGTGGGGTGGCACAGCTCTCCTCCCTCCCCCGAGTTCTCCCTCAGACCCAGGAAAAGGAGACAAGGCTCGCGAGCGCCGAGGGAATAGAGCCACCGGGCAGGGGGTGAGGGGAGCTGGGGACACCGGCCAGGCAGGGCAGCACTGGCTGGGCTCTAGAGGCCTCTCTGGCCTTGGTTTCTCCCTCTGGGACATGACTGCGCAGCCCTGCCTCCCTGGTGTTGCGAGGGGCAGGAAGGACAGTGGGGCCACTGCCTCCCCACGCACATGGTCTCCAGTAGGGGCCGGACCCAGACCTGTCCAGCACCCAGGACGCCCCCACTTCTGGCTGGAGCTGCTCAGGCTGGGCAGGGTGGAGGCGTCTGCTGCAAATGGGGAGGTTGTGCCCAGAACAGCTGGGGAGGCAGCCTGAGATCACAGCAGGTTGGAAGCGAAGTTGGCGGGGACCTGCCTGCTGCATCGTCACAGCAACTTTGAGAGGTCAGCGCGGTCAGGCCCATTTTGTAGAGAGGCACACTGAGGCTCAGTGAGGTAACTTGCATGCACTAGGTCACACAGTGGCTCACTTCCCAAGAAGAAGCCCACTTCCCAAGCTGTGAGGGACACAGCTCCCTCCCCACCCCCACAAGAGGAACCCTCCTCTCCCCATTCCAAGAGGGACCCTGCTGCTATTCCCACCACCAACACCCAAAGCCCCCAAAACAGAGGGGCACCTGCTGGACGGGGGCCAGGAGAGCTGCTCCAGGCCCCCACCCCCTCCTGCCTGCAGCGTATTAACATTCTGCCTCATGGCTCCTGCCTAGCCTGACCTACTTCGAGGGGAGACTGCAGGGGGGAGGGGAGGAGGGAGGAGAGGTGGGGGAGGGAGGATGGAAGCAAGAAGTACCTGGCTTGGGCTTGGAGAAGCAGCCGCCCATGGCGAGTGGCCTGAGGATGGGTGGGCAGGCAGGAGCAGATGCAGATGCGGGGTGTCAGAGGCCTAGGGTGACCCCCATGGGGTGGGACCCCCTGCAGCCCTTGGAGATGCTGGAGCAGCCATCCCAGCTGCTGCTGCCTCTAGGACCTGCAGGGACACTGGGGCATCAAGACAGGGCTTGGATGGGGGTGTGGGTAGAGACACAGAGAGACAAGCTTCTGGATGAGTCCTGCATTTGAGCCGGGAGCCATTGTGTGCAGGGAAACTAGGTCCCAGAGGCATGGGACCCTGGAGGGCACCTTCCTTTTAGGGCTCTCCAAGCCCCGCACCCTCACTCCCACCTCTTACCTCTGCCCTGGGCTGTACCTGCTGCCAGGGAAGCCCTTCTGCCCGAACCTCAGCCACCCTCAGTCCAGGCAGTCCAGCCCCACAGCCTCCTCCTTCAGGAAGTTGTCCCTGATTTCTGCTTTAACCTCAGGCCCCCAGTCCTTGACTTCCCCTCTACAAAGCCCACAGCCTGGGAGCTCTGGGACTCCCAATTTCCTGGGAGGTCACCATGTCTGGGGTCAAACCCTGGGCCACCTGGGGCAAGCCAAGGCCCTCCTGGTCCGGTTTCTCCTTCCTATAGTGGGGGTGACACTGGCTTCCCCTAGCCCCCCGGGCTGGCACTAGGGTACCCACCTCCTCCAAGGGCCACCACTGCTTGTTCCCAGCCCAGCAGTGGGCTAAGGCTGCCAGCTGTGGGAGGCAGGGCGAGGAGGGCAGGGGTCCAGGAGGCGGCTCAGCCTCCCTTCCTCCCAGCACCAGTGTGGCCAGGAGGGGCCCGGAGTGGGTGTGGGGCTGGGCCAGTCACTGGTCCCCAGGGAAACCCAGCTCTGTGGTGAACAGAAGTGGGCAGCCAGCCCGGGCCTGACAGGGTTAGGGGGAGGGAAGCCAGGCACACAGTCCCGGCTGCCCAGCCCGCTCCGTCCCGCTCCGTCACTCAGGCCATGCCGCAGATGGAGAGACCAATGGGCCAAGATCTCGTCAAGGTCAATCAGCAGGTGGGGTTATGTGTATGGCCTCCCCCTGCCCACTCTAGTTAGTTCTAAAATGGACAGGGGCCCAGGAAGCCACCATATCACCCTAACACCCTGCAAGCCACCTGGCCGGGGGAGGGACACCTGCTCAGCAGAGAAATCCCTGTTGCCAAGGTGTCCTCAAAGCCACAGGGTGGACCTTCCAGAAGACACAGCTGACAGGTGGACTCTGGAAGGCCCAGAACAAAGGCACAGCCTCCCTCTTTACAACTAACCATCCCACTGTCATCCCCCCGTTTCCCCTGGAAGTTCTTCCTCAAGTCTAACTAGAGGTGGGGCTAAGGCCCCCTGGTCTGGCCCACACACCAGGAAGGGCGGTGGGTAGATCCCTGAGAGCGAGGAGTAGACAAGGAAGGACAGGTTGGGGAGGACCATCTATGGCCTGGCCCTGATCTTACCTGCCCTAGAGGTGCCCATTACAGGCCAGGAGATGGGGGTTCCCAAAGCCACCTGGGCGTGTCCTTGCTCTTTTTCCCACTTGTCACCAAGGCAGGTCTGTAAACCTCTGCCAACACCTGCCCCACCTGCCCCCTCCTTGGGCACTAAGGGACCCCTCCACGGGTCCTGGCTTCACCTCTGGCTCAGCTCTGCCCTCTCTTTCCTGTCTGGGCTCAGGCCTCACCTGCCCAGAGGCCTGTCCCTGCCATTCCCTCCCTTCCCTGGCACCCAGGGGTCTAAACCCTCCAGAGACTCCAGGGGCTTTTTTGCTGCCACCCACTGCATGCTAGGTTGACTTGGAGCCCAGTGACCCCAAGCAAAGGCAAAGGTCCTTGCTGGGGCACCCAGGGAAAAGTTTGTGTGGAGTGCTATCTGTTGTCCCCAAGCTGCCCCTGCTGAAAAGCTCTAACAGTGCCCAATGCTAACTCCTCACCAGCAGCCTGTGTCCTGCTCCGGGACCGCACCTGTAAGGCAGGTACTGAGCACCTGCTCAGGCGCTCTCTCCCCCAGGGCGCCGGAGTCCCCGCTGGGCAGGTGCCTCGCCCCAGTGCTCCACCTCCCCCACCTTCAGCCCTGGGGCTCCTGCCCAGCTCGGGGCCCTCAGTGGCTTCCAGGCGTCCTGGGGTGCCGTCTGAGCTCAGCCCGCGTCCACTGTGGGGGCTCCGCTCCCGCCCCTGCCGCGTCCACTCTCCCCGCCTTTGCACGTGCAGTTCCCGGCCTCGGAAGCCGGTTCCAGCAGCCCTGCCCGGTCGCACCGCCGGACCCTTCCTGCGGCCTACGAAGGGGACCGGCACACAGTAGGATCCCCGAGGCGAGCGGGGCAGGGGAGGAGGACAAGGTCCGCCCCAGCCCGGCCTGTCTCTACGGCCGGGCCGCCCACCCCCACCTCCCAGCGCGCCGGCCTCGGGCCCGAGACCCGCGAGCGCGCTGGCCGCTGGCCGGGGCGCGGGTCCACGGAGCCGGGCGGGGCGGGGGCCGGGGCCCGGGCGGGCGCTCACCTGGGCTCGGCGCGGGCCTGGGCTCGGGAAGCGCTCGGGGCCGCGGCCGCGGGGGGCGGGAGGCGCGGGCGGGGCGGGGCCGGCGCTGCGGCGACACTGCGGCCGGGAGCCCGCGCCCAGCACCGCCCCGCCGGCCGTGCGGGTGGGGGCGGCCAGGCGGGGGCGGGCCGGCTCTGCCGCCCGGTCAGAGTCGCGGGGCGTGGGGAGGGCCGGACCCGGCTGGGCCCCAGGGGTCCCCGCGGCCCCAGGGAACCAGGTTGCGCCAGGCGCCAGGATGGGCTCTTTTTCCTTTTCTGTCTTTCTAAGTCTCCAAACCATTGCGGGCCGCGTGGGGGAAGTTGAATCAGCCGGAGAAACCTCCCGAAGAAAACGCAAGCCACACCCAACTCTCCACAGATACTGTCCCCCGTTTGCAGAGTTCGGGTTCTCAGCTCCCCCAGCTCTCTCCCGGCCCTCTCCCCATTACAGGGTCTGTTTTAAATTATATTTTACTGCAGTTTTCCCTGCCTGTCATCACACCAGGAGAACTTCCTGGGTCTCTCCCCATGCGCCCTCCAGACAGGCCTCCTCGGACTCCAGGAGGCCCTCGGGTTCTATTCGGGCCCTGGCGCGGGTGTTTCATTGTCCTTAATGTCTGGATCTCTGCCTTGTGGTCAGGGGGAGCTTGTCCCTCTGACGGCCTGGCGCGCAGAGACGATGTGGGTCTCGACTCCTGTGCCAGGCGGCCCCCCGCAGGGTGAGGGGACAAGCGCCTCGGGCGGGGCCCAGGGAGACTGAGGCTTGCCCAGGGCAGGGCAGGGCCTGCCTGGGTCACACCCAGGGCAGGTGGCTGGTGCTCAGGCCGATCCTCTGGGGTCACACACATGCGGTTTCTGCTGTGTGACTGTTGCCCCTGCCACGGGAGAGGCCACCCCACCTCAGAGTCCCACTCTAACCAGGAAGACAATGTACCCCGTCAGTAACCATAGCTGTGACTTTACACACATTTCATTTATTCCTTTAACCATCACAACAGCCCAAAGAAGATTCTCTATCCCCAATTTACAAATAGGGAAACCGATTCGGAGAGGTTAGGAGCAGGGCCACACAGCCGATGAAAGGCAGAGCAGGGACTGTCCTGGCAGACTGGCTCTGCTGTGCTGGGCCTGGAGGCAGAGGTGTGGGTGTGGGAGGGAGGGGCCTGCCAGGCTCAGGCCCGGCCAAAGCCACAGGATCTCCAGCACAGATGTCAAGTTCTGTTCTGTAACTGTGCCAGTCAGTGGACCTCTCTGCCCCAGCTTCCCCAGGACACCGCGGGATAACTGCAGTGCCCTCCCCTGGACTGCTGCCAGGACACTATGACAGGTGCAGAGCCAGGCATGGGACAAAGGAGGCACTGAGGAAGTGGGGTGGGGGCTGCTGAGTTTGGGTGCCAGAGATGAAGCTGGGGGCACAGGTCGGTGTGGGGGCTGTGAGAAGGCCAACGACCTGGGGAGACATCCCAACAAAGGGCAAATGCAGCCCTGACGCAGGGCAAGTTCATCGTGGCACCTTTGGTCCTGGGGACTGGGCTCAAGGTTCATGCCCCTCCGTGGTGGGGCAGAAATTGCAAGACCTTCATGGAGCAAAAGGTAAAACGGAAGTCAGGCTGGAAAGGCAACAGGATTCCAGTAGCCCTGACTATACCAGATGGGGTGGATGGTAGACCCCAACCCAGGTAAGGTGACCGGGGATGTCAAGGAGCCTCCCCCACCGCCAACACCACAGATACCCTAAAGGCAGGAAGAGGGTGGAGAAACAGTGGGTACAGGGAGGGTCAGCCCATGGCCTGGGGGGGCTGACCCCTAGGCACTCCCAGCCCAGAGCACCCCCATCATGCAGCAAGCTTGCCCCTGCCCTCCTTCCCTCCACTCCCTGCTGTCAGTTTCCCCAGTTCCTCACTCCCCTCATCCTGGGTCTCCAAGCAGGGCTGTGCAGGCTGGTCCTTGTTCAGGTAATGAAGCGAGCCGGCTTCGACGGCTAACACTGGATTGACCTTGGCGTCCCCCGGAGGCCAGTCTGAGAGTCAGCGCACCCTCGCTGAGCCTCGGGGTTCTGGGCAGGGGCAAGACTGGATGCTGAGGCAGGTGTTAGCTGATCCTCAGGAAATGCTGAGAGGCTGACACAGCATAGCCAACATCTGAGCCGAGGGCAGCTGTGTGGAGGGGCAAGTTGGATGCCAGTGGTGGCCACAGCTGGCTGGCTGGTGACTTACTAATGCGGAGCATAGGTTGGGGAATCCCCTGGGGTGTGGACCCTGGGCCCAGACCCATCCCCTTCCCTGTCCCCCCCTCCCTACCTCCCCTGGCTGCTGCAGCCCAGCCTGTCCCCAGCCCAAGTCTTTCTACACAGGCCTGACCACTGTGTCCCCAAGGACTCTTTGACTCTGCGTTCAAGGCCAGCTCTAGCTCATCAAACTCTTCAGGCCCCCTCAAGTTGATGGCTTTGCTGTCTGCACTGTCCTGTGCCCAGGCTCTGGGATAACCCGTCCTCATCCCAGTGCTCATGGAGGGAAGAGGCAGGAGCTGAGGACAGTCAGCCTGTGAGAGTTCACCAGAGGAAAAAGCATCCAGGCAGAAGAAACTGTGGGCAAGTGTGAGGAGGTGAGATGGCAAATTTGGGGAGCTCAGAACATGCCAGTCCAGTCTAGCTTGGGCATCGAGTTCTGGGTAGGGGTCTGACATGGATGAGGGTGGTATGGGATGCTCAGAAAAGCAGCAGCTAGCACTGGCATTGCTAGAAGGCTCCTGCCTTCTAGCAGGGGACACCACTGGGCTGGAGGCACCTGCAGCCTCAGAGACTCTCTGAGCATTTTCTATCATCAAAAGATTGGCAGCAACCTCCACACCCCCAGTGACGAATGGACTAGTATGAGCCACCTCAGCCACATGGTGGAATATTTTTTGGTCATAAAAAAAATCTCCATTTCAAAGCACTTACTCTGAAAAAAAAAATGGAAAAAAAAAAGATATCTCCAGCCGAGGCGAGAGGCTCGCTCAAGGTCAGGAGTTCGAAACCAGCCTGAGCAAGAGCGAGACCCTGTTTCTACTAAAAATAGAAAGAAATTAATTGGCCAACTAAAAATATATAGAAAAAATTAGCCGGGCATGGTGGTGCATGCCTGTAGTCCCAGCTACTCGGGAGGCTGAGGCAGGAGGATCGCTTGAGCCCAGGAGTTTGAGGTTGCTGTGAGCTAGGCTGACGCCCCGGCACTCTAGCCCGGGCAACGGAGCAAGACTGTGTCTCAAAAAAAAAAAAAAAAAAAGGTATCTCCAGAGTATAATAACGTTATAAACATTTTCTTTTTTTTGAGAAAAGGTCTCACTCTGTCACCCAGAATTGATGGAGAGCAGTGGTACAATCATAGCTCACTGCAACCTTCAACTCCAGAGCTCAACTGATCCTCCTGCCTCAGCCTCCCTAATGATTAGCTGGGACTACAGGCATGCACTACCACGCCCAACTAAATTCAAAAAGAATTTTTTTTTTTTTTTTTTTTTTTTTTTTAGAGATAGGGTCTCACAATATTGTCCAGGCTGGTCTCAAACTCCTGGCCTCAGGCATCTTCCCGCCTTGGCATCCCCAAGTGCTGGGATTACAGGTATGAGTCACAGTGCCTGGCCTATAACTATTTTTTTATACATTGCTGGTGAAAGTGTAAACTGAAGCAACTATCACAGAGAACAATTTGAGAACAACTCTTACAACTGCAGATATTCAATTACAGACTGACCCAGCAATCCCACTCAGAGAAATCCGTTTCAATGTGTCTGACCCGCTGAGATTGGAAAGGACCTAAATGTCCATTAATAGGGGATTGTTAAATGATCGACAGTACATTCATCCCATGGAATTCTATATAGCCATGAAAAGGGACACAGGCAGGCAACATGCTGATTCCTAACACTCTCTGAAACAGATGGGGGGATAAGGCAAGGTACAGTAATCTACATGACTTTTGTGTAGAGGAAAAAAACAGAACAAGTATTTACAGATGTGTCTGCACATGTGTTATAGAAGATGTATAATAAACTTCAGACGGCACAACTCTGGGGAGCGTAACAGACAGGGTGGAGGGAGCCCTCCCATCAGATACCCATCTTTGGAATGCTGCATCCTAGTTTTTGCTCCAACCCCACGCCAAAGCATAATTCCCTAAACTCCTCGGAGCTCAGGTGGTCCACAAGCCCCCATTCCCGGAGGGCTGGCACCAGGCCTGGGTCCCCTTCCGTGCAGCCCCGGCCGAGGCAGCTGTTGGGCAGCCCACCCCTGCTTCTCCTGGGACGTGGCCGCCGGGCAGCTCCAGGCTTTCCCGTCCGCAGGCCTCCGTTCCCGAGTCCCTCGCCTTAACAGCCGGCTCCCGGAGGCTCTCCCTGGTAGGCGCGGGCTGTCCTCTTCCGGCCCTCCCTGCTGCACCGGGCCCGCCCCCACTTCGGTGACCACCCCGCTCGTCCGCGACTCCCCCGCCGGACCCCCCGCGCTTCCGCGACCGCCCCGCGTCCCACGCGGGCCCCCCCAGCGCCTCCGCGACCGTCCCCGCGCCTCCGGGACCGCCCCGCGCCTCCGCGACCGCCCCGCGTCCCCCGCGGGCCCCCCGAGCGCCTCCGCGACCGCCCCGCGCCTCCGCGACCGTCCCCGCGCCTCCGCGACCGCCCCGCGTCCCCCGCGGGCCCCCCCCGCGCCTCCGCGCCCCCCCCCCGCGCCTCCGCGACCGCCCCGTGTCCCCCACGGGTCCCCCCCGCGCCTCCGCGACCGCCCCGCGTCCCCCACGGGTCCCCCCCGCGCCTCCGCGACCGCCCCGTGTCCCCCACGGGTCCCCCAGCGCCTCCGCGCCCCCCACCCGCGCCTCCGCGACCGCCCCGCGTCCCCCACGGGTCCCCCCAGCGCCTCCGCGACCGCCCCCGCGCCTCCGCGACCGCCCCGCGTCCCCCGCGGGCCCCCCCAGCGCCTCCGCGACCGCCCCCGCGCCTCCGCGACCGCCCCGCGTCCCCCACGCGTCCCCCCAGCGCCTCCGCGACCGCCCCCGCGCCTCCGCGACCGCCCCGCGTCCCCCGCGGGCCCCCACAGCGCCTCCGCGACCGCCCCGCGTCCCCCGCGGGCCCCCCAGCGCCTCCGCAACCACGCTGCGCCTCCGCGCGGGCGCGCAGAGCACTGGCGACTCAGGACGAGAGCCCAGGAAGCCCTCAGAGGGCCAATGCGACGAAGGTCCTGGGTTCGGCCCCACTCTTGTCTTTCCTGCCCCCCGCGACCCCACCCCACCGCACCCTCGGCGCGGCCGGGTGCACTTGGCCGCCAGGCCCCGCCACCCCCAACCTCCGCGGCCGCTGGACGCCCCCAGTGCCGTGGACGCCGGGGGGCAGGGGCGCTGCAGGACGCCCCCAGTCCCTCCTTTCTGGGGTCTGAGGGCAGGGCCGGAGCCCCCGGAAGCACCGGGGGCGCAGAGCTGCGCCGCCCCCACGCCTACCCCGCGCGGGCCCGGTCACCCTCTCCGCCCCCATCCCAGCCGAGTGCTTCCCCCTCCCGCCTCCCCAGGTGCGACGTCCACCTCTCCCAGACCGCGCCGGAGCCACCTCGGTGGCGGCGGTGCAACCGCAGCCTGGAGCGCAGGGGATCGGGCCCCAGACGCAGGCTGAGCGCCCTGACGCCCAGGCGGGGCCCGGCTGCGGGAGGGAAATACAGGTGGTGCGGCCCGAGGAGCAGCTCCGGCTGCGGCTGGGGGCGCGCCGGCCTCGGTCGTAGCGCGGTCCCCTGCCCGCTGAGACGGCGACCTCAGCGCCGCCCGCCCCACCCGAAGGTTGGGTTTCATGGGTCCGCGCGCTAGAGTTTAGGTTCTCCGAGGGGGTGAACAGGCGGCAAAGTTTGAGAACCTCTGTGCCTGTGACCCTTCGCTCTGCGGCTCCAGCTCCCGGAAGCCCCAGCCAAGGGGCTGCGGCCGCCTCTTACCGCGCGGTGTGAGAGCAAGGCCGGGCCTGCCAGGGCGCTCCCGCCTGCTGCCCTCTAAGGAAGGGCAGGCTGAGGTCGTAATAGTGGGCTGGGGGTCACCGACATGGCACAGAATGACGAGCTGCACGCAGGAAAAGCCTGGTGGTGTCAAGTTCTTGCTATAGGATAAGTTTCAAGACCCGGGTGCTCGGTGAGCTCCGCCGCTAACCTAGCAGGGAGGCGGGCAGAGGGGCGGCCCCCACCCAGGGGAACGCCAAGCAAGGGCTTCCCTTGCCAGAGCTGACCAAGATTCACCACTGCAAACTGAAGGTATTCTTTTTTTTTTTTTGAGACAGAGTCTCGCTTTGTTGCCCAGGCTAGAGTGAGTGCCGTGGCGTCAGCCTAGC
Organism: Microcebus murinus; assembly: GCF_040939455.1. Taxonomy (NCBI): domain Eukaryota; kingdom Metazoa; phylum Chordata; class Mammalia; order Primates; family Cheirogaleidae; genus Microcebus; species Microcebus murinus. The sequence continues at coordinate 25,634,263 of NC_134125.1, read as the reverse complement.
TCACAGCAACCTCAAACTCGTGGGCTCAAGTGATCCTGCTGCTGGGAGTACAGGCATGCGCCACCATGCCCGGCTAATTTTTTCTATATATTTTTAGTTGGCCAATTAATTTCTTTCTATTTATAGTAGAAACTGGCCTCGCTCTTGCTCAGGCTGGTTTTGAACTCCTGACTTCGAGCAATACGCCCGCCTTGCTCAGGCCAGAAAGTATTCTTCAAAGGTGTCTCTGGAGTATTGTTTCTTCCAGAATGAAATATCAACAGTTTTGATAATTCCATTCAAGACTGACTTTTTCTCTCAAATTCAGCAGAGGCCTGAAAGTAGGAGCCAGGGACTACATCTTAACAGCATAATTCTTTCTATATAAATATAGGTTATTTCCTGAGGCTTTACCACAGGAAAACTTGGACCTCTCAATATACAAATAGGCACAGGAATAGGGTACAAGTGGAGTCAAAAATAAAAATGCTGAGAGCTGGGGGCAGGGTTCTGGCTGACAGGGTGCTGGTGGGTCCCCGACACTTCAAGCTGTCCACTTAAAAGTCTCCAAAGTTCAGCAGGAGGGCCATATACAGAGAGCAACAGAAAAGGAGTTAAGAAAGCCTGAGAGATGTCATGCCCTAACCTGGATGAGCTGCTCATGTCCTCTTTCCATGACTTCTGCTTGCACCCATTCTTTTCTGGTTAGCTCATGCTGAATAAATATTTAATAGCAGCTTTCAGATACAGATGTCTAGAAGGAGGAAAAATATCCAAGTTCTCTATGGTGTCGCAACATGTAAGAACCATTGCCTCACACTCAGAAGGCTGAGGCCACGCACCAGGCTCCTATAGAGCACCCACTGTGCTTGCACCCCATGTTCCCCTCCAGGTGCCAGAGTGTGGGAAAGGGCCAAGGCAAGACCCCACTCTAGCTCTTGCTGGATCTCTGAGGAGCATCAGAGATTCATTCCCCACTGCTCACCAGCTCTGGGGCTGACTGAGGAGACACTGAAACACCGAAGCTGCCGCCACCACCAGCTGATGCAAGTTTTATTGAGACAATGTACAAACAGGCCATGGACACAAGGGTTTTGATGCTGGGACCAGTAACGTAAAATGGAATACAAAAATAAAAAGGCACTAATCTGTTAAGAAAAGACACTCAATGTATTCTAAGAATATAAGTCATTTAATACTGTTAATTTTATAGCACAAAATAAAACAAGCTATGATCCCCAAAAATAATTTTAAAAGCTTACACAGAAAATATTATTGCCTGAAGTCTATGATCTTTAAGTTACAGGTCAAAAGAGTTTTATGTTGTTGTTTTAAAACACACAGTGAAGACCGTCTAAGAAGCAAGGCCACTGTTCCTCCTGTAGGGACAACGATCCTGTTTCAGAGAACTGTCCTTCTACTCCTTTAGAATATACGACCAGTTCAGTGTCAACACTGACAGCAGTTACCATGGACATAGTTCTCCCGGTCCCAGAGGGTGGAGTTGAGGCAGAGCTCAGTGGTGTCCAAGAAATCATTAGTCTTAGATACTGTGTTAAAACAATCAAGAACTCATTCATTTTAAGAGGTTAATAATCATAATATTAAAGGATTAAATTATAAACACCTGGCAGAAAACTGTATCATCCCTTTTCAAAAATAAAATGTTCATACTTCTCTGAGCAAACATTACAAGAGCAGAGGCTGTCTGTCTCAGGCCCGCCTTGTCTGTAAACAGCTGTAAAGGAAAGCTAGCACAGTGCCAGGGAATCCTCGTGGGCTCCAAGGAGGGCACCGCTGTCGTTTCCCCCTTTTAGTTTTCCAACTATGAGCACAGAAGGTGTCTAGTCTGGGCGACCAAAGTTGTCAAATGGCAGCTGGTCAACTAATCCTCCTCTTCGTTGACTATGGCATCGGTGGCTCCACACAGCACAGACATGACAAGGATGACTCCTGTGGTCCTTCCCAGGATAAACTAATTTTTAATCAAGCAGTCAGTGCCCTCTAAAACATAATCTGTTTCCTTCCCAGGTGAAAAACCATAGTTAATTTAACACCCAATACAGTAGAGCAGGGCAAGTAGCAATAATGAACAATCACAACCAAAACTCACTCGCTGGGTCAGGTTCACATTGCTCTACAAAGCACGTGTCTTCCTGGACCGGTGGGGAATCCAGACACCAAGCTGAGGCAGGGGTGTATCTCATAAACTTAGTGTGAAAAAGTGAATTTCCCTGCCACATTAAAAAATGGATAACGTTCTAAGTCAAAAAGTCACTACTTTTGGCACGTATCTTGAGAGTTCAGAACTCAAGGCTCACCTTACTTTAAGCTCTTAATCTTCTGGCAGCCCTGGAGATATTTTCATGGGCTGAAATAATGAGCTAGATTCATTATAAAATCAAACTCTAGGTTCACGGGGTGTTTGGATTCTCAAGTGCTCCACAGAACATGGGTCTTGCTGTTGGTCAGTAGACATGGCTGAAAGGAAACCTTGCTTTCCAAAATGCCCACATATTTCTTATGCTCTGAGTCAATTGCTATAATCAGAAAGTGTCAAGCCCTTCAGCTAAATCTGGTTGAAAAAGGCCTTAAGGGTTTATGCCTTCTTTGAACAAGGCACACATTACATTCTACCTTCTGCTAGATACTCCACTCAGGTGCCAACAAGGGTGGGGCTAAACCAGGTCACTGGCAGAATGGCAAGGGTTGTCTCAAGGCAGAGTTTGGGGACTCAGTCACACACCCCTGCCACTTGTGAGTACTCTGGTGGGCCTGAACTCAGAGCAAGACTACCCAACAGACCTAACTAGGAGGTGGACACAATTCTCACTGCTTAGGAGAGCTCATTTTCGAAGTCTTTCTGAGGAAAACCACAGATAGGCAGCCATGGTGTTAACTTTTCCCAACTGATCATTAATTTTGTCACCAGAACACTCTCAAGATTCTTTAATATGGCAGCTGTCTGATGGAATACTGATTTAAAGAGAAATTGAAAAAGACATGGAAAAATGGTCGTGTTGCTGGTTCTGTCATCAGAATATATTGCTCTAACCCTCAAAACCTAAGAACTCCCAGAGACAGGGTTATAGCTACAGCAGATGCTCAGTAAATGACCTCACTAGGGTGTTGCTACATTTCTAGGCCTGCAGTATTCCCTACGAGCTGAGGCTTGTCTTTACCAGGGTCCAAGGGTAGAGCAGACTGAACTGCATAAAGGTTCCAGAATTCTCATCGGGTATTTGCAGCAGATGACAGATCAGTCACACAATAGTACCAGCTGGCTTGTATGAACAAGCTTCTTTTAACCAATAGGGAAACGCTTCAACATCAACATATTGATACACAGTTAATGGAATAATGGTTCTCCCTAGTTCCTAAAATGCTAGACATCAAATACATTAACCAGTTTCCAGAGCTTGCATTTCCTTTACTTGGGAGCACCACAGATGCTAGATGGTGAAACCAGTATTTGCAGCACCATCTTACTCTGGCAGCTTGGTGAAGCTAGAGCAGGGAGGACAGTGAGTGACATTTAATGATTCATTAATGAATGCAAAGATTCTATGAACAACCACACTTTAAATTAAAAAAAAATTAACTCCTAACCTTAAAGGGATGCATTCATTGAAAAGCTAACAGAAAAATAGCCCAGGACTCCCAGACCCTGCCCAATGCTCTTATCACTGGCAAACAAAGTGAGTAAAGATTTCCCCAAAGCACCCCCCTCCCATGCTTTTGGGGACAAAGTAATCTAAGAGGCTGTGCATATAGCTTGGCGCTCCACAACTGCTTATTTTTGTGTGTGTTGTTTGCAATATGGTGAAACAGGGCACTACTGGCAGCCAAAACAATAAAGGGCTCTGCTTCAGGGTTGTTCTTTTCATACTCCTTTAGTTACTGCAGCTTCAGTTTAGAAACTCAGAGGCACGTGGCATTCCTTGGACTATCAGAAAAATCCAACCTGTTACTTAAAAACCTGTCCAGAACACACAAGTCTAATTAATTAGTCTTTCAAAACCAAACCAAAAGAAAGGCCAGATTTCAGGGGTTTAGGACAAAAGTCTGTCTTCATTAAGGTTCATTTCCTCTTTGTCCAAAGAAAAACACGATGGTAGCTCAGCCACTGCTTTGTGGAACAGCAACATGCAGTACCTCCCAATGGCCTTGAGCTTTCTCTGACAAACATGACAGAATTAGTCCCAGGTACAAACAGGGCAGCGATGAGGAGGAAGACCCTTTCCTCATCAATCCCTCTCCACTTGTATGCTTCTACCGGTATTTCCAGTTTATGATCCAAAGAACTCTAAAAATCAGCTAACTCTCTGACAATACGACTATGATACAAACACCAGGAGGCAGCCGCTGTGTGCATTCCAAATGTGTATGAGAGACCGCCCCAGTCAGCAGAATGCTGGACGTTGGCAATGCAGTGTGACTTCCCTATGAGAGAGAATGCTTTCCCACTTCAAAGGAGACTATGACAGGCAGAACAAGGAAGCAGCAGGAAACAGGGCAACAGCAATCACTCATTTTCATCTGGGTTTTGAGGGTCAATGATTTTGACGTGTGTAAAGGGAAAAAGCCCTTTGCGCCCATTCACCTCGCCTTCCCACTGGCCATTTATGTTCATCCTTATGACTTTCACAATGTCACCAACCTGTAGGGATGAAGAAAGAAGAAAAAGTTAGTATTTCTCTGTGACAAGAAAAAGACAGTGTACATTAAATCACAAACACTATCATATCCAGGGGAACCTATTAATTTTTTTAAAGAACTAATCTATTTTCTTTTTTCCTCAGTGCTTAGAACCAAAAATCAGGCAGTACCAAAAAAACAAGGCACTAGCAATTGCCTGGTCCACCTCTCAGCTGGCAAGAATGCAAGTTAAGAGAAGCAGCTTTTCAGCATAAAGCAGCCTCCCCTCCCCCCAGAATGAACACGTGACTCTCTGACAATGGTTAAAGTGTCATATGAAACAGCGTATTAAAAATCTGTTTCTGGCCGGGCACAGTGGCTCACGCCTGTAATCCTAGCACTCTGGGAGGCCGAGGCAGGCGGAGTTCACTCAGTCAGGAGTTCGAAACCAGCCTGAGCAAGAGCGAGACTCCGTCTATACTAAAAATAGAAAGAAATTAATTGGGCAACTAATACATATATAGAAAAAATGAGCCAGGCATGGTGGCGCATGCCTGTAGTCCCAGCTGCTCGGGAGGCTGAGGCAGGAGGATTGCTTGAGCTCAGGAGTTTGAGGTTGCTGTGAGCTAGGCTGACGCCACAGCACTCACTCTAGCCTGGGCAACAAAGTGAGATTTTGTCTCAAAAAAAAAAAAAATCTGTTTCGAGGCCAGGGACTGTAGCTCGCGCCTGTAATCCTTAGCACTCTAGGAGGCTGAGGCAGGCGGATCACTCAGTCAGGAGTTCGAAACCAGCCTGAGCAAGAGCGAGACTCCATCTATACTAAAAATAGAAAGAAATTAATTGGGGAACTAAAAAATATATAGAAAAAATTAGCTGGGCATGGTGGTGAATGCCTATAGTCCCAGCTACTTGGGAAGCTGAGGCAGGAGGATCACTTGAGCCCAAGAATTTGAGGTTGCTGTGAGCGAGGCTGACGCCACGGCACTCTAGCCCAGGCAACAGAGTGAGACTCTGTCTAAAAAAAAAGAAATAAAATCTGTTTCCAGCCAAATTTACACAGGATGGAATTATGTCACCACACCTCACCATGTCACCTCCCCTGAACAGCAATGATGTCTGAGATATCCATTCCCAGCCCCCTCTGTGGTGCAGTCCTTGGGGAAGGAAGCCCAGCTCTGAACATCTTAAAATTGCAGGTAACAGGCATTCTATCTGCTTGCAGGGGACAGGCCACCAGTTAGGGGATGTTCTGCTCTCATCAAGGGGAAGGCAGGAATTTTATTTTGGAAGTGGTTTTCAAATTGTTCTGGAGATCCACAGAGCTCTAGGTGCTATATAGAGTCTAGCCCTCATCTCAACAACAACAAGAAAAAAAATCAGCTAGGCATGGTGGCACAAGTGCCTGTAGACCCAGTTACTCGGGAGACTGAGGCAGAAGGATTGCTTGAGCCTAGGAGTTTGAGGCTGCAGTGAGCTATAATGAAGCTACTGCTCTCTAGCCTGAGCAACAGAGCAAGACCCTGTCAAAACAAACAAACAAACAAACAAACAAACAACCAACCAACCAACCCCAAACCAAAAAACCCTCCAAATACATTCAAAAGCACATTAATGTGCCCCTGACACATTAACCTGTGCTGCCCTGGTAAGCTGCTTTTTATACAGACCTGCCTTAGAATGAAGCTTCTTTTGCCATGTGTCTGATCAAAGACTATCCCCAAAATGGCAAGATAAGGGCTAAAAATCATCACTACTTGCAACAAAATAAAATCAGAAATAAACTGGACGCTGGGGTTAAGCCCACATCTGTCATTCACAATGTTCCCTGCTCATTGTAGCAGTTAACTATTTCTGCAATCACTTTTTTTTTTTTTTGAGACAGAGTTTCGCTTTGTTGTCCAGGCTAGAGTGAGTGCCGTGGCGTCAGCCTAGCTCACAGCAACCTCAAACTCCTGGGCTCAAGCGATCCTCCTGCCTCAGCCTCCCGAGTAGCTGGGACTACAGGCATGTGCCACCATGCCCGGCTAATTTTTTATATATATATCAGTTGGCCAATTAATTTCTTTCTATTTATAGTAGAGACGGGGTCTCACTCTTGCTCAGGCTGGTTTTGAACTCCTGACCTTGAGCAATCCGCCCGCCTCGGCCTCCCAAGAGCTAGGATTACAGGCGTGAGCCACAGCGCCCGGCCTGCAATCACTTTTTATAGTAATTCTTATCAATCTCATACTTATAAAACTTTGCATCTGTCAAATATTGAGGTCCCACACAATATTTCATTTTGAAAATAGGTGTCTTCTGCTAAAGCTACTGGACTAGCAAGCTGACTGCTTGCCTGAAGTCACCAGGCCAGGGAGCTTTAGAATGCCCCCTTCCCCCACCTACATCACGGTGTGCTGTGCCGAAAGCCAGCCCTCCAGTGGAGCCGCACCTACCTTTCCTGGTTACCAGGTGGGTCACTATACTCTGAAGACTGGACTCCAGGTGCCCAGATAGCACATATTTTGCCTAAAGTTTGTAATCTTAGCCTGCCTTAACTGATGCTTGATAAGTGTGGAAGAATACAATCTCACCTTCCTGAAAATCTTGCTCCAGGCAGCCCTTTCCAGTTTCTTGGGTGAGCTCATCCCTCTAGCCTGAGGCTGTGAATGTGCTCTCACTACTCCCAGCTCTAGTTCCCCCAGTCTCTCACTATCTGGCTCTTCCAGCCCTGCCATCTTCCCCTGAGCCATCTGCCACCATCTATGTCACCACATCCCAATCCCCTCATTCCTACAGCCAGACCCCGCCCCCCACCATACTCTGGCTACTGCTCCCACAATTTCACCAACCGCCTCCTGATAGCCCAATTCCAGTTCTCTACCTCTGACATCTTGTAGCACTTGAACTTGGAGATCTCACCCACCCATCCTTTGGGATGGGATCTCACCCATCCTTTCCCCCTGCCCTGCTCTTTTTTGTGGTATTCTGTAAAATAACCCTGCCAGATGGTACTTCCCATTTCTTATTTGTGGAGAGCAAGCCTCTGTGAGGTCAGGTGCCTGGTCCTCCAGGACTCTGGCAGACACCTCAGGAGGCCCCATTTCTCTGCTCCCCCAGCAGGTACTTCCCCACCCCCGATCACACACCACACTCCCACTGAGCACTCTCTGAAGGAGGGAACCCATACTCCCTGCATGGTATGGGTCTCTTATAAACTACTTTCTGGAGAAGTCCACAGAATCGGGCAAAAGAGAATAGAGAAACTCTAGGCTGATATCCCTAAGATGCCAGGCTAGATGGCGGAGCAAAGCAGCAGTGGCAGGCACAAGAGCCTAAGGACAGTAGAAGACTGACCTTTGAAAGGTCAACAGAACCAGGCCACCACTCTGCTTTTTAACCGCCACCTCTTCTCTGCACAGGAGTTAACATCCAAACTCTAACCTTGAAGGTTCTGCCTGATTGGCTCCTGCATCTTCCCCTCTCTGACCTCATTTCATTCCACTCTGCTCCTCCCTGTTCTACTCACACTGGCTTCCTTTTCATTTCTCAAACTTGCTAAGCTCTTTCCCAGATATGGACTACATGACAGATGTGAGGATAGGGTGTGCTGGGGATGCCAGTACGCTTTCAACACTCCAGGCTTTTGCCCAGAATTGCCAAGCTGGTACTAAGACACCTTGGACCACTGCTCTTCTTTCACAGGTGAAGAAACATAAGCAAACCTGACTAGTGTCAAACAAGTCCTAAGGACCACCTAAGCCACCTTATCAAGCCTCACATGCAGATAGTGACCGCATGAAGGAGTCTCAATGAGAGAAGAAAGCAATGGCTGTAGCCATCATACACCGACCGGGTGCTTATTCTGCTCAGAGTACTGAACCAGGTTCTATACTGTATACTGGAGATGCATAAAGACACAACTTGAGTATCAGAACTACTTAAAACTAAGATCTACAACAGGATGTAAGTGTTTCTGCCAAAAGCAGACATAGAGCTGGGCACAATGGTGCACACCTATAGTTCCAGCTGCTCTGGAGGCTAAGGCAGGAGGATGGCTTGAGCTCATGAGTTTGAGGCCAGCCTGGACAACACAGTGAAACCCTATCTCAAATAAAAACAGGCAGAAGATGGCACAGTGCAGTAGTCCACATGAACTTTGGAGCATGGCAGGATTGAATAAATGTCCCGATTCTGCCACTTTTAGTGGCTACATGACCATGGCAAATTGCTCAAGTTTTCCAAGTCTCAGTTTTCTTTTGACTTTGGAAGTCTCTTGCAATAATTAAAATGAAGTACTACATGGGAATCATTAACTAGATCACCCAGTTAAGTAAAAGGTAGCTATCAAGAGAGTGGAGATTCCTGAGCAGAACACAGCCTGCATCCCCAAGCCCCCAGCTAGCTTCTACTGGCCATGCCCTTTGGAAGCACCCAGGGAATAGGTGGAAACAGCATCGAGAAGCACAGCCATTTATATCTCAGTATAAATTGGTTAGTTTTCAACTGTCAGTAACAAGGGTCCTCTCAAAATCAAAGAGAGGGCTGGGCATGGTGGCTCACTCCTGTAATCCTAGCACCCTGGGAGGCCAAGGTGGGAGGATTGCTTGAGCTCGGGAGTTTGAGACCAGCCTGAGCAAGAGTCTCTACTATATAAACAGAAAGAAATTAGCCAAAACAACAAAAAACAGAAAACATTAGCCAGGCATTGGTGGCACATGCCTGTAGTCCCAGCTACCTGGGAGGCTGAGGTTGCTGTGAGCTAGGCTGACGCCAGGGCACTCTGGCCTAGGCAAGAGAGTAAGACCCTGTCTCAAAACAAACAAACAAACAAACAAACAAACAAACAAACAAACAAACAAACAAACAAACAAAAAAACCCAAAGAGGAGGCATGAAGAATGGCTTAATACAACGAGAGACGAGGCCTGAAAACAGGGGTTCCAATGACAGATACTGAGCAGCTGAGGAACACAATGGGAAGATGGAGAAGAAAGTGAGGTAGGTGCTGAAACTGCCAAGAATTACATACACTTCATGCCTCCCAATGAACTTGTAATTCTGGCAGTCTTTACAACATACTTTCCACATGATCCTACCTAAGCAACACAATGAGATTTACTGAACATCTATTGCACAGAAAATGGGTGGGTCGGTCCTATTCTCAAGGAACCTATCTTTGGTGTGTGATAGACAATGCTGTTTTTTACTTCAGTCCAAGCCCTAGAACACCAACACACAAAAGATGTCCTGGCTGTGTTACACAGCCTGCTGCCCACGGTCACAGGCCTGGCTGTGGACCAGCTTCTTTCACGGCTCTACTGACCAGTGCTCAGGCTCAGATCCTAAAATGGTTGGTAGCCTGGCAGCCATCTCATGGCTCCTCTCCGCACTCACTGTGCTGGTGCAGGGCCCTTCCTCTGGGAAGGACTCAGCCCAAAGCAGCACTCATTCTGGAGGGCAGATCAATCTCAAGGTGGATGAATATCAACTTGGTTCAAGGAGCTAAGCTAGAAGAGGTAGCTGACTCTATCAATAAATCAAGAGGAGGCACAGGCCGGGCGCGGTGGCTCACGCCTGTAATACTAGCACTCTGGGAGGCCGAGGCAGACGATATTGCTCGAGGTCAGGAGTTCGAAACCGGCCTGAGCAAGAGCGAGACCCCATCTCTACTATAAATACAAAGAAATTAACTGGCCAACTGATATATATAGAAAAAAAGTTAGCCGGGCATGGTGGCACATGCCTGTAGTCCCAGCTAATCAGGAGGCTGAGGCAGCAGGATCACTTGAGCCCAGGAGTTTGAGGTTGCTGTGAGTTAGGCTGCCGCCACGGCACTCACCCTAGCCTGGGCATCAAAGCAAGACTCTGTCTCAAAAAAAAAAAAAAAAAAAAAAAAGGCGGCACATACTTCACCATCTTTATTAATTTCCTATGTACTAGGACAATCCTAATCATTATTAAAACTGTCAAAATACCAACTTTGTTCATGGCTGCACTTAGCACTTGGGGAGTGCAAACACTAACCCTAAAATTAGGCATATGCTAGTGATACTGGTCAGCCCCTTTATGTCTAGTGAAGATTGTGCATGGAGAAGGTAAGAAGGCACCTCTGGCTGATGTAGAGTTTCCTACAGCCCTACTTGTCCTGAGTGTGTATAGGAAATAACTCTACTGCCTAACCTCTGGCATTTGATGCATAGAACACACAAGGCCCCAGAGGGCCTAAGTACTGGCTGTCAAAGCAGTTTTTTGCTTCTACAATCAGTCTCCACTCCCTATACTGATCCAAGATTGTATGCTCTCAGGCTACATAAAAGTAGGATCAAGAATACAATGGTTGGCCGGGCGCGGTGGCTCAAGCCTGTAATCCTAGCACTCTGGGAGGCCGAGGCGGGCGGATTGCTCTAGGTCAGGACAGCCTGAGCAAGAGCAAGACCCCGTCTCCACTATAAATAGAAATAAATTAATTGGCCAACTAATATATATATATATAAAATTAGCTGGGCATGGTGGCGCATGCCTGTAGTCCCAGCTACTCGGGAGGCTGAGGCAGAAGGATTGCTTGAGCCCAGGAGTTTGAGGTTGCTGTGAGCTAGGCTGACGCCATGGCACTCACTCTAGCCTGCGCAACAAAGTGAGACTCTGTCTCAAAAAAAAAAAAAAAAAAAAAAGAATACAATGGTTAACTGGAATCAGAAGTTCTAACTTGGGCGAAGGTGAATGGGTCTCAGTGATCAAACAACATGCTAAAAGTATACGCAGAATTGTATGCAAATGCATTAATGTACGTAGGTTTTCTGGAGAATTTCATAGTTTTCCCTGGATTCTCAAAGGGGTTTATAACTCCAAAAAGATCTAAAACAAAACAAAGGGGCCGGGCGCGGTGGCTCACGCCTGTAATCCTAGCTCTCTGGGAGGCCGAGGCGGGTGGATTGCTAGAGGTCAGGAGTTCGAAACCAGCCTGAGCAAGAGCGAGACCCCGTCTCTACTATAAATACAAAAAATTAGCCGGGCATGGTGGCACATGCCTGTAGTCCCAGCTACTTGGGAGGCTGAGGCAGGAGGATCCCTTGAGCCCAGGAGTTTGAGGTTGCTGTGAGCTAGGCTGACACCACGGCACTCACTCTAGCCTGGACAACAAAGCGAGACTCTGTCTCAAAAAAAAATAAATAAATAAATAAAAAATAAATAAAACAAAACAAAGATCCATGTACTATAATCACCGGGCAGGTTTCACCCTTCATTTAGTCATTAAACAAATACGAATATCTATGTGCTAGGCCCCAGAGCAGGCATCTTTAAACTGCGGCCCGCCAGGGACATTTATCCAGCCTGCTGGGTGTTTCTGCGTCGTCGTCTGTCCTGCTTAGCAGCTGACTAATCCCGGGCCCCAGTGCGCATGTGTGGAATGTGTGCCGCACTCTCCAATGGCCCTCCAACGGTCTGAGGGACAGTGAACTGGCTCTGTTTAAAAAGTTTGAGGACCCCTACCCCAGAGGGATACCATAGAGAGTAAGGCAAACACAACCCTGGCCCTCAAGAGCTGCCTGGATCCTTCACCTGTTTTACCACCTGCCCCTATATTCTCTGTATTCCTGTACCTGAATCAAAGCTGCCAGAGCCAGAGAGGCTTTAGAAGGTGACGCCCCTTGTCCATGTGCCCTGGGTAGCAGCCAAGCATTCTCATGCATTCTCACCCACAACCGAATGCTATCTAATGGTTTTTAATACTGAAGACTTCGTATCTTCTTTAAAATTCCCATTATCCTTCAGAGCAGTTACTTGGTTCAAGAGGACTGCTTACTGGTTAACACTTCTTGTGAAAATACAGGAATTTTATTTTAGGATGGGCCAGTGGTCCAAGGTATCACAGGCCAGTATGCTGTGATGCAAGAGAATGTGGGTTTATAGAAAGGAAGAAGTATTTCTATTTGCAGATGATATATATAAATTTCCAAAGTTTCCACAAGAAAGACATTAGAGCTAATAAACGAATTCAGCAAAGTTGTAGGATATAAGATCAATACACAAATGTCAGTTGTATTTCTTTACACCAATACTGAACAATTAAGAAAGTAATTCCATTTACAATAGCATCTAAAATAACAAAAATACCTGGGAATAAATTTAATCATGGTTTAAGACTTGCAAACCAAAAATTATAAAGTATTACTTAAAGTCCTAAATAAATGGATGACATCTGTGATCATGGACAGGAAGACTTAATATTATTAAGATGTTGGCCAGGTGTGGTGGCTCACAACTGTAATCCTAGCACTTTGGGAGGCTGAGGCAGGAGGATCACTTAAGGCCAGGAGTTCGAGATATTACTAAGATGTCAATACTACTCAAAGTAATCTACAAAATTCAGTGCAATCCCTTTCAAAATTCTAACAGGCTTTTTTGCAGAAAATGGAAAAGCTGACCCTCAAATTCATACAGAATTTCAAGGCACCCTGAAATAGCCAAAAAAAAAATCAAGAAAAAGAACAAGTTGGAGGACTCATACTTCCTGACTTCAAAGTTACTACACAAAGCCACAGTAATCAAAACTGTAGTACTGGCATATGGGGAAAAATATAAAACAATGGAATAAGAGTTGAGAATTCAAAAATAAGCCCACATATCTATGGTCAATTGATTTTTTTTTTTTTTTTTTGAGGCAGAGTCTTGCTCTGTTGGCCAGGCTGGAGTGCAGTGGTGTAATCATAGCTCACTGTAACCTCCAAGTCCTAGGGCTCAAGCCATCCTTCTGCCTCTCAGCCTCCTGAGTAGCTAGGACTGCAGGTACACGCCACCGTGCTCAGCTAATTTAAAAACATTTTTTGTGGAGACAGGGTCTTCTTCTTTTTTTTTTTTTTTGAGACAGAGTCTCACTTTGTTGCCCAGGCTAGAGTGAGTGCCGTGGCGTCAGCCTAGCTCACAGCAACCTCAAACTCCTGGGCTCGAGTGATCCTTCTGCCTAAGCCTCCCGGGTAGCTGGGACTACAGGCATGCGCCACTATGCCCGGCTAATTTTTTTTTTTATATATATATATCAGTTGGCCAATTAATTTCTTTCTGTTTATAGTAGAGACGGGGTCTCGCTCTTGCTCAGGCTGGTTTTGAACTCCTGACCTCGAGCAATCCGCCCGCCTCGGCCTCCCAAGAGCTAGGATTACAGGCGTGAGCCACAGCGCCCGGCCTGAGACAGGGTCTTCTATGCAGCGTCTTGCTATGTTGTCCAGGCTGGTCTCAAACTCCTGACCTCAAGCAATATTCCCGCCTCAGCCTCCCAAATTGCTGGGATTAGAGGTGTGAGCCACCAAGCCCAGCCCAACTGATTTTTAAATAGGGTACCAAGTCCATTCAATGGAGAAAGACTATTCTTATCAATGAACAGTGCTGGGACAACTGGATTTCCACATGCAAAAGAAAGACTTTACCAGCCTGAGCATGAGTGAGACCCCATCTCTGCAAAAAATAGAAAAATTAGCCAGGTGTCATGGCTGGCAGGCATCTGTAGTCCCAGCTACTCAACAGGCTGAAGCAGGCAAATTGCTCGAGGTCAGGAGTTTAAAACCAGCTCTCGCAAGAGCGAAACCCCGTCTCTACTATAAATAGAAAGAAATTAATTGGCTAACTAATACACATAGAAAAAAATTAGCCGGGCATGGCAGCAGGACTGCTTGAGCCCAGGAGTTTGAGGTTGCTGTGAGCGAGGCTGACGCCACGGTACTCACTCTAGCCTGGGCAACACAGTGAGACTATGTCTCAAAAAAAAAAAAAAAAGGCTGAGATAGGAGGATGGCTTGAGCCGAGGAGTTTGAGGTTGCTGTGAGGTATGATGATGCCACTGCACTCCAGCCTGGGCAACAGAGTGGGGACCATCTTTAAAAAAAAAAAAAAAAAGACACAAAACCAGAGATGTAATCCAAGGACTAGCGGTTTCAAAATGAGGCAAAGACAATCCAAGAAATTCCAACAACACAATCACAGCTGACACCAATGGAACAAACAGCAAGTATGTTGAGGGTGCTGGTTAGCTCAAAGAACTCTGAATATCATTTAAAAAAAAAATACTCCCTCAAAGGGACATTGGTACTTTGAGACGGCAGTGTGCCAATCTGCTCATCTGCTGGCAAATTAATAAATTACTCTTTCAAAACAAACAAAAACCCCACAACAAACCCTCAAAAGAAGAACATGCACCAAAGATAAAAGGATGAAAGGATACTTTTATGCTGATAAGGATACCTAAGTGTTCACCAAACACACTTAGGCAAACAGGAGTAAAGAGTCCAAGACTGATCTCTTGCTGTACAGAAATTACACCACAGGACACTGGAAGAATGAGGGTCAAGCCTCTTGGGTTCTGTCAAATTGGGGAAGATGGCAAATTCTACAAACCGTAAAACTGTGACTTGAAATCAAACCTGGACAAAATTCTAGATACAATTAGCAACAGATGGTTTGTGAGGATTTAAATGGGAAGCAGAGCATCTGGAAGCAGCATGGACACACCAAGAACAAGTCATGCCAGACTAACCTCCCTGTCTTTTAATGGATAACTGAAACATAGATCAGGATGGGCTGCATAGGAGGATTTTAAAGTCACTAAATATGAAATGTCCAAATTCAAATCAAAAGTGTAGTTTATAAGCAAAAACCAGTGAGCAAAAAAAAGGGGGGGGGGAGTAGAGTTTACTGCATCTCAAACAAGAAGCAGTACAATTAATCCCAGTACTTGCCCAAACTATTAACACAGTTTTGCCACGTTAATGGTAGCTTGTTTATGTCAACAGTGAAGAGCCTATTGACAGAGTGGCTGTGAAATCAAGAAAGGAATTTTCCACAGCTTGTTGAGAATTACATCTTTTTATTTTTGAGACAGAGTCTCACTCTGTTGCCCAGGCTAGAGTGCCGTGGAGTCAGCCAGGCTCACAGCAACCTCAAACTCCTGGGCTCAAGCGATCCTCGGGCCTCAGCCTCCCGAGTAGCTGGGACTACAGGCACATACCACCATGCCCAGCTAATTTTTTTTCTATGTATATTTGCAGTTGGCCAATTAATTTCTTTCTATTTTTAGTAGAGATGGGATCTCTCTCTTGCTCAGGCTGGTCTCGAACTCCTGAGCTCAAATGATCTGCCCACTTTGGCCTCCCAGAATGCTAGGATTACAGGCATGAGCCACTGCGCCTGGCCTAAGAATTAAATATTTTTCCTCTCAAGAAGTGGTCCAAAGCCTGGAAGTCAGTGGTAGTCAGTTGGTGCAAGGTCTGGTGAATACAATAGATGACAAGAGAGTTTCCAAGTCCAGCCTCTGTAGTTTGAGCAGCCTGTTTGTGTGACATGTGGTTGAGCACTGTCTTGTAAGAGGATTGGCCCGTCTCTGTTGACCAATCTCTAATTGAAGAATCCTCATCGTTTTAACCAAGTGGTTGCAGGAGACAACTGCTATAATTGATCAACCAGGTTTCATGAAGCTATAGTGGATAATACTAGCACTGGACCACCAGACACCATTAGCTTTTTTTGGATGAATATTCTGTTTGTTTTTTTTTGAGACTGAATCTCACTTTGTTGCCCAAGCTAGAGTGAGTGCCGTGGCGTCAGCCTAGCTCACAGCAACCTCAATCTCCTGGGCTCAAGTGATCCTGCTGCCTTAGTCTCCTAAGTAGCTGGGACTACAGGCATGTGCCACCATGCCCAGCTAATTTTTTCTCTATATATTAGTTGGCCAATTAATATCTTTCTATTTTTTTTTTACTGTAGAGACGGGGTCTCGCTCTTGCTCAGGCTGGTTTCAAACTCCTGACCTCAAGTGATCGACCCACCTCGGCCTCCAGAGTGCTACCATGCCGGCCTCCAATTGTTTTCTTAATCCACACCTTAGGGGAATGTTCAATTAAAGCTTCATTTAGACAACTGGATACAAATTTTCATAAAGCAAACACTCATGGGTGTGCGTACCCAGGGTTAAGTACAATACTAAAGATGCTAAGAAAATTCTTCCCTTTCTTTTCTAGTCAGGAAAGCATACTGGAACACAAGTAAGAATATTATGACAGGGAAATCAAGTGCTTATTCTAAATTTCAAAGTCAATATGCCATCATAGGGATATTGAAAAAAATAATGAAAAGGTAAAATGCCTAAAAGCTTCAGAACTTCCATCAGTTGTGAGAAACAGGCTATTTCATGCCTCAAATGAAGGCAATGCAAGAAATTGTTAATTTCCTCAGCTTTGTCCTTTGTGATATGTGTTAATCTTCTCAACTTCCCTGGCTTTGTCTTTTGCCACTTTTGCTCAACATGCTCAGCGTGCCTGCCTTTCTATAGCTACTGATGTTGGTCATCTCCTCCAGGAAGCAGTTCTTGATCAGTACCCACCTACTCTCCCATCTCTTATCACCATCTCCACCTTCCCTCCTACTCACATTACTGGTTTCTGTGTCTATTCTTTCATTAGGTGGTAAGCTCCTTGGTGGCAGGACCCTAGCAGGCACCCATAGGTTGACTACATGAATGGATGACTAATGGAAAATATAAACGCTTAAGAGCCAGGTTGCCTTTTAAGTTAGAATCAGATAACTTAAGTAACTTGCCCAAGATCACACCAGTAATAGCCAGGACTTGAATGCAGGTCTGTGCTATGTCCTTAAACAACTTCCTTCTTCACAGTGTCAGAGAATGCAACGTTGAGTACAGGTATTTTATTACAGCACTCTTAATTCTCTTCTGGTCAATGATCTTTTGGAAAGGGCTATACTGCCTAAAACTCAACTTGAGAACATTCTTGTAAGTTTGTGACCTACTTAAAAGAGCCTTTCCAGTCCCACTACACCAACTGTACCAGAGAGCTCTGCTGTTTTCAAGGACTGGGGACACCAACACAGATTCAACTCACATGGATACCAAGTGTTCCCCCTTGCAAATCAAACCCCAGGATCAACTAACTTCTTAAAAAGAAGTGAGCAAGAAAGAAAAATGGCCAAACACAGACTTTTTTTTTTTTTTTTTGAGACAGAGTCTTGCTTTGTTGCCCAGGCTAGAGCGAGTGCCATGGCATCAGCCTAGCTCACAGCAACCTCAAACTCCTGGGCTCAAGCAATCCTCCTGCCTCAGCCTCCCAAGTAGCTGGGACTACAGGTATGTGCCACCATGCCCAGCTAATTTTTTCTCTATATATTAGTTGGCCAATTAATTTCTTTCTCTTTATAGTAGAGATGGGGTCTCGCTCTTGCTCAAGCTGGTTTTGAACTCCTGACCTCGAGCAATCTGCCCACCTCGGCCTACTAGAGTGCTAGGATTACAGGTGTGAGCCACCACGCCCGGCCCACAGACTGGTTTAAAAGTATCTATTTACTTGCAGGAATATTCTTTCAAAAATCAAGTTTTATGAAAAAATCTTATGAAATAATTCAAGGAATAAAGTTCATGTAAGCCTTCATCATTCTCTGTAATACTATCAAGGGAAATAAGAAAGCTTCAATTATTGGCACATTTTGTCCTACTTGTCTTACTGTTTCTCATTTTAATTTTAAGACTTTTCCTGGTAACCTAATTGCAAAAGTCCCAAGAGTTGTTTTTAACAAGATCAGAAAAGCATAACTATCCTAACATCTTTGGAAGACAACACAATCATAGAAATATTTACTTACTATAGCCAAAAATCTCATTTAAATATACAGAAAGAGAAATACCATAAAGTGGAATTTGGCAAAGGTCTATTTCTCAGGTTCTATTTATAGTCTTGCAGTGAAGCACCAAACAAAACCTTTGATGAAGCTTATATGGCTAGGTTAGCATCATGAGGCTCAGGTGTGGAGACCTCGCTGTGGGGCCTGAGAGGCTAGGAGAGCTGTGTAATAGGCAAGTATGTGGGTTATCTTAAAATATACACCATGAACCAGGCTTCCTCCCACTCCTGGCCTCTCCTGGACACCTACGTACCTATTCACTCATCGAGCTCTAAGTGATCCCCCTCTACGACACCTGGTATTCTTCCCTACAAAACCCCTGTGCATTCCCCAAAGGAAACACACACCTCACAGCCAGAGGTCAAGAGGAAGGTACCTGATATTCTCAATGGTGCCTCAACCCCCAAGGTTCTCACCTTGGTGTGCCAACAATCAGCTGCCTAACACACGAGTCCTACTCACTCTCTAAAACCTAGCTCCCTACTCTTATGCTGAGATGACAGATGTGAAAATGCCTCAAAAGGCTGAAATCATGATGCAAATGGGAGGGTATTAAGAGCCCAGAGTACTCTGTGTTATCCTAAGGCACTGAAGTGTGGACCAGGTCAGCGGTGTGTACTCGTGCAAGGGCAGGTCTGTGTAGTGCTGAGAAAGCTGGAAGGCCTGCGCTGCCAGGACTCTTTTATCTGTGGAGGCAGCTTCCTCTGGTTTCTTTACTGTTCTGGGGAGAAGTATAAAAGTACTGGAGCCCTCCCCAGGCTCTGGTGCCTGCCATAAGCCTCAGGTGCTCATTCTTTCCTTACAGCCAATATGAGAGGGAGACAAAGTCATGGACTCTGAAACAAACCTGCCGGTGTAGTTCACTCAGATACTACTCCTGGTCCAAGAAAACTGAGGACAACTGGAAAAATATACATAAAACAAATTATAGCTAACTTTCATCTGTGGGCAGGCTGTTCTGTGGGTTAAGTTTTGCTTTTTTGAAGCAGGAGACTTCTTTACTTCATCCTTCTGTGATGTACTTGGGCTGTCTCTCAATCCTCCTCTATTTTGACCTTTGGGTGAATACACAGAGATCAATCACTAACTTAATCTCTGTTTCTCTGACATATATGCAATTTGATAATGCTAAGGAAGATTATCCTACTGTGTAATCATATTATGATACTTACATAGCAGTTTGTAGCTTACAAAATATTTTCACAAGCATTGTGTTTGATCATCACAATAGCCTCCTGAGGAAAGCATAACAGAGTAATGTGCACTCTATAGGTGAGGGTGGAGAAGCTCAGAAATGAAGTGATCTCTCTTAGGTTAAACAATAAATGAAAGAGCTAAAATTCCTAGCACCAAATTCCATGTTCTGATACAAAAACATTCAGGACCCACCGCACTGTACACATTTTTAAAATTTTTTCTTATATATTTTTTAGAGACAGAGTCTCACATTTTTACCCAGGACAGAGTACAGCAGCACAATCATAGCTCACTGCAACCTCAAACTCCTGGGATCAAGTGAGATCCTCCTGCCTCAGCCTCCCAAGTACCTGGGACTATAGGCACATGACACCATGCCTGACTAATTTTTCTATTTTTTTTGGTAGAGACAGGGGTCTTACTCTTGCTCAGGCTGGTCTCAAACTCCTGGGCTCAAGCAATTCTCCCACCTTGGCCTCCCAAAGTGCTAGGATTACAGGAATAAGCTACTGTGCCTGGCCATAAAAGGCAGTTAATGTTTAGTTAGTTTAGTTAGAAGAAAATGACTTGGTAATTAAAACACCCATGAAAGTTCTCTTTCATGCTATTTTCATTTAAAAAATCTATTTTTTAGGTAAGGGCTGACATATTTTAAAGTCATTCCTCTGCCTATTTCAAGGTCATGGGTCTTCCTTAACTATCATCTTTATTTACTGGAAAGAAAACCAACTACTATGAGACTAAATCTATGAGACTCTGGGAACAGGCTGAGAACTTGGGAGAAATAAATAAGAAACGGCAAATGAATCATGTGAAACACTAACTAGAGCATCTGCCAAAATCACCTAGCTCTCTAATTCCCTTGAATATAATCTTAAATGAGCAGAAACGAAATTAAAACTAAAAATGAAAACCAAATGTCAAAGGACCCCCAAAACCATCTTAACAGATTTTACCTCTAATGCCAAGGCAGTCTTGTCGTAAGCACAGGGTACTCTTTTCTGGATTGCTTTCGCAAAGACAGGTCCGTTCTGTGTGGATGGCAAAGGGTTGATCGCTGCTCCAGGAGTACTGGAGACTGCAGGTAGAGGAGTTGTGGTCTGAGGTTGAGCATATGCATGAGCAGGTTCCGGGATCCCATAACTGTTGGAATTCCTATTTCCATGCTTTCCGTGTGGTGAGGACCTAACAAGCTTTTCAACATAAGGGACAGGAATCATCCCAACCCGGCCATCCTTGTTCCGGGCACTCCACCACTGTTCTTCAGGCTTCTCAATTATCACTAGGATCTCACCCTTTTTAAAGGGCAGGTCTTCGGCATCATTCCCAGGAAAATCATATAGAGTCCGTACATATTCCAGATTTTCTTCTGCTGTAGGCAGGTTAGGTGCTGAGACAGATCCCATTGGTGGGCTTGGATACCTTAAGAGAGAAAGAAAATTACTCTAAGAGAAAAATCTTACTCGATGCCAGTGTCTGTCAAAGTTCTTAATTAACCACTCTGCTCTATAATAAATTTTCCTTTCTATAGTCTCAGTAGTTAAGAAGGTTCTGTCATTTGTAGTTTCTGTAGTCTGTATTGTAACAAAAGTTGCTATCCAGAATATACCTTTTTACATTACATGTCAAGCGTATACACACAAAACACATCCCATTTCTGTTTTACAGGAGCCTTTTGTTTATGCAGAGATACTTGCTCTGAATTTATTTTTAAAATCTCAAGTTCAGTAGCTGCTTTCTTTGGACTCTTGTCACAACCATCACATACTCTTCCTCCCAGTCCTAATCTATGGCTCACACCCCTGCACACTTCCCTGGACACACACACACAAGATGACTAAGGCCTCTGTCTCTGGTCCCTCAAAATATAAAAACGAGAAGTCTAGGCTGGGCATGGTGGCTCACGCCTGTAATCCTAGCACTCTGGGAGGACAAGGCGGTCGGATGGTTCAAGGTCAGGAGTTCAAAACCAGCCTGAGCAAGAGTGAGACCCCCATCTCTACTAAAAATAGAAAGAAATTAATTGGCCAACTAAAAATATATAGAAATAATTAGCCAGGCATGGTGGGCATGTCCTAGCTACTCGGGAGGCTGAGGCAGGAGGACTGCTTGAGTCTGGGAGTTTGAGGTTGCTGTGAGCTAGGCTGACATCACGACACCTCTAGCCTGGGCAACAGAGTGAGACTCTGTCTCCAAAAAAAAGAAAGGAAAGAAAGAAAAAGAAAAAGAAAAGAGGACTTATATGCTTGCCAAATTAAAAATATTACTCCCACATTTCATCTCATATAGGAATTACCATCTAACTATCAAAATGAATGCCCGTTAAAAGTTTCAATGCAAAACTCACAGGCAAGAGCTCTCATCTAAGCATCAGTCCACAGGCACCACCATCACCTTTGCTGTGCCTACAGATTCAATGTGGATTTGTCAAGTGCCTTGTAGAACGTACTCCAAGAGTAAGCTACAAAAGCACAGTTCCTGCTCTCCAGCAACAACTCATCTGTAAAAGAAGTACAGAAGTCTCTCTTCACCTAAGAAATGTTCACAAAAGCTGCAAATACAAAATACAGCAAGGTTTGGAAAAAAACGATTGGTTTTTCTGAAGTACAGAATCTACACTGTATTAACAAGTCCTGGGCTTCATCCAAAAATTCTGCACCTGCTTAGGAGGTGGCTTCACTTGCAGGACCAACACCAGAGCCAGGTTCTCAAACAGCCCCGAGAAGTATACTAGGATAGGATTTGCCTGTTCAACCACTGACCTATGATTTCAATTTCTTTTATATTCAATTAGCTCATGGTCATTTTCCTTGTTCCTCCTTTTTCTTTCTTTCCCCCAAATAGTGATCTAAAAAGTAATTTATATTACAAGGTGATCTCCTATGTTGAAGCATTTTAATTAAAAAAATTTCATTTATAAAATTTTTCACCATATTACAGTATTCAGTTAAAAAAAAGGAAACAAAAGAATAAAAATCCCATAGTTCCTGCCCTAAAGAAATTATAATTATCCTTCCTTCCTTCCGCTCCCCCCCCACTATCTCAGTTTATGGCTTTATTTATTTTTTTTTCTTTTAGAGACACAGTCTTGCTTTGTTGCCCAGACTAGAGTGAGTGCAGTGGTGTCAGCCTAGCTCACAGCAACCTCAATCTCCTGGGCTCTAGCAATCCTGCTGCCTCAGCCTCCCGAGTAGCTGGGACTACAGGCATGCGCCACTATGCCCAGCTAATTTTTTCTATATATATTAGTTGGCCAATTAATTTCTTTCTATTTATAGTAGAGATGGGGTTTCGCTCTTGCTCAGACTGTTTTTTTTTTTTTTTTGAGACAGAGTCTCACTTTGTTGCCCAAGCTAGAGTGAGTGCCGTGGCGTCAGCCTAGCTCACAGCAACCTCAATCTCCTGGGCTTGAGTGATCCTCCTGCCTCAGCCTCCCGAGTAGCTGGGACTACAGGCATGCGCCACCATGCCTGGCTAATTTTTTATATATATTTTAGTTGGCCAATTAATTTCTTTCTATTTTTTTATAGTAGAGACGGGGTCTCGCTCTTGCTCGGGCTGGTTTTGAACTCCTGACCTTGAGCAATCCGCCCGCCTCCGCCTCGGCCTCCCAGAGTGCTGGGATTACAGGCGTGAGCCACCGCACCCGGCCTATGGCTTTCTTAAAACATAGTCTTATAGGTACCTGTATTTTTCTGCCTGCTATCACATCACAGGTGTTTCCACACATTCTCATGATCACTTTTATGGCAGAGTCACATTTCATTCTGTGAGCCTCCTGCAATTAATGCCCTGGATATTATTTTTTTCCATTTCTTTCTATTCAATCATCAATATTACAAATGCTTTTGAGCATATTTTCCCTATATTAGACTTTTAATAAAACCCAGACTTCCAGAACCGGAATTACCAGATTAAAGAACATGAACTTTTTATGGTCCTTGGTACACACTGCCACACTGCTTTCTAAAAGGCAGCCTTCACAATGTGGCAAAAACTTACATCTTTTTAAATACAAATAACTAATTTCATAATAGTCAGAATACCATAGTTATTAGGAGCATGATTTAAAAACTCAAAAGGCCTTATTTATTAACAACTGTATAACCAAGAACAAACTGCTTAATATCAGTACCTAAAAAATGGATACAAGGCCGGGCGCTGTGGCTCACGCCTGTAATCCTAGCTCTTGGGAGGACGAGGCGGGCGGACTGCTCAAGGTCAGGAGTTCAAAACCAGCCTGAGCAAGAGCGAGACCCCGTCTCTACTATAAATAGAAAGAAATTAATTGGCCAACTGATATATATATAAAAAATTAGCTGGGCATGGTGGCGCATGCCTGTAGTCCCTGCTACTCGGGAGGCTGAGGCAGAAGGATCACTGGAGCCCAGGAGTTTGAGGTTGCTGTGAGCTAGGCTGACGCCACGACACTCACTCTAGCCTGGACAACAACACTCTAGCCTGGACAACAAAGCGAGACTCTGTCTCAAAAAAAAAAAAAAAAAAAAAAAAAATGGATACAGAAGTAGTAAGAGCAGCAATAGTAACAATGAGTTAGTATTTATTAGTTATGCCAGGCACTGTTTGCAGTCTCTGAAGACGAGGTAGATGCTGTTATTATCCCCATTTTACAGATGAGGAGCCAAAGAAGAGGTTAGATTTGCACTTAGGTTGCCTGATTCTAGAGGCCTCACTCCTAACCTTTAAGCTAACCAGCCTCAGCGACAAACGCTGCATCTTTCTGGTATATGAGAATTAATGTCAAAATGCATGTGAAACATTCACAATTCCTGACAGCCCTGAGCATCCAACTGGCGAGCATGAAAACACATATACACCCTTCAAGTACACACCTGTTTTTATTTCAAGAGCCACAGAGATTCTGTGAAAAGTATGGTGAGTACCCATATAAATATCCATTTATTAAGAGCACAATCAGTTCCATCTCAGATCCTATTCAAGGGTATTTTATTTTTTGTATAGTTAGAAGTTAAAAACAGTTTGGGGGCACATTTTCTCAGGACCTCTTAAAGCCATGTGTTCCAGGCCGTCACACATATTTGGCTCAGAATAAACCTTTAAAAAAAAAAAAAACAGTTTTACAACACAGATCATGAGGACACAACTGGCACAGCTTTAGTGCAGATTAACGCTGATGAAATCCATTTACCCAGGTATCCATTGGCCCTACTATGTAACTAAGAACTAGGGGACAAAAAAATTGAATAAAACAAAGTTTCCTCTCTTAAAAGACTTAAAGGCAGCCCCCTTTGAAGTGGAAAGATATTGTTGAGGGTGGGTTTATATATTTGGTGCTACATTAGAAACTGACTAGAGCCCCTAAGATTCAAATGCTCTCTTTCCCAGCCTCCCCACAGCCCTCAGTGCTGGTTCCCAGAGGCACAGACCAGGAGCTCTGTTGGCCAAGGCCTTCTAGAGGTCAGCAAACTTCTGTAAAGGGGCAGGTGGTATGGACTTTAGGCTTTGCAGGATACATATGGTCTTTGTTACATATTTTTTTTTTTTTTAACAACCCTTTAAAAATGCAATATAACCATTCATAGCTCCAATACACCACACAAAAACTATCTGAGTCCGGCCCAGGGGTCTGAAAACTATAGCCTGTGGGCCATTTGGTCCATTGCATGCTTTTGTAAATATAAAGTTTTTTTCTTTTCCTTTTTTTTTTTTTTTGAGACAGAGTCTCACTTTGTTGCCCAGGCTAGAGTGAATGCCATAGCATCAGCCTAGCTCACAGCAACCTCAAACTCCTGGACTCAGGCGATCCTCCTGCTTCAGCCTCCCAAATATAAAGTTTTTTTTTAGAACATAGCTAAGGCTGGGCATGGTGGCTCACACCTGTATTCCCAGCACTTTAGGAGGCTGAGGTGGGAGGATTGTTTGAGGCCGGGAGTTCAAGACTAGCCTGGGCAACGTAGTGAGATCCCCATCTCTACAAAAAATGTAAAAACTAGCAAGGCATGGTGATGCACACCTGTAGTCCTAGCTACTTGGAGGCAGACAGAAGTATCACTTGAGCCCAGGAATTAGAGGCTACAGTGAACTATGATGAGGTCACTGTACTCTAACCTGGGTGACACAGAGAAACCCGCTATGTAACCCCCCCAAAAAACACAGCTGATCCCTCTCATTTATGTATTGTCTACGACTATTCTTTGCTACAAGAGCATAGTTGAGTAGTTAGAGACTCTATGGCCACAAAGCTTAAACTATTTACTATCTGTTCCTTCATTAAAAAGTTTGCTGGCCCTTGGTTTAAATCCCTGGGTCAAAGAAGCAGAGGGTGCTTTTCAACTTCTCTGCTACCCCAGCCAGGGGGATATGTGTACAAATTTGATAAAGATGGAAGATGTTTATACTTTCTCCACTACTACTGCTACAGTGACCTTGCATTTCCTGATTTATCATTTGAATACATATCCCTAAATCTGACACCAAATCAGTCTCACAGCCACACCCAGACATAAATTTAAAGCCCTCTACCCCATATTCTCAAACTCCTTTGCTAATTAAAATCCTCTGCAAATTACACATTGGTTTCACTGAAGAGATAAATACAGGATGCTGCCATGTCAAATATCCTGCCCTTTCAATTAGAACCCACTGCCTAAAGAATTGCTTCTCAATTATTTCAATTTGTTCCTTGAGCAAGACTAAAAATAGTGCCCTCCCCAGCTTCCCTTTAAAGTCTATCCAAATAAGACAGTACAAGGAAGCAAAGAAAAAAAAATAAAGTTTACAAATAAAGGGTTTTCCAAGCCCATTCAAACACCCTAGACTCATGTGTCTCACTCTCTTGTGCCTATGGTCCATGGCACATTTTGAGCAGCAAGGCCCTGATTAACTAACTGGTAATTGGTTTTTCTTATTTAATAATATAAACCTCTCTCCTCTTTCTTTTGGTTAAAAGCATTCTCAGCTTCATGTATAAACCATATATAAAACATCTTTTTTTTTTTTTTTTTGAGACAGAGTCTTGCTTTGTTGCCCAGGCTAGAGTGAGTGCCGTGGCGTCAGCCTAGCTCACAGCAACCTCAAACTCCTGGGCTCAAGCAATCCTCCTGCCTCAGCCTCCCGAGTAGCTGAGACTACAGGCATGCGCCGCCTCCATGCCCGGCTAATTTTTTCTATATATATTAGTTGGCCAATTAATTTGTTTCTATTTTTTTTATAGTAGAGATGGGGTCTCACTCTTGCTCAGGCTGGTTTCGAACTCCTGACCTCAAGTGATCCACCGGCCTCGGCCTCCCAGAATGCTAGGATTACAGGTGTGAGCCACCTCGCCCAGCCTAAAACATCTTCTTTTTAAACCAGGAGTGTTACTATCTTCTAAGCTAAAAATCTGCTTATTCATGCTGAAGCACCAATACAATCACCTTCTGGAGAAATGGAGTTCCAAGGGAACTGGTAACGTTCTATTTTTTTTTAAGAAGGTACATGAATATTTAAGATTTTTATTTCATACATGTATGTGTATATATATAAACTCATTTTGTATGTATGAAATATATCACAGTAAAAAGTAAATATATCATTGGCAGAAGAATCAATTCCAAGAATACTTGCTAAGTATCTCTCTAGTGAAACTGCTTCAGGTAACCAACCACTCAGTTGTATCTGATACCAAGGTCCCCTCCCATCCACCCCTGGGCATTCAGGTCACCACTAATGGCTCTACTATGTCTGTAGCTGTCTCTCCATTTCTTTCCACAGCTCATTCCTCTTCTGCCTGCTTATTCTGGGTGATTCTGTCTAAGCTAAGACTCTAAGTACTCAGCCCCCATCTCTCTTCTCAATAACAAACCCATCAGATTGCTAACCATCACCTGGATTCCAGAAAGCTCCTCAAAGATTCTCCAGATTGAAAACAATCATGCCCTCAACCCTAATCCTTTCTCTCCTCTCAAAGGTACCACTCAATCCTCTCTATAGTCCTTCTCCCATCTTCTACGTACAACTGCCCTGCAAACACTGCCAATCTCCACTTTATATTCCTACTGCATTTGATCTTAGTTCAGCTTCTCATGGTCCCTCTCCTGTAATGGCCCTTAATTAGTCCCATCCTCTAGACCTCCATCCTGTTCCACACCAGAGCATTTTCTAAGAAGTAAAACTGATCACAACAATTCTCTTTTTAAAACCTTAGATGGCTCCCACTGTTAAGCTCATTTACAAGGCACAGGAGGCCCTTTATATGTTAGCTTTACCCTTCCTTCCTAGCTTCCCGCCCAACACTCACATTAATTACAACTCTGTGCCTTTCCCAGCAGGCACTGCCACTACCTCTTCTACCTCATATAACTGTTCTCATCCTTCAAGACTAAGTTGAAAGAGCACCTCCTCTTTCAAGCCTTCCCCCATCCCTTAAGCACAGTTGATTATCCTTGTTTTAAAGGTCCCATGGTATTCTATTTTAATTTTTCAATAGCCCGAGGTTCTCAAAGACAAAAACTATGATTTATTCCCATTATATTATATACCCATAGTCTAGTATTGGGCTTTAGTATACAATAGGCCTCAATATATTGAAGCATTTCCCATGCCTATTTCTATTCTATTTTGCTTGTGAAAGCACAAAAGCCCAGGCATTCCAATTATCTAACCCTGGTTTAACTCTGTCATACAGATCTGGAGAGATCTGCTTGTCACTTGGTGAGCTGTTGAAGCCTCTTCATCTCCCCACTCTTTCCATGGTCATTCCAGGTGAGCTGCCCCACACATGGCAGCCCCACCTTACTTGTTATGATCCTAGTTCAGGATAATCTGAACTCCCACTCACAAACAGGATCCCTTGGCCGAGCCCAGTCTCTACTAAAAATATAGAAAGAAATTAACTGGCCAACTAAAAATATATAGAAAAAATTAGCCAGGCATGGTGGTGCATGCCTGTAGTCCCAGCTACTTGGGAGGCTGAGGCAGAAGGATTGCTTGTGCCCAGGAGTTTGAGGTTGCTGTGAGCTAGGCTGATGCCACGGCACTCACTCTAGCCTGGGCAACAAAGCGAGACTCTGTCTCAAAAAATAAATAATAATATTACAAACAATATAATATCTTATGTTTATACTCATATAAAATGGAGGCAAAACCACCAATAGGATTTCTGTGTATGAAACGATTTGCAATATAAAAATTAGACCCATGTGCAGAAAGAGAATCCTTTAGAGTCCTTCAAAATAAAGCTACCCAGCAAGATACCTTTTTTTTTTTTTCTTTTTTTGAGACAGAGTCTCACTTTGTTGCCCAGGCTAGAGTGAGTGCTGTGGCATCAGCCTAGCTCACAGCAACCTCAAACTCCTGGGCTCAAGCAATCCTCCTGCCTCAGCCTCCCTAGTAGCTGGGACTACAGGCATGTGCCACCATGCCCGGCTAATTTTTTCTATATATATTAGTTGGCCAATTAATTTCTTTCTATTTTTAGTAGGGACAGGGTCTCGCTCTTGCTCAGGCTGGTCAAGACACCTTTTGTGAGTTATATATTTTTTTGTGAGTTACATTTAAAATCAACCACAGGAATATCATAGACAAATACAAAAAGCAATTAATAAGATAAACCCAGAGGACACAAAGTTACAAATATACCAATCCTCCTTGTATCTTCCCTTTCCCTTCCACCCTCTATCCACCAGCAACATCAATTTTATCTCCACAATAAGCATCCCCTAGTCACAGCTCCACAGTCACTATCAGTCACCATGATTTTGCACCTGGCCTCCAAACTGTTCTTATGACCCCCTTTCTCCCTTTAAGAACCACACTCCCAGCAATGGTCTTTCTCACCTCGGGACATTTGCATAAGTTTTTCCCTAGGCCTGGAAGGCTCTTCTCTACCCATCGGACCAACCTCAAAGCTGATTTATTCTCTACCCCATGTCTTAGCTTTGCGTATTCTCTGACCACACTACTTTAGGTAGGTACCTTCAGTTACATTCTCTCAGCCTAGGATTATTTCCTTCATAGCATTTATTACAAGAGTTTGTGGGCCGGGCACAGTAGCTAACGCCTGTAATCCTAACACTCAGGGAGGCCGAGGCGGGCAGATCGCTTTAGGTCAGGAGTTCCAGACCAGCCTGAGCAAGAGCGAGACCCCATCTTTACTAAAAAAAAATAGAAAGAAACTAATTGACCAACTAAAAAATATATACACAAAAAAATTAGCCGGGCATGCCTGTAGTCCCAGCTACTCGGGAGGCTGAGGCAGGAGGATCGCTTGAGCCCAAGAGATTGAGATTGCTGTGAGCTAGGCTGACGCCAGGGCACTCACTCTAGCCTGGGCAACAAAGTGAGACTCTGTCTCAAAAAAAAAAAAAAAAAAAAATGTTTGTGTTTTTATTTGAGACAGAGTATCACTGTCGCCCAGGCTGGAGTGAAGTGACGTGATCATAGCTCACTGCAGCTTTGAACTCCTGGGCTCAAGGGATCCTTCTGTCTCAGCCTTCTAAGTACCTGGGACTATAGGCATGCAACAACACGACCACCTAATTTTTCTAACTGTAGTGATGGGGGTATCCCTGTTGCCCAGGCTTATTTTTTTCTACTTTTTAGTCTGCTTCTCCACTAAAATGTAAGTCCCATGATCGAGAAAGTACATCTTTCCCAATATCTACACTGGGTTACAATTCTAAGTATCTGACTGAAAATGTAAAATTAAAAATCATAAACCATTCCAATAAAAAGGATAAAACTAGAATAAAACAAGCACTAGTCCTTACATTCAGAGGAAGACACTATAGTTATCAACTTTAGCTATGCAAAAGTTAAAAAATGAACTATTAGGTAAGAGGCATGAAACTCTGACTTTAAAAGCTCAGTTTTGATGTCTGAAAAGTTAAACCACTTAATTTATCCTACATGAAGAAGCATTACATTATGTTTTCTACTTGGCCAAGGTTCTAGTAGCCATAAGCTTTAAAGACTAGTAACATGTCAAATCTAATCTCAAACCAATTTCTCATGAAAAAGGAAAAAAAAAAAAAAAACCCACGTCAAACCTAATCAATGAAAGTCAGGTTTTGGAGTGGCAATTCAAAGACTCAGTTTAACAAAGTAAATCCAGTCAGGATCTAATTCAAGCAGCACTGCGATCTCTTTCAGAGATACCAAGGAAAATGAAACACTAAATTACAGCAACATGGGGGTGGAGGAAGAGGGCAGAGCAGTAACAAAACTGGATGCATGGGGCAGGGTCAGGGAAAAGACCTATTATTTGTGAGGGGACTAGAACAACAGGTAGGCTTTCAACAGATGGAGAGTGAGGTATAGTTATACAGTCACTGAAGAGCCAACAGCTGGAGCAAAGGTACAAAGTGTGAATAGGTAAGGACGGGTACCAGGGAAAAGCGAGCAGCCTTCCGGAGCTGCAGTGATGGAAAGGCAAGAGAGGGCAAAGACAGAAAATTACATTTGGTGTCTGAAAAGACACATGTATGGAAAATCTGGAGTCGATTTTGTGGCTAATGGGAAGCAGCATATTCCTTTTCCTCCCTCTAAATGGGGATTGAGCAATTAACTCACATTTTTTGAAACAGCTGTATTATTTGTGCCTGTCACCTCAATGTAAGCTCATGCCTTGCACACATCACGGCTCAATAAAGGCCTGATATTAATTATATAATTCACTTTCCCGAATTAGAGAATTTACTTAAACATATTACAAATCTCATTACAGTGGGTTCAATTCCTTATACCAGAATTAAATTGTGCTCAAAGGTGACTGCAACTCCCACCACCTGCTAGAAACTACAGGTTTCACCAATCAGATTCTTGGCCGTCCTGGTCTTTGTTATACAGTACTTAATTTATAATCGCTTTCTCCCTGTTTTTAAAGTGCATTTAGTTCAGTAGCTAAGCTTATAGTCATTATATTGCCATGGCTTTGTTTCTTTTCTATCATTATCCTACAGAAGCAACACTCATGATCTAGTTGGTATCCTTAATTAATTACAATGGCTTTTAATGTTTAAAATTTGGAGTTAATACTTTGTCAGTAAATCTATAAAGTAAGCAACATCTCATCCTGAAAAATCTACATGAACACTCTGTCCTTTTAAATTAGATGTTTAAGAAACAAACTAGGCAGTGAAATACCTTTTTACTTGAAAAATTCTAGGCAATTTTTCAACTCATATTTGACATAATTTAATAAAAGAAACCTCTGATAAAATACTTAAGGCAGATTAAAGCAAATAAATAAAAGAATACATTTTGGCCGGGCGTGGCAGCTCACGCCTGTAATCCTAGCACTCTGGGAGGCCGAGGTGGGCTTGAGGTCAGGAGTTCGAAACCAGCCTGAGCAAGACCCGTCTCTACTAAAAATAGAAATTAATTGACCAATTAAAATATATATATACAAAAAGTTAGCCGGGCATGGTGGCACATGCCTGTAGTCCCAGCTACTCCGGACGCTGAGGCAGGAGGATTGCTTGAGCCCAGGAGTTTGAGGTTGCTGTGAGCTAGGCTGACGCCACGGCACTCACTCTAGCCTGGGCAACAAAGTTAGATTCTGTCTCAAAAAAACAAAACAAAACAAAACAAAAAACCATTTTACTTAGAAAAGAGAAGGCTTGATGACCAGAGTCACTTTGTGTTAACTTTAAAATAGATATTAAATCATTAGGCTTACTACAAAATGCACATATAAAACTGAACTAGGATTAAGGCGAGCACCATTCAAACTTCTCTCTTAATATTCTAGCCTTATTCTTTCTTGGAAATTAACCAAATTGATCTCTAGTCTATTAATGGTCCACCTTGTGGAGGGAAATATTTTTTTAAAAATTCAAAAACTGTGCTTGCTGAAGCCAATGCACCTTCTCTTTTCATTGTAATTATTATAAAAGAGGTGGTGTCTGGCCTGCTTCAAACTTGGCACCAGAGTATCAATATACAGTTCAGAAAAAATTTCAGCTAAAGGTTTTTGTTTCTAAGGGCTAAAAGCACTTTCATTTGGCGACTGTTCCAAAGATTGCAACCCGGGAGCTCTTAACCTGTAGTTCCAAGGACCTTGCTTGAACGGTGTGGAAACGTGTGTATGTACATTCTGGGGCGGAGGACGAGGGTGGGGGGATTCCCTCGCTATCTTCAGATTCTCAAAGAAGTCCATGATCCAAGAAAGGTTTTTTAACCACCACCACCACACCGCATTAGTATTATAGCTAGATAGGTAAAGCAAGAAAAGGCAAGAAGCACGCATTTAACCATGCAATCACCGTTAAACACATTTAAAACGCATCCTCTCATCCTGTGACCCAGATCCTGGCACTGGCCTTCCCTTCGGAATGCCTTCTGGAAAATAATCTGATTCAGAGTGGGGGGGAATGGGTTCAAACCTCCCACTCATACACACTCTTCGACCGATCCCCATTCTCGATGTTCTCAGGGTGGCTGCAAGCCCGACAAGGGCGGGCACTCGCGTACCTGGGCGCAGGCTCGATGAGGGTGGTGGTGTCCAGGTAGTGGATCTTGTAAAACTCCAGCAGGGCCGGCAAATGGTCGAACTCCTGATCCCCGATCTTAAATCGGCGGTTGGGCAGCGAGTTGATGATGTAGTGGGAGACCCGTGAGTTCTCGGAAACCGACAGCACATAGTCCCCGGGGCAGGTGGAGGAGTCGCGGACTAGGAACATGCCGTGGCGCTGGCCCTGGAGCCGGGTCTGCGCCTCCTGGCGAGAGACCGGCCCCATGTACCAGGCGGAGCGATCTGAGGAGTCGAACCTGGCGGAAGACATGGTGTCGGGCCGGGGGCTCTGCAGCGGGTCAGGGCGGCGGCAGCTCGCGCCTGCTCTGGAAGTCTTTGCCCGGCAGACGGCTTTGAGGCCGAGGAAGGGCCTCTCAGCACACCTCGAAGCACGCTTAGAGGGTTGGGCCAGCACCTTCCTCACGGCTCCGGGCCCGCAACATCCTCCGCCGCCGCCCGCCTGCTCCGGGGCCGCCTCACGGAGAGAGCCGGGCCGAGGAATGCGGGTAGCGCCTGGGGCTCCGGGCGGGCAAAGCTGAGCCGCAGCGGAGGCCGCCTGGGGATTCTCGGGCTGCCCGGCGTACCGTGGATGCCTCCAGTGACTCTCGGCCTGGAACGCGCCGGGTCGGCAGTCCCACGGGTCTTCACTGACCCCCGCAGTCGCGCGAAGCACCGAACTCGTAGGAGCGTCGCGCCTCCGGAGTGGTTCTGCCCAACCCGTTCCCAATAGCCACAGCAACAAAATGGCGGACGCGGGAGAAGCTCCCGGCCACCTCCCCCTCCGCTCAGCGCGCTCCGTCCGCGCACGCGCAGGGCCCCGGCTCCCAGCGGCCGCCGGGGCCCTCCCGGCGAGACGTCACACAGTGTAGCCAATCAGGAGCACGATCGAGGCTGTCCAGGCTTGCGCGGCCCGCGCCCGCTCCCGCGTTCCGGGAGGCGGGTGAAGAGGCCGCGGCGGGCACTCCCTTCCTGGGCCGCGGTGCGCCGCCTGGGGCGCTGCCGGTGTCGGGTCTGCCTGCGCTGGCAGGAAGACAGCTGGAGCCGAAAAGGAGCGGCTTTTCGAAAATCTGCTTCTGGGAACAAAGCGTAACAGGCAGGCCGAATCGCAGGCCGAGGAGGCGTGGCACTGAGGTGACCTGGCCGGCCGAGGGGCCCAAGGGATACTCAAAGGCGGACAGGCCCCGATAGGCCGAAGTGGCTCAGGAAGGGGATGACCCCGGGGCTGAGGTGACCCCCAGTTAGGTGACTGACTGGGTGACGTAGGCCCGAGGTAGCTTGATAGGCTAAGGGACCTCGAGTAGCTACATGACCCGACAAATAGGTGTGTGTGTGCGCATTGAAGGTTAGATTGACAGGATCAACTAGTCAAGGAAGTCTACAGCCTGGAGTAATGTGGCCATTTGCGGGTCCGAATTGCTGCAAGTAAAATGCAAACGCCTCTCGGGCGTGGCCCGAAGGCTTGTACACTCCCGATTCTGCCTGCTTCTCTGAGTTAATCTCTCATTCTCCCTTGCTTACCCAGCTCCAGCCGTGACCTCCTAGCCTAATTCCCTCTCACTAGAGTGTAAACTTTGCTACCCCAAACCAAAATGGAAATTTTAAAAGAGTAGGGATCTTGTCTGCCTTGCTCATCTTTGTCTTGCCTGCCTTGCACAATGTCTGGCTATGAGTTGATGCTCAAATATTTGTTGAATGAATGACTACTGAGAAAAATCACCGGGCTGTTGGTGTCGGATTACCGGTAGCAATACCCCTGGAACTGGACGGACAACATGTCCAAAAGGGGAGAAGCAGGCAGAAGAAGCAAAACATATATAGACCCCTCTGACAGTGGAATTTCATTTTGGCCATTTGTACCCCTAAGTTAAACATATCCTAGATTGTAGGGTGATAAGTGATGTCTATCCTAGGGTAAGCTAAAGGGGAAATATCAAGGTCTAGTGCCTTTTGTGACTCAGCATAAGCAAGTTTTCATCTTCCCCAAAGATGCTTTCATATTGTATTAATATTAGTCTCAGGTGCAACTCGAATAGCATAGAATTTGAAGCTGACTGCTTGTGTTTGAATATTGGCTCAGTCAGTTGGGCCAAGGAACTTGGGCCAGTTCCTTGATCATTTCTGCCTCATCTGTAAAATGGGGATAATAATAGCATTTACCTCCTAGGTTGAAGTAAATGTATTAAACAAGCTAATACATGTAAAGTGCTTAGAATAGTAGCTGGCACTTAGTAAGCATCATGTATGAGTTTTCCATTATTATTCACTCCTTCCCGGGCCTCTGCCTCCATAGCCTAAAACTGTGAGCAGTGGGTTGGT
The DNA here is from genome assembly GCF_040939455.1 of Microcebus murinus. Lineage (NCBI taxonomy): Eukaryota > Metazoa > Chordata > Mammalia > Primates > Cheirogaleidae > Microcebus > Microcebus murinus. The sequence goes on along the minus strand of NC_134125.1, from coordinate 25,598,995 downwards.
GAGGGTGGAATCAAAAATCTCCACTTGGTTTTCTAACTACTTTTCACTTCTGGATTTGCCATTTTGTCATCACCCAGTCCTTGCCTGCCCTTCTCCAGATCTGGCTTCTATCCTTGCTTTGACTGAACTAGGCTTTTGAAGGTTGTCAGTGATCCCCGTTGAAACTACTATCCTCCTTGATCTACCTGGCCATTGTGTTTATATTGAAAATCTCCTCTTTCTGGAAAGACTTTTCTTTCTTAGCTCCTGTGACACTAACATAATTTTCTTCTACCTTCTACCTCTCCAAATGTACTTTCTCCGTTTCTTTCTGTAGCACTTGTCTCTGGTCTCTAAATGTAGAAACTCAGTCCTTCACCTCTTTAGTTTTTCCTTTGGTTGGCTAATAATTATGAAGGAGTTAGGGGTCACTTCTCTGGTGACTCCAAACATGTATCTTCTAAAAATAGAACAAAAACTGACTACATGACTACTGTGCAAACATTGTGGTCACGGCCTAAATTTGTTATCACAGTCTATTGTAATTGTATATAAATATCTTTTCCATCCCAATCTGAGCATCTTGGGGGCAGGCTGTAGTGTTATTTATTTGTTTAGAGACAAAGTCTCGCTTTGTTGCCTGAACTAGGGTGCAGTAGTGCGATCATAGCTGACTGTAACCTCAAACTCCTGGGCTCAAGTGATCCTCCCACTTCAGCCTTCTGAGTAGCTGGGACTACAGGTGTGTGCTACCACGCCTGGCTTATAGTGTTATTTTTTGTATTCTCAGTGCCTATCACAGTGCCCAGCACATATAATACATACTTAATAAATGGTTTTTGAATGTAGATGAATAAAGATAGGAAGAAGCCAGAGAAAAGTAAAAATTTATTTTAGCAAAGATAAGGTGGGGGGAGGAGGGCATGGGCAATATAAGTAACCTTAACACTTGTACCCCTATAATATGCTAAAATAAAAAAATAAAAAAAAAAGATAAGGAGTCTGTGTAATTGTTTTCTGTTATTAGCATAATAAATGTTATTAAAATATATATATTTGAAACTAAACTTTATTAGCTCCATCTGTTTCTGCTTAATCTTTCCTTTGGATTGAACTTTGCCTTTCAGCTTCTCCTTTCAGTAGCATCACTGTTATCCTAATTCACAGGCTCAAAATCTTTAATTAATTTCTTTCTATTTATAGTAGAGATGGGGTCTTGCTCTTGCTCAGGCTGGTTTCAAACTCCTGACCTCGAGCAATCTGCCCGCCTCAGCCTCCCAGAGTGCTAGGATTACAGGCGTGAGCCACCGCGCCCGGCCTGGGTTTAGGTTTTACTAATGAGAAGAAAGGAATTCTTTTGTTTGGAATATTGGCTTTATTCCAATAAAACTTTATTTATGAACCCTGAAATTTGAATTTCACATAATCATCAGGCATCATGAAACATTCTTCTCTTGATTTTTTTCCCCCAACCATTTAAAGATATAAACCATTCTTTGGGCCAGGCGTGGTGGCTCATGCCTGTAATCCTAGCACTCTGGGAGGCCAAGGCGGGCGGATTACTCAAGGTCAGGAGTTCAAAACCAGCCTGAGCAAGAGCAAGACCCCCATCTCTCCTAAAAATAGAAAGAAATTAATTGGCCAACTAAAAATATGTAGAAGAAATTAGCCGGGCATGGTGACGCATGCCTGTAGTCCCAGCTACTCGGGAGGCTGAGATAGGAGGATTGCTTGAGCCCAGGAGTTTGAGGTTGCTGTGAGCCGGGCTGATGTCACGGCACTCTAGCCTGGGCAACAGAGTGAGACTCTGTCTGAAAAAACAAAACAAAACACTCTTTGCTCAAAAGCCACACAAAAAGAGGTGGTGGGCTAGATTTGGCCCACAGGCCATTATTTGCCAACTTTAGACCAAAAATCTTCTGTATTGAATGTGCCTTTTGTGCTGTTCCCAGTGTGACCCAGAATTTTTTAGGGTCACTACCACAATTTCTAATAGACCTCTTCCCTGAAAGAGGCCCTTGATTATAACACACAACCCTGATAAATTCAGTATTGGTTTACATCTTATTCTGTCTGTGTCTGGCTCAGTTCTCTGTTTCACAGTATTTAGCCCCAGACAGCCTGGCTGTGATCTGTGGTAATAACATCCCACAGTATTGTCAACATCTATTCCAGATGGAGTTGCCTCATCTGGTTATAGTATTCCATCCATAAGGGAGGACTTGAGCCATCAGAGATAGGTTCCAGAACACAGATCAAAGGCCAAATACTACCCGCAACACAGCTACCTCTCTGATCTCTTGTTTCATCTGAGACTGAACATTTGATCACCTTGGTAGCATTAAAAACAAAACCAAAGAAAGCCCAGATCTGATCCCAGAAAACTCATTTAATTGGCCTGGGAAGGCCGGGCGCGGTGGCTCACGCCTATAACCCTAGCACTCTGGGAGGCCAGGTGGGTGGATCGCTCAAGGTCAGGAGTTGGAAACCAGGCTGAGCAAGAGTGAGACCCCATCTCTACTAAAGATAGAAAGACATTAATTGGCCAGCTAAAAATACATAGAAAAAATTAGCCGGGCATAGTGGCGCATGCCTATAGTCCCAGCTACTTGGGAGGCTGAGGCAGGAGGATCGCTTGAGCCCAGGAGTTGGAGGTTGCTGTGAGCTAGGCTGACACCATGGCACTCTAGAGCCAGGGCAACAGAGTGAGACTCTGCCTCGAAAGAAAAAAAGAAAAGAAATTGGCCTGAGAAGACCTAAGTACTATGTATATATATATATTTTTTTTGAGACAGAGTCTCACTCTGTTGCCCAGGCTAGAGTGAGTGCCATGGCATCAGCCTAGCTCACAGCAACCTCAATCTCCTGGGCTCAAGCAATCCTCCTGCCTCAGCCTCCCGAGTAGCTGGGACTACAGGCATGCGCCACCATGCCCAGCTAATTTTTTCTATATATATTAGTTGGCCAATTAATTTCTTTCTATTTATAGTAGAGACGGGGTCTCGCTCTTGCTCAGGCTGGTTTCGAACTCCTGACCTTGAGCAATCCACCCGCCTCAGCCTCCCAGAGTGCTAGGATTACAGGCGTGAACCATTGCGCCCGGCTAGTACTATATTTTTAAAAAATAGGTCATGCGTTCATAACATTGAACTGTAAAAAACAATACAAATGGTATTCATTGAGAAGTCTTGCTCCCACCCCATCCACTTTTATTGACCTCTTGTATTACTACACAAATGTTTCTTTGTGCAAGTAAGAATAAAAATATATTTACTTTCCCCCTTTCTTACACTAAAGAAAACATATCCACTCTTCTGCAGCTTGCTTCTTAAAAGTGTAGTGGCTGACACCAGTAATCCTAGCACTTCTGGAGGCTGAGGTGGGAGGATTGCTTGAGCTCAGGAGTTTAAGATCAGCCTGGGCACTAGCAAGACCTCGTGTCTACAAAAAATTAGCTGGGTGTGGTGGTGTGTGCCTGTAGTCCCAGCTACTTAGGGGGCAGAGGCAGGAGGATCGGGTTAGCCCGGTAGTTTGAGGTTCAGTGAGCTTTAGTGATGTCACTGCACTCTAGCCTGGGCTAAAGAGAGAGACCTTGTCTCAAAAAACAAAACCAGAAAACCTAATAATATATTCTGGAACTGTTTCCATATCAGGATTTATGGAGTTTCCTTGTTGTTAGTTTATTTTTACATATTGCATGCTATTCCATTGGGAAGATAGATATACCATAGTTTAACTAGTCTCCCTACTTGGTATTTAAATAATTTCCAAATTCTTGTTACAAACAATGCCACAATGTATAACTTTGTAAATATACCATTTCATGTATATGTGGGTATTTCTGTAGGATGAATTCCCAGAAGTGGAATTGCAGATTAAAGTAAAAATGCACATATCTATAGATTTGGTCAAATCGCCCTCCATAGTGGTTATGGCATTTTGTACTGTAGCAGCAGTATAGAAGAAGCCTGTTTCCCCACAGCCTCATCAGTGGTGTGTGTCAGAATGGGCTGGGCTTATGCAGCAGAGGCTTCACACAACAAAGGTTTATTTCTGGCACAGACAGGGCAACGTTCCTCTGTGCAACAACTAAGAGATCCAGGCTGGTGGAAGCTCCAACATCCTGAGGCTATACCAAATGGAACCTCACATTCTCCTCTAGTAGTTGAATTGGGTACCAGAACTGGAAACTTTATATAGTTTAATAGCACCAGCTATTAAATCCTTCAGCCCAGAGGAAATATGTTAATTCTGCTCTCATTTTATGGGCCTGAATGAGTCACATGGCGAGCCTAAATTCAGGGAGAGCAAGGAATTGTACAGTTCATATTCTCAGAAGTAGAGGAGAACTGGATACTGGTAAAATTTTATGTTCAACTTTTAGATTCTTGCCAATCTGATAGGTGAAAAAATGTTCAGAGTAGTTTAATTTTGCATTTCTCTTACTAGGAGTGAGGTTCGGCATCTTTTCATATGTTTAAGGATGAATATTTTTTCAAGCTCCCAACCAATTCTAATGTACAACCAGGCTTGTACCTTCTGAGGCTTTCCTATGCAGTGTAGATTTTCCATCTGAAAGAAACATCTTTTCACCCTCATGATTAGTTGTGACTGACCCAGGGAGAAGTTGTCCTGGACCTGAGGCCCTGCCTTTTATGTAATAGCAATAGTTTGAGTCTCATTATAACACGCCTTTCAGTCAATAACCATAGCATTCATGTGCCATAACTGGTAGCCAGACATTCTGTAACAGAGCCAGAACTAGAAATCCTTGCCTAAAAACAACCAAGACTCAATGCTTACTGAGTATTGCACCAATGCCTATTATCACCATCGCTATTTGAAGGAAGTATTTTATAATTGATCATCACTGTACGCTTCTCTCTAACAGGACAAACTTTTAATGATGTAGAGAGTATATGGACAGAAGATTTCAATCTGAAATCTACCTTTCCTAACACAGGACTAAAACCTCAAATCATGACCATATTTTTTTCCCACTCAGTTTCCTTTTTCCACATTTATGTCTCCTACCCAGCATAGATAGAGCTGTTACTCTGGACATCTTTCCTTCTGAAACCGAAGACTTTGTTTTTGTTTAAACCCTCAGATCACCAAGGGTCCTCCCCCTCAACTCCTAGTCCCAACCCTATTCAAAAAGTAGTCATGACTAAGTTCAGGGTCTAACCCTCCTGGGATTAAGCAGTGAGATCAGTCTATACCTGCAATACCAGTATGACACAATGTTCTTACAAAAGTTTACTCACCATGGATTCATAATATAAGGATCTTAACCAGCCAAGCTGTATTAGCAGGCTCTTGGCTGCAATATATATATATTTTTTTAATAAATTGCATTTACTTAGAAGCATTCAGAATGTCAACTAAACGGCTACAACTTTTTTTTGCAATTACAGAGTGGTATTCAGTTAACAGAACAACAATTATTTCGTATAAGCTGCATCAGAGACAACTGAAGATGAAAAAACTACCATCCCCATATATAACTAATTTGCGCTGTGCACCAACAAGAACCTGCTTTACATTTCCATGCCAATGTACAACCCCCATACTGTACCAGGCAAGGTTAGTGGCTACTGAAAATGCCACCAGGACAGGGCCAGCTAAAGACACATTCGGTAGTGTGTTAACTATACAAAAAAAGACACTGTACAGTTTAAAAACAAATCTTACACAGCCTTCCATTTCAATTTTTTTCTTTAAAAGGAGTGAGTTGTGTACTGGGGGGTTAAATGCTTTATAGACAAGAAAAAAAACTGCACTAGAACCAACTTATTCATCATCATCTTCATCTTCATCTTCCTCATCTTCCTCCTCTTCCTTCTTTTTCTTGCTTTTTTCAGCCTTGACGACTCCCTTTTTTGCTGCAGCAGGCATTCCTTTAGCTCGGTGTGCAGCGATGTCCTTTTCGTACTTTCCCTTCAGCTTCGCGGCCTTCTTTCCATAGGCTGCTCGTCACCTGCAGCAGTGTCATTCCGCATCTCTCCCAGTTTCTTTGCAACATCACCAATGGAAAGGCCAGGATGTTCTCCTTTGATTTTAGGGCGATACTCAGAACAGAACAAAAAAAGGCCGAAGGAGGCCTCTTGGGTGCATCGGGATCCTTGAACTTCTTTTTTGTTTCCCCTTTAGGAGGGATATAGGTTTTCATTTCTCTTTCATAACGGGCCTTGTCCGCCTTTGCCACATCTTCAAACTTTCCTTTCTCTTTAGCAGACATGGTCTTCCACCTCTCTGAGCACTTCTTAGAAAACTCTGAGAAGTTCACTGAAGCATCTGGGTGCTGCTTCTCGTGCTCCTCCTGGCAGGTTTGCACAAAGAATGCGTACGATGACATTTTGCCTCTCGGCTTCTTAGGATCTCCTTTGCCCATGTTTAGTTATTTTTCCTCAGCGAGGCACAGAGTCGCCCAGTGCCCGCCCGGCTCTCGCTCGCCCGGCGCTGTCTCTGGAGCTCAATGTGCTGCAATGGCTGTGAGAGCCGGAGCCAGACGCAGCCTCTGGCTGCAATATTAGAAGCCCCAATTCAAGATAGTTTAAGCAGTGAGGGCGTTTATTATTTCCTATTACATGAAGTCTATAGCAGGGCAGCTCAAGATACAGGGCGTCAAGGCCCTGGGTCTGCTTCTGTGTGCTTTCCTTGGTTCTTTCTTTCGATTTTGGCTTTATCCTCTGGCTGGTAGTGAGATGTCTACCGTCATTCTGGCCTCACATCTAGACATCCAGGCATGTCAATGCCCATGACAATCCAGTGGAAGAAGAAGGACTATCATTTCCTTTTGTCTTTTTTTTTTTTTTCTAAAGAGATAGGAGTCTTGCTGTTACCCAGGCTGGAGTGCAGTGGCTATTCACAAGCACCGTCATAGCTCACTGCAGCCTTGAACACCTGGGATCCTCCTCCCTCAGCCTCCTGAGTAGCTGAGACTATAGGTGCACACACCACCACGCCCAGCCTTGTGTCCCTTTTTAAGAGCAAAGAGCACTTCCTCCAGAAACCTTCTAGAAGATCTCCCTTCACATCCCCATTCCACCCTGATTCCTAAGACAAGTACCAGACAGAATGGAGTTACCTGTACTTGACTTAGACCCAACAAGACTGTGGCTTTGCCTTCAAGGAAGAAGGAAATATTTATTTTGGGTAGACAATCAAGCAAATGTGGACTAAGACTCTCCCTTGCTGGATTTCAGGAAAAGAAGCCCTTTATAAGATCCTGAAATAGTGAATGTTTAAGTGATGACTAAACACAGCTCACCTGTGTGGAGCATCTTCTGGGAGCTGGGCTTGGGGATGCAAAGGTGAGTATGCTACAGCCCTGTCTGCTGGAGCTCAGCCGAGTGGAGGAATAAGCACTAATCAGTCTTCTGGCTTTAACTTGGCTTCTCAAATAGCCTTCCTTCAGAGAGAAAATGATCTTTTTTCCCCTCTCACTCATTCCCTTAGTCCCCACCCCACCTTTCCCCTCTTCCTTTTATTACTATCCATTTAACAAAAACTTACTGGCTCTGCATGGTGGCTCATGCCTGTAATCCCAGCACTTTGGGAGGCCAAGGCTGGAGGATTTCGTGAGTTCAAGACCACCCCAGACAGCATTTGAGACCCCATCTCTACAAAAAAATCAGCCGGGCATGGTGGCACACACCTGTAGTCCTAGCTACTTGGAAGGCTGAGGCAGGAGGATCACTTGAGCTGAGGAATTTAAGGTTACAGTGAGCTATGATTGCACCACTACATTCTAGCCTGGGTGACAGAGTGAAACTCTCTTAGGAAAAAAACAAACAAACTTACTGAATGCCTACTCCAGGTACTGAATGCTCAGGAGTCCCGTCTTCAGAGAACTTGCATTCCAGCTTAATTTGTTTGACAATTATATTTCTTGTTGTAAATGAATAATCACGGTCTCATTTTAAAATTTATTGTGACTTTGGTTAGTATCTGCAAGATACTACATTGAGGGTCATCCACAGAGACTGCATCATGTGCTGCCTAAGCTGGCCAACTGGCTTCCCTAAGGGACACTTCTGTCATATCATAACCACGATAGGAGCCAAGAAAGGTTTTTAATTTTTTTTTGAGACAGAGTCTTGCTCTGTTGCCTAGGCAAGAGTGCTGTGGCGTCAGCCTAGCTCACAGCAACCTCAAACTCCTGGGCTCAAGTGATCCTCCTGCCTCAGCCTCCCGAGTAGCTGGGACTACAGGCATGCGCCACATGCCCGGCTAATTTTTTGTATATATATTTTTTAGTTGGTCAATTAATTTCTTTCTATTTTTAGTAGAGATGGGGTCTCGCTCAGGCTAGTTTTGAACTCCTGACCTCAAGCAATCCGAGCGCCTCAGCCTCCCAGAGTGCTAGGATTACAGGGATTACAGGTGTGAGCCACCACGCCCGGCCAGAGTTCTGATTTCTAACTTGCTTTTCTTGGCTTTGCTGGCCGGCCTAGGGACAGGAGGCCTACTTTTGAACTCCCCTCCTACCTGCTGCCAACCGGCCATGAAACTGGTGATTCCAGGGCTAAAAATCCTGCTACTCTGTTTCTTAAAATCCATGATACGTGTTAAAGAACAGGGTCTTTCTGAGTCCCCTATCTCATCTGGATCTGCAACAGCCCTTTTCTTGGTGATCTATCTCTTCCATCCTCTATCTTACCTCCCACAATTTTCAGCCTCAAAAAGAAAATAAAGTCCGTCAGATGTCAGCTCCTTCCAGCTACAAATGTATTTGTATGTTATGGGTGGAACTGTTTTATTCTCTTCCTTGCCACTGCCCACCAAATGAATATGTTCATGTCTTAACTCCTGAAGGCACCTCAGAAAGTGACGCTATTTGGAGATAGGGTCTTTACAGAGGTGATCAACTGAAAGCTAGATTGTTAGGGTGGGTCAGCCCTGATCTGGTGTGATTGGCGTCCTACAAAGGGGACATCTGGATGCAGAGAGGTGGGCAGAGGGGTGGTGATGTGAAGATGCAGGGATGACACCGTGTGAACCTGAAGGCTGCCCTGTGCAAGCCAAGGAGAATGACCCAGAACAGATCTTTCTCTTATCACTCTCAGAAGGAACCAACACCTTGATTTCAGACATTCAGCCTCCAGAACTGTGAGAAAATAAATTTCTGTTGCATAAGCCACCTAGTTTGTGGTACCTTGTTATGGCAGCCCAGGAATATATTAATAATATATATAACACAGTCATCCCCCAGTGTCTGAGGCGGGGGATTGGTTATAGGGCCCTTGTGGATATCAAAAGCCATGAATGCTCAAGTCCTTTATGTAAAGTGGTGTATTATTTGCATATAACCTATTTACATCTCCCTGTGTACTTTTTTTTTTTTTTTTTGAGACAGAGTCTCACTTTGTTGTCCAGGCTAGAGTGAGTGCCGTGGCGTCAGCCTAGCTCACAGCAACCTCAAACTCCTGGGCTCGAGTGATCCTTCTGCCTCAGCCTCCCGAGTAGCTGGGACTACAGGCATGCGCCACCATGCCCGGCTAATTTTTTTTTATATATATATCAGTTGGCCAATTAATTTCTTTCTATTTATAGTAGAGACGGGGTCTCGCTCTTGCTCAGGCTGGTTTTGAACTCCTGACCTTGAGCAATCCGCCCGCCTCGGCCTCCCAAGAGCTAGGATTACAGGCGTGAGCCACAGCGCCCGGCCTCCCTGTGTACTTTAAATCATCTCTAGGTTGCTTATAATACCTAATACAATGTAAATGCTATATAAATGTTACACTATATTTTAAAAATCTGTTTATTTATTTAAGAATATTTTCAGTCTGTAGCTGATTGAATTGGAGAGTGCAGATAGTAGATGGCATCTATGTCCACATTCCTTCTTCACTTTTGTCTCTGAGGAAGAAATCTCTCTTCCCTTTTTTTTTTTGAGACAGAGTCTCACTCTGTTGCCCAGGCTAGAGTGAGTGCCGTGGCGTCAGCCTAGCTCACAGCAACCTCACACTCCTGGGCTCAAGCGATCCTCCTGCCTCAGCCACCCGAGTAGCTGGGATTACAGGCATGCGCCACCATGCCCGGCTAATTTTTTGTATATATATTTTTAGTTGGTCAATTAATTTCTTTCTATTTTTTTAGTAGAGACGGGGTCTCGCTCTTGTTCAGGCTGGTTTCGAACTCCTGACCTCGAGCAATCCGCCTGCCTTGGCTTCCCAGAGTGCTAAGGAAGTCTCTCTTCCTGGGTGTGTGGCTGGTCTTTCCCCTTTCTGAGGCAGCAGAATCCTGGAATCCATCTGGCCGTCTCAAAACTCTTCAAATTCAACATGTGCAATACTTAACTAATCATTTTTTTTTTTTTTTGAGACAGAGTCTCGCTTTGTTGCCCAGGCTAGAGTGAGTGCCGTGGCGTCAGCCTAGCTCACAGCAACCTCAATCTCCTGGCTCAAGCGATCCTCCTGCCTCAGCCTCCCAAGTAGCTGGGACTACAGGCATGCGCCACCATGCCCGGCTAATTTTTTGTATATATATATTAGTTGGCCAATTAATTTCTTTCTATTTATAGTAGAGACGGGGTCTCACTCTTGCTCAGGCTGGTTTCAAACTCCTGACCTCGAGCAATCCGCCCGCCTCAGCCTCCCAGAGAGCTAGGATTACAGGCGTGAGCCACCGCGCCCGGCTTACTTAACTAATCATTTTCCTCTGCTCCAAACCCCACACTTGTTTTTGTATTCCTTTAGTAAAATAAAACACTGTCTATTGATTCCTTTGGCCAGTGCTATCTTCAGTTCCTCCCACTTCTGTCATCCCTTTTTGGCAATTCAGTCACTATTAGGTTATTAAGTATGAAATGTCTAATTTCCTTAAGTACTAAGTTTGACAGTTAATATCTCTGACATTTCACTTTGATACTTCTTGTTTTTTTTTTTTTTAATTGTAAAGGTACCTCCTTAGTCTTTCAAATGCATGTTTTGGCTTGTGATTATCTTTCAAATTGTTTTTCTTTTAAGAGCATTTTTTGTGAAATCATGGATAAGTCAAAAATTCATGTTATTATTGAATATGAGTTCCACTGTGGAACCAATGCAGTGCAGACAGTTTGAAATATAAACAAAGCATTTGGGAAGAATGTGGCTAATGCATGCACAGTACATTGGTGGTTTGAGAAGTTCCATTATGGCGATTTTAATCTTGAAAATGAGCCACATGGGCGACCCAAAACCAAGGTAGATGATGATGAGCTGAAAACTGTAGTGGACGTGAATCCATCTCAACCTATGTGTGAATTAGCAAGATTTGACATCACTATTCCAACAATATTGGACCATTTGAAACAAATGGGCAAGGTAAAGAAGTTGGATAGTTGGGTTCTGCATGAATTAAACGAGCATTAGAAGAGAAATCGTCCTAAAGCTTGCTTTTCTTTGCTGTCACAACATAAAGGTGAACCATTTCTACACTGTATTGTTATGTGTGATGAAAAATGGAATTTTTTGACAACCACAAGCATTTGGCACAATAGTGGGATAAAGATGAAGGGCTGTAACACAGTCCAAAACCAAATATTCATCAAAAAAAGCTAATGGTGTCTGTGTGATGGTCCAGTGCTGGCATTATCCACTACGGCTTCATGAAAGCTGGTCAATGGATTACAGCGGATGTCTACTGCAACCAGCTGGACAAAATGATGAGGACGCTTGTGATTAAGCAGCCAAGATTGGTCAATAGAGACAGTCCAATCCTCTTGCAAGACAACGCTCAACCACATGTCACACAAACAACGCTGCTCAAACTACAGAATCTGGACTTAGAAACTCTGTCATCCACTGTATTCACCAGACCTTGCACCAACTGACTACCACTTCTTCCAGGCTTTGGACCACTTCTTGTAAAGAAAAATATTCAATTCTCGACAAGCTTTTCACACGTTCATTGCCACTCACTCTCCAGGCTTCTTCACTGCTGGCACACACAAGCTACCGTTAAGATGGCAAAAGTGTGTCAATAGTTTAGGCGCATACTGTGATTAATTTGATTGCTTCTTGTTTGAGATATACTAAACTTTTAATTTGAAATCGGACATTTCAGATTTAATGACCTAATAAATCCTGTCTCACCAGGTGTTCTGAAGCCCGCCCCTGCCTCCCACTCTAGTTTGGGCCTCTCTTCAATTCTTCCTGGACCATGACAAAAGTCTTCTCTGTAGCTTGTTCCCATCTTGTCCTCACCCATGTAAGGGTGAGGATTTTTCCCCCGAAATTTACTTATTGGTTTGCTTTTCCACAAAATCGGGACCATACCATATAATCAGCTTTATGTCTGTTCTTTTCCCATGTTAATCTTACAAGCACTATCCTATATGCTGTTTGAAAACTTTTTATAGCTGCAGCTGTCTATGAGTGGACCATAGTTTACTCCATCATCTCCCTAGTCAGGTTGTTTCTAGATGCTTCTTTTGTTTTTCTTTTATAAATAATGCTGTGATGCATCTTTATGATCCTTTCAAAATCTGGTCATGTCTCTCTCTTGCTTAGAGGCCATCAATGCTTCCCTGTCATTGAAGGTCAATGTTCTATTCCACAGTGTGGTGTGTAAGGCCTCTCATACTGGGACCTGCCTACCTTGCTCATGTCATCTCCCACCCACCACCCAAACTCCAGCCTTTCCTCCACTCGAAGCTCTAAATGTGAACCACTTTGATTTTTTCATTCCTGCTTTTTCCTCTGTAATGTTCTCTCCTTTTTTCTCTTCGGAAAAGTCCACTGCCCATGTTCAAACCCTCAACATCCCTTATTATAATGATGCCCAAGGATGATCTCCACTAAAACCTAGTGGTCTTTGGGACATGGGCAGCTAGTCCACTGACAGATTAAAAACTGAAGATGGCCTAGCCTAGCCTACAGGGGCTTCCTCAGAGTTTTTGGATCTCAAAGTTAATTCCTGGCCTGTGGTCACACGCAAAGATGGAGGCAGAATAATGGAGCCAGGGCGAGACCTGGCCTGCTCTCCCTTTCTTGGTGGGCTGCAATGTTGCACAGTCCAGGGCCTGGGAGCCCTAATGGGGAACTCACTTGCAGAGTACAGTGGCCAGTCATCCTTCCTCCCCAACCCACAGGAATACCTTCCCACCGTCTGAACAGGGGTGGCAAACTGTGGCCCATGGGCCAAATGTGGCCTGCCACCTATTTTGTACCTCTTGTGAACTAAGCGGTTTTTATATTTTTAAGTGGGTGAAAAAAAAAATGAAAGAACATATGGGTATGATAATACTTAGATTTGCACAAAAGAATAGAAAATGTAAATAATTTATTAATTATAAAATAAAATAAAAAAAAGAAAGAACAGGCCAAGCTCACGCCTGTAAACCTAGCACTCTGGGAGGCTGAGGTGGGCAGATTGCTCGAGGTCAGGAGTTCGAAACCAGCCTGAGCAAGAGCAAGACCCCATCTCTACTATAAATAGAAAGAAATTAATTGGCCAACTTATATAGAAAAAAAATTAGCCTGGCATGATGGCACATGCCTGTAGTTCCAGCTACTCGGGAAGCTGAGGCAGCAGGATCGCTTGAGCCCAGGAGATTGAGGTTGCTGTGAGCTAGGCTGATGCCTCGGCACTCACTCTAGCCTGGGCAACAAAGTGAGACTCTGTCTCAAAATAAATAAATAAAGAAAGAAAGAAAGAAGGAAGGCTGTTTATGGGGCTTAAAGGTGGCATTGACAACCAAATACGAAGATTCAACAAAGAGGATCCCCTCCACCAACCTGTTGAAAATAACTATGTAGGAGACAGAATTTGATTAAAAAACAACTTCACATTTTATTTTATGGAATATGGTCATTCGCTGAGTTGAAGGCATGGAAGATAAGACTGAGCAAAAGACCCCACCCCACTGGCATGTATTGAGCACTTTCAGAGCTGAAGGTGCTTAACAACATTGAGAACATTAAAAATTTTGCAGAAAAGGCCTATGTGGGCAAAGCATAAGATTAATATTAAATTGGTGTAGTGTACACTTAAATTACATATTCACAAAAAGAAGTTAAAGAGAGATTAAAATGCACTGACGTATTTTTTTCTTGTAATTGAGTTAAATTCAGGTTTCCTTTCCTATAGAATATAAAAAAGACATTCACAAGGCAATTCCACTGCTATGTTACACATTACCAGATGTTAGAAATAGTTTCCTCAAAGGAGAATGCACTTATTTTTTAAGTTAGTAGCACACTTAACACATAACCAACCTTAAGTTAGAAAAGCCACTTTTTTGAAGGCACAGTTTGTTCCCAGCTGAACTCTGGAAATCAAAATCTGTCTAAGGGACTCCATCTGGCAAGAAGGATGAGTTCACTGGTATTTTCTGTGGTACCAAAGCCATCTCACAGCCACCCCCAGCCCTGGCACCTTTGCGGGTCTCCATGAGGTGTGTCTAGTCTAGAGAGTGGCATATTTTCTTTTGGATCACAATCGTGAAGATTCTGGAGCTGTCTCAGGTTTTCCTTCGTTCTGTGTGAAAATGCAAGCAACTCTGCTACATAAAGCAGCACCTGCAACAGGTCTTTCATGGGCACAGGAGAGGGGAAGCCCGGCAGAAAGCAGCAGCTGGCCAGCACACAGACTAGGGATAGACCCTCAGCAAAGGCCTTAGAATGACAGGGTCTAAACAAGAATAGAATAAAATACATGTTGCCCTCTAAAGTGTTGGAGAAAGACAAATTTCTAGAAAAGTCAGGGCAACTATCTATGTGGAGTAGAAAATCAAAAACAAGGAAGAGGGTATGGTTGGCTTCCTCAATCCAAATAATGACAGGGAAGGTACAAAAAAATGCTACTTTCTTTCAAGTCAGTCAAATCACTAATCTCATTATGCACATAATGCCTCAGAGAATGTTTGGCAATGGCCTTTACATGTATTTATTTGAAAAAATTCCTTTAGGTCTGAAGTATGATGACTAACCTCCACGAGTCTATTATGTCTGTGATGACAAAGAGAAAGTTATTATGACACACATGGAAGGAACAATCGTGAGTAGGGACGTGTGAGAAGGCTGCTCTGCATGCTGGTTTCATGCTTTTGAGCAGCCTTTTTGCTGCAAGCCCCATGAACTAATTTTGTTTGGGCTGGGTGTTACGTTTTCCTTTTACCAGTTATCAAGAGAATAATAATGCTGAGCCTATTGATAAACAAATGTCTAATCTGATCACCTTTAATCAAGTCTTCCCACCCTGGGACGGCTGTAAACAACATGGATTAGAATCCCTGAGGTGGCTTTTTGTGACCAGTGTGCACAAAAAGTTGTGTTTGCCTATGAGGCTGTATTTTTAGGAAGGTAATGCATTATGGGATGGGAAGATTTATAAACAAATTGCTACATAAATACTAGTGCACAATTGCAGCATTACTAGTGACTTTCTTTGCTTTCAGGGACTATTATTTATAGGCTGCAAATTCTAAAGACCAGTGCTGTGTTTTAAGGTAAAAGACTCTGTTATTTTAAAATTTCTGACCTATGTTACTATTAAAATCAGTCCCTTTCACCATCTTCAAAATATCTTAATTTGTTTTAAAAAAAGACAAGGGCCATGTGGCTTCAAATATTTTGTTGGAGTTACCAACACAAAGAAATCAGTTTTATTACAGAAGTTGGTTTTAATTAATGTTCCTAAATGATTCCTTTCGTAAAATGAAAGGAGAGAACAAGCTGGGCCACTTAAAATTATAATATCTGGGCTTTTTCCCTCCTTAGCCAAATCCTTCTATACAGTGAGCATCATTTGTGGAGTTCTAATCCTAAAACTGGGTGACAGAGAACCAAGCGAGGATTCAAGTCATCTTGTAAGAAATGCAGAGGAGGGGGTGGGCGTCCTGGACAGGTCAGGAGGCCCCAGGTGCCCCATAAACTTCTGCCACACCAAGGCCTGGCTAATGGTGATTCCCAGAGGGGTGAGTGGAAGATCACTGTTAGCCATATCTGTTGTGATATTCCACTCTCACAAATTCTACAAGGCCCCCCAGTCTGTCAGTGGGTGGCCTGGAGCTAGTGGAGAACCTGTTCCCAACCACAGATGGAGAGTTCAAGATGAGAGCAGGTGGAGAAGAAGACCTCACTCAATTCCTGCACATTTCCAGACACCACAGTGAGCAGCGCTGGTCTGGAACCTGCTACTAAAATACGTGCCAAGGATGGAGGGGCAGGAGGGGCAGGAGGGAAAGAGGAGACACCTGTCAACAAAAGAGCAAAGAATGCAACACTCCATTTCCAAATCTAACACTGATCCTTTTTCAGGGGACAAGAGAATCACAAAAAATGCTGTGTGTGTATGTGTGTGATGACTCCTAACCAAAGGTCTGGGGAGGTCCCTCCCTGCACAAACGACTGGCTCATGTGGTCCTTTAGTGGCTCATGCTGACCCTTAACGTGCTGACTCACAGTAGGAATGAAAAATACAGCAAATAGAGAAATAAAGGTTGGTGGCTGCAAGATTCAAACTCTGCCCACATCTTTCCATACATTCATTAAAGTGAGAAATCCAACTTTTCCTTCTCATTCCAGCATGGTACTCAGGGCCCAAGATATTCAGGGCCAGGCTACTGTGCTCAGACTAAAACTCTAAGCATTGTGCTGACAGAACTTAGGTGTCAGCCCTAGGAAAAAGCAGGACACACACTTCCTCATAATAACAAAAATCTCTTACAGACCCACTCTATTATCACATTTGCAACACTTTAAATTACATACTACAATAACAAAAGATCTTTAGAATCTTTCTGTCGCAATGGAGTGGAAATCATTCTCTGTCTTTAGAGTTGTCGAACTTTTCTTTCTGTGCTTTTTATATTGACATCTAACTTGTCCACTTTGGTTGTCAGTCGGTCAAGAATGTCGTCTTGCTCCTCAATTTCTGTTTGCATCCCCAGGGCTATGTCCTTCAGACGGCCCAGGCCCATGGACAGCTCATCTGTGGGAGAGGAAATGAGACGGAGGCCTGAGCAAACAGTCACAGCACTGGAAATGCTGCTTCCTCTCTCTCAGGGGCTCAGCAACTTCTGCGTTACTGAGTCTTCTTCCTCATAAGGCAGGCTAAACTCCAGGGCTTTGGTTACGGTTTCCAAATTGTGTGCAAGTAAAAAGAAAATCTGTTTACTCCATAAAAAGTAATATGTGCTTAATGTGGAGGCCATTCCCTGCCCCCCAAGATAACCAATGTTAAATATGACGGTGTTTGTCTTTCAATATTTTTAAGCTCAGAAGGGCCTGGGGAACACATTCCCTTCCTAGACCCCACAGTGGATACCTGGGAGGGCTACACTGGCCCCTATCAGCCAGACCCCTGGCCTCATCTTTAGGAGCAAAAACCCATATCAGTGGACAGAACTCAGCAGTGCTGCTTTCCGTCCTTCCATCTCCAGCTCCCTAAAGGCTAGATCAAGCCCAGATTCGGAGTGTCAAATAATGGGATCACCACTGGAAACACCTCTGAGAGACAGACGTGGAAGCCCTGTCACCAGGCTGCACCTCTCCAAAGAAGGGAGCTCCCCTCCAAAGAAGGCTACATCCCCCAGTCTGCTCGGTGGGTGGCAGGAGAAGGGGACCTCTCTCCCTGCCTTGCCCCCTGGGGTGGTCTGCCAGAAAACACATCAACTACAGATGTTCCCACTGGACCCACATGCTGTGAAAACCCTTTACTTTTGTTACTAACTTCATACTTTCCCTCATTTGTTCATTCATTGCTACCACATGGCTGCTAAGGATATGCTGGGTTATGACAGTCAGATCACATTTCCCAGAAATGGGCTGGCACTATTTCCTTTGCTCACTTTGTAGTCAGGAAAAAGACAGTGGTTTGTCACAAGCTGAGTAGTCTGTGCACAGAGCCCTGCAACCCAGGGTCCCGATATCAAAGGAAGAAGTGCTGAGGTGCCCGGCTCCTTTAAAGATGCCATCAGGCTGAGCTCCAGTTAACTGTGGAGCACGGGACTTTTGGCAGAGGCTTAGCTCTTGCCATCGGCTATATCGTTATCGCTGAAATTCAAGTCTGAATATGACAAGTGAGAGCCTCACTTCCACATGGTGGAGGGAGGATTTGGGTACATTCCACCAGGTCTGAGCACAAACCCTGACCCTGCTCCTTAGGTGTGCTCTGGCTCAGGTGAGTTCTGCAAGAGGAAGGCAGCCAGGAGTGACCTGGCCACAATTCTAGGGGCTAGAATCCTTGAGTTAGTTATTCTATTTCCCTCTTTAGATTTTTCCAGTATGTACAGTATTTGCCTTATCTTTCACAAAGTTGTAGAAATCAATCTAACATTTGGTTTTAAGAGAGATAATGTCAGGCCGGGCGCGGTGGCTCACGCCTGTAATCCTAGCACTCTGGGAGGCCGAGGCGGGCGGATTGCTCAAGGTCAGAAGTTCGAAACCAGCCTGAGCAAGAGCGAGACCCCGTCTCTACCATAAAAATAGAAAGAAATTAATTGGCCAACTAATATATATAATGCCGGGCATGGTGGCTCGTGCCTGTAGTCCCAGCTACTCGGGAGGCTGAGGCAGGAGGATCGCTTGAGCCCAGGAGTTTGAGGTTGCTGTGAGCTAGGCTGACGCCACGGCACTCACTCTAGCCTGGGCAAGAAAGCGAGACTCTGTCTCAAAAAAAAAAAAAAAAAAAAAGAGAGATAATGTCTACAAGGACGTGGCCAGCCTCAGGAGTTTGTGGAAGACCTGCTTGGCACCGATGGTGTATAGAGAACTGAGGGTGGGGGTAAGGGGAAGAGACATGCCCAGGGACTCTGGGGTCCCCTGGTGAGGCTGCACCAACCGCAGAGGAGTCTTGGCTTAAGTGGTTCTGCCAGGGTGAATGGCGACGTCTTTTTCTGTGTGTGCGCGTGCGCATGCAGACGGGGGTGGAGGGCATGCCCAGAGCCTTTTTACTAAGAACAGAAGGCCCAGAAAGAGCCAGAGGGGAGAGGAAAGAGGTGGTGCTTCACAGGCCTTCTTACTTGAGAAATTAAATATAAAACATTGAGCGAGAAAAGGTTAGAATACACAATTACTCAGCACTGGCACCACAAAGCAAAGTCAGTTACTTTTTTTTTTTTAATTAGTTTTCAGCTCTCTGCTTCTTGAGTTTGTTGAAAGCCATGACCTTGTTGTGTTCCATGGGGAGTAGAAACTGGGAGTTGCCCCAGGCCTCAGGAAGCTTATGGGCAGCCGTGACAGCAAAGGATAGCAAATGGCCAGGCTGAGATAAAAAGTATGAGAAAATGAAGCCACCAGGCAAGGGCGCTGGAGTCCTTGGGGGCTTGCACAAGTCCCTGAAATGGGGGAGGGTGCGTTAAGAAGAGCAGAGTGTGAACAAAGGCGGCTCCGCAACCCAACCACAACCTCAACCGCAGGCAGCTGGGCTAGCCTGTGTCAACAGGAGGAGGGCCCAGCTCTGAGGCTCTGAACCAGTCGCCTGCCTTCTACCCTGGCCCTCCTACCCTACGCTGTGTCCTGCAGGGACCTGCAAGTCCTCAGTGCCAACCGCGCACCCTCAGGCTCTATTGGTGGGCAGAGCTCAGTCCATCCTGCCTCACTCCTTGAATTCAGTATCCTTACTGGGTTCCCCCCTTGCCTCCCCAACCAGCAGGTACCTGTGATACCACCAGCCCTAGCCACTCCCCTCCTCCTCGTAAAGGACAGAGGGCTTTCAAGCCCCTCTGGCTTTCTCTGGAGTGGTCAGATCTGGGCAGACACGCCTTCTGCCTGGGAAAAGTCTCTGGCTCTAGAGGGCAGAGTCCAAGGGACAGAAGCAGGAGGCAGCTGTCCAGGGCTTCCTGAGCTCTGAGGGTGAAGGGCAGGCAAGGCTTGGGCAGAAGCCTGGAGCCTGCAGAGTGCTGGGATGGGCCTTCGCTGCTGCAGGTGGCCTGGCACAGCCCCCCAGCGGCACTGGCCATGCAGGTCTGAAGCGTCAACATTCACACCCAGGGTGAAAGTGATGAGCTGTGGGTGGTAGAAACAGTTTTTTTATTTACTTGTTCTTGTTTTTGTCTAGTCTCTAAAATCAATGTCTTATTTATGTGAAGATTCCTTTTAATGCCCAAAAGAAGGTTCTATTCACTGACTCTGCAATTCCATTTCTAGTAATTGAGCTACAAAATGTGGCCAAAGATTTCTGCACAGGAATGGCCAAAGGATTATTTGCAGTAGCAAACAATGGAAATAGCCTAAATGTCCACAAGCAGGGGATGGAGCTGTTAAAAGTGGTGTTTTACAGCAGGGCACAGTAGCTCATGCCTGTAATCCTAGCACTCTGGGAGGCTGAGCGGGAGGATCGCTCAAGGTCAGAAATTGGGGACTACCCTGAGCAAGAGCAAGAACCCGTCTCTACTAGAAATAGAAAGAAATTATCTGGACAACTAAAAAAATATATATAAAATAATTAGCCGGGCATGGTGGGGAATGCCTGTAGTCAGTCCCAGCTACTCGGGAGGCTAAGGCAGGAGGATTGCTTGAACCTAGGAGTTTGAGGTTGTTGTGAGCTAGGCTGATGTCACGGCACTCTAGCCTGGGGAACAGAGTGGGACTCTGTCTCAAAAAAAAGTGGTGCTTTTCAAAGAAACATTGTAGTTTAGCAAAGTGTTCAAGATGTAAGTGAAAAAGCAAGAAAAAAAAACATACATATAACTGAGTGATCCCAAGTATTCTTGACATCGTATATACCTGTGTATATACATACATGAAAAAGAAGGAATCACACCAAATCAAGGGTTACTGCTGGGCAGCAGGATTATGGATGTTTATTTCCTACAATGCATCTACATACACAGAAACTAAGGCTAAATGTTATTAAAAAGAAAAGGGGTATGCCTAAGGTGCCATCTGTGCGTGGGCTCAGGGCTGCTGGAATGGGGACTACTCTGGGCGAGCAGGGAAAGGAGCCCATCCGTGTTCCCCTTCCTGGGAGGGGTAAGCAAGAACAAGCCTGTGCGTGGACACCCAATAAGCATCTTTGTGGGTCTCAGGTCTGCCCTCCACTAGATACCGTTAGGGCACTTGCCAACTCTGTCAGCTCCTAACAGGGGTAGGAGACTGACACACCCACGTAGAGATTTCTGTGCACGGTATACAGGTGAGAGGAGGCAGCAAGTCTGAGACATATGTGGAACAAACTCACGGAAATGCCCACAGGCCAACTCTTGTCTGACTTTCAAATAGCTGACTTCTCCCTCAATCCAAAAAATCATCACTTGTGCTTGCCTCTTGGGTCCCAGGTAAAAGGTGGTGACAAAATGGAAACATCCCCACTTTCTCCTGGAATTTATAGCCTGGTCAGGAACGAGCGGACAGACCAGCAAACACATGATTACACATGGCCGGGCAGAGCTATGGAACAGCAGGCCCCGAGAGGCCAGGAGAGGCTAATGCAAGACCTGCGGCATGGGAAGAGCCACCTGCAGAGAGTGGGGAGGAAGAACGCTCTGGGTAGATGGGGGCCCTGGGGCAGGAAAGAACTTGCATCAGAAGGCCCGGTGAGCCTGCAAGGCAAGGAGGGGATGAGGGGACAGGGTGGAGGGAGGCGGGGTAAGGGCAAGGAACCTGGCAGTGTTTTTAAGTGTGCGGGGTAGCCACCAGCGTTTCAGAAGAATGCGCCACCTGACTTATGTTTTGAAAGCTCACTTCGGCAGCTGTGTGGCCCACATGCGAACAGTAATACAAGCGTTGTCTTACCAGGACAGGCACTTTCCAGGTCAGCTAACCCTCCCGCCAATCCAAGGCAGCCTGTTCCACAGGAGAGGAAAGAGGGAGCAAGTGGGCACATCCAGGGTGCGCTGTGTGGCCTCTCAGGGACTCCTGGGCCCCTGTTGCTGTCACAATTCAAGTGAGAGGTGGGGACAGCTTGGCCGGACTAGAGGCAGGAGATGGAGAGAAGTGGACAGAATCCAGAGATGGCCGGCGAGGTGGACACGACTCAGTGTGGGGTGTGACATGTGGCCAGGCAGCACTAACGGGAGGCTCTTGGAGCTCAGGCTGTGATCAGCATGAACTACCTGGAGCACAGGTGACTTATGGAGGCTGACGTGGCTCTTGGTCTTACCCAGGTTGCTGTCGATCTTCTGGTGATAGGCTCGAAGGTGCGGGTTCTTTGGGTAAGTTTCGGTGCTCGTGGCAGAACTAGCCCCTCCAGGGATGGAGTCTGAATTTAGAAAGAAACACCACGTTAACTAACGTCCCTTGAAATGCTGCTTTAAAAAATTAATGTGGAAAATGGGCGGAAGGAATGAGGGGGTTGGTTCTGAAACCATCCAAAGGGCCGAGGGTGGGCATGGACGAAATGCACACAGGAGCACCGGGCAGGCTCGTGGCCCATGGGAGAGACGCTTCCATGGGCCAGTCAGGGCTCGGCCTCCCTCTCGGCCCTTGGGAGATCAAAGACCTTCATCCTATGGGTAACCTGCTCAGACCCTGGTACATAAGCTCTGCAAGAGAGAGTCACACAAGGAACAAGGCAGTGGAAATGCAACAGTGCAAAACTGCACTGGCAGACAAGGTCTAAATAAAATTTGTTACATTATGGAATGGGTCTTTTCTCTTTTTGAGATCTATTTCGATGCTATCTTTTCACTTAAACAAGCAAAAAATAAATATTAAACAATGCACATTTTGCCCCAAGAAATCTTCCTTGAACCTCAGTTTCTAGGCACACACAGAAAAGCCTGTCACCCTAGTTCACCTCTTTTGGAGAAACATCTCTCTCTAGCCTTAGCGTACCTTCCCTGACACCAGCCTGCTGAAGCCATTCTATGCACGGGGTGATTTTTCTTTTTAGTCTCTTAATTTAATTTATACCACACAATGAAAACTCCCCTTAACTCCTTAAAATTGTGTCTTCTGGGCACACGGTCCTACTCCACTTCTCCAGGGTACAACAGGCCCTCTGCGTTTCAGTTTACACTCACTTCCTTCTGTGGTTCTTGACTTTCTGGACTGAACTGTACCTGTATCAGTCTGTCCTGCCCCCTGGCTCTTGCTCCACCAGGTCTCTACTCAGCTGTGTCAACCACAACTGCGGGGGGGTGGGGGGTGGGGTGGGGGGGTGGGGGGTGGGTGTTCCAGCGCTTCCAGGATGCATCCTGCCTTACTCAAAGGCAGCACAGTAAGTATTTGGCTTCTAGCACCATTTCGATGCGCCTGGCTCTCTAGGGGCCTAAAGAGCCCCGCAGGCCTAAATTCCTTTCCAGATAAGGGGTGTTTCTGGGCCTGTCATTTGAAGTTAGTGGGGTGATTTAACTCAACACATATTCTGTCTTGCACGCTTTGTCCGCCCTGCTGCTGCTGCTCCTCCTGCTCAGGCCGGGGGTGGCATTATTATTATTAGCCTCCTGCTGCTGCTGTGACAGACTACTACAAACCTGTCTTTTAGTTCTGCAGCTTGGAAGTCCAACCCGGGGCGTCTCACTGGGCTAAGTTTAAGGCACTACCAGGGTTGTACTCTCCTGGAGCTCTAGGGAAGAAGCCAGTTCCCAGCCTCTACCTGCTTCCCGAGCTCACCTGCACTTATCCTTCCTCCATCTTCAAAGCCAGCAGCATCTTCAAATCTCTGACTTTGACACTCTCTCTCTTCTGCCTCCCTTTTCTACTTATAAGGGACCTTTGTGATGACATTAGGCCCCAATGAACAACTCAGGATAATCTACCCATCTCAAGGTCAGCTGATTAGCAATTAGAACTCCACCTGCAACCATTATTTCCCTTGCCATGTAACCTAACACATTCATGGGGTCTGGGGATAAGGACATGGGCAGCTTGGGGACCCATTATTCTATTTACCAAAGAAGTTTTCCTGCCATTAGGCCTACACTGCCAGAAGAGCTCAGAGCTACACAGGGCAGGAACCAAAGACAGGCAGGTCCGTCCATCCGTCCTCCCTCCTTCCTTCCTTCCCCCCTTCCTTCCCTCCTTCCTTCCCTTCCTTCCTTCCTTCCCTTCCCTCCCTCCCTCCCTCCCTCCCTCCCTCCCTCCCTTCCTCCCTCCCTCCCTTCCTTCCTTCCTTCCTGCTCTTCTTGCTCAGGCTGGTCTTGAACTCCTGGCCTCAAGCAATCCTCCCTCCTCAGCCTCCCAGAGTGCTAGGATTATAGGCATGAGCCACTGTGTCTGGCCCAGGATAATTTTTTAGAAAATTTTTTGTAGAGATGAGGTTTTGCTACATTGCCCAAGCTGGTATTGAACTCCTGGCCTCGTGCAATCCTCCCGCCTCAGCCTTCCAAAGAGCTGGGATTACTGTTGTGAGACACCACATCCGGCCTGCAAGCTTATTTTCAATGCAACACAAGCCTCCATTTCCTTATTCCACCCTCCGTGGAGGAGGGAGGAAGAAGCCCCACTGTAACACACACCTCCAGCTTCCCCAAGAGTGTGCAAGGTCCCTAATACCCATCAGCCAGCATGTGTGATGTCAGCAGCTGCAGCCCTTGCTGACCATGCCCAGAGGCCATCCCCATTCACCATACCCTCGCAGCCAACACCAAACCTAGAAGTCCCCCCAGCATGCAAGTGTGGGTGTACACAGGTATCCACTCACCTACATCATCCAGCTTTCTGAGGTTTGGATGGCTGGCCTGGTACTTTGCCTCCTGTTCCTTACTTGTACTTACAGCGTCTTTTAATCTTTGGATAAAAGTTCACACAAAAAAAAAACTTTTAAAAAGGAAAATCACTATGACAGTGTCACTGGTCTTTCAAGTAATGGCTATGTGCTGAAAATCAAATGCCTCCTCTGTGCAAAATCCCTTCTGACCAAAGCAGGGATGTCAACAGCCGCCCCTGGGAGTGAAGCTGGCTGCGCAGCAAGCTTATGAAGACCCCTGCCTCAGAAGTGCAGCGGCCACGCAGGCGGCCCTCCCTCAGGGAAACGCGGTGCCTTAGGACCGGGCAGATGAAAGGTATATGAAACCACCACGTAGGCACTGAAGGCCAGAGTCAGCAAACTATGACCTGTGGGCCAAACCCAGCCCACCCTGTTTTTGTTTTGTTTCCCAGTTCTCTTTATTTATTCTGGTAAACACACATAACAAAATGTCACCACCTGTTTTTGTGTGGCCATGAGCAAAGGACAGCCTTTGCAGACAACCATTTGGACCTCAGATGATTAACTCTAAACCTCAATTAAGAATTTCATTCTTCTCATTAGTTGGCCTGTATTCCCAAAAAATTATGTTCAACTATTACTGTTTTTGTATGTTGAATTTTGCCATTAAAAATTTGTTTTTTTCTCTTGTCACACTGGTGCCCACAAAATAGCTTTGATTTTGCTTCCTGGCCCACAAGTCTAGTTTGCTAACTCTTCTGTAGACAGAGACATCTCTGAATAGCTCAGAGTCAGTCAGACTGTGCCTGACACCTCACTGGGCCCCCACGGGTAGCGCAGGTGCTTGCAGCTGGGAGCTGTCCTCCGTGACAGCCTGCTCTCTTCCACCTCCGCTCAGCCTTGTCACTCTGCCGGCAAAGCTGGGAACCATGCTTATTGGAGATTTCTGCCCGCCCTCTGCACAGTGCCACACCCAGCGACCCCGGCAAACAAATGCCCCCTGATCTCTGACCACTCAGGTATCCCAGAAACTCAGCTCCTTCTTCTGCGTTTCCTCTCTTTACCCTTACGTGGATTACGGCAATGCCTCTCAACTTGACCCTCTTCCTTCAAACCCTTAGTCTCCATGGGTGTTGCACATCTTTCTAAAGTAATCCTGACACGCATCTCTCTCTCTCTCTTTTTAATGAATAGGGTCTGGCTGTGTTGCCCAGGCTGGAGTATCAAACGATCTTCCTGCCTCAGCCTCCTGAGTAGCTAGGACTACAGGTGTGCAACCCCACACTCGTCTGATTTTTTTTTTTTTTTTTTTTTTTTTGAGACAGAGTCTCACTCTGTTGCCTGGGCTAGAGTGCTGTGGGGTCAGCCTAGCTCATAGCAACCTCAGACTCCTGGGCTCAAGCAATCCTCCTGCCTCAGCCTACCAAGTAGCTCTGACTATAGGCATGCACCACTATGCGTGGCTAGTTTTATATATATATATATATATATTTTAGTTGTCCAGCTAATTTCTTTCTATTTTTTAGTAGAGATGGGGTCTCGCTCTTGCTCAAGCTGGTCTCGAACTCCTGAACTCGAGCAATCCGCCCACCTCAGCGTCCCAGAGTACTAGGATTACAGGCGTGAGCCACACCGTGCCCGGCCTTTAAAAACTTTTTGTAGATATGTGGTCTCACTATATTGCCAAGGCTAGTATTGGAATTCCTGGCCCCAAACAATCCTCCTGCCTAGGCCTCCCAAAGTGCTGGGATTATAGGCATAAATCACTGTGCCCAGCCTTTAATGACTTCCCACTCGTAAGAGCAAGTCCAGACTCCTGCAGGCCAACGCTCGGCAGCCTCCAGTGCTCCAGAGTACAGCACGGCCTCGTGACATGGAAGGGTTTACCACTGGAGGGTTTCACTCCTCAGAAGCAGCGCCTGAAGGTCCAGAACATACAGCTGGTCCCCTGAGCACTGGGAACCGTGCGTAGCCAGGCTGGGCGTAGGAAGAGACGCTTGATTTGAGTCTGCTTGGCCACCTCCCAGCCACACATCTCAAAGCTGGCCTTCCTCCGTGTGCTGCCACGTATGTGGTGTTAGTCTCATGCTGTTGCCCCGGCTAGAGTGAGTGCCGTGGCATCAGCCTAGCTCACAGCAACCTCAATCTCCTGGGCTCAAGTGATCCTTCTGCCTCAGCCTCCCGAGTAGTTGGGACTACAGGCATGCGCCACCATGCCCGGATAATTTTTTCTATATATTTTTAGTTGGCCAATTAATTTCTTTCTATTTTTAGTAGAGATGGGGTCTCGCTTGTGCTTGGGCTGGTTTCAAACTCCTGACCTCAAACGATCCTCCCACCTTGGCCTCCCAGCACGCTAGGATTACAAGTGTGAGCCACCATGCACGGCAGATGTTGGGTACCTTGAAGCCAACCTCACT
Organism: Microcebus murinus; assembly: GCF_040939455.1. NCBI lineage: Eukaryota > Metazoa > Chordata > Mammalia > Primates > Cheirogaleidae > Microcebus > Microcebus murinus. The sequence goes on along the minus strand of NC_134125.1, from coordinate 25,572,074 downwards.
GAAATAACTATGGCTGCCTACTAATGGGAAGCCTTTGTCGGGAAGGCTTTGAGTTTTAAAGATGCTTCAAAAAAACCAGAAAACTGACTTTCTTCTGTTTCTATTCTTAGTAGAGACAGGGTCTCACTCTTGCTTAGGCTGGTCTTAAACTCCTGACCTCAAGAGATCCTCCCGTCTTGGCCTCCCGGAGGATTACAGGTGTGAGCCACTGTGCCCAACCCATAAAACTGCCCTTGGAGCCACAGGACCTTAATGGCTTTTATAGCAATGTTAAGGGCTGTAGGGGCCTCCAAAAGTGCCAGGAAGCAGCCTTGGTAAAGAGGCATGCAGGAAACAGAAGGCGCCAATCACAAACTCGCCAGCTTCCCACTCTACAGGCTTGCTATGCTCCTGAGTTTGTGCTAGGAGGATGTCCTAGTCCACAGTGAATGAATATCCTACCTTCTCCTATACTAATTAAAGGTTACCAAAAATTAGGATATAAAACATCTTTCTGATTTATACATTGGGGAAAAAAAAAAACAACTAAAATTGGGGATAAAAGAGTGACAGATATTTAAAATTAGGGTTGAGCTGGAAAATCCAGGACAGGTACACAGTCATCACCCTCCACTTTTTTTTTTTTCTGAACACTGTTTCCAGTAATACCCTCCACTTAAGATGGAAACATTTTACTGTACCTCAGTGATACTGTTTTAAAGTAGTGCTGTATTACAGAATTAAAACAAAAAGAGAGAAATGGCTATGAAACCTGTGCAATCACATTATATCAAACATTTTTCTGGGTTAAATGGAAGCAAAAGGCTACAAAACCAAAGAAATACTGATTACAACTATGAAAATCCCAAGGCTAGGTGCGGTGGCTCATGCCTGTAATCCTAGCACTTTGGGAGGCTGAGGCAGGAGAATTGCTTGAGCTCAGGAGTTCAAGACCAGCCTGAGCAAGAGGGAGACGCTGTCTCTACTAAAAATAGAAAACGAGCCAGCCTTGGTGGAATGCGCCTGTAGTCCCAGCTCCTTGGGAGGCTAAGGCAGGAGGATCACTTAAGCTCGGAGATTCCAGGCTGCAGTTATGATGCTATGTGAGCTATGAGCTATGATGATGCCACTGCACCCTAGCCTGGGCAACAAGAGTAAGACTTGGTAGGAAAAAACCACAAAAACAAAAATTATGGGCTGGGTGTAGTGGCTCACGCCTGTAATCCTAGCACTCTGGGAGGCCGAGGCGGGAGGATCTCTCGAGATCAGGAGTTTGAGACCAGCCTGAGCAAGAGTGAGACCCCATCTCTACTAAAAATAGAAAGAAATTAGCTGTCTAACTAAAAATATATAGAAAAAATTAGCCGGGCATGGTGGCGAATGCCTGTAGTCCCAGCTACTCGGAAGGCTGTAGCAGGAGGATCGCCTGAGCCCAGGAGTTTGAGGTTGCTGTGAGCTAGGCTGACGCCATGGCACTCTGGCCTGGGCAACAGAGTGAGACTCTCTCTCAAAAAAAGAAAAAAACTATGAAAATACTGAATAAGGGGAAAATCTAAATTTTCAGTTTTTGTGCTAGGGTAGGTAAAAAAAGAAAGTATAGATTTCCTATAATAGGCTATGTTGTTTTTCTAATAAACACAGACAGAATGATCTGAGATATAAATAGTAATTTCTTTTAACAGAAACTCAATTCTTTTATCCTTGAACATGTGACACTCATGCCTGTCAAAACCTCATGTATGAATTTACTATATTTCTAGCCAAAACTTCTGAGGAAAATAGTTTAACTTTAAAATGAAAATCAAGGGAGGGCCAGAATCAAGATGGTGGACGAGAACACCGCCAGACAGAGTGTCTGCAGAAAAGACAGATTCTAGTAGAAATTAGAAGAAAGAAGCAAGAAGAGGAGCATACAGCAAATGAGGGTCGGAAGGAGGGGCACCTGAGACCACGGGAGACTCCACAGGAGGAGGTTGCGGAGGAGAACTGGAAGCTGAGACCGCCGGAGCAGCCTGGAGACCAGCGGGAAGGGTAGGTGAGTCAGCCAAGTTTCCCCTGCCCTGCATCTGGGACTGCTGGTGGCCTCCCCAGCGGGTGGAAAGACCTGCGGACACCAGCCCAGCGATGGCCGCCTCCAGTGAGCAGTTAGCGCACACGGCGCCAGGCTCCCAAATCCCTTGGGGCACCTCTGTGTGCACAGACCCGAGCCACGGGGCAGGTGGCTCATTGCCTCATTCTCCCCTCCGCCGACCCTACCCACAGCTGCCCAGAGAGACAATATAGCCACCAGCCGGAGGCACCTCCAGGGAACGGGACCTTCCCATTTGGGGCCCTACAGCTGACTGAGGGGAACTCAGACCATGAGCTCCCTACTCGCCAGCCCTCCCAGGTGCTGCTGGCACAGTGATCCCAGGAGAACAGGGCAGACCCTGAGGCTGAGAGACATCGACCCAGCTTGGGCTCTCCGTGGGCGAATTGGGACTGGCACTCATCTCCCTGGTGGGGATATAGTTTGAACTCTGGGGCCCAGAGGTCAGACCTGCAGACCAGATCCTGTGCACCGAGGTCTCGCATTGCCTGGGGCACAGAAGGGATATTCGAGAACAGCCTACTGAGGTGTATGTGCCTTCAGGGGCAGATCAGCGTCCTAGAGGGCAACCCTCCTCCCAAAGGGAAGCCATAAGCCCAGGTGACGCAGGGAACCTCCCTACTGAGGTGTGTGTGCCTTCAGGGGCAGATCAGCGTCCTAGAGGGCAACCCTCCTCCCAAAGGGAAGCCATAAGCCCAGGTGACGTTCCTGCGCAGGGAACCTCCCCACTGGCATCACAGTCAGGGAAGGCTGGTGGCGTGTGGTCTGGCCTGTTGGCAGAGGCCCAGGAGTAGCTGCAGAGTTGGGGAGGGTGGAAAGAAGCGAGGCCCGCTCCAGACTGCAGGTCTCAGGAGTCTCAGACAGCCCCACCTGACACGCAGACTTAATGACTGAGCCGGGCCATTCCAGCCCCTCCCTGACAGCTTTTTTCCTGGAAGCAGAGAACAGAACTTTGACCTCTGCTAATGACATTGGTGGTGCCTGAGGGCAGGCTTACCCAACCCAGCTCCGCCTAGACTCTCTCCTAGACCAGCCCTCACTGAGGGGGAGAAAAGGACACACCTGGAAGTCCCAGGGCCCCATCGACCACCTGAGGCTCTAGAGTGCCTCTCTACAGGAACAAGAGCTGATAACAGGACATAAAAACAACAGTGTAGCCTGTTCCTCCAAGCAAGCGCCACCTACTGACAGGGAGGACATCCTGCACACCCTTTTCACGGCACCTACTGACTCATTATACAGGGACTGGTCAAATATCACCCACAAACAGCACCTACCTGCTCAGAAACTAAACAAGGCGTGTGAATACCCAAACGAAAACCTAAAGGAAAGAAACAATAACTGATTGACATGGGAAGAAATCAGTGAAGGAACTCCAGAAATATGAAGAACCAAATGGAAAACACACCCCCAAAGAGTAGCACTAGCCCCCTAGAAACAGACACCAACCAAAATCAGGCAACCAAAATGACAGAAGAGGAATTTCAAATGTGGATTGTAAGAAAATTCAACGACCTGCAAGAACAACTCAATAACTAACAAAAAGAAACCACAAAAAGCCTCCAGGACCTGGAACAAAAGTTCAATAAAGAAATTGACACAATGAAGAAAAGTTTAACCGAACTCCTGGAAATGAAGAATCAATTCCGGGAACTGCAAAATACAGTGGAAAGTCTCAAGAACAGGGTAGATCAAACAGAAGAAAGAATCTCAGTGATTGAAGGTAACACCCTCCAATTAAATAAATCAGTCGCAGAGACAGAGCAGAGAAACAAGAGAAAAGAGCAAAGCCTACAAGAGATGTCGGATTAAGTGAAGAAACCTAATGTGATGGTCATAGGGTTACCAGAAGGGGAAGAAGACAACACTCAAGGGTTGGACAAGCTATTTGAAGATATAATAGAGGAAAATTTCCCAGGCCTTGCTCAAAATCTCGATATACAAGTTCAAGAAGCTCAGAGGACCCCTGGGAGATTCAATGCAAACAGGAAGACGTCATGACATCCAGTCATCAGACTGACCAAAATATCAACTAAAGAGGCCCTTCTAAGAGCTGTAAGATGAAAGAAGCAAGTAACATACAAGGGAAAGCCAATTCGAATAGCACCAGACTTCTCTACTGAGACTTTATAAGCAAGGAGAGGCTGGTGACCCATTCTCACTCTTCTGAAACAAAACAATGCTCAGCCTAGAATCTTATTCCCTGCAAAACTAACCTTCGTATATCAGGAGAAATAAAGACATTCTCAGATAAGCAAAGTCTCAGAGAATTCACCAAGACAAGACCAGCCCTACGAGAAGTACTCAAAACACTGTTACACACGGAAAACCATAATAAAAACTCACGAATATAAAAACAACCAAAACCCAAAGATTAAAGGCCAGATATTACAATGGCTCAAGAGCGAAATCAAAGCAACAACATCCAACCCAACAGAATGAACAGTAATCTACCTTACCTATCAGTTCTCTCAATAAATGTGAATGGCTTAAACTCTCCACTCAAGAGACATAGGCTGGCTGAATGGATAAGAAAATACAGGCCAAGTATATGCTGTCTTCAGGAAACACATCTAACCTGCAAGGATGTATATAGACTAAAAGTAAAAGGGTGGAGATCAGTATTCCAAACAAGTGGAAGCAAAAAGAAGGCTGGTGTGGCAGTTCTAATTTCAGACGATTTCGTTTTTAAACCACCAAAGTAGTGAAAGACAAAGAGGGTCATTATATAATGGTGAAGGGCACACTTCAACAAGAAGAGATAACAATTTTAAATATATATGCACCCAACTTAGGTGCACCTAGATTCATAAAGCAAACCTTACTGGAGCTAAGCAAATGGATTAATAGCAACTCCATAATCACCGGAGATTTCAACACCCCACTGATGGCACAAGACGGATCCTCCAAACAGAAAATTAATAAAGAAATAATGGACTTAAACAAAACTCTAGAACAATTGGGTCTGACTGACATTTACAGAACATTCTACCCAAAATTCACTGAATATACATTCTTCTCACCAGCACACGGGACATTCTCCAAGATTGACCATATCCTAGGACACAAAGTAAACCTCAAGAAATTTAAAAAAATAGAAATCATACCATGTATCTTCTCAGATCACAGTGGAATAAATGTAGAAATCAACTGTAACAGAAACTTACATTTCTACACAAAAACGTGGAAATTAAACAACCTCCTACTAAATGATTACTTCATAAATGAAGAAATCAAGATGGAAATAAAAAAATTCTATGAACAAAATGAGAATGGAGAGACAAGTTATCAAATCCTCTGGGACACAGCTAAAGCAGTTCTGAGAGGACAGTTTATCTACATAAATGCCTATAACCAAAAGTCAAAAAGATCACAAATAGACAATCTAATGAAACGACTCAAAGAGCTGGAAAAAGAAGAACAGACCAGCCCCAAACCAAGCAGAAGAAGTGAAATCAACAAGATCAAATCAGAACTAAACGAAATTGAAAACAGGGAAGCTATTCAGGAGATTAATAAAACAAAAAGTTGCTTCTTTGAAAAAATAAACAAAATTGACATGCCATTGGCTAAGCTAACAAAAAGCAGAAAAGAGAAATCTCTAATAAGCTCCATCAGGAACAAAAAAGAAGCTATCGCAACTGATCCCAAAGAGATACAAGATATAATTTATGAATGCTACAAAAATCTTTATGCATACAAACTGGAAAATGTGGAGGAAATGGACAAATTTCCAGAAATACACAGCCTCCCTAGGCTCAACCAGGAAGAAATAGATTTCCTGAACAGACCAATCTCAAGAGCTGAAATAGAAACGGCAATTAAAAATCTCCCTAAAAAGAAAAGTCCCGGTCCAGATGGTTTCACACCCAATTTTTACCACACTTACAAAGAAGAACTAGTACCTATCTTGCAGAAACTATTCCACAACATCGAGAAGAACGGAAACCTCCCCGACACCTTTTATGAAGCGAATATTACTCTGATACCAAAACCAGGAAAGGATGCAACAAAAAAAGAAAACTACGGACCAATATCCCTAATGAATATAGATGCAAAAATTTTCAACAAAATCTTAGCTAACCGAATCCAGACGCTTATCAAAAAAATAATCCATCACGACCAAGTGGGCTTCATCCCAGGGATGCAGGGATGGTTCAACATATGTAAATCTATAAATGCAATTCACCACATAAACAGAAGCAAAAACAAAGACCACATGATTCTTTCCATAGATGCAGAAAAAGCTTTTGACAAAATTCAACACCCTTTCATGATACAAACACTTAATAAAATAGGCATAGAAGGAACGTACCTAAAAATGATACAAGCCATATATGACAGACCCATAGCCAACATCATACTGAATGGGGAAAAATTGAAAACATTTCCACTTAGAACTGGAACCAGACAAGGCTGCCCACTCTCTCCACTTCTATTCAACATAGCGCTGGAAGTCTTGGCTATGGCAATCAAACAGGGAAGTGGAATTAAAGGTATCCAAATAGGGGCAGAAGAGATCAAACTTTCACTGTTTGCTGATGATATGATATTATATTTAGAAAACCCCAAAGATTCAACCAAGAAACTCCTGGAACTGATAAATGAATTTAGTAAAGTCTCAGGATACAAAATCAATACACAGAAATTAGAGGCATTCATATACGCCAACAACAATCTAATTGAGAACCAAATCAAAGACTCAATTCCCTTCACAATAGCAACAAAGAAATTAAAGTACCTAGGAATATACTTAACCAAGGAGGTAAAAGACCTCTACAGGGAGAACTATGAAACACTGAGGAAGGAAATAGCAGAGGATGTAAACAGATGGAAATCCATACCATGCTCGTGGATAGGCAGACTCAACATCATTAAAATGTCTATACTACCCAAACTGATCTACAGATTCACTGCAATACCTATTAAAATCCCAGCAGCATTCTTCACAGATATAGAAAAAATAATTTTACGCTTTGTATGGAACCAAAGACCCCAAATATCAAAAGCAATTCTAGGCAACAAAAACAAAATGGGAGGTATCAATATGCCAGATATCAGGCCGGGCGTGGTGGCTCACGCCTGTAATCCTAGCACTTTGGGAGGCCGAGGCGGGCGGATTGCTCAAGGTCAGGAGTTCAAAACCAGCCTGAGCGAGACCCCGTCTCTACCAAAAATAGAAATAAATTAATTGACCAACTAAAAATATATATACAAAAAATTAGCCGGGCATGGTGGCGCATGCCTGTAGTCCCAGCTACTTGGGAGGCTGAGGCAGAAGGATCGCTGAGCCCCGGAGATTGAGGTTGCTGTGAGCCAGGCTGACGCCATGGCACTCACTCTAGCCTAGGCAACAAAGCGAGACTCTGTCTCAAAAAAAAAAAAAAAATGCCAGATAGCAAACTATACTACAAAGCTGTAGTAATTAAATCAATCTGGTATTGGCACAAAAATAGGAATATTGACCAGTGGAACAGATCTGAGAATCCAGATATAAAACCATCCTCATATAGCCATCTAATCTTTGACAAAGCAGACAAAAACATACACTGGGGAAAAGAATCCCTTTTCAATAAATGGTGCTGGGAAAACTGGATAGCCACTTGTAGAAGGCTAAAGCAGGACCCACACCTTTCACCTCTCACAAAAATCAACTCACGCTGGATAACAGACTTAAACCTAAGGTATGAAACTATTAGAATTCTAGAGGAAATGTTGGAAACACTCTCCTAGACATCTGCCTAGGCAACGAGTTTATGAAGAAGTCCCCAAAGGCAATCACAGCAGCAACAAAAATAAATAAATGGGACATGATCAAACTACAAAGCTTATGCACAGCCAAAGAAATAGTCATGAAAGTAAACAGACAACCTACAGAATGGGAGAAAATTTTTGCATCCTACACATCTGATAAGGGGCTGATAACTAGAATATAATTAGAACTCACGAAAATCAGCAAGAAAAAAATCAAATAACCCTATTAAAAAGTGGGCAAAGGACTTGAACAGAAACTTTTCTAAAGAAGACAGAAGAATGGCCAACAAACATGAAAAACTGCTCAACATCTCTAATAATCAGGGAAATGCAAATCAAAACCACAATGAGATATCACTTAACTCCAGTGAGAATAGCCTTTATCAAAAAGTCTCCAAACAATAAATGCTGGCGTGGAAGCGGAGAGACAGGAACGCTGCTACACTGCTGGTAGGACTGCAAACTAGTTCAACCTCTGTGGAAAGCAATATGGAGATACTTTAAAGCGATACAAGTGAATCTACCATTTCATATAGCAATCCCGTTACTGGGCATGTACCCAAAAGATCCAATGACACTCCACAAAAAAAGACACCTGCACTCAAATGTTTATAGCAGCACAATTCATAACTGCAAGGCTGTGGAAACAGCCCAAGTGCCCATCAATCCAAGAATGGATTAATAAAATGTGGTATATGTATACCATGGAGTACTATTCAGCTCTAACAAACAACGGTGATAAAGCACATCTTATATTTTCCTGGTTAGAGCTGGAACCCATATTACTAAGTTAAGTATCCCAAGAATGGAAAAACAAGCACCACATATACTCACCAGCAAACTGGTATTAACTGAGCAGCACCTAAGTGGACACATAAGTACTACAGTAATAGGGTATTGGGCAGGTGGGAGGGGGGCGGGTATATACATACATAATGAGTGAGATGTGCACCATCTGGGGGATGGTCATGCTGGATACTCAGACTTGTGGGGGGAAGGGGAAAGGGCATTTATTGAAACTTTAAAATCTGTACCCCCATAATATGCTGAAATAAAAAAAAAAAGAAAATCAATGGGAAAACTGAATTAGATAGAAAAAAGATATGAAGAGTTTTTTTTTGTTTTTTTTTTGCGTAACCTGAACATTTGTATGTGAAGAGTTTTTTTTTTTTTTTTTTCCACAGTATTTATTAATGGTTTATTTATCAAGAGAAACTATTCATCAGCCCACATATTCATAGCTCAGGAACACAGGTCAAGAAATTCTTTTATGTTCCAAAATCACTTTGCACTCTGAAAGATGCCAGCCTTCCTCATCTCCTCAAAATCTTTCATAGAATCATAATTTCTGTAGAAATCTGCATATGCCTTCTTCCTTGGTTCAGCCACACCAAACTTATACAAGGTTGCAACTCCCAGGGATACTATGAATGCCCCAACAATATGAATCCGTAGACGCCTGGCCAGGAGGCCACGCATCTGAGGTTTCGCCAAAGTGCCGGAAGTCATGGTAGTGACTGTCCTTGACCGGTATGCCTACCTCAACACGTCCTTCCTCGTGAAGAGTTTTTAAAGCAAAAATTCTGTCACATCTGTAGTGTTTAAGCTGTCTGAGGTGAACATCCTCTCTTTCAAAATATAGGGGTCCCAATTATTGGAGTAGTAATTTCGTGGAGACCCAATTTATGCAGAATTTACAGACTAGACGTCAATCCAATGAATGTAGTCAGGAGCAGGGCAGACAAGTTTCTTGTTTCAAAATGTTTGAAGACAAATCCCTTCTGATGCATAACTCAGGAGGTTTCTGGCTTCCTTCAAGGCACAGACACAGACTGAAAGCCTCGGCCGTTTGCACTAAACCCCCTTCTGCTCCTTCACATCCACACTCACCTGCTGTTGGGCTGGGGGGTGAAGGTGCCATTCTGTTCAGGTGGGGTCTCTGCTGGTTTGGATTTGAAGTAATTGACGAGCCCCCCGAATACACTCTTAATGCTGTTGATGTGCTTCTGGCTGGTCTTCAGATCCTGGTCCATCTTGTCCACCATCTTCTCCGTGCGTGTTAAGACTCCTCGCTGACGGACGAGTTCCTGGAGAAATCAAGAGGCTGCGGCATTAGATCTTTTTGTAATTCACCTCCAACCCAGTAGAGAACCGAGCACGCACAGCGGGCACTTCATAAACCCTCAGTGAGTACAAAACAGGGATAGATGCTACCATCTGTGAAGGGCATACTATCCTTTCTGACAATACATTCCTTTGTTTCTCCCTCCCTGCCCTATCTCTTCTTGATTTACTTGCTCTTGAGCCACTTTTCCTGAGAAGTTGGCTCACAGAACCATGTTAAGATGGATGAACGTGTGCCCATGTGGAAACTCTCTCTAGCCTCCCAGCCCTGGTAACCCTCACAGGCATGGACCTGGCACTGTCCCCTGGACTCTGATTCTCTACTCTTTTTGTTCAGATATCGGAGTTCCTACTGGGCCACCTGAGCCTCCTGGCCCTGGTCAAATCTTCAAGTTCTATTTCATGGACTGGCATCCCCTCTGGGACTATTAGTGTCTGACTCTAGCCCAGCCACAATTTCAGCTTCAGAACCCATCACAAGGGTGGCCCTGTCACAGGGCCTTTGCATGTGCCACTTTCTCTGTCTGTAATGCTCCTCAGACAGACACTTGTATGGCTCATTCAATTAAAGTCTCCACTGCAAGACCACTTCCTCATAGAAGCGTAGCCTGAACAGCTTCTCTAAAGTAAGACTCACCTTCCAATAGCCTGTGGCACTCCACCCTGCACCTGCTTTTGTTTTCTAGGCAGAGACCTGCTTTGCTCACTGCTCAGTCTCCAGGGCCTCACTCAGCAGGTGCTCACAGCACATCTATCCAGCGGACGCGTGAGTGATGCTTTGAGGGCGCCAGCCTGGACCTCCCTGCTCCAGAGCAGATGGTTCTGGCTGCGGATGTGAAGTCACCACAACAGCAACACCACGACCTTCCTTTACCTGTGACAAGCTCCCCTCAGGCCCTATCTCAGGATTTATCAACAGCCACTCCAGCTGTGTCCCCTGGCCATGAAGAGCCTCTCCAGCTTGACATCATGAGGCAGCCTCTGCACTTGGCTGCCTTCCTCTGAACCTTCCTTCCCTGCCTCTCCCTGTGGCTAGCAATTACCTTAACTATGCAAACATTCTTTAGAGATGTTCTCTCTTGATACCTAAAAACAAAGTCATGAAAAAACTTAAACACACACCTAGAAATGGGAAGGGCAGAAATGAAACTGTAGATGGTTGTTGGAGCCCATTTTAGATACAAATGTTAGACATAAACGGTGTCAGTAGGTCTTTAGAGCCTACGGGGACTCAACGTGGAAACTGAGTTCTTGTGCAGTGGGTGAAATTTAAAAATAAAACATAGAGGCAAAAAGCTGTAATACTGGTTAAATTTACTGTTAAACTTTGCTTAACATTTGTTAGAAATAAACTTAGAACTGTTCAACTTTATAGTTTTGAACTTTTCTTTTTTTTTGAGACACAGTCTCACTCTGTTGCCCGGGCTAGAGTGCCGTGGCGTCAGCCTAGCTCACAGCAACCTCAAACTCCTGGGCTCAAGCCATCATCCTGCCTCAGTCTCCCGAGTAGCTGGGACTACAACAGGCATGCGCCACCATGCCTGGCTAATTTTTTTTTTTTTTTACATATTTTTAGTTCACCAGCTCATTTCTTTCTATTTTTAGTAGAGACGGGGTCTCGCTCTTGCTCAGGCGGGTTTCGAACTCCTGACCTTGAGCAGTCCTCCCGCCTCGGCCTCCCAGAGTGCTAGGATTACAGGCGTGAGCCACTGGACACGGCCTGAACATTTGTTTTTCACAAGCTTAGGAGACATGTCTGAACAAATCATCGGGCTTTTCAAGTAAAATGTTTTCTGGACTGCATTCTTCAATATGTCATATAAATCTTGCAAGGGCTAGTTTTCAGAAAGGAAAAAAAAAGAGCCAGTAATATACTCGGAGTTTCCACTTCATTCAACACCTCAGGTTTATCATCTCCATGTCCATACTGTCATCTTTTCTGGAACCAGACAGAGCTATAAATTGGGATTCAAATGATTTTCTCCAGCATCCACATTTTTTGACTTCATAAAACTCAGAAAAAATCAGTCCAGTCCCAGTAGGTGGGTGACAATGGAGTCTGAAGCTGGAAAGACATCCAAAGCAGCCAGGGTTGGGGTCTGGGTGTGATGGACACTATGCCGTCACACCAGGAGGGTGGTCTTTGGCTTCCCTCACAGCCAGCTGTTCCCACCATGGATAACCTCATCAACCACACTGCCTCTCACCTCGGCCTCCCCATCTCAATTTGGAGAGCTGCACGGGAGGGGAACTTGACCAAACCTTCCCCAGTTTGAAGTGAGACCTTATTTTCTTGTATTCACAAGTGACACATTCTGCAACTCTCAAAGAGTCTGTGTCACTATGCCCGCTTGGTAGGAAACCAGATATCTGACTGAGATGTTCCAATGGAAGCTCACAGAAATACGTGAGGGTGGCTTGTCCTGTGTGTGAGGGTGGAAGGCCAGGGAAGTGAGTGCTGCTCTGGCCTCTGAAAGTTTCTGTGTGCTAGAAGCTAGTGTTCACTGGACGTCATGAGGCCAGCAAAGGAAGAGGAGTTTCTTCTGCTAAACTCTACCCCTAGGAGGCAGAGGAGATGACTGGACTCAATGTGCTCATGACCTAGTTCTAACCAAGGAGGAAGGAGGCGAGGCAGCTTGGCTGAGCACACTCCAGGAGTACCAGGAAAGGGAGCACCGACGGCCTCTAAGGACAGGCTGGGCAGGCACCTGCACCTCAGCCACCATGAAGACAGGCTTCAAACGCTCCAGGTCCCAAGGTGTGTCGCCATGCCCTAGAAGCGCAGCTATGGCATGCCTTCATCTGTCTCTGGCAGAACGAGGTCCCTGAAGGGACGGGGTTGGCTGCAAGGGTCGCAAGCTCTGTAAAGTGCCCTCAGTATAAAGGACACTCACATAAAAGTGCTCACCTGGCTCAGGTGATTACTAAGCATTATGGGTGATTCCCCCCTACTCCACTGAGCCCCAAAAGGAGTTTTCAAAAGTTGAACTGGAGAGTGGAGTGGGAAGGGGAAAAAAAAAGTTGCACTGGAAAAAGAAGATGGTCAGAGAAGGCATCTGGCTAGGCTGGGGCACACTGCTGGGGACTTCGCAGCAATAGAGAGTTTTCAATTCCTTTGTGGCTTGTGGCTTTTCATCAAGTAGAAGGATCCCCTGATAGTGGGAAGGGGAAGCAGGAGACAGACAAAGACCCTGTGAGGGCACACACCACACGGATCACATCCGGGGCCCTGCAGGACTTGCAGAGGCCAGGCGTCCCTGCTGGCACAGTGCTCTCTGAAAACACACCCACATCGACGGGGGGGGGGGGGGCAGCAAGATCTCTGCCCACAGATGCCACTGAGGACCCACTCTCTGTTGGGTACGTTCCAGGTGCTAGTCAATCAAGGGTGAATTAAACACCTAAAATCTCTGTCCTGATGTTGCTTACAGTCTAACGGAGGGCAGGGTTTTTTTTAATTTGTTGACAACACTGCGGGGCTGGCAATCTGAGGAGGGCAGATGGGTCCTTGCTTCGTTGAGCTTACAGTCTGATGGGGGAGGCAGAAAAGAAAGCATCACAGGCGGTCACTACTCTGCCAGATGAGCGAGCCCTCCACCCTGCAGAGATTCCTGGCCTGGTTTAAAGCGGGTCAGGGAGGTCCCCTGATGAATGAAGTCTGAGGAGAGTGCAAGGCTGAGAAGTCAGGAGGTCACGAGGCTTGGGGCAGCTGCAGGAACTGAGAGGGGAAGTGGAATCATGTGCTGAAGGGGTGGCTGGGGGTGAGGAGTAGCAATACTAACTCAGAGGGAAACACCCAGAGGATGACGCCTAGGCCTTCAAGGGGTGGTAGATCCCAACAAATTTTATAACGTCACACAGGCTTGAGGTTTCCCTGATGAGTATCCCTTAGGTTCCTGAGTTTGTAATTAACTCAGGTACAAATTAATAAGTAGATGGGGGTCAATCTGAAGTTGCCAAGCTGAATCTAGAAATCTAAAATCTCTCTCCATGTCATCTCTCCCCTCCCAAGGAAGTGCGCGCGCGCGCGCACACACACACACACACACACACACACACACACACACACACACACACACAGAGGCACTGCTGGGGATACTCGAGCATACTCAGACCCGGGGCTGTCTGACTGTAGCAGCTGGAGCACTGAGTGCGTCAGAAACACAAATTGGGTCTTTTTTTTTTAATCTCCAATTTTTAGAAGGCAATTAAAAATTACAATTCCAACAGCCCACAAACCAAATAAAAAAACTGTAGAAAGAAATTAAAACTATGTTCAAAGAGCCTTTTGTGTTTCAGCTCAATTTCAGCACCCCAAGGAAAATAAAAGCATCCATAACTATCACAGATGAAAATAAAATGAATGTCACTGGAATCAGTTATTTTTTCCCCACTGAGGTATAAAATCTATATAGAAATTTGATATTATAACAAATTATACTTCTCATAGTTCTGTTTTAATTTTCTTTAAACCCTGTTTAATATTTTTTTGTTATAAAAATGTTTTCATGATTCTGAATCTGGTTGCAGTTTTTTTCATTTATTTTTAAATCAATATTTAATATGCTGGTTACCAGTTCTAATCAGGAAAAAAAATCTTGGAAATCTCTTATTTATGACAGCACATTCAGTAGAAATTACAGATGTGCAAGCAAACCATAAAAGATGCAGCTCTCCAGAAAGCACATTTTGTTGATTGTTTCACTGTCTAAGTATTCTCTACCATGATTCTTTTTTTTTTTTTGAGACAGAGTCTCACTCTGTTGCCCAGGCTAGAGTGCCATGGCGTCAGCCTAGCTCACAGCAACCTCAAACTCCTGGGCTCAAGTGATCCTCCTACCTCAGTCTCCTGAGTAGCTGGGACTACAGGCATGCCCCACCATGCCCGGCTAATTTTTTGTATATATATTTTTAGTTGGTCAATTAATTTCTTTCTATTTTTAGTAGAGATGGGATCTCACTCAGGCTGGTTTTGAACTCCTGACCTTGAGTGATCCTCCCGCCTCGGCCTCCCAGAGTGCTAGGATTACAGGCGTGATCTCTACCATGATTCTTGATGATAGACTCTCAATCTTATAAATATCAGTGTGCACAGTCTCACCACTATACAGTTTCATGTTCAGGGACAGGAAGGCTGGTTCACAGCTAGTGAAAAGCTAGAGGAGTCTAAGTTTTAATGGTTGATAAGCCTTACATCCTGCAGAAGAGGAAAGCACTTTTCCTTTTTTGCTACTTAAGAATGTGGCAGAAATGTATGCTGAGGTAGTCCAGTAAATCCTTATTTTTTTCTTTTTTTGTAAATTTGGTCTTAGAATATTCTGGAAGGGTTACATTTTGAAGAAGCCACTGCTGGGACTGGCTTCCACTGCAGTCTCTAACACTGGGCGCCTGGCTATCCTCTTCCGTGGCTTTATCCAGGCACTGATTACTATTCACATGCTGCAGGGTTAATTTCACTGGGTCATACGCCCAAGCTGGTTGCCTTTTAGGTGGTGGCATTTGAGCATTGTGACTGGGCCATTAAGTTTGGAAACATTCAAGCAAAGGTCATCTGTTCTAATTTCTTTGTTGGCAGTATAAGAGAAAACCTGATTTCCTCCCATACTGTGACAATTAAAAATTCCAACTTTTTCATTCTCTTTTCTAGCAATGTTATACAGACATCAATTTGTTTCCACATTTCGTATCTCTCCCAATGAGAAATAGTGACGTGGAATTTGACAATCAGGATAAATATTCTCTAGGTATTAAGAGAAGGTTTACATTGTAGTTTCTGTCTTAGACCAAGTCTCAATGATATATCTCCATAATCTACCTTTGTAACACCTAGAAAAATTATATACAAGAAATTCTTGAATTCATCCATCCACACTTCTGCAAGTCGTCTTTTATTTTTATTGATAATCTGCTGTGTACCTCCTGGAAACGTGTAAGGTATAGCTTTCGAAACACGTGTCCCATGTGTGAGTGCGTAACAATTTCCAAAGTTCCTCCATGTTGCCAAATCCTAAAAGAAATTCTAGGTTTTCTCCTCCCAAAATGCCCATTCCAGCTTCATATGTTCCAATTTCCTGAAAGTAATCTCTGTCTATAGAAAAAAGGCCTCCTACCATTGTAGGTGTTCTGACAGGAAGAGTTCTATCACCTTTTCTTCTGTTCATTTGTCTTGGGGAACAGGATACCAGCAAAAACTAAGCTTCCAGTTGAATTCACCATAGGTCATATCAGAGCCTGCCATGTACTCAAAAGTATCATCGCTAATCACATCCATGATAGGATATACCACTGTTCTCCTGTCATGTTTGATCCTGGCTAAGAGAGGCTCCAGCTACCCTACTGTGCACTCACAACAAGTGTTCAGGAAGGTGATCGCTTGGCCTTTCGACACAGCAGCTCCTTTTAATATAGCTCTGATCAACCCAGAACATTGTTCCATTCTTATTACATTAACTGCTACTTTCGGTTTTTTCACATAACTCTCTAGAGGTCTTTTCAAAAAGTCTCTTTCACTGGCATCATCTACTAGAACAATTTTTTCTATCATGTGTCTTGGAGAGCAATTAATGACACTATGGACAGTTTGCAGAAGTGTGCACCAAGCCTCATTGTGGAAAACAATGACCACACTTGTAGGAAGATTATCTATCTGGATACACCTTTGTTTTACACCCTTCTAAACTAACACCTGGCAAAGACCTGTCGAGGGCAATCATCTCACTCACCATTAAATTGAACTGATTGATTTTATTGATTTTACTTTATTTTATTTTTTTGAGACAGAGTCTCACTTTGTTGCCCAGGCTAGAGTGAGTGCCATGGCATCAGCCTAGCTGACAGCAACCTCAAACTCCTGGACTCAAGTAATCCTCCTGCCTCAGTCTCATGAGTAGCTGGGACTACAGGCATGTTGCATCATGCCTGGCTAATTTTTTGTATATATATTTTTAGTTGGTCAATTAATTTCTTTCTATTTTTAGTAAAGACGGGGTCTCACTCCGGCTGGTTTCGAACTCCTGACCTCGAGCAATCCACTCACCTTGGCCTCCCAGAGTGCTAGGATTACAGGCGTGAGCCACCGCACCTGACTGAACTGATTGATTTTAAACATCTCTTTCATCTTTTCCTGATCCTCTTTAGGAATGACAGCTGGTTTCTCCATCTCTCTAGGACCTTCATGAGGCTTTTGTACTGGCTCTAGAACATCCCCAGCAGGAGTCCTCTCTACTTTTCTTCATCACATTTGTTGCATTCACCGAAGTAAAGCAGCAGGAATACACTCAAGAGTACCCAAATCAAGGAGGTGGCTAGGACCACCTTGCAATATGCAAATTTTCTCATGGCACTTTAAGCCAAATGCAAAATTTAAAAATATATACATATAAATATACAAAGATCATGAAAGTTATTCTGATCCAGTTTCATCAGAAATCACATTCATATCCCCAAAGTGGTTTTTCAAATTAACTCATATCCCAAATCCACATGTCCCACATCTCCTTGTTCCATGCACAGTGGCAAGTGCTCCTTAGAGCCGGCCAGGGCGATCATGGTGTGGTCCCCCAGGCCACAGTGCAGATTGCTGGGCTGCCTGCTCAGCCACTGCAGGTGGCTCCCCCGGTGGGCAGGTGGCCCTGCCAAATTGGGTCTTAAGATCCACAAAAAAACCACTGAGGGCTATAGTGGTAGCACTAGTGCCCTCACTGTCTGTATGCAGGCTGACCTGGGGCCGAGAAAAAGACCTACTCAGCAGGGCTGGGTTGTTCACACATGCCACATTCCCCAGAAAGGCCTGGCCCTCGCCTTTGGAATATCCTGCCTGGTAAGAGTGTCCTTGCTTCCATGAGCCCTAGGCCAGGCCAGATAGTTTATGATGGGGGACTTGGGCTACATGGTATGAGCTTGACCTCTGGAGGAGTTGAAGACAAAACCTAGCCATGCCTGTGACAGAACCACAATAAAAACTCCAGACACTAGGCTTGAGTAAGCTTCCTTGGTTGACAATATTGTGTGTGTTGTCACACATCACTGCTGGAAGTTAAGTGCTGTCCACATGACCCCACTGGGAAGACACAACTGCAAGCTCGTGCCTGGTCTCCCCTGGACTGTGCCCTCTGAACCTTTTTCCTTTGATGGTTTTAATCTGTATCCTTTCACTATAATAAACCATCATCAGAAGTGGAACAGTTCTGGGAGGACTTCTAGTCAACCATTGAACCTGAGGGCGGTCCTGTGGACCCCCTAACACCTCCCAATAACATTTCCCACTCTCAGAACCACCACTCAGAGGTAGAAGGCTGGAGAACAGACAGCCTCCCAGCTTCCCACAGCATGTTATCCGGTTGGCAAAGCAAGTCCCTCGGGACAATACTGTGGCATATTCGAGAAGGGGCAGCAGGTATAGCTAGATGCCACATCCGCCTCAACAGTAACAACCCATCCTCACAAGGTGCCCTACTACAGCCAAGGAGCCAGCAAGTTTGCCTGGGATCAATGGTTTAATTTAATCATTGATAGCTTACTAAAAATTAATTAAAAAAATAAATCCAGGCCAGGCACAGTCACCCTTGCCTATAATCCTAGCACTCTGGGAGGCCAAAGTGGGCAGATCATTTGAGCTCAGGAGTTTGAGACCAGCCTGAGCAAGAGTGAGACCCCATCTCTACCAAAAATAGAAAAGATAAGCTGGGCATGGTGGCACATGCCTATAGTCCCAGCTACTCGGGAGGCTGAGGCAGGAGGATTGCTTGAGCCCAGGTGTTTGAGGTTGCCAGGAGCTAGGCTGACGATACAGCACTCTAGCCCGGGCAACAGAGTGAGACTCTGTCTCAAAAAAAAAAAAAAAAAAAAAAAAAAAAAAAAAAAAAAAGTTCAAGACCAGCCTGAACAAGAGTGAGACCCCATCTCTACCAAAAATAAAAAATTATCCAGGCATGGTGGTATGAGACTGTAGTCCCAGCAGAAGGATCATTTGAGCCCAGGAGCTCGAGGTTGCAGTGAGCTACGATGATGATGACACTACACTCAAGCTGGGGCAACAGAGCAAGACTCTGTCTTCAATAAAATAAAATAAAAATAAATCCAGAATATACCTAGTGGTAAAGATGTGATCCAATACCACTTCTCTAGCACAATCCCTCCCACCTGACAGAAGCAGCCTGAGCTGTGTCAGGACACATGCATTGGTGGGGGAGGGGGATGGCGGGTGGCGGAGGGGCATTTCAGCCAAGGTGCACAGTGTAATGTATTCTTTTTTTTTTTTTTTTTTTTTGAGATGGAGTCTCACTCTGTAGCCCTGGCTAGAGTGCCATGGTGTCAGCCTAGCTCACAACGACCTCCAACTCCTGGGCTCAAGCAATCCTTCTGCCTCAGCCTCCCAAGTAGCTGGGACTACAGGCATGTGCCACCACACTCAGCTAATTTTTTGTGTATATATATTAGTTGGCCAATTAATTTCTTTCTATTTATAGTAGAGATGGGGTCTCGCTCCTGACCTTGAGCAATCCTCCTGCCTCAGCCTCCCACAGTGCTAGAATTACAGGCATGAGCCACACCCGGCCCAGTGCAATGAATTCTTCCAGCTGCAATCTCTCCTCCACTTCCAAGCAATCTTCTGTTCCCTCCACTTCTTCATCCTTTCCTTCCCCAGGGCATTTATTCACTTGGCAACTACTTAGGGAGCACCTATTATGTAAAAGATGCTGTTCTGGGCAGTTTGAGGGTAGACAGCTGAGTAAGAGATGGGTAATAAATAGACTGTTCCTTTTCCACTGCTGACATTTACAAATCTGAGGAATTACTTAATCTAGCAGGTATCGTTCCCCTCTGTCAGCTTTTGCTAAGGACTCTGGGTGCAGCAGAATCACCACAGGCTGCCTCAAGGGTGGCTATGGTCAGAATAGCCCCTCATTTGGAGAGGGCTGCCTCACCACCAGCTTCCCAGAGAATTACCATGCCATGGCAACGTGTCTATTCTCAGTTATGGGGGAACCCTAAATAGATCACCTCAATGGCCTCTGCTCCTGGGCTACAAAGGATGTCTTCCTCTATTGTCCTCTTTTAACTGAATACTCGGGGTGGCTTCGGTGACTGTTAAATGCTGGAAAGACACAGAGTAGGTGAGTGGGCCCCCACACAAGACAGTGTGGAGGATGTGCCAGATGGGGTTGCTGATCGTATCATGTTTGATCTCTGCTGAACACCAGTCGCTTTCCATGGATGTTACTGTGCCAGCCATTCAGGCAATGGTCTAATGTTTGTTGCTGGACCCCCTCCTGAACTGAGACCCTAGGCCCTAAAAAAACTTTACTGGAGCATGCTTGGCTGCTGGAGGGGAGTCGTATGTCCTACGCAGATGGGTCTCCTTGGCCAGGGTGGTTAAAAGGTGTACAGAAACCATGCGTGGGGTGTGGGATAGACGGGGCGTAGAGCAGAACACAGTCTGTATTCTTCTGTTTTAAAATTCTATTTATTTATTTATTTTCTTAGAGACAGGGTCTCACTCTGTCACCCAGCCTGTAGTGTAGTCGCACGATCATAGCTCACTATAACATCAAACTCCAGGGATCCAGTGATCCTCCCGTATCAACCTAAGTAGCTAGGACTACATGCACACACCACCATGCCTGGCTAATTTTCTTATTTTATTTTTTGTAGAGACAGGTCTTGCTATGTTGCTCAGGCTGGTCTCTAACTCCTGGCCTCAAGCGATCCTTCTGCCTCAGCCTCCCAAAGTGTTGGGATTACAGGTGTGAGCCACTGCACTCAGCCCTTTTTGTAAGTTTGGAATTTTGAACCATGGGACTGGAATAGCTCTTAACAAAAATTAAACCTTAGGAAAAGAAAAGAAGTCACACATACCAAATAGAAGCATTGATGAGTGGCCTACAATTCTCTTTATACTTCTGTAAAGCACTTACCAGGTCAGCTGGGCAGGACCTGCCCTATCCTGACCATTTCTCTTGTGTTCTTTGTTGGTCACGATCTGTGGTCCCAGCCTTTGTGAGAAACAAATCTTGCCAGGATTCACAGTAGGAGAAGGGCAGTTCTCCTTCACTAGAGGTGACTTGACTAAGTAATTTTCCTACTTCTGTCATGCTGGGACTAAATTATGATCTTCTCCAGCCTAATATTATTTGTAAACGCCTAATTGTTAATATGAACCTCTCATGTTTTGGCATGTTTCACAGTGCTAGATATCCAGCAGGAAGTATGTAAGCTGCATGGTTAGCAGGCCTGCTGGGAGCCACACTGCACACTGAGGGCAGGAGGAGCTCACTTACCCCCATCTCCACTCCAACACCGAAAGGAATGCAAGAGTGATCGGAGGCTTCCAAGATAGCTGGGAGAATATGGGGTGGGGTGGGTGGGGGTGCTGATCATTCCTGATTCCCAGGGCCTCTAATAATTGAGAACTGATTCAGTCCTGGAAAAATTCAACATGTAATCCCACTGATGAGAGCCTGTCACCTGTCTAGTCATAGTCATACTGCACCTGTCAGAGCAACACCTGGCTTGGCCTGGCCAAGCCTCACATGCCTGAGGTGCTACTCTGCCTCTGCTGTCACAGAACCTGTTGCACAGAAAGACCTCTGGGGGCAGCATGGGGCGTGTCACCACAATCTATATCAAACAACTCACATCTATTGTTTTGGCCTCTCCTGAGTTAGGAGACCAGACCTTTCCCTCTGAACTCCAAAGCCTGCTAAGCTACCTACCCTAGCCACTTTCCTCTAAAATACTGGTCCATCACTTCCCTACTCATGAGCCCAAGAATTCCATTGCTGGGCCAGCGCCTAGCCATCCCTCACTCTCACGCCTCTTGTCTACACCTCAGCCTTAAAAGCCAGATTGAAGTTTATCCCCCGCCATAATGCCCTACTTTGTATCACTCTTATTTCCTACTTCATTTGTTCTCACAGTTTCCAAAGATGTATGTTCAAACACTTCTTAGTTGGCTTCCTTGTGCTTGGGACCCTCAATCAAGCGACTCACTCATCAGGGCCTTAAGACCTTAGGCAATCCTCCCAAATCCAAGTCAAGACTTTCCATTTAGACTGAAACACAGGAATCCAGTAGATAGGAGATGCAAAGCTTCCTTAATGAGGCTACAGAGAGGAAGGTGGGTCAACGAGGGATACACAAACAGGAAAACGTGGGGAAGGAAAATAACCCAAGAAAGCAGCAATGGGGAAATGACGGAGATGATTATTTGAGAAGTTAATCAAATATATCTCAGGACTGTCCAAGGTGATCGGGTCAGAATAAACTTTGAGTAATGAAGAGACCCAGGGAGGAGAACAATTCTTTAGCTTCAAACATTACATTTCAAAGCTACAAAATGCTTAAAATAATTATCTTTAGCTGATAATATCAGTAACCTATTACATTTTTTAAACCTTTTTTTCTCTGCCCAAACAAAACTGTTTCATTAGTAGGCTGAGGAGAGAATGTGGCGTACAAGGGAGAATAATTCTCACCGAAGGTCCGACTCTCTGAAATCTTCTAGAGATGGAAAGAACGGACAAAAATGAATTGGGGCGATAGACTATCTACATCCACACCCTATCTAGGACTTGGGAGGTAAAGGTAAGGCCCTAGACTCAACCAAACCCAGGCCCTGGCTAACTGAGCAGCTGTCCAGGCAGACAGGACTTCAGTACCCTTACTAGTGAAGCGCAGAAGTGGCTAGTCATGTAGGAAGAACTGGAAGACCATTTGCTCTGATGCTTCAGGACATCACCTGACACCTGCACACACAAAGTCCTCACTCTGCGTCACTCAGGGAGGAATGGCCAGAACAGATCCTCCATTTCCCTAGCCCAGGCCCAGAATTTTTCTCACCTGGACAGAATATAGTCTAGAATTTACCTCTGAACTAAGCGTAAGGAAAGAAAAAAAAAAATCAACTAAGCAGACTAATAGCTAAGTTAGATTCCTGGGGTAAACTGCCTCCTTCAAGTACTCCAGATGTGCATCTCTTTACACAGTTAACATATTATCACAAGCCATCAAGTCACTAAAGTACAAGAACCCATTCTAGGCAATTCGAGACTTTTCGAAAGACCGTGAACAAAACATTTCTTGCTCCGGTTTGACCATGCAGAGGCTGGTCGGTTCAGACCAGTCCGGCCCCAGGCTCACCTCTGAAGTGGCGACCCCGACCTTCTCGGATTCGTACATGAGCGACAGGGACCTGCCGGTGCTGGCGGCTGTGGCCTCGGCCCTGCGCAGCACCTCCTGCCGCAGATACTGTTGCCTGTCCGCGGGCGCGTCGGGGAGGTCGCGGGCGTCTCTCCAGGGCGCCGGCGGGGCGCCCTCGTCCTCCGCATCGTCGTCGAATGGGTTGTAGCTCTTGGGGTATGCCGACATGGTGCCGGAGCGCGGCTCGGTCTCGGAAGGAGGAGGAGGAGCGCAGCAGCCGGCCGTCCAGCGTCTCGCCCCGCCCGTCGACCCCGCGGTTGCCGCGCGAGCTGCCTGCGTCAGACGTGCGCGGGCCGCCCGGCCCCCGGAGCCGACGGTCGCGCAGACTGCTGGGGGAATACTTCCGGCGCGCACAGCCTCTCCAGCCTCCGCCGCGTGGGCCCGCCCCGCCCCGTGGCCCCGCCCCGTGGCCCCGCCCCGCCTCGCGTCGCCAACAGAAAGGTCACGTGGTGGGGAAGCCGGATGCGGCCGCGCCTGCGCCGTGGGCTTGGGCGCTCGCGAGCCGAGTGCGGGGAGCCGGCGGGCAGCGCCGCGGAGCGCGCGATGATGGCGGCGGCTGCGGCCTGGGGAGGCAGCGGCGGCGGCGGCTCCGGCTCCGGCTCCGGCTCCGGCTCCGGCTCCGGCTCCAACTCCAACCCCAGCGCCTCGCGGGGTTTCTATTTCAATACGGTCCTGTCACTGGCCCGCTCCCTGGCAGTGCAGAGACCAGCATCCTTGGAGAAGGTAACCTCGGCGGCCTCGGCAGCGGCTGACAGGAGGAGGGGCCTGGGGCGGTGAAGCGGGACGCGGGGCGAGGGTCTGTGGGAGGCTGAGTCGGGGGTCGCGAGCTGCCTGTGACGGGAGGGGGCTCCTCGGGAGTGGGATCTGGTGAGGTGAGGAGATTCGTGGGGGGATGGGGCTAGTGAAGAGAGGGGGCCGTGGGGAGGGGTCGACAGGGGAAGCTGGGACGCTGCAGGTGGGTGGGCGTGGGAGGGACAGGAGCTACAGGCCCAGGGGGCATCTTGTGACATCGCAGGGGCTGGAACTTGGGCGTCGATGAGGAGCAGTGGGATGAGCCGAGGACCAGAGGTCAAAACCTGCGGCTCTGGTCGCGATTTCCCTTGTTTTTTATTGCATGACCTTGGGGAGATGCCTCGCTCTTAAAACGGGGATGCTTTTTCCTGCTTTGCCCCCTTGACCAGGTTGTGCTGGTGGGCTCAGGAAACACTGTGTCGAAAGTACTTTCTGAACTGAAAATCTACTGCGCATTGTTTATTTTACAAGGCTGGGGGCGTTAGACTGGGTAAAATATTGTGCGTTTGGGGAGGGGACAGTGGCAGGGAAGAGGGAGTGAACTGTCACTGGGCAGAGAACTGAACTCAGGATTGCTTCATAAGAGAAGGGAAAACTCCTGCCAGAGGAATCCTTATCTTGGGAGAAGATGTGTGTCTGGGATGGTGGAAACAACACAGATTTTAAAGCCACGACTAAATTTGGTTTTGTGGCTCTGGCAATGGGTGAAGCTGAAAGACTGTTCTAGGCACTTTGACGGAGTGACCTAGTCTTTGGCTTTGTAGGTTCTCAAATTTAATTTTATCACTCACCTGTTGGGTGAGCAGGTCCTGCAGATTGATGTTAACCTGACTTCTGGTTAAAGAGGGAGATAGGACCATCTGAATTCAAATCCCTTATCACTTGCTTAAACTAGTGTGACTCTGAGTAGGTCAGTTCCCCATTCTGATCCTCTGTTTTTTCCTGTCAAAAACAAGACAGTTCTTGATAGGATTATGAAAAGATCAACAAAAAGGCACATGGGTACCTAAGGAATGATCACTACAGCCTAACGGACTGTAGTGCTAGTTTATTAAATCAAATGCATGCCAACTAGTCAACACATTCTTTTATTAGTAGGAGGACCAAAAGCATATCAGAAGTTTGTTGGATTCAGGGAAAAGAAAGAAGAGAGTACAGGGAATTGGATGATCTTTAAGAAGATGCTCAGAATCAATAGGAACATGTAAGGGAAGGGAGAAAAAAAAAAAGAAGATGGTCCTGCAGCCATAGCAGTGGTAGCACCTCTTCCCATTCAGTAACTGAAAAGAGCACCTTGAGCTCAACTTGGCTTCAACTCTGTTCACTAGTCATAAGAACTTTATGTAATTACAACACTGTTAGCTTTTTATTTTGTCATAACTGCTTCAGTTGTCAAGATTACAATATATTTTACAATTAACACAGCCTCAGTTGGCAGCTCCCTAGTGCCACTTACTTTGGGAGGTACATCAGTGTCATTGGCAACATTTACCAATGGCTTCTGTGCAGAAGAGTTAACAGAGCAGGTCTGCGGCTGTTGTCTTTACAAAGGCCTGCTTACAGTGTTGGCCCTTGGCTGGCATCTGGGAACAAGTTCTTCCTTTTCAAGATCATTTTGCCATTCTGGGTCCCTTGAATTTCCATGTGAATTTAGGGTCAGCTTGTTAGTTTCTGCAAAGAACTCACCTGGGAGTTTGATGAGGATTGTGTTGAATCTGTAAGTCAATTTGGAATGTGTTATACCATCTTAACAATAGTAAATCTTCTGATCTGTAAACATGGGATGTCTTTCCATTTATTTAGGTCCTTACTTTCAGCAATGTTTGATAATTTTTATTTTTATTATTATTATTTTTTTTGAGACAGAGTCTCACTTTGTTGCCTAGGCTAGAGTGAGTGCCAGTGGCGTCAGCCTAGCTCACAGCAACCTCAAACTCCTGGCTCAAGCAATCTTTCTGCCTCAGCCTCCCAAGTAGCATGCGCCACCATGCCCGGCTAATTTTTTCTATATATATTAGTTGGCCAATTAATTTCGTTCTATTTTTAGTAGAGACAGGGTCTCGCTCTTGCTCAGGCTAGTTTCGAACTCCTGACCTCCAGCAATCCACCCGCCTCGGCCTCCCAGACTGCTAGGATTACAGGCGTGAGCCACCGCGCCCAGCCGTTTATTTTTTTTTTTTTTTGAGACAGAGTCTCGCTTTGTTGCCCAGGCTAGAGTGAGTGCCGTGGCGTCAGCCTAGCTCACAGCAACCTCAAACTCCTGGGCTCGAGTGATCCTTCTGCCTCAGCCTCCCGGGTAGCTGGGACTACAGGCATGCGCCACCATGCCCGGCTAATTTTTTATATATATATCAGTTGGCCAATTAATTTCTTTCTATTTATAGTAGAGACGGGGTCTCGCTCTTGCTCAGGCTGGTTTCGAACTCCTGACCTTGAGCAATCCGCCCGCCTCGGCCTCCCAAGAGCTAGGATTACAGGCGTGAGCCACAGCGCCCGGCCCCAGCCGTTTATTTTTATTTTTTGAGACAGAGTCTCACTTTGTTGCCCAGGTTAGAGTGAGTGCTGTGGTGTCAGCCTGGCTCACAGCAACCTCAAACTCCTGGGCTCAAGCAATCCTGCTGCCTCAGCCTCCCAAGTAGCTGGGACTACAGGCATGTGCCACCATGCCCGGCTAATTTTTTCTATATATATATTAGATGGCCAATTAATTTATTTCTATTTATAGTAGAGATGGGGGTCTCGCTCTTGCTCAGGCTGGTTTCGAACTCCTGACCTCGAGCAATCCTCCCGCCTCGGCCTCCCAGAGTGCTAGGATTACAGGCATGAGCCACCGCACCTGGCCTGTTTGATAGTTTTTAGAGGGTATGTTTTGCATTTCTTTTATTAAGTTTATTCCTAAGTATATTGTTCTTTTTGATGCCATTAGAAATGGAATTGTTCTTTCTTTAAAATAAAATTCATATAACAGAAAATAAACTATGGAATGGTTTTCTTAATTTGCTCATTGCTGCTGTGTAGAAATACAATTGATTTTTTTATATTAATCTTGTATCCTGCAACCTTGCTGAACTTGTTTATTAGATCTAATCCTTTTTTAGTGGATTTCTTAGGTTTTCATGTATATAAAAAATCGCATTATCTGCAAACAGAGATCGTTTTACTTCCTTTTTAATGTGGATATCTTTCATTTCATTTTCTTGACTAATTGCCCTGGCTAGATCCTCTACCACAGTGTTGAATAGAAGTGGCGAGATTGGACATCCTTGTCTTGTTTCTGATTTTGAGAAAGCTTTTAGTCTTTCATTAAGTATGCTGGTAGCTGTGAGTTTTTCACAGGTGGCCTTTATTAGGTTGAGGAAATTCCCTGTGTTTAGTTTGTTGAGTGTTTTTGTCACAAAGAATTTTTTTAAATGCTCTTTTTTTTTTTGAGACAGAGTCTCGCTGTGTTGCTTAGGCAAGAGTGCTGTGGTGTCAGCCTAGCTCATAGCAACCTCAGTCTCCTGGGCTCAAGCCATCCTCCTGCCTCAGCCTCCCGAGTAGCTGGGACTACAGGCATGCGCCACCATGCCAGGCTAATTTTTTATATATATATTTTAGTTGGCCATTAATTTCTTTCTATTTTTAGTAGAAAAGGGGTTTCACTCTTGCCCAGGCTGGTTTCAAACTCCTGGCCTCGAGCAATCCGCCCGCCTCAGTCTCTCAGAGTGCTAGGATTACAGGCGTGAGCCACCGGGCGGGCCTAAATGCTCTTTCTATGTCTATTGCGAAGCTAATTTTTAAACTTTAGGGCAGACCTTAAGTAGCTTTTGCTATAGGGATATTTTAGCTTCACTGCTGAGGTGCAGCCCTTCTGAAGTTTCAAATGAATGTTTTGAGGGCTTTTCACTCTAGCTGGGAGTAATTCCAGCTCCTCTCAGCTCTTTGTGAACTCTTGAGAACCATTCAGCTCACAGTTCCCTGGTTCTTCTTTACCTAACTTCATGGACTACCACCCTATACTAATGTGTTTTAGTATTCATCAAAGACTCAAGGAAACTGTCGCAGATTTCTGGGGCTTTTTTGTTTAGCTGTCTCCTTTTCACAATTTCTACTTGTTTTAGACATCCTATGCAGCCATTTCTGTCTTATCAACTTAGTGAGACCACTATGATTTGCTTGGTGGTTTTCCCTGTTTTGTGGTGTGGGATGTGTCTTGCAGAAAACCAGGGCAGCGATGGAGCTCATTTTGTTTCCTGTCTTTAGCATATTACAGTTGTATGCTACTTGACCAATGTGTGAAACCAGTGGTTTCATGTATTTGTCTATTTTTCTAGTTGGTTTTCTGGCAGGAAGATAAGTCCAGATTCTGTTACTCCCTCAGCTGCAGGTAGAAGTTCTTGGATCACAGGATTTTATTACTAGAATAGATAGTGCAAAAAAATCTATCTGGTCATCCTTTTATACATGATAAAATTGAGGCTTGGGGGAAATAACTTTCCAATATTTATATAGTTTTACGATACAAATAAGATTCCATCTATTTCTGTCTATAAACACTATTTGTGTTATTCACTTTTACAGAAAGAGAAAACCAAACACAGAGATGTTCAGGTAGATTTTGTCACTTATCTAGGGTCACCTAGGTAAGAAGAGGCAGAGCTGGAAATCAAAGCCTCCTGACTCCATGAACCCCTCCCCCCCAATTATTGGAGTATTCATTGCCCATTGAAACAGATGTACCAGGAATCAGATGTGTGCACTTGGATGAGCAGGGCTCATCATTGACTGTGCATGAGCAGGGCTCAGGAAGTGAGGGCTTGTGTGAATGTTCTCCAGCTTTTGACTCATTAATTGTGTGTAAAGGCATGTGTAACGCTGCCTGTGTGGAATATTGTAGAAAGCCATGTTAATCGTTCAGAAGGTCATGCATCTATCTACAGGTGACCAAAAGAGCATCTTTAGTGAAACCCTGACCCAGGGCTGCTTGTAGGAGCAGGTGCTGTACACTTACATCTGTAGCTCCATGGGTATCGTGTTACAATCACCTTTGTTCATCATGATAGCTCTGAGTCAACTCAGAAATGTTAACACGTTCATTGATCTTTATCTAAGGGGACAGTACATTTGAGAAAGACAGAAAATGATTTTAACAGAAAAGCCTATCACTAATACTTAAAGCTTAGTCTTTAGTTCTCGGGAGATTTTTTTTCTCCAGAAAGACTGTTCTCAGAGGTTTCAAATAACAAAAGTTGTACTCTTTTAAAAAATTGTTTACTTATCCAGCTTTTTGTAATGCTATTATTGTAGCTTTATTTGACCTAAATACCTTAGAACACCCTCTGTTTTCTGCCCAGTCATCCAGACTTGTGAGGGCATCTTATTTTCTCCTTGGTTTGGCATTTTCCTTACCTTGGCAGTTGAAATTCACATCATCAAGATATATTGTCTTTTAATATCCTTGGGTTAAAGCACTGTCAATAGTGCTTATCAAAGTCTAAGTTACATTCATTGCCTCCCTCTGGTTCATTGGCTTATTGGCCTTATCCAAGTGACAGGTAGAGCCCGCTGGATCCTCTTTGTAAGTAGGAATAACCCTGGCCATCTTGGTCAGATTTTAAGCTTAAACCTTTTATAATGACCCATTTTCCCCTAAAACCCCGGAAGACAAACAACTTCCTAGTTTGTTGTAAAATCCTGAAAAATCATTTGATGTTATTTTTTTTTTTCATTTTTTAAAAGATTATAGTGTTAAAGATTTATTCTGCATTAGGACTTTGACCTCTCTCTGTTTTGTCATTCATAGAATGGGAATTTTTACTAATATCTACTTAATGAGTTATTGTGAGAATTAAATGAGATAATACAGACCAGCTCCAGGCACATGATAAATGCCCAGTGAGTGTTTGCTATCATTATTTGGAGAATGGCACCCACCAGAACTGGTTTCCCTTATCTGATGTGTGACGACTTCTGTAGGACCCATGTTCAGGTCTTCAGATGTCTTTCTCATCAGAGTCCCAGTTTTCAAGAGCATTTTGCATCAAAGCCTAGACGTTGTGCCAGTCCTTCAGGGCCCTCCATTATTTGGTTTCTGACTTGTGTTATTTGCTAGTTGTTGTGTCATTTTTATTAGTTCTATAACTCCCACTGGATTGTAGTACTGTGAGGGAGTGACTGTATGTTATCATCTCATCATTTGAAGGTTCTTCCCTCCATTTCTCCATTCACTCAGTGATGCAGAGTGAACTGCATGCCAGCACTATGTTAAGCCCTGTGCTAAGAAGCCTGGGTTCCAGTGGTCCTGTCCTTCTTCTCATTCCTCCTCACCTCATCAAATGTCTGTGACATTGGCCCCTTAGGTAGTTCCACTAAGTAGTTGTTAAAGTTCTAAAAGTCGTAGGGTGCAGTGGATACAGTGATGAGGAGGACACAGCCTTGTCTGCAATGAGCCAAGGATCTCAAGAGAAATATAGATGTCTATGCAAGCTGTTGAGAGCTGTGATGGAAGAGGTCACATCAAGCTGCTGGGATCTAGAAAGTGTTCGAGAGGCAGAAGACAGTTGAGATGGATCTTGAAGGGATAGGTAGAGTGTTTATGGGGGATAGGGCAGGTTGCATGAACTGCTGCAGATGGGTGAAAACCATGAAAAAGGCCAGACAGGAAGAAGTGAGAGTTGAGACCTAAGGGGCCTAGGTGTACTGGAGAAGTTGCCAGGCTGGGAGTGCGTGTGGAGTGTTCATTAGATAATGGGGAGCCATTGAAGGTGTATGAACTGTAAGTGATAATATTTGAGTAGGGAGAGAACAAGTCAGAGGGGGAGTCTAGTTGAGAGCCTATTGCCCCAGATGTGCCTAACCTGCAAAACAAGGATAGAATACACATGGCCTGCCTGAAAGTACATGTTTGGTGGTTAAGACTGTACAACCTCTTCCAGCCCTACATCTGCGCTTCATCATATATTGTCAGTGGGCCTCAGGCCTGCAGTTCAGGGAGCATCATTTCAGTGTAGCAGTTGAACTCTCATGTATTTTGTTTTCCTTTATAAAAATTATACCAAGAAAAGCTCAGTGTCACATTGCATTTTTTGTAATTTTTTTTAATGAATTACTTTAATAAATTTGTTTTTAACTACACAGAGCTATGAAATATTTTCAAGATAGTTTTGTGAGATTAAGCTTTATGCACCAGGTCTCTTGTTTCAGGTGGTGTCTCTGTGCCTGTGGTAGCTGCAGGGATCTTAGTCAGGGCTAGAATATCTGCATCACTTACTCAATTAAAAAGAAAAAGCTTTTCTGTTTAGATTGAGATTCTTGGGGAAGTTATGTTTAAGTAGGAGTTGTTTTACTGATATTAAGATGTTGAAATTAACATGTAAAACCAGCGTATATAGAAAACATCTGTTTTGCTTATTTGACCCAGATCTTCTCTCACTTTTTTTTTTTTTTTTTTTTTTGAGACAGAGTCTCACTTTGTTGTCCAGGCTAGAGTGAGTGCCGTGGCGTCAGCCTAGCTCACAGCAACCTCAATCTCCTGGGCTTGAGTGATCCTTCTGCCTCAGCCTCCCGAGTAGCTGGGACTACAGGCATGCGCCACCATGCCCGGCTAATTTTTTTATATATATATCAGTTGGTCAATTAATTTCTTTCTATTTATAGTAGAGACAGGGTCTCGCTCTTGCTCAGGCTGGTTTTGAACTCCTGACCTTGAGCAATCCGCCCGCCTCGGCCTCCCAAGAGCTAGGATTACAGGCGTGAGCCACAGCGCCCGGCCTCTCACTTTTATATTACTTCTTTGTTCTTGGATTACCCAGATTCAGTTTTTTGAAATATTATATACTTTTGTATTATTTTGTGTGCTCTAAGACTGTAAATGTTATTGTCCTTTTAAAATTAAGATTTGCATTAATAGCAAAGTTCCTGCTATTTTAAAATGCAGTCATTAATGACAGGGATGCATTCTGAGAAATGCATTGTTAGGCAATTTTGTCATTGTAGAAATATCATAGAGTGTATTTGCACTACACAGCTAGACTATATGGTATAGCCTGTTGCTTCTAGGCTACAAACCTGTGAAGCATGTTACTGTACTGAAAACTGTGGGCACTTGTAACACAATGGTAAGGATTTGTGTATAGAAACATATCTAAATATAGAAAAGGTACGTAAAAATACAGTATTACACTCATGGGATTACCATCATACATGTGGGCTGTCATTGACTGAAATGTCATTATACAAAGTATGTCTGTATATTCTTCTGATTTTTATTTTGTTTTGTTTTTTGAGATAGGGTTTGGCTCTGTTGCCCAGGCTAGAATGCAGTAGTGTTATCATAGCTCACAGCAGCCTCAAACTCCTGGGCTCAAATGATCCTCCTACCTCAGCCTCGCAAGTAGCTGAACTGCAGGTGCACATGCCATTATACCAGGCTAATTTTCCTATTTTTTGTAGAGGTGGGGTCTTGCTCTTGCTTAGGCTGGTCTCAAACTCCTGACCTCAAGCGATCCTCCTGTTTCAGCCTCCCAAAGTGCTAGGATTACAGGCATGAGCCACTGTGCCTGGCCTTTTTTTCTGATTCTGAATTATCAATGTTCTTTATAGGAAATATGGAAAATATAGAAAAGGATAAAGAAGGAAATAAATATTGCCTGTAATCTGATTTCTCATTTTGGTATTTTTCTTGATAGGCAGTCCAGGCTTTGAGTTTTATTTAATTCTCTGTGACAGTTATATTAGTTTCCTATTGCTGCTCTAACAAATTACCACAAACTTAGTGGCTTAGAATAACACATTTATTATTTTACAATTGTGTAGATTAGAAGCCCAACACGAGCCTCACTGGACTAAAATCAAGGTGATGGCAGGGCTGTATACCTTTCTTTAGATTGTTTTTTTTAAGAGCCCCTTAGGACATAAGAGGGTTATCTAGGGGAGAACTCATTTCTAGGCCTTTTACAGCTTCTAGCAGCTGCCTACATTCCTTGTATCACAAACCCTTCCTCCATCATCAGAGGCAGCAGTGGCGGGCTGAGTCCTCACCTCACATCACTTTGACCCCCTCTTCTGCCTCCCTCTTCTGCTTAAAAGACCTTTGTGGGCCTGGCGTGGTGGCTCACTCCTATAATCCTAGCACTCTGGGAGGCCAAGGCGGGCAGATTGCTCGAGGTCAGGAGTTCGAAACCAGCCTGAGCAAGAGCGAGACCCTGTCTCTACTATAAATAGAAAGAAATTAATTGGACAACTAATATATATATAGAAAAAAATTAGCCGGGCATGGTGGCGCATGCCTGTAGTCACTCTAGCCTGGCAACTCACTCTAGCCTGGGCAACAAAGAGAGACTCTGTCTCAAAAAAAAAAAAAAAGGACCTTTGTGATTACATCTAAACCCAGGATATTCTCTTCATTTCAGGATTCTTAACTTAATCATATCTGCAAAGTGCCTTTTGCCATGAAAGTAGCACATTCAAAGGTTGAGGGGGATTAGGGCTTGGATGCCTTTTAGGGGCCGTTATTCTGCCTATCACCCCAATGTAGTTTATAAATCTCTGAATCACTATATAGATCTGTAAGTCATTTAATTCTTTTTTGTGTCTTCCCTTTACATTTAAAACTGTGGTCATGAATGATTTTTATTTAAATGTTTTTAGTTGAGTCGGGATGGGGGAAGAAAGTCTGAAGTCAGAGTAGCCCAGAGCCTCTCTAAACATTTGGGGTAGCAGAGAACCTGGCAGTCCAGAGGGTGCTAAAAACTGTGCTGTCTTCAGTCTCTCTGCCGTGTGGGGTGACAGCTGTATGGGCAGGAAAGCTTACACATGTTGATGATGCTGAATTCTGATCCTGGGTATTGTTAGAGCTCATGTCTGTGCATATTCTGAGTATGTATTAGTTTCTAGATAAGAATCTAATACCTAAAAAACAAAGGAACAAACAAACAGAAAACCATACCCAACCCAGAACACCTAACCAGAGAGGAGAAATCTATTCTTACACTTTATATAAAAAAGGAAGCCTTGGGAGTTAGCCTTTGGTCTCTGGGGCAAATGCCAGAGGGGCTGGTAGCAGCCCCCTCTAATAGGACCAGGATTGAGAGGAGGACGTGCCACAGTGGTCTGGGTGAAGTCTGAGCACAAGTTAAGAATAGACTACAGGGCCAGGTGCGGTGCTCATGCCTGTAATCCTAGCACTCTGGGAGGCCAGGGCAGGAGGATTGTTTGAGCTCAGGAGTTCAAGACCAGCCTGAACAAGAGCGAGACCTCGTCTCTACTATAAATAGAAATTAGCCAAACAACTAAAAGAATAGAAAATATTAGCCGGGCACGGCGGCACATGCTTGTAGTCTCAGCTACTGGGGAGGCTGAGGCAGAAGGAGCCCTTGAGCCCAGTAGTTTGAGGTTGCTGTGAGCTAGGCTGATGCCACAGCACTGTAGCCTAGGTAAGAGAGTGAGACTCTGTCTCAAAAATCATCATCATCATCATCTTTCCCTCACTTCCACATCCATTTTCAAGTACTCTAATATCTTCCTCCAAAGCATATCCTGAGCTGATCTGTTTCTGTCTTTGCTCATTGATCACTACTATCTTTGCCTGGACTACTGCAGGGATCTCCTGACTCATCTTTCTGCTTTAACTCTTGTCCTTCAAAATGCATTCTTTATGCATCAGCCAGAGGGATTCTTCTAAACCTCAATTCTAAACTCAAGTCACTAAGGCCTCTGTGTGCTCCCAGCGACTCTGGCTTTCCTTTGCCGTTAAAATACAATCTTGGCTCCTGACCTGGTCTAAAGGGTCCTGGGGGAACCTCCTCTGCTTCTACCTAGACCTCTGGGCCTCCTGGCTCTCTCTTTTCCACTGTGCTGTCACTGCAGCAGCCTCTGCCAGGAACCTTCTTTCCTAATTTGTCCTGTCTGCTTCCTTCTTAATTAGATCCCACTTCAATGGGCACCTTCTTATAGAGGCCCTCCCTGATGACCTCATCGAAAGTAGTCATTCAGGCACTGTTGTTGGAGAAATATAATTAGAAACAAAATCTCCAAACCCAGAAACACTCTCCACAAAGGTAGTAGAGAAATAAAACACTTTATTACTGAATGAGTGTTAAGCCAGAATCTGATGTGTATCACAGGCAATCTGCTGAGAGATTGCAAAGACAGAAAGAAATCTCACCCTTTTAATTAATTAATTATTTATTTATTTATTTTTTGAGACAAGAGTCTGGCTTTGTTGCCCAGGCTAGAGATGAGTGCTGTGACGTCAGCCTAGCTCGCAGCAACCTCAAACTCCTGGGCTCAAGCGATTCTCCTGCCTCAGCCTCCCAAGTAGCTGGGACTACAGGCATGTGTCACCATGCCTGGCTAATTTTTTCTATATATATATATTAGTTGACCAATTAATTTCTTTCTATTTATAGTAGAGACAGGGTCTCGCTCTTGCCCAGAGCTGGTTTCAAATTCCTGACCTTGGCCAGGCGCGGTGGCTCACGCCTGTAACCCTAGCACTCTGGGAGGCTGAGGCGGGCAGAATGCTCGAGGTCAGGAGTTCGAAACCAGCCTGAGCAAGAGCGAGACCCCATCTCTACTATAAATAGAAAGAAATTAATTGGCCAACTGATATATATATAGAAAAAAATCAGCCTGGCATGGTGGCACATGCCTGTAGTCCCAGCTACTTGGGAGGCTGAGGCAGGAGGATCGCTTGAGCCTAGGAGTTTGAGGTTGTTGTGAGCTAGGCTGACGCCACGGCACTCTAGCCTGCGCAACACAGTGAGACTCTGTCTCAAAAAAAAAAACAACTCCTGACCTTGAGCAATCCACCTGCCTCAGCCTACCAGAGTGCTAGGATTACAGGTGTGAGCCACCATGCCCGGGGAAATCTCACCCTTTTAGATAGTGAAGCAGGTACAACCCATTACACACATGTTTTCAACATAAACAATAATTAGTCCTGATTCCCAGAGGACTTGATGGCACCATTTGTCACACATAGTTCATGCTAACTTTACCTGGTAATTGGGGTGACCATCTGTACTATGGAATTGGCTTTGTCCAGAGCATAAACAAACTTATCTTTATGTCGGGAGGTTGTTTTGCACCTTGGAGCAAGGCACCTGTGGAAGTTAGGCTCCTACCTCTCCCACAGAAACTGGGAGATAGGGGTGCATTTCCCTTGAATGTTTGAATGTGCATTTCCCTTGTTTACATTCCAAAGAGATGGCTTCCAGGTCGTTGAGAAAGACAATCCTAGATCTTAAAGCTGACAAAAGGCCTATCTAATCTTCAAAAGGGCTGTATACATTTCAAAGAAGGAGAAAATACTTACAATTACAAATTTCCTTTTTTCTTTTTTTTTTTTGAGACAGAGTCTCACTCTGTTGCCCAGGCTAGAGTGCCATGGCGTCAGCCCAGCTCACAGCAACCTCAAACTCCTGGGCTCAAGCCATCCTCCTGCCTCAGCCTCCTGAGTAGCTGGGACTACAGGCATGCGGTTTTCTATTTTTAGTTGTTTGGCTAATTTCTTTCTATTTATAGTAGAGATGGGGTCTCAGGCTGGTCTTGAACTCCTGAGGTCAAGCGATCCTCCCACCTCAGCCTCCCAAAGTGCTAGGATTCCAGGCGTGAGCCACTGTGCCTGACCCCAATGATGAATATTCTAAAGAAGCCGATTGGCTTCTTTGTCATGTGGGAATATTGATGAATTATCTTTTTTTGTACAATTATTTCCTTTCTATATTTAATAATGATGTTGTGCTACTTTTGGTGGGCTTCTGAGTCTCCGTGTTGTCTTCTAGCATGTTAACTTTGCCTGCCAGGTGCGTGGCGTAGTGTATCTTCGTGTTAGAACT
The DNA here is from genome assembly GCF_040939455.1 of Microcebus murinus. Classification (NCBI taxonomy): domain Eukaryota; kingdom Metazoa; phylum Chordata; class Mammalia; order Primates; family Cheirogaleidae; genus Microcebus; species Microcebus murinus. The sequence continues at coordinate 25,535,318 of NC_134125.1, read as the reverse complement.
GGGTATTGATAAAATATCACACAGAACAGGGCAAAGTAAATAGACTTTGATAGGGCCCCACATTCTTCCCACTGCTTTGATGTTGACTCATTAATCAGTGTTCTTTGAATCTCATTGACTCATTCTGTTATGATTCCACCATCTTTCAATTTGTTATTTGCAGGTAGGTTATTATTTTTTTTTTTTGAGAGACTTTACCCTTTTTATCAAGATCTGAGTGTGACATACTGGTGAACGTCTTTAATGTAGCTAGAGTCTTTGAAACTACCACTCTGTGGTGATTGGTCTCCAGATCTCTTTGTATTTTCTTTTCCCTTCTGATGTGAAGCACATTCTCCTTATGGAGGAACACTGAAGAAAAGTGGGAATCTAGCATTTCTGTTCTTCTCTTGTCTGTTACCTTATTCTCTTTTGTCTAAGCACTTAATCATAAAAGTATGGATAGATATATCCGTATATAGATATATACACACTTAATTTTACCTTATTAATTTTTTTCCTGATTACAAAACTAATGTCTTCCTATGGAACATATTTTGGAAAGCATTTTGTAAAAAGTAACACATGTCTATAATATTAGGTTGAACTTTGTGAAAGCATTTGTTCTTGTAGGTAAAAAATGGTTGACTATCAGCAGTTTCATATGGTTCAACCTAATATTTCACCAAGTGGCTGAATAATTTATGTTCCTAATACTGAATATCTAGATTGTTTCTAATTTTTAATTTATGTATGCAACATGGTGATGAATGTATTTCTACATAATCTTTGCCTGAGTTCTAATTATTTGTCTACAGTTATTGCTAGAAGACAGATTGCTAGGACAAAGAATGTCACCTCTCTTCAGGTTAGAAGGGGCTTCTCTTTCACAGCTGTGCTGTCCCTTTGTTTGGCCTTTTAAAATGAATGCAAACAAAAGCAATTTGCTTTCTTTAAAGAATGTATAATGGTAGGCTGGGGGTGATGGCTCACGCCTGTAATCCTAGCACTCTGGGAGGCCCAGGCGGGTGGATTGCTCGAGGTCAGGAGTTCGAAAGCAGCCTGAGCAAGAGCCAGACCCCGTTTCTACTATAAATAGAAATAATTTAATTGGACAACTAATATATATAGAAAAAAAAAATTAGCCGGGCATGGTGGCACATGCCTGTAGTCCCAGCTACTCGGGAGGCTGAGGCAGAAGGATTGCTTGAGCCCAGGAGTTTGAGGTTGCTGTGAGCTAGGCTGACACCACAGCACTCACTCTAGCCTGGGTAACAAAGTGAGACTCTGTCTCAAAAAAAAAAAAAAAATTTACAATGGTAATTCGTTAATGCATTTTCAGGGCAAATTTCAAGCAATACACTTGATTTCCATATCTGTTCAAACATCCCACCAGGACCATGTAAACGTCAATATGTGACTTGTCATTGGTCCACAGCAGAGCAGCCAGGTGAGGGTGTGCTGGTGTTTCTGGTTGCTTTGCTCAGTGCTCTTGTGGCAAAGAGTTTCAAGATTGGCATCACCTGTGTCTCTGTTCTTAATAAATCCAGATTTTCAGTTCCTTTAAGGCAGATATTTGCTGTTGGTTTGTTTTGAAGATAATCCTAATTTTTCCATTTATTCAGTAAAGTGCTGACTTACTGCCTGCTTTGCCTTCTGCTAGCCACTGTTATAGTGTATCCAGTAACACTAGATATTGTTTATTGAGCCTTGTGTACTGTGCTAACTCTCAACTGCTTTACACACCTTGATTTTTAAAAGCGCCCTCGGGAGAAATTGTTACTGCAGGTTGGTTTGGGTAACCTGCTCAAGGCACCACCAGGGGGTGCCCCCTCCACTGTCCTGACACCAAAGTGCATACTTTCCAGGGGTCCTCAAACTACGGCCCAAAGGCCACCCATCGAGGACATTTATCTGGCCCGCCAGGTGTTTTTGCCACCACTGCCCACTCATCCCAGGTCCATAGTGCGCATGTGTGGAATGTACGCTGCACTCTTCAGTGGTCTGAGGGACAGTGTTTAAGTAGTTTAAAAAGTTTGAGGACCCCTGCTTAGCCATTGTGCCTTACCCCCTCTGTTTACATCATTTTAACCCTCAGCTCACGTTCCTGCGTGTATATGTTTGAGGAGCATGTGTACGATCATTTCAGCAGCTGGACATATCATTTTTATGATCTTTGAGCTAAAAAAAATAGTGACTTCCTGATTATATGGACTCAATAGGCTTTTGTGGTACTGGTTTATTTCAAATCTGGCTTTCTAATTTTGAAGCTATGTGCGTTTTTTTAAATCTCACTTTCTAGGTCCAAAAGCTGCTTTGCATGTGCCCAGTAGATTTCCATGGGATCTTCCAGTTAGATGAAAGACGGAGAGATGCAGTAATTGCGTTGGGCATTTTCCTCATTGAATCTGATCTTCAGGTAAGCCTTCACAAAATTAAAAGTTTCTGCAGTGTAAAAGGGGGTACAGTGAGAATTTAAATATGTGTCAGCTTATAGTTACCTAAAGCAATAGTAGAAAGAATGAATTTGAATCTAATTAAAGTGGTGAAGGAGGAGGGTGAGGTAGGGTAAATGGAACAGGTGAGAATGAGACCTCTTAATGTGATTGGGGCTTTTTTGAACCATGTGAATATGTTGTAAAAAAAAAATAATAATAAATTGGGTTTGATCTTGTCTTCTTTTGCCAAAAAGTAAGTTAAAATGCTTTGAGAAGTAATTGTGTACCCTGCAGAGAAGGTTTGGCTTTCAGTCTCAGGTAAAATGTTCATCAGTCAAACTCAAGGTTACCATTTTTTTCCTTCCAGAAGGATAAAATCATTTGAGGTGATTTTAATATCATATTTTCAAAACTGCGATATATAAAAATTAAGTTTTAGAGTACATGTTAGTGTACCACTTATTTATTTATTTATTTAAATGTACATTTTAATAGCAATTTCTATTTATTTATTTATTTATTTTGAGACAGAGTCTCACTTTGTTGCCCAGGCTAGAGTGTGTGGCGTGGCGTCAGCCTAGCTCACAGCAACCTCAAACTCCTGGGCTCAAGCGATCCTCCTGCCTCAGCCTCCCAAGTAGCTGGGACTACAGGCATGCGCCACCATGCCCGGCTAATTTTTTCTATATATATATTAGTTGGCCAATTAATTTCTTTCTATTTTTAGTAGAGACAGGGTCTTGCTCTTGCTCAGGCTGGTTTCAAACTCCTGACCTTGGGCAATCCTCCCGCCTCGGCCTCCCAGAGTGGTAGGATTACAGGAGTGAGCCACCGCACCTGGCCCTTTAATAGCAATTTAAAAGCTAATCTTGCCTGGCAAAGTGGCTGACACCTATAATCCCAGCACTTTGGGAGGCTGAGGTGGGAGGATCATTTGAGGTCTGGTGTTTGAGGACCGCCTGGGCAACATTGTAAGACCCCATCTCTAAAAAAATAAAATAAATTAGCTGGGTGTGGTGGCACACGCCTGTAGTCCCAGCTACTGGGGAGGCTGAGGTGGGAGGATCACTTGAGCCCAGGAGATTGAATTTGCATGGCTATGATCAGGCCACTGCACTCCAGCCAGGGTGACAAAGCAAGATACTGTATCAAAAAAATAAATAAATAAAATTAAAAAAGGAAGGAATGAGGACAAGAAACATGAGTAAGAAAAAGTATTACCAAGTTGAGAAGCTTACACAGCAAGCTTCTCTCCATTTTCCCCAAGAGCTTATCCTTGGGCCCATGGATGAGTTTTTGGGCTCTCTGAACCCTTCTCACTGAAAGAAGCTTTGAGCGTGTGCATACATGTACCTTCTGGAGAGGCCCTCACAGGGATGCAGCCCCCAGAGGAGGCCTGAGCAGGCTGGACACTCATCAGAGGGTGGGCTTTAGCCCTTCGCTTTGGCCCCCGTGGTGTAGGCTGATGTGACAGTCTCTGGACTCCACCATGTGGAAACAGGAAGGGAGTGATGTCATGTGAACTTACATGCACTTTACATTATCCCTGAAGAAGCTTTGAGATGATCAGGATATACTTTGCTTTGGGTTTATTCTGGGCTAAAAAGCTACCAGTCACTTATCTTACTAAATGTATATATTTTTTTTAGCACAAAGATTGTGTGGTTCCTTACCTTCTTCGACTTCTCAAAGGTCTTCCAAAAGTGTATTGGGTAGAAGAAAGCACAGCTCGGAAAGGCAGAGGTAATTTTGCATAATGTTTTCCCTAAATGCAAAGAAAAACATGTACATGTGTGTTCAGCGTCTGTAAGGATCAAGTGTTTATTCATACTGATGTGTAATTTAGGATGATTCTAGCTGGTCCCATTTCTGGCCATGGAACAACTAACTGCCTGCAGCCACTAGTGTTGTCAGAGACGAGGGTGAAGCTGGGAGGAGGTGGGCCTTCGGCCTACCTTCCATTGCACTCTGCTGAGAGTGAGCAAGAACTTTGAGGCCTTCAGGAGCCTTTTTCCTGTCTCCTTGGCCAGAATTGGGTCACCTGCCCATCCCTGAATCAGTCACTATTACCCTTAGATTAATAGGCTCACTCCTGGATTGAGGTCATTGTTCCAGATTGCATTGCTGCTGCTCAAAAAAGGTGAGGTGGATGATGGAGACTCAGCAATGAGGTTCACTGTAAAAAGTTTCATCACTTTGTTGTTGTTGCTAAGTTTCAGTTAAACTTTGCTCCTTTAGAAATGGAATAACCTCATGTGTATTTCTTTTTACCTTGTATGTAATTAAATTTAATTAATGTTTTTAGAGGTAAAACTCTTGCTGTGTTGCCCAGGCTGTGTATTTTATTTTGATCTCTCTTTAGTGTCAAAGAAAAGTTAGTGTTTTCCTCTCCTTCCCTCCACTGCCCTTCTTTCCCTGTTTCCCTGTTTGCCTTCTTCTTTCTCTCCCTTCCAAAATATTTACATAGGTCTGCTATGTGCCAAGCATTGTCCTGAACACTTACAATGCTGATGTTCTTGTATATCGATTTGCCAGGGCTCCAAAATCAGCTCAGAAGACATCCAACAGTTTTAGAGTTTGTGACCCATGAGACTGAAGTTTCTGTAGTTGATATAATTTAGTAATCTATGTAATTTAGTAATTTACATCTGTGAGGCCTGAGGTCCACCTTTGGATATAGCTGGGGGTTGGTGCGTGTAAAGAAGACCCTTTTTTTTGTCAATAGCATGGCCCTAATTTGTTAGGTGGAATCAGTCTGCTAAAGATAGGCTTTGTCGTTCTCACTAACATTCTGCTTGTGCTTGTGTTACTCTTGATCTTCGTGTGACGTACCATGCCTCAGAGATCCAACTTTATACCTGTATCCTGCAATTTAAAGGAGTATAAATTAAATAGACCATTGTTAGTAGAAAGTCAAATGTCTGTGTCCACCACTATGTTATCTATCTTTGGGGAGAAGTATATTAGTCGACGTTGATGCTGTTTTCTTTTTTTTTTTTTAATTTCCAAACAAAGATCATTTCTATATATATGGATTCATATTAAAATGAAAGTTTCAGCATTATTTGAAACATCGTTAGAGATACATTTTCAGTTATTGGGTAACAGTTCACTTTTTTAAATTAAGGCAGTATCACTTATGCTTTTAAACTCTAGAGAAGCAGTTCTTAAAGTGCAATCCCTTCACTAGCAGCATTAGTGTCATCTGAGAACTTGTCAGAAATGCAAATTATCAGTTCACACATCAGAACTACTAAACTGGAAAATCTGTGTTTTAACAGGCATTCTGATGTACACTCAAGTTTGAGAACAACCTAGAACTGCATTTTAAAATTATAAACCCAATAGTAGAAATGTAATGATCTTCTGCCATGCACTATGACTATGTCCCCAAAATAGTACATATTCTTATGTCCTCGATTCAACATTCAGTATTCAAAATTGAGTACATATTTAATTGGGATGGAACCAAATAGCAGTGGTTCTAACATTAAAGGTGTGCCTGAAAGAAGTGCTGTGTAGGTTTTGGTCTTTAAGTATAGCATTTCCTCCCAGACTTGAGGGCCATGCGCCCAAGAACCTCCCTGCTAGGAGGCTTAGCAGTGTAAGGACTTGAAAATGTTGTGGGGAATAGAACAAATCCTTGGAAGCTCTTAATAGAATTCTTCCCATTTGCCAAAACAAAGCAGGAAAAAACCTATTTTATTCCATTTAAAGTAGTAGTTCAGACAGAAAGGGACTGAGGAAAAAAACAACAAGTAAAGTTGTAGTAATAAGTACTTGACAGCCCCCACATGTACCATCTTGTTACACTCATCAAAATTGATTTCTCACTTTTATTTAGTCAGGGAATAAAAAATGAAATCTTTCATATTGAGAGGCTCTATAATCTCAAACTATAAATTGTCCCAGGAAACATTTAAGATAACAACAGTTAGGCCTGGCATGGTGGCTCACGCTTGTAATCCTAGCACTCTGGGAGGCTGAGGCAGGTGGGTCATTTGAGCTCAGGAGTTTGAGACAAGCCTGAGCAAGAGCAAGACCTCGTCTCTACTAAAAATAGAAAGAAATTCACTGGACAACTAAAAATATATAGAAAAAATTAGCTGGGCATGATGGCACATGCCTGTAATCCCAGCTACTCGGGAGGCTGAGGCAGGAGGATGGCTTGAGCCCAGGAGTTTGAGGTTGCTGTGAGCTAGGCTGACGCCACGGCACTCTAGTCCGGGCAACAGAGTGAGACTCTGTCTCAAAAAAAAACAACAAACAGTTAAACATTTAAGTTTGTTGAACCAAAACATTTACTTGAAAGAAAGGTAGGGGGGTATTTCTCAGCAAACACATTGCGCCCCTCTCTGTTCTTTTGAGGCTCATCTACATGAGGGCAGCCTCTATACACTGGTCCTTGGCGGCCATGTGAGAGAGGGAGCATCCTGTATTGGATGTCCAAGAGGTGTGGCCCAGCGTCTTGTTTCCGATGATCTGATTTGTGTCTTCATGTCTTTTAGGTGCCCTCCCAGTTGCAGAGAGCTTCAGCTTCTGCTTGGTAACTTTGCTGTCTGATGTGGCTTATAGAGACCCTTCAATTAGGGATGAGGTAAGCGTGCGGTGACTTGGTGTGTATTTCTATTAGATGAAAGGAGTCCCAAAGCGATGAAAAGAGTAAAAAAAAAAAAATCAAAGTGTGATTGGATTGTTTTTGTTGTTTTATTTCATACTATTAATAGCAGTATTGCTTACAGAACTTTTCAGCTTATCGTATTTTTCAGGATCTAATGAGTCTTATATCATTTACTTTTCCAAAAGTCCTGTGACATAGGTAGAAAAAGGCAGAGGCTCATTTTCCTTACTCTAGGTTGGGGGTGGAAGTCATTAGCTTAAGAGAATTTTCTAGGTAGCTAAAGCTTTTACCTTTAAGTGCCCAGACTTTTTTAGATTTCAGTAATTATTTTTAATTTCATTGGAAATATTACTAACATGTATTTCATACTTCCGTCTTTTTTAAACAAAGAATACTATCATGATTCAAAATTTTTTCTAGGCCGGGTGCGGTGGCCTGTAATCCTAGCACTCTGGGAGGCCGAGGCGGGAGGATTGCTCGAGGTCAGGAGTTCGAAACCAGCCTGAGCAAGAGCGAGACCCCCATCTCTACTATAAATAGAAAGAAATTAATTGGCCAACTAATACATATAGAAAAAAATTAGCCGGGCATGGTGGCGCATGCCTGTAGTCCCAGCTACTTGGGAGGCTGAGACAGCAGGATTGCTTGAGCCCAGGAGTTTGAGGTTGCTGTGAGCTAGACTGACGCCATGGCACTCACTCTAGCCTGGGCAACAAAGTGAGACTCTGTCTCAAAAGAAAAAAAAAGAAAAGAAAAATTTTCTAATCAGATTTATCATTTAGAAAGTAATTTTTTTTTTTTTTTTTTTTTTTTTTTGAGACAGAGTCTCACTTTGTTGCCCAGGCTAGAGTGAGTGCCGTGGCGTCAGCCTGGCTCACAGCAACCTCAATCTCCGGGGCTCAGCGATCCTACTGCCTCAGCCTCCTGAGTAGCTGGGACTACAAGCATGCGCCACCATGCCCGGCTAATTTTTTGTATATATATTTTTAGTTGGTCAATTAATTTATTTCTATTTTTGGTAGAGACGGGGTCTCGCTCAGGCTGGTTTCGAACTCCTGACCTTGAGCAATCTGCCCGCCTCGGCCTCCCAAAGTGCTAGGATTACAGGCGTGAGCCACCGCGCCCGGCCTAGAAAGTAATTTTTTATATGCTGCTATTCTTAGGTTCCGCCAAGGAGGGCCTAGTTGCTTTTCTGCACGCTAAATATTCCCAGCTAGTGATGCTTTTTGAGTTCTTTCTAATTTAGGTTCTCATTTATTTGTAGGTTGGCTAAAGAGATGACTAGATATGTTAGGATTATATGTTTTTATATTTTTAAAAAGACATTAAGTTAAGGCCTTTTCTGTGAATAAAACTTACCAAAATAAAGAGGAAAGCACTGAAGATGATAAAAATGATTTTATTATATGAAATGGAAAAAGTATTGCTTTTCATGCCCTTTCAGATTATTCAGCATTATTTAACATTAGGAAAATGTAAGAAATTGACTTGGTTATGAACAAGTCATGTTAGACCGACTTCATTTTCTTGTTTGCCTGGGGTTTCGGAGGCAGGTAGCTGAGAGAAATGAGGTGGATGCAGTCTAGTTAATCTCCACAAAGGCTTTGGACAAGCACCTCTCCTGACATTCTGGACCAATTCTGAGGGCTGAGCGCCAAAATGTTTTGGAGGGTCTGCAGAACTGCATCAAAGACCCACCCCCCAGAGGGGCACTGGTGAGCCTCTGGCGGCCTCCTGTGGCAGGAACAAAGCAAGCCAGTACTGTGAATGAAGATAATCTGAGAAAGTAGGATGATCTCATGTGTAGAAGGCTCAAAACTGGGAACTGAAGACCAGTACAAAGAGCTAAAGCTAATTCCATGAATTTCAGGGGAGAAATGAAAAGTAAAAAACACCAACTACATATGTAGAGGTTGCATGGCTTAGGAACAGCATGTGTGAAGAAGATTTAGGTATTTATTTGTAAGCTCATTGAGCCAGCAGCGTGAAGTAGCTGCTGAAAGCTAATGGCACATACTTAGAAGTATAGAATCTGCGATGTTTGGTGATTACTCTGGGTGAGTTCCAGCATCCCTCTAATGTTAATGTACTTTATTCTGAGCAGTACGCTTCCAGACAGATATAGACAGGCTGAACTACAGTGAAATCAGAAGCAGGCAATCAGCATCCTAAAGGACTCGTGATCACGACATAAGGAATAAGGTTGAAAAGAACTAGGGGTATTTAGCTGTGAAAAGATAAGATTTGTGGGCCTGTGACCTGTTTATAGAATATGGAGGGAAAAGTAGCCTTAAGGGCCAGTGGGTACAGCCCCAGGACGATAGTGTTGGCCCAGTGTTAGGAGGATGGAGGACTGTGTACTAGCCCGGAGAGTGAGGATTTCTGTCCCTGGAAGGTCAGCTGGTTGGCCACTTGGCACAGCTGCTTTGGAGAGATGGATCAGATACAGGGTTGGTCAAGGTGATGTCTAAAGCTCCTTCTAATTCTGAATTAATTTTGTGTTATTTATCTGACTTTGTTTATAAGTTTGTTTTGTTTCCTTGATTATTGTAGATTTTAGAGGCACTTTTGCAGGTTTTGCATGTCCTCTTGGGAATGTGCCAGGCCTTGGAGATTCAAGAAAAAGGTACAGTTGTAGATCTTTAAGGCTTTTCTTAAAATGGTTTTGTGTTTCCTCCTTCCCTTCCTTTTCCCCAGTTGTCTTTTCTGGTTTTTGGTGCCTAACGTGTACCCGATGGAAAAAACCTTCCTATATTAGGCTGTGTTAGTTGTGTGTTAGTATGCTCAGAGGCCACATGGGGTCATGAGCACAGCTTTGCTGTATAAATGCCTTGGACAAATAACTGTACCCTTCTGGGCCTCAGTGTCTTCACCAATAACTTGTGTAGATAGATTAGTTGGCTTCTAAAAGGTCATTTTTCCCTTAATTTAAGGTACCAACGTGGTTCTAACAGGTATAAATATGTTAACAAATCAAGGTAACTGATAACATGACCTAGCTATAGTATTGATTTGGATGTACCACGAATAGACGAAGCCCTCCCAAGGAGAGCACCTGAGTGTGGTGGAGACATAGTCTGAAATTATTAATGACAGATTGAAAATATTCATATCACCAGTCTTCTCTTGGGTTTGACGCTGTTACTGTGGCTTATACCTCCACATTTAGCGGGTGGGTGGTGAAATGTTAGCCAGTGTTACGAGTTGGTACAGTATGGTTCTCTCATAGGTACTTTCTCTTATTGTAATGTTCTCACTTGGTTTTCTAGAATACCTTTGCAAGTACACAATCCCATGCCTGATAGGAATCTCACGAGCATTTGGGCGTTACAGCAACACGGAAGAGTCTCTCCTCTCAAAGCTCTTTCCCAAAGTTGCTCCTCATTCCCTCCGAGTCCCGGAAGAGCTGGAAGGTGTTCGACGGCGTTCCTTCAATGACTTCCGCTCCATCCTCCCCAGCAATCTGCTGACTGTCTGTCAGGAGGGCACCCTCAAGAGGAAAACCAGCAGTGTGTCTAGCATCTCTCAGGTAGGGCTGGGCTCCTGGGGAAACAGCAGAAGAGAAGATCTCGTTAAGGAGCAATGCAAAGAAAATCCCTTTTGTGTGTAGTTCTAGGGAACTTAAGAAACATGAAAGACTTCTCTTTAGTACAAAGACTTGCCTCTTACGATTTATAAGTGATTTCATAGTCATAAAGCGTATGTTTCACAGCAGTTGGTGCCCAAACTCTGTTCTGCATGGGAGACAGTAGGTGCCTTGAAGAAGTACATAATTGACCCATGGAGAAAAGATAAAAACACAAAACACTAAGAACAATGCAGCTCAGTAATCAAGTATAAAATATATGGCTAGACACAGAGTTTAATGATACAATGTATAGTAGAAAATTCTCTAGCTACAGTGGGTTTTAGGGAGAAGGTGAGGCTTGAACCAGGACTTTGAGTACAGACATCAGACTGGCAGAGGGAACCTTGTCTAGGACAAATCTGACTGAGGTGTCACTGGCCTTTTCTGATCCGTAACTGTGATTGTGTTTCAGGTCAGCCCTGAGCGCGGCATGCCCCCTCCCAGCTCCCCTGGAGGATCCGCTTTTCACTACTTTGAAGGTGGGCTTCGTCCCTCTACCAAGAGTATTGACCCAGTACTCGGAGAGTTGACTCAGTGACTTCTTGTGATGTTAAGAATGCCGACACTGTTACGGATCTAGAGTGGCAAGCTTATAGAAAGCATTTATTTTCTGTTTTCATTTAAACTTCTTAAAATTGGCTGGGCGCAGTGGCCCACACCTGTAATCGTAGCATTCTGGGAGGCCGAGGCGGGCAGATTGCTCGAGGTCAGGAGTTCGAAACCAGTCTGAGCAAGAGTGAGACCCCGTCTGTACTATAAATAGAAATAAATTAATTGGCCAACTAATATATATAGAAAAAATTAGCCGGGCATGGTGACGCATGCCTGTAGTTCCAGCTACTCGAGAGGCTGAGGCAGTAGGATCGCTTGAGCCCAGTCGTTTGAGGTTGCTATGAGCTAGGCTGACGCCATGGCACTCACTCTAGCCTGGGCAACAAAGAGAGACTCTGTCTCAAAAAAAAAAAAAAAACTTCCTAAAATTTTCAAATATTTTCTATACAGAGAAAAGTATAGAAAATAATTTACGGACCCCCATATGCTTGTCATCAGGATTTTTTACATTAACCTGTGACAGTTGATTCTCAGGCAGAAGTGCTAATAGTGTGTACTTTTTTAAAAATTTCAGTAAATATGTAGATGATATTAAAGAATGTAACACTACTGCTGTGTCGCGCCCGCCTCGCCAGCAAGGAAGACGCGGCAACTGGAGTTCTTCTGACAGTGCTTTAATGGGGTTCCCTTTAGACTTACATGATGCGGAAGACCCTGAGCACAAGCTCTCACACACTTATATACTCTAAGGAAGGGGGGAAGTGATGGGGATAGGTTAAAAGCGCGCGAGGGTTATTACTGATAGGCCAAGCTAAGATCCTTCATATGCATACTTGATGAGACAGGAAAAGCCCCTACACCTGCGCGGTTCACCCTGTTTATCAGTCCTGTAGTATCGGCGTGACCAGGAAGCCGGCGCCATCTTGCAATGGCGTTAACACCGCGCCCCACACTGCTGCTTTTATAGAGCTTTGCTGTTCTCAAAGTACGTCTACACAATTTACTGAATTTCATTCATGTACCAGAAGCATGTTAAAATCACCTCTACCTTATCCCTGAGGGAAGTGAGACCAGATTAAGTAATAGGAAATGGCCTGCCTCAAAATGCAGTCTCTCTGTTTTTGGAGGATGTTGATTGCTAAGAGACGGTGGCTCAAGGTGGTCTTGAGAAATATGAGGAGAATTTGGGAATAAAAAGGTAGGAGGAATATCTGAACACAGGTTAATGTGGGCAGCTTTGCGTAGTATCTCTTGGATCTGAGAATGTAACAAATTACATTTTGTGTGTATGTTAAAATGTAAAGGCTAAATTCACCCACTGAAAATCCCACCTATCAGAGAGAACCCCTTGTCCAAATGTAGAATATATTCCTCCAGGCTCTAAAATCCCTTTGCCCCCTTCCTTCCCTGGGGCCATCCGAGTACAGCAGTGACATCCCCTTAAAGGCTTCCCTTTCTAAGGTAAACAGCTCTTCATCCACCTTCTGTGGTGAAAGTTCCCTCCATAGTGGCACCCTCCTTTAAGCCCACCCAGTAGGTGGTAGATGGGGGAGGGCCAGATATGGCTGACTGGTCGAGCCTGTTAGTCCTTCCAGTGGACCTGGCTGCCACCTTCTCTGTGCCTGCAGTGGTGAGCGGAGGGACAGACCCACAGATGGACAAGCCCTACTCTCTGAAGCACCCTCACTGTAGGGCAGACAGCAGCAGACCTTGCTCCTCCTGTGTGTGCTCCCACGCCTCCCTTCGCACTCAGGCTTTCTTACAGCCAGTCTCTCCTTCTCCTTTTCCAGGCCCTCTTCCATGCTGCTGTAAGGATTTTTTTTTTTAATAGTTACTATAGTTCTATTCTTAGCAATACAAAGAAAACAAGTTTAGTTCATGGAAAATACTATAAACACATTAGCCTAGGAGGTGGTACTGACACTGAATACACACATAAGATTGGATATGTTCATTAATCCCAGAGTTGAATGATAAAAAGTTGATTACAGGAGATAGGCTACATGAGGCAGCTATACCCTCCCACGACATGTCTCCAGACACTGGATGTCCTCCTTTCTTAAGGCTGCGAGCTATGCACAGTTAGAAGCTACTCTCCATCCTATTACCATTTAGGATGGCTCTCCACTGGCTGATTGGAGCTAGCACAGAACAGGGTCACAAATTCTGACATGGTACCATTTTTTGGGGGGTGGGAATTATACATGGAAAGCAAAAACAGGTATTTTTTTCTCTTTTGGGGAGAGGTATATGCAGATAAGGGTAGGCAGTGTATAGGGAGGAGAAAAATACTGGTATTGCTAGGTCATGGGATTGCAATAAATCAGCTTAACATAGCATGTAAGAGGAAAATTAAAATGTTTAAGGTATGAGGCACTCAAAGGGTTGAAATGAGATTTTTCTTTGGTTCCCTGGGCTCTCCAAGATTGAGTTCCAAAGCTATACTTTTTGGCTCACAGGGCTCTCTGTGACACACAAAGAATCTCAAAAGATTTAGACTCTTCTGGTGCCAACTGTGCATGCTGAGTGTTTAGGTAGCAGTTCACATTAAATGTGTAAAACTAATTAAACTCAAATTTCTAGACTCAAGGACAAGATCCATCTACAAAAGCTCCTTTTCTCCTGATAAAGCCAGCTGCTGGGCTTCAGTCCAGGTTGTCCCCCAGACTAGCTCAGAAAATGACTCTCCTTCTCCCTTTAAAAAGGTTGTTGGCGAATGGAGGCCTCAGAGGAAGTGCGTGTCCTCAGTGGGAAATGCCCAGAGACTGCAACAGGTGAAAGGTGGCCCCCAAGGCCCAGCCTGTTTCTATGTTGTTCACTTTCTTTGTGAGCTGTAAGATGGTGCTGTTTGCAAAGCCAGAGCCATCCTTTAACAGGGCTATGATATAGGCTAGGTCCATGCACAGAAAAGGACTGCCAGAGGTGAAGTTTTCCAAGTTATCACACACTTCTCTGGCCTTTCTTTCAAAATCTTCAACTTTTAAAACACCCCCCTTTTCATAATCAATCATGTCTGTGTCAACAGCTCAATCATAATAGTAAGAGAAAGCATAGAAGGAGCTTCCCTGGATCTCTTCTGGCTGGTGAAGTTTTCCTTGTACCACCCTCAGGACTTTGGCATAGCAGGGCTCAAAGCCCATCTCCCCTTCTTGGTTGCCACCATACTGGTATTTCGCACCTCCAAAGATCCACTCTGCTTCCAACCATCTCGGTAGACAAGCACTTTGGAAAGTGTGTCCATCAATCCCTTATGTCTCCAGGGCTCCCAGAGTTGCTAGTCTTGCAGCTTTCAATCCAAATCCCAAGTAACTGTGTGTGTAGAGCTTATAAGTGCTGTTAAACATCTCAGAGGAAGTGAGATAGCCCCTAGGTGTTTGTTCCAGGGTTTTCTCAAAATGGGGCAGAAACGTGATTTGGGTGGAGGCCCCCCCAGGTCCAGGGTCCCCACGGTCTCTTGGCTGTGGCCATGCAGCTGACCTGTCAGAAAATTCACAGTAACCCAAGCTAATATGCCTTCATAGGATCTGTCCATGATGCTGACACTGTCCTTTGGTACCAGGAAAGGTGACTTCCTGAAGATCTCCTTTACCTCAAAGAGTAGAGCCTGGGCTTTCCGTTCTGGCAATAAGACAGTCCTGCTGTTGCCTTGAGGACCACTGGGGTCGTCTTCCAGTGACTTGGGGGGATTGAGTCTTTGGCCACCTCTAAGAGTCCTTGAACAGTCTCAGCACCCTGCTTAGGTTGATCTACAAAAGCAGAAAGTCCTGGCTTCACAGAATCAAAAATTTCCCCTTCTAGAATTGGAAACTGTCCTAGTGTTTTCTGCACAAAGGTGTAAACATGAATTCGAGTTCCAGTGCTCACTGCATCACACATAATTCCATACAAGGTGCTGGCACTGACATTGATGGGGCACATGGAAGACAGGAAGACACCCTCAAACCAAGTCTGCTGGTACCTGTGGAAGACAGTGCTGCAAACACAGGATACCACCAGCATGAAAAAGATTGCACTCCAGGAAGTAGCCATTCTTTTCCCAAGATGTGGTTGGGTTTAGGCTTTTGATGCAGCAACAATCTTGCACACACACCTACAGTGGCATTTTTTCTTTTGCTTCTGGGTTTTCTCCCTTGTTTCCTCACTACCATGTTACTTTTTCAACCAGGACCATAATGTTCTTGTCTGTGTGACGATTCAGCCAAGATACTCCATATTTCTTTGCTGATCATGCACGAACTAGGAAAATGCGCATGCGGGGTTCCCCGGTGTGGCCGCCCACTGCCCTCGGTGCCAGGATTTTTTTTAAGAATTTTTTTTTGAGTCAGAGTCTCACTCTGTTGCCCAGACTAGAGTGCCATGGTGTCAGCCTAGCTCACAGCAACCTCAAACTCCTGGGCTCAAGCAATCCTCCTGCCTCAGCCTCCCAAGTAGCTGGGACTACAGGCATGCACCACCATGCCCGGCTAATTTTTTTCTATATATTTTTAGTTGGCCAATTAATTTCTTTCTGTTTTTAGTAGAGACGGGGTCTCCCTCTTGCTCAGGCTGGTTTCAAACTCCTGACCTTGAGTGATCTGCCTGCCTCGGAAGAATTGTTTTTTAAAAGTACAAGTCTTGTACTATAAAAAAAAAAAAAAAAGTTACACTGATACGTAGTACTATAAAAAAAAAAAAAATAAAAAAATAAAAGTACAAGTCTGATCATTTACTTTCCTGCTTAAAAACTTTCAGTGATATCATCTGCATAAATCCCAAATCTTAGGTCCTTGCAGTTCCTGTCTTTTGCCTCATCTGTGACACCACCCCTGCTTCGTGGTTTCTGTCCAAGAAGTGCCCTTTGATTACAGCCTTCTCCCCTTCCTCCCCAGCTGCTCCTATTAAACCATCTGCTCTCTCCCTCCCTTCTTTCCTCATTTCATCCCTCTTTCCGTGGCCATTTCTCACATTGTCCCTCCAGTTTCTTAGCTCCCTGCGGCATTATTCTTGCCGCCTTCTGTTGTAAGTTCCCAGATTGCATCTGTTTTCAGGCAGACTGGCAGTGTATTACCAGCATCACAGCACTCAACCCCAGCTTTGGTTAAACTCTTTGCTTTTTTTGTGCTCTCTAATGCTTGGGGAAGTCATAAAATTTATTATTACTATTTAGTTCTTTATAGATATTGTCTGTCATTATTTAATATGAAAATATTATAAATGTATTTTCCAATCATAGCTTTCTGTTACAGTTTGTTTGTTTGTTTGTTTGTTTGTTTGTTTATTTATTTGAGACAGAGTCTCACTTTGTTGCCCCGGCTAGAGTGAGTGCCGTGGGGTCAGCCTGGATCACAGCAACCTCAATCTCCTGGGCTCAGCGATCCTACTGCCTCAGTCTCCCGAGTAGCTGGGACTACAGGCATGCGCTGCCATGCCCGGCTAATTTTTTGTATATATATTTTTAGTTGGTCAATTAATTTCTTTCTATTTTTGGTAGAGACGGGGTCTTGCTCAGGCTGGTTTTGAACTCCTGACCTTGAGCAATCCGCCCGCCTCGGCCTCCCAAAGTGCTAGGATTACAGGCATGAGCCACCGCGCCCGGCCCTGTTACAGTTTTTAATAATGAATTTTCAAACAGTTGCACACTTTTGCATACATATTAAGCATCAATGACTGAATGACTAGTTTTGTAATTCTTTTCCTGCAGTTTTTTATTATGATAAAATACACATAACATAAAATTTGCCATCTTAAATCATTTTTAGATGTACAGTACAGTGGTATTAAATACATTTAAAATATTGTACAACTATCACCACCATCCATCCTGAGAACTCTTTTCACCTTGTGAAACTGCACCTGTTCACATTAAACAGTAACTCCCCCTTCCTCCCTCTTCCCAGCCTCCCGCAGCCACTGCTCTACTTTCTGTCTGATTTTGCCTACTCTTAAGTACCTCATGGAAGTGGGATCATATAGTGTTTGTCTTTTTTGTGACTGGTTTATTTCATTTAGTCATTCAGATTTAGAAACTTCTAGTAGTGTGCGTTTTTGTTCTTTTTGTTTTTCTAGAGATAGAGTCTTGCTCTGTTACCCAGGCCAGAGTACAGTGGCATCATCATGGTTCACTGCAGCCTCAAACTCCTGGGCTTAAGCAATCCTCTTGCCTCAGCTTGCTGAGTAGCTGGGACTACAGGCACATAACACCACACCTGGCTAATTTTTTAAGAAAATTTTTGGTGATAAAATATTTTTGGAGCCCTATAGACCTCAAACTTTTACATCCCTCAACCTTTAAAAAAAGAGTAATTCTTTTCCTGTCCCACATGTTAAGTTATATTGTTTGGGTTGGAAATATTAGGACACAATCATGTTTGAGCCTTTGACTTGAAACACCCAAGTGGGGGGCATCACTTCCCAAGGATTTGCCATCCAGGCTTTAGTTCTTACTTTAAAAACAAGCAAGGAGCTGGGGTATAAACAAAAGCAAAACCTATACCTTTGTTGGTTATTGAGGGAATCAGCTTGGGGAAGTGTTTTGGTCACATGTGACCATGGCTAACTTTCTGATTTTGTCTCCTGCCAGCGTCTTGCTTGCCTGATGGGACCGCCCTGGAGCCCGAGTACTACTTCTCTACCATCAGTTCCAGCTTCTCAGTCTCTCCCCTTTTCAATGGCATCACCTATAAGGAATTCAACATTCCACTAGAAATGCTTCGGGAACTCTTGAACTTGGTAAGGAGAGGAGCATTGGTGGATAAACAGACCATGGTGATTGAGACAGGGAGGGAGTCACTAAAAGTGCTAGTGGTGAAAACTTGAAGTTTTGGTTTTTTTTTTTTTTTTTTTTTTTTTGAGACAGAGTCTCACTTTCTTGCCCAGACTAGAGTGAGTGCCATGGCGTCAGCCTCACTCACAGCAACCTCAATCTCCTGGGCTCAAGCGATCCTCCTGCCTCAGCCTCCCGAGTAGCTGGGACTACAGGCATGTGCCACCATGCCCGGCCAATTTTTTTTTGTATATATATTTTTAGTTGGTCAATTAATATCTTTCTATTTTTGGTAGAGACGGGGTCTCGCTCAGGGTGGTTTCGAACTCCTGACCTTGAGCAATCCGCCCGCCTCGGCCTCCCAAAGTGCTAGGATTACAGGCGTGAGCCACCGCGCCCGGCCCAAAACTTGAAGTTTTTAAAAGAAAACCTCAGCATACCGGTATTTCAAAGTATAATTTAGTAGTCATAAATTTCCAGATTAAAGAAGGAAGGAGAAGAATAACATTCATGGAGCCATTGTATGACACTTTCTCATTTAACCCTTACAGCAGCCGTGCAGGAGGCACCCATACATCCCCATTGGCCCCGTTGGGAGGGAAGGAAATCAATGTTAAGGACATGTAGGCCAGGGGCAGGGCTGGCTCAGTCTGGGGATTCTGACTCCAAGGCCAGTGCTTTTCTATCTCCCTGACTCCCTCTCAGGGATTGTTCTATTTGGATTAATATAAAACCTAACATTTTCATATTTGGGTTTCTTTGGATCACCTTTGAGGTACACCAGAGAAGATATTGGTGCCATTGTCCTTGCCCTGAAATGGAGGGATCTGTGGTCAGATGCAGGGGCCCTGGAGTTGTTAGGGTGGTGCTGGGGTAGTTCAGGACAGATTTGATGGGTAGGGGGATGACATTATCAAGGGCACACTCTACATATCAGGCTTTCTGTTTTGGAAACGAGAGGGACACCTTCAAAAGCCTGGAGGCTGCGCTGGAGAGAGTAGCCATCTCCCTGCTGTGTAGAGTGTGAGTAGAAGTCACTCAGAGAATGGCTTTAGGCTGAAGGTGTAAGAAGACATTAAAACATAGGTGATAATTAGCAAGGGTGTGATGAACTACTAAGGAGTTTAGGATGTTTTTCAAGTTGCCATCAGGAAGGGCAACGTTCCGGCTTCTCATAGTCGATGCCTCAGACAGAATGGTGGTCTAGGAGGGCTGTGACCTCTGCAGATGGCTCTTCCTAATACCGTGTCGGAAATCCTAATTGAAGACTAGAGTTTTACATTCTTTCTTGAGGAACTATTTTTTCCAATATATTTTAACATTTCAATTTTAGGTTTTCTTTTTTCTTTTTTTTTTTTTTTGAGACAGAGTCTCACTTTGTTGCCCAGCTAGAGTGAGTGCCATGGTGTCAGCCTAGCTCACAGCAACCTCAAACTCCTGGCCTCAAGCGATCCTACTGCCTCAGCCTCCTGAGTAGCTGGGACTACAGGCATGCCCGGCTAATTTTTTTTCTATATATATATATATACATACATATATATATATGTGTATATATATATATTAGTTGGCCAATTAATTTCTTTCTATTTATGGTACAGACAGGGTCTCGCTCTTGCTCAGGCTGGTTTCAAACTCCTGACCTTGAGCAATCCACCCGCATTGGCCTCCCAGAGTGCTGGGATTACAAGCGTGAGCCACTGCGCCCAGCCAAGTTTAGGTTTTCTTTTAGACAATTTTTCGTTTCTTTTCCTGGTGTGGTATTCATCATTAGGGTTAGTTATCTGTACATTTTGGAAATGACCTTTGTCAAGTACTATAATTGCAGGCGTGGGGCGATTTTTTCAGATGATTCTGCAGTTGACAGGCCAGAGCAGTTCTTTCCCTTGGTAAATGCTGTACAGAGGAGAGGTAAAAATAATTGCTTCTACTAGAAATTTGAAATGTTTGTTCTAGTTTGAGTACCTGGGCAGTTGTAGAAGAGCCAGTGTACCTGGTTTTGGGAGAAGGGAGGCACTTGTAGCACCGAGGACTGGTTGTGAGGATGTCCTGGCTGTCTGGGAGGGGACTGTGAAAGTATGTCACACAGCTGTACTTATAAACTATGAGTTGGTGAAATGGCAGCAATGCCTGGAGTCTGGATGCTTTCACATCCTAAACATGGAAATGTAATGTTAGCAAATTTGAGGGAGTGGGCTCTTTTTCTTTGTTTTTGTATCATTTTTATCTAGGATAGGAAAAGAAGCCCCAAAGGGTGGCAGAATTGAGGGTGTATGCATATAGTTTGTTATATAGCCATACCTTGTGTTAATATATTGTTGGTCTATTGCCTTGGTCACATTTTTCAGTGTGTTTGAACATGGATTTGTTGTGGGGGTTTGATAGAAGAAGCTAGTGTGCCTGTCTCTCTCACTGTGTCAGTTGCTTCATGAGGTTTTGTTTCCCTGATAGGTGAAGAAGATCGTTGAAGAGCCTGTTCTCAAATCCTTGGATGCAGTTGTAGCCAGCGTGATAGAGGTACATCCCTTATGAGAGCATTACTGTGAGATAAGCCTGATTTAAACATCTGCATGGAGAAAGCAGAAGGAGTTCATGTGTGGGCTAGAATGGAAGGGGTTTGGTTGTGAGTTTTCTGCTTAACTTCCCTCATGCCACAAAATAACAGCTCACCTGTGTGAGTGCTTGCTCTGTGCCAGGTGCTGTGCCAAGCTCTTAAACACAGTCACCTCCAGTAGCCCCGACTGGTGGCTAGTGTCTCCATTTCACCAATGGAAGATAAAGGCACAAGGGAACTAGCTAACGTGCCATGTCACACAGTCACTGCGGGATCTAGAGTCTGGCCTGGGTCTGTCTGACTCTTTCATCTTCCTGGCTCCTTTGTGCTTCAGGCTGCTTCTTGGGGTTCAGAGCTACACTTTTCTAGGCACGCGCAAGCCCTGGCTTTTAAGTGTAACGGGTATGCACCTAGGGAACTTTTGTCTTTAATGTATTTGGAACCAAGGCCTACAGCATTATTTATGATATGATATTTATGACATTGGTGCTGGGAGGTCTCAAAATCTCAGGGGACATCTGGGTCAGGCCCCATTTGAGTGTTAGGATCAGAGAGATTGCCTTTTGCTGGGCTGATTATGTCTGTGGGTGTGTGCTGGACCCAAGTCCTTTAACCTGGTCTTCTTCCTCTCACTGGATGATAAGACACACAATGCCTGATAACTACCTGGTAGTAGTACCTGTGGCCCAGGTATGAAGCAGGTGGGAACCACCAGAGCCTTCCTGTGCTGCATTTGGCTGCCAGTGAGCTGCTGGCAGATGTGATGTGGATATGCTGGGTGTGGTTTGCTGTGGGTTGATTCTTGGCTAAGGAACATGCTTCCTATAACTCTCCAGGTTGTAGTTGGGCACTTCCTACCTTGTCTTCAGCCCTTTTGCAGGTTGTTCTTCCTGTTGGCCTGAGCTTTAGCTCTCTTGCTCTTTCACTGCAACTTACAGTCTCAGAGGTCTCTTGGTTTCCATTGTCAATGTGTCATGTGTGGCCCAGGGCAGACCAGGAGGACCAGGGCTGAGAGAGGGGCTGGACAGTCAGACACCTGGAGACTTCTTGGGCCTGTACTCTACCTCTGGACCCTCATCCCCTCTGAACCAGAGAAGTTTTTGGTATTTTTGTTTTGTAATTTGAACTTTTAGTATAAACGTCCATTTGGATAAATGGTTTCATGACTAAAAAAAAAAGATGCTTACTATCCTGACTTGGAGTTATTGCAATATATTAATCATCATCCATATTCCGTGTAATCAAGCAATTATGGCACGTTCATTACATGCCAGACACTGCGTAGGACTTCACTTACTCACTTCTCGAAACCTACAACAATCCTGGGATTATAGATGGGGAAACTGAGGCTTAAGGACTAAGGCATTTCACTTATATATCTAGCGAGTGATGGAGCCTGGCTGCGTACCTTGGGCAGTCAGACGCCAAAGCAGCCAGCTTAGCACTTGGGCTAAGGCTCCAGAGGCAGAGCCCTGTGCTGCTCTCCCAGTCTCGTCTCTTCACCTCCGCCCTGCAGAGGTGTTGTGAGGACTATGTGAGACCATGTCTGTGAAACAGTTGTGGCGGTGCCCATCAATGGCACCCAGTTTGTGGCAGCTCTTACTGTCAGTGCCCTCCTGAGACCTGGCATGACTCACACACCCTCTGAGTGATTCTCGTTTCCTCCGTGTGACTCCCTAGCCCTGCCCTCTGCCATCCCCACACCACGTGCCCTCCCTGTTCCACCTGATCCCTCTGCAGATTTGCTTCCTCATCTCCCTTGTCTGTATTTGTAGAGCACTTTTATACTCCTCAAGAACTATAACAAACCAGATCTTTCTGTCCTACTAAACTGGGAATATATAGAAGTTAAGGACTGTATCTTATTTAACTCATTACACCTTATGTGACTTTTTTGCCCAAGAAGAAAAATGGTGGTACATTTCAGATTAGATTGTTAAAGAATAATTTAAAATGTGTTTTAATTACAAAACATGAGCTGAATATGAAGGTGCCCTGGCTGTAGTGTCTGTGTTTGGAGTAGGGACAGGGTAGATCCCTTACTCTGGTAGTCACTTGGCTATCTTCCTCCTCTTCCTCTACTTCCTGTGTCCCTCTGTGTGCCAAAGATGATGAGCTTCAGCCACAGGAAGGTAGTTCTTCTTCTAGGGTAGAGATGGTGGCGCCCCCACAGGCATCTCTGGACTGCATGAGCCTCCTGTTTTCCTTGGCCTGATGCTGAAAGGGGGGAAGAGAGCAGTTGAAGTGTCCAAGTGATGAATTGTGATAAATGGTTTCTCCATTTTGAATGCTAAGTCACGAATCACTGCTCAGCCAGGCCTCAATCAATGTGCAAGGCAAAGGCTGGGCAGAGCAGTTTCTGTTCTGTGGTCACATGCATTTCCTCCCTCCCATGCAGGCCAACTCCAGCGCTGATCTCTACTACACGTCCTTCAGCGACCCTCTCTACCTGACCATGTTCAAGATGCTGCGTGACACTCTATACTACATGAAGGGTGAGGACTGCTCAGGAGTGCAGTGAGACTGGCTCCTGGGCTGCTGTCCCTGGCTAGTGGTTGTAGGCTGGTGCTCACTATCCTTTGGGGCCACTTAAAAAATATGTATGAGGCTGGGCGCGGTGGCTCACGCCTGTAATCCTAGCACTCTGGGAGGCCGAGGCGGGTGGATTGCTCGAGGTTGGGAGTTCGAAACCATCCTGAGCGAGACCCCGTCTCTACTAAAAATAGAAAGAAATTAATTGACCAACTAAAAATCTATATACAAAAAATTAGCCGGGCATGGTGGCACATGCCTGTAGTCCCAGCTACTTGGGAGGCTGAGGCAGGAGGATCGCTTGAGCCCAGGAGTTTGAGGTTGCTGTGAGCTAGGCTGACGCCATGGCACTCACTCTAGCCTGGGCAACAAAAAGTGAGACTCTGTCTCAAAAAAAAAAAAAAAAAAAATACGTATGAGCAACATGGTTACATTACTGAAACTTTGGGGAAAAAGCAAATTAGAAAAAAAATCTGTCCATGATCCATCCTGCAACTCTAGTACTATCAATGATGGCTTCTTTGGTGGGTTTATTTCTTAGGGTGTTTTTCTAATACCTTTCTACATGTTATTAATATATTGTCCAAATAAGCACACATTCATGTCTGTTTAAGCATTTTAGAGAGAAAAAAAGAGTCACTCATAATCTTTTACCTCTGAGGTAATTTCTTTTTCTTTTTTTCTTTTTTTGAGACAAAGTCTTGCTCTGTCACCCAGGCTGGAGTGCAGTAGCCTCATCACAGCTCATTGCAACCTCAAACTCCTGGGCTCAAGTGGTCCTCCTGCCTCAGCCTCTCAAATAGCTGGGTGCACGCCACCATGGCCAGCTAACTTTTCTGTTTTTTTGGAGAGTGGGGTCTCACTCTTACTCAGGCTGATCTTGAACTTCTGGGCTCAAGCCATCCTCCTGCCTTGGCCAACTCTGAGATAATAAACTAGCATGCACATATAAAAATTTAGCATTTCCTTTTCCAGTCCATGTTTCATGCATTTTTCAAAACACTTTTCCTGCACTTTTCCCTCATACTATGGAATATTCTTCATCAACATAAGCTTTGATGACCACATGCTATTCTGTCACATAGATACCATAATTTAGTTAACCATTTTCCTGATCTGATTCCAAGAGTTCCTGGGAAGCTGAGTCTGCTGGAGCCACAGCAAGGGTTTACGTTCTCTAAGAAGGGGTGTCAGGGATGGCCCAGCCGTATCTGACCTCCAGGAGCCTGTAAGCCCTGCTTTTCCACCATGCTATATGTTGCTCACTTCCTCACCTGGTCTGACATGTGTTTGCTACACTGGTTCTCCTGAACTCTCTAGGCCCCAAAGATGACAGTTTGAATTATCTGACATTGGTGCTCTGAAGATCCAGAGAATTCCCTCCTTTGGGCTACAACCAGTGTTTGAGCTTATCTAATAAATGACAAGCTTTTCTTTTCTGTAAACATCACTGAGGTATTTGCTATTGTCTGTGGAACCAGTCCCAGTGATGATACATTCCAATTTATGTGTTTCATATATTCAGGTTTTAGCGTATTGACTGCTTAAAACAAAGCATAGCTCTGACTTCCCTGGGAAATTATCATTTTCTCTGATTGCTTGGTTGTATGCATGTGAAGGACAATTGTGCACATTCTAGCCAAATTCTTCCCAGTGAGTGTTCTTGGAACCACAGTAGCCAGTAGCAAACACTGCTCTTCCCGGGTTTTTATTAGAGAGGGAAAGAGACCATAGCCATTGACAGCTGCTGCCTGTGTTCTGGTGCAGCTTTCTTTCCAGCTGTGATGCCTGCCCTCTATCCCACAGACCTCCCGACCTTCTTTGTGAAGGAGATCCATGATTTTGTGCTGGAGCAGTTCAACACGAGCCAAGGGGAGCTCCAGAAAATCCTCCATGATGCAGACCGGATCCACAATGAGCTGAGTCCCCTCAAACTGCGCTGCCAGGCTAACGCTGCCTGCGTGGACCTCATGGTGTGGGCCGTGAAGGACGAGCAGGGTGAGCCCGAGCTGCCTGCCTGGCACCTCAGGCAGACAGACTGCCTCACCTCCTGTGCCCGGCATGCCTCAAAGGCTTTCTTCCTGCAAGTTCCTCAAACCACTTCTGCAGCACTTGGCTCTGTTACTAGCATGCATTTGTGGTAGGAGCAGCTGCCGCCTGGGTGCATGCAACACTGAGCATCAGCCCCCGCTGTGGCCTGGACATTTGGTGTCCTGTCCTGTGTGGAGGGAACTGGTCCTGGGAGCATGGGGAAGCCTACGTCCACAGAGCCTGTGTGTTCTCTCTGCTGCTTCTTGCTGGGTCATTAGGCTTTTCTGTGGCGATGTGGGAGGTCAGTGCCAAAGTGTGAGGTGATCATCTAGAGTAGCAGAGAATGGGAAGTTTTCCTGAGGAAAACACTACAGGAATAAGGGGGCTTAGGGCCAGCAGAGAGGAGAGTGTAGTCACATGCAATATGACCTCTCTATTAATAAATCAAAAAGTAGGTCTCTGGAGTTTAATTAAATTTTGTGCTTACTCGGTAAACAAGTGTGTTATAAATGTTGGACTTTGCTGATCACTCGTACACTCCTCTGATTTTGAATTAAGGTGCAGAAAATCTTTGCATCAAGCTGTCTGAGAAGCTACAGTCCAAGACGTCCAGCAAAGTCATCATTGCTCACTTGCCCTTGCTTATCTGCTGTCTGCAGGTCAGTCTCCCTGACACCTGAGAGGCTTAAACCCTATTGATAGAGTATCCTTCTCGTAATAGTGTTCAGGCTGTGGTGGGTGCACCAGCATTGGAGATGGTGTGGTGTGAGCGATTGTCTTTAGGAGCTTTAACTAGAGCCTGCTGTGGACAGTCCGCTGCTGAGTGAGTATGGGCTTCCACCTACAGGATTCCAGGGGTTTCTGCAGGTGGCATCTAAGTACAGCTGGACTCCAGTCCTCCTTTGTGAGGTTGTCCTGGATTTGCTGGGCGGTGCCCAAGGCCAGCAGGTAAAAGGTCGTGGGGCCACAAGAGGAGACATCTTCTGATGCCCCCAGCAGTAGCTCTGCTCTGCTGAGACTCTTACCTTGTCGCAAATCCCACTGACTCCATGCCTGCCATTGTTTAAAAATCCTATTGTGTACCTTTTCTCCCTTAGCTTGCTTCAAGAAGAAATGAGCACACTTTAAGAATGTATTGGCCAGGCATAGTGGCTCACACCTGTAATCCTAGCACTCTGGGAGGCCGAGGCGGGTGAATCACTCAAGGTCAGGAGTTCGAAACCAGCCTGAGCAAGAGTGAAACCTCTTCTCTACTAAAAATAGAAAGAAATTAATTGGCCAATTAATAATGTATTCTAAATAATATATTCTAAAAATATATAGAAAAAATTAGCCTGGCATGATGGTGCATGCCTGTAGTCCCAGCTACTTGGGAGGCTGAGGCAGAAGGATTGCTTGAACCCAGGAGTTTGAGGTTGCTGTGAGCTAGGCTGACGCCACAGCACTCACTATAGCTTGGGCAACAAAGTGAGACTCTGTCTCAAAAAAAAAAAAAAAGAATGTATTATATATCCCCTCTAGGTGGAGGAGAGTTAGCACTGTCCCCCTTCCCTGTCTTTTTGCCTCCTGGGCAGGTGACCTTGGGGAGCTTTGATCTTGGAAGTTTGTAGTCAAACGCTAGGTATCTGAAGTGTTGAGCATCTCACTGCTCAGGCCAGCTAACAGGTGATGGTGTGTTGCAGGGTTTGGGCCGCCTGTGTGAGAGGTTCCCAGTGGTGGTGCACTCGGTGATGCCGTCCTTGCGAGACTTCCTAGTCATCCCGTCCCCGGTGCTGGTGAAGCTCTACAAGTACCACAGTCAGTACCACACAGGTAATAGACTGAGTACCCTTGAGGCCCTGAGAAAGGGGCCAGGTGACTGTGTGTGAGCCCCCAACAGGTTCCTGACCGTCCCTGGGCTCATTGCTCTGCCACGCCTGTCCTGTCTTTCCCTACACACCCCTTCCCCAGCTCCAGGCCTTTTCTTCTCCCGCCTTCCCCATTCTGTACTCTTGCCACCACTGATCGCCCTATCTAGTCTCATTTTCTTTTTGGAGTCTCCTCTCACTGCAGGAGTCTAAAATGTGAGTCCTGCGTGCCCCACTCACTTAGCCAGAGCTTTGTGTGCACAACCTCATCTAGTCCTTCCTGCCCCTGTGAAAGTGCATTATGATGTTTCTACAGATAACATAACAATAATTAATGTTGATTAAATACCTGCTGTGTGCTAGAGGCCCTAACGTAATATCACCATCCTACCCACAGTCCTCTGGAGGTGCCATTTTTATCGTCTTTCTTCAGATGAAGAAATGCAAACTCACAGCAGCTGAAATACCTTCCCCAACCCTGTGGCAGGGAGAGACCTCTCATGCTCTAAGGCCTCTGCTTTCATGCTCGCCACCCACCCTTACTGGGTGGACGGGCTCTGTGCCCGTTAGTGAGATAACCCGGGGGCAGGACTGTGCCTCACTCACCCTCAGAGCTGCATTCCTGTGGCTGCTTGTCAGTGCTTTTGAATGGTTTATTGAGAAGTTGCTGATCTCCCATGTTTATCACTTTGTAACCTATATATTATTCCTTTTGATTTAAGCATGTTCCTTTCTGTTGGTCTCAGCTCTTTTGTTTTGGTCAAATGTTTTTATAGTGATTGCATTTATTTATACATACATACATAGATACATACATACATACAGAGTCTCACTTTGTTGCCCAGGCTAGACTGAGTACCGTAGCGTCAGCCTAGCTCACAGCAACCTCAAACTCCTGGGCTCAAGCAATCTTTCTGCCTCAGCCTCCCAAGTAGCTGGGACTACAGGCATGCGCCACCATGCCCGGCTGACTTTTTCTATATATATTAGTTGGCCAATTAATTTCTTTCTATTTATAGTAGAGACAGGGTCTCACTCTTGCTCAGGCTGGTTTCAAACTCCTGACCTCGAGCAATCCACCCGCTTCGGCCTCCCAGAGTGCTAGGATTACAGGCTTGAGCCACTGCACCCGGCTTAGTGATTGCTTTTATAAACTAAAAATGATCAGCATATTATATTGGTTTTTGAATTACAAAGAAAGGGATGGAAAGTAACAGGCTCAACCAGATGCATATTTGAATTTTTACATTTAGTTGCTGGCAATGATATAAAAATCAGTGTGACCAATGAGCATTCCGAGTCGACCCTGAATGTCATGTCTGGCAAGAAGAGTCAGCCTTCCATGTACGAACAGCTGCGGGACATCGCCATCGACAACATCTGCAGGTGGGGAGGTGGACACTGGGCGAGAGGGAGGTAGAAAGCAGTGTCCCACAGTGGCTTATTATTGATATAAAACAAGAAACGTTTGCAACTTTTATAGATTGTTTCTGATTATTCTAAACCTACACTGGATCTATAGAGAGGAATTATTATGTACTTTTAAAAAATGAAATTTCTTTCTTTTTCTGATTATAAACATAATAAGAAATGCTTATTAGAGAAAATTTGTAATGTATAGAAAAGTAGAAAGAGAAGAATCCAGAGTAACATGTTATCATGTTTTCTTTATCTTTTTTTTCTGTGTAATATCTAATATAAATGAGAGGATTTTAAGTCTGGCTGGATACCCTGGCTTCCCAGACTCCTGCCATGTGAACTCTCGCTCTCCCAACTCAGGGGCTAAATGCATCATGATTCCCATGAAAATGACTCCCTCCCTCTCTGACTTCTTCTCCCCACTGTCAGAAGCCAAATCAAGAACTTGGCCCCCATCTATCAGACTCCCGCTCTTCTCTGACACACTGGTTCAGGAACCAAACAGATGTAGAGAGTAAGAGAGACACCTTGTAAGATTTTATGTTCTTCAGGACTTTCGAAATTTCACCTTTTATATAACATAAGCATTTCTCCGTATTGCAACAACCTTGATACATAATTGTAACGTGCCCTCAACTATCTTGGGACCCTTTGTCTTTGGAATCAGTTACTGTGACTTTTGTTAAGGAACAGTATAGGAGATTTAAAACTGGAGTTGGGGTGAGTATGATATTCTGAAGGAAAGTGTTCTGGGCAAAATAATGAAGTTATTGTTTCTAACTAAGATATTTATGGAGTAGGCAAAATCTGCAGCAGTTCTCAGATTTCTGGGAAAACAGTTCAGAGCAGCTCTTTGAACTTTGTAGACCTGAGAAAGGAAAAATTAAAAAACAAAAAACCCCCATCTTGTTTTAATGCCTAATGCCATGTTGGTTTCCTCACTGCTAAGGTGCCTGAAGGCTGGATTGACAGTGGATCCCGTGATTGTGGAGGCCTTCCTGGCCAGCCTTTCCAACCGGCTCTATATCTCCCAGGAGAATGACAAGTATGTCCCAGTCCCCATTCCTCACGGGCAGCCCCATGGTTCTCAGTAGGCTTGAAGTCTCTCCTTGTCTCATAGCATAAGCATGCACTGGGTTTGTCACAGATTTAAGGTGAAGCTTATCTCGGAATGTACATCTTGGACCACTATGTGGGAATAGAGAAAGATCTTTGTCCTCCAGCCTGTTGCCTAGTGCCTTGTGTTTCTGCTGGTTGTTAAAATCCCAGGCTGTCGTTTTCACATGAATGCTTCATCAAGACTGTGATGAAATTGAGGTCTAGATCATAGCCTCCAGGTTTTATTTCACCGCTGCATGCCAGAGAACTGTTGCTAGAGTGCTTCTGTTCTTCCCTCCTGTAGGGACGCTCACTTGATTCCTGACCACACAATCCGAGCCTTAGGACACATCGCAGTGGCCCTGAGGGACACTCCAAAGGTCATGGAGCCAATTCTGCAGATCCTGCAGCAGAAATTCTGCCAGCCTCCCTCCCCACTTGACGTGCTCATCATCGACCAGCTGGGCTGCCTGGTTATCACCGGAAACGTAAGGAAGGCCCTGCGAGGAGTCACAGCCAGAAAGCCTGCTGACCCCACCCAACCCTCGTTAAACTCTTTTGACTATAAGTGATGTAAAAATACAGATAAATTTACCTTGCAGTTAATTAAGCTAAATGTTCACAACTGTCAACAGTTGAATAGTATAATAGCATAAGGTTCCATGAGTGCTGGGGAAAAAGGTTTAATTTCTTGTCAGTAACATAAAATAGGATTTGAATTTAAGCTACTTCTCTTTGAGCTTTTAATTTGAGGTTTGCTTAAAGCTTTAGAAATGGATGCCCTGGGTGGTTTTTCAGGGGCTGTTATGGTCCCATGATTCCAGAACTTTCCCTCTGAATGATGACAGGAAGGGGCTTCACTGTGTTCTAAAGAGGGGTTTTGTGAAGGAGTCACAGTATGGTGATGGTGCTCCTCACTCTCTTCCAGCAATACATCTATCAGGAAGTGTGGAATCTCTTCCAGCAGATCAGCGTGAAGGCCAGCTCTGTCGTGTACTCTGCCACCAAAGATTACAAGGACCACGGCTACAGGTAACTGGACCTCATTGTCCTTTTTGATCTCAACAGTATTTAACTCCCTTTGAAAATGTGAGGTTTGGGAATTTGTCTCTTAAACTCTTCTTACAGAAGCACTATGTGATACAAATCAACACACACATACGGTGGGAAATGAAAACCCACACACGGCCCCCATCTGGAGCTGACCACAAGCATCTCAGTGCACGTGGTCCCAGCCCCACCCCTTCCTCCGACCGAGCCCAGGCTGCACACCCAGGTGACTTGTTTTATAAGATAGCACTTCAACTATATGCCATATATGTTCCTCTGCACACTGCCTTTAATGGTTGTGTAGCATCCCGCTGTATAGCAGTACCAAGATTATTCTACCAGTCCTTAGCTTGGGTGTTAAGTAGTTTTTCAGTTTTCTTGCTGGTAAGTGCTGTATTGACAACCTACTAGCGAAATATCTGTGTACATCTTTGATTCTTTTCTCAGGTTAGATTCAGCAAAGGAGCATGTAGAGGGCCCAAGAGAGTAGGTGTTTTATATTGTTGAACATTTGATAAAGTCTGGCCACTCTTTCCTGATAGACAGAGATGCTTCCTATCTGTTCCTCTCCCTTACCTGGGAGTGCCTTGAAGACAGCGACATGTGTGTCCAGGTTGGGGGGTCCCACAAGCGTTTGGCAGATCAGTGGAAGAGAGGAAAGGAGAGAAGTGAAGTCAGATGAGGACACAAGGTTGGGGAGGGAAGAAGAGAGCCCCTTTGTCGGTTCCTCTTGCCAATCACAGGGCTCCTCTTCTGACTGTCAAATTCAGGCTTCACTCTGAGGTCTCCCCAAATCATTTTAGTGGGCAGGAGTGCAGCTGTGGAGCCATCCCGTGTGGCTGCACTGCACGACCTCAGAAAATGCTGTGAAAAGGCTCTCTGTGCCTCAGTTTCCTCATCTGTCAGATGAGCCCATGTCTCGTTTTGCCCGTAAATGAGGTCATGTATGTGAAAGTTCTCAAGCTATGCATGCTTTCAGCATTGTTATTACTTAAATGTTGTTATTACATTGTTATTACCTTATTGTTACCACCACCATGAGCCCAGGCAATTAGCACAGCCAGAGGACTGGGTTGGAGACAGAGCTAGGCTTACCTCTCCTTCTTCCCTCCATCCTGGTCTCTGCAATGGAACCGACACACAGGCCAGAACACCTCTTGGCTTGCGTTGTTTCCCTACTCCCAACATGGCTGCTGGGCCTCCTCACCCCAGGCTCCCTGCCCCCTGCCTGTGCTCTGCCCCTCCCAAGTGTCTCACTGGCCTTACCCTGCTGCCCAATGTGTGCCGTGCTCCATCCTTCCAGCTCTTCACCTCCTGGCTCAACTTCCTTTTTCCTCAAAGCCTTTCCTCCTTGCCACCCACCATGATTTGTCCTCTTCCTCCCCAGTGGAAGCATCTGCTGCCGTGTGTTTGCCCTTGACCTACGAGGTATTTACCTAACTGTGAGGGAGTGCCTTTTTTCATAGCTGCCACTTGTTCTGTGATTTCTGGGAGCCAGAGAATGTGCTCAGTGCTTCTCATGGTGTTTAACCCCTCCTGCAATCCTATTAAGAGAGAATTATTACCCTTGTTTTATGTAGGAAAAAAACTGAGGCTCAGAGACATAAGCAGCTTACGCAGGGTCATGCAGCTTGGGAGTGGCAGGGTCTGACTTCTCTGGCCCATCTCACCAGTTCATGGCTAATGGGGCAGCAACAGCTTTACACAGGGGCTTACCTGGGGCAGGTTGTCCCAGGACCCTGGAGCCCTTCCTGAGTACTTGATGTGAACTCAAACTGTCATCAGCTCCAGGTGGAGGGAGTATTAAGGGGAAGCTGATCACAAGGTGTAAGTTCCATGGGTGGTATCTCTGGGATTTGTGGAGAAAAGCAGGTCCAAGCAGGCATGCCTGCGCATGGGCACTTCCATTTTTGGCCACACAGAGGGAAGTGTCCTGGGACCATCACAGGTGCCCAATGTGCAGATTCCAGGAACTTAAAACAGTCCGCTGGAGATCCTTACTGCATCTCAGAAGGGAGGATTGCAGTCATTTCTGCAGCAGTCATGGGGATGGCATGTTTGTCACCTCTTGAGAGTTCTTTCATTTATAGACGCTGGGAGGAGTATGGTGAGGCAGGCTGGGCCTGGCCCGCAGCAGCTTGCCTTGCCCCTGTAGTGGTGTCCCCCAGACACAGTTGAGGGCCTGGCAGTGACTGTTATTTTGCTCTTTCCCCCTCAGGCACTGCTCCCTGGCGGTGATTAATGCCCTGGCCAACATCGCGGCCAACATCCAGGATGAGCATCTGGTGGACGAGCTGCTCATGAACCTGCTGGAGTTGTTTGTGCAGCTGGGGCTGGAAGGGAAGCGAGCCAGCGAGAGGGCCAGCGAGAAGGGGCCGGCCCTGAAGGTAGGAAGGAGGACGGCTGTGCTGCCTGCTCTGCCAGTGTGTCCATCCCTGCTGGCTAGCGCTGAGTCTCCAGGCACCATCTTGGTCAGAATATGGTGTTTTCTCTATTGAGTGATTTAAATGCATCTGGTAGAGTGCAAGATAGAAGGGGGCAGGTTCTTCCTCAGGGACGTTGGCAGGGGTCGGGGAAAGAGCAGCTTCCTCACTGGATTGCATCTGGCTCATGGCAGATGCCTCCCCCAGCCCAGGGTGGAAACTTGACAGCAGCCCAGGGTGGGTTCCTCCCAGACCCCTGTCTCCCTTCTCTCCTCCCTTCTGAAGCTGGGGTCAGTGGCTGGTCCTAGGAGGACTTTAAGGGCCCATCGTCAGAACACAGTGACGACATGAGAAGGGCCCGATTTGACCTAATCTCAGGCTGTCCAAGGAACTCAGGTCCACAGGGACAGACAGAGCATCACATCTTGAATGCCCAGATATGTTTGAGGGGTACATTGAGGCAGGTGAGGCCTTTTACCACATCATCTCCCCTTTAACATGTCACATAGGTGTCAGTCCCTCTACCAGATCTCCACTTCCATCCTCCTTTGTCACATCCTCTACCCCTGTCCCTGCTTCCCCTCCCAGACAGTTGCTGTTCATCTGCTCTGTGCCATGTACTTTCCTAGGTCTGGGGGCAGCCCACTTCTTCTGTAAAGGGCCAGACTGTAAATATTTTAGACTTCACAGGCCACACTGTCTCTATTGCAGTTGCCCAATGCTGCTGTGGTGGCCAGTCTGTGAACAAACAGGCATGGCCATACTCCTATAAAACTTTATTTACTAGAACAGGTGGTGGGTCAGATTTGGCCTTTGGGCACAGTTACTGGCCCTTGTTCTAGGTGAGGAAATATCTGTACCCCTGTGGAGCTTAGTGGGAGAGTAAAGCAGGCAGTATGGTGAGGGGCACTTTAGATTGTCCTGGTGGAGAAGGCCTCTCCAAGGAGGTGACATCTGAGCTGACAGTTGCATGAAGGAGCCTCCGTGCAAAAGTCTTGACTAAGAGGGAGTAGCTGGTGCACAGAAGGATCCTAATATCCTTGGCCCTAATTCAGCCTTGCTCTGCCCAGCCCTCTGACATTGATGCCAGTGACTGACCTCTCACGTCTCCCAGGGCAGTGCACAGCTAGCACCATCCCGATACACAGGAGGGAAGAGAGTCCCTCAAGCCCAGGGGGCCTTAAGCATCAGAAGGAGAGTGCTGATGATACAGGAAGGTGCTGAGCACCCAAGAAAGCAGAGGCTATAACTTCTCCAAGGGGTGTTTAAGGAGCCTTCTCTCCCCTGGAAATTGGGCCTCAGAGCTCAGAGCGGCACCTTCTGGGCCCCGTGGGTCACCTTCCGCCCCCCACCTGCCCTTTACCACACGTTTACAAAGTCTCAAGACTCTCAGATTTAATGCTTCATCCAAGGATGGGGTTTGTGCCATGAGAAGTAACGCAGGGATTCCCTTTTCTATACCTGTCCCCGCCCCCCGCCATAGAAGCTGTGAATTTTGTTCTTTGCAGAGTAATTTCTGTTGATCATCCAAGCAGTGAATAAGCAAGTGTGTATTGAGCAGCTGCTGCACTTTCCCCCTGAGATAGCACCTTCTGGAATAAGGGGAGCCTAGAGGAGCAGTGATGGGGATGCAGGATGCTGGCAGCGGTGATTATAAACTAAACTAAGACACTACTGTCAGTTTTGCAGAGCGAAGCAGGCAGGGCCACTGCTTTTGTGGGCCTAGTGCAGGGAAACTGGGTTAGCATTCTGTCCTTGCCACTGAGCGGCTATGTGGCCTTGGCAAGCCATTGAGCCCCTCTAAATCTCCCCAGAAGTTAATGCATGTGAAACACTTAGCATGGCGCCCGGTTCAGTGGGTACGCAAGGCCCTTGGCTATTGTCTTATTGTAAATCTAGAACAGAAATTGAGGGTGCTTGGGCGCATGCTTCCGGAACCTCAACTAATCAGCGTGCACTGGAGAGTAGCTGCGTTTGTGTCTCTAGCCAGGAACTTACCTTTTATTTACTTACTGTTAAGTAACCCTTACATTCCCCCAACTTGAAAAGAATATGTGTTTATTGTAGAAAAGATAGAGAAAACTATAAATAATAAAGTAAAAAGCACCCATGATCCCTCTACACAGATATAGTTACCATTAAGATTTGACAGATTTCCTCCTCACTTTTTTAGCATATGTATTTATTTTACATACTTGGGATTGAATCATAGCATGGTCTTAAATTCTGATTTCTTTTTTCATTTAACATGTGCTGTGGGCTCCTTCCAAGGTGACTAAATGTTTTTCAAAAGGTTACCTTTTTAATAGCTGTGTCATACCTAATCATGCAGACATACTAGGATTTATGTATTCATTTATGTAATCGTGATTTACTTTTGACATGTTTCCTTCATTTTGCTATTAAAATTATGCTAGATGAGTATCTTTATACCTCTTCCTATATATCTCTCTCATCATGTCTCATAGATTAAGAAATTCCAGGTTTACTATTTACTGGGTTTTTTTTAATTAAAAAAAATTAAGGCCAGGCATAGTGGCTCACGCCTGTAATCCTAGCACTCTGGAAGACCGAGGTGGTAGGATCACTCAAGGTCAGGAGTTTGAGACCAGCCTGAGCAAGAGCGAGACCCCGTCTCTACTATAAATAGAAAGAAATTATCTGGACAACTAAAAATATATAGAAAAATTTAGCTGGGCACGGTGGCACATGCCTGTAGTCCCAGCTACTAGGGAGGCTGAGGCAGAAGGATTGCTTGAGCCCAGGAGTGTGAGGTTGCTGTGAGCTAGACTGATGCCACAGCACTCTAGCCCAGGCAACAGAACAAGACTCTGTCTCTAAATAAATAAATAAATTTTAAAAAAATTAAAATTGTCAATGATGACAATTCTGTTCTTTTCTAGGCTTCTAGCAGCGCAGGGAACTTGGGAGTACTCATTCCTGTGATAGCTGTGGTGAGTGTTCATTAATCGAATGTGTTAAAACTCCAGATGCCATGCTCATGTTTTGACTGTTCCCTAGTGATACACAGCAAACTCCTTAGAAAAAGGGAGCTTTGAGACCCCAGTGATTCTGTAGATGTGGCTGCTTCAGCCACCACCAGCAATTCTGTGAGGGCCCCATAGGTGTGTGCCCGCTGTGGCCATACCCTTCACTCCCTTTCTTTGTCCTGTGCCCGAACCTTTTTGGTCAACTGACCGGGGAACTCGATTCACCTCCCTTCTTCATGACTCTGAGGTCCCAGGTCTGACTCCACTTTCATCCTCTGTCTCTCACACCCTTGCCCTCGTTGGCGTCTTACACTAATGCTGGGCAGGCCGCCTGCTCCCATCCTTCCTTGACCTCTTCTTGCGAGGTGGCCTGGAGGCCTTTTGTTGGAGCTCTGGCCTTGGAGCTGTGGCCCTCAGTCTCCTCCAGGTGGCGTTGTTGGCACAGCAGGTACAGGCCCTGCCTCCTGCTGTGTCACTGGCATGGTCCAGCCCAGTTTCCATCTTGTCCTCTCAGCCTGTGTCCGCCTCCTCCCAAATGACCTTTGTAGAAGTGGGTTTTCCCTTTCTTAGTCATTCCCAGCTGCCAGTGCTAAGTCCAAGCTCTGCATTCCAGCATTTGTTTTCAACTCTTACTCTTTACCTTCCACTTGACCCAGCTTCTAGTTCATCCTTGTGCCTGCTTCCCAATGCCTTCCCACCTTAGCCTACCCCCAGTAGGTCAAGTCTTGAGCACTTTTATGTGTCCCCTTCACTTTGTGCACCAGAGCTGTTGATCTGGTGGCAGAGCTGCTGGGGCAACCTAGGGGCATGGAGGTCGGGCAGGCAGGTGGGCACAGAGAGGCACCTCTCCCAATCTCGGTGAGGTACTTCCTGTGCGCACACCAGTCTACATGTTCATGCTGAACCTAGGGACTTTAGGGGTTTCAATTTTGGCTGGCCAAGTTGGACAAAAATATTAATTGACTGGTTTACTATTATTTATCTTTAATAGTAAAATGTCATGTATTGCATTTTGTGGAATATTCCACTAGGTCACTGTCCTTCTGCCTGTACGCTGTCCTTTTCTCTCCTGTCCCTCCCCTAGTAAGTGGTGATTCAGGAGGGGGAGTGGGGTCTGCATCATTTTTGTGAGTGTGCTTAAGGGGGCAAGGGGGCTGGCCTGCAATGCAGTGAACGGTAGCTGTCCACCCAGAGGCTTTGTAGGTTCCCCTGGGAGCCATACCACCTTCCTCCCTGTGATCAGGTGTTCTCCCACAGCCCTCTGAGAATTTCAGTATTGCTGGGACTCACTCTGCCATGGTATTTTTCATTGACACTCCCACTATTTAATTTTTTTAAACATAAATTTTCCTACTTTGTAGTTAGCATTAACTAGTATACAGTTGTGTTTTAGAAGTGCCACTGTACGTGTGCCTTTTGTGTGGCCTGGAGGGAAGGGTAGGGGCATGGAGTCTGAGGCACTCTCTCGGCCTGTTGGAGGGGAGACAGGCTGGCTGCAGGCTCCCTGGGAAAGTAGGTTTTAGGGAGACAGGCAGGATGCTTGGGGTGTCATTAAAATCAGTGAGTTCCAGGATCTCTGAATATCCGAATTCTATGACCAATTTATCGATTGTCACTTAGAGTTTAATAAACACATAGAAATCTTTTGGGGCACTTTGTACTTTTAAGGAGTGGTGACTGGTGAAATTTAGTTGGGAACACATGAGTTTTAGGGTTACAAGGGCCCAGGTTGGACTCCTGTCCTATGTGTGGGACCCTGTGTGAGCCTTAGCCTCTCTCTGCTGCTGGGTGGTCAGCATAGACCTAACTGTTACCTATGACAGTTTAGCACAGACTGACTTAAGTACTCCCCTGATGTGACCTTTTGCATAAATAGAGTAAGTATTGTATTTTTAACAAAAGTTAATGATTAGATTATGGGAGAGGAAGCAAATATTTGATTTTATTGCTCAACATAGAGCACAGGGGTCATGCGTACTTACATTTACTTCATGGTTACCCCTTGGACCTTCTGGGAGAAACTAATTTCCAGAGGGTTTGTTTTGTTTTATTTTGTGTTTTACACTTTTTTTCTTTTTTAAAAGAAAGATGTAGTCTGTTTTGGACCTTTGATGACACAGTGTCTCGAATTACTACCAGGAAGCCTGAGTTTGGGTCCTAATGAAGCTGTTCACTTCTCAGTGACCTTTAGGGAGTTGCTGAGAGGGTGGGACATGTGATCTCTGAGGCTTCTTCCTGCCTAGGTTTGACAGTCTTTGTTCTGCAACTTTGTGAACAATATTTATTCAGAAATATCATTGATTAAATTGTGTCTATTGGTATCTAGCCCATTAATTAAGCATTCTGAAAGTTATCTAATGCTTAGAGACCTATGGTTGTTCCACTGTCATAAAGTAGTGATTTAATAAGATGTGCCTTCTGCTCAAAAAACATTCATGTACTTAGAGCAAGGTTACATGTGTCACTTTTGTGGCCTTGAACAGGTTACTTATTCTCTCAGTGCTTGTAAAATGAGGCTAATGGATTAGCATTTTTTAGGTCATGGATGACCCTTTTGAAAGCTGTGCACTTTCTTGCCATAGAAATGCATCTTATTCTCAGGATTTTGCGTGTAACTTCACGATGTTAAATGGGAGAAGCCCATGAGGGCCCCCCAGTTAGGCAGCCCAGGGCTAGATGCTGTCTTAAATTAAAATATTAATGGGGTGGGGGACCATACCTATAATCGCACCACTTTGGGAGGCTGAAGTGGAAGGATCACTTGAGACCAGGAGTTCAAGATCAGCCTGGATAACATAGACCCTGTCTCTAAAAAAAAAATGTTAAATTAGCCGGTTGTGGTGGTGCATGCCTGTAGTCCTAGGTAATCTGGAGGCTGAGGCAGGAGGGTCACTTGAACCTGGGAGTTTGAGGTTACAGTGAGCAATGATCACATCACTGCATTTGAGAGAGACTCTTTTTCAAAAAAAAAAATGCAGAATTGAAGCGAGGAGTGGGTCATCATTAGTATCAGATTTCATGCAGATGCCAAGAGGTTATGACAGGGAGATTTGGCCTTAACTCTGTATTGTCCACCCCAAGCAAAGTGCTGGAGGCAGGCCCTGGTGCAAGAAGTCAGGAAGGGAGTGGGTAAAGGGGGTGATCAGGGAAAAGCAGGCTTCCTGGGACCCCTGCCTAGGTGTGGATCAAGCACATCCCTTCCCTTCTGTGAGTTGTAACTGCTTCTGCAGTTGTAGAAAGCAGGTGACAACAGTGCCAGCCTCCTAGGGTTGGTGTGAGAGCTCAGTGGGATTACCTGCAGTCTTGCCCACCCAAGGCAATGGTGTCCCTGTCAGGATTCCCCTTTTGCTGCTCCCATTACTGGTATTGGTCTCATGGAGTCAGAAGCCTTATAGGACAGGACTCCCTGTGTGACCCTGCACTTGGATCCCAGCCTACCATGTACTGTAGCAGCATCTCTTGGCCAGTTTTTGGAAACCTTCTAACCCTTGTCTTCCTCCCCTGCCGGCCTCTGGGGTTACAGTTAGACAGTGGCATACACACACTAGTGACTGTTGTTCCTGTGGTTGTCAATTGTCCTTCTCACTGAAGGAGCGCTAGCACTGTTGGATTCTGAACAGCCTCTTTGGATTCCTCTTGTCTTACCCAGGTAGTGAAGAATACAGAAACATTTCCTCAGATGTCACCTGCTCTCAAACCAGACCCACTGCAGGCCCAGATTTGCAGGATGAAGCTGAGATGCACACCTGTTTAAAGAGGGTGGAAGCCCCTAGGCTTGGTGCCACTTAGAGCACCGCATTTCAGGGGAACCATGCAGACCCTCCCCAGGACTCAGCAGCACACATGTCCTGTCCTGAGAGCCTGCCCTGCTATGGCATATCAGGAGCCGTGTACCACTAGAGTGATTTTCTGTCAGCCTTTGTCATTCCTGGAGATATCAGCTCTTTGACTTTACCTTTATTAATTATTTGAGCCTCAAAAAATAGAATTATATGGTGGTTCATGCCTGTAATCCTAACACTCTGGGAGGCCGAGGCGGGAGGATCACTCAAGGTCAGGAGTTCGAAACCAGCCTGAGCAAAAGCGAGACCCCGTCTCTGCTATAAATAGAAAGAAATTAATTGGCCAACTAAAAATATATAGAAAAAATTAGCCGGGCATGGTGGCGCATGCCTGTAGTCCCAGCTACTTGGGAGGCTGAGGCAGAAGGATGGCTTGAGCCCAGAAGTTGAGGTTGCTGTGAGCTAGGCTGATGCCACGGCACTCTAGCCCAGGCAACAGAGTGAGACTCTGTCTCAAAAAAAATAAATAAATAAAAAATAAAAATAGAATTATAGCAGATAAACATGGAAAAGTAGCTATGTTTATTTATCTTTAGGAAGGAAGACATGGCTATGTGTACATACTGTTCTCCAGGTAGGTGAGATGACAGATGGCATTTGGCATGGATTTGAAAGGTCAGGCCTTGAGAGAATTAAACCCTAACATTAGCCCAGGGCACCCCTCATATGTCTAGAGGATGCTTCTCCCCTGAGCATCAGGAAGGGTGCTAGTATGTACCCTCCTTGGGAGAGGTGAGAAATTAGTCATGTGACCTATTTCTGTGTTTAGTGTTCAGATGAGGGGCCTGGTTGAGAAAGGCTCTGAGTAATAGAGCCAGGTTTGCTGTGAGGAGGCAGGAGGGGTGAGGTCTGCCTGTTGCTGAGACCCTCTAGCTAGCAGCTGGCATGCTACAGTTACATTAACTTTTCTACAAACTTATGGCATCAGTTACTGTGCAGATTTGATTCTAAGTTCAGAATTGAACTTCTCAGTCGTTTGTAAGTGCCTTCTCTCATATGGACCCCGAATTGAGATTGGTAGCATAAACCACAGAGGTCATGATGTTCTCCTTAGAATGGGAACAAAATGACAAGAGTGCCCCAAAACACTCAGACACCCAGGCCTCCACCTCTAAGACCTGCTGGGGTTGGCCACTCTCCCCATGAAGAGCAGGCAGCTGGTGCGGTGTTCATAGACGAGGAACAGAAAGGGGCGGTCGACAGTGAAACGGACTTGGGTGGACAGCGGCATGAACCCAACCGTGGTCACAGCGGCGGCTTGGGTGCCCTCCTCATTCACTGTGATGGTGCCTTGGTGCTTGAACTGTTTGGAAAGGAAAGTTAATCAGATTCCATAGGTTGGCACACAGAGGGCTAGAGCATCTAGCGCAGTCTCAGCTCACTCAGGAAAAGGGTCCAAAGACCACATACAAAGCAGAAATCATATCTGCCCGGAATTACCCTTGAAAATAGCTTTTATCACCTGTCAAGTGCACTAGTTGTGCTTAGAGGCTGTGTGGTATTACTCTAGGGTTCTGTTTCCTCTTGGCAGTGGCCATGGTCTGAGGGCCTGGTGGACCAGGATAGCTGGCGCAGCCCCAGCTCTTCCTGCCCATGGGGTGTACTTTCATGGGAAAGGGGGGCCTGGGTCTGCTGCACCTTTTGACCCAGTGTTCTGTCTTCTTTGCTGAGTGTCTATTGTTGGTGTGTTAACTTAAATGTGCGGGTAGTGCAGTTCTTCTGTGTTTTTAATGGGTCTTTCATGATCTGCCTAGGGATTGATCTGACTAGAGCATGCATCTCCCCTCTCTCTGGTGTCAGCAGGAGCGGGTCTTACTCCAAGGCCACACCCTGTGGATCCTGCCCGCTAAGCTCCTGCCAGATGCAGTACTACCCTACCCAGACCCAGGAGAGCAGATGCAGCACCCCCACCCAGGAGGTCAGATTGAAGGGTGGGAAGGACAGATGGAAGCAGGGGAGACCTCCTCTAAGGGAGACCCCAGGATGGGTACAGGGGAAGACGCGGGAGCAGTTACCAGGTCTATGGTGATCTTTTCGTCTGAGATGCCTGCCATGTTGCCATTTTTGTCAAACAGTGCTGTGACCCCCATTGACTTCAGGGGCTCCACCAGGTTATAGTTCTTCTCCAGCTTGAACTTTGGCAGAAGCACCTCTCGAGTTCTAGTTGGAGAAGGAAAGAAAGTCCAGTTTTATTGAACCACAAGTTACAAAAG
The DNA here is from genome assembly GCF_040939455.1 of Microcebus murinus. Lineage (NCBI taxonomy): Eukaryota > Metazoa > Chordata > Mammalia > Primates > Cheirogaleidae > Microcebus > Microcebus murinus. Next base: position 25,493,362 of record NC_134125.1, on the reverse strand, counting down.
AATCATGATTTTTCTTTTAAAGATCCATAGCCTAGCCCCCCAGGTTGCATTTGCCACAGAAGTGACACCGCACTTACTAAAGTTTATCTCCCAGGACTGTCTGTTGATGATTTTGGAAAGCCCATCCCATTGTAGTTCCGGTTACTGAAAATTGAGGCATTTTAATTGTTGTGTGGTCTTTTCCTCGACACTGTGTGATTCATTTCCTGTTTTCAAGGTTAGCGGCAGAACTTTTAGTGGTTTATGGTTTGAGAAGGTATCTGAAATAATTCCCATGTTTCATTCCTGATTTCAGGCATTTCTTGTTTTGTTAATTAAGGAGTTGACTATCTAGTCAGTGAACTTAGTAAAAGAACCCATTGGATCTATAGCAGACAGCACTAAACATCCTCAAGCTTTGCCTTGAGGCACTCAGTGGGGCTTGCCAGAGGGATCTGCAGGCCAAGCTGAAGAGCTGGTGAGAAGAGGGATTAGACATGGTGTCTCAGGAACACTGATTTGGGCTGGTGCTCAGGTGGGCTAAGGAGTGGAACATGCAGGCTGGCTAGGCCTCCCTAGGGTAAATTAGGTGGAGGTCATGGGCAGGGAGGTTCAGAAGGAGGCAGCTACAGAAAGAACATTGTTAAGGAAAAATCTACAGGCATGACAACTGGCTACCTAGGCAGATAGCCTTCCTCTAGGACCCTTCTTCTCTCTTTCAGTTTTGTTGCATTTGTGCTCTTGTACTGTAAGGAGACCCAAACCAGATTCACTTTTTCATTATGGGCCTAACCCATATCCAATAAAATAGAAATAAAATGTCTCCATTCTTTCTGTCATAATCCAAAAATAATCTTGGTAAATATTTAAAACCTGCAGTTTTAACTAGGGAGTAGTGAATAATAATAGAGTAAAATTATGAATGACGAATCTGCTAAGAGAACCTTGGGCTAAGAGAACCTTGGAATTCCCTGGGTAGGGCAGGGGACAGCCAGTCTTTGTTGGATGCCTCCCAAGGGTCCAGGCACTGGGAGGCTCAGGGCTCAGTGTTGCTTGTTCTATTAATTCCTCACAGCAACTCTGGCAAGTGATGGAATTATCCCCGTTGCAGGTATAATGAAGCTGTCACTCAAAGCCACAGAGCAAGTACATAGCAGAGTGGGGATCGTTGCCAAGCTGATTCCAAGTCACCTGCCCCTAACTTCTGAAACTGCCCTCTGGACAGCAGATGTGTCTTCCCAAATGTTCTCCAGTCATCTCTCAGCAAGCAAGTAATTTGGGCTGAATTAACAGAGAGTGGCCTTGTATGGCAGTTCTTGGGTAGTTTATGCATACTTCTCCCTTTCTCTTAAAATGACCAGAGTTCTAATATTCCTGGACATCCCCAGCCTCCAGGAGACCAGAATGACAAACACAGACCCTGAAGTACCTGTTTGTCATGCTTTTTTGCCATCTCTCCACCACCTGGGGCGTCAGCTGTGCTTCGAGGGTCTTCATCCCAGACAGCTTGTGTGGGACCACAATGAGCATGCTGATGCCCCCCACATACTCCAGCTGGAGGATGTCACAGTCAAGCTCCTGGTCATTTGCTGCAAGGAAGTTCCCTTTGGTCTGCATCATGGGAACCTTAACCACTGCTCGCTCATTCAAACGGAAGTTGTGGTTGTGTGTCATTTCCACTGGGAATTTATTCACCCAGGATCCTGTAACGTCAACAGGGACAGGCTGTTATTAGCATGTTCCTTCGGGGTGTGGTCCTCACCCTTGAAAGTGCATCTGAATCTGTGTTGGAGGGCTCATCCAACAGCCCACAAGGCCCACCCCACCATCTCTGATTCAGAGTCTGGCTTGGGCTGAGAATTTGCATTTCTTTTTTTTTTTTTTTGAGACAGAGTCTCGCTTTGTTGTCCAGGCTAGAGTGAGTGCCGTGGCATCAGCCTAGCTCACAGCAACCTCAAACTCCTGGGCTCAAGCAATCCTGCTGCCTCAGCCTCCCGAGTAGCTGGGACTACAGACTTGCACCACCATGCCCAGCTAATTTTTTTCTGTATATATTAGTTGGCCAATTAATTTCTTTCTATTTATAGTAGAGACGGTCTCGCTTTTGCTCAGGCTGGTTTTGAACTCCTGACCTTGAGCAATCCACCCGCCTTGGCCTCCCGGAGTGCTAGGATTACAGGTGTGAGCCACTGTGCCTGGCCAGAATTTGCATTTCTAATGAGAGGTTAACAAGAGAGGTTAAGTGGACTGGAGAGGACTGTGGTCTGACACTAACGAGTTGTTTGACCCTTGCAAGACACCTAACTTGCCTGGGCCTCTGCTTCTTCATCTGTCAAAGGAGAAGCTTTGAGCTCCTTTTAGCTGTTTTGATGGCCTTTGTCCTTCACACTGTAATTCTTAGAGACCAGCAAGACACGTAGGTGATGGATGTGTCACCCTCAGGATCTTTGCTGTGGATTGGGCTCAGCACCATGTATCCAGGAATAAGTCCATGTCTATTTTATCTCTAAGATACCGGTAACTAGTAGCGATGGGTGACCAGCAGTTGAGAACTGGCTGTGTGCTGGGCATTCTTCTGAGCACTTTTCCCATTATCTCAGTTCTGCTCCTAGCAACATGATGTGTGTGCTTTTTGTTATTATCCCCATTTTACAGATGAGGAAACAGAGGCACAAAGAAGTGAAGTAATGTGTTCCATGTTTCCAGCTGGTGGATAAAGCAGCTATGATGAGCAGAGCAAGAAGTGTCTTGGGTGGAGGTTTAAATCCCAGACAGCTCCCACCTACCTCGGAATGTAGCTCAACTCCCTTCTCCCTGAGTCTGCCTTGCCCAGGACTTCTCAACTGCAGCACTATCGACATCTGGGCCAGATAATTCTCTCTGGTGGAGGGACTTTCCTGGGCATTGTAGGGCGTTTAGCAATACCCCTGGCCTCTTCCCACCCTATAGCAGTGGTACTCCCCCCACCAGTTGTGACAACCATAAGTATCTCAGACCTTTGCCCTTGGGGGCAAGCATGCCCCATCAGGAATCATTGCTCTTCCTGGTTCTGATGGAGCTGTCACATATCTCCTGGGATTCTTTCCTTCTTACTTCCTACTGAATTTCAGCCTCTATTTTTATTGTGCTTTACAAAGTGATTGTAATATTCAAAATTGAAACCAGGTGCTGTGGCTCACACCTGTAATCCTAGCACTCTTGGGAGGCTGAGGCGGGAGGATCGCTTGATGCCAGGGGTTTGAGACCAGCCTAAGCAAGAGTGAGATACTGTCTCTACAAAAAATAGAAAAGTTAGCCAGACATGGTGGTATGTGCCTGTAGCCCCAGCTACTCGGGAGGCTGAGGCAAGAGGATCACTTGAGCCCAGGAGTTTGAGGTTACCGTGAGCTATTATGATGCCACTGCACTGTACCTGGGTGATAGAGCGAGATTCTATCTCAAAAAAAAAAAATTGAAATCAAATTAGTAATGAAGATTTGGGAGCTAGAAATTGAAATTACACTTCTAAACAAACCTCTCCTTTGAGTATTGGTGAAGGACTGGGTGCTTTTAGCATTCAATCCCTTCTGATTCCCAGCATTAAATTAAGTGACAGGGAAAGGAAGCACATGTTTGCCCCTTTCCCACTGCACTCGGGTTGCTGTGTTCAGGAGATTGTAAACTGGCTGTGCCCAGCTGTTCCTCCACCCTCATGCCGCAAGGATGGCTTGCCGTGTTTCTCTGCCTGTCCCTGCACACCTGGCCAGGGCTAATGAAGAGGCTCTCCGGTGTACCTGGGGGCACTGACAGCCTGCCAGGACTGAGGGCTTCCAAAATATTGCCACATTAAGTGCTGTGTCACTATCTCTTACAGTTCTCCCCACAGCCATGTTGAAGTAGGTGTTCTCTCCCAGATTAAGATAAGGAAACTGAGTCACAGAGCCATCGAATGACTTGCCTGAGGTCACACAGATGAGAAGTGGTGAAGCCAGAACTCAGACTCCTGTTTGTTCAATTCCAAAATTCTTACTTATAACCACTAATGAAAGAATATGTGTATGTTCATCATATATATATCATGTTTGTGTGTGTGAATGTCACAGCCTGTTGGAACTCAGCCTTCGATTCCCATGAGAACCCAGCCTCATGCCTGGCTTTGTGGTGGAAGTTCTGGTGTCAAACCTCAGCACTCCAGTTCATCCCTACGGGCCTGGCCTCTTCAGCCCCCCTGGGGGGGCTGCCTTGTGGAGTGGAAGGGGTCTTAGCTGAGGCACAGAGTAGGTGTACTGACAAGGGGTGGGGGGTGCTTTGGCCACCCTTCCTCAAGCAGAAGCCAGAAGAGGGCCTCTGACTTTGGTATGTCTGGGCTGCTGTAAATCCGTGCTGAGGCTAACTAATAGGAGGTGCTGGCCTCCCAGGCCTCAGGGAGTGGCCCTCACTGGTAGCTGACAGCCCTTGGTGGCAAAGAAAAGTGGTTGTATGTTGTGGCAGTTAGTGCTAAAGCTGAACCATTCCTTATGCCTGCACCTCAGAACACTCAGAGACTGAAGTAGAGGTTTCTTCTGCAGGTCCCAGTGAAGACATTTGAAAAGAAAGGTCTGGATTTTATAAATCCATGCTCATTTATTTCTAGGCTTCCAGGGGTCCTCTGTGTATGTGGGGGGCAGGGTAGTAGCCTCCTTAAAAAGTACCCTAGTGCCTCGCCCAGAAGAAACAGTGGTGTATTTCCCCATGCCCACCTGCCCATGAGTGCAAAAATATCCTGGAAAGCAGTCATAGGTGTTAATATCAGGCGCTCAAGCTGAGTATTTATCAGATGCATTTCTTCAGCCTCTTGGCCATATTCCTGCTTATTAATAATTGGGAAAGGAAATGAAAAAACTCAGAGCCACACTGGCCAAATATTAAAAAGGTTTTTACATTATTCCTTCCAATTTAACAAATCACGAGTGACGGCTGGCCTAGGTGCAGCATTGACTCTGCTCCTTACTAGCTGTGTATGCCCTTGGAGCATGTTTTCACTTCTCTGCCTGGCAGCTTCATCTATAAAATAGGAACACTTACAACTGATGACCTCACACAGTTGTGGTGAAGATTCAGTGAGCGTAAAGCACAGGGTTAGGGCTCGTGAGTGCCAGCTGCTACTGCCACCTCAGCATGGCCTTCCCTGTCCGTGATTCCACCTTGTGTCTTGTTCTCCTGAATAAATTACAGCTAGAATACAGGTCTTGGCATTCAGCACACCCATGTACTAAATGAGCGCATGTTGCGAGTTTGCTCTGAGATGCAAAAGCCTATTTCTTACCTTTGAAGTAGATGCAGTTTAGAATCATCATCTGGGTAACGGGGTCTATATTCTCCAGAGCGTCTTTTATGAGGCCCTTGGTGAGCTTCAGGATGTGGTTGTTGGTTTTTGATATGAAGGCAGGATCTGAGAAGTCCGCTGCCTGGGCCTCTGCGAAGTAGTACTCTTTTACTTTAGTTCTGAAGTCATCCAGGATTGGAAACTGCTTCTGGACATAAAGGTCATTGACTGACCGCAGCGTGTACCCAAAGTTCCTCCTGAAAAGGCGATGAGTCAACTTGCGGAAGAGATTATGAATGGTCGTGATCTCGTACTTGCTGCTGGCGTTAACAAAGTCCTTAAAATGCAAAATCGAGTGCACTTGTTCATGGGTCTCTCCCTGTAGGCCCAGGGAGATCATGCCCATTGCGGTAGAAATGCCAACGGGCGCCATGAAGATGTTATCAAACGTGTTGGCCTGGTCCTTCAGTGCTCGGTAAAGGTTGAAAGCGAACTTGGCATTTAGGATGTTAAGGCGCTGGATCCGGCTCTTGCCCTGGAAAAGCTGGAGGATGTTGCCAGCACTTGCTTCCGAGTCTGTTGGGGAAACTGGCAGGCTGTCGATGATGTCGATATAGTCGTCGTCTTCGCTGAGTATCTTGTCTAGGTCCAGATAGTCGTCGTCCTCCTCGCCCTCAGGAATCCAGTCGTTGGTGACTGTGTTTTCCTTGTGGAAGTCGGCAGGGAGAACGAGTGTGCTCAGGTTTTTGTTATTTAACTGCTCCCCCAGGGGATCCACGGACTTAGCAGTTTCTCCTCCCTTCTTGAGCTGGTCCAGTGGACCTTTGTTGCCCACACACACAGATGTTATGATCAAGGAAACCAGAAGTGGGTGGAACAGGTGTTTCATTTTGGCAGAGCTAAAGCTGGGAGGGCAAACAGACAACACGGTGAGAGGCGGCCTGGCAGGCCCCACCTCCCTGCAGCATCCACATAGCAAGTTCCCTGTGGCTTTGGCCCAGGAAGGTGCCCTCGCAGCACCAGTTCTTAGCTGTTTTACGATTATGGACTTTAGGATCATCCAATGAAGATAAACAGACACCTAACATTTTGTGTGGGCTTTAAAGGTTTACAAAACTAACCTTCTGGAATCCTGGCAGTTCAGGGGTCCTGGGGAAGTCTCTTTCTAAGTTACTCACTAACCCTTGTCTCCCACCTCCAGACAGCATATCAGACACTGGAGTTGCAAGGGCCTCCCCATGGAGCCAGGGGCACAGGCCAGTCGGGACAGACGTGTGATAAAGTAAGGGCTCTCAAAATAACATCCCTGTCTCTAATGAGGGGCAGTGGCTAGATTCATACCAAGTTGGATGAGCCTCCCAGCCCCCCATTGTTTGCTCAGGAGCACCAGGATACTCCCATACTGCCTGGGCTTGGGGAGTAGCTTCCTAGCTAGACTCCCTGCTGCCAGCCTCCCTCCTGGGATCTTCCCCTCCAGTACTGTTAAAATAATCAGCTGGAACATTGTTTCAGTCACAACTGAAAGACTTTTGAATTATACATTTTGGAGAGGGAAAGACTGACTTTGAAGAAATTTGTTAACTTTTCTGACCCTCCCTCTCAGCACCTGGCAGAGGCTGCAGTGCCACACGGAGTCTGCCAGTGGAAAGCAGTTTCTAGAAACAATTTCTAATGTGTGTGGCTGCAAATAGAGCTGGGCCTAGATTCCAAATAGAATCAGGCATGGGTGTCAATGGCAATACACTTTAAAAGGTTACAAGAGAAGAAAGTGGGCAACTTGCTCCTTGCATGGCTACACTTAAAAGTGTCCTTTCTCAGATAAAAATAAGGTTAAAGAACAAAACAAAACCCAGCTCAAATAAATAAGCATTCAGGAAGACGAATCTGAGGCCAGATAGGAAGGCAAGGTGAAGGCATTCATGTTTTTATCCTGGTATCAAGAAAGAATATTTGGTAGCCTCTTACACTCTATTCCTACATTACATGATGAAAAGCCAAAAGTAGTTTTTACCAGAGGAAGGAGAAAATATATTTATTTTCTATGGATTGAAATTATGAATCTAAAAGGTAAATCTTCTTATTATGACATTTTAAAACTATCACTAGGTTATGATTAAATCCAGATTACTATCTTTGAAGAGAAGCAATTTTTTTTTTTTAGACAGAGTCTCTCTCTGTTGCCAGGGCTAGAGTGCCATGGCGCCGACCTAGCTTACAGCAACCTCAAAGTCCTGAGCTCAAGCGATCCTCCTGCCTCAGCCTCCCAAGTAACTGGGACTACAGGCATGCGCCACCATGCCCGGCTAATTTTTTCTATATATTTTTAGTTGGCCAATTAATTTCTTTCTATTTATGGTAGAGACGGGGTCTTGCTCTTGCTCAGGCTGGTTTCGAACTCCTGACCTTGAGCGATCTTCCCGCCTCGGCCTCCCAGAGTGCTAGGATTACAGGTGTGAGCCACCGCACCCGGCCAAGAGAAGCAATATATATATATATATATTTTTTTTTTTTTTTTTTTTGAGACAGAGTCTCGCTTTGTTGTCCAGGCTAGAGTGAGTGCCGTGGCGTCAGCCTAGCTCACAGCAACCTCAAACTCCTGGGCTCCAGTGATCCTTCTGCCTCAGCCTCCCGAGTAGCTGGGACTACAGGCATGCGCCACCATGCCCGGCTAATTTTATATATATATATCAGTTGGCCAATTAATTTCTTTCTATTTATAGTAGAGACGGGGTCTCGCTCTTGCTCAGGCTGGTTTTGAACTCCTGACCTTGAGCAATCCGCCCGCCTCGGCCTCCCAAGAGCTAGGATTACAGGCGTGAGCCACAGCGCCCAGCCAGAAGCAATATTTTTTAAAGATAAATCATTCAATCCAAGGAAGAACACAGGCTTGTTTAAATAATTTTTTAAAATTATAACAAAAGGTAAATCATTCAAAAGTTTGTTTTCTCTAGGAACTTCATATGGCACTTTTTTGTTAATTGCACAGAACCAGGTTGGCATTCTCAGTTGTGCCTCGGAGAATAACACTGAAATCCTGTCACATCATCTTCAGGCCCAAACAGAGTAGGCGGAATGAAAGAGAAGGGACTACCTGAAGTTTGGAAAAGTTTATATTTTGAAATAACTTCAAACTTACAGAAAATTGAACGAATAATGTAGTAGAACAACTTCTATATACCCTTAACCCAGATTCACCAGATATTTACGTTTTAGAACATTTTACCTTATAATTTTCTATATCTCCATATATGTGTGTATGTATATATACATGTTTGTGTACATACATGTATGTATGTACACACAGGCAAGCACATACTATTTTTTTTCTGGACCATTTGAGAACAGGTCTCTTATATCATGTCCCAAACCTTTAATACTTCAAGGAAAAATGCCTAAGAGCAAAGATCTTCTCATACATAATCACAGGACAGTTATCCAATTTGAATAATTTAACATAGGTATAATACTTTTGTCTGTTCCATAGTTCTGTTCCAGTTTTGCCAATTGTCCCAGTAATGTAACTAACAGAATTTTACAATAGGCATGTTGAAAAGTAAAAATATTTTTCTACTTGTAAGAGTGTAAAAAGCTTCTGAATTTGAGGTTCAATAGAGAAATGAACTAGTTGGCCATCTCTAAACACCACAAATAAGAATTTATAATCAGCAGAAATAGTAGAAACCAAACTTACCTCTGTGCTTCTGAGAAGTGGTATTACAGAGATGAAATCAGCCAAGGTCACTAGTCGGGTTTTGATTTGAACTTTGGTGCTGGGCTGTTGTTGCGGATTTTCCAAAGTAAATATGTCCCAACACAAACATCAGGCAATTAGCTTGGTCAGCACAAACCCCCTCAGCTGTGTCTGTGATCACTGCTGAGTGACTCGCAACTGCTCGGCTCCATGTAGCTGACGTTTTTTTAAATGCATGGCGGTCACTGTGCCAACGTGCCATGCTGATGTGCATGCACAGCCTTGGTGCAGGAGCCGCCCTTGCTGAAGTCGCTGCGTGACCGAGGCTCTCTTGAGAGTTCTGGGGGCCAGGTTCCTCAGGGTGGCTCCAGTGTTCCTCTGGAAGTAGAGGTCACACATCTGCCTCCCACCGTCATCTCCTTCTGGGATGATTTGCAGCATGTGACCTTGCCCTGATCTGCAGGGCTGACATGGCTGGTTTGGGGGCTAGGCAGGTGTCCCCATCCTTCCATGAGCTTTTTCCTCAGTCAAAAGTGGAGGGAAAAGAATGAGATTAGAGGCTTATAGAATAAGGATCATGGAGACCCTTTCTTCAGTCAAGGGTCGCTGTGTTTGTTGTCAGAATGTGCAGCCCAGCTCCGCCATCCACTACAAATGGGGTATTACTGAGCAGTGCTTGCCAAACTGAAGGCCACCTAGGCAGTCATGGAGATCTGTGGGGCTATGACAATTTTTCTTAAATTTGTATCTTTAATTTAGTGATCTAAAAAGTTATTATAAGACTATTTTGGATTGTCTAGAAGATGAGCTTATCACAGAGCACTGCTCTCTGATGATTTTGGTGCCTGAGAGTATGTTTGGGAGTGTCGCCCCCAGAGCCCATCTGAAGGGAGAGCGCAGTTCAGATGGGAGAATCTGCAAGAGTGTGAGGGGCTTCTGGGAGGTGTCTGTGCATCTCTCTGAGAAAGTATGGTGTGTAAAGGGCCATTGTCTTCAAGACAGGGACTGTGGTCCAGTTTGAGCCGGGTTGTAGCTTTGGTCAGAGCTGTTTTCTCAGAGCCTTCATCTGTCCTGCTCAACACCAAGTCTTCAGCATGGCACCACCATGCTGGCTTACAGAGGTTATTACCTGCATCTGGGCTCCTCCTCAGGGCCTGCTGAGCCCCACGAGAACTGCTTCTGGCCAGCTCCCTCATTCTCTGTCTTGTTCTCACATGTGCTCAGCCTGGCTCCTGGCAGAGCCTTGGCGCTTGCCGTTCTTCCTGCTTGAGGCACCTTCCTCCAGACCAGCATGTGGCCGCTGCTCTCGCTGTTGCCATCAGCTCCAGTGAGGCTGCACTGGCCACCCTGGCCAAAATTGCACCTCCCACCTGTGGCTCTCAGTGTTCTCCCCTTCGAGATGAGGGTGATGATTACATCTACTGTGTAAGATTGTTGTGAAAAGTAAATGAGATGATGAATTCATGGGAAGCACATGGAGTGGTGCCGAGCACGTGGAAGATGCTCAGGAAACGTGAGCCCTCACCACTCAGCGCACATGCTCATTCACAGCAGCAGTCTGGGAGGACACATAGCGTCCGTTTTCTACTCTGTAAACTTCTTTGTTGGAATTTTTTTCTATGAGTACATATTACTTTTGGTTTTGTTTGTTTGTTTGTTTGTTTGTTTGTTTGAGACAGGGTCTCGCTGTGTCACCCAGGCTAGAGTGTAGTGGTATCATCATTGCTCACAGCAACCTCAAACTCCTGGACTCAAGGGATCCTCTTGCCTCAGCCTCCCAAGTAGCTGGGACTACAGGCACACACGACTATGCCTAGCTAATTTTTTTTTTTTTCTGTAAAGATAGGGTCTTCCTATTTCCCAGGCTGGTCTCAAACTCCTGGCCTCAAGCAATCCTCCCGCCTTGGACTCCCAAAGTTCTAGGATTACAGGCATGAATACCCAACCTACTTTTGTTATTTTTTAAAGTTAGTAACTAGTAATGTTTCCTGCACATCCAGATTTCTGATCATGTAAGCCACTATTGAAAAAACTGGATTTCAACCCTTGACACTTTGACATTTTTCAATGTGTTCCCTATTTAAAGGTAACAGATTGTGTGCGGTTTCAGCCCCCACTGCAAAGCGGTACCTCCTGTCACACATACTCCTTTGTTTTTGTTTCAGTTTCAAGGCTTGCCTCATGGATAGAAATTTTTTCAACTTTTTAATATAAAATTTTAAAAATATATAGAGAAATTGGAAGAATTGAACAGTGAATATTTTGCTGTATCTGCTTAATTGCACATGAGGGGGATATTTCGTGGGATATTTGGAAGGGAGAGGACATGGAGACACTTCAGCCCTGAGCACTGGAGCCTGTGTGTCTTCAATGAAAGGGCCTCTGCCCCATGCTGCACCACCACATGCCTGGAAAAAAGACATAGTCCAGTCACATGTCCTGTGCAAGTCAGATTTCAGAAGCGACTTAAAAATGTCTTTTAGAGCTGCTTTTTTGTGAATGCAGTCAGGGTTCGTGTGTTACATCTGGCTGTCATATCTCTTTGGACTCTTACCTATTTAGTCTTCCCATTTTTCCCCTGACCTCAATTTTTTTAGGAGCAAGCAGGTCTGTTGTCTTATAGCCTTTGCCCTACCTATCTTAGGGAACCAGACAAGACACTTTGTCATCATAGAGCCCTTCTTCAGAATGTCCCTTCTCCAAAATGTCCCAGCTCCTTTCTGTCTCTCTTGAAGCATAGGAATAGTTCCCTGCATTGGTCCCGAACAGTCATGGCTGTGTCATGTCTTTATCTCAGGATACCTCTAAGTTCTTCCAGGGCCTTTCTGTTATCACCCTGGTGTTCTCTCTCTGGGGACTAGGGCAGTCCAAGCTGAGATGATGGCCGATGGGCCATGAGAAGTCCAAGAGTTGGGAGAGCCCCTGAGGCCATTTTCCTTAGGAGGGAGCCAAGAAGTGCACAGGTCAGGAGCAGGATCCCAAACCAAAGATAGATTTGAGTCACCTTTTCTTTCCTGTGTCAAAACTACTTTGGGCTTCCCAGCCACTTGGAGTCTCTGACCCCATTAAGAGTAAAGCATTCTGGAAGCCTGACCTTTTCTATACCCAACAAAGGCAAGTTCTCTTTATAAGATACCAGAACCTCTTAATCACACAGACCTTGACTTCTATGGTCTGGAAACTCCATCATGCCTCCACTATCACTTGGGACCTTATCCTAACCAAGCCCGTCACCTCAAAGACAGTCCCACAGCTGGTTATTCTTACAACTGCCCTCTTTGGCCATGAGCCATACTGGAAGCCCCTATCAACTGTCCTTTTGTGGCCAGTGTCCTTTGTGGCTCTGGGCTTTCTGCCCTGTGATAATTTCATCTGCTGCTGCCCTCCTGACAGCCCTCCCCAGTGGCTCCCACCTCGTAAGCCTTTCCAGAGTCCCTCCTACGCCCCCAGGTCTAGGTTGACTCTCCCCAAGGACACGGCTCTCGAGGGGAGGTCGAGCCTCCTCCCACCCAGGTTGCTGAGCCCTGGATTGGTGCCTGCACCCTCCCTTTGATTGTAAAAGGAACACTTGTTCATGGAAGAACTCCAGGAAATATAGATAGCATTAAAGAAGGAGAGAGGCTGGGCACAGTGGCTCACGCCTATAATCCTAGCACTTTGGGAGGCCAAGGTGGAGGATTGCTTGAGGCCAGGAGTTCAAGACCAGCCTGAGCAACACAGTGAGACCTCATCCCCACAAAACATTTTTTTTTAAATTAGCTGGGTGTGGCAGTGCACATCTGTAGTCCCAGTTTCTTAGAGGGCTGAGTCAGGAGGATCACTTGAGCCCAGGTGTTCAAGGGTGCAGTGAGTTAGAATTGTGCTGTTGTTTTCCAGCCTGGGCCAACAGAATGAGACCCTGTCTCTAAAATATAAAAAATGAAGCTATGCACAGTGGCTCAAACCTGTAATCCCAGCACTTTGGGAGGCAAAGGCAGGAGGATCGCTTGAGCCCAGGAGTTCAAGACCAGCCTGAGCAACATAGTGAGACCCCATGTTTACAAAAAAAAAAAAAACAGAAAAATTAGCCAGGCTTATTGACACATGCCTGTAGTCCCAGCTACTCAAGAGCTGAGGCAGGAGGATTGCTTGAGCCCAGGAGTTTGAGTTTACAGTGAGCTATGATAACACCTGCATTCTAGCCCATACAGTAAAGCAAGACCCTGTCTCAAATAATAAAATAATGTAATAATAAAAATATAAAGAAGAAAAGAAAAATCCCTGGCAAGCCAGCCACTCAGAAATAATCTTATTAATATGTAACTGGTTTTTCTGCCTTTGTTCTATGCATGTATAATATATTTAGATATATAATTTTTTTAAATCTAATCATTGATAATTTCTTCACTTGACATATTGTGAGTTCTTTCTGTGTCACCAAATAGTCTTCGAAAATATTATTCTTAATATACTATTGCATATTTATTTATTTATTTTGGGACAGAGTCTCACTCTGTTGCCTGGACTAGAGTGCCGTGGTATCAGCCTATCTCACAGCAACCTCAAACTCTTGGGCTTAAGCAATCCTTCTGCCTCAGCCTCCCAAGTAGCTGGGACTACAGGCATGTGCCACCATGCCCAGCTAATTTTTTCTAAATATTTTTAGTTGGCCAATTAATTTCTTTCTATTTTTTTTTTTTTGGTAGAGATGGGGTCTTACTCTTGCTCAGGCTGGTTTCGAACTCCTGACCTTGAGCAATCCTCCTGCCTCGGCCTCCCCAGAGTGCTAGGATTACAGGCGTGAGCCACCATGCCCGACCAATATACTATTGCTTATTTAAATTCTGCTTTTGGGTAGACATTTAATGTTTTTCTATTTATTTTGCTGCTATAATAAATGTTACAATATTTGTGTGCCTAGATCAGCTTGTTTTTTGGGGGGATAGATTTCCTAGAGATGAGATTTATTTTGTGTGACTGGGTGTTGGGATATTTAAAATTTTTGATGCATATTACCAAATTACTTTCCTGGGAATGTTGTGCTAGTTTGTAGTTCCACTGGCTGTGTATGAGTGTGCTTATCTCACTGTGCCTCTCATCTTCGAGTGTTGGGTGTCATCTGTGCTGCTTCCGTGGCCTCACCCAGGGCCTGACCTGTCCTTGGCACTCATAAGTGTTTGGGCAGCAAAGCCGCCCTCGCTGCATGTTCATCACCACTACATGAGGGCTTGGCATCCACAGCAGTTCCGTGGGGATCAGCCTTTCCAGCTGGGTGTGAGCATAAATTTAACAATTTTACATAACTGGCAAACTGCTTCCTGCTTCACACCAGGTGGGCCACCATCTGGAGCAGGGATACAGGGGCTTCAGCCCCTTACCTGCACCCGAGCTACTCTGCTTTACCTGTTTCACATATGGGGCTTCTGCCCAAGATTGCTGTTTGGAGAAGTTGTACTGCTAAAAAAGAAAGCCAGTTCTTCTGGCTGGCCCACAAGATTTCTCATGATCTCCCTGCCTCTTCAATTGCATCCCTTCCTCTGAACGTCAGCCTTCATGCATGGGTTGCCTTTCCCTATGTGCTCTGTGCCCTCCATGTGCCAGGCTTTGGACTGGATGCTCTCCCTCTGGCTGGACAGGCTGCTGACTCTCTCTGCCTGGCTAGGCTTTCCTCACACGTTAACTTTGAGACCACAGCACCTTTTCTGGGAACTCTGCCCCACCATGATTGTTTGCCCGCCTGCCTCCAAACCAGACAGCTCTTCAAGTGCAGGAGTGTGGCATTAGAGCCCCCAGGCACAGTGCCTGGTGCACATTAGGTACTCAGTGAATGAATGAATATTTATTGGCAGAATTTTTGAGATGTATCAGTCACTGCTCAGTAAGCCTTTTCCTACCCAGTCGGACTGGATGAGTCACTGAGAATGCTCTTGGAGAAAGAAGCAGTGGTTGATTTTATACCCACAGATGTTAGGGTTTCATGAGCAAATAACCTCCTTTCTCCCTCTTTCCTTGGCACATCAGCTCACCCGACGATTGCCACCCATCAAAGAAGCTAAGCCTCGGTTACAGAAGCTCTTCCGGGACTTCTGGCTCTATTCCGTTCTCATGGGATTCGCTGTGGAGGGCTCAGGTAGGGGGAGCTTTCTTTCCCAGGGAGAGAGTGCAAAGTGGAAACAAAGATGAGGTGACTCAACCTAATTATGAATGTGAGTACATTGCAAATGCGTCCAAATGCAGCTGCTTCTTCCTACTAGTATTTGCAAATGTTACCCTTCCCAGGTGTAGTTTGGGGGTACTGAGAATGTCATTTTTCGTCAGGGAAAAATCTGCCCAAGTTAGGTAACAGATTCATTTCTATGGCCCATTTTTGGGATAATTGTCTCAAACAAAGGACCCTTGACTCTAGGAGTTGTCAGAGTCGCCCCCACTGCAGTGCTTCCAGACTGTGGCAGGTGTCTCACTTACATTCACTCTCTTGCAGGACTCTGGCCAGAAGAGTGGTATGAGGGGGTCTGTGAAATAGCCACCAAGTCTCCCCTGCTCACCTTCCCCAGCAAAGAACCACTGCGATCCGTCCTCCAGTATAACTCAGCCATGAAAAATGACACAGTCACCCCTGTAAGGATTCTCATCTCATTTTTGCTAAGCTTCCTGGGATTATTGGGGCAGATTCTTTCATTGTCCTTTCCAACGCATGTTGCTGGCCGCCGCCGTGACCTGTTTCTCCTGGGGAGGTGTCCATGAGCCCTCGAGTGTTTCTTTCCCTCCAGGCTGAACTGAACGATCTTCGCAGCACCATCATCAACCTGCTGGATCCCCCTCCTGAAGTGTCCGCCCTCATCAACAAGCTGGACTTTGCCATGTCTACATATCTCCTGTCTGTGTACCGGCTGGAGTACATGAGGTACACGATACTCCACCTCCACGCACATCCACATTTGAGCACATTTTTAAATTTTGTTCCCTTCTAGGCATGGGACTCTGTTCAGTTCCTCCCAAGACATGCAAGTTTTCTAAAAAAACAAACAAAAACATTCTCTGCTTTTCTTGTGTGCCTTCCTTCATGAGCACCAAACTCCAAGCCTAATAACACCTCCTGGTATCTAAACTCTATTATCATCCCTGCTCTCACAGGGAACAGACTTCTGCACAGTCACTATCGCTGTTCCAAACTCAGCTCTTAAGTGGACAGGGGCCTCTCTCAGGGGCCAGCCTTTACTGAGCATGGTTCTGAGACATTCACTGAGCTGGTTTCCAGAACCAGAGTTGAGTATGAAGAGTAAATGCAACATGGGATGGGGCCGGCTCCAACAAAATCCTACAGGTGGCCTGATGATGAGTATTTGCCTGTATCCACAGCAGTCCTAGCGACTGTAGTGCCTGTTATGGTCTGTAATTGTCACCATGTTGACATCAGCCACTGACATGATTGAGTGCTCACATGTGCCAGGACTGTGCTGTTTACGTGTATTGACACGCTCTCTAACATGCTGATAAGATGGGTACTGTTGTGTGCCCATTGTACAGATGAGGAAACCAAGCAAGCCACTGAGCAGTTAGGCAGTTGCCCAAGGTAGTGATCCCTGATGTGGATTGAAACCCAGTCTCCTAAGCACTGTGCTGTGCCGCCTTTCATAAGCAAAGGCTGGAAACAGTAGCCAGGGCGCACAGAGCCCAGCCGCCTGTGGCCAACCAGTGTGGTTCTATAGCCCCACTATGGTGAGGCCCAAGCACCCTGGGACTGCAGCCAGACACACTAGCTACAAAACGATGATTCCCTGTCATCAGGAAAAGGTCAAGTTATGCTTAACTTATTTAAGTCACAGGAGGGGTGCAGTAAGTTATAGAATCATTTCCTTTCCAAATGACTTGAAAAGAAAGTGTTCTTAAAAGGAAGGATATTTGAAAAACAACACTATTTTAACCTTTTTTTGGTGCCACCAGACCCTCTTGTAAAAGAAATCATACTTGAGGCTGGACATGGTGGCTCATGATGGCTCATGAGGCTCAAGGAGTTCTAGACAAGCCTGGGTAACATAGCAAAACCCCTGGCTCTACAGAAAATACAAAACCTAGCCAGGCATGATGGTGGCACCTATAGTCCCAACTACTCGGAATGCTGAGGCAGGAGGATCATTTGAGTCCAGGAGTTCAAGGCTGCAGTGAGCTATGATGATACCACTGTCCAGACTGAGCAACAGAGCAAGACCCTGTCAGGGTTGGTGGGGCAGAAAAAGAAATCATACCTGAAAGTGTAATGTATAAAATAGATGAAGGCTGCTTTGGTTACAGAGAACACTCCCCACCTTCCTGCTGGGATCACAGGTCGAGTTACTGCACCCAGCCTAGGGACAGCTTCTTTAGTGAACTGGCAGGGGAAGATTCTAAGAGACACAGGCAACTTCCATGAGCCCAGCTCCCAGCCAGGCTACCTGCCAGGTCCCTGAGAGCACTCTGCTAGCAGAGAGAGACAGCCCCAAAGCCATTATTCTTTATTCAAGAACCTGGCTTAGATGCCCAGCCACTGGATATTGGAAAAACTTTAAAACTACAAAGTAGAAAATGTGAGAAATCAAGTGAAAGCTGTGTGCATGTATATACTCAAGAATGCATGAACTGGCCAGCCCGGTGGCTCACACCTACCTAGCACTCTGGAAGCCCAAGGCTGGTGGATCGCTCAAGGTCAGGAGTTCGAAACCAGTCTGAGCAAGAGCGAGACCCTGTCTCTACTAAAAATAGAAATAAATTAATTGGCCAACTAAAAATATATAGAAAAAATTAGCCAGGCATGGTGGCACATGCCTGTAGTCCCAGCTACTTGGGAGGCTGAGGCAGGATGATCATTTGAGGCCAGGAGTTCAAGACCAGCCTGAGCAACATAGCGAAAACCCATGTCTTAAAAAAAAAAAAGTAAAAATGTACATGGTACATAAAACAAATAAGATAATTAAAAACAGTAGAATAGTACAGAAGATGCTAAAGATAAAAAAACACAGATCTTACTTTCCTAGCCCTGAATATCTCATTCTTACTATATAGAGATACCCACTGTTAATAGTGTCTTATTTTTCTCTCTAGAAATTTTCTATGCAGAAGCAAGCATATATACCCTACACATACACACACAGGCCTTTAGGAAACCTGTTAGTGGGATCACACTGTATGTGTTTTCCCTGCACCTTGGTTTTTTCATTTAGTATGTCTCGAATGTTTTTCTGTAACAGTGCAGGTATAGAGCTACGTCTCATTTTGGTGGCTGCATGATGTGTCATCAGATGGGTGCACTTAGGCTAATCTGACCAGTCTCCTATTGATGGGTAGATTGTTTCTAGTTTGGTAATGAAGTCAGTGTTGTCATGAAAATCCTTATGCAGGTAATCCTTAAGATACACCCTAGTGGTGGGGTTGCTGGGTTGAAAAATATGGGAATGTTTAATAACAGATGGTACCCATGTCAGTGTGCGTCCCTATAAACAGCAGAGGGTGTCTGTTCCTCACAGCCTCACCAGTTCTGAGCAGCGTCAAACCTGTGATAGGGAGGTCTGGCATTTTCAAAATTTATTTACGGTGTTCTCCCTGTTAGGGTACTGCGCTCAACAGATCCTGATCGCTTCCAGGTAATGTTCTGCTACTTTGAGGATAAAGCTATTCAGAAAGACAAATCCGGTAAGCTTATTATTGTGATACTTTCATGATGAATTAAGCTTTAATAGGATAAAAGGAATACTACTTCCTTCCTGTTTTTTGCCTACATGTAGAAAATAGTTTTATAAAGTGACCTACCACATTGGAAAGATCAGTGTAAAACACATAACCTTAAAATATACATCTTACTTTCTCTGCTGCTGGTGCAAGGGCCCCAAACAGGAGGGTTGCTCTGCCCACTGCTGGCCTGTGCTCATCTGAAGGGTCCAGGGCTCCTTGGACAGTCACTGGTGGACCTGCAGCATCTTGCTGTTGCCAGAGAGCAGGCTAAGAAGACCAAGGAATCCATTTAAAGAGAGTCTCAGTGGAGAAATTATTATAATCTGAACATAAATACAATATTTTTATTTAATTAAAACAAGTTTAGATTGACCATGAAAGGTATGAGTTCATAACAATACTCTGAAAAAAACAATGTTTAATGCAAAATGCGCAAGAAGATGGTTGTAATTACAAAAGCAGGGGGAGTACACTGGGAGACAGGTAGATATAGATATAGACATATAATGTTTATTTCTTCCATTAAGTATTTGTGAAGTGGGACATGTAGTTGTGTCTCTTTGTGTGTAAGCAGGAAAGAGGAAACACCAGGATAAAACCACACAATCCAGGACAGAGCACCAGCAATAGGGGGACTGATCAGGCCTGGTCCCAGAAAGTGACCAGTGTCCTTCCAGTGGGTGATGGACAGAGTTGGCCCACAGAGGAACCAGTTAAAGATGCTCCATTAGCCAAGGCCACCAGTGGGAGCTGGCTGCAAGCACGGCTTTTGTCATGAGGGTTTCCATGCCTCAGTAGCCCTGCCCATTATGCAGGGACCCAGGTGGACCACTGGCAGGCCAGGTTCTGTGGGCCACAGTCACATCAAGGCCTGTATCATTTCTGGGAACATTTCAGAATGTGAAAATCCATATGAAACACAAGTCTCACAGTGCAGCATGTTCTCGGGCCAAGTGTACAGAGGGCCTTAGCTGTCACCAGTCTTAGCCAAGAGGACTAGGAAGACAGAAAAATAGTAGAAACTCCAGGAAGGCATAAAAATATTACTTACCAAAACTCCATAAGGGAAACCTAAGGTAAATATAGTACTAAGAAGAAGAGGTGGAAAACTGGAAAGGAGCACAAAGAAACTTTCTGGACTGATGGAAATGTTTGTTTTGTTTGGGTGGTAGTTTCATGAGTGTACGCAATTGTTAAAATCATCAAATTGAGCACATAAAGTCTTTGGATTTTATTATATGCAAATTATACCTCAATTTTTAAAAATTACAAATGGCTAACATTAGAGTTTTGCAAAAGTCTACTTTGCCAAAAAAAGAGAGTGAGATTAAAATGAAGACAGCAAAGGAGAAAGTTAAATGCATAGTATAAGCACTTTTTGATAAGTCTGATTTATAAGGTGTTTAAAAATTTAAAAGATACTGAAATAATAGACCTATGTTTTAATTAAATGCTTACAATAATTTGATAATTTTATAACCATGTTTAAATATGCAAGGGCATTTAGTAGAATCTACAAACTTGTATTAACTGTGTGAGTAAATTTTTTGAGGAATGCATATTGATGAATTCTTAGGATTAACAAAGTTAGCATTAATAAAGTGCAACTAGTAGTGAGTAGTCCTTTCCATGCCAGAAGCTATTGGCACATTGATGACTCTGTAATATCAACTTGTTCTTGCCAGTAGAGAAATTATTTCCAGATACTTCTGGTACCGTTTTTTTCTTTGTTGAAAAATTAACACTAGAAGAAACGTTTTTAAAAATGACCCCAGAGATTCTGAGATGCTGGTTTATATAAGACTTTCATCCAGTAAGTCATTGCAGAATACCTCATACTGCTATACAACAGAGTCAGGAAATTAGCTACATGAATGTATTTTTGCAGCTAGGAGTCAGTGGGGTTGGCAAAGAAGGACAACATGAGGTTCTGGAAGCTCTCTCTGCTGGCAGTCAGGGAAGAATTAGAATGAGCAGGGAGCCTGGTGGAGGCCAGGAGTAGGAGGTGCAAGCAGACAGTTTCTACAGAAGGAAACCTCTTTCTAGAGCAGTCCACATATAGGGGGGAATGCTCAGAGGGTCTCACGTGACCACTTGGAGGTGTAGCAGAGATGTTGTTCATTGATTCAGTCCCTTCATCCACCCAGCATTGGTTAGTGCAGCAGCTATTTTGTGCTAAGTTCTGTGCGGAGAATAAGTAACAAAAAATTTGAAACTATCAACCTCTAAGAGACTTAAAAATCTAGCACATTTTGCCAGCCTCCTAGAGAATATCTATAGATGGAATCAGCACCCTTTCTGAAGCTAGATGATTCACTCTCCCTTTGCTCTGAGCTCTGTTCTTCTGTTCTTGTGTCAGCAGAGGAAATTTAATTTGTTCTCCAAATGATTCAAACAAAATGAAATGATATTATATTCTTCCACAATTTCAAAATGGTTGTTTTTGTTCTGAGCATAGTACCTACTAGGTTAAGCAGTAAATGTGTAGCTATTGAGTTGATTTCTCTCTTCCTTTTCTCTTCTAAAACATGAGAGATGGGAAGGAAGTGTCTTTGGAGACATATATTATTCATGAATTTTTAGAACAACCAGGAGAGAAGAGGGTATATGAAACATCTAGCAGCTCCACTACAGGGAAGGGTCTCTGTGAGCCGAGCCTCCCTGTTCCTGGCTGTGCAGGAACATAAGGGCAAGAGTCTGCTGCTCACCTGCCAGCTACCTAGCTAGTCAATACACTAGTAATTCAGTGTTAACTTTAGGTGCAAAAAAAGAGGCTTTTCTTTAAGTAAAAATCCCCTAAATGCTGTTACATGATATTGATTGGCATCTGACAATTATCTGATTATTCATTAGGAACTTACAGTTTCAGTTTCCTAATAGCTATATGAAAAAAGTACAACACTAACACATACCTCCAAAATAAGATTTTACCCACCCAACACAGCGTTTCAAGAAAGCAACCTTTCTCCACTGTTGGGCAGCTGTCCAGGTCACACTGATCACTTTTCATATTGCTGAGAGCCATGTTGGTGCCCACTTTTCCCAGTAACAAATAGCTATAAGAGGCCTCTTTATGTCTCAGGCTCCATGGTGGGCCCAGGATACAAAGTTGATAGCGCCTGCCTAGTCTCTCTACCCAGTTCCAGAGAGTGGTTTTGTTATTTAACCATGCAGGTTAAAGATAGTGGATAGAGGGCCAGGTGCGGTGGCTCACGCCTGTAATCCTAGCACTCTGAGAGGCTGAGGCAGGTGGATCACTGAAGGTCAGGAGTTCAAAACCAGCCTGAGCAAGAGCGAGACCCCGTCTTTACTATAAATACAAAGAAATTAATTGGCCAACTAAAAATACATAGAAAAAATCAGCTGGGCATGGTGGCACATGCCTGTAGTCCCAGCTACTCGGGAGGCTGAGGCAGGAGGATCGTTTGAGCCCAGGAGTTTGAGGTTGCTATGAGCTAGGCTGACACCACGGCACTCTAGCCCTGGCAACAAAGTGAAACTCAGTCTCAAAAAAAAAAAAAAAAAAAAGATAGTGGGACATCTTAACGAGGCTGTGGTAGCTGCAGCACTTCTCCAAGCTTTGCAGTGCCGCCCAAGGACAAGAAGAAGAAGAAAGATGCGGGAAAGTCGGCGGCCAAGAAAGACAAAGACCCAGTGAACAAATCTGGGGGCAAGGCCAAAAAGAAGAAGTGGTCGAAAGGCAGAGTTCGGGACAAGCTCAACAACTTAGTCTTGTTTGACAAAGCTACACATGACAAACTCTGTAAGGAAGTTCCCAACTATAAGCTTATAACCCCAGCTGTGGTCTCTGAGAGACTGAAGATTCAAGGTTCCCTGGCCAGGGCAGCCCTTCAGGAGCTCCTTAGTAAAGGACTTATGAAGCTGGTTTCAAACCACAGAGCTCAAGTAATTTACACCAGAAATACTAAGGGTGGAGATGCCCCACCTGCTGGTGAAGATGCGTGAACAGGTCAAACCAACTGTATATTTGGAAAAATAAAACTTTATTAAATCAAAAAAAAAAAAAAAAGATAGTAGATAGAGGAACAGCACTGTGGAGTATGAATTGGCATTTTATTGCAGTTCTTTTATCTGCATTGTGATTCTCACTGTGTTCTGTTGCTTTTTACAACCTACTATGCATGCCTGCAATAACGAGCACATCCAGTACTTAGATCTTGGTTTCTGAATACCATTCTTCAATAAAAGAAAACAGGGCTTCATGGAGAAAGGGTTGATTAAGAAGAGGAAGAAAAATAAAAGGCATTGGGGCATGTCAGAAGAACACAACACCCAAGCCAAAAGAGCTTCCAGTGGCCAAAGTTGGAGCGATTTGAGCAACACAATAGTGATAGTATTGGATTATAACCCAGTGAATAAAATAAATACCTATGAGCCAAAAGTGATTCGATTATTGAATAAATAAAATATGGGGAAGGAGGGGCAAGCCTTCCTTACAGAATTCCAGTTACTAAAAGTAGAAGGCATGAGGGAGACAGAAAATCTCTCCACAGTAGCTACTGTAGGCAGAATCCACTCATGGATGCTAAAATTAGTGGGTAAAATTTTAAAGAGAAATGAGTTAGCTATATAACCTCAGAGTATCTTCTCCAAAATATTTATCAATTGCTGTAGTGGTTTTAACTATCATCCACAAATTATCTTCAGTGTTTCCTTGGCCTAAGTGTGGGCTGGATTTAGTGACTCGCTTCTAAAGAATATGGAAAGGGAAAACTAGTAACTCAAACCAAATGATCAATATCAACTTCGCCAGTGATAAGACATAATGACATCACATACCCAAGATACAATGTGACAATAAGAGCACATTCCCTGTGTCGTGTTCTCTCCAAAATCCTATAACCTAGTCTAATCGTGTGTGAGCATCAGACAAACCTACATTGAGGGACATTCTACAAAATATTATACCTGCATTCTTCAAAGGCATCAAAGTCATGAAAGACAAAGACAGACTAAGGAGTCAACACAGATTAGAGACCAGGATACATGATGATTAAATGCCATCTGGCGTCCTGGGTTGGCTGCTGGAACAGAAGAGGAATGTGAACGGGAGAATTTGGGAAATCCAGCAAAGTCTGAAGTTCAGGTGACAGTATTAATATTACATTAGTGTCTGACTCTCAGTTTCAACAAATCAGCCTGATTATTGCAGATGTTAGTGTCCGGGGAAGCTGGGTCAAGGGTATATGGGAACTCTGAGCTGCCCCTGCAATTCTCTGTAAGTCTACAGTCATTTTAAAAGAAAAACTTTAGAAATATCCAGGATTGATCTCTGTTTGTTGCTGCACCTGATCTGTGGAAACCTTCTCGTTTCAGGGATGATGCAGTGTGTGATTGCTGTTGCAGACAAAGTCTTTGATGCCTTCCTGAATATGATGGCAGATAAAGTAAGTCTTGTCAGAGTGTGAGCGCATGTCTGCTGCAGGCACACGAGGGCACTGCTGTACCTGTCTCTTCTGAATCTCTAGGCCAAGACCAAGGAGAACGAGGAGGAGCTGGAGCGGCATGCCCAGTTCCTGCTGGTGAACTTCAACCACATCCACAAGAGGATTCGGAGGGTGGCGGACAAGTATCTGTCTGGTCTGGTGGATAAGTAAGTTCATTTTCCTGCTAATGCCTTATGTGTATATATATAAACTTTTGTGATATGGAATACAGGAAAAAAATCATCCTCACATTATCAGTCCAGAAAAAAATGGAGTCATAGTAAAAATTCTCAGGGATGTTGCAGCCTCCCACCAAATGTCAGTGAGTTTGCCACAGAGTCTGAATTTGGGTCCAGAAATGTCCATTCATCTGAGCTATCAATGTTACTTAGAGTGGTTACTGTAGTCACTGCATTACTCTTACTGGTGTAATGTCCTTGTGTCTCTGAGCCCCACCCACCCTGCCAAGACCCATCCCACCATCTTCTAGCCCAAGGCCCATCCAGAGGTCCCCTCATTGAATTGGTGTCTTTTTTGTTCCGGAGGCTTCTCAAGAACAAAAGCCCACACTGGCCCTTTTCCATGTACACTCCCTGGCTGGGAGCCAAAGCAGGCCCTCTTGGGACATGTCCCCACACAGATGAGAACACTCAAAGGTGGGCTGGCTAGCCTCTCTGAGGTGTGAAGGCCAGAGGCAGCAGACACCCAAATGGAGTCTACCTGCAGCTCTCTCCGAAGGTGTCCAGGGATCTGGAGCCTGTCACAGATGCTGTGTGCCTAGCACAGGCAGCAGCGCCATCTGAGGGCGGGTCAGGAGCCAGCCAGAGGCCACGAAAGTAAGTCCAACACACATGTGGCATGTGTCTGAGCTGGACCTCCTGAGCAGGGGACCTCACATGTGTCACAGCTGTGCAGAGACACTGCCCCTTCAGCCCTGGAGCCATCAGAGCTCATGGCCTGTTGCTTTCAAGAGCAGGCACCTTCTCTTTACCTCAGGTGTCATGCAGATAATGTCAGTTTCTGTGCCATGAAGTGAGAAATACTGGGGAGCTTGAAAACTAGGAGAATTGCTTTGGGGAGTGAGAGGGTGCAGCTTGGCCAGTGCGTCACCAGGACAGTTGGTATTGGGTTCAGAGAAGGTCAGCTGGGGCATGTCTGACCCTGAGGAATGGGAATGGCAGGGCCTAGGGAGCGTTTCTGACTGGGCACTACCCATTTCCCTGCAGAGAGCCTGAGGAGGCTGGGCTCTCTACCTCAGAGATCTCCTGACTTCCCACCTTCAGCTGGCCAGCAGCAGGTGTGGGCTTGTGCTGGTGCAGGGGAGGCAGCTGAGGTGGGGCCCCACCCACTGAGGCCAGTCTTCCTCGAGGTTTGGCCCCTGGCCCTGAGAGCTGGTTCTTGGCACAGGTTTCCCCACCTGCTCTGGAGCGGGACCGTGCTGAAGACCATGCTAGACATCCTGCAGACCCTGTCGCTGTCGCTGAGTGCTGTGAGTGTCCACTGTCCACTCCCACTGCCCACTCCGTGTTATGGCATGCTCCTCTATCCTGATTCATGCTACAAGAGGTGTATTGGGGACCCATATCCTACCCTGGTGTTTCCCAGGAAGCTGCAGTAACTCTGGAAGCCCATCATAGATGGGACAGGTGGTGGGAAGGGGTGGCCAACATTCTGCTGTCCCGTCTGAAAGGCTTGGGAATGGCATCTTGGAGAAGGCAGTTTGGAAAAGCGAGTCTCTCTGTGCTTGCAGGATATTCACAAGGACCAGCCTTACTATGACATTCCTGATGCCCCCTACCGGATCACAGTTCCTGACACGTATGAAGCCCGAGAGGTAGGCCTGATGTGGTCCCCTGCATAGGGGGCCATCTTCACCACCAGCCCTTGAGTATGTCCAGGCAGGTGCTCTACCTCCATGAGGTGACCCAGTCCCCAGGGATTTGAGGTATGAGTAGTGTTGGCCCCACCCTGCAGCCAGGAGGCTGAGTGCTTGCCAGGCCCTGCCGTGTGTGAGAGCAGCTGACTGCCCCCAGGCTCTTCTGCCTTCCAAGCCAATGCTCTGGCCACTCAGCCATGGTGACTCTCAACTGTGTTCTTGGTTTAGCTGCCAAAGAGGTTTACAGCTACCAGTCAGTGTATAGCCCCTCCTGTCTGCACTTAGCTCACATGATTGCAGGCGGACTTCACTTCTCTTGAGGTGTACTGACTCTTGGTTACTGTGCTATCCCATGGGAAAATGAGTGGAGTAACTCACTCCAAATGAAGACAATGTCCTGGGCATCGTTTATCCCCAACTTGGTCTGACTCAGAGGCATTACTCTGGCAGGACCAAAGCTTGAGTCCACTCAGAGCTCCACCAGTCTGGGGCTAGATCATGTCCTAACTCAGGATCTCCCAGTCAGACCAGTGGTCAGAGGGGAGTTTCCGCAAGCAGTGATGTAGCCCAGGGAGGATTTTTGCCACCCTGAAACTGCCCTACCCTCCCATCACTGACCCAGGACAGGTGCACAGTGGCCCTGTGACCTGCTATTCATGTAGGTTCTGCCATACAGCCTTGTTCAGGAACTACAGACTATGGTGTGTGTGAGTTCCCTGTCCCTGGGATTGGGTTAGAACCTGACCATTGTGCTAGCCTGCTGGGCTGCTGTAGCTAAGCACCACAGATAGGTGGCTTAAGGAACAGACATTATATGTCTAGTTCTGAGAGCTGAGGTCCAAGGGCAAGGTGTCAGCAGGGCTAGTTTCTCCTGAAGCCTCTATCCTTGGCTTGTTGGTGACCACCTCCTTCCACATGTCCCCACGTGCTCTTCCCTCTGTGTGTCCAGATCCCCTCCTCTCATGAGGACATTGGCCAGATTGGATCAGGACCCACCTTAACTGCCTTTTTTATTTTATTTATTTATTTATTTATTTATTTTGAGACAGAGTCTCACTCTGTTGCCCAGGCTAGAGTGAGTGCCGTGGCATCAGCCTAGCTCACAGCAACCTCAAACTCCTGGGCTCAAGCGATCCTCCTGTGTCAGCCTCCCAGGTAGCTGGGACTACAGGCTCATGCCACCAGGCCCAGCTCATTTTTCTTTTTAGTAGAGTCAGGGTCTCGCTGTTGCTTAGGCTAGTCTCGAACTCCAGACCTCAAGCAGTCCTCTTGCCTCGGCCTCCCAAAGTGCTAAGATTATAGGCGTGAGCCACCACACCCAGCCCCTATCTGCCTTTTTATTTAATTACCTCTATGAAGGCCCATCTTTCAGGTGCAGTCCTACTCTAAGGCACTGCTACTGGACAGAGCTCAACATAAGGATTTGGGGGGGGGCACAGTTCAGCCCAGATGAACTGACCTCAGATTGTTGAGAAATGATTTCACCCTCTTCCAGAGCATTGTGAAGGACTTTGCTGCACGCTGTGGGATGATCCTGCAGGAGGCCATGAAGTGGGCGCCCACGGTTACCAAGTCCCACCTGCAGGTACTTTCTTGAAGACATCAAAAAGCAATCTCAGTAAGCTCCTTTGAGCTGTCCAAAGAGCTTTACACAGACACAGGCAACTCAAAATACAACAGCACTAGTGTGAATAAATAGAGAAATGTCAGTCCAGTGCCTGAGACTATAATAGATGCCTCAGATGAGTTCAGAAGCCCCTTTGGGGAGGGTGCTGATCAGGGCATGGGGAGAGTGGTAGCTCAGGAACCCATACCAGGTAAGGTGTAGCTCTGTGGCAGGACTTGGGGGCTGGCCCTCGAGAAGGTAAGGGTGACCTAGTGGGCACAGGGGTTGTCAGGCTGTGGCAGCTCCAAGGGCCAAGTATGTGTTGTCTCCACCTGCACCCGAGGGCAGGGCTTGACCGAGGCTGGTGGAGCAGAGGCAGAATCGGGCACTTGTGTCCCGTTGAAGTTCTGTCTAGGCAGCACAAGTAGGTGCCTGGGAGTCACTGTAAATGCCAGTGACTGCAAGGTGAGTTATTGTTCTGTTGAAAGTCAGTCAAGCAGATGGAAGTGTATAAGAGGACAAAATCACCTTAACAGGAGTCAAAGTTCAAGTCAGTGATGAGTTGGAAAAAAAGAAAACGGGTCAAAGACAAGACAAATGCCACTAGAAGAAATCTGGGTTAACAGAGGGCAGGTGTATTAGGAGGAGCTTGTGAAGTGGGCCTCGGCAACACTTGTTAAGATGAACCCAGATCACACACATTTCTGGATTGGAAATCCAGGAGGATAGAACAGCTGGCTCC
Organism: Microcebus murinus; assembly: GCF_040939455.1. Taxonomy (NCBI): domain Eukaryota; kingdom Metazoa; phylum Chordata; class Mammalia; order Primates; family Cheirogaleidae; genus Microcebus; species Microcebus murinus. Next base: position 25,465,053 of record NC_134125.1, on the reverse strand, counting down.
AGGAGCCCCAGACGCTGTGTGGAAATGCATTTGGCAGGAACCCGTGGGTCATGCCGAGGATCGCTGTAAAGTTCCTCCTTCCCCAGAGAGGCTGAGCAGTGAGGAGGACAGAGTAGGGCCTTGTAACTAAGCCATACTTGTTATTTGATGACTGTAGCTTTCTCACTGGTACACGAGAATTCTTCAGACTGTGGTAGTTTCTCAAACTATTAATACTTAGAATCACCTAATTTCCTTTGGTTGAGGTAGAGAAAAAGTCCATGGCATAAGAGGGGAGGCCCCCTTCAATGCCTACAAAGTTTCAGTGGACAAATATGGGGCCAATAGAGCTTTTTATTCTCTCTAACTTTTTCAGGCAGGCCTGGCCTGAGGAGGAAGTAGAAAATGAAAAGGCTTGAAATTACCTTGATATTTCCACCAGGTGTCCCCTTGGCACCCCCCCCCAGGCCCACCCTTTCCCTCCCTCTGCAGCCCACTCATTCTGAACCCCCACCAGACCTCTACACAGTTCTCCTTGCCCAGCCCCACCTCCCCATCCTGCCTCTAGCCTCAGCCTTCCCCGAATCTTCCCTCCACACCACACATTGAGTAGCCCAGTTTTAATACCAAATCTGGTCAGTACTTCCATTTAAACTACTGCAACTGCCCATCACCATGGGGTCTATGGATGGGCTTCTGGGGGCTCCAGTGAGTCCCCCCAGAAACCAATTGCATTAGTGCAGTTTTGAGTTTACGTGTCTGTGTGTATTTTTCTGCAGGGAGTTATGTAGCTCACTCTAATGCTTTTGTCTGGCCCGGGAGGCCTTTCTCACTTTGCCTGTCTCTGGCCCAGCCTTACTCCCGCCCCTCTCAGCTCTGTACTCAGTGCTTCTGCAGTGCTGAGCCCCCTAGGGTCCCCAGAGCAGGAGGTTTTCCTCACACCTCGGGCTCGGCCAGATGTCCCTTTGCCCAAATGCCCTTTTCCCACTGGGCAGCCAGGTGGATGCAGGTATTATTCTGTGCTCCTGCTGTCTCACCCATGCTGGGCAGCAAGGGTGCTACAGTAGGAGAGTGGAGGCCCCACATCACGCTGCCTGCCTGTTGGCAGCAGGGCCAAGGCTTTGCAGAATGCATTTCCCCAGCTGCGCTTGTACAGCTCTCAGCAAATGGCAGATGCTTTGCAAGGAGGTGCTAAAGCAATAAAGGGGCCTCCCACATTGATGCAAAACCACACCGACTCCCCGACAGCCACTCAGAGAATCAAACCTTGTCCTCATTTGCAGATGAGCAGTAGCCAGTCAGAGAGATAGGCTTTAACTTACTGGTGGTTCCCCAGCTAGTCAGTGAGGAGCAGACCCAGGACAGAAACCCAGTGTTTGCTCAACTAAGTTAATTATAGTTTAATTTAAACTTAAATTAATTATAGTTTTATTTTCTCCTTTAAGAGAAATAGCATGTTTTTATCCTGTTTCAGGAATATCTGAACAAACATCAAAACTGGGTGTCGGGACTATCCCAGCACACGGGGCTGGCCATGGCCACTGAGAGCATTCTTCACTTCGCCGGCTACAACAAGCAGAACACCACACTTGGGGTATGTCCAAGCCTCCAGCAGAGCAGTGACCCCCTTAGACTGTAAAGCAGCAGTCCAGGGGCTGGAGGGTCTGGCAGCAGTGGCCAGCCTGGGCTGGGAAGGGGAGTCATTGAGGCCCTGGGTCCCCAAGAGCAGGTAGCAGAGCTGGAAGGCTGAGGCTCAAGCAGAGGAAGTCAGGGGTATGATTTGCAAAATACTTTCTCCCATTCTGCGGGTTGCCTTTGTACTCGTGGCATGCCCTTTTCTGTCTCAAACCTTAGACTGAGGAGCAACTAGCGAATGCTTAAGAGCCCACTGGCTTTGGCTGTCACCTTCAGCCACCCTTTACCATCTGTAAGTGACATTTACCCACAGAGGAGATGGCCATGAGCACCAACTTTCCCAGCATTTCTATCACAGATTGCAATTGTTCTCACCGCAATTTAGTGATTCTTTGTCTTGCAAAGGCCTGTTCACTTACAGTACATACTGTCTTCCAGAAATACTTCTTCTGCCAAAATTTTTCTAAAAATCCTCTTCTGGGACATAATCAGACCAGAGGGTATTTAAAATATTTTGTTTGAGGCCGGGTGCGGTGGCTCACGCCTGTAATCCTAGCACTCTGGGAGGCCAAGGCGGGCGGATTGCTCGAGGTCAGGAGTTCAAAACCAGCCTGAGCAAGAGCGAGACCCCGTCTCTACTATAAATAGGAACAAATTAATTGGCCAACTAATATATATAGAAAAAATTAGCTGCGCATGGTGGCACATGCCTGTAGTCCCAGCTACTTGGGAGGCTGAGGCAGTAGGATTGCTTGAGCCCAGGAGTTTGAGGTTGCTGTGAGCTAGGCTGACGCCATGGCACTCACTCCAGCCTGGGCAACAAAGTGAGACTCTCTCAAAACAACAAAAAAAAATAATAAAATATTTTGTTTGGGCTGGGCGCGGTGGCTCACGCCTGTAATCCTAGCTCTCTGGGAGGCCGAGGTGGGCGGATTGCTCGAGGTCAGGAGTTCAAAACCAGCCTGAGCAAGAGCGAGACCCCGTCTCTACTATAAATAGAAAGAAATTAATTGGCCAGATAATATATATAGAAAAAATTAGCTGGGCATGGTGGCACATGCCTGTAGTCCCAGCCACTTGGGAGGCTGAGGCAGAAGGATTGCTTGAGCCCAGGAGTTTGAGGTTGCTGTGAGCTAGGCTGACGCCACGGCACTCACTCTAGCCTAGGCAACAAAGTGAGACTCTGTCTCAAAAAAAAAGAAAGAAATTAATTGGCCAACTAAAAATATATAGAAAAAATTAACCAGGCATGATGGCACATGCCTGTAGTCCCAGCTACTCGGGAGGCTGAGGCAGCAGGATCGCTTGAGCCCAGGAGTTTGAGGTTGCTGTGAGCTAGGCTGACGCCATGGCACTCTAGCATGGGCAACAGCATGAGACTCTGTCTCAAAAAAATTAAAATAAAAATGAATAAAATATTTTGTTTTATTAACTTGGCAGCACTGAAGATTTTTAATAACCTCCAGATCTGAACTTGACTTCTCAATTAGACTTAGGTTTAGCCATGGTAAATGTGAAAAAAGGATTGTGTTGCAACAGTCTGAAATAATTGTCTTTACTTGTCCATAGGCAACTCAGCTAACCGAGCGCCCGGCCTGTGTGAAGAAAGATTACTCCAACTTCATGGCATCCCTCAATTTGCGCAATCGCTATGCAGGCGAGGTACTTCCCTTGGCCTCCTGTTCGAGGCCCTTCAAAGTGTCCTCTTGTTTTGATGCCAGTTGGCTCTTTCCCAGTGGAAAATGAATGAGGCATCTGGGCGATGGGGGGTTCACTCATTTTAGGTGGACTTGAAGGGCATGAGGCCCTGGAACTCACTGGTACATTCTGGGTGATTTATGATATTAAATGGTAGCAGACATGTATTGAATGTCATGCATTATCCTGGGCATTCAGTGAGAGGTATGTGCTATTATTCCAGTTTTACAGGTAGACACTGAGGCGCCTGAGATTAAATAACTTGCCCAAGTCATACAGGCAGAGCAGGGTTAGGAGCCACATCTCCACGTTGAGGGCTCTCATCCACCACACCACAGTTTATTCCAGCCTGACCAGTTGCTGCACCTCTCTGGGCCTCCATTTCCTCCGTCCATAAACTCTGACGCTAGTCTGCACCATTCCTAAGGTCCCTGCCAATTCTGCAAGTCTGTCGGTGCTGAACTGAGGGGGCTCACCTCCCCCTCGAGCACTCTGCCACTTGCTTATTCCAGTGGCTGCTTTCCCTGGGAGCCTCAGCAAGGTGCCTGTGCTCTGCACAGCAGCCACGGACCACACAGGCTCAGTCACTGGGAGTCGCCCTCAGAGTCTGTTTCACATTGTTTTTAATACCCAGTGGCATTGGGAAGTCTGTCTGTGGGGATATGCTCTATTGTTTGGAAGGAGTCATATCTCCTTTACAAGCAAGTCTTGTGAATAAGAAAGCAACAGTTCTTGGGGGGAAAAAAATCTGACTTTAAAAATAGTGAGGCTGTTCTAGCCTGAGAATGAGATTTAATAAAACAAAAAAAAATAAAATAAAAAACATAGTGAGGCTGGGCTGGGTGCGGTGGCTCACGCCTGTAATCCTAGCACTCTGGGAGGCTAAGGCAGGATGATCGCTTGAGGTCAGGAGTTCAAGACCAACCTGGGCAAGAGTGAGACCCCTTCTCTACTAAAAATAGAAAGAAATTAGCCGGATAACAAAAAATACAGAAAAAATTAGCTGGGCCTGGTGGTGCATGCCTATAGTCCCAGCTACTTGGAAGGCTGAGGCAGAAGGATTGCTTGAGCTTCAGGAGTTTGAGATTTCTGTGAGCTAGCCTAACACCACTGCACTCTAGCCTGGGCAACAGAGCAAGACTGTCTAAAAAAAAAAAAAACTAGGCTAATCTTGTTGTTCGAGTCATTAACTGAATCTGAAAGGAAATGTATTCATCCACCTGTTCATACACTTTGGCTGGGGGTCAGACCCTGGCCTCAGTGCTGGGTGCAAAGATGAGAGACCAGGTCTCCACCCTCAAGGAATGTCTATAATGGTGGCAGCGCCAACATGCATTTCTAGAAGAGAAGTTCTTTTAGATAAAAGCTGTGAGCAGTAGTCCATTTTGAAATGATCCTGCCTCTCTGCACGAGTGAGCTCTAATTTGGGACAGTAAGCACCTGTCGGGCCTACCGCAGGTGTGGTCAGGTGGCTGCCAAGCCCTCTCCCACGTTGCTGGGATCATATGTGTAGTTGCTAATGTGCATACTCCTTGCAGGTGTGTGGGATGATTCGGTTCTCAGGTGCCACAGGCCAGATGTCTGATCTGAACAAAATGATGGTCCAGGACCTGAATTCGGCTTTAGACCGCAGCAGTCCTCAGCTCTACACACAGGCCATGTTCAAGCTGACTGCGATGCTCATCAGCAGCAAAGGTAACGCACTGAGGCAGTGTGGAATTCTGGGTCGTCTCTAAACAAATGTTTGCCGCAATGATCTGTAGTCAGCTGGAGTTCTGAGATCCCCCAGTAGAGATCTCTGTGGCATCTCTCATGAGTAAAAAGTAAATAAAAGGCCATCATTGGCTCCAGCTGGTTTGGACTCTCGTCAACCTGGCAAAACTAGATCAGTAAGTGTTGGAGGCCTCCGAATGTGTGTTTGGTTCCAGATTGTGACCCGCAGCTCCTCCATCATCTATGTTGGGGTCCCCTCCGGATGTTCAACGAACACGGTATGGAGACAGCCCTGGCCTGCTGGGAGTGGCTGCTGGCCGGCAAGAACGGAGTGGAAGTGCCGGTAGGACACTGACCTCAGGTCGGCTTGAGGGTGGGATGGGATAAGAAACGGGAAGAAGCTGCCTTGGTGCTGCTGCTGAGAGCATGGAGACCCGGGCAAGGCCCCCCATCCTCTCAAGCCTCAGGCTCCTTTTAGATTGTGTTATTGATGCCTTACAGTCGCAGAAAAAAGAGTGTATGTGAACAGTGTCCTAGGGGTTCCCGGAAGCTGTTATTTTTTGTTATTTTTCAAAAGCTCGGTAGGGGGAGCCATTTCCCTACTGAAATTGGAAGACCCTGCCTTTTGAACACCTGTTGACACTGGATCTGATTGGGAGCCCTTGTGTTTGTCCACAGGGCATTTTTCTTGACCTGCTAACTTTGGGATCAGCCCCTTTACCTGCATCCGTATTTCTGGAGTTGTTACTGCAGGGAGTCCACGGGAAGGGTTACACTTACCTTTCAGTTGACCGGATGAACATCTAAGAACCTGAGAACAATCAGGCTAATAGGATGAACACCTAAGAACAGTCTCATTTTTCAAAGATCCTATTAACTTTCAGGGTAACAGGGAATTTGACATACTTTTTTTTCCTGTGTTTCTTAGGATCACTTGAGATAAGAAGTCATAAGGGGTGTTTTGTTTTTATTTTTCCCGCAGGGAAATTGGAATGCTTCAGAGATAGAATGTTCTGGGTGGGTGGTGGTGACAGTAATGGTAATACCTCCCATTTGCTGGTATTTTATAACTGCATGGGGTTTGTGTCAGTCACACCATTCAGGGTTCTGAGGAAACATTTTGTCCAATGGGCTTATGTGGGAGATTATCTTGTCAGGAAGGGACGCCCACCCCTGTCTCTCAGAGAGGAAGGCACCTGAGGCCCTGGGCTCAGCCAGTGGTTCCTGGGCCCTTTTTCTCTGGAACCAAAGGGGACATTGGCTTCTCAGCCTACTCTCATCACGAGTGTGCAGAAGGGCCCGCAGAAGCCACACTTCAGCCCACAGGGCTCCGCCTCCAGAGCAGCACTCCCCATCTGCGTGGAGGAATGTAACGTGGGCACCTGCGGCTGGGTGAGCTCTGGGGAGATGCTGACTGCTGCTGTCCCAGTGGTTACTGTTGCTGCAAGGACAGGATCTATAGACGCCGCTGTACACGGTGGCCGACAGATACACCCATTGTCATTACGTGCACCCACTTCCTCCCTCCTATCCTTTCCGGTTGTTTTCGTCTGTTTTACTACTATGTGTGTTATGCTGTATAAGCACCTGGGACTACAAGCAAGAGCCACCATGCCTGGCTAATTTTTCTTAGTTTTTGTAGAAACAGGGTCTCAAACTCCTGGGCTCAAGTGATCTTCCCACCTCAGCCTCCCAAAGGGCTGGGATTACAGGTGTGAGCCACCACACTTGGACTTTTTAAAATTTTTTATTATGGGCCTGGCGCAGTGGCTCACGCCTATAATCCTAGCACTCTGGGAGGCCAAGGCCAGATCATCGCTTGAGGTCAGGAGTTCAAGACCAGCCTGAGCAAGAGCAAGATCCCGTCTCTACTAAAAAAATAGAAAGCAATTAGCTGGACAACTAAAAATATATACCAAAAAAAGCCAGGCATGGTGGCGCTACTCAGGAGGCTGAGGCAGGAGTATCACTTGAGGCCAGGAGTTTGAGGTTGCTGTGAGCTAGGCTGACGCCACAGCACTCTAGCCCAGGCAACAGAGTGAGACTCTGTCTCAGAAAAAAAAAAAAAATTTATTATGAAAAATTCCAAACATATACAAAAGCAGGTGATGGCCTGCCTTTGCCATCACCAGTGGCTTGGCTGTGGGCTCAGTTCCCTTGGCCTGTGGCAGACTTACCCACCCACTCACACCCAGACCTTGTGCTGGCCCTAGCAGCTCATGGTCGTCTGTGTCCTCACTCCCCATCTCTGCCCCACAAAGACCTGACCTGTCCAGGCCCAGCAACGCCCAGGAATAGAGGGCTTTTTTTTTCTGTTGTTGAGCTGGGTGTGGTGGTTCACACCTGTAATCATAGCATTTTTGGGGTTTTTTTGTTTTTTGTTTTTTTGAGACAGAGTCTCACTTTGTTGCCCAAGCTAGAGTGAGTGTCGTGGCGTCAGCCTAGCTCACGGCAACCTCCAACTCCTAGGCTCAAGCAATCCTCCTGCCTCAGCCTTCCAAGGAGCTGGGATTACAGGCATGTGCCACCATGCCCGGCTAATTTTTTCTATATAAGTTGGCCAATTAATTTCTTTTCTATTTATAGTAGAGACAAGGTCTCATTCTTGCTCAGGCTGGTTTGGAACTCCTGACCTCGAGCAATCCGCCCGCCTCGGCCTCCCAGAGTGCTAGGATTACAGGCGTGAGCCACCACACCCAGCCAATCATAGCACTTTGGAGGCTAAGGTTGGAGGATCACTTGAGGCCAGAAGTCTAAGAATAGCCTGGGCAATAGTGAGACCCGTCTTTACAAAAAAATAAGAAAATTAGCTGGGCAGCATGTGCCTGTAGTCCCAGCTATTTGGGAGGCTGAGGAAGGAGGATTTCTTGAGCACAGGAGTCTGAGGTTGCAGTGAGCTATGATGATGCCACTGCACTACAGCCTGGGCAGCAGCCAGACCCTGCCTCAAAAACAAAATGAAAAAAAAAAAAAAAAGACTAGTCAAGATGGCTCACACCAGCAATTTGGGAGACTGAGGTGTAAAGATTGCTTGAGGCCAGGAGGTTAAGGTTGCAGTGAACTTGATGACTGTACTGTACTCCAACCTGGGAAACAGAGTAAGACCCTATCTCAAAAAAAAAATAAAAGCAAAAACCAGTAATCCCCTTTTTGCGCTTCACAGAATAGCCAACGTTCATTCTGTACTTGCAGTTTATGCGGGAGATGGCAGGGGCCTGGCACATGACAGTGGAGCAGAAGTTTGGCCTGTTTTCTGCTGAGATAAAGGAGGCAGACCCCCTGGCCGCGTCAGAAGCAAGTCAGCCCAAACCGTGTCCTCCTGAAGTGACCCCCCACTACATCTGGATTGACGTACGTGCCAAGGCTCTGCAGTGCTCTGCCCACTCAACCTGGGGGGCCAGGGCTCCTCCTGGGGTGCTGTGGGCTACCAAGCCTGAGGAAGGGCAGAGGGGGGCTCCAGGTTTTCAGACTGCCTGACCTGAGAGAGGGGGGTGATTATTCCAGCCCATCCCCAGCCCACTCTGGTCAGCCCGGAGCCCCTCCTCAGCTGGCCCCATTGGCCTTGGGCTAGGCAGGCCTGGCTGCTTGACCTCAGCACATTTTCCTTCTTATTCAGTTCCTGGTGCAGCGGTTTGAGATCGCCAAGTACTGCAGCTCTGACCAAGTGGAGATCTTCTCCAGCCTGCTGCAGCGCTCCATGTCCCTGAACATTGGTGGGGCCAAGGGGAGTATGAACCGGCATGTGGCAGCCATCGGGCCCCGATTCAAGTGAGGGCTCCCCTCCTCTAGGGTACCAAGGTCCCTGGGTGTGGGGGGGTGTCACAGTGCTTCTGTAAAGTGTGGAACAAACTTCAGTGAGCTATTGGATCCTGTAACAACAGGGAAGAGCTTATCAGAGGTGTCTTTCCTATTCAAATCAAGGCCTCGAACTCCTCCGCCCCACAGCTTCTGTAATCCAGCACTTCTTAGGACCCGGCCTCTGCCGTCTACTGTACAGGGCCCAGTCCCCCACCCAATAGGCCCTCGTGCCTACGCCTACTCTGCCTGCCTCTCCCATCCCAGGCCCACTGGCCGCCACATGGACCTGCACTTCTCAAACCAGGGATGGGCCAGTTCTCTTTTTCCTTAATTTCTAACCAGTCACAGGCCTATAGTTTTATAAAATGCAGTAGAAATGAATTGCCAGGAAACAGCCCTCTCTGGAGGGCCACAGCTGTGTGCAGCTGCCAGAGATGAGCGGTGCCCCTCTCGGTTCCCGTGCTTACTCAGACAGGCTGTGATATGGTCTGCATGTGTGCAGAGGGCAGCCCTGACCCAAGGGCTGAGGGCCTCGCCAGTGCATGCAGAGGTGCTGCCTTGCTGCAGCCCGCCCTCCTCTCACCTCCCTCCTGTCCTCTGGGCGACCCCTGCCGTCTGCCCTGGAGCATTTGTTGCTGGACACAGATACCTGTGGTTCTCCTCCCAGTATTGTCTGGCCTGTCGCTTCCTTTCGTGCCCACAGCCTCAGTTCTCCCTTGCTGCCCTCACTGGGACTGGCCAGCTGCCTAGCTGTGGCACCCACTCCCAGCTGCGATCTGTCCCCCAGCTCAGGTGCAATCATGCAGGATGGCACCTGTGCCTCTGGCTGGCGTGGAAGGCCCTCTGTGGTGTGGCGTCGTTACACTCTGCTCTCCTCCTGTGCTATTCCCAGGCCCGGCCTGACTGTCCACTCGGCCCCCACACTCCAACCCCCTACCTTGGCTCCTGCAGCCACTTCCCTCTGGACCTCGTCACCATGTTTCTGCCAGACAAGAAGCTACTTCTCCTCTAGGGCCCATCTCACTGCCAGGCCTTTCCAGACCTCTCAGCCGCTAGTGCCTGTCCCTCAGGAAGGGCCCCCATTGGAACTGGATCCCTCTGGTGTGGGGTGTATGTGACATTTTACTCCACTAATAGCTGTGCCTCCCCCGCTGCCGATCTCCTGTGTAGATCTGGCTTCCTAGCTGTCCCCACACCCTGCTCAGGGCAGAAACCAGGTGCTTGTTAAATTTCTAAACTTAAATGCTCTGTGTTCATCGCACCTACAGGTAACTTCCTCAGGGAATAGTGTGCAGATAGTTCATGAGACTGAATTTTTCTGGCCCAAGCAGGTTAATACAGATTGTTCACTTTTCTCTCAATAAAAGTGAAGGATTTAAAAAACCTTTCCTGGGACCTTTTGGGTAGAAGAAATCTGTGCCTGGTAATCCCCTGCCCAATGCCCCAGACCAGGTTCTGCCTCTGGAGCCTTGCCCGGGCCCCTCTCAGGCTTGGCCAGGGTTCCCGCCCTGACTCGGTCCTGGGGGCTCTCTCAGACTGCTGACCCTGGGGCTGTCCCTCCTGCACGCCGATGTGGTTCCAAACGCAACCATCCGCAACGTGCTTCGAGAGAAGATCTACTCCACCGCCTTTGACTACTTCAGGTACTGTCCCCCATTTGTGCTGTGCAGTGCCAGGGACGGCCTAGACCCAGCTGCTGTGCTGTTGTCCCAGACCCCCCAGGAAGTCACTCACAGGGGGACCTGGTTCCCTAGCGTATGCTCACCAGCCTTGGTCAGCAGCCCTGTGCTATGTGTCCATGTGTACTGAGAGCTAGCCTACCCCAAAATATAGGCAGATTTCCCTGAGGTCAAATGAGTTCAGAGTTTAAGTATGTGTCATTTAACTTCCCTGTTAATGTGAATGCTTATTGCACAAAGAATCACAAATACCTACTGCCTTGGGCTTTGCAAACGTAGGCTTTATTGCTGTAGTGGACAGCACAGCATTCAGTGGAAAGCTGCGCAAGTCACTGAGGCAGTAAGGGAGAGGGCACTGCAGGCTCTAAAACCACCACAGCTTCCCGTGCAAATCGACCACACAACGCTGACGATGTATGTCACCTCTCACCACTTTATGTGACTGGCTTCTAGTCCCTGACTCCAGATACTCAGCTCTTGTCCTCTTGTGGTTGTTTGAAGCTGTCCCCCAAAGTTCCCTACTCAAGGAGAAAAGAGGCTGCGTGAAGACATAAGCATAATGATCAAGTTTTGGACTGCCATGTTCTCAGATAAGAAGTACCTGACCGCCAGCCAGCTTGTTCCCCCAGGTAAGCATTGCCCTCAGCAGTGCGGCTGCTCATGGGCAGGACAGGGGCCACCACGTGGACAGCCCTTAAGGAGCCGGGACAGAAGAGCAGCGGAGCCCCGCTAAACCCTGGCCTTGTCCATGCCACATGGTCCTTGGAGGCCCAGCATCTGCCTGGCTACTGCTTCTCCGACCTGAGCTGAGAGGTGTGAACGAGCACAGGAGGCCTCTGAGTAACCCCACACTGTAGCTTCTCCCTGTGCAAGCTCTGGCTCAGTTCACAGGCCCCTCCTGAGTGTCCAATGGCCCGGTATCCAGCTAAGGCCAGTGTGCCCAGATGACTAAGGCATGGTCTGTTGTCATCTGATAGGAGACAGTCAAGTGGACATGAGGGGACCATCTGGCCACCCCTCAAGAACAGGCACTTGGCCCAGCCAGAGGTGGGGAGTCAGAGATGGTTTTCTGGAAGAGATGACATCTGAGCTGAGTGTGAAAGGCTGCCTAGGAGTTAGCAGGGTGGACAGAGACAAAGAGCATTCCAGGGAAAGAGAATGCCCAGGGAAAACACTGTTTGGTGAACAAGCCGTAAACCTCCATCAGGAAGCCACATCCTCATTTCTCTGAGCACATGGTGATTACTAACCACAGACTGAGAGATGAGGAGAGGGGTTTCTTCAGGCGGAACCATAGCTGACGACATGACTAGCAGAAAAAGGAAAGAAAAAAGCAGACACAGTGATTTTCTAAGGTACTTTTCTAGCTCTACTTAGAACCTGACAGAGAGCCCTTATAATCTGCCCCCACAGGTCCTTGAGTTACAACTCTATTAAACAGTACAACACTGATGATCAGATAATTGCCAGAATTTATTAAGAAAATGGCGACATTTGTTTTATTCTATTTTAAAGGCTAGGAGGATATAGTAAACTTTACCAGCCTGGGCAATAGCAAGACCCCGCTTCTCCAAAAAATATAAAAAATTACGACCGGGCGTGGTGGCTCACACCTGTAATCCTAGCACTGAGCAAGAGGAGTTTGAGGTTGCTGTGAGCTAGGTTGACGCCATGGCACTCTAGCCCGGGCAACAGAATGAGACTCTGTCTCAAAAAAAAATTAGCCAGGCATTATGGCACACACCTGTAATCCCAGCTACTTGAGATGCTGAGACAGAAGGATCCCTTGAGCTTGGGAGTTTGAGGCTACAGTGAGCTATGATCACGCCACTGCGCTCCAGCCTAGGCAACAGAGTGAGACCCTGTCTCAAAAAAAAGGGTCGGGCGCGGTGGCTCACGCCTATAATCCTAGCTTTCTGGGAGGCTGAGGCGGGTGGATCGCTCGAGGTCAGGAGTTCTAAACCAGCCTGAGCAAGAGCGAGACCCCGTCTGTACTATAAATAGAAATTAATTGGCCAACTAATACATATAGAAAAAATTAGCCGGGCATGGTGGCGCATGCCTGTAGTCCCAGCTACTCGGGAGGCTGAGGCAGCAGGATTGCTTGAGCCCAGGAGATTGAGGTTGCTGTGAGCTAGGCTGACGCCACGGCACTCACTCTAGCCTGGGCAACAAAGCGAGACTCTGTCTCAAAAAAAAAAAAAAGTTTTCTACTTGGAATGATTAAAATAAAGAACTTCTTGGGTGTTTGGAAAACTTGCCATCCAGGTGGGTTTGTTCCTCAAATCGGATCCAGTGCCCCAGGGAGGCATGCTCCACCACTGAATGCCTTATTTCTGGTGAAAGTTGTTTACTTTTTGTGATGCCTTGTCTTGAGCCACATGATTCTGGAATTAAAGATGTGTTGGCCCTCAGATAACCAAGACACCCGGAGCAACCTGGACATAACTGTGGGCTCTCGGCAGCAGGCCACGCAGGGCTGGATCAACACCTACCCCCTGTCCAGCGGCATGTCCACCATCTCCAAGAAGTCAGGTTGGTGGGAGGTTTGCTCCTGTGTGCACCGCAGCCAAGTTGCCGTCCTGGCAGCCTAATGGATGCTTGGTCAGACAGCGTAACAGAGCGCTGAAAGACAGCTTCATCTGGGTTCTAGAAACTCAGGGTGGGCAGTTGGCATCTGAGGACTATACCTGTGCTTTGTCTTTCCCCCAGGCATGTCTAAGAAAACCAACCGGGGCTCCCAGCTGCACAAGTACTACATGAAGCGCAGGACACTGTTGCTGTCTCTCCTGGTAAGGCCATGGGTGCAGCCAGTGCCAACCACACACCACCTGCCAGCACAGCACCCGGGGCGGAAGCCATGCATGGGTACTCACAGCAGGCCTGCGGGCGCTGTGTCTGTTCTTGCCAGGCTACTGAGATCGAGCGTCTCATCACATGGTACAACCCACTGTCGGCCCCAGAGCTGGAGCTGGACCAGGCTGGAGAGAACAGCGTGGCCAACTGGAGGTCCAAGTACATCAGCCTGAGCGAGAAGCAGTGGAAAGACAACGTGAACCTCGCCTGGAGCATCTCTCCCTACCTGGCCGTGCAGCTGCCAGCCAGGTGGGCCCAGCATCCGGCACGATGAGAACCTTGCCAGAGGTCCAGTGCAGGGTGCCTGCTGGGTGGGTCATGAGCGCTCAGGAGCAAGATGCAGTCCCTCCTGAGGACAGTCAGGAAGCCATCTAGTGGACAGTCCTTGAGCCCCAGAACACTCCCCCAGCCTTTCTGTGCAGAAGTTACACAGTGACCCGTGAGATCTTGTCAGACTTGAACCTGGGGTACACCCAGAGCCCAAGGAGGTAGTATCAGGGTGAATCCAGGGCCATGCTCTGATTCATGGAGAAGAGAAAGCACGGCAAGGCTGTCACTCCCAGAAAATGGGCTGCAAAAACAAGCTTGGGGAGGGAGGGTTTGGGTTCGTCCCAGGTGTCATCTTTCAGCAGCAGGAGGCATGTGCTGCTGCTGGCAGCAGAGTGCCCTGTGAAGTTTCTCATGGCAGCTCTGACAGGGACATAACCTTAGACTAATGGTAGCTGAGAGGGACCGCAGAGGCCCCCATGTAGCAGTCCCACTGCACAGCCCCACCCTTCCATGAATGCATCCAGGGTGGGTGTTTCTTCACTGTGAACCCAAACTTGCCTGCTTACTGCTTCCTCCTCCTGCTCCTCCTTTGTCCCCCTGGAGCAGGACCACGGGCTAGTTCTGCGTTGTTCCAAAGCACAGTGTTTATGGAAAGTCTACCTTGCAGTAGTCTGGGGCAGTAGCACCTTTAAACCCTCATAGCCAAGGCACTTTGTGTCCTCCTCTCCTATAGACTGAGATGCTGACTTGCTGGACAGGTGGCTGTTCAGGGCCAGAGCAGGGGCTATGGTGAGGAAAAGAAATAAAAGGGGGGTGTGCTAAGGACTGTGAAAGGAGGCCCTTTGAACAGTAAATGTGGGATAATTCCTGTTAGAGAAAGTTCTGGCATTTCATCATAGCCAGTCATAGTGCTGTTTTTTAAATACTTGCATTGAGACTTACGAATGCATTAGTGGTGTAGAACACTCAGCTGGCACTTGGTATTGACCCAGATCCCTCCAGTCAGCATTGTGGTGGTGGAAAAAGCATGTCTGCTGGTGAGGCCGCCCCATCCACATCCTCTATGCACCATAGGTTTAAGAACACAGAAGCCATCGGGAATGAAGTGACCCGTCTGGTTCGGTTGGACCCAGGAGCTGTTAGCGACGTCCCTGAAGCCATCAAGGTAGCATAACCCACACACGAGGGCCTGGGTTAGCCCTGCACAGAAACAGAACTGTCCCAAAATGTCATAACTAGACTCTAGACAAAAACGGTGACCTGGCAACCTCAGGAGTATTCATGATTTTTCCAGTTTCCTGTGTTTTCCACTACTCCTAGTATAGAACATTTATTATGTTTACGGTAGAAAAAAATTTAATGTACTTAAGCCTAATTTCAATTGTGCCTTTTAATGTAACATATCAGAAGCATTTTTCACATTATTACAAATGTCTTATAATCATAACTTTTCCTGGCCATCTTTGTGGTGTGGGCCATGGGCCAGGTATTTCCAGAGGGACCCAGAGACTGCCCGAGGCACGCCATCTCCCCACTTTCTCCCTAGTTCCTTGTCACTTGGCACACCATCGACGCCGACGCTCCGGAGCTCAGCCACGTGCTGTGCTGGGCACCCACGGACCCGCCCACAGGCCTCTCCTATTTCTCCAGCATGTACCCGCCGCACCCTCTCACGGCGCAGTACGGGGTGAAAGTCCTGCGGTCCTTCCCCCCGGTGAGCCAGGGTCCTGCCGAGCTGGCCTTGGGTGGGACTGTGGGGCTGGTGCGTGGAGAGCCAAGAGACAGGGAGGGCTCCATCATCAGCCTGGAGGTCGTCGCCTGAGTAAACATCAGTCCATCTCAGAACATATCTTCAGTCCCCATTTTTGATCTAGTGATTGTACAAGATGGATTTAGTTCTGATTGAAATGTATTTTCTAATTATATTTGCTTTTTAACTTTAATTAGCTGTTTGAGTTAAAAAGAAAGCTTACTTGAGTTTGATTGTGGAGGTGGCTTGTTGGCCAGCCCGAGCAGGCCGTGAACAGAGCCCACCCAGCAGCACACCTGGGCCTTAGAACCCCGATCGATCTCACAGGATCCAGGGAGCCCACGAGACAGCCATAATGACAGGTGGGGAGGGTCTGTGAGGTCTTCTAGAGTCTGACCCACGGCAGCCCATCTTCCCAAGACAGGCTCCCCAGTGAGAACTGAGAGGGGCCCTCGTCTCCCCTTGTAAAGGTGGAAGCCTTGCTCCATTCACCTCTTTTCATCAATCATGTGTTTCAAGCCATTGGTCACTTTGCTTGCTGTCCTCTGGGCATCCTTAACCTGCTGTGGTGCTCTGGGAGGACAGTGTGCTGTGGGCACAGCAGAAGCAGGGGTGGTCCAAGTGTCCCTCACTGTGCCTCAGGCAGAGCCCTGGGGCATCAGTTGGTCATAGCCACCTCTCCTCTTCCTCCACAGGACGCCATACTCTTCTATATCCCCCAGATCGTGCAAGCGCTCAGGTATGACAAGGTAAGGGTATGCCCACACCAGCTGTCCTCTTCACTCCAGAGCTGCACGCCACCCACCCACTTGCCCAGCTGTCCGCAGCCCTGCCAGGCTCTGCGGAGCCTCCTTGGGAGCAGGGCTGCTCAGCTGTGACTGCAGTCCTCAGGCTCCCCTCACCCCGCTCCACCCCCCCCACCCCCCCCCACCCCCCGTGGTTGACCCTGCTCACCACTGCCTCCCTGAGGCCCAGGCCTGCTCTACATCGTGAGTGGGCTCTTGGGCTGTTGCCAGCCAGGCTAGGCTGGGCTCCCCGTCTTACTGGATGGGTGTGGTCTTGGTGGGTCACCTCAACTCCTTGACTCTGGCTCACTTCAGTGGGAAGTGGCAAGGAGGCTTGTACAAGGTAATGTGTGTATTATTAGCTGGCCACAGGAAAGTACCACAGATGAAGTGGCTTACACAATAGAAATTTATTTTCTCACAGCCATAAAGGTCAAAAGTCTGAGAACAAGGTGTGGGCAGGGTTGGTTCCTTGTGAGGCCTCTCTCCTTGCTTGTCGATGACCACCTTCTCCCTTGTGTTCACGTGGTCGTCATCCTGTATGTAATGTATCCTAATCGCCTTTTCTTATAAGGACACCATTCAGACTGGCTTAGGAACCACCCTAATGACCTCATCCTAACTTAATTACTCTTTAAAGACTCTATCTCCAAATACAGTCACATTCTGAGGCACTTTAACATGAATTTGGGGGACATCATTCAGCCCCTAACAATGTACATGCACATAAAGTGCTCAGCACAGAGTGTGGAACAGAAAAAAACCCTGGGAGTGAGCGCAGCCAGGAGCTCACACTACCCATGCCTGGAGGCAGAGCTTCCCATGGCCTCGTGCCGGTGCCCCCAGTATCTGCACAGCCACACATCTACCCTGTCCTCCAGCCAAGGGCCAGCCTTATTTTCACAGCTGCCACTGGTACCAGACTTCTTAGGTTCTGGCCAAGCCTTGGCTACTAGGGCCTGGCTCTCGGGCTCCCATTAGCTGCAGTAACTGTGAGCACTGTGGCTGGCTGTCACTGGAGCTGGCTTCTTCCCTTCAGATTGGCATGATGCTCCATCTAGAGTCTGAGGACCAAAGTGCTTCTAGAACAGCAGCCAACCTCTTCTGAAACATTGAGTCCTGTGGAACAATTCGCTATTCTACCTAGGTAGTGCCAAACTCTCGGAGTCTGAGTGGTGATCCTGTGTAAAGCTACATTCACTGAGGAGGGGCCTCAGCTCTGGAGCCCACGCTTGTGGGACTGTCACAGGTGCCTTCTCTCCAGGAAATCATTTCCCTTTCCTCTCTACTTCCCTCCCATGTTTTTCTCCCTTGACTGCTTGGCTCTCAGCATTCATGTGGGCATAGCAGAAGGACCAAATCCAGAGGTGCCCAGGCTGTCCGTGTGGACTCTCAGTGGTGGCCTCCAGAGAATGACCTGCACTTCCTGGGCCTTATGCTCAGTGGGCTGCACTTAGCACACAGAGACCCAGGCATGTAGCGTGTGTAAGGCACATGGTGTAAAGGCATAGGTAGGGGCCATGGTTAGCATCGGGGGATGCTAATAGGCTAGTTTCTTTATTTGGCTGGTATTTTATATAAGCTGCTCTTTAATTTTTTGTATTATTTATTTTATTTTATTCCTTTATTTTCTGGTTTTCTAAATACTTGAGTTAACTCCTCAGAATTACCCAAAAGTGACCAATGAATTTTGGGTGTTTTTTTTTTTTACCTAAATATTATAAACTCATGGATTTGGACAGATCTTTTTTTTTTAAGATAGAGTCTCGCTTTGTTGCCCAGGCTAGAGTGTGTGCTGTGGCCTCAGCCTAGCTCACAGCAACCTCAAACTCCTGGGCTCAAGCAATCCTCCTGCCTCAGCCTTCCGAGTAGCTGGGACTACAGGCATGCACCACCATGCCCGGCTAATTTTTTCTATATATATTAGTTGGCCAATTAAATTCTTTCTATTTATAGTAGAGAAGGGGTCTTGCTCTTGCTCAGGCTGGTTTTGAGCAATCCACCCGCCTCGGCCTCCCAGAGTGCTAGGATTACAGGGTAAGCCACTGAGCCCGGCCTGGACAGATCTGATGTGTGCCAGTCCACTGCTGTTACTTTGTTTGCCCGTCTTTCCAATTGCTGAGAAACCCACTCAAGTTGTCTACTCTGTTCTTTGATCTTTAGTCCTTGAAACCTCCTTGCCTAACAGAATGACAGGATCTTCTAGGCTCTTCCTGTATTCCTGCCTCAGACCTGGGATCAACCAAGTTTCCAAACAACCCTGGTTCATCTCACTGGGAAATAGTATTGAGACACCCTAATCTGAATGCTGAGAGTGCTAATTGCCATTGACTTGTCATTGTTTCTAGGTCTTTCTGGTAGTAGAGCTTAAAGTTTTTTATTTTAATAAATACATCGTGGCGGGGTCTAGTGGCTCAAACCTGTAATCCTAGCAGTATGGGAGGCTGAGGCAAGATGATTGCTTGAGCCCAGGAGTTCAAGACCAGCCTGAGCAAAAGTAAGACCCCTTCTCTACAAAATATTGAAAAAATTAGCTGGGCGACATGGTGTGCAACTGTAGTCCCAGCTACTCGGGAGGCTGAGGCAGGAGGATTGCTTGAGCCCAGGAGTGTGACGTTGCTGTGAGCTAGGCTAACGCCATGGCACTCTAGCCCAGGCAATAAAGTGAGACTCTGTCTCAGAAAATAAAAATTAAAATAAAACTGGAGTTATTCATATGAGTGGCAGAAAATGACCAAGAAGGAAAAGGAGGAGAGGTCCTTAGGATGGTGACCATAGATGCATCAACTCATGAAGGGAGGTACTTTTGCATTAAATAGAGTTTTCTGGAACCCTGTCCATCACTTTGGAACATTGTTCTAAACAACCAGCTTACAAATGAGTTTTTAGTACCCAGCCTACTCATTTCTTGTACTTGACAACCCCAGAAATTGGTTTGAGAGTCATGATTCTTAAATCCAGAGGAAGAAACCAAGGAGACAAACGCTGATGCACACCTATATTACGTACCCCACCTGCTGGGTCCCAGCCCCTGGCTGAACTCATTGCTGACCTGGAGAGCTCACCACACCACCAGAAACCACTCAGCCTCACTCTTTTTGTTTTTTTTTTTTTTTGAGACAGAGTCTCGCTTTCTTGCCTAGGCTAGAGTGAGTGCTGTGGCGTCAGCCTAGCTCACAGCAACCTCAAACTCCTGGGCTCAAGTGATCCTCCTGCCTCAGCCTCCCAAGTAGCTGGGACTACAGGCACGAGCCACCATGCCCGGCTAATTTTTATATATATATATATATATTAGTTGGCCAATTAATTTCTTTCTATTTTTATAGTAGAGACGGGGTCTTGCTCAGGCTGGTTTTGAACTCCTGACCTTGAGCAATCCGCCCGCCTCGGCCTCCCAGAGTGCTAGGATTACAAGCGTGAGCCACCACGCCCGGCCTCAGCCTCACTCTTGCAGGTCTGCCAAGCGCTGAGAGTCAGCGCCTGCCCTGGGTTAAGACGAGTCTCTCCTGGGGGAGAGGGCCCTCCAAACCTGGCTGACAGGGCCCTTGCTCTCCTACAGATGGGTTACGTGCGGGAGTATATTCTGTGGGCAGCATCCAAATCCCAGCTTCTGGCACACCAGTTCATCTGGAACATGAAGACTAACATCTATCTAGACGAAGAGGGCCACCAGAAAGACCGTGAGTATCTTCTTGTTCTCCTACAGGCCTCACTCCTCATCTTCAGTGCTTTTAGCACTGCCCAGAGCCTTCCGCATCCTCCAGGGCCCTCCCTGGCCTCACTGCCCCAGCCTATAGACCCCTCCACTTCCCTCTGTTTGGCAAGGCACTCTCACCTGTCAGCATGCAGAGGAGCAGGACCTATTCTTCATGGCACCCTTGCTAACTTGCCATCTGGGCACCCTCCTGCAGCTACCCAGGCATATGTGAGATGCTCCAGCTCTGGGAGCTGCTTCTCCATCAGAGTCCCCTGTTCCACATGGCTATGACCCCATCTGAGCACAGGGTGGCCAATCTAGGGAGCACTTCCCAAACGGAGTGCCCTCATGAGCCCAGGAGTTTGCGGTTGCTGTGAGCTAGGCTGATGTCACAGCACTCTAGCCTGGGCAACAGAGTGAGAGAGACTCTGTCTAAAAAAAATGTTAAAAGCTCTGTACTTCTGCTCAGAGGCAGGACATTACTACTTTGAGAGAGGAGTCTGCCAACTCTTCATTTGTCAGAAAATTAATAAACTTCTCTTTCCTTCTCCCCACCCTCACCCCCACACACACACATAAAAAGAGCAAGAAAAGTGGCATTGCTTTACATTTTTATCAACTTATTTTTATCTGACTTAGTAGAAGACAGTTCTCATTCTCTTTCTGCTTCTGCATTTGATCTATTGCAATATGCTGTTATGGTTGAAGTAAATGTGGGAAATTTAGCCTCACACAGACATGGAATTGGAAAGGGGGAAGTATTTTAGTCTTTCAGGTCACTGGGGATATTCTTGACCGATCCCACACCAGACTTGACAAGCAGTAGTTTCTTAAAGGTTAATTGCAATGTGGCATCTGAAACCTGTCAGTGAACTTCTCCTGGTCTGTTGCATTCAAGTCTGCTGGTCTAGCTTGAACCTGGACCCATGTGGCTTCTGTAACATCAAACAGTGGCCACTTACAAGTATAGGTCAGTGAGTGATGCAGACCTTCTAAATGTTGACACATTTCATTGTCATATTGAAAATTCATATCTGCAATCCTCTTGCAGTTCATGAACACGGTGATTGTGTTTTCATGGTCATGTTCGTGAGCCGTGCCTCCCTCAAACCTTGTTACAACACACATTACCCATCTGACATGGAACAAAAAGAAAAGTCACATTTGTTAACACCCCATCAATCTTTTTTTTTTTTGAGACAAGAGTCTTGCTTTGTTGCTCAGGCTAGAGTGAGTGCCATGGTGTCATCCTAGCTCACAGCAACCTCAAACTCCTGGGCTCAAGCAATCCTACTGCCTTAGCCTCCCGAGTAGCTGGGACTACAGGCATGCGCCACCATGCGTGGCTAATTTTTTTCTATATATATTAGTTGGCCAATTAATTTCTTTCTATTTATAATAGAGACGGGATCTTGCTCAGGCTGGTTTGGAACTCTTAACCTCGAGCAATCCGCTCGCCTTGGCCTCCCAGAGTGCTAGGATTACAGGTGTGAGCCACCACGCCCGGCCAACACCCCACCAATCCTATGAGAAAGATTTCTAAGTGTCAGGAAGCTGTTGGGCTCACGGTAGCAGATGCAAATTTTCCAAAAAAATACTCAGTTGTTTTAGTTGTTTTAAGTGACGTGTTCATTTTTTTATTTATTTTCAAAAAAATATCTGCCACATACCCAAGTCTGAATAACTATATTTTGTGTGTTAGGCATTCTTTGAAGTAAAAACAAAGGTCTGTGAAAAGAGAGGTCAGTTCAACTCCAAAGCTAGACAAACGCCAGGTGCTTCTCAGGGCGACGTGGCTCAGACGCAGCCAGAGCAGCCTGTGCCCAGCCTGGCAGCATGACGAGACCCTATCTCAAAAAAATAAAAGACATGTATTCAGGATAGAGTTTAATAAAATTAAATTTTACTGCTTCACCAGGGACATTCATTAAGTGACACAGGCTCTTTTCTTAGAGTGAGTGTGTAGCAGTGAGGAACCAGTGACCTCTATTGCTGGCGTCAGCACAGGGAGGGGCAGAGTGGTGTGTGATGTGGCGTGGCCTTCCACGAGCCTGCGGCACACTCTGGGCACCACTGCTGGGGGCCAGAAGCAGCGGCGGCTTTTCCCAAGGGGCTCAGGCTCTGTGTTTCTCCTCAGCTGACATCGGCGACCTCCTGGAGCAGTTGGTAGAGGAAATCACAGGCTCCTTGTCGGGCCCAGCCAAGGACTTCTACCAACGGGAATTCGATTTCTTCAACAAGATTACCAATGTGTCTGCCATCATCAAGTAAGTGCAGGGCTTCAGAAGCTGCCTCCAGGCCTGGGAACCTTAAACACCCACCCGGCCTGGGCCACGGCTAGACGGACGAGTCTCCAGTGGGCCCACTGCTGACTATGACACCCTCGGGGGAGTCAGGGCTCCTGAGAGAATGGCAAGATGCATAGCCACACTGATTTCAAGATAGCATCTTAGTTTCATGCATGAGTGGTTCGAGGTCATTCCATTCTGTCCAGGTGCTGAAGGATCCTCATGGTGTCAGGAAAGCCAGACTCCTCTAGCTCCTGTGGTTGTTCTCCTGAGCCTTCCACTCGTGTTGCTCTGACGACATCCTTGTACGTCCATGGCCTTGCCCCTTTGTATGGGACGAGACCCTGGAGTCATTGACATTGGCTGTGTGCCTGGGAGCAGGCCCAGGACAGGGAACATGGGGCATGACCTCCACCAGGCCCTGTGCTGTCTCATGCTCATGCTGTTCTGACCTTGGTCACCATGAGGCCCATCTCAGGCCTCCTGAGGCCCTTTCCTGGGCTAGGCGCCTTGTAGAGCAGCGCTCCTGGCAGCTCCTAGCCCACAAAGATAATAGGGTGAGGGGAGCATGTCCAGGGCATCCCTGGGGGGCAGGACTCAGCCTAAGGCCGGGTCTCAGGCTGGCCCAAGGTCATGGGCCAAGTACATGACAGCCAGCCTTTGAGCCCAGAACCATTTGACCCCACAGCCACCTGTGCCTCTGAGCACCTCTGACAGCAGCACATCCTGCCCTGCCCCCACATGTGAGGAGCACAGCCAGCCAGAACACAGCTCTGCCTCAGCCCCCAGGGGCCACGTGGGACCAGGGCAGGAATTGCTGCAAGTGGCTTCCTAGAGGAATTGGGTCTGGTTGGGCCTTTTGGAGTAGCTAGAACCAGGAAGAGAGGGACAGAGGGTAATCCAGACAGGAGGCCCCTGGGTGTCCAGAGTTCAGTTCCTCCAGGATACAGCAAAGCATTCCCGTCTCGTTTCTCAGGCCCTACCCTAAAGGTGACGAGAGAAAGAAGGCTTGTCTGTCGGCGCTGTCTGAAGTGAAGGTGCAGCCAGGTAAGCAGGCGGCCTCAGGAGGCTGCAGTCAGTGTGTTCCCAAGGGTAGGCAGGGCGTGGAGACGACGGCTCCACTGGCCACACACACACCCTTGCCCACCAGCCCAGCCCAGAATCCACCCCTGGTGAGCAGGAGCTGCTCCTCCGAGGGCACTCTTCATCTTCCTTGCTGCCTGTAGCTTTTCTGGAGGCCAAGACGCTGTCCTCCACAGCTTTATCCTAGAAAAGGGTTCCTGGATTCCAGCATGCGGGAGCAGCGCAGGTCGAACAGCTAAAGGGGTGGTTGGGTGAGGCAGGGCAGTGGCGGCCCCGGTGTGCTGGGACTTGTCAGACAGGGTGCCCAGCCCAGTGGGAAGCTGCTCCTTGGCACCTGCCAACCATTGCCATGTAGGTATTCAAGCCCAGTATGGTTAGAGCCAAGCTTTTTTTCAAGAAAAGATGGAATCCAGACCTCACTGGGCCACTCTCCATTTCTAACTGTTGCTGCAGACTTATCTTCTCAAGCCCTGGCCATCCCATGCAGACGTTCACACCATCGGGCCTCAGCCATAGATTGCCTGTGGGGGGGCTTTGAGTCAAGCATTTCCTCAGGCCCATCATGTTAAGCTCATACAACAGCTCAGCTTCTCAGAAAAGGCTGGACACCAGGGCCTCCGTTTCCCCTCATGGGGAATGCCATAGCTGCCAGGGAGGGGTGGAAAGAACCAGAAGCTGTTATATTGCAAGAGCCCCCAGCCTCTGCTTCCAGACTATATGGCTGAGTCTTACCCCAGGGGCCCTGGGGAGCCAGCAGGGCTCTAGAGCAGAACAGAGGTAGTCATTGTGTGAGACAGGCCTGGAGCTGGCAAGGCAAGGGCAGGAGGGAGGAGGACACAACAGTGTTACCCCCTTCCCCGTGGAGCAGTTGTCTGGCACCCACAGCAGGGCCCAGCTTGGTGCCCCAGGAGACCATGTGCCTTTTGTTCTGGGCCCCTCCTCAAAACCTACCCCCCCTCAGCAAGGCACAGTGACTCACACCTATAATCCCAGCACTTTGGGAGTCCAAGGTGGGAAGAGCTCCTGGAGCCAGGGGCTCGAGACCAGCCTGGGCAATGTGGTGAGACTCCGTCTGAAAATAAATAAGTAAACCCAACCCCAGGGGGGTCAGGAGGCTCTACCACTTCAACAGGGAGCACACGTCCCCCTGGAGACTGACAGTTCCTGGCCACGAATGGGCTGTCCCAGGTGTGCAGGGCAGGGAGCTCCTGAGGGCGACACAGGCCCCCACACCCACCTGTGGAGCAGCAGGGCTGAGACTCAGCACTTCCTCTTGGAGGGGGTCTCCTGGGAGGTGGTGGCTCCTTTGTCAGATGTGTGGAAGGATCGCAGAGTCAAGAGGGATGCACCTGAGCAGCCACAGACTAGTTAATGGTGCCACAGGTGGGCCCGAGGGCCCTGTGCAGGGGCAGAGCATGACTGCAAGGTGGACTATGCCTGTGGCATCTGTGTTGGGAACCTGTGGCCACATGGGCCCCTTGTGACTCTGCCCATCCCTGCACAGGCTGCTACCTGCCCAGCAACCCTGAGGCCATTGTGCTGGACATTGACTACAAGTCAGGGACACCGATGCAAAGGTGAGACCCCACCTGTCCCAACCCCACAGCTTCCTTACCTGAAGGTTTTATCAGGCTGCATCCCAGGTGCCACATTGTTTTTGTTTTTCAGTGCTGCAAAAGCCCCATATCTGGCTAAATTTAAGGTGAAGCGCTGTGGAGTTAGTGAACTTGAAAAAGAAGGTCAGTGGAGAATTCTGATTACATTTGGGATCTCAGTGCTTTCTCCTTGCCGATGTCGGTTTCTTTTGGCAATTTAGTTTATCACCAGCTCCCCGTAAAAGATGGTATCTATCTGTCCGCCCCCACCCCCACCCCGTCTGAGCCCTCATTCAGGGACCACATGGAGCTCAAGTGCAGTGACAATTGGGCCACCCTTGAGACCTATCCACCCCAGTCAGCTGGCTCTTCCAGGAGGAGGCCCCATCTTGAGGCCAAGTGGCTTCAAGCCTCTGCAAGATGTGTCAGTGGCTTGGGCTGCCATACAAATGACCACAGATGGGGGAAGCTTAAACAGCAGACCTATATTATCTCACAGTTCTAGAAGCTGGAGTGTGACATCAAGGTGTCATCAGGGCCACGCTACTTCAGATGGCTCTGGGGTCCATCCTTCCTTGCCTCTTCTAGTATCCAGTGGTGTTGCTGCAACTCTTAGCTTGTAGGTGCATCACTCTTATCTCTGCCCCCGTGTGTCTGTGTCCACATTCCCCTCTTAGAAAGACACCATCATTGGCTTAGGGCCCATGCTAGTATGACCTCATCTTGAGTTGATTATACCTGTAAAGACCCTATTTCCAAATAAGGTCACATCTAGGCTTTGGGAGAGCATGAATTTTGAGGGGACATTCTCCAACACAGAACAGAGAATGTAGCCAACTGCACAGATGAGCTGCTGGCCCGTGCAGGGACATGCCTTCTGTGGCTGTGCCCACATGCTGGCCCCTGAGCCCCTCGGGCCCTCCAGCGTACAGACATCCTCACCCACAGTTCACAGTGCCCAGCCCTGACCCTGGTACACCTGGGTCCCCACTGCAGATGATGTGGGGCTCTGTTTTTATTTGCATTTAAGCTTAAACGTTCTATGGAAAAACCCCTGGCCCTGGGGTTCCACCTGCTGCCCCAGGGTGTTTCTTGGGCCCTGCTGGGCGGGCCCCTCGTTGGCATCCTTGGGGCTTTGCGATTCCCAAGGCTCCTTCCAGGCACATGAGCAGGGCTCACCCCCAGCATCCTCAGAGGGCTTCTCCCTGCCCTGGGGCTGTAGGTGGCCTCTCCCCTGCACAGGTCTGCGGTGCCGCTCGGACTCTGAGGATGACTGTGGCGCGCAGGAGGCTGACTGCCAGAAGATCTCCTGGCAGGCTGCCATCTTCAAAGTGGGAGACGACTGCCGGCAGGTAGTGTGGCCAGCCCAGGGCAGGCTGGGGGGCAGGCTCACCTCTCCAGAAGGCTGCAGGCACACTAGAGTCCAACCTCACGTGCAGAAACACAGATCTTTGCCTCCCCCCGTTTCGTTCAGATGCCACAGAGTAAACAAGAGCTTCTGCAAAACCCAGAGGCTTCTCCTGGTTCCCTCTGCTGTTGCCACAGGGCACTGCTGGGGTTGGGGGAGCCCAGTCTCACATCCCACCAGGTAGCAAGCACAGCCTCATGCCCAGCCCGGGGCCTGGTGGTCCCAAGGGCCTGAGCCCAGCCCCAGGTGGTCGGTGAGGTGAGGCCCTCCAGACTCCCGCTCAGTTGTGGCCTCCCTGTCTTACTCTGTCACCAGCCATTCAGCTTCTACCCCATGTGAGCCGCTGGGAGTCAGGTGGGCCGGGGGCACGAGGCGGCTGGCCAACCCCATCCTGTGCCCCCTTGGTTCATAGGACATGCTGGCCCTGCAGATCATTGACCTCTTCAAGAACATCTTCCAGCTGGTCGGCCTGGACCTCTTTGTTTTTCCCTATCGCGTGGTGGCCACTGCCCCTGGGGTAAGTTCCCTGAGCAGGAGCCTGGCTAGGAACCCCTCCATGCCTCCCTGGCAGGCCTGGGACTCACCCTTCCTCCCTAGTGCGGGGTGATCGAGTGCATCCCTGACTGCACCTCTCGAGATCAGCTGGGCCGCCAGACAGACTTCGGCATGTACGACTACTTCACACGCCAATACGGGGACGAGTCCACCCTGGCCTTCCAGCAGGTAGCCCCAGGGTTGTATGCACTCTGTCCCACTCCTACTCCATCCCTTCCCTGGTCTTCTGAGTCCTCCCTTGCTAGAGGAGAAAACCAGGTCCACCCGTAAGCTGCTTATGGAGTCAAAGGAACCTAGAGCTGGGCTCCCCAGGAGAAAGCTAAGTCCTAGGGTGGGAGAAAGGGCCTGCTGCCCCCACAGCCCCAGATGCAGCCCTGTCACTGCTGCTGTCCAGGTCTGGCTGGCTGAGCTAGCTGGCTTGGGCTGTGCCTTCAAGGGCGACACAGAGCTAGGGAGAGCGCCCACAGGCCTGGAGCCGTTGTGAGCTCAGGGCCCTCTCTGCACAGGCACGCTACAACTTCATCCGCAGCATGGCCGCCTACAGCCTCCTGCTGTTCCTGCTGCAGATCAAGGACAGACACAACGGCAACATCATGCTGGACAAGAAGGGCCACATCATCCACATCGGTCAGCCAGCCTCAGCACCACCCTCCCCTCCCTTCTCCGCCAGCATGCAGGGGAAGATAGGGGTCCCTACCCTGCAGAGGGGAGCAGACATGGGGCTGCCCAGCCAGGAATGTCAGTGGGAGCATCTGAGTCGAGCTCTGAGGCCCAGTTTGTCCCCACCAAGCCATCCTGCTGTGGAGGGTGCCTGACTCCAGAAAGCTGGGGGTTAGAGTGCCAGCCAGGGCTGTGGGTCCAAAGCTGGAGCTGGGCAGAGCTGGGCTCAGCCAGGCTGGGTACCAGCCTCACTCTGCTCCAGCCTGGCTCCCGCCTCCCCTTCCTCTGCTTGCTGTCCCCACGGATACCCGACCTGTCTGTGGGGTGTGGAGGATGCTGGTGTCACTAGTCCTTTTCTACTGCTCAAGACAAGACCACCCAGCCGGGTTCCTGCCCAGCCTCAAATGACTCTTTGCGGTTTTGCAGACTTTGGCTTCATGTTTGAAAGTTCGCCAGGTGGCAACCTGGGCTGGGAACCAGACATCAAGCTGACAGATGAGATGGTGATGATAATGGGAGGCAAGATGGAGGCCACTCCCTTCAAGTGGTTCATGGAAATGTGTGTCCGTGGCTACCTGGCCGTGCGGTGAGCCAGGGCAGGGGTGGGAGTGTGTTCTCTGGCTCCTTTTAGGATGAAAAGAACCAGATTCAGAGAGAGTGAGGGAGGTGCCTGCGGGCTGGGAGGTACCAGTGGCCTAGGCCTGGCCTTCTGGTTGCCCCTCTCTGCCCACCTGTGCCTGCGAATTCTTGCCCTGGGAGTCCGAGCCCAGCCACCACGTGCTGCAGGCCTCATCCTGCTGACACCCTCAGCCATGGGCTGCCCCTTCTGGGCACCTGTCCACCCTTTCATCAAAGCCTGAGCACCCACCACCCCCAGGGCTGCACGCTGGAGACTGGCGTTGTCCTAGTTTCACATACAGTGTCCCTTGGCCTAGGCCACACACCATTGTGGTGATTCCTAGATGCTTGACCCAGATCAGTCCCCACCCCTTCAGTCCCCACTGCCCCCACTGCCCTGTGGGAGAAGGAGGATCAGGGCACCTGTGCTTCCCCACCCTGGTGCAGAAACCACGGCTGGCGGCCTTGTGGGGAGGGACCAGCGCAGGACCACTCCGCCCATGCAGGGTTCATCTGAGTGACCCTGGCCTGGGGGGTGCAGAAGCTAGGGGGCAGCAGGTGGTGTGAAGGGGGCTGCCATGGGGGAACATGGAAGGTGTGGCTGGGTGGTGGCTGGGAACCCAAGCATGAGGCTGTTGGGCAGCAGCCAGGCCACATGACTGTGCCCAGGGCTACCCACCCAGGCTGGCCTCTGTCCACCAACCCTCCCATCTCTCCCCAGGCCCTACATGGATGCAGTTGTCTCTCTGGTCACTCTCATGTTGGACACGGGCCTGCCCTGTTTCCGCGGCCAGACAATCAAGCTCTTAAAGTAGGTTCCTTGGCAGACACACAGGCCACTTGGGGTACAGGTGTTCATTAGCTGAGGCACCACCAAGATAGGAACTTTCTGTGCAGTTGTAACTGTGATTGTCATCTCCTCGGAACCCCAGAGCAGACAGGGTTCCTGGTGAGACTCCTATCAGACCAGGTCTGTGAGGCATCCTGGCTTCTGCCAGCCATGCTGAGGATGCACCCTCTGGTTTTTCAAGGGTGCCTCGCAGTCCCTGCCTCCAGGCCCTGACCCCTGAGCTGCAGCAGCTTAGCTCCCCAGTGCTTAGCCTGGCCCCAGCCATGGGGCACTCAGGCCCAGGTGATGCTGGGAAGAGGACAGGCTCACGGCAGCCAGACTTGACCTTCCCAGCGCTGTCCCTGTCTTCCGACACATTGTCCTGGGGGTACATTTCCAGGGGGTGGCCCTCTGCTGGACAGGTGGTCCAGTCCACAGACCACCGCCAGGCTGGGCAGGGGCAGCCTCGGGCGGGACCACGGGCCTAGCAGGGAATGGCAGTAGCCCTGACACAGCCTCTCTCCAGGCACAGGTTTAGCCCCAACATGACCGAGCGTGAGGCTGCGAACTTCATCATGAAGGTCATCCAGAGCTGCTTCCTCAGCAACAGGCGAGTCTCCCTACCCCCTGCCCCGACCAGGTCACCAGGATGCTGCCATCCCCAACTGTTCCTCTCATGGGAGACTCTTGGTCACTTGAGCTCTGGTGGGAATTCTGGAGGAACAGTGAGTGCTTGTTTAGAGGGGAACACCTGGCAGAGGCTTGGAGCTAGAAAGCGCACCTGCCTGGGGCTGAGAGAGGTGGGACACAGGCCGCCACTGACCCCAAGCTCGAGCTCGGGATGGGAGCTCCCTTGGGAGGGCTTAGGAAGTTGTCCCGCCCCTCCTCCCTGTGCCTTCCTGGGGCTGCTGTGTGGGCAGGGTGTGGGGGGCAACCGGGGGCAGCCAGTCAGTCTCCCTGTGGTAGGGAGAGAGGGTGGAGGCGGGAGACTGAGAAGAGCTGGTTCAGGGTCTGAAGGCGGAGCCCCAGGCCTGCGGGCTCCCATGGGCTGTGAGAGTTAAGAGGCAGCTTTGAGGTTTCCAGCCTGAACAACGGGAGGCGGTAATTCCAGTAGGTGCATGAGGGAACAGCTCTGAGAGTCTGGAAGCCGCCACGTAGGGGCACCTGAAGACATGGGGCTGGGCAAGGCCTGGGGGCAGGGGCAGCCCAGGCTGTGCTACATCCATACCAGGAGGGGCCAGGGGCATGGCCACCTGCTCTGGGAACGGGTGGATGAGCCTGAGAGGAAGCCCAAGAACCCACTGCAGGTGCCCAAAACGTCTAGCGACCTAATGGGCAGTGGGAGAAAGAAAGGGCAGGAACCGCGAGGCCAGGCACAGAGAGCCCAGGCAAACGACAGAGAAGCGCAAGGCTTCAGGAAGGCTTGGGGGGCAGGAGGAGGGTGTCCACGGAGGTGTGCTGAGGGCAAGGGGCCTGGAGTGTGGAGAGGAAGGATGGCTGCACACACCCCCTCTGGGTGTCTACATGTGACAGGCCGAGGGGCCAGAGGGGCACCTGGTAGAGTGGTAGCTCCCGCGCACCTGGTAGAGTGGTAGCTCCCGCAGCCAGAAGGAGTTTGGCTGAGGACTGTGAGTTGGAGCAGGCCTCAGAGTTGGAGCAGGAGATGTGGTCTCTGGGCAGCCATGGTGGGGGATAAGCCAGTGGGGAGGGACCCAGACCCAGCAGGCTGGCTCCTCACAGCCTCCCTCACCCTCACCCTCCAGGAGCCGGACCTACGACATGATCCAGTACTATCAGAATGACATACCCTACTGAGGAGGGCAGCCCAAAGCCTAGACTAGCCTTCCACTCCATGTGCCCTCGAGTCACTCTGCAATCACAGAGCCACGTGCCCACCCGCCCCACCACTCCACCCAGCAGAGTTGTTCTATAGGAGAAAAGAACTGCAGCCTCAGAGCCGGGCAGCTGCTCCTTCCTCAGGTGCAGCACACGCTGGGGTGGCTTTAGTGATGCCACAGACTGAGACGACAATCATCGATGGTGCTGTCTATGCACAGGTGTGAATCCTCTGTTTGCACTGGACACATTCCCAACCTATCTTATTTCCTAGGTACGTGAAGTATTTTCTTGTGTATTAAAAAAATTATATTCAATCTAAGGTTTAACCAACATAGACAAAATAAAAACCCCAAACAGTGCTGTGTTGGAATTTGACTGTCAGGTTTAGTGTCCAAGTTTAGGGCCAGCTGAGGGGCAGTTTCTGGCTGTGCCCCTGGAGAGGGGCCTAGTGTTACCTGCACTCGTGGGCTGGGGCCAGGCACACGGATTAGGGCTTAACATGCAAACACCATGGTGCAGGTTGCGCCAGAAATAGCACTGTCTCCCCTGATCGCGCTGCCCTCTCCAAAGCTGACTCCCTGGGGCTGCCCGCTGTCCTCAGTGCCTTGCCTATGCTCCAGTCTCTTCAGTGCTGGGCTCCTCTCAGTCACGGCAAGGTGCTGTGCTCTGGACTCCAAAATCCTTGTGTGTGACTAGTCCCTGCAGCCACCTACTCCCCCACACCAAGGCCTTCTAATTATCGTAAGCAGATAAGGCACACAGACCCCAAACAAGAAAAGAGTGCAAAGGATCAGTTAAACAGCAGGTAAGAGAACCAATCACGGGAAAGACAACAATGAAATCACCAAAAATGGAGCAGAAAGAAAGGGAACGTTAAATGAGCTCCAGCTAACTCCTAACGAGATCTCCAGAGTGGGCAAAACACACAGCTTTAGGAAGCACAGGGAAGTCCTGAGCAATATAAATGAAAATATAAATAGGCCAATGTGTGAGTTAACAGTTTTTATAAAAGTATTAAATTAATCCCAAAGACGTCAGGAAAGGAGGGACAGAGAACAACAGGTGGAACAAAGAAATGGTGCAATTACAGACATCTGTCCACACATGCCAGTGTTATGTTAAACAGTGGACTCGCCACTCCAACTAAAAGTCAGGATTACAAGCATGGATTAAAAGAGCAAGACCCAATTCTGTGCTGACTATAAGCAATGCACCTTAAATATAAACAAAGTTGACAGTAAACAAATGAGACGAGACTTACCATCCATAATCATGTGTATTTTTTTTCTTTCTTTTTTTTTTTTTTGTGTGTGTGTATGAGTCTTCAGCAATCATAGCTGGAGGTTTTAACGCCCCTCTCTGGGCAGTTCATGGAACAACCAGCAAGAAATTACTGTACGGGCGAGCACGGTGGCTTACGTCTCGTAATCCTAGGCCAAGGCGGGCAGATTGCTCAAGGTCAGGAGTTCAAAACCAGCCTAAGCAAGAGCGAGACCCCGTCTCTACTATAAATAAAAAGAAATTAATTGGCCAACTAAAAATATATAGAAAAAATTATTGGGGCATGTTGGCACATGCCTGTAGTCCCAGCTACTCGGGAGGCTGAGGCAGAAGGATTGCTTAAGCCCAGGAGTTTGAGGTTGCTGTGAGCTAGGCTGACGCCACGGCACTCTAGCCTGGGCAACAAAGTGAGACTCTGGCTCAAAAAAAAAAAAAGAATTAAAATTAAAAAAGGAACATTAGAAAATGAGTGAAGGTAATATAAAAACTTTTTTCTTATTAAATAATCTAAAACAGTTTGATCAAAATAGTAATAGCAACAATGTATTCAAGCATAGATTGTAAGTGAAATGAATGACAGCAATGATACAAGGGACAGGAGGAAGGGAGTAGAATTATTTTATCAGACACCTGACACTCGTGAAGCGGTCTAGTGTCATTTGAAAGTGGACTTGAATTCACTGTGTGTATTGCAAACTCAAGGGCAATCACTTAAAGTGGTTTTAAAAAGTATAACTGAGGCCAGCCGCGGTGGCTCAAGCCTGTAATCCTAGCACTCTGGGAGGCCGAGGCAGGCGGATTGCTCGAGGTCAGGAGTTCGAAACCAGCCTAAGCAAGAGCAAGACCCCGTCTCTACTATAAATAGAAAGAAATTAATTGGCCAACTAATATATATATATAAAAAAAATATTAGCCGGGCATGGTGGTGCATGCCTGTAGTCCCAGCTACTCAGGAGGCTGAGGCAGAAGGATTGCTTGAGCCCAGGAGTTTGAGGTTGCTGTGAGCTAGGCTGACGCCATGGCACTCACTCTAGCCTGGGCAACAAGCGAGACTCTGTCTCAAAAAAAAAAAAAAAAAGTATAACTGATATGCTAAAGAAAGAAGATGGAATACTATAAAATGTTCAATTTAAAGAATGAAAGGCAGAAAAAAGTGGAGGACAAAAATACAAAGAACAAAAGCAAAAATAGAAAACAGTAACAAATATGATAAAATCCAACTATAGCCAATAATCACTTTAAACATCAAATGTCTAAAATACACCAGTTAAAAGTATTTAAAAGGGGGGCGGGTATATGCATATATAATGAGTGAGATGTGCACCATCTGGGGGATGGTCATGCTGGAGACTCAGACTTGTGGGGGGAGGGAGGGAAATGGGCATTTATTGAAACCTTAAAATCTGTACCCCCATAATATGCTGAAATTTTTAAAAAAGTATTTAAAAGAAAATATGAGAATGTTGTTATGATTTCAAGCAAGAATGGATTTTTTTTTTTTTTTGAGACAGAGTGTCACTCTGTTGCCGGGGCTAGAGTGCTGTGGAGTCAGCCTAACTCACAGCAACCTCACACTCCTGCGCTCAAGTAATCCTCCTGCCTCAGCCATCGTTGAGTAACTGGGACTACAGGCATGTGCCACCATGCCCGGATTCTATATATTTTTAGTTGGCCAATTAATTTCTTTCTGTTTTTAGTAGAGATTGGGGTCTTGATCTTGCTCAGGCTGATCTCAAACTCCTGAGCTCAAACAATCCGCCCACTTTGGCCTCCCAGAGTGCTAGGATTATACCAAGAATGGATTTTTTAGGACACAAAGCACATTTCTTAAATTTGATGAAATTTTTATACACAGGATTTCATACGCAATTTTAACCAGACCAAAAAACTTAAAGAATGCCTAGGAATCGGTAAGAAAATAATTGTTTCAAGGCCATAGCAATCCCATGTATATGGGCACGAGGAAATACACCCAGCAATTTCACTACTTAAAGAATCAGCAGGCCGGGCACGGTGGCTCACGCCTGTAATCCTAGCACTCTGAAGGCCAAGGCGGGCGGATTGCTCTAGGTCGGGAGTTCAAAACCAGCCTGAGCAAGAGTGAGACCCTGTCTCTACTATAAATAGAAAATTAATTGGCCAACTAGTATATATAGAAAAAATTAGCTGGGCATGGTGGCACATGCCTGTAGTCCCAGCTACTTGGGAGGCTGAGGAAGTAGGATCACTTGAGCCCAGGAGTTTGAGGTTGCTGTGAGCTAGGCTGACGCCACGGCACTCACTCTAGCCTGGGCAACAAAGGGAGACTCTGTCTCAAAAAAAAAAAAAAGAATCAGCAGAGCAGTATTTGTAGCAGAGAAAACTACAGTCTTGTCCAAAATTCATTTACATGAAGCAGAACTTTTCACATAAATAAAATGCACCATGTCAGCATCTGGCGCCCAGCTGCACAGAGAGTCAAGCGGACCACAGGGAGGAACGTCCCCGGCCCGCGTCGGGACGGTGACCCACCCAAAGGGAGGTCAGGACGCTGCGGGCCCACAGGAGCCACAGGCCCCCACGGAGGAAACCCGCCCGCCAACAGCCCCTGCCGGGAAAGGAAGTTCAGCAGTCCGACGCTGACCGGCCTCCGCGCGGTCGCGGGCCGGGTCGGCCCCCAACGTGGCCTTGCGCCCGAGGGCCGATCGCTGGGCACCGAGGGGCACACGAGCGCGCCCGCCCGCCCCCGCCCGCCCCCGCGGCGCGCAGAAACCACACGGAGACAGAGTGCAGGCGGCCGTGGCCGGCGTGATGCTCAGGCGGGCAGCAGCCCCCGCGCGCGCAGCTCGAGCAGCGGGGACAGCGTGTAGCGCAGGCGGCGCAGCGCAGCGTCCGAGCCCAGGCGCGCCAGCTCCCGGCGGACGGCGTCGGGGCGCCGCAGCAGCACGCAGACCAGCGCCAGCGCCAGGAAGCCGAGCGGGAGCAGCAACAGCGCCCGCAGCGCACCCCGCGCCCACAGCCTGCGGACGGACAGACGGACGGTGGGCGGCGGGCCGGCACCGGGGAAGCCGCAGCCCGCGCCCGCCGTCCGTTCACCTGAAGCCCCCGGCGCCCGCGCCGCCGAACAGCCGCTTCTCCTGCGGGCAGAGGGAGCGGCGTCCAGCCCTGCGCCAGGCCAGGGGCGCGGGCGGGAGTCCCGGGGCCAGCTCCCCTGGAGCACTGGTTCCGGGGGACAGGTCCCCTGGAGCGTCGGCCCCTCGCAGGGGCTGGGTTCCGGGTGGCGGGTCCCTTGGAGCATTGGCTCCTTGCAGGGGCCGGGTTGGGGGGGGGGCAGGTCCCCTGGAGCGTCGGCCCCTCGCGGGGGCGGGTCTCCTGAGGGGGCAGGTCCCCTGGGGGATGGGTCGCGGCCCCAGCCCGCCCACCCGGGCCCGTGCTCACACAGTCCGCCCTGGCCACCTCCTCCATGAGCGAGCCCGCGCAGTCCTGCACCGGGCGAGGCCGCGAGTCACACCTGCGGGGCGCGCACGCAGGTGGGCGATCTGCCCGGCCCCCCGGCCCCCCGCACCCAGCTGTCCCAGCTGACTTACGTTTCCAGGCCGCCCCGTGAGGCGTCCAGTGCAGCCGCCGCCTCCATCACCTTCCCCTGCAGCTCCTGGAGCGGGTGGGAGTGAGGAGTCAGGGCGGGAGTCTGGCTGCCGCCAGTGGGGGGTCTCAGGGCGGAGGGCCCGCACCTGCAGGACTCCGCTCTGCTCCTGAAAGCTGGCCCAGGCCTCCTCGGTCCGCTGCTTGCCCTGGGGCGGGAAGAACCGGGCAGGTTCAGGGGGCACGTCCCTCCCCACCCACACCGTAAGCCGACCCTCCCCCTGTTGCCTCGGTTCTGCCCGCACCTGCCGCAGGCTCTCGGTCTGCAGGGCGCACTTGGCCTCCACCAGCTCCAGCTGTTTCTTTGGAAGGATCCAGGGAACTGTCAGGAGGCGGGCACGCCCCGCCCCACCCCGCCCCGCCCCCGGGGCCCCGCTCGGGCACCTGCAGCGCCAGCAGCTGCGTCCCGAGTTGCTGCTCCACGCTCTGCTGGCTCGGCTGTTCCCCTCCGTAGTAGAAGAGCTGGGGGCGGGGCTTGTGAGGGCGGGGCTTACAGGACTTCTAGGGACGGGGCAAGGGGTGGTCCTGGCGGACAGGGACAGGGCCCAGAGCGGGACTTCCCAGAGGAGCCCAGAGACGGAGACCGTGCGGTGCCTGCGCGTACCTGACTCGACAATTCCTCCCACTGCTCCTGCAGCTGCTGGTTGTGCCGCTCCTGCGGGCAGGGTCGAGGGGGACGTCCGGGCTCTCCGCCGGCCCCACCCCGCCCCGCCCCGCCCCACCTAGCCTCACCTAGCCTGGGCCCCGCCCACCCCATGCCCCGCCTCCGCCCCGCCCAGCCCCACCTCTCCTGGGCCCCGCCCCACCCCCTGCCCCGCCTCCGCCCGCCCAGCCCCACCTCTCCTGGGCCCCGCCCCACCCCCTGCCCCGCCTCCGCCCGCCCAGCCCCACCTCTCCTGGGCCCCGCCCCACCCCCTGCCCCGCCTCCGCCCGCCCAGCCCCACCTCTCCTGGGCCCCGCCCCACCCCGTGCCCCGCCTCCGCCCGCCCAGCCCCACCTCTCCTGGGCCCCGCCCCACCCCGTGCCCCGCCTCCGCCCCGCCCCACCTCTCCTGGGCCCCGCCCCACCCCGTGCCCCGCCTCCGCCCGCCCAGCCCCACCTAGCCTGGGCCCCGCCCCACCCCATGCCCCGCCTCCGCCCCGCCCAGCCCCACCTCTCCCGGGCCACACCCCACCTGGGCCCCACCTCGCCTGGGCCCCACTGCACCCCGCCTCCGCCCCAGCCACGCCCCACCCCGCCCCCACCTTGCAGGGCCACGCCCCCCACGGGCCGCGCCCCGCCCCACCCCGACTGGGTCCCACCTCGCCCGGGCCGCGCCCCGCCCCGCCTTGCCTCCGTCTGGGTCCCACCTCGCCCGGGCCCCACCCCGCCTGGGCCCCGCCTCACCCGGGCCGCGCCCCGCCCCGCCCCGCCCCGCCCCGCCCCGCCTCCGCCTCCGCCGCGCGCCGCGCCGCGCCGCCCCACCAGGTCCAACTTGTGCCGCTCCGCCGCCTCCAGCAGTCCGCGCGCCCGCTCCGCGCGCTCCCGCGCCGCCGCGCACGCCTCCCCGCGCAGAGTCCGCGCTGCCTGGCCCCGCCTCCGCTGCAGGCTGCAGGGGAAGCCGCGGCCGGGGCGGTGGGCGCACGGGCTTCCGCGGTCCCGCAGGGACCCGCCGCCGCCCCGGGGTCGGGCCGTGGGAGCCTCGCCGGGCCGGACGGGCGGCCGCACACCCGCGAAGCCCCCGCCGCCCGTCAGGGCGCCCGCGCACCTGCGCTCGCGCTCGCGCAGGTCGTGCAGGCGCCCGGTGAGGCTCTCGCTCTCGGCCTCGAGCCCGCGCACCAGCTCCTCCAGCTCCTGCTTGCGCAGGCGGCCGTCGCGGTTGTCCTTCTGCAGCTGCAGCAGCAGCTCCCGCGCCTCGGCCATGGCTCCCGCCGCCGCCCGCCGCCGCCGCGCGTCACAATGGCGGGCGGCGGCGCTGACGGGGCTGGCCGAGAGCCGCGGCCGCGCCGGGCCGAGGGAACGCCCGCGCCGCCCGCCGCCGCCGCGCGTCACAGTGGCGGGCGGCGGCGCTGACGGGGCTGGCCGAGAGCCGCGGCCGCGCCGGGCCCGGCCGAGGGAACGCCCGCGCCGCCCGCCGCCCGCCGCCGCCGCGCGTCACAATGGCGGGCGGCGGCGCTGACGGGGCTGGCCGAGAGCCGCGGCCGCGCCGGGCCGGGCCGAGGGAACGCCCGCGCCGCCCGCCGCCCGCCGCCGCCGCGCGTCACAATGGCGGGCGGCGGCGCTGACGGGGCTGGCCGAGAGCCGCGGCCGCGCGGGGCCGGGCCGAGGGAACGCCCGCGCCGCCCGCCGCCGCCGCGCCTGCGCACTGGCCGCTGCCGCGTGTGGAGAAGACTCGGAATAAGACCGGGATCCCTGAACACGTTCTTGTCTTTTGACCCAATTGTCCCACTCCCAGGAATTTATCCCAGGAAGGAAAGAAACGTCTTAAACCCCCTACGCATTGAATGGTTCGTTGAAGTGGTCACAGTAACCACAAAAAGGAGTCAAGTGTGATAACTTAATGAAGCATTTGGGCCTGCGCGGTGGCTCACGCCTGTAATCCCTCTGGGAGGCTCGAGGTCAGGAGTTCGAGACCAGCCTGAGCAAGAGCGAGACCCCGTCTCTACTATAAATAGAAAGAAATTAATTGGCCAACTAATATATATAGAAAAAAATTAGCCGGGCATGGTGGCACATGCCTGTAGTCCCAGCTACTTGGGAGGCTGAGGCAGGAGGATTGCTTGAGCCCAGGAGTTTGAGGTTGCTGTGAGCTAGGCTGACGCCATGGCACTCACTCTAGCCTGGGCAACAGAGTGAGACTCTGTCTCAAACAATGAATAAATAAATAAAATGATGTATTTGAATATTATGTGGCCTGCATAGAGCTATAGTGTCTGGTGGAAAGCGCAATATGATTTAGCATTTACGCCAACTACCACTGTAAGGCGCATGGGGAGATCTGAAAAGCAAATAGGGGAAAGACAAGCTGTCTCACTGTTTAGTAAGACTACCTAAATCTCTCCTTTCAAAATCTGCCTTTATTTGGCCAGTTTCAATTAAAAACTTGGATGCAGAACTCCAAAGTAAATTATCAGCTAACCAAATCCAAAGAGGTACCAAGAAAAAAAAAAAAGATACATGGAAACCAAACAGTGCTTGTTCAAGATCAGAAAAATTCTTTCCCCCCTCCTCACTACTGCACTTGACTAGTCTTAAAAAAAAAAAGATCAGAAAAATCAGTGCTGTTCACCACGTGGGCAAAGAGGGGCGGGAACACCACCATCTCGAGGACGCCCTTTGGTGGGCACAGACAGGATGATCAGGTTCAATATCTATTGATAATTTTAAAAAGCTCTTATGAAAGAGGGATAGGAAAGGACTGTGTCACCTGATAAAGGTGTGCTAAACACAAGAGTAAGTACGCTAAGATTTTTGGAGACGAGCGACGCTCCCACTGAGGGCCAAGAGGGTGCCAGGGGCCGCGAGGAAGCGACATGCAGGGCAGCGTCAAGCAGGCACGCACAGTTGGCTCCCACCAGTCTCTTACAGAGGCCCCTTCTTCCTCCTTGCCGGTACAAGCTCCTCAGCTCACTCCTTTGCAAGGATCCTGTTCTGGGGAGCTGGGCCCGCCCTCTCTTGGCTCCAGGCGTAAGGGGACAGGTCTAAGCCATCCGCGGCTGTGTTGCTCTCCTGTTGTAGGATCCTACCTGTGAAACACGAGGGGAAGTTGGCTGGGCACTTCTGGGAGGTTTGCCTCCCTGCAAAAGGAAACACTGGGAGGGACATTCTCTTTGCTGCCTACAAGGGGTGTCTGTCTGTGATGCCTGGACCTGCTGTAGCCACCTTGTAACCAAGAGGAATCTAAAAGAGCAATCTTCTCTATTTTGTGTGTCTTTTGTGTGGGGGGGGGAGATGCCTCTTATAGGTTTACCCCAACTCTCAAGGGCCAGAACTAGGGCGCATGCTTTTTCCCTATTCAGCCACCAGCACATGAGAAGGGAACCAAGACAGGTATGGGGCAAGACGGATTTGGGAGAGGCACCCCATGACCATGTGACAAATAGTGCTGGGAAAACTGGCTCATGGCTTACACCTATTGTCCCACCTTACTCAGCAGGCTCAGGTGCAGGGTTTGCTTGGGCCCAAGAGTTCAAGACCAGCCTGGGCAACGTAGCAAAATCCCACCTCTAAAAAAGACAAAAAAAAAAAAAAACACTTGAATACATGGGAAATCCTGAAGCCACCATGACAAAAACCAAACACCATAGGGAGGGAGGGAGGGCAAAGGGCCTGCAGGGACAGTCCCCAGAGTAGACCTGTAATGCCCAGCCAGAGTAAGGGCACCTTGGGCCACTCTGTTGGATGCATTTTTCATCTACCAGAGCAGCCAGAAGATGTTGGGGGACATCAAATACCAGCAATGATCGGGGTCAGGGATTCTGGCACGCTGCTACCATCACCGTCCACAGGCCACTTGGGGAGCAGGTGGCTGCAACAGCGACTGGGCATGGCCACCCTCCGTGACCTGCAGTCCACTGTGGGCACATGCCCCAAGGAGGCTTCTTACATGTTCACAAAAAAACAAATTTATAAGACCAAAGCACTGAGTGGGGACACCCTAAATACTCCACCAATGTACAGAGAGACTGACCAGTGGAATGTGATATATGAAAACAAAAGAATCCCATAGAGACTTAAAATAAGCTGGGATCTACACAAATCAACATGAAGATACCCAAAAATAATGATGACAGTGAAAAAAAATTACATGTGCCCCATGATGACATTTATACAAGCTAAATACATAGGGGTGAGTCCAAGGGGTAGGGGAGGACAGGAAGGAGGACTGCATCCGGACCAAGGGGGAAGGGCTGGAACGGTTGAGGGTCCCGCATGCCCCCAGGAAGGGGCACTCTGCAGGTAAGAACTCTGCAGGTGCAGAGGAGAGTGCAGGAAACTGACAGAAGCAAGCCCTGAGTCTCCTTTCACTAATGTTGAGAAATATAAGCAAGACTGAAGTTACTGGCCAGGCGCGGTGGCTCACGCCTGTAATCCTAGCACTCTGGGAGACAAAGGTGGGTGGATTGCTCAAGGTCAGGAGTTTGAGACCAGCCTGAGCAAGAGCGAGACCCCGTCTCTACTAAAAGTAGAAAGAAATTAATTGGCCAACTAAACATATATAGAAAAAATGAGCCAGGCATGGTGGTGCATGCCTGTAGTCCCAGCTACTCGGGAGGCTGAGGCAGGAGGATTGCTTGAGCCCAGGAGTTTGAGGTTGCTGTGAGCTAGGCTGATGCCATGGCACTCTAGCCCAGGCAACAGACTGAGACTCTGTCTCAATTAAAAAAAAAAAAGACTCAAGTTACTTTGGGTTACTTACAGCAGACTAACAACAAGTGCAAATTGTGTGCAGTTTCTGTGTCCCCAGCCCATGAATCTGGGCTCACCGTTGTGTCTTTCTCTGACCAAAAGGATGAGGCAGGAATGACCTGTTGGCCCATGAACCTGGGCCTCAGGACCCTTGCAGTCACCCTTGCAGGTTACCCTTGTCACCCTCTGAGACCCACAGGAAGAGGCTACAGCCAGCACCAGCCAGCAGGCATGCAAGTGAAGCCACCTCCAACCTCCCAGCCCACGAAAACCACAGCCTCACAAGAGCGCCCCGGCAAGGCCTGCACAACCGCCCAGCAGAGCCCAGTTGAGCCCAGCTGGCACCGCCGACCCACAAGAATCAAGAGCAAATAAAATGGCTTTTGTTTCAAGCCACTAAGTTATGGGGGTGGTCTGTTATGTAGCAAAGAATTACTAGCTGTTCAGATTACTAGCAAAGGGTTACTTACTGGTTACTAGATGCGCTCATGTGAATGACACTATGCAGCAGCCAGGTGACTGGGATGGCTTTACATGGCTCATTCTTGGCATCTCCTATGTTGGAAACCCATCCCCTAGAGGTCAAAGGTGGGGTGGGGGTAGGGGCAAGGACAGAATAGGAGAAAGGAGCTGCTGAGTTTCAGCACACACCTCAGTAGACACAGATTCCTGTGACCTCGTTCAATCCTTACAACCCCAAAGAGATGGTACTTAGGCCCTCAATTGATATAGAGGAGGGACACAGATGGCATGTGGATTCAAACCCAAAGGTTGTAGAGGTGCCGTTTGCAGCCCTGGGCCTGGGGCTGGGCAGGGTTGCAGAGCAGCCTGGATGTGAAGCCCGCACGTTCAAAGGGCCGAGGCTGGGTGCCGCGGCTCAGGCTTGGAATCAACCCCAGCACTTTGGGAGGCTGAGGTGAGAGGATCCCTTGAGCCAGGACCTTGGACTTCCAGCCTCCAGAACTGAGACAGTAGATGTCTGTTGTCTGTGCGGCTCTGTCCGGCAGCCCCGGAGCCCAGTCCCCCTTGCCATGGCTCGGCGTCTGTGGGGGCCTGGCTGCTCTGTCTCGGTCCAGTGGGGCTCCCTCTCCACAGGTGCAGGCAAGAACGGAGGGTCCGCCTGGGCTTGGGTCTTGTGGCAGGATGCTCCAAGTCCCCAGGGGTCCAGAGGGTGGCTTGTGCAGGAGGCCCTGGATGAGCAACGGGGGCAGGCTGGCATGGCCACCGCCATGGCGTGCACTTGGCAGGAAGGGGCTGGGCCATCTCCAAGGCTTTGCATGCGGAAGCTCGCAGTGGGGTCGGTGGCTTCAAGAAGGCCAGTTCTCCTAGACTGGACCAAGAGAGGGACTGCGGTGGGCACAGAGCTGGGGAAACAGAGAGAGCCCGGGGCACATTCAGCAGGCCTGGGACAGTGTTTGCGGGACTGGCGGTGTGCCACTGGAGTCCCACGTGGTCCCTTCTTCCATGCTCCAGCCTGTGCCCCTCCTCCCTGGCCTTGGAGTGTCCCCAAGACTCCATCACCCCCAACCGGCTAGGCATTGTGACACTGACCCCATTTTACAGACAGGAAAACCAACTGAGGCTTAGCATGACAGGTGCCCACCTGTCCCCAGCTGAGTTACAGAAGAGGACGCTGGAAGGGAGCGTCTAGACGGAAGGCGAGGTGACACTTGCTCAAGCTCTGGACTCACTTTTCTGCAGCTGCCAATGGGACAGACCTAGGTGGGGTGGCTGCAGGGTGGGGAGGGCTGTCACAAGGCCTCCCGGGTGTCCCCTCCTTTCCCAACGGCCCATTTCTGCGCAGGGGCAGCTCTGTGGGGAGCTGGGAGCTGATTCTGCCTCTTGGGGGAACTGAGCCTGTCGCGAAGTCGGGAGAGGCGTGGGCCGCAGGAGCTTTGGGAACGGAAAGCCTCCCAGCCTCAGTGACTCCAGGCCGCCCCCCCCCCAATCCCAGGAAATCCCTCTCCCCCACCTTGGGCCCCCCACTGTGTCTGAGTCCCGCAGCCTTCCTGGCCCCTGTGCCTGCCCCACGCCTGCCTTCCCTGGCGCAGCCGAGGCGGATTTCTGCTCTTCCTTCCAGGCTCGGGCTTGGATTCAGCGCCCTCCTCTCGCCAGCAGCCAGCAGCCTCCCGCGCAGCAGCGGCCTCCGCCCCTCCCGCGCACCAGCCTGCCTAGGGCACAGAGAAGGAAGGGACAGGGCGCCCTGCACGACCACCCGTACGCCCTAGAGCAGGTGTCCTCAAGCTACAGCCCGTGGGCCACATGCAGGTGTTTTTGCCTGTTTGTTATTTTACTTCAAATTAAGATATGTGCAGTGTGCATAGGAATTTGTTCATAGTTGGTTTTTTTTTGAGACAGAATCTCTCTTTGTTGCCCAGGCCAGAGTGAGTGCCGTGGCGTCAGCCTAGCTCACAGCAACCTCAAACTCCTGGGCTCAAGCAATCCTTCTGCCTCAGCCTCCCAAGTAGCTGGGGCTACAGGCATGCGCCACCATGCCCGGCTAATTTTTTCTATATATATTAGTGGCCAATTAATTTCTTCCTATTTTTCGTAGAGACGGGGTCTCGCTCTTGCTCAGGCTGGTTTCGAACTCCTGACCTTGAGCAATCCTCCCGCCTCGGCCTCCCAGAGAGCTAGGATTACAGGCGTGAGTCACTGCGCCCAGTCCAAACATTAACTTCTTAAAGAATCAAATCCACATCCCTTTGTGGCTCAAAAGCATGATGAGCAGGCGTCCTGGCCTGGCTGTGCCTCCTGCAAACCTTGTTACCTGTCTGGTGGGAGGAAAGATAAAATAAATTCAAAACCCCAAGCCCTTTCCCAGGACTCGCGGTGTCCTGCGGTCTCCGGGCCACTCGCCCCCACCGCAGGCGAGGCGACCCCAGCCTGCGCCCACACCCAGCACGGCTTCACACCTCGGTTCTTGTCCAGTGCTGCCCTGTACCCGCACCGCGGACCGCCACCTCTTCGGTGAGGCCTTTCTCGCTCCCCCTGGTTTCTGTGCCACTATCTGACCAATTCCTATGATTCCTTCCTATCCACACAGGGCCCTATTATTCTATTTTTAAAACCTTTATAGACATGAGGTCTCGGTATGTCGCTCAGGCTGGTCTGGAACGCTTGGCCTGGCCTCAAGCGACCCTCCCATCTCAGCCTCCACGTAGCTGCAGCGACTGCAGGTGAGCTGCCACACCCTGAAGGCCCCTACTTTAATTGTTAAATATTTGGCCGGGCGTGGTGGCTCACACCTCTAACCCTAGCACTCTGGGAGGCCGAGGCGGGTGGATTGCTTGAAGTCAGGAGTTCGAAACCAGCCTGAGCAAGAGCGAGACCCCCGTCTTTACTATAAATAGAAAGAAATCAATTGGCCAACTAATACATATAGAAAAAATTAGCCGGGCATGGTGGCACATGCCTGTAGTCCCAGCTACTTGGGAGGCTGAGGCGGGAGGATTGCTTGAGCCCAGGAGTTTGAGGTTGCTGTGAGCGAGGCTGACGCCATGGCACTCACTCTAGCCTGGGCAACAAAGCGAGACTCTGTCTCAAAAAAAAAAAAAAAAAAGAAAAGAAATTGCCAGAATGGTCAGTTCTATTTATATTTATGTTTACATCCCATCCTTCCACAGCCAGCCGTGTGT
This sequence comes from Microcebus murinus, assembly GCF_040939455.1. NCBI lineage: Eukaryota > Metazoa > Chordata > Mammalia > Primates > Cheirogaleidae > Microcebus > Microcebus murinus. Next base: position 25,420,390 of record NC_134125.1, on the reverse strand, counting down.
GTGGCGGACACACGCACAACACATGTGAGATACTGTAAGGCAAGAAAAGCAGACAGGAGCTTCCTGCGCGTGACACGGCTGCTCTCGGCACTGGGCACCTAGAACCTGGTCAGTCTCTACGCTCTGAGGGAAGGAGGGAGGAGACCAATGTCCCTTCATGGAAGCCCCCAGGGAAGTGGCCAGTTGTCAGCCTCCCCGGCCCACTCGCCACACCGCGCCAGGCGACTGGCTCTCCTGGCACGGTCCCCTCCAGCCTCCCCCTGCTCCTCCCAGCCCCGCCCCGTCACACGCCCTTCCTCCAACCTGTCCGCTAGTCCTGAGGGCTCCTCTGTCACAGACTGCTGGCCCACCTGTGAGTGCAGTGGTTGCCTAATTGAGCTGATGTCTGCAAAGCACTCAGACCATTGCTGGTCGCGTTGGCGACACGCAAGTGCTTGTTAAGTAAGTTCAAATAAAACCCAGCCTCCCAGTTCTGACCTTTTTTTTTTTTTTTTTTTTTTTTGAGACAGAGTCTCACTCTGTTGTCCAGGCTAGAGTGAGTGCCGTGGCGTCAGCCTAGCTCACAGCAACCTCAAACTCCTGGGCTCAAGCGATCCTCCCGCCTCAGCCTCCCGAGTAGCTGGGACTACAGGCATGTGCCACCATGCCCGGCTAATATTTTTCTATATATATTACTTGGCCAATTAATTTCTTTCTATTTTTTTTAGTAGAGACGGGGTCTCACTCTTGCTCAGGCTGGTATCGAACTCCTGACCTCGAGCAATCCACCCACCTCGGCCTCCCAGAGTGCTAGGATGACAGGCGTGAACCACTGCACCCGGCCTGTTCTGACCTCTTCTTAGCACCTGCAGCGCATGCCTCTGGGCTGGATTGTTCCAGAACCTATGCGGTAGCTGCCTGCTGACCATTCTCCCCACAGCAGCCTGGACAGACCCACCTGCTGCCACAGGGCCTTTGCACCAGCTCCTCCCACCACCTGTCCCCTCCTTCACTTCCTCACCCTAAGACCAGCTTCTGGGGGAAGCCTTCTCTGGTCACCTGGTCCCTGATTCCCAACAGCAACTTGGTCCCCCTGGCGCTGTCTCCCTGCACCCACTCGCTGGGCACCCCCTGCCATGCGTTTTCCTGCTGCCTTTCTTTCCTGCCTGCCCTGCTGGGACAGAGCTCACAGCATGGCACCTGGCACACAGTGGGGCGTGGGGCTAACGGAGGGACAGCCTGTCTCCGCTGCAGAGACGTGGCGTCTCGGCCAAGGGCACGGGCCACTGCCAGCAGGACCGGGGCCCCACGCACAGGCAGCCCTCAGCCTCTCAGCACACACCCCAGCCCAGCCCCTGGCCGCCCCAGCCCGGCAGGGACACACTTGGACCCCTGTGCCCGACATGCGTGAAGGCCATGGCCTTCCCCCTGGGATGGGCTGCTCCTCAGGCCGGGCGGCCCCTCCCTCCACCTGCCCAGGGGACAGGAGGGGCGGGGCCACCTCCCTCGATGCTCTGTGGTGCTGGGCCCTGCAAGCCCCACCGCAGCCACGGCCGTGGGGACACGTGGAAGTGAGGTCACGGGGGCTTAGCAGACAGTCCACTGGCATGAGCCAGGACGGGCGGCGGTCGAGGCTCGCTGGCGGGCTTCCCAGAGGCCACGCGCCAGGCTGAGCACGCTGCCGCTGGCATCCCAACGTGGTGCTTCTGGGGACCGGCCCCCACTGGCTCCTGGGGTCTCCAGCCGCCTGGGATGGAAGCAGCCACCGCAGGCTCCTGGTAGCCACGCGTGACGCGCCCCCACGTGCCTTTGCCGTGGCCTGTGGCACGAGAGGGGAAGCTGTCGTGGCAGCATCTGCCGGCGGCACCTGCGGACAGCGCGGCCTGCGCTAAAGGACGGCAGGACGAGGGTGCCGCCGAGGCCAGCTGCAGGCGAGTCATCAGACCCGGGACAGGGCTGCCGGGACCCCTGCAGGCACCGGCGGCTGCACGTGGCACGCTGCTCTGTGCACCCCTTCCGGCTGTGTCCCCCAAATGCCCATGTGGAAGCCCTGACCCCGGCACCTCACAGTGTGACCGTGTTTGAATGTAGGGTCTTTAAAGGCGGATAAGGTAAAATGAGGCCATGCGGTGGGCCGTGATCCACAAGGACTGGTGTCCTTGTAAGAGGCGATGAGGACGCAGACAGGCAGTGAGGACTCGGGGAGGAGAGGGCCGTGGGCGAGCCCAGGAGGGAGGCCTCGGGAGTCGGGCCTGCTCAGGCCTGATCTGGGACTTCGGGCCCCAGAGCTGTGAGCCCACGGACTCTGTGGCTCCAGCCGCCCAGTCTGTGGCACTTTGTCATGGCAGCCCCAGCCCTGGCCGCCCCCACTGCCGGCAAATCCGGCCTGCTCCCCTGGGCTCAGGCCGAGCTCTCTGATGTGGCTGGAGCCTGGTCCAGCCCTCCTCTCCAACCACAGGCCAGGTGCCCAGTGTCACCAACAGGCCAGACTGTCCCCGCCCATCCCTGCACACCAGTGCCTTGGGGACAGGGACGAGCAGCCGCTGAGCCCACCCCCAGGCAGCACTGACCCAACCGTGGGAGGAAGGAGGCCGGAGGCTGCCAAGTCTGGAACCCGGCCTGGCTGTGGGAAGGCTCGATGTCAGCTGCTGCTGTTTGTCACCACTGTTGTCAGTGTTATCTGCTGTCTCTCCCGCAGCACGCTAGCATCCCAGAGGTCAGGACCATGGCTCACCCCGTTTTCCTCCACCAAGCAGCCCAGGGCTCCGCACGCAGCACTCACTCGAATGCCGGGCTCCTTCCAGAGGACCTGGACTCGTGGACCGGCAGAAGCCAACGATGCCATCCCCTGAATGCTGCTCCAGCCTCACCCTGGGGACGCCAGCAGGTGGGGACTGGCTGTTACCTGTGGCCAAGATCAGCTGAACATGAAACAGGCTCATCCTCAAATGGCGGGCGGCAGGCATTTTCCTAGACCCACTGCTCAGCGACAGCAGGAGGTACCACCAGGCAGCCAGGCACAGGGGACGGGTGAGGTCCCCTCCGAGGCCACCCACCCGGAGCAGAGGGAGGTGCTGCTCAGTGAGTCCCCGAGGGTGGGTGGGCCTCCTGGCGCCAAGACCTCCCCTCCCAGCTGGGCGCGGTGGCTCACACCTGTCACCCTGGCACTCTGGGATGCTAGGGATGTGACGGGCGGATTGCTCGAGGTCAGGAGTCGAAACCAGCCCGAGCAAGAGCGAGACCCCGTCTCTACTATAAAAAAATAGAAAGAAATTAATTGGCCAACTAAAATATATATAAAAAATTAGCCAGGCATGGTGGCGCATGCCTGTAGTCCCAGCTACTTGGGAGGCTGAGGCAGGAGGATTGCTTGAGCCCAGGAGTGTGAGGTTGCTGTGAGCGAGGCTGACGCCACGGCACTCACTCTAGCCTGGGCAACAAAGCGAGACTCTGTCTCAAAAAAAACACCTCCCCTCCCCACCTGTGGGTCTCAGTTGGAAAAGCAGAGTGGCAGGGACAGGCCCCCGGCCGCCGCCCTGGCCCAGCTGTTGCCTGCCCAGGAGCCTGCAGCCCCGCCTGCCTGTGCCTTCCCAGCCCTGGACCCACCAGCCCTCCCCACGGTGACATCCGCGGAAAGGCCAGGGGCCGCCTGTGCTGGGGGAGGCCCAGGCCGGAGGCCGCAGGGCCACGCACCCAGGGCTCGCGCTGCCCACAGCCATCCAGCTCCTAGAGAGGCGACCGCGCAGGCGCCGGGCGCTGCCCCCTCCGCGGGCCGCAGTCACCGCAGCGACGCCCCACAGCACAACGCCTAGGACCGTCGACGGCTCGGTCGGGCTGGGCCAGGGCCGCGGGGAAGGCGTCCTTGCACACGCCCGCCGCTCGGCGGCGCCCTCCGCCCTCCGCAGGCCCTGCCGGAAGTCCTCGAACGCCGGCGCCCCGCGCAAGACGCAGACGCCCGCGGCGTACGCCCTCCCGCGGCTCTGGGAGAGGCGGTTTTGTCTCGGAGGCGGGCTCTCCTGTCGCCGGGCGGGAGGGCACGGGCCACCCGCAGCGCCCGCGGCTGGGAGCGGGCGCCGGCTGGGCAGGGCCTGTCCGAGCCAGCCGACGGAGCGACACCGCCTCTTGGGGGACACGGGACGCGGCTCGAGGCGGTGCCGCCTTCCCCGCCCGGCCAGGCCTGCCCTCGCCCGCTCCCTCAGCCTGGCGGGCCGCCCTCGCCCGCTCCCTCAGCCTGGCGGGCCGCCCTCGCCCGCTCCCTCGGCCTGGCGTGCCAGGCGGGCCGCCCTCGCCCGCTCCCTCAGCCTGGCGGGCCGCCCTCGCCCGCTCCCTCAGCCAGGCGGGCCGCCCTCGCCCGCTCCCTCAGCCTGGCGGGCCGCCCTCGCCCGCTCCCTGTGCCAGGCGGGCCGCCCTCGCCCGCTCCCTCAGCCAGGCGGGCCGCCCTCGCCCGCTCCCTCAGCCAGGCGGGCCGCCCTCGCCCGCTCCCTGTGCCAGGCGGGCCGCCCTCGCCCGCTCCCTGTGCCTGGCGGGCCGCCCTCGCCCGCTCCCTCAGCCGGGCGGGCCGCCCTCGCCCGCTCCCTCAGCCTGGCGGGCCGCCCTCGCCCGCTCCCTCAGCCTGGCGGGCCGCCCTCGCCCGCTCCCTCAGCCTGGCGGGCCGCCCTCGCCCGCTCCCTGTGCCTGGCGGGCCGCCCTCGCCCGCTCCCTCAGCCGGGCGTGCCAGGCGGGCCGCCCTCGCCCGCTCCCTCAGCCAGGCGGGCCAGGAGCGGGCGCAGGCGCTGCTCTCGCGGAGGAAGCCTCGCGCCTCTCGGCCGCGCAAGGACAAGTGTGATGGACGGCGCGTCTTGGGTGCCGTTGGTCTGGTTCTGAGCAGCTTTGTAGGGTCTCGATCGTAAATATGAACAATTTGCCACCACCACCCAGTGTTTAAGAAAAGACTTTAAAGTTATAGAAAAAGATAAAAGCAAACTGAAAAGAGGGATCTAAAAGGGAACTACTGTAGATATTGTGCAAGGAACAGAAGAAGATGCCAAAAAGTATTTCCTTAAAAAGAGCTACATCTGGAGTTTTCTTCTTCTCAACCCTCCCACCGATCTCTTCAACCTCTACTCGATCCTGTTGCCCACCGGTCTAGCATTGCTCTCACCATGGCCCTCAGCGATGCTGATGTGCAAAAGCAGATTAAGCATATGATGGCTTTCATTGAACAAGAAGCCAGTGAAAAAGTAGAAAAATAGATGCAAAGGCAGAAGAATTCACCATTGAGAAAGGTCGGCTTGTGCAAACCCAAAGACTGAAGATTATGGAATACTATGAGAAGAAAGAGAAGCAGATTGAGCAGCAGAAGAAAATGTTCAATTTGGTGAATCAAGCAAGGCTCAGAGTCCTCAAAGCAAGAGATGACCTTATCACAGACCTACTAGATGAAGCAAAACAGAGACTCAACAAGGTGGTAAAAGACACAAAAGGTACCAGGTGCTGCTGGATGGACTGGTCCTCCAGGGTTTGTACCAGTTGCTGGAACTCCAAATGATTGTTCGTTGCAGGAAACAAGATTTACCTCTGGTAAAGGGTGCAGTGCAAAAGGCGATCCCTATGTACAAAATTGCTGCTAAAAATGATGTTGATGTCCAAATTGATTAGGCCTACCTGCTTGAGGACATAGCTGGTGGCATTGAGATCTATAATGGGGCGGCCAGGCGCGGTGGCTCACGCCTGTAATCCTAGCTCTCTGGAAGGCCGAGGCGGGAGGATTGCTCAAGGTCAGGAGTTCGAAACCAGCCTGAGCAAGAGTGAGACCCCGTCTCTACTATAAATAGAAAGAAATTAATTGGCCAACTAAGATATATATAGAAAAAATTAGCCGGGCATGGTGGCACATGCCTGTAGTCCCAGCTACTCGGGAGGCTGAGGCAGGAGGATCGCTTGAGCCTAAGAGTTTGAGGTTGCTGTGAGCTAGGCTGATGCCATGGCACTCGCTCTAGCCTGGGCAACAAAGCGAGACTCTGTCTCAAAAAAAAAATTTAAAAAAAAAATTTTTTAAGCCCTCCTTGGGCGGCCACGGCAGCGGCGGTCTGGGCGCACCGGGCGACGCGGGGCTTCTTGTCGGGCCAACATTCGCGGCCACGGTGGCAGATGTTCACTAGTTGACACCAGAGGAGCTGAAGCAGATTATACACGACCACCTCAAAGCAGCAGGGTGGTTAGTAGCAAGTGAGAGAGATGCCCTCCACAAAGAGTTCTCCTTCAAAAAAAAATTTTTTTTTTTTTTTTTGAGACAGAGTCTCACTTTGTTGCCCAGGCTAGAGTGAGTGCCGTGGCGTCAGCCTCGCTCACAGCAACCTCAAACTCTTGGCTCAAGCAATCCTCCTGCCTCAGCCTCCCAAGTAGCTGGGACTACAGGCATTCGCCACCATGCCTGGCTAATTTTTTGTATATATTAGTTGGCCAATTAATTTCTTTCTATTTATAGTAGAGACGGGGTCTCGCTCTTGCTCAGGCTGGTTTTGAACTCCTGACCTCGAGCAATCCGCCCGCCTCGGCCTCCCAGAGAGCTAGGATTACAGGCGTGAGACACCGCGCCCAGCCCCTTCAAAAATTTTAATCAGGCATTTGGCTTTATATCCCGAGTTGCCCTACAAGCAGAGAAGATGAATCATCACCCAGAATGGTCCAATGTGTACAACAAGGTCCAGATAACTCTTACCTCGCATGACTTTGGTGGATTGACCAAAAAAGATGTGAAGTTGGCCAAGTTTATTGAAAAAGCAGCTGCTTCTGTGTGATTTCTCCCCAAATGCATGTAAAATCTTGTACACATCTTAGCTGCAATGTATTGTGAAAGGCAATTTGCTTAAACAAATTAAGTTGTAAATTGAGTTCACCTTTATATGCTACATTTTATAAAATCAGTATTTAAATACAAAATGATTTAAATTTGAGCCTGAGGTACTTTTCAGTGTATCTAATCGCATATATAAGATAAGCCAACCCAGGTAATCTTCAGAAAGAGAAATGTCATTCTCAAAAACTAGAAGTTGGGATGGGGGAGTATTCACACATTTTGTAATTCAGAAATTTAAACAATTATGGTGACATTACAAATGCATTGTTGTAAGGTATTAGAGAATAGTTGTAAGGTGGAAAAAGAATTAGGAACTCTGCAGATAATGGGTTTTAACCTCGTATAACAATTCTTATGACACTAAAGTTGATTTGGATAGTAGCTGCTCTTACTACATAAGTCATCAGATTATAAAAGTCACAAAATTAAAAAAAAAATTTTTAAACAAATCCAGTAGAATGCACCACTAGAGCAGCAATGCCCAAGTCTAGGGTCACAGGCTGGCTTGCTGCTGCCTGGGAGCCACTGTGGACATGTGCAGTCCCAAGGTCACCCCATCCCCGGCCGTCCCCCAGCAGGCCAGGCAGCAGGAAGCAGCAGTGGGCCCTTGCCTTGCCCAGCCTTTGCTCAGCCCCAGCCCTGCCGCTCCAACAGGGGTCGCGGGCACCGGGCAGACGCCCCAACATCCCAGTCACCAAGTCCTTGCCCACCGTGACTGCCCACAGATCATTGCTCCCTGGATGGCCTCAGCTAACTCAGGTTGTTGCCCAAGAGGATGCTGACACCAAAGTGCTGGCTTTCTGGCCTGGGACCTACTACCACCAAGCACAGCTTGGAGATAGCAGCCAAGTGCCCCACCTGGGTCCCACCCTCCTACGACCTGGAAGCCATTTATCACTTTGCTAGAGAAAAGCAGAAGCAGAACACTGAGGCCTTGATAGTTTTCAACCAAGCTTTTAATGAAAAGATCATAAAATAACAGTTTCTCATCACTGTACATTAAGACTGCACGCTTCTGAATGGAGAGATCGGTCACTGGTGAATCGCTTTTCTGACACTGGATGGCTGTGTGCCTGCAGCTCTGATCTGAATTTACCCAAACTCTCGAGGGAGGTGAACTCAGTGTGACAAGTGACAGCGGCGGTGGCCAGTGCAGGAGTGCGATCCTGCTATCCCTCCCTCTTTCTGGGAAGGGCATAAAATAGGACATGATCCCTCTTCCAGTTCCAATTAAACAAAACAGTTATAACCCCTCCCTCCCCTCCCCCTCGAGGTATTTGCAAGAATGAGCCAGTGCCCAGCCTGGGCCCCCGGGAGCGGGAGAAGCAAGTGTGGGTTGGGGACAGAGAGGTTCCCTTCAGCACCTGGCCCCACGGGGTCCCGCCAAGTGGAGGGGGGAGCCCTGGGGATCCTCCCTGCCCCAAGTGAGGTCTGTTATGCAGCATTTTTGAGGTCAGTGAATTACAGCAATAAATAACAAGGTGAGGTAGGGGGAGGGGTTCCCAGTATAAAATCAAAGTGGGATAACTGAAGCTGGGGCTTCCGAGGAAGGGGGTCAGGGTGGCCTCAATTCCCACACACCCACCCCCAGCTTGGAATGTCAGACTGAGGCTCCAGTTAAGTTCCCCCATCCCCTAACTGCCGGCATCTTTTTCACAGGTCAAGTTCTCCCCAACATGATTCTGGGGAATAGGGGGACCCTGGTCCCTTTGGGGGGCATGGCATGGCAGAGAGAGCCCTTGTCTACTCTTCTAAGGCCTGGCACCTTTGGCTTTTGTCCCCCAAGGCTGGGGGCTGGACGGATGCAGCCCCGACTCCCTGAGCCCTGCCCCAAGGCTGCCCAGGCCCCACCCCACCCAGGGTGGGGCGGGGGCAGGTGGGGTCTGCCTGCCCACAGCCCAGCCTGGATTGCACTCCTGCACTGCGGGGGACCAGTGAATACTGACAGGTGGGGGAGCAGGCGGGTACCCCGGCGCCCCCAAGTGGTGATGAACGGGAAACACACACGGCTGTGTGAGGCCGGGGAGGTCAGCGTGGGTCTGGATTGTTCCTTTCACAGGCTGAGGTGTATGGCTATGCTGTGAGTCTCTGAGATTCTTATTTGTTTAAATGTTCTTTTCTTTTTTCCTTTTTTGCAATCCTGGAGGAGCCCTTGCCAGGGCTCGGTCGGGTGGGAGCGTGCGGTGGCGGAGCCCGGCCTGCCGCTCGCTCGCCCGCCCCAAGTCTGAGAAATAAATACATTCATCACTGCACAAACGTATTGATACAAAAACAACACTGTTAAGAGTGTTTGCACCGTCTGAGTTGGTAAGAACCAGGCCCAGTCAGCCCCTTCCGCTGCCTGGGGTGGGGTCTGGGATGGGGGGTCCCCTGGGGGTGGGGACCCACCAGAGTTGCCTGAGCTGTGCAAAGGTCCCGGCTTTTTGGCTTGAGTGGGACCCTCACATCAACCCACCCCGAGGGTCATGGGCAGAGCAGCAGGGGACCCAAGCCCAGACTCAGGTCCTGTGGCCAGAACTGACGGCCACCTCCGGAACGCCAGCTGGCCAGGACTTCCACGGTCCGGCCAGGAGGCCTTGGTGGCTGGTCAGCACAGGCCCACGCTCTTTGGTGCCAGCTGGGCTTGGAGAGGCCCTGGGAATGGGGACAAGGGCTCAGGTGAACCCAGGGAGGCTTCCAGCCCCTTCCTGGCCCCCAGGGCTGCCTCTGCCGAGAGCCGCTCCAGGGTGGCGGGGAAGGGCGCCCGGCGGAAGGCGAGGCTTCCCTGGAACTGGCCTCACAGCTGCTGAGGTCTGAGACTGTAAAAGTTTATGTAAACAATGAGATAAATATATTAGTATCTTTTTCTGAGCCCACTGAGGTTCCATACTCATTCAAAATGTGCTTTGGTTTAAAAAATAGGTTTTGTGAATTTGGGTATGAGCTTTTTTTTCTTTTTCTTTCTTTGTTTATCCTCTTTCCTACATGACATCTGCTATTTTCTGTTTCCTGTTTCTCCGAAACATTCAGGAATTAAGTGACTAAAGCAGAGAACTGTAAGCCGCCTTGGACTCTGAGGGCCCAATTTTCTCGTGAGGCTCTTAACATCACACACACACACTCGCAAGCACACGCTTGACATGGAATCAAAGGAAAAGAAAACAAAACGAAGTGTTGTGTTAACCCTACCCCACCCCACAAACCCTTAAAATCTTAAATAAGAAACTAGTGTTTTGCTTTCTCATTAAAATACAGAAAAGGCTCGATACAATACTAAGGTGGGTACAATACTATGTCGCACAGACGTCGCTGAATGAGGGGGCCTTTGCTCCCAGTCCCTGAAGTTCTGCAAAGGAATCACCTACTTTCACAAGTCACCTTACGGATGCAGCTGCCCATGGCCGGGAGGCCACGCATGCAGCCAGGTGTGTGTACAGTTCCCGTGCGGTACAGACTTTGTGTCGTGGGCTTAAGTGCTGACGGAGTGGGGTGGGGTCAGGACAGCAGGGGCCTGGAGCACCCTGCCCCCTCACTGAGGGGGTGCAGCCCCGGGGTGTCCTCCACCAGGTTGCCAGCCTGACTTGCTGGAACTCAAGACCCAGGGTCCAGCTCTCCGTTTCCTACCAAAAGGGAAGAGGGGCCACCTCGGGGCTGGGGTCACCACATGGGGGGGCTCAGCCAGGAGCCCTAGTGTGGCCTGAGCTCCCTCCCAAAACACGCCGCTCACCACTCGAGTCCCTGAACTCAGGCTCTGTTTTCAGCTGGAGGGTCTTTTGGAGGGGTCTCTTAGGGGATGACTCTGGAATTTTTTGGTCTAAACTTAAAATAGAATGAAAAACAAAACAAAACATGAAGCAAAATGAAGAGGACACAGCCTGCTGGCCCAGCCCTGGGGCTCCAGTTGGCCAAGAACAGCAGGACCGAGCACGGCAACTTGGGTCTGGCCTGGTGAGCCTGGATCAGGGCCCACAGAGGTGAGAGAGGCTGGCTGAGAGTGCAAGGCGAGGCGCGAGGGCTGGGACCCTGAGCCCACAGGGGGTGCCCAGCCTCTCGCCAGACTGGGCAAAGGTCAGGACTGCTCAGAGAGGTGCCAACCCTGTTCGCCAGATGGTATGTGGCCCTGGGTGGCTCTTCCCCACCTCTCACTGGCCAGGCTGGGGCTGATGCCCTCCCAAGCTCAACCTCTTGCAGGCATGGGGGGGTGGGCAGGATGGGGGGGGCTCACTTCCGCCTCATCCTGGCTCTGGCAGGGAGCAACAAACAGCTGCCCCCTCCCTGTCCTCAATGCCTGGCACCTTGCCCGTCGGGGGCTCACCCCCCTCACCTGTGCCCAGACGCTCACAGGGAAAGCGGCCATGTGAGCTGCAGGAGCCCGTCAGGGTGCTGGGGCCACCCGGGCCAGCCCGAGCCCGGCCCGCTCCCTGCCCGGCTTCCTGGGCAGGCGGACGGGAGGAAACCTGCCAGTCACCAATGTATTGTTGTCACGAATTCAAGAGGTAGCAAAAAGGTCAGGCGTCTCTCCACCTTGTTGGGTGAGGAAGGAGGGAAGCGAGACATCTGTCCGTGCGCTCGGCGCGTGCGCGCGCGGAAAGGAACCGGCAGCACCCTCGGCCCTGGGCCCGAGCCAGCCTCCCCCACAGTCACAGAAACGTTGCACTGGCTTTTCTCTTAATAAAAAACAAGTACCTCTAAACAAAGAATATTCCTTGGAAACTACAGGAAAAGCACTCTTTCTCCTGAGGCGCCAAGGCAGGGCTGGGGACCGGGGAGGCCTTTGGGCAAGAGGGGCCTCTGGGCCTGGAGAGGCAGTTCCCGGGTGCCCCGCGGCACCAGGACCGGCAGGAGGCACGGCGCCCCCGCTACATTCAGTCTGCAGACCCAGGCTCAGCCCCAGGGGAGCCGGAAAGAAAATAAACTATTGTTTGTTTTGGTTTAAAAACAAAAATCAAAAATAAAAGAAAGGAACAGATCAGTAGGAATAACAGCAACACAGGCCCGGAGGGCTCTTTAGTTGTAGAGAGGTAGGCGGTGGGGTCACCCTGACTGTCCCAGCGCCAGTGAGCAGCGCCACCCTGGCTCAAGGGGGGCAGGATTTGCCCCCCAGCACCTGCTCCCCGCAAAGCCAGGGTCACACACGCCCGCACACAGACACAACACACGCACACGCACACAGACACTGCCCCGGCCATGGGCAGCCCTGCCCCTAGCTAGCTCGGACGGCCCCGCTACGCCTTCTCCAAGCCGGCCTGCAGCAAAGGGACCAGGTCCCAGAGACCCACATGACCCACGCCCCGGGCCCTGCGGCTGCCCTCGAGGGGGTGGGGCCCTGGGTGGGATGGGGAGGTAGTCGGCCGGGCCGCTGGCTTCCCTCCTCTTGGCTTCACTTGGTACAGACTGTCGATTAAAGCTCTGGGTGTGGGCAGGCCGGGCCACAGGGGCGGCCGCAAGCCCCTGCTGGCCCCAGGCATCTGGCCCCTGGCGCCACGCCTCCGTGCGCCTCCGTGCGTGGGCTCCCGAGGACGAGTCTGCAGAGGGCGCCGCGGGTCTTTGGCTTCTAGGAGGGGGAGGTATGCATGCGCAGGTGGCTGATGAGGTTGCGCTGCTGGGTGAACTTGCCCCCGCAGAGGTGGCACTCATAGGGCTTCTCGCCCGAGTGCACACGCATGTGCTCGGTGAGGCGGTACTGTCGTGTGAAGCGCATGCCGCACTCGTCGCAGGCGAAGGGCTTCAGGTCCAGGTGGCTCCGCATGTGGCGCGTCATGGTGCCTCGCTGCGTGAACATCTTGCCGCAGATGTTGCAGGGGAAGGGCCGCATCAGCCAGTGTGTCTTCTCGTGCTGCCGCATCGTGGCCGGGTCCTTGTAGGTCTTCTCGCAGACCGAGCACTTGAAGGGCCGGGGCTCGGCCGCGCTGGGTGCCGACAGGTCCTCCGCCTCCTCCTCGGCACCCCCGCTGCCAGTCTCGTAGGCGCCCTCCTCCTTGATGAACAGCTCCTCCTCCGTGTGCGTCTCCACGTGCGCGTTGAGCTGCTCAGAGCTAGGGAAGCCCTTGGCGCAGGGGATGCAGACATACAGGTTGTCCCCGTAGGGCACTGTCTCGTAGCCCTCCTGCCAGAAGAGGTAGTGGGCGCCAGCATGGCCGCTGCCTCCCTCGTTCCCGCTCTGCCCACTGTCCTCGCTGCCATCCTTGCCGTTCTCCTCCTCCTCCTTGCAGGGGTATGGGGGCTCCCCATAGGGCCCACTGGGGCCACCCCCGCTGGCCAGGATGCCATTGGGAACCCTGTCCCCGAGCCCCTCACCCTCCTCCCCTGGGCAGGGGCCCATGGGCCCCGCTTCTCTCCTCTCAAAGGGGGAGCCAGCCGCAGGCTCCTTCTTGCTCCACTCCTTCTTGGGGGCCGAGTGCCAGAGACTCTTCCGAGGCTGCCCACCAGGACCCTCCGGCAGGCTGAGGTGGCTGTCCTCAGCCCCCTCCAGATCCACGGGCTCATCGGGGGTGCCCCCCAGCTCGGCATAAGAGGCACTGTTGGCAGCGGGAGGGGCAGAGGCTGAGGGGGGCGAGCTGTGCTGACTGTCGCTCAGCTGGGCCAGGTCATCAGGGGTGAGGTGGGGCCCAGGGGTGGCGGGAGGCAGAGGTGGGCTTTTCTTGGACAGGTCCAGGCCCAGCTCCTGCTCACAGCCCCCACTGCTCCCGTTAGTGCTGCTGCTGCAGCCCCCGAGGCCTGCTTCCCCGCCAGCTGGGCAGACAGCCAGGCCCAGGCCGTGCATGCTCTCCTGGTTAGAGCCACCCAGGAAGAACTCCTCATCTGAACCTTTGGCCTGGGGGAGCTCCTGGGAGGCGTGGGCCCCCTTGCGCCCGTCCACGAGCCTGGGATACCGAGCCTGGATGACAGAGGCCGTGGATAGCCGCTGGCTGCGGGGAGGCCGCCCCATGCCAGCGGCCCCGACCCGCCCAGAGCCGAAGGGCTTACCGGCCCGCTTGAGTTTGCGGCGGCAGAGGGCTGCCAACTCGGGCAGCTGGAGGTAGCTGGCAGCAGTGAGGAGGGTGCTGAAGTTGGGCTCGGTCGGCTGGTCGCTGGGCAGCAGCTTGCCCGTGTAGATGAAGTCCAGGATCTGCTGGAACACCGTGGAGCTGACCATGTCTGTATCCAGGTTGATGAGGTTGTCATGCAGGACCAGGGACTTGAAGTAGATGCTGCTGGCGGCCAGGACGTTCTTGTGGGCCCGGAAGATGGAGTTTTCCACCATGATGATGACGTCACACAGGAAGCCCTTGGTCCTCTGCTGGTTCAGCTGCAGCAGGAGCTGCTTCGAGTGGCTGGGCAGCTCCATGTCAGGCCCCATGTCCCCGCGCCCTGCCCACGCGCACCACCTGTGGGCAAACAGGCACACACATATTAGATGACCGAGCACAATGGGGCTCAACGTGGCACTCAGAGGGGCCTCCGCACTGACCCGGCCCTGACCCTCACACAGCTCCCCCTCAGCACGGCGCACAGGGAGGACCCAAACTGCCCGCCGTGCGCAGATGCGTGCCTCACCTCGCCAGGGCTCGAGCTGCCCTCGCGCCCCACTCGTGCTCATGAGAAGACGGAGGCCAGGACAGGAAGGCGCCAAGGAGAGAGACTGGGATTTGCACTTGACCTCACAGCCCAGGCTGCTGTCTCACACTAAAGGAAATTGATCACACACCCACAGGGACCAGCAGGGAACCCAAAAATGACCAATAGGTGGTTATAAAATCCAGGGAGCAGGAGCTCCCTCGGTGAGCTGACCACTCCTGCCTGGTGCACAGCCCCACAGGGCCAATCTCCCCAGCTCTCAAGACAAGCTGGAAATCTAGACTTCCATGTGAAATCTCCAAAGCTAAATGAAGGCTCCTGTTTAAAACACTGTGTGGCCCAAATCTAACTATCACATCTGCAAGCCTCTGCTCTGCGGTGGCAGGCTGCACAGACAACCTGAGGGGCTGCCTAAGCTTCAGCATTTTCTAGAAGTTGTGCTGCTTCGCAGACTCCACAGCCTGCCTGCCGCCTGCCCACACCTGCTCCTCACCGATGCCCACCCAAACCCAAGGGCTCCACCTTTGGGCCGGCACTGAGCACCTCTCTAGCCTGGGCCTCCAGGTGCCAGCAGGGAAGGTGGCCTGGCCAAGCCCCTGACACCAGCTGGGCCCTATGTCCTTTCAAGGAAGGACAACACCGTCCTTCCTGCACCTGGGAAAGATGGCCAGCTGGCCTTGCCAGACCAACTGGCACAGACACTGACTGAGGTCATTAAGTAATAAGCACACAAATGCGCTGGGCTCCGCAGGAGCCCTACAAGCCCACTGGCACGACAGAGTGCACGTGGGCTCCAAGGGCTGGCTCCTCCTGACCAAACTCCACACCCCCACTGAGCAGCAGCCCGTGCCAAGTACCAGGGCAACCTCATTCTCAGTGGGGAGAGCAAGGGCAGGGCAGCCCGATGGACCCCAGGGGAGGAGGGAAACACAAGGGAAGACAAGGACAGTGGCCAGCGGTGCCCAGAGCCGCCTCAGCGCCAAGCCTAGCTCCCCACAGGAAACAGTATCCACCTCCACCTGCACCCTTGCCAGAGCCTCAGAGAATGGCTCAGCAGGGGAGGGCACTGAGTCCAGGGCTAGGGAAAGCAGGTGGTGTTCAGGTGGCCACCTGTGCCTAGTCTGGCCCCACAGGATTCCACAGGGCAGGAGACCAGTGGAGACAGGAACTATCTTCACTGACTCATGGCTGCCAGCCGCTAAGCAGGAGGGAACCACAGGCAGCTCTGCCCCACACAGTTCAGGGTCTCTGTAAATAGCTCAGCTGCCCTTTGCCTCATCACCACCAGAGTCTCCTGCCCCTCCCAGGGCAGCGAGCCCTGCCTCCCATGGGGACCCACCCTGCCCTCTCTTCCCAGGACAGAAATACTCTCCCCAGCACCACACCTGCCTCCACTTGCAAAGACAGAGGGAAACCCTAATGACCACAGGCACCCCAAGGGTTTCAGAGCTCACTGTGAACACATGAGGGTGCCACGTGGTTGTGGACGCAAGCTCTCTGTACCTGTGGGGGTGCTCAGAGGCTGGAGACTTTGGGCACCAATCTTCTTCCACTCCCTCCCCTGCAATAGCCAGGCTGGCAGGGACAAAGAGTCTAAGGCGTGGCTTCCACAGTGGGCTCCAGACATCCAGCCCCAGGGAAATGCCAGTGCCGGCTCTGCCAGAGCCCAGTACGCCTGGTGCTCAGAGCCTGGCAAGGGGACGGGCAAAGGGCAGTGGCTCTCCCCACACCACCCAGCGCAGTGCGCACACAAAAGACCACAGGCCAGAACAAGGGCAGTGGGGCTGTGTGCACCACGTAGGAAGCCCAGGGAAGAAGGCGCAGATGGCAGTTCCCCCTCCCCCACACCTCCCCCTGGGCCTACCGGAGTGCCAGGGGCCCAGACACCATGTGAGCAGCAGCCAGC
Source organism: Microcebus murinus (assembly GCF_040939455.1). Taxonomy (NCBI): domain Eukaryota; kingdom Metazoa; phylum Chordata; class Mammalia; order Primates; family Cheirogaleidae; genus Microcebus; species Microcebus murinus. Next base: position 25,404,131 of record NC_134125.1, on the reverse strand, counting down.
GGGGGCGGCCTCCTTGAGCGCGTGGCCTTCCTGGGGGTGCATCAATGCCTGATCACCTGAGGAGGAGAAGACAGACGTGGTCACCCAGACGGGCCTCGGCGAGGGACGGCAGGGGAAGACCTAGGGCCCTCATTCCCAGAAAGGCCGAACACCCAGGCACAGCCCTGCAGAGACAGTGACTACAGTGCCCCAGAGATGGAAGGGAAAGAAGAGTGAGGACCCCAGGAACGGCTCTGGGGAACTTGGTGGGCACTAAACCTCCCCCCTCAACACACACACACACAGGATATTTAGGACACCCTAGGGGCCACCTATGCCTGGGGGCGCTAGTGGCAGGCACACAATTCCTGGCAGGCAGGCGGAGGCAGGAGGCCTGGGCAAGGCCCTTCCCAGGCTTGCCAAATTTACATAACAAAAGGTCAAAATTGGAGCCACTTGTGCAAGGGCTATTTATAAGAACTAGTCTCAACCGCTTCTAGCTCCCCGGCCCCTGTCCCTCTAGGATCTGCCCTGGCCTCTCCCACCCTAGAGTGCCCAGCCCCCTCCAGCCCAGCCCTGGCCTGACCACGTGGCCTCCCCTCTCTGGAGGTTTCACTGCCTAAGGGATCGCCCAAGCTGCAGGCTTGGCCTTCCAGTACCAACCCACCAAAGCCACTGGCAGCTGCCTCCAGATGAGGGCGGGCTCCTTCTCTCCCACAGCCGTGGGCCCTGCAGGATGGGGGTCCCTGCACCCAACGTGGGCCAGCCTGAGCTCCCCTGGAATGGAGCCAGGGGTGCAGAAGGGGCCTGTAGCAGCAGGGAGCCCATTCCTGCCTGCCCTTCCCCCACCCCACCCCCTACCCCAGGGCCAGGGAGGCTCAGCAGGTCCCTCAGGAATGTGACCAGACCCGGTGTGGCCTGTGGCTGGGAGGCCTCACAGGCTTCAGCTTCAGCCTGCCAGCTGTCTCTCCAGCCCCTAGAGCAGCTTGCCTCTTAGGGGGGACCGAGGGGAGGGGCAGACAGTTGGCCCAGGACCCCACCAAAGGCCCAGAGGGCAGCAGAACCAGCTCTGTAGGTACAGAAGCCTAAGAGCGTCCACATTAGTGCGGGCTGGGCCTAGGCCCCTCGCTCGGGTCTGTAAAGTCAGACTGTGGCCAGGGACGGCTGTCAGCTTTAGAAGGGGAGCAGAGGCTACTGAAACACTTGTAAGAGCAGCCAGAAGACTGGCCAGGAAGTCACAGTGGCACAGCACACTGGAACTAACCAGACGCCCACCATGAAGCCCTGTGCCACCCCACCCACTCTTCAACCAGAGCCTCTCAGAGCACCTGCCAGAGGGTCACCTGCCCCTGTCCAAGAGGTCAGGCCAGCCACTGGACACAGTGCAAGGAGTAGGTGGCAGAACTCTGGGGCACCTGAGCACCACAGGGCTGGGAACACCTTCTGTGGGTACCCACTGCCTAGCCCTGCCAGGTACTTCACCAGCCCAGGTGAGGACCAAAGTCTCCCAGCCAAGAGGGGTGGGTCCCAGGTTGGGTCAGACGTGACATTCAGCAGAACAGGACAGGACTGGCTTCCCTGAACCCTGCCTGCCAGCCACACACAGGCTGGGCTGAGTCTGGGCTGCCACTGTGTCTGCAAGTGGTGATGGATCCTCACCCCTCGAGAGGGTCCCCACGCCACCCTGCTGCAGGGCCCCTATGGAGCACTGCTCTCTCTCCCCAACCCAAATGACGACAATCAGAGAACTCTGCACTGCCCACTCACCGCCAGGCAGGACAGCAAGCACCTATCCTGGAGAGGCCCCAGCTTGGGGGAGTGCCAAGTAACCAGAAACATAGCTCTGGGGCTGGCCCAGAAAGCTGGGCCCAAGGGCTGGTGCCCAGCCTTGGCAGGAGCTAATTGCAGGCTGGGATGAGGACATTGCCTGGCACCCAGCAGGCCCTGGCAACAGGCCCAGGCGGCGTGCCTATCAGCCCCAAGGACAGCATGCCTGGCCCTGGCCTACCCTGCCCAGAGTGCTGGCTTCTAGGATGCCTAGGATCTGGGGCAGTGGGGCAGCAGTCCTGGGCTAGCAGGGCCATCTGGGTCCTCCTCTAAGGCTGCGACCTGGCCCCTCTCTGGGACAGAGCCTTTAGGGGCTCGGGGAGGGACAGGAAGGGTGGCACAGAAACTGCCTCCCTAGTTAGGACCCCTCAGCTTCCCAGGCTTCCCCAGTGGGTGGGAGAGCTCCCACCAGTTGACCCCAGAAGGGTAAGGCAGGAACCAGCCACTGGGGGGATAGCCAGCATATATAACATGTGACAGAAGGAACAAGATGATTCTGGATTACCTCCCCAGGCCCTGCCTGAGACGTTCAGACACACAACCTTGTTTACGGAATGGTCAACACCCACCTGCCTTCCTTTTGCCCCTCCTGGTTCCAGAAAGGCATGTCCCCCACCCTCCACTAAGGACAGGCCCAAGGCCAGACGAGGGCTGGAGCAGCACTCAGACACCACAGCCTTTCACGGGAAGGTCAGGCCCCAGAGCTGGGCTGGCCGGAGCCCCACGCCACACCCAGCTTCACCTTCCCTGTACATCCCACTAGCCACTAACGCAAGGCAGCCCTGACCCCTCCCAACCCAGCAGGTCCATCCTGTGGAAAGAAACTCCTCAGGGGCAGCACACTCAGCTGCTAAATGAGGTTATTTGTGGGGGTGAGATTATAGGAAAACCACAATGTCTGTAGGTTCATTTCTGTAATACTCAGAATTTTATTTTTATTTTTTTTGAGACAGAGTCTCACTCCGTTGCCCAGGCTAGATAGAGTGAGTGCCATGGCGTCAGCCTAGCTCACAGCAACCTCAAACTCCTGGGCTCAAGCAATCCTCCTGCCTCAGCCTCCCAAGTAGCTGGGACTACAGGCATGTGCCACCATGCCCGGCTAATTTTTTCTATATAATTTTAGTTGGCTAATTAATTTCTTTTCTATTTTTAGTAAAGACGGGGTCTCATTCTTGTTCAGGCTGGTCTTCAACTCCTGACCTTGAGCGATCCACTTTCCTCAGACTCCCAGAGTACTACAATTACAGGTGTGAGCTACCACCTAGCCACCACGCCCCGTTGTCATTTTTTTTTTTTTTGAGACAGAGTCTAGCTTTCTTGCCAAGGCTAGAGTGAGTGCCGTGGCACCTGGGCTCAAGCAATCCTCCTGCCTCAGCCTCCCAAGTAGCTGGGACTACAGGCATGTGCCACCATGCCCGGCTGATTTATATATATATATATATTAGTTGGCCAATTAATTTCTTTCTATTTTTATGGTAGAGACGGGGTCTCGCTCAGGCTGGTTTTGAACTCCTGACCTTGAGCAATCCACCCGCCTCGGCCTCCCAGAGTGCTAGGATTACAGGCGTGAGCCACCGCGCCCGGCCTCATTTTTTTTTTTTTTGAGACAGAGTCTTGCTCGGTCACCTGGGTTAGCTCTATCACCGTGATGTCAGCCGAGCTCACCGCCACCTCAAACCCCAGGGCTAAAGTGATCCTCTTGCCTCAGCCTCCTGAGTAGCTGAGACTATAGGTGCACACCACTACACCCTGCTAATTTTTTCTATTTTTAGTAGAGATGGGGTCTTGCTTTTGCTAAGGCCGGTCTCAAACTCCTGATCTCAAGCGATCCTCGCACCTCAGCCTCCCAGAGTGCTAGGATTCCAGGCGTGAGCCACTCGAGCCTGGCCTTGCTGCATCATTTGACCCTCAGGACCACCCAGAAGCCACGTGCTCATCTTCACACAATATTGCTGAGCCTCTACTCAGCACTCACCCCCACTTCCCCTCAAGGTAGGGAGACCCGGGGCCCAAAGAGTGGAGGGAAGTCGTCTTTGGCTGTGGACACAGGAACCCCTGCCCACTGATGGTCCACAGATCACCCAGGGGTGCTGGTTCAGCCTCAGTTTCCCAGCTGGCACTGAGTCCAAGGGCAGAGCAGCCTCAGTGAGACCAAACCCAACTCTCCCTGCTCCTCCTCGTGGGGGGTGGCCCTGAGCACATCTCCAGAGGGTAGTCAAAGCCCAGGCCAAGGACTCCCTTCAGGTCCCCTCCCCATGCACCCTCAATCGCTCCACCTGTGGGCCCCAACACACACCCGCCAAATGGCCAAAGGGGATGGCACCCATTGCACCCCTCACTGCTGCCTGACCTTGGGGCAGGACGCCCTGGGCCCACTGGCCCACGGTGCCATGGGTGCAGAAGCCCCACTCGCCTCAGGGTGAACACTTTGTCAGCCCACATAGACTTGAGGGCTCATGGGGGAAAGCTGGGACGGGGTCACCGAGGCCTCTCTTCCCAGCTCCATGCAAAGGGCAGGAGAGCACCTTTGGTCAGAATCTTTCGAAGGCCGTGAGAGGAGGTTTTAAGATGAAAGTGATCTCCGCTGAGGCAGAAAGCCGAGAACTACACCCGACATCCGACAGGCTCTGCCCAGCTTGGCCTGGACACCCACGCTGCCCAGAGCCTTGGCCTCCAGGAGGCCGGGCACTCAGAAAGGTTGTGGTTACTGGGTCTCCGTGTGGTTCCCTCTGGGGCCAGGCTGGCAGCCCTATCTCCAGCAGACAGGAGCACAGCCCATGCCCACCCCCAGGCCCACAGGTGGAGGCCAAACTCATGGTTTCCGGCAACATGTCATTCCCGACCCCTGTGGGCAGGAACCAGCCCTCCTTACACGCCACCATGGACTACAACTGGACTGCAACTCCTTCCGGCCCAGCCAAGACAGAGGCCTAGAGAGAAAAGTGAAGACCAGCAAAGGGGGCCCTCCCCAGCCAGCCTTAAGAACCTTCTCATCCACCTCTCTCCCTGGCGGCCATCCCTCACTTGCCCAGGAGGGGCTTCCTGCAGGAGGCCTGGAGCTCTGCTGGGGACAGGGAGAAGCTCCTGCCCAGCCCGCCCCAAGGCACCCAACAGAAGATGGCTTCTTTCACTTTAACCGCCTCCTGACCAAGAAAGGAATGCCTCGCCAGATGTAACGGAGTGCAATGGGAACCATCCAGCAGGGACATCCACGGCCCACACGGAGTGCCACTGCCAGGCAAGAGGGACAGCTGTGCTGGGCAGGGCACGGCCACCAGGCAATATCCACACCCAAGGGTTAAACATGTGACCAATGTCAGAGAGGGCAGACATGCTGCCGCTACCCCTAAACCTGAGTCTGAGGTCAGCACTAGCCCTGGTCCCAGACCCGCCTCCCACTACAGTCACCTCAGGCTCCAGGTGTGGCCCCATGTGAACACTGCCTCACTAAGAAGGGCCCCTGATCCACAAGAGAAACCATCTGGAAGCAGGATGCAGCCAGTTAGGAAGCAGCCCAGGACCCAGAAGAATGCGAAGGTACAGCCCCCAGCCCCACCAACCAGCCCTACACAGCCACAAGCCCAGGACACCCTCCATCCTGTCCCCATGGCCTGAGCTATCCCCCAAGGAGACTCAGTGGATAAAGCACGGCCCAATGCAGCCACAGCTGCCTCCTGCCCGGCACCACAGCCCACGCGAGGGGAGGACTGAACAGGTCTGGTCTCCCTGAACCTTCCCAGGGGCCCTGGAGCAGCTTATCTCCACCCAGTTTCAGATAAAACAGTGAAAGTTCTTGGGGTTAAGCAACTTGCCCAGGGGCACAAGAGCAAGTAGATAGGAGAGTGAGACTACAGAGCTGTGGTCTGTCTTCCCCACCCCACTGCTCCACACGGCCAGGGATGCCACCCCTGCCCGGCCTCTAGTTGCTGAGCCGGTCCGGACAGTGCAAGCAGCTGCCCTCATGCAGCCAGTGTGCCAGGATAGCCTCGGGCGGCATGTCCACCCTCAGCCCCCCACACCACCTGCCTGTCCACCGCTGGGCCTCACCTGGGCTGCATCATCCTGAACTCTGCGTGCGGGCGTAGGGTCTGCCCAGCTCCTCCACTAGCAGCAAGAGGTGGGGCCCCCATCACACAGCCTGCTTTGGGGCCTGCTACTGCGCCTGCTGCTCCTTTGGAAACATCTCCGTCCTCCATGACCTCCTGCCCTGTCCCTCAGGCACGGGCTGGTGGTGGGTGGGGCCCGCTGCTCTGGGCAAGCCCAGCCATGTAATCCAGCCCAGACCTGGATGCTGGCCAGCAGTGCCTGGCTCTTCTCCCAGACCGTCCTCCTGGAAAGCAACAGGCTCCACAGATGCCAGGAGCCTGCCCTCTCTCCAGCAAAGCTTCTATGAACAAACACCTGGGTACCACTCAGCGTGCTGGTGAAGCTACGACGGGGAACTGGGCTGGCCGCCTCCTTCTCTGACCCTTGGGCCAGCCCTGCAGCCCACAGTGGCACCCAACCCAGGCCCTGACGACTTCCTCAAGTGTCCACAGGTCCTACTGAAGACCTTGTGCTGCTGCCCACAGCGGGGCCAAGCCCTGCCTGGTCCTGTGACCACCTGCATGTGTGCTTCTCCCTTCTGAGGGGTGGGGAAGCTCCTGGGTAACACACCAGCATAAGGAAAAGGCTGGAAAAGACAGCTGCCAGGGGAGCAGGCAGGAGGGGCTGCCCCACACCAGATCCCTAGCTCCCAAATGACTTTCCCAGAAGGCATAACCTTGGTCCCCTCCTCCTCCCATCACTCCTGGCTGTGGAGCCAGAAAGGAGCGATCCTGGGGACCTGCAACTGGATGTCCTCTGTTAGTGCTGGCACACAGGAGGGCCCAGCTTGGCATGGTCTGGCTGGGTTCTGAGATGGGCCTGGTCAGAGGTGGCAGCATGGCGGGGAAGGGAGGAAGGACACACAGCAACAGCACAGCAGTGAATAGGTGGAAATTCCACACACAAGGAGCCAAGAGGGCCCGGGAAGCCTGGGCCATCCAGCTGGAAGGGGCTATCATGATCATCTAACTTGCCCAGGGACACCTTCAAAGGAGATAACTGAGCCCCTAAGGGAGGCACACCTCATAGCTCAGTCATAGAGCTGCATGCAGCTGCCCAGCCCAGGGCTCTGGGAGAGAGACTCCCCAACTTCACAATTTCAACACCAACCCTCCAGCTAACAATTTCTTATGCCAAGACTCTAAAAGAATTTTATTTTATTTTATTTTTGACTCAGAGTCTCGCTTTGTTGCCCAGGCTAGAGTGAGTGCCGTGGCGTCAGCCTAGCTCACAGCAACCTCAAACTCCTGGGCTCAAGCAATCCTCCTGCCTCAGCCTCCCGAGTAGCTAGGACTACTGGCATGCACCACCATGCCTGGCTGATTTTTTCTATATATATTAGTTGGCCAATTAATTTCTTTTTATTTATAGTAGGGTCTTGCTCTTGCTCAGGCTGGTTTCGAACTCCAAACCTCGAGCAATCCGCCTACCTTGACCTCCCAGAGTGCTAGGATTACAGTCGAGAGCCACAGTGCCCGGCCTCTAAAAGAATTTTAAAAAGAAACACCCCTATCATCTTCCATCATCATTACTTCATAAAGGAAAACACTTCAACGACCAAAGAACAGAAAGAACCACCTCTCCAAGTAGAGACCTTCCCAAGTAAGCGTGGCTAACAGTCCTCTACCCATGCTGCCATCCTGGCCTGACAAAAGCTCCAAGGCAAGCTGGCATTAAGGAGCCTCTGCCCTACCCACGGCATGACACGACCCTCAGCTGGGACGAGACTGAGATAACATGCTGAAGGGAAATCAGAAAAAACAAAAACACAACACCAAACCCTAGCCAAAAACCAAAAGAACATCTCCCAGGGGTGAAAGAGAAAGGAGACATTTTCAAATAAGACCAGGACTGTTCCAGAAAGAGTAAGAACTTCAAAACCCCATCAGGAAAAAGACAGGCGAGACCAAATGTTGGCCAGGCAGTAGGACAACTGAAGTCTCATGCACTTTAGAAAACCCATAGATGGCACCTTCCTAAAGCTGTGGGTCTATATGCCAACAGGAATGCACACATAGCTCACCAAAACACAGGCAGGCATGCTCTCGGCAGCCCTGCTCACAAGGGCCCAATGCTGGAAGCAACTCTGGTGCCCACTCCCCAAAGAGACAACTAAACGGAACTATGGCCCAGCGGCAAACAGCACTGAACGCCTAGGATGACCCACATGAATTTGCCTTTTGGAGGTCAAAAGCAGTTCACTGCTGACAATTTCACATGGTATGACTTACACACAACACAGATGAGTCTCCCAAACCTACCGCTGAGCAAATAGCCAGAGCCCAAGAGACTACCCAGCAGGGTAAGGTTTATGCAAATGTCCCACTTAGGCTCTAATCCAGCACAGGGGTGGGGTGGGGGGATGAATGGAAACTTCAGGACACCAGGCCCTGTTTCTCATTCTGGATGCTGGTTACACAAGCGTTCTGACTTTTGAAGAACTCGCAAGTAGATTTACTTCCATTCAATACAGGGCATAGAAACGTTCAGGAAGGGAAGCAGAGAGGGACTGGTCCTGATCTGGAAGAAGACCCAGTCCAGGCAGTGACCTTCCCGGAATCCCCAACTAATAACAATCACAACCGGGAAGCAGGACATTGGCAGAGCAGCCTCAAAGTCCATGACAGAGTGCCCATCCTGGAGGAGGCAACTCACACAAGCCAGCCAGGGGAAACCCAGAGACTACTTTAAAATTTTGTATTAGGAGCAGATTTGTGTCCACTATCTAAAAACAACTTGATTTTATATATATATATATATATATATATATATATATATATATATATATATTTTTTTTTAGACAGTCTTGCTTTGTTGTCCAGGCTAGAGTGAGTGCCGTGGCGTCAGCCTAGCTCACAGCAACCTCAAACTCCTGGGCTCAAGTAATCCTACTGCCTTAGCCTCCCCAGTAGCTGGGACTACAAGCATCCGCCACCATGCCCGACTAATTTTTTCTATATATATTAGTTGGCCAATTAATTTGTTTATATTTATAGTAGAGACCGGGTCTTGCTCTTGCTCAGGCTGGTTTTGAACTCCTGACCTTGAGCAATCCGCCCACCTCGGCCTCCCAGAGTGCTAGGGATTACAGGTGTGAGCCACTGCGCCCGGCCTTGATAATATTTTTTAATTGTCCTAGGATCTAACAGACATATCCAAGGGAAAGGGGGTCTTCAAATCCTGAAAGGCAAGCCAAGGAGAGATAGGAAATTCAGAGTAGTGCAGGCGAGGTTCAAATTGGACACCAAAGAATTTCCAACAAGGGCCTCCAGCAGGGGCCGGTGGCAGCCAGCCATGCATACCAAAGGGAGGAAGCCAAGAAGAAAAACGGCAGGCCGGGAGCGGTAGCTCACACCTGTAATACTGGGAGGCTGAGGCAGGAAGATGGCTCAAGGTCAGTTCAAAACCAGCCTGAGCAAGAACAAGACCCCGTCTCCACTATAAATAGAAAGAAATTAATTGGCCAACTAAAAATATATAGAAAAAATTAGCCGGGCATGGTGGTGCATGCCTGTAGTCCCAGCTACTCGGGAGGCTGAGGCAGGAGGATCGCTTGAGCCCAGGAGTTTGAGGTTGCTGTGAGCTAGGCTGACGCCACAGCACTCTAGCCCAGGCAACAGAGTGAGACTCTGTCTCAAAAAAAAAAAAAAAGGAAAGGAAAGGAGAGAGGAGAGGAGAGAAGAGGGGATGGGAGGGGGGAGGGGAGGGCAAAGCCCTCAGGGATTTAGGGTTGAAGGAAGCTGCTGGGGAGGAAAAAGAAATGGCCCACTTGCTCCTGTGTGCATAATCAATGCCACAGACTGCCTCCTCCCTCAAACAAACAATCCAGGAGCTAGAGCCAAAGATCAAGGATCAGGCATGTTTCACTCCAAATAGGAAACAAAAAAATCAAGCTAGAGACACCTTGGACCTCCACTGGAGCTTTACCTTAGTATTTTTAAATTTTGGGGGGAGACAAGATTTCACTCTCAGCCAGGCTGGAGTACAGTGATGTGATCGTAGCTCACTGCAGCCTCCAACTTCTGGGCTCAAGTGATCCTGTCTCAGCCTTCTGAGTAGCTGGGACTGTTCACCAACATGCCTAGCTTCCACTGGAGTTTTAAAATGCAATTTTTCATGATAAAATTAAGGAACTGCTATGGAAAATACTGCAATCTATGGCCCTATGCCTGAAAAGCCTCCAGGTATGACACTTCACAGAGAAGTGATATCACCTGTCCAGCAGGTGACTTGAAAGGGTCTAACAGAGAACGCCCAAGAACTCAGAAAGGGAATCAGACAGACAGATCCATTCAAATTAGGGGGGAAAATACTCACCAAGTTTCACTGTACTTTTAAAACTGAGTCTCAGGGTGCTGGAAGAATTGTGTGGCATGAAAGAACTGGGTTTAGGGACAGAAAACAAAATAAACAGGCAGTTCTCTACCTGCAGAGAAGCTCAAGGTTGACAAGCGGGCTACTTAGGAGGCAGCAGAAACAAAAAACCTGCAAACCACCCAAATGTTCACTGCCGGCAGGACATGTGACAATGTGTGGAACAGCACCACCTTGGACACTTGAAGTGAGAGATGGGAATGAAGGAACTGTGGCTACCAGGGAGTGTCAGGAGTACACAGAAAGCCAACTCCGCCAAAACAAGCTGCAGTTGTTTAAGGATCCAGACAAACTCGGGACTGATGAAGAAAAGCCAGGGAGCGGGGGAGCCGCAACTCAGAGGAGTGGTGGCTTCTGGAGGGAGGCGGGGATGAGCAGGCAGAAGCTGCCTCTTCCACAGAGACTGGGGGAGCAGGGCTGTCTCGCTTCGTCCGGCGTTCACAGCTAATCAAATGATAGGTTTTCCACTATTTATCTCTATGTTAAGATGTGTGTGTGTGTGTGTTTATACATGCAATTTACATCCTCTGGTCAATACCTTTGCAAATAACCTCTTAGAGCACAATCTCTAAGCTTACCAAGAAAGCCGAGACTGCTCTGCACAAAAGTGCCAAAAGAAAGGGGGAGGGGCAGGAGAACTTTCTGATCCAGGAAGGGGCCGTGAGGCTAAAGTTGAGGGTTGCTCAAGCACCTGCCTTCTCACACCACCTGAGAGGTCACCTGGTCGAGAGGTCTAGCAATGCAGCAGGGCCACAGAGTTGGGCAAACTATGGCAACAATGCACAAATGAGGGTTCTGGAGCACTCAGTTCTCATAGCAGATGAGCCAGAAAATGTCAGCCTGTCGTCATAAATTCAAAGCAGCAGAAGCCAGGGCCTCTGCACCTGGGAAAACAAGCATGCCCAGCTCAACAGGAGTTGCCCAGGAGAGGGAAGCCTAGGAACCCTCCCCCAAGCACTGAAGGGACAAGAAGGGCTGAGTTAGAGCCACTCTAAGCGAAAACATCAAAGCCCCAAACACAATTGCCCTCTTGAGCCCCTCCAGCCAAGTCCTTGGCCAGTCCCTGTCCCCTCCCTTCAGAGTCCAATCACCCTAGTTATCTTTCTCTAACACCCAGCTCACTGAGCCACTCCCCTGCTTAAAGCTTTCAATGGATTCCCGAAGCTTGGGATAAAGTTCTACTCAGGCCCCCTTCCCCGTCCACAGAGACACTTCTAAGAGCCCCAGCAGGCAGGTCCCTCTGCTGGGAAGATCTATCCTACATGGCTCCCTCCTCTCGAAGCTGGCCCTGCCTCCCGGCACAGCACCCAATGTCAGAACAGGACCAGCTGCCAAGCTGCTTACCCCACCAGTAGCACCCAAAGTGAGGGACCCTGTGTCCCCAGCCAGAGCACCAGGCAGGGCGCTCCTAAGTGTTTGTTAGGTGAGCAAACGTTAGTCAGAAAGAACAAACACTGGGAAGAGACAGGGGAAACAGTTTATGAACGGTGGCACACAGTGGAAGTTGGAAATGCCCAGAGCCCTCCCTTGTCACCTGTTCTAAAAAAGTGTTGTTTACAGCTTTAAAAATTAGGACTCCCAAAAGCTTGCTTATGTGTCCCCTGTATTATTGTATTTGATGTTATTACATGATGACAGCAGTACCCTTAATCTGCTTCCCATTTCTTCTGCCTCAGTTATCCAGTCAATCATGGTCCAAAGACAGGTGAGCAAATATTTTAAGACAAAGACACCACATTCACACAACTTTTATTACAGTATATTGTTGTAACTGTTCCATTTTATTATCATTGTTAATCTCTTATTGTGCCTGATGTATTAATTAAACCTCAACAGGGATGTACGTACAGACGAAACAGTGCATGTTTGGCTCAGTACTACCGTGGCTTCAGGCATCCACTGTGGGTCTTGGCACCCCTTAAATAAGTGGGGACTACTGCATATGTTACTGCTCTAGATTAGAAAAACAGAGAGGCCGGGCGCGGTGGCTCACGCCTGTAATCCTAGCACTCTGGGAGGCCGTGGCGGGCGGATTGCTCGAGGTCAGGAGTTCAAAACCAGCCTGAGCAAGAGCGAGACCCCGTCTCTACTATAAACAGAAAGAAATTAATTGGCCAACTAATATATATAGAAAAAATTAGCCGGGCATGGTGGCACATGCCTGTAGTCCCAGCTACTCGGGAGGCTGAGGCAGGAGGATCGCTTGAGTCCAGGAGTTTGAGGTTGCTGTGAGCTGGGCTGACAACACCTCTAGCCTGGGCAACAAAGCCAGACAAAAAGAAAGAAAAGAAAAGAAGGAGGGGAGAGGAGGGGAGAGGAGGGGAGGGGAGGGGAGAGGAGGGGAGAGGAGGGGAGGGGAGGGGAGGGGAGGGGAGGGGAGGGGAGAAGAGAGGATAAATTTTAAAAATATTTAGTTGATTTAAAATATCAGCCGGGCGTGGTGGCTCACGCCTGCCTGTAATCCTAGCACTCTGGGAGGCCGAGGCAGGCGGATTGCTCAAGGTCAGGAGTTTGAAACCAGCCTGAGCAAGAGCAAGACCCCGTCTCTACTATAAATAGAAATAAATTAATTGGCCAACTAATATATATAGAAAAAATTAGCCGGGCATGGTGGCGCATGCTTGTAGTCCCAGCTACTCAGGAGGCTGAAGCAGAAGGATTGCTTGAGCCCCGGAATTTGAGGTTGATGTGAGCTAGGCTGATGCCACGGCACTCTAGCTGGGGCAACAGACTGAGACTTTGTCTCAAAAAAAAAAAAAAAAAAAAAGATAGGTTTGAGAAGGGTGCTATTGTTGTTTTGTAACTAAATCTCTTTTAATGTCTGGCTTAATAAGAAGTAGCTGGATTCTCATATCTGCTTTCTGTATTCAGTCTGTTAGGATATATGGTTTGATTAAAGCCTATAAAGAACTTTGGCCTTACAAAGAAAGAAGGAAGGAATATTGTAACCACCTTTTCTGATATTATACTAAAGCTCAAGGAGTGATAGTTTCTTTCTTTTCTTTCTCTTTTTTTTTTTTTTTTGAGACAGTATCGCACTCTGTAGTCCCAACTAGAGTGCAGTGGCATCGTCACAGCTCACAGAACCTCAAACTTCTGGGCTTGAGTGATCCTCCCGCCTCAGCCTCCCGAGTAGCTGGAACTACAGGTGCGCACCACCATGATCAGCTAATTTTTCTGTTTTGTGTAGAAATGGGGTCTCGCTTTTGCTCAGGCTGGTCTCAAACTCCTGATCTCAAGTGATTCTCCTGCCTCAGCCTCCCAAAGACTGAGATTACAGGCGTGAGCCATCTCCCCCCGTCATGTAATATTAACAGTTTCCTAAAGGTTGCAATGTAGAATCTGAACTTGTATCAGTGACTATTTCATATTTGGTTACACCAAAATCCATTAGTCTACCTTACATCCATATTCACTCAGGATTCTGTAACATCAGCACTAATCATTTGGAAATTAGTGGTCCACTGAGTTAACTGATTCTTCCAAATGCTGTCACATTTCATCATAAAACACCAACAAATCCCGTTACTATCACTACTGATTTTATCAGAAAAGTCTAAGTGCAGGAAACTACGGGGCTTACAGTTTTCCAAAATTTTAATTTTCTTTTTTCTTTTTTTTTTTTTTTGAAACAGAGTCTCACTCTATTGCCCGGACTAGAGTGCCGTGGCATCAGCCTAGCTCACAGCAACCTCAAACTCCTGGGTTCAAGCGATCCTCCTGCCTCAGCCTCCCGAGTAGCTGGGACTACAGGCATGCACCACCATGCCCGGCTAATTTTTTTTTCCTATATATTTTTAGTTGGCCAATTAATTTATTTCTATTTTTAGTAGAGACAGGGTCTTGCTCTTGCTCAGGCTGGTCTCAAACTCCTGACCTTGAGTGATCCTCCCGCCTGGACCTCCCAGAGTGCTAGGATTACAGGCGTGAGCCGCCACGCCCAGCCCAAAATTATAATTTTCCCTGGAAAGCTTGATATTATTAGCAACAAAGAGTCAATTTTCCTTAAAGTGGCAGGTTCACTTTGTTCCTTTTCAAGACAATGTCTGACAAATTCTCCAAATCTGGATAAGCAAACTTTTGTCTGTCAGTAGTTCTTTCAAGTAAAAATAATGTTCTGGGAGAAAAAGCAAGTCCGGCCCCAGCTCACGCAGCACGCAGCGCCTTTCCCGGACAGTCCACCATCCCTGTGTGCAGCAGAAGGGGTCTGCGCATCTCCCCCATTTCATCACACAGAAAACTAAAAAGACATGTAATTAAGGGTCCAGATTTAACACTCGGTCATCTGTATTGCCTTGCCTGGACACATGTGACACTGGCAGGGCTCAGCCCCGAGCGCTAAGCTCAGGCATTGTGTGCCACAGCAGCGCAGTCCACCTCAGTTTTGCACCATAAGTGCCAACACATGGGAAAGGATGGTAACGAATTTTTTTAATTTTAGTTTTTGTAGAGATAGGGTCTCGCTATGTTGCCCAGGTTGGTCTCAAATGATCTGCCTCAGCCTCCCAAAGTGCTAGGATTACAGGTGTGAGCCACCTCAACCGGCTCCTACTAACTTCTAAATATTATAAAAGGGTCTTGTGGGGACTCCCCCAGGGGGTTGCAAACAACTCTAAGAATGGCTGGCAAGCACCATCTCAAATATTCCTAACAACTCATTTTACAGGCAAGGGGAACGAACCCCAGAAAGGTTAAGGACTGGCACACAGAGAAACAGGCTTGACACCAGAGTCCTCTTTCCATGAAACCACAGTTGCTCACCAAACACCAAAATCCTAGACAGACGGCCTCGTGCCAAACCTCAGAGTAACAATTTTTAATAAATAAAAGGACTGTCATTTGAAATGGCATCCACAAATGCTCTGAGAGGCAAGCAGGCAGAGACAATTAATGGACCTCCGGAGGCCTAATTCAGAGCCCCATGTGCCCTGCCTCTGCAGATGTGGGACCATGGCTGGGCCATGTGCACCTGGAGGCAGAGGTGGTCGGTGGGGGAGGGGGTGTGCATGCAGGAAGCAGGATGTGCATGCTGCCTGCTGGGGGCATGAAGTCAAAGTCCCCTCTAGCCCAAAGCAGCTAAGCCAGCCCAGCTACCCTTATCAGCATCAACATATGCATGGAATGTGGGACTTTGGCAACAAACCTCTCCCAGCAGCCTGCACTGGGGCTGGCGCCTGGTCCTTTGGGGCTCAGGTTCACCTACCACAACTAAAGGATGACCACCTTTTGGCACCTAGAAGGCCAAGACTAGGTCCCTCCGCCTCCTCACTAGGATCAGCTGGCCCCCCCAAGCCCATCTACCAAGGGACAGCCTCACGTTGCCAAGAGCAAGGCCACCCTGCCTTCGTCGTGGACACCACCACCAGCAGTGTTTGTAGAACTCTCATCTGCCCACGCTGAGGAGGAGAGGAAAGGGAACTCAGCTCTGAATTCCCCACAATGTTCAGACCACCCCACATGCCTCCTCTCCTGAGGTGTCCAGCAAAGGCACAAGCTTGCAGGGGGCAGAAAACCCAACATGCCAGAAGTGACGGAGCTGTGACTGGTGGATAAGGTTTGCACACAGAGTCCTCTCTGGTCCCTGGTTCTGTGGGGGAGGGGATTTGCAAGGGACCACCCTCGAGCTCTGGGGGCCCAACTGCCTGGCTTCAGTCCAGGGCAGGCACCCCACTACCGCACTCAAAATGAAAACCTCGGCTGTCCCCAGCCCAAGCACTGCTTAGAGCAAGGAGCCCTCGCTGGCACGCTCAAGGCCTTCGCACATGCCACTCTCAGAGCCTCTACGCACTTCCCAGCTATGTACAATGGGAACTGATAAAATGATCGGGAGGTTTTAAGGATTAAGTTCGGGTGTAAAACACCTACAAGGCCGAGCACAGGTAAGAGCGAACTCTGCTGGACCCATCCTCCTCCCAGGTTTCCAGCAAAGTTCCCACAGCACCTGCCACCAGCTGCCTTTCCCAAAAGGGAAGGGATGTGAGGTCCTGGGGAGGGCAGGGGTGAAAGGGCAAAAGAGTCAAGGCAGGAACCCATCCCAGACCACCTGCCCCCAAGACGGGTCCCTATGGGCCCCTACAAAAAAGTGCACAGGAGACAACACCAAGTGGAGAGGAGGGCCACCCTTCCTCCAGGGTCCTCCCATCTCCTCCACTGGCCTAAACGACAGGACTGCCACTGTCCAGGACCACACCATACCCAGGGTCTTCCTATGTCCTCTTTCCCTCTTTTTTCATGAGACAGAGTCTCACACTGTGCCCTGGCGTCAGCCTAGCTCACAAAAACCTTGAACTCCTAGGCTCAAGTGATTCTCCTGACTCAGCCTCCCGAGGAGCTGGGACTACAGGTGCTCGCCACCACCCCTGGCTAGTTTTTCTATTTTTAGTAGTGACAGGTCTTGCTCTTGCTCAGGCTGGTCTCGAACTCGTGAGCTCAAACCGTACTCCCACTTCGGCCTCCCAGAGTGCTAGGATTACAGGCGTGAGCCACCATGCCCAGCCTCTGTCCTCTCTCCCTAAGGATAAAATAAAACTAAACCCAAAGACAACCCATGGTCTGTCCCAGCAAAGCGGGCAGGCCAAGCCAGGTGCTACCTGAAGCCTGCCTCACAGGTCCCTTGCCAGCCCCTCGACCTCTCCTTTGTCTGCCCCAATTAGTGGCCTCCCACACCTTGCCCAGGTAAGGCAGCCCAGGAAACCAACCTTCCCTCTCCCACGGACATGGAGGTCAAAGAGAAAGAGAGGGGAGGTCCTAGGGGCCCCAGCTGTCCAGTCACACCTCAGCTGTAGCCACAGTGGACTTGTCTTGTCAGGGTGACCAAGGAACCCAAACTTGACTGTGTGGCCCTACCAGGCTACACAGAAGCCGACAGGAGCCCAAGAATGAAGCCAAGTAACCAGGCCAGGCAGACTCTAGAAGCCCAGGCTACAGGGCCAGCAGGACCTGGGTCTGAAGGCAGTAGGTGGTTTCCCAGAGGACCTCTAAGGAGAAGCCACTGAGGGAGCAAGGGCCTAGCTTGCTCCTGCTGCTCACTCTGGTGCCCAGGAACTGACGGAATCAGCCCGACTAATTCTGTCAACTAGTTCCCTGGGTAACTGGGGGTTCCACTGGGCCCTCCAAGAGGCAGTGTGTGATCACCCCAGGTAACAGCACTTACTGCTTCTTAGATTCTGTTATCCGCAGGGATGGACCACCTGCCAGAGCAGCCTTTCTCACTCTGCTGCTCACCAGTCACTGCAAAAGCTTTAGGAAACACAGGTGCCTGGGCCCACACCAGACACAGGCGAGGCGCCGGGTGAGAACCGGGGCACCGGCAGGCAGGCTTCTGCCTGGAAGGACGGCACAACACGTGCTGGGTGATGTGTCTTTACTCGTCACCCAGAAAAGCCCCACTGAGTCCACACAAGGACAGGGACGGATACTAAGGTTCCCGGCCCCCTCTCCCTTTCTCACCACCTTCCAAGGCACAGGTGAGGGAGCCACAAAGGCCATAACACAGGCCCTGCCCTTTAATAAGGCTCCAGCCCCAGTGTGGTGACCAGAAGAGCAGCCCCTTCCGCACACTTGCCAAAGAGAACACACCCACTCGCCCACCCAGAGGTGTTGCTGGGAATGAAGCTCGAGGCCCCAGCCCAAAACCTCGGGGACCAGTGGGCACAGCAGCCACACCTCTGCCAGAGTCAACAGCCCGGCCATCTCAACAGCCAGCTCCCGGCTGGATGCACCCACCTGGCCAAGCCCAATCGCTGCCTTCCCTTAGTCACCCTGGAAATTGCCACGGGATGGACAGGGAGCTCACGTGCTCCCTCCTCACCCACATCCTGTGTACAGTGTGCTCAGGTCACTCAAGAGAAAGAAAATAAGCACCTACTATGTGCTGCCCATGTTACAAGCAGCAGCAAGGCCCTCTGGCCTAGAAAAAGTAGAGGCAGAAGTCCCAGGGGCCCCCAGTTGTCCAGTCACACCTCAGATGTGGCCACAGTGGGCTTGACCTGTCACCTCTCACCAGTAGAAAGACCTCAAGTCCCCTATTCTAACCTCAGGGCCACACTCCCCCTCCCTTCCACCCACTATTATTACCATGAAAACCACAAAAATTGAACAGTCAGAAGGAGGGGCTCCCCTAAGCTGGTGGCATTCCTGCATTCCCAAAGGACCCAGGCAGTTTCTTAGGGTCACCCTCCCCACTCAGTCCTGCCCCCTGAACTGTGGCAGAGCTGGAAGGAACCAGCTCCCAGCCTTCCCACCCTTATCCAGTTCACTGGAGGCCCACACACAACCCCCACCCCACCCGCTTTTCTTGCTTTGCCACTCCCAGCTAAAACTCGGCTCAAGGCAAGCCTGCAGTCCCTCCTCAGAGCCCTCCCCCAGCCCAGGTCTCTAACCCTTAGGGCAAAGCTCCTCCCAGCAGGAAGCAAACCCTGGCGGTGCCAGGCAGAGTTAAACTGGACGGGCTTGTTCAGAAGCGCCTAACTGGGGGAGTGGGGCTCTCTGTCCCACCCTCCCCATGAGATCCCAGATCTCTCCAGACACCACACTCTATGAGCTTCACAGACTCTAGAGTCAAAGACATTTACCCTCCAGCTCCAGCAAGCTATTTAACCTCGTTTAGGTGGCTGTAAAAGGAGACTACCCTGCATGCTGAACTGGAAGGATTCAGAGAAAACCCACAAGTACCTCTATCATCTCGCCTTAAAGGCACTGGTATGAGCACCAGAAAGCAGAGGCCAGCACGATTTAGTCTAGCCACAGGGGCCAGGCACTGAGTTTGTGCACAAGAATGTGGCAGAATTAGGGTCAGGTGGTGGCTCACACCTGTAATCCTAGCACTCTGGGAGGCTGAGGTGGGAGGATCACTAAAGGTCAGGAGTTTGAACTAGCCTGAGCAAGAGCAAGACCCCGTCTCTACTAAAAATAGAAAGAAATTAATTGGCCAACTAAAAATATATAGAAAAAAAATTTAGGCAGGCATGGTGGTGCATGCCTGTAGTCCCAGCTACTCGGGAGGCTGAGGCAGGAGGATCGCTTGAGCCCAGGAGTTTGAGGTTGCTGTAAGCTAGGCTGATGCCACAGCACTCCAACCCAGGCAACAGAGTGAGACTCTGTCTCAAAAAAAAAAAAAAGAATGTGGCAGAATTAATAAAAAAAAAACTTGAAAAAGCGCCTCACATGTGGCTGGCAGGCAGTGGGAGCACCTGAGTGGGCCTGCCACACACAGCGCCTGGGGGTCCACACACAGCGCCTGGGGGTCCACACTCTCACTGCTCTCCCGCAGGCTCCACACTGCCACCCTCCACACTGCCTTTCAAAACCCCACAGCAGTCTCGCCTTTGTCAAAACCCCTCCTCTTGCAATCAGAATGACTCAAGCCTGGTCAGCAGAGAGTGAAAAAAATAAAATAAAATTTAATAAATTTAAATTGAAAAAAAAAAAAGAACCCTCCTCTCCGGGCCATCCTCAATCAGGGCATCCAGGGCTCTCCCCCACCACAAGCCACTGTGCCCTCTGCGCTCCACTAGGTGCCAGCCCTTACCACCCCATCGTACAATCACTTGTTCGTGTCTGTCTTCCCCAGGCTGAGCTCTGGAGAACAGCCATTCGTGAATGTAAAGTCTAATTCTGTTCCCATTTTGGAAACAGGGACACTAAAGTGTGGAGAGTCGATCACTGTCCAAGGTCACATCGAGAGTAAACGGCACAGCCAGCATAGCACTCCAGACTTTGTGACTGACCAACTCCAGTCCCCTCTCACTGCCCTACAGGGATCCCTCCTCAGCCAGGCTCTAAGGAGCCAGGAGGGGAGGGACCTGACTTGTATTTCTTCCCCATGGTGAAAGCTGCCTCCCAGGCCAGTGGAAGCAGCCCTGAAGAGCCCCACCTTTTAACAGATCAGTTGTTGGGGGGCTCTCAGCCCCAGTGGGCAAGACAAGGTACAGGGTAGGGCTGACTGCTCAAGGCCAACAAGCCAAGCAAAACGGGCAGAGCCACAGGTCCCCTGGATAAACTGAACTTTTATTCCTTCCTCACTCCTCTGACTCTCCAGAACTGCCCAGCCAGCCCTTCTCAGGGGCTAGCTGCTGATTAAAAGGCAATACCCCACCCTACCCCTCAGATCTGACCTCAGCAGACAATAAGGACTCAAAGGCAGCAGGCTGTCAGCTCAATAATGCAAAACCCTGTTGCTCCTAGTCCACAACAGCTGACTTCAAGTGGACGGGAGGCTGTGCTTATCAACAAAAAGAGAAATCTGATCTACGGAAAGAAACACTACGTGAGGGTTAATCCATGACTGCAGCTTGTGGAGAAGACTGGGCTGCTGGCAAGGCCAGGAAGCAAGGACGGGATCCTGCCTACCTGTCCGCAAAGCAGGTACCACACAGGACAGAACTCATCATTGCCTCTGCCCCACCTGCGCCTCTTCTCCTTCCAGCAATTGCAGCAATCATTTCGGTTTTGCTTTAATTAAAGGCCTGACTCCCTCGGGCTGCTTCTTCCTCTATGCAGAGCCAACAACCAGAAGGAGACTTCTTTTCAGGAATTGGTAGTAAAAGCTCAGTGACTAATCTACAAGTCCCAACAACTGGCAGGAAAACACTGCAGGGAGAATCTGGGCACACACCAGTCAAACGGCAAGAGAAGCTTGCACACACCAGTCAAATGACAAGAGAAGCTGGGCAACAGGCACTCTGCATCGCCCCAGAACTGGCCTGCCAAAGGCCAGAAGGCAAAGGAAAGCATACCAACCTATGAGCTGTGACCCTCCCCCCCAAGATAGGCAGGCAGAGTGCCTCTTCCTAGTCTTCCAAGTCTACTGCTGTCCTGTGGGACCTAGAGATCTTCATAATAAACTGCAAACTGAATGTTCACTCCCAGGGTGACTGACTCCTTGGAAAAAGCCTGGGCCAAAGGACTCAGTTCAATCCCAAGTGTCAGCTTCCCAGTCCCCTTCCTGGTGTTAAGAGCCCGCTAAACCAGCAATCTCACCACACAGCTTTGTCTCTAGAGGCCAGCCCATCTGCTTTTTTTCAGACCACTCCAGCAACCCTGCTCCACTGAGCATACACTCTCTCCTTACACCAGGGCTACTGACTGGCCACATGGCCTGTGCTCTTGAAAATGTCTGCCCAGGGAGTCCAGACACTGGCAGATGGGAAGAAGCATAGCCAGCAGCCAGGAAGCAATAAATGCTAGATTCTGAAAGGTCTTGGTTTGGGTGACCCAGCTACATACCTCTATCCAGGGTCCTGGGAGGACAGCCCCAACCAAGTTCAGCCTAGGAGCTCCCAAGGCCCCTCCACTAGGAGGTCCCCATTCCTCCAGCGCAAGAGGCACAGCAATCCCCGCATCAGTCAACAAGCCACTGCCAAAGGATTCCTACGGGCACCGCTCTGCCCCTCCCCCATCACATATGTCAGAGGGGTGGCCTCCCTGGGTTACACCCCTCCTGCTGTTGGGGGGTGGGGTTCGGGAACACAGCTTTCCAGATGTGCTTGGCAACTCCTACTAGAAAAGACACTGAGGGTGGAAGGGGTAGGAGAAGACATGGATAAATAACTCCGACACCGCTCCAGCCCAAGGGATCAGCACTGGGCTCCCTTCCCCAGGCAGTCCCA
Organism: Microcebus murinus; assembly: GCF_040939455.1. Taxonomy (NCBI): domain Eukaryota; kingdom Metazoa; phylum Chordata; class Mammalia; order Primates; family Cheirogaleidae; genus Microcebus; species Microcebus murinus. The sequence continues at coordinate 25,382,256 of NC_134125.1, read as the reverse complement.
AGCTGTCTGGGTGGGGCCGCTGGGAGCATTATCTGGCCTCCTTCCCTCCTCTGCAAAAGTCACTGGCCTCCCCAGGGAGAGGCATCCCCCCACCACACACACACCCAGCCCTGTGTGAATACGAACCATCTTGGAAGATAAACACAGAGTGACAAGCTGGGGCCCTCAGCCCCTCCCTCAGCCGGCAGTCGCATGCCCCTGCCAACCGACCCCCTCCCCCAAGCCCATCTCTCTTCCTGCCAAGCGGCTGCCTACAGCAGAGTCTGGGGGCAGGGCAGCGAGCCCACCAGGCGCAGGGGCTGGCCCCGGGGCGCAGCCCCTCCAGGCCCGCCGCTGTCCCTGCCTGGCCGGTCATCCCGAGGGAAGCGGGCAAGGGAAGGGGACCGCAGACCGGCAAATCGCAAAATGCTCCGGCGAGGGGGCGGCCACGGGCGCAGGACCGTTTGCATAATGGGAGCCCGCCCGCCTGTCAGGCAGCGCAGCTCGCCCGACGCCGCCCGGATTAGATCGCCAATGAAAAGGCACAAAGAGCCGGCGCCCGCTCGCCCGCCCGCCGACCCCCGCTCCGCAGACCCGCGCCCGGGCCCGGCGCGGCCCCGGGGGCTTTGTGCCCAGCGTCCCCGCCGCCCGCGTCCCGCCGGGTACCCAGCCCACAAAGCCCGGGCCGGCCAGGGGGTCCCTCGCGCGCCCCCGCCCAGACCCGCGGACCCGCGCCCGCCCTCCCACGCGCGCAGCCCACGTCGCCCGGGGCGCGCGCGCCCACGCCCCTCTCCCCGGGGGCGCGCCCGGCCCGCAGCCCTACCCGCGACCCCGCGGCCGCCTCCTACCTCTGGTGCATCGGCGGCAGCGCTCCGCCCGCCGGCCGGCCGGCCCTGCCCACGGCCTCTCGTCCTCGGCGCCCGGCCCGCGCCGCCCGCGCTCGCCCCGTCCGCCCGCCGCCGGCCCGGCTTCCCGCCCAGCGCGCCCCGAGCGCCGCTCACAGCCGCCCGCCCGGCGCCATCTTGGAAGCTTGTGACGTCGGCGCCGCCCGGTCACCCCTGACCCACATCTGAATGGGCGAGCGGCGGGGCGGGGCCAGGGCCGGCGAGGGGCGGGGCGGGGCCGGGGGCGGGGCCGGCGAGCGGTCCGAGCCCGGGGCGGGGCGGGGCGGGGCGGGGCGGGGCGGGGCGGGCGGCCGCTGTCCGGCGCCGTGGGGGAGGGGCGCGCGGGCGGAGCCGGGGACCGGGACCCTCAAGGCCCCAGCGGACCCCGACCCCAGGGGCCAGGGCGGGACCATGACCTCACCCCAGAGACATCAGGACCGCACAGTGGCTCTGCACAGGGACTCTGGTCCCCCCAGGCCGACGCCGAGCCCCCAAACTCAGCTCGCCCCCTTTGAGCCTGGCCCTGACCCCGCGCAGCCCGGAATCAGGGGCCCGTGGAGGCCTGCGCCCCACCTCCCTGGGCCCCTTTGTGCCCCAGCTCCGCGCCCCCTGCAGCGGCCCAGCCTCCAGGGCGCGGCCCCTGGGACTGCAGGACTGCAGGCCTGGCGGTCCTGGTCCCGGCCGGGCTGTTGGGCCTCAAGGAGGGACCCGGCGCCCCGCGGGGCCCCGCGCCCGCACGCCGCGCCCAGCCCTACCTGCGCGGAGGTCCCACGCACGCCTCGCTCAGCCAGCCCCTTCCGGTGCCCGCAGCCCCTCGCAGGCCCCAGGGGTCGGGCGGAGCGTGCAGGCCGGCCCGAAGGCACCCAGGCTGCTGGCGGCCACTTCGGTGGCCTTCCGAGGGGCCGGGGCTGGCCGTGAGCCATGGCCACTTCCCTAGGGAGTGACTTAATGCACCTCTGTCTACTTTGAACGCCAAACAAAGGAACCGACCACTGTTGGGGTCGGACAAGGCCAAGAGGAGCCCAGACCTGCCTTGCAGGGACGGTGTGCCCAGCTCGAGTCAGGATTAAAACCCAGTAACCCCACAACTGTATCAACTCAAAAAAAAAAGAAAGAAAGAAAAGTAAAAATTATTAAAAGAAAAGAAAAGAAAAAACAACCAATAATCCTTCAGGGAAGCTGATTCTCTCCTAGTCAATGTACAGGTTTAACGTAATCTTAACAGGACATTTATTACCCTTACCAGAATTCTAAGTTCACATGGAAGAATAAATAGCCAAAACCAGCTATCGTTCTCTCCCCTTGGAAACAAAAAAAGGAATGAGGGTAGACTTGCCCTAACAGATATTATAACAAATGACAAAGCTATTGCAGTCAATGCAGTGGGGCACAGACCAAGAAATAGAATTGAAAGCCACAGAAAGCCTAGCAACCCCCTAGAAATGGCAAGAACACAATAGATGAAAAAGGAAATATCAAACATCTGTGGAAAAGGAGGTATCAAAGGCCTGTAATCCTAGCACTCTGGGAGGCCGAGGCGATTGCTCGAGTTCAGGAGTTCGAAACCAGCCTGAGCAAGAGCGAGATCCCGTCTCTACTATAAATGGAAACAAATTAATTGGCCAACTAAAAATATATACAAAAAATTAGCCGGGCATGGTGGTGCATGCCTGTAGTCCCAGCTACTCAGGAGGCTGAGGCAGGAGGATTGCTTGAGCCCAGGAATCTGAGGTTGCTGTGAGCTAGGCTGACCCCACGGCACTGGCTCTAGCCTGGGCAACAAAGCGAGACTCTGTCTCAAAAAAAAAAAAGGCTTGTGAAGAAAAGAAATATTCCACAAATAGACCTCTGTACAGGATTCACTATTTGAAGTAACCTACTGAAAAAAATCTCAACCACTCTGCTAACCAAAAGACATACAAATTAAAACTAACAAGAGGCTGGTCTTTTGCCAAATTAAAAAATCAGTGTCAAATGCTAACCTTCAAACATAGGCAGGGTCTGGTGGGTAATCACTGTTGTACACTGTTGGAAACACATAAAGTAACTCAAAATTCCTAGATATGATCTTTTATTTATTTATTTATTTATTTTGAGACACTCTCGCCTTGTTGTCCAGGCTAGAGTGAGTGCCGTGGCGTCAGCCTAGCTCACAGCAACCTCAAACTCCTGGGCTCAAGTGATCCTCCTGCCTCAGCCTCCCAAGTACCTGGGACTACAGGCATGCGCCACCATGCCCACCTAATTTTTTTCTATATGTATTAGTTGGCCAATTAATTTCTTTCTACTTATAGTAGAGATGGGGTCTCACTCTTGCTCGGGCTGGTTTGGAACTCCTGACCTTGAGCAATCCGCCTGCCTTGGCCTCCCAGAGTGCTAGGATTACAGGCGTGAGCCACCAGCACCTGGCCTGGATATGATCTTTTAAAATGATCAGACCTCCTTGGAACAGTATTCTGGAATTCTGTTGTAGGGAAAGTAACCACACCCTGATTAGCTGTTTCTCTAACCAGACTGTAAACTTGGAACCCCAGTGTCTGAGACACAATAGGCATTCAATAGTCATTTGTGAGGCACAAAAACAACTTTTCGGCTGGGCGTGGTGGCTCACACCTGTAATTCTAGCACTCTGGGAGCCCGAGGCAGGAGGTTCACTTGAGCCTGGGAGTCTGAGGTTGCAGTGAGCTATGATGACGCTACCAAATTCTACCCAGGGCAATAGAGTGAGATTTTGTCTCAAAACAACAGCAACAACAAAATTAGTCCTTTGTGTCTGAAAATTAATGTATCACAATATTTCTTAAGTGCCATTTAAAATAATGAAAGAAAGTGTATACAAAGTAAATGTCTGACAAGGTTAAATAGTCCACATGATGGAATATGGAGGATGATCATTTAGCAGACACTAAAATGGTGCTTTTTTAAGGACATTTATTATCTAGAAATGTGCAAATGATATTTAAGCAAAATACAAAATCATATTTTTCAGATGCATACAACATATTGATACATGGAGAAGCAACTGAAGAAAATACACAAAAATATTTACAGAGCTTCTCTCTGGAGGTTGGAATATTTTTTCATGCATGTGTATAGTTTAATGTGTATGTTTTCTTACAAAGTATTATATTAATGTTATTACTTATTTGAACAATTCTAGCTATATTGAGGTACATTACATTTTTTTTTTATTTTAGATGGAGTCTCCGTCTGTCACCTGGGCTATAGTGCCCAGCCATAGCTCACAGCAACCTGAAACTCCTGGAGACAAGCAATCCTCCTGCCTCAGCCTCCTGACTAGTTGGGACTATAGGCATGAGCCACCATGCCTGGCTAATTTTTTTCCTATTTTTAGTAGAAATGGGGTCTGGCTCTTGCTCAGGCTAGTCTCAAACTCCTGACCTCAAGCAATTCTCCCACCTTGGCCTCCCAGAGCTAGGATTATAGGTGTGAGCCACCGCGCCCAGCCAAAAAGTTATTTTTAAAGATATCCTTAGATATATATCTTTACATACTCCTGCCTTTTACTTATGTAGAATAGTTTGTTTTTTGTTTTTTGGGGGTTTTTTTGAGACAGAGTCTCACTTTGTTGCCCAGGCTAGAGTGAGTGCCATGGCGTCAGCCTAGCTCACAGCAACCTCAAACTCCTGGGCTAAAGCAATCCTCCTGCCTCAGCCTCCCGAGTAGCTGGGACTACAGGCATGTGCCACCATGCCCGGCTAATTTTTTCTATATATATATTAGTTGACCAATTAATTTCTTTCTATTTATAGTAAAGACGAGGTCTCCCTCTTGCTCAGGTTGGTTTCGAACTCCTGACCTCGAGCAATCCGCCCACCTCAGCCTCCCAGAGAGCTAGGATCACAGGCAATAGTTTTCCAGAAGTAGAATCCATGTTAAATGATGTGTGGGCATTTTTAATTTGAATAGGTCTTACCAGATATACTTTTCCAAAATTACAGCAGTTTATATTCTGAGGGTGAGGGGTTTTTTTTTCCTATGTTTCTTTCACTTTTTTGAACATTCCAAGTTTTCCATACTTAGGACATAGTCCTTTTAAACTCAGGGGGAGGCCGGGCGCGGGTGGCTCACGCCTGTAATCCTAGCACTCTGGGAGGCCGAGGACAGAGGATTGCTCAAGGTCAGGACTTCAAAACCAGCCAGAGGCCGGGCGCTGTGGCTCACGCCTGTAATCCTAGCTCTTGGGAGGCCGAGGCGGGCGGATTGCTCAAGGTCAGGAGTTCAAAACCAGCCTGAGCAAGAGCGAGACCCCGTCTCTACTATAAATAGAAACAAATTAATTGGCCAACTGATATATATATAAAAAATTAGCCGGGCATGGTGGCGCATGCCTGTAGTCCCAGCTACTCGGGAGGCTGAGGCAGGAGGATCGCTTGAGCTCAGGAGTTTGAGGTTGCTGTGAGCTAGGCTGACGCCACGGCACTCACTCTAGCCTGGACAACAAAGTGAGACTCTGTCTCAAAAAAAAAAAAAAAAAACAAACAAAAAAAAAAAAACCAGCCAGAGCAAGAGGGAAACCCTGTCTCTACTAAAAATAGAAAGAAATTAATCGGCCAAGTAAAAATATATAGAAAAAATTAGCCGGGCATGGTGGCGCATGCCTGTAGTCCCAGCTACTTGGGAGGCTGAGGCAGGAGGATTGCTTGAGCCCAGGAGTTTGAGGTTGCTGTGAGCTAGGCTGATGCCATGGCACTCTAGCCTGGGCAACAGAGTGAGACTCTGTCTCAAAATAAAATAAAATAAAATCAGTGGGAAACGAACCAAGGGGAAGAAAAAAAAGTCTCTAAATCACAATGAGCTAGACTCTGAATATCCCTCTCCTGGTCACTTGGGGACTTGCCGCATCTCCCCACAAGACGTCCCCACCTCCAACCCCATTTCCTGCCAAGGAAATCTATAAAACCCACCCATACTTGCTCTTTTTCTAGTGCAGTATTTTTGAGTTTAGCATTTAAACTCAAGAACTTGGGGAAAGTGTTTGATAGAATAGTAAATGAAAATAGCAGATTTCAGGCCGGGCATGGTGGCTCACGCCTGTAATCCTAGCACTCTGAGAGGTGGGTGGATTGCTCAAGGTCAGGAGTTCGAAACCAGCCTGAGCAAGAGCGAGACCCCCTCTCTACTAAAAATAGAAAGAAATTAATTGGCCAACTAATATATATAGAAAAAATTAGCGGGGCATGGTGACACATGCCTGTAGTCCCAGCTACTCAGGAGGCTGAGGCAGGAGGGTCGCTTGAGCCCAGGAGTTTGAGGTTGCTGTGAGCTAGGCTGACACCACAGCACTCTAGCCCGGGCAACTCTGTCTCAAAAAGAAAAGAAAAGAAAAGAAAAGAAAAGAAAAGAAAAGAAAAGAAAAGAAAAGAAAAGAAAAGAAAAGAAAAGAAAAGAAAAGAAAAGAAAAGAAAAGAAAAGAGAAAAGAAAAGAAAAATACACAATATCGCCAAAGGGCACATGTCAACTTCTCAACAAGCCAGCTGGATTTAGCAAATAAAGACAGCATGCCCAGTTAAATTTGAATTTCAGATAAACCAAAAAAAATTATAGTATAAGTATGTCCTATACAGAGCCAGGTGTGGTGGCGCATGCCTGTAGTCCCAGCTACTCAGGAGGCTGAGGCAGGAGGGTCACTTGAGCCCAGGAGTTCAAGGCTGCAGCGAGCTATGATCATGCCACTGCACTCCAGCCTGGCTGACAGAGCAAGACTCCATTCCTAAAACAAACAAATAAAAAACCCAGATACTGACACCACGATGAAGTGGGCACCAGGCTTGTGAACACCACCAATGTGGTCCTTGGCCCTGGAAGCCCACAGTTGAGGGGGAAGATGACAGAATGTTCACAGGGGCAAGGGCTGGGCAAGAAAAGGTGTAGGTTGCCTTGTGGGGATGTGACAGAGGAACGGACTAGCCTGGTCTGGGGAGCCAGGGATGAGGCTTTGCTCTCTCGCTGTGCCACCCACCTGGCATGCCTGCCTTCAGCTCCAGTGGCACTCCTGGCACAGTTTCTACTGGCTGCTCTTTCTGAAGCAGCTGCCCTTCACTCTGCATGCTGGCTCCACGTCCATCCCAGTCCTTACACTATTAGCCATGCCCTACCTTACTGAAGTATGTGCTTCCTTGCTCACTATAACATGAGCTCTGTGCAAATCAGCATTATTGTCTGTTCGCTCACAGCTGCAGCCTGGTGCCTGCGACAGTGCCTGGCACCCATGAAGAGGTCCATAAGGATTTGATGCATGGGTGAGACCCAAAGGACAAACCTGAGTGGAAGGCGGGAGGGTACTAGGCAGAGGAGCAGCTTGCTCAGAGTTGTGAAGGGAGAGAGGACTTCCGGAGTCACACGCAGAGGATGTTGGCCATGTAGCACTGAGCACGTGTGACACCTGGGGTTTGCTGAGAGCCCAGAGGTGAGCAGCATTGTCTGCCCAGGCCAGCCTCTGAGGTCTTTGTCCCAAGGGCCATGGAGAGCTGCTGAAGGGGTCTAAGCAGGCAGGGCATAGACAGTTTTCCCGGGAGGTTTATGGAGAAGGGAGTCCACCCGTGACCCAGCAGGGAAGGCTAGACAGCCCTAAAAGCCCAGCTGAACACGGGGTCACAATCCCAGGCAGACAGGCCAAGATGGGCAAAAAGCTTTATTGCTAAAGTTGGTCAAGACATTCTGTAAGACAGAAGCAAGATGCGCAGCAATATACATGATATAATCACATTTGTGGTTATAGAAATTATATAAGCATTTCCATTTGTAAATATGCTTCTCTCTCCTTTTTTTTTTTTTTTTTTTGGTGAGACAAGGTCTTGCTCTGTCACTCAGACTGGAATGCACCAGTGTGATCACAGCTCTCTGCAACCTCCAACTCCCGGGCTCAAGCAATCCTCCTGCCTCAGCCTCTTCAGTAGCTGGGACTACAGGTCCCGGATATTTTTTAAAAACTTTTGTAGGCCTGGTGCAGTGGTTCATACCTGTAATCCTAGCACTCTGGAAGGCCGAGGCAGGCGGATTGTTTGAGCTCAGGAGTACGAGACCAGCCTGAGCAAGAGCGAGACCCCATTTCTACTAAAAATAGAAAAATTAGCCAAGCACAGTGGCTGCACCTGTAGTCCCAGCTATTCAGGGCAACAGAGTAAGACTCTGTCTCAAAAAATAAATAAATAAAAATTTTTTATTTTTTGTAGCAATAGAATCTTGCTGTGTTTCCCAGGCTGGTCTTAAACTCCTGGCCTCAAGCCAATCTTGCCTTGGCCTCCGAAAGTGCTGGGATTACAGGTGTGAGCTACTGTGCTCAGCCCATATACTTCTATTTATGCATAAATTACTAAAGATAAAGAAAGCCAGGGCAGCAGACTCACTGGAGAAGAGAAGATGGAGCAGGTAGCGTGATGGGTGAAGAGGGGCTTTTCACATTTAACTCAATGTATTATTGAAATTGTTATGTCTGTATATTAGTTTTTGTGGGGTTTTTTTGAGACACAGTCTCACACTGTTGCCCGGGCTACGGTGCCGTGGCATCAGCCTAGCTCACAGCAACCTCAAACTCCTGGGCTCAAGCAATCCTCCTGCCTCAGCCTCCTCAGTAGCTGGGACTACAGGCATGCGCCACCATGCCCAGCTAATTTTTTTTTTTTTTTTTTTTTTTTGAGACAGAGTCTCGCTTTGTTGTCCAGGCTAGAGTGAGTGCCGTGGTGTCAGCCTAGCTCACAGCAACCTCAAACTCCTGGGCTCGAGCGATCCTTCTGCCTCAGCCTCCCGAGTAGCTGGGACTACAGGCATGTGGCACCATGCCCGGCTAATTTTTTATATATATATATCAGTTGGCCAATTAATTTGTTTCTATTTATAGTAGAGACGGGGTCTCGCTCTTGCTCAGGCTGGTTTTGAACTCCTGACCTTGAGCAATCCGCCCGCCTCGGCCTCCCAAGAGCTAGGATTACAGGCGTGAGCCACCGCGCCCGGCCTAATTTTTTCTATATATTTTTAGTTGGCCAATTAAATTTTTTCTATGTTTAGTAGAGACAGGGGTCTCGCTCTTGCTCAGGCTGGTTTTGAACTCCTGACCTGGAGCAATGCACCTGCCTCAGTCTCCCAGAGTGCTAGGATTACAAGCGTGAGCCACCGCGCCTGGCCTGTATATTATTATTTTTTTCTTTTGAGACAGAGTCTCTGTTGCCTAGGCTAGAGTGCAGTGGGGTCACCATAGCTCACTGCAACCTCAAACTCCTCGGCTCAAGGGATCCTCCTGCCTCAGCCTCCCCAGTATCTGGGACTATGAGTGTGTACCACCATGCCCAGCTAATTTTTTTCTATTTTTAGTAGAGACAGGGTCTCACTGTTGCTCAGGCTGGTCTCGAACTCCTGACCTGAAGCGATCCTCCTGCTTTGGCCTCCCAGAGTGCTACAATGACAGGCATGAGCCACTGAGCCTGGCCTTATGTATTACTTTTGTTATTTTTTAGAAAAATAATTATAAAATAGAGAAAAATTAAAATCTCAGAGAGGCCTGACTTTCTTGGGGAGCTTTGCCTGCCCCTTGCTTGGTCCAAACTCCCTGCTCTGTCTTCCCTACACCCTGAATCTCCTGCTCCTGATCAATCTCCCACTTGCCATTTGATCTCAGGGTCATCTCCACCATTAGACCGGCAGAGCCTGTTCTGGGGTCTGTCTGCAGGCCACTGTGGCCCCTGCACCTGGCCAGCACAGCCTGAGTGAATGGATAGGGACCCAGCTGTCCCTGTACAATGGGAAGGGTGAAGATCAGGGCTGACAGGCCTGAGTTTCTGGGGGAAGCCCTTAGAGATACATCCAAACCAGGAACTACCCCTGGCTGTGCCACTGACCAGCCAGCTGCCCTGGAACTGACTTCTATGGGCTTCAGTTTTCCCACTTGTAAAATGGGACTCCTAGCCACATCTGCGTCACTGGCTTGCATGAGTCTGACGTAATTACAGGATGGGGGAGGCAGAAGCTCAGCAAAGTCGCAGTAGATAGAGGAGAGGGGAAGTGGGCAGAAAGGTACCCCAGGGCAAAAGGTGGGACCACTTCCCTACTGAGGTTCCTCTCTAGAAGTTGGAGGGCAGGGCAGGAGTGGAGGAAACAGACCACTCCTCAATCCGGGCTGAACGACAAGGTTCTGGGGCACCAAGGACCTCCTGGGGACACTGTCTGGGCTCCTGTAGTCAGAGGAATGAGAGTGGACAAAACCCGCATGGGGGAGGGCATGGAATTTCTGAATTCCAGCTTTCCAGTTTTCCTTGGGGGAGCTTCTGCCATCACCAGGGCCCAGTGGGGCCTCATCTGGTGGGGGGGGGCATCTCCCTCACGGCCAGGACACCAGGAAGCCCTGGGCTGGAACAGCTGCCTCTGGTCACAGTCATGAGGTAGGAGGCTGGGTGCAGCAGCCCTTATCTTGTGTGACCTTGTGAAGGCTGACCACTCCCTCCTTCTGGAAAATGTGCCCCCTGCCCTCTCCAGGGCCTCTTCCTCCTTTCCTTCCCAAGGTCCTGGGGTGGGGCCTCAGCACCCAGTGCTACCCCTTGGCCCACCACCCTGGGGTGCTTTTGCTGGCCCCAGCGACAGCCATCTGTGGGATGCCTCCCCCACCAGTCCCTCGGGCATCTCTGACTAGACAGGTCCCTGCCTGCCGCAGCTGCAGCACCCCCCACCCCCACACCCCACCGTGTGACTCTGCAGAGCGCCCAGTTGCCCAAGCCCCAGTGCAGTCCCGCCCAGCACTCGCCCTCCCCCTCTGCCAGCACCACCAATTTGAATTCCTGACTATCTCTCCCTCTGGCCTCCTCCCTAGACCCAGGCCCTGCCCTCAGGGTGGGGGAAGGGATCCTCCAGATAAGGGCACAGGCAAAGAGCCTCGCTTGGGTCCAGACATGACCCCAGCTCTGCCACCAACTTGCTAAAACGACCTTGACAAATGACCTCCCGTCTCTGAGCCTGAGTTTCTCCATGCACAAAAGGGGAAAATGATTAAACTGTCTGGGCAGGGCTGCGCCGAGCAGTGCGTGAGCTAAAGTACACAGTGAGGGTTTGGAAAATGTCAGTTCTCAGGGGCAGGCAGGGCCACCCAGAGCCCCGGGCCACCACTTTCTTGGGACAGTCGCATCCATGAGCTGGTTGGTACCCTTCCTGAGTTGGGAATGGGTTGGTCCGCAAACCCGCTCCGTGTTACGTCCAGGTTCCTGCGCTGAGACTGCAACTAGGAGTGAGACAGACGCAGTGTGAGGGGAAAGGCTGCGGGTAATGAGTAATTTGGGAGTTATGCCCTGGGGTTCTCCAAGCGTGTGGGCGGGTGGGGAAAGCTGCCCACAGGAGGAGGGGGGCACTTTTGACAGACACCTGGGAGTGAGCTGGCTAAAGGTTCATGGCAGCTGGGGGCCACTTTTAGGGAAGAGGAAATTGAAACTGAGAGTCAAAAAGCAGAGTTGAGGCCGGGCGTGGTGGCTCACGCCTGTAATCCTAGCACTCTGGGAGGCCGAGGCGGGTGGATGGTTTGAGCTCAGGAGTTCGAGACCAGCCTGAGCAAGAAGAAGACACCGTCTCTACTAAAAATAGAAAGAAATTAATTGGCCAACTAAAAACATATAGAAAAAAAATTAGCCAGGCAGGGTGGCACGTGCCTGTAGTCCCAGCTACTCGGGAGGCTGAGGCAGGAGGATGGCTTGAGCCCAGGAGTTGGAGGTTGCTGTGAGCTAGGCTGACACCACGGCACTCTAGCCTGGGCAACAGAGTGAGACTCTGTCTCAAAAAAAAATAAATAAATAAATAAAAAATCAAAGTTGAGACCCTGAGATCTCTCAACTGAGAACTGAGCTGGGATTCAGCCCCCACCCTATTCTTGGGCTAAGCAGAAGGTGCCTACCCCCAAGAGGGCACCTTCTACCCAAGCCACCCTGACCAAGGGGGTGTGGCCAGGGGGGCGCCCTGAGACTGAGGTCCGTATCCCACCAGCCAGGTGGTCAGTTACATGAGGATCACCTGGGGTTCCAGGGACTCCTTGACAGGCAAATTGGGTCACACAAGCCTATAGCCAGATATCAGGAGCCAGGGCTTTCTGGGGAGGGTGGATGGGCTCTGTAGGCAGTGGACTTTTAGGGGGTCCTCCACCAAACATACAGCATTTCAGCCCTGGGGGGAAACAGATCCACTGTAGACCCCACCTACCACCTGGGACAGGAACAGGTGGGGCTGAGCCTGGAGGCTGGCAGGACCTGTGGGGCCAGCTGGGGTGTCAGCAGTGCCCCCACAGCCTCAGGAACCCTTTGTGCCTGGGGCCAACTCCACCTGGCAGTGTGCTTGGTTTCACAAGACCCCAGTTGGCCCAGCATGTTCTGCCTTCCACGGAACACCTGACCTTCTGCGTGCCCCACCCAGCCTCCGAATCTGGCTGCCTTGGGAGTGAGACAGGGAGAGCAGGGTGTGACCAAAAGGTGGAATGCACTTAAAATGGGCTTTTTAAATTGTGTCCTTCACGTTGTGTTTGTCTTCTTGTGAAATCTTTTCCAGATTTCATACAATGATCTTTAATTGATCAGTTAGCCTTATGCTTTGAAAATGCGCAGGGGCAGAGGGCGAGAGGGGGCAGGTCAGGGGAGGGGGAAGGGGCAGATGGGCCAGAGGTGCCTGGGCAGGGGTGGACAGGGTTGGGACAGGCTCAGTGACCCTTGCACCAGAACTCTGCCCACTCCATAGGTTCCTCTGCCCTCTGGCCAGCTGGGCTGCACACCTCCTCCTGGGCAGGTCTGGACTAGACAGGCTTTGGGTCCCCGGGTTGTACTGTCAGTCAGGGAAGGGGCCTGGAACAGGCCACAGCCAGGCACCCACCTCCTTCCCAGCCCGCTCTGGTCCCGTGGCAGCCTGCCCACCTCACTAGACCCTGGCTTTCCCCGGCTGGAAGTCTCCAGGTTCTCCGGGCTCTCGGGGCAGCAGCAGTGGGCCCAGAACCATGTTCCCCTGCCCCCACCCACGGCTTGTGCACTCCTCAGCTTTCTTGGCCTTTCTTTGGGTCCTGACCCTGAGCCAAGTGCTCTGCACACATGACCTGCTCAAAACAAACCCAATTCTGTCACAGATGAAGAAACTGAGGATCAGAGAGGCCTCTGGGGCGTAGCCCAGCACTCCGGACACAGTGACTGGGCTCTGGAGCCCGCTGCTTCCAGGCTCTGTGGCTCTGCTTCTCTCAGCCTGTACTTCTGTATTTATTTATTATTTTTTAAATTTTTGAGTCAAAGTCTCACTCTGTTGCCCAGACTAAAGTGCCATGGCATCAGCCTAGCTCACAGCAACCTCCAACTCCTGGGCTCAAGCGATCTTCCTGCCTCAGCCTCCCGAGTAGCTGGGACTACAGGCATGCGCCACCATGCCCGGCTAATTTTTTCTATATATATATTAGTTGGCCAATTAATTTCTTTCTATTTTTAGTAGAGATGGGGTCTTGCTCTTGCTCAGGCTGGTTTTGAACTCCTAACCTTGAGCAATCCACCCGCCTCGGCCTCCCAGAGTCCTAGGATTGCAGGCGTGAGCCACCGTGCCCGGCCCAGCCTGTGCTTCTTTAAAACTTCCTGTGGCCTCTGAGATTTAGAGTCTAGGGGAGTAGGGCTGTGGGGAGGGTGAGGAGGGAGCCTGGGTGTCAGACTGGCCAGCCCTGGCACTGGTCCCTGGTTCCCTGGAAGGATGGCCCCGTGGGTACCTGGGGGCTCCTCAGGGTGCTCTGGGGAGAGGGGAGGGAGAGCATGGGGCCAGGTGGGGCCTGGAGTCCAGGCCTGCAAGGTCAAAAAGAAACGGTATTTCCTGCTCACCCTGACGCTAGGCCTAGGCGGGCAGCTGTGGCCCAGGCAGCGCTGCTAGGTGTGCAGTCCCAGGGGGTCGGCGCTGCGGTGCACCTGGGCTGCCCTCTGGTGGCGTCATGAGGAAGCTCCTGGGACCGGTATCCCTTCCAGGAGAAGAGGTCCACGCCAGTTGGTGGGTGGGCACCTACCTGTCCCCAGTCCGTTCTCCTTTCCCATGACACTGCTCCCAGAGTCTCCCCAAACACGCAGTGGCTCGTGTGTCTCATGCCTCTGGGCCTTTGCTTCTGCTGTCCCTGCTAGCCTGGGATGTCCTCCCTCTCCCTGGTCTGGCTGGCCACATCCTCACCCCATGGGGAATGTCTTCCTCCTTACGGGCACCTGCCACAGACCCTGCGGTGAGAACTAGCAAACCCTTCCTCTGCTGTCCAGGGCCCATGTTTGCTCTGCACTGGGGAGAGTAGCCCTGTGCGTGTTGTGAACACCTGGGGCATGGCTGGTGTCTGAGCCCAGCACAGGGGCCACCTAGAGACAGTAAGGTGAAACAGTGTGTTCCTTCATTCAACACCATTTTATTGAGGACTTACTATGTCCTCAATAGGGCAGTGAATGAGCCAAAAAGGGCCCTTCCTTTGTGGAGCTTACTTTCTGGTGGGGAGATGATTGGGAACACAGACAGCAGACAAACCCAAGTGACATGCTGGGGGGCAGTGAGGAGGACCCTGAGGGAAAATAAAACAAGTGGGGGCGGGAGTGAGGGGCGGGGGTGCCCCTTCATATCTGGCACGACTGCTCTGCAGCTGTCAGAGAAAGGGTGAGTGATGTGGGGCGACGGTGAGGGGAAGTTGTGAAATTAATTAGAAGTGATGGAGCCACTTCAGCAGTATGACCCTTTTTTATTTTTTGAGACAGAGTCTCACTCTGTTGCCTGGGCTAGAGTGCCGTGGTGTCAGCCTCGCTCACAGCAACCTCAAACTCCTGGGCTCAAGCGATCCTCCTGCCTCAGCCTCCCGAGTAGCTGGGACTACAGGCATGTGCCACCATGCCCGGCTAATTTTTTCCCTATATTTTTAGTTGGCCAATTAATTTCTTTCTACTTTTAGTAGAGATGGGGTCTCGCTCTTCAGTATGACCCTTATTGGGCTGAATTTGTGGTTCTTATGCAATGAGAGTCCTTGTCCTTAATTCTGAAAGTGTGTGAATTAAAGTTTCAGGCCGGGCGCGGTGGCTCACGTCTGTAATCCTAGCACTCTAGGAGGCTGAGGCAGGAGGATCTTTTGAGCTCAGGAGTTCAAGACCAGCCTGAGCAGGAGTGAGACCCCATCTCTACTAAAAACATAGAAAGAAATTAGCTGGACAACTAAAAATATATAGAAAAAATTAGCCGGGCATGGTGGTGCATGCCTATAGTCCCAGCTACTTGGGAGGCTGAGGCAGGAGGATCGCTTGAGCCCAGGAGTTGGAGGTTGCTGTGAGCTAGGCTGACACCACAGCACTCTAGCCCAAGCAACAGAGTGAGACTCTGTCTCAAAAAATAATAATAATAAGTTCCTATTCTCTTACTAGCCTGTCATTGCTCTTGCAGGATGTGGGGGCCACACCTGTCCGCACTCCTTAACCAATGAGCACCCTCCCAAACCCCCAACACGGCACGCGTGAGCTGAGGGCACGGCTGTCCTCTCCTGCGGACACGGTTCTCTTGTGGCTCCATTCTAGGTTCCCCAGGGATCTACTGGCTTGAAAAAAGCATGAAGAAGAGATATTTGTGCACCCATGTTCCTAGAGGTGTCATTCACGGCAGCTAAAAGGCACCTTGAGTGTCCATTGACAGATAAGCCACCAAACAAAACGTGGTAGATCCATACAATGGAACATTACTCTCCCTTAAAAAGGAAGAGAATTCCGTCACATGCTACAACCTGGATGAACCTTGAGGACATTCTGCTCAGGGAAATAAACCAGACACTAAAAGACAAAAATTGAGCTGGGCATGGTGGCTAATGCCTATAACCCCAACAACTCAGGAAGCTGCGGCAGGAGGATTGCTTGAAGCCAAGAGTTCGAGACCAGACTGGGCAACATAGCCAGACCCCATATCTACAAAAAAAAAATTAAAAATTAGTCAGGCATGGTGGCGGGCACCTGTAGTCCTAGCTACTCATGAGGCTGAGGTGGGAAGATTGCTTGAGCCCAGGAGTTCAAGGCTGTAGTGAACCATGGCTGTGGTATTGCTCTCCAGCCTAAGGACAGAGCAAGATTCTGTCTCCAAAATAAAATAAAAAAAAGACAATTACTAGTGACAAGCCATGGTCCGGGGCCGAGGAGGGCTCTGGAGAGTGTATAAGGATGAGCAATCACCGGGTGTGGCACAGACAGCCGCAATTGCGGGGTCCAGGCTCTCCAGAGCGGCTGGAAGCCCTGGTGAAGGCCAAGGCAGTAGTCTTCCTCAGGGGGTGCCAGCGCAGCCCCAGTGCGCCTTCAGCAACACGCTCGCATTGGCACAGGGCTGCGGCTGCACAGAGTCTGTGACTGAGTCCTCCCATGTGCTGGATGACGCCAACCTCTGGGAAGGCAGTAAAGACTGTCCCAGCTGGCCCACTGACCTGCGAGTGTACTTCAAGGCAGGTTCGTGACGGGCTGTGACATTTTTCTGCAGATGCACCACAATGGGGACCAGTGGAATAATTGTAAGAGCTGGGAATCTGCCCCACCCTTTTAGATGAAAAGAAATACCAAGAGTCAAAGTGAGGGTGTCTGGGCCCTCACTGAACATAGATGCAGTCATTCATGTCAGGACTCACAGCCAGAAGAGCCTTACTGATTTCGGTTTTCACTTCTTTTTTCTTTAGGGATGGGGTCTCACTATGTTGCCTAGGCTTCTGGGCTGAAGCAATTGATCATCCTGCCCCAGGCTCCCAAAGTGCTGGGATCACAGGTGTGAGCCACCATGCCAGCTTTTTTTTTTTTTTTTTTTTTAAGACAGTGTCTTACTCTGTTGTCCAGGCTGGAGTGCAGTGGTGTGCTCATAGCTCACAGCAACCTTAAACTCCTGGACTCAAGTGATCCTCCTGCCTCAGCCTTCTGAGTAGATGGAATTATAGGCATGTGCCATTATGCCCAGCTAATTATTATTACTATCATTATATTATTATTTTGTAGCAATAGGGTCTCGATATTATTCAGGCTTCTGGCCTCAAGCCATCCTCCTGCCTCAGGCTCCCAAAGTGCTGGGATCTTACTCTGTTGTCCAGGCTGGAGTGCAGTGGTGTGCTCATAGCTCACAGCAACCTTAAACTCCTGGACTCAAGCCATCCTTCTCCCTCAGCCTTCTGAGTAGCTGGAACTATAGGCATGTGCCACTATGCCCAGCTAATTATTATTATTTTTTTATTATTATTATTATTTTGTAGCAATAAGGTCTCGATGTGTCGCTCAGGCTGGCCTCAAACTCCTGGCCTCAAGTGATCCTCCTGCCTCAGCCTCCCTAAGTGCTGGGATCACAGGCAGGAGCCTTGGTGCCCAGCTTATTTTTCACTACTAAGACAACTGCTTGCACTGATTATTCCAGTTTTTAAGCAGTCAGTGATTTTAGTTTGCCTGGTGTTCAGGCCAAGAAAGTTTTATGGTGAACATAATTACCACTGGACTGTAATAATTCATTGTTTATGATATTGCTGTATTTTTAAATATAATATATAATTTTAATATTTTTATTTTTCTTTATTTTTTTCAGCCATGTGATTAGGGTATCCTTAGAGTTTTTTTATTTTTTAAATATAATATATAATTTTTTGATATTGCAGTAAGGAAAATCTGTTCTTATATTGTCATTTATTCTTCACCTGATTCAGGAGTTAGACTAGGAGCTTTTGAATCATTATTATTCATGACTCATTCTATAATAATAATATGTCCCTCCAATTTTTTTGTAATTTCTTCTGTTAAGAAAAATATGAACAGGCCGGGCGCTGTGGCTCACGCCTGTAATCCTAGCTCTTGGGAGGCCGAGGCGGGCGGATTGCTCAAGGTCAGGAGTTCAAAACCAGCCTGAGCAAGAGCGAGACCCCGTCTCTACTATAAATAGAAAGAAATTAATTGGCCAACTGATATATATATAAAAAATTAGCCGGGCATGGTGGCGCATGCCTGTAGTCCCAGCTACTCGGGAGGCTGAGGCAGAAGGATCACTGGAGCCCAGGAGTTTGAGGTTGCTGTGAGCTAGGCTCACGCCACGGCACTCACTCTAGCCTGGACAACAAAGTGAGACTCTGTCGCAAAAAAAAAAAAAAAAAAAAAAAAAAAAAAAAAAAAAAGAAAAATATGAACAAAGAAGAAACTGATAAACTGGGGTGGTGATTTTTAAAATAAACTGTTATCTCTGTCTTCCAGGTGAAAAAAAAAAGAAAGAATAAAAAAATAAATTGCTAACACAGGGGGGAAAAAGAGAAGTACTGTACTATTCCATTTGTATGAGGCACCTAGAAGAGTCAAGTTCGCATAGACGAGATATAGCAGTGTCTGCCAAGGACTGGGGGGGGGGAGGTGGGGCTACTGATTGATTAATGGACACAGAGTTCCAGTTTTCCGGAATGAAACAAGTTCTGGGATCTGCTGCACAACGATGTGAATACACTAACACTGCCGAGCTGCACAGATAAGAAAGGTTGCCGTTACAATAGTAGATTTTATATTTTACCATAATGTCACAATTTCTTTTTGGAGATAGGGGCTCACTGTTGCCCAGTGTGGAGTGCAGTGGTGTGATCATAGTTCACCATAACCTCGAATTCCTGGGCTTGAGTGATCCTCCCACCTCAGCCTCCCGGAGTCCTGGGATGACAGGTGTGAGCCACCGTGCCCAGCCTATTTTACCAGTTTTGGGAACTGGCTGTGAAAGCTGATGCTCTCAGCTGTGGCCAACACTGGGCCTGAACATCATTGGCCCGGAAGGAATGGAGGTGGTGGCTGCCAGCAAGGGTTGAAGGTGGAGTCCAGCAGAGCCTTTCTCACTGTCATTGTGAGCCTGAGAGGGGACCATGGTGGCCCTTGATTGATGAGGAATGAGGTGGACTTCCTCCCCTTACTGCGGCCTGCAGCCTTCAGCTCGTGCGCAGCAAGTGTGCGTGTGTACCCCGCAGCCGCCCCTGCGGCTCGTGTGTTCTCTGAGGATCAGGCGGCTGTAAATGTGTCAGGTGGAGACAGCCCTCGGGCCTGCCCCTTCTTTGTCCCCACCTTCAGCCCCAGGGACAGCATGGTGGAAACCTCTGGCCCCAATTCGGCAACTTGCCATGAAACCAGCCGGTGGCTCCAATCTTTCTGCCCTGGGGTGCTTCTGGTCCTTTCTAGTTTCACCTGGGCAGGCAGCGTCCTCGCTCAGGCAGCGGTGTTGGACGTGGGGAGTTGGAGGGGCCTCAAACAGAAGCAGAGAAGGATTGAGAGTATCCCTTGTCCCCACCCTGGAGAGGGAGCCTGGGAAGGCCATGGAAGAGATGGCTCTGAGCCTCAGCTGACTCTGCAAAATGGGACCAATAAGGAAATGTCCTCCCAGGGAGAAGCCTTACAAAGTGCCTCAGGAAAGTGGGACCCCCAGCTGGGAGACACTGACCCTACCCACCCCTCACACTGGGCTCCTCGGTAACACAGCCTGGGTGCAGGGGATGCCCTCAGGAGACGTCTGGCCAGCCAAGCCCTTGGGCCCCTGTTTCTCAGTGCTGGCTCTTGGCCGTGCCCTGTGCAGCCACCCTAGCAGACCCTGAGCGTAATCTAAAGAGTAAGGGCCGCCCTCCGTCCCCGGCCAGCTCCTGCAGACCCACTGGACAGAAGAGAGAGGAAGAGGCATGCTCGTGTTTCCCTTGCTTGTGCTTTAACTTCTAAAATATTATTTTTTCTATGAACATTTTAATGAGGGGTTGAACATAGGATAGAAAAATAACATTCTGATTGCTTTTTTTTGTTTTAAATGCAGAATTTTCTTGAGACTTTCACAGAAGGCAATGGCTGAATAACATTTAACTCCTAAAGAAAACACACACTGGCCACAGAAAAAGGCACGTCTCCGATGCCTAATATAGTTATCGACAACTCTGACACAGGCTGTCAAACTCTCAGGGACTGGCTTTTGGAAACGACTCAACTCACATTTAGGCGGTGCTCCTTTCAGAGGCTAGGGAACGCTTGGGGACTGCCATTGGTTTAACACAGCACTTGCAGCAAATGCTGCTTATGGTGGGCAGGAGGGGTGCTGGTGTGAGGGTCCACACGCTTGCTTCTCTGGCGGGGTGTGGGCAGCCAGAGGCCACCACACATGCCAGGAGCCTTGTTCACTCTCCATGAAGGAACATGTGATCCAGCAAGTGGGCTGGGACCAGGCCACTGTGGCCACCTGACTCTCCATAGTAGAATCCCTTGTCATCCACAGGCCCGTAGACTGTGACCACATCCCCCGCCCTCAGCGCCAGTTTGCCCTTTGCCCGGCTGCCTGCTCGCCCGGCCCGGGGATCATAGTCCAGAGCTGCCATCATGGTCTTTGGAGTCCACAGTGGGGGTCTGCTGGAGTTCCCTTGGGGACTGGGAGAGGAGCGCTGGGGGCTGTTGAGCAGCCCCCCAGTGTTCCCAAGGTGGGCCACAGAGGGCAGGTGCCCTTGTGTCCACAAATGCCACCTCCCATCAGTCCACTCCATGCCCAGTTCTGCCTCGGCCACCAGGTGCCCAGGGATGGTGCCCACTCGCCCATTGCACTCGCCGCGGTAGAAGCCGTGGGGGTCCCGAGAGCCCCACACTTTCAGCAACTGCCCTTTCTGGAAGGCCAGCTCCTCCTCTGCAGCCTCAGAGGTGGCAGACATCGCTGGGGGATTATAATCAAAGAGGGCCACAAAGACCCTGGCTGGAGTGTTGGTCCCTGTCCCCGGCGGTGGGGGGCCACCCCTGGACATTTTACCGGCTTTGCTAGAGGGAGCTGGACACCGCACTGAGCTGGGCTCATGGAGCTGGCACTCTCGCTTGTCCCCCAGAGCCTGTCCTCGCCTGCACTGGGGCCCAAGCTCCTTTCTCTGCCCTCGCTGCTCTGTGCCCTGCGCATCCAACGACACTGCCTCCCCCTCCTCCAGAATGTCACGGAGGTCAGGTGCACGTCGCTGGCTGCCATCCAGCTGCGGAGGCGTGAACACCTGCACGTCTGGCTTTTGCCTGAGGGCCTTCTCAAGGGCAGCCTTCTTCTGACATGGCTCTTTCCTGGGCCTGCACTCATGGGACAGACGGAGAAATCCCGAAGCAAGGCTTTTGCTGGTGCCCATATGCCTGCAGCAGTTTTCTCTGACCCCAGGCTGGCCACTGAGCAAAAGTGGCCTGTGGTTTTGGGGACTCTTCTGAAAGAGCAGGTCCTTTCTCCAGCCCTCCTGGGCCTCTGTGAGCCGCTGGGCTTGGCTGCCAGCCCCTGAACTTGGACATTCTCCTTCTGAGCATAGGTTGGACATTAGAGACCGCCTCCTCAGAGGTTCTTCCGGCAATGCTTCTAGGAACTTGGCCTGGGGCTCCCCGCAGCTTCCAGGGGCATGGGGGCTGGCCTTGGCACTCAGAGGAGCCAGTGCCAGCTTCTGAGGGCAGACGGGGAAGGTGATTGTGCAGGTGGATGGGTCGCCGCAAGTATAGCGAAAGGGAGGAGTCTCTGGCAATTGGTGGCATGGGAAGCAGTCCTCAGGGACCTGAGCTGGCACTGAATCCAGAGACTCACCACAGAGTGACATGGTTCTCACTGAGACCTTCTGGCATGTTAGAGGCACTTGCAGCTGAGAAAATTCCAACAGAGTGCTCCCGGCAGTGGCATCGGTGACCTCCGAAACTTTTAACCCATCAGCATATACAGCGTAGCCAGTGACCTGGACTCCATTGGAGGACCCCGCAGAGTCAATGGTCACAGGGAGCCAGCTGACCACCAGGAGGCCTGGCAAGGTGTGGCGCTCCACCAGCACGTCCAGAGGAGGGTGGGGCGGTCCTGCCAAAGGTGTGTTGAACGTGAGAGTGGAGGACATTGTTTCCCGGTGCACCTGCAGCAGGTCCCCCGGCAGCCGCACCTCCACGCGTGTCTGGTATTTTGTGCCAGGATGTAGGCCATGGAAGGTGTAGCAGCTCACACCTGCTGGGGTCAGGGCGTGCTTTTGCTCACCGAGGTACACCACGTGGGAGTGGCTGCTGCTGTGGTAGGTCCAGGTGATCTTGGCCGATGTGGCTGTGACACTGTGCAGGTGTAGTTGCGTAGGAGCCACACAGAACACCCCATTGGGCCCTCGAAGGGGTCTGGAGAAGCTCTGCTCCCCCACGCTCTGCGGCGAGCCCGGCTGCTGGGCTTCTGTCTTCGAATGCAAGATGTCTATTGGTACTTCTGCCTTGGGGCCCACCCTTCCTAACTGGCACAGCCCCCTGTCCACTGCTCCCGGGGCTTCCCCAGGTAATAAACTGTCTTCCTTCGAAGCTTTGCCCTGCCCATCTGGGAGGTGGGTGTGGCCAAGGTCAGGGGACTTGGGGGGCAGGCAACCCGGGATGTTGCTGTCTGGAACCTGCTCCACCAAGTTGGAGGGCACCAGTCCCCGCCTGCCATCCTCAAGCTCTCCCTCATAGAAGCCATCTTCGTCCATGTCCCCAAAGACATACACATAGTCCCCAGCTGTGAGGGGTAGCTCACCCTCAGGGTGCTCGTTGGGCCCCTCAAATGGGTTGTAGCTATATTGAGCCAGGAAAACCTTGAGCTTGGGGGCGGCAGGAGCCTCTGAGCCTCCCACTTCCAGGGGTGGGGACACACTGTCAGGCTCCAGATCATCCACCTCACTGGCCGTGTCCATGTCCAGAGTAGGGCAGGAGGGCACAGTGGCCCACACGGACTCAACCTCAGAGGAGGAGCTCGACTGGGAGCTGGTTTTCTTGGCCTGAGGCCTGGAGTCTGGAGGCGGGCTGGCAAGGACTCTGTCTGGCACGTGAGGGACACTGGCTGGCTCCCCAAGGGCAACTGGGCTCACATCCAGGATGGCCTCCCTTCTCTCCTGTTTGTCTCTGCTGGGCTGTGACTGTGTGCGATCTTCAGCCCTTGGCTGGGACTTGAGCCTTCTGTTACTCCTGGTTTGGGATTCCGGGGCTTGAGTGGCCTCCCAGGGCTGTTCTGGAGGGTGGCCAGGCTGACACTGCAGCGCCTGTATCTCCTTCCGGGCAGCTTGGAGGTCGCACAGAGCCTTCTGCAGGTCGTGCTGCAGCTGCTGCTGCCTGTCCTGCCCACTGGCCGCCTGCTGCAGCAGCTGCTCGGCCAGCAGGCCTGCAGCGTCGCGCTCCTGACACGCGCGGCCCAACTGCCCGCGCACGTCGCTGTTCTCAGCCGCCACCTTCTGCACCCAGTCGGCCTGTGCCTGCAGCCGCCCGTTCTCCTCCGCCAGCCAGGCGCCCTTGCGCAGCGCCGCCTGCAGCTGCACCTCTGCTTCCTCGCCACGCCGCCGCGCCGCCGCCGCCTGGGCGCCCAGCTCCTCGCACTCGCGGCACCGCGCTCCCAGCTCGCGCTCCAGCGCCTGCACCTGGCGTCGCGCCTCCTTGCAGGGGCCGCTCTGGCCTCCCGCCTCTGCCTGGGCGCCACCCTGGCCCTGCTGCAGCGTTAGCTGCCTCTGCAGGCGCAGCACTTCCCGCTGGGACTCGCGGTGCAGCCGGTCTAAGTCGCTGGCGTTGAGCCACTGGGCACTGTCTCCAGGATGCGCGTCACTGCCGAGGCCTGAGGCGACACGCGCCTGCAGCAGGTAGCACTCCTGCCGCAGCTCTTCGATCTGCTTGTCCTTGGCTAGCAGCGCGCTCGCCTGCTCAGACAAGTCCTGGGCGCGCTGACGCGCAAAGGCCTGGCACAGCTCCAGGTTGGTGCGACTCTCGCAGGGCACAGGCGCGCTAACTGCCCGCAGGTTGGTCTCCTGCAGCAGGCGGGCCCGGTCCTCCAGGCGGCGCGCGAGACCAGCCAGCTCCGCGTGCTTCACCTTGAGCCGCTTCACCTTCTCGTCGGCCCCGTCGGAGACGCCGGCGCGCCGCAGCTGCAGGTTCTCCTCGCGCAGGTCGGAGCAGCGGCGCGCCAGCACCTGCAGCGCCTCGGCCAGCTCCGAGTTCTGCTTCGCCAGCTCGCGGCAGTCCAGGCCCGGGGCCGAGGGGGTCGAGGCGTCGCAGGGCTTGCTCTCGGAGCCGTCTTCTCCCCGCGGGTCGCTCGGTGACCTGCGTGCCGATGGTGGCGGGAGCGGGGGCGGCGGCGGGGAGGGGCTCGGGGAGCCCGGGGCGGAGGTGTCTGAAGAGGAGGCCCGCTCCTTGCGGACAGAGGCCTTGGGGCGACTCAGGGTGCTGTCGAGCGAGCGGGAACGCTCTGGTGCCAAGGAATCGAGGGAGCTGGCACGCGTGGAGAGCAGCCCGCTTGGGGAGCTGGAGCGCGCGGAGGACACCAGGTCGAGGGAGCGGGAACGGACGCGGACGCCGGCGCTCAGGCTGTCAAGAGAGTCAAGTCGACAGGCTGACTTCGCGGCGTGAAGCTCGCCGCCTGAGATCTCGAGGAGCGGCTCTTCCGAGGAGTGCGTGGCCCGAGGGCCTGGGGGTGCGGGCAAAACGGGGTGCCAGCGAAAGTGCTCCAGGATGTACTTGAGGAAGAGCTGGCGCTCCACGTCCCGAGCCGCCTGCAGGTGGCGGATGCGCGCGGCCTGCTCGCCGTCGGTTTCCCAGCGAAGCTGCGCCAGCACGTCCTGCAGGCGACAGCGACACTGCGCCGCGGAGCCCGCGGGCGCCCCCGCGCGGCAGCAGTAGCCGCGGTTCACCAGCTCCTCGGCCAGCTGGCGCTGCAGCTCCCGCGCCTGGCGCACCACGCCGTCGCGCTCGCGGTGCAGCAGCTGCTGCAGCTGCCGCATCTCGGCCTCCTTCCAGCGCAGCAGCTGCCGGATCTCGGCCTCGCGCTCCCGCTGCACCTCCTCCTGCAGCTGCCGCAGCTCCCGGCCGCGCTGCGCCTCCCACTTGGAGCGCAGATGGTCGGCCAGCTGCTGCCGCTCTCGCTCGGCCGCCTCCCGCAGCTGGCGCGCCTGGGCCGCGAAGTGTCGCCGTTCGGCCCGCCCGCGCGCCCGCTCCGCCTCCAGCTCGGCCCGCAGCTTCTCCAGCTCCCGCCTCTGCTCCTCCAGCACCGCCGCTGCCGGGCCGGGGCCGCCCGATTTCTTGGGCAACGCGCGGCCACCGCCCGACGGGCTGGGCGAATCCTTGGTCATTGTGGCCGCGGCCCGGCCAGACGCCTGACCTCGCCTGGCAGGCCGCAGTTCGCCAACGGCCGCCGCCCAGGCCGCGGCCAACCGCCCGGCGGCGCGCGCCCCTTCCGGCGCCTGGGGGGGGTGTCTCCGCGCGCCCCTTCCGCCTCTGGGCATGGTCCTTCACCTCCTGCTGCGGGTGTCTGCCCACGCGCTTCTCAGGCTGGCTAGGCCAGGGCTGGGCTTACCATACCCCTGCTCAAACTGGCCCATGACTCTCCTGGGATGCCTGGATCTCTTTCTGCTCCACACCTTTCTTGTTCCTGGCAGGGTACCATGCCCCTTGTGACCCACCCCAGGCACCGTCCCAGTCGCTGTGCAATTCCTGCAGGCCAAGGTGCCCCAGGAGAGCCAGGGCTGCTGCTCCTAATGCCGGAGAAAGGGCTAGGTGTGTGGTTTTGGCCACAGGTGGGGCGCGGGCAGACCTGGCCAGGCTTTGCCTTGGGTTCAGGTGGTGCGTTTAGCTTAGATGGCTGAGGAACACAGCAGGAGATGCCTGCACTTGGCTGGACCTGGGCTCCCCAGGATCCTACAGCCCCATAACAGCCCTAATCACCCCCACTTGTCCTCCCAGTCCTTTGGGGGAAAGGGTGTGTCTGATACGCATTTGTGTCGCTGCCTAGAGTGGGCTCAGAGAAGGTGTAAGTGAAAAGTCCCTCCCCAGCAAGGTGGCATAGGGCCCTAGAGTGGGGCAGGTAGGAAGGGTGCAAGGGGGAATGCCTAACTGGGCCACCTGGACTGCTTACCTCCCATGTCTAGGTACCACCTGGCAGCAAAGGCTGGAGCCCCAGGGTCTGGGCTCACTGGGGCCTTGGGTGGAGACCTCAGGCTGGGCCAGGAGTGAGGGTCAGGCCACAGCAGAAATGTCATCAGAGTCCCAAGCTGCAGAACACACAAACACACACACACATACACATGCCCACACACACAGCCTCTCTCTGATTGGCCACCTGTGTGGCTTCGGAGCCCAGGAACCCTGTTTTAAACTGGCTTCTCTCTTCCCTTTCTGCCCCTGGCACCAAGTGGCTTGTGGGAGATGGACGGACATGTGGCATCTGCATCCAGATGAGTTAGAGGCCACAGACATCACCCCTGTGATGTCTGCTTGGCCTGGGAAGCATCTGGACCTCTCACAGCTGCTGTGTTCACTCAGCATGTGGCTCTCTGGCTCCACCCTTTCCACTATGCTCAAGTTTTTCAAACCAGGTTCCCCTAAATGCACAGGAAATGCCTTTGGGAAGGGGTGTGTAGCAAGAACACAGGGGGTTATGGCTCCAGATGTTCTTTTTACCTATTATTATTTAGTTTAGAGACGGGAGTCTCACTACTTTGCCCAGGCTGGATTTGAACTTCTGGGCTCAAGCAGTCTTCCTGCCTCAGCCTCCTGAGTATCTGGGACAGTAGGTGCATGCCACTGTGCCTGGCTCAGATGTTCTTTTTGAGAGGTGAGGTGGATGTGCTGGGGGGATGAGATGTGGGAATGGCCGTAAGCCCTGAACCGGGGCTGGGCTCCTTGATGTACTACCGTGTTTCCCTGAAAATAAGACCTACCCATAAAATAAGCCCTCGCAGGATTTCTAAGCCTCTGCGCAATAGAAGCCCCACCCCCAAAATGAGACCCAGTGATGGGCGTGGCTACGCATCGTACCCTTATCCGCACAACCCATGCATTTCGTCACGGAGAGGGAAAGAAGACGAGCAGCCCTTCTCATCTGCCCCATCCGGACAGCTACTGTCCCAGAGGTGACCGGAAAGGTGCAGGCAGCCCCACCAACAAGGTTGGCTCCCCCTGTCAGGTCCTGGCCATCCTGTGCGTGCTGCAAGCTGAGGCTTTGAGGGGAAAATAACACATCTCCTGAAAATAAGCCCTAGGGTGTCTTCTTGAGGAAAAATAAATATAAGACCCTGTCTTATTTTCGGGTAAACATGGTAGCTACAGGGAGGGCTGTCTTCATGGAATTCTCATCACAGTCCTGTCTTCCAGAGGCGTGGCAGGAACAGGTGGCCTGCCAGAGTACTGGGGTAGCTGGGTCAGATCGGGGTTGTCACTTCCGAGTGATGGGTGGGGCTCCTCAGCCTGAATGCCTTGCTGCAGGCTCAAGTGGGCCCCAAAACTATCAGGTCAGGAGGGCAGGCTGCCACCAAGGAGGAGGACACTGGGCTGAGTCTCTAGGAACCCCACAAGTCACCATCCAGCAACTGCCTGTGCTGGTGCCCCCCATGGCATGCCCAAGGCGTTCTGGAAGATGGCTGAGTGGTTGAGCAAAGCAGGGCTTCCCCAGGCCTAGGCTTCTGCCATCTCTGCTTTCACAATGTTGTGTAGTGATTGTCCAGTGACCTGTCTGTCACCCCCAGTGACTCTGAGCTGAGGGAGATGTGTCCAAGGGGACATATCTTCCTGGGTCCCCACTGTGTCCCTGCATGTAAGCTGGCACATTGCTGGTGCCCAAGACTTATAGGAAGGAGTTGCAGACTGGGGCAAGATCCTGGCATTAGCTCACCACGTGCTACCTTCTGCAGGTCCTGCTTTCTCACCTATAAAATGAAAAGGATGGATTACATGGATGGATTTCAGACTGGAATCCTTAGGGCTCCAGGGTTCCTTGGAAATACTGTAGCACAGGGCTATGGGATATGCTGGAAGCTGAAAGGGAGACACTGCCCTTACCTGCTTCCATGGGAAGATCTACTCATTAGTGTCATTTATCAGGTTTTAAGGAGGACTTTGATTTAATAAGGAGTTCTGCTCCTGGAAACAAGTGTGAAAGCCTGTGGGTCAGTGGCCCTGCTGTCTGTTATGTGCATATACACATACACCCTCCACCAAACACTCCACCACTCCACTGACCCTGACAGATGGCAACGTGTCCCCCATCTCAGTTGGCCTCACATGGCCAGTCCTGTATTCCATGTTGCCTCTCCCGAGAGCCCCAGTCTATGACCTTTGGAGCCATGGGTTTGGGATCCCGGGTGACCTGGTTCACATCCTTACCATGCCATCTCTGTGCTGCCATTAAAGCCTCAAGCTTTGCAGAACTCGCCTGGCCATGGGGAGAGGCACGGGCTCCACCGTAAGGGCCCGCAGGAGAGGTTTAAGCATCACACCCCTGTAGCTCCAGTAGCTCCAGCTTTACATTTTGAGGCCCTTCTTTTTGTGTCAATGTGTTTTCTGTTTGTTCTCTGCTGTCTCCGTGTCTAGAACAGTACCTGGCACAGGATAGGTACCCAATAAATACATGACTGAAGAAGACAGAGGCAGACAGGCCAGATGTGGCCGCTGCCCTCACAGGGTTGGCAGACTAAGGGAGGACACAAAGGCTAAATACAAAATCCCAAAGGAACATGGTAAAATTGCAGCTTGGGCAGGGGCTGTGGGTGAGGAGTGTGGTGCCGGGGGAGAAGAGCCCATCAGAGCAGGCTTCCTGGAAGCAAGGAAATGAGCTGAGAGCTGAACGGGAGGGAGTGAGGGCCACTCAGAGGAACTGAGAGGGGATTGTGGGCAGAAGGATGGAGAGCTGTCTGCACCAGCTCTGGCCCATGCCCGCCTCTCCCAGGGCAGACCCCCATCTGCTCTGGCGTTGATACTTGACAATCCTGTCATGTCCTCATTTGGAGGCACTGGGAGGGCTGAAGCTCAGAGGGGGAGGGTAACCCAGCTGGCTCCCAACAGGGTGAGTTCCTTCCACCCCCAGCACTGACCTCTCCTGGTTGGGGCTGGATACCTGGAGAGGGACTAGGCTGCTCTCTGC
Organism: Microcebus murinus; assembly: GCF_040939455.1. NCBI lineage: Eukaryota > Metazoa > Chordata > Mammalia > Primates > Cheirogaleidae > Microcebus > Microcebus murinus. The sequence continues at coordinate 25,353,546 of NC_134125.1, read as the reverse complement.
CCCCACTTCATGGGCCCTGCAGCCTGGGCCCTGGCTGGTCCATGTCCTCCCAGGCAGGAAGTGGCAGCATGTATGCCAGCTTCCAGCACTCTGGCTGGCGCCCCCGGCCTGCTGGGCTGGCCTGTCACCCTGGCCTAGCTCCCTGGCACGTGTGCCTCTGCGTGTGGCCAGTCACTTCCCCAACTGCCCTTTACACACCTGGTCCCTGAATCCTCACCACAGCCAAGGGGCTGGCACTAGTCTCTCCAGATGGGAAAACTGCCCAGTGTCACACAGGGACTTGTGTCCAACCCTGTGTGATCAAAGTTTGGGCTCTGAACTGGCACTTGCAGAGCCTTCACCTGGTGGCTCTGGCAGCCTGAGTGGCACTGCAATCCTCAAGCCCTTGGGCAAGTAGCTACTGCTTTCCAAGGATCTCACTTCGGCAGCATCACTGTTCCCCACACCTCCACTGTCAGGACAGACCTGTCTTCCACCTTTGGGCATCTCTATTTTTCTCCCCTTTGGCTGTATTCCAATCACCCTCCTTCTGCAGCCTGAACACAAGGCCTCGCCCACCTGCCAAACAGCACCAGTGGTGATGGCCATTTGTTCTGTCACTTGGTCATAGCTCTAGGTCAGGGGACAGTCCTTCATCAAATGTTTCTTGGGCATCCAACCTGACCAGGACATGGTGGGGACCAGGCACTATGTTGTGTTAATTTCTTCATTCACCAAGCACAGACCACGGAGTGAGGGAGGGCAGGAGGAAGAGAGAAAGGGAGGGAGGGAGAAGGAAAGAAGAGAGGAAGGAGGATAGAAGGGTAGAAGGGAAGGATAGGAAGATAGAAGGGAAGGTGTGGTTGCATGTGCCTGTAGTCCCAGCTACTTGGGAGGCTGAGGCAGGAGGACCACTTGGGGCCAGGAGTTCAAGGCTGCAGTGAGCTATGACCATGCCACTGCACTCCAGCCTGGGCAACAAAGCAAGACCCTGTTGCTAAAAAAATTTTTTTAAATTAAAAAAAGGAAGAGGGGAGGTGAGAGGGAAGAAGGAGGGAAAGAAGGAGTCTTTTAAATCACCTGAGCACTCCCAGACCTTGATTTGGCCCTTGAAGTTCAAGAGCAGGCTTGGGCTTGAGCCTCTGACCAGCCAGATGGCTAAGAAGTTGGTTAACAGCTTGAGCCTCAGTTTTAGCATCTGTAAATAGAGCTTATAACAGTTCTGACCTCAAATGAGATGTTGTGTGCTGCCCTTGCACTCTAGGGGGCCTGGCGTGCAGCAGGCTGTCAGGTTATCCGAGTGAACGTGGTAAGTTGAGTCCTTGAGGATGAATAGCACTTGCCAGAGGGACATGGTGGGTGTTGGAGGAAGAGAATGACAAAAGCATCACAGGCAAAGGGAACAGCTTGGGCACAGGCAGGGGACACAGTGTGGCTGGAGTACTGGTGGTGGAGATGGAGGGGTATGGGAAGTGAGGCTTTGGGTGGGCACAGGGAGGTTGAGGCAGAGCTTCACCAGTATGCACTAGATGGAGGTCCAATTCCTGGTGCCCCGCTTCCTAACCAAGTAATGCAGGGCAAGCTGCTTCTCTCAGGGCCTCAGTTTCCTCTCTTGTCAAATAGAACATCTGAGCACTGCTCTCTGGTGCCAGTGAACTCAGTGGTGGGTGTACATGTTCAGCGCCCAGTTGGCCACGTCGCGTGTGAATGCCCATTGCCCATTTCCTGCCTCAGCAGAGGCACTTTCTTTTTTTTTCTTTTGAGACAGAGTCTCACTCTGTCTCCTGGGCTAGAGTGCCGTGGCGTCAGCCTAGCTCACAGCAACTTCAAACTCCTGGGCTCAAGCGATCCTCCTGCCTCAGCCTCCTGAGTAGCTGGGACTAAAGGCATGCACCACCATGTCTGGCTAATTTTTTCTATTTTTGGTAGAGACGGGGTCTTGCTCTTGCTCAGGCTGGTCTCAAACTCCTGAGCTCAAAGGATCTGCCCACCTTGGCCTCCCAGAGTGCTAGGATTGCAGGCGCTAGTTATCGGGCCGGTTTTCTTTTCCCTCTCCTCTTGCTTACTGGGGAACTCTTGCCACTCTGAGCCCCTCCCCCAGTCTCTGCCAGGCCCCACCTCAGAGCCCCCACACCTCACCGAACCCTCGCCACCCTCTGGCCTTCTCCTTGATGCCTCCCCAGGATGCTGTGAGCTCCTTGGGAGCAGGTGCCACCTGCATATCTCCCTCTCTGGACCTGGGCCAGAGGCTTAGTAGGTGAGCACCTGGGCCCCCATGCGGACTGCAGTAAGGAACAGCATGTGGTAAGTGTGAGCAGGGAGCCTGGGGCCAAGGAGGAGGATGCCACTTCTGATGAGGTGGTTGTGGAGGTGTCACAGAAAAGCCAGGTCTGTATGAATAGGGTTTGGCTAAGTGGAGGGGAGACGGTGTGACCAGAAGCCAGGCTTGGCCGGGCGTGGTGGCTCACGCCTGTAATCCTAGCACTCTGGGAGGCCGAGGCCGGATTGCTCAAGGTCAGGAGTTCGAAACCAGCCTGAGCAAGAGCAAGACCCTGTCTCTACTATAAATAGAAAGACATTAATTGGCCAACTAATATATATAGAAAAAATTAGCCGGGCATGGTGCCACATGCCTGTAGTCCCAGCTACTTGGGAGGCTGAGGCAGGAGGATTACTTAAGCCCAGGAGTCTGAGGTTGCTGTGAGCTAGGCTGACGCCATGACACTCACTCTAGCCTGGGCAACAGAGTGAGACTCTGTCTCAAAAAAAAAAAAAGAAGAAGCCAGGCTTGCTACAGGGAACATTAAAGGTTTTGGAGCAGGAGGGTGGCCCCAAGGGCCAGGCAGCTTCTCCTCCAGGCCTGGGTACACTTCCTGTGTGCTTGTATAGCAGACGCACTCTGGAGCTCAGAGCCTCAGCACCACACCTGCAAAGTGGGGACTGGGGCCATCTCGTAGGGCAGTGGTGAAGATGCAGGGGGACACCTCGGCAAAGGTGAGTCCTCAACATTCAGCCTCTCCTGATCTCACCCTTTATTCCCAGCTTAGTACATCAAGGTCAAAGGTATGAATTATACTTCCTCAACTGGCTTGGAATTTCTCCGGGCATGGGTCCCTTTCCCTCTGTGGCCCTCCACAAACAGAAGCAGTTTCCAATAAAGCCGTGTTCCTTCTTTGAGCTGGACCCACTAAGGGCAAGCCATGTGCACACAGCAGGATCACACACAGAGTCAGTCTCCAGACTTCCAAGCCTTCCACGACTTTGAAGAGCTGGTGGAGTCCCTCATACACGTGCCAAATGCTCATTGAACACCCCGTGTGCTGGCCCTGGGAGAGGCAAGAGGAAGGCAGGGTCCCTGATCGCATGGGGCTTGTCATCTAGTTTCTCCCTCCTTCCCTGTGTCAAGCCTGTACCTGCAAGATGCTGTGTGGGAGGTCAGCCTTATTCCAGGCTATATTCTCTTCACTGCCCTTTCCTTCTCTCCTTTCAAGGGAAACCAGTGTACTGAGAAATGGAGAAAAACTCCTTAACAAGGCCTAGATACATTATGAGCTATGCCCTTCTCTCTGCTCTGCCTCCTGAGGTGCAAACCACCAGCACCTCTTCACCTGGATGACTCCAACAGGCTTCCAAGTGCCCCCTTCTTGGCTTCTTGTCCCCCTACTCACCTCCGTTCCCCATTCTCTGGAAAGAGTAATCTTCAAAACATATATCTGGCTATGCAGTCGATATTCACGTCGATCAGAGGCCTCTCACAATACATGGAATAAAAGCCAACCCTTCCAGTTTCTACAGGGCCCTCCGTGGTCTGTCTCCTGCCGCCCTCCCTCCCTGTAATCTCTCTTACTCCACCTGGCCACCCAAATGGCCTCATGATCCTCGTCAGCGCTATTTCCTCTGCTTAACATGCTCTCCTCCAGCCTTCCCATTCTACAGCCCAGCATTAGCCGAGGAGCCAGCAGCCCAGCCTAGAGCAGCAGCCTGGCTGGCTGTGTGACCTTGGCCAAGTCACTGCTTCTGTTTCCTACAAAATGACGATGTCAATGGTAACCATCTTATAGGGCAGTTTCGAGGAGTAAAGAAAATTAAGCATTATACTACAGACACAGAGCTTTGTTAGGGAAAAAAAAATAAAAAAGAAATAAAAGAAAAAAAGTAAAAAAGAAAAAAAAAGAAAAAGAAAAGAAAACATGAAAGAGGGTCTTACACTTAGTAGGTGCCAGTGTGCTATTATTATTATTTTTTTTTGAGACAGAGTCTTGCTTTGTTGCCCAGGCTACAGTGAATTCTGTGGCGTCAGCCTAGCTCACAGCAACCTCAAACTCCTGGGCTCAAGCGATCCTCCTGCCTCAGCCTCCCGAGTAGCTGGGACTACAGGCATGCGCCACCATGCCCGGCTAATTTTTTCTATATATATTAGTTGGCCAATTAATTTCTTTCTATTTATAGTAGAGACGGGGTCTCGCTCTTGCTCAGGCTGGTTTTGAACTCCTGACCTTGAGCGATCCGTCCGCCTCGGCCTCCCAGAGTGCTAGGATTACAGGCGTGAGCCACCGCATCCAACCCTGCTATCATTATTTATATCATGCCTTCAATGAGGCCTCCCAGATCTACCAATGAAAAGTAGGTCCCCACAGTCATTTTCCCATCACCGTTTTCTTTTCTTCATAGCGCTTAGCAGTGCCTGAAATAATCTTGGTTATTTAACTATTTTAAGCAATCCATATTTATAGTGCACCTACTATGTGCCAGGCACTGATGGTAAGTGCCACCGGATTGGACTCTCCGTAAAGGCTGGGTCTCTGCCGGCCCGGTTCACTTTTCACCCAGGCCTCCTTAGCACTGTGACAGGCACACAGTAGGCGCTTCGCAAGGCCCGTGCCCCCGCCCCTTCGCCCCGCCCCCGCGCCAGGAAGTGCGGGGGCTCCAGCCGCCAGGCCGCCGCAATGCATTCTGGGAAGGCAGCAGCACCAGATCCAAGATGGCGGCCAGCAGGAGGCTGATGAAGGTAAAAGCCATTCTCCGGCGCCGGCCTGGCGGGGGGCGGCGTCCCTGGCCCCGGGCCACGGCGGCGGGCCGGGGCTCCTCGGGGCGACGTCGCCTGGCCTCCCGCCCTGCGTAGCCTCGCCGCCCGCACGGGCCGCGCGGGAGCTGAGGGAGCTAACGGGGCCGCCTAGGCCGCAGCCTGGGCGGGAGCGCCAGGCCGCGCTGAGAGCCGCCGCCGGCCTCCCCGCCCGGCCCGGGGCGTTCACTCCGCCCGGAGCCCGGCCGCATCCCTCCCTTGCGGCCGCCGTGCCCCGGGCCGAGGGCGCCGGTGATGTGGGGGCTCGGCCTGGAGGCCCCCAAACTGGGCGCCTGCGGGAAAGGCCCGAGCGCCGGAGCCCCGGACGGGAGCCCGCGCCGTGGAGCCGCCCCGCCCTGGGCCGCGGCGCGCCGGGCTTGGAGCTCGGCTCTGCCACTCCGCAGCTCGGAAGGCTGGGAGGCTCGGGCTAAGAAAGGAACGAGGAGGCCGGGCGACCAAAGTTAGGTTAGTTTGTTCGTGGGTCGTTTGAAATTTCTCTGGGTCCTAGCAAACTGTCGCCTGTGACTGCAGAGTCACACAGGGGGCAGGTTCCAACTCCAGGAAGACGTGGGTTCGGCCCCAATCGCGGTTCTTCTTCCCTGTCCACCACTTAGTCGTCCAGATCTCCTTTCCGTGATGAAGCAAAGAGCTATTTTTTTGAGGGGGTGGGGGTTGGCTTCAGTCGTTCGAGTCAAAACTGGCCAAAGTTTATAAAAATAACTTGGTACTTTGGATCTTGAATGCAGCACGGTGCTTTCTCGCTAATTGGCTCCTTTGGTGAGGAACAAAGATGCTAAATTGGCTTAAGTTTTTCGCCAGTGGATTTGCCAACGTCCTCCGGAGTCGACTCTGTCTCCGTTTTGAGTCGGTGGCCGGGTAGTGCTACCGGGGTGCACCGGGCCGGAAATAAAAAAGGTCCAGGAGCTGGTTTCCTCCGGGGAGATAAAGAGCGGAGGTTCGTCCCGGACAGCGCAGTGCTTGCTAGAATTAGACATTGGACTTGAAGTCACAGCCTCTGGGCCCTCCCTCTCCTGGAATGTTTCCTTTCTTTTGTTCACTAAGGGCTAGAGAGGACATTTAACTTTACGAAACTGGAATGGAGATGGGTACAAATGAACAGTCAGCAGATGCCAGAACTCTCTTCATCTCTTCTGCCAGTGATACCACCATTCATCCAGTGACTCAAATGAGAGGGCTTTTAATCACTTATTTCCTTACTCTCCAGATGCAGTTGTCTGTTAAGCCTTGCAGATTGAACTTTAGAAAGATTTCTTTAGTGCATGCCTTGCTTTCTAATCTTACTGAAATTACTTGAATCCACACCCTTATCTCTCAGGGCCCTCATGAGTGCTCTCCTTTCCTGACTTCCATTTATGGACACCAGAGTTGTTCTAAAGCAGATATTTAATTTTTTCACTCCTGTTAAAAACCTCTATGGTTTTATTGTCCTCAACAGTTCATCTTAACCTCTTATTGGCATGCAAGACCTTTTTTAGACTGGCTGAAAACAATCTGTTCAGCCTTACCCTTTACCCTTTGGTTTCCCACTATTCTTGGCACCTAATCGCAGAAGCTACCATTTTTCCAGCTTTTACTCTCTGCAACTCTGCACTTCATATTCATGATCATATTTAATCCCTGTTAATTAGGCATTATTCCCATTTTGTAGATGAGGAAAGGGAATGCAGAGAGATTTGTTGGCTTGCCCTGGGTTATCTAACTAGGGAGAGAGAGAGCTGTGATTTAACAAAGTTCTGTCTTGACTCCAGAGCAAAGCCTCCTGCTTACTTGCTATGTGGTGTCCCTTTTCATGTGCTGTTTATTCTACCTGAGAAAGGCTGCCTTTTCCTCACTTCTCCATTCCAGGGAAGTCCTGGTTCAACTCCAATGCCCACTACTCTGTGGACGCTGGCACACCCCACCACCCCAGTCGCCCTTCAGAATGAGTTGTTTCCTCCTTTGTGTGACCACAGCACTTTCCTTATATTTCTCTTTGAGCACTTGTCACAATCTGATTTGTGTTACACACTTGTTTTTCCTACACTGGTTCTGAGATCCTGAAGGGCAGGGATCTTGACCTAATTCATCCTATTATCCCCCTAGCCTCACCAAGTTGACCCAGTTTGGAATCCCCAGGCTCTCAGGGGTCTGAGAGGGAACTTACTGTGGGTTTTTTTTTTTTTTTTTTTTGAGACAGAGTCTTGCTTTGTTCCCCATGCTAGAGTGAGTGCTGTGGTGTCAGCCTAGCTCACAGCAACCTCAAACTCCTGGGGTCAAGCAATCCTCCTGCCTAAGCCTCCCAAGTAGCTGGGACTACAAGCATGCACCACCATGCCCAGCTAATTTTTTTCTATATATATTAGTTGAACAATTAATTTCTTTGTATTTATAGTAGAGACGGGGTCTTGCTCTTGCTCAGGCTGGTTTCGAACTCCTGACCTTGAGCGATCCGCCTGCCTTAGCCTCCCAGAGTGCTAGGATTACAGGCGTGAGCCACCTCGCCCGGCCTTGGTTTTTAAATTATTTTTGTGTTTTCAAAAAATTGGAGCTCAGAAAAAAATATGTAACATTAAGTACTTGTAAGATGCTAGGTTATTTGCATAAGCTCTTATCTTTTCAACACTCAAAGTTAGTGGATTATTGTCTTTATTTTTTACAAATGAGGAAATTGTGAGGTTTAGGTAGGTTAAGAGAGTTATTAAGGTGGAATAGTAGACCATGGTGGAGAAAGATAAGATGATAAACCCCCCTGGCTCCAAATCTCAAAGTCCATGCCTCTTGTCACCCTACCTTCATTTCTTACTCCAAGACTACCATCATTTCAGACTCCAAGGAGTGTGTTCAGTTTCTTAAGTTGTGGGAGGAAATTCTTTTAATTCAGTAGGGGAATGCTGATTATATGGTGTTGATCATTGGCTCTGAGAGTCAATGTTTAAGCCTCGTTAGTTTAAAAAAAAAGGAAGAAAATTATTGATGCAGGTTGATCAACAGAGTCTTTCAAAACAGGAAATAATAAGTGATTTTTGATGGTGAAAAATTGGGACTTAATGCCTGGAACAGTGTGTCTTAGGCAGAGCAAGCAAACAGAATGATCAAACAGTTGAATGATCAAATTAATTACATCTTAAAGAATTTTAGATTTCCTTTAAAAATCTTTTTCTGGGACACTTGGCAGCAAAGATTCTTGGTTAACAATAGACTGTCTGCAGATAGTGTAAAATACTATTATTAAAGTAGAGTGATTTGCATATACCAGGCAAACTGAGTATGATAAAATCATTGATTTCAAAAAATTTGCCAGAGTGATTAATCTTTTTCAGAATCCTGTTTAGGAAATACAATGTTAATAAAACATTAAATACATTTCAATTTGTAAGCAGTTAATTCAGCCTTGATGGCAACAACCAGATTGTATCCATTGCTTCAATTAGGATGGGAAATTTTGCTACAAAAGCCAAAAGTGAAACCTGTAAGTGTGGCTTCAGGGAAACTGATTGCACCCTGATTTTTTCTCTGCATCCCACACTGCACACATCTCCCTCAGGGGCCCTTCTGTTGAGTATTTTCCCAGAAGGGCTTTTCTCAGAGGGGAAATTTGTGGATTTAGAGGGTGTACATGTGGACATTTTATTAGTTATTTTGGCACAACTGTTGAGATAAGGAATTGAGATTTGTAGCTTCCTTTTAATGCTATTTAAATGATGGGCTCTCAGAACCCCATATTGGTGTACTGTATCTCAGTCCATAATCACATGTGAGCAAGCAGGAGAGGTCATGAAGTAACAGTTCATTCCTTGGAATTCATTGTACTAAGCAATGAACTAGTTTGCTGTTTAGTATATAGGTTAAGATTCTCTGGCCGGGCGCGGTGGCTCACGCCTGTAATCCTAGCACTTTGGGAGGCCGAGGCGGGCGGATTGCTCAAGGTCAGGAGTTCGAAACCAGCCTGAGCGAGACCCCGTCTCTACCAAAAATAGAAATAAATTAATTGACCAACTAAAAATATATATACAAAAAATTAGCCGGGCATGGTGGCGCATGCCTGTAGTCCCAGCTACTCGGGAGGCTGAGGCAGTAGGATCGCTGAGCCCCGGAGATTGAGGTTGCTGTGAGCCAGGCTGACGCCACGGCACTCACTCTAGCCTGGGCAACAAAGTGAGACTCTGTCTCAAAAAAAAAAAAAAAGATTCTGTGAGGTTGGGTAATTAACATGATAAAGCAGTGACTGTGTCTGGTGGTGGTGCATGTGTGAGGGAGGCGAGGGGGTTTTGTACATGATGTTACGCCAGTGTAAATGTCCTGACTCCACTGGGGTTTGCAAATTGAGAATAGCATTGCATCTTTTATCCAAAATTCATGCATTACAGTAAGTTGGGACTGTTTCAGCCTCCCTTAATGATGTTCTTTGTAAACGTTTCTCTATTACAATAAAAGAGAATTGGGACAGGCATTGGGAAAGAGAGTATACTCAATTATTCCAACATTTGGGACCTTTTAAGATATATGCTAGAACAGAAACACTTGTCTCAGGGTACTGGGGCCTTTTCTAATCTTGTTAAAACTCTATTAGGAAGTTGTTGATTTAGTGTTTTACTATACCAGGTCACTTGAAAGTATTCTCATTCTATTGGGACATTTATTACCAAATGTTCAAGAGACATTTTGCATTTTCTCTGCCACATAGTAAGTTAGGAATTAAAGCATAGAGAACCACAGGGAAATCCCTTCTGAGCCTGGACTCGACCGGTAGTCATGTAAGTCTAGGTTCATCCTATGACTCTGTCTGTCTGTGTCTCTGTCTGTCTGTCTGTCTGTCTGTCTCTCTCTCTCTCTCTCTCGCCCTCTCTCGCCCCACACTTCTCTTACTCCTGTCTTTCTTGCTTAGTTAATGGTCCACTTTTTTACTCAGACTCCCAAGGAAAAACCTGGGATGGGGGGATACCGCTCAACCCTTCCACCTGCCAGGTTCTGCTGAACCACACCTTCGATCTTTGGTTTCTTTCTTCCATCTCCACTGCCACTGCCTTAGTTGAGGCCATTGCCATCTGTGGGGGACACCTGCTTTGGATTCCTCAAGGGTTTGTTTGTGCTCCCTACAGTCAGTCTGCCTTCTGTTCCACACGATTCCTAACCAGCAGTGCATCAGAGTAGTGTGTGGTATGTGGAGCTTTAGAGAAATGCACATGGCCAGGCCCTGCTCTCAGAGATTGGAACTGTGATCAATTGGGTGAGAATGAGGCTGGGACTCCAGGTTAAATAGTCCAGATTCCTTAGCATGTTCCTTTAAGGTCTGGTCTTGCCAGCAGGGTCTCTCCTCACTTGCCTGTGGAATCCCCTAAACACAGCATGCCTTGCACACTCTTGATTTCTTGATTGGCGTCCCTGTCTCTTCTCTGTACCAGGGTAACTTCATATCCCTTGAGACTCAGCTCGCCTGGGCTCTGCCCTTGAGGAGTTCATAGAGGGGGACATCCACTGTGTGCTGGATGTATGCCAACTGAATAGTGGCATGGAGGGGAGGGAAAGACCCCTTGACATTGAGGAGGAAGTGGAACTTATCCTGGCACTTTAAGAATGAGTAGGGTTTCAGCAATTGAAGAAGAAAGGGGCCTGGTGGCCAGGGAGGTTGAATCTCTTTCCTCCTCTAGAATGGCTGTGGGCAGTGGCTATGAGAGATGCCCTGAGGAGCCCCAAAGCTAATCTACCTACTCCTTTGTACCAGCTGCCTGCTTCTGACCTTGTGTTGTCCCTGCTGTGGGTTTTAGTTAGGCCAGCCCCTGAGGTGCTTTTCAGAAGCACTGGGAAGCTGGCCTGGTTTTACCCTATTTTGGCATGTCCAGTGCACCTGGTTCCTCCAGAACTAGGAGCCCTCCCTCTGCAGGGCCGGCCTTGGCAGGGCAGGTTCTCCTGCCAGCTGCGGGAAGAGCTGCCTCTCTGTGAAGGGATGTCAGTAAGGGCAATGCTGATGGACTTAAGGACAGGTGGCAGAGAGATGCCATAGCCTTTAGGTTGAGGGTCAAATATATATACATATGTGTCCTTAACTATAGCATCCAGGAGAAATGACACTCCACTTGTGGGAGGTTTTGCCTGCACGTGTCTGTGACCAGCTTTATCCTCTGTGTGCTTGTAGGACATCCAGGGGTCCTCAAACTTTTTAAACGGGGGGCCAGTTCACTGTCCTTCAGACTGTTGGAGAGTGTGCACTGTGGGCCCGGGATGAGTCAGCTGCTAAGCAGGACAGGCAGTGGTGGCAAAAACACCCGGGGGGCTGGATAAATGTGCTAGACTGCCTGTATGTGGCCATTGGGCCGTTTGAGGACTCTTAACATAGACAAACCTAACTCGCCCCCACCAATAAAAAAGGGAGATGAGAGGGGCTTTCGCATAGAGCAGAACTACTGAGAGGGAGACTATAGCATAGTGGTGAGTGCTCAGGTTCTGGAGCTTGCATCCTGGGCCTGCCATGTCTTGGCTGGGTGATCCTGGGCAAGTTACTTAACCTCTCTGTGCCTTAGTTACTTCATCTGTTTGTGAAGGTTAAATGAATTAATATCTACAAAGTGTTTAGAAGAGTGCTTGGCATATACTGTGTGCTACTTGTAGATGTTATTGGGATTGAGCAAGACATGATCTGGGGTAGTGAGGCCACCACCAGCCTGGCAGGAGATCGTGCTGCAGAGGTGGGTTGGGGCCAGCTAGGGGTAGGCCTGCCTGGACATGGCCTTACCACTGAGGCAGAGCCCCTTGTCACCTGTGGTGCTGTCCTACCTCCAGGTAACCTGTTTTGTAGGGTTGGTGAAAGGGTTACTTAGCTGTGCGAACATTTCTTTGTTTAAAAATATTTATTCTTCCTAACAAAATTGAACAGCTCTTGAACTCAAAATTTGTCTCGGAATCTCACCCTGTGTATTTTGTCTTCCTGTCCTGTGTAGACATCCAATGCAGTGACAGTCAGTGTGTCCAAAGATGCGCACAGGTGCTTTGGAAGGCTATGACAGGTGCCAAGCAGTGGGTGGGGGTTTGAAGGCAACTCTCTAACATGTAGTTGCAGTCTCAGAAATAATACCATTGCTTCTTGTCTTCTCTTTCAGCCTTGAAGCAGAAAGCTAAGAAAATTGCTTCTGGTGGCCATTCAGTTTCTCCTGCTGGCCCTTGCCACACACAGTCTCTTTAGAATTGCAGTCTCGAGGGGCCTTGGAGGGCAGATGCCAGTGGCCTCACTTTACGGGTGAGGAGGCCGAGGCCAGTAGCAGAGCCGAGCCCACCGCCCAGGTCTTCTGCTCTCTGGCCCTGCTCCTGCTTTTTCCAGGGCTGCTTTGGGTTTTGAGGGAGGGCTGGGGTGGAAAGGACGATTCATTTCAGGTTAGGGGGTTGTTTGCATTTTGTTTGTTCTGGTTTCTGACAGTTCCAAGTCTGAGTTGATTATAGTTTTCTGTACTTCATTTTCTTGTTCAATTCTGCCTCCACCTTCATAGCATAATTCAGCAGGGGGTGAGATTCTATTTTGATAGCCCCTAGTGTAGCTGGCATGTTTGCAACCACAAGCAGTCACTGGTGTCAAAGTTGGGACTCATGGTGGTGCTCTGTGTCTTTCTGAGAGGGGCCACAGCCTGACTCTGTCGTGGGTAGGGAAGAGAGTATAACTCAGAAGTTTAACAACCTTTGAGCCCTTTTTCCTTTTTTTTTTTTTCCGTTTTAAGAGATAGTCCTGACTGGGCGTGGTGGCTCACGCCTGTAATCCTAGTTCTCTGGGAAGCCGAGGCGGGTGGATCGCTCGAGGTCAGGAGTTCAAAACCAGCCTGAGCAAGAGTGAGACCCCCCGTCTCTACTATAAATAGAAAGAAATTAATTGGCCAACTGATATATATATATATAAAAAAATTAGCCGGGCATGGTGGCACATGCCTGTAGTCCCAGCTACTCGGGAGGCTGAGGCAGTAGGATCACTTGAGCCCAGGAGTTTGCTAGGCTGACACCAAGGCACTCACTCTAGCCTGGGCAACAAAGTGAGACTCTGTCTCAAAAAAAAAAAAAAAAAAAGACAGTCTTGCCTTGTCACTCAGGCTGGAGTGCAGTGGCCTTATTGTAGCTCACTGCAGCCTCAAACTCCTGGGTTCGAGTGATCCTCCAGCCTCAGCCTTCTAAGTAGCTGGAACTACAGGTGTGTGCCACCATGCCTGGCTAATTTTTCTGTAGAGACAAGGTCTTACTTTGTTGCCCAGGCTGGTCTCGATCTCCTGGCCTTAAGCAGTCCTGCTTCAGCCTCCTGAAGCTCGGAAATTACAGATGTGGGCCACTGTGTGTGTTCTGAGGTGGTTTGCAAAATGCTTCTTACCAGTGGACCTCTTGTTAAGAAAACTCAGCACAGCTCACGCCTGTAATCCTAGCTCTCTGGGAGGCTGAGGCGGGTGGATTGCTCAAGGTCAGGAGTTAGAAACCAGCCTGAGCAAGAGCGAGACCCTGCCTCTACTATAAATAGAAAGAAATTAATTGGCCAACTAATATATATAGAAAAAATTAGCCGGGCATGGTGGCACATGCCTGTAATCCCAGCTACTCGGGAGGCCGAGGCAGGAGGATTGCTTGGGCCCAGGAGTTTGAGGTTGCTGTGAGCTAGGCTGACGCCATGGCACTCACTCTAGCCTGGGCAACAAAGCGAGACTCTGTCTCAAAAAAAAAAAAAAAAAGAAAACTCAGCACACAGAAACCTAAGCTTCCAGAAGGATCCTCCATGTGTTTTACACAGGCAGTTCCCATTGTGCCCCCTTGTCCTGTGTCAGGCTTTGTGTCATTTTGTGTGTTGTGGAAAGACTTGAAGAGGTTGGTGGCCCAGCCTTGGAGGAGCTCTGAGATTGGTGGGGGCTGCTGGACACTGGAGTGTGTAATGTAGGTCAGGAATGCCAGGCCCACCCATGTTCGGAGGGAGATGGAAACACATTCCGGGAGCGAGGCCCGATGGCCAGGCTCTGCCTATGTGAAAGCCTGCTTAGCTGAGGCCTTGACCACGCTCCACCAGCTCCCGGGGAGCTGTGGGCAGTATGTTCCTTGAAGCCTGTGTTCGAGTGCTCTCTTCAGTCATGTCCTCTTAGAATGACCTCCTGAGAAGGGACCCACCTGTGTAGAGGTGGCGTGCTGCAATGGAGTAACAGGGATCTGAGTTCAGATGTTGATTTCTGCCTTCGACTTGTTCATGTTGTCTGTTTGAGCCTCAGTATTGTACAAAGAGGAAAATGAAACGATTTCATAGAATTATGAAACAGCTGAGTGTATTAGTTGTGATAAATACTGCTGACCTGTGGAAGGGGTGGTGTGTTGGCATGGGGCACGTCCCATTTCCTGGATATTGAAATAAGAGAATGACATTCAAGGGCTCTGAAGCCTTATGTTTAGATTTGCAGTGTGTTGAATTATATTCAAAGTCAGGATTTAGTGTCATTACTGGCAGTTGCCTTGTGCAAACTTGGAAAGTTTACATTTGTGTTAGAATTAGCCATTTTGATAGAGTTACACAAAAGCAGGGGGTAGCTGTTTCAAGTTACTAATGTCCTACCAGTTGTGTAGCTGGTATTTGATAGATTTAAGGCAGGTTTGTGTAACTTTGCTCAGATATCCAGGTCCATCTGCCAGGTTTTGTTTTGCCTGGACAGGAGGAGTCTAGAAACATTCTTTTCATGGTGCAGACACTTGCTGGCTGTGAAGGGCTGGGGAAAATACCGTATATGTTCATGCTTTTGTTGTTGCAAATATTGGGAAGTGCTATTCCAGAGCAAGCTGAGCCTCCTAAGGTCCCAGCTGCTCAACCTGTTTTTGATGGAAGTGTTATCCACTCTGACCCACTGCTTTGGGTAGCTGAGATGTTTACAATAGTGTGGTTCCAGCTCTGGTTCTAGTACTGGGCCTGCGCTCTACAAGTTCTGTGACTTGGGCCTCTCTGAGCCTTGGCTTTACCATCTGTAAAATGGGTCTAATATGCCTGACTGGCCCATCTCAGGGGTGTGGTGAAGCTCTGATTATGCCCCAGGTGCTGGGAATTGTAAACAGTGCAGAATGCTGTGAATGGCTACTTCGCATGCCAGGACTGCCTCTTCCCTAGCATCTCTCTGTTTCTTTTCTTTGTTTGAATTTCAAAGGTGATGACACTCCAAACTCTGATGCCTTTGAGAAGAGTGTGGTGGTGATGTGCATGCTGCTAGCAAGACTTCAGGTCATTTGTGAAAACACTGTGCTAACGACCATGAACATAATTCATTTCTAATTTAAGACCCTGTGAGTTCTGGTCATAGGCTGTCAACACTATATCATATCCAAGTCATGTTATGTAGAATAGAGAATGTATGTTGGTGCCTTGACACTGTCTTGGATTTTAAGAAATGTGATGCAATCATGGAAGGGAATGAAATTAACACTAATTGAATACCTACTAGGTATCCGAAGTATTAAGCGCTATATACAATTTCAAGTAATTCTCAGTAGAGCCTTGTGAAGTGGGCTTCTCACCATTTTTCAGGTGAGACAGTAGACTTGGGCTTTCTGGTGTGAAGGGCAGGGCGGGTTTTGAGCCCAAGCCTGTCTGGCTCCATAAGCTCTTTTTAGTCCATTGGCGATTTGGCAACCATTGAAAGCAACCACCTGCTAAATCAAAACATCATTGTTATGTATGTCACATAAAATTAATGTTGAAGAAAATGGTTGGGAATGGGAATATTCTGATTTTATTGCCTATAGGAATCTTCAGAATAGATAACAGTAAAATAAGCAGTATAAGCTACAGTAAGCATTCACTTTTTAGGTATTTTGTTTTTTAGAGATGGAGTCTTTCTATGTTGCCCAGGCTGGACTCGAATTCCCAGGCTCAAGCAGTCCTCTTGCCTTAGCCTCCTGAACAGCTGGGACTACAGACAGGTGACACCACACCTGGCTCAAGCATTCACTTTTTTCCCCCCCCCCAAGATGCAGTTTCACTTTGTTGCCCAGGCTAGAGTGAGTGGTGGCGTCAGCCTAGCTCATAGCAACCTCAAACTCCTGGGCTCAAGCAATCCTCCTGCCTCAGCCTCCCGAGTAGCTGAGACTACAGGCATGCGCCACCATGCCCAGCTAATTTTATATATATATATATATTAGTTGGCCAATTAATTTCTTTGTATTTATAGTAGAGACGGGGTCTTGCTCTTGCTCAGGCTGGTTTTGAACTCCTGACCTCGAGCCATCCGCCCGCCTCGGCCTCCCAGAGAGCTAGGATTACAGGCATGAGCCATCTTGCCTGGCCTGCATTCACTTTTTTTTTTTTTTTTTTGAGACAGAGTCTCACTTTGTTGCCCAGGCTAGAGTGAGTGCCGTGGCGTCAGCCTAGCTCACAGCAACCTCAAACTCCTGGGCTCAAGCGATCCTCCTGCCTCAGCCTCCCGAGTAGCTGGGACTACAGGCATGCACCACCACGCCCGGCTAATTTTTTTGTATATATATTAGTTGGCCAATTAATTTGTTTCTATTTATAGTAGAGACGGGGTCTCGCTCTTGCTCAGGTTGGTTTCGAACTCCTGAACTCAAAGGATCCGCCCGCCTCGGCCTCCCAGAGAGCTAGGATTACAGGCGTGAGCCACCGCGCCCGGCCTGCATTCACTTTTTAAAAAAAGTTTCAGAACAACTTCTGGGTTTCTGCGACCTTTGACTTTTTGCGATCACAGAGATAGATTTCTTCCATTGCTTCCATGTGCCTAGCTCAGTGGGAGGTTTTAGCCCTTTCAGGAGCTTGTTTCTAGCTGTGGAAATGACATCCCGTAATCAGGGCCTCGATTTTTTTTCCTTGCTAAAAGGACTGGGTGACACGAATGTGGTGGTTCTTCTTTTTTTTTTTTTTTTTTTTTTGAGACAGAGTCTCACTTTGTTGCCCAGGCTAGAGTGAGTGCCGTGGCGTCAGCCTGGCTCACAGCAACCTCAATCTCTGGGGCTCAGTGATCTTCCTGCCTCAGCCTCCCGAGTAGCTGGGACTACAGGCATGCACCACCATGCCCGGCTAATTTTTTGTATATAAATTTTTAGTTGGTCAATTAATTTATTTCTATTTTTGGTAGAGTTGAGGTCTTGCTCAGGCTGGTTTCGAACTCCTGACCTTGAGCAATCCGCTCGCCTCGGCCTCCCAAAGTGCTAGGATTACAGGCGTGAGCCACCGCACCCGGCCTTCTCCCTAACTCTTGATCCAGCCTCTACTTAACCTATCTTGTCCAGAAATATCATAGTGGCTGTTGAGAGAAAGGAGCATCACGTTAACCAGGGCTCTGGGGGTTTCTTAGAAGAAGAGGCATTTGAGAGAGGCTTTGAAAGATGAGCAGGTTTGGAACATGGGGCTGGGGATAGGCCAGCCAATTGTGGCCATCCTTCAGGAGACATCCTGGAAAAAGATACAGAGGGAAGAAATTGCCAGGCCGACCTGGGATTGTGCATACTGTCCATTTGGGCTGCACCAAGGGATATTAGTTGGGCTCATTGAGGGGGGTTTGCTATATGTTTTTTTTTGGAGGGGGAGGAGAGTTTTCTAGTTCTTCTGGATTTCTTAAAGAGGACTGTGACCACAAATTAGTGGTTCCTGAGGGGTTCTCAAACCTAGCCTTGTGTGAGGATTACCTGGGGAGATTTTGAACAGTTTTCTAGGCCTCATCGTAGACTCCCCCCAAAAGAAAGAGAGACTCTGTTAAATACTTTGCCAAAACTCAAGTGCATACACCTGTGCTGGGTGGTGGCGTGCTGGCAGTGTGCAGCAGTCTCCTGCTCTCCGCCTCTTCTCAGGACTTGGAGCAGTGGCCTCCTGCTGGGGCCCGGGAATCATCACTCTTATGAGTGCCTGCCAAGCTCTTGGGTAGTAGTCCCTTTCTGCCACCACTCCACAGTTTGCCCTAGAGTGGGCATCAAGCTCTCTGGGCTGGAATTTGGGGAATTGGCATTTTCCTTTTTCAAGAGCTGGACAGCACCTTGGAGTTCTTTCATGTTCCCTCTATACTCTGAAATCCACTTCCGAGCTTAGCAGTGGACCTCATTCTGAGAAGTGTTGTGCTCTTTCTCCTGGGCCACCTGCCCTGGCTAGGAAGCCTGCTGTCCCTGCCAGGGGAAGGAACGTGTGGGTTGGCTGGTTCTGCTTTCTCTCGAACTCTTGTCTCTTGGTTTGTTAGTATTGCACCATCAGCCCTGAGCTGCTGACTCAGGCCACTTCTTGCTCAGAGTACAACTGAAACAAACTTTTGTGGGGGCATGTTTTGTAAGCTCCTGTCGTTCTAAGCTTTGGTCTTCCTGACTCTGTTCTTCTAGAGCTGGGCCAGTTTTTCTGTGTCAGGGTCCTTTCTTCTATCACTTGTAGTACCCTTTTGAATTCAAACTCTTTGCATTTACATTAGTTTCTTTAAATTCTTCTTTATCAGGACCATTCTCAGCTACAGGAGCACTGTTTTGCTTGAGGGTTTGCTGTCCTGAGTCATTTTGCCTTTTTGAGTCTCAGATCTTCAGATAAAACCTATCTTCGGGCTGGCATGGCTCACGCCTGTAATCCTAGCACTCTGGGAGGCCGAGGCATGAAGATCGCTCAAGGTCAGGAGTTTGAGACCAGCCTGAGCAAGAGTGAGACCGTGGCTTGACTAAAAATAGAAAGAAATTAATTGGCCAATTAAAAAAATATATAGAAAAAATTAGCCAGGCATGATGGCACATGCCTATAGACCCAGCTACTGAGGAGGCTGAGGCAGAAGGATTGCTTGAGCCCAGGAGTTTGAGTTGCTGTGAGCTAGGCTGACACCATGGCACTCTAGCCCGGGCAACAGAGACAGACTCTGTCTCAAAAAGAAAAAAACAAATCTTACCTTTTCTCTGAATGATTTGAATCCATCTTCTTGAAGTTATTTTCCTCAGTAGAGGCATGATTGGCATTTTGGGCTAAACATTTCTTGTCCACAGGGCTGTCTTGTGCAATGCGGGACATTTAGTATCCTGGCCACTGATAGTGCTAGTGGTTCTCAGCTGGGGCTCCAGGATGTTGGGAAATGGAGGTGGGACAGTGTCACAACGCCTGGCATCTATCTCGTGGGAAGGGCTCAGGATGCTCAGGTGCAGAGTCCTGCCTGGATGCTGGCAACACTCTGTTGAGAAACCCTCTGCTACAGGGTGCTCAGCATTCCCTAATGATGACATGGCGTGTTTATCTCAGTTTCTCTCACTTCTGCCTTATAATCAGTTCTTCCTTATTGGTTAGAATTACACAAAGGCGGGTGTCTCTTCTGTCTTTGGAGAGCTTAATTTAACAGTGAAGTAAGTTAAAGTTTACCTGGTAACCCTGCTTTCGGTTCTCTGAGCCTCCCAACTCTGCTGTCATTAGCGTCATCAGTGTGCCCATTCTTCCATCTGGCCAGGAGGTGTGTGGTTTACTCCAAGGGCAGGAGTGCTGTTATCTTGATATCATGAATCTCCTTGATACCACAGCACTGATAGTGCCCTCCCTGCACCCCTGCCCATAGTGCTCACTGCTTCCTTTCCTCATTCTGAGTGAGACACAGTTTTTCACTGCCATGTTGCACTTGAGTCCCATCTTGCCCTATTTTTGTAATTGAAAATTTACCTTCTTGGATTTATCACCCATACTTCATATTGTTAGTATGTAGATTTACAGATTATTTTAACATTTGCTTTTCTCCCATGACTATTGGACATTGTCTCTGACATTATTCTTTTTTTTTTTTTTTTTGAGACAGAGTCTCACTTTGTTGCCCAGGCTAGAGTGAGTGCAGTGGTGTCAGCCTAGCTCACAGCAACCTCAATCTCCTGGGTTCAAGTGATCCTACTGCCTCGGCCTCCCGAGTAGCTGGGACTACAGGCATGCGCCACCATGCCCGGCTAATTTTTTTTTTTGTATATACATTTTTAGTTGGTCAATTAATTTCTTTCTATTTTTTTTTTTTTAGTAGAGACGGGGTCTTGCTCAGGCTGGTTTTGAACTCCTGACCTTGAGCAATCCGCCTGCCTCGGCCTCCTAGAGTGCTAGGATTACAGGCATGAGCAACAAGGCCCGGCCCTTTTTTAGTTGTCTGGTTTCAGGTTCTATCTGGAATGTTTTTTCTTGGCTGTATTTGGTTTGAAGCATTTTGTTTGATAGGACTCAGGCTTTAAGGAACATGCATGATATCTTCTGTCCCTAGCCAAATATCTTACTTGAATAACTTGAGCCAAGGACCAGAAAGTCAAAATATAGCATTGGTACTATGTTTGTGGACAATCTTTCCATCACAGGTCCTTTTCTCCTTCCAAAGCCTTAGCTTCCCTTGCATTCACTGACCTGGTCATTAAGCAAATGTTGGAGCACCACTATGAGCCAGGCCTGGCAGTGCTGGGGCTCCCTGACCCCTGCCCTTGTCAAGCTTTGTTCAGTTTGGGGAGTGGATGGAGTGTAGTATGGGCATGGGACCTTTTCTGCTTCCTGAGTCTACCCAGGCTGCATAGTCCCCAGGGAGGTGTTTCTGATGAGTTCTGGGTTAGGAGGACCAGAGGACAGGTTGGAGTGGTCCCTCAGGTTCCATGCTTTCTCTCCTATAGGTCAGGAAGAGGGGCCAGGCCACCCCATTCCTCAGCAAGGGGGTCTCAACCCTGGCCGCTAGCTCCTTGTTCACAGCACTTTTGGGCCTTTTTTGGAAATGGATTCATCCCCCAGCACTGCAGTGCATCTCCTCTCGCTGCACAGCTGCTTAAAATTCCCATGTTCGAGCTCCATCCACACTTGCTGGACCAGAACTTCTGGGGCTGGGCCCAGGTCCAGGTGGCTGTGGTGGGCAGATAGGGTTGACAACCAGCTCGTGGGAAGAAACTTGTGCTTGTTGCCTGCCATGAGGCGCCATCGTGTCCCAACTGCCTCTTCTGTGTTGGTTCATTTAATGCACTCCTTCTCTGACTACTCTGGGCCAGGCACCCTATTCATCCTCCAACTCTGTGACAGTAGCTCATTTCCCTCTTCAGTGCCTGTGTAGCCCCAGTGTACCTTATAAACTGCTGCTGTGTGATGGGAGTGTAGGGTGCAGAGGCTCTTTTGGGCTTGATATGGGGGCTGATAGGAGCCTCTCTGCTTTTGTGAGCCGTGACACCCCACAAAGAGGCCTTCCCAGTTTTAGAGGGTATGTGGGCTAGGCCAGAGGAAGCAGCCTGACAGAGGAGGCAGGGCTCAGCTGGGTGCTGCTTGTGCTACTGGAGAGAGGGCGCCTGAGAGGTGTGGAGGAGGCTGTTGTGCCAGAGACCAGCCTGAGGTGGTGGGGTGGAGTGGCACTGCAGGGGTCTGAGAGCAGAAGATTGTTGGCAAGGCTGGTGTGCTGGTGAGAGGATGCACACTGGGCGGCTTGGGTTATAACACCTGCCAGACGTTCACTTGAGGTGTTGGGAGGCAACAGGAGATGTCAGGGTGGTGCACAGTTGAAAATCAAGTGACAGACAATTCTGAAGACATCTCAGGCACGTCCTGACGCCGTGAAATTGCGCTTTGTGGATGAAGTGGCATTTGCTGCATTGACTGTTTATGTAATAATCACCCCTTGTTATTTGCAAGGGGTCCTGTGGCTTGCAGCATGACTTCCCCTTCATTTTCTGCAGCTCTAGGTCTTATTACCCCTATTTTCTAGTTAAGGAAACCGAGGTTCAGTGAGGTTTCCTGTCCTCTTCCCCATCCCAGCCTGGATAGTTCTTTTTGCTGCATGCCCACGTTGAGGTGGAGTTCTGAGATCAGGCTGGGTAGAGAGCTTTGTGGGTGTGCATCTGCCTCTGGTTTGCTCCTCATCCCAGTGTTTCTCCTCTTTGTGTTCTCGGCATCTGATGCGTAGTCGGTGCTTAGTAAGTCTTGCCTGGAAGAAGTCAGGTCGGTAGCACCTCATGTAGCTCCTGCTGCGTGTCTGCGGGTGCAGGGTGCTGGGGGTATTTAAACAGGCAGGTGAGCAATCTAGAGAGTAGGTAGTGCATCTGCAGAAGCACGTTTCCCTCATCATGTCCAAGGGATACACTGAAGTGGGGGCACGGGTAGAGGCAGCGACCTTATGGAGGGGACCACCATGGCTCCATGCCTCCTTAACTATGCCAGACACGGTCTGTCCCTCACTGCCAAATTATGTCATCGGTGATGTCACTTGGTTTAATTTGAGGGAGTCAGGAGGGATCTTAATATGTGGTGCTTTTCCCTATTTGACCCCCCCTTTATGCTTTGTTAATCAACAGGAGCTTGAAGAAATCCGCAAATGTGGAATGAAAAACTTCCGTAACATCCAGGTTGATGAAGCTAATTTATTGACTTGGCAAGGGCTTATTGTTCCTGTGAGTATTGAACACTTCCACTTCTTATCAGATTGTTCTTTAAGGTGATGTGTGTGCTGTTGGACTTATCTCTTTGCTCCTAAGTAGGCTCTTAGTCTAGGCAGCCAGCAGAGGCGCAGAAGAGGGCTGTCACTCTAGGGTGATAAGGTAGGGAGTGTAGCCTTGGGTTCCTGAGGAGAATCACATCTTTGCACTGGTTTTGTAAAATTCTGGGGTCCTGAGCTTTCCAGATCTATGGTTATTGACACAGGGAAACCGAGTATGTATCTCTGCTCTCGTTCTTTTCTGGCTTCCTGGCTCCTGTGTGCCTGGCCTTACCTGTCAGGAGGAGACCTCCTTTGACCTCTTTTGGGAGAAGGCAGCATTCCCATCTAGAGCTTCTGCTTTTCGCCTTGGTTTTGCATCTGTCTCTCTACCCTCTGGACACCTGTGGGGCTTTACACCCTCCAACACGTGTCTCCCACGTGTGTCAAATCCCTTCCTAATTGCCCACATGTTCCCCTCACCCCATGTCTTTTCTGGGGCTTGTGCCCCCAGTGTCTGCCCCTGCAGCCCAGCTCCCCCTGTCTCTCAGACTCCTGCCTTCTGACAGGTTCAAGGTCGTCTTAACAGTGGCTGCCCTGGGCCTTCGTACCCATGATGTCATGTCTGCTCTTTTCTCCATCCTTTGATCTCCTCACCTCTCAGAGACTTGTCCTGCACTTAACTCTAGCTTGCAGTCCCCATTTCTCTCGCCTCCCTGAAACTGCTTCACTCCAAGCCCACAGGCTCCCTCTGTTGTCACACCTCTGGCTCGGCAGCCCTAGGTCAGAGGCTCTAGCTTGCCTCCTGAACCTTTGGAGCCCCGGCAGTATCCCAGCCCCAAGTCCTGAAGCCAGCATGACACTCACTTCTGTCCTGCTGCTGCTTCCTCCTCACTTTCAAACATGGGCCTCCCTAGTCTCCTTCCTTCCTTTCTGTCTGTTTTGTCTCTGGGGCCCCTGTGTTAGGTTACTGTACTGGGCGGGAAGAATTCCATGCCTCTGTCTCCATTCCTGCTTTTTTTCCTGGACCTGTACCGTCTGTCCACCAGGTGGCCTTACTTGGACACTGGGTAGCCTTCCAGCCACCCTGGCTCCCAACCTTGACCTCTGCGTGAGTGTACCTCATCTTTCCTGGTCTTCTACATCTACCCACCTTCTCTCTTCCTTTTCTTCCCTGCTTTGCCCACAGAGCCTCAGGCCCTTCTCTGTGTCTGATGTAGTCCTGCCTTTGTATATAATCTTTTCTTATGGGCAGATTGGCTACTTTGCCAAGGCAGAACATAGAACATGCTTGTAAAGATGCTTTCTTCTTGATGCTGATTATGAGATCATGCCTTTTTTAAAGAGTCCTTGGAACTTTATCAGTAAATACTGGATTTATAGTTTATTTTGGTAGTTATTTGGATAACAAAGGAAAGATATGCTTTGTAATGGTTTAGTACATGCTCAGAATGTTTTTGTTTTGTTTTTTTTTTTTGGAGACAGAGTCTCGCTTGTTGCCCAGGCTAGAGTGAGTGCTGTGGCATCAGCCTAGCTCACAGCAACCTCAAACTCCTGGGCTCAAGCAATCCTTCTGCCTCAGCCTCCCAAGTAGCTGGGACTACAGGCATGCGCCACCATGCCCGGCTAATTTTACATATAAATATATATTAGTTGGCCAATTAATTTCTTTCTATTTATAGTAGAGACGGGGTCTTGCTCTTGCTCAGGCTGGTTTCGAACTCCTGACCTCGAGCAATCCACCCGCCTTGGCCTCCCAGAGTGCTAGGATTACAGGCTTGAGCCACCGCGCCCGGCCCATACTCAGAATGTTTAAACCTAGGAATTTCCCATCTGCTTTTAAGATAAGTCCTTTAGATTTTAGGCTTGAAGGTTGGTGGGGCTTGGAGCACAAGGTGTGAGGTGCCAGCCTGTGACTCAAGCTCTTAAGTGTGGTAGGGACCTGAGGATGGCCAGGACCATCAGACCACTTGTCCCTTTTCTAATTGAGACTTTGTATTCTCCTGATACAAGAAACAAGCAGTTAATCTGTGGCTCTTTGGAAAATGATAAGAAGGAATGAGTGGTTTTAAGCAGTAAGGTGGTGCAGTCTCACCCTATAAACTCAGTGGCCTGAGAGCCTGCAAGCCGGCCCTGAGGGTGGCTTGCTGGCGGCCGGCTCTGCCCTAGCTCATGCCAAGGCCTCCCCAGTTTCATGTTGGCAGAGCCTGTGGAACAGTGGGCCAAAGTCTCACTAAGCCAAAGGTGGAGGCTGGCTGGTGGCATCCCAGGGTGCTTGGGCTGAGGCTCTGGGAATTGTCCAGGCCACACCCTCGCCTTCCTTTTGAGGAAGCTGGGCCTGGAGACAGTAAGCCACCGCCAGGGCTGCTCTCATCCCTGTGCACACTGCCCTCTTCTCAGTCCCATCTGTTACCTTCTTCCAGGCCCCTTGGGTTGAGATGAAAAGCATTTCAAGGAAGCATTTCTTTCTTCCCTAGTTAAGGCATTCTTGGCAACTGACCTCCCTAGGGTCCCTACTTGTACCCCATACCTGGACCTCAGATCTTCCTACATTGGAGAGATTGGGCTAGCATGGGAACCTTCAACCCAGACTCTCCTAAGGTCTACCCAGTTGGGGTGAAAGCAGAGCCAGGTTGATAAAGACATGGCAGCCTAGCTCCAGGCCTGGACAGCAGGGTGCTGGTTCTTAGGAGCTGCCCAGTACATGCCCTGGCTGCAGTACAGAGAGGGGAGGGTGGATGGGAAGTGAACACTTCCTAGAGACTGCGTTGTTACCATAGTAGCTCAGCTTTGTTCCCTTTAAACGTTTGTTTTTCTTTTCTTTTTTTTTTTGACACGGAGTCTCACTCTATTGCCCAGACTAGAGTGCCATGGCATCAGCCTAGCTCACAGCAACCTCAAACTCCTGGGCTCAGGGGATCCTCCTGCCTCAGCCTCCCGAGTAGCTGGGACTACAGGCATGCGCCACCATGCCTGGCTAATTTTTTCTATATATTTTCAGTTGGCCAATTAATTTCTTTCTATTTTTAGTAGAGATGGGGTCTCGCTCTAGCTCAGGCTGGTCTCCTACTCCTGACCTTGAGTGATCCGCCCACGTCACATCGACCTCCCAGAGTGCTAGCATTACAGGCATGAGCCACCACTCCTAGGCTGGTAATTTCTTTCTATTTATAGTAGAGACAGGATCTCACTCCTTGCTCAGGCTGGTCTTGAACTCCTGAGCTCAAGCAATCCTCCCGCCTCGGCCTCCCAGAGTGCTAGGATTACAGGCCTGAGCCACCACGCCCGGCCAAACAGTTGTTTTTCTATAAAATTTTTTTGACTGAAATTCTGGGGTGAAGTCTGAGGAAGAAAGTATTACCCATAATCCACTCATTAAGACATTCAGTTCAGGCCGGGCGCTGTGGCTCACGCCTGTAATCCTAGCTCTTGGGAGGCCAAGGCGGGCAGATTGCTCAAGGTCAGGAGTTCAAAACCAGCCTGAACAAGAGCGAGACCCCATCTCTACTATAAATCGAAAGAAATTAATTGGCCAACTGATATATATATAAAAAATTAGCCGGGCATGGTGGTGCATGCCTGTAGTCCCAGCTACTCGGGAGGCTGAGGCAGGAGGATCGCTTGAGCCCAGGAGATTGAGGTTGCTGTGAGCGAGGCTGACACCACGGCACTCACTCTAGCCTGGACAACAAAGCGAGACTCTGTCTCAAAAAAAAAAAAAAGACATTCAGTTCATCAGCGGGATGTAGTGACGTGTACCTGTTGTCCTAGCTACTCAGGAGGCCAAGGCAGGAGGATTGCTTGAGCCCCCCAGGAGTTTAAGGCTGCTGTAAGCAGTGGTGAGCCTGGGTGACAGAGTGAGACCCTGTCTCAAAAATTTTTTTTTTAATTGATTCCAAGTCAATGTCCAAGTTAAAAAAAAAAAAATTTTTTTTTTAATTGAATTCAGTAAGTTTTGGGGTGTTGCCTTTTATAAACTAGGGGTATGGCGGTGAACCTTCTAGAAGGTTAAGAGCATTCACTCTTAACCTTTAGCATAGTTCCTCCTAGCCTTTTTTCATGCAGTTTTAATAAACCATTTCATAATTATTTTGTACTTTCATAATTATTTAGTCATTGCCTTGAAACTCTTTATGAATATAATGTTTAATAATTATACTGTATCTTAATATTTGTTTGATCATTTGTTTATTTTGATCTTTGCTTATTCTTTATTTTATTTTATTTATTTTTTTGAGACAGAGTCTCGCTTTGTTGCCCAGGCTAGTGGCATCAGCCTAGCTCACAGCAACCTCCAACTCCTGGGCTCAAGCGATCCTACTGCCTCAGCCTCCCGAGTAGCTGGGACTACAGGCATGTGCCACTATGCCCGACTAATTTTTTCTCTGTATATTCGTTGGCAAATTAATTTCTATTTATAGTAGAGATGGGGTCTCGGTCTTACTCAGGTTGGTTTCGAACTCCTGACCTTGAGCAATCCGCCCACCTCGGCCTCCCAGAATGCCAGGATTACAGGCGTGAGTCACCGTGCTCAGCCTATTCTTTATTTTAGATTCTGGTTTAAAATAGAGTATTCTGACCATTAGGATTGGAGTCATACATAAGGAGTGGACCATCTGTAGGGTTCTATGTATATATTGTTTTTTTTTTCTTTTTTGTTCTTTGGTTTTTTTTTTTTTTTTTTTTGAGACAGTCTCACTTTGTTGCCCAGGCTAAAGTGAGTGCGGTGGCATCAGCCTAGCTCACAGCAACATCAATCTCTTGGGCTCAAGCGATCCTCCTGCCTCAGCCTCCCAAGTAGCTGGGACTACAGGCATGTGCCACCGTGCCCGGCTAATTTTTTTTATATATATTTTTAGTTGGTCAATTAATTTCTTTCTATTTTTAATAGAGACAGGGTCCAGCTCAGGCTGGTTTTGAACTCCTGACCTCGAGCAATCCACCCGCCTTGGTCTCCCACAGTGCTAGGATTACAGGCGTGAGCCACCACACCTGGCCAATATATTGTTAATTTTTTTTCTTTTATGAGACAGGGTCTCACTTTGTTGCCCAGGCTAGAGTGAGTGCCGTGGCGTCAGCCTAGGTCACAGCAACCTCAGATTCCTGGGCTAAAGTGATCCTACTGCTTCAGCCTCCCGAGTAGCTGGGACTACAGGCATGTGCCACTATGCCTGGCTAATTTTTTATATATATATTTTTAGTTGGTCAATTAATTTCTTTCTGTTTTTAGTAGAGACAGGGTCTCGTTCAGGCTGGTTTTGAACTTCTGACTTCGAGCAATCCGCTCGCCTCGACCTCCCAGAGTGCTAGGATTATGGGTGTGAGCCACCATGCCCGGCCAATATATTTTTAATTTTTTTTTTTTTTCTTTTTTGAGACAGAGTCTTGCTCTGTTGCCCAGGCTACAGGGCCATGATGTCAGCTCAGCTCATAGTAACCTTAAGCTCCTGGGCTCAATCAATCTTCCTATCTCAGCCTCCCACCTAGCTGGGACTACAGGTGTGTACCACCATGCCCAGCTAATTCTGTCTATTTTTATGAGAGACAGAGTCTTGCTGTTGCTCAGCCTGGTCTCAAACTCAAACCATCTTCCTGCCTCGGCCTTCAGGTGCTAGGATTCCAGGTGTGAGCCACTATGCCCAGCTTTATACTGTTAAATTATTTCCCAGCAAGGTTGTACCAATTTGTACTTCTATGAACATTGCATAAATGCCCATTCATATCCTTGCTGTTATTTATGTTGCTGGGCAATTTTTTTTTTTTTTTTTTTGATATAGAGTCTCACTTTGCTGCCCAGGGTAGAGTGAGTGCCGTGGCGTCAGCCTAGGTCATAGCAACCTCAAACTCCTGGGCTCAAGTGATCCTTCTGCCTCAGCCTCCCAAGTAGCTGGGACTACAGGCATGTGCCACCATGCCCGGCTAATTTTATATATATATATATATATATATATATATATATATATATATATATATATATATGTTGGCCAATTAATTTCTTTCTATTTATAGTAGAGATGGGGGTCTCGCTCTTGCTCAGGCTGGTTTCAAACTCCTGACCTTGAGCAATCCGCCTGTCTCGGCCTCCCAGAGTGCTAGGATTACAGGCGTGAGCCACTGCCCCTGGCCTATTGCTGGGCATTTTTAAAGGGGGCTCTATGGCAAGTTAAATAAGTGCACGTTGAACTCCTTGTTCTACTACTTTCCCCCCTCCTCACTACTGCACTTGACTAGTCTTAAAAAAAAAGTAAAAAAAAAAAAGTGCGCGTGTGTGAAGTGCTTGGCTTTGTTGGCATGATGGTCTTCTTATTAAAGGCAATAATTAAGGCTTCTGTGGGGGCTACTCAGGAAAACTATTGGTCAGTATGCGACAAAGACCCTATGAAACAAACATACAGAAATAAATCATGGCTGCCAATTTGATTTGCATATTTAATTTTGTTATTGCGGTTGACTTTTTTTTTTTTCAGGCAGAGTCTCACTTTGTTGCCCAGGCTACAGTGAGTGCCGTGGTGTCAGCCTAGCTCACAGCAACCTCCAACTCCTGGGCTCAAGCGATTATCCTGCCTCAGCCTCCTGCGTAGCTGGGACTACAGGCATGCGCCACCATGCCCGGCTAATTTTTTATATATATATTAGTTGGCCAATGAATTTCTTTCTATTTATAGTAGAGACGGGGTCTCGCTCTTGCTCAGGCTGGTTTCGAACTTCTGAACTCAAACGATCTGCCCGCCTTGGCCTCTCAGAGAGCGAGGATTACAGGCGTGAGCCACCGTGCCCGGCCACGGTTGACTTTTTTGACTGTTTATATTTCTGCAATCTGTTATTAGGGTTTTAAGTATGTTTTTTTGTTGAATTGTAGGAATTCTGTATATCTGTGGTCCCCACCACCCTGGGCCACCAACCCAGTCTGTAGCCTCTTGGGAACTGGGGCTGCACAGCAGGTGAGGGCCAGGGAGCAAAGCGTCATCTGTATTTACAGCCTCTCCCAATTGCCCCCATCACTGCCTGAGATCCCCCTCCTCAGGCGGTAATCGCAGTGCTACAGAGCGGCTACAAATACAGACTGTTATGATTAGCAGAGAGATTTGACTACACATAATTGTAACATGCTTGAATCATCCTGAAGCCATCTCCCCGTCCTTGCCCCATCCCCTGCTCAGTCTGTGGAAAAACCGTCTTCCATGAAACTGGTCATCCCTAGTGTGGGGACCACTGCTGTATATTAATCCTTTGTGTTTGGGGGAATATTTATCAGCCTACTGTTTTCTTTTTAATTTGGTTTATTTAAAGATTCCTAATTTAGGCCGGGCGCGGTGGCTCACGCCTGTAATCCTAGCTCTCTGGGAGGCCGAGGCGGGCGGATTGCTCGAGGTCAGGAGTTCGAAACCAGCCTGAGCAAGAGCGAGACCCCGTCTCTACTATAAATAGAAAGAAACTAATTGGCCAACTAATATATATAGAAAAAATTAGCCGGGCATGGTGGCGTATGCCTGTAGTCCCAGCTACTTGGGAGGCTGAGACAGAAGGATCGCTTGAGCCCAGGAATTTGAGGTTGCTGTGAGCTAGGCTGACGCCACGGCACTCACTCTAGCCTGGGCAACAAAGCCAGACTCTGTCTCAAAAAAAAAAAAAAAGATTCCTAATTTGAAAGTTTCTCCTTTTTTAAAAAAATTTATTTTTGCTTTAATTTTTTTATTTTGGTAAAATATATATAACATAAAATCTGCCATTTTAGTCATTTTTAAGTGTGCAATTCATTGACTTTAATTACATTTGTAGTGTTGTGCAACCATCACCATTATCTGTTTCCAAAATTTTTCATCACCCAAACAGAAACTTTGTACCCATTAAACAACTCTTATTCCCCATTCCCAGCCCCTGGTAACCTCTAATCTACTATCTGCCCCTGTGACTTTGCCTATTGTAGATATTTCATATAAATGACATAGAATATTTGGCCTTTTATGTCTGGTTTAGTTCACTTAGCACAATGTTTTCAACGTTCATTCATGTTGTAGCAAGTATCAGGACATTAGTCCTTTTTAGGATGACTAATTATCACGTGCATATACCATATTGTGTTTATTTATTCATCTTTGATGGCCACTGGTTGTTTCTACCTTTTAGCTATTGTGAATGATGCTCCTGTGAATGTTGGCATACAGGTATCTGCTCGAGTCTTCAAGTCCTTGTTTTTAATTCTTTGGGATGTGTATGTAGGAGTAAAATTGCTGGATCATATGGTAATTCTATGTTGAACATTCTCAGGAACTGTCAAATTGATTTTCACAGTAGCTGCAACATCCTACATTCCCACTAGCAGCATACAGGATTCCAATTTTTCCACATCCTTGCCAACACTAGTTATTTTCCTTGTTTTTTTTTTCTTTTAAGTTATAGCTATCCTAGTTGATGTGAAGTAGTAACTCATTATGGTTTTGGTTTCCATTTTCCTCATGCTAAGGATGTTGAGCTTGTTTTTGTGTGCTTAAATTATGTGCGTATCTTTGGAAAAATGTCTATTTAAAGTCTTGTGCCCATTTTTAATTGGCTGTTTGTCTCTTGATTGTTGAGTTGTAGAAGTTCTGTATATTTTCTGGATATTAAACCCTTATCAGGGCTGGACGTGGTGGTTCAGGCCTGTAATCCTGGCACTCTGGGAGGTCGAGTTGGGAGGATTGCTTGAGGTCAGGAGTTCCAGACCAGCCTGAGCAAGGGTGAGACCCTGTCTCTATTAAAAAGTAGAAAGAAATTTGGCTGAGCAACTAAAAATATTTTTTAAAAAATTAGCTGGGCGTAGTGGTACACGCCTGTAGTCTCAGCTACTTGGGAGGCTGAGGCAGGAGGATCCCTTGAACCCAGGAGTTTGAAGTTGCTATAGGCTAAGCTGACACCAAGGCACCCTACCAGGCAACAGAGCAAGACTCTGTCTCAAAAGAAAATAAATAAATAAATAAATCCTTCTCAGGTGCATGGTTTGTGGGACTATAGGTGCTCAGCTCACTACCATGCTTGGCTAAGTTTCTTGTTTTTTGCGAAGATGGGTCTCAATGGGTTGCTCATAGTGATTTTGAATTCCTGGCCTCCAGTGATCTTGTGGCCTCCCAGAGTGCTTGGATTACAGATGTGAGCCACCATGCCCAGCCCCCACTGTCTTTTTTTTTTTTTGGAGACAGAGTCTTACTCTGTTGCCCTGGCTAGAGTGCCATGGTGTCTTTTCCTTTTTTTTTTTTTTTTTAATTTCAGCATACTATAGGGGTACAAATGTTTAGTTACATATATTGCCTTAGCCCCACCCTAGTCAGAGCTTCAGGTGTGTGTATACCCATCCCCTTTTCCACTCCCCTGGCCCACCCCGTATGCCATGTTTTATTTTCATTTGTCTCAAGGTATTTTCTAATTTCCCTTGTGGTATCTTCTTTGACTCATTGGTTATTCAAGAATATGTTTAATTTCCACATAATTGTGAGTTTTTCAGTTCTGTTTTGATTTCTAGTTGCATTCTTTTATGGTCTGAAAAGATACTTAGTATGATTTTGATCTTTTTAAGTGTGTTAAGACTTGTGGACCAGGCTTGGTGGCTCACACCTATAATCCTAGCATTGTGGGAGGCTGAGGCGGGCGGATCGCTCAAGGTCAGGAGTTCGAAACTAGGCTGAGCAAGAGCGAGACCCCATGTCTACTAAAAAAAAAGTAGAAATTAATTGACCAACTGAAAATATATAGAAAATTAGTCGGGCATGGTGGCGCATGCCTGTAGTCCCAGCTACTCAGGAGGCTGAGGCAGAAGGATTGCTTGAACTCAGGAGTTGGAGGTTGCTGTGAGCTAGGCTGACGCCATGGCACTCTAGCCTGGGCAACAGAGTGAGACTCTGTCTCAAAAAAAAAAAAAGTCCAACTGCACTACTTCTATTAAAAAAAAAAAAAAAGAAGACTTGTGGTCTGTTGTGAACAGTGTTTATGTGCTTGTGAGAAGAATTTATATTTTGCTGCTTTGATAGTGAGGTATTGAAGTCTTTATTATTTTAGTACTGTTTCAGACAATACTATTTCTCCTTCAATTCTGTCAATTTTTGCTTCATCTGTTTTGGGGCTCTGTTGTTAGTTGTGTGTGTTTATAATTGTTAGATCTTCTTGATGGGTTGAACCTTTTATCCATATATAATGTACTTTATCTCTTGTAATCTTTTTGGAATTAAAATCTATTTTGTCAGATAACAATATAGCCACTGCAGCTCTCTTTTGGTTACTACTTGCATGGAGTTTACTTTACCATCCTTTTACTTCTAACTTCTTTGTGGCTTTGTATATAAAGTGAGTCTCTTGTAGACAGCATATAGGTGGCCCCTGTTTTTAAATTTATTCTTGCAACCTCTCTTTCTTTTTTTCAATACATCATGATGTTCAATGGCATCCTCTCTTAAGTGAAGACTTTATTTCATTCACATTTTAAGTAATGTTAAAAAAGACTTATTTCTGCCATTTAGCTATTTGTTTGCTGGATGTCTTATATGCTTTTTCCCCTCAGATTCCTCCATTACTGCCTTTTTAAAATATTTAGTTGATTTTTCATAATGCACCTTTTGGATTCCCTTCTTTCCTCTGTGTTTATAGAGTTATCTTAGGGATTTCAGTTGACTTCTTTAACTTATAACAGCCTAGTTTGGATAATACCAACTTAATGTCAAGGGTGTCCAAACATCTTCCTCTACATCTCTGTTCCCCCACTTTTTATGATGTGAGCCACTGTGTCCGGCCAACACGTTTCGTCTTGGAAGAGTTGCGTTTCCAGTACGCACTAGCCAGGTATTAGATGGTACAGGTTTAGACTAGGCAAGATTTACAGTCCCTGACTGGGGTCACAAGGAAGGATTAGTGCACACACAAAACTGGAGTTTTGGCCAGTGTGACACAGGGGGTTGACTTTTGGCTGGGTGGCTTGTTGGTGTCTGCTATGGTCCACCCCTTTGGTTCACCAGTGCCACTGTGCCACCTTTATTTGTGCACTCCTCAGCACTTGCCTTTTGCTTTATAACTTGTGGTGTAGGTGTCTAGCCTATTGGGTTTCCATTTAGGCAGAGGGCTCTGTTTGTCTTTTTCCCTCCTATTTCCCGTCCCCAGAACTATGTGTTATATGTAATAGGCACCCTACAGTTTGACAGTTGTAGTTGCATTTCTTAGAGGAGTGTTTCTCAGTGAGAGTGCATTGCAGACTGCCTTTTGGTTTGTGCGTGTGGATTATTTGTGTGGGATTGTCCCTGTCTCATGTCCACTAGATGCCAGCAGCCACCCTTGTCCTTACTGTGCCCGGCTGTCCTTGTTGAAGTTTAATGGAAATTATGACTTTAAATTTATTTTATTTTATTTTATTTATTTATTTTTAAGGGATGGGGTAAGGCATGGTGGGTCATGCCTATAATCTTAGCACTCCGGGAGGCCAAGGAAGGAGAATTCCTTGAAGTCAGGAGTTTTAGAGTAGCCTGAGCAAGAGAGAGACCCCATCTCTACAAAAAAAAAAAGAAAAAATTAGCACACCTATAGCCCCAGGTATTCTGAGGGCTGAGGCAGGAGGATCGCTTGAGCCCAAGTAACTGGGACTACCGGCACACACCACTATACTATGCCTGGCTAATTTTTAAAATTTTTGTAGAGGCCGGGCGCGGTGGCTCACGCCTGTAATCCTAACACTCTGGGAAGCTGAGGTGGGCGGATTGCTCAAGGTCAGGAGTTCGAAACCAGCCTGAGCAAGAGCAAGACCCCTATAGTCTCTACTATAAATAGAAAGAAATTCATTGGCCAACTAATATATATAGAAAAAATTAGCTGGGCATGGTGGCGCATGCCTGTAGTCCCACTTACTTGGGAGGCTGAGGCAACAGGATTGCTTGAGCCCATGAGTTTGAGGTTGCTGTGAGCTAGGCTGACGCCATGGCACTCACTCTTGCCTAGGCAAAAAAGCGAGACTATCTAAAAAAAAAAAAATTTTTTTTTTTTTGTAGAGGTGTCTTACTATGTTGCCCAGGGTGGTCTAGAACCCCTGGCATCAAGCAGTCCTCTTCCCTCTGCCTCCCAGAGTGAAGGGATTACAGGCATGAGCCACTGCATGTGGCCTGATTTTAAATTTAGATATAGCTCAGAAGGTAGTTTAGTTTGAAAGATTGGAAAACCAGTCTTATTTTGAAGGGAATGTGATTGAACTCTTTAATGTTGAAGTCGTCGTTGCCAAAGAACTATATACTGTGACTGCTTCTTGGCCTTTTGGCTAAGATCAAGTGAAGTATACTATGAAAAGTCCCACAGATCAAATTGTTGAAAACAGCACAGTTATTTTAAGAAACCAAAATTAGCATAAGATAAATCTGCTGATTGAGCAGATTTTGTGATTCAAATAACCAGAAAGCTTGTTTTCAAAATAGATGGGAAAGAATAAACGCTTAATGACAGTTTGCAAAGGGTAAGGACATAGTCCATGTTCCGAAGACCCATGAACTAGGCCAGGGGTACGTGTGGCTCACACCTGTAATCCTAGCTCTTTGAGAGGCCGAGGCAGGAGGATCACTTGAGGCCAGGAGTTTTAGACCAGCTTGAGCAACATAGCAAGACCCCTATCTCTACAAAAAAAAATTTTTTTTTTTAAATTAGACATGTAAAAAAAATCCATGAACTTATCTTTTGACAAAATTATAGAGCAGATGACAGAGGTTTAAGAGCATAGAAACCATCCTGGAGCACTCAGCAGGGCAGGCTGCCCTCCTTATTCCCCTGTAACAAAGTGACTGAACTGTGGAGCACAGGGGAGCCAGTGCGCCAGTCTGAGCTAGGCATCCTCAGGGCAGGAGAGCTTGGGCTTTGGTAACCTGCTGGGTGAAAAAGGCTTAGGAAAAGGTTGCTGTGGAAGGGTTGCTGCTAAACTGGGCAGAAGTTGTATCAGTGCATGAGCCTTCAGTCTCTGTGACGCCTACAGTGAAGAAAGGACAGTATGTTCATTAGAGCCAAACCAGGATCATACTGTTTGAGTCAAGTCAGTTCTGAGTCCTGCATGTGAGGTCAGGCAGTCAAGTCAGGCAGCTGGAAGATTGCCCTGACATTCTCTGTGGCTGCTAGAGAGTTATGTGGTGGTGCTTCACAGTGGTGACACGAAACTGACTTCTGTGGGTTGGTTGAAGGGTTCTTTACTCAGAGAGCACTTGGAGAGCAGAAGACATGAAGTGGAATGGGGCTTTTGGCGTCTTGAAGGGTTGCTGTGGGAAAGAGGGATTAGATTCGATGATAGGGTTAGGACTAGAACATGTGGGTGAAAGAGCCCAGCTCGTGTAGTGCCACATGACAAAGCTTCCTCTTGAATTTAGTTGCCACAGAGTGGCTTTGTGCATTAGGAGGTGTCAAGAACTGTGAAGGAGCTGACATGTCTACCTTACTTGCAAGCAGCAAGGTAGCCTGCTAGTTTATTGGATGCTGGCAGAAGAGGTGAGAGCTCGTGGACAGAGACAAAGGACAGTTCATTACTCACGGTGCGTCAGGCGGGATGAGCGTCAGCATATTTGCATCAGTTCCCCTTGTGCCCAAGTCCCGCAGTGGTGACAAGGGTGGATATGGTGGGTTGTGCTACAGGAAGCCTGATTTTAGGGATCTCAAGCCAATTGCTCAACCTCCACCTCAGTCACCACATTTCCGAATGTGGGTGACAGCAGTACATGCCTCTGAGGGTTGCTGCCAGGGGCCGATGAGCAGCGGATGGGACAGAAAAGCACCCAGCATGTAAGTGCTTGATAAACTTTGG
Source organism: Microcebus murinus (assembly GCF_040939455.1). Taxonomy (NCBI): domain Eukaryota; kingdom Metazoa; phylum Chordata; class Mammalia; order Primates; family Cheirogaleidae; genus Microcebus; species Microcebus murinus. The sequence goes on along the minus strand of NC_134125.1, from coordinate 25,317,380 downwards.
TCAAATCTTATTTACAGGTATACATATAATGACTAGAAGCAAATGCAGGAAAATGTGGGGTTTTTTAGGGCAAAGGCGTACAGAGTGTTTTCTTTCTTTTTGGTGTTTCTTAACCATACTGTTTATAAAATAATAAAATCTACTTTAAGACCAGTCACTTTCTATATAAAGGGAAAGTGGATGAAGAGTGTCCTGGAATTTAGACAATGGATTGAATGAGATTTTAAAAATATATGTTTGGTTAATCACCTATAGCACCTTTAGGAAAGAGATAAGTGAAATTTATAGTTTGTGAACTAATTTAGAGCATGTAAAATTATCAGAAGAAACTTTTAGATCTTAAAAAGATTTGTTGGCACAGCAATATGAGCTTAAGGGAGTATAGGGCAGTCAGATAACAGAAAAGCACAGGTCAGCCCGGGCGCGTGGTGGCTCACGCCTGTAATCCTAGCACTCTGGGAGGCCGAGGCGGGCGGATCGCTCAAGGTCAGGAGTTGGAAACCAGCCTGAGCAAGAGTGAGACCCCGTCTCTACTAAAAATAGAAAGAAATTAATTGGCCAACTAAAAGTATATAGAAAAAATTATCTTGGCATGGTGGCGCATGCCTGTAGTCCCAGCTACTCGGGAGGCCAAGACAGAAGGATCGCTTGAGCCCAGGAGTTTGAGGTTGCTGTGAGCTAGGCTGACGCCACAGCACTCTAGCCTGGGCAATTGAGTGAGACTCTGTCTCAAAAAAAGAAAAGAAAAACACAGGTCAGATCATGTGAGGGCAATGCTGAAATCTTTGTCGGCTTGATACTGAAGTGTTGCAGCTTAAATTTGAGACAAATTCCTGAAAAGTTGTATAATTTTCTACAACAAAGCCATGTTTTCTCAATAGCATCCCTTATTATTTCTGAGCCACCTTCCCTCAGGAGAAGTTTAGCTCTAGAAAGTAGAAATTCACTGTAGAGCTTTAGGCCTTTACCCAACAGTTTATCCTCTGCTGTAGTTTTTGCATACCTCTTTCATCATGATGCTTACTTAGCCCCTCCTCTGCCCCCAAATTTAATTTTCCCCTTAAAAACTAAAGCAGTATTTCTTAGTTGCCCCACTAACTCGTTAGTAACAAGAGAGTGTAACCCTGCTGAGTGGAGCGGCTTATGATGAGGCCTGGAGGGTCTGCCATGTAACCTTCTGGAAAGTGGTTTAGAGAACCTTGTGTTTCCTAAAGAAGGCATTAGGGAAGGTAATGTTTTTGTGCATGTGTGTGCTTAATTGAGAGACAGTCTCGCTCTGTCACCAGGCTGTAGTGCACTTTCGATATCAGAGCTCACTATAGCCTCTAACTCCTAGGCTCAGGCAGTTCTCCTGCCTCAGCTTCCCAATAGCGGGGACTACAGATGTGCACCACCATGCCCAGCTGCTTTTTCTATTTTCTGTAGAGATGGGGTCTCGTTTGTTGCCCAGGCTGGTCTCAAACTCCTGCCCTCAAGCATTCCTTCCGTCTTGGCCTCCCAAAGTGCTAGGGTTACAGACATGAGCCACTGCTCCTGGCCAAAGAAGATTGTATTGGTATAAAAATCCTGTCTTAACCTTTCCTAGGTGTGTGGAAGTTCTCCCTGTACACGGCCTGGTCTGTCCACAGTGCCTGGATTCTTCCTGGCACCCAGTCTCCACCTTCCTGATAAGGCTCTCCACAGGTTAATCTTCCAACAATGGCTTCAGCTGCTAAAGGTGGTGGTTCAGGCCTTGAGGTTTGGCCTTAGCAGGCCTGTGGCCACACTGCCTACCCACAGCCTCCCATTGTGCCTTGTGCTATGCCTTCCAGCCCCTGCCATCGTAGGCTTTAGTCCTCTCTGCCTGAAGGCCTCGCCTACCCCTCAGCCATACCTAATCTTACCCATCCTTTAAGGCCCCTGCTCGATGCCTCCCTTCCCTGGGCAGGGCTACAACATGGGAGAGTGTACAGGCCTGGTATGTGCCAGTCCTGCTTTCCAGCAAGGGGGCTCTGCTTACTGGGAGTGCCCACGTAGGCCAGGGCTTGAGGATGTGGGGCTGTAATGTGGGAGCTGCTGAGAGTGTTCTCGGCCCTCTGCAAAGCTTGGCTTTCTTTGGGTCGGGTGTGCCATGGCAGGCCAGGGTGGGAATTCCAGGAGAGCAGGGTACAGGGGAATGCAGACCAGTGTAAAGGGAGGGCTACCTCAGCTCTGGAGATGGGCAGGGTTGGGGAGAGGCCTGAAGGCTCTTTCCTGGGTCATCTTTCAGCGCATCCTTCGTTCATCAGAACGTACAGGCCCCAAGGGCTACGTCAGCTGTTCAGTGCAGAAAAGAAATGAGCAGTCAAGTTACACGAAGACACGGAGGAACCTTGGACACATACTAAGTGAGAGAAGCCACCCTGGAAAGGCTGACTAGTCCGTGGGCCTGCATTACAGAATACCGTTAAACTATGTATCTTTTGTCTGTCCAGTTCAGACTTAGTAAAAAAATAAAATAATATAAACAAAAAAGACAAAAACTGGGTAGCCTCTGAACAACAGAAATTTATTTCTCACAGTTGTAGAGGCTGGGAAGTCCAAGATCAAGATGCCAGCAGATTTGGTGGCAGGCAGGGGCCTGCTTCCTGGATCATAGGTGGTGCCATTTTCACCATTATGAAACGGGCAGGGCAGTTTTCTGGGGCCTCTTCCTGTGGGCACTGATACTGTTGTGACTTGAGCAGTTCCCAACAGCCCCACCTCCTACCACCATCACATTAGTGATTAGGTTTCAACACAGGAATTCTGGGGAGACTTTCAGACCATAGCTACATACTTTATGATTCCAACTGTCATGTCAGATGACTACACAAAACCCTTAGAACATGCAACATCCAGTGAGAACTGTAATGCAGACAAGGGATTCTGAGTGGTAAGGGTATGTCAATGTATGTTCATCAGTTGTAGCAAACTTACCCCTCTGGCAAAGGGATGTTTGTTGGTGGTGGGGGTTGTGGGGGTACATGGGAACTTCTGTACTATCTTCTCATTGCTAGAAGCCAAAAGTTGCTCTAAAAAGTAAAGTCTTCTTATAAAAAGGTATAAAGAGACCAGGACATCAATCTCAGACCTTTCCATGGTTTAGCAGATACCATGCTCTATAAATACTAATTGATTGCTAGGTTGTCCTAAAGGTGACAAGGGTTCAATTGTTAGGTCACTTGAAATAAGTTAATTTTTCAGGTGAACAACAGAACATTTCTCTTTTGGCTATGAAGGTTTGTAAACTGTGGTGTGTTCATTTTGATCTCTTTCTTTCCAGGACAACCCTCCATATGATAAGGGGGCCTTCAGAATTGAAATCAATTTTCCAGCAGAGTACCCATTCAAACCACCGAAGATCACGTTTAAAACAAAGATCTATCACCCGAACATTGATGAAAAGGGGCAGGTCTGTCTGCCAGTAATTAGTGCTGAAAACTGGAAGCCAGCAACCAAAACCGACCAAGGTAAGGCCTGTTCCTATGTCTTCCCAGGACAGGGCTCTTGTGGGGATGCCATGAGGCAGGGGCTCAGGGTCCCTTCCAATGCCATGTCAGACAGAGTCCAGAGAACTCCTACTGGACCAGCTCATATGCACGCAAAAGTACTGCTGAGATCCCACCAGTCTTCGTGGGGATGGCTGGTCTCAGTTGAACTGTTGACCTGTACAAGAATAGAGGAGGCACTTCCTGTGCTCAGCAGTAGGTGGCCTGCAGCCCAGTGGGGACACATGGACAAGCCCAGCAGTTTGCTGCCTGTGCAGTGAGGGGATGTGGGCACAGGTCCCTGGAAGGGGAAGGTAGAGTGGGGTTTAGGTGGCTTTGTGTAGCAGTTAGCACAGAACTTACTTTAAGGAAGAAGGAGGTTGGAGAGAGCCTTCCAGGCTAAAAGAAGGGCATGAGCCCACCTGTGGCTCAGAGGGGACAGTGTTGGGGGAGGAGGCAGGGTCAGACTTGAGGATGATATTCCCAGATGGAAGCACACAGTTGGCTTTAGTGGGCCCAGGACTCCTGGAATTGGATGTCGCTCTGTGTTTTCGTGTGTCTGGGTGTGCCTATGTGAATATACACGTGCTTATTTTTCTGAGAAAATTATTTGATTCAGCATTGTGGTTATCCTCCCTCTTGTCCCCTGGAAGTAACTAGATTTTGTTATGGACTGTGTCTAGTTTTTATTTAATTTTACACTTTATTTTGAAGTCCTAATCTGATCCTTTTTGTTGGCTTTGTTAAAAGTAAATACCTAGGCCGGGCGCGGTGGCTCACGCCTGTAATCCTAGCTCTTGGGAGGCCGAGGCGGGCGGATTGCTCAAGGTCAGGAGTTCAAAACCAGCCTGAGCAAGAGCGAGACCCCGTCTCTACTATAAATAGAAAGAAATTAATTGGCCAACTGATATATATATAAAAAATAAATTAGCCGGGCATGGTGGCGCATGCCTGTAGTCCCAGCTACTCGGGAGGCTGAGGCAGAAGGATCGCTCGAGCCCAGGAGTTTGAGGTTGCTATGAGCTAGGCTGACGCCACGGCACTCACTCTAGCCTGGGCAACAAACCGAGACTCTGTCTCAAAAAAAACAAAAAACAAAAAAAAGTAAATACCTAAACCAATGTAAATTCTGCTTAAAGAGAGTGGATGCAGCTGGCCTTTGAGAGGCTGCGGGTGGAGTGCTTTTGACTGAGAGACACCTGGGAAGGTGGAGTTGAAAGCCTTTCATAAGAAAAGTGGAGCCTCATTCGTTGGAAGTAACAGCCGTGGAAAGCACCCATTGGGCTCGCACACTGAGTGTAGAAAGGAGTGGGTGCCGAACGTCCAGTCAGGGCAGAGCTCTCCACCGAGCTTGGCACTGGGCTGTGCACAAGTTGATGTTTATAAAACTAACCAGGGTGCTCCTCAGCGTACATGGCCTGATTTCTTTCCTGCTAGCTCTGTGTTGAAGCTGCATTTCTTCCAGAGTGTCTTGTCAGCCCTCACACAACTCCTGGGCTCCTTGCTGAGGTGTGTCTCTATTAAACCATCGTGACTGGGGAGGGGAGTCCTACCAGGCCAGGCTGCCTAGGAGAGCCCTGCACTTCACTCTCCATCCACAAAGAGTTCAGGGGCAGCATCTCAGGAGATGGGTATAAGTGTTTGCCACTTCTCATGGGGGCTGGGGGGAGTACTGCAGAGAGAGCTACGGCAGGATTGTTCCAATTTGTAGCTTCATATCTAGCTGCATAGTCAGAATGCTCTGCTTTTTCAGATTGTGGCTGTTGGTTTTTTGTTTGTTTTGTCAAAGAGCCAGATATCTTAGGGGTGGCTTTTCATTCTTTTGTAAAGTGTACTATATTGACTTATGATTTTTAAGGTAAAAATTTTGGTGCAGGTGGTATTCTGTGTGTAGTGACAGGCAGAATTAGAATTGTTATTTTGCGATTTGAGACAGTTAAGGTTCCTTCCTAGAAAATTATCCTGTAGATTCTCCATAGCATGGCCTTGATCCCATCCTCATGTACGTTAAGAATATTTTCCCTTTCTTGGCCGGGTGCAGTGGCTCACGCCTGTAATCTTAGCACTCTGGGAGGCCGAGGCAAGAGGATCCCTCAAGGTCAGGAGTTTGAAACCAGCCTGAGCAAGAGCGAGACCCAGTCTCTACTAAAAAATAGAAAGAAATTAATTGGCCAACTAAAAATATATAGAAAAAATTAGCTAGGCATGGTGGCACATGCCTATAGTTCCAGCTACCTGGGAGGCTGAGGCAGGAGGATTGCTTAAGCCCAGGAGTTTGAGGTTACTGTGAACTAGGCTGATGCCATGGCCTCTAGCCCGGGCAACAGAGTGAGACTCTGTCTCAAAAAAAAAGGATATTTTCCCTTTCTTTTATCTCTTGGTTAAAAAGAAGAAGAATGGTGCCTATTATCTATTACTACCTACAACCCCCCTCAGAACTTAGTGGCTTAAAGTAACAACAATTTATTATTTTTTATTTTGTAGGATGGCCAGGCTCAGCTGGGTGGTTTTATAGCTGGTTGTTTCTGAGGTCACTCATGCAGCCATAATGAGCTGGATACTCAACTGGGGCTAGGATGTGCCAGTGGGCGTCATTGGCATGTATGACAGTTAGTACTAGCTAAGGGACCTTGGTTCTCTTTGGGGCCTTTTATTCTCCACGAGGCTAGTTTGGACCTCTTCATAGCACGGTGGTCTCAAAGGTCCAGGGTGAAAGCAGAAGCTACTAGGCTACTTACGGCTTAGGTGGAGAACTGGTAGTGTCACTTTTATTGCATTCTATTGGTCAAACAAATCCAGATTTAGCGAGAGAGGAAGTAGACTTCTCTTGACCAGAGAAGTGGGAACTCAGCAGAGGAGTGTGTAGGACAAGAGAGATGTTGCAGAAGCAGAACAGATGGGCAAGGAGACTGGGCCCCCTCGCTGGCTCCTCAGGCTACTTGGGCCCGCTTGTCCCAAATGGTAGCTCTCCTGGACATGCCACTGCTTCTCTCACTCTCCAGATTCCATATATGTTGGGTGTCTGTTTTTCTGACCCTATTTCTCTTTCTTTCTTTTCTTTTTTCCTTCTTTCCTTTCTTGTTTTTTGTTTTTGTTTTTGTTTTTTGAGACAGTCTTACTCTGTTGTCTTGAGTAGAGTGTCATGGCGTCAGCCTAACTCACAACAACCTCAAACTCCTGGGCTCAAGTGATCCTATGGGCCTGCATGACAATGCCCAGCTAATTTTTCTATTTTTAGTAGAGATGGGGTTTTGCTCTTACTTGGGCTAGTCTTGAACTCCTGAGCTCAAGGGATCCTCCCACCTCGGCCTCCCAGAGTGCTAGGATTACAGACGTGAGCCACTGCACCCAGCTGTGACCCTATATCTTGACCACTGTTCAACCATCACCATCTTACAAAGCCTGCCTTTTTAAATGCTTTGCCATTCCTTTATTCAGTCCCTAAACACAGGAAGTACAGATGCCATTTGTGCCACCTTCTTGCTTTAATCTTCCTCTAGTACTCTTTCTCTGTCCTCAGAGCATCTGTTCATGATTTTTGTCTCCTGCTCTTGTCCTTAGAAACTTGAACATTCCTATTGATGACTCCTCGAAGAGCCAACCTGGACATTCTTTGACCTCCTCAACTCACAACCTCTAGCTCACTTTAGCCATCCATAACCTTTCATTGATCCTTAGACCAGCTACATTTCCAGTTCAGGGTCATCCTCTTTAGAGAGTCCCAAAATAGTGTTTTTATTAGTAGATACAGAAAATTACAGATGTTAAGATTGTTAACAATAGAGTTAAAATGTGCAAGATCCAGCCATATATGGAAGGCAGCTGTGCTCACCACTACACCACCACCGCCGCTCAGGATCCAGCCATACATGGGATGATCACGATAGGTGGGTCCCTAGAAACAAAGTAGATTAGTGTGTGGGGGTCTGAGAGAAGTGGGAGAATAGGAGATGACTGGAGTGGGAGAATAGGAGATGACTGCTAATGAGAGTGGATTTTCTTTTAAAGAGTTTATTTTTTGGTATGTGAAATATATATATATATATATATATATATATATATATATATATATATATATATTTTTTTTTTTTTTTTTTTTTTTTTTGAGACAGAATCTCACACTGTTGCCCAGGCTAGAGTGCCGTGGCGTCAGCCTAGCTCACAGCAACCTCAAACTCCTGGGCTCAGGCGATCCTCCTGCCTCAGCCTCCCGAGTAGCTGGGACTATAAGCATGCACCATCATGCCCGGCTAATTTTTTCTATATATTTTTAGTTGGCCAATTAATTTCTTTCTATTTTTTTTTTTTTTTAGTAGAGACAGGGTCTTGCTCTTGCTCAGAGCTGGTTTCGAACTCCTGACCTTGAGCTATCTTCCCACTTTGGCCTCCCAGAGTGCTAGGATTACAAGGTGTGAGCCACCTCTTCCGGCCTATATATATATATATATATATATATATATATATATTTTTTTTTTTTTTTTTTTTTTTTTTTTTTTTTTTGAGACAGAGTCTCGCTTTGTTGCCCAGGCTACAGTGAGTGCCATGGCGTCAGCCTAGCTCACAGCAACCTCAAACTCCTGGGCTCAAGCGATCCTCCTGCCTTAGCCTCCCGAGTAGCTGGGACTACAGGCATGCGCCACCATGCCCGGCTAATTTTTTCTATATATATTAGTTGGCCAATTAATTTCTTTTTATTTTTTATAGTAGAGATGGGGTCTTGCTCAGGCTGGTTTTGAACTCCTGACCTTCAGCAATCCGCCCGCCTCAGCCTCCCAGAGTGCTAGGATTACAGACATGAGCCACCGTGCCCGGCCGGCCTATATATTTTTTTAAAGACAGTAAAAGAGGCATTGAAAATTGAGCAAAAATAGCATGAGAAAAGTCAAGAAATAAAGCAAAACCATATCAAATAGAAAAGATAGTACCAGAGGAAAGAATGTAAAAACAGTTTTGTTCAGCAGTGTTTGGTTCTAATAGATTGCTTAGTAATAAAACAAGGGCTTAGTTTGGTAGTTCAATAGTTTGCCATATAAAATACAATTAATAGTAATGTCAGCATAATACTGAATCTGTAGGTAGCAAACAGTATAGCAGCAAAATTATATGAAGAGAAAAATTGAATGCTTCAATCCCCCATATACCACCTTATACCAAACCAAGAAGATATGATTTAGAAAAGACTCAAGCAATATAATTACCAGGATAAGATTAATTTATATTTTTTAGCACATTCCTTGGAAGGCTTCAATATATCTTCTGCGGCAAAAAAAGGTACCATTGACATTTTATTCTGGAAGAATGGAGTTCCCTGGATCTCCATAAAAAGGAGGGAAAAGTACAGATATTGTTTATATTCTATATTGCAGAGAAACTGTCAGAACAAAAAAGAGGAAATTTTATAGGCTTTTTTCTCTTGATAATACAACGAGAGTAGTATCTTTTAAAAAACAGGTCGTCTTAATTGCCACCCACTGCTTCACCTGAGTAGCCCTAAATATATATAATTATTAATTAATAATTAGTTAGTAATTAAAATAATTAATACAAATGATAATTAACAAATGTTTTACACTAATACATTTGGTACCACCATGATCACAGTGAGAAGTAGAGAGCCTGAGTGTCCGTGACAGAGGGTGAGCAGAAAAGTCTTGCACTCATGAGTGTCCCTTACAAAGCACTCATCCTGCCCTTAGCCCAGTGAGGTTCTGAAAATGCTAAGCAGGTGGTAATTCTCCTGTTACAGAACCATCTCCCATCACGGGGAAAGATAGGGACCACCGGTTTGTGCTCTCAGGCGAGCATGGTTGTTTCCAAGCCTGATGGTGAGAACATCAAAGGCAAAGGTTGCAGCCTCACAGCTGTGTGTGGGGTGGAGAAGCTAGCTTGCCCTGCAGCACCCCGTGGCCAGCAGGCTGAGGGCAGGGTTTTAGAGAAGCCATGGAAGTACCCTTTGGAAGAATGTGTCCCATTGTGGTCGCTCCCGTGCTTGGACGGGAGGGGAGGGAATCTTGGGTGCTTGTTTTAATGTTTATTAATAACGCCTGCCTTCTCTTTATGGCAAATGGAAGTGACTTTCCATTTTAGCAACTAACATTTCCTTTTAAAAATACTTTATTAAAAAGTGAGGTGATTTAAAGAAACAAGAAATTAATAATTTAGGCTCTGTGTGGATAAGTGGCACACAGTGGAGTGCCAGTGGTTGAAGTTGGGGAAATAGAAGCAGAATAGTTTTGCCATCATTCCCACTCAGTTAGGCAAGAATAAAATACAGAAGAGATGACTATGGAAATAAGGAGACAAACATGCCTCCAGGGCCCGCCGCCCCTAGAGGTGATAGAGCCTGCCCTTGAGCGGGTGTGGAGATGGAGCCAGAGACCTCCCTGGCCTGCAGAGCGCCTCTCTGGCCTCCCGCCCTGCTTGCTGTTCTCAGTGTACCCTCCTTGCCCAGCCGCTCCCCTCCTTGCTGAGGCTGCACCCTGTCATTCCTGCATGTGCCATCCCCTCCTCACCCCACCGTGGTCACAGGAGCCCTCGTTGCCTTCTTCTCACTGGTGGCAATAACAGGCAGAGGAGGGGCAGATGTTCTCTGGACGCCTGGCCAGGAGTACTTGTGCCGTGACCCTTGCTCAGTGTGGTGCTATTGACTGGTTGTGTCTTCGCATCAGCATTTTAGTCCATTCCTTACAATGCTGGTAAAAAGCATGGGCCTCCAGTAAAGGAATTTGTGGCATCAGCAATTCGGAGAGGAGAGGCACCTTTCTGCTGCGAACGTGGCAGTGGGACGGAAGACAGGACTCTGTGGGTGCTGGTCCTGATGGGGGTTGGGTGCATGTGAGAAAGAACGTGAAGAGGCGTGTGCGGTGGGACCCTGTTTCTGATCCCCCACCATCCTACTGCCCCAGGGCTTGCATTCTAGGATGCCTGGAATTTACTGCACCTTGGCGGAGCATTGTGGCACCTACCTGAGCCATCAGTGTGACTTATGCCTGTGAGATTGACAGTCCTGTGCTGCTAGTGGTTGTCAGCCTCCCAGTGGCTGGACAGGGTGCTCCAGTGAACCCCAAGGGTTCATTGCTCCTATAGGTCTTCCAGGGTTTGATCATTATGCATTGACGGGTGTGGCCCTGTCACATGTCCTTCTTTCTCGTGCCCCATTGGTCACTTTGACCGAAACTGCCCTGAGCCAAGTGCACTGCTAGGTGCTGGGCCAGTGTGGGGACATGGCACCCAGTCCTGCCCCTGAGAAAGTGACTGTGCATGTGAGAGTGAGGTGGTAGTACTGCTAGGCCTGCTGTCTCCAGAGCACATGAGAGGGCTGGGCATGACTTGGGGCTGGGACATCCCTGGGTGTCAGGTCCTGGAGGCAGGAGCATCACTCTGAACAATTACCTGCTGTGATACTGGCTGTTTGGTGACCATCAATTTTTCTTAATTACAGATCAAAGATGGGTTGAGTTCTGGTGGTCAGAATTTTGGATAAATAGGAGGCTGCTTTGTCTTAAAAGCACATTAGTTGTAAATCAATGGTGAAGGCAGAGTTTTATTCCTGGGACTAGCTGCCTCTTCCCGGGCCCTTTCTGAGAGTATTCTAACCCCCGATGCTTTGTCCTTCTCTTGGCAGTAATCCAGTCCCTCATAGCACTGGTGAACGACCCCCAGCCCGAGCACCCACTCCGGGCTGACCTAGCTGAAGAATACTCTAAGGACCGTAAAAAATTCTGTAAGAATGCTGAAGAGTTTACAAAGAAATATGGGGAAAAGCGACCTGTGGACTAAAATCTGCCGTGACCGATTCCAGCGAGTGTGAGCGGAGCCCCCGAGCAGTGCATCCAGACATCCCGCAAAGCAGGACTCTGTGGAAAATTGACACGTGCCACCGCCTGGCGTTCGCTTGTGGCAGTTACTAACTTTCTACAGTTTTCTTAATCAAAAGTGGTTTAGGTAACCTGTAAAGAAAGGATTAAAAATTTAAGATGTTCTAGTTCTGCTTTCTTTGTTTTAAAAATCACTGCTTCAATCTACTTCAAAAGATTGGTGTTTCTTTTCTTGTCCAAATTTATCCAAAATTTTCAAGTCACATTTAGCCCATAAGGTTAAAAAAAAAAAAAAAGGTTGTGGTTCCCCTTCTTTTTCTCTTCCCTTGTAACTCCCATGTTCTTGCATTCAGTTTATTCCTCATTTATTCACTTCCCCAGACCCAGGCCCATCTCCTCTGCACAGGAGAAGAGACAGCTCCGGGGTTTCTGGTGGCTTTTCTTCTCCATTGTTGGACTTCCCATAATGGGAGTTGGTTTAAATTCTCCTGACTCATCTATAACATCCTTTAAAAAATTTTAAAAACAAACTAACAACTACACCCCTCCTGACCACCCCCACCAAAAAAAAAAAAAGCCATTTAAAGGGAGGCTTAGCTCTTGTGGAAAAGTCAGGCTTGTATTAACCACGGTAACATCGATTAAATGGGCAAACCCCGACATCAGTGTGCGTGACTGAACTGCGACTCAGCCAGCCTGCGCAGGGAAACCCTTCAATAACAAGTCTGTGGTGACCCCGAAGGGAGGGCCTGCCAGCCAGAGGACGCTGTGCATGCTGTGTGTGGTGAAATCTCGCACCAGAAAGGCTCCTGAGGCCAAAGGGTGGCACCCCTCCCTGCAGCCATTTTAGAAGATCTGCTGGTCCCTGCACGCCATGCTAAAGCCAGAACATCCATTTGAAATTCCAAGCTCATCTGTCACCAAGCTCCATCTGAATGTGCCATGGAGCTCGTGCTCCACCTCCTCAGTGCAGCAGCCCCACCACAGCCCTCCCGAGGTACAGTTTGATCCTTCGCGGCAATGGCGGGACTCGGCTATTGAACTGGCACCAGTCTGGGGTCACTGGGACCCCCACTGGCCCCTTTGGAGCAGCCGGCGGCCCAGCCAGGAACAAGATGGCCTTCCCTCTCCCTTGGGACTCACAGCCTTTGCAGAGTCAAGCTCCACTTGAAGCGCACTCAGTAATATCCTTTAAATGTGTTTTATATTGTTTTGACTGCCTTTTTTGTAGAAATAAAAATCGACCTTAGAATTTATCATCAGATGAACTTGTAAGGATTTGAATGTTAATGTCTTTTCAAGGCAAATGGGACTGTCCCTGAATGAGTAGAGAATACATGTCACTCTGACATCCAGAGGAAGCCAGTGTCACCAACTCCATGTCTTTCACTGGTAGCTTTCCTTCTTGGCTCTTGGGGGACTAGATCCTGTGGAGAAGATGACTTAAACTTTGCTTTCTGTTTTAATTTTAGTTCTACAACTTGAGATCTTTCAGGGGCCTACAGACGTATAAGACAGCTTGGTCTCACCTGTGCAGAAGTGGGAAGTGATGGGCAGGTTAGGCAGTGTGACACTGTTTGGTTGTCCAGGCTCGTGGCCTTGTAGTGTGATAACGAACTCAGCTTCTCTAGTTCTAGGCACGCTAGGGGCAGGTTTCTGGAGACTCCCGTGCCCAGGATGGCAGGATGTGCCTGGCTAGCGCTTCCACAGCTCTCTTCATTAACAGTAAGGTGGTGGTGAATCTTATTTCACTCATACTCAGATTTGTAATAAAATGCCAAATTCTGTCAGAAACTATCCAAACAAGCTACCATTTGTTCTCGTTGCTTCTCTGAATCCAGAAATGTGGCCATTCTTGGAAACTGTCCCATTGCTTCGTATTTCTGCCAACGTAGCTCTGCCTGCCTGTCACCCTGTCACTGCACTCTGCTCACCACGGGAGGATACCTATGTGCCAGCAGCCCCTCAGGGACTCTCAGCCCTGGCACCCCACAGTTTGCCCTGGCAGCAGAGGCTGGCTCTCGAGTCAGTGGGTGTCCCTCTCTCGGGCCTGGGCAGCTTGCTCCTTCCAGCTGTGCCCTCGGGGCAGGCTTCGAGCAGTCTGGTGGGCAGCCCTCGTGCCCCCAAACCAAAAAGCTGGGTCCTCTGGAGGGAGAGCTGTGGAGCAGCCACCCAGCGCCGGCCCCAGCTCACTCAGGAATTCACACCCCCCAGGTTCCTTGAAGTGTGGGGTCCTCCCCTCTGCCCTGCTCCCCACCCCACGGCGGAGAATAGGCTTTCTAAGATGCTGCGGTCCGTTCTGCTGCCCTTAATAAAAATGCTCTCAGACACTGGTTTGGTTGTGTGGGTTTCTTCCTTACTGGGGGTGGGCAGTGCCAGGGGCCTGTGCTCTTGGAGAGTTGGGGGGTGGCCGGGGCCTCTGATCTCTCCATTCCCATCCTTTCCAAAAGGGGTGCACAGAGGTGTTCCTGACTCCCCAGAGGGAAGGGATAAGGTATAATCAACACAGGAGAAGCCAAGAGTCCAGTCGATTGGGGCCTGTGGAAACACTCGTGGGTATCTCTCGAGGGGACAGTGACTTCCATGCATGGGCATGTCACTTTCTTCATCCTGTAGCCCCAACACAGTGATGTTATGCTGTGTGTTTAGCAGAGGTGAAAACTGGAGCCTTGAGAGGTCACAAAGTTAATGAGGGAGTGCCTGAGGGGGGAACTAGGGCCTTTCCCTGAAAGGTGCCAGCCAGAAACCTGCCTCAGTTCCTGACAGCCACTGCCACATGCAGGCGCTGTGACAAGCTGACTCAGCACAGGGCCCAGCTAAGCCCTGGACATCTTTTTGTGGTTGGGCATAGCTGGGATTTGACACCAGCTGAGGCCAGGCCTGCGCTGTCAGCTGGGCCTGCAGCTCATAAGAGGGAGCTTCCTGGGGTGTCGTTTCACTAGGAAGCTGGGAGAACGGTAGGTGCTCTTTCATGTGTCTAGCGCTTCTGTGTGCGTCTCAGGACAGCTTGTGGGCACCTTCATCCGTGCCTTTACACAGGAGCCCGCGCAGGCTCTGAGTGATGGCCATGGGCACCTGGCCTGTGTTTTTACACAGTCTGACTCTAGAGCCTGTTGCTTTACCACTCGGCACAGTCTTCCACAGGGTCCCTTTCAGTTGGCGCTCCCCAGAGCTAGAGGCCTGTACGACCCTCTCTCAACTTCCTGTCCTCTGAAGCCACCATTTCCTGGCCGTCCTCACTCCACTATTAATTGTTCAGCTTCAAATAAACATCAACTTCAACACTCATGTGCCTACTGCAGCCTGGCAGCCTGGCTTCTGTCCTCTCCTGCTGCCTGCGGCTCCTCTGGCCAAGGGCCCCAGGACTTCCTCACTGCCACATCCATAGGTGGGCAACCTCTCAGCTCTGCTTCTACTTCCTTCCATTCAGCAGTGCGTACCATCCAGCCCAGTCCCAGGAGAAGCCAGAGCTGGCCTGTTCTTGCTGTCCTGGGCTGCACTGGCTCTCCCTCCCTGCTTCCCTTGTGGCCCGGAGGCAGGGCACCAGCCTTAGATGGAATGGAGCGGAGGCCAGGCCCACTCCCAGCACAGCACAGTGCCTGACAAATGGCCGCTTCCCAGGTAACAGGAACGTGTCCTTGCTCCAAGACGAGGCTTCTGGGGAAGGCTGGAGGCCTCCCTCAGAGGATCAGCATAGAAAGGACTGCCCAGCACAGTGCGGAGCCTGTAACTGAGGCCCAGGGAAGGAAGTCACTTCTGGAGAGCATTCCCCAAACTGCTGGCCAGGTTAGAAACTCTCCTTTGGCCCCACACATTCTGTGGGTTTCTTGCCCCCAGGCCCTATGGCTTGATCGCACTGACTGTCCCTGTGTCTGTACCAGACTGGGAGCTCCTTGCAGGCCAGGCTATGTCCCAGCACCAGCCCTGGCCTGGCAGAGCAGACCCTCCATACATGAGTGCTGAGTGGGTGGATAACAGTAAACCACTTGCCTAAGCCACCCAGTGTGCAGTGGGTTTGGCATAAGAAATACCCCTGCCATGTCCTGCCCCTGTGGGCCACCTGTGACCGCTCCCAGGACAGGTCCTTATCACTTTCCCTTCCTGTGAGGTGGGCCTCTGTCACCCGATTATCCTACCTCTGGCCATGCCCCCTCACTTCTCTCCGCTCTCAAATGCTCCTCGGGCCCATCTCAGTCCTCATCTCTGCTCATCCCACCTCTCTTCCCTGGGTAGCCATCCCACCTAGCATCTGTGCAGACCCCCAAGTCTCTCCTGCCCACCCACACCTGTCTCCTGAGCCTCAGAGCTGCACAACCAGCTGCCTCCTCTTCTCAGAACACTTCCACAGCAGAACCCTCCTGAAGAGGCTGCCCTCCTACCAGCCCCAGTCAGCAGCTTGCAGGAGTGGCTAGACCTCAGTGAGCTGAAGTAAGAAGGTAAGGCAGCAAGAGGGAGGCACAAGTGAAAGGAAGCAGGAAAAGTTCTCTGGATGGAAGAATCAAGGTCAAGGTAAGGTTAAGTTGGAAGATGAGCATGGAGCCAGAAAAGAGGGGGCTGAAGCCACAGATGGGGCATGGGTGGGTGAGGCAGGGAGGAGGAGTGAGATCCCATGCTTACCCCTTCAGAAAGCTGCATGTCCCTCTGGCCTTTGTAGGCCAGGTGAGAGCTCTCTTGGCACCTGACTCCATGATTGGTACAGGCCAGGGCCTCTTGCACGTCAAATGAGTGAGTAGGTTCAAAGCCTTGTCTGCCACTCCCACCTCTGTCTGTAAAATGGGGACACACAAATTGGTGCCTGCTTCATAGTCACTTACATGAAATTAAATGTGACAAGAAGGACCACATGGTGTTCCATCTGCCTTTCCATCCTCCAGAGTGAAGCAGGACTCTGTGCTCCTGAGAACTCCCCACTGCCTTCCCCATATGCTCCCTGCAGCTCAGGAGCCTTTATCCACACCACACAGGGCCAGTCCACGGGGCACCCATCCATCACTGGGCCCAATTAGGATTTCCACAGAACACTGCCCCTCCTGGAAAAGTTTACATGCACCCCCATGAGCTTGCAGGACCTCCTCAGGCCTAGCCTCTAGAATGGCTGGCTCAATTACAACAGGTGACTGACCTCCTTTTAAATCAAAATTGAGACTATAATGTGCCTCTCAAAAAGCAGCCTGGTTAGACAATCTTTTCCAACCTCTACCCTACCCCCACAAAATAAAGGGGCAGGTGTGGTGGCTCCCTCCTGGAATCGCAGCACTTTAGGAGGCTGAGATGGGAGGATTGCTTGAGGCCAGGAGTTTGAGATTACGCTGAGCTATGATTGAGCCAGTGTACTCTAGACTGGGTGACACAGTGAGACCCTGTCTCTCTAAAAAAAAAAAGAAT
This sequence comes from Microcebus murinus, assembly GCF_040939455.1. Taxonomy (NCBI): domain Eukaryota; kingdom Metazoa; phylum Chordata; class Mammalia; order Primates; family Cheirogaleidae; genus Microcebus; species Microcebus murinus. Next base: position 25,300,690 of record NC_134125.1, on the reverse strand, counting down.
AAAGAAAACCTAAGCATGAACAAAACTTGAATGTGGGGAATGTTTTGCTATCTTTTCTGGAATATTGAGTTGGTTTGAGCCAAGAGGGAGTTGTTCTGTGTCCATTCTTGTTTCTGTGAAGGTTCTCTGGGCACACTATAAACCACCCAAGTGTGAAAGAAAATTTATTTTTTATTATTGTAGCAATCTCTTCCCCACTCCCCCTTAAACAATGAAAGTGTTTACACTGCAACATGAAAGGGCACCAAATGCTCTGCAGGTCCTGGGCCCTGATGTCACAGGCTGGCCCCCCTCTAGTCAAGAAGGGCTGCCCAAGCTGTGGATGCCATTCTGAGCCCTGAGAACCTGGGCACAAAAGTGGCAGTGTCCCACCCAGGGTAGTTACAGACCGTGCTCAAGAGCCTAGTTCAGGGCTGTGCCCGTGCTTAATCCTGGCCCCTTCCTCAGCACCAAAAGGCATTAGTGCTTGGCTGTCTGTAGGGTCAGGATGGGGAGGGCTCCAGGAAGGGTTCCAGAGTGGCCTCACAGGGGACTCCCTCCCCAGGTCTCTTGTAGTCCAGGTCATCGAGGGCGCAGAGTTGCACGCCTTCCTGGGCAAGCCGGGTCCGCAGCGTGGGCGCGGTGAGAACACGCAGCTCATGTAGTCGCTCCCAAGAGCAGGAGAATGCGTCAGGGCCTTCACCACAACCCCCAGCAGGAGGCACACTGGGGTATCCAGGGTGTGCCATCAGCTCGGCTGTCAGGGCATGGCCCGCCGGGATACCTTCCAGGACCCGCGCCAGCGCCCCCGACACGCGATGAGCAGACATGTGCCGGCCGCAAGTGCTCATCCCCACGAAGGCGTCTGTCCACCTGTGGGTTCCGGGCATCAGTGGCGGGGGTTGGGCAGCGGGCGGGGCTAGGTTGGGGGTGGGGCGCTTCCTGGTTGAGAAGCGGGAACAAATGGCCAGGAGGATGCCCAGACAGACGCCTTGGGACCTGTGCGGGACAGGGGGTGGAGGCGGGGTGGGGCGAGGGGCCTCACCGCAGGCCGTGGCGGGAGAAAGAGCCCACGGCGGCCCGGGCGTCGCGCTCCACGGCGCAGGCGAAGGCGCGCGCTGGGGCCTCCAGCCACGCGCAGCCGCCCACGCCGCGCTCCAGCGGCAGCCGTGTGAAGCGCACCCCGTAGGCCTGCAGCGCCTCGGCGAACACCTGGCACACGCCTGCGGGCGAGCGGGCTCAGGGAGGAGCATGTCCCCTCCCCTGGGAGCATCAGCCTCCCCCAGCCTCCACCCACCCGGCCTGGGAGCCCCCGTCCGCGCACCTGGGAGCACATGCACGTGCTGGTGCCCGTCCACGTGTGTGGGGGCCCTGCCCAGCAACTCCCGGAAGCAGTTTAGTTGGGCCTCTAGCTCCTCCCGAACCTGGGGGGAGAGGACGATTGGCACCTTGAGGGTCCCGGAGCAGCTCCCGAGGAAGACCCCTCCTCGAGCCTGCGCGTGCTCCAGGCTGTGAATGAGGAGACCACTCAGCGCCAGCTCCTGCCCTAAACCTCCACGGCACCCGCCGGGCAGAATTCTGGGGTCACAGCGCGCATCCTGCTGCAGCGGCGCCTCCGCACCTGGGGCAGAGCCACGTCGCCGGCCGCCACCGCCTCCCGGAATCCCATCTTGCCGAGGAAGAAGCCTTCGGGGCTGAGCAGCGTCGAGGCGCCGTGGCGGGCAGGGCCCACTGGGAGGCCCTCGGACAGATTGGCGTGGAGGCCCGTGGGGATGCCGTGCCTGCGGGCGGAGCGGACGGGAGCACGGGCGGCCGCGGGCGGGGGCGCCCCCAGCCCGCCCGGACCCCGCAGGGCCGCCCCTCACCTGCGGGCCAGCTCCGCCGCGCTCTCCGCGGCCGCGCCGTTGACCAGCAGGGACACGCTGGTCACCGCCCCGGCCAGGAAGGCCTCCACGATGCCCTCATCGCGCCGCGGGCAGTAGCCAAAGTCGTCGGCGGTGACCACCAGGCGCACGCGAGGCCGAGCCATGGCAGCCGCGACCCGCCCGGGCGCTGCCCGAGGTCCCGCCCCGACGCACGCGCCCCGCTGCGGCTGCGCCGCGCCGCGCCTTTGTCCGCGCCACCCAGCGGCGACACGTGCTTCTACACCGCTTGCATCAACGCGGAGCTTTCCTTTGCAAGAGTGGTATTTTAGTATGAAAACCACCAAAAAAAGGAGAGAAAACAATCTCTCATACCCTCTCCCGTAGATCACCACTGTTAACTTTCTGGGTTGTGTCCTTCCAGTGTTTTCTCTAAGCAAATAAACATACCCAATTCCTCTTTTCCCCAACCCAGATGTGTTTTGTGTTGTCTTGGGAAGATAAAGATGATCACATCAATATTATCTTACTCTTTGTAGTTTCTTTTTTTTTTATAGCAGTGCCTATGAACTGTTTCATATCATTAGTTATTTTTATTCTTTTCCAAATTGCTTTTTGGCATTTTGCTGATTTTTTTAAGGGGCAGCCTTTTCTTGATTTGTTAATTTTTTCCCCCTTGAGCTCTAGACAATAAGAAAAAATGAAAGAAAACATATACACCAATGGCTTCATTTGAGAAAGCATTAGTCCCTTTTCCATTTCGAGCTGTGTGCCAGGCTACAACTTTTACATTCATAGCTTCACTTTTTTCTCTTTGGTCCACAAAAGCGTTCCTTACCCATGAGTATACATATAGTCAACATGTTGACAGCCAGAATTTTCATTCTGGCTGTCTTGATTTCATGTGGCTATGGAAAGTGTGGTGTTTTTGTCCAGCCTATGAGATTGGCAATGTCATGTCTGTTTTGCAGATAAGGAAACTGGAGCTCAGAGAGAGGAAGTGTGGCTCTCAGGAGTAGCAGAGCTGGGACTGAACCTTCAGCTCCAGGCCTGCACCCAGGCCTGCTGTGGTTTTCTGGACTTTGGCTGCCCCCTAGTTTAGGGGCAGAGAGGGCAGAGCAGAGCTTGGGAATAACAAGTACCTTATGGGGCATTGTAAGGATTGGAGGCTTCATAGAGCCCTTCAGCCATGCTCTTGGCAGGACTGTCATGTTCAATCACTGTGATTGTTGAATTGCCAGACCTCAACCATTCTCCACTGGGAAGCTGATCTTGGAAAGGCTAGAGGCCTCGAGGGTCTGCAGATTGGAAGGAGGAAACTGACATTTATTGAGCACCTACTGGATGCCAGCCATTGGCAATACTAGCGATTAAGGGCGACTGCCTCAGTGCCTGCCCCGAAGAAGCGACATCTGCTAGACAACTAAGCAACAACATGGTGTGGCAGAGTCTGGGATGGAGTCTACTACGGATTCTCTTGAGGGTGGGAGGGTTTCTGGGAAGGCTTCTCCAAGGAGGTGATCACGTGGTAGGACGTTGTGTTGCATGATGAGGTTTTTTGGGCGGAGGGGAAAGTGGGGAGAGGAGGTACCTATTGGGGTACCAACTGTGTTGTATGAAAATTTTAATCCCCATACGCCCACGTGGAAGGACACTCAAACCCATTTGCAGATGAGGAGACAAGCTCGGAGGGGTTGAGTGACACCGGCAGGAAATAGCAGAGCTAGGAACTGAAGCTAGGTCTGTGACTTGGGAGGCGCCAGCGGCAAGAGGTTTCAAGACGGACCGTGGGTACCGAGGAAGGTGCTTGTATCTCTGGTAGAGGCCGTGCCTTTGGCTTTCAGGCTCCTGCTCCCCAGGGCAGGTGCGGGGCACACACCCCGGCCGCCGCCTGCGGCTGCTCCTGGCGGGGCGGAGCCTGGCGGGCCGCGTCCCCAGCCCCGGAGCCCGGCCAATGTGGGTGCCGGGGGCGGAGCCCACCGGGGTGGGGGAGGAGCCAACGCGGGCCCCGCCCCGAGCCATTGTGTCGGAGAAGCGAGTGGGCGAGCGGTCTGGAGCGAACCAATGACGACACAGTATGCAAATGAGCAAGCTCGTCGCTCGCCCGCGGTTCCAGCCCACTGTGCCGCCGCCCTCGCGCGGGCGCACACGGCGCGGGCGGGCGCTGGTGAGCAGGGCGGAGGCCGGGGCGCCCTGGGTGTGGGAGGAGGGAGAGTTGGACACGCCCAGACCCAGACACTGTGGGAGAAGGCATGCAGGCGTCCCCAGCGACCCCACCCCGCCGTCTCTGGAATCCCGTGGTCTGCAATTGCCTGGGGGGCTCCCCGCAGAGCAAGGGCGGGGTGCATAAAGGACGCCGGGGGAGGGGCGCCAGGGACCCGTGGGCCCCGGGGGCACTGACACACATGGACCCATGGAGGCCTGGACAGACCCTCACCCCGTCTCCCCACCCTGTGCAGAGAGGAGTCTGCGGCTGTGCAGTGGAATTGAAGAGAGAGGAGGTGGGCCGCGGGCCGGGACCCCGGCACGATGGCCGGCTGCCGCCACCACTCGGGTTACTTGGCCGACGACGAGGCCGGCCACTCCACGTATGTGGCACGGGTAAGTGTGCTCAGCAGGGCTCTGACCCTGGAACCCCCAACGAGTTCCCCACCAATCCTGGCGCCCCAGACCACAGCCTCCCTTTTCATTTCCCAGTGACCTCTTCACTGGGCCTCTCAGTGAAGTCCTCATCGCCTTGGCCTTTCCTGTGACCCCCTGCTGGGCCCTGAGCACTCTCAGTTTCATTCCCTGTGTCCCCCTGACTTCCAGCGACCCTGCAGGTGCTTGGGCAGTTGGGAACCCAGAGTAGCAGCATGGAGCCGGCTAAAGGCCTATGGCTCAAGTCCTAGAAGCAGCCATGGGTAGCGCAGGGCTCCGGACCTCAGGTGCTCTCTCCAGCCCAGCAGTGGAGACAGGGCTGGCCCTGCTGCATGGACAGATGAGGAACTGGAGAGACTCAAGGAGCTTTCATGCTTGCCAACTCATGCCATGTGTGAGGGCAGAAATGGGCTTTCAGACTCCCTATCCATGGTGTCAGGGAAGCTTCAGGGTGACCCTAAATAGATCCCCACTTGTGACGGGGAAATTAGACCTCAGGAAGGGCCATTGTGCACACTGCCACACAGCCCGAAGGTGGCAAACCCAGGGATGCCTGACTCCAAAATGCAACTCCTTCTACTGTTCACTCCACATCCAGCTCCTAGTGGCATCTAGGGTACCTCAGGGCACCTCTACCTGCAGGGCATCCCTGTCCACTGAGATTGTCTGTCTGCTCAGGTGCAGCCACCCAAGAAGCCACTGTTCCCGGAAATGGGGCCAAGCGCCAAGCTGGGCCGTGAGCCACACCCACCATCCATGTATGGCAGGTCAGTGCTCCGGTGCCACCGCCAAAGCAGAAGAGGCCCTCAGCCCTTTGGCAGCTTCCTGGATTTCCTGACCGAGGGCCAGGTGCTGGAAAGCCTGCAGACGGTGGTGGAGGAGGCGACTGAGCGTATGACTGCTGTGAAGACAGAGGCTGGGGTGCCGCTGGTGGAGGTACAGGACCCAGTGGAGATGCCAAGTGACAGGCGGCGGGCACGTGCCCGGCCCAGCCTCAGAACTGTGCACCGGCACCGTGCTCAGCCCAGCCTGTGCGTGGGACGCCCCAACAACTACCCATCCTGCTCAAGTTCCATGTCCGACTCCCATAGCAGCCGCACAGCTGGCCGGCTGGGCTCCCACAGCTGGCACAGTGGCCTGGGAGCTCGCGGCTTAGGTTCACTGCCACCTGTGAGCGAGGAGCTCCTGCTAGAGAAGAACCTCAAGCGGCTGCTGCGGCTGGAGAACAAAGGGGTGAGATTTGGAGCCAAGGCTGGGGCTGGGTAGGATGGACTCCTGTCCGGGCCAGGGCCAGGCCTGGCTTGGCTGCTCCTGGACACTTCTCAGAGTGGCCCTCTCTTTGCAGAAAGGCCTGAGTCAGTCCTGCTCCCAGAAGGACTCCCTGCTGTGGGACTCACTGGGCAGCCAGACCAGCAGCCAGTGGACCCAGGAGCAGCCCCTGTCCTGGTTCTCAGGGCTGCTGGACCCAAGTTCAGGCACACCAGAAGCGGCAGAGCTGGGGCCTGGGGAGCTGTTCCTCAAGCAGGACTTCAACAAGGAGATGCAGTCGCTGCTGAGCCAGCCGGCACCCTTCAACCTGCCTGGCTACTGTTCACTCCGTGAGCCCCATCGCACCCTGGACTTCCTGGCCGAGCACCACCTCTTCCCTGCCCTGCAGGGCGTGGTCAGCCAGGCTGTGGACAAGCTCAGTGGCGCCTGCCGCCGTGACGGCTGCCCTCTCTTCCCTGCCAACTTGGAGTCCACTTCAGGGCTGCCGGTTAACTTCGACCTGCTGTTGCCAGGCTCCAAGTTCACCGCACCCGACAGGGAGGAGCCCTGTGACTCCCTCCCCACGACAGACTCCAGCTCCGGGATGTTTTGCAGAAAAATCGACAGCAGACAGGGCTCCCCCTCCACGCCTATTGCCCAGATGGCCACCAAATTAAGGCTCCAGGTGACACCCACAGAAAAGCCCAGTGTCCCCAGCGCCCCCTTTCATTCCAGGCAGGAGGCACCTGACCCAGCTCCCAAGTTAAAGACATCACCTGTGTCCCTGAGCTCCAGCCAGAGGGCCCGGCCCTGGCGGGGCCTGCACCTCACCTTGCCCACCCCTGGGGTTGTGGTGGAGGTGGCCTCCAGCCAGGGCCACCTCAGGGGCCCAGTGGCACCTCCACATGCCTCCACCCGCCACCCGCCATGCTCGTACCTCCTCCCCAAGCTCTCCCCGTTCACCTCCTTCGTAAGAAGCTTCTCCTCGTCCCCCAACTCATCGTGTCCAGAGGTGACAACCTCGAGAGTGGGGCTCGGTGTCACTGGCATGAGTTCACGGAAGTGCTTCACTCACCACTCCTAGCAGCCACTGTCCCCAGCAAATGCCCAAGGCCCAGGTCTCTTTCCCTGCACTGTGGAAACCTCTTGGTCAGGAGACAAGCCAATGAGGGACCAGGAATCCTGGCTACTACCAGGTGTTGTCAAAGATGAATAAAGGCTATTTTTTATCCTGGGTATTTTTTTTAACATTTGTATGTGAATCTCAGAGGCTCTCCCACACGGGGAGGATCCTGTCCATCATGGACAGCAGCCTTAGCCCAGCATGGGGCCCCACATCCTAGGCACAGCTCCCTGTGTCCAGCCGCCTAGGGCAGGACTCTCCAGTCCCGTTACCTGCCTAGGAAGCTGACCGGAGAGGATACATAGAAGATGCAGGTGGCCTCACCCTGGCAGGTCTCTGGCAGTCCCCATCTTTTCCCTCCCCCAGCAAGGCCCAGGCATGTGTCCCTCTGAGCACAGGCCTGGGCAGGAGCCCAGGTGGTCAAGGCTCAAGTTAGGTGACTGAGGTCCCCCACCTTATCCCTAGCCTGACAGGTGTAGCAGGTGTGAGGAGGTGAGTGTGAGGGTTGGCTGTTGAGTGTGACAGCATAGCATATGTGGCAAGACTGTGCCAGTGTGACAAGCTGGCAACCGTGTTTGTGACCCCAGGGCTGGCAGGGCCACCAAGGAAGGTGCCACGGGTGTGAGGGGCATCACAGGGCGGGAGGAGGTATAGAGCCAATTAGGTGTGTGACATGTGTCCTTTTCCCTCCCAGGCTGTCACACAGAACCCCGGCAGCAAGTTCTTGAAGAAGGAGCCTCTGCCCTCCATCCCGTCCAAGTCCAACGTGTCTCACTTCAGCAACCCCTGGTACGAGGAACTGGTCAACTTCCTGACCCAGCAGGCAGTCTCCCTGCTCATCTGCAAGTACAAGTTCGAGAACAACCTTAATAAGCAGCTGGGTTTCATCTCCTTCCCCATCACTGAGATGCTCATGGACCTTCTCCTGGGCTTCAAGAAGGTGAAGGGCTCTCACATCCACCTGTCCTCAAAGATCGACTGGGCCTGCCTGCGGCACAAGCTGGAGAAAGCTGAGAGGGCCTGGCAGGCCTCCCGGCGCAGCCCCGAGCCCCCTTCCACGCGGCCCCCGTCCACGCAGCCCCCCTCCGCGAAGCTCCTCTCCACTCGGCCCCCGTCCATGCAGCCCCTCTCCGTGAAGCTCCTCTCCATGCAGCCCCCCTCCACGTGGCCCTCCTCCACGCGGCCCCCCTCCACGCAGCCCCCCTCCACACAGCCCCCCTCCACGCAGCCCCCCGACACCGACCAGGACCAGCTCCAGGCCACGGAGTCCTGCCACATGCTCTATGCTGACTTGCCAGCCAGCCAGCTGCTCAGCTCTCAGAAGCCAGTGGCAGCCGCAGACCCGACACTCAGGAGCCTGTTGGAGCCCAAGCTCTCAGTGTCCTCTGGCACTGGTGTGGGCTCTAGTCCCCCCAAGTCCAAGGAAACACCGACCGCCGAAGACAGCGAGTGCAGTGACGGGGTTGAGGTCGAGGAGGAGCTGTCAGCCTCCAAGGCTGAAAGTGGGTCCCAGAGCCTCCCTCAGCCTAGTGCGGAGGCCTTGGTCAGCCACTCTGTGGATGTGGGCCACAGTGACCCCCCGTGAGGTCCCTGCAAGCCACACTGAGCACTTGATCCCCCACTCCTCCTCCTGCTCCATCACAGAGTTACTGCCCACTCGGCAGCCCTGCCCTGAGCAGAGCTTGGGAGTGAACACCCACAGCCAGCTTTGCTGAGACCCTCAGGGAAGCCAATGTATGAAATAGAAATAAAGCCTGTGTTGACAGAGCGCGGTTTTCATGGCCTGAGAGTTCAGCCTCCCTTTCTGTGCACCTGCACACTTGCCCTTGGGTAGCACCTTTAGTGGGGCCAGCAGGCCGCAGCCAGCCTTCCTGGTGGCTGCCAGTGCTCTGCCTCGTGGCTGCTCCTCTTGGGAGACCAGCCCCCTTGCCACGCGCCGCCACTTTGCTGTGTGGCTCTTCCCAACTGCAGTCTGCAGCTCCAGTCTGCAACTTCGAGCCTCTGAGGACTGCTCGTCACCCCTCATTCATGGCCCCTGTTCTTGCTTCTGGGGAGCTCTTTCTCTGCCTGGGGTGGCTCCCTTCTCGCTTCAACATGCCACATCTTCACCTGCTGCAGGAGCTGCACGCCCACCCTCTCCTGGTGCGCCCCCTGTCTTCCTCATTTGTGTTCCCAGCTCCAGCTGTGAGAATCTGGAGTCTCCGTGCCAGGCCATGTGGTGGCTGCTGGTGGGTTAGGCTGTGGGTTGGCTGCCCGAGCTGGCTCCGAGACTGACTTCCCAGCAGCAGCTCTGGGCAGGGCAGCTCTCTCTAGAAGGGTCTGTGGACACGGCTTGTGCTGTGATTGGCAGGTCTCTAGGGGCTTGTGGCCATCCTGTGCCAATAGCACAGTGCCCCCCTTCCCTCTGTCTTCCGAGGGCAGCCAGTCTGTTGTCACCCTGGCACCTTTGCTGAGAGAGCAGCTCAGCCTCTCCCCCTCTGCCTCTGTGGCCCGGTCTCAGTGGAGGACAAGAAAGCATGCGAAGGCGCTCCAACCTTGCCTTCCTGCTGCAGGCTGCCTTGTGGAGAGCCTGGGGGTCTCTCTCAATCCTTGGATGCTAGCCTGATGCCCAGAAGCCAGGCCTGCTCGTGCACGCTTGACTCTAAGTAACTGACAGGTGGCTGTGACCAGTGGCCCACGTGTGAGGACACAGCAACTGTAGTCTCTGGAGCCAGAGCCACACCTGCGATTCAAGGGGGAGGAGCATTTGCTCATCTGCCACTCAGAGGGACCAGAGTCCTAAGGTGGGCACACGAGGAACCTCTTTCTCCAAAGACCTCTTGTGCCGAAGATCTTTTAGGGCACACACCCAACTTGATTCCCATTCCCTGAGGCCACCTGCTACTGCCACCACCACAGTGTGAGGCCATAATAGCTCCATTTTTGTACCTTATTGTCATACCACTTGGCCACAGTTGATTGGCCACATTGGCACATCCCTATTCCAAGCTAGGCCACTCAGCTCTTTACCAGGAGCCTGCAATCGGCACGGACTGAGAGATGCTGGTGGTTTGCACTGATTGCTGGAGATCCACGTGGATGGTGCGGGGCGGCATTGTCCACCCCTGTCCAGAGAAGCAGGATATCCTGTCGGCAGAATGGAGTCAAGAGGAGATAGCACCCGCCATGATCCCACCTGTTTCCCAGGTCCTGCTGCCAAGTCATCGAGAGAAATGGGAACGTATCCCCACCCAGCCTCAGAGGAACACATCCGTGGGGTGGGAATAGCCCCTTTGGAGACCACTGGTATTATGCTAGAAACACTGTCCTTATTTGCTGTTTCAGACATCTATCGCTGTGTACAAGCCACTCCAATACCTAAGTGACTTCAAACAAAATATTTATCATGACACGGGGTTGACAGGCTCAACTGGGCATGTGACTGCTTTCAGCTGGGAGCTTGGGTGTGGCTGGAATATTCCAGATGGCCTTTTGCCCTCCAGGGTCCCTCTCCCTGTGCCCTCTCACCATGCAATGGGCTGGCCTGTGCACCATTACTGCATGGTGCCTCCACTAGCCTCCTAGGGGCTAGGAGGACCCTTCTGAGTTCCTATGGCTGGTACTCAGAAGTCCCTCAAAGCACTTACTTCTTGCACCTTGAGCAGTCCTTGCACCCAAGTTGAGCTGACCATACTCTCCCTTGAGAATCTAAACCTGAAGATTCTGGTTGGAGATGCCATAATCCGCCCACAGGGTGAGCCAGAGAAGGTGGTCTGCAGGGGGAGGCAGGAACCATTATGAGAGGCTACCAAGCCCCATGAGAGTCAAGAGAGAGCCACATTGACTACCCCCACTCTGGTTCCAGGAGCTCAGCCTACTTAGAATCTTGCCTGTCAGGGAGATTGCCTGCCTTGTCCTCACCATCTTCTGGTCCTAACTGCAACTGGCAAACTGTTGGGGCTTTTGCCATGCGACTGGCATGATCTAATTTGTGCTTTTGCCACTTCCCTGTGTGGAGAATGCCTTGGAGAAGCCAGTGGAAGCAGGAGACCCTTCAGGAGGAGGCAGTGGCAGATATCTGGATGGGAGATGGAGGGGCATGGGTCAGGGTGGTGACAAGGGACTCAGGAGGGATGCCTCGTAATCCATTTTGGACTCAGAGCCATCAAAACCTGTTGAATTAGATGTAAGAATCAAGGTAAAGCAAAATCAAAGAAGAATCCTGAGTTTTGGGCCTGAGCAACTGGTGAATGGAGGTGCCATTTACTGTGACTCGGAAGCGTGGAGAAGGAGCAATTTGAGGGTAAAGACCACGAATTCTGCTTTGGACGTGTTAAGTTTGAGACGCCTTCGGACATGTCCAAGAGACATCTCCATTGTACTCTCTGATTGTACTCTGGCCCCTCTACCCTGGACTAGAGGCCCCTCAAGGTCGGGGACTGCCAAATCCACGGCACACCGTTAACCATTTAGACACCCTAAGTGCTGAAAAGATCAAAGTGCCTTATTCCATATGTAATTCAAAACAAAAACAATATAAACATGAAAACCCAAAATAACATGTTGCTTTAATTAAGATGGCTTAACTCTGGATTTTCTGAATGCAAAATTATGGATGATTTAATTAAATATAAACTTTTCTCCCTGCTTTGCTAGTGCTTCAAGTACATGCTTAGTCAGCCTCTTGGATAATATAGCGCAGAGCTAGTTCCTCTGTAATATGCCCCCAGCCGGGGACCTGGAGTGAAGTCACTGTAAAAATGTTCCATGGGTCCGGCGTGGTGGCTCACACCTGTAATCCTAGCACTCTGGGAGGCCAAGGCAGGTGGATTGCTCAAGGTCAGGAGTTCGAAACCAGCCTGAGCAAGAGCGAGACCCTTTCTCTACTATAAATAGAAAGAAATTAATTGGCCAACTAATATATATATATATATATATATATATATATACAAAAAAAATTATCCGGGCATGGTGGAGCATGCCTGTAGCCCCAGATACTCGGGAGGCTAAGGCAGGAGGATTGCTTGAGCCCAGGAGTGTGAGGTTGCTGTGAGCTAGGCTGACGCCACGGCACTCACTCTAGCCTAGGCAACAAAGTGAGACTCTGTCTCAAAAAAAAAAAAAAAAAAAAGAACGTTCCATGAATTAGTAAGTAAACATTGGTGTAAGTTTTCCTCCCTTGAAGACTGAGATGACAAAACTCTGGGCTTCGTCAAACTGCTCATGGCCAGGAGGCCTGGGACACACAGTCACCCAGGCTTGGTTCCCACTGTCCCTTGGTCTCCTTGCTCTGTGGTTTCTAAGACAGCTTTGGGGCTTTCTGGTGAGAACCTGTGATAATCAGACACCACAGCTCCTTGTTGCCCCCTGCTGCCTGATGACCCAGTGACCATGAAATTCAGCCTTGGCATGAGTCAAATGTGTGAGTGCTTATAAGATGTCCTTATGGTTTATTTTTAAAAAAGGAAAACGAATTTTAAAAAAAAATGTCTGAGTGCCAAGGGAATTCAGAAACCCAGGGTCTTGGGACTGAGATGTCAGAGAGGGGGCTATGAACACATGACTGGGTGATTAATTAATCTTGGGGTCTGGGGACTGAAGGAACAAGAGATTCAGTAACTTTGGGATCCGTCAACTTTGTGACCACAAAATCCAGTGATCCAGCAACCTCAAGACCCTGCAGCTGCGGCCTGGGGCTCAGGGGAAAGGACCCATAATTGAGGGTCCAGGGGCCCATCCAGGATCAAGAAACCTCGTGAGGCCCGACACGGTGGCTGATGCCTGTAATCCTAGCACTCTGGGAGGCTGAGGCGGGAGGGTCACTGAAGGTCAGTAGTTCGAAACCAGCCTGAGCAAAAGCGAAACCCATCTCTACTATAAATAGAAAGAAATTAATTGGCCAACTAATATATATAGAAAAAATTAGCCGGGCATGGTGGTGCATACCTGTAGTCCCAGCTACTCGGGAGGCTGAGGCAGGAGGATCGCTTGAGCCCAGGAGTTTGAGGTTGCTGTGAGCGAGGCTGACGCCAGGGCACTCTAGGCCGGGCAACAGAGTGAGACTCTGTCTCAAAAAGAAAAAAGAAACTTCGTGAACAGGTTCCCCAGGGGCCCCTGGGCCGGCGTCCAGCAGCGCAGCGGCGGCCGAGCTCACCGGCAGGTGCTGCTTTGAGCGCGCCAGGCTCGGCGCCCCGGCCGCCCTCCCTCGACCCTCGTTGGCGAGTCCTGGAAAGCGTGGGTCAATCAGAACCCCTCTCGCGTCTCTAGTCCCCGCCCACCCGCCGCTTCCGAAAGCCAGGGGCGGGTCCCCGCTACGCCGACCCAGTGGCGGTGCAGGCGGATCGGCGCGCGGGCTGACGATTGGCTGCCACGCGCCGGCGCTGTCAGAGCCTGATTGGCTCGCCGCGGGACGGAAGCGGCCCGGGCCCGAGCGGCTGGAGCGGGTCGGGGGCGATGTGGAGCGCGGGCTGCGGCGGGGCTGCCCGGCCCGCGCTGCTGGGGCTGGTGCTGGCGCTCTTGGTGCCGGGCGGTGGCGCCGCCAAGACCGGCACCGGGCTGGTGACCTGCGGGTCCGTGCTGAAACTATTCAACACGCAGCACAGGGTGCGGCTGCACTCGCACGACATCAAATACGGATCCGGTGCGCAGGACGGGCCGGGAGGTCTGCGGGGGCCCGGCTCGGGCTGGGAATTCGGAGGCGGGTGGTCGCGGGGGCGGGGCTGGAGCCGTCTGCGAGCCGGGCGGCTGGGGAGCCGGGGTCCCTGGGGACCAAGGGACAGGACCCGGGCTCTGAGGGTGTCGTCTGGGTGTCGAGGACCGGGAGAATCTTCGGGAAACTGGGCCAGAGCACTTGGGGGTGAGCTGGGGGCCGGGGCTGCGGGCCGAGCGGCAGCCGTTGGGATCCCAGGCTTGCGGTCGTGGGGGAAATGTTATGGTGTCCGGAGAGCGTTCCGCGAGTGACTGAGGTGGTGTCACTCCGCAGGGAGTGGCCAGCAGTCGGTGACCGGCGTGGAGGCGTCGGATGACGCCAACAGCTACTGGCGGATCCGCGGCGGCTCGGAGGGCGGGTGCCCGCGCGGGCTCCCGGTGCGCTGCGGGCAGGCGGTGCGGCTCACACACGTGCTCACCGGCAAGAACCTGCACACGCACCACTTCTCGTCCCCGTTGTCCAACAACCAGGTGAGCGCCCACCCCACCCCCGAAAGGCCCTGGCAGTGTGTGTGAAGGGCCGGGGTTCCAATCTGAGCCTCAGCTGCTTCTGTGAAATGGAGATTTCCATTCAGAAATGTTCTTCTTGGTGTGTCATCTTCTGAAGAAAAGAAATTTAAAATTAAAAATTAATAAAAATATAAAGTAAAAAACTTTTAAAAAAAACAAAACAAAACAAAAAAAAAAAGAAATGTTTACCGAGCGCCCCCTCTGGAGACACAGGTTCCTCTGCCGGGGTCCTGCCCCTAGGTGCCCAGCAGGGAGGCCTATGGGAAGAGAGATCCGTGGGGATAGCTCCCCTTCTGGGGGCAAGTGGGACCCGGGAGGGGGATCTTGACAGTGGGGAGCAGGAACTCCGCGGGGGAGGAGGAACTTGGGCTGGGACTAGAAGGGTGAGTCCGAGTCCTCCAGGCCACAGAGGGGACCAGAGGGGCTTTCTAGGCCTGTGGAAGAGTTGTGCCAAGGCAAAGAGGTCATTGGAACTTGGGTTGACATGGGACAGGGAGTCGGTGGAAGAAAAAGTTTGAGATGGATAGAGATCTTGACCGTCAGCCTGAGAGGTTGAACCTCTGGCTGAAGGCAGTGTGAGGGGTTAGGACTGGGAGAACCATGAGAAGAGGGCTTGGCTCTGGGGGCCAGTGCTCACTGCACAGACAGCTGGAACAAGGAGTGTTTGCTTCTGAAGAGCCAGGGCGCTGCGTGTGGGAGGGTTGTGGCCTTGACTTTTGCAGCGGTGGGAGCTGAGGCTCAGGGAAGTGCAGGGAAGCACTAGAGGGCCAGTGCCACCACTGCCACTGTGGTGGCACTGTCCTTCTGTCCCCTGCACTGTAGGAGGTGAGCGCCTTTGGGGAAGATGGTGAAGGTGACGACCTGGACCTGTGGACAGTGCGCTGTTCCGGGAAGCACTGGGAGCGCGAGGCTGCGGTGCGCTTCCAGCACGTGGGCACCTCTGTGTTCCTGTCTGTGACGGGTGAACAGTATGGGAGCCCCATCCGTGGGCAGCATGAGGTGCACGGCATGACCAGCGCCAACACGCACAATATGTGGAAGGCCATGGAAGGCATCTTTATCAAGCCCAGTGTGGAGGCCTCTGCAGGTCACGATGAACTCTGAATACCTGGATGGATAGACAGACAGAGGGTGGCAGAGTGGGGCACCTGCAGGGCCACTCTTGTGAAGATTTGGGGTTTGTAGGGGTCCTCAAGTGCCTTTGTCATTAAAGAATGTTGGTTTGCAATTGTTTTGCTGTGAGCCTGGGGGTGACCAGTAGGTTCCAGCCATCCCAAGCCTCTACCTCTAGTCTTTAGCCCAGCCTGACTGCGGAACCTGCCCTCACCTTTCTGATACTCTTCCATGGACTTCAATACTGCCCTGGGCAAGCACAGCCCCCCCCCCCCATCCACCCAGAGGTGGTCTATGGCAAGTGACCCCAGTTCCCCAGGCAGGATGAGCCAGAGCCCCACTCCCTGCCAGCTGGGATGGGGCATAAGCTTTCCAGCCTCCTTATCCCTTGATAGGAGGATCCAACTCTCCTGTTAGCTGTATGACAGTCTTTTTTTTTTTTTTTTTTTTTTTTTTGAGACAGAGTCTCACTTTGTTGCCCAGGCTAGAGTGAGTGCCGTGGCGTCAGCCTAGCTCACAGCAACCTCAAACTCCTGGGCTCGAGTGATCCTTCTGCCTCAGCCTCCCGGGTAGCTGGGACTACAGGCATGCGCCACCATGCCCGGCTAATTTTTTATATATATATCAGTTGGCCAATTAATTTCTTTCTATTTATAGTAGAGACGGGGTCTCGCTCTTGCTCAGGCTGGTTTTGAACTCCTGACCTTGAGCAATCCGCCCGCCTCGGCCTCCCAAGAGCTAGGATTACAGGCGTGAGCCACAGCGCCCGGCCTGTATGACAGTCTTGATACCTGATTTTTTTTTTTTTTTTTTTTTTTTTTGAGACAGTCTTGTTATGTTGTCTGGCCTAGAGTGCCGTGGTGTCATCATAGCTCACGGCAACCTCAATCTCATGGGCTCAAGCAATCCTCCTGTCTCAGCCTCCCAAGTAGCTGGGTCCACAGGCCTGCACCACCATGCCCAGCTAGTTTTTCTTATTTTTAGTAGAGACAGGGTCTTGCTCTTGCTCAGGCTGGTCTCGAACTCCTAAGCTCAAGGAATCCTCCCACCTTGGCCTCCTAGAGTGCTAGGATTACAGGCGTGAGCCATTGGCCCCAGCCTTCAAACCTGTTTCAGACCAAGGGCCAGGCAAAGACTCTGCCCATTGGCTGGAAATTAGCATCATGGTTTCCTCACTCTTGGTGCAAGTGGCACCCAGCCTGCTTAGGCGTGTGGCATCTCAGACCTCCACCACGAGCTTCTAAGGTCCCAAAGAGATCACAGAATTTTAAACTATATCACAAGGGAAGGCAACCACAAAAGAAATCTGCTGGCTGGGCATGGTGGCTCACGCCTGTAATCCTAGCACTCTGGGAGGCCAAAGCGGGTGGATTGCTTGGGGTCAGGAGTTTGAAACCAGCCTGAGCAAGAGCGAGACCCCGTCTCTACTATAAATAGAAACAAATTAATTGGCCAACTAATATATATAGAAAAAATTAGCCAGGCATGGTGGCACATGCCCGTAGTCCCAGCTACTCGGGTGGCTGAGGCAGTAGGATTGCTTGAGCCCAGGAGTTTGAGGTTGCTGTGAGCTAGGCT
This sequence comes from Microcebus murinus, assembly GCF_040939455.1. Lineage (NCBI taxonomy): Eukaryota > Metazoa > Chordata > Mammalia > Primates > Cheirogaleidae > Microcebus > Microcebus murinus. Next base: position 25,283,950 of record NC_134125.1, on the reverse strand, counting down.
GATGCCATGGCACTCACTCTGGCCTGGGCAACAAAGTGAGACTCTGTCTCAAAAAAAAAAAAAAAAAGGGGGCCGGGTGCGGTGGCTCACGCCTGTAATCCTAGCACTCTGAGAGGCCGAGGTGGGCAGATGGCTCGAGGTCAGGAGTTCAAAACCAGCCTGAGCAAGACCCCGTCTCTACTAAAAAAAAAAAAAAATAGAAAGAAATTAATTGGACAACTAAAAATATATATACAAAAACTTAGCCGGGCATGGTGGCACATGCCTGTAGTCCCAGCTACTTGGGAGGCTGAGACAGGAGGATCGCCTGAGCCCAGGAGTTTGAGGTTGCTGTGAGCTAGGCTGATGCCACGACACTCACTCTAGCCTGGGCAACAAAGTGAGACTCTGTCTCAAAAAAAAAAAAAAAGAAAAGAAAAAAAGAGACCTGCTACTTGCAGACTCTGAGAATGCTTCCCAGAAGAGGAGGCCCAGTGTGGGGCAGGCAGAGTGTTGCAACTTAAAGGCAGGTGCAGAATGGGATGGGCCCTTGGCGGGGCGCGCCTCCTAGCACTCTGGGAGGCCAACGTGGGTGGATCACTCAAGGTCAGGAGTTTGAGACCAGCCTGAGCAAGAGTGAGACCCTGTCTCTACTAAAAAAAATAGAAATTAATTGACCAATTAAAAATATATATACAAAAAATTAGCCGGGCATGGTGGCGCATGCCTGTAATCCCAGCTACTCAGGAAGCTGAGGCAGGAGGATCAATTGAGCCCAGGAGTTGGAGGTTGCTGTGAGCTAGAATGGGATGGGCCCTAATAAAGGAAGATAACAGTCAGCTTTGCTGGTGCGTGGGCGGCCTCTAGAGGTGATGGCAGTGATTACAGGCTTCTGGATTTGCTCAATCAGCTGAGGTAGAGCTGTCTAGGACAGAGGAGTTTAAGGGAGCTCCTAGGGGTATCAGTGCTGCTTCCCGGAAGGAGAACAAAGAGCCCCAGGAGAGGCTGGGGGTGGTAACTGGCCAGAAGGGGCTTAGAGTAGTGTGGGCATTTGAGAATTCAGTTGACATTAAAGGTCTGGGGGAGTGGGGGAGAGAAAAGCTCTAGCTAGGCCGGGCGCGGTGGCTCACGCCTGTAATCCTAGCTCTTGGGAGGCCGAGGCGGGCGGATTGCTCAAGGTCAGGAGTTCAAAACCAGCCTGAGCAAGAGCGAGACCCCGTCTCTACTATAAATAGAAAGAAACTAATTGGCCAACTGATATATATAGAAAAAATTAGCCGGGCATGGTGGCTCATGCCTGTAGTCCCAGCTACTCGGGAGGCTGAGGCAGAAGGATTGCTTGAGCCCAGGAGTTTGAGGTTGCTGTGAGCTAGGCTGATGCCATGGCACTCACTCTAGCCTGGACAACAAAGCGAGACTCTGTCTCAAAAAAAAAAAAAAAAAAAAAAAAAAAAAAAAAAAAAAAGAAAAGCTCTAGCTAATTGTGAGTTATGAGGGGAGGGGGTTCATGTGTAGGCCCTGGGCCCATTGCTCCCCTTCCCTCCTCCATGAGGCCCCTCCACTGTCAAAGGCTACACTCTTCCTATCGCTCACCTGACCTGAGAGTATTTGAATGGAAGTAGACCGTCAGGAGGTGATTCCAGAAAACACTGAGACAGAGAAGTGGGGCTGTGAGAGGGGAGAGGAAAGAAACCAGAGAAGGGTGCATTACCGAGCAAGCCATCCCTGTGCACAGCTGGAGCTCAGTCTCACTGGAGGGCTCTGGGACCCAGTACAGAACACACATCCCACCTGAGGGGCAAGGAACAAGGGGTAGGGGGGATACTTACCCAACAAAGTACCTTCCTTTTTTCTTTTTGAGACAGAGCCTTGCTCTGTTGCCCAGGCTAGAGTGCCATGGCATCACCTAGCTCACAGCAACCTCAAACTCCTGGGCTCAAGCAATCCTTCTCCAGTAGCTGGGACTACAGGCATGCGCCATCATGCCCAGCTAATTTCTCTCTATTTTTAGTAGAGATGGGGTCTTGCACTCCTGACCTCAAGTGATCCTCCACCTCTGCCTCCCAGAGTGCTAGGATTACAAGCGTGAGCCACCATGCTTGGCCAGTATCTTCCTTTATTGGCCGAAAGCTGCAGGGTGGGTGGGGAGAATGACTCTAGCACCTCCCATTTGCCCTGTACTTTGGGCAAGGGGCTCCTGGAGCCAGAATAAGACCTCCAGGCAGAGCTGCAGGTGCTGGCAATGAGCATCCGCTCTAGAGGTGAGGGTCAAGGGGATGTGTGTGAGGGGCACCAACAGTGTAGACTACACCCTGTAAATCCAAGGGGCACTCCTGGGCTTTAAGTGTTCACTCCTGCCTTTGGCTATTATCCACCTACCACCACACACAGGTAAGCAGTGGGGTGGGTGTGTTGATTAAGAGCAGAACCCAACAGTGTAGGAATTCTTGGGCAACCAAAGCCCTAGGTGTGGGAGTAGGTCAGATGACTCTAGGTAGAATGCAGGACAAGAACGAAAATAAAAAGTGCAGCAGCTGCAGAACTGAGCATTTACTAAGTGCAAGGTGTCAGGCCAATGATTTACACAGTATCTCGTTTGCTCCTGGCAACAACTCTATGAAGCTGGTTAGATTATCATCTCGGTTTTGTAAAGAAGGCAACAGAGGTTCATAAAGATTTGAACCCAGCTCTGCCTGTCTCAAAACATTTGCTTCCGTCCATAGGACTGAGAGTAAAACAGGAGTGGGAGCAGACACACAGCTGCCCCAAAGAACTGTGCTAAAGGCAGGCAACGAATACCCTTCCTGGTCGTCAGCCAGGCAGGGCAGGCGCTCTATGAATGCTCGCCCACAAGGTGGATCGCAGTCACGAAGAGACCCAAGCCGACACCTCCTTCCCAGCGTCTCCCACGGATCCGCAAGGCTCCGCGGGCCCCAGGACCGGGCCTCCGCAGCCCAGCCTGCTCAGGTCCTGCCGACGATGCGGTGGGGTTGGGTGGGGGAGGCTACCCGGAGGCGCAGGGAGCAATCTCTGCATGCAAAACAAAGCAGTCCGCAGCTGCCTTCGACCGCGAGCTCGGTTAGCGGTCCGGGCGTTTCCCGAGGGTCGCAGTCCCTCCCTGGGGGGCTCGGCCGCACGCCCGGCGCCCCCCACCGGGCTTCCTGGCGATCGGGTGGGTGCTGCTAGAAAACTTGCAGAGGCTGGAGCTGAGAAAAGGCGGGCAAAGTTCCTTTTGATAAGTTATGAATGGGGAGAAAGTGTTTGTACAACTCATTGTTAAAACCTTCGGGCTCCAGCCTCGCCCGGCGCCGGGCCAATGGGAGCCGGGAGGCTCTTTTGAAATCGCTCCAGCCTCGGCCAATCGGCGTGCGGGGACGCAGCGCCGCGCCGCGCCGGCCAATGAGCGCGGCGCTATGCTAAGGAGCCCGGGCCGGCCGCCCGACTGTCAGCGGGTTAAAGATGGAGCCGCGGGCGGGGGGCGCCACGAGGCGCGGGGCCGTCCGGACGGCGACCACGGGGCGGACGGCGGCCAGGGCTCCGTCCCCTGACCGGGCGTGTCCTGCCCGGGCCTGGGCGGAAGGGCGTCGGTCTGCGTGAGTAGCCGGGTCTGGGGAGGGGGCGTGGGCAGGACGGCCCTACCCGGCGGGACGAGCGGAGGGGCGCTGCCGGGACCCCGGAGCGCTCTCAGGGCAGGGCACTCCACAAGGGCGGGGAGCCCTCCATTCCTCTGTTTCGCTCTGGGTATCGGGACAGAGGAATCTGTTAGGCAGAACGCGACGCCCATGTAGGGGGCAAGGGGCCAGGGATGGGGCCCTGAGCTGGAAGGGGCCCATCGTCCTAGGGTGGGGCCACCCTTCTCCCCGAGCCGCTGGCTGAGTCGGGGCGCAGGATCGTCGGGCTGTACCCACCTGGCTCCGGGCGCCAGCGGGCTTTGGACTGCCGAGCGCGGGCCCTCTCCTTTGTGTCTGCGCCCTCTGCCCCATCTGGCCCGCCAGCTCCCGCTACGGGCAATCCGGAGCGTGCCAGGGAAGGCCTGGGTGCTGTGAGGTTCTGAGGACCTCGAGGACTGCAGTTCTGCTGGGATCCCCTTCCCTGCCCCGATGGACTAGACAGGAGCTCTGGCCCCACCCACGCAGCTGCGGTTGAGCTTCCCAGCTGTGTGCGTAGTGGGGACGGTGGGGTCCCCCCTGCTGGCCGCAGGTGCTCTGACGAGGTTGCACTACTGTGCTCTGAGAAGCAGTGCAATGATATTGTCAAAGCATCTGAGACCAGCCTTGGGGACCTCCCTCCCCGCAACCCTCACCTCCTCCTCCCCAGGGGGAGGCCAGGCCCCTTGGACCTAGGGACCATCCCCTCCCCCTGCCCAATTCACTCCCTTCTCCATGGAAACTTGAGATTCTAGCCAGGCCTGGGCCTCTGGGGTCAGAGGGCATCCTTCCCCCGGACAGAGGCCCCTTCCAAGCATGCCTGCATTCCAGGTCTCAGATCCCCACAGGCCACCAAGGGGGAGGCACTGGCAGGCCTGCCCGACACTCTTTCCCTGTTGCACTACTGTGGGCCACTGGGAAGCAGTGCAATGATGAAAGGGCATCGGTCAGGCCCACTGGGAGGGGGGTGAGGGGGAAGAGGGTTTGCTGCCTCACTCTACCTCCTGGCTGAGAAAGTGGAGGTGCCCAGAGGGTAAGTGTGGGACCAGTTAGGCACCATGCAGAGCTGGACTGGACCCTCCAACAGAGGATCAGGGGGTGCAGAGGTGAGGGATCATCCTGGTCATGGCTGGGTAAGGTCAGGGGCAGAGCCCCTAGATTCAGAAAAGCTCTGGTTTGAAGGTCTTTCCACATTGGCCCCCTGGGGTAAGACTGTGGACTTCAGGCCTGGTCAGGGCCTTGTGGGGAAATGGAGGCCCACAGTTTTTACACGTGTGGGGGGGGTGTCTTTCCAGGCCTGGCTTGGACTGGGCCCTCCCTGAAGGCTTAAAGAGGGCTAGGCTCTGGGAAGAATGTTCCTCTGGGTGGGGCTTGGAGACACGGGTAAGGCAGGCCTTCCAGGATGCAGCCTTCACACGAGGCCATCAGTCACCTCCGTGCTCAGCAGGAGCAGTACTCACTGGGATGGATGGGTGGGCTTGGGACATGAAGCTTGCAGGCAGTGCCCACCAAACATGCCAGCTTGTTCTTTTACAGAAAGGTATGCCTGAAACCTACAGGAGCAGTTGTGAGGTATCTGGCTTGCCTGCCCTGCCAGCTGGAACTGGGGGGAGGTGGGAGGGGCTGGTTGGAGCAAAACTTCCAAGGAGCCGGACCCCATCATACTTGCAGGGCAACCTCTACCATTAGGACTTGACACAATGCAAAAGGTGTTTATGTGCCCAGTGATAGTCATTCAAACCTGTCACCTTGACAGGTGGCCTGGATTTCCAGATGGGCTTTTAGGAGTATCCCTCACCCTGGCTGGGTACATTGGGACACTGCCTCACTCTCACCCTGGAAGTAAAGGCCCTGGCACCCATGGGGGAGCTGAGGGGCAATGACATATGCTTCTCTGTTTCCTAGTCCTGACCCCTTGGGGTTCCTTGATCCCAGGGTCACCTGGCTCAGGCCCATCCTCCCTTTCCTTGGACTCTAGGCTGGAGTCCTCCTCACTCCTGTGCAGATTCTGTGCCCACTGGCCCCAGTCCCCCATGCATCTGTCACCTGCTTTTGCTGGGGGGAGGCATGTGAACTCAGGCCTCTGCTCAACTGTGCCCTCCTGGGGGAAGCCTTCCCTGGGCTCCACTGCATGGCATGTTCCTCCAGCAGAGTTTGTTAGATCAAAACTGCTCAACATGTGGCAGAGGTCCCCCTGAGATTGAGAGCCCAAGGGCAGAGACCACTGTCATTTTTCCTTTGTCATCAGTGCCTAGAAACAGGACAGGTACAGTACACTCCCCCAAACCTGCTGAAGATGTACCAGTATACTTTATAAAAATACAAATAAAAGTATAAAGTGTGAGGCATAGTTATTAACATAACATGATTGGAGGATAATTTGGGATCTGCTTGACTCTCAAAGAGTGCTTGTCCTATTTGAAAAAAGGTACATACTCCAAATTTTAAAGTTTCATTTTGCAAGTCACATGGGGCAGGAAGCGGAATGGAGATGTGATCCCAGGTGAATCGGACTGAGTCTGCCTGCACTTCCAGGCAAGATGCACAGAACAGACCCCTTGGCGGTCCCCACCTTGCTCTGTGACCTCCACTCAGGAGGAAGTGGATGCCCCTTCCTGTGTTGGGGAGAGCTGAGTCTAGACGGCTGCTGTTTGGTTGTAGGAGGTGAAAAACCTGGTCAGACTTTTCAGGTAACCTCCATGGGTCTCCGGAGGGGACAACAGGGAAGCAGTCTAGGGTGCAACCCCTCATTAGTGGCTGGGGTGGATGGTGGGGAAAAAAGCAGCATTCAGGGGGAAGAAGCTGTGTGCGAATCTAGATGTGTTTCAGGATGAGATGTCCCCAAATCATCCCCAATAGACACTTGGACGTGAGTCTTGAGTTCAAGGGAGGTCTGAGCCTGAGACACAGGTTTGAGTTTGTTCAGTCAGTTGTGGGTTCTCATCGGGACCAAGGAGTGGGTAGGGCCGTCCCAGACTGTACGGTGACCGTGAGACCTTAAACACATCCGAGGGGCAGGAGGCAAAGGACACTGAGAAGGGGCCAGAGATGGGGGTGAAGAGGCAGTGACGAGTGGAGAGCACAGGCGTGGAGGTGTACAGAGGAGAGAGGAGCTGAGGAGAAAGAGGGTGCAGCTCCGGCTGAATGGGAAGCGTGGCTTGAGGCTGGGGAGGCTACAGACCCTGGGGAGGGGCGGTGTGGGAGGGGTGGGGGCCTTAAAAGAAGTTGGAAGCTCAGGAAAGATTTCAGAATTAAAGGGGGGAAAAAAAAGAAGTCCAGAACCTGTAGCTGCACACACAAACAAAAGATTAATAAATAAATAAATAAATAAATAAATAAATAAAAAGTTGTAAGCTATGATCGCGCCACTGCACTCCAGCCTGGGTGACAGAACAGTTCCCTGTCTCAAAAATCGAAGCACATAAACAAAAAGCAGCGTGAACAGTTCGGGCGCTGGCCTTGCCCTCCGCGTGCCGCGGCCCCACCGGGACCAAAGGCCGCGTGGCGCCGCAGGAACCGGCGCAGCCACGTCCGCCCCCTCGAAGTCCCCAGTGCGCACGCGCAGAGCGAGTGCATTGTCACGTGCGGCCGGCGCGCGGGGGTGGCCCCGCCCCCGGCCCGGGAGCGGATTGGCTGCGGCGCGCGGCGGCCGGCGAGGGAGCGCGCGTGTGCACGCGGCCGCGGGGAGCAGTGGTGCGTCCCGCCCGCCGCCGTGGTCGACCCCAGCCCTGGCTCTCGAGTGCAGCCCCGTCCCCCGGGCCCCGGGCGGGTGGGGGTCGGTGCCCGCGGGCCCTGGCGAGCCCCGCGCCCACGGCCGCTCCGCTCGCAGGCAGCCCGGGCGCGCCGGCAGCCCCGCTCGGATGGAGGTCCTGGACGAGTTCGACAGCGAGTTCCCCCAGAGCGTGACCTTCTGCCAGCTCATCTCCGAGGAGGACTTCGAGAGGCAGGCGGCGACCTACACCGAGCGCGCCCTGCGCCGCCTCTTCCGCAGCCTCGACCGCAACCCGGCGCTGGCGGAGAGGGTGGTGCGCAAGGGCAAGCAGGCCGAGCTGGAACAGCGCGGGCTCGCCTCCTTCCTCTGGGTGCGGCCGCGGGCTCGCGGACGGGAGGGCGGGAGCTGTCCCCACCGCGCTTGCTGTCCCCGGGGCGGGAGCTCTGACGTTTGGAGATTTGGGGGCTGGGTTGGGGGAGGGCGCCGGGCCTAGCAGGGACTGGCAGATGGGGTCTTCCAGAAGCCTGGGGTGCCCAGCCTGGGGAGTGGGGTGAGCGGGCGTCTTACTCCTTGGGCTTCCTCCTGCCCGGTGTCTCCCGCTGTTGTCGCAGGCAAAGTTCTTCAGTGCCGTCCAGGGGGACCTGAACCACTGCAACAGCATGGGCGCCCTAGAGATGCACCAGCGCCTCGAGCAGCTGAAGCGGAGCATCCACCGCGTGCACGTCTACTCCCGAGGTGAGGCTGACCCTGCCCTTGGTGGTCTGAGCCCAGGGTGTCCAGGCCGAAGGCCGTGTGACCGGCTCAGGTCCACTTCAGGTGTCCACACCCCCCTCTTCCTCACAGTCGGGTTTGTCTTCTCAGATTAGGTTCATCCAGAGCAAGACATAGAGTCAGGGCAGGCCAGGACCAGGGAGGAGAGGCGCTGCTCCTAGCTGGATCAGCTGGCTAGGAGATGGGCTTCTGCGCTGTTTCTTCCTGGCTGTGTGGTCCCGAGCAAGGCGGCTCACCTTTCTGAGCCACCCAGCTCTTTACAGCTAACCTTGCAGGGTGATTCGGAGTGGGGGTGAGGAGCTGCAGGCAGTGCCTGGCTCAGGGCCCGCTTGTCTCTGACCCTGTACTTGGCACTTTTTGTAAAAAAAGTTTTTTTTTTTTTTTTGAGACAGTCTCACTCTGTTGCCTGGGCTAGAGCGCTGTGGCATCAGCCTAGCTCACAGCAACCTCAAACTCCTGGGCTCAGGCCATTTCTGCCTCAACCTCCCAAGTAGCTGGGACTACAGGCATGCGCCACCATGCCTGGCTAATTTTTCTCTACATATTTCTAGTTGGCCAATTAATTTCTTTCTATTTATAGTAGAGACGGGGTCTCGCTCTTGCTTGGGATGGTTTCGAATTCCTGACTTTGAGCGACCCTCCTGCCTCAGCCTCCCAGAGTGCTAGGATTACAGGTGTGAGCCACCGCGCCCAGCCAAGAAAAGTTTTTATTATGAAGATAAGCATACACACAAAACTAGTGATGACAGTGAACACCAAAGTACCTGTCATCAGCCTCAGGAACATACCTGTGTTGCCTTGTGTGTTTCACTCTCCATTCCTCCCCCCACCTTTTTCTGGAGTATTTAAAGGGAAATCTCAGACATCATTGTACTTCTGAATAGTGTGTATCATAATTAAAAAAAAAAAAAGATTTTTTGACATAATCACAATGTTATTGTTACACTTGACATAATTAACAATTCCTTAATATTAGCTGAGCCATAGTTGGTCCATAGTCACTGCTTTCTGGTGGTCCACACAAGTCTTTACTTGGTCTGTCACATGAGGACCCAGTGAGGCCCACGTATTGTGTTTGGGTGTTAGGCCTCTTAGGTTCATTTTGCCTAGGGTGCTTGTGAAAATGGAATGCAAGAGAGCTGAGTATGTGACCACACAGGGACAGCAGGTGTGAATTGGGATGGCCCTGGGCAAAGGAGGATCCATGCCACTTCTCTTTTTTTTTTTTTTTTTTTGAGACAGAGTCTCACTTTGTTGCCCAGGCTAGAGTGAGTGCCATGGCATCAGCCTGGCTCACAGCAACCTCTAACTCCTGGGCTCAAGCCATCCTTCTGCCTCAGCCTCCCGAGTAGCTGGGACTACAGGCATGCACCTCAATGCCTGGCTAATTTTTTCTATATTAGTTGGCCAATGAATTTGTTTCTATTTATAGTAGAGACGGGGGTCTCGCTCTTGCTCAGGCTGGTTTCGAACTCCTGACCTCGAGCAATCCGCCGGCCTCGGCCTCCCAGAGTGCTAGGATTACAGGTGTGAGCCACTGTGCCCGGCCTATGCCACTTCTCTTGAAGTCCCCTTTGAGGTGGGATGAGCCCCTGCCACTGCTTTGGAGAACTGTGTCATCCTCAGGGTGCCCAGCATCATGGGGTTCTTCCTGTCATTGCAGTCTGCTGTGGTGGTTGCTTCACCCCCATGCGTGTATTTCTTGGACAGTTCTAAAGCCTTGATTGGATTCAGGCTCGGTGCCTTTGGTATGTTTGTGTTTAGTGACACCTGTGCTGGTGGGGGGCGACTTCCTTCTGCCACACATTGGGAAGCCCAGCCTGCCCGGGGACCCAACCCCTGTGGTGCAGCGTGTGAGCCCTCCACATCACCACTTCATCTGCTTGTTGCACCAACAGCACCTGTCGCCCCCTGAGGTAGCTTCAGTATTATTTATCTGTTTTGCAGAAGAGGAAATAGAGTCACTAGGAGGTTAGTCAACATGCACAAAGTCACATAGTGAGTAGCGGAGGCTGGATGTGGACTCCAGTCTGCGTTGCTCCGGAGCACAGGGTCAGCCTCCAGGCCAGTGCTGCATGGTGGTTATTATTGAGGAGCCTTTGGGATGGGCTGTACAAGTTGCTTGTTAACACCTGCTTGGCTGGCGGTCTCCACCTTAGAACAGTAGAAATAGCCAGACCTGTTGAAACAGGTGAGGGGGTGGCCCCAGGGTCTTGTTCCTCAAAGGTTCCTTGCCCGAGCCCACCTCTGTAAGACCCCCTCACCGTGGGCTTCCTTGTGGAGGAAGTGTCCTGTTGCATGCCCCCTGGGGGTAGTTGGTGGGCTCACTGTCTTGGGCCTGGACACCCCATGCTGGTGTTGGCAGACTGGGCAGCTTTTCACAGTGCTTGGGGGGATGGCAGCAGGCTGACCTGCCCAGGCTAAGCCCAGCCCTCCTTGGCTGTGACATCCCATCGCTTCCCACAAAATTCTGCTCTTAAAGTCAGACAGCCAGATATGGATCCTGCCTATGCCTTGTACAGCCAGAGCCTCTGTTTCCACCGTAAGATGGACACAGGAGTAACCTCTCTGCGTGGGGTTGGCGAGATGGTGCACGCTGGCCCCACCAGCAGTGGCCCTCGGTGTTGTTCGTGGTGCTCCTGCGGAGCCTCCTGCCCTTCCTCGTTGGAGGAACCCTGCGAAGAGCCCCGCACTGCTGTGCTTGGCCCCCACTCTACCCTCTTCTGCCTGCAGAGTAGGCAGTCACTGGCGCCTCTCATCACAGATGCCAAGAAGAGGAGAAGGAAGCTAAAACTGAAGAAACCAGAGCCCATCCTCCTACGGGACCGGTCGACCTCCCCGTGCCTGCCACCAACCCTGCTGCCACCTCCACCGCTGCTGCCACCACCACCTGCCACCACCAAGGCGTCTCTGGGGGCTCCATCACCCCCTGTCTACACCATGCCCAGGGTCTTTGGCCCCTTCCCTCCGCTGCCCAGCAAGTCGGTCAGTGGGAGCGTCCCCTGCTCCAGGCAGTCCCGGGAGCGGCAGCCTCTGTCCCCATGCTCTGAATAATCCCAGTGGCTCTCTTGGGCCCACAGCCACGGTTCTCAGACCTCCGCTTGAGCAGTGGAACACTCTTTGCAGACAGTCTTGGTGGGAAGGAAGTGGATAGAGCAGATAAGAGGGGTTTGGAGCAGGTGTAGTGGCTGTTGCCTGTAGTCCCAGCTGCTTGAGAGGCTCAGGCAGGAGGCTGCTGGGATCTGTGATTGTGTCTCTGTGCTCCAGCCTGGCTAGGGGAACAGAGTGAGACCTCATCTCTTGAAAATAATAATAATAATGAAAAGGGGGGGCTGTCTACTGTGGTTGAAGGGCTGGGTGAGAGTCAAAGGTGGAGAGCCCTACCTTCATGGCCTCAAGCGAACAAGGCAGCCCCAGGTGTGCTGGGCAGAATCCTGGGGTCCCCAGAGGACAGGTGGGAAACCAGGGGCCCCTCCCACATTCTCAACCCCACCCCTGCCCCTCCTCGTGGGTGCCGTTCCCCACTCAGCCTGTCTCCTCCAGGCAGGCCCCCATGCCCGGGCTGGGTTAGGGCTGCCACAGTCAGATCCCAGCCCCTATCCCATCTTCTGTACCCCGAACACCATGCTCAAGGTGGGCGCGGGCCAGGCCAGACGTCCCTGCTGGATGGGTGGAAGTCACATGGTTCTCATGGTTCTGAGAACCATGAGACCGTGAGGTCCCCAGACTTGTCCTGAGATTTCCTTTGTTTCTTGCAGGTGGAGAATGTGGACATTGCAAGGTCTGAAGCGAAATTAAACTGGAATGGCCTGTCGCCGAACCCCAAGAGGTGGAAGGAATTTACTCTGGGCTCGAGGGGAATGGCAAAGGAGCACTTTGGGGAGCGTCCTCTGTGCCCGGCACAGTCACCATGTCCTCCCACCGCTCGGTCGGTGCTCAGGGCAGTCCTGAGTGGTGGTTATCACTTTACAGGGAGGAGTCTGGGCTCAGGCCTGCTGTGTGTGCGAGTCCTTGCCCCGACGTCACGGAACTGCACGTGAGGCTGCGGAGGGCCCAGGCTGACGTCCCCTCTCTGCCCTGTCTTGCAGCTGCATGGTCGACCTGACCCCCTTGGTTCTCAACCCTGGAGGCTTCCATTTCTCGTACTTGGCTGGGAACAGCTCACACAAGCTCCATTGCCCCACCTTCCCCTGGTAAGAGTGCCTCTGTGGCAGCACCGTCCTGCCTCTGCCCCTCCCTGCCTCTGCGGCACCATGGTGGTGTGCACAGGGCTGGAAAAATCTTTGTTGTAAAGCCCCTTCCGCTTCCTGGAATGACCCTAAGGACGTAATGAGGGGTGCAGGGAAAGTAGCGCTCCCTCCCTAGCATTTGTAACCCTGAGAAATCAGAAACAAGCCACCCGAAGGCCCGTGAGGAACGGAATGATGCACCACCTGCGGAGCCGCCCCGTGACTGCAACACGCGTGTGTTTTGCAAAGCAGGGGTTTACTGAACGTGGGTTTTTTAATCCTTGCTTTTTCCATTTGAAATGTTAAGTGTTTCCCCTGTCATTGAATGATTTTAAAGTATGATTTAGACTGGCTGCTTCATTGCATTGTATTGGATGAATGTTTAGAGTTTTAGGTTCACGGCAAAGTTGAACAGAAAGTACAGAGAGACCCCATATATCTCCCCCCGACACACAGCCTCCCCCACTGTCAACATGCCACACCACAGGGGACACGTGTTGCATTTGATGAACCTACATTGGTACATCATAATACTCAGAGTCCATAGTTCACATTAGGGTTCACTCTTGGTCTTGCACATACCGTGGGTTTGGACAAATGTATAATAGCGTGTATCCACCACTGTAGAACCATGCAGAGTAGTGTCGCTGCCCTAAAATCCTCTGTGCTCTGCCTGTTCATCCCTCCTAAACCTTAACCCCTAACTCCTGAGAACCCCTGATCCTTTTACTGTCTCCATACTTTTGCCTTTTCCAAAATTTTATTGGAATCATATAGTATGTCACCTTTTCAGATTGGCTTCTTCCACTTAGTAATATGCATTTAAGTTTCCTCCATGTCTTTTCATGCCTTGATAGCTCATTTCTTCTTAGCCCTGAATAATCCTGAGTGCACAACAGTTTATCCATTCACCTACTGAGGGACATCTTGGTTGCTTCCAAGTTTTGGCCATCATGAATAAAAGCTACTATCAACATCCTTGTGCAGGTTTTTGTGTAGACATAAGTTTTCATCTCATTTGGGTAAACACCAAGGAGCATGTTTGCTGGATCACTGGTAAGTGTATGTTTAGTGTTGGAAGAACCTGCCAAACTGGCTTCCAAAGTGGCTGCATCATTTTGCATCTAGCAATGAATGAGAGTTCAGATGACTTTTTATGTGAGAAACTCACATGGTTCTTTAAAGATGATTCTAAATTCCCAGGTGAGAGAAAGTTTACCTAAGAGGACATCCAAAGCGTAAGGAAACCTTTAAAAAATGGTTTTGGCTCCTTTAATAAGGAGAGATGTACACACTTGAGACTGCCAGGATGAGCGTCACAGGTCCAAGGTAAAGGGAGTCCTGTTCCGCGAAGGCTTTAGGCAGAGACGCGTTTTAGCTATGAAATTATCACCAAGTTGGCTTTGTCCTTTTTTAACCCTTTTATTGAGATAACTCACACAGCATACAACTCACCTATTTAAAGTGAACAATTGCGTGGATTTTTGTATATTCATAGTTGTGCAGCCATTACCACAATTGAATTTTAGAACGTTTTCATCACCTCAAAAAGAAGAGAGTGAAAAGCAGCCTCCAGTGGGAGAAAACATTTAAAAATTGACTCAGCAACAAAAAAGCAACCCCATTCTGGGAGGCTGAGGCGGGCGGATTGCTCGAGGTCAGGAGTTCAAAACCAGCCTGAGCAAGAGCGAGACCCCGTCTCTACTATAAATAGAAAGAAATTAATTGGCCAACTAATATATATAGAAAAAATTAGCTGGGCATGGTGGCGCATGCCTGTAGTCCCAGCTACTCGGGAGGCTGAGGCAGGAGGATTGCTTGAGCCCAGGAGTTTGAGGTTGCTGTGAGCTAGGCTGACGCCACGGCACTCACTCTAGCCTGGGCAACAAAGTGAGACTCTGTCTCAAAAAAAAAAAAAAAAAAAGCAACCCCTTAAGACTTGGATAGCCATTTCTTCAAAGAAGGTATACAAATGGCCAATAAATAGCAAAAGATGCTCCATATCATTAGTTGTTAGGAAGATGCTAATGAGAATCACGATACCACTTCATGTCGGCTAGGATGGCTTTAATTTAAAAAAGAGGGACAATGAATGACAAGGGTTGATGAAAATGTGGAGAAATTGGAGCACTCGTCGGTGGCTATGGGAATATAAAATGGTGCAGCTGTTGTGAAAATCAGTTCTGTGGTTCCTCAAATGTTAAACGTAGAGTTACCCTGTGACCCAGCAATTCCACTCCTATGTGTATACCCAAAAGACTTGAAAGCAGGTACTTGTACGTGAATGTTCATACACCATTATTCACAGTAACTCCAGGATGGAAACAACCCAAGTGTATCCAAAGTGAATAAACAGGCCAAGCGTGGTGGCTCACGCCTGTAATCCTAGCACTCTAGGAGGCCAAGGCGGGAGGATTGCTCGAGGTCAGGAGTTTGAGACCAGCCTCAGCAAGAGTCAGACCCCGTCACTACTAAAAAAAAAGAAAGAAATTAATTGGCCAACTAAAAATATATAAAAAATTAGCCGGGCATGGTGGCGCATGCCTGTAGTCCCAGCTACTCGGGAGGCTGAGGCAGGAGGATCGCTTGAGCCCAGGAGTTTGAGGTTGCTGTGAGCTAGGCTGACACCACGGCACTCACTCTAGCCTGGGCAACAAAGTGAGACTCTGTCTCAAAAAATAAATAAATAAATAAATAAAATGCGATGTATTCATAGAAATAGTATTCAACCATAAAAAGGAGTGAAGTTCTGACACATGCTGTAATACACAAACCTGGAACACATGCTAAATGAGATGAGCCAGACACATAAGGACAAATACTGCATGATTCTACTTGCATGAAGTATCTAGAATAGACACATTCATAGAGACAGGAAGTAGATTAGTGGTTACCAAGGGCTAGCAGGGAGAGGCAGATGAGGAATTATTACTTAATGGGTACAGAGTTTTGGTTCTGGGTGATGAAAAAGTTTTGGAAATAGGTACATATCAACATTGTGGATGTACCTAATGCCACTGAGTTGCATACTTAAAAACGGTTAAAATGATAAATTTTATGTATATTTTGCTACAATAAAAAGAGAAACCTCGGCCAGGTGCCATGGCTCATGCCTGTAATCCTAGCACTCTGGGAGGCCGAGGCGGGAGGATTGCTCAAGGTCACGAGTTCGACACCAGCCTGAGCAAGAGCGAGACCCCATCTCTACTAAAAATAGAAAGAAATTAATTGGCCAACTAAAAATATATAGAAAAAATTAGCCGGGCATGGTGGGCGATGCCTGTAGTCCCAGCTACTTGGGAGACTGAGGCAGAAGGATCGCTTGAGCCCAGGAGTTTGAGGTTGCTGTGAGCTAGGCTGACACCATGGCACTCTACCCCAGGCAACAGAGTGAGACTCTGACTCAAAAAAATAGAAACCTCAGCACCCTTTATCTGTCACCTCCTGTTCCTCCATCTCCCAGCCCCTGGCAACTGCTAACCTACTCTCTGTCTTTCTAGCTTTGCCTATTTTGGACATTTCATGTAAATGGAATCAATCATATAATGTATAGTCTTTTGTATCTGACTTGCTTGCATTTAGCATAATGTTGTCAAGTTTCATCCGTGTTGTAGCATGTGTAAGTACTTCATTGCTTTCTATGGTTGAACAATATTCTCTTTGTGTTATTTCATTGTATTCCATGTATTGGATAACATTCCATTGTATTATTAGTTATCAATTCATTAGTTGATTGGTATTTGGGTTGTTTTCATTTTTGGCTAATATGAATACTTAGGAGCTGCCAAACTGTTTTCCAAATGGCTGCATCATTTTACATTACCACTAGCAATGTAGGAAGGTTCCAGTTTCTCCACATCCTCAACACTTGCTATTGTCGGTATTTTTTATTAGAGCCATCCTGGTGGATTTGAAGTATGTCTCATTGTGGTTTTGCATTTCTCTGATAGCTAATAATGTTGAGTATGTTTTCATGTGCCTTGTGATCATTTGTAAATCTTTGGAGAAATGTCTATTCATATCCTTTGTCCATTTCTAAAAATTTAGTTTATCATTGTTGACTCATAATAATAATTATCCTTTGTACATTTCTAAAAAATGGGGTTTTTTATGGTAGATACAGATCTGTTACCAGACATGATTTGCAAATATTTTTCCTATTCTGTGAGTTGTCTTTTCACTTTCTTGTTGGTGTCTTTGAAGCACAAAAGTTTTATTTTTTTGAGGCAAGGTCTCACTCTGTTGCCCAGGCTGGAGTACAGTGGCATGATCATAGCAATCATAGCTCACTGCAGCCTTGAACACCTGAGCTCAAGGGATTCTCATGCCTCAGCCCACACCCAAGTAGCCACTACACCTGGATAACTTTTTTAGTTTTCGTAAAAACAGAATTTGGCTGTGTCGCCCAGGCTGATCTTGAACTCCTGAGCTCAAGTTATCCCTCCCACCTCAAGCCTCTTGAGTAGCTGGAATTACAGGTACCTGCCTCTGTGCCCGGCTTAAGCACAAAAGTTTCCTTTTGAAAGGCATTCTTTTCAAAACATATCAGCCTTCAGAGGTAGCTACAGTCAGAAAAAAAACCAAAAAACCTACAGGAGCCACAGAAGTTCTCAAATTCTTCGACCCAGTGTTTTTAGTCCTGGGAAACTGGCTCCAAGGAAATGATAAGGAAAAAAAATGCCATTTGTATAAAAATGTTTATGGCAACATCGGTTAAAAAGCTTAAAAACTGGAAACAGCTCAAATGTGCATTAACATAATTATAGAATATTATATAGCCATTATAATTATAAAAATGATTAGCACATTGACTGCCATGTGAGTTGTATTTAACTCAGGCTAGTTTTGAGCCTGGGGCCTCATGAAGAAAAACTCTGCAGTTGGTTCTTGAAAATCCTACTTGTTGATGTTCCTATTGTTACAGTTAATATTGACAATTGAATTCTAAAAATGTGGATTGCATTGCATATGACTCATGCACAGAAAACAGTAAAAAATAACAAATCTGAAAGGATCATTTTGTTCTAATAAAACACCGTGGCTCCCAGGGAAAAAATTTTTTTTTCTAATGTTGCAGGCAGTGTGTTAAACACAATTATGCAGATTCATGAATTACATCCAGGTAGAAACCATAAGCTATCAAATCAGATCAGAGGAAGGGTGGACATGGGAGGGGGAGAAGGTGACTGAGTGCTGGGTCACAGAGGAGTTTTTGCAATGTTGTTACAAGGTAAAATTTAAAAGTAAAGCTTTATTGAGCGTCCCTATGTCCTTACAGAACAGTGGAGCCACAGGGTGGGGCTATGGTCA
The DNA here is from genome assembly GCF_040939455.1 of Microcebus murinus. Classification (NCBI taxonomy): domain Eukaryota; kingdom Metazoa; phylum Chordata; class Mammalia; order Primates; family Cheirogaleidae; genus Microcebus; species Microcebus murinus. The sequence goes on along the minus strand of NC_134125.1, from coordinate 25,266,302 downwards.
TCATTAGGGTGTTTAGATATTTTCTAGCTTTTCCTAGGCATAGTTTTATCAAGTTGTGATTCAATTAGACAATGTCTTTTTTTTTCTTTTTTAAATCTTGCCGTTGTCAGTTAACATTAAGGCGCTGGGGAGTTGAATGCACCCTGGCAGGTTTGACTACAAGCTTCATTGGCTGGGTAGTAACCAACTTGCATATGTGGTACCATGAGTGCTTAACCACTTCGGCCGCGAAGCCGTGCCCACAGCCGGCACTCAGTCCACATGGTGGCTTGTGCTGCGCACTGACGACGCATCCATTTTGCTCTTGTGTCATGAGGAAAGCTTGAAAGCTTGTTTTACTTTACAGGCAGCTTTACTTGTAATGTAAATCAGAATAGGTAACATATACATATCTGTTTTTATTATGTTATTTTTAAATGTTCACAATTTTATTTTGATAAATGAAAAATCAGAAAAGTCATATCACGGCTGTCGGCTAAAGTGGATGTGTGCGTTCATCTGTGGCTATCAACTATAGTCGACACTCGGCTGTGCACATTCATCTGTGGCTGTTGACTATAGTCGATGCTGGCACCTAAGTGGTTAATTCCACTGGGAGACACCGCAGGTGCTTTCCAGTTTTCCCATAGTATAGTGAGTGCTGGGATTAACGTCATTATGTGGAAAGCTGCTCCTGAATTTCAGATGAATGCCCTGAAGTGAGATTATAAAGGAAAGGGTACAGTTAACAAGAGGACCATCTTTTTTCAGATTCTAAAAGCAATATGTTTACCATAGACAACTGAAACCTATATAGAAAAGACAGGCCAAATCACTTACATTCTCACCACCAGAAATAACCACTGCTAGCATTTATCTGTATGTCAGTGTAGGCTTTTTTCCCGTGGACATGTGTATATGTACATGTAGTTTGGTACATAAGTGGGATTGGGAGTGTCCTGTTAGGAAGTTCTGTAGCCAACTCTAGCATGTGAGTTTCTTCCCATGTCACTAAAACTATCTTCGAGTTCACCGATAATAATAGATGCCAAATACTCCATTGTATGGGTGAAACATCATTCTTGCTTGTTGAAATATTTCCCTGGTGGGGACAATTTTTAGGCTCTTAGTTAATTTTGCTTTCAGAGTGAGCTGTACTCTCATGATACTATTGCCAAAAATGGGTTATTTTAAGTTGGTTTTAACAAGTTTACAAAAGCAGAACATATTCCATGGAAAAAAGTTCACAATACAGAAGTAAATATGTAAAATATGAGTCCACTGCTAAGAGTTTCATGTGTACCTTTCCAAATGTTTTGTGTCTATATTTGTCCAATACAAATACACTGGTTAATTTTTTAACCCAAGTTAAGAGCATGTTGCATGTACTTCTCAGCAACTGGCTTTTTGCCATTAATAAACCATTGGGACATCTTTTTCTCTTCTTTTTTTGCTCTTTGCCTTGACATCATTGCTTGTTGGGATATCTCCCTCATTTCTTTAATGAGCTACAGAACAGTCCAGTGCATGGCTACACTGGTTCATTTAGCTGTAATCTCATGGACTCTTGGGTGGTTGTCAGGTTTTTGCAATCACAGATATTGCTGCGATGAACAGCCTTGAACACATATCCATCGGAGACATTTCTGGAAGTAGCAATGTATTGGGAGCCATCCTACAGCCTGGGGTTTTGTCACTTGTACCTATTGTGGCCCTGTGTGTTGGTATCCTACCTCATGGGTATGTCTTGGGTGTCTCCCATGCAGGAACTCGGCTTGTAGTAGCTCCCCCAACGCCGACGAGACTCCAGCCCCTGCTGTGAAGGCCTCCATCTTCTCCCCGCCTGTCCTACTGAAATTCCATCCTGTGCCCAGACCCAAAGACGACTCAGAGAACGACCCTGGCAGCACAGAGTCTGTGACCCACAAGAGGAGCCCATAACCTCTTCCCTACAGACTGTGGCCCAAGGAATGAATAAAGTTCCTGCAGAGGTGCCTACCCTGGGCTGGGAACCCTAGGGTTGTGCAATCCCCTGAGCTCCCTCTGGCCCAAAGAGGTGCTCAGGGTCCTGTTGGCACCATTGAGGTCCCCTCAGTTGCAGTCTACCATGACAGTTCAGTCATGTACACTTTGAAAGAGAAACAGGGTGGGGGAGTGCTCCCTTCCTTTCAGTGACTCTGGAGCCCTCAGGCTCCTCTGGACCCAAGTGAGTTCTAAGTCTAGTGTATTTTTCCTACACCTGGCCCCTAAACACATGGTGTCAACTGATGCACAGGTTTAGAAACCACTGTTTCTAAAGTGGTTTCTAAGTGATCTAGGCCAGGCACTGTGGCTGACGCCTGTAATCCTAGCACTCTGGGAGGCTGAGGTGGGAGGATCACTCAAGGTCAGGAGTTTGAAACCAGCCTGAGCAAGAGCGAGACCCTGTCTCTCCTAAAAAAATAGAAATTAATTGGCCAACTAAAAACATATAGAAAAAGTTAGCTGGGGCCGGGCGAGGTGGCTCACGCCTGTAATCCTAGCACTCTGGGAGGCTGAGGCGGGCGGATTGCTCGAGGTCAGGAGTTCAAAACCAGTCTGAGCAAGAGCGAGACCCATCTCTACTATAAATAGAAGAAAATTAATTGGCCAACTAATATATATAGAAAAAATCAGCCGGGCATGGTGGCGCATGCCTGTAGTCCCAGATACTCGGGAGGCTGAGGCAGAAGGATGGCTTGAGCCCAGGAGTTTGAGGTTGCTGTGAGCTAGGCTGACGCCACGGCACTCACTCTAGCCTGGGCAACAAAGTGAGACTCTGTCTCAAAAAAAAAAGAAAAGAAAAGAAAAAATTGGCCGGGCATGGTGGCGCATGCCTGTAGTCCCAGCTACTGGGGAGGCTGAGGCAGGATGATCGGTTGAGCCCAGGAGTTTGAGGTTACTGTGAGCTAGGCTGACGCCATGGCACTCTAGCCCGGGCAACAGAGTAAGATTCTGTCTCAAAAACACCCCCCAAAAACAGTGATCTTGCTCCTCTCCAGAGGAAAAATGAACTGGCCTGTTAGTTTCCAACTTGGCACCTCCCCAAGGAATTTTCAAAATATGTTAACTCTCATTGTTGCCCCACACTCTGACCTTCGGACCTAACCTGCGTGTGAGATGTGAGTCCTCACTAAATGCCTGATGACTACCGGATAAGTGCAGACATTCCCTGAGCCCTGGTGTATGTCCCGCACCTCGCTTGGGACTGGAGATGATGAGCCAAGCAGTGGCAATGCCCGCCCTTAAGGAGCTTACCTCCCATATCCTCCTGTGTGTGAGAAGGCAGTGGTAAATCCGTATGTGCGCCAAATTGCTACCGAATTAGAGCTGTTGCAAGCCCTCTGGGACATGTGGAGTGGGTGGGCAAGGAAGGTCTGAGGAGGCGACACTTACGTTGAAACCTGGATGATGGGAAGCACCCTGTCATGAGAAAAGGCAAGAACCACTGGCTTTGGGCGACTGGGTGGGTGTTGGTACCTTCAGGAGAGTGGGACGGAGCAGAGGCTGCTGGGACTCAGGGTTCCAGGGGGACGTTTTAGAAGACTCGAGAAGCCAGAGTGGGTCTGAGCGGGGATGGCGTCGAGCCATGACTGGGTGGGTAAACGAGGCGGTCCAGAGAGAGGCCCCTCAAGAAGATGGGGCTTCGAGGCGGAAGTAGCCAGGCCCCTGAAGGCGCGAGAGCGAGCAAGAGTGCTCAGCCCGAGACTCTGAACCCAGCGGCGGGCTGCCGAGAGCATGCGCATTCGGCGCCAGGGGCGCAGTTCTTGGCCCGCCGGGCGTTCCCTTCCGGGGCGGGGCCGCGGAACCCGGAAGTAGTCGGGGACAGGGTGAAGGCGCCTGGGTCTAAGTTGTCTGTCGTCGCTTTTCTGTGTTGCTGGTTCCCCCGCCACCGCCACCATGGGGAAGCGACAGCATCAGAAGGACAAGATGTGAGTTGAGCCGCAGCCGGGGGCGGAGCCCCGCTTTGCGTCAGTCCCCGTCTGTCCCGCGCTTCGCGCCGCTCCTCTTCCTCCTCCCCCGAGCCGGTCCTGAATGTCGCTTCCCCACGGGAGCCTTCCCCCGCTCCCCAGGCAGGGAGCTGACCCCCCAGCCGCCGCGACCTCCGGGATCCCGGCTCCAGCACGGTCAGCTGCGGTCTCCCGAGTGTGGCCTCCGCCGGCCTTGGCGCTGCGCGAGCTCCGTCTTTCCTTACCTGTATGCTGTTGCCCCGGGCTGGCCCTGTCCACGCGCGAGCTTTGTTCCCGAATGAGTAGTCTCTCCTCTGTACCTCCGGCGTCCCCGTGTGCTGGGGTACGCCTGTCAGCCTGTACACATGCTGCAGTCTTCCAATTTAAAGCAAGCCGCTGTGCCCCGTGTTCCCCTCCAGCTGCCACCGTGTTTCAGATTCTCGTCCCAACAAGTGAAAGACCTAAGACTACTTGTCGTTTTCTGCTGTCTCTTGAAACCACTCCACTTAGACTTTTGCTCCCAGAACAGCTCTTGTCGGGATCCCAGTAACATACGTGTTGCTACATCACGTGTTCAGTTCTTATTTTGTTGAGCTGTTCAACAGCATGCAGCGCGATTGCCATCTCTCTTCTGAAGCCCTTCTTTGGTCTCTGGGATCCCACGTGCTCTTTGTTTCAGTCTAGTTCAGTGGCCCGTCTTTTCCCAGTCTCCTTTGCTGGACCCTCCTCCCTTCTCCCAGACCTCCATAGGTTTCTCCTCCATAAATATTCTCTGTGGGAGATCTCTCCAGTCTTGCAATAGTCAGCTGCTTACTCACACCTCCACTTGGAGGACTGATGCCCCAGATGGAACTCTTGATTTTCAGTCCCTGCACCTGCTCTTACCCCAGCCTTCCTATTGCAGCAGTCACACCTGATGGTCCTGAGTTTGCCCAGGTCAGAAGTCAGGGAGCTGGCCTTGGTGCCTTTCACCTACCTCTTCCTGTCCATCAGGAAATCCTGCTGGCTCTTTCAGGAACTGACACTTCTCACTTTGTCCCCATTCCCCCTTAGGTGGAGTTTATGCCACCTCTTTCCTGGACCTTGGTAGTCCCGTCCTGATTGATGTTGTGCTGCCTCTCTTGCTTGTGCCCTACACACAGTGGCCAGACTGATGCTTTGAGACTTAAGTTAGATCACGTCAGAGCTCTGCTCAGAACCTTCTAACAGCTTTCCATCCCACTTAGGGCATATCTGGAGTGTTGACCATGGCCTGTGAGGCCCTTGTGATCTGGCCACTGCCCATATCTGTCTTCATCTGCCGCAAGCCCTGTGCACATTCTTCTCCTGCGACAGCCCCCTTCTGGAACACACCCAACTTTTCCTGCCTCAGGGCTTTGCTAAGTGCTGTGTATGCTGCTCCCTCTGCCTGGAAAGCTCTTCCCACAGTGACTTCTCATTGTCAGGTCTTCCGATAAATTCTGTTTCCTTCAGAGCAAAGCAGGACTGTTTGTATTTGTTGACTTATTTATGTATCCCCATGTCTATTGTGTTTATCGCTGTGTGCCTGACACACAGTAGGTGTTTCATAGCATTCATTGAATGAGCAAAGATCAAGTCGTTGGTTACTCATTTCTAAAGACGCAGTCATCTTTATGAAGGGGGTGGTAGTAGTATTCTGTCTCCCTCTCTTCTCGTCAGGTACATTACCTGTGCCGAATACACTCACTTCTATGGTGGCAAGAAGCCAGGTAAGGCATGAAATCCTTCTGTTCCCCCTTGGGGGGCGGTGGCATTAAGGAATGATGTCTTCATTACACAATGAGCTGTAAAAATGGACGATTAACAAGAACACAGAAACTATGGTAGACAGATGGGCTGAGGACATAGTTCACAAAAGAGGAAATACATTCAATAAAAGATAACATGTTTCATCTTGGTGAGTTTTTAAAATGTAGGTTAATAGAACATTTTTTTTCTATCAAGTTAATAAAGAATATGAAGAATGATCTTTTTAGCTATCAAAGCTATCAAGGCCACAGTTAAAAAGAGCATTGTCATAGTTTATTGAGAGTAAAAAAGTATGTAGTTTTTTGTCTCAGTTCTTTTTTGATGTACCTCATGTGTTTTGGTTATAACTAAAAAAAGGTTTTTAATTCACAGCAATTACTAGGTAATTCACATGAACTTTTTCATAAAATGTAATTGAATTGTTGATGATGAAACAGATGAAATATTTTGCAGAGTAAGATTTCTGGTTTTTATTTTATTTTAAACAGATCTCCCACAAACAAATTTTCGTCGTTTACCTTTTGACCACTGCAGGTAAAGGTTTTTCCAAGTTTGTCTTTCCCTTGTGGTTGTTCTCTGATACTTTCTAATAGTGAATCTGTCCCTTGGGGATGCATTTGGGGTTCTGTCTGTGTCCCCCACCTAGCTCTTCCCTAAACAGGGAGAAGGTGGACCTACCGATGATGACAGCTAGTGGTTATTTTCTGCTTATCATGTTTGTGTTGATGTGCGTTGTCTTTTAACTTCATTCTTACCTTCCAAGGGGGGTAGACCCTGGTGTTAAGCCTGTTTTACAGTTGAGAGAACTGATGCTTACAAGAGTGAAGTACCTCACCCTGGTGTTACATCTGGGAAGTGGTGCCGCAGAGTCTTGAACCCAGTGGTCGGACTCTGGGTCCATGCCTTTGACACTTTACTCTTGTTCCAGATTCAGTAGCAGCAGCAACAAAAGTAATGATGCCTGGAGGCCCTTTGCCCCTTACCTGGGAACTCAGGTCACTGTTTGGGTGGGGAGGGACCCAGATATAGAACCGCTCAAATGCTTCTTCAGCCCACATTGATACCTGTATGAACAAAACGGGGGCCTGTTGGAGAAGCAGGACCAGACCCGATGAACCCAAGCACATTGCTCCTCCCAGGGCAAGGGGGGCTGTGGGAGTGGGCACCTCTTGGGCCTGAGTTTCCCCAAGCCTAGACCATGGTCGCCTCTGCCCTGGACACGTGCATGTCTACGCAGCATCCTCCCCAACACCCCAACTTCTGATTCTGTAGATCAGGGTGGACCTTAGCTGACAGAGTTCTGCTGTGATCCTGGCACCCTAGTTGAGGCAGGTCAACTGGATACCACAGTGCAGCAGGAGAGGGGCAGAGGGTCGTGCTCAGTGCAGGGAGGCCAGGGGTGGGGGGTGGGCACAGCTGCTGCAGCCCAACAGCTGGCCTTCCCTGCCTCTGCCCAGGGGCTTCCATGTGGTTAGTGGGGGCTTTTCTGCTCACCAGCACCTGCCTGGGGAGGGTGAACAAAGGAGGCCTGGGCATCGCTGGCCAGGGTTTCTCCCACCCCACCAGGTTTTGTCATGGGCCTTATGGGAGTGTGGTCATGTTCAGATCCAGAATGAACCGATGTGATGGATGCTGCTTCCATCCTCGGTTCCAGTTCCTCCAGCAGGGCTCTGGTCTGCATTGTGACCATTTTTTAACAACCTGGGATTTATGGGTAAAAATGTGCTTTGAAAATGTGGCCATTGCGATCATGTTGGGAGAAGATGGGTATTCGTTGTTGTCATGATGTTTAGAGCTTGCCCCGGTGCTGCAATTAGGGTGGAAGGTTGCCCAGAGAGGGATCCTGAGGCAGTGTCCTGGGAGGTCACCATGCCAGGCCCAGCCAGCCCATGGCCTGACCAGCTGTGGCCGGCTGCTGACCAGGAGTGACTCTGTCCTTTTTCAGTCTCTCCCTACAGCCCTTCGTCTACCCAGTCTGCACCCCTGAAGGCATCGTCTTTGACTTGCTGTGAGTTTTTCCTTGAATTTTGATCTAACAAACATGGTGAGACTGTTGACAGCCACTAAGGATGGGGATGTTGGGTCAGTGGCTCCAGGCAGCACCAAGCCAGGCACTGACAGACAGACGCCTGGTCCCAGCAGCCTCACGAGCCCTAGGTGGCCTCTTCGGGACTGAGAAGGAAGAGCCAGGTCCTCGGGGATATGGCAGGAGTGCTGCCGTGACACCCAGGCAGGTAGCTCTAGTTGGCCAAGTGCTTTTGTCACTGCCTGGAATGGGGTTGACCACACCCCGACCCCCATGTGGGGTCCTGCTGTTCTCACCAGCATACCTGTGCCTGTTCTGGAATGTAACTGCCTCGAGTGTTTTCCACTTTATGGCAGCAGAGCCATAGTTAAGGTGCATACTTTTCTAGTGCTCTGTTTTGAAGCATTATGCCCAGTTTTGCTTCTCAACATGAGCCAGCTTCTATAATTTTTTCATGTTTCAGGCTCACTATAGAAAATTTAGAAAATATGTCAAAGAAAAAGGGAAAATTTTAGCATAATCCCACTATCCAGGTTGACTACCATAAATTTTGAGACTCATTTTTTCTGTGGGTTTATTTGTAGTAATGTGGTTGTGAAGTATTAACAGGTAACACTTGGCTGGGCACGGTGGCTCATGGCTGTAATTCCAGCACTTTTTGAGAGGCTGATGTGGAGGATTCTTTGAGGCCAGAAGTTTCGAGACCAGCCTGAGCAACATATGGAGACCCTTCTCTACCAAAAAAAAAAAAAAAATGAGCTGGGCATGGTGGTGCCTGTAATCCCAGCCACTTGGGAGGCTGAGGCAGAAGTTAGAGCCCAGAAGTTGGAGGCTGCAGTGAGCTATGAGAGTGTCACTGCACTCCAGCCTGCCTGACAGAGCAAGAAAGACCCTGTCTCTAAAACAACAACAACAAAGATAACACTGTGTGGATCTGTTTTTCACTCTGTTATGATGAGGGCTTTTCCCCCCAGGTCATTCAGAATTCTCTGAAAGTACGATTTTTTTTCTTGTCCATTTTATTTATTTATTTTTTTGAGACAGAGTCTCACTCTGTTGCGCAGACTAGAGTGCCGTGGTGTCAGCCTAGCTCACAGCAACTTCAAACTCCTGGGCTCAGGTGTGCGTGCCACCACACCCAACTAATTTCTTTCTATGCTTAGTAGAGATGGGATCTCACTCTTGCTCAGGCTGGTCTGGAACTCCTGACCTCAAGCGATCCTCCCGCCTTGGCCTCCCAGAGTGCTAGGATTACAGGCGTGAGCCACCTCGCCCAGCCTGAAAGTATAATTTTCGACACTGGCCCAGTATTTTATTGTACAGACATATCAACATCAATAAATGTTTTTTACCTTTTTTTTTTTTTTTGAGACAGAGTCTCGCTTGTTGCCCAGGTTATAGTGAGTGCCGTGGCGTCAGCCTAGCTCACAGCAACCTCAAACTCCTGGGCTCAAGTAATCCTTCTGCCTCAGCCCCCCGAGTAGCTGGGACTACAGGCATGCGCCACCATGCCGCCTAATTTTTTATATATATATATATATATATATTAGTTGGCCAATTAATTTCTTTCTATTTATAGTAGAGACGGGGTCTCGCTCTTGCTCAGGCTGGTTTCGAACTCCTGACCTCGAGCAATCCGCCTGCCTCTGCCTCCCAGAGTGCTGGGATTACAGGCGTGAGTCACCCCGCCCGGCCTGTTTTTTACCCTGTTACAGTTTTTTACCTTGTTACACCTTTTTACCTTGTTACAGTTTTTGTTGTTGATACATAACTGCAGTAAAAACCTGAACATATTTTGAAACCTGTGTATCCATAAATATCTCCCTTTCCTTTGTTGGGGCTCTTCCCCTCCTGAAGGGAAGCAAACCCTCTAACCTAGAAGCCGCCTCCAGGACCACGGTGTTGTTACCAGGTGGCGCCCGACTGCTGCGGTGATGCTTTCTGTCCTCTCTTCTCTTTAGGAACATCGTTCCATGGCTTAAGAAGTACGGGACCAACCCCAGCAATGGAGAGGTAGGTGGCCAGGCAGGAGTTGCAGTGATGCTGGTGAACGCTGTCCTCTTGCCTTTTATTCTAGAGGTTTTGTGTATCACGACTGTGTTAGAGAACCATTCATGGGGCACAGTGAGGGGGTTCAGTCCCCCACCCCATTACGTAGTCATTTCTGGAAATGTTTCCTGCTTGTGCACACACGTGTGTGTGTGTATGTCGTTCCTAGTGCGGGAACCCTTCTGTTCCATGGTTTGCGCACCCCGCAGCGCCTCTGGAGATCTGGGCGTGTCAGCGCAGAGTGCGGCCCATTCTGTGACGGCTGTTGCTGTCCTTCTCTAGATGTGCTGTGTGGCCTTTATCATTTGCCGGTACAGAGGCGCAGGGACTGTCCTTGCGTGCCTGTCTCTGGGCACACAGGAGCATCCTGTGGGACTGCTGGGTCGCAGGGTGGGTGCGTTTTCAGTCTCGGCGCTGGCAGCTGCCACTCCTTGCCCTGCAGTGGGGCTGCGTCTCTGCACTAACAGCAGCGTGTAAAAGAAGGCACCTGTTTCTCCTGGCCTCAGAAACACTGGTTATCATCTATTTTTAAAAAATTTTTGCTACTTATGGGCCAAAAAATAAATTTAATTTGTATTTTTATTGTGAGTTAGACCAAGCATTTTCTCATATGTCTTGCAAATTCTGTGCCGCTCGGAAGTGTGTGCCCAGGGTCAAGTTCTAACTCATTTTCCTTTTCCATTTTTCTACATCCCACTTCATGTCTTTGTTACAAACCCGTGGTTTTCCTACGTGTTAATCATCTTCTCTGTTCTCTTGGTTCCTTCACTGCCCAGAGATTTCTCTCCTTCCCTCATTTGGGGCCATTTCTTCATTTATTCAATGGCATCTGTCCGTCCAGCAGGAAGGTGTTGGCCCCTGCTGTGTGCAGGACCTGTGGCCGTGACCAGGCTGGAGGCAGCAGACCAGGGAGGCCGTGGCCGGTAGGCCAGCGGGATGTGCTGAGGTTCCCAGGCAGGTCTCTCTCCCTGGTGGTAGCAGAGACCTAGTAGTAACCGTAGTGTAGTCAGGTGTCAGGGGACCGGTTCAGTTCAGCAAGAGCTTCCTGAGTGGCCTCTGTGTGTCCTGTGCTAGGGGTAGGCAGGTGGCACCAGGTGATCGTCCTGTGCTTGGGATCTCAGGCTGTGCTGTAGTGAGAAGTGTGTGTTGGCTCTGGTTCCTGGTTCCTGGCCTAGAGCTGCTAAAACTCTTGGAATTCCTGGGTCATGGGGCAAGCTGAGTCTTTCATTATTCCTAAGGAACCCCTTTCAGCCCAACCTGAGTTGAGGAGGAGGAGGAGGTGGTAGCTCTGCTCCCCAGGGGAACCAGCTTGTGATTTAGAGGGTTGGACTTTCAGCTCCACCCAGACCTCAGGCAGGGGAGAAGGGGCTGGAGATTGAGTCGGTCACTAATGGCCAGTGAATTAATTAATTGTACCTGTGAAGTGGAGCCACTTTAAAAACCCTAAGCAAAGGCCAGGCCCAGTGGCTCAAGCCTGTAATCCTAGCACTCTGGGAGGCCGAGGCGGGTGGATTGCTCTAGATCAGGAGTTCAAAACCAGCCTGAGCAAGAGTGAGACCCTGTCTCTACTATAAATAGAAAGAAATTAATTGGCCAACTAACATATATATAGTAAAAGTAAGCCGGGCATGGTGGCGCATGCCTGTAGTCCCAGCTACTTGGGAGGCTGAGGCAGGAGGATCGCTTGAGCCCAGGAGTTTGAGGTTGCTGTGAGCTAGGCTGACGCCACGGCACTCACTCTAGCCTGGGCAACAAAGTGAGACTCTGTCTCAAACAAACAAACAAACAAACAAACAAGAAAACCCTAAGCAAAGGGTTCTGGGAGCTTCTGTGCTGGTGAGCACGTCCACACCGCAGGCACAGAAGCTCCTGCGCTTGGGACCTTTCTGTATCTTGCCCCTTGTACCTCCTTATCTGGCCAAGTGAAGGGTTTTCTGAGTTCTGTGAGCCAGTCTCGGAAATTGCTGGACCTGAGGAGAAGGTGAAGGAGCCCCGATGTACAGCCCATCAGGCAGAAGCTCGGGAGGCCTGGACCTGTGGCCGTGTCTGCGGCGGACACAGTCTGTGACTGCACCCGTAGCCTGTGAGGTCTGTGCTGACAACAGGGAGTCATGTCAGAATTGAGTCAAATGGTTGGATATCCAGTTGGCGTCTGGAGATTCAGTGAATTGGATGTGGTGAGGAAACCCCACGTGTTTGGTGTCAGAAGCCTTGTTAGCAGATATAGAACACAGAGGTAGGAGGGACTTCCTGACTGTGCAGGACAGGGTGACTCTTCTGGGTCATCAGGGGCAGCATCTGAAGCTGAAAGGACAGCATGATGACCGTGCAGGTCTGCCTGGAGTCTCAGCACTCTGGGAGGCCAAAGCGGGAGGATCGCTTGAGGCCAGCCTGGGCAACATAGCGAGACCCTGTTTCTACAGAAAAATTAGCTGGGCATGGTGGCATGTGCCTATTGTCCCAGCTACTCAGGAGGCTGGGGTAAGAGGATCCCTTGAGCCAACAAGTTCAAGCCTGGAGTGGGCTAGGATCGTGCCTCTGATAGCCACTGTACTCCAACTGGGGCAATATAGCAACCCGTCTCTAGAAACCCTGTCTCAGAAAAAAAAAAAAAAAGGAAAAAGAAAAATAGAGGATCCCATCTTCCCATCACAACCATATTTAGCGTTTGGGTGTATTTATTCTTTTCCTTCCACTTTTTTTTTTTTGTATCTTTTTTTCTTTCAGAATATTACAGGGTCCCTCGACTTTTAATGTCTTGTTTTTCTTAAATATTTATATGGCAAAATAAGTAGACACCTGCATAGCCCCCCAATAGCTGAAGAAATACATTCATTTTTTTAATTTCAGAAGTAATCTGTGCTCACTATAAAAGTGTCCAAACACAGCCACTCCAGTGTGTCTCTGACTCCCTCCTGGCCTGGCATATCTTTATACCAGCCAGCTGTTTGTTATTAATTATTCACTGTGCTTCTTCAGAAACTGGATGGGAGGTCCCTGATCAAGCTGAACTTCGCCAAGAACAGCGAGGGTGAGTAGAGCCATCACGGCCAGCCCAGGACTTGGCCCGTGGACCCAGGGCCCCGGCTCTCCTAGGTCTCTTGCAGAATCTGTCTTTCCCTTCTGATCAAGCTAGACACTTGCTTTTGCTTTCTGAAAGGCACCATGCGATTTCTCCTCAAAGGCCCAGCTTGCTGTGAGCCGGGGCTCATGGGGGCGCAGCCTTGGTGTCGGGCATTGGTTTCCACACAGGCGGCTGAGCTGTCTCGAGCTGCGAGTGGCTTCTGTGGGCACAGCGGGCTCTGTGGTGCCGGGCCATATCTGAGGCTTTGGTCTGAGCCTCGATGCAGGCTGAAGCTGCTCAGGTGGAGGACGCGGTGTGGGCAGGCAGCGGGGCAGTTGGTCCAGAGGGATTTGCCAGGCAGCTCTTGGGCTGGGCCGCCCTTTGCTACTGCTCATGAGGCCCCGCCCAGCGCTGGTTCCTCCCGCTTATGTCCCCTGCTCGCCCTCCGCTCTTCTCAGGGCCAGACATCTAAGGTGAGGCGACCCTCCTGCCCAGCCCCTGCCTGGGCACAGATCTAGCTGTCTGGGTTCTTTGTGGGTTGGCCCAGGCCTTGTGCCCATGCAGTTGCCATGGCGTGGGTGGTTGTCCCTGTGCCCCGGGCATGTGTGTTCCAGGGGACCCTGAACCACGTGAGGCTGGGCCTCCCTTGTTGACCCAGATCCCGGCCCGTGGTCGGTGCCAGTTTCACAGGTGAATGAGTGAGTGGTCCTTGGTGACAGCAGCGCAGCATGTCCTTGGCAGCTGGTGGAGGGCAGGGAGTGCCTCCCCTCTGCGATCGCTGGTTCAGGGCGGGCTGCAGTGTGCACCTGTCACTGGGCAAGCACCTGTTGAGTGCCTGCCGTGTGTGGAGACTATTCTGTCCTGAACGAGGGAGCCTATGTTCTAGTGGGGGGAAAGCCAGAAAACTGCCCAGAAGGGTGTGTCAGGTGCTGCCTCTGCCATGGACAGATGTATGGCAGAGAGGGCTGCAGGGGGACAAGGTTTGGGTAGAGGAGCCTGTAGGATCTGGGAGCTCTGACCAGCCGAGGGCACAGCCAGTGCAAAGGCCCTGGGGTGGGCACACGCTTGAGGGGAGCAGTGTGGGCTGGGGCAGGAGCAGGGGATGTGGTGGGAGAGGTCAGAGCTGGGGACAGCGTGCACAGCCTTCCTGTGGGGCCTGGGCAGCCATGGAAGATTTGCTCTTCTGCTCTAAGATGGGAACCGCTGAGGAGGGAACAAGATCTGGTCTAACTTTTCTCTATTTTTTGTTTTTCAATAACTTTGATCTAGAAGTTTTTTTCCTTTGTTTTGTTGTTAATTGGAATTTTAGACGAATGAAAGCGGAGAGTGCTGGTGCCGTGAGCCTGCCCTGGCTTGTCAGCCCCTCTGTGCTGGCGGAGAAAGCCAGTCCCTGGCCTGGAGACCTCACTGGGTAGCACTTAGACATAAGGATGTAAGACAGACAGCCACAATCCCACTCTCAGCCCAGAAAAATTTACAGTTCTTTAGTCTCATCGAATGTCCGGCCAGTGTCTTGTTTCCATAATTGTCTCCTAATTATTTTTTTATAATCTTCAAATTAGGATGTTTAAAAAGTCCATACAAATGTGTGTGGTTGATGTCTCTGAGTCTCTTACTTTAGAAGTTTTCCTCCCACTTTTTTCTCTGCAGTTTCTTTCTTGGGGCTTATTTGACAGGGCCCCTGGCCACGGGGTGGGGACTTTCTGGGCAGGGGGCTGGTCAGGCGTTTGCAGCAGTGATCAGGCACGGGGACAGGTGGTGAGGGTCTGGGTCCCTGGGAGTATGGGCTGTTTCTTGCCGTGGGCCGACTTCAAGAGGAGGAGGTCGGTGGTCACCCGGGGGTGGACTGGGGGCCACGGAGGATCCGAGGAAGGTGGTGCTGGGGTTGGGTCTTGCAGGATGAATAGGAGTTTTCTACCTCTGCCTCCTCCATCCTCTGACCTGGGGCTGAGTTCTTTGCTGCCCTGGTCCCCAGCAGTTCTCACTGGGATGTCACAGCCCACATGCAAGGTGACCAGCCTCACTATGCCTTCTCACTAGGGAACTACCACTGCCCAGTGCTATTCACTGTGTTCACCAACAACACCCACATTGTGGCTGTCAGGACGACCGGCAACGTCTATGCCTACGAGGTAGGTCCTCGCTCTGGGACATGGGGACATGGTGTGGGGGCCTCAGGTGTGTGGTCCTGGCTGTGCCGTCTGGGCTGAGTGTTGGGATGGGCTGGGCACAGCCTGTCCTTTTGGGTTCACAGCCACTGGCGCAGGGTGTCCTGCCAGAGCTCTTGCTGGGCAGCCTTCCCATGTTTAGACAGGGGTGGGGGCTTCCTGCCACCTCTGGACCTGGAGTCCAGGTGGTCCTGGCTGCTGGACAGAGGCCATTTTCCCCCTGAGGTCCTCCCATGTCTTCGTCAAAGACCAGGCCCTGCAGAGGACAGGCCCCCAGGGCTGTGAGGGGGGTGCTGGGCCCTGGCTCTGGGTGGAGCCAACTGTCCCCAGGAAGGAGTGGGTCCTGGTCATGGGAGGAGTTCTGCCCCGGAGTGGGTCGGGGAAAAGGAGGCAGAGACTCCCAAGCTGGCCGCCCGTGCAGAGGCAGGCCCAGTGCTGCAGGAGCAGCCTGCTCTCCTGCCGTTTCTGTTCCTACACTGAGGGTTGCAGGGTTGGTGGCTGGTGCTGCCCCAGGGGTCTAGGGCCACTTCCTGCTGGAAGGGCACAAGGACTGGGTCGGCCCTTGCTGATGGTGCACCACGAGGCCACATCTCATTTTCTACATAAAATAACGCAAAATCACAACTGATGAAAACACGACTTAGAGCAATATGTATGAAATTACTCTTCACCACGTTTTTACTGTCATGAGTAAGGACCATACTGTCTACAAATGAACCTTAATGCCATCTAGTGGTCACTGAGAAATTTTTGTCCCAGAAAATTGGTAACAACTTTAGAAATTATTAATAACAGTAACTGCTGTTGTTGAAGAGACATACTGAACACCTACTGTGTTCCCGGACTCTGCGCTCAGCAGTTTATTCGCATTATTTTATGTTCTCATGGCTGGCTGCATGGGCCCAGCGCCATGCCTGGTGCATGGGAGGTGCTCAGGGAAGGTGGGGGCCCATGGGCGGGGGCGTGTTTGCTAACCCGTGAGGCACCATGACGAGCCTCCCCGGGGAGGCCACCGAGAGGCTGAATTGGCGCCAACATCTGGGGCCCAGTGGGTTCTGCCTTCACAGCAGTGGCCGCTGTGTGGGGTGTGCACAGCTGTCTCTGGGGTTCCTCACCTCTTGATGGTGCCGGGGTGGCTCCAGGCCTCCTGCCTGGGGCTGCAGTGCCAGGGCTCTCCCAGGCCGCAGTGCCAGGGCTCAGGGCAGGCGCCGAGATGCCACGTCCTCCCGGCCTCAGGCAGTGGAGCAGCTGAACATCAAGGCCAAGAACTTCCGAGACCTGCTGAGCGATGAGCCCTTCTCCCGACAGGACATCATCACCCTGCAGGTGAGTCTGCTTCCCGCCAGGAGGGGCCCCCAACCTCTTTGTGGCTCTCTGGGCGTGGTGGTCTCCCCTCCGGCGACCCTGCCCTCAGTGTCCCAAAGGCCCCCGCCTGCAGCCACCCCAGGCCTCTGCATGGCCACTTCCTCAGTCTGGCTCTCATGATCCCCCTAGCCTGGTGTCGGGGTCCCTCCTCTCTGCCCTCAGAGCCATCTGGGGCACAGTGGCCACTCCAGTGCCTCGAGGGCAGGAACTGGCGTGCACTCTGGGCCCAGCATCGGGCACAGGCCGCCCTGCAGGCGTCAGAGAGCCCCAGTGAGTAGATGGAAAGCGCTGACTTAGGAAAGTAGGGCCAGGCCAGGCGCGGTGGCTCACGCCTGTAATCCTAGCTCTCTGGGAGGCCGAGGCGGGTGGATTGCTCGAGGTCAGGAGTTCAAAACGAACCTGAGTGAGACCCCGTCTCTACTAAAAATAAAAAGAAACGAATTGACCAACTAAAAATATATATACAAAAAATTAGCTGGGCATGGTGGCGCATGCCTGTAGTCCCAGCTACTCGGGAGGCTGAGGCAGAAGGATCGCTTGAGCCCAGGAGTCTGAGGTTGCTGTGAGCTAGGCTGATGCCACGGCACTCACTCTAGCCTGGGTAACAAAGTGAGACTCTGCCTCAAAAAAGAAAGAAAGAAAGAAAAGTAGGGCCAGGCCACGTGCAGCCACCTCCTCTGTGACTCATCCCATTCTAATCAGAGGGCGGCCCCATGGCTGTCCACGTTCCTGTTTGTGCCTTCCTAACAGGGATGGCACACAGTTTGGTGAACAGCTAGCAATTCTGTGCCCTGTCTCAACCCTGCTGCTGCTTGTCACCCTGCCCGGGCCAGAGCTCTTCCCCCTTCCCCTGTTCCCTGCTGGACACCCCAGCCTCAGGGCAACGCCGCTGCGTCCCCCTCCTGGCACCCACGCGCCTTGGCCGAGCATGGCTGCTGTTGGGCTGCAGGCGTGGCTGGCTCGAGTGCTGGGCTCACTGCGCTGGGCATTGTCGTTTTGCCACAGGACCCCACCAATTTGGACAAGTTCAATGTCTCCAACTTCTTTCATGTTAAGAATAACATGAAAATAATAGACCCAGGTATGTTCCACCAGAGGCTGGGCTGGGTTTAGGGTTTGGGGAAAGCAGGGGTAGTGCATCCTGGGCAAAGCCCCCGCCCTCTGGGGACACGGAGCTCAAGCCCAGACAGGCCTGCGTTTTCTGAACGCTGTTCAGCCCCAGAGGACCCGAGCCCACTGCAGCCTGGAAACGCAGGCGGGTCGGCCTTGCCACCCTGCCGGGATGCCTCCTCACCTTCTCCCCTTCGGCCGTGGGTGTGCGCCTCCCTGAGTTCCCGTCGACCCCTGCTCTGTCCAGCGCAGCCGTGGGGCTGCCCATGGGGTGGAGGCTCTGGTCTGTGTGCAGCCTGTGTCCCGGGGCCAGCTGGGCCCTGTGTTCTGTGCCCTGTCCTCCCCGTGGACGGCCTGTGCTATCAAAGAGTGGATCTTGGGGTGATGGGGGTCCTCATGTTTTCTGGACTCACTTGTGGCCGTACGCAGCTTTGGAGCAACCAGTGAGTCATGCTCGGGGCTCAGTTGGCCTCAGCTCTGCAGGACAGCGTCCCAGGCACTTGTCTATTGTTGCACGAACCACTTAGAATTTAGGGAAACTGAGCAATGATCTGGCTCGGGAGACCCAGAGGCTCGTGGTGTCTGGGGTCCGGCCAAGCCCGTGCTCTGTGGACTGGGGGTGCTGCCCCTCCCCTCCACAGGGTGGGCCGCGCCCCCACCCTGTAGGCAGCACACGCCCTCTGGAGTGGGCACCAATGGGCACTGCACATCCAGTGGCGTTTCACAGACCCCAAGCACTTCTATTATTTTTAAAAATAACTTTTAAAATTACAAAAGCAAAACATGCTATAAAAAGATTGGAACATGCAGATAAATACAAAGAAGAAAATACAAATTGACCTGAAGCCTTCCCCAGACGTCTGTAACTGCGAGGGCGGCCCCTGCAGGCCTGTGGCTGGGCACCGGCGCCAGATGGGGTGGCCTGAGTTCCCTGTGGTTCCCCGTTGCCGTCTGCTCTGGAGTCCTGTCCCAGCCACACACATTTTGGGCACTGCTGAGGCTCGGCGCGCAAGGCCGTGTTCTGTTTTGCAGATGAAGAGAAGGCCAAACAGGACCCATCTTATTATTTGAAAAACACGAACGCGGAGACGCGGGAGACCCTGCAGGAGCTCTACAAGGAGTTCAAAGGGGACGAGGTTCTGGCAGCCACCATGAGGGGCCCGGAGAAGAAGAAGGTGGACAGGCTGAATGCCGTGAGTGTTGAGGGCGCTCAGCGAGCTCCATACCCCCACCTGTCCCCAGCCTCTTGGAGTAGTCCTAGGGAGGGGCTTGTGGGGTGCTGGGGGACCCCCAGGGCTGTAGTGTCTCTGGGTCCCTGGGTGCCTAGTCCTCAGGGTGGCCAAGGTGGCAGGGGTGGGGCCGACATCTGTGCTGGGTGGTGAAGAACCAACTGACAGGTAAACAGAGCCTCACAGGGGAGGCAGCCCTGGCTGCGAAGATCTGCCTCGCCAGAATTGGGACGATTCGGGGACCCCTGGTGCTTGTGGGTCACTGTGCCTATGCTGCTGTGCCCAGGCCTGTGTCTGGGGTATCCTGCTCGCTTTTCACCCCACTCAGGCAGAGCCTGGGGAGTGCTGCTGGGGGGAAACTGACGTTCTCCCCTTCTTTTTTTTTTTTTTTTTTTGAGACAGAGTCTCGCTTTGTTGCCCAGGCTAGAGTGAGTGCCGTGGCATCAGCCTAGCTCGCAGCAACCTCAAACTCTGGGCTCAAGCAATCCTCCTGCCTCAGCCTCCCGAGTAGCTGGGACTACAGGCATGTGCCACCATGCCCGGCTAATTTTTTCTTTTTCTATATATAATAGTTGGCCAATTAATTTCTTTCTATTTATAGTAGAGACGGCGTCTCGCTCTTGCTCAGGCTGGTTTCGAACTCCTGAACTCGAGCAATTCGCCCGCCTCCGCCTCAGCCTCCCAGAGAGCTAGGATTACCGGCGTGAGCCACCTCGCCCTGCCTCCCTTTTAAAGAATTATCTAAATTCTAGAAAATCTGGGAAATTTAGAAAAGAAAGTTTGTTGACCGTGGCCTTCGTATTCTAACACGACCGCCCTTAGCACTTCGGTGTATTTTCTCCTGATGGGGAGAAACCCCGCTGCTTTCTCTATGATAAGAAATATTTATTGGGGCTTTCTCTCCCCTGATCAAAGAGATAATGTGTTTACTGTAGAAATGTGTAACCTTTATAAAGAAAGGAGGAGTCACACACACTCCTAAGGATGAGGTGGCTGGTCCCGTGTAGTATTTTGTTCCAGGGTTTCACGTGAGGTCATGAGAGTTGGAGCCCAGTTGAGGCCATGGCCCTGGCTCAGGCCAGCCGTGGCTTCCCTCCCACTGCTGTCACTGGGTCCCCATCCTCGGCTCTTGGCCTGGGCCCTGAGTGGAGGCCAATGCTGGCCCGGCTGTCTGCTGGGCCCAGGGTTGGGGATCAGGGAGGCCTTCCTGGAGGAGGGGCCCTGGTACAGAGACCATGTGTGGCTGGATTCGAAGCGGGCATCCATGTTCCCACTCGCTGGCCTCCCAGGGCTCTGCTGAGGCTGCCTGGTGTTCTGGCAGGCCCACTACTCCACGGGGAAGGTCAGCGCCTCCTTCACCTCCACCGCGATGGTTCCAGAGACCACGCATGAAGCAGGTAGCCACCTCTGCCTCTGCAGTCACAGTGTGTGACCCCTGCCCACCTTCCCCAGCAGTTCTCAGTGGTGCGCCCAGGAGTGGACAGGCGGGCTCTGGCCCTCTTGGGAAGTGGGTTTTATGTTGGGGTCAGGGGCTGCAGTGTGTGCCAGGCCCAGGCCAGGCGCTCCTCTCCTTGCTCTGCGGCCCTTGGCCCCGCCTCACGGTTTCACAGCCCTGAGGCTCTATGGGCACCTAGACGCCATCCCTCCATGGCCTCTGCTTGTCAGTGGCCCCCACTGTCACCTGAGCCCCAGATTCTTCCACTCCCAGGCTGCCCCGTCAGCCCATGTCCAGACGTTTCTGGCACCTTCTTTAACTGCTGCCCCCACGAGGCCCAGGTGAGCCTGTGAGGCCCCTGCTCTCTTGCTCTCCCCCGCGCTGGGCACTGTGAAGCCTGTGCATCCAGGGCCGGTGCTGCCTGGCCCGGCGGGGCTGCTGCAGGGCGAGCGCAGGCCCTGAGCTTAGGCCTCTGCTCGCAGCTGCCATCGACGAGGACGTGCTGCGCTACCAGTTTGTGAAGAAGAAGGGCTACGTGCGGCTGCACACCAACAGGGGCGACCTCAACCTGGAGCTGCACTGTGACCTGGTGGGTGTGGCAGCCCCCCCACCCCACCCCGGGGCTTTTTCTGGGTCATTTGGCAGCCATGTCTTCAGCATGGAGCTGCCACTAGTAGCCTGTCCCCAAGAGGGAGCCATGGTGCCTGTGTCTGCTCCAGGGGGCCTATTGGACACAACTGGGCTAGCTCTGTCTGCTGCCCTGCCCGTGTCTGTCCCTGCCCCTGCTCTGGGCCCCACGGCCACTCGAGTCCTTCTTTGCCCCATGTGCAGGGCAGCTGACCATGTCTGCCATGTGTTAAATGCCCCGAGTGGCTTTTTTGGCCTGCCCTTGGGTGCTGCGTACCTCACAGAAGTATCGGGGCTGTTTTGCAGACGCCAAAAACCTGTGAAAATTTCATCAGGCTTTGCAAGAAGCGTTACTATGACGGCACCATCTTTCACAGATCCATCAGGAACTTTGTGGTGAGTGGCGTGAGTCACTGGCTGCACAAATGTGCTTGGTGGGATGTTAGGGGGCTGGAGGGGCCTGTCCCAGACACCTGGGCCAGGCCATGGTGACCAGGGCAAGTCCAATAGGTAAATCTGTCCAGGAACCCGTGGCTGCCCCTTGAGTCCCCAGCCCAGGCAGAATAGGTTCCCTCAGAGAGGGGTGGGAGGGCCCCTGGTCTTCACCGAGAGCCCAGAGCCCCCGTGGAGCTAGTCTGCCAGGTGGGGACTTGGGTGGTGGTGTGGACTGTGGGCCTCAGGGCACGACAGGCTCACTGGCTTCTGTTCTTCTCACAGATCCAAGGTGGAGACCCCACAGGCACAGGCACAGGTAGGTGTCGCCCCTCCCTGGGACCCTTGGCTGTTCCGTGGGGCAAAAGGGTTTGGCGGTGGGACCCTGTGGGAATTCAAGGGATCGCACAGATCACCTGCAGCCCCGGCGCTGTGCCCCTCAGGCCATCGGTTCTCCCGTTTCCAGGTGGTCATGCGGCCCACGGACAGATGGGACGGAGTGTGTCACCTCCTCCCTGGACTCCCAGGGATGGTCGCTTTAGTCCCTGGCCAGCTCCCCCTGCCAAGGCCTCTCTAAGCCCAGCCTGGCAGCTGCTTGGCCCCTGCCCCGCCCTGCAGCTTAAGTGATGCTGACTGGCCTTGACCCTCTAATCCTGTCCTGGGCAGGGCCCCCGAGGGGCGAGGGTGAGTGGGCAGCAGCCTGCGTGTGGGCAGAGGGGCTCCAGGCGGCCCAGCAAGGTCTGATGCCCCTCAGGACCCAGAGTTTTCGGGCTGGCCCGGCAGGGCCCTGGGTTCTTGCTGCCAGCTGTACGCCTTCTTCTCCAGGTGGGGAGTCATACTGGGGGAAGCCCTTCAAGGACGAGTTCCGGCCCAACCTCTCGCACACGGGCCGGGGCATCCTCAGCATGGCCAACTCGGGGCCCAACAGCAACAAGTCTCAGTTGTGAGTCTGCGGGCCGGGCGGGGCCTGGGGAGTGACCCGAGCTCCCTGCAGGCTGATCCTCTTAGGCACTCCCTAAAGGTTGTGCTGGTCCTGAATCCGATCCAGGCAGTGTGTGGCACCCCCACGTGGAGCATGTGCAACTGCGTCAAAAGGGGACCCAGAGCCAGTGGGCAGGGAGGGCCGTACACGGCAGCGTGTGCCCTCGAGGGAACAGAAACCGCCACTCACAGGAGCCAGGGGTGCTCGTGGCGGGGCAGCGCCAGGAGATCAGCCTCTGACACCGGTGCCTTGGGACGGAGCGTACAGGGTGCGGGCTGGACAGTGAGGGGTGCCCGGACAGACACGGTGCTCCGCAGAGCGTGTGACCCAACGCGCGGGCAGAGCAGCGGGCAGGCAGCGTGGCCGCAGCGCCGGAAGGCAGCCGCGATATGGAAGGCAGAGCAGACGTGCGCGTCCCGCCGTCCCTGTCCGACAGCATGGCTTGACTCACCCTTGGGACGTATTGCTGACTTTAATGCCATTTCGTAGTTGTCACAACTATGTCCCTTGCCTTAAGCTGCCCCTTAAGAATTTATACTTTTTGATACTTTTATGACTGGAATTGTTTTTCAGCTGTTGATTATTGCTCATGTATAGAAAAAACTAGTTTATTTTATATCTAGCCAATTTATTAAATTCTCTTATAATTTAAGTAGTTTTCATTAAGAGTTCCTTGGGGGCTGGGCATGGTAGCTCACGCCTGTACTCTTAGCACACTGGAAGGCCGAGGCAGGAGGGATCGCTCAAGGTCAGGAGTTCGAGACCACCCTGAGCAAGAGCGAGACCCTGTCTCTACTATGAATAGAAAGAAATTTGTTGGATAACTGAAAATATATAGAAAAAATTAGCTGGGCATGGTGGCACATACCTGTAGTCCCAGCTACTCGGGAGGCTGAGGCAGGAGGATCGCTTGAGCCCAGGAGTTTGAGGTTGCTGTGAACTAGGCTGATGCCACGGCACTCACTCCAGCCGGGCAACAAAGCGAGACAACAACAAAGAAGTTTCTTGGGTTTTCTAGATAGTCAAGCTTTTCAGCAAAAGGTGGCGTCCTCTCCAATGCCCTGGTGTGCGCGTTAGTCGCTGGGGCTGCTGGGACCAGGCCGTGGTGTCCTTTGGGCGCCCAGTACAGTGCTGTCGTGCCGTCTGATTTGTCATAAAAATGGGGTGGAATTGAGACGGCTGACGGACCTGGGTGGGATCATCCTTGGTGTTTCCTCTATTGCCCAGGCTCCCCAGCCCCGCACGCCCGCTCTGCTCCATCGCCTCCTTTCTCCTGGTTTGGAGTCCTTGGTCCTTCAGTAGGGCCCTGGCGGGGCGGGGCTGAGCTGGCTCTGGCTGTCCCTCTGCCCCCATCCCAGCCACCTCCCATGCAACTGCTACCTACTGCTCTAGGCACAGGATCCACCCGGCAGGTGGTTGTGCTCTGGGCTCCCTCCTGGGGAGCCTGAGGTCGGGGGTGACCTGGGTGGCCTTGGCCACAGCCTGCCCCAGCAGGCGGCAGTGGGGGCTCCTGGTATGTGCCTAGCAGTGGCTGGGACCGAGGTAGGACAGGTGGGGACCCCACCATGCTCCCCCTAACCCCCACCCTCCTTCCCAGCTTCATCACGTTTCGCTCCTGTGCTTACCTGGACAAGAAGCATACCATCTTTGGACGGTAGGAGAAGCACCTGCGGGCAGGCAGGTCCCTTCCTTACCTGGGCCCGCCCACTGCCTTGTGCCTGGGGTGCCCTTGCTGTCACTGCTGGGGTTGATGCTCCAGAGTAGAGACTCAGGAACTTCTGTTGGGTGGGAACGTCTGGCTCTCCAGGCCTGTTGGGCTCAGGAGAGGAGGGGATGTGTCCCCACCCAGCCTGGCCGGCTGCCCTGTCCCAGACCCAGTGACACCCGAGCCTGAAGTCTGGCCATGTCAGTCTCTCTCCTCATCTAGTCCAGGGGTTGGCAGATGTTTCCCGTAGGGGTCCCGGCGGTTTCCAGCTTTGTGGGCCACATGGTCTCTGTGACAACTACCCTGCTCTACAGTGGCAGCTCAACACAGGCAATATGGAAGGAAACATGTGTGGTCCTATCCAAATGCAACTTTATTTACAAAACCAGCTAGATTTGCCCAGGGCTCTCCTTCCTGGCTGCTCCCTTCGCGGTGTGCCCTGGGGACTCGGCCAGGGGGCGCCCTGCTCTGGGAACATGGAGACCCACCTCTGTCCTGCTGCTGCAGGGTTGTTGGCGGCTTTGACACACTGACAGCCATGGAGAACGTGGAGAGTGACCCCAAAACTGACCGCCCCAAGGTATGTGCCCAGGGTGACGTTGGGACGCCGCTGCACCTTTGGGCGCCAGCAGGCGGGAGCGACGGGCTTGCCGCACTGAGCGCCTCTCTGCCGCCAGGAGGAGATCCGCATTGACGCTACCACCGTGTTCGTGGACCCCTATGAGGAGGCCGATGCTCAGGTGAGGCGGGCATGATGCCGCACGGGGGAGGGGCCCAGGCAGATCCTCCTTCCTCACAGCCCTAGCCCAGGCGCCACAGGTCAGCCCCAGCCCTGTCCCGCTGCAGATCGCTGAGGAGCGGAAGAAGACTCAGCTGGAGGTGGCCCCGGAGACCAAAGTGAAGACCAGCCAGCCCCAGGCGGGGAGCCAGGGCCCCCAGGCGTTCCGCCAAGGGGTGGGCAAGTACATCAACCTGGCAGCCACGTGAGTGGGCAGGGCTGGGCCCCGTTTCCTGTGGTGCTCCCCGAGGCTGGCTGGGACCCAGGCCGTGGGGCAGACCTGGCCGTGGTGAGAAAGCAGCAAGCCCGGGCTCGGGCAGGCTGAACCCTGCCTTGGGGCTGCTGCAGCAGGGGGCCTGTGAGCAGGCGGCAGCGACTCCGGGGGGCCATGGGAGCAGCAGCGGTGCGAGGGGACCGGGCCTCTGCACGGCGGGCTGCGTGGAGAGCGGGCGTGCCAGGATGGCCCGGCCGGCCCTGCACAATGCTGGAGTCTGGTTCTTCGCTTCCCAGGAAACGAGCGGCGGAGGAAGAACCGTCCACCAGCACAGCTGTCCCCACGGCCAAGAAGAAGCCCAGCCGAGGTTTTGGGGACTTCAGCTCCTGGTAGCAGCAGGCTGGCCGCTGTGGGTCCCAGTGGGGATGTGGGGCTATGTCGCTATCCCTGAGTTTTCTGCCTTCCTAGGCTGCCATCCAATAAAGCTCTTGCCTGTTGCCTGGGTCCCCTTTCCTGGCCCCGGGAGCCTCCCCATTCCCCACCTGGTGCCAGGTGGCCTGGCCGTTTCCAAGGCCTCAGCCCCTCTCGAGCCTACTTCCCAGACATCCAGGCACGGAGCCTGTGCTAGACCCAGGCCCAGGCCCGGACCTCCGGTGGGCAGGCCTGGGGGAGGGAGGACCGTGTCCCTCACTCTGGTTTTCCTTTTTGTTAAAAATTATTATTATTATTTTTTTTGAGACAGAGTCTCACTTTGTTGCCCAGGCTAGTGTGAGTGCCGTGGCGTCAGCCTCGCTCACAGCAACCTCAAACTCCTGGGCTCAAGGGATCCTCCTGCCTCAGCCTCCCGAGTAGCTGGGACTACAGGCATGCGCCACCATGCCCAGCTAGTTTTTTCTATATATATTAGTTGGCCAATTAATTAATAGTTCTTTCTATTTATAGTAGAGACGGGGTCTCGCTCTTGCTCAGGCTGGTCTCGAACTCCTGACCTCGAGCAATCCGCCCGCCTCGGCCTCCCAGAGTGCTAGGATTACAGGCGTGAGCCACCGCGCCCAGCCAAAAATTATTTTTTATAGAGACAGAGTCTGTGTTGCCCAAGCTGGACTCCTGGGCCCAAGTGATCCTCCTCCCTCAGCCTCCCGAGTAGGTGGACCACAGGTGTGAGCCGCCACAGCTGGCTCCCACTGGCTTGCTTTCTCTGTCATCTTCTCAGAGATGGCCTGTTTACACACTTGGCACCATCACCTGGGACCTTGCTAGAGCCAGAAGTTCTCAGGCCCCAGGCCTTCTCACCCGGAGCCTCTGGGGGTAGCCTCCTCCATCTGCTTTGACAAACCCTCAGGGGCTTCTGAAGGCTGGTGAAGTATGAGGACTCTGGACTAGAGCACTGGTGTTACTTCAAAAACCTCTCCTGCCACCCCTTGCCTGGGCTCTGCGGGACTGGACATGTTCCCATGGGCCTGCTCTGCCAGCCTGGCTCCCATCCCAGGGCTGCCTGTCTTTATGCTTGAGGACTCTGCTCCTAGTCCCAGCCTCTCCTGGCTTCCGGGCAGCGGCAGCAGCATGTCCTACCTTAGAGACCTCTCCCTTGCCCCCCATTTTTCTGCTGAATGTTTCCAAAAACTTTCTGCTTACCAGCCCTCGCTGGCCTTTCATCACATCTTCAGAGCCTGTGCTGGTCTGGCCTCCATTCTCTGGTTCTCAGGCCCCGCCACCCAGGCTTTCTGGATGCCAGGGAGACACAGGCCCTGCCCCTGGCTCTGCTCTCCTTGGGCCGCCACCTCCTTCCCATTCCTGACACTAAATCCTGACTTAGGTGTGGTTTTGGGTTTTCTCCTTTCCCTCTCCCAAAACCTTGACTCTGTCAGCAACTCTCATCAGCTCTGACTTCCAGAATGTACCGTGGCTCTTCCGTCTCCCATTTCTGATGCTGAAGCTGCAGGCACAGCCCTATATCTCCCTGACGGGCTCCCACACTGCCTCTGTCCTGGTGCTGGGAACAAGTGCTTCTGCAGTGACCTCCCAGGCCCCCTGACACCCTCCGTGCCAGGCCGGCGCAGGCAGGAGGGAACTCAGGCTTGCAAATGGCTTACTCGACAAACTGCGCCTGCCCAGGACGGCCATAGCAGCCGGCTGTGGTGAGGACCTGCACCACCTTGTGTGCCCTGTGGAGACAGCCTGGACCACCTTACTCTGTCCTCATGCACAAGCCCGATGGCCATGCACCGAGCAGAGAAGCATGGGGAGGCGCCTGGGAACCCTAAGGCCACCTTCTCCCAGTGCCCTGCCGGAAGCCAGGGCTGGTCCATGCGCATCAGGGCATAGCTCAACTGTGGGCATGAGTTAAAACGAGACATTTGACATCGTAAGCTTTATTTGTAAACCTCACACAGACACGAGACCAGGGCTGAAGGTGCACTGAGGGTGGCCTGCGCACAAGCTCCGTGGACCCCCAGGCCACCTCGTCTGGCCGGCCTCACCTGTAGCCTGAGAGGAGGCCTCAGGGCCATGTGCTCACCTCAGGGCAGAGGTTGTAGCCCCCCAAGCTGAGGGCCTTTTGACTGATGAGGGCTTACGTTTCTGTAGGTCATTTTAGAGCTTAAATTGTAGTTTTCTAGATATTAAAATCACTTGGCTTTTATAATTACCCAATGAGGTAATTACATGTTAATTAAAGGACTTTGGGGGAAATCCTCATTTCTGATCTTTTCTAATATCTGACAGATGCCATCAAGAGTAATCCTTAAAGTATAAAAATACTATGTGTGTACATTTTATATATATATATATATATGTATATATATATATATATATATATATATAATGACAACTATGTTTCTAAAGCAAATGCACTGCCAGAGACACTAGTGTAAGTTAAATGCATTTATAATCCTGACATCACCTCCCACTGTTTTCAAGGAAAAATTATTTTAAATAATTTAAATATTTAAGTCATGGGTGATATTGTTTAGGAATTTAAGAGGGTGGAACATTCCAGCACATCTGGTTATTGTCTTGTGAATATCACTTCCCCTGAAGCCAGCTCACGGTCAGTTCATTTGGTTTAAAAAGGAGCTTGTATTTTGCAGAAGACCAACAAAAAAGTGATAAAAGTTTTGTTGGTATCAATTACAAAAAAGAAATACAAAATAAGTCATAAGAGAACTAGTAAAAAATCTGCAATCAATGCCATCACCAAAGACAATACAAAGACCAAAGTGCTCAAATTGAAGGAGCAGTAAACTTGCCCAGAACATATAAAAGCTTTAAATATAGTTTAGTATATACAAAAATTGGTCAGAAGGATTTTAAAAGATTCCGATTTAAGTGAAGTCTTATGGACCTGTCCCCTGCATGGCCCGGCAGGTTGGGGATAGCACGAGCTCCCCAGCCATTTCACCCCATCCCGAGGCCTCTGAGGCCAGGGTCCCCCAAGAGGAATGGAGACTAGCAGGGAGCCTGTGCTGCAGGTTGCCACCGTGGGGCCGTCCCTCCAGCAGGAAGGGCTCAGCGGCCCGCAGGCACACTTACAGGCTGAAGCCACAGGTGTCGCTACTTCATGTGCCAGCACGTGAGCGAAGCCTCTTCAGGTTTCAGAGCATGGCAGCAGGAGCCCTGCTGTGCCGGCAACGGCTACGCTGTGCTTAGCCCAGGAGCGTGGGATGCGCTGGCCCGGCCCACTCCGCGAGGTAGCAGCTTGCTGGGCCTCCGCCAAGGGCAGATTCTTGCAGAGCTGTACGCAGGTTTCCCTCCTTCGCCAGCTAAGTTGGAGACGTGCTTAAGGGAGCTGCTGCTGGGTGGCCACAGTGCCCAGGGCGCCAGCATTTCCCACATCCCAAGGCCTGGAGTCTTGGCGAGGTGGTGCCCAGAGGGACGCTCAGGGCAAGTGGTGGGTCAGCCGGGCAGCATCGCAGCGCTGCACTGGCCACAGGTCCAGGTGGAGGCGGGGCCTGGAGTGGGGGGGCCTGCAGCTGGCTGGAGGTCATTTCCTCACTTTCCTCGCCTGCTTGCACTTGCTGTCCCCAGACACCTGGTCAGAGGCGGTTTCGGAGCCATCTGCCAGGCTGAGAGCCAAGCAGCTGGTGGCTCTCCCATCTCCTGCCCCGGGCCTCCCCCGCCCTCTGCCCACCCCTCAGCCCCAAGTCAGGTTACCCGATGTTGAAACCCAAACCTCGTCTGGGAGTTTTGGGCCTCCATTCTCTGCAAATGGGCCACAAGTCCCTCGTGGAGCACACCCCGTGGAGGGGGGGACGGGTGGCAAAACACAGGAGATGGCACATGTGCCCTGTCAGCTCGCAGGACAGCACCAGGCAGGGAGGGGCGACTCTTCCAGCACACCAAACATCTTCATTTACTAAGTTAAAACCTGTCTTGCAACTTTAGGAAAAAATTTTAAATAATCGGGCAAATCTCAAATTTTAAAGTTTTTCCTGTTGCTTCTGCCTCTTTCATATGCAAAAATCGTTCTTTTCTTCAAGTACGGCAGGGTAGAAAATGGAATCCAACTTCTCTGTCCAGTGTGAGACTCTGGAACTACATGGCCCAGCTGCTGCCACGGAGACCCTGCAAGGCTGTTGCCGCCACGGGCCCTGGGACAGTCTTCTCTAAGCATTAGCTCTTTTCTTTCTAGGTAAGGAATCTATCAGCTGAAATAAACAAGATGTTCCACTAGACACTTCTCCACAGCTTAATCTAAAATGTTATCAGTGCTGTCCTCTGTTTTTGAACAGGCTAAAAAATAAAACACTCTTGGTATGTAAATTTGTTGACTGCACCTGAAATAATCTTAAATGAACACTATTCCCTAACAGTTCATCTGCAAGAAGAATAACCGATGTGTACTTTTGTGAATTAGAAGAAAAGGGAGTTGGCTACAATACCTTTACCCTAAAAAGCGAGAGGTGAGGCTTGCTCTCTAAAGAGAGCCTGTCCCTGTGGTCTTTAGAGACTCGGTTTGGTTTTCTATGGAACATAAAAGAACATGGCCACACTGCGCTGAAGGCGCAGACTAAAAGAGGATATTGACTAGGCGGGGCAGTCATCAGTTGGTTAAATCTTTCTCTAGAGCTTTGAGAAGCTAGAAAAATGTCAAGGCGACAGAGACTAGGGCCCCACCCAAGGAAGCGGCTGAGAGGCCTGGGCAAGTCTAGCCCTGTGCACAGCTGGCCTGTAGGGTTAAAGTTCAAGAGACGCTGCCATCCAGAATGTTCCTGTTTCTGTCGCACTCACAGTTTCTCTCACAAAATAGGATTCAAAAGAGAATGGAAAGTTCTCACTTTACTCCCAACCATTGTCCTTGATCATATGAGCAAGCTCAATGATAAACTTCCCTTCCTTATACTTCTGACTGCTCTCGAAGGCGTGCTCCTTAAAAAAGAGTAGAGAGAAAGGAGATTTCAGGACAGAATCTGTCTCATTTTCCAATTTCATTATAATCTTGGCAAAAACCCCAAAGTCACTAGTATCATCTACACCCAGATGTTCCCTAGCCACGTGCTGACCCAGCCAGAGGGTCTGTCCCGTGCCAAGCCCATCGGGGCAGGGCAGGTTTACTTTGCGTTCATCATTAAAGTCGTAGGGCAATGTCAAGGCAAGTCTGTCCACTGAACGTCAGCCAAGTGTGGCGACCGGGGCGGCATGGAGAGGTGCGAAACGCGCTTCCAGGAATTCTGTGCAAGTCATGAGTGAAGACAGGAACAGCGAGAACCCTGGACCCAGACCACAGACGTTCAGGAAAGAGGAAGCCCTTTGTGGGTTGAGGAGGAGGGAAAGAGTGTGTGGCCTGGTGCTCAGGGCTGGGGACACAGATGACTGAGATGAGTCCTGCCCACCGGAGCCACAGCCCCAGGTAGGGTGGACACAGGAAAGCTCGTCCCAGCAGGAAGCCGCAGGTGCGGCCGTGGAGAGGGACAGGTAGCATGATGGCCAGAGTGGGCTTTCTGAAAGAAGGGCCTAGGGAGGGGGTGGAGGAGGAGGAGAGTCCAGCACCAAGGCTGGCCCCTGCCTGCCAGGACAGAGACCAGAGCCAGGGTGGGAGGGACAGGCTGGTGGCTTAGGGCAGTGGATCCACCGTATGCTGGGGAGACAGAACCAGAGGCGAAGACTGCACAGCGGCCGGGATGGCGACTTTCAATTCAAAGTCCTCAGAGAAAGGGGCTGGGGCAAGAGCCCATGGGCAGGTAGCCAGGTGTCCCTCCGTCTCCGAGCCCAGCAGGCCCCTGAGAGATGGGGCAGGCTGGGAGGGGGCTGCCGGGCCCACCCTGACGGTTCCACCTGGGGCAGCGTGGGTGACCAGGGTACAGCAAGCGCGGGCAGCCCTGTGCCTATACCTGCTTCGAACCGGCTCCCAAAGCAGCTCGCCTGGACACACGTGTTCTTTGACTGACACCACCCATCACGCTTGGGGCAGGTTTTACTTGGTGGCAGACTGTGTGCCTTGGTGGCGCGTTGCAGCTGCCCCGCGAACGGGCTGGTACTCACGTATTTCCACCCGAGCGTGGTCTTGCAGTTCTCGCAGTGGATGTCCGCGACCGCATGCAGCCCGGTGAGAAGGACCCTCTCCTCGGCGGGGCCGCAGCCCACGTTCACCCTGTGGGGACAGGGGCCACCCTGCTGAAGACCAGCCTGGCCAGTGGGCCCCACCCCCCACCTCACTGGAAAAACTTCACCAGAATCGGGGAACTTTCCAGAGCAGCGCTGTGTCTTCACAGCACCCCTGCCCTTTAATGGGAAGGAGACTTTTTACGTCCCCAGAAGGATCCCGAGATAGGACGGCTGCAGGGAGCTAGACTCTCAGGGAGTGCAGACACTCCCTGACCAGGGAGAGCAGGTTCCTCAGGTCACTGAAGACCTGGTGACTCCAGGCTGCTGGCGGAACTCCTGTGTGTTCCAGCTTCGAATTACTGGCCATGGCCGCGCGGACGCAGCGATGCCACCCCGCCAGGCGCCCGCGCCCACAGACTGAAGAGGCGGCTACTCACACGGAGTTGAAGAGGTAGGCTCGTCCCTGACTGCCCTGAAAGGACTGCAGAGAAGAGAAGGTGTTAGAAGTTTGGCTCTTGTCAGACGGCAAGGAACAGCGAGTTTGCGTTCTGGAAGGAGTGTGGAACCAGAGGCGCCGCAGCGTGCGGGCCCGGCACCAGGACAGGCTGCAGAGGAGCAGACAGAGTGCCACCCTCACGGTAATGGTCGTTAATCAGAGCAACAGACTGTTTCTGAGTCTAGACTGAGGTCAGCAAGTGGCCGACTCTGTCCACTTCAACATCCTGCAAGTGACTATCATTGCAAAGTCATTTTCTTAAAAACGGGAGCTGCATGATGCTCCATCCAATTGGAAGATCCTGAGATGGAATCATGAAAGATTCCATCCCATTTTCTCCACCCCATACCCACAGCTCCCCACAAAGCTCTCGGCTGCCTCTTCCAGCAGTGTGGATGCATCACTGCCAGACAGCAGGGCAAGGCGAAGTTTCCACGCTTTTCCATTAAAATAAAAATCAAGTCGCAGCCCAAGATGGCCCCTTACGTAGGAGAAAAGGACCTTCCAGTGACATCTCACCCCAGGAAAATGTCACCAGCTGAGGAGGAGCCAGAACAGGGTGTTTGTGCCAGCCGGACACACTCGGCCAGTGCTGACAGCCTTCACCCCACATGACAGGGGAAACCGGAGGGAGGCCCTGGGGCGCATCTGGAACCACCAACATGACGTGCTCGGCCGTAACAATAATCAAAGAAATGCAAACCAAATCAAGATGACTTTTTTGGGGTTTTTTTGGCCTATCACCTTTGCACAAATCCGTGCGCTGCGAGGAAATGTTACCTGGAACACAAGCTGCTGACATCTAAGCGTGAAAGGCACACACGGGCCGGGCGGTGGCTCACGCCTGTCATCCCAGCACTCTGGGAGGCCGAGGCGGGCGGATCGCTCAAGGTCAGGAGTTCAAAAGCAGCCTGAACAAGAGCAAGACCCCATTTCTACTAAAAATAGAAAGAAATTAATTGGCCAACTAAAAATATACAGAAAAAATTAGCGGGGCATAGTGGCGCATGCCTGTAGTCCCAGCTACTTGGGAGGCTGAGGCAGGAGGATTGCTTGAGCCCAGGAATCTGAGGTTGCTGTGAGCGAGGCTGACGCCACGGCACTCACTCTAGCCTGGGCGACAGAGTGAGACTCTGTCTCAAAAAAAAAAGGCGCACACGCAGACCTCGGAGCCCTACTTCTAAGAGTATGAAGAACAAAGCAGCTTGGGCAGGTGAGGAATGTGCCGGGAACGTCACCCTCACGGTGTTCACAACCCAAACAAACACGAGTCAGATCCGCCAACAAGCGGGTCCGCCGCACCCAATGTGGGGCTCGCGCAGGGGAGGGGATGGTCCCCAGCAGTGGAGCCAGAACAGGGTGTTTGTGCCAGGGGTGGGAAGACAGGCGTCAGAAACCAAGGGAAGAAGCGAACTCGTTATTTAAGGTGAAGAATGTTTCTATAAATCAAAACAGACAGACAGACGGACAGACACCAAAATGCCCCCAGTGATAATGCCAGGGAGTAGAGGGGACAAGAGCCGGGAAGCAGCAATTCGTATATTTTACTTTACACACATGCACTATTGGGTGATTATGAGCAATGATTGTTTTTGAGACAGAGTCTCGCTATATTAAGTTTAATAATCATCTAATAGACTTCGACTTCTCACACATCCTTATCAGCCTTCAATTTTCTGGATTAAATCTCCTAATTCTTTCACCTATTCTGAAAGTCCTTATTTATTTATTTTTGAGACAGTGTCTTGCTCTGTCGCCCTGGCTAGCATGTAGTGGCAATCTCAGATTCCTGGGCTGAAGTGATCCTCCTGCCTCGGCCTCACGGAGTGCTGGGATTACAGGCATGAGCCACCGGGCCCGGCCTGAAAACCCTTATGTTTTAAACAGGGTTTGGAGCAGGCATAGGAGCAGGTCTGTGATTCCAATTCAGAGTTCAGTCTGACCAGTGTGTAAGTTAGAGCCAGGAGATAAATAGTTCAAGGTTTTCAGGCCATATGGTCTCTGTTCCAATTGTGTTGTAAACAGATGAACACAGCTGTGAGCCTATAAATCTTTACAAAAACAGGTGGACTAGCAGATTCCGCCTGCAGGTCCCAGCCTGCTCGCTATTGAGAGAGCCCCCCAGCAGTTAGAGCTGTCTACAAGGACAAGCTCCCTTGGACCAGGGGGTTACCTGTTAGTGACAAAGATGGGCCTAGAGCCTGTCGGTACCTCTAGCCTTGTACGTGCTAGAACCTGTTCCACGTGGCAAGTGTTCTTTGCAGCTGCAATGAACTCCTTTATCTGAAGCCACGTGAGAGTGGGAGAGTTTACTCTAAGCATCTTCGCCACCAGCTGAGACGAGAGGTAGGGCACCTCTCGGCAGCTGTGTGCTTGGAGAGCTTAGTTCTCAGCATTTTTTCATCCTGAAATGCTCATTTAATGTCCTGACTGGTAACAGTTTCCACTGATGCAGAGCAGGATCCTGCTCCCAATGTAATTCTTGTAACAGCTTAGTGGCTTTGGGGTCCTTCAAAAGAAGCATCTTGTCAAATTCATTTTGGTGCACCTAAGACAAATAATACATCAGCAAGCTTCACCAAAAGACTGGCTGGGCACGAAGGCTCACACCTGTAATGCCAGCACTCTGAGAGGCTGAGGCAGGAATATTGCTTGAGCCCCGGGGTTTCAGACCAGCCTGGGCAACACAGTGAGACTCTGTCTTAACACAAAATTTAAAAATTAGCTGGGGGTGGTGGCACATGCCTGTAGTCCCAGCTACTTGGGAGGCTGAGGCAGGAGTTCAAGGCTGCAGTAAGCTATGATCATCCCACTGCACTTCAGCCTGGGTGACAGAGAGAGACCTTGTCTTGTAAAAAGCAAATGTGGCACCTGACTCTGACTACCTGCTCAGGTGAGTCACAGGCCAGTGATGTCGCCAAGCCACACCTCCCCACCTGGAGGCCCAGAGCAGTTCTGCCTTTCACTAACTCAGTGTCGCCTCACGCTGAGCCTGCCTCAGAAACACACCAGGAAAGCAAGGTGCCAGCGGAGCTTCCACTTCCTACTGGGACCTTCTGACCGGGCAGAGGAGACACTGGAGAAGCCCTGCTTTGCTTAACAGTGTTCATTTCAGAGGAGGAACAGAAGCGAGACAGCGCTCACTACCGCCCAGTGAAAATACAAACTGATAAATGTTCTGGCGGAGTTAGACCAGAGGCCTACAAAGAGGGCCCCAAAAGGCCCGAGTGCCTGTGGGGCTGAGGTTCAGGCCGCTCAGCAGGAGCATGGGGGCCTGGGCCTGCCGGGAGGGGTCAGAGCTGAGCGCAGGGGGTGGGGGGTGCGTCCTTGCCACACACCCCCAGCTGCGCGTGGGTCCTGCACAGGGAACCTCCCAGAGCTTTCCCCGGCGCCCAAAGGTCCTGGCAAAGGCACCTGCACCCTCCGGGCCTTTGCCTGAGCTGCCCCTCCCCTTTTTAATCATTCTGAGCTTTAAAAATTTCCTAATTCCCTTATTATTAAACTATTATTTAGTTTATTATTTAGTTTCCCTTATTATTAAACTATTCACAGACTTTCTAGACCTCCTTTGCTCACCCAGTACTCTCTGGCTTTCCCTGAGTCGTGCCGCTCTGAGAAGTGACCGACGCACCCTGCGCTGGGCCCTTGGGCGACCCCAACGCTGGCCTCCGAATCTACCCACCGGCCCGGCTCACGCCAGGTCCGTGGCGTCGCCACGTGTGGCCATGCACAGCTGCCCACGAGGTTCAAGACCTTCAGGGCACAGCAAATTCAGGAGGCCATGTGATGGTTACCATTGTCTGCTAAAGCCTCATGGATTTTTCTAATCAAGTTTTCTACGTAAGCCACTTGCCTTGGAGATGAGCTCGTCGTGGTTGGCTAGGTGGGCCCTGCAGTGGATACAGCTGTACGTCCGGTGACAGTGCGGCAGATAGGCTTGGAAAGTTTTGGACTTTGTCATCTTCACCATCTCTGCTGGGCACCCCTCCCTCCGCTCAGGGCTGGCTCTGGAAGCCCCGTGGCCCTGCTGGGCTCTCTGACACAGGCAGCACTGGAAAATGCACGCAAGAGCCGTTGTTGTTCGGGGGGCGTGTGGCACTGTCCACACCGCTGGGATGAGAGAAGAGTGTCGCAACCTGTTGACCAACGAGACACGCGGGTGAGAGGCCGGAGCGCTGCGCGGCGGGGCGGGGCGTCTGCTTGCGGCCGCCGCTCCGCTCTCGGCCCGGCTGTGCCGGGCGCCGCCCAGGCGCTGGTCAGCCACCCACATCAGCTGGCGGTGGCGAGTGAACTGGTCTTACGACACAGGTAATTTGAGAAAAATATTTAATCAAAGTATCTTAGCCATGTTTGGCTTCGGGAAACATGAGAGAAAAAGTGGCCAACACGACTCCCATCTGAGCGAGCCAGCAGCAGGCTGCGTCCGCCCAGAGCGTGGACTCGAAGCACTGCACAGGAACGAGTATCAGTGATGGGTCCAGTACTAATTAATCTTTAAGAAATTACGTGGGGCCGGGCGCGGTGGCTCACGCCTGTAATCCTAGCACTCTGGGAGGCCGAGGCGGGCGGATTGCTCAAGGTCAGGAGTTCGAAACCAGCTGAGCGAGACCCCCATCTCTACTATAAAAATAGAAAGAAATTAATTGGCCAACTAATATATATATATAAATTAGCCGGGCATGGTGGCGTGGGCCACCATGTCCCAGCTAGTCCAGCCTAGTCCCAGCAAGTGAGGCTGACGCCACGGCACTCACTCTAGCCTGGGCAACAAAGCAAGACTCTGTCTCAAAAAAAAAAAGAAATTACGTGGCAGTACAGAAGAAACCCTCATATAGGTCAAGCGAGCAGTGACAAGGGGCCAAGACCATTTAGTGGGGTGAAGGATGGTATTCTCCACAAATGCTGCTGGGACGACTGGATGTCCACCTCCAAAAAGCTGGACCCTTACCTAACACCATATACAAAATCTAACACCACATGGATTAAAGGCTGGGCGCAGTGGCTCACACTTGTAATCCTAGCACTGTGGGAGGCCAAGGTAAGAAGACTGCTTGAAGCCAGAAGTGTGAGACCAGCCTGGACAACATAGTGAGATCCTGCTCTATAAAAAATAATTTAAAAATTAGCTGGCCATGGTGGTTCCTGTAGTCTCAGCTTCTCAGGAGACTAAGGAGACTCAATTAGGCAGTATGAGAATGAAATTTGCTATAATTTTCTTCTCATGAATAAAGATGGAAAAAGTCCTAAATAATATCACCAAATAGAATCTAATCCAATTTTTTTTTTTTTTGAGACAGAGTCTCGCTTTGATGTCCAGGCTAGAGTGAGTGCCATGACGTCAGCCTAGCTCACAGTAACCTCAAACTCCTGGGCTCAAGCAATCCTCCTGCCTCAGCCTCCCGAGTAGCTAGGACTACAGGCATGTGCCACCATGCCCGGCTAATTTTTTCTATATATATATTAGTTGGCCAATTAATTTCTTTCTATTTATGGTAGAGATGAGGTCTCACTCTTGTGCTCAGGCTGGTTTTGAACTCCTGACCTCGAGCAATCCACCCGCCTCGGCCTCCCAGAGAGCTAGGATTACAGGCGTGAGCCACCGCGCCCAGCCTAGAATCTAATACTATTTTTAAAGGATAATACACCTTAATCAAGTTGGCTTTATCATAGGAATATAAGATTATTTAACATTAGAAAATTTAGTTAATTAAATTCGCCACATATTTTTCTCTCTTAATCTGTTTATCTCAATAAATGCAGAAAAAGGATATAACAAAATTCAACATCCATTTGGGATTTTAGAAACATCCCATGCAGGCTAACAATATAAGGGAACTTCCTTATCTGTTAAGAGATATGTACCAAAAAACCATAGCACATATCTTAATGGTAAAACTTAGAAAACATTCTTTTTGAGATCAGGAGTGACACTGGGAAACCTTCCTCACCATCACCTCTATGTGACATTGCACTGAGTCCCCAGCCAGTGCTGTAAGATGAGAAAATTACTCATAAAGATTATACAGGAAAATATGCTCTTATACTATAGTGTAAGAATACAGAGTATCTAAGAATAAATCCAAAGACCTTTGCGGAGTATGTTGTAAAACTCTGAGGGACATTAAGGAGACCTAAATAAATGGAAAGAAATACCACCATCAAGACCAGAAGATACGCTAGGCTCAGTGGCTCACGCCTGTAATCCTAGCATTCTGGGAGGCTATGGCGGGCAGATGGCTCAAGGTCAGGAGTTCGAAACTAGCCTGAGCAAGAATGAGACCCCGTCTCTACTAAAAAAAAAAAAAAAAATAGAAAGATATTAATTGGCCAACTAATATATAGAGAAAAAATTAGCCAGGCACGGTGGCGCATGCCTGTAGTCCCAGCTACTCGGGAGGCTGAGGCAGGAGGATCGCTTGAGCCCAGGAGATTGAGGTTGCTGTGAGCGAGGCTGACGCCACAGCACTCACTCTAGCCTGGGCAAGAAAGCGAGACTCTGTCATAAATAAATAAATAATAAATAAATAAATTAATTAATTAATTAAAATAAAGACCAGAAGATATTGTAAAGACGTGAATTCCCCCAGAGAGCACACCTTGTTCTTTCACGTGACAGCCATGAGGACCGTGTGGTTCCGGCACGAGACAGAACAGGTCGATGCAATACGAAACAGAGCCCAGAACCAGACCTCCACGCAGACAGCCAGCAGACAGCGTGTCGGTGGCACTGCAGTGCCCCGAGAAAGAACACATTTTTCCAAAAGAAGATGGTGCTAGCAGTTGGGTATCTCCAGGAAAAGACAAACAACGCTGGCTCCTATTGCATCCCAGAAGCAAAAATCAACAGTTGATCACATTTCTCAACAAGAGATGACCATCTAACGGGAATTTCGTGGAAGAAATTTCTATACACGGTAACATATACAAATTCGCACACACCTCTATCTTAAATGAAGCCAAATTCTTTCATCAATATAAGTTAAAGAATTTCTGAAGAAATCTGATCATGTTGGATATTCCTGATTGGTGATTCCCTGAAAATCTTAAACTCTTTCCCTAGCTGCTACTAAGTCACTTTGTGCCAATCCTGAATTGTTCCCTTGGGTTTCCTTAGAATCAAAGACCAAACCTCACATTTAACCTTTTTTTGTTTGCTTTGTTTTTGAGATAGGATCTTGCTCTGTCACCCAGAGTGCTGTGGCATCAGCCTAGCTCACAGCAACCTCAAACTCCTGGGCTCAAGCGATCCTCCTGCCTCAGCCTCCAGAGCAGCTGGGACTACTGGCGTGTGCCACTAAGTCTGGCTAATTTTTCTATATTTTTGCGTGGGATCTCACTCTTGCTCAGGTTGATCTTGAACTTCTTGGCCTCAAGCAATCCCCCTGCCTTTGCTTCCCAAAGAGCTAGGATTACAGCATGAGCCATCGTGCTTGGCCGCATTTAGCTTTAATACATTAATTACATTTTGTTAGATTTTTATCTGCTGTCCAGACCTATAGGACTTTTTATGAATTTGAACGCTGGCATCCCTCCCACCTCTGGTAAACTGACTGACATGCCCTGGGGAGGTCATGGGGCCGAGTGTCGACCTGGTCACCACCTGGCATAAGCCCAGCACTCCCCACCCGTGTGTCCCGCATGATCCACAAGCACATCGTCAGGGAGTTTGTTAGTAGCTCATTCAAATCCACTCACACCCCACAAATTAGTATTGGCCAATAGGATGGAATGGACAGGTTCTGACACCACTTATTGTGGCTTCACTCGTGTGAATCTTTGCTTTAATATCTTCACCCGTTTCTTTTTGTTAAAATGAGACTAATCAATAAACTTCTGTCTTCTCTCTTCTCTCCTTTCTCTGGGCTTCCCTTTAACAAAGATACTAAGAGTATTAAGGGAGGGGGCTAAGAGAGACAGGAATCTTACCCAAAAACTGGTTATTCAGGCCAGGCAAGGTGGCTCACGCCTGTAATCCTAGCACTCTTGGAGGCCAAAGCCGGCGGATTGCTTGAGGTCGGGAGTTTGAAACCAGCCTGAGCAAGAGCGAGACCCCGTCTCTACTATAAATGGAAAGAAATTAATTGGCCAACTAAAAATATATATACAAAAAATTAGCTGGGCATGGTGGCGCATGCCTGTAGTCCCAGCTACTCGGGAGGCTGAGGCAGGAGGATTGCTTGAGCCCAGGAGTTTGAGGTTGCTGTGAGCAAGGTTGACGCCACGGCACTCACTCTAGCCTGGGCAACAAAGACTCTGTTCAAAAAAAAAAACAACTTGTTATTCTGGTTTTTAGTGTTCACAGAATCCTGCTCCGAGTGACCTGAATAGAGAACTCCAGAATCTGCCCTTGGCTTTAATCATTTTTTTTAAGCAACGGTATCACTTTTATTCACCATTAGAAAGGGCAATACCCCTCATTTTTAACTCGGTCCCCTTGTAATAAGACAGCATCTTTTTTTTCCATTGTTGTAAGGACACTTAACAGGAGACCTAGCCTGTTAACGAGTGCCAAGCACACAGTGCCTTGCTGACTCAGTACTGCGCAGGACAGCAGGTGTCTAGAGCCAGTCGCCCTCACTCACCTGAGCGGGCGCGCCCCACCCTGACCCACAGGCCCCCCACATGAGGACCACGGTTCCCGAAGAGCAGTGCGCAAGCCGGGCCTGCACCAGTGCTGTCCCGGAAGGGCCAGGGCCAGGCTTGCCATGGCCCCAAGCCGGCCCCAGAAAGTTCCAGGAAGGATTCTCATCGACTCGGGTAAGAGGTCCTCTGCCCTGGCGTCATCGCTGGCCAGTCTGAGTCCTGGACCTGAGTCTGAAGCCCCTGGAGTGACCATCTCGACCAGATAGGGACTCGCCCTCTACACCCCGCTGGCACCTGAGGGCCGGCGGATCCGCAGGCCAGTGGCCCAAGCCAACCACGCCCCGAGGACGGGCACCACTGCGCCGCCCACAGGCAGGCAGCCACGAGGCCCAAGTGCTTTCCGCTACTCGGTCGTGCCTGGCCTGAGAGAGACAAGCGTCAGAAGAGGACAGCCAGGTTCCCAGGAGGAGACCCTCTAACCGCTAGTGTCTGAGGAGGAAGAAGCTGTGTGTCCCCATCATTAAGCAGCCAGAGGGGACCAAGCAACCAGCCACTGGGCCCTGTTGCCCAGAGGCCTCCGAGCTGGAACTGCTCACCAGCTGCACAAAGCCAGCGGCTCCCAGCACAGCCGCGACGCCCGGCCCTGCCTGCCTCGTGTCCTTCCCACTGTGGGCTGCCCACAGCAAGGCTGAGCCTCCCAGATGTGGGGCAGATGGGGTGACACCTCAAACCCCAGCTCCACCCCTCTGCCCAGCCAGAGTTTCTCTGGGTCCCAGATCTCTCACCTGGAACCGCCATGACCAACTGCTTCCTGCACTAAGTGGGGAGCGACGGCCAAGGCCGCACACGGAAAGTCACAGGACCAGCAAGACAGCTCTGACTCCCAACCAGAAGGGCCTGGCGGTTTCCCAGGCACCTCGCACGCCTGCCTTATTTGGAGACCTGCATGGTGTACCCCCCCCAGGTGTCCTTTCCAGAGGAAGAGCCTGCCCCAGGTCTCAGTGGCCCCCAAGCCCCCCTACTGGGCCTGGCCCACTCTCAGCGCTCGCTGTCCGCCCTTCAAAGGCAGGGGTGTGTCTCGCCACGGGAGCCTCACAAGCGTCTCAAGTGGGCCCAGTCCTGTCACCAGCCCTCAAAGGGCGTCCAGGCAGCAGTGGCCAGGCCCAGATGTGTGGCCACTGAGAAGCATGTCGTGCTGTGTCCCGTTGCGCTTTAACTTGGCTTTTAAACTCAATCTCCACTGCTGCACTGGGGAAATCAAGTTGGCCAAGTCTCACACAACCACTATGCAAATGGGCTTTCACAAGATCTAGTAGCGAATTAGGAACCGCCTTGAAGTCACTGAAAGGAAAATGCCAGGGAGTTCACCAAGTGAATCATGTCCACTATAGGACACTGTGTCCCCGAGTTTGGAGGGCAGCTGCCATGCCCCCAATAGATATTAATGTGGGGTATGTTTTCAGAACAAAAACAATTTTCTGGATTCCAGAAATGTCTCTCCTAAAATAAGCATGTAGAATTATCTTAAGAGAATGTGAATCATGCCCATGTCCATATGGTACAGTTAACACACTTCTAAAGACAAAACACTGAGGAATAAAACCAACAGCAAGCAGCTCTGACACTTGCTGGGATGGAGTGTGGACTGCCGGCCCCAGGCGCCCCTTCCTCTGCACCCGCCCCAGGTCCTCACCCACCTCGGGACCGTCGCTCTCTACTCCCAGGGGTTTCATGTTCCCTCCCGCTCAGCCACCTGGCACGGCCGCCCCGCGCTCCCCTCACCCCCTGCCCTCCAGGGTGCCACAAGGCACACAGGGTTGAGAGCTGGGGCGTTTGCCGGGCGTGGTGATGAAGTGGCCTGGGGACAGAGTCCCAGGAGAGCGGGGAAGAAACATTGCTCATGTGGCCTTGCCATGTTCAGCCAGAGCTCACAGAGTAGGGCCCAGGCAGGCAGCATGCACTGGGACATCCAGGTCCATCTCTCCAGGGAGGAAAGAGATGAGGGGTAGGAGGTGGCAGTGTCACCTGGCCGGTGACTTTGCTCCCCCCTCCACAGCCACCTGGGCCCTGGAGTTTCCCGCCTCCACCCTCAGGCAGTGGCCTTCCCTCCTCTGCACAGAGGAGCCCCCAGCCGCCAGCTTGGCCTCCCCCCACTGACTGGCAAGGCACTGTCCTCAGGATTAAAGAGACGAAAAGCCCACCGCATCAGAGAGGACAGATAAAACTGCCAGTTTATGGAAAGGGACGCTGTGGCCCCAGGACCTTACAGCAGACTCAGCCCCAGTCTAAGCCATTAACTGTATGAGAATCACATGAGTTGACAGCAATCACAGATGTATGTTCTTATTGGTTCCACCGTGCAGAAACTGAGGCCCAGAGAGGTTAACCAACCTGCACAAGGTTGCACAGCTAGTAAGCTATGGACCTGCATTCAAAGCCAAAGAGTCTACACCTTGGAACCACTGTTGTCAGTCGACATGTGAGTAGATGCTCAGCTTCACTCAGTGCAAACTGAAGGCATGCTGACGTCTGTCTTAGATCTTGCAGGCTGGCAACAATTTAAAAAAGTTCATAGCACTGCTGGCAAGGGCACCCTGCGACCCAGCCATTCGGCAGCACCCATCAGCATTCCTGGGCGCGTGGGAGTCCTTCCTAGGGGTTTATCTGAAGGCTGGCACACGTGCAAGACAACTGGGTAAAAGCTGGTAAGATGCCTGGAAGAACAAAAGATTTGAAACCATCTCAAGTCTAGCCAAAGAGTCTGGCCACATGCACTGACAAATAAGTGCCAGAAATACTTCCAGTGTGGGGCTTCAGGCTGGGGACTGGAAGGGCAGTGAAGGTGATTTCCTTTTCACTGACCACTTTTTTGCACCCTTTGATTTTGATGCCAAGCGTATGTCCTGACTTTGAACTCACACGCAGAGCACATGCAGTCACAGGTGTGGAAAGGCCTGGAAGGATTCACATCAAGGGCAACAGCACAGGTGTGATTTGCCTTTGGCAGGACCAGCTTCCCTCTCCACACATACCCACTTCCTCCCTACTTGAATGTGTCTCCTGCACCTTTCAGGAACTGCAGCCTTGGTGGGTCACTGGGACAGTCGCTACCGACACGGCCCTGAGACAAAGCTCCCGGCCTTCTGCAGACCCCGCGCAGCTCCAGCTCTCTGGGGAACCCCAGGGGTCCTGCTCCTACATCGCCCAGTGGCCCGGGCGCCTCAGCCTTCCAGGCCCCTGTGTCCTCCCTGCTGTGCTGAGTCCTGCCTCCGCGCTTCCCAGCAGGTATGATGCTGGGAGACTGTGCACTGAGCCTTTCTTTTGGAAGAACCTGCAATACATTTGTTTATTTCTACCGCTAGTAACAAAGTTTCCCAGCCACAGCCTCAGACACATCCTAGCAGAGGAGCCTTACTTCCTTGCTAAAAGGAAAGGGGAAGATGTAGGAACTACAGGCTGAAAGGACGGGCACTAGATCTAGAAGGCGGGGTGAAGCAGAAGAAAACAGGTGGGGAATCCAAACTACTTCGTTTAATTCCACGCTAAATAAAACCTAACCAGACACTAAGCCCTGTCTTGGGGCAAGGGGAAAATCAGAGACATGACGAGGAATCAGAAGGGGGCCCTGGGGAGACAGGTGGCACCAGGAGGGAGCGAGCAGGTAGCAGGTGGCAGGAGAAATGCCGTCACTGGGACAAAGCTGGGAGTCTGACTTGTTTGACTTGCTCTGAGAGGCTTCCTAAGGTTGGATTCAAAATGGGCCATAGATTTTTTGGCTCTGGGAACTCAAGCCAAGCTCTGCTACCTTCTCTGTAAAATGGAGTGACCTATGATTTACAGGGCAGTCCAGAGAGTCACGTGAGATGTTAAGGAAGGTGGATTGCAGTTTAAATGTCTGACAAGTGCCTCACGACAGTAGCATCCTGTCATTGTCACAGTAAGGCAGAGGGTCAAGCACGCTCGGCACCTCACTAAGCCCACTGGGAACCCTGGCCCCAAAGCCCTGCAGGCGCAGAAGTCCTGCTGAATAAAGGGTTGGTGCCAGCGGGCTCTTAACCCCTTCCTGGGGTGTGGCCAACAGTGAGTTAGCCCCAGGATTTCCATTTTAATATCACAGCTGACAGGTTTTTCAGTCCTTAGAGTCTCTAATATAAGAGGAATGTCACTTGGCTGGTGGAATTGATTTCCTCCTCTTAACCTCTTTCCTGAACCCACTCACACTGCCCTCTCCAGAACCCTTTGGCCTCTATGTCCTGGCTCTTCAGAACTTTCTCCAATCTCCA
This sequence comes from Microcebus murinus, assembly GCF_040939455.1. Classification (NCBI taxonomy): domain Eukaryota; kingdom Metazoa; phylum Chordata; class Mammalia; order Primates; family Cheirogaleidae; genus Microcebus; species Microcebus murinus. The sequence goes on along the minus strand of NC_134125.1, from coordinate 25,221,496 downwards.
CTCGACCTCCTGCCTTGTCAAAATTCCCATTCCGCAGAGCAGCGGCCCCCAACCTTGTTGGCACCAAGGACTGGTTTCACGGAAGACGACTGTTCTACAGACTGGGGTGGGGTGGCGCGGCATGGTTTAGGGACGATCCAAGCACATTACATTATTGTGCAGACCTCTCTGCTAGCGACAATCTATTTGCAGCCGCTCTGCAGCGCTGGCAGCACCGCCTCAGACCACCAAGGCATCAGGCTCTTACAAGGAGCCATCACACGCGCAGTTTGCAACAGGATTCTGGCTGCTATGAAAACCTAATGCCACTGCCGGTCTGACAGGAGGCGGAGCTTATGTGCTGACGTGAGCAACGAGGAGCGGCTGTAAACACAGATGAAGTTCTGCTTGCTCTCCCGCCGCTCACCTCCTCTGTGCGCCCGCTTCCTAACAGGCCACGGACCAGTATTGGTCTGAGGGTTGGGGACCACAGCCCTAGAGGTTTCACTGAGTATGAGACCTAACTACTTAAAAGTTGATTTTTTTTTTACAACCTTGTCCCCTCAAAAATTGATTCTAAATCAAATGAGTCTCTAATGAAGAGTGTCAGAACAGTTTGAAAGCAGAACTTCATTGCCTCTTCATATTGCAAACGGTCTTCTGTTTATGGGTCCCCAGGGAGAAACACACATCAACACTGCAGAAGTGGCCCCTTGGCACAGGTGCTTGTGCAACTTCGTGAAGACAGGCAGGGACCAAAGCACAGATGTTATGAGAGCACTGTGTCACATAAAGAAACAGCTTTACCGATCGCAGCACTTTGAAATGGAAAGGCTTAACGCCTGGAGTTCAGAGAATGGACCCAAGTCAAGCACACCACAGCAATGCAGGATGGGAGCAGGGAAACTGGGTCTGGGGTATACTGGGACTGTCTGTGCCACCTCTGCAACTTTTATGTAAAGCTGAAGTCATTCCAAAATAAGTTTACTTTAAAAACAGAAAGACTATTGTTCAGCTTGGTCATTAAGATCATTTCTTTTCAAGTGGCCCATATGGGCCAGACCCTGTGCCATGGCACCTGTGGGAAGACAGGATTTTGCCCTGGTCCTGGCCCTAGTCCTAGTTTCCACAAGTAGAAGACATTCTACACCATGGGGTGCAAAGGGAAGGGGCACAAAGGTCTAGGAGCTCCTCAGCAACAGCATTCCTCAAACATGCCACCACTGTCCCCCAAGAGCCCACCATGGGGGCGGGGAAACTGGTGCATGACTGTGAGACTCAAAGATGCCAGATGAAGCCCAGCTGCCGGCACAGGGCAGAGGCTCAACAAACATCTGTGACAGGGGAAGCACCTGGGGAGGTTCTCCGGGGTGCTAAGCCTAGCCTTGAGACCTGGGTAAGTCAGGGCTGGTGGGTGGAAAGAGTAACACTCTTAGCAAAGGAAGGAGCACGTTAAGGTGGATACATTTTATTTGGTTTTCTTTACTATTGTTCACTTGAGATGGGTCTCTGGCTGTGTTGCCCAGGCTGGTCTTGAACTCCTGGGCTCAAGTGATCCTCCTGGCTTAGCCTCTGGAGTAGCTGGGACTACACTGCCGCTGGCTAGGTGGATGTGTGTTAGACAGAGGAAGAAGAAAGGCAACTGAACAGGAAAAGGTTGGGTGGGTATAATGATGTCTTCCGTTCCATTACCTAAAACAGAATCTCAGCCTTCTTTGCATCCTAGAACTCAGCACATGATTTGGACACTGAAGATGTCAACCGGAGGTAAGCACGGGGAGGGAGGACCCCACTTCGTAGGTCCCAGGCTCAGACTTTTGCAATCTCCGTTAATAAAGCCACAAGTGGCAAAATCTGAGGACGATGCATTTTGGCCGTCTTTATGTGAGCAACTCAAAACGTCCCTCCTTTTTAATAAACCTCCCTAGCAGACCTCCTTTGTCCGCATCCGCTCCCCGCTGCGAGCCTGTCTGCTGGGGGAGCCAGCGACGGGCCGTGGGCTCCTCTGCCACCTCCCGGCGGGGCGGGCGGGCGGCGAGGGGACCGGTGCGCTCCGCGACGGAGCGAGCCCCACACCCACGACTCCAGGGTCAGCACGGCCGCCCGCCCCGCCGCCCGGAGCCCGGCAGGTGCCCGCGGGCCCGCCCGGCGCGGCCCGGCCGCCACAAAGTAGCCGCCCGCGCAACTGTGTCGCGCCCGCCCGTACTCACGGCCGCCCGGCGGTCCGCGCCCCGGCCCGCAGCGCCCATCCGGCCGGGCCCCGGTCGCGCGGGCTCGGCTCTCAGGCGGCCCCGGCGCGGCCCGCGACGCGCTGCGGCCGTTGGCGCCTCGGCAGGGCGCGGGGCATCCTCCCGCCGCCGCCCCGCGGGCCGCCTGCCCTTTGTTTTGGAGCCGCAGCCCGGCCCCGCCGCCGTTAACGGCCTCGGAACGCGGCGCCAGCCAATCACCGCGCCGCGCGCTCCGCCCCTCGCCCCGCCCCGCCCCGCCCCCCCGCGCGCCCCCGCCCCGCGCGCTCCGGCAACGGAGCTCAGCAGGCACGCACCCAGCCGGGCGGGGCGGGGCCGCACGTGCCGCGGAGCGCGCCGCGCCCCTATTGGCTGGCCCGCCGGGGCGGCCTCGGAGTCAGCCTGTAAGGGCCGAGATGCGCGGGGGCGGGGCCGCGCGGGGCGGGGCCGGGCGCCGGGCGGGCTTGCCCAGGAGCGCAGTGCGCAGGCGCCGGCTGGTCCGGCGAGGGTGCTCGGCCCGCGGGGTCTGCGGCGGCGGGGGACGCGCAGCTCGGGAAGCCCGCGGGTCGCACGCCGGGCCCGGCACGCGTGCACGGGCTGAGGGCGCGCCGGGGCGCGCGTGTCCGGCCGAGGCGGCGCTGGAGGGCGGCGCGGGTGCGGACCTGGTGCCCGGCGCGGGCTCGGCCCCAGTGCGGGTCCTCCGCGCTCTCGCCCGACCCCCGTCTCCGGACCCCGACCCGCCGCCGCTCTGCGCCGGGGCCTCCGGGTCGCCCAGCGGCCTGCGGGTCCGAGACAGCCCGGCCTCCGGCGTGCGCTCCTCGTCCCCGCCCCTGCGGCGTCCCCAGTGTCGTCACGTGCTGGGTCCCACGTCCGTTCTCCATAGACGGGCATTAATCGCACAGGTTTCAAAGAGCACAGTGTGGCCTTGACGTTCGCAACGTCGCTGCTCGCGATGCGGCCTCCTGGCCGTGTGGTCCCTTCCGCACCCGCGCTCTGCTGCGGCCTGGACGCCGCTGGGGCGCCTGCCTCGGCGCTGGCTCGCGCTGGGTCGCCTCGCACGTGTTCTCAGCCGCCCTTCCTAGACGCCTCCCACTCCCTGCCTCCACAGACAGCTGGCTGCAAAGTGGGATGTCACGATCTTTTTCTTTTCTTTCTTTCATTTATTTATACTTTTTATTTGTTTTTTAGAGACAGCGTCTCGCTCTGTTGCCCAGGTTAGAGTGCAGTGGGGTTCCAGCACACTGCAACCTCCAACTCCTGGGCTCAAGCAATCCTCAGCCTCCTGAGTAGCTGGCGCTACAGGCACGTGCCACCATGCCTGGCTAATTTTTCTATTTTGTGTAGAGACAAGGTCTCACTATGTTGCTCAGGCTGGTCTTGAACTCCTGGGCTCAAGGATCCTCCCACCAGGGCCTCTCAGAGTGATAGGATTATAGGTGTAACCACCCACTCATTCCAGAATTCTTTCTCATCTGCAAAACTGAAACTCTGTATCCATTAGACAGCAACTCCTGGTTCCTCTCACCCTTACCCCCTGGCAACCAGCATTCTACATCTTGTCTCTATGAAGTCGAGTACTCTAGGAACCTTACGTGGAATCATACAATATTTGCGTTTTTGTGACTTACTGTGACTTTTGTGGCTTATTTCACTGAGCACAATGTCCTAGAGGTTCTTCCATGTTGCAGCATGTGTCAGAATTTCCTTTCTTTTGAAGGCTGAAAAATACTTCATTGTATGTAGACATCACATTTTGTTTCTCTATCCATCCCACAATGGACACCTGAGTTGCTACTTGTATGTTTTAGCTGTTGTGAATAATGCTACTGTGACAATGGGTGTACAAATACCCTTGTCTTTGAGACTTTGCTTTCAATTCTTTTGGGTCTATACCCAGAAGTCAACTTGCTGGGAGCATATGGTAATTCTAGGTTTAATTTTAAAAGCAAACTGCATATTGCTTTCCAAAGTGGTCTTACATTCTCACCAACAGTGCATAAGGGGTCCAATTTCTTCACATCCTCGCCAACACTTGTTATTTTCTGTTTTTAACAGTGGCAATCCTGATGAATGTGAGGCTGTGACTCATGGTGGTTTTGATTTGCCATTTCCTGCCTAGTTATTAGTGATGCTGAGCATCTGTTCGTGTGCTTATTGGCTCCAAGTGTTTTTAACGATGACCTATGTTTCTCATTACATCATATGTGTACCACATTTCTGTTTGTGGTGATACAAAATTTTGGAAATTGGTAGTGGGGATGGTTGCATAACAATGTAAATGTACTTAAATCCCACTAAATGACACACTTCAAGTTGTTAAAATAACCCTTATGTTTTGTATATTTTACCATAATTAAAAACAGTTTAAAAAGTTTACACTGTGATCCACTATATATAATATATATATATATATGAAAGATGATTTCATGATTTAACACAAACTCTGATTCTGTGCAATGCCCTAAATTTTCTATCCTTTTCTGTTTTATTTTTATTAATAAAATCCTGGGCATTGCCTGAAAAGTTATCTCACACACTGCTGTGGGCCAGACCTGCAGTCTGCCACCCATTGCACACTGCCCATGGCCCTGGTTTCTGGCAGCCCACTGTGGGACACCACCTCCGAGCTCCAGGCTCACTCCCGGTAGCATCCCGACTCCACCCAGCAGCGTGCCCAGCCCTGGGGCTGCACTCCTGTGCTCCCTTCCTCTCTTGCCCACACCACACACTTGCCCTGCAGAAGCCCTCCTGGAGAAAAGCTCTCCCACCACTAGGAGCGGCACCAGTGCAGCTGCTGCTTAACTTGGGGATGCCAATTTCCAGGAGAGTTTTGTTCTCCAGGCAACCCTCCACCCGCTCCACCTCCCAAGCGCATTCTGGTTTCCACCATCCTGGAAGATGATTTTCCACCTCTTCCCCCTCTGCTAACATGGTGTCCAACTTTACCAAGAACACAGACCCCCGGAGGGAATCCCCCCATACCACCACCAAACCTATCACCAGCTGCCTCCCTGTCCTGCCTGGTACCAGCAACAAGGGGGGCTTGATACCCTTCGTCCTGCGCTCCCTTCCTGGCTGTCCCATCAGGACAGTAGGCGCTGCGTGCTCCTTTGGCAATGTCCTGGTAACTCTTTAGGGCAAGATTACTCAGGGGGCCCCGCCTGGGCTCCTGCCATCCTTACCTGCCATTCTTCGGTTTCTGTGACAACCACCTAACTCTACCATGCCAAACTCTCACATCTGGGCTCAGCCCACATCTTACTGATGGTTCAACCAGCATTTCATACAGCTGGTCGCTCCCTTTAAACTCTTTCTTCACTTTGATTCTGGGGCTCCACTCTCTCCTCCTTACTGGCCATGCCTTCTCCATCTCTCCCCATCCTCCTGATGTTGGAGGCCCCAAGGGCTCAGTTCTTAGGTCTCCTCCCTTCCCCTCCCCCTCCTGATAGGTGATCTGTCTCTGCCAAGCTCATGGGTTGCAGAAGACCACGTGGAGCCTGGCACCCACCAAGTGTGTAACTCAGCACAACCCTCCCCCCACACCCCTGCCAAACTCCAGGCATATTCATCCAATTGCCCACTCCAAATGTCATCTGAGAGCCATGAGACACTTCAAACTCAGCACATTCCACACCAAGCCTTGGTCTCCACCATCTCGGTAAGGGGCACCGCCATCCTTATGGCACAGGCTAGAGCCCCAGAGTCTTCCTCCACCCCCTCGCCCCTCACACCCCACCCTGAGCCCTCGCCAAGCCTGCCACCAGCACCCAGGCCTAAGCCACTCCCACCTCTTGTCTGTCGGAGATGCAAACTTTGCCTCCTTAACTCTGTTCCTCACAGATTGATGCTTTTAGAAGATAAGCCAGAGCTATACCTCCTCAAAAGCCTCCAGGCACAAACCTCTGGAGTAAAAGCCAGACTTCTTCCAATGGGCTCGGATGATTTGGTCCCCACCCGCCATCTCCTCTTACTGTCCTGGCAAGAGTTTGGCCAGCTATGAAGTTTAGCAAGAACAGTGCACGCAAGGTCGCCCTCACTTCTGACCCCAACTGCAAGCTTGGGGGCCCCCAAGACCACCCTTAGATGTGGAAGTTTCCTCGAAGAACTTGACGAAAGCTGTTAGAGATTATTCCAGGGAGAAGAGCACCCAGTCTGCTCCCTGGGCGTCCCGTACAGCGCTGCCCCAGTGGGGCCTCGACGCTCAGAGCTCTTATCGTGCTCGTCACACGGGCAGGACTGAAGGGCTCCTGGGGGCACCCCGTCTCCAGGACGCCCGCTCTGAGTCCCGCCGTTGACCCTCCGGTGAGGCCAGCCCCACCCTAAATTTACATACTATCTGCTGTGGCTGTCCCCACCTTAAATCATGTGGCTTGCCTACCCTCAATGAATGACCTGAGGCCACCAGGTAGGCACAGACTCTTGCCGGGCCTTCTCCCAGTGCGAGGTGGGCCCTTCCTGCGGCAGGGCCCCGCCGCTCTCCTGACGCCGCGTCCGCCCGCCCCGCCCTCGCCCTCGGTGGGGCTCCGCCCTGGGCGCTGCCGGCGCGTCCTTGCCAGAGGCGCCCTCTCCCCGCACCGGGCCGGCGCCCCAGCCTCCACACTCTTTCCTCACCCTGTTTTGTTGTCCTCAGCACTCGGCCCTGCCCACTGGTCGGTCTCCGCGCCAGGACGCGCGCCCTGAGCGCGGGGACGCGGCGGTGCCCGGCTGAGCCCAGCGCAGAAGACTCCTGCGGGACACCGAGGGCTGGGTGAGACCCGAGGCCGGCCCCTTGGGGCTCGAGGACCGCTCGTGTCTGTCCCGATGCGCAGCTCTTTCCTCACAGGAAGCGCCATGCAGGCTTTTCTAAGGAAAAGGCACGGAAGAGACAAAGACAGACTTGGCCTCAGAGCTGCGCCGCGTGTTCCGCGGTCACGAGACAGCCCAGCGCGGCGGCCCCGCCGCGGCCCGGCTCCAGGCGCACGTGGCGAGTGGGCCCGGCCGTGTACTTCAGAAGTGGAGAATCTGGGATCTATGAAATTGCGACAGGCTCGGTGCCCACCGGAGGTTTTCCAGCTGCACAGGACAGCAGCGGGCGTTGACGGGGTGCTGCAAACATGGCAATGGCCACGGCACAGCCAGCCTTCCCAGGGGACCCAGTGTGGCCGGGTGTCGTGGGCTGTGTACCCCCAAATGTCTCTGCATTAGGAAACAGAGTCTTTAAAGAGGTCATTAAGTAAAAATGAGGGCATTAGGGTGGGGGTTAATCAATATGACTGTTGTCCTTAAAAGAAGAGGAGATAGGACACACACGCACACCCACACACACAAAGGGATGGCCACGTGAGCACACAGACAGAAGATGGCCATCTATAAGCCAAGGAGAGAGGCCTTGGGAGAAACCACCACTGCTGACATTTTGACCTTGGACTTGGGGCTGGGGGCGTAGAAAGACACCTAAAGCAATTCTCCTAAAGGCTTTTTCTGCCTGCCTTCCACCTCCAAATCCTGCCCCAAACCCGCGGGTGCGCCAAGACCGAGCAGCCTGCTTTGGCGTGAGCTGCATGCAGGCTGCCAGGCTTGCTGCGCAGCGGAAGGGGAACTCAACCTCCCGGGCGCCAGGGGTCTCCTCGCCCGAGCGAGGGGCTGTGCTGACTGCTGTCCAGAGCCGCTTGAGTTCTAAGAGTCTATGACTTCCTAACAGTTTCTTTTATGATATTAAAGCCCGCTAGGAAGTATGCAGGAGCTGTTGCATAGCAACCACAAGCCACTTATGTTCTTTCCAAATTAAAAAATTTCCAGCTTTAGAACTGGGGAGAGAAAGATATATGAGCAGAGATGAAATTAAGTTATTGATGGAAGCGGTTGCCATGGCATCATGCTGTCCTTGGAGTGCGCCAGCTGCCACTTGATTTCTCCATTTCTCGTGCAAATACGGGAGTCCAAGAGAAGATAAGGATGAGCCTCCCACAGTGAGGGAGAAAAATAAAGTGCATGTCCTAATTAGAAATACTTAACTAATGATGGGAACTTATATATTTTTAAAACTTTTAGTGACTTTTCATTTAAAACAGCGTCGATTCTCTTGCTTTGTTTTCCAGAGTCATGACAGGTATTAAGTAAATAGCAAGCTTACTTGATATCTCCAGGATTTCAAACTATTAAATGCTGCCATGCCCAACCTGCTATTCACTGCCAACACCCAGCCACTAAAACTACAAACATCCTCCCTCTAGGCCCAGGGACTGTTGCAAAAGAGCAGGACACAGGTGAGATTGTATGTGTCGATTTGGAGGGATAAGATTAGTTCAGACCCTCCACATCAAGAATGGACACAGAGAAGCCTAAACAAATACCAAATGAGAGACTTTGCTTTTCTGGCCACATGACACAAATATCCATCCCAACCATAAAAAATGCCTGCTTCCCATAGACTTAGAGCTTCCTGAGCATAATTGTTCTCAGTTATGGGGTTTATTAAAGGGAGATACAATAAAAAATTTATCAGCTACCTTAAGACAAATAACTTAAAGAAAGAGACTAAAATATTGTGACACCACAAAAGTCTCTAAATCCTTAGCTGAAATGCTTAACAATGCTTATGTTTACTACAAGTCTACAACTAAACCCCAAAATACAGTAGCTCAACACTTATAGATAAATTAGTTTTGTAACCTTGCCTTTTTTTTTTCTTTTTTTTCTTTTTTTTTCTTTTTTATTTTTTTTTATCTTTATGTAGGAGAAATATACTACCACTCAACCTCAACTGTAAGGTTGGCAGCCCTGAGAACTCCTTTTTTAATGTAGCATGTTATGAAGTAACCTTGCCTTTGACATTTTAGTTTTTACTCTTATGTTGCCTAAAAGGTTTTCAAGAGTTAATGAGTACCTGTCCACCTCCAGTCCCATCTAGCCTAAAACATTTAATTGACTGTTAACCCTTTTGGCTCTTCAGTCCTCCTGGCCACAAGGGTCCCACCAAGGGCCTAGATAGAGCTGAGACAGACAGCCACACCACATTGACAACAGATGGAACAAAAGAAGAGTTTGGCCATAGATGCTGTCTCTGGGAGATCTCGGCCATAAGGAGGAATTGTGAACTAAAATAAAAATCTTAAAATTTCCCATCCACCGGCTCTCAGTCCATTCTCCCCACTGAATGGACCTCCTCTTGGCCAAAGGGGTACCCTACAGCTGAGTTACTGGCCATAAGAAGGAGGTCAGACACACCCCATCACATAGTCTCCCTTCTTGTAGATTTCCTTTGTAACTCGTTGACAGGTCTAAGACTATGCAAGACAAACCTGTAGGTCCCAATTTGCATAACAAATCACTGAGTCTGGGACTATGTCCCCGGGCTTGTTCCTGATTAACAGACTTCCTTATCTTAAAACATTCCAAGCCTTTAGACAAAGCTTCTCTTTCTTTTTTTCTTTCTGGTCCTTTAGTTCCAATTTAATAGTAAGTACCTGCGGTGTTTGTTTCTCCAGTCATGTGATACTTCACTTCGGAGGGTGTCTCCAGATCCATCAAGGTCATTATAAAAGGTATTAATTCACCACTTTTTTAATGGCTGAATAATACTTCATGGTGTATATATACCACATTTTATTAAACCACTGATGTATTGGTGGGCACTTGGGTTGTTTGCACATCTTTGCAATTATGAATTGTGCTGCTATAAACATTCAAGTGCAAGTGGCTTTTTGAATAAAATGTCTCTCTTTTTTTTTTTCCTTTGGGTAAATGCCCAGTAGGAGGATTGCTGGATTGAAGGGTAGGTCTACTTTTAGTTCTCTGAGGTATCTCCATATTGCTTTCCATAGAGGCTGAACTAGTTTGCAGTCCCACCAACAGCGTATAAATGTTCCTTTCTCTTTGCATCCACACCAGCATCTGTTGTTTTGGGACATTTTGATAAAAGCCATTCTGATTGGAGTTAAGTGATACATCTTTGTGGTTTTGATTTGCATTTCCCTGATGATTAGAGAAATTGAGCATTTTTTCATGTTCCTTGGCCATTATATTATCTTCTTTTGAAAAGTTTCTGTTCATATCTTTTGTTGACTTTTTAATGGGGTTGTTTGATGTTTTCTTCCTGATTTGCTTGAGTTCTTTGTAGATTCTGGTTATTAGCCCTTTATCAGATGTATAGCATGCAAATATTTTCTCCCATTTCATAGGTTGTCTATTTGCTCTATTGATTGTTTCCTTGGCTGTGCAGAAGCTTTTAAATTTAATCAGGCCCCATTTATTTATTTTTGTTGTTGCTGTGATTACCTTTGGGGTCTTCTTCATAAATTCTTTGCCTAGGCTGATATCTATGTGTTTTTCCAACCTCTTCTTTTAGAGTTCTTGTAGTTTCATGCCTGAAATTTAAGTCTGTTATCCATTGTGAATTAACTTTTGTCAGTGAAAAGAGGTGCAGATCCTGTTTAAGTCTTCTACCTGTGGCTACCGAATTTCCCCGGGACCATTTATTGAATAGGGATTCCTTTCCCCATTGTATGCTTTTGTGTGCTTTGTCAAAGGTCAGATGGCAGTAAGAGAATAGTTTTATATCTGGGTTCTCTGTTCTATTCCTTTGGTCTATGTCTCTGTTCTTGTGCCAGTCCCATGCTGTTTTGGTTACTGTATCCTTGTAGTACAGGTTGAAGTCTGGTAAATTGATGCCTCCCAATTTGTTCTTTTTCCTTAAGGTCATTTTGGCTATTCAGGATCTTTTCTGGTTCCATACAAAACATAGAGTTATTTTCTCAGATCTATGAAAAATGATGTTGGTATTTTAATGGGAATTGCATTGAATCTGTAAATTACTTTGGTAGTTCAGACATTTTAACAATGTTGACTCTGCCAATCCATGAGCATGACATGTTTTCCCATCTGTTTACATACTCTGCAATTTCCTTCCTCAGCGTTTCATAGTTAGCCCTGTAGAAGTCTTTCACCTCTTTAAATATTATATATTCCTATATATTTTCTTTTCTTTTTTGCTACTGTGAAAGGTATTGAGTCTTTCATTTCTCAGATTGACTATTTTTGGTGTAAATGAATGCTATTGATTTGTGTACATTGATTTGGTAACCTGAGACTTTGCTGAATTTATCAATTACAGGAGTTTCTTGGCAGAATCTTTGGGGTTTTCTAGATATAAGATCATATTATCAGCAAAGAGCAATAGTTTGACTTCTTCTTTTTCTTCATTTGGATACTCTTGATTTCCTTCTCTTGTCTGATTGCACTGGCTAGGACTTCCAGCACTATGTTAAACAGAAGTGGTGACAGTGGGCAACCTTGTCTGGTTCCAGTTCTAAGTGGGAATGCTTTCAATTATTCCCCATTCAGTATGATGCTGGCTGTGCGTTTGTTGTATATGGCTTTTATAATATTGAGGTATGTTCCATATATGCTTATTTTGTTAAGAGTTCTAATAAAATAGTGCTGAACTTTGTCAAATGCTTTTTCTGCATCTATTGAGAGCATCATATGGCCTTTGTTTTGGCTTCTATTTATGTGGTGAATCACATTTACAGATTTGCACACAGTGAACCATCCTAGCATCTCTGGAATGATCATTGTAATGTTTTTTTGATATGTAGCTGAGTTTGGTTTAGTAGGATTTTACTAAGAATTTTTGCATCTATGTTCATAAGGGATATTGGTCTGTAGTTTTTTCTTTTATTGTTGTGTCCTTTCCTGGTTTTGGTATCAAGGTGATATTCATTTCATAGGATGAGTGGGGAGAATTCTTTTCTTCTCTATGTTATGGAATAATTTCTGCAGTATAGAGATACCAGTTCTTCTTTGTAGGTCTGGTAAAATTCAGCTGTGAAGTCATCTGTTCTGGGACTTTGTTGAGAGATTTTTTTTTTTTTTTTTGAGACAGAGTCTCGCTTTGTTGTCCAGGCTAGAGTGAGTGCCGTGGCATCAGCCTAGCTCACAGCAACCTCAAACTCCTGGGCTCAAGTGATCCTTCTGCCTCAGCCTCCCGAGTAGCTGGGACTACAGGCATGCGCCACTATGCCCGGCTAATTTTTTTATATATATATCAGTTGGCCAATTAATTTCTTTCTATTTATAGTAGAGACAGGGTCTTGCTCTTGCTCAGGCTGGTTTTGAACTCCTGACCTTGAGCAATCCGCCCGCCTCGGCCTCCCAAGAGCTAGGATTACAGGCGTGAGCCACAGCGCCTGGCCTTGTTGAGAGATTTTTTATTGCTGCTTCAATTTCATTACTTGATATTGGTCTGTTCAGGAGTTCTAGTTCTTCCTGATGGAGCCTGGGGAGGTTGTGTGTTTCCAAGAATTTGTTCATTTCCTCAATGTTTTCAAATTTATGTGCATAGAGACTTTTATAGTATTCAGGGATGATGTTTTGTATTTCCATGGTATCAGTTGTAATATCTCCTTTTTCTTTTCCTCTCCTCTCCTCTCCTCTCCTCTCCTCTCCTCTCCTCTCCTCTCCTCTCCTCTCCTCTCCTCTCCTCTCCTCTCCTCCCCTCCCCTCCCCTCCCCTCCCCTCCCCTCCCCTCCCCTCCCCTCTCCTCTCCTCTCCTCTCCTCTCCTCTCCTCTCCTCTCCTCTCCTCTCCTCTCCTCTCCTCTGCTTTTCTTTTCTTGAGACAGAGTCTTGCTTTGTTGCCCGGGCTAGAGTGAATGCCATGGCATCAGTCTAGCTCACAGCAACCTCAATCTCCTGGGCTCAAGCAATCCTACTGCCTCAGCCTCCTGAATAACTGGGACTACAGGCATGTACCACCATGCCCAGCTAATTTTTTCTATATATATTAGTTGGCCAATTAATTTCTTTCTATTTATAGTAGAGATGGGGTCTCGCTCTTTCTCAGGCTGGTTTCGAACTCCTGACCTTGAGCAATCCACCTGGCTCGGCCTTGCAGAGAGCTAGGATTACAGGCGTGAGCCACCGCACCTGGCCAATATCTCCTATTTCATATCTGATTGAGCTTATTGGGGTCCTTTTTTCTGTTTCTGGTTAATCTAATGAAAGACCTGTTGATTTTGTTCATCTTTTCAAAGAACCAACTTTTTGTTTCATTAATCTTCTGTATAATTCATTTAGTTCTGCTTTGACCCTAACTATTTCTTTTCTTTTGCTGGGTTTTGGATTGGTAAATTCTTCTTTGTCCAATTCCCTGAGATGATTCATTAGATTGTTGATGTATGATCTTTCTGTCTTTTGGATGTAGGTATTTATGGCTATGAATTTTCCTCTTCTGACTGCTTTGGGTGAATTGCACAGATTTTTTTTTTTTAAATATATAACTTTGTGCCTCCTTTGTCATTTAGTTCAAAGAATCTTTTGATTTCCATCTTGATTTCCTTCTTGACCCAATAACTATTCAGCAGTAGGTTAACTTCCATGACTTTGTGTAGAGTTGAGTGTTTCTGTCGGAATTGATTTCTAATTTTATTTCACCTTGATCTGAGAAGATGCATGGTATAATTTCTATTTTTAGAATTTGTTGAGACATGTTTTGTGGCCTAGGATGTGGTCAATCTTAGAGAATGTTACATGAACTGATGAGGAGAATGTATATTCAGTGGTTTGGGGGTAGAATATTATGTCAGTGTCTGTTAGGCCCATTGGTTTTAGAGTTCCATTTAAGTCCATCATTTCTTTGCTTATTTTCTGCTTGGAGGATCTGCCCCATTCTGCCAGTGGGGTGCTAAAGTCCCTGGCTATTACAATGTTGCTGCTTGTCATTTTGTTTAGATCAAGTAGGGTTTGCTTTATAAATCTGGGTACACCAGTTTTAGGTGTATAAATATTTAGGATTATTATGTCTTCTTATTGAATTGTTCCCTTCACCAATATAAAATGACCATCTTTGTCTTTCTTTACATTTGCTGATTTGAAGTCTATGGTATATGATATGAGAATGGGTACACCAGCTTTCTTTTGGTTTCCATTTGCATGGAATATTGGTTTTATTTTTTTTTGGCTAGAGTGAGTGCCATGGTGTCAGCCTAGATCACAGTAACCTCAAACTTCTGGGCTCAAGCAATCCTTCTGCCTCAGCCTCCTGAGTATCTGGGACTACAGGCATACGCCACCATGCCCGGCTAATTTTTTCTATATATATTAGTTGGCCAATTAATTTCTTTCTATTTATAATAGAGACGGGATCTTGCTCAGGCTGGTTTTGAACTCCTGACCTTGAGCAATCCACCCGCCTTGGCCTCCCAGAATGCTAGGATTATAGGCGTGAGCCACTGCACCCGGCCATGGAATATTGTTTTATATCCCTTCATCTTTTTTTTTTCCATTCATAAAACTTTTATTCCACTTACATGAACTTAATACACGTGTTCTTAACAATTATCCTTGGATTGTTCATGAAAATCTCATAAGACATTTAAACAAAGCTAGCCATCATCTCAAATCATTTCCCTGTTAACTATTTTTACAGCACATGCATGTTAGGCAAATATCAAAAAAAAAAAATCACAAAAGTAAAAAACCTAAAAAAAGTTAAATACATGGGTTTTTTGTTTTACTGCTGTGCTTGATATACACGAAGTAATGGATATCAAGCAATTCATTTTACTGCATCTTTATTTTTACATTTGTTCTTAGGTTGCCTAAAACATTTAAATACAAATAAAAAGAGTGTAGCAAAATAATGAAAGCAAACAGCAGGTAACTTTACAAAAAATGGAATGTGAACTGTTTCTGCCCTTATCCAGAGTAAATTGGGTCACAGTTTTGTCTAGAGGAACACTTTTGCAGCTGTAGTCAAAGGTTGCACATTGAGATTGAGTATTCTATAGATACACATGGTTTAACATGTAATATCCATGACATATCTGTTTCTGCCCACAGCCTTATAAGTGCTCCAAAACTTAAAAGTACCCACAATAACTACATCTGTGACCGGAACCAATTGTCCCTTTTATCCCCCACCAGGACAAACCAATATGTAGGCAGTTTTCTTTGCTTAGACATGGAAGCAGTTTTAACACTGGCCCTTGTGAAGCCACAATGTACCAAAAGTACTATGCCGAACATTTATAACTTGTATAAAAATTCCACATCCCCATATTGGCCACCTCAAGATGAAAACAGATAACTCCCTAAATGTTAACTGGATCTACTCCCCTTATAGTAAACATAAAAACCACATGGGAAATGTAGAAATTCAAACAGAAGTAACATAAACCTGTCATAAATCGTAAACAAAAAACTATTTGTGGGACAGCATGGATGACAAAATGGTCTACTGTGTAAATTTTAGAATGAGGCAGACAAAAGTTGGAAGGCCAGTTAATTTTCTACTCCTTCTCCTGCTTCAGCTTCATCTCCTTGGGTATCCGATGTCCACAATGTCAAGTTGTCTCTCAGCAACTGCATTATTAGTGTGCTGTCTTTGTATGACTCTTCACTTAATGTATCAAGTTCAGCAACGGCTTGATCAAAAGCTGTTTTTGCAAGAGAGCAGGCTTTCTCTGGGGAGTTCAGAATCTCATAATAGAACACAGAGAAGTTAAGGGCCAAACCCAATCTGATAGGATGTGTTGGTTGCATTTCCTTTTTGCTGATTTCAAAAGCTTCTTGGTATGCTTGTCGTGACTGATCCACAATCCCTTTCTTGTCATCACCAGCAGCAACCTCAGCCAAGTAACGGAAATCGTCTCCTTTCATTTTCAAATAGAAGACTTTGCCCCCTGCTTGTGAAGCATTGGGGATCAAGAACTTTTCCAAAAGAGACAGTACATCATTGCAGATATCTCTTAGCTCGGTCTCAATTTTCTCTCTGTATTCTCGAGCCATCTGTTGTTTTTTCTCAGCACCTTCTATCTTTTGCTCAACACTTGAGATGACCCTCCAAGATGACCTATGGGCTCCTACAACATTCTTATAAGCAACTGAGAGAAGATTCCTCTCCTCATTGGATAATTCAGCTCCTTGCTCAGCTACAGACTTCATGCAGACTGCCATGTCATTGTATCGTTCAGCCTGCTCGGCCAGTTTGGCCTTCTGAACCAGCTCATTTTTATCCATGACTAGATGTTCTGTGTCCGGAGTGGGTGGCGGCGGGCGGGCAGACGGGCGGGGGCTCAGCAGTCTCTGGGCGGCGGCAGCGGCGACGCTGAGACTCTCTATCCCTTCATCTTGAGTCTGACTACATCCTTGTGGGTTAGATGTGTTTCCAAGATAGCAGATACATGGCTTTTTTTTTTTTAATCTATTCAACCAGCCTATGTCTCTCTCTCTCTCTTTTTTTTTTTTTAATTTTTTTTTGAGACAGAGTCTCGCTTGGTTGCCTAGGCTAGAGTGCCGTAGCGTCAGCCTAGCTCACAGCAACCTCAAACTCCTGGGCTCAAGCGATCCTCCTGCCTCAGCCTCCTGAGTATCTGGAGCTACAGGCATGCGTCACCATGCCCAGGTAATTTTTTCTATATATATTAGGTGGCCAATTAATTTGTTTCTATTTATAGTGGAGACGGGGTCTCGCTCTTGCTTAGGCTGGTTTCGAACTCCTGACCTCGAGCAATCCGTCCTCCTTGGCCTCCCAGAGTGTTAGGATTACAGGTGTGAGCCACTGTGCCTGGCCAGCCTATGTCTCTTGAGTGGAGAGTTCAAGCCATTTACATTTATCGAAAAGATTGATAAATGGGGTGGATTTCTGTTCATCCTGATGAGTAGAACTTTATTCCTTTGTTTTACCTCTTGAGCCATTGTGGCATCTAGGCTCTGACCTTTAGCTTTTGGGTGATTTTACACTGGTGGGTGGTGGGTGTCTATCATGCTGATCTGTACATAATGCAGTTCTGAGTGCCTTCTGCAGAGTAGGTCTGATCTAGACAAATTCCCTCAGTGTTTGCTTGTCTGAGAAAGTCTTTATTTTTCCCTCATATAAGAAACTTAATTTTGCAGGATACAAAATTCTAGGCTGGCCATTATTCTGTTTGAGAAGACTGAGAATGGGGCCCCAATACCTTCTGGCTTATAAGGTCTCAGCTGAGGAGTCTGCAATTAGCCTGATGGGTTTTCCTTTGTAAGTTACCTGCTGCTTTCACCTTATGGCTTGTAGGAATGCCTCTTTTGTGTTTACTTTGGTCAGTCTTATGTGTAGTGGTGATTGCCTCTTTGCAATGAATCTCCAAGGGGTCCTTTAAGCTTTCCTCCTCCTCCTCCCCCTTCCCCACCCTTCTCCTTCTTCTTTAGCCCTTACAAGAAGGGGACCTTTGAGATTCTTGTACCTGGATATCTAGATTTCTGGCAAGGCTGGGGAAATTTTTCTCAATTATTTCTTCAAATAGGTTTTCAACCTTAGTGTATGTCCTTCTTCTCAGGAATGTCTATGATTGTTATGTTAGGCCGCTTTACATAATCCCATATTTCTTGTAGGTTTTGTTCATTTCTCTTATTTCTCAGACCTTTCTCTTTGACTGACTTAACTCAAAGATGTTGTCTTCAAGCTCTGAGATTCTTTCTTCTGCCTGATCTAGCCTATTTTTAAGGCTTTCCAATGTGTTTTGTATTTCCTTGAGTGAATTTTTCATTTCCGGTTGTTTTTTTCTAATAATTCAGTTTCCTTAGTTAATCTTTCATTCATTTCCAGCAGTATTTTTGTGGTTTCTATGTGTTGGTTTCCATTTTTTCTTGTATTTCATTGAGCTTCCTTACATTCCATATTTGGAATTCTTCATGTGTCATTTCAAAGAACACATTTCATGTGTTCTTTTCATTTTGGTTGGTATCCATTGGTAGGGAGTTATTGTTTTCTTTTTGGTGTTCCTTTTGTTCTGATTTTTCCAGGGTTATTTTGCTGATTCTTTCTCATCTGGCCTCTTGACACCTAGGGGTGGTAAGCCTGGTTATGGGCCTGTCTTCCAGTCCCTGAAGATTGATCATTGAGCATGTTAGACAGAGGAGTGCTGGCCCTGAGTTGCCTATGGGGTGTTCTAGAAAGTTTGGTGTACCTCTTGGGTTACCTCTGACTTGCTGTCTTCACCTCTTCCCAACAGTGTGTAGTGAGTTAGGTCCCCCAGCTTACTCTTGGTGATGATGGGTGGTACTTGTGTGAATCAGCCACACCCTGTTTGTCTGAGTTGGAAGGTGCTATGATGAGCTATATCATTGTTCTCCCTCTCATTGGTTGATGTTTGTGTGACAGAGACAGCTGCTGAGATGTTATTTTGTGTCTGTAGTAGACTGTGGGCCCCCAGGTAGAGTACATGAGTGCTCCAAGGTTTAGGAGGGACCCTGTAGCTCCCAGGGGTTTTCTTGATCTCCATCACCACTGAGGTGGGGGGAGGAGCAAGGCAGTTCATGGCTAAGTTTGTGAGCCTGAAAGGCTTTGCAAAGCATATGCGGGGCTCAGAAGTTGCTTTTATAGACACTAGGGGGAGCTGTTGGCAGGAGGGTTGGGACAAGCTCTCCTGGGAGAGCTTGGGAGAGCTGTTCACAGGGGAGAGGGCTAAACACGTATATGCTAAGGCTCTGGGCTGGGTCCTTTCTACCCTTGTCCAGTAGTGCAGTTTTTCTATGGAGAGGGGCAGGCACTTCCCCCAGTGGCCACTCTTAGGACCCCTACACACCCTGTAAAACTGAGTCAGTAAATACTGTAAAGGGTGTACAAATTGACCTCCCTGTTGGTAGGAGGCACTTGCTGGAAGGAACAAGGTGCAATGTTGTTTCTGGGTCCTGAGACTGACTCTAGTCCCTCAGGAGAAGCACTCAAATGCCCCAGGTGGTGGGTGGGGCCCTGGAACTTCCAGGTGAGTCTTTATTCTTTGCCACAGCAGAGGAAGGTGGGGGTGTGGCTGGAATGGGTGAGCTTGCCCTTAGGCTCCACAAAAGCTAGCAAGGTAGCTGTTTTGGCAGGGGTCAAAGGTCTGCTCTTAGCTTCTGGGCAGAGAAGCCAGGGAGAGGCTGAATTGGCCCCACCCAACCAGAAAGTCTGCTTGTGGAGGCAGTTTCATCTCAGATTCACAAACTGGCAGTCTACGGTGGGCCTCACTCCTCTCCCATCCGTCTGCTCCACAGTTTAACGCTGGTGTCTGCCCAGGAGACACCAGGAGGAGGAGCTCAAGCCAGCTGAGCTCCCCTACTAATGCGCTACGGACTGAGAGGTTTCCCACCCAGGATCCCGGCCTGCGCTGAGAGTGCAGTCCTCTTGTGGGGGAAGGGGTGCTCCACAAGCATGCCACAGCTAGGACCCATACTGCATTCTCCCGCCAGATCAGCCCATGTGGGCTCCCTCACCTCTTGAGACCAAGAAAATCCCTGACCATGCCAGGGAGAAGCGCACTGGTCCCAAGTCGCCCACGGGGTGCCAAAGGAGGATCGACGTCCCTCCACCTCCCTCCAGCCTGCTCTGCTCTGATGGAGTCGCCAGGCAGGCAGCACCAGGGAGGGCCAGCAAGCAGAGAGCTCACGGTCTGAGCACCCCTCGGTCTGCTGCAGGACTCCAAGAGGAAAGGCCTGAGCCCCGCTCTCCGGAAGCCTCAGTGTGGTGGCTCAATCGTCTCTCTCAGCAGTCGCAGGTGGGGCAGGGGGAAGGGAAAGAAAAGAGTCTGGATGTAGTATGCTAGCACTCTGGTCACCTCCAGCTGTCTCTCCAGGAGGCAGTCAGCCCAGAAAGCCCAGGCCCCAGGGTCACACAGATCACGTGGGACCACTGGACCCCTGTGGCTCCTGCGGTCTGGGCCAGAGTTGGGACATGTCTGTGTGGGAACGAGCAGGACAAAACCTGAGGAGTGGAAGGCCCCTGAGGAAGACAAAGGTGCACGGTGGGTGGAGAAGCAGTATGGCGCCTGCCGTCCCAGCCCGGGCCTGTGGGAGGGCAGCAGGTGCCCCGGGGGGCTGGTGCCCTGTCCACAAGAAGCTCCCGGCGCACTGGCGGCAGCAGCCCCTGCGCTCCTGTGGGCAGAAAGCCTCCAGCAGCAGCTTGGGAGCCGCCGCCTGCCAGAGACACGAGGTGGGGAGAAGCAAACTGCTCCACCTGCCCTTTTCGCTGGACTCCAAGCCTCTCGGGGCTGATCTTTGCTGGTGCCTTGTTCCTTCCTGTTCTGCACCACAGCTTCTTCCCACAAAGTCTCCCAAAGGCTCTGGCACCCTCCTTCAGACCCGCATCTGACTATGTTTGTCTGTCTTTGTTTTTTCTCTTTCATCTAAAACTCCTTCTCACTGAGACACTCTGGCAGCTGGTGTCTCAGGTCAACCATCTTGCCTGGAAATCAAGGAACTTATATTTTAAGAGTAGCTATATACTCAGCATACAGGGCTTCTTAAAACTTAAGTGAATTCCCTAGGGATCTTGTTAAAATGTGGACACTGAAATGAGAACTCTAGGGTAGGGCCTGAGCTTCTGCATTTTTATTTTAAATTGTGGTCAAATACACATAGCATAAAATTTACTATTTTGAACCTTTTTTTTTTTTTTTTTGAGAGAGAGAGTCTCACTCTGTCACCTGGGCTAGAGTGCTCTGGCATCAGCCTGGCTCACAGTAACCTCAAACTCTTAGGCTCGAGCAATCCCCTGCCTCAGCCTCCTGAGTAGCTGGGACTACAGGCACGCGCCACCATGCCCGGCTAATTATTCTATTTTTAGTAGAGATGGGGATCTTGCACTTGCTCAGGCTGGTCTTGAACTCCTGACCTCAAGCAATTCGCCTGCCTTGGCCTCCAAGATTGCTAGGATTACAGGCGTGAGCCACCGCACCCAGCCCTTGAACCATGTTTAAGTGCACAGGTCAGTAGTGTTAAGTGTGTTCACATGTCATGCATTCAATCTGCAAACCACTTTTCCTCTGGCAAGATGGAAACCCTGTACCCATTAAATAAATCCCCATGTCTCCTATCCCCAGAGAATCTGCATTTGTCACCAGGTAATGGTGACAGTGCAGGTCCATGGCCCACAATTTGAGTGTCAGGATCTCATTTGGAGCCTCTCTCTATATACCATAGCCTGAGGGAGGTGGCAGGCAGACCAGAGTGAGCAGGCCACATAGAGCACTTTCCAGGGACTTGCTGGCGAGTGGGACAAGAGACAGGGTAAGGAAACTTCAGAGGAGTGGACAGGTTACCTAATTCACAAGTGTGACTTGGAATTGCATGGTGCAGGGAGGATCAAAGCATGGGGGAGGTAATATGAAGATGCTTTGCAACTGCTGTATTTACCTGCTAAGTTTGCTAGCCATTCCCCAATGTTGGGCATTTTAGGCTACTTACCTTCACTTTGCTATTTTATAAGTAATCCTGGTATAAACAGCTTTGTGCATGTGGCTCTTTTTTTTCTTGAATTATTGTCAAGGGTAGAAATCCCAGTAATAAAATTACTCAGTCAAAATGCATCTTCTCATTGGCTCCAATCACATCTGCCAGACCCCACTGTATTCCTTTATTAGCAACAGCAAAGGGTGCATATGTCCTTGCCACTTATAACATCAGGTTTTTATAATTTCCGTTTTGTTAAAAACACAAACCAAAACCGAAGTAGGGCACACACAAAATGGCACTTCATCTTTATTTTCGTCAATTTTTTTAGATAGGGTCTCGCTATGTTGCCTAGGCTGGTCTTTAACTCCTAGGATCAAGCAATTCTCCTGCCTCAGGCTCCCAAGTGGCTGGGGCTACAGGTGCACAGCATGATGCTTGGATTTGTTTTTATATTTTGTAGAGACAGGGTCTCACTATGTCGCCCAGGTTGGTCTCAAACTCCTGATCTCAAGTAATCCTCCTGACTTGCCTCCCAAAGGGCTGGGATTATGGGCATCGGCCACTGTGCCCAGCTCATCTTTATTTTAATTTGCATTTCCCTATTTATGAACAGCAGTGGATGCTTTTGTCATGTAAACAAAACAATATTCTTTGACTATCAGTTGAGGAAGAGGCAAGGTATTTTTATTTTTGTGATTCTTTATGTGTTTTGGAGTAGACTTGTATCATTGGTCAACCAGGGCAGATGTGTCTCCAGCCCCAGTGGCTTCTGCACTTTGTCAGCATTGGCCTGTGTGAAACACATGCAAAATATTTGTCCCCATTCCTCCAGTTTGTCCAAGACACTGCAGCTAATGGTTTTGTCCAACCATACCTGGTGAGTGAGCACGCTGACCTTCTAGATGCATGTTAGAAAAGGCATTGGTAATGGGTACAAAAATAGGGATGACTTCCCCTTTCAGCTCCAACATGTAAAGTCATCACTCCTGCTCTTACAACATGAAAGTAGCAAAATAAACTGAAGATCAATGACTTTTCTTAGATCAATCAGAGTTGAGGTCACAGGACAAGCTACCACCCCAAAAACTGGAGAGATGTGAAGATAGAAAACCACAGCTGCAAACTAAAAATAAAATCCTAAGCCCTTAACTGAATGGACCTGTGCTTGGCTAAGGGGACCCCAGAGAAAACTTAAAAACTGAGTTCCGGCCATGACAGGATGAGAGGTCATTATACCCCGTCCCTTTCGCAGTTTAGACAGAACTGATCAGCATTAACGTTAAAATAGACATCATAGGACTGACAGAACAGACTCTTTGTGGCAGGACCTAAAGCAATGCCAGCCAAGGGTTAAGTCATGCACCCCTACACTTAAAGAAGGAAGTATGTTCTAACTGCCACAGGATTTTTCTTTTTCTCTAGCAGTTAAACAAGTGCTGGCCTTGAGATGAGCAATATGAAAACAAGTTGCAGCTCATTGCCAGGCACTCATCCCTACCCGTTCCACAGGCCACAACTACAGCTTTGACTGGACAAGAGACTGATCTCAGTAACTTTCTCCTGATAAGACTGCAGATCACGGACTGGTTCTGGCTGGTTTTACAGAGGCTGTGCACTTGACCGCCTTTGTATCCTGAAAAGACCTTTTGATGTATAAGGCCTAGTCCATTTAAATGTTAAGTCTCTGCCCCAAGGTGAACATGAGTCATATGTAACATGTATGTTTACCCAGTACATGCGCCAGGACCACCTTCATGAATGTTCATAGCTCCTTCTGTAACCAGCTGAATATATGTACTTGGCCAAGCTGTTCAGCTTAAACCCTTGCCCCAACCCTCCTCCTTGTAAGTGTCTCTGGTCTTTGGCTGGAGGCTACACTTCCCAGCCTGTTAGAATGCCAACCCTACGGGCTGTGAACCTTTAGAAGAGATAAAGGCATTCTTCCTAAATTTCTATAAAATTTTCTTGTGATTTTTTTAAAGTGAACACAGCTTACCTGATGCAGAAGCTACTGGAGCCAAGAACTGGTGGGAAATATGTAAATGGCAACTTCAATGAATTTGCTGGAGGCTGAGTTTGGATGAGCTTGAGAGTTGAAAACTCATGGTGACGCAGACTAAAGTGGGCTTCCACACTTCTATTGGTTTTTACTTCCAAGGGGCCTTCTCATGGTGAAGACTGGAGAGAAATCCCCTTATGTTTGATCAGGGAGAGGAGAAAAGTAACCATTTTGAAGTACCCCCAGAGTGTTCTCAACAACAAAGGCCAGCAAGAGAAAAGACTTCATTAAAGTCTTATCCAACATAAGGGAAGGGACATACCCAACTCAAGCCCTCTCTAGCCTTCTGACTTATCTAAGGGGACCAAAGAAAAAAAAAAAAAAGAAAAAGCTGACACAGGCTAACTAAAAGACTAACCATATGATTACAAAACACTTCCCCTCTCTCCACATGGTTTTGTCCAACCATACCTGGTGAGTGAGCACGCTGACCTTCTAGATGCATGTTAGAAAAGGCATTGGTAATGGGTACAAAAATAGGGATGACTTCCCCTTTCAGCTCCAACATGTAAAGTCATCACATGTAAAGTCTTACCACCCCATCTATGGAGCTCTTGCATAATACAGAGGACTGCCGCTGAAAGAACTGGAAGGCTCAGATTCCATTTAAAAAGTCTCTAGGGAAACCCAAAGACAACAGGAGAAAACATAAACAGGGATACTGGAGACCATTTGGCCTCTGACACTTACAGCTATAGCAAACAGTAAACACATCCTAACTCCTAGCCAGAAAAACATAAAAACCTCACACTAAAGGCCTACCCACTTCAGTTCTATCACCCAATATATCACATCTGGCTTTCAACAAAGAATAGTAAGGCATGCTAAAAGAAAAATGTCTTTAGAGATAAAGCAAGCATCAGAAACAGACTCAGATATGGCAGCGATCTTGGAATTATCAGATTGGGAATGTAAAATACCTGTGATTAGCAGACTATGGGCTCTAATGGAAAAAGTGGGACGAACATTGGAGACTCCCCTTCTGAGTCTCCAATGTCCATGATGTCATCTGTATGACCATGCATGCCCATAGCTTAGCTCCCACTTATAAGTGAGAACATGTGCTATTTGGTTTTCTAGTTCTGTTACTTCACTTAGGATAATGGCCTCCAGTTCCATCCAGGTTGCTGCAAAATACATCATTTCATTCTTCTCTTATGGCCGGGTAGTACTCCATGGTATACATATGCCACATTTTTTTAATCCATTCATCAGTTGATGGACACTTAGGTTGATTCCATATCTTCGCAACTGTGAATTGTGCTGCAGTAAACATAGGAGTCCAGGTGTCTTTTTGATATATTGACTTCTTTTCCTTTGGGGAGATACTCAGTAGTGGGATTGCTGGATCAAAATGGCAGATCTACTTTTAGTTCTTTGAGAAATCTCCACGCTGTTTTCTACAGAGGTTGCATTAATTTACATTCCCATCAACAGTGTGTAAGTGCTCCCTTTTCACTGCACCTACCATTTGTACCAACATCTACTGTTTTTTGACATTTTAATAATGCCTATTCTGACGGTAAGGTAGTCTCTCATTGTCGTTTTAATTTGCATTTCCTTGACGATTAGTGATGTTGAGCATTTTTCACGTTTGTTAGCCCTTTGTATCTCTTTAAAAATGTTTGTGTCTTTTGCCCACTTTTTTTTTTTTTTGAGACAGAGTCTCACTCTGTTTCCTGGGCTAGAGTGCTGTGGCATCAGCCTAGCTCACAGCAACCTCAAACTCCTGGGCTGAAGCAATCCTTCTGCCTCAGCCTCCTGAGAAGCTGGGACTATAGGCATGTGCTACCATGCCCAGCCAATTTTTTTCTATATATTTTTAGTTGGCCAATTAATTTCTTTCTATTTTTAGTAGAGACGGGGTCTCACTCTTGCTCAGGCTGGTTTTGAACTCCTGACCTTGAGTGATCCGCCCATCTTGGTCTCCCAGAGTGCTAGGATTACAGGCATGAGCCACCATGCCCGGCCCCTTTTGCCCACTTCTTATTGGGGTTGTTTTTTTCTTGCTGATTTGAGTTCCTATAGATTCTGGATATTAGTCCTTTGTTGGATGTATAGTTTGGGAATATTTTCTCCCATTCTGTAGGTTATCTATTGACTCTGTTGATTATTTTTTTTTGCTGTGCAGAAGCTTTTTAGTTTAATTAGGTGCTATTTATTTTTGCTTTTCTTGCATTTGCTCTTGGGGTCTTAGTCATAAATTCTTTGCCTAGGCCAATGCCAAGTATAGTTTTTCCTAGGTTTTCTTCTAGAATTTTTATAGTTTTAGGTCTTCCATTGAAGTCTTTAGTTCATCTTGAGTTGATTTTTGTAAATGGTGAGAGATAGGGATCCAGTTTTATTCTTCTGCATGTGGCTATCTAATTTTCCTGGCACCATTTATTTAATAGTATGTCCTTTCCCCATTGCATGTTTTTGTCTGCTTTGTCTAAGATCAGTTCTTTGTAGGCATGTGGTTTTATTTCTGGGTTCTCTATTCTATTCCATTGATCTATGTGTCTACTTTTATACCAGTACCACACTGGTTTGGTTACTATAGCCTTGTAGCACAATTTGAAGTTGGGTAAAGTGACAACCTCCAAATTTGTTCATTTTGCTTAGAATTGCTTTGGCTATATGGGCGCTTTTTTGATTCCATATGAAATTTAGGATTGTTTTTTCTATGAGAATTGATAATTCTTCCTTAAAACATCTAGGCCTGGTAGAATTGTGCTCCTAGGTGAACTCCAGAATGACTTGAAACTTATGTCCACACAAAAACTTGCACACAGATTTTTTTTTTTTTTTTGAGATAAGAGTCTCACTCTGTTGCCAGGCTAGAGTGCTGTGGCATCAGCCTAGCTCACAGCAACCTCAAACTCCTGGGCTCAAGCGATCCTTCTGCCTCAGCCTCCCAAGTAGCTGGGACTACAGGCATGTGCCATCATGTCCGGCTAATTTTTCTATATATTTTTAGTTGGCCAATTAATTTCTATTTTTAGTAGAGACGGGGTCTCACTCTTGCTCAGCCTGGTCTCGAACTCCTGACCTTGAGCAATCATCCCACCTTGGCCTCCCAGAGTGCTAGAATTACAGGTGTGGGCCACTGCACCCGCCCTGCACACAAATGTTTATAGCAGCTTTATTCATAATTGCCCAAAACTAGAAGTAACCAAGATGTCCTTCAACAGCAGAATGGATAAACTGTGGTGCATCCACACAATGGAATATTACTCAGTGATATGAGATAAACTGGCAAGCTGACAGACACGCAGGAATCTTGAATGCACGTGGCAGAGTGAAAGAAGTCAGTCTGAAAAAGATGCATTCTATATCATTTCTAACCACGTGACATTTTGGAAAAGGCAAAACTACAGTGACAGGAAAAAGCCCTGTGGTTGTTAGGGGTTAGGGTGGGGACAGGTATGCTGGGGTGGAAGGGGTGGTAGAGGAGGAGTGTGGGTGTGTGAAACTCTATGTACAATCTGCTCAATTATTTTGTAAATCTAAAACTGTACTAAAAAGGCAAAATCTATATAAAAAACAGGGATGTGAACAAGAGGAGAGAAATGAGCAGATTTGGTGAAGAGATGGGCTTGGGCCCCTCCCTCACCCCCAGGGATTAGGACTTGGCTAAGGAGAGATCTGATAACCTCCCCCAAGGAGGAGCTGGGCCTCCCCATGGTTCCAGGGGATCTTGACAAAGGAAGGTTAACTACTTGCAAGATACAATGGTAGAGTCCTGGAGGGCAGAAAGCAGTCCTGTGTGTAGCCCAAGGCCTAATCTTTGCACAAAGCCAACAGGAGCAAGCACCTATGGCAGGGGGTAAAATGAGAGATTTCTGTGGACAAGGGAGTCCTGGAGTTCTCAGCACCTGCATGCAGTCCCCCCACTTGCTACATGGTATGGTACATTCCATGAAATGTTTTCTAGTCTTTTTTTTTTTTACAGAAAAAACACAATCTTTAATGATTGGAAACCAATTCGCTGTGGAAGATTGATTGCAAAAAGGTAACCCAATTTCCAGATTCCTTCTATTTGTGACTTTGCAGCTACTCATTTCAAGAAGGGGAAGTCTACTTCCTCATCCCTTGATTCTGGGCTGCTCTTGCGACTTATTTTGGCCAAAAAGGGTCAGTGAAGCTGACACTGTTCCAGTTGTGAGCCCAAGCCTCAGTTGCCCTTGCATGCCTCCTCACTCTCTCTCTCAGAACCTGCCACCGCCATGACCATGAACCCGGGCTGCATGGAGTAGGACTGACTCAGCTCAGTTGTCCAAGCCAAGGCCCCAGACATGGGAGAAAGCCCAGCAAAATCAATAAACCTGCCTTGCAGATGACTTGGCCTCCAAAAGCACGACCATGCTCTCTACCGACAGACTCAGGAGCTGAGTAAATGCTTATTGTTTCATACCACTGGGCTGTGTGGTGTGGTTGGCTGTTACCCTCCATATTGTGGCAGTAGATAACAGGCACACTCATTTGCTGAGAGAATGTGGCCTGGAACTATCTGTAGAAGCACCTTTTCACAGACATAAACCCCCTAGATTGTCTGTGAGTGCAACAGTAGAACCCCAGTGGCAATAGTCTTACATAGATCAGTGATAAGCCCAAGAACCCACAACTAGGTCCTGGGACAGAGACCAGTAAGACAGTAGGTGTGCCCAGATATCAGAGTGTAAGGCCAAGAGTTGAAGGCAGGCGCCATAAGCAGAAGACCAGGCAGAGTAAACTAATTAACTAATACAGCCAAGAATTCTATAACAGCTTGAATCAATAGAGAAGGAGTCAGCATTAAAACCTGTAGTATAAGTCAGAAAAAAAGGATCAGTCTAGAGCTAGATAAGGCAATTAGCATAGGAAACAACCCCATGGGTTCTTTAGTCTCAACAGCTAGTCTACACATACTAAATGCTCAACAAATGTGTTGGCTGACTGACTGAATGATGAATGAATGAGTACCTGCAATAAACTTCTGAGCTAGGTCACCCAAGCTCTGGCATTGAGAAATACTAATAAAAGGCAGATCCACAAGGACAATTGGTAGTAGCACAGAGATCTTGGATAGTGAACTCCTGGATCTTTCACGTAACAGGCATTTTATAATATTTAATAGTTATTGAATTATATTATAAGGCATAATGAAGTAAGAAATGTTCACTTTGTTTATTTTAGATATCATGACCTACCAGGAATTATTGTAAACTGTCTCCAACCCCATCACCTTCCTTAAGAAGTGCTGTTTCTTGATGCGTAATGCACTTATCGTAACTGCACTGGGATCTGGGCGTAAAGTGAGAGCAGGGAAGCTGCTATTCCCGAGGAAGCTACTCACAGGCTCCTTTCAGGTTTGCCTTCATCGAAGCCCTCTACACAAAAGTTAGCAAAGGCCCTAGCTCCAGCTGTGAAGGCCAATAGAACCTGAACTTGTTGCTTGTTCTTAAATGGACATTTACCAGGTGGCACAGAGTGACTTGCCCGGATGCTGGATAGACATTATTTCATGCATCTTGTACATTCAAAAGGATAAAATACGATGTCATCAACATAATTGAGATGTAGAGTTGAATCTCTGCATTAATTGGGACTTCATGGACTATCACTAAGGGACACTCCTGCTGAAGCTTCTTTTAAACAAAGGCCAGTGAGAAGGCCATCCTGTGGTGTTAGTAATAATCCATCTTTGATGAGTAATAATATCAACAGGAAGGCCGATTGTAGTCATGGTGTCATCAGTTGTAGAACTTATTATCCTTTGTGATGGGCTTCCTCACAAAGCTCTGGCTGGGTCTGAGGTCGGATCATCCACATGTACATATTCAGAGCATTTCATGAACTATATGATGTCGGCAGGTCATTAATAAAAACTTGGAAGCCCAGTTGGATCTTCACATGGGTATGGTTTTTAGGGGATTCATACCCCTAACCAATCCCTTGTCTCCAGCACGTCACATAACAGGATCCTCCTAAGCTTATGGCCAGATGCTCAAGTCTGCACCCAGCCTCCTCAGACCGCGATGCCAGCAGCTACATGCTCAGCTACAAGATGAGCAGTGTGGGTCTCTAGTCTTAATATACAGTACTAAGGCTTCTGGTGCACTTGTCAAGAGGATGCTGATAATTCCCTGGCATACCAGGAGCGCTACCTGAGCCCGGGTGACACTGGGACAGTCCTCATCAGGTCAACCCCAGCGGCAGGGCTGCCTCAGGTGGAGTAGGCAGGAGGGCTGTGCTCCATTCCAGGAGGAACCTGGCTCTCTGCTCTAGCCTGAGGGATTGATGATGGCCTCAGGCCTTTCCTCCATCTTCCAGTTTGTTCCAGCAATCTGCTGGGCACAGGCTGTGAATTCACCCTTAGGGCAGGCAGAGGAGGCCCAGTAAGGTCCCCAGGCTGGGATAGGAAGGGCTGAGCCCAGAAGGGCTTTTGGTCAGCAGGCTGCAGCAGCATAACAAGGCCACAGGGCCTTCCATGGGAGGGGCTTCCCATGGGACAGCAGGTGACCTCATTCCTACTGCATGTGGCTGCTGCTCTCGGTGGCATGGCGGTAGGAATGTCCTGTGGAGGCTGGCACTGATGCTGCCCACTGGTGCTCAGGACCAGAGGAGTGGGGGCTCTTTCGGGAAACTGACACAGCCTCCAAAACTAGAAATGTGCACCTGCCATCTCCTAGGAAAAAGAAAATGCAAAGCAAATAAAAAACAAATGAAAGGGAAAGGGAGGGGGTGTGCCAGCTGGCTGCTGAGAGGCAGGTGCTGTCACCAGCAGAGACCCAGGGCTGGGACGGCCTTGCCTGATGCCATCTCTGACTTTTTTTTTTTTTCCATCTCTGACTTTAACCCCAGGCCGTGCATCTCACTGGAGCATCCGATCAAGTGAGTCCCTGGTAACTGTACTGAGATGGCGTCTGGTCAAGAGCTCGGTGGCAAAGAGTCCCCGCAGAGATGCTGCCCAGGCCCTCGCTGCAAGGACGCTCCCTCCAGCACCCAGACAGTGGCTACTCAGGGCCGCTGGGGTGTGTCCATCTTCCTCTCTGAGCTCCTTGTGCAGAGGAGACCCTGATCTCAGGTGGGGCCTCCTACCTTGATGACAGCATGTTCTTAACTGGGACAGGGGGGGCGTGTGGAGATATGCAACCCTGAGTCAGCCCCATGTGTCAGATGTGTGAGCAACAGACGGCTGCCTGAGGGGGCGTCTATGCCAGCGGGGTGCAGCTTCAATGCTCTGGGCACTCCCATACCCAGGCCAGCGCAGGCACACGCCATCCTTGGGCAGGGGCTGTCAGCTACCACGAAGCCACTACCGTCCACCAATCGAATACAGTGTCTCCAGGTCTACTTGGCCGGTGTCTAACCCTATGTGAAAAGAGAAATGCCTTCAGTCTGACTTGTTCTTGCACAATCCTCCCCACTTCACAGTCTATTCTGGGACCTGCTCCCTCCAGAGAAGATCCAGTCAACTGTGGATCGCCCTTAGAGCGTACCCCAGAGGTCGAGCTGGGGCCCCAAGGGACCCCAGGGCTGAGGCCAGCACTGGCAGCTTGCTCAGCCCCCAGCCCTCACCACCTGTCGGAGACAGAGCAAGACGGGCTGAGGCATTGTCTTCTCTTCTGTCATGATGTCATCTGCTTTCCCCTTCCTATTTCACTGAAATGTTCTTTGTGCCGTCTGCACGTTGCACACAGAGCCTGGCATCTTCTCAGGGAGCTCACTTCGAGCTCCAACTGCTGCCCTGAGCGTCCCCCTCAGCACACACCCTTTAAACGCTGCGCTCCCGTCCCCACTTCCAGTGGCTGAGCACGCCACCAAGTCCCGGTGTCAGTCCCCTGGCGCCTTCCTGCTGTGGCGTCCTTCCCTGACAGTGTGACTTTCTCCTGTCTGAAATCCGCGTCGCCCAGCATTTCCTTCCTAGCTGAAACACATTTAAAAATGAGGCAGCTGCCGTTGCCATTTGTGGAGTTTTGTTTTCAAGCTAGCAGTGACAGTGCCTTTTCCAATACTGCGGGGGTCAGTGTCTCTCTCCCTCCTGCATCTGTTCTCTTTCAAGCACTTCCATTTATAGTTTTAACTTCTTCATATTAATTACATTAACTGATGCCTGACTTCCCTGCACATTATCAGTGCCAGGAGGGCAGCCTGTTTGTTTCACCTACTGCAATACTCACTGCCTTACAAGTTCATCTTTTTTTCTTTTGACTGAATAATCCTTAATTAAGCATCTTTTTAGATTCTCAAATGTATCTTTCTTATCATCTATTGCCTGCCTCTCCATCATCTGTAAGACTTCTCCAGTGGTCTTAATAATTCTTCCAATCCTTTTTTTTTTTTTTGAGACAGAGTCTCACTTTGTTGCCCAGGCTAGAGTGAGTGCCGTAGCGTCAGCCTAGCTCACAGCAACCTCAATCTCCGGGGCTCAGCGATCCTACTGCCTCAGCCTCCCTAGTAGCTGGGACTACAGGCATGCGCCACCATGCCTGGCTAACTTTTTGTATATATATTTTTAGTTGGTCAATTAATTTATTTCTATTTTGGTAGAGACGGGGTCTCGCTCAGGCTGGTTTCGAACTCCTGACCTTGAGCAATCCGCCCGCCTCGGCCTCCCAGAGTGCTAGGATTACAGGCGTGAGCCACCACGCCCGGCCCCCAATCCTTTTTTTTTGAGAGACAGGGTCTTGCTGTCACCCAGGCTTGAGTGCAGTGGTGCAATCACAGCTCACAGCAACCTCTAACTACTGCGCTCAAGTGATCCTCCTGCCTCAGCCTCCCGAGTAGCTGGGACTGTATGAGATGTGCTACCACGCCCAGCCAATTACAATTTTTTTTTTGTAGAAACAGGGTCTTATTAAGTTGCTCAGGCTGGTCTCGCACTCCTGGCCTTAAGTGATCCTCCTCCTGCCTCAACCTCCCAGAGTGCTGGGATTACAGGTGTTAGCCACTGCACACAGCTTCTTTCTATACTTTTAAATGGCAGGATGACCTTACCCAAGCCACTGACCTAACAGTGACTCCCATGCTGCTGGCTCTCCCCATCCCCTGTGGAGGTGTTAACGGTCATCTGTGGCCTTGTCTGTTTATTCACTCAGTCTTCTATGACATCTACTCCTCTCTTCAGTCCCCACCATCCCTTGTTTCCTCTAATGGCTGACACACTGTGCTGTTCAGTGGCAGACAGCCCCCTGCCCCCTTATTCAGAGAAGGTAAACTCCTGCCAATTTCACATCATGAAAGGGCACCAGTGATAAAAGCATTTGAAAATTGCTGCTTTACGGGATGTGTATGTGCAGCAAAATGACTTTCCAAAGTAATTTAAAAAACAAAACAATCCCAGAAAAGCAATCAGCATTGGCTCTTGGTGCTTGGCTGCCTGTGGCCCCACTGTGGGTCCCGCCCTGTGGTCTCTTCAGTGTCCCCTCCTCCTGGGAGTGGTTGGTTTCATCTCAGAAAATCCACGTTTTCTAGTCCATAAAGTCTAGCAGGTTCCCCATGCCCATGGGAACACTTTAGTATTTTAAAGGTAGTAGTGGCGGCTTTGGAAAGGAAGTAAGAGCCTCTCTGGGATTAAAGAAAAAAAGTGGGCACAAATTGAAGGCAACAGTGACATGGCCACTGGGTCCCTGCCTAACTCTTCATGAAGGCCTCAGAGCCGGCCAGGGGCCCCTGGGTGCACGGAAAGCTGTGCAAGTCTTTCTCCCGCGCCTCACCCAGGGCCCTCCTCCTTCACACACTGGGCACCCCAGCTCCTACCCATTCCCTCAGCTGTCAAGCGCCTGGTCTTACCAAACCAAAGGGGTTTTGGCGCCCTTGCTCCTCCTGGCTAAGAAATCTGGAGGGATCCTCGCCAGCTCACAACCAATCAGGTGCTTCCTGCACCCAGTGCTAGGATTCCCACATTTCTCCCCCAAGCCTGTGTGTCCACAGCACGGCTGCTCGGCACCATTGTGCAGAAACAGCCGGGCTTCCCATGCCTGGGACGCAGCCCAGTGTACCACAGCTCAAAGTCCAGACCTGGGACAGTGTCATGCTTCCGGTTAGCCACAGGGAGAGCATTTCTAGGCCCAACTTGTGGATGCAGGACATTATTATACAAAGAACTCCCCCAAAATCTCAACTTTGGAAAGAAGAAATTGGAATGGAGCATGCAGGGCAAAAGGAAACAGGAAAGAGTCTCCTGGGCACCGGTGACTGAGATGCCTTTCACTTCCAAATGGGCTCCTGCCTATTTTCTGTGCACTTAACAGCACTCGGTGGCTGTCAGTGGAGGGAAGTGACAATGACCAACATGGTCTTTCTGATCCTCTTGGGAGGAAACAAAGCTTAGCTTCCTAATGGAGGATCACTACTTTTCACATTCCTGTTGTAATCATTCAGCTTTTATTTTTAATTTTTTTTTTGAGATAGTGTCTCACTCTGTTGCCCTAGCTTGAGTGCTGTGGTGTCAGTCTAGCTCACAGCAACCTCAAACTCCTGGGCTCAAGCAATCCTCCTGCCTCAGCCTCCCGAGTAACTGGCACTACAGGCATGCGCCACCATGCCCGGCTAATTTTTTCTACATATATTTTTAGTTGTCCAGCTAATTTCTTTTTATTTTTTAGTAGAGACAGGGTCTCGCTCTTGCCCAGGCTGGTTTTGAACTCCTGACCTTGAGCAATCCTCCTGCCTCAGCCTCCCAAAGTGCTAGGATTACAGGCGTGAGCCATCGCACCTGGCTACCCTCTTTCAGCTTTTAAATGCACACAGTGCGGACCCTCCCACCCCCGAAATACCACCATGAAGGTACTGGACATTGGTCTTCCTGGCATTCACATGGCTGGCAGGTGCTTTCCCTCCCCTCAGAGACCTGAAACTTTAGGGATTTCTTGAAGATGGAGACTGTCCCTTTGTAGTCCCAGCTTCTGGCTTTGCCGGGCGTATGGCAGGAACTCTGTGTTTGGCTGGACTGGTTTGAGAACAGATCAGTCAGTATGAAGTCCAGCAAAAGGAAACCCATAGGATTGGTGTCTTCCACTGGGTGATCTGCAGCTGGAACTGGACAGGGTCTCTTCCCTCCCTCCTGGCTCCTGCCCCAGCTTACCCAGTCACTACCCACCAGGGCTTCACAGCTCTTCGGACAGCCCTACCCTGAAGGCTTTCTGCTGTGGACACAGTCCAGGCTCGAGATGCCAAGAGCTGCTCCACTGAGTGTGGACACGATGGGAACCTGACCACTGTCACCCACATCGCTCAGTGGCCCTGCACCCAGCCCCATGCTCTCACTCCTTCTCCTCGTCCCCGCAGTCCTCTGCTTGGCCAGTGCAGCTAACGTGACCTGCAGGGTGGGAGAACAATGTCCTAGTGCAGTGCCACAGGCCCCCCTGGTGGGAGGCAGTCCTCTCATTACAGCTTTCAGGGGAGTTCTTCACCCTCAGCAGAGCCCTTGTCTCCTACCTTGACCTGAAAAAGATGTGTCACCAGGCACGACCTCCCCCGACGTCCTCTCCAGCTGGACAATGACTTCGTTGTTGGCTGTCCTTGGTGCCAGGCTCAGAGGAAGAGTCCCATGTCCGTCTGGACCCTACTGCCCTACCCCTCGGGCCCGTCATCCCTCAGCTGCCTCCTTCCTCACAGACCCAGGGACATGCAAACCCATCCCTGTGACACCTGGCCCTTCATGGCTCCTCTCTGGCTGCCCCTTCCTCTGTGCCACCCGACTGCCTCCACCTTGCATGGCCCAGCGCGCCCACTGCTCAGCCCGACACGCCGGCTACGAACACACGCAGCGGGCCTGCCGGCCTAGACGCTGGCCCCAGTGCCCCGCAGCGGCTGTGCTACTGCTCAGGTGAGGAGCCCGCCATAAAGTGGGGAGTGCGACAATCAGACCCCTACGCGGAATGGGGGAATGGCTATTTAGTCGCTCTCTACAGGGGCGGGGCCACACTGAAGTGCTCGTCTCTCAGGAGAAAGCGAAGAATGTCCCACAGGTGTTTTGGATACCCCCTCGAACGCTTCCCGTTTAGGCAGGAGCAGCTCATTCTGCTGCACAAAGTTTCTGACAGGAGAGGTTTGCCTCTCTCAGATTAACAGAAAGCAGTTATTTCAATTAGCAGACATTTTAGTGACACCTTACAACAAAATTTAATGAAGTAAGAAAGCATTTAGGAAGACTTGCTATTCACTGAGTACTTGCTTTGAGGTGCTACACTAAACACTTGAAATATTTTTGCAATTTTTACCACATGCGAGGCAAGTAATATTGGTTCCATGTTACAGCTGAAGCCTGAAGCGGAGAGGCACAGAGTGACAGGCCCAAAGCCAGCTGCAGTCATGAGCAGAGGCCCAGTTTTATGGGTCCAAAGCCTGTGCTCTTTCTGTAACATCACATCAAAAACATTTTCCAATATCCTTTGTCTTGTAAATAAGTCACTGCTTAATGCCCAATATTGACAAGAACCAAACGTCCAAGAGTCCCTAATATATCCACAACTTCTTGGTCTGAAAAGAGGGGCTGCCTGTGACATCTCCCCAGCAGCAGGGTTGCTGAAATTCAAGAGGACGAGGAGAAATGGACATGGGCACTGCCTTCGTCCCCTACACCCAGAGGGCTGAAGAGGCACCTGGAAACCCAATGGAGCACGAAATCCCCCTTTAACTCGGGAGGAACAGCCTACGTTCCCATCACAAATCATTATAAGCACAGCCAAGTTAGGAAGACATACTGATTTGGAAAACGCTGTAAAAAAGGACTGGACGATTTCATACTTCCACACGTGAAACTGCAATTAAACTATACATGCACAGTAGTATGCTAGTTTGGTAATACAGGGACACAATTTAATGATTCTAAGGTTTTTCTTGTAGGTTTTTTTCTTACAAGTCAGGTGCCATAAACATTCAAATAATCCATCTTTTAAAAAGTACGCTTACAACATCAAAAGAATTAAGATGAAATATAAACCTTTCTACTTACAATTTTTATACAGATTAACCAAATCACAAATACCACAAACGAATGTTAAATTGTAACAATATAATGAATAAACATTCGGATTCTTAATAAAATCTTCCTTTAACATTTTTTTAAAACTTACCATTATACTAAATAATCTATGCAGAATTTTGGGGTACAATACCAAGAAGGCACCAACAGTACAAAGCAGATACAAAGCGGTTTCAGAACTTTCTTGAGTGCTCTACACGGATAAACAGCGCAAAAAAGGGCAACAAGCATCAGGAAAACCTGGTGCAGCCCTAGCAGATTCGCTATGGATTCCCATGCGTTTCCTGTCCATTGTGTCGAGGTGGGTGACAATAAGAGAAACCACGTATTTACTGTTACAGCTTCTCATCTGCACTACAGGAGTATCATGTTTCAAACACTGGCATCACAATTTTAAAGCACAAATGCTTTAAAAACACATAAGCAAAAGGATTGCTCAGATTTTCAAAACCACTACATTTACAAAAATATTTCCCTTAAACTTGGGATTGCTCCAAAACATTGATTTACAAATATAAAAGTATTATGGAAGGACCCAAAGCATGTGTGCATATGTATGCGTGTACTAATATACCGTTACCATACTATATAAAAGTTACCAATTTAAAAACCATATTAATGCATAAGCAAATGAAGACAAACAGTCTCCTCTGAATGGTGTGCATATGACGTGGCAAGCGGCGTGGGCAGTGGACCTCCGATTCCTTAGAGACAACCACTGGCAAGCCACAAGTAGCTTCTCAAAGCTACCAGCTACTTCTACACCCACTGCCTGTGCCTGAAAGCAGAAGGAACGAGGGTGAATGAGTGTGAACACACTTTGTCCTGTGTACTGCATATACAGAAGAATGGAATTCTGCCACTGAGATGCCACAACAGTCTGCATGTCTCTGCCAGCTTTGAAGACTTGTGTCAGAAGAGAGTCCTCATGCTGTGTTCTCGCAAACCGATCCCACTGGCTTATTAGGTATTTGTTTCATACTGAATGAATGGACTGGAATGTTTAACAGGAATTTTTTGCTTATATTTTTAAGACACCAAAAAATCCATTAGTCTGAAAGCTTATTTGAGCACACTGATAATGGAGGTATCAACAGGATAAATTTAGATGACCTAATCTGTACATTTTTACAAATGTAAGGAGAGCCAAAATGATGAGTCCATCACACATAACAACTAGTACTTCTCATAGGTTTCTTGGTTATGACAATTCTCTGAGCTGTTAAAATATGTTTGGCATGATCAACAAAAAGCACACAACTATGGCTACAGTAATTCTAGAATGCAGTTAGTGGTTTCATGCCAACCTGACTCCACAGTACCAGCAAGGGGGATAGGAAAGAGCTCACAGTCCCCAGCTATTAGTAGCCAAAGCTGTGTTTTTCTAATTAGAAGAAGACTGTAAATTAGCCTCATAATAATACTACCATTCCATTTAAAAGTACAAAAAAACAAAAGTAATAAAACTGTCAATGTTCTTTTAAAAATTAGAACTGCTCCCTCTTCTGTGGGAAAGGATTTAAAAAAAAAAGAAAAAAAAAAGAGAACTGACTTATCAATGTATCACATAACAGTCACATCTGTCTCCTGTCCATGCTGTGTGGGCCTTTACACAGCAGCTCTTTGAGCGCAGAAGAGAAACAATGTATTTTAGGGCAAGAACTGAGATGTAGTTCTCATGGCTGAGGATGAATCAGCCATCCTTCTTCAGCCCCATGTGGTGTGAGCACCAGTACCCTGTGCAGGTGGCGTGGGCCAGGCGCTGCGGGGTGGCCCTGCCCAGTAGCAGCTCTGAGGCACATGGGCATACCCTCTATAGAGAACCAGAGAATCCAGCCTGGGACGTTTGGACTTCTTTATCAGGGTTTGACAGAATATTTAAGAACCATGATTTGAATATAAAGGAACATGACAGAATTTATTCTCTGCCTGTGCAGAGGAGAAAAGGACCCTACGGAAACACGTTTCTAAATCATCTTATGTAAAACCAAAGTGCTGGGGCAGAGCTGAGAGCGGCAAAGTGAGGCCCACGAGCATGTCTGTGTTAAGCACAAACTGAACCTGACTGTCCGTTCAGACACGCCAATCCAGAGGAAATCGACACTAAAATCTTAACATGAATGTGAAGATAGAAGAGGTACATTTATTTTCATGAATTACAAATGCATTTCTGTTCATATTAGCAGGCAGTCTTTATATAACCCATTCTCCACTGCTGTCAAAAGTCAAACAAGAAAAGGACAGCTGAGAAATGAAAAGCTAAAAATAGAATTTTTCCTAAATGAGCTGCTGGATAGCATTTTTCATGGAATACAACTCAGAGGTAACAACAGATTTTTCATTTCAATCATAGGTGTGTGGCACTTGGACAGTCATCTCTGCACAGAAAGCTGTAACAGTCATGCGAGGGTACAGTAATTACTGAACAAGGCAAAATTCTCAGCACAGAGAGCAGTGGGGGAGTCGAGAGGAGGCACCGCACTGGGACAGAACGCCGGGTCAACTCCACAGCGCACAGCGGCAGAACAGACACTCAGAGATGAGAAAATACGGAGAGAGCTCCATCGTGACTTAGTGCTAGCTTTTCTGACTCAGCAGTATCAGAAACATTTGAGAGTACTTAGAACAGTGCTTCATGTTGTGAGCTCGTGAAGGCTTTATTACAAATTGTTATATCGTAGGTTGAAAAATGAACTTGAGATGCTGACATGCTGTAGAAGGAAAAAGAACTGTACACTTTCTCACTGAAAGACGCAGTGTTCCCCTCTGCTAAATCCCCAGGCATCGGATGTGGTTACTGAACCGCAGAGGTGTGCAGTGGCTTGGAGGCATGTGGTGCTCCACTCTGGGACAAGCCCAGAAA
Source organism: Microcebus murinus (assembly GCF_040939455.1). Taxonomy (NCBI): domain Eukaryota; kingdom Metazoa; phylum Chordata; class Mammalia; order Primates; family Cheirogaleidae; genus Microcebus; species Microcebus murinus. The sequence continues at coordinate 25,182,256 of NC_134125.1, read as the reverse complement.
CTTCCCACAGCTCGGGGCTGTGACCTCTGTATATCTTTCACCAAATGAGTATAGCTGCCACTTTAAATCTTTTTGTGTAAGTATTGCAAACACTAAGTACTGCACATGACACGTTGTGGCCAGTGTTATGACATCACTGAGTGCAGTACTTCCTTTTAGAAAAACGATCGGATTTTCTAAAAGCTGGGCGAATAGTGCATACCTTAAATATGTTAGTGATCGTATGACATGAGGAAAGACGCTGACAAGTGCTCCCGAAGGACTCCCCAGACAGAAGCACTTGCTGCAGGTAGCAACGTCATCCAAGGTATTTCCACAAGCTTCTGCTCTGGGGAAAGAGTTATGGTCAAAGGTGAAGTGCAAATAAGGGGCTGTCACTGACTTAAAGTGCCCTAGGTAGTAGCCTTCCCTATCCCATAGTGAGATGCCAGTGACTCAAAACAATCTGGAAAGAGTCTCTCCAGTGTGGCTGCACGGGCCAGCAGGGCGTCATGTAGGAAAGGATTCAGGAGAGGGAGGAACCACTGCATCTTTTAAACCAGAAAGCGATTAGTGACTAAAGCAACGGTATGCAGTAGGTGCACTGAAAGTACATACTGCCGCAGGTCACCTATGGGTGACACACACAGGGCTGCCAGGAGTAATTCTCTGGACTGAAGGAATTCTTTGAAAGCATAAAGCCACAACTACCAGAAATTGCCCCTCCGAACGGCTCGAAGGAGTCAAAGTGGATAAGCCGAGATGGGCTGGAGACAGGACCAGGGGTCAAGAACTGGGAAGAAGAACACCGATGTCTGAGCATGTCCAGTCCTCTGAGCCCTTGTCCTATTAAAACACAAACAGACAGACCTATGAGTTAAGAATGAACCATGTGAAAACATCAGTAGCATCACAAAAATGGAAAAGTGACAAGAATGAATCACATTAAAACATCATCATTAGCAGCAGCATTATGAAAACAGAAAAGTGAAAAAACAGAGGGGAAAAAAACCCTCTTGAACAAAGGCCATTTCACTTGGACACACTGGGGCTGGGGCACCAGAGCCCTTTGAAGGGGCCTGGCTCTGCCCTCACCCTATGGGCACCTCTTCTCGGACAGTGGAGGCTATTTCTCTAACACTCGGGGGAGACACATGCACAAGCTGACTGCAGTGTTCCCGAGATGTCCTTTGTTACCCACATGACCTCCGCTACTCTGATGGTCAAAACTAGAGTTTAAGGGTCTTTGTAAAATAATACATCTCTATGTAAAAGAGTCTCCTGCCTCCTCCTACTCTCAGCAAGACTCTCTCTGCATGACCGGGTAGGACAAAGTCCATGGCACAGGCAGCGGACAGTGTGTTGTTAGCAATGTTCAAGTTCTCTCTGAGAGAAAACAAAGCCCTGGTCAGAAGCATGAAGGTAGTGAGCTGGGATTTAGGCTCCCACAGGCAGGGGGTGATGCTGACTGCCCAGGTCAGAGGGGACCTGACAGGTACCTTCGCCGCAGGACTCCAAGACAATGCCCCGCAAGGCAGCACCGTGCTCATTTTCTAGGTCTGGCCAGGGCCCACTAGGAGCGTCATGCTTGCAAAGTGTGAGTGGCACTTTTGCCCTTTGTTTTCCTAATGTCTATTTTAACTTGGAGAATTTATATTCCAAACCAAATCTATTCCAATCATTTACAGGTTGGTGGCTGGTTCTCCCACACGAGCATCGGAAGCAGCACATGCTGCTGGCTGTGGGCCCAGGCCGACCACAGCTGGAGAACTGCTGGCCTATGGCACCTGCACCTTCACTCCTAGCTACGCCATCCTTGGGGGAAGTGGAAACACTGCTCAAATCATGTTCTGTGTTCTGTGGTTGTGACGAGGAAGCCTGGTGGAGATGGTCAGTGGGACAACCAAATGTCTCAAAATGCAAACAAAACAGATCCTTTCCTTTCAAGACCCTCCCTGACATGCAATGCTTGTGGCATGGAAATTCAGCAGCGCGTCGTCTGATGTTTCACAGAGCACTTTCAGGCTTTCATTTGCACTCAGGAGTCAGGGTGGGAGGCACAGGCATAACAGCACAACTGCGGATGTGGAGATGGGCCGAGGGGGCAAGTGGCCTCCACCATCCAGAGGGGAGCCACAGATGAGCCTGTCAGCTGACAGGAATGTGAAGCTGCCCTGAAATGCTTTTATCTTCAAGAAACCAAAGGGAAACGAGGCTTATGTCCTTAGTGATTAATCAACCAAGAAAACTCTTGACCCGATGAAAGAGAAAGTGAAGTACCCGCTCCCACTTCAACAGCCTCATGGGGCAGGGGTCTAAGTGTGAGGATGAGGCTTGTCATGCTGCCAACCTGTGCACCTCTATAACTCTGCCAGTGGAAACATTTTTAAAACTGACCCCATGAAGCAAAACACATGAAAAACTTTGACTCTTTAAGACCTCTCAGGGCCATCACTATGGATGTCACTATCACTGGGGCCCCAGTAAGCAGGGGTCACTTGCAGGCCTCCTCTATCTCAGGGCCCCCTGCTGTGCCCCGTGGTCCTGGGTGTGTCCAGCTCTTTCCTGTTGCAGCTGAGAAGTCAACCATCACTTTTCCCTGACATCCCTGTGTCTTATGGCACTTCCACCCCCAATCCCCACACCACCTCTCCAATTTGTAGCTTCTAGTCTCAGGTGTATGGCTGGGCACTCGGGACAATGCTCCTTAGTGCTGTGAACAAGTCCTGAGACTGTTCACAGGCAGCAAGGCTAGTCAGGGGTAGTGTGCTGAGACCATAGGGAAATGTCACCTGGGGTCTAAGCTACCTGGCCTCTGTGTAGTTTTGCCACTGATGTATACAAATGAGCAAGATGCTCGCAGACTCCACTCTTGGGCTTCCTCAGTCATGAACAAGGGATGCGTGCTGACTTCAGAGAAAGCCGTCAATCGTTCAAATGAAATATTTATAAATGAACCTGGCCCAAGTTTAATCAACACTCCCAGCCCCTCCTGGTTTCATTTTTATATTCTATATGACTAAACTGTGAGTCAGTCTACAGGTTGGCAACTTCCTTTGAATTGTATGAAAAAAATAAGATGGATTGATGGGTAGATGGAGGAACAGATGGACAAGTATGTGAAAAACAAGTACAGTAAAACGTTAATCACAGAATCTAGGTGGTGGGAATATGGGCGTCTACATTAAGAGCTTTTAACTTTTCAGAATAGTTGAAAATTGTCCTTAAAAGAATGTTGGGGGAAAAAAATCACACTATACGCATGTACATCTGTGTGCCTTACGTGTGCTTGGAGCAATGATCAAAGCACAGAAACGATCATCCTCGCCAAGCCTGGACTCTCAGAGCTGGGGTGGACCCAGATAGGGATCTCGTCCCCAACTGCAATGTGACTGCAGGGGGCATTCAGCCAGCAACTGCACCCTCGCCTCTGTCTCCTGTGACCACTGTGCCACCCACCCTTCTTTCTAGTGGCTTGGCCAGTTGTCCCATAGGTCCCCGCTCTCTGAGGTCCTCCTACATCCTTACTGTCCCCAGGGTCACCTAAGCTTCAGGACCATCATCTGGAGGGACAGTCAGGTTCCTTACTAAGGTAAGGACTACATCCCCAGCCAGCTTCTCCCTCTGTCTCTGTGGCCTCTTCCTACCCAACTCCCTATCCCACTCATGCGACACCTGCCTTCCTGGTTCTGCATGGCTGCTCCCTCTGCCACCAGCAAAGAGCCCCTGGCTGTCAGGAGTCAGCTGGAGCCATAATGCTTTGATGCTGTGTCTTACTCTCTGGGGCCAGCTGTGCTGTGCTCTGGCATGGCATTCACATACTATCCACATTCCTGCTGTTTGCCTGCTTCCTGCTACCAAGCTAATGGAGCACAAAGTCCATTTTCCCCCACCTGGCACTGGGAAATGCTCAATGCTGATTCAAAGAATGCTGAAAAACTGATTATTATGTCAACCCCATGCTCTTTTATACTAAAAATGTAAGCAACTGTTCTGTCTGTCTGTTTTTCTCCCCCACTACATGGGCTCCTTGGAGGCCACAGTTAGGTCTTGTTTGTTCTGCTCAGCCTTAGTATCTAACTCAGCACCTAGCAGGAGCTATGCAGGTCATGTGCCAGGACTGCGGCAAGGGAGGCTGCAGGGAAACAACCGTTAAGCCGCTGCCTGGCTTAAGGAAAATGGCCTGTGCAAGGAACTGTGAAGCAGGAAAAGCCACAGAAGTTGCTCCGCTCCATCTTTTAGGCTGGTGGTCAGCAAACTTGCTCTGTAAAGGGCCAGAGAGTGAACCTCTTGGGCCTTGCAGGCCATCTGTGTCTGTCAGGACTAGCCCACTCTGCTGCTGGAAAGCAAAAGCAGCCAGACGGTCCGTGTCATAGTCCGAGAGCACACGCATGGCTGCATGTGACTTACTCATAACATGGCAGTGGGCTGACCAGACAGACCTGACCCTGCACAGAGACACTGGAGAGTGTATCCAGGAGCCTCATGAAGGAAGCGTGGCAGGGACTCAGGTATGAAAATGACTGGATCCTGGGGCCGATTTTCTGTGAGTAAGCGATTATGCAAATCACTGAACACAGACCCTTCTTCAACAGGGGTCACACATGTGTGAATGACAGGAGAGGAAGCCAACTCTGCGCCTCAGTCCCCCTGCTAACACCAGGCTTCTTCCTCAGTGAAACACACGTGCAGGGCTGCATGTAACGGCCCACCTCACATCCTCTAAGTCTGTCTCCTCAACACTGCGCTTTGAATTTGTCTTGCAGGCTGTGTCCAGTGTCAACAGGAGGCTGAGCGGGGGCTTAACTGTGCTGGCAGCCCTCCCCACGCCAGGTGCTAGGTTTAGAAAGTGTGGTCTTTCAGACTTTGCCTTTCCTCCATTCTCTTGAAGTCAATGCTTCTCACCACCACAGCCCTAGTGCAAGGCCACAGCCCCTCTGGTATGGAAGAGCATAGGTTTGTTTTTAGCTGATCTCCTACCCAGTCTCCCCTCATTTCAACCCCTTCGACTTGATGTCAGATTTCTTCTGAAAACATTGTCCACCTCCCAAACTATTAGTGTATCCCTCACTGCTTCACAGCTCTGCTGGCCTTTCAGAACTCTCTTCTTGTAGACTGTGCTGGCCACGTCTGTTCTCGGCTCATGTCTACTGTTCTTTGTAGGGGGCTGGGGAGCCTGGAAACTGCAACATGGTCCTCTCCAAAGCATCTCCCCCGCAACTGCTTTTGCTATGACTCACAATTCTTTGCTCACTGCTCATTTCTATAGTTCTAACACAAGCCCTGTTCTCTCTCCTCTTGCCATACATCTTCTAAAATCAAGATTTGCATTTTCTTTTTTTGTACACTTATTTTTTTTGAATCTACCAATTTTGCCGCATGGGCCCCCACCCCTAGCTCACGCAGCCTCTGTGAAGGCCATGTGAATCCCCAAGGGGCTGGCCTAGCCTATGCTCCTTGACGAGGCGTCACCAGCTGCGCTTGCCCACACTCCCAGGCTGAACCGAGAACAGAGTTTGGGCCCCTTGTAAGCAGCATCAGTTGCAGAACCAGGTCCTTGCCAGGAGCTTTTGAATGGGCCGGCAAGAGGACTCTAAAATACTAGATTTATTTAACCGGTGGCTCTGCTTCCCATGAGAGGAGGGTAGTTCTGAAGGGAACCCTTTCCAGAGAGATGCTCACTACTGAGAAACTGCCCAGGACAGGCAGCAAGGAAAGAATAACAACCAAAAGCTGAACAATCTAGAATACGAACAAGCAGCTCCCAAATAATCACATTCACTATCCTTGAGTAAAGAAAGGAGGGACTTCTAAAGGAGGGAGATTCCTAAAGGAATATAAGTAACTTCCTAAATTATTTTTAATTCTAAATTAAAGAAAATACCTTTCAAAAAGGAGCTGGGGGCTGGGCGCGGTGGCTCACGCCTGTAATCCTAGCACTCTGGGAGGTCAAGGCGGGTGGATTGCTCGAGGTCAGGAGTTCGAAACCAGCCTGAGCAAGAGCGAGACCTCGCCTCTACTATAAATAGAAAGAAATTAATTGGCCAACTAATATATATATATAAAATTAGCCGGGCATGGTGGCACATGCCTGTAGTCCCAGCTACTCGGGAGGCTGAGGCAGGAGGATTGCTTGAGTCCAGGAGTTTGAGGTTGCTGTGAGCTAGGCTGACGTCACGGCACTCACTCTAGCCTGGGCAACAAGCGAGACTGTCTCAAAAAAAACAAAAAACGGGCCGGGCATGGTGGCTCACGCCTGTAATCCTAGCACTTTGGGAGGCCGAGGCGGGCGGATTGCTCAAGGTCAGGAGTTCGAAACCAGCCTGAGCGAGACCCCGTCTCTACCAAAAATAGAAATAAATTAATTGACCAACTAAAAATATATATACAAAAAAATTAGCCGGGCATGGTGGCGCATGCCTGTAGTCCCAGCTACTCGGGAGGCTGAGGCAGTAGGATCACTGAGCCCAGGAGTTTGAGGTTGCTGTGAGCCAGGCTGACGCCATGGCACTCACTCTAGCCTGGACAACAAAGTGAGACTCTGTCTCAAAAAAAAAAAAAAAAACAAAAAACAAAAAACAAAAAAAAAAACAAAAGGAGCCAGGAAAACAATATAAAATAACAGACTTATCTTGAGGAACACAATGTTTTAAAGTCCAAGGGGAGTGCCAGAAATCAGACTGCCACTCTGAGCAGCTAGCTACTCCTCTGCCCAGGACGCGGCTCCTCTCCCGGGAGAGCGGTGCGCCCTGGCACCCACACTACCTAGCAAGCATGAGAGTTCAACACCGCCTCATACACACACCAGTACTATGAATTCTTCTAAAACACTAGCTATGAGAAGCTGTGTTTTGGTTGGCACATCTATGCATCTATCTTTCTTTCCTCTTCCTGTGGCTGTATCTCCTATCTTTCCTTTCCTTTGCACAGTCTTCTGTGGTTTTCCTCTCATGCTCACTGTCTTCCTAATCTCACTGTAGCTATTATTCTAAAAACCACCACTTTAATTTCATATCAACTTCATGTCGTTGTAAACTGCCAGAAATTAAAGAATTCCAAGTGTATCTCTTCAACAGTGGTGAAAGACAAAGTCTAATTTTCTTGACTCATGAAGCAATCAGTGTAAAAGCTATATAGCTTGCCCCCCCAATATTTGTGCATTCAACAAACCATGGATCAAAAATATTAAAAAAAAATTCCACAAAGTTCCAAAAAGCAAAATTTGATTTTGCTGTGTGCAAAGTACTATAGTGAATCCACCTGAATGAAATAACATGCAGATACTGCATTAGGTATTGTATGTGATCTAGAGACAATTTAAAGTACAATGGAGGATGTGCATAGGATACATGCCAACAGTATGCCATTTTATATAAGGGACTTCAGCATCCATGGATTTTGGTATTCTTAGGGAGGGAGGTCCTGGTACCAATCCCTCATGGATACAGAGGGATGACTATATGTAACTACAGAGGAATACATTGAATTTTTTTCCTTTTTAATAACATTTATATTGTCTCTCCCTTGCTAGGGTTAATTGCATACTTAAAGTACCTGACAAATTTAAGATCTGTATCCTGGTTGGAATCTAGCAGTCTCTTCAAAAATGAGTTCTTTGAGCTTTTCCTTAGGCAAGTCATCCAATTCCATGTCAAACTTGAATGGTGCTTCAGCAATGGGCTTTAAAAAAAAACAAGAAACATTTAATAGTCAAAAGTTGTTATGGCTAAAGAAGTAATTTACAGATTCATAAAAATGACTATGGCTCAGATTCTGAAATTAATACAAGAATGATGCCTCATAAAAACTGAGAGCTAGAGCTGGAACCCATACTACTAAGTGAAGTATCCCAAGAATGGAAAAACAAGCACCAGATATATTCTCCAGCAAACTGGTATTAACTGAGTAGCACCTAAGTGGACACATAGGTGCTACAGTAATAGGGTATTGGGCAGGTGGGAGGGGGGAGGGGGGCGGGTATATACATACATAGTGAGTGAGATGTGCACCATCTGGGGGATGGTCATGATGGAGACTCAGACTTTTGGGGGGAGGGGGGGAAATGGGCATTTATTGAAACCTTAAAATCTGTACCCCCATAATATGCCAAAATAAAAAAAAATAATTAAAAAAAAAAAAAAAAAAAAAAAAAAAAAAAAAAAAACTGAGAGCTCTGATACACATCCACACTATTGTGCCCACACTCCTGAAAGCACCCTTCGCATAAGCATGTAAATGGTCTGGGAGCATCTCAATCTGTTTTAAGTGTTCTTCTGAACTTATCACAGATCCTGGGATTATTTTCAAATGTTTTAAGGCACTGAAAGTTGAAATAACAGAAACATGCTGCTGCAGGGTGGTAGTGGTGGTATGTTTATATAAACAAAACCTAACACACTAAAATAAATGCATCTGATTATAGAATCTTTATATGAAGAAATATTATAGAGGTATTAAAAATGAAGCTTCAAGGAAGACTAATACCATGGGAAAATGCCCATGTTTGTGTTAAACAAAGGGAATGAACCCTGCTTTATTTTTTAAATTTAGATATAGAAATGTAAGATTGGGAAGGAAATACTCCAAAATTTTAATAATAATAACTATAATGAGATTAAAGAGTGATTTTTTCTTATATTTTTCTTTGAGTTTCAATTTTATTTTTATAACACTCTATGAATAATCAGAAAGTTATTTAAGTAAAACATAAACTGTCTATTTGCATCAAAGAACTCCTATTCACACTCAATCATATTAATCAACCAATTTATACTATTTTGATTTTTAAATGCCCACAAGCTAATGCAATGTTATAGAACTGAGCCAATGATTGATACCAGCTGTCAATCAGCAGACGCCTAGGCCTCCAGACCGTGTTATACTACACGAGGCCTTTGGGGGAGGAAGCACAGATACCAAACTCCTCACTAAGCTTCGGGCATGTGAAAGAGGGAAAAGGATTCATGTCCACAAAAGAGTAAGTAGGCTGCTTGAAGGGCAGCTCTGCATGTGGGACCACATGGGGTGGCCAGCGCACACCATCCACAACACAACTTGCTGATCAGGACATGGAGACTTAGGAAATCTCCAGGTCATAAGGCTAAGAAGAGCCCCGAACCTGTACTCTGTCTGATTTGTTCTGTTACTGACTAGGTTACAGGTATTTCTAAAAGCTGTCTCATTTGTTTTTAGACAGATGTGGCAGGGGAAGCTGATTAATAATAAATAGCTCCTCTTTGTGACTTCTATCCTCTTTCTCTGTATTAGTTTTTAGCTTTGGTAGTTTTTCCCTGCCTTTTCCATTTCCCCCCTTAATTTTAACATATCCCATTAACTTCTCTCCCCTTTAAAAATAGGAGTTTGAAGGCTTTATTCTCTATGCATATGAGCCTCATCTAGAACAACACGAAATTTTAGTTCATACTGCATTTTTCTCTCTTATCCTCACAAGAATAAAGTTAAAAATGAGCCCAAAGAGGAATGAGAGAACCGCGGCAATAGGCCTGTCTTGGAGAGAACATAACACGCTGTGTCTTTTATTTGCACGCCCAGCCACACCCACTGCTGGCCTCACAGTTTCTCATCACAACAGGCTCTTATGTCCCTGTCTCCAGGGAGAATGGCACACCAGACATGGAGTCGCCAAGCCATGGTGGGAACCGTCCAGGCTGGCCTCTCCTCCTCACTTTGTGAGCTGGCCCCGCCAGCAGGCTGCCTGCCTCCTCTCCACCCTCAGTGCTGGCACACTGGTTGAGGTGTCTCTTCCTGCCACAGACCATGACAATGGTCTCCAGCCTCGGACCCTGCCCTCTCTATGCTCCACACAGTGCAGCTGTTCCCCTTTATCCACACATTTCCCCAGCCCTCGCCTGCTGCAAGGGGCCTGGAGGAAGTCTTCTGAGATGAACAGAAGAGGTTTGGGAGACAGGGTTCCATGCTGTGCCCCACAGCACTCATCCTCAAGGCAGAGGAGGTGGGAATGTTGGGAGGACCAAGGATAGCACATTGTACCTCTCAGGACAGTCTCAGCAGGACAGAATTGGCCTGATGTGAGCTGACCCACAACCCTGAAGTGGTGGCCAGAAGCACAGGCTCTTACCTCATCACTTGGATCATAATACTGCTCCAGATATGGGTGGGCCAGAGCCTGTTCCACTTCAATCCTCTTGTGAGGGTTGAACGTCAACATTTTGTCCAGTAAGTCCAGAGCTGTAAAGAGAACGGTTTTGCAGTGGTGAGAGCAGAGGTAGCAGTCACTAAAATACTTTCCATTTCCTGTATAAGTAAACTGACCCACGAAACAGTCATGTTAAACATCACCAAGGGGAGAGCGAGCAGCCGGCACCTGGGGTGCCTATTACACCTCCAGGCCTCCTGTAGCTGTGTGGACATAGGTACTGACCACCTGACAGTCGCAGACGCTAACACTCAGACAGGCAGAGTGACCAGCCAAAGGCAAAAAGTACAAGACCAGGTTTCAAACCCAGGTCTGCCTACAAGACCTGGACTTTTCCTAAATCACTACTGTGCTCTGCAGGTATCAAAAGTACAGGTTTTATGTATGTACTTCTCTCAGATCAACTCCAGAGTTATTTTGTAATAGCGTATTTGTCTCTCGACACACAGAAAAGACCTCCAAGGTCACAGGCGCAAAGCCTTCTCCCTTCCAGATCTTGGCTGAGTGTCATGTGTGACTCCCAGCCCCCCAGCCTATTCGGTAGCTTGGGGTCCCTTCTGCAAGGCCCAAATGTAAGTGCTCTCTTGACCTGGCCAGTAGTCAACAGCTGAGCAGTTCTTTCATGTCTAGAGTGCAGTAGGAGCAAGCAGGATCAATGGAAGTGGGGTTGAGGGGCAACAACGAGCAGCTTACTTGCTGGCCTCTGTGGCTAAGGCCCAGGTACCACACCAAGCCATGAAGATGGCTGGAGAGCCTGGCTTAAGGGTTAAGGGAAATGTGAAATACTTCCTGTATTTAGTAGCAGGAGTAGGTGTCAATGAGAAAGAACACATGCTAGAGAATACATTATTCTTCTAGTAAAGAGGTAGCAAAGGGGCTCCTTTTAAAAATATTTTATGTCTCCTTTTATTTAATGATGCTCAGACTAGTGATTTCTATTTTAGTAGCAGGCCCTTTCTTTAAATTAAATCTCAGAAGGAGCCTCAAGATATGGAAATAGGTAAGAAAGCAGCTACCTTATCCTCCCTTAGGTCCCTAGCTCATAGCCCCTGAGGCACCCCTAAAAAATCCAAGGCTCCAAGGAACAAGTCTAACAACCTATTGCAAGTCTGAAAAAACTACTAGCCAATCAATATAAAGAATACAAATTTTCAGAGAATGTACTGACACTAAAAAAAAAAAAAATGTTTTTTTTCCCTAACAATGATTTTTTGTTTGTAAGAGATAGGGTTCTCACTTTATTGTCTCAGCTAGAGAGCAGTGGCACCATCATAGCTCACAGCAACCTCAAACTTCTAGGTTCAAGCAATCCTCCTGCCTCAGCCTACCATGCAGCTGAGACTACAGGCATATGCCACCACTCCTGGCTAATTTTTCTATTTTTTGTGGAGATGGGGTCTTGCTATGTTGCCCAGGCTGGTCTCAAATTCTTGGCCTCAAGTAATACTCTAGCCTTGGCCTCCCAAAATGCTGGGATTACAAGTGTGAGCCACTGCGCCTGGCCTACAATGATCATTTCTTATTGGGTTATTTGCAGGTACCAACATCAACCTCATTCATCTGCAAAATAATTTTTTATCATTTATTTACTCACTAAAATAGTTGCTGAACCCTTGAGAGCAGGCTAGTAAACTTTCTGAAGCAACTGCTTGGGTGTTAGGTGGAGTGGGAGGCACCCTGCTCCCTGAAGGCACTGAAAGGATGTGCGCATATGTGAATGTGTGCTCACATGTGCATGCTCGCTCAGTTCTGGTCCTATTTTTTTTTTTTTTTTTGAGACAGAGTCTCGCTTGTTGCCCAGGCTAGAGTGAGTGCCGTGGCGTCAGCCTAGCTCACAGCAACCTCAAACTCCTGGGCTCAAGCGATCCTGTAGCCTCAGCCTCCCGAGTAGCTGGGACTACAGGCATGCGCCACCATGCCTGGCTAATTTTATATATGTTAGTTGGCCAATTAATTTCTTTCTATTTATAGTAGAGACGGGGTTTCGCTCTTGCTCAGGCTGGTTTCGAACTCTTAACCTTGAGCAATCCACCCGCCTCAGCCTCCCAGAGAGCTAGGATTATAGGCGTGAGCCACCACACCCGGCCTGGTCCTACTTTTGACTTCCATTGTTTCATGACATCTCAGGAACCAACCCCCAATCTTCAAGACAATAGGAGATAATAAAATGTGATAAACCACATGTTGGACACAATGAAATTCCATATAAGGAAGAACTTTTCTCATATCCAATACATATATTTTAAAAAAAGCACAGATAATGAATTTCTACAAATAATACACTTCAAATTTATATTTTTGTCTCTGAACTTTTTTTTTTTTTTTTTTTTTTTTTTTTGAGACAGAGTCTCACTTTGTTGTCCAGGCTAGAGTGAGTGCCGTGGCGTCAGCCTAGCTCACAGCAACCTCAAACTCCTGGGCTCGAGCGATCCTTCTGCCTCAGCCTCCCGAGTAGCTGGGACTACAGGCATGCGCCACCATGCCCGGCTAATTTTTTATATATATATCAGTTGGCCAATTAATTTCTTTCTATTTTTAGTAGAGACGGGGTCTCGCTCTTGCTCAGGCTGGTTTTGAACTCCTGACCTTGAGCAATCCGCCCGCCTCGGCCTCCCAAGAGCTAGGATTACAGGCGTGAGCCACAACGCCCGGCCTTTTTTTTTTTTTTTTGAGACAGAGTCTCGCTTGTTGCCCAGGCTAAAGTGAGTGCCGTGGCGTCAGCCTCGCTCACAGCAACCTCAAACTCCTGGGCTCAAGCAATCCTGCTGCCTCAGCCTCCCGAGTAGCTGGGACTACAGGCATGCGCCACCATGCCCGGCTAATTTTATATATATGTATTAGTTGGCCAATTAATTTCTTTCTATTTATAGTAGAGACGGGGTCTCGCTCTTGCTCAGGCTGGTTTCGAACTCCTGACCTCGAGCAATCCACCCGCCTCAGCCTCCCAGAGTGCTAGGATTACAGGCGTGAGCCACCGCGCCCGGCTTGAACTTTTGAGACAGTGCAGTAGTGTTGTCATAGCTCACTGTATCCTCAAACTTAAGCGATCCTCCTGTCTCAGTCTCCTGAGTAGCTGGGACTATAGGCATGAGCTATGACGACTGCCTAATTTTTCTATTTTTAGTAGAGATGGGGTCTTGCTCTTGCTCAGGATGGTCTTGAGCTCCTGAGCTCAAGCGATCCCCTACCTTGGCCTCCCAGAGTGCTAGGATTACAGGCATGAGCCACTGTGCCCGCCTATAATCTTTTTAACATGCACAAGTGTACTTTAGGAAGTTACTGAATCACGGCATTCACTTTAGAAAACTTTTTGGAGTAGAGAATCTAGACAGGTTTGGTCTTGATTGCAGCAGAGTCTGGGCAGCAGGAAAGGTGTCTGCAGTCATGACACTGGGTCTATGGGCCCACGAATCAGCAAAGTTTAGGAGGATGATAGCTTTTTATTTGGGGGGGGGGTTACTTGAAAAATAGCTGGGCCTCCTTTTACTGTAAGTGCTATTTCTGCATTATTTTAGCCACAGAAGGAGAAAAGGAGAGAAATGGGAAGCAGCTGGCAGGTGCTGGTCCCACAGTCAGGGTCCCCAGCCTCCCTGCCCACTGCCATGCAGCAACCCACCAGTAGCACGGCTGCCTGGGAGGATGCTTACTCAGACACAGGTTTCATCTTCCCTACAAGACTGATGTCCTTTGAGGCTAGGTTTATACCTGATCACAATCCCTCTTCCCAGTGCCCTGCAGAATGACACACCTTGGCTGTAACTTCAGAGTACACAGCAACCTGACCTCATCCTTTCCTCTAATCCATTAGCCTTTTCCCTCCGGTCCTGCCGAACTCTGGGGCCACCTCACGGGCTTTCCACAGCGCCTCTTCAGGTTGGTCTCACTGGGCCAGCAAAATTCTGATCCTGGATTAATGCTGCAACCTGTCACTTCCATCCTAAACTCAAGTTTCTGAGCAGGGACAGAGGGAAGGACCAAAGGGTGCCACTGTGACAATGCTTCTCAAACTTTCTGAACTCAGAACCTTTTTATGCTCTTAAGAATTACTGAAGATCAATTTTAAAAGCAGTTCATTCAGGCCGGGCGCGGTGGCTCACGCCTGTAATCCTAGCTCTCTGGGAGGCCGAGGCGGGCGGATTGCTCGAGGTCAGGAGTTCGAAACCAGCCTGAGCAAGAGTGAGACCTCGTCTCTACTATAAATAGAAAGAAATTAATTGGCCAACTAATATATATACAAAAAATTAGCCGGGCATGGTGGTGAATGCCTGTAGTTCCAGCTACTTGGGAGGCTGAGGCAGGAGGATTACCTGAGCCCAGGAGTTGGAGGTTGCTGTGAGCTAGGCTGACGCCACGGCACTCACTCTAGCCTGGGCAACAAAGTGAGACTCTGTCTAAAAAAAAAAAAAAAGCAGTTCATTCAGCTCACAGTTCAACTTCACAGTGGTTTTCCTAAGAAAACTACTGCATTTAGTATGTAGCAGAAATGCTCTAAGTGTATTTCTCATTTTGTCACACAGAACACCATAAAGACATGTGTTAAGGATAGATTTCATGGAGTGAACACTTTTTACTGGTTTGGTTTTTAGCTGTAAGGGTGTGGCAGTGCAGAGCTCAAGGACCGTTCTGGTGCCACTGCCCTGCCCTGGACTGGACTGAGGTGCTGGCAGCCTTGCTCACCGTGGTTTGTGCACCACGAGAGGAAATGGCAGCACAGAGAAGAGTGTAACAAACACCTCAGTGGTACCACAAACAAAGCTTCAACCTCATGGACACCCTGACAGGATCCCGGGAACCTCAGGGGTCTAAGGAGTACACTGTTGAGAACTACTGTGCTACAAAAACCTCGAGCTTTTCAGTCCCGTCAAGGCCCTCAACACCTTCAGGAAAGCCTGGGCCAGCCCCCTCCTCTAGCTTATGATTCTACCAACTCACATGACTTGAGTCATGATCTTCCTGCCAGCTGACCCTTGTTACTCTCAAAAGGTCCTCCTGAGGGTGCTAAGCAGGCTGAGGCCCCCGGGAGTGATCTTCCCACCTCTCCCCACTATCCAGCTGCACACACATCCTTAACGCCGCCAAAAGGGAGGAGACCCTCTCTCTATTCAAAGTTAATCCTCCCCAAGTTGTGGTCAGACACTTCTGTCTCTACTTTCCATTTCAAACTCCCCACTCCCATTCACTGTTTTAGCTACTCTTGTGTGGTGACCAATAAGCCTGTCATTGGAAAACCAGCCCCCATTTTTCAATCTATATCTTGCTAGGCCTCTGTTGCATGGACACTGTTGTATTTGTCCACTTTCTAAAAATGCCACTTCTGCTTCTGTGGAATCACATGGTACTAGCTCTTTTATTTGTCCATTCTTTCTATATTATTTAACACCCACTGATTGTGTGAGTTCTCCAGCTTCTTACAATCTCATTCTTTTAACCAGTCTACCTTGCACATGATTTCAAAGGTCATGGGTTAATTAACTCCAGGGGCTATCTTGAGCCTAGGGTGATCAAGTTGCATGTAAAGAAACACAACATACTGTAGAAAATGAAAGCATTTACAGTCTATGATCCCCTTTACAACCAATACATGTTTCTACATGGGCAAGAACAAAGTCTGTAAGCTTTTCAAACATTAGGTTATCTAAGAAATGGAGATAAACTTATAGTTCAATTTAAAAAACAGCATTTTTTTTCTTTTTTTTGAGACAGAGTCTCACTCTGTCACCTGGGCTAGAGCGCCATGGCGTCAGCCTAGCTCACAGCAACCTTAGATTCCTGGGCTCAAGTGATCCTATTGCCTCAGCCTCCCAAGTAGCTGAGACTACAGGCACACGCCACCATGCCCGACTAATTTTTTCTATTTTTACTTGTTTGGCTAATTTCTTTCTATTTATAATAGAGACAGGGTCTCACTCTTGCTCAGGCTGTTCTCAAACTCCCGAGCTTAAGCAATCCTCCTGCCTCAGCCTCCCAAAGTGCTAGGATTACAGGAATGAGCCACCGTACCCGGGCCTAGCATTTTTTAATTAAAAAAATAAAAGTGGGAGAGGAAGAACAGAATTCTTCATCTTTCTTCACTATGAGGGTCACCTGCTGGTTGCTTGCCACTGTCCATTGCCCTCTAATCACATCCAGCTGTGTCTGCCACGGGTGGCTCTCAGGCTCACCCACGCTCCCTGGCTGTGCTGCGGGAATAGTGATACTGGCTTGGCCACCACAACTGGTCAGGGATGGGCACGACATCCAAGTTGAGCCAAAAGAGGCAGTAAAAGTCGGCTCTGTGACCTGGGCTGAAACAGGTCAGTGTGAACCTATTGCTGCTGGTGGCCTTCTTGCCACTACAAGAAAAGAGGCTGACAATAAAGACAGCCCAGAGGAAGACGAAGCTGAACAACAAATAAGTCTAGATTACTGTCTAAGTGGCTGTGCCCATAACCCCAAATGCTACTGAACTTTTCGGTTATGGGAGCCAATAAAGTATGGTTCAGGCCTAAGCCAGTGGGCAGTATGCTCTTGTTATGTGGAACTGAAAAGTCCTCAAATAGCTGACCTGCCAACTGCGGTCCTCTGCTCTGCATCAATGACTCAGCCAAGTCTCCTCCTCCCTAAGTGGTAACCACTGCTCATCTTTTGGCATATTTCACTGAATTTTTTCTCTGTGTTTTCTTTTACATGGTTGAAATCATACTATATGTAACAAATGCCGTTTTATTTTTCCCTCAGTAAATATTGCTTATTAGTATTTTCCTACAGTATCAAAACTTTGTAAAAGTCGCTTTTAGCAGCTTTAAAATATTCCTTTAAGTAGATGTATCATAGTTTACTTAACCACTTGATCAACAGTTGGCATTTAGGTTGTTTCTAATGCCTAACAGGTGTCTTAAATTTAATACAGCCTAAACCAAATTCTCAATTGCTATCGTCCAAACTGCTCCTCCTGGAGTTTCGCTCATCTCAGTATTTCCTGTGAATTGCGTGTTCTTGTCCTTTGTTCATTTATTTACACAATTGCTGTCTTGGATTTTTCTCTGCTCTTTATACACTAATAATAATGATGAATCTAACATTAATAACTAGTAATTCACTTAACCCTCTTAATTACCCTATGAGGTGGGAACTACAATCTGTACCAATTGTGAGTTAGGAAATCATGAAAAAGAGAGGTTAAGGAACTCGTCCAAAATCAGAGCCTCCCCAGTTTGGACTAGAAGTGCAGGAACGCTGTGCTGTGCTGCCTTCTGCGTAGCAGCCAGGACAGGGGTCCTTTAAATGCTATTCCACTTAGAACATTTTGGTCCTATTGTCCACACCTGATCTGTTTAATCTTTTTTCAGTTTTAAACTTTTATGTGATTTACTCTATTTCTTTCATGTTTGTTTTCTTGATTTGTTTGTTTTTAGAGCTTAGGGAGACAGTCCTTCTCTAAGCAGAGATTAGAAAAATACTGACTAAATACTGTTAGTTTTTAATTGTATTTTTTAAAAGTATTTAATTATTGATTCTTTAGGAATTCATTTTGATGTGTGAGTAATGACTTAAACTGATTTTCTTCCAAACAGCTATTCAACTAGCCCAGTACCATCTGCTGAATAATAATCATTTCTTCCCCCTCACTACAGTCATTTTGGAGACAATCCTAAGCTAAGACTCCTTTGAAGAAAAATCTACAATACTACTGTTTCATGGGATTCAGCAATCAAAAATTTCCAACGAACGTGAAAAAATGTTCAATCTCACTCTTAACTAAAGAAAAACAAATTAAATGCCACTCCCCTCCATTTGGTTGGCAGACCTTAAAGTTCAATACCCAGAATTGCTGGAGAAGACATGAGACAGAATTGCCAAACTGCCCTCCACAGAGATTCAACCAATTTTCACTCCGCCAGCTGTCTCTGAGAACACTCACTTCCCTAAAGCCTTGACCACACTGTGGGTTATCAAAACTTTCTGATGTCTGCTACTGTGATGAGTGGGGGTAAAAACCAAAAATTAATTACTGACCTTTCAATGTTCATTATCTTGTATAATGAGTAAAATGATCAAGAACCCTTTTCCTATATTTAAGAGACACTCCCAATTCCTTTTCTGTGAACTCTCATTCACCAGACTTAAATGTTCCAGTGTTTCAGCCAGAAGGTTTTTTTTTTCTGAGACAGAGTCTCACTCTGTCACCCTGGGTAGAGTGCAGTGCAGTTACTGTAGCTCACAGCAACCTCAAACTCCTAGGCTGGGACTACCGGTGCACGCCATGACACCTGGTAACTTTTCTGTTTTTAGTAGAGATGGAGTTTTACTCTTGCTCAGGCTGGTTTTGAACTCCTGAGCTCAAGTGATCCTCTTGACTTGGTCCTTCAAGAGTGCTAGGATTATAGGAGTGAGCCACCATGCCTGGCCCAGCTTGAAGGTTCTACTCAAGATCTTGAGTTCCCTGAGGTCTTCCATTTATTTATGTCATTTTCACACAAATATAGACTATCAGTTCCCTCTATGCACACTCTTTTTTTTTTTTATGAGACAGAATCTTGCTTTGTTGCCCAGGCTAGAGTGAGTGCTGTGGTGTCAGCCTAGCTCACAGCAACCTCAAACTCCTGGGCTCAAGCGATCCTCCTGACTCAGCCTCCCGAGTAGCTGGGACTACAGGCATGTGCCACCATGCCCGGCCAATTTTTTGTATATATTTTTAGTTGGCCAATTAATTTCTTTCCATTTACAGTAGAGACGGGGTCTCGCTCTTGCTCAGGCTGGTTTCGAACTCCTGAACTCGAGCAATCCGCCCGCCTTGGCCTCCCAGAGAGCTAGGACTACAGGCGTGAGCCACCGCGCCTGGCCCCTCTATGCACATTCTTAATTTCTCTTATTGCTGGTTCTATGTCCAGGGCTTTCTTTAGAAGTTCTGATGGCACAGAACAGAAACTCAAACCTATTTATTAAATGAATGAATTTAAGTATATTAAAAAAAACATAAAAACTTAGCGATAAGTTAAATATGGCACAAATTCTTTGCAGCTCCTCGCATCAACGAAAAGATTTATTTTCTCATCACTTGAATCTGGGCTGACTCTGTGATTTGCTTTGACTTACAGAATATGGCAGAAGTGCTGTTGTTCTGAGATCTCAAGAGACCTTGCAGCTTCTGCTCTGGATCATTTGGAATCTTCCCAGCATTATAAAAATAAGCCCACTCTAGTCTACTGTAGGAAGAGAGATAACTGCAAGGAAGAGAACCAATTGCAAGATGTGGTGAGGCCACCTTAAACCAACCTACTTGAGGGAAAGCTGGCAGATAACTAGTGCATGGTTGATCCTAAGTGAACTCAGGAGACCCACCCAGCTGCACCAGCCCAACAAATGCATGTTTGCTATTTCATGCCCCTGAGTTTTGGGGTGTTTGTTATACAGCAATAGATAACTGATGTGAACTTCAATGTCCAACATGAGACTGGTTAAAGATGCTTCTAGCTCATCCCTACAAGAGAATGCTATGGAAAGATCTCCAAGACATATAAATGAAACTTTCAGTATTGAGATCTCAGATTCTAGACTTTCAAATGCCAGTAGTATGGATAGTCACATAATCCCATGATGTAGGTACTATCACCAATCCTATTTTATAAATAAGAAAAGTGAGGCCCAGAGAAGTTAAGTAGCTTGTCTAAATGTCAAACAGCTAATAAGTGGCAGGCTGTGGATTGAACCCAGGAGGTCTGGCTGCAAAGCCTGTGCTCCTGACACATGTTACTCTGTTGCTCACTCCAGCACCAACTCTTATGTCTCCAGTTTCTTTATTGTATTTAGAGCCTTTCCCCAATTCTTTATCATTCACTACCTCCATCTGAAAATTAATTTCCTGGATTTTGGTGGTGTTAACTATCTGAATGAACTAACCTGAAGGTTCATGACTTCCACCTAAGGAAAATAAGCTTAAAAAAGAAAAGGTTGGCCGGGCGCGGTGGCTCACGCCTGTAATCCCAGCACTCTGGGAGGCCGAGGCGGGTGGATTGCTCGAGGTCAGGAGTTCAAAACTACCCTGAGCAAGAACGAGACCCCGTCTCTACTATAAATAGAAAGAAATTAATTGGCCAACTAATATATATATATATATATATAAAAAAATTAGCCGGGCATGGTGGCTCATGCCTGTAGTCCCAGCTACCTGGGAGGTTGAAGCAGAAGGATCGCTTGAGCCCAGGAGTTTGAGGTTGCTGTGAGCTAGGCTGACGCCATGGCACTCACTCTAGCCTGGGAAACAAAGCGAGACTCTGTCTCAAAAAAAAAAAAAAAAAAAAAAAAAAGGCTGAGAAATAATTTGATACAAGTCATGTCTACCTATAGAAAGGAGTGAGGAAACACAGGAGAAAAGTCTGGGAATAGGCTTATTTATCATAAAATCTTAAAGAGGCCGTATTGTTATATATGTACTTCTTTAAAAATGCAACTCAGGAAATAACATTTATGTAACATGCTTAGGAGATAAAGTATACAAGCCAATTTAATCAGTAACAGGTGCCACTTGTGAAGTTCTAACTAAAAAATCCTACAATCAATAACTTATATAATTACATAATTATAACCGCATAGGAACAAGCATGCATATGTTGGTATAAAAAAAGTTAAAGATTTAGGGATACTGGCAATCAGGAGCATTTCTTATTCTCTTACGTATTCTTTCTACACTTCTAACCTGTCTAAATGATGATAAACTACCTTTATATTAAAGGTTAAAAGAAAGTCTCACACCTGTAACCCTAGCACTCTGGGAGGCCAAGGCAGGCAGATCGTTTGAGCTCAGGAGTCTGAGAGCAGCGTGAGCAAGAGTGAGACTCCGTCTCTACCAAGAATAGAAAAAATTAGCCAGGTATGGTGGCACATGCCTGTAGAGTCCCAGCTACTCGGGAGGCTGAGGCAGAAGGATTATTGAGCCCAGGAGTTTGAGGTTGCTGTGAGCTAGGCTGACGCCATAGCACTCTAGCCCCGGCAACAGAATGAGACGTTGTCTCAAAAAAAAAAAGAAAAAAAGAAAGAAGAGAAAAGAAGTTTCTCCAATATCCAAAAAATTTCAATTCTAAATAACGAAGTGTTTCTGAATCTTGACTCAGATCAATACACAAACAAATTCAACATCTAAGTAGACAGTTGAAGTTAAATATATGCACACACATACTAATACACACATATACACACATACAGAGACAATATAGCAAAAATTAGAAAAAGGTAAATTTTCAACAGAAGACTGGATAAAAATACTACAAAATAATTAAAGATTGGGCACGTAGACTCACACCTGTAATCCTAGCACTCTAGGAGGCCGAGGTGGGTGTATCGCTCAAGGTCAAGAGTTTGAAACCAGCCTTAGCAAAAGCAAGACACCCATCTCTACTAAAAATAGAAAGAAATTAATTGGCCAACTAAAAATATATAGAAAAAATTAGCTGGGCATAGTGGCGCATGCCTGTAGTCCCAGCTACTAGGGAGGCTGAGGCAGTAGGATCGCTTGAGCCCAGGAGTTTGAGGTTGCTATGAGCTAGGCTGATGCCACGGCACTCTAGTCCCGGCAACAGAGTGAGACTCTTGTCTTCAAAAAAAAAAAAGCATTAAACATAAGCCATATCTATGTAACGACAGAAAAACATGCAAAACACAATTCTATTAATAGTGTACATTTAGAGAATCATTATAAAGAATTTCACCTTCTTAAATATTCCTATGATTTTAAAATTTTTACCAGAAATGTTAACTTTTATAATGATTATTTTTAAAAGTTAATTTTGGGAAAAACATGCATAATGTATGTCTCCAGAGAAAGACATTAAAGTGAGTCCCCTATTCAGAGTCCCTGTTTCACTCTTTAGGGCCCCTGTGTTTATAACAGACCCACCTAGGTAATCAGGATTATCTCCCTGTATCAAAAGACATCTGATGAACAACTGACCTTAATTGCATCTGCAACTGTAACTCTCCTTTGACAGGTAACCTAATATATTCACAAATTCTAGGGATTAGGATGTGGCTATCTTGGAGTGGGGACTGGAGAGAGTCATTATTCTGTCTACTAGAGTTTTACAAAAGTATAAAGTTTTAAGGAATAGCTTCCTAATATAATTAAAAGGTACATGTTAAATGGGAATAAAGGATAATATAATTATTAAATAATGTTAACCTAAAAAACATATCAAAGGATAAAAACCTAACATATCACTTTTTCCTTTTATAGGTGTTATATCTAAGAAATCTCTGCCTAACCTAACTAAAATTATGAAGATTCTGTCCTATGCTTTCTTCTTGAAGTTTAATAGTTTTAGGACTCTTATTTAGGTCTATGTTCCATTTTTAGGTTTTTTTTTCATACTGGTGTCTGATTATTCCAGCACCATTTGTTGAAAAGACTGATAAAAGCAGCAATGTGGATTTTCACAAATCTCAAATGTATTATGCTGAGTGGAAGAATCCAGACATAAAATGGCTACCTACTCCATGATTCCATTAATATGACATTCTGGAAAAGGCAAAACTACAGGGATAGAAATCAGATCAGTGATTGCTAGAGATCTGGGGAGGGAACTAACTATAAGAGGGGCACAAGGCAACTTTTAGGGATGATGGAGATATTCCATCTCTCAATTACAGTGGTGGTTACATGACAGTATACCTCTGTTAAAACTCAGAGACCTACACAATTAAAAAGGTAGAATTTTAATTTTATAGAAATTATTCTTCAATAAACCTGACTTTAAAAACTATCAAATGACAAGATAAAAAGGTGTAATTCATTTTGCAGGTGCCTAGACCTTCTGAACCTTAAAATTTGAACATAATTCAAGTTAAAAAGTAGCAAAGAACCTGAAAGATAGAAAACTAGATAGTCGTCACTCTGTATGGTCACAGACTCTCTTACTCTCCTGCCACTGCTCCCAAATAAAAAGGGAAGAGGGCAATAAAGAATGAGTACCAAATAAGGCATTATCCAACAGCCACAGGATAACTTTTCAAGCAAGTGACCTAACAATTAAACAAATACAAAGCTAAGCCTGAGAAAAACTAATCAATGAAATAATATTTACCTTTGGAGTCAGCATTTGGGAACAGCCTGTTCCATGGCACCTTATTTTTGTGTGGAAGAGAAAGCAAATAGTTTCTAGCTTTTAAATTTATGATACAATTCAGGTCTTCCTGTGATGGGGATCCAAGAATACCTATCAGATAAAGTAATTAGCTGTTAATTATCAAGACCAAGGCAATCATCAGCAGTGGGACAGAATGAACCCTGGTAATTAATATCTGCTCGCCACCTCCCAATGCTTATCTTTCTTTACAAGTTTTCACAAAAAGGTCCTTAACATTTTAAATCAGGGATGGTTAAAACTCATGCCTACCATAGATAGGTTAAAGAGTTATTACAATTCTTCTTAATTTAACAAAGTGACTTTGATGGCAACCACAGACAGGCAAACTGAGCAAACCTAGCCCCTGCAGTGCTGGAGAACCTTACCCAGAATGTGGTTCAGCTGGTCGAGATAATGCTTCCCCGGAAAGATGGGCCTGTTGGAGAGCATTTCTGCCAGAATGCAGCCTACAGACCAAATATCGATGGACTTGGTATAGCCCTGCAGGAGAAAGGGGAAAAAGGCCAAGAATGAGATCTTGTGTTCCAGGACAAGATGAGCTCTTCCTGTATGACAGGTGCATGGCTGACAGGCGTTCGCGCTTCTCCTGTTGAGTCTATGATTCAGAAATACAAGTAGACAGCACCGAAAAACAAAAAATAATTTGGCTTTCTTATGAGAGGTGGAACAACCAAGATTACTTAATTTCCTCTCTTCAATGTTGATTTATTTATTAAATTAGAATTTCTGAAGTATATGTCAGTCTTTTTTCAAACGATTTAAGAAATTTAGAATTCTTATAAATTGGAGTTGGGAAAAGTAATAACACTCATTGTTTTAGTACATTTGTGGCCCATTTGCTCATTACTCAAAACCTGGAAATAGGCCGGGCGTGGTGGCTCACGCCTGTAATCCTAGCACTCTGGGAGGCCGAGGCGGGCGGATCGCTCGAGGTCAGGAGTTCAAAACCAGCCTGAGCAAGAGCGAGACCCTGTCTCTACTATAAATAGAAATTAATTGGCCAACTAATATATATATAGAAAAAATTAGCCGGGCATGGTGGCACATGCCTGTAGTCCCAGCTACTCGGGAGGCTGAGGCAGGAGGATCGCTTGAGCCCAGGAGTTTGAGGTTGCTGTGAGCGAGGCTGACGCCACGGCACTCACTCTAGCCTGGGCGACAAAGTGAGACTCTGTCTCAAAAAAAAAAAACAAAAAAAAAAACAACCTGGAAATCAACTCAAAAGGAGGAACACTGCTATACTTCCAGAAAATCCTTTTTTTTTTTTTTCCCTTAAAAGATAGGATCTTGCTGTTGTCCAGGCTGGAGTGCTGTGGCATCATCATAGCTCACTGCAACCACAAATCCTTGGGCTTCAAGCAATCTTCCTGCCTCAGCCTTCCAAGTAGCTCGGACTACAGGCGTGTGCCACTATGCCTGGCTAATTTTTTTAAAAAAAATCTGTAGAGACAGCATCTTGCTATGTTGCTCAGGCTGGTCTCGAACTTCTGGGCTCAAGTAACCCCCCTGCTTCAGCATAGCAGCATTCTGGGATAACAGGTGTGAGCCACTGGACCCTGTCCCAGAATATGTTTACATATTTTGCAAATCATTTTTTAAAAAGGTTGGAAAACCTTGATCTTCAGGGGGAAAAAGTGTGTACTGGTTCCATCATATTTTACCAATCCCTGTTTTCAATATTTTCATCTTTTTCTATTCATTTTAGGTATACATTTACTTTTAAAGGAATCATGTTAAGAAAGTCATGGAAGGATTCTGTCTAAATTGTAACCAGTGCAAAAAAGATGTTTCTTTAAGGAATATAAGTTGAATTTTTTAAGCAATCTATTATAAGATGGAAATAAGTTGAATTCTATGGAAAATGTTAGGTATAGTGATAAATGGAAGAAGAAATGTGGAAATTTTGAGAAAAAGAAATTTTGAGTCAAATATTAAAATTTAGGGAAATAGTGAAATCATTTTGGAAAATCCAACAAAGAATCAGCAATCAGATCTATAGCTATGATAAAATGGAGTTGAATTTTGGCATATTTCTAAAACTCCTATAAATCCAAATAACTTTTCCTTTGAGCCAAAACAAAATAAAGGGAAATACTGACATCACACAAAAAATAAGTAACTAAAAGGTACCCAGGGAGAAATGGGTGCTCTAGGACTGGGACAGGGAAAGTATAAGATGAGCCTGGAGCATCTAGTGCCAGAAAGCAAGGAAGTGTGCAGGGCTGTGGGCAGCTCCCATCAGCCAAACCTTGGACAATGTGAGCATCAATGTACATAATGGAAGGAATGGATTAGAAACTACTGAATAAATAAATGGAGAGAACTAAAATATAGAAGGAATGATAGAGTTACAAAATCATCAATGGATGGCAAGACTAGTGGGTGAAATTTGGTGAAGAAGATAACTTACAGTCTTAAACTACTTCCCCACAAACTGTTATTAATTACAAAAGGGGAAGGGGTAACCTTACAGTGGACACTTGGAGGACATCTTAACCAAAAGACCACACTTAGAGGACCATCTTAACCAAAAGATCAACATGAACACCAACACTGGCACGAACCAGATGTGCTCTGTGATATAATGCACTGAGAACAAATCATTGCTTCATGGTATTCATGCCAAAAATGCATGACACAAAATTGAGGGCATTCTACAAAAAAGCTGAACTGCATTCTTCAAAAATGTCAAGGTGAAAAAAAAGCTGAGGAACTATTCCAGATCATAAAGAAACATGACAGTGCGCTGAGTGAGCCTAAACTGGGGTGGGGTGGGAGATTATAAAGGTTATTATTAGAACAATACCAAAATTTGAATATAAACTATGCGTTAGATATCAAATCAGTGCTAAATTTCCTGTTTCTGATAACAGTACTGTGGTCTTATCAGAGAATACTCTTGTTCTAAAGCAAGGATTTTTAACCTTGCACTACTGACATTTTGGGCTACGTTTCTGTTACGGGGGCTGTTCTATGCATTGTAGGATGTTTAGCAGCATCTTTGGGCTCCACCCACTTGATGCCAGTAGCAACTCCCTCCCCCTCACTGTGAAAGCCGAAAATGTCTCCAAACATTGCCAAATGTCCCTAGGGAACATTAGAACCATTGTTCTAAGGAATACACACTAAAATGTTTAGTAGTAAATGGACATATCTACAACTTACACTCAATGACTCAAACACACAGACACAGAATGATAAAACAAATGTGGCAAAGGATAAAATGATGAGTGTGAATCTAGGGAAAAGGGTATACAGGAGTTCTATCCAGTATTTCTCCATGGGGGGGTCCAGAAACCCTTGTGGGTTCCCTCTAGGGCAGTGGTCCCCAACCTTTTTGGCACCAGGGACTGTTTTCACAGAAGACAGTTTTTCCTCAGAGGTGGAGCTCAGGAGATGATGCCAGTGATGGGAAGTGGCTGTAAATACAGATGAAGCTCCCTTGCCTGAGGCTCACCTCCTGCTGTGCACCCCCCACCCTGGTCCTCAATGGCATGGAAGACAATTTTTCCATGGGATGGGGTTGCTCTGAGGCTCAGTCCTGAACAGGGCAAGGACCTGTACTGGTCAGCTGCCCAGAGTTGGGGACCACAGCTCTAGGGGATCTAAGAGGTCTATGCTACTTTTATTATACTACTAAAATGTTTTTTATCCTTTTCACTTATTCTCTCACAAGTATACAAGAGATTTTCCCAGAGGCTACATGAGGAATGATGGATGACACTGCACATGAAATGTGACATCTGGAATATCTGTATAACTCAGGGAACCAGTATGTTCCAAGAGCTTTATGTTACAAAATCACACATGGGTATGAGTGCAAGGCAGACCAATGGATTTCATAGAACAGCACAAAAAGTTCACTGACAGGTTTCAGATTTCACATTACAATTAACCTTTAAGAAACTACCACTTGTTGAGTTTTGGTTAGTATCAAAGAATAGCCACAAATAGCTGAAAAACTACTAAAATGTCCTCTTTATTCCAACTACATGTCTGTATGAAGATTTTTCTTCATTAACTTAAACCAAAACAACATACTGACAGACTGAATGCAGGATCAAACGCACATCCAGTTGTCTTCTATTAAGCCAGACATCAAGGAGATTTATAAAAATGAAAACATTGCTCTTCTCATACAAATATTCTTGTTGTGGGTTTATTATTTAAAAATGAATCAACAAATTTTTAAAGTTTCAGTTTTAATTTCCATATTATAAATCACAATAGATATAACTTACATAAATAAAACCTGTGTGGGAGTCTTTGATAATTTTTAAGAGACTTAAAGGGAGCTTGAAGCTGGAAGGTTTGAAAATGGCTACATTATACTTTTCTGAAAGTTAAATTCTACCAAAATAAAATGTCACATATGTACACAAAGTGCTCTTGCTTGCCAAAACTGGGACAGTATGAGTTAAAAAAAAAAGAAGATAATGGACAGCACATTAAGAAAAAAAACAAAACCCATGAATCCACAGTGTTTTAAAAACAAAGGTGAGAGACAGAGGAAGAAAAAGGGAAAAAAGGAAAAAATCTTCATAGAATGCAAGCTAAAAAATATAAAAGGATAAATAAATTTAGAAAATTAACATTTTGTAATCCCAATATGATAACTGACAGAAGGAAGGGCATCAGAGGGTGCTGAAGCACTGGGAGCAGCTGCAGGGACAGAGGAGAGTCACATATGCAGTCTCTGGGAATCTGTAGTGCTTGTGAGGGAAATGTGCAACCTACACTTGATCAGGAAGAACCAGTCCAAAGAATCCAGGATGTGAACCATTCTATGAAACAACTGATCTGTACTCTGCAAAGTACGTCTTGAAGAAGACAAGAAAGGTGGGAGACTGCTCTAGACCAATAATAATGCGTGAAACTTCATTAGCTCATGCACTGAAAACAAAATGAAGACCTATAAAGATTTTTTTGGAGGGAACAACTGGGATGTCCCTGAACCAATGCTGATCATCTTAGGTATGCTAAGGGCACGGTGGCTGTGGGCACCTCCCTTTTCAGGAGCATGAGAATGCCTAAAGGGTCTAGGAGAAAAGTGGTGAAGTGTCAGGTGGCTTGACAAAAGACAAGAGGAGAAGAAAGGAAAGGAGAGATAAATGAAGAGGAGGAGAGGGAGGGAGGAATAAAGAATATGGCAAGATGTTAACAGATGATGAACCAAGTTTAGGTGTCTAGGGGTGTTCATTGTACTTAGAAGAGAATCAACACAACATTTTCTTCTTTGAAACATCTGTTACACCAAATCTTTCTTTATAACGGACTTTATTTTAATGAGATTTTACTTTTATAACCCAACAAATGTAGGATATCAAGAATAACTAACCAAACACTTTGAATAAATTCCATTTTTTTACAAAAGCAATTTAATGCCTCATCCGTACTGATAAAGATGGAGGGAAAGATGAAGTGCATGAACTCATCAGATCCATCCCTTTCACTCCCGTTAAGCCTCTGAGGGACTATTCTAGTGCCTGGGCTCTAGCACAAGAGCCAATGTCTATTTTTATAGCTTTCCTTCACGTGTCTTTACAGCAGATGGCCTCGTGTTTAACAATCACATAATCTTGAGATACTAGATATAGGTAGTATGTGACGCCCACTTAACTACCCAATTTTCACACCTTATTTATATAGTACTTGCAAATGGCATAGTAAAAATACTGAATCTCAGTCTCCATAATAGCTCTCAATTTTTGCTCCTGGCTAATAAACCGAATAAAGATGTCATGCTTTATTTTTTCTTGCTTTTATAAATGTATTCAACCACTTACGTAGACCCTGCTAGCAGAGTGTGGATGAGACCTGGATGTACGCTCCACAGGCACCCAGAGATGCAGAGGAAGGCATTTCACTGGGAGATGGGATGAGCATATAATTTCAAAAGAATCCAAAGCAGTTCCTATTCTTTCCACACCTATGTCTTCTTCAAGTACAATAATATTATGCTATATAATTCTGCTGAAGAGACCTTCTTCATTATCAGATAAATCTGACCTTTGCAGAACAGGCCTGGCCTGGGTTCACAGTAATACACATTCCTAGATAGCCTCTAACACAAACCCGCCTGCACCTGTAAGGGACAGCCACAGGCAGGACTTCAGGAGACTGAGGGTAGATAATGGTGACTGCAGAGGTGCACCCTCCATTGGTCAGCACTACTCTGGCTGAGGTGGAGAAACTGAACCCCAGGGCCCAGAAGTTCAATGCTGAACAAGGAGATTTCAAGGAGATTACGACAGCACCTTGCCTCTGACCATACAGGACAAACCTCAACCCAAGAGGAAACAGAGGCTAGAGAGGGAGGCTTACTGCAACACATTTAGAAAGTTCTCTTACTTCTTGTTTGTTTTTTATGCAAACTTGGTCCTTACCTTGGAATTCAACATAATTTCCGGAGCCCTGTACCAACGTGTGGCTACATACTCTGTCAGGAACCCTGTGTGATCGTGGTCTGGATCTGCAACACGGGCCAGGCCAAAGTCGCAGATCTAAGAGAAAAAAAACCAAGATACCTTCTTAGAAATTCTAACCAGCTTGATATCAAAACATCACAAAAATTAAAAAGACAATAGCATTAATAATAAATAGCTGCTACCATTACCATGTGGCAGATTACATTGCTGGGAATTCTACAAACCCATTATTTAATCTTCGCAACAACCTGAAAGGCAGCAATGACAATCCACATATTAGAGTCTAGGACATTAGGCTGAAGGAATCTTTAATGGGACACAATTCATTATCTGCTTAGCACAAAGCAATCTCACTTAGGTGATGTGACAAAAAGTGTTCTGGGTAAAGTCACCCTAGGCCCTTTCTTGGGCCTATCCTGCTGGAGCTCTGAGATTGCTGGGAGGATTGCACTGACCTTCTATTTTTCAGACTCCATTTCCTGCAAGTCTTCTACTCAGTCCATGATTACATTAAGTATTTCCAAAGATTCTTCCTACTTCCCTCCCCTTCCTGTAGTCAAATCTATTCTCAAAGATTTTAAAAGTTTCACATACTGAAGATATACAATTTTCTTTCTTTCTTTTTATTTTAAGATGCTAAATTGGGTCTGGGATTTTTTTTGCTTAATACCTAAGCTTCTCATTTTCTATTGACTCACAAAACCACCTGCTGGCCTTTCATTATCTGGCCCTCCAATACTGTGAGGCTATTTGGGGTCAGGGACCTTCCTAGACTCCAACATATATTAAATATCACTAAAATGTATTTAGTCCCATACAACTGTAGGGTATTTTAATTCTTTGGCCCCTGGAGAACTAACTCAAGAGACAGACATGTCAACAAAAACAGGCCAGAGTATAGTAGAAGGTAGCTTGGAATACAGACTACTTTAGAGGCTTATAGCATTAAGTCAGCTAAGAAAAGATAGGGGCCTGAACTCAGGACATAAAAATGGACACACACACACACACACACACACACACACACACACACGGCAGGGCATGGTGGCTCACGTCTGTAATCCTAGCACTCTGGGAGGCCGAGGGGCGGATCACTCAAGGTCAGGAGTTCGAAACCAGCCTGAGCAAGAGCGAGACCCCGTCTCTACCATAAATAGAAAGAAATTAATTGGCCAACTAATATATATATACAAAAAATTAGTCAGGCATGGTGGCGCACGCCTATAGTCCCAGCTACTCAGGAGGCTGAGGCAGGAGGGTCGCTTGAACCCAGGAGTGTGAGGTTGCTGTGAGCTAGGCTGATGCCACGGCATTCACCCTAGCCTGGGTAACATAGACTCTGTCTCAAAAAAAAAAAAAAAAAAATGGGGACAAGGAGGAATAAGTCTAAGAGATCTTCATAGGACCTGGAGCCTATCTGGATATCAGTCTGCTTAGATATCCCACAATTGAATGCTTCAATAATTCAGAAAGATTCAGAGAGATCCCTTTCCCTTCCCAATATCTTCTTCTAGCCTTCCCCACCTTAAAGGCCAGCATCACCAGGTAGCACCTTTGATTCCACAGGCCCTACCACTTGCTCCCGCTGTAGCATCTGAGAGAAGCTGCACATCTGTGTTGCAGAATTTCTCAGTCTCCTGAGACACCATCACTGCATCATCAAAAGGAGCCAAGAGTGATCTGCTTCTCCAGTGACTCCTCTGCAGACCTCTTTCCACGTGAATGGTCACATGGTAGAGCAGGGAGGAAATCCTGTCTTCCGTGGTTGTGGCTGCGGGCTCCAGCCACTGCGCTCCCTCAGCTGACATCACCTCCCCTACGAGCCCTGGGCCTCTCCTGGCAAAGCTGGTTTGGTTTGCCATTACGCCCTCTGATAGTCACGGACCTCTCAGAGGAGCTTATTGAGGCGTGGTCATAAGCTTTTGGCGGGGGGGGGGGGATATCACTGTTAAGTTCTAAAATTTCTGCTTGACTGATCTTGAGGCTTTTCAATGTACCTGCATCTAATTTGTTTCATTAGAGACATTCCTATGAGTTCCTGTAAAGTAAACTTGCAGGAAGAGCTCCCAGGACTCATGCCCAGGAGGCTCACTAGCAACATGATGCCAGTTGACTTGATTTCCAATTCGGGGAAACAATGAATGGCTGATTTCTTCTTACTTCTGAAGGGGAGGCCTCTGGCCACTGAGAGCCATCCCTTGCCATGCTGGGCTATCATCGTTCCATTTCCATTCTGTGCGGTTTCAATTTTTCAATATCTCTGTGACACAGTTTCTCTTTTTTCCAGGGTTAACAGTTTATCTTCTGATTCAAGTTTAACCAAAGCTCACCACTCTGCCTTCTGTGGTATAAATGGATACCTGAAGCCACATTCTGAATCATGCAATCAGAGAAGAAATACTGCACAGTCAGCAGAGCTAAACCAGGGCAAACACCAGAATATGCACATAGAACCTTCACTGCCCTCAGTGCCTGGTGTCACACAGAATGAATGCGTAGACTTGATACACAGCTTTTCATGGCTCAGTTAAATCACAAAACAAATCTCAGATTAAAAAAAAAAAGCAGACTATGAAAAATCAATAGATCAATGAAGCCAAGGTTGAGGACGATGTCTCCACATTCTTCTAGGATTTACAGACAAAAGAAAAGGGAAGCTATACTTTAGAGAGCTTGGTCAGATTCTTAAATTTCTATAAAGACGGGAAAGTGCTGTGAATAACTTTAAACTCAGTTGTGGCAGGCTGTATTTTCTAAAGAGGGCCACACCGATATAACCCAGCCTCCATGCTCTTCTTACAAACTCTCTGGCTAAACTTGTACTCATTTTTTTTTCTTTTTTTGAGACAGAGTCTCACTCTGTTGCCCGGGCTAGAGTGCCGTGGCGTCAGCCTAGCTCACAGCAACCTCAAACTCCCGGGCTCAAGCGATCCTCCTGCCTCAGCCTCCTGAGTAGCTGGGACTACAGGCATGCGCCACCATGCCCGGCTCATTTTTTCTCTATATTTTTAGTTGGCCAATTAACTTCTTTCTATTTTTAGAAGAGGTGGGGTCTCGCTCTTGCTCAGGCTGGTTTCGAAATCCTGACCTTGAGTGATCCGCCCGCCTCAGCCTCCCAGAGTGCTAGGATTACAGGCATGAGCTACCACGCCTGGCCCAAAACTTGTATTAATATCAAGAGGTGGGGTCCATCTTCCATCCTCTTGAATCTGAATGAACCTCTGAAACTGCCTGAACTAAAAGAATACAGTATAGGTGATATTGTGTGACTTCTGAGGCTACACCATAAAATGCAATATGGCTTCTACCAGGCTCGCTCTCTTCTAGGGTACTTAAAACCCTCTGCCCATGTTGTGAGGAAGCCCAGGCCACATGGACCACACACGGGCATTCTAGTCACAGCCAGCATCAACAGTCAAGCACACGAGTGATCATTCTAGCCCTTCC
The DNA here is from genome assembly GCF_040939455.1 of Microcebus murinus. Lineage (NCBI taxonomy): Eukaryota > Metazoa > Chordata > Mammalia > Primates > Cheirogaleidae > Microcebus > Microcebus murinus. The sequence continues at coordinate 25,149,107 of NC_134125.1, read as the reverse complement.
CTTTGCATCTTCTAGCAGAGGCCCAGACACTGGGGAGAGACCAGCTGTCCCCGCTGCACCTTAACTGAATTCCTGACCCAACGAAACTGTGAGGTAATATATTACTGTTGTTTTAGGTCACTATGTTTTCAGGTGATTTGTCACAGAGCAAGAGAAAACTAATATAGTGGTATTGGGCAGAGTGACTCTCTAAGAAAGACCCATGTAAAATGATACTGAAATCCTGCAGAGATGTCAGCCAAGGAAAGACCTGGGGAAATGGGAGCAAGCCCTAGAGAAAGAAGCAGTGGGGCATGTGGGTGGGGGGCACTGTAGCTGGAACCTCCTACAATGTCTCTTGAATTGGCTTCTTCTATATCTCAACTGCCATTACTTTAGTATGAACTCAGTTTTGGACTTACGTAAAAGCTAGTCTCCCTGCCGCAGTGTAATTCATCCTCTAAATTCCTGCCTAAGGGTTTCTTCTAAAAGATAAGTCATCTCTCTGGCTCAAAATCTTTTAACCAATCCTCTCTGCCTAATGAATGAAGACCAAATTATTTAAGCATGGTTCTCGAGAGCATTCTCAAACTGCCACCAAACTATCTTCTGTATCTCTTATCTCCTACCATCAGTTCTGTCCCGCATCTGACCCTATTTACTCGAGACCTACACCTCTCAAGCTGAACTGTGCAATACCATAGCAATTGTGTGCCTCTATCCATGCCGTCACTAACCCTGAATACTCAGCTAGAATGTTTCCTCTTCTGAGAAATTTCCCAGGCATCAACACCACCCCCAACAATTAATTGGCCACTTTTCTGAACTCTACCATTATACTCTGCTAGATTTACATTAAAGCACACAACTTCAATCTATGATAATTAGCTGTAATGTAAGTCCCCACCAGAATGTGAGTCTCAAGAAAAAGGCAATATTTGACTTACTTTTTATTTCCAAGTGTCTTATACATAGTGTACATTCAATATTTGGTGAGTAAATGTCCTACTTTAAGTGTTTATAGGAAACAAAACAACTGGGGTGGATTAATTGGCAGAGACTCTCCTAATGACCATTTTTCCCCAATGTCTGAGTTACTGATAACCTTTTAAAAATAAAAATCAGAGGCCAGGCGCGGTGGCTCACGCCTGTAATCCTAGCTCTCTGGGAGGCTGAGACGGGCGGATTGCTCAAGGTCAGGAGTTCGAAACCAGCCTGAGCAAGAGTGAGACCTCGTCTCTACTATAAATAGAAAGAAATTGACTGGCCAACTAATATATATAGAAAAAAAAAAATTAGCCAGGCATGATGGTGCATGCCTGTAGTCCCAGCTATTCGGGAGGCTGAGGCAGGAGGATTGCTTGAGCCCAGGAGTTTGAGGTTGCTGTGAGCTAGGCTGACGCCACGGCACTCACTCTAGCCTGGGCAACAAGTGAGACTCTGTCTCAAAATAAGTAAATAAATAAAAATCAGAGTACAGAGTACGAGGGCTAACATCCTACATTAGTAATTTAAAAAATGTTAATAAAATTATATTTTCAAAGTGGCAATATTAAGGAAGGAAGAAAAATTAAAAATGGGAATAACATTCCTTCACAATGAAGGACAACTTACCCTGTCACTTTGAAGGATGCAGTATGTCTATGCCTATTTTTTTTTTTTTTTTTTGAGACAGAGTCTCGCTTTGTTGTCCAGGCTAGAGTGAGTGCCGTGGTGTCAGCCTAGCTCACAGCAACCTCAAACTCCTGGGCTCAAGTGATCCTCCTGCCTCAGCCTCCCGAGTAGCTGGGACTACAGGCATGCGCCACCATGCCCGGCTAATTTTTTATATATATATCAGTTGGCCAATTAATTTCTCTCTATTTATAGTAGAGACGGGGTCTCGCTCTTGCTCAGGCTGGTTTTGAACTCCTGACCTTGAGCAATCCGCCCGCCTCGGCCTCCCAAGAGCTAGGATTACAGGCGTGAGCCACAGCGCCCGGCCTGTGCCTATTTTTTAAAACTAAAACCAAACATGTAGTTGTTCTTTCATATCTCTATCTTCCAAGAAATTCAGTCCAAAAGCTATTAAGTGCAGTCATGCAATGTTAAGGGTCCCCACGGGGTGAGGAGAAACACAGCAGCCTGGTAGGGCACTTAGCATCTAAGTGGAATTAAGATGTGGCTCAAAAATCTGGATATGGGCTGGGCACAGTGGCTCACACTTATAACCCTAGCACTTTGGGAGGCTAAGGTGGGAAGATCGCTTGAGCCCAGGAATTTGAGGTTACAGTGAGCTATGATCATGCCACCACAATCCAGCCTGGGTGACAAAGCAAGACCCTGTCTCTTAAAAAAACAAAGAATTTGGATCAGGTCTATGTGTGAGGTGAGGAGTAAACCCATATAGGAGAGGCAGTGGCAGCCCACCCAGGGACTGGAATCCCAACAGGATGACACTGCACAAATCAATTTCATCAGGGGTTACAAAATGGTGACTTTCCTAATTTTATTATTCCCTCTCCATTTATTAGCTGGCATTCTTTTCAAAGGGCCATGGTTCATCAATTGGGATATCTGTCTATCCTGATGAACAGATCCTAGTGGATTTCCTACTAGAAAGATAGGGAAAATGCTTCTTTCCCTTTACCAATTTTCATAGTGAGTTAGTGTAAAGGGGGTCGTGTTTTATCATTTGTGTCACCCCCATCTAGTAAAAGGCAGAGAACTAGTAGGTTCTGTAAAATTACTAGTTACAATTTAAAAAATAAAGATGAAGATGTGAGTCTCAAACCTTTACAAGATTTCACAACTCCATCATTATCAATGGAAAGCTTAGGCGATTTTTTTTGGAAGGTTCTCTTAACACTACAATATCTAAGACAAACCAAATATACACAGCATTAACAAGTACACTGCCAAGGTTACGAGATAAAAAAATAGTAGTGCCTCAGTATAATTCCATAAAAAGGAAGACAGACAACTAGGACATGGTATAAGAAAACAAAATGACCAATCAGCTTTTGCACCTCTTGTGTAAATTCAAATTTTTAAAAAACAAAGGAATCCCCAAAGACATGTTTCGTTTTGTATCTTCCAGTGTGCTCCTTCACAGGCACAGCTAGAAGTTTCACATGCTGTGATTCCAACATCCTGTGTCTCCTACTGGGATTTCTGTGGGGTGAGTCTAGTGAATGAGAGCACAGACTGATATGGACTACATCCCCCTGGAAATTGCACTAAAAATATTCTAGCAGAACCTCCAAATAGGGTCTGTAACTGTTGTGTGTTTCGGTGGCCCTGAAAAATAAAGAAAAAGTCTACAAGACAGGGTCTCAGAAGGGTCCTGAGAGGTGAGCATCTGCTGGTTCTCAAGACTTTGGATAATAAGTGTCAAGCATGTGTGTTTTTGGAAACCAAAAAGAAAGTTATTGCTGTTGGCTTTGAGTGATACCAGAGACAAAACACAAGTTAAAGGTCTAAGACACTGAGAATAAGCACGCCTGTAATCCTAGCACTCTGGGAGGCTGAGGTGGGCGGACTGCTCGAGGTCAGGAGTTCGAAACCAGCCTGAGCAAGAGCGAGACCCCGTCTCTACTATAAATACAAAGAAATTAATTGGCCAACTAATATATATACAAAAAATTAGCCGGGCATGGTGGTGCATGCCTGTAGTCCCAGCTACTCGGGAGGCTGAGGCAGGAGGATCGCTTGAGCCCAGGAGTTTGAGGTTGCTGTGAGCTAGGCTGACGCCACGGCACTCACTCTAGCCTGGGCAACAAAGCGAGACTCTGTCTCAAAAAAAAAAAAAAAAAAAAAAAAAGACACTGAGAATACCTGATATCATGAAGGTTCAAGAGTTGGCAACACTTTAGTAACATAGAGGCCAACAGAAAAAAAAAGAAATGACAGAACTGCTTACTTGGAAATGGAAAAGGATCTAAATAACAAATAAGAAAGGTCATAGGTTATAAAGTTTCTAGGCAAAGGGGCATGTGGGACAGGCATCATGGTTGCTACAAGGCACTGAGGACATGACAGATGTGCAGTAATCCCCGAGCTCCAGCGAACAGGACACTTCTCCCCACTGGCACTCTCTCAGCTGTCATACTGCACCCTAACCTGCCATGCACTCTGTCCTGCTTGGACACATTCACGACAAAGCAGTGACTTCAGTGACACACTGTACTCATCTTTGGAATGAGATTCTCTCCTCTCACATTTATACCCATGTGAATTACGCACACTCCATAGTACATTTTAAAAATGTGAGTGAACTGTATTACTTTAAATATCTAAAATATCCTGTTCTGTTTCTAATTCTGTGTGTTAACTTGAGTTTTGAAAACAACGCCTAGATTATGCTGATGGCCAACAACTCATATATATCAGGGTCAGTGTGAGTTTTAGTGAGTGGGTCCATAAAACAGCCCTAGGTAAAGGTAAGTCCATAAAAAGTGAAGAGGTAACAGAGAAAATAGTCTGATTCTGTTTGCTTTATTCTTCATGATAAACATTTTCAAGCAAAAATAAGAGCTAACTCTTCCCAGAAGTATTATATACTTAAAATATTAAGAATGTCTCTCCAAAAACAAAAACAATCCTCCATAACAAGGTTGTGATAAGAAACCAAAAGATAAAAGATGAGGAGACCAAAACTATTCACTGTAATTTTTCAAGAATATCAGTAAGAGCCAAAGAAGTAGTTTGGCCATTCCTAAAAGCAGTTTCATTTCTTTTGTGCTCACTTGGCTTTTAGTTGCACAGATCGGGGGAAAGGAGCTAGTTACATCCCACGTGGACAGTACTCTGATCTATATTAGAAGGATCCTAAGAGGTGACAGAGTCCAACCCACACGTACCTGACAAAAGAAGCTGTATTCCATAACGTCTCACTGGATGCTGACCACTCTGTTTCAAACAACCAGTGACAATATATAAGCTACCTTTTTAAAATCTTTTCTAGATAGCTCCATGAGGTTCTCCATGATCAACTTCCCAACAACCTCATCAGTTTAGTGTCAATGACGCCCTATTACTCACCCAACGCTGCAGCTACAGAGAAGAGGATTTAATGTTTTGTGTAGTAGTCCCTTACTTCTTACTTCTATTTTTGTTGTTCCTTCTGCCTACGATACCCCACGCCAAATATAGCTGCTCACCTCCTACAGGAAAGCCCGCCCTTCTTCAGAGGGCTAGCATGGATACCACCTTCTTCTTGCCATCTCTCATAGCCCCAGCTAGAACTAGCCCACCTCTCGCCTTTGCATTTATATACCATTCTTTGCTTTATCTGAGTTACATCACATATTATTATAATCATCAACTATAGGCCAGGCGCAGTGGCTCACGCCTGTAATCCTAGCACCCTGGGAGGCCGAGGCGGGCAGATTGCTCGAGGTCAGGAGTTTGAAACCAGCCTGAGCAAGAGCGAGACCCAGTCTCTACTATAAATACAAAGAAATTAATTGGCCAACTAATATATATACAAAAAATTAGCCGGGCATGGTGGTGCATGCCTGTAGTCCCAGCTACTTGGGAGGCTCAGGCAGAAGGATCGCTTGAGCCCAGGAGATTGAGGTTGCTGTGAGCTAGGCTGACGCCATGGCACTCACTCTAGCCTGGACAACAAAGTGAGACTCTGTCTCAAAAAACAAAAAAAACCCCTATCTATTAATACCAGATTTCTGACCTAACAGTTTTCAGATTTCAGGGGCAGATGCTCATCTCCCTTGCCTGGTATACCTTAAAAGGCTTCCCACAGAAATGTCAAACTATATTCCAAGAAATGATTATTACTATAAGCAATTGTTAAATGGCTTTATCAAGATATAATCCACATACTATACAATTCACCCATTTAAAGTATACAACTCAATCATTTTTTTTTTGAGACAGAGTCTCTCTCTGTTGCCCGGGCTAGAGTGCCGTGGCATCAGTCTAGCTCACAGCAACCTCAAACTCCTGGGCTCAAGCGATCCTTCTGCCTCAGCCTCCCGAGTAGCTGGGACTACAGGCATGCGCCACCATGCTTGGCTAATTTTTTCTATATATTTTTAGTTGGCCAATTAATTTCTTTCTATTTTTAGTAGCGATGGGGTCTTGCTCTTGCTTAGGCTGGTTTCGAACCTCTGACCTAGAGTGACCCTCCCACCTTGGCCTCCCAGAGTGCTAGGATTACAAGCACAAGCTACTATGCCCGGCCACAACTCAATCATTTTTAGTATTATAATCACAGGGTTATACAAACATTATCACCATCCAATTTGAGAACATTGTTATAACCTCAAAAAAGAAACTCCAGAATTGAATTAGCATCCCCTCTCCACTCCTCCCCAGTCTCACCAGCACTAGGCACTAACCACTAATCTACTATTTCTATGGATTTACGAATTCTGGACATTTCATATAAATAGAATCATACAATATGTGGTCTTCTGTGATTGACTTCTTTCACTTACATAATGCTTCCAAGATTCACCCATGTTATAGCATTATTAGTACTTCACTCCTTTTTATTCCATTGTGTGGATCTACCATGCTTTATTTATCCATCATCAGTTGGACATTTGGATTTTTTCCACTTTTTGGCTGTAATGAATATTACTGCTATGAACATGCATGTACAAGTTTTTGTGTGGGTCCATGTTTTCATTTAAATAGGCATATACATCTAGGAGTGGAATCGTTGCCAACATTTATTATCTGAATTTTTGATTGATTATAGCCATCCCAGTGCATAGTATGAAGTGGTATCTCATTGTGATTTTGATTTGCATTACTCTACTGACTAATGATGGAAAGCATCTTTATATGTGCTTATCAGCCATTTGTCTTCTTTAGAGAAATGTCTATTCAGATCCTTGGCCTATTTGTTAATCAGGCTATTTATCTTTTTATTATTGAGCTGTAAGAGCTCTTCACATATTCTAGTTATAAGTTCCTTATCAGATATATGATTTGTAAACATCTTCTCTCATTGTATGGGTTGCCTTTTTACTTTCTTGCTTGTTTGCTTTATATAGCACATTTCTAGTCTTGATGGAATCCACTTATCTTTTTTCTTTTGTTGCTTGTGCTTTTGGTGTCATTCTAAGAGGCTTTGCCTAACACAAGATCACAAAGATTATGTTTTCTTCCTTCCTTCCTTCCTTCCTCCCTCCCTTCCTCCCTCCCTCCCTCCCTCCCTTCCTCCCTTCCTTTCTTCCTTTCATTTTTTTGAGACAGAGTCTCACTTTGTTGTCCAGGCTAGAGTGAGTGCTGTGGCATCAGCCTAGCTCACAGTAACCTCAATCTCCTGGGCTCAAGCGATCCTCCTGCCTCAGCCTCCCGAGTAGCTGGGACTACAGGCCATGCGCCACCATACCCGGATAATTGTTTGTATAGATATTAGTTGGCCAATTAATTTCTTTGTATTTATAGTAGAGACGGGGTCTCGCTCTTGCTCAGGCTGGTTTCAAACTCCTGACCTCGAGCAATCCGCCCTCCTTGGCCTCCCAGAGTGCTGGGATTACAGGCGTGAGCTACGTCACCCAGTCTACTCCTATGTTTTCTAAGAGCATTAAAGTTTTAGCTCTTAAATGGAGTTCTTTGATTCATTTTACTAATAAGTTAATTTTCTCATTCTTTTGCATGTGGCTATGCACTTGTCCCAGAGTAATTTGTTGAAAGACTTTTTTTTTTGAGACAAGGTCCTACTCTGTTGCCCCAGCACGAGGACAAGGGCACTATCGTAGCTCACTGCAGCCTCAAATTCCTGACCCAAGCAATCCTCCTGCCTTGGCCTCCGAAAGTGCTAGGATTATAGGTGAGCCACTGTGCTCAGCCTGAAAAGACTATTCTTTCCTCAATGAACACTTGGCTATAGACATCGGTTTATTTCTGGAATCTCAATTCTATTCTACTAATCTATATGTTTGTCCTTATGCCAGTAGCAAAATGTCTTGATAACCAGAGTTTTGTAGCAGTGATCCTCCCACCTCAGCCTCCCAAAAAGTTGGGACTACAGATAGGTGTCACCGCACCTAGCTAATTTTTATTTTTTGTTGTTATGTTGCCCAAGCTGGTCTTGAACTTCTAGCTTTAAGTGCTCCTCCTGCCCTGGCCTCCCAAAGTGCTGGGATTATAGGCATGAACCACTGTGTCCAACCCTATAGTAAGTTTTGAAATCAGGATTGTTTTGGCTATTCTTGGTCTCTTGAATTTCCATATGAATTTTAGGATGAGCCTGTCAATTTCCGCAAAAAAGCCAGTTGGGGCTTTGACAGGGATTGTACTTAATCTGTAGATCAATTTAGGGAATATCACCATCTTAACAATATAGGCTTATGATCCACAAACAAAGGATGTCTTTCAATTTATTTAGATCTTCTTGAATTCCTGTGCATTTTTATTAGACTGAATTCACATCTCTTCATTGCGTCTAAGACACCTATAGATTTCCCTGTTTATTTAGCTCTCACACCTATTAAAATGGAAATATATAAATGCTGTACATCTTCAAGAGAACTCTGAGGACTATAAAGGATCTTGGGTTTCTCTATTTATTTGAAATGACTTATTAGGTGTTAAAGTCAGTGAGGTTAAGTTTTCTGCTGATTTCTGATTATCTTTTATATAAAATTTATTGGAACAAAGTCATCAATGAAAACAGATGGCTTAAAACTTATACATAATGTACATGATCCTATTTACCTATATATAGTATAAAAGTATACAAGTATGTAAGAGTATAGGAAAAACTTTGGAGAAAATAAGTCCATTTTGGTCACACTGGTTAGTTATCTCTGGGGAGGAAGGAGCAATGGCATGAGAAAGAAGAGGATTAGTACTCTTTACTAGTATTTTTTCTGTAAAAATGTTTTCGTCTATTTCTGGTATAATTTTAAATAGGAATAATGATAAATATAACTATGCCACAGTAAAAACTATGCCTCAATTTTTTCACTACATATCACCCTAAGAGTAAATAACTGGCCGGGCGCGGTGGCTCACGCCTGTAATCCTAGCTCTTGGGAGGCCGAGGCGGGCGGATTGCTCAAGGTCAGGAGTTCAAAACCAGCCTGAGCAAGAGTGAGACCCCGTCTCTACTATAAATAGAAAGAAATTAATTGGCCAACTGATATATATATAAAAAATTAGCCGGGCATGGTGGCACATGCCTGTAGTCCCAGCTACTCGGGAGGCTGAGGCAGGAGGATCGCTTGAGCCCAGGAGTTTGAGGTTGCTGTGAGCTAGGCTGACGCCACGGCACTCACTCTAGCCTGGACAACAAAGCGAAACTCTGTCTCAAAAAAAAAAAAAAAAAGAAAAAAAAAGAGTAAATAACTGGCTGACCTTAAGATCACAGGTGGTGTTGAGCAGCAGGTTGGAAGGCTTGAGGTCACGGTGCAGAACGTTGGCTGAGTGGATGTATTTTAATCCTCTTAGGATCTGGTAAAGAAAATAGCAGATATGGTCGTTGCTGAGGTGTTGTGTCTTCAAGAGCTTGTAAAGATCTGTTTCCATGAGGTCCTGTACTATATATCTGTTCGAACAGGTTAAGGTAAAATATCAATTAGCTGGTTACTCTTAGCCAAGCACTGAAAACAAAATGTACCTTCTCTTTACCTTCTTCCCAAACAGTCCATCCTGAGGCCCTTAAGGGAAAGAAGAAACTGATGAAAACTTGGTATACTTTCACAAAGGAATCTGAAGCAGTTAGCTCCTTTTAAGTCCTGTGTGACAACAGGCATTACACCTGCCTGATGTGTCTGGTTATGGGTCTAGACTAAGACCAGAAACAGGCTGTTATGGAAATACTGGCCAATCCTGAAGTCTCAATAACTTTGTTCCCTAAATTGTTCACCATCAACAGACCCCCTCTAAGGCTTGTTGGAAAAGGCTGGGAAAGGGTGGTGGCCAGCAGACACCATGGACTCCTTCCTCTCTTTGGCCCAGTAACAACCCCTAACGCCACTATTCTTTCTCCTTCCTTCTTGCCACTCCTCTCCTCCCCTTGCAAACTCCTCAAAACCAACTATAAAACTTCTGGAGATACAGGTCTAGAAATACACTGCTGCTACTACTCAATCCAACCCTAAGTCTATTTTCTTGGCTCTTCAATTAATGTTAAGATCCTAAATAAGTAAGACCTGGGGAAGTCATGCTAAGAAGGAGTTTATGCTAATTTTGCTTTCTTAGCCATGTATCTAAGCACCTAAAACTTTAGCTACAGGTATCTTCTTTCTTTTTATTTTATTTTTTTTCGTTTTTGTTTTTGTTTTTGTTTTTTTTTGAGACAGAGTCTCACTCTGCTGCCTGGGCTAGAGTGCCGTGGCATCAGCCTAGCTCACAGCAACCTCAAACTCCAGGGCTTAAGTGATCCTTCTGCTTCAGCCTCCCCAGTAGCTGGGACTACAGGCATGCACCACCATGCCCGACTAATTTTTTTTCTACATATTTTTAGTTGGCCAATTAATTTCTTTCTATTTTTAGTAGAGATGGGGTCTTGCTCTTGCTCAGGCTGGTTTCAAACTCCTGATCTTGAGCGATCCTCCCACCTCGGCCTCCCATAGTGCTAGGATTACAGGTGTGAGCCACCACGCCTGGCCTGCTATCTTCTTTCTTTCTTTCTTTTTTTTTTTTTTTGAGACAGAGTCTCACTTTCTTGCCTAGGCTAGAGTGAGTGCCGTGGCGTCAGCCTAGCTCACAGCAACCTCAAACTCCTGGGCTCAAGCGATCCTCCTGCCTCAGCCTCCCGAGTAGCTGGGGCTACAGGCACGAGCCACCATGCCTGGCTGATTTATATATATATATATATATTAGTTGGCCAATTAATTTCTTTCTATTTTTTTTATGGTAGAGACGGGGTCTCGCTCAGGCTGGCTTTGAACTCCTGACCTTGAGCAATCTGCCCACCTCGGCCTCCCAGAGTGCTAGGATTACAGGCGTGAGCCACCGCGCCCGGCTTATCTTCTTTCTTAAAGAAATTAAATTATAAAGGCCTTTAGCTTTTAACTTCACCATAATATTATTTCATTTTGCATTTCTTTTATTCATTTCTGTGTAGACACTATTCTCTGTCCCCTACAGATTCATGCTAGATGAGCAAAAGGTAAAGCAGGACCAACAGGTGGTAGTGGCAGGAGGAATTTCACTTCAAATATCGCTGCAACTTATTAACAGAGCCGTTTAAAAATGGAAAGGGCTGCCTAGAGACAGCGAGCTGCCGCTCCCTGGAGAGGAGGAATGCAAATTGGACAAGCTGGTAGGAATGCTGTATTAACCTAACTTTTTTTCTTCTGGCAGATCCTCTTTCCAATGTACCTTTACACAGGCAGCATCCTCTGGACCTGCTTAGGCCAGATTTCTGAATGTCAGTCATAGTCATATGATTTCAGAGATGAGTCGGCCTTAAAGATCATGAGGGCCAGGCTCCTTCATTTCAAAGATGAGGCAGTCCTGATTTCACCAGGTAGATATCCAGGGAGCCCTCTTTCTTCATCTATAACTCTTTCCCTTCCCTTTCCCCCATCTTAACAAACCATCCTTTGAATGAAAAAAAACATTACTGGAAATACAGGCTGGGCGCGGTGGTTCCTAGCACTATGGGAGGCCAAAGCGGGAGGAGGCTCAAGGTCAGGAGTTCAAAACCAGCCAGAGTAAGAGCAAAACCCCGTCTGTACTAAAAATACAAAGAAATTAATTGGCCAACTAAAAATACAGAGAAAAAAAATTAGCCAGGCATGGTGGCGCATACCTGTAGTCCCAGCTACTCAGGAGGCTGAGGCAGAAGGATCGCTTAAGCCCTGGAGTTTGAGGTTGCTGTGAGCTAGGCTGACGCCACGGCACTCTAGCCAGGGCAACAGAGTGAGACTCTGTCTCAAAAAAAAGAGAAAGAAATATTAACCAAGACTTATTTCCATACCTTTACTTAAAGAAAACTCTTTATAGAAACTGAAAGAGAAAATATTAGACTTACCTAAAAGATACTAAATTAGTTACTGACAACTGGTGAAACAAATTAGATAAAAACTTTAAATGATGCAAATATTACGGTAAATGGAAAGCAGATTACAATTTCCCCTTTAGTGTGCTTTATGCAGTTTTCTTTTATTCTAAGTCGAGGAAATTTCAAGTTATATTTACTCAACAAGGTGACCAAGCAGTGGAATCAGCCAGTTGCCTGAAAAGGATACACATCTTTCATTTGCTCGATGGTTGGAGCTCGAATGATATCATTGATTCCAATGATGTTCTCATGTCTGAAGCGCAGCAAGATTTTTATCTCCCTCAGGGTTCTCTGGCAGTAGGTCTGGTGCTCAAAAGGACTGATTTTTTTGATAGCTACTCGAACTTTGTTGACATTATCATAAGCAGAGCTTAAAAAGAGAGAGAGAGAGAGAGATAGCATTAAAAACAGCCCACCAGAACATCTTGGCAGAAAGAGTGCAAAGTGGTAAAGTATTACATTTTTAACACTCCATGTAAACACTTGTTTCATACCCTTGAAGGTGGCATGTATTATCACCCACAAAAAGGCCTTAAGCTAGGGAGGATGGATGCAGCTGACACAAGATCACAGATACTGAAGCTCAAAGTTGACAGAGGGCCCAAGCCTGTGAACTGTGTGGAAGCCATTTTCGTAACATTGGCCATTTTCGTAAACTCAGAAACAGGGGTTCATCACACACATACACACACAAAGCATTTTCTCACTGTCTTATTAGCATTCCAGCAAGAATAATCACGTCTGCCTCCAAAAAAACTTCCTATTCTTGTACTGAATTCCTCTAACTTAGCAGAAACATTCAAATGACTGTCAACCACATCTTCATCCCTAACAAAATAGACCAAAGAGGCCAATGCCTTGAGTACTCGTATAAACTTTCTCTTACCTGCAAAATGACATGACTACTTCTTCCCCCTCCGCCACAAGAAACTGAACCAAGATGTTTGGACAGGTTTATAACAAAACCTAAGGAATATTCATCAAAAATACTTTTGTAGGAATAACACCAGACCCAGTTCTTTCCAAGCTGCCCACAGGTCTGGCTTAATAGAATTCCAAGCAGAAGCAATAATAAAAATTGTATCTTTGATTTTATGATAAAATTGAATCTTGAGTATTACTGCTATCTTTATGATTAATATTTTACTAAAACCTTTTCATATTAATAAAAGTTCATATCTGGCCCATTGACCAAAGCAATGCAGTAATATTGACAGGTAATAAGATATTACTTCTTGCTTCCTCAGGGTAAGTACTAGAAATACAAAATAGTAAAATAACTTTATCCTAAAGCTTGTGCTTCCATAATGATATTTATTAGTTTGCTTTAAGGACTATTGATATGTCTGTCTGATTCCAGGCAAGACTATGCTCTGGGAAGGACTCTGTCTTACTCAGCTCCAATTATCCCACATGCCATTAATACACTGCACATAGGTGCCCCCAAATACTTTGAAATAAAATATATTTCTTTACTTTTCTTTTCTTTTTTTTTTTTTTTTGAGACAGAGTCTCGCTTTGTTGCCCAGGCTAGAGTGAGTGCCGTGGCGTCAGCCTAGCTCACAGCAACCTCAAACTCCTGGGCTCAAACGATCCTCCTGCCTCAGCCTCCCGAGTAGCTGGGACTACAGGCATGTGCCACCATGCCCGGCTAATTTTTTCTATATATATTAGTTGGCCAATTAATTTCTTTCTATTTATAGTAGAGACGGGGTCTCGCTCCTGCTCAGGCTGGTTTTGAACTCCTGACCTCGAGCAATCCACTAAAATATATTTCTTAATTAAAGGAATCACCACTCAAATCTTATTTTGCTTTGGTCTGCTGCATAAGGGCCCAAACCAGTGATTTTCAGGTAGGCAGGCAGGCAAAGAGATGTTTAGTTTAAGCAAGCTTATGCAATATTGGGAACAAATATTTTTAGAAATAAAAATTCTTTTTGAGTAATTCCAATCATAGACCATGAGAGTTCAACAAAAGCGAACACGGATTAAAATAGCTGCAAAATACTGGTTTAAACTCAATATTACAAACTTCTAGTTTTACTGTAGACAGTAGTTAAATGCAGCCATAAATTTGCTTTACAAAATTACAATCCAATGAGATTGCCGGAGGAGGAGCTTACAGTTAGAGTGTCCCCCTATTGTATTAATATCAACACTCACTCAGTTATGACATAAATAACCAACTGACCCCCTTTTAGGTAAGAAAGCATCAGATCATTTTTACCTGTTCTGTCCATGGAGTTTGGCCTGTTTCTGTCTGTTCTACCTATCCATTCCACTGCCTTTTTGGTTTACACAATCTATCTTTCACAGAACTGATCACAAAAAAGTTACATGCTTCCATAACAACTCTATATTTGCTCCTTTCTCCTTGGATTTCTCAGTCCTGTTTTATAAATTTTATTGTTCTGACACTCGGCAAGTAAGGCATATCTAGGACTTTTTTTTTTGGAGACAGAGTGAGTCTCACTCTGTTGCCCAGGCTAGAGTGCCGTGGTGTCAAAATGGCTCACAACAACCTCAATTCCTATGCTCAAGCGATCCTCCTGCCTCAGCCTCCCTGGTAGCTGGAACTACAGACACGTGCCACCATGTTTTAGTTGTTTGGCTAATTTCTTTCTTCTTTCTTTCTTTCTTTCTTTCTTCTTTCTTTCTTTTCTTTCTTTCTTTCTTTCTTTCTTTCTTTCTTTCTTTCTTTCTTTCTTTCTTTCTTTCTTTCTTCTTTCTTTCTTTCTTTCTTTCTTTCTTTCTTCTTTCTTTCTTTCTTCTTTCTTTCTTTCTTTCTTTCTCTTTCTTTCTTTTCTTTCTTTCTTTCTTCTTTCTTTCTTCTTTCTTTCTTTCTTTCTTCTTTCTTTCTTTCTTTCTTTCTTTCTTTCTTTCTTTCTTTCTTTCTTTCTTTCTCTCTCTCTCTCTCTCTCTTTCTTTCTTTCTTCTTTCTCTCTCTCTCTCTCTCTCTCTCTCTCTTTCTTTCTTTCTTTCTTTTCTTTCTCTCTCCCTTTCCCTCCCCTCCCCTCCCCTCTCCTCTCTTCTCCTCTCCTTTTCTCTCCTCTCTCTCTCGGCTAATTATATATATATATATATATTTATATATTAGTTGGCCAATTAATTTCTTTCTATTTATAGTAGAGACGGGGTCTCTCAGAGTGCTAAGATTACAGGTGTGAGCCACCATGCCTGACCTATCATGGACTTTTTGGTGTCTCTTAATAGTTTGTGCTTTAAAATCACTTTGATACTACCAACCTTGTTTTGTTTTTCTCTAAGAGTTTAATCTTTGCTCATCCCCCTTTTGTCCCCAACTACCACCATACCATAGATTTTTGCTGTAACTTTGTTTCTTATAAACAACTTAGGGGCCAGGCATGGTGGCTCATGCCTGTAATCCTAGCACTTTGGGAGGCTGAGGCAGGCGGATTGCTTGAGGTTAGGAGTTCAAAACCAGCCTAAGCAAGAGGGAGACCCTGTCTCTACTATAAATAGAAAGAACTTAATTGGCCAACTAATATATATATATGGAAAAAATTAGCTGGGCATGGTGGCACATGCCTGTAGTCCCAGCTACTCAGGAGGCTGAGGCAGAGGGATCACTTGAGCCCAAAAGTTTGAGGTTGCTGTGAGCCAGGGTGATGCCACGGCACTCACTCTAGCCTAGGCAACAAAGGGAGACTCTGGCTCAAAAAAAAAAACACAACTTACGGTTCCAGTTTGGGATTTTCATCCAATTTGTGATTTCTTTTTTTTTTTGAGACAGAGTCTCGCTTTGTTGCCCAGGCTAGAGTGAGTGCCGTGGCGTCAGCCTAGCTCACAGCAACTTCAAACTCCTGGGCTCAAGCGATCCTCCTGCCTCAGCCTCCCGAGTAGCTGGGACTACAGGCATGAGCCACCATGCCCGGCTAATTTTTTCTATATATATTAGTTGGCCAATTAGTTTCTTTCTATTTATAGTAGAGACGGGGTCTCGCTCTTGCTCAGGCTGGTTTCGAACTCCTGACCTCGAGCGATCCGCCCGCCTCGGCCTCCCAGAGAGCTAGGATTACAGGCGTGAGCCACCGCGCCCGGCCTCAATTTGTGATTTCTTTAGATGGGTTATTTTTAGGATTTCTATATATTTTTTTCTCTTAACTGATAAATTTGCTCTTTTCAAAAACAAAAATTCTAGCACTCTGGGAGGCCGAGGCGGGCGGATTGCTCGAGGTCAGGAGTTCGAAACCAGCCTGAGCAAGAGCGAGACCCCGTCTCTACTATAAAATAGAAAGAAATTAATTGGCCAACTAATATATATATATATATATATATATATATATAAAAATTAGCCGGGCATGGTGGTGCATGCCTGTAGTCCCAGCTACTCGGGAGGCTGAGGCAGAAGGATTGCTTGAGCCCAGGAGTTTGAGGTTGCTGTGAGCGAGGCTGACGCCACGGCACTCACTCTAGCCTGGGCAACAAGCGAGAGTCTGTCTCAAAAAAACAAAAATTAAGGTTTAATAAATTGTTCAAGGTTGAGAGGATGAAGAATTTCCTAACTCATCCCAATAAGAGAAATATTATATATATGTGTGAACTAGAACCCAAACTAAAGAGCAATCTTTTTTCTAAACACAAGCTTGAAAAATCAACTAAAAATAAATGAGTAAATATGATTTGACAACACATTAAAAGAACAATTACGACCAAGTAATATTTATCATAGAATCCAAGGATGGTTCATTAAAAAGAAACACATTAAACAGACATCATGTTGAATAGACATTTCTGCAAAGAAGATACATAAATGGCGAAGAAACATATGAAAAGATGCTCAACATCATTAATCATCACTAGAGAAATGCAAAGCAAAACCACATGAGTTCTCACCTCACACCCATCAGGATTTCTACTATGGAAGAACAGAAAAGTGCTGGTGAGGATGGGGAAAAAATAAATTCGAACCCTGTGCATCATCAGTAGGCACAAAACACAGTACAGCCACTATGGAAATTCCTCAAAAAATTAAAAAGTTACCATATTATCCAGCAACCCCACTTCTGGGTATATATTCTAAACAATTCAAAGCAGAATCTCAGAGAGCTATTGGTACACCCATGTTCACTGAAACATTATGCACATAGCCAAGACGTGGAAGCAACCCAAATATCCACTGATAGATAAATGGATAAAGAAAATATAGCATATGCACACAGTGGAATATTATTCTGCCTTAAAAAAACCAAGGAAATTCAATTCAATATCCTCTCATGACGTAAAAACTCTCAACAAATTAGGTATAGAAGAAATGTATCCCAATATAATAAAAGCCATGTATAACAAGCTTACAGCTAACATACTTGACAGTGAAAAGATCATGAACAAAAGAAGAATGCCCAAGGCCGGGCGCTGTGGCTCACGCCTGTAATCCTAGCTCTTGGGAGGCCGAGGCGGGCGGATTGCTCAAGGTCAGGAGTTCAAAACCAGCCTGAGCAAGAGCGAGACCCCGTCTCTACTATAAATAGAAAGAAATTAATTGGCCAACTGATATATATATATAAAAAAATTAGCCGGGCATGGTGGCGCATGCCTGTAGTCCCAGCTACCCGGGAGGCTGAGGCAGAAGGATCACTTGAGCCCAGGAGTTTGAGGTTGCTGTGAGCTAGGCTGACGCCACGGCACTCACTCTAGCCTGGGCAACAAAGCGAGACTCTGTCTCAAAAAAAAAAAAAAAAAAAGAAGAATGCCCACTCTCAAAACTTCTATTCAACATAATACTGGAAGTCCTAGCCAGAACGATTAGGCAAGAAAAAGAACTAAAAGGCACCCAAATCAGAAAGAAAGTTAAATTGTCTCTGTTTGTATATGATATGATCTTATATTAATATATAGAAAACCCTAAAGAATCCACCAAAAAACTGTTAAAACTAATTAAGTTCAGTAAAGTAGCAGGACACAAAAATCAACATACAAAAATCAGTTGTGTTTTTATATGCTAACAAAAAACTATCCAAAAAGAAATTAAGAAAATAATCTCATTTATAATAGCATCAATAAAAGAAAATACATAGGAATAAATTTAGCCAAGAAGGTGAAAGATCTGCACAATAAAAGTGCTAATGATGAAAGAAACTGAAAACACAAATAAATGAAAAGCTATCCTGTGTTTGTGGACTGGAAGAATTTTTTTAAAAATCTGCCAGGCACGGTGGCTCACACCTGTAATCCTATCACTCTGCGAGGTCAAGGCAGGAGAATCCCTTGAGGCAAGGAGTTCGAGACCAGCCTGAGCAAGAACAATACCCTGTCTCTACAAAAAAATACAAAAATTAGCCAGGTGTGGTGATGTGCACCTGTAGTCCCAGCTACTGGGCAACAGAGAGAGATCCTGTCTCAAAAAAAAAATTGGGTGAAAAACCTGAATAGACATTTCTCAAAAGAAAACATACAAATGTCCAACAGGTATATGAAAAAATGCTCACCATCACTGATCATTAGAGAAAATCAAATCAAAACCATAAGAGATATCACCTCACACCTATCAGAATGGCTACTATCAAAAAGACAAAAGATAAGTCCTGGTGAAGATGTGGAGAAAAGGGAACCCTTGGGAACACTGTCCGTGGGAATGTAAATAAGCACAGCCACTACGGACAACAGTATCAAGGTTTCTCAAAAAATTAAAAACAAAATTACCATATGATCCAATAATATCACTTCTGGGTATACATCCAAAGGAAATGAAATCAGTGCCTCAAGAGATATCTGTATCCCCATGTTTATCACAGCACCATTCAGCCAAGGTGTGCAATCAATCTGAGTGCCATCAAAGGATGAAAGGATAAATATGTGGCATACAGACACAATGGAATATTATTCAGCCTTAATAAAGAAGGAAATCTCATTTGTGACAACATGGATAAACCTGGAAGACATTATGCTAAGTGAAACCATCCAGGCATAGAAAGACAAATACTGTATGATCTCACTTACATGTGGAATCTAAAAAAAAAAAATTATAGAAGCAGAGGATAGAACAGTAGTTGTGACAGACTAAGATGTGGTAGAACTCGGGAGATGTTGGTCAAAGGGTACAAAGTCTCTATGCAGAATGAGTAAGTTCTAGAGACCTAATGTATAGTATGGTGACTGCAGTTAGTATTAATAATACTGTATAGCATGCAAGATAGAAAGGAGATCTTTTTTTGTTGTCCAGGCTAGAGTGCCATGGCATCAGCCTAGCTTACAGCAACCTCAAACTCCTGGGCTCAAGAGATCCTTCTGGCTCAGCCTCCTGAGCAGCTGGGACTACAGGCATGCGTCACTATGGCCGGCCAATTTTTTCTATATATTTTTAGTTGGCTGATTAATTTCTATTTTTAATAGAGACGGGTCTTGCTCTTGCTCAGGCTGGTTGCGAACTCCTCAACTTGAGTGATCCTCCCCCGCCTCAGCCTCCCAGAGTGCTAGGATTACAGGCATGAGCCACCGTGCCCGGCCTAGAGAGGAGATCTTAACTGTCTTCACCACACACAAAGGTAACTATGTGAGGTGAAGGATATGTTAATTAGCTTGATTGTGGAAATTACTTCATAATGTATACATATATCAAAACATCACATTATAAACCATATATATATATACACACACACACACACAATTTTTATTTGTTAATTATGCCAATAAGTTGGGGGGAAAAAAACAACAAAAACGTGGTCATTCTATCACATGCTACAACCTGGATGAACCTTGAGGACATTATGCCAACTGAAATAAAGCAGTCATAAAAACAGAAATACTGCTAAAGTTATCAAACTCACAGAATCAGAAAGTAGAATGGTGGTTATCAAAGGCTGGGAGAGGGGAAAATGGGAAGATGTATTCAATGAGTATAGTGTTTCAGTTTTCTAAAATGAAAAAGTTCTAGAAATCTGTTGCACAACAATGTGAACATGTGTAACTGTACTACTGAAAAGTATGCTTAAAAATGGTTAAGACACACACAAAAAAATTTTAAGCGCTTAAGACAGCAAATTTTACGTGTTTTTCTTTCTTTCTTTTTTTACTATAATTGAGTTGGGTTTTGTTTGTCAGTTTGTTTTAAAGGCGATGAAGTCTCACTATGTTGCCCAGGCTGGTCTTGAACTCCTGAGCTCAAGGGATCCTTCTGCCTCAGTCTCCTGAGTAGCTAGGACTATAAGCACATGCCACTTCACCCACCTTTGAAGAAATTTTTAAAAGAGATAATAAGACATGCTAAAGAGAAAAAAAAAAAAACAAAAACCAGACATGTCAAGGGATGTCAAAAAAGAATGACAGTGGTTACAGGAACCTACATATGTGACAAAATCACACAGCATTACATGCATGAATGAGTGCATACAATACTAGTGAGAGGTGAATGAACTCTGTAGATTGTATCAGTGTCAATCTGCCTGTTGTGTTACTGAACAATAGTTATGTAAGATTTTTATCATCGGAGAAAACTGGAATCCCTTTGTATTGTCTCTTACAACTACACGTAAATCTATCATTATTTCACAATAAAAACTTTAATTAAAAATGCCCATCAAGGCCAGGCTCAGTGGCTCACGCCTGTAATCCTAGCACTCTGGGAGGCCGAGGCGGGTGGATTGCTCGAGGTCAGGAGTTCGAAACCAGCCTGAGCAAGAGTGAGACCCCGTCTCTACTATAAATAGAAAGAAATTAATTGGCCAACTAATATATAGAGAAAAAATTAGCCAGGCATGGTGGCGCATGCCTGTAGCCCCAGCTACTCGGGAGGCTGAGGCAGGAGGATTGCTTGAGCCCAGGAGTTTGAGGTTGCAGTGAGCTGTGATGACACCACTGCACTCCAGTCTGGGCAACAGAGACTCTGTCTCAAACAAAACAAAACAAGAATCTGGAATTGGGTATATTTTTCAAAAGAAAACCACACGCAAAATAAGGGAGGAAACTTTTACCCAACATTGGGTTAGTATCTTTTATGTACTGAGGACTGTTCTAACACTAGGACACAAAGGTTTTAAATAATACTCTCCCCTTGAAGAGCTCAAGATATTGAGAGCACCCAGTCATCTTACATGAACACAGCCTCAAGTCTCAGATGAATTCAATTCTAAGACCCATAAATTGTACGGAATGGAAGGAGGTTAAGGTTGGAGGTGAACACACCCATCTCAATTCTCAAAACAGATCGGTTCTGCTATTTGAAAATAAAAAGGAATGGACTATCGATACATGCAACACAGATGAATCTCAAATAATTATGGTGAGTGAAGCCAGACCAAAAGAAAAGTACTTCCATTTATATAAAATAGAAACTAATCTATAGAGACAGAAACCAGATCAGCAGGGTTGCCTGGGGAAGGTGAGTTACCAATGGTAACCAGGTAACTTGGAGGTGATGAATATGTTCACTATCCTAATTGTGTTGATGGTTTCATGGAATACATAATGTGTACAAACTAACCCAACTTTACACTTTATTTAAAAAAAGGGGGGGGGGACCAGGGCTCTTTGGATACATGGTCCATTCCAGAGCTGGGGTGGGCAGGACAGGGAGATTCCAGAAGTGTACTGACCACTAAATGTGGAAGCAGACATCCACACAACTCTGGAGGAGATTATTTAACAGATGTTTTGTGATTGCTTAGGGAAGAAAAGGGAACCAGCATGAGTCAATTATGTACAAGTCATGCTAAACTAACTTCGTTTCCTGTTTTGACTGGGTTACCACAACAACACAAGCGTGATGCCAGAACTGTGGTGAATTCAAGCCATATTTCTCAGGCACTTCTCATTTGTGAGACCTCATGTAAGGACTGGTGGCAATGACAAATAATGATCCTGCTCTTAAGAAACTTGCAATTTAGTGAGGGAAGGAGACAGAAGCACACGACATACTCTGCCTTTTATTAAAGTACTTCTGACACAAGAAGTTGGGTAATTAATTCCAAGCTGAGTATTAAAGGAAGGATTAAAAGATGAGGCATACACAAGCCATAACCTGAATGATGAGAGGCTTCTGTCAGAAAAGGGCACAAAGAAAAGCAAGAGGAAACACATGGAGAGGGAAACTGAGCCATCTGAGGGGACCATTGGCCTCCACCCAGCCATGCCTTCTCATAAGGAGGTTTTCAGGGTCAGGGGAACAGAGCCATCCGGAGCCCCAAAATTCCCTGCAACTGGGGCTGTGCAGGCCTATGCCCAGAGTATGTACATGAGGAGTGGCCAAGACGCAGCTGTTTGCAGGTGTACACTGTGCCTAGACAGACTGTGCAGGTGGCAGGCCATGCCCAGGCGCTCAAGCTCACAGTGGGGGACAGCACTGTAGCTGGGAAGAGAAGAGGGCAATGCTAGAGGCCTGCTCTCCTGGAACTGCTGGCACAGAACTCTAAGAAATCTGAGAATTCTCTATTTGAACCTGGCCTTGCAGGTCATTAAGAAGGTCTATCTGTCATGCTGGGAGGAGAAAACACATTCTATTTAACGTTTCTTAGCTTGATTTTTTACAGTATGTGGGGTCCCATTTGTACTCTTGACCTAGGCCTTGCAAACATGAGAGGTGGGCCTGGGTCTGGGAGGTGCAAACTGAAGATGGGGACCATGGGCAGTTAAGAACGTCTTGATTTAAACACATAAAGATGCCTGTGGGCAACTCAGAGGGAGGAGACCATGGTTCTGTCCTTCCAGCAGCATCCAGAGAGAGATAGAGGTTGGGAGTCCTTAACAGAAGCTGCAATGGATAGCACTGCTGCAGAGAAATGATGTGGAGAAGAGAGGCCTGAGGAGAGAACTCAGGAGATGAGGACGGGGAACCGAGTATGGAAGTAATACATGATAATGGAATGAGAACCCTTGTTGTCCAATTCCTAAGGCCACGTGCTTAACCATGCGGCAGAGAGAGTGGAGTTGCACAAGCCAAAGAAGGAAAGAATTTACAACAGGAGAGACTAAGAAAGAGAGGGATGGAAAGCACTCACTGAATCATGCATGGTAACCTCAGCCTCAGTAAGTAAATGGAGGGAAGAGGGACAGTACAGCTAACTACATATTACTATTTACTTCATTATTTTTAAATTTTTTCTTTTCTCCCCATTTCAAGAATGAAGTTGACTATTTTTTAAAGAGTGCTAATAAACAAGTAGAAAATCCAGGTGGACAACTGAGAGAGGCACGAGGGTGTTATGAAAGCAGTGGTGGGTCGAAGGTGGGGGAACAGGTGGGGTGAGAGAGAAGGCTCCTGATGGCCAGTCAGGAGGTGAGAAGGGAGAGTCAATTCTAGGCAGAGCAGACCCATGTGCCAAGGTGCAGAGGCCCGTGGGGACAGGGGTAGTGGAGCAGTGAATGGGCCAAGAGGGGACACAGCAGGGGTTGAAGCTGCGAGGTAACGTGGAGCAGGCCATACCTAGGTATCTACAACTTCATCCTGGGGGAGCCACCAAAGGATGTTAAGCAGAGATTTTAAGCATGGCAACACTTTTATTTTTATAAAGTTTCCTCAGGCAGCAGTTTGCTGAAATAACGGAATGGGAAGGGTGGTGCACCAGGTAGTCTGGAAGCAAGGAACCCTTTTGGCCAACTCCAAATGAGTGGGAGCCACAGCTTTGGATAAAAGCACCAAGGGCAGACTCAGAAGAAATGGGTGCCTATTTCACAAACATCATGTTTCCTAGCTGAGATCTGTTCAAATTATCTCCAATTAAATCAAATTTCTCAAAGGCAGAACTATATATTCTAAATTGCTCATATCTTCTTTATAGCAATTGTAACCAAATTTGCAGGGGAGAAACAAAATACTATGCCTATCTGATGCCTCCCAATGGAAGATTTGATAATAAAAATCCTGTAGGTAAGCCACAAATGCCATAAGGAACAAAATGTTAGCTAGCCACAAGTACTTTGCTCTTGACAACTTGGCATCCACCTATTGTAGCCCTAGCCCCAAGATACCTGAAATATCACTGAGCCCCAGGCCTAAGTAGCCCAAAGATATTTCAAATGTAGTCTTGAGCCCATCCCTCACACCTTGAGGGCTGGCTGGACTTAGAGACTTGTTTCCAAGTAACAGAATTTGGAAAGGGAAAAATAGTAACTTTACAGTAGAGAAACCCAGCAGATACTACCTCAACCAAGTGATCAAGGTGAGCATCACCAGAGATATCATGTTGGTAACATGTACCCCTGCCATATGATGAGACAAGAGTGGCATTTCACCTCTGTAATATTCTTCCCAAACCCATAACCCCAGTCTAATAATGACAAAAATATCAGATAAACCCAATTTCAGGGACGTTCTACAAAATACTTGATTAGTAGTCCTTAAAACTGTCAAGGTCATGAAAAGAAAGAGTAAAAAACTATCACAGATCAGAGGAGACTGAGTAGACATAATAACTAAATGCATGTGGTGCCCAGGATTAGATCCTGGAACAGAAAAATGACATCAAATGGAAAAACTGGTGAAATGTGAAAAAAGTCTGGAGTTTAATTAACAGTTACACACCAGTGTTGGCTTCTTGGCTTTCATTAACGTACTACAGTAAAGTAAGATATTAACATCAGGAGAAACTGAAACTGGGTGAGGGGCATACAGGTATCTTTGCAACTTTTCTGTAAATCTAAAATTATTCCAACATAAAATTTTAATTAAAAAAGGCATCCCACTAAAGGATACCTCTAAAATTTTCAAAATAATTAGCATGTCAATAATAGGGGCTTAATAACTAGAAGGAAACAAACATTTCATAATTAGCTATTTTAATCTCCGATAGAAATACAGGTAAATGCTGATGGATAAAAATATTCCTAAAAAGATAACTGAAAACTTTACCTAATTGAATTTTATAAGTTCCACCTCAGTCATTTGACAAATATTTACTGAATAGCTACTATGGCCTAAAATACTTAATGCAAATTGAAAGACATCATTCCACCTGCCTCTCTCCCTTTGAGGATACTAATGAATAGGGATGAGATATAAAGATACTCCAACACTACCTGAAAGAACAAAACCTGTATTGCCAAGCATAAGAATATATGATGGGGCCGGTCGCGGTGGCTCACACACCTGTAATCCTAGCTCTCTGGGAGGCCGAGGCGGGCAGATTGCTCAAGGTCAGGAGTTCGAAACCAGCCTGAGCAAGAGCGAGACCCTGTCTCTACTATAAATAGAAAGAAATTAATTGGCCAACTGATATATATAGAAAAAATTAGCCAGGCATGGTGGTGTACGCCTGTAGTCCCAGCTACTCGGGAGGCTGAGGCAGTAGGATCGCTTGAGCTCAGGAGTTTGAGGTTGCTGTGAGCTAGGCTGATGCCATGGCACTCACTCTAGCCTGGACAACAAAGAGAGACTATGTCTCAAAAAAAAAAAAAAAAAAAAAAGGAATATATGATGGAATATTAATGAGTCATTGTGCAGCCATTAAAATAAGTACAAAGATCATATCACTTAAAGATTCAAAGTAAAATTACAGATTGCAGATTACAAATATTTATCTAGAGGAGGCAATTTATAAAACAAGCTATTAGTGGAATAATGAGTGACTTAAGTTTCTTATCTATTCCATAGGGAGGAAAAGTAACCAATAAAATGTAGGTTATATAAGACACAGCAGCTTAAAATAAATACTTGAGATTTATTTATTTATTTTTATCTATTCCATAGGGAGGAAAAGTAACCAATAAAATGTAGGTTATATAAGACACAGCAGCTTAAAATAAATACTTGAGATTTTATTTATTTTTTATTTTTATTATTATTTTTTAAGACAGAGTCTCACTTTGTTGCCCAGGCTAGAGTGAGTGCCATGGCATCAGCCTAGCTCACAGCAACCTCAAACTCCTGGGCTCAAGCGATCCTTCTGCCTGTGTAGGCCCAGCTACTGCCAAGTAGCTGGGCCTACACAGGCATGCACCACCATGCCTGGCTAATTTTTTCTATATATATGTTAGTTGGCCAATTAATTTCTTTCTATTTATAGTAGAGACGGGGTCTCGCTCTTGCTCTGGCTGGTTTTGAACTCCTGACCTCGAGCAATCCACCCGCCTCGGACTCCCAGAGTGCTAGGATTACAGGCGTGAGCCACCGTGCCCGGCCAATACTTGAGATTTTAAATGAGTTCCTAAAGTTCTATATACCTTCATAGGCTTCTGCTTCCAGCAATGAAGGAGGAACAGAAACTGATTTACTCTCATGCCTTAAACAATTAAAAAAAACCCAGACAGTGTATTAATACATATGAAACAACAGTTTTCTGACATCAAACAGGCAGCACAGGGCAGCAAGGTGAGCCTACGATGGCCCCAGACTACTGCCTAGAGGGTTTCAGAGAGGGGAGATCTAAATGGAGCCCAGCAGTCTCCCCACAAAATGTGGGGTTTGGAGAGTCCAAGTCAGTCAGATCTGTGGGGCAGAGTACTGGAAAGAAGAGAATCTCACGGAGAGAGGTGGGGAGATCTGCAGGTGAGATTCCTTTGAGTCTTCAGCTGAACGCTGATCAGAGCACGACACGATGACATTCCAAGGCAGGGCAAAGAACGGCAGGTGGAGCGATCCATGTGTGACAAGGCTGGGAATAGTTCCTGTGCCATCAAGTAGAGAAGAAAGACCCCGTAACACATAAGGCATCAAACTGAGTCCCCAAAAGGGGACAAAAGTGCCTCAGTACTGGGGACAAATCAGTCTTTGACTAAATAGCTATTCTGTACTTGCCTAAAAGAACACTGAAATCAAGCCTTGAGGGATCAAATTGTTCCCAGAAAAAAATCCAAAATATTTAAAGGAAGACCTCAAAAATCTAGCACTCAATAATGCAAAATTCACATTTTGTATCCAACCAAGTTTACTGGTATCTCAAAAAGCAGGAAATTATGATCCATAATGAAGAGAAAAATCAATCAAAAACCAAATCCAGAAATGGCAAAGATAATAGAATTCGTAAACAAAAATATTAAAACAGCTACTATATATACACTCCATATGTTTAAGAAAGTAGAGGCACCTGAGCATAAGGAGACAAATGAAAGGTATTAAACAGACCCAAACCAAACTTCTAGAGTTAAAAAAACAGAATGGTTGGGGTTAGCAACAGATCACATCCTGATGGAAAATTTGGTGAACCAGAAGACACAGCAGCAGCAACTATCCAAAACATAACACTAAAAGGAAAAAAACCCCCAAAAAACAGACTGGCCATGGGGAGAAAACAGAGTACCAGTGAGCTGTGGAACAAGATCAAGTGACCTACCATACAAACTGTTGTCACATGTACAAAATCTAAGGAAAAGTAATTAACTATTTCTATAAAAGTGTTAATATCCAGGAAAAAGGACATATAAGTGCTCTCCCAACACTGACTTTAAAACTACACAATAGGTGCCAGTTAACAGTAATTGTCATTAAACAGAGTGAAAACTTTCTGACATCCAAGTATCAGCCCAGACCAGCTGCAGTTAGACACTTATGGCATTCATCTCTTAGACTGTAAGAGAAAGTAAGTATTTTCAGATTTCCACTTGGACATGTAGGAATACTTTTATATATTCTAGACTCTGAGAAACATAAGAGACACTTCAAATCTACTACTATTTGCCAGCTAGGACCGACAGCAGCAGTCTTGTTTGGGGGAAAAATATAATACATGGAGGAAAGGGCCTCTTCCAAATGGCTGTATGAAAACAGTACCTTTTATACTTTAAAAAGGTATTATTTCAAAGTTTCAGGATTTCTTGTTATGTTATTAGAGCTTAGGAACTAAACTTTATTCTTAAGGCTTTATTTGAATAGCTTTACTTTTTGTGGTAAAATACAGTTCTTTAAACTGACAGTTACTTCTTTGATTATTTCTCAGAATGTTCATTCCCCCCATCCTGAATGTACTTGCTTTTCTCTAGATGCATTTGGGTCTGTCCACGGCACTGAAAGTAAGGCACTCAGCACTATTACTATTCTCCAGTGCTGCTAGTAACCCCCCAAACTCAGGAAGCAGCAAACCCCGCCGGAGCCCCACAGCTCCAGCTGCAGTACAGCCACCTCGTGCTTCCATGAGTGTCTCTGCTGTGGGGACTGCGCAGCCATCTCTGCATAGCTGGCTCGCACCAGGTACCCTTCACACCGCCTATGCCTTTCAATGCCATATTCACTGCTGTGTGAAAAGCAACAATTGTTGACACTTAGTACTTTTAAGTCTTGTTTCTCCCTGTGTTTTTGGTGTATGAGGCAGATGTATACTCAGTAGCAATTAGAGTACATTCAAAATGTAAAAAACCCAATAGAATTCTTAGGGGCTTGAGGATTTTGTTTTACTAGAAAAAAAAAAGACAGCACTCTAAATCTATCTTATTATAGATTGGTGGGGCTTTTGTGACCAAGTATAAAGGGTAAGAAATGTCCAAGCCTATGAAATCATTTTCTCATTGTGCTCTGACATAAAACTGATAAATATTCAAACTGAGAGCAAAACTAAATTCTAAACATTTATCATTTATGCATTTGCTTTGCATTATACTTGCTTACACTTACTGATAATACTGCTTCGCCTCGGTTCATAGACATATATTACTCAAAATGTTTACAGTTCATTTCCTAGGACTCAGGTGATGGTGATACTGAAAAGAAGTTATGAATAATTCTTTTTTAATAATAGCTACATTTTATTGAGTTTTTGTTGTATGTCAGGTGCTGCTCTATGTTAATATCTGTGGACCTCTTGTGGTATTTAACAGTGCCTTAAAAAGCAGGTGGGGTTTTAATAGGCAGCCCATGAGAAAGGCATCGTAGAAGGAAGGTGCTGCGGGAGCTAAGGCATGAAAGGTTGAGCACCAGTGTTGGACAGTTCAATATGGCTGAAGTTTACACCTGTCCAGGGGAAGAGCAAAAGGTGATATTACTGGAAAGCTGAGAAATCTATACTTTGCTCTGATAATAGAAAATGAGAATAGCACAATCAGAAATGCAGGTACAGAACTGACTGAAGGAGGCCAAAACTGGAAACAGGAAGACCAGTGAAGACTAAAGTTGTAATTCTCACATTTGTACCCATCACTACTCTGAAATTACAGTAATTCTTAGACCTACTACTTGATCTTGCTATTTAAGGCATTAGTAAAGAAGCACATATGTAAAAGACTTATTTTCTTAATATTTCAAAAATGTTATTTCAGTATAACTGATTTCCTTCATGATCTCATATATTTTACTTTATTCATTTAAAAACATTAACCTGAGAAGGAGCAACATGTTTCACCAACTGCCTAAAGGCATAAAAAAGACAAAGAACTCTTGTTATTTAATATAAGGGCAATTTATAGAGTCAGTGGAAATGGTAGAGACAGGACACTAGGAGAGAAGTTTTTATTCAAGAGAAAGGAATATCAGCTTGGGATCTTGAAGAATGAGCATGAAATAACTTTAAAAACATTCAAATGTTAAAAAGTCAATTTTATATATTTATCAAATACCAAGTATTCATTGACATTATATTAAGCACTGTGGATACAGCAGTGAAAATAGAAAGCTCTCTGCCCTCATAAACTTTAAATAATATGGGAGAGCTATAAAGAGACACAGATATTAGTATCAATAATATAAATATATTTATTATATTTAAATTATTTATATTTATCATTAATATATTTATGTTTATTTATATTTATATAAATATATAAATCATATAAATGTATTTATAAGGAAAATGCAAATAATCTAATTAATGTTATGAAGGCTAATTAGAGAACTTCAAGGGGTGGGGAACCTGTGGCCTCGGGACCACATGTGGCCATCTGGATCCCTGAATGTGGACTTTTGACTGAATCCAAATTTTACTAAACAAATCCTTTTAATAAAAGGCTCTGGGGAAGGCTCCTTCTCTCTAAGGAAGTTAGAGAGGCATTTAACAGAGGCCTGAATGATGAGTAAGAATTAGCCAGGTTAGGTGGTAGCAAAGAAAGCAAGCATTCTATGAGCAGTGAGGGGTCAGGCTGGGATATCTGTGGACAGACCCCTAAGAAGGCCACTGTGGCTAGAGTGTACCAAGCAGAGAGCATGGCTCATGATAAGGCTGAAGAAATAGGCAGTGACCTGGTGGTTATGCTCAGGATTTAAGATTTATCTTAAGAGCACCCTCTACTTTATGCTGAGGAATAAAAGTATCCAACATATTTTTAAATAATCTCTCTAGCTAAGATAGGAACTGAACTGTAAAAAGGGAAAGTAAAAAAAGAAACCATTTAGAGCACTGCAATGGTACCAGCGAGAGATGACTGCTAACAGCGTGGGCTAAGCAACAAGCACATAACTGGCATTTCGAGCACATCAGTTCACTGTGTAAAACTGCAGGACACGTAGCATCCAGCACTCCCAAGTCAGTAAAACAATTTGAAAAGAAGAGGAGAAAAAGAAAAACCACCACACCTCTGAAGTAGGTAGTAAAGTCCCTGGAGCGTACAAGAGTGATGACAGAGGAGACAGCAAGACTGGAAGGGAAAGGCTGAGTGAGATCTGTGAATGAGATGGAGGCAAGCCAGACAGTATCACTGAGGTCAAACATGAGCTATGCAGATGGGAGAAAAAAAAATCGGAACATGTAGGACCTGTATTTAGAACATATACAAAACTCTTACAAATTCAAAATAAGACTACCACCCAATATTAAAGATAGGTAAAAGATTATAATAGACACTTCCTGTGTGACAACAAACATGAAAATATGACTGAGTCAGTCATAAGGGAAATACAAATTGAAACCACATACCCATTAGAGTGCCTAAAATAAAAAAGACTGACCATACCAAGTGTTGGTGAGGGTGCATATACTGAGGTGGGACTGCAATATAGTACATGCCCTACAGGAAACAGTTTGGTTGTTTCTGAAAAAATTAAATACATGCTTATCCAACCTAGCAATTCCACTCCTAAGTATTTACCCAAGAGAAATGAAAATATATGTCCACACAGACTGGTACACAAATATAGGAGCTTTATTCCTAACAGCCCCAAATGTTCGTCAACAAGGGTAACTGAAGTGTGGTATGATGGAACAGTACTCAGCAATGAAAGGGAAACACCACTGAAATATGCAACAAGGATGAACCTGAAAAACACTATGCTAAGTGAAAGAAGCCAGACACAAAAGGAGGACATATTTTTTGATTCCATTTATATGAAATTGTAGAAAAGCTGAAGCTAATCTACAGTGACAGAAAAGTGGTCCATGGTTACCTGAGGCACAGGCTGACTGCAAAGAGAGCTTTCTGGAGTGATGTACATGTTCTGCATCTTCACTGTGGTGGCGATTACACAAGTATATACATTTGTCAAGACTTCACTGAACTGTACGCTGAAAAAAGATGCACTTTATTGCATATATATTATACCTCAAAAGGTGATTAAAAAAAAAGCTGAGCTGTGCTACAAAATTATGGGGTTGATTGTTTTTCATGGTTCATAAGCTCATATTGAAGGCAATTTCAAGGGAAATTTTCCAAGTAGGTTTTGACTAATAGCAGTATCATTAGAATAAATGTCCAGCCTTTCACAGTCATTTCAAAGACTTTGACATAAAATTTCTGGTATGTTCAGGTTTTCTTCCATCCTGCCTAGTCCCCTGTCATTATTGTCATACCTCACAGCAGAGGCTCAATAATATTTGTGGATTATAAAGTGTGTCTAAATGAAGTAGATATCTTATGCATAAGCACCATACTTTTTATGTGTTGTTAAGCAACTAAAATGCTACCTATCAACTGTGAATGGGTTATTTTTAGAGAAAGCCATTAAGCTGTTCTCTAAGCACCCATTTTAGTGAACTTTAATTATCTGAGCACAAAACTACAGTACTTTGTTTCACAGATAAAAATTAACTTGTCTTCAGATGCTAAGTAACTTAGACTGATTCAAATTAATGTTCCAAAAATAAGTAGGTAGATAATACTAATGACTGCTTTAAGAGAAAATGTATTCCTTACTTTAGTTTGGTTCTCTTAATTCACTAACCAAGAAGGTTTTTTTAGAGGCTGCAAGCAATTAAGTGAGCAAATAAAAGTTAGCATAAAGTCATTTTAGCTATAAAACCAGTAAGAGTAAATGCTTTGCGTTTACTCATAATTTTATATTATTTTAAGAGTCAATATTCCAACATACTATAGGTACCATGGCTTACAACCTGATGTCATTAACACATACATATACAACCTTCTCCAGGAAAGGTACTCTAGGGAGCTCACAGCTTGAATAAACGCTACATAGCATTTTTTAATTTCTTCAGTAATAAAACAGAGGCTAAAGACCAGGTGAGGTTTCAATTCTGGCCCTATCCCTCACTAGCTGAGAGGCACCTAACATGTGCAGCAACCATTTGCTTGGCTGAAAAATGAGTAAAGCCCAAGGATTGTGAAGATTACAGAAATAGCAGATGCAGCCTGAAAGACAGTAAGCCTTCAAAAAAAAAGTATTATGTTTTAAAAATTATTTTATATATTATTATTTATTACCATTCATCATATGATACCCTAAAAAGGAGGTAACATCAGAAAAGAATACCAGGCTTCAAATCAGGAGGTCTAGTCTTAATCCTAACTCAGCCATGCGCTATACATATGCCTTGATAATGTTGGCCAAGCCACAAAAAGAAGATTCCATTATTCCATGTTCAGGCTTCTTCCTGAAGGATAAAAATTTGATAGTATACAGACAATGAAAAACAACCCCATGCTCAATTATACACATGTATGCACAGACATGGAAAGATGAAAACTTGTAGAGTCTCACATGAAAAAGTAACATTTCTCTCCCCGTGAATAGGAAAAATAAGTCTAGATCTAAGATACCCTATCAGGATTTAGTATTGTGACTATCCATTATCCTAAACAGCCACAACCAAGCAGTTTTATCTGAAACACACTAGAGTAGCACAAAGTCAGACTTAGTATCCTCTGTAACAGATACTCTCTAATCCAAAGTGGTACTATTTAGAAGTAATCTTTGTTATTTCACCATGTTCTGAACCTGTCACATGAAAGGGAGACCTAGCTGAAGCAAAACAGCTACCCACTTCCTGGTCATTCCCCTACGTTTCCTTCCTCCTCATTTATTCCCTCCCATCTTCACTGGGAAAGAATTTGAGAATGGCTAGCAATTAACTAGAACAGCTAGAAGTAATACCAACAAAGACTAAGAACATTAAGTCTCCTCCTATGGCAAGCATTCAAGGGTAGCAGCGCAGGCTCTGTGTGCCTCTGGCCCTAAAGTAGAGTAAGAAAATGAGAGAAGGCCTCATTAATCATAAGGACCATAGTCACTGTGATAAGAAACTTAGGAAAATCCTTACATATTAATACTACCTTTACCCACAAGCCTGTGAAGCATAACCCCTATTTTATAAAGAAACTGAGGCAGAGGGGAGGGATCCTTGTCCAAGATAGCATAACTATTAGCTGGCAGAAATGGTATTCAAACCCAGGTGTGTTGACCTCCAAAACCC
The DNA here is from genome assembly GCF_040939455.1 of Microcebus murinus. Classification (NCBI taxonomy): domain Eukaryota; kingdom Metazoa; phylum Chordata; class Mammalia; order Primates; family Cheirogaleidae; genus Microcebus; species Microcebus murinus. The sequence goes on along the minus strand of NC_134125.1, from coordinate 25,115,705 downwards.
ATTTTATTTTTCTTTTTTGTTTGAGACAGGGACTTGCTCTGTCACCTAGGCTGGATGGAGTGCAGTGGTACAGTCATAGCTCACTGTAACTTCAAACTCCTGGGCTCAAGAAATCTTCAAGTATCCTCTCATCTCAGCCTCCCGAATAGCTTGGGTGTGCCACCACACCCATCTAATTTTTCCATTTTTGGTAGAGATGGGGGTCTTGCTATGTTGCCCAGGCTGGTCTCAAACTCCTGGCCTCAAGTGATCCTCCTGCCTTGGCCTCCCAAAGTGCTGGGATTACAGAAGCGAGCCACTATGCCCGGCTGGTTCTGACTGTTCAGACCTATTTCCTCAGGATAAACCAAAACCTGTCTCTCCTGATAGGAGAGACAAATAGGTGCTGCAAATGAGGTGTGGGAGAAGGGGAGAGCAGAAGGCAGAAGATGTAAAGGCAAACCAGATATGGGGGGAGGTGAGAAAAGGACCCAAATAGGGACAAGTAAAAAAATCATGTTGAAGACCCAGTAGAAATTAGAATCTAGAGATTTTTAGTGGTGCCAATCATGACAATTAAGTGATTTTCTTCAGCATGTATTAGTAGCCTGTGAACAAGATTAGACAAAATAACAGTTGGGTTCCTGTAGAGAGGGAGTGGAGAGATCAAGAAATTGAAATCTGGTCAGAATTCAGGTCAGGACAGAGAGGACCAGCAGACTGCGAAAACCCAAAAGGTGATGGTCTTGAGCCAGGGGACCCAAGGGAGAACAGGTAGGAGGATAGGGTGCAACAATTTGCAAAAGGATGACCTACTTTATCAGGACAACACTTGTACACTTCTGTAAGCTATATCCCAAAGAGTTAAGTCAAAGGAAGAGAGGCTCAGACCACTGTCTTCATCACTGAAACATAAAGGAGTGAAGAAATGCAAGTCTCTTATGAACTGCCTCCTCATCATCAGAAACACTAAAAACCTGCCTTAGACATGTGGAAAATGACTCTTAAGGTGGGGACATGTTTAAACTTGAAGTATACAGTATTATCTAAACTGAAAAGAGCTGCCTGCACAACTAAGCAGGTGGTGAGATGTTATACAACAGATGCTAAACTAGGTAAAGTGGAAAAATGTAATACATAATTATAACTCTAAAATGCCAGTAAGAAAATCTCCAGTTAGCTCTGGGAAACTAATTTTACTTCTTTCCATGAAAAAGTTGCTGTAGTTAGTTACTTTTGCAACCCATCATGATAGAAGAGGAAACAGAGAAGGAAAAGAAGATACTGAATAAAATTTGATAATCACTCATTTGTATGTGAAAAATTTTTTTTTTGAGACAGAGTCTCGCTTTGTTGCCCAGGCTAGAGTGAGTGCCATGGCATCAGCCTCGCTCATAGCAACCTCAAACTCCTGGGCTCAAGCGATCCTCCTGCCTCAGCCTCCCAAGTAGCTGGGACTACAGGCATGCGCACCATGCCTGGCTAGTTTTTTCTATATATATTAGTTGGCCAATTAATTTCTTTCTATTTATAGTAGAGACGAGGTCTCGCTCTTGCTCAGGCTGGTCTCGAACTCCTGACCTCAACCAATCCGCCCGCCTCAGCCTCCCAGAGTGCTAGGATTACAGGCGTGAGCCACCGCGCCCGGCGTGAAGTTTTAAAATACATGGAAGTAGCTTCATATATTGCTGGTAGAAATGCAAACAGTACAACTCTTCTGGAAGATAATTTGACAATACCTAACAAAATTATGTATGTACACTGATCTTTTAACCCAGCTTAAAATATGGGTTCTAGGAATCTACCCTGGACACCTTTAATGATATGAAAATGCATATGTACAAGGTTATTTACTGCAGCATTATTTGTAATTGCAAAATATTGGAAGCAACCTAAATGCCCATATATTGGAGAGAGGTTGAATACACAACAGTACATCCACACAATGGAGTGCAATGCAGCAGTAAAAATAAACAAATATCTCCAAGAACTGACATGGAGTGAATTCCATACTGTGTAAATGAAAAAAGCAAGGTACAAAAGAGACTGACATTATACTGTTCTTCGTATAAAGGATAATAAGAAATATACACGTCTGCTTATTTGTACAAATACAGGAAGGATAAAGCAGAAACCAAAGAGACTGGCTATCTACAGGGGACAGGTGGGAAAGGGTGAAGGGGAAATGAGAAAAGAGTGGCAGGAATGAGGACAGAGTGATACTGCTCTGGGTACACCTTTGTATAGCCGATCCTTAGAACCTGAGTGATATATCATATCATAGTAATATAAACACAATGAGGAAGAGCATGAGGAAGAAACTCTGGGAAACAGTATTTTGACCGGATACTGTAAAGCTGAAGTCAGAAGGAACTGCACACAAATCCTGTTACCGAGTTAGTAAATTTGTTTCTCACAAGGATACCAGTTAGCCATTCTGACACTACTTCATAGAGAATAGAGCTGAACAAGTAAAAAATAAAACAAAAAACAAACAAAAAAGAATAATGAAAAGGACAATAAGAGTCAGTCTGGTGAAAGAAATATCAATAAAGGGGATGGCTAAAATAAATCATACAGTGTTGGATTAGAATCTGAGATATCCATATAATCTCATAATGTCTTTTTTTTTTTGAGACAGTCACCTCCAACTCCTGGGCTCAAGTGATCCTCATGTCTCAGCCTCCCAAGCAGCTGGGACTACAAGTGCGTGCCATGCTCAGCTAGTTTGTTTTGCAAAATTTTTTGTAGAGACAAGGTCTTGCCATGTTGCCCAGGCTGGTCTCAAACTCCTGGCTTCAAGGGATCCTCCCACTTTGGCTTTGTAAGAACTCACAGTTTTCAACATATAGTAGCACATTTAAAAATGTATGTATTCAAGGCCAGGCGCGGTGGCTCACGCCTGTAATTCTAGTACTCTGGGAGGCCGAGGCGGGCAGATCACTCAAAGTCAGGAGTTCGAAACCAGCCTGTGGGAGACCCCATCTCTACTAACAATAGAAAGAAATTAATTGACCAACTAAAAATATATATACAAAAGATTAGCTGGGCATGGTGGCGCATGTCTATAGTCCCAGCTACTTAGGAGGCTGAGGCAGTAGGATTGCTTGAGCCCAGGAGTTTGAGGTTGCTGTGAGCTAGGCTGTTGCCACGGCACTCACTCTAGCCTGGGCAACAAAGTGAGACTCTGTCTCAAATAAAAAAATAAATTAATAAATAAAAGCATACTCAAAAAAGGACGGGGCTGTTGAAAGGACCTAGAGGCCAACCTGAGGCAAGGAGCAAAGAAAGGTTGAAATTTAACAATTTGAGGAACAACATAAATAATGATACCATTGGATTAGATTCATAGAATAAGACAAGTATGCATGAGTCCACACTTACATCAGTAACTGAATGGGCAAAAGGAGACAGCCCTTCTTTACAGAAGCACTTCAATTAATAAATACGGAAGGCAGGAAGGAAATAGGAAAAAATCACCATTAGGCAAATACCATCATAACCATTGTTTCAGACAAGATCCATGGATGGATGCTAAAGTTAGTGAGTAAAAATTTGATCACAGTCTCAAAGTACATCCCCCAAGATATTTGCTAACTCAAAAGAAGAAAACAGGGAAACACCACCTTAACGAAGTGATTGAAGTCAACACCTCCAGGAATAAGACATGGCAAGATCATAATCTCTCAGATATGATGCACTGAGAGAAGGGCACAAAATCACTTCTGTGGTATTCTTGCACACTTAAAATGTATAATCTCATTCTAATTATGAGAAACATCAAACTCAAATTGAGGAAAGTCTACAAAATAGCAGTCCGATATTCTTCAAATGTGCCATGATCATGAAAGACAGGGAAAAATCAAAGAAATGTCACAGTTGGAAGAGACCTGGGAGACACAATAATTAAATACTACATAGGATCCGAGAAAACTGACATTGGTGGGAAAATGAGGAAATCCAAACAAGGTCCATGTCTAGTTAACAGTATTGTGCTGGGCTGGGCACAGTGGTTCATGCTTATAACTCTAGCACTCTGGGAGGCCGAGGTGGACAGATCGTTTGAGCTCAGGAGTTCGAGACCAGCCTAAGCAAGAGTGAGACCCCCGTCTCTACCAAAATTAGCAAAAATTAGCCAGGCATGGTGGTGCATGCCTGTAGTCCCAGCTACTTGGGAGGTTGAGGCAGAAGGATTGCTTGAGCCCAGGAGTTTGAGGTTGCTGTGAGCGAGGCTAACACAGGCACTCTAGCCCTGCAACAGAGTGAGACTCTGTCTCCAAAAAAAAATAGTATTGTGCCAATTTTACTATAAATATATAAGACATAAACATTAGGAAAAGGTGAATATATGAAAACTCTCTGTGCTATCTTCGTAAGTCTAAAATTATTTCAGAATAAAAAGTTAAAAAATAAAAATTATTTGCTTATGTTAGAAGTTACATGTATAAGAAAGATTTTAAAAAGAAAGAAAAAAATGGGAAGGAAGGACTTGAAACAGGCTGGGCGTGGTGGCTCATGCTTTTAATCCTAGTACCTAGCAGGTGGATCGTTTTGAGTTCAGCCTGAGCAAGAGTGAGACTCCATATATACGAATGAATGAGAAAGAAAGGAGAGAAAGGAAGGAAGGAAAGGAAGGAAAGGAAGGAAAGGAAGGAAAGGAAGGAAAGGAAGGAAAGGAAGGAAAGGAAGGAAAGGAAGGAAGGAAGGAAGGAAGGAAGGAAGGAAGGAAGGAAGGAAGGAAGGAAGGAAGGAAGGAAGGAAGGGGAAGGGAAGGGAAGGGAAGGGAAGGAAAAGGAAAAAGGAAAAAGGAAAAAGAAAAGGGAAAGGGAAAGGGAAAGGGAAAGGGGAAGGGGAAGGAAAGGGAAGGAAAGGGAAGGAAAGGGAAGGAAAGGGAAGGAAAGGGAAGGAAAGGGAAGGAAAGGGAAGGAAAGGGAAGGAAAGGGAAGGAAAGGGAAGGAAAGGGAAGGAAAGGGAAGGAAAGGGAAGGAAAGGGAAGGAAAGGGAAGGAAAGGGAAGGAAAGGGAAGGAAAGGGAAGGAAAGGGAAGGAAAGGGAAGGAAAGGGAAGGAAAGGGAAGGAAAGGGAAGGAAAGGGAAGGAAAGGGAAGGAAAGGGAAGGAAAGGGAAGGAAAGGGAAGGAAAGGGAAGGAAAGGGAAGGAAAGGGAAGGAAAGGGAAGGAAAGGGAAGGAAAGGGAAGGAAAGGGAAGGAAAGGGAAGGAAAGGGAAGGGAAGGGAAGGGAAGGGAAGGGAAGGGAAGGGAAGGGAAGGGAAGGGAAGGGAAGGGAAGGGAAGGGAAGGGAAGGGAAGGGAAGGAAGAAATTAGCTAGACAACTAAAAATATATAGAAAAAATTAGCTGGGCATGGTGGCACATGCCTGTAGTCCCAGCTACTCAGGAGGCTGAGGCAGGATTGCTTGAGCCCAGGAGTTTGAGGTTGCTGTGAGCTAGGCTGACGCCATGGCACTGTAGTCGGAGCAACAGAGGTAGACTCTGTCTCAAAAAAAAAAAGAAAGAAAGAAAGAGGGAAACAGGTTAGATTTTTCAAAGAAATAGTGAGAGAAAACATGGAAGAATAAATTAAAGATATAATATACTCAGAATCATGTCTGTTACAAATGAAACATTCACTAAATGTTTTTGATTAATACATTAAAATGATAAAAGGGAAATAGGCAAAGTTATGATGGTGATAAGTTTCTTGTTATTCTAATCCAGTGGTTCTCAAACGTGGCTACATATTGGATTGATCCATCCATGGAGTGTTAAAAAAAAAAAAGCCTGCTCTCACATGCAGAAATTCTAATTGAATTGGTCTTTTACTATCTGTGGTTATTTAAGAACCAATTTTTAAAAGCTTTAAGGTTTCTTGAAAGGGGGTTCAAGTAAAAAAAATTATAATAAATAAGAAAGAACTAAGAATAATTGTCCTATATTGGGTATGTGTGCATGTGTATACTAATGGAGATTCTTATTTTTTAAATGACCCCCAGGTAATTCTAATGTACACAACTAAGATTGAGAATCATTGTTTCAACTCAACCCACTTTGTCCTGTCCATGTCCTGGTATCAGGTCTACCATAGAGGTCCCATCCCTACAGGCAAAGAATCCAAATTCTTCCAGTTTCCCTTTAGAGTCTATCCCTTTCTCCTGCCTACCAGTATTAACTTCTAGGGGATTATGCTGATGAAAAAATAAACGTTTAAATGACTGATACCAAAAAGTGGAATTACTTCACAGGCAAGAAAGAAACCTGGCCACAGATACAGTGACACTTTCTGGTCTTCAGTATCAACTTTTTAAAAACGAGGTGGGGTTTTTTATTTTGTTTCCTGTTAAGCTGAAGTGCTTCTTTAAACTTTTTAATGGGTTAAAAGCTGAGAGAGAGAGAGAGAGAGATCTTGTTCCTATCCCTGCCCTCATCCACCTCCACTGTGTAACCATTTTTACTAGTTTCTTGTTTATCTTTCCATTATTTCCTTAAGCAAATACAAACACGTATTGATTTATTCACATCTACTGGAGTAAAGAAAGTGATTTCCAAACCTCAGAAGGCATCAGAATCATCCAGGGAGCTATTTAAAACTATGCACACCTACTTTCTATTTCATACCTATTGACTGAACAAAAAAAACTTCTTGAGAGCAAAGCCTGGAAGTTTTTTTTTTTTACAAAGTTCTCCCAGGTGACCTTCTGTTACAGACACCTTTCAGGGTACTTACCCAGCCCATATCGCCCTCACCCACAGATATCTGCCCCATTTTGTCCATGCTCTTGAGAGCACTGCTCCTGGCCATGGCTGACAAGGTACCTCCAGCCCCAGCAGAGCCCATCCAAAGGCTGAGCCAGGGTACAGAGACACTCCAGGTCAGGCAGCAGAGGGGCCTGGCTGGCAGAGGAATGTCTATTTGGAGAGCTAGGAATGCTGGGATGGCCACATGCATCCAAACTTCCTCCTGCACAGAGACAGGAGTAACAAGCAGACAAGAGGCGCAGGAACAAGGCCTGCTGCGCAGAGAACAACAGAGGCACTGCCTTGGTTCTTGGTGACTTTCCAATTCCTCAATCTAGTCTTCCATTCCTCGGGTCCTTCAGGAGGTTTTCTAGAGTGAGTGCAGGCAGCAGGAGTTTCAGCAGTTGTCCTGGAGATCATCTGTTACTCTGAATGTGCCGTGGGTTAGTGTTGTGGGCATGGCTGTCATCCGGGGGCAGCTTGAAAAGCTGCAATACTGCCACTGACTCTGGCACTGTCTCTCTCTGTGTAGGTCTTTGCTTGTGTTTGGGAACAGATGTGTTTACTGCTCAAGGGTGAAAGTGAGGCGATAATATGGAAAGAAAAGAAAAGGAACTTATTCCAGAAATCAGATTTCCATAGTAACTTGAGCAATGAAAAATTTGAGTAATTTCACAAAAACTTGGCCAGTATTCCATTGTAGGATGACAATGGCAATGCTGCAGCTTCACCCACTCCAGAAAACCTACTGAAGTGACAGGGTGATATTTATGGTATTTGAAGAAATAACCTTAAAACGACTCAAGTTTTATTTTGGGCCAAGGTACCCTGAAACCTGGAAGTCCTGAAACCTGAATTCAAGTTCTTACACCGTCACAGCTCTGTGCTTGTAACTTTGGGCAACTCTCTGAGCCCTGCTTCCCTTGTAAAATGAAAAGAATACTCATCTCTCATGTACAGGGTTATTTGAAAAAATAAGTGTCTGTGAACTTGCTTCATAAATTCAATGCAAATACAAACAATATCACTAACACCTACAAGATTTTTATCACAATCCCATCTCCAACAATCTCATTTTAAAATTATTTTATTATCATTTTTAATCATTAAATAATTTAATAATTATTATTACTCTTATTTTTTCTGTTGATCATTGTAAACTCTGCATTAGTTTTCCTTATATTTCCTTAAATACAAAATGATGCTAATTTTTAGAATATGATAACTATATAAGACTTTAAAAGAGTTAAAGTCCTACCAAAGAGTCACTTTGGCTAAGTGACTTAGCCAAAGCCATCCAGACAGAGCTAGGATCAACTCCTGTTCATTCTTTCAAATTCTATGTCCTTTTCATTATACAAGAATGTGCCCAGAAAGTCATACACAACAGAACTTTGGGAAAATCTAAGTGAGAAATAGTACAAAATGCATCCTCCTTCAAAACCCAACAAAATAAACATGTTATAAACAAAGAACAAAGATAAGATTCAAATGCAAGGAACACAGCAAGCAAATTTTAAAGGGCAACACAGATCCTGGGAGTGCTAACTAAGTACAAACCATAAAGGCCCAGGAGAAAAGGAGTAGCCCTGACATTATCAAAAGTCCATTAACAGAGTGGAAGCAGGTGTGAGTGGGTCCAACAGAAGGAAACATGGCTGCCAAAGTGTTTGAGTCCATTGGCAAGTTCGGCCTGGCTTTGGCTGTTGCAGGAGGCGTGGTGAACTCTGCCTTATATAATGTGGATGCTGGGCACAGAGCTGTCATCTTTGACCGATTCCGTGGAGTGCAGGACATTGTGGTAGGGAAAGGGACTCACGTTCTCATCCCATGGGTCTTTGACTGCCGCTCTCGACCGCGTAACATGCCAGTCATCACTGGTAGCAAAGATTTACAGACTGTCAACATCACGTTGCGCATCCTCTTCCGGCCTGTGGCTAGCCAGCTCCCGCGCACCTTCACCAGCATTGGAGAGGACTACGACGAGCGCATGCTGCCGTCCATCACTACAGAGATCCTCAAGTCAGTGGTGGCTCGCTTTGATGCAGGGGAACTAATCACCCAGAGAGAGCTGTCTCCAGGCAGGTGAGCAATGACCTTACGGAGCGAGCAGCAACCTTTGGGCTCATCCTGGACGATATGTCCTTAATGCATCTGACCTTTGGGAAGGAGTTCACAGAAGCGGTGGAAGCCAAACAGGTGGCTCAGCAGGAAGCAGAGAGGGCCAGATTCGTGGTGGAAAAGGCTGAGCAGCAGAAAAAGGCGGCCATCATCTCTGCCGAGGGCGACTCCAAGGCAGCCGAGCTGATCGCCAACTCGCTGGCCACCGCGGAGGACATTGCGTACCAGCTGTCACGCTCTCAGAACATCACCTACCTGCCAGCGGGGCAGTCTGTGCTCCTGCAGCTGCCCCAGTGAGGAGGACCCACCCTGCCTGTACCTCCTCAGGCCAGTGGGGCCACAGCCCTGCTGATGCTTAACACTACCTCCTTCTGCCCCCACAGAAATCACTGTGAAATCTCATGATTGGCTTACCATGAAGGAAATAAAAGTAAAATCACTTCAGATCTCTAAAAAAAAAAAAAAAAAAGTCCATTAACACAGAGACAAAAATGGAAGAGGGCTGACTACATGTAAGGTGTTATATATAAGGGGATGCTAAATAAAGAACAGAAAGAATAAATACTGCAGAACTATGACATATTACAAAAGAATTTAAAAGATCTCTGGAGGCAGCAAATAGCAGAAACAGGATTAAAAAAATGAGTCAAGCAAGATATAAATTATAAGATGCTTAACACTAATAATGATAGAACACACAGAATAGAAGAAAATGCAGGTGAAGCCATTAGAGCTGAAAAACATAAAAATTATTAACCCACAAGAATAGAAGCCAACAGAAACAGTTAAGATGAACTGTTTATAAGTCACAGCAAAGAAAATAATCAAATAATCTTTTTCATATTTGAAAACAAATGACATCACTCATGAGAAGGAAAAGAATAGAGTATGCCTACCAATCAGGGTTAAATCTAAGAGGAAGAGGCTCATCAACAGGGAGAATAACAAAATCTAAACAGCAGGGAGGGAATAAAAAAGATCTAGAATGTAGAAAGAAAATGAAAAGATGACACACACCTGGGCCCAACTAAGAAAATTAAAATTTAGCCAAGATGATTATTCTTCAAGTTGATTTGATGAAGTCAATGCCAAATAATAACTAATGATTCCAAAAAGTAAATCCTGACACAACACAGTCAAATGCACATGGAAAGATAAAGATGGACACGTGTATGTTCAGTTAAGTAGGACAGGTTCTGCACTGTTCAAGGACACAGGGGTTGGTTGCTAGGGGCTAGGGGACGAGAGAAACGGGGAGTGACCACTAATGGGTACAGGGTTGCTTTTTGGGGTGATCAGACAGTGGTGGCAATTGCAAAACTCTGTGAATATATACTGAAAACTGAATTACATACTTTTAAAGGGGTGAATTTTTCTAGCATATGAATTACATTGGAAGGAAGGGAGGAAGGATGAAAGGAGGAAGGAAGGGAAGGAGGGAGGGGAAAAAAGAAAAGGAAAAGAAAGGAAAGAAAAGGGAAGAAAGAAAGGGAGAGAGGGAAGGAGGGAAGGAAAGAAAGGTCTCTTAAAAAAAATCCCTTCTTTTTTCAGATTACTATTTGAGGTGCTAACACTTAAAAGAGTCTAACGTGAGAGATCTCTTCCGAAGAGATCTTGTACCAAAACAGGGTACAAGAGTATAGGGTAGTGAGACAAGCCAGCTCTGGGTTTGGGGAGTAGGGAGAGGAGAGAAATGGCATCTTGATGATGCTTTTTATCTTGGCCAACAACCTACTTCACCTGAGAAGGAAAGCTGACAAGGACTCAAGGCAGAAGCCCTGCTAAGGAATTAAAAAGCAGACATCTGGGAAAAACTTTTTATAATGCCAGATGCAGTTAAAAATAAACTAGACCAGTGGAACAAACAGAAGAAAAACATAAATATGTGTAAGTTTAATATGACAACTTATACAAAATTAGACAGTGTGAAAAGCAATTAACAAATACTGATAAAACTATTAATATGGAGTAAAACAAAGCATCTAAGTGTAGCTCTCCCACTTAATTTCTCCACTTAATAATTTCTTAATTTTCTCCAAAATAATTGCAACACAAGTTAAAGGGCTAAATTAAAGGTTAAAAGCCTTAGTGTTCCTCTCCAATTCTGAAGCAATGAAAGAATATAGTAAAGAATTAGTTGATATAACATGATAGAAATGCTTAAGCAATAATATATATATATAAAGAACTAGTTGATGGATTTGACACATTTTTAAAGCTTTCAGAAAATAAAGATTAATATCCAACTTCTAATGGATAAATTATCCAATAATATGAATACAGTTCAAACGTCAGATGAACGAGTAAAACTTAGACAAAGGTTTGGCTTTACAAATTAACCCAAAACAAGGCAACTGTAAGGTTCTACCTGCATTTAAGTTACTGTCTTACTTCTATTCAATTAGGTAAAATAATAATATCATGCTATCACAGCAAGAGGGAACAGGGAAAGCAATCAGGTCACACACTACAAAAGTCTTATTTTTTGACCTGGGAATCCATTTTGGGAAATGAGTTCCAAGGAAATTATTCAAAGGAAGGAGGGACCTGTTTTACTAAAAATGTTTATAGTTGCATCATTTAAAAATAGAGAAAAACTGAGGTAATCTGAATGCCCAACAAATGATGAACAGTTCTATAGATGACCTGTTTTTAATAAAATGTAATGTTACGTTAACATTACACATTGGATTCATCAATACATGAAGAGGGAAAGAACAGGACACAATATGATAGGGTGAGCATTAAGCAGGTTTAAAAAACAAATCTTTCTGAGAACAGGTTCAGCAGAGCAAAGGGAATTTTAGCCCAAAGTGGGAGAGAGGGTAGAAGAGTGGGCAGGGGCCTGGAGGAAAGAGGAGGATGGTAGTGCCCCCAAGAAAAGTAGATGTGTGGCTTTGTTTTATTTTTAGGAAAGGAGAGTCATCAGCCCCTAGGAATTTGAATGAGGTCATCCCAGAGAGATTGTATGGAACACATGAGGGTCCAAGAACTAAGACCAAAAGGAAAAACCAGAGGTATCTCAGCAAAGTGGAGATAACTTCTTAAAAAAAGAAAATGGTTTTCAACATCAAATGCTCCAGAAAAATCAAAATCTTTGACTGAGATGGGGAAGTCTCCAGTCCAGAATGATGAAAATAGAGAAAGACTGTACTTTAGGAAGTACGCACAGCATAAGTTGAGTGTGCAAGGGGGGGGTGGGCAGTCAGCTCAAGTCTGGCTGCAGTAAGCAGAAAAGGTGAGCACTGGAGCACTATAAAAATGAGAGTAGTAGGAACCATTCCTGAGGGAATCTGGCTGTGAAGGGGAAGAGAGCAAAGGGTACTCTCTCTTGTATATACTGGGGTAGGGCCCAGGAAAATTGAGGACTAGATCAATCAACTAAAAACTACTGGGTAACAAAAACAGATGGGTTTTGGAAGTGTTTTACAGCCAAAGGTCTGTTTTTGTTGATTTAGAAAATCTTTCGCCCTTCATTAGGCTGAAAAAGAAAAAAAAAATCTTTCATGGGAGGTTGGAAAGATGCTGGTCAAAGGAGACAGAATTAAAAAAAAAAAAAAACTCTCACTACAAAACTGGCTAATACAACTTCAGAAAAATTAGAATACGATCTTAAAATAATAAAAATAATGATTAAATTAAACAAGAAATCCTGGCCGGTGCAGTGGCTCATACCTATAATCCTAGCACTCTGGGAGGCCAAGGGGGGAGTACAGATTGAAGCCAGGAGTTCAAGACCAGCCTGACCAAGAGTGAGACCCCATCTCTACAAAATATTGAAAAAATTAGCCAGGTGACATGGTATGCACCTGTAGCCCCAGCTACTCAGGAGACTGAGGCAGGAGGATTGCTTGAGCCCAGGAGTTTGAGGTTGTAGTGAGCTATGGTGACAGCCTGGCACTTTACCTAAGGCAACAGAATCAGACTTTGTCTCAGAGAGGAAAAAAAAAAAGCAAAGAAAAAAAAAAAAAAAGAAATCCTGTACAAATCCTTAGTCATTTAGGAAGTCCTTAAAAAGTTAAGCCCAAATCATCTCAGAAAAAATAAAATATTTGACAAAAACTTTTTCATGATAAAGACACTGAACAAACTATGAACAACAGAAAAGGGGCATCTATGAAAAAAATCCATCTAATTTCACATGTAATGGTACAAAACTGGATGCTTTCCTAAGATCAGCAATGAGATAAAGAGGTCTGGCATCACCACTTTTCTTCAACAATGAATATGAGGTTCTAGCCAAGGCAACTGATCAAAAAATAAATTAAAAATATCCAAATTGGAAAAGAAGAAAAACTATATTTGTAGATGACATAATCATATATATACTTAGAAGACAAGTAATCCACTAAAAACCTAGAATAAATGAGTTCGGCAAGGCTGCAGAATATAAGATCAATATACATAATACACAGTGTACAAAAATAGATTGTATACCCATGCAAAAATAATCCAAAAATAATATTAAGAAAATAATTCCATTCACAATACCAGCAAATAGAATAAAATACTTATAAATAAATTTAACAAAAGAAGTACAAAACTTATACTCTGAAAACTATAAAGCATTACTGAAAAAATTAAGATTTAAATGGAAAAATATGTCATGTTCATGGATTAGAAAACTTAATATTGGAAGATAGCAATAACTTCCCAAATTGATCTACAGATTCAATACCATCCCTAACAGAATCCCAGCTGGTTTCTTTGTAGAAATCGCCAAGCTGATCCTAAAATTCATATGAAAACTCAATGAAACCAGAACAGCCAAATCAATCTTGCAAAAAAAGAACAAAGTTATAGGACTCACAGTGCCAAGTTCCAAGACTTATTGTAAAATAAATAATCAAAAAAGTTACCAACACAGTGTGGTACTGGCACAAAGAAAGCCATATAGATTGATGGAACAGAATTGAAAATATGGAAATAAATCAACTGATTTTTGACAAGGGTGCCAGACCAGTGGGGAACTAGGACAACGAGACAGCCATGTGCAGAAGAATGAAGTTGGATCCTTATCCCACAAAGAAGAAAATGATCAAACACTTAAATATAATAGCTAAAACTATAAAACTCTTTTTTTTTTTTTTTTTTTTTGAGACAGAGTCTTGCTTTGTTGCCCAGGCTAGAGTGAGTGCCGTGGCGTCAGCCTAGCTCACAGCAACCTCACACTCCTGGGCTCAAGCAATCCTCCTGCCTCAGCCTCCGAGTAGCTGGGACTACAGGCATGCGCCACCATGCCCGGCTAGTTTTTTCTATATATATTAGTTGGCCAATTAATTTCTTTCTAGTTATAGTAGAGACGGGGTCTCGCTCTTGCTCAGGCTGGTTTCGAACTCCTGACCTCGAGCAATCCGCCCGCCTCGGCCTCCCAGAGAGCTAGGATTACAGGCGTGAGCCACCGCGCCCGGCCAACTATAAAACTCTTTGAAGAAAACACAGCTTCACTCCCCACCTACTCCTTCAGTGTGGGATACAGGTAATGGCCTGCTTCAGAAAAACTACATTATGGAAAGGGTAGAAAAAAGTTACTTCATAATGGAGACACCTGACAAACACTACCTCAGCAGGTGATCAAGGTCAACATCAACAGTGTGGACAATATGTATCTTTGAAAGGATGAGAATGGCACTTTGTGTGGTTTCCTCCCCCAAACCCATAACCCCAGTCTAACCATGAGAAAAATGTGTAAAAAAAAAATTTCGATGAGGAACGGTCTACAAAATATCTAACCAGTCTTCCCTAAAATGGTCACAGTAATCAAAAATGAAGAAAGTCTAAGAACCGTCACAGGACACGGAAGTCATGACAATTAAATGTAATGTGATGTCCTGGATGGGATCCTAGAACAGAAAGAAACAGGATCTTAGGTAAAAACTCAGAAATGTGAATGAATAAAGTATGGGCTTTAGTTAATAATAATGATCAGTATTGGTTCACTAAATGTGACAAATGTACCATATGGAGACATTAACACTAGGGAAATTGGGTGCAGCATATATAGGAAAACCCTATCTTCATAATTTTCTGTAAAACTAAAACTATTTTAAAATAAAAAGTTTATTTTAAAAAGTTAATCATTATTTTAGTATTTAAATACATTGCCTTTTAACGTATGAGCGATGAGATGGTTTTAAAATTTTGACTGTTTTCAAACAATGTTTAGTGGCCTGGAAAATGCTTATACTGTGTTAGGTGAAAGAATCGGAACACTAAACCATACGATGTACAGTAATTTCAATTTTACTAGGGAAAAATGTGCTAGGATGTTGACAACAGATAATCCTAGGTAGTAGTATTGCAGGTGAATGCTTTTCATGTGTGTCTTTCTGTATTTTACAGATTTCCTACAATAAAAAACTGACATGATTATCAAATTATACTGTTTATTTGGGCATTACAAATTGTACTAAGTTCAGGAAAAGCACAGATTCATTAACCCTTGGAATGAGAGGTGTTTCAGAATTCAGTATCTTTCAGGTTTTAGAAAGGTAATACAGTGTACACATACTTGTCATACATCCCTAGCAAGATCTGGTGCCACACCCAGCAATCCAATGCTGACATTTCTGCAGCAAATGTGGGATTCATCACACTACATGGGAAAAATAAAGACTATAAAAAGGCTCATGGCAGCTCTGGTCAAGTTTTGCCCTAAAGAAGTTAAAATAGAGCTGGGCGCGGTGGCTCACGCCTGTAATCCTAGCTCTCTGGGAGGCCCAGGCGAGTGGATCGTTTGAGCTCAGGAGTTCGAAACCAGCCTGAGCAAGAGCAAGACCCCGTCTCTACTATAAATAGAAAGAAATTAATTGCCCAACTAATATATATAGAAAAAAATTAGCCGGGCATGGTAGCACATGCCTGAAGTCCCAGCTACTCGGGAGGCTGAGGCAGCAGGATTGCTTTAGCCCAGGAAATTGAGGTTGCTGTGAGATAGGCTGATGCCACGGCACTCACTCTAGCCTGGGCAACAAAGTGAGACTCTGTCTCAAAAAAAAAAAAAAGAAGTTAAAATAGAAATCCAAAAAGGTCTAAAACCCTGAGCTGCAAATAAAGGACGGCAGATAGCAAGGCTCCTGGATGAAGAGTGAGTTCCAATCCCTGGGACCCTTTCAAGTGTTAACAGGCCCCTCCCTGTGGCTCTGCTAAAGAAGAACTCAGTATTTGTGCTGTGAGGGGTACAGCACATATTTGGAGATGATGAGACAGGAGAAGGACAAAGAGAACTCACTTCTTCAGCAAAGGATCTGGCAGAGCTCTCCTGTCAGAAAGGAAAGTGTAGGGGCCACCAGGCGGCACTCCAAGGATCAAGAATGACCGTATCCCAACCAAGCCCATCAAGTGTATACTCTGGAATGTCTGATAACTTGAGTTGTATCATTTTCTAGCTCTGTTGAGCCTTGGAGATCTAGCCAGAATGCATGCATGTATATTTTTAAAATTTAGATATATACACATACTTAGAGATTCAAAACCCAAAGTATTATTGGCACATTTTTAAAGAACAGGTGAGATTTATTAAGATTAAACAGCAATCAAATGGTTACAGAAAACAGGATCATTTAATATTTAGCTTCACTGTACTTGTCCCTTTAAATGTTGATACTTATAAATACAGTATGTAAATAAATACTACCTAACCTTACCCTGTAGCAATAGGCTAACCTTTATTTTTTTTTAATTATTTAAGACTTTATTAACAGGTGCTTGCAGTTTGTTGACTTTTTTCAAAAAATCAAGTTTGTGAACTTTTATTACAAATTAAAAATGAAGTTCTTAAACCCCATGCTGCATAGATAATGCAGATAGTTCTAGTTATCTGGTCAACGGGCAAAAAGCAAGCACTTAAGGTCTTCAGTTCCAATCTTTTCTTCATTTCTTATTGCTGGAATTTCATATTCATTTCTTGTTGGATGACTAAACCGGACGATGGTAGAGATGGTAAGCCGGCATTTACTCAGCCCCGCCCTGCTCAGCCTCGGGAGCGGACGAATTCTCAGCTGGTGGATCGGCTGCTTTGTCTCTTTGCCATCTTGTGGTTTAGGGTTTTCTGGGCATTTCTGAAATTGCGGAGGTACTGACGTTGAGGCGGGGCTGGTGACCTTGGGTCTCATCTCCTTGATTCTCTTTATCCTCTTCATTGCCGTCCTCTCTGGGCTGTCTTTGGCGAGGAGGGCCCCTGCGGAATTGTGGTCTATAACCCCGATACATATTCTGTCTTACTGGTGGTCTACCTTGTTCTCCTGCACCCTGGTTGTCAGCACCCTCCATCACTTCTCCCTGTACAGGAGGTTGGAATACTGTGGTCGAAGCCCATAGGGTCTCCGCATGTAGTAAGGTGGGAACCTTCGCCTGCGGCAGGGCCGGCGTTGTTGGGCCTGGCCTTCAGGAGCACTCTCCGATCCCTCATTCTTTTCCCCACTCTCACTGTTCTGATAATTCTGCTGGTAATTGCGTGGAGGACCCCTGCGACGTGGATAGCGTCTATAATGGTTACGGTCTGCTGCATATTTACTGCCTTGAACTGGAATTCCACCAGGGCCTGTAACATTTGCAGCCTCCACACCCTTTTCTCCTTCAACAACATCAAACTCCACAGTCTCTCCATCTCCTACACTGCGAAGGTACTTCCTGGGGTTATTCTTCTTTATGGCAGTCTGGTGTACAAATACATCTTCCTTGGTGTCATTCCTGTTGATGAAACCATATCCGTTTCTTACACTGAACCATTTTACTGTCCCCAAAACCTTCATTGCGATGACCTTCTTGTCCCCGCCAGCAGGAGCCGGGGCCACCGCTCCCCGCTCGGTGTCGGCAGCGCTCAGGGCGGGGGCGGCTGCTGGGTCTCGGCCTCGCTGCTCATAGTTGCGGTGATGGTGACTGGGGCCGGCTGCAGCAGCTGCGGCTCCTCCCCATGTGTGATGGCAACTAGGCCGGCGGTGGGGCTGCACAGGGCACTCTGGGGCCCGCTCTCCGATCCCGATCGAACTAATAGGCTAACCTTTTAACATGGCTTTGCTATAACCAGCAACATAGTATCCACTCAGGGTAGTTGACATTAAGTTTCCGACTATTTACTCCATTAAACCCCTTGTGTCTCAGTCACAGACTATAACAGAATACCACAGACTGAGTAAATTTACAAAAGAAATGTATTTCTTGCAGTTCTGTAGGCTGGGAAGTCCCGAAGTCAAAGGGCCCACATCTGCCAAGGGCCTTCTTGCTACATCATCCTCTGGCAGAAGGACAAGCAAGGGCAAAGAGTGCAAGAAACAGGGTCCAATTCATTACTTTTTTTTTTAAGAGATGGGGTCTCACTATGTTGCCCAGCCTGGACTTGAATTCCTAGGCTCAAGGGATCTTCCCACCTCAGCCTCCCGAGTAGCTGGGGCTATAGGCATGCAGCACTGCACTCTGCCCAACCTGCTTTCATAACATCTCACTGTTGCTCTAAGGAATCCATTCATAAGGGCAGAGCCCTCATGACCTGATCACCTCTCAATGGTCCCACCTATTAAGACTGTCACAATGGCAATTAAATTTCAACATGAGTTTTGGAGGGGACACTGAAACCATAGCAAACCTATTCAGTTTAAGAGAGTTTTTAAGAGCCAACAATGTGACTGTGCAGTGCTAGCCACAATTCCATTACATGGAAGTCTATACAGCAGATGACTTTTCTAACCTCTAAAAGCTTAATTCCCTTCCCCTTGGAATGTGGGCCAGACTTAGTGACTTGCTTCTGTTCTAACAAATAGAATGGGGTGGAAGTGATGCTACTTGTCTTCTGAGCTTAGGTCATGAAAAGGATTGTTTATGCCTGGCGCTAGCTCGCTCTCTCTTGTTTCTGAGGATCAGGAATTGAGGAGTGGGCCTAGCAGTGGGGGGGAGGGGAGAGAGAGACAGAGAGAGAGACAGAGACAGAGAGAGAGACAGAGACAGAGAGAGAGATAGAGAGAGACAGAGAGAGACAGAGAACACTCAAGAGGTCTACGGAAAAACCTCTGTAGGGAGGAAATGAAGCTAACCCCTACACTTCCAACAACCACCAGCACCAACTTGCCAGTCATGTGAGCAAGCTGACTTGGAAGCAGATCACTAGCCCCAGGCAAGCCTTAGCCCCAGGCAAGCCTTAAGATGTCTGCAGCCCTAGCTGAAATCTTGGTGACAACCTCACGAGACCCTGAGCCAGAACTGTCCAGCGAGGCCCACTCCTCAACTCCTGACCCTCAGAAACTGTGAGATATTAATAACAAATGTTTATTGTCGCTTTAAGACACTGTGTTGCAGGGAAGTTGTTTTGCAGCAACAGATTAGTAATACAGCGGTGGAATGAGGTAAACAAGATAATGGAAAACTTTTCATGTGTCATCAGGTCTGGGAAAGAAATGGAGAGAATATGAAGCTTTAATAGCACTGCAAAGCCAGGGGATCAATTACAGAAAAATGAGGAAAGTCCTTTTGTAGGTTGTTAGTAGTCTTTTTTTCTTTCTTTTGTTATGATTTAACAGGTAGAAGTAGTCTTTTAAAAGTAAAGTAATTTTAGGTTGGGTGTGGTGGCTCATGCCTATGCCAGACTTTGGGAGGTCCAGGCGGGAGGATCCCTGGAGGCCAGGAGTTCAAGACCAGCCTGGGCAATATAGTGAGACCTGTCTCCATAAAAAAAAAAAGAGCCAGTGTGGTGGTGTGCGTCTGTAGTCCGAACTATTCAGGAGGCTAAGGCAGGAGGATCACTTAAGTCCAGGAATTTGAGGCTGCTGTGAGCTATGATCATGTTGTTGTACTCCAACCTGGGCGAGAGAGGGAGGGAGGGAGGGAGGGAGAGAAGGAGGAAGACAGGGAAGGAGGGAGGGAGGAAACAAGACACAAAAGAATATATACTATATAATTCCCCTTTACATTAGATCATTAAATATGAAATGTCTGGTTTTGAATCAAAAGTGTACTTTATTATATCTCAAACAAGAAGCAGTACAATTAATCAAAGTATGTACCTAAATAATTGACACAGTTTTGCCATCTTAACAGTAGTTTGTTGATCCCAGCATCGAAGAAGCCTGGAGAGCAAGTGGCGATGAAATCATGAAAGGCGTTTCCCACAGCTTGTTGAGAACTGAATATTTTTCCTTGCAAGAAGTGGTCCAAAGCCTGGAAGAAGTGATAATCACTTGGTGCAAGGTCTAGTGAATATGGTGGATGACAGAGTTTCCAAGTTCAGACTGTAGTTTGAGCAGCATTGTTTATGTGATATGTGGTCAAGCGTTGTATTGCAAGAGGACTGGCCTGTCTCTAATAACCATTCTTGGTTGCTCAATCACAAGCATCCTCGTCATTTTGTCCAATTAGTTGCAGCAGACATCTGCTATAATTGATTGATGTTTCATGAAGCTGTAGTGGATAATACCAGCACTGGACCACCAAATAGACATTAGCTTTTTTTTTTTATGAACATTCAGTTTTAGACTGTGTTTTGACACTTCAACTTGATCCAACCATTGTGCCAAATCCTTGAGACTGTCAAAAAGAATCCATTTTTCATCACACATAACAATACAGTGTAGAAATGATTCGCCTTTAAGTCATGATAGCAAAGAAAGGCAAGCTTTGAGACGATTTTTCTTCTGATGCTCGTTTAATTCATGTGATAACTCATCTTTCTGGTTTCTTTACCTTGCTGATTTGTTTCTAATAGACCAATATTGTTGGAATGGAAACGTCAAACCTTGCTGGTAATTCACGTGTAGGTTGAGATGGATTTGCTTCCATTCCACTACAACTTTTAGCTCATCATTATCCACCTTGGTCTCAGGTTGCCCACGTGGCTCATTTTCAAGATTAAAATCACCAGGACAGAACTTCTCAAACCATCAACATACTATGCATTTATTAGCCACATCCTTCCCAAATGCTTCACTGATATTTCCGGCTGTCTTTGCTGCATTGGTTCCACAATGGGACTCATATTAAAAAATAACATGAATTTTTGACTTGTCCATGGTTTCACAAAAATTGCTCTAAAAAAAAACTGACAGATAATCAATCACAAGCCAAAATGTGCGTTTGCAAGACTGATGATGGACCCTTCACAATAAAAGAAGTCTCAAAGTGAAATGTCAGAGATATCAACTAATTTAGTACTTAAGGAAATTGGACATTTCATACTTAATAATGCAATATAAAGTGCAAAACTAAGCCAACTAATCTACATGTCAGAAATCACAATGAAGCTGGGCGTGGTGGCTCACGCCAGTAATCCTAACACTCTGGGAGGCCGAGGTGGGCGGATTGCTCAAGGTCAGGAGTTCAAAACTAGGCTGAGTGAGACCTCGTCTCTACCAAAAATTGAAATTAATTGACCAACTAAAAATATGTATACAAAAAATTAGGCGGGCATGGTGGCACATGCCTGTAGTCCCAGCTACTCGGGAGGCTGAGGCAGGAGGATCGCTTGAGCCCAGGTGATTGAGGTTGCTGTGAGCTAGGCTGACGCCACGGTACTCACTCTAGCCTGGGCAACAAAGCGAGACTCTGTCTCAAAAAAAAAAAAAAAAAAAAAAAAAGAAATCACAATGAAGCTACTCTGGCAGGTGAGAGATGAGCAGTGACCAAAAGCAAGTGCAAAGCAGGCTTCTGGGGTGCCAATCATATCCTGTTTCTTGATCTGGGTACTTTCTTTGCTAATTATCTTGCATGTTCAGTTTCTGAAAATACTGAACTGAACAATTATGATATGTGTACTTGGCTGTACGAATATTTCAAGAAAGCATTTTTTACACAGGTAATGTATTCTTGATTATTGTTATCAGGAGTAACTAATCCATAATCAATATCCAGGTCCTCAAACTTTTTAAACAAGGGGCCAGTTCACTGTCTCTCAGACCGTTGGAGAGTGCGGCGCACATTCCACACGTGCGCACCGTGGGCCCGGGACAAGTCGGCTGCTGACCAGGACAGACAGGCAGTGGCAAAAACACCCAGCGGGCTGGATAAATGTCCTCGCTGGGCAGCATGTGGCCCGCGGGCCGTAGTTTGAGGACGCCTGATCAATATGCTTTTTTTCAGCTACAGCCTCTCATAAAAAATTTGAACACCACAATGCAATTTGGTAGTTTCACCTAATGCATTAAAAACGTTGGTTTTTTTTTTTTAAGTTCATATCAATTCTAGGAACAAAGAAAAGAATGCTTTATATGAGAAAATTCTCTCTGAGATCACTTAGGGAATAAAGTATCTCTCCATCCCCCATAGATGAAGCAGGCTGGGCCTTCTTCTACCCTCTCAGTAGATACTATCATCTAGGTCCTACTCTCTCCCCTGCCTCTATTAAATTATACTGGAGAACTTGAGGGCAATGCCCACTTTTCCCACCCTCAGGAAGGCTGTAAGCTCTGTCTAGGAGACTTATAAATGAGATAAACACTACTACTGGACAGCTGCTAAAATCCCCAAGCTGAGAGAAATGGAAATTCTCCCAGACTCACCTGCAGGATTATGAGTATCAGAATATTTATGAAGTCTAGTCTTAATAATTGGAAATTTAATCATGTGGACTTTTAAAATTCAGTTAAAATCTAGGCAATAAAAATAAAACATTCTTGGCTGGGCGCGGTGGCTCACGCCTGTAATCCTAGCACTCTGGGAGGCTGAGGCGGGCGGATTGTTCGAGGTCAGGAGTTCGAAACCAGCCTGAGCAAGAGCGAGACCCCGTCTCTACTATAAATACAAATAAATTAATTGGCCAGCTAATATATATAGGAAAAATTAGCTGGGCATGGTGGCGCATGCCTGCAGTCCCAGCTACTCGGGAGGCTGAGGCAGAGGGATTACTTGAACCCAGGAGTTTGAGGTTGCTGTGAGCTAGGCCAACTCCACGGCACTCACTCTAGCCTGGGCAACAAAGCGAGACTCTGTCTCAAAAAATAAAAAACAAAAAAAACATTCTTTAACTTTCCATGTTTAATGTCATTAATTCATTAACAATGGTGATACTATATGACCATTTGGTTTAAGATGCATATACTTTTATAATTTTTCTATGAACAAAAGGCACACTTGGGAAACACACACAGACTTCTAAGTTGTAAGCTCTCTACTGTATTTACCAAAGGCTCCCTCTGAGGTAAAGATTGTGTCTTAATCATATTTTTATCCCACAAAGCACTTAACACAGTATTTACTGAGTCACTCTCACTGTAGCTGCCAAACCCCTACTGCTAACTGATGGCACATCAAACGCATAGGGCACAAGAACCATCAAAATAAGCTTTCCACCTCTACCCATCAGGGTGGCTACTATGAAAAAAGAAAAGGAAAAAAAGAAAGGGAGGGAGAGAGAGAGGCAGGAAGGAAAGAAGTAAATAAGTGTTAGTGAGCATGTGGAGAAACTGGAACCCTTACACACTGTAGGTGGGAATGTAAAAAGGTGCAGCCACTTTGGAAAACAATATGGTAGTCTCTCAAAAAAATTAAACATAGAATTACCATATACTCCAGCAATGCCACTTCTAGGTACATAACCAAAAGAAGTGAAAGCAGAGACTCAAACAGATACTTGTATACCTATGTTCATAGCAGCATTAAATAGCCAAAAGGTGGAAGCAACCCAAGTGTCCATTAACAGAAGAACTGATGAACAAAATGTGGTGTGTATATAAACAATAGAATATTACTCCACCTTTAAAAAGGAAAGTCAGAATACATACTACAACATGGATGAACCTTGAGGATTTTTTTTTTTTTTTTTTTGGAGACAGAGTCTCGCTTTGTTGTCCAGGCTAGAGTGAGTGCCGTGGCGTCAGCCTAGCTCACAGCAACCTCAATCTCCTGGGCTCGAGCGATCCTTCTGCCTCAGCCTCCCGAGTAGCTGGGACTACAGGCATGCGCCACCATGCCCGGTTAATTTTTTTTTATATATATATCAGTTGGCCAATTAATTTATTTCTATTTATAGTAGAGACGGGGTCTCGCTCTTGCTCAGGCTGGTTTTGAACTCCTGACCTTGAGCAATCCGCCCGCCTCGGCCTCCCAAGAGCTAGGATTACAGGCGTGAGCCACCGCGCCCGGCCGAGGATTTTTTTTTTTAAGACAGGGCCTTGCTCTGTTGCTCAGGCTAGAGTGCAATGGTGTCATCATTGCTCACAGCAACCTCAAACTCCTGGGCTCAAGCGATCCTCCTGCCTCAGCCTCTCCAGTAGCTGGGACTACAGGCATGTGCCACCATGCCCGGCTAATTTTTCTGTGTTTTTGTAGAAACGGGGTCTCACTCTTGACCAGGCTGGTCTCAAACTTTATAAGTGATCCTCCTGCCTCGGCTTCCCAAAATGTTAGGATTACAGGCATGAGCCCCTGTGCTCGGCCCCCTGAAGACATTGTAAGTGAAACAAGCCAGTCATAAAAAGACCAATACTGACCAGATGGCTCATGCCTGTAATCCCAGCACTTTGGAAGGCTAAGGTACAAGGATGGCCTGAGCACAGAAGTTTCAGACAACATATCAAGATCCCATCTCTACATAATAGTTAAAAATTAGCTGGTGTGGTGGCATGCAGCTGTAGCCCTGGCTCCTTGCAAGGCTGAGGCGGGAGGACTGCTTGAGCGCAAGAGTTGGAGACTGCTGTGACCAATGACAGCACCACTCCACTCCAGTGTGGGAAACAGAGACACTGTCTCTAAAAAAATAAAGTAAAATAAAGACAAATGCTGTATGATTCCACTTACATGAAGTACCTAGAGTAGTCAAATTCACAGAGACGGAAACTAGAATAGCGGTTGCCAAGGGATGGGGGTAGGGGAGAATGCAGGGTTGTTATTTAGTGGGTATAGAGTTTCAGGTTTGCAAGATGAAAAAAGTTGTGGAGACTGGTTGCACAATGTGAATATACTTATTAACATTACTAAACGGTACATTTAAAATAGTTAAGATGGTAAATTTTATGTTGTGTATTTTACCACAATTTTTTTTTAAAAGGCTCCATGAAGTTACCTATGTACATAGGTGTCTAGCCTATAACCCAAAATTATTTATTTCAATGCTTTATTCTCTATCCCATATTGGGGCACAAAAAAATTCTCTCAGGATTACACAGTTAATTTAGTTGATAGAGTCATTTCAACACTCAAAAGGCATGATCCCTGTGTCACCAAAGAGTAAAATAAGACTGAGAAGTTAAAGGATATGCTCTAAGTCACCCAGTTATTAGTGCCACAGCTGAAATTTCAAATGCAACTTCTAAAATTGATAAATGAGATGTCCCCTGCTGCTCTTAAAGAGGCTGATAGTTCAGTGAGATTCTTTCCTTCATCCATGTATTCAAACACAGAGAAATTAATGGAAAAGTGAGGAGAAGGCGAAGACTATTATGGGGGCAGCACAGAGTTAGCCAGCCTCGGGGTATGACATCTGCCTGATTTGCAAATATTTACTGAGTACCTACTACGCGCAGTGTGTGTACTAGGTGATGGGATACAGCAGGGAACAAAGTCCCTGCTCTCAAGGAGTGGGGCCTGTCCTTTGACTTGTCTCTAGTTGACACAACACCACACAACGGCTGTTTCAGACTTTCTTCACACTTGCCAAGCCCCCTATCACTTGTAGTGGCAATGCCCAGTCTTACCTCCTACCTCACTAAGAAGCTAAGGCCACCTGGCATGAAATCCCTTATGCAAACTCAGTTTGGCATGGTTTTACACTGATGTCAGCTCCTATAGCACCCTCAATTTCCTCTTGTGAGATGAGGGGGAAGAGGTCCTTTCTTTTCCATCTGTGATCTCACATCACACACTACACCAAAGGCAACGGAGGAGGCCGGGCGCTGTGGCTCACGCCTGTAATCCTAGCTCTTGGGAGGCCGAGGCGGGCGGATTGCTCAAGGTCAGGAGTTCAAAACCAGCCTGAGCAAGAGTGAGACCCCGTCTCTACTATAAATAGAAAGAAATTAATTGGCCAACTGATATATATATATAAAAAAAATTAGCCGGGCATGGTGGCGCATGCCTGTAGTCCCAGCTACCCGGGAGTCTGAGGCAGAAGGATCACTCGAGCCCAGGAGTTTGAGGTTGCTGTGAGCTAGGCTGACGCCACGGCACTCACTCTAGCCTGGGCAACAAAGCGAGACTCTGTCTCAAAAAAAAAAAAAAAAAAAGGCAACGGAGGTTTAGCATAGGCCAGAGGCCTTTCTGTCTTCCTCCTCCCTGAGGCTTCTTCCCACGAATATCCCTTCTTCTAACGCTGTCAATCTATCCAACAGAAAAGCAGGAATCTCTCCAGTGATACAAAACCTACAGTTCCTATGAAGATTTTGTCTCTTACTCCCTAACTCAAATGAAAATTCCTCCACTTTAGTCCTAATTATCGCTCATATGGTGACTGTCACACCTGTGCACAGGCCACTACCCCTCCCTAGGTCTCAGTTTCCCCATCTGCCTAACAGGGAAATAACTGTGTCTTATCTATCCTACAGAAGTGTGAAGAGGTTTGATATGACTGCACTGGAAGCAATTTAAAAAGTACAAAGTGTTATATAAAAGAAGACATTTTCATAATTATTCTGCTTTCACATACCTTTATCCCAATGATCTCAAGCACCTACCCAAGCACAGATTTTAACTCTTGTATATGTAAGCAAAGGTGCAAGCCTGTTGCCCTCCATGAAAAGAATACAATATAACCAAGCAGTTATTCCAATAAGGGAGGTTCAATATAATGAAATCCACTGATTTGATCCTCTTATTGATAATGCTAATGAGAGAAAATCATATGATCATCTCCAAGGAGGCAGAAA
Source organism: Microcebus murinus (assembly GCF_040939455.1). NCBI lineage: Eukaryota > Metazoa > Chordata > Mammalia > Primates > Cheirogaleidae > Microcebus > Microcebus murinus. The sequence continues at coordinate 25,089,094 of NC_134125.1, read as the reverse complement.
AGATATTTGACAAAATTCACCCATTTACATTAAAAACAATCAAAATAGGAAGTGATGGATACATCCTTTAGTAAATAAAATACACCTCAGCCCAATGCCAGCATCTGACTTAATGGGCAGCTAAAGTTACAAACCACGAAAGCCATAAATACTTTCCAATTTACCTTCTTATATACAGATAAGCTTTAAATTCTAGGATGCTAGATGAACATTTATCATTTCTTGAATGCTAAATTCTGCCCTGTTGGAATAACCAGAAACACTCCCAATGTTACCATAAAACTCTGGCCTTCTTACAGCTATTTCTGTCTTATACTTTCTTGGTAGCAACAATTAAATGGCTCTTCCTAGCAGTTATGTCAGAGTGAACAGAGAATCACAAATGTCTTTTCTTCCTAGCTCTCTTTGAATTAAAGAAAGAAAGAATTTACAACACTCCTAAAGATTATCACTTTTATCAATACTTTGGTAAATGATCAGGGTTATCCTGAAAAGATGCTTGAAAATGTAGCAAAATGTTGGGCCAGGTGGCTCACACCTGTAATCCTAGAACTCTGGGAGGCCAAGGCAGAAGAATTACTTGAGCTCAGGAATTCAAGACCAGCCTGAGCAAGAGCCAGACCCCTTCACTACTAAAAATAGAAAAAATTAGCCGGGTGTGGTGGCACATGCCTATAGTCCCAGCTACCCAGGAAGCTGAGGCAGGAGGATCACTTGAGCCCAGGAGTTGGAGGTTGCTGTAAGCTGGGCTGACACCACGGCACTCTAGCCTAGGCAACAGAGCAAGACTCTTGTCTTAAAAAAAAAAAAAAGTCACCATAGGCAGATTGGATCATTAAGTGAATAAACATTCTGGCAACAGTTATAATCTAGCATTACCACCAATAATTATATTTTCACTGGTATGAAATATAACATCAAATATATATATATATATATTTTTTTTTTTTTTGAGACACAGTCTCACTTTGTTCCCTGGGCTAGAGTGCCGTGGCATCAGTCTAGCTCACAGCAACCTCAAACTCCTGGGCTCAAGTGATCCTTCTGCCTCAGCCTCCCGAGTAGCTGGGACTACAGGCATGCGTCACCATGCCTGGCTAATTTTTCCTATATTTTTAGTTGGCCAATTAATTTCTCTTTTTAGTAGAGATGGGGTCTCGCTCTTGCTCAGGCTGGTTTCGAACTCCTGACATTGAGCAATTCTCCTGCCTTGGCCTCCCAGAGTGCTACGATTACAATCGTGAGCCACCATGCCTGGCCACATAAAATATTTTTATATGCCTGTATGGCCCTGCAGTAAAAATTAACTTGTGGGAAAGATCTACACTGATCTTTTTTTTTCTTTTTCAAGTATCAGCTTCACCCACGGAACAGAAACAGAATTAATTTAATGGAAAAAAATGTAAATTTTTAGGATAAGTTTAGCTAGATTGAAAAGGGAAGGACAATTTCAAACAAACCCCCAAACAAAACATTTTCACATCTCTACTGAAGCAACAAACAGCAGGGCCCTAACCTTAAGTTACTAACTCAAGATAAATCCTTATGGCCAAGGTGAATTCTGTAGGTGTTACTCTCTACTTTGCAAGCCTGACCTGGCAATTTAGATATTGATTGGGGAAATGTATCGTTTTTTGCTTTATTTTCTTTAGCTGTACAGCAAATCTTTTTCTTCTATAAAATATATTGTACCAAGTTCTTTTTCAGAACTGCTTTTAATCAGTTCTATTCAAATATTTTCCTATCTCTGAAACCATATTTTTCATTACATATTTTCCCCCCTGCTAAAATGGCAGCATTAACATTCATTCCAATCACTGGGTAAAAAGTCTCTTTAGTCAAACACACATGAATAATCTAATCCTTGAGATAAATTACTACTCTCCTAGAGCATTAGGAAGTTCCAACTTTACTTTCAGAACAGAGAAAATACAGTCATTTTCCTCAAGGGTTTAATTTTGGGCTTTTAACATTAAAGTTAATCAATTTGCTAGTTTTTAACCTCAAGTTCTTTCCCATTTCATTATATCTCAATAATGATTATCCAGAGTTTTCCCACATAAACTGCACTAAAATAGCTCTCCAGTAATGGAAACAAATAATCCATAATGAGTCTTCATATATGTGCAATAATGTTCCTGAGGGCAGTGACAATATTAGAGCTGGAAGGGGCCTTAGAGACCATCCTAATCCCTTAATTCTACAGATGACAAAACTAAAACCCATAGAAGCAAAGCAACTAGCACAAACCCATGAGGAACAGGGACCAAGACGCAGGTCTCTTGACTTCTAGGCCAGTGCTCTAGGCTGAAAGCTGCCTTTTCCCCCAAATTTCAACATGTCCTCACACAAGTTCCTTTCTAAAAGAGACTCACCAACAACTCTTTAGTGAAAAGGAATTATATCTCAAACTACACAAAAGTAATAAATGTAGCTCATCAAACTTTTACTCTCTACAGCATTTAAAAATAAGTTTGCCGGCCGGGCGCGGTGGCTCACGCCTGTAATCCTAGCACTTTGGGAGGCCGAGGCGGGCGGATTGCTCAAGGTCAGGAGTTTGAAACCAGCCTGAGCGAGACCCTGTCTCTACCAAAAATAGAAAGAAATTAATGGACCAACTAAAAATATATATATACAAAAAATTAGCCGGGCATGGTGGCGCATGCCTGTAGTCCCAGCTACTCGGGAGGCTGAGGCAGTAGGATAGGTGAGCCCGGGAGATTGAGGTTGCTGTGAGCCAGGCTGATGCCATGGTACTATGGTACTCACTCTAGCCTGGGCAACAAAGTGAGACTCTGCCTCAAAAAAAAAAAAAAAAAGTTTGCCAATATGCCCCCTCATTACCTCCTAATACTTCAGTGTTTATTTCCTATAAACAAGATCATAAGCAAAATGCAACCATCAAAGACATTAACTATATTACTACAATCTAATCTTCAGACCCCCCAATTTTGTTAATTGTATCAATTCAGAATCACGTACTGTATGTAGTTGTTGTATCTCTTTAGACTCCAGTGTGTAACAATTCCTCAGTCTTTTCTTGAGTTCAATGACCTTGACATTTTGAGATTTACAGACTAGTTATTTTGTAGACTATCCCTAAAACTAGGGTTTGTTTGATGTTCCTCATGATTAGATTTGGATTGTGCACCAAACTCTTAGTTGTCCCAATTCTAAAGGAAAACCTAGAGAGCGCTGAATTACATACAGCTGCTCCTCAACTCATGATGGGATTATATCCCTATGAACCCATTGTAAACTGAAAATATTGAAAAAAACTTTTAATACACCTAACCTACTGAGTGTCATAGCTTAGCCTTGCCTATTTATTTATTTATTTATTTATTTATTTTTATTGAGACAGAGTCTCACTCTGTTCCCTGGGCTAGAGTGCTGTGGCATCAGCCTAGCTCACAGCAACCTCAAACTCTTGGGCTCAAGCAATCCTCCTGCCTCAGCCTCCTGAGTAGCTGGGACTACAGGCATGAGCCACCATGCCTGGCTAATTTTTTCTGTATTTTTAGTTGTCCAGCTAATTTCTGTCTATTTTTCAGTAGAGACGCGGTCTTGCTCTTGCTCAGGCTGGTCTTGAGCAAGAGCACTCCTGAGCTCAAACGCCCATCTCGGCCTCCCAGAGTGCTAGAATTACAGGCATGAACCACCATGCCTGGCCAGCCTAGCCTATCTTAAACATGCTCAGAACACTTAGCCCACAGTTGGTCAAAATCATCTAACACAAAGCCTATTTTGTAAAAAAGTGTTGAGTATCTCATGTAATTTATTGAATACTGTACTGAAAGCGAAAAACAGAATGGTAGTGCAAGTATTTCAAGTATGGTTTCTGCTAGATGTGTATCACTTTTACATCATCACAAAATCAAAGAATCGTATGCTGAACCATCACAAGTCAGAGATTGAATGTATATCAAATTGAATGGAAAAGGAAGATTTTTAAAAGTGGGCAAAAGATATGACTGGACACTTCACCAAAGAAGATATACAAATGGTTAATAAGCATAGTAAGATCCACAAATGGTTAAAAGATGCTCAACAACATTAGCCAGGAGGGAAAAACAAAGTAAAACCATAATATGTTAGCACTTGCAACCGACTAGATGAGATGTTACAAAAAAGACTGTTAAAAAGGATGTGGAGAAACTGGGAACCCCTTATGCACTGCTGACAGAAATGTAAAATGATATAGTTACTTTGGAAAATAGCTGTTTCTTAAAAAGCTAAAAACACATCAATTTTCAAAAGTTAAAGTCAAAGGAAGTCTGAAGAACTGCTCCAGACTGAAGGAAACCAAAGAGACAGGACTACTAAATACAATGTGATCGTTGTATGGGGTCTAAAGAGTAGACAGTAGATAGTTGTAATTTATTTCCTTATCAATCTGTCCCCAACACTACAGCACCACATTCTTGAGGAAGGGTAGGAACATGGATGGGCTTGGCACAGAAGATGCTCTCTGTGAAATCAAAGAATGGGAATGCAAGTTGCCTAAGATCACATGACTTGAACTTGACACACACCTTGTGTGAACCCAAGTCTAATATGTTTACTTTTGCACATTCTGCTTTACATTCCAGGAGGATAATCCCAGGGACTGAGACAAGGGAGGGTCTACATCTTACCAGGCCCCCTTCAAGGGAGTAACAACAGCACAGTAAGCAGTCCCCAGTGGGCCGTCTTTCTCCTACATTCCTCATTGAATCCTCAGGACACCATAAGGGGTATAGTTTACCCCCTTTTTTACAGATGAGTAAATGAGGCTCAGGTGGGTAACTTGACACAGTCACAAATAAGAGACCAAAACCAATGTTCTTACCCATGCCACTGGACAGACTCCAGAAAGGAGATAAATCTGGGGTGAGGGCTGTGGCCAGGCATCAGGAACACTGGCCTCAGAAAACCTGGTCAAGTCACTTAGTGGGTGGTAGGTTCTTAGGTATTTATCACCAGGCTACATAACTCACATATATGTTATATATGTATCAAATATTAAATTTTATTTTAAATATGCCACCTGGTTTAGCTGCCACCTCATACTGCCAGAAATGGGAAGGCAGAACAGCCCTAAAAGCAATCCAAGGCCCTTCTCCTTACTCAAACACATCTCCTCTCTCCCCTCCATCCTTTCCCCACAGGGTCCAACAACAGTGAAAGGTTTCAGCCTGGAGAGCAGCAGGGAAACAGCTCCAAAAACTTTAAGGCAAGTCAAGAGTCTATGACAGACTCTCCTTTAACCGCTCCCACCTTGCCCCTCAGAGCTCAGAGAGGGCCAGCCTTATCAAATAACCTCAGGACTAGGCCAGAGGTGATGCTGGGTCAGATTCTCTCTCACAGGAATCAGATTCAGAGTATTCTTGGCCTTTGGTCATTGAATGAACTGAAGACACACACCTTTGGGAAGCTAGGGTCAGCTTTCTCTTGCCAAGCGCAGAGGAAGTGATAAGAGAGAAAAGAAAAAACTCCAGCTGTTCAGAGGGACCTTGGAAAACATCTGTCCTGTTGGTTTCCCAATATTTTTGAAGCAACTAAATACTTTTCCCAAATGGAACCTTATCCTGCTAATCCTAATAGTCATATATGTTAAGATGATAAAAAACGAAAGGAAAAAGTGGGGATGCTTCAATTAGGGGAAAGCAAGTGCTGCATGTGAGGTTTCCTCATTTGGGGTGAAGCCTAAAGGCCCTAAGACAGAAGGCTGTTTGAAAACCACAGACATAGCCCAATCTTTTCATTTTATAGCAGGGGGAAATAGGAACCCACATATTTGCTGAGCTGTCCATAGCTTTCTCCTGTGGTTCTGCTCAGATTCCCGAAAGCCTGGGGTCAGAATCCTCCTGGAATCTCTGCTGCCCCTTTTGGTACAATGTGAGCCATTTCAAAGCTCAGGAAGGTGGCCTTTCCTAGAAGGAGCAGAGACAGTACAGCTACTGGATGTGCTCCTAGGCACCTCTCAGTGTGGGAGCCCCAGGAAGGGAAAAAGAAAAGAGAAGCAAAAGGGGAGAAATAGCATCTCAGCTGTTTCTGAGATGCTGAGAGGCAAGTAGGTAGAGCAGGCTGGATGCAGGGAGCTCTGGATGTTTGCTGGGGCATCAGTTTTTTTTCAATTAATAGGTACATTAAGGTGAGGAATAAATTATATATGGTTCCTGGGATGGGAATGTTGTAATAGTTATAGCTAACTGCCAGGAACACGTTATTAGGGATGCTATTAACATCAAAATTAATTTTGTTCTGAGTTTCACTTGTACTCTAAACTCTGTTTAGAAACAATAGACTTTTCTGTTCCTCATGTAAGCTGGTCTCCTCACATCTTTGAGCTCCAAAAAGTATATAAGAGACTTCTTTATTAAAAGTTAAAGAGGGCCGGGTGCAGTGGCTCACGCCTGTAATCCTAGCTCTCTGGGAGGCCGAGGCAGGCAGATCGTTTGAGCTCAGGAGTTCGAAACCAACCTGAGCAAGAGCGAGACCCCATCCTACTATAAATAGAAACAAATTAATTGGCCAACTAATATATATATAAAAAAAATTAGCCGGGTATGGTGGCGCATGCCAGTAGTCCCAGCTACTCTGGAGGCTGAGGCAGAAGGATCGCTTGAGCCCAGGAGTTTGAGGTTCCTGTGAGCCAGGCTGACGCCATGGCACTCACTCTAGCCTGGGCAACATAAGAAACAAAGTAGGGGAATACAATCAACAAAATGTCATGAGGAAGTGACAGAAAGAGGGCCATTCTTTAAGGACTTTCTATCACCTACAAGATCAAGTCCAAACTCCTTAGCAAACAATGCTCTTCAGGATCTGGCCCTGCTTACCTCAGCTGTCTCAACTCCAGCCTTCTCCCTAAGACACCCCTATCCTCCAGCCATCCTAAATAACTTACAGTTTTCCTGACCTGATGTGTTTCCATGCTTCAGAATGCACTTCTCAGGGCAAACTCCTAGTCACATATCAACACCTAGTTCAGAAGTCTGGGAAGCCATATAAAGACAGCCCCACATCACTCAGGCCTTTTTCTCATGCACTTCACACAATCCTCCTGAATAGCACTGGTGTAGTCCCTGTGCTACTGCTCAATTTCATCCCATTATTTGGATAAAGAGTTACTAAAGGGCAGGGATCACTTGAATCCTGGCACACAAGTGCTCAATAAATGTTTTCGGACTTTGCATGAAATGTTTAAGGAAGGCTAAAAAGTGATACAAGCAAAAGCAGACAACAGATATTTTCTGTTATTGAAATAATCTGTCTTCTCTACTCTGATCTTTGGTTGAGTATTACTTAGAAACCAGACAGACTGGGCTGCTCCATCACTTCCTAGCTGTGTGTCCTTGTGCATGTTAACTAACCTCTGTGTGTCTCAAGTTTCTTCATGGGTTTAAAAACAACAATAAAAATAACCACCTGGCCGGGCACAGTGGCTCACGCCTGTAATCCTAGCACTCTGGGAAGCGGAGGCGGGCGGACTGCTCAAGGTCAGGAGTTCGAAACCACCATGAGCAAGAGCAAGACCCCGTCTCTACTATAAATAGAAAGAAATTAATTGGCCAACTAATATACATAGAAAAAATCAGCCGGGCATGGTGGCACATGCCTGTAGTCCCAGCTACTCGGGAGGCTGAGGCAGAAGGATTGCTTGAGCCCAGGAGTTTGAGGTTGCTGTGAGCTAGGCTGAAGCCATAGCGCTCACTCTAGCCTGAGCAACAAAGCAAGATTCTGTCTCAAAAAAAAACAAAAACAAAAACAAACCCCACCTATGCAGTGTGGTTATAAGGATGAGAGTTTAATTTACGTAAAAAAGAAAACAGAATGCTGAATAAATGGTAGTTCTACTAGTCTGCTATATTCACAAAAACCTTAACAGGACAGTATATGGTACCCTCAGGAATGTAATCACAATGAAATTTTAGTTGGACCAATCCTTTAAAAAAAAAAAAAAAAGGACAGTTGAAAAACAACAAATAGTAACAACTTGTCTTCAGCTGCATTCTGCTTGCCCTCTGCAGTGTTCAATACCAATCCTGTAGTCACCACCACCACCACCACCACCACCTCTCTCAGCTCCTTTGATAACATATTCTGGTTTTCTGGTCTCTGACCAAATTTCCTGTGTCCTCTTTTGTAACTTGCCCTTTATTGACACCCAAAGGCAGGCATTCCTTTAGCTCAGTTCTCAGATCTTCCCTTACCTTATCATTCTCAAGGCTTCAATCAGTATCTCTACAGAGATGACCTCATGACCTCTATGTCACATTCAGAAACGATATTTCAAACCCAACTTACCCAACTAGACATCTGCTATCTTAAGATGACCAAGCATATAGCTTTAATTTCTCCTCCCTGTCCTCTCCATTGTTCTCTTACACATTGCACCAATCCTCCATTTCCTCTTCTTTTGCCAGAGTTACCTCTTTGATCCTTCGGTTCTACCTCAGTGGTTTTTCAACCTTTCTGGGATAATGGAGCCCTCTGAAGACCTATTGAATGCTATGGATTATTCACCAAAACAATGAATATACAAAACACATGCTAGCAATTTCACCTGGCCAACAACCCCAAATAAAAATGTATGCTCATCCATGCAAAATTTTAACTATCATTTACACAAATTTTCATCCCCATCGCCTGCTCCCCTCTTACACATTTCTAGATGCCTTCTGGATATAGTCTGAATGGCATACAAACATCACAAACTTAACAGGTCCAAACCAGAACTATTTCTCCTTGACAAATCTGCTCTGCCTAACAGGACTACTTCTCTTGGATAATGGCACCATATCCTCTCAGGCTCCCAAGGGAGAAGCCTTGGAACGAACTATTTGGTATACGCCTATACCAAATCAACCACCAAACTCTGTCTTCTAGCTCAGAAATCCCTCTCAAATCCAAATCCCACCTCTCTTGGTATCTTACACTTTAGGGTCTCATCATCCTCTGCTTCCACTCACACCTGCCATGATTAAAAGTCTTTCTATCACTCTTCCCACAAAAGCCCCTGTTAACTGATTCTATCTACAAAAGTCCCCTCACCTCCACTGGTGCTTTCCACTGCCACTGTATTACTACACCTCTAGATGGTCACAATAGCCTGATTCCCCCACTCCAGTTCTGTTTCATATCATTTCCACCAGTGTTGATGGATTGCCCCCCAAAATTTCAAAATCGGCCATGTGAATGCTTCCTTCAAAAATATTGATGCTTCCCCAGTGCACAAATGTACAAACTCAGTTTTGGCTTTGGAGTCCTCTACAGTTTCCCACCTAAGTGCTTTTCCAGAATTAGACTTCACAGCTCAAGCTGTCACTTGCTCCTATTATCTGTATATCAAAATCACACCCACTAACAGGTTCAACTCAAACCCCGTTCTCCCTCTTTATATCTTCTACATGATTAGGAAAGGACGCTGAGCAAAACAGGCACAATTCCTAATGAAATGATAAGGAAATGGGGGGGGGGAATGCTACAAAATGGCTGGAAATCCTTTCATAGGTGGGGAACCTGTAGCCTTCTGTTTTTTGTTGTTTTTTTTTTACAATCCATCAGATCAAAAGTAGGCTTCTGATTTTAAGATTGTTCTTTTTTAAGCACCAAAGAAGTAAAAAAAGCTTCATTTTTCTCTGCTGTATCCCTTTTAATAAAATGATTTGTTCCATAAAATTCAGATTCAGTAACAATGCCACACGTAAGGACCTAGAAGGCCAAAAGCCACAGGTTCCCCACCCCTGCATGAAATCCTTCTGCAAGCATTAAGTTTTTTTTTTTTTGAATCAGAGTCTCACTTTGTTGCCGGGGCTAGAGTGCTATGGCGTCAGCTTAGCTCACAGCAGCCTCAAACTCCTGGGCTCAAGCAATGCTTCTGCCTCAGCCTCCCGAGTAGCTAGGACTACAGGCATGTGCCACCATGCCCAGCTAATTTTTTATATATATATATATTTTTTCAGTTGGCCAATTAATTTCTTTCTATTTTTAGGAGAGACGGAGACTCACTCTTGCTCTGGCTGGTTTCAAACTCCCTGACCTTGAGCTATCCAACTCCCTGACCTTGAGCTATCCGCCAGCCTTGGCCTCCCAGAGTGCTAGGATTATAGTCGTGAGCCACCACACCCAGCCAGCATTAAGTTTTTTAAAGATTGCTATTCAAATATTAACATTTCAACCAAGAAGCCCTCCATTAACCCAGCACTGTTACTCAACACATATTAAACACTAATAATGTGCAATGCAGAAGATTAAATTAATAGCAGGATATATCATCAATCTGATAAAAGTCTATAATCTGGGCCCAGGATTCAAATTCCAATTATATTTCTATTTTACTTAGGAAAGGAAAATTACAGCACAAGGACCTAGCATTTCAACTAGAAACTCAGAATATTGACTAAGTCTACAGCAGTGATAGAAACAGTTCCCAGATCTAACTCATCTGCAGACTAGTAAAAATCTTATCAGATGGGAAAATCTTATCAGGCAAGGGACAATCTTTTCAACTGAAATATTCGAAACCTAAAAATTTTTTCCAGTCCATATTTTAGATAATTTTTTAAAAAGAGCTAAAGGATGTGAAGGCCAATTCTGAGCCTCTCATAATGAGACCGGTTTATGGGTACACTTACCAGCAGGTGCAACAGCAATAAGATGTATCACAGAGAAGTGATGCTGTGGGCAATGCTTTCTCCCCATTACTTTTTAGGGCCTTATTTCTTTGAGGCCTGACCTAATTTAATTTCTCTTTGGTGAGTTCACACTAATTTTCACAGTTGTATTCTGTGAAGCATTTTGTTCCTAAAGAAAATGAAAATATTCAAGATTTAATTAAAATCTTTTTAGAGAGAATTTTAACTAGTCTTTCTACCTAGCTAAGATACTTAGTAAAACATGCCTTCAGTGGCATTTCTAAAATTATGACCATTCAGATTCGAATACATTTCTGAAACAGACGTGGTTATAAGAGTAAAATACACTAAAATTCTGAAATTATTAATAACACTAAGGAAAGTTGGATGTCATGAAAAGAGCTACACCTTTTTTTTCTTCCTTTTATTTCATCATATTATGGGGGTACAAATATTGTTAGGGTTACAAATATTGCCCCTGCCTCCCCTCCTTCCCCCCCCCATGTGCCAGAGATTCAAGCGTGTCCAATCCCCCAGTTGCACCTTTTTAAGTAAAATCTCAGTCTACAATTCAGTTTAACTCTTTAGTTCTATGACCCTAGGAATTTGCTTCACCCTGAAATACTTTCTCACCTGAAAAAGGGGATAACACTATCTTTTTCCTCCCTCAATGTGGCTGTTCAAATAAAAGGAAGTAATGTATGTAGCACACAGTACCTGCCACAAAGCGCTCAATAAATTAATCTACTTCACTCAACACAATAGACACAAGAGGATTCAGATTTAAGGGAATCTACTTCCACAAGTCTTCATCAGCACAAAACACTTCATTCAGTTCATTCTAATAAAAACAATACCATCACCACCATTCCACGAATTTTTCTGAGGGACCTAGATCAAGATGAGGGAGCCTGCATTTGATTCTGCAAAATTCCATTAAGGTTGCGTATATATTGACCAGTAGAACATTAACAGGAAAAGTCCACAGTAATTGAGCTAAAACGTCTGGATGCACTGATGCTGGTGAGAGAGCTCACTTAGAGTAAAGGGGGGGGGGGGGGAGAAAAGTCAAATTAGGCCCAACTCTACACGGATCTTTAACAAATCAAGAGAGTGATACTGTTTCATCCTTCCCGAAACACCAACAGCACGATATTAATATCCATTTAAAAACAAAAACTTAAAGAGTGAAATATTCCACAACCAACGCTGGTGTCACTAATGCTTTTAGAAAGCCTGCGCAGAAGGAGAGCACCATTAGCACCACTGCAGATATTTAATGAAAGCCGTCTGCAGCAACCAGAGGCCAGGAGAGAAACATAATAATTATTTCGGTTTTCTGCACGCACCCCGAAGGGAACTGCTTTCAAGACCACGGCCGCCAAGCCTCTGATGGAATTCCGGGTTTTACAATCGGACGTCAAAAAGAAGCCCACGATGCCAGCAAATTGGTGGGTGGGGACGCTGCTCCCTCCTCGGGGGTCAGGCTTTAAACCTGCGCTGCGCCCGGGTCCGGGGTCACCGCGTCCGGCCTTCGCCCTCCGTGCCCCTCCCGCGCAGAGCGAGGGCCGGCCCGCGCAGCGCCGCGAGCGACACCTGAGCTCGGCCGGCCAGGGGCCCCGCCCGACCCCCGGCGCGGACCGCGGCCAAGCCTGGTTCGGGTTCGGGGTCGCGGCCGCGCGGGAGGCCGAGGCGCGGGCGAGGCCGCGGGCCGGCCGCTGCGGTGCCGGGCGGTGGGAGCCACGCGCCGACACTCACCACACCATGCCGTAGGCGCCCTCGCCGATGTACGAGAGGTTGGTGTAGCGCGGCCCCACGTCGAACACCTGCCCGCGGACCATCTCGGGGCCCGCGCCCGCCGCCGCCGCCGCCGCCATGTTGGCTGCCGGGCCGCCGCCGCCTCCGCCGCGCTGGGCTGGACGCTCCGCGGCCGCCGCGCAACTCCTGCCGCGCCTCCCGCAGGGACCCCGCCGCCGCTGGTGCAGCCGCCGGCGCTGACCGGAAGGAGGAAGGAGGGCGCCGCGTAGGAGAGGTGGAGAGCCGACGGCCACTCGGACCGACTGCCTGCCTCCCTGACGGACGGGCTGGCCGGCGGGCGGGCGGGCGGCGGGCGGGGCGCGCGCCGAGGAGGGCGCCGGGGCGGGGCCACGCAGCGTGCGTGCGGATTGGCTCCCGCAGCCTGAGGGCGGGGCCGCGCGGGCCGGCGGAAGCGCCGAACGCAGGGCGGAGCACGGCAGCCTGCTGGGGAGGAGCCGAGGGTGCGGTCACGTGCGCGGGCGTGGGAGTCCGCGAGGGAGACTGAGGCGTCCCCACGGGACTGCTGGCCTGAGCTGGGGGACTGTGAGGGCTTGGAGGAGCCCTGGGGCTGGGTCCGAACGGAGCCAGTGAGCGACCCCGACTGGGCGCGAGTGACCCCAAAATGACGACGCGATACCCAGTGGTGGCCAGCCTGGGACTGGCCTTTGTGAAACCATGGCCCACACGTTGATACATGCAGAGGCCTCGAGACCAGGACGGAACCCGGACCGAGGCCGAGAAAGACCTTTGCATACTGAAACTCTCATGTCGAGACCAAAACGACAGACTGAGAGGAGCCACTAATCAGGTTAGTTCAACCAATATTTGTTGAGCATCCATCATGTCCCTGGGGAGCCACCCTCGTGGAAGATGCCTTCTAGAGAGAAGATATAATACAAATAGATGTAATACTCAAGCTGTGATAAGAACTATGAGGAAACAGAATAAGAGACTAGGAGTAGTGGGTTGAAACACCTGAGAAAGGCATTTGCACTCAGAGACTGAGATCCAGATTGCTATAGATGAGCAGAAATTTAGACATAAGACATCATGAAATAATAAATACAAACCTGGAATTATTAAAACCAAAACAAAAAGATTTAGAGAAAAAGAGATGGACACACTGAGGCTCAGGAATATTCACAGACACCAGAGGTTGAAAAATAAAAATTTGAATCCTGAAGCAGGTGGATACCAAGAAGAGCTAAGACAATGAGACGGAAGATTATCCAGCCACTGCCTCCAAACTGTTTCTCATGCCATCAAGGGGGAAGGGAGAGTGACAGGTCCATTGTCTGACAATTCCATCTTTAAGGCCATCACCTCTGGACTTCCAGACATCAACAAAGATCAACTAGTCAATCTCAAAGGAGAATAGACAAGTTTCTAAAACAAAAAAACCGTGGGGAAAAAAGTATGTGACACATAAGAAAAGGAATACAGTGGTAGAGTCAGAAATGACTCCTTCACTGAAAGGAGTTTCTTCACTGAAACAGAACCCAATTTTAGAAAACACATAATTCTTATACATGATTGAAAGAGGAGATTCGTTCTTTAAAAAGAAAGGGGGGGCAAGATAAATGGAGAGTACCATGATATTAAAACCACATAATCAAAGCAAAAGCAAGGGTTGAAGTAGTAAAAAAAAAAAAAGACTTGATGCAGAAGAACAAACTGGCAATATATTATAGCAGATAAACTTGAGAAAAATTTCGAGAATACAAAATAAAGTGATAGCATCCTTTAAGAGAGAAGAGAGTGGGGATGGAGAGCATCTTGGAGATTCAAACCATGGGATTCCCCAGAGGAAGACAAGCGATAATAAAATCATAATGGGAGGCTGGAGTGGTGGCTCACATCTGTAATCCCAGCATTTTAGGAGGCCAAGCTGGGAGGATGGCTTGAGGCCAGGAGTTCAAGACCAGCCTGGGCAACATAATGACATCTTGTCTCTACAGAAACAAAAACAAACAAACAGAAACCACAGTTATAAAGGGAGAAAAGTTTCCTTAGGTGGAAAAGGGTCTGAGGTGGAGGTAAGAAATTGAGTGGCTTCACTAGAATCCAGAAAATAAGCAGTAACCAACTTCAGGACATAATCCAGAAAAAGTATTACATTTCACAGATAAAGAACAGACTCTAGGTGGAGCCCTGTGGCTCACGCCTGTAATCCTAGCACTCTGGGAGGCCGAGGCGGGCAGATTGCTGGAGGTCAGGAGTTCGAAACCAGCCTGAGCAAGAGCGAGACCCTGTCTCGACTATAAATAGAAAGAAATAATTGGCCAACTAATATATAGGTGCATGCCTGTAGTCCTAGCTACTCGGAAGGCTGAGGCAGGAGGATTGCTTGAGCCCAGGAGTTTGAGGTTGCTGTGAGCTAGGCTGACGCCACGGCACTCATTCTAGCCTGGGCAACAAAGTGAGACTCTGTCTCAAAAAAAAAAAGAACAGGCCGGGCGCTGTGGCTCACGCCTGTAATCCTAGCTCTTGGGAGGCCGAGGCGGGCGGATTGCTCAAGGTCAGGAGTTCAAAACCAGCCTGAGCAAGAGCGAGACCCCGTCTCTACTATAAATAGAAAGAAATTAATTGGCCAACTGATATATATATAAAAAAAAAATTAGCCGGGCATGGTGGCGCATGCCTGTAGTCCCAGCTACTCGGGAGGCTGAGGCAGAAGGATCACTCAAGCCCAGGAGTTTGAGGTTGCTGTGAGCTAGGCTGACGCCACGGCACTCACTCTAGCCTGGACAACAAAGTGAGACTCTGTCTCAAAAAAAAAAAAGAACAAACACTAATAGTTTCCAATCAAGAAATAAAGGTTATCTTTTAAAATGCTAAAAACTGGCTTTCTTCAGATTCCTCCTCTGTAACCCTTAATTGCCACAGGAAAATGGAACAAGATTGACAGCACTCTGAAGGGGGAAGTTGTAATCTTATAACCCTCCCTAGGTGATTTCATTCACTCAGTGACTTAACTCCTCCCAGATCTTTTTTGTTTTCTTTTTTTTGAGTCAGGATCTTGCTATGTTTCCCAGACTGGACTCAAACTCCTGGGCTCAAGTGATCCTCCCACTTCAGCCTCCTGAGTAGCTGGGACTACAAGCCTTTGCCACCACACCCACCTTCTTCCCAGATCTTTATCGCTTAGATCTCTCCTTAGTTCCTGGTCAGCATGTCACCTGCACACTGGACAGCTCCATGTAGACATCCCACAGGGGCTTCAACACCACATATCCAAACCACCAGTGGTTAACTGCATGAGTTAACTTGTTCTGAGACTAAATCTTAGCCAATCTACTCATCACCTGTGTGACCTTGACATCATTTTCCTCAGACTTAAAATGGGGATCACAATAGTATGTGCCTCATAAGTTTGTTGGACAGAGTAAATAACATATGTGAAGAGCCTGCCACATAGTATGTTACCCAATAAATGTTATCAGTAATTATTATCTACCCCATCCAAACCTGTTCTTCATCATATACCCGTGGCTAGCATCACTTTCACCCAGACGCTCAAGCTGGAAATTTGGCTATGATCTTTAACAATGCATTTTATTAATACCTCAGTCTCCACCCCCAACCCCATCCAACCAATTGCAAACTCCTGTAAATTCTACTTTGTTAGTATTTCAGAAGTCCAGCTGGGTGCAGTGACTCATGCCTGTAATCCTAGCTCTTGGGGAGGCCAAGGCAGGAGGATCGCTTGAGGCCAGGAATTGGAGACCAGCCTGAACAAGAGCAAGACCCTGTCTCTACAAAAAAATTTAAAAAATTAGCTGGATGTGGTGGTGCATGCCTGTAGTCCCAGCTAGTTGGTAGGCTAAGGCAGGAGGATTGTGTGATCCCAGGAGTTTGAGGTTGCAGTGAGTTGTGATGACTCCACTGCACTCTAGCCCAGGCAACAGAGAGAAACCCTGTCTCAAAAAAAAAAAAAAAATCAGAAATCTTTGCTACTTAAAGTGTGGTCTCCAGACCAGCAGCATCAGCATCATCTTGGAGTTTGTTGGAAATGCAGCATCAGGCCCGCCCCAGACCTGAATCAGGATCTGCATTTTAACAAAACCCCCATTTTTGCATGCATATTAAACTTTGAGAAGCACTATTTTAAACATAACCACTTCATCCCAACTGCCACTCTGCTGGTTATAGCCTGCTGCAAAGATAACCCTTCTGCTTTCAGTGTGGCCATCTGCAGCTGTTTCTCCTTATACCCAGATCAATCTTTCCATCACAGATCTGGCAATGTCCCTTCCTGTCTGAAGTCAGTGGCTCCCGATTACACTCAGAGTGAGGTCTTTGCTAACCGCCTCTCTACCCTCATCTCTTGCTGCCCCCTCTTTGCGTCCCATGCACTAGCCAGGTTAGATTACTCTCGGTTCTCTCTTGTCTTTTGATCTGTGCATGTATCAGCCTCTCTCCCTGTAGCATATTCTCTCTCCACTACTCCAGCATTTGTGGACATTTTTAAACTACCACACTCTCGTAGCATAATGCATCTGACCACTGAATTTCTCCAGAGAACTCTTCTTGCCTGGTTCCATGAGCACTAAGCAACCTTATGATTAGAGTTTATGGTTTCACTTGTGGTTTTCTGACAGGGAAAGTACCCTGGCCAGAGGACAGCCGGTTTGGGTCCTGTGGCAGTTACTGTTTGTTCTAACCTGGGGTTGAGTCTCATCAGTCTCGGCTGAGTCAGATTAGCATGAGCCAGGCCCAGAGGGAACAATCGACAACTACACCGACAACAGCAAGTTTCTGGAAGCACAGAGCGGAGAGGCAGGCTCAGGAACACTGTAAGACCATACTAAGCTACCATCTAAGCATAGGCTGGCTACCTGGATGTCTTCCTCATTGTCTCTCTACAGTGGTGACAACTCACAGATCTGCAGAATCTTAGAAAACACGGACATCTGTTATTTTTTCCTGTACATCATCAACTCCTCCTTCTCCCGGTAGCAGCAACCCAATTTCTCTTTAGTGAACTGTCCCTTCGGCATTCTCATAGGGTTCAAAGAGCTGGCCCTACCCCCAAGTTCCAAGAGGAAGCATGTGACTCAGGGCTGCCTACTCAGAATCACAGAGGTTGGCCCAAAGGGTGGGCATGTTCCCTGAACCAGGCCAGTGCAGAAGCTATGTGAAAGGGATGCTTCCTTTTTGCTTGCTTGCTCGGGTAGTAAATGTGAGTCGGGGCCAACACACCAGGATGTGAGAAGTGCCCTCTGTGAGTGGAGGCGAGACAGGGAGAGCAGCCATGGCGATGGTTTCTGGATGCCATAGTTTGAGGCTGTATTCAGCTGAGCCTGGACTTTAGATTTCAGCCACTTGAAACCATAGAGTTCTGACTAATGCACTATCCAATTAACTCCCTTTTCTGCAAAAATTGCTCAGAATTGTACAATAAATCACTGAGGCATGAATCAAAAACTCATGAATGATGAAATGAGAGAGAAGAACTGGCAATGAGCCTTGAAACTAGCTAAAGATAGAGAGATAACTGAATAAAAACACCACTCAGTAGAGACTGTTTTTGATACTGATAAGTTGAAATAATTGTTGCTATGGTAACAAACAAAATGCAAAAGCAAAAAATTCAGAAAGAGGATCTTTAGAAATAGGGTTTTTAACCTGAGATTATGCAGTGAAAACCAGGGAGGAAGAAAGAGGGTAGAAAAAAACAAGACACTTGAGTCTTTGTTTTACATAAAATGAGGATAAAAGCTATTTTTAAAATTGGTACAATTTGGCCAGGCGCGGTGGCTCAAGCCTGTAATTCTAGTACTCTGGGAGGCTGAGGCGGGTGGATTGCTAAAGGTCAGGAGTTCAAAACCAGCCTGAGCAAGAGTGAGACCCTGTCTCTACTATAAGTAGAAAGAAATTAATTGGCCAACTAAACATATATATATATATATAGCTGGGCATGGTAGTGCATGCCTGTAGTCCCAGCTACTCAGGAGGCTGAGGCAGGAGGATCACTTAAGCTCAGGAGATTGAGGTTGCTGTGAGCTAAGCTGATGCCACGGCACTCTAGCCCAGGCAACAAAAGTGAGACTCTGTCTCAAAAAAAAAAAAAAAAATTGGTACAATTTCATATAATTTTTCAGTATAAAAAGCTTTATGTATACCTTATAAATTATTACAGGAGATGAAGGAAAAAATGTAATTAATATAGCAAAAATAAAGAATCTTGTACCAGGAAGTGTAGACACTTGCCTCACATACGTAAATGGAAAAAAATGGCAAGGAATCATACAAAAACAATAACTAAACACCAGAAAATTAGATGAGCAAAGGTTAGACTAAGTGTAACAAATAAGCTGAATATAAATAAATAAGAAAAATGTAGATAGATAAAATTACTATATAAAACATGAAAATCTCAGATGAGATCAAAGGGCAAACACTAAATATATGTTTCTTAAAAAGATGTGTGTGTGTGTATGTAGCATAAAAGGCATCATGAAACCAAATGCACCAAATAACATAGCAACACAAAATAGGAAGCAAAGCCAGGCATGATGGCACACACTTGTAGTCCCAGCTAGTCAGGAGACTGAAGCATGAGGATCACTTGAGACTATAGTGCACTATGATCATTGATTGTGCTTGTGAATAGCCAATGCACTGCAGCCTGGGCAACATAGCAAGACCCTGTCTCCTAAAAAAAAAAGGAAGCCAAAACTCTTTAGAAATAACAACTAATAGAAATACAATTATACCACTATCAGACTATGACATATAAACAAAAATAAAATGCAGGCCGGGCACGGTGGCTCACTCCTGTAATCCAAGCACTCTGGGAGGCCAAGGCGGATGAACCCTTTGAGCTCAGGGGTTCAAGACCAGCCTGAACAAGAGTGAGACCCCATCTTTATTAAAAATAGAAAAAAATTAATTGGCCAACTAAAAATATATAGAAAAAAATAGCCAGGCACGGTGGTGCATGCCTGTAATCCCAGCTACTCGGGAGGCTGAGGCAGAAGGATTGCTTGAGCCTAGGAGTTTGAGGTTGCTGTAAGCTAGGCTGATGCCACGGTACTCTAGCCAGGGCAACAGAGTGAGATTCTGTCTCAAAAATAAATAAATAAATAAAAATAAAATAAAATGCAGTTGAACAACAGGATTAATAAGGCATAATGACACATGCCGTGTTTTGTACCTTCATAAAATATACCCCCATCATTCCTAATATCTCTAGAACAGTCACAAAAATTGACCCTTCACTGGTCCACAAAAAGTTTTACTAAATCCAAATAACCAAAAAGTGATCAAGGTCAAATCCTCTGATCATAGCACAATTTAACAAATGAAAATCACATATACAAATTTTAAGATTAACAAACATCCAACCAAGTATTAGTATTTTATTAGAACACTGACATTCTACTAAATAATGCTTCAGTCGGAAAGGAAATATGAACACAGTAACACACTCTGCAAAATCATGGAAATAATCTGACTACTACTACAGACTTGGAGAACAATTCCTTTAATGAGAGGCTGAAGGCTGGGCTGGTCCCTGGCACCATTGTTATATAACAGTGCTTTGGCCCAAACAGACTAGCTGCTTTTCAATCTCCTTTTCTGGGTTCCTCTTATCTGTCTGTTCTTTAAATTCTAGTGCTCTGTCCTTAGCAGCCAGAAGCTTTTAGCTGTAAGTCCAGAAAGCCCTGAATGAAACAGGGCCAGGGGCAAGGTGAGGTGAGTGAGGGCCCTGGGCGGCACGTTGAAGGAGGCCCTCGCTCTCAGGGTCCTGCCAGTGCCACGTCGCATCTGAGAGTGAGCACCTCTTTAAGTGACCTGTCTTGGGTGCTCGGTTGCCTCACCCTGGTTCCGGCCCTGCCAGACAAAATTGGTAAAAACAGTAAGGACGCATTCTTTCTCATCCAACACAGGTACGGCTCTGCCCTCCCCTGTGTGTTGGCACCCTCAGGCAAGCGGAGAGACGCGGCAGCCCTTCCAGGCAGCACAGAGGGTACCGCGCTGTTCAGAGGCAGAAAGGGACTATTTCTGTGAGGGTCTCCTGCTTAGGCCTAAGAATCCACTCAGCAGTCTTCCCCTCACACCTCGCCTTGTGGGCAGACTGCCTCCTGTGCTGACCCCACCTACTCACCACCAAGAAGAATAATCACTGTGAGTGTCTCTGGCCAACCAGGATTTACCCTTAGAATCTAGGGGAGGTGATTCTCCCCTTGCCACATGGGGGAGGGTGGGCACCACAACCAAATCAGGGTTCCAGGAGTCAGGAAGAAAGGGAGAATGGAGGGACGGTCAGCAAGGATGTTCTACTCTTCTCATATGACACATTCCTCCCAGGGTAGCTCCTCATCTTTGCCACCCAGGTCCCCGACTTCCCCTCCAGAGCAGCCTCTCATCACAGATCTTCACCTGTACTTCTCAGCTGCCCACTCTCTGTTTCCTGTCCTAGCCAAGAGCGCCTCCATCCTCCAGTTCCCCAAGCCAGAGAGTAAGCATCTTCCTTATCCTTGTTCTTTACCGACCCCACATCCAATTCATGCCCAAATCTTCCCTACTGGACTGCCTAAATATTGTTGTTTTTTTTTAAATAAACTTTATTTTTTAAAACATGGTATGGTCTGAATGTTTGTGTTCCTCCAAAATCCATATGTTGAAATCTTCACCCTGGCTAGGCGCGGTGGCTCACGCCTGTAATCCTAGCACTCTGGGAGGCCGAGGCAGGCGGATTACTCGAGGTCAGGAGTTTGAAACCAGCCTGGGCAAGAGCGAGACCCCGTCTCTACTATAAATAGAAAGAAATTAATTGGCCAACTAATATGTATAGAAAAAATTAGCCAGGCATGGTGGCGCATGCCGGTAGTCCCAGCTACTCGGGAGGCTGAGGCAGGAGGATTGCTTGAGCCCAGGAGTTTGAGGTTGCTGTGAGCTAGGCTGATGCCACGGCACTCACTCTAGCCTGGGCAACAAAGTGAGACTCTGTCTCAAAAAAAAAAAAAATCCTAACCCCAAGGTGATGGTATCAGGCAGCAGGGCCGTTGGAAGGTGATTAGGTCATGTGGGTGGTGCCCCCATGAATGGGATTAGTTCCCTTATAAAAGAGGCCCCCTTCTGCCATGTGAGATTCTGGCAAAAAGAAGGCCATCTGTGAACCAGGGGTCTCCAGACATTGAATCTACCGGTGACTTGATCTTGGACTTTCCAGCCTCCAGCACTGTGAAAAACAAATGTGTGTTGTTTATAAGCCACCCTGTTTATGGTATTTTTCTATAGCAGTCTGAGTGGACTAAGAACAGTTTTAGATTTACAGAAAAAATGTGAAGATAGTGCAGAGAGTTCCCAATATCCCATGCCAAATTTCCCCTATTGTTAACTTCTTATATTAGTGTGGTACATTTGTTGCAATTAATGAAGTAGTATTAATACATTAATGTTAACTGAAGTCCATACTTTATTCAGATTTCCTTAGTTTTTATCAAAGGTCCTTTTTCTGTTCCAGGATCTCATCCAAAGTACTGCATCACATTTAGTCATTACGTCTCCCTAAGCTCCTCTTGGTTGTGACAGTTTCTCAGACTTGTCTTGTTTTCGATGACCTTGACAATTTTGAGCGTACTGGCCAAGTATTTTATAGACTGTCCCTCAATTGAAATTTGTTTGATGTTTTTCTCATAATAAGTCTGGTTTTATGAGTTTGGGGGAGGAAGACCCCAAAGTTAAAGTACCATTTTCATCCCGTCAAGGCTACATACTAGTAACATGACATGTCACTGTTGGCGTTGACCTTGATTACCTGGTTAAGTTAGTGTTTGTCGGATTTCCCCTCTCTAAAGGTACTCTTTCTTCCTCCCTTTCCATGCTGTATTCTTTGGAAGGAAGTAACCATGCACAGCTCGTACTTAAGGAATGGGGGGTTAGGCTTCACCTCCTTGAGGGTGGTGTAGCTACATAAATTATTTGGAATTTTTTTGGATGGGATATCATCTCCAATATTGTTTGATTTTTAGAATTTATTCTGAAATCATATAAAACTTAAAAGTTGCAAGAACAGTACAAAAAAATCCCATATCACCTATCTTCCCCCATATGTATTCAGTCAGCCCTCCATGTTCATGGGTTTCACATTTGTGGGTTCAACTAACCTTGGATTAAAAATATTTTGGAAAAAATGAATGGTTGCATCTGTACTGAACACGTACAGATGACTTTTTTTTCTTGTCATTATTCCCTAAATAATACAGTAGATAACAACTATTCACATAGCATTTGCATTGTATTAGCTATAATAATTAACCTAGAGATTATTTAAAGTATACAGGAAGACATGTGTAGGTTCTAGGCAAATACTATACCATTTTATATAAGGGACATGAACATCCATGTATTTTGTTGTGTGTGTGTGTGTGTGTGTGTGTGCGTGCGCGCACGCCTGGTCCTGGAACCAACCCCTGCCCAGACGCCAACAGACAATGTATATATATGTGTGCATGTGTGTGTGAATATATATAAAAATATATATGCATATAACGACTCTACAGGCAATCTACAACTTATGATGGTTCAACTTACAATTTTCCAACTTTACAATACAAAACCAATACATATTCAGTAGAAGCCTTACTTTGAGGACCCATGCAACTGCATGGTTTTTCACTTTCAGTGCATTATTCAACAAAGTACATGAATATTCAACACGTTAGCATAAAATAGGCTTTTTTTTTTTTTTGAGACAGAGTCTCACTTTGTTGCCCAGGCTAGAGTGAGTGCCCTGGCGTCAGCTCAGGCTGGTTTCGAACTCCTGACCTTGAGCAATCCGCCCGCCTCGGCCTCCCAAAGTGCTAGGATTACAGGCGTGAGCCACCGCGCCCGGCCATAAAATAGGCTTTGTGTTAGATGATTTTGCCCAACTGTAGGCTAATGTAAGTGTTCTGAGCATGTTTAAGGTAGGCAAGGCTAAGCTACTGATGTTCAGTAGGTTAGGTACCGTTTCAGCTTATGATATTTTCAATTTACGATGGGTTTATCTGGATGTAGCCTTTTTTTTTTTTTAAACCTCTGCAATTATTAGTTTATTAGTATCATCCAGAACTCAGATGTTCAGTATTCCTCCTAAAATTACATAAACAAATGCAAATGGAAAGAATCCAAGTCAAAATTATATAACAAATCAGCACTCCATCACAAAAGCGTGTAAAATAACAAGAACGTTATTTTAAAATACTGGCACTTTTAAGAAAAGGATAATCTCAAAAAACCTCAAAATTGACAAATTGTTCCCTAAACTGCTAAGCAGATAAACATAACTTCAACAAATCAGTTTGGGTTTTGTAAAGAAAAATTAAATTCAAATAAATTGAATAATTTGTATTGAAATGCAACGTTTAAGTTTCACCTTTCCTCATCAATTTGATTTGTAAAATGGCAAGCCATAATACAGGAAAATAAAACCCAATTTTAAAATGTATCATTTTAAAGGCTGGCCCAATTAATTAAAGATACTCTTAACAGAGAACCTTAAGTTCCTGAGCAGTCCATATTTAGATAAATGGGAAAAGACATTTATGGCCAGCACTTACCTAGTCTTCACTGGGAATAACATCAACAAAAAATGTAATATGGCCGTCTTGTATTTTAAGCTCACGCTTTTGGGGATACATTCTCAGGTCTTCTTTAATGTGGGAACTGCAACATATAACTGCCATTACATGGTAATGGGAGTTAAAGAATAGAGTCCTCATGTAAAGATTAGAACATACTTTTCTATTAGTCCTTCAAGGACAGACTCTCAAAATGTTTTGATTCTAATAATGCCATGCTGTGAGTAGACTGGTTACTCTTCACTTTGTAAATATAAGTGGGCTATGTGAAATTTATCAACTTTGGAGTTTAAGTTATAGATGAAAACTGTATCAATTTAATTTTTATTACCCCCATCATGATATGCAGGGTGTGCAGACAAAAGCTTTTTATCAGCTAACTATATGAAAAGATAAACACTGTAATAACTCGTGATCCATAATGGGCAAAAGCAAAAGACTAGCTTCCCCTCAAGAAGAAATATTTCAGACCTATGTAAAGGACAACAATACTAATAAAAAAAATTGCATTTACTTAGAAGCATTCAGAATGTCAACAAAACAGCTGCAACTTTTTTTTTGCAATTACAGAGTGGTATTCAGTTAACAGAACAACAATTATTTCGTATAAGCTGCATCAGAGACAACCGAAGATGAAAAAACTACCATCCCCATATATAACTAATTTGCGCTGTGCACCAACAAGAACCTGCTTTACATTTCCATGCCAATGTACAACGCCCATACTGTACCAGGCAAGGTTAGTGGCTACTGAAAATGCCACCAGGACAGGGCCAGCTAAAGACACATTCGGTAGTGTGTTAACTATACAAAAAAAGACACTGTACAGTTTAAAAACAAATCTTACACAGCCTTCCATTTCAATTTTTTTCTTTAAAAGGAGTGAGTTGTGTACTGGGGGGTTAAATGCTTTATAGACAAGAAAAAAAAACTGCACTAGAACCAACTTATTCATCATCATCATCTTCTTCTTCATCTTCATCTACTTCATCTTCCTCCTCCTCTTCATCCTCTTCATCTTCCTCATCTTCCTCCTCTTCCTTCTTTTTCTTGCTTTTTTCAGCCTTGACGGCTCCCTTGTTTGCTGCAGCAGGCATTCCTTTAGCTCGGTGTGCAGCGATGTCCTTTCGTACTTTCCCTTCAGCTTCGCGGCCTTCTTCCCATAGGCTGCTCGTCACCTGCAGCAGCGTCATTCCGCAGCTCTCCCAGCTTCTTTGCAACGTCACCAGTGGAAAGGCCGGGATGTTCTCCTTTGATTTTAGGGCGATACTCAGAACAGAACAAAAAAAGGCCGAAGGAGGCCTCTTGGGTGCATCGGGATCCTTGAACTTCTTTTTTGTTTCCCCTTTAGGAGGGATATAGGTTTTCATTTCTCTTTCATAACGGGCCTTGTCCGCCTTTGCCACATCTCCAAACTTTCCTTTCTCTTTAGCAGACATGGTCTTCCACCTCTCTGAGCACTTCTTAGAAAACTCTGAGAAGTTCACTGAAGCATCTGGGTGCTGCTTCTCGTGCTCCTCCCGGCAGGTTTGCACAAAGAATGCGTACGATGACATTTTGCCTCTCGGCTTCTTAGGATCTCCTTTGCCCATGTTTAGTTATTTTTCCTCAGCGAGGCACAGAGTCGCCCAGTGCCCGCCCGGCTCTCGCTCGCCCGGCGCTGTCTCTGGAGCTCAATGTGCTGCAATTGGATGCAGCCTTATAGTAAGTCAAGGAGCAATTGTGTGTGTGTGTGTATGTATGTGTATGTGTTTGTGTGTGATCATTATCATAATTCTTTTTCTGAACCATTTGAGAGAAAGTCGAAGAGATGATCCCCTGTCAACCCTAAATACCCCTGTGAGTGTTTTCCAAAACAAGACAGTCTCCTGCAAAGCTATGGCATGATCACTGGAATCGGGAATCAGCACCAATACAACACTGCCATTCAAGCCACAGACTCCATCAAACGTCGCCGACTGCTGCTCAACGTCTCTTTTACTTTTCTGGTCCAGGATCTAATCCAGGATCATGAGTTGCATTTAGTTGTCCTTTTAGTCTTCTTCAGTCTATAACACTTCTTTGTTCTTTCCCTATCTTTTCTAATCATGTGTTTTTGTTTCTTTCTTTTTTTTTTTTTAAGTGAGCTGTTTTTAATTTTTAAAAATTAAAAAAATTAGCATACAGTAAAATTGACTTTTTAAATTGTACACAGTAGTTCTGTGAGTTTTAACACATGTATAGATTTATGTAATTATGCCTACATTAAAGCTACAGAACACTTCCATCACCCCCCCAAAAAAAACTCCCTTGTGTTGTTCCTTTATAGTCACACTCTTCCTTCTCCCCCGCTAACCCTTACCCCTGGCAACCCACTGGTCTGTTTTCTATCACTATAGTTTTGTCTTTTTGAGAATGTCATATAAATAGAATCATAAAATGTCTTAGTTTGGACTGCTGTAACAAAATACCATAGGCTGGTAGCTTAGACAATAAGCATTTATTCTTCACAGTTCTGGAGGCTAGGAAGTCCAAGATCAAGGCACGGGCAGATCTAGTATCTGGTGAGGGTCTTCCCCCGCTTGTAGACAGCTGCCTTTCCATCTGTCCTCACATGGCCAGGAAAGAGCTCATCTCTCTCGTGTCTCTTCTTATAAGGACACTAATCCCATTCATGAAGGCTCTACCCTCATGACTTAATCACCTGCCAAATGCCTCACCTCCAAATACCATCATATTAGGCATTCAGGCTTCCACATTTGAATTTAGTGGGGACACATTCAGCTATAAAATAAATATGTAACCTTTTTGTACAAGCTTCTTTGACATTCATCTAAGTTGTTGCATGTATCAATATTTTGATCATTTTTGTAGCTGAAGAGTATTCCATTCCATTGTATGGATGTACCAAAGTTTGTTTATCCATTCACCAGTGGAAGGACATTTTTTTTCCAGTTTGGGGTGATTATTAATAGAGCTGCTCTACACATTTATGTATAGCTTTATGTGTAAACACAAGTTTCATTTTTCTAGAGTAAATATCCAGAAGTGGGATTTCTGGGTGATGTGGTAAGTGTATACTTAACTTTGTGAAAAATTGCCAGACTGTTTTCCAGAGTTACCATATGCTTTACATTCCCATCAGTAATATATGAGGGTCTCACTTACCTCACATCCTGGCCAGCAGATTGGTATTGTCAATAGTTGTTTTTTTTTTTTTTTTTTCTAATAGGTGTATAGTGGTATCTACTATTTTTTTCTTCTAAAAGTTTTATAGTTTTACATTTTACATTTGGACTTCTGATCCATTTTGAGTTAATTGTTGCATTAGGTGTGAGGCTCAGGTTGAGGTTCATTTTTCTGCCTACGGAGGCCCAATTATTCCAATATCATGTCTTGAAAGACTTTTTCCATTGAATTGCCCTTACAGCTTTGTAAAAAATCACTTGGGCAGGAGGTGGCATCACGGAACATGGCACAGTAGGAATTTCCAGGAATCCGTCTATCCATGGAAACAACAATTGAACTGGCAGAAACTGCCTGAAGCAACTATTTTGGAACTCCTGAATCTAGTTCAGCAACCAGGACACAGACTGATGAAGAGCCAGGTACATTTCAGTTTTTTCACACCGCAGGGGCTGCCATTTCTTATGCCATCTCTTATCCCAGTGGCAGGCAGATATGGGACTGCAGTTCCTATTCCTGGCACAGCTTGCTGGATTCATGGTGAGCAAGAAGGACCTTGTCTTCCAAAAATCAGGCTGTGGGTTCTGATTACTGATTGCTGTTTTTGATCACTGAGGGGCCAGCACAGAAGTTGGCTATTGTTTCCACAACCACAGGCTGAAGCAGCTTCCAGGCCAAGAGGAGGTTTAAACAGACAGGATCTATTTATTTTTCTCCTCCTGGGAGTCAGACATTTAAAGTAATCACATTGGGTCACTGGCTGACCCCAAAGACAATGGTAGAAAAGTTCTAGTGAAAATATTCAATAAAGAATACTTGCTTTGCAAAAATAGCTTAGAAAGGTCACAAAGGGATGGTTTCCAGAATCAACAAACAAAACCCATCAATCCCTGAGAAATGAGAGGATTAGATCTACAGAACTACCACAATAATTACTCAGAATTTCCAGTTTGCAAAAACAAAACAAAACAAAAACTACAGAACACACAAACATGAAAGTATGGCCCATTAAAATAAAAAAAAATAAATAATGTGACTGAAGCCATCCCTGAGACAACCCAGACATGGAAATTATTAGTCAAAGGCATTAAATCAACTGTCTTTAGTATATTCAGTGAGCTAAAGGAAACCATGGAAAAGGACCAAATGAAGTCAAGAAAATGATATCTGAACAAGTGAGAATATCAATAGGAAAAAGGTAGAAATGAGAAAAAGTAACCAAAAAGAAATTGTGAACCTGAAAGCATATTAACTAAAAAATCACTGGAGCAATTCAATAACAGATTTGAACAGGAAGAAGAAAGAATCAGTGAGCATGAAGATGTCTGAAATTATCTAGTCTGAGGAGCAGACAGAAAAAAGAGTGAAAAAAACTCAACAGGCCTAGGGAACTATGGTATGTCATTAAGTGGATCAACACATGCTTTATAGGCATCCAATGAGAGAGAAGAAGGGGGCAGAAAAAAATAGTTGAGGATATAATGGCTAAAAACTTCCAAAATCTGATGATAAGATGAAGATACACATCCAAGAAGCTCAAAGATTTCCAAGCAGGCTAAACTCAAAGAGATCCACATTGAGACATATTATGTTCAAATTGTGGAAACTCAAGGCCAAAGAGAAAATGTTGAAAGCAGCAAGAGAGAAATGACTCATCATATACAAGTGATCCTCCATAAAATTGACAGCTGATTTCTTGTTAGAAACCATGGAGGCCATAAGGCAGTGGAATAGCATACTAAAAGTCCTGAAAGAAAAACATGTCAACCAAGAATTCTATACCCAGCAAAATTATCCTTAAGGAATGAAAGAGAAATTAAGATATTTCAAGATAAACCAACCAGAGCTGAGGAAGTTGATTATCAGTAGACCTACCTTACAAGAAATGCCAAAGGTTGTTCTTCAGGCTAAAATGAAAAGACACTAGATAGTTACTTGAAGACATAAGAAAAACAAAACAAAACAAAACACCAGTAAAGGTAATCTCATAGGTAAATATAAAAGCAAATATTGGCCAGGCACGGTGGCTCATGCCTGTAATCCCAGCACTTTGGGAGGCCAAGGTGGGAAAATTGCTTGAGGTCAGGAGTTTGAGAACAGCCTGGGCAACATAGTGAGATCCTATCTCTACAAAAAGTAAAAAAACTTTGCCAGATGTGGTGGTATGCACCTGTAGTCCCAGCTATTTAGGAGGCTGAGGTGGGAGAAAAACTTGAGCCCTGGAGTTAGAGGTGTGAGCTATGATCATGACACTGCACTCCAGCTTGGGCAACAGGGCAAGATTCCATCTCTAAAAAAGAAAGATAAAAACAAAACAAAACAATATTATTGTACTTTTGGTTTAGTTTCTAACTTCTCTTTTTGTTATATGATTTACAAGGTAAGTGCTTAAAATGATAACTATAAGTCTATGTAGATGGCATACAATGTATAAAGATGTAGTTTATGCAAAATTATTGAAAGAGAAGGATGGAGATGTATAGGAGCAGAGTGCTAGTATACTATTGAAAATAAGTTGATATAATTCAAACTAGTTATAAGTTCAACATGTGAATTGTAACCCCCAAGGTAATCAATAGGAAAATAACTAAAAAATGTACTGAAAAGTGAAGAAAGAAGGGAATCAAAATGGTACACTATAAAAATAAACTAAATATGACAAAAGGACAATAATGTAGGAACTTAGGAACAAAAAGCGTATACAACACATGGAAAATCAATAGCCAAATGGCAAAATTAAATCCTTCTTTACAAGTAATCACTTTAATCAGTGAATGCATTAAACTCTTCTATTAATAGGCAGAGGTTGGCAGAATGGATAAAAAAAACAAGATTTATTGTCTTTGTTCAGTCTGCTATAACAAAAATAACTTAGTGGCTCACACCTGTGATCCTAGCTCTCTGGGAGGATGAGGCGGGAGGATTGCTCAAGGTCAGGAGTTTGAAACCAGCCTGATCAAGAGTGAGACCCCATCTCTACTATAAATAGAAAGAAATTAATTGACCAACTAAAAATATATATAGAAAACATTAGCCAGGCATGGTGGCGCATGCCTGTAGTCCCAGCTACTTTGGAGGCTGAGGCAGGAGGATTGCTTGAGCCCAGGAGTTTGAGGTTGCTGTGAGCTAGGCGGACACCATGGCACTCTAGCCCAGGCAACAGAGTGAGATTCTGTCTCAAAAAAAACCCCAAAACCAAAAACTTAGACCAGTCTTTAAAAAATAACTTAGACTGGGTAATTTATAACAATAGAAATTTATTTCTTATTGTTCTAGAGGCTGAGAAGTCCAAGGTCAAGCCACCAGCAGATTCAGCATCTGGTGAAGGCTCTCTGATTCAAAAATGATATCTATTGCTATGTCCTCACATGGAAGAAGCAGAAGGCAGCTCCCTTTAATATGTTTTATGAAAGCATTAATCTCATTCAAGAGGGCAGAGCCCTCATGACTCAATCACTTCCCAGAAGGCCTCATGGGTTAATAGTATCACATTGGGTATGAGGTGTCAAATATGAATTTGGGGGAATGTCAACATTCAGACTATAGCTCCCATCTTTATAAAGTCTGCAAGAGATTCACTTTAGATATAAGGACACAAAGATGTTGAAAGTAAAAGGATAGAAAAATATATTACAGGCAAATGTAAGCAGAAGACAGCTGAGGCGGCTATATTATTGTTAGACAAAACAGACTTTATTTATTTATTTATTTTTGAGACAGAGTCTCGCTTTGTTGCCCAGGCTAGAGTGAGTGTCGTGGTGTCAGCCTAGCTCACAGCAACCTCAATCTCCTGGGCTCAAGCAATCCTCCTGTCTCGGCCTCCCAAGTGGCTGGGACTACAGGCATGCGCCACCATGCCCGGCTAATTTTTTCTATATATATTAGTTGGCCAATTAATTCTTTCTATTTATAGTAGAGACGGGGTCTCACTCAGGCTGGTTTTGAACTCCTGACCTCCAGTAATCCACCCGCCTCGGCCTTCCAGAGTGCTAGGATTACAGGTATGAGCCACCGTGCCCGGCCAAAACAGACTTTAAATCAAAAAAGGTTATGAGACAAAGAAGGACATTTTTTATTAATAAAAGTTTCAATATATCAAGAATAGAAAGCAATTATAAACACATGTGTACCTAACTAGCCACAAAATATATGAAGCAACATACATGTCAGAGCTGAAGGGAGGGATTGATGGTTTTACAAAAATAGTTAGAAACTTCAATACCCATTTTCAGTAATGGAAAGAAAACCAGACAGAAGCACAATAAGGAAACAGGGAAATTGAACAACACTATAAACCAATTAGCCCTAACAGACATAACAAAATGCTCTATACATCAGCAGAACACACATTCTTCTCAAGTGCTAATGCAGCATTATCCTGCATATACCATATGTTAGGCTGCAAAACAAATCTTACTAAATTTTAAAAGATTGCAATCATTCATAACGTCTTTTCCAGTCACACTGGAACAAAACTAGAAGTGAATAACAAGGAACACTGGAAAACTCGCAGATATGTGGGCCAAAGAAGAAATCACAAGGGAAATTAGAAAGTACCTTTAGAGGAATGAATATGAAAATACAATACATTTGACCCTTCAACAACTCAGGTTTGAATTGCTTAAGTTCATTTATAGATAGATTTTTTTCAACCAAACATGGGTCAAAAATACAGTATTGAGGCTGGTCTGGTGGCTCACACCTATAATCTCAGCACTTTGGAAATCCAAGGCGGGAGGATCATTTGAGGCCAGGAGTTCCAGACCATCCTGGGCAACATAACAAGACCTCCTCTCTACAAAAAATAATAAAAAAAAATTATCTGGGTGTGGTGATGCCTGTAGTCCCAACGTATTTGGGAAGTTGAGGTCACTTGAGCCCAGGAGTTGGAAGTTGCAGTGAGCCATGACACCACTGCACTCTAGCCCAGGCAATAGAGTCAGATCCTGTGTCAAAATAAAAAACAAACAAACAAAAAAATACAGTATTAGGGAGATGTTAGAAACTCATATGGATAGAGGGCTGACTTTTCACATACCTGGTTTCCCAGGTTCCACAGGCCTTGAGTATACAGGGATCTGGGTGTAAGCCAGGATACACCATCTCCCATATATCATAAGGGAAGAGGGCATACCAAAATTTAATGGATAGAATGAAAATAGTGCCCATAAGGAAATGTATAGCTATGAATGCTTATGTTTAAAAAGAAGGATCTCAAATCAGTAACCTAACTGGATACCTTAATGAACTAGAAAACCCAAAGCTTGGAAAAGGAAGTATATAATAACAACTTGAGTGGGAATAACTGAGAGAGAACATAAAAACAATAGACAAAAATCAATGAAACTTAAAGTCAATTCTTTGAAAAACATCAACAAAACTGACAAACCGGCCGGGCGCGGTGGCTCACGCCTGTAATCCTAGCACTTTGGGAGGCCGAGGCGGGCGGATTGCTCAAGGTCAGGAGTTCGAAACCAGCCTGAGCGAGACCCCGTCTCTACCAAAAATAGAAATAAATTAATTGACCAACTAAAAATATATATACAAAAAATTAGCCGGGCATGGTGGCGCATGCCTGTAGTCCCAGCTACTCGGGAGGCTGAGGCAGTAGGATCGCTGAGCCCCGGAGATTGAGGTTGCTGTGAGCTAGGCTGACACACGGCACTCACTCTAGCCTGGGCAACAAAGTGAGACTCTGTCTCAAAAAAAAAAAAAAAAAAAAAAAAACAAAAACAAAAAACAAAAAACAAAAAACTGACAAACCTTTAGCTAAACTGGCAAAGTAAAAAAGAAGACACAAATAAATAAAATCAGAAATTATACCATAGACATTACTACCAGCCATAAAGGGATTAAAAAAAATATTGTACAGGAATACTATGACCAATTGTATATCAACAAATTAGATAACCTAGAATAAATGGACAAATTCTTTGAAACACACAAATTGCCTAAATTGACAGAAGAAGAAATAGAAAACCGCAACAAGTCTTTAGCATGTAAAGAGATTGCATCAACAGTCAAAATCTCCCAAGAAAGAAAACTGGATCAGATGGCATTCACTGGTGAATTCTATCAAACATTTAAAGAAAATTTAATTCCAATTCTTTCCAAATTCTTTGCAACTCATTCTATGAGGCAAGCATTACTTTGATACAAAAGCTAGATTAAAATCATCACAAGAAAAAAATTATAGATCAATGTCCATTATGAATACTGATGCAAAAATCCTTAACAAAATGATAGTAAATCAAATCCAAGCATTTTAAAAGATTATTAGCAATGACCTAGTGGGATTTATTTCAGGAAAGCAACAGTGGTTCAACATAAGAAAATCTATCAGTATAATACATCACACAACAGAATGAAAGAAAAAATTATATGATTATTTCAATTGATGCGGAAAAACATTTAACAAAATCTAATACACTTCATGATAATAACACTAAAAAAAACTAGGAATAGAAAAAAACTACCTCAATATAATAAAAACAATATATGGAAAATCCGCAACTAATATTATACTCAATGGTTAAAGACCAAAATTGTTTCCTCTAAGATCAGAAACAAGGCAAGGATGCCCACTTTTGCCATTCTATTCAACATTGTACTAGAAGCTATAGCCTAAGAATTTAAGCAAGAAAAAGAAATAAAATGGCTCCAAATAGGAAAGGAAGAAGAAAATTATCTCTGTTCACAGATGATATGATCTCATATGTATAAAATCCTAACAATTCCACCAGAAACTGTTAGAACTAATAAACAAATTTAGCACAATAGCAGGATAAACTCAGCACACAAAAATCTGTTGCATTTTTATACAAGAACAATGAACAATTCAAAAAAGAAGTGAAAAAACGATTATATTTCTAATAGCATCAAAAATAATAAACTACTTAGAAATAAACTTAACCATGGAAGCTAAAGGTTTGTACACTAAAAACTACAAAATGTTGGTGAAAGAAATTAAAGACACAAATAAATGGGAAGAGGCCAGGCACAGTGGCTCATGCTTGCAATCCTAGCACTTTGGAAGGACAAAGAGGGAGGATCATTTGAGGTCAGGAGTTCGAAACCAGCCTGAGCAAGAGAGAGAGAGACCCCATCTCTACAAAAAAAAAAAAAAAGAAAAGAAAGAAAAATTAGCCAGGTGTGGTGGCACATGCCTGTAGTCCCAGCTACTTGGGAGGCTGAGGCAAGAGAATCGCTTGAGCCCAGGAGTTTGAGGCTGCAGTGAATATGATGATGCCACTGCACTCCAGCCTGGGCAACAGAGTGAGACCATGTCTCAAAATAAATAAATAAATAAATAGAAATAATATAAATGTGAAGAAATTTTATGTTTACGGATTCAAACACTTAATATTGTTAAGTTGTCAATACTATTCAAAGTGATTTACAGATTCAGTGTAATTCCTATCAAAATCCCAATGACTTTTCTTTTGCAGAAATATGAAAACCCATCTTAAAATTCATACTGAATTTCAAGGGACCCTGAATAGTCAAAACAACCTTGAAAAAGAAGAACAAAGTTGGAGGATTCACACATCCCAGTTTTAAAACTTACTACAAAGCTACAGTAATCAAAACTGTAGATACTGGCATGGAGACAGACATGTAGATTAATGGAATTGAATAGAAAGCCCAGAAATACACTGTTGCATATATGATCAAATTAGTTCTGACAAGGGTGCCAAGACCATCCAATGAGAAAGGATAATCTCTATAACAAATGGTGCTGGGAAAACTGGATAGCTACATGCAAAAGAATATTGGACCCCTACCTTACACCATGTACAGAAATTAACTCAAAAGGGATCAAAAGCCTAAATATAAGAGCTAGAACTATAAACCCCTTAGAAGAAGGCATAGAGGAGAAGCTTCACAGTGGCATGATTTTTTAGATATGACACCAAAGGTACAGGCAACAAAAGAAAACATAGATTGGACCTCATCAAAATTAAAACCTTTTGTGTATCAAGGGACACTATTAAGAGAGTAAAAAGGTAACCCACAGAATAGGAGAAAATAGGCTGGGTGTGGTGGCTCATGCCTGTAATCCCAGCATTTGGGGAGGCCGAGGTAGGAGGATTGCTTGAGGCCAGGAGTTGGAGGCCAGCATGGGTAACATAGTGAGATCTTATCTCTACAAAAAATAAGAAAAATTATCTGGGCATGATGGTGCACACCTGTAGTCCTAGCTACCTGGGAGGCTGAGGCAGGAGAATCGCTTGAGCCCAGGAGTTGGAGGCTACAGTGAGCTATGATTGTGCCACTGCACTCCAGCTTGGGCAACAGGGCAAGACCTTATTTTGTTTTGTTTTGTTTTGTTTTGTTTTGTTTTGTTTTGTTTTGAGACAGAGCCTCACTCTGTTGCTTGGGATAGAGTGCCGTGGCATCAGCCTAGCTCACAGCAACCTCAAACTCCTGGGCTCAAGCGATCCTTCTTCCTCAGCCTCCCGAGTAGCTGGGACTACAGGCCTGTGCCACCATGTCTGGGTCATTTTTTATATATATTTTTAGTTGGCCAATTAATTTCTTTCTGTTTTTAAGTAGAGACAGGGTTTCGCTTTTGCTCAGGTTGGTTTCAAACTCCTGACCTTGAGCGATCCTCCCACCTCGGCCTCCTAGAGTGCTAGAATTATATGCGTTATAGGCGTGAGCCACCGTGCCCAGCCAAGACCTTGTCTCTCAAAAAAAAAGGAATGGGAGAAAATGTTTCCCAATCATATATCTGAAAAGGTTAATATCCAGAATATACATATAGAAAAATCCTACAAATGAACAATGACAACAACAAAAATTTAAAAATGGACAAAAGACTTAAGTAAATATTTCTCCAAAGAAGATATATAGACCGGGCGCGGTGGCTCATGCCTGTAATCCTAGCACTCTGGGAGGCCGAGGCGGGCGGATTGCTCGAGGTCAGGAGTTCAAAATCAGCCTGAGCAAGACCCTGTCTCTACCAAAAATAGAAAGAAATTAATTGACCAACTAAAAATACACATACAGAAAATGAGCCGGGCATGGTGGTGCATGCCTGTAGTCCCAGCTACTCGGGAGGCTGAGGCAGGAGGATCGCTTGAGCCCAGGAGATTGAGGTTGCTGTGAGCTAGGCTGACGCCACAGCACTCACTCTAGCCTGGGCAACAAATATTTACTAAAAAAATAAAAAGTAAAAAAAATTAAAAAATAAAAAGAAGATATATAAATGGCAAATAAACACATGAAATGATGCGGGGTATTGGAACCCTGATACGTTGCTGGTGAGAATACAGAAGTACACAGCCGCTGTGGAAGACAGTTAGTGCTTCCTCAAAAAGTTAAACATAGAATTACCATATGACTCAGCAATTTCACTCCTAGTTATATAACCCGAATATTTGATGAGAGGGAGTCAATGTTCATAGCAGCAGTATTCATAATAGCCAAAAGATGGAAACAAGCCACATGTCAATCAGCAGACGAATGGATAAACAAAACATGTGCATGCATACACTGGAATACTGTTCATCCGTAAAAGGGAATGAATCTTTACAACGTTATGCTAAGAGAAATAAGCCAGTCAGAAAAGGATAATTTAAGATTACACTTATATGTCTAGAATAGGAAAATTCATAGAGACAGAAAGTAGATTAGAGGTTACAGGGGTTGAGGGCGGGGGACACCAGGGAGTTGTTACCTAATGGGTAGAGTTTCTGCTTTGGGTGATGAAAAGTTTTAGAAATAGGCAATGGTAATGTTTGCACAACGTTGTGAATTTACTTAATACCGCTAACTTGTACACTTAAAGTGGTTAAGATAGTAAGTTTTACGTTATGTATATTTTATCACAACAAAAATACTAAAAATTGATTACAATGGCAAATTTTGTTACAGTATATGTTTTGCCACTGAAAAATTAAATGGGCTATGTTTGTGAGAGTGTATGTCTCAACTCTCTTTTGTTCCAGATCTATGTGTCCATTCTTGTGCCAACAGACACACAGTGACCCTCCTGACTCAGCCTCCTAAGTGGCTGAGACTACAGTCTCCCACCACTAGCTCTCTGGTTAGTTTTAACAGGGATTTTTGGTAGATTTTTTGGGTAGTTTTTACTTGGACAATCATGTCTTCTGCAAATGGAGGCAATTTTATTTCTTCCTGTCACTTGTATCCTTTATTTCTTTTTCTTGCCTTATTGCACTGGCTAGGAACCATGACAGTTTCCATCCTTTGTTCTCAAACTTAGGGAGAAAGAATTTAATCTCTCCATATTATTTATAATGTTGAGGAAGTTCCCTTCTATTCTTAGCTTGCTGATAGATTTTTTTAAAAAAATCATGAATAGATATAGAATTTTATTAAGGTTTTTCTGCACCGATTGATATGTGGGATTTTTTTCTTTAAGTTACTAATATGATACAGTGAATTGCTTTGATTGACTTTTGAATAATGAAAAAGTCTTGCATTCCTAGTATAAACCCCACTTGGCAGTGGTATATTATTTTTTTATATATTGCTGGATTTAATTTGCTAATATTTTGCTGAGGTTTTGCATCTATCTCATGAGAGATACTGGTTTTCTTATAATTGTTCTTTTTTTCTGAAACAGGGTCTTCTTCTGTGGCCCAGGCTAGAGTGCAGTGGCATCATCATAACTCACTGCTGCCTCCAACTCCTATGCTTAAGTGATCCTCCTGCTTTAACCTCTAGAATAGCTGGGACTACAGGCAAGCACCACCCCACCCAGCTAATTTAAAAAGAAAATTTTTTTTTTCTTTTGTAGACACAGGATCTTACTGCCCAGACTGATCTCGAACTCCTGACCTCAATCCTCCTGCCTCAGCCTCTCAAAGTGCTAGGATTACAGAGGCAGGAGCCACTGCACCTGGCCTCTTGTAATATTTTTGACTGGATTTGGCAGTAGAGTAACATTGGCCTTGTTAACTGAGTTGAGGACTGTTCCTGCCTATTTGTTTTCTGAAAGAGATTGTGTAGAATTGGAGCTTTATGTTCTTTAGATGTTCAATAGAATTCTTCAGTGAAACCATTTGGGCCTGGAGATTAATTTTTCAGGTAGGTTTAACCTATTAATTTAACTTCTCTCATAGCTCCAGAAGTACTCAGATTATTGTTTTCATCATGGTTGAATTTTGATAGTCTGTGGCCTTTGGGGAATTGGACAATTTTATTAAAAAGTTGAAAGTTGAATTTTTGTGTGTAGAATTGTTTGTGGTATTTCGTGTTATCCTTTTGATATATATGATTTGCAATGATGTCCCCTTTCAATCTTCACATTGGAAATTGGTAATTTTGTGTCTTCTCTCTGTCTCTCTCTCTCTTTTTTTTTTGTCCATCTCACTAGAGGTACCATTCATTGATTTACTCAAAGATCCAGTTTCTGATTTCACTGATTTTTAATAATATTTTTGTGGTTTTAGCTTCACTGATTTCTTCATTTGTTTTTATTCCATACCTTCTTCTTGCTTTGGGTTTGTTTTACTCTTCTCATTTTTTTGGAGAGGGAGCTTAGATTATCAACTTGAGACTTTTCCTTTTTTCTGATATAAGCATTTAGTGATATAAATTTCTTTTTCTGCACTCTTTAGCTGCAGCCCACAAATTTTGATACACTATCTTTATTGTTTTCATTCAGTTTGACATATTTATTTCATTTGAGACTCCCTCTTTGGCTCATGGATTATTTAATAAGTATAAGTAATTGTTAATAGTTTGGAGGTTTTTCAATTATTTTTCTGTTATTATGTTAAGACTAATTTTATCACAATCAGGGAACATATTTCATATGACTTCTGTTCATATTTGTTAAAGTTTTTAAAATGATCAATGATACAGTCTTTCTTGGTGAATGTTTTACGTGCACTTGAAAAGAATACATATTCTGATGTCGGTGGAGTGTTCTATAGATATTAATTAGATACAGTTGGCTAATGATTGGCTAATGGTTCAATTCTATACACCTCCCAATTTTCTGGATATAATTCTAACAATTACTGAGAGATGGGGGTGGAAGTCTGAGTGTATTTGTGGATTTCCCTATTTTTAAGTTTTTGTCAATTTTTGTTTCACATATTTTGTAGTTCTGTTATTGCACATTTAAGATTGTTAGTCTTCTTGGTGAAATGATTCTCTTATCATTATGTAATTCCCCTCTGTATCCTTGGTAATTTTCTTTGTGCTAAAGAAAAATTTGTATGTAAATGTAGCTGTTCCAGCTTTCTTGTGGTTACGTGGCATGTCTTTTCCCATCATTTTATTGTCCCCCATGTTTTGCATTTCCATTATCTTCTTTCACTTCTCTAAGAAGTGTTTTGCAGTTTTTATGTACAAGTCTTTTTACCTCCTTAGTTAATTCTTATGTATTTCATTCCTTTTGATACTATTGTAAATAAAGTTGTTTTCTTAATTTCCTTTTTGAACTGTTTATTGTTAGTGTATGGAAACACAACTGATTTATGAATGTTGATTTTGTATCCTGCATCTTTTCTGAATTTGTTTATTAGTACTTAAAGGATTTTTTGGTGAAATCATTAGGTTTTCTACATATAAGATGATATTATCTGTGAACAGAGATAATTTTACTTCTTCCTTTCCAATTTAGATCACTTTTATTTCTTTTATTTTTTTTCAGATAGAGTCTCACTCTGTTGCCCAGGCTAGAGTGCCGTGGCATCAGCCTAGCTCACAGCAACCTCAAACTCCTGGGCTCAAGCGATCCTCCTGCCTCAGCCTCCCAAGTAGTTGGGACTACAGGCATGCACCATCATGCCTGGCTAATTTTTCCTATATATATTTTTAGTTGGCCAATTAATTTCTTTGTATTTATAATAGAGACGGGGTCTCACTCTTGCTCAGGCTGGTTTCAAACTCCTGACCTTCAACAATC
The DNA here is from genome assembly GCF_040939455.1 of Microcebus murinus. NCBI lineage: Eukaryota > Metazoa > Chordata > Mammalia > Primates > Cheirogaleidae > Microcebus > Microcebus murinus. Next base: position 25,049,048 of record NC_134125.1, on the reverse strand, counting down.
CACCAGTCTTGGCCTCCCAGAGTGCTAGGATTACAGGCGTGAGCCACCTTGCCCAGCCTAGATCACTTTTTTTTTTTTTTTTTGGAGACAGAGTCTCACTTTGTTGCCCAGGCTAGACTGAGTGCTGTAGCGTCAGCCTAGCTCACAGCAACCTCAAACTCCTGGGCTCAAGCAATCCTTCTGCCTCAGCCTCCCGAGTAGCTGGGACTACAGGCATGTGCCACCATGCCTGGCTAATTTTTTTTATATATATGTTAGTTGGCCAATTAATATCTTTCTATTTATAGTAGAGATGGGGGTCTCGCTCTTGCTCAGGCTGGTTTTGAACTCCTGACCTCGAGCAATCCGCCCGCCTCGGCCTCCCAGAGAGCTAGGATTACAGGTGTAAGCCACCGTGCCCGGCCATAAATCACTTTTATTTCTTTTTCTTGCCTAAATTCTCAGGCTATAACTTCTAGTACTATGTTAAATAGAATGGCAAAAATGGGCATCTTTTCCCTGTTCCTGAGTTTTATTTTTTATTTGATTTTTTTTAACTTTTTTCCCCTACAGCTACTAGCAACTCTGAGCCTTGTTCTTGATTTTAGGGCAAAAGCTATTAGTCTTTTGCCATTGAGTATGTTATCTGTGGGCTTTTCATATATGGCCTTTAGCATACGGAGGTAGTTTCCTTCTATTTCTACTTTGTTGAGTGTTTTTATCAAGAAAGAATGTTCAATTTTCTCAAATGCTTTTCTCTGCATTTATTGAGATGATCATGTGGTTTTCTCTCTTCTTTTGGTTAATGTGATGTATCACATGGATGTGTTAAGCCATCCTTGCATTTCAGGTATAAATCCTACTTGGTCATATTGTATAATCTTTTATATACTGCTGAATTTTTTTTTTTCTACTATTACATTGAGGAGTGTTGCATCAATATTTATCAGAAATATTGGTCTGTGGCTTTTTTTTGTAGTGTCTTTGGCTGTGGTATCAGGGTATTATTTATCTCAGAGAATAAGTTAGGGAGTATTCCCTCTCTTCAATTTTTTAGAAAAGTTTGAGAAGGATTGATATCAGTTCTTTTGGAAATATTTGGTAGAATTCACCAGTGTAGCCACCAGTATTTCTTCAATTGTTTTCTGCACTACATGATTTTTCTTCTTCTGTAATTTATATAACACAAAAGTTAGACTTTTGTCCCACAAGTCCCTGACTGTTTATTTTTTCCATCTTTTTTCTTCTCTCTGTTGTTCTGATTATATAATTTCTATTTTTCTATCTTCAAGTTAAATAATTCTTTCCCTCATATCTCTATTCTGTTGTTGAGTTCAGTGTGGGTTTCCTTTTCAGTTATTGTATTTTTCAGATCTACTTTCCATTTGGTTCTTCATTATATCTTCTATTTCTTTTCTGAGATGTCTTTCTATTTGTTTCAATAGTGTTTGCCCTTACTTTTTGGAGCATTTAAAAAATACTAGACACTTTACGGTCTTTGTCAGATAATGCCAGTGTCTGCATCATGTCAACACCGACATCTATTGATTATACTTTCCCAGGCAAGTTGAAATTTTCCTGGCCTTTTGTAAACTGAATAATACATACTCATTGTTAGAAATATATTGTAATATGTCTTAGTCTGTTTGGGCTGCTGTAATGAAAATACCATAGACTGGGTGGCTTATAAACAACAGAAACTTATTTCTCATACTTCTGAAGGTTGTGAATTCCAAGATCAAGGTGCTGGCAGATTTGGTGTCTGTTGTGTACCTTTTTCTTGGTTCATAGATGGCCAACTTCTTGCATGTCCCTCACATAGCAGAAAGGGTGGGGCAGCTTTCAGGGGTGAGAGAGCATTAATAAAGGCACAAATCCCATTTTATAAGGGCACTAATCCCATTCATGAGGGAGCCACCCTTATGACCTAATCACCTCCCAAAAGCCCCACCCCCAAATACCATCACACTGGGGATTAGGTTTTAACACATGAATTTTGAAAGGACATAGTCTATAGCAGATTATATCCTGGACATTTAAAATATGTTATAGGATTCTAGGTCCTTTTTAAATCCTACGAGAATGTTGGATGGTGGCTCACAACTATAATCCTAGCACTCTGGGAGGCCGAGGCAGGCAGATAGTTTGAGCTCAGGAGTTCGAGACCAGCAAAAGGAAGACCCCATCTCTACTAAAAAAAAAAAGAAAGAAATTAGCTGTACAACTAAAAAAATATATAGAAAAAATTAGCCGGGCATGGTGGCACATGCCTGTAGTCCCAGCTACTCGGGAGGCTGAGGCAGGAGGATCGCTTGAGCCCAGGAGTTTGCGATTGCTGTGAGCTAGGCTGATGCCACGGCACTCACTCTAGCCTCGGCAACAAAGTGAGACTCTGTCTCAAAAAAAAAAAAAAAAAAAAGAGAGAGAGAGAATGTTGATATTATTGTTTAAGCAGGCAGTTGTTGATTTGGTTGGGTTCAGGCTGCAAGTTCTGACTGTTGTGTGTGCTGTGGTTCAATGTCAGTTCTGTTTTTGAAGGCTTTGTAGTGCTAATCAGCTCTGTCCCCCAGCTGCACCACCCAGCGGCCAGTGTGGGACCCAGGTATTGTTGGTTCCACAGTTCTCAACTCTGTGTGAGGGACACTGTTTAGAGTCAGGTCCATATGTGCACATCTTTGGGGCGAGTCTAGTTCGTAAGCAACTCCGCAATCTTCCTGGTCCGTCCCAGTGTACTCGAGTTCCCTTTTGCGGTTCTCTGACAAGAAAGCTGTGGCTTCATTTCCCTCACTTTGCCACATACCCCACGACCAGACCCCCACCGGGAGCTGAGCAGTGGAAAACAGAGAAGAAAAGACTCATCTTCCTGGGGGTCACAGCTGCTCTGCTCAAAGAGGAGGGTTCCACTCTCAGAACGTTAGGCTCCCCAAAGGCCTCCATTGCCGTTGCTGTCACTGTGGCTGCCACCAACACGAAATTGATGGGACAGGAAAGACTAGGGTGGGGAGCAGAAAAAAGAGACACACGGATCTTACCCTATTTTCTCTGTGTGTTGAGGCCCCTTCCTCATTCCTCCAGCCAGAGCTAGTGGGCTTCTCCCAAAGCTCTCTCTCCCACACGGATGTGTATTTCTAGGTTTCAGGCTACACTGAGTCTAGACTGGGGCATCCTGGAGGAAAAATAAGGAGGGGATTCACTACTGGGTAACACTTAGAATTCAGTATTCTTCCCCAGTGGCCCACTGTCACTTCCCGTTCCCAGTTCTCAGCTGCGCTGTGCATACGTCCGGCGTTCATGGCTGCGCTGCGCGGGACAGACTGGGCGGAGTGTGCCCGGGCCACCTGCACTGGTGTATTGTATTCTGTAGGATGTCCCCAACCCAAGGATGCATTATGCCTTTTGTAGGCCCTGTGCATTTTTGCACTTGTTGGTCTCTTGCTGCATACACACACACAAAAGAAAAAGGAAAAAAATTAAAATACATATCATATCGCATTGATATAAAGATGAACATAATCAATGCTGGGTTCATTGTTGTTATGTTCATGTTTGTCTTCTATTTTCAAAGTGAGTTAAAGTTAAACATGTCTGTGGGCCTGTGCAAGTAGCATGGATAAGTCAGCCCTGTCTCAATCTGGGTCTGTTCGGTGTGTTCTTGTGACTGGAACCAGGCCACGCATTGCTGGCAGGAAATGAGGCTGCGTTCTTCCCAGCATCAGGAGGCACACGACAATGACTCGTCATCACAGTGACCTTGGTTCCATGGCCACGTTGGTGTCCGACAGGTCTTCCCACTATGCAGCCACCACTGTCTCCTTTGCGCTGTGCACATGCTTTGCAGAGAGATACTTGACACCCTGCCAGTGCTCCAGTTTTCTATTTTTGTCTAATACACTGCTCTCAAATCTAGTGACATTATAAAATCCACTTTATTGTGCTTATGAATTGTGCTTATGAGCTGGGACTTCAGGCAGGACTCAGCCAGCCCAGCTCCTCGCTGCCCCATGACGCCTGGCTCTCCGCTGAAATGACTCCAACTTCCGGGAGTGACTCTCGAGGCTGGTGGCTGGAGGGTCCACTTCCACAGTGGCTCCTGGGCGGAGGTGGCTCAATAGGGATTATTCACTGCAGCGCTGACATATGGTGTCTCCCTGTGGCTTGGGATGTTCACACCGTGGTGTCAGCTGAGGGGGTGTGGGGAGAGAGAGACAGAGATCCAAGAGGCAGGCGCAGACGCTGCAATGTCTTCTGCCGCGTGGCATTGGTTCCAAGCAAGTCCCTGCGGCCTCCCCAGGCTCAAGGGGAGAGAAACTAGACTTGCCTCCTGACGGGGTGCGGCAGGAGAGTGTGGGCAGGGAGACTTTGCTGAAACCGGGTTTGGGAAATGCCCTGTACATCCTGCACATTCTGTCCCTGGTCCGCCCTCTGCCCGCCAGCCTGAGCCGCCCCCGCGGCGACGCTGCCAGAGGGTGGGGTCTCTACTTCCCTGGTGGGGTGGCGCCGACCACGAGGAAGAGCGCCAGTGCGGACTCAGGGACGCCTGTGCTGTGCAGTAGTTTGTGGTCTCTGGTCATTGTCATTTGGATGCCCTGCCATCCCAGCCCTGGGCAGTGGGAGCCCCTCCAGGCTGACCCCTGCATCTTTACAGATACATATAACAAGTTCGCACTGGCCGGGCGCGGTGGCTCACGCCTGTAATCCTAGCACTCTGGGAGGCCGAGGCGGGCGGATTGCTCAAGGTCAGGAGTTCGAAACCAGCCTGAGCAAGAGCGAGACCCGTCTCTACTATAAATAGAAAGAAATTACTTGGTCAACTAATATATATATAGAAAAAATTAGCCGGGCATGGTGGCACATGCCTGTAGTCCCAGCTACTCGGGAGGCTGAGGCTGGAGGATCACTTGAGCCCAGGAGTTTGAGGTTGCTGTGAGCTAGGCTGACGCCACGGCACTCTAGTCTGGGCAACAGAGGGAGACTCTGTCTCAAAAAAAAAAAAAAGAAAATTTTGCACTGGCATCTCCAATTCCTCAGGGTCCTTTCTGGCCTCCCCCTGCCCGTATTTGTAATTCCCGTCTCCATCTCTGAGAAACCTGGCTCCCGTATCCTCAATATATTTGTTCGACTTTCCGACCACACCTGCTGCCTCCGTGGCTTCCAGCCAGGCTCTGTCTCCACAGGGAGAAGGAGAGGGACGAGGAGGTGGAGTGTCGTAGGCACTCAGGGCCCGCCCTGCACTCCGCCCTCCTCGCCCGCCCTGCCCTGGTGTCCGGCCCCGGCGCCCGGCCTCTTTGTTGCAAGCAGCCTCTTCCTCAGCCCGTACATTCCCTCGGGCTTCCTTCCCTTTTTTTCTTCTTTACATTTTTTTTTAAATTACAAAACTATTTCATGTTCATTTTTGCAAGCTCAAATAATGCAACGAATATAAAGCATGGCATAAACATTTTCAACTGCCCTCTCCACGCCACCTCCTAGAACTAACAGACTTCTTTCCTATGCACCTGTTTGTATAATTTTTAACAGTGAAATAGGATAGTTTTGTATATTTTCATTGCTTTTGCCCCCCAGATCTCACTACAGTAAATCTTACTGCAATCTCGCTCTGCTGCCCAGGCTGGAGTGCAGTGGCGTCACAGCTCGCTGCAACCTCCGACTCCTGGGCTCAAGCCATCCTCCTGCCTCAGCCTCCCGAGTAGCTGGGGCTACAGGCATGCGCCACCATGCCCGGCTTTTTTTTTTTTTTTTTTTTTTTTTCTCATTGTTTTAGAGACAGGGTCTTGATTTGTTGACCAGGCTGGTCTTGAACTCGTGCCCTCAAGTGATCCTCCTGCCTCGGCCTCCTGAGTCTGTGGGATTACAGGTGTGAGCCACCAAGCTGGGCTACCACAATCTTTTAAACAGGAATCCATTATGAGAATGTACCATGATTTATCTTCTCACCTCTCCCTACAGACGGAGTCTTACAGGGTGACTTCTGGCCGGGCGCTGTGGCTCACGCCTGTCATCCTAGCTCTCTGGGAGGCCGAGGTGGGCAGATTGCTCGAGGTCAGGAGTTCAAAACCAGCCCGAGCAAGAGTGAGACGCCGTCTCTACTATAAATAGAAAGAAATTAATTGGCCAACTGATATATATAGAAAAAATTAGCCGGGCATGGTGGCACATGCCTGTAGTCCCAGCTACTCGGGAGGCTGAGGCAGGAGGATTGCTTGAGCCCAGGAGTTGGAGGTTGCTGTGAGCCAGGCTGACGCCACAGCACTCACTCTAGCCTGGGCACCAAAGCGAGACTCTGTCTCAAAAAAAAAAGGGGGGGTGACTTCTACTTGTGCTGGTTTCTGATGGGGCTTGGCAAGGGGAGGTTGGTGGGAGGCTAGAGGCTGGAGAAGAGTGAGTTCAGGCCACTGTGCCCTTGCTCTCTCCTGGCAGGTCGCACTGGCTGCTTGCAACCCTCCATGGCCCAGCTCCTGCAGGAGTCTTCCCTGACAGAGTCTCGCTGGACAGTCCCACCTGTCCTGCTGGCCCCGAGGCACTGAGCCCTGCCCTGTGGTTTCCCGCACCTTCACCACAGCTTGGTAAATGGTCCCTGTACTAAAGTCGGATGATCCCGTTTGCATGTGCGGCCTCACGGAGGGCTTGTTTGCAGCCGTCCCACCGGCCACAAACGCACGCCTTCCCCGCCCGCCCCGCCACGCCCTCGGAGCCCATGCCGGGCGGCTGTCGCTGCAGAACAGAGACGAGACCCTCCATGCCGGCATCCTGCACCCCGGCCTGCTGCACCCCACAGCCTCTGTACCGAGGGGGCTGCCCCACACTCTCCACCTGTGCTGAGTCTATATTTATCTTCTAAATTGAGCAGCTGGAGGAGGGATTTCAGCAAAGCGTGCTGAAGACTCGCTGCAGGCACACGCAGAACTCCGTTTCTCTCTGCTCTAGTCTGACTCAGCCGCACGTGCAGCTGTGTAGCTCACACACGCGCACGCGCACACGCCACACCTGCTACCCTATGGTTCCTCAGCCACAGCAGGGCACGGCCAGTGGTGGGGACACTTGGCTCTGGCTCTCTGGACGAAGGCAGCCTGGGTCAGCCGCACAAACGGCGACCTCTACTCCCCTCCCCTGCCCAGGGAGGACGGGCGCTGGGGCCTTTCCATGGCGTGTCGAGGAGTGACCACACACAGGGACTGCTCCAATCTGAAGCACATGGTCTGAAGAATTTAGTGAATGCATTTACCTATGTCACCAAGACCCAAATCAAGATGTAGAACGTTTCCATCACTCCCTGGGCGCCCATCCAGCCAAACTGCCAGCCAGGGGCCACTGCTGTTTGGACTTCTGTGACCACAGATCCGTCTTGCCTGACCTTGAGCGTTGTAGAGATGGAACCCCCGCGTGTCCACACCGCCCCAGACTTCTCTGCCCTCCAGCCTGGTGTTCCCTGAGGCTCCACAGCTGCCAGGGAAATCCAAGCCATAGATGTCCAGTCCCTCCCAGGACTGGGCTGCAGGGGACATCGTGTCGGAACCACAGGAGAGCAGGAGGGCAGCAGGCACTGCCTCCCTGCACTGCCTCTGGCTTGCTGTTCCCTCCGCCCAGCCCTTCCAGCCCCACTGTCTCTCTCAACAGTGAGATGCCACCTGCCCTGCACGCACACCTACCCTGGCCACAGCCCCTGCTCTTCCCGCTGGCTGTCAGTTCTGTGTGTCCGCCTCAGGTCTCAGCTACGGGCTCAGAGTGAGTGGACGTTTGTTGCGTGAGTGGACAGAAGACACTGTCCCTGGCTCTAGTCCACCTGGACTCCTGCATGCCCACCCCCAGGCCAGCTCCAGCTGCTCGGCGGCCCCTTGGGGGATCCGTCAAGCCCACTCTGACCTTCGGCCCCCTGGTTCGAGGCGACCCTCCTTTCTCCAACAGATGCCAGAAGCAGCTCTGGAAGGCATCAGTCCAGCCAGGCTCCCGCCCTGGCCTGTGCGGCAGCTTCCAGGCTCACCTAGAGAGTTATGGACAATGAGGTCTGTGGTCTGGCCTGCGCCTCCCTCTGCTGCCCCTGGGCCATTGTCCCCGGGCAATCGAGCCTCTGAGACAGACCATTTCCAGGTTTCCTGGGCCTGCCTCCCTCTGATCAGATCCAAGCAGCAAGGCCTCCTGGCCACCGGCCTGCCTGGTTCTCTCCACCCTTCTCGTTCATGCCCTAAGGCCTAAGGACAGAGCTACAGCCCAAGGAGGGCATCTCTGTCCACTCGTTTCCACACCCCAAAGTCTAGACCAGTGAGTTATCCGAAATAGGGGCTCAGCAAGCATTTACCAATGAACGAATCTGTTTTGATTTCTATTTTTTTTTTTTGCCCAGGCTAGAGTGAGTGCCGTGGCGTCAGCCTAGCTCACAGCAACCTCAAACTCCTGGGCTCAAGCGATCCTACTACCTCAGCCTCCCGAGTAGCTGGGACTACAGGCATGCGCCACCATGCCCAGCTAGTGTTTTGTATATATATATTTTTAGATGGTCAATTAATTTCTTTCTATTTTTGGTAGAGGCGGAATCTCGCTCTTCTGAACAAGGCTGGTTCTGAACTCCTGACCTCGAGCAATCCGCCTGCCTCGGCCTCCCAGAGAGCTAGGATGACAGGCGTGAGCCGCTGTGGCCAGCTGTTTTGATTTCTTGAAATAAAACTAAAGGTTTTTTTCTTCTTTCTGATTTGAAAACTCATTATCAAAAATTTGGAAAATACAGCCAGGTGCAGTAGCTCATGCCTGTAGTCCCAACTGTTCAGGAGGCTGAGGCAGGAGGATCACTGGATGCCAGGAATTTGATAACTTCCCAGGCAACATAGTGAGACCCCTGTCTCTATAGAAAATTTTTAAAAATTAAAAATTAAAAAGAAAATACAAAAACCAAAAACAGAAATCCAACTGTCTAGAGTTAATTATGATTTCAACTGTGGTGTGATTCCTTTCAGCCTCTTCTCTGTGCGTGCTCATTTCTACCCATATTTGTACATTTGTGTCCATGCTAGAAACACTAAGCGTGTCTGTCACTTAACATCATTTATCTTAACTCTTCCTGATTATTTTTCCTAATTAAAAGAAAATTTTTTTCTGATTATTGAAATTTCCCAGCTGTTTTTTATTTTCTATTCAAATTTTCTAAAGTTATCTAGCAACAGTATTTCTGGACACTGAGTGAGACCCCACGCCGGGTAGCGCCCGGCGGTGGACAGTCAGGCCTTCTTGGCTCCAGTAGCAGCAGCCTGGTAAGGGGCGCCACTTGCTATCCACATCCCTGTCACTGGACGTCCCGGTGTTTGCCTGCCATCCCAGCTTAATCATTAACAGCGCCCTCGCTCCCTCTCAGAGGTGTCACGGCTTGGACGATGAATCCCACAGACCTCCTCCTAGAAGGCCCGGGAAGGGCTAGCCGGAGCGGGGACGGGCGGAGGCCGCTCCTGGCTTCCGCTGCAGGTGTCTGGGTGGAGGATGGAGACGCTGATTCCTAGGGTGAGGTGGAGCAGGGGAGAAAGGGGGTGACTTTTGGACATGGGGCGGGAGGACCACTTGAGGCCAGGAGTTCGAGACTGGCCTGGGCAACACAGCGAGACCTGTGTGTAATGAATGCTCAGGATGCCCTTTACGTGGGAACGCTTTGTAGGGTCACTGCCATGTGCATGTCCCTGCATAGGCAGAGGGTCAGAGGTGCCCACATGACTTTCAAGGGACATTGCTCAAGAGGCAGATGGAGAAGTGTCCCCACCCACCCCCAGCTCTCGCTTCACTCTTGCTCTTGGTCCCCCGGCAGCTTGGCTGGTGGAGGATGAAGCCGTACCAAGTGTCTCAGCAACACCAGTGTTAGGGCATTGGAGGGTTGGACAAGAGGGGGAGGAACATTGCAATTTCTGATGCTTTATCATGCTCTTGCCCCTAAGCTCATCACACAGGGTCTCAGACGCTCAGTCTTAATACTTGGTGTTGTGTAAATTGCGTCTGAAGCAACAGAGGGGGGCACGTGTGGGCCATCTCAGCCAGAGCTCTGGCTTGACGGGCTTCCCCTCGTCCCTGCAAACCTATCTCAGTAGTTTTGTGGCCCACTGGTGGGGAGTCCAGGCAGGAACAGGGACAAAAGCAAAGACCTGACTCAAAGCTGAGCTCTGCCAACTTCTGTGACCTTGGGCAAGGGACCTTCCACTCATCTGTGAATGAAGACAATGACATGGAATCAGAGGCAGGAACAGGGGCTGCTCTTTTCAGTCCGCCTCTGAAATTCTCGGTGCGTTCCACAGGCCCCACCTCGGGGCTCACACCTCTCTCTGGGCCCCAGCGGCGGCTCAACAGAGTCCCGAGCACACCAGCCCAGGGCAGGCCCTGAGCTAAAGATACAAAGAGGACCTGAAGAGGACGTGACCTGACAGCAGGCAGGTCTGGAAAGGACCACGAAACAGCATCACGCTAGTGGTCAGATGAGAAAATCCAGGCCCCAGGAGTGGAGAGAACTTCCCAAGCCCACGTGGTTTTTCAGGGTTTTCAGAACTAAAGGCAACTCTGTCCCCTGTGGTCAACATACACCCAAGTTGCTCGCCTTCCTGGGTAACCAAGGAAATGCAAATTGAAACCACAGCGAGACAGCATTTTATGCTCATTACATTGACAAAAAGTTAAAAAGTCTGATGGTGCCAAGTGGCGGGAGGACGAGGAGCAGCGGGCGCGGCGAGCGGCCTGGGCACAGCCCCACGGCCTGGGCGGGGCTGGAGCCTCGCTGCAGGCGGCTCGCGGCCGGCCGTGACCTGTGCAGTCCCTTGCCCGGCACCTGCTTTAGTGCTCTGTGGCTGCTGCTGCTGCCCTGAAACCCCTAAGCACTTATCAAGGGGACCAAATTTTGATCTGTGTATTAATTATAATTTAATTGATTAATTTTAGCCTTACATTGAATTTAATCAATTTAATTTTAAGATTTAATTAATTTAAATTCAATTTGCATATTACAAATCCAGCCCTGTCCAGTGGTTTCACTTCTTGGTCTTTACCCTGGAGAAGCTCTTGTCCATGGGAACCAGGAGACCCATCGAGAATGTGTATAGCAGCTCTGCCTCTGCAGAGAACCAGGAGCCCACACAGCGTGGATGAATCCAGGAAACATATGCCGGGCAATGAAAACATGAAGTATAAGAATACATACAGTAAATACCATTTTCAGAAAGTTAAAAGAAAAGCAAAACTAAATAGCAGCATGTAGGGATATACATACAGCGGGAGATCTATAAAGAAATGCTGTGTAAGGTTGATTCTAAATAGGATGTTGGTGGCTGGGTGAGGCCTCGAGACGCCACAGGGTGGGCTCTTGAAGGAGCCTCGGTGTCACAGACAACTGTGGGGTCTGCTTCAATGTCAGGCTTTGGAGCAAATCAATGACATCAATCCTCCAGGCGTTGGTGTCAAAGACTGAACTTGTTTTTTTAGAGATGGAGTCTTGCCCTGTCACCCAGGCTGGAGTGCAGTGGTACCATCACAGCTCACTATAACCTGGAACTCCTGGCCTCAAGCGATCCTCCTGCCTCGGCCTCCCAAAGCGCTGGTGTTACAGGCATGAGCCACCAAGCACGGCCAATACTACGTATTTTAAAAAGAGAAGAACCTGGCCGGGTACCAGGAACTCTAGTCTGGGCCACAGGACAAGACCCCATCTCTAAAAAAAGAAAAAAAAATGAAAGACCCCGCCCAGGCTTGATGCACTGTCAGGCTCAGGCATAGAGGTGGCACGTGGGAGGGCTCAGCACTCCGTGTGTGTCCCCCGGCCGAGCCTGAGGCCCTGGAGAGGGGACCAGCAGTGCGTAGGCCCCTGAGAGGGGACTGTTCCCCACGGGGACTCAGCTGCCCTGGATATTAGTGGCAGCTGGGGAGAAACAGCTTGGTAAGGTGAGGCCTCTTAATTCACCGAGAATACGAATTCACGGACGATGATGCCAACAGGAGAGTTGCCGTCCAGGGAGGACATTAGAGGAGCCAAATTCTAGCCTGTTTTGTCAGTGAAATATGCACGTGCAGCTCTTACACTTAATCTGTCTCATCTCCAGCAACTTCTCCCGTGTTGTTTTAGTCTCTCTGGGCAAAAAGGTGCCTTTCATTTCAAGAGGTTTTGTTTTTTTAAACTGCATTTTCCAACACTTACCTTGATGACTTTGTTCTGTGCTTGAAATCAAATCTTGTTTTTCTTCTCTCTTTTCCAAGTTTTGTCATGTTGTTAGATTACTTTCATAATTTAAGGAATGCAGAATACATTTTAATCACTCTTTATATCCTTTAAAATATAAATATCCTCTATTTACTCAGTTTACTATTTCAACTAGAAACATTCATGTGGCAGCATTTGTCTAGATAATGCTTGGAAGCAACCATGTTGTGCTGCGCTGGATGTGGCTGTCATAAAAGCGAATGTGGACAGAGGCCACCAAGACCCTGACGAGAAGTGACCCAGATCTCTCTTTGCAGACATAGGCCTGGGGAAGGGGGGCAGGCCAGGGGGTGAGCGCTGTGCCTGGAGGATGAGTGAGGAAGAGGTCTCCCCACCAGGGACAGAATGACTGTCCGGGACAGTGGTCCGAGGAGGGGCCTGACTGGGGAGAGGCTGCAGGGTCACCACGGCCTCTGTGCCATTCCCTGAGCTGACATCTGCACAGCACCCTTTGTGGGCATGGGAAAAACCCTCAGGGCTAACTCCCAGGTGGTGGCTGTGACCACGCCTTGGCCTTGGAAGGCCCAGATGTCCAGAACCCTGCCACTCTCAGTCCCAGGAAACAGACCCAAGACAGCCGTGTGCCAGGGGCCCCAGCTGAGGCCCTGGCCTAGATGGTTCAGAGCCTGACTCTGCCCCAGACCAGCCAGCCAAGGATGGGAGGGTGTGCAGGACCAGAAGGGGACAGCTGGGGGTCCTGGGACACCCCCTGCCAGGGGAGTGCTGGGGCCAGGCATCCGCCCTCCCAGCCAGGGTTCCTGCTTGTTTCCTGGGCTCTGCCTGAGCCCAGCCCTGGCATGGGGGCCTGGCTTTAAGCTGAAGCCCATTCAGTGGACATGAGGCCCCCAAGCCTGTTCCCCACCCTTCCCCCAGGCAGACTGCTGGCCTCAGCTGTCTGCGCTGGACTGAGCTGGAGGTCTGTCCCTTCCTGGCTGAGAGCCCAGCTCAAGTCCCTTCCACCCCACGCTGCTGGAGCCATGCTGGCCTCCTCGCACGGGTAAGCCACCTGCAGCCCTGCCTGCCCAGTGCACCCTCCGTCCCTCAGGCCTCCCCCGCCCCACCCAGTGGGTGCTCTCCAGGCTCTAAGCTCCCTGCAAGTGGGGGGTGGGGAGAGCACAGAGCCACCATCTGGCTACAGAGCCAGGATTCAGACACATGAGATGATTCCTCAGGGAACAATCAAGACAGCCTACACTTACGGAGATTCTGCTGGGAGCTTCAGAGGGGCAGGGAGGGGAGACAGACGTGAGCAGGCGGGGTGGGGCCCAGGCCTGTCAAGGAACCCCAGTCCGTGCATCCTGGGCCAGTTCTCTTGCTTTTCCGAGGATGCCCATGCTGTGACAGGGGAGGCACATGAAGCTGCCGTCCCTGCAGCTGGTCCTGAAGGGTCAGAGGCTGCAGCCTCAGGCATCCCGCACCGCCTGGGGTGGGCGGGGGATCCCGAGGCCTTTCGGGTGGCCTGGGAGGGGCTGACAGTGATGACAAGCAGGAAGGAGGGGCCGGTGGGCAAAGGGAAGGCCAGGAAAAGGCAGCGGCCGGGGCAGTCCTGGGCCAGCAGACCCAACTCGCCCACATTCGGGGGCAAGTTCAGGCCCGCGTGTGGGGGCTGCAGCTCAGCAGTCTGCATGGAGGCATTTTTGACGTGCTCTGTGTCCCCTTGAGGCCTGAGCCCAGCCAAGAGCACAGGCAGAGGCTGCTGGCCCGCTCTCTCCTGTCTTGACATGAAGGAACCAAAGGCCAAAGCGAGGGCGTGGAGAATTGGGGGGCACGTGGGTTGAGGGGGCAGCCGGGCTCTCCAAGACTTGGACTTGCCTCGCAGCCAGGGGCACCGCACCCGTGTGTTAAGCCAAGTCTCATCTTGTCTCAGGTGGTGACGTGGTGGCCATCCCAGCCCAGGAATAGTGTGACAAATGCCAGGCTAAATGTCCACTAAATGACTGGCTGCTTCTCAGAGCCATTTGGACTTGAAATGACAGAGTACAGACCCCTGAGGGCCTCGAGAAGGCGCAGGAGTAGGTCTCAAAGGCCTAGTTGGGTTTCGTGTGGCTGGCGCGGGCGCCCTGCGCCCTGCACCGAGGCTCGAGGACCAGCCCTCCTGGGCGTCCCGGCTGCTAAACGAGCAGCCACCAGGCCTGGTGCCACAATGCCGGGGCCAAGGCCCTCTGTTCGGCTGCCAGCCGACCTTGGGGTAGGCGAGGCGACAGAGGTCTGGGCTGAGGTCTCTGTTGGGGTCACAGGTGTGGTGCAAAGTAAGGCGGGTGGGTAGGCCCTACGAGGGCCTCCCTTAAACCCTGCCATATGCGGTGGGCCTGAGGCAGGTTCCCGATGCCTGTCCAGGCAGCTGTGACGGGCCAGTCCTTTCTGTCCACAAAGGGACCCCCAGGCTCTGGGCCTTTCTCCAAGAGTGGTAAGCTTGCCCCCCACTGGAGTCCCTGGTGGGGCTGGGGTGGCCCAAGCCGTGCCCTCCCACACTCAGCGGAGCCGCCGTCGCCACTCCCAGTCCTCCGAGTCACCCTGCCTTCTGCTGCGGGCTGACTGCCCTGGGTTAGGCTTGGGTATCGTGGTGCTACCACAGCTCACTGCAGCCTCGAATTCCTGAGTTCAAGCGATCCTCCTGCCTCAATCTCCTGAGTAGCTGGGACTACAGGGGTGCACCACCACACCTGGCTAATTTTTCTATTTTTCTTGCAGGATGGACAGAGTGCCAGGCAGGCCATGTGTATGGGGGCAGCATAGGTGACAGGAGCCATGGGCAAAAGAAACACTTAGTACTTGTTTTCTGGGCAGTATCAGGAAGGCATGAAAGGTGGCCTGTCTGAGCGCTATGCCGGGAGGGGCTCCACCCTCAGCACGGAGCGCCGGGTGCAGTCCAGGCTCCTGGCTGAACAAGGGGCCTCCAGGCACTCCTGCAGGCCCCCAGTGTCCACTGAGGTCCAAGAGGCCTGATCTTGCTCCCGTCACCCTCCTGGTGTGAGCGGAGGTGGGCTCGGGGTGTCAGGGATGAAAACCACGCTGGGCTGGCTGGAACTGAGGGGCTGGGGGCTGGCAGGACTGTCTCCAGAATTCACCTACACGCTTTGCACGATGTGTAGACAGTCCCCAACACCTCAGCAGCTTCCAAACACACCCTGCGCCCCAAGGAGACCAGATGCTCAATGGTGAGAGAGGCAAGCAGGACCCAGGAGACAGATTAGAACTCGTGGTTTATTGACACTTCTGCACAGTGGACCCCAGGAGAACCCTTCTGGCCCCTTCATCTTGGGACTTGGCCCTAGGAACAGGGGAAACAGTCACCCGGCTGCAGAACACGACTCCCAGGAAGCGCACTGGGCGTGCAGATAAACCCTTGGCAAGGCGGGCGCGGCACAGGACGGCAAACTTGGCACATTTGGCAGAGCCATGGAGCCCGGGCCGCGCAGGACCCCGGGGGCTGCCCCCTCGCACTGCAGGGGGAGAGTGGAACTAAAAACAGCTTCCTTCACACAGGCCCACCCGGCTTCCATTCTGCTGGGGTGAGGCCAGGCCTGGGGACGGCCCGGGCTGTCCGCCCAGCGCTGGGAACACTGCTGAGGTAGCCAGGCGCCCACCAGAGCTCACGGTGCGGGGAGGGAGAGCTGGGGCGGGGCCGGCCCAGGACCTCAGAGAGCCTGTGCTTCTCCCATGGGTCCTGGGACCCCAACCCCGACGCCACGCCATGTCCCTGGCCCCCTAAAACACTCGCATTTCCTATTCTGAGGCTGGAGCTGCCTCTGGGACTCTGCCTGGAGCACCTCCCGTCCCCACAGGCACCGGCTCTTGTACTCCATATAAGGTGCTGGCATCTGGAGCTGGATTCTTTTCCAACCCACTTAATTTTTAAGAATAGACACTAATAATACTTAATCACCCCTCCCTGCTGGCAGTGGGGGAAGGGCCCTGGGCTCTAGCAGCATCTCCCCTGCAGACTCAGCACAACCCCTGCGCCTTATAAAAAGGAAACTGAGGCCTGAGGGGGGTGCAATGACTTGCTAAACTCATATAATAAACAAGTGGCCAAGCTGGGGCTTGAGAAGGAAATTAAGATTTCCAGACCAGTGTCCCTGGCTAGGGCTCCCTATGGGACCGTGGCCTGAAGAGGAGGTGGCCCAGGAGTCTCAGAGGCTGGAGGTGCCTGGTGACTCCCAGTCCAGCTCTAATCAGGATGGAGCAGCCCTCCTCTGCGTCCAGGTGCCAGCACAAGGTCAGCCCTGCACAGGAGGAGAATGAGGGCTCCCGTGGCCCCAAGCCAAGGGCAGAGCAGCCCTGGATGCTGGCTGTCAGACATGTGCCAGGCAGGGCACAGCTGTCCCCATGCAGCCTGGCACAGGGGTCTGGGGAGGCATTCAGACAAGCCTGGGAAGATCTCCTGGTAGAGCCTCCGGCCAGGGTGAACCACACCACCAAACGGGGTGATCCAAACCTCCATGGGGTGAAACTCCACTCTTGGCAGGCATGAACAGAATAAGATTAGCAAAGAAAAGAGAAAAACAGCAGCCAATAGCTCCCTTCCTCTGTCAAGGTCATGCTAAGAGCAGGACAGGCTGGCAGTCCTGTGCCAAGAGGGCACCCAGGAGCCCCTATTTCTGGCCCCCAGGAAGCAGAGGGCTTTCAAGTTAAGTCAAGCAATACTGGGTCATTGCTGGTGGCCAACTGTTCTCTGAATGACAGTGACTACGTTTAAGATGCTTTTTATCAGGAGACCTTGAGCCTCTGCCCGAAGCAGCCCTATTTGCAGCCCAGCCCTTCTAAGGCTGTTCCCTGGGGACCTCCTGAGCTGGCCAACCTGTGTCCCTGTCCTCGCCTGGTGCCCAGCTCTACCACTCTTGCTTCTGCACATGCTCTGTGAACCCCCAAGGCACCCAAGCATGGTCGCTTGCCAGCCCCGCCTCCCCAGGGTACGCCGGAGAACGAGCACCAGCTGCTCAGGCCACGGGCAGAGCAAGGCAGGGGAGGCTGCCAGCCACGGGCGAGGCAGGGGCTGTGGCCTGTGCCATCAGACTCCCAGCAGCACCCCTGCTGCCTCCAGACAAAGCCGGAGACCTACAGGCTGCCTCTGGGCTCGACAGAGCCTCTTAACTAAGCATCTTTCCCCATGAGACCAATCTGATTACAAATACACAAAACATTCGGGGACATCCCAGCCAGTCAGCAAGGTCTCACTGCCTGGCTCCAGCCAGGGCCCAGGGCTGCGTGTGGCGGCGGCTGGGCCACTGGCCACAGTCCCTGCTGCCGGGCCAGACACTGCCACACAGAGGCCCCTCAGCGACACTCCTGGGCACTCCAAATCACCAAGAGGCAGAAAGAACTCTTCCAGAAAAATTCCAGCCCAAATCACACTCCCCAAGAAAACAAACCCTGCTTTTGCAAAGACTTCAACTCGCCTATCAGAATCCACGGCCGGCGCGGCAGTTCTAGCCGCGCCTAAAGCTGTCTAAGGCACTTGAGTGGCTTATTGCCATCACCTGGAAAAGCTTCTGTTCCAATCCTGATTTAGAAAATAAATTCAGTAATACTGCAAAAAAAGTTTCCTTAAAAAATACCTTTAAAAAAAAGTAAATACTTAAGTTTTCTAAGAAATAAAATAAACACTAAGCTCTGCTTAAATTATATGACACAATGGATCACCTTGGCACTGATAAAAACCTGAAATACTGCTTCTGAATTCTAATTTTCCCTGGGAAAAAAACCAAACACACAAACAAAAGACACGTTCTGAGCTTCACCTCCCCGGGGTGCCCCAGGGAAGCGTGGCCAGAGTCGCCCGGGCCTGTGGAGGGGGCGGCCCCGCAGACCCGGTGCCCCTTTCCGCAGGGCTGCTCTCTCCTCTCGGGGTGAGCAGGTGCGGCCAACCAAGGCATACCTACCTGTCAGCACAAAGCCTCCCCACCCACCCCCGTGAGGAGAAATCCAGGCTGACACCCTGCCTGTGCGCACAGCCCTGGGACGCGCTTGAAGAAGTCTGTGGCTCCTGGGTGGGCTGGAGGGGCCCACCCCCACGACTGCGTTGCTCCACCACACAGCAGTGTCTTTGGTTTGGCTCCCGCCAGGCACCTATGGCCTCTGGTCCCATCCCTGGCCCAATGGGAGCCAGGAGCAGGAGCTTGTCCCTTTTCTGGGCCACCTTCTCTTCTTTGGTGAGGCCTCCCCGGGTTCCTTCTGCTCAGTGCAGTTCTGCAGCCACCAGGACAGGCCGTGGCAAGCACCTGGAGTGCTGGGGAAAGTGCTGTGTGGGTGGCCACCCTGCCCACTGCCGCCTGCCCTCCCGGGACTCTGAGGGGCGCCAAGCAGGGGCCGGGACCACCTAGCTCCTCCGTGGAGCCTCGGTGGTCTGGGGCTCTGAGAGGCCAGGGGGCAAGTCGCAGCTCCTCCCATTTGCCTGGGAGTCCCCTGACCCCTGGACCCCACCCTCCAGCAGCTCTTGGGGGTCCCTGAGGAAGACCACCATGACTGTGATGTTGTCGTGGGAGCCGCGCTCCCGGGCCTCAGCCACCAGCTCCTCAGCGGCACGGAGCCCGCTGCCCTGCTGCCTAACCAAGTGGCTCTGCACGAGGCCTGCGACTTCCTGGTGGGGGACGAAATCGAAGAAGCCATCACAGGCGAGCAGCAGGTAGTCCTCGGAGCCCGTCAGCTCCCGGGAAGCCACATCTGCCTCCCCGGACACATAGGGCTTCTGGAAGACGTCCCCTGGGTGTGGAGAGAACAGCCTTGGTGAGAGGACCCGGTGTCAGCCACTTCCTCCCCATCTGCCCAGGCCCCGCCCCACCGCTGGTCACCCCTGCCCTGACAGCCCCCAGTGCCCTGTGGGTATGGAGACCAGCCTGTTCTCCCAGGGTCTGTCGCTCCCTTATGCAATGACCCAGAACCCCGGGCTGCAGCCTGTGAGCCCCCAACACTGCCCTGGCGTGTCCCAAAGACCCAAAGCCAGGAGCAGGGTGAAGACGGGCTGTAAAGAAGGACAGAGGATTTCAGTTCAGGGGGGTCAGAGGGACAGATGTCAAGTCCCAGGCACTTGGTTGGGGAGGGAGGGAGGTGTGGTTGCCAAGCGTCCAGGCCGGGCTGAGACCTGGGAAAATGGGATCTGGGGGAGGAGGCTGCTATTTTTTTTTTCCAAAAGAGAAAAAAGAATCGCCTGCATGAATGTAGGGGAGACGAGGATAAACCTCATTTATAGAACATTTAAGACTTTTCTTCTAGTGCAGAGGAGAGCTAGCCGAGGGATTCCTACCAGATTTCGGGGGAGCTATTCTAATGAAATACTACACAGTAGAACTTAAACTGTGATCGTTTGTATGAGAAGAAAGTTTCTCAGGTGCTCGCAGCTGCAGTCCCCGAATCTGTCCCATTCCCTCATGATATGACGGAAGACGTCACCCTAGTAAGGGGCAACCCCTTCTCAGCACCCCACACTGCCGTCCCCAACCCCCGGTGACCAGGGGCCATGGTCTGGAGGCCTGGGCTGCCGGGTGGCCGCTCCCTGCCCGAGCCCACCTCCTCAGCCCTCACCGATGGCTCTGGAGACGGCCAGGGTCCCGTTGACTCTCCAGCAGTCCATGTGCGACACAAAGCCACCCAGTGCCTCGATGCGCGCCTTCTCGTCCTGTGGGGAGACGCCAGAGCTGGGTTTTGGCGAGCGGGCAGGGTGGGGGCCAAGGCCCACCTGGGCAGAGAGGCCACGCTTTCCAAACCGGCGCTCTCGGCCACAGCGCTTGAACAAAGCCAGGAGGTTCAGAGTCGCACTTAAATTAGGTGTCATTAAAAACAGCGAGAAATTATAAATAGCCCAAACGTCTATCGGTTGCAGGAACAGCTACACAGATGGACCACGCAAGGTTGTCGAGCAACAGACACGAGCCCCAGACACAGACCATGGGTCCCTCAGCTTCCCTGTCTAACTTGGGGACACTGTCCCTACCTTGGAAGCTGCTGGGGCAACAAGATAAAGCGTGTGACATGTGCGACCATACGGCAGGGCCCTGACAGAGGCCTGTGCTTGCTCAGTTACTGTCCTCCCCAGCCCGAGCTCAGCCCAGGCTCGGCCTCTGCTAGCCAGAACACAGGACGGAGGCTCGGTCCAGCCGCAGCCCCTCTGGAACCCACCTTGGTCCTGTCAGGTCCCTAGAAGGAGAGGCTTCCCAGACACGGGCCTGCTGCCCACAGGCCATCAGAGCGCGCCCAGGAAGCCAGGGGAGCCGGGCGCCTCACGGAGGCTGGGGACGGAGGGCATCCTTCATCCCTACCTTGCTTGTCGGGTAAACCTCCTAACCCCACAAACGCCCGGAGTGACAGCAGCTCCAGCCCTTCTGGGCCCTGGGATGTGGCAGCAGCTGGGCGTGAGAACTGAGGCCCCAAGGGGCATTGTCCCCTGGACAGATTGAGATGGCAGCCCGGTCCCCTCCCCAGGGTATATGCAGACCCACTTCTGGGGAACCGAGGGACGGAGCCCTCCCTTCAGATGCTGGCACCAAGGACCACTCCTTCCTGTGTGGTTCCCTGGCAGAGGGTGTCACAGTGGGGACATGCGGGTTTGCGGGAGCCCCCGATGCCAAGCGCCCACTGCACGTGCCTGCAATGGACTGGACCCACGCCTGGCGGGCCGGGCGCCCTGTCACTAGAAGCCATCACCTGCTCGAGCTGAGCTGGGGAGTTCACGTAAAGGAGGCAGGACCAGGGGCCTGGAAGGCTCCTCTGGGTCTGAGATCCCCACCCTGCGGCCTGAGAAAGTCAAAGGGACCAGGGAGGAAGAGGGAGGAGTGGGCTGAGTAGAGGGCAGGAGAGGAAGTGAGCGACGGACACATGCTACGCACATGTTTACACACGTGTCCACACACACCCATGAAGACGCCCACAGACCAGCAAGGCATTGCACATGGGTGCAGCACCCCCACCCCTCAGAGGCTTCCCTCGGGAAGGGCTGTGAACACAAGGGCCCCCAGCCTATGCCGTGGGAGGACGCAGTTGAGAATCGTGAGCCTTTCTCTGCTTCTGTCTCCCACACTCTCCAGCCCACCCAGCACTCCATGCTGCCAGGCGGGGAGAGTGGGTGGGTGACGGAGGACGCACGCCAGCTGCTCCTCGGGGGCCCCTCGAGGTGTGGTGCACAGCCCACACCCGGCCGCCTCTGCCTGAGGGCAGAAGGGACCCACCCACCAAAGCCCCCCTTGGGGTGGGGTCTCCCCTTGCAGCCAGGGAATTGGGCTTTCTGAAGCTCCGAACCGTCCTTCCTGAAGCCCCGACCCTGTGGCAGATGGCCATGGGGACAGGGCTTAGCTGGAAGGTGGGAGGACACGGGGCCATGGGAGCTGCGACCCCCACTCTGACCACGAGCCCAGTGCCCTGTGCTGGATGGGCCGGGCCAACCCCTCTGTCCAGGCTGCCCGGGCTCCGGGCCCCAGAGCCGAGCTGAAGCAGACCCCCGGCCGCCAGCCTGCCCTCTACTCGGGGTCTGCACTGGGTCCTCTGCCCCTGCCACAGCTCCCACCTCCCTCCTCACGCTGCTTGGCCAGGCTTGGTGCAGAACAGGTGTGTCCCTGGGCTCTCCTGTCTCCTCAAGAGCTACTTGGCGGCTCTTCTCTGCTTCTCCCACCTCGTCCTCCCCTCGCCTGAAACAGCTCCTCCCTGCCCACCCCCAGCAGCGGGGGCTCTGCACAGAGAGGCCCCAGCAGCAGTGACCAGCAGCACTGCCACCCTCTCCGCCGCCCAGCACTCTGCGGCGTCTCCACCCCAAAGCCGTGCCTGCTCCTTCTCCCGACTGGCCTGCCCCGTCTCGAGACTGCCTTCCTGGATTCCCACTTCCGTGACCCAGCCCTCAACACATGCTTTGGTGGTCTGGTCACTGCAGAACCTTCTAGTGATTTCTTGCAAGTTCCTCCGGGCCCAGGGTAGCCCCGGCTCCTCCCGCCACAGGAGCAACAGGCCTGGGTCTTCTTCCCAGTCCCCTGTGAGTCTCTCACCCATTGGCTCTGGCCCGACCTGCCCTTTCCTCCCGGCCTCTCCCCAGGGCCTGCTGGAGTCACACCTGCCGTCGGGGTCTGGCTTCAGGCCCCGCTAGCTTTGCCTCTCTGCTGCATCCTCCTGGCACCCTGCCCGCGCCGCGCTCTTGCCCACCTCACCCGCATCTGACCTCCAGGCACTGGGGGGCAGGAAGCGGGTCCTGTTTTGTTGCCTCGCTGCCTCGGCAAAGCACCTTGTGCAGAGAAGGCATCAAACACGCGTGGCCTGATAGAGCCCGGCGGCGGGACAGCCTCTGCTCTGACAGCTGCAGAACGAGGCAGAGCAGCGCGGCCCCACATGCTCCGCGGAGCTGCTTCTGGCAGCTGCTGGGCCCTCGCAGAAGCCCGCCAGGGTGTTACCAGTTTCCCACCCTCATAACTGGTGCAGTGACGCCCGTTTCTGTGGGAGAACCTCTGCAGGGATCACTCCTCCGTGTGGGGGGCGGGCTGCGGGCAGGATCATGGGGCGAGGACATGAGCCTGGCAGGCGGCTGGCAGGGCCAGGAGGGAGTTGAGCAGCTCATCTCTGTGTCCCCTGAGGGCTGCAGATCAAGGAGGAAACAGACACTTGTGTGCTGCTCCTGCGCAGGCAGTGACTCAACACTCCGTGATAACCTGCCACTCCCCAAACCTCCTGGTGTGACAGTCTTGCAGGGGTGGAGCCAGGACCACCCAAGGCCATTGGTCTGTGCTCTCTGCCATGGTGCCGCACTGCAGGGCTCAGTGTTTTGAGAAAAAGTCCCTGCCCGGCTGCAGAGGCAGCAGGGGTGTAGGCAGCCAGGGCAGGGCCCCAGCACCCTGAGCAGAGGTCTGCAACTTGTCCTAACCTGGCCACATTTCACCGGGCTGGGGCTGCACGTTTTGGGGAGAGCTCACCAGGGGAGCAAGTGCCAAGTCCCTCCCAGTGGCAGTGGCAGCAGAGAGGCAGAGTCTGCCTGCCACCTTGGCTGTGCGCTCTGGGCAAGTGACTGGATTTCTCTGAGCCTCAGTTTTCTCCCCTGTACAATGAGGAGAGCAGGTGGAGGCGACTCAGCCCAGACTGCGAGCTGCAGCGAGAGGCCCAGGAACACAGCCATCCCTGACCGTCAGGGCGACCAGTGTCTGGCAAAAACAAAGCTTCCTCCCGGCAAAAACAAAGCTTCTGTCCGGCAAAACCTTGTACACAGAGACAAAAGAGAAACAACCAATAGGGAAACATTCGCAAATCATCACAGACCAGGAGCTAACGTCCCTAATATAAATAAGGTGCCTACAAATTGATAAGAAAAACAGGCACGGGACAGGAACAGAGCGTTCACGGGAAACGCGATGTAAACAATCTCAAAGTCGTGAAAAGATGCTCCCGCTCACCCTGAAAAGGCTCAGCACACTCGGCAGCTGCCCTGAGACAGCTTCTCATCTCTCAGCAGGCAGAGTCCCACGGGTTGGTGGGACCCCGGGGAAGGGGCCCTCCTGGTGCCCTGTGCCACACAGGCTGGCACAGCCCAAGGGGGCAGCTAGGCAAACCCACCCGGACTGCGCATGCATCTGTTCCAGCCACCGTCACACTTCCAGGGACGTGTCCTTCAGAAACACTCGCCTCTGAATGACCTCACGCACAAAGTCATGTGCTGCTGCATTGTTTTTAGCACCAAAACCTGAAAAGTTCTCAGTGTCCATCCAAGGGGACGATGATGAGCAGAACGACGGGCAGCCCCAGGCAGCACAGGAGCTCTGCGTGCTGACGTGGCACTGTCCACCAGGGGCACAGGGAAGTGAGGGCGTGTGAGGAGGTGGGGGTTGGTGGGGTTACGGAGGTACCCCTTGACATTCAAATGCAAGCGATCAGACCTTGGGGGACAGGCCAACTGGACACTTCTGTGAGATGTGGTCCGAGCAGGATCATCATCCTCATGTCCGGGAGAGGACCCCAAGGTCCAGGCAGGGAGTGACCGCAGAGTCTCAGGGTGCCAGCACAGCCCCAAGCCCGGCTCCTTCTGGCCCCATGCAGTGCCACCTCCTCCTGGGGTCCTCCTTGCCACAGCCTGTGGTCGGCTGCTCCCTGCCCATGTGCCTGCCAGGGACTCAGCACTGAGCCGAGTGACCCCCTTCCCTGGGCTGCTGCCAGGGCAGAGCTCTCGGGAAGGGCTCACTCGAGACCCCCTGGCCACTCACGTGGGCAGGGAGCCCTCCCTCCGGAGGGTGCCAGGATTAGCACTTCCTGAGGTGCCCAGACTGGGTCCCCCTCGAGGGCCCAGTGTGGCGGGGCCTGGGAACTTCCTGGGCTTGGACAGAGGGAGCCTTTTACCTGTCGCTCAGGTCTGTGTGGCTCCATCAGCTTCACCACCTGTCCCTGCTGCACCAGGAGGACCTGGGAGTCCCCGAGCCAGGCGACGTGCAGGGCCGTCCCCGCGATGAGCGCGCACACGCCTGTGGTGCCGCTCTGCAGCCGCTGTGGGGAGAGAGGCCGCGCGGCGTGAGGTGGGCCGGCGCCCACCACCGGCACACACGGCCCCCCCCACCGCCTCAGCGACAAAGGCCGCTGGCCCGAGCCGAGCAGCGGCAAGAAGACGCTCCTGACGCCCGCGCCGCGTGGACGGGAGCACGTCCGCAGCGTCCTGCTCACGCAGGCCTGCGCGAAGGTGGGCGAGAGGCTGTCCGGGGAGCGGACAGGGAAGGGCGGGAGGGCAAAGCCAACGGAGGGCCGGTGACGAGCGTGTCGGGTGACGAGCGTGCCGGGCGCTGTGGTGAGGGCACCGCAGCTGTATACACTGCTTAAGCCCAAACGCCAAATCGCACACCTGAAGTGTACACAGCTTACTGCATGCCGGTGACATCTCAAGAAAGCTGTTTAAGGGAAACAACACACTGAACTGAACACCTGCTTCGGAGAACCCTTTCCCTACTCTAGAGGCAGCCCTGTCACCTCCCGGGTGTCAGCCTTTCACTGGCTGCCCTGTGTGGCTGGGGACACCGCACGGCTCCAGCTGAGACGCAAAGTCTGGCTTCTCCAGTTTCCGTGAAGGTCTGTGCTCAGGCCATGGGAGGGCGGCGCACGTCTCCCCACTGGGCAGGTCTTTTAAATAATCAGAGCCTCAGTTTTCCCATGTCTAAAATGGACACAATATTAGTCTCCACCTCATAGGGCTACCAGGAAGACCCCGGGAAATTCTGCAGATAGGTTCAAAGGCAAAGCTCACAGGGAAGGGGCTGTTGTCTCTGTGTTCTTTCTTCTTTCCGAGACAAAGGTCTCATCCCTACACGTGGCTATAAACCCTGAGGAAAGAGTGTCCCTAGCAGACACCAGGGGCCTGCTGGGACCCCGCTTAGAAGAGCAAGTAGAAATGGGCAGTGCACAGACTCTGTTTTCACTTCCTGTACTTCATGATGCTTCCATACCCGCGGCCTTGCTGATGTGGGGAGACTGCCCCCCAGGGCTGGCTAACTCCTAGAGGTTGAGGAGGAACAGGGAAGGCTCCAGCCAAGCTTCCCCCTTTCCCCTCTCATTCCTGCCTGACCCTGCAGCTTCCCTGCACAGCATGGCATGGCGTGGCGTGCCCCTCCTCTTAGGAACTGTAAGTAATAAACTCTTCTTGCAAGGCACTGGTCTCTGTCACTTTGCCATGCCCGATTAAAACAAAATCCTGGGAACATTTTAAAACAGGCTATCCTTCCCCACACGGCCCGCAGACCCTCTGCAGCGGGCAGGTCCATGTGGCCGAGGGGCCCAACATGCGGGACCGGAGCAGGCTTTGTGCCGCTTCTGTTCACACAAGAAGGAGCCGCCTCACTGTGAGAAGGAAATGACGTGATCTCCAGCAGTGTGCAGTGGGGACCTTCGGGAGCAGCAACCACTTGGGTTTCCTTCCCTTGGCAGAGGCTGGGCCTCTCCACCGGCCTCCAAGCTGCACCCGAGGCCTGGCTGCTGGTTCTTACCTCTCGCTTGGCTTTCCTGAGAAACATCCGGTCGGTGAGCCGGAAGGCTTCCCTGAGGGCTCCCTCGGGGTCCGTGGGCAGTTCTGGTTGGCGGGCAGCGTTGGCGTGCACGTGGACAGCGGCGTACCTCGCGGCGTCCACCCCTCCGTGACCGTCAAACACGGCAAAGTAGGCGCGGTCCACAGGGTCCTGCCGGGGAAGGCAGTGGGAGTCACAGAACCCCTGGCCTTGCACCAGCCACTCCTGTGTGGGGAGGGGCTCAGGCACTGGGCGAGGAGGGTCTGGAAGAATCAGCAGGGCCTTCGCCCGCACCACGGCTGCCTGGCGCCTGCACTGTGAGCAGGGAGACCTGGAAGAGGGTGACCCTTGGGAGCCTCAGTTACCATATGCACCCCATTGCTACCAGCATAAAACAAGGGGAGGGGCCCCAGGTGGCTCCCAGTGCCAGAGGCCGAGCAGAGCTCTGCAGTCCTGGGCTTGGGTGAACTTGGCACTGGGACGGTGAGCCGGGCCTCCCAGAACCGCTGGGAGGGGCCTTGGCAGCTGCCTGCACTTCCTTCCTGAGATAGCAGCTGACGAGTGTCTTTCAGGCCTGGGCCTTGGAGGGCAGCTGTCCTTGGCACCCGGGGGCCCTAGCCCCTGCTCCGGCCCTCTGAAAGCTATCCCTGGGGCCCTGCAGGGGAACACTCACGGACAAGCCAAAGAGCTGGTTGAAGGCGGGAAGGGCCACGTGCCGGTCCTCCATCTTGCGGCGAGTGTTCCGGATGGCGTGGACGGACACCAGCCACTGCCGCTGCGGCGGCGTCCGGGTGGTAGGCGGTACCTGCTTCTGCCACTGGCTGGTGACTTCCCAGAGCAGGTTAAAGAAACTCCGTGCCAGGCCTTGGGCATCCAGCACTGATGGGCACAAGGGAGGGAGGGTCGGGGCCGTGGCCACCCGCCAGCTGAGGTTCCCGCTGCCCCGTCCCTGCTGTCCAGGCAGCTACCACCACCAGCCGGCACAGGCGCCACCAGCCATCCCCTCCATGTGCATTCTGAGCACACGAACCTAACAAGCTACGCCTGGAAGAGTCTGTCATCACAATTAGAAATGTCTGGTTTGGCAATATGTCCCAGAGGGCACCCGCCCCACGATGGAGCAACTCCACTCACGGGAACCCACCCTAAGGAATCAATGGGAAAAAAAATACTTTCAGGACAAAGTACAGAATCATTTTAAATTGCCCATTAATTAGAAATAATCTATCTCTGATGACAGAAGAATGATAAGTAAATTATGGACTATTCTCTCCATGATGAATTAAGCTATTAAAAATGATTTTCACAACTAAACATGCAACTACCATATGACCCAGTAATTGGATACCTAGGCACTTATCCCAGAAAAGTGAAGATTATGTTCACACAAGAACTTGTACATGTTCACAGCAGCTTTATCTGCAACAGCCACAATCTGGACTCAGCCCGGATGTCCTTGAACGTGTGAATGGCTCAACAACCTGTGGTCCCCCCATACCTTGGAACACTACTCAGCGAAGCAAGGAGTGAACTCCAACCTGGTTTCAGCTCCAGAGAATTATTCGGGTGAAAAAAGCCAATCTCCCATAGCCATACATTTATAAGCATTCTTTGTGGAGTTTTTTGTTTGTTCATTTTTGTTTTTTTTAGAAATGCAGTCTCACTCTATCACTCACGCTGGAGTGCAGTGGCGTCACCATAGCTCACAACAACCTCAAACTCCTGGGTTTAAGCAATCCTCCTGTCTCAGCCTTCTGAGTATCAGAGACTACAGGTGTGCGCCACCATGCCCAGCTAATTTTTAAAAATTTTTTTCTAGAGATGAGGTCCCCTTATGTTGTTCAGGCTGGTCTTGAGCTCTCAGCCTCAGGCAATCCATCTGCCTTGGCCTCCCAAAGTGCTAGGATTACAAGTGTGAGCCACCATGTCAGCCTTCTTTATTGAAATGTCAAAATTATAGAAACAGAGATTAGTGGTTGCCAGCGGTTAGGGAAGGTGGATGTGGGTGGGGGTAGCATCAGGGTGGCCATGAAAGGGTGACATGAAGGATCCTTGTTGATGGAGACAGAGCAGAGATTGAACTGTTCTATATTTTGACTACCTTAAGCCCCTGGTTGTGATATTTTATTATAGTTTCATACAATGTTACCACTGTGAAAAATTGGGTGAAGTGTACATGGATCTCTTCACTTTCTTTCCTCTCCCCTCTCTCCTCTCATCACTCGAGCTCAGGGAGGGCAGCTCTATGCTGGGAGGACGCTCAGGTGGTCCTGTGAAGAGTCCACCTGGGAAGGGACTGACGCCTCCCGCCAGCAGCCAGGTGCCCGCAGCACCTGGGAAGCGGCTCCTCCAGCGAGCTGGCGCCGGGTGAGCACAGCTCTGCACAATGCCCTGGGCCCAAACCACCCAGCTGAGCCGCCCCAACTTCCAGACCCACGGAGGCTGTGGGAGAATGAGTATCTGCGTCCCAAGCCACTGTTTTGGGACAATTTGCTATGTAGCAACAGACACATCCAAGTCCGACGTAAGGCCGGCTTCTGAAGGAAAGATCAACGGGGAATAGGTCCAGAGGAGCTGTAGGACCCAGTCACCTCCGCGCACAGAGCCCTCCTGGGACTCCTGGCGGTCCAGGTGTGTGTGGCATGCACAGGTGCGACAGGGCCAGTCACCTGAGGGGCTCAGGGTTAAGTAACTGAACACAGGGCAGAACCCAAGTGTCGAGGACCACACCTGAAGGACACCGGGAATTGAGAGAAGGGTCCCTGCCCACTGGTGGTGGCTGGGGAGAAAAGGAGCCCGACCGAGGGTGGAGGGGACACCACCTGGAAAGAGCCACGAGCCCGAGGGGTGGTGTGCACAGGAGGCCACAGGAAGACAGCCACAGGGAACCCATGAATCACGGTGGGCTGGGGTGTCTAGAGCTGACTGCTGTCAGCACACCCAGCACACAGGCCCATTCAAGCACTCAGCAAGAACGTGGGCCCAGGCCGGGCGCGGTGGCTCACGCCTGTAATCCTAGCTCTCTGGGAGGCCGAGGCGGGCGGATTGCTCAGGTCAGGAGTGTGAAACCAGCCTGAGCAAGAGCGAGACCCCATCTCTACTATAAACAGAAAGAAATTAATTGGCCAACTAATATATATAGAAACAATTAGCCGGGCATGGTGGCGCATGCCTGTAGTCCCAGCTACCCGGGAGGCTGAGGCAGGAGAATAGCTTAAGCCCAGGAGTTTGAGGTTGCTGTGAGCTAGGCTGACGCCACGGCACTCACTCAAGCCTGGGCAACAAAGCGAGACTCTGTCTAAAAAATAAATTAAAAAAAAAAATAAAAAAATAAAGAACTTGGGGCCTGGCAGGGCCAGACTGCGGGGCCGTGGATGTAGGAGGCACAGGAGAACGGATGCCAGTGGGTCCAGCTCAGGGGAGGCAGCTCCACGTGTGTCTGATCCGTGCATTTGTTTTATGCCAGCAGGTTTCGGGGAAATTTGTTATGTAGCCACATACACACCCCGCCAACCATCGGGACGCTCCCAGTCCTCATGGTGCTGCCTCTCCTGCCCTCCTCTTCCTCTCCTCTGTGGACACTGTGCCACAGGCTCCGCTCTGCTCCCTCTGGAGACCTCTGGCTCCTGACGCTTGCCCGGCCTGAGACCCCCAGGGAGGTGTCCGGGCTGCTGCCGCCATTCACGCTCCCGCCTCAGGCTGTGCTGCTGCTACTCCATCAACCCGCCTGGACTTGACTCTGCCCGGGCAGAGGGCACTGCTGAGGCGAGGTGCCAGCCCACAGACACCCGAGGCCAAGACTGCAGCCCTGGTGCCCATAGGAACTGCTCCTGGAGTTTTTCCTGATCACTATCGTCGAGGGGCCGGCTGGTCGCACAGGAGGTTTCAGCCACATCTCTGCCCTGCAGTGGTGACTCTCACCGTCCCCACCCTTGTCCTGACGCAGCGTCCACAGACTTGACTATGTTGACTACACTGACAGGAGGGTGTGATCGAGGCTTAGCCCAGGCCACTGGGGAGGGTTCGCAGGCCTGCAGGAGCCCCAGGTGTAGGACGCAGTTGGTGCCGGCTGCAGCAGTTCTCCTTCCCACCAGCAGGTGACACTGGAGGGGCACAGAAGCCAGCGGGCTGGGCGGGGCTGGGTGGTGGAGGTGCTCCCTTTGTGTGGGGTGGAGCCAAAGCTGGGGAGCAGCAGCAGCCCCCGGCTGGACGCCTGCTGGCTCTGCGGAGAACAATGGCTGCCTGTCACTGCAGGCAGCTGTCCCTCAGGCTGTGTGGGCGGACAGGGAGCCAGGGAGGAGGATAGGGGACCAGGGCAAGGAGAACGACTTGGCAAGGCTTTGTTCTTTACTTTGCCTCACAGCTCGCACCACACCGATGCTGAGTTTAGAGTAAAACGGCCAGAAAGGCACAGTCGAGGGAAAGAACCCACCATCTAGATCCAATTCAGATCCATCTCGAGTGGCCGGGGTGCCTGTTGGGGGATTTTCAGCTGGGCGCTCCCACCCTGAAGGTCCCCCCTGGCCCTGCAGCCTTTGACTCTCACTGCCTGGACTTCTGGTCCAACACAAACCAAAACTTTGTCGAAACACAATAAAAAGGAATTATCAGTAAAATGAAAGCAAGTCATGCCCTGCTGTTTTATGATTACATTCTCTGTCAAAGGGTTCTGCGGGCCTCTCACTGCTCCCTCCCCAGTTCCGGGTGCCTCTGGCCAGGAGCAGGGCTAGAAGGCTTATGGACAGTCTCCACACAATGGGGTCCTGACTCAGGCCAGCGGAGGCAGGCGGCTCTAGCGCTGATGTTTTCTCCTGTCCAGACGATAGATAATGCCACGCTGTGAACCCACTGATGTGCCAGCCTGCTGACTCAGACCTGGCCCGCCTGGGCGCACGTGAACGAGGTGGAATGCCAATGCATTTGAACTTGGCCGCCCGACTGTGAGTTAGCCTTTCTGGTTTCCTCATGTGTGAAACAGGACAAACAGCGTTCGTTTCCTGGGCTGCTCTGAAACCTCAGTGAGAGTGGACACAGGAGGGTCCCTGCACCCCCAGACTCGTCTCACATGCTGCTGTGTCCAGCACTCTCTGCATCTTGATTATGCCGCCTGTCCTGAGCCAGTGTCCGGGGTACCGACAACGTGCTCCCCACGACAACATCACCCCGTGCCACCTGCTGAGCAGCCCCGGGGCAACCTCAGAGGAAAGAGAACTCACAGATCACAGTGGTCTCCTCCTCCTCTTCTTCCTCCTCCTCCTGCCTGGGCAACTTCCTAAATTCCGAAAGGTCCGTTTGTAGCAGCCGGGAAACTGCCTCGCGGGCCAGGGACGCAGCAAGAGGCAGCGGAGCGTCCCTAGGGATGAGAAAGGAGAAGTGAGGCTGGGGCCTCCTGGCAGGAGCCAGGCCCAGCACCTGCCCTGACCGTCAGCCACACGCCACAGGGCCACCAAGCAGGGTGGCCTCTGTCCTCGGGGAGCTGGGACTGGCGCTCACACAACACGCTGAGGCAGACACACAGCACTTCCAGCAGGCTGAGTGGGGGTGGGAGTGGGGGCTGTTCCAGAGAATAAGAACCGTGTCCTCAGCCTCGGTGGCTGAGCGACCTGCCTGGCAGCCAGGCTGATGCTGGCTCCTGGTCCATGTGCCCCAGGGCAGAGGGAGTCACCCACACCAGCTGGGGACCCCCTAGGGTTCATAGGTGTGTTATGGGTTGAACTGTGTCCCCCCAAAATTCATATGCTGAAGCGCGAATAACCAGCACCTCAGAATGGGCCCCTATTTGGAAATAGGATCATGGCAGATAGAATGAGCTAAGATGAGGTCATATCGGAGTCGGGTGGGCTCCTTCTCATATGATTGGCATCTTTATAAAAACGTGGAAATTCAGACAGACACACACACACAAGGAGAATGCTGTGTGAATATGCGGTAGAGACCCTGGGTGAGCCTAAAAGCCAAGGAAGGCCAAGCAAAGATGGCCCCAAACCACCATAAGGAACCAGACCTGCTCCCCCCGCAGCCCCCATTGCAGACTTCTTGTCTCCAGAACTGTGAGGAGACAGGTTTCCGTTGGCTAAGCCACCCAGTCATTCCTATGGCGGTCCCAGGAAACTGATCTCAGGCACGAGCCCCGTGGGCGCACACGGCAGAGGGAGCCGCAGTGCACGGCCTGAGGGTCCCTGGGCAGATGGGCTGTGGGGCTGGTGGGCCAAGCTGTGTGGCAACAGGGAGCCACCGACTGTGGTCTGTTTTGAAGAGGGACGTGGCAAAATAGGATCTTTGACCCTGGCGTGGAGGGTGGGCTGAAGGGTGGGGCTGGCGGAGGTGGTGACAACTGTCCTGGGGATAGAGGTGGAGGCCTGAGCTGGGCAGGGCCGTGGTACTGGGCAGGGCCGTGGTACTGGGCAGGATGGGACAGAGGAGGGACATGAGAAGGAGGGGCATCAGGGGCTGGGTGGGGGAGGCACAGGGACAGTGTCAATGCAACTGAAGGACAGTGGTACAATTAATCGCCCCAGCGGGGACAGAGTTGGGCTTGGCAGGGCACGGTGATGGGTTCCATGTCCAGGGCGATCCTCAGGTTGCTCAGAGGCTGAGTGGCCTAGGGGCTGCAGCACGTGGTCTGGGTGGGAGATGCGGCTATGGAATGAAGGGGTAGGGAGCCGGGACCCACAGGAACTTGCCCGCCCGGGAAGAGGGCCAGGGCGAGGCTGAGAAGTGGGGACGACCCCACGGGTGTCCTCCTGGGGGCCTTGGAGGAGGAGTTCTGAGAAGTGCGCCATGGTCGCCCGCTCCAAACGTCAGAGAGCAGAGCTGAGGAGTGGAGGCGGCGTGGGTGGGGTGGAGAGGGTGGTCACCACAGACCCAGAGCACACGGAGGAGACGAAATGCCAGCCCCGAGCCGGGGCCTTTGGCAGGCGGGTGGTGGGGAAGGAAGCCGAGGGGCAGGTTGGGGGCAGTTTGGGGATGGAGAGAGTTGTGGCCGAGGAGAGCAGTGCTGGGGACTGTCCGGTGACCGTGCACCTTTCCACGCCCATCCCCACCCCTCCAGACCTGGCTCAAACACCACATCTGCGGGAAGCCCAGGGGGAAAGAGTCGCCCCTCCTGGTGCCCGTACAGCCTCTGGGAGGCATCCTGACCCCGGAATCTGCAGCTCCACCCAGCAGGGGCCCCTGGAAGCTGGGTGACATGCATTTACCCTGTGTGCCTGTCCCAGTGCATGGGGGCAGCCTGGGGGCAGCCAGGTGATTCTTTGTTGGGCTGACACTCCTGGTTATGACTGGAGGGTAAGGACGTTCTAATGGCCCAGGTGACGGGTCACGTCCTGCGGGGGCTGGGTGTCCCAGGCATCTACCAATGGTCTTAGGAATCTACTGGGATGAATTCCTGATATTTTAAAAAGAGAGGGTGACTCAGAGGAGAAGCCTCTGAAACTGCCTTTGAAAAACAACCAGCCAAGACAGGAGAAATGAGTTCCTCTGCTCTTTGGGGCTTTCCTGCCAACTGCTGGCTTTTCCTTTTTCATAGCAGGAAAAGGGACGCGTTTCCCCTCTGTGCCAGTGAGGTCATGTTTCCGCTTCCTGCCCACCCGCCACTGCTGCTGGGGGCAGGGACGCGGCTTCGGGCTGTGGGGACCCAGACAATGCCTGGCCATGGGCCACCAGCACCCCCTTCCTGGACTCAACTGCCATCTCATCCATGGGTCCCCCTCATCCATGGGCCCCACCTGTGGACATGCTCTGGAAGCCCTCAGTCCTGAGTCACTGCACCGTCAAAGTCAGCCCTGATCCTGGTCCCCTCAGGGTGGGGCTCTGAAACAGGGACAGAAGATGCTCAAGGGAACGGCTGAGGTTTGTGCAAGGACCAGGGACACAAGACACGAGAAATGCTACTCCTGCCTGGGGGTTACCAGGAGTTTACAGTCCAGTGGCAGAGATGAAAACTGCACTTATTAAATAAAATAATCACAGAGTAAGTAAGGCATGCACTGCTCAAGGACCCAAAGATGTGACACCAGAGATGTAACAGCAAGAGGGGAGATAGGACATCAATGGAGCCCACCCGGAGCCAGGTGATGTGACTCTGGAGTGTCAGAAAGGATGCCACTCGGCCGGGCGCAGTGGCTCACGCCTGTAATCCTAGCACTCTGGGAGGCTGAGGCGGGCAAGATTGCTCAAGGTCAAGAGTTCGAAACCAGCCTGAGCAAGAGCGAGACCCCGTCTCTACTATAAACAGAAATAAATTAATTGGCCAACCGATATATATAGAAAAAACTAGCCGGGCATGGTGGCGAGTGCCTGTCGTCCCAGCTACTCGGGAGGCTGAGGCAGGAGGACTGCTTGAGCCCAGGAGTTTGAGGTTACTGTGAGCTAGGCTGACGCCACGGCACTCGCTCTAGCCTGGGCAACAAAGTAAGACTCTATCTCAAAAAAAAAAAAAAAAAAGAAAGGATGCCACTCAAAATCTGCAAAGGAGCCCACAGACCAGTGTACTCGGGCTCTTCATACCCAAGGGCTCAAACCTGGACTGTGGGGATGGGGAACAGAGCATGAGGTGGCTCGTGGGAGCGTGGGGGTGTGCGCGTGCACAGGTGGACGTGGTGCAGACAACATATGAGATTCAGGCCCCAAGTGATGACCACACATATGAACAACCATGGCTGTATGTGAAAGAAAATATTAGAAAAGAACAAAAATAAAATAAATCTGTTAAGATGGCTAGGAAACATAAGGCCTCAAAGTGCTGCAATTCATCACACACTTGTGGAGCTAAGGCGGGTTCCGGCGCTGAGGAGGCCCACAGGGAACTGGTGCCACCCATCGCTGACCACCAACAGCCAACAGGGTTCTGGTTACGAAGAACGGCACAGGGACTTGTCTCAGCCGGGTCCGGTCTCTTGCCCATGCTTGGGCCGAGGAGCACCAGCCCTCCTGGGCCTGGCTTTCCTCCCTGCCGCCTGAGCCCCCAAGGCAGCGATGGCCCCTGGCCCCAGCGAGGGCCTGACCTGGCTGCAGATCTCCCTCCACTGCACAGCCTGCTCCCTGGCGAGGCTGCCTGCTCCTCTTGGGGAAGCAGAACCCCAGGGCCTCCCTCACCATCCTGCATGCAGGACCCCCAACAGGGTGCTCTGCCCCACCCTCGGGGGCCAGTTCACTTGATGTCACCTGTCTTTATCTTATTGCTGTTTTACAGATATGGTCTCACTCTGTCGCCCAGGCTGGAGAACAGTGGCATCATCATAGCTCACTGCAGCCTCTTACTCCTGGGCTCAAATGATCCTTCTGCCTCCGCCTCCCAAAGCCCTGGGATTACAGGCGTGAGCCACTGCACCCAGCCCCACTTGTCTTTAAAATGTTTCCTCACAACAAGGCAACAATGCCCTTTGCACATGTCACGCCCAGGTGATGTGGCCCTGGAACACCCACTGCCCATGCTCACACTGCACAGGGTACGCTGCCTCTACTGGGGCCTCAGGGTCCTGGCAAATAGGCCATCGCAGGACGTGCAGGGACGGAGCTGATCTGCCACAAGGGGCACAGGAAGCTCGTGCTCAGGGGACATGAAGACGGAGCCTCTGCTGGGGGGAAGCCATGGCTGAGGGCATGCCACAGCTTCAGAGGATGTGCGGACACCCCAAGGATGATGTGGGACTAGGGACCATGGGCATGGTGAGGGACTAGGTCTGCCGGGAGGCGGAGTGGCCTGCCAGCCCGCTTGCCCCTGTGAGCCACCCCTGTGCCAGACAGAGCAACCTGACCCCAAGACTCTGCAGCTATCTAAGCAGAGAGGGCCAAAGAAGAGACGTTGTCCTTCACTGTCTTTCGTGGGATAAGTGCTTCCAGAATGTAGCAATAAATGGAGGAGGGCCACAAGGCCCAGCCAGAGTTCTCAGAGGAGGGGACTCTGGAGGTCAGTCTGGGAAACAGCCACGCAGTCTGCCTGCACACAACTACTCTATCTGCCCTGAAATCTGCTAAGCTGCTTGTGTCTCCTCTCTGTACCTCCATTTCCTCCCCATGTATGACAGGGACAGCACCAAGCTACCTCTTGTGGCCTTGGTCCAGTCTCAACCTACTGACCTCTGCCTTGGTCTGTGCCACAGAACAGAAAGAAGACCTACTGCTTAGCATGTTATGTGTTAAATTGTGTCCCCAAAGATACGCTGAAGGTCCCAACCCCTAGTGGGTCAGAATGTGACCTTATCTGGAATTAGAGTCCTTGTGAACGTACTAGTTAGGTTAAAACGAGGTCACACTGCAGGAGGGCCTAGTCCTGTGTGGCTGGCGTCCTTACGTGAGTAGGAGTGACACGGGCAAGGCAGGGAGAGGCCTGAAGGAGCAGACGCATGGGGAGAGTCCGCGGGACACTGAGATCAGAGGGAAGGGTCCACCAGCCAAGGCCTGCCAGGAAGTCGGCACCAGACGCTAGGAGGAAGGCCCAGAATGGATTCTCCTGTTTGCTTTAAGAGAGTGAAGCCCTGCCGCCACCCCGATCCCAGACTTCGGGCTTCTAGAGCTGTGAGAAAACAAATTTCTGCAGTGTTAAGTGGCCTCTGTTGCAGCAGCCCTGGGAAGCCACACGACGGCGCCCGAGGGGACTCCTGCGAGGCCGGACGTGTGCAGTGGGCGGCAGGCGCGATGAGGCGAGCACGAGGCAGACACGCTGCGCCCCTCGCTGCCGGCCCTCCCAGGGCACACAGGCTCCTACCTGCTGCCCAGGAAGCCCACAGCCAGCTCCGCCAGCTCGGCCTCCACCTCCTCCTGGCTGAGTGCCGTCCCTGGGGCCTTCCACGGCACGGGGCTCTCCGGGCTCAGCGGGGCTGGGAAGTCTTGCAGGAGCGTGTCCAGGAAGCCCCAGGTCTCCTCTGCGCCACAGGCCATCTGGCTGCTCTTCTGGGGGGCTCCAGAAGCCATTCCCAGAGCATCCCGGGGGCTCGTGGCCTGGATGAGCGTCTGCCAGTCTTCACTCTGGGGAGAGATGTCAGTCAGCGGAATCATGGGGCAACAGGCATGGCAGTGCAGGGAGCAGGTGCCCTGATCTGACAACCCCCACCCCAGGCAAGCATCATGCAGCAGGTGCCACGCCAAGCCCTGGGCCTCACGGTTGAGAGGGTACAAGTCAGTGCAGTGACAACCCCGGCTGCTGTCATGACCAGGGCCCAAGGGGGGAAACGTGGGCACTCAGAGATGTGGCCTCAGGAGATGGCACCAGGAACAGAAGCTGTGTGCACATCTTGAAGGAAAAGTGACAGAGAAGGAAGGTGTGTTCCTGGCAGAGGGTGGCCAGTGTGGCCAGAGGTGGGCAGGACAGAGACACCTGGGCCAGGCACTGAGGCAGGTGAAGAGGCCCTACCTGATCTCGGGCCTTGGGCAGCCAGGAGGGCTGAGGTGACAGGGAGATGCCACCAGGTCTGTGAGCCTGGACGTGGTGATCAGAAGGGAAGAGGGACCTGTCCTGGCTACAGCAGCAGCTTGGGGCAGGGAAGAGCAGGGCCAATGTGCAGGAGGGGCTGGTCCACAGCTGTCTGGGAGAGACCAGAGGGCGGGTAGTAAGGGCTCCCTAAAGGCTACATGAGCCACCCGAGGGGTGGTAAGGAGAGAGGCACAGGCCAGCCTGGGACAGACAAGGGCTGCTCAGGGACTAGGTCAGGCCTCTTAAATGCTCTCCAATAGGAAGAGCGAGTTAGGAGCTTACAATGGCTCAGGCCTGCTCAGCCCTGGCTGGAAGTGCTGTGGGCGAACCCCGCAGGGGCTCTTCTTCCCGAGTCCCTAAGAACGCCAAGGGCTCACTAGCTGCCAGGCCCCACGCGTTGTCCCGGACACCCCGGGCGCCAGGACGAGCCCCCCACTTCTCAGATGAGAACACTGAGCTTGGAGGGGGCAGCCCCTCACCCGTGGTCTCAGGATAGAAGATGGGGCCCAGGAGGGATTCTGAGCCCCAAGCCTGTCACCACCCTACCCTGTTTCTCTATCACCCAAAAGAGGCAGGCAGGGCCTGAGGGCCTCCTCCCAGGGGGGTCTCCGAATCCACTCCTTTCCTAGCACAGTAATGCCCACCCTCCCTGCACTCACACCCGGCCTCTGCACGCTGGCCCTGGCCCCTCTCCCCAGCCTGGCACCCCTCACAGCCCCCCAGACACAAGCAGCCCTGGGCCGGCTCCTTCCATCTTCCTTCCATTGCCCCAGGGGAGTCATCTTCAGGTCCTCCTTCCTACCACTCACACCCAAGCACACCTGGGGGCATCTGGGCACCGCCTCCCTGCCAGCACCAGCTGCACAAGCCCTTCTCTCTCCTGTGCCTTCTCCCTCCCACCCCTCCCACACGGGGACACTGCCTGGGGCTTCCTCTAACATCCAGGCTGGGAATTTCTCCAGCAACGGGCCCCACACACTTGCCACTCAGGGAGATTTAAAACAAGGAGGCTCTTCCTGTGACAGACAGATTGACATGAGAGTCTCAGGAGCACCCCAAGTTCTAAGGGGGAGAATCTGGGGAGCAGTCTCACAGCCCAGCGCCTTCCAGGTTCTGACAGCTGAACAGAGAGGGCAGGACAGGCAGAGCTACAGGGAGAATCTTCCAGAACCATCAGACTTAGATGCCCACAGACTGTGCCGGCAGGTGAAGGATGAAGGGAGCTCATGGCCCATAGGAGGCTGAGCTGATGGAGAATTACTAACCTGGAACAAGCCTTCTAGAAGCACAAAGATAAAAAACACAAAGAAGGACAGGGCTGGGAGAGAGGGGAAGGGTCTCCGTGACAAGTTAAATGTGTCATCAATGAAGGATTTGGTGCAAGGGGCACAGGGAGGTCTTCTTGTAGAGACAGCAACTGGAAGTTAATTTATTTTAA
This sequence comes from Microcebus murinus, assembly GCF_040939455.1. NCBI lineage: Eukaryota > Metazoa > Chordata > Mammalia > Primates > Cheirogaleidae > Microcebus > Microcebus murinus. The sequence continues at coordinate 25,010,070 of NC_134125.1, read as the reverse complement.
GCAGATACATACAAGTAGTATAGAAATAACAGATATAGGGGCACTTGTTACAGATAGTCACGGGGATAGACTTGAGTTCGTTGTTCCTTCCTGTTTACTCATAAGAAGTAAATAAAATGCAGTCTGGGTTACAAAAGGCATCAGGTAAAAAAAAGAAAGAAAAATTGGGCAAGAGCAGGAGGGACACCACCACTGGGACCACAAGGGGAAGGCTGTGCAAGGGAGAAAGTGCACAGAGGCTGGGAGTCAGGGCCTGTGACAAGAGGAGGGCCGGGGAGGAAGCAGGGCTTGCCAGACAAGGCGCCCAGCAGAGTGACGAGAAAACAAGGAGATGGCACCTGGGGCCTGGGCTCTGGGAAATGCTGCCCGGCTCCCTTGTAATTCTAAATGATTTAAAGGCACAGAAATCTCAGGCCATGCAAAATGTGCTCATGTGAACTTATGATTAGGATCCAAATGAAAGGACGACATGCTCACCGCCAAGAACACCCAGAGGGCCCGAGTGGAAGAAACCCAGGCCCACAGCATAAAGCCACACTTGCAAGCACAGAATTCAAGTCCCTTCACTTTCAACCCCACTTGCTGGTGATGTCTGGCACTTTGGAATGCAGCCACCTGTTCCTCACCTCCCGACCTTGGGGTGCTCTTTCCTGAGCCTGGAGCCCTCCCCCTAGCCTGCCTGTCTCCTTCGGGGCTGCCAGATCTTCCTCTCTGGACTGGAGGACTACAGACCCATGCCCCTGCCACTTGCTCTGTGCCCACCGTCCTGAGCCTGGCACAGGCCTCGATGGCATCTGCACCATGCACGCTGAGTAGGGCCTGGAGGGGGCAAAGCACACAGGCCTGACCATGCTCATGTGCAAGCTCTGCCTGCGTCTGCAGAGGGGAGGAGCTGGCTTATCCTCAGGGTCTGCGCCAACTGCCCGCTCCTGCTGGAAGGGCACAGTGCCCAGAGCCATCCTGCCTGCTGGAGACCGAGCACACTCATTTCTGCATCACCTACCTAAGGCAATGCGTGGAGAGAAACCGGGACATAGTTTTCCTTCCCTGGGTAAGGGATGGAATAACTTCCTTCCTCATCATCCTTTTTTTCCAATAAACTCCTGAATCTGATGTGCATCACATGGACATGAGCAAGAGAGAGGAGCACCTGGATGGTGGGAGGGAGAAATTCTAATCCAAAGGGGAACGACAGGCAGCCCCGAGCGTGCCCGGCCTGCAGGGCACAGTGCTGTGGTTTGTGTTCCTGTGGGATCATCTGGAAGAGATGGTCTCAGGGAGCATGTGGTGGCCGGCTGGCAAGTGCAGGATGGGGGTGCAGGGAGGAGGCAGAGCTGGGAAAGGACAAGAAATACAGGGGTGTCCCGACTGGGGTGCAGCAATGATGGGCTAAGGAGTGGAGGGACACATGCACAAGTCTGTGTATGTCATCAAGGGCCTGGGTGGGCATGGGAGGGACGCTAGACTCCTGACTCCCAGTGCCACCTGCCTTGACTGGTCTGGCTGACTATGACCCAGTGCTGGCTCCTCCTGACCAGGGGCAGCCAAGGGGTGGGACTGTTGGTGCTGCCAGCTGACACCCACCGCTGCTCTGAGCACTCTTCCTCTTTTACTCTCCCAAACAACCCTGCTGTTGTTGTCCCCACTCTACAGTGTAGGCTGCAGAGGAAGGGCTAAGGAATTTGCCCAAAGTCCCTGGTGAGATTCACGCTGGGCAACCTGCCTGGGCCCTAACTGTGACCAACATCCTGGAAAGTCCTTCTGACTCCCTCCTGTCCCTGGCCCACGCCTCACTGGCCACCAACCTCGAGCTTTGGCTCTCTGGTAGCTCCTTTCATTTCTGCACCCCTCCCCTCCTTGCCCTGTGCTAGTAGCTAATACCGTAGGCTCTCAGCTCTGCTGCCAGGCCAATGTGGCTTATGTGGCTCCTCTTTCATTTTACCCCCACAGGTCTCTCAGATCCTTCAAGGCTCTGCAGAGATCTTCCCACCTGTGGATCCATCATCACCTGCCTTCCACATGGCTATGGCATCTACAGCACTTTTGCTAACACCTGACTTGTAAAAAGCTTTCATTTTTTTCATTTGAAATATTTATTTTCCTCTAGTGTACCAGTTTTGACTCATAAGCTCGACTAACACATAGTTGTTACAACTGCAGTTTTCCAGGTGGTATAGACAAAACATTTGTTGCGTCTTGCTTAACTTCAGAACCCAGGCAATGAAAAAATAGCACTATAATCAAATTTCCTCATAAAAGGAAACTGCATCATTAGTGTTACACAAGTATTGTATTCACCCTTAAAACTTTTTTCCTACCAATGAAGAATCTTATTTCTTTATTCATAAATAACCACTGGGAATAGTTTAGTATAAATCCTTCTAGATATTTTCCTACCTGTATATGTTTTGTAGTACAATGTAAATCACATAATATGTATCCCTTCAGCCGTTTTTAAGCATGCAGTTCTGTAGCACTGAGGACATTCACGGGGCTGTGCAACCACTGTGTCTTTGTTCACAGGCCTGACTTTCTCGAGAGAGCGTGAGCTCCCTGAGGTCATGGAGCCCACCCTGGCCCCTTTGTGCACAGCCTGTGGCAAGTGTGATGGCAGAGTGAAGGGTCACCAGCAGCAGACTGAGGCCTGGCATCTTTTAAGGGAAAGCTACACCATCTGTGGAGCACAGTGGGCAGCAGAGACAGGTCTTGAAAACACGGTTGGCTTCAAGCAATAAATATCTCAAAGGAATTCCACAGATGAACTTGCCTGGAGGCTCACAGCTTTCAAAGTGGTATTCATCTTGTTTACCTCTCACAACTATGCAGAGCAGTATGTGCTGTCAGGCCACATTGCAGAGTACGAAACAGGCTCTGGGCTCATTTCCCACCTGTGTGTCTAAGAGCTAAGGTCACACAGGTGGGAAATGGCAAAGCAGGATTCAACTGGGGTCTTCAGACATGCAGTGCCTTTGGCACTTCTACCCCAGCTGCAGGAGGGAGAGAGTGAAATTTGACTATAGGACAGAAACAGGCGTAAAGGCCAGAAATGACAGGAGATGGCCTCAGAGTGCGAGCTGGCCTCACATTCCATTCCTCATGGCGGGAGCCCAGCTGGGTCCACAGACCTTGCCCCAAGGAATGCCATGAGGACATGGGTGACTCGGTCCCCCAGGGTGGAAGGCTTTGGGCTTCCGAGGAGCCCACCACCATCCACTGGGCACAACAGTGTGTCAGGCCCTGCGCCCAGATCCCGACAGTAGGTGCCATTTCTCCTTACTGCACAGGTGGCTAAGTGGCTTGCCTGCAGCCACAGAGCTGTAGTGGCAGGCCAGAGGCCTGCATGCCTGAGGCTTACCTATCTCACACACCTCCTGCTCACTAGTCTTGAAAACACGTGGGGGCCATGGGGCGGGGGCACTCAGGCAGAGATGTGACCCCCTGAAGGTGCAGGGGCTGGTGGGGTGGAGGCCAGGGCAGAGGGCCTGGCCCAGATGGTCCTGGGGGCTGGGATGCCGTGACAGGGGCAGGATTCCAGAAAATGGGGGGGGGGGTCACCTCTCAGCACCCCATTCTGTCTCACGCCCTCGGTCCCCACCCAGCCCTCGTCTCGGCCACACCCCCGCCAACCCAATGGACCCCCAGTTCTGGGCCCTTGGTTCCCCAGTCCCCTGTTCCTACCTCGGGTTCCTCAGGTCCCTAGCTACCCCCCCCCACGCCTACGACCTCTACTCCACCCCTGCACACCTCGGAGGGGGGCCCCCATCTGAGCCTCCTCTAGGCCTCCTTGCCTCCCCAGCCCCCTCCCATTCCGCCCCTCCGGTTCCTCAGCCCCATTTCACCGCTGTGCGCCTTGGGCCCCCACCTGACCCCCACCGCAGCCCGGCTGGCCTCCCGAGCCCCCCACCCGGGCTTCCTCACCCCTGGGTCCCAACAAGACTCACCTGCCTGCCACCCCGCCGTTCCGCGCCCTGCGAGCCGCTCCCGGCCAGCCCCGCCCACTTCCCGTCCCCGGCCGCCGAGGGCTCCGCGCAGGCGCAGTCGGGGCTCCCGGCGGGCGGGGCCGGGCCTCTGCTGCCCGCTGGCGGCCGTGGCCGCGGCCCTTGCACTTCAGGTGGGCAGCAGGGCATGCTCCGGAGCGCAGCCAGGGCTAGGCGGCTCCATAGGGAAAAGCAATCCCTATCTCACAGCACCCAGAAATTAGGCAACTTGTGCTGTCAACAGCTGGTACACGGCTGGCCATCCATCACGGCAGGAGGCACAGTGGCCAGGGCCCACCATACTTTTAGGGGCTGTTAGTTTCCACAAAATGAGAGACTTAAAACCACATCGATTTATTATCTTACAGTTTTGCAGGTCGCAAGTCTGCACGGTCTCTATAGGTTAAGATCCAGGTGTCAGCAGGGTGGGTCCTTTCTGCGGCCTCTAGGGAAGAAACGATTCCTTTTGCCTTTTCCAGCTTCTAAATGCCACTCACGTTCCTTGGCTTATGGCCCTTCCTTGGTCTTCAAAGCCAGGAACAGCCAGTGGAGCCCTTCTCATGCTGCCCTCTCTCTGGCTCCCTCCTCTGTTTCTCTCTACTTCTAAAGACCCTCTGAGGACACTGAGCCAGCCCAGATAAGCCAGGATAATCTCCCTATTTTAAAGTCAGTTGATTAGCAACCTTAATTCCCCTCTGCCAGGTAATCTAACATGAGCACAGGTTCTGGGTATTAGGATGTGGACATCTTTGGGGGTCTATTTTTCTGCCACCACAGAAGCTTATGAAGATATTTTCTTTTAAAGCCAGAAAAAATAAACTTTCAAATCAAAGAAAATGTTTTAATATATTAATATTATATAGTAATATATTCATCTTTGTACTAATGCAGTTGTAAAGTATAATTAAAAATTTTTCTAGCTGGGCACAGCAGCTCACGCCTGCAATCCTAGCACTTTGGGAGGCTGAGGCAGGAGGAGCTTTTGAGGCCAGCCTGAGCAAGAGTGAGACCCCATCTCTACAAAAAATAGAAAAATTAGGCAGGAGTGGTGGCATGCACCTTAGTCCCAGATACTTGGGAGGCTGAGGCAGAAGGGTTGCTTGAGCCCAGGAGTTTGAGGTTGCAGTGAGCTGTGATGATGCCAGTATACTCTAGTCCAGGAGACAGGACAAGAGTCTGTCTCAAAAAAAATTTTTTTAATAAAGGACAGGCATTTGAAAGTCCTACTGCAGCCCTGCTTACCTGACCTTTAGGTCCACACACTGGCCTGTGTCCTTTCCAGGAATTAATGTCTCTGGGACACTCACTCACAGGAGGGTTTTGGTGAGGCCAGGAATCTGGAGAACTAGCTGCTGGGTGATCTTAAAGGAAACATCTGGGGTGGGGGTGGGTCTGCCAGGCAGGGGGTATCTGGGCAGAGGACAGGATGTTGGGAGTGCTAGTTAATCCCACACTCCTGCTCACCCCTTTCTAGATCCCTGTCAGGGCAGCAACCCTGAATAAGGCTTGAGGATACTTATAATCTGTGACCTCGAGTATATTCCTTAGCTCACCTGAGCCCTAGCTGACCAGAAGAATGGGAACAATAACAACTAACCTATCTCATAGGGTTGTTGTGAGACCCTGAGCCAGTGTTTCTCATAGTGTGCCTGGGGCCACCTACAGCACAGCAGCTGTAGGTAAAACTTGAGAACCACAGCACAGGTGAGGTGGTGTGTGGGGCAGGCCCTCCCAAACTGTACAGAGCCGTATCAGTGACAGTTGAGACACCTGCAGGCCTCCTCACTGCGGGCCACATTAAACTCTTTAGCACTGATTCCATCTGAGGTTGGCAGCTTAAAGATGACGGCAAAGTAGGGTGCCCGGAGCTTGCCACTGAGGGCTCTGGGCCAAGGCCACACCTGTGAGATTATTTGTGCCCTGTGGCTCTGTCAATGCATAGCTGGAATCAATGCATATCATGGAATGCAGATTCCATGATACCTCAGATCCCAGCTATTGGCTTCCACACTGTGAAAGGAATTTCAACATAACCCACCCCACCCAGCCACCCAGTTCACGATCCTCTTCTTCCCTGGCAGGGCCGAGCCCCTGGCTGGGTGGGCAGAGCAGGGGCTCTCAGGGTCAGCCTGCTGACCTCCCCAGCCTCCAGGGCAGAGGACCAGTCCCGCAGGGCATGGCACTTCTGACCTGAAAGAGGCCTTGTCCCTTCTGTCCTCACTGCTCCCAAGGCCAGGTTAGCAGGAACAAGAGGGTGGATGCTAGTGGATAGTATGAGGTGAAAGCACCTGGGTGCAGAATCCAGCTTTGAAAGCTGAGGCCTTGAAGGAGATGCATGCGTCAGGAACAGCTGCAGGGAAAATAAAAGAACACTTTATGATTAGCCCTGCTTGTGGCTGAAATCTCAGCGCAGGATCATGTTAAGGAAGGAATGGGCGTCTGGGTTAAGGCCTAAGGAGTCTCCACCGCTCTAAGTCTAAACCAGCCCTGCAACCAGCTGCCTCCCTGGATGTGTCCTGGGGCATAAGCAGGCCAGGCCACCTTCCTGGAGAGAAGCCTGGGTCCACTCCCCATGTGGCTGGGCCATGTGAGTGGAAGAGCAAAGTCATAGGCCTGTGCCAGGGACCCTACCCACTAACACGTGTGGCTTGTTAGGGCCCCAGAATCTGACTGGAGCGGGCAGGGAGGGGGCAGAATCTTTGAGAGCACTGTCTCCTTCCTGAAGCTTGTACCTCTGAGACACATCCTAGGACCTGCTGCCCAGCTTCCCAGAGAGCCTGCCCTTAGAGGCAGCCTTCCCAAAGTGACAGACACCTCTCTGTCTCATTGTATAGTCTCATTCAACTTCTAGTTTCCCAAACTGTGTTCCAGGGAACCCAGCAGGGCTTGTGAGGGCCTCCAGGGTGGGGGTGGGGGTGTCCAGGAGAGGGAACCGTATGAAATGCTGGGTGGGCTTCGGGTTTCTTTACAGAAGCTCTCCTCAGAGCCTCGTGTGTTCTGGTGTGAGCTGTGAATCTGCTGCTGAGGGGGGTGGGGGGGTCTGTGTACATGTCTGAAACATTTCTGACCGGCCCCTACACAAGGGCTCCGCTGAACAGCCTGGAGAGCTGTTTTGCCAAGCTCCTCCCCCCACAAGGTGAGGCTCGGGTAGAGGCTGGAGGAAGTTTCCACCACCCAACAGACTTCACACGGGCGCCCCTCCTCGGGTCGCTGCAGCGGGAGCGCAGGACGGCGGCCCGCAGCCTGCACCCAGCTTACAGGGCGTTTTCTAAACCTGGCACACGAATGGGTTCAATAGGGCGCACAGCTGCCTCTGTCTAGGACAAACCAGGGCTTGTTATGAGGAAAGGAACCAGGGCAGCCCTGGAAGCTGCCACAGACGCACCCAGGCACCACATCCCGAGCTTGCATGGAGCCGCTGAGCCGGGGGCAGGGAGCAGCATCGAAGTGTGGGCTCAGCAGGGGGCCTGAGCAGGGGCTGGAGCCAAGGCCAGGGGGATTCCTGAGCCAGATCCAGGGAGGGCTTCTCCCAGCCCGCCGGCTCCATGGGTGTCCCTTCTGCCGCAGCTCTGGCTGTACAGGCAGCCTTCCCGTAGGCAGCACAGCTACCATTAGCATACACTGCCTGAAACTGGATGTGAGCAGCGGACTGGGGCTATTCGGTCCTGTGGTTTCAGACTTGGTGGCTTTCCTCTAGGACTGCCAGGGCAGAGCAGGGAGCACCTGGGACATGTATGCACGGATTGGGGGGGAGGAGCCCCACAGATGCTCAGAGACACGGAACCCTCTGGCATCACTGTACCAGCAAAAACCCCAAGCTTCTTGCTCTGGAGAAAACAAAATGACATTTTAATGGTTTCAGTGGCCTGGAGGACAACTGTCATGAGGTGGCTGCATTGCACTGGAGCCTGGGTGGGGGCAACAGGGCCATCATACAAAGTAGGCAGCCAGGGCTGACATCTTGTCCTTGGGCCGCCTGGGGTTGGGTTTCCCCGGGGGCCGCCGGGCCCGGCCTCGCCCTCGGCCCTGCCTCCTCCCTGGCCCACCACGGTGCATGGGGTGGCAGGAGGCCGCATGCTTCAGCTCCACCAGCTCCTGGAAGACAGGGTCACAGAAGACGCAGCCCACATGCTGTGTCTCATCGCCCGGGAGCGGGGACTTGGCCTTGTTGAAGTCCACGTCAAGCAAGGCGGCCTCGCACATGTTGCAGGTGTCAGCAGACACCCGCACGCGGTGGGCGTTCTCAAAGCAGTGTGCCACCACGTTGCACTTGTTGCAGGCCACCTTCCACTTTGGGCCCGAGGTGGGGTCCAGCACCAGCACACCACTCTCGCACTCCACACACTGGCCGATGCCCAGCAGGCTCAGCGAGTGCTGGCAGGAGGGGTGCGTGCACTCGTTGCAGCCCATGCCTGGCAGGGAGAGAGGAGCCCTGTGACACACACCTACTCCCCGTCCCCCGGGCCCACTCCCAGTGCCTCAAACTCCTGTGTCCTTCATTCCAGCAGAGAGTGCTCCTCTTGGCCTTGCCCTGGGAGATGACACCCTTATGCTCCCCCGGGCTCCCAAAGCACACCCCCCCCCCCCCCGTTGCCATCACCCTGTCCTCAACTTTCAAGGCTCCCGGGGCTAATGTCTTCTGGAAGCTGCTGAAGGGCAGAGATGGGCCTCACTCCCTGGCAGCCTGGATACAGACCCTGCAGTAAGTGTGGGTGGATGCCTCAGTCCTGCTGGCTCCTGGTCTGCGGTACAGGATGATGACACCCCGAAAGGCTGTGCGTGGTGTAAAGGAGCTAGCACAGCTACGTAGGAGCACATGGGGCCCTCACCAGACTCCTGGTTCAGTGTTCTTCTTTCTCCAGCAGTGAGGACACTGCTTGAGGGTGCGCTGCTCCCTGGCAGGCCCCCACCCGCTGCATCCTCTCGCTTACCCCAACCCAGGAGGGGGCGCAGCATGCCCGCCGCCCAGATCCAGGTGAGTAGACAATGGTGGGCAGAGGGTGGCAGGCCTGCTAGTAAGGCCTGTGTAGTGCTCCAGCTGCACCCGGGGTCTCCTGTCTCAGTGCCAGTGGGTGTGGCAGGGCTCAGGGTCCCCTGGGAGCCCAGCCTGGTGTGAGACAGGGGTTATTGCTGAGCAGACTGCAGAACCCAGTGGGGACAGGAGGGAGCAGCCGGGGCCAGGGGCTGCGCTGCCATGCTCACCTTTCTTCATGTCTCGGAAGGGTGGGTGGTTGTAGCAGTAGGGGCACAGCGGGTAGCTCTTGCCCCGAGAGCCCGATGACCACAGGACCAGCTCAAAGTCGTCCAGTGGGCAGCGGAGCTCCTTGTAGAGCTTGATGGTGCCGTTCTGGGGGAGTGTGTAGGTCTCGTCGCAGTGGGAGCAGTGCAGGCGGCTGGGCTTAGCCTGCAGCAACGCCAGGGACGGGGTGTGAGGTCTCAGGGGCCATCCACTGGCTCACCTGCCTCATTCCCCTCACAATACAGAGCAAGTGACACCTAATGCAGAATCCATAATACGTTGCAGGCAAAGACCTCTCCACTCCCAGCCGTGAATCCCGGAACCTGGCTCCACGTGTGGGGAAAGGCAGTTCCGAACCCCCTGCGTGTGTTACTGCCTGTGATGGCCAGTGCGGTGGAGTTATGGAAAAATAGACAACATGTGTTTAAGTGGCCCGATGGCTTCTGTGCTCCAGGGGTCATGGGGACATTGTGGGTATTTGTTGGCAAGGTTGCTTTATGTCTCTGAGTCATTCTTATGTGACAACTGGGACAAAGAATATTATTCCTTGTTACCACCAGTGATAAAGTAGAGGCCTAAAGTGATGATGCACGTGCCAGAATTAGTGCACAGGGCGCTGCAGGCCAGAAGGGCGGTCGCACCTTCTTCCCACCTACCTGGATGTACTTCATGAACCGGTGACACTTCCCGCAGCGCGACAGGGGCTTGCCTGTGGCTGCCAGGGGTGAAAATGACACCTCCATCAACTCGTCCATGCCTGAGAGCAAGCAGAGTGCAGGAGTCACACCCTCCTGGGGCTCCAGGAGAGGACCTCTGGCAGCCACCTCTTTGGCAGAAAGCTTGGTGGGACCGGGTGGGCTGGAGGGAGAGGCCACCACGCGTGGCTAATGACCTGAGTGTGGATATGTCCCTGCAGGTGGTGGGTTTCTACTGTCAGTGACAGAACGGCAGGGCAGCAGCCCAGCGTGGGGTTAACACACCTGCTCTCACCCTGACAGTAACCCAGCAGGGAGGCACCCTCGCTCCAACCTGTGATCTCAGGGGGGGGGGGCTGCTCCCCTGGGTGCTGGTGGGCCTGATGGAGGGTCCCCTGATGAGGGGCAGGGAAGAGGTGAACCAACCGGCAATGGAGTCAACGAAGTAGTGGAACTTCCTCTTGAACACATCCAGAGTGTGGCCCAGCACCTGGCGGTAGTCGGCCTTGCCCTGGGCGATCAGGTTCAGCTGCTTCTCCACAGCGCTGCGGATGGTGGGGAGCACCAGCTCGGCGTCTGTGAGCAGGTGGGGCAGATGCTACTGCAGCACTGGCGCCAGGGCCATGTCGCCACCAGCGGGCAGCTCTGGCTGGTCCTCCAGCGGGAAGGTACCAGGCCAGCTCCTGTGCCCCGGGCCTTTCCTGATTTCCCACCCAGAAATCTGGTGTAGAGTGGCCAGGGACATCCTGTGTCTAGGACCATGTCAGAGGCATGCTCCCGGCCAGCCCCTAGCCAGCTCTGTGCTCCTCCATCTCCCACTGGCCTCAAGGGGACCTCCCAGTGACAGAGCTGACAAACACCTGAGTGAGAACCCCAGGCCTGGCGGGAGCTGATCTGCAGGAAAGGGCCCCTGACTTCCCCTTTTGGCTTCTCCACATGCGTCCATCCCTCCTTCAAACACACCCAGAGCTCCTGCCCTGGGCAGCCCTGGGGCTCCTAGGGCTGGCAGTAGGCCTTGGGGGAACGTGCATGGGGCCAGGGACTATCTGGGGAGGCGGCAGAGCCCATGCTCAGGGAGCCCCGGCTGGCCCAGGGCAGGACTGAGAGACTAACCAATCTTGTAGTAGCCATGCACCAGGACGATGCCCAGGTTGGTGGGCTTCAGCCGGCGCCCACTCTCCACAGTGACGTAGTTGCGCTGGCAGATGTTGTTGATGTGCACGGGGATGCTGGCATCCGTGCCTGAAACACACGGCAGGCCCAGCATTCCTTGCCCTGCCTGGGCATGCCCCATGGGACTGCGAGCTGTGGCTTCACCCCTACCTGTCATGGGGTCCCTGACTCTCAGCCCCTCCCCCGCCGCTCCTGGCCACCCACAGGAGGGAGGTCTGTGCCCTGTGCCGGGCACCCCACCATGTGCCTTTTGTGTACTGGCTTGAGAACCCAAGGGTGGCCGCCACAGCATGGGGTGCTCATTCCTGCTTTACAGTGGAGAGAGGCTCAGAGAGGTTAAGGAACTCTGCCAAAGTCACAGAGCTTATTCTGTGCCTGGCAAATGTCATCTCTGCTTCCTGCTTTGATCTTGTGGCACCTAACCCCCAAACACAGAGGCATTTACAGGCTCACTGAAGAGTCACCGCCCCAAACCTGACCAATTTTGCCCACTTCCTGTCCCCCGCCTCTAACCCTCTCTCCAGCGTCCCTCACGATCTCCAGGGCAGATCCCCAGTTCCAAGGATTCAGCTTCCCTTGCCCTGAGGTGCCTTCTTGGCAGAAAAGGCGAAGAGGAAGATGAGGCATTCTGACTGTGGCTTGCGCTGGCCACAGGGGCAGAGAGGAGACGCACGCTCACTGTGCACTTGCCAGTGCTGGCGGGTGACACATTCTCCCGAGGGAACTCTGTGAGGGACACTCCCACATGAGCAAGAACTGCTGTCCAGGGGCTACGAGGCCTGCTGAGGTCCCTGGCTCTCAGCACGAGGCCAGGATCTGAGCGCTGCAGTGGCGGCTGCCCGAGTCTGCCGGGCCCTGAGCTGCTCCCCGTGGGGCTCTGCGGCACATGCCCGCTGAATTCCTGCCCCAGACCCCCGCGACAGCTCTGCTCAGGCCCTTCTTATGTATCCCTGTGCGTCTCTGCCACAGGGCTGCCCTCGACCACTTTGCTGTTCAGAAGGTAGCACGACCACCCTCTTCACTGTCGAGAACTTGTGTTGGTGACTGGGTCTAGCCCGCTGCCTAGTGTATGGCTGCCAGGAGCCACAGACATCCTATTGACAGGGAGGGGCAGAGGGTGCGGGGGCAGTGGGGGAGCAGAGCCCACACCCCACAGTGGGCGGAGGGCTGCTATGTCAGGGCCCCTGCAGACACCCCAGGGCCCTGGGAGAAGCAGGCTTCTCTCTCTCGCCAAGGCCACCATGGTCACCAGGGACCCAGCATCAGGTGAGACGTTCCCTGAAAGTCCCCCTGCAGGACCACTGAGAGCCCAGGTACAGACGCCCTGACTGTCCCACAGCCCTCCTGTGCCTTCCAGCTGGGGCAGCGAGACGGGACAGGCAGTGCCCAGTGGAAGCAGCACACCGGGTTAGGAGGCCCCTGATCATGTGAGATGTCGCTCACAGCCCCTAGGCCTGAGGACTGGGCAGGACCACCTCTCCTGCAGGGTGCAGACACCAGTGACTACACTTCTGATCTGGTACACTCCCCTGCACTGCCCATTCTCACTTGGAAACTTTCTTGCTTATCCCTTGGGAAGCTCTGTCCCTGGGATAGGGACAGGCATCTCTGCTCCACTCACTGGGAAGTGGCTCGCATGAGATTTGGTTTCCTTGTTGCCTGATTCCAGGACAGACCTGGGCTGGCTGTGTGGACGTTGACCTTTTTTTTTTTTAAGACAGAGTCTAGCTCTGTTGCCCCAGGTAGAGTTTAGTGGCATCATCGTAGCTCACTGCAGCCTCAAACTCCTGGGCTCAAGTGATCCTGCTGCCTCAGCCTCCTGAGAAGCTGGGCCTACAGGTGCATGCCACCATGCCTGGCTAATTTTTTCTATTTTTGGTAGAGACAGGGTCTCACTCTTGCTTAGGCTGGTTTCCAACTCCTGAGCTCAAGCCATCGTCCTGCATTGGCCTTTCTGAATGCTAGATTACAGGTGTGAGCCACCACGCCTGGCCTGATCTAACCTTTATGAATGGTGTGGCATCCTGGGCCAAGCCTCAGCCCCATGTGCATTAGTCAGCGCGAGGCATTCAGTCAGCCCTGTCGTGCGGGAGGGCACACCTGGGCCTTCAGGGGAGAGCCAGTCGTGAGGGGCTGCCCACTTGGCTAGCCACACACTGGGTCAGCAGTCTCCAGATGCGGGCCCGTGGATGGGTGCTGGGCTGGTTACAGAGAGGTCACCAGGCAGTGCTGCACCCACCGATGCCATGCTTCTCCATGAGCGTGATGAGCTCGGCCTCCGTCAGGTAGTCAGGCGGGCTCGTCTGCTTCTCCAGCACCTTCACCTCGCCCACGGGGAAGGTGTCGCCCCTCTGGCAGGTGGGCAGGCTCTCCTCCAGGGGCACGCTCTGCCAGGGCATGATCTCTGTGAAGCCTGGAGAGACACACTGCTGCTAGTCAGGGTCCCCGGCCTGGGTGGCCCACCCTCAGACCCTGGGCCTCCCACCTCTGGATACGATATGGAATGTCCCGTCTGCCTGTGAAGACGAGGAGGAAAGCTGTGGCCTGCAGTGTTACCTGGGGAGATGACGGTCCTCCCTGAGCAGGTGAAGAGCTCGGGCCCGATCCTGAAGGAGATGGTGCTCTGCAGGTACTTGCAGTCGTGGCTGACCGTGGCGATGAAGTGTCTGGTGATGTATTCGTAGAGTCGCCATGCATCGCCCCCTACAATAGGCCCAGGGCTGTGACCCGGGGGCTGGTTGGGTGCTCTGGTGCTATGGACCCCGTCACTCTCGTTTGAGCAGCAGGGATGCCAGGCCCTGCTTGAAGCCCAAGAAAGTAGGAAGGAAAATGCACAGGAGGGAAAAGCCAGTTTCCTGGGCCTTGGTGGCTTCCTCTTGGCTGTGGCTCCAACTTCCCTATACGACCTCCTGAAGCTGCTCCTGGTGGGACTGCCCTTCAGGCACCGGGCCTATCCCTCCACCATCTAGTGACATGCCTTCCATGTAGCCACCACGCTTTCCAACTCGGGCTGTGCAGCGGCTCCTGCCTCCACCTGCACTACTTGACCTTCCTCACCTGCCTGCTCCTGGCATGTGGGCCACAGGCACCGCCTCGGGCCAGGTGGGGGCAGAAGGTCCTCCCACTGTAGAGCCCTGTCACTCTCTGCCTTGGACCTATCCCACACCCCCCACAGCCGTCTGCCTACTCGCCTCCCCTGACCAGCCATCTGTACCTGCTGCCACTCCTGCCTCAGCCCCAGAGCAGGATCTCAGTTTCAGGCAAGCCCCTCGCCACAGCTGCGGGCAGGCAGGGAGGGGAGGAGCCCCCACACTGCCAGCGGGGCCTGCCACCGACCCTATAGCTTCTCGCCTCTCCTCCCTGGAAGCGTGAGGGGTGGGTGTGAGATACCTAGTTCGGCCTCTGTGGCCGACCTCATGGGAGTGATGGGGGGATGGTCGCCAGCATCGTGGCCTTTCCTTGGACGATTGATACCTTCTGCTAACAACCGTTTTACCTGAGGGAGAGAAGACAGGGTAGAGTCCGAGTCTGGGTGTGGCCACCCTCCAGTTGGCCCTGCCATTGGCCAAAGTGCCTGAGCTGGTCCTGTGGTCTCAGCAACAGGTGCGTGCAGGGGCAGGCCCAACTCCACTCACCACGTTGGCCCAGTAAGGGTGGTTGGCCTGCTGCCGCAGAGAACCCTTCAGGTCGAAGTTTTCAGGGTAGTGGGTGGTCTCTGTCCGCGGGTAGCTGATGTAGCCTTGCGTGTAGAGCCGCTCAGCTGTCTGCATGGCATGCTGTGGCCCCATACCTGCGGGAGACAGGAGGCTCTGCTGGCCTAGACGGTAGGGTTGGCCAGGTGCCTGCCCACGGGCCTGTGCACTCGGGCTCTCCCCAAGGCAGCCAGCACCTCCTCGAGGAGGGTGAGGGTGCCCTGAGCAGGTGTGGCCAGAGCGCAGAGCTGCTGGCTGGGCGGGCCACAGTGTCCGAGGCCAGGATGGGGTGGGCCAGGATGGGGCTTGATGGGAAATGCTGCTCAACCTACCTCAGAGTGTGCCATCACAGTGCTCGAGGCCATGGTGACATGGCCTTCAGAGTGCCTCTCCCCACGGTCTGGCCACAGAGCTGTAACCAGGCCATCACTCCACAGCCCCCTAAGAACCCTAGAGCCACTGCTCTGAGAGGACACTGCCCACAGCTCCCCACAGGAGGGCCACCAATGCCTAGAGGCCAAGGGCAATCAGAGGGTGCCAGCTTTCTAGCCCAGCCTCCGTCTAGCTACTGGGGAAACAAGGCTCAGGGAGGCGATGCTATCCCATCCCAGCAGGGGACACCTGGCTGGGGCCTCCCCCCTGCACCAGCGAAAGCTGCCGAGAACTCTAATGCCAGGATGTCCCCCTCAGGTAGTGGCCAACATTATTACTATTGTTGAAATGTGTTATTTCACATCATTTGATCCCTACAGCAACCTAGAGAGACAGGTAACACTGTTGCCCCATTTTCTCATGAGGAAACTGAAGCGCGGGAGGGGAAGGAAGCAGCTGAGCTGGGATTGGGACCGGAGCTTGGCTGCAGAGCTGGAACTAGAGGTTTAATGGCTCTGAGGGGACTCTGCTGTGCCAGGGACACCAAGGGTGGCCTTCCACATGTTCTGCCCTGCAGCAGCCACTCAGACGCTGCATACGAGGAGATTGTCTGTTTTCCCCACATAAATTCAGGGAAGCTACTGGGTATTAACCAACAATCCAATGAAACAGGATCCTCTCTCCTGTTTGTTTTTACTTGTTTCTACTCTGGAACTTAAAGAGAGATGAAATTCTCATGAGGCTCAGACCCTTCTGAGCCTCGGGCAGCGCTTGGAGGAGATGTGCTCAGCACAGGTGACAGCTTCAGCACCACCCAGCACCCCTGGGCATTCACTGCGGCAGGACAGAACGGGCCACCATGAGCCGGCCTCAAGGAGCCTTTGGGGGGCTTTAGAGAATCATCCCTACATACCCAGAGAAGAGCTGGCCACACGTAGCATCTCCACAGTGTTCAGGGCCAGGGGCCTCTGCTTGGCCTTTTCTTTCTTGCTTGTGGCCTCCACCTGGAAGATGGGGCCCAGAGAGGGATTTCTGAAGGGGAAGACGCCACCACAGAGGGAATTGCGACGTGTGGGCAAAGGGTTTGGTTCCATTCATTTGGTCTCCCTGCTTCAATAATCCACTCTTCCCAGCAGCCTAAAGACTTGATTCAGCATTTACTTAGAACCAGGAAGAGAAAAAAAAAAAACATAAATTCTGTTCTAGCCAGGAGAGGTAGTTTGTGCCCGTAATCCTGGTTACTCAGGAGGATCACTTGAGGCCAGGAGCTTGAGACCGGTTAGACCCCCATCTCTACAAAAAATAAAAATATTAGCTGGGCATGATGGCACCTGTAGCACCAACTACTTGGCAGGCTGAGGCAGGAGGATCACTTGAGCCCAGGAGTTTGAGGCTGCAGTGAGCTGATTGTGCCACTGCACCCCAGCCTGGGTGACAGAGTAAGACCTTGTTTCTTTAAAAAAAAGAAAAAGAGAAGAGAAAAACTAGGGAAATGAGGGAGAATGAGGAAGAATCTGGAGAAGGGGCTGCAGAAGCTGCATCAGCAGGGCGGGGGTGGGGGCAGGGCCGTCTGGGGGCAGCACTCACTCCTTGCGGGGGGGGGGGGGGGGGGGCAGGGTTGCTGAGTAGGCCTGTTAGTACTACTACATCTTCCAATTCTTAAAGAAAAGCTGGGGCCGGGCATGGTGGCTCACGCCTATCATCCTAGCTCTCTGGGAGGCTGAGGGAGGAGGATCCTTTCAGGTCAGGAGTTCAAGACCAGCCTGAGCAAGAGTGAGACCCCGTTTCTACTAAAAATAGACAGAAATTAGCTGGACAACTAAAAAGATATAGGAAAAATTAGCCAAGTATGGTGGTGCATGCCTGTGGTCCCAACTACTTGGAAGACTGAGGCAGAAGGATTGCTTGAGCCTAGGAGTTTGAGGTTGCTATGAGCTAGGCTGACACCACGGCACTGTAGCCCAGGCAATAGAGTAAGACTCTTGTCTTAAAAAAAAAAAAAAAAAAAAAAAAAAAAGCTGGGAGTCAGGATTTTTATGTGGATCTCACAATTTTTGAATGTTGGTAACTTCTGAAATTTTTGTAAACATCATGCAGGTTAAATGGTGAGCATCTGTGGGCTGTGCATGGCTGGCAAGCTACTGCCCTCTACCTCCAGGCTGAACACTTGTCAGAAGACACAGCTCTTTGTTTCTCCATAACAATCCAAACAACTCAACCCAGGCATTTGCCCTTGCCAATGCTACAGAGACCGGCCAAGCAGTGCCTTCTGGATTCCAGAGTGACAACGTGGGTGCTGGGACTGGGGCCCATTGTGTATGTGCAGTGGTGGAGGCTGGGATCCATTTGGGCGAGGTCTGGAGGTGGAGATGGGAGTCTCTGCAGGAATGTGATCAATGCTAATAGCACGGAGCAGCTTTAGAAGTTCCAGAGGCCTGACACAACTGCACGGTGGGCAAGGGGGCACTCAAGGAAGGCTGAAGGACAGGAAGAAGGCACCTGAAGGAGGCCAGCCTGTACCTCAATAACTCAGGTGGCTTTCATAGCTGCGGGGCACTTGCTTCGATGCTGGAGACATGCCCCCAGCCCCTGCAGATAGCTCCCTCGCCAGGTCACATCACCCTCCTCCTAACAACCAAGCAACACGTCCTTCCAATTCATGAACACCCTGAGTAAGAAACAAAATGCCATAAAGGCGTGAGAGTTGACTGTGGCTGGGACGCGGGACCTGGCCCCCGCTGGCTGTGTGACCTTGGGCGAGAGCATTAATGCGCACACAGGTCTCTCCACAGTTGGTAGCTTTAGATATCTCTGTGTGAAATGGAGTCCTGCCACAAGGAGGCAATGCCGATGGGGTCACATGGACCAGGGCCAGTGGAAGGCGCCTGGCAGGGTCTCAGGTGGGGACAGTGCCTGGTGTAAGGCAGGCACGCAGCACACTGCAGCTACTGCATTGGGCAGAAATATCTCAGTAGGAGCACAAGGGTCAGCGAGCATTCCTCTTTCCAAAAGGATTCTGTGTTTCAGAAAGCGGGAGAAAGATGTGGCCCTGGTCACAGGCTATTCCTCCAGCCAGAGGCTTCCAAGGCCCAGCCCAACCCAAGGCAAAGGTGATAGGTGTGAGGGGAGCAGGCACACCTGGGCTTCCTTCTCTAGCTTTGTCAAGTTCAAAAACATCTGTGCGATCTCTCGGTCAAACACTCTGACTCGGTCCCAGTCCAACAGGAGAGATCTGTCTTTATCTGTGTTAACCTGCAGGAAGAAGCACAAGGGGTGAACACACAAGAAGTACCCAGGTGAGCCCATCACCAGGGAAAGAGCTGGGACAGACGAAGCTGGTCCTTGTCTAAGGTCTCACAGCTGTACCTGTCTAGCTGAGGCTGAAGCACCTGAGCCCCTACCTCCCACACCATCCCTGCCCACCCCCAACTCCTGGCCGGCACTAGGTAGGCACCCTCCTGGGAGTCCCCAGCCCCACGTCAACCAGAACAGCTCCGTATCATGCTATGTATCTTACAGTAAGCTCCCGAGGAGGCTTTATGTGAAGAAAGGGTTTTAAAAAGTTTGGAAGCTCACAAGGGCCTCAGTCCAGTGCTTGGACCTGACCCCGCAGTGCTGGCTCCCTTGGGGCGCCCTCACCTCGCACTGCCAGAGCTGAACTCGTTCCCATTTATCCAGATTCAACACCTCCAGACCCAGCCTAGTCCCACTGCCCTCATGGAGGCTGGGGTCCCCCTTCTCTGGGCACCACAGACCAGTGTTGGTGACAGCCGTCCCCACTTCTGCCCTCAGCCCAGGGCCTGCAGGAAGACTCTGCTGGAAGACTGTCAGAATCCACGCCCCCACCCGGAAGCCCCAGCATGAAGACAGAAGGGCATGGAACCTTGGCCTGCAGCACCCAGTAGATCTCCGGTTTGAAGGACTGGATTTTATCATGTCTCTCCACGCAGAACCCCAGGGTGGGAGTCTGACACGGCCCAAAGGAGATGAGAGAGCTGTCTAAGTCACCGTATTTTCCCTGGAAATATTTAGTCTGAAACCTGGAAGCAGTGGTGGGGTGGGAAGGGGCGAGAAAGATATTTTGGTCATGACTTCATTCAAGACACTATAGTGAGACACTGTGAGTCGAGCCTGGGGCTAGGGGTGGTGTGAGGGAGGTGGCAGGGGTGGTGGCTCCCACTGAGAAGACCGTGGAAGAGGCAGAGTGATCATGGCCTTCAGGGAGGAATAGGATGTGAGCACATGAGACGGACAGAGGGGACAGAAGTTCCTGCCATCTCAGGCCAGAGAGCCTCCTATTCTATTCCATCCACTGCACACTCTCCTAAGGACCACAGAGTGCACACAAGCACTCTTTGTTTATCAAGCAGTGGCTTGTGGATCCCTGTCAGCTAAATACAAAATTTCCTTCTGGGTTTTTTAAATGGTGGAATTGCCTATTGTTCATCTGGGCTCCAAGAGGCCAGGGGGCCACAGATGGGGACCAGCAAGGGCAGGCTCTGGCCGAAGGAGGGCAAGGTGTGCCTGGACCCTTGTGCAGAGCGGCCAGCACCTGGTGAACGCACAGCCGATGCGCAGGTCCAGCTCTTGGCGGGCGTCCACCGAGAGCGCCTCGTTGTGGTCAGGCTCGCCCAGGCGGGCCATGGCGTTACAGATGTCCGTGTCTGTGATGGAGCTGAACCTGGCCCGGAACACTGTCTTCTCGCCACAGTGGGCCTTGTTCATGACAGGCAGAACAGCATCAAGGACCTGGGGGAGGGCAGCTGGCTGTGACCCACCTCTCACATCCCACTGTGAGGCCTGGCTCCTTTCAGGGTGGGACCTGCTTGTGTGTGCAACCCCCTCTCTTGCCCCTGCCAGACCCTCTCCCATCTCCTTGCCTTTCCAGAAGCCTCTGGCCCTCCACAACACCCTGCCACATGGCCCCTTTTCCTCCCAGCTACAAACACGTTCAAACACCCCTGTCTGACTACCACCTCTCTCCTTATCCTATGCTTTCATCCTGCCAAATCAGAAAATGCTACTGCCAAGCACTTAAAGAACCTTATAGTCCCCAAATCCATCCCATGTGACCCATCTCCCCTCCTAGGAGGATGCAGCGCTTAGAGGGGTGGGTGGGACTTTTAAGAGACTGGAGAAGAAACAGGGAAGGAAAAATGAATGAAGAGGACAAGAAACAGGAATGAGTGGGAAGGCTTCAGGGGGCCCCAGCTTCCAGGTGGGGTCTGGGCAGCTCAGGCAGCACAGTGGGGTCCTAGAGCCAAGACTCACTAAGAAGGCTATGCAGTGGGAGGGGGTCACCGCCGGAGCCTGGCCACACAGCTTTTTGATGGGGAAACAGCGGTTTGTTTCTGAAGGGAGAAAGCCCTATGAGCTATCACCTTTCTCCTTCCCAAGATGCAAGGACCCCTGGAGAGGAGCAGCCCTACGGGGAAGAGATAGGAGAGGGTATATGGGAAGGGACAGAATATGATCAGCTTTGCTGAGGGTGCTACACTGCAACGCCGAATACCCAAGCTCCCCGGTCTCACTGGAACATCTCCTTAGCCCAGGGTGACAGCTGGGGTACAGAGGCATGGGGATGACCTATAGGGAGCTGAAGATGGAGGGGCACCAGGTGAGACCCACAGCCATGACCCATGTGAGGGAGCCATGGCCAAGGCAAGCACAGGGCAAGGGGAGCTGCCACCTGATCCCTGCAGGGAGGGCCCCTGGGGGTAGCTGGGAGGTGGAGCCATCAATGAAGGGGCGGAGGTGGGAAGAATGTGGGCTGCAAAGCAGCTCAGTGCTGAGGCCAGGCATCCACCAGCCTCAACTGAAGGTCCCTTAGGCGCCCAAACCCCCACTCCTCGAGACAGCCCCATTCTGAAATTTGCATCCACCTAGAAAATTCTGCCCTATATTCACTCATACCATGCATCCCCAGCAAGTGAAGTAACACTTGATCACCCCTCCTGGAGTCTATACATTTTAAAGTGTCTACAGAATTTCAGAATAAAGGCAGAGAAAGGCGTGTCTAAACCAACCTGGTGTATTCCCTCCTCTGGCCCCAGGAATGGCCTGACTGCGTCAGTCTGGGGATGGTGGCCAAAAGGCCAAAAGTGAGCACCAAAGTGGGCTCCGTACTCACCTCAAAGCAAATGTTCTCCCCTTCCTTGTCGCAGTCCAGCCACAGCACGATGTAATCGCAGCCTCTGCCCTCCACCTGCCACACAGCACACGTTCACAGGCACCTGCCGCAGCCGGGCCTGTGCCGCCGAGCCTGGCACTCCCATCCCTGACAGGAGGCAGCGCCCACGCCCAGGGGCCTGAGCCGGGCAGGGAGCCAGCTGCAGTGAGGCTGCCTCAGCCACTCAGAAAAGAATTTAGTTCAGAACTGCTGTGTTTTGGGTTAAAAGATATATACAATTGCAATATGATTTTAACCCCCTAAAACTGCACAGAAAAAGGTTTAAAATGAAATAACCCTAAATGTTAACAGTGGTGATCTTAGATAGTGTGATTATGAATAATTTTTTATTTCTACTTATCCATATTTTCCAATTTTCTATAATGGGTATATATTTGCTTTAAAATTGGGGGGGAACCCAAATAAATACATTATTTCATAAGAAGAGTGCTTGCCCTGCAGGACAGAGAGAGGCAGGTACCACAGCTGGCAGTGTGGGAACGCCCAGGTCTGCAGGGGCCTCATGAGCCAGCAGGGGGCGCTCACAGAAAGGGCAGCAGGCTGCCCAGGGCTGCCAGGAAGGCCTCTCTGTCCAAGATGGGGATAAGGACTCAAGTCATGGCGGGCAAGGATGTCTGCAGTTGCCTGCTGTGCAAGGAGTGGGGCTGGGGGGGTCCCAGTGTGCTCGTGCCCAGGTGGGCCCCATGTACCTGCAGGAACTTCACCATGTTCAGCTTGGGGTTAGCTTCCCTCTTCTCTGTCGGAGCTTGGCTGAACAGCTCTGCGGGGTCCACCTTGTCCCACTTATTGTACTTTCCTACAAGCCACAGTGACATTGAGTCACACTTCATGGCTCACAGGGTCTTGCCCTCCGAGACCGTCACAACTCCAGGAAGACAGTGGCTTCATCTCACAAATAAGGAAAGGGAGGCTTGAAGAACCATGTGCCCAGGGTCACCCTGACAGTCAGGGACATGAACTCAGGCTTTTGGGTAACTCCTGCCCACCCAGCATTCCTTCTGCTGGGCTGCTGAGCTGACACTAAACCCTGGCCACCTGTAGGAGCCATGTAGATTCTTGGCAGGGCTGCTGTTCTGGCCTTGCTTCAGGGACTCCCTGTGGCTGGCAGCACCACTCCTGGGCTGGTTTGCTTTGTCTGAGCACAATACCGCCCACTCGTGCCTTCTCTTGCTCTTTCACCCTGGATTTCTGTAACTCTCTACCCCCACTCAGCACTTGACGGGGCACAAAATGTGCTCAGCCGTTCCCCCATGGAGGGCCGCTCTCCGGGCCTCATGTCTGGCACATCTGCCTACTTCCCTGCTTAAACCCTGGCTCTTGCAAGCTCTTGTAGGCCCCATTTCTCCCAGCCTGGGAGAATGGGGTCAGAGAGCCAAGTTCAAATCCTGGCTCTCCACTTGCCTGCTGGAGATAAAGCTTGGGGTCTAAATGCTCAGCCACACAACTCAGTCGCCATCGCTGTCATTGCTGTCATCACTGAGCAGCAAGAACAACTACTGAGGCTTTGCTGTGTGCCAGGCCCTGTGCCGAGTCCTCGCTCTTCACTGTCATCCTGAGTCCTTGGCAAACCTGGGAAGTACATGGCACTTACAAGACCCATTTCACACATGGGACATGGAAACGCACAGAGGTGAGTCACTGCCCCAGGCTGACAGCACAAGGGAACAGCCCAGGTCAGACTCCTGTCAACCACACAGCTCTGCAGCTAGACCTAGTGGGTCACTAATGCTGGCCCTTCCGAGGTGATGGACAGTAATGATACGAGGATGACAATGACAGCCACCAAATGACCCATGGACAACAGTCAACTTAGCAGGAGTGGCAGCCCTCTCTCAAACACCTGCATGGGCCTAGGATGGGCCCCACCACCTGTCTGCAAAGGAAGGCGCCCAGGGGATGCCGTGGCTAAGGGTGCTGCGTGATGGGGACCTAGGGCTACTGAGCGCCAGAGCCTTGTTCTGGGCCCCTCACTCAGGGATCCCCAGTCACCGCTCCACGATGTGCGGG
Organism: Microcebus murinus; assembly: GCF_040939455.1. NCBI lineage: Eukaryota > Metazoa > Chordata > Mammalia > Primates > Cheirogaleidae > Microcebus > Microcebus murinus. Next base: position 24,986,725 of record NC_134125.1, on the reverse strand, counting down.
CCTCGTGACTCATGGATTCTGGACAAACTTCTCTGCACAGAGGAATCTCCAGCCCCAGCTGAAGCCTGGGCAGTGCCACGTAGGGCTCCCCTCGGCGGATGGGGAGGGAGCTCACCCAGGAAATCCAGGGTCATCACATGACCACAGACAGACGTCATCTTGAAGCGCACCGGCTGGCCAGCGAAGGTCCCTGTGTACTCGTGGACTGAGCAGGCCCCGTTCAGCCCTTTGTGTGAGGACATGCTCCCTGGGGAGAAGAAGCACACAGCGACGGCTGCTCCAGCGAGCTGCAGACACCCTGGAGAACCCGGGGTCCGATACTCCCCTTTGGAGGGCCCGAGTGCCCCCTCTCCAGAGCAGTCAGTGAGAACACTCCTCAGGCTGCTGTGGGCAATCGGGCACGGACAGATGTAACCGTGCTCCAGGAAACAGCATCTGTGAACAACCTGGCGTGGTGTGCTCCCTACACAGAGCCAGGAGAGATGAGAGCAGACACTCTCGGGCTCTTTCTCTGCATTTCTGTTTGCACTAAATTCGATTTCTGCCTCACTTCTTTAACAATTTACTCTAGGGATCTCCTAAATTATCAAATCCCATGGTGTCTTCTTACCCTACACTGATGGCCCCAAAGCTATACTTTCTCAGCCCTCTGGGGACCGGGCACTGCTCTTTAGGTCTCCTCTGCCCTGTGGACCATACTTCTCAGCTCTACGGGGGTCTCTTCCTCCCCCAACCACTGGACCAAGGGGTGGTCAAGTGGATGCTGCCATTTCTGGGTACCAATATACAAATACCCTTTCTATTTGGAGGAAATTCAAAGACAGGAGGGGAGACAGCACCCCACCAACCACCCAGTGGCCAGAGTGGGGGCAAAGGGCAGACATGCCCTCTCCAGCTCCTGGCAGCTTGGCCCATCGGCTACTTTTTTTTTTTTTTTTTGAGACAGAGTCTCGCTTGTTGCCCAGGCTATAGTGAGTGCTGTGGCATCAGCCTAGCTCACAGCAACCTCAAACTCCTGGGCTCAAGTAATCCTTCTGCCTCAGTCTCCCGAGTAGCTGGGACTACAGGCATGCGCCACCATGCCCGGCTAATTTATATATATATATTAGTTGGCCAATTAATTTCTTTCTATTTATAGTAGAGACAGGGTCTCGCTCTTGCTCAGGCTGGTTTCGAACTCCTGACCTCGAGCAATCCGCCCGCCTCGGCCTCCCAGAGTGCTAGGATTACAGGCGTGAGCCACCGCGCCCGGCCCCATCGGCTACTTTTAAGTCATGAGGTCCAGAAGGCAGTGGTGAGTGTCTAGTGTGATGATGTCTGGGGCATGGCCTCATCAGACTTAGACTGGGGTGTGGTCCTGGCTATGTCTTCTTCCTTCTAGGGTTGGTTTCTGCTGCTTGTGACCAACAGCCCTGATTGGCATAGCACTCTGACAAGGACGGCACCTTCCTCTTCACAGTGAACTGGGCCTTGATCTTTTCGGGAGCCCCAGCCATGGGACCTGGCAGGTGGAAACAAATGCATCTCGCAGTGACTAATAGCAAGGCGTTTTGTTAACACCTGCCGGCCTGAACCCAATGCACCCCAGCCAGAGTGGAGTAACAGGGTGTTATGTCCTATAGGGCGCAGACAACCATGCTCACAGACCAAAGCAATATAGCATAGGGCTGGTGCTCCCTACCTTGAGAGAGGATCTTGGCGATGGACTGTGCCAAGGACGGCTTTTCTGCAACCATGAGCACAGTCTTCATCTTCCCTCAGCTCTCAAGCTCCAGCTTCAGGACAATGGCAACGGCAAGTTCAGAAACTGCTCTTCTGCAGCCTAGCACCACAGTTGGCACGACTCCTAAAGAGAGGAACAGACACTCAGAAACAACAGCGGCTTCCCATGAAACCTATACCACTAACAAGGACACTTGTTTTAACAAACAAGACAAGATAAACCTGAGGCAAGGACAAGAAAAATTAGGGAAACCTGAAGATATGTGACATATAAACAACCAACCAGGTCAACTGAAGTGCCTCAGAGACCCACTGGGCATTTGGCTTCATTTGGGGGAAGCTGAAGTGGCCCCAATGATCTCAGGTCAATTTTGTCCCTAAATCCACGCTGGGAAGATGCTGGGGCCTATGTACCCAGACTGATGGAAGGGGCAGGTGGATGCCTGGCTCTCCTCCCCGAGCTGGTGGTCCAGTCCCCAGTGGAGGTCAAGGGGCCCTTCACGTCTACTTTCCTGCCTTCCCCACTCTAACTCTCAATCTGCAGGCCTTGCTCTGACCAAATTAAACTGGACACCATCATCTAAGGAAAAATACATTTGAAGCCTCTGTGCCTACATCCTGTTGCTGGAAATACTCCCCAAGGCCTGAAGGGCACAGCTGGACTGCCCACAGGCCCTGCTAAGTGCCGACTTTCCTTTACCGAGCTCTCCCAACACCCCTGGCAGGATGGGGCGGCCTCTCCTGTGCCCACAGCTCTCATCCTAGGACAACCTTCTGGGGGGAAAAATAAAGTTAGACTCCTATTTCATAACTGACTAAAACAGATTTCAGATCTAGCAAAGATTTATGTGAAAAAAAAAGTTAAAGTAGAAAAATACTAGGAAAAACATAAACTTTTAAAATAATCTCAGTATGAAGAATAAACACTCAGAAGCACTTGAAGCATGTTTAAAAGCACTTCGTTTCCTTTTCTGTGAACTATTCATATTTCTTACCCACTTTTTTCAATTGGATTGGTGTTTTCTTATTTTTAGGAGTTATTTATATAACGAGAAAATGAGCTCTTTGTGATATGAAATGACATCCACCAATACTCATCAAAGAAAATTAGAATTACGATGAGCTTTTACTCATTTCCCTAGCAGAGACCCAAACTCTGAGCACACGGCGGATGAGGGTGTGGGGAAGTTAAATTGTAACAGCTTCTACGTGGGGCAACCTGAAGATACCTCTCAAAACTTCAAGTGCATATCCTGCAATTCCACTCTAGGAATGAATTATTCCAGTTATTTATCAAACACCTACTACATGCTCGGCCCAGTCTTGGGTGCAAGGAATAAAGCACCAAGCAATACCAGGTCCTGTCCTGCCAGAACTCACTAGGGAGTTGGTGTGTGGGAAGGGGAGGGACAGGGCAGGCCAGGGCTGGGCTGGTGATATTTGGGAGAAGAGTCCAGGCAGAATGACCAGGGGAGGGGAGGCCTGAGAGGGAGACAACTGGGCAGGATGGAGAGACAGTGAGGAGGCCAGAACGAGCAGGGGCATAGAACATGGGGCCTCTGGGCCTTGGACTGGCCCCAGGGGAGCCAGGAGGCAGCAGAGTCCACACGGGTGGGATGATCTGACTTCCAGTCTTAAAGGGACATCTCTGGATGCCATGCAGGAGAGTGACTGGGCCCTGGGTAGAGTCTGTCAGAGTCTGGGTGGGCCTGGGCTGGGGGAAATTAGGCAAGTCAAGAATGACTCTGAGGCTGAGCACGGTGGCTCACGCCTGTAATCCTAGCACTCTGGGAGGCCGAGGTGGGTGGATTGCTCTAGGTCAGGAGTTTGAAACCAGCCTGAGCAAGAACGAGAGCCTGTCTCTACTATAAATAGAAAGAAATTAATTGGCCAACTAAAAATATATACAAAAAATTAGCCAGGCATGGTGGTGCATGCCTCTAGTCCCAGCTACTCAGGAAGCTGAGGCAGCAGGATTGCTTGTGCCCAGGAGTTTGAGGTTGCTGTGAGCTAGGCTGACGCCACGGCACTCACTCTAGCCTGGGCAACAGAGTGAGACTCTGTCTCAAAAAAAAAAAAACAAAAAAAAAAACCCACAAAGAATGACTCTGAGGCTGCAGGGTTAGGCATGAAAGGAAGGAAATGGCAGTCCCAGATGGAGCGACGGGAGCATGGTTCAGGAGTGTTAACTGTGAACCATCAGACGGCCTGGGGGTTTAGGGGAGAGTCAAAAGGGGTGAGGGTCCCCGGAAATAGCACGGCAGGGCAGCCATTGCTGTGTCGAAGGCTACTGACAGGCCAGGTGAGGTGGTAGCTGAGACCTGACCATGCAGTCTGGCAATGTGACAGTCCCCGGTGACCCTGATGGGGGCCATTTGGTGAGTGACAGAGGTGAAAGCTGTGCAGGTGAGTTTAAGAAAGCCCGGGAGAGGGGAGTGATTTTTCCTCTTAGGCTAAAAGATATGCCTGCATGTTCTACGCTGATGGGACTAGTCCGGCAGTGAAGGAAAAGAAGATGCAGGCGAGAGGGGAGGGAACTGCTGGGGTGATGGCCCGGGGTGGGCCAGGGGACAAGGGGAGCCAGTCAACCAAGGGCCTGGAGAGGAGGGAGGAGGTGTCCAGTCAGAGCAGGGGAGCGACAGGGTCACACACCTCTGGGCAGAGGAGGAAGCACGGGGCAGCCTTGCCCTGAGGGGGACAGGTGGCGCTGGGGCAGGCCCACAGCAGGAGAAGGGCTGGATTTAGATGGGATAGGCCAGGTGAGTGGGAGGGAGAGGGTTAGGCAGAGGTGCAATTACAGGGGCAGACTCAACTCAGAGATGGGTGAGGAAAGAGGTGCAGGCGTGGGCAGGGCCCACACACGGTGTGCTCTGTGGGGTCCAAGAATCATAAAGTGGGAGTCAAAGGAAGCAATCCCAGGGTGGAATTCTGGGGCAGGGACTGTGGAGGGGCTCAGGTAGTGCTGACCCCGGGAGGGTGAGGGCCCAGAGAAGGGTAGCAGGCAGGGTCACCAGGGCAGAAGCGGCCACTGAGTTGGGTGGCAGGCCCTGAGGAGACTGGGACAGAGCAGCACTGGAGTGATCCCAGGCCAGACACAGTGGAGCCTATGACTAAACACACCGTGGGGAATTCTCTGTAGTATTATGGTTCATGATAAAAGATTACAAACAGTAGGGAACTGGTTAAATGAAAGTATGGCATTTACACACAATGGAACACTCTGCAGTGTTAGAAAGGAACATATGCTCAGTAAACAGTAATGTGAATCAGATCACAGAGATAAATTAGTTGGTGTACAATGGTATGTACAGAGTTCTGCCCTCTGTGATCTCACACGTGTGTGCACATGCACACACTTGTTTACAGACAGCAGACTTGTCTGGGTATACCTCAAAACAAAGCAGTCTAACGAAAAAGAACTAAGACAATGGATTTATAAATAAAGAAAAAGTAAAGCCCAAAATATAACAGAGGGCTGGAAAGGGCATTATTAAGAAAGGATGCCAACAGAGCCTCCTTCACTAAAGCAGCTTCTGTCTCTCTTCACCATGTGCAGAAGTGGCCCAAGGGCTGGGGTTTAAAAGAGACCCAGGACTCCTCTTCTCCCACCCGGAGAAGCCAGAGGGAAAAGTGGCAGCAAAGGGGGACTGTTCTGCAAGAGCGTCTGAGTTTCCCACCCCTTCCAAGGCAAGAAAAAGTTTTGTCCTAAAATGTTTCCTCAGAGTTTCTCATGTTAGTGTCACAACGTAGCCAGCAATTATGAACTGCCAACCCTGTCCCCTGCTGTAAGAGCCCACAGGACCATAATGAAATCAATAATCTCTATAAGAAAGCTGTCCTGAATGATGGTGCTGGCAGTCTGCAGATGAGCTCGCCAGCCCAGGACAGCTCCAGATGCATCTTTGCTGCCCTGCTATGCACTCCCCAAGCCCTCCCTCCTGTGTATCATGGCTGTTCCTGCCTTTAGGCCTCTGCCTAGCCACTTTTTCCCATTAGTCTGCTTGCTCTGACCCCCTGCAGCCCTTCTCAAAGACCACGCCTGTGGTCTTTGTATCATTAGTCTGTTTCCCCATGATCATGTCTAGTTCACTGTTTTATCTCTGGCACCCAGCAAGCACTGAATGCCTGCTGAATTAATGAGTGAACAACAAAAGCTGTTGTGCCTTGGCCTCTGCTTTCCATTCTGGCAAAATTTTGGTCCTACCAAAGTCAGAGACCCAGAAGTGAGGTTTAAAGGAGACCCAGGGACTCCTCTTCTCCCACCCCAAGAAGCCAGAGGCCAGAAGGGAAAACTGGCAGCAGAGGGGGACTGTTCCTTGAGAGCTTGAGTTTCCTATCCCTTCCAAAGTAGGAAAAATGTTTTGTTCTAAAATGTTTCCTCAGATTTTCTCATGTTTGTGTCACAGAGTAGCCAGCAATTATGGCATAGTGATGACATGCCAGGCACCAGGCAATCCTGCCAGTGCCCTTGGGAGAGGGTGGTGCCACTGTACTGGCCTATGTCAGGAACTGCAGAGTCAGAGAGACCAGAGCCTGAGTGGCAGGACATGGTTTGAACCTGGGCCTATTCGTTCTAGAATCTGCTCTCTAAGCCTGATCCTGTCCAGCCTCTATGAGCATCCTGAACAGAACAGCAGCCCTGCTTTGCTTCCCTGTAGCACCTACCACCATGCATGATATAGCCTCCATCGACTTACTTGGTTCTTGTCTTACAGCTCCTAGAACATAAGTAAGCTCCAGGAGAAAGGGGGTTTTGCTTTGTTCACTCTAATGGTAAGTAGATGGTGAGAAAATACTGACTAAATATATAATACAGAGTAATTGTACCTGCAAAGTGAAGAATAAAAATACTTTTAGATCTCTAAAATTTAAAAACTGACTTTAAATCTGTAAGAGTATTGCAAACACTTCTCAATGTTCTTTTTTCCATGGTTTCAAAGTTTCTGGAAATTTCATACCTCTACTACTCCCCTTTGCGCCTAAGATCCTAAGTTTTTCGATAAATAACAGATTGACAAGTACCCTCAGAGAGAAACATTTTGCTTTAGCATCTTAAAGGGGATCACCCCATTTACCCAGGGACAGGGATGAAATCGGGCAGTTTACACAAAGGCACATCTGTCCCAATTTCAGATTGCCTGTCTACCTGTCAGACTGTGCAGTTGTTATTCATGTGTGATAAACACCTGTCTTCAATAGCTTTGGCTCTAAAGACATAAAGTTCTAGTTTGGCTGGACATGTTGGCTCACGCCAGTAATCCTTGCAGTTTGGGAGGTCAAGGTGGGAGAATTGGATTGCTTGAGCTCAGGAGTTCGAAACCAGCCTGAGCAACAGCGAGACCCCCGTCTATACTAAAAATAGAAAAATTTGCCAGGGTGGTGTGGCATGTGCCTGTCCTTCCAGCTACTCAAGAGGCAGAGGCAGGAGGATCGCTTGAGTCCAGGAGTTTGAGGTTGCTGTGAGCTAGGCTGACGCCACTGCACTCTACCCAGAGCGACAGAGTAAGACTTTCTCAAAAAAAAAAAAAAAGTTCTAGTTCAACACTTTACATTAATACTTTAGTGTTGCATGGGTACTCTGTAATCTTTTTTTTTTTTTTTTTTTTGGAGACAGAGTCTCACTCTGTTGCCCATGCTAGAGTGCCGTGGCATCTAGGTCAGCCTAGCTCACAGCAACCTCAAACTCCTACGCTCAAGGGATCCTCCTGCCTCAGCTTCACAAGTAGTTGGGACTATAGGCGCACACCACCACGCCCAGCTAATTTTTTCTATTTTTAGTTGCCAAGCTAATTTTTTCTATTTTTAGTTGCCAAGCTAAGTTTTTCTATTTTTAGTTGGGACAAGGGTCTTGCTCTTGCTCAGGCTGGTGTCAAACTCTTGACCTCAAGCGATCCTCCCACCTTGGCCTCCCAGAATGCTAGGATTACAGGCGTGAGCCACCGCACCCAGACTGTTATGTTCTGAATATCACTATTTTATTGGAGAAAAAACATCGCTTCCTTCAAGGATATAGAATCATAATGGAATACTGGGGTAAGGGACTTTGGCAGCCATTGGCACAACCATTTCAAAGAAGAAGAATAAACTAAGGCTCAGAGAAAGTGATTTTCCAAAGGTCACCTACGAAGTTTGTCTAGTGGGGACTGAAACTCATGTTTCCTGACTCCCAGCCAGAGACTCTTTCCTTTAACTTGACCAGGTTCCATCTCTTAAAAATGTCTGCAATCTTAACTGTGATTAATTTTCTGTGACTCACCTTGAAGCCTCTCTATTATTCCATTAAGACACATCTCCCATTTCAAAATGGAAGCCCATGAGAACAAAACCTGAAAGCAACAGTTTGCAAGCTTCATTTACACACCATTGTCACACTTTTGCCTTACCAACATTATTACTCACTTTAAGTTCTTGCTTTTTATTTTTAAGCTTAAATTCATAAAAATGGCCAGAAAAAGGTGCTTTACAAGTAACCTACTTAGTACATCAGGTTCGATCTTATTGCCCCCCCCAAAGCTCTGTCTGCAATTTGACATAATTTAAAAAGGGAGATTAGCAAGTGCTTAGCAATTGCTAATTGTTGACAGGGAACACCCCAATTTGAGACTATAATTAGGAGGACTGAAAGTGAATTCAAGAAGGAGTAGCAGGTTAGCCTGTTAGTACCCTGTCAACTCTATCAGCAATACTACCAACAATATGTGTGTTTTGGGGACACTGCAAATATAGAAATTTCCTTTCATGTCAGTGTCTTATAAACCAGCGGATGTGGCTAGGGAGTGGAGGCCTAGCAGTGGTCTGAATATCATTAAAATTCCAAGGATTTTCCACCTTGGTAACTTTACCAAATACCTACAGAATCAGGAAAAGAGAGAAACAATGACCATTTCTTAAGTTCCTCCTCTGTACTAGGCGTGCCAGAGCTATAAACACTACTTTATTTAATTTTGCCAACAACCCAATAAAGGCAGGCATTTTAATTTTTTAAAAGCAATCATAAATTGACGTTCAGAACACTGCTCACTAGCCATCAAGCCCAAGGTAGGCTGGCCTCTCACATCCTGTTCCCAAAAGTGAGAGGGATAAAAAGGCAAGATGAGACCATCTTCCCTTTCACCTCTGCTAGAAATTACTGCTCTTGGATTGTAGCTAATTTCTTTATAAAGTATCCTCCCTCATCTACAGGGAACAGATCAGAGAACCCAGGTGTCCTCAAGACCGAGCCGGAAAACAGGAGAAAGCGAGTGCGAGTGGAACCTGCCTGGGCGTGGACCGCGCCGACCTGGGCCCCCGCAGCTGCACAGCCTCCCTGAGCCTCAGTTTCCCTACCTGTGAGATTCGGACAACAGACTTCACCTGAAAGAGCTGTGGGTGGAAGGGTTCGCTGAAGCAGAGCATTAACCGCAGCGCCTGCTCCCTCCAGGCAGAGGGCTAAGCGCTGGCCCATCACCCCTTCCCTGAGTCCGACAGCAAGCCCCGGGAGTGAGGGTTAACCCAGATAGGCAGGAGGGGACGAGACTGTAGAGCCCGCGCCCCAGCACGGAGGGCTGCGCCCAGCCCACATTCAGGAAACACGCCCAAAAAAGGCCCGCTCTTGCCGCTTCTCTGACCTGCCCAGCGAGAGGCCCTTCGCTGGCCGCTCTCCCGCAGCCCCACAGGCGATTCTGCTCCGACTTTAGCTCCTGGGGGCAGCCACCGGCAACCCCAGCTTCCAGCAACCCTTACTTCCGGGTCCAGCGCTTCTGGCGTCCCCGCGTTTTGCGCGCCAGAGTCTGCCCTCCGGCTCGCGCGCCTCGCCGTCTGCGGGTTCCGTGGATAGCGCGTTCCGGGGGCACCGCCGGGCGTAGGTCCTTCCAGGCGGTGGACCGCAGGGGTTCCCCAAACTTCCACCCTAACCCGTCTCCGCCGCTGTCCGCAGAGGCTCACCAAGCCCTTCCCGCCACAGGGACACAATAATAATTTTCATTACAATGATTATGAAAACTGGCATGAAAATATTTAATGTCTGCTGTTAATTAAAATAATAAAAAACCGAAGGCCGGGCGCGGTGGCTCACGCCTGTAGTCCTAGCACTCTGGGAGGCCAAGGCGGGCGGATTGCTCCAGGTCAGGAGTTTGAAACCAGCCTGAGCAAGAGCGAGACCCCGTCTCTACTATAAATACAAAGAAATTAATTGGCCAACTAATATATGTAGAAAAAAATTAGCCGGGCATGGTGGCGCATGCCTGTAGTCCCAGCTACTCGGGAGGCTGAGGCAGCAGGATTGCTTGAGAATGTAAGGCAGAGGAATTTGTAGGACAGAGGAAGGGCAGAGGAATTCTTCCACTTGTCGGGAATTCACTTGGGTGGGGCAATGAGCTAACGGGCAAACCTTTGCTTCTGGTCATTGCTTGCTTGCTACACCGCTGTAAGGGGAATTATGGGATGAGGTCATTGAAGCACGGGCAACTGGCCTATCAGGCAATAGAGGGCAAACAACCCGCCAATTATTTCAAAAGGCAATAGTGGGCAACCAATCATTTTAAAGGTCAACGCATAATCCATGCGTAGTCGGCTTGTGCGCAGCTTGTGCACTGTGGGGATAAAAGGCATGCCGTTGTTCCGGTCGGGGTCCTTGCCTGCGAGAGTGGCCACTGTGTTGGTGCTCTGGGGCTTGGACCCTGGCTAGCCAGAAAATAAACCTCCTCTTGTGTGATTGCATCCTCGATGTCTCTGCTTTTCTGTCCGGTGGGGCTGTGGAAGGTCGGTCCCTAACAAGCCCAAGAGTTTGAGGTTGCTGTGAGCTAGGCTGACGCCATGGCACTCACTCTAGCCTGGGCTACAAAGCAATACTCTGTCTCAAAAAAAACCCACAAAAAACCTGCAGATGTGTGTATAGCAAGCTTCCTTCAATACTATAGATATTTTTTGTATGTTACAGCATTACAATTATAGGTTTATTTTCACGATCTTCTTTTAATGTATTTTACATAACAACGAACACACATTTCCTTTGCTCCCTGTAGACTCTCCCCAACCTACCTTTATTGGAATACTACCCCAATAGATCCTCTGGAAAAAGAAAAGTTCTGTGGAAAAATTAAGGTTTGGGAATGTCATAAATTAAGAGGGGCAGTGAAATTTCACTTTCAAAACGGAACTCCTGGTTCCAAACCGAGTCCTTGATAGGTTCTCTATCTCCAAAATGGCAAGGGCGGCAGAGAGGCAAAATCGGAGGCCTTCTGCTCATCTGGTCAGTCTAGTGTCCATTCTGCAAAGCCTGAGGAAGGACTGAGGCCTGTACCCAGCAGCGGACACTCAGTGGTAAGCTCTGGAGGCCTGGGTGTCTCAAGATGTTCTTAGAGCTGAGAAACTGTAGCTGCTTCGTGCTGTCTTCCCAGAGAGCCCTGCAGCTGACCATCCCTCCCCACCCCCCAAATTTCCCCAACCTCCCTGTGAGCTTGGGTCAGGACCTCTCATGGACCCTTAGGTTGACAAATGATCCAGATTGAGAGGAACCCTTCGACTTGTTGGAGGTCCCCTTCCAGGGTGACTCCCCCAACCCCCAGCTGCATTCTGACCAGGGGAACAGTGGCCTAGGGACAACTTAGCTGGAGGGGCTTCCCTCTTCCTCCATGGCTAGGAAGAAACTGGGCCCACTGGCTGCAGGAGGAAGTGAATCCAAATCCGTACCCACCAGTGAGATTCCCTGGGGAATGCTTCTGATTGGTTCCACCTGGGTCGGAAGTCCTGCCTTTGATCAAGTGGGAGCCAAGAGGCAAGGTCAAGTGATTCACTGGGGCCTTCCTTGGGGTGGGGTGATTGGAGCCCTGGGCTTCTCAGGAACCAGGCAGCTCCCCGAGCCAGCAGTGAGACTGATCCCTACTGGAAGCAGTCCAATTCCTCAGCCAGCTTTGGGTGGGGCAGGGCAGGGCAGGGGAGAATCATTCAGACTGTATTCCCTCTGCCCCCAGCCGGTGAGGAAATCTGGTTTACTACCCTTAGAACAGAGCTCTCCAGGAGGGCAGGTCAATTTACCAAGAAGATATAACAGTTCTAAACCTGTATGTGTATAATAAAAATTTCTCAAACTATATAAAGTGGAAATTGATAGAAATAGAGGGAAGAACTAAAAAATCCCCTATCATGGTAGGTAATTAATACAGATCTATTGATTAGCTATACTGCCTAGTGAACATATATACAAAATCTAAAACCATAGCAAAATAAATCTAACAGAATATTAAAAAGACAATATGATTAGGTTAGGTTCATCCCAGCAATATTAGAAAATCTATTAGGTTGGACTGATTAAAATTGTATTTTTATTGGTCAAAAATGATCAAATATCAGCAATTTGATATTGTTCCAATATAAATATCATTCACCCCATTAGGACATGAAAGAAGAAAATCATGTTACTATCTGACTAGAGGTACAAAAGGCATTTGGTAAAATTTAATACCTGGTGTATACAGTAAGAGAAGAAAAAGAAATAAAAGGCATAAGGATTGGAAAGGAGGAAATAAAAGTGATTTGCTGATAATATGATATTCTACTTGGAATACCAAGAAGAATCCATTGATTAACAGAATTAACAGAAATAACAAGAGAGATTTACCAGGTAACTGATTATAAGATCAATATCCAAAAGTCCATTGCATTTCTATATACCAGCGATGATTAGAAAATGTAATAATAAAAAAAGGGGGCCGGGCGCTGTGGCTCACGCCTGTAATCCTAGCTCTTGGGAGGCCGAGGCAGGCGGATTGCTCAAGGTCAGGAGTTCAAAACCAGCCTGAGCAAGAGCGAGACCCCGTCTCTACTATAAATAGAAAGAAATTAATTGGCCAACTGATACATATATAAAAAATTAGCCGGGCATGGTGGCGCATGCCTGTAGTCCCAGCTACTCGGGAGGCTGAGGCAGGAGGATCGCTTGAGCCCAGGAGTTTGAGGTTGCTGTGAGCTAGGCTGACGCCACGGCACTCACTCTAGCCTGGACAACAAAGTGAGACTCTGTCTCAAAAAAAAAAAAAAAAAGGCATTTACCTAGCAAAAACCATTATGTAGTATCTAGAGATAAATCCACAAAAGTTTTTAAAGATCTATATGGGGAAAAGTATAAAACATAAATAAAGAGCCCATGTTCATGGATAAGAAAACTTAGTATCATAAGGATGTCAATTCTCTCCATGCTGACTTTTAGATGCAATGTAGTTAAAATAAAAATCTGAATAAGATCTTTTTGGAAATTTGACAAACATATTTTAAAATTTACAGAAAATTTATATAAAAGAATTGCTTAGACTTCTAAAGAGGAAGGTTACTGGGTTAGGAGGAGGAGGAGGGATGGCCAGGAAGGGAGGGAGACTTGGTGTGTCAGAAACTGACCAGCAAAAACAGAGGACAGGGAAACAGATTCCTGTGCATGTGACTTTGAAATACAACAGAGGTAGCAAATCAGATCAGTGGAAATTGATGCCATAATAAATGGCTGTATCAATGCAAAAAAATGAAATTGGATCTTTACCTCAGACCATACAGAAAAAAATGCCAGATGGGTTCAAACCTTAAATGTTAAAAGTAAAACTTTAAAATTTTTATTTAAAAATGCAGTTGAATATGTTTCTGACTTAAGGTAGAAAATAATTTTTTTTAAGAGATGGGGCCTTGTTATGTTGTCCAAACTGGCCTCAAACTCCTGGGCTCAAGTGATTCTTCCACCTCAGCCTCCTGAGTAGCTGGGACTACAGGTGTGCACAGCCACGCTCAGCTGTGGAAACGATTTCTTAAGATACAAAAAGTGATCATTATAAAATAAAGGATTGATACATTTGGTTATATTACAATTAAGAACTTTTTAATCAAAACTTGTTTATCAAAAACTTTTTTAAAAAGTGAAGACCTAATGTAAGCTATGACCTGGGAGAAGATATGACCAACACATAAAACTGGCAAAGGTTTAGTATCCAGAATATAAAAAGAACTGCAAATCAACACAAGAAACAGCAGAATGGAAAGATGGGTAAAAGACATGAACAAGAATTTCATGGAAAGGAATTACACATGGCCAATAGAATCAAAACCACGTTTGCTTGGCAAATCAACAGGCTCTGAAGAGATCAACAGAATCTCATATATTGGTGGGAAAACATTTTGGCATTAATTGTGTAAAATGTAATATTTACATATCTAACCCAGCAGTTCTACTTCTCCACATAAATCTGGGAGGAAGCCAGAAGCCTATTAAAAGAATAACCCAGGCCAGGTGAGGTGGCTCACGCCTGTAATCCTAGCACTCTGGGAGGCTGAGGTGGGCGGATCGCTCGAGGTCAGGAGTTCGAAACCAGCCTGAGCAAGAGCGAGACCCCATCTCTACTATAAACAGAAAGAAATTAATTGGCCAACTAAAATATATAGAAAAAATTAGCCGGGCATGGTAAGGATTGCTTGAGCCCAGGAGTTTGAGGTAGCTGTGAGCTAGGCTGACGCCATGGCACTCACCCTAGCCTGGGCAACAAAGTGAGACTCTGTTTCAAAAAAAAAAAAAAAAAAAAAGAATAACCTATACCAAAAAGTTATTATAAATGGAGAGCTCATGTTCATGGATAAGAAAACTTAATACCATAAGGATGTCAGTTTTCTCCATACTATTAGGTGCAATGTAATTAAAATAAAAATCCAAGTAGGATTTTGCATTCATGAATGCAAAAATAGTTCAATATTAGAAATTTATATTTTGAGCTGTTGAGTGGCTGGCTAAAAAAAGAAAAAGAAGAGAAAAAAAAAGAAATTTATATTTATTTTGCTATTTTCTCCAAGGAGAGAACCCATAAGTTCATGACTGAGGGGGAAATAAATTTTAAAGAATATAAATGGCAATACAGATGAATCTTGGTTAACGATGGTTTATTAAAGCTGGGAATAAATCAGTGTTTAATCAGTTTAAATCAGTGATGTCCAATAGAAATATAGTGTGAGCCACATCTGTAATTTTTAGCTTTCCAGGAGCCACACTAAAAGAGGTATAAAGACATAAAATTAATTTTTATGCTTTAACCCAATATATCCAGACTATTATTTCAATGTAAAATCAGTATAAAATATAACATGTTTTATTTAGATTAACTATTGAAATTATTTTTAAAATAATTATTTATTTAAATTAAATAGAATATTAATTAAATATTTAACCTTTTTTCATACCAGTTCTCTGAAATCTGGGATTTTACACCTATATCACATATCAATTTAGAGCGGTGCTTGGGCTGGACGGGTAGTTCCAGCTAATTGGGAGGCTGAGACAGGAGGATTGCTTGAGCCCAGGAGTTCTGGTCTGTAGTGAGCTACGCTGATTGGGTGTCCACACTAAGTTTGGTACTAATAAGGTGACCTCCTGGGAGCGGGGGACCACCAGGTTGACTAAGGAAGGGTGAACCGGCCCAGGTCGGAAACGGAGCAGGTGAAACTCCTGTGCTGATCAGTAGGGGGATCTTGCCTGTGAATAGCCACTGCACTCCAGCCTGGGCGACATAGCGAGATCCCATCTCTAAACACAAAACAATATATAGACTGGTGCTTAGCAGCCACATCTGATTGGTGGCACCAAATTAGATGGCATTGGTTCAAATGAACAGAACTAGGGAAATTCCTCCCCCCCAATTCTTGACCAAACCACTTTAGTTTACAACTTTACTGTATAATATGGAGTCCGTAAGTTCTTGAAATTCTCACCTGGCTCTGCTCATAAAGAGGCGTCTTCGTCATGAGGAAGGATATCCAACTCTTCACCTGTCCACTGGGAAGGATCTGGATGTGACCCAGCACAGGGTCTGAGCCGTGCCCAAAGTGCCAGAGAATCCAGAAACACATGGTTGCGCTGGATCACCTGGGCGCCAGCTCGGATCTGGTCAGCTGGGGAAATGGTCTACGCTGGGCCCAATGCACACACCACTGCCAGCCTGACTCCGTCTCCTCCAGCCGTCTGCCCGGCAGTCTCTGAAATGGTGGCCCCTAATTGAAAGGTGCCAGCGGGGTCAGGCCCAACACGTTTGCCTGCCAGTGGACAGTGGTCCCTCAGGACTAGGGGAATTCTTAAATGAATTGTGGTGCTTTGGTATCATGGAATATTACACAGACCTCAAAATTACTTTTTGAAGTTTGAATAAAATGGCAATAAAAACTGCATTGAGGGACACTGAATTCACCAGCTGTGTGCTGCAGCCATCCTTCCCCTGCTGCAGCAGGGGACTTCTGTCACAGTACCCTCCACCCCCGGGGCGGGTGGGGCTTAAAGAGTCACAGAAGTCCAAATGATTCACAGGGTCTCTGGAGAAAGAGCTCTTGGTACCCTCTCCTGGGACCTGGGCTCAACACGTCTTCACACCCTTTTCTGCACCAAAGAAACAACTGAAGAACTACCAGAATGTGCCCGCATATTCTGTGAATACCAGCAAAAAATCCCATGTAAATAAGTGGTGGCAAAAATGAATTCTCTGCACAAGAGATGCTTCCTGGCTGCCTTCACTAAAATATCTAAGGATATCTTAGTGATAAACAAGGGGCCAAGATCAATAGTAAATTTTTCTACCTGGTGAAATAAAAAGAAAAGCAAACCACATTACTATATAGAATGATGGTGTCAATTTAAATTATTCATAATTTTCTCTTAAGAATTAGTACTCAGGTCAGGTGTGGTGGCTCACACCTATAATCCTAGCACTCTGGGAGGCCAAGGCGGGCAGATCATTTGAGCTCAGGAGTTCGAGACCAGCCTGAGCAAAAACAAGACACTGTCTCTACTAAAAATAGAAATAAAGTTACCCAGTCAACTAAAAATAGAAACAAAAAATTAGTCGGATATAGTGGCTCATGCCTGTAGTCCCAGCTACTAGGGAGGCTGAGGCAGGAGGATTGCTGGAGCCCAGGAGTTTGAGGTTGCTGTGAGCTAGGCTGACGCCACGGCACTCTAGTAGCCGGGGCAACAGAGCAAGACTCTGTCTCAAAAAAAAAGAAAAAAAGAATTAGTATTCGGAGTAGTTATAATTTTGGGATATGACTAAACAACCATGCCTTTCATGTGGAAGAATAAATAAACAAGAATAATGTCAAGGAGGATGAGTAGAAAATGGGGAGATAAAAATGTTGGCATTGATTATGAAGCTACAAGAGGCTAGGAGCACGCCGTGTTAAATTAACCATGCCAAGAAACTCCATCCATTCAGTCTTCCCTTGTTCTCGCACTCATCCAATATTCATTGAGCACCTACTAATTGCCAGGCATTGTGGGTATAGCAGTGAATGAAACAGACAAAAATGCCTGGACTCCTGGGATTGACTTTCTAGTGACGTATGGTACTTAGCTCAGAAAACGTATATAAAACACATAGCACAGTACCACTACTTTGATAATCGTGTTGGATTCATGTTTACAATGATGAAGAATCAGGGGTTAACTGACAGATCAATCCACGTATATGTTACTCAAACAATTCCCTGTGTGGCCCACGCTGACTTTGCCGAGTGGTACGAGCAAGGCCCCCATGGTGCAGGACGCACAGTGTCCCGCGGTGACGGTGCGAGGCTGTTACCGGGTGTGTGGGGTGCGGGTGCTGTCCGCTTCCTGGGCTACGAGTCTCTGGAGAGCTGGCACGTGCTGCCCTTGTGCATGGGAGGCACTGTGCTGCAGGCCGGGGCAGCCAGGGTGCTTTGGAAACGGGGAAGAGCAGGCGCAGCAGCAGACAACCCGCCGTTCCTCCAAACCTCCTGGAATGTTTGGCTTTCTCCCTCCCCACCTTCTTTTTCTACTCTCCCTCTGCTTTTTCTTTCTTTTCCTCTCTTTTTTCTTTTCCTTTTTACTCTTTAAAAATAGAGACAAGCTCTTGCTCTGCTCCCCAGGCTGGTCTTGTACTACTGGGCTTAAGTGATCCTCCCACCTCAGCCTCCCAGAGTGCTGGGATTACAGGCCACCATGGCAGGCCCTTTTCTTGACAGAGGGCTGACATGAGGCCTGCTGGCACACCTGCTTCTTGTTCTTAGGGACACTCTGGACTGTCCACTCGGCACCAAGATGGGAAAGGAAACCAGCACTTACTGAAAAAGACCCACGTGGCTGCCAATATGCTGAAGATTTTCCATGCACTGTCTCACTGAATTCTCCCACCAAGCCTCCCAGCCAGCCACCACTGACCACTACTTCTTTGTGATGGGACCTTGGAAAAGTCCCTTGAGCATGTAACATGTAACACAGTGTAATCATGTATGATAGGGACTATGATTAACTATATGATTCAAAATTCTTAAATTCATAGATGAGGAAATTGAGGCACAAATGGTTGGATCCAGATTGCAGCATCAGCTCTCCTAACACTGACCTGGAGGCTAAGGTTTGTTCCTCAGTCTGGACTGTAGAGTACCTTCAAACAAATGCTGGTGTGGCTGGGCAGTGGCAGGAAGGTCTTATGACCTCAGGGAGAATTCTGGAAGCAAGCATCCCCCAACATCTGACTAAATAGCAACACTGACTCAGGCAAGGAGAAAGTGAGTCTGAGTCATGGCTGGCCGTGTAACCCAGGCCCTCTGGCTTCTTTGTGTACACAGGCCAGGCGGCACTGGTGCCCTCACACTGTTGGAAAGACATGTCACCAGAGGAAGCGATGGGATTTCATCTCGCATGCACGATGCCATGCTCTGATGACGCGTAGAACCGCTACAATTACACGCCTGCACCGCTGCATCAGAGAGGAGCAAGGCATGTGGATTGGAGGTTGGTAACTAGAGTTAAGGTTTGGGGAGTGTTTGATTTTTTGGCACAGCAAAGAAGGGCACAGTGCATCAAGCCCCCAGATTTTCTGTATTCCTCCAACATGCAATTATCTGTTCCTCTGCCTGGAGGGTTTGCCCCTATTCAGGGCTCTGCCCAAATGCCCATGCTGGACAGGCTGTTGCCACCCAGTGCTAGCCTCTCTGCCCAGACAGACCTTGCTTGATGCCTTATCTCAGACTGTCCCCTCCCATCCACCTCACCAGCAGGCCCACTTCCTTCACTTGGCCCCGTCCCAGCCCAAAAGCATGCCATTCATTCGCCAGCCTGTGTGTCTGCAGAGTGTACGCGCCACCACGGCAGGGACCTAGCATTATTTTTGCTCTATCCTCAGCCCTTGCAAAAGTACCTGCCAACGGGTAGGTGCTTAGCAGGTACTTGTTAAATAAATGGATAACATAAAAACCACCATTCTGCACTCACAGGCCTTTGAGATTACTATTTGGTTCCTGAGCTGGCCCTCCACATGTGACACTGTGCGTGAAAGAGGGTAACCCTGGCTCTTCTCTGACCTTGCCCTATTGGACTTGCTAACCAGATGTGCCCCTGCTGTCACTGTGAGCTGTGTCCTAGGCCTTCTGTATGCCCAGTCTGAGCACAACAGCACCTGGTCCCACGCTCCATGGCGACCAGCTGGTTGAGGTTTGCATGCACCGTGTCTGTGCCCTGTGTGCATCTCGTCCGCGCTCCTAGCCGCCCCCCGAGATGCTCAGGCCTCCAGTGCACAGGTGATGCCTTTAGGTGGGGAAGTCAGCCTAGTGCCTATTTCATTCTGCCCAGAAGCAAAAGAGAAGCTGAGCGAGTGGCTCAAAGAGTAAGGTGAGTAAAGGGAGTACATGTCAGAACGGCTGGGCCTCTGGGGTCTTCCCATCCCTGGCTCCTGACGGTAACATGTGGGCCAAAATGAACACGTGCAACAGGCCAGGTGCTGGGCTGCGGATGGGGCAGAAGAGAAGAAAGCAGTAGACCAATCCCGTGGAAGTCTCCTTTATGTTCCCTGCAAACAACATGTGCCCAACAGGAAGTCTGTGGCTCCGACCACGCCTCCAGCTGCCCTCTCTGGCCACGGTTCCCCAGGCCCTGCCTCGGCCCCTCAGTCGAGCTGCACCAGCCTCACGGGCAAAGGCGAGGGCAGCGGGGGGCTCCACTGCATGTCGGCCCGCTGCACAGCCTGCAGCAGCTTCTGCATCTCAGCCTGCACCTGGCACAGCCTGCCTTTGTTCACAGGCCCCCAGGACAGGCCATGCAGGTACACGCAGCACTCAATCGGGATGGGGTAGAGCACCCGCTTCAGCTCCGCCAGCCCTGCCGTGCGCTCCAGCAGGCTGAGCAGGCCTGCCCTGGACACGGGGTTGTCGGAGAGACCCAGGGAGGTGAGGCGGGAGCAGCGGCACAGGGCTGGCAGGATGGCACTGAGGTGGGCGTCCTTCAGCCGGCAGTGGTTCAGGTCCAGGTGTTGCAGTGTCCCTGAGACCTTTGCCAGCAGGGTCTCTAAGGGCCCAGGGACCATATAAGACAGGTTGTTGCCGCTCAGATCCAGCTTCCTCAGGCAGGTGGCGTGAAGGCTCTGGGACAAGTAGGTGATGTCGGTGTCCAGGAGTGTGCAGGAGCGGATCTCCAGGGCAAGCAGCGGGGCCTGCAGGCACCTGAGGAGAGAAGATGCAGCTGCCTCAGGGGAGGACCTAGGTGCTCTGCCTCAACCTGCCTGCCCACAGAGGGGCCGGTCTCAGGACACTTCCTCATCTGGGACGCCATTTACCAGCGTGTTTAGGGACAGGTTGTTTGGTGTCCCAAGGCCTGGCTCTGTCTCAATAGACCTACCAGGTCCTCCCTGAACCCTTCTGACTCTAAGTTTCTCTTTGGTGAAGTAGAGACCCGCGTTATGCATACCTGACAGGACTGCTGAGGAGCGGTTTGGACAGAAGGAGCTTATTTGATAATAAGGGATTCACAGACAGCCCATAATTCCTCAGGTTTGGGTTTGGGGAAGCTACCACTCAGGCTTCTGTTTAACCAGAGCTGGGCTGGGCGCACTAAATGTCCCACCTGGAAATTTCTAGGGGACATTTCTAGGGGAAATTTCTAGGGGACATGAGCCAAGTAAGATGCTTCCTTCCCACAGTTGTCCTGCCAGGCTCTGCACCCATGTGTCCAGGGCAGCATGAGCTCCAGGAGGACAGGCCTGAGCTGTGTTGTGTCTGGCTTTTTCCTGCCCAGAACTCAGCAGTGCCCCAAAAGATTTGTTGAGTAAATGAGCATATCAGTAAATAAAAAAACAAAGCCCATTGTTTTGGACTAAGCTCCCGCACTAGGCCCCAACAGACCAGACCAGACCAAACCAGACCAAACCAGAATGGAGTCATTTGTGCTAAGTGCCAACTGAACTTTGAAACTGGTCAATTTTCCAAAAAAACAGGAGAGTCACAGCAGCCAACCAGAGGGGGCCCAACATGATAAAAAAGCCCCTCTTCTCTTCCTATAAGGAAAGTAACTTTGAAACAATCTGCTTTTTGTTCCTTACTTCTGCTTTTTTCAACCCTTTTCTGCCTATAAGGCCAATTTCCTCTGTTCAGATCATCATAACTCTTATTCTATTTTACAGAATGGGAGGCTGCCCCAATTTGTGAATCACAAAAGAAAGCCAATTAGATCTTTAAACAAAATTTGTTGTAATTTTGTTTTTTAGCAATGTGTCCTCTTTCCCACCAAAACTGTGTTCCAAAGCAGATTCCAGCCAGTAGCTGCATCTGAACCCCAGGTGCTTGCTGTTTGACTTTGACTAAAGTATCTTTAAAAAAAAAGAAAGAAAGAAAATGAACCTCAGTTGCCCAGGCTGCACCCACAATTCCATGAACACCTAAGAATGGGCCCCACTTCCTGTCTCGCTCCCTGCCCTGACCTGACTTGGGGGCATTCCAGCCAGGAGCTGCATCTGAACCCCAGATACTTGCTGTTTGACTTTGACTAAAGTATCTTTAAAAAAAAAGAAAGAATGGGGGCATTCTGGGGACTCTGTGAAGGTCCCTGCCCACCCGTTCACCTGAGCACTTGATGTAAGTTGCCCGAGAGGTAGGAGTAGGATAGGTGGAGCTTCTGGAGGTGGCCGAGCTTGCTGAGCTGGGACAGGAAACAGCTGGAGGACTGCTCGCCCTCAGGGGGGAAGGCCCAGTGGTAGTAGGCCAGCTTGAGGCTGCGCAGGTTGCAGATCCTCCCCAGCTGCGTGGCAAACAGGCTCTGCTCCGACAGCGCCCGGAACCAGTCAAACACCTCCAGCTCCTGGATGAAGTCCAGCTCCAGCGTCTGCAGGATCCCTACCAGACTGTTGAAGGGCATCTCCTCAATGTGCAGCTTCCTGCAGCAGAGGCGCAGGGAGCCACGGCTCCGCTCCACTTTGGTCAGGAGGCTGGAGAGGAACGTGTCCAACTTGAAGGGGCCTCTCAGGAAAAGATCAATGTGCAATTCCACTGGTTCCCATGGCTGCTTCGGTCCTTTTCTTGTGTCCTCTGCTGGCCTGGGCCTGGCCACAGCCTGGGGCATCTCTGCCTTGACTGTTGATGGTAACCAGAATGGGAATCTGGCCAAGGCCTCAGAGGCCCCTTTACTTTGGACCTGCTCAAAGTCCAGGGTCAAATCCAGCACCCTCAGTTCCGACCTCCTGTGGGGAGAGGAGTGTGTTGAGATGCTACCACCTGGAGGCCCAGGTAAGATGAGCACCCCAGCACCAGCCCACCCAGCCCACCCTTTCAAAGGGGCTTTTCCTCCTGTGCTTGGGCCTCTTCCCAGTCCTGGTTCCTCACAGAGCCTGCACCATAATCCCTAGCCGGGGAAAATCCTGCTCCTTAATGCACTTAACCTGGAAACCATCGAGTCCCCATCTGTCCCCCTTGATCCCAGCATCCCCCTTACCTGGGACAAGCCCTGAGGGCAGGCGATGTCCCCAGCCCATCCAGCACAGCTTGCAAGCTGTCTTGGTTGGGCCACTGCACTATCAGAGAGCCCAGACGGAGAAAGGGGAAGGGCCAGGCCTCCACCAAGGCCTTCAGTGCCTTCTTGTGCCCCCCGGCAAACGCGGCAGTGAGTAGTGGCGGGAAGAGGTCAACTGTGAACTCTTCCAAGGCAAGTATAACTGAAGCCTCGTTGCTCAGCAGGCTGTGGGCTGCAAGTTCCAGGAGCTTGGGTGGGGCTGGATTGCTCATCTCTGGGAACCTGTGCAGAATAAGGTAGAAATCCTCAGAAGTCCCCTTGCGTGGCACCCGTCCCGGGCCAGCATGGCGCACAAAGCCTTTTTCATCCATCATGGAGCCAAACACCGGCTCAACCCCACAATTTGGGTCTTGCAAGCCTGAGACTCTGGGGCCCTCTCAGGTTCTGGGGACATGGGGTCCAGAACCTCAGGGGTTCAGATCTATTCCTTGAGCTTTAGAGGCTTTGAATTGGCCCATACTTTCCTTTTTTGCCTTCACCATTAAGATCACCAACTATTTGAATGCAATGAAATTGGTCCCCTAAAAAAAAAAAAAAGATCACCAACTATGGACATTGTCCCCAAAGTCCACATCTATTCACCAAAATGTACCTAGATTCTAACCACTTCTCATCACTTGCACTTTGACCAGGCCACCAGTATCTCTTATCCCCGATATTGCAGTGGCCTTTGAACTTGTCTCCCAGCTTCTGCCTTTGCGCCCTCTGTTGTCCAAGTCCGATCATGTCACTCCTCTGTTCAAAACTCTAGTGTCAATTATTCATAATTGCAAAGCTGTGGAAACAACCCAAGTGCCCATCCATCCAAGAGTGGATTAATAAAATGTGGTATATGTATACCATGGAGTACTATTCAGCTCTAAGAAACAACAGTGATATAGCACATCTTATATTTTCCTGGTTAGAGCTGGAACCCATACTACTAGGTGAAGTATCCCAAGAATGGAAAAACAAGCACCACATATACTCACCAGCAAACTGGTATTAACTGAGCAGCACCTAAGTGGACACATAGGAACTACAGTAATTGAGCATAGGGTAGGGGGGTGGGTATATACATACATAATGAGTGAGATGTGCACTGTCTGGGGGATGGTCACGCTGGAAAATCAGACTTGTGGGGGGAGGGGGAGAAAGGGCATTATTTGAAACCTTAAAATTTGTACCCCCATAATATGCTGAAATAAAAAAAAAACTCTAGTGGCTTCATTTTCTTTCTTTTTTGCTGTTTTTAATAACCAGCAAAATGGAAAGTGGCTTCATATTCACTTTGAATACAATCCACCCTGCAGTCGTCCTTACAGAGTCTAGCCCATGGGTGGAGAACCTGTGGCCTTAAGGCACATGTGGTCTTCTAGGTCCTTAAGTGTGGCCTTTTGACTGAATTCAAATTTTACAGAACTAATCCTTTTATTTTTATTAATACATTTTTGTTGGTCTTTTATATTTTTATCTTATTTTTAAATGAACATATATAAAATATCAAAGAATAAAATAAATTTCAATGAAATAACCCTCACAGATTGACCCACACAATCAGAACATTAGTAAGCCATAAGGGCTAAATTGACAGCTGCTGTGCTCATGATTTCATTCTAACTTCCCCCACCTGACTGGAGCCACTACTGCACAAGGCTAGTTGGTGAGAGTTTATGGGGATCGAGAATGCCACTCTGTTATCAGCTTTTGACAATGGTGCACTGTGTTTCTGTTTGAAATGGAATTTGTGAATAAGTGCACAGTCAACAGTATTTTTTAATTCTGTGTGCTTAACAGCCCATCATGCCAAAGAAGATCAAGAGAACACTGAAGGAAGACAACAGATTTTTTAATGAGGATTGGGAATGGCAATATTATCTTGTTTCTGCTAAAGATAAGATGATTTGTTTGCTTTTTTACTGCAATATTGACATTAAAGAAATTCAATGCTCATCAGCATTATAACACTCATAAGGACCACAAATATTTTAAATTAGAGGGAGAGGTGTGAAAGGTTTTGTATTCTAGAAATTAAAAGATGAAAAGCAAAGACAATTCTTTCAAGCCTCAATAAGACTTGGAAATAATGCCACTGAAGCAACTTATAAAGTAGCTTATATACTCATAGTTTCACAAAAATTACTTTAAAAAAAACTGAAAGATAAGCACAAGCTAAAACATGCCTTTGCAAGACAGAGGATGTATCTTCTATATAAAACTAAAACAAGCGTCAAAGTGAAATGTCAGAGATATCAACTATCAAATTTAGTACTTAAGGAATCTAGATGTTTCATACTTAATAGCCTAATAAGAATAACAGCAACCACAATGAACAGATCATAAAACAACAGAAGTACACTATTAGAGAAATCACTGAAAATAAAATCTCCTGCCAAGCCAGTACAACTTCTCCACAAAATGTACACAAAAATTAAACAGTTTTATTATTGAATAAATATTAAACCAGACTGATACACACGCTAGGAAGTAATCTGTTAAAGAGACTGCAAAGACAGAAACCTCACCCTATTAGCCAGGCAGGCAGATGATAATCCATGACATACATGTTAATTGTCTCTGTCCAAAGGAAAAAAAATAAAACTTCTACGTCTTCGAGAAGAAGGAAGTTACAACTTGGAGCCAAGTACTTGGACTAAACTCCTAGGGAGACAGGACTCATCCTCCTCTATATTCACATTTCACAGAGGTGGCTCCAAGAAAGTCCTGGAATGCAAAAGTGGCAAGAGGCTTATTTAGCTTTTACTAATAAAAATATTTACATACATCTGAAAGAGACAAATGATTTAGGATTACAAGTTTTCTGAAAGAGATGTTGAAAGGAAAGAGAGGAGGAAGGAAAATCCTCTTTCCCCTTTGGCACCAAGAAAAATTTAATACTTGGAATTTTTAGATTAGTATTTATCCTAACACATATATGGAAATGCTTGAGATTAGAGCAAAGTTTTTTTTTTTTTTTTGAGACAGAGTCTCACTCTGTTGCCCGAGCTAGAGTGCCATGGTATCAGTCTAGCTCACAGCAACCTCAAACTCCTGGGCTCAAGCAATCCTTCTGCCTCAGTCTCGAGTAGCTGGGATTACAGGCATGCGCCACCATGTCCGGCTAATTTTTTCTATATATTTTTAGTTGGCCAATTAATTTCTTTCTATTTTTAGTAGAGTCGGGGTCTCAATCTTGCTCAGGCTGGTTTCAAACTCCTGACCTTGAGCAATCCACCCGCCTCGGCCTACCAGAGTGCTAGGATTACAGGCATGAGCTACCGCGCCCAGCCAAGAGCAAAGTTTTAATCAAAGGCAAATTCACAATCAAAGCCTGTTATTACTAAAGAAGATTGAACAAGTAAACACTGTAATTCATCTAATAAGAACAATATCAAACACAAATAATGCAGAAGAAAGGGCATAATTCTGATTGAAGACAAAATAAAGGAATTGGGAGCATAAAACAGTAGGTCCAGAAATGGGTCCAAAACTTGATTTGTAGGGGGAAAGCAGATCAGTCTTTGGTAGCAGTAAAGAAAAGAGGGAAAATACAACTAATCAAAATGAAGAGGCCGGGCGCGGTGGCTCATGCCTGTAATCCTAGCACTCTGGGAGGCCGACGCGGGCAGATTGCTCCAGGTCAGGAGTTTGAAACCAGCCTGAGCAAGAGCGAGACCCCGTCTCTACTATAAATAGAATGAAATTAATTGGCCAACTAATATATATAGAAAAAATTAGCCAGGCATGGTGGCGGATGCCTGTAGTCCCAGCTACTTGGGAGGCTGAGGCAGGAGGATTGCTTGAGCCCAGGAGTTTGAGGTTGCTGTGAGCTAGGCTGATGCCACAGCACTCACTCTAGCCTGGGCAACAAAGTGAGACTCTGTCTCAAAAAAAAAAGAAGAAGAAGAAGAAGAAAGTGGTTACATGGTTACAACTACTGATTCAAACTATAATATTACATGACAACAGAACTGAGAGAAAAAAAGAGAGGGAGAGAAGGAAAGAGAAATAGAGGCAGACAGACAGGGAGATTCAGAAAGATACAGGAGCTACACCATGGATATCTTAGCTGATGTTTGAATTAGGATCGGGCATGTCCATTATCAGCATTGGGAAAGCTGGAGCCAGTTCAACAAGACTTATAACAATAGGGATCTCCATAGCAATAAAAAGAGGCAAAAATATGTTTCAATGGTGCTGGTACTCAGAACATTACCCCAAAATGGCACCTTGGAAGTCATTCTAAGATAGTATAGGAGGTGGACTTTGGCCACCAGCCTGAGCCTTGAGCCAAAGCTTGTCTGCTTATCATACTGAACAAAGTACCCTGAAAATAATTAACACCCAAATTCAAAAGAAGGTACCTCTGCTTTCTTTAACAAGACTTGGCAAGCACTGGAGCAGGGGCCTGCTGGCCCCAGTCAGAACCTGCACAAACTGGCTGCTGCCAAGGTGAACTACAAAGCTGACTGCCTGTAGAACTTCATTTTAAAGCTAAAAATCATGCCCAAGGGTGGAAATTTAACATGTTAACGAGACACGTGATGATGAAGAAGCATGATTGCCAGATGGGCGGTTGCCAACAAAACCTCACCTCCATGTGCTATGATTTCAGTGCTGATGCTAAACTTTCTCTTTCTTCCCTTTATAAGTTCCCCAGCCCTTTGTTTGGAGAGCCAGTCTGGTTGCTCCTTAACCAGCAATGTCTCCTTTTTGTTTGTGCAAAAGCTCCAATAAAGCCTTGCCTGTTTAAATTTCTTTTTTGGTATCATGCCAACTTCTACTGACTCAGGAATCAAGGTCAGAAACAGATCTCTGACTTCCCCCCACCTTTCTGTGTAAGAGCTAACCATAAAGGACCTATCTCATGTGACAGGTGTCCTGTCCTATACCTAGAGGAAAGAAATGTTACACAGAGAGGCCAAGAAGAATCTGAAAAAACAGGCCTTGTTAAGTAACCCCCAGCTTATTACCATTATTAGATCATAATCTTTTTGTCCAATCACATTTGTACACAACTTTTCATCCTTCATCAAACCTAAGAATAAAAATACATACATAGCTGGGTGCAGTGGCATGTGCCTGTAGTACCAGCCATGTGGGAGGCTGAGGTGGGAGGATCACTTGAGCCCAGGAGTTCAATGCCAGCCTGGGCAACATAGTTGAGACTCTAGTCTCTAAAAAAATTAAATTAAAAACACACAATTTTTCCTGTGTTTTTAGTCTTCATTTCTCATGGTCCAAGTAAAATGTTGATGAATAAATCTGCCATGCTTCTCTCTTGTTAATCTGTCTTTTGTTCTTCATTTTGTTTAAGGGTCAACTGTACATGTTTGCTGAATAAGTGAATGTAGTCTGGAGGCTGTAACTCCAAGCCAGATGCAGGTCAACTCAAACTCTCTCAACAGAAAACGGTTCCTTTACGACTGGGCTTTTTTTTTTTTAACCTGTTTCTGAGAGTCAATTTATGCTCTCATGAATTCTCTCTTAAATGTAATTTATTAGGCTTAAGCTGACTTACAGAGAACTTAATTTGACTTTTGCTTCCACATTAATCATTCATTAAATATAACAGAAAGCATGAGATATAGAAGACTATGATCTGTTGACTAGGTTGTGGAACTCATTCATTTGTTTATTAAGTTCTTATCACATACCAGCATATTACTGGGTATGGAATAGAATTCTGTTGCCTCATTACTCAGTAATTAAAAAACAAAATAGCAAAATTTTAAGTTTTTCAAGCCAAAGGAAAATACACTCGAATGAAAACAGTCCTGGCCGGGCATGGTGGCTCACGCCTGTAATCCTAGCACTCTGGGAGGCCGAGGCAGGCGGATTGCTTGAGGTCAGGAGTTCAAAACCAGCCTGAGCAAGAGCAAGACCCCATCTCTACTAAAAATAGAAAGAAATTAATTGACCAACTAAAAATACACATATAAAAAATTAACCGGGCATGGTGGTGCATGCCTGTAGTCCCAGCTACTTGGGAGGCTAAGGCAGCAGGATTGCTTGAGCCCAGGAGTTTGAGGTTGCTGTGAGCTAGGCTGATGCCACGGCACTCACTCTAGCCTAGGCAACAAAGTGAGACTCTGTCTCTAAAAAAAAAAAAAAAACAAAAAAACAGTCCCATACAGCTGCAGTCCCCAGCGGAGGTCCATGGCCTGTTAGGAACCAGGCCACACAGCAGGAGGTGAGATGCGGGCAAACAAGTGAAGCTTCATCTGTATTTACAGCCGCACCCCATCACTCACATCACCATATAAGCTCCGCCTCCTGTCAGATCAGCAGCAGCATTAGATTGTCATAGGAACACAAACCCTACTAAAAACTGCATGCGAATGTGAGGGATTTAGGTTGGTTGCAAATACGGATTATCATTAGCAGAGAGGTTTGACTGCACAATAAATGCAATGCACTTGAATCATCCTGAAACCATCCTTCCCTCGCCCAGTGTGTGGAAAAATTGTCTTCCATGAAACCAGTCCCTGGTGCTAAAAAGGTTGGGGACTGCTGCCACACAATGTCAAAAGAAAGAAACAATGACTACACAGTAATGGATTTACCTTAACAACAAAGCAGTTTAGAAGATATGAGGTGGTGGGCACCCTGCCCAAGAGCATCAAAACAGACTTAGGAAGTCCAGGAATGCTTTACAAAGGAAGCACTACAGAAGCTGAGACCTACAGGCTGTATGGAAATAAGCCTGGAGAGGAGGGGAAACTATTAAATAGTTTGTGAAGCAAACAGAAAACCAGGCATGACAGCCCAGAAGACAGAGTTGGGTCTGCTCCAAGAACTAAAAGAAGTTCCATTTTGTGAGAGCTTAGATTTTGAAAATGGATTTCATTTCTTTTTTGCTTTAAGTTCCATTTCTATATATGGTCAGAAACTCTCCAGATATGCCTGGCTTTCCAACTGTTGGTCATTCTTTTCTGTAGAACCTCTCAGGATATCTGGGTCTCAGGAGGTTGGGACAGGTTTGTCTTTTTATCACTTACTCTTTTTTGTATTTTTCCCTGTCTCAATATTATTGTAAACCTGTTTCCATTGTTATTTGTTCACAATACACAACCTAATTATATTTTATTTGCTTTAACTATTCTGTATTTTTAACAGAAAGCCAATAAAGCATATCTTAGTCATATTTTTGAATGGCAAAACAAAAATTAGACATCCATGCCTTAAAAAGGGAAGCTGATTGGCCCCAGATGTTTTATATTCTGCAGTAGGGTTCTGGTTAAGAAGATGAGGCTTTTGGAACTGTTTGGTACTGGAATTTTGGCTTTACCATTTACTGGCTGAGTAACAGTGGACATTTTACTTAAGCTTCGGTTTCCTCATTCATAAAATGAGTATATTTACAGAATCTATCTCAGGGTGTGTTTGGGAGAAAGTCTTGTCTACCGTCATTAAGCCCTCAGGATGCGAACTCCTAGTTCTCTAACACAGCAATCTTTCAGCAACCCAGCCACTCTGGTCTTGGAAATTTCCTTTCTGTCAAAAATCCAATAAAATAAACCTACCTTAGGATGTTTACCCCAAGAATGTTTTAAGAAGGAAATGGGTTATCATTACGCATAACATTCAAAAAGAGAAACACAACAATGCGGGAAGGAAGTGCTGCTGGGGTGATCTGTCTAAACAGACCTGGGATTCCAGAAAAGGCTAAGAGAAAGACCCTGAAACAATTCAATAAACATTACGTCAGCATAAGGAGTACTCAGGGCCTCTGCGAAGAGCCTCACTTAAGGGCCGGTTGCATCCACTTCCAGACACAGCTGGGAACGGAGGGTCACGGGAGCGCCCTCCGGGAACTCGGCGGGTTGAGTCCAAAATGGCGGGCAGCCGTTGCACACCGTGGCCCCTGGCACATCCGGTGGAGCCGGAAGTCCGTTCCTGGCCAGGCTCTGCTGGCTGCTAGCCAGGTGTTGTTCCTTAGTTCCTAGTGATTGAACATGGCAGAGGCCCTTAAGGCTCTTAAGATTCCTGTGCTGAACATCCATGAATGATCTCTGCAGGATGGGCTGAGTCGAGCTTGAAAGGCCCAGAAGGCTGGGGAGCCAAGGAGTGACGTGATGGAATTTAGGTAAGGTGAGATGTGCCCCTTCCTTCTCCTGGGCCTGGAGGCTGAGAATGTGTATAAAGCTCTTTAGTAACTGGAGGCTTAGTTAAAGGAAAAGGTTAAGGAAAGCCCTAAAAGATCTATGGGGGCAGGTATCTCCACCATCGCCTTGGTCTCAGCCTTTTCTCATGAGGTTTCCTAACCATTTAGGAGAGTTATAGCAACACAAGGTATAGTCTAAAGTCACACAGGGAGGAGGGGAAATTCACACCGAATGTGAGTAAATGTGGGTAAATTCGGTGTGGGTAAATTCACACCGAATGTAGTGTGCACTATCTGGGGGATGGGCATGCTTGTAGCTTTGACTCAGGCGGTGCAAAGGCAATTTATGTGCCAATGCGTTTGTACCCCTGTAATGTTCTGAAAGGAAAAAAAAAGGAGAAAAAAATAAAGTCACACAAATCTGTGCTTAAGTCCTGGCTATGTCTCTTGCTACCTGTGTGATATTGGTAAAATTCTCTAAACATCTTATTTTTTCCCTGGAGGACTTCATGTCTGAAAAAAAATAATAAACCTCTTATTTTATCTCTAAAATGCTGAAAATAATTGTACTTGTTTTAGAGTTACTGTGACAAAATGTATACATCACACAGTGCAGAGCCTTGTGCACCATAAGTGCTCAATTTACAGACATGCTTTTAACATTATGTTAATTACTGCAAACTCTTTTCTACTTTGCTTCATCTTATCCTAGTGGCCTATGGCATCCTCTTGGCAAACCAGCTAGGCTAAAACAGAAAGATTCATCACAGATTGAAAACTCTTTATTTTAGGGTTAGGAAAGTATAAAGAAGTCAGCTCGCATTGCCTCAAAAGGGACAAAATAACATTGTAAAGTGGATTGTGACCATAGTTTAGGGCCTTTAGATGCATGAAAGGATTTCTGGAGGAATAGGCATCAAAATGAAACATTGAAGCCTTAGTAGGAATTAGCCCCAAGAAGAATGAACATTGAGAAGACAAGTGGAGCATGTGAGAAGGCTCTCAGATGAGCTGGATCATGGCAGGTTTGGGTAACTGTTTGAACTGCCATATTAATAAAGAAATGGAGAGAAGTATGGATAAAGAGGATATCAGAACCAGATCTTGTATGGCCTTGAAAGTCCTATTAAGGAGTCATCATTCAAATTATCCTTCCTGAACATATATTTATAATGTATGAGTTAGATTAATAAATATATCTTAGGATATGAACAATATCCTAAGATTATACCCACCTCATATGGTAACAGAGGCCAACTTTCCATAGAAAACCAAGTAAAGTGATGTCTCAGTTCCATACATGATGTGGCATGAAGGAATGCCCTACTCTAAGTGATCAGTTGTGGCTCTGTATGGAGTCCCCTTAGAGAGGATCCTGGAGGTACCTGGATAAAAATCCAGCTGTAGTTGTTATTGCTAATTCAACCTCATTCTGCAATGGTCTTGAAGACATACATTCCATGTACTTCACTGGAGGAGAAGGAAAGGGATACACATGGGATATACATAGGTGACACTTTCTGTCATCTTACTTCAGGTATTGGCAACAACATCTAAACAACTGAGATTTTCCAAGGACGAAAGAAAAACACAGTGGTTATGAGTGGGGGTTCTATTAATACATGGAGTCAAACTGCTTGAGCTTGAAATTTCACTCTTCAACTAAATTGTTTGACTTTGAGCAAGTTACCTATTTTTTTAAGAGATGGGGTCTCACTCTGTTACCTAGGCTGGAGTTCAGTGGTGCAATGATACCTTACTACAGCCTTGAACTCCTGGGCTCAAGCTCTCCTCCTGCCTCAGCCTCCCTAGTAGCTGGGACTACAGGTGAGCACAACTATGCCCAGCTAATTTTTAATTTTTTGTAGAGACAGGGGTCTTGCTATGTTGCCCAGGCTCACCTCCAACTGTTGGCCTCCAGTAATCCTCCCACCTTGGCCTCCCAAAGTGCTGGGGTTACAGGCATGGAGCCACTGCTCCTGGCCCCTATATTTTTTTGACTCTTAATTTCCTCATTTATAAAATAGGAACAGTAGTACCTTGATCATGAAATTGTTAAGAGGATTAAGTAAAATATTTCACATATAGCTCTATCCCGGTTCCTGGCATGTAGTAAGATCTCAATAGATCCTATTCATTAGGATTATTAGTATTTTGCATCTTTTTAATCTTTCACATTTTTGAAAGCATATTATCATTTGAATTTTACAGCTTTGCTAAAGTTAGTATTGTAGAATCAGAAAGCTGTACTTGGTAAAGTGGCTTGATATTAATTTAAATTCTCTAATTTATTCATTTATTTCTTGAAGGCATTTTTTTTAAAGCTTCTTTTAACGGAAACACAAAGGGAGAAAAACTAGTATAACAGATCCTACGAACTCATCATGCAGCTTCAATAAGCATTATCTCCTTGCCAATACTTTGCATCTATACCTACACACTCCCTCCTCCTTCTGTAGCTCTTGGAAGCAAATACCCAACATCCCATCACTGCATCTGCGAATATTTCAGCATTTATCTCCAAAGTATAAAATATAACCACAACACCATTTTATCATATCATATGTAAAAAATTTTAACAATTCTGTAATATCATCAAATATCTGTGCTCAAACTCCCAGTTATTTTGCAAATTATCTATTTAAATCAGGATCAAAATAAGGACCTCACTGTGATTGGATATGTTTTAAATATTTTTTAATTCATAGATTTAATCTTTTAAAAATTTAATGTATAGTTTCAGTCTTAGCCTGCCTGCAGACACTATCTCTTATCCTTCCCCACATCCATTTTCCTTCATACTATTTGTCATTACCTTTTATGTCACATATTTGTGTACCTGCTATATTGTCTTTCTACCTGCCCATCAGAACAAAAGCTTTATAAGAACAGGGGAAACTGGAGAGGGCAAAATTTGGAATGTACCTGACCAATGGTCTCTTCTAAAAAAGTGATTTTTCTCTTGGAACTTATTCTTTTTGAGTTGGCAAAATTGCTCCACACCCTGTCTCAGCAGGAGAGGCCCTCAAGTGGAATACCTGATGATTCCAGGCCAGCTGAACAGCTGAGCAACTGTGCCCAAGACCTGAGAAATGCCCTTGGGCTGGCCAAGCAGCTGTATACCTGCACCCCTGTCTAGAGTAACAGCCCAGCAGACAAAGCTCCAGGCTGACTGAGTGGCTGCTTGCCCATGCCTGGGATGAAAAAATAGTCTGTCAGGCCCACCATATATGGACATGCTCTTGGGACACCTGAGTGGCTGTGTATGCATGCCCCCAACCAGAGTTACAGCCCTGTGGCCCCTACCTCAGTGAGACAGACTTCAAGTTGGCTGACACAACATGTGCATGCACACACCCTAAGCTGAAGAAACAGCCCAGTGGGCCCACCCGAGCAAAGCCATGCCACCACCACCACAAATTCTTGCAGCCTAGGTCACTGAGACATTTGCATCATAAGTAGCATGAGGGAATACAGCTGAAGAAACTGCATGGAGACTAAACTACCAAATCCACCTAGAACCAAAGCTAATGCTCTCCACCCAACTGACACCCCAAGACCCACCTATAAGAATAAGTATTTCCTTAAGAAACCTACTCTATATAAATGGAAGAGGAGACTGTTTCACCAGATGTGTAGAAATCAACATAAAGACACAGTAAGCATGAAAAAGCAAAGCAACATGATACCTCCAAAAGAATATAATAATTCTCCAGTAGCAGGCTCCAAGCATAAGGAAATATATGAAATGCCAGAAAAAGAATTTAAAATATAATCTTAAGGAAACTCAGTGAGATCCAAGAAAATACAGATGGACAACTCAATGAAATCAGGAAAAAAATCCATGATTTTAATGTGAAATTCAGGAAAGAGATAGATACCACAGAAAGACCAAAAAGAAATCTTAAGAGCTGAAGAAATCGATTAATGAAAGAAAAAAATTGCAATCAACAGCTTCACAGCAGACTAGACCAAGCAGAAGAAAGAATTTCTGAACTTGAAGACAGGTATTTTAAGATAATTCAAGCAAGAAAAAGAAAAAAAATAGAAGGAAGAAAAAAGGAATGAAACCCTACAGAATATAAGGGACACCATTAAGCAAGCAAATATTTGTATTTTGGAGTCTAGAAGGAGAAGAGAAAACATGTAGAAAACCTATTTAATGAAATAATAGCTGAAAACAACCTAAATGTTGAGAGAGATGAACATCCAGAAATAGGAAGCTCAAAGATTCCCAAATAGGTTCAACCCAAATAGGTCCTCTCCAAGGAACATTATCGTCAATTTGGTAAAAGTCTAAGATGAGGAAAAAATTCTAAAAACAGCAAGAGAAACATGTCAAATCACATATAAAGGCAGAATATTCATTAGACTGACAGCAGATTTCTCAGCAAAAATTTTAGAGGATAAGAGAGAATATGTTCAAAGTAATGAAAGAAAAAAAAAAAAACCTGGTAGCCAAGAATACTATACCCAACAAAGCTACCTTTCCAAAATGAAGGAGAAATAAAGACTTTCCCAGAAAAGCAAAAGCTAAAGGAATTCATCATCACTAGACCAGCCTTACAAGAAATGCTTGAGGGAGTGCTACATCTGAAAGACTACAATCACTATCATAAAAACACATGAAATCATAAAATTCACTGGCACAACCAATACACCAAAGAGAAAGAAAAAGGAATCAAACCTTACCAGTACAGAAAACCACCAAACTGCAAAAATAAACAATAAGAGAGGATGCAAAGAAAAAAGATATACAAAACAATCAGAAAACAATCAACAAAATGACAGGAGTAAGTCTTCACCCATTAATAATAACCTTGAATATAAACAGATTAAATCCCCCAAATAAAAGGTATAGATTAGCTGAATGGATAATAAAACAAGACCAAACTATATGCTGCTCATTTCACATGTAAAGACACATGTAGACCGAAAGTGAAGCAATGGAAAAAATATTCTATGCAAATGGAAACCAAAAGCAAATAGGAGTAGTTATATCAGAAGAAACAGATTAAGTCAATAACTGTAAAAAGAGACAATGGGAATATTACATAATAGTAAGGGGATCAATTCAGCAAGAGAATATAACAATTATAAATATATATGCACCAAACACCAGAGCACCCATATATACAAAGCAAATATTATTAGCTCTAAAGGCAGAGACAGACACCAATACAATAATAATATTAGTTGGGGATTTTAACACCTCTCTTTCAGCATTAGATAGATCATCTAGACAGAAAATCAACAAAGAAACACCAGATTTAAACTGCACCGTAGATCAAATGGACCTGACAGACATTTACAGAACGTTTCACTTAACAGCTGCAGAACACATTCTTTTCATCAGCACATAGAACATTTTCCAGGATTGACCATATGTTGAAACACAAAATAAACCTCAAAAAAATTAAAAAATCAAGATCATATCAAGTATCTTTTCTGAACACAATGAAATAAAACTAGAAATCAATAATGATGAATGTTTGAAACTATACAAATACATGAAAATTAAACAGCATGTTTCTGAATGAAGAGCATGGATGAAGGAAAAAATTAATAATAATATAAGAAAATTCCTTGAAACAAACCAAAGTAACAATATACCAAAACCTATGGGACATAGCAGAAGTAGTATTAAGCAGCAAGTTTACAGCAATAAATGGCTACACCAACAAAAGAAGAAAAATTTCAAATAAACAAACCTAATGATGCACCTCAAGGAACTATAAAAGAACAAATCAAACCCAAAATTAGTAGACAAAATAAATAATAAAGAGCAGAGCATAAATAAGCAAAATTGAGAAAAAGGAAGAGATCAACAAAATCAAAAGTTGGTTTTTTGAAAAGATTAACAAAATTTACAAACCATTAGATAGACTAAGAAAAAAGAGAGAAGACCCAAATAAATAAAATCAGAAATGAAAAAGGAGACATCCCAAGTGATACCACAGAAATACTAAGGATCATTAGAGATTATTATGAATAACCATGTCCCAATTAATTTGAAAACCTAGAGGAAATGAATAAGTTTCTAGACAGATACAAACTATCAAGATTGAACCAAGAAGAAATAGAAAAGCTGAAGAGAGCAATAATGAGTAATAAGATTGAATCAATAATAAAAAGTCTCCCAACAAAGAAAAGTCCAGGACTGAACAATTTCACTACTGAATTCTACTAAAATTTTAAATAAAAACTAATATTACTTCCCAAACTATTCCAAAATATCAAAGGGGAGGGAATTCTCTCAAACTCATTCTGTTACCAAAACCAAAGAAAGACACAACAACAACAAAAAGAAAACCACAGACTAATGACCTTGATGAACATAGATATAAAAATCTGCAACAAGGCCGGGCAGGGGTGGCTCACACCTGTAGTCCTAGCTCTCTGGGAGGCCGAGGCGGGCGATTGCTCGAGTTCAGGAGTTCAAAACCAGCCTGAGCAAGAGCAAGACCCTGTCACTACTATAAATGGAAAGAAATTAATTGCCCAACTAAAAATATATATAAAAAATTAGCCAGGCATGGTGGCGCATGCCTGGAGTCCCAGCTACTCGGGAGGCTGAGGCAGGAGGATTGCTTGAGCCCAGGAGTTTGAGGTTGCTGTGAGCTAGGCTGATGCCATGGCACTCTAGCCTGGGCAACAACGTAAGACTCTGTCTCAAAAAAAAAAAAATCTGCAACAAAATACTAGCAAATCAAATTTAATAGCATATCAAAAGAAATGTACACCATGATCAAGTGAGATTTTTCCCAGGAATTCAAGGATGGCTCAACACGTATAAATCAATAAACATACATCCCATCAACAGAATGAAGGACAAAAACCATATGAATCTCTCAATAGATGAAGAAAAACCATTTGATAAAATTCAACATCCCTTCATGATAAAAAAAAAAAAAAAGAAAACTCTCAGTAAGTTAGGGATAGAAAGGAAGTATATAAACACAATAAACACCATATATGGCAAGCAACCACCACCATCTTACTGAACAGGGAAAAACTGAAAGCTTTTCCTCTAAGAACTGAAACAAGACAAGGATGCTCACTCTTTCTACTCTTATTTAACATAGTACTGGAAGTCCTAGCCAGAGCAATTAGTCAAGAGAAATAAATAAAGGTATCAAAATCAGAAGAGTGGAAGTCAAATTGTCCCTTATTGCAGACTAAATGATCTTATATAGAGAAAAATCTAAAGAGTCTGCAAAGAAAAAAAAAAAAGCTCTTAGAACCAATAAACAAATTCAGTAAAGCTGCAGGATACAAAATCAATATACAAAAATCAGTAGCATTTCTATACAAACAACAAACTACCTGAAAAAGATCAATAAAGCAATCTCATTTACAACCTCTACGAAGAAAATATGTAGGAAAACTTTAACCAAGGAGGTGAAAGATCTCTACAAGGAGAAGTGTAAAACACTAATGAAATAAATTGAAGACACACACACACACACACACACACAGAGAGAGAGAGAGAGAGAGAGAGAGAGAAATGGACAGACTTCCTATGTTCATGGACTGGAAGAATTAATATTGTTAAAATGACCATATCACCCAAAGCAATCTACAGATTTAGTGCAACCTCTATATCAATGACTTCCTTCACAGAAATAGAAAAAACAATCCTAAAATTCTTATGGGACCACAAAAGACCCCAAATAGCCAAAGCAATCCTGAGCAAAAAGAAAAAAGCTAGAGGCATCCCACTACCAAAATATACTACAAGGCTATAGTAGACAAAACATGGTACTGCCATCAAAACAGACACATTGACCAATGGAACAGAATAGAGAGCTCAGAAATTAATCCACATATCTACAGCCAACTGATTTTTGACAAAGATGCCAAGAACATTCATTAGGAAAAGGACAGTCTCATCAATAATCGTGCTGAGAAAACTGGATATCCATATGCAGAAGAATGAAACTAGACTCCCATCTCTCACTGTATACAAAAATTAACTCAAAATGTATTGAAGACCTAAATGTGAGATCCAAATCTATAATACTACTAGAAGAAAACATAAGGGAAATGCTTCATGACATAGGTCTGGGAAAAGATTTTATGAATAAGACTTCAAATGCACAGGGAGTGAAAGCAAAAATAAACAAACGGGATTATATCAAACTAAAAAGCTTTCACGACAGGCGGAGCGCTGGAGAGCGGCAGCAGTGACCGTGGTGACAGAAGCAGCAATTTTTCCGTGTGCAGCCCCAAACTGGAAAGAAGATGCTAATTAAAGTGAAGACGCTGACTTGAAAGGAGATTGACATTGATATTGAACCCACAGACAAGGTGGAGCAAATCAAGGAGCATGTGGAGGAGAAAGAAGGAATCCCCCCACAACAAAAGCGGCTCATCTACAGTGGCAAACAGATGAATGATGAGAAGACAGCAGCTGGTTACAAAATCTTAGGTGATTCAGTCCTCCACTTGGTGTTGGCTCTGAAAGGAGGAGGTGGTCTAAGGCAGTGATAGACCCTCCCTCTGTTTTACCTCCCTACCTTGTCTCTCATAATGAGGCATCGTATATCCTCTCACTCTCTGGGACAACAGAGCCACTGCCCCCTCTCCTGGATGCCTAGTCTTGTGTATCTACTGGTGAGAGACTGTGAGGACCCCAGGATGCAGCGCTCCTGGCCCAGAGGGCCCTTGCTGGCTGTTGGGTTTTAGTTTGCAGTCCTGTGTGTTTCCCTCTTTTATGGGTATGTCCCTGGCTGTCAATAAAATATTTCCTGGCCTCCTGAAAAAAATAAAATAAAAAGCGTTTGCACAGCAAACGAAACAACCAATAGGTGAAAAAACAACTAACAGATGTGAGAAAATATTCACAAACTATTCCTCTGGCAGGGGATTAAGATCCAGAATATACAAGGAACTCAAACATCTCAACAACAAAAAGATCTAATTTAATAATGGAAAATGTTCAACATTTCTCAAAAGAAGACATACACATGGTTAACAAATATATGAAAAAGGACTCAATATCACTCATCATCAGAGATTTGCAAATCAAAATGACAATGAGATATCATCTCACCCAAGTCAGGATGGCTGTTAACAAAAAGACCAAAAAAAAAAAAAAAATACTAGTGAGATTGCAGAGAAAAGGGAAACTTTATACACTAATGATGGGAATCTAAACTAGTATGGCCACTACGGAGAATAGTAGGCAGTTTCCTCAAAAAATTATAAAGAGAATTACCATATGAGCTAGCAATCCCACTACTTGGTATTTATCCAGAAGAAATTAAATATATTGAATATAGTGAGAGATATCTGCACCCACCTTGTTTATTGCAGCACTATTAACAATAGCCAAGAGATGGTATTAACCCAAGTGTCTCACAATGGATAAATAAAGAAAATGTGGTATATAATGGAATACTGTTGAGCCATTAAAAAAACTGAAATCAGAAGTGGAATCAAGATGGCGGACGAGAAACAAGGCCAG
Organism: Microcebus murinus; assembly: GCF_040939455.1. NCBI lineage: Eukaryota > Metazoa > Chordata > Mammalia > Primates > Cheirogaleidae > Microcebus > Microcebus murinus. Next base: position 24,946,663 of record NC_134125.1, on the reverse strand, counting down.
ACAGAGTGTCTCTGCAGAAAAGACAGATTCTAGCAGAAATTAGATGAAAAAGCAAGAAGACGAGCATACAGCAGACCAGGGTCAGAAGAAGGGATAGCTGAGACCACGGGAGACTCCATGGGAGGAGGTTGCAGAGGAGAACTGGAAGCTGAGACCGCCGGAGCAGCCCAGAGACCAGCGGGAAGGGTAGGTGACATGGTCAACTTTCCCCTTCTCTGCATCTGGGACTGCTGGTGGGCTGCCCAGTGGGTGGAGAGACCTGCGGACCCCAGCCCAGAGATGGCCGCCGCCAGTGAGTGGTAAGCCAGTAGCGGACGCGGCACCAGGCTCCCAACTCCCTCGGGTCACCTCCATGTGCACAGACCAGAGCCACGCACAGGCGCCATATTGCCTCCTTCTCCTCGGCCCGGACCCGACCCGTGGCTGCCCAGAGAGACAATACAGCCACCAGCCGGAGGCACCTCGAGGGAACAGGACCTTCCCTTTTGGGGCCCTACAGATGACTAAGGGGAACTCAGACTCTGAGCTCCCTACCCGCCAGCCCTCCCAAGTGCAGCTGGCACGGTGATCCCAGGACAGCGGGGCAGACCCTGAGGCTGAGAGACATCGACCCAGCTTGGGCTCCCCATGGGCGAATTGGGACTGGCACTCGTCTCCCTGGTGGGGATATAGTTTGAACTCTGGGGCCCAGAGGTCAGACCTGCAGACCAGATCCCATGCACCGAGGTCTTGCATTGCCCGGGGCATAGAAGGGATATTCGTGAACAGCCTACTGAGGTGTGTGTGCCTTCAGGGGAAGATCAGCATCCTAGAGGGCAACCCTCCTCCCAAAGGGAGGCCGTGAACCCAGGTGGCGTTCCTGCGCAGGGAACCTCCCCACCGGCATGACAGCCAGGGGAGGCTGGTGGCGTGAGGTCTGGTCTGCTGGCAGAGGCCCAGGAGTAGCTGTGGAGTTGGGGAGGGTGGAAAGAAGCGAGGCCTGCTCCAGACCGAGGGTCTCAGACAGCCCCACCCCACACGCAGACTCTCTGACTGAGCGGAGCCATTACAGCCCCTCCCTGACAGCTTTGCCTGGAAGCAGAGAACAGAACTTTGACCCCTGCTAACGGCATTGGTGGTGCCTGAGGGCAGGCTTACCCAACCCAGGTCCGCCCAGACTCTCTCCTAGACCAGCCCTCACTGAGGGGCAGAAAAGGACACACCTGAAGTCCCAGGGCCCCACCGACCACCTGAGGCACTAGAGTGCCTCCCCAGAGGAACAAGAGCTGATAACAGGACACAAAAACAACAGCGTAGCCTGTTCCTCCAAGCAAGCGCCACCTACTGACAGGGAGGACATCCTGCACAGCCTTTTCACGGCACCTACTGACTCATTATACAGGGACTGGTCAAATATCACCCACAGACACCACCTACCAGCTCAGAACTAAACAAGGCATGTGAATACCCAAACGAAAACCTAAAGGAAAGAAACAACAACTGATTGACATGGGAAGAAGCCAGCGAAAGAACTCCAGAAATATGAAGACCCAAACGGAAAACACACCCCCAAACAGGAGCACCAGCCCCCTAGAAACAGACACCAACCAAAATCAGGCAACCAAAATGACAGAAGAGGAATTTCGAATGTGGATCATAAGAAAATTCAACGACCTGCAAGAACAACTCAACAACCAACACAAAGAAACCACGGAAACCCTCCAGGACCTGGAACAAAAGTTCACTAAAGAAATCAACACAATGAAGAAAAGTTTAACTGAACTCCTGGATATCAAGAATCAATTCAGGGAACTACAAAATACAGTGGAAAGTCTCAAGAACAGGGTAGATCAAACAGAAGAAAGAATCTCAGAGATTGAGATAACACCCTCCAACTAAATAAAATAGTCACAGAGGTAGAGCAGAGAAACAAGAGAAAAGAGCAAAGCCTACAAGAGATGTGGGATTATGTGAAGAAACCTAATGTGAGGGTCATAGGGTTACCAGAAGGGGAAGAAGCCAACACTCAAGGGTTGGACAAGCTATTTGAAGATACAATAGAGGAAAATTTCCCAGGCCTTGCTCAAAATCTTGATATACAAATTCAAGAAGCTCAGAGGACCCCTGGGAGATTCAATGCAAACAGGAATATGTCACGACATACAGTCATCAGAATCACCAAAATATCAACTAAAGAGGCCCTTCTAAGAGCTGTAAGATGAAAGAAGCAAGTAACATACAAGGGAAAGCCAATTCAAATAACACCAGACTTCTCCACTGAGACTTTACAAACAAGGAGAGACTGGGGCCCCATTCTCACTCTTCTGAAACAAAACAAAGCCCAGCCTAGATTTTTATTCCCTGCAAAACTAAGCTTCGTATATGAAGGAGAAATAAAGACATTCTGAGGTAAGCAGAGTCTCAGAGAATTCACCAAGACAAGACCAGCCCTACAAGAAGTACTCAAAACAGTGTTATGCACGGAACACCATAATAAAAACTCACGAATATAGAAACAACCAAAACCCAAAGATTAAAGGCCAGATATTACAATGGCTCAAGAGAAAAATCAAAGCAACAACATCCAACCGAACAGAATGACCAGTAATCTACCTTACCTATCAGTTCTCTCAATAAATGTGAATGGCTTAACCTCTCCACTGAGGAGACATAGGCTGGCTGAATGGATAAGAAAATACAGGCCAAGTATATGCTGTCTTCAGGAAACACATCTAACCTGCAAGGATGCATATAGACTAACAGTAAAAGGGTGGAGATCAGTATTCCAAGCAAGTGGAAGCCAAAAGAAGGCTGGCGTGCCAGTTCTAATTTCAGACGATTCAGTTTTTAAAGCAATAAAAGTAGTGAAAGACAAAGAGGGTCATTATATAATGGTGAAGGGCACACTTCAACAAGAAGAGATAACAATTTAAAATATATATGCACCCAACTTAGGTGCACCCAGATTTATAAAGCAAACCTTACTGGATCTAACCAAATGGATTAATAGCAACTCCATAATCACCGGAGATTTCAACACCTCACTGACGGCACAAGACGGATCCTCCAAACAGAAAATTAATAAAGAAATAATGGACTTAAACAAAACTCTGGAACAGTTGGGTCTGACTGACATTTACAGGACATTCTACCCCAAATCCATTGAATATACGTTCTTCTTATCAGCTCACGGGACATTCTCTAAGATTGACCATATCCTAGGACACAAAGTAAACCTCAAGAAATTTTAAAAAATAGAAATAATACCATGTATCTTCTCAGATCACACTGGAATAAAAATAGAAATCATCCATAACAGAAACTCACATTTCTACACAAAAAAAGTGGAAATTAAAGAACCTCCTACGAAATGATTACTTGATAAATGAAGAAATCAAGATGGAAATAAAAAATTCTATGAAGAAAATGACAATGGAGAGACAAGTTATCAAATCCTCTGGGACACAGCTAAAGCAGTTATGGGAGGAAAGTTTGTCTACATAAATGCCTATAACCAAAAGTCAAAAAGATCACAAATAGACAATCTAATGAAACGACTCAAAGAGCTGGAAAAAGAAGAACAGACCAACCCCAAACCCAGCAGAAGAAGTTAAATCAACAAGATCAAATCAGAACTAAACGAAATTGAAAACAGGGAAGCTATTCAGGAGATTAATAAAACAAAATGTTGGTTCTTTGGAAAAATAAACAAAATTGACACACCATTGGCTAAGCTAACAAAAAGCAGAAAAGAGAAATCTCTAATAAGCTCCATCAGGAACAAAAAAGGAGATATCACAACTGATCCCAAAGAGATACAAGATATAATCTATGAATACTACAAAAATCTTTATGCACACAAACTGGAAAATGTGGAGGAAATGGACAAATTTCTAGAAACACACAGCCTCCCTAGGCTCAACCAGGAAGAAATAGATTTCCTGAACAGACCAATCTCAAGAGCTGAAATAGAAACAGCAATTAAAAATCTCCCTAAAAAGAAAAGTCCCGGTCCAGCTGGTTTCACACCCAAATTTTACCACACTTACAAAGAAGACCTAGTACCTATCTTGCAGAAACTATTCCACAACATCGAGAAGAACAGAAACCTCCCGGACACCCTTTATGAAACGAATATTACTCTGATACCAAAACCAGGAAAGGATGCAATAAAAAAAGAAAACTACAGACCAATATCCCTAATGAATATAGTTGCAAAAATTTTCAACAAAGTCTTAGCTAACCAAATCCAGACGCTTATCAAAAAAATAATCCACCACGACCAAGTGGGCTTCATCCCAGGGATGCAGGGATGGTTCAACATACGTAAATCTATCAATGCAATTCACCACATAAACAGAAGCAAAAACAAAGACCACATGATTCTTTCAATAGATGCAGAAAAAGCTTTTGACAAAATTCAACACCCTTTCATGATACAAACACTTAATAAAATAGGCATAGAAGGAACATACCTAAAAATGATACAAGCCATATATGACAGACCCATAGCCAACATCATACTGAATGGGAAAAAATTGAAAGCATTCCCACTTAGAACTGGAACCAGACAAGGCTGCCCACTATCTCCACTTCTGTTCAACATAGTGCTGGAAGTCCTGGCTACAGTAATCAGACAGGAAAGTGGAATTAAAGGTATCCAGATAGGGACAGAAGACATCAAACTTTCACTGTTGCTGATCATATGATATTGTATCTAGAAAACCCCAAAGATTCAACCAAGAAACTCCTGGAACTGATCAATGAATTTAGTAAAGTCTCCGGATACAAAATCAATACACAGAAATCAGAGGCATTCATATACGCCAACAACAATGAAATTGAGAACCAAATCAAAGACTCAATTCCTTTCACAATAGCAACAAATAAATTAAAGACCTAGCATATACTTAACCAAGGAGGTAAAAGACCTTTACAGGGAGAACTATGAAACACTGAGGAAGGAAATAGCAGAGGATGTAAACAGATGGAAATGCATACCATGCTCGTGGATCGGCAGACTCAACATCATTAAAATGTCTATACTACCCAAACTGATCTACAGATTCAATGCAATACCTATTAAAATCCCAGCAGCAGTCTTCACAGATATAGAAAAAATAATTTTACGCTTCGTATGGAACCAAAGAAGATCCCGAATATCTAAAGCAATTCTACGCAACAAAAGCAAAATGAGAGGTATTAATATGCCAGATATCAAACTATACTACAAAGCTGTAGTAATTAAAACAATATGGTATTGGCACAAAAATAGGAATATTGACCAGTGGAACAGATGTGAGAATCCTGATATAAAACCATCCTCATATAGCCATCTAATCTTTGACAAAGCAGACAAAAACATACGCTGGGGAAAAGAATCCCTTTTCAATAAATGGTGCTGGGAAAACTGGATAGCCACCTGTAGAAGGCTAAAGCAGGACCCACACCTTTCACCTCTCACAAAAATCAACTCACGCTGGATAACAGACTTAAACCTAAGGTATGAAACTATTAGAATTCTAGAGGAAAATGTTGGAAACACTCTCCTAGACATCGGCCTAGGCAAAGAGTTTATGAAGAAGTCCCCAAAGGCGATCACAGCAGCAACAAAAATAAATAAATGGGACATGATCAAACTAAAAGGCTTCTGCACAGCCAAAGAAACAGTCATGAAAGTAAAGAGACAACCTACAGAATGGGAGAAAATTTTTGCATCCTACGCATCTGATAAGGGGCTGATAACTAGAATATACTTAGAACTCATGAAAATCAGCAAGAAAAAATCAAATAACCCTATCAAAAAGTGGGCAAAGGACTTGAACAGAAATTTTTCTAAAGAAGACAGAAGAATGGCCGACAACCATATGAAAAAATGCTCAACGTCTCTAATCATCAGGGAAGTGCAAATCAAAACCACAATGAGATATCACTTAACTCCAGTGAGAATGGCCTTTTTCAAAAAATCTCCAAACAATAAATGCTGACATGGATGTGGAGAGACAGGAACACTCCTACACTGCTGGTGGGACTGCAAACCAGTTCAACCTCTATGGAAAGCAATATGGAGATACCTTTAAAGCGATACAAGTGAATCTACCATTTGATCCAGCAATTCCTTTACTGGGCATCTACTCAAAAGATCCAATGACACACTACAAAAAAGACACCTGCACTCATATGTTTATAGTAGCACAATTCATAATTGCAAGGCTGTGGAAACAGCCCAAGTGCCCATTAGTCCAAGAATGGATTAATAAAATGTGGTATATGTATACCATGGAGTGCTATTCAGCTCTAAGAAACAATGGTGACATAGCACATCTTATATTTTCCTGGTTAGAGCTGGAACCCATACTACTAAGTGAAGTATCCCAAGAATGGAAAAACAAGCACCACATATACTCACCAGCAAACTGGTATTAACTGAGCAGCACCTAAGTGGACACATAGGTGCTACAGTAATAGGGTATTGGGCAGGGGGGAGGGGGCGGGTATATACATACATAATGAGTGAGATGTGCACCATCTGGGGGATGGTCATGCTGGAGACTCAGACTTGTGGGGGGAGGGGGAGAAAGGGCATTTATTGAAACCTTAAAATCTGTACCCCCATAATATCCCGAAATAAAATAAATAAATAAATAAAAAATAGAAATAAAAAGTGATGAAGTGATGACTACATGAAGAAGAAAAGACAACGCTGAAATCCTGTCATTCATGACAGTGTGGCGGAGCCTGAGGACATTAAGTGAAATGAGCCAGAATCAGACAGTGAAACGCTGCACGTTCTCACACACACCCAGAAGCTGTAGGAGATGATCTCATAGAAACAAAGTGTAGAATACAAGTTAGTAGAGGCTGGGAAGGGTATGGAAAGGAGGCAATAGGGAAAGATTTTTTAAAAAGATACAAAATTATAACTATATGAGGAATAATTTCTAGTGTTCTATAGCACTATAGGATGACTATAGTTAACGATAATATATTGTACATTTTGAAATAGCTAGAAGAGAGGATGTTGAATGTTCCAAGACAAAAAAATGATAAATGTATGAGATGATGAATATGCCAATTACCATGATCTGATCACTGTACATAGTATGTATCAAGGCATCACTATGTACTCTATTAACATGAATAAATATTATGTGTTAATTTTAAAAATAAATAAAAATAAAAATCAAGTGAACACAATCAGAGCAGCAATCCAAGAACAAAATGAGAAGTACACCAAAGAGATAGAAATCATGAAAAAGGAAACAAAAAAGTTGGAGCTAAAGAATATAATAATATGAGCTAGGGCCTTTTGGGAGGGGATTAGGTCATCAGGGCGGGCCCCATGAATGGGATTAGTGCCCTTATGAAAGAGACCCCAGAGAGCTGCCTTGCCTCTCCACCAAGTGAGGACACAGCAAGAAAGTGTCGTCTATGAGCCAGAAAGCAGGTCCTGACCAAATGCCAAATCTACCGTTGCCTTTATCTTAAATTTCCCAGCTTCAAAACTGTGAGAAATAAATTTCTTTTGTAAGCTACTCAGTTTGTGTTATTTTTGTTATAGTAGCCCGAAGACACCAATTTAAAAATGGGCAAAGGACTTGAATAGACATTTCTCCAAAGAAGATATACAAACGGCCAAGAAGCACAAGAAAAGATATTCAACATTGCTAGTCATTAAGGTAATGCAAATAAAAAACCACACTAAGAGAAACTACCTCATACCCATTAGGATGGCTACAGAAAATAACAAGCATTGATGAGGATGTGGGGAAATCGGAACCTTTGTGCACTCTTGGTGGAAATGTAAAATGATTCAGCCACTATTAAAAACAGTATGGTGGTTCCTCAGAAAATTAAAAATAGAATACCTTATGATCTAGAAATCCCACTTCTGTGTATATACCACCAAATTAAAAGCAGGATCTTAAAGAGATATTTGTATTCCCATATTCATAACAGCATTATTCACAGTAGCCCAAAGCTAGAAGCAACCTAAGTGTCCATCTACTGAGGAATGAATAAGCAAAAGGTGGCATATACATACAAGGAAATATTCCGCCTTAAAAAGGAAGAAATTCTGACACATGCTACAACATGGATATGAGATCATTATGCTAAGCAAAATAAATCAGTAACAAAAAGAGAAATACTATATAATTTTACTTACATGAGGTTCTGATGTAGTCATATTCATAGAGACAGAAAGTAGAATGGTAGTGACCAAGGGATGGGTGGGGGGAGTGGGGAGTTACTATTTAATGGGCATAGAGTTTCAGGTTTGAAAGATAAAAAGAAGACTGAAATTACCAAAATCAGAAAAGAAATTAGGGATATTACTGATCCTATAGAAATAAAAAGGATTATAGGAGAGTACTATGAACAATTGCATGCTAAAAAGCTAGATAAAATAGAAGAAATGGACAAATTCCTAGAGACACAAAACCTGTCAAGATGGAATCATGAAGAAACATAAAACCTGAATAGACTCGTAAAGGATATGGAAAGAGTAATCAAAAAGCTTCCAACAAAGAACTGGGCTGAGTGGCACATGCCTATTGTCCAGCTACTCAGGAAACTGAGGTGGGAGGATCACTTGAGCCCAGAAGTTCGAGACCAGCCTGGCGGTATAGCAAGACCATCATCTTACAAAAAAGAAAGAAAGCTTTCAACAAAGAAAGACAATCCATGTAAATTATATCGAACATTTAAAGAAGCATTAACACAAATCTTTCTCAAACTCTTAGAAAAAATTGAAAAGGAAGAAACACTTCCTAATTCATTCTATGAGGTTGGCATTACTCTGATACCTAAAGAAGACAAAGATACTACAAGGAAAGGAAATTATAGGCCAATGTACATTGTACAGGACAATGTACAAAGTCAAGAATATTGGTACTAAAATCCCCAAAGAATAACTAGCAAACAAAATTCAATAGCATCTTAAAATGATTATATATCATGACAAAGTGGAATTTATCCACAGAATACAAGGATAGTTAAACATACAAAAATTAATGTTAATACACCACAGTAACAGAATGTGGATTAAAACATCCACATGATCATCTCAATTGATGCAGAAAAAGCATATGACTAAATCTAACACCCTTTCATGCTTAAAAATAACCTAGGAATAGGAACAAACTTATTCAACATAATAAAGACCTATAAGAAAAATCTACTGGTAATGTTGTGTGTAATGATAGAAGATTGAGCTTCCCCCCTAAGATCAAGAACAAGACAAGGATGCCTGTTTTCACCATTTCTATTCAACACAGTACTGGAAATTCTAGCCAGAGCAAATAGACAAGTTAAAGAAGGCATCCAAATCAGAAAGGAAGAAGTACAATTATTTCTGTTCACAGATGCTATGATCTTATATGTAAAAACCTCTAAATAATCCACAGAAACTGACAGAACTACAAGTGAATTCAGCAAAATAGCAGGATACAAAATTAATATGCAAAAATCAGTTGTATTTCTATACACTAGCAAAGAACCATCCATCTGTTCAGCACTGGACTTTGGGGGGAAAAAACTAAAAAAAAGAATCATCCAAAAAGAATATTAAAAAACATATCCATTTACAATTGCATCAAAAAGAATAAAATACTTAGGGATAAATTTGATCATCGAGGTGAAAACCTGTACACTGAAAACCATAAAACATAAAGAAAAGGAAGAAGACCTAAGCAAATAGAAAGATATCCCATGTCCATGGATAGGAAAACTTAATATTGTTAATATTGTTCAACCTGTTAGGGGTTGAATTATATCCCCCCAAAAGATATGCTCACATCCTAATTCCCTGTAATGGTAAAGGTGCCATTATTTGGAAATATAGTCTTTGCAAATATAATCAGGTTAAGATGAGGTCAAACTCGATTAGGGTGGCCCTTAATCCAATATGATTGGTCTTCTTATAAGAGGACACAAATTTGGACCCAAATACAGAGGGATGACAGGCATGTGAATATGGAGGCAAAAGTTGGAGTTATGCTGCCACCAACCAAGGAATGTCTGTGTTTATTCAAAAGGTATTATAGGCAAGAAAGGGTTCTATACTAGAAATTTTTTTTTTTTTCAGGCCAGTGACAAAAGTGTATATACTAGAAATTTTGGAGGGCACATGGCCCTGCCAACAGAACTGTGAGAACAAATCTCTGTTGTTTCAAGCCCCAAAGTTTGTGGTACTTCTCTAGGGCAGCCCTAGGAAATTAATTAAATTAATACACTACCCAAAGTCAGTTATAGATTCAATGCAGTCTCTATCAAAATCCAAATGGTATTAGGCAAAAGATGGAGAAATCCATCCTAAAATTCATATGGAATTTCAAGAGATCCTCAATAGCCTAAACAATCTTTAAGAAGAATAACAAAGTTGGAGGACTCACACTTCTCAAAATTCACTGCAAGGATATGGTGGTCAAAACAGTGCAGTACTGGTTAAGACAGATATATAGACCAATGTAAAAGAATACAGAGCCCAGAAATAAACTCACATCTATGGTCACCTGGCTTTCAAAAAGGGTGCCAAGCCCCTTTAATTGGGGAAAGAACAGTCTTTTCAACAAACTGTGTTGGGAAAACAAGGACCATCCACATACAAAAAAAAAAAAAAAAAAAAAAAAATGAAGTTAGACTCTTACTTTATTCCACATATAAAAAATAACCCAGAATAGATTGAAGCTTAAATATAAGAGTTAAAAAGGCCGGGCGCGGTGGCTCACGCCTGTAATCCTAGCTCTCTGGGAGGCCGAGGTGGGCGGATTGCTCAAGGTCAGGAGTTCGAAACCAGCCTGAGCAAGAGCGAGACCCCGTCTCTATGATAAATAGAAAGAAATTAATTGGCCAACTAATATATATAGAAAAAATTAGCCGGGCATGGTGGCACATGCCTGTAGTCCCAGCTACTCGGGAGGCTGAGGCAGGAGGATCGCTTGAGCCTAAGAGTTTGAGGTTGCTGTGAGCTAGGCTGATGCCATGGCACTCGCTCTAGCCTGGGCAACAAAGCGCGAGACTCTGTCTCAAAAAAAAAAAAATTAAAAAAAAAAAAAAAGAGTTAAAAAGTATAAAACTTTTAGAAGAAAATAAAGGGACAAATCTTCATGACTTTGAATTTTGCAATGGCTTTTCAAACATGATACCAAAAATGCAAGCAACACAAGAAAAAAAAGTTTGACTTCATCAAAATTGAAAATGTTTATGCATCAGCAGACACTATCAAGAATGTGGAATGACAACCTACAGAATAGGAAAAATATTTGCAAATTATAAATCTGATCAGAGTTTAATATTCAGACAATATACAGAAATCCTATAACTCAACAACAACAAAAAAAACCACCCAATTATAATATGGGCAAAAGACCTGAATAGATATTTCTCCAAAGAAGATATACAAATGGTAAATAAATACACAAAAAGATGCTCAACATCATCAGTCATTAGGAAAATGTAAATCAAAACCACATGAGATACTGCTTCACGCCTACTAGGATGGCTATATTAGAAACAAAATGGAAACAACAAGTGTTGGGGAGGATGTGGAGAAATTGTAATACTTGTACATTGCTGGTGGGGTTGTAAATTGGTGCAGGTGCTGTCATAAAGAGATCGGTGGTTTCTTAAAAAGTTATATTAATATATGAAGTTACCATATGACCCAGCAATTCCACTCCTAGGTATGTCCAGAGAATTGAAAACAGGGACTTGTATGCTGATGTTCACCACAGCCGAAAGGTGGAGACAGTCTATCAACAGATGATGAATGGATAAAAATATATGGTATAAACATAAGTAAAAAGGAATGAAGTTGTGACACATACTACGTACAACATGTATGGGTGTTGAAAACATGAAGCTAAGTGCAAGAAAGCAGTCATGAAAGACGGCTGTGTTCATTTCCTAGGGCTGCCATCAAAAAGCGCCACTCACTGGTTGGCTTAGAAAAGTACAAATTTATTATCTCAGTTTAAGTGTCCCAAAATCTGAAATCAGGGTGTCAGCAGAGAAAAGCTCTCTGAAAACACTAGGAAGGGATGTGTTCCTCCTGGCTTCTGATGGCCTCAGGTGTTCCTGTCTCTTCACACTGACTTCCCTCTGTGAGTGTCTGTCTGTGTCCAAATTTCCCCCTTTTATAACGACACCAGTTATAATGGATCAGGGCCTATCACCATGACCTCATTTTAACTCGATTACTTTTCTGAAGTTCCTATTTCCAAAGAAGGTCACATTCTGAGGCCCTGGGGGTTAGGACTTCAATATATTTGCTTTGGAGGACACAATTCAACCCATAACAACCCCATATTGTATGATTTCCCTTATATGGAATATCTGCAGGGTGTCCCAAAAGTCGTCCTACATAGGGAAAATGAGAAATTGTAGCCAAATGTACTTTTATTTACAAAATATTCATTACAAAATTTTTCCTTGATATGGAGACTTTTGGGACACCCTGTAGAATAAGCAAATTCATAGAGACAGAAAGGAGGTTAGAGGTCATTGGGGGGTAGGGAGAAGGGTGCAGAGTTTCTGTTTGGGGTGATAAAGATGTTTTGGAAATAGTAGTAATGATTGCAGAACATTTTGAAAGTAATGGATGACATGGAATTGTACACTTAAAAATGACTTAAATGACTCATTTTATGTTTATATATAATCACCATTTTAAAAGTTATTAATTTCCATAGAAGAAATGAAGAAAGTTATCAGGAAATGCCCATGCAGGAAGCAAGATAGTTTTATAGGAGACTGAGCTTCATCCTGACCGAGGACACGTCATTCGAAATGGGGACGTGTTGGGGGCACATGTGACAAAGGCAGAGAGGAGACAGGGACACCCACCCCCACTTGTTCTAGTCGTTACTGCACTGGGTCCCAGCCAGGGCGCTAGCAATAGAAATTTCATTAGAGACACAGGATTAGAAATCGCTGTTATTGCAGATGATATGGAAAACAGTAAAGTACCCACACATTATTAGAAAGAACCAGGAGGCAGGACAGCAAGGGAAGTTCTCAAGAAGCAGTGCAGGATGGGGCAGAGTCAGGAGGACAAGTGCATTTGGTATCAGTACTTACGAAGGAAAAATCGGTGAAACAGTTCCACTTAATTATCAACCTCTGCGCAATCGCCTTTGTTCCACCCCAGTCACTTTTTCTCCAGGTGGCTTCACGCAGAGAGGGTCAGGGGTCCCGTGACTCTCCATTTTCCTCATGGAAAGGCTTGACACATCTCCCATCCTCCAACTCCCTGACTGCTTCTCACTGGGAAGCCTTTTTCCCTGCCCCTCACCCCCAGGTAGGGTGGACCCCACCCCACAACCCAGCAACCCCCGATGTGAGTGTCCTGTTGTTTTCATGGCCCTTCTCTGAAATCGTCCTTCTTGTTGGTTTGCTGACCTGTTTAGTGTTCCGTGCCCTACCAAGTTAAGTTCCTTGAACGCAGAAACTGAACATTTTGTCTATCTCTGTATTGCCCAGCAAGAGAGCAGAACAGGAAGTCAGCACACAGCTGTGGAACACATCTCATGCTCAGCTAGTCCCTCGACCAACGTGTCAGGGGTCCCATCTCACGATTGAGTGTTTCGAGAAAAAACTCACTGAATTTGTTGTTCAAGGGGGGAATATGGAAGCAAAATGCAAGGGAAATTGTGCGACAGACCAGACAGACAATGGCTGGGAGAGCTTGTCTTTTAATGCCCGGCATTAGAACACCAGCTGCACAGTGTAGATTCTCAACCACCTCCTGCTGACTTCGTGAACAGTCGATCCCAGCAATATGCAGAAACAGCGCTCACCACTAGGGTGCTCGCCATGGTGTTTCTCGCTTCGGTAGTTTCCTTTAGGCCACACCATCCGCTCCACGGACACAGCTCCGAGACCCACTGCTGGCCCTCCCCAGGGGTCAGCTGTGCGTCCCCACGCGCTAGGCCAGCGAGGTGGATGTGGTCAGCTCCACGTCGGCACGCTGCAGCGTCTGCAGCAGCTCTTGCAGCTTGGTGTGCACGCGGGCGAGCTCCCCTCTGTTGAGGTTCTCCCACCTGTACTCATCCAGGTACACAACGCACTCGGCGGGGACGGGGTACTGCACGCGCTTCAGCTCCTTCAGCCCTGCTAAGTGCCGAAGCACGTTCATGATGCCCGAGGTGGAGATGACGTTGTCGTAGAAGACGAGGGAGCGGAGGCGGGCGCAGCAGCACAGGGCAGGCAGGAGGGCCCTGAGCTGGGCTTCCTTCAGCCGGCAGCTTCTCAAGTTCAGGTGCTGCAGGGTGCCTGAGACCTCGCCCAGCAGAACCTCTAGGGGCCCGGGGACCGTTTGGGACAGGTTATTGCTACACAGGACCAACTCCTTCAGGCGGGTGGCGTGGATGCTCTGGGACAGGTAGGCGATATCATTCTCAGTGAGCCGACATCCATTGATCACCAGGGTCTCCAGTGGCTTCTGCAGACCACTGTGGAGAGAGAGCCAGTTAGTCCTTGGAAGTTGGGGTAAAACACTAGATACGTTCGGGAAAGGCCAGAAATCTGCCTGGAAAATTTGCACTGCCCCCACCTCAGTCTAGATGTAAAGGGTGAGAGTCAGTCTTCTCTATTGGCCAAAAATAGTTGACCAAGAGCTTGGAGTCAAATATCTTCCCAGTCCCAGCAGGACGACTGCTCCCTATTTCAGAGAATCGCGTCAGGCATACCGGCTCACTCATGCGTGAGCACAACCCTTGCTCATGCTCCATGAGTTGTTGTAGGGATTAATGAAATTTAGATACAGCCCCACACGTGGTAAGGGCCAGGTTTATACTGAACCCAGGAGGGCAGCTCCCTGTGCCAGGGTATGCCACAGAGTCTGGGAGATGAGACACAGAAGAGGGGAAGGAGTTGGCCAAGCCAATTGGGCTTAGATGTCGTGGAGATGACTTACCACACCTAGTCACCCTTCTCTGGAAGCTCCAGGAGGCTGAGACCCTGTCTGATTTTTTTCAGAGTTTGACCTCCCATTCTGAGCTCTATGCTTTTTGCGGACTAAGTGCCTGAATGAATGAACGAGTGGATGAGATGCCAATGGGACTGCTCCCATATTCAGAGCATGGTGTCAGCCACACCGGCCTCTCCCAGTCTCAGCTTCCTCGTGGCCACGTAGCTCTTTCTCCTATAATAGTCAGCAGCCACTGGCCGGCCCAGGACCCCAGCCTTGGAGTCTGTGTCCATCAGTGACTCTGTAGGAACCCAGGGAAGGGAAGTGCAGGCTTGTCTCAGCCCTGCTGTGACCTCAGAGGAGCCTGAGGGGTCCTGGCCTTTGTGTCTTCGGGAACGTTCCACGCACTCACCTGAGCATCTTATGCAGCTGGCCAGAGAGACAGCCGAAGATGAGGTGGAGCTTTTGGAGGTGGCCCAGGGGACTCAGCAGGGAGAAGCAGTCGGCGGGGAAGTCCCAGGGGATGTCGCTCATGATGAGGTTGCCCAGGTTGCACATCTGCCCGACCTGGGTGAAGAGCTGGACCAGGTCGGCCAGGAAGCAGAACCTGCTGGGGTGGTGCAGCCGCACCTCCCGGATGGCCTCCAGCTCCAGCATGCCCAGGATCTCCACGAGGCTGCGGAGCGGCACTTGGCTGATGACCAGCGCGCGGCAGCGGAGGCGCAGGCAGCCGCGGCTCCTCTCCACCCTCTGCAGTATGTACGAGGGGAACCCAGCCAGGTGGAAGAACCCGAACAGACCGCCCAAGAAAAGGTCTGTGTGTATTTCCACGGGTTCTCGGTCCCACGGGGGCTGCTCTCTGGCACTGGGGGTCGGCTGGTCTGCCTCCGGCTCTTCCAGCATGTGTGTGATGACAAACGGGGCCGGCAAGGTCTCGGAGCACTCCTCCCAGTTGGCGTGCTCAAAGTCGTGGGTGAAGTCCAGGACCCTGAGCTTCGATCTCCTGTGGGGAACGAGGGGCAGATCAGAGATGGGATTTTCAAGCCAGTGCTGGTGTGAGACCAGCAGCAGCAGATACTGGGGAGGGGTCTCCGTGCCAGCCCTGCCCTGCCCATCTGCCGTTCCTTCTACGCGGCACCCCTGCATCCTCCTCCCCATCCTTGCACAGTCTTGGGGTGCCACCCAGGTATTTAAACCACCCTCCTTTTTTTTTTTAGAGATGGTCTCGCTCTTGTTCAGGCTGGTCTCGGACTCCTGAGCTCAAGCGATCCTCCCAGAGTGCTAGGATCACAGGCGTGAGCCACCGGCTAAACCACCCTCTTCACCACCTGCCTCAGCAGCAAATCGGCTCTGAACTACACGGGGTTCTTCCTTCTCTGTGTGGCTCTGAGAATGGCCTCAAGGCCTCCCAGTGACTGAGGTTGTGCCACCAGCGGTTTCCAGCACGCCCTTTGGACTCACATCCCTGGATCCAGCCCCCATTCTCAACGTGCCATGCACCCCCCACCCACAGCTGCCCAGCCCGAGTTACCTGGGGCCGGCAGTGGGCGGGGGGGCGCCCTGCAGCCCATCCAGCACTGCTTCCAGCAGGCCTTGAGTTATCGACTGATCCCTCAGCGACCCCAGGCGCAGGCAGGGGAAGGGCCAGGCCTGCACCATGGCTGTCACGGTCCTCGCGTGGCCCCCGGCGAAAGCAGCAGCGGACAGCGCGGGGAAGAGGCCGGCGGGGAGCTCTCCCAGGGCCCGCAGGGCAGAGTCCTCGTCGCTCAGCAGGCTCTGCGCCGCCAGGTCCCAGAGGCTGAGGGGGCCTTGTCTGCTCATCGCCGCCTGGCCCAAGGCAAGCGAGACTCCTGAGGGCATTCCACAGCCTCACTCCGTCGGGCCGGGCCGAGCCCCGGCTCAACCACCCTGCACGGCGGCGACTCGGGAGTGAGACCCGAGGTTGTCCCCCACCCTGCCCCCTGCCTTCCACCCTGTGACTTCTCCATGGTCTCCCACCCTTTCTCTGCCTGTGTCGCTTGGCATACCGGCCCTGGTGCCACCTGGCCGAGACGAGACTTTTCGGGGTTTCATCTCTGTCGCTCTGTGGGCCTCAGAGAGTATAAATCATTCCAAACTTAACTGATTGACTTTTCCCCAAAATCATCATCGTCACCTCCAAACACCTCCAGACAGCCCATCTCTTACCGCAGTCCCAGTGGTAAGAGAGCGCTGGCCTGAGGTTTCCTTTGCCTTCTCTGGCAGGCAGGGCTTCTAAAACAGTTGACCGCAACTTTCCACGTGCTAGATCTCCCCCAGCTCCCACGAGGTGGGTGCGTCCCTGCCCACGCTCACCAGGCTTTGGTGTGATTCAGAGATGAGAAAACAAGTTTCCAAAAAAAAATCAACAAGATATAACAATCCTCTTGTGGGGGGTCAGTAAAATGTTGACACAAAAAGTCAGAAAAAGACAGGAGAAAGGAAAATTACAGTGGAATTTCATGTATAAAGTCCTGAGTAAAATCTTACCAAGTGGAACATATAGCAATGTCTTATAAAAGTGGGGTCACCTGCAGGAACTGGAAGAGCAGGGCACATTACAGAGTTTCGATTATGCCAGTGTAACCGGCCCCATAAGCAAGAAAATGTTTTCTCGATAGTGTTTCTAGTTCCTTCATATTTCAAATGAGTTCACAGTGTGGCTGGGGCGGGCTGCTCTAAGTGACCTTGACAGTGACTTTTATCTCAGCCCTGGTGGCTTAGCAGCCGCAGTCTCACAGTAGGCAGAAAACAGGTGGAGAGCTCTCAGTGTGATCTGCTGACCAGAACTTTGTACCTTTCCGTTGCACTGATACATTCTGAGTTTTTTCCCCCAGAAATGGCAGCACCTCCATGCAGCTGCAAGGAACTACAAAGTCTCACGTCACCTGTTTGTCTGGAGAAGACAAGTGACAGTCCACCATGGATCGTGCCCAAATACCCACTGAGCCTGTGCACAAGGCAGAAAGAATGACCCGTATTACCCCTCGCTCATTATAATACTAAAGTCCCCACCCTGGGAATGACTTACCCACCATTTTTGATCATGGGATACACGTGTATCAGCATGATTTCTCACGGCGCTTGCGTGCCCTGCACGGTACCCAAACACGCAGTGAGGCTCACTCCCCTCATACATTATTCATTTCACCTCCAGAAAACCCGGCCCTGTTGGTCGTTGGTCGGGGAGGTGGATTTTGAGGCAGACCATGCCTTCCACTCCCAGTTGACGCGTCCACTGTAATAAACCTTTTCTTCCTGGACAGTCCTTGTCTCAGTCATTGGCTTTCTGTGCAGTGAGCAATATTGAACCCCCCTTTAGGCTCATCAACACCAGGACAACTCAATACCAATGCTTTGAGCTGCCACCTAAAAGCCAAATGAACTAAGGGAAGACCTAAAACCAGAAAGCCAAAGAATGAACAGACATTTTCCCTGGCCCAGAAAAAGCAAAGTTTTAGAATCTGAAAAAAGGTAGACGAGTGGAACTAGTGTGCACAGCACAGAAGCCCAAACCCAAGGCCACAGGGGCTGGTGAAGTCAGCAGTAGACCAATCGCAGAACCCACAGGGCCTCAGGAACGAGATGCACAGGTGTGGCCCCGCATAGGGACCAGAGACCGGGGCAGCACTGGGCATTCCTGGAGTCTCCACAATCGTGTGCATTTACCTCCGCCACTAGCGCTCCACGCCGCCGCAGACCCGGCCTTCCTCCAAGTCCCACCCTGGCTCTGCCTCGCCAGTCCCCGGGCAGCCGCCGCCCCCACCCTACTGAGCAGGCTGCCCTTCCGTGGCAGGAGGTGCCCTGGGGCAGGCCTGGTCAATGACCAGTTTACAGACAACATGCTAGATTACGACCCGCCCGAACCTTCTGTCCTGGCACATCTTCTGCGTACGTGCGCTGAGGACGGGCAGCTGCTGAGCGAGGTCCAGGCCTGGTGGGCAGGCGACAGGGTGGCAGAGGGAAGCCCAGGCCCTGTCACAATCCTCCAATTGTTCTGAAGGCACAGCCCCCTGGAGCCGCAGGGGCCCTTGCTGCGGAGGGGCTGGGCTGGGCACGGACGCCCCACCTCTGCGCCTCTAAAACGCCCCATTTCTCTGAAGGAACAGCCCCCGGGAAGCCATACACCTCCACCAAAACAACGCGCTGGTGGCTGTGGCCAATTCATAGGACGCAGAAAGCGCTTTGCGAGACTATCCGTGAGTGATGTGCACTTTGCTGACATCTCCATGGGGCACAGAGAGAACTCGTGGTGCATCCCCCCACCCTGGGACAGTCCCCCTCTTCGCCTCAGCCTGTCTGGCCGGACAGGTGGCAGCTCCTCCTCCCCCACCTGGGCAGTCTCCTTCGGCCAGATGCCTTTCCCTGAGGAGTCTCTCAGGCCTGCACTTCTCCCAGCTGCAGCCGGGCGTGGCCTGCTGCTAAGCACCTGCAGGCCCTTCCGCCCCCGCCTGCCGAGGTGGGTGCTGTGAGCAGTGCACAGCGGAGCTGTCACACTGATTCTCACAGCACTCTCCTCTGCTCCAATGCCATTTCCCCACTGGGATTTTCAGCCCAAGGCCTTGGGTCTCTGTTCAGCAAGACACAGTGAGTGGGGCCTCTGGTCCCTGCAGGGGGCCGGCAATTTCAGCCCCTCCTTCCCTTGTCCACGAGAACCAGGGTTGTCTATTGCTGCCTACCCTGGGCCAGGCTGCTCCTCTAATGAGACTTTCCCAGTCCTGCTCAGAGGTTGGGCTGTGTCTGCTGGAGCCTCAATACCAAAGGCAGGGGTGGAGGGAGGACCCCAAGAGAGTGAATCCAGAGGTCTGATTCCTGGGGTGCAAGACCTGGAACAGAGAGTGTGCAGGTGAGGTCGGTTTGCTGGGATGAGCCACCTGAGTTTATTCATTTATTCATCCAGTAATTATTATGCTCCTCTGATGGCCCAGGCGTTGTTCTAGGTGTTGGAGACCTAGAAGTAAGCAAAGCAGAGCACTTGTCTTCAGGAGAGCTGGGGGTGGCCCAGGAGGGCTTTCCTAGGAAGCAGGCTCCAAGAGGAAATTTAGGTGCAGGACATTGATTAGGCAGTTTCCTGGGCTGGGTCCTGTGGAAGGAAGAGGGGGGAAGCAGGAGTAGACAGAGGAAGAAACAGTTACAGAGGAGCACGGCTCACTGCAGCCTCCAACTCCTGTGCTCAGGTGATCAGCCTCCCGCGAAGCTGGGCCTACAGGCATGGGCCACTGTGCCTGGCTAATTTTTCTATTTTTGTAGAGATAGGTCTCTCTCTTGATCAGGCTGGTCTAGAACTCCTGGCCTCAAGTGATCCCCCTGTTTCAGCCTCCCAGAATGCCAGGATTACAGGTGTAAGCCACCGTGCCTGGCCCAGAATGCACTTCTTTATAAGTGTTCTGGAAGGGGCTCCTGTGGGCCTCTATTTCTGGGGAAACTCGGAAGAGGAAGGCCAGCGAGACGAATCACAGCTTCAGCCACTGCAACTCCTTCTCATCTTCTTCCTCTATCATTCATTGCAGATTTCTCCTCCTCCTCCCCCTCCCCCTCCCCCTCCCCCCCCTCCTCCTTCTTCTTCTTCTTCCTTCTTCTTCTTCTTCTTCTTCTTTTGAGACAGGGTCTTGCTCTGTTTCCCAGGCTGGAGTGCAGTGGTGTGATCATAGCTCACAGCAACCTCCAACTCCTGGCCTCAAACCATCCCCCTGCCTCGGCCTCCTAGAGTGCTGAGATTACAGGGATGCGCCGCCACACTCAGCCCCAGATGCCACTCTTTATCAGCTACCACCTCTGCCATCCTCAGCAGCCTACAGGGTGGCCTTGGTCAGGCCTTCCTCTGGGCCTTCTGTGGCTTTTTACTGATGCAACTGGGCGAGGGAGAGCCAAGAGGCACAGAAGTGCATCCCTTGGGGGTCAGATATATTCCTCCCTAACCTCTGGTTTTAAAGCAGCCCTATCTCTTGCTGATGACTTGGGCCAATTACTCCCACTAAGGTGGCACCTTTCCTTGCCACATGAGTGCTGGTCTCAAAGAGGACAAGGTGTTCAGGTGGCAATCAGAGCTCATAACTCAATGGGACGCTGCTGTCTAACAATGGATGGGTTTGCCACACTTTACCTCGTGACGGGCAGCTGCAGATGCCGCGCAGTCACCTGGTGTCCCACGGTCCTCTGCCACTGCAGAAGCGGTTTTACAAAACACATGCAGTTCGCCACTGCAGACTGCACGGCCTTGCTGCAGGCCCCAAGGGGCCTGTGCTGTGACTCTCTCACTGGAGCCCGCCACGAATCCCACCCAGCACCGCCTCCTACCTACCCTTCATCCCTCCAAGCCCCTAAATTCTGCTGAGTCCTGTGGCCCGGCAGCAGGGCTGCTTTCACTGCAGTCTGGACTTGCAGCAGAAAGCTTTCCTACTGGGGATGCGTGCCAAGGTGGCAGCCTTTCGTGTCACCCGGTGCACAGGCCAGGGGTGGAGCATGCTGTTTCCAAAACCTGAAGAGTTCTACCAGGCATTGAGCTTTCTTCTCCATGGCAGGAGGTGCAAGATGCAATGACTCATCTTTTACCTTGGGTGACAGGACCCGGCGAGCCCTTGCCTGCGAGGCACTCCAAACTGTCCTCATGCGGCAACCTATGTACGGATCATGCCCCACCTTTGCAGGGCAGGTTTCCTCCCAAGGCCCCAACGTGCTGGCCTCTAACTCACTTAGCACGGCATTAACCAAGTGGTGACTTGATGGGATGTTTTGTGGGACGCCCAGGTGTCGGGTGGTCCAGATCTCTTGGGACCATGGCAAAGGGCAGAAGAGCATAACCCTGGGGCAAAACAAAATGTATACTGTTGTCTGTTCCACGTGAATGCAGACAGCATCTCATAAGGACAGAAGGAACACATTTGTCAATGTTTGCATACCATACACCTGAGGCCTCATGCATTGGCTCTAGCAGACAGGGCATGTGTGGCATACCACCTTCTCAACTGGGGACACTGTTTGGTGGAGTTAAAGGAAGTCTCAGCCATCCTCAGGATGCATCTGGTTTCCGTAGGGGCAGGTTGGTAGATGAAATGGAAATATGGCAGGGACCAGCAACCTTGAGTCCTTGACTTCCTTAAGTCTGCCATCCCTTCTGGAATGTGATATTGGTTTTTATTTACTGTCTTGACCAGGGTGAGAAGAGTCACAGAGATCTCCGCTTGGCCTTCCATGTCCCAGCAGTTCTTCTCCCACCAATGAAAGGCTCAGCGTGGCGACTGCAGCAACTTCCACACATGTCCACCCCAAGTGCGCATTTGTGAACTTGGCAATGACCCGGCGCGCCAGTGGGAGCTGGATCTCGGCCAGGACCTGCTTTACTGCCAGGGGCCTCACACACTCCCGTTCTACCAGGGCGGTAGAATAGATCTCCAGATGTCAATGTCAACTCCAAGCTCATACTCAACTGTCCTCAAATAGCCTGCATGTTCCCATTGCGCCTAATCTGCAGCTGCCCAGGCATGGCAGCCAGTGTCCAAGTGGGCCGGTAATTCTTGTGTCCTGGGATTGATGCCCATGTGGGGTTTCCTTCCACGCTGAGTAACACGGACCTGGGGTAACTGACGGAATATTGCGAAAATGACAGAGCGGCTTCCAAAGCTAGGTCATAAAAGACATTGTGACTTCTGCATTGTTCTCTCTTGGGTCTCCTCCTTTCGAGTCAGGCAGACTCTCAAGCAGCCTATGGAGAGGTCCAAGTGGCCAGCAACTGAGGCCTGTCAGAGTCTTGTCGAGCGTGTGGGCGGGCCACTCCGGAAGTGGCTGCTCCAGCCCTAGCTGACGTGTTAATGCCTCCTCAAGAGAGACCAGGAGCTGGCCGGGCGCGGTGGCTCACACCTGTAATCCTAGCACTCTGGGAGGCCGAGGCGGGCAGATTGCTTGAGGTCGGGAGTTCAAAACCAGCCTGAGCGAGACCCCGTCTCTACTAAAAATAGAAAGAAATTAATTGACCAACTAAAAATATATATACAAAAAATTAGCCGGGTATGGTGGCACGTGCCTGTAGTCCCAGCTACTCGGGAGGCTGAGGCACCAGGATCGCTGAGCCCAGGAGTTTGAGGTTGCTGTGAGCTAGGCTGACGCCACAGCACTCACTCTATCTAGCCTGGGCAACAGAGTGAGACTCTGTCTCAAAAAAAAAGAGAGAGAGAGAGAGAGAGAGATCAGGAGCCAGAACCATCCAGCGAAGCTGCAACCAATTTCTTGACCCTCCTTGAGGAGGTGGGGAAGTCCACACACCTGCCATCCTCTCAGGAACTCTTCAACCTTAAAAACAAACCTTTGAAGGCAGTGGATTTTAATGACAGTCCACCAGAGAGTCTACCCTTCCTGCCCTCTCCCGGAGGCTCTTTTCCCTGTGGAATTGTGAATTGACCAGCTCTGGGGAATGTGAGTGAGGATTTACACCTTCTTTTTTTGCTCAGCTTCCTTTAATTGTTAGGTAAACATCTCTGTAGGGGAGATAGTCATGGTACCAACCTCAGGGACAGAGTTCATACCACTCTACGTGGCTGCCAGTTAGAAATATACTTGCTGTTAGCCTGTTAGCAAGGCCGTCCTTTCAGTCTCCCGCGGTCAGAAGCGAGGCCCGAGTGCTATCCCTACACCGTCTCAGCTCAAAGACCACGATCAACGTTCAATTTGGACTGTGGCTCCTGAAAAGAGCCCCCAGCAGAGAGCTACCGCGTGTCCTCCCTACACAGTGTTTACAGGGAGGTCCTCAAACCTCCTCTTCACCCTAAGGACATCACGTGGCCAACAAAAGCAACTACTAATGAGCGCCTGCCTGTGCCAGACACCAAGTCGGGGCTCTGCCTGCCTTGGTATTTCCTCCCAGGATTCTGCACTGGAGTCCGGAATGCTCCTGTGTTTTCTCCTCTGCTCCCCTCCGTGTACGGTATCCTCTTCCTTGGGACACTCTTCCCAACTTCACTGCTTTCAGGAGGATACCCTCACATATGGGATTCATGCCAAGCCCCTGAAAGTAGACTGCAGTGGTAGCCTACACTTCTGAGACTAAAAACATATTTGTAGATCGTGTTTCCGGTGGGCACAAAACATGATAGCACAGAGAACAGGGTTTGTCTCATAGCAGAGTTACGATTGTGCATGAAAGAAAAAACTGAGTTCCAGTGGTCTGAGACCTGACCTAGAAAATGGCAAACAATAGAAGGCACCAGTAAATCGTGGGCATTATGGTTTTGTTTTTCCTTTTTTTTTTTTTTTTGAGACAGGGTCTCCTCTGTCACCCAGGCTAGAGTGCAGCACCAATCATAGCTCACTGCAGCCTCAAACTCCTGGCTAACCTGATCCTCCTGCCTCAGCCTCCCAATTAATGGGGACTACAGGTGCACACTACTGCGCCTGCTTAATTTTGAAATATTTTTGTAGAGACAGGGTCTTGCTGTGTTGCCCAGGCTGGTCTTGAACTCCTGTGGCTTTAAGCGATTCTCCTGCCTCGGCCTCTCAGCCTGTTTTTTCCTTTTAATTTATGTGGTTCTTGAAAGGACAGTATTGCTAATAAACTATAATGGAGAAAAAATTAACAGAGGTGGAAAGAGGAAAAACCGACATATTATCCCTTTGAAGAGAAAGACCACAGCACATAACTGCCACTTTGTTGGATTGACTACCTGTAGCCTCTCTAAGAGTTTGTTTTCACAGCACTTGAAAACAACTGAGCAGCTAGAAGGAGTGGGGAGCCCCAGTTCTGGCCAGACCATATTCCAAGGACCTTGATCAGCCAGCCTCACAGAGAAGAGGGGAAAAAAGGAAAAACAGATCAGCCACTTCACAGCTGTTTTCTGTTATCAGTCTGCAGCAAGAAACTCTTTTTTCCCTTTGCCCCTCAATAAAAACCCAAAGCCCTCACCCTCAGAGCCGGCACTTCAGCCTTCTCATCCTTGGGAAGTAAAATATACTTTCTTTAAGACTATTCTAATCTTTGTCAAGAATTCCTTCTCAGGCCACACTACGAGTTCCCACCCTAACCATTCTCCCAGGAAATTGGGAGACACTTAGGAATCCAGGAAAAGTGGCAGAGCCCCGGGAGGTAAAGTCCTTGACCTGGGACACCTGCTAGTCTCGTGACGACTCCCAGGTGTGCTGAAGCAGCCTGGTTCCCTGCAAGACAGTGGGTGACCTTCGTCTCCCTGGAGTTCTCACTGGTGCCCGCAGTTGTGCTGTGGGGATCCTGTCCCCCACACCTGCACCTCGCTGCACATCCCTGGGGCCACTGTCTGAAACCAGGTCACTCCTCCAGAAAGCCCTTGGGCTTGAAGGAGTTACTGCACTTCTGGTGGTAAGTGACAGAAACACAAGGCCAAAGAGCTCTGGCCAAGGAGCAGATTTCCCAGACGGTTTCTGGGAAAGCTAGAAGAACGGAAGCACACGCCCAGCCCCAGAAGGCCGTGAGGCCTGTGGGGCTGCAGCCAGGGTTCCCCACCTCTCTGCGGCTGTGACAGCTCATGGCTCACATTCATACACCCACTGTCACGAGGGACATATGGCAGAGACAGAAGGGCAGCTCCTGATGGCTGGGAGGCTGGGTTAAGCTCTTTGGGCTCCCGCCTTTAAGGTCTGCTGCTCCTGAGTCCTGAACACCACCTGGGTCCCACTGGGTCCCACCTGGGTCCCAGTGGCCTGGACCGCACCTGTCACAACCTTGAGCTTCTCCCCTCTCTGTCCCATGCGCTTCCAGCTGGGTGCCACATCCACAGCTCAACCTCCTGAGAAGCTTTCAGAGTGTCCCTTCTGCTGCCCCTGTGGCCCACGAGACCTGACCTCTCTCCTGGTGAGTCTTCCCTGTCCCTTCTGACCTCGGCCCTGCGAGAGAGCCAGCTGACTCGGAGAGAAAGCTGATGCCTTTTCTTCGAGGCTTAAATGTTCAGGCTTACGATCCTCCTGG
Organism: Microcebus murinus; assembly: GCF_040939455.1. Lineage (NCBI taxonomy): Eukaryota > Metazoa > Chordata > Mammalia > Primates > Cheirogaleidae > Microcebus > Microcebus murinus. Next base: position 24,920,828 of record NC_134125.1, on the reverse strand, counting down.
GGTGGCAGAATCACACTCTCAGCAAGTGGACAGGACTCTGGCCTGGCCCCGGCTGCACAGGCTGAGCCCTGCCCTCCCTCCCCTCGCCCCACAGCCGTTGTCACCCAGCCCGTCCTCACTCTGCTCTGGAGAGTGGCACTTGGGCAAGTCCATCTTCTCCCTAATCTCTGAGACCACTCATATCTTTACATGCATGTTTTGGTTTCCTACATCGTTTTTGGTTCTTACAGACTGCTCCTACTTAAATATAGCCCCTTGAAGACAAGATAGCAGGTCGATCTTGGGAAAGTCAGAGCCTGGCACAGTGCTCAGTGCCCAGGAGCCAACCCCATTAAGCATCTCCTGAGAGCAACTTTGGAAGAAGCTAGAGGAAGCCACATGTGTGACACTGAACTGTATATAATATAGCGGCAGGTCTGATTGAATGGCTGCCCTAATTCAAATGTAGTGATAAGTGTGCATTTATTTGGAGGTTGGTCTACATCTCTAACATGATCTGAAAACAGCTGTGACTTCTACTGGTGACAAGGGGTTATAGCCATGACTATAGGTTATGGCAATACTATGGCAACTACTAGGGGTTATTGTTGCTTATATGCATAATTGATGGAGCTGCCAGACTTTAGTTAGAACTTGGTTGTACACAAAGAAATGATATTAATATATGTTTGAGATGGTGGATATGCTAATTATCTTGATTACCATACATTATATGTGTTGAAACATCACTAGGTACCCTATGAATATGTACAATTATTCATCAATTAAAATTTTAAAAAGAAGTTAGCTGTAATAATGTAAACTTTATCCCACCCAAGTTCATGGACCCAATGAGATCTATCCCCTATCAGGGTTGGAAGCCCCGCCCTGGTGCTCTTCCACCTGTGGCCAGCAGGGGCGACATAGGACAGTCTTGGGGGACTGAGGGCCTCCAACTGGGACCACTCAGAGGGCACAAGGGACCTTAGCCAACGGGGTCTCTATCTGGGTGTGACTGACTGCAGCTGTGTGCTGCCAGGACCCACAAGGTCATCAGGGTCAGGCACCCTTCCCCCACACTGAAGTGGCTCCAGGGAAGCCAGCCCCTCCCCTTCCCAGGGAGCCACTCTGGCCAGGGCTCTGGGTGGGCAGGAGCCAGTCAGGAAGCAGCGTGTGTACGTCTCCACCCCATGATGGGCTGGGCAGGGGCCTGGGAGCCCAGCGCCTGCTGTGGGCCCCGGACACAGAGCTCTCAGTGCCTCCCAGTGGCGTGGACCTCTCTCCTCCTCACCCTCCTCACTCTCTGCCAGGGACAAGCTGATGGGATCTCAGGAAACAGCCCAGCGGGGCGCTTGGGCTCCTCTTCTGGCCTCCCCCTGGGTTCAGTGTGGGTTAGGGTCTAAGGGGGACCCTTCCTCGGGTCTCCCTTCTTCCAGGGTCCTGGGCCCAGTCTGTGCTGACCCAGCCAGCCTTGATGTCGGGGATTCTGGGACAGAGTGTCATCACCTCCTTGGTAAAACCAGAGCTTGGCGCATGCTCAGTGTCCAGGAAGCACACCCAGCCAGTCTCGGAGTGTGGCTCTGCAGGAGGCCAGGGCGGGCCTGCGACCAGGGGACGTGGCAGGTGCCTCCACGTTGAGGGTGGCTGTTGGCTCACTCTTGGGTGCTGAGGAGAGGGGCTGGAAGCCAGGGACACAAGATGCCTTGCAGCCCCTCCTCCCTGGGGCCAGCAAGGAGGGAATGGTTCTGGAGCGGCATGGCCACACTGTGGGGTCAGGGCTGTGCCCACCATGGCCTGAACTCCTTTCTGCTCCCCTCACTGCCTAGGTAGGGACAGGCCTCGGTGACCCAGGGCAGTCCCCCAGCCTGCTTCAGCCCCTCTCACACCCCCAGTCAGCCTTACCTGGGACCCCGCTCCTCATCGGGATCTGTCTGCGTTTGCGGGTTCTGTGCTCCAGTCTGTGCTGACCCCGCTGCCTCCCTCTCTGTGTCTGTGGGGATGACGGCCACACTCGCCTGCACCCTGAGCCATGACATTAACATTGGTGGCAAAAAGAGACCGGTCCCTGCAGAAGCCAGTGCTTCTTCCTGGGAATGGTGTCAACAATGTGACGGAGGGAAAAGGCGGAGGCCCAGAGGGAAGCTGAGCAGCCCTAAGGGAGAGGCTGAGGAGGTGTGCTGGGAAACGCTCAATACCTGGCCCTCTAGAAAGGAATGCTGAGTTCTCGTGTTTGCCCATTTCCGTGGTGGCTGATTTCAAGCTAGGAACATGGCATCGCTGAGCACAGAGATGCAGAGATGTGCACAGTGAGGCTCTCACAGCATGGGATAAGCTGCCTGTAGCTGTCGTGGCCCGATTACAGAATGGGGAATGACACACACAGCACATACACTTAAGACGCAGACAGACAGAATTGGCTGCAGCCCCGGAAGGAAAAAGGACACAGAGACAAGAGACGGTTTCGGACTGCAGCACTGGAAAAGTGCTCGTCAGTTTATTATATACAGTTTAATTGGGCGAGTGTCCCACAGCTATTTTCCCATGCCAGCTACTTTTTGGTACGTGACTTCCCATGGCCAACAACACCTGCTTTTCCAGTCAAAGCAAAAAGCTTGGCCTTCTACAGGAGATCTCTTTGGTGTTTTGCGCCGCTTTCAGATAACAAACAATCTCGGCTCGAGTGCGAGACCTTGAATCCTAGACCGTCTTGCAGCGCCTAGCACCGCGCACTGGTTCCCAGGCAACCTTGGCTCACATGCGAGGCCATAGGTTCTTGGCCGTTGCCTGGAGAAACAGTTCCTTCAGCCGGTCAACAAGCCCCGTCCTGCTAATCGTGGGAACAAGCAATGGGCTCCCGTTCTGCTGACCTGGGGTCTCAGCCCATCTGACCCTGGGACGGCTCGCTGCAGCTCCCTTCAGTAGCCTTTCAAACGCCCAGGGAATCTGAAGCACGCAGATGCACACAGACATTCTCTCTCTATACACACACAATTATTTTTATACAGTAACATACACAAATAATATACACAATTATTTTTATACAGTAACATACACAAATAATATACACAATTATTTTTAAAAATTTGCTCTTCTGGAAGACCCAGCTTTCTTCTTAGAGCTCACCATAGTTTGAATGATTACTTGGAATTTTTAAGTGACAAAAATTATAACAATATATTTGGAAACACCCTTAAAATGGTAAAGCAAGTAATAAAAGAGAATCTTGAAATGTATTTGTAATTTTTAGCTCTAAGATGATCCACAGCGAATGAAGGATATCAAAGTAAATATTGTTTTTACAAAAGGGTTTCATTTGGTTTAAAATACAAGAATGACAAATAGGATTGTAATTCTTTGAAAACTAAGTACAAATATTACAACTATATACAAGGTAAACATAAAGATGCTAATCTTATGGAAAAAAAATCAAATCTGGGTTTTTTTTATACCAACAAAAATGAGCTTGGAAAGGACCTGGATGTGAAAGTATGCAAACTGTATTTAATTCTTTTTCACGGCGCAGATGAGAAGCTCGTATCAACAAAATTTGCGGTCAGAGTTAACCCACGATGCCTTGTCCCAGGCACCGTGGAGTCATCTAGAATCGAGTTCTGAACAAACCCCCTCAGCTTCGAGCAGCCCACGCACCTGTCTCGGTGGGCCCTCGTGTCTCACATTCAGCCTGGTGGCTTTGAACTTGAAATGCTCTTTGCAGCCCCTCCCGCCCCTTCTGAGACAGCGCCTTTTCCTTCTGCAGAGGCGGGGACGCCTGAGGAGAGAGGCCTGCCAAGGCGTCGGCGATGGAGGTAAGAATTCTTTCTCTGCCCCAACTCCAGGAAAAGCCTCCACTGTTCCTGGCAAGGGTAAGAGCTCTGGCTGAGAATTTTCTCGTTCTTCCCTCTCCAAAGGGGCCTTGTCAAGCTCTCTGCAAATTCCGTGAAGCCCTCGGGGGCCGCGCCCGGCGGCCTGCCCGTCTCCGGCGTCGCGGCCTCACCGGACTTCCAGGCCCCAGTTCCCCATTCGCAGGGCCCACAAATATGCTACAAACACCCCCCTGCCGGCCGGCCGCGCAGGGGGAGCTGTTGGCCGGAGAGGCAGCAGGAGGGGGGTGGGGCTTGCGGAGCTGGCCCAGCTGGCCAAGCAGGTGAGGTCTGCTCCTCCTCGGGGAGAAAATGGACGTGGGGGGCAGCTCGAGACCACACGGGGACTCATCTGAGCCAAAGGGGTGCTTGTTCCTTCCGGTGTTTGCGAGATAGAGTCCTGGCACATGCCCAGCTGCTCAAGGCCACCCGGTCCAGCCAGGGTCACTTCAGCCGTAGTCACAGGCCTGGGCAGACGCCAGGGGAGGAGACAGACTCCGGCCTTTTCGTGGGGGGATGGACATGTAGAACAAGAGACCTTTGGGGCCATCTTGGAGTTACTTCTGGCTATGGTTTGAATGTTTGTCTCCCCAAAATTCGTCTGTTAGAATCCCGACCCCATCACAGTGATGATATTAGGAGGTGGGGGCCTTCAGGAGGTGATTGGGTCCTGGGGACAGAGCGTGGGATCAGTGTGCTTGCAAAGGAGACCCCAGAGCGTCCCTCCTACCATGTGAGGTCATGGTGAGCAGACCCAGCGGTGGGCCAGGAGGCAGCCCCTCTCCAGACATGGCACCGGCCAGACGCTGGCTTGGACTTCCCAGCCTCCAGAGCCGCGGGAAATAAGTTTCTGTGGTGTATCAGCTGCCTGGCTTGTGCTACTTTGTCACAGCAGCCAGAACCGGCCAACACACTCCCGAGTGCGTTTCCTAGAGCTGCAGTGACAAGGCACCACCGACCCTGGGGCTGAGACAGCAGCAGTTTATTTTCTCACAGTCCTGGAGGCCAGAAGTTCATTGCAGGCAGGGCTGGTGCTCACTGAGGGCTCTGAGGGGAGGCTCGGCTCCAGCCCCCTCCTCGGTGTGCAGGTTCCACCTTCCCTGCATGTCACTTGTTGTACCCTCTTCCCTCTGTGCCTGTCTGTGAGCCCAAATGTCCCCTTTTTATGAGGACAGCAGTTGCATGAGGTCAGGGCCTGCCCTTATGACCTCACTTAACCTTGATCACCTCCCTGAAAGCCCCATCTCCAAATAGGGTCATATTGGGGGTTAGTGCTTCACCCTGTGGATTTGGGGGGGCATGATTCAGTCCATCACAGGGCCAAGGTGAGCCGGGAAAAGGGAGGGGAGTGACGCAGGGGCCACCCCCAACCCTGTGTGTCTTTCTGGAAAGCCCCATCTCTCTGCTGTTGGGGAAGGAGCCGGCTTGGGGGCAGTGCCGGTTGTGACAGGGGCGGAGCTTCCCACCTCCTTCCACCTGTACAGACCAGGTGTTTCCAGCGCCCTGAGCATGTGTCCTCCCTTCCCGTTTCACAGGCATTTGAATTTGGACAAGACGTTTGTCTGGGCGGGGCTCAGCTTCCCCAGAGGGAAGTGACCTGGACCGTGAACTTCCCGCAGGTGCTTCCTCCCTGACCACAAAGGCTGCCACTGGCTGTTCCGGTAACGGACACTGAGACCCCGAGAAAGTTGGGGATGGCAGTGGCCAGGAAGGGGGCGAGCCACGGCCCCACCCCCAGTGCAGGGAGGAGGACGGTGGCCCGGCCCGAGGGGGCTCCAGGCGCCCCAGAGTGAGAGGCAGAGCTCTGCGGGGCTGCGCCATGTCCCGGACTCCCGTCCTGCTGCTGCTGCTGCTCACCCACTGCACAGGTGAGGGCCCCCGGAGTCTGCAGCACCCGCCCCATCCCTCACCTTGCCCTACCCCAGGGGCCCACATGCTTCTGTGTCCCCAGGCTGTGGCCTTCACCTGTTGCTGCATCAGCCACCCACCACGTCTGCCCTCCTCGGAACCACCGTCCGCCTCACCTGCACCCTGAGCAGCGACCACAACATTGGCGTTTACAGCGTCTTCTGGTACCAGCAGCGGCCGGGCCACCCTCCGAGGTTCCTGCTGAGATACTTCTCACACTCAGACAAGAACCAGGGCCCCAAGGTCCCCCCTCGCTTCTCTGGATCCAAAGATGTGGCCAGGAACAGGGGGCACTTGAGCATCTCTGAGCTGCAGCCCGAGGACGAGGCTATATATTTCTGTGCTGTGGGAGCCCAGAGCATGGAGAAGGAGAGGGACATGGAGGGGGGCAGGGAGAGGGACACGGAGGGGGGCAGGGAGAGGGACACGGAGGGGGGCAGGGAGAGGGACACGGAGGGGGGCAGGGAGAGGGACACGGAGGGGGGCAGGGAGAGGGACATGGAGGGGGGCAGGGAGAGGGACACGGAGGGGGGCAGGGAGAGGGACATGGAGGGGGGCAGGGAGAGGGACATGGAGGGGGGCAGGGAGAGGGACACGGAGGGGGGCAGGGAGAGGGGGGAAGAAAAGGAGGCTGCTAACCCCAGGACCTGGGTCCCTTGACCTGAAGACGGAGGGGCAGGGTCCTTGCAGGGGCTGGTGTGGTGGATGAGGGCAGAGCCACGGGCCACACGGCGTGCCCTGGTCAGACAGTGTTGCTGTAAGCCCCGACGGAGGCTGGATTTGGGGATTAAAGCTGCTTGTGTCTTGGGACGTTGTTTTGCTGACTTTGGTCTGACTCACGCGCCATCTCATAGGAAGCGTCTAAGAACCAGGGGCGAAGGTCCCGGGCAGCGGGCTGACCAAGGCCTGCTTGGCTGAGGTGCTGGAGAGCGCTCGCCCGCACCCGCAGGCCTGTGCCATGGGAGCCAGGGGGTGGACAAAAGCCCCGGGGTGGGCACCCTTGCCAAGGACAGGACCCTCTATCGGCATCTGATCACACTCAGGAGTTGCAGGGTAAACAAGCTCAGAAAATCCCCTATTGAGCCTCTTGTAAGGGAAACAGGACCCAGGCGTTAGGTCCAGAGCAGGTTCTCCGTCTCTGCCCATTGGCATCTGGGGCCAGACCGTTCTTGGCTGTGGGCTGTCCTGTGCACTGAGGGCCGCCAAACAGCCTCCCTGCCCACCAAACCCCTCCCAACCAGGCTAACAACCAAAAATGTCTCTGGACATTGCCAAGTGTCCCCCAGGGCTGGCTAGATCACCCCAACTGAGAACCACCGGCCGAGGTGAGAGAGACGCATTCACTCTTCTGTGCAGGACAGTGGCAGAGGCTGACAGATGTTTTCTATAAACGGCCAGATAGTAAATATTGTGGCTTGGTGGGCCGTACGGTCTCTGTCACAGCCTCTCAGTTCTGTCCTTGTGGCAAGAGAGCAGCCACAGACAACAGGTGGGCGGGCGGGCGTGGCTGCGCGCCTGTTAAACTTGGCTTGCCAAAGAGACGCGGCGGGCAGGACGCCCGCTCGGCGCAGCGTGCTGACCCAGCTCTAGAGACACGCCAGCTCCTGCCTCCGGGTCTTAGCCAAGCCGCGCCGGGGGGTGGTCAAGGTTCCCCTCGACCCCTCCTGCCTGGTGACCCAAAGGACACTGACCCTCTGGACCCCCGGAGAGACCTCGAGGGTGGAGGGATGGATGTGGTCCCACAGAGGCCGCACTGGGCTCGTCAGGTGGAGGAGGGATGGGAGGGTTCCCGCGGCCCGCCCCACGGCGTGGGCCCCTCAGCACGTGGGGCGTGGGGCAGGGTGTGCCCTGCAGGGAGGGACCCTTCACATGGGTGTCCACACAGTGTGTAGACACGGCTCACGCTCAGAGAGGTGCCAGGCAAACCGTCTCCCATGTGACCCCAAACCTGGCTGAGAACGTCCCAAAGGGTCCTCTTGGAAAGTCAGACATGTGTCAATATCAGCCCTTACACACATGGCCTGTGATTGTCTCTTTTGTAAAATGATGGTCTCAGCTCATGCCATGCTCTGGTGACCCTTGGGGCTTCCATGTTCTCAAACACACTGAGTTCTTCCTGCACCAGGCGGTTGCCTCCTGGTCCGTGCTTTTCGTTATTATCATCATTATTTTTAGAAACAGGATCTTGCTATGATGCCCAGGCTGGAGAGCTGTGGCTATTCACAGGCATGATCATATGCAGCCTCCAACGCCTGGGCTAAAGCGATCCTCCTGCCTCAGCCTCCGGAGTAGCTGGGACTACAGGTGCCACCACCACACCCAGTTCAGGCCCACATTTGAAGGCCAGCTAGATGATCCTTAAAGAACTCTGTCTTCTGCACATAACCCACCCTTCTCCTGTGTTCATCTTTCACGACTCCGGGATTCCATGTCATGGCAAGAGGCGCAGAAAGCAGGGAGTCGGGTTGAACTCCTCTATCATCCTAAGGCCCCTGCTCCACTGGCTCAGTGGAGGATGAGACCTCAGGCCAGACAGAGTGTGAGTCTTGAATATAGTCGGCTTTGGAGGGGTCGCTTGAAATCAAGCCCAACATTCCCAATGTTGTGTGTAAAGGGAAAAATAATAGCGATGATTACTTTATATAAAATGCTTAACCTGGGCTTAATTGTCATGGGCGCTCAACAAAATAGCAGTGTCATTATTTCCTCATCAGTCACTGGCCTGGCCTTTTCTCTCATCAAATCCTTTCCTCTAGTCTGAGTAATTTCTCACCTTGACCATTATCTGGCCTCCTGCCCTCCCGCTATAGCGTGGACCCTCCACCCTTTCTTTATCTTTGTCACTCCTAGATCCAGCCTTGCCTGCACTCCTCCTCTCTGACCCTTAATTATCTCCCGTACTCCAAGGCACATATGCTAGCCACATCTGTAATTTTCTATTTTCTAGTAGCTACATTAAAAAAAAAAGTAAAAAGAAATGGGTGAAATTTTTAATAACATATTTTATTTAATACAATGTATCCAAAATGTTATCAATTCAACCTATAATCAATGTAAAAATTAGTTACTGAATAGCTTAAACTGCTTTTTGTATTCACTCCTCAAAATCAGTATGTCATTTACACTTGTGGCTCATCTGACTTTGGAGCAGCCCTGATCCAAGTGTCTACAGTGGCGTGTAGCTTGTGAAAACGCCGCACAGGCTGAGGGGATACATTTCAGACCCCTCACCATGACACAGCCTTCCAAGGCTGGCTCAGGCTCTGTCCCAAGTCCCATTTCTTGCATCCCAACTGCCCATTTCTTCCCTGTTAAGCCAACCACAATTGGCCAAACACCTGATTCTCTTGGCTGTCCCCGAGTGAGCGCCCAGGCTGTTTATTGCCAGGAGGACGTCCTCTGCTGCTGAGGGCCTCCAGCTGGGTGCACGGACTCAGGGCTCCACAGTTGTCTCAAATCTCACTCCTTGGACAAGACTTCCCTGATCTCTTTAGCAGTTGTTAGCTTCCTCCAGTGTGCAAACAACATGTTTTCCTAACTATATTTAGCACCTACCACACGGCTCTAGATTTATTTAGCAAGGCCCCTCCTCCACTAGGCTGTGAGCTCTCAGTGGGCAAGATCTGTTCAACTCATTTATGTGCCTGATAAACATTTGGTGATAAGAACTGGGTGAACGAATGAAGGAGTGCATAACCGAATGAATTCTCAGGGAAGGGACTGTTGGGGAACTTTCTGGACCTGTGACAGAGGAGAGAGATGCTAGAGAGGGTGGGGTTCCCAGGTTGTCAGGATGCACTTGCTGTCACCACTAAGAACCCCCAGGCACAACAGGACCCGTGACAGCAGCAAAGAACAGTGGGTGCTGACAGCTGTGGTCTGTGCCTGGAAATCCTTGACTCGGTTTCCAAGTTGGACAAAGAAACACAGAACTAAACGGGTTTGGACATGTTTCCCACAGCCAACATGGACTGAAGACCAGAGACTCAAACATTTTGACCCAAGGAAAACCCTGAGACCCTCGAAGAAGGGGATTGGAGGAAGATCCGGGGGTCTTGAGGGATGGAGCATGCCTGTCAGACTCAGACTCAAATGCAGGGCTCCCCGTGCACACGGAGGGCAGCACAGCTGTGACATGGTCACACAAGAGGAACAGCGGGGTGGCCCCATGTAAGGAGGGAGGGTGGAATCTGCACACTGGGGGCCCTCCCATTTCTTCCCGCTGTCTAGATCCAGTTGTCCACTACGGAAAGAGAGATGGGTCAGTTTTTACTCCTGCTTCACTTGGTAGCTAGAAAACTTCCCCTCACTGATGATATAGTCACCTTAAGGGACGATTCGTGTAGCAAATATTTGATATTTTTGCCTTTATTTACCAACTATGGAGATAAATGAGTCAGTATGCCAGCATCGTCCAGCTTTAGTTTGTTGGTATTGTTACAAACTCACAGGTATACACATATTTGGGGTGTTTAGATTCATTGCAATATTATACGTTTTCTATCTTCAGTCAGTATAATTCTATTAAAATTGGTCTCTAACCAGGAACATTTTGATGTGGGAAAAACAGTAAATTTAAATCTGTTCTTAATATTCTTTAAGAAATTAAGGTGGCTCATACCTGTAATCCTAACACTTTGGGAGGCTGAGGCACGAGGATTGCTTGAGCTCAGGAGTTCGAGACCCCATGTGTTTTAGGGCACCACACCCAGGTACTACTCAGGGCCTTGCCCATCTCCCTAAGGACCATAGCACCTGGCCCTCAGGGGACGCTCAGTCAGTGCTTGTGGGACCCCGAGATCCAAGCAGAGTCGCATCAGGCCCTGAGTCTGACCTCATCAGGAATTCATCATTGCCACGGGGTGATGCAAAGTTGCCCATCTGTACAGCTGCTGTCCCCAAGCCCCGGGCCAAGGAACTCAACAGGCCATGGAACTCAATTTGGGGGACAGCACTGCCCTGGGGACACACCAGGCCCGTGTGGACTGGGATGCAGAGGCCCTAAAGCAAAGGGCCATTATGAACATGAGCAGCAGATCAGCCAACTGTGAAATGCAAGAGAGATTTGACAACAAACTTCAACTCAGACCCACAACCGGGCCAGTATGTCCCACAACAGTGCTTTTCAAAAGACTTTCCAGCAAAACTCCCAGCAAGAAATACATTTTCCATTTTTCCCCAGAGCATATCTAGGTATTTATATAACTGAAGCAAAATCCCACTCACGACCGTGTCCCTCCCCTTTCACGGGATGCTCTCGAGCCAGAGTTGGCTCTGGGTTACCCCACTTTTGCAAAATGCTAGCTGCACCCATCTTAATTGATTTTACACCCTCTGTGAGTTGCAATGCAAATTTGGAAAGTGGTAGCTGGAGCACAGTACCATCAGAGGTTCATTTATTTCATGATGGTTGGTGATTTTCCCAGGCCACGCCAACTGGGCCAGCTGTTAATAATCACATCAGCTCCTGTGTGTTATGCATGCAGAACCTTCCAGTTTGAAAACCACCTTCAAAAGACAATTAGTGTATGATCCCACTCGTATGAGGTACCTAGGGCACTTCATAGAGACAGAAAGTAGAATGGTGGGTGCCAGGGGCTGAGGATAGGGGATTGGGAGTTACTTCTTAATGAGGACAGATTTTCAGTTTTGCAAGGTGAAAACGTTCTAGGGATAGGTGGTGGTGATGGTTGCACAGCAGTGTGAATGTACTTATTTCTTTTTAATTTAATTATTTCTATTTTTTATTTGTTTATTTTGAAACAGAGTCTCCCTCTGCTGCCCATGCTAGAGTGCCGTGGCGTCAAGTCTAGCTCACAGCAACCTCAAACTCCTGGGCTCAAGCGATCCTCCTGCCTCAGCCTCCCGAGTAGCGGGGACTACAGGCCTGCGCCACCATGCCCGGCTAATTTTTGTAATTTTAGTTGCCCCGATATTTTTTTTTTCCTATTTTTAGTAGAGATGGAGTCTCACCCTACTCAGGTTGGTCTCGAACTCCTGACCTAAACTGATCCTCCCACCTTGGCCTCCCAGAGTGCTAGGATTACAGGCGTGAACCACCGCACCCGGCCCTTTGAATGTACTTAATGCCCCGAACTTTGCAATTAAAAATGGTCAAGATGGTAGATTTTATGTTATGTATTTTTATCACAATTATTTTCAAAACTGAAGCAAAAAACCCCACTTTCACATTAATTATCTCCCAACACTGACATCACCGTGGGCCCTATGAAGAGCAGAACTAGTCGCACTTCCAGCCTGGCTCTGGAGGAGGACAGGAGTATGGAGACTCCTGAGTGACCTGAGGTGTCACTCCCACAGCGACAGTGAAGAACTAGGCCACCACCACCCCACACCGGTGCTGAGTCCCTGCTGGCCACCTGCTGCCCACCCCACAGCACAGCACCGTGGCCGGGAAGAGGGGAGGGGCAGGACTCCCAGGGGAGGGAGAGAGCCCAGGGATCGGGCAGAACCACGGCCCGTTGGGCCAGACTCAGCGCGAGCCATGGTGACTCCACACACTGCTCTCCAGAGCGCCGCTAGCCCCTGCGAGAAACCTGCAAGGTGAACTCTGGAGAGCTACAGATACAGCAAGAAGACCGCAGTTCCTCGTGATGTATCGTGTACTTAGAAATGGCTAAGAGCATAGATTTAAATGTTCTCACCACAAAGAAATATGGGAGGTGATGGATATGTTAATTAGCTCGAGTTAATCATTTGGCAATTCATACGCATAACAAAGCATCATGTTGTATACTGCAAACATACAATTGTTACTTGTCAATTATACCTTTAGAAAGCCGGGGGAGTGTGAGGGTGTGTGGAGCTGTGACATGTGGGGGCGCCTGTGTGTGCCCTGTGATAGGAGGTCGGTGAGGTGCTGAACATGGTGCAATAAACACCATTTTTATTGTAGCATGAGTCCTGGACTTGAACAGAGAGGGCTTCTTGCTAAATCTCCCTCCCCTCTCACCTACTCCTGCCCCCAGGGCTGGGTGGGGGAGCCCAGAGCTCAAGCCCTCGGGGTCTCCTGTTCCGCTGGGCGCTGGGCAGCTTTCCATGGCCCCCCATCCCCAGGGAGTTGCTCACAGACCGGGGCGCCCTTGGGGAACTGGGGAGGAGGGCGGAGCTAGGCTGGCATCAGCTGAGCCTGGATGGCGACCACAGCAGGGCGGTTGGCAGACGTCCCTCTGGGAGAGACCCCCAGCTAGCGGTAACAGCCATGGACTGTGGAAAGGGCCAGGCCAGGGGCAGGGACCAGAGCCAGTCCAGGACGTAGGCGGGCCCACACGGACCGGGGCACATTGGGACTGCCACTGCCAGCAAGAGGGACCAGGACACCCCTCTCCGGGGAGCCCACACAGCAAATCCGGCCACAGGTGCCTTTGACCCTGAGGACCGATGAGGCTCGGGAAGGGCCAGGTGGGCTGTGACGCCCCCAAGGGACCGGGCCGCAGCCCCAGGCTGCGCTGGCCCCTGCTGCTGCTGGGCTTGGCCGTGGGCACCCACGGCTTCCTGTCCTCCACGGAGGCACCTCGGAGCAGGGACCCGGGCCCCGGAGCCCGGGCGGGAAGCAGCCGGTCCAGCCCGCGGATCCCGTGGAGCAGGTAAGGGACGAGAGACTCGGGGGTGAGGTCGGGGCGGCGCGCGGTCCGGTGGCCGGAGCCAGGAATGCGAGACCCACGGGGAGACCAGCTGGGGTGAGAAGGAAGGTTAACCCAGAGAGGGCCTGGGCAGACCCTGGCTCTAAAGCGTTGATATTTCGTCCATCAGGGACTTGTTTGAATTCATTTTTATTTCAATATCATATTAAAATACTGTTTAGCTTGACTCCTGAGTTATCTGGGGCCCCTTAAATTCTGCACCGAGGCTGGCGCCTCCCTGTCCTGCCCCTAGTCCTCCGAGTGGGGCAGAAATGGAGGAGGGATGTCCTCGTCCTCGCAGCTGATGGCCACTGTCCACGCAGGGTGCCCAGCCCTCCCCCTGTCCCCCCATGAGGCCCCTCCGCCCCTGACCCTCGCTGGGCAGGGGCCACTCCCCGGAGCACCAGGCAGGGGCTCCCGCTGACGTGTCAGAGCCTTTCCTGGGGTCCGCAGGTCCCCAGAGCCTTAGCCAAGGCCCCGTAGCCAGAGTGGCCTCCTGGGACTGGCCCCTCGGGAGCCCAAGCCCACCCAGGGTGCAGGTGCCTCCAAGACAAAGGCCTGAGGGAGGGTCTGTGGGAGCCTCGGTGTGGCCCTCCTCACTATGACCCCAGCCCTCTCCCCTCTGTGTGCGGTGGGAAGTCCCCAGACAAAGCACGGAGCCTCTGGGTCCATTTATGACAATCCGTGACAACAGCCCATCGTCACTGGCTCATTCACACCCATCAGGTACTAATCATTTTAGAGGCAGAACCTTCCTCTCAGTGGCCCCAGAAGCCATTGCCTGCTGTTGTCCTCATTTTACAGACAAGGATAAAGGGTCAGAGAGGTGAGGCCAGCTGCCCAAGGTCACGCAGTTCATGTGCACAGAACTGCAGCTGTTCCCTGTCCTCCAGCTCCAGGCACGACGGCCTCATTTCTGAGCTGTTGGAGCTGATAAGGCCACCTCTCAGCCTCAGTTTACCCCTCTGCAAAGTGAGGAGTCCTGATGGGGTGAGAGCCTTGCAGCCTGCCCCCTACCCTGAGGATGCTAGGGTGGCCACGGTAAGGGCCCCAGCGGGATGAGCTGACTCCAAGCTACACCCACAGCTGCCATGAAGGGCGGGTCCGCACCTGTGGGTGTCCTCCAGGGACTGCGGAGCAAGAGGTCCCCGTCATTGTCAGGCTCCAAGCCCGGGCTGACATCTAGACTTGCCCCACTCAAGTCTACAGGGAGAGGGTGTCGGGTGAGGTGACAGCCACATGCAGTGTGACCACTGCAAGACAGAGAAGGCCAGAGGAAGCCCCACAGGGGATGGATAACAGGTAGAAGGACACACCTGGGCAAGGGCCTCTTGAGCACAGAGTGCTCAGGAAGCCCCTGATGGTCCCCAGGGCTGGAGCACGTGGGTGCTGGGACCAAGGTGGTCTGAGAGGAGGCTAGACAGGAGACCAGGGCCAGCACCCAGGTCCATCCCAGGAAATGGACTTCATCTGGGGAGTCCTAGGGGGGCGTTTGCAGGGAAGTGACAGGACCAGACTTGGATGGGTGGGCGGGGATGGGAATCCAGAACTACAGAGACCCTAGGGCAGGTGTTGTGGTGACCCAGAGTTTGACAGATAAGGGGACAAGAGCCAGGAAGTGGAGGGAACAGTAAAGGGAGGAGCGAGGACTACTCCCTGGCATTTTTGATGGACAGTTAAGAGAACACCGTGACCCCGACCGTGACCTCATCAGCAGGTCCTGTATGTCATAAACAAACGGTCCAAGAGAAGGGGCAGGGCGCAGGGCTGCAGGGCTGCAGGGCTGCAGGGCTGCAGGGCATGGCTTGGGCTCCCGGAGGCGTCCACTCCGGGACTTGGTCCCCGCGTTTGCTGGGGCCAGGCCCGGCTGGCAGAGCGGGCGGCCGAACCAAGGCGACTGTGCAGTCGCGGGGACAGACCCGTGGCCCATTTCAGGAGCCACAAAGGAGACGGCGTCCCTTGAGCTGGTCTCGCAGATCTGGGGGCCCTGGCTGATGTTGGGGCGCCAGCAAAGCCGGCGGGTGGCGAACAGGGCGCGGAGGCTGGCGGGGCGGTGCGAGGGTGCTAGCTTTTATGGGGAGTCCTGGGCGGACTGACCAGGGGACCGTCAGAGCTGGATTCGTGTTTTGGAAAAGCTGGCCCGGGGTGGGAGGGAGAATGGAGGAGCGAGACCGAGGCGGGGAGGAGACAGGCTCAGGGTTGGGAGGCGCGCCCTGGGGTGGTGAGGACGCGGGGCAGAGCCACTAGGGGCGAAGACCTGGTGACATGGGCGGCGGAGGGACGGGCCGGCGAAGAGGCTGAGTGGAGAGGCACGGGCGCTCTCACGCGCCTACGGTGGGAGGCTGGACTTCTGCAACATGTATGGACATTCATAAAAAGGTGCATTCCTTTTAATCGAGTAATTCCACTTCTAGAAATTTATCCTGAGAAAATAATCAAAACTTCAGCTAAATATAAGGGTGTTCGTGGGGGAAAAGTGGAAGCAACCTAAACGTCCCTAAGGGAAGGTGACATAAACTAGGGTGCATCCATGGTAGGGAGTGTTCAACAGCCATTCAGTATGTTTTTGACTGCTGTCATAATATGATAAGGATTTTTAAAACAGACTGCCATGTCTCACTAATTTTTTTTTTTTTTTTTTTTGAGACAGAGTCTCGCTTTGTTGTCCAGGCTAGAGTGAGTGCCGTGGCGTCAGCCTAGCTCACAGCAACCTCAACTCCTGGGCTCGAGCAATCCTTCTGCCTCAGCCTCCCGAGTAGCTGGGACTACAGGCATGTGCCACCATGCCCGGCTAATTTTTTATATATATATCAGTTGGCCAATTAATTTCTTTCTATTTATAGTAGAGACGGGGTCTTGCTCTTGCTCAGGCTGGTTTTGAACTCCTGACCTTGAGCAATCCGCCCGCCTCGGCCTCCCAAGAGCTAGGATTACAGGCGTGAGCCACCATGCCCGGCCTAATTTTTATATTTTATTTTAATTTGCACAGAGTAAAAATTACTCTTTGTGGAGTAGCAAAAAAAAGTAGTATAAAACTTTTTTTGAAATCATAAAATCATGCAACCACCATCAGAATTGAGATAGAGAATATTTCCATTACCCCCACAAAACTTCCTTGTGCCCCTTTATTAGTCAAGCCCTTTCTCTGCTCGACCATGGCAACCACTGGTCTCTTTCTGACTCTACTTACGTGCTTTTTCCAGTATAGCATATAAATAGAATCATAAAGTATGTAACCTTTTCTTTAAAATTAAACTTTTCATTTTGCGATGATTATAGACTCATTCACATGCAATTGTTAAGAAGTATTTAATACTATAGAGAGATCCCTTATATACCGAGATCACTGTCGATTCATTCCCATGCGGTTGAACGTAATACAGAGATCCCTTATATACTTGGCCCAGTTTCCCCCTATGGTGACATACTGTAGTACAATATCATAGTCAGGATATTGACACTGATATAGTCAAGGAACAAAACAATTCTGGCCAGGGGTGGTGGCTCACACCTGTAATCCTAGCACTCTGGGGGTGATATGGAAAATGTCCAGCACCGGGATGCGGCTGCTTGCCCCCACCCCGTCACTCCTCATCTCCGAGGGCCAGTGCTGCCTGCGGGGCCAGTTGGAGGGCACGCTGCTGGGGCCAGCGGGGGCAGAGAGCCTACCCAGCCCCTCCTGCCAGAATGCCCCCAGGTCCCTGCCGCTGCCAGTTTCCGGCCACGCTGCTTGCATGATCCTGATTGGGTAATTTTTGAACCCCACTGTTTTTGATTGGATGTTAAAGCTTGTTGTTGATTGGATGTTAAAGCTTGTTGTTGATTGGGTGTTAAAGCTTGTAGTTGATTGGATGCTTTTTGAGCCCTACCAAGGATATAAAACCAGGAGGAGAACAAGGCAGAAGTTGGCAGAAGATTGGAAGACATAAAGAGCACACTAGGTGTGCTGAGGCTGCTGTAGAAGAATAGAGGCTGTTCTCTGACTCTTCGTGTGCCTCTCGGTTCTTTCCCCGGTCAAATGAATAAGAGTTGTAATGCTAGCTGTACACACTGCTGCAACAGGAGGCCGAGGTCTGGACCACTTGAGTGCAGGAGTTCCAGACCAACCTAAGCAAGATCGAGACCCTGTCTCTACTAAAAAATAAAAAAACTTAGCCGGGCATGGTGACTTGCCTATAGTCACAGCTACTCAGGAGGCTGAGGCAGGAGGATCACTTGAGTCCAGGAGTTGGAGGTTGCTGTGAGCTGGGCTGATACCACAGCACTCTAGCCCAGGCAACAGAGCGAGACTCTGTCTCAAAAAAAAAAAAAAAAAAAAAACCAGAACATTCCTGACACAAAGCTCCCTCCTGTTCCCCTTTTATAATAACACTCCCTTTCCTCTCTCCCAAACCCCTCCTTAACCCCTGGCAACTGCTAATTTTGTCTCCATTTCTATAATTTTGTCATTGCAAGAATGTTCTGTACATAGAATTATACAGTATGTAAACTTAGGGGACAGGCTTTTTTTTCACTCAGCATAATTTTCTGAATATGCATCCAGGTGGTTGGTTGTATCACAACTTTTTCCTTTTTATTGCTGAATAGGATTCCATTTATGAATGTATCACAGGTGGTTAGGCATTCACCAGTTGAATGACCTTTGGGTTGTTTCCAGTTTGGGGCAATGTTGGATAAACCAGTGTACACATTTGCATTCAAGCTTTCGTTTGAACATAAGTTTTCATTCCACTTGCAGAAATACCTAGGAGCAGGAATTGCCTGGTATGCATAAGTGCATGTTTATGAGAAACTGCTAAATGGTTTTTCCAGAGTGTCTCTTCATTCCCACAAGCAATGTGTAAGAGTTCCAGTTGCTCTGCAGCCTCACTAGCACTTGGTACTGTCAGCTTATTTTTTTGTTTTGGTTTGGTTTTTTATTTAAAAATTTTTGTAATTTTCTCTTTTTCCTCATTTTTTTCACCATAGAAGATGGAATCAAGCTTATTTTAAAATTTGAGATAAAATCCATACAATATAAAAATTCAACACTGTAACCATTTTAAAGTTTACATTCAGTAGTAGTTAGTTCATCTACAATGCTAACATCACTTTGTTTGAACTTAAATTTTTAACCCACTTGCATAAATACCAAGGAGTAGGGTTTGCTTGATATGCATAAGTGCCTTTTTGCACTCTCACAGCCAATGTCTAGGGTATTTTAATCACCCCAAAAGGGAACCCCAAAGCAGTCATTCTCTATTCGCTCATCTCCCAGCCCCTGGTAACCATTAATCTGCTTTCCATTTCTACTTAATATAATAGGGTCTGTAATAGTATCATAATAATAAGGTTTGACTATTGTAGATATTTCATATAAATAGAATCATACAATATACGACCTTCTGTGTCTGGCTTACTTTACTTAGCATATTTTTTTCAAGTATTATTCATGTTGTAGTATGTGTGAGTGCTTCATTCTTTTGGGGGCCGAATATTATTCCACTGTATGGATATACCACATCTTGTTTATCCATTCATTAGTTGACCAACATTAGAAGTATTTCCATCTTTTAGTGATTGAGAAGAGTGCTTTTACGAACATTCGTGTTTATATTCGAATACCTAACAGCAGTATGTTTGGGGTACACGCCTAACAGTGGAATTGTTGGGTTGTGTGATGACTCTATGTTTAACTTTTTCAGAAAATGCCAGACCGATTCTCACAGTGGCTACAATCCCGCCAGCAATGCACAAGGCTTACAGTTTCTCCACATCCTTGCAAACACTTGCTATTTTCCTTGTTTTTAATGATAGCCATCCTACGGGCTGTGAAGTGGCATCTGGTTGTTTTGGTCTGCATTTACCCAATGAATAATGATGTTGAACATTTTGTCATGCACTTGCTGGCCATTTTTATATCTTCTTTGGAGAAATAATGTTTTTTTAATTGTGCTGTCTTTTTCTTGTTGAATTATAAGATTTCTTTATACATTCTGGATACTGGACCCTTATCCAATATATGATTCGTAAATCATTTCTCTCATCTGTGAGTTTGTCTTTTAACTACAACTTACTGTCTAGGACTTCCAGTATGATGTTGAGTAGGAGTGATGAGAGCAGACATCCTTGGTTCCAGTCACAGGGAGAAACATTCAGTCTGTCACCATTAGTGCGATATAAGTTGTAAGTTTTTTGCAGATGCTTTTTATCAGCTTAAAGAAGTTCCCTTTTATTTCTAGTTTTCTAAGAGTTTTTATCATGAATAAATGTTGAATTTTGTCAAATGCTATTTCTGCATTTATTAAGATGGTCAAATGGTTTTTCTTCTTTAGTCTTTTAATACGTTGGATAACATCGATTGACTTTGAATGTTGAACCGACCTTGCATTTTCAGGATAAACCCCACTCAATTATGTGAATATATATAAAATAGCCTTTTTACATATTGCTGAATTTGATTTGCTGATATTTTGTAGACAACTTTTTAATCTATGTTAATGAAAGACATTGGTCTGAAGTTTTCTTGCAATGTTTTTGTCGACTTTTGGTATCAGGGTAATGCTGGCTTCATAAAATTATTTGGAAAGTGTACTGTTTTCTAGAAGAGATTGTGTAGAGTTGATATTATTTCATCCTTAAATGTTTTTAATGAAGAATTAAGAATTCCTAAGTGAAGCCATCTGGACCTGAAGCTGTTTGTTGGAAGGCTTTTAACTCTCGAGTTCAATTTTTAAAATTGATACAGATTAGCTTTAGTAGTTTCTGTTTTTCAAGTTATGAGTTCATTTCATCTAAGCAGTAGATTTTTTAGATTTTTTAAAATGTAAAAGTTGTTTCCCTTTAGCATCTTAATGACCGTAGTGATGGTTAGAGGTTTATTAATTTTTTTCTATCTTTTCAAGAACCAAATTTTTGGTTTAATTTCTTTTCTCTACCGTTTTGTCTGTTGTCAGTTTAATTGATTTCTGCCCTTTATTGTTTTCTTTCTTTGGGCCTGAATTTACTTTTCTGATGTCATAAAGGTGGAAACTTAGAAAACTGAATTGAATGAAAAGAAAATATTAATACAACTTATCAAAACTTGTGAAGTGCAGCTAAAACAATGCCTAGAGGCAAATTTATAGATTGCTTTTATAAGAAAGGAAGCGGCCGGGCGCGGTGGCTCATGCCTGTAATCCTAGCACTCTGGGAGGCTGAGGCGGGCATATTGCTCAAGGTCAGGAGTTCGAAACCAGCCTGAGCAAGAGGGAAACTCCGCCTCTACTATAAATAGAAAGAAATTAATTGGCCAACTAAACATATATATAGGAAAAATTAGGCGGGCATCGTGGCACATGCCTGTAGTCCCAGTTACTCGGGAGGCTGAGGCAGCAGGATGGCTTGAGCCCAGGAGTTTGAGGTTGCTGTGAGCTAGGCTGATGCCACGGCACTCACTCTAGCCTGGGCATCAAAGCGAGACTCTGTCTCAAAAAAAAAGAAAAAAAAGGAAGAAATGTCTCATTAATTTTGTTTTAAAATATAAACATATATGCTTTTTTTAAGCTCGGAAGAAAATGTATCAAAGCTATTAATAATGGTTATCTTTCCATAGTGGACTTATAAATAATTTCAATTTTAACTTTTTTCTTTATGATTTTTAAATTTCCCTGTAATCCTAGCATTCTTGGAGGCCGAGGCAGGTGAACTGCTCAAGGTCAGGAGTTCAAAACCAGCCTGAGCAAGGGTGAGACCCCATCTCTACCAAAAATAGAAAGAAATTAGCCAAACAGCTAAAAATAGAAAAAATTGGCCAGGCATAGTGGTGTGTGCCTGTAGTCCCAGATACTCAGGGGGCTGAGGCAGGAGGATCGTTTGAGCCCAGGAGTTTGAGGTTGCTGTGAGCTAGGCTGACGCCACGGCACTCTAGCCCAGGAAGACAGTGAGACTATGTCTCAAAATAAAAAATAAATAAATAAAATAATAAAATAAGATAAATGATTTACAATTACAAAATACATATGCTCTTTTTTTCTTTTTTCTTTTCATTTTATACATTTAGGAGGTAAAGTACAGTTTTGCTACATGGATATATTGCACAGTGGTGATGTCTGGGCTTTAAGCGTACCCGTCACCTGAATGGTGTACGTTGCACCCAACAGGTGATTTTTCACCCCTCAACCCCACCCACCCTCCACCTTTTGGAGTTCCCAGTGTCTGTTATTCCACTCTGTGTGCCCGTGTGTGCTCACTGTGTAGCTCCCACTTATACGTGAGAACACGTGGTGTTTGCCTTTGTGCTTATTTCAATCTAACTTTCCCCCCTAAATGGGGTCTTGTGTCATATTTAATGTCTTCTCTACCCCAATAATATAAAAATTTTCTCCTATATTTTCTTTCAGTACCTACTAGTATTTATTTTTTTCTCTATTTAGATATTCAACCCACTTTGATTTTATTTTTACATAGGACCTTAGATAGAAATCTAACTTCCTTTTTTTTAAACAATAACCATTTGTCCCAACACTACTTATTTAGCAGTCTGGTCTTTCTTCTCTTACTATATATACATTTGTGATCTTTCTGTTCTCTCTGTTTGGTTCCATTAAATTATTAATTTATTACATTGGTACCAAACTGGTTTAATTCCTGTAATTCTAGACTATAGATTGACATCTGATAGGGAAAGCCCTTCCTCATTCTTTTTCTTTTAAAATGAACTTTTAAAGCAGTTCGTCAAATTCTTTTTTAAATTAGAAACACGATTGTAAGTGAATTAAATTTATTAGTTGACTTTAGAAGTCACTGGCATGTTTACAATATTTGACTTTTCCATCTGAGAGCAGGGCTTGTCTCTCCTTATGTGTATCTTACTAAATTCTTATAGTTTCATTCCTGTGGGTTTTGCATATTTCTTTTTTTTTTTCAAGCTTTTTCCTTTTCCTTTTTTTTTTTAAGATCAGCACAATGATTTGGGGGGTTGGTTAATACAATACAGAGAACATAAGGGAAGAGTACAAAATGGCACTTAACACCAATGCCAGTACTTATCTCATTATGGTTATAACTAAGGATATTATTAATTTTTGTATTATTTGCTTTTCTTTAGAACATAAATCAAAGCCATTAACTTGAACGTGAGGTATATACACAATACATACACAACCTTATACAAAATACTTTTCATAAGTAACATTACATTTTAAAATATTGGAAACTGAATATCTGTGCTGATCTGTATTTTGACTTAATGGAAAAGAAGAGAACTAGGGAGGGTTACACTGATAATAAAGCTCTTAGTTCAAAGTGTCTTCCTCTCCCTTTTACTTACCGCTGGCTACACAATGTCCTGAGAGGATTCATTATGAGAAAAATTTCAATCACAGCTTTAATAACTTACTTTGGAAGGAACTAATGAGAAAGCAAATTGGAAGGTGAGACTTCATCTTTGATTTCAAATAAGTGGTCTTAATATTTCTTCTTATAGAAAAAGCTTAAATCAGTTTATTATAAATATATCTAAACCATTAATTTTTGCAGCTTTCAGGTAAAGTCCAGCACTTCATTTATACAAAGTCTATAAGAAGAGGTCAGTAGAGATCATCTAATCTTTTTTAAGTCGTGACATCATCCGTTCAAGTCCTTGGCACAATCCTTCGCCAGTAAGAGCACAGCATGCCTGGATATGCCACTGGTGATCTTTGATAGAAGTTAGCTTCAAAAACTGGGAGATTTCTGCTACAGTCATACATTCTTTAACATCTTGTTTATTAGCAAAAATCAGCAATCCAGCTTTCCTTAGGTCCTCATGTGCTAACATTTTATAGAGTTCTTCTCTAGTTACTGTCCTAGTACTAGTACAGTCTAGTACACTCTAGTACAGTCTCTAGTACTGTCCACAACAACTATTACAAACTCCGTGTTAGTATGGTAAGTGTTCCAGGAAGAACGAAGAGATTCTTGGCCACCAATATCCCACATTAGGGAACGTGTATTATTAATCACTATCTCTTCTACATTACTTCCTATTGTAGGGGATGTATGCACAACTTCATTCATAGAAAATTGGTACAATATAGTAGTTTTCCCTGCATTACCCAGCCCAACAATGATAACTTTGTGCTCCTGGTGATTGAATAGTCTCCATATCCTGGTGAAGAGAATTCCCATTCTCAGGCAGCGGACCCCCCCTCCAGCTGCCGGGCCACCTGGCCTCCCCTGGCTCAGGCTGAGGGGGAGGAGAGAGACTCCCGCTGGCTGCCGCTCGCTTCCAGGGAACAGGAGGGAGGCCGAAGCCCAGGCCGGGCACTCGCCTGGCTTGCAGACATCGCCGCTGTGTTGTCTGCAACGAGCCTCACGGGCCACCGTCCACCCCCAGCTCTCTGCATATTTCTTATTAAGGTATTCTTGTATGTTTTCTGCAGGCAGTTTGTGGAGGAGATTAGCTACTTCTCCCCACAAAATGTCGGGTCCCTTAGGTAGGGGTCAAGAAAATAATAGGAAATAAAGAGAATAATGGAGATAAAAGAATACACAGAGACGAAGGTATAGTTTTACAGATTTGTATAAAGAAATTAGGTAAAGCAAGGGTACTCAGGGGTCCCCACAACATCCCTGTCAGTTGTGAGGCCAGGAGTGGAGTTTCACATAGGTTTTTATAACTACAGTTATCACTTATCGCTTGCCAGGGGTAACAGATTTACATAATAACAGGAAGTTCGTCTTGAGTTAAAAGTTTTTTCAAAGGGCTTCTAAAAATTCCTTAATCTATTCTATGTATGTGAACAAATGGTTACAAAATCTTTCAAGGACTAACTTCTAAGTTCTAAGAGATAGCTATCATTTAACAGAGGGGTAACATAGAGATATAGTGGCTCCATATTTCTTTATCTAGTTATTGTGGATTGAGACAGACAGTCAGGAGTAAGCAGGAACTCAGCTCTTTTGCTAATTGCTCTTAGCCACAGGTGTTCATCTCTCCAGCTGGGCACTCATTGTTTGGCTCCCATCCTGTGGCACCATGTAGACCTGCCTTGTTGTTCAAAAACAGGCAGGCATCACAGGTTTGAGATATTAGCATTTCATGGAATACAGCCCAATTGGACCTTTGAGATGCCCTCCCAAGCGAGGCAGCCTTTGATATGCAAATTAACAAGTTCACATATTCCTTCAGGGCAAAGCCCTGCAAAACTCTGGAAATCATTTCAGTCTTTAATATAGCAATATTGGGTGATACAATAAAGTAATAATTTTATGAGCCACATCTCAACATTCCTCCAGTTTTCCTTATTCTGTCTACTGAGAATGTGATTTCACCCATTACATATTCTAATTGTTTTTTTGGGGTTTTTTTGAGACAGAGTCTCACTTTGTTGCCCAGGCTAGAGTGAGTGCCATGGCGTCAGCCTAGCTCACAGCAACCTCAAACTCCTGGGCTCAAACAATCCTGCTGCCTCAGCCTCCTGAGTAGCTGGGACTACAGGCATGCACCACCATGCCTGGCTAATTTTTTCTCTATATATTAGTTGGCCAATTAATTTCTTTCTATTTATAGTAGAGACGGGGTCTCGCTCTTGCTCAGGCTGGTTTCGAACTCCTGACCTCGAGCAATCTGCCCGCCTTGGCCTCCCAGTCTAATTGGTTATTGATGATGAGAAGAAAGTTACCAATTTTAAAATATTGATTTCATTTCTTTTAGTAGTTTTTCAACTATTATTTAGAATATTTATACCCCTAGTTTTCTTTCTTATCTCATTGTATTGCTTAGAACCTCCAGAATATTATGAATAATAGAAATGCAAAGGATACCCTGCCTTATTTTCAGACTTTAATGAGAACGCAGGTAGTATTTCACTGTTAAGAGTGATTATTGAGGCCGGGCGCGGTGGCTCACGCCTGTAATCCTAGCTCTCTGGGAGGCCGAGGCGGGCGGATTGCTCGAGGTCAGGAGTTCGAAACCAGCCTGAGCAAGAGCGAGACCCCGTCTCTACTATAAATAGAAAGAAACTAATTGGCCAACTAATATATATAGAAAAAATTAGCCGGGCATGGTGGCGCATGCCTGGAGTCCCAGCTACTTGGGAGGCTGAGACAGAAGGATCGCTTGAGCCCAGGAGTTTGAGGTTGCTGTGAGCTAGGCTGATGCCACGGCACTCACTCTAGCCTGGGCAACAAAGTGAGACTCTGTCTCAAAAAAAAGAAAAGAAAAAAAAAAAAAAAGAGTGATTATTGCTGTAGAATTCTGTTAATTATCACCCATCAAGTAAACATCTCATCAACTCATAGTTTATTAAGAGTTGTTTTCATTGTGTGTTTTTGAGAAATAGATTTCATTTGGTTTTACTTTTAATAGGTCTTAATAGGCTGTGATTATTAATTACTTTTATAATGTGCTTTTTTTTTTTTTTTGAGAGGGGTCTCGTGCTTGCTCAGGCTGGTCTCTCAAACTCCTGACCTCAAAAGTAGATATGGAGAGTTATTGCTTAATGGGTCAAGAGTTCCTGTTTGGCAAGATGAAAAAGGAGATGGTCACACAACAGTGTGAATGTATTTAATTCCACTGAACCATACACTTAGAAATGGTCAAAGTGGAAAATGTTATGCTATGTATGTTTCACCACAATTTAAAATCAGGAAATTGGGTTCTGCATGGCAGGAGAGAGATGGAGAGATAGACATTACACTTTTTGTGTGCACTTCTATATCACTTAATTGTGTTATATGTCATATTCTTACAATTTTAAAAG
The DNA here is from genome assembly GCF_040939455.1 of Microcebus murinus. NCBI lineage: Eukaryota > Metazoa > Chordata > Mammalia > Primates > Cheirogaleidae > Microcebus > Microcebus murinus. Next base: position 24,894,734 of record NC_134125.1, on the reverse strand, counting down.
AATAAAGATTTTTTGAAAGTAAGAAAAAAAATCTTACAGTTGCATCACAAAACCAACCAGCACTTACTGGACCAGCCTCTAAGGTGGAAACACTCTGGTCCAACCCCCGAGCAGAGATGCCTGCACCCAGGAAGCCCCCACTCAAGGCTGCACCCTTGTACAGAATTGAGTTGGAATTGACATCAACAAAGGCAAGACCTGGGCCTTCCTGCAGTTTTGGAGTCTCAGAGGATGATTTTGTTGTTTCTTAATTATTCTGAGCCTTGTTTTTAACTTTAAAAGGAATATTTATTTATTTATTTTAAAACATGTCACTGCTGTGTTTATTGATTTGTATATATTGAACCATCCTTTCATCCCTGGAATAAATCCTACTTGATTATGGGGAATGGTCTTTGTACTGTGTTGTGGAATTCAGTTTGTTGTAATATTTTGTTGAGGATGTTTGCATCTGCGGTCATCAGGAATATTGGCCTGTAGTTTCTTTTTGTGTTGTATTCTTGTCTGGTTTTGGTATCAGGGTAATGCTGGCCTTGCAGAATGAGTTTGGATATACCCCCTCCTCTTCAATTTTTTGGAATAGTTTGAGTAGAAATGGCATTCGTTCTTCTTTAAATTTTTCATAAGCTTCAGCGGTGAATACATTAGGACCTGGGCTTTTCTCTTGTTACCTGTTTTTGGTCTGTTCGGGTTTTCTGTTCTTCATGGTTCAATCTTGGTAGGTTGTACGTGTCCAGGAATTTATCCATGTCTTATAGGTTTTACAATTTGTTGGCTTATAGTTGTTTATAGTAGTCTCTGGCGATCCTTTGCATTTCTGTGGCATCAGTTGTAATGTTTCCTAAAAGGCATATTTAGATGCAGCATCTAAGGACCTGGTGTGGGAGGCCAGGCGGCCTGACCGGGAGCAGCTCCGGGTTTCTGGCTGGGGATCGGGGAGCATGCGTGGTCACTGCAGTGAAAAAGCGCTGGTCGGAGGAAGGCGTTTGGGCTCCTTTGGACGTGGGTTGTTTGAGATTCCTGCCAGGCATCTGACTGGAGAGTCTGAAGTCCAGGAAGATGGCAAGAACGGGGCAGGGCGGGGGGCTGGGGGCAGTAGCTGGCATGGGCTGAGGAGAAGGGGGTCCAGGGGAGGAGGAGAGACTCCAAGGGGAAGAGGCACTAGAAAGAGGGGCTGGCTCCGTGTTGCATCCCACAGGAGACATCAGGTACAACGGGAACTGGGGAGGGACCATGGACTTGACTGTGCGCAGGGCTTTCTTGGCCTTGGCCTGAGACTTTTATGGGAGGGTTGGAAGTGAGAGCCCAGGGGACACCGCCCCGCCCCAGCATGCGAACAGGGCTGGGTGCAGACAGGACAGATGTACAGATGGATGAATGGGTGAATGATAGACAGACAGACAGGTAAACAGCCGGACAGACAGATGGACAAAGGGGTGCGCAGATGGTCGGGTAAGTAGATGGGAAGAATGGCTTGAGAGATCAGAGAAGGCGTCATGAGTTAGCTTGGACTGACCATGTCTTGATGGTTAGAAATGAAGGCAGAGCCGGGGCACCTCGAGTCAGGAGGGACCCGGTGACCTCTGTCCAGGGAGGAAGCCGGCCTGGGCCTGGCTGGACCTCAGGGATGTGTGGGAGAGGAAGACTCAGAGGCCCTTGCAATGAGGCCAGGAGAGGCCGGGCAGGTCTGAGCCGCCGAGCACGCCCTCTGCCACACCGCACAGCTGCCTGAGAGGACGCGTCACTGGGGACTCGCTGAGCACCTGCCGTGCCTAGCGTTGCCATCTGCACTGACAGCCTCAAAGGGGGACACTCGCTGGGGTGACGCCAAGGCCAAGGGCAGCAACTGCCTCTGGCAGGGGACAGGCACAGGGACACCCCCAGGGTCACACACCTCCCCTGGGCCTTGTCACAGCCCCGCCCTGTGCCCGTCACGCCCAGCAGGTTCCTGCTCCAGCCCAGCCCCCGGGGGGCAGGCGCCAGGTGCTGGCCCCGCGGGTTTTGGTCTGAGCCTCAGTCGATGTTTGTCTTCGGCAGAGGGACCCAGCTCACCGTCCTAGGTAAGTGGCTCTCACAACCTTCCCAGCCTGTCCCCTCCTCTGCTGTCTCTGGAAAGTCTGTTTTCTCCCTCCGGGGCTCCTTCCCTCTGCCCTCCCCAGCCTTCAGGGCTGACCCTCACCTTTCTCCGGGGGACTGGGGGGCGGAATGGTCTCGGGGTAACCAGCAGGGAGGGCCCAACAGCAGGAGCCACCACCATGGGGTTCAACGTTGCCGGGGCCCTGTCCCGCCGGCTGGGCTGGCCAGGGAGGGGCTCCTTCCGCTCCCGGCGCAGATGCCCGAGTGGGCGGCAGAGGCCAGTTCGGACGAGGGCCACTGCGGCGGCATTGGAGAGAGTCCCCGAGACCCCAGGGTCTGGCTGGGGGCTGGATGCCCATGCAGGCTGAGGAGGCACCAGGGGCCAGGGACACAGGTGCAGGGGTCACGCTGGGGGAGACAAGTGGAGGATGCAGAGAGCGCCCCGGGTCTAGGCTGCAGCTCTCTGGCCTCTGCTGGGCCATGAGGACAGCCGGGACACAGAGAGACGGGTCAGCCTGGGCGAGGTGACCAGAGTCCAGCCCTCGCAGGATGGGCGGCAGAAAGGAGTGGGCCCCTCGGGGCAGAGGCTCGGCTGTCCCCAGAGCCCGTCACCCTGAGCCTGGAGTCCCACCTGCTCATGGTCCGTCTGAGGAAGCTCAAAGGGCACCTTAGACTCAGGAGGTGACGGGGTGGATGGTGCACAGAGAGCCCCATGGCTGCCGGTAAAGCCAGGAGTCATCCGAGGTGCCCAGGGGTCCTGCGGCAGCCGTGTCCTGGGGCCCCGAGAACACAGCCAGGGTGAAGGGTGCTGGGGTCAGGCTGGGGGACAGGGAGGCGGTGGAGCCTCAGAAGAGCGCGGCTGGCCGGCTGGAGCCCACTCCCCAGGAGAGCCCAGTGGGCCGGGCTGGGCCAGAGCCTGGTGCCCGAGGGGACAGGAGGCTCCAGGCCGCACCAGGCTCTGGGTTCAGGGTCGGAACTTCCCTACGCGGAGCCAGGGCCGTCCTGCGGGCCCGGCGGGGACCCCCTAGATCGCAGAAGAGGCTCTGGACACAGGAAGAATAAAGTCCTGGGGGTCCTGGGTCTGGGGCTGAGGGATCCAGAGGTCGGGACCAGATTCCAAACTCAGACCCCAGAGCCTGGGAGGAGGGAGCACAGCCTGCGCCAGAACATGGGGAAACTGAGGCTGCAGCAGGAAGTGGGTGGTCAGGTCACCTGGAGCGATGACATGGGAATGGCTTCTAGGAGGGTGCGGGGCTGCCGGCTCTCCAGGCGGCACGAGTGGGAAGAGGGGACAGACACAGGAGGGAAGGTGAGTCCTGGGTATACAGACGGACACGATGTGAATAGTCACCAAGACTACAGAAGGGGTGGAGGAAAAACACCCAACTATCGCTCGGAGAAACACCCCTCCTCTGTCCACGCAGGTCAGCCCAAGGCCGCCCCCTCGGTCACGCTGTTCCCGCCCTCCTCTGAGGAGCTCCAAGCCAACAAGGCCACACTGGTGTGTCTGATGAGTGACTTCTACCCGGGCGCCGTCAGCGTGGCCTGGAAGGCAGACGGCAGCGCCGTCACCCAGGGCGTGGAGACCACCCAGGCCTCGAAACAGAGTAATGGCAAGTACGCGGCCAGCAGCTACCTGAGCCTGTCCCCCGCCCAGTGGAAAGCTGGCGGCAGGTTCAGCTGCCAGGTCACGCACGAAGGCAGCACCGTGGAGAAGACAGTGGCCCCTGCAGAGTGTGCTTAGGCCCCGGCCCCACCGCCCTCGGGGCCTGGAGCTGCAGGGGCCAGGGGAGGGGCCTTTCTCACTCAGACACCCCTTTCCCCAAGTCTGCTTTGTGCCCCTGAGCCACCAGCCCGGCACCGGCTCAGACCAGGAGGGTCTCACACCCTCCCTATGCTCCTTCTCCTCAATAAACACCGAATCCGGAATCACCCAGCATCGCTTACGGCCTGTAGTGTTGCTCATGTCTCTGGGCTGGAGGGTCGCCGCTCAGGGGCAGAGACAAGTTCCCAGTGAGACCCCATGTCCCCGTTGTTCCACCCCCAACCCACCAGGGCCTGGGAGAGTTCCCTGTGCCTGTGGGAACCATGACCCAGAACAGGAAGTTGTCCCTGCAGAGCAGACCCTGGGATGCTGTCCCACCCCCTGGGAAGGGAGAGGGGCCCAGTAGGAACGACGGGGGGAGGAATCAGGAGAAATGAGGGGGTGCCAGGAGCACAGCTGCGGGCTGGAGGCAGAAACCAGGGGTAGAGAGAGCCTTGAGCAAAGGCCATTGTCTGAGCAGGAACAGAGGTTGACAATCTCAGCTCCACAATGAGGGACCCGGTCAGGCGAGCGTTTACTAGGTGAGGGGTCCATGGTCCACTTCCCAGTAATGAAGTGGAAGTCAGGGAAATCTTTGGAAAACGAAACACTCGGGTGTATTTCTCAGACTTTCACAATGCACATTAGCTAAGTAAAGGCACTGACAAGTCCTGCAGGAGGGAAACACTCTGATATGATGAAAGCCAGCATTTCCCAAATCATGTTCACCTCCTTTCCACGTTAAGGCACCAGATAACACTCTATGAGACACCAGTGCTCCATGAGGCTGAGGCACTTGGGGGTGGTCAGTTTAGGTTAGAAGGGTTTAGGTTCAAGGACAGAGTCAGGGACGCATTTGTGGATGGAGCCTGGGGACGGTCAGCCTACATAAGGAGGGGAAAAATGATAAAAGGCACCAATCTGGGCACAGAATGGGCATTCGGTGATAGCCCCAGGGAGGCTGTGTCAGAGTCCAATTCAAGACTGGAGTCAAGACCAGGTCAGACCACGTCAGGGCAGGGCAGAGCAGTGGGGGCTGAGAGCTAAGTCAGGGTCAGGGTCCACGGGGACTCAGCACCCCACACCCTCCTGTCCCCCACCCCCCACCCCATGGCCTCCCTCCCTCCCTGTGGCTCAGCTGCCCCCACCACATGTGCACCTGCTACCTGATGTCACAGACACACTCACCCCAGGGGGCCCGACAGCTGGTGACATCACCTCCTGGCTGGGGAGGCTCCAGCCATCTTTGCCAGTCCTCAGTGTCCCGGGGGCTCTCAGGCCACCCTGTCTCTGCCTTCACCAAGGCTGCTGGGTGGCCAGCCAGGCCCAGGACAGAGCCTAGAAAGACAGAGAGCTGGGCCATGGTGAGGCAGAGAGCAAGAGGCCCACCTGGAGCTCGATCCCAGTCACCTCTGCCCCAAACCACAGCCTCCAAGCTAGAGGGAAGCTTAGGGGTCCGCGTGTCCTGCGGGATCTGTCTGACCCAATTTCGTGGAGGTGAAACAGATCCAGTGGGAGATGGGACACCCAAATCTCTTTCAGCTCAGTGGCCCTGCTGGGTGCAATGCCAGGGTCCACCCCATCCCCAGCTGCTGCCCAGAGACGAACCTCATCTTTCTACTGTACTTTTTTTGTTACAGACAACTTTGAACACAAAGATAAAGAACCAGGAATAATAATGAGCCCATGTTCCCATCACTCAGCCCCCAAAATAAGCAATTCACAGACTGTGTGACCCACTGACAACAGAGTAACTCCTCCCGTGCCGGATATTCAGAAGCAGATTCTGACAACATACCTTTTCACCTGTAAATATTCCATCACTATCCTGGAAAAATCGAGACCTAACTACAATATCGTTATCACACCTACCCAGAATATCAGTAATTCCTTAATATAAAAAAAATCTGGGCCGGGCGCGGTGGCTCACGCCTGTAATCCTAGCACTTTGGGAGGCCGAGGCGGGCGGATTGCTCAAGGTCAGGAGTTCGAAACCAGCCTGAACGAGACCCCGTCTCTACCAAAAATAGAAAGAAATTAATTGACCAATTAAAAATATATATACAAAAAATTAGCCGGGCATGGTGGCGCATGCCTGTAGTCCCAGCTACTCGGGAGGCTGAGGCAGTAGGATCGCTGAGCCCAGGAGATTGAGGTTGCTGTGAGCCAGGCTGACACCACGGAACTCACTCTAGCCTGGGCAACAAAGTGAGACTGTCTCAGAAAAAAAAAAATCTGGGTCTCATCAAATCCCTCAGGAATGCCATAGTGCGGGTTTTCCTTTGTTATATGCAAAGGTTTGAATCAGCAACCGGTGCATGTGTTTTAAGCCTGGTGTCACCTGGGGGAGTCTCCCAGATCGCTCTAGTGTTTTCTGCCAGCGCAGGAGCCGAGAGCAGCTCTCGGGCCGGCCCCAGGGCCGGACGCAGCCTCGGCCTCCCGAGCCCCGAGCCGGAACCCAGCACCCCGTCTGCTTCTGCTTTCCCTGCAGAGTGCTTCTGCCGTCCGGAGACCTCATGGGGCTCAGGCTGGACGTTGGCAAACCTGCTTCCCCAGAAGTCCGGCCACCTCCAGCAAAGCCGCCCATTACCTGAGTTGGATGTTCAGTAACTTCGTCCCCGGCTGGGCAGGAATGCAGAGGGCTGATGTTCTAGTTCTCATCCTTTCTGTGTGGGCTACAGCACGACTGGGGTGGGGGTGCCCAGGGTAGGAGTGTCTGGGGTGGGAGTGTCTGGGGTGGGAGGTCCCAGGGTGGGAGTGTCTGGGGTGGGAGTGCCCGGGGTGGGAGGGGCCGGGGAGGGAGTGCCCGGGGAGGGAGTGCCCGGGGTGGGAGTGCCAGGGAGGGAGTGCCCGGGGTGGGAGTGCCCGGGGTGGGAGTGCCGGGGAGGGAGGGCCCGGGGTGGGAGTGCCGGGGAGGGAGGGCCCGGGGTGGGAGGGGCCGGGGTGGGAGGGGCCGGGGAGGGAGTGCCCGGGGTGGGAGTGCCCAGGGTGGGAGTGCCGGGGAGGGAGTACCCGGGGAGGGAGTGCCCGGGGAGGGAGTGCCCGGGGTGAGTGCCGGGGAGGGAGTGCCCGGGGTGGGAGGGCCCGGGGTGGGAGGGCCCGGGGTGGGAGTGCCCGGGGAGGGAGTGCCCGAGGTGGGAGTGCCCGGGGAGGGAGTGCCCGAGATGGGAGTGCCCGGGGTGAGTGCCGGGGAGGGAGTGCCCGGGGTGGGAGGGCCCGGGGTGGGAGTGCCCGGGGTGGGAGTGCCCGGGGTGGGAGTGCCGGGGAGGGAGTACCCGGGGAGGGAGTGCCCGGGGAGGGAGTGCCCGGGGTGAGTGCCGGGGAGGGAGTGCCCGGGGTGGGAGGGCCCGGGGTGGGAGTGCCCGGGGTGGGAGTGCCCGGGGAGGGAGTGCCCGGGGTGGGAGTGCCCGGGGAGGGAGTGCCCGGGGTGGGAGTGCCCGGGGTGGGAGTGCCCGGGGTGGGAGTGTCTGGGGTGGGAGTGCCCGGCAGCTGCAGTTTATCCATCCAGGAGTGTGTTTCATGCTCTGGGGGAAAAAAGAAGAAATGCAGATCAATCCCTCTTATCACGTTGCAAATGGACGTTCTGGTGTCGGCCACCGTCCAGGGTGAATGGCCGGGTTCAGCGCCACGGTGAGCGCTCGCGCGTGGGCATATCTGACACGGGGGACCCACTGCTGCTGCAGTTCAGTGGTGATGACCATGTGGCTGCAAGACATAGATGTTTGCCCCTGGGAGCCTCTTCACGTGGCTCCTGGGATCCTGGACGTGACCCAGGGCCTCCCTCACTAGCTCCCAATTTCTCAGATGACAAGAGATTCCACCTCCTCATGTCCCCTTCCTGCCCCAGGCCTGGGAGCAACCCCATTCTGCTTTGCTCTGGGGGGGGGCTGGGAGACCACAGTCAGGACCCTCACTCATGTGTCACATTGCAATGAGGCAATGGCCATCCCCACACACCTGACCCACCCGACATGAGGCCAGATTGAGGGGACACAGAGGATGCTCCCAGGTCAGCCTGAAGGATGAGGCTGGCATTTCCCACAGGGACCAGCCAGGCCTCCCTGGCCAGGCCCATGACAACCAGGACAACCCAGGGAGGGTGGGGCTGACACCCCTGCAGTCAGGGCAGGCATCATCTGTGGTCACACAGATGTGTGACCCTGTGGTCACACAACACAGCACGTTGACAGGTTCCAAGGTGGGGACGCGGCCATCCTCGGGGGACCCTTATTCAGCCGACACAGCCCGTTTCCAGCTCCCTGGGGATTCAGGAACCCTCTCTTCCTCAATCCTCTGTGCCCTGCCCAGTCGGGTCGGGGCCACTCCTGTGGGTCTTCCCAGCCCAGGTCTCCTGTGGCCCTTTCTCCACCAGGAGTCCCAAGGAAGGGACTGTGATTCTAGCCACAGCTTGAGGGCATCTTCTTCCCACAGACTCCCTGAGGTGTAATGCTCTCCACGCCTCACCTCTGCATGCCCTTGGAGCAAGATCCTGTTATGACCCTCACCCAAAAGCCCTTGAGTGACCTGCTCGGGCCACAGCAAGGACTCTATTAGCCTAGCTCACAGCAACCTCAAACTCCTGGACTCAAGCAATCGTTCTGCCTCAGCCTCTCAAGTAGCTGGGACTACAGGCATTCGCCACCATGCCCGGCTAATTTTTTCTATATATATTAGTTGGCCAATTAATTTCTTTCTATTTATAGTAGAGACGGGGTCTGGCTCTTGCTCAGGCTGGTTTTGAACTCCTGACCTCGAGCAATCCGCCCGCCTTGGCCTCCCAGAGTGCTAGGATTACAGGCGTGAGCCACCGCGCCCGGCCCAGGACACTTATTTAGGAAACCAGGATCCTGTAATATCAGACAAAGCACACTGTAAGACAAAAGTTATTACAAGAGACAAAGAAGGACATTATATATTGATAAAAACTAGAAATAAACAACAAAGGAAATTTGGTAAGTTCAGAAGTATATGAAAATTAAACAACACACTCCTAAATAAACAATGAATCAGGCTGGGTGTGTGGCTCAAGCCTGTGATCCTAACACTCTGGGAGGCTGAGACGGGTGGATCATTTGAGCTCAGGAGTTTGAGACCAGCCTGAGAAAGAGCGAGACACCATCTCTACAAAAAATAGAAAGAAGTTAATTGGACAACTAAAAACATACAGAAAAAATTAGCTGGGCATGGTGGCGCATGCCTGTAGTGCCAGCTACTCAAGAGGCTGAGGCAGAGGATCACTTGAGCCCAGGACTTTGAGGTTGCTGTGAGCTAGGCCAACGCCATGGCACTCTAGCCTGGGCAACAGAGTGAGACACTGTCTCAAAAAAACAAAAAACAAAAAACAAAACAACAACAACAACAAAAAAAACAATGAGTCAAAGCAGAAATTACAAGTGCTATTAGAAAATCATTTGAGATGAACAGAGATGTAAATACAACATACCAAACCTTATAGGATACCACAAAACAAGTGCTCAGAGGAAAATTTGTAGCTGTAAATATCTATATTTAAAGAAGAAAGAAAGGCTAATGGATTTAATGTCAATACCTATATTTTAACAAAAGAAAGAAAAAACCCAAACATGCAGCCCAACTTTATACTTTAAAGAACTAGTGAAAGGGCTGGGTGCGGTGACTCACGCCTATTATCCTCCTACTGTGGGATGCTGAGATGGGAGGATCTCTCAAGATCAGGAGTTCAAGACCAGCCTGAGCAAGATTGAGACCCTGTGTCTACTACAAATAGAAAGAATTTAGCTGGAAAACTTAAAATATATAGAAAAACTCAGCCAGGCATTGTAGTGCATGTCTGTAGTCCCAGCTACTTGGGAGACTGAGGCAGCAGGATCACCTGAGCCCAGGAGTTTGAGATTGCTGTGAGCTAGGGTGATGTCATGGCACTCTAGCCCGGGCAACAGAACAAGACTGTCTAAAAAAAAAAAAAAAAAAAAAACAGTGAAAGAAGTACTAAACTGAAGGTTAGAAGGAAGAAAATAACAAAGATTAGAGATAAATAGAGAATAGAAAAACAATACAATCAACAAAACGAAAAATTGGTTCTTGGAAATTATCAACAAAATTGACAAACCTTTAGCTACGCTGACCAAGAACAAAAGAAAGAACACTCAAAGTATTAAAATCAGATGAAAGTGTGGACATCACTACAGATCTTACAGAAACAAAAAGTATTATAAGGAAATAGTATGAACAATTGAGCCAAAACAAGTTAGATTACCTAGATGAAAGGGACGAATTCCTAGAAACATACAAACTACCAAACTGACTCAAGAGGAAATTTAGAAATCTGAATAGACTTACAAGTAATGAGATTGGATCAGTAAACAAAAACCTTCAAAAGTGGATATTCCAACAAAGGAAAGCCCAGGACCAGATGGCTTCACTGGAGAATTCTACCAAACATTTAAAGAAAATTAACACCAATCCTTTCCAAACTCTTCCAAAAAAATACAAAAGGTGGGAACACTTGCCACCTCATTCTATGAGGCCAGCATTACCATGGCAATAAAGCCAGATAAAGCCATCACAGGAACTATAGACCAATATTCTTTATGAATATAAATGCCAAAATTCTTAACAAAATGCTGGCAAGTCAAACCCAGCAGCACTTAAAAGGGTTATACATGATAACCAAGTAGGATTTATCCCAGGAAGACGAGGGTAGTTCAACACATGAAAATCAATTCATGTAATACACCACATTAATAATAAACACATAATCATCCCAACTGATGTAGAAAAAGTATTTGACAAAATCCAACAAACACCATTTCATAATAAAAACATTCAAAACAAGCTGGGCGCGGTGGCTCACGCCTGTAATCCTAGCACTCTGGGAGGCCGAAGCGGGCGGATTGCTCGAGGTCAGGAGTTCGAAACCAGCCTGAGCAAGAGCAAGACCCCGTCTCTACTATAAATAGAAAGAAATTAATTGGGCAACTAATATATATAGAAAAAACTGGCCGGGCATGGTGGTGCATGCCTGTAGTCCCAGCTACTTGGGTGGCTGAGGCAGGAGGATTGCTTGAGCTCAGGAGTGTGAGGTTGCTGTGAGCTAGGCTGATGCCACGGCACTCACTCTAGCCTGGGCAACAAAGCAAGATTCTGTCTCAAAAAAAAAAAAAATCCAAAACAGTGAGAATAGAAGGAAATTTCCTCAACACTATAGAGGACATTTTTTAAAAATCCATAGCTGAGAGGGGAATCAAGATGGTGGATGAGAAACACCGCCAGACAGAGTGTCTCTGCAGAAAAGACAGATTCTAGCAGAAATTAGAAGAAAGAAGCAAAAAGACAGCATACAGCAGACGAAGGTCAGAAGGAGGGGTACCTGAGACCACGGGAGGAGGTTGCAGAGGAGAACCGGAAGCTGAAACCGCCGGAGCAGCCCAGAGACCAGCAGGAAGGGTAGGTGACATGGTCAACTTTCCCCTCGCCTGCATCTGGGACTGCTGGTGGGCTGCCCAGTGGGTGGAGAGACCTGCGGACACCAGCCCAGCGACGGCCGCTGCCAGTGAGCGGTAAGCCAGTAGCGGATGCGGCACCAGGTTCCCAACTCCCTCGGGGCACCTCTGTATGCACAGACCCGAGCCGCGCGCAGGTGCCATATTGCCTCCTTCTCCTCGGCCCCGACCCGACCCGTGGCTGCCCAGAGAGACAATACAGCCACCAGCTGGAGGCACCTCGAGGGAACGGGACCTTCCCTTTTGGGGCCCTACAGATGACTAAGGTGAACTCAGACTGTGAGCTCCCTACCCGCCAGCCCTCCCAAGAGCAGGTGATCCCAGGACAGCGGGGCAGACCCTGAGGCTGAGAGACATCGACCCAGCTTGGGCTCCCCATGGGCGAATTGGGACTGGCACTCGTCTCCCTGGTGGGGATATAGTTTGAACTCTGGGACCCAGAGGTCAGACCTGCAGACCAGATCCCATGCACCGAGGTCTTGCATTGCCCGGGGCATAGAAGGGATATTCGTGAACAGCCTACTGAGGTGTGTGTGCCTTCAGGGGAAGATCAGCATCCTAGAGGGCAACCCTCCTCCCAAAGGGAGGCCGTGAACCCAGGTGGCGTTCCTGCGCAGGGAACCTCCCCACCGGCATGACAGCCAGGGGAGGCTGGTGGCGTGAGGTCTGGTCTGCTGGCAGAGGCCCAGGAGTAGCTGTGGAGTTGGGGAGGGTGGAAAGAAGCGAGGCCTGCTCCAGACCGAGGGTCTCAGACAGCCCCACCCCACATGCAGACTCTCTGACTGAGCGGAGCCATTACAGCCCCTCCCTGACAGCTTTGCCTGGAAGCAGAGAACAGAACTTTGACCCCTGCTAACGGCATTGGTGGTGCCTGAGGGCAGGCTTACCCAACCCAGCTCCCCCCACACTCTCTCCTAGACCAGCCCTCACTGAGGGGCAGAAAAGGACACACTTGAAGTCCCAGGGCCCCACCGACCACCTGAGGCACTAGAGTGCCTCTCTACAGGAACAACAGCTGACAACAGGACATAAAAACAACAGCGTAGCCTGTTCCTCCAAGCAAGCGCCACCTACTGACAGGGAGGACATCCTGCACAGCCTTTTCACAGCACCTACTGACTCATTATACAGGGACTGGTCAAATATCACCCATAGACACCACCTACCGGCTCAGAACTAAACAAGGCATGTGAATACCCAAACGAAAACCTAAAGGAAAGAAACAACAACTGATTGACATGGGAAGAAGCCAGCGAAAGAACTCCAGAAATATGAAGACCCAAACGGAAAACACACCCCCAAACAAGAGCACCAGCCCCCTAGAAACAGACACCAACCAAAATCAGGCAACCAAAATGACAGAAGAGGAATTTCGAATGTGGATCATAAGAAAATTCAACGACCTGCAAGAACAACTCAATAACCAACACAAAGAAACCACGGAAACCCTCCAGGAACTGGAACAAAAGTTCACTAAAGAAATCAACACAATGAAGAAAAGTTTAACCGAACTCCTGGATATCAAGAATCAATTCAGGGAACTACAAAATACAGTGGAAAGTCTCAAGAACAGGGTAGATCAAACAGAAGAAAGAATCTCAGAGATTGAGATAACACCCTCCAACTAAATAAAATAGTCACAGAGGTAGAGCAGAGAAACAAGAGAAAAGAGCAAAGCCTACAAGAGATGTGGGATTATGTGAAGAAACCTAATGTGAGGGTCATAGGGTTACCAGAAGTGGAAGAAGCCAACACTCAAGGGTTGGACAAGCTATTTGAAGATACAATAGAGGAAAATTTCCCAGGCCTTGCTCAAAATCTCGATATACAAGTTCAAGAAGCTCAGAGGACCCCTGGGAGATTCAATGCAAACAGGAAGATGTCACGACATACAGTCATCAGAATCACCAAAATATCAACTAAAGAGGTCCTTCTAAGAGCTGTAAGACAAAAGAAGCAAGTAACATACAAGGGAAAGCCAATTCAAATAACACCAGACTTCTCTAATGAGACTTTATATGCAAGGAGAGACTGGGGCCCCATTCTCACTCTTCTGAAACAAAACAAAGCCCAGCCTAGATTTTTATTCCCTGCAAAACTAAGCTTCGTATATAAAGGAGAAATAAAGACATTCTCAGACAAGTGAAGTCTCAGAGAATTCACCAAGACAAGACCAGCCCTACAAGAAGTACTCAAAACAGTGTAACGCATGGAACACCATAATAAAAACTCATGAATATAGAAACAACCAAAACCCTGGCCGGGCGCTGTGGCTCACGCCTGTAATCCTAGCTCTTGGGAGGCCGAGGCGGGCGGATTGCTCAAGGTCAGGAGTTCAAAACCAGCCTGAGCGAGACCCCGTCTCTACTATAAATAGAAACAAATTAATTGGCCAACTGGTATATATATATAAAATTAGCCGGGCATGGTGGCGCATGCCTGTAGTCCCAGCTACCCGGGAGGCTGAGGCAGAAGGATCACTCGAGCCCAGGAGTTTGAGGTTGCTGTGAGCTAGGCTGACGCCACGGCACTCACTCTAGCCCGGGCAACAAAGCGAGACTCTGTCTCAAAAAAAAAAAAAAAAAAAAGAAACAACCAAAACCCAAAGACTAAAGGCCAGATATTACAATGGCTCAAGAGAGAAATCAAAGCAACAACATCCAACCCAACAGACTGATCAGTAATCTACCTTACCTATCAGTTCTCTCAATAAATGTGAATGGCTTAAACTCTCCACTCAAGAGACATAGGCTGGCTGAATGGATAAGAAAACACAGGCCAAGTATATGCTGTCTTCAGGAAACACATCTAACCTGCAAGGATGCATATAGACTAAAAGTAAAAGTGTGGAGATCAATATTCCAGGCAAGTGGAAACCAAAAGAAGGCTGGCGTGGCAGTTCTAATTTCAGATGATTTAGTTTTTAAACCAATAAAAGTAGTGAAAGACAAAGAGGGTCATTATATAATGGTGAAGGGCACACTTCAACAAGAAGAGATAACAATTTAAAATATATATGCACCCAACTTAGGTGCACCCAGTTTCATAAAGCAAACCTTACTGGATCTAAGCAAAATGATTAATAGCAACTCCATAATCACCGGAGATTTCAACACCCCACTGGCAGCACAAGACGGATCCTCCAAACAGAAAATTAATAAAGAAATAATGGACTTAAACAAAACTCTGGAACAATTGGGTCTGACTGACATTTACAGGACATTCTACCCAAAATCCACTGAATATACGTTCTTCTCATCAGCTCACGGGACATTCTCTAAGATTGACCATATCCTAGGACACAAAGTAAACCTCAAGAAATTTTAAAAAATAGAAATAATACGATATATCTTCTCAGATCACACTGGAATAAAAGTAGAAATCAACCGTAACAGAAACACATTTCTACACAAAAATGTGGAAATTAAAGAACCTCCTACGAAATGATTAGTTCATAAATGAAGAAATCAAGACGGAAATAAAAAGTTCTATGAGGAAGATGACAATGGAGAGACAAGTTATCAAATGCTCTGGGACACAGCTAAAGCAGTTCTGAGAGGAAAGTTTATCTCCATAAATGCCTATAACCAAAAGTCAAAAAGATCACAAATAGACAATCTAATGAAACGACTCAAAGAGCTGGAAAAAGAAGAACAGACCAACCCCAAACCCAGCAGAAGAAGTGAAATCAACAAGATCAAATCAGAACTAAACGAAATTGAAAACAGGGAAGCTATTCAGGAGATTAATAAAACAAAATGTTGGTTCTTTGGAAAAATAAACAAAATTGACACACCATTGGCTAAGCTAACAAAAAGCAGAAAAATCTCTAATAAGCTCCATCAGGAACAAAAAAGGAGATATCACAACTGATCCCAAAGAGATACAAGATATAATCTATGAATACTACAAAAATCTTTATGCACACAAACTGGAAAATGTGGAGGAAATGGACAAATTTCTAGAAACACACAGCCTCCCTAGGCTCAACCAGGAAGAAATAGATTTCCTGAACAGACCAATCTCAAGAGCTGAAATAGAAACAGCAATTAAAAATCTCCCTAGGCCGGGCGCGGTGGCTCACGCCTGTAATCCTAGCACTCTGGGAGGCCGAGGCGGGCGGATTGCTCAAGGTCAGGAGTTCAAAACCAGCCTGAGCAAGAGCGAGACCCCGTCTCTACTATAAATAGAAAGAAATTAATTGGCCAACTGACATATATATAAAAAATTAGCCGGGGTTGGTGGCGCATGCCTGTAGTCCCAGCTACTCGGGAGGCTGAAGCAGAAGGATCGCTCGAGCCCAGGAATTTGAGGTTGCTGTGAGCTAGGCTGACGCCACGGCACTCACTCTAGCCTGGACAACAAACCGAGACTCTGTCTCAAAAAAAAAAAAAAAAAAAAATCTCCCTAAAAAGAAAAGTCCCGGTCCAGATGGTTTCACACCCAAATTTTACCACACTTACAAAGAAGACCTAGTACCTATCTTGCAGAAACTATTCCACAACATCGAGAAGAACGGAAACCTACCGGACACCCTTTATGAAGCGAATATTACTGATACCAAAACCAGGAAAGGATGCAATAAAAAAAGAAAACTACAGACCAATATCCCTAATGAATATAGTTGCAAAAATTTTCAACAAAATCTTAGCTAACCGAATCCAGACACTTATCAAAAAAATAATCCACCACGACCAAGTGGGCTTCATCCCAGGGATGCAGGGATGGTTCAACATACGTAAATCTATCAATGCAATTCACCACATAAACAGAAGCAAAAACAAAGACCACATGATTCTTTCAATAGATGCAGAAAAAGCTTTTGACAAAATTCAACACCCTTTCATGATACAAACACTTAATAAAATAGGCATAGAAGGAACATACCTAAAAATGATACAAGCCATATATGACAGGCCCATAGCCAACATCATACTGAATGGGGAAAAATTGAAAGCATTCCCACTTAGAACTGGAACCAGACAAGGCTGCCCACTATCTCCACTTCTATTCAACATAGTGCTGGAAGTCCTGGCTACAGCAATCAGACAGGAAAGTGGAATTAAAGGTATCCAGATAGGGGCAGAAGAGATCAAACTTTCACTGTTTGCTGATGATATGATATTACATTTAGAAAACCCCAAAGATTCAACCAAGAAACTCCTGGAACTGATAAATGAATTTGGTAAAGTCTCAGGATACAAAATCAATACACAGAAATCAGAGGCATTCATATACACCAACAACAATCAAATTGAGAACCAAATCAAAGACTCAATTCCCTTCACAATAGCAACTAATAAATTAAAGTACCTAGGAATATACTTAACCAAGGAGGTAAAAGACCTCTACAGGGAGAACTATGAAACACTGAGGAAGGAAATAGCAGAGGATGTAAACAGATGGAAATGCATACCATGCTCGTGGATCGGCAGACTCAACATCATTAAAATGTCTATACTACCCAAACTGATCTACAGATTCAATGCAATACCTATTAAAATCCCAGCAGCATTCTTCACAGATATAGAAAAAATAGTTTTACGCTTCGTATAGAACCAAAGACCCCGAATATCAAAAGCAATTCTAGGCAACAAAAACAAAATGGGAGGCATTAATATGCCAGATATCAAACTATACTACAAATCTGTAGTAATTAAATCAATCTGGTATTGGCACAAAAATAGGAATATTGACCAGTGGAACAGATCTGAGAATCCTGATATAAAACCATCCTCATATAACCATCTAATCTTTGACAAAGCAGACAAAAACATACGCTGAGGAAAAGAATCCCTTTTCAATAAATGGTGCTGGGAAACCTGGAGAGCCACTTGTAGAAGGCTAAAACAGGACCCACACCTTTCTCCTTTCACAAAAATCAACTCATGCTGGATAACAGACTTAAACCTAAGGTATGAAACTGTTAGAATTCTAGAGGAGAATGTTGGAAACACTCTCCTAGACATCGGCCTGGGCAAAGAGTTTATGAAGAAGTCCCCAAAGGCGATCACAGCAGCAACAAAAATAAATAAATGGGACATGATCAAACTAAAAGGCTTCTGCACAGCCAAAGAAACAGTCATGAAAGTAAACAGACAACCTACAGAATGGGAGAAAATTTTTGCATCCTATGCATCTGATAAGGGGCTGATAACTAGAATATACTTAGAACTCACGAAATCAGCAAGAAAAAATCAAATAGCCCTATTAAAAAGTGGGCAAAGGACTTGAACAGAAACTTTTCTAAAGAAGACAGAAGAATGGCCAACAAACATATGAAAAAATGCTCAACGTCTGTAATCATCAGGGAAATGCAAATCAAAACCATAATGTGATATCACTTAACTCCAGTGAGAATGGCCTTTATCAAAAAGTCTCCAAACAATAGATGCTGGCATTGATGTGGAGAGAGAGGAACACTGCTACATTGCTGGTGGGACTGCAAACTAGTTCAACCTCCATGGAAAGCAATATGGAGATACCTTAAAGCGATACAAGTGAATCTACCATTTGATCCAGCAATCCCATTACTGGGCGTCTACCCAAAAGATCCAATGACACTCTACAAAAAAGACACCTGCACTTGAATGTTTATAGCAGCACAATTCATAATTGCAAGGCTGTGGAAACAGCCCAAGTGCCCATCAGTCCAAGAATGGATTAATAAAATGTGGTATATGTATACCATGGAGTACTATTCAGCTCTAAGAAACAACGATGATATAGTACATCTTATATTTTCCTGGTTAGAGCTGGAACCCATACTACTAAGTGAAGTATCCCAAAAATGGAAAAATAAGCACCACAAATACTCACCAGCAAACTGGTATTAACTGAGCAGCACCTAAGTGGACACATAGGTACTACGGTAATAGGGTATTGGGCAGGTGGCAGGGGGCTGGGGGACAGGTATATACATACATAATGAGTGAGATGTGCACCATCTTGGGGATGGTCATGCTGGAAACTCAGACTTGTGGGGGGAGGGGGAGAAAGGGCATTTATTGAAACCTTAAAATCTGTAACCCTATAATATGCCGAAATAAAAAAAATAAAATATTTTTTTAAAAATCCATAGCTAACATTAAAATGGCGAAAGACTAAATGTTTTCCCTCTAAGATCTGAAACAAGACACAAGAATGCCTGCTTTCACCATTTCTATCCAACATAGTATTGGAAGTTCTAGCCGGTTTATAGTTTATAGTTACTGAGTAAAAGAAATTGGCCGGGTGTGGTGGCTCACGCCTGTAATCCTAGCACTCTGGGAGGCTGAGGCAGGTGGATTGCTCAAGGTCAGGAGTTCAAAACCAGCCTGAGCAAGAGCGAGATCCCTGTCTCTACTAAAAATAGAAGGAAATTAATTGGCCGACTAAAAATATATAGAAAAAATTATGTGGGCATAGTGGTACATGCCTGTAGTCCCAGCTACTTGGGAGGCTGAGGTAGAAGATTGCTTGAGCCCAGGAGTTTAAGGTTGCTGTGAGCTAGGCTTACGCCATGGCACTGTAGCCCGGGCAACAAAGTGAGACTCTGTCTAAAAAAAAAAAAGAAAGAAAGAAAGAAAAGTCACCCAAATTGGAAAGAAATAAGTAAAATTATCTCTGTTCACAGACAACATGATCTTATATGTAGAAAACCCTAAATATTACATACACATACAACTATTAGAACTAACAGATGAATTCAGCAAAGTTACAGAATATAACATCAACATGCAAAAATCAGTTGCATTTCTATACCCTAACAATGAACAATAAGGTTTTTAAAAATTTCATTTACAATAGCATCAAAAATAATAAAATACCTAGAAGTAAATATAACCAAAGAGGTGAAAGATTTGTACTCTGAAAACTATAAAATATTGTGAAAAGAATTAAAGATGATCTAAATAAATGGAAAGACATCCCATGTTCATGGATTAGAAGATTAATATTGTTAAGATGTCACTTCACACCCATTTAGGATAACTATTATAAAAAAAATAAACAACAGAAAACAAGTACTGGTGTAGATAGATATTATACATACATACACACAGACAAATGATAAACGGAGATTTGATACTTGGTCACTTAGCACACCCTCGCAGGTGTGGCTAAACCTGGGTGCACATGGCGCTTGGGAACAACAAGACTCAGGCAGCCCCTCTCCGGGTCCCACTGGATGATTAGGCTGCTGGAGTCGGTCACTGTTTGGAGCAAGACGCAGCCAGGGCCCCGCCCTCCATCTCTCTGCGTGGGTCCCACGACTGACTTCAGGTCGACCCTCCCGTCCAGGGTCAAAGACCACACCTGTCTTAGGCTCCGGAAGCGCGCTGCAGACCGACTCTGGACAGGCGAGCGTGCACTGTCCCGCAGAGCCCAGGAGGCCCCCTGCACCCTAAGGGAGGCCCACGCGGGAGTGGACGGAGGCGTCCTCGGGCACTGCTCTCCAGCCGGCCCACCTGTCCCCAGCCCTGCCCTGAGGCTCCTCCCAGCTCCTCAGAGTTGGCCTGCACCAGGCCCCAAGCCCCTCCTCAGGGAGGCCTCAGGCCTCTGGCCGAGGCTGCTCCGAGTCTCTGCAGGGCAGCACCGAGCCCCCGGGAGGACAGGGGCTCAAGGCTGTGACTTGGCCTCTGGCTGCTCTGGGGTCCGGAGGGCATGAGGCTGGGCTGGGGGCCGTGGGTCAGTGGGGTCTGCACGTGCGGGGCCGGGGGAGCTTGAGAGGCCCTGATGGTGGCCACTGTCCCCACCCTCGGGGCCCAGGAAGCAGCCCGTCCCAGGCTGCCCCAGACAACCCCTGGCCTCAGTTTCCCAGGCTGGAGGCCCCAGCCGGCCTTTCGGGGTGGCCGCCCTCAGTGTGGAGGGTGGGGGGACCCCCAGGCCCAGGACAGCCGGCAGCAGGGCCGGCCGCCACCCCGCCTGGCCGGCGATGACACCCACACATTCACATCCACACATCGATACACACCCATCCACACACACACTCACACACAGACACACACTCACAATCACACAGTCACACACACGCTCTCACATCACAGTCACACACACCCACACACGCTCTCACACATCACAGTCACACACACCCACACACGTTCTCACACATCACAGTCACACACACTCACACACGCTCTCACACATCACAGTCACACACACCCACACACGCTCTCACACATCACAGTCACACACACCCACACACGCTCTCACACATCACAGTCACACACACCCACACACGCTCTCACACATCACAGTCACACACACCCACACACGCTCTCACACATCACAGTCACACACACCCACACACGCTCTCACACATCACAGTCACACACACCCACACACGCTCACACATCACAGTCACACACACCCACACACACTCTCACACATCACAGTCACACACACCCACACACGCTCTCACACATCACAGTCACACACACCCACACACGCTCTCACACATCACAGTCACACACACCCACACACGCTCTCACACATCACAGTCACACACACCCACACACGCTCTCACACATCACAGTCACACACACCCACACACGCTCTCACACATCACAGTCACACACACCCACACACGCTCTCACACATCACAGTCACACACACCCACACACGCTCTCACACATCACAGTCACACACACCCACACACGCTCTCACACATCACAGTCACACACACCCACACACGCTCTCACACATCACACAGTCACACACACCCACACACACTCTCACACATCACACAGTCACACACGCCCACACACGCTCTCACATCACAGTCACACACACCCACACATACTCTCACACATCACAGTCACACACACCCACACACACTCTCACACATCACAGTCACACACACCCACACACACTCTCACACATCACAGTCACACACACCCACACACACTCTCACACATCACAGTCACACACACCCACACACGCTCACACATCACACAGTCACACACGCTCACACATCACACACACACACTCACACGCTCTCACACTTCACACACACACAAGCTCTCACACATCACAGTCACACACACCCACACACGCTCACACATCACACAGTCACACACGCTCACACATCACACACACACACTCACACGCTCTCACACTTCACACACACACAAGCTCTCACACATCACAGTCACACACGCTCACACATGCTCTCACACATCACACTCACACACACCCACACGCTCTCACACTTCACACAGTAACACACGCTCACACATCACACACACACTCACACACGCTCACACATCACAGTCACACACACTCACACATCACAGTCACACACGCTCACACATGCTCTCACACATCACAGTCACACACACCCACACATGCTCTCATACATCACACAGTCACACACGCTCACACATCACACACACACTCACACACGCTCACACATCACAGTCACACACACACAAGCTCTCACACATCACACTCACACACACCCACACACGCTCTCACACATCACACAGTCACACTCACATGCTCTCACACTTCACACAGTCACACACGCTCACACATCACAGTCACACACACTCACACATGCTCTCACACATCACAGTCACACACACCCACACACGCTCTCACACATCACAGTCACACACACCCACACACGCTCTCACACATCACAGTCACACACACCCACACACGCTCTCACACATCACAGTCACACACACCCACACACGCTCTCACACATCACACAGTCACACTCACATGCTCTCACACTTCACACAGTCACACACGCTCACACACGCTCACACATCACACAGTCACACACACTCTCACGTCACACAGTCACTCACACACTCACATGCTCTCACACATCACACAGTCACACACGGTCTCACGTCACACAGTCACTCACACACTCACATGCTCTCACACACACACACTCACACACGGTCTCACGTCACACAGTCACACACACTCACCCGCACCCCCCACTCACAGGCACACTCGGGAGCCAGAGCCGACAGTGCCCTCTTGTGGTCACTGCTGTCCCTTCCCCACAGGCCTCTCCCATCAGTGACAAGCCCGGTGCTCATGAGACCAGGAGGCGGCCGACGGGGAGGGTCGGGCTGTCCCCCACAGGGGCGGCCGTCGGGGAGCGTCGCGCTGTCCCCCCACAGGGGCGGCCGTCCAGGAGCGTCGCGCTGTCCCCCCACAGGGGCGGCCGTCCGGGAGGGTCGCGCTGTCCCCCCACAGGGGCAGGTGTCCGGGAGGGTCGCGCTGTCCCCCCACAGGGGCGGCCGTCCGGGAGCGTCGCGCTGTCCCCCCACAGGGGCGGCCTCCAGGAGGGTCGCGCTGTCCCCCCACAGGGGCAGGTGTCCGGGAGGGTCGCGCTGTCCCCCCACAGGGGCGGCCGTCCGGGAGGGTCGCGCTGTCCCCCCACAGGGGCGGCCGTCGGGGAGCCTCGCGCTGTCCCCCCACAGGGGCAGCCGTCCGGGAGCGTCGCGCTGTCCCACCATAGGGGCGGCCGTCCTGGAGTGTCGCGCTGTCCCCCCACAGGGGCGGCCTCCGGGAAGGTCGCGCTGTCCCCCCACAGGGGCGGCCGTCGGGGAGCGTTGCGCTGTCCCCCCACAGGGGCGGCCGTCCGGGAGGGTCGCGCTGTCCCCCCACAGGGGCGGCCGTCGGGGAGCGTCGCGCTGTCCCCCACAGGGGCGGCCGTCGGGGAGCGTCGCACTGTCCCCCACAGGGGCGGCCGTCCGGGAGAGTCGCGCTGTCCTCCCACAGGGGCGGCCGTCCGGGAGCGTCGCGCTCTCCGCCACAGGAGGCCGGCGGGCAGCCCTCGTCCCTCCGGCCGCGCTGCCATCCCGGCTCATCCAGCCCGCGGCCCTGCCGGGCCCAGCACAGGGCGCTGTCCCGCGCGGGCGGCCGGCAGAGAGCCGGGTCCTGCCCCCATGTCCCGCGGGGTGCACGGCCCCAGCAGGGGGTGGCGGGCGGGGAGGGAGTCCCGGACCGAGCGTCCCGGCCGTCTCCCCGCGCCGGGCGGACGGTGCAGGGGCGAGGGCACCGGGCTTTGCGGCCCCCAGAGATGCCAAGAACGTGGACGCGAACGCCCCGCGGAGTCGCGGACGCCCCCTGTGGTCCGCTCGGAAGCGCTTCACCGAGGGAGGGACACGCGGCGACCAGGGCGACTCCCGTCCTGCCGCCTTTCCCAGGAGCCCAGCGCGGCTCCTTCCCGGCAGCCTGTGAGCCCCGACGGGCCAGGGCCCCGCTAGGCCTCGCGACACGGCAGTGGCCTCCGGGACCAGGCCCGGAGCGAAGTGCCGGAGGGGGCGCAGGCCGGAACGAACGCCACGGGATGCTTTAATGTGCGGTGTGACCGCTCTTTGCTGAACGAAAGGGGCCAAGGGGTGCAGAGGGACAGCAGCTGGTGGGCTGGACGGTGGCCGAGGGTCTCCGGCGCGACTGCAGGGACCTGCGTGGAGGTCCCGGGCAGGAGCGGCACGTGCAAAGGCCCGGGGCGGGACGCGCAGACTCACGGCAGGAACGGCAAGCAGGCCGGGCCGATCCAGGTATTTGCTCAGGTTCGCTACTGGGGACCAAGGCGCGGCCCGCGAGGCCACCGCGCGTCCCCCGAGTCCCCTGCCATGGCTGAGGACACAGATCTTCCACCCCTAGCAGGCACAGCTCTGGGCACGAAACGAGAACCCAGGCCTCTGGCTCCGCCCGCCGATGTCACTCGGAGGTCTCTCGACCCCACCACCCTGACCCTCACTCGACCCCTGCCTCAGTTTCCCCGTGGTGTAACTCGGAGCCCCTCCGACATCCGGTTCCCCGCTACCGGTCCCTGCACCTAGCGATGGGGGCAGCGACCCCTGGCGGCCAAGGGGGGTGCGGCGGGTGCCAGAACCGGGCCAGATTGCCGACAGGGGCGGGCCCCGCTGTGGAGAGGCGACCCAGGAAAGCACGGGAGCTCCGCCCTTCCCCGGGTCCCGCCCTCGGAGCCCCGCCCCCGTGCGCCGGCGGAAGCTGGGCCTGGGGTGTGCGGATGGCGGGCGTTGGGGCTGGGGGGTGGCAAGGCTTGGTGGCCCCCTCAGTTGGCCTCTGTGGGCACGTGGCCTTCTCTGGTGTCCTCGCCTGTCTCCGTGGGAAATCGCTTGTCAGTGGGTTCAGGGCCCACCCAGGAACTGGAGGTAATGTCGCAGTGGCAGGCTCTGCGGGTCCGGGCAGAGACACGTTTGGGGCCTGCATTCAGTTCACTCCGCAGGCGCAGCCTTCATCCCTGTTCCTCAGACTCCTGTGCCCCAGCTGGTTCAAGCCAGCGAGGAAGAGAAGGGCGTTAGCAGCTGTCTCCTACAACCCCGCAGGCTCTAAACCGCCATTCTTCCTCACACACAGGACTCTGGGAGCAGAAGACATTCTGCTTCTCCTGGGCTCTGCTACAGTCAAGTGCTGTGTGACTCGGAGCAAGTCCCTTACCTCCTCTGGCCTCGCTTCCTTGTCTGTGACACGAGGGTTCAGGATCATTCCTTTGTGTCCTTCCAGCATTGGCCATTTGTGACTTATCCTGAGTGACCTCAGAGGAAGAGTTCCCCCGCCGCCCCACCGTGTGCTCAGGGAAGGACAGCCACCTCTCGTGGACATTGGAATTATCCTTTGTAGAAGCAGGAAATCGATATCTCTGCTCCAGAGACGACACTGCCCTCGAGGAGATGGGCAAGGAGAGACCGCAGCTGCAGAGCCAGGGCGGTGTCTTAGTTTCCTGCTGCTCATACCCCAGGCCCTTCACCTGGACTCAGGAGGTGACACCAGGAAAGACAAGGCTTTTGGAAGTGAGAAGTTTCAGACGGGGAAAGAATTGTGATGTCCTCTGAAAGGAAAGGTAATTCCAGCAGTAGAGAGAAGATGGTGGCATCAAAAATTCAGCCCAACATGGCTTCAATAAGCCACAGAGAAGCTACATGGGGCTGGAGCCAAGAAAAGAGGTACTAGGCACAGGTGAGCTGGGCCCAGGCCCCTCCTTGGGATACCGCACTGCCTTGACCAGACCCTGTTACTTACTCTGGGTGACTATGCCCAGGGCCAGCATCGTGGAGGTTAATGTGCTGTGTTCAGGTATCTTCACCAGGATTCAGAATCACAGATGTAAATCAACCACACCTGGAAAAGAAGACTCCCCACCACCACCACCAACAACCCAGGCCAAGTGAACAAGATTCTCCAAGTGCAGCCCCACACCTGGAAAAGAAGACTCCCCACCACCACCAACAACAACCCAGGCCAAGTGAACAAGATTCTCCAAGTGCAGCCCCACACCTGGAAAAGAAGACTCCCCACCACCACCACCAACAACCCAGGCCAAGTGAACAAGATTCTCCAAGTGCAGCCCCACACCTGGAAAAGAAGACTCCCCACCACCACCAACAACAACCCAGGCCAAGTGAACAAGATTCTCCAAGTGCAGCCCCACACCTGGAAAAGAAGACTCCCCACCACCACCAACAACAACCCAGGCCAAGTGAACAAGATTCTCCAAGTGCAGCCCCACACCTGGAAAAGAAGACTCCCCACCACCACCAACAACAACCCAGGCCAAGTGAACAAGATTCTCCAAGTGCAGCCCCACACCTGGAAAAGAAGACTCCCCACCACCACCAACAACAACCCAGGCCAAGTGAACAAGATTCTCCAAGTGCAGCCCCAAGTGCGCCTGGGCGTCTTGATACCCATGCACAGAACCACTGGGTTAGACACATGAGCCCCACAACTAAGGAGTGGGTCTCACCTGGAAGGTGGATCCTAAGTGTCAGTCCCCAGATGACGAGTTCAGAATTCCAGAATGGCCGTGGGACAGAGAGGGAGAATTCTGGATGTCCCGATCATGACCTTGAAGATGCCCAGATGCCTAGGGTAGGGTGAATGCTCCTATTCTCCTTTTAAGAGGATCCTTGATTTTGTTTGCCCTTTACATTTTTATAAAAAGTTTAGAAGAATCAGCTTGTCAAATTTTACCAAACAAATTGGAATTTTGGATGTTGTACTGTGTTCACATTGAATTTAAAAACCAGTTTGGAAAGATTTGACATCTTCCCCACACTGAATCTTTTAATCCATGAACATTTACATCTCTTCAATTACTTAGATTACTCCCATAATTGATACTTTTCATCTTTTTTTTTTTTTAAGAGACAAAGTCTGGGCCGGGCGCGGTGGCTCACGCCTGTAATCCTAGCTCTCTGGGAGGCCGAGGCGGGCGGATCGCTCGAGGTCGGGAGTTCGAAACCAGCCTGAGCAAGAGTGAGACCCTGTCTCTACTATAAATAGAAAGAAACTAATTGGCCAACTAATATATATAGAAAAAATTAGCCGGGCATGGTGGCTCATGCCTGTAGTCCCAGCTACTTGGGAGGCTGAGGCAGGAGGATTGCTTGAGCCCAGGAGTTTGAGGTTGCTGTGAGCTAGGCTGACGCCACGGCACTCACTCTAGCCTAGGCAACAAAGCAAGACTCTGTCTCAAAAAAAAAAAAAAAAAGAGAGACAAAGTCTGGCTATGTTGCCCATGCTTTATTTGAACTCCTGAGCTCAAGCGATCGTCCCAAATAGCGGGGACTACAGGTACGTGCCACTGCACCCAGCTAATCTTACTGTAAATAATATCCTTAAACAATATTTTTGTTCATTTTCTGAAACACAGAAATATACATTGACATTGTATACAGTAAATGTGCTAGATTTTCTTCTTGATTCTGTTAGTTTGTCGGTCTGTTCTTTGGGATTTTCCAGGCACATAAATGTATCATCCATGAATAGTGACGGTTTTGTTGCTGTCTTCTCAGTTCTCATACCTTTCATTTCTCTCCCTCATACTCCCTCACTCCAGGCTGGCAGCCCAATACCACGTGCAGTAGCAGAGCAAGTAGTAGACATCCTTGTCCTGTTACCAGTCACAAAGGGACGTTTTTAAATATTTCACACTTAGACATGATATCTGCTGTAGGTATAGCTAAAGAGACCCTCATCAGATTAAGAAAGCTTTCTTCCGTTCCTTTTTTGCTAATTTTTCTTTTAATCATTCCTTGGATTTTATTCAATCCTTTCCTACATGTTTAGATGTGCATGCATGATTTCTCTCTTTGATCTCATGATGCCGCACGTAATGTAGTTTCTGATGTGAAGCCAACCAGACTTATCTGGTATGTATTGCCATGCAGTGCTGCTGGATCCAGTATGACAGTGTATTGTTTAGAACATGTGCGTTTATTTTCCTGAGTGGGGTTCAGCCATCATACTCTTTCTTTGACTATTGTCATCAGGTTTTGCAATCAAGGCTATGTTAGATTCATAAAATGAGTTCTGGAGTGCTCTCTGTTTATTCCCTGGAAGAGTTTGCATAAGAATGAAATGGTTTTTTCCTTGTTTAGTCAAACTTTCTAGTGAAAGTTTTAGAAAAGTTGAGATCTATTTTTTATCAAGTGAAATATATATGCTGAAATAGATTTTTCTAAAATGTGCTCATTTAATCTCAAATTGCTGGCATAATGATGTTTATAATAGCTTCTCCATTATAAATACTCTGCATGTGTCAAAATGTCTCATTTCATTCCTAATATAGGTGATTTGTGCCTTCTTTCTTTTTTCTTGATAATTTCACCAGCTCATTTTCAATTTCAATAGTATCATAAACAACTCTCTGCTTTATTGTTTATCATCCCATGGGATATTGATCTATTTCACTAGTTTTTTTCCTCTGGTCTTTACGTCCTTTATTCTCTTAATATATTCTTTGGCTTTATATTGCTGTTCTCTTTCTGACTTCAGAGGTATGTTCTTAACTCACCAATTTCAGCCTTTAAAGTTTAAAGTTACCAGTTTCCCT
This sequence comes from Microcebus murinus, assembly GCF_040939455.1. NCBI lineage: Eukaryota > Metazoa > Chordata > Mammalia > Primates > Cheirogaleidae > Microcebus > Microcebus murinus. The sequence continues at coordinate 24,866,557 of NC_134125.1, read as the reverse complement.
CTATGCACTGATTTATGTGCATCCCACACATTTTTATGTAGCAGTCTCATCATTGACCATTTCAAAATATTACCTAATTTCTGAGTTCTCCAACTGTGGCCTGAATTATCACTGTACTTTCTTTCTGTTTGTTTGTTTGTTTTTGTTTGTTTGTTTGAGACAGAGTCTCACTCTGTTGCCCAGGCTAGAATGTCGTGGCATCAGCCTAGCTCACAGCAACCTCAAATTCCTGGGCTCAAGCAATCCTGCTGCCTCAGCCTCCCGAGTAGCTGGGACTACAGGCATGCGCCACCATGCCCGGCTAATTTTTTCTATATATATTAGTTGGCCAATTAATTTCTTTCTATTTTTAGTAGAGACGGGGTCTCGCTCTTGCTCAGGCTGGTTTCAAACTCCTGACCTCGAGCAATCCGCCCGCCTCGGCCTCCCAGAGTGCTAGGATGACAGGCGTGAGCCACCGCGCCCGGCCTGTACTTTCTAATTTCCAAACATATGAGGATGTTCTAGTTACATATTTATTATTAATTTCTAGTTTAACTGTATGTGTTTAGAGAACATACTCTGAATAATTTCAATCCTATGAAGTTTGCTTTATAGAGACTTGTTTTATAGCCTAATATATGGTTCATTTTTGTCAATGTTCCTTGTCTGTTCTTGTCTTTCTGAAGAGAATATGTACTTTGTAATTGTTGGATGCAATGCTCTGTATATAAATCCATTGAGTCAACCTGATTATGAAGATTATATTCCAATCTTCTATTTCCTTTATTATTTTTTTTTGAAACCCAGGTCTCATTCTGTTGCCCAGGCTAGAATGCAATGCCATTGTTACAACTCACTACAAACTCAAATTTCTGGGTTCAAGCAATCCTCCCACCTCAGCCTCCCAAGTAGCCGGGTCTACAGGCATATGCCACAATACCCAGCTAATTTTTTTTTTAAGTTTTTATAAAGACAAGGTCTCAATATGTTGCCCAGGCTTGTCTCCAACTCCTGGCTTCAAGAAATCTTCCCATCTTGGACTCCCAAAGTGCTGGGATTACAGGTGTGAGCCACCGCACCTGCCTTTTTAAAAATTTTTGTCTGCCAATAAATTTAAGTCTCTCCCCAGGGATCGTAAATTTCTTCATATGTCTTTGTAGTTCAACAGTTTTTTTTTGTTTTGTTTTGTTTTTGAGACAGAGTCTCGCTTTCTTGCCTAGGCTAGAGTGAGTGCCGTGGCGTCAGCCTAGCTCACAGCAACCTCAAACTCCTGGGCTCAAGTGATCCTCCTGCCTCAGCCTCCCGAGTAGCTGGGACTACAGGCACAAGCCACCATGCCCGGCTGATATATATATATATATATATATATATATATATATATATATATATATATATATTAGTTGGCCAATTAATTTCTATTTTTATGGTAGAGACGGGGTCTCGCTCAGGTTGGTTTTGAACTCCTGACCTTGAGCAATCCGCCTGCCTCGGCCTCCCAGAGTGCTAGGATTACAGGCGTGAGCCACCGCGCCCGGCCAGTTCAACAGTTTTTTACTTTATATTTTTTGAGACTACATTATTAGGTGACATATGACTTTAAAACTGTTAGCCCCCTGATGAAATTAAACTTATTAGCATAAAATAACCCTATTAATTTCAGATGATTCCTTTTGCCTTGAAGTTTCTTTTTTTTTTTTTAATTTTTTTTCCTTTTTTTTTTATCATTTCCAGCATATTATGGGGGTACAAATATTAAGGTTATGTATATTTCCCTTGCCCCCCTCCTCCCTCAAGTCAGCTTCAAGCATGTCCATCCCCCAGTTGGTGTGCTTCCCACTCATTATGTATGTGTATTCCCATTCCCTCCCCCCACCTGCCTGACACCCGATAGATGTTATTCCTATATGTTCACTTGTGTGTTGATCAGTTAATACCAATTTGCTGGTGATTACATGTGGTGCTTATTTTTCCATTCTTGGGATACTTCACTTAGTAGAATGGGTTCCAGGTTTATCTAGGAATATACAAGAGGTGCTATGTCACCATTGTTTCCTATAGCTGAATAGTACTCCATGGTATACATATACCACATTTTATTAATCCACTCATGTATTGATGAGCACTTTGGTTGTTTCCACATCTTTGCGATTGTGTATTGTGCTGCTATAAACATTCGAGAGTAGGTGTCTTTTTCGTAGAGTGATTTTGTTCTTTTGGGTAGATGCGCAGTAGTGGGATTGCTCTATCAAATGGTAGATCCACTTGCATCGCTTTAAGGTATTTCCATATTGCTTTCCACCTAAAGTTTCTTTTGTATCAATATACTACACCAGTTTCCTTTTGGGTAGGAATTCCATGGTATCTTTTCCATCTGTTTACTTTCAGCTGTTCGCCATCCTAGCCCACCATTCCTGGAAATAGGAGCTCCTCCCCAAAGGACTTTCTTCGTGGGTCCTTCAGCTGTGGAATGCGCACTTACATCCAGAGTCATGTCTGTGCGCCTCACATTTCCAACAGCTTTATTTGCATCTCTGGGATGGAATTTCTAGGCCTTTTCTGAGCAGTGTCTGGGGCAGGGCAGGACTGCCGGGCGCCCCTGCCCACACACTTCCAGAGCACGCGTGCAGACGTCCGGTGCAGACACGCCCGTGAGCAGCCCTGCAGGTCACAGACAACCCGACTTGAGTGGCCTCCGACAAGGACGGAGTGATGGACCTGCAAACTGGGAATGCAGATGTGGGGCGCCCAGGGCCGCCTGAACCAGAGGCCCCCCGTTTCCCTGGGATCCCCCTGCCCTGCCCTCCTCCCGCATTGCTGCCCCCCTCACTAAGGCAAGCGGCCCAGCAGAGTGGGCATCGCCCTGCACACGAGGCCACACAAAGGAGGAGGAAGCCATGAGACCAGAATCCCAGGGACACTGTCTGCTGTGGTCCTCCCAGTGGGCCACATCGGTCCCGTGCCTTGCTGATGACATGGACCAGAGCCAGGGTACAACCAGGGGAGGGGTTGGTAGAGGCCTCAAGCCTAGGACAGGCTGCTGGCCACCACCCAACCCCCAAGGCCAGGGACAGTGGACATTCCTGAGCCAGCACAGCTCAAGAACCAACCTAAAGAAAAGAATGTAGGGGGTGGAGCAAGATGGCGGACGAATAACACCGTCAGACAGAGTGTCTCTGCAGAAAAGACAGATTCTAGCAGAAATTAGAGGAAAGAAGCAAGAAGACGAGCATACAGCAGACGAGGGCCAGAAGGAGGGGTACCTGAGACCCCGGGAGACTCCACGGGAGGAGGCTGCGGAGGAGAACTGGAGGCTGAGACCGCCGGAGCAGCCTGGAGACCAGCGGCAAGGTAGGTGGATTTGCTGTTTCCCCTCCCCTGCATTTGGGACTCCTGGTGGGCTCCCCAGCGGGTGGAGAGACCTGCGGACACCAGCCCAGAGACCGCCACCGCCAGCCAGCGGTGAGCCTGTAGCAGACGTAGCACCAGGTTCCCAACTTCCTTCTGGCACCTCCGTGTGCACAGACCCGAGCCGCGCGGCAGGCGCCATACTGCCTCCTCCTCCCCTCTACCGACCCTACCCGCAGCTGCCCAGAGAGACAATACAGCCACCAGCCAGAGGCACCTCCAGGGAATGGGACCTTCCCTTTTGGGACCCTACAGCTGACTCAGGGGAACTCAGACTGTGAGCTCCCTACCCGCCCGCCCTCCCAGGTGCTGCTGGCACGGTGTTCCCAGGAGAACGGTGCTGATTCAGAGGCTGAGAGACATAGACTCAGCTTGGGCTCCCTGTGGGTGAATTGGGACCAGAAATCCTCTCCCTGGTGGGGATACAGTTTGAACTCTGGGACCCAGAGGTCGGACCTGCAGACCAGATCCCCTGCACCGAGGGCTAGCATTGCCCGGGGCACAGAAGGGTTATACATGAACAGCCTACTGAGGTGTGTGTGCCTCCAGGGGTGGATCGGTGTCCTAGAGGGCAACCCTCCTCCCAGGAGGAGGCCGTGTGCACAACCCAGGTGGCGTTCCTGTGCAGGGAACCTCCCCTCTGGCATCACAGTCCGGGGAGGCCAGGTGGCTTGTGGTCTGGCCTGCTGGCAGAGGCCCAGGAGTAGCTGTGGAGTTGGGGAGGGTGGAAAGAAGCGAGGCCTGCTCCAGACTGCGGGTCTCAGACAGCCTCACCCCCACACCCAGACTTTCTGGCTGAGCGGGACCATTCCAGCCCTGCCCTGACAGCTTTCCCTGGAAGCAGAGAACGGAACTTTGACCCCTGCTAACTCCCTGAGGGCAGGCTTACCCAACCCAGCTCCACCCAGAACAAGAGCTGTTAACAGGACACAAAATCAACAGCATAGCCTGTTCCTCCAAGCAAACGCCCCTACTGACAGGGACGGCATCTTGCACAGCCTTTCCACGGCACCCACTGACTCAATATACAGGGAGTGGTCCAATTTCACCCACAGACACCACCTAACGCCTCAGAACTAAACAAGGTGTGTGAATACCCAAACAATAACTTAAGGAAAGAAACAACAACTGATTGACATAGGAAGAAATCAGCGAAAGAACTCAGGAAATATGAAGAACCAAACAGAAAACACACCCCCAAGAGGAGCACCAGCCCCCTAGAAACAGACACCAACCAAAATCAGGCAACCAATATGACAGAAGAGGAATTTCGTATGTGGATCATAAGAACACTCACCGAGCTGAAACAACAACTCAATAACCAACACAAAGAAACCACAAAAAGCCTCCAGGATATGGGAAAAGAAATAGACACAATGAAGAAAAGTGTAACCGAACTCCTGGAAATGAAGAATCAATTCAAGGAACTACAAAATACAGTGGAAAGTCTCAAGAACACGGTAGATCAAACAGAAGAAAGAATCTCAGAGCTTGAAGATAACACCCTCCAATTAAATAAATCAGTCACAGAAATAGAGCAGAGAAACAAGAGAAAAGAGCAAAGCCTACAAGAGATGTGGAACTATGTGAAGAAACGTAATGTGAGAGTCATAGGCTTACCAGAAGGGGAAGAAGACAACACTCAAGGGTTGGACAAGCTGTTTGAAGATATAATAGAGGAAAATTTCCCAGGCCTTGCTCAAAACCTTGATATACAAGTTCAAGAAACTCAGAGGACCCCTGGGAGATTCAATGCAAACAGGAAGATGTCACAACATGCAGTCATCAGACTGACCAAAGTATCAACTAAAGAGGCCCTTCTAAGAGCTGTAAGACAAAAGAAGCAAGTAACATACAAGGGAAAGCCAATTCGAATAACATCAGACTTCTCTAATGAGACTTTACAAGCAAGGAGAGACTGGGGCCCCATTCTCACTCTTTTGAAACAAAACAATGCCCAGCCTAGAATATTATTCCCTGCAAAACTAAGCTTCATATATGAAGGAGAAGTAAAAACATTCTCAGACAAGCAAAGGCTCAGAGAATTCACCAAGACAAGACCAGCCCTACAAGAAGTACTTAAAACAGCGTTACGCACGGAACATCATAATAATAACCCACGAATATAAAAACAACCAAAACCCAAAGATATTAAAGGCCAGATATTACAATGGCTCAAGACAGAAATCATAGCAACAACATCCAACCTAATAGAATGATCAGTAATCTACCTTACCTATCAGTTCTCTCAATAAATGTGAATGGCTTAAACTCTCCACTCAAGAGACATAGGCTGGCTGAATGGATAAGAAAATACAGGCCAAGTATATGCTGTCTTCAGGAAACACATCTAACCTGCAAGGATGCATATAGACTAAAAATAAAAGGGTGGAGATCAATATTCCAAGCAAATAGAAGCCAAAGGAAGGCTGGTGTGGCAGTTCTGATTTCAGACGATTTAGTTTTTAAACCAACAAAAGTAGTAAAAGACAAAGAGGGTCATTATATAATGGTGAAGGGCACAGTCTAACAAGAAGAGATAACAATTTTAAATATATATGCACCCAACTTAGGTGCACCCAGATTCATAAAGCAAACCTTACTGGAGCTAAGCAAATGGATTAATAGCAACTCCATAATCGCCGGAGATTTCAACACCCCACTGACGGCACAAGACAGATCCTCCAAACAGAAAATTAATAAAGAAATTATGGACTTAAACAAAACTCTAGAACAATTGGGTCTGACTGACATTTACAGAACATTCTACCCAAAATCCACTGAATATACGTTCTTCTCATCAGCTCACGGGACATTCTCTAAGATTGACCATATCCTAGGACACAAAGAAAATCTCAAGAAATTTAAAAAATAGAAATCATACCATGTACCTTCTCAGATCACAGTGGAATAAAAGTAGAAATCAACCCTAACAGAAACTCACATTTCTACACAAAAACGTGGAAATTAAACAACCTCCTACTAAATGATTACTTCATAAATGAAGAAATCAAGACAGAAATAAAAAAATTCTATGAAGAAAACGACAATGGAGAGACAAGTTATCAACTCCTCTGGGACACAGCTAAAGCAGTTCTGAGAGGAAAGTTTATCTCCATAAATGCCTATAACCAAAAGACAAGAAGATCACAAATAGACAATCTAATGAAACGACTCAAAGAGCTGGAAAAAGAAGAGCAGACCAACCCCAAACCCAGCAGAAGAAGTGAAATCAACAAGATCAAATCAGAACTAAACGAAATTGAAAACAGGGAAGCTATTCAGGAGATTAACAAAACAAAATGTTGGTTATTGAAAAAATAAACAAAAGTGACACACCATTGGCTAAGCTAATGAAAACCAGAAAAGAAAAATCTCTAATAAGCTCCATCAGGAACAAAAAAGGAGATATCACAACTGATCCCAAAGAGATACAAGATACAATTTATGAATACTACAAAAACCTTTACGCACACAAACTGGAAAATGTGGAGGAAATGGACAAATTTCTAGAAACACACAGCCTCCCTAGGCTCAACCAGGAAGAAATAGATTCCCTGAAGAGACCAATCTCAACAGCTGAAATAGAAACAGCAATTAAAAATCTCCCTAAAAAGAAAAGTCCCAGTCCAGATGGCTTCACACCCGAATTTTGCCACACTTACAAAGAAGAACTAGTACCTATCTTGCAGAAACTATTCCACAACATCGAGAAGAACGGAAACCTCCCGGACACCTTTTATGAAGCGAATATTACTCTGATACCAAAACCAGGAAAGGATGCAACAAAAAAAGAAAACTACAGACCAATATCCCTAATGAATATAGTTGCAAAAATTTTCAACAAAATCTTAGCTAACCGAATCCAGACACTTATCAAAAAAATAATCCACCACGACCAAGTGGGCTTCATCCCAGGGATGCAGGGATGGTTCAACATACGTAAATCTATCAATGCAATTCACCACATAAACAGAAGCAAAAACAAAGACCACATGATTCTTTCAATAGATGCAGAAAAAGCTTTTGACAAAATTCAACACCCTTTCATGATAAGAACACTTAAGAAAATAGGCATAGAAGGGACATACCTAAAAATGATACAAGCCACATATGACAGACCCATAGCCAACATCATACTGAATGGGGAAAAATTGAAAGCATTCCCACTTAGAACTGGAACCAGACAAGGCTGCCCACTATCTCCACTTCTGTTCAACATAGTGCTGGAAGTCTTGGCTGAAGCAATCAGACAGGAAAATGGAATCAAAGGTATCCAAATAGGGGCAGAAGAGATCAAACTTTCACTGTTTGCTGATGATATGATATTGTATCTAGAAAACCCCAAAGATTCAACCAAGAAACTCCTGGAACTGATAAATGAATTTAGTAAAGTCTCAGGATACAAAATCAATACACAGAAATCAGAGGCATTCATATACGCCAACAACAATCAAATTGAGAACCAAATCAAAGACTCAATTCCAGGCCGGGCGCGGTGGCTCACGCCTGTAATCCTAGCACTCTGGGAGGCCGAGGCGGGTGGATTGCTCGAGGTCAGGAGTTCAAAACCAGCCTGAACAAGAGCGAGACCCCGTCTCTACTATAAATAGAAAGAAAATTAATTGGCCAACTAATACATACAGAAAAAATTAGCCGGGCATGGTGGCACATGCCTGTAGTCCCAGCTACTCGGGAGGCTGAGGCAGCAGGATCGCTTGAGCCCAGGAGTTTGAGGTTGCTGTGAGCTAGGCTGCCGCCATGGCACTCACTCTAGCCTGGGCAACAAAGTGAGACTCTGTCTCAAAAACAAAAAAAACAAAAAAAAAAAAAAAACAAACAAAAAAAAAAAAACAAAGACTCAATTCCCTTCACAATAGCAACAAAGAAACTAAAGTACCTAGGAATATACTTAACCAAGGAGGTAAAAGACCTCTACAGGGAGAACTATGAAACACTGAGGAAGGAAATAGCAGAGGATGTAAACAGATGGAAATCCATTCCATGCTCGTGGATCAGCAGACTCAATATCATCAAAATGTCTATACTACCCAAACTGATCTACAGATTCAATGCAATACCTATTAAAATCCCATCAGCATTCTTCACAGATATAGAAAAAATAATTTTACTCTTCGTATGGAACCAAAGAAGACCCCGAATATCAAGAGCAATTCTAGGCAACAAAAACAAAATGGGAGGCATTAATATGCCAGATATCAAACTCTACTACAAAGCTGTAGTAATTAAATCAATCTGGTATTGGCACAAAAATAGGAATATTGACCAGTGGAATAGATCTGAGAATCCTGATATAAAACCATCCTCATATAGCCATCTAATCTTTGACAAAACAGACAAAAACATACGCTGGGGAAAGGAATCCCTTTTCAATAAATGGTGCTGGGAAACCTGGAGAGCCACCTGTAGAAGGCTAAAACAGGACCCACACCTTTCACCTCTCACAAAAACCAACTCACGCTGGATAACAGACTTAAACCTAAGGTATGAAACTATTAGAACTCTAGAGGAAAAAGTTGGAAACACTCTCCTAGACATCGGCCTGGGCAAAGAGTTTATGAAGAAGTCCCCAAAGGCAATCACAGCAGCAACAAAAATAAATAAATGGGACATGATCAAACTAAAAAGCTTCTGCACAGCCAAAGAAATAGTCATGAAAGTAAACAGACAACCTACAGAATGGGAGAAAATTTTTGCATCCTATGCATCCGATAAGGGACTGATAACTAGAATATACTTAGAATTCACGAAAATCAGGAAGAAAAAATCAAATAACCCTATTAAAAAGTGGGCAAAGGACTTGAACAGAAACTTTTCTAAAGAAGACAGAAGAATGGCCAACAAACATATGAAAAAATGCTCAACATCTCTAATCATCAGGGAAATGCTAATCAAAACCACAATGAGATATCACTTAACCCCAGTGAGAATGGCCTTTATCAAAATATCTCCAAACAATAAATGCTGGCGTGGTTGCGGAGAGGGAGGAACACTCCTACACTGCTGGTGGGACTGCAAACTAGTTCAACCTCTGTGGAAAGCAATATGGAGATACCTTAAAGCAATACAAGTGAATCTACCATTTGATCCAGCAATCCCATTGCTGGGCATCTACCCAAAAGATCCAATGACACTCTACAAAAAAGACACCTGCACTCGAATGTTTATAGCAGCACAATTCATAATTGCAAGGCTGTGGAAACAGCCCAAGTGCCCATCAGTCCAAGAATGGATTAATAAAATGTGGTATATGTATACCATGGAGTACTATTCAGCTCTAAGAAACAATGGTGATATAGCACATCTTATATTTTCCTGGTTAGAGCTGGAACCCATACTACTAAGTGAAGTATCCCAAGAATGGAAAAACAAGCACCAGATATATTCTCCAGCAAACTGGTATTAACTGAGTAGCACCTAAGTGGACACATAGGTACTACAGTAATAGGGTATTGGGCAGGTGGGAGGCGGGAGGGGGGCGGGTATATAGATACATAATGAGTGAGATGTGCACCATCTGGGGGATGGTCATGATGGAGACTCAGACTTTTGGGGGGAGGGGAGGAAATGGCCATTTATTGAAACCTTAAAATCTGTACCCCCATAATATGCCAAAAAAAAAAAAAAAGACAAAGAATGTAAAAAACAAAGTAAAAAAAAAAAAAAAAGTAGAATCAACCTAAAATTCCAGCAAGGGGCCAGGAGCAGTGGTTCATGCCTGTAATCCCAGTACTTCAGGATGCCAAGGAAAGAGGATCACTTGAGGGCAGGAGTTCCAGGCCACCCTAACTAACATAGTGAGACCCTGTCTCTACAGAAAATTCAAATATTAGCCAGGCATGGTGGCACACGCCTATAGTCCCAGCTACTCAGGAGGCTGAGGAAGGAGAATTGCTTGAGCCCAAGAGTTTGAAGTTGCAGTGAACTGCGATGATGCCACTGCACTGGAGCTTGGGTAACAGAGTGAGACCCTGTCTCAGAAAATAATAATAAATAAATAATTCCAGCAAGACATACTTGGCAGAACTCTGGAAAGGCACACCAGGAACCAAGTCCAAGGCTTCTGGTGTCAGGGCTCACAGACCCCAGGGGTCACCCCCACCTGTGCATGGGGGTGTGGCAAAGACCTTGTTGACCAAAACATTAGGCTCCTCTAGGCCTTCTTCTCAATTAGGCTTTGACCTTGGACTTCAGCGTCCATCCTTGTTGGGCATATATGGTCCAGTTTTAGCAAGAATCCTGCTAAATAGGTTTAGCCAGAGTCCTCCACCCTCAACAGCTGGTCACCTTGGATGTCTGATCAAATTCCTCTCCCCCCGACCTCCCCCGGTGGTATCTGGTCACCCTGGCCTGCCTTCAGCAACAGTCCTGTTAGGTGGGTTTAACTAGAGTCCCCTCACCCCTGATGTTTCCTCTTAGTCATTCCCACCCCCCGACCCCCACCCTGCTCCTTGGCTGCAAATCCCCACCTGTCCATGCGATACTAGGAAAGTAGCCCGTTTCTATATGGGGTCTCTTCTCCCTCACTGCAATAGTTCCTGAATAAAATCTGTCTTTATCCTTTATATGGATCCAGCTCTGGCTTTCTGTTAAAAGCAGGGAAGGTGCAGAGGAGGGGGTCCAGCCCACAGCAGAAAAGTCAGTTCAGAAGCTCTTCCTTCTTGCAGGTCTCACCTGAGCCCACCTCCGCCTGAGAACAGGGAATGCTGCCAGGCCTGGAGCCCTACTGTGTGGGGAGCAGGTACCTGGGGCCAGCATTTCAGAAGGTGCCCAACCGGCCCTGCAGTTGCACAGCCCCCAGAGTGAATGCCCCTGACATGCTGGCCTCACCTGCCTCACTCGGCTCCTGGCCCGGCCCAGCCCCTCCCCATGTGTTCCACAGCCTCCAACTGGGAAAGCCTGCAGTCAGCAACAGCTGTTGCATTCTTCCTGCTACCCAGGCATCTCACAAATTTCTCTTTTGGCCAATTTGGACCCAAAATCATATAGGGAAGGGGATTCTGAGAAACTTAATTCTAGTTTAGCCAGATGGACACAGTATAAGACCACTACAGCCCACCTTTGTCAGTTTGGCATCTCTACACACTTCCTTTAATCGTAAAGACAGTAACCAAATCATACTGCCACCTGACGCAATGAAGCAGCCCTTGTACAACAAAAACATGCTAACCCTCCCCCCGAAAGGACTCGGATCTATATACATCACTTCATCCATCTATGGGTGGTGTTCAACCCTATCCCAGTTGATTTACACAAATGGGCACGCACACACATGCACACCTTTGATATTCAGTAATTTAGTTACCAAAATAGAAGGTTACCCACTATTAACACATCTCGTATGAGATCACAGGGAAATGAGGGGGAGAAAGTGTTATGATAAATGCAAATATATTCATATCAAGACAAAGAAGAAATATACCTGTAACCACCAAAGTCCTCTTTCCTGACTGTGTCTGTGGTCGCAGTGAGTGGTTTTTGCTCCCACTACACATTCCATATTCACTTTGCGCTCCGCAGGCACCTCAACTGGTCAGGGCTGTTTGGTGGGGTGACCAACCAACCCACCATTCAGGAGGGTCTGGGCCATTCACCTGTCTGAATTAGGTGGCTGTAGTTGGCAGGAACTGTCATCACAGGACATGAAGGGGCCCTGAGGCTGTCAGTATTCCAGACATACTCCCTCCGGCCCCCTCCTCATGGAGGGCAGCACCTCAGTGCCTCGATCACCCCATGTCTGTTGTTCTCTGGCATAAGGAGCCCAGAGTGGCCAGGGGGCAGCCTCTTGTCATGCCCTCTCAAAGGCATTCCTGTACTGGGAACTGCAACTGCTGCGCCAGCAGAGCCCACAGGTGCCCGGGTGGGAAGCAACTCTTCTGGGTGGATTCCTAGGCCCACAAATCCCAGCTGGGGTGAAGCGGCACTACACGATGGTTTTCTGGCTGTGTTTTTCCGGTTGGTTTCTAGCATCACTGCATTGTTTGCCAAAAACATAATCTGTACTTTGGCCCTTTGATACTTGCTGATACTTTCTTTACAGCCCAGCACTTGTGCACACATGTTCCACATGTGCTTGAAAAGAATATGTGTTCTGCACCTGGAATTCACTCTACTCCGTGGATGGCCATAAGGATTGTTTGTCAACTGTCCTCTTCAAACCTTCTCTAGCCTTTCTCCGTCATGGTTCATTTATTGCATTAATTACAGAGATATGTAAAAATCTGGTATCACCCATGCATGGATAGGAGTCTCTCTAAGCTTGGCTTCCTGGGACCCCACAGCTGGAATGGGGCTCCTGGGGCAGCTCTGGGCTTCAGGCCTGCAGAATGGCTGAGGCACAGGGGAGAAGGGAACAGTGAGCCCCAGGCAGGGGTGTGGGGTCCTGCTTCCCCCAGCTCAGTGTGGCTCGTGATGCCCCCTAGTGGCCTCCCACCCTATCTCTCTCTCTCTCTCTCTCTCTCTCACACACACACACACACACACACACACACACCCCGCAGGGCCCTGCAGGGGGCTTCAGATGAGGAGGGTGCTGTTCCCCGCCCTTTGTCCTGCTAAATCACTCAAGTCCCTTCTCCCTCCCGTTACTCCCGTTTCTCCACCTACTTCTCACTGTCTGAGAACAGGCACTGACAAGGTCTCCTGTTGTGATCTTGAAATGGACTCTGAGCTCTTCCCACTTCACTTTTCTATGAACTCGGCTTCTCTCAAAATTCCTACTGACCCAGCACCCATGAGACAGGGAAGAAACGAAGGGCAAGACACACAGGGAGCACAAGAGCTAATGTCCTGTGGCTGCAGCTTGGAGGGCCCGGGCAGGGGGCAGGGGTGGTCAGATCAGGCAGGGCCTGCAGGCTGGCCTTGACACTTAGGTTTATGTGGGACTCAGTGGGGGTGTTTAAGGAAGGACATGATCCTATCAGCCTTGCAGGGCAGAAAGATCACTCTGGCTGCTGAGAAAGGACAAAAGGGCAGTGACATCAGGCAGGAGGCTGTGCACTGTGCCAGCAGAGGGGTGACAGCAGCCTCAACTAAGGTGGGAGCAGTCAGATGAGAGGAGGTGGTGCCAAGTGATACAGGAGCAGGGTACAGGGGATCCATGTGCGAGAATGTGGAGGAGGAGGGGGTGTCTGATGCCTGGCTTGTGATCACCACACTGGAGGAAAGAACCGGAAAGAGAAAGCAGGCAGAAGAGCATCACCGGTATGCAGATGAGACAGGAGAAAGCCACTTGTTCACACAGCCCTGTGGGGGTATGGTGGGCAGTGAGACCCACATGTCCCCAGCTTCGGGGCCCAATTCCCACATTGCAGGAAAAGAAGATGGGAAGAGAAGGCAGCTGCACTGGGGCCTCGGGTGGGCTGCTGACAGGAGGGAGAGGCTTTGAGCCCCAGGATAAGACTCCCATTTATAAGACCCGAATAAAGTCCCACCAGCCTCCGAGAGGAGAACGGCACCCCTTGGCCGTCCCCCACTATGAGCCCAGAACGGTTCTTTGCTTTCGAGGATGCCCATGGTCCTGGGAGAAGACCAGGCCAGAACCACATCTCTCTCTTTTCTGTGAGGATCAAGTAGGGAGCACGTGACTGCTTGGCTATCTGTGGCCCTCTGTCTCACTTCTGGACTTCCAGGAGCTGGAAGACCTAAGGGAGGTGCAGCAGGGGGCCTCCGGCCATCTTTAGGGGGAAGCAGAGCTAGGCTAGCTGAGGGCACTGGCAAAAGGAAGCTTGGATTGAAAGTTGACAAGACCTTTCTGAGTTTGGGGAGATACCCAAGTGCCTTTCACATGTGGGCCACCACGAGAGAGCACTTGGGACTCCGAGGACGGTGACCCACCAGGCAGAGACAGCCGTGCAAGTCCCTGAGAAAGCAGTGACATCCGCAAAAGCAGAAAGTGAGTGACGAGGCCAACATCAGGTCTCCAGCATGACAACCAGGCAAGCGTTTGGCCTCCGCAGTACAGGAGGGATGGCCCACACACATCTAGGGTCAAGATCTTCCACCACTCTGCGTCCCAGTTCCACACCCATCTGGCAACGTTCTCACTTGGTTTCCCGAGTTATACTGAAAATTGGGTAGTTTTCCCACAAGAAAAGGGTTTCTCTTTCCCCACCCCCAGTAAATCGATGCATCAGCATTCTGGCAAATACATCCACCTGTGTCATATAGGTCAATGTCCATCATCCCAAGAGCCAAGCAACTGTGACAGAGCCAAGGCCACTTGGTTCTCACCTTGGTCCATGGTGACTGAACCCACTTGCCTCCTCAGGAAGTCCGGATAGCAACTGGCTGCGCTTCAGCATCACATTCAGAACTGTTCTTCCCGAGGGCCATTGGGTAGATCTCACAGCAACTTACTGCACACCTTGGGCAAGTTGTCGGCCTCAATTTCCCCATCTGCAACAGGAGTGGTCACGGTGACCATCTTCTCGAGCCTTTGTAGCTGTGACAGTGCTTCCCTTCTCTTCTTGGGGGAGATGCCGGCAGCACTTGCTGGGGAAGGGGGGTCAGTATGTAGGGGACTGGCCAGGGACAGACAGAGGGACGGGGTTAGGATCAGGGCCCCCTCCTCTTCAAATGACTGTACAAGTTTACTCAGAGAGAACGGGACAGACCCATGATGTTTAGGTCTTTGCTACATCTGGCAGTGTTTTCCACAAAGTAAAGCATAACATGATGTTCTAAGTAAGTTATGTTGAAAGAAGTTTAGGAGTAAGAACAGAAAATTAAAGAAATGTTTCAAAATTCTAGTAGTGCAGTAATCCACTGCATCTCATAGCTTGCTAAGCATGTTTGCATTCCTTATACCTCTGAGCCCCCAAGGCTGTGAGATGGTGCCATTCCTCCATGTCAGACCTGAGGACACTGATGCCAGGGGCCATCACTTGAAGAGTGGGCTCAGGGCAGAGAACCCGCACTGTGGGGAGAGGAGCAATGGGGAGGAGCCGGTGGCCCATGGCAGACCTCCAGTCTACCCAGAAATGACACTCCACATGGTCAATAACTCACAGAGAAGGTGGCAGGGCAAGCTTAGCCCTTTTGGGTTAAATGAGTTAAAATATATTAAAATATTAAGATGAAAATATATTATGCCTTGCACAACAATAACATTAATGACAGGAGAGCTTCTTACATAACAACAATAACAAAAAGGAATTACAGAAAGAATCAGAAAACAAAATCCAACAATTTTCTGTTTATAAGTTACAGATATATAGCAAAATATATACACAAATTTAAAAAAATAAAATGCTGAGCTAAATTCTATCATGCAAATCCAAATTCAAGAAAATTAAGGGGCTTCAATTATGATATTTGGAAAAGAGAAGTTTAAGCTAGAAGAATTAAGAGGCAAAGAGAGTACTAAAAGGCACAGTTTTTCAATATATCACTGTTAAACATATATGCCCCAAACAACATACTTCTTTTTCAATGATTTATACCCTATTTCCCAAAAAGGATTTGTGAAAACTGCATGACTAACACAGCAACAATATATATAAAAGAGAAATAGAAATACATAAACGAAAAAAACACAAAATCAGACTATGATTACTTCAGGTAAATGAGTTTTCTTAAGTGTTTGGGATCATTTTGTAGATAAGCCCTTTCAAAATATGATGAATGCTACAGACCCCCTTCCAGAACAATTCATTCATGCACATATCCACACAGCTTTGTTGGAGCCCTAGAGGTCCAAACCCCTAAAAGCCCTGCATACTTAGACTCAAACCATAGACCCTGGGTTAAGAACTCTCAAGTAAACAAAGTTAGACAAAGTATAGGCCGGGTATGGTGGCTCACACCTGTAATCCTAGTACGCTGGGAGACCAAGGAGGGCAGATCATTTGAGCTCAGGAGTTAGAGACCAGCCTGAGCAAGAGCAAGACCCTGTCTCTACTAAAAAAAATGGAAAGAAATTAGCTGGACAACTAAAAATATACATATATGTAAAAAAATTAGCCGGGCATGGTGGTACATGCCTGTAGTCCCAGCTACTCAGGAGGCTGAGGCAGAAGGATTGCTTGAGCCCAGGACTTTGAGGTTGCTGTGAGCTAGGCTGACACCACAGCACTCTACTCACAGTGATGGAGTGAGACTCTGTCTCGAAAAAAAAAAGAAAAGTTAGTAAAAGTATAGATTTGAATAAAATAATCAAAAAACTTGAGTAAAATAGAACTGATGGAATAAAAACATTTTTTTGAGAGTACACAAATGCTTTATAAAAATTGATAATATATTCAGGCCCAAAGAAATTCTGTGGACACTTGGAAATGTTGACATCACAGTACAGTAAGAAATAAGCAGCAATGACCTAAGCATTCATCACTTAGAAATATTTAAAAATACTTGGACTGGGCGCAGTGACTCACACCTATAATCCTAGCACTCTGGGAGGCAGAGGTGGGTGGATCATTTGAGCTCAGGAGTTCGAGCCCAGCCTGAGCAAGAATGAGACTCCCTCTCTGCTAAAAATAGAAAGAAATTAGCTGGACAACTAAGATATATAGAAAAAATTAGTCGGGCATGGTGGTGCATGCCTGTAGTCCCAGCTACTCGGGAGGCTGAGGCAGAAGGATCACTAGAGCCCAGGAGTTGGAGGTTGCTGTGACCTAGGCTGATGCCATGGCACTGTAGCCCGGGCAACAGGGTGAGACTCTGTCTCAAAAAAAAATAAAAAAATAAATAATAATAACACTTGGGCCAAAAGGAAATTCCTAATACTGTAACAAAAAATACCACATGTCAAAACTTGGCCGGACGCGGTGGCTCACACCTTTAATCCTAGCACTCTGGGAGGCCGAGGCGGGCGGATTGCTCGAGGTCAGGAGTTCGATACCAGCCTGAGCCAGAGCAAGACTCCGTCTCTACTATAAATACAAAGAAATTAATTGGCCAACTAATATATATAGAAAAAATTAGCCAGACATGGTGGCACATGCCTGTAATCCCAGCTACTCAGGAGGCTGAGGCAGTAGGATTGCTTGAGCCCAGGAGTTTAAGGTTGCTGTGAGCTAGGCTGACGTCAGGGCACTCACTCTAGCCTGGGCAACAAAGCGAGACTCTGTCTCAAAAAAAAAACTTATGGAGTGTAGACAAACTGTCACTTGAAGAAAGAAACACAGACCAAAGTATCTACATTTACTAGAAGTATTAAAAATATGATTAACCATATCTAAATAATCTTAGAATTGTAAAGTCTTAAGTCAAAAATAGAAGAGAAAATACATATACTTTGGCAAAACAATAGTAAACAAAATCAAGAGTTGGCATTTTTATAACACTCAACAGCATCTAAGTAAACCAATGCCATCAGAAGGGAAGAAATATAAGACAACAAAAACAAACAGTGCAATTAAAAAGATGACTCATTCAAATATTACCAGGGATGATCTCTCATACCTTTACACTGTTTGAGAATCTAAACAGAATGAGAGAAATTCTAAAAATATGTAATAACTCTGGGAGGCTGAGGTGGGAGGGTCACTTGAGACCAGGAGTTCAAGACCAGGCTGGGAAACACAGCAACATTCTGTCTCTAGAAAAAAAATTCAAAAATTAGCCAGTCATGGTGGGGTACACCTGTAGTCCCAGCTACCTGAGAGGCTGAGGCGGGAGGATCACTTGAACCCAGGAGTCTGAGGGTGCAGTGAGTTATGATCGTGCCACTGCACTCTAGCCTGGGCAACAGAGCGAGACCCTGTCTCCAAAAAAAAAAAAAAAAATACATAATAAAACAGTGAAAGAATTTGAACAGAAGGAATTAGGCTGTGCTCATACTTCCAAAAATGGAAAAGTACCTGGTCTTACCATGTTTATGTGAGAATCTGTTAACCCTGGGGCAAGGTGTCTTAATCTCCACGTTATACACAAAGAAGAGGAGAGGGAGGGAGGAAGAGGAGAAAGTGCACGCTCTGAAACGTGAGAACAGCATAAAGGGGATTATGAGAGGCTAAGAGTCAACGAGGAGGACAGCCCGCAGGGGTGGCCTCAACTGCTTGTGGCTTAATCACAGGGGTTACGCAGCTTGGCTGAAATGCAGGTTTACGTGCAGAAAACCTCCTGGCGTTTGCTTTTTAAGGAGAGCAGTGACATGTGCAAAGTGATGCTTCAAAGATCAGTGTGGCTGGAATGTGCAGAAGGGACAGGGAGCGAGAGACCAAACGCAGGTAACAGACATTTGCCTGGTGATAATGGGGGGATGTGAGAGGAGGCGTGAGGGGGTAGATCTTTCAGGGGACCCTGCATGATGCCACCTGCTGTCCCAGCTGCGTCTGGGCATTCTCTTCACTCCCAACAAATGGCAGGCCAGCTGCAAACAATGCTGAGGGCACCACCCAGTGGGTCCCCTGGTCATGTGGTGGGTTCAGGGGACCGTGGACTGCTGGTTAAGTGTTTCACACACTCGGGTGGCAAAGACAGACGCCGGACAGAGGAGTGGCCAGGACTCCCACCGTGATCTCTCTGGCCCAACATTTTGAAATCTCTGGCCTACCAAGCCCCACTTACTAAGTGACAATTATAGCTTTCCCACGTTTATTCATCAAAACTATACATGACCGCCATGCTGAGCTTCTGATCAGCTATAGTAACTAGCGCTACCATGATGTGATTCCAGCCATAACTTCTGGAAAAATTCGAAATATATCAGACTGCCTCTTTCTCCACTAGCTGATGAGGCTGGGGTGGCAGGGGAGACAGCACTTGAGAGAGCCCTGTGGGCCGGGACACTCACCGATCAGCCAGCACAGCTGACCATCACTGCCTTAGCCCACTTCTGAGGCTCCGGGGACAGGGCGACTGAGATAGAATGGCCTTCAAGCTCTGCTCGGCCAACGCCAGTGGCTGGGCGCTTCACGAAAGCCCAGCACGGGGCGCACAGCCCAGCTGCATGCTATAATCACCTGGCGGCTCTAAGACATACCACTGTCAGGCCTCACGTCTGGGGAAGCTGACCGAATTGGTCAGGGGGAGGGGGCGCAGGCAATGGTCCGGCTCACACAGCCCCCAGGCGAGCTCCAGCCCGCAGGAAGGGAGGACAGAGAGTGTACTGGGAGTGCAAAATGACCCCGCTGCAGCAGGAGGCTCAGGATGGCATCTGGGAGAAAGAGTCGGGGTGTGGGACGCGGCCTCAGCAGGTGTGTGCAAGCCCAGGCTGGGCGGGGCAGGGGTCATTCTGAGTTTCCATCCTTAGCTGCTACCTATGACTCTGTCTCGTGAGCTCATTCTGAATGGGAGCCTCGCCCCAACCTTTAAGGTATGTGGCCAGGTCCCATCACCCCCACCTCACAAGCAGGGAAATGGAGCCTGGGGAACTGGGACTTGAACCCAGGCCTTTTTTTTTTTTTTGAGACAGAGTCTCGCTTTGTTGTCCAGGCTAGAGTGAGTGCTGTGGCGTCAGCCTAGCTCACAGCAACCTCAAACTCCTGGGCTCAAGCGATCCTCCTGCCTCAGCCTCCCGGGTAGCTGGGACTACAGGCATGCGCCACCATGCCCAGCTAATTTTTACTATATATATTAGTTGGCCAATTGATTTTCTTTCTATTTATAGTAGAGACAGGGTCTCGCTCTTGCTCAGGCTGGTTTCGAACTCCTGACCTTGAGCAATCTGCCCGCTTCAGCCTCCCAGAGTGCTAGGATTACAGGCGTGAGCCACCACGCCCGGCCAAACCAGGCCTTTTGACTGGACCACGGCCTCCTCCACCAAACCACCCTGCTTCCTGCGTCCCCTGACATGGGTGGTGAGGCTGTGTTACTGCCAGACCAGGCCAGAAACAGGCTCTGCTGATGTCCAAGGCACACTGTGGTCTTGGGGGCACTGGGGCCCAGGGACGGGTTATCCCTGGAAGGCAGTAATGCCGGTGCCCAGGCTGAGTCAGATGTCCTCACGCTAAGAGGAGGGGGCTCAGAGACCCCGCCTAGGGGCTCACCCCTTCGCCCCCAACCCCAAGACCCATCCTTGCAGACCCTCCTTGCTCTGTTGACCTGTTGGGTTGTCTCCACCCATGCCCAATCCAGGCAGAAATTTCTGTTTTAACGCTGACGTATCTATTTTGGAATGCGTTTTTCTTCTGCTGCTGTGGACTGTGAACGTGGTTTCTGTCTTCTAAAAGTGCCAGACGGCAGCCTGATTCCAAGAGTTAATCTGACATTTTCCTGGGTTTAACTAAGCTTTCTTCCTCTTGGCATTTGTTCTTCCTCTGCATTCTGGGAAAAGCGAAGAGAGGGCAGAATGAAGTCTCGTAGGCTCGGGAGTCAAGTAGGAGAATGAGGACACTGAAGGGCAGCTCTCTGTCTGGCAGGCAGCCCCGTCACCCTGCCCTCCCTCCCATGCAGGAAAGCTGCTGGGCTGGGTGCCACCCGGTGGGCCTTCCTGCTAGTGGGACACTCAGGAGCACTTGAGTCAGAGGGGCTCCACTGGGCATCGTTGTCAGGGAGGTAGTCGGGATCTTAGCCAAAAAGCAACATGGGTACGGCTCCAGCTGGCAAAGACTTCCAAACTGTGGTGCAGGCTCCTCCTCCTACAGTTTGTCCCCAGCATGGATCTTCTGATGCCGGATCAGGTGTGAGCTGCCCCTGAAGGACTTGCTGCACAGGTTGCACACGTAGGGCTTCTCTCTGGTGTGGGTCTTGTAGTGCTCGATGAGGGCCGACCTGTGCCGGAAGGCTTTGCCACACTCGCAGGCGTATGGCTTCTTGCCGGTGTGGATTCTCTGGTGCTGGATCAGAGCGGAGCTATGGCAGAAGGCCTTGCCACACTGGCAGCACTCGTAGGGCTTCTCGCCAGTGTGGATGCGCTGGTGCTCAATGAGCGAGGAGCTCTGGCTGAAGGCCTTGCCGCACTTGTGGCACTTGTAGGGCTTCTCGCCCGTGTGGGTCTTCCGGTGCTCAATGAGGTTGGAGCTCTGGCTGAAGGCCTTCCCGCACTCGTCACATTTGTAAGGCTTCTTCCCAGTGTGGATCCGCTGGTGCCGGATGAGGTGCGACCTGTGACAGAAGGCTTTCCCACAGAGGTCGCACTCGTGAGGTTTCTTGAGGGTGTGGATTTTCCGGTGCTGGCTCAGGCCTGAGCTCTGGTTGAAGGATTTCCCGCATTCCTTACACTGATATGGTCTCTCTCCTGTATGGATCCTCTCGTGTTTCCGGAGGCTGGAGCTCCGGCTGAAATCTTTCCCGCACTCCCTGCACTCGTAGGGCCTTTTCCCCGTGTGGATCTTCTGGTGCTGCGTGAGTGCAGAGCTCTGGCGGAAGGCCTTTCCGCACTCCCGGCACTCGTAGGGCTTCTCCCCGGTGTGGATGACCTGATGTCTGAGGAGGTGCGAGCTCTGGCTGAAGGCCTTCCCGCACTCGCAGCACTCGTAGGGCTTCTCCCCGGTGTGGATCACCAGGTGCCGGAGGAGGTGCGAGCTCTGGCTGAAGGCCTTCCCGCACTCTCGACATGCGTAGGGCTTGGCTGGCGGAGGCGTTCTGTGAGGTGCGGTAGGTCCCGAGTCCCCCCTGCCTGCCACTTCCACACAATCACGTGGCCTGGACTCTCCTTCCCTGTGCAATATCTGACACATGCTGAGGTCGGATTTCTGGAGGAAGGTTTGGCTAAATAGGTCATCGTCCTGGGCTCTGGTTCCTGGGTGGACACTCTGATGCTGAACAGGGCTTGGGCACAGACTGAAGTTCCCCTCGTAATCATCATGGTCCTCGTCTTCCCCCCCAAGAGGGATCTCTTTGTAGATAACAGCCATCTGCTCCAAACCTCTCTCCTGAAGAAAAGGGTCCGCCAGGTCCTCCCCAGGGAAAAGCTCTTGCTGCATCTCTAACCTGTCCTCAAACACAAAGGTCTCACCAAATTTGGTTGCTGGGGGAACCTCCATTGTGAATCTTGTATCGCCCCGATGACTGTATTTCTTCAAAAATGTTCCTCTTGATACTGTATTTACTGTTCTCACAATCTGAAAAGAAAACAAGGAATGTTGTTAAGTTGGCAAATCAAGCAGCTCTTACGTGCCACCTTCCTGTTCTAGAATCTATGGTGCGAACAACCGAGTAAGGGTGAGACACAGTGTTGCCCTCCAGACGATCCCAAATGAGTTAGAGACCAGTTTGATTCACCAGAAACAACTGCAAGGCAGACAGACAGACAGACACAATTAAGTGCCACATCATGGTGTCTGGACTGTAACAGCTAAAGACATTCAGGAAAGTGAGCTCACACAGGCAGTGGGAATCCCAGTGCTTTGAGAGGATTGCTTGAGGCCAGGAGTTCAAGACCAGACTGGGCAACATATTGAGTACCCATCTCTCCAAAAAATAAAAACATTAGCCAAGCTCAGCGGTGCACACCTGTAGTCTTAGCTACTCAGGAGGCGGAAGCAGGAGGATCACTTGAGCCCAGGATTTCAAGGCTGCAGTGAGCTATGATGACACCACTGCACTCCAGCCTGGGAAGTAGAGCCCTTGTGGAAAAGGGGCAAGGCTTGGGCTACCGGATGGTCTTCGGGCATTATTTTGGGGAAAGAGAGAGCACTTCCCTCCTACACTAGGTCAAGCACACTCCGCCCAGCTGGGTGCCCAAGCCAGAGCCCTGGGCAGGCGTCCTCAAACTACGGCCCCACAGGCCACATGCAGCCCGCTGAGGTCATTTATCCGGACCACCAGGTGTTTTTGCTGCCACTGCCTGTCCTGTTTAGCAGCCAAGTGGTCCCGGGCCCACAGTGCGCATGTGTGGAATGTGCGCCGCACTCTCCAATGGCCCTCCAACGGTCTGAGGGACAGTGAACTGGCCCCCTATTTAAAAAGTTTGAGGACCCCTGGCCCTGGGAGTCAGCCTAGCCCTAGACCATCTCATTCTCACCCCACCCGTCTCATCCTGTCCACTTCCTGAGGCTTCACGGAAGGGGTCTCCACCTCTCTGTCCTCACTGTCACTCTGCAGCTCAAGCCTCAGTCCGCCCCCCAAGATTCTTTCAATACTCACCTCCTAACTAGCCACCAACCTCAAGCTTCCACCCCTCCCCTCTGGTGCATGCTGTATACTGATACTACAGTCAAATACCTACAACACAAGGCTGATCATGGTGTTTCCCTCCTTAGGATCTTGAGACGGCCCAACTCCTTCACAAGGCCCTTCATACTGGCCCTTCCAGCCCATCTCCTGCCTCTCTGCCCCACTCTTTCCCAGCCTTCCAGCTTAACTCACGTGCACTGCTCCTGTCTCTTCCTAACAGGTCCCTCCCCCGTTCTCAGGCTGCCATTCACTCCTCCTTCTGGACTCATTCAAATGTCCCCTCTTCTCTGTACCCTCAGACTTGTGACCATCTCAGACACATCTTGCTGGTAAACCAAGGTGCACCCAGCACCTCATCATGGCCCTCCCTACCTTAGTCTGCGAGCTCCCCAGGGCAGGCAGATTCATGTGGAATCTCCAGCCCCCAGCACAAAAGCACAATCCCGGTGTTCAGAGTTGTTGAATAAAAAATCAAATGGAGGGGAGGGGGGGAAATGGGCATTTATTGAAACCTTAAAATCTGTACCCCCATAATATGCCAAAATAAAAAAAAAATCAAATGGAGGAAACCCCATTTCTCTGTATGCTAGAACTGACTGTCACCTTGTTTTTTCCTAAGAACACTTTATTCAAATACATCAAGCTTCCAACTCTAGATGTAAATAAGCAACACAGACAAAAAAGCAGAGCTGCTCCATTTGAAGGGGGTGTTTTTAGCAGGCACGAGGAAGAAGGCTAGAACACCCCACTCAGCCCAGCCCCCACTGTGGTGGCCCCTGAGAACATCCCTCAAAGCCCCATTCAGAAACTTCTCTAAATAAAGGCAAAGTCCTCAGATACATGACAATGACAGTTACAGCTCATATTTACAGAGCACCTACTATGTGCTAGGTGCTACTACATCCTTCACAGCATCTTATTTAATCCTCACAACTCTATACAAAAGTACTATTAGGCCGGGCACGGTGGCTCACGCCTGTAATCCTAGCACTCTGGGAGGCCGAGGCAGGCGGATTGCTCGAGGTCAGGAGTTCAAAACCAGCCTGAGCAAGACCCCGTCTCTACCAAAATATAGAAAGAAATTAATTGACCAACTAAAAATATATATACAAAAAAATTAGCCGGGCATGGTGGCGCATGCCTGTAGTCCCAGCTACTAGGGAGGCTGAGGCAGTAGGATTGCTGAGCCCAGGAGATTGAGGTTGCTGTGAGCCAGGCTCATGCCACGGCACTCACTCTAGCCTGGGCAAGAAAGTGAGACTCTGTCTCAAAAAAAAACAAAAACAAAAAAACAAAAGTACTATTAGCCTTCTGCTGAAGCTTAGCAAGTAACCAGCTCAAAAAACCATACTAAATTAATCAAAATAGTCACAATGGAACTCATTCCTATTTGGAAATGATTTTTTAAATGATTTTTCACACCAGGTGCTATGGCTCATGCCTATAATCCCAGCACTTAGGGAGGCAAAAGTGGGAGGATCACTTGAGGCCAGGAGGTTGGGACCAGCCCAAGCAACAGAGAAAGACCCCCATCTCTACAAAAAATTTAAAAATAAATAAATAAATAATGATTTCCCCCCAGCCAATAGAAAGACCAGGTATGAAAAAAGCACAGGCTAGGCACAATGGCTCATGCCTATAATCCTAGCACTTTGGGAGGCTGAGGCAAGAGGATCGCTTGAGGCCAGGGGTTCGAGACCAGCCTGAACAAGAATGAGACCTTGTCTCTACAAAAAATAGAAAAGCCAGCCAAACATGGTGGCAGCACTTGTAATCCCAGCTAATGAGGGGGCGGCGGGGGAGGGTGGCTGAGGCAGGAGGATCGCTTGAGCCCAGGAGTTCAAGGCTGCAGTGAGCTATGATGAGGCCACTGCACTCCAGCCTGGGCGACTGATACAGACTCTGTCTTAAAAAAAAAAAAAAAGGCACAGAACTAACTATTGTCAAAAATTCTTTGATCACCTCAGCACCTCTTGCACTCCCCCTCCTCTGCAGCAATTCATAATCTCGAACCCTTCCAGTTCTCTCACTTGGCCTATGCTTTTGAATATCAAAATGCAGCAACCCCCATTTTTGCCCAGCTTCTCTTCTTCTAGTTCCACCCCTTCTCCATCTGGCTTAGTGGGTCTAATTCTGAGTGTCACTTAACTCTCTGACCAGCATCATATTCCTCACCCCTTGTCTTGCTGCAAGAAACCACTAACTTCCAACCTCTCTGCCAATTCCTCCTAAGATGTTAAATGTTGCCAAGAAAAATCATGCAACTATGTATGGCAATACCATAAATTTCGAGTTTCCAGTTTCAGCTGGGACCTCAGCTCTGGCACTGAATGATCTCCTTATTGCCAAATCCCTCTCTTCCCAGTCCTTACCTTCCCACCCCATCTGGCATCGCTCTCCAATACCTCCTTCTCAACATCTTTCATTTCAGAGCTTGCAAATTGGCAGGCCAGCCTGGGGATCCTGCCACAGACACGTTTTGTTTGGCTCTCAAAGAATTAGGCTTTTCCTTTTCCTTTTACTCAGTTGCCAATATTTAAAATTCAGTAGGTTTCTAAACTTTCTCTTGAAAAACTGGAAGATGTGACAATATGGGCCCACCCTTCACTAACCCACATTGTCTACCTGCGTGCCTGAAAGCTTTGAGTTAGTCCCCACCCCCACCAACCCCATCTCCACCCCCAACCTCATTCTCACTTTATTTCCTTGGTTTCTGAAGCTTTCTTCCCAATTTGTATGCCCTCTGGTTCTTCTGTCGTGGTATCTATGGATTGCAACTCCTCTTCTACCCACCTGTAAAACCTGGTATTTCCAAGGTTCCCTCTTTAGGAATTTTCCATTCCCACTACGTAGCCCCTACACGCCGAAGTCTCCACTCTGGATAAAAAGTTGGCAATCTTTAATCTGTCCCCAACCATATGTTAAATGTTTGGGGGCCGAAAATCCAAAGGTCTGAAACCCCATGCCTCCCACCTCTCTCGGCCTTCCCCAGGTCCTCTTGATCTGTCACCCCATCCTCTAGGGAGCCCCCAGGGCCTGGGCACCGGGCAAACCCTCAGTGTAGTAAGGGTCTCCAGACTGGAGGTCCACGAGCGGCCACGGACCCGCACGCGCTTCCCGGGCGGCCACGCGACGCCGCTAGAGGCTTCCCACGGACTGGGGACACCCACACCCGGGGCCACAGTAGAAACAGGTGGCCAGACGGACTCCGGTCGCCCTGGCTGAAGGGAGCCACTCACCTGAGCCGGGGCGGGGCAGCTCACCTGGGCCGGGGCGGGGCCGCAGGCGGGCGGGGCCGCAGGCGGGAGGGGCGGGGCTGCACCTGAGCCGCTCCAACCCGCGGCCGACCCGGCCGACGCGGCCTCGCTCCGCCGCAGCTGCTGACGCGGACCCCGCGGCCGCCGGAGCTCCCAGAGCCCCGCCCTGGGCCCTCGGGCACTTCCGGGACCACTCTAGGCCGCGCGGAGGTCCCGGCGTCTCGGTGGTCCCGCCGCGCCAGGTCTCGCCGCGTGAGGCAGTCCTGCCCTGTGGCGCTAGGACCCAGATCTGGAGAGTCTCTAGGGTCGGCACGGTGGCTCCGGCCATCGCCAAAGCGCTTCCTGGCCGTAAGGAGTACGGAGCTGGGCAGGTGTGGGCGCGAGTGTAGAGGAGGAAACTGAGACCCGGAGGGGCGGGCGGGCCTAGAGCTGCAGGCGTTGGCTGCACCTGTTTTGGGGCTGGGGCGAGCCAGAGGCCACCGTGGCGTCTAGGGCCTTCAGGAGAGCAGGCGGGGAGTCCCAGAGCTGTCGACTCAGTCTCCCGGCACAGGCAGGGGCCTGCTTGCCCTCCCTCCCTGCCCCTGCAGAGACGTAGGCGAGAGGAAGGGGCCAGGCGACAGCGCAGGAGGTGGCCGAGCGTGTAGGTGGGACTCTCTCAGGACCGCGGGGGCCCCTAACTCTGCGCAACAGAGGGCTGACCCCCACATGCCAGGCGCCTCTTAGGGCCACCGGGAATGAAGAGGAATGTGTCCCCCACTCCCAGACGCTCGACTCTGCTGCTGATGACGAGACTTGACCCTGCTGGTGCCCCTGCCAGCCCGTGGGAGAGCCTCCCTCAGGAGACCTCAGGTCAGTCACAGGAAGCCAATAGAACACACTGTCCCTGGGGAGAGGGACTCTGCCCCAGCCCTCTGCCCACCTGCCTTCCACACCTCAGCCCTGGCTCTTGCTACCCACACCATGCTACTCACACACACGCCTCTCTGCCCCAGCAGAGTGGTCAGGCCTTGGGCAGAGACTCCAAAGGGTAGGCAGGGGCTGCCCCTCCCCAGGCCAGCAGCCTGGGCTCCATGGGGCCCAGGCATCCCAGAACCATGACTGTTGGACCACAACCAGCCATGCAGAGCTGGGGGTGGTGAGGCCTGGTTCCTTTTTCTCTCCCCCCAGCTCCTCAGGTCATGGGAAGGCCAGGCCACCAATCTCAGCCCCCTGGGGGCCAGAGGAGAGGCTGGGTCACACCCCAAGGGTTTCAGGTGCTTCCTCTTTGGCAACAATCCCCAGGCGTCCCACCCCCACACTCCTAGACCAACCACAGTCACTTTGTTCAGCCAGATCTCACAGTAGCTCCTGTTGACACATTGACTGTTATTAACCCATTTTACAGAGGAGAGAGCAAGGCTCAGAGAAAGTTAGAGAGGGGCCCAATGTCAGGGTCACCCATCTCACACCCCACCCCTAGGAACCAGGGCTGAAGCCAACAGAGCAGTAGTAATCCGCATCATCCTCCGGCTGCACGGGGCTGATGGTCAGGACACAGGCATTGTGGGCCACATCCTTGGCTGCTGAGAATCGGTCAGGGATGTCATCGGGCCGGTGGTGCTCCTCTTCTGAGTGATAGTAGAGGAGATAGCGGGGGGCACTGCCTGCCCGCTGCTGGTACCAGGACACACCGTAGTCACTGATGGCGTGCTGGGGGCTGAGCATGCAGGACAGTTGAGCCACTTGGCCTGGGAAGACCAGCAGAGCATCCTGCTGGGCCAGGGCTGGCTGGGAGACTGAGAGACACAGACCCACTCAGGCCTGCCTTGGGTCCCTACACACCTACCTCTGCCATGTGAAGGACTGGTCAGACTCCCACCCCCATAGGGTCACTGCCCGGTGTTGTGGGATTGGCACTGGATGAGGTGCAGGAGGCCTGGCTCTTTGTGACTCAGGGTGCCCTCTCTGGGCCTCCATTTCCCTCTGTGAGTGAGGGGTTTGGAGTTGGCAAACCCCAGTCCCTATTAGTGCCACATCCCCAAGCATCAATGTTCATTTGAGGGCCCAGAGCTCAGAGGGTGGGACTGGAAGCCACTGGGTCCCTCTGCTCTCCTTTCACTGTAGACCTCCCCCCATCATACTACCTTCCAGGGGCATTTTGGGGGTTAGGTTGCTTCTGAGCCCCTGTGGGGTGGGGACCAGCCCACACTAGCTTCCCTGTGAAGAAGTAAGAAGGAGACCCCAAAATCTGAATCCAAAGGGGCCCTGGTGATCTGGTCATTCATAAATGGGGAAACCAAGGCCCACACAGGAAAGTGACTTGCTCCAGGTCAGGGGCAGAATTGCCTGGAGTCAGGTCTCCCCTCCACCTCAGTCTCCCTCCCTGGACCCTCCCTACCATTCCCATCAATTTGCTTCCTTTCGAGGGATACCTCCACCCCACACCCAGGTGAGCCAGGCCCAGGGAGGTTTCACCTGCCATGAGGGTTCCCATCAGAAGGAAGGCCAGGCACAGGCAGGCCATGACGAGAGGCAGGGAGGCAGGTGGGGAGCGGTTCTGCTGGGCTGTGCTCCGGGCGCCTGGGAGCACAGGGCTGGAGAGGCCACTGGACCACAACAGGGTATGCAAATCTGCCCAGGGACTGAGGAGGGAGGGGCTTTGACGAGACCCAATGGCCAGGCCTTATCTGCCCAAATTTCAGATCCTGGCCCCACAAGGCCTTCTGAGAACAGGAGCCCAGAAATCATGTTCAGTTGTAGCAGGGGTTTGGAATCTACTTATTTATTTTTTATTTTTTGAAACAGAGTCTCACTCTGTTGCCTGGGCTAGAGTGCCATGGCATCAGCCTAGCTCACAGCAACCTCAAATTCCTGGCTCAAGCAATCCTTCTGCCTCAGCCTCCTGAGTATCTGGGACTACAGACATGTGCCACCATGCCCAGCTTTTTTTTTTTTTTTTGTATATATTTTTAGTTGTCCAGCTAATTTCTTTCTATTTTTTTTAGTAGAGACGGGGTCTTGCTCTTGCTCAGGCTGGTCTTGAACTCCTGAGCTCAAATAATCCACCTGCCTCTGCCTCCCAGAGTGTTAGGATTACAGGCGTGAGCCCCCGCACCCAGCCTGGAATCTACTTTTTTATTGAGGTACAACTGGCATACAGAAAAGTGCATAAAATATATAGCTCAATGATTTTATACACACACACACACACACACACACACACACACACACACACCCTCCACCTAGATCAAGATTTAGAACATTTTTAGGGGGAAGGGGTCTGCCGGCACCCACGGTGTGGGCTGAGTGCCACTCTTCGCCTCTTAAAAAGATTTAGAACATTTTCATCACCCCAAAAGCCTCCCTCATGTTAGTAATGACCTCCATCCTTAAGGGAACCATCATTCTGATTCTGTCACCTTAGATTAGTTTTATCTGGTCTAGAACTTCAACTATAAATGGAGTAACAGTGTCCTCTTTTGTGTCTGCTTCTTTTGTTCAATGTAAGAGTCATCAATGTGTGTGCAGCAATATTGAATTCATTCCCACAGCTGTGAGTGACCCACTGTGTGACTATATCACAATTAGTTTATCCATTCGCCTGTTATTAGACATTTGGGTGCTTTCCATTTGGCCACTACAAATAAAACTGCTATGAACATCCTTGTCAATGTCTTTGGTCTACTGTGCTCCCGTTTCTGTTAGACCCTAGAATGGAACTGCCAAGTAGTATCAAATGTGTATGTTTAATTTCAGTAGATACTGCCACGTGTTTGTACCAATCTGCAATCCTCCCAGCAGGTAAGAGAGTTCCAATGACTTCACATGCTTGCCAGCACTTGACATTGTCAGTCCCTTTAATTTGCCAGAGGACGGCTGGGTGCGGTGGCTCACACATATAATCCCAGCACTTTGGAAGGCCAAGGCAGGAGGATTGTTTGACCCCAGGAGTTGGGGGCTGCAGTGAGCTATGATCGTGCCACTGCACTATAGCCTAGGTGACAGAGCAAGACCCTGTCTCTAAAAATAAAAAATAATAATTTGCCAGAAGGAGGGGAGCTGAAGTGGTTTTCAATTTGAGTTTGAATCCCAGCTCCTATGCTTAACTGCATGACTTCAGCCAAGTTACTCCCCCTCTCTGCGCCTCAGTTTTCTCATCTGGAAAATGTTAAGCATAGTACCAGCCCAAGGACTGTGAAGATACAAAGATAGGACCTGTTTGCTCAGTGTGGGGCACAGAGCATGGAGTAACCGTGTCTTTTATTTTCTGCATTTTAATGTGTTGTAATCTGGGGCCTTGCTGGCCAAGGAGGGACTGCCCCTCTCAGGGTTAGGCAGTCCCTGGAGATAGTAAAAACAACTCTTTTATCAGGCTCCCATCCTTCCCCTAATCTCCCCAGGGCCAGGCACAAGACAACTAGGGACAGCCCCTATGCCCCATAGCTCAACTGAAGTCATTCAATCCTAAACCTGCCCACCCAGCCTTGCCCGCTCCTTTGGAAACCACAGTAAAGGCTCCCTCGGCCTCAGGACCAACCGTCGTACTTGCCCGGAAGTACGCCCACCATGGCATGGCTTGTCCACTCTTCTTGAGAACTGTGAGTAACAAACTGTCTTCTCAGTAGCAATCTGTTCTGTATTCTGATGTCGACGCTACTACACCAGTTAACACAGCGCACTCTTGTTAACTCACAGCCTCCAGGGCTCCCGTGGAGGAGGAGAGTATAAAGCCCCTCCAGGGTCCTGCTACATACAATCCTGCACCTACTTAGGGCATCCCCATGACACTCAAGATAAAAGACTCTCCCCTTGGTGGCGCTGAAGAGCCCCTTGGAGGGCAGAGTGGTGACTATCAGAGCTGAGGCCCTAGAGCAGGCATCCTCAAACTACGGCCCGCACGCAGGCCACATGTGGGTGTTTTTGCCCGTTTAATTTTTACCTCAAGATATGTGCAGTGTGCATAGGAATTTGTTCATAGTTTTTTTCAAACTATAGTCCGGCCCTCCAATGTTCTGAGGGACAGTGAACTGGCCCCCTGTTGTTTGAGGACCCCTGGTTTAGGATTTTGATTATTTAAATGCTATAATTCTCATTTAAAAATCTGCACCGTTGTCAGGGAAGAGATTTATTAATATGCTTCCTTTGTCTTAGCTTAACAGGCTCTTTTGATGATTTTTTAGGCCAGTAGTTATAGCACTCTAAATGGTGGGCAATCTTGACCATCACTGCTTGCTGCCAACATAAAGCTTCTTGGTGTTTGAGATGGTAGCGCCAGGAGAAATGTGTTAGCATTTGGTACAAGAGCTTTCACAGGCTGGTTGTTTTTTTTAACTATAGTCTGGCCCTCCAACGGTCTGAGGGACAGTGAACTGGTCCCCTGTTTAAAAAGTTTGAGGGGCCGGGCGCGGTGGCTCACGCCTGTAATCCTAGCTCTCTGGGAGGCTGAGGCGGGCGGATTGCTCAAGGTCAGGAGTTCAAAACCAGCCTGAGCAAGAGCAAGACCCCGTCTCTACTATAAATAGAAAGAAATTAATTGGCCAACTGATATATATATAAAATTAGCCGGGCATGGTGGCACATGCCTGTAGTCCCAGCTACTCGGGAGGCTGAGGCAGTAGGATTGCTTGAGCCCAGGAGTTTGAGGTTGCTGTGAGCTAGGCTGACGCCACGGCACTCACTCTAGCCTGGACAACAAAGCAAGACTCTGTCTCAAAAAAAAAAAAAAAAAAAAAGTTTGAGGACCTCTGCTCTAGAGACCGGAGTCTCCTGAGCAGTGTTCTGTGAGACCTGAGTCCCCAGATACGGTGCTGTCCCGGGAGGAAAGTGCCCCGTGTTTAAGTAAGTTTGGGAAGTGCTGCCTATTGCCACAGTACTGACTGGAGCTCTTGCTACGTCATGTTGCTGAGCCCAGAGATAGCTTTTTAAAGTGTTACCACATTTAATCCTCACAACCCTGCTGAGTCACCCTTCATATCCCCCTTTTACAGGTGGGAAGACTAAGGCAGCTCAAAGGAAAGTGCTTATCCAGGGGCAGAGTGTGATGATGGTGAGCTGCATGGAGGACCCAGTCTTCCTTCCACCTCACCGCCCAGAACTCTGCCTGCAAAGGGCAGGACAAACAGCTGAAACTTGGGACAGGAAGCATTTCTTGGGGGAAAAGGAGCTGGCAAAATGATGGTGGTGGGGGGTGGGGTAGCTCTATGCACCCCGGCTGCAGGAGTCTGGTGGGGACTCACAGGGAGGGGGTGGGAGACAGAAATAGAGGCGAGGCAGGGAAACAGTAGGAGACACAGAGTCCCAGAGGAGGGCGGGAGGGGAGAGAGTGGGAGAGGCAGGGGAGTATGAGACAGGAACAGCAAGGCTGGCAAGTGGGCACCAGCCAGCAGTGAGAGCTAACCAGGAGGTACTTGTGACCTGCTATGCACCTGGGAGGCCCAGCAACTAGTCAGAAAGAGGAACAATGCGACCCCATGAGGACATGCTGGAATAGCACGTTGGCAGTTCCCTGTAAAGTTAAATACACACCCACCCTAGGAGCTGGTAACCCCTTTCGTGATACTCAACAGCCTAGAGAAACAGGAAACTCTTCACACAAAAACTTGCAGTCGAATGTCTAAACTGGCTTTATTCATCATCTCCAAAAATTGGCAATGACTCAGAACAACAGCAGGTGAATGGCTCAACAAACTGCATACATCCAATGGGACACTCTTCAGCAGGAAGTAGGCGTGGGACAACCTGGATGAATCACAAATGCATCATGCTGAGTGACAGAAGCCAGCCCCGAAATGCTCCACCCTGATTCCATGCAGAGGGCAACCTAGAAGAGGCAGGGAGAGAAAGCAGGGCAGTGGATGATGCCAGGGACCAAGGGGCACAGCGGAATTTGGGGGGTGATGGAAATGTTCCGTGTATCCTGACTATGGTGGTGGTTATATGGGATTTGTCAAAACTCAAAAAACACTAAAAAGGACCATTTCATTGAACTGGGAAGAAGAAAAAGAAAAAAAGAATAAATGTTAAAAAATATTTTAAAAATTGGCCGGGCGTGGTGGCTCACCCCTGTAATCTTAGCATTCTGGGAGGCCGAGGCAGGCAGATTGCTCAAGGTCAGGAGTTCGAAACCAGTCTGAGCAAGAGCCAGACCTCTCTCCACTATAAATAGAAAGACATTAATTGGCCAACTAATATATATAGAAAAAATTAGCCAGGCATGGTGGCGCATGCCTGTAGTCCCAGCTACTCGGGAGGCTGAGGCAGAAGGACTGCTTGAGCTCAGGAGCTTGAGGTTGCTGTGAGCTAGGCTGACGCCATGGCTCTCACTCTAGCCTGGGCAACAAAGTGAGACTGTCTCAAAAATAAAATTTTTTTTTAATTTTAAAAAAGATTAAAAATATATAAGGAAAAATAATAAAAAAAAGAAATCAAAGACATAAACACTAAAAAGGGTGAATTTTACTATATGTAAGTTAGACCTCAAAAAACTTGACTAATGAGAAAAGAAAAAGAAACATGGACAGAGAAGCGAGCACAGGAAAGAGCCTTGAGTCGTGGGGAGCCCGCACGCGAGGCGAGGACCCCCCCTTCCAGCGAGGAGCCCCCGTCTCTCACCGGCAGGGCACGAGGTCTCCGGAGGCAGTCACGAGGGCGCCCCTGGACCAGCCTCGAGCCCCCGAGGGGCTGGACCAGAGCCTCGCCTCGGGAATGCTCCCGCCCAGGTGCGTTGCCCGGATACGGGGAGGAAGGCGTTTCCTGCCTAGATGTCTCCGCGGCTCCACTGCCATGGAGACCAGCCCGGGAGCGGGTGGGAGTAGCTGTGGCCCAGCGAGCGGCGTGAGGAAGAAGAGGCCAGGGGTCCTGGACTAGCTGCAGGGCCTGGTCTAGGCTAGTGGAGCCAAACTAGTGCGGTGGCCGAGCGGAGGCCTGGCTCCGGACCGCCCGCGCTCACGCCGACGCACCTCCCCACAGGCGGTCAGCTCCCGGCCCGCCGTAGTTGGGGAATCGGGGGTTGGGGGATCAAAGCCCCCGCACCTGTCTCCTGCCGCTGCAGCCATGTTTATCACGGTGATGTTTGGAGGTGAGTGGAGCCCGCCGCCCCAGCAGGCGGCGGGAGGATGGGCACAATCAAAGGCGCTCCTCCTGCCCTGGGGGAGGGTGCGGAGGCAATGGCGGGAAGGAGGGTGCAGATGGCGGCGAGGACGGGGACGTTGCGGAAGGGGCTCTGTGAGGAGGCAAAGCCTGGAGCGAGTCCCCTGAGGGGAAAACAAGGGCTGAGCCCTGCCCGGGTAACTCACGCGGGCTCCCGTCGGCCAGCGCCCGCCGCGCCACCGTGGAGCACGTTTTGAAGCCGCAGGACCTCTTCCGCATTCAGTCAGTGGTCCTCGGGCTTCAGCGAGCAGCAGACGCTGGAAGCTCTAGCTACCGTTGCAGTTTCCCCGCCCGAGGGTCCCAGCGTACGGGGCGGCGCTGCTTCGTGCGAGGGCGGGGCCCGCGCGGGACGCCGGGCTGGCGTCCCAGCCTAACTCTGCGGCCCGGCCCGACCCGCCACTGACAACTCGGTGATGGATGAAAGGGTCTCCCAGGCAGTGTAAGCAGA
Organism: Microcebus murinus; assembly: GCF_040939455.1. Lineage (NCBI taxonomy): Eukaryota > Metazoa > Chordata > Mammalia > Primates > Cheirogaleidae > Microcebus > Microcebus murinus. The sequence continues at coordinate 24,831,316 of NC_134125.1, read as the reverse complement.
GCTTGCCAGAGCTGTCTTGGTTGGGGCATGGTCCGAGCCCGGCAGCCCTAGTCGCAGCTCTGGGAAGGGGAGAGATTGAAGGGAGAGGCAGACGACCCCAGATTGAGGGGGAAGTAAGGGACTCCACATGTTCACCTCTGCCCCTCTCCTACAGCCGGCTGCTGGGAGCTGGTGAACCCCTGGTGCAACCTGGTGACCCTCACCTCCCACCTGAGGCAGAGGGGGAGGGTCCCCCCAGATGGTGAGGAAACAGAGAGGGGCTGGGGAAGAGGGGCTAACGGCTCCCAGGCAGGTGTGCCAACCCTGCCCGTCCTCTCTCCATGCCCTCCCAGCAACTATCGCTCTCCTGGCTGAGGATGGGCACCTGGTGAACCTGGACGAGGGCCTGGAGGAGGGGGTTGCCCCAGCAGAGTCCATGGCCAGTTCCCTGCTGCAGGAGCGAGGGACCTATGTCCTTGTGCAGATCATCAGTAAGTGGGACCCCAGATTCTCCCCTGTGGCTATGTAGGAATGGAAGGGGGACACAGCAGACCACAGACCACCCAAGGCCCTACCCAGCACCCCACTTTGGCCCCAACCTGTGCCTACCCAGTGCTCTATCCCAGTCCCCAACCTGGCCCATCAAGCAGGCCCAGAGTGACAGGTAGACAGGTCAAGGTGGGGACCATAAGGTCAGGGGTCCTTCATCCTCTCTCCACACTCCATAGGGGGAGAGGGCGGGGCTCCCACCCGCTATGAGTCCCTCCTGGAGAACCTGGATGACCAGTGTCCAGAGCTGGCAGGTGAGTGTTAGGGTAGAGCCCTGGGGGGAGGGCACATCTTCTTCCCAGCCCCACCAGCAGGGCTTCCTGGGCCTTCCAGAGGAGCTGCGCTGGCTGTCGGGCCTCCCAAGGGGCCAGGGCCGGAGGAGGCGCCTGGGCACACGCCGTGGCCACCAGGAGCAAGGACCCCCTTCAAGGCCCAGAAGGGTGGGCTCCCTGCCGTCCAGGACTCGCTAGCTGGGGCCAGGAGCCAGGTATGGAGGAGATATGGACACCCTGGGAGACATACCCAGCGTGGGACCCCTTCCTGGGGGACAGACACACTCAATGCCAACTCTACCCACACATACCCCCAAGATAGAACACATTGTATCTAGAGACAGGTCCCACCACCCCCTGGAGTAGAAGGGCAGGAATGTCCTCAGTGCACAGCTGTTGAATGAGCTCAACAAAGGTGGCAGCTCAATGTGTGACGGAGCAGCCTGCACTGGGTCTGAGGGCCTGCTCCTCTGCTCTGGCAGGCCCGGGGAACTAGCACACCATAGCCAAGTGGCCAAGCTGGACTGGGACCCAAGGAAGTTGACCATGACCTCTGCCTTGTGTGATCAGGTGCAAACAGACAGCAGCCCAGCAGGATTCCTCTTGCAGAATCTGGAATTACTGAGAAGTTGCATCAGCAAGAGGGGCAAGGTCACAGACAGGACGTGAGGCCGCTGGGGGCCCCTAAGATGTGGGTGCAGAGAAAGGGATCCAAAGGCAGAGACAAGAAGGGTGGGAGGGGGCAGGCATCCCTGAAAAGGGGAGACAATAGGCTTCTCCCAGGATTCCAGCCCCCAGACTCAGATGCCCTTGGGGTCACCTGCTAATGCCTCACCACCCCACTTTGGACTGCCCAAGGCAGTCTGACCTTGGCTACCGGTGGTGCAGATTACAACAGGGCTCCTCCCACCCCACCCAGGACGCCCCACCCAAGATGCCCGCTTAAGGTGAAGCATTCTATTAAAGTGAAGCATTCTACACCAGAGTGAGAGATCCATCCATCTCCCCTGACCCCAACCTCCTCAGTCAGGGAGCTCCCAGCAGATGGATCAGCGACAGGGCACACAGCAGGCTGTGGTCTAAAATAAACTCTTTTAATTGCACATTTGTGTCTTGGTTTATCTGTGGGATGAGAAACCCCCTCCTCACTCCCAATCCCAGCTACACAGGTATAATCTGGCGTTGTGGTCCAGCTGTCAGTGAGGGGGTGGAGGTGGGTGCAGGGCTGCCCCGAGCCCCTGGTCTGCATCAGCCTCTTCAGGGCAGGGAGCTCAGACCTGTGGAGGGAGGGGCAGCACAGGCTGGTGGTCAGCTTGCACTTGCAAGAAGAGGATCTGCCCCTCCTACTCCCCTCCAGGACCAGGATTGGCTCTCTCACCATGGTTGTACTTGCACTGTTTCAGGACCTCGCTGAAGCCCTCACACAAGGACAGGTCACTCTGAGTGGTCGAGCACTCCAAGAACTGCTTGATCTCGTAGGCACAGGGCCCCCCCATCTGCAGGGGCTGGGGGGCAGTGTGAGCAGGGGCCTGGGAGTACAGTATAAGAGACCACAGCATCAGCTTAGGGTTGCTAGAGGTGGGGGTTCCTAAGCTGGGGGCCACCTGCCCCTCCCCACAGCCCCAGGTCGGGTGTCCCGTGGGTCCCAGGCAGGCTGAGTAACCCAGGACCAGGCTGCCTCAGCTGCTCCATTCCTGAAACAGGTGAGCCAGCAGCAGCTGATACAGACAGCATTTCTCTGCTGCCTTATAATGAATGGGCACACTGAACAGGTGCAGGAGAGGGAGAAGTCTCTAGAAAAGTACTAGGCATGTAATCTGGGAGTATAAGCCCTACCCCCACGAGTTCTAGCACCTTCCTGGCTCAGCCACACTGATCCTCATGACCCCTGACCCAGCTTCTAAGCCAAATTTGTCTTAGGGCTGGCTGGGGCCCCAGTGGGGGAGAGGTCATCAGGGAAAGCTGTGCTTTGCCCTTGGGCCCAGGGGCCACTGTGCTAGATCTGAGTGTGGCTCAGGAAATTTAACATCCCTCTCTTCTCTAGCGTTAGGTGACCTTAGGTGGGTCTCTGAGCCCCTCCAGCCCCAGTTCTCCCATCTTTAAATGGCTGGTTGGTGTTTCTCCCTGGGAGCCTAGAGACCTTGGCCTCAAGGGAGGGCTGGGAAGGTGCCTTTAAGTGACAGTGAGCTCATTAGCAGACTGAGGAGTAGGACCCTCCTTGGGCAAAGTGCTGGGCTTGCAGCAATTCTGCATACACTCAGACACTTCTCACTGGACACTTCTGCAGCTCCCTGTGTGGCCTTGAGAAAACCCTGCCTTAGTTTCTCCTGGGCCCGCTGCTCACCTGCTGGGCAGCAGGCTGGGCGGGGGCGGGCTCCGAGCCTCCCCCGCTGAAGGCTCCGGTCAGGGCGCTGCCCACGACGTGTCCCACAGCCGAGCCCACGGCTACCCCTGCTGCCGTGGACGCCATCTGAGCCATGAGGCCCGGCTGGCCCGACGGGGCGGGGGCCGGAGCGGCTGCCGAGGGCGGTGGGTGCGCGGGCGGGTGGGCAGAGTGCGTGGGAGGGCGGCTGCGGGGGCGGGAGGGAGCACGGTCAATCCCCGCCGGAACTCAGACTAGGGTCCCGAGGGGCCTGCAGCTCCTCGAAACGACACCCTCAGTTCCCGGGGAGGTGGGCGACCCGGGTCTCAGGCGGTTATCGTGCCCCTGCCCCTCCCCCCGCCAAGATGGCGCAGTAGCAGCCAAGGTCACTCTGCGGACGCCCTTGGGGGACGGCCCACGCTTTCCAAGCCCCCTCCCCACGGTGCCCTAGTGTCCGTCACACCTGGCTGGCCGGGCGGCCGCGCTGCGACTCCCCCGAGGCATGGCGGCGGTGGCGGGACGCGGCCGACTTCGGTCGGAGACAGCAGTGGCGCTTCTGTCGCGAGGATCAACGCCGCGGCGCTTCCCTCCAGGGGCGCAGAGAGGCGGGGCCTGGGGCGGGGCCTGAGGACACGCCCCGGCGGGAGGCGGTGCTCCCCGCAAGCCCCGCCCCGGTCGCGGTTTCCCGGTCCCGGACCCTTCCCTTCCGAAGACCGCTGGTGTAGGCGCCGGGCTCGGCCGGAAATAGGGCCTGGAGCCCTTCGTGCTCCTGACCGGAGCCGAGCAGGCCCTGGGGACACAGGCCACTGCTGCAGAGCGCTGGGGGCTTGGGCAAGGGCGACAGGGCCAGGTCCTTCCGCCACCGAGGAGTGCAGGGAGTGGAGTTGGGGGTGCCGGGCGCCCCGGCGGGGAGAGGAGACAGCGAGGTGGCCGGCTGAGACTGGCCGGGGACGGGGTGCGCGGCGCCAGGCTGGGGCCGCTCCCTGCTCCCTCGCACCAGACACCGTCTGCTGACCCCCGCGTGGCCTCGGGGACCCGGGCGGCCTAGAGCGGGGACGAGCGTCCCTGGGGAAGGCCTGGAGCGACCCGTTCCCCGGAACCCCGCCAGAGGGCGACCCACCGCTCTGGGACTCTCCGGACCAGAGAGTGCGGCTGGCGCGGGCGGGACCAGGACCCCGTGAGACCCTTAACTCCACGGGGTCCCGACGTCCACCTCGCTGGCCCCCTGGGTGCAGCGCCGGACACTGACGGCGATCATGCGACTTTCAAGCCTCGTCTCTGCCCCAGAGGTCGTGACCTGAGCTCCGAGAGGCCTTTGCGCGACTCGGGTCAAACCAAGTTCAGGTTTGAATCCTGCAGCCTCGGGATTTTAGCGCCTTGGTACCTGGCCAAGGTGAGGCTGGGGGCGCGCGGATTTAGACACTTCTCTGCCCCTCAGAGACTTGAGGTTGTTATGGTCTTTTCTGGTTGACTTTGCAGTGGTCATATTATTACTTCTAGGTGGGGGCAGGGAGGAACCCTCCTTCATCACTGTCCCATGTGCCGGGGAGGCAGCCTGGCATGGGTATTGTGGGGAAGGTGAAGTCACCAAGAGCAAAAGCATCCGGGAAGGGGGAGCGTCTGTCTCTACGGAAGGAGAGGAGGTCCCTCTGTTAGCAGGAGGGGCAAAGGGGCAAGGAGAGAGGGAGCTGGCTTGTGTGTGTGCGGCGCTGTTCCCGGCCATGCATACTAGCCGTGAAAGTCAGGTGCAAGGCTGTGTTCTTACCGAGCTTTAATCCCTTCAGCCAGCTTGGGAAGCAGGGCCCTCCACTGACCCACCTTCAGTCTTCTCACTGAAGTGAGGGTGACCACCCACCTGAGGGTGGCCTCTCAGAGAGGTGAGCCTGTGAAGAGTGGGCCATTCTCTCCTCGAAGACATGGTAGGCCTGGTCCAGCAGCTCGTGCAGTCCCTGCCCACCTGTTCCCATTTGCAAAATTAAACCATCCTTCTAGCTCTCAGGGTCTTCCTCCTGCAGGAAGCCCTTCCTGACCACCACACCTTGCTGGGTGCACTGTTGGGTTGTCATGGTGACCCCTGGACTGTCACTGAGGGTGGTTGTTACTTCAGCTGTCATGGCTGGTGGCCTACAGGTTCCACAAGGCATGGCTGCGTAACCCCGGAGGCACTCAAGACCATTTAAGGTGTCACACAAATGAATATTTTTATTTAAATAATTATGTATTTTCATATGTATCATAATAATGTATAAACAGCTCATCAAACCCATGATTTCTTGGCCAGTGTTGGTAAGATGAAGCTGAATCAAACATTGAAGTGACTACTTTTTAAAAATGAGTCACTTTAAAGAAAAAGATTGCCAGCAGTCTAGGGAATAAAAATCATTGCTGGCCCATCGAGGTGGCTCACACCTGTAATCCTAGCACTCTGGGAGGCCAAGGTGGGAGGATTGCTTGTGCTTTGGAGTTGGAGACCAGCCTGAACAAGAGTGAGACCCCATCTCTACTAAAAATAGAAAAATTAGCTGGGTGTCATGGCACATGCCTGTAGTCTCAGCTACTTGGAGGCTGAGGCAGGAGGATCATTTGAGCCCAGGAGTTTGAGGTTGCTATGAGCTATGATGATGCCGCTGCACTCTAGCCTGGGTGACAGAGGGAGACTCTGTCCTGCCTCTCCTTGCTCTCTAGGAGTCCCTGTGGAGTCTTCTCCAGAAGCCGTGAAGCACCCCCTTCCCTTCTTTGGCCCATGCTGCCTGCACACAGCCTCCCCTTACAGCAGCCAGCAGCTCAGGACCCTGCCAGCTGGATGGGAGCCTCAGCCTGGCTCTTGGCTTGTAGGGCTACCCGTGATAGAGCAGATTGCCTGGGGAGGTGGTGAGGCCCTTCATCATTGCAGGGGTGTACAGCAGGATTGGGTACCCTCTGCAAATTAGGGATAAGACTGGAGAATCCTTTCCAGAATGTGGACACCACCCCCTCCCAAACTCACCTCCTCTCCCTCCTGTCTCAGGTGGCTGGCCCTGACCAGGGGACACTTTGGGCCCCCAGTGCCCCTCTCGGACACCCTCCACAGCCTTCTCACAGCACCCTCCTCTTCCTGACCAGCTGGAGGGCCTTCTGATCCCTCCACTTGCCTGCTGACATGGAAAAGGCTGGCCCCTCCCTCTGGGAGCCTCAGTTTCCCCATCTATACCTTGTCCATGATTTTGTCGCAAGCTGCACAGTTGGCCAGCCCCTACAATGTGTCTCAGTTTCTCCTGGGGCACATTTTAATATCCCTTTCCTCAATGGGGCTATTGTGCCATCTTCCAGATGAGGTTCTGAGGGGTGGGGGAACTTGCTCAAGGATAGGGCCACCTGTCACAGGCTAGCAGAAGGTCAGAGGTCAGGCCACCAAGGAGACCCAGCGGGATGCGCCTTTCAAAGGAGGGGGTAGGGATCGAGAGGAATGAAACCCGACTCCTCTCAGACTCTTACTGGGTTTAAGGCTTTGGAACTCCACCACACAGCGGGGAAACTGAGGCCCAGAGTGGCCCGGCTGGCCAGGGGCACCCAGCACCCGGCCTGAGAAGACAGCAGCTTGGCCCACCCCGGGACAGGACTCTGTCTCCGGCCAGCCCACCGGGCCAGCCCTTCCCGTCCACCTCCCCCACCCTGGCCCTGGCCGCCGGGAGAGTTAGAACAAAAGGCGGCGGGGGGCGGGGCCGGGCGGGCCGGGGGCGGGGCGGAGGCTATAAGGGGCGATGGCCCGGCGCGGCCCAGCAGGCCCAGCAGCCCCGGGGCGGATGGCTCGGGCCGCCGGGCTCCGCGGCGCGGCCTCACGCGCCCTCCTGCTCCCGCTGCTGCTGCTGCTCCTGCCGCCACCGCTATTGGCCCGGGCCTGGCCGCCGGTGAGTGCCCGCCGCCCGCCGGCCGCTCCTCGCCGAGGGGGCGCCGGGCACGCGGGCTGGGCCCAGCGGCCGATCTGGACCCAGGAGGGCGCCCCGGGTGGCCTGATGCGGCCCGTACCAGAAGCGCTTTCTGGTTCCCTGTGGGTGTGATAGACAGTGAGCGTCCCGTCCCTGGGAGTATGCAAAGGGAGCCTGCGCCGGGATGGCTGGGACTGGTGAGCAGGACTCCACGCTGGACTCACGCCCCCTCCTAGCGCAGGGACGTGCCCCTTGCGCCCCAGCCGCGGATGCTGGGGTAATGTTGGGCGAGGTAGCAGAGGGACTGCTTACGGGGCCCCCTGTTCATCCCAGGGACAAAGCAGAGCAGGTCACAGGCGGGTGTCAGCCTGCAGGTGTGGCCACAGTGAGCGCACCTCCAGGTGCGCAGTGGGACGGAGGATAAAGGAAGCGCCAGGGAGGGCAGTGCCGGGCTGGGGGAATAGGGTCTGAGCCTGGAGGAGGCGCTGCCCCTGTGCACCTGCCGGCAGGAAGTTTGGGAGGCTGGGAGCCAGGACAGCACCAGTCTGAGATGGCATGAGTGCAGCGTGCGTGACCAAGAGGTGGGCGTCAGAGAGAAGGGGCAGCTGAGAAGGAGGCTGAGATCCTCAGAGGGCAAAAGGGTGGGGAGAGAAATGGAAGGAGACTGTGCTCCGAAGCGCAGAAGAAAGTCCAGGTAAGAGGGAGTAGCAGAGTGAGGATACGAGGAACCGTCACCAGGGTGTGTGACAGCCTGTGTCTGTCCCAAAGGCTGCACCTTCCCTTGAGCTGGGCTTCAAGGCACCAGTCACCCTGGGTAGCCGTTGACCCCACGGTGTGGGACTTGGAGAGATCTGTGTTTGAACCACGTGACCTGGGTGAGCCTTCTTATGCCTCAGAACCTCACCCGCTCCATCTGCAATGCGGGGGGGCGAGAGGGGGTGACAGTACGTGCTGAGCACTGAGGATGAAAGGAGGTGATGCCAGGCACACTGGAGATACTCTGTCACCTGGAGCTGCCACTCTGATGCTTGTGCAGGGTCATCTCTGGGGCTGGGAGCCAGCCCAGGGTGGGATCTGAGTTGAGCTGTTGTCTGTCACTCTGCAGACTCACCGGGAGCATTTGGGGTCACCTCTGATGTGTTTATACCGAGGTTGCTGTCAGCAGGGCCAGGAGAGCTCTGTAAATATTTATCCATCCCAGTTCGCAGAGTTGAGGGTTGATGAAAGCCCCGAAGCCCAGTGTGACAAAGCTGCCCCCCTCCCGGAGGCAGCAGGGGAGGGGGAGGGGGCAGTTTAGGAGGAAGCTTGGGGGGGAAGGTAAACCTGCTTGCCAACTGGCCGTGTGACTTGGCAGGTCGCTTGACCTCTCTGGGCCTCAGAGGGACAGGATGCTGCATAGAACAGCGTGGTGATGCTCCCGTGCTCCTCACAGCCTAGCCAAGTGCCCCCATTCAGGCTCACCTCTGAACAGCAGAAGGCACAACTCTGATTACTTATCCCATTGGACAGATAGCAACTGAGGCCCAGAGAGAGGCACAAGTAGTCTGGCCTTCCCCGGTGGTTTCCTAGCCTGGGGTCCTCCTTTTGTCCCCTGTCTGCTGCTGCTGTTTGTCTGGGTTGGAAGTTGACTCAGGGGCCGCCCTGAGTCTCCGAGCTCCGCCAAAAGACTGGGTCCGTGGAGAAATCCCTTGAGTGTGTCTCAGGCTGTGGCTTGGTGCCTGCCAGACGAGGGCAGGGCTGGGCCAGCCAGGCCCACCACAGAGCGGCTGCTGGCCTAGGAGGGAATGCACTGGGAGCAGAAACTCCTCAGGAATGTGGGTTTTGGAGGTAAGCCAAGAGTGGGCTGTGGGGGTGCAGTAGGGGAAAGCTCCAGAGTGGGAGGCATGAGCCCCATGTCCAGGCCCTGCTCTTCTCTGACCTGCTGTGTGACCCTGGGCAAAGTCCTTGACCTCTCTGGGCTCTGTTTCGTCCTCTGCAAAATGGAGGATGCCTGCTCTGCAAGGCTGCAGAAGAGGCCAGGAGTGGACTGTGCCCCCATCCTCACTGAATCTTGTATTCCTGGGAGCACTGAGCACACCCATCCTGGGAATCGGCAGCTGCCTCATCTGGCCCAGCCAGAGAGGACTCTAAAAGATGAAGTGTGGGAGGTCAGCAAGGGAGGCCAGGAGTGTTTGTCACATCCCAGTGATGGGGAACTTAGGCCAAGAGCTGGAAAATGATGGGCCCTAAGAAAAGAAAAAATTGCACCTGCTGGAGCCCTGCATTCCAGCGTTTCCTGCTCGCTCACGCTCCAAGGTCAAGGCATGGGACATGGCGGGGGAGCAGGGGGCCTCTGCCCTGTCGGGAGAACCTGCATGTGGAGCTTTTCTTCTCTGGGCCTGGGAGCTCCCCTCACTGCGACTTCTGTTTTACCATTTTAGTATGGAGATTTTGAGGGGGAGCTGGAGGTGCGGTGGCTGGGAGGTGCCATAGAGACTTTGGCAAGGGGAGGGGAGGGCCTACAGGGCAGGGAGCAGGGCAGGTAAGAGGTGCTTCTCTGCCAGCAGCAGCAGCAGGTGTTACAGAAGGATGTCACGCAGCCCTGTGCCATGGCACCACCCCCATTTGACAGATGGGGAAGTTGAGGCTAAGAGAGGACACGTGTCCAGAGTCACCATGGCATAGAACTAGGCCTTCTGAACTACAGAGCTTGGCTCTTGTCCTGCACTGAGCAGGCCGGGACGCAGAAGACTTGGTGCCTTGTGGGAAAGGAGAGGAAGGGACAGTGGAGGGTGTGTGGGGTGTGGCCATGGCTCCACGGATGTCCCACCAAGCTGGCTGCGCAGGCTTACCGAGGGCAGAGGCAGAGGCCACCACCATAAGCAGAGCAGGCAGGCTGCACTCTGGGCCGCCTGGGGCTCCCAGGGAACAATGAAGCTCCGCCCTTCCCAGGGAGGGTCTTTGTACCCCTGCCAGGGTTGGGGGAAGGAATCCCTTTCTCCTATAGGTCAAGGGCAGCGTGGCAGGGAAGGGGTAGGCCCTGTGGCCAGTCCACAGACCTGGGGTCAGTGTCCTCAGTGTGAGACCTTGCATGTGAATCGTGCCCACCCTACTGACCCTCAGCAAGCCTGGCCCCAGAATGCCTGGGAAGCAGCAGGTGCTCAATAATGTCTCATTCCTTCTCTTTCATTAAGGAAGGATGACTCAAGCCCTGAAGAGCAGAACACAGGCAGCAGGGAGCGGGGTGGGCCATGAGCACAGACAGTCCGCTACCTGCCCGCTGTCACCAGAATAAGTTTCTTATCTTCTCTGGGATCCATTACCTCATCTGAGAAATGGGGGCGATGACAGTGGCGTTGATGAGAAGTTCCATTGAGGCTAAAAGCATGTCCACAGATACCAGGGGCCTGGCCTGCAGCGTACTTATTAACAATAAGCCCATGGCCGGGTGCAGTGGCTCACACCCACGATCCTAGGACTCTGGGAGGCAGAGGCCGGTGGATCATTTGAGCTCAGTTTGAAACCAACCCGAGCAACAGCGAGACTCTGTCTCTACTAAAAAAGTCGAAAGAAATTAGCTGGACAATTAAAAATATATAGAAAAAATTAGCCGGGCATGGTGGCGCATGCCTGTAGTCCCAGCTATTTGAGAGGCTGAGGCAGGAGGATCGCTTGAGCCCAGGAGTTGGAGGTTGCTGTGAGTGAGGCTGACGCCACGGCACTCTAGCCCGGGCAACAGAGTAAGACTCTGTCTCAAAAAACAAACAAACAAAAAACAATACACCCAGAATCGGCTGGAACCACATCCCAGTGGGGCCGTGCTAGGCCATGTAACTACGCAACAAGCAAGCTCTGGAAGTGGGGAAGTGGCACCAGGGTCTCACGCCATTAATACTTCCATAGCCCCCACATTCAGAAGGCCCCTTCCTATTGGGACGTTCTTGGGAGTTGAGTCCTCAGCCCAGGGCTCAGGGGTTCGCAGGCCTGGGATGCTGACTGGGGCGTCTGGGGCCTGGGGCAGCTGCCAGAGGCTGAGGGTGAGGCGGGGCCTGAGTGGCCGGCTCCCGCCCCAAATATGGCTGTGCCAAGGCTGCGGTCGCCCAGATCAGACAGGTGCTCAGTCTCCCACAGACAGCACAGCTCCATCCTTCTCCTGCAGTGCAGGAAGGAGACGTAGCTCTGTGCAGTTCTCAGCCAGGCCTCAGTCTTAGGCCTGGGATGCCAGGGTCTGCTCATGATCCTGCCACACCCTTGCCGGGTGACCTCACAGGGTCTCCCACCCTCTCTGACCTTCTGTTTTTCTCATGCACAAGAACTATGACTTCTGCCCTGGGGACTTGCAAAGGGTAGGAGGATGTAGCTTAGATCACTGCGCTTGCACCTGTGCTCCTGGGGCTTCAGCAGGTGGGCCTGGGTGCCTGGTAACTGGCTGTCCCGCCCTCCCTGCATGGCAGGCAGATCACAGATCTAGCTACCACCATGCACCCGGCCCTGGTGGGATGTGATAGAAGTCAGGCCTCAGTTACCAGGTGCCCTTGCCGGGGACCTGGCCTGTGCTAAGTGCTCCACACACATTGCCTTGTCCAGTCCTCAGGTGAACACGCTGGGGAGCTGCCGCCAGCCCCACTGGCCAGGTGAGCAGACCAAGGCCACGCTCCAGGGCTGCAGCCCCTCTGCCCTGGGGGAGGAGGGGGACATCCTGGGCAGGGGAGATGGCAGAGCCACTTACATGACCGGGGAGGCAGAGCAGGGTGACCCAGGTGTGCCTGAGTGAAGAAAGGGAGGTGGAAATGAGTTTGCGGGGGGGGGGGGGGGGGGTGGGCGTGGATGGGGACAGGAGGAACTTGTCTGGTGTTTCCTCAAGAACATCTGGGGGCCGTTCCTGGGGGTGTGGGAGGATATAGTCAGGGGCTCATAGCCAGTGCACCCCCACCCAGACCTCACTGGCCTGAGTTTCGGGAGTAGGTGAATAGGTGGCAGGCAGCCCAGAGCCCTCCGGGGAGGGGCGGGCGGGGTGGGGAGGCAGCCTGGTGCCTTGGAATGAGGTGTCAGGCTATGAGCCCCTGACTATTCTCCACACACCCCTAGGAGTGAACCCCAAAACGCTCTTGGGGAAACACCAAGCAAGTTCTTCCTGTTCCCTCCAGCCCCCCAGAGTCAGCCCAGTGCCAAAGGCCCCTGCTGTGTGGTGGCGTCTTCCATCCCTGTCTGTGCGGCCACACGCCGGGCGGGCTGCGCTGGGCGTGCTAACAGGCCACGCCTGTGCCTGCAGGCCACGCCTGAGGCCTGACCAGGCCTTCGTATTCTCTCTCCTGCCCAGGATGCACACGGCCGCCGCTCCGTGACGAGGGGGCCACAGTCTTGGCATGCAGCTCTGCCCAGTAGCCTGGTGCCTGCCCCTGCCACCCAGGAGGCCCCCCGGCCTGCCAGCGGCCCCAGGCCCCCCCGCTGTGGTGTACCCGACCCACCCAATGGGCTGAGCGCCCGCAACCGGCAGAAGCGGTTCGTGCTGTCGGGTGGGCGCTGGGAGAAGACAGACCTCACCTACAGGTAGGGGCTGGGGCTGCGCGAGTGGGACTCAAGGGTGCCGTGTCCCCGAGTGTGAGCCTGCCCCCCTCACAGCTGCTTCTTGAGACACACACCAGGGCCAGATCTGTGTGGCTGATGGACCTATGTGCCCACTGAGCCCCCTGCCGTCCGAGGACACATACAGGAATGCACGACACCTCACCCGGATACCCTCCCGCAGCAGAGGGAAGTGCCTGTGTCATCGCCCCAGGGGTCTCAGCACACGCTTGCGGAGGGACCCAGGCAGCCTTTACTAGGGCCCTATAAGGGCCAGGCCCAGGACTCCATGGTGGAGACGGCAGACACAGCCCTGTTGTCTTGGGAAGGCTGGCGTCAGCCACGTCACTGCTGGACTTGGGCTTGGTGCCGGTGGAGATGGCGGGGAGCAGGGCAGGCAGGAGCTGGCTCCGCACTGCGTGACCCAGGCGGCCCAGGGCAGGTGCTGGGGAGGCTGAGGCGCCACATCCTGCAGGCGGCACTCAGCCTTGGAGGGAAGAACGGTGTGGTGTCTCACGGCGTTGGGACTGAGACTGCAGGGTCCTCAGGGAATTCCTGGGTGGGGACCTTGGATCCAAGAGGGGGCTCAAGGGGCCAGTGGCTCAAGGGCCACTCTCCCCATAGTGAGTGGCACTGTCAGGTCTAGAATGTGGGTCCTGGGACTCCTGGCCCTGTGTTCTTTCCACCAAATGCAGACACCTGTACACTTGTAACTACACACAAACCCACGCAAAGACGTGTCTACATGGCCAGGGAGACTGGTGTGCTGCGCCCAAGGCCCACAGTGTACTCGGCCATGTCCCAAGTGTACACACCCACCGAGCACTTAGGGGCAACTCCTGACCCCTCAGCCATCAGGGGCTGTCCCTGCCTTGAGGCCCAGGCCCCTCTGCCTCCCCACAGGATCCTCCGGTTCCCGTGGCAGCTGGTGCAGGAGCAGGTGCGGCAGACAGTGGCAGAGGCCCTGCAGGTATGGAGCGAGGTGACACCACTCACCTTCACTGAGGTGCACGAGGGCCACGCCGACATCATGATCGACTTCACCAGGTGATTGTCGGCCTGGGATCCTTTAGGGAACAGCCCTGCTTGCCAGCTGCCAGCCGTCACTGACTCTGCCCCCACCTGCCACAGGTACTGGCATGGGGACAACCTGCCATTTGACGGGCCTGGGGGCATTCTGGCCCACGCCTTCTTCCCCAAGACCCACCGAGAAGGGGACGTCCACTTTGACTATGACGAGACCTGGACTGTCGGGGACAACCAGGGTATGGGCTGGGTACCCATTTTCCAGGTGGTGCAAGTCAAGGTCATAGAGAATGGATACTTGCCAAGGTCCCTGAGCTGGGGTCCAGAACATGGGTGTCTTGTGGCAGGAGGTCCAGGGGTCACTGACCCATCTCCCTTCTCCAGGCACAGATCTGTTGCAGGTGGCAGCCCACGAGTTTGGCCACGTGCTGGGGCTGCAGCACACAACAGCAGCCAAGGCCCTGATGTCCCCTTTCTACACCTTCCGCTACCCACTGAGCCTCAGCCCAGATGACCGCAGGGGCATCCAACACCTATATGGCCAGCCCCGGCCTGCCCCCACCTCCAGGGCCCCGGCGCCAGGTCCCCGGGCTGGGATGGACACTAACGAGATTGCACCGCTGGAGGTGAGGCTCAGGAGGGTGGGATGCCCAAAGGTGGGGCCCTGTGGCTGCAGCGTGTGCCCTCAGCACAGGCCCCTCTCCCCTCAAGCCGGAAACCCCACCAGATGCCTGCGAGGCCTCCTTCGATGCAGTCTCCACCATCCGGGGTGAGCTCTTCTTTTTCAAGGCGGGCTTCGTGTGGCGGCTGCGTGGGGGCCGGCTGCAGCCTGGTTACCCGGCACTGGCCACTCGCCACTGGCAGGGACTGCCCAGCCCTGTGGATGCAGCCTTCGAGGATGCCCAGGGCCACATTTGGTTTTTCCAAGGTGAGTGGAGGTGGAGGGTCTGCTCAAGGAATTTCCTTCCTGGAGCCAGGAATGTCACGCCAAGGGTAGGGATAGACAGACAGATCCCCAGGGACGCAGTAGGGAGGGACAGGGTATCCCAAAGGCTGTCCCACCAAGGAAGAGTGTGACTCACTCCTCGAGCACAGTCAGGAGGCTCCAGAGAAGGCAGCTCTGGAGACGGGAGCAGCACAGATGGTATTGCGCATCTGGGCCGTGGGCTGGCGCATCCAGCCCTCAAAGCTACCCCATGGGGCAGGGTGCTAGACATGAGGCCTCTGGGGCTCAGAGGCAGCGAAGTGACTCACTGAGGCTGCAGGTTGGAAAAGACAGGCAGGGATCTGATCCAGGTCTGAGACCTTGGAGCTGTGATTTCAACCTTCAGCTGGCAGAGATGAGACTCTGGAGCCCTCCAGGTGCCAGAGACTTCAGAAGCAAAGGTGTGGTGTGGAAGCCTGCACGTGGGTTCAGGGCAGCGGGGCCCAGGGAGTGGTCAGCAGGCATCTGCCACAGACAGCCAAATGCCAGGGCAAGGGGCAGGAGCCCAGGCAGCCATCTGCTGGCTATAGGAGCCCCACCCACCCAGTGGCACTTTACAGAGCCTTCACCCTTGCTCTTCCCAGCTGCCTCCCACTTCCCTCTGGGCTGAGCAGACACTATTGGCCCCCATGTTTTACGGACAAGGAAACAGGCTGGGAGAATCTGTGGTGGTGGCCGATGAGGTCCATGGTGCTGGGCGTGGCAGTGGTGGCTTAGCAGCTCCTTGCAGCCTCCTCTCTCCGGCAGGAGCTCAGTACTGGGTGTACGACGGTGAGAAGCCAGTCCTGGGCCCCGCACCCCTCTCCGAGCTGGGTCTGGTGGGATCCCCGATCCACGCCGCCTTGGTTTGGGGTCCTGAGAAGAACAAGATCTACTTCTTCCGAGGCGGCGACTACTGGCGTTTCCATCCCAGCACCCAGCGTGTGGACAGCCCCGTGCCCCGCCGGGCCACCGACTGGCGAGGGGTGCCCTCTGAGATTGACGCTGCCTTCCAGGATGCCGACGGTGTGTTGGGGGTGGGGCGGTTGGCGGGAGGTGGGTGCAGCAGCCCCATCTCCTGCCCAGTGGTGGCTGGGCCTTTGTCTAGCGCCATCTGTCCTCCTCCTGGTGGCCAGCCAGTACTATATCTTGTATTGCAGATGAAGAGGCTGAGGGCCAGAGAAGTGCAGAGTCTTGCCCCAGTCCCTTGGTCACAGCCAGGAAAATAATAACCGAGGCACACCAAGGGCTGACAATGGCCCAGGCCCAACCCTAAGCTCTTTACAAGTCTCGTGCACGTCTCAGAACAGCCATCTCACCTGTTATGAACCCAATTTCCAGGGGAGCAAACAGAGGCTCCGACAATGAGGCCTCTAACCAGGAGCATCCAGGTGGACAGTGGCAGGGCCAGAACTCTCACCCAGGCAGTCTCTGCTCATAACCACTGAACCACCCAGCCTCCCACAATCGCAAAGGACTAGAGCCAGGTCAAGACTCAAAGTCCAGTGCTCTCTCCCCCACATTGGGACCTGCTGGGAGAGCTGTCCTGGGGTGGCCTCAGGCTCTAGGACTCCAGGAAACCCATGTGTAGTTTGGTTGGGGCTGCAGGAGAGAATGACATAGTGGGCGGTAAAGGCAGTGGGACTTGCTTCCTTGAGAGGGAGGACTTGAGCCACTGAAGTTCCAGGAAGCTGTAAGGTGGGACCAGACCCTGGGGCAGGCGGAAGGGCGTTCTGGAAGGCCAACCTTGGATCCTGCAAGGAACCCAGCAGTAGCCAAAGCCTGCCCACCCAACCCTCCCCTGTGCCTGTCCCTCGGCCTAGTGTCCATTCACTCAGGGCTGACCTTCTCTTTTCAGGCTATGCCTACTTCCTACGTGGCCGCCTCTACTGGAAATTTGACCCTGTGAAAGTGAAGGCTCTGGAAGGCTTCCCCCGCCGCGTGGGCCCCGACTTCTTTGGCTGTGCTGAGGCTGCCAACACTTTCCTCTGACCACAGCTTGGGTGTCCTCAGGGGTGCTGACCCCTGCCAGGCCCAGGATATCA
Organism: Microcebus murinus; assembly: GCF_040939455.1. NCBI lineage: Eukaryota > Metazoa > Chordata > Mammalia > Primates > Cheirogaleidae > Microcebus > Microcebus murinus. Next base: position 24,814,670 of record NC_134125.1, on the reverse strand, counting down.
GGCTAGAGACCCACAGCCATCTTTGTGGCTGTGGGCACCAGGCATGGGACCAAGCCCATGTCTCCTCAGGGGGGTGGGGTGGGGGCGCAATCACCATGACAATTGCAGGGAGGGCCACGCAGGCCGTGGTCACCTGCCAGCGACCGTCTCGGACTAGGCAGGGAGGCTTTGGCTTTACTCAAGAGTGAGGGCGGCCTGGGACTGCCGCCGCCCCACCTGTGCAGGTCCTGGTCAAACCTGGCTGCTTTCTGTCTCTGTTCCTGTCTCTCAGGGTAGGACCTTGGCAGGGCTGAGGGAACTGGAGTGTCCTCACTCAATCCCTGCTGTGAGGTTCCTGCCAGGAGCTGGCGCTGGAGCAGTGGAGCCAGGCCCCTGAGGCCTTCAGCCCTGGCCAAGCAACTGCACCATGGGGCATGGCCCTCTCCTGAGAAGTCAGCTCTGGGTAGGTGCTTGCATCTGGCTGTCTTCCTGCTGGTGATGCTGGAGCTGTTCCGCAGGATGCAGGCCAAAAGGTCCACAGCCGGCTGGGGGCGGGGGGTGCTTCTTGCAGGAGACCGCAGGCCCTGGAGGCCCCAACATACCTCAATCCTGTCCTGGGCTGGGTCCTTCCAAAGCCCTCATCCCAGCACTGCTATCTTCCAAAGCCATGTAAATGTGTGTCCAAAGCCTTTTTTTTTTTTTTTTAACTGAGGACTGTCATTAAACACAGTTGTTTTCTACCTGCCTGCCTGGTCTCTCTTTGTAACTGCGCAGCTGGGATGGGGAGGCCTGGCTTGGGTCCAGCTGTACTCCAGCTGTACTTGGAGCCAGGGTCCAAGCCCCTACCCAACCCCACCCCCCTAGCCCTGGCCCTTGGGGCTGGGCACAGTGGTTGGGGCTCCTCCTGCTCCATCCCCCCATCACATCTCATGGACACCTGCAGTGGCTTCTTAACTGGCTCCCTGCTTCCCTCAGTTTGTTCTTGAGTGGTGGTCATTTTATCTGATCATGTCACACCTCAGCCCCATCGTAAAGCACCGTCAGCTCTCCATATCTGTAGGTTCCATGTCCGTGGATTCATCCAACTGTAGAAAATATTTGAGGAAAAAAAGGATGATGTGTCTGTACTGAACATATACAGACTTTTTTCTTTTTATTCCTCAACAATACAGTTTAACTATTTACATAGCATTTATACTGTATTAGGTATTATAAGGAATCCACAGATGATTTAAAGTATACAGGAGGATATGTGTAGGTTATATGCAAATATTACACCATTTTATATCAGGGACAGGAGCATCCTTGGATTTTGGCATACACAGGAGTCCTGGAACAATCCCCCATGACACCAAGGGATGACTGTACTTTTGTTTGCCACTGTTGTGGGGACACAGAACAAAATTCATGGTTCCCATGGCCCTTCCTAACTCTCCCTGGTGTCTCCTTGCCCTGCACAGCCCCACATGTCTTCATAGCAACTATGACAGCAGCAATTCCATCAGACTGAACAATATGGAACTGTCAGTAGTGGGCCACCTTTGACTCACTGCATTGTTCAACTGGACACCTGAATTGCTTTGATGCTTTCCATAGTGGTGGTCCCCACTCCTGGCTGTAAGTGCCAAGGGGCAGAGCCACAGGGCATGGCTGTACTTATTGCAAGCACAGAGTGCAGAGTTAAGGAGCGAATGGAGAAGGTGTCCCTCTCCTCCAACACTCATCTGATGCACCAGCCATACCAGATACCACCTTGGACTCCAAATACCGCCAGACCGCACCCAGTGTTGTCATTCCACCTATCCCCACTGCTGCAGGAAGAGCTGTAGGCCTGGAACTGAGATATCTGTTCCAAGGAGCCCTCTTATCTGCTCAGCTGCACTGCGATTTCGGGGTGGGGAAACTGAGTCGCTAGCCTGGCTCATAAGGCTTGTCCAGACCATTCAGGCTTCCAGATGTGGCTCTGTCCTCCCGGCCTTTAGGCCTCACTTTATTCCTTCTTCCCTGGGCTGAGTTCCAGTTTTGGCTGTAAGACTGGGAAAGCCACTGCAAAAGACAGGGCTTCAGTGGCTTTTTTTTTTGTCCGTGAGAAACCTTTCCTTTGTACCACGACTTGAGAGGTAGCCTGGCAGGAAGAGAAACTGGACGTGCCTCCTTTAAGGGGTCCGCGGGGACGCGCTCGGGCTTTTGTTTGGGCGGCGGCGCGCGCGTCGCCGTCAGCGGGCGCGCCGCCGTCAACGCCCGCGCCTGCGCGCTGAGGGCTCCCTGGTCGTCGTTTGCTGCGGCGGCTGAAGAGCCTGGAGGAGACGCGAGTCCCAGCCCGGCCCGCACTTCGCTTCCCGGTCTCGGTTCCCCGCGGCCCGGCGCGCCCCGGCTCCGTCCCAGCCTTCCCAGTCCCTCGCGGCCCGGCCCGGGCTACCCGCCTCCACCGCCGTAATGATGATGATGGCGCTGAGCAAGACCTTCGGGCAGAAGCCCGTCAAGTTCCAGCTGGAGGACGACGGAGAGTTCTACATGATCGGCTCCGAGGTAGCCCGCGGCACGACCTCGCCCTCCCTGGGCCGGGCCCCGCGGGAGCCCTGGGCGGGTATGCGCGCCGGGAGCGCGCGTCTCCATTCATCGCGGCGGCGGGCGCGGGCGCGGAGCTGGGACGTATGGGGGCGTGGTCGGGGCGGGCCTCTGGCCCCGCCCCCAACCCCGGTGACGCGAGTTCCCTTGCCTTGTTCGCCGGTCCCAGTGAACCCTGCTGCCAGGGCTTGGGGCGCCTCGGGAGGCCCCTGGTTCCGCGCTGAGTTGGTACTTCTCTAGCCGGACGCAGAGACGGGATGTTCGGTTAGCCCTTGCAGCGCTTGGGGGCTGCACTAGTGCCCTTGACTCTTTTGAGATGCTGCGAATTTCATGTGCACCCCTCCCCCCAGTGCTGTTTGTGGGGTTCTGAAATCGCAGGTTGGAAACCCAGGGCTTAATAAGGGCTCATCCCCATTGCATTTGTTGCTTCTGAGGGTGGCAGTGGAGGTGTTTTGACCTTTGTTTACCAGTGAAGAAACAGATTAGGAGAAGGATGCTTGCGGCTAGATAAGGCCCCCAGTGTCTGAGCTAGATCTTTCAGCAGTTCAGAAGCAATTGATACTTTGGACATCTGCAAACTGATTCTGAATTGTTACAGGGGAGAGATCCTAAGGATCTTTAATCCTTAACTAGAGTGGTAGCAGTTTGTTGAATCAGCTAAAACCCGTACAGTAGGAAAACCGTAACTGGCCCTTCAATGGGTGTTTGTTCTAAGTGTATTAAGTTTTTGGAAATTGTCTCAAACTAGCCCTTTTTGGACTAAAGTGTCCCCAGCTAGTGTATATTCCTTTTTTAAAAAATTGTGGATATACAATTCAGATGTGCAAACACCAAGCAACAGAGTCTCTCAGGAGGAGGTAAGTACTAATCCCAGAGAGCTAAGTTACAAAATGCCTCCCCTTGTAACAGTTTTTAGTATTACACACGTATTACACGCCAACATTTTATATTTTTTAAACTCTTGGGGATTTTCTTCTCAATTGAGCATAGTGTGAATGAACAAAGCCTCCTGATGGTCACACTGAGGCTTTCAGGGCACCCGTGATTCCTGTCTTGTGTTAGTTGTGTCAAGTTATGAAACCAATGTTGTGAGTAGCATCATAACTTTAGTGTTTGCATCACATTTTCCACCAAATTTTTTTTTTTTTTTTGTAGAGATGGAGATCTTACTTTGTTGCCCAGGCTGGTCTTGAACTCCTGGCCTAATACCAATCCCTGTCCCCCAGCCTCCCAAAGTGCTGGGATTACAGGTGTGAGCCACCACATCTGACCATGTATCCACCAATTTTTAAAAAACAAAAAGGTCAGGATGCAATAAATTCACATTCACATGATCGCTTAAGCACTGCTATTCAAAGATGGCTGTGCTGGGGAAATGGAGCCAGTACCTGTCCATCTGCCGCAGCTCAGAATGGTCTCCATCGTCTGGTAGGCACATACTTAAGTACAGGACGCAAAAAGCAGTTGGTATTTAATGCTGCATAGAAACCTTTACCTGGCCGGACACAGTGGCCACGCCTGTAATCCTAGCACTCTGGGAGGCCGAGGCGGGCGGATTGCTCGAGGTCAGGAGTTCAAAACCAGCCTGAGCAAGACCCTGTCTCTACTAAAAATAGAAAGAAATTAATTGGACAACTAAAAATATATATACAAAAAATTAGCCGGGCATGGTGGCACATGCCTGTAGTCCCAGCTACTTGGGAGGCTGAGGCAGGAGGATCGCCTATGCCCAGGAGTTTGAGGTTGCTGTGAGCTAGGCTGATGACGTGGCACTCACTCTAGCCTGGGCAACAAAGTGAGACTCGGTCTCAAAAGAAAAAAAGAAAAGAAAAGAAACCTTTACTTGATCTAATTGAGGGGGAGAAAGTAATCAGATTGGCCTTGATTCTGAGTGAGTGGTACTTTTGAAAAGAAACTTTCATTTATTAGTTGGAGCAAACCAAGAAGCAACACATGGCCAGGTAAGAAGAACCTCAGGAGACCTGGGTCCACTTTTCTCATGTGTATAACGAGATGCTTGGACTAGATGGTTCTAAGATCTTCCCCCAAACACATTTTAGATTTTAGAGAGCTAACTATAGTCTTCTCTTTCAGGCCTTCCACACCTGGCCCTCCCTGTTGAGTAAGAGCAGTGGTCATGAGACACAGAGAGGCAGTTTGCTTTTTTGGGCTTGGCTTAATAATCATCAGCCCTTTGGAGTTTAGGGAAGGGTTCCAGATCACAGAACCATCTGTTGACATCTGTTAGCTCCTGTGACACTACTCGATGGATGCCCCTAGTCTCCTTCCTGGTGGAAACAGGCACTGTATTCAGAGAGGTGGGCGGCGGTAGCAACACACCCACTGCCTCCATGAAACATCTATAGACCTGCCTTGGAGGGCATTTGCAGTTGCTATGAGTGTGTATCACTGTTCTCCTGCCATATGCAGGCGGCTTTATTCATCAAGCCAGAGTCGCAGAGCTAAGAGAAACCTAACAACTTGCCAAGTCCAGCATCTTCATTTTATATTCAGGAAACCTAGGTCCAGAGAGGGCAAAGGCTGGTTCAGGGAAAAGCCAAGAACACAAGCCCAGCCTCCTAAGTTCTGAAGGGGCCTTGGGAGGGGTTGAGGAGTCCTAGAGCCCTGCTGGGCCTGCAATTTTGTCATAGTCATGGGGGCAATATTGTCAATTTCTTTTCAAAAACCTAATGGAGGCTGGGCATGGTGGCTCATACCTGTAATCCCAGCACTCTGGGAGGCTGCGGCGGAGGATCACTTAAGGCCAGGAGTTCAAGACCAGCCTGAGCAACATAGTGAGATCCCTTCTCTACCAAAAAAAAAAAAAATTAGCCAGGCATGGTAGTGCACACCTATAGTCCCAGCTACTCAGGAGGCCAAGGCAGGAGGATCACTTGAGCCCAGGAGTTCAAGGCTGCAGTGAGCTATGATCATACCACTGCACTCCAGCCTGGGTGACAGAGTGACCCTTGGATGGTAATGACACACAAACCAAATAATGCTGAGGGGTCAGTGCTCTCTGTGTGGAACGTGAGTGTCTTGCTGTGGCTACTTCTCTCTCGTGTGTTCAGCAGCTCTTGTGGATTACATAAGTCTTTCATTAATGGAAAATGGAAAAGCATTTTTATTTAATACTGTGCTTGGTAGGTAAAATGGGAAAAATAATAGATGTGGTCCTTTGTAGGGCAAAGTTCAGAGTTGCTGAGCATTTGACAGATGAGTAGAGACCCAGAGAAAAGGGAAGCGATTCTAGGTCACAGTTGGAGCCAGCACCTGGCACCTTGTGTTCTGGCCGCCCCTACATGTGACTCTCAAGTGATACTTTTTAAAAAGTCAATGAGACAAGGAGGTGTTTTTATAAAAAACTTTAGGACTAGATTTTTTTTTCCCTAAGAAAGTCATACTTTGATTGTTTGATATGAGCAAACTGAAACTGTTGTTTAGGGCAGTAATGATTTATGTAGCAGTCTGATGATTTCCAATAAGTGCTTTTTAAACCCTTTGGAAAATTCCTTTGGTATCCCTGGTTTGAGTTTTGTTACTAAACAAAGCAACACAAGCCATGCAGGAAATTTTCCTGCGTCTGTCTAAAATTAAAAGACCTTTTTGGTGTTTATTACATCATAAAAATATCAAAGTCTTGTTCTTAAGATAAAAGAAGGTCAAGGATGCCTTCCATTTCTGGAAAGTACCAGAGATCATTAGTCCAAAATCAAAATAACTGAGAGCTTCTTGCTAAGCTCTGGGGCGTCCCTCTTGGGCATGTGGCCATGCCTTTCAGAACTCAGTCCTGTCGTCGGGGTGCACACATGCAGACCAGATGTGTACTGCTGCTAAACCCTTGCTATCAGCAGAATGTGTTTTATTGCTGCTGAAAGCTGGGTGCCTTGGGGCCACCTCGAGGCCACTTGATCCTGCCAAGTCTCTGGGCCAGGACTCCCCTTCCGAATCTCCTGTGACCATTATAATGAGCCTTCTTGCTTTACTCATAGGTGGGAAACTACCTCCGTATGTTCCGAGGTTCTCTGTACAAGAGATATCCCTCACTCTGGAGGCGACTAGCCACTGTGGAAGAGAGGAAGAAAATAGTTGCATCGTCACATGGTAAAAAAACAAAACCTAACACTAAGGGTGCGTCTTCACGAGGGTTTGTAAACCTGTTTCAAAACCACTCGCTTATGTCATGAAGATAAAACGTTTTCACTCCAGAGTGTCTTCACTGCAGCCTTGGCCTTAGGCAGGCAGGCAGCATCCCAGGGGCTGGGCTGGCTCGTGTGCACAGCAGGCAGGAGAGTGACTCCAGGGAGCCAGTGGTGGTCCTCCAGCAGATATTTCCAGTGGGGCCAGGACAGGAGCTGGTGCGGTGAAGACATGTTGGTCTCAAAACGTTTTAGGAATGCTGCGATGCTCTGCCATCTGCCGTAGGCGTGTTGCCATAGTCATCCTCCATGCAGCCTGAGCGGTGGGTGGTGGCCCCAGCTCCCACTCCCCTCTGGGCCTTTCACCGCTTGCTTTCCAGAGCACATCCATCCCATAGCACTTCATCCTGGCCTCCAGTGTGCTAGAGCTCATGTGCTTGTGCCTGTGGTGTGCCTGGGGCTTGCTAGGTGAGCCGCCGAACACTAGAAACTAGCGTGCTTTGGGCCGTGCAGCTCTGTGCGGGACAAAAGGATGCCCCGTAGACACTCTGGGGCTCCATTGAGAGATACTCTCAAGGGGACATTTGGCTATGGACACAGCATGCCCTTTGGCAGGGGCTGAAACTACTTCCCACCTGCCAGTGACGCCTTATAGAGAGCTGCCCTGGGCCTGGGTGTGCACGTGTGTGAGTGCATGTGTGGTGCTTTGCAGTCTGTCCTGTTTGGTTTTGTCTGTTGGTGCTGATGTGGTTTTGTCCACTGCGTGAAAGTAGTGGTTCTTTTAATGCAGGAGCCGGAGCTGCTTTTTTATCAGCTGCTATAACATTTCCACTCACTTGGCTTAAAATAATTTCCTTTTTGTCCCCCCCCCCCAGCCAGTGGAGCACCTGTCACTAATGCAGTGAGTCCCCAGCTTTGCTTCCCCCTCTCCCCCCCCCCCCCGCCTCCCCCTGCAAGTCCCTGGTGAAGTCTTGGTGACTCTTGCGTGTTGTGCTTTGGAGATAACGTCCCCATAAGTGACTGAGTTTTCCAGGAGAAGCCGGGCTGGGCCCACAGACAGGTAGCAGCTCTTGACCAAGGTTCCCTGGAAGAGCTGGGGGTCAAGTTGCCTAGAATCTGTCCTGCTCTCTAGGCAGCACATCTGGACGGGCTCGGGGACGGCAATTCATGTTTGGTGTAAAGCAGCTATTTCCATCTCTCTGGGCTCTTGTTTTAAAAGAAGAGTATTCTTCATCTTCCATTCCATCTCCTCACCTTGCATCATGTTGTGGATTGCCATGGTGTCAGACCTCTTCCCATTGGGGTGTTACTCTGGAGCCTTCCTTTGCCCCCAAGTGAGGACCAAGAGAATATATTTTGGAGCTGGGAGTCCATGTTGGCTGTGCTGTGCTGTCGCTGCTGCCTTGAATACTTCCTCTGCCCCCAAGCCAGGGCTCCTGGGGCAAATGAGTCCAAATCAGCCCACTGGAGGCCTTCCTCAGTCAGGCTTCTAAATAAGGCATGTTGTCCAGAGTGCCCTTTTGGAAGAGGCCAGCATTTGGCAGTAGTGAGTAGATACCTTGCTTTTCCCACCTCCAGCATGCGAGGACCTTGATGTGCTGCACCCACTTGGCTGGCTGCTTCGTGCTACCACTGCCAATGGAGTGACCCGGTGGTGTCTCCGCTTACAGATCATGGATACACGACTCTAGCCACCAGTGTGACTCTGCTAAAAGCCTCAGAGGTGGAGGAGATTCTAGATGGCAATGATGAGAAGTACAAGGCTGTGTCCATCAGCACGGAGCCCCCCACCTACCTCAGGTAACTTGTTCCTGGCCAGGGCATGTTCTGGGACACCCAAGGGGACTTCTCTCATACTCAGAACCTGGTTGGGGTGAAGTTGAACTGAAATACTTTTTAACTATTGACCCACTGTGCTTACATATTTTCTAAGTTGAGTGTCTAAGTTTATTTTGTGTCATTGGCATTCCTAAGAAACATAAGCCAAAGGCCGGGCATGGTAGCTCACACCTGTAATCCTAGCACTCTGGGGGGCCAAGGCAAGTGGATCCTTCGAGGTCAGGAGTTCAAAACCAGCCTGAGCAAGAGCGAGACCCCCATCTCTACTAACAATAGAAACAAATTAATTGGCCAAATAAAAATATATAGAAAAATTAGCCGGGCATGGTGGTGCATGCCTGTAGTCCCAGCTACTGGGGGGGCTGGGGCTGAAGGATCACTTGAGCCCAGGAGTTTGAGGTTGCTGTGAGCTAGGCTGATACCACGACACTGTAACCTGGGCAACAGAGTGAGACTCTGTCTCAAAAAAAAAAAAAAGGAAACATAAGCCAAGTTGTGGATTCTGGGGAGGTGTTAGGAATGCTTTGAGAGTAGGACTAATTTGTCAGAAAAATTAGTGGCTCAGATAAACTCACAAAAGAAACAAACAATAGATTTGAATGTATAAAAACTTAGAACAGGCCGGTTGCCGTGGCTCATGGCTGTAATCTTAGCACTCTGGGAGGCTAAGGCGGGAGGATCGCTGAAGGTCAGGAGTTAAAGACTAGCCTGAAAAAGAGTGAGACCCCGTCTCTCCAAAACATAGAAACATTAGCTGGGCATGGTGGTGTGCACCTGTAGCCCCAGCTACTTGGGAGGCTGAGGCAGGAGGATTGCTTAAGCCCAGGAATTTGAGGTTGCAGTAAGCTATGATGACGCCATTGCACTCCAGCTAGGTGACAGAGACCCTGTTTCAAAACAAAAAACCTTAGAGCCTTTACAAGAGCATTTACAGTAACAATTTAAAAGGCAAGTGCTTGGAAAGTTACTGTGTTGCACATAGAGTCTGTGCATCCAGATTTATAAAACTAACTAGAAACCCCGATAGATAAATAGGTGAAGGATAGGCTACTCCGGGAGGTGCAAGGAGTAAACAGACATGGGAAGAATGTATGTCTTCATGGGTAATTTTAAAAATTCAAAGTAAAAACTAGCAAAATAAAGAATTGGGGAAGTGCGATGGAGCTGCACATTAACGCGTGCTGGGCCAGCTCTGTAGATGGGTGTGCTCTATTTGTGATACATTGCATCAAACATCTTTTTTTTCCTCTGACCTGTTCATTTCATCCTGGGAATTTGTCCCAAAGAAATAACTTAACAAAATAAAGCAATGCACTCACTATACTGGAGAACATTCATTTGCTCGGTGTCTAGCCTTAGGGAAGGGTCAAGTGAGTGACAGTGTGGCCAGTGGAAGGGACTGGGATGTAACCCTTATGTATTATAATTAAGCAGATTCTTTAGCAGCCTGGGGCAGGGGTCGCGTGAGGGAGATGTGCAGGATGCAGGATCGTACCTACCTACCTTATGCTTGTAGCTCTCAAGAAAATATGCATTTCTCTGCACAAAACCAGGGAGAGCTAAGGGGAAGAAAAGGATTTTTGTTCAGAGTGATGTGGTTGTGGAAATTAATTTCTTTCCAGATTTTCTTTCCTCTCTGCCGTTGGATTGTTCTCACGATCCTCCCCTAAGAAAGTTGGCATGCCTGCAGATGGCCAGGGATAGAGATGTGAGCTCTGCAGATTCCTTTCCCCCAGGGATGTGGTAAGAACACAAGGGTTGCTAGGCCTACCCAGGGAAGCCTCAGGAGGAAATTGTGTACACATGGGTGGGACTTTTAAGTCTGCACTCGTCAGCTGGAAACCTTTTATGAGGCAGTAAACAGTTTCTTGATGATCATGTCATGTGAGGAACAGCTGAGGGCATTGAATCCCATTACCCTGGAGGACAGGTCTACACAGGTAGCGGGTGGCAGAGGGTTGAGCAAAGCATCATCGGCTGGCTCCACACTACTCAGCCTGACAAGGGACTGGCACCTCCCCTTCTGTTACTGGGTCACTCTGGCAGAGGCTGGATGTCCTCTCTCAGGGCTCTTGGGAAGGAAGGTAGGCTTTTGTGACTCAGATTCTTGGATTCCGTGTATGGCTGTGTTATTCACATTCACTGTGTCTGTGGTGACACACTTGCGTCCACTTGAGGTGGCTACCAGACTTGGAAATGAGCAAGAGATTGCTGCTGAGATAGGGCGGAGCTTGGCTCCAGGAGCCTGACCAGTCAGGAGAGAGGTGTCCGGGATCTGTGGATTCTCAACACAGGCCCAGCTGCGTGGCCGTCGGCTGCGGAAGTTGCACCGGATCTATAATCCAGGGCCACGGCCCAGAGATGGGGAGTCACTTGATCTGGGTGGGACTCAGGAATTTTCCTACTTAAAATTTTGCACTGAGTGAGTCTGTGTGACCAGGAATAGGAACCACAGCCCAGATAGGCTGTAGTGGGGACCTCCGCCTTGCTGTCCCGGCTCTTTATTCAATCTCTGCCCAAATTGGTTCTACGTTTCCCCATTTTCCCAGGCCTCTGGTGTGAGGTGAAGGCCAATCACAGGGGCCCAGCAGGGCCGCAGTGCGGAGGCTCCCTCTAGTCATGGCTGGTAGTCTATGTCCCTCCTGCCCCACCACAGTCAAGAGGGCGTCCGCCTCAGCATCAGAGTTGCAGGTGGCCCCTGCTTTAGAAGAGGAAAGAGTTAACCCGTTAATTGCCACAGGAGTTGTATTTATCTCACTCTAGTTTTGACCCTGGGGCCACGTGAAGCAGATATAAAATCTTACTTGCCGATGTTCTTATTTATTACTACTGTTAATATTAATTTAATTCTCGAAACGTGGATTAAATAAATATAAGTCAATAAATTCTGTTGTTCTATTTATGTTTACCTTTAAATTGCACTCGAAGTTTTTTATTTTCGTAATAAAACACTGTGGCCCCAAGGAATAGTTTCTGTTTTTTGTGTGTGTTAAAGGGCCCAGGGCCTGGGCAGGTTTGGCCACTGTCCCTGCGAAAGAAGGGCCCATGTGCTGGCTCCCCAGGTCGCTCCTTAGATGGCGCTGCTGAGTGTTTGTCACCACTTGCTCTGAACTGTCGCAGTTATTGCGGGAGCCATCGTGTGGATGTTGGAGACACACAGGGGAGTGACACAGCACTGCCCTCTCTTGCTCTCAGTCTTGCCAGGGAACATTGGGCCATGCAGAGCCAGGCGGAACCTGAGGGCCCGCATCTGTCTAAGCAGCCCTGGCGCCTCAGTTTAAAATAATCATAAGTAGCTTTTGATATTTCCCAGTAGTAAAAGCAACCTGGAATTCAGAGACAAGAGCAAGCACCCATGGAACCTGGGTTATTTAAATCACTTTGGGCGTCATCCCAATGAATCCCAGCTCAGTGGCAGAGTTGAACCTCAGCTTACTGTCCAAGGCTCCACTCTGTGACTGCTGCCCTGGGAGGCCCTTGTTGTGCCCCACCTAGCGTCAGGGACGTGCTTCCATGGGAGTCGTGCGTGGTGCGTAGCGTGGCGTGCTGTGGCTGTGGGTGAGCAGCCGACGCTAGCCCAGGCTGTGTCTGGCGTCCCCTTTAGGCCCTCACCTGGGTGCCAGTGAGAGCCTGGGGAGTGGGCCCCTGCGGCACAGGGGTGCACAGATGACTCCCACAGGGTCCTGGAGCCCAGTGGGGGTGTGTCTCTGAGCAGGAACTGATGCCTGGGGGGCAGGATCGGGCTCCCAGACTGACGATGAGGGCCTTTCCTCTGTCTCTCCAGAGAACAGAAGGCCAAGAGGAACAGCCAGTGGGTGCCCACCCTGCCCAACAGCTCCCACCACCTGGACGCTGTGCCCTGCTCCACGACCATCAACAGGAACCGCATGGGCCGCGACAAGAAGAGGACGTTCCCCCTGTGGTGAGGCCCTCTGCACGGCTTCCGCTGCGGGTCTCCAGCACGTTTTAGTCTCATCCTCCCCAGAAAATCACTCTGCTCTGACCCGTGTTTCCTGAAAGGCCACACTGCTGCCTCCTCCTTGACCCACCTTCTCCCCAGACTGCCAGATGTCATCTGTGGCTTTCCGCAGCCTCCCTGGCACTGCCTGCTGTCTTCTCGCTGTGTTTCCCTCCCTCCCCAACACCTCACGCCCGTGCCTGAGAGCACAGTCCTTGGGCCCCCCTCGCCCTCAGTTTCTCGAGCTGGCCTAGCTGGTTCTCGCGGTGGTTCCCGTGGTGGTTCCCACGCCCACCTGTGTTCCCTGTGGCCACCGGAGCAAACCACCGCGGACTGGGCGGCTTCAAGTAGTACAGGTTTCTTCTCTCACAGGTCTTGGGGCCAAAACAAAATCAGTTCGGGCGGAATCAGGGGTGGGCAGGGCTGGGCCCCATTGCGAGGCTCTTGGGGTGAATCTGGTCCTTTCCTCTTCCAGCTCTGGTGGCTGCCACAGTCCTTGGCATGTGGCTGCATTACTCCACTCTCTGCCTCCGTGGTCGCGTGGTCTCTGTGTGTGTGAAGTCTCTCCTCTGTCACTCTTAGGACTCTTGTGATGTAATTTAGGGCTCACCCAGATAATCTCCTCTTAGGATCCTTCGCTTAATCTCATCTGCAAAGTCCCTTCTTTTGGCCATTTGAGGTGACAGTCACAGGTTTCGGGGATTAGGATGTAGATGTCTCTTGGGGACTGTTTTCAAGCTCCCAGCCTGTGTTTGCCTCTGCGCCCACCCTGCGTGCTATCTGCGGACTTCTCCCTCTAGGCCCTGTCATCCAGCTTGCCTACTTCTCGGGCCGCGTTCCCAGCTCCTTCCTCTTTCTCACACAAACCTGGTCTCAGCCAGGTTGCGCATGGGCCCACCTGGGCCAGCTCCCCATGGCCCTTGGGCCTCGCTGAATGATTGCAGCAGCCCCGGCCTGGCCTCCCCACTGCGTTCTGAGCTTCGCAGCTGGCCTGAGCCTCTTCGCTCTGAGCTGATCATGTCTCTGCTCCCCACAGAATCCTCCAGACTCCCCGTCACATTCAGTGGAAGCTGGTGCCAACACTGCTGCCGTTCTCTGCCCCACTCATTCTGCTTCGGCCATGTGAGCGTCCTTGCTGTGCTGGACCACCCAGAGCTCCTGCCCCGCAGGCCCCTCAGGCCCCTCGGCTGAGGCTGCTTCTCACCAACATCTCCCAGGCTCACCCTGTCCTCCCGCCTCCACTCTTTCTTTCTTTCTTTCTTTCTTTCTTTCTTTCTTTCTTTCTTTCTTTCTTTCTTTCTTTCTTTCTTTCTTTTCTCTTCTCTTCTCTTCTCTTCTCTTCTCTTCTCTTCTCTTCTCTTCTCTTCTCTTCTCTTCTCTTTTCTTTTCTTTTCTTTCTTCTTTCTTTCTTTCTTTTTTTTTTTTTTGAGACAGAGTCTCTTTGTGGCCCAGGCTAGAGTGAGTGCCGTGGCGTCAGCCTCGCTCACAGCAACCTCAAACTCCTGGACTCAAGCAATCCTCCTGCCTCAGCCTCCCGAGTAGCTGGGACTACAGGCATTCGCCACCATGCCCGGCTAATTTTTTCTATAGATATTAGTTGGCCAATTAATTTCTTTCTATTTATAGTAGAGACAGGGTCTCGCTCTTGCTCAGGCTGGTTTCGAACTTCTGACCTCGAGCGATCCGCCCACCTCGGCCTCCCAGAGTCCACTCTTTCTTTTTCCCCTTCCCTCCTTTGTCCCTGCTCCCCTCTTTTCCTTCTCTCTCTTTTCCTTCCCTCCTTCCCACCCTCTTACCGTCCCTATTTGAGTGTCACTTTCCCCTATAGGATGGCCGCTCCTGCCCCTTTCCCAGGCATCTATGCCCAGCACCCAGTGCGTTTCCCTCCCTGTGTGTCGTCTGCCTCCCAAGCCCCCTGAGGGCTGACCTCAGCCATCTCCATGCTCCCAGATGCCCTAGGCTTCCCCTGCCCCCGGCCCCCTCTCAACTACCTGCCTGCCCATCCCTTCCCTCTCTGTCTTCCCCAGATACTCAGCTCCCTTGCTTAGTGTCCCTCTGGGGCTTCCTCAGGCCAGAGGCCAGGTTCCATAGCCTGTGGGCACTTCGATACCCACTAGCTTGGCAGTATCCCCCAGGACTGTCCCCGACAGACTCTGCGCTCTGTCTCCCGTGGTCTGTTGCTGCTACTTCAGTAGTTCCCTCTCTCTCCCTCCTCTCGGCCTTTGATGGAATGTTTCCTCTTCTGGAAATGCGTTTTTCCTTTCTCACAGCTGTCTGTGACAGTCCTGCCCGCTTCCAGGCTTGAATCTCCCTTTGCAGTGTGTATCTTGGGGCTCTAGGTCTTGCTGCAGCACTGCCCTGGTCCACAGCTTCCGCCCCTTTCCCGTGCGTCTGTGAAGCACGCAGTTCTGCACTTTTGCAGCATTTGCTGTAGATAGGCTGGCGCTTGTCATTTACAGCTCCTCCTGCTACCACTAAACTATGGCTGTGCTGGCCTGGTCTCTGCTGCCTCAGATGTTAATTGACAAGTGGCCTTTCCCCCTAGCCAGGTTAGCAGTGACCTGTGATGCAGAGAGGAGGCTGAAAACTGGCATCCCTGGGCCCTGGCACTCTGGCTGACTGTTGTTGCCCTTTCACTTTCAGCTTTGACGACCACGACCCAGCTGTGATCCATGAGAACGCATCCCAGCCCGAGGTGTTGGTCCCCATCCGGCTAGACATGGAGATCGATGGGCAGAAGCTGCGGGACGCCTTCACCTGGAACATGAATGGTACGAGGCGTTTTGTCTCTGCTGGGCCCAGCTGTCCCCTCCCCTAATGCATTCTATGCTAACGGTCCCCCTTCCTGCCAGCTGCCTGCCTGGCAGATGCTAGACTTGACATTCAGGGCACCATAGTGTGGTGTGGGAAGGTACGGATGCTGGGTTTGGTCCTGTTTCTGCTGCTGTTCCCTGTGGGCTGGGTGTGTGCACTTCAGGCTCCTTCCTCCCCTTTGAGGTTGGGTGGTCCACGGAGCCTGTATGGCAGGATGCCAGTCCACGTAGCTTGGGTGAAGATGACAGTGCCACTCAGACCTGGTTCAGCCGCCCAGCCCTGCACACACCTCCCCTCGAGCCCCGTCGCCAGCCCACTCTTGATTTGTCACTGTGTGTGCACCCCCTGGCCTCTGCCCCTGCCCTCACTGCTCTTCCCTTTGGACGTCTTTGTTCTGCACATCCTGGCCCAGATCCTGTCTCTTCAGGCTCTTCCCGAATGTAACTATCTGTGTGTGCAAACGTAGACAGAGTAGAAGGGATGGGAGGGAGGGTTATGCATGTGTTTATTTTCTTCTTTATTTTTTCTTAAGTATGACAGAATTTTTATAAAGAATATATTATTTTTTTAAATTATTATTTCAGGATAATACAGGGGTACTAATGTTTAGGTTACACATATTGCCTTTGCCCACCCAAGTCAGAGCTTCAAGTGTGTCTATTCCCCAGATGGTGCGTACCGCACCCATTAGGTATGAATATACCCATCCTTCTCTCCTCTCTCCCACCTGCCCGCCTTTTCACATCTTTGCAATTGTGAATTGTGCTGCTATAAACAGAACATATTATTTATATTCAGATAAAAAGCAGTAAATATCATTTTAACTTTATTTTAGAGATAGTGTCTTGCTGTGTTGCTTAGGCTGGTCTCAAACTCCTGGCCTCAAGCAACCCTCCTGCTTCAGCCTCTGAGTAGCTGGGACTACAGGCACTCACCACCACACCTGCTTTATCATTTTTAAATGCATAAAGTTTAAAATCACCAGAGTCTCACCACCCTGATAATATTCAAATTCTACCTTTTCCCTCCTAGTTATTTCCACATGCAAATGTTCCTAACATGGTTGTCTTTATAGTGCAAGTATTCTTTTATTTTTCTTCACTTTTAAGTATCTTCATGGTTTCTTTAGTCTTCATACTGTGTTTCCCCGAAAATAAGACAGGGTCCTATGTTTATTTTTCCTCGAGAAGACATCCTAGGGCTTATTTTCAGGGGATGTGTTATTTTCCCCTCAAAGCCTCAGCTTGCGGCATGCACAGGACGGCCAGGACCTGACAGGGGGAGCCAACCTTGTTGGTGGGGCTGCCCGCACCTTTCCGGTCACCTCTGGGATAGCAGCTGTCACGATGGGGCAGATGAGAAGGGCTGCAGGTCTTCTTTGCCACTCCTCGAGGAAATGCATGGGTTGTGCAGATACGCTGCATAGCCACGCCCATCACTAGGTCCTATTTTCGGGGTGGGGCTTCTGTTGCGCAAATGCTTAGAAATCCTGCTAGGGCTTATTTTATGGGTAGGTCTTATTTTCGGGGAAACACGGTAAATGGTGCAGAATTTTCTTTTGGGTTGAAGCGCCTTACTTTGCTAAAACTCCCCCTGCTGTAGATGTCCCGTGGCTGAAAACATATTTGCTTGCAGCATTTTCTCCAAGAGGGGATTTCCTGAGGGAGAGTGTGAGTGGTTGGTGATGTGTGGTTGCCTTGAGCTTTCTGGAAGGATTAGGCTTCTTCCCTTAGTCATCCCCAGGCACTTGGTGTGTCAGGCCTGAGTCCAAGGGCATCTGCCCAGCCTGGGGAACAAGGTCTGAGAACCAGGTGCCTGGCCCCCAGGTTAGCTGGTCAGAGGGGGCATTGGTGGGGGAATGACACTGGTGAGAGGCTCCAGGAGCTTGTACTGGGTGACAACAGGGCAGATATAGTTTGTTGGTGACGCTGCAGCATGAGGACAGGACAGCCATGGGTACCAGGCCACCACCAATGCAAAACGTTGCCTGTTATCTTTGCTGACTTCCCCACTTATCTCAGCTGGCTCGTATCATAGACACTTGTTAATTCCTCTCTTCCTCTCCATTTCAGCTCTTGAGGTCAGGGAGCTCATTCCCTATTGCTGCTTTTCTTATGGCACTTCACATAGAACCTGGCCAGTTGTTCACACGGAATCGGTACATGTGTTGTCTTGTTACTTTCTTTTCAGCAGCACGTAGAAAGTTCCTATTTTTTTTTAAGTTCCTATTTATTTGTAACCCAACCCTGGTCCAGAAGGGATGTAACACAGTTTTACATAAGGACACCAGGTGCAGAAGACTAATGCAAATAGAAAAGGAGTGCGTACGAAAAACTGAATAAAGGGGGAAATGGAGCTGGGCCCTGCCGGGGGAGCCAGCACCCTGCTTCCTGCTCAGATCGCAGCGCGTGCTCGTCGCGGCAAGGTGGGCACGGCTCTCAGCCTTTTAGAGCCCGGCAGGGCAGGGCGAGACGTGAAGGTTGATTCCACGGTTCTCAGCGTGGGCAAGGTCAGCAGTAGCCTGTGTCTCTGCAGAAGCAGAATCACGTAGTACTTCGATCTCAGAGACCCTTTCCCCACAGCCTGCATGAAGAGGACACGCTGTAATGTGATGAAGTCCATCGTCCGTGAGCTTCGCTGGCCTGTTCTCATAGGCGTCCTCACATAAAATACGATCCCTACTGAATGCAGCTTAGTATAAACATGTGGAGAACCAAAATAGTGCTGTTCTGTGGACTCTTGCTCAGCCCTGAGTGGTATTTAGCATGTGTAAGGGCCGTCATTCTTAAGTGGTGATTAGCAGGCCATGCCACAGTTGCTACTGATTTCCTGTTTTTAGTCATATCTAATTTACTTAGAAATTTCAAATAACTTAAAGGTGGGTGTGAGAGGCTTTATCACAAAGGAATTTTAAAATGTGAAGTAGCATTACTTGAGAAGTGTGAGTGAACTATATGGTCTTCAGTCCATCCTTTGTAGCCAGGATTTTTCCAGACAGGCTCTTGGAAGGCATGAGTTCAAGGTTATCTTCTCTGAAAAGGACTTGAAATGGAGCTTCTCTGAATTGCCGGTTCTGAAGTAAAACAACTTACCTGTAGGGGAAAGATAATTATTAACAGAATGACTGTGTGTTTCTCATCAGAAGCCAGGGAGGTAGGAGGACGCGGCATGGTAGTTTTCAAGTCCTGAAAGAAAAGCACTATAACCTAGAGTCCTGTAACCAGTGAAAATATCCCTCAGGAATAGAGAGGGAATCAAGGCATTCTCAGATGAAAGAAACTGTCACCTGCAGACCTACCCTAAAAGAATGGCTAAAAGAAGGGAAATGATAAGAGAAGAAACTTTGGAAGGAGGAAAACATGATAAGCAAAAATGTAGATCCATAAAATAGGCTTTCCTTCTCCTCTTTGCTTTTCCAAATTATGTTTGACAGTTGAAACAAAAATTATAACACTGATGTGGTTCTAAATGTATGTAGAGGAAAAATTTAAGACAATCATATTATAAATGGGCCATTTATAAAGGCCCATTTATAAAAAGGTATAGTGTGGTAAGGTTTATTCCCTTGAACTGGTAAAATAAACCAATAGACTAGTAAGTTATGTATATATAATGTAACACTTAGAGAACCACAAAAAATGCTATACAAAAGAGATACCCTCAAAAATACCGTAGAAAATGAAAATGGAATTCTAAAAAGTGTTCAAGTAACCCACAGGCAGACAGGAAAAAGAAAACAGAGAAAAAAACAGAAAATAAAAATGAAATGGCAGACTTAAGCCCTAACATGCTAATACTTACCAGTTAAAAGACAGAGATTGACAGAATAGATTTTGTTTTTAAATGACTGAACTATGTTATCTACAAGAAAGTCATTTGAAATATAATGAAATAAGTAGGTTGAAAGTAAGAAAATGGAAAAAGATGTAAACACTAACGAAAGGAAAGCAGAAGTGGCAATGTTAGCATCAAATAAAGCAGACTTGAAAGAAAATTATCAGAGACAGAGGATGTTAAATAACAAGAAAAATGTCAATCCACCAAGAAGACATAGCCATTGTAAATATGTATGCAGTCACAACACAGCTGGAAAATATGTGAAGCAAAACAGATAGCGTGAAAGGAGAACAGACAAATCCACAGTCATACTGGAGACTTTAACATTCCTTTCTCAACAACTGGGCAGAAAACCAGCAAGATGACATAAGCACTCAAAAACACCATCAACCAAAAGAATCTAACATTTATAGAAAACTCCAGTGTGGTTGAATATGCATTCTTTTCAAGTGCTTATGGAACATATTCCATGTGAACCATATTGTGTGTCATAAAACAAGCCTCAACAAATTTAACAGAATTGAAACCACACAGAGTATGCCCTCCAGCAGCAAGGGACTCACATGCTTTAGAACTAAACAGCACACGTCTATGTAATTTGGAGTTCATAGAGCAAGTCTATGGGGAAATTGAAAAATGTACATGGACCTGAATGAAAATGAAAATGCAACATCAAAATTCATGGGGTAGAGATAAAATTTGGTGTGGGGATAACCTGTAGCACCAGTGTATGTGTTAGGAAATAGGAAAAGCTTCAAATCAGTAATCTAAGCTCCCCTCTCAAGAACCAAAAAACCAAAATGAGACCAAAGTGAGGAGAAGGAGGGATATAATAAAAGAGGAGAGTAGAAATCAATTAAATTGGAAATAAATACAGTGGAGAAAATTGAGACATAGCCAGTACTTTGAAAGATCAGGAAAATTGCCAACCTCTAGCAAGACTGACAAAGAAATGTAAATCACCATTATCGAGAGTAAAATGGGATATCACTACCGACCCTGCAGATACCGGGAGGGAGAGGAGGAAATAGGACAAACAACTGTACATGTACACATTTGACAGCTTACATGAAGTGGATCAATTCCTTGCAAAACACACAAATTACAGTAATTCACCCAGCATCAAATAGATGATTTGAATTGCCCTCTAAGTACTAAGGAAATAAAATTTGTAACTTAAAAATCCCCAAGAAAGGCCGGGTGTGGTGGCCCACACCTGTAATCCTAGCACTCTGGGAGGCTGAGGTGGGAGGATTGCACAAGATCAGGAGTTTGAAACCAGCTTGAGCAAGAGTGAGACCGTGTCTCTACTAAAAATATAGAGATTAATTGGCTAACTAAAAATATATAGAAAAAAATATTAGCTGGGCATGGTGGCGCATGCCTGTAGTCCTAGCTACTCGGAAGGCTGAGGCAGAAGGATCACTTGAGCCCAGGAGTTTTTTTTTTTTTTTTTTTTGAGACAGTCTCACTTTGTTGCCCAGGCTAGAGTGAGTGCCGGGGCGTCAGCCTGGCTCACAGCAACCTCAATCTCCGGGGCTCAGCGATCCTTCTGCCTCAGCCTCCCGAGTAGCTGGGACTACAGGCATGCGCCACCATGCCCAGCTAATTTTTTGTATATATATTTTTAGTTGGTCAATTAATTTCTTTCTATTTTTGGTAGAGAGGAGTCTCGCTCAGGCTGGTTTTGAACTCCTGACCTTGAGCAATCCGCCCACCTCGGCCTCCCAAAGTGCTAGGATTACAGGCGTGAGCCACCGCGCCCGGCTGAGCCCAGAAGTTTGAGGTTGCTGTGAGCAAGGCTGACGCCAGGGCATTCTAGCCCCGTATGATTTCACTGGAGCATTCTACCAAACATTTAAAGATGAATTAACACCAATCCTATACAATCCCTTTCAGAAAATAGAAGAGGAGGAAGCACTTCCCAATCCATTTCACAACACTGGTATTACCCTGACACCAAACCTAAAGATAGTGCCAAAAAAGAGAGAATATAGACCAATATCCCTTATGAATATAGATGCAAAATCCTTAGCAAAATATTAGCAAATAGAATTCAGCAACGTATAAAAAGAATTATACACCATGACCAAATGGGGTTTATTGCAGAGATGCAAGGCTGGTTCAGTGTTTGAAGCTCAATTGATGGGATTTGCCATATTAACAGACTAAAGAAGAAATATCACCCAACCATATCGATGCAGAAAAAGCATTTGCTAGAATTCAGGGCCAGGTGCGGTGGCTCACGCCTGTAATCCTAGCACTCTGAGAGGCCGAGGAGGGTGGATCGCTCGAGGTCAGGAGTTCGAAACCAGCCTGAGCAAGAGTGAGACCCCATCTCTACTATAAATAGAAAGAAATTAATTGGCCAACTAATATATATAGAAAAAATTAGCTGGGCATGGTGGCGCATGCCTGTAGTCCCAGCTACTCGGGAGGCTGAGGCAGGAGGATTGCTTGAGCCCAGGAGATTGAGGTTGCTGTGAGCAAGGCTGGCACCACGGCACTCACTCTAGCCTGGGCAACAAAGTGAGACTCTGTCTAAAAAAAAAAAAAAAAAAGCATTTGCTAGAATTCAAAGCCTGTTGATAAAAAAAACTCTCAGAAAAATAGGAATAGTGGGAAATAGCCTCCATTTGATAAAGAGCATCTACAAAAAACCCTGTAGCTAAAAACCCTTTAATAGTGAAAGGCTGAGTGCTTTCTGCCAAAGATGGGGAACAAGGCAAGGATGTCAGCTGTCAGCATTCTTATTTGACATAGTGTTGGAAGTTCTAGCGAGTGCAATAAGAAAAAGAAATAAAATATCGTATAGATATGAAAGGAAGAAATAAAATCCTGTTTGCAAATGACATGGTTGTGTAGAAAATTCTAAGGGTTCTATGTCAAACTAGAACTAATAACAGTTCAGTAAGGTCACAGGATACAAGATAAACATAGAAAAATCAATTGTATTTCTGTATAGTATTAATGCACACAGACACAGAGATAAAAAATGCATTACTATTTATAGAAACCAGCTGAGGAGGTATGTTGAATGGCAGAGGCTTTAGCCCCTTGCCAGCTTCTGGTGACCATGGCAGTATTTCACGAGGAGGTGGAGATCGAGGATTTCCAATACGACGAGGACTCGGAGACATGTTTCTACCCCTGACGTGTGGGGATAACTTCTCCATCACCAAGGAAGATTTGGAGAATGGGGAAGACATAGCAACATGTCCTAGCTGTTCTCTCATTATAAAAGTGACTTATGACGAAGATCAGTTTATCTGTAGAGAAACAGTCTCAGCCCCTTCAGCCAACAAAGAATTAGTTAAATGCTTAAGAAGGCTTCGGAGATCCAAATCGTGAATAGTTGGGAATGAACCAAGATGGAAACATCAAATATAAAGTTTCTGGCTTCTTCACTGAGATAACCATTTTGTGGTTTGCTGTTCTGTTAAGAGTTTGGATTCTACCCACCAGCTGCTAAGTTCATCTTCAAGAAGTGAGTCCACAACGTGACATACTTGGATCGCATGCTTAGAACTTTGAATTGGCAGCATTCTCAGTTATCGCATCTGGATTTAAAGGAAGATAATTTCACGTCAGTGCTTTCTTTTCCTCGGTTTCATCATTTTTATATCTTGAACCTAATTAGTTTAACATCTGATAACAGCATAATCTACTCCAGTGATTAGGATTCCTTAATAAAAAAGAGATTTTTTTTCACTTAAAAAATACATTACTATTTATTATCACTTAATAAAAAAGGAATATTTAGGTGTAAATCCAACAAAACATGTACAGGACTCATACCAAAACCTATAAAACTTGATGAAAGTAACTAAGGAAGATCTAAATAAGGCCAGGCACAGTGGCTCACACCTGCAATCTCAGTACTGTGGGAGGCCAAGATGGGAGGAAGGCTTGAGGCCAAGAGTTCGAGACCAGCCTGGGTGACATAGTGAGACCCCCATCTCTACAAAAAATAAATAAAACATTAGCTGAGTGTGCTGGCATGCACCTGTAGTCCTAGCTTCTTAGGAGGCTGAGTCAGGATTGCTGCACTCCAGCTTGGATGACAGAGCAAGACCCTGTTTCTTTTTCTTTCTTTTCTTTTCTTTTCTTTTCTTTTCTTTTCTTTTCTTTTCTTTTCTTTTCTTTTCTTTTCTTTTCTTTCTCTTATATTTCAGCATATTATGGGAGTACAAATGTTAAGGTTACATATATTGCCCTTGTCCCCCCTCCTCTGTTGAGTCAGAGCTTCAAGCATGTCCATCCCCAAGATGGTGCGCATTGCACTCATCATGTATGTATATGTCCACTTAGGTGTTGATCAGTGAAACCAATTTGCTGGTGAGTACATGTGGTGCTTATTTTTCCATTCTTGGGATACTTCACTTAGTAGAATGGGTTCCAGCTCTATCCAGGAAAATACAAGAGGTGCTATATATCACCATTGTTTCTTAAAGCTGAATACTACTCCATGGTATAATATACCATGTTTTATTAATCCACTCATGTATTGATGGGCACTTTGGTTGTTTCCACATCTTTGCAATTGTGAATTGTGCTGCTAAACACAGTGCAGGTGTCTTTTTCATAGGATGTCTTTTGTTCTTTTGGGTAGATGCCCAGTAGTGGGATTGCTCTATCAAATGGTAGGTCCAATTGTATCGCTTTAAGGTATCTCCATATTGCTTTCCACAGAGGTTGCACTAGTTTGCAGTCCCACCAGCAATGTAGGAGTGTTCCTATCTCTCCACATCCATGCCAACATTTATTGTTTTGGGACTTGTTAATAAAGGCCATTCTCACTGGAGATACGTGATATCTCAATGTGGTTTTTTTTTTTTTTGAGACAGAGTCTCGCTTTGTTGCCCAGGCTAGAGTGAGTGCCGTGGCGTCAGCCTAGCTCACAGCAACCTCAAACTCCTGGGCTCGAGTGATCCTTCTGCCTCAGCCTCCCGGGTAGCTGGGACTACAGGCATGCGCCACCATGCCCGGCTAATTTTTTTATATATATATATCAGTTGGCCAATTAATTTCTTTCTATTTATAGTAGAGATGGGGTCTCGCTCTTGCTCAGGCTGGTTTTGAACTCCTGACCTTGAGCAATCCGCCCGCCTCGGCCTCCCAAGAGCTAGGATTACAGGCGTGAGCCACAGCGCCCGGCTTCAATGTGGTTTTGATTTGCATTTCCCTGATGATTAGAGATGTTGAGCATTTTTCATATATGTTTGTTGGCCATTATTCTTCTGCCTTCTTTTGGAAAGTTTCTGTTCATGTCCTTTGCCCACTTTTTGATAGGGTTGTTTGATTTTTCCTTGCTGATTTTCCTGAGTTCCCAATAGATTCTAGATATCAGCCCTTTATCAGATGTATAGCTTGCAAAAATTTTCTCCCATTCTATAGGTTGTCTGTTTGTTCTCTTGACAGTTTCTTTGGCTGTGCAGAAGCTTTTTAATTTGATCAGGTCCCATTTATTTATTTTTGTTGTTGCTGTGATTGCCTTTGTGGTCTTCTTCATAAATTCTTTGCCTAGGCCAATGTCTAGGAGAGTATTTCCAACATTTTCCTCTAGGATTCTAATAGTTTCACACCTTAGGTTTAAGTGTGTTACCCAGCATGAGTTGATTTTTGTGAGAGGTGAAAGGTGTGGATCCTGTTTTAGTCTTCTACATGTGGCTATCCAGTTTTCCCAGCACCATTTATTGAATAAGGATTCTTTCCCCCAGTATAAGTTTTTGTCTACTTTGGCAAAGATTAGATGGCTGTATGGGGATGGCTTTATACCTGGGTTCTCTGTTGTGTTCCACTGGTCAATGTCCCTGTTCTTGTGCCAGTAAAAAGCTGTTTTAATTACTATAGCCTTGCAGTATAGTTTGAATTCTGATAAATTGATGCCTCCCATTTTGTTTTTATTGCCTAGGATTGCTTTTGGTATACGGGGTCTTCTCTGGTTCCATACAAAGCATAAAATTATTTTTCCTATATCTGTGAAAAATGATGATGTTATTTTAATAGGAATTGCATTGACTCTATAGATCACTTTGGGTAGTATAGACATTTTAACAATGCTGATCCTGCCAACCCATGAGCATGATATTGTCTTCCACCTGTTTGCATCCTCTGCTATTTCCTTCTTCAGTGTTTCATAGTTCTCCCTGTAGAGGTCTTTTACCTCCTTAGTTAAATAAATATATTCCTAGGTACTTTATTTTCTTTGTTGCTATTTTCAAGGAATTGAGTCTTTGATTTGGTTCTCACTTTGACTGTTATTGGCATATATGAATGCCTCTGATTTGTGTGCGTTGATTTTTGTATCCTGAGACTTTACTGAAATCATTTATCAGTTCAAGGAGTCTCATGGTTGAATCCTTGGGGTTTTCTAGATATAATATCATATCATCAGCAAAGAGTGAGAGCTTGATCTCTTTTGCTCCCATTTGGGCGCCCTTAATTCCGTTCTCTTGTCTGATTGCTATAGCAAGGACTTCCAGCACTATGTTGAATAGAAGTGGAGATAGTGGGGAACCTTGCCTTGTTCCAGTTCTAAATGGGAATGCTTTCAATTTTTCCCCATTCAGTATGAGGTTGGCTGTGGGTTTGTCATATATGGCTTGTATCATTTTTAGGTAAGCCCCATCTATGCCTATTTTGTTAAGCATTCTAATCATAAAAGGGTGTTGAATTTTGTCAAATGCTTTTTCTGCATCTATTGAGAGGATCATGTGGTCTTTGTTTTTGCTTCTGTTTATGTGGTGGATTACATTTATAAATTTGCATATGTTGAACCATCCCTGCATCTCTGGGATGAAGCCCGCTTGGTTGTGATGGATTATTTTCTTACGCACCTGGATTCTTAACAAAGATTTTGTTAAGAATTTTTGCATCCATATTCATAAGGGATATTGGTCTGTACTTTTCTTTTTTTGTTGCATCCTTTCCTGGTTTTGGTATCAGGGTTATGTTGGCTTCATAAAATATGTTGAGGAGGATTCCATCCTTCTCGATGTTGTGGAATAATTTCTGCAGGATAGACACCAGATCGTCTTTGTAGGTATGGTAAAATTCAGGTGTGAAACCATCTGGTCCGGGACTTTTCTTTTTAGGAAGATTTTCTATTGCAGTTTCAATTTTAGTACTTGATATTGGTCTGTTTAGGAATTCTATTTCTTCCTGGTTGAGCCTAGGGAGGCTGTGTGTTTCTAAGAATTTGTCCATTTCCTCCACACTTTCCAGTTTGTGTGCATAAAGGTTTTTGTAGTATTCATAAATTATATCTTGTATCTCCGTGGCATCAGTTGTAATTTGTCCTTTATTGTTAGAGATTTTTCTTTTCTGCTTTTCGTTAGTCTAGCCAAAGGCATGTCAATTTTGTTTTGTTTTTTCAAATAACCAACTTTTTGTTTTAGTAATCTTTCGTATAATTTCCCTGTTGTCAATTTCATTTACCAGTTTCCCTGAAAATAATACCTACCCATAAAATAAGCTCTAGCAGGATTTCTAAGCATTTGCGCAATATAAGCCTTACCCCCAAAATAAGATCTAGTGATAGGCGTGGTTACGCAGCATATGTGCACAACCCATGCATTTCATCACTAAGTGGTAAAGAAGACGAGCAGCCCTTCTCATCTGCCTCATGAGAGCTCTATTGCTCTACATGAGAGATTGGGGCCAAAAGTTCTAAAGAATTAGAGTCACAAGAAATTCAGAATGGAATTTGGGGTTTGGAGAGTTATAATGATGTTCCAGAAGAAGACGACTTCACTATATTTGAATAAATGTAGATGGTTGTACTGTACTTAAAAAAATAATAATACATCCCCTGAAAATAAGCCCTAGGGTGTCTTCTTGAGGAAAAATAAATATAAGACCCTGTCTTATTTTTGGGGAAACATGGCAGTTCTGATTTGATCTTAATGATTTCACTTCTTCTGCTGGGTTTGGAGTTGGTCTGTCCTTTTTCCACCTCTTTGAGTCAGTTCATTAGGTTGTCTATTTGTGATCTTTTCGACATTTGGATATAGGCATTTATGGAAATAAACTTTCCTCTCAGGACTGTTTTAGCTATGTCCCTCAGGTTTTGATAATTTGTGTCTCGTTTGTCATTTAGTTCAAAGAATCTTTTGATTTCCATCTTAATTTCCTCATTTACGAAATAATCATTCAGCAGAAGGTTGTTCAGTTTCCACAACTTTGTATAGAAATGACAGTTCCTGTTAGGGTTGATTTCTACTTTTATTCCACTGTGATCTGAAAAGATACGTGGTATAATTTGTATTTTTTAATACTTTTTGAGACTTGCTTTGTGTCCTAGGATATGGTCAATCTTAGAGAATGTCCCATGAGCTGATGAGAAGAACGTGTATTCAGTGGTTTTTGGGTAGAATGTCCTGTAAATGTCAGTCAGACCCATTTGTTCTACAGTTCTGTTTAAGACCATTATTTCTTTGTTAATTTTCTGTTTGGAGATCTGTCCTGTGCTGTCAGCAGGGTATTAAAGTCTCCAGCTATTATGGTGTTGTAGTTTATCCATTTGTTTAGATCAGGTAGAGTTTGCTTTATGAATCTGGGTGCACCTAAGTTGGGGGCATACATATATAGAATTGTGATGTCTTCTTGTTGAACTTTACCCTTCACCATTATATAGTGACCTTCTTTGTCTTTTATTACTTTTGTTTATTTAAAAACTAAGTTATCTGAAATCAAAATCGCCACGCCAGCCTTCTTTTGGTTTCCATTTGCTTGAAATATTATTCTCCACCACTTTACCTGTAATCTAAATGCATCCTTGCAGGTTAGATGTGTTTCCTGAAGACAGCAGATACTTGGCTTGTATTTTTTTATCCATTTGGCCAGCGTATATCTCTTGAGTGGGAAGTTCAAGCCATTCACATTTATTGAAAGAACTGATAGGTGGGGCAAATTTCTGTTCATTCTGTTGGGTTGAACTTTGTTGCTTTGTTTATTCTCTTGAGCCATTGTGGTATCTGGCCTTTGATCTTTAGCTTTTGAGTGGATTTATATTCGTGAGTGTTTATTGTGTTGATCCATGAGTAACACTGTTTTGAGTACTTCTTGGAGGGCTGGTCTTGTCTTGGTGAATTCCCTCAGTCTTTGCTTATCTGAGAATCTCTTTATTTCTTCTTTGTATACAAAACTTAGTTTTGCAGGGTACAATATTCTAGGCCAGGCATTATTCTGTTTCAGAAGAGTGAGAATTGGGCCCCAGTCTTTCCTTGCTTGTAAGGTTTCGGTAGAGAAGTCTGGTGTTGTTTGGATTGGCTTTCCTTTGTATGTTACTTGCTGCTTTTGCCTTACAGCTCGTAGAAGGGCCTCTTTAGTTGATATTTTTGTCAGTCTGATGACTGCATGGCGTGGTGTCTTCCTGTTTGCATTGAATCACCCAGGGGTTCTTTGACCTTCTTGTACTTAGATATCTAGATTTTTAGTAAGGCCTGGTAAATTTTCCTCTATTATATCTTCAAATAGCTTATCCAACCCTTGTATGTTTTCTTTTTCCCCTACCAGAATCCCCATAACCCTCACATTAGGTTTATTCACATAATCCCACATTTCCTGTAGGCTTTGCTCTTTTCTCTTATTTCTCGTTCTATCTCTGTGACTAACTTATTTAATTGGATGGTGTTATCTTCAGTCTCTGAGATTCTTTCTTCTGTTTGATCTACCCTGTTCTTGAGGCTTTCTATTGTGCTTTGTAGTTCTCTGAATATATTCTTCATTTCCAGAAGTTTGGTTTGATTTTTCTTTAATATTTCAATTTCTTTAGTGAATTTTTCTTCCAGGTCCTGGATGTTTTTTTGTGGTTTCTTTGTGTTGGTTATCCATTTTTTCTTCCATGTCATAGAGTTTTCTTACAATCCATGTTCAAAATTCTTCTTCTGTCATTTTAGTGGTCTGATTTTGGTTGATGTCCATTTCTAGAGAGCTGGTGTTCCTATTTGGGTGTGTGCTTTTCCGTTTGAGTCTTCATACTTCCAGAGTTCTTTCACTGATTTCTTCCCGTCTGGATCAGTTGTTGCTTCTTACCTTTAGATTTTTGTTTGAATAATGACACGCCCTGTTTAGTCTCTGTGCCAGTAGGTGTTGTTTGTGGGTGAGATTCAACCACACCCTGTATGATTAGTCAGTAGGTACCGTGAAAAGGGTATGCAGAATGTCCTTCCTGTCAGTAGGTGGTGCTTGCTCGGAGAACCAGGCTACACTGTTGTTTGGGGGTCCTGTGACCAGCTCTTATTCCTCTAGAGAGGCACTCTAGTGCCTCAGGTGGTGGGTGGGGCCCTGGGACTTCCAGTTGTGTCCTTATTCTCTACCTCAGTGAGGGCTGGTCAGGGAGTGAGTCTGGGTGGAGCTGGGTTGGGTAAGCCTGCCCTCAGGCACCACCAATGCCGTTAGCAGGGGTCAAAATTCTATTCTCTTCTTCCGGGAAAAGCTGCCAGGGAGGGGCTGGAATGGCCCCGGTCAGTCAGAAAGTCTGCGTGTGGGGGTGGCTCCTTTCCACCTTCTGCAACTCTGCGGCTTCTCCTGGGCCTCTGCCAGCAGGCAGGACCTCATGCCACCAGGTCTCCCCTGGCTGTGATGTAGGCCGGGAGGTTCCCTGTGCAGGATCGCAGCCTGTGCTGGGCACACGGAGGTGGAAGTTTGCCCCTCAAGCCCGCTGATCTGCCCCTGAAGGCACACATACTTTAGTAGGCTCCTTCACAAATATCTCTTCCAAGTCCCGGGGCAATGCGAGACCTGGGTGCATGGGATCTGTTCTGCCGGTCTGACTTCTGGGCCCCAGAATTCAATCCCTGACCCCTCCAGGGAGAGCAGTGCCTGTCCTAAGTCACCCACGGGGAGCCCAAGCTGGGTCGATGTCTCTCGGCCTCAGGGTCTGCTCCGTTCTCCTGGAGTCATCAAGCCAGCAGCACCTGGGAGGGCTGGTGGGTAGGGAGCTCACCGTCTGAGTACCCCTCAGTCAGCTGTAGGGCCCCATAAGGAAAGGTTCCGTTCCCTGGTAGTGCCTCCAGGTGGTGGCTATATTGTCTTTCTTGGCAGCCACAGATAGGAAAGGGGAAGAGGAGAATGGAGCAATATGGTGCCTGCCGAGCACCTCGGGACTGTGCACAGGGCGGTGCTTGAGGGAGTTGGGAGCCTGGTGCCGCGTCTGCAACAGGCTCACTGCTCACTGGCGGTGCCCGTCTCTGGGCTGGTGTCCGCAGGTCTCTCCAACCACAGGGAAGCCTACCAGCAGTCTGAGATGCAAGGGAGGGGAAAGTTAACCTCCCTACCTACCCTTGTTGCTGGTCTCGAAGCTTCTCGGGAGCTCTCTTCTTCCAGTTCTCCTCTGCAGCCTCTTCCCGTGTAGTTTCCTGTAGTCTCAGGTACCCCTCCTTCCAACCCTTATCCGATGTATGCTCGTCTGCTTGCTTATTTCTTCTGCTTTCTTCTAAAATCTGTCTTTTTTGCAGAGACACTCTGGGTGGCGGTTTTTCTTGTCCTCCATCTTGCTCCACCCCAAAGTTTGAGCAAGACCCTGTTTCTTAAAAAACAAACAAACAAACTAAATAATGGGAAAGACTGGTTTAAAGACTCAAAATATTGCCAGTTCTCCCCAAATTGATATACAAGTTTAATGCAATTTCTACGAAAATCCCAGCAAGATTTTTATAGATATAAACAAGATAATTCTAAAATTTGTACAGAAAGGCAAAGGAATTAAAATAGCTAAAGTAATTTTGAAAAAGAAGAATAAAGTGGGAGTAATCATTCTACCCAATCTCAAAGCTTACTGTATAGCTATAGTAATCAAGACTGGTATTTGTGGAGTGATAGACACATACATTGATGGAACAGAATGGAAAATCCAGAAACAGACCCACACAAACATGCCCTCCTGATTTTTTTTTTTTTTTTACAAAGGTACAAACTCAATTCAGTGGAGGAAAGACAGGTCTTTGAACAAAATGGTGCTGGAACAATTAGATATCCATAGGCAAATAAATGAACCTTGACCTAAAAATTAACTCAAATGTGTCATAGACTTAAATATAAAACATAGAACTATAGGCTATAACTACAGTGGCTCACACCTGTAATCCTAGCACTTTCTAGCACTTTGGGAGGCCAAGGTGGGAAGATTGCTTGAGGCCGGGAGTTGGAGACCAACCTGAGCAAGAGTGAAACCCCATCTCTACTAAAAGTAGAAGAAAGTAGCCAGGCACAATGGTGTGCACCTGTAAGTCCCAGCTACTTGGGGAGGCTGAGGCAGGAGGATGCCTTGAGCCCAAGAATTTGAGGTTGCAGTGAGCTAGGATGACTGCACTGCACTCTAACCTGGGTGACGGAGCAAGACCCTGTCTCAAAAAAAAAACAACAAAAAACTATACACCTTTGGGGAGAAATGGAAAAACTCTTGGGGAGCTAGGGCTAGACAAAGAGTTCTTGGACACCAGAAGCACAATCTACAATAACAAATACTAAAAAATTAGACTTCATCAATATTGAAAACATTACTCAGCAACAGACACTGTTAAAAAAATGAAAAGACAAGCCACAGAGTGAGAGAAAATATTTGCAAACCACATATCCAGTAAAAGACTAGGATCTAGACTATATAAAGAACTTTTAAAACTCAATAGTAAAAAGCAAACAATCCCAATAAAATGTGGGCAAAAGACGTGAAGGGACATTTCACTGAAGAAGACATATAGATGGCAAATAAACATTTAAGAGATGTTCCATGTCATTAGCTACTAGGGAAGTGCAAATTAAAGCCACACTGTCATTCCACACCTATAAAAAGTAGTAGTAGAAGAACCAGGTCACTCGTGGTTGGTTCAGCCACCCTGGAAAACAGTTTGGCAGTTTCTTTTTAAAACTGAACATGCGGCTGCCATACAAGCCAGCAGTTGCACTCCTGGGCATTTATCCCAGAGAAATGAAGACATGTTTACACAAAAGCCTGTACACGGTTGTTCATAGCAGCTTTATCCATAGAAGCCAGAAACTGGAAATGCCCTGAATGTCCTTCCGAGGGTGAATAGTTAAATAGTCCACTCCATCCCACTGACTGCCCCTTGGCAATAGAAAGGAAGTATTAATAACAACCTGAATGACTCTCTGGAGAATTTTGCTGAGTGAAAAAAGCTAATCCCAAACAGTTGCATACTATCTGGTTCCACTTACATACTGTTCTTGAAAGGAGAAAATTACAGAGATGGAGATGGTTGGCAGTTGCCAGGGTTGAGGAGGGCGGGAGTGGCAGGGACGTGCATGTGGCCCTGAGAGGGCAGTGGAGGGTCTGGTAGTGATGGACGTGTCTTGTGTCTTGACTTTGGGTTCTTGATTGTGAGATTATGTTCTTGTCTTGAAAGGTGTCACCATTGGGAGAAACTTGGCACAGTATGCATGGAATCTGTTGTTTCTTACAACTGTATATGAATCTACAATTATCCCAAAGGAAAAAGTTGAATTAGGCCAGGCGTGGTGGCTCATGCCTGTAATCCTAGCACTCTGGGAGGCCTAGGCAGGAGGATTGCTTGAACTCAGGAGTTTAAGGCCAGCCTGAGCAAGAAGAGTGAGAGATCCCATCTCTACTAAAAGTAGAAAAAATTAGCCAGGCATGGTGGCGCATGCCTGTAGTCCCAGCTACTAGGGAGGCTGAGGCAGGAGAATCGCTTGAGTCCAGGAGTTTGAGGTTGCTGTGAGCTAGGCTGACACCACGGCACTCTAGCCTGGGTGACAGAGGGAGACTCTGTCTCAAAAAAAAAAAAAAAAAACAATTAAAAAGAAAAAAAGTTTAATTAAAAAAGTACTCTAGGCCACTGACCCAACCTTTTTGACACCATGGACTGGTGATGCTTACCTCTTGCTGTGCTGCCTGATTCCTGGTGTGCTGTGGCCTGGGTGTTGGGGACAGCAGCTCTAGGCAATATACTCACAGGTGCTTAGCCTGAGCACTTGAGTTTTCTGCTGCAATCTCCCAAAATAAAACGGTTGCCTTGCTGAATGAGCTGTTGCTGGGAGCCTGGGCTGCCCCCTGTGCTGTTAGGAAATAGTGGGGCTCACCTGTTAAGCAGACCTGGTTCTCTGTGGTGTAGTCATGCTGTCTGCTCTGGGTATTCTTTCCTGGCTTTGTCTATGTCTCAGCGAGGTGTCTTGGCAGTGAGGTTTGGGTTACAAGAGCTGTGCAGAGCAGGGAGAGGACATTTGACTGAATGGGACCTTGCTGAGGTCTGGCTGGTTGCAGAGGGTCCCCTATGAGCTCATGCCTGGTATGGTTACATTTCCAGGATGTGAGGTCTGTAAGGACCTCCACACTTGTCACCTTATTGAGGTGCTGTTGCTGTAGTCACAGACCCAGGAGTCTCTGGGGTAGGACTGGTCTCTGTGCCATCCTGGTGCCACCAGCCCAGCATGGAGGGGAGAGTGAAGATGGCACATGAACTCCAAAGGGCCTTTGCTTCCCTTGCCCAGGCGCCTCATTGCTTAGGATAATCAGTTCTCCCCCCAGCTGTGAGTGGCACACAGAGAGCCCTGACCACCCCAGGAGCATGGAGGAGGAGGTGTTGTGGGGATGAGGATCAAGGGGGCACTTATCATGTGTTTCCTCCTCCCACTCCCAGTGTCTAGGAGGGCCACTCTCAGGCCCTAGTCATCCTCTGCATCCAGGGAGGTTTAGCAGAGGAGGAAGGAGTAGGGAAGGCTGGGCCAGGCCCAATCACAGTGCCATTAGGCCCTGCAGTCTGTTTGGTCCCCTCTCTCTGCTGATTTCAGAGAAGCTGATGACTCCTGAGATGTTTTCGGAAATCCTCTGTGACGACCTGGATTTGAACCCGCTGACATTCGTGCCAGCCATTGCCTCGGCCATCAGACAGCAGATCGAGTCCTACCCAACAGACAGCATCCTGGAGGACCAGTCGGACCAGCGCGTCATCATCAAGGTGGGTTCTGCTCACCCTGCACATGGCCTTCCTGGTGGGGTAGGGGGCGTCGTGGCACACTGGGGGTACACCCAGGCCTCAGCAGAAATCTGTCTCTGTATTTCGTGCCATCTGGAAAGCCATCTTTCAGGCGGCACCTGGCTCTGCCTCCACCCACCTAGGAGGGGCGTGGGCCATCGCTCAGGAGGTGCCTGCCATGGTAGTACTGCAGGACGCTAAGCAGAGCCCGGAGGTGAAGGCAGTGGGATGGGCAGAGTGGGGAAGCCCACGGCAGGAGGAGCAGCACTGCCATGCTTTGCCTGTGGGTCAGGCCAGGCCAGGCTGAGCACGCCTCGAGCTGGTGCGTTACCTGGTAAGATGCTGCCTTAGTCACCATGGTACAGATGAAAAGGTGGGCCGGGGAAGAGCCGAGGTCGCCTGCCCTCATTGGCCAGCTGAGAAGTGGTAGAGCTGATGTTCGGGCCCAGGCCTGAGCACTGCGGAGCCTGCTGGCAATACCCTCGCTGTGCCCAGCGGCTCTGTGTTGTGGGCCCGGAGAGCTTTGATTGTGAGCATTTAGCTTCAATTTTAGAAACACATTTGTGTTATAAAAATAAGAGCCATGTTACAAAGGGTTCCTGAAAATAGTATCTGGGGTGGAGGAGCCTCAGGTGCATGGCTGCTGGGACAGAGGGCAGCCTCCGCTGCATGCGCCATGTGTAGCCTCGGTTCTCCCCGGGCACTTTAGAAAGATTTTGGAAAATAGAGGTGGGGAATCTCCTGTAGCCTTCTCTGTGGTTTCCCAAGTAGAAAACAAGTAAATACTTTCTTTTTTCTTGATTAATTATTAAAAATTATGGTAAAATATTCATAACATAAAAATGACTTGTTAACCATTTTCAAGCGTACAGTTGAGTGGCATTAAGTGCGTTTACGTTACCAGGCAGCCGTCACCCCATCCATCACCTGAAATTGTATTATTATGTAAAATTGAAACTGCACCCACTAAACACTAACTCACCATTCTCCCTTCCCCCAGCCCCTGACAGCTACCTATGTCCTGTCTGTGTGAGTTTGATGGCTCTAGGTACTTCCTGTAAGTGGAATCATGCAGCATTTGCCCTCTCTTGACTGGCTTATTTCATTTAGCATAATGTCTTCATAATGTCTTCAGGGTTCATCCATGTTGTAGCAGGTGTCAGAATGTCCTTCCTTTTTAAGGCTGAATAATATTCCATTGTATGAATAAGCCACATTTTATTTATTTATTCACCCATCAATGCACACTTGGGTTTGCTTCCACGTGTTGGATATTGTAAATAGTGCTTCTATGAAAATGAGTATATAAATATCTGTGCATTTCACTGCTTTCAATTATTTCGGGTATATACGCAGAAGTGGAGTTGCTGGATCATAGGGTATTTCTATTTTTACTATCTTCAAGAAGCGACACATTGTTTTTCTCAGCAGCTGCACCGTTTTAAATTCCCATCAACAATACACATGGGTTCCAATTTTTCCACATCCTCGCCTGCATTTGTTATTTTCAGTTTTTTGATAATAGCTATCCTATTGGGTGTGAAGTAGTATCTCACTGTGATTGTGATTTGCATTTCCCTAATTAATTGGTGATGTTGAGGATCTTTTCACGTGCCTATTGCCTTATTGGCCATTTGTGGGTTTTTTTGTTGTTGTTTTTGTTTTTTTTGAGACAGAATCTTACTTTGTTCCCTGAGCTAGAGTGCCATGTCAGCCTAGCTCACAGCAACCTCAAACTCCTGGGCTCAAGCGATCCTCCTGCCTCAGCCTCCCGAGTAGCTGGGACTACAGGCATGCGCCACCATGCCCGGCTCATTTTTTTCTATATATTTTTAGTTGTCCAACTAATTTCTTTCTATTTTTTTAGTAGAGACGGGGTCTTGCTCTTGCTTTTTATTATGTTGGGGTAGTTTCCTTCTGTTCCTGGTTTGTTGAGTGTTTTTATGTTGAAAGGGTGTTTAATTTTGTCTAGTGCTTTTTCTGTATCAACTGAGATGATCATGTAGTTTTCCCCCTTCATTTTGTAAATGTAACATTGATGGGTTTTTATATATTGAACCATCTTTGCATTGGTCTGGAACTTCTGAGCTTAAACGATCCACCTGCCTCTGACTCCCAGAGTGCTAGGATTACAGGTGTGAACCACTGAGCCCGGCCCATTTGTATATTTGCTTTGGAGAAATGTCTATTCAAATCCTTTGCCTATTTTTAAATCAGTTTTATTTTTGTGTTTTGTTGTTGAGTTTTACCAGCACACTATTATGGATACAATCCTTTATCAGACATGTGATTTGCAAATATTTTCTCGCATTCTGTTGGTTGCCTTTTTACTCTGTTTATGATATCCTTTGATGTACAAAAGGTTTTAATTTTGATGATGTCCAATTTGTCTATTTTTTAATTCGTTACCCATGCTTTTGGTGTCATATCCAAGAATCATTGCCAAATCCAATGTCATGAAGCTTTTCTCCTATGTTTTCTTCTAAGAGTTTTATAGTTTTAGCTCTTACATTTATGTCTTTCATCCACTGAGTTAATTTTTGCATGTGGTGTTAGGTAAGTGTCCCACTCATGCTTCTGCATGTGAATATCCAGTTTTCCCAACACTATTTGTTGAAAAGACTGTCCTTGCCTCCAGAGAATGGTCTTGGCCCCCTTGTCAAAAATTCTTTGACCATGGGTGTTAGGGTTTGGTTTTGGGCTATTTGTTCCACTGGTCTATGTGTCTGTATTTATGCTAATACCCTACTGTTATGATTACTGTCGCTTTGCAGTAAGTTTTGAAATCATGATGTGTGAGACTCAACTTTGTTCCTTTTTTTTTTCAAGGTTGTTTTGGTTTTTTGGGTTTCCTTGAAATTCTATATTGATTTTAGAATGGATTTTTGTCTTTCTGCAAAAAGCATTATTGAGAGTTTTGTTAGTGATTGCATTGAATCTGTAGATGACTTTTGTTAGTATTGATATCTTAACAATATTGTCTTCTAATCCATGAACATTTTATGTCTTTAATTTCTTTCAGCAGTATTTTGTAATGTTCGTTGTATAAATCTTTTATTTTCCTTGGTTAAGTTAATTCTTATGTATTTTATTCATTTTGATGCTATTTTAAATGGAATTGTTTTATTAATTTCCTTTTCAAACTTTTCATTGTTAGCGCATATTAATAGAAATGCAACCAATTTTTGTGTGTTGACTTTGTATCCTGCTACTTTGCTAAATTCATTTATTAGTTCTTGTGTCATTTTTAAGGATTTCAACAAATAAGTTCATATCTTCTCTAAACAGAGATAACTTTACTTTTTTATTTCCAATTTGATGCCTTTTGTTCCTTTTTCTCACGTAATTGCACTGGCTAGAACTTATAATATTGTATTACATAGAAGTGACAAGAGAGGGCATCTTTGTTTAGTTCCTATCTCAGAGGAAAAGCTTTTAGTCTTTCACCATTAAGTATGATGTTAGCTGTGGGGTTTTCATTTATGGCTTTTATTATGTTGGGGCAGTTTCCTTCTATTCCTGGTTTGTTGAGTGTTTTTTGTCTTGAAAGGGTGTTGAATTTTGTCTAGTGCTTTGTCTGTATCAACTGACATGATCATGTAGTTTTCCCCCTTCATTTTGTAAATGGAACATTGATGGATTTTTATATATTGAACCATCTTTGCATTGCAGGAATAAATCCCACTCGGTCCTTTTCATATGCTGCTGAATTCAGTTTGCTAGTATTTATTGAGGATTTTTGCATCAACATTCATAAGAAATATTGGACTGTAGTTTTCCTTTCTTCTAGTATCTTTGTCTGACTTTGATTTCAGGGAAATGAGGGGTTTTTTTGAGACAGAGTCTCCCTTTGTTTCCCAGGCTAGAGTGAGTGCTGTGGCGTCAGCCTAGCTCACAGCAACCTCAAACTCCTAGGCTCAAGCAATTCTGTTGCCTCAGCCTCCCGAGTAGCTGGGACTACAGGCATGCGCCACCATGCCCAGCTAATTTTTTCTATATATATTAGTTGGCCAATTAATTTCTTCTATTTATAGTAGAGACAGCGTCGCGTTCTTGCTCAGGCTGATTTCAAACTCCTGACCTCGAGCAATCCGCCCGCCTCGGCCTCCCAGAGTGCTAGGATTACAGGTGTGAGCCACGTCACCTGGCCGGAAATGAGTTTTAGAGTATTCCTTCCTCTTCAGCTTTTTAGAAGAGTTTGAGAAGGATTGGTGTTAGGTCTTATTTAAATGTTTCGTAGAATTCACCAGTGAAACTGTCAGGTCCAGGGCTTTTCTTTGTCAGGAGGTTTTTGATTACTTGTTCAGTCTCCATACTTGTTAATACCTTTATTTTGAGAAGAATATGAATTTGTTTCCCTTAACCTGTTTCAGTTTCACTTTATGGCCAGCTAGCAGAAAAAAGGCACA
This sequence comes from Microcebus murinus, assembly GCF_040939455.1. Classification (NCBI taxonomy): domain Eukaryota; kingdom Metazoa; phylum Chordata; class Mammalia; order Primates; family Cheirogaleidae; genus Microcebus; species Microcebus murinus. The sequence goes on along the minus strand of NC_134125.1, from coordinate 24,776,173 downwards.
ATTGAGAAAGAAGGGGATATGGTGGGGGAGAAATGGGGCGGGAGCGTGGATGTGGTAGTGGGTGCCTGGCGGGCATCCCCTGAGGGCTCCGCTCTGTGCCCAACTTTGTCTTGTAACCGTGGTGAGGATGTGGCCATGTGGGTTAACCCATCTGACCACGTGATTTCAAATGTCTGGGGTCAGCCACATGCAGCGTCCTCCTGAGTCTGACTAGCTGGCTTCCTTGACATTTTTCTCAGAATTGAGCACGAGTTTTGTTGTTGTTGTTATCTTGGCGGGGCGCTTGGGCAGCCATTCAGAAAGCAGTCTGGCAGCTGTAAATCCTCCTGGGGCAGAGGCTTTCCCAGTGACCCTCGGGCTTTCCTGTGATCCCCATCCACGGGACGGTGTCGGCTAGGAGGCTGTTGGGAGTCTGTCCCCTGGTTGGGTTTCCCTCCCTGCCCCCCTGCGGTCAGATCAGTACCACAAGGCAGACATGGCTAGCCCAGGGAGGCCTGTTCTGTGTCCATCAGTGCTGTGTCCTTATTGGCACCTGACCTCAGGGACAGCATCCCATCTTGCATGTGAGGAGCTGAGGGTCAAGCCCAGGGTTTCCATTTGTAACTGGGACTCAGAAGCAGAGCTGGGCGTTTCTGTGAGGATGCCCTTTGTCCCGATCCTGGGACATGGCAGAGGGAAGACAGGAATCTTTGGAGCGACGGCACTCGAGGGTTATCTCCTCGGAACGCAGAGGCTTCGGTTGGGGTGGCCTCTTACAGGTGTTCTTGGCAGTACAGGGACCAAAGCCCAGGCCTGGCTGCCTTTACCACGGCCCAGTTCCAGCAATGTTGGCCGGGCCCTGTTTGGGGAGCACATAGGGGCGGGGACAGGTGTGTGTCGAGGCTGGGAAGACGGGCAGAAGCCTGGCCCCCCTCCCTGTGCCTGCTCGGATGTCCTGGCCCTGCCTTGCCTCTGCATCCACCCAGAGCCCAGTGCTGCTCAGGACACTCCCAATGCCACCACCCACCAGGCAGCTCTCTCCCTCAGAGGTGCAGCGTGGAGCCAGAGCGCCTCTCCTCTGCTCAGAACACTCCAGAAGCTTCCAAGATCCCTGTGGAAGCTGAGCCCCTCCAATAGCCTCCGGCCCTACCTGGCCTTTGCTCCGGCCCCAGCCACCCTCATACCCTCCCCTTATCCCCTCACTGGGCAGACCCAGGTGCCAAGCCTCACCTCCTCAGTCCTTTGCCTTGCTGTGTCCTCTGCCAGGACCCTTTCCCCCAGGGAGCCACAGGCCTGTGTTCTGGCACATTTAGTTCCTCCTAAAGGCCACCTTCCCTGGGAGGCCTTCTTGGCCTCCTGACTGCGGAGGCCAACACTGGCTTTCTACACCTCCCTAGGTCCCTCCCTGGCACTCAATGCTGCCTGACACCACGAGCTCACTCGCTTAACCTGCCTAACGTCTGTCTCTCCCTCACCCCACCAGAACGCCTTGTTTTTTCTCTTTCTTTTTACAGAGAAAGGATCTCACTATGTTGCCAGGCTGGTCTGGTCTCAAACTCCTGGGCTTAAGCCATCCTCCCACCTCAGCCTCCCAAGTGGCTGGGTCTACAGATGCCACCACGCCAGGCTCGGGCAGCTTTTGGAATGTTTGTTTCCCCTGTGCCCCTCCTTGTTAGGAATGCAGTCTGCATGTGTGAATAAACGAAGGCATAACTGACCAGATGGCAGGGGGCGGGAGCCACCGTCGATGAGCCCGCGGCAGGGGTGGCTTACCAGGCCTGGGCCACGCGCCTGTGGTCCTGTAGGGTCCTGTGTGGCATTTCCACGCTGCTGCAGTTCCTCCTGGGCCCGGCGCCGGGGTGGCTGGCTCCATGTTTGATTCCAGCCAGGAAGGGCCAGCTCTTCCATTCCGATCCGCAGACCTGCGCCCACAGCTGGGTGTGGGCACGTGTGGAGACAAGAGAGGACACGGAGCTCGGTCCTGTGCTCTGCCTGTCCTCAGCTTCCTCCCTCTGCTTGCTGCCCGTGTTGTCATGCGGCAGTGAGGGACGGTCCCAGCCCTGCACCGCAGCTGCTGGAGTCTGGCAGATGTGAAGTGGAGGGAATGGAGCCAGACCCTGCAGGATCCATCCTGTGCGATTCGTTGATGCCCAGTTTCAGGACAGCCACAGCTAAACTGGGGGCAAGAAGTCAGGATGGTGGCTCTGGGTGGTGGGCATAGGTAGGCGCTCCTGGGATGCAGGCTGTGTTCTGTCTGGGTCTGGGTGCTAGTTTCCCTGGTGTTTACTCGGGAAAGCCGCCTGACTGCACTCCAGGGTCTGAGCCCTCTGACTGTGAGTCACGGCCAGCTGGATGCCTGCTGGCGAGCGTGGGAGGAGCTGGCCCAGCGCTCTGCCCCTCCGTGGCAAGCATGCCGCCCCTGCTGGCTAGTCCAGGGTGGGGGTGTGTCTGTGGACACACTTGGCAAGTTGACCTCCAAGAGGGACAAGCTCTGTGAAGAAACAGAATAAGGGCACAGACTTTGGCTTAGGACAGGGCTTGGGGACAGTCTGATAAGTGCTGCTTGAGCTGGGCCCTGACTGGCGCAGTCAGGTAAAGATGGATGGCGGGAGGGGCCTGGCCGGGCGGTGAGCAAGGGGGATGGCCTGAAGGTGTGGGGGTTCCTGGGGCCGCATCAGGACCTCCTGAGGGAGACCGTGCCGACCCTGAGCCAGAGTCCCTCATGGCCGGCAGCAGGGTCGTGGGGTCAGCCCACTGTGTGGATGGGGAACTGGAGGGATGGGGGCTGGCTGGGCTCTTAGCAGGGCCTGTAAGTCAGGAGCAGGGCCTACCCCAGGCCTGGCAGCTCTGGAGGGGACCATCCCCACCTTCCAAGGCCTCCCAGGGCTGGGACTGTCCCGGTGGCTCTAACTCGTGTCCCTTGGTTCCTGCCCCAGCTGAACATCCACGTGGGGAACATCTCCTTGGTGGACCAGTTTGAGTGGGACATGTCGGAGAAGGAGAACTCACCAGAGAAGTTTGCCCTGAAGTTGTGCTCAGAGCTGGGGCTGGGCGGGGAGTTTGTCACTACCATCGCATACAGCATCCGGGGACAGCTGAGCTGGCATCAGAAGACCTACGCCTTCAGGTAGGATTGCACATGAGACTTGGAGTGTTTTTTTTTTCCAGTTCAGTGTGAGCCTGAAGTCCTTAGCTCCTTGGTGCCCCAGGTCCCAAGCGCCCCCAAGTGCACTTCTGGGCCCCTCATCCTCCACGCTGCTGTCCTGCCCCTTGTCGCTCTGCACTTGGGCCCAGACTGTTCTTCTGTCAGGGCCACTTCTTGCCTAGGATTCTTCATCTATTGGACCTGAATTCTGTCTTAAACAAGAGCCCTCTCGAGACTCAGGGAGTCCCCTGGCGGCCCCTTCTCCCTGTAGCATCTCTTGCCTTCACTCCAAGAGCATGTGGTGAGTACTACGAGGGTGCTGGAGCCCAGGCTGGGCACTGTGGAAGACAGAGACAGGTCACCCTGATCCTGCCTGCAGCTTCAGGCTGGCTCAGAAGGTGAAATGTGAACAGAACATTCTGGTCCAGTGTCTTCTGCGCTGGGGCTGGGAGTGGGCTGGGACGGCCTTCCTGTTCCAGCAGAGGGTAGGAGCAAGTAGGACAGTTACATGGGAGGGAGTCTGCCAGGCTGGGATGGTGTGCGGAGCGGAGGTGTCGCCAGTGTCCCTGCATCAAAGCAGGATGTCAGGATTTGTTGAGCTCAGCAGGCTGTCACCATCTGTATTCGCACTCATCACTCAAGGACAACAGCTTAAAATGCTCCACATGGAGCAAATTTTTGCAAAGACATGACAATTAATGAAGCTCACTAGTAGGTTTGTGTCTCAGCTTGTTTTCCCAGACATCCCAAGAGACAGCTTTCTATGGTTTCCTATAAATTAGCAAGAGCGAAGGAATGAGGGCACGGCCACAGGGACCATGGCCCCGGGGCCTGGGAAGCAGCTGAGCCCCTCAGCCCGAGGGCCAGCTGGGGAGCTGGTGTCTAGTGATGCTTCCCTGTTCCTGGGGGTCCTGCACGAGCAGCCATGGTGTCCGCTTACCCTGTGTGGAGCCAAGGCCAAAAAGCCAGTCTAGGGAGGCCTCGCTCCCCAGAGTTGACTCTGAGATCATGGGAGGCAGTGACATTGCGCAGGTCCTGGGAGTGACACTGACACTGAGCACGTCTTCCCCCAGATACCAGTGCAATCAGAACCCTCATTCTGGACGCACAGGTGCAGGCGGCAGACTTGCTGCTCCAGCAGCTGAACGCTGAGGTTGTTGACCTTCACCTAGCCTGTGGCAGCTGCCAATACCACAATCAAGGCTCAGGAACTGAAGCCCCCAGAGCTTCTTGATGGGTCCCCTGGCCTTTCTCTCTGCCGCCAGCATCCCTCCTGCTCTGACCCCCAGGTGACCTAAGCCATCAGCTTAAATTCCTTGCTGAGCTCCACGCAGTTCGCTGTATGGCTCTAGTGCAGGCCCCCTGGGAGCCCCTGGATGTGGCAGGCGGGGACTAACAGGCGGTGCCTCCTTGATGTCAGCGACCACGTAATGAATTCCAGTTGTATGGGTTGGGGGCGTCACAGACCTCCATCCTGCCACTGTCTCCAGTGCTGAGTGTGCAGGTTTCAAATCCTTAGGATTAAAGGCTAGATCACCCGCTGGGGAACAGGGTGAGCTCACATCCCTAGTACAATAGCCATGGCCAGCCAGGACGGGGGAGCAGCTTGCAGGGGACCCGGGGGGTGTCGTGGGCACGTTCTGGCATCAGGAGGGCTGCTGTGTCTTCACGACTGACCTGTTCTGTGTGCCCTATGTGGTCTGGGTAGCCAGGATGCCCCCCACACTGGGAGAGACCTGGCAAGGACGGGATGGGGACCTTCGCTGTCAGGGGACAGGACTGTGGCAAGGCAAGGTGCTGACTTATGTCCCCAACTCTGACCTGCATCCCCCCACCGTGCCATCCCACTCTGTGGGCGCTTAGGAGGAGGGGCCTCTTTTATCTCTTGACGCTGTCAGCCCTTCCCTGCTCTGCAGACCGTGCCTGGGGGAGGAGTGGGCTGCTGAGTCCCCAGGGCCAGGGCCACTGTCAGCCCATGGAGAGCTGGCCCAGGAGCCCCGGCCTGGTCTCTGTGCCTCCCACAAAGTGTGGCAACTGCTGAGTCATTTGACTACTTAAAGAGGGTTTTAAACTCCAGGCCTCCTTGGGCCCACTCTGGAAGCACTCGAGTTCCCAAGAGCCAGTCCTGGCATCGCCCCAGCTCCACCCAGCACCTGGCTCAGTGTTGGGGCATGGCTGGTCACAGGACGTGCATAAGTGAAGCCACACTGCCCACAAATCGGGGACCCAGGCAGAAAGCCGCCATCCCTTTGGCAGTGGGCTGGGCGGGAGGCTAGAAGCATGAGGGGGACAGAGCGTGTGACAGACTGGTCAGGGGCCTCAGGCTCCTGCAAGACAGGGCTGGGTCAGAGCAACACAGACATGCTGGAGCCAGTGGAATGGGGACAGAGGCGCCGGGACAGCAGAGGGACAGGGCTCGGCTGAGAGAGGAGGCTGGGCAGACCCTCTGAGCAGAGTATATGCTGCAAAGGTACTGGCACCTCCTCCAGGCCAGCCCTGTGTGCCGGGCTGAGTTCCAGAGGAGACTGCAGACTGTCTGGCAGCAGGGACAGACACTGGGTGGCCACTGACGAACCGTGACCACAGAAAGCACCAGAGGCTGCAGGCATGAGGAAAGGCCTCAGCTGGCAGAGACCCAGGGTGAGGATGGCCAGGGCAGGGTGCTGGCCGGGGATGGCAGTGGTGGGAAAGAGGAGGCCGGGGGCAAGGCAGATGCTCAGAGAAGGAAGCCGGGCGCTGGCCGCTTTCACATGGCCTGTGGGTCAGGCAGGACAGCTGCTCCTCGAAGCTGTGCACACCGGCAGCCCTGCGTGTGCTGGGTGAGACTGAAAGTAAATGAAGGGTCATGGTGCTTGGTGGCTGGGCCTGAGTGAGGGACAGAGAGGCAGTATCCCTCTGATGGCATGACATCAGGAATTAGGTTGGGGGATGCCAGGGACACTTCAGACTGGTGGAGTATGAGCCTCGGAAGTCACTCCTGAAGTTCTGCTCACCAGCCCAGGCCTGATGTCAGGTTTTATTTGTTTTTATAACAACTTTATAGAGATGTAATTGCTAAGACGTACAGTTCATGCATTTAAAGTGTACAATGCAACGGATTTTAGTATGTTCACCGAGCTGTGCAACCGTCACCACCACCGATTTTAGGAAGTTTTCATCACCCCAAAAGGAGCTCCACCCCCTTAGCAGTCACTCCGTTCCCCCAAGTCTCCCAGCCCTGGGCAACCACTAATCCGCTTTCTGTTTGTAGATTTGACTGTTCTGGTTACTTAATACAAATGGAACCGTCTAATAACATGTGGTCTCTTAGGACTGGCTTCGTAGCATAATTTTTTCAAGGGTCATCCGTGCTGAAGCATATGGCATCAGAACTTCATTCTTTCTATGGCTGAATAATACTCTGTTGTATGAACAGACCACATTTTATTTATCTGTTCATCAGTTGACTAACTTTTGGGCTGTTGCCACTTTTTGGCTGCTGTGAGTGATGCTGCTGAGAACATTTGTATACAAAGTCAAGTCTCTTGGGCGTATAGCTAGGGGTGGAATTGCTGGGTCATGTGACGATGCGTGTTTAGCATTTTTAAGAACTGTCAGGCTGTGTTCCAAAGTGGCTGCACCATCCCCCTGGCAGTGGCTCCAGTTGATTTCCAGTTCCCCTAGAGCAGGGGTCCTCAAACTTTTTTAACAGGGGGCCAGTTCACTGTCCCTCAGACCATTGGAGAGTGCGCACTGTGGGGCTGGGACAAGTCGGCTGCTAAGCAGGATAGGCAGTGGCGCCACCGGATAAATGTGCTAGGCGGCCCGCATGTGGCCCGGGCAGTAGTTTGCGGACGCCTGCCCTAGATCTTGCCAGTGTTTGCTGTTATCTTTTTGATCATAGCCATCCTGGGAGGTGTGAAGTATGGTGGGTTTGATTTGGATTTAATCAAATGGTAATAATACTAGGCATCTTTTCATATATTTTTGGCCATTTGTGTGCCTTTTTTGCAGAAATGGCTATTCAAATGCTTTGCCTGTTTCTTAATTGGATTATTTGTCTTTTTTAATTACTGCGTTAAGAGTATTTTATATACTCTAGATACAAGTCCCTTATCAGATATGTTAATTTGCAGATTTTGTGGGTTGCCTTTTCACTTTCTTGACAGTATCCTTGGAAGCACAGAAGTTTTCATCTTGATGTAGTCCAGTTTATATTTTAGTTTGTGCGGGTGTTTTCGGTGCTGTAGGTAGCTAAGAAACCATTGCCTAATCCAGAGTCATGTCCCAGCTCCGAGTTGTGAAAAGACTCTTTCAGATTGAGTGGCCATGGCACCCTTGTCCAAAATAAATTGATCCTGGGGGCCTGGGAGGTGTTGATTGCAAACATAGGGAGACATCATGTTTTGTCATCTCTTCCTCCTCCTAGTCAGGTGGCCATGGGCAGGTCGTTTTCCCTCAACATTGTCCCCGTGTTCCAAACAAGGTGTCACAGCCAAGGCAGAGGCCGGGGAGCTGCCCTCCTCCGTTCCATCAGCACCCGCCAGTTGCCTCCAGCTAAGCTACTTTGCAGGTGCTCTGCAGGTCGTTTTCCCTCCAAAGTCTCTGTTCTGTCATTTGTAAAGTAGGAGTGATAACTTGCCTGTTGCATTACATGAGGTCACACTGAAAATAAGCCTGAAGGTACTCCACAAGCATCAGTCCCACTCCTTCTGTCACCTGATATGGCTGCCCCCCACCTGGGTGTCTTTCTCCCCACCTGGACAATTTGGAATGTCTGGGGTCCCTGGTGGCCTTGAAGCCTGGAGGAGTGGGAAGCAGGGTGGCTCCCAGGGCCCCAGCCTCCTCTTGGGACTCAGGGCAGCATTTCTGCCTATGTGTCCCCCAGCCCCGAGGCACACTGGTGCTGGCTCCAGGCCGTTCCTACATGGTTGGCTTAAGCAGTTCTTATTTTAGAACAAACCCATTGGAGTGGAATCTTCCCAGAGTCATGGGGAGGTAAACAAAGGGGCCCGTGGGACCCACTCTCTAGCTCTTGTTTAAATTAAGAGGAAAACATGTTTTGTTTCCCTCAGCGTGGGCTTGGCGCCTTTCAAGTCTGCCCGATGAGGAAGGCGGCTGGGGGCCCTCGAGGTGAGGAATGATGTTTGGGGTTTGAGGCTGGGTGGTTCCTGGATTGACAAACCACCCGGTGCTGGCCAGGAACAGCTGTCGGGAGCCGCTGAGGAGGGGTTGGCCCCTGCCCAGTCCCTGGCGTCTGAGTCACCAGCACGAGCTTCTGGGCCTTGTGGGCACGGACCCGGTGGGTTGGGCAGCAACAGCAGCAGCAGCAGCAAGAGGTCGCAGGGGCTGCTCTGGCCTGCAGTGCCAGTGTGCAAGCCTGCTGGCGTAATGGTGAGTAGCCAGGGCTCTGCAGGCAGGCCCGTGTGGACGCGTCTCTGTAGCCAACCGGTCACACACAGGGAGGTGGCTGTGTGAGAAGGTCCCTGGCCTCTAGGAAGCTCCCTGAATGGAAGTATGTTGGCTGCTTTAATAATTGTAATCCTCCAACAACCCTTCACGACCACAAACATTGTCCCCATGTTCCAAACAAGGTGTCACAGCCAAGGCAGAGGCTGGGGAGCTGCCCTCCTCCGTTCCATCAGCACCCGCCAGGTGCCTCCAGCTAAGCTGCTTTGCAGGGCTGCCTGCTGTGGGGTAGAGCAGGGGGCCTTCCCTGGGGGACGGAGATTCCAGCTGGAGGGGAGGGACAGGGCCAAGCAGAGGCCAGAGCGGCTGCAGCAGGAGCGGCAGGAGAGCGTCATGGTTAGGGCCTGGTTGAGGTGCTCTGCCAGGCAGGGCTCGGCCTGGCAGGGAAGCACTGTCAGTGCCCGGCGCTGCTCCGCCCCCCCAGAGGCGGGTGAAGGGAGCCACCGAAGGCGGGAGGCACCTGGGCCCGGTGGCGTGCAGCTGCTGCACAGGCCTGGAAACCAAGGCCCAGAGAGGCGGCGGCAGCTCAGCCCCCCTTCCCCTCCCTGACACTGCTGCGCCCACCCTTTGCCTTCTCAGCCCTTGCTCATGCTGACCCCTGCTCTGCTGTGTCCACTTGACAAGACACAGGCGGTCTATGCAGGCCCAGGGCAGAGTGTGGTCCAGGGATACAGCTTCTGGGTCCAGCTCTCTGCCAACCAGCTGTTGGGTCCTAAGCAGGCAGACAGGTTTCTCTGGGGCTTCGTGTGGCCCCCAGGAGAGGGGCAGAGGGGCCAGTGTGTGGAACATGCGGGAGCAGGCCGCCCAATGCCCCTGTGGGTTGAGGAGTCGTGGGGGAGGCTCCCTCTGATGTTTGCCATCCATCCTTCTTCCCTGATCAGTAGGTCCTGACCCTAGATGCTGGGTGGGGCAGACGGACCTCCTGCCCCCATGGCTCCGCCTCCCGGCTGTGGTGCAACAGTAGCAGCGGGCCCTGTCCATGCTGTCCTGCCGTGGGGAACCACCTCCACAGCCAGGGCCCCCTCCCTGGGCTCGCAGACAGAGAGACGCTAGGGGCAGACAAAGGGCTTGTCAAGAGTTCCCTTTGAAGGGATCCCGTGGGGTCACTGGGGCAGCACTGTTGTTGCTGGGGAGGGCCTGGCATCTCCGGCAGCTCCCTGGAGGTTCAGGTGACAGGAGCATCCCCTGGCTGCTGCTGGGAGGAGCTGGGGCACAGAAGTGGACCAGAGTCCCCCAGCCAGGGCCTAGGCCTTCCCACTGTGCCTTGGCTCCAGCGTCCCATCCGCAGGAGGGGGACAGGTTGGACAGGGATGTTATGACTGCTTCCCTGTGACAGTTGTTCCTCTCACTGCCCCTCCTCGCAGTGAGAACCCCCTGCCCACGGTGGAGATCGCCATCCGGAACACGGGCGATGCAGACCAGTGGTGCCCGCTGTTGGAGACCCTCACGGACGCTGAGATGGAGAAGAAGATCCGCGACCAGGACAGGAATACAAGGTAGCCCTGTCCCTGTGCCACCGGCTCTGCCCACCGGCACCCATCTTCCCAGGCAGGGCCATCGCCTTTCCCTGGTGACCTGTGGCCTCTGGGAGGGGACCTGTGTTACAGAGGCAAGCTCTTGCGAGATGGGCCCCCCTGGGTGGGTTACCTGCAGGGAACAAAAGCAGGTCCTCAGGTCAGGTCTGACCACAGCCTGGACCAGGTTTTAGGTCCCTGGAGAGGTGGGCAGGGCCTGAGCAGCACACAGGCAAGGCCGAGAGAAGGCCAGGGGCCGACGGTGCTGGTGACCCGCATCCTGCCTCTGACCCTGCTCCCACACTGGGCTGTCCTAGAGGGCCCCAGGGAGGGCAGCCCCACGCTGGGAGCTGGCCCCACTCACAGCCCTCTCCTCCTCCAGGCGTATGAGGCGTCTCGCCAACACCGCCCCGGCCTGGTAGCCAGCCCACCGCCGCTCAGCTCGCACGGAGCAGCTCAGATCGGAGCCTCTCCCTCATCTTCTGGCAAGGAGAGAGGCAGAGGGACAGTCCAGCACCATCCTGAAGATCCGGGGACAGGGGCTTCCAGGTTGCCCTCCCCAGCACACATTCCATTTGCTGAGTCCCAGGCCTGCTCCCCCACCCCAGCAGCCTTCCCCAGTCTCTGGGGTTAGGAGTAAGCCTCATTTTGGGTTGTGTTTTGTTTTTGTATAGGAGCCCCAGGCAGGGCTAGCAACACTTTTTTAAATAAAAGGCTATAGGTCATGTTCAATTTCTTCAAAATGCTAGCATTGAAATTACAGGAGAGTCAGGAGTGGAGCCTGGCTACAGTTGGAGGGGGTGGTGTGTGGCCAGGGCCTACACGCCGGGCCTCTGACCCTTCTCTGCCTCAGGTCCCCATGTGGGGCTTAACGGGGTTCCACTCAAAGTACCCGGCTCGCAGCAAGGCCCAAGTCAGAGCCCTGTCCTTGCATTTCCTGGGGCCCTCCGAGTGCAAGAACCAAAAGGAGCGGCTGGGAGCTCAGGCTGGGCCTCCCGCCTTCAGCAGCAGCCCGACCCTGCTCCTTTGGCCCGGCCTTGGGAAGGGGCCGCTGGCTCTGCTGCATCCAGGTGGTCAGGCTGCCACTGGCTGGGCCTTGGTGCTCTGGGATCCCTCACAGAGGGCCTGGTCCTGTGGGCACTGCCAGGCCACCGCCACCCTGGTGCAAGAGGGCGTCTATCCCAGCTTCAGCGGTGCCCACCTCCCCCAGGTTGGCACAGTGGCGCTGTGGCCTAGGCCAGCTCCTGCCTGCCAGGCCGGCTGTGAGGAAAGTGGGAATGACACACCCAGCCTGGTGCCGGCTCTGGGGGTTGACTGGTATGTAGGGAGGAGGCACAGCCCTCGCCCCCTCTCAGCTCTACCTCACAGGAGCTCGTGTGCCCTGTGTCTTCATCTGTCACGTGGAAGTGTCCCACACTGAAGAAGGGACGTAGGATCCAGGAGGGCCACAGAGTGGACACACAGCCAGAGCCCCAGCACAGGGCTGCTGCCGGCAGGTCCTTCCCTGCCAGGGCTGAAGTGAGAGGCCTTTCTGCTCCCTGGGAGTGTGGCAGGGGCTCCCTAGGACCTGGCTCCCAAACCGAGCCCCATGTGGGCAGGGGCAGAGCTCTGCACAGGTATTGGGGTTCTCAGTTGCTGGAAGATACAGGTGAGATGGGCCTGGCCCTTTGCAAGGGTTGGAGGCTCCTATAAAAACATCCTACCACTTGAGACGTGTGAACTCAGGTCCTCTGTTCTCTGTCAAAGAGTGGAACTCACCAGAACCCCACAGCAAGCGGACAGCTGGGTGTTCCTGGAAGGCCCTGAACAAAGAGGAAGATTCCAGGCCCATCTGGCCTTGGAAATGAACGGGCTTCGTTGCTTTATTACTGAAGTATTCACTCAATCCATGGGGCAGCAGGCAGCCCTGTGCCCACCCCGCTAGGCAGGCAGGCCGGCCCACCTGCCGGGGAGGGGCCTGGGGAAGGGCCCTCGCAGCTGCAGAGCCAGGTTTCACTACATGATTGAGGGCAGACTCAACGGACCGTTTCTGTTTCCATGAAAACAATAGCTGGTGGCTACAGGACCCTGCAATGTTCAGCACCTGGAGCCACGACAGCGTCAGGCCTAGAGCAGCAGGAGAGCTGCCAGGCCACCTGATGCCCACGTTACAAGAGAAAAAAGTGATCTGCAGGGTCCCATAAGGCACACACAGGTCCTCAGCTAAAAAGGGCAGGGACAGAGCTTCCCAGAAGTCTCTGCCTCACCCAGTCACAGGACTCTGGAGTCATAGGAAGGGCAGAAGACCCAATCCCAGCCCTCCTCTACACCTGACCCCAGGGGGCCTTGGTATCACTCCATGGAAAACAAGGTAAAGGTGCACCTGTCAAGGTTGCTGAAGAGGGACAGGAGAGGTTGGGCCAGCATCAGACCAAAGGCACCACGGGGAGGGGCACCTGTTTTCCAGGCTCGGCACAGGCTAGGAGAGCCCAGTCCTGGCCCCAGGCGCTGGCCAGCGCCCCCTGACCAGTAGGGAGCAGAGGCCCAGGGTCAGTAGGACTTGCCTGAGGTTCTATCAGGGCACTGGCAGGGCTGGGACGAGATCCCTGAGTCTCACCTGTGAGCTCAGAGCTCTGCTGGGCAATGTGGGCAGGTTCTTTGCCCTGGATGGGCCCCAATCCTACTGCCTACAACAGGGCTGAGAAGACAGGCTGGGCGAGGGTGGAGGGCAGGCGTGAAGGGCCTGGGAAGGGGAGCCTTGTGGCCAGCCTTGGCAGGGGGAGCCAGTGCCTCAGGCCAAAAGGCTGCAGAGTCATACTGTTTATTTGGGTGGACCCTTGGGTGGACCCAGCCTCCAGGAGGGAGGTGGTTCGCTGCAAGCAGGGGTTGGCGAGAGTGCAGGCCCTCTAGAAGCCTCTCCGGCTGGCCCTGGGTGGGTCACTGCTGTGGAGGTGGCTGATGGGGTCCTGGCTGCTCCTCAGGAAGGGGCAGGTAATTGGGGTCCTCCTCAGGAGCATCCAGTAGCAGCTTCCTGTGGGGAGGGGCTCATACTGAGCTGGGGCCAGCACAGATCCCCTGGGGTGGGGGCCATCTGAGGGAAGGGAGGGGAGGGAGGGTTGTCATCTCCAGCACTCACAGGAAGCCAGGGGTCAGCAGTAGCCTCTTGCCTCCAGGTTGCTTGGGGAAGACATCCTCCAGGAAGTAGTAGATGTGGCCCACGACAATCCCTGTGAGAAAGCCACAGACTGCCAGAGGCCACCCTCCACAGCCCAGTGTCCCAAGCCACCAACATGTGCTCCAGGCCTCCATCCAAGCCCAGAGGCCCTTCCAGGCTGAGAGTAACCTCAGGCCCCAGAATATAAGGACCCCAAAGTCCTGCACAGGTTGCCAGCCCAGGGTGGGGCCAGGGTTGGCCCTGAAGGACAGGCTGAAAGGGCCAAGAAGTAGGCAGGACCTGGGAAAGGGAAGGCCTGAGAACACTGCGAGGAGCAGGCCAGGAAGCCGGAACACGTGTCAGGACCCACGTACACACCAGCAGGTCAGCCCTGAAGATGCAAATCACATGGGCTGTCGTGTATGAGGGGCTGCAGGAATGGAGGAGCTGGCTGGGCAGGGCTGGCGGTGGGGAGCAGAAGAGGCCCCCACAGGTGGGAGTGGAGCCCAGGGCAGGGCCCGCTCCCCCCATGTCCTGCCAGGAGCAGCCAGCCTGGGTCGGGCTGGATGGAGAAGCAGGCTCACCCAGCAGGTCCACAAGGATCGAGTTGCCCAGCAGCAGCGAGAAGCCCATGAGTGCCCAGGGCAGGAACGGTGCCTGGAAGGTGAGGAGGCCGAAGAAGTTCACCCTCACCAGAGGGCTGCGGCGGCTCCACACATACACCAGCATGGCCGTGAGGGCCTGGCCCAGGAAGAACAGGCTGCCCAGGAGTCCCAGCAGCTGGGCAGAGTCAAGGTGTCCTGGTGCAGGCCTGGGCCAATGCCCTGGGCCCCTCTGCCTTCCTAAGCCCCTGGAATCCATTGCTTTCCTTCCTCTTTGCCTCTATGTGCCTGCCATTCCCCCATCAAGATGAGCCCCTCCAATAAAGGCCACACTCGTGGCCATCAGGTCCTATGAGATGTGCCCTGCACATCTACCACCTCATCCCAGGCCCCACCCACTGCCTGGCCCCACCCGTTTCTCCTGGCTACTGGCAGGCCCCCCACCTGGCTGTCCAGTGCATCACCCTGTTGTACTACTTTGCATACAGCCCTGGCACCTGGAGCTGAGCACATGGTGGATCAGTACATCCTAAGGTGGAGTGAACGACTCTGTCTCTCTCTGGCCTGGGCATTCAGGTGCGGCCGGCCCAAGGCGCTGTGGCCTAAGGTACCAGAGTCCGTGGGAAGGATACGGTCATAAGGACGCCTCCGAAGAGAAACATGAAGGCGAAGTCTGCTGTGCGGCCACGGAAGGAGCCCTCCTCCAGCATGCGGCAATAGTGGAACCTGCAGCGTTGGTATAGGAAACGCCACCTGGGCGCTGCCTCAGTTTCCCCGCTCCCCGCCTGGCGGACCTGCCCCCACCCGGCCTGGGTCTGCGCAGCACAGGATACACGAAGAGCATGTTGAAGAAGAAGCTGAATCCCAGGGGCCCGAAGAAGAGGAAGTTGGTGATGAGCCTCCAGACCTGCAGGGACGGATGGTCAGGCGCGGACCCGCGGACCCGGCCCGCAGGTGCAAAGGGCGGGGCGGCCTCACCTGGAACTTCCGGAACACGAGGTGCGGGTTGAAGTAGAGCTGGAAGGGGCTGAGGAGCTCCAGCTGCTGTGGAACCCAGGGCGCGTCAGGGGCTGCCGCAGAGACCCCTGCTGTAACCATGGCGACCCTGCCCCCTGCCCCTGCCCCAGGCTGCAGTCATGGCGACGCCCCGCCCGCCCAGCAGCTCACCACGGCGGCGGTGGTGAGGACACAGGCCGCGGTGTAGGTCCGCGTCACCGCCGGCACCCGCAGAAACTCTGCCGTCAGCCCCCGCCACGCCATTGCACCAGCCCGGGCACGGTGGCGGACCGGCGGAGCGCCCTTTAACCCGCCTCTGCCCCGCCTCTCTCCAGTGTTGACTGGCGGCCAATGAGCAGGCTTCACGGCCGAGCTCGTGGCGGGTGTTGTGGCTGCGGTGGCGGCGCGGGAGACAGTATGGCCAATGAGGAACTGGAGGCTTCGCGGCATTCTAGGGGAAGACCAATAGCGAGGGCCCACGGCGCCGCGGGGGCGGGGCTCAGAGGACGAGGTTTGTGCGGCAAAGACCGAAGCCGGCCGGTGGGTCCGCGAGGGGCGGGGCCGCAGGCTGTGGGCGGGGCCAGGAGGGTGGGCGGGACCGCAGGGTGTGGGCGGGGCCGGGGCGGGGCCGGGGCGGGGCGGGGCGGGGCGGGGCGGGGCGGGGCCGCGAGTGCGCGCCGCGGGTGGTGCTGGTCCTCTTCCCGCGCGGGCGACCGGGGCTCGGCCTGTCCCCTCCGCGACCCCGAGGCAGACCCTCCCAGCGCACAGCAAGGAGGCGTCCGGGAGCGCGTCCAGATCCCCGAACACGAGCTCCTGTCGGGTCTTCCCGCCGCAGGAGCGGCCGGGCGGGCCGCAGCCCTGGGGGAGACGCGACGGCTGTGAGGCGGACTCGGGGGCCTCAGTGTTTTGGTGGAAGAGAGAAGCTCCATTCGTTCATTCGCCCGTTTAATGGGCACCTGCCGCGTGCCTGTTGCTGCCCTAGATCCCGGGGACAGGGCAGCTGACAAGCGGCTGTCCCTGGCACCGTGAGCCAGCGCGGCCAGGGCAGTGGCCGACAGGACGTGGCAGCGGGAGGAGTGGGGGCTGCGGTGCCCGGAGGGCGACCCAGGAGGCCTCTGTGAGGAGGTGACTTTTTATTTTTCTTTTGAGACAGAGTCTCGCTTTGTTGCCCAGGCTAGAGTGAGTGCCGTGGCGTCAGCCTAGCTCACAGCAACCTCAAACTCCTGGGCTCAAGCAATCCTCCTGCCTCAGCCTCCCGAGTAGCTGGGACTACAGGCATGCGCCACCATGCCCGGCTAATTTTTTCTATATATTTTTAGTTGGCCAATTAATTTCTTTCTATTTACAATAGAGACGGGGTCTCGCTCTTGCTCAGGCTGGTTTCGAACTCCTGACCTCGAGCAATCCGCCCGCCTTGGCCTCCCAGAGTGCTAGGATTACAGGCGTGAGCCACCTGGCCCAGCCAGGAGGTGACGTTTGATTATTATCTTAAAAAGATCCCTGTGTCCATTAGAATGCTTACTATAAAAAACAAAACTAAACACAAAAACAGAAAATCGCAGTGCCAGCAAGGGTGTGGAGAAATTGGAACCCTTGTGCACTGCAGGTGGGAATGAATATACAATTGCGCAGCTGCTGTGGAAAACAGTATCGCCATTACTCAAAAAATTAAAAACAGAATTATCATGTGATCCAGCAATACCACGTCTGGGTGTAAACCCAAAAGAATCAAAAGCAGGGACTTGAAGAGATACTGGTACACCCATGTTCCTAGCACCATATTCACAATAGCCAAATGCTGGAAACAACTCAAGTGTCCATTGACAGATGAATGATAAACAAAATGTGGTGTTTACACATTCAATGGAATATTTTTCAGCCCTAAAGGACTGAAATTCTGATATATGCTACAACATGGATGAACCTCGAAGACATTAAGCTAAGTGAAATAAGCCAGACACAAAAAGACACATTCTGTATGATTCCACTTACACAAGACAGGAATGGGGAGTTACTGTTTAATGAGGACAGAGTTTCAGTTTGGGGGAAAAAATAAGTTCTGGAGGAGGGTGGAGGGGATGCCTTCACCAGAACGTGAATGTGCTTAATACCACTAAACTGTACACCTAAAAATGGTTAAGGCAAATTGTATGTTGTGTGTATGTTTTTTTGTTTGTTTTTGTTTTTGAGACAGAGTCTCACTCTATTGCCCATGTTAGAGTGCTCTGGCGTTAGCCTAGCTCACAGCAACCTCAAACTCCTGGGCTCAAGCAATCCTCCTGCCTCAGCCTCCCAAGTAGCTGGGACTACAGGCATGCGCCACCATGCCCGGCTGATTTTTTGCTACATATTTTCAGTTGGCCAATTAATTTGTTTCTATTTTTAGTAGAGACGGGGTCTTGCTCTTGCTCAGGCTGGTTTTGAACTCCTGACCTTGAGCCATCCTCCCACCTCCCGCCTCCCAAAGTACTAGGATTACTGGCGTGAGCCATTGTGCCCAGCTGTGTGTCCCTTTAAGAGAAATTTTGTAAGAGATCTCTGTGTTTGCTGTGAATGCAGTAGGCTGGCAGGGAAATCAGTGAGCAGGGGAGACTGCAAGGGACAGTAGTGACTTGGGCAGGCTAGAACCTGGAGGGCAAGGAGTGGTGGGCGGTGGGCTTGCCCACAGATGAGACCGGGCTGTGAGAGAGGCGTCAAGGGTAAGTTCGAGGCCTGAGCTACGGAGCAGATGGATGCTGGTGGTCTTGGCTAAGATGGAGAATTGTAGAGACAAGGCGGGTGCGATGGAGAGTCCCCTTCTGGCCTCACTGAGTTTGAGCATCTGTGTGACATCTCTTGGAAAAGTCTGCGTGTGGTGTTGGGGTAGAGGTTGGGGCAGGCAGTCCAAACGTGGGTGCCGGTCAGCAGAAGGGCAAAAGCACGTGTAGCTGCGGGCTGGTGTGAGGTGCACAAGGGGCAAGGCCACATGGAGAGGAGACGCTGGGCCCGGCAGGGCAACCTTCAGCAGTCCCAGAGGGCAAACCCAGCTGGGGAGGCTGAGGGAGGCTGAGCAGGGTGGGCCCAGGACCCAAGCCAGGGAATGGCTCTGGGAACAAGGCAGCGAGAAGCCCAGGAAGACGTGGCATCAGAAGGCGCTGGGTTGCTAGGTGGGCTCACGCCTGTAATCCCAGCACTCTGGGGGGCCGAGGCAGGAGGATCGCTGAAGCTCAGGAGTTTGAAGCGAGACCCCGTCTCTACTATAAATAGAAAGAAATTAATTGGCCAACTAATATATATAGAAAAAATCAGCCGGGCATGGTGGTGCATACCTGTCGTCCCAGCTATTGGGAGGCTGAGGCAGGAGGATCACTTGAGCCCAGGAGTTTGAGGTTGCTGTGAGCTACGCTGATGCCACGGCACTCTAGCTCAGGCAACAGAGTGAGACTCTGTCTCAAAGAAAAGGCGCTGGGTGGCAGCCATGCCAAGGTCCTGGTGCGGGCGGGAGGGAGGCGCAGCTGGACGGATGCGCCTTCACTAACATGTGGAGCTCAGCTTGGACACAATGTGGAAGACGAGGGGTGCTCTGGATAGGGGTCCTGAGGTCCCCCAAAGAGGCTGCAACTGGCCAGGAGGAAGAACTGGCTGGGAGGGTGGTCTCAGGTGGATCCCAAGGGCACGAGGTCCCACAGGGCGCTGAGACGAGTCCCCTGGGGAGAGAGGGGCAGGACCAGTGCCTGATGACAATGGGTCCGGGAGCCCCCTGTGTGGGGAGGGGCGGGCTGGGAGCACGGAGGGCTGTGCATTTGGTGTAGGATGAGGAGGAGGTCTGGCCTATGCAGCAGGCATTAGGCTCAGGCGCTGAGAGGTCTGGAGTTGGGGACAGGCTGAGGGGCCTCCTTGGCCAGCCTTGGTTTTCCAGAGAAGCAGGCCAGGGTCGTGCTGGAGGCCGGCCATGCAGGGCAGATCCCACCCTGGCAGCGGCAGGGTGGGGATCCCGGGCCTCTGCCGCCAGGGCCGGCGCCTGCCAGGCACGGAGGAGCCAGGAGGGAGGTCCGGTTTCAAGTCAGCTAGGGACTGGGGTTGTTCCTCCTCCAGGTGCTTAGCAGGCCTTGGCCCTCCACTGGGGGGGGGGCTAACGGGAGGGGCTGTCATTGTCGGCAGGGGGGCAGGGGCGTCTGTCTCCCCTTCGATTGGGGGCCGATAAGGCAGGCGCCTGGCTTGGGGGCCCAGAAGCACATTCCTGGGAGGCCCAGAGCCCAGGGCTGCGGGGAGGCCAGCAGAGCCCAGAGGGAGTCCCGTGGGACATCCAGGGAGCAGCATTCGGGTTCCACTGCAGACACTCCCTCCTCAGAGCCCCTGGGTATGCTCAGATGAGGAAACTGAGGCACAGTGGGAGGTAGAGCAGCCCTGGGGCAGGCTTCTGTCACCAGTCCTGGCTTGTCCTGTCCAGTCTGAGGCCCAGAACAGGCCACTCTGGAGACACCATGTCCACTTCTCCTTGAGTCCTCGGGCCCCTCCCGAGGGTGCTGTATGGAGAGAAGCCCTGGGCACCCCAGGTTCCAGGGGCCTAGAGACGCAGGCAATGCCGGACCGGATGTCTGGGGGAAGATCTGCTGCTGGTTCCGCCTCACACTCCAGGGGGGCCCTCATCCGATCCTGGTAACAGTCCAAAAACCTGGGGTCATCTCCGCACCCCCAGCCCATGTCACACTTGGTGCCCCCATGGAACTCCCCCAGTCCTTTTCCTCCTCTCCAATATGCCTACCCCCCACCACCTCTTGTTCAGCCTCAGTTTCTCTTCTCTGGAACTGCCCAGCTCTCTGGACCATTCATTCATTGATTCATTCATTCATTTTCTTCCCTACCAGCTAGATGTGCTGTTAAAGAAGAGAGGAAGAGCAGGTGGAAGTGCCCTACTCCAGGAAGCCCTCCCTAATCACTTCTGAAGGGACCATAGCTTACTTATCTTCTGTGAGGTCCCCAAGCACTTAATTTTTAAATATATTTTATTCCTAAGTCAGCCCGTGCCTGTGGTGACAAAGCAGAACACAAGAAACGAGGCGAATATTTGTGTATGTGTTGGAGCAGCTGCATCTTCCTCTTGATGACACATAGCGCCCCTTGCCCGGGGCTGCGCGCAGGGCCTGCCCCTTCCAGCACGTGGCCCCCAGCCGCGGTGGGTAAGCTTCCGCTGAAACCCCGGCCAGCTCCTCCCAGGAGCAGCTGTGTCCCCCTTGGCCCTTTCTGCCTGGGCCACAGGGTATTTTTAGCACTGAATCCGGAAGCCACATGGCAGCAGCTGCTGGTGGCTGAGTGCAAGAACAACAAACTGCCCAGGTGGGCCGCGTCAGAACTCAGCCAAAGAGGGAGTGACCTGGGCTGCCCCTCTGGACCTGGTAGCAGCATCTGGACTTTCCAGGAATAAGCTGGTCTCTGGGTGAGACGGGGAGGGAGGAGGCACAGGGGGGCTGAGGAAGAGCCGTACTAGCCAGGCCAGGGCGGGGGAAGAGCATGTGCAAAGTCCCCGGGGTAGCTTGGGGGAGGGAGCCCTCCCCTGGGCAGAGACATGGATGAAGGCCCAGTTTGGGGAGAGACTACCTGTTGGGTTGCACAGATGAGTTTGGGGTGCTATGGGGACGTGACCACCTTGGGGAAGCTCCCCCAGCCACCCCAGCCCAGTCCTCCCAGCTCCTTCCCCTCCTCGCTCTGTCACATTGCAGTTGTCTCCACTGCGATGGCCCCTCTGGCCTGGTGTCTGCCGCAGCGCTGGGGCACAGGCAGGGGCATGGGAACATGGAGACCTGGACTCCAGGGCCGTCTCTGCAGTGAGGGACTGAAGGGCTATGAGTGAGAATGCGCCAGGGACACGTTCTGCACGTCCTGTCTGCCAGGCCTGTCCCCGCTGTGTCCTCTGGCCCTAGCTCTCCTGTTCCCGTGCTCAGGAACACCCTGCAAGGTGGCGGAGGGGTGCTGCGGCCACCTCTGTCCTCTGCCTGTGCGGGAGACACTGAGTCCCACACCAAGCAGGTGGGGACTGACTGGTGAGGGGTCCGTGGGGGCCGCTGGGCTGGTGGAACCCTGGTGGGGACAGTGGTGGAGCAGACAGAGGAGAGGCACTCTAGGCAGGGACAATGGCTTGAGCAAAGCTGAGGAGGTGGGAACAGACCCATGGGCTACTCATGAGGGAGACAGGGATATTGTGAAGGGTGGGAGATGACAGCTGCCCTGCGGTCCCTACCCAGATGCCACACATGGGCTTTACTAAACTCACTAAAGCTTCGCCACCACCTGATGAAGCACTATTACAGATGAGGAAACAGGCTCAGAGAGGTTAAGTAATCTGCCTGAGGGCACACAGCTAAAGAAGTAGCAAAACAGCAGGGTGCCAGTCCTGGCTTTGCCACTATGGGGGTGACAAGGGACCCGGGAGGAGGCAAGCTACCCTGACCCCACTGCAGGGGCACAGGGTTGGAGGGGCATCACCAACCAGCTAGTGCTGTGCAGCCTCAGGCCCTTCTCCAGCCTCAGTTTGGAGGTAAAACCTCTTTGCGATAGCTGGGCTCCTGGGGAGGGTCTCCGACATGAGACTGTGGGCCCTGGCTGCTTCCCTGCTTTCGGGCCCTCCGTTTCCTTTCACTGTCCCTGACTCTCACGGCTGCATGAGATAGTCCCTGCTAGTAGCCAGCTACAGGCCCTACCCAAGCGTGTGCACTGGCTGTCATGGCCCTCCACAGTTGCCAGTAATTCCCACCTCCTGCTGTGGCCACTGCAGGAGTGTCAAAGCCACCTCCAGCCCAGGCTGCCCAGAGCCCGAGTGTCTGGCAGGGACCTTCCTCCCTCCCCCGCCCCCACCTCGGCTTTTTGGGGCTCAGCGCTGTGGGTGGTGTTTGGGGAGAAGCAGATTATCCGAGTCAGCCAAACAGCAGGGCCGGGGATAACCTCACAGAGACAGAAGAACCTTGACACGCAGTGGAAAGACATCAGACAAGCTAGGGTCGGTGGTGCACACCTGTCGTCCCAGCTATTCAAGAGGGTGAGGTGGAAGGATCGCTTGAGCCAGGAGTTTGAGGCCAGCCTGGGCAACATAGCAAGACCCCCACCCCCAATCTCTAAAAAACAAAAACAAATCTTTAAAAATAGGCAAGACTTGGAGGCCCATTGTGAGTCTGTGTGGTCTGTTTGCACCCCTGGGGTCTACACAGCTGGGTGTCTGGTCACGTGGCTCTGGGGCATGCTGTACATGGAGCCTGTGGCAGCACTGTGCTGCCCAACCTCAGAGCACCGTGCAGTGTTGGCTTGTGGCCTGGCAGGAACTGGAGGGACAGGGGCCACCAATCCGGGAGCCCCTGCCCAGGACCTATGACTCAGAGCCTGGGCAGGTGGAAGCTGAGGCTCAGAAAGGCTTGGGGCTCGCCCCACCTCCCATCTGGTTTGTACCCACTGACACCCCACCAAGCAGCCAGGCCCTCCTCCCAATAGTAGGGGCTAGTGCTTCCCACGCCAGGTGGTGGCCCAGCCACGGGGACAGGAGACTAGCAGTGTCCTCATCCTCCCACAGTGATGCCACTAGAGTCCCTGCCCCCACACTTTCCTGCAGCCCTCCTCCCAGCCCTCCAATGGCCTTCACCTCCCCCCCCCCAGACAGGGTGGGAGGCCCTCTTTAAGAAAGTGAACACAAAATTATAAATGCAAGATTAGGTTCCACAGTGAATGTTTATTTAGGATGGGAAGGCAAACAAAACAAAGGACAAATTTATAAAAGCTAACAAACAGTACCCTAAATCAGAAAATACAGAAAAATTTGCTCATTTGTCAGAAGCCTGTGGCTAAGTGGCATCCCTTGCCCAGGTCAGGTGGGGGCTGTTGGTAAAAGAACCAGCTTGCTCTAACCGATCCTTCGTGTCCTCTCCTCACAGAGGAGGAAACTGAGGCTGAGGTGGGAAGGGCTTGTGTGAAGTGGCGAGGGGGGACCCAGGAAGGACACCGTTCTGCTGCTTGCACAGCCCAAACCCGCGGGAGGTGGCGCACAGGGGACTGGCTGCTTTGGTGTCCCCTCCCCCTTCCATGGGGCCCTGCTGAGAGCCCCCCCACCCCAGGCATCAGCGCTTCCGACTGTGGCCTAACCGCCACCCCCACCCCCAGGGCCGCGCTTCCCCTCCAGATGTGGGCACAGCTGTATTTTTAGAACAGCCGACCACGCGGACATTCTTTCCTTCTAATTAAGATGGCTTCAAGTCTCTCATCTGCAGTGCCCCACTGTTCAGCCCTCGAGTATCAAAGGGTGGGCGGGAGGGGCGGCCTCAGCTGGTTGTAGGGTGGGGGTTGCTTCCCCCCTTCTTTCTGCTTTTGGAACTTTAAGTTGGAAATGAGACCCAGAACCTGAGTGGACGCCAGCTCCGAGGAGGCCCAGCGGGATCTGGGCTGGCGTCTGCAGGAACCGCCCGGCCTGCTCTGTGGCCCCACCTCGGCGCGGCCGCCGGGCTGCGGCCCCCACGCTCCCCAGCCCAGGTTAGGGCCCCAGCCCAGGTTAGGGCCCCAGCCCAGCTTAGGGCCCCAGCCCAGGTTAGGGCCCCAGCCCAGCTTAGGGCCCCAGCCCAGGTGAGGGCCCCAGCCCAGGTGAGGGCCCCAGCCCAGCTTAGGGCCCCAGCCCAGGTTAGGGCCCCAGCCCAGGTTAGGGCCCCAGCCCAGGTTAGGGCCCCAGCCCAGGTTAGGGCCCCAGCCCAGGTTAGGGCCCGCCTGGGACGAGGGTGGCCCTCCAGAGAGGGCCCGTGTCTGCCTTCAGGGTGCTCAGTCCGGGCAGGGCCGACAGGCACGACGGGGCCAGGGCTAGGCCCGCGGGGAGGCTGGCCGCCGTTTCGCGGCCCCTTTACAGGAGAGCGAGCGGGGCTTGGAGAGAGGGAGCGCCTGCCAGAGGAGCCGCGGCCGCGTCTGTGTGCCGGCCCGACCTCCGCCCCGCGACACCGTGGGGAGCAGAGACAGACGCCGCCACAGTAGGGGGCTAGGCGAGGCTGCGAGGCGCTTCCTCCACCCAGCGGCCTCAGCCCCGCGGCGGAGGAGGAAACCGACGCTCAGAGAGGCCCGCCGGCAGCCGCCCGGCCCGCTGGGATGAGGCCCCAGGCCGCCGCGAACGCTCCGCGGCCGGGCTGCGCCCCGGGGGAGGCCAGGCGTCTTGGGGTCTAGCTTGAGCCCCGCCTCCAGGTGCCGGGCGGCTGCCCCCAGGAGTGCCACCGCACCCGGCGGCGCCCGGGCCGCCTCGGTTCGGCCGGCCCGCCAGGCCCTCAGCCGCAGGGGCGGCCCGGCGACACCGGCCCCCCGAGCCGGGACTCTGCCGCCCCCTCGCGGCCGAAGCCGGTCTGGCCGGCGTCGGGGACTTCCGCAGAGGCCGGGGGCGGGGCCTGGGGCGGGCCCGGATGTGGGGCGGGGCCTAGGGGCGGGCCCGGATGTGGGGCGGGCTGACCCCGTTCATTCCCCAAGGGCCCGGAAGTCTCGGTCCGGAGGCCGAACCTCCGGGACGTCCCTGGCTCCCAACCCGGGCTCCCCAGGCCCCAGGAACGGCCAGGGCCGGCAGAGTGGCCCGGGCGCTTCTGCAGGGGTAGGGGCAGAAGAGCTGATGGGCTCCGGGGTGGGAGTCAGTGTCACCATCTGGCTTCGCTGGAGTGATTCTTTTTAGCTTGAGCTGCGCTCCTCCGTTTCAAGCTGTGTGTCAGGGGCTGAATATCCCTGCCCGCTGTCTGCCTCAGTTTCCCCATCTGCAGAGAAAGAGGCCCTAGCGTGTAGGAAGCAGCGTGAGCCACTGGCGGCTGCGGGCAGCTCCCCACCTCACCTTGGAAACAGACTAGGGGGTGCTCTTTCGACCTCCCCGCCCCGTGTCGGGCCAGCGCGGCCTGGGGACCCCTGGCCTAGGGTCAGTCAGGCCGGTAATCCGAGGAAGACCAGCCCCGCTTGCAGCCAGGTTGTGTTATAGATTGGTGTGGGCACGTGCTTGACCTTGCAGAGGCTCAGGGACTCCCTCTGTAAAGGGCTGAAGCCACCAGTGTGGGTTGCTAAGAGGGTCAGAAATCAGCACCTGGCAGCACAGGGCAGATGTGAGCACCGGGCTGCCACAGAAACAGCTATGACTTTCACATGCTCAAGGTTAAACTCGTGGCCCGGCGCGGTGGCTCACGCCTGTAATCCTAGCACTCTGAGAGGCCGAGGCAGGCGGATTGCTCGAGGTCAGGAGTTCGAAACCAGCCTGAGCAAGAGCGAGACCCGTCTCTACTATAAATAGAAATAAATTAATTGGACAACTAAAAATATATATAGAAAAAATCAGCTGGGCATGGTGGCGCATGCCTGTAGTCCCAGCTACTCGGGAGGCTGAGGCAGGAGGATTGCTTGAGCCCAGGAGTTTGAGGTTGCTGTGAGCTAGGCTGACGCCACGGCACTCACTCTAGCCTGGGCAACAATGGGAGACTCTGTCTCAAAAAAAAAAAAAAAAAGGTTAAACTCTTAGTCTATGTTTGCTGAGGAGAAACCTCAAAAATCCTTGCCAAAGGATAATAATTACTGGCTGGCGAACCCACACACTGAGGGCCCTCACTCTGGTGAGGGGGCGATGAGTTTAGGGCATCTGAGAGGCATTTCAGGGAGAACGAACAGGTGACCAGGTATCACAACAGTAGCTGGTTCAGGGTCACATCTTACAGGGTCCTTGACTTAATGTTAAACCCAGTTTTGAATTTGGGACTTACCGGCATGCTCACATTCAAGCTTTTACTGCGCATGTGTGTATAAACACACACATTAGGTATAGTTTTGTATATTTCCAAACTTAATACAAAGACATTACAAGGTAATGCATCTTCCTGCAACGCTGTCCACGTAGCACTGTGATCCACCCAGGTTGACACCAGTCCTCTGACCCATGGCTTTTCGGTGATGAGTGGTATTCTAGTATTCTGTCATTCCACAATTTATTTCTCTGTTTTCTTGATGTTTGACATTTGGGTTGGTTCCAGTGTTCTCATGTTGCAAACACTGCTGCCATTTGTGAACGGAAGTGCTTCAGCATGGGACTAAAAGTTTTTCCTAGACAAGCCCAGAGGTAGAACTGCTGGGATTACTGGTTGCAGAGGTATGTGCAATTCCAGTTAACCACATATGCCCAAATTGTACTCAGGAGTCATAGCACTAATTTACATTTTTTTTTTTTTTTTTTTTTGAGACAGAGTCTCGCTTTGTTGCCCAGGCTAGAATGAGTGCTGTGGCATCAGCCTACCTCACAGCAACCTCAAATTCCTGGGCTCAAGCAATCCTCTTGCCTCAGCCTCCCTAGTAGCTGGGACTACAGGCATGCACCACCATGCTTGGCTAATTTTTTCTATATATATTAGTTGGCCAATTAATTTCTTTCTATTTATAGTAGAGACAGGGTCTCGCTGTTGCTCAGGCTGCTTTCGAACTCCTGACCTTGAGCAATCTGGCCACCTCGGCCTCCCAGAGTGCTAGGATTACAGGCATGAGCCACCATGCTGGCCACCAATTTACATTTTAATGTAAATTTAACATAAGCGTGCCAACAGACCTTAACCAACACTTGGCATTGCCAGAATTAAACTGTTAGTCTGTTGAGTATGAACTAATATGCTGTTGTGGATTTAATTGGGATTTCTTGCTTGCAAATGCAGTCAAGCATCTTTTCCTTAGCTTTTTTGGCCACTTCAGTTTCTTTATCTGTGAAATCCCTGCTCATAAGCTTTGTCCGTTTTCTTTTCCTTAGTGTACCTGGGAATTGTTCACATATTCTGAATACTAATACTTGTTGGTCATATGCTTTTAGATACCATCTCCTACTCTGTAGCTTTAGGTTTCACCTTTATATGCTGTGTTTCCCTGAAAATAAGACAGGGTTTTATATTTATTTTTCCTCAAGAACACCCTAGGGCTTATTTTCAGGGGGTGTGTTATTTTTTTTTAAGTACGGTACAACAATCTACATTTATTGAAATATAGTGAAGTCGTCTTCTTCTGGAACATCATCATAACTCTCCAAACCCCGAATTCCATCCTGAATGTCTTGTGACTCTATTTCCTTTAGAACCATTGGCCCCAATCTCTCATGTGGAGCCATAGAGCTCTCATGGGGCAGAGGAGAAGGGCTGCTCATGGTCTTTACCACTCTGCAACAAAATGCATGGTCCGCTGTGTAGCCATGCCCACCACTAAGTCTTATTTTTGGGGTAGGGCTTATATTGCACAAATGCTTAGAAATCCTGCTAGGGCTTATTTTATGGGTACATCTTATTTTTGGGGGAAACATGGTAGTGTCTTTTGACACAGATTTTTAATTTTTTTTTTTTTTTTTTTGAGACAGAGTCTCGCTTTATTGTCCAGGCTAGAGTGAGTGCCGTGGCGTCAGCCTAGCTCACAGCAACCTCAAACTCCTGGGCTCGAGTGATCCTTCTGCCTCAGCCTCCCGGGTAGCTGGGACTACAGGCATGCGCCACCATGGCCGGCTAATTTTTTATATATATATCAGTTGGCCAATTAATTTCTTTCTATTTATAGTAGAGACGGGGTCTCGCTCTTGCTCAGGCTGGTTTTGAACTCCTGACCTTGAGCAATCCGCCCGCCTCGGCCTCCCAAGAGCTAGGATTACAGGCGTGAGCCACAGCGCCCGGCCAGATTTTTAATTTTACTGAGGTTAAATCCTCATAAGAAATCTGTATGGTTTATCCTGACATTTTAAAAGTATTTTATATTTTCTTCTAAGATGTTTAAAGTTAGCTTTTTGCATTAGGTTTGTGTGCACCTGGAATGAGTTTTGTGTATATGGGGTGCGATATAGATGGTTTCATTCTTCTCCATCATCATTAGTTATCCTAGCCACTATTTAGTATATATCATTTTCCACTGGCTTTTTTAAGAGGGAAAAAGCAATGGGTGTTTTGAAAAAAATAAATCTATCTAAATGAAATATTAGTAGCTGAAACCAATATGTATTAATAGCAACAATAACAATACTATGACCAAATTGTGTTTACCCAAGAATTCAAGGATGGTTTAGGATTACAAAGTCTATTGATGTAATTCATCTCACTAACAGATTAAAGGAGAACACCCAATACCATCATCTGAATAGACTGGAAAAGCATGCAATAAAATACTCATTCGTGGTAACTGCTAATGTATTATTCGTTGTGCTACTCCTTTAAATGCACGGTGTTTTAGAAGTTAAAGTTCAGAGTAGCAAAAGTCAAACAAAAACCAAGCATGAGCAGCAGAAAACCGCAGAACCTACTCTGGTGTCACAGTTTTTGCTCAGATTACTTCCTAAAGTCACTTCCAGCTTTATGTTTCTGTGACCACAAACAGCATCTTTGGCAAGTCTGGTTTCAGTTGGCCTTTGTCCAACTCCTGGATTCCATGCAGGGTCCAAGAAGCCCTGAGGAATAAAAGGTTAATCCGGTCCAGTGAACTCTGGTTCCTCACCTCCCAGCGCGCCCGACCACAAGCGGACCGGCCTTCCCCGCAAGGAATGCCCTGGTGGCAACCCGAGAGGGGCAACTCGAGACCGGTTCCCCTCTCTGCACTCTGCCAAGGCACTCGGACAGAAGAGCGCGCTCCAGAGACAGGTGGGTCGGCCTCTCGGTCCCTCCGGATTCTGCCCCTCCTCTGGGGGAGGGATGGGGACGCCTGAACCGAGGGGTGAGTGTGGCGGGGTGGGGGTGGGGGTGGGGTGGGAGTAGGGGAGGGGTGGTGGTGGCAGGATGGTGTCGGCGGGGTGGGGGTGGGGGTGGGGTGGTGGTGGCGGGGTGGGGTGGGGGTGGGGTGGGAGTAGGGGAGGGGTGGTGGTGGCAGGATGGTGTCGGCGGGGTGGTGGTGGGGGTGGGGTGGTGGTGGCGGGGTGGTGGTGGGGGTGGGGTGGTGGTGGCGGGGTGGTGGTGGGGGCGGGGTGGTGGGGGCGGGGTGGTGGTGGGGGCGGGGTGGTGGGGGCGGGGTGGTGGTGGGGGTGGGGTGGTGGTGGCGGGGTGGGGTGGTGGCGGCGGGATGCGGCTGGGGGCGCTGTCATCTGTGCGGAATCCCGGGCTCAGCCCTCCGACAGCTCCCGGAGCTGGGGCGCCGGGTGGTGGGAAAGGAGGCCGGGCGGAGGGTGACGCACAGGCGAGGCCCGGCAGCGAGCCAGGCGGGGACCCGCAGAGTCGGTCCAGAGGCGACAGAGAGGCAGGGGGACCCGGGAGCTCGGCGCACAGCGTCGCCAGCTGGGACCCGGGCCGCATCGATGACCGCGGACCGGCCCTCCCTCCTGGTCTGCGGAGATGAGCCGGCTGAGCAAGCAGTGAGCAGCTTTTCAGACTCAGAGCTGCGGGAAGGGCTGGATGCAGGCTGAGCAGGAGCCGCCCTTACGGCCTCTGACCCAGGTGAACCCTTCCCACCCCTGCAGCCGAGGCCCGCCCACTTAACAACCTGGGGGCCTGCGCATGCGCCTCAGGCGTCCCCCGCCGGCAGTCTAGCGGCTCTGAGCGCCACTGCGCCTACGCTTGAGTCGAGCCGGCTCGCCGCGGCTGCGGGTAATTGTGGAGCGCGCCCTGTTGTCAGACCTCCCTCAACAGCACTGCGCTTGCGCGCCCCGCTCCGGTTTCGGCCGACCTGGGCGCGTCGACGCTCGCCGCGCATGCGCCGGGTATTCTCGGCCTGCTCGGACTCGCTCCGCCCTTCTCTCCGCGCATGCGCCCGGCGGCTGGCCGCTGGCCACTGGGGTTTCCGTGAGGGCGACGCTCCTCGTAGGCTTCTCTCCCGCCCAAAGTGTGGTGCCCTCCCACAGTCGGAAAGGTCTGCTTTCCGAAGCCCTCCCAGGCCGGGCGTCTCCGATGAGGGGTCCAAGACCCTCGTGAACTGCCAGTGTTGTGGTCTGAAGTGCGAGAAAAGACCATCTTCGCAACCGAATTGGGACAAATTGTGAGTCTTTATTGACTGGCCAGGACTCCTCCTGTCCTGCAGAGTGGCGGGCACAGAAAGTAGTGATGAGAAGTGATGAGAAAAACAGCCCCTTTTTTTAAAGGCAAAAAAACCACACTCTAAAAATCTAATTAGCAAGCACTTTTACAAAAGCAAGAGAAAGCATTCATCTTAGATTTCTACCTTGTTTTAGCACATTGAGGGGGGGTGTTTGGAGCCTTGAGATGGGTTTTGTAGGAGTCACCAGCTGCAGCTAAGATTCAGCCAAGAGGAAGCCTCTGAAGTATCCTAACTACAGACAACATTAATC
Source organism: Microcebus murinus (assembly GCF_040939455.1). NCBI lineage: Eukaryota > Metazoa > Chordata > Mammalia > Primates > Cheirogaleidae > Microcebus > Microcebus murinus. The sequence continues at coordinate 24,746,127 of NC_134125.1, read as the reverse complement.
TTAGTTGAAATACATCCTGCATCCTGTGATCTAAGCCTCAGCGCATTCCACTAGGTACATGAAGCATGTCAGGCGCCTCAGGGATCCGGGGCGTTTCGACCCTGGGCTAACGGCTGTATCTTGTGGCAGTTGTGCCATGCACCACCGCCCTTCTTGGTTTCTAAGCTTAATTACGCTAGCAGAGGAGAGATGTCAGGTGCAGAGTCAGATAAGGGTCTGCTGAAAATTTCCCACTCTCCTAAGCAAGCAAGCAAGCATAATACAGAAGCTAATGGCTGGTTATGGGCTACCTATGGGCCCTAGGCCCTAACACCAGGTGCAGCCACCCAGGAGGCTTAAGAGAAGCGTCAGACGGATGGAAGTGCTGTGCTTGTGAGGCAGGGGCTGGGTCCAGATGGGCAGGGGCAGCCTGTGCGCCAGGGCAAGGTGGCCAGACCTGGGACATCCCAGCTAGCATCGCCCAGAGATACCTGTATCGTCCTGGCGTCCTGCGGTCAGACAGGCCGGAGCGCTGCAGTCCTGCCCGCTCACCCCCTCCTTTGACCGTTTCCCACCCTCGCTCCCTGCCCCTCGGTACTCCCTCTGGGCTCTGACCTGGCGCCCTGCCGCACCACTATGTTCAGACACTACCTGTCTCCCGTCCCTGCTTTAAGTCTCTGTAGCACCAACTGACATACTCTGTATTTTGCTTATCTTCCCCTGCTACAAGGAAAGCTCCGTGAGGTCACAGGTTTTGTCTTTTGTTCACTGCTATATCCTCAGGACCTAGAACAGTAGGGTTATTGGCCAATAGTGGGGAGGCAGTAGATATTTGCTCACTGAATCAATAATCACCATCATAGCTAATGTTTGGTGCTTGCCATGGCCAGACACAGTACTAGGCAATCTCCATGCTCTTAAATTAAACAATTTCCTATGGCCTTGGAGACCTGTCAGCATCCCCTGCCACGTGGGCTCAGTTGTCATCAAGCACTGTGTCTCTCTGCTTCCTTCAGGTCTGCTCTAAGGGGGGGTGTTCTTATGCAGCCCCCTTGGAGCTACAACATGTCCCCAGTGGGACCAGACTCCGGGGTTCTCGCCCAGCTTCCTCCTATGACCTCCAGCTTAGGAGAAAGTTACTGAGGCCTTTTAGAAACTATGGGCAGCCAGAGACCCTGTCGCTGCCCTGTCTTGAGGCCTGTGGCAAGGTCATCAGCAGGACCCTGCCCTCCAGAGCCACTTCCTCTGCTCCTCCACTCCCAAGCACAGTGTCTCATCCAGTGATGAATGCATCTGTCTCTTCCCCAGCCGTACTTGCCCCAGCACACCTCCTGGCTGGGACAGACCCTCAGTATTTGACTGATGAGTGAATCAATAGTCCACAGGTTCTGGAAATTCCTCAGAAAATTTTTAGCCAAACATCCTTCTCTCATGAAACTTGTATTTAAGTACTCAAACATAACAAATTTGACTTGCAATCTCAGCAGTGACTCCACCTCCTGCCTCCTAAGTCTGCAGGACCATTTGCCAGTATGATTTTGGGGGATGAGATTGATGATTTGATTTTTGTAAAGTCAACTACTTTGTGAATGTGTAGGAGACTATCTGAGGGGAGCACTTCATTGTTGTACCTTTGGGGGAGTGGAGAACTTGTATCTATTGAATTTTCAAAAAATGTCATTTTGTAATTAAAAATCATAAAAGGAAAATTATAATTTTGGGAATCCCTAAAATAACACCAACTAAGTGGGATGGGGTGTCAGGGTACGGAGTCCTCACAGCTGGGTGCCTGGAGGAAATCTCCCTCCACTCAAGGGTGTTGCGCTGGGATGAAAAGCTGTCCTTTATGGCACCAAGTGTGTGTGACTCACATGTACCCAGCCGGTGGCAGGCATTGTTATTTCCAGGTCCAGGTGAGGAGGTGACTTAGGACAAGGGAGTGGGGTACAGCTGGGACCAGGTACCTCCACCACCTACGCTGCCTCTCTGCTGCTCTCTGTGCCCCCAAGTCCCTGCACCTGTAGGGCCACGTGGCAGCTTTTCTTAGTCTCGTTGCGGAACACACTGGTGGGAGGCAAAAGAAGGAAGCTCGGCCCAGGTTCCTGGAGCCTGGCCACTCTGCTGGAGCATATTTCTCCAGGCCGAGTCACTGGGGTTTAGGGGCTCCTGTCCTGCTGGAGGCAGAGCTTCCCTCTACTGGGGCCCCAGCTCAGGGACTGTCCTCCCCAAACACAGCAGATATACCCAGGAACAGCCCAGCAAGGTGGGCCAGGAACTGCTGCCCCTCTCAGGAAAATGCTGGTGAGGGGTGGGTGAGGTGAGGGTGGAATGGGGGCCTGGACTCAAGCAGAAGGCTTGGGTTTCTCTGCTACTTGCCAGCCGTGTGACCCAGCTAACTCCTGCCCTCTGTGACTCAGTTTCCTCATCTGCAAAGTGAAGATATCACTGCCTGATTTAAATTGCAAAGCTGTGATGGGCGGCCCAGGGAGGGAGGTGGAGGTGGTTGTTGGTCACTCTGTGTCCTCTTCTCTCTCCTCAGGTCCAGGGCAGGGTCCTGCTCTTGACTGTGCAGCTGGCATTGGTGGGACTTTTCAGTTTGGCTACAACCTCTCCATCATCAGTGCCCCAACCTTGGTATGTATCCTCCGTGCTCACTGTCACTGAGTGCCAGGTATAGGCTGACAGCTGCTCGCTGGGGGAGCTTCCGTCCACTTGGTGGCGCTGTCTCCCACAAGTTCCTCTCCACGGGGCTGTCCACAGGCTCCCGCAGGTTCACACTGAGCTCTGCATCCTCCTCCAAATCTGCATGACCTCCTGAGTCCCTCATCTCAGCAGATGACTGCACCTCCTACCTAGTGATGAAGAGGCAGCCTTGACTCTACTCTTCCCCTTTCAGTGACGCCAAGTCCTTCCTGGCTAGCCCTAGAATCCGGCCGGTTCTCCCAGGTCTCTGCTACAGCCCTGCTCTGGTCCAGCCTCCTCACTGGCCTCCCTGCCTTCAGCCACGCCCATTCCTGATTCCTTCAAGTTTGTCAAGGCACTCACTTGCCCAGACACATACTGTGGCTCCCCAGTGCCTACAGGAATAAGGACAGGCTAAATCACCTTAAGTTCGAGGTCTCCTGGAATCAGAACCTCACCTGTCTCCTACCTCCCCCCAACCTGATACCAAAGCAAGTTAAAGGTAGCTCCCCAAACGTCCATGATACAGCCTGTCCTCGAAGCCTCCTTCCATTCCGCCGCACATGCAGAAGGCCACCCCAGATACCACCTCCTTCCTGAAGCCTTCCTCCCCGCCCCCCCCCCCCCCAGACCTTGGTGCAGTCTGTTCTCACTCAGGTTGTGTGTTGGCTGTTTTGTGCCCATCTCATTTCTCCTGCTGGTTTGCTCTTAGTGTCTGGTCATGAAGCTGGGAATGATGTGATGGGCTTTACACAGAGGGGGAGAGCTGCAGGAGCCAGCCCCTGGGACAGAACTGTGGCTCCCCAGCCCAGCCTTGTTCTCATACCCAGTGGGCAAAGAGCAGCTTCTTGCCAGCTGGGAATACCCCTCCCCCTCCCCCAACCAAAAGCCTTCCCAGTTTTAGCAGAAAGTTCTGGGAAAGTTCTGGCTGGTTTGGATCACATGCCCACTCCTAGACCAGTCATGTGGTCAGGAGGGTAGAATACTAGATTGGTCAGGTCTGGGTCAGGTGATCACCTTTAGAGGGACACACGGAGCTGTAACTGACCATGGGAGAGATCTTCCCCCGAAGGCATGTGTGTCTGCTGGAGATGGGTTATATTGGGCAGAAACAGCCCAGTGCCCCTTAAAGGAAGGATGAAATGGAACAGTTTACAAAGGGAGGCCTGGGCTGGCTGTGTGTGTGTGTTTATTTGTTCGTTCATCAGGCATTTGAGCGCCTCCTCCAGTGCAGACACAGACGGAGAGGGCTCCGTCCGTGTGGGGCACTCTCAGAACCCCCCACCCCGTGGGCTGTCACCAAGCCCCGCCAAGGAGATTCTCCCTGCTCCACTGAATGGTGTTTAAAAATATTCTTCTAGGTCAGGCGCAGTGGCTCACACCTGTAATCCTAGCACCCTGGGAGGCCGAGGCGGGTGGATCGCTCAAGGTCAGGAGTTCGAAACCAGCCTTCCCAAGAGCGAGACCCCGTCTCTACTAAAAATAGAAAGAAATTAATTGGCCAACTAAAAATATATAGAAAAAATTAGCCGGGCATGGTGGTGCATGCCTGTAGTACCAGCTGCTCGGGAGGCTGAGGCAGCAGGATCGCTTGAGCCCAGGAGTTTGAGGTTGCTGTGAGCTAGGCTGACGCCACAGCACTCACTCTAGCCAGGGCAACAGAGTGAGACTCTGTCTCAAAATAAAAATACTCTTCTAACTGTTAAAAAAAATTATTCAATGACACTTGTCCAAGTGCAGTAAAGAAGACTTTATTCACAGGAGACCATAGCAATAGATGCAGGACCACAGCCAAAGGGTCCTGCAGTGGGGGAGGGCGATTGAACTCAACTCGAATACATCATGGACAAGTGGGAATTTGTAGCCAAAGATCAGGGTGGGGTCAGTGGATGGAACATGACTAAGAAGAAACAGCAGGGTTGGGGGACTCTGGCTAGACTGTCCTAACAGGACTCTTGCTGAAGGCAAGCGGGATGACCAGATGTCATGGGGGTGGCGGAGGATGAGGAACTGGACTAGATTTCAAGGAGGCCTGGTGTTTCTCACCTGTTGTGCCAGTGACTCTGGAGGCTGCCCAGGTGGGAGGATTGCTTGAGTTTGAAACCAGCCTGGGCAACACAGTAGGACACTGTCTCTACAAAAAAATTTAAAAAATTAAAAAAAATGATTTAAAGGGGGATCAGATATTGAATAAGTAGAGTTTGGTCAAGGAGAGACTCTTTATTTTATCAACAATCTCAATGGTCATTCTTTTTTTTTTTTTTTTTTTTTTTTTGAGACAGAGTCTCACTTTGTTGTCCAGGCTAGAGTGAGTGCCGTGGCGTCAGCCTGGCTCACAGCAACCTCAAACTCCTGGGCTCAAGCGATCCTATTGCCTCAGCCTCCCGAGTAGCTGGGACTATAGGCATGTGCCACCATGCCCGGCTAATTTTTTGTATATATATCAGTTTGCCAATTAATTTCTTTCTATTTTTTATGGTAGAGACGGGGTCTTGCTCAGGCTGGTTTTGAACTCCTGACCTTGAGCAATCCGCCCACCTTGGCCTCCCAGAGAGCTAGGATTACAGGCGTGAGCCACCGTGCCCGGCCGCCAATGGTCATTCTTTTTTAAGAGACAGGATCTTGCTCTGTTGCCCAGGCTGGAGTACAGTGATGCAGTCATAGCTCACTGTAGCCTCCATCTCCTGGGCTGGAGAGATCCTCCTGTCTCAGCCTCCTGAGTCTCTGAGATTACAGGCGTGAACCCCTGTGGTCCACAGTGGTCACTCTTGAGGGGTTCCAGCCAAATTCAGAGGAGACTGGCCCTGGTCCCAGCTCTCCTGGACAGTTCCTCCCCCCAGAGGCAGCTGGCAGACCGCAGGCTGACAGCCATCACTCTGAGCTGGCTGGGGCAGGGAGAGCTGATCCGACACCTGGACCCACATTCTGTCAGGAGGCCTAAGACTGACATTTCATCTGTCACCAAGAGAAGGGTGTCCAGGTCTTCCCCAGGCACAGGCTTTGCTAACCATGTGGCTGATGTTCAGTCACCTGAGGTTTCACCATTTGGGGTGGGGGTCTGGGAACTAGCTGGGTGCAAGCCCTGACCTGTGGCTGAGGCTATGGGCAAGCCCTTTCACCTCTCAGGGCCTGCTTCCAAGTACTGTCAATGAGAAAAGTGACGTCTGTCTAACAGAGCACTGTGAGGGCTCGTCACAGTCAGGGTCTCAAGGAAACACTGGCACACTCCAGATAAGTCCAGTAGGTTTAGGTACCACAAAGGAGAATTAGCAGAGGATTCAGTGGGGTGGAGAGAGCACTCCGGCAAGGGACAGTGCGGATGCACGGCTGCCACGGCACAGAGTCCATAGTGCAGGTGCCATGCGAGGAGAGGGGAGGAAGTTCTCATGTCTGATTCTCTGAGAATTTGGGATAAAGGGTTTTTGAAGACAGTTTGGCAGGCAAAGGGCTAGGCAGTGGGTCTGCTGATTGGTTGGGCTCAAGGTAGAACCACAGAGGTGTAGAAACGTCTTCTTGTGCCTCGTCAGTTCCCTGGTAGGAGCCGCTGCGCTAGGCAGGTCAGCCAATCCACTGAAGTGCAGGGCCTAGGAGATGTCTCAGAAGGTAGCCTTAGGCTCCACAAGGGTGATATTATCTACGGGAGTAATTAAGAAAGTTAATAATCTTTATGAGCATCAGCTATGTGACTCCTGAGTAGCAATTATAGGAAAGCAAACTAGGGGACAGTGGCTGGTTATATATATTTTAACTATGCCCATACCTTTGCAGAGTTCAGGCCCCTACCACAGTTCCCACCTTGTGGCCTTTTATTAATTTTATAAAGGGTAGTTTCAGCACCCCAAAGGGGCAAGGGGAAGGAAAGCACCCTGTGACATGGCGCCCTGGAGAGAAGTGTCGCAGCTGGCCGAGGGAGGGAGGAAGTGGGGTACAAACACTCCGCCCCTCCCTCCTCCAATGTCCTGCTGGTCTTCACCCTGGGTCGGGTCCAACAGCAAGCCCCTGGTGTGGGCTGTGGAGGTGGCTTCCTGGGGCAACAGCAGGGTAGGAAGGGGGGTGACAGATTCCGAGAGTGCGTGGTGTAATAAGAAACGTGTTAGATCTTTGCACTTGGGCGCAGAGCTCCTAAAACCTGTGGAATTTCCTGTGAAGCATCTCTTGTTATTCATAATGGGCCCCTTTTGGTCAGACCTGAGTTTATGCTAATGAGGTGACTTAGGGTGGGCCACCAGATGATCTTAGGGTGGAGCTGGTCACCAGAAGGACCAAGTGATTAGAGGGTTGGAACATTTGGGAATGAAGGCCGAAGATCAAGCTGTATAAAAACTCTTTAAAAACTCAATTTGATGAGCTTCCGAGTATGTGAACACACCAAGGCTCTGGGAGGGTGGTGCTCCTGGGGAGGGTGGTGCTCCCGGGAGGGTGGTGCTCCTGGGGAGGGCGTGGAAGCTCTGAGCGCCAACGACCCCCAAGACCTTGCACTTTGTATTTCTCCCATCTGGCTGTTCTGAGTTGTATCCTTCATAATAAACTAGTACATGTATGTAAAATGCATTCCTGAATTCTGTGGGCCATTGTAGCAAATTATTAAACTCAAGAAGAGGGTTGCAGCAACCCCCAAGTTATGGCTGGTGGTTGGAACGACAGGAGGCCTGGACTTGGAATTGGCATCTGAAGCAGGGGCTTGTGGGGACTCAGTCTTGTAGGACTGAGCCCTTTGACTTGTGGGATTTGATGCCATTTCCAGGTGGGCAGTGTCAGAATTATATTAAATTGAGCTCAGGAAACCTGGCACCCGTCCTTGGTGTCTGTTCTGCAGAGGCCTGGAGCCCTGTGGGGAGAAGACCTGTCTTGTCTACCACCCCCATCCTCAGGAGGCTGACTGGCATCTCTGTCCACAGCACATTCAGGAATTCACCGATGAGACATGGTGGGTACGTACTGGCAGGCCACTGCCTGACCACCTGATTCTGCTTGTGTGGTCCCTCATCGTGTCTCTCTACCCCTCGGGGGGCCTCTTTGGAGCTTTGCTTGCAGGACCTTTAGCCATCACATTGGGAAGGCAAGTGCATCCTGTGCACCCCTGAATGGTGTTAATGAAGGGCACCCCAGGCTGCAGGCTGAGGAACGTGGTGAAACTCTCAGGTGAAACCTCAGGCGGAGTAAGAGGCGGTGAGGAGCTGACCTCTGCCTGAGGTTTCACCTGAGAGTCAATATGAGGAGATTTGAGAGGGGAAAGAGACTATGCTGCGAGGGAGGGAGGACTCCTGGTTTCTGTTAATAATTCCAGGTCTGCCAACAAGTGTTGCTTGACCTTAAGTGAGTATTTTCTCCCTGGGCCTTGCTTTTCCTCCTTTGTGTCTGATGTGGTTCTTGGGTTGCAAACAACAAAAACTGATTGTGGCTAATGTCATCAAAAATTATTATAACTGGAAGGATACTGGGGCAGCTCATAGAATGAAAGGAAGTGCTTAAAATGCAGGCCTTGCAAAGGGAAACCAAGAAACCAAGGCGGTGCTGAGGGTATTGACAGCCTGAGCTTTGGACTGTCCTTCTAGCGAGTAACCCTTCAGCACAATCAGCTCCAGCCATGTTCTTTCTCCAACATCTTCATTCAAGGTTGTCTTAGTCCGTTTTGTGTTGCTATAAAGGAATACCTGGGACTGGGCACTTTAAGAAAAAAGTGCCCAGATAAGAAAAAAGGCTTATTGGCTCGTGATTCCGATAGTTAGAAAGTTTGAGATTGGGCAGCTGCTTCTGAGGGCCTCGGGCACTCATGGCGGTAGGTGAAGGGAAGCCAGTGTGTGCAGAGGTCACATGGCGAAAGAGGGCGCGAGTTGAGGGAGGAGGTGCCAGGCTCTCTCGGGAACCAGCTCTCTTGGGAACTAGTAGAGTGAGGCTCACTCATCCCTGAGGAGGACATTCATCTATTCACAAGGGATCTGGTCCCGTGACCCAAACACTTCCCATTAGGCCCCACCACCCAACTTTGGGGATCAAATTTCAACATGGAGTTTGGAGGGGACCAACCTCCAAACTAAAGCAAATATCCAGAATCCAGGATAACAAGTTGTTATTGGTCTACCTTGGGTCACATGACTACACCTGTGATGTGGGAAAGAGACCATGCTGGGCAGAAAAACAAATGGCTACCACAGTCCACCCCTTTGCTCACCACCAGCATGTGTAGACACCTTCCTTCCTATGTTCAGCTCCCTAAGTGCCCTCACTTAACGTCACTCCGTCGTCTCATGCACACCAGCATCTGTGTTCATCCCTCCTGGAGCAGGGTCGCTCAGGGCACTGTCTTGCCACCACCACCAGGGGCAGTGTGATGGAGGTGTCCTTCCTGAGCACAAGGTTTCACGTGGTCATCGTTCTTCTGCCAACCCACAGTTAGCCTCTTTTGATATTCTGCACCTAATAGTCAGCTCACCTGCCTTCATGGCACCCTATAGGAGGAGGAAAGAAGAAAGAAGGAAAAAACTAATTAAGGAAAAAGAAAGTAGTTGGTGAGTTTATTTTAAAGCATATAATACAGAAAGCCTGGAAATATAAGTAAAGGTTCTATCCCTGTTTTTGCAATTGGCCACAGGCCATTGCTTATTATATGACTTCGATTCCCAGTTTTCCACTCTCGTCTCAGGCCAGCACTTCAACTGGATGAGGCTCTTTTCCCATCATGATGATCCAAATGTTCGTTCTTTTTTTTTTTTTTTTTGAGACAGAGTCTCCCTTTGTTGTCCAGGCTAGAGTGAGTGCTGTGGCGTCAGCCTAGCTCACAGCAACCTCAAACTCCTGGGCTCGAGTGATCCTTCTGCCTCAGCCTCCCGAGTAGCTGGGACTACAGGCATGCGCCACCATGCCCGGCTAATTTTTTATATATATATCAGTTGGCCAATTAATTTCTTTCTATTTATAGTAGAGACGGGGTCTCGCTCTTGCTCAGGCTGGTTTTGAACTCCTGACCTTGAGCAATCCGCCCGCCTCGGCCTCCCAAGAGCTAGGATTACAGGCGTGAGCCAGAGCGCCCGGCCTAAATGTTCGTTCTTGAGTGGCTTGGTGGTGCTGATGGTGTGCGGTCTTCAGTGGGCTGTTAAACTCTCTGACCATCTGCTTCTGGATGGTGGGTGCCATGGTGCAGTGATGGGATCCATGGGAACCAGCCCTTCTTCCTGGGTTGGATGCGAAATTGCATGGGCATGAGGTTTGTGTATTGTGTGTCTGGTCAGATGTCTTCAAATGCAAAGAACAAAACCCAGGCCTCAGTTGGCTAAAACAATAGGAGATCCTTTAATTCACACAACAGGGAGCCTACAGGTGGGTGACTTTAGGGCTCCATCAATACTCCAGATCTGCCCCTCTGGGATTCCCTTAGCTGAAACCTCCATGTGGGTCATCTTTGTCCTCAGAGCTATAGTTGGAAAGTGACAGCAGTGCCTCGCCCAGGTGGGACAATACCCAGCACAAGGGCAATTTCTTCCTGGCCAATACTAACGATCAGAAAGAAAGGAAAAAAAAAAAACAAACCTTTCAAAGAAGTTGTCGTGTTTCATTGCCAGCACTGGGTCACTAGCCATCTTAGTCCAGTTCTGCTGCCACAACAAAACAACTGAGGCTGGATAATTTATAAAAAACAAAAATTCCTCTTCTCACAGTTCTGGATGCCAGGAAGTCCAAAACCAAGACACCGACAGATTTGGCGTAAGCTGAGGGCTGCTCTTTCTGCTCCCGAGATGGCGCCTTGTCCCTGTGTCCTCGCATGGCTGGAAGAGCAAATGATGTGTCCTCACGTGGCAGAAGGGGAAAGGGCAAAAGGCAAAAAAGGCCTTGCTGGCTCCCTCCAGCCCTTTCATAAAGCACGAATCTGAGCAGGAGGGTGGAGCCCTTGAGGCCTCATCACCTCCTAGAGGCCCCACTTCTTACCACTGTTGCTTTGGGGATTGAGTTTCAACATGAATCTTGGAGGGGACACAAACATCCAAACCATAGCACCGCCGTGGAGAGCAGGCCCACCAAGCCTGGGCTAGACTCTTGGGGTTCACACCTGAAACATGTGGAGTAGGGGCACAGTCCCAAACAAAGGTGGGGCTGCTCCTGCACAAAAGGAGGGGGCAGTCACTGTTGCCTGAATACGCACTGGTCGCTGGGGCAGCTGGCGTAAGCAGGAAGGGGAGGGACAGAAACTTTGAATTCACCACCTACGCCCATTCCACTTATGTCCCATGAATGACTAGCCCCCAGTGCGGGATGCAGTGTAGTTTTTCCTCTCGGTAGCTGACTGGAGCCCTGAAATTTGTTGCCATTACTGGGTACTCAGGGTTGGTTGTGCAGCATAACAGGTTGTTATCTTGGTGACAGGAAGCCTGTGTTGAGGAGCCCATATGTGTCTTACGTCCTTGCTACCCTACTGTTTATAAGCCAATAAAGAAAGCACTGGGCTGGGCTGGCCACAAAGGCAGTTGGATGCCATCTACAGAGAGGGCTGTCCCGTTCTCCCCCCGCCCTGGCACCCAGTCTGGTTATAAAAGGCCTCTTTGCATGGCAGAGACCTTGGTGAGCAGAAAAACATCAATGTGTATTTCTTGGGCTCTGGGGTAAGGCTAAGAATTCCATCCACTTACCCTTCCCCTACACTTCCTGGAAACCAGTCTTCAAATTCTGCTTTGTCTAAGACTTTGTCCAACCAAACCCTTTGAAAAAGGGATAAAATTCCACATTTAAAGTCCTTCTGTAGGAAGAGTTTAACTCCTTCAGTATCTTTTAGAGCCAAGCTGATGTGAGAAGGTATCCATTGGAAACTTTGGGGCCCACGTAGGGCAAGTTTGGCATATACCACTTCTATTCAGTGGTGGGGTGCTACTGGGCTCACTCAACCTTAGCAGAAGAGAGTCATAGCACCCAGTTAACGACGGGTACATGGCTACCTGTGTCCAACAGTCTGGCATTTATGCCCCACTAGGGCCTAGTGACAAGGCCAGAAGCTATTGTCATTAAGAAGTAATTTGCTGAAATAGAGAAGCTTTACTCAAAAACCTTAGGTTTTGCATTGTGATTCTTCATTTAGAGTATATAAACTGCCACAGACACTTTGAGCACCACAGGACTTCTGGGCTGAAGGGTTGAGTGGCAGAGCTCCTTGAACTTGGCCTGCACCCACTAGAGAAGGCCCCTCTTGCTTAGTGCCACTCAAAGCTACCAGGTTTTCAAGTCACCGGACAAACGTGTCAGATCATGCCACCCAACGTGGTATACACTGTCTCCAAAATGGAAAGACGCTCTCTGAGATTTGTCCCTCCTTCTTAGAGGAAGGCCAACCAAGGTGCAGCAATTCGTCATGCACTTTGGAGTAACTGTGCTGACATACCTGAGTCCGCTCAACCTCAGGGACTGCATGGATGTGGCAGCCTTTGATCTTCCACTCCGTGTCCTGCTTGTACGTGTGCCCTACTGAGATGCCAAGTGCACTTGCTGCTTCCTCTTCTCTGGGTCCTTCTGGTAGGAACTCATCCAAGTAGTGGGCCAGCAGGACACCCTAGGAGAGCCCCTAGACACGTAGGGCAGGTTGGTAAAGGTGTGTTACTGCCCCTGCCAGGTGAAAGCTTAGTGTTTCTGTCATTGTCTGTGTATTGAAATGGAGCAAAATGCATTTACCAGATCAGAATACTTATTATTATTCATGGAATTTATTAATCCCACTGAGGAAACCCATATATTATTGCAATTATAATTATTAGGTACAATTGGAGTTACCACTGGATCAAGTTCATTGTAATCCACTGTCAGTTTTCATTCCTGAGACGTGTGGGTCCCGAGCTTTGGCTCGTGTCCTGTCATGGGCGTGCTGCTGGCTCTGAGCGGGACATTGGCCTCTTCCGGTCCTCACTTTCCCAGCCAGCCCCGTGGGCTGTCCTGGGGGATGTGCGTGGCGGCATGTCTGAGCTGAGCAGCAGGAGCCAGAGGTAGTGCTTCGCCATGGTGGGACAGGTGACATGTCCAACGTCCTTCCTTGGTTTGCTGCCTGTCTCATTGGCCAAGGCATCTAGCCACCCTGGAGGTTCTGTCGAGTGACTCTGTACTGGATGACAATGTGAGGGAACTGTGTTTGACGTTCTGCGAATTTCTCCCTCCCTAGGGTCTTACTGAGTCTGAAAACTTGCATATTAGTCTCGTCATTTTACAAAGTTTGGGGAGAACAGTGCTTAATCTGAAGGGGAAAAGCCATAAAACATAAATTCCATTATTTTGAGCTGTGGCACAGCAGCCAGGAGAGTAATTTGGGGGTGTGTTGTGGGCCAGGAGGGAGGTGGTCACAGCGCACCCCAGGGAGCCTGGGCAGGTGGCGCCCTTTTCCATGCTGGTGGTGTGTGTGATGACACGTCTGTGTGTCTGATCAGGGCTGGCTGGAGCTGCAAAGAGGGGTCCCCAGGGATTGTCCCTCCAGGCTGAACTGGAGCCCCTCCCGCTGTGTCTCCCTCCCCAGGAAGAAGTCCCTTTTGGTGAATAACACCTTTGTGGTGGCCGCAGCGGTCCCGTTTGGCTTCAGCCGCAAAGCCGGCTCCTTCGAGATGCTCGCGCTGGGACGGCGCTGGTGGCGTCAGCACAGGTGTGGCGGGGCATCGCCGCGCCTCGCTGCTCCCACCTATCCATCAACCCCTGTGCTTCTTTCCTTCCTTCATCTATGTCCTTTATTCATTGATTTATTTCTTACTTATACCCACCTTTTTTTGCAGAATGATGAAATATGGTTTATCTTAAAAGGCTTATAAGCCTTAAAAGGCTTATAACGAGGCATTTAAAGTAGATGTAGAAAAATGAAAAAGTCATGCAGGGTTGGGGGAACAAACATCTTCAGACTTACACTGACAGAGGTCCCAGGTTTGAGCAACACTCTAGTTTCCTGGCAGCCAAGGTGTAAAGGAATACAGGATGAGTTCTTTGATCTTCCCTACAGAGACAGAGTAGCCTGTTAGGGCTGCCTCAGTTTCTGGGGCTTATCATGTCAGGGAGTGGAATTTTGAGGACATCTACCAGGGCTTTGGGGTGCTCCAATCAACAAGTCATCTCTTGACCTCGAGCTGTTTATACAGCCAGGTGTTGCTGGTCGTATTAGTTATCTATACCTGTGAAACAAAGTACCCCAAAATTTAGTGGCTTAAAACAACCAACAGTTACAATCTCCTAGCATCGGTGGGTCAGGAACCGGGGAATGCCTTAGCTGAGTACTTCTGCATGGGGGTCTCTCCTGCGGCTGTCGGCCAGGCTGCAGTCATCGGAAGGTGTGGCTGGGGTTGGGGCTGGGGACCCCCGTCCCCAAAGGCTCCCACTTGCCGTTGGCGGGAGATCTCAGCTGCTCACCCTGCAGGTCCCTCCGTAGGGCCGCTTGAGGGTGGGTTCTGACGACATGGCAGCTGGCGTCCTCCAGAGTGAGTGATCTGACAGGGAAAGACAGGCAGAGACAGAGTGAGTGACCTGACAGGAGAGACAGGCAGAGACAGAGTGAGTGACCTGACAGGAGAGACAGGCAGAGACAGAGTGAGTGACCTGACAGGGAGAGACAGGCAGAGACAGAGTGAGTGACCTGACAGGAGAGACAGGCAGAGACAGAGTGAGTGACCTGACAGGGAAAGACAGGCAGAGACAGAGTGAGTGACCTGACAGGGAGAGACAGGCAGAGACAGAGTGAGTGACCTGACAGGGAGAGACAGGCAGAGACAGAGTGAGTGACCTGACAGGGAGAGACAGGCAGAGACAGAGTGAGTGACCTGACAGGAGAGACAGGCAGAGACAGAGTGAGTGACCTGACAGGGAGAGACAGGCAGAGACAGAGTGAGTGACCTGACAGGAGAGACAGGCAGAGACAGAGTGAGTGACCTGACAGGGAGAGACAGGCAGAGACAGAGTGAGTGACCTGACAGGGAGAGACAGGCAGAGACAGAGTGAGTGACCTGACAGGGAGAGACAGGCAGAGACAGAGTGAGTGACCTGACAGGAGAGACAGGCAGAGACAGAGTGAGTGACCTGACAGGAGAGACAGGCAGAGACAGAGTGAGTGACCTGACAGGAGAGACAGGCAGAGACGGAGTGAGTGACCTGACAGGGAAAGACAGGCAGAGACAGAGTGAGTGACCTGACAGGGAGAGACAGGCGGAGACAGAGTGAGTGACCTGACAGGGAGAGACAGGCGGAGACAGAGTGAGTGACCTGACAGGGAGAGACAGGCAGAGACAGAGTGAGTGACCTGACAGGGAGAGACAGGCGGAGACAGAGTGAGTGACCTGACAGGGAGAGACAGGCGGAGACAGAGTGAGTGACCTGACAGGGAGAGACAGGCGGAGACAGAGTGAGTGACCTGACAGGGAGAGACAGGCGGAGACAGAGTGAGTGACCTGACAGGGAGAGACAGGTAGAGACAGAGTGAGTGATCCGACAGGGAGAGACAGGCAGAGACGGAGGCAGCGAGTGCAAGGAGGGAGCTCTAATTCCAGAACACATACGCCATCGGTTTTGCCACATTCTGTTTGTGAAAAGTGAGTCACCAAGAGCAGCCCACGCTCTAGGGACAGGAGCCAGGTCAGACTCTGCCTTCCTGCCCCAGTGCCCAGCAGAGAAGGACTTCCCTCTCGGGGTGTCTGCGGGAGTGCAGGGCACCTCTGGGCTCCCAGGCAGTCAACAGAGCGGCCCTCCCAGGTCCCTCTGCCCACCATGTAGGAAAAGGGCAGGGCCTTGATGGGAGGTACTTCCTGGTTCCAGGTCAGGGAGGTGGATACAGCCGCGGTCCCTGCAGCGTCCCCGGGTGCATGGTGCCCTGAGACTGTGGCGTCCTAGCCTTTGCCATTTGCCACTATCTGGGGAGGGCAGGGTGCACTGTCCAGCTGTTTCCCACTGGCTGTGCAGGTGCCAGGGACTGCTGGGGGAGGTGAGAACCTATAGCAGTGGTCAGTGGCAGCACTGGCATGGTCACCGGCACAGCTGGGGGGCATCCAGGCTGCGGTCCTGCCCTCTGCCCCCCCCCAAGCCCCCTAGAGCCCTTCACACCCAGGTCCCAGGGACGGGACCCAGGAAGATTCCATGGAACCTGACCAGGATGGAAGCTGATCTGAGAAAACATCTCTCTCAGAAGTCCTGAGGGCTGGGGCTGGGGTCCCACCTGGTGGCTGACGTGATCCTGCTGTGTATGTGTCCAGGTGTGAGCATGAGTGTCCAGCCCATGTACCTGGGGGAGAGTGCCCCCAAGGAGCTCCGAGGAACCGTGGCCTTGACCTCAGCCATCTTCACAGCTCTGGGGATGGTGACGGGACAGGTGGTTGGACTCAGGTAAGCGCCCTCCCCCACATGCATTGGGTGGTGTCAGAGACGCCTGTGAAAACCCTTCCGCCCGACTCTGTCCCCGACAACCAAGTGGGTTAGGGCGTCGCTTCTTTGCATCAAGTGAGCCCACGTCCCTCTGGCCAACACCCAAAGCAGGTACCAGGCAACGCGCTTCAGTGCGAGTCTCCTTTTCCCATCCTCCCCGGGTCGGAGAGCAAAGGCCAGGCCTTTACAGAGGAGAAGGCAAAGATTTGGGATTTTATTTTTATTTTATTTTTTTTGAGACAGAGTCTCGCTTTGTTGCCCAGGCTAGAGTGAGTGCCGTGGCGTCAGCCTAGCTCACAGCAACCTAAAACTCTGGGCTCATGCAATCCTCCTGCCTCAGCCTCCCGAGTAGCTGGGACTACAGGCATGCACCACCATGCCCGGCTAAGCTTTTCTATGTCTTTTTAGTTGACCAATTAATTTCTTTCTATTTTTAGTAGAGACGGGGTCTCGCTCTTGCTCAGGCTGGTTTCAAACTCCTGATCTCGAACTATCTGCCCACCTCGGCCTCCCAGAGTGCTAGGATTACAGGTGTGAGCCATCGCGCCCGGCCTTAAAGATTTGGAATTTTAAAGGGGAGTGTGTCCTGGTCACCCCAGAAGAAAGAAGAGAGGGCAGAGCCTAGCCGCCTGGGCAGAGGGCTGCTAGGGATGAGATGGCACAGTGGCACTGCCCTCTCTTGGTCCCTAACTGGGTGGGAGGGGTCTTGATGTCCAGACCCAGAGCTGGATAGGAAGAGGCACGGTTGGTGCAGACCCTCTGCAGGCCTGTGGGCAGGGGGGCAGGGGGAGAGGGCTGGGGGAGAGGCATGCAGGGCTCTTGCAAGGAGCACCAGGCCTGGCCTCTCCAGGGAGCTCCTGGGTGGCCCTCAGGCCTGGCCCCTGCTACTGGCCAGCTGCCTGGTGCCCGGGGCAGTCCAGCTCGCCTCCCTGCCTCTGCTCCCCGAGAGCCCACGCTACCTCCTCACTGACCGTGGGGACACTGCCACCTGCCGGGCAGGTGAGTTCCCACCCTTGAGCCCCCAGAGTATCTTGACCAAGGGGTGCATCTTACCAGAGTACATGGGCCCCCATTTCTTGGGTTTCGTTTATCATGGAAAAGCTATCTGTCTCTTTGTGCCTTGATTTCACGATCAAGCCATACATCCCTTAAAAACTCTTTATCAGGCCGGGCGCGGTGGCTCACGCCTGTAATCCTAGCACTCTGGGAGGCCAAGGCAGGCAGATTGCTCAAGGTCTGAGCAAGAGTGAGACCCCATCTCTACTAAAAATAGAAAGAAATTAATTGGTCAACTAAAAATATATAGAAAAAATTAGCCGGGCATGGTGGTGCATGCCTGTAGTCCCAGCTACCCGGGAGGCTGAGGCAGCAGGATTGCTTGAGCTCAGGAGTTTGAGGTTGCTGTGAGCTAGGCTGACGCCACGGCACTCACTCTATCCTGGGCAACAAAGCGAGACTCTGTCTCAAAAAAAAAAACAACTTTTTATCAAGGAACCCTGCTAAATGCCAGGCAGGGGGCTGGATCACACCCAGTCTGTTTAGGCGCTCTGCAGGATGGTGCAGAGAAAGAGAGAGGGGGACACACACATAAGCACGCATGGCAAAACACCTGTGCAAGACCCCTCCTGCCCAGTGCCACCTGGGTGATGATGGTCTTGTCAGTTAACTATGGCTACAGGAAAGAAGCCCAGGGACCCAGCGAACAATTGCAAAATCTCTGGCTTAAAACAACAATCATTTACTGCAGCTTTTACTCATTTACTCACAGGGCTGGCTGCGCAGCTTGCTCATTTCAGCTGGGCTGGCACATGGCGCTGTGGGGGCAGCCGGGGCTCTGCGTCTCTCCTCTCACTCTTGGTACCAAGGAGCCAGCCCAGGAATGTTCTTGTTATGGTGATGCTAGAGGCTCAGGAAAGCAAATCCAGCTGTCTAAGCACTTTCCCAACCTTTGGTCGCTTCGTGGCATTAACATTCCATCGGGAGTCATGCTGCTGAGTCCAGGGTCAAGCGATGGGGAAACTGAGGGCTGGGGGCATGGACTCAGGGAGAGGTGAAGACCAGGGCCCATGAATGTGCTCTTCTCAGTTTGCTGCCACGGCTGCAATTACTGTTTATGTCTCCCCCTGTGCAAACTGTGATCAATCCCAGCCCAGCCCCGACCAACCCACGTCTCATCCAATCATGGTATCAGGCTTGAAGCTCTGGATCTTAAGATCACATCAAGTCTGTATGTGCCTTTTCTTGATCCAGAGCCCTAGGATCTTTATATTTTTTTATTTATATTTTTATTTTTTATTTTTAAAAAATGGAGGTTCCACCGAGATAGGAACTCAGATTGCTGGATTCAGAGTCCAGAGTGTCAACCAGAGCCCTCGGATCTAAGCAGACAAGTCTTCCCCTGTCGCATGCAGCATACAGTGGCGAAAAGAGACACAAGGTCCCCAGAATTCATACTCATTTCAAAAATGAAGAAGCAAGGAAGGCACAGAGCAGTCACTGATCCATAAAATCCTAAAGTGCCCTTGAGGAATTACTGCCAAGTCCCTCACCTTTGGGGTGGGGAACTACCTTGATCAAGCTGTGGCTCCACATCCCCCACCCACAGGCCATTGGTCTCCGTGGTTCTGGCTTCTGCCCTGTGAGATGGCTTTCCTTTTCTGTCACCTTTCTTGACACCTTCTGAAGAGGGCGCTGCAAGGTGTGCTGCTTTTGGTGGTTGAGCCCATTTCTCAGCCTGCTTCCTGGCTATAGAAAATTAAGGCACAGAAGTCTTTATATTTCAAACTGTTCTAGCCTCTTTTCGTCCCAAACTGGCAGAGCTTTTGCCAACACAACTTTTTCAAAAACCATGTGAGTTATCTATGTATTTGATTTATTTATGTGCTAATGAGCCACACCCACGATTCTCGCCCAAGACCTAACTACTGTAACTTGAGCCAGTACAGCCTTACACCCCCTTTTCCAGCCATGAGCCTTTATGAGGCTCTGCTTTAAGCCACACCCTTGATTTGACCTCTATTCTGAGTGGCCAGCTTCCTGGCTGTGCTGTGGATTCCGTCTTTGTTCTCAGGCTGTAATGTAACTTGAGACTCCTTTGCTAGCTAGAGAGGCTAGAGATGAGAAAAAGTTTTTTTGTTTTTAACACAGAAATTTCTGGAACATATTAAAATTCATTAAATTTTGTTTTCTCTGAATTCCACTTGCAAACTGGCTGGTTCTTTTTTGAGCTCATGACTCACAGTAAGCTTAGAATACTCAGCTAAAAGCAACCAGTTCATGCTTTCAACTTTTGGAGATTACTTTGCTTAGGTCCATAAGTTGTTTTTTTTTTGTTTTTTTTTTTTTTTGAGACAGAGTCTCATTCTGTTGCCCAGGCTAGAGTGCCGTAGCATCAACCTAGCTCACAGAAACCTCAAACTCCTGGGCTCACACTATCCTCCTGCCTCAGCCTCCTGAGTAGCTGGGACTACAGGTGTATGCTATCATGCCTGGCTAATTTTTTCTGTTTTTAGTTGCCCCAGCTAATTATTTTTTATATTTTTAATAGAGACGGGGTCTCACTCTTGCTCAGTCTGGTCTTGAACTCCTGACTTCAAGTGATCCTCTTACCTCAGCCTCCCAGAGTGCTGGATTACAGGCATGGTGCCCATAAGTTCATTAGGTCTGTTTTCTTTCTCCTGTGCTATTGCACTACATAACATGGGTTTTCATCTTTCCAGCCTCCTCAGTGTCCTCTGCCTGGTCTTAGAACCAAAATCATATTTCACAGGTCCTTGTTATGGTGGCACCTACTCTGGTACCAATGTGTTGATCAGTTTTCTATTGTTAATGGACACAATCCTGACATCTCAGGGTTTCACTGAAATGCCATTGTTTAGCTTCAGCCTGTGGGTTCTCTGGGCTGGCTGATCTAGGACGGGTCTGGCTGGAGGGCTCTGCTGAACTCAGCTGCTCCAGTGGGCACTGGCTGATCTGGGGCGGTCCCAGTAGGTGGGGCTCGGTTGGGTCCCCTTGATTCCTGGAGTCTCTTGTCATCCTCCCAGGACCAGTGGGCTAGCCTGGCATGTTCTTATGATGATGACAGAGGAGCAGGTCAGGTAGAAGTGAGCAGGTTCTCTTTAGGCCTGTGCTGGAACACAGCATGCTCTCATCCTGTTGGCCAAAGCAAGCTTTATGAGCTCAGAGCCAGGGGTGGGGGTGTAGACAGGACTTGCAAAAAACGACATAGGAAAGGGCGTGGATCCAGGGCAGGTGAAGACTCGGGCATGATAATGGCAATTTGTCTGGTGTGTCCACAGAATCCAGTTACTCTCTGAAGGCTTTTCTCACTCGTGGTGCTCTCGACCCTCCCAGCAGCCCTGGGAATGACAGGGCCAGGAAGATCACCCCCACCTGATGAGACAGAGACAGAGAGAGGGGAAGTACAGGGTGGCGGCTTACTAAGGCGGCATCAAAGAAGGGCTGGGGCTGGGAGCTCAGCACTCTCCTCTCCCACTCAGCGCTGCAGCAGCTGCGGGGTGCTGGGGCCGGCCGGGGAGCTGCAGGAGCTGGAGCGGGAGCGCACAGCCTGCCAGGGCCCCTGTGCCCTGCGCCGGCCGCCGTGGGAGCCAGCCGTTCCAGCGCCGGCCCTGCGGAGGCAGGTGACAAGCCTGGTGGTGCTGGGCAGTGCCATGGAGCTCTGCGGGAATGACGAGGTGAGGCCCTGGGCCTGGGGGAGGCTGCATGCCGCCGCCCCTGGGAGCCACGGGGGACCAGGGAGCCAAGGCCCTCCCGCCACCGTGCCTGCCCTGTCCCAGGTGTACGCCTATGCCTCCTCCGTGTTCCGGGAGGCGGGAGTGCCGGCCAGGAAGTGCAGTACGCTGTCACAGGGACCGGAGGCTGCAAGCTGCAGTCGCTGTTGCCAGCACGAGTCGCCCTCAGCCCTCCGGGAGGGACCTCAGGTGCTGGCGCTCCAGGGACCACGGTCCTCTGTGTGAAGCCATTCATTCCTGCTTACTGTTAAAACGCTGTGAGTTAGTGAGCGCCTGCTGTTTACCCGGCACTCACAGCCCCATTGTGAGATGAGGGAACAGGATGAAACTGGCTGATCAATTGACCAAGGTCCTCTAGGAAATTATGAATAAAGTCATAGTCTCCTAAAGCAATAAACTGCTCCCTGCCCACCCTCAGCTCCCTCATGAGGTCCCTCACCGTTGTCTGCCCCGGGTCGCTGCTCCTGTCTTTGCAGGGTGCGGCCATGGAGAAGCTGGGCCGGCGCCTGCTGCTGATGGGGGGTACTGCCTGATGGCCGGCTGGGCCCGTGTCTTCACAGCCGCCCTGTGCCTGCAGGTGGCTGGGGTGAGGGCGGGCGGCCAGGCACAGCTGATCTGCACCTCACCTGGCCCCGTCTGTCTGCCAGAGCCCCCTCCCCGGGGTGCCCTACCTGGCCGTGGCCTGCGTCTTCGCCTTCATCCTCAGTTTCAGCATTGGCCCCGGTGAGTGGGCCCCAGGGGCTCTGGGCTTCCCTCACCCTGCTGCAGGAGCGCCGGGTGCCTGGGTCTGCAGTGGGTGGGTGTGAATGCGATGTCACCCGAAGGCCCTGAGGCTTCTGGAAGGAAATGGCCAGAGAGCACCAAGGGGCCCCGCAGGCTGGACCTGGGTGCCCACCCCCACTTCTGGGCCTCAGTAGGGGAGAGGTGGGCAGGGAGCCCTGGCTGGCAGTCCCCTGTCCCTCCCCCTCCTTGCAGCCGGGGTGACGGGCATCCTGGCCACAGAGCTGTTTGACCAGACGGCCCTGCCTGCTGCCTCCGTGATCTGCGGGGTGCTCATGTGGGCCATGCTCTTCCTGGTTGGGCTGGGGTTCCCCTTCGTCATGGTAAGCCTGCTCTTCCCCCTGGGGGGCCCTGTCTTCATTTTCTGTCCCTGTCATCCTGAGAACCCCAGTGGGAGGCCTCCCTGAAGGGCATTCTCCCAAGAGCAGAGGGAGCAAGGCCCTTCTCAGGACCTGTCATGGGCCCTGTGTCTGGGGGCTCATGGAGTGACACCAGGTCCTTGGGTCTCCTTTAACGCGCAGGAGGGCTTGTCCCACTTCCTCTATGTCCCTTTCCTCGGTGTCTGTGCCTGTGGCACCATCTACACTGGCTTCTTCCTCCCTGAGATCAAAGGCAAGTCCTTCCTGGAGATCTCTGAGGTCTTACACAGACTCAACTTACACAACTCAAGCCAGGGCCCCCCATGGAGAAGCCTGGTGGTCACCCGGTCCACACAGCTCTAGCTCCAAAGGGGTGGCCGGGGCCTCGGCCTCCACTCAGCCCCGAATTCCTTTGTTTGATGAGTGTTCATCAAGCACTTGTCATGTGCAGATGTGGTGACAGCTGCCTAGCAGTCAGTGGGGACAGTGGTGTTCCAGTCTAGAGGCCACCGACAGACAGGAAAACTATTCAAAACATAACAACAGACTTGGGAAGTGTAGTGGAAGGAAAATGCAGGTTGTGGTGGGCATGCGCGCCCTGCGTGCCCAGCCGCCTGGCCTAGTCGGGGAGGGGCATGATCAGAAAAGAATTTTCTGAGGAATTGATTTTTTTCAATCAATTTTATTGAGATGTAATTGACATATAATCAAAGACAACCATTTTAAGTATTCACTTGAGATTTGACAGATGTATACACCCGTCAAAACCACCACTGTCAAACACCACCACTGTCAAGACAGGACATTCATGTCACCCCAAAAGCAGCCTCATGCCCTCTGCTGTCAGCGACCCCCCCGCCCCTTGCCTCAGGCAACCACTGACCCACTTGTTGTCACTGCTGGTCGGATACGCCTTTCTGCGGAACTTGATGTATGTATGCATTCGGGTCTAGCTTTGGTGCAGGTAAAGGTTTTCAGATTCACATGCATTGCCGCCTGGGCTCATGTGTGTCTCCTTGCATTGTTGAGCAGTCAGCCCTTCTGGTTAGATCATGATGCGTTTGTCCATTTTCCTGTTGGTGGACATTGGTTTGATTCTGATTCTTGGCCATCATGAATAAAACTGCTGTGAACATTTCTATACAAATTGTCATATAGACCTTCATTTCTTTTGTGTCTTAGTCCCTTGGGATGCCATTAAAAAAGTGCCAAAGACTGGGTGTCTTATAAACAACAGAAATTTATTTCTTACAGTTCCTGAAGCTGGGAAGTCCAAGATCAAGGTGCTGGCAGATTCCGTCTGCTGAGGGCCTGCTTCCTGGTTCATAGATGACTGTTTTGTCACTATGTCCTCAATGTGGTGGAAGGAATGAGGGAGCCCTCTGGGGTCTCTTTTATTAGGGCACTAATCCCATTCATTCTGCCCTCATGACCTAATCACTTCCCAAAGGCCCTATCTCCAAATACCACCATGTTGGGAATTAGATTTCAACATATGAATTTGGGAAACACACTTGGTCTATAGCATTTAGATCAAGTAAATGGTAAATGAATTGCTGGGCTTAATAATAAATGTGTATTTAGATGTATAAGAAACTGTTTTCCAAAGTGATTATACTATTTCACTTTCCCACTAACAATGTAGGAGAGTTCCAGATACTCCAAATCCTCACCAACACTTGGTATTGTCAGTCTTTTCAATTTAGCCATGTCAGTGAGAGTGCAGTGGCATCTCATTGTGGTTTAATTGTGGTATCTCCCTGGTGACGAATAATGTTGAGCATCTTTTCATGTGCTTAGGTATGGCCATTGGTGGTATGTTTTCCTTTGTGAAGAATCTTCACACCTTTTGTCCACTAGTTTTTATTAGGTTGTCATTATTATTATCATTATTATTTTTATGAGACAGGGTCTTGCTCTGTTGCCTGGGCTAGAGTGCAGTAGTGTCATAGCTCACTGAGACCTCAAACTCCTGGGCTCAGGCAATCCTCCTGCCTCATCTTGAGTAGCTGGAATTACAGCTATACACCACCATGCCTGGCTAAGTTTTTAAAATTATTATTATTTTTTGTAGAGATGGGGTCTTACTTGTTGCTCAGGCTGGTTTCAAACTCCTGAGTTCAAACGATCCTCCCACCTCAGCCTCCCAAAGTGCTAGGATTACAGGCGTGAGCCACCGTGTCTTATTATTTTTGAATTATAGGAATCCTTTATACATTCTAGATGCCAGCACTTTGTCAGATATATGTATTGCAAATATTTTCTTAACATTATCTTTCTAAGAGCAGCATTGCTTTGATAAAGTCCACTTTATCAGTTTTATTTTTTGTGATTCATGCTTTTTGTGTCCTAAGACATTTTTGCCTATCCCAACATGATAAAGATTTTTTTCTAAATGTTGGATAGTTTTAGCTCTTACCCTTAATGTTAATGATCAATTTCAAGTTTTGTTTTTTTTTTTTTTTTTGGAGACAGGGTCTCACTCTGTCACCCAAGTTAGAGTATAGTGGCATCATCATAGCTCACTGCAACCTCAAACTCCTGGGCTCAGGGAATCCTGCCTTAGCCTCCTGAGTAGCTGGAACTACAGTTACATGCCACCATGCCTGGCTAATTTTCCTTTTCCTTTTTTTTTTTTTTTTCTGTAGAGATGGGGTCTCACTCTTGCTCAGGTTGGTCTCGAACTCCTGGCCTCAAGTGAGCCTTGGCCTCCCAAAGTGCTGGGATTATAGGCATGAGCCACCATGCTAGCAAGTTTCTTTCTTTCTTTTCTTTTTTTTAATGCATATCCAGTTGTACCAGCACCATTTGTTGAAAAGCCCATCTTTTCTCCATAAAATACTTTGGCATCTAGGTGAAAAAATCAATTGACCATTTTTGTATAATGAAGAATTTGGCCTTTGTCAGGACACAGTACCTGTTAAGTGGAAGCGGTAGGGCAGTGGGTTCTCTAGGGAGAGAGAGATCTCCGGGTCAGCAGGTCAGGAGAGGTCTCAGGGAGAAGGTGACCCTGAGCTGGCTTCCCAAGGACAGGCCCAGCAGGATGTGTGTGTTTAAAGCTGAAGCTCTTCAAAGGCACAGAGCTGAAGGATGGGAAAAGCCCCTGTGCCTGGTCACGGCAGAGTCTTCCGGAAGACACACACAGCATTCCCAGGAGCCTCTGTGTGGCCACCCTGCTTCTCTCTGTCCATCTGCCCCATTTCTGCCTCTGCTGACTGGCCTTCCCAGCTGACACTTGGGCTCTAGGTGGCTTCTCTAGCCACTATGGCCGCAGGCCTCCCGTGAAGATTTGTGAGAAAGGATCCAGTGACAGACGCCCCTGAGGTCCCACTATACACAGGCTGCGAGCAGAGCAGGTGCCAGGAGCACCCAGGGCCACCTGCATCTGACACACCTTAGTGCCCTGGCGGCCAGCCATGGTGCACTCACACCCACCCAGCTGGAATGGGCTCTGGCCAGGCCTGCTTCCCCTGGGAGCTGTAAGTCCTTGTTGCCCAGGGAGCCTCTTGGTGGGAAGGGACTCAGGATAGAACCTGGGAGGTAGGAAGGCACCGTGCTGAGAGGGGTGGGGGGGACAGGCTGAGCATCTGGGAAGGTCTGGGCCGGTGGCTGTCCTGTCTCTGCTGTGCCTGTGTCCACGTGTCAGCGTGAATGTCCAGCCCAAGGGGCTCCAGAGCCAGAGCTGTGGCCATGCTCCCCAGCTCCAGCCCACCTGCCCAGACCCCAGACCCAGCGTGGCCTGTCCTGCCCCTCTCCTGGCCCAAACCCCTCCCTCCCGTGCTTGCTGGTTATGGCCCAGTCGGGTGGCTGCCTGGCTGCCAGGCTCCAGGTGGTGTTCATGAGGGCCTGGGTGACATGAGTGAGGTGCAGTCTCCAAAGGGCTGTCATCCTCTCCTCACTCTTGTCCCTCTTGTTGGGGCACAGGTCACTCTGTGTTTCAGCGGAATTGCTCACTTGCCCCTTCATTTTGCACATATCCACTTGGGGCCCATCTCGCCCCGAGGCTTCCACCCTACCTAGTCCCCATCCTCAGGCTGCACCAAGGGTTGAGAGGATGGCAGTGACCCTCACCTTGCAAAAAGCGAAACAGTCTCAGGACGACAAGTGTTCAGAGCTATCACCCATGGGGGGTTTTCTACACATCGGGACCGTCCTGAGTGTGTTATGAGAGTTAGCACCTTTAATCCTGACAAGGACCCCATAGAATTAGTACTTTTATCACCCTGTTCTGTTGTACACCTGAGTGACTGAGTAAAAGCCAGGGGCTTGTCAAGGTCACAGGTCACACAACTAAGTGTGTGTGACCTAAGTGGGAGGGCCAGGAGTAGACCTGGGTAGGCCAGGAGTAGACCTTGGACAAGCTTGACTTTGGGCCTTTGACCTTGATCACCGTGCAGGCTGCCTCCAAGGACTGGTGGATGCCTGAGGTCCGTGGCACGTGGCACTCCCAATTCAGAGTGCTGGTGTGCATGGTCGTCTGCGTCCGTTGTGCTTCCTGGTCCCCATTTTGTTGAGGAGCCCAGAGGGCACCCAAGGTGTCCAGCTGGAGGTGCCGCAGATCACAGTGGAGCTGGGGCTTGGGCAGTGCTCTCTGAGGCTGGGGCCAGGATGGGCTGTGGGGCAGCGGGAGAGGTGGCGAGCTGGAGGACATGTGGTGAGCCCTGCGGGTCGTGCTCTGCTCTGACTTCATTCTGTAGGTAGCAGGGGATCGCTGAAGGTTAGGGAGGACCAGGCACCCAGAAAGAGACGAGGACTCTGAGGGGGCGCCCAGGCTCCCGTCCTGGTACACATTCCAGGGGCAGATGCCAACTTTTCACCTTCTCAGTCTCATAGGCTCGTGCATGCACACACATGCCCGTGCACACATGCACACACTGCTGTCTTCGGAGGCAGACCGTGAAAATGCTTCCTTGGAGGCCCAGGGCTGAGGAAGCTGAGAGGAGGGTGGTGTCTCCAGCTGAAGGTGCTGCGAGGGCCTCATGGGGCTATAGGTGCTGCTGAGTGGAGACGAGAACAGCCTTGTGGATAGAGAGAAGGTGCTGGATGGAAGCCTCTCGGGGTTGGGGAGCTCTGGGGTGGGAGCTGAGGTGGTCGTGCCTGGGTGCCAGGGGCAGTGAAGGCTTCACCCGCACACAGCTGGGGTGCTGCTGCCAGTGAGGACCCGCCTGGCGCGTGTGTCCACATTAGCAGGTCACTGGTGTGCCCTATAGATGGCAGGTGTATTTGCTATTGCTCTTATAACAACTCACCACAAATGTAGCAGCTTGCAACAACACACATTTATTATCTCACAGTTTCTAAGGGTAAGGTGTCCAACATGACAAGGTGAGGCTTTCTGCTCAAGAACTTGCACTTAAGGTCAACTAAGGAAGATTCCACTTCCAAGTTCATTCAGGTTGTCAGCAGAATTCAGTTCCTTGTGGTTGTAAGATGAAGTCTCTGCTCCCCTTCATCTGTGAAGCCAGTAATGGACATCAAGTCCTTGTCCTGCTTCAAATCTCTGTGATTCTAGCCGGAGAAAATTCTCTGCTTTTAAGAGCTCACGTGATTAGACTAGGCCCTACCCAGAGAACCCATGATAATCTCCCTATTTTGAGGTCCATAACCCTAATTATAGCCGCAAAGTGCTTTTGCCATGTAATGTAACATATTTGCAGGGTCCAGGGATTAAGGCATGGATGTCTATAGATGGTCATGTGGTAGGGTCATGTGCCTACCACTGGGGCAGGCATACAACAATGGCAAAAGAGAGCCTGTCTCCACCCTCGCGGAACTCACCGCCTAGAAACGCAACCTTAACTCACAAATAGAAATATGGAGATAGCCTTGAAGGATAGGACAGGTGTGGGCACATGTGGAACCTGACCAAGCCAGGTGCTCTGGGCACTTTCCCAAGGATCTGAGCCCAAGTCGAGGGCTGGAGTCAGGTGAAGGAAAGTTCGGGCACACTGCATTTCAGGACCAACACGCAAGCCAGGAGCCTCAGCATGACACTGAAACCTTCAGCGTAGCACTGAAGGACAAGGTGCCATGACTCAAGGAACAAGGGAGAGCAGGGGGTAGGAGGTGAGGCGGGCATTGGGATGGTACTACCGCTAGTAGCAGAGAGGACAATCACCAGCATTTAGGCCAGTTAGTGTTCATAACATCTCTGTGTAACACCCAAATTCCAGGTGGGGAAACTGAGGCTCAGAGATGTTAGCCAAGTATCCAAGCAAGTAAAAAGTGGGATTGGGAATCCTCAGGTACCCTTCTGGGAAGACAGGGCTGACTGCCACTGGAAACAGCTGGAGAAGGTATAAGGACAAGTGGGTCAGAGGCTGTCCTGGCCAGGGAAGGCACCCCTTTGCTACGCTAACAACCTGAAATGCACAGTGCTCACCTCCAGGGACAGCCGGGTGCTTGCTGGTGAGGCTCCACCTTGTCACCCACATCCACTCTCACAAGGCATGGGCCACCCAGGCACTGGTTCTTCAGTCTTCTGCCTGGAGTCACTCATGTCACTCTGCTCACCTTTCACTGGCAAAGCAAGTCAGTGGATACATCTGCTGCCGGGGACAGGGAAGTAGACTCCTCCCTCTCGGAGAAGGAGTCTGCCACAGGGCAATCACAGGCCAACCGCGCGCCAGCTAGCACAGACTTGGCAGGGAGGGGGTGGAATGGAGAGAAGTGAGGATAAGGGGACACTGAAAGGATGCACATTTCACTGGCAGGCGATCAGGTGTGGGAGGAAAGGTCACGCTCCTGGGTCTGGTCATATGGAGCAGGGCACGCTGGGTCTGCCGTGGTCAGCAGCTGGGCTCAGCGCCCCCAGCTGGAGATGTGGCACCATCAGCGCCTCAGTAGTAAGGAAGCCCTGGGCACAGGTGAGACCTGAGGTGTGACAGTGAGGAGGGAAGCAGCCTGAGGCCTAGTTGGAGGGATTGACACTTACAGGCTATTTGCATAAACAGGTCATGGGACCTCCCGACTGGAGGCTGACTGCTGCCACACAGGTCTCACAGGCCCGGGTGTCCTTGCCGCACCACGTGGCCATCACCAAAGCCAGTGGGTGGATTGCACCTACCAGAGACCAAGGACAGGACCTTCCTAGAGATCTCTGAGGATGTGGTCCTTGGTGCACCACCCTGAACAAGAGACCTCCTCAGAGTGGGGACAGGGTGGGGGGCAGGGTCTGCAGGCTCAACCCCGGCGCCCCCAGCATGGCCAGGGCCCCACCCAGTTGCTGCCTGCCCGTGGCCTGCGCCAGCTGCTGGGTGAGCTCGGACAGGAAGCCGTCCGGCACCGCGGCGCGGGGAACGTTGGTGTTCACGACGAACATGGGCATGGTGGCGGAGCAGCGGCACCCGACGGACGCACAGACTAGCACGCGCCGCGGCCGCAGCCCGAAACCAGAAAGTCCAAGGGCATCCCCGGTGGACTCCACTAGGCTGGGGCTTCCTTGAGGAGCTGAAGTTCCCAGGGACCCGGCGGAGCGGAGCTGAGCGCCTTTGTCCCCCTGAGCTCCGGCCCCTGCCCTCGTGCCCCAGCATCCTCGCCCCCTCGCAGCGCAGACGCGCAGGGAACGCAGCTCCTCCCGCCCCGCAGCGGCGACCACCCTTCCCACCTCTCGCGCACACGCCACGCCAGGGCTGCAGCCCTTGGGGACATGTGGCCCAGAGACTGAGAACGCAGGGGCGCCGTGCGGGCGGTGAACGAGCTGGGCGACGGCCGGGCGGTCAGCTCTGGGGGCAGGGCCGTCCGCCAGGTTACCCGCCGCACGCCGTCCCCGGCCGGCGCCTCCGCGTGCACGTCAGTGACTCAGTGCGAGGCCCGACAGCGAATCGAGGCGACCGAAGGACAGGCGGGTTTCCGGCCTGGGTGGGGAATGGCTCGGAGGGCGCGCGGCCACGCGCGGGGCGGGGCCGGGCGGCGGTGACGTCACCACCAGGGGCGGGGCCGGGCGGGTGGTGACGCCACCACGGGGGCGGGGCCGGGCGGCGGTCACGTAGCTCAGGTTTCCGGGCTGCGGCCGCGGCGCGTGCTAGTCTGTGCGTCCGTCGGGTGCGGGTGCCGCTGCTCCGCCACCATGCCCATGTTCGTCGTGAACACCAACGTTCCCCGCGCCGCGGTGCCGGACGGCTTCCTGTCCGAGCTCACGCAGCAGCTGGCGCAGGCCACGGGCAAGCCGCCCCAGGTTTGCCGGGAGGGGACAGGAAGCGGCGTGCCCGCCGGCGGGGTGGTCCCGGGCGAGGGGCTGGGAAGGCGACTTCGGGCGGGGTGGGGGTGGGAGCGGTGGCTCGGGCCCCAAGTGGACGCCGGGGCCCAGTGCCGTCGCTCGGGCGGGCTCACCGCGCCCTCTCCCCGCAGTACATCGCGGTGCACGTGGTCCCGGACCAGGTCATGGCCTTCGGCGGCTCCACCGAGCCGTGCGCGCTCTGCAGCCTGCACAGCATCGGCAAGATCGGCGGCGCGCAGAACCGCGCCTACAGCAAGCTGCTGTGCGGCCTGCTGGCCGAGCGCCTGCGCATCAGCCCGGACCGGTGAGCGCGGGCGCCGGGGCTGGGGGCGGGGGCGGGGCTTCGGGCCAGCCCGCAGCCCGCTGAGTCTGGCCTCCGCCCCGCAGGGTCTACATCAACTACTATGACATGAACCCGGCCAACGTCGGCTGGAACAACTCCACTTTCGCCTGAGCCCGCGGGGCCGCCATCCGCAGTGTTCATGCCCGCCGCCCCTCCCCTCCGCCGACACCCCGTCCTCCTGCCGGGAAAGTAAACGGTTTAGAGACCACTGCTGTCTCGGCCTTCCGTGGTTTGCAGAGGAATCGCTGCGGGGCCTGGGCACAGGGAGCGAGGCCGTGGGGGGTGAGCGGTCAGGGCCGAGGTTGCCCCTGGGAACCTGCTGTTCGTCCCTCCGGTGTCCCAGCAGCGGCCCCAGCCTTGCTCAATGCCCAGGGAGTGTTGGGTGTGGAGAGGAGAGATCGCCATCAGGTCCCAGGAGTCTAAGGCAAATCTGAGCCTCCCACTCCGTTCACTGCGTTGCCCTCCCTGCGCGGGAACCCAGTCTGTTCCTGCCAAGGGCCACCACGTGAGTGCTGTGGGATGTGGCTGGCGTGGAAGGTGGGTGAGGGGTTGGGATCAAAATCTGGCCTGGAGGGGATCGGAGGTCACCGCTGCCTTCTACCTTCCAGATGGGCAAAGGGTAGCCTGAGGCCGGGAAGGGCGCCCCTCCCCGCAACCCCCCCCCCAAGTCACTGCTGGGCTCCAGGTTCTTGATCTGGAAAATCACTTTGTTAAGGAACTTTTTTCAGGTGTGTTGTTGGGGTGCGTAGATATGGGGTTCTTGGCTACACCGCCCTGCCTCCCCAGCTCCATGCCTAGGGTTTCCTTTGGGACCATTCTCGTGTTCTGCTGTGGGAGGGCTCTGGCCAGTCTGCCGGGCTAGCACAGCCATGGTCCTGGTCCTGAGGGTAAAGAACAACGTCAGCCTCCCAACATGATGCGTCTGGGGTTTCCTGGCTCTGGATCCCTCAGTCCAAATTCAGGGGCCCCCTTGGGTGGGTGGTGATAGGGCAGTGGGCGATTTCAGTACCTAGACTGAAGGGCCTTGCCTTGGCTTCTCTGCTGCTGCTGCTGCCCCAAGCAGGAGGTGCTTGTCCAGACCCCAGGGCTGGCAGGCTGGGATTCCTCCCTGCCTCAAGCTGTGACAGCCTCCAGGTTGAGATGGCCCAGCCACCAGCGCTGGGAATTCATCACCCAGCTGGTGCCAGCACCTGGGTCTTAGCTTAAGTGAAGGGGCATTTCCACCCTTCCTGCCGTGTCCTGCCTGTTGGGAGAAGTCGAGTCTTGCAGCAGCTTATGCATGGGGAGGTGCTCCTGTCACCGCATGCACTGCATTCCTGGGGCTCCAGAAAGGTGGCCTCTCACCTCAGTGGACTCCTGCTGGCCTCAGGTCATTTGAGACCCTGTGCCCTCCTTAACCTCTAACTAGGCAAGAACATTCTAGATGGAACATGATTTTTTTTTTTTTTTTTTTTTTTTGAGACAGAGTGTCACTTTGTTGCCCGGGCTAGAGTGCTGTGGCGTTGGCCTTGTTCACAGCAACCTCACACCCTTGGGCTCAAGCAATCCTCCTGCCTCAGCCTCCCGAGTAGCTGGGACTACAGGCATGCACCACCATGCCCAGCTAATTTTTTCTATATATTTTTAGTTGACCAATTTTTTATTTTTATTAGAGACAGAGGTCTCGCTCTTGCTCAGGCTGGTCTTGAACTCCTGACCTTGAGCAGTCCTCCCACCTCGGCCTCCCAGAGTGCTAGGTGGAACATGATTTTTAAAATTCCATGGAATTTAAATAAATTTGGTCTTGGAAGCTGAGGGGCTCTAGGGAAAAGAGGGTGCAGCCTGGGCCCTGTGTATGCACAGGGGCTGCATGAGACGTCTGGGGCCTGGGTTGGGCACCAGCTCCTGCCTTGGGGCAACTGCTGGTAGGGCTTCAGTGTGGCATCAGTGACAGCAGGCGGGGCAGGAAGCTCCAGGTACCCAGCCCAGGCCTGAAGCACAGGACAAGTCCTGGGCAACTTTAGAACAACCCACTGCAGGGGCGCTGAGCTCAGTCTCAGAGTCTGGATGGATCCACACCCTTGTCCTTCCCCCCCTTCCAACAAAACCTTGGCAGTGTGTCCTGTGCACCCTGGCATGCTTGCTAATTGGGATGGCAGAGGACTGCTCTCCTTCGCTCAGTCTGGAGGTGCTCTCCCCTCAGCCCCCAGTGAGCTCCCCATGGCCCGCCCAGCCTTGGGCAGTAAGGATTTACTTCCAGAAGAGTGTGGGGACAGGATGGGGCAGGGTGCTGTTTAGAAAGGAAGGACAGTCAAAGCTCCAGGGCCTCTGAAGAGTGGGGCTGGGAAAGGTCTCCCAGGCAAGGCCATCTGCAGCTGGCTGCGCCCAGCAGAGGGCCTCTCGCCCACACCTCAGTCTCTCATCCTGTCCTCAGTGAAAGGACACAGCTGGTGTTGGGGGTGGCTGCACCCACAGCCAAAGGCCCCACTCTCAGCCTTGGATCTGAGCACCTGCTGGATAACAGGCTCCCTCCTGGGCCTGGCCTTTGTCACACCCACTCAGCTCCTTGTGACCCCAGCCCCAGCTTTGCCCAGGCCCCCCGGTCCCCACACTGTACCCCTTTCCTCTACCCCTGGCCCCACACGGGATCCCCTGCCTCTTCCTGCCCCTGTGGTCTCCGCCCCGGAGCCTGTACTGTCTGTAGAGGAGACGGGCGCAGGCCTCAGAGCATCGAGTCCAACTCCCTCATTTCACAGATGAGGTCACCACCCCTGGTCCCTGGTCCCATAGGCCGGCTGTCTCCCAGGGTGTGCCACACCCCCCACTCCCCACCCCCTCTCCTTTGGGCTCTTGTGCCTCACAGGGACAAGGGGGTCTCCCAGTTGACCTGGAGCCTCTGAGGGCTGAGGAGGCAGGGCAGGTTGGTGCCTGCTGCGTGGGGGTGGGAGGGCTGGAAGGGGCACAGGAGCCAGGAGCGCTACCTCCTCCCCCATGGGCGAGGGGCTGAGGCTCCATGGCCCGCTGGGGCATCCACAAGGTAGTTGGCGGCTCCTTGGAATCAAGTTGGGGACCTGTATGCTCAGCCTTGCCCACCATGTCCCCAGGAGCTAATAACCAGCTTTGCACGCTGGGGGGGGGGGGCAGCTGGTGCATGCCACCTTCAAGCCACACGTCCCCCTTGAGTCCTCATCCCAGTCACCCCCTGGCCAGCCCACTTCCCCCAAAGCATGGGCTCCACTGCCCACCAGATGGCTGGCCTCTACCTCTAAACCCAGTGACTGCCCTAGGATCAGCCTTTGAAAGGGCAGCAGCAGACGTCAAAGTATAAAACAGAAGTGAGTGGGGCAGGGAATGCTGCCTGTCCCCTGTCATCACTGTGATGGGACTGTGTCATCTGTCAATAAGGCCCCTGGCCTGCAGGGTGACCCCCAGCCACCCTCAGAGCAGGTCCCACAGGCCTTGCACTTTGCAGGTGCTGTTCCTTCTGCCTGGAATACCTGTTACCTACTTGCCCACTGTGAGCCCCACACATGCCCTTCTGGGAAGCCTTCCCTGAGGCCACCGGGTGTGGGGCGACACCTGCAGGGCTCTCTGCTCAGCCCAGCCCCTGTTCGCTGTGGTTTCTCCTCTGTCTCCTGCAGTCTGGACATCAGCCCAGCTCTGTGATCTTCGGGCTCTTGGGACCTGTCCATTTTGGAGAGCCCAGCAGAGTCGGGTCTCCCCAAGGTCCCCCCAGACACCTCTCCCTTCATCCCTCCAAGCACCTCATCACTTCAGAAACCCCCTCTCCCTGCCCATTGCCCCGGGGGAGCCCGATCCCAGCCAGATCAGGGTCATGTCTCCGCTCTGCTCCCTCTCCAGGCCTCAGTTTCCCCCACTTGTGAAATGAAGGGCTTCGCCAGATGTCCTTGCTACAGTCACTCAACCATGGCGGCAGGACGGCACGATGATTAATCCGTGGGCCACTGTGGGAGGGGAGGAGAGAGCATGTGGCCTGTGCCTGTGCCTGTGCTCAGGGCTTGATAAATGGGGAAACCCCTTCCTCAGAGGGCTCTAGGGTTGCTGATGTGCCAGCCTTGATGGCAGTGGGCGGGCGGGGACAGGGGCAGTGAGGGGTGTGGCTGGGTATATTCTCCACCAGCTCCATCTAGAGCCGCGAGGTGCTAGGACGCTGGTGCCATGCAGGGATGGGGACGTGGAGGGGCACAGGGCTGAAATGTGTCCACTGGGGCAGGCCCCCATCTGTCCCACGCTGAAGGGGTCCTCCACTCACAGGAGCTGGCAGGGCGGGCCATGGGGCTACCTTACTGCGTATAACGGTAGATAAAGTTAGTGCAGGGCAGACGTCGGGATCAGAGCAGTTTTCCCTTATCTGGGAGAGCTCAGCTGATCCTGGTGCTTAGGAAGTTTCCAGTGTCTCTGAGCCACCAAAATCTTCCTTGACTCCTCGCCCTGCTGGGGAGGTCAGGGCCAGCCCCACGACACTACTCCTGTGAAGCCCTCTCCTGACACCCTGGTTCCCTTCCCACTGAGCAGTGGCAACGCCAGGGCCCAGCCCTCCAGCCTCCCCTCGTGAGTTCCAGGACCAGGGTGGGGGCACCACGGACACCCGCCAGCCACCTGCCTGGATTCCCCTCTTGGTGCGTGAGGCTAAGCACATGTCACTGCCGTGTTTGAAGCCCGTGTAAAGCAGACAAAGATTGTCCAGAAACTTGCTCTGTCACCTTAGTCCTGGAACCTCAGCCCCCATCTGGTGACAGTGGGGTCTGGACTCACAGTTTAGCCCCCACAACAAGCAGATAGGGCACCAAATTGAAAAGCTACAAAGGAGAAGCCTCCATGTCCCTCAGTGACCTGGCTTCTTGCATAGCTAGCTCTCTTCTCATTTTAATAGGTAATATATTTATGTGGCTCAAATTCAAAGCTCCTTCCTGCCACCTCCCTCCACACGGTAATTAATCCTTTCTCAAGTCCCCCCAGAGATACTTTATGCACATACAGGCAAATAGGTACAACACCACGGCCAGCCCTGGCTCTCCCCCGACACACACAAATGGTGGCATATTCTACGTATGTTCTGCAGCTTGCTTTGGTAACTCGAAAGTGTCCCTCAGTGCCTGAGTCTCTCCGGCATTGTGCAGGACTAGCAGAACACCAGCCCCGTCCGCGGACATTTAAAGGCTGTTCCCAGCCTCTGCCATGTGGAATCCTTCGTGCGTGCGTGCTTGTGTGTCTGTAGGGTGAGTCCCAGAGGTAGAATCACTTGGGAATACAGCCTCCTCCACTTAGAGGAGGACACTGTGGTGCCACCCAGCTGGGCATGGGAGGCCCTGCTAACCCAAGACCTCTTTTAGGCTGTGTGAGGGGGAGGTGCTTTTCTCTCAAGCCAAAACGTTTTAATTCACATTTCCCTTACTAGGAAGTTGAGCACCTTTTCATATGGTGAACAGCCACTTCTTTCTCCTTTTCAGGGGACTAAGTCAAATCCTCAAAGCCGTTGTTTTCCTCACTGGATTTGTTTGTTTGTTTAAGAGTGCTTTCTACATTACAGAAATTAGCACTTGGCCAGGAGTTGCAAATATTTTTCCTACTTCAACTTCTGGCTTCTGATTTTGTGGGTGGGGTCCTGAGACACATGTCACACTGTTCTTCAGGGTCTGTGTCCTCCTTAGGCTTCCTCCCCTGCACGATTCTCAAACTCTTCTGTGGTTCTTCCAGGGCTTAATGTGCGTTCGTTTTTCCACTTACGTTCTTGCTGTGTCAGGCATGCGACATGACTCATCTTTTATTGATGCCACTCACTTGTCCCTTCCCATCTGTTAAATCACCCATCCGCCCCTATTCCTGGAATGCCACTTATATTCCAAATTCAGTCCCCTTTTATACCTGATCAGTCCACCCTGATGTCCTTTGTAACAGGCAGAGCTTGCCTGCAGACTGCCCTAGCCCCTTGGTGCGCCCCCAGATGTGGAAAGCGGGGGAGGTTTCCCCACACCTCTTTGGAGGCCTTGCCTGTGGGGCCTTGTCCCCGACGCTGCCCCAAGCCCTCCCTCCCACCTCCCCCTACTGCTCTCAGTTTGCCCCCTGCGCCCGCCTCCCCACCCGCCAAATGCCCACCCTTCTAGTTCTGCGCTAAAGGCGTTTTGCTGTCTATGTGGACCAGGCAGCCTACAAGGGCGCAGCGTCCTCAGACAGCGCCTCGTGTGGCTGAAGCTCTCCCACAACACATCAGTGTCATCAGCAGCAAAGGCAAAGCTGCACCAAATTCCAGAGTTTTCTGCTCGGTTTATGAGTTCTCCTCCCTGAGAAGGTGGCAACACCCCTCTCATACAAGTCGCTGTGCCGCAGAGGTGCTGTCATCTGCAGCTGTTCCTTTAACAGCCACGTGCCATCGCAAAGCTTGTATGAATGTCAGGGTGCCTTGAGCCTTCCTGAAGGTTCCTGGCCAGCCACAAAAGCAATGTGAAATCAGGACCTCTGCACAGAAGCAGCTCGGGGCGCCCTGTCAGAGCCTCCGGCATTCCTCTGGGAGGAAACTTGGCTGTGCGGTAGCCCCGGCTCCTTGTGTGCTCGGTAGTTCGGAGGATAATGCTCTTTATTATAACACAAGCCCATTGCCTTCTTGTTCGGGGAGAGAAGAGAGACCCTGTGGATTTAATGCCTTCTGACTATTTAA
This sequence comes from Microcebus murinus, assembly GCF_040939455.1. Taxonomy (NCBI): domain Eukaryota; kingdom Metazoa; phylum Chordata; class Mammalia; order Primates; family Cheirogaleidae; genus Microcebus; species Microcebus murinus. Next base: position 24,709,007 of record NC_134125.1, on the reverse strand, counting down.
ATTCTGGCAAAAATACAAATTTTAACTCCAGCATTGGACGTGGAGGGAAGGGGCAGGAAACAGACCCAGCCTACTGTGTCTGGAGAAGACTATGAATGAATCTGCCAGGGCAGAGTGTGCACTGATGACGCCCAGGCTTCTGAGCATCCAGTTTGGGGAGCCGGACTGAAGAGAAAAAGCAAGAGGAAGCAGCTGGGCAAGAGGCGGAAGAGACTGACAGGTGACCCCGGCCCACTGAGTTTAAGGGGCGAGCCCCCCCCCCCCCCCCCGTCCATAGAGCTCCCTCCTCTCACAGCAAAACATGAGTGAGAGCTGTGTGCTGAGAAGGGTCTGGAAAGGAGCCCTGTTTCCAGGAACGAGCCCCTGATTTTACGACAAGGTGAGTCCTTAGTGAATTGTGCCAATCAAAACCAAAACACAGCTACGAAGGAGAGAAGAAAAATAGGCTTTGAGAATCCCTCTACTGCCGTATTACAGTGTCAACTCCGTGTTGACAGGACGACGCTGATGGCCATGAGGGATAAGAAAAGCCAAAGGAAGACACGAAGGGCGTGAACTTTTACACTTTTAACCTTTACTTGCAGGTCAAGTAACTGCAATAACCTATGTACCAGACAAGCAAGACAAAGTGTATTTAGAACACATGCGTTGAGTCTTGATGCAGAAACAGGCGTGTTTCGGAATACGGTATGACTTTACAGCTACCATACGGAATATGCCTTCACACAAAGAAGAAATGATGTGGCTGTGGGCACAGCGGGGGAGAATAAAGGAAATAAGCCATAGAAAATAGGTTTCCCAGCACCTAGAAATAAATCCAGATGTGCAGCACCCTACAGAGAAAACTAACATCCTGAAGGTCACTGGGGAAACTAATAAATGAAGAGACCACCATGTCCCTGGACTGGATGCAATATTGTGCTGGTGATGGTCCCCAGGCTGGTTTATGATTCGGCCTAGTCCCAATTGAAATTCCAATGGATTTTTCGATGGAATTTGATAGCCTAATTCTAACATTTATGTGAGAATCCAAATGACCAAGAAGAGCAAAAACATTTTCTCAAAGAAAAGGTGGGAGAGTCTATGGCCACACCACCCTGAATGAGCCCAATCTTATCTGATCTTGGAAGCTAAGCAGGGTTGGGCCTGGATGGGAGAACTGGCTTTCCTGATGTCAAGATATGTTGTCAAGCCAAATAGAATCGACACGTGGCAGACAACAGACCAATGGGAAAAAGAGAAATCCAGGAACAGACCTTTCCACACATGCACAGACACAATGTACAATGGTGGCAGCATTGAAATCTGCGTGCAAGACACCACTGTTGCCAGGCATCCTACCACGTGGGGAAGAAGGTCAAACTGGACTCTAATTTCACACCCACACAAAAATCAGTTCTGCATGGATTCAAGTCATAAAGATCTTAAGTCTTAAAAGATCATATAGAAGATCATCTTCATAATTTCTTAGATAAGACACAATCATATACTACCAAGGAGAATATTGACACATGGACCTCATATTAGTAGGACACCAAAAGAATGAAAAGACATGCTATTGTTTTTGCAACTCGTATTATTGACAAAAAGCTCATATAACCAGAACATACTAAAAACTCCAAAAAATTGGTAATAGACAACCACATAAGAAATGAGCAAAGAAATTAAGAAGCCACTTCACATAACAGAATATTAGCATGGAAAATGTGTTCAACCTCAGTAGAAATCAGGGAAACACAATGAGTACCTTTGTCCCCCACCATGTTGGCTGTAATTAACATGCCCCAAATCCACTCCTATGTGTCTGTAGCTTAGAGAAACTTGTATGTGGAAACAGCCCAACTATCCATCGAGAATAGAATGGATAAATAAATTGTGGCACATTCATGCAGGGAATACTAAACAGCAGTGAAATGAACAAGCTACAGGTACAAATATCACCTCGGATGGGTCTCACAAGCACAATATTGAACAAAAGCCACAAGATACACATAATACGATTCCATTTATTTAAAGTTTAAAAACAGGGAACCCTAAACTACTTTGTTCAGAGGTCCACACAGAGGTGGCAGAACTGTGACAGCCAGGAAACGGTTCCTCTCACGGTCAGGACAGTAGGCCCACTGGCCAGGGGGCAGGGCACTTGGACGGTGATGGGGTGCTGCAGTGTTTTTTTTCTCACTGTTCTTACAAGTGTCTGTCTTGTGTTTGTTAAACTGTTATGCATTTTTCTGTGTGTATGTTATACTTGATGACAAAAGATGACGTGCACAGACAGAACGAAGGAAGAATACCGCCACCAGGCTGCCTGCTGGGTGCCCTGCAGAGATGCCGCCCGCCCTCATCCCTCTAAGACCTTGCTTTGACTCTTGGCCCATGCAGGGGCTGTCCCCACTTCGCTGTCCTTTCCCAGCCCACCCCCAGCCTCCCTGAGCTGCCCACCACAGTGTTCCTGCTGCAGGGCCCCTTCCTCAACTCTTTTCCCCATGAGGTGACTTCATCCCTGAGAACTCCCCTCCAGGCCCTCCTCTGCTGCTGGCTTGCCCCTCCTGGGGCAAGTGTGTTTGCAGTGTGTTACCTGCTCTGGCACATGCTGTGACCCCCACGGCTGCCGCAGTGGCCCCGAGATTAGAATTGGAAGGAAGAAAGGGGTGTTCTATTTAAGCCCCCTCAAATCCAACATCTTGTGCACTGGCTTCTAGCTTTGACTCGTGACCCACATGAAGTCTGAGGCTTTGAGGGTGCCCGTGTGTACACACGGGCTGCGAAGGGCCCCCGTCAGCTTCTGGGCTTGGGGTTCCCCATGGTGCTTTGGTGCCACAAGCTGGTGCTTACGGTCCTGTGGTTGACTTTTAACTAGTATCCCTGGCAGGAGGCTCTGCCCCGCTGGTATAAGCAGAGTCCACATGGGCACGTGACCTTAGCAGTTCAGGACAGTGCTTTGGGGGCAGTCACAAGCTCAGAGCCTTGTTCTTTAATAGGTGAGACTTTAGCAAGCCTGGGCTGCTGGGGTTTGGTGAGCAGCTGGAGGCCTTGATCCCTAACGGAGGCAGCACAGAGGAGGCCACAGAAGACTCAAGATCTTGGCGGCGGGGGTGGGGCTGGGCAGGCCCAGGCTTGCTGCCCTTGCTGTGACCCCAGCCAGGTCTGCCGTCAGCACTTTGAACTGCAAAGGCAGCACGGGGCTGGGCGCACTGCTATGAGTCTTGCACTGCCGGGGGAGGTGGTATGGACGAGCTGTCCCCAAAGCCTCTTGCCAGCACATGGGCTGGGGACCGTCCCTCCTGAATCCACAAAGCCAGATTAGGGCCGTGTCAGAGTTAGGGCCGTGTGTGTGGCGCTGCTTGGCTAACGGGTTTGTGCGTTACATACATTCTGACCCTGGGGTTGGGAGACTAAAATGGTGGCTTTGCCCACAGAAGGGCAGGAATCTGTTAACAGACAGCAGCATTAAAAGGAATCAGGGCCCTTCAGAGAATTTGCTATTTTCTTGGGTCAAGATAGAGAACAACTCAGTGAATCAACGCACACCCTGAAGCTGGCCAAGGTCATATAGATGGCTTGTGCTGAGAGCCGTTGTGTCCCAGGGAGTCAGGTTTAACTCGGAAGATCCAGAAGGAACTGGAATGGTTTGGAAAACATGCCAGTCTTACTCTCAGAACAGGAGCAGTGGGAAATGAGAAAGAGGGACCAGCCACAGAAAAAGAATGTACTTCTGAAAAGATGAGGTGTCAGGAGGCAGGCTGGGCAGAGAGGAGGGTTTGTGGGACCCTGGAGTGAAGTAGGCCCGACAGAACAACTCAGGGGTTCACGAAAGCTCCCTGATGTGAGGGGAGGGCAGGGTCTGGGGATGGGGAGGCTGCTTTAGGAAGCCAGGTGACCCAGAACACTCTTGAGGGGCGGCTGTTCAGTGCTGCAGACAGGGACTCCGTAAGAACCAGAAGCCATCCCATGAGCCTGGGCCGCTCCCAGAGGCTGCAGGGAATTTGGGCAAACTCAAGGACGGAAGAGCAGCATCAAGCATTGAAAAGATTTTGGGGTAGCATAGTTACTGTGGATGGGTGTCGGGGATTGCCCTAAGGGGTTACATTTTAAAAATGTATGGATTAGGTCTCAAGGAGGCTCAGCTAGGTCCTTAGGGACAGCAGAGCCAATTGGGAGAGAGGCCAGAGGCCGACATCTCTTGGATGGAGCCAAGGAATGTTCTGGCAGTGGACGCTTGTGGACCAGAATTGACTGGTTTTGCTTTCTCCAGCCAGGGGAGACCCCAAGAGACAAAATCTAGAGGAATATGTCAGAAAAAGTAAACATCTGGGCCAGAAAGCAAAGCACAGGTAAAAGGAGGGAAGGCCCCAGGGTCCAACAAGAACGGCTAGCCTCCCTGCAATGAAGACGAGGGACCAGACCAGCGCCAGAGCAGTGCAGCTGCCGGGGGCTTGTGAGGAAGCACAGTGATGCACACACGTCCTCAATGGCAGAGAACTGTGTCGCATAAACAATGCCACTTGAGGCAAGGAACATCCCAGTGGACAGCAGGTAGTGCCCTGAGGACCAGCAGGACGGAGCCACTGCTCCCTGGCCTTCAGCTCAGCAACCTGTTGGTCAGGACAGCAAGCCACCACTGGCTGAGAGTCTCCCAGGCCAAAAGACACTGAGCCATGGGCACACGGGAAATGGACGCGAGGTTTCCAACATGTTGGAAAGAACAAGGTGTCATAAACAAAGAGGCAGTGGCTGGGCTGCCCCAGGGTAGGTGGCGACTGTTGCACTGAGTGCTCAGGGATGGGAAGGAACACAGTGCAGGTTGCTCCCTGCCCCACCCAACATGGTCACCGGGGTAATGCTAAGCCCCTGCTGGGCTGTGGCCTGGGGTCTGGGCTATGACTCTTCCCTGCCATGCTCCTTCCACCAGCGGCCAGGGCTTTCCTACTGGGGTCTTGAGGCAGCAGGAAGAGGGGTCTGCAGGGCTGGTTGCTAGATTCTGGGAGCATCCAGGGGTCTGAAAGCTGCTCGGCTGCTCTAGGGCTTTCCCTGTGGTGGGCGGGTGGGGTGCTAGGGCTGTCACCGTCTGCTGCAGCCTAGTAACTGTGGATGTTTTAAAAGTGGGGCACATGACAGGCTAGTTAAAACGCTGAGAGGTGGAGAGAAAGACCCGCATTCCAGGAGCGCCCCAGCGCCCTGTGCCTGCCTGGTGGGTGAGAAGCACAGAGCCCGGGGAGGAAGTTAACACCCCTGGGTCCTGGTGGACCTCTGGGCGCTCTTTGAATATGCTGGGCTTTAATCCTTTGACTTTTGTTTCTTTGCACTTTAAACAAAAAGGGCAAGGGAATATAATTTTTGACTTGAATTTTATCCTGGGAAATTTGAGGGCATTTCTATGTTGACTTTTTCTTGGGGTATCTGTCATTTTATATGTTTGTAGAACCTCTGAGCCAAATTCAGACTTTGAGGGTAGACCTAATTTAGGATGGGGAACGGTAAGGAGAGAATTCCTAGTTTGGGTCAAATGTGCCCTTGTAATTAAATAACACTGGGTGCTGATCCATTCCAAGGCCTAGGTGGGGGGGGGCCAAGGGGGAATGCATGGTATGGGGGTGGCCTCCCCTGAGGAGGCCCCGGGGAATAGTTGAAGCTGCCCCAGCAACTCTTTCACTCCCCATCCTCTAGCCCCCCTCAACTCTGCTCAGCAAGTGACAGCAATATCATTGACCCCTCAGTTTTGGAAAGACCTTGGGCAGGTTCAACTCAGCCTCTTTGGGTCCTCCCTTGGGATCTGGCCCACTTTGCCATGTGAGTGCTCAGTGAGTGGTGCCCTCTCTAATTTGGGGTGAAGCCGAGCCAGCTCCCCAGCTTGCAAAGGTCTCTCTCCATCAGCCCATCTGCCTAGTGAGCTCCTAGAAGGCTTCTGAAGGCCAGCGCTCCAGGGCAGCACCAGGTTGGGCCTCCTGGCCCTGTGGGCCTAAGCAAATGCTATCCCATTCGGCCCCCACCCTCCTTGGGCTCCCTGTCCCTCCTTTTTGTCTCCAGTGCTACAGTCAGCTGTGACATCACTGCCCTGACTTCCTCAGGCCTGTCCTCAGAAGCCCTGACACGCATCCTCTCTTCTAGAAATGAACCCCCAACTATCATGTCAGGTAACCTTTCATTTAAGGGCTCACTGTCTGTGTTGGAAGAGGCAGACTGTGTTCTGAAAGTGGAGGCTGCGGGAGCTAGCACCAGGCATCACCAGGCGTCACCAGCCTGTCCACACCACGAGTGCCTCTGGAGGCAGGCGGTGGCAGTTCTGATCCCGGGGCCTCGAGACTGAAGTGAACCTCAGGCTTTGCAATCTTCTGCTGAGTCTAACCCCTTGCTCATGCCTGCCCAGTGGGCCCCCAGGGCTGCCCTGTCACTGCCACTGCTGACCGTCCTCCTGCATGCATTCCTCCCCTGGGGGGCCCTTCTTCTGGTCCCTGGAGGGGCAGGCTGGGCTACCCCAGGCAGCAGGGCCTGGCAACTCCTCAGTCTTCCAGGCTCAGGCCCTGGGTACCCACCCATCGAGCACACAGTGTCCGACTCCTAAGCCAGTGCTCTCTCTGACAGCACCTGCTTTGATCAAGGTGCAGAGGATGGCTTGAGCGGGGCTCTTCCAGCTAAGGTAGGGTCAGCATTGAGTAAAGGCGGATCAATTCCCCAAACAGGCAAGGCCCAGGCCTGGGTCAGGGCCTCTGATCACACTTCCCCTTTGGCCAAAGGGAGGGTTCAGGAGGGGAGGGTTTCCTGTGTGAGTGGTCTTTCCCAATTTCCTAAGCAATTTCCCCCGACGTTACCTCGTGTTATCCTCACAACCACCCTGTGAGGTAGGTAGGAATTAGCAGCCCTGCATTAAAGGGGACACTGAGGCCCAGAGAGGTAAGGCAGGAGGCTTTCCTGAAGGTTACACACCAAGTGAACGGCAGCAGGGCCAATCTCCAGTGCAGAAGTGGGGAGAGAGCCAGGATGGTCGGAGCGGGGTGCCCACCTCCCCACTTCCAAGCTTTTTCTCTTTTCTTCCAATTCTTCTTCTTCTTCTTCTACACTTTCTCTCTCCCATTTCCCCTCCCCTGCTGACATGTATTTTTTTATGTGTATGGACGTCTTCTGCATGAGGTTTGAACAGCTCCTCGCAACCCTCTTATAGGACTGGCAGTGTCAAGGTGACACGACATGGAGCCCTGAGCCATGTGGGGTTCCCTAAGGCATGTCTAGGGTCCACATTGATTTTTATGGCCCCCACTCCACCCCCTTTCAAGAAAGTGCACCTGTGGCTCAAAGTGAATTCAGCTTGATGGTCTGAGCGTGTGCAGGAGGCAGGGTGTGCTCACCAGGGAGGACCCTGCTCAGGACAGAGACCCTTGTCCTGCTCACAGGAGGGATTTTGTGGGGGCTGGGACTAGCACTGCTTTTGTCATGCACTTTTGGAAAATCTGCAGATGTAAGATATATTTACAAGTTGATTGAGGCCCCCTGTCTCTTTCCACTGCAAATTCCCTTTGTCACATCTGTCCTGTGGCGTGGCCGTGGCTGTTTTTGATGTGGCTAAGGCAGAAGATAAAATTAGGGGATCATTTTGTATGGGTTTAGTGGGATAGAGGTATGGGCTTTCAAATCGCTTCTGTGTCTACTTAAATTTCTATAGCTACCATGGTACGTAAAAGGCTTCCCGGGATACGCCCACTGCCAAAGATGGAATAGATTCTCTCTTCTTTCCATAGGAAATATTACAAAATCACTGTCACCCAAAAAGGTGATCAAAGAGTCTGTAGCCAAAAAATATGGGGAGGAGGGAGTATTTTAAAAGTGAAGGTATGTCCAGCAGTTTGTAAAACTGTCAGGATTTTTTTTCCTGGGATTTGTGATGTTTGTTGGCTTTTCAAAATGTATAATTTCTCCATCTAAATAATCACTTTACATATATAAATGAACTGCTTATCAGTGTTGTCAAGGGCCTGGTTTTCTGTTTGGCTTAGCTTTCCAACCAACTCTTCATTTGAGTCAATGGCCCCCGGCACTGGCTGGCCAGCCTCTCATCTACGAATGGGGTTGCAGATGTTCTCCACGGCTCTGTTCTCACAACATGCTATCTGCTGCCCTCTAGACCTGAACATCCCACTTAATGCAATTAAACTATAATGTGATCTAATAGCTTCCTTATCCCAAGCTTAGTGGTTCCTGCAGGAATCATCATCCTCAAGTCACACATGAAGAAACTGAGGCCAAGGCCAATGCTAAGGCTGAATGAGGTGACAATATTGAAGGTGACAAGTAACATGAGAGATAAGGTCAAGCAAGGCAATGGATGAGGTCAAGATAAGTGCTGTGTGCTTTGTTCCAAGGCCATTCCAGTTGGTGACAAAATAACTGTCTCTAACAGATTCCCAGCCAGGGCTCCTCCCCACAGCAGCTGCCTTACTCTGGAGCCAGAAATGCCTTGGTTTATATGGTTTCATTCACAGGCCGTCTTAGCTCTACTTAAGCAGGAAAGAGCTGAAATGACTTGCCCAAGATCACTCAGCTAGTAAGTGACAGACCCAGGTTTTAAATGCAGGTCCTGGCAGGGCCAGGGAGAATGAGGGCAGATAGATTGGCAGCTGTTCAAATTAATGCAGCCTTCCTGGCAAAGTGGCGAGTTTGGACAATGTGGCAGCAGCAAGAGGCCATAGCGGTTGCCCCCAGTCCCTTCTCTTGCCAGTGGTTCCCAAAGCCACTTGGACTGGGCTTTCTTGTACTTGCAGACCCCACAATCTTTAAAAGCACTTCTTAGCATCTCACTAGGTCTCTGTAACAACCCCAGGAGGGGACAGGGCAGCAATTATTTCACAGATGACAAAGCAGCCTCAAAACACTTTGGGAGCTCAGTAACTTCCCCACTGGGATGTTCCCCACAGGAGGTGTTCACCTCATGTCAAGGCATGCAGAAGACCGTCAAGGTCCTTCCCGAGGGACATGGCCTTAAACTCCAAGGTGAACAAAGCATGAACATCGAGTTGGACATGGGGTGTCAAACCCAAGAAGTAGGTCCCATGTGAAGTCTACCTATTGACAAGGGTTACTAAGGGTGGGGGCCTTCTCTAGATGCCCTAGTCTTAATACTTAATCTCCCACACCCAGAAGCCCTGAAATGGGATTGGGGTATTCTTGGCTTAGCCAAAAACATAGGCTTTTTCTTTTTTGAAATCAGTGTCTTGCTCTCCCCTGGCTGGGCCTTCAGGGCATCCTCTCCCTCACTTCCCACTGGCATCGGTCCCTCTTTTCCTCCTTAACCTGAAGGGAAATCTCTCCCAAAGGTAAAAGGAGGTCTCAGCGTGGTTAAGAGGGAGCAGTGGGCTATAGTCAGCTTCCAGTCCGGTGTGAAAGCAACCTCCGAGGTCCATTCCTGCTCCAGAGCTGGGCTCTTGATTCAGGTCAAATAGCTTTTCTTCTACTACCCGGCCCTACGCCGAGCCCTCTTATGTCTTCTTTCCGCGCCCCAATCTTGTACATAAAAAATATTGACCTTTCAAAAACTAGTAGGGGTCATGAAGGCTGACGAGGCTGGGGCACCGGGCGGGCGTTGACCGAGCTGTGCCCGGCGGCCCCTGTCCCGCTTCTGTGCCCTCCACTCCCCGCTGCCTTCTCCGGGCCGCCCTCCGGGCCGCCGCACAGTCCTTGCCCCACACGGCGAGACTCCAGGCGCCCACGAAGGCCGGGATGTCGCCTGGCCCGCCGACCCCAGCCTTCTGCTCTCGCTCCGGAGCAATCTGGAGACCGGCCCTCCCCTTCCCGCCTCTCCGCTCCCACTCCCGGTAGGTTTCCCGCCCCTTCCCTCCAGCCCCCGAGGCCGCCTGGCAGCGGCCGGCGGCCTCAGAGGCCCAGGGCACAGTGGCCGCTGGTCACCGCCTCCTAACGGACCGGCGCGCGCCGGGCGCCAGTTGCCCGCACGACCAGTTGCCAGGGCAACCAGCCCACTACCCTCCCTCTAACCCCAGCATGCTCTGCGCGCGAAGCTGGGCGTGGCTGGCGAGCCCTCCCCGATCCCCAGCATGCTCCGCGTGCAGGGTGTGGCTCCAAGGGCTGGGGCGTGGCTCCAAGGGGGTTGGGGCGGAGCTCCAAGGGAGGACTGGGGCGTGGCTTCAGGGGTTGGGGCGTGGCTCCAAGGGTGGACTGGGCGTGGCTCCAAGGGCGGGGTGGGCGGGGCCGGGGCTGGTGTCATTTGAGGAGCGAGTCCTGCTGCCACCAGGCGCCTGTCTTTGTGAACTGGGAGCAGTGAAGGCTGTTAAAATGCTATGCCAAGTGACCGGCAGGAGACACGCACGCGTCCTAAAGAATTATCTCGCTTAATTTTTATTGTTGCCATGACCTTTTGTGGTGCCATGGCCATGGTGGGTTTGGTGTCTTGCCACAGCATAAGGAGTAACCTGCGAGTACTCCCGTATCCCCCGCTGGGATCAAACCGACGCGAACTCCCCAGGGTCTTCGGCTTCATCCTCTAGTGAGAAAACCATGCTCAGGAATCGGCCGTCTCCAGCTGTGTGTGTGTTTGCAACTCTTGTAGCTGGCTTGAGGGTTTGTGTTTCCGTCGGGCACTTTGACGGACAGGTCTCTGAGACGCTCCCAGGCAGGTGTGTGGGCTCAATTCACTCAGTTCTGCTTTGCGCGGGTTCCATTCTCTTCTAGTAGGCATTTAAGGCATTTCCATTTTTTTTCTGTTATTATGATTGTAGTAGCATATTGAACATATTTTGAGCATGCCAAGCTGATGGGTGTGGAATGATATTTTACGTCTCATTTCCCTGCTTTCAATGACTTTGAGCTTCTTTTTAGGTGATTATTGGCTACTCACTTTTCATGTTCTGTGAATTATCTGTTTATATTTTTTGCCTATTTTCTAATATTGTGGTGTTTTCTTACTGATTAGCAGTTCTCTTTTTTATTTTTTTTGAGACATAGTCTCACTTTGTTGCTCAGGCTAGAGTGAGTGCCGAGAGGTCAGCCTAGCTCACAGCAACCTCAAACTCCTGGGCTCAGGCGATCCTCCTGTCTCAGCTTCCGAGTAGCTGGGACTACAGGCATGCACCATCATGCCCAGCTAATTTTTTCTATATATATATTTTTAGTTGGTCAATTAGTTTCTTTCTATTTTTAGTAGAGACGGGGTTTCCCTCAGGCTGGCTTCGAACTCCTGAGCTCAAACCATCCATCCACCTTGGCCTCCCCAGTGCTAGGATTACAGGCGTGAGCCACCGCACCCGGCCTGATTGGCAGTTCTTTATAATTTTATGGATTCCAGTCTTTTACCAGCTCAGTGCATTCATGGCAAATATTTTCACCTAGTCTGCGGCTCGCTTCTCTTCCTACCCCCAGTAGCATATCTTCTGAAGCACAGATATAAAGTTGCAATGCAGGCAACTGCCAATCCTTTCCTTTATGGACATTTTTGTGTCTTGCTTAAGAATTCAACCCTGGTCCCAAGGTCATAGAGATATTGCCCTGTATTTTTTACTGATCCCCCCCTCCACATTTAGGTCTTTAATCCACCTTTAGTCCACATGAAAAGTAATGCACGATATGAGATAGGGATCCAACTTTATCTGTATCACATGGGGGAATATGGTTTCAGTATCATTTATTTAACAGTCCAGTCTTTTCTCCACTGCTATATGACATATCATATTTGACTCTGCTGTTTCATTGGTACATCTTGTCTAATGCTGAACCTATACAAATAGTCTTCAATCAAGCTTTATATAAAAGCTTGATTTCTTTGACAATGAGTCTCACCACCTTAACCTTTGCCTTCAGAAGTATCTTGGCTTGCAGGGTATCGTTTTTGACAGAAAAAAAAAAAAAAGAAGAAGAAGAAGAAAGAAGAAGAAGAAAAAAAGAAGTATCTTGGCTACTCTGGACTGTAAATTTTAGAATTTGCTTATCCTCAATCCCAACCCAGAACCCACCATTCAAATTAAAAGTAGGATCAGGAAGTGGAGTTTTTAATTGACACTGGTGCAGCTTTCTCTACCGTCAACTCAGAGGGCTTGTCTTTACCTGTCATCTCTGGTTCTATTTAAGCTGTTGGAGTATCTGGACAGTCTGTTTCATTGCTCATTCCTCAGGTCACCTCAATATCCTTAGGCCCTCTTATTACTCATCTTACCTTTCTAGTTTCTGATTTCTCATCGGCAAATTTTTAAATAATTTTTTTTAAAAAGATGAAATATCATTATATTGCCCAGACTGGAGTGCAATGGCTATTGACAGGTGCAATCATAGTGCACTCGAGTCCCAAACTTCTGGGCTCAAGTTATCCTCCCAAGTAGCTGGGACTAGAGGCATCAGCAAATCTTTTTGGTAGAGATTTGTTTTGTGAGTTTAATGCCATCATACAATATAATGAGAAAGATATTTTTATTTCTCTGTCCCTCAAACCAAACCTCAAATTTCCTACTCCCCCTAATGGAGAATCATCTCAATTTAAAATCCTGTGAAGAGGATGCAACCTTAAAATATGTTCCAATGAGTCTCTAGGCCTCGTATGCAAATATGGTTGGACTGCTACTGAGTGCAGAGCTCTTCCATGCACATTACCTGGAAAAGGAACGAATCTTTCCCATCAGTAGCCCAGTATCCCCTCTTTGAGATACAGAGTGATGAATTAAACCCATAACATACTCTCTTTTACGGCAGGGTGCTCCTGTCTTTACTTCCACACCCTCTAACCCCCAAACACCCTTTCTTGCCAGTAAAGAAAGAAGCAAAATTTGATTCAGATAGTGTTTTACTCCATTTATACTGTGTGAACAAAAGTTCTCTGAAAAGGAAATTGGAGAAAAGAGATTTTACTCCAGTGACCAGTTTGCAAATGGGAAACACAGCCATGGTGTAAAATGAAGGTGCATTCCAGAGAACAAAGGAAGGGTAGGGTTTTTTTGAGGGCAGGCAGTTGAAACAGGATCTTGCTTTGTCACCTAGGCTGGAGTGCAGTGCTGTGATCACAGCTCACTGCAACCTTGAATTCCTCACTCCTCCCAAGTACCTGAGACTACAGGAGTGCACCATGCCCAGCTAATTTTTTTTATTTCTGTAGAGAAGGATCTCACTATGTTGCCCAGGCTGGTCTCAAACTCCTGGCCTCAAGGTATCCTCCCACCTTGGCCTCCCAAAGTGCTGGGATTACAGATGTGAGCCACTGCACCTGGTTTGGGTTTTATAATGAAAACTCCTGGCCGGCATGGTGCCTCACACCTGTAATCCTAGCACTCTGGGAGGCCGAGGAGAGTGGATTGCTCAAGGTCTGGAGTTCGAAACCAGCCTGAGCAAAAGCGAGACCCCGTCTCTACTAAAAATAGAAAGAAATTAATTGGCCAACTAAAAATATATAGAAAAAATTAGCCGGGCATGGTGGCGCATGGCTGTAGTCCCAGCTACTCGGGAGGCTGAGGCAGAAGGATTGCTTGAGCCCAGGAGTCTGAGGTTGCTATGAGCTAGGCTGACGCCACGGCACTCACTCTAGCCAGGGCAACAGAGTGAGACTCTGTCTTAAAAAAAAAAAAAGAAAGAAAGAAAGAAAAAGAAAACTCCTGCTGTTGGTGAACCAACAAGGGAGGTTCGATGTTGTCTGCTGCACAGATGGGCAGCTCTTTAGGGACAGCCAAGGGGGCGAGTAGAGCTGTTTGTAAGGCACAGGCATGTTCTGGAGGAACTGTAATATGAACTTGTTAATTCTAAAAGGTTACTTGAGCCTGTGATTTAGAGAGAAGATCTCTACCCAGCAATGGGAGAGCACACTCAGGCATGTACAGAAAGTTTTGTGTGAAGAAAGAATTTTCAATGGCACAATGTAGTGGCTGAAGAAAATGTTTTTGGAAGGGATTTTTAGATGCCCTGGTTACCAGCACTGAATCTTAGTAAGCTTAGTCAATCTAAGCTTTAAAATGAGTAGGTTGTGCCAGTATCAATCAGGAAATCAATCATTTTTTTTACACTTTTATGGTTATCCTGAGCTCCTGGTGGGAGATATTAGTTACTGGCTGTAATTCCCAAGATTTTGGGGAGCCCTAGGGAATCGTCATTTTATATTTTCTGTATTTAGCCCCAACAGTCGTGCAGTAGGTCCCCAATACTCCTTTGTCAGAACTTAGACAATCTTTTTTTTTTAATGACCCACCTCCTTGCTATGGGCATATTGGTCCTTTATTAAGGGATTTTTATGTATTTTTTTCTTTTTCTTTCTTAATTTTTGGTAGAGAGGGGGTCTCACTCTTCCTCAGCCTGGTTTAGAACTCCTGAACTCAAGTAATCCTCCTGCCTCTGCCTCCGAGAGTGCCAGGATTATAGGCATGAGCCACCGTGCCCGGCCTATTAAGGGATTTTTTAAAATATCTTTTTTCTCTGTGGGGCAGTGATCCCTGTTGAGGAGACCTCCCTAGAGTTTTTTGTCAGAACTGTTGTCAAAAGTTTTGCCTGTTGTTTTATTTTATATATCCTTTTGTTTTCTTAAGTCTGCTTACACTTTATAAAGAACTTATAAGCCATTTTTTTTTTTTTTTTTTTTGAGACAGAGTCTTGCGTTGTTGCCCAGGCTAGAGTGAGTGCCATGGCGTCAGCCTAGCTCACAGCAACCTCAAACTCCTGGGCTCAAGTGATCCTCCTGCCTCAGCCTCCCGAGTAGCTGGGACTACAGGCATGTACCACCATGCCCGGCTAATTTTTTCTATATATATTAGGTGGCCAATTAATTTCTTTCTATTTATAGTAGAGACGGGGTCTCGCTCTTGCTCAGGCTGGTTTTGAATTTTTGACCTCGATCAATCCGCCCGCCTCGGCCTCCCAGAGTGCTAGGATTCCAGGCGTGAGCCACCGCACCGGGCCTATAAAGAACTTATAAGCCATTTTAATCAAATGAGATGTGGGCAAAGTGAGAACCCCTCTAACTTCTGTAACTTTTGCTGGATATTAGGTATGTTCTGGCCAACAAAGGTCACATTAACTAACCCTGAATTATCAGGACTTCCTGTATCTATATTAGTGTATGTTTGATATGTTTTTATAAGCGTTTTTAGGAAGGCTGATGGATTTTGACTTACTTTTTGTCTTATTTCTGGAACCTTGTTCAGGCTTTTAGTTTGGGGGGCCTTTTTTCTAAGCCCAACCAGGATTCAGTCTCAAAAAAGTCGAATCTTGCCTTCATCTCCATTGCGTGGTCCCAGCTGGGGTCATGTGTTGGGATGGCTAAACGATGAGCTCTGCTTATTCGGGTCTTCCGCACGTACTTGTCCACTTCCTCTTGAGCCTTTTCCGTGACAACGTGATGCTCCTCAGAGGTCAGCAGTGTGTGAAGCAGGCTCTGGACATCTGCCCACGTGGCGTGAGGGGTGAAGAAAATAGGTTCAAACAGATGAGTTATACGCTTTGGATCACCCTGTAGCCAGGGTTATTCGGATTCCAGTTATACCAATCAGAAGTGGTAAATGGGTTCTAAACCCAATTAATCCAGCCGGTTGTCCATTCTCACTGATTCCTCCTACAGGGACCTGTCTCGAAAAAACGGTGCTGCTGGGACGGAGGGAGGACCTGACCAAATGGTGGGCCCTGCTGTGCGGATGGAGGTGAGACCACGTCCCCGTGCTGGCCGGCGACTCTCCGAGAAGGAAGAAAGTGAAGGGTAGGTGCCTGGAGGAGTCAGTGAGGGAGAAGAAAGGGGTCCAGAGCCATAAGGGGGGCAGGAGAGCTAGGAGAGGGACCCCCAAAGACATCAGAGCTGCAGCAGAGCCACCACCACAGCCAGAGCTGCCACCAGCACCTCAGCCACAGCCTGAGCCTGAGCTGACGCAGCCACAGCTGGCGCTGCTGCCACAGCTGCCCAAAGGTCTTCTTCAGCATGGGCGTTTCCTTCTTGTGGCGATACGTTGTCCTTAGATGTGCTTTGTCATTCTCTGACCTTCGTGAAGGCTGCTGTCCTCTGTATTAAAATCTTGCACAGTGATTTTTTTTTTTTTTTTGAGACAGAGTCTCGCTTTGTTGCCTAGGCTAGAGTGAGTGCCGTGGCATCAGCCTAGCTCACAGCAACCTCAAACTCCTGGGCTCAAGCGATCCTCCTGCCTCAGCCTCCCGAGTAGCTGGGACTACAGGCATGCACCACCATGCCCGGCTAATTTTTTCTATATATATTAGGTGGCCAATTAATTTCTTTCTATTTATAGTAGAGATGGGGTCTCACTCTTGCTCAGGCTGGTTTCGAACTTCTGACCTCGAGCAATCCGCCCACCTCGGCCTCCCAGAGTGTTGCATAGTGATTTGATCTAACTTGTTTTGATACAGGATCATAAAAAACTGTGCATAAGGGATTTCATCACATTTCCCAACACAGTGACAAAACAAATGTAACTGGAGAATAGGTTTATAGCTCAGTGAGCCATTACGGGGACATACCTCCCCAGACCCAAGAGAGTACTGGGGCCAGGCATTATTACACAAATCTGCCATCCTTTTCTTCTTCGTAGCCTCATAACTGTACTCAGACCGGTTTTGAATGATACAACCCAACGGCTACATTCAGGAATTGAATTCTTACTTCCCATAGTCGCACATAGACACACACACACACACACACACAAACTGCAGTTCCAACAAATAAGCCCAAGGAGTGCCAAATACAAACTGTCAGAGGTCCTGCACTCCCAAAGGGCTGAGGCTCTCAACCCAGACAGGAATTTCAGAGGCTCGCTCCACGTAGAGAGAGAGGTTGCTCCGCTGTGCACTACCTTCAAACAGCACTCACCTGTTCAGACACAAATGCCAAAATCCAAGGGTCAGAGGTCCATTCTTCCCTGACAGTCGGGTGGCCTGGAGCTGTTGAGAGCAAAGCCAGCGGGAGAAACTAAAACCAGTCTCCGCAGACACTCAGCCAGCCTGTGACCAGGGAGGCTTCAAAGTCTCTCCCTGTCCCATATCCTCTAGCGGTGAAAAACAAAAAAAGCAGAAATAAAAAATACGAGAAAAAAAATAATAAAGTCGCTCCCTGTTCCATGGCCCCCAAGCCATGAGCAACAGATCCTGGACAAGACCCCAAATTGCTGACGAACCCACAAGAGGGGGTTCAGTGTTGCTCATTGGGCAGAAAGCCAATAACAAAGACAACAAGGACTGTCCAGGAAGAAAGGATTTATTAGTGGGGATGCATCTACTGGGAGTGGGAGGCACGGACCATGAATCCACCTCCCCGACCAACAGGGCCGGGTTTTCTGGAGGTGAAATGAATAATGTATGAGGGGAGTGAGCCTCACTGCGTGTTTGGGTACCGTGCAGGGCACGCAAGCGCCGTGAGAAATCATGCTGATACACGTGTATCCCATGATCAAAAATGGTGGGTAAGTCATTCCCAGGGTGGGGACTTTAGTATTATAATGAGCGAGGGGTTAATACGGGTCATTCTTTCGGCCTTGTGCACAGGCTCAGTGGGTATTTGGGCACGATCCATGGTGGACTGTCACTCGTCTTCTCCAGACAAACAGGTGACGTGAGACTTTGTAGTTCCTTGCGGCTGCATGGAGGTGCTGCCATTTCTGGGGGAAAAAACTCAGAATGTATCAGTGCAACGGAAAGGTACAAAGTTCTGGTCAGCAGATCACACTGAGAGCTCTCCACCTGTTTTCTGCCTACTGTGAGACTGCGGCTGCTAAGCCACCAGGGCTGAGATAAAAGTCACTGTCAAGGTCACTTAGAGCAGCCCACCCCAGCCACACTGTGAACTCATTTGAAATATGAAGGAACTAGAAACACTATCGAGAAAACATTTTCTTGCTTATGGAGCTGGTTACAACATTGATAGAGAAATTCCTGTGTGAATTCACAGAGATTGAGAGATAACTCAGTACACAGCAATATATACATATGAAGAAAATACAGTTTGATAATCATATGCCAAGAGAAATATGATGTTTTATGCCTAATATCTGTTAATGCTGTCTTTTGTCTAATCCTGAACAAAGTCTACTTACTGGTTCTAGAAACATTTGATGACTCAGGAGTGGTAGGAATGTCTAAGGATGGTATTTCTAACCAAGAATGGGACCTCTGTGTGTTCCTAACATGTCAGATTTGTTCCTCTTCAATTTGAAATCCTCGCTATTGACTACATTTGGGGGTGCACCCCCCCTCCTATAACTTGCTACAAGAAACAGAGAATAATGATTGTGGGTTTGGGATTCAGTTTCTAAACTAAAACACTTAATCTTCAATGACATTTTGTGTGTGTAAAGGCACACTGGTCTACACCGCAGCAGTCGGACCTCACAGTGTGGATTGTGCAGTCACTCTGAAAGGTGTATGATGCCCTGTCACCATGGTTACGTGACAATATATATATCTGGCCACCAGCTCTAGCTACCACTGTCCTGAAACATGGGCAACCGGTGTTCTTCTCGTGCTAAAGGTATGTTCCTATTGAATAGTTGAACGCTGTTCTCCTTCAAAGGGACTAGTTAGTATTTGTCAAAATATTTAATATAAAAACACTATCGTCTGCATTTTCCCATAGGCAGTTACAAATGTATTTTGTGGGTTTGTTTTATTCTTCCATTTATATATTTAATTCTTCTGCAAGCCTTTAAACTTCTCCACCATTTAAAAAATGTGTTATTTTCTAGTACATCTTGCACCCCACAAACTTCCCACAATTAGGTACCACATTAGGGAAACTATGGCAGAGTCTATTTTAATGCTGTTTTTACCTAACTAAGAACCTATTAAAATTATTAATTTCTAAAATTTGGAGGAAATCCAGAATGGAACACATGATTTTGAAGTTTTTCACACAAAAATGGATATTTTTAACATGTTTCCCTCTTCCTTTTCATGGAATCTGTATGTAGTTCAATAAATCTTGGGTATGTCATTTCTATTCATAGATTAATATATAAACATAATAAAAACGTGTTTTGTCCATGCATAAGTGTATGGAAAAAACAAACATTTATTTTTATGCATTTGACATTGTACAAAATTATAGAGATATCCATTATAGCTGATCACCCAACCTTTGTACATTTCTAGGGGTAAATATGGTCAAGTAGAGTCATTTTCTCCTTGGTTATCCAGTGATTAGCCATTATTTCAATAGGCAAAGGTCGATATAATGAATTAGTAGAGACTGTTAACCAACACTATGCAGATTTATTTACACTCAAAAACCAGTAGATCATACACATACTTATAGAGATAAATACAAGTTATAATAATACTTGTGTAAATTTAAATATAACACTGTACCTTTGAAAAACTGTTTCTCTGTTAATGCTATTTTGATGCATTATGTGACCTAGTTCTTCTGACCCACCATCCAGAGCTCTTTTTAAGACCTAAGCTATGGTCGGTTTCACAAATTGATGGTATTCTAAGGGTAGAGGCATTTATATTTGTTAACAATAAAGAAGACATGAATTTTTTCGTGATTTGAGCATAGCAAACTTGTTAATAGATAAGTGGTACAAACAGCAGTCTTTTCTGTCCTATTATTAGAGACTTAAGTATATTAACATCTTTGTGATACGCTATACAGACATTTTTCCTATTCACCATTTATCTTTAGGGTTTTGTTTATTGAACTTTATGTCGTTCACAAGTTCTGTAATTTGGTATAACAAACTTTAATTCAGTGTCCCAGGTTTCTTCTATCTAACACTTTGACCGGCTTGTGATCACTCTCTACAGCAATCTGTGCTCATTGACGACAGCCAGTGTCAGTTGAACTAAGAGTTCTATTCCCCTTGTGTGTGATAATCTGTTTACCTGGGTTTGTTTCAGAAGAGGTTCCAGAGAGTGACCAGCCTGTCATTGTCGAGCCACGCCTGAACTACAGGGACATATGCCATGCCTGCATCCGCAGCCTCAGGGTACACCCACATAACATCGGTACACTCATGACTGTGCCAGGTAACTGGAACCACCCAGGACCCCTCTAGGAACCCCGTGCCAGCCCGTAAAAACCCAGGATACCCACCCATATGTTGGGCCAAGAAGCAGGTCAAACCTTGGCTGGAGCCTGGCGCCCCAAGCCACCCCATGCCCCCAGGTAGGATAGTGGGTTTTTAGACATGGTTTCCTGCATCATTTGAAAATATAAATATATATATAATTACTGACTTAAACCTTTGTTTGCAAAGTCCAAGGTCTTGGTTCCCCAGGGATGATTTCTTTCCATTGCTCTTCTTCCTGATTATGGCCCTGTATTGATTGTTCCTGAGAACAGTACCAGGCTTGGTGATCTCTAGGAGGACTCATGGGACTCACCTAATAGTCTTTAACTTGTCCATGATGTATGACAACAAAGGGATACAGAGTAAAATCAACAGACAGAAACTGTGCATGGGGTGAGGTCCAGAGAAAACCTATTGAAAGGCCCCAAGGCTGCTCTCCCAGGAGATGACTGCTAAGTTCTCCAGCAGGGGCTGTGACAGCGTGTGACCACTTCCTGTGGTCTACAGGAAGTCTCATTATAGACTCAGGGTTTCCAGATTGATTAGATATTTGTCATGTAGGCGCCCCCTACCCAGCGTGTACCAAAGTCCTTTATTCTCAGACAACAGACGTTCTGCATGAGCCGTGCTGTGTGCACTAACCGATCTGGCACACGCTATGCCACTCTTATTAATGCTGGTAATTGTAGGAACCCTCCAGATACCCATTCTCGGGTGCAGGCATGGGCCAAACTTGGCGTCACGCCTCTTGAAGGACAGCACTTTAAACTTTGCTTTATTAACCCTTCCTGCACGGCCTGTACTTTGTTTTCTCCTATGAATCCTTGTATTATATTCAGGCTAACTGGATATATTAAATCAAATAACGGGATAGCTGGAAATCAGAATCTCTACATACGCCAGCATTTATTGTTGTTGCTATATGTTTTAGTTGTTTTTATTTGCTTCTTAGTCAGTCTTCTGATATCAAGACCTAGGAATGATCAAATCCTGAAAGCTACATACCTTAGAAATAAGGACAGATAACAAAGGGAAGGACAGCTTTCTTCTCCTTTCATCACATTTGTTGCCATTCATTGCATTGCAGAGTTAAAATGCACCACCTTTCACCCCATCTCCTCTCTCGAAATAATCTCACACTGACTGGCCAGTACCACAAAGGTATCCTCCGCCCTCTGTTAATGCACATGACACGCCTCCCATAATTGCATAGAACAGATCAGTAAGTAAATACCATGGACTTTTTTGCCTACAAATAATCCAATCTATTTCTTAAACTTTCCTTTTATTCAAGTGAAAAATCCTATTTCAAAAAAACACAATAGCTACAGAGACACACATTTGGATCCACATAGGTGAAAACACTAGTGAAAGTTTCAAGAACACTTGGCATAAGTCTCAGCTGGAGGCCTGTATACTTAAGATAAACAAAGCACACAAGCTAATGCTGTTTCAGGAGCTTTAGATACCATTTAGCTGGGTTTCAAAGCCAACAGTATGAGTGATGGGATCCTGTCATCAAGTGATAGCATGCAGTTCAGTACCATTTGATTCTACTTTGTGTTGTGTTATGTTTCCATTAGCAAAATGCCACGGTCTCAGTTTCTCATTGCTTTTGTGCTCCTCTTTCCTGCCTGTCTTCCCATGAGGGAGGATGGTCCAGCAGCAGCTCCGTCTCTGCTGCTATTGTTTTCTCCTCTTTTTCTTTTTTTGTGAACAGAGTCTCACTCTGGTGCCCGGGAACAGTGCCATGGTATTAGCCTACTGCACAGCAAGGTCAAACTCCTAGGCTCAAGGGATCCTCCTTCCTCAGCCTCTTGAGTAGCTGGAACAACAGGCAAACACCACCACGGACCCAGCTAATTTTTTTCAATTTTAATAGACACAGGACCTCGCTCTTGCTCAGGCTGGTGTAGAATTCCTGAGCTCAAGTGATCCTCTTGCCTCAGCCTCCCAGAGTGCTACGATTCCAAGCGTGAGCCACCTCACGTGGCCCATTGTGCTTTTGACCCAAACGCACCCACACACACTGTCCCACTGTCTACAGAGCGCAGAGCTCCTGACAAAGTCATGAGCAACAGCACCGATGGCTGACGGCATTCTGTGTCCTCCTCGCCTCACAGAACGACCTGGTGCAGAAGCAGTCCAGACAAGGGTTCCTGAAAAGGAGGCCGTGGACTGTGAGGGTGAAGTTGCCTGGTTTCCCTCAAACTAGAAATGTTGCTTTCTTTGTTTCTCTCTTTTTCAATGGATTTCAAATAAGAAAACATGACGCTACACATTATGGATATTAACTACTCTTTTCTGGACGGTGCACAGGAGATCATTAGCCACTCATGTCTGATGCCAAAGGACATTAACACAGGGCAGTACTAGGTAGTAAACTGTATGCCATGGGTCTTTTTCCTTGGAAGCAGAGACTGCTCCTTGGAAGAAGTATTTTGTACTTGCCGACCTAAGTGCACAGGAGAGACCCCTCCTCCAGGAAAAGCTCATGTCTCTCTGTGGTGGCCCTGCCCTTGCTGTGGATGCCTGTGACTTGACTACAGCGTCTCCTCTAGTTTTCAATACCCATGGAGGGAAACCGTGGATGTGCAAACCTTCCACACAACACGACGTCATCCGCATAATGTTTTTTTCTGTATTGCAGTGGTGCAAGAGGCCCCAGCAGCCTGTGACGACGGTAAGTATTCCGGAATATCTCGATGAAGAGAAATATCAGGATGCTAACAGGGGTGTGGCTTTTTGCTGCCTTCCATTTGAAGAGCCATCCTAATGCCAGGTTTCACATGGGAATAAGGACAGTAGGAGTCCTTGTTTTAGTTTTCAGTAATTCTCTAGGAAAGATCTACAGCCACATTTCTACATGTCATGTGAGGGACTGTGCTCTCCGTAGGTTGCCAGGGTGTGTCCTGAGGGATGGTGCTGTCTTGTGTGATGCTACATAGGGTGATGGGCATTTGTGTTTGCTCAGGAGCTACTTCCTACTTACGCAGCGTGATCACCAGGGTCACCTTTGTGAAATAAAATCCGTTGCCATCACACACTTCATATGCATTAATTCGTTGAGCCCTCAGCAGAGCCATATCTGGGGTCTGGATTATTATCCCCACTGCTCAGTTGGGAATCTGAAGTGCAAAACTGAGTGACCCAAGCCCTGCAGTCCTACCTGAGTGGGTGAACCCAGGCATGTGTCTGCCTGCTGACACCCTCAACTGCTGACATGCACCTGACCCTCCACCAAGGGGATGGGACACGACACAGCGAGTACAGCGTTCCCACGTGAGAGTGTAAGCGCTGAGCCAAAGACATCCCGGACACTGGCCATCAAGGCAGATGCAGTAGCTACATGAATCAGGGTAGTTATAGGTACATTTTGCCGCAGACTGGCACAGTCATTACAATGAAAAGCACAAAGGGACACACATGCTTCCCGTCAGGGTCTAAGAAGTGTGTGGGACCACGTAGGCCAGCATGGCCCACTTCTGTCAGTGTTGAGTTCATTCTGCCCAACAGCTGCCCAAAGCATACAACAATCAGGGAAGTATTTTAGTATATTTTGTATTGTTATCTCCACAAATGCGGAATGCTCCAATCCAGCCAGCTAAAAACGGCAAGGACAGCGACAATTAAGAACCGGATGCGCAAGGTGCATCTAGTTCATAAGCAGGTTCTTAGCCTGCTTTCCCCTGGCTTACGCACCATCAGCACTGCCAACGCTCTGGCCTGGAGCGGTTCATGGCGTCCACCTGTGGCCTCTTGTTTACTCTCTGCCGCCTCTGGGCTTTCGTCTTCCTACTGATTCTAAGAGGAATTTTTCTGATTTCTCTCCTTTACCTGGTAAGTCTCCCTAGAGACTTGGACACTTTCTCAGAGAAACAACTGTGGGCTATGTTACTTCTCCCTGCTCTTCTCCTTGTTTCTAGTTCATCAATTTCTCTTCTCTTCTGGGTTAGGGCAGGGATCCCCTGAGGAGCTCACCGTGCGGGTTGGAGAAACAATTCTCACACAATGACTGGGATATAAAGAAGTAAAAGTTTATGCAATTGTCCAGGAAAGGAAGAAAGGGGGAGAGAGAGAGAAAGGCAGGGCGGGGCCAGGACACAGGGAGGAAAAGAGAAAGTGCCAGGCAGCCGAGGGAAAGCTGCCTGAAGTTTTAAAGTGGAAAAAATGGCTTTTTTCCCCTCGACTTCAGCAGACTGATAACAGAAGCAGCTGTGGGGTGGCAGGGGGCTCTTTTGCTCTTTTCTCTGTCACACCAGCTCGCTGAGTCCTTGGAATCCGGCTTTTGTCAGGACCTGAGGCAGAGAGCTGCAGCAGGGCACTCACAGCCCTACAGTCCATGATGGGCTCTTCAAGGCTGAGGAATGGAAACTCTTGGAGCCAATGAGTTAGGCCACAGGTGTTTTAATTCAAGTAAACAAAGGGCAGTTGTGCTGTCAGTTCTTTCTTCAAAGGGACAATTATGTGCCATGAGTTTATTCCTCTTTCTGTTTGCTACTTTTTTTCCCTGTTAGCTAGGTGATAGGCCACCTTTTAATCTACCTATGCTTCCATTACACTATTTGGGTTTATTCGGGTGTTATTTTCTCTAACTTAAGTTGGATATTCATTCACTTCCAGCCTTTCTGCTTTTCTAATGTAAATTACTAAACATTGTTCTCACATCATGCTCTTAGCTGCATCTCAGGATTGTAAATGTTGCACGGTTTTCATCATTAGTAAGTATTGCCTGATTTTCATTATCATTCAGAGACATTCAGATTACAAGTATGCTTTAATTATTCTCCGGATACAACAAATAGCCTTGTGCCTGAGCCTTGTGATATTTTCTTTGCCAGTCCACCTTTGGGACAGTTTTTGAGATGTTAGGTTGTGGGTCAAAGGGTTAACACCTGTGCAGTGTGGCTGAATACTTCACTTTTCTCTCCGTGGGTGTTGAATCATACTTTCTTAGCAAGGTGTGCACAGCCACATATGCTGGGATGTGAAACTTTTGACATTTAGTCACTGAAGTGGTATTTCGGCACAGTTTTAATTAGAAGTTTTCTTTGTGGAAGGGATTAAGAGTTATTCGTCTTGTTTTGCTTTTCTTTAAACTGTTGGTTCGTGTCTCTAACATGCTTCCATGGGATCGGTGGCAGTCTTTTCTTCCCTATTTGTAGACTTAGGTACATTAAAATCCTAAGTGAATTTTCCTGTTGGTGAATTTTCCTATTCACCGTTTATCTTTTGGGTTTTGTTTATTTATTTCATACACAAGTTTTGTAATTTGATATAACAAACTTTAACTCAGTGTCCCAGGTGTTGTTCTATCTAATACTTTGATTAGCTTGTAATCACTCTCTATAGCAATCAGTGCTCAACGATCACAAGCAGTCTCAGTTAAACTAAGAGTTCTATTTCCCATTCTATTCCCCTTGAGTGTGGTAATCTGTTTACCTGGGTTTGTTTCAGAAGAGGTTCCGGAGGGTGACCAGCCTGTCAGTGTCCAGCCACGCCCAGAGACTCCTACAAATGTGAACTGCTGGGAGAGCTGCTGTCCCTGCTTCCGCAGCCCCAGGATCCTCCCAAGTGACGTCAGGACAGTTAAGCCTAAGCCAGGTAACTGGAACCAGCCAGGGGCCCTCTAGGCACCCGTGACCAGGCCGTAGAAACTCAGGATGCCCACCCATATGTTGGGCCAGGAAGCTAGTCAAACCTAGGCTGGAGCCTGGCGCCCAAGCCACCCCATGTCCCCAGGTAGAAAAGTGGGTTTTTAGACATGGTTTCCTGCATCATTTGAAAATATAAATATACATATAATTACTGACTTAAACCTCTGTTTGCAAAGTCCAAGGTCTTGGTTCCCCAGGGATGATTTCTTTCCATTGCTCTTCTTCCTCATTATGGCCCTGTATTGATTGTTCCTGAGAACAGTACCAGGCTTGGTGGTCTCTAGGAGGACTCATGGGACTCACCTAATAGTCTTTAACTTGTCCTGATGTATGACAATAAAGGGATACAGAGTAAAATCAACAGACAGAAACTGTGCATGGGGTGAGGTCCAGAGAAAACCTATTGAAAGGCCCCAAGGCTGCTCTCCCAGGAGATGACTGCTAAGTTCTCCAGCAGGGGGTGTGAGAGCGTGTGACCACTTCCTGTGGTCTACAGGAAGTCTGATTATAGACTCAGGGTTTCCAGATTGATTAGATATTTGTCATGTAGGTGCTCCCTACCTATCATGTACCAATGTCCCTCATTCTTGGACAACAGATGTTCTGCGTCAGTCGTGCTGTCTGGACAAACCGTTCATGGGCATGCTATGCCACTCTTATTAATGCTAGTAATGGTGGGAACCCTCCAGATACCCATTCTCGGGTGTCAGGCATGGGCCAAACTTGGAGTCACTCCTTTTGAAAGACAGCACATTAAAATTTGCTTTATTAATCCTTCTTGCACTTTGTTTTCTCCTATGCATCCTTGTATCACTTTGTGGTTAACTGAATTTATTAAATCAAATAATGTGATGATTAGGAATCAGGACTGCTACATACAGCTGCATTTATTGTTGTTGCTATATGTTTTAGTTGTTTTTATTTGCTTCTTAGTGATTCTTCTGAAATCAAGACCTAGGAATCAAGACCTACATACTTTAGAAATAATGACAAATAACAAAGGAAGGACCACTTGGGTATTATTTCATCATCTTTGTTGCAGTTCATTGTATTGCAGAGTTAAAATGCACCAGCTTTCACCCTGTCTCCTCTCTTCAAATAATCTCAAATTGACCAGCCAGTACCAGCAAAGATATCCTCCCCACTGTTTCACTGCACATGACACGCCTCCCATAATCGCATAGAACACATTAGTCAGTAAGTACCATGGACTGTTTTCCCTGGAAGAATCCAATGCATTTGTTAAACTTTGCTTTTATTCAAGTGCAAAATCTTATTTAAAAGAAAACACAATAACTGCAGAGACACCGATGTGGATCCACATAGGTAAAATCAGTTGGGAAAGTTTCAAGACAACTTGGCATCAGTCTCAGCTGGAGGCCTGTATACTTAAGATAGACAAATCGCACAGCTAATACCGTTTCAGGGGCTTTAGGTGCCATTTAGCTGGGTTTCAAAGCCAACAGTATGAGTGATGGGATCCTGTCATCAAGTGATTCCATGCAGTTTAGTACCATTTGAGACTAGTTTGTGTTGCCTTCGGTTTCCATTAGTAAAATGCCAAGGGCATAGTTTCTCATTCCTTTTGTGCTCCTCTTTCCTGCCTATCTTCCCATGAGGAAGGATGGTCCAGCAGCAGCTCCGTCTCTGCTGCTTTTGTTTTCATTTCTTTTTTGGTGTATGACAGAGTCTCACTCTGTTGCCCACGCTACAGTGCCATGCCATTAGCCTAGCTCACAGAAATCTCCAAACCCTGGGCTCAAGTGATCCTCCTTCCTCAGCCTCCTGAGTAGCTGGAACAACAGGGAAACACAGCATGCCCAGCTTATTTTTTTCATTTTTAATGGACTCAGGGTCTCGCTCGTACTCAAGTTGGTCTCAAACTCCTGAGCTCAAGTGATCCTCTTGCCTCAGCTTCCCAAAGTGTAACGATTGCAAGTGTGAGCCACCTCGCCTGGCCCATCAGTGTTTTTTAACCAAACACACCCACACACACTGTCCCACTGTCCACATGACCCAGAGCTCCTGAGAAAGTCATGAGCAACAGCGCCGATGGCGGACAGTATTCTGTGTCCTCCTCGCCTCACAGAAGGACCTGGTGCAGAAGCAGTCCAGTGCAAGGGCACGTGAAAGGAGGCCGTGGACTGTGAGGGTGAGGTTGCCTTGATTTGCTCAAACTGAAATGTTGATTTCCTGGATTCTCACTTTTTCAATGGATTTCAAATAGGAAAACATAGCAATTCACATTATGGATATTAACTACTCTTTTCTGGGATTGTGGAAAAGAGACCATTAGCACCTGATGTCTGATCACTATGGACATTGGCACACGGGAGAACTAGGTTGTAAACTGTATCCCAAGGGTCTATGTCCTCCTAGGAAGCAGAGTCTGCTCCTTGCTTGATGTATTTTGTACTTGCCGACCTAAGTGGACAGGAGAAACCCTTCTTCCAGGACAAGCTTTTATGTCTTTCCAGTGGTGGCCCTGCCCTTACTGTGGAGGCCTTTGACTTGGCTACAGCGTCTCCTCTATTTTCAATACCAATGGAGAGAAACAGTGGATGTGCAGACCTTCCACATAACAGGAGGACATCCACATACTGTTTTCTTCTGTAATGCAGTGGTGCAAGTGTCCTCAGTAGCATGTGATGACAGTAAGTATTCTGGAATTACGTGATAAAGAAAAACATCTAGATGCTAAAAGAGAGATGTGGCATTTTTGCTGGCTTCAATGTGAAAAGTCACCTTGATTCCATGTTTCACATGGAAATAAGGACAGTAGGGGTTTTTTTGTTTGTTTTAGTAATTCTCTAGCAAAAAAACTATAGCCAAGTTTCTACATTTCATGTAAGTGACTATGCTCTCTGGAGGTTGGCAGAGGGTGTGTGCTTGAGGAACGGTGGTGTCCTGTGTGATGCTACATAGGGTGATGGGCATTTGTGTTTGCTCAGGAGCTACTTCCTAATTACAGAGCACAATCACCAGGTCACCCTTGTAAAATAAAATCCGTTGCCATCCATGGTATACATATACCACATTTTATTAATCCATTCTTGAATTGATGGGCACTTGGGCTGTTTCCACAGCCTTGCGATTATGAATTGTGCTGCTATGAACATTCCAGTGCAGGTGTCTTTTTTGTAGAGTGTCATTGGATCATTTGGGTAGATGCCCAGCAATGGGATTGCTGGATCAAATGGTAGATTCACTTGTATCGCTTTAAGGTATCTCCATATGTATACCATGGAGTACTATTCAGCTCTAAGAAACAATGGTGATATAGCATATCTTATATTTTCCTGGTTAGAGCTGGAACCCATATTACTAAGTGAAGTATCCCAAGAATGGAAAAACAAGCACCAGATATATTCTCCAGCAAACTGGTATTAACTGAGTAGCACCTAAGTGGACACATAGGTACTACAGTAATAGAGTATTGGGGAAGGGGGGAAGGGGGGGGCGGGTATATACATACATAACGAGTGATAGGCGCACCATCTGAGGGATGGTCATGCTGGAGACTCAGACTTGTGGGGGGGGAAGGGCATTTATTGAAACTTTAAAATCTGTACCCCCATAATATGCCAAAATAAAAATAAAATTATTACATAAAAAAAAAAATCCGTTGCCATCACACACTTCATATGCATTAACTCATTCAACCTTCACCAGAGTCGTATCTGGGGTTTGGTTTATTATCCCCACTGATCAGTTGTAGCAACTGAAGTACAAAAATGAGTGACACAAGCCCTGGGTTACTGAGTGTGTGAACCAAGGCGTGTGGCTGTGTGCTGACGCCCTCAACTACTGACGTAGAGCTAACCCTCCATAATGGGGATAGGACATGACACAGCAAGTGCAGATTCCCAAGTGAGAGTTTAAGCACTGAGCCAAAGACCTCCCAGACACTGCCCATCGTTATAAGGCAGATTCAATAGCTACATAAATCAGGGTAGTTATAGGTACATTTTGCTGCAGACTGGCACAGTCATTACTATGAAAAGCACAAAGAGACCCAGATGCTTCCAGTCAGGGTCTAAGAAGTGTGTGGGACCACATAGGACAGCATGGCCCACTTCTGTCAGTATTGAGTTCATTCTGCCCAACAGCTGCCCAAAACATACAACAATATTTAGTATTATTTTGTATTATCTCCACAAGCACTAAATGCTCCAATCCTGCCAGCTATAAACAGCAAGGACAGTGACAATTAAGAACTGGATGCACCATGTGGTTATTAGCCTGCTTTCCCTGATTACACACCATCAGCACTGCCAGTTCACTGGCATGGATCGGTTCATGACATCCACCTGTGGCCTGTTGTTTACTCTCTGCCACCTCTGTGCTTACGTCTTCCTACTGATTCTAAGAGGAATTTTTGTGATTTCTCTTCTTTACTTGATAGGTCTCCCTAAAGACTTGTGTTGTATAATTTCTCAGAGAAGCAACTGTGGGCTATGTTACTTCTCCCTATTATTCTCCTTGTTTTCTATTTTGTCAATTTCTTCTCTCTTGTGTTAGGGCGGGGACCTCCTGAGGAGCTCACAGTGCCGGTTGGAGAAAGAATTCTCACACCGGGATTAGGATACAGAGAAGTAAAAGTTTATGCATTTGTCCAAGAAAGGAAGAAAGGGGGAGAGAGAGAAAGGCAGGGCGGGGCCAGGGCACAGGGAGGAAAAGAGAAACTGCCAGGCAGCTGGGGGAAAGCTGCTTGGAGTTTAAAAGGGACAAATGGCTTTTTCACCTCGACTTCAGCAGACTGATAACAGAAGCAGCTGGGGGATGGCAGGGGGCTCTTTTGCTCTTTTCTCTGTGACACCAGCTCGCTGAGTCCTTGGAATCCGGCTTTTGTCAGGACCTGAGGCAGAGAGCTGCAGCAGGGCACTCACAGCCCTACAGTCCGTGATGGGCTCTTCAAGGCTGAGGAATGGAAACTCTTGGAGCCAATGAGTTAGGCCACAGGTGTTTTAATTCAAGTAAACAAAGGGCAGTTGTGCCGTCAGTTTTCTTCAAAGGGACAATTATGTGCTATGAGTTTATCCTCTTTCTGTTTGCTACTTTTTTTCCCTGTTAGCTAGGTGATGAGGAAGGCCACCTTTTAATCTACATTATCCTTCCATTACACTATTTGGGTTTATTCGGGTGTCATTTTTTCTAACTTAAGTTGGATATTCATTCATTTCCAGCCTTTCTTTTCTAATGTAAATTACTAAACGTTGTTCTCAGGTCATGCTCTTTAATGCATCTCACAATTGTAAATGTTGCACAGTTTTCATCATTACTAAGTATTGCCTGATTTTCATTTTCTTTTATAGACATTTCTGATTACAAGTATGCTTTAACTTTTCTCCCGATACAACAAATTACCTTGTGCCTGAGGCTTGGTATTTTCTTTGCCAGTCCACCTTTGGGACAGTTTTTGAGATGTTAGGTTGTGGGTCAAAGGGCTAACACCTATGCAGTGTTGCTAAATACTGCCCAGTTTCTCTCCATGGGTGTTGAATTATACTTTTTTAGTAAGTGTGTGCACAGCCACACGGTTAGATGTGACATTTAGTCACTGAAGTGGTATGTTAGCACAGTTTTAATTTAAAGTGGGTGGGGTTTTTTGTATGGGATTAAGAGTTATTTTCTTATTTTCTTTAAACTGTTGGTTTGTATCTCTAACATGCTTCCATGGGATTGGTGGCAGTCTTTTCTTTCCTATTTTTAGAGACATAAGTACATTAGTATCTTTGTGATACGCTAAGCAGACTTTTTTCCTATTCGCCATTTATCTTTTGGGTTTTGTTTATTGAACTTTATGTCATACACAAGTTTTCTAATTTCATATAACAAACTTTAATCCTATGTTCCCAGTTGTCCTTCTGTCTAACACTTTGACCAGCTTGTGATCACTCTCTACAGCAATGTGTGCTCATTGATGACAACTAGTGTCAGTTGAACTAAGACTTCTATTCCCCCTGTGTTTGACAATCTGTTTATCTGGGTTTATTTCAGAAGATGTTCCGAAGGATGACCGGCTTGTGATCATCCGTCCCCGCTTAAGAGATCAGGAGTGTCACTGGCCTTTCACTTTCCTTCCCCCCCGAGTGAAGAAGGGCCCCAAGTCCTGCTGTGAGAGATATGTGGGCTGGCTCTGCTGCCCCTGGAACCTGCCATGTAGTTCCTGCCAAGTCCTGCTACACTCATGTAGTCAGGGAAACCGTGGAGATGCCAAGAAGGTGTTGAGGAAACCACCAATGCCGACTCGGATCCCCTTGGATCACTGGGATGACTATCCATGCTGGTTCACAGTCAGTATCCCTGACTGCACCGAGGGACACAGAATGGCCCCTACTAAGCTCTGTAACCACTCGCACACGTTTCACCGCTAGGCCACCATGGCCTGCAGCTCTCGACATTCCGGTAGGTGCTGGGTTAACCTTTGCTGACTGGAGTGAGGGAAGGACAGCGCCAAGTTCAAGTCCAGCCTTAGGCTCAGCAAGTGGCTGGGGGGTGGGGGGGGGAAGAGCCGGGTGCGGGTCCTGGCTCGACTTCGCCCCCTGTGTGGCTAGGCTTCTCCAAGCCTCAGTTTCCTCATCTGCAGTAGGGGCCCCCGACAGACACTAACCAGGACAATTGTGACCCACCGCTGGGGCATGCTGCTGCTTCTCAGGGAGCAGCCAGAGGCAGGCCTGCCGGTGACTCCGTTTCCTCCGCATGACCGGCGTTGCCTGAGGGTTGCGGTTCCCAGAAGAAACCGTAGGGTCCCGAGCAGCTCCCGAAGAACCAGGCTGTTGAAGGAAGGGGATGGGGGGACGCTTGGTGCGCAGCCCGAGGAGGGGTGTGATGGGGGAGTGTCGCCGAGGCAGGGTGGGAGGGGTGTGGAGACACTGCCCTCCCTTAGGAACCCCAGTTAGAGGCCTCTGGGCCTCACTCGGCCGCTGCCTATGGAAGCTTCCTCTGAGCAGAGACGCTTCCACGTCCTCACTCTAAAGCCCTGCCCTCATCGGACAGTCCACGATGTCACGCTGCTTTGAGCATTTTGCACAGTGTTTTCTTGACCAGGTGGTTGACTTGGGGGACTATTTTTAGAATTCCGCCTACCCCTGAGGATCACATGAGGAAATACATGCAGAGCCTTAGAGGCAGTCCTGGGTAGCAAGTGCTGTACAAGTGCTACCAAGGATTCGCCACCACTCACTGGGCGCCAAAGGTGGCCACTGTGGACTGCATGAAAAGGGCATTTCTGGCTGGGCTCACGCCTGCAATCCCAGCACTCTGGGAGTCTGAAGTGGGAGAATGGTTTGAGCCCAGGGGTTCCACAGCAGCCTGGGCAACAGAGTAAGACCCTATCTTTAAAAAATGCCCAGGTTAGGGTCCACACTAAAACACGGGAATTGGCAGTGCGGTGTGTGTTGAGTTGCACAAATGTTCTCTGGGGCATCATGAAACTACATTCTTTTGTGTGGCAGATGTTGAGATTTCATCGTTGTTTTTCCGCAGTGGTTTGCTAAGGTGGCCGTCCCCGGCGCCCACTGGAGGCTGCCATGGCGTTCGTCATCTGCAGCCACGCTGCTTCCTACTGGTAAGTATCGACTGCCCGTCTGAGTGTCATGTGAGACCGCTGCGTGGCTGAGGGCCTGGCCAGCTGTCTCCACTGGCTGGAAGAACTGTGTGGTGGTGGCTTTGAGGGGCGTGTGGTGGAATCGGTGGCAGAGTGGGCGTTAGACCCCTTCCGCTTGACTTTGCCTCCCTGTTACTGCGGGACCTCGGGTGTCTGCACCCTCTGAGCTCTGGTTTCCTCATCTACAGGACAAGGTGCTGCCCCTCGGGGTCTCCACCACGGTGTGACCTCCTCGGAGCGGGCAGTGCAGAGTGCAGGACTGGAGCCGGGGCAGGAGTGGGCACTGTCCTCGGCCCCTGTCCACACCCTCCCTGCCTCAGCATCACACGCCATCTCCCCGTGGCTGGTGCAGCGCATGTTCCGCAGCCTGGATGGCATCCTCATTGGCTGGAACCTCCGCTACAGGCCTGCGTGGACCTCGTGGGGCTCGGGGTCGCCATGCAATTTTTAGGCCCTGGAGAGGTAGGTTTGTCAGCTGAGCAGGGCTGGTTGCTTCCTCATGGGGACCCCATTTTTAAATCAGTCTGTTTCTTAAAATGAAGAACAAATCCCGGGCTGGGTGTGGTGTCTCGCACCTGTAATCCTAGTACTTTGAGAGGCCGAGGCAGGAGGACTGTATCACTGCAGGAGTTTAAGTCCAGCCTGGGCAACATAGCGAGACCCCGTCTCTACTCAAAAATTTTGAAAAATTAGTCAGGCATGTGCCATCTACTTGCCACAGTGGCTGTTCAGGGTCCGGGAGGCACTGATAATTAGAACTGTAACGGCTACTGACCCTTTAAAGACCAATCCAAGCTCTGCCAGAGAAGCTGCCACGCTGCCTGGTGTGCTCCTGACTGAGAGTCACGTGGGGACATGTGACCAGGTGCTTTGCTCTTCTGAGTCTCCCCCATTCCAGGGGCAAATTGCCAGCGCCTTGCTCCGGGGACGAGAGGCAAAGGAGATGGGGCTCAGAAACGCGCCCGGCTGCTGGCCTTGCCATTTGTAGGTTTTTGTGAGGATGATGGGAGAGACCCTCAGCCAAGGCTCTTATGCTCAAGGGCTGCCCACGAGCCTCCCTCCGTCTCTCTGCAGGGCCGTGAAGGTGTCCACCCAGGATCTCGTCCCCCCCGTCTGTCTGTCCCACGAGTGCCTGTGGGGAGGGCCGGCCACTGCAGCACGCAGCGGGGTTCCTGCTCTGCAGGAGCAGCTGCAGAGGGCCGAGGGCCAGGAGGAGGGGCAGTGTCCTGGTGAAGCGTCTGGCTCTGTTCACCCCATGTCGGGAGAGGTGGCGAGGGAGGCTGTGGCTCGTGGGAAATGCAAGAGCTTTGTGGACGCTTCCTCAGGAAGTGAGCGGGTGGAGGCCAAGTGGCACTGTGGCCCGGGTCCCTGCTGGGAACGTGGCCCAGGAGGGGTGCAGAGTTGGAAGAGCCAGTGCGGCCTGGAAACCTGTGGGGAAATATCCTGCAGGGTTCCTGTGGCTGGGCGGGGCGCAGCAAGAGTCGGGCCCAGACTCTGCAGGACGGCCCGGAAGCAGGTGCTCGCTCAAGCCGGGGAAGGTGGGTTCCCGGTTCCCGTGTGGGTGCTGTCCCCTCCTCTTAGCCGCAGGGACGATACCATGGGTGAGGATCCCAGGCCAGGTGGGATGGAAGGACCAGGATCGGGACCAGAGCAGGAGAAGGCTCCTGCTGGAGCCTCACCGCCTGGCACTGGTGCCCCTCTGCTCCCCTAGTCTGTTAGTGCTGGGGGGTGTTGTGTCCCCTGCTATTCTCCTTCCTTCAGAATCGTGCAGATTCATCGCACAAACACGTAGATACAGACAAGCAGAAGAAACTGCCTCCCACCCTGTAGTTCCATCCTCAGACTTAGCCCCTGGCCCGTGGGCTGTGTCACCGGCATGTGTGCAGGTGTTTTCATGGCGGGGAGACCTGAGTTGACAGTGCTGTGGGCAGTGGCCCGTGCCGGGGCTGGGTGAGTCTTGCAGACCCAGGCCAAGCACTCCGCCCAACCCCGGGGCGCTGGTCTCAGTTCAGACCAAGCAGCGCGACTGCTGGGTGCCAGGCACGCTGGTGCCCCGGGGACTGGCCCCACTCCCAGCCTGGCTGGTGCCTCTGTCAGGAGCAGAGTGAGCAGCCCAGGGGCGCATGTGGTTGGACTGGGGGCTGAGCAATGTGGATGTTGCAGAGCTCCCTGGGCCTCCTCCACCTCCACCGTAGGGCTCGTTCGCGCCCACCGAGGAGTGCGTGCCGGGGCAGCGCCTGCTGCTGGAGTGTCTGCTCGCCTTTGCCAGCAGCCTGAAGCCGGAGCAGGCTTCTCCCTCTGGCCGCTCCCAGGCCGCCGCCCCCTGGAGGAATTCACACAGTGGGTGCAGGCCATGGGCTGGCTCCTGTGGCTTCTGGCTGCTGCCGTCACCCTCCCCCTGGCCAGGTGTCACGCACAGCCCCTCTGCCCAGGACACGGGGCACGGCAAGGCGCTGCAGGGCTGGGGCTGCGCAGCCCTGACCCCTCTCAAGCCTGTCTCCTCGCCCCCCAGCTGCTGGCCCCTGGCTGCAGCTGCTCCCCAGGCCTTCCCTGCAGCCCTGCCCTCTGCAGTGCAAAGAGCCACGTTGGCCAGAGAGGGGCCCCATCCTGCTGCTCTCTTGTCCCTTCATCCACAGGGGCAGCAGAAGTGGGAGCTCGGCACTATGGCAATCTGCTCCCCACCCCCCATCCGTCAGGAGAAGGGCAGGGACCCAGGCCTGACTCCTGGCCTGACTGGGGCCTGCCGAGCGGGTGACTTGTGTAGGGCTGAGGTCAGGTGCACACAGGAGCCATACTGGCTTGGCCACCTTCGTGCTGTGTGTCCTTGGGACTTTCCTTACCCTCTCTAATGTTGGTTTCCTCTCTGAAGAGTGGGTCTAGCTCCAGGGGTGCCCAGCGCTCTCCAGCGGCAGAGCCTCGCCTCGCTAACAGAGGTGCTGGGTGAGCAGCAGGTGACCCCCCTCCCCTGCAGGGCTGCTGTCCCGAGGTTTGTCCAGCAGAAGCTCTACCTCTTCCTGCAGCACTGCTTCGGCCACTGGCCCCTGGATGCGTCGTTCAGAGCCGTGAGTGCTTCCCCGTCCCACCTTCCCCTCTGCCCTGCGTGTGGCCCATGCGGGACTCCACTGTTACTGCAGAGGCCTCGGGGGCCACGCTGTTCTGCCTGCTTGGGTTTCCAAAGGCAGCTCTCAGGTGCAGAAAGGCCCCGCGTGCCCCAGTGTCTGAGCAGGCCGGGTCCTGCCCTCACCCGCTGCCCTCGGCTCTTTCAGCTGGGAGAAGCCCGCTGGCGATCCTGGCTTCCAGAGGGCTGCGCCGGGCCTGCCTGTTGTGTCTCTGGGGATGCGGGAAGAGCCCACCACTCCCCAGCATCTGCACTGAGGTCAAGGAGAAGCTGCCAGAACCTGGAGTGGACCCCCTGCCTAGCTGTGTTCTGGGAGCCGGGCTCCAGGCTACTGGAGGATGTGACTAGAAGCCCAGAGCCCAGCCCCACGGCCACCAGCCGCTGGGCCCTTAACTCCTGAGCTGGGCACAGCTGGTGTTAGCCTCCCTGTCACCCTTCTACTGCTTATCCTGAAGGGTTCTGCACCCTGAGGATGAAGTTCCTCCCTGTGCAGAGGTGACCAGGCTGAGGACACGCTGTCAGGAATGGCTCAGTCCTCCTCAAAGCTGCAGATCCCTGGCAGGTCCTCAGGTGGTGGCAGCAGAGATAAGCGACAAGAGCGGAGTCATCTGAGGTGATGTTGGACACAGACAGTGGCAAGAAAGTGATGGGCACACAGAGCGCACAGGGTAGGTGGAGTGTCCACTCTTCCAGCATCTGAGCACTGTGTCAAGCCTGCCCCATGTCTGGCCATCGTGGTCAGGGTCAGCCTCCTCTTAGGACAGGGTCCAGGAAACCCTCAGGGACTGTTTCTTGCCAGACTTGGGGCCAGAAGTTCCATCTCTCATCTGGTGAGACCGTAACTCCAAGGTCACATGTTTGTAGGGCTCCTGCCAGGCTTTGTCCCCAGGCCAGACTGACCGTCTCTGTGTTGCTGCTCATCCTGCTGCAGATGATGATGCTCCTGAGCCCAGCACCGTGGGAGGAGGAGTCCGTGCAACCTGGA
Source organism: Microcebus murinus (assembly GCF_040939455.1). NCBI lineage: Eukaryota > Metazoa > Chordata > Mammalia > Primates > Cheirogaleidae > Microcebus > Microcebus murinus. Next base: position 24,671,668 of record NC_134125.1, on the reverse strand, counting down.
AACAGGAAGCTGAAAGAGACAGAGACAGCTGAGGGCCGGGGTCCCTCCTCACTGTGTGCCTAACCTGTGTCACTTGAGAAGCCAGAGCTTAAAGTCGGAGGCTGACAGAGGGGTTGGGAAGTGAGGGGTGCCTGGAGAAAGGAGAGAGTCGCTGAGTGTGGGAGCCCCGGATCCTGAAAAGACACGGACAGCAAAGCCCTGGACTATGCACGTGTAGAAAGACTTTGAAAAGCCGAGCTACAGACTCATTGTTCATATCCTCGCATGATCCACTGAGGAAGCCCTTGGAGCAAAGGGAAGTCCCCACACGGCCGCACTGCTGCGGGGTGAGGTCAGCGTGGGTGCTCCAGGAGGTGCCTGGGCTGTGCAGGAGGACGGGCCCCTGTGCTGTGCTGGGCACCGCCGTGCCGCTTCTCCCCAAGCGGGAAACGAGCTGCTGAGGAGGGTGATTGGAGCCACCAGACACCTGGGTGCAGAGCTGTCAAACTCACACTGTCCCCCCAGAGCTCTCGACTCTTCTCGGGCAGTGGAGGTTGTCTCCCGTCCTGGGGGCCAAACTAATCTAGGAACAAATTGCTAGAATAATATATATTAGTTAAGTTAAACAAGTCAGCCTGTGATTAAAAGACTTTTCCAAATGTCAGAAACTTGTGATCTAAAGATTGAAAGCCCTGAAACATAACTGGCCGGCTGCCATTCGAGATTAACTCTTTGTCCTGGCCAACTTCCTGGGCTGCGACTATTCCGAGTGTGACTTAAACACATATTTTCAGTTTTTGCAACAGGGCCTCTCAACCTTGGCGCTATTGACATTTTGGGCTGGATATTTCTTTGTTGCAGGGGGCTGGCCTGTGCACTGCAGATGTTTCCAGCATCCTTGGCCTCTGCCCACTAGAGGCCAGGGCATATGTCCCATCTGCCCCCAGTGGTGACAACCAAAAATGTCTCAGGCATTGCCAAGTGGCCCTGAGGGACAGAAGCACCTGCGGTCCAGAACCACTGGTAATTAAACGTGTCCGTAAATATGAATCATGATATCACGGAGGTCAGGCCTCTGTGCCTCAGAGGAGGGAATCGGTAACTACGATAGTTTTCCAGGAAAGACATGCCCAGAGAGACCCCAGCAGACCTGTGCCTTTGCTGGGAAATCCTCAATGGCTTTGCCCAAGTCTTGCCACCGCTGGGCACAAGACTGTGCAAAGGGCTGATTTATACAGTCAGCTTTCAGGCTGGCCTGGAAGACAGGACAAGGTGAAAAAACCATGAGCGTATTTGCCCTGCAGCTGTTGGTGGTATTTTGGCTCGAGTCAAAACAGAAATCCAAGTGAGGTGTGTCACTCAGACATACAGCCATTGCCTTGTCCCCAGCTCCTCACACATGGGGTTGTGCGTGTGCCAGTGGCCCACAGTATGCCACCAGAAGAGAGGCTGCGGTTCTGTGCTCGCTAGACCCGCAGTGCTCGGGCTGGCTTCCCGGCACCCTTCCACAGGCGGCCAGTTACCTCGGAGCGTTGCACATCAGCAGAAGAAACGAACTGACTTCCGCTGATCCACAAGCAGGGAGTCAGCCCCAGGTTCAGCCGGCAGCAGCAGAGGACCCGTACAATGTAGGGCACCTCTCACACCACAGTGAGCCCACTGGGTTTGCACACGTGAACTGCAAAGTTCCCACCTGACTGACTACCCGTGATCACACAGCCACGATCGTGAGAATGTCCATCTGAATGAGGGCACAGCACAAGCCCTCTTAACCGAGCTGGGCCTTAATCAGTAGTGAACCTTCTGAACTCATGCCCTTAAAACACAGGGCAGGCTCAAATGACAGATGGCTTTGGCCAAACAGACACTAGTCATGAAGGCAATGGACAGGCTGGACAACATTCAGGACAAGGACTATGGAAATGTACCCGAGGCCATGGGATGTGGGGAAAGCACCCTGACTACACAGAGAAAAGAGGTCTCTGTGCAAACAGACTAAGATTAGGAGGAAATACCCAAATTTCCACCTCCAGGGCTTTCCCAAGGATAGCTAAGGCCTTGCTTACCTCCAAAGGAGGGTGGATTTCACAGGGCTGAGTAAGAAACTGAGACCTGAGCTATCAGGCCACAGGTCAGACCTGCTGGCTATAGTGGGGCACACCCAGGAACAATGTTCTTCCAAATAAGTGTTTACACTGTAATCCTAGCACCCAGGGAGGCTGAGGTAGGAGGATCCCTTGAGCTCAGGAGTTGGAGACCAGCCTGAGCAAGAGTGAGACCCCCATCTCTACAAAAAATAGAAAAATTAGCTGGGCACAACTGGCGCATGCCTGTACTCCCAGCTACTAGGGAGATGGAGGCAGGAGGATCGCTTAAGCCCAGGAGTTTGAGGTTGCTGTGAGCTATGATGATGCCACCGCACTCTACCCAGGGTGGCAGAGCAAGACCCTGTCTGAAGAAAAAAACAAAACAAACAAAAAACAAAAACAGAAAAAAAGAAAACAAAAAACATAATGGAATTCTGTTGAACGAAACAATGTTATTCAAGCACCTGCTGGTTTTTTTTTTTTTTTAAGTTTGTTTAAACCCTCCTTTGTAGCTCTCAAATAACAAGGCCAGCGGCACAGGCGGGCCAGATGCCAGCTCAGCCCTCCACTGCAGCTACCCTGCGGTGCAGAGGAAAGAAAGGGACTTGTTCTCTCCTGTTTTCTCTAACACAGTGCTTCACACGCGGGGTTCTTTTCCAGCTCCAATTCAATAAACTGCCTGAGCCTCAGTGTCCCAGTCAGTATCACCAAATGGTCACTATGCCCAGGGAGTGCTGGCAAATGTCTAACAGCCAGCACAGAGTGGGGGAGCCTGAATTTGTAGCATCTCTCTATTTCCACGGTGTGGATACTCCCACCGTGGCTTGTCAAGCTACCAAGGTGTCCCAGGGAAGAGGCGCCCGGGATCGTGGGCTCTCCTGAGCTGCCGCGAACAGGCTCCAGCGCACCACTGACTGTGCTCTCTGCAACTCCCTGTTCCTTAATTCTCTGGTCTGGGCACAGTGGCCTCCCTGTGCTTCTGTACAAGTAGACAGCGACACCCGGTGGCACACGAGTAAGAAGCATACCCCCTTCCACCACCCCCACCCTCCCAGGACTTTCTCTCCTCCCTCCTGACCAGCCCTGGGGCCCATGGTGTCCTGCCAAGGCTCAGAGCCCTCCGTGTGCCTATGGGGGACCCCACGGGTCTCCCTCCACGTGGGGGCTGGGAAGCAGTGGCTTGGATCCTGGCGTTGGAATAAGCAGTGGCCTTATGGAGCAGTAATTGCCACTCCCTGCCCCTTGGGTGAGAGTTATCACAAGGGCACCCAAAGCAGTCGCCACAGCACTCCTAGAACTAGACTTACTCAGCATTTGTTCCTGAGGAGTACCCTCTTGGGTCCTGGAATTGGAACCCACATCTCAGGGCCTCCCTTTGCTAGACTTCCCTCTGAGTCCATGTGCAGCCCTTGCCTCCCAAATCGCAGTGGCTTCAATAGCCCAACCTATGGCAGGATAGGTTTGCAACAGCAAAACCATCACACTTAGCCCTTGGCCACCAAGACCCTGTGTGGCAGCAACAGGTTGCTAATTAACAAAGGTTCCCCCCCTTTCCATGGCGTACTCTTAGAGAAGGCATCCATTCAGCCCAGGACTCCATTTTTCACATCCCTTAAAGGGCAACGGAGGAAAAGATCACTAATTCAGACACATCCCCAGGCTGCCGCTTCCACGGGGCAGCTCCTACGCATGCTCAGCCGAGGCCTCCCCACCCCAGGGCTGCTCCTGCAGCCTGCTCTGGCCCGCCCACACCCTCCAGCAATGATAAGCCCTTCTGCGACCAGCTCTGGCTCACTCCCTGGCAAGTCCCTTGGCCTCCGGAAGGCTGCATATTCCTCCAAAGCCGAGCTCTCTTGGAAAAGCCCGAATCCCAGCCTTCTGTGGGGTCCCTCTCCCGAGCCCCTAGTTCCTTCGTGGGCCAGCACCCTTGGTGTGGATCAGCAGCTGTTTTCTGAAATCGCTGCTAGTGAACTGCTTACACTCCTTGTTCAAACTCTTCAAGAGTTAACAACTCATTACTGCTAAGCAACTCTGAAAAGTTTCCAGTTCAAATTACTGACGTGGTTTGTCTCCTGACTCCACCCTGATCAAGTCAGTAACTCAGCATCAAAAGATGAGCTGGAAATGGGGTCATCTCCAAACTGGTGTTAAAAGTTACCTAACACCCAAACCAGCGTAAAAATACCTGTTTCCAGGGATAAGTAGGAGATGTGGAATGGGAGGTGCCACCAGGGAGGTGGTTCAGACTGTACAGATACACCTCACTCACCTGTGGCCCTGCGCAGCAGGTAAAACCTAAGTAGACCTGGCATGGGGGGAGAATATCAATTCAAACACATCCCCTGGTATAGATGGACATCAATTAGTATTGACTAAAGGGAGAAGTCCTTGTTGCGGCAGTGTGTACAGCAAGTGTTACAGGCCTTGTCACAGCTCTTATTCGTTTGACCGGGGAAAGAACCGAGCGGCACATGAAGAGTCAGAGAACAGCCTTTATTCTCCTACAGCAGGCTCAGCACACCTAGTGTTACAGATGTCTTCCAATGTTCCCTCGATGTTTTCCCCTTCCTGCTCTTCTGCCCCTGCTTTTATACCCTTGGTCAGGCTCAAGAAGCGTCCAATCAACTACAAGCTTTAACATCCAATCAGCAACAGGCTTTAACATCCAATCAACAACAAGCCTTAACATCCAACCAAAAACAATGGGATTCAAAAATTACCCAATCAGGATCACATAAGCAGCGTGGCCGGAAACAGGCCGCAGCGCAAGGGCCAGGTGCATTCCCACCCTTGGGTGTCCGGGGCGGCTGGGCACTGCAGGGTTCGGCCCTAGCAGCGTGCCTCTAACTGGCCATGCGCAGCACTGGCCCCCGGAGATGCAGAACTATGGGGAGGCGGCAATTGGCCTCGACCGGGCGCCCTACATTTTCTGCATCATCCTCAGCTAAACCTCCCACTTCTCCATGGTAGATCAGGCTGATAGTTTTGGAGTGGCCATTATCAAAGACTTCTTGCTGATCAGCCCAAGCCAAATTGGGGTTAAACTGGGGGCAGATATCTGCCAGTAAGCACGTAGTCACTTTCCTTTGGATGGCCATTTGGGGGGGATAGGCAAAGAATGGATGCAGATGCTCTTTTCTCTCCAATGAGTAATGTGGACTACAAGGCCCACTAGGCTTAGTGAGATGTACTCCCAGAAAAACTACATGAGAGAAGTCTGTCCAGCCATGTATAAAAGAAATCAAGAATTTCTGGTGGCCCCAGAAGATGTGACAGCTCAGGACAAAGTAAAAACACTCTTGCAAATGCCTCAGGCCTACGTCTAGTAAAAAGTGATGGGCCATGGACAGGCACAGTGGCTCACACCTATAATCCTAGCACTCTGGGAGGCCGAGGCAGGCAATTGCTCAAGGTCAGGAGTTTGAAACCAGCCTGTGCAAGAAGGAGGCCCCATCTCTACTAAAATTAGAAAGAAATTATCTGGACAACTAAAAATATATATAGAAAAAATTAGCCGGGTATGGTGGCTCATACCTGTAGTCCCAGCTACTCGGGAGGCTGAGGCACAAGGACTGCTTGAGCCCAGGAGTTTGAGGTTGCTGTGAGCTAGGCTGACACCATGGCACTCACTCTAGCCTGGGCAACAGAGTGAGACTCTGTCTCGAAAAAAAAAAAAAAAAAGTGATGGGCCAGTCATGTGTCCAAGAGCTCACAGGGGCTCCAGTGCATGTCAATAAGGAGAAAACTGGCCAGGCACAGTGGCTCATGCCTATAATCCCAGCACTTTGGAAGGCAGGAGCATCACTTGAGGCCAGGAGTTTGAGATGAGCCTGGGCCATATAGCATGCCCCAGTCTCCACAAAAAAATTTTTTTTTTAAATTAGCCAGGTATGGTGGTGCGTGCCTGAACTCCTAGCTACACAAAAGGCTAACGTGAGAAGATTGCTCGAACCCAGGAGTTTGAAGTTACAGTGAGCTATGATCATGCCACTATACACCAGCCTGCATGACAGAGCAAAACCCTGACTCTTCCTTTAGCCTTTGCTTTCCTAGAGCTGTCACATGGTGAGAGTGAGGTTAACAACAGCTCTCTATCTTTTCAAATATTCCCATTTCCAAGATCATGGAAAGAGATGTTGTCTTAGTGAAGACAACCCTAATGATGGCTTAGAGTGGAAAACTTCTCATTTCAAGGATGGCCTCACACAGGATGGACATGAACTCCAGTCCTCCAGCGCACCAAGGTCACGTTTCCCAACAGTGGCCATCCCTGTCACTTTTAGGTCTTTTCATGTGGTGAGGAGGCAGTGGAGGTGTGACCTGCAGTAACTGAAACCAACATTCCAGCGGAACTGGAGAACGGTAAGTGAAATAAGCCAAGCACAGAAAGACGAATCTGACGTGTTCTCACTCATATGTAGGAGCTAAATAATAAAAACGGTTGATCTCTTACCAGAGCTGGGAAGGCTAGTGGGGTCGGGAGGATAAAGTGGGGATGGTTAATGGGTACAAAAATATAGTTAGATAGGTAGACAGAATGAACAATATTTGATAACACAACAAACTGACGATAATCAATAATACATTAGAATTTAAAATAAATGAAAGAGTGGAATTGGAATGTTCCTAAGACAGAAAAGATAAATGACTGAGGTGATAGATACCCCAAATACCCTGACTGGACTAATTCCCATTGTATGCCTGTACCAAAATATCACATGTACCCTATAAAGATACACAACTATTATGTACCCATAATAAATAAAAATAATTTTTTAGTTTAAAAAACAAAACCAACATTCCAAGACAAACTACCACTGAGGAGGCTGAATTTTGTCTTTTCTAAATGATCCTTCACAAGTCAAATGAGGAAGTGGAGTCCGTTGCACTGATCAACCAGTAAGCGACATGGATGACATAAAACAGCTCTGGAGTCCAAGAGCATCAGCTTCTGACTGGCTACAGACAATAAGCCTCCAGCCCTTGGGAACAAATCTAGGCAATTTAGCCTGGCAACCACCAGATGGCTGAGCTGGAGGGACATCTGCATCCGATCGATGCCAATGGACGCCTCTCTGCCGGAAGGGCGTTGTCGGGTGAGAGTAACTGGATCCAAATGAAGGTCGTCCCCCACTGCTCACTGGGATGAAGACACACAATGTGGCATAGTGGGAATCCCAACAAAGGAGGACCACGGATGCTTTCTGTCCTTTGAAGCTCTAGGTGTAAAAACAACAAGCTCCAAAAACAGCCTCTCTTCTTGGTCTTTCAACTGCTGGTCAGCATGACTGGGAGAGGACTGGCTGATGACACCCCTGGTATATCCTTTATGATTAACTCCAATGTTTGCCAAGTTTGCTGCCCAAGAACCAGAAGGAACCCTGAACTAGAGGCCCAGGGACGCACATACCTTGCATGATTTACAATAAGCCCACACAAGAACGCACCAAGTCTGGTTCCTGGTAGCACTGTCATACTCACCGGGTCAAAAATAACCTCATCAAAAATGAAATATGGTCAAACTACCACAAGACACCAGGGTAAGATGTTTCAACACTGGAGGGAGCCAGAGACCACCAAATGTAATCAAGGCACAGGGTGGTCTATGCAAAATTGGCCACCAGGTGGGGTGGCAGAAATGCAGGAAGATCGTTGGCATTTACAAATAGTTTCTGCCCCAGGTTCCCCTGTCTCTGATGAGATAGAATGAATCCAACCCTAAAAGAGGACTGGATAACTACTTGATTGTGACTGTTCCAAAAGGGCTAAGAAATTTAAAATTCAAGGTAACAAGGGTTTTGGTCTATGAGCTAATACATGGCTAGCAAAAAAAAAAAAAAAATCATTTGCATTTAAAAAGAAGTTAAGAGATGGGTCCTCAAGTCTTCCTGCAGTGGGAGACAGCCTACATACCCACCTGGCCATGTACATCCAGAGTTTCAAAAATCTACTGGGGTTGAGGAGGGAGTAGTTCCACTTCCAGAATAGCAGTGTGTATAATAGTTAAGATTGGTTGATTGATTGATCAATTGATAGTCTCTGAAAATGGCCTTACAGGAATACAGCAAATAAATATTTATTCAAGAAAATCAACTACTACTTGGCAAGAACACATGGCATTTCAAGCACGACCTGCTCCTTCCTCCCACTGCCAGCCAAGTGTGACAGAAACTCCACTCCAACTCCACTCCAGGTAGATATAGCCAAGAACACAGCGCAGCCTCTCCACCCAGCTTCAAGTCAAGGGCTGCAGTGTCTTCCAAGAAGGGCCTTGCAAACTAAATTTGAGGTGATTGTGGCTATAGTTTTGGGCCCTCTTCTTCCACTCATCCCCGACTTATGAGACAAAGGCTCTGCCTTGGGGCAGGGTACTGAGAATACTGGGACATGTGTCACCCTTGCCCTGGCTCCTTTGTAAAGCACAGGTTCCATGCTATGAGAAGCAAGGTGAGAATATCAGAGTCCCTCCAATAAGCACCTAGCTCCTAAAGCAGGGGTGTCACTCACAAAGAAGCAACCACTGTCTCCAACCCCAGCCACAGTGCCATAGCTCAACAGTTCTGAGATTTCTCCCAGGAGGAAAGGCAGAACATAAAATAGAGGGCTCCAAAGCCCACCCCAAATGAACCTGGATGGAACTGGAGACCATTATCCTAAGTGAAATACCTCAGGAATGGAAAAACAAAGAGTAGTATTTGAGGCAGGCCCTCGAGGAGATTAGCTACTTCTCCCCATGAAGCCAAGTCCCTAAGATAGAGGTTGCCACAGAGATAAGGAAATTGATAGGCAACAGAGAGAAATAAAAGAATACACAGAGACTAAGTTATAGTTTATAGTTATATATATATAAAACGATGAGATATAACACAGTGGGAAGTACCTAGGGGACTTGTGTATCTCCATCAACGCCAGCAATATGGTTAGATTCATACAGGTTTTTATAATCACAGACATCAATTACCAGTTGTTAGGGTAACATATTTGTATATCAGGGAATGCAGTTGCTAGGGGATACAGGTAGTGGGTTAGGGTCAAAAGTCTTCTCAAGGGGCTTCTAATCTACCTAGGTGAACAAACAGGTACAAAGTCTTTCAGGGGCTAGCTTTTATTTTTTTTTTTTATTTTTTTTTTTTTGTTGTTGGAAAGTGGACTTGAAACAGGGGCTAGCTTTTAATTGACTAAGAGGTAGTCAATTAACAGAGGTAAAACAAAAGAGGTATAGTGACTCTATATATCTTTGATTAATTATGGTGGATTTAAAGGTAGACAGACAGGAGAGAGCAGGAAGCCCATCTCTATAAAACAGGTTGTTTATAACCACCGGGGCGCATCTCTGGGCAAAGTGCACTCATTGTCTCCGGCTCCTATCCTGTGAGCCATATTTGCCTTGCCTTGTCTTTCAAGACACAGGGAAGCTCACAGATTTTGAGATACCGGGAAGCCTTCCTGGAAAACATCCCCACCAGAGATTAGAGAGCTCTCCCATGATAGCAGCTTCTAATAAGTGAACCATTGAGTCCACACATTCCTTCAGGGCAAAACTCTGCAAACTCCTGTTTCTGTCTTTAATATAGTAATATTGGGTTATGCAATAAAATAATGATCTTATAAGCCACATTTCATTAATTCCTCAATCATATTTTCCCGACACTCACAAGTGTGAGCTAAACAAAGTATATATATGGTCATAAAGTAGTGTGATGAATATTGAAAACTAAGAAGGGGGAGGGTGGGAGGGGGCTGAGGGATAAAAATCTACCTGTTGGGAACCATGTACACTATTCTGGTGATGGGTACATTAAAATACCTTACTTCAGCATTATACAATTCATCCATGTAACAAAAAAAAACTTGTATCCCCGAAATCTATTGAAATAAAAAAGATTTATACTATAAACCTTAAAGCAACTACTGAGATAATACAACAAGGAGTTATAGTTAATAAGCTAAACAAGGAGATAAAATGAAAGCACAAGTACACACATACGTGCACCAATTAATCCAAAAGAAGAAGGAAAAAGAGAAAAAAGAATGTATGGGACAAATAGAAAAGAAACAGCAAAATGGTATATTTAAACACAACTATATCAATACTCATATAAGTGTAAATGATCCCAGTCTGCTAATTAAAAGATTACCTGATCTAAAAAAAGCAAGACCCAACTATTTGCTAGCTATAAAAACCTCACCATAAATACAAAAACACAAATAAGCTAAAGATAAAATGTTAGAAAAAGATATAGTATACCAACACTAATCATAGAAAGAAGTGGTTATATTAACATAAAAATAGATTTTAGAGTAAAGAACATTACCAGGTACAAAGGAGTCAATTCAACTGAAGGACATATGTTTATGCATCATGCATGGTAGAGCTGTTTATTGGATGTGTAAAAAACTTTAAAGATAATAAAATGAACAATATTAACGTTACCGAAAGTTCAGCACTTGTCCCCAAGGCCACATCAGAAGAATGAAGACAAATGGTTTGAGAAAAAGGAAAGAGAAGTTTAATTTCACCGCAAATGAGGAGAGCAGTGGACTAGTGTCTCAAAGACTGCCATCCTGTCTTTAAGCAGAAATACAATGCTTTTTAAAAGGGAGAGAGGTTGGTGGTTGGGCTTGCATCTACATGACCAGTGTCACATATCATATCATGGCTTTTGCCCTTTAACTGACCTTATCTCCAGTGATGGCAGTCTACTGACTCCTGTCCAGGATAATTCTGTTGAGCTACCTCCTATGGTTTAAGATACTAGAAAACAAACAGCAAAGAACATTCTTCTGCCCCTTTGATTACTGGCCTCAGGGAAGGAATACAGGTTTTAATTCCCCAAAGGGTGGGAGTTTTAGAGAGACAACTCCTAAACATTTCACTGTCCATTGTTTTTTTGTTTTTTCAACCTTTACCTCTGTTATACAACTACATAATCAATTTGATAAAAAGTTTGTTTTCAATGGTTCAAAAAAATTGATAAAATGAGTTGCCTAAAATCAGAAATAAATGTCCAACAATAAAATTGTAATGATTTTTAACAGAATTTGAGTTTCTAACTTTGCCCAGCTTTAAAACAGCTTGGATTCTTGCACCAAAAAGAAAAATGTTTCAGATGGAAAAATGACAAAAGGAATTATTATTTCATTTACCAAAAAAAGTCAATTCATGAGCTAGATCAAACTTATAACATAGATATTTTTAATCTTTTACATTTCTCAAAGAATAATTTCAGCCAAATATGACAAAAATAGTTTTTATCATGATAGATAGTACTCCAACTATGTCAGGACAAAATTCTGGATTTAATGGAATTCTAAAACAATAGACTGAAGTTTCTCTTTATTACTATATTCTACTCTGTGATACATATTAAAAATATTTGTACTCAATTTTTAGAGCAGACTATGAAAAGCATCATTGATGGATAGAGTTGTTACAACCACTCAGTATATATGTACAAGTTCTCTGAATAATCATCATTCTATGGAACTGATGAAAAAATAGAAGGCAATGAATTTTTTAAATGGCAATCTGTACTTACATTTTCTCACTAATATATACTGTCTAAGAATAAGCTGAATAAGAAGAGCCAAAGAAACAAAAGGCATATTTGTGAACTAGCTAGGCAGGTAAGAGAACTTACGATAAAACTGAAACTTTACATAACACAAATCAATAATGATGACTTTACACATTCTCCCAACATAAGTTAGTATGCCAAAGATTTTAATTGTAACTGGCTATGTTATACAAATTCAGTACAAAAACAAAAAAGAAAATTTGAAAAACACTTTGTATTATTAATCAATTTAAAAATACCTTTCAAATTACATATTGCCTCTATGAATTCAATGATAATAATATTGAGTTGATAACAAGTGTTAGTGAATTAACTTGGACAGGCATAATTTTGAAACTTATATGTTTTTACTTCAAAGTCAAATCAATTCTTCTGAAAAGTTGAACCAGTTTTGTCACTGACTTAAAGGAAAATGACATTTTGGCACTTAATTCAGTTACTGGAAAACTTCTAATTATGTTTAGAATAACTTAGTATGTGAATCTACTTTCTCAATAGTAAATTTTATCAAATCTAAATACAGATCAAGCATTTCTGACAATGCTTACTGTCTGAACTGAGACATGCTGTAAGTATAAAATATATGCCAGATTTCAAAGACTTAGTTGAGGAAAAAAAAGAGAAAAGAATATATCTCAACAACTTTTTTACACTGATTACATATTTTGGATATACTGGGTTAAATAAAGTATATCACAAATTAATTTCACCGATTTCCTTTTTTTTTTTTTTTTTTTAGTGTGGCTACTGGAAATTTTTAAATTACATCTGTGATTCTTATTTTTATTGGGCAGCACTGAACTAAACTAGGACCATAGAATTCTGCCCAGGAGGCTGACACCATAGACTTCCCACTTGTCACAAGAACAAGCATCCCTGCCCTTGTCATAGACTCAGGCCGTTTCAATATCGTGAGAACTAAATGCGCTAATACTTAATACGAAGTGCATGAAAGGTGTGGCACCTAGCAAGAGCTATATAAGCGTTAGCTATTATTATCGTTACTAGTGTTATTGACCAAGATTTACAGAAACACGATTTAACACAGAAACACATGAGGAAGGAAAATGCTTGGCTCGGATTAAAAATGCACACATCGGGAGTCCACTTGCTCCGGGCTTCTCGGGCGTGGCTCCAGGACATTTTTTCGATATAAAAATATAAATATAAATAAAAATGCACACATCCCCAGTAAACGATCACATTGCAAAAGGGTGAGGACCCTCTGCGATCAGTTCTTCCAACCAGAGCTGTGACTAGGGTAAGTTTTGGTGTAGAATGTAAAGGGACGCCCAAAAACTCAGTAATCGAGATAAATAATGTACTAATGACATATTTCAAGCAATCAGAATTCATGTAAAAAATACATGATGAGCAAAACATCAAAGTTTAAATAAAGACAGCAGTGGTCTCACCGATTTCGGCTCTGAAAGCCACCACGGCCCATCCTGCCTCCGTGGACTCACGCTAGACTCGCCGCGTCCGACCCTTACCGGAGGACGAGGCGACTGCGGCGACACAGGGACAGCACTGTGCAGGGCCCGGAAGCGCCTTCACCTCCCGCAAGGCCGGCGCCCCTGGAGAGAGAGGTCTCCGAGGCCTGGCGGGAGCCGCCGCAGGGCCCGCTGGGAAGGGAACGCCCAAGCTGCCCCACGGCCCTTCCCGGCATGCCCTGCGGCAGCCGCCGGAGCCTGAGCTGTTGCGCCTGCAGCGCCGCCTCCCTGGCGGCCGGAAACGCCGCTATGGACCACAGCGGGTCCGGCTTCGCCTCAAACTGGAGCACCGAGGGCCTCGGCATCCACGACACCCTGGACTCCCTGGTGTTGGCTCTGTACCTCCTGTCGGTCCTCAGTGTCGGACTGTGGGTACGGCAGGGCCCAGAGGGCAGGGTGGGGTCCGGACTCCTGCGTGGGCTTGACTGCTCCCTGCCAGTACCCGGCCCCCATCGCGTGCAGACCCTCTCCGCACCCCTCTGCCTTCCCTTTGCCTACCCACTCCCGCCCTTCCGGCCGAGGGAGATGAGCTTCCTTAGCAGTGAGGCCGCACTTGGCCATGGCTTCCTCACATCTTCGTCCTCTTCCTCCCTGCCCCACCCCACACACAGGTCAGATGCTCCTGTGCCGGCCTCCTGGAACCTAAGCGGTATTTCATGAGGAGTCGTTTTGAGGACCGTCATGGTGATAGTGGTAGTAGAGACAGCGATTAAACTTAAGTGCTTGCGTGCCAGGTCCTCCTCCAGCACCAGGCCCTCACAACCATGCTGTGAATAACGTAGTGTTATGTGAACTGTTGCAAAGAGATTAAGCGATAGCCACGGAGTGATGGAGTACAGACTCAGACCTAGAGCTGTGTGACCTGATTCTTGAGCTTAACCTCTCTGCCTTGCCAGTAAGACCTCAAAGGGTCATGTGCAAGTTAGGGCTCTAAGTGTTTCCTTTAATAGGGTGGAGACCATGTCTCCTTCACTACCATCTTCCCACTAGAGTTTAGCATGTAAACACTCAAAAGATGTCCCTTAACCACAGTACCCAGGGCCAGATACTGCCCGTGTTCCACTGAAAGGTCAGGTGAAGATAAAAGCTTTGGCTGTTGTCACTTGTCTCCCCTAGGCTAAGCTGTTAACCATCAGAGGCCTCTGCCTGGCCTGCTTCACCAAGCAGGAACGGCAGGTGACAGTGCCGCCAAGACAGTTCCACCAATTGCTAACCAGCTGGAGAGTTTTCATTGCAGGAAGCCCCCACCCAGCTGAAGCATTCATGGGCATGCAACCTTTACTCTGGGGGGCTTTACCCGATCACAGGCAGCATCTTACTGTGGCAGTTGTAGCCCTTCAACATATAATCATTAGACAGTGTCCAGGGCTTAGGAGTCATTACGCCACTAGTGAAAAGATGCAGTAATGGAGATGTGGGCCCTATCCTTTTAAGAGGATTTTGTACCAGAGAAGAAAATATTGTCCCTTTATTCCAAATGCGAAGGGGAAACCTGAAGTTTTTTCCAGATCATTCAGACAAATGATTTTTTTAAATTGTCCTCAATTAGGAGAAACACCCTTCTTGGTGGTGCAGGGGCTCTGAAGAGTGAGCACCTGTTTGGGGATCATCCCCTCAGTGCTCTTACTGAATTAGGAGGCCCACACACAGCTTTCTCTTGGCTCACTTGGGACCCACATCTGGCCAAAGTCGGAGGACTAGTAACCCATCTGGTCACTTCCAAAGAAAACGTGCCATTCCTTCTGTTCTTCCAGGAGCCATAAAAAATGCAGGGATCCTTTTTTCCTTAAATTATTATCTTTCCCTAGGTTCTTTTAAAAATCATATGTACTGTTAATTACAAAAGTATTACATGCTTGTTTTGAGAAATGAAAGATGCATAAGGACTTAAAGAATGAGTTGTTATTCTTTCCCTATCCTTCCTGTCTTTCTGAGGTAACCAAGGGCTGTATATCCTTCTTCCCCTTTCTCAGTGCTTATGCAAACATACAACATATGTAGGGTTTTTGTGTGTTGTCTTCACAAAAAATGGGACTATATCATACAAATTACTCTGCAGCTTGCTTTTTATTTTTTTTTTTTTTATTTATTTATTTTTTTTTGAGACAGAGTCTCGCTTTGTTGCCCAGGCTAGAGTGAGTGCCGTGGCGTCAGCCTAGCTCACAGCAACCTCAAACTCCTGGGCTCGAGTGATCCTTCTGCCTCAGCCTCCCGGGTAGCTGGGACTACAGGCATGCGCCACCATGCCCGGCTTATTTTTTTTTTTTATATATATATCAGTTGGCCAATTAATTTCTTTCTATTTATAGTAGAGACGGGGTCTTGCTCTTGCTCAGGCTGGTTTTGAACTCCTGACCTTGAGCAATCCGCCCGCCTCGGCCTCCCAAGAGCTAGGATTACAGGCGTGAGCCACAGCGCCCGGCCAGCTTTTTAACTTAATATAGAATCCTACACTACAGTAGATACAATAGATGCAGATCTAGTTCATGTTTTAATTAGCTGCACAATAGTCATACAGACATGTACTATTCAGTTCTTCCCTAGTAATTAACACTTAGATTGCTGCCAGGTTTCTTTGTTTAACATGTAGAGGCTTTGAATTTGTGTGGCATAGATTCCTGAAATTAGAATTGCTGAGTCAGAAGGGTATGTTTACTTTAAATTTTAGCAGATGTAACTTAATGGCAAGCCCCAAAGGTAGTTGAGATTTATTATTTCTCAGTGTATGAGTATGCTCTTTTCCCCAAGCCCTCACCAGCCATGAGCATTACTTCTCATTTAATTTTTGTTTGTTTTTTTTTGCTAATCTGAATGTGGTATCTCATTGTAGTTTTAATTTGTTTTTCCAGACTCTTAGGAGGTTGAGCATCTTTTCATGAGTTTATTGTCCACTGATTTTTCTTTCCTGTGAATAGCCAGTTTATTTCTATATGTTTTAATTGGGTTGTTTGATTTTGCTTATGTCAACTTGTCTGTAATTTGAATCACTGAACCACTATTTGTCTAGACCAGTGTTTCTCAATCTTAGCACTACTGACATTTGGGACCAGATAATTCCTTGTTGTGAAGGATCTGTCCTGTGCACTATAGGATGCTTAGAAGGATCCCCAACCCCTACCCACTTGTGACAACCAAAAATGTCTCCAGAATTTGCCAAATACCACCTCAGACAATGGGGCAGACTCACTCCTAGTTGAGAACCACTAGTCTAGACTCTGGTAATGGTGTCTTTTTGTCATTTCAATTTTTGTTCACTTAGAGAAGTCAGCTATCTCTCTTTTCCTTTGTATCTCCTAGATTTCCTGGCACTTTTCCCCCACTCTAAGATTGAACAAAGATATTCTTAAGTTTTTTCTAATATTTTATAAGTTTCTTTATATTTAAATCTCTAAAATATCTGGAATTTACCTTTTTACATGATGTGATGGGAGGAGTCTAGATTTATATTTTTCTACTTATTGAACATACCTCCCTTTTCCCACGGAATTGAAATGCCCACATTTGCACAGATGGGACTCCTTTCTGAAGCATTCATAAGCTTAGGTCTGCTAGCCCTCACAGGGAACTGGGAAGTCTTAGTCTTTGTTTTTTTTGTTTTTTTGTTTTTTCAGACAGAGTCTCACTTTGTTGCCTAGACTAGAGTGAGTGCCGTGGCGTCAGCCTAGCTCACAGCAACCTCAAACTCCTGGGCTCAAGCAGTCCTTCTGCCTCAGCCTCCCAAGTAGCTGGGATTACAGCCATGCGCCACCATGCCCGGCTAATTTTTTCTATATATATTAGTTGGCCAATTAATTTCTTTCTATTTATAGTAGAGACAGGGTTTCCTCAGGCTGGTTTTGAACTCCGGACCTTGAGCAATCCGCCCACCTCGGCCTCCCAGAGAGCTAGGATTACAGGCGTGAGCCACCGAACCCGGCCTAGTCTTTGTTGCTGCTGCCCTGGCTCTTAAAGGGTTATGAGGGAGAAAAAAACTTATACTTTTTTTGTTTGCTTTCTCTTTATCCATTTCAGCCCAGAGATCTTTGGGAAAGTATTGGCTGCATCTTCTTCCCTGCCAGCCTGGCTTCTATGGCTGTTGTTTTGTTCCAGAAAGAGCAAGGAGAAAGAAAGAGTGCTTAAGCCACTTTCTTCCCCAAATATCTTCTTCCTGTTGGTTCTTTTCTAATGGAAAGAGAGGGTGACTTCATTCATCTTAGAACATTTTATAAATTCCTTTCAAAGTTCTAATGCATCTCTACTTATATGCTGCTAATAACTTTTCTAAGAAAGGTCAACTGTATACATAGTAGCCCCTCGATATTGTGCGTGAATTTAGAGTTACTTTTTTGGTTTTATGATGTGAAGAGACTGACCATTAAAATGTAGATACCTTGGGTGGTGGCAGTAAGTTCACTCTTTCCATGGAAAGTATTTCTATCAACCAGTTGTCATACTTAGATCATGCTAGTCCTCAGCAATCCAAGAAATGACAGTATTGTCTTGTTACATGTCACATCTGGGAATCAGAGCTGGGGACCCTGAGCAGAGAAGACTTGGATGCACTGGAAAGATGCTATAGTAATGGCAGTGTGACTGCTAGGCATGTATTCACATTTGCCATCCCTAATTGATCCATGTATTCTCTAAACCACTTATCTCCCTGACTGTGCCCCAAACCATGGCAGTGGTTAAGTATTTGGTAAAAAAAATAAAGCAATCTTATTTTCACAAGAGTGAAGAGAGATGGACGTGGCCATGTAGTTTCATAGCTAGAAGAGACTCTAGTCTCCAGGTAGGTGGCCATAGGCCCTCCTATAATTCAGGTTCTATTCCATAAAAGAAAGAACAAAAGAAGGAATCTGGGGATAAGTGAAGACAATCTATTTGAGAGACCTATGTCTTTGGAACAGTTAGGTTTCTTGTATTCCATTGTGATTTTTTGTTTTTGTTTTTAGGCCATGCTGTCAAGCAGTCGTGGGACCGTAACAGACTTCTTTCTGGCTGGCCGGAATCTGGCATGGTGGCTGGTGAGTAAGCCTTGCATCCACTTCGAGGGTCTATGTGTTAGCTTGTTTATTACTTTGATTTAAGTGTCTAATACCCAAAATAATTTGAAGTTGCTATATCAGGAATATGATTTAATTGGTAGTTCCCTTAAATGCTGAGTAATTTCTTTTTTTATTTTTATTTTATTTTTTATTTTTATTTTTATTTATTTTTATTTTTTATTTTATTTCAGCATATTATGGGGTTACAGATTTTAAGGTTTCAATAAATGCCCTTTCCCCCTCCCCCCACAAGTTTGAGTTTCCAGCATGACCATCTTCCAGATGGTGCACATCTCACTCATTATGTATATATATACCCACCCCCCTCCGCCCTCTCCCCTGCCCAATACCCTATTACTGTAGTACCTATGTATCCACTTAGGTGCTACTCAGTTAATACCAGTTTGCTGGTGAATATATGTAGTGCTTGTTTTTAAATTCTTGGGATACTTCACTTAGTAGTATGGGTTCCAGCTCTAACCAGGAAAATATAAGATGTGCTGTATCACCGTTGTTTCTTAGAGCTGAATAGTACTCCATGGTATACATATACCACATTTTATTAATCCATTCTTGGATTGATGGGCACTTGGGCTGTTTCCACAGCCTTGCAATTATGAATTGTGCTGCTATAAACATTCGAGTGCAGGTGTCTTTTTTGTAGAGTGTCATTGGATCTTTTGGGTAGATGCCCAGCAATGGGATTGCTGGATCAAATGGTAGATTCACTTGTATCGCTTTAAGGTATCTCCATATTGCTTTCCACAGAGGTTGAACTAGTTTGCAGTCCCACCAGCAGTGTAGGAGTGTTCCTCTCTCTCCACATCCTCGCCAGCATTTGTTATTTGGAGACTTTTTGATAAAGGCCATTCTCACTGGAGTTAAGTGATATCTCATTGTAGTTTTGATTTGCATTTCCCTGATGATTAGAGATGATGAGCATTTTTTCATATGTTTGTTGACCATTCTTCTGTCTTCCTTAGAAAAGTTTCTGTTCAAGTCCTTTGCCCACTTTTTAATTGGGTTATTTGATTTTTTTTCTTGCTGATTTTCATGAGTTCTAAGTATATTCTAGTTATGAGCTCTTTGTCGGATACGTAGGATGCAAAAATTTTCTCCCATTCTATAGGTTGTCTGTTTACTTACATGACTGTTTCTTTGGCTGTGCAGAAGCTTTTTAGTTTGATCATGTCCCATTTATTTACTTTTGTTGCTGCTGTGATTGCCTTTGGGGACTTCTTCATAAACTCTTTGCCTAGGCCGATGTCTAGGAGAGTGTTTCCAACATTTTCCTCTAGAATTCTAATAGTTTCATACCTTAGGTTTAAGTCTGTTATCCAGCGTGAGTTGATTTTTGTGAGAGGTGAAAGGTGTGGGTCCTGCTTTAGCCTTCTATAAGTGGCTATCCAGTTTTCCCAGCACCATTTATTGAAAAGGGATTCTTTTCCCCTGTGTATGTTTTTGTCTGCTTTGTCAAAGATTAGATGGCTATATGAGGATGGTTTTATATCAGGATTCTCAGATATGTTCCACTGGTCAATATTCCCATTTTTGTGCCAATACCAGATTGTTTTAATTACTACAGCTTTGTAGTATAGTTTGATATCTGGCATATTAATACCTCCCATTTTGTTTTTGTTGCCTAGAATTGCTCTTGATATTTGGGGTCTTCTTTGGTTCCATACAAAGAGTAAAATTATTTTTTCTATATCTGTGAAGAATGCTGATAGGATTTTAATAGGTATTGCATTGAATCTGTAGATCAGTTTGGGTAGTATAGACATTTTAATGATGTTGAGTCTGCCGATCCACGAGCATGGAATGGATTTCCATCTGTTTACATCCTCTGCTATTTCCTTCCTCAGTGTTTCATAGTTCTCCCTGTAGAGGTCTTTTACCTCCTTGGTTAAGTATATTCCTAGGTACTTTAGTTTCTTTGTTGCTATTGTGAAGGGTATTGAGTCTTTGATTTGGTTCTCAATTTGATTGTTGTTGGCGTATATGAATGCCTCTGATTTCTGTGTATTGATTTTGTATCCTGAGACTTTACTAAATTTGTCTATCAGTTCCAGGAGTTTGTTGGTTGAATCTTTGGGGTTTTCTAAATATAATATCATATTATCAGCAAACAGTGAAAGTTTGATCTCTTCTGCCCCTATCTGGATACCTTTAATTCCACTGTCTGATTGCTGTAGCCAGGACTTCCAGCACTATGTTGAATAGAAGTAGAGATAGTGGGCAGCCTTGTCTGGTTCCAGTTCTAAGTGGGAATGCTTTCAGTTTTTCCCCATTCAGTATGATGTTGGCTATGGGTCTGTCATATATGGCTTGTATCATTTTTAGGTATGTCCCTTCTATGCCTATTTTCTTAACTGTTCGTATTATGAAAGGGTGTTGAATTTTGTCAAAAGCTTTTTCTGCATCTATGGAAAGAATCATGTGGTCTTTGTTTTTGCTTCTGTTTATGTGGTGAATTGTATTGATAGATTTATGTATGTTGAACAATCCCTGCATCCCTGGGATGAAGCCCACTTGGTCGTGATGGATTATTTTTTTGATAAGCGTCTGTATTCGGTGAGGTAAGATTTTGTTGAAAATTTTTGCATCTATATTCATTAGGGATATTGGTCTGTAGTTTTCTTTTTTTGTTGCATCCTTTCCTGGTTTTGGTATCAGAGTAATATTCGCTTCATAAAAGGTGTCGGGGAGGTTTCCGTTCTTCTCGATGTTGTGGAATAGTTTCTGCAAGATAGGTACTAGTTCTTCTTTGTAAGTGTGGTAAAATTCGGGTGTGAAGCCATCTGGACCGGGACTTTTCTTTTTAGGGAGATTTTTAATTGCTGTTTCTACTTCAGCTCTTGAGATTGGTCTGTTCAGGAAATCTATTTCTTCCTCGTTGAGTCTAGGGAGGCTGTGTGTTTCTAGAAATTTGTCCATTTCCTCCACATTTTCCAATTTGTGTGCATAAAGATTTTTGTAGTATTCTTAAATTATATCTTGTATCTCTTTGTGATCAGTTGTGATGTCTCCTTTTTTGTTCCTGACGGAGCTTATTAGAGATTTCTCTTTTCTGCTTTTCATTAGCTTAGCCAATGGTGTGTCAATTTTGTTTATTTTTTCAAAGAACCTACTTTTTGTTTTGTTAATCTCCTGAATATCTTCCCTGTTTTCAATTTCATTTAGTTCTGATTTGATCTTGTTGATTTCACTTCTGCTGGGTTTGGGGTTGGTCTGGTCTTCTTTTTCCAGCTCTTTTGAGTCTTACATTGTCTATTTGTGATCTTCTTGTCTTTTGGTTATAGGCATTTATGGAGATAAACTTTCCTCTCAGAACTGCTTAACTGTGTCCCAGAGGATTTGATAACTTGTCTCTCCATTGTTATTTTGTTCATAGAATTTTTTATTTCCATCTTGATTTCTTCATTTATGAAGTAATCATTTAGTAGGAGGTTGTTTAATTTCCACATTTTTGTGTAGAAATGTGAGTTTCTGTTAGGGTTGATTTCTACGTTTGTTCTACTGTGATCTGAGAAGATACATGGTATGATTTCTATTTTTTTTAAATTTCTTGAGGTTTACTTTGTGTCCTGGGATATGGTCAATCTTAGAGAATGATCTGGGAGCTGATGAGAAGAATGTATATTCAGTGGATTTTGGGTAGAATGTTCTGTAAATGTCAGTCAGACCCAATTGTTTTAGAGTTTTGCTTAAGTCCATTATTTCTTTATTAATTTTCTGTTTGGAGGATCTGTCTTGTGCCATCAGTGGGGTGTTGAAATCTCCGGTGATTATGAAGTTGCTATTAATCAATTTGCTTAGCTCCAGTAAGGTTTGCTTTATGAATCTGGGTGCACCTAAGTTGGGTGCATATATATTTTAAATTGTTATCTCTTCTTGTTGAAGTGTGCCCTTCACCATTATATAATGACCCTCTTTGTCTTTCACTACTTTTGTTGGTTTAAAAACTAAATCGTCTGAAATTAGAACTGCCACGCCAGCCTTCTTTTGGCTTCCACTTGCTTGGAATACTGATCTCCACCCTTTTACTTTTAGTCTATATGCATCCTTGCAGGTTAGATGTGTTTCCTGAAGACAGCATATACTTGGCCTGTGTTTTCTTATCCATTCAGCCAGCCTATGTCTCTTGAGTGGAGAGTTTAAGCCATTCACATTTATTGAGAGAACTGATAGGTAAGGTAGATTACTGTTCATTCTGTTGGGTTGGATGTTGTTGCTTTGATTTCTGTCTTGAGCCATTGTAATATCTGGCCTTTAATCTTTGGGTTTTGGTTGTTTTTTTATTCGTGAGTTTTTATTATGGTGTTCTGTGCGTAACACTGTTTTGAGTACTTCTTGTAGGGCTGGTCTTGTCTTGGTGAATTCTCTGAGCCTTTGCTTGTCTGAGAATGTCTTTATTTCTCCTTCATATATGAAGCTTAGTTTTGCAGGGAATATGATTCTAGGCTGGGCATTGTTTTGTTTCAGAAGAGTGAGAATGGGGCCCCAATCTCTCCTGGCTTGTAAAGTCTCATTAGAGAAGTCTGGTGCTATTCGAATTGGCTTTCCCTTGTATGTTACTTGCTTCTTTCATCTTACAGCTCTTAGAAGGGCCTCTTTAGTTGATATTTTGGTCAGTCTGATTACTGCATGTCATGACGTCTTCTTGTTTGCATTGAATCTCCCAGGGGTCCTCTGAGCTTCTTGAACTTGTATATCGAGATTTTGAGCAAGGCCTGGGAAATTTTCCTCTATTATATCTTCAAATAGCTTGTCCAACCCTTGAGTGTTGTCTCCTTCCCCTTCTGATAACCCTGTGACGCTTACATTAGGTTTTTTCACATAATCCCACATCTCTTGTAGGCTTTGCTCTTTTCTCTTGTTTCTCTGCTCTATCTCTGTGACTGGTTTATTTAATTGGAGGGTGTTATCTTCAAGCTCTGAGATTCTTTCTTCTGTTTGATCTATCCTGTTCTTGAGACTTTCCACTGTATTTTGTAGTTCCCTGAATTGATTCTTCATTTCTAGGAGTTCAGTTAAACTTTTCTTTATTGTGTTGATTTGTTTAGTGAACTTTTGTTCCAGGTCCTGGAGGCATTTTGTGGTTTCTTTGTGTTGGTTATTGAGTTGTTCTTGCAGGTCCTTGAATTTTCTTATGATCCACATTCAAAATTCCTCTTCTATCATTTTGGTTGCCTGATTTTGGTTGTTGTCTGTTTCTAGGGGGCTGGTGCTCCTGTTTGGAGGTGTGTTTTCCGTTTGGTTCTTCATATTTCCGGAGTTCCTTCACTGATTTCTTCCTATGTCTATCAGTTGTTGTTTCTTTGCTTTAGGTTTTCATTTGGGTATTCACATGCCTTGTTTAGTTTCTGAACCGGTAGGTGGTGTCTGTGGGTGAGATTCGACCACTCCCTGTATAATGAGTCAGTAGGTGCCGTAAAAGGCTGTGCAGGATGTCCTCCCTGTCAATAGGTGGTGCTTGGTTGGAGGAACAAGCTATGCTGTTGTTTTTGTGTCCTGTTGTCAGCTCTTATTCCTCTAGAGAGGCACTCTAGTGCCTCAGGTGGTCGGTGGGGCCCTGGGACTTCCAGGTATGTCCTTTTCTCCCCCTCAGTGAGGGGTGGCCTAGGAGAGAGTCTGGGCGGAGCTGGGTTGGGTAAGCCTGCCCTCAGGCACAACCAATGCCGTTAGCAGGGGTCAAAGTTCTGTTTTCTGCTCCCAGAAAAAGCTGTCAGGGAGGGGCTGGAATGGCCCCACTCAAGTCAGAAAGCCTACGTGTGGGGTGGGGCTGTCGAGACCCACAGTCTGGAGTGGTCCTCACTTCTTTCCACACTCCCCAACTCTGCAGCTACTCCTGGGCCTCCGCCAGCAGGCTAGACCACACGTTACCAGGCCTCCCCTGTCTGCGATGCCAGTGGGGAGGTTCCCTGCGCAGGAAAGCTGCCTGGCCTGGGTGCACGACCTCCCTTTGGGAGGAGCATTGCCCTCTAGGACACTGATCTGCCCCCAAGGCACACACACCTCAGTAGGCTGTTCTCGAATATCCCTTCTGTGCCCTGGGCAATGCGAGACCTCGGTGCATGGGATCTGGTCTGTAGGTCTGACCTCTGGGCCCCAGAGTTCAAACTATATCCCCACCAGGGAGACGAGTGCCAGTCCCAATTCACCCATGGGGAGCCCAAGCTGGGTCGATGTCTCTCAGCCTCAGGGTCTGCCCCGTTCTCCTGGGATCACCGTCTAGCAACACCTGGGAGGGCTGGCGAGTAGGGAGCTCATGGTCTGAGTTCCCATCAGTCAGCTGTAGGGCCCCAAATGGGAAGGTCCCGTTCCTCGTAGGTGCCTCCGGCTGGTGGCTATATTGTCTCTCTGGGCAGCTGTGGGTAGGGTCGGTGGAGGGGAGAATGAGGCAATGAGCCGCCTGTCGCGCGGCTCGGGTCTGTGCACACAGAGGTGCCCTGAGGGATTTGGGAGCCTGGTGCCATGTCCACTACTGGCTTACTGCTCACTGGCAGCGGCCGTCTCTGGGCTGGTGTTCGCAGGTCTCTCCACCCGCTGGGCAGTCCACCAGCAGTCTCAGATGCAGGGGAGGGGAAAGTTGACCAAGTCACCTACCCTTCCTGCTGGTCTCCGGGCTGCTCTGGCGGTCTCAGCTTCTGGTTCTCCTCCGCAACCTCCTCCCATGAAGTCTCCCGTGGTCTCAGGTACCCCTCCTTCCGACCCTCGTCTGCTGTATGCTCGTCTTCTTGATTCTTTCTTCTAATTTCTGCTAGAATCTGTCTTTTCTGCAGAGACACTCTGTCTGGCAGTGTTTCTAGTCCGCCATCTTGATTCCAACCTGATCATTTGTTTTTAAATGTGTCTCACGTCAGCAGCTTAATAGCTGCATTCTGGTTTTGAATCCATTCTATTCAAAAGGTGATATTGGTTTAGGAGGTATTTTATTCATTTTAAATGCCTCTAGAATTTTTTATTTAGAAAGTAACAGATGTTGGTTGTAAAAAAACAAAAAGTTACAGTCTGAGTATAGACCTTGAAATTTTCTTCCCACTTCATCTCTAATTGTAATTCCAGCCCACTGATATTAACATATATGCTGCCAGAGTCATTCCCATGCAGATATAAACATGTATGTGAACAAGTGTAATGTACATACATAAAATTTTAATGAAATTATGTTATAAATATTGGTTACATTATTTTATCACTTAATAGAGCTACTTATTCTTTTTGTATGCTACAGTGTATTTCATCATATTCATGTACTTTTAGCAAGTCTATGAGAGGTAATCAGATTATTAATGTATTTAAATTACAGTATTTCAAACAAATCATATTCCTACTTATGATTTTGCATTAGTAAATTACAAATACAAATTGAGTCTCCCTTCTCCAAAATGCTTGGGACCAGAAGTGTTTCATGTTTTAGATTTTTTTCAAATTTTGGAATATTTGCATTACACTTACCTGCTTAGCATCCCAAATTCAAAAATTAAAATAATAAATGCTCCAGTGAGCATTTCCCCATGCCAGTGCTCAAAAAGTTTCAGATTTTGGAGCATTTTGGATTTCATATTTTCAGATTTGGACTGTTCTACTTATATATCATTGGAGCATGTAGAAAGTGGCAACATAAAAAATAGCAATTCTACTTTTTCCACTTTCTCTCTCTTCACTTAGTTTCTAACCCATGGGTAGGGATTATATAGAAGAAACAAATGGGAATTCTGCCCAGGGAATAATACCATTTGATAAAATGTGAAATTGAGCAGGAATTGACTTTTGTGAAAATTGTTAGAGTTGGACTAAGAGTTCTTATATGTGATTGTCTTTTGATTTTCAGATAGGTTTTTCTCTTTTTTCCTCAAATATCGGCAGTGGCCATCTTATTGGCCTGGCTGCGATAGGAGCATCTTCAGGAGTTGCCGTTGGGGCCTTCGAATGGAATGTAAGTAATTCCATTTGCAGCAACTAACCCCTGTATCATTGTCCAAATAAAACACATGAACACTACAACTTGCTTTCAATCTGGAATAAATATCCAAGACTTCTTGAGAAGTCTTGGAGGAAAGGAACTAAATCTTTGATTTTTCAAGAGGATTATACGAGTTATCATTCCATCCTTATTATTGAATGAATGAAGGGATAGAGAATGTTTATATTCCAAGGACCATAGGAATACAGTGAACAAAGAACTGTTAGAAGACTAGTCAAGTAAGGAAAAAATTAGATAGTAACATTTAAAAATATACATGTATATATTTAAATATAAATATATTTATAAATTAAGATGCATATGGGCTGGGTGCAGTGGCTCACGCCTGTAATCCTAGCACTCTGGGAGGCTGAGGCAGGCGGATTGCTCAAGGTCAGGAGTTCGAAACCAGCCTGAGCAAGAGTGAGACCCTGTCTCTACTATAAATAGAAAGAAATTAATTGGCCAACTAATATATATATAGAAAAAATTGGCCAGGCATGGTGGCACATGCCTGTAGTCCCAGCTACTCAGGAGGCTGAGGCAGCAGGATTGCTTGAGCCCAGGAGTTTGAGGTTGCTGTGAGCTAAGCTGATGCCAGGGTACTCACTCTAGCCTGGGCAACAAATAGAGACTCTGTCTCAAAAAAAAAAATAAAAAAAAATAAAAATAAATAAAGATGTATATGTATGTATATAAAAATATACAGATATATATACACATATATCTGTATGTGTGAGTTCAGTCTTTTGCTATACATATGGAGAATGGGTTGGACTGAACTCTGAGATATGTAGCTAGTTAGTCCTAATTAATCTCTAAAATTAATAAATGAATTAGGATAAATCTCCTAATTAATCCCCTGAGAATACCAGGTTTCAACCATAAACCTTAAAAAATATTAGATTCTTTATTTAATTTGTGGAATATATTTGTTGTAGGAAATAGAATTTGTTCTCCTAAATTATAAATGAATGTATTAGTCTTGAGTTGTTAACCCATCTCTATATAAATAATTTGGCTTTTTTTGATAAATCAGAAAGCTCCACACTATCTAAGTCTCATCTTCTTTCTTACAGACCACAAAAAAGAACTCTTGCCAATTCAAAACCTAATTCACAAGCCCTGCTCTTTACCACCATTTACCTCTCAGAATTTTCCAGCACCATCTTTTAATTCAGATATCAACTCACCTTATCCCTTGTTTGTAAAGAAAGCCAGGGCCAATGTTATTACTTAATTCCAATTACATGAGATTTTGGTATACCTTCTTTCCCTTTTCTCTGAATGGTTTCTGACTTTTATTCTTTTTTTTTTTTTTTTTTTTTTTTTTTGAGACAGAGTCTCACTTTGTTGTCCAGGCTAGAGTGAGTGCCGTGGCGTCAGCCTAGCTCACAGCAACCTCAAACTCCTGGGCTTGAGTGATCCTTCTGCCTCAGCCTCCCGAGTAGCTGGGACTACAGGCATGCGCCACCATGCCCGGCTAATTTTTTTATATATATATCAGTTGGCCAATTAATTTCTTTCTATTTATAGTAGAGACGGGGTCTCGCTCTTGCTCAGGCTGGTTTTGAACTCCTGACCTTGAGCAATCCGCCCGCCTCGGCCTCCCAAGAGCTAGGATTACAGGCGTGAGCCACAGCGCCCGGCCCTGACTTTTATTCTTAAACTATCTTTTAATTATAAGCCGCCTTCATTCTTCTCTGAATGTAGACAAACAACAAAAATAAATACCTTGAAAATAGGCTCAATTAACCCCCCAAAATTAAGAATACACCCCCCAAATTTAAGATGGCAAAGATCATGTACTGGAAAGTATGCATGGGCCTTCATTTGTAAGGTCCCCAGTAGTGATACACTTGTTAGGTTCAAAACAAATAGTAACTGAGCTTGCATCTCATTTAAGAGCCTGGCCTACACAGGATCCTAATTTAATTGTTTCTCTCCCTCATGGTTTCAGGCTGTATTTCTGCTCTGCTCTCTTGGTTGGATATTTGTTCCTGTTTACATTAAGGCTGAGGTGAGTGTCTGGTACCAGGTATTCTACTCTCTGAAACATTTTTTATCGTAAGTACACTGAAAACATCCTGGAGGACAAGTTAAACTTCTCGGTCTTTTGATCCTTGTACTGACTGCCCTAAATCCTGAGATGCCAGCAGTACATCATTCTGCCTTGGGTAAGCAGACACCTGTAACTCTCTGCTTTTTTATTTTGGACCTTACTCAGTGGTTCACCTCTTAAGGCTTTTACGGAAAACTTTTTAAAATTTAATGAAAAAGTAAGACCTACATAAGTGAAGAGAGCAACTGTGTTAATTATTGGAAGACTCAATATCTTAGAAATGTTCGTTCTCCCCAAATTGGTCTGTGCACAGAATGTAATTCCAAACAAAATCCAAACAAGGTTTTGTAAGGGACTTGACAAGCTGATTCTAAAATATATATAGAAGAGTAAAAGTATAAGAATAGAAAAGATAATCCTATCATAGAAAAGGAAGGGTCTTTCCCTAACAAATAGCAAGATTTTCTTATAAAGCTGTAATAATTAATGCACTATGATAGTGACACAGGGATAAACACTGACAAGGGAATGAGGGGAAAAGCTCAGAAACACACACAGAAACTTGACTTACGACATTGGTGGCATTGCAGATTACTGAAGAAAGCAGTGCCAATTGATTATCATATAAAAAAATAAAATTAGGGCCAGGTACAGTAGCTTATACCTTTAATCCTAGCACTCTGGGATGCCGAAGTAGGAGGATTTCAGGAGTCCTGGAGTTCAAGACCAGCCTGAGCAAGAGCAAGACTCCATCTCTACAAAAACAGAAAAATTAGCCGGTTATGCTGGTGAGCACCTGTAGTCTCAGCTACTCAGGAGGCTGAGGCAGGAGAATCACTTAAGCCCAGGGTTTGAGGTCGCTGTGAGCTATGATGATGCCACTGCACTCTAGGCCTGGTGACCAAGCCAGACTCTGTCTGAAAATAATTAATTAATTAAAATAAAACTGGATCCCTACTCTATACAGAAATAATTTCAGATTGATTAAAGACTGAAATAGGCCGGGCGCGGTGGCTCACGCCTGTAATCCTAGCTCTCTGGGAGGCCGAGGTGGGCGGATTGCTCGAGGTCAGGAGTTCGAAACCAGCCTGAGCGAGAGCAAGACCCCGTCTCTACTATAAATAGAAAGAAATTAATTGGCCAACTAATATATATAGAAAAAATTAGCCGGGCATGGTGGCGCATGCCTGTAGTCCCAGCCACTTGGGAGGCTGAGGCAGAAGGATTGCTTGAGCCCAGGAGTTTGAGGTTGCTGTGAGCTAGGCTGATGCCACGGCACTCACTCTAGCCTAGGCAACAAAGTGAGACTCTGTCTCAAAAAAAAAAAAAAAAAAAAAAGACTGAAATAGGAAAGGCAAAAACTTTAAACATTTGTAAGAAAGTTTAGAATATGTTTATGTCCTTGAGATAGAGAAGGATTTTTAAGTAAGATATAAAAATCCCAAATCCCTGGCTGACCACTAAAGTAAGTAAGCATGTATACGTGAGACCTTCAGTGAGCCCAGTCAGAAAAAGACAGAAACTAGATCTATCTTGGAAAGACAAGACTGGAGTTTGTGAGTTTATGGTGCCTTCAACTGACCGTATTCCCCAAGCCACAGGGTGTAGGCACTGGATAGCGAAGTCTTCGGTTTGAGACGTCAGAGGACGACGTGAGTACCAGCAGAGCAACTGGAAATTTAGATGAGAGCTCTGAAAACAAGGAAACCAAAGAGAAGGCGACTCCCCAAATCTGAGTATATTTTCTGCCCAGATGCTTACCTGACTGCTGAGCTACACAGGTGCGGAGGAAACCATCAGAGAGCCAGGCTAAATTAGCAGCAGCTGGAAGCTGAAAGAAACAGAAACATCAGCTGCTGCACATGGCAGGATGGGAGTGGGGAATGGCATGAAAGATTTTGCAGTTTGAGTTGGTACATTGTATTATCTATAATGGTGAGTTTTCTACCAAGAATTACCAGTTGTACAAAGAAATGGGAAAATGTGATCCAGAATCTGGAAGAAAAAAAGCAATAAAGAGAAACTGACTCTGAGCAGGTCCAAATGCTGATGTAATGGGCAAAGACTTCAAAGCTGCCATCATAAATATGTTCCCAAAAGTAAAGGAAAATGTGATATTCATGAACTAACAAGTAAGGCTTCTCAGCAGGGAAACTGAAATTATAGGAAAAAAAACAAAAACAAATGGAAATTTTAGAGTTGAAAAAGGTGGTAACTGAAATGAAAAATTCACAAGACGGGCTCAACAGTAGATTGAAGATGTCACAAAAGAGAATCAAGGAATATATTTTGTTTGGGGAGGGTTTGGGGTTTTTTGTTTGTTTGTTTGTTTTTCTTTATTTTGTTTTTTTGAAACAGGATCTCACTCTATTGCCTGGCAACAGTGCTTGGCATCATTATAGCTCACAGCAATCACAAACTCCTGGGCTCAAACGATCCTTCTGCCTCAGCTTCCCAAATAGCTGGGACTACAGGCACATGCCATGATGCCTGGCTGATTTTCCTATTTTTAGTAGAGATAGGGTCTCACTCTTTCTCAGGCTGGTCTCGAACTCCTGGCCTCAAGCAATCCTTCCACCTCAGACTCTCAAACTGCTAGGAGCTACCACACCTTGTCAGATTCAATGAATATATGAAACACAGCTAACATCTTACTGAATGGAGAAAAATTTCCTCTAAGAAGTAGAACAAGACTAGGAGGCCCACTCTCGCCACTCTTACTAAAGAGTACTGCAAGTCCTAGCCAGAGCAATTAGAAAAGAGAAAGAAATAAGGGGCTTCCAGTTGGAAAAGAGAAAGTCAGATTGTCCCTCTTTGCAGACAACATCTGATATATAGAAAAACCTAAAGACTCCACAAAAAAACTCTTATTACTGATAAACAAATTCAGCAAAGTAGCAGGATACAAAATCAACATACAAAAATGAGTTGCATTTATGTACACCAACAAACTAGCTGAAAAAGAAATTAAGAGAGCAATCCCATGTATAATAGTTACCTAAAAAAAATAAAATACTTTGGAATAAATTTAACCAAGAAGATGTAAGATCTGTACACTGAAAACTACAAAACACCGATGAAAGAAATTGAAGAAGACACCAAAAAATGGAAATGCATCCCATGCTCATAGATTGGAGAATTAATATTGTTAAAAAGATCATACTATCCAAAGCAATCTACAGATTCACTGCAGTCCCTATCAAATTATCAATGACATTCTTCAGAGAAATAGGGAAAAAAAAATTGTAAGATTCGTATGGAACCATAAAAAACCTTGACTAGCCAAAGCAATACTGAGCAAAAAGAACAAACCTGGAGGCATCACACTACCTGACTTCAGAATATAGTATAAAGCTATAGTAACAAAAACAACTTTCTATTGGTATAAAAACTAACACATAATCCAATGCAACAGAAGAAAGAACCAAGAAATAAATCCACATATTTATATCCAACTGATTTTTAACAAAATAACATACATTGGGGAAAGAACACCCTCTTCAACAGATGGTGCTGGGAAAACTAGATATCCATATGCAGAAGAATGAAACTAGACCCCTGTATCTCACCATATATAAAAATCACCTCAAAATGGATTAAAGACTTAACCATAAGACCCAAACTATAAAACTGCTAGAAGAAAACTAGAGAACCTAAGGGGAATTCTTTAGGACATTTGTCTAGTCTAGACAAAGATTTTATGATTAAGACTTCAAAAGCACAGGCAACATAAACAAAAACAGACAAATGGAACTATATCAAAGTTAAAAATTTCTGTATAGCAAACTCTCAACAGAGTGAAGAAACAACCTAATGAATGGGAGAAAATATTTGCAAACTATTCATCTGACATGACACTAATATCCAGAGTATACAAGGAACTTAACAGAAAAAAAATACAAATGAGCAAAAGATCTCAATAGACGTTTCTCAAAAGACATAAAAATGGCCAACAAGCACATTAAAAAATGCTTAACATCACTAATCATCAGAGAAGTGCAAATCAAAACACATCCCACCCCAGTTAGCATGGTTATTACCAAAAAGACAATAGCAGGCTAGGCACAGTGGTTCACACCCTGTAATCCTAGCACTTTGGGAGGCCAAGGTGGGAGGATTGCTTGAGGCCAAGAATTTGAGTCCAGCCTGAGCAAGAGAGAGACTCCATCTCTACAAAAAAAATTGAAAAATTAGCTGGGTGTGGTGGCATGCACCTATAATTCCAGCTACTTGGTAGGCTGAGGTAGGATGATCACTTCAGCCCAGGACTTTGAGGTTGTAGTGAGCTATGATGATGCCACCGCATTCCACTCTAGCCTGGATGACAGAGCAAGACCCTGTCTCAAAAAAATTGAAAAATAAAAGACAATAACAATTTCTGGCAAGGATGCAGAGAAAAGGGAGCTCTTATATACTATTAATGGGAATGGAAACTAGTATAGCCATTATGGAAAGCAGTGTGTAGGTTTCTCAAAAATTATTTTTTGAGAACTACCATATGATCCAGCAATCCCACTACTGGGTATTTTTCCAAAGGAAAAGAAATCAGTATTACTGAATAGATATCTGCACTCCTGTGTTTGTTGCAGCACTAGTCACAATAGCCAAGGTATAGAATCAACCTAGATGTTCTTCAACAGATGAATGGATAAAGAAAATGTGATATATATATGTATACACACACACACATAATATTAAATGTTATTCAGCCATAAAAAAGAATGAAATATTTTTATTCAAAGCAATGTGGATGAGCCTGGAGAATATCATATTAAGTGAAATAAGTCAGGCACAGAAAGATAAACACCACATGGTAGAATTGTAGTTATTAAAGGCTGGGAAGAGTAAGGGGGATGAGAGGATAGGGAGAGGTTGTTTAATAGATACAAAGTTTCAGGTAGATGGGAGGAATAAATTCCAGTGTTTTGTAGCACTATGGAGTAAAGACTGTTAACAGTAATTTAGTGTATATTTTTAAAAAGCTAAAAGAGAGGATTTTGAATGTTTACAGCACAAAGAAATGGTCTGTGTTCAAGGTGATAGATATGCTAATTACCCTAATTTGATCATTCCACATTGTATACATGTGTCAAAATATCACTCTGTGTCCCATACATATGTACAATTATTACATGTCAATTAAAAATAAAATAAACAAAAGTCAAGCTAGAGACTTGGAGGAAATATTTGTGAAAGTTATAAAAATATGTAGAATATATATATATTTTAAACTTTTATAACTCAGTTAATAAGACAGGTTTGAACAGATGTTTCACGGAAAGAAATATACAAATGGCAAATAGTCATATGAGAAGATGCTATCATTAATCATTAGGCAAATGCTAATTAAAATAAGATACTAAGCCAGGCATGGCAGTATGCACTTATAATCCCAGCTACTCAGGAGGCTAAGGCAAGAGGATCACTCAAGCCCAGGAGTTTGAGGCCAGCCTGGTCAATATAGCAAGACCCCATCTCTTAAAAAATAAAATAATAAGATAACCACTACACACTATATTTTGTATTCTTTTATGAGCTTGTCAGTCAGGTGCAACCACAAGAAGAGACACAAGAGAGGCTCAGGATCAAACAGTTTACTATATTCAGAGGTCCTAGAGACAGGAGACAATAGTAGGGCCACATGGAAAAGACACCAGAATGGTCAGGAGGCAAGAGACGGGGTGAGGGAAAAGTTTCAGCCACTGTCTTTATTGGAGTTTCTGCAGGAAAGGAAAGGCAGGGGAGAATGAACAGTTTATTTTGTTATGGAAGCTCTAGCAAACAAATATAAGTAATAAGTGTAAAACAGCTTGGGAAGCTTAGAACCATACTGAGTAAGTGAGCCATATATGATTTAGAGCCAGATGAAAGGTGAAAATAATAAAATCTGTAGTTTTTTGGAGGAGGGCACGTTGTCCCTGTGAAGACCCTAGGTAAGCCTTCATAAAGCAGGTGGAATTGGGGTTAGAACTTAAAATACACACATTTGAGGTCAGTGTACAAGAGTACATGAGGATAGTCAGGATAGAAGGTGGGACAATATTATTGAACAATTATTTATTCACCTGTGAGCCAGGTACTGTGCTAGGGTCCAGGAATATAGTGAACAAAGAGGGCGCAGTGCCTGCCCTCATGGCGTGCACAGCCTGAGACAGTGTTGAGATATAGCAGAATCATTTCGAATAGCCAGCATGCATGCTAGTAGTCGGGGAGTAGGACAGGTCGGGGAGCTGTGGCATCAAGTTCTGTCTCCCTTGAGCACTGGCTATCTTTATAGTATGTGATAAAGCACTTGATTTTACCCTATGAATTTACCGTATGATTACCCTATGATTATAAAAGTGATTTGTCATCATTAGCCATTTTAATTAGCTAGATTTGCTTCTGCATTGCTAAGATTGCACAGGAAGCTGGATTCCAACCTCTTGGGTGACAACAGTATTTCCTCTCCTTTCCTACTTCATCTCATCCTAACAGGTGCCAGAAGCAGTGACTTCATTTCTTGTATTCCGGACCTGCTCCTAGCATCAGCTGCATATCTGTGACAAACAGCACTTGTCAGCAAGGTTCATCCCGTGCGTCTGTCTCTTATGTACTCGTTATTGATGGTGACTTTCTTGTTGCATGTACAGGTGGTAACGGTGTCAGAATATTTTAAGAAGAGATTTGGTACCTACCGGATCCAGATCATCTTCTCTGTTGTGTATTTATTCCTCTATATCTTCAATAGGATCGCGGTGAGTTATGTAAAAGCCAGCCCATGAAAGAGAATTCCTTCCCCCCCAAAAATACCTAATACACAGGACTCAAGATGATGCCAGATTTATCCCAGCACTTTACTCTGGCCGCTAAGTTACTTGGCCTCTGCTGTCTAAGCTAGAGTGGAGGAAAAATCGCTTGCTAGTACTTTGTAAAGAATAAAAGGCAGAAGCATCTTTTTTTTTTTTATTTTGGCATATTATGGGGGTATAGATTTTAAGGTTTCAATAAATGCCCTTTTCCCCCTCCCCCCACAAGTCTGAGTTTCCAGCATGACCATCTTCCAGATGGTGCACATCTCACTCATTATGTATATATATACCCACCCCCCTCCCCCCTGCCCAATACCCTATTACTGTACTACCTATGTGTCCACTTAGGTTCTACTCAGTTAATACCAGTTTACTAGTGAATATATGTGGTGCTTGTTTTTCCATTCTTGGGATACTTCACTTAGTAGTATAGGTTCCAGCTCTAACCAGGAAAATACAAGATGTGCTATATCACCATTGTTTCTTAGAGCTGAATAGTACTCCATGGTATACATATACCACATTTTATTAATCCATTCTTGGATTGATGGGCACTTGGGCTGTTTCCACAGCCTTGCAATTATGAATTGTGCTGCTATAAACATTCGAGTGCAGATGTCTTTTTTGTAGAGTGTCATTGGATCTTTTGGG
Organism: Microcebus murinus; assembly: GCF_040939455.1. NCBI lineage: Eukaryota > Metazoa > Chordata > Mammalia > Primates > Cheirogaleidae > Microcebus > Microcebus murinus. The sequence continues at coordinate 24,636,031 of NC_134125.1, read as the reverse complement.
TAGATGCCCAGCAATGGGATTGCTGAATGGTAGATTCACTTGTATCGCTTTAAGGTATCTCCATATTGCTTTCCACAGAGGTTGAACTAGTTTGCAGTCCCACCAGCAGTGTAGGAGTGTTCCTCTCTCTCCACATCCTCGCCAGCATTTGTTATTTGGAGACTTTTTGATAAAGGCCATTCTCACTGGAGTTAAGTGAAATCTCATTGTAGTCTTGATTTGCATTTCCCTGATGATTAGAGATGATGAGCATTTTTTCATATGTTTGTTGACCATTCTTCTGTCTTCCTTAGAAAAGTTTCTGTTCAAGTCCTTTGCCCACTTTTTAATTGGGTTATTTGATTTTTTTTCTTGCTGATTTTCGTGAGTTCTAAGTATATTCTAGTTGTCAGCCCTTTATCGGATACGTAGGATGCAAAAATTTTCTCCCATTCTGTAGGTTGTCTGTTTACTTTCATGACTGTTTCTTTGGCTGTGCAGAAGCTTTTTAGTTTGATCATGTCCCATTTATTTATTTTTGTTGCTGCTGTGATTGCCTTTGGGGACTTCTTCATAAACTCTTTGCCTAGGCCGATGTCTAGGAGAGTGTTTCCAACATTTTCCTCTAGAATTCTAATAGTTTCATACCTTAGGTTTAAGTCTGTTATCCAGCGTGAGTTGATTTTTGTGAGAGGTGAAAGGTGTGGGTCCTGCTTTAGCCTTCTATAAGTGGCTATCCAGTTTTCCCAGCACCATTTATTGAAAAGGGATTCTTTTCCCCTGTGTATGTTTTTGTCTGCTTTGTCAAAGATTAGATGGCTATATGAGGATGGTTTTATATCAGGATTCTCAGATATGTTCCACTGGTCAATATTCCCATTTTTGTGCCAATACCAGATTGTTTTAATTACTACAGCTTTGTAGTATAGTTTGATATCTGGCATATTAATACCTCCCATTTTGTTTTTGTTGCCTAGAATTGCTCTTGATATTTGGGGTCTTCTTTGGTTCCATACAAAGAGTAAAATTATTTTTTCTATATCTGTGAAGAATGCTGATAGGATTTTAATAGGTATTGCATTGAATCTGTAGATCAGTTTGGGTAGTATAGACATTTTAATGATGTTGAGTCTGCCGATCCACGAGCATGGAATGGATTTCCATCTGTTTACATCCTCTGCTATTTCCTTCCTCAGTGTTTCATAGTTCTCCCTGTAGAGGTCTTTTACCTCCTTGGTTAAGTATATTCCTAGGTACTTTAGTTTCTTTGTTGCTATTGTGAAGGGTATTGAGTCTTTGATTTAGTTCTCAATTTGATTGTTGTTGGCGTATATGAATGCCTCTGATTTCTGTGTATTGATTTTGTATCCTGAGACTTTACTAAATTTGTCTATCAGTTCCAGGAGTTTGTTGGTTGAATCTTTGGGGTTTTCTAAATATAATATCATATCATCAGCAAAGAGTGAAAGTTTGATCTCTTCTGCCCCTATTTGGATACCTTTAATTCAGAAGCATCTTCTTCATCTCCCAAACCTAGGTTACAGGTCCCTCCTCTTTATTCCCAGAAAACCTTAGGCTTACCCATCTCATATCATTATCCCTCGTACTGTGGCAGGCCGAAATATCAACTTTTGCGCCCTAGACGCAAAAGCCGATATTTCGGCCTGCCACACTAAGAGGGTTAAGTAATGTGCTTAAAACAATCTGGGAAATTTCACCATGCTTATAATAAAACTTTAACTCTTCGTTATGACTTTTTTTTGGGGGGGGGTCTTGTTTTTTATTTTTATTTTATTTTTTATTATTTTTTATACACTTTTTTTTAAATTTCAGCATATTATGGGGGTACAAATTTTAAGGTTTCAATAAATGCCCCTTGTCCCGTCCCCCCACAAGTCTGAGTTTCCAGCATGACCATCTCCCAGATGGTGTATATCTCACTCATTATGTATTTTAAGGGCTGCCCTGCTGGACCTCCTGCCTACCTCTCTGGCCTGATCTCCTTACTTCTTCCCCTTTACTCACTTGAGTGCTCTGCCTTTTTGATTCTCAAATCCAGTTAGCTTATTCCCATTAAAGCCCTTTAAACTTGTGCTATACTGTGTCTGGAATGTTCTTCCCCCAGACTCTATGGCTGACTCCTCATCATTCCTTGGAGAAGAAATATCATCTCCTTGGAGAGGCCTTCCAAGGATATGCCCAGTCAGTCTCTACTCCATTACTCTGGTTTTTTTGTTTGTTTTTAATTAGAGATGAGTTGTTACCATATTGTCCGGCTGGAATGCAGTGGCTATTTATAGGCGCAATCATGGCACACTAGAGTCTTGAACTCCTGGGCTCAACTGATCCTCCCACCTCAGCCTTCTGAGTAGCTGGGACTACAGGTGCACACACACTGCATTACTCTGTTCTTATTTTCTTTGTAATACTCATTGCCATGTGAGAATAATTTATTTGTTTACTTATTATTTGTGTTTTCCACTTCAGTGCAAGGTTCTTGAGACCACGGGCCTTGCCTGTCTTGTTCACTGCATTAGCTCCTGTGCTGAGAACATGTTTAGCACATAATGCACTCAGTAAATGCTTTCTGAATGAATGAATTTATCACACTGTGTGGAAAATGCCCGTTTAATGGTCTTTCTCCTTCATTAAATGTAAGCTCCTGAAGATAGCAATTGAGTTTTGGTAACTCTTGCATCTTCTGAACCCTTCTGAGTGTCTGTGAATGGTTGAGACTCAGTAAATATTTGGTGAATAAATGGATAAATGAATCTCTGCCCATTATATACCTGGATTTGGAGACCAGAATAACAAAGCAAGAGGTTAGCCAGTTAAATGTTGTGCAGATGTTTCAAAATCAGTGTTGACTAAGCCAGCGTCAACAAATCTGGTCTGCAGGCCAATCCGGCTAATGATCTGCTTTGTACAGCCCTTGAACTAAGATTTTTTTTTTACAGTTTTAAAGGTTGTAAAAAACAGATGGTCTGTGGCCAGCAAAGCTTATAATATTTACCATCTGGCCCTTTACAGAAAAAGTTTGCCAACCCCTGAGAAGATGTTGCCATTGCCTTTTCCCAGTGGCAGAACTGTAAGACCAACTAACTCTCTGAGCACACGCCCCACTCTGAGACTACAGAGTAGAAGAGGCTAAGTTGTGCTAACTGTGTGGATTAACTCAAGCCCCAAAAGTGCTAACCTTGGCTGAACTTATTGGGCACAAGCCTTGTGCTCAACAAAACTTGGGTAAACTTTACCTGGTGTCCACTGGTGATGGAATAAACATGCTAGCCAGAGACCACCTCTTGTGGATGGCTTGTAGGGTCAGTTTCTTTCTGGGATCATTGTTGATTCAGCTGGAGGTGAAAGTGCAGCCTGCTGACTTTGTATTCATTTCAGTTGGAGGTCTGCTCTTACGCAGTATTCATGAGGATGCTTTGGGGGTTGGATATTTACCTGATCATCCTGGTCTTGCTGACAGTTGCTGGTCTTTATACCATCACAGGTGAGCTTGCTGTAATCACACAAATATTTATACAGACAGAAATGCTCTAGTTCTTAGTGGAGTCCCAATAGACATTGAGATAGTAGTGTCCAGCTTTCCCCGTTTTCCCTAAGTCTAACCTAACACACCTAATAACCCTAATGCGCAAGATCACATTGCTGAGTCCTGAGAGGGCTGAACAGCGAAAAGAAGAGAGGCAAGGGTGTCTAAGTGGTATCCTAGTCAGATTAGGCTGGTAGGCTTTCTCTCCAAGGGGCCCAACAGGCACAACAGTGATTGCGGTTGGGGTGGGGTGGGGCTACCAGAGTGTGTGCACAGAAAAGGAATGAGGGAGTGGCAGCAGCCTTAGGCCACCAGGTTAGGCCTTAGGATGGGATCTTTTATGTAGGCAGTTCTGTCCCAGGCAACCTCTGCCTATGTTGTGAGAGTGGGTGCTCTCACCACTTGTCTTTTCCAGCCACAGTGCAAATCTTGGATGCTGGTGTGTGTCCCTAGCAGTTCACCAGAGTCCTCAGAGTGGAGAGAATCAGAGTGAGGAGGAGGAATGTGCTCACCACAGTGCAGGAGAATGGGAATGGGATTTTTCTTCCCAGAGGACATTTGGTAATGCTTGAAGTGGTTGTCACAACTGAGACAGGGAGGCTGTTAACTATTGCTTCTAGACTGAGCTTTTGTGATTAAAGATGAGTGTTTTGGCTTCAGAAAACTACCAGACTTTCATTGATTCAAAAAATGGGAAGTAAAGGGAAATTGGGACATTGAAGGGCAAAATAAGAATCCAACAAAAGATTATTAAGGATGTTAGAGAAAATAGGATATAACAAACATAAGCATAAGTAGTTCTAAGACCCACTGAATTAAAGGGACAAAAGTCTGAGTGTGGAGATGGGGGTGGTGTGGGGGCAGTCAGTATATAGAGTAGTTGATGCAGAAGTAACTTTCAGCAGAGAGAGTCAAATGGGGCGTTCTTTCTCTTTTCTCTTTGCCTGTCTAGGTGGTTTGGTAGCTGTGGTTTATACTGGTGTCTTGCATGCTTTCATTATGCTTTTGGGATCAGTCTTGTTAATGTGTTATGGTAAGTAAAACTTGAGAAGATTGGGCACTATGGGTGGAATTTTTGACTCTAGAGATGCCTGAGCCATGAGTACCTTCATCTCACAAATGACGAGACTCAGGTGCTTAGAATCCAAGAGCATTGTCAAAAGTCATGCTCAAAGCTGGGGAGGAAACATCTCACTTCAGGAGAAAGAGGAGTCAAGGAATAGGAGCGGAGATGACAAACTCTAGTGCTTTGGTACACCACACTCATCACCACCTCTGGGCCTTCATCCATGCTCTTCCTCTCCAGGTAGAAGCCCCTCTTGTCTTTGTCCACTCAATTAAATCCATCCATCAAGGTCAATGGAAGATCCCCCCCTCAAAAGATGTGATTCCATCATTATTCCACATTATTCTATCATCATACCTTCCTTTTCTGAACTGTCATCACTACCATGAAAATTAACTTTTTTTTTTTTTGAGACAGAGACTCACTCTGTTGCTGGGGCTAGCATGCAGAGGGGTCATCATAGTTTATGGCCACCTCAAACTCCTGGGCTAAAGCGATCCTCCTGCCTCAGTTCCCCAAGTAGCTGGGACTACAGGCATGTGCTATCATGCCTGGCTAATTTTTCTATCTTTTGTAGAAATGGGGTATTGCTCTTGCTCAGGCTGCTTTTGAACTCCTGGCCTCAAGAAATCCTCCCATCTTGGCCTCCCAAAGTTCTGGGATTACAGGCATGAGCCACCACGCCTGGCCTGACTTTTTTGATTCTCTTGTAATAACACTTAGCTAAAAAAGAAGAAGAAGAAGAAGAAGAAAAAACAACACCTGCTCCCTCAAAAAAAACACTTAGCTTAAAAGACAAATGCATTGTACAGCTATACAAAAATATTTTCTTTCTTTATATCCTTATTCTATAAGCTTTCTTTTCTATTTCTAAAATGTTTTATTTTTGTCTTTTTTACCTTCCTTGTTAAAAACTAAAACACAAACACAAGTATAGGCCTATAGGGTCCGAATCATCAATATTTCTGTCTTCTGCCTCCACATCTTGTCTCACGGGAAGGTCTCTGGAGCAATAACATACATGGGGCTGTCATGTCCTATCATAACCATGCCTTCTTCTGGAATGGTCCAGAAGAATGCTCCTCCTTAGGACCTGCCTAAGGCTGTTTTATAATTAACTCTTTTTAAAAAGATATAAGTAGTAGGAATACACTCTAACAATAAAAAGTATAGTATAGTAAATACACAAACCATTAACAGTCTTTTATTATCACTGTCAAGTCTTACATACTATACATGGTTGTATGTGCTGTACTTTTATGTGATATGGCAGTGCAATAGGTTTGTTTACACCAGCATCACTGTAGACGCATGAGCAATGCACTGTGCTGTGATGTCACTAGGCGAAAGGAATTTTCAGCTCCAGTACAGTCTTACGGGACCACCGTCACACATGCGGTCCATCATTGACCAAAATGTCATTATGCGACATAACTGTACTTAAAAAGTAGGTGCTTATTAAGTTATAAGAATGAAAACAGTAACAGTTATGAATTGAGTATACATACCATGTAGGCACTTATCTATATTCCCTCATTTAATCATCACAGTTACCATGAGGCATAATTAATTACTTTTGTTATCCCCATTTTGCAGATGAGGAAACTAAGTCTCAGGTAATTTGTTCATGAAACACACCAAAAGCAGGGCACCAAGAGCTGGATCTCTCTAATGCCAAAGCCTAACATACGAATTAGCGTATTACACTGGTAATGGCAAGTAGACTTACCATAAAATGGAAGTTTCATTCCACAGCTAGGAGTGTGAGCTTGTTGAGATTGGTATTACTGCTCCATGGGGCACAGATTGGTCTTGTAGAAATCTAGAAGGAAAAGCTTTTAGCTGAGATAGTGAAAAATCACTGAAATGATACGAATACAGTAGAAGGATTATGGTTCCATAGAGCATGTGGTGAGCCTCATGGAATGAGGACACATTGAATCAAAGAGAATCACACAGGCCTCAGTCTTATCACATGGTAAGCATTCGTACACTGTGAAGTGTTCTCAGTGCTGCGTTGCTAAGACACAAAATACATGCCAGGCATTGTCCAAGGACTTGAATCATTTTTAAATGCTCTAGGAAGCAATAACTAATTTGAGTGACAAAGCTATACACTGTAAAACACAGTAAGCCGTTGTGTTTAATTGTGCGCTAATGCTAAATATCAACATTTTAAAAACCTGTGCAAGTCCACCATAAAAGTTGCTAATGGAACCCAATAAAATAAACTTTAGAATCAGGTGGGAAATTCCATTTAATATCAGCAAATATATTTCTAAGTTATATATTCTTTGAGAAATTTAATGGGATTTTTAATTGGGGCATTCAGGTTAGTTTTTCTGATAAACAAACTATTATAAAGTAATGAAATAATTGTTATGTTTTGAAAATATGCACCTTATATATCCAAATAGGCATTGTCCTTTAAACTAGTTACCATGGAACTCACGCACATACAATTTTATTTTTTAATTTTCAATTTTAGCCAAACAAAAAGATATACAATGAAATACTGGTCACCCTCCCCAGAGATAACCAGTGTTACACATTTTGTGTATAACCTTCTAAAAATATTCTTCACATATACAAATATTTTTTAATGTGTGAGATGTATGTTTAATAGAATCAAAACAAAAATTTACAGCCTGTTTTTTCACCACTTGTACGGTATTACAGGCAGACTTTTATGTAAATGAGTAAAGGTCTATTGCATCTTATTGTCTTTTGTATTTGTAATAAACTTCTTACTGAAAAGTACACAAATCAAACTGCAAAACCAGGTGAAATAGCACAAAGTGAACACAAGCTGTTAACTGGCATCCAGGTCAAAAAATTACCTTTTTGTTTTCTCCCTTTCCAAACTATACTTTCTGTTTCTTTTTCCTGCCCTATTACACTAGTCAGGATCTTTAGCACTGTGGTCAATTGAGGTGGAGACACCAGGCCTTCGTGCCTCATCCCCAGTCGTAGAGGGAAAGCTTTTACCATTTCACCATTAAATGTAAACACTTGCTGTGGTTTTATGTAGACAGCCTTTGTCAGACTAACAAGGTTCCCTTCTGTTCCAAGTTTGCAAAAGATTGTCATGAATGGTTTTTGAATTTTTGTATTAAGCATTTTTTCCACATCTGAGATGATTATATTATTTTTCTCCTTTTTTCTATTAACATTGTGGATTACACTGACTTGGTTTCTAATATTAATTCAACCTTGCATCCATGGAATAAACCTAACTTTATCAAGAGATATCCCAAATTCCTCTCCAAAGTGGCTGTGCTAATTTACATCCTCATCAGTATATGAGGATATATTTCCTAACCCCCACCAGCCAACACTTGAGGTTTTAACACTTTTTAGAAGTTTACCCATAGAATTGATTTTTTTTTTTTTTTTTTTTTTTTTTTTTGGAGACAGAGTCTCGCTTTGTTGCCCAGGCTAGAGTGAGTGCCGTGGCGTCAGCCTAGCTCACAGCAACCTCAAACTCCTGGGCTCGAGTGATCCTTCTGCCTCAGCCTCCCGGGTAGCTGGGACTACAGGCATGTGCTACCATGCCCGGCTAATTTTTTTTACATATATATCAGTTGGCCAATTAATTTCTTTCTATTTATAGTAGAGACGAGGTCTCGCTCTTGCTCAGGCTGGTTTTGAACTCCTGACCTTGAGCAATCCGCCCGCCTCGGCCTCCCAAGAGCTAGGATTACAGGCGTGAGCCACAGCGCCTGGCCCTGATTTTTTTAAGTATCTCAATTTTCATTTTTGTTTTAACTTGGAGTTTCTAGATACTGGTGAGGTTAAGCATCTTATCATATACTTAGTGGCTCTTTGCATTTCCTTTTTCTGTGAGTGACCTGCTCATCTTCTCTACTGTATTTCTTTCCAGTAGTTTCCCTTGATTGTTGATGCAGATTTTTGATCCCTTTATATGTGGTGCCGATCTCTTCTTTCAGTCTAACAAATTTTTAATTTGATATTTGCCATATAAATTTTAAATTTTGTCAAATTTATCAGCCTTTTCATAAATTGTTTAAAAAAGTACTCTCTAGTCAAAGTTTATAAATCTATTGTCCTGTTTACTTCTAATAACTTTGTAGTTTTGTGTTTCACTTTTCTTTTTCTTTTTTTTTATGTTTTGAGACAGAATCTCTTTCTGTCATCCAGGTTAGAGTATAGTGGCATCATAATAGCTCACTACAACTTCAAACTCCTAGGCTTGAGTAGTCCTCCTGCCTCAGCCTCCCGAGTAGCTGGGACTACAGGCACATGCCACCATGCCTAGCTAATTTTTCTGTTCTTTTGTAGAGACATGATCTCACTCTTGCTCAGGCTGATATTGAACTCCTGTCCTCAAGCAATCCTTGTGCCTCAGCCTTCCAACTTGCTAGGATTACAGGTGTAAGATACCATGCTCAGCCCTGTGTTTCACCTTTTTAAAATACACATGGAACTTATTTTTATAAATGCCATGAGGTGGCTCTATTAATTTTATAGTCCTTCAGTATCCTCTCATTGACTAGACTCCAAATGACTCTGAACCCCTTTCAAAAATTAAGTGTGTTTCAAAGGAATATGGTTTAATATGCCAAAATAAAAGGTTTTCTGTTTATTTTTGTTAAGTAGGTGTTCTGGTGCCTTTTTAAAAATGTTTTTCTTTAATGTCAAGCTTTTACACCACTTAGGATATTGAGGGAGAAATGCTATAGGCTCTGAAGAAAATCAGACTATGATGCTTCATAAATGTTTTATTGGCAGTGTAGGAAAAATGATACTAATTTATGTTTTAATCAAGATTCTTTAAGTTGTACTGGAACTTTAGTTCAAAACTAGTATAGGCAAACAGTACATCCTTGGCTCGTGTAGCTAAAAATCCAGGGGCACACTACCTTCAGGCATGGCTAGATCCAGGGTTCAGAATGAATCAAGTAGACAAAAGAGCTTCAGATTGCCATACTAGCTTAGACCCCAATGGAAGGAAGCAGTTCCTTCAGCAGAAGAATCCTGGAGCAAATTCTGCTTAGCCTAGCTTGGGTCTCATGTCCATTTGTCATACATCAGGTGTTGCCCAGGGGACAGGGAATGTTGGCCAGACCTGGGTCACTTGCCAGATCGGAATGGAAGACAGTTTGACTAGGCCCACACAGAATGGAGTACAACTGGCAAGAGGGTTCTGCAACCAGGAGCAGGAGAGGGAGCACCAGACACACAACCACCAATGTCCATTGTACTCTTCTTTCTCTTTGGAAGAGCTCTTCTTTCCTTACACACATAAGATCTTGACTGTGTGTCACTCCTTTGCACTTTATAGATGAGACACAGTTCATCAAACCAGGTCTTACTTTGCAATCTTGGTTCTTCAGTCACATGTTACTATGCTCTTTAAGGAACTGATAAATATCATGGTGTTTTTAAGCCTTTAACAAAGTGGGAGGATACGAGGGGCTGCTGCGTAAGTACTTCCAAGCCATACCACGTACAATCAGCAAAGGAAACTGGACTGCCAAGCCACAGTGCTACCTCCCTCGCCCAGATGCTTTCCACATCATCCAAGACCCCGTCACTGGAGACCTCCCGTGGCCCGGACTCTTCTTTGGCCTCCCTATCCTCTCCACTTACTACTGGTGTACTGATCAGGTAATTAGCAACATTGTCGCGGGGGTAACTGCCTATGGGGATGGGGGTGCATGCCAGGCTCCACCACCGTCTCTGCAGCCACAGGTAACTGTGGGCTTATCTGCTCTCTGTGGTCAGGTTTCCCTTCCTGTTGTTATATTTGCCTAAATAACCTCTTAAGAAATGCTGTTTAAGCAGTTTCTCTTGCAGTTTCATATAGAACACATCAACTAATTTCATTTTTTTCTTCTTTTCTATCATTGTCCAAAAAGCCCAGGGTTTTTTGGCAGTGAAAAACAGCATTTTTTTTTTGTTCTGATTGTAACAGTGATACATCTTTTAAAATATCATTGTTGTATTGTGAAGCATGTGTCAAAAGGTTGTCTAATGCATATATGTGCATTCTAAAGAAGAATGTGAACGTCTGTGTGACCATTACCCTGGTTAAGAAATTGAATATAGCCATTGCCTTAAAATAAAAGTGACAAGTTTTTACTATAAGTCACAATATAAAGAAAAGTTCAAAGATGAAATCACCAAAATCCCATCAAGAAGTGATAACAACAGTATTTTTGTGAATGTGCTTCCAGATGCCTTATTGCACATGTAAACAAATAGATGCATGGACTATTTTTCATAAATGAAATTAGGCTACTGCTACTCTGTCATCTCTTAGGTTTCTTTTTACTCTGAAATATGTTGCAGACATCTCCTAACATCGGTAAATAAGTGTCAGGCTTTTCCTTCCTTCCTTCCTTCCTTCCTTCCTTCCTTCCTTCCTTCCTTCCTTCCTTCCTTCCTTCCTTCCTTCCTTCCTTCCTTCCTTCCTTCCCTCCCTCCTTCCTTCCTTCCCTCCTTCCTTCCCTCCCTTTCCTCCCTTCCCTCCCTTTCCTCCCTTCCCTCCCTTCCCTCCCTCCTTCCTTCCCTCCCTCCTTCCTTCCCTCCCTCCTTCCTTCCCTCCCTCCTTCCTTCCCTCCCTCCTTCCTTCCCTCCCTCCTTCCTTCCCTCCCTCCTTCCTTCCCTCCCTCCTTCCTTCCCTCCCTCCTTCCTTCCCTCCCTCCCTCCTTCCTTCCCTCCCTCCTTCCTTCCCTCCCTCCCTCTCGCTCTGTCACCTGGGCAGAGCGTAGTGATGTCATCATAGCTCACAGCAACCTCAAATTCCTGGGCTCAAGTAATCCTCCTGCCTCAGCCTCCTAAATAGCTGGGACTGTAGGCATGCACTACTATACCCAACTAATTTTTCTATTTTTTATAGAGATGGCATCTCACTCTCTTGCTCAGGCTGGTCTAGGACTCCTGGCCTCAAGTAATCCTCCCACCTCAGCCTCCCAAAGTGCTAGGATTATAGGTGTGAGCCACCATGCCTGGCCAGCATTTTCATTTTTAATGGCAATGTAGTCTCTCTGCTATGTGTATATACCAAAATGTACTTACCTAGTTTCAGTTGACTAACTTCTGATGGTTTCCAGTATTCACTGTTATAAACACTGATGCTGTGGCCATTCTTGGTCATACATGTCTATAACACTTGTCTAACTCCTAGCTACCTTATATTTTTGGTACTTTTTATAAACAATACTTCTTAAATTACATTTCTGAATTCTTTATTATATATATGTATATGCATATATACATATAAATGTATATTTATATATAAATTTATTTTGGGATATAGGTCTTCTATCCAGCCACCTTGTTAATCTCATTAATTCTAATAATTTTATGTAAATTTTTATTTACATATTATATCAGCAGTCCCCAATGTTTTTGGCACCAGGGACTGGTTTCCTGGAAGTCAGTTTTTCATGGGGGCAGAGGCGGAGCTCAGGCAGCAATGCAAGGCATGGGAAGCGGCTGTAAATACAGATGAAGCTTTGCTCGCTTACCCACCACTCACCTTCTGCCGTGTGGGCCCCCCTCCTAGTTTTCTAAGTTTCATGGAAGACAGTTTTTCCACAGACCAGGCAGAGTTGGGGGGTGGCAGAGCTCTGTGCCAGGTGCGTGACAGGCCATGGACCAGTACCAATCTGTGGCCTCGGGGTTGGGGACCACAGTAGTATATCATCCACGAATGATGAAAGGTTTATTTTTTCTATGCCTGTCCTTGACCACTTTGCTTATTTGTCTTTTCTCACTGTGCCAAGTTAGACTTCAGCATATAACAACATGTAAAGCATCAGCTGTGATTGGAGATTTTAGCATTCCCCTCTGGAAACAAAGTCATAATGCAGACAAGAGAAAGAGCTACCCAGAATCTAAGCAATGCAACTAACTGGCTTAGTTATATAATGGTAGAAATTTATATATCTTAGTTATATAAAGTTCTTTGTGCACAGAAAACAAAAAATAAACATTCTTTTCAAGCACATTTATAAGTATTGACCATAATTAGACCATAAAAGAAGATTTATTACACTACTAAGGAGTAATATAAAAACTTTATGTACAGACTAATGCAAAAAGTAGAAAATAACAAAAGGATAGTTTTATAAATACCTTATATCTGAAAATTAAGTCACATATTATGTTATTAAATAGCTTGTGAGTTGGAAAATGATTTATATAAAAATTATATTCAAAACTAAATGCTAATGAAAACATTACATATCAATTTTTAGGACATATTGCAAGCAGCATGTTAAGTGTACATTTCAGGAGACATGAAAAGTTAACCATGTGAGCTAAATATTCAAATCCAGAAATTGAGTAAAGAACAACCCAGCAAAAAAGAGAAAGTGAGAGACAGATACACAAAGAGAAATAAAAGATAAAGTCAATGGCAGAAATCAATGAAGTAGAGAGTAAAAAAGTAGAGATGGTTAATAAAACCCAAAGCTGTATCTTTGAAAAGACTTAATAATAAGATAGACGTCTTCTTAGAGTGATCAAAAAAAAAAATGAGATGCATATAAAATACCAAGAAAGGGGAAATTATAATGGATTTTTTAGAAATTATTTTTAAATATAATATTAATATTTTAAATTCATAAATATTATGAAGTATATGCTAATAAATTTCTGAAACTTATGTGTAATGGATAAATTCCTAGGAAATTATAGTATGTCATTTTTGGCAAAAGAAGAAATAGAAAACTTGGATGGACAAATAAAGCAGTTAGACTATAAATGATAATCCAAGAAATCTCTCCCAAAGTCCCCAGCCAGATAGCTTTGCAAAGAAATTCTACTAAATTTCTAATCTTTTGCAAGATGTTTTAGAAAATAAAAAACATCAAAAACTTCCCATCTTACTTTATAAGGCCAGTGTAATCTTGGTTCCAAAGCTATAATACAATACAAGAGAAGAAATTTATTTGGATTTTCACTTACAAACATTGATGCAGAAATCCTAAATAAAAGGTCAGCTGAGTTACACAGATAATTTTTAACTATTGCACTATGATTAAATCAGGTTTGATCTAGGCATGCAAGGAAGGAAGAATGTGTATTATAAGAATTAATATGAGCTCTGCAATGTTGCCAAGAACAGGATCAACTCACAAAAATCAATAACATTGTCTACACTAGTACTAACTTACTAGAATATATAACTATATTCTAGTTTTATATATATAAAACTAGAAAGTATGATGCTATTCACACTAGTGACTTAGGGATTAATTTAAGAATACATGCCACCTATGGAAAAATTTTAAACTATTAGTGGACATAGATGGTAATCTGAATAAGTAGAGAGCGATGGTATAGTCTTGAATAGGATAACTTAATATTATAAATATATCAGTCCTCCTCAATTTAGTATGTAAATTAAATGAAACCAATGAATACTTCAGTTGGATTTTTTAAGGACTGAAACTTATTCTAAAAATTATATTGCTCTCTAATCAATGGAAGGTTGTTAAATGTGCAATATTCATACAATGAAAAGGCTATATAGTAATAAAAAGGAATACAGCTACACACATCATGGAAGAGTCTTCAAATTATGACACTAAATTTAAAAAGCTAGACACAAAAGGCTATGTATTGCATGATTGCGTTTGTATGAAGTTCAACACAGGCAATTCTAAGTTATGCTATTTAGGGACACACCGTTAAGCGACAAAATTAGTTTTTAGAGGCAAGGAAGAAATAAAACAGTCATGAAAACAGTCATTTCTAAAATGATGGAAGGTGTTTGAAGTTACAGAGAAACACACATAGCAGCACTGTTCACAATTACCAAAAGGTGGAAACAACCCCAATGTCTATCACCAAATGAATGGGTTAAAAAAAAGTATCCATACCTTGGAATATTACTCAGCATAAAAAGAAATACTCATATGTGCTGCAGCTTGGACGAATCAGGAAAACATTATGCTATGTACAAGAAAACAGACCCAAGTGGCACCTATTGTATAATTCCTTTTATATGCAATGTCCAGAATAGGCAAATCCATACAGACAAATCAGATTAGTGCTCGCCAGGGAGTGAGGGAAGGCAGAATGGAGAATGATCACTTAATGGATATTGGTATTCTTTTTGGGTGATGAAAAAGTTTTGGAACTAGGGAGAGGTGGGAATGCACTAAATGCTTCACTTTAAAAAGGTTAATTTTGTGTTATGTGACTTTCACCTCAATTTCAAAAAAAATCACAGGGAGGCTTCCAGGGTACCTGCAGTGTTCCATCTCTTGATTTGGATGATGGTTACAAGGTAATGTGCTACACAACTATGTATTTGTTTGATGTACTTTCATGCATTATATCACAATACACTTTAAACAGTATGTGGAAAAAGAAATGCCACAAATAGCTAACCCAAGTTTGAAAATGAAGAACAAAAAGGGAGAACTTAACCTACCAGATATTAAAACAAAGGAGCATTAATAAAAACACTTAATTACCATGAATAAACACATAGACTAATGGAACAGAATAAAGAGTTCAGAGATAGACTTGGTATTTATGGGAATTTAGTATATATTCAAGAAGGCTCCACAAGTCAGTGGGGAGATGCTAACTCTCTGATGATGTTAGAAAAACCAGCTTGCTTTGGAGTAACAAACCTTCATCTTTACCTAACACATAGGTGGGCTTCAGGTGAAAGAATGACGGTGAAAAGTAAAACTGTAAGAGGAGGGAATGATAGAGAACATAGATTTCTGAAACAGGAGGAAGTATAAAGCATTTCAATTTGATCATATTACATATAAGGACTTTTAAACAAAGAATACAGTAGACAAAGTTGCCACGACAGATTATTAGAAATGTTTATAATGAAGAAAAGAGAGTAATAGCGAAATCAGTAAGAAAAAGGAGCTCCAATAGAAATGTGGGCAATAAATGATAACTGGCAATGTACAGAAAAGGAAATTCAAACGAGTGTAAATGCTAACACGCATATAATTTGGAGTTATCAGAGCAGTGTAATTTAAAACCACAATGAGACTAGCAAAAATTAGAAAGCTCCATAATGCCACAGGTTGAGGATGTAGATATTTATGTTGACCCTTGTGCACTTCTGGTGGAAATATAGAATGGTGCTGTCTATTCTGGAGGGTGATCTGGCAGGATTTAATAAAATTAAGTATATTGTACTCTATAACCTAGCATTGATGTTCCTTGGAATCTACCTAAAACATCCTCACACAAGTCCATAAGGGACTACGTATGAGACATTCATCACAGTGCTGTCAGTTTCTGTGAAGTGGGTAGATGAAACATGGATGGAGTAACACTGTAGAGTGCTGTGCAGCAGTTAGAAACAACAGACCAGATGTACACACAGCACACTGATGGGTCTTTAAAATGTACTGAATGGAAGAACAAGAAAGAAGATGAGCTCTAGAGCACAATGCATGGATATTCTCTATGATGGAGCTATTATTTTTTATTTGTAGTCTTTCCCATCTATTGATTGTTTTAATTGTGCTGCTCACAAGATAAAAAACTTTATTTTTCTTTTATTTCCTTTTCAGTTTTTTCTATAACCATAATTTTTTCAAATTTATTATTTAATTTTTTGGAGAGATGGTGTCTCACTCTGTCACCCAGGCTGAAGTGCAGTGGTCCATCCATAGCTCACAGCAGCCTCAAACTTCCGGGCTCAAGTGATCCTCCTGCCTCAGCCTTCTGAGTAGCTGGGACTACAGGGTCATGCCACCATGCCCGGCTAATTTTTTTCATTTTTTTATAAAGACAGGGTCTCCCTATGTTGCCCAGGCTGATCGTGAACTCAGGGGCTCAAGTGATCCTCCTGCCTCAGCCTCCCGAGTTGCTGGGATTACAGGCACGCACCACCATGCCCGGCTATAACCATAACTTCCAAAGTTGCTCCTGAGACTGCCACTTCTGACCATAAGTAAACTAGATTTCCTGAAGTACTCTCCAGTAAAAAAGCAGCTAAGAATGCTGGGTAAAGTAAAACAAACGTCTTTTTGTAGTCACAGAAGAGCTCGAAAGAAAGGAAGAAAATCTCCAGAAGGTGAAAACAGCGAATTAAAATCAAGAGAGCTAAGATGATGGTGCACTGACATCATTTGCTAATAAGATGGCCTTACTAATAAACTATCTAACAAAATAATAAACCAGCCAACAGAGGAAAAAACGAGAAAAACTCACAAAATAAATTGCCCCTTTGAAGAGAAAGATCACAGCACAACTGCCCCCTTTATTTTGTTTAATTAACCACCTGGGGCTCAACTCATTGTCTTTAAGATTAACCACCTGCAGTTTCTCTAGGAGTTCATTTTCACAGCCATAAAGAGCTCTAAGGGACAACAGGAGTATAAACTCGGCTTCAGTTCCTGCCAGACTAGATTCCAAGGACTTTGATAAGAAGGCCTCACAGAAAAGAATAGACAAAAAGGAAAAAAACTAGGGACAGCAGCTCCACAGCTGTTTGCCTACTATCATCTGCCACAATAACTTTTTCTTTCTTTTTTTTTTCCCCCTTTTTCCCCATAAAAATCCGAGCACCTTCTGCTTGGGTGACTTCTCTTTTGTAGGCCATGCCTCTTTCCCTTCTCTCTCTCACTGAAAAAACAAAATGAACTTTATATTTCTTTCTATCCCAAGCTTTGTGTTCAAAATTCTTTTTCTCTACCCATCCTAACGTCACCCTAACATCTGCTGCACTTGGTTTTCAAAGACTTAGGTTTGAGTGGCCACGTGAGAAAGGAGAAAGAAAGGCCATAAGTTAATGAGTAGTGAAGAGTAAACTCTCCATGTAGAACTTGGATTCCTGAAAGACTATAGCCTCAGTGAAAAGATAGAATAGGAAAAAATCTGGCACCAGCAAAGAGAAAGAACAATAGTAAAAAAATAAATAAATAAAAAGTGACTCAACCTGGGTTCCAGGAGGTACAAAAAAGTCTCCTCTGGGTTCATAATGGCAGGCCTTTTTTTTTTTTTTTGAGACAGAGTCTCACTTTGTTGCCCAGGCTAGAGTGAGTGCCGTGGCGTCAGCCTAGCTCACAGCAACCTCAAACTCCTGGGCTCAAGCAATCCTCCTGCCTCAGCCTCCTGAGTAGCTGGGACTACAGGCATGCGCCACCATGCCCGGGTAATTTTTTATATATATATTAGTTGGCCAATTAATTTCTTTCTATTTATAGTAGAGACGGGGTCTTGCTCTTGCTCAGGCTGGTTTCAAACTTCTGACCTCGAGCAATCCGCCCTCCTCTGCCTCTCAGAGAGCTAGGATTACAGGCGTGAGCCACCATGGCCGGCCAGGCCTTTCTTCCTCTATATTTTTAATTTACCTGTATGGTAAACCCCATGTGAACAAATGAACATAAAATCATCCAAAATGTATTTTACACTGATCTAACAAGAGTATTAGCAAATGCTCTCTGCAGGGATGCACCCTTGCTATGGTTTGAATCTGTGTTTCCTCCAAAATTCATGTTGAGACTCAATCCCCAAGACAGCAGTATTAAAAGGCAGGGCCTTTTAGGACTCGATTAAGTCATGGGGACTCTGCCCTCAGGGATGAGATTAGTGCCTTATAAAAGGGCTGGAGGGAACCAGCTGGGCCTTTTTTTGCCCTTCCATCTCTTCCACCTGTGAGGACACAGTCTTCAAGGAGCCATCTTGGAAGCAGAGATTGGGCTATCACCAGACACTGAAAAATTACAGTTCCTAATTCTTTATTATATATATGTATATATACATATAAATATATATTTATATATAAATTTATTTGGGGATATAGGTCTTCTATCCAGCCACCTTGTTGGCGCCTTCATCTTGGACCTTCTAGCCTCCAGAACTGTGAGAAATAAATTTCTATTGTTTTAAATTAGTCTAGGAATCAGAGAGTGAGTGAGTTAGTAACTGAGAAAAAAAGAAGATAAAAGAAAAGAATTATAAATTGTTCAGTCTAAGGCATTTTGTTATAGCAGCAGGAATGGATGAAGACAATCCTCAACCAAAGTCTTGCAGGATTCCTATAAATAAATCACTACTCAACTTGAGCCCTCAACCCAAAACTAGAAAACATGGAAAGGCCAGGTGCAGTGCCTCACGCCTGTAATCCTAGCACTTTGGGAGGCTGAGGCAGGAGGATTGCTCAAGGTCAGAAGTTCAAAACCAGCCTGAGCAAGAGCAAGACCCCATCTCTACTAAAAAAAAAAAATAGAAATTAATTGGCTAACTAAAAATATATAGAAAAAAATAGCCGGGCATAGTGGCACATGCCTGTAGTCCCAGCTACTCGGGAGGCTGAGGCAGAAAGATTGCTTGAGCCCAGGAGTTTGAGGTTGCTGTGAGCTAGGCTGATGCCACGGCACTCTAACCCAGGTAGAGTTAGACTCTGTCTCAAAAAAAAAAAAAAAAAAAAAAGAAAGAAAAGAAAACATGGAAGAGTCTAACTGCTATGAGCAAGAAACTGCACCATTAGTATGCTCCAGTGTCAGAAAATTGAAGTATTAGATCTAAATACAAAAAAGTGTTTAAAGAAATGAAAGTGAAACTGAAAATATTAACAAAATTATATCAAAAAAGATCAGATTTGAAAACTCAAACTTCTAGAATGGAAAATATATTTATTGAAGTATAAAATTCAGTAACTATTTGAACAGTAGATTAACACAGCTAAAGGAAAAAATTAGTAATCTGGAAGAGAGAAGAGAAGAAACTGCCCAGAAAGCACAAAAATTTTAAGTGTGAAAAAGAAAGTAACACGAAAGACAGAATGAGTATTAGATACAACTCATTGGAGTTCCAGAAGAAGAGGAGGGGGAAGTAAGTTGAAAGAGCAGGCATCATCAGATTCAAAAATCACAGTGAATCCCAAGGAGAAATTAAAAATTTGCACAAAGACACACATAATGAAAGCTCAAGTACATCAACAACAAGATTTTAAAAGCCACCTGAGAGAAAAGATTGCTTATAAAAGAAGACCCATTGTATTGACAACAGACCTCTCAGCAGCAACAATGTAAACCAAAAGATAGAGTGGAAATTTTTCAAAATACTGGGGAAAATGTCAGTTTCAAATTATATGCCCAGCTAAGGTATTATTCAAAACCAAGGGCAGGCTGGGCACAGTGGCTCATGTCTGCAATCCTAGCACTTTGAGAGGCCAACGTGGGAAGATTGCTTGAGGCCAGGAGTTTGGGACCAGCCTGAGCAAGAGTGACACCCTAGCTCTACAAAAATAGAAAAATTAGCTGGCATGGTGTTGTGCACCTGTAGTCCTAGCTATTTGGGAGGCTGAAGCAGGAGGATCACTTGAGCCCAAGGTTGCTATGATGAGACCATTGCATGCAGCCTGGGCAAGACAGCAAGACCTTGCTCCCTAAAAAGGGAGCAAAATAAAGACATGACCTGCCCTAAAGAAAAACTGAAGGATGTATAGAGAGAAAAAGGAAATGCTGATGAGCAAGAAGGAATAGTTAGCAAAGAAAGTGATAGGCACATGAGTAAATCTAAAGCATTGGCTAAAAACAATACTAATACAAGAAGTAAAAAAACAACAAAATTAAAATATTGGACCACAGTTTGGAGTTAAATCTGTCTATGGACCTTAAATTGTTCAGAAGGGTGGGGATATATTGATTTACTTTAGATTTTAAGTTGTAACCACATTAAAATTTTAAGAGTAGGCTGTACGCAGTGGCTCACACCTGTAATCCAGCACTCTGGGAGGCCAGCACTCTGGATCGTTTGAGCTCAGGAGTTTGAGACTAGCCTGAGCAAGAGTGAGACGCTGTTTCTACTAAAAATAGAAAAAATTAGCTCGGTGTGGTGGCGCATGCCTGTAGTCCCAGCTACTTGAAGGCTGAAGCAGGAGAATCCCTTAAGCCTGGGAGTTTGAGGTTGCTGAGAGCTAGGCTGACACCACGGAACTCTAGCCCAGGTGACAGAGGGAGACTCTGCCTCAAAAATAAATAATTAAAAAATAAAAATGTTAAGAGTAATCATTAAAAGCATACAAGTAGAATATATAGCTTCCCTACTAGTAGAGGGAATGCTTTAAGAAAAATTTTAATTAAAAAAGAAGCAAATAGGCCCGGCGTGGTGGCTCACACCTGTAATCCTAGCATTCTGGGAGGCTAATTTATTCCTGTGGACTTTTTTATTGTTTTGTTTTCGAAGACAGAGTTTCTCTGTGTCACTGGGGCTCCAGTGCCATAGAGTCAGCCTAGTTCACTGCAACCTCAAACTCCTGGGCTCAAGCTATCCTCCTGCCTCAGCCTCCCAAGTAGCTGGGACTACAGGCACACACCACCACACCCAACTAATTTTTCTATTTTTAGTAGAGACGTGGTCTCGCTCTTGCTCAAGGGGGTGTCATTGAAATCCTGAGCTCAAGCGATCCTCCCGCCTTGGCCTCCCAGAGTGCTAGGATTACAGGTGTGAGGCACCGTGCATGGCCTCTTGTGGACTTTTTAATAGGTATAGCTTCACAGTGTATATGCTATTTCGTACCCTGTCACAGTTACACTGTGGGCATTTTTGCAAACTATTTTAATGTTCTTCAGGGGCATAATTTTCAGTGCATTTTTTTAATGCACTGGACCATGTCTCTATTTTCTTTTTTTTTTTTTTTTTTTTTTTTTTTTTTTCTTTTTTTTTTTTTTTGAGACAGAGTCTCGCTTTGTTGCCCAGGCTAGAGTGAGTGCCGTGGCGTCAGCCTAGCTCACAGCAACCTCAAACTCCTGGGCTCGAGTGATCCTTCTGCCTCAGCCTCCCAGGTAGCTGGGACTACAGGCATGCGCCACCATGCCCGGCTAATTTTTTATATATATATCAGTTGGCCAATTAATTTCTTTCTATTTATAGTAGAGACGGGGTCTCGCTCTTGCTCAGGCTGGTTTTGAACTCCTGACCTTGAGCAATCCGCCCGCCTCGGCCTCCCAAGAGCTAGGATTACAGGCGTGAGCCACAGCGCCCGGCCTCTATTTTCTTAAGTGCTTTTCTACCTGCTGGTACCATTCCATTTGGCCTGAGAGCACACTGACTCTTACAGGACCATGCAATGGGTCCTGCAAGATCTCTTGGGAGAGTTTTACATTTTACAGGTCTACAGTAAGTAGTTCAGTTTAGATGAATGGCGTCGGTCCCTGTTCTGAACACTCGTTTCTTGCCAGGGATCTACCTTGACTTTCACAAGGGCCTCCGCTACCGTAATTGGTGTGCATCACAGGCAATGAGGCCAAAGTCATGAGCACCAGCCCTTTCCCCTCCGGTGTTTGCGTACTGGGCAAAACATGGTCATTGGTCACGTGCATCTCCCTGGCCCTGGTGCCCCAGAGATGTCTAGATGAAGGGGGCAGCTTAGCAAAAAACCACCAGAGGACACATCCAGCTGCTGTAGCAGGTCACAGTTGTCCTGTCTGTGCTGAGGTGTCACACCCTGACAAAGCCATCACCCACCTATGTTTCTTTGGCAGATGTTTTTCCAGCGGTGCCTGGCAGGGAAGAACTTATCTCATGTGAAAGGTGGCTGCCTCCTGTGTGGGTACGTGAAGCTGCTGTCCATGTTCAGCATGGTGATGCCGGGAATGATCAGCCGCATCCTGTACCCAGGTAGATTCTTGATTCTGATGCATTCACACCAATCAACTTTTCCTCTCTTAGATTCCATGATGAGTTCCTAGGTTGGAGGTGCCCCAGAGTGCTTCCTTGGGAGCTGATAGGTTAGGCCTGGATGCAGCCAAGCAGAAGTCTGGCAGAAACTGTGGTCATAGGCAGCCATTGAGAAATTTCAGGGAGATGGATTCAGGCAGGGAAGAGATCAGTGCGTTTTCTCCCAGGTCAGAGCTTCACTCCTTCCGGCAGGAGCCCAGTCTCTGCCATGACTTTGAGACACAGTCTGCAGGAAGGTCAGCTCGCTCTCATCACATCACAAACACCATCACGCTGGACACGCCTCGTGTGCCAGACACTGTGATGGGATCTCACAGATGCTGTCACTGCTTCTCCATAGCCCCCGAGGTGACCTTGCATGACCTCATTGAATTCGGGCACATTGGAGCTCAATGTAACCCCAGAGTGGGCCTGACCCTTTCGTTAAATGCCATTAAAACATCCCTGTTTCCCTTAAGGAGCTATCTTAATTCCGTGGATGTGCATCATCCCCATTTCAACCTGGGTTTACTAGCCTGTTCTGTCTTTCTGTGTCTATTTATTTGTTACGCATCATGGAGCACACACACCGGCAGGCGGCGCTGCAGGAGCGGAGCAGGCGACTTCCATAGGAGGCTTTTGCTGCAGTGCTTTTGACAAGGCCAAACAAAACGTAGGGCGCTTTTTATTGCTAAGTAACATGTGCAGGTAGACATCTTTAGCCCTAATTCATCCTTCAGTCAGCCTCTGAGACATGCCTCTTGTTTTTTTTTTGTTTTTTTTTTTAACTTTTTTTTTTTTTTATTTTGGCATATTATGGGGGTACAGATGCCTCTTGTTTTTTATCTTAATTCCTTCCTTACTTCAATAGAGAGAAGTGCTCCTTTTCAACAGTCCCAGACTTGGTCTTCGGCTGTCAAGCAGTGCTTTGATAGGCCTATAGGTGGTGCTTGTAGGTTAGGAAATCATCCCCGGTGCTCTGCAAGACCTCAGAGTCCCAGATACTCTGAAATAACACCCCCATCAGGGTTGATGGAGTAAGGTTATGAGTTGCTCACACATCGGTACATGGACAGATGATCTATTTGTTTTCCTAAGACCTTGCTGGCATCACTGAAAGGCTTACTGAGGTCACAGAACTTGCTTTGGGTCACACAGTGGATTGCAGAAGCACCTGTTCATTTGATTCCTAGGTGCCTGACTCCAAGCCCTTTCCTCCCCCCAGACTCCTGGAGAGTGTGCAGGATACCATGCTGCAGTCTCCAGTGGACCAGTGTCTAACATCTACTTATGAATACGTGATTCCTAATTTGCTTCCCTTTCCCTGGGCTCAGATTTTAGAGCCCCAAGGCCAATATGTTGATGTGACTGTTATCTCTCTTTGCAGATAAAGTGGCATGTGTTGTACCCTCAGAATGTCAGAAGTACTGTGGCATGGAAACTGGTTGCAGCCCCATCGCCTACCCCCTGCTGGTGATAGAGCTGCTGCCCAGTGGTAAGAAATGGCACCTGCTACCAAGGGCCATGGAAAACCCATGATCTGTGTCCTCATTGGAGCCTCTGCCCTCGCACTGTAAGTGGATGGTCAGGAGCGAGGGCCCCAGAGTGGCTTACCCACCGTCAGCCCATCGTTCCAGGTGGAAGTGCAGGCTGCAGGGTGGGAGGGACAGCAGTGCACAGAGGGGCCCAGCTTGGCCTGATGGAAGGAGCAGGGCCTCCCCCCATTGCTCGCAAACTGGGATGGGACATCATCTCAAGCATGGCCATTTGCATTGCTCACTTGACCCGCTCAGTTCCTTCCTTTGCTAGCTCATTCAAGAAATGGGCTCCAAGACTTGCAGGCATTGTTCTGAGCCATGAAAATACAAAGTGAGCAGAGCCTAGTTCTGCCCTCAGAGAGCTCACAGTCCAATGGGACAGGCAAGGAGATGGCTGGCACCCAACAATCAGATGACTTTTGTCAGCGATGGCAGGAGCCTGTGCATTTATCTCACCTTCTTTCCCAAATCCCACTGAAGTGGCCAAACGAATATTATAATTTAAGGAAATTATTCTATGTTAGCTCTGGAGAACAACAGGTTGGAAAAGTTAAGACATTTCCATAAAATACAGAATAGATGAAATCAGGTAGAGGGGAATACTGACCATCCCGCAGTTCAGGAAGGGAGTTGTTTAGACTACCCAGCCAGGCCTGCAAGTGACAATGGGCAGTGGAAGGAAGGCACATCACAGGTCCCCAGTCTGTGCCTGGCCCGAATGGCCCCCCTGAGTCCGGTTGGGGGTGTTGCTACAGTGGGCTCCCAGCTCAGGTCCTGGTCTTCCGATGACATACCAAAACATAGAAATCTCTCAATCCAGCAGTTAACGTCCCTGCCACATTAGTGGCCTTCCAGGCACTAATACTAGGTTGTCATGTGTGTAACTAACATTTGCTGAGCACTTGCTCTATATCAGATATTGTGCTAACTTGTCTACTTAATTTATCTTAATCTTGACAGCAGCTCTATGTTGTAGGTACTGTTATGCCCACTTTACAGATGAGGACACTGAGGCACAAGGAGCCACATCACTTTTCCATGGTCTGAACCTTCTCTGAGCTCCTTATCTGTCAAAGGGGAGCAGCAGTGGCATCCCCCGCACAGGACTGGAGGGAGATGGTGCCGGCCTGAAGAGAGGTTCTGGCATAGAGTGACTACCCAAGAGATACTAGCCTCCATTTTATACAAAGACACAGCAGGAAACTATCAAGTCTTGTCACAAAGTGAGGACAAATGTAATGCATTCATCTGCCTTAGGTGGAATTCTACTCCAAATAAAATTTGAGGTTTTTGTAGGAGAAAATCTGGTATGTGGAAAGGTTCCTCAGGAGGCCTAAGTCCTCTCCTGGCATGGCCAGAGCACCAGGCCCAGGAAATGTCCCTTCTCTTCCAGGCTTGCGAGGCTTGATGCTGTCCACCTTCTGCGCCTCTTTCATATCCTCCCTGACTTCTATTTGCCACAGCGCCAGCGCCCTGTTCACACTGAACATCTATACTGTGATGCGGCCTGTGGCCACTGAGACGGAGCTCATGGTAACAGGCAGGTGAAGTACCTCCAATCACAGGAGTGACTGCTGCTGTCAGGGAAATGGTGCCCACAGTATGTTATTGTGGGAGAAATTTAGGCTGTAACACTGTATATAGGATTATTCTCTTTTCATACAGTCTGCTTGTTCTGTTTTTTTTTGCTGCAGTTTTGTAATGAAGATGGATTGCTTTGATGATCACAAAAAAAATTGTTTCCATTTGGGAAACAATAAAGTGATAATCACAGTGTTTAAAAAAGAGCATAATTTAGTTACCCCCAAAATAGTCCTTTTGGAGAAATTTACATAAATTATCTTGTTATCTCATTTAGTCCTCATGAGAACCATTAAAATTAAGTTTTACTGTTCTTATTCTCACTGCCCAAATGGGAAGACAGTGGCTCAGAGGGGGGAAATGATTCCCCAGAGATCACATGGTAAGTAGGGGAGCCTGTCTGCTAGGTCCCTGTCTTTAAAGGGCTTCTTCCACAGGGTCTTACATTGGCTGCCCATGGGCCACACCCAGCCACACACCTTTAACTAGGCCTTTGGTGTGTCTAAATCACTTCCTTTACCTCCCATCAAGGTGCCCTTGATTATCTCGTCTATCTGTCTAAGCCCTGCAAGTGTTTGAGTTTGCCTTTACATTTCTATTAGCATTCCATGGTTTAAAAAGCATTTTTCTGAGAAATTTTGAGAAATGGATTTCAGTTGTATTTAAATTGTTAGAGAATATAGAAAAAAAAGAAGACTTAAATTCATGTTCTGAAGCTCCAGATATTGATGCCCAAACCTAAGAAATACAGCACAGGAAAATATCAGAGAAAAAAACTAATCTCACTTTTAGATATCAATGCAAAAATTATACATGAAATATTAGACACACATCCGACAATACATTAAAACATTAAAAGAATGTTTAAAAGGATATCTCATTACCAAATGATTTTTTTTCCAAAAATACAAGGATGGTTCAATATTAGGAAATATAGTTAAATAACTCACCATATTAGCAGATCAAAAGAGAAAAATCATGCATGTATTCAGAGGTGATGAAAAGGCATTTTTAATAAAATGTATACTTTCAACATCTACATGCCGCTAAAAGCATATGTCATACTCAATAAATTAGAGAGGAACAAAGCAAGTGTCCCCCTTGCCTCTGTATTTAGACAGTTGGACAAAGAGAGGGAGGAAGAGAAAGAGAGAGAGAGAAAGTAGACCCACAGATAGCACACAAGGACTTTAAAATAACCATTTTTTTTCTTTTTGCTACTGGTTCCCATTCCTTATGATTTCCTTTTTTCTATTTACTTTGGTTTTACTACTCTGCTCTTTTTTCTAGCTTCTTAAAGTAGAAATTAAGATTATTGGTTAAAGGCTAAGCACGGTAGCTCACACTTGTAATCCCAGCACTTTGGGAGGCCAAGGCAGGAGGATCACTTGAGCCCAGGAGTTAGAGACCAGCCTGAGCAACATAGTAAAAACTTGTCTCCACAAAATTTAAAAATTAGCCAGGCATGAACCTGTGGTCCCAGCTACTCAGGAGGCTGAGGCAGGAGGATCACATGGACCCAGGAGTTCCAGTTGTGGTCATGCCACTGCACTCCAACCTTGGTAGTAGAGGGAGACCCTGTCTCTTAAAAAAGAAAGATTTTATATATCAAGTTTTTATATCAATATATAAAACCATTCTTATTTTGTATTATAACCACTTAAAGTTATAAATCTTCCTCTAAGCCCTGCTTTAGCTGTACCCCACAGATCTCGATATGTTTTATTTTCATTTTCATTCAGTCGAAAATATTTTCTAATTTCCTGTGATTTTTTTCTTTGATCTGTGGATTATTTTGAAGTATGCCATTTGATTTCCAAGTATTTGGGGCCATCTTATTGTTAATGATTTCTGATTTACTTCCACTGTGATCGAACACACTCTGTGATCGAAATTTACTATACTTTTGAAATTTCAGTACTTTTGTAACACTGGAAGAATAAGACAAATTCAGTAAGAATATTGTGATATATTATAACATCATAACCTGTACAAACAGGTTATGTGTCTTCTTTCCTGACAGAAAGGTGTTAAAATCTCCAATTATGATTGTGTAGCTGCCTATTTCTCCCTCTCTATAGTTCTGTTATGTTTTTGCCTCATGTATTTTGACATTCTGGTATCAAGGGCTTACACATTTACACTTGTTGTGGCTTTCTGCAGAATTAAGCCTTTTGTCATTATGAACTGTCCTTTTTTTATCTCTGATAATACTCCTTGTTTTGAGGTTTCCTTCATTATTAATATAACTCACACCATCTTTCTTATGCTTAATGTTTATAACCAGCCTTGACTTTTAACCTATAAATATATTTCAAGTGAGTCCCTTGTAGAGCACATATAGTTGGATCTTTATTTTTTTAATCTAGTCTGACAATCTTTACCTTTTAATTTGAGTGTTAATTCATTCACATTTAAAGTAATCACTAATATTGCTGGAAATAATTTTAATATTCCACTTTAATTTCTTTTGGTTGCACTGAGGATTATAATATACATTCTTGATCTCTCACAGTCTACTTAGAGTTAATTATTGTACCATTTCCCGTTCCATCTTTTGTGTTATGGCTGTCATGTATTTTACATCTACATACATCATAAACCCCACACTACAGTGATAGTGATAATTTTTGCTTTAAGCAGTTGCCAATATTGATATATAAGCAGTCAGTTGCAGATACAGATATATAGATATATAAATATATAGATAGCTATGTAGATGAGTTCTTGCTATGCTGCCCAGCCTGGTCTTGAACTCTTGGACTCAAGCGATCCTCCTGCCTTAGCCTCCCAAAGTGATGGTTTATAGGCATGAGCCACTATGCCTGGCCTTCACCTATATTTTGGTGAAGAATATAGAATTCTAAGTTGACAGTATTTTTCTTCACCACTTTAAAGATTCTGTTCTAATCTCTTCTCCCCTCTCGTTTCTGATGAGAACTTGGCCATAACTCACATTGTTACTCTCTTTATGTGACACATCCTTTTTCCTATGGCTTTAAAGATTTTCTCTTCATTTTTGGTTTTTTGCCAATTTCATCATGGTGTGTGTGTGTGTGTGTGTGTGTGTGTGTGTGTGTGTGGTGTTTATCCTGTTTGGGTTTTGCTGAGCTCCTCAAATATATAAATTAATGGTTTTCACCAAATTTGGGGGATTTTTCACCATTATTTCTTTGCATATTTTTCTACTCCATTCTGTTTTCTTTTTTTGTGTGTGTGTGTGACTCTACTTACACATATATTATTTTTGATATTATCCCACAGATCTTTGAGGCTCTATTTCCTTAAAAAAAATTTCTCTGTGTTCTTCAGTTTAGTTCTATCAGTATGTCTCTTGGTTTGTTGGCCCTTTATTGTGCCATTTCCAATATATTGTTAAGGCCAAGCAGTGGATTTTTTATTTTAGATATGGCTCTAGAATTTCTTTTCTTCCTTTTTTTTTTTTTTTTTTTTTGAGACAAGGTCTCACTCTGTTGCCCAGGCTAGAGTGCAGTGGTGTCATCATAGGTCATTGCAACCTCAAATTCCAAGGCTCAAGCAATCCTCCTGCCTCAGCCTCCTGAATAGCTGGGACTGTAGGCATGTACCACCATGCCCAGCTAATTTTTCTATTTTTTTATAGAAACAGGGTCTTGCTCTTGTTCAGACTGTTCTTGAACTACTGGTCTCAAGCAATTTTCCCACCTCAGCCTCCCAAAGTGCTAGGATTATAGGCATGAGCCACCACTCTGTGCTCTATTTGGTTCTTTTTTAAAGTTTTTATAGTTTCCAGTTTTCTGCCATGATTTCCTATCTGTTCACTCATAATCCATCATTTCCTTTAAGTCCTTTAGTATAACTGTCATAGCTGCTTTGAAGTACTTTGCTAATTTTAATATCTGAGCCAACTTGGTGTTAGTTCCTATTGATTGCTTTTTTTTTTTTTTTTGCTATGAGTGACCTTTTCTTATTTCTTCACATGCCTAGTAAATTTTATGTATACTAGAAATTGTAGATAATATATTGTAGAGTCTCTGGATCATGTTCCTCTGGTTTTTGTTCTAGCATTCAGGTAAATTACTAGCTGATCATCTTCAGTTTGTGGAGGTCTAGTTTTTTTTTGTTTTTTTTTTTTTTTTTTTGAGACAGAGTCTCACTTTGTTGCCCAGGCTAGAGTGAGTGCCGTGGCGTCAGCCTGGCTCACAGCAACCTCAATCTCCAGGGCTCAGCGATCCTCCTGCCTCAGCCTCCCGAGTAGCTGGGACTACAGGCATGCGCCACCATGCCCGGCTAATTTTTTGTATATATATTTTTAGTTCGTCAATTAATTTATTTCTATTTTTTTTTTGGTAGAGACGGGGTCTTGCTCAGGCTGGTTTCGAACTCCTGACCTTGAGCAATCTGCCCGCCTCGGCCTCCCAAAGTGCTAGGATTACAGGCGTGAGCCACCACGCCCGGCCGGAGGTCTAGTTTTATACTTTGTTAGGGTAGGTTGTTTCAGTTGTTTCAGTTAAATTCTTAGTCCTGGGATATAGTCTCTAATTCTACAGCATGACCCTTCTAGGGTTTCAGCAAAAAGCCTGAGGTGGTTGCATAGCCCCTCTAACTTGATGGGATTCCAGCTCCAATCTTTGCTCAGTTTTTTCTGCCTTCCAACAGTTGCTTGTTGGTGGACTCTTTGGAGATTCTCCCACTTATGTACAGTTCAGGGATTCACCAAGGGTTCAAGGGGAGTTTATATTATATAACAGGTTTGGACGCCCTGGCTCTGTAGCTCCCTCCTTTCTGGAATTTTCCTCTCAAATTTTCAGCCACTCTGAATCCCCAACCTCTGTCCTCTATCACCTCATCCCGGTAAGTGTAGGGCTTTATGCTCAACTTCTTGCTACCCCATACTATGAAGCCAGTCTCAGGAGGGAAGCTATACAAATGCAGATATCACCTAGTGTGGTTCTTTTCTTCCAAGGATTGAATCCCCTCCCATTCTGCCTGCTTTTGGATGCTCTTCAATGTCTTCAAATTCTTTTTATATTTGTCTCAGAGTTTGTCACTGTCTGGAACACACTTCTTTGCCTCTTATTTGACTGTCACTGAGTTAGTCCTTTCTAGCTTACATACACTTTCTCAAAATTATAAATTTTCAGCCCTTGTTGACTTAGAACTAAGTTTTATTCATCTTTGGGGCAACACTTGATCTAGTATGTTTTTTTTATATGGATACACATTAGAAAATCATTTACTTAGAAATAGTAATGAACATCTGTAGCCTCTAACCAGTTCCTTAAATTTTTCAGCAAAACTTAAATAATAAGATGTTTCTGAACTTGTTGAAGTCTTTAAAATCATGTGCCCTAGTAACCTATCTGAATTTTTAATTTTTCTAATTTTGTTTTGGGAGACAGTCTATCTAAAATTTAAAAAAATGTGTCACCCTTCAAGAAATTAATATTTGCCATGTATTAATAATATATATTTATTCATTAACCAGTAACGCAAACAGATAGCCAGTGCAGCCCCGTACAGTCGTACCCGTTTGTGTGTAAGCATACAGCTATCTCCTCTGCCCCACACTTATGAATGGGTACCTGAATTTAAACTAAGGAATAATGGAGTTTATAGTTTATATATGGTTTGTAGATATTTTATTGACAAGAAAAAAACTCATCAAATTGTCATTGACTGTTGGTTTAATTTACAGGTTTTTTGTTATAGTCTTACTTGCTGTCACCATTGCCTTTGTCCCTATTATGCAAATGAGTCACAGTGAGCAGTTGTTTAAGTACATGCAGGCAGTCAGGAGTTACATGACACCTCCCATTGCTGCCATATTCCTGCTTGCCATGTTTTGCAAGAGAGTCAACGAGCAGGTAGGTGTTGGTGTGGCCACTGCATGGAACAGGGTAAGGGGTGGCCGGCCTTCACATTGTAGTTGTCTTTGCAAGAGTTCTGTTGTGCTTCAAGAGTTGACACTGTGGTTTCATTTGCTTTCTTTTTTTTAAGAGATTGGGTCTCGTTCTGTCACACAGGCTGCAGTTCAGTGTCGTGATCAAAGCTCAATGTAGCTTTGAACTCCTGAACTCAAGTGATTCTCCTGCCTCAGCTTCCTGAGTAGCTAGGACTATAGGCATGCACCACCAGGCCTAGCTAATTTTTAATTTTGTTTTTAAAGACTGGGTGTTGCTATGTTGCCCAGGCTAGTCTTGAACTCCTGGCCTCAAGTGATCCTTCCACCTTGGCCTCCCAAAGTGCTGGGATTATAGGCATGACCTGCTGTGCCTGGCCCCATTTGCTTTCTGAGAGCTGATTTCCTCCTGAGCAGATTTGGTCCAAGCTCTCCTTTGTGCATGGACAGAAAGGGAGAGCTCTCATTTGTTTCCTTCCCTTCATAGTGTAATCCACTTTCAGCTGTGCCATATATGGTGCAAGATTGTGAGTGATTCTCCACCACACACATATGGCTGCAGGAAAATAATCTGTTTCCTCTGTACATGGATGTGTCATGCTCAGAGATGTCACTCTCACAGGGGGAAAGGGGGGAGGATATACAGCAGCGAGCTCCTTCCACCTTCCCTGCAGTGAGGAAGAATAATTATTTCAACCATCTCTTTCAGCTACTCTTAAGACCAAATAAAGGTCCCAATTAATGGCTCAATCATTTTATCAGTAACACTTGGAAAGTGTAGTTTGCTAGATTTTTTTTTTATTGGAATCATATCTTAAGCCTTGTTTCTCTGACAGCACTTAGTCGCTGGGCCTCACACGGTCCCTGAGTGCGTGCCTGAGGTGCTCTGTGGGCTGCCCCGCCTGCCTCTGGGCTTTGCCCTCTCCGTGCACAGCCCCTGGGTCTCAGCCACTGCATGTGGTTTGCAGGGCTGAGTGCTGAGCTGTCCTCTGCCCTCTCTGGGCCTTCCTTCATTTGCAGAGACTGTTCGATTTGCCAGGAATATGTTTTTACTCCTCCACCCAAGTGATGCTACCTCCCAGGCCTGCTCCCTGCCCCACCCAGCTCACCAGGACTCAGTTTAGCACCAAGAGTGTGTGGGGAGAGCGCTGGGCTCCAGAAATGCTGAAGTTGCTTCTCTTTGCTCTCTGGGTAGGGCATGGGAAAGAGGGTAGGCAGCCACGGCACGGGACTCTGCCTCCCACCTGTGGCACCACCCTCAGGTGTTGGGCCTATCCCCAAGGAAAACGGGGATCTGGTCAGTGGCTCTCCTGCTGACTCTAGTCCCCAAATTTCAGCATACTGTGTGTAGCCTTTCCCACCCGGGGAACTCTCTCGGCCCTCTCTCCCACCTGGTTTCCAATGGTATGCGCATCTGCCTTCTGCCTGTCTCCTCCAGTAAATGGTTCCTGCGGATCCTCTGTCTGGCTTTTGGTCTCAGCTCTTTCTCCAAGATGCTTGCCCACGTACCATCTCCTCTAACTCCTCTGGCATCCGTCCCCACCTGCATGAGGCTACAGACACTGCTCCCAAGCCAAGACCTAGTCCTTATTCCTATGGAATAGACAGCCTGGTTGATGACACTCAAATGAGCAGATGGAGCTTTCTGATAGTGTTGTAACGCTGTTTAAAAGATAAAAAAAAGGGGGCCAGGTGCCATGGTGTATGCCTATAGTCCCAGCTACTCGGAAGGCTGTGGTAGGAGGATTGCTTGAGCCTAAGAGTTTAAGTCCAGCCTGGGAAATATAGAGAGACCATGTCTCTAAAAAAAAAAAAAAATTTTTTTAAAGGATCATGGAGATTGGCAGGACAGGTGTCCACCATGGAGGTGGACAAGGACATTAGCTAAGGTAGTTGGGAGACCTCTCCTAAGGAGGTGACCTTGAATTTGAAACCTAAGGATGAGCCAGAAACCTAAGGATGAGCCAGAAATACCAAGATCTAGAGAGAGCCCCAAGCAGAGAGAAGGGCAAGTACAAAGGCCCCAGCCAAGAGCAAAGTGGGCAGGTTCGAGGTGCAGGAGGAAGGTCACAATGGCAGGAGTGGAATGACCAGGGGAACAGTAGGGAGCCAGGTTAAGCCAGCTTTGGTTCAGAGTAGAGGCTTGAGCAGCTCTTGGAGGGTCTAGGTGGAGGCACGGCATTCTCTAGCGTCTGCTTTGAGAGGCCATTCTGGCTTCTATGGGGACAGTGGGCAAGCAGGGCGGGAGCCCTACCTGTGTGGGAGATAGTGGCAGTTTGGGGCAGGGTGGATGCCGCAGAGATGATGGTAAGTGATTTGATTCCAGATGCATTTAGAGGATAGAGCCAACAGGCAAGGCAAGATAGAAAGGAACTAGGGATGGCTCCCAGCTCCTGACCTGAGCAATCAGGGAAAGGGAGGTGCCATATAGAGAACTGGGAAAGACGGGGTTTTTTAGGGCACATTTGGAACTCAGCTAGTCAGGGAGCTGAGGATGAAGATGGCTTGTCTCACTACCCACCTTCCTCCCAGGTGACTCTGTCGGGCTCCTTCTTTGGCAGGGTGCCTTCTGGGGACTGATTTTTGGGATCATGACTGGCTTATTTCGATTGGTGGCCGAGTTGGTCTATGGACCCTGGAGCTGCATGGGGAACAGCAAGTGCCCAGTGGTCATCTGCGGCCTGCACTACCTCCATTTCGCCATCATCATCTTCCTAGTTAGTCTTCTCAGCATGCTGGGGATCTCCCTACTCACAGCCCCCATTCCGGAAAAGCACGTAAGAGCTGCTGCCCGTAGGATGCCCTGGGGTCAACCCCACGTCCCAGCAGTAGTTGGTGGGTGGGTGAATAGGGGTGGGATTCCTGCATTCTCTTTGGAAAGGGGGCCCTGGGTCCATGGGTGGAGCTGGGTGGGTCCAGAGACAGGGAAGTAACACAGAAGGGGCCCTGCCTTATACAACAAAGCTGAACTAAAGTGAAAGTTCCTCACTGGACCTGCCAGGTAGGTATTTGGATCGAGAAGTTTGGCTTTTAAAACTGAAAATTTTCCTTGTCAGTGTTAAGTTCACTAACCTCAGTATGAATTAATATCATCAGGATAGTCCCAGCTGCTACCCACTCAGAGGGAATGAAGCCAGCGGGAAGGGGGAGGGGACAGCATTGCTGGCAACTAGTGGCTGGGCTGAGTGCTTTGTAGCCTTCTCCTTACAAGCCTTTTCCTACCTCCCAGGAGGCAGGGTCAGTCACCCCTGTTTTGAGCATTTATTAGAAATCCTGGGCTCAGAGAAGCTAAGTAACTTGTCCAAGGCAACAAAATAGTAAGTGGCAGGCCTGGGCCCCAACCTGGCTCTGGAACTCATCCTGGCTTCACTGTGTCACCTATTTTGGCACCTTGGCAGGACAGGGACTTGGCCCTGCCAGAAAGCAGCAGGAGGGAGAGTCCTGAGCATTCATCTGGCAAAGGAAAGGGTCTAAAGGCTAGGGAGGAGCTCAGGGAAGGGGTATGTGCGGGGAGGGGAACATGCAGATCAGTAAGAGAAAGAGATTTATTTACTGTGCACACGAGGAGGATCACAGAGGGCTCACTCAGTTTCCCAGTGGGGCACAGAAGTTTACATGCCTTTATTTTAGAGGGAGGGGAGACGAGGACTTAGATATTTCTGTTAAGTGACAATAAAAAGTTATTAGAGTAGAGGAATAGATTCTGATACTTGGGAGAATGAGTGGATGGGGGAAACAGATTGACTTGTAAATGATTCTCTTTGGAAATTAAATTAACCTGAGAGACAGGTATTATATTTAAAATGATTTGGGCCAGGTCTGGTTGCATTCTTGACCTTCTTTCCTGCAATATATTGAGATAACAGGGAGGGGAAGGAAAAGCAATTGTTCTTATAGATGGGTCCCTCCGGTTTTACCTAGATACAGGGAAAGCCGCTTCTAACACCTGTTGATCTCTAAGGGCCTTTAATTCAAAATCCTCTTTATACCTAGGAGTCATATTGTGGGGCAAAATTCCCTGAGCTCCTTCAGATACATAAGACCTGTGCCTTTCTTACAGCTCTTCCCAGGGTCAGGATAAGAGCTGGCTCTTGGAAAACTGCAAGCCTCAGGGTCCTCCAGCTCCACCCTGGGGTTCCCCTCTGGCCACTCTTTCTGCTCAGCATCCTCCATCTGGTTCATTCTTCCCTGGCATACACAGCCCAGTTGGAGAGGGATAGACCACATGGGTACAAGAGCTGAGATGTTCAACCTCAAATTGCCGCCTACGTCAGTAACACAGCACAGGGAGACTTCCTTGTTCCTGGCACCTTGAGAAGCTGGGGGTGGCTGACTTACAGTTTCCTGTTGCTTAGGATCTTAGTCATGTCAACAGAAAAGAACCCAAACTCTGTAAAATTATTTAACAAGGTTTATTCTCAGCCAAGTATGAGTGGCCATGGCCCAAAGCCACACCCAAGAAGCCTTAAGCAAGTGCTGTCCCAGTGGTTGGGCTACAGATTGGTTTTATACATTTCA
The DNA here is from genome assembly GCF_040939455.1 of Microcebus murinus. Taxonomy (NCBI): domain Eukaryota; kingdom Metazoa; phylum Chordata; class Mammalia; order Primates; family Cheirogaleidae; genus Microcebus; species Microcebus murinus. The sequence continues at coordinate 24,600,296 of NC_134125.1, read as the reverse complement.
AGAAGACAGGAATTACACATACAGTCATAATTAAGCACATGGAAGGCATGCATTGGTTTGGCCTGACAAGGTAGGACATCTCGAAGCAGGAGCTTACAAGTTATAGATGGGTTTAAAGATTCTTTGATTTGTGATTGGTCAAGGAAATGAAGCTTTGTCTAAAGGCTTGGTGTAGTTTATTTTTTTGGGTTTTGTTTTTTTTGAGACAGAGTCTCACTTTGTTGCCCAGGCTAGAGTGAGTGCCGTGGCATCAGCCCAGCTCACAGCAAACTCAAACTCCTGGGCTCAAGTGATCCTTCTGCCTCAGCCTCCCGAGTAGCTGGGACTACAGGCATCCGCCACCATGCCCGGCTAATTTTTTCTATATATATATATATTAGTTGGCCAATTAATTTCTTTCTATTTATAGTAGAGATGGGGTCTCGCTCTTGCTCAGGCTGGTTTCGAACTCCTGACCTCGAGCAATCCACCTGCCTCGGCCTCCTAGAGTGCTAGGATTACAGGCGTGAGCCACCGCGCCCGGCCGGCGTGTTTTCAGATAAGGAAGTCTGCTGTTCGGAGACGAGCAGGCACACCGTACATAGACTCATGGGACCTGTTGGGTAAATCGAGAACCTGTGGGTGTGGTTCAAGTTTTGTCTTACTTGGCCTTAGGCCTGGTAATGAGTTACAAAGGACATCTCCAGGAAAGACGAGGGCATGAAGAATCATGTCTGACCTCCCTCCTCATAGCCAGCAACTCAGTTTAGGGTCTTTCTGGGGTCTCCTTGGCCAAGAAGGGGTCCATTTAGTCAGCTGGGGGGCTTAAGATTTTATTTTAGTTCACAGACGGTATTGTCTGCATTCTTTTCTGCAGTTCTTTCACTCTCGACTTGTTGTTCTTGCCCACTTCTCGATTAGTCAGCGTAGCACATTTTGAGTGTTTGCCGGCCTACATGGTATACCTACATGGTATACCTGCCTAGCAGCATACCACGCTCTGGAGAACACAGAGTAGCTGCAAGAAGGGGGGTAGCATGGAAGAGAAAAAGGAGTGTTTATGGATCAGTGACAATGTGCCAGGCCCTGGCCTGGGCCCTCCACACACAGCGCCTCTGCTTGCCACTGCCAGGGGAGGGGCGCTCTCTGCCCACAGTCACTGCCAGCCCTGGAACCCAGGCTCTTCAGCACACAGTGCCGGTGACTTCATCCACAGGAGGCTGACCATGGGACCATGCTGTCCTTGGGAAGGCAAAATGTGTACATATGGCACCATCAGGAAGCGCAGTCTCTGTCATCAACACAATAGAATTTTTGTTCTGACATTTAAGTCTGAGAAATGGGGCTCAGGCTGGGGTGGCAGCCTAACCCCACAGGGCTCCTAAACACCCCAGCTGAAAGTTAGCAGGAAACTACGCAGGCAGAGATTAAAATATCTTCCATCTAGACTGGGGCGGTAGATTCAAATGTATCTATTCCAGAATTGACTTGTGGTCATGTTCACTTAGTTGTAGTATGCTGATCCCAGCCCTTAGAAACAGAAAAGCAAGCCAAGTGCAGTGGCACACTCCTGTAGCCCCAACCACTAGGAGGCTGAGGCAGGAGGATTGCTTGAGCCCAGAGGTTTGAGATTATTTTACCAAAAGTTCGATACTTGTCCCATAGCCAATCAAAGAATGAGGACAAGTGACTTGAGGAGAAGGAAAGAGAAGTTTATTAATTTGCCAGCAAATGAGGATGGCAGACTTTTATCTTAAAAAATAATCCATCGTCCTATCTATAAGCAGAAATACAGAGCTTTAAAAGGGAATTTTCAGTTTCAGGCTATTGCTATTTAACTATGGCATCTCTGGTGAAGACGATCTCTTGACTTCTGCCCAGACAATTCCACTGGGCCATCTCCTGTGATATAAAGAAAAAAGGACACTCCCCTGGCCCTCTGATCACTGGCCTTGAGCAGGAATGCAGGTTTAAAATCCCCAAAACAGTAGGGGAGGGTGGTTTAAAGAGACAACTTATAATATATTTTTCCCTTTTCAAGACTTGACTTCTGTAAAGTTTTCTGGCAGTGAAAGAAACAGAGAGAGAGAGTGGGGCCAAACAACCTGGCTTTATTGAGAGCTCCCAGGCGAGGTTCACAGGTCCCAGGAGAATGAGGCCCGAGAAGTCACATCCACTTGAAAGGGATGCAGGACTTTATATTATTTGAAACGAGTTTGGGGATTTGGGGCAGGAAGAGCTGGGGATTTTCCACTGTGACTTTCGACAGTTATTGAGAAATAGGGGGGGCTGGCGGTATTTGTGGAATCCAGGAACCCAAACTGTCTTATCCAGGTGGACATCCAGATGTGGTTGTTTTCAGCAGGGCCTGGCAAGTTGTCCTTGGTGGGTCTGGTCTCGTGAGCCTTTTCTTTTTGATCTAGGGAGGGCAGGGGGTGCCCGCCACCAGCCTTACATCCTTGCCTTGGTTATGATGGGTGCCACTCTTTCTGACTACTTCCTGCTGTGAGGGGGTGTAGGGGTGTAGTTAGGGGTTATAGGCCGGGGTCAGCTGGTGGAGGGGTGACTGGTAGGGAGGAGTACGGGTTGAGAAGTAGTTGGTTTACTGCCTCGAAACAGCTCTTGTAGGCAGTGCTGGAGGAACTGTAAAAGACAGGGAACAGAGAGAAAGATTAGGTAGATGATGACAACAGGTCCTATTAGTGGCAATAGCCAGGTGGCTAAAGGGGACTGCATCCAGTCGAAGGGAGATGTGTTCTGGCGGTGGTGGTTGTGTAGGTCTTCACTCAGGTTGGTGAGTTTGTCTATGTTCTGTTCTACAAGGCCCAATTGTTGACATAGTAGCAGCATTCTTCACGAAGGAAAAAGCAGGTCCCTTCTTTTTCAGCTGTCAGCAGATCTAACGCTCTTCGATTTTGGAGCGTAACCTGAGCCTGTGAAGTTAGTTGTCTTTGTAGTGAGGCCAGCGAGACAGAAGTGGTTTCTAGGGCGATTTGTAGGCGATCTGCAAAATCTTGGGCAGAAATGACACCGTGGCCCAGGGCACTTCCCGCGAGCCCTGAGGCCGCAATGGAAGAGGCCAAGCTGAGACCCATTGTGACGGGCAAAAAGATGGCTCGTCTTGGCCGGGGCCCTAGGAGAAGCCACCGGAATTCAGACTCATCATGTAGAGTTAATTGAGGGACCACCATGACAGGGAAACAAGACCAGGGTGGACGTATTGACGCAGCGGGTGAGTGTTCTGTTGCACCAGAAGAACTGTCCCGGAGCAGAGGGGGTGGTCGTGGTCACAGTATGGTTGGTAGGCGGTGTCCATGAAGTAGTAGGCGGGGGTCAGTGTGGGAGGTGAGAAAGCACACGCGATCTGCATAGGGCTGGCGTGGAGGCTTGGGTTCCCAAAGGGGAATGCGAGTGAGCGGAGTGGAGCATGAGGGAGCCGATGGGGGGAGTCATTTGGGGATTAGAATAGCTTAGAGCAGACATCCTCAAAGTACAGCCCGTGGGACACATGTGGGTGTTTTTGCCCGTTTGTTTTTTTACTTCAAAATAAGATATGTGCAGTGTGCATAGGAATTTATTCATAGTTTTTTTTAAACTATAGTCCGGCCCTCCAGCTGTCTGAGGGACAGTGAACTGGCCCCTGTTTAAAAAGTTTGAGGACCCCTGGTTTAGAGGGACAGCAGCCAGCAGGGATCGCTGAAGGGAGGCGCAGAGGAAACAGTGGGAAATATTAGGGATTATTTCAGAGGAATTTAGGAAGGCAAGGGTATGTTGAACGATATCTAGCCAGGAGGAGAGAAGAGAGTGTCGAGGGTAGGGAGGAAGCTGTCCGGCTAGAGTTTGTTCTGCCTGAAGAATATTGGTAGATATTTGAATCTGAGTCTGAAGCGATGTTTGGGGAAGAAGGACATATTCTTGGCTGGTACAGAGTTTCCCTTGAGGAGTAGAGTACCACTGACTCCAATATAGTTTTCCTGTGACTCCTGTCACCCACTGCTGATCCCAGGGGTCAGAGATATCTAATCTAAAACCAGACCCTGACTCACCAGAGTAGAACATGTCTCGGCCCTTGCATTTATCAGTTTTGTGCATGTAGCAAGAGGAGTAAAGGCAGCCACCATAGGTGTCAGGGGTTTTTTGTGGGTTTTTTTTTTTTTTTTTTTTTTTGCAGTAATTGGCCATTTGATCAAAAGTGAAACAAAGGACAGTGGCATATCTAAGTTTGACAGTGACTAGGGTTAAAAGGATGGTTATAGTCGACTGACACCCTGCAGGGGAACATCAGCTTGGCCAGCCAACAGAGTTATGCAAGTAGAGTGCTGTGTGTCGGTTTCACGGACCTTAAATCTCCAGACATAGATGGGATCAGGAGCAGCTGTTGGAAGGGTCAGAAGATACAGACGCCCGTGTGAGACGGAGCTTAGTGGGACCTATCTGCTGGCAGGAGTAGCATGGGGAGGCATCTTGAGGGGGAGACCTTTTGATGCACGAGATGTGATTCCAGGAACCTGCAGGGTGGTTCAGAAGTTTTACGGCCGTAGGTGTCATTAAAATGGCTGTATGGGGCCCTGTCTGAGGGTCAAGGGGCTTAGGATGAAGAGTTTTGAGGAGTACCAAGCCACCAGGCTGGATACGTGTGTGAGGGGTATCAGAGTCGGTCGCTGCCACCTAAGGCATATATCTGTCTGCGTGAGCCCGGGGGAGCTGTCTGAGGAGAGAAAGGTAAGGGAGGTAGGGCACACGTGGTGGAGGGTGGGAGGGAAGATGGTGATTAATGAGGAAAGGGGGCCATACATGAGCTCAAACGGGCTAAGGAAGGTAGGGCTGCGGGTAGCCGCTGTAATGCGGGTGAGAGCCATGGGGAGAAGGTCAGGCCAGGACTGGTGCGTTTCTCGAGAAAGCTTGGTTAAATGGTCTTTAATCAGCCTATTTGCCCGCTCGACTTCTCCTGACGACTGCGGCCTGCAAGGAATGTGAAGTTTCCATTCTATATCAAGTGCCTTGCAGATGTGGTAAACAACTTTGGAAATGAAGGCAGGGCCATTGTCAGACTGAATAGAGGAAGGGAGGCCAAAGCCAGGAATAATTTCTGTGATGAGAGTGGAGGCTACAACCCCAGCAACCTCGCTGGCAGTGGGAAAGGCGTCAACCCAACCTGTGAAGGCATCTCCCAGTGTTAAAAGATATTCAAAGCATCTAGGGGGTGGCATATGGGTGAAATCGACCTGCCAGTCTTGCCCAGGGAGGTGACCACGCATCTGGTGGGTGGTCATAGGGGGTTTGAGGCCTCCTTGGGGATTGACAGGAGCACAGATGCCACAGGCTGAGCAGACAGTTTTGATGAGGGAGTTTAGTGAGGGGTGTGAAAATAGAGGCTGTAAGAAATGAGAGAGGCCTTTAGCGCTGATACAGAGAGATGAGTGTGCCTGACCCACAAGTTCTGAAGCTTGTGCTTTGGGGAAAGCTAACTTGCCATCTAGTATGTCAGTGGTAGTTGAGCCTCCTTGTGTGAGGAGTCCCTCGTGTTTTTCTGGGGTGCAGCAGGGTTGGAGAGAGGGAATAGAAAGAAAGAGGAGAGGGCCCGGGCTGGAATGTTGTGGAGAAGTGAGGCTGCGGCCAACAGCCTTGGCATAGTTGTTTCCCTTAGTGACAGGAGACCTGTCCGCTAGGTATCCCTTGCAGTGTATGATAGCCAATTGGGTGGGCAGCTGAAGGGCCTCGAGGAGCCGGGAAATCAGAGTGGCGCTGACAACGGGAGCCCCTGGTGGAGAGGAAGCCGCGCTCTCTCCGTGTGGCCTAGTGGCAGTGGGCTACCATACAGGCGTATTTGGAGTCAGTATAGATATTGACAGTTTTGTCTGTGGCTGGATGTAAGGCTGGAGTAAGGGCAATCAGTTCTGCCTACTGGGAAGTGGTGTCCTCAGGGAGGCGGGACGCCTCTATAGCCTGAGAAGCCGAGACAAGGGCATAGGCTGCCCGGCGCTTGCCATCGTCTCCCACGCTCTAGGTGCTGTCAACAAACAGTGTTAAGTCTGCATCTGAGCGTGGTTGGTCCTAGAGGTCGGGCCTAGAGGTGGTGGCAGCATCGACCATCTCAGGGCAGGAGTGAGAGGAAAGGGTTAAGGACGGATGGCAGCAAAGTAGCAGGCTTTAAAGTAGGAGACTGTGTTGGGGTAGTGTTGGGATTTTTTATGAATAGGAGATGGAATTCCTGTAATCTAGAGGGAGTGAGGAGCGCCAACGAGCGGTGAGTTAGGAGATCTTGAAGGGGATGGGTAGAAAAGACATGAAGGTCCTGTCCTAGGGAAAGCTTCAGTGCTTCCCTGGTGAGAGAGGCTGCTGCGCTCAGTGCCCTAAGGCCAGGCGGCCAGCCACGGACTGTGGTGTCCAGTTGTTTGGATAAATAAGCCACTGGAGCACAGGTGGGCGGGCTCCAGGACCCTAAAGGTTGGGTGAGGACACCAAGGGCCAGGCCCTGGCACTCATCCGTGTAAAGGTAAAAGGGTTTTTCAGGATGAGAGAGTGTTAGAGGGGGTGCTTGTAGGAAAGTGTCACGAAGCTTCAGAAACACGCGGCAGGCAGCCTGAGGGTTTAGTAAAGGGCCAGTGGAGGCATCACAGGCTGCCTCACAGAGGGGTTTAGCAAGGAGAAAGAAGTTGGGGATCCAGTGTCAGAAGAAACCAACAAATTCGGCCAGGCGCGGTGGCTCACGCCTGTAATCCTAGCTCTTGGGAGGCCGAGGCAGGCGGATTGCTCAAGGTCAGGAGTTCAAAACCAGCCTGAGCAAGAGCGAGACCCCGTCTCTACTATAAATAGAAATAAATTAATTGGCCAACTGATATATATATAAAAAAAAAATTAGCCGGGCATGGTGGCGCATGCCTGTAGTCCCAGCTACTCGGGAGGCTGAGGCAGAAGGATCGCTCGAGCCCAGGAGTTTGAGGTTGCTGTGAGCTAGGCTGACGCCACGGCACTCACTCTAGCCTGGACAACAAAGCGAGACTCTGTCTCAAAAAAAAAAAAAAAAAAAACCAACAAATCCAAGGAAGGACAGAATCTGTTCAGCGATCGTGGGTGGTTGGAGATCGCGAAGAGCCCGTTGGCGGTCAACAGTGAGATCTGGGGACGTGGGGGTGAGACGAAGCCCAAGGTAAGTGACTGTGGGCTCGGACAGCTGGACCTTGGAGGGGGACACTCGATGGCACTTGGAAGTAAGGAAGTTCAGTGGAGAGGCAGTGTGCGTCTTAGAGTGCCGTAAAGAGGGGCTACAGGCCGGGCGCTGTGGCTCACGCCTGTAATCCTAGCTCTTGGGAGGCCGAGGCGGGCGGATTGCTCAAGGTCAGGAGTTCGAAACCAGCCTGAGCAAGAGCGAGACCCCGTCTCTACTATAAATAGAAAGAAATTAATTGGCCAACTGATATATATATGAAAAATTAGCCGGGCATGGTGGCGCATGCCTGTAGTCCCAGCTACTCGGGAGGCTGAGGCAGAAGGATCACTCAAGCCCAGGAGTTTGAGGTTGCTGTGAGCTAGGCTGACGCCACGGCACTCACTCTAGCCTGGACAACAAAGTGAGACTCTGTCTCAAAAAAAAAAAAAAAAGAGGGGCTACAGAGCCGTAGGTCATCAACGTATTGGAGAACAGTGCTAGGCTGTAAGGGACATTAGAGTAGGTCCTGGGCCAGAGCCTGACCAAATAGGTGGGGGCTGTCCCAAAACCCCTGGGGTAGGACAGTCCAAGTGAGTTACCTGGATGTATTTGTGTCAGGATCCTCCCACGTAAAGCAAAGAGATAGTAGCAGGCTGGGTCTAAGGGGATGGTAAAGAAGGTGTCTTTGAGGTCCAGGACAGAAAAGCGGGCAGCGGAGGGTGGAATATGAGAAAGTGAAGTGTAGGGATTAGGCACCACAGGGTGTATGGGGGCAACTGCCTCGCTAATGAGCCTCAGGTCCTAGACCAGCCGGTAGGACCCGTTTGGCTTCTTTATTGGGAGAATGGGTGTGTTACAGGGAGAATTAGTTGGGATTAAAAGTTTTTCTTTTAGAAGACGTCTAAAAGAACATCTTTTCTTTCAGAAGACGTTCTATAATGGGTTTTAGACCTCTGTGGTGGGTCGGTGAAATAGGGAACTGGGGGTGGGAAGGGAATGATGAAGGGTCTTTGAGTCGAATGAGGACAAGGGTGTGGTGTGTGGCCCCTACTGGGGTGGAGGTGTCTTAAACCCAAGAGTCTACAAGTTCAGGCGTGAGAGGCGGAGGGCAGGGGTAAGGAATCTGAAGAGAGGGATAGAAGAAGGGCAGATGTTGCTGAGGAAAAGTGGAGTGCGGTGCCGAATTTGGCTAATAAGTCTCTTCCTAAAAGTGGAGCAGGACAGGAGGGCATGATAAGGAAGGAATGGGTGATAGGACGGTTGTCTATAAGACATGTCAGAGGACCAGTAGTAGGGGCCGTGAAGGATTGCCGTCAATACCCATAACCAACACCTGGGAAGGATAACTAGGGCCTGAAAAAGAAGGCAGGACAGAGTAGGTAGCCCCCATGTCAACCAGAAAGGACACTGCCTTACCCGCTACCTTGATTGTTACCCTGGGCTTGGCGAGGGTGATCGGGGTCACCCAGTGGGGGCCTCCTCAGTCTTCAGCAGCCAGACGCAAAACCGCCATCAGCAGGTCTAGGGATGGAAGGACTGGCTCTCTGGACTTCTGTCCCGAGGAGCAGTCACTTTTCCAGTGTCCCTCTTGACCTCATTCTGGGCAAGGCTTGGTGGGTGGATGTGGCTGCGGGCACCACTTGGCCCAGTGGCCATCCTTACTGTATTTAAAACAGGTGCCCGGGGGAGTGCGGCTGGCTGCCTTACACGATGTGGATGGCTTTATGCGTCCTGCCGGCCGCAGGGCTGCAACCAAGGTTTGGGCCTTGCAGGTGTGCCTTTTGGTCAGCACGGGCCTCCTTTTGGGCCTCTGCCTGTTCATCTTGGGAATTAAAGATTTTAAATGCAATGTTTACCAGGTCTCAGATAGAGGTCTGAGGGCCTTTCTCTGCCTTTTTAAGTTTGTGTCTAATGTCAGAGGAGGACTGGGTGATAAAATGAGTTGAAAGGACGGTGGCCTCTGCTGGGGAAGTGGGGCCTAAGCAGGTATACTGGATGAGAGCATCTGTAAGGCCGCTGAGGAAGGCCGCGGGATTTTCATCTGGCTTCTGAGCGATCTCTCTAAGCTTATCATAATTAACGGCCTGATGGGCAGCAGCCTGGAGGCCAGCAAGAACGCATTGCAGCATGCAATCTTGGCGGGTCCTACCATCTCGGCTGGCAGGGTTGTCTGGCTGGTATTCCCACTCGGCCTCATTGCGTGGGGACAGCCTCGGCCCCAACCGGCATGGTGCGGTCCATTAGATGGACTTGTCCAGCATGTCCTTGAGCTACCACCCAGATGAGCTCTTTTTCATCAGCAGTAAGGGTAGAGGACAGTATGACAAAGATGTCATGCCAGGTAAGATCATTTGCCTGTGTCAAGTAGCGGAACTCTTTGGTGTACGCTGTAGGGTTGTTAGTAAAGGAGCCTAGACCCTTCTCAATCTGAGAAAGGTCAGAAAGGGAGAAGGGAACATGTACGCACACGACCTCAGGCGCTGGCTATCTCTCCCAGGGGACAGAAAAGGGTTTGGTCTGAGGGTCCTGCATGGGATCAAGTGTGGTGATTGACAGGATGTTGGCAGAGTGCCAGCTAGAGCGGTAGCAGAGGACGGTGGGGCACTAGGAGGAGGAGGAGGACCCAGATATGGTGAAGGCTGAGTGGGTGGAGAGGTAAGGGAGTCAGGCGGGTCAGAGAAGGTGGAAGAGGTTTCTAACTGGTCCTTCGGCTGAGAGGTGGAAGAGGCCAAGGACAGCAGAGGATTCCACGCAAGGAGAATAGGAGGGGTCACAGGTTTGACAGAGGGAAGGACAGGAGTGCAGATAGAAGAAAGCCTGGACATAAGGAATCTCCCCCCATTTGCCATTTTGGTGACAAAAGTTATCAAGATCTTGTAAGATGTTGAAATTGGGAGTCCCATTTTTAGGCCACTGTGACCCGTTGTCTAATTTGTATATCAGCCAGGTTGTGTTACAATAGAAAATAAGTCACTTGGGCTGAATACCAGGCTTGAGGCCCAGGGCTGTAAGATAGGCTAAGAGACAGCCCGGAGGCATGCTAGATTTGATTTTGGAGGGTTGATTGCCCACGGTGTCCTAGTCCAACAGAGAAAGGATGAGATCGGGGAGCCGGCATCCCAGGTCACTCATCAGGCTTTGGAGAGAAGGCTCTGAGCCTTGGGAAGAAGGCAACAAGGGTACAGGGGACATCTCTTACTGGTATCTTGTGTCTGGATGGAAGGGCCGACTGAGTGGATCAGGTGTCACTGAGGCACTCAGGGCCTTATGGATAGAAGGACTGACTGAGGGGCTCAGGTGTCCTGGAGACACTCAGGTCCTTATGGTGGAGGATCTCTGACTAGAGCCCAAGGTTTTATGGACAGAGACCCTGGAATGGACACATTGGGCTAGGACACATTGGACTAGGACCGCAAGGGCAGAGGGACTTACCCAGGCCAATTAGCTGACTGGCATCCAGTGGAGGTCCCGGTCCAAGGTCAGGAAGACATGAGAGGGGATGGCACGACCACGGCCCTGAGGCAGGCCAGCGTGACCAAGAATTCCCTCCCGGGTTTCAGCACCAAATGTAAAGTTTTCTGGTGGTGAAAGAAACAGAGAGAGTGGGGCCAACAACGTGGCTTTATTGAGAGCTCCTGGGCAAGGTTCACAGGTCCCAGGAGAATGGGGCCTGAGAAGTCACATCTGTTTGAAAGGGGTACGGGCTTTTATATTATGTGAAACAGGTTTGGGGATTTGGGGAAGGAAGAGCTGGGGATTTTCCACTGTGACCTTCAGTGGTTATTGAGAAATAGGAGGGGCTGGTGGTATTTGGTTAATCCAGGAACCCAAACTGTCTTATCCGGGTGGACATCCAGGTGTGGTTGTTTTCAGTGGGGCCTGGCAGTTGTCCTTGGCGGCTCTGGTCTTGTGAGCCTTTTCTTTTTGATCTAGGGAGGGGAGGGGGTTCCTGCCAGCCTTACAACTTCAGTTACACATTCCCCACTGTCAACTTTGCCCTTCCATATCTATGGGGGGGGGCGAGTTTGTCTCTCAAACTCCTGGGCTTATACGTCCTGTGTCATTGAGCTACTTCCTGCTGATTTTGTGCGATGTTTTAGATGGAAAGTTTGTACTTATTTATGCCATTGCAAAGCTTTGGCAGTAGATTTACAAAAATAAAGAATGAAATAGAAGGGCATGAACAACAACTACAACCATGAGGACTGACAAAGCGAAATGGAGGACACCTGATAAGAGATTTTAGCTGGATTGATATCTAAGACACCAGGAGGACTGTGGGTCCTTCCTGTCACCTTGTATATCATGTCTGAGGCAGCTCTGGGCAAGACAAAAATGGGGGTGTCTGAGTACAGAGCTATTAGTCTCAGCCTGTAGGTGACCAAGAAACTGGCTTCTGCAAATTCAAAGTGTAGGAGGGTAAAATTTATACAGGAATGTGACAGACCTCTCAGCGAGACAGATCAGCAGAAGAGGAAATGCTCACTATGGAGTTGTCTCTCCATCCTATAGACAGAACAAGTAGCCAAAGAAAGAATAGAAAAAAATCAGTACTTAAACAGATACTTTAGATGACTCAAAAGCTGTCCTACCCACTAGGGGCTTGGCTTCTCTTCCTCCATGGGACACTTCTTTAGCATGATGGACCCAAGGTTTTACTCCTGACAAGGTGTGAGTTGTTAGACGCACTGCATAGGGTCCTTTCCACTTCTCTGCCAGTGGTTGTTTAGGTCGTTGTCTTTCCACGCTTTAAGCAATAAGCCTGGTCTCCTGGTTTAAAGGGGTCAAGAGGTGTCTACAGCTGGGGCAAGGACCTTGTCAAGGCAAACTCATGCACAATGGTTAGCACCTGGCTCACCCATTCACCTGTTTGACATACTGCTTCACACTGCTTTCCTTACTCATGGTTATATTACCATACTTATCTCGGGGTGCTAGGAAGGGTCTCTGACTAACTATTTTATAGGAGCTTAAGCCTGCTTCTAGTGGCTACCCTTATCCAGAGGAGGGCAAGCGGCAACACCCTGTCCCCCTTTAATGGGTTTCATGCAATTTCCATTCTAGCTGTAGGGCTTTGCTTACTGAGTTACCTCTGATATATAAAGGAGGGTCCATTATCACTCTATATGGAGGAAGGAGCCCATATCATGAAATGAGTTCCTCCAGAAGGACTCTGGTAACTGCAGATGCTCTCTTCATTCGGGTAGGATGAGTCTCTCCCCAGCCTAAAAAAGGTATCTACTGATACAAGTTCTGGCATCTGAGTGAAATCGGTTTGCCAGTCACTAAAAGGGTGAATCCCCACACGTTGGGTTCCCTGTGCAGCAGACTGTTTTTCCTGTCTTTGATTGTTGCAAGCACATAAACAATTTGTTGCCAACAGGGTCCTCTTAAATGAGGTCCCACCAAATCCATCAAGGCATGACGCCCTGTGTGTGCATTCACATAGGTGCCTCATAAGGGCTGGACCAAGGCTTAGGGTAGGAGGACAAGTCCATGATGATTCTGTCTCCCCTTAGCTGTGCCATCCCAACATCAGAGCCCCAGTCTTTAGCTCTTTTTTCATCCTCATCAGTGTAGTGGGGTTTATATTGATGTAAATCCAGCTGGGATATCAAGGCCCCAAGGAACAGATCACCTTTGGTGGCCTTCTTAGCAGCCCTGTCAGTGGCCTGACTTTTTTTTTCCTCGAAAGTGTCTTCCTTTTTTGGTGACCAGGACAGTGCCTGATGGTCACCCACTTGGGCTCATCCAGGGTCTGTACCAGGGCTATCATTTCAGTGGCGTACATAACATCCTTATTTCCTGCTGTCAGGAGCCCTCTTTCTTTCCAGATAGCACCATGAGCACGCACAATCCTAAAAACATATTTAAAGTCCATATAAAAATTTACTTTTTTTCCCTCTGGATAACTGAAGAGCTCAGGTTAAAGCAATCATCTCAGCTATCTGGGCTGAAGTCCCAGGCAGCAGTGCCATTGTCTCCAGTACCCGTTGTTCTGTGACCACCACATAGCCAGCCCTTTGTTATCCATCCCCCATAAAGCTGTTCCTGTTAGCGAAAAGATCCCAATCTGGCCCTGGCATCAGCTGATCTGCAGATTTATGCTGCTAGGACAGACAGCCTCCAGAGCCTCTACACAGTCGTGCTGCAAAGGCTCGTTCTCTTCAGCTAGTAACAGGGTGGCAGGACTGAGGGTGATAGTAACTTACAAGTAACGCTACTGCCTGGAGGCAAGGAGGCCTTCCTCTCACAGTGTTGTCCAGTAGCTTTGACAAGTATGCCACTGGCTGGGGGATGTCTCCCAGCATCTGTCTGAAGCCCCAGGCCATTATTTTTCATGAACATATAATTTAAATTCTTTCTGCAAGCCAGGCAACCCCAAAGCAGCGGCAGTCATAAAGGTCTGCTTTAGTTCTTTCAAAGATATTTTGACAGTCTGTAGTCCAGACCAGTGGCTCCACATCTGTTCCTTTAAGGGCCTCATACAAGGGCTTTGCTATTAGTCCAAAGTTTGGGATCCAGATGCGACACAACCCTGCCGTTCCTAGGAACCTGCGTAGTTGTTACGGGCTCCCTTGCTAACTTGGAATCCCTGATAAGTAACCTGCTGTTTGCAAATCTGTCCAATTGTAGGTTCCACAAGTACCCTGCTGAGCCCTCACCAGACAGGGCAGGAGAGCCTTTTTAAACCCTGAGGCAACACAGTCCAGCAGCTCCATGAAGCCACCCTAGTCCCAGGATCCTGCCATTCAAATGCAACTGAGTGTCATTAATAGTCACTTGTTCAATATCATTAATGGCAGGTAGATCCTGCACAGATCTATACTCATTGGTATGGGGAATTTTAATTTTTTTGTATGTCCTGGGTCCCATCACCTTTACGGCCTTACATTTTGGTAGCTTTCTTCTTGCAAATGCTGCAACAATGTACAGGTCTGCTGAGGTCCAAACTGCTCCACAGTGGCAGCCTCTTGTGTGCCTCACCAGGCCCTGGTAGTCATCCAGCAGAAGCTTGGTGGTGGCCTCGGAGGTCAGCTTCTGCCGCTTCTGGAACAGCTCCCAGTGCTCCCACTGCTCGCCTAGGTCCGCCAGATTTGGCAGCGGCAGGAGCAGCTCCAGCTCTGGCAGTGGCTCTCCAGGCTCTGCCTCCTGGGCCCGCAACAATGAGTTCCTCAGATGCCCCTTGCCAAAGGCTGCCTTGTCGCTGCCTGCCCCTGCCAGCCCCTGCCTGGCTCCCAGAGTGCCATATGCAGTTGGTGGCGGGGCCAGGGCAGCAGCCAGTGGGGAGGCCTCAGGCTGCTTCTGTGCACATGGCTTGGCAGTGGTGGCACTCCTGTGCTAATTAAAAGGCCCGCTAATCAAGTCCCCACTGTCAGTTGTACCTGGGGCTCCTGTGGGGATATTTGGGTTGGAGCCACTAGTGAGGCATGGAGCCCTGGGGCCCGTACTGCGTCATCTGAACTCAAAGAACCATTTGCTTTCCTGAGGGTTTCTTGTTATCTGGAGCCCTTTGCAATTTTGGGCAGCATTCTTTCTAATGTCCGTCCTTTTTACAAAAAGTACTTCAACCTGGGGTGACCTTTTTCCGCCCTTTCTTTTGACTGTTTCAAAGGACCCTTAGCCCAGCTAACAGAACACACGGAGGTTTCAGTTTCTATTCTTCCCTAGTGTTATATATTTTAAAGGTAATATCAGGAAACTGTGAGGAATTCATGCCAATTGTCCCTTCCACACGCTGCAGCTTCCTCTGTATATGGAGCTCTCTGCCCTGTAAAAGTTATGTTATTGGCCACATATTTTCAGGGTCCCCAGATCCACATCTGTATATTTCCAATATGCCCGATAGATGTGTTTCAGAGATTCAGAGGGCTCTTCATTAGCTTTTTGTTGTAATTCTTGGACCTTGTTTAAACTCTTATGTCTAGGCACTCCCTTCCAGAGTACACTTCCAGAGTATACTTGCCAGAATACACTTCCAGTAATGATTTATTCTCATACCAACTGTATCCGCATTAGGATCCCAATTTGTGTAAGTCCAATAACACTCTACCTGCTGTCGTTGTGCCATCAAACCTCATATTTGATATTGCCATAATGGAAATTGCCTTGCCCCAGCCATGGGTGGCCTCTGGCCAAATTGAGTTCCCTGGTAGGTCTTAGAGGAGAGATCATTCTCACTTCAAGTCATAATCTAGTGGGTGTGGGCCTGAAGAATAGGTCCCAGTTGCACCCTCCCTGGTCCCTCTCATGGTGCTAAGATAGCAGCATCATCAGGGGATGGTGGCAGTGGCAGTTGTCCCTGCTATGGCTCTGTACAGGGCCACTTCCCAGGCCCGCTGTGGGGCAGCAGGTCCCCAGCAGTGCAGGCTTGACCATGGGCGAGACTGGTGCCTTCCCCAGCAGGTGGGAAGCTGGCAGTAGGGGAGCAGATAAAGGGCTCATGTGATCCAACCTGGTTAATTCCTCCCCAATTTTATCACCTGGATTTTCAGCCTCTTTTTTATGCAATTGCATGAAAGATCATACATATGGAATCTTGTCCCATTTATCTGAACTTTGACAAAATAATTCCAGTTGTAAGATAGCGTAATAATTTAAGGCTCCATTCAACGGCCACCTCTCCTTACACTCTAGCACATACGTTGGATTACAATAACACCATTCCCTTTTAGACATAGACCTATAGCTATAAATTGGCCATTCAGCCAAGATTGTCCCCAAGGGGCTTTCAGATGGAATAGAAATGGAGCCTCCCATGTTGGCAAACAACAATGAACACAACACAACAAGTAGACAATACAGGGAATTCCCAATGCAAACAACCTCAAATGCCAGGTCCTTACCAGACAAATGGGAACCTCACAAACAAGAACCAACATCTCCTAATCCAAAAGGGAATGAATTCCCCAGGTTCCCTAGTTCTGCTCAATTGTGACTTCCACCCCCAAATGGCGCCTCGTAACAAATGCCCTGCCACAGGGCTAGAAGGTTTAAAAATCTCCCCCAACTGTCGTGATACTTTCCAAATCCATTTCCTTTTCCTCAAAAAGTTCAGGTTGGTTGGAGTTGCATCTAATTTGCGGAGAAAGAGACGGGAGTTCCCCAGAGCTAAACAGGCTCCAGCCGCTGCTGGGGTGTTTCCTTGTTCTCTCACCCCAACAAGATGCTGCTCCCACTAATGCAGACCCAGGGCTTGGCCTAGGCTGCCCCCTGCTTCTTCCTGCTGCAGCAGCAGTCACGGGTGCCATTCCACCAGGGTGCTGAGGGCCCACCTGGGGCTCCAAATTCTGTTACTGAAAGTTCAGGACTTGCCCCTGCAGCCAAGGGAAGAAAAAGGACAAGTGGCTTGAAGAGAAGGAAAGAGAAGTTTGTTAATTTGCCAGCAAATGAGGAGGTTGGCAGATTCTCATCTTAAAAAAAAAAAAGAAAACACTCATCCTCCCATCTGTAAGCAGGAATATAGAGCTTTTAAAGGGAACTTTCAGCTTCAAGCAGTGGCTGTTGAACTGCAGCAACTCCAGTGAAGACAATCTTGTGACTTCTGCCCAGACAATTCCGCTGACCCGTCTCCTGTGATACAAAGAACAAAAGACACTCCCCTGCCTCTCTGATCACTGGCCTCAGAATGCAGGTTTAAAATCCCAAAAATGGTGAGGGGGCAGAGAGAGAACTTGTGACACGTTTTGCCCTTTCTCAGGCCCTTGCTTCTGTTGCAGCTACAGTGAGCTGCGATGTGCTACTGCACCCCAGTAACAAAACAAGACCCTGTCTCATAAATAATAATGACTTTCTAAAAAAGCAACAACTATTGACTGAGATATCTTCCTCCCCAAAGCTTCCATATGTGTTTTTAGAAAGAGGGAAAAAATTACAGACCAGAAGGGATAGGGAGTGCCCCTCCAGGTCTGCAACAGCCCAGCTGACCTGTGTCTCGGGGCAGGTTCAGGTTGGCGAGTCAGTGCTCGGCTCTGACACCCAGTGGAGGCTTCTGGGCTAGAAGCAGCTCTGGGGCTATCCTGCCCTGCCCTGCCCATCCAGGTCACAAGGCTCCCCCTTACCACCAGCAGAAGTAGACCCTGCCGTGATGGGGGCTCCTCCCACTCTGAAGTGGTGCATGCTCCTGTACCCACAGATTGAGGAGCTCTGAACTCATGGCCTCCAGCCCCTTGCCTCACAGGTGACAGACACTGAGACTAGGCAGGTCGTTTCACCTTTTGCCAAGGTCACACAACCACACGGTGCCAGAGCCCGTACTGAAGTCCAAAGGTCCCAATGCCTACACTTTCCGATCTCATATCCTTTCTGTCGTTTGTTGGAGTCTAACAGCTAGATCTCTTCTCAGTCCTTGGAGATGCTGGTGCCCAGCATCAGGCCACGGTAACCTGTGGCCCCCTGGCAGGGTCCTGGGTGGTGACATGCCCCTCCCACTCTCCCTCCCCAGCTGCACCGGCTCTGTTGGAGTTTACGCAACAGCCAAGAAGAAAGGGTAGACCTGGCCATAGAGATGCGAAGGAACAGACTCCCCTCGTCCGCGTCACAGTCAGGTGAGAAGGCAGATCCAGAGCCCCGGGCAGGGGTCCTGTGCGGCCTGCGATCTGCACCCTCAGAACTGTGCTTCCAGGCAGAGGCCCCATCCTTCACTTGTCCCGAGGTGTGTTTAGGGCACTCGAGGTGGCAATGCCCATGGCACCTCCACGCAGAGCGGGCTGGGCGAGGGAGAGGGCAGCACACGCCCTGGCAGGCCTGCAAGCTGCGTGGAGCGGGCGGCGGAGAGGTGTGGGGCTGAGGCAGGGGGCACCCCAGGCCACGAGGGGGAGGCAGAGGAGGGGCAGGGAATCTGAAGTGTCTGGTGTCCCAGAACTGGCAGGGATGGGGTGCACAGTCAGGCGCATGCTGAGGCGACGAAAGGCAGGGCCTGAGGCCTGGCTGGTTTGGCCTCACGGAGACTGTGCTGGGGTGCGCTGCCCAGGAGGGGGCGCTGGTGGCCACAGAGGGCTCCTTGTGAGGGGTGCGGGACATGGTCTATGAGGACCTGCCTGTCTCCAGGGGGCGTGGGTGGGGGAACAGCCCACCTAGGAGGGCGCCAGGGGGAAGCGGGTCTGGGGAAGTAGGTTTCAGTCCCAGCAAGAAGGGAGAGAATTTTCCAGGGATAGGCTAATGCCCTGGGACCTTCAGGGGGTGAGGAGGAAGTGTTTGAGCAGACAGAGTCAGAAAAGGGGTGTTGAGGGTCATGGGGGAGGGTGACCTGAGCTGCTTTCGGTCCCTGACGCAAACGGGGATAAAGGGCATAATGAGATTAGCCCCGAGGCTCAGGGGACAGTACGGGGAGGCTGAGTCTGGGGAGGCAGGGAGGGGCCTGGCTGGGAGCAGGCAGGGTTCTGGGCCCCTCTGCACTCCTGCCAGGGAAACCCAGGTCCCAGAGAGACCTGGGGCTGCCTCCTGACACCGGCAGGAGATGCACACCTGGCCAGGGTGGGCTCCATAGGCTTCTGTGGAGCAGGGTGTGGCCTCTCGGGCATGGGACCCCACGCCCCTGGAGGGTGCAGGGCTCCCTGCAGATGCCCGCTGTGGTTCTTCTCCTCTAGGGGGTACAAGCTGGCTCACTCGGTACCCACAGTGTGCCAGGCACTGCCACAGTCTCACCCATACGTGAGAGGCACAATCATTATTCCCATTTTACAGCCAGGGAAGCTGAGGCCCTGACCAATGCAGTAACTTGCCCTGGGCTCCGTACCCAGTCCATGGCAGAGCTGGGATTTCAACACGGGCAGTCTGGCTCCGATGTGTGGGCGTGGAGCCACTGAGCTGTGCCACTGCCTTCTCTGGCCTTTGCTGTTTGCGGTGACAGTTGTACCTCTGGGCTGTGATTGAATGTCCAGTTGCCTTTTCCATATTGGCTCCAACGCCTCTCCAAGCAGCAGCCTCTCAGTCCCAGCAGCCGTGTAATGGTGTGACAACGTGGGTGTGTGAGGACACAGGCGAGGGTGTGGTGCTCAGGGCTTCTCAGTGCCAGCGCCAGCTATCTGTGTCCCCTGCCCTACGCCTGTAACAGAGGCTTCCCTGTCCCTGGCCGATGAGTTCCATCATGCCTGATGCCTCCTCAGCCTTGGCTGCGGGGACAGGAGCTCAGGAGACGCCGGCTCGGAGGCTAGCCAAGGGATGAGATACAGAAGACATCACAGCATATTCTGCTGGGAGCCTGCTCTGACAGAACGGTTGTCTTGTCATCTGGGAGGGAACCATTCCCAGGAGCAGCGCCAGGGTCACATTCCAGGCGGCTGCTGTGCCGGAGCTGGCCGTGGTGCTGACCCGAGCCTGAGCAGGCCCCGAGGGGCAGGGACACCAGAGTAATGTTCAAGCCCCAGAGTTCAGGGTTGTCATTAGTTTGGCCTGGAGACATGAACAGCACCTTCCTCTCGTGCCTGCACTCCCTTCCTGGACCACAGGGATGTGCCTTCGCAGGCCCAGGGACGAGTAGTGAGACTGGTAGCCGCCTGGAAAAGACACTCCCCAAGAGGTCACCGAAGAGAGTGGTGCCCTAGACCTGCCGAGGCAGAGAGGGTGGGCTTTGCTGCAGCACACCAGCAACGCCCCAGGGAGGTCTGTGCTCCTGTGACGCCACCTCTGCAGTCCCAGTCGAGGGGATCTGGGCACAGCTGAGCACTCTGTAGCCCCATGCCACCCCCAAGTCACTCCCCACACCCCTTGTCCTACTCTGACCTTGGTGTGTCTTTGAGGAGGGTAGGAGGCATTCCACAGCCAGGGGCTGAGGACGGGACTCCCTGCCAAGATGGGACTCTCCACAAGGGCTGTGCTCCCCGGCGCACCCCTGACCTTGCCTGTTCCCTCTGTTCCAGGTGTATTCAAGGAGACCCAGGGCTGCCCCGGGAGGGCCTGGGACCTGTTCTGTGGCCTGGAACCACAGCTGGGCCCCAAAGTGGCCCCAACAAAGACATCCAAGGAGACAGTGGAGCCTGGTGACACATCGAAAGGCACAGAGGGGCTGGCCCCAGGAAGGGCCACCAAGAAGACAGAAGGTAGAGAATGGGGCGACACATCGGAGAAGCCCTTCTGGAGGCACTTTGTCAACATCAGTGCTGTCCTCCTGCTGGTGCTTGTGACCCTCTGCCACCTCTACTACATCTAAAGCCGCTTGGCCTGGCACGCCCCTAGGGCGGCGGAGCTGCTGCCTCCCAGACTCCCTCCTCGCAAAGGGTGAGAAGCGCCTCCTGCGAGAGACTCACGGGTCTGGGCCTGAGGACTGCACTCATGAAAATGCTCCCTTGGTGCCCTGCATCAAGCACCACCAGCTGCAGGACACACGTGCCACGCCACAGGCCGGGGCGAAGTCCATTCGCGATTGCAGACACTATGCAAATGGGAACATCTGTTCCTTTACGAAATGAGTCATTTTCTCCAAATGGCTCTACTGCATAAACACTGACTTTCACTTTAAATTTAGTTTTGGCTTTTCATCTCTAGATATATTTGGGATTTTTGCTTGTGTTTACTTCACTGTTACCATTTCTTTCCTGCTTTGTTCTCTCCACGCCCTCAGAGGGGCAGCCCTGCCGGCCAAGATGCTGTGCACTAGGGCACGAACGCTTCCGCCCCTGCCTGGACCAGGGGTGGGGCCGAGGCAGGCTCTGCTCGAAGAGAACAGTCCTCCCCACAGCTCAGCACAGTCTGGGGCGTGTTCTGGCACCTCGCAGCCCTGGAGGGCAGATGGAGAGACCCCTGGCCTCGCAGAGCTCTCCCCAGCCCTGTCCATCTGCCTGCAGCGGGCTGCCACTGGGGGTTGGCCCACAGGGTAGATCCCCTTTGGCCATCAGACACAGGCCACTCCTGGGCTGTCCTTCTGTAGAGACCCCCAAACCTCTCCCTCTTCCTTCTTTCTAGACCAAAATAAATGATTTGTGTGTTTAGGGAAAATCTGTCAGGTGCCTTGAAGTAATTTCATCACAAGAATCATTCTCTGAAGGTGTGGTCATATGACCAGGCCTCATCCCTTCTTTAATCCTTCATCTGGCATTTCTGAGTTCCTACTAGGTGCCAGCCTCTGTGTGGAGCTCCAAGGCAATAGCTGTGAACACAGCACTTGGGAGCTGGTCTCTGGAGTGTAGGTCTGCAGGGGAAAACAATTGTAGCACTGGCCAGTATTTTGTGTGGCTTACTGTTTTCAGGCCCAGGGTAAATGCATTATCACGTTCAAGCCACAAAACTGCCATGTGGAAGGATGAGAATTAACCGCATTTCACAGGGAGGAGACTGAGGCTCAGCAAGGGAACCTAGCAACGGGGTGGACACAAGGCCTGCAGCACCTTGCCTGACACCCAGGCTACATGCTGGCCCACCACGCAGTGTGTGCACTGCAGCAGTGCCCAGCAGGGAGCCCCACCTGGCCCCAGAGTCAGGTAAGGAGAAGGTCAGTTGTCTGGATAACAGAAAGGACACATAAGACACGAGGCAAGAGTACAAGGCATGTTTGAGGATGTCAAGACATAGTATGTGCATGGAGAACGGTGGGAAGGGAAGGGGAAGGGCCTTGTATGTTTTGGAGGCCCAAGGGGACTTAGGCAGGGAAGGAGCTGCTGCTGGGAAGATGAAAGGGAAGCAGGAACAGCCACCAGGAGCCTGTTAGGGCAATGCAGGCAAGTTCGTGGCAAAGAGAAGGGGACCTTTGGCGAGAGGTGACTCTCTGGCTTGAGCATGTGGATGAAGGCACTAATTGCAGAGACAGGTCACACTGGAGAAAATACAGGTACAGGGAAAAGATGAGCTTATTTCTGACATACAAAGGTTGAGCTGCATGAAAATGTTTATTGCTATCTTGACAATACTAAGTTTTCTGATCCATGAACATGGGATGTCTTTCCTGTATATTTAGGTCTTCTTTCATGTCTTTCAACACTGTTTTGTTTTCAGTGCACAAATCTTACACTCCTTTCATTAAATTTATTCCTAAGTATTTTATGCTTTTTTATGCTATTATAATTGAAATTGTTTCCTCAATTTCATTTTTGGATGGTTCATTGCTAATGTGTGGAAATACAATTAATTTTTTGTATTTTGATCTTGTATCCAACAATGATGCTGAATTTGTTTATTGGTTCTAATAGTTTTTAAATATATTCCCTTGGGATTTTTCTTATATAAGCTCGTATAATCTGTGAACAGAAATAGTTTAGTTCTTTCTTTACAGTCTGGATGCCTTTCTTTTTCTTGCCTAACTTCCCTAACTAGAACCTCCAGTAATATGCTGAATAGAAGTGACAAGAGTGGACATCCTTATCTTGTTCCTGATATTGGGGAAAGAACAGTTTTTCACCACTGAATATGATATCAGCTGAGGTTTTGAAGATGAAATTTATCATTTTGAGGAAGCTCCCCTCTATTCCTAGTTTGCTGAGAGTTTGTTTTGTTTTTTTTTTTGAGACAGGGTCTCACTTTGTCACCTGGGCTAAAGTGTAGTGGCATCACCATAGCTCACTGCAACCTCAAACTCCTGGCCTCAAGTGATCCTCCTGCCTTGGTTTCCCACAGTGTTAGGATTACAGGCTTGAGCCATCATGCCCAGCCTGTTTTTGTTTTTAATCATGAATGCAGTGTTGGGTTTTGTGGAATGCTTTTTCTGCATCTATTAAGATGACCATGTGATTTTTGTCCTTTATTCTATGGATATGTTGTATTATATATATATGTGTGTATATATATATATATATATATATATATATATATATATATATATAATTTTTTTTTTCAGATAGAGTCTGTTGCCCTGAGTTGAGTGCTGTGGCATCAGCCTAGCTCACAGCAACCTCAAACTCCTGGGCTCAAGCTATCTTCCTGTCTCAGCTCCTAAGTAGCTGGGACTACAGGCACATGCTACAACATGCAGCTAAAGTTTCTATTTTTAGTAGAGATGTGGTCTTGCTCTTGCTCAGTCTGGTCTCTAACTCCTGAGCTCAAGTGATCCCCCCGCCTCGGCCTCCCAGAGTGCTAGGATTACAGGTGTGAGCCACCGTGCCTAGCCTATTATATTATATTGATTGATTTTCATACACCAAACCAACTGTGCATTCCTGGGATAAACCACAGTTGGTCATGGTGTACGGTACTTTGAATATTTGCTGGATTTGGTTTGCTAATATTTGTTGAGTTTTTGTCTCTATAATCATAAGGAATATTGGTCTATAGTTTTCTTGTGATGTCTTTGTCTGGTTTTGGTATTAGGGTGGTATTACCCTTATAGAATGAGTTGGAAATATTCTCTCTTCTTCTATTTTTGAAACAGTTTGTGAAGGTTTGGTGTTCATTCTTGCCTGGAGACATTTAAGGGTAGATGTTAAGTTGGATATAAGGATCCAGAACTCAATAGAGAGGCTGGGGCTGGAGACCCAGATTTGGGGGCAAGAGGGCAGAGGGCAGGCCCAGCTAAGAAGGCAGCCAGGTGGAGGAGGTCCCCAGCCAGGTGGCTGAGATTGTTTGGGGAAATTGGGAGAAGGAGGCTAGCAGGACAGAACTGTGAGAAACACCAACACCACTGGCCATGCAGAGACAGAGGACTCTACGGGAGCCCAGGGCCTTGGCAGCAGGGACGGTGACCATGGCTGGAGCCTGGGGTAGAGCTAGTGCTGGCCTGCTCAGTGCTGAGGCAGGACTGGGACATGAGGAAGTGGAGCCCCTTGAGCACCTCTTTTCCTGAAGGAGAAAAGGTTTCCTCTCAGGGGGCCTTTTTTGAGGATGGGATTAAACCTGAAACCCCCAGCTGGGCCCAGCAGATAGTCCCTTCCAGAACAAGAGGGCCTAGCTGGGCTACATCCTTCATTTCAGGGATACAAACTTCTGTTTCTTCCCAGAAAGTGAGGGCCCCTGGGGCTTACTGAGAGGACCACAAGAAGAGGCTCACTTTGGGACTCTGGTTTTGCTGATAACGTTTATTCTGGGCAGAGCGGACATCCCACAGGAAACATGACTGCTGGGTAGTGTGTGAACAAGGGGAACCCTGTTTGAGACAGGGAGGCTCAGAAAGCCCTTGGGGAAAGATTAAGGCCCCAGCTCAGCCCAGACAAAGGCTCTGGCCCCAGGCTGAACTCTGGAGGCTCCTGTAGCTCCTCCAGCAGAGGCCAGAACCCTCCACCCCCCAGAACTGGGGGACTCCTGGGCCAGGCAGGGTTGGGGGTAGAGATTGAGGGGCTCTCTAGGTCACTCCCCAGCCTCATCCCCATGCCCCAGGCCCCCTGCAGCCTGGCTGCTCCTGGCCCGTCCTCTCTGCCCAGCTCTGTCTCCTTCCCCAAGCTCTCCAGCCCCCTTCGCCAGCTTCGCTGCAGGGAACAAGTGGTGGTGGAGGCACAGGCGGAAGACTGCCCAGAGGACGGCCCCAGGCCTCGGGAGCTGAGGGGAGAGGCTGCAGGCCAGCCCCCAAGCGTGTTCAGCCAACTTCCTTGCTTTGGAGAGGAATGCAGCTGTCTGGGGGAAGATCTTCATGAGGACACCAGAACTTACCCCTGTCTGGAGCACTCGTCCCTGATGGAGCCCCTCACTTTCCTTCCTCACCCAGGCTGAGAGGGCTGTGTCCAGCTACACCCCAGGGGCCTGGTCACTCAAGTGCCAAAGCTTGGGTGGTGCCTGGCCCAGCTGTGTTCCTTCTTTCCCCCAACTGAAGTCCCTGCCCCCAGCCTTGTCCCTGGAGGGCTCAGCCCCGCTGTCTACTTTCTGAGCGGGACTCTTGGCCTCAGCAGAGAACCGAGCTTAGAGGCCACCTCCCACCACGTCCCCAGCCCAGGACCCAGTCCTTCTGGACCTGGCATTTCCAGTTTGGCAAGAGAAAGAGCGGGAAAGTGACCGTGCTCCAGGAACATAAAGTGCCATTCGGACCCAAGATAAAGAGATTCAGCTTTTTATTCAGGATGGAAGTGGCTTGGCAGGTCTGCCCCACGAGTGGCTCAGGGTTTCCACTCAATGACTTTGATGGCAATCTGGGCCGCCCGCCGCGTGCTGACCTCAGTGGTTTCCTCCTGGAGGGTGCGGAAGATGTGCACCTGGGACTGCAGGTCTCTGCGGCCCTCGGGGGCCTCAGCCAGCATGGTGAGGGCCTTGGTGGCGTTCAGGCGCACCTTGTTCACCGGGGAGCACAGCAGGTCCAGGAGCGGGTCGATGGCTTCTGCCTCCAGGGCCGCATACTTCCCTGCAGGCCACCAGCACAGGGGGTCCCCAATGGCCCGAGGGAGCCTCTTCCCACCTCTCTCACCTCGCCCTCTGGCCTCCTGCCTCTGCCTTCACTATCTCAAGGGGAGGCACCACCCTGGCCCCCTGCTCACTTCCCTCCCACCCCTCCCCTCCCGCACACACGTGCGGAGTCTGGCCTAGGCCAGGCCCGTCATCTCCTGCCTTTCCAGCCCCTAGCTGGCTTCTCCCCATACACCCTTGCTCCTGTTCCAAAGCCCAGTCCTCACAGGCAACACTAGGGGTCTTTTCAAATTGTAAATCCAATAGCTCGTTTATGTCACCCTGTCCCCTCCTTGTGCCTCAAACTCCCACCGCTAGGGAGAGGCTGGGAGGACCTGTCTTTGGGAGGCTCCTTGTAGCACACTGAGCACATCTGAGCCCAGACGGTCCTCCACGGACCGCAAAGGAAGTGCGGCACGGGCTGGGGTGCGTGTAGGCCACTGTGAAGGGAGGTCAGACAGCTTTTCTGAGGCCCCGGGGTGGCGTGCCACAGCCTGCCGGGTGTGGAAACCAGGGCTGGGTGACTTCATGGGGAAGCCTAACTGGCTGGGAGTTTTGAGGTGGGGGCTCGGTAGGGGGATTTGTCCCCTTCTCCAGTTGGGGAAAGTCATTACAATCAAGAAACAACATGATGTCAAGAGCTCCAGGGCTTAGATGGCAAGCTAATTGATCCCAGAATCACTGCTCAGCAGGGACCTGGGTGGGAGGCGGGAATTCCAGGCTCAGGGAACAGCCTGGTGTGGATGCCCCAAGGTCCTAATTTGAGTGACCAGTGAGGGGCCACAGTTGGCCCACCGTGCCCAGGAAGAAGAGGGAGGGCTGAGCCTCAGACCAACCCTTGACAGGACTTCAGTGACAAGCCAGGAGGAGGATTTTGGCAGAGCATGGGGACCTGGGGGGCAATACCTGGCCCCTGAACACCTGAAGGTTTTGGAAAGGTCACCGAGGCTGCCAGCATGCTCCCTGGCCCCTGGCTCACCTTCTGTGGTCACGGCGGCGTAGGTCAGGGCCCCGGCGGCGTTGGCCTGCACCTCATCCATGTCGTCTTTCAGCAGGTGCACCAAGATGGGGATGACGCCGTACTCCCACACCTGGTTCTTGCCCTGCAAGGGGATGCTGGAGCAGAGAAGGGGCGGTTGGCACCTCTGCTTGGGGGTAAGAGGGCAAGGCCCAGGAATGCCCCAGGGGACACAAAAGGAAAGGGCTTGTGTTGGGACTACTCAGGGTGCCGAGGAGCTCTGGTGTGAGCTCCAGGGGTGCCGGAGCTCCACTCTAAGCCATCATGAGGAAAAGAAACGAGACATGTTCTCCCTGGTCCCAAAATGAGGAAGAGCAGGACCAGCAGTGCAAGCCACAGGAAGACCTGTGTGACTCCACCCAAGAGTCGGAGGACCAGGCTGCCCCCAGCCGCAGCAGGCTGCTGGCGCTGGGCAACTGAGGTGGAGGCTTAGACAAGATGACCCTGGGTCACTTCTCATTCTGACACTGTATGAAGCTGTGAACACGTAGGTGGTGGACTCCCCGAGAGTTTCCCACCTTAGGAGGTCCAACACTGTCCCCCAAAAGAGAAGGGCTCCCTGGGCCCGGTAACACTGTCCATGGGCCACATGGGAAAGTCACAGGGCAGGCAAGGCCCCTGTGTCACTTACTTAGTTTGTTTTATTTTTTAGTTTTTAGAGATGGGGTCTTGCTCTGTTGCCCAGGCTGGAGTGCAGTGGTGCAATCATAGCTCACTGCAGCCTTGAACTCTGGCCTCAAGTGATGCTCCTGCCTCAGCCTCCCAAGTCACTGGGCCTACATTCCTGCACCACCACACCCAGCTCTACTCAGTTAGCTGAATCAACCTTTCCCAAACATAGCCGCCCAGAAAACCCAGTCTAGAACTCTTAATAACACCTCATACACAGGTGTTCCACAGGAATAGTTTGGGAAACGGGGTTGGCCAGTCACTAACCGGGACACTGTGAGGCTCTTAAGCTTTCAGGGCTGTGGGCCTGAAAGATGCAGGGTCCTGGGCCCCCCGCAGGGATTCCCAGATCCATTAACATAGCAAGTAGAGGGCCAAAGCCACCCACTGAGAACCTTTGGTCTACAGTAGCAAACAGAGCAAAGCCTGTTCTCAGGAGGTCACCTCCTGAGAGGTGGTCACCTCCAGGAGGTGACACACAAAACAGTAGGGATGGTTGATAGTGCAGGGTAGGAGGGATGGGAAGGCTGCAATTTTCTGTCCTAGAAAGCCTCTGTCTGGGTTCCGCTGGAAAGGGACCTCTGAGCAAACCTCACAGGTGATTGGCTGGCTGGGGCCCAGGAGCCTGCATTTAACAGGTCTCCCAGGGGCTACACTTACAGAAATACTGGCCAGGCCTCCAGTGAGAACCCCAGATGAAAGGCAGCCAGGACCTAGGGCCCTCACTAAGGGGACACAGCTAAGGTGGGAATTCTGGGGCTGGTGACCAGCTCGTGCTTGGGACAAGGGGCCAATGTGGGAATGCACACCACCCCTCTCCCAGCCCTGCATCTTGTGCTGCCTCAGTTTCCAGGCCAGGATGTAGACTGTGCTCTGATGTGACCTCGGGCAAGTGACAAGACACACTGCCTCAGTTTCCTCACCTGTAAAGAGAGACATCACCTTTCTCGGGGTTGTCCAAATGGGACGTTTGCAGACAACACCTGGCACATAGGAAGCACTTAGTGCCCAGCAGGCACCAGCGTCACTACCAGTGTTCTCCTGCACTTGCCTTCCTTCTCCAGGCGGGTGACCAACTGCCTGGTTTCATCCAGGCTAGGGGTTTCCTGGGATCCAAGACACTCCCAGGCCAGTGGGACAGGGGTCACCTTAATGCAGACCTGTCTTCTGTGTCAGCTCCCTCCTTCCCCAGGGTAGTGGCAGGTGAGAGGGAGCAGGCCACCGTGGGTGCCCTGGAGCCCTGGGCCAGTGGCTGCGGGGTCAGGCCCAGGCCTAGGCCAGGCCTCACCTGACGGCCATGAGCGTGCAGGCAGCTTTGGCCCGGATGGTGTCGCTGGCGCTGAGGAGCAGCTGCTTTAGAAAGGGCACCACGCGGCTGCCCAGGGCCTCCGTGGCGTCCTCCTGCAGGCAGTAGGCCAGCGTGTCTAGAATGAGCTCCTGGACGGCCCCCTGCTCCTTCTGCAGCTTCCACACCAACGAGGGGATCAGGCCGCTGCTGACGATGCCTTGGGCCCCTGCGGGACGGGAAAGGCACGGAGGGTGGGCCAGCTGCCCCCACCCTGCTGGTTGGCCTGCAGGGCTGGGCCTAGGAGGGTAGCAGCTCAACTCCCCAGGGGCCCAGGCACGTGAGGGACCCTCCTCTCTTCCCTCACACTCCAGAGCAGTGGAGCCAGTCGAGCCCCCAGATTGGCCTGGCTGGCCCTTGAGAAGAACTTGGAATCGTCTGGGACAGAAGACCTGGAGTGTAGCCAGTGTCTTATATACCAAAAAAGGGCTGTGCCCCCAACTCAAGTGACAAGAGCCCATAGGGTCTGGCCAAGGCGTCTGTCCAGAAGGGACCAGATACCCCACAGGAAGCACAGGATACGCCCCTCGCACAGCTGGGGCACAGGTGCTGGGAGAGGCACAAGGAAGCGAGCCCCCGCACAGGTCCCACTGGCCCCTCCAGCTGCCCCTCCCACCTGGGAATGTCCGCACCTGGCTGCCCAGGAGAGAACCCAGAACCCCGTCATGGGCAGCATCCAAGGGGCACAGATGTGAGCAGGGAATGTGCCAGACCTCCAGGGAGGACAGCCTTCCCCACACGCAGCCCCTCACGACTGCCCTGCAGCCCAGCCACCCACTGTGCAAAGCCATCCATAGCCCCCCGGGGAGGGGCCACCAGCAAACACCTCTCTCTTCCGCCTGCCACTGCTAAACCCTCTAATTTACTCTAGAGAGACAAATAAACAGGTTAATTAGCCTAAAGGTCTCTGAGTGCCAATTAGCACCAGGGATTTCCTCTTTGAAGACATCATCCCAGCCTTCCTCCCTCACTCCCTGAGGACATCAAATGGCAGGTGCCCAGGGTGAGGGGTGGAGAGGCAGGCCAGGGTATTCAGTGGCCCCTACCTCGCCCACAACCATGTCCCCTGATGTCCAGCGGCTCCCAGTGCCCCGACCAGTTTCTCCCTGGGGTGCCAGCCTACAGCAGCTAGCTCTGCCCCGTTGGCACTCATGCCAGGAAAGGCAGTTTTCTGTTGCTTCAGAAGTGTTGGGCTTTTTAAGATTTAACACACACTTCCCAAATGCCTAGTTTGACTCCTTGGCGTGTCCTGTCCCAGCTCCGAGACTGGTTTCCTCACCACTGAGGCCAGCCTAGCTGGTGCGGGCTGCACGACACCAGCGGGGCTGTGGGTGGGAACTTCCTGTGCTACAGATTTCCACATCCACATAAGGGACTGTCACTGTGTGCCTGGAACATCTGGGCAGGGTGCAAGAGGTGCCTGCGTCCCACCAACACTGAGTCCCAGCTGCCAGCAAGGGCTTGCTGGGGTGGGGGTGGGGGGTGAGGAGCAGAACACAGTCCAGGCCCTGCGAGCCCATCACTGGTCCCCCGGCAGCCTCTCTTGGTGGCCTGATCCTTTCTCCCCCTCCACCCTCTCCTATGGCCAGGCCACTGCCAGGCCACACACCTGGCCTCCTGCTCCCACCCTGCTCCACCTCAGGTACAGCCATGACCTGCACAGCTTACTGTGGGGAGGTGACAGTTTGACCTTTCAAGGATGTTTGCTGGCAGATGGGGGTACAGGTTCTGGGCTGGGGACCACCTGAGCAAAGACCTGGGTGTGAGGAAGTTCTGAATCGTCCAGTTGGGGCCCCATTGCACCCGGATTTGAACTTTCTGGGAAATCGCAGGGACACTGTCTGTGCTGGGGTTATGGGAGCTGCTTGCCAAAGTGGGTGGGCACAGGCTGGGGGAAGGATACGGGAGCGAGCTGAGGTCAGAAAAGTCGCAATATCAGAGGTGATTACCTCTGCTGTGCCCCTCTCCTTTGGTGAGGAAACCGAGGCCCAGAGAGGTCACTCAAATGCCCAAGGTCACACAGAAGATGGGGGCAAAACCAGGCAGGGTTCTCAGCTCCTCCAGTTTTGTTTCTCAGGCATTTGGCCCTCTGCTCCTAGAAATGCTCAGTTCTGGGACCCAGGTTCATTTTGAGACAGAGGAGAAGATTAAAAATAAAACGCGTGCCGGGTGTGCCTTTCTGCTCGTTCACTTTGCTTCTTTTCAGCTAAAAGAAGAGTCTCGGGCCTGGCTATTTATAACTAACCCAGATTTGCGATGGCTTGTTCAAGTGGGGGTGGGGCACATGGACCCCAAGGGAACAAGCTGGAGAAACCCACCCAGCTGGGTGGCAGCCTAACAGGCAGTGAGGTGGGTGTGCAGGAGTGCAGGACAGGTGGGCACAGAAAAGAGCCAGCCAGGGTGGGCTGGCACCCGAGCAGGCCAGGCCCTGGGCCTTGGGAAGTTCAGACACAAGTGAGACACCCCACAGCCCCCTCAGCAAGGGGAAGTGCCAGCTGGGGACAGACAAGTGGGAAGACCAATGGGAGTGCCAGCTGGGGACAGGTCGTTTCAGAACAGGTTGGCACGTGCATAAACAAGGAATTCCAGGGTCCTGGGGCTCTGGAAGTGCAGGACGGGAGGCCCGGGGAAGCAGCCCTCATGGCGTGGAGGAGTCCAGACCGGCCGAGTGTCAAAGGTGTGTGTGTGCTTGGTGGGACCCCTGATCTGGCCTGGTGGGTATGTAGGTAGGGGCCATGATGGGTGAGTAGTTGATGACCCAGGAGCCACTAGGATTGAGGGGTCATGACGCCCACGGGGGGAGCCACCTGTGGTTGAGGTTTGATCATTTTCTAGGGGACACCACCCTACAGGAGCCACTTCTCAGCCAGCTGTCCCTGCTGAGTTGGGGAGGTGCCAGATAGGCTGAGTCACCAAGGTCCCCTTCCTCTGGCTGCTGCGGAGCCCCAACTGCCATCTGTCTGTCAGTGAGGACTCAGGACAGAGCGCCAGCCCTGGGTTCTGCTTCCAGTCACACCCCTTCCTGCCTTGGGGACTGTGTGTCTGCCTTTGGCTCCCTGGGCCCACTGTGACTCTTCCACTGGTGACCCATCTGCCCAGCTTGAGCCTTGTACAGCCTCGGGCCCTGGACCCCTGGCACACTGACGCCCACTGTGCCTGCCTCCCCTTGGGGATGCTTCATTGTCCTCACATTGCTCAGCCTCAAAGCAGCTGTGACACCACTGATCAATAGCGTCTTCCCTCCTCTTCCCTCCACTCTCTGCTTCCTGACCACCTCTCCAACTGTTCCTCCACTCTTGGCGAGTGCCACTGCTTCCTCTCATGCAGCTCCTCTCATGGGTACCCTGATCACGCCCAGCCACTGCCTCCTGACACGCTGGGTCTCCCCATGGCCCCACAGCCACAGCAGGCCCTACCCTGGACTCGGCCTCATGCACCGACTCTCTGCTCTTTCTCATTGTCTCTGGACTGACTAGTTGATATTTTTGTTATTTGATTAGACCCAGTAGGACCCAGACTCACACTGTCTGGGGGACCATGCCTACTGCAAATAAATATGGGGGGAAAAGGCTTCATCGTAAAAGGCTCATCTTAAAATTCTCTAGTGGTTCTTAGGCCAACATCCCTCTCAGCTCGCTGCCCCGGCCACGCTGGTCTTCCCGGGTTCTCCCAAGCCTCGTGCTCCTTCACGCCCAGTGCGATTCCCACCTCAGAGTGCAGTTCCTTCCCACCCCATGTCACTGGCTACCTGCACTCCTGCTGTGGCCTCATCTCTTCCTTCAGGAAGCTGGCCCAGTGGCCAGTGCTCCCCTGCCACATGCCCCCAGAGCATTTTGGGTCTCCTCCAATAGTATCACATGACTGTAATAGCCGATTATTGTCTTGCTTTCTGCCCCTGTCCTGTAACCTGGGGGGTCTGCAAGATCACAGAGCTGGGCTGCAACGGCCAAACCACTGACCTCTGCCAATGGTCAGTCCCAGTGCTTCTGCTTACTGAACGGAGTCACCCAGGTGACCTGACCACCAAGGCGTAAAGTGGTAAGGAAGGATCTGGGAGGCATCTACATTTTACCACAGATGGTCTAGGCTGCAATACGCACAGACAGGCTCTGAAATTGAAAGGAGAATGTGGCAGCCTGCCCTCCGGTACGTTTGGCTGAGGTCTGATGCTTGCTGTGAGATCCCAAAGGCACCAACAGGGCCTGGGCTTAAGTCAACTGGCTCTTCCCGCTTCTCTGGGCCCGGGGCCAGCTCCTGGGCCCTTCACCCTCACTTCCTTTCCCTTCCCGGGCAACCTTTCCTGGACTAGGGCTGCCGGGGATTCCAAAGAGCCTCTACACGCTGGGGGCAGAGCAGCGGAGATGGCTAATGCCCCTCCCATCGCTGCACACCTCACCGTTGTAAACTGTAGGGTTTGCACAACCTTTCACACGTTCTAGCGTTCTGCTGCGACAATCCAGGAGGCAGGTGCCACTAGCTCCACTTTGCAAACGGAAAGACTGGCAGAGGTCAGCCGGCTGCCCAAGGACGCGGTGCTCAGAAGGGGCCCGGCTGGGTTCGACTCGGTGGGGAGGTGAGCTGGGACACGTTGATGTGGAGGGGCCAGGGCCACGGATGCTCTCGGCCCGGCCCGCCCGGCTTGCCAGACGCGGGCCCACCGTGTCGGCGTCTGGGCCTCCACGCAGCCCGGAGGATGCCGGCGCGGGTAGCGAGTGCAGGACTGCGGCGCAGGCAGAGCTGTGGCCCCGACCCCTATCCGTTCCCATTGGACTGCTGGCGCGTCCGTCAGCCGCCTGCGTCCAATGGGCCGCGAGCCGGCGCTCGTGGTGGGGCGGAGGCGCCCGGCGCGTGGTGCCCAGCGGGCGCGCGGCACCCCCGTCCGCGGTTGGCCTGGCAACGCGCTGCGCTCGCGGCTCCGCCCCCTGCCGGCGGCCGCTGGGCGCGGGGCGGGCGGACCCGCGGGCGGGCGGCGGGCGGCGCGGGAGGGCGGGCGGAGCGAGCCAGGCCGGCCGGAGCGTGTGCGCCGCCCGCGGTCCGGTCACGTCCCCGCGCGGGGGCTGCCGCCCGCGTCGTGCGGAACGAGGGCGCCGCGGCCCCGCGCTCGCCGCCCCGCCCCGCCCCGCCCCGCCCGGAGCAGCTCGGCGGACGCCCGGCACCGCGGCCCGGAGGTGAGTGAGCCGCCCGTGGCCGGGGCGCACGCGGCTGCGCCCGGGGGTCGGGGGCGCGGCCGGGCATCCGCCCCAGCCTCACCTGGGACCCTCCCGGGCCTTTGTGCCGGGGGCCGCCGGGCGGGGTCGCGGCGGCGCGGCGTCAGGGATGCCCGGCCGGGGCGGGCGGCGGCGAGGTGCCGAAGCCTGCGAGGGCCAGGGTCCGCCTTGGGCGGGCCGGGGCTGCGGAGGGAGGCGCCGGCGGGCCGAGGAGCCCGCGGGAGGGGCGGCTGCGGGCCCGGGAGGGTGTGCAGGGGGTGCGGGGATGTCGCGCGGGGCCGCCGGCGCCCCCGAGCAGCGGCTGGTGCGGAGCCCAGGGCCGGCCGGCGACCAGGGGAGCGGCGCTGAGGCGAGGTCTCCCTCGGGGCACTGGGGGACGGCGGGGGCCCCAGGCGGCCGGCCCGACGACGCATTGCCTTGGCGGAGACCGAGGGGAGGGCCCCAGGCCTGGGCCCCGCGACAGGCGGCTCGCGGTTCTCGGTCATTGCTCTTGCCGCGAGCAGGTTCCTTGGAGGCATTTAGAGCAAAAGATGAGTATCGACCGGCTGCGATTGTAATACGTTCCCGGCTCGATATTTTTTCCCTTAAAAGGAGGTGGGGGTGTTTGGGGGAGGGGTGTGTGGG
The DNA here is from genome assembly GCF_040939455.1 of Microcebus murinus. NCBI lineage: Eukaryota > Metazoa > Chordata > Mammalia > Primates > Cheirogaleidae > Microcebus > Microcebus murinus. Next base: position 24,566,073 of record NC_134125.1, on the reverse strand, counting down.
CCTCAAGGCTGGGCTCGGTATCCTGCGGCGATCCAAGAGGACTCTGCATTTAGGGCGGTGCTGAGCCTTTCTGGGAGACGATGACAGGAGTCTAGGCCAAGAATTGGGGCTCCTGTTTGTGAGAGAAGAGGATGGAAAGGCCGTGCCAGGCGAGACAGGGTTCCCTGGTGTCGGCGGCACAGGGTGGAGGGACTGCTTGGTAGCCAGGGTCTGTCTGGCTTAGGGAGGCAACTGAGCCCCTGCCTGGCTCCTTTCTGCCCAAGTGATTTCCTTGCCCTAGGGATCTAGCTGTCTGGAGAAGGTTCCTTGGCCAAATTCAATTAAGCAAATATTTACTGAGCACTTGTTCCCCCAGGGGCTGGTGCTTGGGTGGACACAGTGGGAGTGGACTGGGCCTGCCCTCCCAGGACTGACTCACCACCGCCCAGATAGCCCAGCATGAGTGTGGGTGCAGGGGCCTCTGGGAGAGGTGCTGGGACTGGGAGTCAGACAGGCCTGTGGGCAACGTGACATTTGAACTGGAGCTTGAAGGACATGGGCACAGCTGGGGTGGCACTGCGGGCAGAAGGGAGAGAGTGGATGGAGGCACAGAGGGGCAATTGGGTCTGGGGTGAGCACTGGGTGTGCTTGGGCAGGAGCAGCAGCCCTGGAGGGAAGGCGGGTGGGGCCACATAGGGCCAAGAGAGCTGGGAAGTGGAACAGCCCCACTGCCTGGTAGCCGAGGGCGTGGGAGACTGAAGCCTCCTCATCTGTAAAAGGGGAGCAGTTCTGTGACCCTATGAGCTGGGGTGAGCGGGGGAAGAGCGTAAGGACCAGGGAAGGCTCCTCTCAGCCTGGGGCTGCACTTCCAGGCCCCTTATCCCTTGGGTAGAGCCAGGGCACTGGGTAACTACCCCCACACCCCAGCCCCCTTCTTAGCTAGAGGGAGCTGCCTCTTTCATGGATGGCGCTTGGCTGGTGACTCTGCCCCTGAGTGTGGATGTTGAGAGCAGCAGCCTAGGCAGCCTGGGAGCATCCATCAGGGGCAGGCAGGGTGCAGAGGGCCTTGCTGAGCTTGGGTGAAGTGCTGTGCCTCGAGCATGCCTTATTTCCAGAGACGATGAGATGATGGCATTTGGCTTAAAACTCTTCCTGTGTGTTCCTCTAACAGACGTTGAGTTTCTGAGACAGGAGGTGAATAAGACAGTGCCTCCCCCTCGAAAGGCCGGTGTCACCTTCTGCCCTAGATCTGCTCGCTCGTTCCTGGGGATGTTTTTGCTCTACCCTGAAGAGGCTGTTGCTGTCTCTGTAGCACGCCCACCCCAAAACACACATGCTGGGCTGTGCCTGAGGCTCAGGTTGTACCTCAAGAACGGGGTCTGCCTGCCTTCAGGGGCCATGCAGTCTGCACTGAGCAGGAGGAGCTGCCTTACTCTGCCTCTCGCCTGGCCTGTTCCAGGGTCCTGCCATGGGGCTCTGGGTTTGAGACACAGAGTGGATTCCTCCCTCTGTCCCCAACCTCTAGCCCTGTCTCCCACAGTCCAAGGAGATGTGCCTCAGTTTGGACCTCAGGAGCGCCTAAGGTGATTCTGGGAACTTCCAAGTAACTCCACAACATGGCAAGCCTGCCCAAAGCCCCTACAGAGAAGCTGGTGGGGCCAAGGGGCTGCCCTCAGAAAGAATACTGACTGTGGTTGTCGGTGTGCGAATGCATGCGTGCCCCCGCCTCCCCTGGAGGCGAGGATGAGGCAGCCTGTGCTGTCCATGCCAGTCGCAGAAGACCCTAGAGCTGTGCGGTGGTGAAGGCGTCTTGCTGCTGCTGACCATAGCCAACTCCCGGGAATCCTGGAGGAGGCAGATCAGCATGCTGCTCTCCTGAAGCCCCCAAGAAGGAAACTTGGGGTAGCCCAGCCTCCAGGGGTGCCTGCAAGCACCAAGACACATGGACAGAAGCGCTGGCACTGACACCAAGGGTCAGCTCCAGGCAGAAACCCAGAGCAAGGGCCCAGGTGCAGCTTGTGCAGACTGGGCAGGGGCATGCGAGCTCCCAGACTGTCATGCACCCAGGTGGTGAGGTGAGGACTCTGGTCTAGGCAGCAGAAGACCTGGGGTCAGGCCCTGGTCCTGCAGTCCCTGGTCCAGGCCCATCCTCCCTGAGCCTCTTTGTCCTCATCTGTACACAGTGCCAAGAGTGCCCTGCCAGTCCTTGCACCGCCCTTCCCACAAGTTGGGTCCCTTTCATGAGTCCAGGCTGGCAGGGGAGACGCATAGAACTGACGGACTAGCTTACAGGGACCGTCCTGCAGATCCTGGAGCACGTGAGGGGAGACGTCAGCCCTCACATGGAGCCTGAGGAGCGGAACCTCACACAGCCCATCCATTCATTCGTTCAACTAACATTTACCAGTGCTGTCCGCATGCCAGGCCCTACACTTAGCACAGGGGCACAGCAAGGACGTGGTGTCTGCTCATGGCATTCTCATCAGATGGGCAGGGGCTGACAGTAATGTGTGTGAACGAATGCTGTGCCATGGAGAAAACTAACGCAGACAGTGGGGATACCTGGGAGGGGGTGTTGGCGCAGTGTGGCGGAGAAGCGCTGGGCAAGTGGCATGGCTGTATGAGACGTGAAGAAAGGTGCAGGGGCACTGAGCAGACACTGCCCAGCTGTTGCAGGCCCCCCAGAAGGCTAGTGGTTGCAGCTCAGTGTGGGGGCGTGGGTGGGGTCTTGGTGTTAGGTCCAGCAGGGCTCTGCAGGCCCTGGTGAAGTGGGAAGACCTTGACAGATTTGGAGCAAAGGAGAGATTTCAGCTAATTTGCACTTTTTAAAAAGATCTCTCTGCTGATGTGGGAGAATAGGCTGGGGTAGGGACAAGATCCAGGGTCCACCAAGGGCTGTTGCAACATCCCAGGGGCAGAGGCTGCCGGTGGTAGGTTCGTTGGAGGCCATGAGAAGTGGTTGGATGGGAGATTTATTTTGAAGAGTAGCAGGTCAGATCTGCAATGGATAGAGGCAAGGACAGCTGCAGATTTTTCGTCTGAGCCAATGGAAAGACAGAGCTGGCATAGGCCAGGAGGAAAGATGCGGAAAGCCCTATTCATGAGAGCCAGGGAGTTGGGAGTTGAGTCTGAGGCCCTGCGAGCCATCCATCGGTACTCATGGCGGTCAGTGGGGAAAGCGAGGCTGGAGGTAGCAACTTGGAGTCTTTGGCATTAAGGTGTGCAGGAAGCCAGGGACCAGGTGAGGTCACTTGGGCATTAAGGACAGATGGGACCAGAAGAGGCCAGGCTGGGCCTCAGGGTCTTTACTACTCAGAGCATGTGTAGGGATGGAGCATCCAGAAAAGGAGATTGAGGATTGGCGAGCAAGTGAGGTGGGAGCGTGACTGTGATGGCGCCGTGGGGCTGGAACTCTTTGGTAAAAACCATTAAGCATTTCAGAACAGTGACAGCAGAGCATTAAACCCATGTGGCTGCCCAGGCACATGGCAACCTTGGAGACAGTGCTGGGGCTGTGGTGGTCCCCGAGGAGAAGGCAGACCTGGAGGGTGGGCCCATGACCTGCCTGCTGCCTGCTCTCCAGTGTGTTTCTCCTCCCTTCTCTGAGTGGGCGGGTGGGTTGCGTTCGACCCATGGGGCTGCTTTTGGGGACATTCAGACCCAGCCTGTAAGCCTTGCTCAGCCTCTTGGCCCAGAGAGCCCAACGCCACATGTTAAGTGAAGAATTGCCTGGTGCAACTTGTCACTTCTTCCTCCTGGCTGTGGCCTCTCAGGCAGGAGGCAGTGGGAGGCACATCTCAAGGCTGAGGCCCAGGCTGTCCCATCAGCAGGCCCTGGGCCAGTATGGCCGCAGCTTCACACAGCAATGGCTTCCTTGAGTTCATCTCTTTTCCAGAAGAACCTGCTGCATCACAGAGTTTTGAGTTATTTGCTTCTAAATTAAGGTATAACCCTCTTTTAGAGACGTCCCTGGAGAATCCATCAAAAAGTGCTAAGAAGCGAGACTGTTAAAAGCCACGGTGCAGGGAGGGGCCTTACAAATAGTGTCAAGCCCGGTGGTGTTACTTCAGCAGCCTTCAGCCAGAAACACACAAGTCCCCGAGGGCTCAGCCAGGCCTCTTGTGTCTGTGTGGGCTGTGGTCAGAGCAAACCTTTCAGGAGACCCCTGCCCGTTGAGTGGCCTCCCCTGGCCCTGGGATGGAGAGCCGCCAGGACAGGGTTCCCTGGGAGGGACCTGGCCTCAAAGGCTGAGGTCCTCTGAGACGTGGAGGAGAGTGGCCCTGATGCACGCGTCCCCCCAGTGCCCAGATGTAGGCATTTGCAAGGAGGGCACGCAGAACCTGTTCTTGTCGCTCAGACAAGTGCCTTCCAGGGGCCGCAGCTCACTGTGTCCTCCTACAGCCAGTGCCGCTGAGAAGGGGCCTGTTTACCTTGGTTCTGTGGTTGAGGCGGCTGAGCCCCGGAGAGGTGGGTTCTTTCCCCAGTACCTCAGTGGTTCCAGCCAGCCACTGGGTCCAGTTCACCAGGCCCCAGGGAGGAGGGTGTCTAGGAACCTGAGGGCTTGTTGTCTTAGTGGTGTGGGGTGGCCCAGCTTCCTCCTGGAGGCCTGGCCCTGGCTGGTCACAGGAAGGGTGATCGCAGAGGGCTGGCCGGGCCTGCTGTGCTGGAGGCTGGCATGGCAGCTGAGGCCAGCTCTTGGGCTCTGGCCCCACTCTGGGCAAGGCTGGTGGGCTACATTCAACCCTTGGCTTTTCCATCCACACCCCTGGGAGAGGCAGCTCAGGGGGCTGGGTTTGTTTCCCGTTGCCATGTGTCCCTGGACTGGTGCATCACCTCTTTTTGCCTCAGTTTCCTTTTTCTCTAAAGCGAGGGCTGAAACAGGTAGGCTTCGAGGCCTTCCTATGGTAGCACAGGGGCTCCCTCCCTGCCGAGGCCGGCGAGCTGGCTGCCAAGGTCAGGTTCACAGTGGAGATGGCACAGGAGACAGGGTGGTCACCACATCTTCATACTCCTTGGTTTCTGCCTGAATCTCTTTCCTTTGGCTGCTCAGCTGCTGTCTCCCTGTGTCAATGTCTCCGGAGGGACCGACTGGTCCTTGCAGCTGCCATTTCTTCTCACTCACAGTTCTTGGACAGGGCCCAGGTGGGAAGCGTCTCAGGGCCTCTGACTGCGTGCTCACGCGAGGCTGTCCAGGCCTCTGTCTAGAGCAGCCCCCGAGTTCCTGCCACACAGTTCCTGTGACCCTTCCCTCGGATGCTCTTCCCTCGGCACTCGCCACAGCGTGACCTGCTCCCTATTTAATTTCCTTATCGTGGTGTTAACTTTCTCTCTCTGGACCTGACCGTGAGCTCCACACGGGCGGAGGCGTTGCTGTGTTCACCACGGAGCACTGGCCCCCAGACGTCCTGTTGAGGGGAGTGTTGACCAGCGGACAGGCCACGTGGTCCCGTTGAGCCCCTTTCCCAGGCAGGGCTGGGCTGTGTGCTCTCACGCCACATAACTGCCGCTCCACCTCAACCCTCTGCTCCCAAGCGCTTGTGCCTTTGGGCCTTCGGCTGCAAACACAAACCACCGCAAACGGACACCACTAGCTGGGTCCCATCAGGCTTGCCTGTGGTTCCTTCTCGAGCCAGAGACAGGTGTACTACCTGGCTTCCCTCATTGAGTCAGATGCCTTGGGCACCTGGCCCTGAAGGACATGGCGTGACTAGTGGGGCCTCGGTCAGACATGGGGGTTCACACAGTCGCGACACACAGAAGTGTGTCCATGGGAAACTGGCCTAAGAGGGTGAGCCAAGACTCTGATGGTAGTAAAGGAACATGGAGATGACTGAGTGGCCCTTCCACATGGCCCCTGTGCCCCAGGATCAGGGAGTGACCTCTCAATCAGGCCAGCAGGGAAGCACGAGGCCTGAGTGGGAGTCTCGGCCATGCCTATGCTGGTGACCCTGGGGAACTCTTTTCGCTCTCTGGGCCTCAGTCTCCTTGCCTTTAAAGCAGAAGCTCTGGGCCAGGTCGAGGGTTCGGATAGTTTTCACATCTTACCCCAGTTCTAAGTGGGAGTGGCTACCAAGATTTCTAAGGCTGTGGCCGGCCCAGAGCGATAACAGTCACTGGTGATGGGTAATGTCTGAAGCACATGGGAGGTACCGTATAGACATGCTCGCCAGCCAATGGCCCATCCCACCGTGCACCCCTCCTGCCTGCCAGCTTCAGCTCATCCCCATCTCTCCTTACACGCCCCTCCTTGGCGACTCCAACCCTGCCCGCATCAGGTGAAGACTCACCCCCCGAGCCTTGGGAACAGCTCAGGTCATTGCTGAATGTCTCTTCCCCACTCATTTGAGCCTTGCTCCCTGCAGTGGCCCCAGGTTCCAGCCTCACACCTGGCCCATGGCAGCCTCTCTGCACACTGAATGAATGAATGAGCAGGTGAATGAGTGAGGCAGACACTCAACTGCTCAGTCAGGCTGGGAGCTTCCTCCTGAGTGTAACCCTGTGCTGAGCTCTGCTCCAGCAAGGAGTCCCAAGAAGCCTGCCCTGGATGGGCAGCCCAGATAAGCACCGAAATGGGGTGCTGGCTAACCCATGTGGTTCCAGCTCCAGGTGCTACAGGAGTGCAGTCAGCAGGGAAGGAGGGGGAATGACTGGGGAGGGCCAACATATGTGAGTCCCAGGCTCTGTGTCCCTCAGGGGCCCAGTGGTCTTGTCAGACCTTGGCGATGGGTGGCTCACCAGGCTTCACCAGGGGCCCTCTGGAGACCCTCCTTGATGGAGGGCTGGAGAACTTGATACCTACAGCCCTCATCCTGCCTCCAGCAGACCCTGGCCCCCCATGAGCTGGGGGTACCCCCAACTCCTCCTAGCCCCCCATGCTGCAGTGACTGTGGGAGGAGCAGGCTCCGCATGAGGGCCTAGCCCTCCTGCCTGCCCTGTCTAGCCCTGTGTGGCATGCCTTTTCTGGCCTTCACTGCCCAGCTGCTTGTGGCCTCAGGCCTGCCCCATGAGCCCCTGTTGCTTCCTATGGCCCTGGGAGTGACTACCAGACCCCGGCCAGCCATCTGGCCCCTGCTGGCAAGGGTGGGTAGGGCTGGGCTTTCTTCCAGCTTGATCACCCCCTCACCCACTGTGTTACCTCTGATATGCTGTGCAAACATATTTCTTGATAAAATGCTGGGAAGAAAAATAATTAGAATGTTGCCTCCATTATCCAATTTCTGATTAATCAAACTCTCTTTGTCCTCGGCCAAAATCTATTCATTTCCCTTAAACACTGGGCCAGTGCCAGGCATCGATTTCCTCTATGATAACACCACTCGCACACGAGGACATGCCCTGCCCTGCCCCTGCCCAGCGGCTGGATGGCACAGAGGCACTGATGGGGGTGTCCTTGTCCCCCCAACACCACCATCTCCTCCAGGGAGCTTCCTGGCCTTGCTGGCACCCCCAGCCCTGCCCTGACTCCTGGAGTCCTTGGCTGGGCTTGGTCCCCTACTTGGCCTCCAATGTGTTGGTCTTATCTCACTGGCTGCCCTGGGGCTCTCCCTCCTACCCGGACGGTGTGGAGTGCGTGGCCACTGTGGCCCCAGGGGCCCGGGGCAGAAGGATGGGCTGCACCCCAGGCTCCGGGCAGGCCAGGGTTTGGGGGTCACTGGCACAGAAAGAAGGCTGGGCAGGGGGCAAGATGGGGCCAGGGCTTGTAAGAGGGCTGGGGCCATGAAGCATGTGTGGGGCTGTGGGGCAGGCTTTCAGTGGCAGCAATAGAAGCCCAGCCCCAAAGGGCTTACAAGATGAGGGACAGCCTGGCCCCTGGGCCTGGGGCTCAGCGGTGGGGCACTGGCAGGGTCAGCCAAGCCCAGGCAAGAGGTGGCTGTACATGCACTCGTGTCCACCCAGGAGAAGGCCAATGGCCTTTTCAGAAGACTTGGCAGAAGTCCCTGCTGCCCTCCCTGCACCACATTGACCCATCCCTCCCTCAGTCACCACAGGGGCTGGGGTTGATTACGGGCACGGGCTTGGTGCCAGGTCTTTGTAGGCACGTGGGATATGTGAGGGAACAAATGGACCAGCGGCCCCGCCCCGAGGCACATCCCTTGTCATGAGTGCAACGGTGGGGAATAAAGCCTGAGTGAGTTAGGCAGTGTGCTGGAGAGGGACCGTTCGTGGTGTGGCTGTCTGGAGTTTGGGGTTCATTTTCAGTTGTAGGTAGAATGGACAGGGAGCCCTCCCATGGAGGGGACGCCTGAGCCATCGGAGGAGTGGAGAGAACCACTTGGCGCTATGGGCAGAGCTTTCCGGGTGGAAGGAACAGCCGATGCAGAGCCCGAGTGGAGAGAAAGTGATGGTGCCAGAGGGTCAGCAGAGGCTAGCCCGGCAGGAGTAGGGTGGAGGGAGCATGGGGGGGTCAGAGAGGCCAGGCGTCTCAGAGCCTTGGGGCCCTGGAAGGACTTTGACTGTGGCCCCACCCTGGCTGGCAAGCGCGAGATGAGAGATGCGATGTGCCTTGTTTTCACACTGCTGGTGACAGTGTAGGAGGCTAGGGACAGTAAGACCGGCAAGGTCACTGCTACTGTGTAGATGAGCAGCTGGGGCTGGCAGGGTGGGGGTATGTGGTCAGGTTTCAGAGTCAGTAGGTCACCTGAGGGCCAGCACCTCTGTGATCTAAGGTGCTGCTGAGGGACTGCATGTCGGCCATGCAGTGGATGCCACCAGTGCCCCAGGTCCCCTTCCCTGTTGGTGCACCGAGCCCAGCTGTGGTTCAACAGCGCTACATCGCTCCGGAGGTCTGCCCGGACCCTCAGGGCCCTTTCCTGGAATTGCCTGGGAGGTTCTGCCCCTCCTTCAAGGGGGTGGGCGCGATGTCCTTTTCCTTTTTGAGTTCCCTGTGGGGTAGCTCCTTCCCTGGCCCCAGCCTACATCCCTCAGTCCCCTGCAGGTTTCTCCTGAAGTGCTCCCTCTCTCCCTCATGAGAATCCCCTGCTTAGGCTGAAGGAAGGACCCAGTTAAGACGGGGTTTGGAGGCTACTGTGGGCTTGAAGACTCGGGGTGGCCTGTCATAGGTGGAGGGGCCAGCGCCAGCAGCCAGGAGTCACCTAGAGCTGCTTCTCGGTGCGGGCCCAGGCTGCTAGCCTCAGGAGGACCCACAGCTCTTGACAGAGTGCACATTCCTGGGCGCTTCCCTCAGACATGGAGGGTGAGCCTGGGCATCTGTGCTTTGCAGAGTCACACCGGCCGGGCGGCCTGCATGGGCGGTTTTGAGCGTGTGGGCGTGAGTTTGGAGGCTCGGCGCAGAGGCTGAGGGCAGGGCAAGGAAGAAAGAGGGAGCAGACAGGAGGTGCCACCTTCCAGGTGGGAGAGACAGGAAAGGAGCCAGAGGGGCAGGGGTCCCTGGAAGGAGCAGGTTGCTTGTCTGGCTCCATAGAGCCCTCCCCAGAGGGGCTTTGGCCTGGGGTAGCCAGGTGTGAGAGATGGAGATGAGATTATGGGATGCCACACTCAGGCAAGGGGAGATTGCAGGCCACAGAGACCAGAATGGTGCCCTCAGATTCTCCACCCAGGCCTGCCCAAGGCAGCAGCACCTTAGCTGTGGCTCCTGTGAAGGCCCTGCCTCTCCTTGCTGTTATCACCGCCTTCCCCTCCGTACTGGAACCTTCCCGTTTTTTATTTATTTACCCCGGAACCAGGGAAATATCTGGCTGGATTTCCTCCTGAGTCAGTATTCCTCAGGCGATGCTGTTGCCCTGGTCTGCTCAGCTGTGGTAGCTGTGGGCCAGAAGACTGGACACGTGGCTGGGGGTGTCCAGAGCCAGGGCCACAGGGCAAGGCCTCCTTGGTCATCTTGTGTCCCCTTCCTTTAGCAGAAGGGCACTGAGAGGCCCAGCTGAGGCAGAGCCGCTGGTGGGGTTGGGCTAGTGTGCAGATGGGGGACACTGTGTGCTAACCCTGGTCTTCCTCCCATGCACTTGGACTATGGCTTCCAATTAAGCAGGGAGCCTAGAGGAGAGAAAGGGACCTGCTTTTAAGAGGATAGCTGCTGCAGGTCAGCTGTGCAGGGGGTGGCCAGTGGCACGGAGATGCCAGCCCAGTGTCTTGGGCCCTGGAGTGACTGCAAAGAATCCATAGACATGGAATCAGACGACCCCAAGCCCTGAATCATTAATGTCTTGCATGTGTATGTGCTGTCATTTTTGAAATATTTGCAGAAGCTGTTGTGATAAATGAAATACAGAGTCATTTACAAGCCTCACAGAAATCTTGGGGCACAGAAACCCTGTTTCCTCTATCCTCAGTGCTCACTCCCTGGACTAGTGGCTGCTCTCTCTCCTCCCTGTAAAACATGCCAGCCTGTGTCTGCGGCAGGCCCAAGCCCCCAGGACATCACAACACCCCCCACCCACCCACCCTGGGCACTTCCGCTGTGCTCGCGCCCCTTTGAGTCAGTTGTGTTTGTCCCAAACTTGTTTATGCCACTATACCCTCAATAGAAGTCGTGGTCAGGTTTGGTGTGGACAAGACAACCATAAGTTTGGGGACAGGGAGTTGCAACCACCTAGGGTTTGGATTTTGGTTACCTTGCCACCTCACTCGAGTTGCAGAAAGTAAAGTAGATGCCACCCAAGAGTACTATGGTTTAAGCAAGAACAGTGCCAACAAGTCCGGAATGAGAACCTGGGCTCCAGAAAAAGGTTATAACCCTCTCCAAAGATTGGCATGTCAATGTACGTTTATCTGTCTTAGGTAAAAAGTATTTTTTATTTCTTAGGAATCCCTACTTTAACTCACTTTGAGTAGACCAATCAGCAACCAGCCAGCCAGCAGTCTCAAGTTTGATTGTAACTTTTGGTCACTAATGGATATTAGAAACACATTTGTAATCATTTTGGAATCTACGGGTTGGTCTTTTCTGTTGTGATTTGTTGCTGATGATGTTGTTTTACACAGGGAAGGTTATTCTACCTGAAAAGGTAGAGTGGGTTTACAGCAAAGTCAAGGCCACTGAGGCCGAGGGTGGGGAGGCGGCTGCTGGAGGACATTGCAGAGCTCCTGGGACAGGCCACCCTGGAATCCCCTTGACTCAGGACTAGGGAGACAAAGGGTCCTTGGAGGCCCAGCCCACCTCTGGGGGAAGTCCAGGGCATGAGGGGCTGCGGGGGAAGGGCGTGAGGACCAGGCTGGCTGGGCCCAGGCTCCCATGTCACTTTAGCAAGGCGAGAAGTGGTCAGGATTGCCTTTCAAGCCAGGCGCGCAGAGTTGGCTGGGATGGGAGTGGGCAGGTGGGGACGCAGGACAGGAGGCCCCAGAGGGGGTGAGAGAATGAGAGAGGAGGGTGGGCAGGAAAGTTCCAAGAGGAGGGCGCTGGCAACACACAGAAGGACCTGGAAACACGAGAGGCTGGGGTCCCTAGGGATGGCCTGCGATCTGAGGAGGGCAGGTGAGATGTGCACTGGAGGGGCTGTGGACAGCGGGAGCGAGAGGGTGTGGGAGGCCCAGGGTGTCGGGGAGGCACCACACAGGGGCCCAGGGGAACCCAGCAGAGCCAAGCCCCACGTCTCAGGGTGTCAAGGGCTCCAGACCAGGCTGTTGGTCAATAGAGACCTCGAGCCCTCAGCCCCCGTGTGGACTGCAGTGGGACCCCTCTGTGGGCTCCCAGGAAAGGTCGTGTTAGGTAACGTACTCAAGAGGGAGTGCTGGAGAAGCTTCTGAGCCCTGTACAAATATTTTTTGGTGTTCATCCATCTACCCATCCATCTGCTCTGCAAATCTTTCACAGAGCACCTGCTTCGAGGGAAGCAGAGCTGGCAACTGGGGGAGGAGGTGGAGCAGAAGCCCAGCCCAGCCCAAGGGGGGATCAGGGGAGGCGAGGGCAGAAGGGGCCAGCAGCCCTGTGCCGAGGCCGAGGCCAAGGCAGGGCCAGTCTGTGGACGGCCTGCCCCTCTATTCCTGGGGGAGGTCTGGTCCCACTGCTAGGCCGGCACACAGGACACTTGGTGGTGGTAGGGGGTCCTGGTGGGGAAGGAGTCTCTCCCTAGGTTTCAAGACCGCACTGTCAGCCAGGTAGGGTGGGGCCAGGCACTGTGGGGGGTCCAGTTCCTGTCTGTCCCTGCCCCAGGTTGTGTCACTCGGGTCAAGGCAAGCAGGAGTTTTAGGTCCTCGAGAAGATGTGGCTTTTTAGCCCAAAAATACAGACAGACCCCAACTTACAGTCCCCATCCAACCATTCTGTTTCTAACTGTCAGGACAGTTTTCCATGAGCTCTATGAGACATGTGTCAGATGCTTCTGCCCAACTGTGGCTGTTGTGAGTGATCGGAGCACATTTAACGTGGGCTAGGCTCAGCTATGATGTTCATTAGGGTAGGTGTAGTGAATGCATTTCAACTTAACGATATTGTCAATTCACAGTAGGTTTATTGGGATGTGACCTATCATGAGTCCAGGAGCACCTGTATGTGGTGTCGTATCAAAAGCCTGAAACCATCACATCCTTTCCTGGGCCATGCTGGGTGGGATGAAGAGGCGCTGGGGTGCCCTAGTGCAGTGCGTAGATGTGGGTGTGTCTTCACCCTGAGCACTTGCCCTGGGAGGCCTTGAGAGCCACAGCCCTGCCCTTCACCACGCCGGGGGGAGCTGGACAGGGAGCCGTCACAAGGCGTACCCTGCTGGCAAGGCAGGTAACGCAGGTCCCCGCCCTCCCAGACGAGCCTCGGTGTGGAGCCGACCTGGCCCACTCCCCCGGCACACTGGTCAGCCCTGCCAACGCGCACCCAGGTGCTGGAGAAGTGCTCCTCCCACGGCGTGCGAGACTGCTGCTCCAGGCGGCTGTGCCGGCTGCCGTCCTGTCCTGCGTCCCCGCTGGCCGCCTGCCCCGGGTGTGGAGCCTCATCCGGAACCCTCAAGCTTTTGGGGAGCAGCTCTCTGGCTGGACCACCCACTCAGAGAGGCAGCCTTGGTTTCCAGCCAGCTTCCCCCCAGGTTGCACCGAGCCCGCCGGAAGTGTACAGAACGCCTGCCCACTCTGTCTGGTGGGTCGCCTTGGGAATGACCCGGCCCCAGTGTGCTCAGTGGTTCCTCAGCAGTGCCATTCTACCTGGCTGCGTTGTTTGCTCCCCGATGAGAATATGAGCTCCTTGACACGCAGACTCAGCTCGTTCCCCACCGAGGCCCCCTCATCCCGAGCAGGGCCACACCCACTGAGGCTCCGTTCTGAGAGGGCGCAGCATTGATCAGGGAGGTTGAGTGACGGATCTGAGGGGACAGGGCCTCCGGCTCAGGCACAGGCGCTGGGTGATACAGGAGCAACGAGAGAAGCAGTGGAGGGCGCTCTGCTGAACAGGCAAATAGAACGGGGCTGGGGCGCGGTGACCCGCTTTTTTGAGATGAGATGGCCTCTGGGCTGAGGGCGAGGGGTGCAGTGTGGCCACCATAGCTCAAGAGCCCTTATGCTGGCACCATTGCCTTCACCCCGCCATCCCCACTCCCTGTGCTCCACCTGCATCCCTAGCGGACAGTGGGGATGGAACAGGGGGCTGCATGGCCACCAGACCATACGAGGTGGCCTGAGGCCACAGCTGTGAGCAGCACTAACCCTTCTCATGAAGAAGGTAATCCTTTTTTATTTCTCTCTCAATCCTTTTCCTTCAAGGAGAAAATCCCAGCGTGGCTCTCAAACCGTCTAGCAGGTACTAATCCCTGCTGTTCACCCAACAGCAGGCGGCCTTGCCTGGCCCCTCCCTGGACTCTGGTCTCCAGAACTGCAAGAGCAGTTCCTTTACACTGTTTCAGATTTTAGATTATTTCTGTCTATGGTGAGCAACTCTGGCTCTCCATTTAAAGTAAAGATGCGAAGTTCTTTTTAAACTACATCTGTTTAAGTTAAAAGGGTGAGTCAACATAAGGAAAAACAAGTAAATAACAGCAGGTGATACCCAGATGTGGCCAGGTCTGGGCTTACTCAGGGGTCAGAGGGTGTAGTGGGAGCCGAGCCCTGCAGACTCCCAGCGGGCAGCCCCAAGAAGGTCTCCTCCCGTCTTTACACCTTGGTTTCTACATCCACAGAGCCAGGGCCCCCTCCCACCTTCTCTTAGGAGATGACATGTGTGGTCCAGGCACTCGCCCCAGCAGTGCCGCAGACGGGTGGGATGGAGGTGCAGCAGCCCCCACCGTCTCCAGCCATAGGCCTCTAGGCCAGGTCTCCTGCGGTCACTCCCCTCCTCCGAGGAGGCGCGATACAGACCTATAGACGAGGAGCCCCTGCCCAGGCCCAGCCAGACCCAAAGCCACCCAACCCCACCACGCCCAGCTCCCTGGGACAGCCACTCCCTGGGGCCGGGCCCACAGCCGCCTCTGATCTTCCATGGACGCGCTGGGAACGGTTCCATGGCGAGTGGGGCCGGGACAGTGACCAGACCATTAGGGCGACGTATGCGAGGCGGGACACCGGAGAGGGAGAGATGCACAGGCATGGGCTGCAGCGTCTGCACAGCACTTCATACGGGGTGGAGGTTGGGTGTAACAGAGGAGAGAATTTAGTCAGAATGGACAGAAAAACTGGGCAGCAGGAAGGACAGCTGGCTCCTTGGAGACCACAGAGGAGCTGCTGCCAGGCCGGCCCCTGAGGGCCCAGGCCAGCTCTGGGAAAACCTAATGAGGGACGGACGCTTGGGCAGGAAAGGAGCAGGCAAGACGTCAGCTGAAAGCAAACTCGCTTCCAGCCAGCGAGGCGTGAAAGGGCAGTGGAAAACGTGTCCTTGGTAAGAGGGGACAGGCTGATAATCAGTGGTGGCCACAGGCACAGGCTTTTCCGGACCTTCGGTTTCTAAAATAGAGCCACAGTGGGAGCTGACGTGGGGACAGCAGTTCCAGAGGGTGGGGGATAGGACCCTGTCTTTAAAAGAAGATAGAAATGCTGTGGCTGAGCATGGGCTGCAAGCGCCCACGCGGGCCTGGGACGCACCTGCTGACCCTCAAGTGGGGCGCCCCAGCCAGCAGCAGAGTCAAGTGTGAACTGGCCATGTGCCCCAGGTGTGGGCTCAGGGCACCCTAAACACAATTCCTGGGACGGGCTGGCTGGCCAGGGAGCTGAGGCCTCCCTGCCCTGTCCCGTGTCCTCATGTGAGGAAGAGCCTGTGGTCACAGGCACAGTGATAATGAGGGTCTGCCGCTGGCCCGCCTGCTCCTCCCCAGGTCACTACGGAGCAGCTGCTGGGTGCCGGGGTGGAGCTGGCAGGTGCAAGGGCCACTGCTGCCAGGGCAGAAGGCGTCTGAGCAAGCCGTGGTGGGGTGGGCAGTGCTGAGTCACAGCCCTGCTCGGGCCACGCTGGGTGGCTCAGCCTCCATAGGGGACTCTGGGGCGGGGTGAGCGGCAGCCCGGGGCTGCTGGCAGGGTGGAGCAGGCCTGATGGATGGTCCGAGGTGGGTTGTGACTCCTGCTGCCCCCCCGGGGCCTGGTACTGCATTCCCTGCTGACCGCCATGCTGCAGATCCAAGGCCTCAGGCTAGGGTGAGCGATGGCCAGGAGCCTTGAGGGTTCAGGGTGTGTCATTTCTGGGGAGGCCTGGGAGCCTGAAAGTGCACTGGGAGCACAGCCTTGCTTTGCCTTGCTGGCCCTGTGGCCTGGGCTGCCTGCCACCTCGTGGGGCCCTTCCTCCATCCCCAGCAGGGTTGGCCATCTGTGTGGCCTCTGCTCGGACCTGAGACATGACTCTGCCTCTCCACCCACCCACAGTCTGGGTACAGTCTGTCATCTCAGCGAGCCCAGAGTCCACATGTTGAACCCTCACACCATCCTGGCTCACCCTTTCTGGTGGCCCTGGCTCAGCATGGGGCAGGCCTTCCTATGAGGTGGGACGGAGGCAGGCAGCTAGGGGTCTGGCAGTGAGAGGCTGGGCGCTGTCTCCCGGGAGGTGGGGCACGGTGTTGAGAGAGCTTGGCCCATAAGCTGATAAGTCTTCCTATCCCAGCGTTCCCCTGGCTTAGCCCGGCTTGGGCAGTGACACCTTCGGTGACCTTGGCTGTGGGCTGTCTTCCCCTGCTGGGGTGGGGTAGAGGTGCTGACTCTGCGTGCTGGCATTTGTGGAGGAAGCCCTGGGTGAGGCTTGTTGGGGAAAGGGTGGGAGGCACCAGGGCAGGTGAGGGCCCTGGTGAGCTCAGGCCAGCATGGGCACTGGGGTGCCTGAGCTCTGTGCCGCATGCGGGCTTAGCCTCCAGGGATTGCACCTGGCAGGGCAGTGGCTCCTGGCATGGAGGGTGTCCAGGATACAAAACCCTGAGAGAGGTGGCCACACAGTCCCTTCATGAGCGTGTCCCCCTGCCCTTGGCTGTCACCTTCTGGGGGAACGGGCAGTGGGGAGCTGGTGTAGGCCAGGCCTGCCAGGCGGCGGGCCGGGAGGTGCATCAGGGAGGCCCACTAGGGGCTGGGATGGAGCTCATCGAGAGGAGCTGTTTCCTGAGACCGCTGGGAGGAGGCAGGTGGCTGCATACTCTGGCCTGAGCCCAGCCTGTGGGCCCCTGGCCCTGGGCTGCACCGAGTCACAAGCCGCCTCCTGGTGAATTTGTCATGTGCTGTGTGCCACATGTGGGTGGGGGGACAAGGGCTGGCAGCTGCTCCCTGATGCAGTCCACACACCTGTATTGAGCCCTGCCATGGGCACAGCAAGGCCCTGCACAACAGGGACAGCAGACAGCTCTTCCCGTGCCTACCGCGTCTCGGAGCAGGCCCTGCTCCCAGCCTGCTTGCCAGGACCCGGGATGCCCTGAACACCCCCCTGCTCCCACAGGCCGCCACTCCAGCACCAGGTCCTGCCCATTACAGTTCACTTGTCTCTTAGAGCCCCCGCCATGTCTGCCTCCCCCAGCCCTCGCCTGAGTTGCCCCCTCTCCCTTGGATGTCTGCATGCAGGAGCCTCCCCTGGCCTGGCCTCCGCCCGGCAGCCAAAGGGACACTGGTGACACTTAGGGCAAGAAACGGTGCTGCTGGCCCAAACCCTGGCTGGCTCCCAACTTGCCCTTTCAGCGACCTCCTACCCTTACTTTTGGCACCAGCCACACAGCCTCCATCCCATCCCCCAGATGGGCCATGCGTGTTCCCACCTCAGGGCCTTTGCACTGGTCCACCTGCTCTGTCACCACCTGTCCTCGTCTCCACGGATCAAGCCGGCCCCACCACCTGCACAGACTTGCAGCCCGGCAGGAGCTCCATTTCCACCTCAGAGCAGGCACCTTCTCTGACTCGCCGTTTATTTACTGTCTGTGATCTGGCTTCCGCCCTCCTGCCTGAGCAAGCGCAGGGACTGGGTCTCTGCCTCATTCCGCAAGGCCCCTCCCAAGCCACAGCTCAAAGCCACGGTTCAGTGAGTAGGTGTGGGGTACCAGGGAGCCCTGACTCAGCTGCCCTCAGCCCCAGGCACCTTGGCCAGGCTCCACACCACAGCCAATCGCTCCTTCCACAGGCACCTCTGCTCCTGGGACGCCACATGCAACCACACGCAGACGCTCACATGCACCAGTACACATGCAGCTGCACGTGGACACATTCAGGTGGGTCTGCACTCACAACCACATGCGCACACAGGCATGGGCCTGCTCACAGACATGTGCATGGAGCTGTGCATGCATGTGAACAGAGGTGCACACATGCAACCACAAGAGATACATATGTGTCCTTACTCTCAAAGACATGCACAGGGACCTGTGCACACACACGCCTGTACACAGACCTGCACGGACAACCACATACCGTCGCAGTGTGTAAACTTTTCAGTGGCTTCTTTTTTTTTTTTGAGATAGAATCCTGCTTTGTTGCCCAGGCTAGAGTGAGTGCCGTGGTGTCAGCCTAGCTCACAGCAACCTCAAACTCCTGGGCTCAAGCGATCCTCCTGCCTCAGCCTCCCTGGGACTACAGGCATGCGCCACCATGCCCGCCTAATTTTTTCTATATACATTAGTTGGCCAATTAATTTCTTTCAATTTATAGTAGAGACGGGGGTCTCACTCTTGCTCAGGCTGGTTTCGAACTCCTGACCTCGAGCAATCCGCCTGCCTCGGCCTCCCAGAGTGCTAGGATTACAGGCGTGAGCCACTGCGCCCAGCCTTCAGTGCCTTCTTGTCTATCTTCAGTCAAGACCAAGGCCCCAGGGCGGGCTTCTGGTCTGCCCCACCCCTTCCTCTCACTGGAGGCCCCTCTCCTCCACTCTCCGTTTCTGGCCACTCAGACCTTCCTGCACTTCCCTAGTAACACCGGAGTTTGTCTCTCCCCTCCCTAACACAGCCTCACACACACACCGCAGGGCCTTTGCACATGTTCCTGTACCTGGTACACTCTCCCTCGCCCATCCCTCTGAGGTTTCCAGCTGTGCCCAGCCCACTGTCTGTGATGGGGAGCTCTGGGGCGGGCCCTGGGGGACCATGGTTTCTGAGCTGGGAAACAATGTGGTCATCCAACTCTTGGACTTTGCCTCTGGGTTGACCATCATCAGGTTCCACCCTGGGACTTGGGGAGTTCTTGGATATCCAGTAAAGCCTACTTAGAGAGAGCCTTGGCAGGGGCCCTGTGGGGACTATCCTAGGTCCTGTCCAAATTGAGGCTGGCTCCTGCTCACAGGCTTCCTGCAACAGTGCACTGCCCTGCTCTGTGCACGGTTCCACGCACATGCTCACTCCCTGGCGCCGGTTTCCTCTCTCCTCCCACATTGCCCTGTGGTTTCTAGAGCACGCTGATCAAGGACTACATGGCCAGCCCTTGGGTTGGGACTTCCAGACAGTGGCAGTTCAAGTCCCAGGCTGCCTGCCCAGCCCTGCAGCCTTGGGCTCATGGAGCACATAATTTCCAACGCGCAAATCACACGTCCTGGGACAGAGCAGGCTGAGTGGGCGTGGTTCACCCTCCTCCAGACGCAGTACCAGGCTGGGGGCCACCAGGGCAGGGCTCGTCCCTGGGCAGAGGCAGTGGGGGTAAAGGGGGATGACACCTGGCACCAGGCCCTGTGCAGGTGCTCTGCCCTCATGGACCGCTCACAGGCGGAAGCCAGCCCAGAGTGCCTTCTGTTGGTGGGGTGAAGCCGGGATCTGGCACAGGCCGTCCTCTTTCTCCTGCACCACTTGGCCTTCCTGCTTTTAAGGAAATCCCAGCCTGATAGGCGAGACCAAAGAAAGGGAGGGTGCAGGCAGCGACAGAGGGCACGCAGCTGGCGAGGGAGGCAGCCACGTGTGAGCAGACCTGTGAAGAGCCGGCTGAGCTCCCCACGGAAGCCAGGCAAGAGGTGCCACAGACGTGGAGAGGCCAGGGTGACAGAGTGAGCCCTGCAGAGCACAGCTGGTGCCAGGTCTGGCCTGGCGAGCTCCCCTAGGCCCAGGTTGTAGGGGTGGGAGTGGCACTGAGAGGGCTCACAGGGGCAATCACGCGCTGTGCCGTGAGAAGTCGCAGCATCTCCAGATGCTCAGGTGTAGACCTGATCCAAGGCAGGGTCACTGCATGACCCTGAGGCCATCACAGGCTTCCATGTCTGGGGTTCCCTTGTCACCTGCCTGGAGCAGAGCTTATCCCAAGAGTGGGGTCACTGCAGGTGTCCCCAAGGCAGCTGGGAGCCTGCTTTTCTTAGGTGGCAGCAAACCGCTTGGGAAGCTCATTTAGGAGGAGCCTGACCTCTGCCCCTGACGCTGGCCAACTGAAGGAGAGTCGGTCGGCTGGGGCCTTGGCTGTGCCTCGGATTTAAAACAGTGACTTGAGAGAAACGGTGATGACCATGGGGGACACCCCCAGCTAGCTTGAACGCTGCCTCTGATGGGAGGGGGCTGGCCTCCTGCTGGCATGATGGCACTGGCAGGCAGGACCCCAGCCTAGGCACCCTGGCAACTGCTGGGGTGGAGGAAGCTGCCCTAAGTGGTGGAGTGAGGGCTTTGGGTGCCTTTCCACACCCAGGGGACTGTTGGTCATCAGCAGAGGCTCGGGAGCAGCCACAGGGCCTGCCCTCCACACTGTCGACCTGTGGTGGAGAGAGGCACGTCCAGGTGTGCTGAGAGGCAGGGCCTTGTTAACGCCACGATGTTTGTTTACAGACCCTATTCTGACGAAAGTTCATTGAAAGAAGTATAGGAGATACGGTAAAATGCTAAGAAGCAAAAAATTCCTGTGATTTCACAACCCGGAACTCATTACTGCTTGGAGAATGACTTGCCAGACCTCTGTGTACACAGCACACGTGTGTGTGCACACGCGCGTGCATGTGCACATGCTACACTTGTGACCTACGCATCAGCCTAAGCAGGTGCTCGGCCAGTCCCCACTCTGCCAGGGCTGGGAGTCACCTCAAGGCTTCTACTCTCAGACATGATTTTTGGCCTCCCTGGGATGGGGCTGGATGACTGTTTCATCACTGCGCTCTCAGCAGACACGTTTCTGGGGCGTTCCCTGGTGCGCCTCACATCCGTGGCTGCCAGCGGTGGGACTGCAGAGGTGGGAAGTTCCGCGCCTCTCTGAGTCCGGTCCCTTCCACCACCAGCGCTTACTGAGCACCCGCTGTGTGCCAGGAAACTGCTCTGCTCCCAGCGGGCCCCGCCCTCCTCCACTGGCACTCTGGTCGGGTGGACAAGGTCGCACAGTGGCTGAGGGCTGTGCTGGAGGCGGCCAGCAGAGGCACTGGGGTGACACAGTGACGAGGACAGTGGGGCAGTGACTGCCACAGCCTGGCACTTGCCGAGTACAAAACCCATGCTAGACGCTTTACTCCATATGGGCTGGTGAGGGACGGGCTCTGAGACGGGCAATGACGTGGAGGGATGAGGCTGACCTCCCTGGGCGCTGTGGGGGACGCTGGGCTTTGACCGAGGGGGAGAGGCGGCCTCAGAGCTGCTCATGGAGTCCTCGGCTCAGAGGCTGCTGGTGGGTGTGGGGAGCGGGTGGCTGCAGGAGGCCACTGGTGCTGGGAGAGGACGCGATCGCTGGGCTGTGTGGCCAAGGTGTGTGCGGGGTAGGGGCAGTGAGGGGCATGGATGACAGCTGGGCGCATGAGGACACTGGAACAGGCTGGTTGGGCAGGTTGAGTTACAGATGCTGGTCATGCCCAGGAGTGGAAACGGGGGAGGCCTAGGCTCCTCGGGGTCTGTCTGCCTTGGGCCTTCCCACCCAGGGCCTGCCATGGAGGTGATGGGGGCGTCAGGGGTGAACACTGGCCGTGCTGGGACGGGGAGGCTGTGGGAGCTGCCAGGCGGGGACAGAGGTTGGAGGAAGGAACAGAGGGGATGTGCCTGTGAGTAGGGTGGGGACAGCTGCCACATGGGCTCAGTCAGGGGCAGAAGCCTGAGCTTTGGGGTTGCCCTGGTGCAGGGTTCTGCCTCACCACATAGAAGGTCACAGGGGCATCCTGGGGTGTGGTCAGAGGCGGCCGGGGAGCGTGGGTGCTGGGCCCTGCCCTGGGGTACACACAGCTGTTCCTCCCGATGACCAGGTGGGTCGGTCGGTGGAAGATTCAGCCTGGAGCTGGGGAGGCCTCTGGACCACCCTGCCTCACCCTAGACTCAGTGATGACCGCTGCCCTTAGGCGCCGCTCCACCCTATCCCTCGCCTGCCTTCCCAGGTGGACATCACCACAGTGCTCTGTGCCAGCCAGGCCCTGCGGGCCCCTGCTCCCCAGCTACGCCGCCTGCACTCCCACAGCCCACAGCCTCCACCATGCTCTGGCCCCTGCCTGCCTGCTTGCCCCTGGGGCCTCGAGGGAAAGTAGGGCCAGGCCTCCCTCCTGGTGCACGTCCTGCCCTATGAGAGCCTTGGGACCCCAGCTCTTGCAGTCGTGGCAAGTTGGGGAGATATCTCGTTATTCTGGGCCTCCTTTGGGCAGGGCCAAGGCCAAGACCCTGCTGTAAAACAGGGTGAGCTCCATCAGCACCCTCTGAGAAGAGGGTCCCAAGGGCCGCCACAGTGGGGTCACCTCATTGAATCCTAGCCAGACATGGAGACTGAGGCTAAGGGAGGGTGAGGCCAGCTGGGCTGGTGGGCAGGGAGGGCCAGTGGAGGCCTCACTGCTCTCCTGTCCCGTGCACCTGGCTGCAGGTGGACCAGCCAGGTGGCAGCAGGTGTGCTTGTCACACTGCAGTTTGGACACTGCCCCTGTAGCGCTCTGTCAAGAGGGGATCTGATGGATCATTCCAGCTGTTTTCCGAGGCCAGCTGTGGCCACTCTGCTTTCCCCACCCAGCCTGAGGTGGGGCTGCTGGCAGGAGACTCACACTGTTCTCTGTTTGGCAGGTAAGGGGCTGGATGTGCTGCGGGAGCTGGAGCAGTCGAAGGCAGGGGGGCCGCAGGGAGCACACCCGGCACCGGGGACCGGCCCTCCAGCCGTGCTTAGCAGCATCGCCACAGCAACCAGCAAGCAACCAGACGGCAGCAGCCTAGGCAGACACAAGCAGACGGCTTCCTACTGTCGTCGGCTGAGCACAGGGAATGACTGCGGCGAATCGGGCCACACTGCCAGCAAGGGAGGTGGAGTGTCACTAGAGGGGAGGGGCGGCCACGTCCTGCTGCACAGAGCACCATGCCGGCCGCAGCAGAGGTGCTGGGGCAGGGGCTGCCGTGTGGCTTGGCCTCACCCCGCTGCCAGCACTGAGCATTTCCAGGCTGGGCTCTCATCTGTGGGGTGCACCAGCCGCAGTTTGGTGTCCCCCACCGCGGCCGTCCCACCCAGAGGCCAGGCAGAGCAGGCAAGAGGGAGAGGCCCCCGTCCCGTGCTCTGCATCTGGGCCCGCCGCTGCCGGACCATGGGATGTCGGCAAAGCTCAGAGGAGAAAGAGGCAGCGCGGCGGTCCCGGAGAATTGACCGCCACCTGCGCTCAGAGAGCCAGCGGCAGCGCCGCGAGATCAAGCTGCTCCTGCTGGGCACCAGCAACTCGGGCAAGAGCACCATCGTCAAGCAGATGAAGATCATCCACAGCGGCGGCTTCAACCTGGAGGCTTGCAAGGAGTACAAGCCGCTCATCATCTACAACGCCATCGACTCGCTGACACGCATCATCCGGGCCCTGGCTGCCCTCAGGATCGACTTCCACAACCCTGACCGCGCCTACGACGCCGTGCAGCTCTTCGCGCTGACGGGCCCTGCCGAGAGCAAGGGCGAGATCACACCGGAGCTGCTGGGCGTCATGCGGCGGCTGTGGGCCGACGCTGGGGCCCAGGCCTGCTTCAGCCGCTCCAGCGAGTACCACCTGGAGGACAACGCGGCCTACTACCTGAACGACCTGGAGCGCATCGCCGCGCCCGACTACATCCCCACCGTCGAGGACATCCTGCGCTCCCGGGACATGACCACGGGCATTGTGGAGAACAAGTTCACCTTCAAGGAGCTCACCTTCAAGATGGTGGACGTGGGTGGGCAGAGGTCGGAGCGCAAAAAGTGGATCCACTGCTTCGAGGGCGTCACAGCCATCATCTTCTGTGTGGAGCTCAGTGGCTACGATCTGAAGCTCTACGAGGATAACCAGACGGTGAGTAGGGCCTGGGTTCTCCTCTGCCTGCCCCTGCTGTCGTGGGCTCCTGGATGCAGGTGAACTTGTGGGGGTGAGGAGAGGCTGGCCCTGCTGTGTGATGACCGGTGAGCTTGGGCTCCCTGGAGGAGGCATCACTGTGGGCAGAGGGCTTGGGGTTGACCAGGCTTCAAGGCAAAGTGAGGTGCCCCAGGGACGGTCCATGTGGGTCTGCCAGCCATCCTGCAGTGGCCAGTCACATGAGCTTGAGCAGTCGGCGCTCTGGGCTTCTGCCCATTTCTGCTGCTGTGCTCTGAGGCCTTCCTGGCCCGGATCTAGGGGCTGCTTCATCTCTCAACTCTGGGGCAGGCGTGAATTCCCTCGACACCGGGCCTGGGTTCCCAGCCCATCCTTTGGCAGACTGTGCCCACAGGTGTGCTAGGACCTGGGAGGGTTGGTCCCATGTTTCATTGAGGGCTTTGGGCTCTCTGAACCTATCAGCACCATGTGTGGTTCTGAGTGGAGATGTCCCAGTGTAGCTCCGGCAAGGTGGGTGGGCCCATCCTCAAGCTATGCTCAGAGAGCAGAGTGTGGAATATGTAGGTGGTAACAGACACCAAGAGACCAGGGTCCTACCTACTGCTAGGATAGAGGGGTTCCTGGTGGGCAGGGCCATGCTGGCCCACAAAGGTTCCCTGTGAGACTTCATGGCTTCCCTGGCCTGGGGCCCTCCTCCAACCTAGGTGACCATGCCCTTGGAGCTCCAACACCCTTGGAGCTCCAACACCCTCCAAGTGACCACAACACCCCTGGGCTCCACAGAGGAGGCCCAGCTCACTATGAGGGACAAGGATCGGCTATGGCTGCCTTCCCCTGGTTGCAGATAGCACTGCTCTCATGGCGCTTGTGGGCCTCTGGTGCCCAGGGCGTGCCTAAGTCATCTCCACCTCAGTGCAGTGAACAGACAACATCCCATGCCTGAAGCATGCAGGGTGTGGAGGCCACAGGGCCAGAGAGGACGAGGCCTGGCCAGGCACCCATTGTCAGTCTGCGTGGCAGCTCAGGAAATCCACGAAGCTCCTGCCAGCACCGGTCTCCTGCCAGCGTGTAGGACCTGGGAACGGCAGCCACCCTGTGCCCCCATCTTGCTCCCAAGAGTCTGGTGGTAATGGGGTTAAGAACTGTTTGGAATGCGTAATCCCAAGGGTGCAGGACCTGGGCTTGGGGTCCTGGTGCTGGGAACTCAGTACTGAGTGTTGGCCTAGGGTAGGTGTCAGGATTCCTCTGAGCCCTTGGCCCAGGCTGAGGACTCTTGGGTAGGGATAAGGGCTCAGGCACGAGGTGGGGTGGGCACTGACTGAGGGGGACCTGGCCCAGTGCCGAGTTAGTGGGGCTTTGACGGGAGTTGCTAGAGAGGGTGGGCGGCATGCCCAGGCCCAGCGCACAGAGGGTGGCAAGGGCCAGGAGCGGTGGCAGTGGAGGCTGTGGTGGACAAGCTGTGGTGGAGCGGCTGTCCTGTGCAGCAGTTTTGTGCCAGGCAGAAGCCCTGAACAAAGACCTTGGATCTGCCCTAAAGAGAGAGGCCTTTGACCCTGAGGGTGGACAAAATGGGGACAAAACAGAGTGCCCTGAGAAACAGGGAGTGGGGCGGTGGGTACTCCAGGGCTCAGGGGAGGCAAGGCTGCTCATGGGTGACCCTCCAAACATGGAGCCTCCATCGTGCTGGGAGATAAGGGCCCAGCCACGCCCTGCAGCATTGGCATCTGGGGTCACTCCTTCCTGCACCCGGTGCTAAGGCAGGCTTCATTCCTGGGGTCTAACTGTGGCCCCAGTGCCAGGAGCCTGCATGTTCTGGGCAGAGAGGATCTGTAGCCTTCATCAGGTGGCCTTGGAGGCAGGGCTCACCCCTCTCCCCTCCATGCAAGGGGGCCTTCCCAGAACTGTGCATAGGTGTTGACGGTGTGGCTGGCAGGAGGGACGGGGCATGGCTGCATGCAGACGCTGCGTCAGGGGGGTGGGGCACGCCTGCAGCCTAGCTGCAGTCCACCTGCTCCCAGCGCTGTGTCTGCCAGCATTCTCCAGGATTCTGGTCCCTCTTACCCTCCGTCTGCCCCACTTCAGCACCATGTGTGGTTCTGGGTGGAGGAGATGTTGCAGCAGACAAGCTCGGGCTCCCCTGGGGAGGCATTGTTGTGACCAGAGGGCTTGGGGCTGACTAGCTTTGAGACAAAGTGAGGTGCCCAGACCAGGCTCCAGGGACAGGCCATGCAGATCTGTTAGCCACTCTGCAGCTGCCAGTCACATGAGCTCGGGCAGTCGGTGCCCTGGGCTTCTGCCCATTGCTGCTGCGGTGCCCTGAAGCCTTCCCGGTTCGGATCTGGTGGCTGCCTCATCTGTCAACTCCAGGGCAGGCATGGCAAATTCCCTCGGTGCTAGGTCTGGCTCCCTGGCCCTTTTGCAGTCTGTGCCCACAGGTGTGCCAGGACCCAGGAGGTAGGACACCTGGGCCCTGGATTGGCCCCATGTTTCATGTAGGGCTTTGGCTATCACCTCTGCTCTCTGAACCTGTCAATGAGGAAATGTACCAGGTGTCCTCCAGGTGGCCTTCCAGGCTCTGTCTGGCCAGTGCCCACTACCTTGCTGCCTCTATCCTCTCTCTGCTTCAGCTGTGGTTAGCTTGCTTTGCTCCCATGGTGCTGCTCTGTCCTGCCTTCAGCTTGTGACCATCCTGTCCCCTGCCCCTTCAGGTCTCATTCCAAATGACACCTTCCAAGGAGGCCTTCCCTGTCTCTATCCCTGTACCTGCATGGGCCCTGATGGGCTGGGTGCCTGTGGTCTTTGTATCTTGGGGCTCCCCTCTCCTGGCCTGTCTCTGTGGGGAGCCACAGTGGGCAGCCCTGGGCAGGGACAGCAGCCAGTGGCCTGGCTGTGGGGATCTCTGTGAGGCTCTGGGCGTTCAGGGCATTTTCCAAAGGGAAAGGCTCACAGCCAGGCGGGCACCCCCACCACCATCACCCTGGTCTCTGCAGGCCTGGGGAAGTGATTGTTCCCACCAGAAAAGGAAATTCTTGATGAGAAACCCAAGTGAGGCTGGAAATTCACTAGATTCTAAATGATTCTGACCTTTTATGCTCTACCAGTAATATTTGAGGATGGAAAACAAACAGGCTACGAGGAAAGACAATACCCTCCCATGATTCTGATCCCTCCCACCGGCTGGGCTGGCCCCGGAGTGGTGCCAGCAGTGAGGACAGCTTACCTCCTCTGTGCCCGGCCCTCCCTCCAGCCGGGCCAGGGCCAGCACGGAGCTGCCACCCTCTGCCTTCTCCTTTTAGAATGCCCTGAACTGTCCTCCTTGGGCCCTGTCAAAGGCAAATCAGCCAAAAACAGGCCATGCTGGTTTTTGCAAAAGCCGAATGAACCTTGAGGCCAACACCACAACTCTGGATGTGGCCCCTCCAGAGCTCTCGTCCCTTTCTGTGCTCCCAAGGCCTCGTCTTCCCTGATGGAGGCTGGCAGTGCCTCCCTGCCCCCACTCCTGGCGAAGGAGCCACAGCCCCCCAGCCCACCTGCTGGCTTCTGCGTCAGCATGTTGCCAAGGAGAACGTCAGCATTTCTGGGCTCCCGGGAGTGAGGGCTGAAGTGAGCACAGGGCAGCACTGTGAGTGGAGGGGAGGGGAGGGGAGGTAGATCCTGGGGCTTCCAGGGGAGGGCCGGGGCAGCCAGCCAACCCGAGGAGCCACACCCATCCCTGGCTGCATTTCCCACCCTAGTCCAGAAGGATCTGGTGGGTCCTCAGCCTGACCGTGGAGCCACCCTGCAGTCCTGGCAGGCACCCGGATGCTCTAGAGCCCAACACCTCCACGGGGCTCCCCCAGACAGCCACGGAGGCCTGAACACAGCCCGGTCACATGTGGGGATTTTTCTTAAGCACCCGTCCCCTGACTCATCCTGTGAGGCAGCAGCACTGGCCGTTATCTCTGTCGAGGTGGCGACGCCGAGGCTCAGGTATAGAGATGGGACTGGCTGACTACCCAGCCCAACCGAGTCCCTGCACGAGGACAGCCTGAGAGGCTGTGTGCCCTCACCTGGCAGGGGCTCTGTCCCTCCTCTTTGCATTCACACAAGGGTCAGTTGACAGCGATGGTCACTCTGTGGCCTCAGGAGGACTGTGGAAAAGGGTGGAGAAGCCAGCTCCCACTGGCCCACATGGAGGGATAAACTCAGGTGGCTGTGACTGGAGGGACACGGGTCCTCATTCCCCCACTTTAGGCACCTCAGGAATCAGGGGACCCTGAGCACCTTTGCAGGGAGCCTTGGGGCAGTGCGGGGAGGCAGGCACCTGCCCACCTCTCCTCCCCTGCGGATCGGCTGCCGGATAGCAAGGGACTCTTCAGGAGGACCAGATTGGAAGGGCTAGCTGTAAAGTGTCGAATGTTTCATGTGGAAGCCCGCAGGGAGCTCGCCGCCCAGTTCCCGATGGAGCTGTCAGCACTCCCAGCCCTGTGGCGGGCCATGGTGTACCTGCTGTGCACCCGCTGTGCAGACACAAGGCCCAGGCTGGGAGCCAGGCGTGAGGGTGAGCCCGACTCTCTTGGTGGCACAAGGAGTCAGGGATAGGGAGACAGTCACACCAGCATAGCCACAGCTTCATTTCTACAAACCCTTGTGCTGCCAGTGCCCCTCTTTCCAGAGTTGGCATGCAGCTGGTACGAGGGGCGTCCCCATTCTGCTTTCATCTAGAAACCTCAGTGGCCACTTGGGCCCCACAGGCCGGCTGGGCTTCCACAAAGCTCACCGTGGGAGACCTGGAGTCCCTGCCATGTATCCAAGAGACAGCTAATCAACATGTGTCAGGGAGGGTCTCCCAGGGGACAATGGGACACAAGGACATGACTTTAGGCAGGGGACACGTTCTGTAGGTGCTGGTCTCCAGGCAGGTAGCCTCTGCCTAGCCATGGCCAGTGGCCCCTTGTCCAGGGGCCTTTGGCTCCCCAAGGAGCCCCTCCCCACCCCTAGGCAGGTCAGCAGCCCCAACACACCATGAGGGCAGGCCCATACCACCTGCGTGGCCTGTGCTCTGGGCAGAGGGCCTGGTGCACGGTAGGAGCTCAGTGGACCCTGTGGAGTGGGCGGGAGGTGGGGAGGCTTGGGAAGAGCAGGAATTCCAGGACCCTGGCTTTTGGGTGCAGAGCTGCTGGGACACTCAGACCTTCTGGGGGTGACCCCATGGGTGCAAATCCCTAACAGAGGTATGCGCAGTGTGCCCTGAGGAGCGGACTGCCTGAGGCTCTCCTGCAAACACACCATGGACTTGCCACCCTAGCACCGTGCTTTGTCATTTAGCCCTAAAAGGGAGCTTGTTTTAGTGTTTTAAAATGGAGCTTAGGCATGGTGGTTCCTAGCACTTTGGGAGGCCAAGGTAGGAGGATTGCTTGAGCTCAGGAGTTGGAGACCAGCCTGAGCAACACAGTGAGAACCTATCTCTGCAAAAAATTTAAAAATTAGCTGGACGTGGTGGCATTAGCCTGTAGTCCCAGCTACTCAGGAGGCTGAGGCAGGAGGATGACCTGAGCCCAAGAGTTTGAGGTTGCTGTGCACTACGACAATGCCACTGCACTCCAGCCTGGGTGACAAAGTGAGATGTTATTTCTTTAAAAAAGAAAAATCAAGTTTAAATAGTTGTGTCATAAAGTGGCATGTTAAGGGTAATACAAGGTGTTTGCAGTTAAGGTAGGCTTTCAACTGTTGATAACAGCCGGTTGTGTTTGTCCAGAAGGAATTGCACATGGGAAGTGGCCGGCTGTGGATAACACCCTCCCCAGCACACTGGGACTCACATTCAGAAGGCGCCTTGCCTGTCCGTTAGTGCCCTCAGCCGGCCAGCCAGCTTTGCAAATTAGGAAACAGGTTCAGAGAGGTTCCCTCACGTATGGCAGGGCTGAGTCTCTGGCCCTGGCCCCCAGGGATTCTAGCAGTCTCCTCTGCACCCTACCAGCCCCACATCCCATGGGTGCAGTGCTGCTCTAGGGAGGGCTGGGGAGCTAGACTGGGTTCCACCCCGGGGGCTGCTATGTAGCCAACCTCCCTTCGGGTAAGTGCACTGCCCCCTCCCGCACCTCCCTGGCCTAGGTGTGGTAGGACTGCGGGATCCCCAGCAGAATGCACCCCACTGCCTCCTGCTCCTGACCCGGATGAGAGCAGAGCTCCAGGAGAGTGTCCAATGCTGAGAATCGTGCCAGAGAGGCCTGCTACTGACCTGCCAGGAGCCCGCTGCCCTTCCTTCCCCACATGCTAGTCTCCCAAGCAGTTCTTCCTAATCCCACCATGTGCCAAGGACACATGCAGTTTGTCTGTGACACACCTGCAAGTCGTCATGACCCTGGAGCAGCAGAGACCTGACCAGAGGCAGAGGCAGAGGCAGGGCTGGCACTTCCCAGAGCAGGCACAGAGCTGGGAGCAGGACTCGCCAACTGCACAACCCGATCTCCCCAGCTGGCACCCCTGCAAAGTTTGTTGTTCTTCCTGACATGCACCCACAGCTGGACCACCATTGGCCTGGAGGCGCCATGAGCCCTTGGGAACAGCCCCTCCCTGCCTTCGGTGCAGACTCCCTGGTCACTGTCCCTGGGTGTCTGGCTCCATTGTCCAGCACTCATCTCAGTCTTAACTGGGGCTGTGGCCATCTGCTGCTCACCTTGGGGGCCTTAGGCCACTCTGAGCCTATCATCCCCACTCAGCAAATGATGGATGTGTCTGCTCACCCAGGGCTTCCCATGAGCCCCTGGGGGTGCTGGCTCCAGCCCGGGATTGGCAGAGGGAGGGCCAGGGAGGGCTAGAAGAGGCAGCATCCCGGCACCTATCTGAAGCCCTTGTGGGCACTTCAGGTCCTTGGATTGGGACCTCCCTCCCTCTGCTCCCCAGGGGACATAGCCACGGAGGCCTCTGTCAACAGCAGCTTGGGTCCCTCCTTCTCTGTCATGCTGGGAGCTTCTAAGAGCAGGGCCATTTCTTAGCCTCCTTTATGCTGTGGCTCCTGGCCCTGGGTGGTCCTTGGTCAGATGTGAACCATGAGGCAGGAAGAGGCAGGGCACGCTGGGCTCAGGCCCTGCTCTGTCCTCACACCAGCTCCTCTTGTGTGGGCTTTGCATCTAGCACCCACCTCATCCTTGTAGAGCCTGGCTCTGTCATTCAGTGCACTAGCCATCCCTCCATGGTGGTCACCACCTACTGTGTCACTAGAGGCCACCTTCTGAGCACAGACTGTCACTGAGCATAGCTGGGCAGCAGCCAGGACACCAGCCCCTCTGCTCTGTCTTTTCCACCATGACAGCATTGCCAGATGCCTTGGCAGAATCTGCTGGGATGTCCATGGTGTTCCTCAGATCTCTGTTGGACCTAGTGACCCCACCCGGACAGGTCAGCCAGCTTGGGCTCTGGTGGGGGTCCTCCATTATAGGCAGGTTGGCATCAGTCCCTTGCCCTAGTGCCGATGAGCTGGGAGCAGGGAGAACAAGTGAGTTCTCTGGGCTGGGAAGCACTGGCCTCCCCTGCATAGGAGGGTGCTGAGGCCCAGGGCTAGGGGCTAGAGCTGGCCCGTACTGGCTCATGAAAGCCAATTTTTCCATTTTTAGGACATTTATGAGCTGTTTGACATCATATTCGTGGCTTCAAATCAGCCAGGTGGGAGTAATTATACTCCAGAAATTGGCAGATGCTACAAGTCAGTTCTACTCCTCCAGCCCCACCTCCAGGCCGGTTGTTAAACGCTTGCCAGCATGCACAGCCAGTGACTCCCAAGGCCGGGCTGGCAGATCCTGCGCAGGAGGAGTCACTGTAGATGTCTTTTTTTTTTTTTTTTTTTTGAGACAGAGTCTCACTCTGTTGCCCAGGCTAGAGTGAGTGCCATGGCGTCAGCCTTGCTCACAGCAACCTCAAACTCCTGGGCTCAGGCGATCCTACTGCCTCAGCCTCCCGAGTAGCTGGGACTACAGGCATGCACCACCATGCCCGGCTAATTTTTTCTATATATATTAGTTGGCCAATTAATTTCTTTCTATTTATAGTAGAGACGGGGTCTCGCTCTTGCTCAGTCTGGTTTTGAACTCCTGACCTCGAGCAATCCGCCCGCCTCGGCCTCCCAGAGTGCTAGGATTACAGGCGTGAGCCACCGCGCCCGGCCTGTAGATGTCTTTTTGAAGAGCCAGTGTCCTTGTCTCTCAGTCTTCCTCTGTGGTTCCTAGCTCTGGCCCTGTGACCACATGTGTTTATCCCATCAGAGAAAGGGAATGTGCTGGAGTGGCTCCACACTCGTCCTGGCCTTCCCTCCCGCTCTCCCTGGGCAGATTTAAGAGATCCCACTGCACAGAAAAGCAGGCTGAGCTGGGAGTTCTGCTGTCTCTCATTGGCTAACAGGAGACTCCTGCTTAGGCCAGGGCCACGCTGTGTGCTCCACCTGTGAGAGGATAAGCCCTGTGACGTCCAGGAAGCAGTCCTTGCACACCTAGTATGCACAGGCCCTGGGCCCAGTGAGCTCATAGTGTGGGGACAGAGATGGTCTTGTCCCTTCCTCCCCTGAGAAATGAACAGCTGAGCATGGCATCCAGCAGCCCCTAGAGCCTCTAAGTGGCCAAGGAGGGCCTCAGCTGGCTCCCCTGCTACCACTAATACTGGCCCCTTGCTGGCCTTGTGAAGCAGCTGTCCAGGTCCAGAGAAGCCAGGAGGGCCTCCCGCTATCCCAGAGACCAACGTGCAGGAGAGAAAGGGGCCCTAGACAGCCAGAGCAGGCGTAGATGGATCGGGGTGAAGGTGAGAGTAGTGTCTGATGTGGTCCTTGCAGATTCCAGTCAGGGCGGACGGGGAGACAGTCAGCAGAGGCAGGACCAAGGGGACGGTTTGGGGGACGATGGAGGCAGAGTACCACACGCAGTACCCTCCCTGCATGGAGCACCTAATACCCTGCAGCAGAGGTGAGTGCAAGGTCACACCAGGCAGGGCAAGGCCATGTCCACTCCCCAGCATGGCCTGGTGCTGCCTGGACCCCTGTGGTGGCGGAGCTGGGGTTCAGCCTCGGTCTCTGTCGCTCCTCAGCCCCCATACCTCCTGCTGTGCCATGGGGATCACACTGGATGCTCGAGACAACGCCCCTCTCTGACTTGTACCAAGAGCTTCAGGGCGGAGCTGCTTCCCGCCCCACACCCGCTCAGCCTGCCCCGGCCACTGGGTAATTAATTTCCTGAGCGCATTAGCTTTGCTTGTTACGCACACATGAGAACAGCTCTGAGTTTTAGGACACAGATTATTATTGTTTTAAGGGATTTGTGTAATCCAAGAATTGAAAAACAATTTTCCACTTATCTAGAACAGGCTCCAGGGTGGAGGCTGAGAGCACTGAGGGCCTCACCAACTTGGGGGCTCCTGGTGACTGGCGTAGATGGGGGGGCTTTGCCACCCAGGGGAGTCCCACAACTGGCCCCGAACAACACGAGCATAGTGAGGGCGGGGCCGCACCAGGGTCACTTGTGGCGCAGCGACGCCGGTGTGCCAACGCACGCACGCCCCCCCCACCCCCCGCTCACCCATCTGCAGGGCTCCTGGGGCCCCCTGGCTCCCACGGTCTAGAGTTTGTAGAAGGACTGGAAGGACAGTCAGCTGGGGGAGCAGCCGGTGCTGGCCAGGATGGGGGAAAGGCGCTGACTCCCGACGGCACCGAGGACGTCAGGCTGGCCTAGGAGCCTGGGCTGCAGCTCACCCTAATCCTTCTGCGTCGCACTGTGGGGACCTCCCCTTGGCTCATGTGCTCTCTCTCATTTCATTAGTAATGAAACCACAGTCAGCTGGGGGCCCTGGGCTGCATGTCCTGAGGCTCCCAGCTGAGGCCCATCCACCACAGCCCCACACACCTTTTCCTGGACTGCAGTGACCTCAGGAGATGCCCAGCAGTGTCCTGACTGAGGAGACCCAGCTTAGCCCGGCTGAATGAGTGACCTCGGGCAAATCCCCACCAGCAGGGCCACCCAGCCTCAAGCAGCGACTGGTGGGAAACCTGTGACCTACCCATAGTTCCCCAGAGGCCTGGCTCTTGTGTCCCAGGGCTCCAAGAAGCCAGCTGGGAAAAGACCACTGTGGCCACAGCCGACCAAGGCAACCGGTTCTCAGGTAGCTTCCCACCCACAGCCCAGCAGGAGAGAAGTTAAAGGGGAGGCTGGCTATGCCACATGACCCTGAATTCAGTGCCTGCCTGGCTCCCAGGCCTGTGTCCTGCTTCTCTTTAGCCTTGTCTGCCGAGGGAGGGGCCCAGGAGGTGAGAGGGCACAGTCCTGGGTGAGCTGCATGCCTGAACCCTGCTCGGCCTTCACCTGGACAAGCTCGCCAGCCTTTGCTTCCTCGGCTGTAAAGTTGGACTGGCGCAACTCAAGGTAGAAAAAGTGCTTGTAGAAGAAGCAGAAAGCCTGGCGTGGGCGTTTTCATCTGCCCTCTGTGGTCATGACCAAGTTTGAGCCTCAGGACAGAAAGACAGGGTCGTGACAGTATCTGCTGTTAACCTGTGGTTGCACATGGGCCCCCATGGGGCTCCAAGCTACAGGTGTGTTGCTGTCACAGAGGAGAGTGCAAGCGTAGAGTTTAGACTTTGAGGGGCTCAGCCTGTCAGCAAACCTCTCCCAGCCCCAGCAGCCTCACCTGTCACTGGGAAGACTGTGGGGACCCTTAAGGGCCTGCCAGCCACTTCATGTTCCTCTCATAAGACACTGCCACAGCCCCAAGGGACAAGCGAGTGGGCTGAACCCATGTGCAGGGTGAGGCCTGCCAAGGCCAGTCCCCCACAGAGCAGGCCGGGCACCAGGGCAGGCCTCCTCCGCCAGGCCCAGCCTGGGCTGCGCCGGGCCAGGCTACAAGTGCCCCTCAGGATGTGGCATCACAGAGGGACAGAGACCCCCACTGAATTGGAAATGGGACAGCGTCTGGCAGGCATCCAAGCCTGGGCCCATCATGCTCCCCTCTGATGCCCAAACCTGGCATACAGGTTTTTGTAGCCCAGCTCTGACCATAGTCCTGGCCTGGGCATCTCAGAGCAAGGATGCTGGGGAACTACCAGGCCTAGCACAGGACAATATCCTCCAGGGACACCCCAGGCCTCCCTGAGGGCAGGAGGCCTCTTCCCAACAGTGAGGAGCCCACAGGGGCTGAGGGCTGATTGACCCCCTACTCCCTGTGTGCCTGCCCCGTAGAGCTGCAGGAGACACTATGTGACCCCAGCCTGGCTTCTGGGCCTGCCCTGTCCCTGCACTGTGTCTACGGTCCCACCCAGTGCTCTGTCCACAGGCACAGCTGCTGAGGCGGTCCCTGACATCCAGCCCTTGTGCCCTGGCCACCTCAGATCACTCAGTGCCAGCTCTGCCCTTGGCTTATCATAGTCCTTTTTCCTAGAGTATCCTGCCCACCTGGGACCTGGCCTGAGTATCACCCTGAACTGTCTTGTGTTCTCCCCCAGCACCCCCTGTCCTGGGGGGAGACATGTCCACATCCACGGGGGTGGTGCGGGTGAGGACAGGTGTGGAGGTGGGTGAAGTGTTTAGGGGCCCATCTGGGAGGCAGTGACACCTGAGCTGCATGACCTGAAGGCCAAGATCATCCTTGTAGCGAAGAGCGTGGGCACAGGAACTCTCTGTGAATAGGGCTGAGATGCTGGGGCCATGCTGGTCAGGACGAGCACCATCAGCTGCTAGACGGGAGCCGTGTAGGGCACGCCGATGACAGGGACAGCGCCGATGACAGGGACAGCACCGCGAGAGGCCACTCTGCTTTCTCGTCTGTTTTGTAATTGCTACTCACCACCCACTTAATGGTTTTTACAAAATCCACCAACAGGTTGCAGCCTGCAGTGTAAACCCAGCAGCCCTGGGGATGGTCGAGTCCAAGCCTTGATCCCTCTCTAGATGGTTTCATCTCATAAAGCCACCAGTTGGCTCAGGTGCCTGTTGCCACTGAGGCCTAGAAAGGGGATGAGATGGCCCAGGAGTCCACAGTCTGGGGCCATCCCAAGTGGGGCAGTCCCTGCTGCTGGTGAGGGCTTGGAAGTGGCCAAGCTGTGCACAAGCCTCCCCAAGTGACCCGTTAGCTACTGTTTGTACATGTTGTGACCAGATCTTGGACCAGGGATGCAGAAGCTGTTTTCTCTCCTAGAGCAGCTGCTTAGGAAAGGCAGGAAGCCCTTGTCCTTGGCACTGTGACCCCTCCATGCACTTCTGACAGCTTCTCCAAAGGGCCCCTCATGGCCTGAGCCAGCTGCTGCACTCGGGGCTGGATGAAGCCTCTGGCACCCCATACCACACACATGGTCACAGCAGCACCTGGGAGCCATGGAGGGTCCCAGGGGCCTTGGAGAGTCCGTCTGGACGGCCCAGGTTCAGGGCAGCCCAACAGCACCGCCCTGGGCCCCCCCTCCCCAGCTCCTGAGGAATTAGAGTGATTCTCAGAGAACGCTGTGGGCTCAGAGCTGTGGAGTGCTGTGTGTGTGCTGGCTGACGACAGAAGAGATGGCAACGGGAGGCCCAAACGTGAGCAGGTGGCACAGAGCCTGGCCAGGGCACGGCATGCGTGACCTTTAAGCCTCCCAGCCTGGCAGAGGGTCCCCTACCACACAGATGAGGAAACTCCTTCTAAGAAAAGTTGCCCCAGTGGCAAAGCCAGGGCCTTCCCAACCTAGAGGTCCCTCCACTGCCTCCTGAGGAGGACCCTTGGCTGGCCACTGCCCAGAGAGCTGGGCAGGCCGGGAGGCAGCCACCCTTGCTGTTGCTGAGGCTCACCCCAGCCCCTTCCATGCCGAGGAGACCCAAGGCTGAGGTGCTGCGGGTGGCAGGAAGAGAGCACTCTGCTGTTTCTGGCAGGTTCAGAGCAAGACGCTTCAAGCTATTAGAGCCTGAGCTTTAGCAGCCTGTTACCTTATTTAAACAGCCCTTGCTGTTTGAAGTGGCGGCCCGGCCTGTGCTGTTACTATGAGCACTGCAAGGCACAGTCGCGGGGGGGCACAGGCCAGCAGAGGCTCTCACTTCCATGCACCCCTCCCCAGCTCCCACCCCGGAGAAGCCCCTTCTGTCGCTGGCCTCAGTGCTCCGAGTGCTGCAGGGCTGAGAACTCCATAAAAGGGGCTCCTCCTTCCTGCCTGGGATGGGTAGGAGCCGGGAGAAAAGCTGACAGAGCATCAGGTGAGTAAGGGAGAGGCCTGGCCCCCCTCTCTCATCCCTGGGGAGAGGTCAATTGCCCCATGAAAACCTGAGTCCTGGGAGTGTCTGGGGGCTCGGGGTGCAGCCACCCCAAGTTGCTAATCTTCCTTTGTGATGCCATAATCTCCACTTTAGCCAGGTGAGTCCTGTGCATTCAGGGCTCTGTCTGCAGGTGTCACAGCTGGGGTGTGGGGGCACAGCCAGCGCAGGACCCATGCAGTGTTCCCTCCAAGAATCACACAAGCCCCCGGGGGGTGGGGGGGAGCACAGCAGTGGGTCAGGGCCAGGGGCCTTGGGACACAGAACCCCAGGGCAGTGACCCCAGGGTGCTAAATCAGGAAGATAAAAGCCAAGGCTTCCTCCGCCAAAGTGCAGGCTCAGAGAGTTCCTGGTTGTTTAGAGCCAGGGAGCACTTGCTTATCTATCAACACCTTTCCAGTCTGCTCTTCCAGACTGACCACTGAACCACAAGGCAGCAGTGAACAAGGACAGGCCAGCTGTCACTGGAAGGCCAGGCCTGCTAGGGAGTGGGGAGACCCAACCCTACCCCCTTGAGCCTCTGGTGGGTGCCCATCACCTCCCCCAGCCACACCTCAGTCTCTTCACAAAGGGCCCTGCCCCCTCAGCCCCTCTGGGCAGATCCAAGGGGGGCTGCGCCTGCGCTGGAGGACACACAGGAAGAAGGGAGCAGCCAGGCAACCCGGCCCCTGTTCACGGCTGCCACGGCAAACGCCTGCAGCACGCACCGTGGCCCTGCCCTGCCTGTCATCCGCACCGAGCTGGAGAGAGCAGTCCCCAGACAGACAAAGCTGTGCTCCCAGGCAGAAGTCAGGTGGTGCTAAGAGCTGTGCAGTGAACAAAAGACAGGCTCAAGATTGACACGGGGGATGCTTCAGATGGGGGGCTGCAAGCTGACCGGCTGTGTGAGCCCAGAAGAAGAGCAGTCCATGCAGAAAGACAGCACAGCAAGGGCCTTGGGTGGCAAGGAGGGCAGGAGGTGGGTGGGGGGGCCGCGATCCTGCCACAAAAGCCACTGGAGGCCTTGCACAGGGTGGGTGGGGCAGTCACAGAGCAGAAGGAGGGAGATGAGACAATGACCGCGGTGGCAGCAGGAAGGAGAGTGTCCCAGGTGCCGTCACACGACAGAACCCATGCAGACCTCCTGGCCCAGTGCTGGGCCCTACACATGCTGTGTCCCGGGACCAGCTCCCCAAGCATGCTGACCCGGCCGCCCACCTGACGGGCGCGGTCTGGGTGCCTTCTCCCTTGGCAGAGGTCGGCTCCAGCTACCTTTGGTGGCATGGCATGCTGCTGGCCACCCTAGGTGTTTATGTCCTCTGCCTGCTGGAAGGGTGGCACATGTGTCCCTCCTCTGGTGGACTCAGTGCTCTGACATCAGGGCTGCGCCTCACTCCTGTCCCTTCAGGCAGGAGAGTGCTCTGTGTGCAAAAGGAGCTTAGGAGGTGTCTCTGAGTGACTACCTGGGGTCCAGAGGAAAGGCACTGGAGGGGTACCCCAGGTGTCTAGAGAGGCCGGCCTTGCATATGGCACAAGTCCAGTGTGTCCTCTTAGGAAGAGCAGTGTCTTCACGAGGCCGGGCCAGTGCCTGGCTGGTAGAGGGCACTGGGCCCCAGCTCATTATTGCCTGTTGACCACATTTCTGTTGTGACTCATTTCACAGTCACCCCAAATAACTGCTGTCTCATGGCTTCCAGGGCCCAGGTCTCAGGGGAGAGGTCAGGGAGAAGTAAGGTGCCCGTGGTGGGCCTGGCAACAGAGCCCTGGGAGCCAGCCCTGTGGGGGGACAGAGGCTGGGCTGGGCCTGCCCTCCCAGGGGCCCTTGCTCTGGCCCCCCTCCCTTTAGGGCTGCGTCCTGCCTTGCTAAGGGATCAGCTGCTGCTCCTTCCTGGGCTTTTAGGAGTCATGAAACTAAAGTGAGAAAGGCGTTCAGGCGGAGGAGGGGTGGGCGCCAAGCTGAGTGTGGGCCTCAGGCCCAGGAGGCCCTGAGAGCAGTGGTGCCCAGGGCCTGCGTGCGAGGAGCCTGTGGCTGGCCCCGGAGACAGGACGAGGCAGGCTGTGAGCCACAAGCACTGAGCGGGGGGGACTGGGGGGGAGGGGGGAAGGGGAGTGGGTCCACGAGCTGAGGTGGTTCAAGCCAGAACGGAGCCCTCCACGCAGGCCTGGCTGAGCCTCAGCGTCCTGAGGGCTTGCAGAACCATGGAGCAGCAGGGGTTGGTGGGCACTGGGGCCAGGGTTGGGGAGTGGGTGCCCTGAGGGGGTGACCGTGGCTTGGACAGGCAGCAGCCCCCACCTCCTGGATACCTACATTTCTCCTGCCGCCAGCACTGCCCCTCTGTGCTGTCTCTGCAGACTGCTCCAGGGGCAGGCAGGGGCTCACTGAGTCATTAGCTTCATTAATCCAATTCTCCCGCCCATCATGGAAGCATTTAGGTTTGCAAGAGGAAGAAGGGGGAAGTGTTAACTAGATTGGACTGGAAGTGACCCCGGACTACTGGCTGTGTCCCCAAATACCTCCCCGTTTTCTGGGGGTGGCTCAGACTGTCGGGGGCTCTCCTCAGGCAGGGGCAGTGTGCCAGGTAACCCCTCTGAGCCCCACTTTACACATCTGTAAAATGGGAAGGTTGCGGGGAGCCCCACCGTGGCACCCTCTCCCTGGTGAGTGCGGGAGCCCTGGCAGCCGCTTGTGTGAAACGAGCAGAGCTGGAGGGCATCACGGCAGCCCCTGCACCCAAGAGGAAGCTGAGGCCCAGAGCCATCAGGGCAACTCTGGAGGTTAACAGACATAGGTGACAAGGACGAGACATGCCCTGGGGCTCTCCATTCAATGCTCCTTCAGTAACAAGGATGCCTCCCCTTCCCTGAGAGTCCCATGGCACTCCAGCCAGGAGCAGGTCACCAGAAGGGCCTCCCTCCCCTCTTCCCTGCCCACTGCACTGTCCTTCAGGGCACTGAGGGAGAGTGGGGTACCCCAACTTTCAGAAGCCTCCCACTACCGCAAGTACATGGGCGGTGGACAGTGTTTGTCTGGCCAGCCAGGCCCACATGCCCCTGCGGAAGGTCCCCTGCCCCAGCGTGAGGATTAGCGGTTTCCTACTGCCATTGGTCTGTGTTGCTGTGTGAGGCTCTGAGGGTGGAGGTGTCCTCCCTGGTTGTCGTGGAAACAGCAGTGAGTCTGGGGAGAGTCTGGGTGCTAAGCTCAGCAAAGGGAGGGAACAGCCGGCCCTGGTGGCAGCTGCTGCCAGTGACTTCCAGCAGCTCAGTGTTAGGAGGGACCCACGGATGGCACCCACACAGTGGGCAGCTCAGTGGCCTCCCTGCCTGCCATCTTCTTGTGGGCAGCTGGATCATGACCACATGTGTCCTCCTATTGACATGGACTCAGCTATGATTCCATCCAGGTGCCGGTGAGCTGAGCACAGGGCTCTGCCCTCAGGGAGCCACTTGCAGTGAGGGGACAGGATAACATTGGGATTCCAGATCGTCAGTAGCTGGGGCCCCCTGTGGAGGCCTGAGCGCCGTCCATGAGTGCGAGCATGATCCCCATGCCACACCACTGCTGGGACATGGAGTGGCCTCGCTGTCCGCTGGTTCTTGTCCTGCCCCTCTGCCTCCCCTTGCCACCGCCCCCAAGTGGGCAGTGGGTGGGCAGTGGCAGAGCCGAGAGGCTGCCCTGTGACACGGCTGGCTGTCTACTAGGCAGGGCTTGTGGCTGCAAATCTCAGGCCAGGCAAGGGCTCCAGACTCAGCCCCATCTGGCGCAAAGGGAGGCCCAGAAAAGTCCTGAGTGCTTGGGGCACCTGCCCCATCTACGTCGGGTGTGGGAGGACCTGCGGCAGGCAGGCAGCAGGAGAGGCCTCTCCAGGAGGAGAAAGGCACGGAATGCCGCTGTGGCAAGGCTCAGACTAGTGCCCGCGGCACAGATACCAGGCCACTGCAGGGGCCCCTGGGTCCCTGCAGTAGAACATAGTGACCATTGTACGTGAGCGGCTTATTTTACTGAAGCAGGGGCTGTGGCCTGCGGAGGAAGTGACACGCTCTGGGTCCCACTGCATTTTGGTGGTAGGATGAGGTCCAGAATCCTGGTCAGCCAGCGCCTTGCAGGCCTCTTCCTCAGGGAGCCGGCAGGGCCGTGGAGAGCAGCCAGGCCCCACAGGACAGATGGCCCGACAGAAGACCCTTGAGACTTAATCCTGTTTGTGACAGCGCTGCTCCCTATCAGACCCTGGTGGCAGTGGCTATCCTGAGGTTGACATGGTCCTGCTTCCAGACCAGAAGCCTCCAGTCACAGAGCAGGGCACTGGGAGTGTGTCCTGGGGAGCCTGGCACTCGGCTCACAGTCCGGAGCCAAGGTTCCCGTCCCCAGGCTGGCCAGTCCCTTGCCCCCAGCACCACTACCCTGGTCAGCACTGCCTCCCCGTGTCCCAGGCCTGCCCACCGTGCACAGCCAGACTCCCAGCTGCCTCCCAGGCACTCCTGCCAGCACCCTTTTGGCCTGAGGGTAGGTGCAGGCAGGGTCTTGCACCTCCCTGCTTCCCTGGAATGAGCTTGGAACCCAAAAGAGGAATAAACTCGGCAATTCCTGGCCAGAGGCTTGGCTGTCACTTCGGGAAGGTTGTTGACGTGAAGCCCATCCCTGTGTGAAACCTCTGCCTTGGCCCTTCAGTCAGGGCACTGCCCTCGGCGCCCTCAGAGCCTGGCATGCCGTTGCCCAGCCCAGGCCTGGTGGCCCAGCTATGGTCCGGGCAGCCTCAGGGTGGCTCGTCCGTGGTGAATGGGCTCATTCATGTCCACAGCCCTGCCCCGCAGCTCTGCTTCCAGTGTGAGAGCTCGTTCACGGCTCCCACGGAACAAACGCTCAGGCTTCTCCACAACAGGCAGATGAGCTCTCTAGACCGCCACAGGACCGATACCTTGTCCTATGCTGGGGAAACTGAGGCTCAGAGAGGGACAGAGCAGCCCCAGCCCCAGCCCCACCCACTCCCAGCAGGCCCTGGCTGCATCTCCACACCTCTGGGCCTTTGCAGGCCCCTCGCTCGACGCCTTTGCCCTCCCCTCTGCCACGCCAGCCCTCGCCCGTGTCCCTGCAGTGCGTCTCGCGTCGGAGCCGTGGCCGCCCGGTGCTGTCTGCAGCAGTGCCAGCTGCCCACGGTCCCCTGTGCCTGGGTGTGGGGGCTGAGCTGTCCGTGTGTCCCACTGCAGCCCTCAGCCACCTCAT
Organism: Microcebus murinus; assembly: GCF_040939455.1. Classification (NCBI taxonomy): domain Eukaryota; kingdom Metazoa; phylum Chordata; class Mammalia; order Primates; family Cheirogaleidae; genus Microcebus; species Microcebus murinus. Next base: position 24,524,189 of record NC_134125.1, on the reverse strand, counting down.
GAGGGAGGTACTCTTACATATCTGTTCTACAGGTGGGGAAACTGAGGCTCAGAACAGTTCGGAGCTGGCAGGGCAGGGGGTTGGGCCCTCATTGGCCACTGCACAACCACGGGCTCTGGTGTTCCGTCGGGTCCTGCCTGGGCCGGCCACCCTGTTGAGAGCAGGGCTGTCTGCCCATCTCTGCCCCCCAGGCAGAGGGGCCCTGGAGGGCCTCCGCCACAGCGAGGCATCAGGAGCTGCCACCAGGTTGGGGTTTCAGGTCACCCTTGCCCCAGGGTTTATGCTGGTTCCAGGAAGAGCTGAAACCTGATGTCACCTGTATTTTATGTGAGATCTCAAGCTTGAGACCCTGGTTGGGCCAGCTGGCTTTGCCCTGTGGAGTGGGCTCAGGTGGAGAGAGTGGACAGGGAGACAGGGCGGGTCCGTGTGGAGCCTTCCCTAGCCACGTGGTCATGCCACAGGGCCACCATTTCCCAGCACAGCACAGGGCAGGCCCTTCGCCTGGCTGCAGCATGTGGTGAAGCTCTTAGCTGAGGGCACCAGTTCTGCGTGAGTAGGTATTTGCACGTGGCTGTCCGGAACCATTGTGATGCTGGGCTGCGTGAGGCCTGGGCAGGGAGGTGACGCTCTCGCCACCTGTGGAGAAGCCTCCTAGGGTGGGGCCCCCAGGTCCCCTTCTGTGGTGAGGAAGCCAAGGCCCAGGGTAAAGTCTGTTCTGGGGCTTTGAGTATATTTGGGCCAGTCTGAGCAGGAGCCTTCTTTTTGCAAACAGCCAAGAAATGACTTTCATGGGGACTGTGTCCAGCTGCCAGGCAGCTGACATGCCTTGATACAGATCTCTGGTTCCCCACCGCCATTGGCGAGACTCCCACCAGTTGCAGAGACTTCTGACAGGCGGGAGGCATCTGCTCTGCGTTGTTCACGTAAATGCACGTGCAGACCAACCCCAGCCTCCTAGAAGGCTCTGACTCGCTGCTGAGCAGGCCCCGGAGAGAGCTGGGTGGGCCTTGCAGGCAACTATTGGCAGATGCCTTTCCACCAGGACGGCTGCTACTCTGGCAGCTGGAGAGGTGACGGTGAGGAGGGGAGGGCTTCTTGCCAGGATGTCGTGGGAGTTTGTTCTCAGCTGTGCCGTGGCGAGTCAGCCTCTCTCAAGGCCGTGGTCCCCGTGTGTGGAGTGGGAACCCCCCCCTTGCAGTGGGGTCATGGTTTGCAGAGGGTGTTCATGTCAGGCCCTGGGGGGAGTCCCTGCAGGAGAAGGGGGTGATGTGCTGTCAGTGGGCAGGGCCAGGTGACTCCAGAGCTGCCTCTAGCCTTGCCCCAGGGGCACAGGGCCCCAGTTGAGTTGTGAGATGGTGGTGCCCAACCCTGTCACACCACCTTTGGGTGTGAAGATAAAACTTCACCCAGGGTGGGATGGGCTGGGAAGGAGGATGGAGCTGCAGTGGCATGTGCCACAGGCTACCCACACCCACCAAGGGCAGGTGGTGCCAGGGGAGCCCCCTAAGGCCAGACTGGTACAGGGGCACAGCCAGATAGAGGCTGCAGGAAGGTGGGCAGGGCTTCTGGGAAGAAGGAGCCCTGAGCCAGGCGCTGCAGAGTGAGCAGAACGTGGACAGGTCCCTGAGGCCGAGCCTTCTGACCCGCCCTCCCGACCTGTGAGGATCCCAGCCCAGGGCGAGTGTCCACCTCCATCTCCGGCTTCATCGCCTGGCAGTGCAGAGGCCATACGTGGCAAGGGCTCAGCCAGCGTCGGATGCCAGGACAGAGCGAGGCCCTAGCTCAAGTGCCGCCCACATACTGAAGTGCCGTGTGTCTCCGAGCTCACGCCAGTCCTGGTTGGTGCCTCCCACAGGCTCTCCCGACTCCTGCCGGCGGGGCCAACTGGGAGATGGGCAGGGGGAACTGGGAATCTACACACATAGAGGTTGGTTTTGTATTATTCTTTGAGGCCTGTCATCTCTCAGGTGCCCACTAAATCATGGCCAAGGTCATTCCCCATGGTTTGTCCCAAGGAATAGAGGAGAAACCAGCAAGCTGAGCCCCAAAATGCCAGCAAAGCAAGAGGAGCCCCGGATGGGAGCATGAGCCTGAGCTGAGGTAGGGTCGGGAGTTCAGGCGACCCTGTCATGGCGAGGCTGCCATAGCAGTCGTGGCGAGCGCGTGCAAGACACCATGCCATCAGGCGGCGTGCCCTGCTTCCTCTGCCCTCTGCCGCCTTGTGAAACACATGCCCCACTTCAACGATCTCTAAGCCAGGAGCCTGAGGCACAGAGAGTTGTCCAGGTCCCTGAAGACTGAAGGCATCAGCAGGGAAGCGGTTCTGAGGGGGGGGAAGGGCTCATGGTGCATTGGGACAGCTTGGTGGATGCCAGGACTCATGGGGGCTTGGGTTGGGAGTCTTGGGTCGTGGCGAACAAGAAGAGTGGCTGGGATGGGGTTCCACATGGTCTGTCAGCCCTCACTGTCCCGCAGAGCCTGCTCCCCAAGCCCAGCAGCTGTGCTTTCCCAAGCACGTGTGCCCTGCAGAGCCCTCTCTGGCCGACAGCCAGCTCAGACGCACTGCTTCAGCGTCTTTGAGGCGGCCGTCATGCGCCGCCTCTTCCCCAAGAGCTGCTGGGCTGAGCTGGGTACAAGAACCCCCTGGCTGTCACCCCCAAGTGACCCAGCAGGACTCAGGGAGGCAGGCCCTGGCCTCATCTCTGCTTACTCTTTTTTTTTTCTTTTTGTTTTTTATCATGAGAAGTGACTGGAGCTGCTTACTCTCTTACCTCTGAAGCCCAGTCCACCCCTGTCCCGGCCCTGGGGGAAGCTTCCTGCCATCCCTGCCTGGCCTCTGTCCCTGCAGCCCCAGGGCTGCCATCCCTGGAGCGCCATCCCCTGGCACATGAGCTGGTGACCTATCAATGGCCTGTGGACTCAGGGTGGGCTCAGCAAGTGTTTGCTCAATGAAATGATGAATATGTGCAAATGGCCATACCTATTATTTATCAGACGAAAAACTTGGGGTCACAAGCACAGCCCCCAGTAGTGACATCATTTCTACAAAATATGACAGCTCCATTACCATGGTCTTTACAAGGTGGCTTCCAGGAGCCCATTAGAGCTAATTAGTCCCTTGGTAGGATGTGACATTCCTAGACCGCCATTTATCTCACATTTGGGAACACATGACCGGTTCTGCTGTGGCGGCGCTGGCTGCTCCAGGCACTGCTGGGGCAGGATTGTGCCCCTCGTTTGTGCCTGCAGAATGGCCCATACCCCAGACCTGACGCTACCCACTTTGCAGAGTCCCAATTATTTCTAAGCACATTCTAAAGAAGGAACAAATTGGTTTGTGGAGCACAGCATCCAGAGTAATGACAGGTACTACCTCTGGGCACCCTTCCTTGCCCCACACCTGGCTCCGCGGCACACATGCCGCCAGAGAACCCGGGCCTCTGGGAGCAGTTTCTGTGGCATCCTCCCGGGCACCCCCATCCTAGGGCTCCTAGCCGTGGCACCTGGAGTGCATTTCCTGCCTCTCCAAGCCTTGGTTTCTTCATCTGTAAAATAGGAATAGGAAGGTGCGAGGATGGAACAGGCTGCGCTGCAAGCCAACGGTGATTATCGCTGTTGTCGCTGCAGCCGTCGGTGACACCTAAGCTGTCAGTACCAGCAGAATTGGCGTTGCCATCGCCATGCTCATTGGCGATGAAGTCTGCTCAGAAAAGTCCTCAGATCTGAAACCTCAGGTCTAAATTAAACTGGTTCCAGACTTTGTCCAGACACTTGGCTCAGTTTATCTTGAAAGGAGGGGCAGCTCTCACCAGCAGCAATTCCGAGGGGATGTTCTAGGCATTTACTTCTTTTAAAAGTTAGAATTGTCAGTTTTGTGGCGAAATGGTGGAGTAGAGAGTCAGATAAAAGCCTCATGCTCCTTAAAAACCCAGAGTTACTGTAATACCTTTAAAGATCCTCAGAAAGAGAATGGAAGAGTGGCCTGGTGGCACGCTCCGTTATGGTCACTGCCACCTCCTGTCTTCTCATCCCGAGCACCTGCTTAGCCCAGGTCACCAGGCAGCAGAGCCAGGATCCCCACAGCAGCTGGTGGGGACACTGCAGCCAGGGAGGGCGGGGAAGGAGCCTGGCCCAAGGCTGGCGTTTCCTTCCCACCTGGAAGCTGTGGTTACAGAAGGGAAGGCCAGACCCCCACAGACGCTGGACCGACGTTACAAAGGACCGGGCCAAAACCCAGACGACAGAAGGTTGCCCGTGCATATTGAGGGAGACGGGGGAGACGAGCTCTTGCGTGAGGGTGTGGGACCGGCTGGGCTGGGCTCTGGGAAGGCTGCAGGGTGCTCAGGGTGAGGTTGGAGGTGCCCAGGCCCATAGGTTGGAGTAGGCTGTGCTCAGCATGGCTACAGCCCCAAAGCCACATGTTGAGCTTATGGGACCCAGAAGGGCCGGAGAGCCTCTTCTAAACACGGTCTGCGAGCAAGGAGGGTGGTGCCGGCTGGGCCGTGGGAGGCGAGCAAAGGCAGGTCGGGCCGGACGGGACAGGCTCCCCAACAGAGGCGAGTGCTGTTGTGGGGACCGGCCTTGGGCTGGAGACCCTGGCAGCAGGACTTCCTCCCGGCAGGGCTGCGGGTCTGGGGTCTCTGCCCGCCGCCTGCCTACCTAATGCTGGCACTTTCCTTCCCCCAGAGTCGAATGGCAGAGAGCCTGCGGCTTTTTGACTCCATCTGCAACAACAACTGGTTCATCAACACCTCGCTCATCCTCTTCCTGAATAAGAAGGACCTGCTGGCGGAGAAGATCCGGCGCATCCCGCTCACCATCTGCTTCCCCGAGTACAAGGGCCAGAACACGTACGAGGAGGCCGCCGTCTACATCCAGCGGCAGTTCGAGGACCTGAATCGCAACAAGGAGACCAAGGAGATCTACTCTCACTTCACCTGTGCCACCGACACCAGTAACATCCAGTTTGTCTTTGATGCGGTGACAGACGTCATCATACAGAACAATCTCAAGTACATTGGCCTTTGCTGAGCAGCCAGCCTGGCCTGCCTGTCTATGTCGAAACCACGGGGTGCCACGCCCCGACTCGTGCTAGAGAGGCCCACCTGGGGGCAGAAAACGGGGCTCTGCGGGATGTCCCCCGTCCCTTGGCCTCCCCCTCCTTGGCCCCACATTTCTGCAAACATTAAGATATATGGATAGATTGCTAGGTAGGTAGACACACACACTCGCACATGTCTGGAGATGGCAAGGTCCTCCAAAGCACCCAGGTCTCTTGGAGACGCGAAAAGCTGTCACAGAGTCACTACAAGCCCATCCTGCCCCTTCACTTTGCCTTCCTTAGGTGGCCCTACTCTGCATGGGGGTCTGCATCGGACTGTCAGGGAGTGGCAGTGGGCTGGGGCCAGGTCAGGCCAGCTTGCCGCCTGAGCCCCAGCCTGGGGACATTGCTGCTGACCAGGAAGGAGGACCAGCGCGGGGTCTGTGCACTTCCCTGCTGGCCACGCCCACTGCTAGCCTACACATGGCTGCTCTGCACCACATCTGTTCCCGACCTGGGACCTTGGGAGCCAGGTGGCAGCACTAACCCGACCTCCAGCCACTCACAGCTCTTTTTAAACAGCTTCAAAATATGCAGCAAAAATCAACACAATAAAACGAGTGGCACGATTTATTTCCAACTAGGCCAGCTGGGGTTCCAGCATTTCTTCTACTAGTCTGATGTTTTATAAATCAAAACCTGGTTTTTCTTCTCTGACATCCTTTTTTTTGGCCAAATCTCGTGGTGTTTCGCAGAAAAACAAAAAATACAGAAAATTTCAAATGCAGTTGAGTATTCTTTTTTAAATGCAGATTTTCAAAACATATTTTTTTTTAGGTGATCCTTTTTGTGTCTGGCTTGCTGAGTGTAAAAGTTGTTATCCAGACAATTCTGTCCCTCTGCTCCAAAGAAACCCTGGGGTAGGTGGCAGCCCTGTGCCAGCCTCGTGGGACGCGTATTGTACATAAGCCTCCGCAGCGTCGTCTGGTTGCTGGTGCAGTTTTCTGCTTTGTTTTTATTTAAGAAAATAAATGTGATGTATTTAAGGTCCTTCACCTAAGAGCGAGTGAACAACAGCTAAAAGTCTTGGTATTTAAAGAGTAAATTACCTGTGGCTTTGCCGAGGGAAGGAAGGGGAGCGAGAGATGGTGCCCTGGCCCCCACACACCCTGCACCTGAGATGGGCTGGGAGCGCCTCCAGCTCCTGGGAAGGCACAGCCGCGCTGTGGCCAGAGGGAGGCCCTGCTTGGACGCACACGGCCTTCCTGCCCCAGGGCCCGTGGGACCTTCGCTGAGGGCTGCATGTCCACAGGAACCCTGGAGGGGAGGCCGCCAGAGCCCTTGCCCAACCTCTCTCGCCCTTTGTGCGGCCCGTGTGTCCGAGGTCAGTGTGCAGCTTCACGGCCAAGGACTTCAAGAGATGTGCGGAGGGAAAGAGGAGCGGGTGGTCCTATGAAAGTCTAAGATTATCTACTTTAAGAAAATAAAATACCCTGAATGGAGCCGAGCCTCATCCCAGTGTGTGTGTGGCTGACTTGGTGCCCTCTGGGAGGGCAGCCAGGCCCTTCTGCACCGAGGTTCCTTTTCTGCCCCCAGCCCCCACACCTCCACGCGTTCAGGTAAAATCATTCTCAAAGGAACATCAAGAATAAAGCACCTCAGCCGGGCGAGGTGGCTCACGCCTGTAATCCTAGCACTCTGGGAGGCTGAGGCGGGCGGATTGCTCGAGGTCAGGAGTTCGAAACTAGCCTGAGCAAGAGCAAGACCCCGTCTCTACTATAAATAGAAAGAAATTAATTGGCCAACTAGTATAAATATATATAAAATTAGCTGGGCATGGTGGCGCATGCCTGTAGTCCCAGCTACTCGGGAGGCTGAGGCAGAAGGATTACTTGAGCACAGGAGTTTGAGGTTGCTGTGAGCTAGGCTGACGCCACAGCACTCACTCTAGCCTGGGCAAAGTGAGACTCTGTCTCAAAAAAAAAAAAACAAAAAAAAGAATAAAGCACCTCAAGAGAGGAAAGAAGCTACAAAAGAGGGGAGACCTGCCAGGCCTGTGTGGCCGAGGGGCAGATGACGATTCCCCCCATCCCACTGTTGCCAAGGTCCTGCCCAACACTGGCCCAGGCCGTGCCATCACCTGGAACTCTCTCGCCACACCCTGCAGATACCTCTGCCAAGGTCAGGGTGGTCCCACACAGCGGAAGGGCGCCCAAGAGCGTGAAGGAGGTGACCACGCCCACTGGTGTAGCGCAAACCCTTCAGGGTGCTGGGGAGGAGGGACACCGAGGCTCCCTGCTCGCTGCCTGGCGCGTGCTCAGAGGCACCTCGGCATCGTGGGGAAGGGCAGGTAGAAGGCAGGGGGGCCCCTCCCAAGTGCCTGCCTCAAGCCAGACACCGAGCCAGGCTGCTTACAAACTATTTTATTTAACACTCCACCTTGGCAGGTTACCAGTGCTGACCCACCCCATTCACAGATAAGGAAAGGTGCCCAAGGTCAAGGTCAGGGAGCAGGTGAGCCAGGATTTGCCAGGCCAAGGAGCTGTCCTGCTGGGAGGAGCAGAGGCATGGGCCCAATGCCTTCCCAAGGACTGATCCTTGCCTGGCTCTGCCCCTTGGTCACTCTGCACCTAGACAGGGCAGGAGCCTACCGGGAGCACTGAGGCATCCTGCAGCCTCCGCCTCAAAGCAGGACCTTGAGCAAAGCCCTGAGTGGGGGGGGCGGCAGACGCACACATGCGCGGATGCACACATTTAGACACACGGCCCTGGCTCTCTTGCCCTCGCCCACTCCTGAGCCCATGCAGGGATTCCCCTCACACCTTCCCATGTCACCAAACAGCAAGAACCCACAGGGGCTTTTGTTTCAGAAGAAATAACATGTGACTTAAAATCACTGGGACTTAATTTTGTGTTTTAATGCCAACTGTGAAAAGAGCAGTAATTTCACAGTGAGCGCCTTTAACCTTAAAATACACAGCTAAAAGAGAAATATTAATAGAAGGAGTCTGCCTCCCTTCCTAACAAGTGCAAGGATCACAGGAGGCCTTCCTGGGAAAGGGCGTCCTCCCAGTGCTTAGGGCTGTCAGCCCGTGAGTCTGCACGGGTCCCCTTCTCTCTCCCACTGATCCCTCTGCCTGACGTGCCCTTCCCCCAATCCACCTGGGTGGCCTCACTGGAAGCCCCTCCCTCTCTGCACCCGCCGCCGCCTGCTTCAGGGTGCCCACTCAGGCTGTGGTAGGAAGGGGTGTCGGCAAACTGCTGAGCGGCTCTGCCCCACCTCCAAATGCACAGCACTTGGCGGGGAAGACCAGACGGCCTGGCAGAGGGAGATGAGTGACAGGACTCAGAGGGAACCTGTGAGGAGAGGCTGGAGCAGGCAGGGAGGAGTGGGGGGGGCGGCTGGGCCAGGCCCCACCCTCTGCAGGTGACTAACCCCAGCCCCAGTCCTATTTGTGCAGCCTCAGGCTCCACTCCCAGGACACATGCAGCTCCCTGTGTGGTCACTGAGGCGGTACAACAGGGCAATGACAGTGGCCACCGCAATCCTCGTTCCCCTCAGTGGCCGCTCACTGCCAGCCATACTGCTGGGAAGCAGAAATTAGTGATGCTGATTTACAGAAGAGGAAGAAGAGGGAATGACTTCCCAGCATCACACAGTGTGTGACAAGTGACTCAACCAGGCTGAGACCACAGGGGCTTTGCTCCTTGCTGTTCACACTCCCCAGACCCTCTCAGCAGACATACCAGGCCCTGGCACCCTGTTCCAACGCCGGCTGTCCAGGACAAACGGGACAAGTCCCAGGAAGGGCTGCATTGCACCATGGGGACGAGGGCGCCACACCGAGGCTGGATGACACTCTGGGGGACTCGCCTCATCGAGCCAAGCCTGGCAAGGGGCTTCGATGCTGAGGCAGGTGGCAGGCCAAGTGCCAGCTGGCTCAGCCCAATGCATGCCCCTGGGAAGATGTGACCCCTTTGGTAATTCCCTTTGTAATAAGCTGTCCCGAACTGCTTGGGAATATTAGGAAAACCTCGTGGGGAAGGCTGAGAAAGGCTGCCCTTCTCAACAGGGAGCCTGAGGATAGCTGCCCGGGCCAGGCCTGACTGGTCCAGGCAGGGAGAGGCTCTCCCGCTGCATGGGGAGGTGGATGAGCAGGGGGAGGAGGCACTGAGGAGGTGCAACAGGCTGGAGACCAAGTGGGCAGTGTCCCTGTTGCTGGGCATTGTTCCTGCTAAGTCCAGGGAGGAGGGGGGCAACTGTCAGGCTGAGGACGTGCCTGGGGTTCTGGGACACCCCGCTCTGAGGACAGGAGGGAAAGGAAAAGGCCCACCCTCTGCGGCAGCCTGCCTCCCTCTGCCCCATTGTGTCAGGGCCAGGAGGAGCAGGGGACTGCTCTGGGCCACCTCGAAGGTGGCTGCTGAGGAGGGGCGGGGTGCAGCAGTGGGCCTGGCCGAGGCTTGCCACCTGAGACTGAGGGCCGTGGCTCGCTGCAGGGGAGAGCCCCTGCCTGGCTTCTACCGTGGCCCCCCTGCCTGGGAATCAAACGAGACAAGGTATGTTCAGACTAGTGTGGCCATAGATGCCCCAGATTTTTCTGTAGCCCAGACACTACAACTCCAGGGATGTGCCCTGCACCTCAGAATAACCGGGATCACAACTACACCCAGATATCCCCCCAACCCCCATGGCGCCCCGCCCCTCCCAGCCCACCTCTGCTCCTTCTGAAGCCAAGGAGCCAGTTTCCACAGGCAGGGCCCCTCCCCCTCCCTGGCTGGCGCTGTCCTCTGCCCCAGGCTGCACACGTGCAGGTTCAGGGACAGAGCAGTTCCCGCCATGCTGCTGCCAATGCCGGGCTGGCCTCTCAGTGCCTGGCACGAGGCTGGCGGACAGGAGGAAAGCCCGGTCCAGGCACAGGTGTGCCCACTCAGGGCCCATGGGGCTGCCAGAGGGACTCTTCCAGGGAGGCCTAGGGCTGTCTGCTGCACCCCAAAATCTGGTTAGAGAAGAACCCTCAGTTACCACATCAGCACTCTCTCCCCTAGAATGCCTGGCCACAAAATGAGACTTGTTTTCCCATGGAGGTGGAATCCTACTTGGTCACTCGGGCCTGGCTGGTGGAGAGCCGGGCTGGCAGCCTCTGCACGGCATCTGCCTACACAATCCTGCTTTGTCCTCTCCTGTGTGGCTCCACGGCAGGGCCAGAGAAGGAGCCGAGCGCTGTCCCCCGCCGGGCGGCGCCCCTCCGGGAGCGGCCCTCGGTCATGGAGCGCCCCCTGCTGGTCACTCTGGGAACTCGTGCAGCAAGTCGGACGGGAGAGAGGATTCAGAGGAAAACCTTGGAAACACGCTCCCCCAGATACCCCATGTTACAGGGAAGAAACTGAGGCAAGTGGCTGGAACAGAGCCAGGACCCTACACATATTTGTCAAATGAATGAATGAACAAGCGGGTCAGCAAGAAAACAACAAATTATTCTTTAAAATATGACATAAAACCTGCTAAACAACCAATATTTGTTGAGTGCCAGCCCCGTGCCAGGTGCAGAGGGTGCCATGGTGAAAACGCCCTTCTGGCGTGGCCGTGGATAGGAAATCCCACCAATGACCACCAGCACGTGCTGAGAGCCAGCTGAGCCCTGCATGCGGACTGTCCCAGCTGAGCCACGCAGGTGATGAAACTCAGGCTCCCACGGGCGGCACTGCTGCCCAAGACCACACACTGGTATGAGTAGAACCACTGAAACAGATGCCACCACACCCAGATGCTGGGGCTCACCACCCGGCTCCCGTAAGGCTTGTCAGTACCTCCGCCCCCATTCACGGTGTACCCAGTGCTTACGGATTACAGAAAAGTCCACAGGGAGGACATGGGGTGTCCACCAGAACCCAGATGACCACATAGCTTTCAAAATTGAGGCAGGGTTTGGTTGGCAAGGGCTAAAAACAAACAAACAAAAATCCCTCCCAGGCACCTTCATGAGCTAAATGTGAAAAGCAAAACTCTCATATTTTGGAGGAAAATCTGGCAGAATAGCTTCATGCGCTCAGGGTAAAGAAGGCTTCTCTCACACAGCATCCCCCAAAAAGCACTGAGGAAAAGACTGATGAAACTGACTACATTATTCAAACAGAAAACTGCTAGACCAATGAATCAACAAACAGACAGTGAAAAGCCAAGCAAACAGCCGGGAAGTAATATTTGCCATGTGGGTAACCAGCCAACGGTTGGGGTGCAGGATAAATGACGCACTCCCTGAAATCAATAAGACATGGAAGGACAACTGCTTGGCAGAATGGGCCCGGGCTCCCCAGAGGCATTGGGCAGGAGAGAGCCCGAGGAGGCGCCAGAGGGAAGTTGTTCCTCCTCACCAGTCACCGGGGACAGCAAAGCCACACAACAGTGAAAAGCCACAGCACCAGGCTGCGGCGGGCTGGCGGAGGCTGGGGCAGAGAAGCAGTTGCAATATCGGGCCAAGCTGGGGTGAGGGTGCGGTCTCCAGGCCCAGCGATGCCTCCTGGCAGAGGGCCTAGGGGGACCCCCTCACATGCACCGGGACACCTTGAGCAGGAGTGATCACTGCGCATTCCTCCCACAGCCCAGGAGCAGAATCAGCCAATATGCCTGCCAGCTGGGGGCTGGCGTGCGTATCATGATACTCTCAAATGCTGGGACAGCATGCAGCAGTGGAAAGAAATTAAATACAGCTCATGATGAGACATGGATAAATCTCAAAATTATAACACTACTTTTTTTAAAGGTTTTTTAAGTAGCAGAGGGATACATACAGCAAAATCCATTTATATAATTTTAAAATATGCAAAGCAAGATTTTTATATTTATAGTCTATATACAATTACATCTATGGTAAAATATAAAGGCATGCATTGGGGGGATACAGTCACCAAATTATGGGTGGTTCAAGGGAGGGCAGGAGGAAGGGTGCAGGGTGGGGGAGGTTCACAGGGTGCTTGGACTTCATCTATAAAAATCTCAAGCAAATTATGAAATATGGATATAGACTGTTTAGATTTGGCAAGGCTGGGTGACAGTACCCAATGCTCATTCATGGTCTCCATACTTCTCTGAATGCTTTCAATAGGTCACAGTAATTGTAAGAGCCTTGAGCAATAGCTGTGGGTCCTATCTCTCTTCACACCCCAAGAATGAAGGGACAAGACGCTTGCTCAGTCCCCAGGTTCCTACATGCTGAGCACAGGACATTCATTTAGCTTAGCCCCAGCACTGGTCCCCCACTGGTCACCCTGATACCCCAGGAGCTCTCAACCCAGGCACACGTGAGAATCATCCAATGTGTGTCTCAGAAGCATGTGTGCAGGCCTCCACTGCCAGGGACAGATGCCCCTGGCTGGGATAGGACTAGGAACACAGTGATCTTTTTAAAAGACTACAGGCCTACTGTGACCCCAACACCCAGCTAGAAGAAGACATGCCTCAAAGGCCAGGCCACATTGTGGGCCCTCAGGGGCTCTGCTCTGTGCCTGACCCCATAGCCATTTCTGTCTGGGCCATAAGCTTCACACCAGTGCTCACACCTGGCCTTCAAAGTTTATGTGACATCCTTTGCACAGGGTGCTGTGCTATACACGTGGCGAACGTTTGCTCACTTCATCCATACCTCAGGCTGCTATCATGCCTCTTGGAACCAGCCCCTTGTTTGAAAATGCTCCTTGCATCATGAGACCCAGCGGGTATCAATGTGACATGAATCTCAACTGTCTAGCTGTGTTTGGCGGATGGCTGCTACCCTGGACTCCCCATCTAATTAACGGGAGCAGTCAGGTGAGGGGGACCTCAGGCTGGGGGCGGAGTGACCCTCAGTGACTGTATGCAACCTTGCCTTTGGGGCAGGCCTTTTTTATTCCTCAAAAATGTGCTATGGCATTTCACAAACAGGACATTTAAAGGGCCTCCCCTTTTAATCATCAGGGAAATACAAATTAAAATCAAAATAAGACACTACTACACATCCACCAAAATAGCAAAAGTAAAGGACAGAAAAGATCAACTGCTGGTGAGGATGGAGAGCACCTGGACGCCTCATACATTGCTAGTGGGAGTGGAAACTGGCACAGCCATTTTAGAAAGCCATTTGGTAGCACCTTCTGAAGGCTCAGCATGAGCCTGCCCTATGCCAGCCATTCTACTGCTAGGTGTATCTCAGTGCATATGTGTATCCATAAAAAGTCATTTATAAGAGTGTTTATAGCGTTCTATTCTTGGTAGCCACAAGCTAGAGACAAGTCAAACATTCATAAGCAACAGAATGGATAAGTAAACTGTGATATACTCACATAATGTGAATACCATACTCCAGCACAAATCAACAATAACCAGTAAAAAATAATACACGTGAATCTCAAAAACAAAATGTTAAGCAAAAGTAGCTAGAGGCAAAATAGTACCAGCTGTATGTTTCCATTTATGTCAAGTTTTAAAAGAGGCATAATCTATGGTTTTATAATTTGCAGGTACCGTTTATCATTGGGTGAGGGGTAGTACCTGGCATGGGGCACGAGGCAAGTTTCTGGAGGGCTGGCGATAGTCACTGGCATTTCTTGGTCTAGGTAGTGGTTACACAGCATGTCCATTCAGTACAATTTAATCCAATGCTCGTTTATAATTAGTTCTTTTAAAATATATTTTGTACTTTCGTAAAAAGTAAACTTTTAAAAACTGGTGCTCTGGCTATGATCTCCAGCCTGGCACATACGTGACCCGCACGTCCAGCAGATCGGCGCAGGATGCAAGCCTACCTGAAGGCAGCTGGGCCAGGTGCTTGTACGCCTTGTGCAGGTTCTCCCGGCAGATGGAGTTTGCGTCGTCCAGGAGGTAGGACAGGGCAGGGATGATGCCGTGCTCTAAAAAGCCATCCCTAGGGAAAGGAAGGTGGAAATGAGAACCTGCTGGGGTCTGTTCCGTCTAGCTGGGGCAGACCACCTTCCTCTGGCTGTGTGGGTGCAGACGAAGGCCAGAGATGGACAACACCTTACAGATCCTGAGAGGCCAGGGAGCAGGACAGTGTGGCTTGTGTGGTGGCAAGAATCACACAGCTCTGCCTCCTCCTAGCTGGGACTCAGACTGAGGCCCTCTGTGCCCCTAGATCCTTACTGGTCACTCTTCTGAGCCTCAGTCCTATCGTCTGTGAAATGGGAACAATAAGCAGAAACTCAGAACCCATCTCGCCTGAACCTCCAGGGGCAGGGGAGCGAGCTCAGCACCTCACCATCCTTGTTGCCCTGGCCCCCATGCCTATGCACACCTGTTATCTTTGTTACTACCTTCATATGCTAATAAATATTAGGTAAGCCAACTAGATGAGGATTTTTTTTTATTTTCTTATGAGAAAAAGTTGAATGCTTTGCAAAGACTCAAAAGTGAATCTCTAAAAAAAAAAAAAAGATGATTATAAAGGATTCTAGAAGGTATTTTGCATACAGATGATTTCACTGAAGTCTTTTGAGTTCTTGGTCTACTCTAAAGAAACCAATGCTGCAAACCAGATGATGTTATGAGTGTGGTTTAAGCAAAAAAGATGACAGGAAATGCCAACCAGTAGACCCATATCCAAGAAAAATGCCTGGGCCTACACAGGTATTGTGGGAATGCCTTATTTGTGTTTTCAGTTAAAATGAACTATTTCAAGGAAATATATCATTTCTTCATTTTTTTTGATTAATCAACTGACTGCTGGGCCCATATGCATCTGCAGGTCACATCTCTCAGGGCTGGGTTTGGGAATAAATAAGAAGTCACATGTGAAGCCCTTAGCCAAGTGGCACACAGGAGGTGCCGGCCAATTGTGCTGCTATGGCATGGGTCGCAACCTAACCTTATGGTGTGTTCTGAATCATTCTGGAAGAAGAAAAGCACAGTGGAACACACGAGTTGCCGGGGCCTTCCATGACTTCGGGGTCCTTCTTGGTCAGTTCCTAGTCACCTAGGCAACTCATGCTCTGAAAGCTGGTTCTGTTTGCCCACAGAGCATGTGCCCCTTACCAGAGGCAAGCAAGAGGGCAGGGGCCAGGCTGCTCAGGAAGCTCTCCTGCTTGTAGGATGTCCTGCGAATTAACCCTTCAAGGTGACGAGATGCCAAGCCCAGGGCTGCCACCCTCACTCCCCCTTCCCGTCACTACTTGTGTGGGTAGAAGATGGCAGAAGGGTTTCAACCTGGGCAATTCCAGGCAGTTACTTAGAGCTTGATGGGCTCTGAAAGCTGTTGGCTTTAGTTATAAGATCACCACTGAACTCTACGGAAATTTAAAAGTTGGCCACATTTCTGAGAACGTTGAAGGAGCGCACAGGCCGTATCATGTCCTTGGTCAGGGACCGTCTCCTCGCTATGTCCTCCTGCCTCACTAATGTGGGCCCAGCCAAGACCCCTGGCCCAGGCTCTCCTGGTGCTGCCAAACAGTCTCTGGTCCCCTCCCTGGGCATTTTGTTTTGTTATAATTGCTTAGACTTCAAGGACCTCTCCTCTCAGCATCTGTCCCCGCTTCAGTGGGGGTTACCTATTGTCCATATCAGGCCCAGAAAAGAGGGGGAAATAACAGAAAGGATGAGAGATGCTTCACTCCTCTGTGCCCACAGGTTTTAAAGCGCCTTCCCTGCACCATCTCAGATAAGCAAACTGAGTCTGGAATCAGGAGTCTTGCCCAGGTCAAAAAGTAGGAAACAGTGGGGCCCCCCCAAGAGGCCAGGGCTTGTGCCCCCACTCCACTGGTAGGTCCACAGCACTGGCCTGTCCTTGTGGTGAAAAGTGTGTGAATTAGGGCACCAACTGTGGCATCACCTCCCCACACATAACCTGTTCACCACACCCAACTGGGCGGGGGCTGCACACAGTGTCAAGTACCAAGGCACCAAGAGATTGGGGACTGGCAGGGTTGGGCAACTTTGGGTTTTGAGACGTCCTAGCACTCTTCACATGATCTGAAGCCTCCCTCAAGGGGTGTCTGTCGTTTACACCAAAGAAACCTGAAGGCGGTTAGCTTCCTTCTCTCTGGGCCTGTGCACACTGGCAGTGGTCTCCTTTCTGCGGGAGACCTAGGACAGGGCTTGGGGTTGTTAGTGATGTGAGGTTCTGTTTTTAACACAAAGTAGAACTAGTGATCCCTGGTCAAGCAGTGAGCGGGGCTGATGTAAGTACCTCCAACCCCTCCTGCCTCTATCACCCTGACTCCTATCCAAAATGCTAGATGAAATTTGTTTTAAGTATAAAATGCAAAGGGACATTTCCAGGTGCCAGAAACCAAGAACTTCAATGTCATGAGCAGAAGGTAAATCCACCTGCCCAGACCAGATGTTGACTTTGAGGCTGGTATTCTAACGCGAGCATGGAGACAGGAGCCAAAGCCACAGGGAACTGGGCTCCCCATAAAAATCTAAGAAAAAACAAAATTGCTATAGATGTGAGATCTGAACTTTCTTTCTACCTTCAAAGTGGGAAGCTCAGAGCTAGGAACTAACATAAAAATTAGTCTGCACTGGGTGCGGTGGGTCATGCCTATAATCCCAGCACTTTGGGAGGCTGAGGCGGGAGGATCACTTGAGGCCAGAGTTCAAGGCTGCAGTGAGTTATGATTGCACTATTGCACTCTGGCCTGGACAGAGCAAGGCCCTGTATCAAAAAATAAAATAAAATAAAAAATTAGTATGGAACAGAAAGCCAAATTAGACACCCACAGAGGCAAGCAAACCATCTCACAATGAGGCCTTCTCTGGCCAAATAGAAGTCCTGCCAAAGACCATGCTACATACAAAAATTTGAAGCATTCAAAGTGATTTGAGGGTGTCCACCCAGGGGGAGAAGTATGGTTCCACAGTGTGACATTGGCTTGCAGAACAGCTGCCCACCTGCCCACGTTATGGGTCGCCATGATGCACAGCACCTCTGTGGCTTTTATCCGCACTAAGTCGTTGATGTCCTTCAGCAAAGCTTTCAGGCTGTCCAGGCAGCCTACAAGGCAGAAAACAAAAACAAAAAAAACCAACTTAGACTATTTGCCAGTCTCAGAAACCAACTAACTCAGAAGTCAACAGGTGAGCCAACGTTGGGCAACAAGAAGGCACCAGAAGTTATGCTGCTTTGGGGAGTTATGGCATCATGTCAGTTACACAGCATCTCATCGTCACCGAATGGGGGCTCACACCCAGGGACCGTCTCATCTAACCCTCCTGGCATGGTTCTCCCTGCACGCTTTTATCAATGCCTTCTCTCAAAGGCTGTCATGGGGCTAAGAAAATGGCCTTTGCCATTTCTTTGACCCCAGGAGAAATGGGGTCAATGTATGACCCTGTCCCAAACTAGTCATGTGACCTTGAATGGGTTACCACCTAGGGAAGCCAGTATAAGCAAATAAAAATTCTGCTTTATTCATTGATCAGGAAACCCTAGATTCACACCCCTTCCCTGAACCTCGGTTTTCTTATATGTTGGTTGAGGGATGCTTCCTCCCTTGCAGGTGGCCACCATGAGGACTGAGGTAACCCAGGCACGACACTTAGGGTCACTGGCCCAGGTCAGGCTCAACCAATATCAACCCTTATGTTATAACTGAAGTTCCACCCAGTGTCTGAGGCCATGCTAGGCCCCTAGTCATGGTTACTTGGGCTGTGACACTCTCACCTATGTCAATGGCCTGGTAGACATACTCAGGGTCATGCATGAGGTCACACAGGGCCATGAGGGCTTTCTGCCTTGTCGTCAGGACCTCTGACTGCAGCTCCTCATTCAGCTTTGGCAGGGCCCGACAGCCATAGGCAATGGCAGCTTTGGTGGGGTTGATGTCAGGGGGCAGGTACATGGAGATCCGGGCTTCGGCCATCTTTCCACACCTAAAAGGGCTTTCAAAGTGAAGCTCCACAGAAATCACTGATTAAAAGAACCAAAAAAAAATTGTTGTAATTACTATTGTACTATAGAAGCTACTTCTCATCTGATCTTCAAAACTGTGAGCCAGGTGGGTGGGTATTTTCACTTCCATTTTACAGATGAGCAAACTGAGGCTGACAGCAATGAAGAAACTTGTTCAAGGTCATACTGAAGGTAAGTAGCAGCCCAAACTGCAAACTCTAGAGTTCTCCCATGAAATAGTGTTTAAGAAACCCCTGATACTTTACAGGCTGGGTCTTCAGTCAAAGGCATTGAAATGACAAAACAAACCAAACAAGCAAACCCAGAGATGATCACTCCATTAAGTGCTTATCTTGTGCCAACAATAACTAGTATCCAACTTAACTATCCCATAAGGAGGGGGCTTGTATTAACCATATTTTACAAATGAGGAATCTGAGGTTTAGCCAAGGAGCTTGCTGGAGACCACAGAACTGGTAAGACAAGGAGCCAACGTTCAAATCCAGGTTTAGCTCATTCACCACCAGGGACCCATATTCAGATATTTCCAGTACATCCATGAAAAGGAATTAAGGTTAAAGTGCGATTTATTTTTAACCCACACACACACCTTGAGCAACTGTAGGCAGTGTGGGCTAGCAGTTGAAAGAACTGGCTCCAGACTGGGGCCTTGGGCGGCCTTTACACGGTACTTCCTCTGCAAAGGGAATGTCAGTGCCTCCTTCCCTCCCTCCCCGAGTCGTCATATTAATGAAATACCCGAGCCTGGCCTAGCAGGGCTCCAGAAATGCTGGTTGTGATTATTATCATGGTTGTTATGCGTTTGGTCCTAAGTAAGGCCCCAGTCCTGCAGGAATGCTACTCCAGTAAAAGGTGAGCGGTTCGCTGACACCCGGCACCAGAGGACAAGGGGAGGAGGGCCCGGCTGGGAGGGGCGCGGCCCTAACTGATTTGAGCTCCCCTCACAGGGCAGGGTGGGCGCTGCGGACCGGCCTGCCCTCCTCTAAGGGGCGTGGACTGCGGGAGTCCCACCAGGGATTAAAGAGAGTGACTTGGGGCGTGGAGACATGGGCCCCGTCTGAGCGGGACTGGGTGGGTCACGGGGTCCCCCTGTCCCCGACCCCTGTCCCCCAGCCGCCGCCTCACCTGCTTCAGAGCCCGGGCGCCCGTTGCCAGGCGACCTTGTTGCCAGGCGACCCCGGCAGGCCGTGTACGCTGCGCGGCGCTTTGCACACTCGGTGCCCACAGCGCAGGCGCGAACGGCCCTAGGGTAGGGCCGGCTGCAAAGTGGGAACAACACTACTTTCCCCAGTTACTGTGGGGAACAAAGACCTCTCAGCTTTGTTCAAGGTACAAAAAGGAAGGGAAATGACTTATTTATGCCTTTCTCTGTACTGGATACTTTGCGCATGTCTTTGACCCTCAGAGTAAACCCATGAAGCAGTCACATTATCCAGTTTAGGGACTATCACCTCAGAGAGGTTCAGTAGCTTTCCCCAAATCACACAGGCCTGATCCCAAGACTGCTTAGTCCTGGCCCATGCTCCTTGGTCTGCAGGCTGACTGCCCGGTAATGACAGTGGTCGTCCCCTAGGGTAGACCCAATGGTGGCCCCAGTCGTGGACCCAATGCACAGCTGGCCAGAGTGGTGGGTCTCAAAAGCAAGCCAGACCCAGCCACCACCGGCATCAAACCCTCCCATGCTTCCCCACTGATCTCAGACCTGGGTCCAACTCCTAGCCTACTGTCAGGGTCCTGGGTGCTGGCCTCCTCCAACCATGCTGGACTCTCTTAATCCCCCAACCGGCCAGTTCTCTCCCACAGCCTGAGCTGCCTGTAACACTACCTCTTTGTTCTTCAGGATGCAATTTGGTGAACACTTCCTCCATGAAGCCTTCCTCCTCCCTGAAGGAGTGAAGGACGTGCCATTCCAAAATAATGCTGGACTGATGTATTAATTATTTTGAATTGACAACACAGGAGAAATTGCAGTTTCAGAAAGGGCTAGCTGACCTGTCTCCTCCTGCATGTAGCCATAAAGATTCCTCTGGGAGGGGTGCCCTCCCTGCACCAGTGTAGGAAAACAGCCCTTGTCACCAGAGACTGGGGATTGGGGGCTGCAGTGGACCTGAATAAACACTCACCAAAGTAATCCTTATCTTCCACTAGTTTTCCACCCCCTCACATATCTCCTAGTTGACTCCCCTAGCAATTTACTGTCCCTAGCTAGATTTTCTTTGTCCTTTCACCTCTCCTCAAATTTATCTTTCTTTGTCTAAAATGTATACAAGCTTCTTTCTTCGGCCACTTCTTTGGACTTCACTGTCATGTGAAGATCCCCATGTATATGTAAAACTAATAAAATTTGTATGCTTTTCTCTTGTTAATCTGCCTGGTGGTAATTTGGCTCCTAAATCCAGCCAGGGACCCCTGAAGAGATAAAGGAGGGTTGGAGGTGATCTCTTTCTCCCTACATCCCCAGATCCAAATTAGTAAGTCATTCCTGAGCTTAATCCTCCCTTCTCCTAAATCACACGGGCACGCCTCCTAATTCTCCATTTACTTCTGTTTCCCCCAGCAGACTCCACCTTCCCCAAGGGTGGGCAGGAGGTCCGTTCTGCTTCCTTACCTCCCTGGTGCCAGGCACATACCAGGAGGCTTTCCGTCAATGTAGAACAAATGTGTGGTTAATGGACTTGAATCAAGTTTTACAATCTAAAAGCACTTTCACCATTTCACATGAATCTCACAACAAACCTTTGAGGTAGATAATCAGGTCCATATTATAGCTGAGTAGACTTGAGTTACTGGAGGTGGACCAGCTCACCTAAATTCACCCTCTAAGCCTGCGACCTTTGCAGTGAAACTCATTAAAAGGCATCAGACATCAGCCTCTAGCACATTTGGCTTTGAACTGAAGATGACTGACTGAGATCTGTGTACCAAGGATCATTTTGTGACACAGAGAAATAAGGCAGCCAAATCAAGTAGGTTCTCAAAGCTGGGAACCCCAGGGGACCTCACTGAATTTGGTTCCATGGTTTTATGAGTCTCTGGAGGCCATCTACCCTCACACATATACCTCACTGTCCAAACGGAAATTAGCTCAGAGGAGCTCAGTGACTTGGGTCAGCTTTTCCATAGCCATTAATTAAGGAAATCGATTTTGAAGCATGAGCTCTAGAAAGCCAGGCATGTGATATTCAGACAACATTGGATTCAGAACTACGCAGGTTAGGGCCGGGTGTGGTGGCTCATGCCTGTAACCCTAGCATTTTGCAAGGCCCTGGCGGGAGGATTGCTTGAGGTCCGGAGTTCGGGAACTGTGCAGATTAAGGTCTGTAGGTGGTAGACATGTCCATCCCTTGCCGCTACAGGGTGCTTGACTCCAATACCACAGCAAGAGCTCTTACACCGTGACTGCCACCACCGCTCCGAGTCTAGGGGCGCCAGAACCGCGAATGTCTGCACGGCCAGCCCCGCAGAGCCCAGCCTCCACCCTCTGGCCTCCTGGCCCCGCCCACTCCCCTATCCAGCACCGCCCTTGTTGTCATGGTGCTCTCGGGCGTTCCGGCCACCTTGCTCTGACTTCAGGAAGGTTCTCGTTGCTATGGCGACCGCCGGTGCAAGGAGCGCGCGGGACTGGTTCGCTGTAGTCCCTCCCAGACCTCGCCCCCGACGTCCGCCATCCGTCAGACGCCCGCCGGTCCCGCGTGCCCTTTGTTGCCATGGTGATCGCTGCCGCCCGCCTCGGGCAGACCAGGCCGCGCCGAGCCCCCGCCTTGGCAGCTGCAGCGGGTGAGTCCACCGCCCCCTGTCGGACCCTCGGCCCGCCCGGCGCGGGCGTCACGGGGGCCGGGGTCGCGGGGCTCCGCGTCGCCCGCGCCGCCCGCCCGCAGAGCCTGCGCGCGGCCTGCGCCCGGCCGCCACGTTTGCGGAGCTCACGCCCGGCCAGGCCTGCGCACGTCCCCGGGAGAGTCGGGTCGGACGCGGAGGACGCCCGCAGGCCTTGGCCGAGCCACCCGAGTGCGCAGAGGGCCCGACAGGAAAAGGAGCGGCTGAGCAGGCTCGAGGGGTCGGACGCTGGGAGGGCCGAGGGCTGTCGGGGAACAGGTTGACGTGTAAGGCCCCCGGGATTCACCCGGAGTCTCATCCTTTAGAGACTAGGAGAGGGAGGCCTGGATCTGGTTTTGAAGCTGGTGAGAAGCTAGGCAGAAACTCGTGGGTGAGTCTCCAGGGATTTGCATGGCTCCCTAACTGTCTCTCTCCCCTGGTTGTGTCCATAGGATTCTGGAAGGATGAGGTCCTCCCTGGCTCCTCTGGGGGTCCCCGTGAGCCGGGACCGCGTCATCGCCAGCTTCCCTAAGGTAGAGAGTCATTACGGATGCACTGCTCTCCTGACGCCGGGCCACACCGGCTCTCCCCAATCTGCACTCACCCCCAGAAATAAAGCAGGTGAACGAGGGAGCTCTGTTCCTCGCCAGGTTTTCCAGGCTTCTCCTTGGGAAGCTGGGACACTGGACATTGACTTGCCCAAGGCAGGCCAGCAAGTGGCTGGTGACTCTGGGTGCCAGAGTGGCATGGAGGTTTATAAGGGGCTTAGCAGTCAGACAGTCCTGGGTGTGAATCCTGATTCCTTCATTAAGCTGTGTGTCCATGGGCAAGCGGCTGGGCCACTCAGACCTGCTACATGAGGTGACTCCATGATAGACAGAAGCTGCCTTGCAGTCATGGCGGCTGTTGTTCTCACCATCATTACTGCTGTCAAGATAGCATTCTAGTCTCCTGACCCCAAATCTGGGGCTCTCTCCCTTTGCCATTCTGCCTTCAATTTCTGCTGAAAATTCACAGCTCCTTTCTGCCTTTATTAAAATCCACCGTTAATTGCAGCAGAGGATGCCAATCAGTGCAACCTCCATAGGGGCAGTGGGACAATATTTACCAACATTGCAGATGTCTCTGCTCTTTGATCCAGCCATTCCATTTCGGAGAATGTACTCTGTGGATACCCTGGCATAGGTGTGCAATGTACACAAGGACAGGTGTTGCAGCAGTTTGTAACAGCAGAAAGTCAGACACGACATAAATGTCCTCTGAGAGGAGGCTGGTTAAACAAATAATGCTGCTTCCTGGCACAGACGCGAGGCACCTCCTCGGGGGCTGCTGTGCAGTGGCAGCCAGAGTAAATTGTTAAGCAGAAATGCAGAGTGGAGCAGTGTGTTGTAGAGCGTAGAGTGTGTAGCACACTTCCATGTGTCAAAATGAAGGGGGAGGGAGAAACGTCCGTTTGTTTATACATGCAGAAAATATTTTTGAAACGATACCTAAGCCCATGCAACCAGTGGTTGCCTCCATATGTTAAAGTTAAAGTTTGGATAAATCAGGCAAAGCAGGTAAGGGCAGGTGGAGTGTGTGCAGTTCTTTCTGACCCTGAGCCCAGGCTCTTAAACCACTGCTCGGTTCCACCTTCCAGGTAATGTGGAAGACAGAAAGTGCTTCCTAGGACATTTTCCAGGCACATGTATGTATATTTTTTAAACAAAAATGTCATCAGAGATCCACAGACAGTATGGGATGATCTTGGAACCAAAAAGGCCCTCGTTGTCCCTCTTGCTTCACCCCAAGAGGTCTCAGGCCCAGAGAAGGCAGAGGCCTGCCACATGCATGCAGCAAGAGGACAACCCCCCAGGGGAGACCCCAGTCTCCAAGTCCCAGCCTAGGTGCTTTGATCTGGCCTGGCTCCTCTGGACTCCCAAGACCCTGGAGCCTTGAGGACAGACATGACAGAGGGGCAGGGAAAGCTAATAAGGCTGCCAGCCACAGGCTCCGGAGGGAAGGCTGGGAAGTAAGTCAGCCCTTGCTGCCCGGGGGATGGAGCCCCAGCTTTGCAGGATGATGTTTCGGTCTGTCTGTCTGGGTCTGTCTCTTTGCAGTGGTACACGCCCGAAGCCTGCCTGCAGCTCAAGGACCACTTCCATGGGCAGGTCAGCGCAGCCTGCCAGCGCAGGAACACGGGGACTGTCGGGTGAGCCCCAGGGCATTGGATTGGGGATAAGAGGGTAGGAAGGAATGAGAGCGTGAATGAATGTGTGAATGAAAGAGCGAACAAATGAAACCCTTACATGGATCAGGCCAGCGCAACCCAGTATAGACCTGAAGACAGCTGGGGCTTTATCTGGCTTCACTTGATACACCTCTGCCATAGGGGGCAACTTTCTCTTTTTCCAGCACATCATGCAGGTGATGTTTTCAGCCTTGGGTCACCGCACAGGTTCATTTCCTCTGTCCTTTTCCCCTCAGGTCTTAGCATAAGGTCCTCTGGCGTCTTCTCTGACCCCCTACAACTGCTCTCCTTAGCCTGGGCTGTGTGCTTTTGTGCCCTAAGAACTTACCTCACAGAATTGGGGCTTTACTTGTCTGGATTCCTCACTAGACTTAGCTAGAGAGGGCTCCTGCCTCCGAAGCACCTGCTGCCGCCTGCCACCACCGGCACAGGGGTTTTGCAACACTCGTTCCTTCTTTTAACAAACAGGTACGAGGGCCTGCTTTTGCCCCTCATCCCGAGGAGCTCACAGTCTCCTCAAGTAGTTGGCTGAGCTCACAGGTGCCACACAGTGTGGTGAGGCTGGAAGGCAGCCCAGCTCGGAGGTCCCCAAGGCTGCACAGAGTGAGGCAGAGCTTGGATCAGCGTGGCCGAAGAGGCTGTGATCGTGGGATGAGAGTGACAGCACCAGTCAGGGAGTGCTGGTGCCACATCCGGTGCTGCATGCAGCTCATCTCCCTGACTGGAGGTGGGGAAACTGAGGCACAGAGGGTTCTGCCTCAAGACCTTAGCCAGTACCTTTACTCCTTCATTTTGTCTAAGAAATGGGGTGAGAGCCAGGCTGTTCCAGAATGAGAGAGCCACCCGGGAGCAGGGTAGACACAGCCCTTGACCTCACAGATATGGCAAGGTGAACTGCAGGCCAGGTCACCAGGTGACACAGAGGTGCCCTCTTGCTGTCTGCAGGCAGAGGAAGTGCCTGTCAGCTGTTTATTCAGGTTGGTTGCTGCAACTGTCCAGCTCCTTTGGGATGAGCTGCAGAAAGTCTTCAAGTCTAAGTCCCAGGAAGCCGGGCGTGGCTTTGCGCACCTGCAGGCCCAGCTACTCAGGAGGCTGAGGCTGAACTTCAGCTCGGGAGTTTGAGACCAGCCTGGGCAACATAGCGAGACCCTGTCTCCAAACAAACCAGTCCCAGAAATGCTGCAGTGCAGAGTGCAGGACACACACAGGGTGAGGCTGATGGCTGCTGTCAGTGAGCAGCGTCTCCAGGGAGCCCAAGAACCTCAGAGCCCACTTGCCTCAAGCCACAGCCCAGATGTGTCAACCCTGTATCCTGCCCATGCTGTGCCCCTTGGCCTTTCTGACCCTTCGGACACCTCCAAGGGAGCAGGTGACAGCGGTGTCCTGGTCAGGGAGCGCCTGCTTGCAAGGAGCCAGAGCCCAGGCAGGCACACAGCCCCAGGGGGCAGGTTGGGTGCAGGGCCACCCACCCACCCTTGCGCTGGTGCCCCCCGCACATAAGTGGCGTGTCTGCACCCTCAGCGTAGCTCCCCCAGCTTGGATGTGACCCAGCCCACCTTGGGCTTTTGCCTCTGCCCTCTCAGCCTGTGACTCAGCCTCTTGTCACGTCCACCTCAGGACCAGGACTTTGGCCAAGTGGGGTCTGGGGTGTACCCCAGAGGCATCAGAGTCCCCAGAACAAACGCAGCCTCTCTTACCCTCCCCTCTGAGGGCTGGGGGTTTGGGGGACAGAGTGTCTCAGCAGGGTGGCCCATCCTGTGTCCAGGAGCTCAGGAAAGGAAAGGCCTGCGAGTGTCCAGAGACCTTGCTTGAGAACAACACGGATGTATCTCCCACAGGCTCAGACTCTCCAAGGTGGTTGTCGTTGGCGACCTCTACGTGGGGAAGACCAGCCTTATCCACAGGTACACGGCTTCCTAGGCCCCGTTGGCCACACCTCCCAGCACCAAGTTGTCACACCTCTGCTGGGTAGCCCAGATGACACTGTCATAGTGGGAGCCATGTGGCTGCCAGGAACCACTGTGCCTCAGCCTGGTGGGAGCCAGATGGGAAGGGGTGCACGAAATTGGGGAGACGATAGGGTTGGGAAGACAGTGGGTATCCCAGGAGGCTGGCATTTGTCACACTGTCCCCCGGGGGCCATGGGCTGGACCCTCCACCGCCCTCCCTATGAATAGATGCTCAGTTTCACTCAGTTTCTAACATGCAGTGTTTTCGGGGCTCCTGCAGCCTCCCTTCCCGCACACCGTTCTTGGTGGCTGCTCTGTCTGTCCATGGCCTCCTTGGGCCATTACTTCCTTGTCAATCCTATATCGGTGGATCACATTTGGCTGCAGACTCACACTGTCCTGAGCGAAGTTTCTGTGCACACTGCTCTGATGCCTTCCCTGCCTCCCACAGGTTTTGCAAGAATGCGTTTGACCGAGACTATAAGGCCACCATTGGGGTGGACTTTGAGATCGAGCGCTTTGAGATCGCAGGAGTTCCCTACAGCCTCCAGATGTGAGTCTCTGCTCTCCGCAGGGCTGTGGGTGGGCTTCCTGGAGACACCGGAAACCTTGGGGAGCTCCTCCTCCACTGCACCCTGTGGCGCTGCTCAGCAAGCACCTGTCTGGACAAAGCATATTTCCTGGCTCCCCGAGTCCCTGGAGTCCCCTTGGTCCCCACAGTTGTCATCACATCTGGGGAAGGTCCTCACAGCCTGACCTGCCCACCCACCCCTGACCTCCCCTGGTGTACCCCCTATTCTGCCCAGGCTCAGGCCCCTCCCCCTCAGCTCTCCTGTAATGCCACTGTCCAGGTCAGCGGGGTGGTAAGTCCCTTCTGAGCTCTGAGCCTCTGTCCCCACCTGTGAAATAGGGTCAAATCCAGTCCCCGCTTGCCATGCTCAGGCAGGGAGGGCCCAGTGGGGAGGCAGCACCGTCTACAGCCTTCCTCAGGCCTGACATGCTCATCTTCCTGCTCACACGACTTCCCTGGCTCACGGTCCCCCCCCCCCTTGCTTTCCTTCCACCCCTGTCTGTCTGTCTGTCTTCTTCCATGCCAGCCCCAGGCACCTGCCTCTCAGTGGCCCACTGGCTTCCTCCCCTCCCCCTGCTTTCCTTCACCAGGGCCCAGGACTCCCCCCAGAGCTCAACCTGTTCCACCCCAGCTGGTGCCTTGCTCTGCACCTGGCCTACCCCCTCCCCAAGCACCTGGAGGATGCACAGGCACCAGACCTTGCTCTCCCAAGGGGCTCCTCCCCTCCTTGTGGTCTCCTCTGTGGCTGCTGCTGTCCCCTGCTGGCAATCGCTAGGTCTCTGTCCTGGTTCCTTTCCCCTTTCTATCTCCCAGGTGCCTTCCTCAGCCTTCTGGCCCTGCTTGGGCTGAGCCTGCGGAGCCTGTGGATGTGAGTCCTGATTCTGTCAGGATAGCGCCCCTCAGCTCAGGACCTCCGCAGCCCCTGTGCACTTCTGCAGTCAGGGGATACCAAATCTTGCCCAAGGGAGAGTACAGGGTCAGTCCAGAGCAAAAGAGGCTGTGAAAACACAGGGCCTCAGGACAGCGGCAGCTGGAGAGCTGGGAGAGCAAGCGCCCGTGGGAGCAGCCTGGGGGTGCGAGAGAGAGTGCCTAGTGGCCGGGCTCACCGTTGTGACCACAGGCTATATCTCAGTGGAGGGCCCAGGACAAAACGGTCACCATCCCGGCTCAGCCTCTCGTCTGACATTGAGGCTGTTGCCAGCCTCCCAGTGTGCCCTACCCCCAGCGCCTGCTCCCAGAATCTTCTTCAGAAATGAAAGAAAATAGTAGTGAATTAATGAAAAAATGAAGCCTACAGAAAAAGTTGTGTGTCGTGCTGGATCCCTTGAAAAAGATTGCAGACCATTGATGTCTTGTTTGTGGTTTGTCTACTTTTCAGTTTACTGAGAAAAGTTAAATTCTGATCTGTTTACTTTAAAATAGGGTGGATTTCCCAACTCACCCCTGCATATTGAGCACCTGCCTTGTTCTAAACCAGGGCAAGTAGATCTCAGCACGTGGGCCTTTCCCTCTGCTAAACTATGCCCATTGGAGACATCATTAATTGACTGTTGCATTCTTTTCCATGGATCCAGGGCACCTAAATCCTTCTCAACAGGGTATTCCAGAGAGCTGGAGCTAACTGCTAAGAGTCACCTGTGGGTGCCCCGTTAGGGACCTGGGACTGCAGTGCAGAAGGTGAAGCACCGTCCCAGTCACGCATAAGCAAGTAACAGAGCCCTGGCCTGGGGCCAGGGATAGAGGGTCGCAACAGGCACTTCCTGAAGCCCACACACTGGCGTGGGCCCCCATGTCTCCTACCCACAATCCCACTCACCCGTTGGCTCAGAACGCTTCCATTGTTTAACCTGCCACTGTTCTCCCTTTCTCTCTCCCACTGCACAGCTGGGACACAGCCGGGCAGGAGAAGTTCAAGTGCATTGCATCTGCCTACTACCGTGGTGCCCAGGGTAAGCAGCATGTGATGTCAGGGGCCTCGGCCATATGCAGCCCAGGGGCTCCCTGCTCGGCTACACAGCAGGAAACCCAGGTCCTCCATGCAGCCACCCATTTTCTGGCCTCCAGGAACCACTGAGAAAACACTGGGCTGCTGTGTGGGGACAGGGACACTGCCCTTACATCTGGCTGGCTTTGGCAATCACATCCTTTGGGGACCCTGTGGTGGTGGGTGCTGGCTTTAAGTCTCAGCTCCAGTTATCAGCTCAGAAAGATCCTGAGAGAGGGAAGTACTTGTCCAGAGGCCCCAGGAAGGAAGAGCTGCATCCAACTCCAGGGGGTGGGGAGAGGCTTGTCCTGTCTCAGCAGGAGGGGGCTGGGCCAGAGAGGAGTGACAGGGGACCATAGGAGGACTGCCAGGTCCCTGCGGGTCCCCAGCACCCCCACCTCCAGGGCGGAGGGCAGCCCAGGCACTGGGGGGGCCTGACAGTGTAGGGTCCTCTGCCGGCTGCACCTTCCCTGGGGAGGCAGAGATGGAGCTCAGTGGGAGATGTGAGAGAACTGCCAGACGCATCCAAAACCAGACTCAAATTACAGGGTGCCATCATGTCTACTCAGTAGCGGTAAGAAAGAAAGTCACAACCCCTTCATTGTGATTTGAAAGGAGCAAAATCAGGAAACAAACCATGAGTGCCCGGCTGTGGGTTGGAGCTCAGCTCTGCCGTGGCTGCGTGGCCTCCTGCAGCCTCCGCCACCGTGGGCCTCTCTCTTCTGGGAGGGTGCGTGCTTCTCTCCTGGGGATGGGTGTGCGGGTCTGGCTGCTGTCGTCCCTGTCCCTGTGCCTCAGGAGCAGAGCGGGCTCTACTGTGGCCTTCAGCCAGGTGCATCGGAAGCCCCTGCCAGCCCCGCTCACTCTCCCGGGGTGAGCTGAGCAGCATTTCCCAGGAATGTCCTCCAGGACTCCCCTAGGACCCAACACCACAGGAGCTGAGGGCGGGGACTACCTACAGAAGTTTCCTAGGCTGGTTGTTGCTGATCACCGTCAGGGCCACAGCTGCCATTTGCTGAAAGTTGCCCGAATCAGGGCCTGGACTAGTAGCGTTTGAAAACAGCCACTCTTGTTTAATCCTGACAGCAACCCTGAGAGCTAGAGGTATCATTCTCACCATTTTACAGAGGGGGAAACTGAGGCTGTCAGCTGTTAAGGCCCTCACCCGAGCTCCCTCAGCTGTGAGCGGCAGAGGGTCCCCGACGCCAAAGCCCATGTGCCCCACGCCCCTCATCCGCCCTCCTTGGGTTCTGCCTGGGGCCAGGCTGCTGGGCGCACGCAGGGAGGGCGGTGGGAGGTGGGTCCTGGGGCAGCCTCCATCTGGGGCTTGGCGCTGAGTGCCTGGGGGCCGCCCTGGCAGCTCCTCAGGAGCTAGGCGGCTCCCGAGCCCCGCCTTTGACAAAGAGCCCCCCTCTGTCGCACTGTTCGCCCACCGGTGGCTGGTCGCGGTCGGCTGCTTCCGGGTGTCCAGTGATCATCACAGCCTTCGACCTCTCCGACGCACAGACGCTGGCGCACACCAGGCGAGTCCAGCCCGCGGCCCGCGCTTCCCCAGGTCCAGCCAGCTGCCTGACGGCCCCCAGACAGGCCAGCGGTGGCCGCCCCCGCCCCCGAGTGCGAGGCCAGCACAGTGGCGCCGGGGCGCGTGCTCCAAAGGGCGTGCACTTGATTTAATACTCTCCTGTCGCCATCTCGAAAGTCCTGATGTTTGAATGAGGGGCCCCACATGGTCACCCTGCTCTGAGCCATGAAAACTTCATAGCCAGTCTGGTCTGAAAGGACACGAACTTGCCACTTGATTCTTAGGCAGAGAACGGCAATGCGACCAATTCTGAGAGGCCATCCTGCTTGTGCTGGGAGCCGTCTGGCTAATGGACCAAAGCCCTCTCCCCTCACCTTTGTCTGGGGCATCTGCATCCAGCAGCTTCCAAACCCTAGGAGGGAGGCGGGTGTGATCGTTCCGGCTGATAAAAGTGCAGAACTCACCCGAGGTCTCACAGGGTGCAGGCAGAGCCAGGGCCAGAGTGGTGTCTCCTCCAACCCTGACCAGTGCTCCTGTGTCCCACCCCTCTGTGGGACCAGTGTCCAGCTCAGCCGGTGTGGGCCAAGGCGCCCTCCCTGCACCTCCCAGCCCTGGGGGTGTGCAACCCCATGCCCTGCTCTGGGCGCATGCGTGGGCGGCGTCTCTCAGCCTGTCTCTCCTGCGCACTCCAGGCAGTGGCTCGCGGATGCGCTGCGGGAGAACGCGGCCACCTCCTGCTTCATCTTCCTTGTGGGAACCAAGAAGGACCTTCTGGTGAGCAGAGCGGCCGGGTGCCTGGTTGGCTCGCAGGAAAATGCCTCCACCCTTAGCCCAAGTTTGAGGAGGGAGGGTGGAAGGGAGGCGGCACGCGGGAAGGGGCAGCTGCCGGCCCCAGGGGCCTCCCCGCAGGAGGGCCGACTGCTGGGTCAGCGAGGGCCCCTCTCCAGTCAGGGGCAGCGTGTGAGCAGGCCGAAGCGGAGGCTGTGCACCTGGCCAACGAGATGCAGGCTGAGTACTGGTCGGTGTCCGCCAAGACCGGTGAGTGGGGCCCGGGCTGTCGCCGTGGTGGGGGCAGAGCACTGCTCTCGGGCCAGGCCTTTCCTTCTGTGGCCCCACGCATGCTGGCATCGCAGCCCAGCCTTGCTGGCGACTGGCAGCGCCTTCTGTTGCCTGAGAGGAGGCCCCTTATCTCTAGGAGGTTGGGGGGCCTGCCTTATGGGGGGGACATCGACCCTGGCCCCATGCTGCGCCAGCACGTTCTCCAAGGCAACCCCCCCCCCAACCACCGGTGAGGCAGGTTCCTTTTATCCCTGTGAAGTCACTTCCAGGAACACAGGGGAGGAGGTGACAGGGCCGGGATCCAAACACCTGTAACGGCAGCACTGTCCTGCCCTTGCCCCTCGGATGCCAGTTGTGTGACACCACCGGCCTGCAGAAGGCCCTGTAAGGGGGTGTCGTCATGGCTTGTGGCCTCCAGCCATCCCACTCTCACCCGTCCCACTCCCCACCTGGTCTGCCCCTGGCAGTGCTCGGCTCCAGCCCCTGGCAAGATCCCCAGCATCCCCAAGCCTCAGTCCCTTCATTTGGGAAGTAGGCTGAGGCCATCCCTATCATTTTTGTTAATGAAAAAGCATGTTTTAAATCACAAAAATCCACACGTACTTGCTGAGGAAAAATTAGAAAATGTAGAGATGCAAAGAGCAGACTGAAAACACAGGCCTTTGGGGGATGAAGTGAAGGTGAGTGCAGGGCCCAGCACACATGGGCCCTGGGGCTCTGCAGACTCAGGAATCGGGCCCAGGAGTCCTTGCCCCAGGCAGGGGGGGACAGTGCATATCAGGCCAGGGATTGAGTGAGCACTGTGGGTCATGCCAATGCAAACACCTTTCAGTGCCTCGCCTGGTGCCCTCTGTTGCCCTTCCCAACAGTGTCCCTTCTGCCTTGTGAGAACCTGCCCTTCCCTGCCAGAGTAACAGTTTACAGACAGCTTGCTATGGCCGAGCAGGCCTGCCCGTGCAGATGTCCAGGTTGCTAGCTGCACAAGGCAGTGCACAGTGTGCGTGTTGGGGGCTGGAGCCCAGCCTGCTCCACGATGGCCAGCGCCTCCACCTGGAGGAGGGTATACAAAGGCTCCTTGTGGGAGCGCATTAATCCTCATGGCCCCACTGGGCAGCTGTGGAAAGTGACAAGAGAGCAGAGGCACATGTCTGTCCTGAGCTCCAGCCCTCCCAGCTCCTGGTCCATAGCAGGTGCTCAGTAGCAGCTGACTGGAAGAGTAGATGCTGAGAAAGGAAGGCTCAGAGGTTTGAGGGAGCGCCCTGGGCAGGTAACTGGGGGGCGGGAGTGGGATGGAGCCAGGTCAGGCTGGCGGGCCCTGCCTAACGTGGGGGGGGCGCGCCCTGCTGTGCTTATTACTGTCACTGTCAGGGCTGCTCTGGGAGGGGTGCGAGCCAGCCTCAGGGTGGGCTGCCCTGGCTCCCATAGCCGACGCAACCAGGGGCAAGGGCAGAGGCGGATGGGGTCACGGCTGTGTCACGGGCCCACAGGGGAGAATGTGAAGGCGTTCTTCAGCCGAGTAGCCGCTCTGTCGTTCGAGCACTCGGTGCTGCAGGACCTGGAGAGGCGGAGCAGCGCCCAGCTCCAGGTCGGCGACGGAGACCTCGTCCGTGCGTACAGGCGTGGCTGGGTTGGGCTGGGGAGTGGGCTCGGGGCCTAAAATCCACATACACCCATTCTCCTGTCACCTGTGACCCTGCCATTTTCTCCCTGATGTCCTTTGGTACTCCTCTCTGAGCGTCACCCTGCCTTCGGGCCTACAGCCTCCCTGACCCCATTTGCCAGCTCAGACTCCTTCTGGCCCTCCTGTCTGCCTCCTCGTGGGCTGGCTGGGCGCCCTAGCCTCTGCAGACATGGCCTGGCTCTGGCTCTTCCAGTCTGTGCTTTCGCCCACTCTGTCCCACCACCCGGGATGCACCCCAGGCCTCCTGGCCTGTGCCAAGTCATCTAGGCCTTGACTGACAACCCAAGTTCACAGCTCTGGCTGTCAGGGTCGGGGTGTGCCCTGACACTTAGCTGATGGCAGATTACTTTTCCCCTCCTTCCAGGAATGAAGGGAAGCTCACCTGAGAGCCAGGAGGGCAGGGGGCTCTCCAGCCTGGGTTGCTGTTAGCTGGGACCTGCGCCAGAGGCCTCCACGCCCCCACGCTCACAGGCAGCAGCTTCGGAACCTGTGGAGGGTGACATGGAGTCCGAGCTCTGCAGCATGTCTGCTCTGAGGTGTGGAAGGCCTGTGCTCTGGGCCCTTCACCCACCCACTGTGCAGCGCCCCAGGGCTCGGCCACTTCTCTTTGGCCCCCCACTGGCTGCCTGGGGGTCCCACATGGCCTGGCGGGAGGGGGCACTGCAGTGATCCCCTGAAAGGCTGGTCACACGTGCAGGGTCCTCAGTCTCCCTTGGCCTTGGAAGGCCTCAGGACTGCTAACTGGGAACACTCCTGCCCCGGCCCACACGCTCCGCCCTGGCCTGCATCAGCAGTTGACCAGCACCCTCTCCCAGCCATCCTGGGTGCGGCCTCACAGCCCGTCTCATCACCGTGTTCCAGCCCACCTGTGCTTGCCAAAGTCGGCACCTGAGGGAGAACCCACCTAACGTCCCCCCGCGAGTTTTCTGTTGTCTGTAGGAAGCTTGTAGTTCTGGGCCTTGGAGTTCTGAGCCTTGCTGTCCACTGTCACTCTGCCACAGGCTCTAGGCATCCCTGGGCAGGGCAGGCATCTGGATGGTGAATTTTCCGGGCTTGCTGCAGGAGGAGGGCTGCACAGCCACCCTGGGGTAACTCCCTCAGCAGCCCTTGAGCGTGGTGCTGCCCTGCCCTGGCACCCATGCCAGGCCCGTGCCCACTGCCGCCTCCACGTCCCTCTCCCCTGCTGGCCTGCATGTCTCTTAGGCCCTGTGTAGTGGCGTCCACACATCTCCAGAGGCTCCGGAGGCCTCCAGAGTCTAGCATGTTCCCGTCTCCACTGCTTCCTCCTGCGCCCACAGGGCAGGCAGCAGCACCCTCTGCCAAGAGTGCTTGTCCACAGGTCTCCTCACCGCTGTGAACCAGCCCCATGGTCCTGTCACCCTGGCTATGCCCCCTCGTCCCCACCCACCCACCTTGTGCTGTAGGCGGGCGGGTACGTCCGGCGTCCCCACCCGAGTCCTGTAGATGGTGAGCACTTTGCAGGTCAGCGCCGGCCGCCCGGTGCCTGGCACGCGGCAGGTGCCCCGCAAATGTTCATCGCCACACAGCGATCACCAAGTAGCAATTAGTGAAAAACACTGGCATCTCTTCCTGTGTGTTCCTTCTTCACTGTATTTTTAGCTCTCTTTTTATTTTTTACATATATAAAACACTTCCTCATGCAAATTGCTTTTAAAGTTGTTGTGTGCTCCCCGTGAAACAAGACAGCACAAAGCATATAAAATACTGAGTGGAAACCCCCACAGCGTTATCGGCTCTGTCGTTTCGCCAGAGTGACGTCGTGCGCACACACTCCCTGGCAGCCTGCCTTCCTGGGGAGCTGCCACCGGCACTCTCGCTGCGGGCACATGCAGAGCCTGCGTGTTCCTTTAGCAGTGGCCAGTCTTCCTTCGTGTGATGGGAGGTCCCCTTCGTCTGACCTGCCCTAGATGACATCCAGTTTGTATCGAGCTTTTAGGTTTTCCCCATGGTGCTGCAGTGGCCATCCTGGAACTTAGAGCTTTGCACACTCAGGATTTCCAAAACAGGCCTTGCTAGGCCCTTCCTCTGGACTGTGGCCCCCAGCCTGGTCCACTAAATGCAGCCTGCGGGGGTACAGATGGCATCGGGGGTGCGTTAGGGAGGACCTGGCATGCAGGGCTTCACAGCAG
This sequence comes from Microcebus murinus, assembly GCF_040939455.1. Taxonomy (NCBI): domain Eukaryota; kingdom Metazoa; phylum Chordata; class Mammalia; order Primates; family Cheirogaleidae; genus Microcebus; species Microcebus murinus. Next base: position 24,489,290 of record NC_134125.1, on the reverse strand, counting down.
GGGAGAGCCGGGCCATGGTGGGCTGGTCTGTCCATGGCTCCCTTGCCCCTTCCGGCCCCAGGACATTGCAGGGGTGGGGCGTGTGGCCCTGCTGTGACCAGCCCTGAGCTCGAGCCCCGCTGTCTGGTGTGCACCCACACCTCCATGCGTGGTCCTTCATGGAACTCTGCTCGTGCTACCCGCCGAGATACACCAGCTGGTCCCTGCAGGCCCTGACTGGCACCGCCATGACCTCTCTGATTTTGATCTTTGGCCTGGGAGGACAGGAGACTAAGCCCTCCAGGGACATGCAAGGGCTGCACTGTCCCCCGCTCTGGGTTGATGTAGCATCTTCTCTGTGGGAATCACTTCAGTGTGGCTCACACACCCTCACTTTGATACGAGGAGTCAACAGAGACATTCCCTCCATCCTCAACATTTGGCAGGAAATTTCTGGGGCAGAGAAAGTTGGGCAGATTGGTCTGGTCCTCTGGGCCCAGGGAGGCAGACCCCTGCAGCTAGGACATAGCAAGAGACCACAGAGACCATATATAAATGCTTCAGAAACACCTTTTCACTTCTCCCCATTTCCCCTGGCCCCTTCCCTGCTCTCTGTCCATCTGTTTGTTTATAATTCATTTGTCTTTCTCTCCTGCTGGGCACACCTTGAAGCAGGTCTTTTCCCATCAATTCCTGGCCCGGTCCAGCACCCCACAGGGCCCTGTGCCCCAGCCTTCATCCCTGGTCACAGTGCAGTCTCCGCAGGCGCCAGGCCCTCTGCCTGGGCTCCCCTGCCCCTCTTCTGAGCACAGCTGGGACACCCCTACTGTGGGAGGCTTTTGTGGGCACCCCCATAATTCTCACAGCACTTGTCACCCTAGGTGTGATTGACCGTGTCTGGCTCTGTGCCCCAGTGATCTGTGGGACCCCAAAGACCAGGTTGGTGACCTTGTCACCTCTGCTGTTCCCCCAGCACCTCCAGGAGGAAGAGCCCACAGGAGGGGCTCAGTAGATGTCTCAGGGAGGCAGGAAGGTTTCTCGAGCAAGACATGCTCCCAGCAGACACACAGCGCTCTGACCCAAGACGCGCACCACCTGGGGACAATCCTGTGCTTCGCTCTCCTCGGTGGCCAGAGGCAGTTGTGCCTCACCACTCACGTGCAGATTCTGGAGTCCTGTCTGACCCCAAGACATTCACGGGGCATCAGCCAGTGAAGGCTGTTTGGGGCCCATGTTCTGGTCTTGGCAGGACTTTGGCAGGAGCTGGCAACAGAAAATTCCAAGGCAAAGACGGGCAGGTCTGTGGAAGGAGTCCCATGCCAGATGGAGACGTTCTGTGCACAGGAAAGGATTAGACTTGGGATGTAGAGGGCAGGGGTGGGTGTTTGGTCATTTACTGCTACATAGCAAAACACCCCAAAACTTCGTTTCTTAAAGTAACAACCATTTCTCATTTCTCGTGAGTCTGTGATTTGACTGTTCTGCTCCATGGTTAGTGGCCGGGGCAGTCCCAAGATCTGTCCCAGGGTCCAAAATGGCCTCACTTGTATGACTGGCAGTTGGTGCTGGCCTCAGTGTGGATGCTCGGCAGGGCCTTGCCACACAGCAGCTTGGGCTTCCTTACAGCATGGTGGCTGGTTTCCAGGCAGGGGTGTTCCAAAAGATAAGCCCCAGGATTTCAGTGCTTGTCAAGCCTCTATTTGCATCATACTTGCTGCCATGGGACATTTTGGCCAAAGCTCAGAGTCAGTGTGGGAGGAGACTTCATAAGAGGGTGAATTGCTGGAGGCCTGATACTTTGGGGATCAATATAGGGAACTACTTCTCCCCTTTGTCCAGAGGCAAGGTGAGGTCTTTCTTGCCAGGGAACAGCTCCTTGCTCTGATCTTTCCCCATGAACTCACTGCAGAGGCACTTCCTCAAGGAAGACTGCTTTGGCCTCTCCAGCTGGGTAAGGCCACCCTTTATCCGATCCTGGTCACCCTTGAGGCATCACTAAATTTATCATTCTTCCCTTACTGCCCTGATGGCTGTGGTGGCCTGTTTCACCACTGTGTCCCCAGCACCAGCCTGCCAAGTAAGCATCCGAAAGAATGAGCGGCGGGTCACATGGTGCCACCTCATGTGACCGTGGTAACAACTGCTACTTTACAATTCAGTTCCCTGAGGGCATAGGCCAGGGCTAGGCCCATCCTTGACCCCTGACCCCAGCGAGCACCACCATCAGCTTAAACCCACTTTTGGTGGAAATTCTGGCCCAGCATCCCCAAAAGCAGAGGTCATCCAAGAGTGGGGTGCAGTAGCAAGAACCCCCACTTACAGGGCACTCACTCTGCCAGGCCAGTGTGCAGCAAAGTGCTTGAGGGGAAGCTCCTTTAATCACAGCAGTGCCGTGGGCTGGCTGTCACAACTGCCCTGTCCCTGCTAATAGGTAAGGAGACCTAGGTACAGACAGCTGAAAAGACAAGGACACATGTAAGCACCTTCTTCTCTGCCCCCACCCCTGCTTGGCCTCTGACCCCAGTGGGAACCCTTCTCCAGGTGGCCCCATCCCTTACTGTGTTCCTCAGTAACTTGGTCCCAGTCCCCTGCTGCCCAGGGTTGTAACTCCCAAAATCAGTTTATTTGCATGGCCCCAACCATGCCCAGCCATCCTTAGTGTCCCCTGGCTGAGCCCTCCCCATCAGAGCCTGCTCCCCGCACCCCCACAGTGAATCTCCCCAGCCCACTGCTGCAGGCCCCGCAGAGACCAGAGCAGGGCACACTCAGCCTCCTTCGACCTTGTGCTCGGTTGCCCCAGCCCGGCCCTCCTCCCAGCCCTGCTGCTGAGACCCCCAGGATGCATTTCAGCCTGGAGGGTAGGATGGGACCCCCTTCCAGATGAACATCGTTCTCTGGAGGGACGTGGGGCATCTTAAGCCAGGAGAGCTAATGTTACCTACGATCTAGGTAACTGAACATAGCAGTAGACAGAAGATTGGTTAAATTCACATGTTCAGGCCAGGCACAGTGGCTCACACCTGTAATCCTAGCAGGCTGGGAGGCCAAGGTGGGAGGATCGCTTGAGGTCAGGAGTCTGAGACCAGTCTGAGCAAGAGCCAGACCCCATCTCTACTAAAAATAGAAAAGTTAGCTGGGCATGGTGGCGCATGTCTGTAGTCCCAGCTACTTGGGAGGCTGAGGCAGGAGGATGACTTGAGCCCAGAAGTTGGAGGCTGCAGTGAGCTATGATGATGCCACAGCACTCCAGCCTGGGTGACAGAGCCAGACCCTGTCAAAAAATAAATAAATTCACAGGTTCACTCATTCTTACTCCTTCATGAGTTCAGCCTTCCCAGAGCCCCATCCCAGCCTGGCCCTCTGCATTCTCCCATTATTCCTTCTACAGCCCGCAGCGCAGGTGCCAGCAAGTCTAGACAAGGGCTGTAAACCCTGGGGCCAGGCAGGTGGGGCTGGACTGGGAGGTAGTTCCTTCCAGCTCTGCTCCTCCAGACCCCTGAAGTCACTGGCAGGTAGACAAGGAATTCAGGACCTATAAGGGATTCAGAGGGGACATGGCAATCCCGGGGGCCCAGGCAGGGACAAAAGAAGGCATGGGGGCAGTGGTTTCAGAAGCAACACTCAGCTCAGAGAGGGCCCTCCTCTCCTGCAGGAGAGGCCACTCCTGGAGACTAGGTGGTTCGGGCGCTGCGTGGGATGAGACACCCTCCCAGCAGCTCCAAGGCTCCTCTGCCATCTGCTGTGGCCTCCCAATGTCGCCTCCCAATGTCACCTCCCATATGTCAAGCCTTCCCCTAAGGGAAGCTGATGGGCAGCTGGGATGTGTGGCTGTCACACACCTCCTTCCAGGCAGTGCAGATCCTTCCTGCCCCCTCCAGGGCCTCCCCGCATCATGGCCACCAGACACCTTTCTGAGCCTGTGCCCTAGGCGGGAGCATGTGGGGAACAGGCGCTGGGCCGCTGTCCCTGGCTGCTCTCAGCAAGCTCCCCCAGCTTCTAGGTCACTCTTCTAAGTCTTCTAGCACACTCGGAGGGTGGCCAGAGGCGAAGCAGGCCTGGGGCTCCTTCTTTCCCGACATCTGGGTGGCACCCCGGGTGGGCCCGAGGTGCTCTGGACCTCTGAGTGCTGGAAGCTGCACCTGGCCTGTCTCACTGGCCATCCCTCGGGAACCGGCTCCTTTTGTCCCAACCCTCTGCTCTCTGGGAAGGCTGGAAACAGCAGCCAGGAGACTCCACTGGGATTCCCCAGCTGCAGGGGCCGCATCAATAATGGATTGTGCAGAAGGCCGTGGCCCCAGGCCTGCGAGGGAAGGCCCATACCCCTTCTCGCTCAGAATCCGTGTGTGGCCAGAGGTTCCAGCGAGCACAGGCTTCTCACTTGGCAAACCTGCCCCACAGAGACCCCCGGCCTCGCTCTGGGCTGGGGCCAGGGCTGGGGCACAGCTGTACTGACGGCCCAGTTTTCTGATCTTGCCCCAGCTCCCTGGGGCTGAGAGATGACAGGTGATGGATGAGAGACGACGGATGGGGCCACATGGCCACATCCTGCCTAAAGGGAGCCCTCATCCAGCCTCAGCCTCCCACGCGGGTGGGGTTGGAGTGCCCCGCCGTCTGCGTGGCTCCGTGACTGGCGCACTGGCAGTCCTGCCCGACGGAACGGTGTTCAAGAGCACCAATCTGGGAACGGGGCAGGCTGGGCCCCACTTGCTGCTGTGGGACTGGGTGTGTCACTGCCCCCCTCTGAGCCTCTCTCCTGCCTCTTGCTGGGCTGAGGGTGGTGAGAGTGGGAAGAAGCCGCGCCTATTGATCCCAGCCCGGGCTGGGCACCCGGCGAGGGCTGGGCGGGTGGGAGCTCTGAAGACTGTGGGACCCTCATGGCAAGGCCACTGTGCCCACCTGGACAGTGCCTTTGAGCGAATTAGAAAAAGGAACCCCACTCTCCTCAGAAAGTGGAACACAGAATTGCCCTATGACCCAAAAATTCTGTTAATTGCATTCGGGGGTATGGTTTCAAAAGAATGGAGGAGAGGGACTCAACAAGCACACTGTTTCACTTAGTTTGGATGCCATAACAAAGCACCACAGTCTAGGTGGGTTTGTGTGTGTGTGTGGAGACAGGGGCTTGTTCTGTCACCCAGGCTGGAACATAGTGGCATCATCATAGCTCACTGTAACCTTGAGAACTCCTGGCCCAAGCGATCCCCCACCGCAGCCTCCCGAGTAGCTGGGACCACAAGCATGCACTACCACACCCAGCTAAGTTTTAATTTTTTTGCAGAGACGGGGGTCTCACTTTGTTTCCCAGGCTGGTCTTGAACTCCTGGCCTCAAGCAGTCTTCCCAGCTCAGCCTCTCAAAGTGCTGAGATTACAGGCATGAGCCACTGTTTTTGTTTTTTATTTATTTATGTATTTATTATTTTTTTGAGACAGAGTCTCGCTTTGTTTCCCAGGCTAGAGTGAGTGCCGTGGCGTCAGCCTAGCTCACAGCAACCTCAATCTCCTGGGCTCAAGCAGTCCTACTGCCGCAGCCTCCTGAGTAGCTGGGACTACAGTCATGTGCCACCATGTCCGGCTAATTTTTTCTATATATATTAGTTGTCCAGCTAATTTACTTCTATTTTTTTAGTAGAGACGGGGTCTCGCTCTTTCTCAGGCTGGTCTTGAACTGAACTCAAATGATCCTCCCACCTCGGCCTCCCAGAGTGCTAGGATTACAGACATGAGCCACCGTGCCCAGCCAGTTTTTGTTTTTTAATATAACAGCTTTATTGAGATATAATTCAAATACTATACAATTTCAAAGGTACAATTGAATGGATTTTAGTATATTCACAAGTCTGTACAACCATCCCCACTATCCAGTTCTATTTCTTTATTTTTTTTTTCCATTTTCAGTTGGCCAATTAACTTTTTTTTTTTTTTTTTTTTTTTTAGTAGAGACGGGGTCTGGCTCTTGCTCAGGTTGGTCTTGAACTCCTGAGCTCAAACGATCCACCCACCTCGGCCTCCCAGAGAGCTAGGATTACCCACTATCCAGTTCTAGAACCTTTCATAACTCCCTAAAGAAATTCCATATGAATCAGCTATAACTCCTCAACCTCCCATCCCCGCTGCCCCAGGTAGCCACTGTCTCCTTTCTGTCTCTATGGATTTGCCTCTTCTGTGAATTTCATATAAATGGAATCAGACCATCTTTGGCCTCTTGTGACCGTTTCATTCATTTAACATAATGTTTTCAAGGTTCGTCCATCTTGTAGCACCTATCAGTACAATACTTTATTTCTATTTAAAAAAATTTTTTAGGCCAGGCGAGGTGGCTCATGCCTGTAATCCTAGCACTCTGGGAGGCCGAGACGGATCATTTGAGCTCAGTTCAAGACCTCAAGACCAGCTTGAGAAAGAGCAAGACCCTGTCTCTACTAAAAAAATAGAAGGAAATCAGCTGGACAACTAAAAAAAAAGTATATATATATATATATATATATATCAGCCGCGCATGGTGGCACATGCCTGTAGTCCCAGCTACTTGGGAGGCTGAGGCAGGAGGATTGCTTGAGCCCAGGAGTTTGAGGTTGCTGTGAGCTAGGCTGACGCCACGGCACTCTAGCCTGGGCAACAGAGTGAGACTTTGTCTCAAAAAAACAAAAAAAAATTTTTTTTTAAACAGACTTAATTTTTTAGAACAGTTTTAGCTTCATAGCAAAACTGAGCGGGAGTACAGGAGTCCCACACCTCGCTCCCCAGCACATGCACAGCCTCGCCCACTACCGACTTCCCACACCAGAGGGGTGGCGGCGGATGAACCCACACTGACTCATCGCCATCACTAAGTCCATAGCTTGCATTAGGGTTCACTCTTGGTGTTGCACACCCTATGGGTCTGGACGACCATACGGTGACACATGTCCACCATCGCGGGATCATTCGGAATAGTTTCACTGTCCTCACGTGCTCTGTGCTCTACCTATCCACTCCTCCTGCCCCCTTATCCTAGGAACCTTTCCTAAAGTGTCACCCAGCAGGAAGCCTTTCAGACTGGCTGCCCTCACTTAGTAATATGAATTTAAGGTTCTTCCATGTCTTCTCATGGCTTGATAGTTCTTTTTTTTTTAATCACTGATGAATATTCCATTGTCTGGGTGTCCCACAGTTTCTCTCTCTTCATCCCTTTATATGACAGAATACTGTTCCATTATATGGATGTACCACATTCTATCCTTTCATCTGTTGATGGACATTGGGGTTGTTTCCATCTCCAGGGTTCTGGGGCATTGGAACTTCTGGTTCTCTCCAGCAAAGGGGTTCCAGCCCCTCCCTCCAGTACAGGACAAGGGCAGCCTTGTGGGGGGTTGCTGGGCTCTAGGAACCACCTGGGCTGCTGCTGAAGGGGTGTGTGTGCTTTCTGTTTTTAAATAAATTCATAGAGCCTTATAACCACACTCAGAAAATGTGGGAAATTGAGAAGGAATATCACCCAAAAAAAGTTCCACTTCCCTGTCCTATTTTACTTTTATTTTTTATTTATTTAATTTTATTTTTTTTGAGACAGAGTCTCCCTCTGTTGCCCAGGCTAGAGTGCCATGGCATCAGCCCAGCTCACAGCAACCTCAAACTCCTGGGCTCAAGCGATCCTTCTGCCTCAGCCTCCTGAGTAGCTGGGACTACAGGCCTGCACCACCATACCTGGCTAATTTTTTTCTATCTATATTTTTAGTTGGCCAATTAATTTCTTTCTATTTTAGTAGAGACAGGGTCTCGCTCTTGCTCAGGCTGGTTTTGAACTCCTGACCTTGAGCGATCCTGCCACCTCGGACTCCCAGAGTGCTAGGATTACAGGCGTGAGCCACCATGCCCGGCCCTATTTTACTTTTAAATTGAAAAATATAACATCTATTGGGGAAGATGGAAATGTTTATTATCTAATTGTGGTGATGGTTTCACCAATGTCAAAACTCATCACATCGCACTGTTTAAATATACGCAGTCTATTGCACTTCAATTATACCTCAATACAGTTGTAAAAAATAAAAAAATAACCAGTCATTGGGTTTTTTTAATTATAAAAGATAGACACTTTCATTGTGGAGAAGTAAGAAAAGCATAATGATGAGGAAAATAAACGTCCCCCTCTGCTCGGAGACAGCTATGGAGTCCCTGGTGGCGCGGCCTCCACCTGCTGCACCTGAGGCAGCCTTGGGGCCAGCCAGCCTCCAGCTTCTGCGGCCAAACTCAGGTCCCCATCTGATGCCAGATCCAGCCAGTGGGCACAGCAGTGTCAACTTGGCGCTCTGCCCTCCTCATTAAGTCTCCTCAGACTCCTGGATCCTTGTTACCTCCCTGGCCAGTCTCTTCTCAGTCTCTCTGCCTCTACCTCCCTTCTAGTCCAGCCTCTGTCCTTTCCCCACCAGCCTCCTACAGGCAGTGGGAGAGTCTCCAGCCCTGTGGCTACAAATACCAGCTATTCACTGGTGACACTCTGGTTTCTCTCTGTGGTCTTGATTGCTCCTCAGTGCAGCAGACTCACCCCTGTACACCTGACCCCTCCCTATGGATGAGCCATGGGCACCTGAAGCTTTATGTGGGTGCTCCTGCTTGTCCACAGCAATCAGCAACCCACAGTTAGCCCGTAGCTGCCCCTCACTCATTCCCTGCCCTCTCTCCATCTGCAAGGCCCCGAGCTCTACTTCTAGAATGGTCCTCAAATCCAACCCCTTCTCTCGGCTGCCTTGCTTCTACCCTACTCTGGGTCACCAACACCCGCGGCCTAGACAGCTGCCACAGCCCCTGCATGCTCCCCTGCTCCTGCCTCTTATGCCCAACCCCAGATCCCAGCGAGGCACCCACTGCCTCCTACACTGCCCAATACAGCAGGCACCATGGCTATTTACATTCATTAAAATTAAATTAAACTAAAAATTCACCTCTTCAGTTGCCCCAGCCACATTGTAGGCACTTGGTAATCCCATGGGGCAGCTCGTGGCCACTGTATTAGTCAGTGCAGATTATAGAACATGTCCACAATACTAGAAAGTTCTATCAGACAGTGTAGGCTTTGGCTTTTCCATTTAGAATGCGTTTAGAATAAGACCCAAGCTTCTTATAGGCCTACAGGGCCCTGCCTTACCTCTGATCTCATTTCCTGCCACCCACACTGTTCCTCAAACACATCTACCACTTTGAAGTTTCCTTGTCCTTTGTCTACCTGTTCCTTGTCCTCAGGACCAGCTCAGGTGTCACCCCAGCCCCCCCAATACATGGCATACGCACCTCTGCAGTGGCCTGGCTCTGACTGCCTTATCATTTCCTCCCCGACAGTGCGTCTCTCTCCCCCTGCTGCACACTCTATGGGCCACACAGGCCTGGCTCCTCCTTCCACCAGTGCTGGCTGAGCACCTTGCACTTGCACCTTGCAGCACCTGGGGGCATGAGGAAACCAGACAAACAGGTCTGTGTCCTTGCACAGGTTAGATCTAGCTGGGACAGACCCCACTGGGGGATACAGAGTGTGATGTCTGTCTGGACTCTGTCCCTCCTCACAGCCCCGGTGTGGGGGTGGAGGATAAGACGCTCTGTGGGCGTGGACCAGAGGCCTGCGTGGGAGCACTTTCAGGGCAGTGCCGAGGATGGAGGAGTGCCCTTGGGGCCAGAAGAGGCTGTCCCCTGGGGGAAAAAGCCACTATCTGGATGTGTTCTTGTGCCCAACAACAAGCCGCTTGTTATGCGAAGAGAACAGAGCCTGCAAACCCAAACTAAATAGCTTCAGAGTTTCTGAAGAGTTTGCTTACAGATAAAATATTGAAGGCAGGGCTGAGTTGGGCCTGTGAACCAGAGAAAGGGACATATCACCGATAGGTGCAGCACCCCTCCAAAGTATCTCCCTTTCCAGGCCCTTTCTGATGGTACTTTGGGCCCTGATGAGCCCCCAACTCCCCCCTGAAAACTAAGGGGCCCGGTCAGCAAGGGCAAAAAGCAGTTTGTGCTTTTAGGATTCTTCCTGCTGATGGCCAGGGAACGTGGCGCTGGAGGCCTGGGCAGGTTGCTGGGAGAAGCTAAGGTTGACCATGACCCTGTAAAGTCGGCATTCATTGTGCCCATCTTATTCTTATTCATTTATTTATTTCTGAGACAGGGTCTTGCTCTGTCACCCAGGCTACAGTGCAGTGGTGTGATCATGGCTCACTGCCGCCTCAAACTCCAGGGCTCGATGGATCCTCCTGACTCAGCCTCCTGAGTCACTGGGACTACAAGTGCCACCACACATGGCTAATTTTTTAATTTTTTGTACAGATGGGGTCTCACTCTTGCTCAAGCTGGCCTCGAACTTCTGAGCTCAAGCAACCCTCCTGCCCCAGCCTCCCAAAGTGCTAGGATCATAGGCGTAAGCCACCATGCCTGGCCTTTTATACTCATTTTAAAGAAAAGGCGACTTTAGATGAGAGCTCTGCTCATAATCACACTGCTGGGAATCCAGCCCCTTTCTGCCCCACTGCCCCAAAGTTAGGGTACCATTTGCATCTGTTTTCCTTCTGCAGAACGGGCTATTTACAGCCTGTCTGGCAGGGAAGACTTGCTGGGCTGGAAACAAGACGGCAGGAGGTTGCAGAGGCCTCCAGAGGGCGGCAGTGAGCTGTGCAGCGCCCACCCTGTCTTGCCGCCGGGCGTCAGGGTTTTCCGCAGCACCAACAACATTCCCCCAGGGCAGCAACATTAACTGGCGATCTCAGAACGAACCCCACATGCCCTCTATAGGGTGTTATGCTTGTCCCATCTGGGCGCTTTACACATGGTACTCACAACATTTTACAGATGGGGACAAAACCGAGGCTCACAAGTTTTAAATTGGTGAATTGTATGATAGTTGAATTGAGTCTCAATAAAGCTGTTATTTTACAAAATAAAAACAGGTCAGGCATGGTGGCTCACCCTGTAATCCCAGCACTTTAGGAGACTGAGGCAGAAGGCTTAACTGAGGCCAGGAGTTCAAGACCAGCCTGGGCAACATAGTGAGACCCTCATCATAGGCTGCACAGCTGGGAATAGGGAGACCTGAATCCAAGACAGGCTGGTCTGGCCACCAGCCCTACGATCTGCCCCTTCAGACTGGACATGGGGGCATCCTCTCTGGATGGCCCAGGAACTGGGGGTAGGGAATGACAATCCTTGACATGCACGCAGGGACAACAGCCCTGGCAGGTGGATGTTCTGGTCCTCATGTCAATGCCCAGGAGGCCAAGGCAGAGAGGAAGAGGTGGTCAGGACTCAGCCCCAGTTCTTCTGTTGACAAATCCTGTTTCCCTTTCCCCTCACCCGGCAGCAGGCTGGTTTGGGTATTTTCATTTTTCGCCCGTTGGACTCTCTACACAGTGCTCTCTGCTATGTGTCTCAGATCTCCGGGCTTCCGAGAGAAAGATAAAAGATTTTGTTTCACTACCTGCTGTGGGTTGTCCAGCCTTTCGCCCGTCCGGTGGGTCACAGTGAAGGCTGGCAACCCCCTCAGAGGGACACTAACACGGGGAGTTCTGAGTCACGCAGTCCCTGGAAAAGCTGCACTGGGTTGGCAGCTCAAGAGAGGCCAGGGGACAAACATATGGCTCAGGATGCAGGAAGGGAGGTGCGGGTGTTGAGTGACCTGGAGAAATGCCTACTCGTGCGGTGTCTCTGTGACAGTCCCGCGTGGCAGTTGTCGCTGCAGCACCGCCAGGGAACAACGCCGTCGGGGCCGCTGGCACACGGGCTGCTGGCGCCGGTGACCCACCCGGCCCTCCCCGCCGGCCGCGCCCAGCGTTCCCAGCTCCGGCGCGCGGAGGCCAGGAGCCGGTGTCCCTGCCGGCAGCGCGGCCCCCCGGACCCCTGCGTGCGGGAGGTCTGAGCCCGCGGGCCGGTGTCCGCTCTACGGCCGACCCCGCTGCGAGTCGGACAGTCGGGCTCGCGGCCGTCGGGGGCCTCAGTTTCCGCAAGAGCACAGGGCGGAGGGGGGCAGCGGCTTGGCGGGGAGCGGCCTCCCGGGACCCCCGCCCGGCGCCTGCGGCCCCTTTAAGAAGCCCGCCCGGCTCCGGCAGAGTCGCCGCGGCCACCGCCCCCGGCCCTCCCCTTCCTGCGGCGCCGGCGCGGGCGGCGGGCGAGCGCGGGCGGCGGGCGGGGCGCGGGGCGCGGGGCGCGGCGCGGGGCCCGAGGGAGCAGCGCGCGGGCCGCAGCCCCGGGCCGGCAGCGGCGGTGCCGAGCGGAGCGGCGCGCGCGGCCGCGGCCCGCACACAATAGCGGCGCGCGCAGCCCGCCCGCCCTGCGCGCCCCGCCCCTGCGCGCGCCCGCGCCGCCCCGCCCCGCGCCCCGCGCCGCCTCACCTGCCGCCCGGGAGGGGGCGGGCATTGTTCGCCGCCGCCGCCGCCGCCGCCGTGCGGGCCATGGGGGCCGCCGGGCGCCCCGGGCCGGGCCTGGCCAGGCCGCCGCGCCGCCGCTGAGGCGGGCCCCGCGCAGCCCGCGTCGCAGGTGAGGCCGCCGCGCCATGGTGGACCCGGTGGGCTTCGCGGAGGCGTGGAGGGCGCAGTTCCCGGACTCGGAGCCTCCGCGCATGGAGCTGCGCTCCGTGGGCGACATCGAGCAGGAGCTGGAGCGCTGCAAGGCCTCCATCCGGCGCCTGGAGCAGGAGGTGAACCAGGAGCGCTTCCGCATGATCTACCTGCAGACGCTGCTGGCCAAGGAGAAGAAGAGCTACGACCGGCAGCGCTGGGGCTTCCGGCGCGCCGCGCGCCCCCCCGACGGCGCCGCAGAGCCCCGCGCGCCCGCCCCGCGCCCGCCGCCCGCGCCCGCCGACGGCGCCGACCCGCCGCCCGCCGAGGAGCCGGAGGCCCGGCCCGACGGAGAGGGCTCTCCCGGCAAGGCCAGGCCCGCGGCCGCCCGCAGGCCCGGAGCCGCCGCGCCGGCGGAGCGCGACGACCGGGGCCCCCCGGGCAGCGTGGCGGCGCTCAGGTCCAACTTCGAGAGGGTCCGCAAGGGCCAGGCCCAGCCCGGCGCGGCGGACGCCGAGAAGCCCTTCTACGTGAACGTCGAGTTTCACCACGAGCGCGGCCTGGTGAAGGTCAACGACAAAGAGGTGTCGGACCGGATCAGCTCCCTGGGCACGCAGGCCATGCAGATGGAGCGCAGGAAGGCCCAGCAGGGCGCCGCGCCCGGCCCGGGGGACGCGCCCAGGCCCGCTTACCGGGGGCGCGCCTCGGAGAGCAGCTGCGGCCTCGACGGCGACTACGAAGACGCCGAGTTGAACCCCCGCTTCCTGAAGGACAACCTGGTCCACGCCAACGGCGGCGGCAGACCCCCTTGGCCGCCCCTGGAGTACCAGCCCTACCAGAGCATCTACGTCGGGGGCATGATGGGGGAAGCGGAGGGCAAGGGCCCCCTCCTGCGCAGCCAGAGCACCTCGGAGCAGGAGAAGCGCCTCACCTGGCCCCGCAGGTCCTACTCCCCCCGGAGCTTTGAGGACTGCGGAGGCGGCTACACCCCGGACTGCAGCTCCAACGAGAACCTCACCTCCAGCGAGGAGGACTTCTCCTCCGGCCAGTCCAGCCGCGTGTCCCCAAGCCCCACCACCTACCGCATGTTCCGGGACAAGAGCCGCTCCCCCTCCCAGAACTCACAGCAGTCCTTCGACAGCAGCAGCCCCCCCACGCCGCAGTGCCATAAGCGGCACCGGCACTGCCAGGTTGTCGTGTCCGAGGCCACCATCGTGGGCGTCCGCAAGACCGGGCAGATCTGGCCCAGCGACGGGGAGGGCACCTTCCATGGAGACGCAGGTGGGTACCTCGGGCCACCTTGCCTGGGCTCACCTGCCCAGGTTTCTTTATGGGAAATCATAAAGGGTGGGGATATGAAAGGGGAAGTTGCGGACAGGGGCATGGGTACTCTTTGGAGTGATTTTCAAGTGCTGTTGTGGTTCAGGCTGATCCTGCGCCTGGACAAACTCCATCCCCTCTTTCCTCCCGAATGCAGATTCTCAGTATTTGGAATGGGATTGGGGTGGGCGTGGGGCTGTGGAGAATGGGAGGTGGCGTGTTCCTCTGGTCCTAGAGAGCTATGCTTGTGAGAAAGTACAACTGTGAGTTAGGAGAAAGATGTCCTGGGCAGTCATCTTGCCCTGTGATGTCTCCACGCTAAGCAGTAAGGATGGTGTAAGCCGGAGTCATCTCTGCCACCTAGATCGGCTGCTTTTAGGAGAGACTAATCTGTGTCTTGGGCATTCCCCACCACCCCACCGTTCCTGTCCTGGGGAAACTCAAGGTGTGCTAGCTGCTTCCAGGCTGTAGAAGAGTCAGGCTCTCTTGCTAGCTAGCAGCCCAGAACACAAGTCACAGCAGGTGAAAATAGGAGTTAGAAGGAAGTGAGATGGCAGGCAGTTACTGACTCAGTGAGCCATGGAGAATCAACTGGGTGAAGATTTTATCCAGAGCCGAAGCAGAGCCACACTGGTTCTGAGTTCCCTGGCTTTGAAGGGAGACTTGCACCCTCATTACTCAACCCACGGGCTCCTATGTGCATATTAACCCAGCCCGGTTTGGGTTTGCTGGGCCTCCGGTGTGCTCCTGCCTCGACTTCCCAAGGATGAGTACCCAAAGATGCTTATTTGGGGCTCCCAATCTGTGATCAGGCCCCGGCCCTAGGATTAAACCTATGAGATTGTACACGTAATTTCTGTGTTGTATATAAATAGCATTAGGTGTTTGGGGTGATGGGACTAGGTTTTGAGATCCAGGCACAGTTTGTGACAGGTAAGGAAAGAGTGGGCAGGGGTGGGGTTTGGGTGGGCCAGGGTGTGTGAGGCTGTCAGGAATCTCTTGGAGTCCTGGCCCCTGTTGGGCTGATCTGGTTTTCAGCTCCGTTGATTTTTCTTTTTCTGCTGATGAAGTTGCATGTGCTTCGTTTGTCAAAATCCTCTTAAAACAAGGGAGGCTATTTTTGGCTCTGTTGAGCTGCCTTTTAGTGACCAGCATTCTGTCCTGTTTGTGTTAGGTACTTCAGTTGCTGATCTTCTATTTGCAGCTGGGGTTGGGTTGGCTCAGCCCTGCAGCCTGGCCCAACTATGTTCCCTAAGTCCCTTGTGGGGGCGGAAGACTATAGTATTTAGAAGCCTGCTTTGCAGGCACAGCAGCTAGTTCTAGGGCTGGAGGACCACCAGCCTTGTGCATCCAGCCTTCGGCTGGACGAGGCAGCTTGAACTGGCCCTCAGCACCATGGTGTGGGAGAATGTTATTGATGAGGAATCAAATGAAAGGTTTTCACGGAGACCTGCGATCTGAAACGATATTCTCTTGCCGGTGGGGGATTCTGGGCTTCCAGAAAGTGGGGCCCAGCTTCCTACAACTCCTACTGATGTGGCCATGTTGCCCACCATGTCCCCAGACCCTGAACGCTGTGACCCAGGTCACAGCAGGTGCAGATAGGACCTGGAAGGCAGCGAGCCGGAGCCTGGAGCCGCACAGGGCAGCTTCCCAGGAGATGCCAGGAGTTACTCTTACCACTTGGACCTGCTTGCAAGACTTTCCGAATCCTTCTCCCAACGACCTAAAGGTTCCATGTTCTCTTTCCCATGAGATTTTGTTTTTTCCCTAAGACATTTTTGATAATTAAGGTTATTTAAATGTGATCTAAAAGAAATTACATTTTTTCCTTCAGACAGTTTTTTTAAAGACATGATCACTTTTTTAGAGCACTTTTAGGTTCACAGGAAAATTGAGTAGAAAACACAGAGATTTCTCATACACCCGCCACCCCCACACTCGCACGGCCACCACAGGGGCACATTTGTGACAGCCGATGAACCTGCATTGGCACATCGTTGTCACCCAAAGTCCATAGTTTGCATTCCGGTTCACTGTTGCTGTTGTACAGTCCCTGGGTTTGGATCCTGTTAGGGTTTTAAACTCCAGGTTGTTTTAGCCCTGGGAGCCTTTATGCTCTGGGCGCGGCAGCCTCCCCTGACGTTGGACCACACGTGGCTGGCGGGGAAAGGAGGGATCCCGAGCTGGCTCTGCCATCTGTCTCTGGCAGACTGTTTACTGATGTGCTTGAGATGGCTGTGGAGCCGCTGGCCTGAAAAGGAACAATGAGGACAGTCACAGGGGGTTGAGGGGGTGGATGTCACCCTAATGCTCTGCACAGCAGACCTGGCGGCCTGGATCCAATAACTTCAGAACCAGTCCGTTTGGATGTGTGGGGTGTCCTGCTTCTGAGTCGTGGGGCACAGGTGTTTAAGGGAAGGAGCTGAAACCCTCACATGCCACTCTGTGCCAGGTGTGGTGACAGGGTGCTTCATGCAGGGTCCCTCATGGGCTGCCCTCTTACAGGTAAAGACAGGACCAGAAGTGACAGAGCTGTGATTCTGGGTCCCTCTCTGGAATGTGGTGGCCCTTCCCACTACCCCACATTGCTGCATTGGCCCAGGGAGCCTTCCAGCTCCCTGCACCCAGGGCTCGCTGGTGGGGTAGTGGCAGGCGGCTGTGAGCCCTGCTGTTTGCAAGCCCTCCCCTTTGCGCCATGCACACCCCTGGGAAGGAGAGAGTGTGGTCTTTGCCACCTGGGAGCTACAAGTTAATGGGAGAGAAGAGACACATGTATGTATTCAGAGGGGAATGAGATCAGGGAAGCTTCTGGAAGCGGCAGGACCAGAGAAGGCCCTTGACCCATTAGCAGAAGTCCAAGGGCAAAGGATTGGGGGAGCCAGGGAGCAATGTCAGCCAAAGCTCGGGGGCACTCCCCTCTGCTTTGTGACCCTGGACTGGTTGCTTTTTTTTTAATGGTAAAATACACGTAATATTTCCCATTTTAACCATTTTTAAGCATACAGTTCTGTGGCATTGAGTACATTCACAGAGTGGTGCAACCATAATCACCATCAATCTCTGAACCTTTCATCTTCCCAGACTGAAACTCTGTACTCATTAAACAGTAACCCCCAGTCCCCTACCCCCAGCCCCTGGCAGCCACCATTCTACTTCCCATCTCTGAATTTGACTATTTTAGGTACCTCACATAAATGGAATCCCACAGTATTTGTCTTTTTGTGATTGGTTTATTTCGCTGAGTGTCATGTCTTCAAGGCACCTGGATGATTTTTGGAGGCAGGCATCGCTAGTTCATTTGTGGGTCTCCCTGGAGCCTGGCTCCGAGCCTTGCGCACAGCACACACGGGAAGACCCCTTCCTCAGTTTTTTTTCACAGCCTGCGGGGTTGGGGTTGGAAAATTGTGCTGGTCATTGGGAAGTGACTTATCAGCTCTGCCTAATTTTATCCCTGTACTTTAACTCTCCTTTCGGAGTACTCTAGCGAGCCCTTTCAGGAGACAGAAGGCCAAACACCCAAGGTCCTTTTCCTCTTTTGTTTTTTTTTTAAAGTACCTTATGGCAATAGCCGTTTATTATTTCTCACGGTTCTCTAGTTGGCTAGGCAGTTCTGATCTGGGATGACGTGGCCGGCACCGGGTGGCCTAGGATAGCCTCGCATTGTGTGATCGCAGGCCGATTGGTCTTGGGGAGGGGGTCTCCTGTATGTCCCCCACTTGGCTTGAGGTCAGTCATTGCATCATTTTTCGTTCTTTTTTAAAGTTATTTTTAATCGACACATGATAATTATACATATTTATGGGGACGCAGTGTGATATTTAGATACATACATGCAGTGTGTAATGATCAGAGCGGGGTATTTTAGCATATCCATCACCGCAAACGTTCATCATTTCTTTGTGTTAGGGTCTGAGGAGCTCTTGTTCCCAGCATGCGGCCCTGTGTGTCCCTCAACCCTTCTGCAGGTGTCAGCGGTGAGACGGCCCCTCAGATCTTTGTTTCTTTGTGGACTCTCACGTGAGCGGCTGCCCTGTGTTTTCACATTTTTTACTAGTATTAACATTAAGCAGCTTAATTTGCCCTTTGGAGTCTGGATGTGTTGGCGCCAGAATGACCACTGCTTTGTTTTCCCCTGGGGTGATTGACTGGACTGGCAGCCAGTTTGAGTGAGTAACTGGGCAGTGAAAGGTCACCCAGGCCCCGCGCTGGCTCCGTTGTCATCTCTTTAGACCAGAGCCCTAGAATGAGCGCCTGTACGGGAACAGAGGCAGAGCGGGCAGATCTGGGTGGAGCCTGAGACCTCTGAAGTCATCAGTGGGGTGGAAATGGAGTCTAGATCACATGTCATGAGGATTCCCTGGTTCAGGAAGGTTGTCTTGTTTGGGAACAGAATGGGGCATCCTGGAACGTTTCACTGCAGAAGGAGCTGGGGGTGGTGGTGATTCGGGTGGGTCCAGGGGGCACCTGCCTACCCACAGCTCCCTTTTGCTTCATTTGTTGCTTCTGGCTTTAGTAGCCATCTCCCTTCCTTGGTTGGGAGTCTGTGGCCAGGAGGGCCTGTGTATGTGACCGCCACCCTCACCAGGACAGAGAGTCCAGGCAAGTGGCAAACTCTTGCCCTCTTGGGCGAGGACACGGTGGCGCAAGAGGCCCCAGGCTGCATCTTGCCCCCGTGGTTGACAGGGTTCTACGTCCAGAGCGGATAAGCGGGCTTCTCGGAGCGGCTGAGGCTGCTGCTTTCTGGATCCAGGCTCAGTGAGGGGTGGTGGATTAAACGAACTGAACCCCACAGGAGTTCTTGACCCTGGCTGGAATGCAGCTGCTGTGGCTCAAGTAGGGATTTTTCCCTTTGAAAAATGTAGTTATTTTAATTAAAATACATTATTCACAAAACATAGGTTGCTGTTTTTGTAGTGATAAATATATATATAAGTGTACCATTTATCCATTTTTAAATGTACAGTTCAGTGGCTTTGACTACATTGCATTGTTGTGCAACCATCAGGACTGTCAATTTCTATAGTTTTTCATCTGCTCAAACCAAAACTCCGTACCCATCAAACTAACGCCCCATTTGCCCTCACCCCCAGGCAGCCACTACCATTCTGCTTTTGTCTCCATGAATTTGCCTATTCTAGGATTTCATATGGGTGGAATCATACAATATTTGTCTTCTTTTGTCTGGCTTATTTCACTCAATTAGGGTTTGTGGGATTTTTTAAATCTTTTTTTAGACAGGATCTCACTCTGTTGCCTGGGCTAGAGTGCAGTGGCATCATCATAGCTGTTGCAACTTCGAACTCCTGGACTCAGGTGATCCTCCTGCCTCAGCTTCCCGAGTAACTGGGACTGCAGGAGCATACACCACCACACTTGGCTAATTTTTCTTTTTTCTTTTTTTTGAGACAGAGTCTCACTTTGTTGCCCAGGCTAGAGTGAGTGCCGTGGCGTCAGCCTAGCTCACAGCAACCTCAAACTCCTGGGCTCGAGCAATCCTCCTGCCTCAGCCTCCTGAGTAGCTGGGACTACAGGCATGCGCCACCATGCCCGGCTAATTTTTTCTATATATATTAGTTAGCCAATTAATTTCTTTCTATTTATAGTAGAGATGGGGTCTTGATCTTGCTCAGGCTGGTTTAGAACTCCTGACCTTGAGCAATCCACCTGCCCTGGCCTCCCAGAGTGCTAGGATTACAGCTGTGAGCCACCGTGGCTGGCCAAATTTTTCTATTTTTTTGTAGCGACTGGGTCTTGCTCTTGCTCAGGCTGGTCTCAACCTCCTGGCCTCAAGCAATTCTCCCTGCTGGGATTACAGCCCTGAGCCTCCACACCCAGCCTCAAGTAAGACCTTGAAGTTCCCTGGAGCAGCACTCTCATTCTTAACTCCCCATCTCTGATCTTTAACTGATGTCGACTCTTTAGGAAAACACCTGTTAGTAATGGTGGTATTTCCTTGGCTTTCATGCCCACAGTTTGAAGTGTCCCAGTGCATTCATTTGCTGACCCTGACGCTGAGGCGTCCAATGCTTCATATGCTGACACATCACTGTCCCCATCCAAAAAATTAGGGATTGGCCCGGGTCGTTCCTGAGGTTCTTTCCTTTGATTCTTCAGTTTTTTTCTTTACGCTTAAAAATTATTATTATTATTATTTTTTGAGACAGAGTCTTGCCTTGTTGCCCAGGCTAGAGTGAGTGCCATGGCATCAGCCTAGCTCACAGCAACCTCAAACTCCTGGGCTCAAGCGATCCTCCTGCCTCAGCCTCCCGAGTAGCTGGGACTACAGGCATGCGCCACCATGCCCGGCTAATTTTTTCTATATATATTAGTTGGCCAATTAATTTCTTTGTATTTATAGTAGAGACGGGGTCTCGCTCTTGCTCAGGCTGGTTTCAAACTCTTGACCTCGAGCAATCCGCCTGCCTCGGCCTCCCAGAGTGCTAGGATTACAGCTATGAGCCACCGCACCTGGGCCACTTAAAAATTATTAACACAACTTTTTCCATTTCTCTCCTCCTTACCCTGATTTATACCTGCTTTCCTTTTTCCCAGGGCCACCACCTCTCCCTGTTCAGTCACTTAAGGGTATTTGTTGAGCATCTCCTGTGTGCCGGACACTGGCTCCATGACAGTTCTTCCTTTATTCATGGATTTGTGGAAAGGCTTATCTCCACGGGCCTTGTCTTTTAAAAAACAACAAACAAACAGAAACCTTTTATAATGTCAAAGCATCTTTTCCTAACTGCCGTATCTTTCTCGAGTGGTGTGTTTCGAGCTATTTCCTGTTAATCCTGTGTCTGTCTGGCTTCCTTCTTTAGGGAGGAGGGACCCTATAGGAAGCACAGTCTGTCCTGCTGCGATGTCCCGTGGGGCGTGCCACACTCTGGACTCTTTAACAGTGTTTGATATGATGATGATGCATCTTGATCCCACCTACTAGTGGCAGTGGGTTCTGGGGCCTAGTGATACAAGCACCCAGCAGTGAAACCTGCCGGTTGTTTTTCCCTCTCTGCGAAGAGCTGGTCCTGCCTAACTCAGCCTTAGAGAGCTTTCGCAGTCCTCAGACTGGGGCCCGCTAATTAGCTGTCTTGGAGTCTCTCTCTCTGCTGCGACCTGCCTACCTGGGCCTGGGGTGGGGCGCCTGGGACACCCCATTTGTGCGGTATTTAATAGGGCTTTCTTGGAGGCTGCCTCATGGGCCCTTGAATCATTCTTGTGAAGTGGCTGGGGAGATGGTCATCGTAATTATATGCCCTCCGCGGATTGGGTCTGAGGGGGTGTGAGACAAACTCGGGAAGGTCAAGCAGACGGGGCAGCGACCAGCACTGGCCTCGAGCCTCAGGCTGAACAGTGATGTTAATCATGTGAGAGCAGGCACAGAGTGACGCCCCAGGGGTGGAGGGCGTGGCAAACACGTTTGAGGCGCCTGCTATGTCGGGCACAGATGGCACTGAGTGCCATGACACGGGCCTTCCAGGAGGTCATCCTCAGACTGATGGGAAGACAGCCATGTAAACCTGAGTGCCACGATAAGAATCATCTGGTCCCAGCCTTGAGGCAGGTCCTTGAGGGTGTCAGTCATCTAGGGACATCACCTCCTCCCTCTCATTTTGCAAGTCTCCATGGCAGAGATTTCCTGACCCTTGATAACTCTTTCTGGGGCCCTTTGCTGAGGCTCCTCCCGACAGCTGTGCAGCCAGGGGCCCGAGAAGACAGCCCTGT
Source organism: Microcebus murinus (assembly GCF_040939455.1). Lineage (NCBI taxonomy): Eukaryota > Metazoa > Chordata > Mammalia > Primates > Cheirogaleidae > Microcebus > Microcebus murinus. The sequence continues at coordinate 24,467,759 of NC_134125.1, read as the reverse complement.
TGGAAGGGCACTGCGCGCCCGACCACCTTTCCCATCTGATAGCCAAGGGCAGTGAGCGCCGGCCTGCCGCTGGCCGTGGTCTGGAGGCAGCAGGTCCCGGGAGGTGCCTGGGGTCGAGGTCTGGCCAGGAATATGTGGCAGGGATGCACAGATGTATGTGGTCAGCCATGTGCCCAGGGAGCCAGGTGAGTGAACAGGGGGTACCAGGAAGGAGCCATCACAGTCGAGGGAACCCTGGGAGAAGAGAGAGAAACCCCCCTAGCAGCCACAGTGGAGGGCCAGCCCAGGAGAGTGAGGACCAGAGCAGCCGGAGAGCATTCTTGACTCAAGTGCTGTTAGCTGGAGAAGAGCTTTTGAAGATTCACTTCACTTTAAAGGCCTGAGATGCTCCCTCCTGAAAGTGCTGCTGGGGTTGGTGGGTGTGCCAGCAGGGTAGGGACAGGCTTTCTGCACGGAACAAGGCAGGCGTGGACATTCTAGAATCAGCCTAGAGGCAACATGCATTGACCTAGTCTGGGGAAAGAACGTAGGCTTTGAAGGTAGACGATCTGTGCTCGCCCGGGAGCGCTGGCACCTGCCGCCGTGTGGGCTTGCAGAGGGACTGACTCTCCGTTGGCCTCTGAGCTGGGGGTGGCCCCTCCTTGGGGACTTTGTGGGAGCAGGGAGCATCAGGCCACATGGCCTCTTGTCGGGTCTCATGGAGTCTCCTGCGCACACATCTAGCATCAGTTGATGGAACACCACTTAGCAAGAAATTTTAAGGAAAAATACCTAACTTAGTGGGGACATTTCCCCCATGTGACTCAGCCAGTGCATGCCTGCCGAGAGCTCCGGGCTGGCGGGCAGAGGTCTGCCGTGGCCCTCACCTGCCTCCATTCTCTCCTGCCTCTCGCCGTCCTCCTGGGCTGAGTGGAGCTCTTACATGTTAAAGGCATTCAGTGAATAGAATGTTTGTGCCGCCTGCAAATTCCTGTCGTGAAACCCTGACCCCCAAGGTGATGGTGTCAGGAGGTGGGGTCTTTGGAAGGTGATGAGGTCGTGGAGGGGGAGCCCCCACGAATGGGATTGACACCCTTATAAAAGAGACCCTGGGGAGACCCTCGAGCTTTCTGCCACGTGAGGGAGGGAGGACACGGTGAGAAAGTGCCGTCCATGAGCCAGGAAGCAGGCCCTCGCAGCACCTTGATTTCTCCCTTGAGCGGTTTCGTGCCTTGCCTGGGTGGGCAGCGAGCCGTGAGGAGGCTGAGGTGACCACGGCCTCTGCTCCAGGGAGATGGGCAGGATGCCTTCCCTCACAGGCCGCCGAGCAGGAGCAGAGGGGACCCTGGTAGCTGCGTGTTCTGAGGTTTTAGGTGCAGGACCCAAGGCCATCCCCCAGGGCTCACCTGACGGCTCCGTCGTTGGATGGGTGTGATCCTCTGTCCACGGCCCGCCCTGCACGTCCTGGTGGTGCCACACGCAGCACCGGCCTGGGCCCGGGTGGGGGCGTAGGCTGGGCTGTGGCGCCCGCGTCTACCTGCCTGCCCTGCGGTGCGGGGGTGGCTGTGCTGGGCTCAGCCGCCATCTGGCCAGTTGGAAGTCCTTCCGCCCTGATGTTGTGAATCACCTTAGGGATTCTCAGCATGTCGAGACGTGGGTGCTTGGCGTGGCGTGTTCCCTCGGCAGGCGGGTGCAGAAAGCGCTGTTTGTGTATGCCCAAATCCCGAAGTAAAAGATGTAACTCATTTGTGAATTTCAACTTCCGAAATCTTTTTGCTCTCTTCCTTAGGAACAAGGATAAAAAATGTCCACATTTGGTTTTGGAAGTGTGGGACTCTTACCTGAAACTTACTTTACAGGTGGGCTTGATTTAAACACCCTGCCCAGCTAGGCGAGGTGGCTCACACCTGTAATCCTAGCACTCTGGGAAGCCGAAGTGGGAGGATCGCTCAAGGTCAGGAGTTTGAAACCAGCCTGAGCAACAGCGAGACCCCGTCTCTACTATAAATAGAAAGAAATTAATTGGCCAACTAAAAATATATATAGAAAAAATTAGCTGGGCACAGTGGTGCATGCCTGTAGTCCCAGGTACTTGGGAGGCTGAGGCAGGAGGATTGCTTGAGCCCAGGAGTTTGAGGTTGCTGTGAGCTAGGCTGACGCCATGGCACTCTAGCCCGGGCAACAAAGTGAGACTCTGTCTCAAAAATAAATAAAAATAAATAAATAAACACTGTTGCCCTCTTCAGACCTCCATGAAAGTGGAAAGATGCGCACAGTGAGCCCACCTGCCCCTCAGCAGTCGTCGGGATCCCTTCTCTTTCCCTTGTTTTCTTTCTTTCTTTTTTTAGAGACAGGGTCTTGCCCTATTGCCCTGGGTAGAGTGCAGTGGCATCATCATAGCTCTCTGTAACCTCAAACTCCTGGACTCAAGTGATCCTCCTGCCTTAGCCTGCCTAATAGCTGGGACTATAGTTATGTGCCACCATGCCCAGCTAATTTTTCTGCTTTGTCGAGACAGGGTCTCGCTCTTGCTCAGGCTGGTCTTGAACTCCTGAGCTCAGCAATCCTCCTGCCTTGGCCTCCCAGAGTGCTAGGATTGCAGGTGTGAGCTATCGTGCCGGGCCTCTCTCCCTCATTTTCACTGTTTTTTTTTTAAAAAAACTGTGCTAGAATACACCACATAAAATTTACTATCTTAAGCACTTTTAAGTGTGTGGTTCAGTAGCGTTCAGCATGCAGTGTTTTTTAAAAGGCACAATTGATGGGAAACATTGATTTGTTCTTCAGGGCGAGTTTGTTCAGTGCTGGCGTCCCTCCAGATGTCCAGGGAGGCAGGAGGACGGTTCAGAGTCAGCCCTTAGCTAGGATGGGTGGAGCCTGGGGGCCAGGGTGAGAGCAGGGACAAGGGCATACCTAAACTAATCTTAGCAGGGCAGATTTTGAGGCTCTGCAGAGGGCAGTGCAGTGGGATGTGGTGGAAGGGAAACGCCCCATTTGTCCTGTTTCTTGAAGGAAGCGGTGTGGAGGGTCAGTCCTCTGTACCCATCAGGGATTGGCTCCAGGACACACCCCTGCCCCTGCCCCCGTGGATACCCAAATCCTTGGATACTCAAGTCCCGTATATCCAATGCTGTGGTATTTGCATATCATCTATGCATATCATCCTATATACTATATTTTTTTTAGAGACAGGGTCTTGCTCTGTCACCCAGGCTGGAGTACAGTGGCACAGTCACAGCTCGCTGTAGCCTCAAATTCCCTGGCCCAAGCATCCTGAATCCTCCTGATCCTCCTGCCTCAGCGTCCTGAATAGCTGAGACTATTAGTTGTGCACCACCATGCCTGGCTAATTTTTTTATTTTTTTAGAGCTGGGGTCTTCCTATGTTGCCCAGGCTAGTCTCAAAACTTCTGCCCTCGGCCGGGCGAGGTAGCTCACGCCTGTAATCCTAGCACTCTGGGAGGCCGAGGCAGGTGGACTGCTCGAGGTCAGGAGTTCGAAACCAGCCTGAGCAAGAGTGAGACCCCGTCTCTACTATAAATAAAAAGAAATTAATTGGCTAACTAATATATATAGAAAAAATTAGCCGGGCATGGTGGCACATGCCTGTAGTCCCAGCTACTTGTGAGGCTGAGGCAGCAGGATCGCTTGAGCCCAGGAGTTTGAGGTTGCTGTGAGCTAGGCTGACGCCACGGCACTCACTCTAGCCTGGACAACAAAGCGAGACTCTGTCTCAAAAAACAGAACAAAACAAAAAATACTCCTGGCCTCAAGTGATCCTCCTATCTCAGTTTCCCAAGTCACAGGGATTACAGGTATGCACTGCTGTGCCCAGTTCCCCCTATACTTTAGATTACTTCTGTATAGCCATATGCCACTTACCAAGGTTTCTGTCAGTGACAGACCACATATATAAAGGTGGTCCCATAAGATTATAATATCTTATTTTTACTACAAGTTTCTATGTTTAGATGTACAGATACTGTTGTGTTGCTGCCTACAATATTCAGCACATGATGTTATAGCTTAGGAGTGATAGGTTGTGCCATAGGCCAGGGCATGTAGTAGCTGTACCTCCTGGGCTGGTGGAAGCACACTCCACGATGCTCATACAGTGATGAAATTGCCCAGTGATGAATTTCTCAGAACATATCCCTATTGTTAAGTGACACGTCTGCACCTAATAATGTAAATGCTATGTAAATAGTTGTTATACTATATTGGCTTTTTTTTTTTTTTGAGAAGAGTCTCACTTTGTTGCCCAGGCTAGAGTGAGTGCCGTGGCATCAGCCTAGCTCACAGCTACCTCAATCTCCTGGGCTCAAGCGATCCTTCTGCCTCAGCCTCCCAAGTAGCTGGGGCTACAGGCATGCGCCACCATGCCCGGCTAATTTTTTGTATATATGTTAGTTGTCCAATTAATTTCTTTCTATATTTTGGTAGAGACGGGGTCTTGCTCAGGCTGGTTTTGAACTCCTGACCTCGAGCAATCCACCCGCCTCGGCCTCCCAGAGTGCTAGGATTACAGGCGTGAGCCACCGCGCCCGGCCTATTTATATTATTTTTTAGTGTTAATTGTTATTTTTTCCAAATACTTTCCTTTCAAGGTTGGTCGAATCCACAGATGTAGAACCCTGGGATACGCAGAGCCGACTGTATGCTCAGAAAATTGCAGGCTCTGCTTGGAGAATTGGTGTAAAATGTGGGCAACAGGGGAGGTAAGGGTGGATAGGAGGGTTGGGGTCATCCTGTGTAGGGTGAGGCCTTACACAGAGGCCTCAGAAGCCAGGCTGAGGGCACTGTGCTTTCTTTGAGGACAGTAGGGAGTCACTGGAGGTTATTGAGCAGGGGAGGGGCTGCCAAAGTGAATTTGGCAGTAGTGTGTGTGTTGGTCCAGTGGGAGTCGGGAACCTGGAGTCAGTATCTTGAAGGGAGGTGGTGGGGGAGGGTTGGAGGTGACAAGGAGTGTGACCTGATTCTGGGGAGGGGGTAAGGCTGTTTGAGCCTGCGGGGGGGTGGTGCTGTGCTGGGGCTTAGGGAGAGGCCCAGGCCAGGACGGAGGAGGAAGGACAGAAATGTGGCAGGGTGGAGGAGGGCTGGAGCAGGCCAGGAGGCGTCACACGTTTGTGGGCCACACAAGAGAGAAGTAGAGGAGTTTGTGTTGAAAGGAAGTGACCGCTAGGAGGTCGCGGTGGTGTGGGCAGAGGCCTGCCACGGCGGGTGGGACCAGGCCGAGCACGACGTGTGCACCGTGGCATCCGGGCTTCAGGCAGTGGGGAGGAGAGCATTTGTGTCATCAGGAGTTTAGGACCGGGGTCCAAGTGCTCCCTGAATGTCCACCGTGGGCCGCTCGGTCCCAGAGGCAGGGCCACGTCCCCGTCTGCGTGCTGAGGAGGGGACAGGTGGGCGGGAGCCCGGGGTCGGGGGTCTGGGGAGGTGGTTGAGTTGTGTTTGGGGGACATTGGGCGGATCCACCCTCGCGCCCCGGAGCGGCTGGTGGGGCGCTGTTAGCACTTGGCTCTGGCAAACGCCCGCTGTGGTTGTTAGCGTCAGCCTGGTTTCCTCCTCGGTCGGTGGCCTTTCTCCAGGGCAGAAGCTGCACTGGGTAGGAGCCAGTGAGGCTTCAGAAAGGGGTCGGAGGAAGCGCCGGAGACTCAGTCCTGCCGGGCATGCCTGTGTCGTCAGCCCCGTGGTTGCTTATTTATCCCGGTGCGTCGGCATCTCAGGTTGCTAGGAAGTCCCAGAAGGTTCCGGACTAGGACTTGGCCCGCTGGCTGTCTGGGAGAGGTACTTTGTCCTGACTGCTCAGGAAGCGGCTGCTGCTTTGGGCTGTGCCCTCCGAAAGCTAGCCCGGCCTGTTCCCTAACTCCCCGGGTCCGAGAGGATGATGGAAAATGAATGTTTCTTTCTTTTCTCTCTCCTCTCTCCCTGTCCCTGATACACTGAACTCCCTCAGATATGGGAATTAATCAGAGTCATTCCTAGGGGAGGAGGGTCACTTCATGCTGATTGAATTTTAAGACAAGGCATGACGGGGCATGACCGTGAACACGGCCTTAGACATCAAAGACTGGAGCAGACTTCCCCTGGGGAACGTGCTCACACCTGCAGGCATCACGGTGTGTGCTGACACCCACGCTGGCCCACAGCAGGTGGCTTAGGACTGGTGTTCTGTCCTTGGCTGTTCCCTTTCCAGAGCTGTTGGTTTGAAGCTCCAACGGGGCATTTTCAAGGCTGGGCTGTGGTTCATTTGGAAAAGGTCTGGGGTTCTCATTTGGCCAGGACCTCCTACGAGTGAGCAGGACGGCACGTGGCATTTAGGAGCCCGGGTCTTGCCTGGTAAGGGTGGACGTGTGCAGGCCCTGGGAGGCTGTAGCCGCCCACTGGTTGGGGCCACTCAGCCCAGAGTGGATGTTGGGAACGGGGGCGTTTAGCCTGGCGGTGACTGTGGGCAGTACGTCCTCACCCTGGCTGCCCATGCAGTTAGTAAGTTTCTCTCTGTCTCTCTCGAGTTTGCTTTGTTTTTTGATGTCACGGTTTCTGGGCACAGCATACGTAGTTGGCTCCTCTGCTCAGGGTCTCCCAAGACCCTGAGATCAAGGTGTTGGACAAGGCTGCATTCCCGCCTGGGACTCAGGTCCTCTTCCCAGCTCACGCAGGTTGTTGCCAGAAGTCATTTCCTGGCAGCTGTAGGTCTGAGGTCCCTGTTTCCCTGTGTCAGCTGGAGGTGGCTGCTGGAGCCCAGCCCTGTTCTCGAGCAGTTCACACATGGCTGTTTGCTTTTCTCTTCCCAGTGGGTCTGGGGTTTTTGAAAAGCTCCTTGGGTGATTTGACTCTGTAGTCAGGGTTCAGACCCTTCAACTTCTAGGAGTCTACAGACACAAGATTTGGAGGGCTGGCATGTCAAGAAGGAGAGATTTCTTCAGGGTCATGGCTGGAAGGCTAGATGAATGCCTGGAAGGTTCAGGGAGACAGGTTTCTGCTCAGTGTTAAGGAAGATTTAATTTTCTTCCTGACTTTATATATAATTATATCTAAAATGTTTTTAGATAGCTGAGATTTTGCTGTGTTTGGGTATCCTACTTTTGTCAGTTAATATATTTTAATGTATTAATAAATATTTTATAACTATTAATTTTTTTTTTTTTTTGAGACAGAGTCTCCCTCTGTTGCCCAGGCTAGAGTGAGTGCCGTGGCATCAGCCTAGCTCACAGCAACCTCCAACTCCTGGGCTCAACTGATCCTCCTGTCTCAGCCTCCCGAGTAGCTGGGACTACAGGCATGCGCCATCATACCCGGCTCATTTTTTCTATATATTTTTAGTTGGCCAATTAACTTCTTTTTATTTATGGTAGAGACAGGGGTCTCGCTCTTGCTCAGGCTGGTTTCGAACTCCTAACCTCGAGCAATCCGCCCGCCTCAGCCTCCCAGAGTGCTAGAATTACAAGCGTGAGCCACTGCGCCCAGCCTGTAACTATTATTTTTAAAGGCCACATTACTCTACAATAGAGTTATTATTTAATTTATATAATTTTAATGAATTTGGGACATTTAGAGTGGTTACTTTATGTAGCTGGTTATTAGAATGTCTCAGTAAACATCTGTTTTTTGTTAACAGCTTCATTGAGATATAATTCCCATGCAGTATAATTCACCCATTTAAAGTGCACAATTACATTAATTTCTGTATGTTACATTATATTAATTATATCATTATTATATATAATTAATATAAATTAATATATTGGTATGTTGCGTTAGCTGTAAAACTTGTGGTAAAATAATATATACAAATTTGCTATTTTAACCATTAAAAACATTTTTTTTTTTTTTTTTTTTTTTTTTTTTGAGACAGAGTCTCACTTTTGTTGTCCAGGCTAGAGTGAGTGCCGTGGCGTCAGCCTAGCTCACAGCAACCTCAAACTCCTGGGCTCAAGTGATCCTTCTGCCTCAGCCTCCCGAGTAGCTGGGACTACAGGCATGTGCCACCATGCCCGGCTAATTTTTTTTTTATATATATATATATCAGTTGGCCAATTAATTTCTTTCTGTTTATAGTAGAGACGGGGTCTCGCTCTTGCTCAGGCTGGTTTTGAACTCCTGACCTTGAGCAATCCGCCCGCCTCGGCCTCCCAAGAGCTAGGATTACAGGCGTGAGCCACAGCGCCCGGCCAAAAACATTTTTTTTTAAATTGTGGTAAACTATACATAAAATTTACCATTTTAAGCCATTTTTTTCATATACAGTTGAGTGATATTAAGTACATTCACATTTTTGGGCAACTGTCACCACCATCCATTTCCAAAACTACTTTCATCTTGCACAACTGAAATGCTGTACCCATTTGTACACATTAAACAATAACTCTCCATTCCCCGTCCCTCCAGCCCCTGGCAACCACTATCCTACTTTCTGTCTTTATGAATTTAACTACTCTGGGTACTTCACATAAATGGAATTGTACAGCATCTGTCTCTTAGAGTCTGGCTTAATTCCCTTAATGTCCTCAGGGTTCATCCATGTTGTAATATGTGTCAGAATTTCCTTTCTAAGGCTGAATAATCCATTGTTTGTATATACCACGTTCTTTTTGTGCATCCATGTGTTGATGGCCACTTGGGAAATTTTATTTTTTTATTTTTTTGTAACAGGGTCTCATTCTCTTGCCCAGGCTAGAGTGCAGTAGCATTAACATAGCTCACTGCAACTTTAAACTCCCAGGCTCAAGAGATCCTCCTGTCTCAGCTTCCTAAGTAGCTGTTACTATAGGCTCACACCACCATGCCTGGGTAATTTTTTATATTTTGTAGAGATGGGGTCTTGCTATATTGCTCAGGCTAGTCTTGAACTCCTGGCCTCAAGTGATCCTCCCACCTCAGCCTCTCAAAGTGCTAGGATTACAGGTGTGAGCCACTGTGCTCAGCCATGATAACCATTTATAAGTGTACAATTCTGTGACGTCACATTCAGCAAATGTTTTCTTATATGAGATTCCACCCATGACAGGGTAGGCATCTGTCACTGGATTTGCCGGATCAAATGGTGTAGATGGTTTTAAGATTCTTGATATCTGCTGCCAAATTACCTTCCAGAAATGTGGTTCCAGATTGCCCTTGGCTTTGAGGCTAATGGTCTACTCTCCTTTGACTTCTTTCTTGCCCTCGTTCTTTTTGCAGGATTTTACTGAAGCAGCTCCATCAGCTGGTAGGAGGCCGAGCGGGTGGGTCCTGATCTGAGATCAGGGTTTGTGTTGGGTCAGGGGGCCTGTCCAAGGCTGGGCCCCGTAGGAACTCCTGGTTTCTGAACGACCCTTAGAGAGGGCCAGGCCTGCACAGAGATGGGAGGGGCCACACGGAGGCCACTGGCACGGTGTCCTGTCAGCTCCGTGGTCCTTGGTAGGGCAAGAACTCGCTGTCCCCTTGTCTGCTGTGAAGCTCGCTAGTTTATTGCTGTTCTGGACTGTGTGTGACTGAATCTGAAAAGCAATTTGACTTCTCTGCCGTGAAGCCTGGCAGAGGGCTCGGTCTGCCAGATAGCATTGTCCAGTGGATTCTGGCTCACGAAGCTCCTGCTTGGCTGTAACTGAAGCTCCAAGGAAACAAGAGTGTGGTAGAAAAGGGATTTGACAAAGGAAAGAAACTTGTGCGGCCGTGCATGGGCTGGGGCAGCAGGACGCCATTGGGTTTGTCAGGACAAACACCTCCCTGCGTGCAAGGACTTGCAGCGGGTTCAGAACGTCCCGGCCAGAACTCGGCCCGGGGAGGGGCAGCTACAACAAGGTCGTGTTGGAGGCAGGGCAGCACGGTGCCATGGGCTCGGAGAGGAAAGGAAAGGAATGGCCCCTTCTCGATACTGACTCGTCGTCCTGCGCTGTGGAAGATGAGCTGTCTTGTTTCTGCTCTCACTGCAGCCGAGAGCTGGGGGTCCAGGAGTCTGGGCTGCCTTGGCTCCCGGCTTACAGAGCGGGCTTTCACACTTGCTTTTTCTCCTGTCCTGTGTTGCGCATCTTAGCTGTGTCACTGGCTGCCGCTCTGATTGTGGTAGATCACTTGAACTCCTCGGGCCTCTGAATTCCTGGCTGTAAATGCGGAAGCTGAACAGTAGCATCTTTAAGATCCCTTTAGTTTTGTGATTCTAAATAAAACTAAGTCATGTCGCCCAGCAAATCCTTTGGAAACCCCTGTTGTCCCGAAGCGGAAGACCCTGCTTGTGTCTGGCCTCCTGCAGTGCCTCGGGTCTGGAGAGCCCACGGTGGGCCGGGGCTGGATTTGCTCTGTGTGCAGGTTTAACGGGAACCAGGACATTTATTTGCCAGCTGCTGTGTTGTCTTTCCGAATTGCCCACTGGCCAGTCCACGGGTCAGCTGCCAGGACTGGAACAGATGTCCCGAGGCCATGCAGGTGTCACCTGGAGCAGTGTTCTGAAATGCGGTGTGGGCAGCAGGGAGGCCCCGCGTCAGTGTGGCGGGGCAGAGGGCAGTGGGGGGCGTCTGCCAGGGCAGAGGCGATGGCGTCCAGGCAGGTGGTTGGCAGCAGGGCCCGGTGGTGCCAGCTGGTGTCTTGCCGACAGGAGCATGGCCCCACATGGTCAGGAACGTCTGTGCAGAGGCCAGCGCTGAGATGGGTAGGCGTGCGTGCGTGCGTGCGTGTGTGTGTGTGTGTGTGTGTGTGTGTGTGTGTGGTCACAGTAGGTTACTTTGGGGCCATCATTTACCTTCCAGTCATTTACCAGATGACTGGGCCCCACTGCAGCCTGCTTGCCTTGTGTGGACCCCACTGGGATCGGAATCTGAGGCTCCCTTCCTGCAGGGGAAGCTCGCTGTCTGGTCCCGGTTAGACTTTTGTGAGCGTTCTCAGTGCCAGCTGCAGCGGGGCTGTCCCAGCCTGAGTCGGCCAGCCCTGGGGGTGAGCTGGTTGGTCTGGAGGGCAGGAAGGACTCCGGTGCTGAACATCTGCACTGCCTTGGGGTGTGGACGCCTCAGTGGAAGCCACTGCTTTCCTGCAGAACGTCCCATGTGGCAGGCTTGGCTCGAGGTGGACCTCCCCCCACCCCGAGGTTGCCGGTGTCCCACTCTGATGGTCTTGCAGGAGAGAGAGGATCCCGCCCTTGTCTGGGACTTAGCGCTTGAGTTTGGCCTTGTGCTTCGCCAGGGGACCCTGTCTACCTTCCAGAACTCGAGCCCTGCGCCACTGCTGCGGAGAGCTGGCGGTTGCCGAGGTGAGCGGAGCTTGGGAGGATGAGAAGATGCCACAGCAGAGCCTGGGTTTGAGCCAAGGGTGGTGGTTCGGGCCTCTGCTCCTCACTCCACAGTACTGGGATCGGCCGACCTTTCTTAAAGGGCCAGATAGCAACTAATTTTGTGTTTGAAACTCAGAGGCAAAATTGAGGCTATTTTGTCAGTACTTATGTAACCATTTAGAAAGTAGTCATTTAAAACTGCAAGAAACCGTTCTCAATCCTGGGTCACGTGAAAACAGGTGGCAGTGGGCTGGATTCAGCCTGTGGGCTGCAGTTGGCCAACCTGTGTTCTGTAGTGGGCTGCCTCCCAACGCCCCGGGATTACGAGCTCGATGACAGAGCCGCGTGTGGGCGTCTCTTGTCTGTTCAGGACCTTGCACGAGCTTCTCTCCTGGAACCCGGGAGCCAGGTAGGGTCGATCTTCCTGGTCCCCGTGAGGACTTCTCAGTGAAGTTGCTGGAGGTGGAAAAACAGAGATGAGCAATAGTTGCCTGGTTCCACCTCCCTCTGCTCTGTCCTGCTGCTCCCAGGGCTGAACATTCATCCCCTGAAACAAGGCTGGCCACGAGTTTAACAATCCTTGAAGCTGAATGGTGGGGTTCGTGGGCATTCTCTATACTGTTCTCTACTTTCGTATTTGTTTGAAGTTTTCCAGGATAGAAAGTTAAGAGAGTAGTCATTTATTGGTCAAAGGAATTTGAAAAATACCTCTCCACATCGAGAGAACAGGGTGTTGGAATCCTGAATCTTTTGCAAGCCCCAAGATGAGTAAACTCTCACTCCTCTATTTCCTGGTAACAGATGTTCCTGGGTAAGCAGTAGCTGTGCCTGAGTCATTCCATCATACATCCATCGTCCATCCAACTGTCCATCCAGCCATCCGTTCATCTAACCATGGGTCCATCTGTCCATCTAGTCAGCCATCCAGCTGTCCACTCATTTGTTCTTTATTCGTCTATCATTTATCCAAGCATGTGTCCATAATTCATCCATCCATCCATCCATCCATCCATCCATCCATCCATCCATTCATTCATCTGTTTTTTATTCATCTATCATCCAGCCAGCCATCTATCCATCATTCATCCATCCATCCATCCATCCTCCAACCATTCATCTATCTGTTCCTTTGAAGTTTATGTAGCACCCACTGGGGTCCAAGCATGATGCTGAGGCCTTGACTGGAGTTCTTTGACTCCAAGGAACTCGTAGATGTGTAACAGCTGATAGATAGATGGGTGCTGGGAACGGAGGTCAGTACAAGCGGACCCTGAGAGGGCCTGACTGCTGGGTTAGTGTGAAGAGGGCATCTTGGTGGGGGTGGCCCATTGGTTGGGTCTTGATTGGACTGCGGTGAAAGGGATTGTGTCAGGCTGTTGTGGGGGAGGGGGAGAGGCTTCCGAACAGAGACAGCACACAGGAATGGAGGAGTGCGAAGAAAGACCTGCCTGCCGCAGGCTTGGAACAGCTGGCACACGGTGTTGGGGTGATAGACTGGCTGGCGGTGAGTTGGGGTGGTCCAGTGTGCCCCCAGTGGGCGGAGAGGAGTCCCTGTGGAGGATGGGCTGAGTGTGGGGTGTGTAGCTGCCGTCAGCCCTGCTCACTGCCCCTTACCAGGAGCTCACGGCTCATGGCGCCTTCTGGACAGCTCATCCCGCAGTGGGGAAGCAGACATCCTACCTGTGCTCGCCTTTGCTTGGGCCCGCTGGCTCCCGGCCCCCCAGCGGCAAGCACCTGTCCAGACATTGTGGTATTTTGCGTCTGTGTGCAGAGCATACATGCCAGAGCTTCAGTGTCAGTGGAGCTTCTTGCCTCAGTGGGCACCTCGCGAGGCTCGTGTGGGCGGCCGTCCAGAGAGCTCCGTCCGGCCCTCTGGCATCCGTGAGAACCTGGGGCCTGAACCACTGGCCGGGGGATCTGAGAGGGGCAGCCCTTGCCCCTGAGGGCCTTGTCCTCCCACACCCTGCTGTGTCTGGTGACCTTGAGGCTCCTCTGCCGAGGGGCCAGGGCCAGGGCGCACACAGTGGATTATGGGAAAGAGTCATTGGGATTTTTTGTTTGTTTGGGCTTTTTTTTTTTTGAGACAGAGTCTCACTTTGTTGCCCAGGCTAGAGTGAGTTGCATGGCATCAGCCTAGCTCACAGCAACCTCACACTCCTGGGCTCAAGCGATCCTCCTGCCTCAGCCTCCCTAGTAGTGGGACTACAGGCATGTGCCACCATGCCCGGCTAATTTTTTTTCTATATATATTAGTTGGCCAATTAATTTCTTTCTATTTATAGTAGAGACGGGGTCTCGCTCTTGCTCAGGTTGGTTTCGAACTCCTGAACTCCTGGGAGGCCACCTTGGCCTCCCAGAGAGCTAGTATTACAGGCGTGAGCCACCATGCCCATCCTGTTTGGGCTTTTTTGTATGTGGTAAAATACACATACCATAACATTTGCTCTCTTAACCATTTCAAATACCCAGTTTAGTGGTGTTACATACCTTCACATTGTTACGCAAGCATCTCAGCCGCGGATCTCTAGAACTTTCTCGTCTTGCGCAACTAACACCGTGGATCTGTTAACTGCCAACTCCCTGTTCCCCCTTCCCCAGCCCCCAGAAACCTCCCTTCTACTTTCTGTCTCTATGGATGTGACTGCACTTGGACCCCCGTACGAGTGGAACCACACAGCATTTGTCTCTTTTGCAACTGGCTTATTTTACATAGCAAAATGTCCATGTCCATCCATGTTGAAGCATGTGTCAGAATTTCCTTTCTTTTTTAGGACCAAGTAACATTCCACTGTACATATAAACACCACATGGGGATAGCCTCCACCTTCGGCTATTGTGAATATTAGGAACATGGGTCTACAAATGCAATGATATTTTTTAACATCAGATTTTTACATTTATTTGCCCCCCCCCACCTTCAGCTATTTGTTTTCCAGCCAACTCCCTTTCCTCTTTTTAACAGATTACCGATTCTAGGAATTTCTGTCCATGTTAGGAAAATTTAGAGTTGAGGGCAAAAAATGCATATGCCTGTCTTGTAAATTATCTGTTCTTTTTGAAAAATACTGAAGACTCAGAAGACACATTCAGCTGTCACATGAGGCTGTGTGGGCCTGCACATGTGGGGGTGTCATTGACAGGTGGTGAAAGTCACCCTTTTTGGCGTGCTGTGCGGTGAGTCGCGACAGAGTCGTGCAGCCGTGATCACGGGGCACGGCGGGTGCGGCACCCCAGACCTCCCCTCACCCGTTCCGTGCCGGCATCTCGCCCACCCGCAGCCCAGGTGGCCACGGATGTGCTCTCTCTCCTGCCGCTTTCGCCTCTTCCCGGACGGACGTTGTGTGAAGGGGGTCGTGCGGCGTGAGGCCTCTGGCTTCTCTCACTTGGCCGTGCACGTGGCGTTCCTCCAAGTTGCGTGTGCTGATAGCACGTCCCTTTCTATCGCCGAGGAGCACTTCCTCCCCTGGATGGGTCAGGGCTGTCCTTTCCCTTTCGGTCTGTTTTAACAGCTTTATTGAGATACAATTTACACACCCTATAGTTCACCCATTTAAAACGTGCCATTCCATGGTGAGTGTGGTCACCAGATTGTGCAGCCATCACCACTGTCTGACTCCACAGCATCTTCGTCACCCCCCAAAGGAACCCCGTGCCCTGCAGCAGTCCCTCCCCACTCCCTTCTCCTAGTCCTGGCACCTGCTGCTCTGCTTTCTGTCTCTGGATTGGCCTTTTCTGGAAGTTTCCTACAAATGGGATCACACAGTAGGTGACTTTTGGTGGACAGCGTCCTTTTCTTGGGATTTCTTACAGAAGTCCCGTCTTCCGGGCCACACCATGCCCACAGGGTGGGTGTTGTGGAGCTGTTCTCGCCCAGCCTGTCCCCAGGCCCTCCTCGAGCTCCTTACCTCCGGGTTTGGGGCTCCTTCCCTCAGGGTACCAGGAAACAAAACCCCTGTCTCTGCTGGGTCCTCTCCTGCCAGCAAGGCTCCCCTGCCCCGTAAGCAGGGTCCTGCCTGTCCTGCCTCAGCCTCCCCCGGGGGTTTGGAGCCCTTAGGTGAAGTGTGGACGGGAGGGTGGACCCTCGGACCTCTGAAAAGGGCCTGCCACTTTCCCATGCGCTTGTCTTCCCATTGCTGGGCCCTCTGTCATCTTTGCTGCTGGATGCCCAGGCCTGCGAAGGGGCTGGAGGGAGGAAGCATTCATGGCACATGGTCAAGGTCGTCTATAGTCTGGAATCCAGGCTGTGGTAGGATTGGCAGACACACTGGCTTGTATGGGAGAGCACCTCAAAGGGTGGTCTCTGGTCAAAGATGGGTCCCTTCGCTGTCCCTAGTCCTTGGACTGGAAACTGCTGACAGGTGTCCCTGGGAATCGTTATGGTGTGTTTAGTCTGCAGGGACACTGTTGCTCCAGACTCCAGGGCCTTAGCGGGGAGCACACTGGCTTCTAGGAAGCTTGATGCAGTTGTTGTTACGTAGATGCAGAAAACCCGCAGGCCTGCCAGGGCCTAGAATAAGCCCCCATTGGGCTTTTTGGCACCTGGGCAGCCGCCTCTGTCGCAGAGCTGCCACCCTCTTCGAGGGGAAGCACAGCTCTTGTCCCGGAAGCACAGGGGGCTTCTGGAATGAGCGCCGTAGATTGCCTGCATGGATCGTGCCCACCCGTGAGCATCACTCTGTGTCTCCGACACACACAGTCTCCACGGGCCGCCTGCTCTGAATATCAGGGGGAGAATTACGATTCTGTCCTCTGGTTTGTTTCCTCATTGAGGAGGAAAATAGATGCACCTGCTTTTCGGCCAAGAGCTGTGGCAGCTGCAAGCTGAATGTTACCCGGCCAGAGTGTGCATTATAAGGTCATAAATCAGTGTCTTGTCTGCAGAGGGCTTGGATGTGTGAGGAATGGCCAGCTTTATCTCGATTGCTGGGATGGTGCCAGCTTTGAGAGGGACAAGGACTGGCGGGTGGATGAGCATTCTCTCTGATTTGGGAGGCTTTCAGGCTTCCCCTCGGAAGGCTCCTTCCAAAGGAAGCTTCCTTTGTCGGGTTTTGTTCTGACTCTTGGGCTCACCCGCCTGGCTGTCCTTGCTTGTCTGGGTCTTGGGGCAGCCCTGCCGGAGAAGATACAGCTGACCCCCACAGCCTGCCAAGTGTCCCGAGTCCCTCTGCAGACACTCACAGCCCTGGGCATGGCCCGCCAGGGTGGGCGCAGGCCAGGCCGTGGACGGCAGCATTGCTTGACCTGCACTCCTGCCTGGGGGTCCCAAGTGAGGCTCCATGCAGGAGGCAGGGGCCCGGCCGAGCGGTGTGGAGAGCTCTTCCTTTGAGACACAGGGACTAAGGGCTCCAACTCCTGGGGACACAGAGCTGGGTCTCAGCCTGCGCACTGTGCATTTACTCACTCCAAGACTCCATCGAAGGTAAGGATACTCACACTTCCGGTTATCATTGTACGAGGCAGAGATGTAAGATCCCACTTTGAATTATGTTGAAATCTGGGGGAAACGCATGCCTGGGAATGAATGAGCTACGGTGAGGGTCCTCATCTGTACAGTAGAAATCTGAGCAGTCATCGGCTCAGGGCCCTGCCCTGAGGATTAAATGAGACGATGTGTGCAGCAGAAGCACTTAGCACAGCCGCCGGCGCGCCCCGAGTGCTTAATAGCACTTTTTATTCTCATTTTATTGTTATCATAGTTACTGTTATGACAGATAGTGGGAGAGGATGTTGGCTGCTTCATCAGCTGGCTGGACGTTTGTTTTAGTTTGTTTATTTTTCAGGGGCCAAAGTGGAAGATGAAAAGCCGCTTTTTTCCGTCAGAGTTGGAAAAGCCCAGTGTGTCCATTTCCAAGCACTGATTTTTTTTCATATGGTTTTGTTTACTTGTAGGGATAGAACCCTTCTTTTCAAATGATGTTTTAGATGACACCCTAGCATTTAAAAGGTTGAAATGGGGGAGGTCTTGGGTCACAAAGCTGGGCCCAGCTCAGCCCTGGCCCCCATCCCAGGCTCTCAGGCCCCAGGATGGGAGCTGCTGCTGCTCTCGGGGTCCTGGCATGGGATCCTCCTCCAGCCCCCGTGGCCTGTCCCGTGGCCCAGAGGACCCACGTTTCCTCTCTGCTCTGTGCCCTCCCAGGGCGCGGACAAGGCAGCTTCAAGGATGCTCCTCGGGGACCGGTGCCCTAGTCACCCTTTGTCTTTCTTAGGTGGAGCAGGCAGGCAGGGAACCCACTACGACTTCCAAATTCTTGGAACAAAGAGACAGAGTCAGGCCTGGGAACTACCATTCGTTTCTGGCAGTGGGTGTGGGGTGACGGGAGGGGACTCTGGGCCTGCGTCTGTGAGTGTGCATCATCTAGACGTGAATTTGGAAGGGGTTCAATTAGGCAAGGCTTTGGTTTTGCTCTTTTTAAAAAAACTATAGATAAAGTATATGTGATGTACAATTGACCACTTTAACCCTTTCTAATTGTAAAATCAGTGGCATCAAGCATGTTGCCAGTGTGGTGCAACCATCTCCACTGTCTGTCTCCGGAGCTTTTTCATCCTCCCCAAGCTGAACAGTAACTGCCCACTCCCCTGCCCCAGCCCCAGCCACCACCACCCTGCTCTCTGTCTCCGTGAATTTGACTACTCTGGGAACCTCATGTGAGTGGAATCATACGATATTTGTCCTTTCATGTCGGGCTTATTTCACTGAGCATAATGTGTTCAGGGTTCATCCACGTTGCAGCATGTGTTAGAATTTCCTTCCATTTAAGGCTGAATGAAATCCAGTGTATGTGTATAGCACTTTTTTTTTATCCATCCGTCAGTCAGTAGACACTTGGCTTCTACCTTTCGGCTATTCTGAAGATGCTGATGTGAATGTGAGTCTCCATGCCTTCGCTCTTTTTTTTTTGAGACAGAGTCTCACTTTGTTGTCCAGGCTAGAGTGAGTGCCGTGGCGTCAGCCTAGCTCACAGCAACCTCAAATTCCTGGGCTCAGACGATCCTCCTGCCTCAGCCTCCCAAGTAGCTGGGACTATAGACATGTGCCACCATGCCCGGCTAATTTTTTCTATATATATTAGTTAGCCAATTAATTTCTTTCTATTTATAGTAGAGACGGGATCTTGCGCTTGCTCAGGCTGGTTTTGAAATCCTGACCTTGAGCAATCCGCCCACCTCGGCCTCCCAGAGTGCTAGGATTACAGGCGTGAGCCACCGCGCCTGGCCCATGCCTTCACTCTTTTTTTTTTTTGAGACAGAGTCTCGCTTTGTTGCCCAGGCTAGAGTGAGTGCCATGGCGTCAGCCTAGCTCACAGCAACCTCAAACTCCTGGGCTCGAGCGATCCTTCTGTCTCAGCCTCCCGAGTAGCTGGGACTACAGGCATGCGCCACCATGCCCGGCTAATTTTTTTATATATATATCAGTTGGCCAATTAGTTTCTTTCTATTTATAGTAGAGACGGGGTCTCGCTCTTGCTCAGGCTGGTTTTGAACTCCTGACCTTGAGCAATCCGCCCGCCTCGGACTCCCAGAGAGCTAGGATTACAGGCCCATGCCTTCACTCTTGACCCCTCACAGACAGGTCCCTCCTGCATGGGTGCCTGGCCACCATCCAGCCCTCTGCCCATTCACGAGAGGAGAACCATTCTCTTGCAGTAACTGAGGTGAGCACGGCTTTCTGGAATGTAGCAGGTCACTGATAAAGAGGGCAGGAGTTCTTGGAAGGGGAGTTTCTGGCTGCAAGCCCCATCTATCCCTGTTTTCTACCACCTTCTCTGCCAGGAGAGTTTGAGCCAGCCATTCCCAGGAAGTGGCGAGCCTCAGATGTCATGCAGGGGAGCCGGGGGAGGTGTTTCTGTGTGAGTCCATTTTCTGCTGGCAGGTACAGACCTGGGGCTGGCTGTCCTTGGGCAAGTCAGCGATGAAACCAGAGTGGATGTGAGACAGGGCCCCTGCTTGATGGTGACACTTTGCCTCCCAGGTGGAGCAAGCTGGGCAGGTCTGGGGTCTTCTTCCACATAGCACCGGATGGTGTTGAGCCTTGGGGTGAGCGTGCGGTCCGGCACCCCTGCTTGGCTGTGCTGGAATCGGGGCTGGAGTGTACCTGGAGGGCATGGGCCCCTGGAGGAGGGATATGGGACCAGTTAGTCAAGGAGTTAGCCAGTGACTGAGACTCCAGAAATGTCACCTTTCCTGTAGACCTGGGTCATTTTCTAGAATTACCACATCCCTTTCGTTTTGCCATGTTTAGGAAATCTGGCTGGGCTGGTAATGACGAAGTCCAACTGAGAAGCGTCTTATACATGACCTTCTGTTTCCCTCGAGTGTTGGGAGGAAGCTGTGGGTACGTTTTACGGATAGGTGCTACGAGTCCTTTCCTCTCGGGTCGGGCCTCAGTGGCCCCGATAAGCGTTGGCGGCGCCAGCGTGGATCTGCGTGGAGCCTGGCTCCAGGCACGGATGCCTGTTTCTGCAAGACTGAGTTTACTCACAGCACCCCCTGCCCTTTCCAGTCATGCTACAAGGGTGTCTTTCTTTTTGAATTCTGTGGCTACATTATTCAAGAGTCATTGCTGTGTTTATAACCTCAGAGCCAATAATCCCACCCCTAGGGTATTTTCCTAAGGAAATCTCACTCCCCCCCCTTTCCTTTTTGGTACTATTATATGAAGCTATTCATTGTATCCGTAACAGTGGAAAACCGGAAACAACTGAATGTCTTGCAACACAAAAGGGCTTCCATTAGCTTGGCAGACTTCTGTCGTCATCAGAGGGTGAGGATGAAATGAAGTAGCCACGTGGAACGTTGTCATCAGTGGGAAAAGTGCGATACCCAAAGCTGAATGTGTTGATTTGCGTCAGTCATCTCTTGCCATGTAACAAACCATCGCAAAGCGCAGTGACTTCAAACAACACAGTTTGGTCTCTTGTGACTGCGTGGGTTGGTGGGTGGTTCTGCTGCTGCCGTCACGGGCTTGCCGGCTTGACTGCATTCAGCTTGTGGGTTGGCTGAAGCTGGCACCCGAGGTGGCCTGAGCTGCGTGGCTGCAGATGTGGTGGGGATGCAGGAAGGCTGGGGCGTCTTCTCCCTGTGACCCACCACTGTTCCGTAGTCCAGCTTGAGCTTCTTCACTGGGAGGCTGGGTGCCACGAGCAAAGGCAGATGCTGTAAGGCCTCTTGAGGCCTGGGGCTGTGGCCCTTGTAAACTGTCACTCCTGCCATCTTCTGTTGGTCACTGCAGGTCCCAAGGCTGGCCCAGATCCAACGGGTGGAG
This sequence comes from Microcebus murinus, assembly GCF_040939455.1. NCBI lineage: Eukaryota > Metazoa > Chordata > Mammalia > Primates > Cheirogaleidae > Microcebus > Microcebus murinus. Next base: position 24,447,277 of record NC_134125.1, on the reverse strand, counting down.
AACTGGACTCCCCTCTTAATGGGAGGGACAGCAGTGTCACATGGACTCAGGGCTTGGAGGCAAGCAGGTGTGATTCTCAGGGGGCGCTGGTGATGCCCCCACCACGGGGTTTTGGTCATATAGTCACAGGACAAGGGCCGGAAGTGATTGTGGGAAAATGAACCCAGACCATTGGTCAAGGAAGTGAGGTTGTGGATCATTTCTTTAGGCTTTTGCTATCATTGTGTTATGTAGCGGGTTCAGAACGAAAATTCTCAGCATGTTATACATTGGGCTCCTAGCTCAAGAATGTTGGGGTGGGTGTCCCCTGTTAGGTCCCGTAAACTTGCAGGCTCAGCCGGCGCAGGGCCTCTGCACCCTGGGCTTCGGGAAGAGGACGTGAAGATGGTGACCAGCACCGTGGAGCACCTTCAGGCTCTGGTGCGTGCTCTCACCTTGCCACTTCAGCGGAGGGTGAATGGGTTTGGGCACAACACAAATGGCCCCAGGTCATGGGGGTGTTGATGGGCCACCTCTGCAAGGCGGACGTGGGGCCAGCCAGCGAGAGCTGGCCGTCCTTACATAGGATGCGGAGGCATCGTGTGAACACTGGTATGCCTGGCGGATGGGTAGTGGGCTCGAGCTGTGGCCACCTGCTTGGACAGGAGAGGCCTTGACACCCAGATCCTTCTGGAGAGAGAGCCAGACCCCTGAATTGCCTCGGGGAGAAAGGTTGGTTTCTGCAGGGAAGGTGTGAACCTGTCCTGAGCTCCAGGGAAACCTCTGCCATGCAGTGACCCTCGTCTCCTCGGAGCAGTCCTCCCCATCCCTGCCCTCCCGGCTCCCCTCATCCTGGACCTCCACACCTCCAGGACCCCCATGGCTGTCCCCTCTGTGGGTTTGTGCTCTGACCTGGCCCTTGGGCTCTGCCAGTGTCCTGCTCCAGGCAGATCTGGACAGTGGGATCCCTTGGAGCTGGGTGAGGGTCCAGGTCTGGCTCCTACGTAGACTGGCTGGCGTCTCTGAGTTCTGTCCCAGCCCACGTGTTGGGGGGCACGTGAGGATTGTAAGAGGTGACCCAGGAGAGTGTCTTGGCCACAGAAGCTGAGCTCCTTTCCCTGACCTGTTGGGTTTCAACTTCCTCCTTGATAACTGAAGAGCTCTTAACGAGACGATGATCTCGGGGAGCCCCACCACGCAGGGCACCCCACCACCCAGGGCAGGTTAGGGCTGGGGGAGCCGCCCCGCCTCCTTACCACGCTGTCCCTGCTCAGCCAGCACAGGGGGTGCCGGGGCTTGGAGAGCTGGGAAGCCACCACTTCAGCCCCTGCTGGCCTCTGGGCTGACAGTGAGGCGGGGTCAGGTCTGCTCAGTGGTGTGGCGTGCAGGTGGGGCTCCCAGGATGCATCTGGGGACCGACCTCAGCCTGGGCAGTGGGGGCTCGGAACAGCCTGATGATCTCCTATCACTCAAGCCACAGATGACTGGTCGGGCATGGCGCACTCCAATCCTCGCAGTGAGGACACCCCACTCCTCGCCCAGGGCAGCCTGGCCCGCCTGCACCCGCTGCTGGGGGAGGGGCCGTGGAAGGGGCCCCCAGAATGGCTGTTTTTTCTGTCCTGGAAGGAGCCAGTTCCGAGCGTGAGCGGCTGTCAGCAGCCAGGATCGATCGCCTGCTGACTTGTTTCATTAAGAGGCCCCTTGCCGTGGGGGAGGTAGCAGCCAGCCCTGCGCAGGGAGGAGGTGGTGTTTATGGTCGGCCAGCTGGTGTGGGGTGCGGAGCTGACCCCTCATCAGGCGACTGAGCTGGGAGCGCCTGCTGCGTGCCAGCCCGTCCCTGCCATGCCATTGCCCTAATGGCCGTGACAATGGATGGATGGACCCGGGCCCGGTGGCCAGGCAGTGAAAACAGGAAACCTAATCTTTTAAAAATAATCCGGGGGTGGGGGTGGCGCAGGGAGGGGAGAAAGTGAAGCAGCAAAGCCCGTAAGCCAACAGATGGCTCCCACGGGGCGTGTCTTCCAGCAGGCCTGTGCTTCCTAGGTCTGAAAATGCCAGTGAGTCGGCTAAGAGCTGAGAGCACCCTCCGAAGGTGCCCCAGTGGGCAGTGGGAGTCTTCAGGGTCTGTCCCTAATGCTGGATGATGATGTTTTAGCTCAAAGCCTCCCCTACCCCAGCCTGTCCCTCCTGCCTATAAAACCATCCCGATGTGGAGCCTGTCTGGTTGTGACTGTGACCCTTTCCTGTCCTTGGCCTCTGCCCCCAGCCCCCACCCAGGTCTGCCATTGTATGTGCCGGATTCATCCAAGGGTCCCAATCGCAGCTCCCTTCTGAGAAACTCCAAGCTGACTTTGGACTGGGGTTCAAGGCCATGCATCAGGCAGGCAGGGATGCAGGGCTGTGCAACTGAACACCTTCCTCCCTGCCAGTTCTGAGATTCCCTCTGCCCCACCATACCTCCTGCACTTTGTCTCTTTGCCAAGAATGTCCCCCTGATCCCCCGTGTCTCCACCTGCCCAATCCAAGGCTACCTTGTTCATTTCCCACCATTGACCCACCCCATGTCATTCTCTCTCCCTGACCTGCATGTAACTGTTCCCTCCTCTCGCCCACCTCTCTTGGCCCCTTATTCATGCTGCTTTCCTGCCATGGCCGGGCTCCCCTTGGTACTTGTATGTGCATCTCCTCCCAGGCTGTAGCTCCTGGAGAATGAGCCATCCTGTTAGCTCTGCTTCTTGCTCAGAAGACACAGTCTTGTGTGGCTACGCAGAGGGGGGGGCATTTCTGCCACCTGCTCTTGGAGGCTGCCTGGGCACAGAGCTCCCTCGAGAGCTCCAGGGCCAGCAGAGCATGCAGGGGTCCAGCTGTGCCCCAGCTCTCATAGGTGCTTGAACCACTTCACCCCTTGCGTGGGGACCAGAGGGATCTGTCTCCTTCTGCTGAATGTGCCTCTGAAAGGAGGAGGGTCACGTGAGGTTCTATGAACACCTGTAGTCCACGGGATGGAGTCTGCTGCAGCGACAGCCATGTGTTGGGTTCTGGGTGGAGTGTGTGGGGAAAGTGACCTCCCTTGAAGGAGCCAGGTCCAGATGGCAGGGAATCTCCTCCGTGCCTGCTGGCTCTGGCTGCCACTCTACCTGGGTCACTTGGCTCAGTGGCTCTGACTGTCTTGGAGGCAGCATGTGCTTCTAGGCCAAGTTCAGGTGTGAAGTGCTGAGAACATGGCGGGGATCCCTGAACCCACAGCCCAGGCTCGATCTGCTGGGGAAGCTGGGGGCTTCTGAGGCCTCAAGGCTGCCAGGGGAGTGTGTCACTCCTTCTCTATCCACTTGGAAGCTCTGCTAACTTCTCACTGCCCACTTTGTGTTTTATTCACACTGTTTGCAGCAAGCTTCTGGGATATAATGAAAACCAGCTGTGGATGTCAATGTTGGGTCTAAGACGCCCCCCCCCCCCGCCCGACTCGGCAAGGATCCTCTCTGGACCTTGGTGTTCCCATCTGTAAGATGGGTCAGTAACCTCAACAATCACTGCTCCCTGGAATTGTTGGTACACCAGAGAGTAGCCAACTTGCACAGCAGGCTTCCAGGGAGATGTTTCATTTTGTGGTTCTGCACATTTCAGATAAGGGTTTAGGTTTGCTTTCTCTTTATCAGGCTGTCCCTGGGAACCTGCGGGGGGGTCTTTCTGCTGTGCTAGCTCTTGGTGTCTTGGAAGCCTGTCTGTTAGAACCTGCCCTTTGGTGGTGGGGCGGAGTCTGCAGAGGCATTGGCTTCCATGGGTTGAGTCTCTCGCTCTACTGGGCTCACAGTCCCTCGTAATTACCTCCTGGTTCCAGCCTCCCTGGTGGCGCACTAGAATTGCCTCAGTGTTAACACTTCCTTCCGCCAGGGCAGGAGAATTGGTATCTATGATTTGCTCCCTCTTTTATAAATTAGAGGATGGTGACGCAGATGGAAAGCTACCTGCTCACACCCCAGAGTGAGGCTTCAGGCCTCTGAGGCTCATGGTTGAGGTCCAGCCTCCCCAGGGAGAGTAGAGGCACCCTTGCTTCACAGGGAGCCATAGGAGACCATGTCCCAGCACCCTGGGGCTTCTCTGCCCCTCCTAGTCCTCTGCTGCTTCTCTCCTCACCCCCTCCCCCAGGTCCAGAGGGGGCGATGTCTTCACAGGAGGGGTCCTAGATGATGAATTTGGAGCAGGGGGCTGGGGGTTTCCATAGGGTCTCAGGAGAAGGGGAGCAGGTAGGGGTGTCTGATTTCCAGGGTCCTTATTTCTCGGGACTCAGGCCAGATTCTCAATCAGTGGCAAAAGCAATTTTTGTTTTCCTGGTTGGGTTCACAGGAGTTTCTGTGTGACCCCTGTTTTTTTCATGGGGCAGCTTTCAGGGGACAGGGGGCGGGGTTGTCCTTGTTATAAAAAGTGACGGTCCTCCACGTGCTACCTTAACCTGTCACTATGTCTTGCTCTCCTGCTAGAGCAAGCTTCCCGAGGCTCGCAGCCACTGTGTGCTTTGCTGGCTTCCGCAGCCCCAGCACCTAGGACAGTGCCGGCCCGTAGCAGCAGGTGCTTGGAGAACGTCGGCACGCGAACAGCTGCCAGATCCGCCCGCCGCATCTGGGCCTCGCTAGGCGCAGCGAGGCATGGAAATAAGTCTGATGCTGGCTAAGTTTCCAGTCCAAGTGGGAAGGCGGGACACAGTAGGTGAAGTTTAAAATGAAAAGTGACAGTTCACAACATAGTGGTAGAGAAGGTTGACACGACTGTCGAACAAAGTACGCAAAAGCTAAGTGCGGCGAGCGTTCCGAGCAGGGGAGGCTGTTCCAGGGTGAGGCAAGGGAGTGTGGGTTTTGTGGAGGAGGCTGAGGGAGGGCAGAATTTGGTGAAGGGCAAAAGGACCAAGGAGACGTGGCCTGGGTGGGGGAGGCTGGCAGGAGGGTTTGGCGGCTGTGGCCAGGAGCACGCTCAGAAACGGACCAGAAAGGCCAAAGCCAGGTTGTCTGGGCCTACACTCGAGAGCCCGAGTGTTTCCCTCCTGCCTTTGGGACCTCCCCGTGGTTGCCTGGATGGGATTCCTGTTCCGTCCTCTGGCTCTGGTCTGTCTGAGTCCCTGGGCGGCACAGCTCCTGCGTCCAATAGGGAATAACAAGCTTAGTGCTTGTTATTAGGCTGCTGTAACAACACACCGTAGCCTGGGCAGCCCCTAAACAGCACAGAGTGACTGCTCACAGCTCTGGAGCCTGGGCAGTCTGAGGTCAAGGTGCTGGCAGATTCGGTGTCAGGTAAGGACTCTGCTTCACAGATGGCACCTTCTTGCTGTTTCTTCATGTGGTAGGAGGGGCAGAGACCTCTCTTGGGCCCCTTACAAGGGCATTGATCCCACTGATGGGGGCTCAGCCCTCATGACCTCGTCACCTTCCAGCAGCTCACACCTCCGAGCGCTGTTGTGCTGGGGATTCGGTTTGAACACAGGAATTTCTGGGGGGGCATGACATTTACTCTATAGCACAAGAGGTGACTCCGTGGAGTGGGTAAAGGGTGACCACGCAGCCGTGCGACAAGGGCTTGACCAAGGAAGTTGGGGCGTGGGTGTGTGCACGCATGAGCATCTGTCGGTGCACACATGTGTGCATCATGTCTCTGAGTGTGCACACATGTGTATGCATGTGAATGCTTGTGCCGCCTGTGTGGCCCATACTCCGAGGCTGGGCTTTGAGGTGTCTGCGCTTTTTTTAGTGTCTCTTAGATGGGAGTGCCAGCTCCCTCCTCGGTGCCTCTCAGAAGATGAGATGACAGCACATCAAAGCCCTCTGCCTGCAGTTGCTGCCTCCCCTCCTTGCTAGCGCCAGCCACACCCGAGAGGAGGACGCAGGGAGGGGGGCTCGGGAAAGGCAGCCGAGGCCGGGAGGGCCTGGCTCTGTGGGGTCTTCGACGCCTCCGTTCCAGCTGGCGAGGGGCAGGCAAGTGTCCCACCACCCAGAGCACAGTGAGAGTCGGTTCCGTTTCTGGGCCCCGACTGCCAGTGGTTCTCGCCCCCCCCCACAGGGGGCCGGGGCTCTGCTCTCCTTCCCCATAGCAGGAGCACTTTGTTGACCTCTTGCTCCGTCTCTCCACCCAGCGAGCCCCGGGCCAGGCCCTGTCTTCCCCCAGGGAGCCGCCTCTTCCTGCCTTTCCCACGGGCACAGGCCCTGGTGCCTGCGACCCGACCCGGTGCCACACACAGGCAGAGACAGGAGAGCCCTTATCTCAGCCACCGGCTGAGGGCGGTTTATCTCTCCTTTCCACATGGTCTAAAGGAAGCTGGTGCCGAAACAGCAGATGCAAGGACTGACTCCACAACAGGAAGACGGGCTTGGGCACAGGCCCCTGGGCATCGCCTGTACTTGCCGTCCTGGGCCGCCTCTCTGCTCCCCAGGGCTCTGCTGTCCTGGGGGCTGCCCAAGTTGGTTTTTTGGACTGGCATTTGTACTTTTCACTCGGTTAAGTATTTTCAGAGCACTTTGCAGACTGTGCCGTTGGGGGTGGGGACAGGACCTGCCCGTGGCCCGAGGCCCAGGCGGGAGTGGGTGCTTCTCTCTAACCGGCCCCATGGGGCAGTGCCTGGCGGTAGGTGGTGGTTCTTCCCAAGCTCAGCCCTCGCTCACGCCCCCAGGAGGGTCAGACCACCCAGTTGCTCCCAGCCACCCTGTGAGTGAGGCCAGCCTCCTTCTCCCAGGAGGAGGGCACGTGGCTTAAAGCAGAGCCCACTCCCCACTTGCCGCTCTCCCCGATGCTGCCAGTCTGCCCGGAGACCCTGGCTTCCTCCAGGGAGGAAGAGCTCCCTCTAACATCTGGGCAGAGCGGCCGTCGGCAGGGCTGGAGCTGAGTGTTCTCTGGTTCCCTGAGACACAGGCTGGAGGACAGCCATGGAGACCCCACTTTGGGGGTAGTTGGCCGGGCTGTTTCAGGAAGGGTGTGCCCGGGCAGGAGGTGGCCAAGCCTGCCTACAGTGGGACTGAGGCTTGTGCACTCCTTTTCATGGAAGGGACAGTCCAGTGTTTGAGGCAGGAGGATCCAAATTCACTTGACTGGTGTGTTATGCCCCTTCTACTGCCTTGGGTCCCCTCTTCCATTTCAATACAGAGGAGAACACCTGAGCCCAAGAAGCCTGAACCGAAGACATCATCCGAGCCCAGAGCAGTATGTGTTGTGATTATTTTGGGACTTCCTTTCTGTCCACCTGGGCTCACTCACTGGGTGACCCCACCCTGTTTCTCAGACCCCTCCTGAGGCAGGTTGACCAGGCCAGGGGGAGGGCACAGGCTTTGCCAAAGCCAAGACCTCTGGCTGGAGCCGGGACTGGGGGGGCCATCCTCCAGGCTGTCACCTGGGGACACAGAGGATGTGTCCTGAGCTCCCACTTTCCCAGTCTACACTGGCAGCTGCTCAGGACTTTGGTTTGGGGAAAGTCCCTGTGGGTCTGGAGGTGGCTGGGGTGACCCAGAGTGTGTTGCCCACTGTGTGGTTGGCATCCCACTGACACCATGGCTTATTTGCGGGCTGCTTCTGTAGGTGGGTGGTAAGTAGAGTCGCAGAGCTAAGGGGTCCACGGTGAGGAATTCTAGGTCCCTGTGCTCCTCCTGCATCTGGCGCTCCTGGCTGTGGAAGGCAGAGCCACCAAGGCTCCTGCCTTTTCTGGCCTTTGTTATCCGGCCAAGAAGCCTGGGCGCCAAACTCAGTGTTCATTTGGCCTGGTCCGCGCATCTCCGGGGCCAGAAACAAGCTCTGGGCCTTCATTTTTATTTTCTTCCCAATGGTCTTATTTTTTACATTGTTTGATTTCTTAAGGATTCCTCGGATCCTTTCAGAAACAGCGGGTAAAAACCCACACAAACAAACTCTCCGCTGGTCCCAGCGCCCTCCCGAGCCCACTTCCTGCACTCGCTCCTTCCTCCAGACCTGCTGGACTGGGTGTCCCCTTGGGTGGGGCAGGGCGCGGCGGAGTGGGGCGTTGCCTGGGAAATGGTGCAAACCTTCTGGGCTCCGTAAATGATTCGTTTCCTGCCAGCGTCCTGTGATGTTTCCATCAGAATCTGTTGTGTATGAATCAAGATCCTGGCTGACATCTGCCTCGGCTGATGTGAGCTTTCCCTTCGGAAACATCCTTCCCACAGGCCCCGGGGTGATCCTTTTATACTTACTGACACTGCGTGTGCGTGTGCGTGGTTATGAGCTGCCACATTCCGAGGAAGCCAAGGATATTCTTTCCTCATACGGCGTGTTACCTGCTGGTGGGATCTTGGCAACGTTTCATTGCCTGGGTAGAGAGGAAGAGAGAGGTTCCTAAGCTGCACGATGAATATCTAGATCTATGGTGACTGTAAGAAACAGCCAAGTTCGGTAAATGAGGAGAGGATGACAGTTGAGGCCTCTCCCTGTTGTTTAGAACAGGGCTTGGTGAGCTATACAGCTCAGTGCTGCCCACTGCCTGTTTCATACAGGAAATTTTATAGGAAACTCAGCCTTCTCATTGCCTTACGTATAACCTGGCCACTTTCATGTTGTAATGGCAAGGTTGAGTAGCTGAGACAGGTGCCACGTGGCTTGCAAAGCTGGAGATACTTGCCATTTGGGTCTGTGCAGGAAAAGTTTGCTGACGCCCGATTTAGGATAAAACACAGAAGTGAAGAGACCCTGAAGTAACAGTCATGTGTAGGAAGAGCCTTCTCTCCTCTGGCTGTTCTCTCTCTGTAGCTAGGCTCACCTGGGATGAGACAGGTCCCCTCGGTTGCACCTGAGAGGGGCCAGAAGTCCTGTGATTTGGATGTGGGGCAACTGAAGAGAGACCGGTTCAGAGACCAGGCCCAAGGCTGAGTATTTGCCAGTGGTGATCTGGAGGCTTCTGGGACAGGATCCTTTTAAACAGGTGAACATAGCTCACCTGGAGCTTTTAAAAAAAATTCCTTCAAAGCCAAAAACCATGCAAATACTCTGCTGCCTGAGCAAGCTTGAATGATTGAAAGGGTAGAAAATAGGGCCTCTTGGAAAGCATTTGAGGAGGTGGATTTTTATGGCCTGAAGAAGCAAGCTGACAAGTGCCACTTGGTTACCACTGGGCACTTTGCTGTTGTGTTCAATCTCAGAACAGCCCTGCCAAGTGGCTCCCAGTCCCCCAGTTACCAGGGAGGCTCTTGCATGAATTGCTTCGTTCATAATAGGGGAGGGCCCATTTGTGGGGAGCATGCTGCCCCGTGGTCCAGCCCTCTGCACAGAGCATGGGGAAATTAGCCAGAATTACAGTCGTCCTGTGAGACATAAGGGAACACATCTTGACTGTACGCATGATTAAACACTGCGATTAGCTGTCAGGGTAGTGTGAGAAATTCCCATTTGGGGAGAGCTTTGGAAATGAGAAACTGTCTTCAAGTCTGTTTTGAGCTGGATGGTTCCAGGGCGCTGGCCTCAGAGGCCTGTGGAAGGCAACCTTAGCCTTTCTGATTTAGCAGTTCTCTCCTCTGTCAACAGCAAACCCGTTGTTGGTTCAGATTGCAGTAGTGCCGAGCCCTTTTAGAACTTCTAAGACCCTGAGCTTTTGGGGATTTGTTTTCCAGGGTGGTTCTTCCACCTAACAAAATCTAGAAGGCTGAGCCATCTTAAGTGGCCCTTGTGCATGTTGTACTGTAGCTCTGTCTGCCTCAGGTTACTGTCAGCTCCAGGGCTCCTTTGCCTGCAGGCCCTGGTCAGTACCGTGAATGGTATACGGGTCAGGGTGGGTGGTCGTCAGCAGGTTTGGGGGGGGGTTGGCTCATTGGATTTAAGTTGCCAAATTTATGTGTACAGATTTTGTAATATTTCCCTAGTTGCCTTTTAATGTCTCTGAAATCAATAGTCATATTCCCTCTTTCATTCCTAATGTTGATAATTTGTGTCTTTTTTGGTTTGATTGTTAGTCTGGCTAGAAGTATCAATTTTATTGATTTTATTTTTCCCCAAAGAATCAGCTTTTGTTTCCAATGATTTTTCTCTATTTTTATGTTTCCAATTTTATTGTTTTCTGCCCTTATCTTTATTATTTCCTTTTTTCAGGTTTATTTTGCTCTCCTTTTTTAAAATTTGTAAGGTGGAATCTTAAGTTATTGACCTTTCTTTTTCTTTTTTTTTTTTTTTCTTTTTTTTTGAGACAGAGTCTCGCTCTGTTGTCCAGGCTAGAGTGAGTGCCGTGGCGTCAGCCTAGCTCACAGCAACCTCAAACTCCTGGGCTCGAGCGATCCTTCTGCCTCAGCCTCCCGAGTAGCTGGGACTACAGGCATGCGCCACCATGCCCGGCTAATTTTTTATATATATATCAGTTGGCCAATTAATTTCTTTCTATTTATAGTAGAGACGGGGTCTTGCTCTTGCTCAGGCTGGTTTTGAACTCCTGACCTTGTGCAATCCGCCCGCCTCGGCCTCCCAGAGATCTAGGATTACAGGCATGAGCCACCACGCCCGGCCTCTTTTTCTTTATTATAAGTGTTTGATACTATATATTTACCTCCAAACACTGCTTTAGCTGCATTCTACAAATTTCAATTCATTGCATTTTTATTTCAGTCATTGCAAACCATTTTTTAATTTCCCATGAGACTTCCTATTTGATTTGTGGATCATTTAATAGTATTTAGTAGTAGTGTTTAGTTGTTTAATTCCTAAATATTTGGAGATTCTTATCCAGGTGTCATTTTGTTAATGATTTTTAGTCAGATACATGTATTCGTTTCCTTACTGTTGCTGTAATAAATGACCACAAACTCAGTGGCTTAAAACAACAAAACTTACTACCTCACAGTTCTGAAGGTTGAAAATGGGTCTTACAAGGGCTAAGTCTTCGTTTTCCTTTATCTGAGATGGTCTTTATTTTGCCTTCATTCCTGAAGGATGTTTTCACTGGATATAACATTTTGAGTTGACAGATCTTTTCTTTTAGCACTTTGAAATGTGTCGTCCTCTTCTGGCTGCCATGGTTTCTGATGGGAAATCTACAGTCATTTGAATGAAATGTATGAAAAAACGATAAACAACAATGTTTTTCTCGGACTGCTTTCAAGACTTTTTTCTTTACTTTTGGTGCTCGGCACTCTGATTGTGATATTTCTGGTTTTGTTTATCCTGTTGGGTTTCACTGCATTTCTTGGATTTGTAAATGTATATTTTCCTTTTAATTTGGAAATATTCAGCTATTGTATCTTCAGATACTTTTTCTGTTTCAGTGTCCCTCTCCTCTCTTTCTGGGACTCCTGTGACATGAAATTACACCTGTTGATGTTGTTCCATAGATTGTTAAGATCCTTCTATTCCATTTTTCTGCACTCTTTTTTCTCTCTATTGTTTAGATCAGATAGTGTCTGTTGATCTATCTTTAAGTTTACTGACTTCATTGTCATTTCCTTTCTATTATTAAACCCCTCCAGGGAATTTTTTATTTTTTGGTCCTAAAATTTCTCTTTGGTTCTTTATTTATAGCTTCTATTTTCTGGCTAAGAATTCCTGTCTTTCTGTTTGTTTTAAAAGTCTTTGCTCTTACTTCTTGGAGCATGGTTATAATAGCTACTTTAAAGTTTTATTTTGATAATTCAAACATTTGGGTCATCTTGGGGTTGTTGATATTGGTTCATTGCGTTTTTTTTTTTTTTTTGAGACAGAGTCTCACTCTGTTGCCCGGGCCAGAGTGCCGGGGTGTCAGCCTAGCTCACAGAAACCTCAAACTCCTGGGCTCAAGCAATCCTTTCTGCCTCAGCCTCCTGCATAACTGGGACTATGGGCATGCACCACCATGCCCAGCTAACTTTTTCTATATATATTTATTTGGCCAATTAATTTTTCTATTTTTAGTAGAGACAGGGTCTTGTTCTTGCTCAGGCTGTTTTCAAACTCCTGATCTTGAGTGATCCTCCTGCCTCAGCCTCCCAGAGTGCTAGGATTACAGGTGTGAGCCACCACATCCGGCTAGGTTGCCTGCTCTTTTGTCAAGTAATTTTGGATTGTGTCCTGAACATTTTTTTTTTTTTTTTTTTTTTTTTGAGACAGAGTCTCACTCTGTTGCCCAGGCTAGAGTGCTGCGGCGTCAGCCTGGCTCACAGCAACCTCCAACTCCTGGGCTCAAACAATCCTCTTGCCTCAGCCTCCTGAGTAGCTGGGATTACAGGAGTGCACCTCCATGCTGGCTAATTTTTTACATATATATTTTTAGTTGTCCAGCTAATTTCTTTCTATTTTTTTTAGTAGAGACGGGCTCATGCTCTTGCTCAGGCTGGTCTCGAACTCCTGAGCTCAAACGATCCACCCACCTCGGCCTCCCAGAGTGCTAGGATTACAGGTGTGAGCCGCCATGCCAGGCCTGAACATTTTGGATATTATGAGACTCGGGATCCTGTTTAAATGTTCTGGATATGTTGATTGATTGGTTTATACAGGCAGTCAACCCAGTTGGATTCACATGCACATCCTGGTTCATTTTCTGTGCTCTGTGGCTCCAACATCCACCCTGCTGTGGATCATGGCTCCAGTGGATCATGGCTCCCCCCTCTGTGGCTTTTTTCTCCCTTTGCCAAATGGAAGTAATTGTAGAAACCTTGTAGGACCGTGTTCTGATTAGTAGTGACAGCCTGCCGTGTGGTGGGTGCTTGGGAAATGGAAGCTGCCCTTATGTTCTAATGGGAGAGGGGGGGCTTTGTCACTGAGACGGTTCCCCTGCTCTGCCGCCACACTGGGGCGCACCTTGGGCCCTTCTGAGAGTGGACCATTAGAGTGAACACTTCTGAGAGCGGACCATTAGCCAGGTGGGGGCGTGCTGAGGGGGGAGGCTCCGTTTGCAACCCGGGCAGTAGTCTCTGCTGTAATTCAGGTCCCCTAGCCTGTGCTGTGCTGATTCTAAGTGATTTCACACATATGTGGCTTAGGGGTGAGCCCAGGGTTTCATACATAGATTGAAAAGATCCCTTTTCCAGCACCCTCCTCTCCATGATCTTCCTAACACTCTGTGTCCTCAGGTTCCCCCTCCTAGGTGTTCTGACCAGAAGGTGGGGCTCCGGCCTTTCCACGCTGTCACCAGAGTTCCACCCTAGGGTCCGCTTCCACTGTGCCCGGACCAGGGGCTCCACTCCATGGCACCCACTGCTGCATATGTGGGGTCGGGAATGGATGCCTCCTCGTTTTTTGTGGGTGTTCACCTGGATCAAGGTGAGTGAAGCCTAGAAAGAGTCCCATCTACAGGATCCCCCTCCCTGGTCCTCTGGCTAGAGAGAGCAGGCTTTTCCATTGGTTTGCCGCCCCCCCGCCCCCATCCGTGCCTATTAGTGGTTTCGGGCTGCTCTAGTGCCAGTCTGGGTGGTAAAAACCCAAAAAATGCAAAACCGGAGAAGTCACTGCCAGGTACCTGGGTATTTCTCAAGGTTTTTCTCAAGGTTTGAGATCCCTGCTCAGTCCTGCTCTTTTCTGCCTTTTCAAGCCCCATGCTAGCTGTTTCATGTGTTTTATCCAGAATTTCTAGTTGTGGTTCATGGAAAATGGTAGAGTGTGCTTTCTCCATCTTGCCTGGGAGTAGAAGTTCAAGCTTCTACCTTTATTTATTTTTTTATTTTTATTTTTTTGAGACAGAGTCTCACTTTGTTGCCCAGGCTCGAGTGAGTGCCGTGGCATCAGCCTAGCTCACAGCAACCTCAAACTCCTGGGCTCAAGCAATCCTCCTGCCTCAGCCTCCCAAGTAGCTGGAACTATAGGCATGCAGCACCATGCCCGGATAATTTTTTGTGTATATATATATATATATATATATATATATATATATATATATATTAGTTGGCCAATTAATTTCTTTGTATTTATAGTAGAGACGGGGGTCCCACTCAGGCTGGTTTTGAACTTCTGACCTTGAGCAATCTGCCCGCCTCGGCCTCCCAGAGTGCTAGGATTACAGGCGTGAGCCACCGCGCCCTACCTTATTTTTTACATTAAAGAAAAAAAAAGGCCAGGCGTGGTGGCTCACGCCTGTAATCCTACTACTCTGGGAGGCCGAGGCAGGCGGACTGTAGTTCGACGAGACCAGTCTGAGCAACAGCAAGACCCCCGTGTCTACCGAAAATAGTAAGAAATTAATTGGCCAACTAAAATATATATAGAAAAAATTAGCTGGGCATGGTGGCACCATGGTGGCATGTCTGTAGTCCCAGCTACTCAGGAGGCTGAGGCAGAAGGATTGCTTGAGCCCAGGAGTCTGAGGTTGCTGTGAGCTAGGCTGACGCCACAACTCTAGCCTGGGGAACAGAGTGAGACTCTGTCTCAAAAAAAAAAAAAAAGTTCCCCCAGAGACAGGGTCTTGCTCTGTCACTGGGTGGAGTGCAGTGGTGTCATCATAGCACACAGCAGCCTACAACGCCTTGGCTCAAGTGATCCTCCTGCTTCAGCCTCTAGTGTAGCTGGGATTATAGACAGGTGTCACAACACCTGGGTTATTTTTTAGCTTTTTTTTTTGTAGAGTCAGGATCTCCCTATGTTGCCCGGGCTGTTCTCTAACTCTTGGCCTCAAGTGATTTTCCCACCTCGGCCTCCCAGAGTTTTGGGATTACAGGCGAGAGCCACGACAGCTGGCAGATGAGGGAATAAAGATCTCAAGCCAACAGAACGGCTTGCTCCCTCTAGCCAGAAGATCAGGGAGGAGAATCCTGTTGATGGAACTCTTTTTGGCTTTACCCACCTTGATCCAGGTGAACACCCACAAAAATGAGGCATCCATTCCCCTCCCCCTGAGCATCTGCCTTTAAATGTCCTCGCTGTGTATGGTGGTGCTCCCCGGGCTGAACCTCTGTCTTTAGCATTGTGAGCATGGTGGCCCATGCTGGACACCTCAGCCTTAGGCAGCAACTTTCCCGAGGCCCTTCTGGAGACCCCTGAGGCTGGGCCAAGCTGGCACTTGCCCTGTGGACTCAGGCTAGGCCTCGCCGGTGTGTTTTCCCTGACAGCACCTGTTTGCCTTCCGCTGGTTGATTCCGCGGTGTCCAGTGGTGTGCCCGGACTTTCCTGCTCCGCTCCCGGCCCTTCTGTCGCTTTTCACTGCCTGACTTAATGGTCTTTCGGGGCAGACACAGCCATCTGCATGTTCACGGAAGGTCCTGCCGGCATTTCCAGGGGGAGAAAGGCGTCAGGCCACGAGTACATGAAGACCTTTGGAAACATCCAGAGGATCCCAGAAATTACCTCCCCTCCTGCGTGTCCACATGCCAGGCCTGCCTTCCCAGCAGCTCGCTCCCAGCCCCACACCCAGCTGTCGTTTCCTAGAGCACCGTGCTGTGTAGTTGTTGGGGACACACAGTGCTCCATCAGGGAATGTGAGCCCGGGGGCCACAGGTGGAGCAGAGAGCACAGCACCCGGAACCGTCACAGGGGGAGTCTCACCCTCATCCTGCATCCAGTGGATCATGACTCCCCCCTCTGTGGCTTTTTTCTGCCTTTGCCAAATGGAAGTAATTGTAGAAACCTTGTAGGACCGTGTTCTGATTAGTAGTGACAGCCTGCCGTATGGTGGGTGCTTGGGAAATGGAAGCTGCCCTTATGTTCTAATGGGAGAGGGGGGGCTTTGTCACTGAGACGGTTCCCCTGCTCTGCCGCCACACTGGGGCGCACCTTGGCGCCCTTCTGAGAGTGGACCATTAGCCAGGTGGGGGCTTGCTGAGGAGGAAGGATCCCTGGAGCCCAGGAGTTCAAGGCTGCAGTGAGCAGTGAGTTCAAGTGCCACTGCACTCCAGCCTGGGTGCATAGCAAGACCTTGTCTCTAAAAACAGAAGAAAACAATTTAATAAAAAAATAAAGGTGGCCTGTGATCCTAGGGAGGCCGAGGCAGGTGGATCGTTTGAGCTCAGCAGTTTGAGACCAGCCTGAACAAGAGCAAGACCCCGTCTCTACTAAAAATAGAAAGAAATTAATTGGCCAACTAAAAATATTAGTTGAACTAACTGGAAAAAATTAGCTGGGCACGGTGGTGCATGCCTGTAGTCCCAGCTCCTTGAGAGGCTTGCGCCCAGGAGTTAGAGGTTGCTGTGAGCTAGGCTGACGCCACGGCACTCGAGCCCGGACAGAGTGAGACTCTGTCTCAAAAAAATAAAATAAAGGTGGACCAGCAGCATGTGCTGGGTGGAGCCGTGGGGCTGGGCTGCCGTGCGCGGTGGCTGGGCTGTGCTCTGCCCACCACCTAGGCCGTCCCCTCCCGTCCGCCTGTGCGGAGCAGGTGTGGAATCCAGCAGGAATGTGCGGTTCGTCCTTCCCTGGATACTTGGGCACCATCTGGCTGGGCTCACGGAGCAAATGGGCCTGGAAGTTATTTCCCACCCAAGCCTACTCCCACTCTTACAGCCGTTTTCAGAGGGAGAGTCTGGCTCCTGTTTGGAGCTGCAGGTTGTGGCCCTTGGGCAAAGGCACCACATCCTTTAGGCCCTGCCCTGTCTGTCCTCCCCAGCTTCCTGGCCCAGGGGCTTGCTCTCGTAGTAACTCACGCCTTAGTGTTATTCCCTGATTTTATAATCAGTGGTTGGAAACCTGGAGACCCAGCGCTTGACTAAGGACAAGGCCTGCTGGGTTTAAAGCTCCAGGCCTGGATGGGGTGATGGATGCAGGGCCCCAAGTGCTCTGGGCAGCACATCCAGATGCTGTACTCACATGCAGCTTGGCATCTGGCCCCTCACAGGACTCAGGGTGTGCCACTGAGTCTTTTTATTGAGGAGAAACCTGGGGCCCAGAGAAATAAGGAATGTGCCAAGGTCACCCAGCTGGACAGTGGTAGGCTGGGTTTGAGTCGGAGTCTGCGCCGCCCAGCTTGTGAGTCTGCTGCTCGAGAGCCAGCAGCTCAGGCACTGCCAGCGCAGGGTTGAGGGCCCCTGGGCCGTAGGCTTGCCAGAGGGGGTGCCTGGCTCTCTGCGGGTGTGCGTGCACCTGGGTGGGTCGGGGACAGGACCCCAAGCATCACTTTTTCCTTACCTGCCCAGCACTGCCGTGGGGCTGCCCACGTGGAAAGCAGGGAGCCTGGGGACAGGCAGGGCCTCGCAGATCTGCGCTCTAGCCCAGCTCAGCCACTCATTAGCTCTTTGTCTCTCTGGCAGGTCAGCGAGCCTACCTGCCGCTCCCGCGAGTGTGAGCATGGGTGGCCCCAGCCTACCCCATCCTGGAGATGCAAGGGCAGGCCCAGGGCCCCCGCACTGCTGTGTCGCACAGTGGAGGGAGGCTTAACAAGCCTCTGCGGCCCAGGTCAGAAGGCCTGCTGCGAGCGGGGCACCAGTGTATCAGAGGCGTGTCTGAGAGGCTGGGTTGGGCTCCTTTGGGTGGAAATACGTCACACCCATGTGCGACATGTATACTCACATGCCACAGAACACAGTACATGCATATGCACACACGTGAAGACACTTTTCCACAAGGTGGGGGACCATGTTGAGGGAAGAAAAGCTGCTCAGGTGGCTTCAGCCTGGACTTGGGTAAAAGTACCTTCTGGACAGCTGGGGTCCTGTGGGAGACCTCTCTGGGGCTCTTCCGCACCTGCTCCGTGTCCTGGGACCCCTCGACACCTCCAGGCAGAGCCCCAAGCAGAGCAGAGCGTCCACCTTGGAGCCCATGTGGCTTGAGTGCCTCTGGCTCGTCTCCTGCTTGCATGCTCCGTTCTTGGACGCGCTTCCGAGCAGCCTGTGCAGGCGCCGGGCTCTGGCAGCATCTCCACGCCGCTCTCGCCGGCCCTTCTTCTGGCGGAGGCAGCCTGCGTTGCTCTTCTGCCTGGTGGTGACAGGCTGGTCTTGTTTGGAAACAAAGATGCCATCACTGCTCTTTTGCTCCCCCCACTTCCCCCCGTTGCCAGAACATGAGGCCTACGTTCAGTGGTGTGTGTATAAAGTGCCCAGCTCCGTGTGTGCACTTGGTACACGCCTGGCCCTCGGGTCCTCCTGGTTTTCAGGAGGAGCGTGGTGATTTCAGCTGCCCCGGGATGTGTGCCAGCCCTGCCCTCGGGGAATGGCCGTGTACCCAGGGACACAGGGATGTGGGAGGCTGCTCCGATGGTCACTGACCAAAAGCATGGCATTCAGTCTGCATGACTTAGAAACGTGCTGGATGTGTCGAGCCCGGGGCCAAGTCCTCCAGCTGTGTCACCTGGGTGTGGGGTGAGCGTTCTCTTCCTGCAGGTGCCATTGTGGACACTCGGTGCAGCTGGACTCTCTGAAGATTGCAAATGGAAATTTTATTGTGTGTCCTCTCAGCTAATAAGGGAGGGGAGGGGAAACTGCTTGGAGCCTCCTGTCTTCCAGCACCCCGTGTGTTTGGTCCGAGTCTGCTGCCCGGTCCTCTGTCTGCGTGGAGTCTGAGGGGTTGCTGGCTACGTGTGTGAGGCTGTTCACTTTGTTTATGTATGAGTAAATGAATGAGTGAATGACAGGGTCTTGCCCTGTTGCCCAAGCTAGAGTGCAGTGACGTCATCATAGCTTACCATCACCTCAAACTCCTAGGCTTGAGCCATCCTCCTTCCTCAGCCCCCCCAGGAGCTGGAACTACAGGTGGGCTTTTTTATTTTTTTGTAGAGATGAGGTCTTGCTGTGTTGCCAGGCTGGTCTCAAACTCCTGGCCTCAAATGATCCTCAGGCAAACATCTCGGCCTCCCGAAGTGCTGGGACTATAGGCGTGAGCCACTGCATCCGGCTATCGATCGATCGATCGAGCGATCTATCTATCTATCTATCTATCTATCTATCTATCTATCTATCTATCTATCTATCTATCTATATCTCTACCCTAGGACGGCCCCATGCATTGAATAGTGTGTTCTACAAATGGTCCTTGGGTTCTGGGTGGTTAGTGGCCTGAGGATGGCACTTTTGAGGGTGCCATGGCACCTGGCTGCATGCTGTGGCATACATGGAATGTCATGGAGGATCTGTGCCAGTGAGTGGGAGAAAGAACCTGGGAGAATGTCCCCCTGGCGGGAGGAGGCATGGTCTGGCTGAGTCATGGGGGGGGGGGGCTGCTGCAGTGTGGCCTGTGAAGAACTGGTAGGACCCAGGGACCCAGGGAGGCCGTCTGCAAGCAGGGTGTGAGTGGGCGTCAAGCCATGGGGAGCACGAGGGGGCTCCAACTGCGAGGGGACAAAGGTGAAGGCCGCCACTGTGAGCGTGAGCACCCGGCCCCAGTGGTGGGACCAGGGCCCACCCCAGTGCTGGTTGGCTTTCGGGGCCCAGGCACCTGGGGGACGGGGGAGCCCAGGGAGGTAGCTTGTGTGGACACAGCCCAGCCACGCTCGGAGGAGCCAGTCGGCGGGGTCAGCAGCTCATCCCACAGCTCTGCGCAGCCTCTGCCTCTCCTGCTCTAGCTTTCTCAGCCGCAGTGACGGTGAAAACCAGCGTGGGCTTGAGACCAGGGCCGAGTTCTCGTTCCACCTTTCTCTGGGCTTTGAATTCCCTGGAGTGCAGCTGTGCCGCTGCCCTGCCCTCCGGGGCGGAGTCCTGGGTGTAAACAGCGTGTGGTGCCTCCCTGCCCAAGGGAACTGCCCCCCAGGTAGCAAGGACATAAATGTCCGGGCACACATGTTCCAAGGCATAAGGTGGGGCCACAGAGAGGAGGAGGCGTGTTTATGCCACAGGTGAGTCACTGGAAACTGGGAATATGGTTGCAGGCACGTCAGGTTTTTCAGGGATGAGTGTCTTGCTGTGTTCGGGCTACTATAACAAAAACACCACCAGCCAGGTGGCTCACCCAGCAACGTCCATGCCTCTCGGTGCTGGAGGCGGGGAGTCTGAGATCAAGGTGCTGGCAGGTTCGGGGTCTGCTGAGGGCCCACTTTCTGGCTCACAGATGGCCGTCTTCTCACTGTGTCCCCACATTGTGGACAGGAAGAGGGTCTCTCTGGGGCCTCCAAAGGGCAGTAACTCCTTTCCTGAAAGTTTCATCCTCACGACCTAATCACTTCCCAAAGGCCCCACCTCCAAGTCCCATTGCGGGTTAGTGTTCGACATGTGAATTGGAGGGAGACGCAAATATTCAGGCGGGAGCAGCAGAGTGCCCTCCCCCACCCCCAAAGCTGAGGAACCTTGCAGGTGGGGGCTGGCTCTCCTGGTGGGACTGGTGGTTAGAGGCCTGGCTTGTCACCCCAGCTCTGAGGCCTCTGGATGCCACCTTCCTGCACACCAGCTAGCCAGAAAGCTACTTTCTGTCCCCTGGAGAAGAGCTGCTCTCCTAAGATCGGTTCCTCGAGCCCCTAGCATCCAGTCCCACGTGACTCTGAGCATCTTGTGGCTGTCTCCTCTGCCCCCTCATGTCCCCGCCACACTCGGGCACACCGTGGCTGAGCAGTGTAGGGTGCCAGGGGGTGTTTGCACTGCTGCCTCACTGCTGATGCACGTGGCCTCTTTGGAAGGGGCTTGTTGGGTGGGAGAAAGCTGGTGGTCTGTGGTGGTCTGGGTCCAGCTGTCCAAATCGACCAGCTCAACCTTCTGAATGTCCTGGGCTTTCCCGGTGATGGTCCCTACCCTCCAGCCAAGAGCAGAGCACACCTGAGTCAGGATTCAGGCAAGAACAGGGCAACACACCCCTGCACAGCCAAGACATAAGGCACTTGATACGGGGAGGGACCAGGTAGGCCTGGCCAGGAGCCCTGGCATAAAAGCCTGGGGTCTGGCTCCCTTTGCGAGGACCAGTGGAAGCCTGCACCGGTCAGATGCCCGCTGTGCCGGACGCTGGCCTGCCTGCGGGGTCTCTCCTTTGCAGGAGCTGGTGGTGCTACTCTGCACAGCAGCCTCAGATAGCAGGCTGGCATCCAGCTCGTCATCGGGGAGCAGGAATCAGCCTTGTTCTCCGGGCCTGTCCGGAAGCCTGAGCTCAGGTCCCTTGCCATCAGCAGTACCCGAGTGAGGCGCCAGCTCTGCACCGGCCCTGGCAGGGGTGGCAGTGAAGCAGGAGTGTTGGGCAGGGTGCCCTGGTTGAGCCAGCCGTTACTCTACCACCTGAGAATTTTCTGGGAGAAGCGCCAGGCTCAGACCTTTCTGGATGCCTCGTGGGTTCTTAAGGGAAGGCCTTCCCTGCTGCGTGGCGGCCAGACAGGCCAGGGCCGCCCGCTGTGTGCAGCGGTCCCTGCTGCCGCCGCCTGTGAGTTGTGTGTCTGGAGGGCTCACTTTTCCCAGAAAGGGCTTTCAGAATGCAGCACGGCCCTCAGCAGGCCTGCTCGCTCTGCTGGCGGGCCGCGGCCAGGTTGGAGCCCTGAGTGGGCGTCTGGCAGCTGTGCCCATAGGGTAGCCCAGGCGTGGGATCCCGCCACCCCCAGCAGGCCCCCGGCTCCCTGGGAGGGGGGAGGAGCTGGGCCTGGGTTCCAAGCCTGGCTGCGGGGAGTGACAGGCGGGCCGGAGCAAGTTGTCACACCCTTGCTGTCACACCCGCAGTGACAACTGGGATTATCGCAGTGGGTGGTAATTCCCACATGACAGTTTTGAGTTTCAGGTCAAGAGCCTGGTGCTCCGTCTCCTCTTGCGTCTGGACCGAGAGCTCATCCTGGGCTGGTTTTCTGACTCATTCCTCAGCTGTTCTTGTGGCCTGCAGTCTGGGGCCCCAGGGAGTGAGGAACGCTCTGCTCCGGCAGAGGAGAAACATGGAGACACTCACGTCTGCTAAGACAGAGGCACCAGCCTCCGAGGTGGGCCACGCCAGGGTCGCCCTCTGGCCCACGGTGACCTGAGACCCAGCAGGGGCCGTGGCCCTGAGGACCCTGGGCTCTGACCACGTCCCGAAGTGGAGCCCTCAGCCTCACGCCGTGCGCTCCAAGTCCGGCGAGAGGAGGCCCCGCGGTTTCCGGGAAAGGCGCAGGAGTGTGCCAGTAGCTGTCGCAGGTGGAGCATGTGGAGAGCCCAGGCTCCTGGCGATTACGATAAGTGATGGTTCCGTCTGGGCCTCTGTGCCTCCTCCCTCTGGCGGGGGAGCCTCGGCCAGCGCGTCACCAGCACCTGGCGGAGAGCGTCACTATTCCCATTTCATTGGAGGGGACACTGAGAGAGGAAACAGGCCTCTGCGGGCCTGGGCCCTCTGCTCATCCTGGTTTGTCTGTGTCTTTCTTTTTTAGGGCATGATTGAGGAAGCCCTTGGAGGTTGGGTGGGGCAAGCTGGGAACAGGGGGAATTATATTTCTTTTTCCAAATGCTTAAGTGAAGAATGGGAGAGCTGGGAACAGGGGGAATTATATTTCTTTTTCCAAATGCTTAAGTGAAGAATGGGAGAGTTCCCGGCTATGCAGTCCATGTGTACAGATTTTCCAGAGGAAAATCCATTTGGGCTTGGACTTGGAGACCCTGCCATCTCTCAGTCTGTTCCTCAGCCTTTTCACATCTGTCCACCTCTGGTACATCTTCAGTTCTGGTGCAGAATAGAAAATGTCAACCCCCTCACCCCGCCCCAGCACACACCTAGTGGGGCTCCGGGTATGTTGCTTACACCTCAAAACTTTCAACCTTCCTCTGTAGAAGGAGCTGCTAGTGGCCTCTGCAGAGGCGTGAGGATTTGAGACAGTGCCCTGGCCTGTACCTGCTGGGTGATGTTCCTCTGGTGGTCTCAGGGCCCGACTCAGGCTGGTGTCCTGGGCGCCTTCCCCTGTGCACCTATAGTCCTGCCACCCTCCCAGGAGCTCCATCAATTGGGTGACCCAGGCTGAGGCTGGGGGTGGGAATTGCAGACTGGCCCAGAGCTACACCCACCCAGGGCTGGTGGGAACACGGGGCCTTCTGTTGGGGATGGGTGGGTCTCTGACTATCCACTGACCTGCGTCCTGGACCTTGGGGTCATTTGAAGGCCCAGTGTTGAGCTCTGGCTTCTGGTCCTGCCCAGCTTGTCACTTTAGTGCCTCAGTTTCCTTATCTGCATGTGAACTCACCATTCAGAGATTGGATAAAGGGAGTAAAGGGAGGCTCCTTCTCAGGCCCTGTGGTCAGGGAAGAAGAGTCCTCCGGGGCTTTACTTGGGAGAAGCTCTCACACCCTTCCTGCCCTGCCCTTGGCGGTGGGTAGGGGTGAGTAGTTGGCTGGCTGTACCATGCAAGGTGTTCTGGGAGTAACTGGATTTCTATAATTAATTAATTAATTCATTTCCTTCCTCCTTCCCTCCTTCCCTTCCTTCCTTCCTCCCTCCCTCCCCCCTCACACTCCACTCCAGGCTGGAGCTGCAGTGGTATCACCATAGCTCACTGCATCCTCCAACTCCTGGGCTCCCAAGCAGCTGGGACTACAGGTGCATGCTACCACACTCGGCTAATTTTTCTATTTTTGTAGAGATGGGGTTTCACTTTGGCCCTGGCTGAACTTGGGCAACAGGTGATTGCTTGAGGCCAGTCTTGAACTTCTGGCCTCAAGCAGTCTTCCCACCCTGGCGTCCCAAGTGCTACAACCATAGGTGTGAGCCACCATGCCTGGTCTCCTTCCCTCCCTCCCTCTCCCCTCTTTCTTTCTTTTCTTTCCTTTCCTGTCTTATCCTCCCTCCCTTCCTTCCTTCATTTTTGGTTACAAGGATTGCTTTTGTAATGTTTGAGTCAGGGTTATAAGTGTGCCTGTCACCCATACAGTGTTCATTGTACCCATTAGGTAGGATTTTGCCCATCCCCTTCCCCCATTGATTTCTATTGAGTTATACTTGCCTCTGTGCACTTGTGTGCTCATCAGTTAGTTCTAATTTAATAGTGAGTACATGTGGTGTTTGTTTTTCTATTTAGATACTTCACTTAGGGTACTCTCCAGTTCCATCCATATTGTTGCAACCTTAAGTCATCCTTCTTCGTGGCTGAGTAATACTCCATGGTATACATATACCACATTTTGTTAATCCACTCATGAATGGATGGGCATTTGGGTTGATTCCACATCTTTGCATTTGTGAATTGTCCTGCAGCAAAAAATTGAGTCCAGGTGTCTTTTTGATAAAATGACTTCTTTTCCTTTGGTTTGGGTAAATACTCAGTAGTATGATTGCTGGATCAAATGGTTAGTTCTTTGAGGAATCTCCATACTGTTTTCCATAGAAGTTGCACTAATTTGCAATCCCACCAACAGTGTATAAGCGTTCCTTTCTCTCTGCATCTACACTAGCATCTATTGTTTTTAACTTTTTAATAAAAGCCATTCTAACTGGGGTAGGGTGATATCTCATTGTGGTTTTAATTTGCATTTCCCTGATGATTAGTGACATTAAGCATTTTTTCATATGTTTATTTGCCATTTGTTTATCTTCTTTTGAAAAGCTTCTGTTCATGTCCGGGTATGGTGGCTTATGCCTATAATCCTAGCACTCTGGGAGGCTAAGGTGGGAGGATCGCTCAAGGTCAGGAGTTCTAAACCAGTCTGAGGAAGAGGGAAACCCCGTCTTTACTAAAAATAGAAAGAAATTAATTGGCCAACTAAAAATATATTTAAAAAATTAGCCGGGCATGGTGGTGCGTGCCTGTAGTCCCAGCTACTTGGGAGGCTGAGGCAGAAGGATTGCTTAAACCCAGGAGTTTGAGGTTACTGTGAGCTAGGCTGATGCCACGGCACTCTAGCCTGGGCAACAGAGTGAGACTCTGTCTCAAAAAAAAACACAAAACCTTCTGTTCATGTCTTTTGCCCCCTTTTTAATGGGTTGTTTGATTTTTTCTTTCTGAATTGCTTGACTTCCTTGTAGATTCTGCTTATTAGCCCTTTATGAGATGTATAGTTTACAAATATTTTCTGTAGGTTGTCTGTTTGCTCTGTTGATTATTTTCTTCCCTGTGTAGAAGCTTTTGAATTTAATCAAGTCTCATTTATTTATTAATATTTTTGTTGTTGCTGTAGTTGCCATTGGGGTCTTTTTCATAAATTCTTTGCCTAGGCTGATATCTGGAAGTCTTTCTTTTTTTTATTTTTTGAGACAGGGTCTTGCTACCTTACCCAGGCTGGTCTAAAACGCCTGGGCTCAAGCAGTCCTCCTGCCTCAGATTCCTAAATCGCCAGGACTACAGCTGGGTTTCTGTAATTTCTGATTTGTACAATCAAAAGATACCCAGATGATTCTGATCTATTCTCTAGTAGGAGAGCCTGGGGTAAATCTGCAATAACTTAGCTTCAGAGTGAGTGTAACACTGATACGAGAGCCCAAGAGGGCGCGGATATGTTGAGTGGCTGCACGGTACAAGGCCCTGGGCTGGCCTGCTGCTCTGACCTCTCGGGGCTCAGGGACTGCTCTCCCCTCTCTTCGCCGCTCTGAGTCCAGGATGTGGCGGTGACATGGGTGCCACTGGGCATGGGCAGCTTCTGGCAGCCTCAGCTAGCTGGCCACAGTCCTGGCCCCATGAGCAGATGAATAATTGTGTCTAAGCACCACGATGACTGCATGTATTTGCCTGCAAGGGCGGCATAACAAAGAACCACAGCTGCTATGATTTGAGCTGCGTGGCTCAAATCATAGGACTTTATCCTTTCTGGAGACTGGAATTACGAGACGGAGGTGTTGGGAGGGTTGGAGGGAGAAGCTGTTCTTTGGCTTGTTAGATGGCTGTATTCATGTTCACACGTGGTGTTCCCACTGTATGCCAATCTCCAGATTTCACCCCATTTTTAAAGGTCAGTCGTCACATAGTCGTCATGGATTAGGGCCCACCCTAACGACCTCATTTTATCTTGGTAATGACCCCATTTTCAAATAAGTGTTGGGGGTTAGGGCTTTAGCATCTGAATTTGGGAAGGAATACAATTCAACCCATAGCACTGAATTCTTTTTCTTTTTGTCTTTTGTTTTTAATTTCAAAACCTGGCAGATCATTAGTTGTGTGTGTGTGTGTGTGTGTGTGGTAAAATATGCATAACAAAATTTTCTATTTTAACCATTTTTGAGCATACAGTTGAGAGACATTAGTACATTCACATAATCACATGACTGTCACCACCATCCGTCTCCAGAACTTTCTCATCTTCCCCAAATTAAAACCCTGTACCCGTTGAGTCCTAACTCCATGTCCCCCACCCACAGCCCCTGGCAGCCACTCTACTTCCTGGCTCTGAGAATTTGACGACTCTAAGACTGTCACAGGAGTGGAATCAAACAGCATTTGTTTTTTACGACTGGCTTATTTTCTATCACGTCCGCAGGGTTCATCCAGGTTGTCACATGTGTCAGAACTTCCTTCCTTTTTAAGGCTGAGTAATACTCCGTCGTACATACGTGGCACACCCTGGTCACCCATCCACCCATCCTCGACACTGGGGCTGCCGCCACCTCTCGGCCATCGCAGGTGGAGCTGCTGTGCGCGTAGGTGACGCCGTGCCTCCTCTCCTGCCCTACGCCAGACCTAGAAACCAAGCTGGCACCAGGCCAATGAAGAAGAGAAAAGCATGCACGTTTCATTAGTTTTACACATACGTGGGGATCTTTGCAAGATAGTGAAGTCTGAAGAAGTCGCCAAAGCAAGAAGCCTTTATACTTTTTAAGACAAAGAACAATATTTGAAAAGAAATGAAAGGACAAAGGACATCTGGCCAGGGGCAGTAATTCTAGGGGAGTCACTAGGAGGAGGTATATGGGTGGGTGTAAAACTAGCGGAAGGTCAGGGTTGCTTTGGCGACTTTATTCAGGTCCGCTGCAGCCCCAGCCCCCAGTCGCTGGTGACAAGAGCTATTCTCTCGCCCTAGTACGGGGAGGGTGCCCCTCCCAGAGGAATCTCTGTGGCTTTCTGAGTGCCCAAAGAAACAGGTCAGCCCTTTCTGAGAGTGCAGTTTCTCCAGTATTACCAACTTGAAGTGATGCACACATCGAGCTGGCATGTGCGGGGCTGGCACGCCCTTCCCTCCTGCCCAGCCTTTCTGCAGCTGAGTTGGCCCGACTCCCTCTCTCTCTGGCGTCTGTGCAGCTCCTCTGCTGGTCGAAGGCTCGACTGAGCTTGTTCCTCTAACTCGGTGGCACCCTCATCCAGGCCACAGCTGCATCTGCCTTCGTGTCCTGTGGCTGCCGCAACAAATTACCCAGAACTCAGTGGCTTACAACAACAAAAAGTTATTCTGCCATGTTTCTGGAGTTGGAAGTGCAAACAAAATCAAGGTGTCAGCAGGGCCATGGTCTCTCTGGAGGCCCTGGCAGGGGTTGGGGGGATCTTTCCTTGCTTCTCCCAGCTGCCGTTGGCCTCCTGGGCTTTGTGGCAGCGTCACTCTCATCTCTGCCTCTGCCTTCACATGGCCTTCCCCTCTGTGTCTGTGTCTCCTGTCTCTTTAAAGACACTTGTCACTGGATTTAGGGTCCATAGGTAGGATATCCTGATAAGAAGAAATACAGGCCAGGTGTGGTGGCTCACGCCTGTAATCCTAGCACTCTGGGAGGCCAAGGCGGGGAGGATCACCTGAGGTCAGGAGTTCAAGACCAGCCTGAGCAAGAGCGAGACCCTATCTTTATTGAAAATAGAAAAATTAGCTGGGCATCGTGGTGTGCGCCTGTAGTCGCAGCTACTCAGGAGGCTGAGGCAGGAGGATCACTTGGGCCCAGGAGTTTGAGGTTGCTGTGAGCTAGGCTGATGCCATAGCACTCTAGCCCAGGTGACAGAGTAAGACTCTGTCTCAAGACCTCCCAGTCTCAAGACCCGTGGGTTTCTACTGCTACTCCTCTCGGGAGGGCCGAGAGAGGGCCTTTGTTCCTCCCAAGTGCTTGCCCGTCCCACCCTAGGCACATTAGCCACAGGGGGACAGGAGCTGGGTTCCTGGAGCCCCAAACCTCTCTTGGCAGCAAGGCCACTGAGGAAGGATCTGGGCCCCTTCAGGCAGCCTGCTCGGTGGCATTTCCCGGGACCCAGTGTTCTGGTTTCTATGAATTTGACTATTCTAGGCACTGTGTGTGAGTCTAATGATAACAGTATTTCTGTTTTCGTGTGACTGGCTTATTTCATTGGCACGGTGTCCAAGGTTCTCCCGTGTTGAAGTTTGTGTCGGAGTTTCCTGCCCGTTTAAGGCTGAACAATATTCTGTTGTATGGATCTGCTGCAGTTTGCTTGTCCGTTCACCCGCTGGTGGACGCTGGGTCGTTGCCACCTCTTGGCTATTGTGAGTTAGGCTGTTCCGAACACAGATGTGCAGGTATCTCTGTGAGTCCCTGCTTTCAGTTCTTCTGGAACCTATGTAGGAGAGGAACTGCTGGCTCACTTGGTAATTCTATGTTTAATTTTTTGAAAGATTTTTTTGAAACCAGTATGGTCCTTGAGGCTCAGGAAGGGGGTGTGACCTGGGCACGTGCTGGGGCCTGGGGGCTAACTGGGACCCACCCAGGAGTTATTCTGTTTTCTTTGGAGGGGGAGTAATCTTTTTTTCTTTGATTGAAGAGTAGATTTGCAGGGCTCTGGGATTGGGCTGCTAAGCAAACTGCCAGGAGAGGAGACGGTTCCGATTTCACTGTGCACACCCCTCCCCCGCACTAAGCCCGTGGCTGTCTGCAGTGCTCTGGGCTGGGATCGGCCTTATTCCCGACCAGGATCCTGAGCCTCCGCCTTCTGCTTTTTAGGGTTCGGTTTCTGCTTTGGTCAGAGCTTCGCAAGAAAGACAGGGCTCGGTCCTGCCAAAGGTGACGAGGCCCAGGGAGAGGTTTTCCACTGGGTATTCCTGGTGGAGGGGGCAGAGAGTGAGGCCTCCTGGTTGGCACTGGTTTTTGGGAGATGGTGGCTCTCAAAATCCCCAGATAAAATGTCACATGTTCTCATAGTGGGAGCTAAATAACATGTACCGTGGAAGCAGAGTGTGGAGCGATGGACAGGGGAGACTCGGGAGGCGGGAAGGTGCTCGGAGGGGAGAGTTCAGTGGTGGTCGGAGGGCACAGTGTGCGGGTGCTTCAGCAGAGGGTGCACGCGAGGTTCTGACTTCACCACAGCGCGATATTGTCAGTGTAGCAAAATTGCTCTTGTACCCCATGAATATATATAGATAAATAAAAATTTTAATGTGAAACACCCTATCCGTAATCTTTTTGTTGGTCTCATGTCAAAACTGTAATATTTTGAATGGACTGAGTTAAAGAAAATGCTGAAATCTTTTTAATCCTCAAATAATGCTCTTTACACTCAAGAGGAAGGGCCTTGTGTGGGGACTGCAGGTGTGCAAAACTGCCATGTGAGAGGACGGGTCCCTGGGTGCTAGTTAGGGCAGGGGAGGGGGGCGAGGGCTCCCTCCCTGCCTTGGAGCAGGCTGGAGGGGTCAGCAAGTCTGGACTAGTGGGGCCTGGGTGGCCGGGGCCGTGGTGGAAGCCCGCAGGTGGAAGGCGGCAGAGGTGGACCGGCCAGGCTTCAAAGCATCAGCCACAGACGTCGGTTTGAGTTCTGTGCAGAGCTGGGAGACAGCCGGGGTTTCAGCGGTCCGGGAGTCTGAGCGTGCACATAAAGTCAGCGGCCCCACTCGCCCCTGGCAGAGAAGCACTCACCGGGCACTGCATTCCCGCAGCAGGTCTCAGCCCGGACATTGCTAAGCCAGCGCATCGTTTCTCAAACGCGGAACCTTGTGGTTCCTCTGGAGTGAGCCCGTGGGGACCCGAGTCCGGGCCTGAAGTTCCTGCTGGGTTAATTAACTACTCAGTGTGGATTTGACCTTGGACGTGAGCCAGTGTAGTCTCGGCGTGGAGATCAGGTGGCACACTCGGATGAAAGGTCCTCCCCTTCGATGAAGGTTGCTTAAAAGATCGTCATTATACGAAAAGCAAGCCTGTCGAGAGGTTCTTAGAGCCTTTAGTGCATGGTGACGATTCTGAGCTAATGTGAAAGCCAGCTCCAGAGGGGCTGTGCGGTGGGGACCCAGGTTGAAGAAGTTGTCGGAGGTGGGGGTAGAGGGGCGATGGTGGAGCCCTCCTCGAGTAGTAGCAGTGACATTTCAGAGCTAGTGGGTCTTTATTGATTGTCTAGTCCACACGCCTGATTTTAAAATCAAGAAGGCTGAGGCATAGATGGCTTCAGTGCCCCTTGCTGACTCGCACAGGCAGGTGGCAACAGGGGAGGCCCGAGCCTCCCTTCTAGAAATTACACCACGGCTCTTCCCTAAGCCAGCCCACTTCCCCTGCCCAAAGGCTGGCCGGCCTGAGTGTTGAAAACCAGCGCAGTGATCTTGGTACCTGGAGCTTGGTACCTGGGCCGATGTAGCATGGATTAGAGAGACCAAGGTCCTCTGCACAGCTTATTGGGGTCTCAGGAGGAATCCCAGCTCTTGGGGTGCCCCCACCTCAGCTGCCGCTCTCAGCCCAGAAGCAGCCTCTTGCCAGGACCCTGCCGTGCGTGCACACGGGCAGAGTCTGGCCTGGCCTTTGCCGTCAGCAGTGTGTGCAGACACCTGGGACAGACCGTGGGTGACTGCAGCAGCAGGCAGAGTGCCGGACACAAGCTGGGGTAGCTCAGAGGGCTCAGCCCCAACTACCTGCTAGAGCCCCCCCGGAAGCCTCTCCAGCCTCCAGGGCCCAGGCTGCCCCCAGAGCTTGGGGATTCATTTGGTCGGTGTCAGGCCTGGCACATCACATCGTCAAAGCTCCCCAGGTCATGCTGGCGTGCAGTGAGGGTGGGGACACCTGTCAGAGGGCACCAGGTCCTGCTGGACACGGAAGTGGAGAACCTCAGAGAGGCGGAGGCACAGGTGTGCAAGGAAGCTGGGACTTCGAAGGGCCAGCTGTGGGCACCTGCGGCTAGCAGCAGGTCACTCTGCCTCCCACCTAACCTAGGTGTGTTTGGTGGCGGTTATGGACTCATGAACCTTTGGTGGTAAACTTTGGGCAGGACTGCTTATAGGTGAGTCATGGTGAAAGTAACATGGCCCAATCAGGCTGGCCTCTCGGAAATCCTGTGGGCCACCAAGGCACCCTTTGGAAGGAGAGAAGGAAGGGGTCCTCATGTGAGACTTGGAGCGGGCTGGGTCAGGTGCGTTGGTGTCTGCAGCAGGGGGTCCACTTGATCAGAAAACCTAGACTGGACGTGGGCCGTGGAGGGACTCCAGATGGCTATGGCCTTAGACACACGTTCTGGGCTTTGCCATTCGGCCTGGGAGGAAGGGAGTCTTTAGGTGCCTTTGGGAGGAATGTGTTACTCTCTGTAACTAGTTAGTCCCAAGGCAGGGAAGCTTTTGTAGGATAAGCTACTCTGTCCTTGTGCAGGTGCTCAGATTGGGGTAACAGTGGTGTGGGATTTGGGCAGACTGGCTGGGAGGTGGGCTGAGTCAGCCAGAGGGTGGTCTGGGCCTGGGGAGGGCTGTAGCCCAGTTCCTTGAGCTGGGACTGGCAGACCACAGTGGGGCGTGCTGTTCACGGCGGCCAGGACCTGCGCCCCAGCCAGCGTGCTGGCCTGTGTTCCTCAGCCTGTCACACCCCACCGGCAGGTGTACAAGGACTGTACAACAAGACAGCAAGACGCTGGCATTTAGGGTCCACCTTTTTATAATGGCCCAGACTGCCGTATAGGCTTGGGGGGACCCAGCTGCTTCTCTCTGCACTCATGCTCAGCACTGTGTGACCCAGTGTGGAGGGTCCTTCCCACACCAAGCCATTCTCTGGCTTTCTGCAGACACCAGCTGGGTGTCCCACAATTTCAACTCAGTTCTGACACTGAGTTGACCCAGAATTAGCGTCAGATCCCATAGTTAAGGGCTCGGTCCCGCAGACTGCCCCTGATTTCAGTGCTGCTCGCAGGTCCAGGTGTTTACCAGCTGTGAAGTGGGGGTTCCCCGAGCCCCTCCTTGAGTTGGACCATTTGCTAGAGTGGTCACAGAACTCAGGAAAACAGCTTACTCACTGGATCAGCATCTTTTTATAAAAGGATGCAACTCTCAGGAGCCATCGGAACAGATGCCCGGGACGAGGGGGTGGGAAGGGGCACGGAGCCTCCATGCTCTCAGCCACCCAGTGAGCTCCCTGGCGGCTCTGCTGGCCCTGTCCTCTGGGGGTTGCGTGGTGCAGGCGTGATTGCGTGGTGCAGGCTGCGTGGTGCAGGCGTGATTGGGTATACCCTTGGCCACTGGTGATCAGCTCAACCTTAGGAGGTTGAAGTTGGGCGTAGGGCTGAAAGTCCCAACCCTTCGATGACACAGTTGGTTCCCCTGGCAACCAGCTCCACCCAGAGGCTGCTCAGGAGCCCCCAGCCACCTGTTGTCTCATTAGCATACAGAAACACTTTATGACTTTGGAGGTTCTAAGGGTTTTAGGAGCCTCGTGCCAGGAAAGTGGGGGGAAGGGGTGCACAGACCAAATAAATATTTCACATATCTCACACCCCCCACCAGAAGCAGATGTGCCCCAGACAGCATTTCAGAGCCTAGTCTCATATTGTGCAGAGGGTGAGCTGATGTTCACCCCCCCTACCCCCTCTGGTCTTCGTCCGGTTGGTCGTGAAGGTGATGTCATCATACCCGAGGTCCCTGGAGTTGCCTGTGGGTGACAGAGATGGTGTCAGCCTGGGGGCTTGCTGGGACAGATGGGGTGTGGACACTCCTGGGCAGACAGCCCTCTGGCCCCCTTCTCTGTCTCTAACACTGGCTGCTGCTTCGCACACACAGATGTCTCGATCGGCACGCCACCTGGGTACGGCTGCGCCGCGGACCGGGCTGAGGAGCAGCGCCGGCACCAGGACGGGCTGCCCTACATCGACGACTCGCCCTCCTCCTCGCCCCACCTCAGCAGCAAGGGCAGGGGCAGCCGGGACGCGCTGGCCTCGGGAGCCCCGGAGTCCACCAAAGCGGTGAGTCCCCGTGGCACCCCGCTGCCTGTGGCAGGTGGACCAGGTGAGGCTCCCTGAAGCCCGGCCACTTCCTCAGGGGCATGTAGCAGGCACAGGATAGGGCAGTGGAAGATCTGCAAGGTGGGTGGGTCACTGAAGACTCCTTCCTCGTGCCTCCATCTGGCACACGGAGACAGCCTGCGGGATGCGAAGAGCAGGGAGATCGAGAAATGCTTTGTAGACTGAGCGTGGAGGACCGTGCAGGCCGAATGCAGTCTTGAGACTGAGGTCGCGTGGCTGGTGAGCAGTGGCACATTCAGTAGGTGCTGTGCCCTGCACTCCAAGGCCCGTTGACTGGCTCCCCCTCACGTGGGAGCGTAGCCCTGGAGTGGCCACAGGCTGAGCGTGCTGTCCCCACAGAGGTGGCTGAGCCCGTAGAGTCCTGACTCCTCTCAGCGGTGCTTTGGGGCTCAGATGTGCACCCTGCCACTGGGGCAGGGCCCCACTTTGGCCTCCCGGGTTCCTTACTTCTCGGGCTGAGAAGGTCGCTGTCCCAGGGTGGTTGCTCCGGCTGTGTGTTTGGCCCCTTTTTGGTCCCTGGTGACAGATACCTTCTCCCTTCTGCGTAGCCTGTTCCCTGGGTTTGAAAGCAAGAGTGAGAGAGGCGAGTGCTCTCCCCGTTGCCGTAGGGGAGCACGGGGAGTGTGTCTCTTCACCGAGTGGCTTTTCTCTGGGGCTTATTGGCTTCTGTGATTTCCGAAGGCCCAGGGCGTGGGCAGGGCTCTTGTTCTGAACGTGAGGATGGACGGGGAAGCCAGCGTGTGGCGCGTGCCTGCTCCATGGGCGCATGCCTGCTGCTGCCTTGTGCAGCTTCTTACCCCACTCCCAGCGTCACAGTCTTACAGGTTAGGAAGCCAAGGTTCAGAGAGGTGACGTGACTTGCTTGGGGCCACACAGCCATGAGATTGGAAGCCTTCCCGATACCTTGGTTGACAGACTTTCCCTCAACTGCCTCATCTTGGTTGGCACAGCCCTTCTCTCGCTGCTTCCCGAGTGTGGTTTGGCACAGAGAAGGGTCCTCACTGCCCCGAACAAGGAGGCTGAGTCCTGAACTTGGGACGGGGCGTCCTTGTCCCTCCACTGCCCCTCAGGGCTGTCCTCACCCGGCCAGTCCTTGAGGCACCCGAGGGGAAGCGGATCTGCCCGCCCTGTGCCCAGGCCCCTGTCCAGGGCTGGGGCTTCTCAGCACCCGAGTCAGAGGCTCCTCTCCTGCGGAGCCGTCCAGGTCTGGTCCCCGTCCCCTGCTTCCTCCTTCGGCCACCACGGCAGCCCGTAGACATTTCTCACCTGACACTCGTGGCAGGAGGTTGCACATCTGTGCTTGCTGGTTCTGGAGTCTCATCCCAAGCATGCCACCTGGTGCGGAGCCGGTCCGGAGAGGAGGGAGTTTGATTGGATGAGGGCTGCGCGGTTCTGTTCCAGAGCCCTCCGGTTGGGCTCTCGTGCTGGGGTTTGGAGCTGAGGTCAGTGCCCTTTGCTGGCCTGGAGACAGGCACAGCCTTGACTCTCTGGTTTCCCTGCCTGCGTGGACAAGCTGTGTAAACGTCTTCTTTCATTTTTGATCTCTGGCTTGAAGAAGACATGGCTGTTGCTTTCTGCAACACCCAGGAACGTGGTGGTCTTGAGGCCAGAGGTACCCTGATCCTGACCAGCCGGCAGGAATGGGGTGTCAGCCTGCTCATCCCTGTCCTACTCTCCTGCCTAGGCATGACACACCTGCCTTCAGCCCCTCATGTGGTCCCTGCCAGCACGCTTGAGTCTTGCAGGCCTTGGGGCCCTTGTGAGAACCTTCGTGGAAACTCGATGGCAACTCAGGGGCTCAGTGGACTCCTGGGTTACACACCCCCAGTGTACACACCCCTGAGTTACACACCCCCAGATCTTCACACACCCCCAGGGTAGGTAGGGGCTGGACAGAGGCCAGACGGCCCCTTGCCTGGGCGCCACGGGAAGGAGTCACACAGGTTGGCTTATTGGACAACATGTGCTTAGAGGGCAGGCACAGGAATCGCTGTGCTGGCCCTGCGTGCAGGGCCTTCCCCTCTGGAGAACTGGTCCCCAACTGGGCTTACTGCAGCAGGTCCCCAGCACGGGACTCTGCACAGAGGCCAGCCCTTGCCCTCTGCATGCCACGGGGGGCCAGGCCCTTGGAGCGCTTGCCAGCTGGCCCCAGGCAGTGTCAGCCCTGTTGCTGCTGAAGACACTGCCCTTGCCCAGAGCTGAGCAGGGTCTTCTCTCCAGCGGCCTCGCTGACCACGCAGTCCCACCGGGAGCAGCCTGCCCTTGTGGCCCAGGCTGCTGCACCCTGATCTCCAGGGGCTTCCTCATCGGGTCCCGGAGGAGGGGCTGCGAGGGGCTCCTCAAGCTTTGCCCTGTCCTGCAGCTCAGGTCCAGCCCCAGCCCTTGGCTCACCTGTGGGCCTGTCAGGTGGCTGGCACCAGTTTTGTTCCCTGCGTCCCTCTGCCAGTTTTTCCTGCCCGGTGGTCATGAGCCAGTTTGTTTATGGGTTCTTTGTTGGCTTTTTTCTGGGCTCAGGCTTTGTGGTGTTTGCTCCTCCCAGGCAGCAGTAGGACTTTCCTTCCTTGTTGCTGCCTTCTTTTCCACTTGCCCTTTGCTAAACTCCAGTTTCCTCCTGCCTGCGTGGCCGACTGCGTCCCCTCCAGCCCCCACGTGCGCTCCGTGCTGGGGTGTGGCGAATAGCCCTGGTCCTGCCAGCCCTCTGCTCTCTGCTGGTTTCTGCTGTTTCCTTCCCCACCCTCTTTTTTACAGGATGGAGTTGGCTGGTTTACAGGTTGGGTTGTCCCTGTCTGATGCCACCAGCACCATTCCAGACTCTAGAAGGTTCTTAGTCTAAGGGGAAGAGAGATGCCTTCATCCTGTTTTCTCTCCACCCTAGCCCATTCCCCGTGCCAGATGTTCCCCTGGGCGGCCCTGCCCCTCAGGACAGGGCGAACTGGGCTCGGCACTGTCCTGCCTGCGCCGTTTCCATCCCGGCCATCCAACCCACGTGGGTGGAACAAGACACAGCACTCCCACCCACTCCCACTTCTTGTGCGGGGTGGGGCCATCACGGGCCCTGCCACCCCCGGTGCCCTGGCGCCACAGTGGCAAGATTGTTCCCAGAGCACGCACAGGGCTACGTGGGTGGCTGCCGCTGCTGGAGAGGCCTGCCGTTCCCATCACCTCTTCCCTTGCGTGGAATGGGGGGCAGTGTCCGGACACCTGCAGGGGCAATGGCTGCTTCTCCAAGATTCCGCCGCCTGCACTGGCAGAGAGGGGTTGTCATGGGCCCGCCACCCTGTGCATCTTAGCACTGTGGGCAGGGGACTCGCTGAACTTCGGCAGCACTTCGGGGCCCTGCAGTGGGCCCAGACGACAGCCAAGTGTTCCCAAGACCCATGTGTCTCCTGTGGAGGGCACAGAGACCTGAAGGAGCCCTCAGAGCTTTGCAAAGATTTGGCCAAATCTAGCACCAAGCCAGGTCTTTGAGATGCACTCGATGATTTGTCTATTAAAAGCGTCTTGCTGAGTACTGGGGTGTTCCAGGCACTGTGCTGGGCACAGGAAGTTTCAAGGTCAGGCACAGGCCTGCCCTGCGGGGAAGGGCGTGTTTGGGGCCTGGGGGTCCTTTCCCTGGAGCTGCTCTGCTCTCAGCCCAGGTCTTGATGGCTGTCCCTACACATGCACTTGTGCATGCACACACATACATGTGCATGCACGCACTCACACAGGTGCTGTAGTATGGTGGTGCAGGAAGGGTTTTCAGTGGTCCCAGTGGGCAAGCGAGGGTGTGGTGCGAGCCACAAGGTGGGCTTGGGTTCCCCTCCCCAGTTTACATGCAGGCAGCCTAGGCACAAAGCTGGAGGGCATTTGCCAGAGACCAAGGGCAGGCCAGGCCCTGCCCTGGGTCTGTCCCATGAAGTGGGCCTGGGAAGTGGAGGGGCGCAGGGTTGGGGGCCCAGCGGGGCCGTGCTGGGGTCCTGATTCCAAACTCTGCAGAGACACCGGGAGGCCTGGCCCGAGGCAGATCCCTC
This sequence comes from Microcebus murinus, assembly GCF_040939455.1. NCBI lineage: Eukaryota > Metazoa > Chordata > Mammalia > Primates > Cheirogaleidae > Microcebus > Microcebus murinus. The sequence continues at coordinate 24,410,533 of NC_134125.1, read as the reverse complement.
CCCCACCCAGCAGTTTTCACTTTCGGTGATTCGGTCCCCAGGGGACGCATGGTCACACAGGGGAAGAGAGCATTGCTGCCATTTGGTAGGTAGAGGCAGCATCCTACAAGGCACGGGACCACCCCCAACCCCAACAGAGAATCCTCCAGCTCCGCACATCTGCAGTGCCCGGCAAGGAGCCTGCCCCAAGTCAGCGATTTCCTCCAGCGGTTTGGGAAAGTGATGGCTGGGCCACCAGAGGGCAGTGGGCAGGACTGTTCCGGCACCTTCAGTAGGAGCCCTCCCCACGCTGGCTCCGCCCTCTGGCCACACATGCGGCCTTTGGCCCGGGGCAGGCAGAGGGAGCTCGGAAGCGGGGCTGAGAGCAGGGAACCTCTGGCGCTGCCAGTGGCCAAGGAGCGAGGGCGGTCTTTATTGCCTGCGACATCGTCATCTGTCTTGGTTTGCTGGGGCTGCGGCGACAAAGCTCCACAGACCCAGGGCTTAAACAACAGAGATTTATTTTCTGACAGCGCTGGAGGCCAGAGGTCTGAGGCGTCAGCAGGGCCGTCTCCTGGGCTTGTCTTTCCCTGAGAGTCTGTGTCCTGCGTGCTTCTTTAAGACCAGTCACAGTGAACGGGGCCCTGGTGACTCCACTTTAACTTAGCCACCTCTTTAAAGCCTGGGTCTCCAAATACAGCAACATGCTGAGGTACTGGGATTAGGGCCCCACCCCATGAATTTGGGGCATCATAGTAGGATTAGAGTGAGGTCTCCCAGGGCTGTGGGCTCTGTCCCCTGACACATCCAGCAATGTGTCACCCCTGTCGTTTGGAGGCAGAGGCAGCGGAACTTCACCAGACTTTTAGCTGGGACCTTGGTGGGAAGAGGGGACTTGGTCATGGCCACCCATAAGAGGGTCCCTGGCAGCAGAGTTGGGGTCTAGAAAGCAGGATTGGGGTACAAAGGCCAAGAGCCCCAGGCGTGGGATTGCCTTTGGGCAGGCGTGTCGGGGAGAGGGCGTGGAGGGGCGGGCAGTCCAAGGGTCGGCTGGGAAAGCCGCAGAGACTGCGGCGCAGAGGGCACCAGGTGAGCGGTGGGGGGGGCGTCTGGAGGGCAGCAGGGGTTGGGGTGGCCGTGTGCTAGGCCCTGGTGCCCCTTCGGGTCAGGGTCTCATTTTCCTTCCTTGACTGGGCCGGGGCAGCCACTCCTTGGTTGCAGACAGGTGTGGGACAGGCTCGCCCAGCCTGCTCAGCACTGGACTTCCCATCCCCCAGACCCCTCACCCAAGACACCCCCAGCCGAAGCCTTCCTGTTAGTGCCACGTGGAGCCTCCTGGGGGTGTGTGCAGACTCTGGGTGGACGGGCTGGCCTTCCTCTCCACGAGGGCCCACTCGAGCACCCTCCCCGCCCCCCGCAGTCTGACTTCTGCCCATGTCTCCCACAGAGCGAACTGGACTTGGAAAAGGGCTTGGAGATGAGGAAATGGGTCCTGTCTGGAATCCTGGCTAGCGAGGAGACCTACCTGAGCCACCTGGAGGCGCTGCTATTGGTGAGGAGGGTGTAGGGGGGAGGTTGCTGGGGACTCACTCACAAGTCCCAGGTCAGCCATTGGAGCCCGGGGGCAGCTCACCTCCCTGGAGTGGACACCGACAGAAAACCCGGTTGCCAAACCAAGCTGGTTCTAAAAGTTTGTTTTTTATGGGCTTTAAAAATAAAAGCATCTGTGTCACATAACCGCAGCTTTCTGTGGCCGTGCCAAGCATCTGATGCATGGCAGGCCCTCTCCTCCGTGCCCTCTTCCAGCCCATGAAGCCTCTGAAAGCCGCTGCCACCACCTCCCAGCCCGTGCTGACCAGTCAGCAGATCGAGACCATCTTCTTCAAAGTGCCTGAGCTCTACGAGATCCACAAGGAGTTCTACGACGGGCTCTTTCCCCGAGTGCAGCAGTGGAGCCACCAGCAGCGGGTGGGCGACCTCTTCCAGAAGCTGGTGAGTGACTGGGAGCAGGTGCACGGCTGCCGCCTGGGATCGGGGCGTTGGGAGCTGGTGGCCGGGGACCAGGCCCGCCCCGCCACCTGCAGGCGTGTCCTGCTGAGGAGACGCCCGGGAGAGAGCCACGAGTCAGAGTTGGGTGTGTCTCAGTACCGGAGATGATGCCAAAGGGCAGGTTGCCAGAAGGGAGGGGCCAAGGGGAGCGAGCCCCCCCAGCTTCAGACCAGCGAGGGGGCTCTCCTCCCTCCCCTGCCTCTGGTCACGTCACTGAGCCCTCCTGGCTCTGGTCGGTTTCACTCAAGATTGCGGACTCCAGGCTGGTCCAGCTGCCACCCCCTCGAGGGCCCCTGGGGATCAAAATGCTGCCACAGCCCAGGACAGTGGGATTTGGAGACTGGACGGCAAGCACAGGTGGGCACAGAGCAGGGGTTGGTTTTCTGTTGTTTCATTTTTCCAGTTATCGGAACTAAAGGCCCTTGAATCTCTTGGAGATTTTTTTTTTTGAAACAGAGTCTCCCTCTGTTGCCGGGGCTGGAGTACAGTGGAGTCATAGTAGCTCACAGCAACCTCGAACTCCTGGGCTCAAGCAATCCTCCTGTCTCAGCCTCCCGAGTAGCTGGGACTACAGGCATGCGCCACCATGCCCAGCTAATTTTTTTCTATTTTTAGTTGTCCAGCTAATTTCTTTCTATTTTTAGTAGAGGCGGGGTCTCATTCTTGCTCAGGCTGGTCTTAAACTCCTGACCTCAAGTGATTCTCCCACCTTGGGAGATTTTTTTTTTAAATGTCATAGGAAGGGTAGACTTGGCCAATAAAAATCAAAGTGGGAAAATTGTCCTCAGGTACTGAGAGGGCCATGGCAGGGAGAAATGGTAAAAGCAGGACATCGTGTGGCCACAGCTCCTGCACGTTTAACACTGGGGACTTTCACGGTGACACCCAGCTGTGCTGACTCTGGCCTGGCCTTGGCCTGAGCGCTCTGCTTGAGGTGTGGCTTCCCCGCAGGCGGCCCTCCCTCCCCGGCCTGCGCTGCAGACCCGCAGACTCCAGGCGCGCTGAGGCGGGGGAAGGCATGGGGCCCTTTCTGTTCAGACCCTTGCCCACGGGCTGCCTTCCCATAGCCACAGAGCAGGGTGCGTTCTGATGTGGGTGTCTCCCCACCGCCTTCAGAGCCCCTGCCATTTCTCCCCGTGCGCGTCAGCAGTTCAAACCCAGCGACCGGCCTCGGCCTGCAGCCTCCCCGAGAAGCGGAGAGGCGTGCTGTTGGGAAGGAAAACCACACCAGAGCTCTCCTCCAATAACATTCCGAAATCTCTCGGAAACTTTTTTTTTTTTAATTTTAATAGTCTGATGAACACTGGAATTTAACTTTGGAAAGCGTCCTCTGGTTTCCCTGGCGTCCTTGAGCTGCCTCCGTGTGGCAGCTGCCGCAGCAGGAGGATGGGGCGGGAGAGAGGCTGGGGTTGGGCTGGGAACCCTTTCCGCGGTGACTGCGTGCCGAGTGCGCACGTGTGCGCTTCCTGGGCTCCGCGTCTGCCCAGACCGGCGCGGTCGGTCAGCCCAGCGACACGGCCCCTGCAGGCTCCCCAGCTGGGAGACTCTCAGGGCCAAGGGAGCTCGCAGTGCCCTGCCCTGCCCGGCTTCCTTGCCTCTTGCCAAGCCAGGAACTCGTGAGCTACGTCCAGTGGTGCAGAAAGCCTGACCCTAATTCGGCTTCTGTCACCCCTTCCTGTAGGGCTGCGGGGGCTAACTCCACTGCCCAGGGTTTTGTTTCTGGCTGAAACTTATTCAGCTCGGATTTTCTCCCCCTAATCATGTTGTAAACCAGCGGATCAAGGGGACTCGGACACCAGAATCCAATCAGCCAAATTAGTTTATTGATACCTATGCAGGGGCTGTCACCACTCCATGCAGGAGGGAGAAGCAGCCCCGAACAAAGCCTTTGTGGTTTTTTTATACCCCGAGGGGCTGGCAGCTATGCAAGCGAGCAATCACAGAAGCAGAACCTTGCGGCTAGCCGTTAGTTAAGCGAAACAATGAAAAGGCACATTGAGGGACAAGGGATAGGACCTGGGATAGGACCTCTCTATTCTTTTTGAGGACAGGCCTCCTCAACTCCCTCCTCCCTCCTCTGGGAACTTTCTTACAGGGTCGGGACCTTTTACTAATAGTTATAGCAAGACTGACTCCATTTTAGGTCTACAGGGGCCATCTTTAGTCTCTCTACGTGAATCATTTCAAACTTACAGCAGAGTTGCAAGCAGGGCACAGAGAGCTCAGACGCACGGTGTAGCGTTTTGCCACATTGACTTTATCTCTTTATACACACACGCTTCTTTTCCACCCCCCCCCAACACTTGTTTGTGTGTTTGGTAAGACCCACAGTAAATTTGTCAAATTCGGGAAGTTTCACGCTGACGGGATACTCCCGTGTCGCGCTCGGCCCGTGTCCGTTTGCCCCGAGTTAAGGATGGGGTCTTCATAGCTCTTTCCGTGCTCTGATTCGGGGTCAGTCGGGGACCCTGTTACATGCCTGCTTGTGGCGTCTTTTAGGCTCCTTCAGTCGGAGCAGTTCCTCAGACTTGGCTTGTCGTCTGTGACCTGGACGGTTTTAGAGGGCACAGGCCAGTTCAGGTTTGTTTTCTCGGGTTCTGCGTTTCTGGTGAGAAATAAGACCGCAGCCGAGAGGCCTGTCGCTGCCCGTGCAGCAGGTCGGGGCCGCGTGGGCTCCGTTTGTGCTAGAACCACATTTTGATTGCTGGAAATGTGGGAACGGATCGCGCGGAACTCCGCACGAGGCGCCCGGAAGATGTGGGCTCCTGGGGCAGGATGGAGGAGGAGCAGCCGTGAGAGGGGACCTCCTCCCAAGACCCCTGGACTCTGCTTAGCTGGCACCTGCTCCATCCTGACCTCGGTCTGTCACCCTCTGACCCCGCCCTGCCTGTAACCATCTGCCGTGACTTGACGTGCGTGTGTTCACTTATTTATTTATCAGCTTCTCTCCTGTTGGAGCCCCGGCTGCACAGAGCAGTGCGGCGTCTGAATTATTCAGGGCGATGGTGACAGGGCCTGAAGCAGGGCCTCAGCTTTGCAGGGAGGCGCTCAGTGGCCGGCAAAGGAGGGAGGAGGGAAAGGAGAGCGAGCAGCGGGTCTCGTCAGTGCTCTGAGGAGGAAGAGCCTTAGTGTCCGAGGTTGCAGGGGCTCATCCTCGTGTGCCCTGAAGCCCTTGTGCAGCCCCTGCAGGGACGGGGCCAGAAGACCAGACAGTGCCAAGTGTGCCTGGTTTACCCAGCATCTGTGGGCACATAAAATTCAATATAAATGCAAATGCACATGGAAATAAAATTTAGTTTTGACAGAGAACGAACACCAGGCGCAGTGGCTGCCTCAGGCTTCCCAGGTGGCTGTGCTGGGGCGTCTCCCACCCTGGCCTGCGGGTCTCCTGGGTCTGCAGCCGCTACCTGCCCCAGGGCCCAGTTTGCCAGTCCCTGGTGAGGCCTGGTTTCCCCCAGTGCCTCTGAAGGCGACGTGGGGCCCAGAGTCACACGCACAGAGCGAGTGTCTGAGCAGGAGCTGAGCGAAGAGACCCACTGTCAGTGCCTTTGGTTTAATAAAAGACAGACAAAACGCCTCTCGCCGTACAGCCACAGGTCTTCACCTGCTGGGTGTGTAGCATGACACCTGGCGTCCCTGCCAGATCTAGGACGGGCTTGTGCCCCCTTCTGCGAGGCTGCCGGGCTGTGTGTTCCTCGCATGTCTGAAGGGATCGGACGTGAGCAGAGGCCTGTAGCTGCCATAGGCTGGGGCTGCTGAGCTGCAGGGTGAGGATGGCCTCCTGCAGCCAGAACAAGGTGTTGCTCGGTCCCACCTGTGTAGACACCCTTGTCCGGATACACTGAAGTCTGGAACTTTACCTGGCACACATGGCACCATTTAAGCAGGTGGGGTGGGAGGAATAGGTAGCTCTGACAGGGAGCTGCCACCTGCCCCAGGGCATGAGTCACTGCTCAGGCTGTCATTTGGGGAGCGGGAAAGGTGCTCGCTGCGTGGGGCAGGACAGCAGGTGGGAGGGAGGGCGCGGGGGAGCTGAGGTCTCTGCAGCCTGTGCACTGTCGGCTGCGCCTGCAGCCTGCTCCTCAGCAAGACGGAGAGCCACACCTGGCCCACACTCTCTTCCTTCCTCCTTGCAGGCCAGCCAGCTGGGTGTGTACCGGGCCTTTGTGGACAACTACGGGGTTGCCATGGAAACGGCTGAGAAGTGCTGTCAGGCCAACGCTCAGTTTGCAGAAATCTCTGAGGTAACGCAGTGAGGCTGTTTGGACAGGTGCACCGCCAACTCCCAGCCACACCCGCCACCTCCTGCCACGGGCCGTGGGCTGGGGCTTGGCGGAGCCTGACCTGGGAGAACAGAGTGCTCCAGGTCCACCTGTGGTCCTGGCTCTGTTTCCAGATTCCACTGGGTGTGCTCCCATCAACCCTGTGCTGGGGATGCTGTAGTCCCCAGACAGAAGGGGACACAGAGCATCCTGGCTCCCCAAGGGCCAGAGCCCGGTCCTCGGGGTCGGCTGCGGTCCTCAGACGCTGTCCCCCGCCGTGTGTCTGCAGGGAAGAGCATCCATAGTTCTGCCGTTAACAGGTGTCACCAGGGAGTCCTAAGGCTGACCTTGCACCTGTCACTGGAAACTGGGCAAGGGGTGTGCTGCCCGTGTCCTTTGCTAGCCTGCCAGTGCCCCTGAGAACGGGGAGCAAGGGCTGGCGGTGCCTCTGCTCTGTGGACCCCGGGGGGAGCAGAGCCCCGGGAGAGAGTTGCACTGCCCCAGGCCTGGGTCTGAGGGGCTGCTGTCTCCCTGCCCGAGTTTAGCCCTAGGAGCTGAAACCTCAAACCGCGTTAGCACCAGGGCCTCAAAAGAGCCCCTCAAATACAGAGAGGTTGAGTGTGGGCCGTCCAGGGGGTAGTGGCCAAGCCAGGACCAGAACCCAGCAGTGCCCCTGGGTCTGTGTTTCTCCAGACAGCGGTTCTTCCTGCCCTGCCCCGTCCTGTGTCTGCCAATGGCAGGCGTGTGGCATTTTCCTTTTTGGGAGGCCTGTAGAGGCGCTTGCCTTTGATGACTCCCGCCGGCTGTAGCTCTTGCCTTTCCCCTAGCCAGCGAGGACTCCGGTGGACAGCCCTCTGTGTGAGAAACGCAGTGTTGGAAAGAAAGAAATGGGCCCGGAGCAGTGGCTCACACCTATAATCCTAGCACTTTGGGAGGCTGAGGCTGGAGGCTCACTTTAAGCCAGGAGCTTGAGACCAGCCCAGAAAAGAGCAAGACTCTAACTCTACAAAAAATTAAAACATTCCAGGTGTGGTGACGTGCACCTGTCATCCCAGCTACTTGGGAGGCTGAGGCGGAAGGATCACTTGAGCCCAGGAGTTGGAGGCTGCAGTGAGCTGTGATGACATCACTGCACTCCAGCCCGGGTGACAAAGTGAGACTCTTTCTCAAGAAAAAAAAAAGAGAGAGAGAGAGAGAAACAGGAACTAGAAATACAGAGTGAGTCCTAGAAATACAGAGTGAGCCTAGTCTCCTTCTGGGACACAATCCTGGGCCATCACACCTGGGCTTTGTTCCTGAGGCCTGTGTCATTTTATCATTCATCACAGGGGATCGGGCAGGGTGCTGTGGGATATCACGTTTGCCTGTCCTCCGGAGCCGGCGGGGCGCCCCACTCCACACCGGGTGCTGCTGGTAACAGGATCTGCAGGTGCCTTGGGCTCCTGCCCCACCTGCCACTCGTCCTGCACACTCAGTCCTTTCTCTTCTTTTCCCTTTTTGTCAATTAGCAAACCCCTTCCAAGCCCCTGACAGCTGGAACGGTGGCATAGAATTCCAAGTGATCTTGACAAATTAGTGACCTAATCCGTTAAGAGCAGGTTGCAATTAAGTGGCCAAATTCAGGTCCGCCCAGACAGGTTTCTGCAGAGGAGAAGGAAACAGTGGTGGGTGCCATGCCAGGGGGTCACGTGGGCCCTCCAGCCACGCCCAGGTGGGAAGCTGAGCCGTGCTGGGCGTGGGGCGGCAGCGCCGCCGGAAGCCGGCTGTCTGGGAAGCTTCACGGCGCTGGCACTGCGGGGCAGCATCCACGCTGGTTCTTCATCCGTGTTTCAGAAAAGACCCAGAGAAATCGGAGCTGCCCAAGATCAAGCTGTAGGGAGGAGCAGGCTGTGTGGAGGTGTGGGGGCTGCCTTGTGGGGGCAGTGCCCAGGCTCACCCTCAAGTACAGGCAGGGCGGAAAAGTGACCTTTATCTTCTCCAGGACAGTACCCAGGTAGGTTCAAGGCAGCATCCAGTTAGATTGGCGTTGCCCAAGCAGGGTTCCGTGGAACACCCGCTCACCAGACAGTAGACAGTAGGAGTTACATGAAAAGGGCTTCTGGAATCATGCTAGTTTGGGAAATCTGGAGTTAAACCAAACTCAAGTGTCCTGGAGGCAGGACCTCCTGGAGCTCCCAGGTATCCTCGAGCATCACCCTGCCCTACATTGCCTGTCCAGGGGCACGTGAGCACGCACCTGGTTTGCAGTCTTTTGTTGGGCTTGCTCGCCCCCTCACGCCCAGCGGGAACTGCTGAGTCAGATGTATGAGCAGTAATCCCTGCGAGGGATGTTTCCAGGAAAGGTACCAAAGTGCATGGCGGGCTTGGCCCCAGTGAGCTGAAAGCACCATCTTTGGTTTGGAGAGGCTTCCCACGGCATGAGAGGTTGATTTGCAGAGTGGCCTCAGAACCCCTTCCCTTCCATCTCTTCTGTTTGTGCCTTTTTATTTATTTATTTATTTATTTTGAGACAGAATCTCGCTCTGTCACTGGTGTCTTCATAACTCATTGCAGCCTCCAGCTCCTGGGCTCAAGTGATCCTCCTGCCTCAGCCTCCCGAGTAGCTGGGACTACAGGCATGCACCACCACATTGAGCTAATTTTTCCTTTTTTGGTAGACACGGCATCTTTGCTCTTGTCTAAGGCTGGTCTCGAACTCCTGAGCTCAAACCCGGCCCTGTTGTGCTTTTGTTCAGAAGCCTTGTGTAGCGATTAGTTGCCCCTCGTTCCCAGGGAGGATGTCAGGCACACAGGCATCTTTTGCCTTCCTTTCTTTTTGTACCTTGGACCAAATTAGTGATGCCCTCAACGCAGTTGTGTTGTAACGTGGCCAGTCCACTGAAAAGCCCTGCCCTCCTGCTGGGGATCTTAGTGCCTCATTTTCTTAGCATGTACATTTGCAAATGGGGAGAGGGTGGGAGGGGGTGAAGTCTCCAAAAGTGAGTGCTCTTCTGAACCGTCAGTCCCCAGCACACTGTCCCAACACCCCAAGAAAGTGCAGTGCATTTAGGACGCGCACTACCATTGGCAGGATTCTCTGTGTCAGAGGTCCTCAGCCAGGGGCTATTTTGTCCCCAAGGAACACTTGCTGTTGCCTGGAGATGTTTTTGGTTGTCACAACAGCAGGAAAGTGGGGGTGTTGCTGCACCCCTAAGTAGAGGCCAGGGGTGCTGCCCAGCGTCCTGCAGTGCACTGGGACAGCCCAATGTGTCAGCCGTGCTACGGCTGAGAAACCCTGTGCCAAGCGGGCCGCAGCATCAGGACATCCCGTGTGCCTCCCTTGCCCGTGGGTCCCTGCGTACCCTGTGATTTCATTCACCCCCTCGGAGCACGTCTGCGGTTCTTTGCAGGGAGAGAAGGGTGAGGTTTCTGCTAAAAGTTCCTGACCACGGAACTTTCTGCCATATCAGAGCTGCTTCAGCCATCTGTGCAAACATGTGCGTTTCTCTCTGCAGAACCTGAGAGCCAGAAGCAACAAGGATGCCAAGGATCCGACCACCAAGAACTCTCTGGAAAGTGAGTTCTCCATGTCCTGGCCTCTTTGGGTCCTCGTGGGGGTGACTGCTGCCAGCAGAGGGGACGTGGCTAGAAAAGCAGACACAGTGCCCAGCTGCGTCACCTCTGGTGCCTTCCCTATCCCAGATTTCAAATGTCAAGAGTGGGGACAAGGGGCCGGGCGCTGTGGCTCACGCCTGTAATCCTAGCTCTTGGGAGGCCGAGGCGGGCGGATTGCTCAAGGTCAGGAGTTCAAAACCAGCCTGAGCAAGAGCGAGACCCCGTCTCTACTATAAATAGAAAGAAATTAATTGGCCAACTGATATATATATATAAAAAATTAGCCGGGCATGGTGGCGCATGCCTGTAGTCCCAGCTACCCGGGAGGCTGAGGCAGAAGGATCACTTGAGCCCAGGAGTTTGAGGTTGCTGTGAGCCAGGCTGACGCCACGGCACTCACTCTAGCCTGGGCAACAAAGCGAGACTCTGTCTCAAAAAAAAAAAAAAAAAAAAGAGTGGGGACAAGGAAAGAGCAGCTCGAGGCCAGGCAAGGGAGGACACAGTCAGGACCACCGACGGTAGTGCCTAGGAGCTGCCAGGCACGGCCCTGTAGGGACGATTTTCTTTTCCCTTTCTGCAGATGCCAACAAGCATAGCACACGAGGTAACCCATGTAGAACGCAGGTTCTAAGTGGCGGGGCAGGGCGTGAATCCAGAGTTGTTGGGAGAGTGGTATAAGGAATCATAAGCCACTTCTGTCAGTTGTCAGGATGGTGTGAGTAGTCAGAGAACAGCAGGCCAGGCACCACAACTCATGCCTGTGATACCAGCTACTTGGGAGGCTGAGGCAGGAGGATCACTTGATCCTAGGAGTTTGAGGCTACAGTGAGCTATGATCATACCGCTGCACTCCAGCCTGGGTGACAGAGCAAGGAAAGAATAAAAACCAGAACAACAGCCCCCAGCAGACGTAGCTCCCGTCTTGAGAGCGCCGGCGTGCTCTGGGCCTCAGTTCCTGTCTAAAACGAGGATGGCAGTGCGTGCCTGCGTAGCTGTGGGAGTCCCGTGAAGAAAGGCGCCTGGCAGTGTCAGCACGGCTGAGCGTCCGTGCCTGTGCCGGCCACGCTCGCTGTTCTGACGGAGAAGCGCGGGTGCGCTGCGGGCCGCTCCCGCCGTGCAGGCTCCCAGAGCTCCTGTCACACCGCGAGCGTGTCAGCGTTTGAGTCAGTTCCTACCCTTCCCAGCGCCAGGCCTCCAGAACGTCCCGGGTTGGACACTGAGCGCAGTGTGGTCCCCGCCTCCCCGTGTGCCCCCTGGGCTGGGGCAGGTGAGCCCTGCAGGCTGGGTTGGGCCAGCAGCTGTGGGCTGTGCACGCGATGTCCTAGAATTAATGCTCAGAACTTCCTGGGCAGGTGCTCTGAGGTCACACGGAGGGCGGTGGGGCCTGTGGAGGTTGGGGTGCCCCATCTCCCCTCACCGAGGGGAGACCGAGGCGGGCGGGAGGGTCGTCTGCTTTCTCCGTGTGTGGCCATCTCTCACCGGCCTGTCTCCGCAGCTCTGCTCTACAAGCCTGTGGACCGGGTGACTAGGAGCACGCTCGTCCTTCACGTGAGTCACGGTGCCCCGTGGCGTCCCAGGGCACGGCAGCCGCCTCCCTGTTGGTCTGGGCACTCGCTCAGCCGGGCCCTTATCACCTGGGGTTCTTGGCTTCTCCTCTCCTGGGGTTGACACTGTCGCTCTGTCCACCTGTCACCTGCCACCTCCCCCCGGTTCGCTGCCAGACACCTTTACTGAGGATGAAAAGTGAAGTGCCCCCACCACCCGGGGCCTCACTGGCTGTGCGCAGGGGGACATGGCAGGCTCTCTAGCTGTCCCCTCTGCTGCCCTACCTGCTTTCCAGGTGCAGGCACGGCAGGGCTCCCGGTAGGGGCGTCCTGGCCCACGAGGGCAGGGGCTTGCAGTGGGGGCCCAGGGTGGGCAGTCCAGGGGCTGCAGCTCAGGCCGCTCCGCCCAGCCCGGGACAGCCTGCGGCAGGGAGACCTGGCCTCAGTGAGAAAGCCCTGAGGGGCCCCTAACGCCAAGAAGCAGAACCAGAAAACAAAATAGCCCCCAGTGCTACTGCCTGGGAGACCCTGTTAATGTACGTTTATAAATTGTCCACCGGCCAGCCGGGGTGGCTCACGCCTATAATCCTAGCTCTCTGGGAGGCCGAGGCTGGTGGATTGCTCGAGGTCAGGAGTTCTAAACCAGCCTGAGCAAGAGCAAGACCCCATCTCTACTATAAATAGAAATTAATTGGCCAACTGATATATATAGAAAAATTAGCTGGGCATGGTGGCGCATGCCTATAGTCCCAGCTACTCGGGAGGCTGAGGCAGCAAGATTGCTTGAGCCCAGGAGTTTGAGGTTGCTGTGAGCCAGGCTGATGTGTCGGCACTCGCTCTAGCCTGGACAACAAAGCAAGACTGTCTCAAAAAAAAAAAAACAAATTGTCCATACATTTTTTTATTTTTTATTTTTTTGAAAATTTACGGCCAGTTCGATGAAGCGGGTGAAGTTTCCTTTCTGGCTCCCTCTCCACAAAGGAGCTGCCGTCAGGGCTCCCCGTGCTCTTGCCAACACACAGGAGCATGCTTAATCGTGTGGAAGGTGTCACATGCTACATACCTCCAATGCTTGGCATTTTTCCCACTTAGTAGCATTTTGTGGAGATTGTTCCATTGAGTGGTTGGTTCATAGTTTCTTACCATGCTCCGATGAAGAGTTTGTGGATGGGGGGAAATGAGATTTGCAGTTTAGAAGGCTCTGGCTTGGTGGCCCATCAGACTCTGGGGGACACTGCAGCCCGCTGTGACTTGTCCAGGTGTTGAGTGTGCAGGGCTGCACGCTGGGACAGGGACTCAGAGCTGCCGTGGGGGTGGGGGTGGGGCTGGCCGTGACCCCAGCCCAGGTGCCTTCCTCCAAGCTTGTTTCATCTCTCCAGGTTCTCTTTGCAGACAGGATTTAGGGTCTCGGGATTTTGTTTCTCTGAACCTAGGGGTGTGTTGACACTGAGCGCGAATTACTCACATCCCTAGTGGAGACAGAGTCAGTGTCCCCCTGTGGGGTCAGAAGAGCCTTAGCCGCTCACCTGAAGGAGGAAGAGCCAGGGCTTTCTCCTTTCCTTGTACAGACCAGCGTTCTAGACAGGACCGGTTCTGCCCCCAGGGACCCGAGGTGATGTCCACAGACATTTTTGGCTGTCACAGCTGCAGCCAAAGGGGTGCTGCTGGCATCTCACGTAGAGCCCAGGCACGGTGCTGAACACCCTGCAGGGCACAAGATGCTGCTCCCACCCCCGCAGAGAATTGCCTGGCCTGAAATACCAGCAGTGCCGGGGCGGGAAACCGGCCCAGGCCCTCTCTGCAGGAGCTCTTGGCCGCATGCGTGCAGCGTGGGTTTGCCGAGCGCCGTGGGAGCCGTGTCTGGGCCGATGCCCGTGCGAGCACTGTCTGCAAAGCCCAGGCCCGAGCAAGGGAGGCGGGTGGCACTTAGGGATCTCTGGGCTTCGCCCCAAGTGTCTGTGCGTGGCCCGAGTGGCCGCTGGGTGCCGGCGCCACGCACCGCCTCACAGCAGTCTCCCGGGCAGGACCTGCTGAAGCACACTCCCTCCAGCCACCCCGACCACTCGCTGCTGCAGGACGCCCTGCGCATCTCGCAGAACTTCCTCTCCAGCATCAACGAGGAGATCACGCCCCGCCGGCAGTCCATGACGGTGAAGAAGGGAGAGGTGAGTGTGCTGGGACACGAGGGTGCCCTCCCAGAGCCCGCCCTCCTGGTCCCCAGCAGACTGTCCCTGCACGGCTCAACCCAACCCAGGAGATACATTTGCTCTCAGAATTGGTCGCCCTGGCTGAGCACAGCCCAATCCTGTGTTCGAGGCTCTGGGGTGAAGCTGCAGGGGTGACCCCCGTGGGCTCCACGCCCTCCAGGTGGCCTCCATCACTGTGCTTCACTCGGCTGCCTCTTTGCTTTTCTTTTTTGGTGGGTTATGTCCAGGGCACCCCTCTGTTCCCCCGCATTCTGGCCAGCTCAGCCATCTCCAGCCAGAAGACAGGTGAAGGGAGACTGCCATTTTATCTGCCTGGAATCCTCCTCCTCCTCCTGAGTGCCCTGTCATTATGAAGCAGTTAGCTCCGGGCCCAGTGCGGTGGCTCACACCTGTAATCCTAGCATTCTTGGAGGCCGAGGCAGGAGGATCGCTTGAGGCCAGGAGTCTAAGACCAGCCTGGGCAAGAGCGAAACCCCATCTCTATAAAAAATAGAAAAATTAGCCGGGCATGGCGGCGTGAGACTGTAGTCACAGCTGCTCAGGAGGCTGAGGCAGGAGGATCGCTTGAGCCCAGGACTTTGAGGCTGCATTGAGCTATGATGAGGCCCTTGCAATCTAGCCTGGACAACAGAGCTTCCCAGCGCCAGTCTCAGTTCCAGCTCCCACAGCAAAGCACCACCTGCTGGGAGCTCAAGCTGCAGGCGCCTCTCCCACCGTGCTGGGGGCCGGGGCCGGGCGGAAGTCTGAGGTCAGGGGCCAGCACAGGCAGGTCCCGGGGAGAGGCCCTCCCTGGCATCCAGACGCCGCCTTCCCACTGTGCTCTCGAGACCCATCCTCTGTGTGTGCACTTGGAGAGAACGAGATCTCTCTCTCCCTCTTACAGGGACACGGGACCATCAGGAGGGCCCTGCCCTGAGACCCCATCTAAACCTCGTTATCTCCCAATGGCCCCACCTCCAAATCCCAGCCCCCTGGGCGTGAGGCTTTGTGAATGTTGAAGGAACATAGACCTTCGTCCTTAGTAGTACCTTTCTCCCTGCTTGGTCTTCCTGGGAAGGCTGTGCCTGGGGGGTGCCGTGGTGACAGCTGAACAAGGCGCTGGCCTGGGGTAAGAGCCCAGAGGAAGAAGACCCCTTCTCGGGGCCCACGTGGCCTGGGCTGCCCCCGCCCCAGGACCTCGGGCAATGATGCAACCTGGTAGGGCCGCGGCTGGTTTCCTGTCTGCAGAAATGGGGTGAGGGTGCCTCCCTGGTCGAGTCCCCAGGAGGAGCAGTTGGCATTGTTCATGGGAGGCTCTGAAGGTGGCATCCGGCCCTTGAGGAGGGTTCTGGTAGTGCCCTACGAGGCACGCTGTTCCATTCACCGCTCTCAGCAGTGCCGCCAGCCTGGCTTTTCCATTGCCAGCTCGGTTTTAAGGGAACTGAGGCTCAGAGACACGGAGCACCCGAGCCGTGGTGTCCTCAGAGAAAGGAGGGCCCTGGCCGCCCTGCTCCCACCGGTGATGTTATCAGTCATTGGAGAAGGCACAGCGGGCGTGTCCCACCTGGGGTGCAGGGCACCTCCCAAAGGGAGTGTTGGCCCAGTTAGCCCGGCCTCCGTGCCTCCCTCCCATACCCTGCCCTGCAGCACACGTGCCCACGTGGGGCTGCCTATGTGAGGACACACGCGGACATATGCTCACACTAGAATGGACACCCGCACTCGGGACACGCAGACACACAGCAGAAGCGCTGGGAGTGCCAAGGAGCGGCTCTTCTGAGCCTCAGCACGCCTGTCCCTGTGCACGCCTGTCCCTGGACAGCACGACGCTGTCCTTGTGCAGGGGCCCAGCGAGGCCCGGGCCCTCTGTCCTGCAGCCCCACCTGGGGCGTTCGCTCCTCTGGAGCCGGGAGCCACGGGACCTCACACTGTCTTCAGGATGCGTGGGACCCAGCCCCTCTCTCGCCGTGTTCCCTGGAGGACACGGCTGGGATGGGTCAGAGGGAAGTCAGTACACGTTGAGGGCCCTGCCCGAGGGGGGGGGCTGGGGGTGCTGGGCGCTCTGGCCCACAGGCCGCATGTGCTGCTTCCGAGCCGAGCTTAGGATGCCCTCTGCTGGTGACAGCAAGAAGCTCAGGCCCTTTGTACGGAGAAAGGGCTGCCCCTCCCGCCGTATCCCCACCCCCGCCACATCCCTGCCTCTCTCCGAAGGTCCATTCCACCTCTCCTGCGGACCAGGAGACCTCTGCCGTGTCCCTGGCAAGGGGGCAGCCTGTGGCCATTCCCCAAGGACCTCAGTGTCCCAGGACCCTCCCCCACTGGTCGCCCCTGCAGACGCAGCAGTGGGACGTGCCTGGGGTCCCGACATCAGCCGTCCCTCAGGCGTGGACAGACATTTCTCCAGGTGCACGCACCGTTCCTTGCTTCCTGTGGGCGCCATCGCCAGGCAGGATGTGGGCGGGCACTGATGAGTCACGGCCTTGGCATGCCAGCAGCCTTCTTGCTCTTCCACTTGTGGGCACTGATGGCCTAGCTCCCCCTGCCAGGGGCGTCACACGCTGAGCTACCCACAGTGGTGACGTGCGTGCGGCTTCCATCCAGGGAGCGTCGGGGCCCTGGCCAGGCTGTACTTGCTTCTGGGGGCTTTGCTGCCTCTGGCTCCCGCAGCGTGTGGGAGACTTCAGGCAGGCAGGGGCTCCCCTAGAACCTCGGGCTGCGGGGTGGCAGCAGAGCCAGGCACCTGCTCTGGCTCCTGCAGAGCATGGGGCCTCTGTGTTTCGAGATGGGCACAGGTACTCTTCCTGCTGGGGAGACGCTGGGCTTTCATGCGCTCTCTGTGTGCGCCCAGCCTGCAGCCCCTTCCAGCCACCATAGCTCAGGGCAGGGGTCACCTTCTCTGGGAAGCCTTCCCCGAGACCAGGGGTCCAGTGCCCGCTGAGCACGTGGTCTGTCCCCTGGGATCGGGGGCTCCCTAGGGCAGAGACCAGTGCATGTTGCCGCTTGCTCTCTGTGCTGCATGGACGGATGGCGATGTCTCTGGGACTCAGCTTTCTCATGAAATGGGCCAGAGGACCTCTCACAGCGTGTTGTGGGGATCCTGGCAGATAACTCAGGGGATGTGCTCGCACAGCCCACTGACCCGTGCCTGGGCAGGGCTCACTGTGACACCCTCTCATCTTGGTCCCTGTCCTTGGCACAGAGTCTAACCCGTATGAGGCACTGAGCACTGTTTGTTGGGTGAATTAGTGATTTACCCTGACATTCCCATTCAGCAGCCCCTCGAGCTGTGTGAGCAAGAAGGGCCGTTCCTTGACTTTCAGATGAAGCACTGAGAGGCAGGAAGGCGCACGGCTTGCTGGGAGCTCATGCCGCCCACCCCCGTCCGTCCATCCCCTCCCCCCACCCCATGCTCCACTTTGCCTCTGCTCTGAGGCCACGGGTATGTAGGCAGGTGTCAGAGGTGTGACCCCTACTACTCAGGGCTCCCTCCTGTCCTGTCAAGTCAGGAGGACGAGGGGTTCCAGACGTAGGGCCCCCAGCTTCCTGCCATCCTCAGAACCAGCCCGGCCCTTGTCACCACCCCAAGGCAGCCCCTTCTCAGAGCTCCCCGGGTCTGTCTCCTCCCTGCTGATCCCAAATGTGAAGCTCCTCCCACTGCAGGGCCCGTGCTTGTGACGGTCCCTCCGCGGGGACACCCCTCCCTGGCGTGGCTGGCTTGTCTCGCGCTGCCACCCCAGAGAGGCACTGGCCCTGTTAAAGGGGGTTCTCCTGTCACCCATCTTCCCTGCAGCCTGTTTGCTCGGCTGCGTGCCGCTCCCCGGCCCTTACCTGCCCCGCCAGCCGCCCACCTCCCAGCCCCAGCTTCCCGGAGGGACTCAGAAACGTTTTTGAACAAAAGGGCACAAAAGCCCTAGTGTGTCCTCAGGCCAGTGAGATGGACAGAACGCTCTGGAAAGTGGGTCTGAGGGTCCGAGGTGGGGGGAGTGAAATCTCCCCTGGGGGACATCTCCACACACCCCGCCCAGGCTGGTGCTGACCCGAGCCCCCGCCCTGTGCCCGTAGCACCGGCAGCTGCTGAAGGACAGCTTCATGGTGGAGCTGGTGGAGGCCACCCGCAAGCTGCGCCACGTCTTCCTCTTCACCGACCTGCTCCTCTGCACCAAGCTCAAGAAGCAGATCGGAGGGTGAGTAGGCGGTGCAGCCCCCATACCCCCAACCTCCCGTGCCCCCCCCCGCCGCGTTCCAGGACGGGGAGGGCCTCTCGGGGGTCATGGAGTCACCTGGAGTGGCCAGTGACCAGGTGGCCAGCCCTGCCCTTTACATTCCGTTTCTACCACCTGGGTACGATGCCAAATTCAAGGTCAAAAGTTGTCATGAACAATCCACAGACGTTGGGCATCGTGGTGACCCGGCTTTGAGTCTTGCTAGTGAAGGGTAAACCTGACCGTGACATCACGCACCATTGCAGGAACACCATGCTGGGACGTATCTGGCAAGAATGGGTGGCAGGGCCGGGCGCGGTGGCTCACGCTTGTAATCCTAGCACTCTGGGAGGCCGAGGCAGGCGGATTGCTCAAGGTCAGGAGTTCAAAACCAGCCTGAGCGAGACCCTGTCTCTACTATAAAAATAGAAAGAAATTAATTGGCCAATTAATATATATATAAAAAAATTAGCCGGGCATGGTGGCTCGTGCCTGTGGTCCCAGTGACTCAGGAGGCTGAGGCAGTAGGATTGCTTGAGCCCAGGAGTTTGAGGTTGCTGTGAGCTAGGCTGACGCCACGGCACTCACTCTAGCCTAGGCAAGAAAGCGAGACTCTGTCTCAAAAAAAAAAAAAAAAAAAAAAAAAGAATGGGTGGCAGGTCAGGGGGGTGCAGGGGCTTGTGCAGGATGGCCCTCCCCTGTCTTTGGCCGGCATGGCTGGGTGGTCACTGCTCTTGGGCGCCCTGAGCCTGGTGGCAGCTTCTGAGCTGGTGGCAGCATAGGGCTGCAGACACGGCTCACCACTCAAGGATCTGCCTCACCAGGTTGCACCAGGCTGGATTGGAGCAAAGAGGGTCACGTTGGGAAGGACCAGAACTGGGCTCTTCCCCACATGCTGCCGTGGCTCTGCTGGGTGGGTTGAATCAGTGAGCTTGGAAGAGAGCCTCGGTTTCCCCATCCGTCAAGCAAGGGGATTATACCAGGTAGATCTACAGCCCTCAAGCTCTGCCTCGATGTGCTCCCGTGTGAGCTGCTGTCTGAGGGTCAGTGCAGGTGGGTCTAGGCTCCTCAGATGCCTTGGGGCCTGGGGTCATTGTTTGGAGTATCTGTTTCTCAGAGTCACTGAGACCAGGGGCCACCAATGTCTGCCGATGGCCTCAGTCTGCGTGGAACTCGAGCTGGGTTTTAGGTCAGGGGAACCGTGCGTGGCCACAGACTTGGGCTCTCTGGTTTTGAAAGTGGTGACATCAGTTAGCCAAGGAAGGTGGTCAGCGTGTGGCCATGTTCTCCTTCTCCCCCCAGCAAAACCCAGCAGTACGACTGCAAGTGGTACATTCCGCTCACGGATCTCAGCTTCCAGACGGTGGACGAGTCAGAGGCGGCACCCAACATCCCCCTGGTGCCGGATGAGGAGCTGGATGCCTTGAAGATCAAGATTTCCCAAATCAAGAGTGATATCCAAAGAGAGAAGGTGGGGCTTCTCTCTTCTCTCTCCTCTCTCCTTCCCCAGAAGAAGGGCTGGGGGCAGTGGGGGCCGGGCTCTGTGTGGCCCGAGTGGGCAGCAGCCTGGGAGCCAGCGAGTACTCCCTTTGCCAGATGTCTTGACCCCACGTCTGGTCTCTGGGACCCCTGTGGGCTCTGAACACGTGGAGGGCTGGGCATCTGGTCACAGCCAGGTGCCCAGTTGTTCGAGAGCCCCAGCTCAGTGGGCTCCAGTAGCAGAGCGGGCGGGAGACGAAGGGGGCGGAGCGTGGTGTTGACAGTAGCCGTTCAAGGGACACTCGTTGTGCCTGGCAGACACCCTGATGTCGGGTTGTCTGAACCATGACCAGGGGTCCCTCCCATGGGACACTTGCTCATACTGGCAGATGCCCTGTGTGTGCCTCTTGCCTAACCTGTGTCTAGTTTGCGCCTGACTGATGGTCACTGGTGCTGTGAGCCTGGCCTTGCGTCTCGCCAGCGTCTTGGGGAAAACCTGGCCTCGGGCAGCCCCTGGTCCTGCAGAAGGTGCTCAGTGGGAAATGAGTTCGGAGATTTTTTACTCACAGATCCTGGGCTGGGAGGGCGCCACGTTTGGGAGGGCATCCTCCGTCCCGGGTCACGCGGGGCAGGAACGAAGGATCAGCCAGAGAGAGAAGTGCGTAGCAACCAGCAGTGCACATTCACATAAGGAATAGCGTGAGTCCCTTTAAGTTCTCATGAAAATGCCTGTGCGGTCCTTTAAAAGGAAACAGCAGGGAAAAAAATAAAAATAAAAATAAAATAAAAGGAAACAGCAGGAAACCCAAAAGCGCCCTCTGCTGGCAAGGAGAGACCTCTGGGTCCTCGCGCCCGGCCACCAGCTGGCGTGGCCATGCCCAGGCTGCGACGCTTGCTCTGAGGTCCCGTTAACACGGGTGAAGTATCCAGTCACCAGAAGGAAAGTCGCAGCCAGACTGGGGAGGGCTTGGGGCAGCCCAGGACATGGGGCTGGGGAAGTGCCCGGCTATCCCCCTTGCAGCTGTCCTGATGGGGGCACCACCCCTCCAGGGCTTCTGGACTTCAGGCACTTGGTTCTTTCCGGAAAGGTTTAGGAGACTATGAAAACAGTGAGGGATGGGTCTCTCGTGTCTAGGGTTACCTGGCCCAGGGGAGGTGCATGCGGTGCCACAGGTGAGGTGGGTCCCTAGAAGGTTGGGCTGCAGTCCAGAGATGCCTGGCTGGCATGGACACAGGCGCCACCTCGGCCCTCACCTGGCTGCCCAGCCAGCTGCCCCCAAACCCGGCATGGTTAGGAGCTCGCAGGGAGCCCCAAGACCGGGGTGAACGTCTAGTTTGTTCATCTAGGCGGCACTGTGGCCTCTGTGGCAAGGTGTCCCCAGGCAGAGGGGCCAGAGCAGCCTCCTTGGGGCAGGCAAGGCCTGTTGACTGCCACCGCATGTGGTGCCCTCGTCTGAGGGTCCGGGAGGGGATCCTGCTTGGTGACAGTTCAGTTTTCTCCTCTTTTGGGGTGGCGGCTTTGGGAGGGATCCACACAGCCCAGGGCAGGGAGGGTTCTCCTGGCCGGGTCCTGGCGATGTTCGTCTGGCTCTGTCGGGACCCCACGGACACTCCAGGGGCTGCTGATTGGCTTGGGCAGGGGGCGCGGGGCCCTCTGGGTCACAACAGCCCCCTGAAATTGTCCAAGTTTGTAAAAATTGAAGGCAAGGACCTTTGCAGAGGTTTCTTCTCTCTGTCCTTGCGAGAGGAACCACCTCATCCCTTCAAGACAGTGTACTGAGCATGTCCTGCGGCTGGGCCAGGCCTGGCCGCTCTGAAAGGACTCCCACCTCCCGACCCGGGCATGGCGGTGGGGTGGACCGAATGGGAGCTGGCTGCGCCGGGCCTGGGAATGGGGAGACGAGGCCGGGGCCTTTCCCCGCAGCGCGCAAACAAGGGCAGCAAGGCCGCCGAGAGGCTGAAGAAGAAGCTGTCGGAGCAGGAGTCGCTGCTGCTGCTCATGTCCCCCAGCATGGCCTTCCGGGTGCACAGCCGCAACGGCAAGGTGAGCGCCGCCCGCCGCCCTCTCCTGCTCTCCCGCTCCCGACCACCAGCCACAGCCCTCTTTCTTTCGGGACCGCCCGTGTCCAGCGAGGCTCGGGCAGGTACACGTGTCCCCTGGTGCCTTGGGCTGCAGCTCCAGGTTGAGTGGCAGCTGGCTCAGCTCCACAGCGGGGAAGGGGCAGGGTGTTGCTGGAGGGTGGCCACAGGGCTCTGTGCAGACCCAGCCCTCGGTACGGGGAGCCCTGGGGCCTCAAGGGCCAGAGGGTGCCTTTTCTCCTCGATCTGGCTCCTGGTGCCGTCTCTAGCCGGGCCTCTCCCTCCGTGGGCATGAGGCACACCTGTCACTGCAGAATGGTCTGTTCATGGCGCTTGGCAGCCGGTGGGCTCTGCAGCAGCCTCGTCTCTGGGTTGGCTTGGGGCTCGTGGGTTGGGTGCAGTCAGGTCAACGTCAGCTCACCATTGCGAGGTCACCTGGTGACCTCTTCCCCGTCCCTAAGCTCTGTGCCCCCTCTGCCTGTGTCACACCCTGGCCGTTAAGATGGGGGCTTATGCCAGAGGTAGGCGTGCACAGGTGCTGTGGCCTGACGCCCCGCTGGCAAGAAGGGCAGAGAGTGCCACACCTGCCACTGGGCTCCAGCCGGCAGGCAGCAGTGGGGTGCCCCGCAGCGCCCTGAGACCGCCAGGCGCTCACCTAGCCGAGCGGAGATAACGGAGTTGTGCTGTCCCTCTCGCCCACCCCAGAGCTACACGTTCCTGATCTCCTCTGACTACGAGCGCGCAGAGTGGAGGGAGAGCATCCGGGAGCAGCAGAAGAAGTGTGAGTGGCCGCTGCCCCGAGGGCTGGGCTCTGGACCGCCAGCGCCAGATGGGCGTCGCCTGCGGTTTTAAACCTTTTTTTTGAGGGGCTTTACCCAAGTGACAGGTTACACGAGCCCTAATTAGAAAATACGTTGTAGTGTAGCTGTCCCTATAGGGCCCGGCCCTCTATTCCCCCACCTGTACCCCACACCCCTGCAAATTCATCCCCCTCTGCCCTCTGATCTCCCCTGGGAAGCCCCCCAGGCCTTTGCGGCACCCACCACTGTGCCATCTGTCTGTCCCCACCTGCCCCGTGTGGGGGCACTGCCTACTGCCAGGACAGGACACCCACTCCCCTTGGGCAGCCCACTCCCCTCTGCGCTCTCCTTCCTTCTCGGGCCCTCTGGCGGCTCGGGAGGGAGGGCAGACCCTGTTTCCTCCTCAGCACCCGCAGTATGTGCTGGGATCCATGAGCCACCCTTGCTGGGCCTGGTTCCCACTGACTTCTGTGCCACCGTCCCTCTTGCGCGGCAGCCTGGCCGAGCACCGAGTCCTGGTGCCTGGGCCTCCCTCGGCTGTGGCCCGTCTCCTCCCCGGCAGCACCTCTGGGTCCTGTGTCGCACACAGGCGCTGGGCAGGGCTCTACTTGCCTCCGGCTCACCCTGAGCTCCCGTCCCTGCGGGCTCATCGTGCCTGCCTGTGCGGAGCCGCCTCTCGGCCCCCAGTGCCACCGTGGCCTGCGGACACGGGGCTCTGGCAGCCCTGCCAGTGCTCGTGTCCCAGGGTTTTCTGTCATAACAGGGGGCCCAAACTGTTTCCAGGGTGGCAGCCTCTGTTCGCTGCTCAGCGAAGTGTTGTGCCCAGGAATAAGCCCGTTTCTCACCTTGTGGAGGAACAGGGCCCTGCGTGAGCAGAGAGTGGGGCAGAGCCGCGAGCGTCTGTCCGGGCAGGCGCCACGGGGAGGCGCGTGCGGCCGCCCTCCACTTGCAGCCCTGCCCCCGGCCATGCTTGGGCATTGTGTGACTTCGTGATCTCCACGCTAAGATTTCTCCAGGCCTGGGCTCTCGGGCCACGCCCTGCTGCGAGACCAGCGCTGCACCTGGGGACCCGTCACCGCCTCCTGAGCCACCCAGCGGCAGGACCCGCCGTGCCCCTGCCCAGGGCGCAGTGGGGTCAGCGACGGCGGTGCAGACTGGCCGTCAGGGCAGCTCCTCTTGCACTCCCGCAGGTTTCAAAAGCTTCTCCCTGACGTCCGTGGAGCTGCAGATGCTGACCAACTCGTGCGTCAAGCTTCAGACCGTTCACAACATTCCACTGACCATCAACAAAGAAGGTGCGGCCGCCCTTGGCAGCTGCCACTGGGAGGTTGAGGAGACACACGGCTCTGTCCCTAGTCATGAAGCGTGTGACAGGCACGCCTCAGACCCTTTGTGCTGTGGACCCAGCCCGTTCCCATCTTCCCTCTCATCCAGCTACTTGCCGGCCCACGCCTTGGCCCAGCTGAGCGCTCACTGCCGCACACATGCATGCATGCCCGGTCTCGCACACGGTGTGCCCGTGGCACGTCCACATCACCCCGACACCCTCTCCTGCCCTTGGAACCTCATGTGCTCTGTCATGGTCACTGGTCTGCCTGTGCTCTGACCCCTACCAGATTCTAAGAGCCCTGAGACGCACACAGGTGCGCTTTGGTCCGAGGCACTGCTCCGCCCCTCCGCGCAGTCTGTGGCCCGTGGTGTCCACGTGGTGGCTGATTGTGAAGCAGAGCCAGGCTGTCACCTGCCTCCCTCCCCCAGGAGGACAGAGCTCACCTCTTTGGTCTCTTGTGTAGATGATGAATCTCCTGGGCTCCATGGGTTCCTGAATGTCATCGTCCACTCAGCCACCGGGTTTAAGCAGAGTTCAAGTAAGCCACTGGTTGGGGAAGGGAAATGGTGGGCCTGGGCCAGAGTCTCCACTAGGAGGGACTGATGGGGCAGGGCGTGGGGAGCCAGGGAAGTTGTTCAGCGGCCGCCTTTGACTCTGCGGGCGCTGGCTGATGCCTTGTGTGGGGTTTTCCCGGAGCGAGCGGAAGGACGCTGCCTTTCCCGGCCTCAGATCCTGCAAGCTGGCAGGCCGCCCCCTGCAGGCAGGCCGTGTCATCGCAGGGGTCGGAGTTGGATGGGAAATTCAGCTCCGGTAGCTGTGGGGTCCTGGGTTCCAGGCCAGGAGGGCTGAGGGCAGCGCACCTTGACCCCATCAGAGCAGATCTGGCTGCATTGTCGAGCAGGGTGGGTAATACCCATTTCCTCCTTCCCCTCCAAGGAGTGGAGGTCTCCTCGCTGCTCAGGCTGTCGGAACAGGGAAGGCCGGTTACACTCAGTTGTACTGTAGATGACATTTCTAGAAAAGGCAAAACGGAGCCAGAAAGCTGATCATGACTGCTGGTGTGTGCGGGTGGGAGTGAGGACTGCCTGCACCTGAGCCCGAAGGGCCCTTTGAGCTGCGGCAGTGTCCCGAAACGACTGCTGCGTGTTGGCGCTAGTGCTTAAATTTAGCAAAAGTCCGCAGACCGTGCACTTGAAGCAGATGGGTTGTGTGGCATTTGGCTCATGCCTCCACAAAGCTGCAACGCATGGCTGTTGCCCTGGGCCCCGTCTCTGGCTGCCCTGTAAATGCTGTCCTTGTTTCCCGGGTTCCTCCTCCCTGTGCTGTCCGTCGGCAACACAGATGACGCCTGGCGTCCTGGCTTTTCTCGCCTGGCCTCCCCTTACCTTCCCACCTGTCTCCTCCATGTCCCACACTCTAAGCTTTGCACCCACAAAACAAGCCTATCATTTACAGCCCCCAACTTGTCCTTATGTCCTGTGTCGGGGAGGGGCACTACCGTCCACCCCTCGGCCCGCCAGAAACCACCCCCAGTTTATCTGCCCGTCAGGGGGGCTCCTTGACAGTCTGGCCACCTTCCTCCAGGCCCTGGGTGGCGGCGCCCCAAGTCCCCCCCAGCCCCAACGGAATTTTCTAAGATGCAAAACCCACCCTGTCCAGCCCCACTCCCCCCTGCAAATCCTGCCCTCCCAGCTCTGAATCTCTCCCTGTGCCCCACCCTGGCCTGGAGCCCCCTTTGCCCAAACCCTTTGCCTGATCATGCTCACGGGGGTTGCTCAGTCCTAGGAGCTTCCCCCAGGACACCTGGCCTCGGCCGCGGCCTGGCTGTGTGGCACTCGGCCCGCTGCATAGCAGCGATGGCGTGTTCCGTTCTCTGTCCTTCCCACCCTGCCGGGGCCCTTCTCCCTGTAGGGGCTGGAGCCGGGGTTTGCTGAGTGGCCAAGTGAGCGAGTGTTCTGAGAGGTCCCACCTCCCAGCTGCGCCCACAGAAACTCCGTGGGCGCAGCAGGGGCGTCGCCTGGGAGCTGGTGTCTGTGCTGGCTACTGGTTTGGGGTTTTATTTTTGAAAAGAAAGTCAAGACTGTTTTTTTTCCTGATTTTTGAAAATAACACCTACTCTTAGACCATGTGGGTGACGTGGGAAAGTGCAGTCACCTCCCGTGTCCCTCCAACAGATCTGTACTGCACCCTGGAGGTGGACTCCTTTGGCTACTTTGTGAATAAAGCAAAGACGCGTGTGTACAGGGACACAGCGGAGCCCAACTGGAACGAGGTGAGGAGTCTGCTCCCAGCAGCGCCGGATGTTTTCGTGGAAAGAATCTACACCTCCCGGGCCTCCCTGAGGGCTTCCCCAAAAGGCAATGCCGACATTCCAGGAATTTCCTGGGGGTGGGGGTGACCAACCCACAGAGTTGTCTCCGTGTTCCTGAGAATCTCACCCACCCACCCCCATCGGAGAGACTCAGCCTGTTTCTGGAGAAGTGTTTGGAGAGAGACTTGAAAGGGCTTCTTGTCCTGCCTTTGTTAGCACTTTGTGTTTGTGCTAGGTTTCCATGGTGTTTTTCCGCTGAAGCTGGGCTAAGCTGACTATGACCCTCTGGGTGTCCGGAAGGGAGGGGTCTGCCTGTGGGGCTGGGATGGGCCTTTTTGCTCCTCTCTGGCTGCCGGATTTGTAGTTTGCCCCTCGCTTTCCCTCACCTTGGAGAGCTGTCCTGTAAGTCCCCTGACCGTTTGGCCCTGAGCCTTCAGGACTTGGGGTTATTGCGGAGAGGTCAGTGTGGGCGGGTTAGGTCCCCAGATCCACGAGAGCTGCCATGCCCCGGCTTCTGCCATCAGACTTCTGTCTCAGACTTGCTGCCTGAGAAATGACCTGGTCTGTGGAGCTCTGACATGCCTGCAGAAAGGGCTGAGTGACAGCTGGGATGCGCGGGAATCAGAGCCACGTGGGATCCATAGAAGAAGGCTTCACAGAGACCAAGGGGGCCATGGCCCAACAGAGGCCCTGAGGGAGGGGAGGGGCTCAGATGCCAGTGGAGGTGAAGGTGTGAAGGCTTCCATGGCAGCAGGTCACCTGGCACCACCCTTGTTGTGCATGTTCCTGACTGGCACACACCCAACCCCCATTGGGGTTCAGAAATAGCTGTTGCCTTTTCTTCCCCTTCCCCTCCTCCCTTTCCCCGAGAACCCACGTGTGAAGGCATCGGGAGGTGGAGCAGAAAGTTCACGCCGTGCCCAGGGCAGGTGGCTTGAAAGTCTCGGGAGCATTCCTTCACCAAGGTGCCTCCCCTCCTGTACCAACCCCCACCATCACTTCTTTTTTTCCTTTTATTTTTTATTTTTTTTAATATATATTTTTTTATTTTGGCATATTATGGGGGTATAGA
This sequence comes from Microcebus murinus, assembly GCF_040939455.1. Lineage (NCBI taxonomy): Eukaryota > Metazoa > Chordata > Mammalia > Primates > Cheirogaleidae > Microcebus > Microcebus murinus. Next base: position 24,383,646 of record NC_134125.1, on the reverse strand, counting down.
TTTTAAGGTTTCAATAAATGCCCTTCCCCCTCCCTTTTTCTTTTCCTTTTAAATAGAACTTTTTTAGAGCAGTTTAGGGTTCATGGCAAAATTGAGCAGAAAGGACGGAGAATTCCCATTTATCTCCTCCGCCTTCCACTGTCGACAGCCCGCACCAGAGTGGGACATTTGTTACAAGTGACATGTCATTGTCACCCAGAGTCCATAGTGGACACTAGGGTTCATTCTTGGTGTGACAGATTTTATGGGTTTTGATGAAGGTGTGATGACCTGTATCCACCATCACAGTACTTTTTTTTTTTTTTTTTTGAGACAGAGTCTCACTTTGTTGCCCAGCCTAGAGTGAGTGCCATGGCATCAGCCTAGCTCACAGCAACCTCAAACTCCTGGGCTCAAGTGATCCTCCTGCCTCAGCCTCCCGAGTAGCTGGGACTACAGGCATGTGCCACCATGCCCGGCTGACTTTTTCTATATATATTAGTTGGCCAATTAATTTCTTTCTATTTATAGTAGAGACGGGGTCTCGCTCTTGCTCAGGCTGGTTTCGAACTCCTGACCTTGAGCAGTCCTCCCGCCTCGGCCTCCCAGAGCCATCACAGTATTTTGCAGGGTAGTTTCACTGCCGTAAAGGCGAACCTCAGGGACACATCATCACCCAGAAGTCATTAGAATATCTGCTTTTCTTCTTAGAGACGGGGCCTTGCTCTGCCCCCAGGCTGGAGCGCAGCGGCACAGTCGCAGCCCACTGCGACCTCGAACCCGGGGCTCAAGTCACCCTCCTGCCTCAGCCTCTCCAGTAGCTGAGACTGCGTGTGTGTGCCACTGTGCCTGGCTAATTTTTTTATTTTTTTGTAGAGACGGGGTCTCACTATGTTGCCCAGGCTGGTCTCGAACTCCTGGGCTCAAGCAGTCCTCCCACCTCAGTCTCCCAAAGTGCTGGGACTATGGGCATGAGCCACTTCACCTGACCAAATATCTACATTTTTAACAAGCACCCCTGGTGATGCTGGTGGTGTAGGGACCACCCTTGAGATGCTGGGGTAGGTCTGAGAGGCATTTGGGGCTTCCGGAAGCATCTGGGCCAGGCCACAGCACAGTGACAGGTGCCTACAGGGAATGCTCCTGAGGGTCCAAGATGAGCGAGGAGGGTCTCCAGGTGAGGGTGCTTCTGGGGCAGGAAGGGCCCCGTTTGTAGGGGAGCCACCGATGAGGCCGCTCCACTGCAGTGCTGCCCACCGCGCGCGTGGACCTGCCTGTTCACACGTAGCTTTCCTGCTGCTTTCTCGGCGCCACAGGAGTTTGAGATAGAGCTGGAAGGCTCGCAGACGCTGAGGATCCTGTGCTACGAAAAGTGCTACAACAAAACGAAGATCAGCAAGGAGGATGGCGAGAGCACGGACAGGCTCATGGGCAAGGGCCAGGTCCAGGTGAGGCTGTCCCCACTCCCGCCCACTCCAGGACGCCCTGGGTGGCCTGGTGCCCGCGGCTCTGAAACATCCACTGCGGGAGACCTGGGCTGATGCCCTCAGGGTAGTGTGGACTGCCCCCGTCTGTCTGTCTGCCATGTCCTGTCCCTGCTTGTTTTTCCGGCTGAGGCCTGGGCTCTTTCACGGCCTTAAGAGAACCCGCAGGCAGGACAGCTGGGCGGTGCCGCGAGCTGAAACCGGCAGTTCCTGGGCCACCTCTTCTTGGAAAGGCAAAAAGCAGTCCCAGTGTCTGCCCACCTGACGTCCCCTTTTGGGTCTAGCCCCAGTTTGTGGGGTGGTCAGCTGTGTCCCTGAACAGGCCGCGCTCCCGCCCAGGGCCGGTGTAGAGGCCCCAGGTGGGCGGGAGGACGTGCCCGCACAGGACCAGCAATTGCTCTGTGGGTTGTCGAGGAGAGCTGCCGGCCCTGTCCTTGGCAAGGTTACCCAGCCCTGGGGCTCAGCGCCAGTTGTCAGACAGGACCTGGTGCCCCTGCCTGTTTCTCACGGTCCCAGCTGCGCAGTTCCCAGGGTGGCCGAGAGAAGGCCCTGGTGCCGCCTTCCTTACAGCGCATCTCCTCAGACACCGCCGAGCGGCGCCTCCCCCTTCCACCGTCACCGGCCTCTGGGGTGTGGGTTTCTACACTCCATGTGCCCCTGGGAGCTCCCCAAGAAGGGCTCCCCAAGAAGCCCCACCTCCCTCCCAAGGGCAGGAAGTAAAAGTCCTCTTCTGGTGAAACGCTGAGGAAGGAAGGAGGAGGGAGATTTCCTTGTGTACTTTGTCATCGCCGAGGGGGCCCATGTGTTCCTGTTCACATCAACAAGTCCTGTACGAGCGTGACTCCTGCCCCTGCCCGGCCCGGCCTGGCCGGTTCCCGGGACAGGCGCTGCTGCCGGTCTCCACACTGGGAACACGCGAGGGAACCCAGTGCTCAGGGCTGCCTGGGACCCCACTCCCCAGACCCTTGGGATCGGGTCTAAGAGCAAAGCTGCCCCTCTAGCACGTGCCTGAAATTCCAGATACCGGCTTAGCCTTAGCCTGGGGAGGAGGAGGGCAGCAAGTATCAAAGAAAAAACAGAGTAGGGCAGTAGTTAGAGGGTAAAAACAGATTTTATTCAGGATGATTGCAATAGAGGAAAGAGACCCCAGCATAGAACTGGGCTCCATTCTGAGGACCATGGGACGAATGGGGAGGTGGGGGCTTGTGTGTCAGCTCTGAGGAGGAAGGAAGTCGGAGGAGGGGCAGTGATGCCCGAGACAACCTGTGACCCCAGCCTGGTCTGTCTCCCCCAAGGATACCTGGGCGAGGGTGACCCGCTCGCCGGCTGACCTCTCTGAGTCCAAGCTTCTCCCAGGAGCGCCAGGCGCCTTTGGTGCTATGCCAGGCGGGGAGGGGTACGTGGCTATCCTGCTGCTGGGGCCCCTGCCTCGTGCACTTTGACTCGGAAGTTGAGTGGACAGACCTTTCCGAGGGGCAGGTGCTGTCGCGTCCAGACCCAGCCAGGGGCAGAGGCTCCAGGGAGGCTCCGAGAGGGGCTGGGGGTGGAGAGCGAGTTAACAGCAAAGCCACCACACACTCCCGGGGGCAGGAGGAGTCAGAACATTCTGGGATCGAGGTCTTGGCTCCGTCTGGTTTTCACTTTTCTACCTGGTGCCCGTGAGCACTGGGTTCGGGAGCCACCTGCCTGAGTCTTAGATTTCAGCTCCTGCTCTTCAGATGAGCGTCCCGGATGGGTTGCTGGGTCCCCACGCCCCTTCTAGCACAGGCCAGAAAGGCAGAGGAGCGACACACGGCAGGGACGCAGCCTTGGGGTGCCTGCTGTCCCGGAGAGAGTCACCAGCAGCAGGGCTCTGAGCCCCCACCTGTGGGCAGCTACAGAGGACTCAGGCGGGGCCTTTCTGAGCGAGCCCCGAGCCCCAGCCGTCTGGGCAAGCGAGGCGGTCCCCGTCTGTCCTCAGACACCGAGATCCTGCTGTGCTGCCCCAGTGATGGGGTCCTCCTGCAGGCCATGCCCCTGGGGCCCCAAGAACAAGAAAGCCCTCTGTCCCCAGGCTTTGTGACCCAGAGCAGGGATTGCCCAAAGGAAGGAAGCTGCAGGTGTGCTGAGAGCCGGGCCAGCCCCGCCCCAGGGGCAGCTGGTGGCGTGAATGGCATGACTGTTTGGAGGGTGAGGTCAAAAGACAGAGAAGCCATCCCCGGGAGAACACCGAGTCTGGTCTTCAGGGAGGGATGTTTGAGCTTTAGGCATTGACACCTGTGCGTCAAGCCCAGCAGGGCGCAGGAGCAGCGGGAATGCACAGGGCGCAGCATGGCTGGAGGGCTGGCAGAGCAGTTCCGTCTGCAGCCCGCCGCCCGGCGCGCCGGGGACCAGGACAGGTCCGAGGGCCCTAGCACATCCTGGGCTGGCTGTTGTTTCTTTCTCTGCTCCATTTGCAAATTCTCCAGGTTGCTAAATCTCCTTAGCCCTGTTTCTTCTCCTTAGGGGTAACTTTGTCCCGAGCCATAGAGTTGTGTCCTCTGCCGTGGCTCCCATGTGCACTGTCCTCTCCCGACCTGTTGTGTCACACGTCTTGCTGGGCTCCGGCTGCATCCCCGCTCGGGCATCAGAGCTGGGTTTTGTCATTGCTGTTGGTGTTTCACGTGAGCTGTGGGGGTGCGATTTGGGCAAGGGCCTCTGGCGTGGTCTTGGCTGTATCCAAAGCTGCACTCGGGCTGGCAGAGTGGGCTTTCCCAGACGTCTCTGCCAGCCCGGTTTCGTGGGGACCTGGCCAGACACAAGCCGTCGGACCCCTCCTAGGGGAGCCCTGCAGCCGCTCTCCACCCGCCACCTGGAGGGGAGGCCCACCGACTTTCGGCAGGCTCCCTGCGGGACCTCCTGCTCCGGGCAGTTATGCCCCAAGAGCTCACAGAAGTGCTGGCAGCAGCCATGTGACATTCTGAGGTGACGCCAGGTGGGAGGGTGCACAGTGTGCACAGCAGCGCTGACCCTGCCGGCCTGGGTGCCCGTCAGCCGGAGAGCGGATAATCGGAAGGTGGCAGAATATTGCTCGGCCTTCAAAAGGAAGGACATTCTGACACACGCTACAACACAGATTCTGCCCGGTGACAGAAGCCAGTCAAGAGACAAATACTATGTGAGTTCACTTCTGTGAGGGATTTAAAGTGGTCGAATTCATAGGGACAGAGATTAGAGGTCGCAGGGGCTGGGGCAGGGGGACGGGGCTGGGCTGCTGTCCACTGGATTAGAGTTTCCATTCGGGACGATGAGAACATTCTGGAGATGGCTGGCGGTGATGGTCACAGCAGTGTGAGTGTGCTTAATGCCACGGAACTGTGCCCTCAGACTTGGTGACAGTGATAAATTTCTTATGTATATTTTACTGCAACTTTTAAAATGTTAAAACTGCCCACAGAGTGCAGGGACAGATGTCGGAGCCCTAAGTCAGCAGTCGCTCCCCGCCCCTGGTGCAAGCCCCAGCCACCAGAGGGCGCACTCTGCCCCGCATTGGGCTCCCCCAGCCCCAGCCCCTCCTCAGAGCGTCAGCACTTTCACCTGTAAGAGGTCAGACAGGTGCCTGGCTCAAGGCAGTTCCCCGTGCATCTGACTAATGCTCACTTTGTAGCAATACACAGCTTACTATGTGTATTAAATAACTTACAGATGTATTTTGTTTTGAGACAGAGTCTTGCTCTGTTGCCCAGGCTAGAGTGAGTGCCGTGGCGTCAGCCTAGCTCACAGTAACCTCAAACTCCTGGGCTCAAGCGAGCCTCCTGCCTCAGCCTCCCGAGTAGCTGGGACTACAGGCATGCGCCACCATGCCCAGCTAATTTTTTTTCTATATATTTTTAGCTGGCCAATTAATTTCTTTATCTTTTTAGTAGAGACAGGGTCTCGCTCTTGCTCAGGCTGGTTTTGAACTCCTGACCTTGACCGATCTGCCCTCCTCGGCCTTCCAGAGTGCTAGGATTACAGGCACAGGCGTGAGCCACGGCGCCCAGCCCAGAAGTCTTTTTTTTTTTTTTTTTTTTTTAAGAGACAGGGTCTCACTGTGTCTCCCAGGCTGGAGTGCAGTGAAACAGTCATAGTTCACTAGAGCCTCAAACTCCTGGGCTCAAGCAATCCTTCCACCTCAGCCTCCCAAGTAGCTGGGACTACGGGTGTGTGCCACCACCACGCCTGGCTAAACTTTAAAAATTTTTTGTAGAGGCTGGTCTAGAACTCCTGGCCTCAGGCGATCCTCCCACCTCAGCCTTCCAGAGTGCTGAGGTGACAGGCGTGCGTCGCCGCGCTCAGCCTGATCTGCGTCTCAGGCATGTCTGGATACGGAGGCGCCGCGGAGAGCGAAGCGGACAGAGCCTGCGCTCTAGCAGGGAGGCGGACATCAGGTGCCAAAGCGAGACCCGCCAGGCGGGGAGAGGGTGTGGTTTGCGGCTGGGTGGGCGGGCCAGGCAGGTGCGGCTATTGGCATGAAGGCGCCGGCGGGCCCTGCCTGCGTTGCGAGGCCCGGCTCAGGGCCGGGCGCGTCCTGTCCACGCGGCCGCTCACTGGGCCTGGTCTCGCGCCTGGTTCTGAGGCGAAGGAGACATGCACGGCTCCTGCCACAGAGACACAGTGGGGAGAAACCCACACAGCCCCCAACTCAGACTTGGCGGGCGGGCCCCAGCGCGTCTCTTGCACCAGGAACACAAAATGAGTGATGTTTATTTCTAGCTAACATTCGGGAAAGATTTTAAGCCGTAAACGCCACGAGAACGTAAACACACGAGCAGATCCCTCCTGCACAGATTCCCTGGGGTCTGTCCCGGGGAAGCGTGCCCCTGCCCTGGCACAGCGGAGAGCGGCCACTCGCGCCCCCGAGCTCTGTCGCGGCCGGGCTTGGGCCCTGCATCTTTTCTGCTTTAACTTGCACGGCATAAAATGCATCCATTTTAAGTGTAAAGTTGAATACTTTCTTAGTAAATTCACGGAGCTGTACAAAGTTTACCAGCAGTCGAGTTTAGAATATTTCCGACACCCCAAAACAATTTCCTCTTTCCCATGTATAACTGCTCCTTCCTACTCCAAGACCCAGGCTGATCTGCTTTTTGTCTCCGGAGGTTTGCCCATTCTTCACATTCTGTAAAGATAGAATCCTACCAGACTAATCTTTTTACTGATTTCTTCCACTTTGCACAGTATTTTTGAGGGTCATCCACACTGTAGCATTGTCAGTACTTTGTTCCTTTTCATGGCTGTATAATACTCCATTGCATGCATATGTCACATTCTTGTTTCTCCCTTTGCCAGTTGACAGGCATTTGGGTTGTTTCCAGTTCAGGGCTGTTACGGCTGATGCAGCTGTGAACATGTGCCTGGCACCAGGCTTTGTTTGTGTGGGCGTATGTTTTCATTCTGCTGGGGTAGACACCCAGCGCGATTGCTGGCTTGTGCAGTAAGCTGCCATTTCTTCAGAGCGGCTGCCCCGTGTGCATCGCAGCGGCCGTGCCAGTGCTGCTCGCCACGCCCTCGCCAGACTGGCTGTGGTGTGTCACGAGAGGGCGTGCTCCTCCATCTCTACGTGATGCTGGAGACTGGTTGGGAGCAGAGAGGAGCAGCAAAGACTTAAAGACGGGACAAGCTTGGCGCAGACCTATAGTCCCAGCTACTGGGGTCGGGGGATAGCTTGGGCCAGGAGTTCAAGGTTGCAGTGAGCTGTGATTGTGCCACTGCACTCCAGCCTGGGCAGCATAGCTAGACTCTTTTTTTTTTTTTTTTTTTGAGACAGAATCTACCTCTGTTGCCTGGGCTAGAGTGCCATAGCATCAGCCTAGCTCACAGCAACCTCAAACTCCTGGGCTCAAGCGATCCTCCTGCCTCAGCCTCCCGGGTAGCTACACATGCCCGGCTAATTTTTTCTATGTTTTTAGTTGGCCAATTAATTTCTATTTTCAGTACAGACAGGGTCTCGCTCTTGCACAGGCTGGTTTCAAACTCCTGACCTCAAGCAATGCGCCCGCTTTGGCCTCTCAGAGTGCTAGGATTACAGGCGTGAGCCACCGCGCCCGGCCCTAGACTCCGTCTTAAAAAAAAAGGTCAAGAGACCAGACCGTGATGAAAGACCACAGTGAGGGCCACAGGGGTTCTCTGCTGTTCTGGGAAGACCCACCCCCGGAGGTAGGACGCAGTGCGGAGGCACAGAGCGCAGACGGAGCAGCGGAGGACACCCGGCCGCCCCTCCAGGGGGTGACGTGGACATGGAGGAAGCTGTTGTCTACAGGGAGGCGAGAGAGGAAACAAGCATTTCCTCCTTTGGGCAATGTAGTCAAACCCCTCCACGCCAGCCAGGAGTGGGCGCAAGGATGCCCAGCGGCCGTCCATCGGCGACTCAGCTGGCCCTACCGACCAGAGAGCGAGCAAGGCAGCGCTCGGTCCTCCGCAAACCGTCGCGCGTGAGGTCACTGACACCTCGGCTGTGCTCAACGCCTGTCCCAGTTGGGCTTGGTCTCTCTGGGATGCACGTGCGGGACACTTTTCTAGGTGGACCTCCAGGCCCCGTCCACCAGGCCCCCGACTTCAGTCGATCCTCCAAGGCCCCTACCACGGCCCACCCTCAGGGAGATGAGTAGACGCCCAGACCACCCCCCAAGGCCACTGGCCCTGTCGGAGCAGCAGGCACATTCCTCACCAAGCCCTGGCGACCCGGACACATCCGGACTGCTTCAGTTTTTCCCTTGATTGCCATTTCCCCCTCGATCATCTGTTTTTCCAAACCCTGAGCCTTGCTTGTTTACTTCTCTGGTGCTTTAAATAACTGCACGAGAGAGCAGCCAGCCTTGAGCGGTGCTCGGGGCTTCAGGCACCGGCTGTTCTTTGTGCTGCTTCCGCTCTGTTTTCTGGGGTGGTGCCAGCCTCGGGGCAGCCTTTCCCACTGGAGCCGGGGCGGCCCGAGGGCTGGGTGTCTCATGGCCGACAGCCCGTCGTTTTCTATCTCTGGGAGCTGCAGAGGGGCCCCGTGGAGCGCTGGCCTGGGCACGCCGGGGCCAAGTAGGGTGGGCGCTGGACGCCAGTGCCCGGAAGTGAAGGAGGGCTGGGCCGGAGTCGGGCCACTGGCCGCTCAGCCAGCTTGCTCTGGGAGGGCGCGGCCGTGTGGGGTCTCTCCGCCCTGGTCCATCAGAGGCAGAGCGTGGGATTTGGGTTCCTGCTGGGAGTGGCGCGGGCCCTGGGATGGCCTCCAGAGCACCTCGGCGCAAGGCAGACTGGCCCGTCACACGCCTTACTCAGCGTCCCAAACTCGGGCCGCAGGAAACCAGCCATTCAAGAAGGAAGCTCAGCTTTTGTGGGCTTTAGAGGAGACAGCGACAGGTTGGAATTCCCGTAACCAGTTCGCGAGGGGGCGGGGGGTTTCCCATACACAGACAAAAGAGTGGAACCCAGGGGTAACAGGAAACTTTGACCTTGGCCAGCCAGACGCGGGCGTGGCTTCCCTCTCAGCTTGGTCAAAAGGCCGGGGAGGCTGGGCGCTCCTCAGCGTGCTCCCTTCCAGCCTCCTCCAGCCTCTCTGCCTCTGCGGCATGCGGGACTCGGCGCCCGCCGCCATGCAGGGCCTCCTTCGGTACTTCCGCCCCAGCCGGGCGTGCCAGAGCCGGGGGGCCTCTGCCGACAAGCACCTGTGTGCTCGTGGCACTGCCCTGTGGACTCATGTCCGAAACCTGATGTGCAAGGGCAAGGTGGGCCGGCGTGCGGGCCGTGGTTCCCGGGTGGGCTGGTGGGGCGGGGAGGGGTAGGTCTCTGCCACCCAGATGTCTCCGGTGGCTCTTCTTTCTGTCCCTCTGCCTCCCCGGACTCCCGGCTGCTTGTTGGCTGCTTTTGCCAGTTCTGGGTTTTCAAGGGGAGAGGCACCGTGGTCGCCTTTCTTGGGAGTGATGTCTCCTGCCCAACCTGCTTCTGGGCTTTCCTTCCTTAAAGCGCGCAGTGGTGGGGGTGAGCTCTCCCTTTCCTTGAGAGGAGGAAGCACACTGTCCCCTTCCTTGGGCAGCTGGGAGTTAGGAGTCGGGGGTGACGGGCAGCAGGGACACACTGACACACCCCCGTCTCCTCCTTCCACGCCCGGCCGGTCCCAGCCGGGAAGGGGCCCTGTGGCCTCCCAAGCTGCCTCTGCCTGGGGCTCCCTCTGGGGGAAGTGCCACTCGGGAGATCCCTGTTTTGCCTGCCCGCTGCCTGCTCGCAGACCCTGCTTCTCAGGTTGGGGTCCCTGCGGCCAAGAGTGTGGCTGTAGAAACCTGGGCCAGACACAGAAGGGGAACTTGTGGCTACACAGCCCCTGGAGGGCGATGTCCTGCCACCCTTTGCTTCTCTGTGTCATTCTGGCCGTGCATTTCAGACGCTTGGAAAACGTTAGCCAGGAGGGCTCAGCGAAAGGGAGTTTGGGGGGCTCTGCCTAGGAGTGCTCACGAGGTGTGGTCCCTGCTCCAAGGCGAGGGATGGACACACAAGGCCCAATGTGACGCGTGCCACACTGGTCGGTGTCAGACAGTGGCTTCCTGCCAGAATCCCCTGGGGAGGTTTCTAGTTGTGCAAATCTCGATGTATTTTTAACAAGACCCCCCAAGGTGCTGCCCATCCACCAGCCCAGCAAGTGGCCTCGGCTGCGTGCGGGAACCGCTGATGTGTAGAGCATGTGCCCACCAAAAAGGGGGAGACAGCCTCCACAGTTGGGGCATGTGGCTCTGCCATGAAGCCAGGGTGCTTTGTAGCAGGCCAGACTGGGCTTGGCTGGCACTGAACAGCAAGTTCCCGCGGCCCAGCTGCTGGGACAGTGCTCTGCGGGCAGGTGTTAGCAGGTCACAGAGGGGCTTCCTTCTGGCCCCTCACCAGCTGCGTGATTTAGGGCTTGGCTCTGGGTCCTTCCGGGCCTGACTTGAAACTCTGGTACTGGCCTGGCCTAGAGGCTTGTCCTGCCACAACCCAGTCCGTGGGGCTCGGAGCGAAAACAGTGCCTGCGATTCGCCATGCACGCAGCAGCTCTGATGCCCTGCCCCTGGGAAGCTGCTGCTGATCTCGGGTCCTAGACCAGCCACTCACCCTGGGTGTGTTTAGCCCCTGGGGCGACAGGGAGCAGGACAGAGAAAGGCTGGTGGCTGGACTTCAGCTCCCACCTGGAGAAGACGGAGGGTGCAGGGCCCCAGGCAGCAGAGGTCTGGGAGCCGTGGCGCCCTGAGGTTCCAGGGATCTCTAGCGGGTTCTCTCCTTACTCTGGACTCTCGGCCTGTGGATGGAGGTGCTGGCCACAGTCGGGCTCTGCTGCCGACATGCACGTGGAGAAGTAGCCGGTGTTGGCTCCTGCTCAGCGAGGCCTCTGCTAATCACGAGTCTTCGCTTTCAGTTGGACCCCCAGGTCCTGCAGGACAGAGACTGGCAACGCACCGTCATCGCCATGAATGGGGTACGTGCCCACGGGGCTCTCTGGGTGGCTGCCTCCCCCGGCAGGTCAGGGCGGCCCCTGGTCCCTCGGGAATGGTCAGAAGGCAGCTAAGCCTGAGCTGGACTCTGAGAGCCGGTTTCTGGCTGTTCGGGGGTGGGAGGGCTAGGGGAATGGGCCCTGCATGGCAGGGTCGCTGTGCACAGGAAGGAAGCTTCCATTTGGTGGCTGGAGCACAGTCCTCGGCCAGGCCCTGAGACTCCCTCCTTGCACAGAGATCTCCTGGCACCGCCAGGACGGGCGGGTCTCGAGCCAGGCTCTGAGGCTGCCTATAGAGACAGAGACCCCTGATTTCGTCTTCAGCTATCCAAGAAAGGGTTTAGACCTTTAAAAACATAACCACACACCAAAAAAGGCCTGAGCAGATAGGATAAAATGTTAACAATTGATAATTCTTGGCTTTTAGTTATATTGTTCTCTGTTCCATTTAATTTTTTAATTACTATTAAGAAAGAAAGAGCAGCAACAGGGGTTGTAGGAGGACACTCTGCAGAAGCAGGTCCTTACACCATCCTGTCCTCACCGGGTTCTTGCCGAGGGGCAGCCCCTCCTCACGCTGGGACCGCGACCCGCTTACCCTGGCGGAGGGAGGGGCGGGCCCTGGGACCTTGGGCCGTGAGGACCAGGAGGGTGAGAGGGCTGTGCCCCTTCTTCCCGCTGCAGATCGAGGTGAAACTCTCTGTCAAGTTCACCAGCAGGGAGTTCAGCTTGAAGAGAATGCCTTCCCGAAAACAGACGGGGGTCTTCGGGGTCAAGATCGCTGTGGTCACCAAGTGAGTGGCGAGGTGCTTGGGTGCGTGTCCCAAGGGCACCTGTCTGTCTGTGTGCTGCTGGAGGAGAGAGCAGGCGTGGTTCCCTCCTCTCCCTGCATGGCCGCCGCTGGGGGAGGCCAGCCGGACCTAGTGCCTGCTGTGCTCACTGGGGAACGCTCCGCAAGTCCTCGCCCTCCCTGCCCTCGGCTCCAGGACCTGCCCCGGTGCGGGTTTTCTTCCCTTGCTTGGAACCTGTCATGGTCCCAAGTTCCTGTTGAAGAATTGTAACCCCTGCTCCTTTGTCCCAAGTCAGTTGCCAGGAGAAGCCTGTGTGTTGTTTGACGGCAGTTCTCTTGGACACAGGCCACTTCCTCCCAGAAGTCACTTGCTCCCCCAGGATAGAATTGAGCCAAGCCCCTGACGATGCTGGTCGTTGGGGCCGGTGGGGACTCCGTCAGTCATTCCTGGGACACCTGCTTGGGTGTAAACACCACTCCCTGCCCCCAGCTGCACCCCGGGCCCCTCCCGGCAGGCTCCAGGCGCCAGCAGAGAGGACCCGTTCGTTGGCAGCTGCCCCACATGACCACAGGCGGTGAGGGTGGTTTGGGAAAGAGATTTGAGGTGCCCCTAAATCCAGTTGCAAAACACAACTAAAGTTAAGGCCTCAAACAGCATTGTCTTCTATCTTCGAAGTATTCTCAGTCCAGGGTCCCACACGGAGGGATTGAAGGAAAGCCGTAGAATCGCAGGCAGCTCTGCGGACTCGTGCACTAAGCACATGTGTGTGGAGGGCCCGGGATGGGGCGGCCAGGGGTTGCCTCTTGCACAGCAAGCGGGTGCAGGGCCAGGACCGGGGCTGCCATCCAGGATGTCGTGTGGCCACTTGTCATCCCAAGACCTGGGACCCTTTAAATGCCCTTCCTGTGGCCAGCTTCTCTTAGAGAAGCCTCCAGACCTTCCCCCAAAGGCCAGGTGTGACTTGCAGGGTGTCGGGCTGCCTCGCCTCTTAGGTAGCCCCGGTGAGATCCACGCGGTGATTAGTGAGCACGAGGAAGGTAGGGGGCACGTGTTTAAGGCTTTCTGTGCACAGCCCCAAACCCAGGCACCCTCGTCGCCATCCTCATCCCACCTCCAGGTGTGCAGACAGGTGGCAGGTCCGCCTGCTGCAGCCTGAGCGGGGCTGGTGCCCCCTCCCCCCACAGGAGAGAGAGGTCCAAAGTGCCCTACATCGTGCGCCAGTGTGTGGAGGAGATCGAGCGCCGCGGCATGGAGGAGGTGGGCATCTACCGCGTGTCCGGGGTGGCCACGGACATCCAGGCGCTGAAGGCGGCCTTCGACGTCAGTGAGTGTCACCCGGGCAGTGTGGGATGGCGGGGGGGGCGGGGTGTCCGTACTGAGACTCTCAGCGTGCCCTGCGTGGCCCGGTCCTGTCATACGGTCCTCTGGGCCTTTTCTACACTTACTGATTTATTATTTGAGAAAATGAGAAGACAGGAGTGGTGGGAGGAGCTTCTGCAGAGGCCAGTCCTGAAACCATCCTAGCCCCAAGTGCCGCTTGCTAGATCGGACCAGGGATTTTGGTGGGACCTCGGTCTGCCCGTCTTGGGGGTGGACAAGAGGTACCGAAGGTCAGGGGTCAGTGTGGTTTGAGCACTGGCCAGCATGAGAATACGGGGGGCAAAAGGCACTGCGATGCCTCAGAGTCTCCACTTCCGTCCCGCCAACCTCACATGCTGGGGGAGGGGGAGCTGCCCCAGATGGCAGGGTAGGGCTCCAAGACACCAGCGGGTCCTTGCCTAGCATCCTTGGAGTGACAGGTGGCAGAACCAGGACTTCGTGCCTGCAGACCCTTCCACGGGGCACACACCACCTGCCCTGACCAGGACCCCTGGGTGGGCCCTGCTGTAGTTTCAGCTCCCTCTGGGCAACGACAGTGGACCAGGCCTGTGGCACAGAGGGCCAGTGGCACCAGTTTAAACACTGGAACACCTTCCTACTGTCAGAAGACACTGGCACCAGGCAGTCACTGCATACAGGGCAGAGCCACCTGATCCCCAGCCAGCGCATCTGGCTCTGCCACCAGGCTGCTCCTAGCCAAACGGAAGAGGTGTGGGGGTGCAGACGCCTCCCCGGCAGCCCTGCACAGGTGCAGAACTGCACACAGATGTTTGGGAGGAGTAAGATGAGCCACTCAAAGGGGAGGGACCCACAGCCGCCAGCAAGGCAAGGACAGCACTTTAGCCAAGGTGGGGACTGCAGAAGCCCCTGCTCAGGACCCCTGTCCACGCTCTTTCCAGATAACAAGGACGTATCGGTGATGATGAGCGAGATGGACGTGAACGCCATCGCCGGCACGCTGAAGCTCTACTTCCGCGAGCTGCCCGAGCCCCTCTTCACCGACGAGTTCTACCCCAGCTTCGCCGAGGGCATCGGTGCGCTCTCCCCTCCTCCCCTCCTGTCCGCTGCCACCTTTGGAGGCCGTTGTCAAAGGCAGGGCGTGGGAACTCAGGCCGTGCGTCTCTGCCGGGTCCGAGTTCCAGCCTAGCCCCGGAGAGCTGGCTGTCTACAGGGCCTTGCCCACCCCCAGGGGGCTGCCTGCTGTCCCTCTCCCGCAAGAGGACTGCGAGGGTGAAGCCTGTGGCTCTAATCCCAGTGTAGTGTCAAACTCAGCCCAGCTTTAAGTGAGCCTGGAGGGTGACGTCCAAAGGGGGTGCTGGTGTAAGGAGGCAGCTGCAGCCTCCCTGTCTCCCTTAGGGCGAGTCTGCCTCCTGGGGCTCCTCAAGTCCCTCCCCCCTCCTCGCCCCTCTCTCCACCTGCCCCGGGCTCTTCCGAGGTGGTGGAAGGAATTGGCTGAGCCAGCCCTGAGGACATTGGCAGAGGAAGGAATTGGCAGAGCCTCAGAGCCCTGAGGCTCTGCCCGCCAGCGGCCACTCTCGCGGCTGCTCCTGCTGCTGGTCCCCAGGTGCCGTTCACCCCTCTGAGAGCAAAGGCACTCACACAGCTCACCCCACACAGGCACCCTTACGTGTTCCCCTCGGGGGGCCGGACTGCTGTGTGAGTGGGGACAGTGACAGGCTTAGATGGGCTGGCGCCGTGGCGAGTGCCGGCTGCTCTGTCTAGCTGCCCCGGGGAGGCCTTCGGCCCGTTGCAGCAACTCTGAGGAGTAAGCCCCACCCTCTGCAGCTCTTTCAGACCCCGTTGCAAAGGAGAGCTGCATGCTCAACCTGCTGCTGTCCCTGCCAGAGGCCAACCTGGTCACCTTCCTCTTCCTTCTGGACCATCTGAAAAGGTAGCCGTGGCTCTTCCGCAGGGGCCTGGGGCTCCAAGACCCCAGGCAGCAGGGTGCCTCGCTGGCCCCAGCCAGACTCCCCAGCACCCAGGGCCTTTTCTCCCCATCCCTGTCTGTAGTCACCCCCTCCCTGCCCCGTCTGCCACCCTCCTTCCCCTGCATAGTGGCCTTAAGCAAAGAGCAGGGGCTTCACCAGGGACAGCAGTGCTGGACTCCCCTCCCGCGCCCACCCCAGCTCATGGCTCGGAGCTGACCGGTGCCTGCCAGCCTTGAGGCCCCAGGACCAGAAGAACTGGGGTGGAGCCTGCTCCACCAGGCACAGCCAGCGTCGAGGCCCATCCCTCCCCGGGTGGCTGTGCTGTGGAGCCTGCTGCCACGTTCCCTGAGGACTCCAGGGCAGCCCGGCCCCTCTGCCTCTGCCCCAGAGGTGGTGCTGAAACAGCACCCTCTGCTTCGGCCCCTGCAGGGTGGCAGAAAAGGAGGCAGTGAACAAGATGTCCCTGCACAACCTGGCCACGGTCTTCGGCCCCACGTTGCTGCGGCCCTCAGAGAAGGAGAGCAAGCTCCCTGCCAACCCCAGCCAGCCCATCACCATGACCGACAGTTGGTCCCTGGAGGTCATGTCCCAGGTACAGGAGACAGGCTCTAGCCCATGCCACGCTGGCCTGACAGAGGTGGCCTCTGCCTGCCACCCCCCAGCCCTGCCAGTCTTCCCACCTGCACAGTATAGGACCGCGGCGGAGAAAGGGACTTGCCTAGGCCCACGTGGCTGGGAGGGTGGGGAAGGCCCAGGCCTGCTGGAGGTCCTGCTGGAGCCCCTGGCCTGGGGCTTAAAACAGCCCCAAGTCAGGCCGGGCGCGGTGGCTCACGCCTATAATCCTAGCTCTCTGGGAGGCCGAGGCAGGCGGATTGCTCGAGGTCAGGAGTTCGAAACCAGCCTGAGCAAGAGCGAGACCCCCGTCTCTACTATAAATGGAAAGAAATTAATTGGCCAACTAATATATATACAAAAAATTAGCCGGGCATGGTGGCGCGTGCCTGTAGTCCCAGCTACTTGGCTGGGAGGCTGAGGCAGGAGGATTGCTTGAGCCAGGAGTTAGAGGTTGCTGTGAGCTAGGCTGACGCCATGGCACTCACTCTAGCCTGGGCAACAAAGTGAGACTCTGTCTCAGAAAAAAAAAAAAAACAGCCCCAAGTCATGCCTCATGGGGATCCCTCCCCACTGCAGGATCTCCTGTAGGGACTCATGTCACCAGCAGGGGCCCTCAGCACCTCCAGCTGGACTTGGGCACAGAAGACGTGCCCCCTGCAGCTGTGAGCAGCCCTCTGAGCCGCTCTCCTCTTCCCGGGCAGGTCCAGGTGCTGCTGTACTTCCTGCAACTAGAGACCATCCCCGCCCCAGACAGCAAGAGACAGAGCATCTTGTTCTCCACCGAAGTCTAAAGGCCCAACTCCACCTCCAAGAGGCTGGCAGAACAGCCTGGAAACCTCTGGTGAAACAGGCCCTCCGTCAAGCAGGAACCGAACCTTCTTGAGGTGTAACTGGGCCTCCCCCAACAGGTGGGGCATCTGCCAAGAGACAGCTACCCAAAGCAGAAGTGGCCTGGGCAGATCCCAGGGCTGGCCTCAGACTGGCTTTCCACACTGCCACCAGAGGGCGCCCCAGGCCAACGCGTCTCGGCACGGGGGCAGGCCCTGGGGCTCCGGGTTGAGAGTGATTTTTATGGACTTATCAGAGTTTAAGAGATTTCTACTGGATCACTTGTCAAGATGCACCCTCTCTGGGGAGAAGGGAGCACAACCAGATTCCCTCCCTGTTGTGTCTTGAATAAACGCTGCTGCTGCTTCATGCCGTGGGGGCCACAGCCGTCCCTGTGTGGGTGGGGGTCGTCCTCTCCCCTCACCTGGAGACCCGACTCCGTTTATAACAGGGTTGGAGAAGCTAAGTCAACACTGTACAGTGCTCTGACTCCATTCACTGCTTGCTTCTTTTCTTTCTAGAAGGATTTCTGTGCAGAACTGGGTCTGCCGCTGGCTCTTCCTGTTGCTCTGTTGCTGTGTGTTCGCAGAGGCGGCTCCATGCGGGGGCTCCGCGGGGAGGGAGGCCTGGGCTGCGCACTTTATGTCTGTTGTCCAGGGACAGCGACTGCAGCCACCAACTCGGACGGACCGCAGGCTGCGCTCTGCCTTTTGGCTTCAAAGGGCCTTGACTCCTCTGGCCTCCCTCTGCCCCCAAGGCCCTGCCCTCCCCAGGCGCCCACAGATCTTCCTTTCCTGCCCTCTGCTGAACGGACTCTTTTGCAAGAGTCTCCTCTGGGCGGCAGCGGCAGCTTGCTGACAGCTTGTTTTAAAAACTTTGATCTGAAATAGCCTTTTGATACTTGAATATTTTTAAGTTTTATATACATAGTTTCTAATTTTTTTCCTAACAGATTCAGATACCTAACATTAGAATGTACTCCGCGGACAGTCCGCGTCCCAGCAGCATTTCGTCTTCCTCTGCGCCAGGAGTCGTTTCTGAAGCCTCCAGAGCATCAGAAACGTGGGGGGTCAGGAACAGGCCTGCACAGGGGTGGGGGGGCTCCCGCCCCAGGGCAGGCTGAGCGACACCCCCCCTCCCCCGCGTGAGAGCCAGGGCGCAATCTGCAGTCCCTCCTGACCACCCAGCTTAGACAAAAGAGAACCAGGAAGGCCGCCAAGTATTTTGAAGCAACAAACCCATGGACATTTGCATCACTTTTTTATAAAGGGGGGGGGGGGCGGGAGAAAGAAGAAGGAAACGGCTCTCAGCAGAGCAGAGTTCCCCACGCTGGTCTTGCAGGAGAGGATGTAGCTGAGCTGAGAGGGACGCGTGGCTGAACTCAGGAAAGCGTGTGGAGGTTGTTTGGTGACAGCGCCAGTACCCAGCATCCCTGGATCCTTCCCGAGCTGCGGTGTTGGGGGCTCACGCATGCATCAATGGGCAGCTCCACCCAGCCTAGCACGTGGAAGAGCATGACAACTGGGGGCCACGTGCCTCCCCCCAAGTCAGGGAATGGAAGACAAAGCCACTTGACAGCTTTACATCTGTGCGTGCTGATTTCATGCTTTTTCTCAGGAGAGCAGAGCCACCATCTCAGAGCAGTGCCGCCCTCCTGGGCGGTGAGGGCAAAGGGTGGGAGCCTCTGCCCTCTGCACATCCAGGCCCAGTGGGCTCCTCCGGCCTGGCTTCCCTTCTCTGTCCATCCCTCCAGCCCTGCAAGGGGAGCACGTTTTGCTTAGAAAAGCCAAATCCTGCCCTTGTTTCTGTCTCTTTCGGTGTTTCATGATTTGCATCTGTCGCCTTGAAACTGGAAAGCAATATTATCAATGTCTGTGCCAACTTTCCTGCCCTCCCCAACCTCCTTCCCCTTTTCACTTTTTATTTATGCAGGATGTGTGTTGTTTAATGGTGGGATGACCGCTCTTTTCTGTGTAGTTGTAAAAGCGCCCCTCGCCGCCGCACCACGTAGTGATGGCCGCCTTGGATCTAGGGCTGCCTGTCACCCGTCTCCGGCCTCGCAGGCCTGTGGGTGGCAAAGCCAGCTCAGGGCCAGAGAACGCAGTGTCCTCCAGGAGGGGGACTCGGCTGTCCCCCTGCAGAGTGGGCAGAGGCCTAGAGCCCGGTGAGCCCAAGGCGTGGCTGCGGGACTCTGGAGCTAGAAGTGATGCTTTCTTGCCCGGGCCCCGGTTCGGGAGCAGCGAGCTGGGTGCCCTCCCCTTGGTGCGTGGCTGTTCTAGCAGCTGCGATCCTGCTTTTGAGCTCGGCTGTCTACGGACCACCATGGGGAAAGGACTGCTGACAATTTCATTAAAGTTACCTGAGACTACTTGCATTAGTGGTGATTTCTGGATTGAAAAGAAAAACCAGGATGGGCGCCGCTGGGAAGAAGCCCTGAGCTGGTGGGGTGGGGAGCGCAGTGACAGGGCCGGGAGCCCAAGAGGCCTTGCTGTGGAGGAGCCAGGCCCGGTGGGGTCTAGGTGCCACAGACAGGTGCCAGCCGAGCAGCCTCAGGACACGGAACAGCAGCAGCAACTCCACCAAGTGCAGGGTGGCTGGTCTGGGCGGGGCCCACGGCCTTGCTGAGAGGAGGGAGAGAGAGCAGAGGGGCAGGCCGGCCGGTGCTCCTTGGCCATGCTGGGCCCAGGGGAAGGGAGGGCTCCAGCCACGCACAGCCTGCGCTGTGCCTCTTACCTGCAGCTGCTGCTCTGGCGTGAGCCCCCTGGTCTTTGGGGCTTTCTGCTCAGACCTGGGTTTGGTGATGCAGCCAGGTCTGGCCTTTCTACCGGACATGGCATTCTGCTCTGCCCCTGGCCTTGACCACAGAAGCCACCCAGCCTACAGGGGAGCTGCCCCTGCGGTGGGGATGGGCGTGCGACGTGGGTCCTCCCTTGAGTGTGGCTCTGGGACAGCCAGGCCACATCCATTCAACCTTCAGCAGTGCCTGCATCAGCCGTCACTCTGAGGCCCCACAGGGGAGCAAGGCTCACCTAACAGAGTGCAAGTGGCCAGTGGCCGAAGGGTGGGTGAGCCCCAAGTCCTCCTTGAACTCCCAGGAGGTAGTTCTCATGAGCCGCCTGGTCAGCTCTCTCAGGGGTGACGGGGGCTTGTCGCATGATCTCCTATTTGCAGTGTGACCCTTCTCAGCTAGCCTGTAAACACCACTGCCCATGGAGCGTCACTATAGCCAAGGCCAGGTCACTGACAGTGGAGGCTGGGGAGAGACAGAGCCCATGACAGCAGCCCTGAGCTCAGGGTCGCCCTTCACTGGCCCTCGGCTAACCTAGGACTCAGCAATGGGAAGTGCCTCCACCCTCGGGTTCTCCGAGGCCTCAAAGCCCCCTAAGCCCCTCGGGGTTGGCAGTGGGTGCTGCCCCCGCTGGAGGAGCTGCATGGACGACACGCTGTTTTGCCCAGTCTGACGTCTGCCAGTGAGGAAAGGGCTGCCACCGGCCCCACTCTCAGTGTCCAGCCCTAAAAGGTGACCGCACTCTCCCTCCCTACCTTCCTGGGCACAGGGCCCTATGACAGGTCTCTCACCAGGAGTTGATGTTTTGGGCAAGAGCTGACAGTGGGGAGCCCAGGCCCCCTGGCACGGCCCAGGGAGCAGGGCCATGCATTGCCACCCAAATCTGAGACCATGACACTGCGAAGAAGCCGCCTAGTCCAATCCCTTTACTTGATAGATAGGGAAATCGAGGCACACAATGAATCCCCTCACTCAGTGTCCCAGAGCTGATCCATGGGCAAAGGCCGAGATCCCAGGGCCTTAACCCCTCCTGCCCCAAGCTCAGTCCCTTTATGCTGGGTGACGTGGGGCTGGACCTCTCCCACCAGCCTTGGCCAGGACACGGGCACATGGCCGGGACCTCCTGGCATCATGCCCTGTCTGAATAAAGAGAAGGCAGGATTTCATGTAGAAATCTAGAAGGACTTTTATACTCACCCCCAACAGAATGCCCTGATTGCATTAAAAGGACCAACCATGATGGGCTGTTGCAAGAAGTTCCAGAAAGATAAACAGAAAAAGTGAGGGTGACAGACGCTCAGTGTTGAGGCCCAAATGGAGCAGCTGCCATGGGTCACTTGTGGGTGAGGGGAGCTGCCAGAGCCGGGGCTGGGGCGGGCAGCAGCACCCAGCCGGCCTAGGGAGCGGGGGAGGGATGGCTGCCGGCGGTGGTCAGCTGCCCGGCAGAGCCCTGCATCACCCGGCTCTCCCGGTACGGAGAGGCCGGCGGGGCCGTGACTAGACAGGCACACAGGTAAACGGTTTCCTGAAGGACAGGACCCCGCTGCATCTCTCGCCTGCCACCAGCTTGGAAAGACCAAGAGCCGTGGGCAACCAGGGCTGCTCTTCCGCAAGCTCCCAAACCGGGACATCACACAGCCATGTGTCCCAGGGAAGGCCATCTCACAGCTTTTCTATGGCCAGTTCAACAACTAGAACAGGGGGACCCAGGCATCCCAGCCCTTCCAAGGCTCAGTCCACACAACAACTATTTTCCCCTCCTGTGGGCAGACTGGGCAGGGCCTTTCCAGTCACTGTCAAAACTGGAGCCAGTGAGGATGTGACATTCAGGTGTTAGAGGGGGCCCTGAGGGCTGCAGCCCAAACAGGTTCAGGTTCCTGAGTAGCTGCCGGCTAAGCAGCCACTGGAAGAGAAGTCACCAGGATGGCCCAAGGCTCAGGAAAAGCCATCTCAGCCTCAGGGACTCCCTCAAGGTTTAGGTGACCTTGGACAGGTGGCCTCCAGACCTCATGGCTCCTGGGGCTACCCAGAGGGCAGCAGGTGCTATGACTGCTCGTTTACACATAGCTGCAATTTTTTTTTTTAATTTATTTTTTTTTTTGAGACAGAGTCTCACTTTGTTGCCCAGGCTAGAGTGAGTACCGTGGCATCAGCCTGGCTCACAGCAACCTCAAACTCCTGGGCTCAAGCAATCCTGCTGCCTCAGCCTCCTGAGTAGCTGGGACTACAGGCATGTGCTACCATGCCCGGCTAATTTTTTCTATATATATATTAGTTGGCCAATTAATTTCTTTCTATTTATAGTAGAGACGAGGTCTCACTCTTGCTCAGGCTGGTTTTGAACTCCTGACCTAGAGCAATCCGCCCGCCTCGGCCTCCCAGAGTGCTGGGATTACAGGTGTGAGCCACCGGGCCCGGCCCAAAGCTGCAATTTTAATGAGGCAGAGAGTGTTGCCTTGCTGGGCGCCACTGTCCCTGGTCCCATCTGTGGCTGCCCAGTGCCCGGCCAGCCCAACCTCCCAGCCCTGCCACTGGGCTCTGGGGCAAAATGGGGCCTGATGCAGGGAGAGACAATGGAGAAAGGGGAATTGATGCTGTTTCTTCTATTTTCTGAGGAAAGTATTTAAAATCTCGGAGAGGAGGGGGCGATCAGAAGTTATCTGGGGGCGTGGTGGCTCACGCCGGTAATCCTAGCACTCTGGGAGGCCGAGGTGGGCAGATCATTTGAGCTCAGGAGTTCAAAACCATCCTGAGCAAGAGTGAGACCCCATCTCTACTAAAAATAAAATAGAAATTAATTGGCCAACTAAAAAATATATATATAAAAAAAATTAGCCGGGCATGGTGGCACATGCCTGTAGTCCCAGCTACTTGGGGGGCTGAGGCAGGAGTATTGCTTGAGCCCAGGAGTTTGAGGTTGCTGTGAGCTAGGCTGACGCCACGGCACTCTAGCGCAGGCAACAAAGTGAGACACTGTCTCAAAAAAAAAAAAAAAAAAAAAAACAAGTTATTTGGGGCTGGGTGTAAGTGGCTCACACCTATAATCCCAGCACTTTGGGAGGCCAAGGAGAGAGGATTGCTTGAGGAGTTCGGGACCAGCCTGGGCAACATAGCAAGACCCATCTCTACCAAAAAAAATAAGAAAAATTAGCCAGGTGTGGTGGCATGTGCCTGTCATCCCAGCTACTTGGGAGGCCGTGGCAGGATTGCTTGAGCCTAGGAGTTCAAGGCTGCAGTGAACCATGATTGTGCCGCTGCACTCCAGCCTGAGCAACAGAGTGAGACCCTGTCTCAAAAAAAGAAAAAGAAAGTTATTTGGGGGGGGGAGAGGGGGGAAATGGGCATTTATTGAAACCTTAAAATCTGTACCCTCATAATATGCCGAAATTAAATAAATAAATAAAAAGAAAAAGAAAGTTATTTGGAACAAGCCGAGGCATCTGTGATCTCTGTCCGTGTTCTCCATTAGACAGACACTGTGAGCCACGTTTCCCAAGCAGGCCTCTTTCATCTGGGCCAGGAAAAGACTCCTGGGCTCCCAGTCGGGGGGTGCAGGCCACAGGAGCCCTGTCCACCCCAGCAAGCTGTTCCCTGGCCTCCACCCAGCCAGGCCTCCTCCTGGCCAAGCCACACTGGGGCCATGGGGTCGTGGCCAGTCCCACTGCTGCCCACTGGCATTGCCCGCGCTCTGTCCTCACTCCTTCCTGACCTCCTTGGCATTTCCCAGGCTCTACCTGGAAATGATTCTGTGGCTACGATGACTGAACTGTGCCCCCACCCCGGTTCCTGCATGACCCCTAACCCCCCAGGTCGGTGTAGTTGGACGCGGGTCTTTAAGGCGGTAATTCAGGATGAGGTCATTGAGGGTAGGGCCCTAATCCAACAGGACTGGTGTGCTTACGAGAAGAGACACCAGGGGGCGCCCTCTCTGCATGTGCACAGGAAAAAGGCCACCTAAGGACACAGCAAGGAGGAGGCATCTGCCAGCCAGGAAGAGGGGCCTCAGGAGAAACCAACTCCGACAGCACCTTCTGGCCTCCACGACTGTGGAGAGTAAGTGTCTGCTGTCCAAGCCAAGCTGTGGCATTTTGTCCCGGCAGCGGGAGGTGACTTACACAGTGACTTCTGAGCCCTTGACATGGAACCCGCCCGTGCTGTTCCGTGTTTGTGACCCCCTCGGAGGGGGCCCAGGATGTCGACTTACCACACAGAGAGCAGGGGGCTGTCGCTGCCCTCGGCCAGGGCTACAGCAGGGAGCCCCTGGGACAGACACACCCCACGTGGCCTCGCCTTCCTGTGGACCATGCCAATCTCTTCCAATTCACAGCCACCCTGAAGCTCCTAATTCCACCCACCGGCCAGGCAGAGACCCTGCAAGGGGGGTCCCTCCCCGGCTCGAGCCCACCGCCTCTGCCCATGAGCACTCTCCTTGTAGCTTTCGGGAGGGAGGAAAAGAGGCAGGAACGCCCCTTGCTGACCCCTCCAGGCCCCTTAGCTATGGCCCTTGGGCCTCCTCCTTCTCCACCAAGCTCCTGGGAGGGCCCCTGCCTGCCTGGGGGTCTTGCCTCTTGCTGCCCATTTGCTCCATGCCCAGGTCGGCCTGGCTCTGGCTGGCAGCCCAAGGCCCGGAGTGGCCTGGCGGACAGTGGCTCCAGCCCTGACATCTCTGACGTAGGTACCTCTCCCTCGCCCTGGTCCCTTCTCCTGCCCTGGCTGCTGTGACAGGCAAGGCCTGGTGACAATTTAAGATTACTTCCTCCCCAGGGTGGTTTTCTCAACGGGCTTGTGTTTCTTTCCTCCAGATCTTTCTAAAACCCTGAAGTGCCCCAGGTTTTCCTATAAACATAGCATCATTTATGTATAGCTGAGCTTTGGGTTCAAAACTTTACCCTGGCTGGGTGCGGTGGCTCATACCTGTCATCCCAGCACACTGGTATCTGAGACAGGAGGATTGCTTGAGGCCAGGAGTTTGAGGCTGGAGTGAGCCTCTGTGATCATACCGTCCCACTCCTGCCTGGGTAACAGAGCCAGACCCTGTCTCCAAAAAATAGAAATTTTACAAATAAAAATCATCCCTACTTTTTACCCATTTGCTCAAAATTTGCCCTCAACTAAACCCCCTCCCCTCCATTTTTTTTGAGACAGGCTCACTCTGTTGCCCAGGCTAGAGTGCCGTGGCGTCAGCCTAGCTCACAGCAACCTCAAACTCCTGGGCTCAAGCGATCCTCCTGCCTCAGCCTCCCGAGTAGCTGGAACTACAGGCATGCGCCACCATGCCAGGCTAATTTTTTCTATTTTTAGTAGAGACAGGGTCTTGCTCTTGCTCAGACTGGTCTAGAACTCCTGAGCTCAAGTGATCCTCCCTCCTGGGCCTCCCAGAGTGCTAGGATTACAGGTGTGAGCCACTGGGGCCGGCCTAAATCCACCCTTAAAGGGAGAATTTTTAAAAGTGAGCTGTTGGGTCCCAAAGATGATTCTTGAAGAGATGTGAGCCTGTTAGCTCTGATGTAGGTGGGATTCCCAGGAGGCTCCTCTGCAAGACGACGTCCCCAGTTTGGAATCTCCTGCACAGAATTTAGAGGCTAAGACGTGGCTCTACCTCTTGGACCACTAACAGCTCTCTGAGCCTTGTGCGTTAAATAAGGGTCAAACGAGACACTTTGACACATACCAGTGAATATTATGGAAGCCTTCAGGGAAGCCGCATTGGAAATCCCTTCATCTGGGTCAACCCAGCTCTTCCCAGGTCTCTACTGTGATGTGTCATTGATGTGAAAGTTGTCAGAGTCCAAATGGAGTCCCTTGTGTTAAAAACCCTGACAAACAGAGCCGGGAAGGCCATGAGGGAGGGCTCTCATGCATGAGTGCCGGATAACAAGAAGTAACACAAAAGACCACAAAACCACCACCTTGCACGAAGGTCATCAAAATCTTACACACACACCCCAAGTGCTCTGCAACTGCCTCTGCGACCTGGGACTGGCGCCACCTTTGCTGTTGATCCTTGGAGCCAAGGATAACTATCTCAAAACAATTATGGAATCCTCCTTGTTTTTCCTCTAAAAACCTTTGTCTTCCTTTCGCTCCTGGACATGCACACAGCTCCCTGCACACATAGCACCGCATCCCATTGAACTGCCTACTCCCAGTAAACTTCGTGTTCTTCCAGAGCGCCTCCCTCTCTGTTACTTAGGTTGACATTGGTCTCCTGTGTTTCCCAGTAGAATGGAAAGACAACGTGTTTTTCCTCGCTATACTCGAGACTCAGCCTAGAATGCTTCTGTGACCAAATGTGTGGATTTTCTTCCCACTGACCTGGTTCTCCAACACCAGCTGGGTGTCCTACAGTTTAATTCAATTTTAGCAGAGTTAGTGCAGACCCCACAAGTTAAGCCCAGTCCCACAAGACTGTCCCCACGTCAGACGCCAATCGCAGGTAGTGGGTGCCCAGGTTGTGCCCAACTTCTGTCTGACTCCGCTACAAATTTGAGGTTCCCATCACACCCGCCTCAGGTTTGATTGTAAGGTTTTTCGGCAGCGGCAAAAAGAAAAGACAGACACAGAGAGAGAAAGAGTGGGGGCCAAACCACGTGGCTTTATTATACACTCGTGGATGAGGTTCTGGGGCCCCAAAAGAGGGGGGCCCCACAAGTCACCGCTGTTTGAAGGGGTTGAGGCCTTTTATACCCTTTGGGCCTGGCTAGGGACTTCTGGCGGGAAGAGCTGGGGATTTTAGGAGGGGCTGGAGGTATTTGTGGAATCCAGGAGCCAAAACGTTCTTATCCAGGTGGACATCTGGGTGTGGATCCTCTCAGCAGGGCCTGACAGTTTTGTCCTTGGCGGGTCTGGTCTCATGAGCCTTTTCTTTTTGATCTAGGGAAGGGAGGGGGCCGCCACCAGCCTTACATTGATAATTTGCTAGAGCAGCTCCCAGAACTCAGGCAGACACTTGGTTACATTTACCTGTGAACTAAAGTATAATTTTAAGGCTCAACCCCCACCGGCTGACTGAATGGACCTGCTCGTCGCCAAAGGAATATCTTAAAATTAAATTGTCTGCCAGAAGGAGAGAGGTCAGACAGGCCTCATCAGGCCCCCCTCCCTTCTTGGGGACTTCCTTTGTAAACCATTAACAGGCCTAAAGGGTATGCAAGACACACCTGCAGGTCCTCAATTTACACAACAAATAAATGTGCTGGTGGGCCTATCTCCTTCTGTTTAAACATTCCTTGGCCGCGTACTGTGGCTCACACCTGTAATCCTAGCTCTCTGGGAGGCCAAGGTGGCAGGATTGTTCAAGGTCAGGAGTTGGAAACCAGCCTGAGAGACCCATCTCTACTATAAATAGAAAGAAATTAATTGGCCAACTAATATATATAGAAAAAATTAGCCAGGCATGGAGGCGCATGCCTGTAGTCGCAGCTACTCGGGAGTCTGAGGCAGGAGGATTGCTTGAGCCCAGGAGTTTGAGGTTGCTGTGAGCTAGGCTGATGCCACGGCACTCACTCTAGCCTGGACAACAAAGTGAGACTCTGTCTCAAAATAAAAACAAAAAACACAAAACATTCCAAGCCTTTAGACAAAGCTTCATGTCTTTAACCAATTATAATCCAAAGAATCTTTAAACCCACCTTGTAACCTGTTAGCCCCCACTTCGAGATGTCCCACCTTTTTGGGCCAAACCAATGCATGCCTCTCACGTATTGATTTATGACTTTACCTGCAGCATCCAACCCCTTGTCTCCCTGAAATGTGTAACAACCAAACTGTAACGGAGCCCACTTGCCCAAGGCTTCTTAGCAGTGGCTCCAGGTCATGGTCCTCAAATTTGGTTCAGAATTAATGTCTTTAAAATTATTTTACAGAGTTTGGCTTTTTTTCCATTGACATACCTGATTAACATAAAAGGATGCAACTCAAGCACAGCTAGAGGAAAGGGAAGCGCAGGAGCATATGTACTGGGGGGGCAAGGAACTTCTGTGCCCTCTCCGGTGCCACCTCCAGATGTTCAGCAGCCCCAAAGCCCTCCCAACCCACCCTTTTTGGGTTTTTACAGAGGATTCATTACATAGGCAGTGGGATTGATTAAATTACTGGCCATTGGTGGTCAACTCCATCTTCAGCCCCTCCCCCCTCCCTGGAGATTGGGGGATTTGGCTGAAAGTTCTAACCCTCCAATCCTGTGGTTGGTTCCCACGGCAACCAGCCATCCTGAGGCTGCCCCCAGCCCCCAGCCACCTGCCGTCCATTAGCAAGCCCTCAAAGACACTTACCACTTAGGAGCTGCGTGCCAGGAATTGGGATGAAGACCAAAATGTGTATTTCTTGTTATTGAAGGAAACCAGAATTTCGTTCACCCCAAAATATATTTCTTCAGCACATTTCGAGAAGGCTACTCAGAAGGGCGGCAAACATGAGAACAGCCCCAAAAAGCTCTTTTTGGGAGCAGATTTCCATCTGTAAAGGAAATCTATTCATACATTAGTGAAGAGAAGTCAACAGTAGATGCGAACAGGCTTTCTCTGGGGGCCCCTTATCCTATCTAGGACAGATGAACAGGAAAGGGAGACTGAAAGGGACTAAAGCCTGGCACTTATTTTTATTTTTGTTAGAGTTGAGGTCTGTGTTGCTCCACCTGGCTCTTCACAGGTGTGACCATCTTGCACTCCAGCCTTAATTCTCGGCTTCAAGCAATCCTCTCACGTAGCTGGGACTCCAGGAGTGGGCCACTGCCCCTGCCTTAAAGTGTGACCCTTTCTTTTTTTTTTTTGAGACAGAGTCTCATTTTGTTGCCCAGACTAGAGTGTGTACCGTGGCATCAGCCTAGCTCACAGCAACCTCAAACTCCTGGGCTCAAGCGATCCTTCTGCCTCAGCCTCCCGAGTAGCTGGGACTGCAGGCATGCGCCACCATGCCTGGCTAATTTTTTCTATATATATATATTAGTTGGCCAATTAATTTCTTTCTATTTATAGTAGAGATGGGGTCTTGCTCTTGCTCAGGCTGGTTTTGAACTCCTGACCTCGAGCAATCTGTCCCCTTCGGCCTCCTAGAGTGCTATGATTACAGGCGTGAGCGGCCTAAAGTGTGACCCTTTTAAAGGTCTGACAGAGAAAGCTCTAGCAGAGAGCAGCTCTGATATTCCCTGAGATTTTCATCCGTGTAACAGGACAACCTTTGCTTGACTTTCTTCCCTCCCTCCACTCTCCCTTAAACTGGGACACTACCTCCTCCTTCCCCTAAAATCCCTCAAACCCTATTTTCTATTCCCATGTACCAACTCTGTGGTTCCCCAGACATCAGTTCAAATCCCAGCCCTGACAGCCACAAGCTACATGACCTTCAGCATATTCATTGACCTTTCTGTGCCTCCGGTTCTTCCTGTGAACGACGGCAATACTCCCACACCGTCAGGGGGGTTGGGGGACAGGTCTTCTCTTTCCCTCCCTCTTCTCTCTTTCTTTTTAGAGGAGGGGTCTTACTTTGTCACCCAGGTTGGAGTGCAGTGGCACAATCACAGATCACTGCAGCCTTGAACATCTGGGCTTGAGCCATCCCCTCACCTCAGCCTCCCAGGTAGCTGGGACTACAGGTATGTGCCACCATTGCTGGCTAATTTTAAAATTTTTTGTAGGGACCAGGTCTCCATATGTTGCTCAGGCTAGTCTCAAACTCCTAGCCTGAAGTGATCCTTCTGCTTGGCCAGTGAAAGTGCTGGGACTACAGGTGTGAGCCACCACACCCCACCAGGTCCTCTTTCTGTAACCTCAATAAGATAAAAAAACTTCAGTCATCTGGCCCCTCCTTTGACTCTCATATTTTTGTATGACTCCCAAGTCTATATACACATTAATAACTTTGCATGCCTTCTTTTTTCTCTGTTAATCTGTCTTTTATTACACTGTCCCAGCTAAGAATTTAGGAGCGCTGGGAAAGCTAATTACACATTTTTTCTTCCCTAAATTATATATCACGATATCACACCAGTACTGGGTGGGGTTGGACCAGGAGGCCAGTAAAGGGTCATTGCTTTCTATAGTGGGGGGGGTCCTGATGATGAGAAATGCTAAGAGGACTGTTTCCTGACCCCCTACCTCTCACCAGGCCCTGTCTTCAGGATGCTTAGTCTCTAGATGGACAGATTTAAATGCATCATAACAGCATGCAAGGGCTGCCCGGAAAGTATCCAGCCATTGCTAACAAAATGGGAACAGTGGCTCATGCCTGGAATCCTAGCACTCTGGGAGGCTGAGGCAAGAGGACTGCTTGAGCTCAGGAGTTTGAGACCAGCCTGAGCAAGAATAAGACCACTTCTCTACTAAAAATAGAAAAATTAGCTGGGTGTGCTGGTGCTCGACTGTAGTCCCAGCTACTTGGGAGGCTGAGACAGGAGGATTGCTTGAGCCTAGGAGTTTGAGGTTGTTATGAGATATGATGAGGCCACTGCATTCTACCCAGGGAAATGAGGCAACAGAATGAGACTCTGTTTAAAGAAAAACAAAACCAAAAAAACCCACAAGAACACATTACAGGCTGGGCGCAGTGGCTCACGACTGTAGTCCTAGCACTCTGGGAGGCCGAGGCAGGCGGATTACTCAAGGTTAGGAGTTTGAAACCAGCCTGAGCAAGAGCGAGACCCCATCTCTACTATAAATAGAAAGAAACTAATTGGGCAACTAATATATAGAGAAAAAAATTAGCCGGGCATGGTGGCGCATGCCTGTAGTCCCAGCTACTTGGGAAGCTGAGGCAGAAGGATTGCTTGAGCCCAGGAGTTTGAGGTTGCTGTGAGCTAGGCTGACACCATGGCACTCACTCTAGCTGGGGCAACAGAGTGAGACTCTGTCTCAAACAAACAAACAAAAGAACACATTACAGGCTGGATACTTTCCGACAGCCCTAGTATTAACTGTGCATTTGCTCTGTGCAAAGTGCATGGAAGAGAAACATGGTGTGCAGGGGCATTTAATAGGTAGAACCCTGTTATTTAGTCCCCAATGCCTCTGACGGGTGTGGGAGTACTGCCATTCTTCATAGGAGAAATGGAGACACAGAGAGGTTAAGTAACATGCCCAAGGTCACACAGCCTGTAGCTGTCTGAGCCAGGGTTTGAACTGAAGTTTGGGGAAAACACAAAACTGGCACCAGGGAAATACCAGCTCACCATTCCTCTTGTTGGCCTCAGTTTCCATGACTGTGAAATGGGATAGTCAGACCATCTCTGATCTCTGTAGGCCATGAAGAAGGGGGGACAACCTGGCATGAGTCACTGTCCTTCCCATGTTTCCAGCTGGACACCCCAGGGAGCCTCCCAGCCTCCGGGCCTGGTCGCTGGGTACACAGGGCGAGCGGGCACGGCTGGGAGGGCAGGTGACTCATCTCTGTTTGCAGACACTTCCCTGCTTGTCTGACAGTTGCACATTTCCAGGACCCAGAGCTCGGCTGGCTCCAAGAGAGGCATGTGAAGAATCCCAAGCCTGATGTCCTGGCACTCGGAGCTGATCGCTTGCTAACCGTTGAGAACAGTTGTTTTCTGATTAAAACTTGGCCTGCAGTCCCCACTAGTTCCATCTCCTCCAGCTGTGGTGTAGACGGAGGCAGCTGGGCCCGAGTCAGGTGGTCAGTGGTGGGGTGGTTTCAGGGTGTGGTGCTCGGAATGAGCTTAGCAGGTCATTGGGAAGTCACAGGTGCCAGAAGAAAGGGTCCTGGGGGCGGAGCTTGGCGCATCTCAGTGGTGACAAAGCCTTGGCACTACAGGGCCAGCAGGGCCTGGCAGGAAGGGAATGTCAGCCGCTGGGGCACTCTTAGCCCATGAGTGGAGGTGTTAAAAGACAATATTACAGCAAATTAAGCCTGAAGATCTTACTTGGCTTTATTTGCAACTCTAAAATCAGGCAACACTTCGTTCCATAAAATAGAATGAGTGCTCTGATGAGCTGAGCACAGGAGGTTGGTTTTATTAATATAACAGAAAAGGGCTGAAGAACGCATAAATATAACACAGAGGATTGATCATTTCAAAGGCATTTTCTTTTCTTTTTTTTTGAGACAGAGTCTCACTCTCTTGCCTGGGCTAGAGTGCCGTGGCATCAGCCTAGCTCACAGCAACCTCAAACTCCTGGGCTCAAGCAATCCTCCTGCCTCAACCTCCCAAGTAGCTGGGACTACAGGCATGCGCCACCAGGCCCGGCTAATTTTTCTACTTTTAGTTGTATGACTAATTTCTTTCTATTTTCAGTAGAGTGGGGTCTTGCTCTTGCTTGTGCTGGTCTTGAACTCCTGACCTTGGAGCAATCCTCCAGCCTTGGCCTCCCAGGGTGCTAGGATTACAGGTGTGAGTCACTGGCCTGATCTCAAAGGCATTTTCTTTTTCTTTCTTTTTTTTTTTTTTTTTTTTTTGAGACAGAGTCTCGCTTTGTTGTCCAAGCTAGAGTGAGTGCCGTGGCGTCAGCCTAGCTCACAGCAACCTCAAACTCCTGGGCTCAAGCGATCCTCCTGCCTCAGCCTCCCGAGTAGCTGGGACTACAGGCATGCGCCACCATGCCCGGCTAATTTTTTTATGTATATATATATCAGTTGGCCAATTAATTTCTTTCTATTTATAGTAGAGACGGGGTCTCGCTCTTGCTCAGGCTGGTTTTGAACTCCTGACCTCGAGCAATCCGCCCGCCTCGGCCTCCCAGAGAGCTAGGATTACAGGCGTGAGCCACTGCGCCCGGCCTCTTTTTTTTTTTGAGACAGAGTCTTGCTTTGTTGCCCAGGCTAGAGTGAGTGCCATGGCGTCAGCCTAGCTCACAGCAACCTCAAACTCCTGGGCTTAAGCAATCCCACTGCCTCAGCCTCCCCAGTAGCTGGGACTACAGGCATGCGCCACTATGCCCGGCTAATTTTTTCTATATATATTAGTTGGCCAATTAATTTCTTTCTATTTATAGTAGAGACAGGGTCTCGCTCTTGCTCAGGCTGGTTTCGAACTCCTGACCTGGAGCAATCGGCCCGCCTTGGCCTCCAAGAGTGCTAGGATTACAGGCGTGAGCCACCACACCTGGCCTGGCATTTTCTTTTTTTGTTTTTTGAGACAGAGTCTCACTCTGTTGCCAGGTGAGTGCTGTGGCATCAGCCTAGCTCACAGCAACCTCAAACTTCTGGGCTCAAGCAATCAGGCATTTTCCTTGCAAAGGTTAAAGCAGAGGAGACTTCCTTATCATGCTGGCTAAGACTGGCCTGTTTGGGGGTTTGGCTATTATCTCTCTGTCTCCTGATTTCTAGGAAGGTCAGATAACACCTTAGTTTCAGTTTGGTGATGGGGAAACTTTAGCATGAGTGACTCCATTCTGCTTGGTCTGCTGGGGCCTAGCGCAGGAGCTCAGTCTGAAATGATGGCCTCCTAGAAGTTTTGTTTAACAGAGGTTGTGGCAGCGTCCGGAACCCTGCCACTTGGGGATGGGCCCTGGGAGGGGCTCCTGTGCCAGCAGATGGCCTCCTGCTTCCATAGGGCTGGCACTTCATCAGGTCCCCACTTGGCTCTCAGCCAGCAGCTGCCCCAAGTGCTTGTTCTTCCTGTCCCTCCAGTCCTGGACGCTGAGGAGGAAGGGCAAGGACAGGAGAATGAGGGTGGGTGAGGCCGATGGGGACCCAGATGCTGTAGTGAGGTCCAGCGTGATACCTGGTGTGGAGTCTGTGTGGTTCTGTGCCCTGCCCCCAGATCACTCACTTCCCTCTGACCCTCTCAGCATCCCAGGTCCCCTGACTGGGAGGGTCACCCTCTGTATTCTATGCATGCCACCAGGCCAGTCTTCTTAAAGAAGATTTCACAGCATGTCTCTCCCCTGTCCCAAATCTGCAGTGACTGACCCTGTCCACCCTGTCTCAGAACCACTATAGAATTGAGGTTCTGAGACCTGGTGGGGAGGGCTGTGTGCTCTGGTCCCTATGTGCACCTCTACCGTGTTTTCCTGAAAGTAAGACCTACCCATAAAATAAGCCCTAGCAGGATTTCTAAGCATTTGCATAATAGAAGCCCTATCCCGAAAGTAAGACCTAGTGGCTATACAGCGCATCTGCACAACCCATGCATGTCGTCTGAGAGCGGGAAAGACGAGCAGCAGCCCCACCAACAAGGCCAGCTCCCCCTGTCAGGTCCCAGCCGTCCTGTGCGTGCTGCAAGCTGAGGCTTTGAGGGGAAAATAACACACCCCCTGAAAATAAGCCCTAGGGTGTGTTCTTGAGGAAAAATAAATATAAGACCCTGTCTTATTTTTGGGGAAACACAGTATGTGCCTAGCCTTGTCTTTGGTCCCTTTTGAGGATGCTGTTTGCCTTCCCTTCTTCTTTCTCATGCTGTCCACTGCACTCTCTCCTTAGGGAAACCCTCCTCAAATGCCACCTCCTCCAAGGATCCTGCTGATTGTGCGAGGAAACCTCAGTAGCAATCTCACCTGATGTAAGACAAGGTCACGCTGCTGCCCCAGCCAGAGAAGGCTCTTAGAGGCTTGGGACCTGGTTGAACCCACCTCTGCCCTTTCCAGCCTTGGGCGTTGCATCGGGTGTCCTCCATGTCCAGTGTCGGGTTGCTGTTCAGGGAACGTCTGCTCAGCACCCTCCTGCTTGGTGGAAGATGGCTCTTCGGCTTTGGAATTTCAATGGTAAAAAATCTATTTTTGTGGCTTTTGCTCATTAAGAGTATTTCTGTTATGTTCAAGAATGTTCATTCAGTCCAGAAATAGTACGCACTTTCCTAAAAAAAAAAAAAGAATGTTTACAAGAGGCCGGGTGTGGTGGCTCACGCCTATAATCCTAGCACACTGGGAGGCCAAGGCGGGCGGATCACTCAAGGTCAGGAGTTCAAAACCAGCCTGAGCAAGAGTGAGACCATCTCTACTATAAATAGAAACAAATTAATTGGCCAACTAATATATATATAGAAAAAAATTAGCCGAGCATGGTGGCGCATGCCTGTAGTCCCAGCTACTCGGGAGGCTGAGGCAGCAGGATTGCTTGAGCCCAGGAGTTTGAGGTTGCTGTGAGCTAGGCTGACGCCAGGGTCAGGCAAAGAGTGAGACTCTGTCTCAAAAAAAAAAAAAAGAATGTTCATAGGAATTTTGTTCCTAATGTTAAAGGGTAATTTTTAAAAAGTAAAATCATGACTCTCACACAAATATAAAATAAACATGTGTTAAAGAGTTTAACTCATGAGGGAATTGGTAAGATGTTACTAGTAGTTAAAAGGAAAATTCAAAGATCAGAGACACAGATCAGGATTACTAAAATAAACTTGCAAATGTAGGCAAAACTGCCTTTTGTGCTGTTGGGGAGAGTTGTCCCTAGACAAGAATCATTTGCATTGCTATCAGTTTTCTACAATTTACAGAATTGGAGAAGAGCTCCATGGCAATAAAAGGCCCAGAGACCCCACAGAATGAGAATCAGATAACTTAGAAGGATATGTGCTGATTATGCATAGCTTTCCATGGGCTCTTTAGTGCTTATTCCAATTTTCCTTATACTAATAGCTCACGACTGGAGACAACCCCAATGTCTATTAATAGAATGGATAAACTATAGTATGGTAAATTTATAAAATGGAATGCTACACAGCAACCAAAATGGCATTCATGTCCTGTGCCACTGATACATGCAACAAGACAGATGAATCTCACAGATCTTATGTTGAGAGAAAGGAGGCAGACACAAAAGAATGCATATTGTAGAAGGCTGAATAATGGCCGCCAAAGGTATCAGGTCCTAATCTCTGAAATCGGTAAATGCTACCTTATTTGGAAAAAGGTCCTTGCAGATTTGGTAAATTAAGGATCTTGTGAGAGGAGATTATCCTGGGTTATCCAGGTGGGCCCTAAATGCCATCACAACTGTCCTTGTAACAGAATCAAGCTGGGTGTGGTGCTGGGAGCCTGTGATCTCAGCTATTTGGGAGGTTGAGTGGGGAGGATCACTGGAGCACAGGAGATTGAGGCTGCAGAGAGCTATGATCATGCCACTATACTCCAGTCTGGGCAACAGAGCAAGACTCTAAAAATAAAACAAAGATATAGATCAGTAGGTACAGTACTATTTATGTAAAAAAAATGCAAAAGAATATACCTGTTTATTTGGACATCTGTTTATATTCATAAATATCTCTAGAAGGATATCAAGAAAGTGAACATACTTGGTTGCATCTGGAGAACTACAGGAGTGGTGTTGGGGTTGACATAGTGCCTTCTGAATTTTGAAATATGCAAATGTATTACCTATTCAGAAATAAACACAAACCATAGGGAATCACATCAACAACTTTATACCAATGATTTTGAAAACAATGACAAAAAAGACAGTTTTATAGAAAAATAGAACTTAGAAAGATGAAGTAGGAAGAAATAGAAAAGTCTGTCTAAATCTAGAACCATTACAGATATTGAATGCTAGTTTAAAATTTATATCCCATCTTCTCAAAAATCTCACAAAGACAAAACCAAAGAAAAACACCTGGCCTGGATGATTTTATAGGCGTGGTCAGCAAACATTAGAAAAAATAGAAAGTCCTGATCTTATAATCTTCCAGAAAAAGAAAATGGAATTCCCCACAACTCATTGTGAATTTAGTATAAGCTTAATACCAAACCAGACATGGACAGCACAAGACGTCAAAAGTGTAGGCCCACTTCTCTTATGTATATGAAAAAGTACTAACAAGATTTGCAAAGCGTCCAGCTACGTATTAAAATATATCAATACCAAGTTGTGTTTTTCCTAGGAACCTAAAATAACGTAATAAAAGAAACTTATTGAAGTAGCTCAAACTATCAAAGGAAAAATCCTGCAGGGTAATTGCAATGCGTTCCAACTTGACAAAGGCTATTTAGCTTAATATGCATGCGCGCGTGTCTGGGCGCTCACGTGTGTTTTGTCTGTGCTCCCTGCTAGCGCCAGGAGGGCAGAGCTTGGGTGGCTTTTGCCCCATTGTCTGGCTCTTGCCTAGCGCCGTCTCTGGCACCCTGTAAATACGTGCTGCAGGAATGACGGACCTCCGCGCTGAGGAGAGCCTTTGAGCTAGAGGACTCTAGGTATCATCCCGCTTCACCTGCGGGGCCTCCAGGTGCACACACCTCCACAGGCTCCAGCACAAGACCTGACGCCAGCGTACTGGCTGCATGGGCGTCGTTGGAGAAGGGCCGAAAGGCAAAGCGCCTGCGCAACCCAGAGCCCGGAGGGACCCGAGCCGGGAGGGCGGAGCGGTGGGCGCCTGCGCAATGGCGGGATGTGGGCGGGGCCGGTATGGCGCCTGCGCAGGCGGCCGCGGCCGTCCGGGGCGGTGAAGGGGCGGGCCGAGGGCGGGGGCCGTGAGGGAGGCAGGGCGGGCCGGGCGAGCGGCGCCGCGGGGTTGGCTGCTGCCCTGAGGCTGGACTCAACGGATCCCAGCCGCGCCACCGGGCGAGCCCGCCGCCCGGCCCTAGCCCGGAGCCAGCGAGCGAGCGATGCAGCGCCCTGCGGTAAGAGCCAGGGCCGGGTTCCCTCAGCGTGCGCTGGGGGTTCAGTTCACCTCAGCGCCGCCCGCGCGACCAGGCCCGGGCGGCCCCGCAGACCCCGGCGGGCCCCGCGCCTGCGCTGTCCCGCTCCGGGACCACCCCCCTCCCCCGCACTCTGCACGCCCGGCGCCTGCGCCGTCCCCCCCTGAGTCCTGGGTTCCCGGCTCCCGAGTCCCCCAGGGCTCGCGGGCAGCTGTCCGCTGGTGTTGGGGCCCAGCTGGTTCTGGTCCCCCAGGTCGTCTCCGTGCCGAGAGGCGGGGTCCGACCTTCGCGCTTTGCTCTCCCGGCGCCCGGGGAGTGGCCGCCGCCGCCCCATCGTCCTGGTCCCCTTCCTCGGGCGGGGACAGCGTTGCTCCGCTGTCCCCGGGACGCGGCGTGGGAAGCAGGGGCCGCAGGCGGAGTTCCCCGGGCCAGCTGCGGGTGCTGCTGCAGCGGGGCCCGCGCCCCGCTTCGCTGGGAGGGCAGCCCGAAGCAGGCGGACTGTCCTTTCTTCTCGAAACTTGGTTATTTGCATCAGGTTGGGTGTGCTTTGCCGAGAAAATTTTGCATTTCCAGCAATTTGGTAATTGTATTTAGCTTAAGTGGTTAAGTTTAAGGCATCGTTGTCCAGTCTTTGGCAAGTTGCCCTGGAGATAACTGGAAAAGAGATCAGTTTCCAGGTAGTTCTAGCCTGTTTACGGACCAAGTAAGAATTCCTGTGATTATTCAAATGTAGGGAAGCTTGATTTGTTGATGCTCTTGATGGTTTGTCCGAAAGTAGCAGGAAGGGTCGGGAAAAATTTCCATAAATTTACTGCTTAATTGATGACAGGAAAAATGTTTTTGTTATAAAAAGAGCATCTCAAGCCATTGATAACGTTTCCCAAGTTAGTAACAGATACAGGAACCTTTAAAAAATGTTGCAAAGCCCAGCAACATTTGCTGTCACCAAGGAGGATGCCTCTTGAGATGAAATCACAGCTGTGGGCTTCCTAGACAACAGCAGTCATTTCTGGTGTTTGTAGGGAACTGCAGTTTTGCCATTGTAGGTGATAACCAAAAGGACTATAGTAATTTTTCTTAATAATTAAAAACAAGGCATAAAAATAAGACGTGTGTTATAAAATAGGCAAACCAACACAGAATGGTGGTGTATGGTGAAAGGAGAAGTAGAATATTAATCTGGATAAAATTTTTTCTATAAAGAAATGGCTGATCCAATAAGTTTTTTTTCCCATAAAAATGTCTCCTTTTCCCTTTTGATTTAGTCACACAAAGCAGAGGCTTTTTAAGACTCAGCAACTTTGATAGCTAGAAAATGCTTTGTAATGCTTGCCCGTGGGTACCAGGTTTGAAGGGATATTCTTGACGTTCATTTTCAGTAAGAAAGTGGAAAGTTTTATCACTGCACCTTGGCAACGGTCCAAATACATGAGTGTCAAGTACAGTAGTGAATGGAGAATAATTATAGTAGTTGTGGTCAAAATGAAGTTTGTATTAAGATTTCTGTTTCAAACTTCTGAACTTTATGGTGTGTGTCTGCAGAGTGTCGCCTTGAGATGTGATTTCTCTGAAGTACTAGTTGTCTTATCACTGATTTGACTCAATACATCTTATCTTATGTTCCAGATGACTCAGGTGATAGTAATGTCAAAATTACTATCAGGGTTGAGTTCTCATAATACAGAAGACTCATAGCCAGGTGTGGTGGTGTGAACCTGTAGTCCTAGCCATTCTGGAGGCTGAGGCAGGAGGGTTGCTTTGCTTGAGCCCAGGAGTCTGAGGCTGTGGTGAACTATGATCACACCACTGTATTCCAGCCTGGATGACAGAGGGAGACCTTGTCTTTAAAAAGAAAAAAATAAATAAAAATAAATATCAATACGGGTCGGGCGCTGTGGCTCACGCCTATTAATCAATCCTAGCACTCTGGGAGGACTAGGAGGGCGGATTGCTCAAGGTCAGGAGTTCGAAACCAGCCTGAGCAAGAGCGAGACCCCCATCTCTACTATAAATAGAAAGAAATTAATTGGCCAACTAATATATATACAAAAAATTAGCCGGGCATGATGGTGCATTCCTGTAGTCCCAGCTACTCGGGAGGCTGAGGCAGGAGGATTGCTTGAGCCCAGGAGTTTGAGGTTGCTGTGAGCTAGGCTGATGCCACAGCACTCACTTTAGTCTGGGCAACAGAGAGAGACTCTGTCTCAAAAGAAAAAAAAAAGGAAAAAAAAAATCAATACGTAAGACTTGCCATGTAACCATATACAAATGTAAATCACATGATGGACTTGTGCATAGTATTAGCAAACTGCCCAGCCCCATAAAGGAGCAGTGACAGGATGTCAGGAGGCTGGAGAAATGGTCTTCTTGGCTTATGGCTTTGAGCAACTCAGCTTTCCTTTTTGGACCTTCATTTCCCCATCTGTAAAGTTCAAGGGGATGGAAAGAAGCTTGAGGTCATATTTTAACATTTAAAAAGTCCTTGTCTACAGAATCTTCTTCAGCCAGGGGTAGAACTTCATCTTCTCATCAGTTCCATGACATTGCCTGTTGTCCCTCTTCAAAGATGGGAGGGGTGGGTGTCCTTGTAAAGTTGGTGAGAATGAATCTTGGAGACTCTGTGGTAAGGCACCTGAAATGGATGGAGTGTTGAATGGGCCTTAGTGTAATGAGAAAAACAAGGATAATATTGGGAGTTTTCATAAAGCTAAATTTGGTCCAATAAAAGGACTGTCATTTCTTTTAAAAAAAGTCTATTTTCTTGGTGTTAAATTTTCCTTTTTTTGAGACAAGGTCTCATTCTGTTGCCTAGGCTGGAGTGCTGTGGCGTGCTATCATAGCTCACTGCAATCTCCGGCTCTTGGTCTCAGATGATCCTCCTGTCTCAGCCTCCTGAGTATCTGGGATTACTGGCATTATTTATAAATTATTTTTTAAGAGTAAATATGATTTTACTTTGAGATCATTTATCACAATCCACTGAGAAATCTTCTGAGAAAGCTGTTAAATATGCTTGGCATTAAAAATACTCTTATTCTGATCATCCTTTAAATAGGTCCTTTCTTATTGGATATAAAATGTCAGGAGATTTTTTTGTGTGTGTGGTGTGCCAACAAAATAAGCCTAGGCAGGGAAATTCCTCCTAGTGGTTGGAATTGTTAGTACTGAATAGACCAGCTGCAAGGTAAAGTACCCCCATGGGGTTCTGTCAGCTCAGAAATCTTTTAACATTGTGGCTTCAGCCTTTTGCTATGAAACAACATGACCATCAAGAAATTCGGCTGAAAGAATGTATTTTGGGGGCCGGGCGCAGTGGCTCACGCCTGTAATCCTAGCTCTCTGGGAGGCCGAGGCGGGCGGATTGCTCGAGCTCTGGAGTTCAAGACCAGCTCCTGAGCAAAGCGAGACCCTGTCTCTACTATAAATAGAAACAAATTAATTGGCCAACTAATATATATAGAAAAAATTAGTCGGGCATCACGGTGAATGCCTGTAGTCCCAGCTACTTGGGAGGCTGAGGGAGAAGGATCATTTGAGCCCAGGAGTTTGAGGTTGCTGTAAGCTAGGCTGACGCCAGGGCACTCACTCTAACCTGGGCAACAAAGCAAGACTCTGTCTCAAAAAATAAAACAAAAAAACCTGCAACATTCTTTGGCAAAAATGTCTATTAAAAAAAAAAACAAAAAACCTGCAACATATCAAAATGTGTAAAGGGGTGAATTTTTTTAAAGCATCTTGAATTGAAATTAAAATATGACTTCTAATTCTTTATAATACTAATTCTGAGGACTGGTTGACTGCTGTCAGCTACCTCTGAGTTCCCCATTTTCAAAGGATAATTTGGTAACCCCAGAAAGAAAATTTGTCCATGAGAGAAGAGAATGAAGGTTTTTTTTTTTTGAGACAGAGTCTCGCTTTGTCACCCGGGCTAGAGTGCAACCTCAAACTCATAGGCTCAGGCAATCCTGCTTCAGCCTCCTGAGTAGCTGGGACTACAGGCATGTGCCACCATGCCTGGCTAATTTTTTCTATTTTTAGTAAAAACTAGGTCTTGCTCCGACTGGTCTTGAACTGAGCTCAAGTGATCCTCTCGCCTCGGCCTCCCAGAGTGCTAGGATTACAGGCCTGAGCCACAGTGCCCGGCCAAGAGTAAAGATCTTTTAACAGTGTTTTTCCTGATCCCTTTTCCCACATCTTCATTGTAGTTGTTTTCTTTCTTTCTTTCTTTTTTTGTTTTTTTTTGGTTTAAATCTAGAGGTTTATTCCTGCCTCTGTCTTTCCAAACAATTAATCTGTTCACAGTCACTCTTCCATTTAAAAACCTTCAGTGGCTCCCACTGCCTTGGTAATAAGATCTCCTGAACTATCCAGGACACTTTATCATTCAGTTCTGCCCTCTGCTCTCCTACGAACTCTGTGTGCCTGCTTCACAGAGTTGTGCTGAGCAGCTCTTGGTCCCTTGAAATTTGTCTTAGTCTCCTTGTCTCCCTCTGCTGGAATATTCTTTCATTTCATTTGATCATCGCCTTTAAAACTCAGCTCAGACATTGAGACCTTGCCTAGAAGGCTTCCCTGGTCCCCCAGTCTCCTGCAGGCTTGCCCAGCACTCTGTGCACATAGGATTTGGCACACTGCATCTTTTCTGCTGCCTCCACTAGACAGTGGCACCAGAGTGTGCGTAGCAGAGTGTGTGGCAGAGCGTGTGGCTTCATGGAAAGTTGTTGAATCTGCTGGGTGCTGGTATAGTGCTAGGCATTTCAGTGTTACATAGGAAGTGGATCACTTAGTCCCTGCCTTTAAGGAGATTTCATTCCAGTTTCACTTGACCCCACCAGCCATGAGACACCTCCCAGCAGTACACGTCAACTTGCAAAGTCCATTGAACTGTATCTTAGCATCTAATTCAAATCTTATTTCCTAAAAGAGGGGACTCTGTCTCTAACATCTATTTTATCATCCAGAAATGGTCATCATCTGTGTTCCAAACTTTGGAAAGAATGTGCATTTGGTGCAGATTGCTTCTCTTTTTTTGTCTTGTATACTTTTTTTTTTTTTTTTTTTTTTTTTTTTTTTTTTGGACGAGGTTCTGGGGCCCCAAGAGCGGGGGCCCCGGAAGTCGCCCTGTCTTGTATACTTTTCACCATTTTTTTTAAAAAGTTTGATACGTTTGGACAGGAAGGGTTTAAGAGATTAAGATATTAAATTTCATAGCCTGGGCAACAAAGCGAGACTCTGTCTCAAAAAAAAAAAGATATTAAATTTCAGGTTTATCCATTGTTCATATAGTCTAGGGAAAACAAAATTTAAAGAGGAAAAATACTTTGCTTCTAAAAAGAAAACTCATTATTGAACTTCTTTTTTTTTTTTTTTTTTGAGACAGAATCTCGCTTTGTTGCCCAGGCTAGAGTGAGTGCTGTGGCGTCAGCCTAGCTCACAGCAACCTCATACTCCTGAGCTCAAGCAATCCTCCTGCCTCAGCCACCCGAGTAGCTGGGACTACAGGCATGCACCACCATGCCCGGCTAGTTTTTTCTATATATATTAGTTGGCCAATTAATTTCTTTCTATTTATAGTAGAGACGGGGTCTCGCTCTTGCTCAGGCTGGTTTTGAACTCCTGACCTCGAGCAATCCGCCCGCCTCGGCCTCCCAGAGTGCTAGGATTACAGGCGTGAGCCACCGCGCCCGGCCTGAACTTCTTTTTTAAAGAACTGAGCATACACATAGGGCTGGGTGAGGTGGCTCACGCCTGTAATCCTAGCACCCTGGGAGGCCTAGGTGGGAGGATCACTTGAGTTCAGGAGTTTGAGACCAGCCTGAACCCTGAGCAAGAGCGAGACCCCATCTCTACTAAAAATAGAAAAATTTAGCCGGGTGTGGTGGTATACACCTGTAGTCCCAGCTACTCAGGAGGCTGAGGCAGGGGAATTGCTATGCGCTAGGCTGATGCCATGGCACTGTAGCCCACGTGACAGGGAGACTCTGTCTCAAAGAAACAAAGAACTGAACA
Organism: Microcebus murinus; assembly: GCF_040939455.1. NCBI lineage: Eukaryota > Metazoa > Chordata > Mammalia > Primates > Cheirogaleidae > Microcebus > Microcebus murinus. The sequence continues at coordinate 24,340,898 of NC_134125.1, read as the reverse complement.
TACACAAAAGAAAGGCCTGAGAAGGAGTAGGAAAGAGGCATGCAAAGAAACTGGCAGCATTGTTACGATTTGTCAAGAAACACCTATTTTACCTGGGCACAATGGTGCCAGGCTATAGTCCAGCTACTCTGTAGGCTGAGACGGTAGGATCACTTGAGCCCAGAAGTTCAAGTCCAGCTTGGATAACCTAGCGAGATATCATCTCTAAAAAAAATGAATCAATAAAAATTTTTAAAAAATTAAAAAAGACAAATAAATACCTGTTAAAAATTAAAACTGTCCCCTTCTTCCTCTCTCTCTTCTTGTGTTCTTGGGAAAATCCCAGTTAAGTTGTTTGTTTTCTAATGGCACCTATTCACCTTGAATTCCTTTTTTTTTTCCGTAGTGCTAGTATTTTATTTTATTTTTATGTCATTGATTTTTTTTTTATTTCAGCATATTATGGGGGTACAAATGTTAAGGTTACGTATATTGCCCATGCCACCCTACCCCCCCACCTTGAATTCCTAAAGCTGTCTTCAGGGCTGCTTTATTCCTGAAAAATCGAGGTTGGACCTTTTCTCTCAATAAATGCCCATTTTCTCTCCGTACTATATTCTCCCATATAGGAGACACTATAGGAGACACTAGTGTGCCCTTATCATGATTTTGTTTTACCCCAGTGGGCCCAAGAATTCTTGAGCAGGAGCTGAGTTTTCTTTTTGCATGTTTTAAAATTTTTGGGGGGCCAGGCGCGGTGGCTCATGCCTGTAATCCTAGCACTCTGGGAGGCTGAGGCGGGCGGATTGCTTGAGGTCAGGAGTTCGAAACCAGCCCGAGCGAGACCCTTGTCTCTACTAAAAATAGAAAGAAATTAATTGACCTACTAAAAATATATATACAAAAAATTAGCCAGGCATGGCGGCGCATGCCTGTAGTCCCAGCTATTTGGGAGGCTGAGGCAGGAGGATTGCTTGAGCCCAGGAGATTGAGGTTGCTGTGAGCTAGGCTGATGCCATGGCACTCACTCTAGCCTGGGCAACAAAGTGAGACTCTGTCTCAAAAAAAAAACAAACAAACAAAAAAGTGAGCCAGAAGATTTCTCTGTGCTTTGATACAGTATGATGCTTTTTAAGAGCCTCATGCTCTACCGACTGAGCAAGCCGGGCAGATGATGCTTTTTACAATAAACGAAATTGTACCACTCATGTTTGGAGCCTCTAGAGTTGAATCCTTGTGAATATCTGAAAAGTCCAGCTAAGGTTAGTGCAAGAACTTAATATTTCTGCTGATGTGTGGTGAGGCACAGTCCTCCTGGCCCCACTGGGATGCTTCAGGTGGGTGAGAGGGTTCAGCTACTTTTAAGGCAGCTCATTTGATCTAGGGCATCTCTGATTATCAGCAGTTCTTGAATCTGCCTTGTGATAATTTTCACTCACCAGTCCTATTCCAGATCCTTCTGGATCTTTCCAAAACTAAAAAGGGTGATTTTCACTTATTGAGTTAAAAGTGTCTCTTTGCATTGTTTCCAAAGCCCTCTGGACTGGCAGCAGGTAGTTTATTAGACTCTCCCTACAAACTTGTTCTAGAACAGCATACAGTACCCTCATGTCCTCCGAGGAGCACAGAGTGTGCTGGGATCCTGTCTTCCTGGATCCAGACAGTGTAAATCAGGTGATTTATTTCAACTCAAGACTATGTCACGCCTGTAATCCTAGCACTCTGGGAGGCCGAGGTGGGCAGATCGTATTGCTCGAGGCCAGAAGTTCAAAACCAGCCTGAGCAAGAGCGAGACCCCGTCTCTACTATAAATAGAAAGAAGTTAATTGGCCAACTAATATGTATAGAAAAATTTAGCCGGGCATGGTGGTGCATGCCTGTAGTCCCAGCTATTCAGGAGGCTGAGGCAGCAGGATCGCTTGAGACCCCCAGGAGTTTGAGGTTGCTGTGAGCTAGGCTGACACCACGGCACTCACTCTAGCCTGGGCAGCAAAGTGAGACTCTGTCTCAAAAAAGAAAAAAAAAAGACTATATCAATACTCTTAGAGCAGTCCTGCCTTGGGGACACATTTAAACTTATTATGGTCAGCCAAAACTCCCACATTGCCTCACAGAACCAGGTCTGTCAGATTCCCTTTTTGTTTGTTTTTTTTGTTGGCATTTTTCGAGTTGGGGGTCTCAAACTCTTCAACTCGAGTGACCCTCCCACCTCAGCCTCCCAAGTAACTGGGACTACAGATGTGAGCCACCACACCCAACTATTTTTTTTTAATTGATGTATCATAATTGTACATATTTTGGGGGTACAGGTGATATTTTTGTACATCTATTTGGGTTACGTGTATATAGTGTGTAATAAGAATCAGGGTAATTGGGATATCCATTACCTCAAACATTTATCTTTTCTGTTTTGGGAGCATTACAATTCTTCTAGCTATTTTGAAATTGATGATAAATTCTTGATTAACTATAATTTCCTGACTGTACTATTGAATTCTAGAACGTACTCCTTCTGTTTAACTATTTTTGTGCCCCCAAGTCCTTTCACATATTCTGCTTCTCACTGGGAACTCATTGATAGTAAGATCAAGTCCTGACCTTTGGGCACATTTCCAAAATCTGCTTCCTCTCTCAGTTGCCACTTTATTTTATTTATTTATTAATTTTTTTGAGACAGAGTCTTGCTTTGTTGCCCAGATTAGAGTGAGTGCTGTGGCGTCAGCCTAGCTCACAGCAACCTCAAACTCCTGGGCTCAAGCAATCCTGCTGCCTCAGTCTCCCGAGTAGCTGGGACTACAGGCATGTACCACCATGCCTGGCTAATTTTTTCTATATATATTAGTTGGCCAATTAATTTCTTTCTATTTATAGTAGAGACAGGGTCTCACTCTTGCTCAGGCTGGTTTTGAACTCCTGACCTCGAGCAATCCAATCCGCCCGCCTTGGCCTCCCAGAGTGCTAGGATTACAGGGGTGAGCCACTGAGCCCGGCCCAGTTGCAAATTTAAATTGGTGGAGATGAGGATTTCCTATCTGGGTTTTCAGTCACAGAAATTCATTCCAGGTTTCTTATTGCTATTTATTTATTTATGAGACAGAGTCTTACTCTGTGGCCTGGGCTAGAGTGCTGTGGCGTCAGCCTAGCTCACATCAACCTCAGACTCCTGGGCTCAAGCAATCCTTCTGCCTCAGCTTCCCGAGTAGTTGGGACTACAGGCATTCACCGCAATGCCCGACTAATTTTTTCTATATATATTAGTTGGCCGATTAATTTCTTTATAGTAGAGACAGGGTCTCACTCGCTCAGGCTGGTTTCAAACTCCTGACCTTGAGCAATCCGCCCACCTCGGCCTCCCAGAGTGCTAGGAGCCACTGGGCCCGGGCTTGTAAGAAATTTATAATTAGCTTGTCACATTGTATTAATACAAAAAAGCCGGCTGGAATTTTGATGGTGATTGTGTTGAATCTGTGGATATTAATAATTTGGGGTAGGATTAACTTATTAACAATGTTGTATCTTCTGGCCTATGAACATGGTACATTTGTCAGTTTATGTAGCTGATCTTTAATTTTTCTCAGCAGTATTTTTTTTTTTTGAGACAGAGTCTCGCTTTGTTGCCCAGGCTAGAGTGAGTGCCGTGGCGTCAGCCTAGCTCACAGCAACCTCAAACTCCTGGCTCAAGCAATCCTGCCTCAGCCTCCCAAGTAGCTGGGACTACAGGCATTCGCCACCATGCCCGGCTAATTTTTTGTATATATTAGTTGGCCAATTAATTTCTTTCTATTTATAGTAGAGACGGGGTCTCGCTCTTGCTCTCTCAGTATTTTGTAGTTTTTAATGTATAGATCTTAGATTTACGGGACAAATAGTATATATATATATTTTTTTTTGAGACAGAGTCTCATGCTGTTGCCTGGGCTAGAGTGCCCTGGGGGGTCAGCCTAGCTCACAGCAATCTCAAACTCCTGGGTTCAAGCAATCCTTCTGCCTCAACCTCCCAAGTAGCTGAGACTACAGACATGTACCACTATGCACTGCTAACTATTTTTAGTTGTCTGGCTAATTTTTTCTATTTTTAGTAGAGACAGGGGTCTTGCTCTTGCTCAGGCTGGTCTCGAACTCCTGCCCTCAAGAGATCCTCCTACCTCAGTCTCTCAGAGTGCTAGAATTACAGGCTTGAGGTACCACACCCGGCTGGCAAATAGTATTTTTAAAGATTTCAATTTCTAATTGTTTATTGCTAATGTATAAAAATACAGTTGATTTTTATACAGTGAACGTGTATTCTGAAATCTTACTGTTCTATGTTATTAGTTCTAGTAGCTTCTTTTTGTAGATTCCTTTGGATAGTCCATCTGTGTTGTCTGTGAATAAAGACAGTTTTATTTTTTCCTTCCTAAACCGAATGCCATTTATTTATTTATTTTTGTTTGCCTTATTACACTGGCTCAGACTTCTAGTACATAAAGAGTAGAAGTGGTGAGAGTGGATTTCCTTGTTTTATTCTTGAACCTATAGGGACAGTATTCAGTTGTATGCTATTAAGTATGATATTAGTTATAGAGATTTCATAGGTGCCATTTATCAAGTCAAGGAGATTTTCTATTTCTTTTTTTTTTTTTGAGACAGTCTCAGTCTGTTGGTTGGGCTGGAGTGCCGTTGCATCAGCCTAGCTCACAGCAACCTCACATTCCCAGACTTAAGTAATCCTTCTGGCTCAGCTTCTGGAGTAGTTAGGACTGTAGGCACGTGCCACCATGCCCGGCTAATTTTTTTTTTTCTATATATTTTTAGTTAGCCAGTTAATTTCTTTCTATTTTTAGTAGAGACAGGGTCTCGCTTTTCCTCAGGCTGGTTTTGAACTCCTGACCTAGAGCCATTCGCCCGCCTTGGCCTCCCAGAGAGCTTGGATTACAGGCGTGAGCCACCGTGCCCGGCCTAGAGTTGTTTTTTTTAAAATCAGGACTTAATATTAAGTTTTAGTGCTTTTTGTGTCAGTTGAGATGATCATATGGCTTTTCTTTTTTGGTTTACAGTTTGGTGAATTATATTGGTTTTTGAATGTTAAACCAACTGTGCATTTGTGAGATAAACTTACTTGGTCATGATGTATTATTTATCCTTTTCTAGATTGTTGGACTCAGTTTGTTAAAATTTTGTTTAGAATTTTTACATTTATTTTCATGAGAGATATTGGTGTGTAGTTTTATTTTTTTGTAATGTCTTTGTCAGATTTTGGCATCAGAGTAATGCTGGCTTTATACAATGAGTTGGGAGGTATTCTTTTCAGTTTTCTGGAAGAGTTGGTAAATAATTTGTTTTATTTTTTCTCTAATTGTTTGATGGAATTCCTGAGTGAATCCATCTGGGCCTAGAAAGTTTTTACCTATAAATCCAATTTCTGTAATAAATATAGAGCTATTACCTGTTACTTCTTGAGTGAGTTTTTCTTTCCAGAAATTTATTTAATGTAAAATTTTGAATTTATTGACATAAAGTTGTTTGTAATGGTCCCTTATTATCCTTTGATAGCTGTAGAATCTGTCACCCCTCCCATTCCTAATGCTGGTGATTTCTGTCTTCTCTTTTTTTCCCAAATGAGCCTGGTTAGAGGTCTATCAGTTTCATTGATCTTCTCAAAGAGCTCACTTTTAGTTTCATTGGTCCTTTTTTGCTTCATTGACTTTGCTCAGATAGTTATTACTTCCTTCTGCTTGCTTTGAGTTTGAGTGCTCCTCCTTTTTCTTAAGATAGAAGCTGATTTGAGACCTTTCTTCCTTTCTAACATAGGTGTTTAGTGTTATAAACTTCCCCTTAAGTACTGCTTTAGGGGTATCACACAGATTTTGTTATGTCATGTTTTCATTTTCATTCAGTTCAAAATACATTGTAATTTTCCTTTTGATTTCTTCTTTGATTCATGGATTATTTAGAAATGTGTTAGTTTCCAAGAATTTCAGAATTTTCAAGAGATTTCTCTGTTATTTTATAATTTAGTTAATATTAAAAAAAAAACACAACCACAATTCCAATATCCTGTCTGTAAAAAGCAGCAGTTTAGGAAGAAGGGCAATTTGAGAGAATGCAGAAAGGATCAGCGAGAGGGATCTGTGTCAGTCTGGGAAGTCTGATAAAAGGCCATGGAGTGACTCATGCCCCATGGGGGAGCAGACCAGAAGAGAAAGGGACAGAGAGACAGAGATGCTAGGGAGAGTTAAAGAAAGATAATTGTAAGTTTGCAGCTGACCAACCCAGAAAGGTAAAGGAAGGCTTTGTTGAATTAGGCCCCAGCAGCTATCAAAGCCATGGTGGTTAGGGTTGGGAGAAGATGGCACACACCTAAAATGGAGCAGCGAAGTTTTTAGTTGTCTGGGAGAACCATGAAGCTTCTTTGCTTAAGTCAGAGAGTAAGAGCAGCTCTGGTGATGGTAATAGAGAAAGAGATACTTCTGCACTTCTGCTGGTGCCATGAAGAGGTAGAGAGAGGAAGTAAGAAATGAGTTCAGGGTAAAGGAAATTTGCCTTTGCAGTTGTAGTGGGAAGGAAAGGAGACTAATGCTGATTGCACTTCTGCACACGGAGCATTTTCCTTGTTAGTTTGCACACGTTGTTGGATGTGGCTCTTGTAACATCCCCTGTGTTAGTTCTTAGTTTGTGCTTACACATGGGAAACTGCATTTGGATATGAGTGATATGCCCAGAGCCACATAGCTAGTAAGTGGTAGAGTTAGCTAGTTTTTTTTTTTTAATTTTTATTTTATTGAGACAGAATCTCACTTTGTTGCCCAAGTTACAATGAGTGGCGTGGCGTCAGCCTAGCTCACAGCAACCTCAAACTCCTGGGCTCAAGTGATCCTCCAGCCTCAGCCTCCCGAGTAGCTGGGACTACAGGCCTATGCCCGGCTAATATTTTCTTTCTTTTTTTTTTAAATTTTTATCTTTATTTTTCTCTTTTTTTTAATTAGATAGCTTCTAGTAAACAATATAATTTTTTCTATATATATTAGTTGGCCAATTAATTTCTTTCTATTTATAGTAGAGACGGGGGTCTCGCTCTTGCTCAGGCTGGTTTCGAACTCCTGACCTCCAGCAATCCCCTGGCCTCGGCCTCCCAGAGTGCTAGGATTACAGGCATGAGCCACTGCGCTCCGCCTAGTTTTTTCTTTTTAAGAGATAGGTCTTGTTAGGGGGGCGGGTACATACATACATAATGAGTGAGATGTGCACCATCTGGGGGATGGTCATGCTGGAAACTCAGACTTGTGAGGGGAGGGGGGAAAGGGCATTTATTGAAACCTTAAAATCTGTACCCCCATAATATGCCGAAATAAAAAAGAAAAGAGATAGGTCTCACTATATTGCCCAGGCTGATGTCAGAATTCCTGGCTTCAGGCGATCCTCCTACCTCAGCCTCCTGAGTAGCTGAGATTACAGGCTCAAACTATCTCTCCTAGCTAATTAAAAAAAAAAAAAAATTTCTTTTTTGTTTTTTTTCTTTGAGACTGAGTCTCACTCTGTTGCCCTGGCTAGAGTGCCATGGCATTAGTAACTCACAGCAACTTCAAATTCCTGGGCTCAAGCGATCCTGCTGCCTCAGCCTCCCAAGTAGCTGGGACTACAGGCATGTGCCACCGTGCCCGGCTGATTTTTTCTATTTTTGGTAGAGACGGGGTCTTGCTCTTGCTCAGGCTGGTCTCCAACTCCTGAGCTCAAATGATCCGCCCACCTCTGCCTCCCAGAGTGTTAGGATTAGAGGCCTGAGCTACTGTGCCTGGTCTAAAAAAATGTTTTTTTTTTTTTTTTTAGAGATGGGATCTTGGTGTGTTGTGCAGAGTGGTCTCAAACTCCTGGCCTCATGTGATTCTCCCTGCTCAGCCTCCTGAGTAGCTGGGATTATAGGCACAAGCCACTGTGCCCAGCTGGAGTTAGCATTTGAACCCAAATTCTACTTTACTATAAACTGAGATCTTCTTACTCAATATGTAAATTTATGAATGTATGCCAGCAAGTGTACCAGGCTGCTGCTGTTCAAGGATCTGCCTCCTTGTATCACATGCTTTATTTTAAATGTTATGACTGGCTGGGTGCGGTGGCTCACGCTTGTAATCCTAGCACTCTGGGAGGCCAAGGCGGGAGGACTTGGCCAACTAAAAATATATAGGAAAAACTAGCTGGGTATGGTGGCGCATGCCTGTAGTCCCAGCTACTCTGGAGGCTAAGGCAGAAGGATCGCTTGAGCCCAGGAGTTTGAGGTTGCTGTGAGTTAGGCAGGCGCCATGGCACTGGGGAACAGAGTGAGACTGTCTCCAAAAAAAAAAAAATGTTATGACTCAAAACAATGCTGCTATTCTTCTACTTTAAAGAATTCTCAAGCCGGGTGTAGTAGAGACCCCGTCTCTACTAAAAATAGAAGGAAATTAATTGGCCAACTAAAAGTATATAGGGGGCCAGGCGAGGTGGCTCACGCCTGTAATCCTAGCACTCTGGGAGGCCGAGGCAGGCGGATTGGTCGAGGTCAGGAGTTCGAAACCAGCCTGAGCAAGAGCGAGACCCTGTCTCTACTATAAATAGAAAGAAATTAATTGCCCAACTAATATACATAGAAAAAATTAGCCGGGCATGGTGGCGCATGCCTGTAGTCCCAGCTACTTGGGAGGCTAAGGCAGTAGGATCACTTGAGCCCAGGAGTTTGAGGTTGCTGTGAGCTAGGCTGACGCCACGGCACTCACTCTAGCCTGGGCAACAAAGTGAGACTCTGTCTCAAAAAACAAAACAAAACAAAAGAATTCTCTTGATTTGGTGTGTTTTGTTTTCCAGGTCTAAAGCAATCCTCCCGCCTCAGCCTCCCAAAGTGCATGAGCTGCTGTGGCTGACCAGGATTTACTTCTGATGTGCATGTACTTTTCAGCAGTGATTTAGGCTATTCACATCATATCTTTGATTTTGTCTGTTTTTCAAGTGTTTGGTTATATTCTCTATATGGTTATAAATGATATTATTATGGCTTGAATGTCCTCTCCAAAGCACGTGTTGAAACTTAATCCCCAGCGTAACAATATTAAGAGACAGTGCCTTCAAGAAGTGATTGGGTAATGAGGACTCTACCTCATGAATGGGTTAATCCATTGGAGTCATCACAAGAGTAGTGGGTCTGTTATAAGAGCCAATTGTTGTGCTCTAACCCCCTTGGCATATGCTGCCCCATGTCATCTCAGGACTCTGCAGAGTCCCCACTGGCACGGAGGCCCTCACAAAATGTGGCCCTGGGACCTTGGATTTCCCTGCCTCTAGAACTGTGAAATGAATTTCCTTTCATTATAAGTCACCCTATCTTGGGTATTCAGTTATAGCAACAGCAAACGGACATGATATCTTTAAGGCATTGCCTTTCCTTGCCTTGTCTGTGGGGCCTTTGTGTTCTAAGTGAGGCATGTGGGCGAAGTCTACACACACAGCTGCTGTCTGCGGGCCTGTTTTTTTTTTTAATTTTTAATTTTTTAAAATTTTTACCATTTTTTTTTTGTGAGTACATAGTTGCTTAAAATCAGTGAATTTTTAGGTAGGTCAGGTTTAGGTAATTGAAGGGCCTTTATAATGAGTTTATATTGTCTAGATCCAACGTATGCTGTAAACACAGTCTGGAGCAAGATGGGAAATAACATCTTTCTAAAGACAGGCTTAGAAATTCTAATCCAGTAAGTTAAGATGTTTCCCTTCTCTGGTAGCAGAGCTGATTGATACCTGGCTGCTAGGCCACCATTCACAGGGATAGCCATGAAAACAGGATACAGACCACCCAAAACAAGACCAACCAGTCCACTCAGTTACTGCACAGGTTTCACAGTTCAAATCACCTGTGGTCAAAGGTACACTTACAAAACTCGTGTAAGCTACCTGTGCTGTGAAAAATGGGATCACTGCCATTGGTAAGCCAGCAGCGATATGAGCCTGTGTCACATTCAAGATGCGTCGAAAAAGACTGTTTGCTGTTAGGCCACAGAGAGCAGCATTAAGTGATCCAATATATGCTGATCCATGTTCAAGTAAATTCCTTTCTGATTCTGGAAGCTGGTTAATTTTTCTGAGTATGATACTGAAAATTGTTGGGTTTTCCTCACTAGTATCATATTGTTTATGATTTTCCATCTTGAGCCTTATGCTCTCCTTCTCCCAGGAGCCGCTGCCGCCTCCAATTTTCCTCAACCACGCCGGGGCTCACTGCAACCTTTGTACAACCCGACTGGACACAGCCATCTTTCTGCGGGCCTGTTGATAAGTGCTAGAAGAGTCATAATCCAAGTGTTGGGGCTTCATGGGTGTGTGGGGGAGACCAGGTATGATTGTGGGTATTGGGAGACGTAGGTCCTTTGAGCTGGACTTCATGGGGATGAGGTGCAGTGAGTGGGGGAAGGGGGACAGTCATTTGAGGTTGGCTTTGAAGGATGAGGGACACCGGGGTTGGGGGAATGATGCACCAGTTGGAGGGAGCTGTGCAAACATGGCCGAGTGCCAGGTTTACTGCAGTGGCTGGTGTACTGCAGAAGCAGACCTGCCGCCCTGGGCTTGGGGTGTTCAGAGGGGAGTCTGGAGAGTGACTTGGAACTGTGGTCTAACCTGAGTTATGGAGGTCTGGCTGTCGAGTAGGGGATTTGGGCTTAATGTTCTTACTGCTCCTGGCACAAGACTTCTGTCCACCTCTTTTTGCCTTTGGTTTACTTTTGCATATTATTCCCTATGTTCTAGCTGCTCGCTTCTCTATCAGTGCCTTCCCTCTGTCCCTGTTTGAGGGTCTGTCATGTGCCAGGCCTGGGGCTGCCAGGTAAAATACAGTATGCCCAGTTAAATTTGAATTCCAGGTAAACAGCAAATACTTTTTTGGTTAAAGTATACCCTGAATGTTGCCTGGATAAAATACAGTGAAGTGAGTGCTATGCAGAAGTGTGCCAGGGAGGTAAGAGGGAGTGGCAGCTGTCTGGCGAGCCAAGGGAGGTGTCATAAGGAGTCAGCGCTGGAGCTGAGTCCTGAAGTGACGTGTGAACAGTTGTTTCTCAGGCAGGAAGACGGTAAGGGGCTGTTAGGGGTAGGACAGTAGGAGCAAAGTGTGAATATTTGAAAGTGAGTGGCTTTGTATGCGTGTAAAACTGAGATTGGGGGTCATGGAGCTGGGATTTGAAGGTGTTCGGCCTGGGACAGTGAGGCTGTGTGGACGCAGGGTGGCATGGGGAGGAGCTGCTGTGGCCCAGAAGGACTGAAGGCAGAGTGAGCGGCAAGAGGCTGGCAGAGCGGCAGGCTGACAGAGGCTGGTCCAGCTGACTGCTTCCCTGACACAGAGAGAGGCCAGTTAGGGTTGGCCGGGTAGTGGGGTCAGGGAGGGGGGATGCTTCCTCTAGTCAACAAGAGGCATCCTCGCCATTTTTTAAATGTCTCAAGATATAGTGGACAGGCCTTGTCTGGCCTCACAGTACAGGCCACCCCTTGAGGTAAAGAAAGCAAGCTCCAGGGAGCTGGCGGTGCGGTGGGCTGACTTTTGCAGGTCACCCTATTCAGAGCCCTGCTCTAGCTTTTGCCAGCTGTGGAAGCTTCAGGTTCACCCTTTCACGGTGGGCCTGATGACAGTACCCGCCTCCTGCGCTGAAAGAGAACTGAGTGAAGTGATGACTGTGGAACTGCCGGGACCCTGCCGGCACTCAGTGGGCCCTTGGGATTTCGTTTCTTTCTTTCCCTCTTGCTAGTGGGGTCTCAGAGGGACTGGAGATATTGATCATCCATTTGGGGTTGTCCATCTGTGCTAGGCCAGCTGGGGGCTATAGAAAGAGGTACAGGTAAGCAGTGAGGTTACCTGTGGTTCCTCTCAGATTTCATTCCTTGAGGTATCTCTCCTTTCCTGGGAACTGTGGGTGGAAACCTAAGGGCCTGTGCATAGACTTTTCTTGCTCTTTCAGCTCTCCCAGCTGCCAGAGCTGTGACTTTTTTCACTCAACAGACTGTGCAGATGAGACCCTATTTATGGTGTGGAACAGGAAGACAAATCCTTCCTTTCCAGTTTAAGCCAGTCCCTTTGGCCCATGTTTTAGGTTGTGTAGTTCTTTGTCGTGGGGGCTGTCCTGTGTGTTGTAAGATATTTATCAGTATCTTGGCCCCTTACACACTCAGGTTCAGTAGTGCACGCCCCTCCCGTTGTGACAACCAAAACTGTCTACAGACAATGCTGAATGTTCTTTAGGGTGCAAAATTGCCCCCTTCTCCTTGTTGAGTAATGCTGCTTCATTCTCAGTAGACAAAAGGAAAAAGAACTTCTTAAAATTTTTTTTTTTTTTTTTGAGACAGAGTCTCACTTTGTTGCCCAGGCTAGAGTGAGTGCCGTGGCGTCAGCCTGGCTCACAGCAACCTCAATCTCCGGGGCTCAGCGATCCCACTGCCTCAGCCTCCCAAGTAGCTGGGACTACAGGCATGCGCCACCATGCCCGGCTAATTTTTTGTATATATATTTTTAGTTGGTCAATTAATTTATTTCTATTTTTGGTAGAGACGGGGTCTCGCTCAGGCTGGTTTCAAACTCCTGACCTTGAGCAATCCGCCCGCCTCGGCCTCCCAAAAGTGCTAGGATTACAGGCGTGAGCCACCACGCCCGGCCAGAACTTCTTAACATTTTTTTATTAACTTTCTTTTTTTTTTTTTTGAGACAAGAGTCTCACTCTGTTGCCCGGGCTAGAGTGAGTGCCGTGGCATCAGCTTAGCTCACAGCAACCTCAATCTCCTGGGCTCAAGCGATCCTCCTGCCTCAGCCTCCCAGGTAGCTGGGACGACAGGCATGTGCCACCATACCCAGCTAATTTTTTCTACATATATTTTTAGTTGGCCAATTAATTTATTTCTATTTATAGTAGAGACAGGGTCTCACTCTTGCTCAGGCTGGTTTCGAACTCCTGACCTCAAGCAGTCCACCCGCCTCGGCCTCCCAGGCTGCTAGGATTACAGGCATGAGCCACCACTCCTGGCCTTACTTTTCCTTTTCACCAATGAAATACTTGTTGAAAAGGACTTTTTACTAAAGTTAATTTGAATTCAAATCTATTTTAACTTGTTTAGAAAGACTTCCTGCCGGACGCGGTGGCGCGCGCCTGTAGTCCCAGCTACCCGGGAGGTTGAGGCAGGAGGATCGCTTGAGTCCAGGAGTTCTGGGCTGTAGTGCGCTATGCCGATCGGGTGTCCGCACTAAGTTCGGCATCAATATGGTGACCTCCCGGGAGCGGGGGACCACCAGGTTGCCTAAGGAGGGGTGAACCGGGCCAGGTCGGAAACGGAGCAGGTCAAAACTCCCGTGCTGATCAGTAGTGGGATCGCGCCTGTGAATAGCCACTGCACTCCAGCCTGGGCAACATAGCGAGACCCCGTCTCTAAAAAAAAAAAAAAAAAAAAGAAAGACTTCCTTTGTGCCATTGTCAAAATAAATTCTCAAATTTAAGATTTTAAGCTTTTTAAAAGGATTTTTACGTTGTTACATTTGAGTCATTAATGAAATATAAAATAAAATATTTCAATTTAATTTATTTATTTTTTTGAGACAAAGTCTCACTCTGTTGCCCGAACTAGAATTTCATTTTAGATCAAAGTTATAAATGTACAAATATATCAAATTGATGTTTTTAATTAAAACTGCCTGACTGTTAATTTTGTGAATACAGAATTGTGCAAGTTTGTAACTGCCTGCCAAAAGTCTGAGCATAAAGATGTGGTTTGAAGGGGTCCCGAATAAATATTTTCTTTTTATAAATACTCAGAAACCTTGGCTGAGAGGGAGTGGCCAGAGGAAACTCAAAATTTCTTGCATTCTGGCAGTTTGAACTTTGGGAACCCGTTTGTTTAGAACTAAATCTGGTGAAATCATTTGTGTACTACAGCCAGAAATTCTTTTAGGCTGTCCTTTTCCATCCTTGTCACTTGTCTGGAATGTTAAGTATTGTCAGTAGTTTAATGGACTTTTTAGCAGCTTGAATTAAAATGAGAGATGATCTCCAAAAATGGATCTGAAGAGGTCTCGGTGTATGATTAGGTTTTTTTATTCTGATACTCTGAAAAGTCAGTAAGAGGGAGAAGAATTATATGGTTATAAGTTTGAAAAATCCAACTGTATCTAAATATTTGCTCATGTTAAATCTTATGTAGAGTAATAGAAATCATAAATTAGTATGAGTGAGCTTTTCTGTGGCCAAAACAAGTGGAAATAGAGTTGTGCTATTTAGCGGCCGTTTGAATTGGTGTTACTGATAATTACCTCCTTTTTCCTATTGGTAGTTGTGGTTTAGTGGAAAACGCTCAGACTGTGGGCAAACTGCTTGCTTCCTGCTCTAACCAAAGCTTTTTTCTCCTTTCCAGCCATGTGGGATGATTAAGAAAATCAACTGCTTTGGTATTCATGCAGTGTGGGCTTCCGCACTGGCTGGCTGGGAGCTTATTCTCGTATTAAAACATCCACAGGCCAGGCGCGGTGGCTCATGCCTGTAATCCTAGCTCTCTGGGAGGCCGAGGCAGGCAGATCGTTTCAGCTCAGGAGTTCGAAACCAACCTGAGCAAGAGCAAGACCCTGTCTCTACTATAAATAGAAAGAAATTAATTGGCCAACTAATATATATAGAAAAATTAGCCAGGCATGGTGGCGCATGCCTGTAGTCCCAGCTACTCGGGAGGCTGAGGCAGGAGGATTGCTTGAGCCCAGGAGTTTGAGGTTGCTGTGAGCGAGACTGACGCCACGGCACTCACTCTAGCCTGGGCCACAAAGTGAGACTCTGTCTCAAAAACAACAACAACAACAAAAACATCCACAAAGTGTCTTGGCCGCCTCATTACTCTCTGGCTCTCTCCCCTTCACGAAGCCAAATTCTGGAGAAATTCTTTATTGTTTCTCTCCTGCTCAGCTCTTTCTCCTGCTCCACTGCAGTCTGACTTGGACTCTCGCCCTCCCTGGGGGCTGTGCTGGCCTCTCACCATCACGTCCTGTCCCTGGTTAAAAGGCGTTGCTCAGCCCTGTGGCCTTTCTCCTGTGGGTTCACCTCCAGGCCCCCTTTGCTGTGTGGCCACACAGAAAGGAGAGGATTGTGAGGGATAGGGGGTGAAATCAGAGAAGAACTGCTTTTTCCTTCTGTGGCCAGGAGAGCGTTTAATGGGGAGTGCACACTGGGGTGGGGAGAGGACAGGGGTGGTTTCCTCCTTCTTGGGGCTGGAGCTGGAAATGGAGGAGAGGTGGCTCTGGAGGCCATCTTTCCTTGCTGAGTCATAATTTGTATCATTAATTTCTGGAAACAGGGAAAACTATCCTACTATAAATGTATTAAATGTTGATGATTTTAGGCATAGAATAAATCTGTCTTAAAAAATAAGAAAATACTATCTTATAATAAAAACAAGTATTTTAAAATTGTGCCTTCTTAGTAAGCATTGAAGTTTTTTGAGCAGTATTGGAATTTTGTCTGTGGATTCAGACCCAACAGAGAGTCACACCCGAAGGTGTCTTAGGCCTGCCACTCTCTCCTGTCTGTTTCTTGAGTGCATGCCCTCTTGCCCATGTGCGGTCTTTTGACGTGACAGGGCCCAGACTTTCCCTCTGAGTAGTCCTTAATGTTTTCAGTGGAGTCCTGTTCCAAGTCTGCCTTTAGTTGTTTTATTGATTGATTGATTGATTGTCCTATTCCGAGTCTGCCTTTAGTTGTTTTATTTATTTATTTATTTATTTATTTATTTATTTATTTATTTATTTATTTATTTATTTTTTTAATGTTACATAAATGACACACATTTATTTATTTTTTGAGAGAGGGTTTCTCTGTTGCCTGGGCTAGAGTGCAGTGGCATCATAGCTCACTGCAGCCTTGAACTGCAGGACTCAAGTGATCCTCCCGCCTCAGTCTTCTGAGTAGCTGGGACTACAGGCATGCACCACTATACCCACCTCATTTTAAAATTTTTGTTAGTGACAGTCTTGCTATGTTGTCCAGGCTGGTCTTGAACTCCTGGGCTCAAGCGCTCCTCCCACGTCAGCCCCTCAAAGTGCTGGGCTTACAGACGTGAGTTGCCACACCCATTTATCTTTAAAGTATGTACATTAAATGAGCTTTTCTGAATGTATATTGTAATTCACCATAAGAAAGTTTGAAATCATGTATCTGTTGAAGAATTCAGTATATGATCAGTCTTGTTACATTATGATTTATTTAATTGAAACATTTCTTACTAAGCTTTTTAAATTTTATTTTTATTTTTTTTTAATTGACTTTGCTATAAAATAAGCTTCTTTTCAAAGTTGTGTTGCTTTTTTTTTTTTTTTTTTTTTTTTGAGACAGAGTCTTGCTTTGTTGCCCAGACTAGAGTGAGTGCCGTGGCGTCAGCCTAGCTCACAGCAACCTCAAACTCCTGGGCTCAAGCAATCCTCCTGCCTCAGCCTCCCGAGTAGCTGGGACTACAGGCATGCGCCACCATGCCCGGCTAATTTTTTCTATGTATATTAGTTGGCCAATTAATTTCTTTCTATTTATAGTAGAGACGGGGTCTCACTCTTGCTCAGGTTGGTTTCGAACTCCTGAACTCAAACGATCCACCCGCTTCAGCCTCCCAGAGAGCTAGGATTACAGGCGTGAGCCACAGCGCCTGGCTTAGTTGTGTTGCTTTTTATGAGGACACAGGAGTTTATCAGATTGTTTTTTTCCTTTTTTAAGAAGATGGCCATGTTGTCCTGGCTGGACTCCAACTCGGGCTCAAATGATCCTCCAGCTTCATCTTCCCTGAGAAGCTGGGTAACAGTTTTTAATATTTTTATTTTTTGGTTGTTGGTTTTGATTCATTTGGCAGCATTTACTTACTGACTACCAGACTCCATGTAGCGCTTTCCCTTAGTTACAGTTTTCCCTTGACTATATGATGTTTTTCTCCTTAGTGTTTTAGTCTGTTCTTAATTTATAATTTTAATATCCCTACATTTTGAATATGAAGTGTGTGAAATAAGAGAGGTAAATGTATTTAGATTGTTTAGGTCAAAACCTTTTAGGGATTATTAGTGGGATTTTTTTTTTTTACCATCTTTTTTTTTTTTTTTTTGAAACAGGGTCTCATTTTGTTGCCCAGGCTAGAGTGAGTGCCATGGCATCAGCCTAGCTCACAGCAACCTCAAACTCCTGGGCTTAAGTGATCCTTCTGCCTCAGCCTCCCAAGTAGCTGGAACTACAGGCATGTGCCACCATACCCAGCTAATTTTTTTCTATATATTTTTAGTTGGCCAGTTAATTTCTTTCTATTTTTAGTAGAGAAGGGGTCTTGCTCTTGCGCAGGCTGGTTTCCAACTCCTGACCTTGAGTGATCCACCTGCCTTGGCCTCCCAGAGTGCTAGGATTTTAGGCGTGAGCCACTGTGCCCAGCCTTTAGTGGGATATTGATAGGCATAAAAAAATCATAACTAATAATCAATGCCTTAAACATTTTTGGTTCCTGGTTCTGAAAGTACAAATGGTGAAACAGAAATTTTGAACTTCTGAAAGATTCTAATCCGCCCTGCCTGCTTTATAAACAAGGCTTGTATGGTTTGGGTGACTTGCTCAAGGTCATACAGATGGTGCCAGACCTGGGACCACAGTCTAGGTCTCTTATCATTCCAGTGGACTCCCTACCATATGTTTTTGGTATTTCCTGATATGTAATTTTCAGTGGGAAAGAACCAGAAGCTGGTGGTGTTTGTTGACATCTGTGCACCAAGGTATATAATTTAATGTAAGTTGTAAGTAAAAACAATCTTTAGTCATTCGTTATAAAGGGTTTCTCTTACAAAGTGTCTTTTGAATTGCTGCTTTTATTTTAATAAGACATTAGTCATACATAGAGCATGCAGTATGTTCATCTGTGAATTATGATATCTCATGGTTATCTAGTCTTTCCTGTGGGTTCCCACCCTGCTAAGCACTTTAGGTTCATTATTTCATTTAATCCTCTCAACATCCTTTTAAGGTATATAGTATTACAAGTCCTATTTTACGTATGAAGAAACTGAGATTTCAGAGATGTTAAGTAATTTGCCCAGGGATACAGATTTGATCATATATGGTTGGAGCAGTCTCTTGGATACTGGTTTTTTAAGTAAGCACAGAGGATTTAAAAATAACGAGTAAGGTTGGGCTCTGTGGCTCATACCTGTAGTCCCAGCACTTTGGGACACCGAGGTGGGAGGATTGCTTGAGGCCAGGAGTTCAAGACCAGCCAGGGCAACACAGCAAGACCCTATCTCTACAAAAAATTTAAAAAAAAATTGGCTGGGTGGCTTGTGCCTATAGTCCTAGCTACTAGTGAGGCTGAGATGGGAGAATTGTTTGAGCCCAGGAGTTTGAGGTTACAGTGATGATCCGCACCATTGAACTCCAGCCTGGGTGACCCTGTCTCTAAAAATAAATAAAATAAAATATCTAATATCAGTTAAATTTAAATGATTTTAAATGGCAATACATTTTGTAAACAGTAGGAGAAAAGATTCTAATGGAGGTGAATTGGAGGCATTTAAAGGAAAAATAGTGACAGCAATCAAGATCCTGTTGTGACTACAGAAGAGAGGGACAGGGGACTGCCCATACAGTTGCCAAGAAGGGTTCCTGTCCCCCACTGTGCCAGAGCTGAAGGTGTATCTCAGTGAGGGAATGGCCTCAGAGCTCCCTTGTGGTTTCCAGGACAATCTGTGTTCTCCTCAGTTCAGGATAGATCCTTCTGGATGTGATATGACAGTTAAGATAAATTTATAACATCCTTTTGGTATTATTTCTGAAACTTGGTTAGTGTTTTTCATGGGTGGATTGCTGGAGAGGGTGAGGTTTCTGATTCACTGAAACAAATTGCCATTCCTTATCTTGGATCACTGCATCATTTTTCCTTTGACATTTGAGCCCTGGTGAAACAACTTCTGGAACTAAGATGTCAGTAAGGACTTTTGTTCTTGTTGGTATGCACATGTTATTTTATATAAGAACTGTGTAAGATGGATTTTATCAATTCCTCTTTATAGGAGAGGAAACAGATTTGCAAAGATATAAAGTAAATGGTTTAGGCCAGGCGCTATTCTTCTACTCTAAAGAATTCTCAGGCTGGGTGCGGTGGCTCATGCCTGTAATCCTAGCACTCTGGGAGGCCGAGGCGGGCGGATTGCTCAAGGTCAGGAGTTCGAAACCAGCCTGAGCAAGAGCAAGACCCCGTCTCTACTATAAATAGGAAGAAATTAATTGGCCAAGTAATACATACAGAAAAAATTAGCTGGGCATGGTGGCGCATGCCTGTAGTCCCAGCTACTCGGGAGGCTGAGGCAGCAGGATTGCTTGAGCCCAGGAGTTTGAGGTTGCTGTGAGCCAGGCTGACACCATGGCACTCACTCTAGCCAGGGCAACAGAGAGAGACTCTGTCTCAAAAAAAAATAAATAAAATAAAATAAAATAAATAAGTAAATGGTTTGCCCATGATCACACACTTGTGTGGCAAAGCTGGAGCTTGAATCCAGGTCTCCTGATATTACGTTCAGTTCTCTACACTGTCTGAGACTCAGAGGGAGATTCTTATGGCATGTCACAGAGCCTTATCATTACTTTGTGTTGTGTAATGTCTTCAGTTATGTGAATTATCTTAAGTTATAAGACTTTTGAAGTGAGAAAGTACCTTAGAAATTCCTTAGAATCCAAATTCCTTTTTTTTTGAGACAGAGTCTCACTGTGTTGCCCGGGCTAGAGTGCTGTGGTGTCAGCCTAGCTCACAGCAACCTCCAACTTCTGGGCTCAAGCATTCCTTCTGCCTTAGTGTCCCGAGTAGCTGGGACTACAGGCATGTGCCACCATGCCTGGCTAATATTTTTTTTTTTTTTTTTTGAGACAGAGTCTCACTTTGCCCAGGCTAGAGTGAGTGCCATGGCGTCAGCCTAGCTCACAGCAACCTCAAACTCCTGGCTCAAGCAATCCTGCTGCCTCAGCCTCCCAAGTAGCTGGGACTACAGGCATTCGCCACCACGCCCGGCTAATTTTTTGTATATATTAGTTGGCCAATTAATTTCTTTCTATTTATAGTAGAGACGGGGTCTCGCTCTTGCTCAGGCTGGTTTTGAACTCCTGACCTCGAGCAATCCGCCCGCCTCGGCCTTCCCAGAGAGCTAGGATTACAGGCGTGAGCCACCGCGCCCGGCCTATTTTTTATATATTTTTAGTTGGCCAATTAATTTCTTTCTATTTTTAGTAGAGACGGGTCTCGCTCTTGCTCAGGCTGATCTTGAACTCCTGACCTTGAGCAATCTTCCAGCCTTGGCCTCCCAGAGTGCTAGGATTACAGGCGTGAGCCACCAAGGTGGCCTTTCTTTTTTGTTTTCTGAGGCAGAGTCTTCTTGCTCTGTTGCCCCAGCTATAGTGCAGTGGTATTGTCATAGCTCACTGCAACCTCAAACTCCTGGGCTCAAGCTATCTTCTTGCCCCAGCCTCCTGAGTAGGTAGACTACAGGTAAGTGCCACCATGCCCAGCTAATTTTTTCTATTTTTAGTAGAGATGTGTCCCGATCTTGCTCAGGCTGATCTCAAACTCAGCCTGACCTCAACTGATCCTTCTGCCTTGGCCTCCCAGAGTGCTAGGATTACAGGAGTGAGCCACTGACTCCCCCCCCAACTTCGTTTTTATGGTAGATGAGGATACTGAGTGTTCAAGTGACTTTGATTGAAGGCAGCACTTGGTAGGAGGGAGCCTGATGGGTTTCAAGTCAAAGTCAGAGTTTAAAAGTATCCCAAAGGCTGGACTTTGAGCTGAATTTGACTAAAAAAAAAAAAAAAAAATGTTTTTTTTCTTTTTTTGTGGAGACAGGGCCTCACTCTGTTGCCCAGGCTGGAGTGCAGTGGTGCCATCATAGCTCACTGCAGCCTCGAACTCTTGGGCTCAGGTGATTCTCCTGCCTCAGCCTCCCAAGCCGCTGGGAGTACAGGTGCACAGCATCACCTTGCCTGGCTAATTTTTTATTATTTTTAGAGATGGAGCCTCACTTTGTTGCCTGGGCTGGTCTTGAACTCTTTGGTCTCCCAAAGTTCTGGGATTACAGATGAAAATTTGAATAGATACAGGTGTAAGTTTTTTTCAGAATACAAAGGAAAAGGAGAAAAGTGGAGTGTTGTTTACTGTACAATTTTTTTTCAACATTTCTGAGTGAATAACTTCAAAATAAGATGTTAGGAGGGGAAAAAAGAGAAAAGCAGCTTAGTTGCAGTTTGTGTGAGAAAAACTTGACGTCATATTAGGTAACCATGAACTCAGCATGAGCCTCTGTAGTGTCTAGAAAAGCAGATTTTTTTTTCTTAGATTAATTTAAGAGCAACTCAGCATCTAGATTGAGGGTAGTAATAGTCTCGCTGAACTCTATGCTTGCTAGACCAGACCTGTTGCGTGTCTCCATTTTCGAGGTGCTTGCGCACTCAGATGCCGGAGGACATGGGGTGCAGGAATCTGGAGGAGCGACTGGGGAATTCATGGTCCTGACCTGGGGGACGGCCTGTGTAGAGAAGCACTTCGGTAGTCTTCAGATACTGGGGAAGTTGAGGACTCAGAGTGGTACTCTTCTTTTGCATGTGGAGCTTAGATTAAGGCAGAGCAAAGAAGTTACAGGCAGGGGGATGCCCAATCTGTTTGTCCTATTCCTGACCTGCATCCCTTCAGCTTGTCCCCCGCAGCAATCCACGTCAGATCATAGGACTGCACTGCCTTCACTCACTGTCTGTCCTGTGTCCAACGAAGTCCAAGGCTTGACTGGTACTGGTCCTCTGGGCCCTTCCCACCAGTCCTCGTTTTGACATTTCTGTATTCTAGCCATACCTGAGTTCTCGGAGCTCCTCAACTGAGCCTGTGCTGGCTCACACCTGTAAAGGGGTACCTCTCACTTTGTTCCCCAGAGGCAGAGTTGGGGACTAGATCTTTCTGCTTCCATTGTATCCTGCACATATTCTTACCTTGCTTTTTTAAATAGAATTATAAAGGATGAGAGCTGGTTCACTGTTCATTTACATGTCCTGTTTCTTCCTGTAGACTGTGAGTTCCTTGAAAGTAGGCATTTTTGTTCTAGTCATCTTTATTTACCCATGTATTTATCTATGCCCTTCCTAACAAGGTTCCCAGAGAATTGGTGCTCAGCTTGCCTTGACTCAAAATAAGTGTTCATTGAATGTTACATTAAGTCCATAATGACTTTGTTTCATAACTTTTTATTTCCTTTTTTTAAAGACAGGGATTTACCCTGTCGCCCAGGCTGAAATGCAGTGACACAACCGTGGCTCACTGTATCCTTGAACTCTTGGGCTCAAATGTTCCTCCCACCTCAGCCTCCTTAGTAGCTAGAATGACAGATGTGCACCACCACACTCAACTAATTTTTTTCTATTTTTTGTAGAACTGAGGTCTTGCTATGTTGCCCAGGCTGGTCACAAACTCCTGGCCTCAAGCAATCCTCCTGCCTTGGCCCCCTAAAGTGCTGGGATTACAGGTGTGGGCTACTGCACCTGGCCTCATAACTTTTTGGTGGTCAGGTCCTCTAACAGTAGACCCTTATAACTAGAAGACGACTTTTTGTCAGTGATATTGCCCATGAGATTTCCTATAAACAGCCTCCAAGAATCTGTGGGTTGATTTTTAAATGATGTTTTATCTACTATATATGGAAGGAAAGAGAGAGCCTTTTGTTTTCCTCAGTAGGTTTTAATTATATGATCTCTTTGCAGATGTAAAGGAAACTCTGGAGCTTCCTGTGTGGCTGTGGGTGTGTAATTAGCTGTAGGCAGAGCTCCCGGAGCTGTAAATCCTGTCCCTAGGAGCCTGGAGCACTGGGACAGCCTGCTGAGTGTTTTGGCCACCCAGACTGCGGCCTACTAAAATGCAGGGCTTATTTCTATAATGAGAGCAGTTTATGTCTCTACTCATGCCTGAAAATAATTATTTTAAATAAAAAAGGAACAGGTATCTATAAATTAATATGATTATAGCTAAGAATTTTACTTTTATAGCTCTGACTTAATACATACTCATCTAGACCTGGCTGCAAATTTTCTGCTCTAAAAAAGATATGTTATGTGAGATGACATGGTACTTAGTACCTTTAAAATGAAAAATTTTGGTTAAGAATACCAGCACTGATCCATAGGAAAAGTGGATGAATCTAGAAGGAGCTGTATATTAATAGTTTTAGTGTTGTTACAGTTTGTTTATATCTTGAGAATTATTCATTGAGATCAAAATCTCACCTTCTTAAGGAATTTCTTCTAGTATGTTGGTTCATTGGAAGCCACATGGAGTGGCAGAAGTGGAGTAGAGTTTGGATTCAGAGAATTGTCCCTAAAGGATGATTGACCCAGGGAGACTTACTTATACTCTCTGATCTCGATTCCTTCACCTATACTGCCCACATGGCTCTTGTGAGGGTTCAGTAAATGAGTACTGCATGGATGGGGCATGATGCCCATCACTTGGGAGAGGCTCAAGGCCTTTAGTGCTTTGCCCTCTGATTTGAGAGCAGTGCATCTATTTTGATGTTTTTAAGAAATGCTGTTTGACAAATACATGTGACATAATTCATGGACTATTATAGTTTGAGATTATTCTTAGCACCTAGAGGCTCAAGTAATCCTCCAGCCTCAGCCTCCCAAGTAACTGGGACTATAGGTGTGCACCACAGCCAGCTAATTTTTCTATTTTTTCTAGAGATGGGGTCTTGCTGTGTTGCTCAGGCTGGTCTCGAACTCCTGTCCTCAAGCAATCCTCCTGCCTCAGCCTCCCAAAGTGCTAGGATTACAGGTGTGAGGCACTGTGACCAGCCTGAGAGCTACCTTTTATTACTCTCCAACCTCAGCTTCGCTGGACTGGAGGAAGTGATGGGTGCTGAAATGACACCCTCGAGCATGATTGGGGAAGGGCTGGTGGTAACTTCCACCACACTCTCCTTTTCATTATTTAGACACTTGAAGTGCTGTGAATTGTGTGTGTCCTTTCCACACTCTGCAATCTCTCAGGCTGCCATGGGGCTGGCTCTAGCGAGGAGTCTTGGCCAGGGTAGGGGGCCCAAGATCTACTGGTGAATTATAATCCTTGTTTTGTATGATCCTTGCTTTTTTTTTTTTTGAGACAGAGTCTCCCTTTGTTGCCCAGGCTAGAGTGAGTGCCATGGCATCAGCCTAGCTCACAGCAACCTCAAACTCCTGGGCTCAAGCAATCCTCCTGCCTCAGCCTCCCGAGTAGCTGGGACTACAGGCATGCGCCACCATGCCCGGCTAATTTTTTCTATGTATATTAGTTAGCCAATTAATTTCTTTCTATTTATAGTAGAGACAGGGTCTTGCTCTTGCTCAGGCTGGTTTCCAACTCCTGACCTTGAGCAATCCGCCCGCCTTGGCCTCCCAGGGTGCTAGGATTACAGGCGTGAGCCACCGTGCCAGGCCGATCCTTGCTTTTAATAGTGGTCATTGTAGAAATTTGTGGAAGCATTTTTGATTGTCTCAATGGTTGGTAGATGCTATTGGCATTTAATAGGTAGTGGCCATGGAATTCTAGACTCAATGCAGTAGCAGTTCTGCAAAATGGAATTTTTCCTGTGACCTGCACAACTTTAGAATATCTTGCTGAATGATTTATGTACATAGAAAAAACTGTTTTAAGACTGAACCTAGAATCTAATTGCATTTTGCATAAGCGAAGCATTTTTTCAAAATGTAATTTTGGTGTAAATGGAATTTTCATGGAATGGAATTACTTTAGACATTGAGGGGAATGTCTTAGTTTTACCAAGTGTACTAGGGTCCTCACAAGAATCAGAGCCAATAATGTATGTAACATGTGTATCATATATATAACTAATATATATGATTATATCCTGTATATCCTATTGGTTCTGTTTCTCTGGAGAATATATATAGAAGACTTCTATATGCCATATATAGAAGTCCTCCTTTATCCACAGTTTCACTTTCTGTGGTTTTACTTTCTTGTGGTCAACCACAGTCTGAAAATATTGAATGGAAAATTCTAGAAATGAACTTTTTTTTTTTTTTTTTTTTTTTTTTTTTGAGACAGAGTCTCACTTTGTTGTCCAGGCTAGAGTGAGTGCCGTGGCGTCAGCCTAGCTCACAGCAACCTCAAACTCCTGGGCTCGAGTGATCCTTCTGCCTCAGCCTCCCGAGTAGCTGGGACTACAGGCATGCGCCACCATGCCCGGCTAATTTTTTAAATATATATCAGTTGGCCAATTAATTTCTTTCTATTTATAGTAGAGACGGGGTCTCGCTCTTGCTCAGGCTGGTTTTGAACTCCTGACCTTGAGCAATCCGCCCGCCTCGGCCTCCCAAGAGCTAGGATTACAGGCGTGAGCCACAGCGCCCGGCCTAGAAATGAACTTTTAAATTGTGGCTGTTCTGAATATTGTGGTGAAATCTCAACACTGTCCTGTTTTGTCTGACCTGGGACATGAGTCCTTTGTCCAGCGCATCCAGGCTGTAATATGCTGCCTGCCTGTTAGTCAGTTAGTAGCTGTCTTGGTTATCAGATCAGCTGTCTGTTATCACAGTGCTTGTGTGCAAATAACACTTATTTAATAATGGCCCCAAAGTGCAGGAGTAGTGATTCTGGCAAATTGTTATACTTGTTCTATTTTATTCTTAGTTGTTATTCACCTGTTACTGTACTAATTTATAAATTTAACTTAGGTATCTACAGATGTTCCCTGACTTACTTGTGATGTGATTTAAGATTTTTCGACCCATGGTATGAAACCATTGCAATTTTGACAGAATGTACAGTATTCAATTAATCACATGAGATCGTCAACACTTTATTATAAAATAGGCTTGGTGTTAGATGATTTAGTCCAATTGTAGACTAATGTGTGTGTTCTGAGCATGTTTAAGGTAGGCTAAGCTGTGATGTTCAGTAGGTTAGATGGGTTAAATGCATATTCAACTTACCATGGGTTTGTCAGGACGTAACCCCATTATAAGTTGAGGAGCATCTGTATATATACAAAAACACAGTGTATATAGGGCTTGATGCCATCTTGGTTTCAGGCATCGCAGGGGGATGCTCCCCTGGATAAGAGGGGACTACTATATTAAAAGAGATTTATTGTAAGGAATCGGCTCATGAAATTATGAAGGCTGAGAAGTCGCAAGATCTGCATTTGGCAAACTAGAGACCCAGGAGAGCTAATGACGTTCCACTCTGAGTCTGAAGGCCTGAGAATCAGGAGAGTTGATGGTATAAGTTGTCTGAAATCCAGCATCTGGCAGGCTTGAGCCCCAAGGAAAACCAGTGTTTCCATTTGAGTCTGGCTGCAAGAAAAGATGATGTGCCAACTCAGCAGTCAGACAGGAGAAGTTCCCTCTTACTTAGCCTTTTCTATTAGGATCTTTAGTTGATCGGGTGAGTTCACTGACCTTAAGAAGGTTAGTCTGCTCTACTCAGTCCACTGATTAAAATGTTAACATGATCTAGAGACACCCAGACACCCTCACAGACACACCCAGGATAACTTTTTTTTTTTTTTGAGACAGAGTCTCACTTTGTTGCCCAGGCTAGAGTGAGTGTCGTGGCGTCAGCCTAACTCACAGCAGCCTCAATCTCCTGGTCTCAAGCGATCCTCCTGCCTCAGCCTCCCAAGTAGCTGGGACTACAGGCATGTGCCACCATGCCTGGCTAATGTTTTGTATATATGTTTTTAGTTGGTCAATTTATTTCTTTCTATTTTTGGTAGAGACGGGGTCTCACTCAGGCTGGTTTCGAACTCCTGACCTCGAGCAATCTGCCCGCCTCGGCCTCCCAGAGTGCTAGGATTACAGGTGTGAGCCACCATGCCCGGCCCAGAATAACGTTTGACCAAAATGTCTGGGCACCCAATGGCCCAGTCAAGTTGATACATGAAATTAACTATCACACTAAGAGTGGTTTATCTTTCTTAAAAATCGCATTATTGATAGCATCCATGATAGACAGTGTGGTCTCTAAGTTGCCAGAGCCACATGCCCAAGTGAAGACTACTTGTAGCTGTAGATTTACAGTGATTCAACTGAGATATATGAATTTCTGACTATTTTATTCCTAATATATATAGTCCTGTCTGAAAATTCACATTGAAATTTATGTTTATTTTATTATAAGTTACTTTTATCTTTATATTATAGTTGCCATGTTATGTAGATACTTTTTGTTTTTGTTTTTGTTTTTTTTGAGACAAAGTCTCACTTTGTTTCCCAGGCTAGAGTGAGTGCCATGGCGTCAGCCTAGCTCACAGCAACCTCAAACTCCTGGGTTCAGGCAATACTGCTGCCTCAGCCTCCCGAGTAGCTGGGACTACAGGCATGGGCCACCATGCCCGGCTAATTTTTTCTATGTATATTAGTTGGCTAATTAATTTCTTTCTATTTATAGTAGAGATGGAGTCTCGCTCTTGCTCAGGCTGGTTTTGAACTCCTGACCTCGAGCAATCCGCCCGCCCCGGCCTCCCAGAGTGCTAGGATTACAGGCGTGAGCCACTGCACCCGGGTTTGTAGATACTTTTTGAATATATATAAAATAAATAGGTTATTTCTGAATTTCATTTCTGGATAATAAAGGTATGTTTTAAATAGCTTTTAGAGAAAGTGGGTTTTGGGCCTGGTGTGGGTGAGAACCATGGTCTCAGAGATTTCATGCTGCCAGGTGCCTTGACCAGGCTGCATCTCAGCATCTTTAAAGCTTTGGCTGTGGTTTTTTTTTTTTTTTTTTTTGAGATGGGATCTTACCCTGTTGCCTGGTGTCATCATAGCTCACTATAATCTCAAACTCCTGGCCTCAAGTGATCCTCCTACCATGGCCTACCTGGGTGCTGGGACTACAGGTGTGAGCCAGTGTACCCGGCCTGGCTGTGCTTCTTGTCTCCTAGGACCTTTGCAAAACCATATTCTTTCTCTTTATCAGATATTTTACAGTGTCGGGATCATCCTTGTTTGATGTTATTCATTAAGTTGTTTTTTAAAAAAATTACAGCCTTATTGAGATATAATTCCTACACCATACAGTTTACCTATTTAAAGTATAAAATTAGCGGTTTTTAGTATATTCACAGGACTGTGCAACTATCACCACAATTTAGTTTTAGAACTTTGCATCCTCCCAAAAAGAAACTCTGTACCCTTTTAGCAGTCAGTCTGTATCCTCCATACCCCTAAACCCCTGACAATCACTAATCTACTTTCCCTCTCTCTGGATTTGCCTAGTCTAGATAATTCATATAAATGGAATCATATAATACATGATCCTTTGTGTCTGGCTTCTTTTATTTAGTACAGATGGTCCACTATTTATGATAGGGTTACATCCTGATAAAATTTTGTGGACAAATATTTTCATTTCTCTCGGGTATGTATCCAGGAGTGGAATTACTGGATCATGTGGTGACTGTGTTTACCCATTTGTGGAACTGCCATACTGTTTTTTTTCCAAAGCAGCTGTACCATTTCATATCCCCTCCAGCATCGTATGAGAGTTCCAGTTACTCCACATCCTCCACACTTGTTACTATTAATATTTATCTTTTTGATTATAGCCATTCTGGTGGGTGTAAAGCAATGGTTAATTAGGTTTTATTTCTGGAACAGAGATGACAAGAAAGGATCAGTCTTGCATTGTCCAGTAAGGTAGTCACCAACCACATGCAGTTTTAAGCTAAATAAAATTTAAAATTCAGTTCCTCAGACACACTAGCCACATTTTAAATGTTTACTAGCCACAAGTGGCCAGGGCTGCCATATTAGCACAGATAGATATATAGAACATGTTAATCATTGCATGAAGTTCTGTCAGGTAGTACTGGACTAGGAAATGTTGATTTGATGGGCTGGAAGAATTGGCTGAGAATGGTAGAGTCCGAGTGGTGTAATAGAAAGTAGCGTAGGCATGGAATTTGGAGATGAGAAGAAAGAAACTTTGGGGAGCCATTTATAAGACATAAGACATAGAGAAGAGAAGCTAAAAAATGAGAAGTTGAAGAAAAGGGTATTTGGCTTTGATTTGGTTTTTCTGTAGTACTTGGAGTTAGTGAATGGGTCCAGTCTATCTAATGCCTTAATTTCAGGTGAGAAAAGCATACAATGCTGGGTAGCGTGGGTCAGTATAATTATATATACCTGCCGTGGGACACTGGAATATATCTTGGTCATTTTCAGTATGCTCTGGAAGAGTAGGAGATAGATGGTAGAGCTGAACTAGAAGGAGTACTTATTCTAGGCAGATTAGTCAGATGGATCAGGAAAGTGGAAAGCAAAAGGGTGAAGAGTGGATAGGTAATTCGATGATTACCATACATAGCGCTTTCTATAAGGAGTAACCAGGAAGCCAGGGGAAAGCTAGAAAAGAGCCTCGGAGCTTTTGTTGTGTTTTGATTGAAGATAGTGACAGTGTTCTTTTTCTCCAAGGCCTTCTCATGTTGAGGGTGAAGCAGAGCTTCCTCACCCTGTCTCGCTGTTCCCACCACCATGCCAGTCTGTATAGTTTATATTATGTCAAGGCAAGATAAATCTGGAGTGTTCAAGCACCGTCTGGGTAAAACATTCAGTAAGGCTATTGGAATGAGCCTTTTCTTTTTCCAAAAGGTTATTCCATTTCTGTTTATTTGTAGAAATCTTCATAAAATAGACTGACCTCTTTTTGTGCCCAACATGGTTTCTCAGAGCCATCATACGTAAACCTCCTTACATTCAAGATAGGTTTTCATTTTTGATAATTGCATTACTCTGCCCAAAATAATCCGTGGTGTATTTCTAAACATGGTATTATTATAAAGACTGCTTTCTAGCTCAGTTAACAAACATATATTTAAGAGCTTATCTGGGCCATGCGTGGTGGCTCACACCTGTAATCCTAGCACTCTGGGAAGGCCGAGGTGGGCGGATTGCTCAAGGTCAGAAGTTCGAAACCAGCCTGAGCAAGAGTGAGACCCCATCTCTACTATAAATAGAAAGAAATTAATTGGCCAACTAATATATATAGAAAAAATTAGCCGGGCATGGTGGTGCATACCTGTAGTCCCAGCTACTCAGGAGGCTGAGGCAGCAGGATTGCTTGAGCCCAGGAGTTTGAGGTTGCTGTGAGCTAGGCTGACGCCATGGCACTCACTATAGCCTGGGAAACAAAGCGAGACTTTGTGTCAAAAACAAAAACAAAAAAAAAACAAGAGCTTATCTGACTTCAGCTTTGTGTGCCACCAGTGTTTTTCTAAGTCCTCTTAGCTGTGAAATCAAGTTTGTACCACTTAGGTGGAAGAATTGTTGCCATATTCCTTATAGGTATATAGAATTACTTTATTTTCTAAACCAAAACTTAGGACTGATTTATTTATTTATTTATTTTTTTGGAGACAGAGTCTCACTTTGTTGCCTAGGCTAGAGTGAGTGCCGTGGTGTCAGCCTAGCTCACAGCAACCTCAATCTCCTGGGCTCAAGCGATCCTCCTGTCTCAGCCTCCTGAGTAGCTGGGACTACAGGCATACACCACCATGCCCGGCTAATTTTTTCTATATATATTAGTTGGCCAATTAATTTCTTTCTATTTATAGTAGAGACGGGGGTCTCACTCTTGCTCAGGCTGGTTTCGAACTCCTGACCTCAGGCAATCCGCCCGCCTCGGCCTCCCAGAGAGCTAGGATTACAGGCGTGAGCCACCGCGCCTGGCCAGGACTAATATTTTGATGAAGAATTTCTGTGCTGCCTCTCCATAAGAGAAGTATGCTGGGAAATGGGTTTAGATCCTCAATGCTGGGATTTCTGGGATATTCTGCTGGCTTATATAGGGATATCACAGCAAATATTTGAAATTAGGACTTTGCTGGATAATTTGGAAAGTAGGATCACTCTTAGATACCTGCAGAATATTTAATTCCCAAGTGCTGCGATGATTAATGCTTTATTAAATGCTGAACATGATGTACACTGTGTTATATTTAGTCAGTTCTGTTAGAGATCTACCATATTCTTTTTACTAAATGAACTAGAATATACAAAATAATTTTACATTGGTAATAATGTACAAGGAGGAAGCCTGATTAGCAAGTCTAAGAATTTTTCAACTTTTATTTTCTGAAGTGACATATAGGTTTCAAACAATTTTATCACATGGTAAAATTCTTCTAAAACAAATTTCTAAATATTTTAGAAAAAAAAAGCTTTCTTCCAGTTTTGTTCTCAGTTTACTGCCATTTCTCTCCACAGATTTGCTTGTAAATGCATCACGAAGAGGCAGCCCAGAATGAAGAAAGCAAGCAGGAGTGCTGGCTCAGTGCCTAGAGTGTCTGGGATAAGTAAAACACAAACAGTAGAAAAAATTAAACCTGAAAACAGTTCTTCAGCATCTACAGGAGGCAAACTTGTAAAACCTGGAACAGCAGCATCATTGTCAAAGGTATGGTGATGTGGCGATGTTTGAATATGCAGTGGATTGTAGGAGGAGTGAATTTTAGTTTGTCGAATGAACATCATTCAGAGTGTGCCCTCTGCTGGTGCTGGGAACACACAGCCTTCGAAGAGCGCTTATGGCCGGGTGGACTTAATTGGTGTTTTTGGTCTGTCTCTATGAATGAAACCAAACAATAGGCTTATTTATGAAACAGATAATTGAGCACCTGCCTTGTGCAGGGTGCTGTACTCATGCAAACTGGAGATAGAGTCCGCCTTCAAGGAACTTGTGGAATAAAGGGTGGAGGTGAGGCATAAACACGCATAACTGTCAGATGCCCTGGGAGAGCAGTAAAGTGGTATGAACAGTTTCAGGTAGGAATTTATTGTTTCTAGCCCAGGAAGGCTTTATGAAAAGAGTTGCAAGGTGACCATCAGTAGCTCTCCTGTGACCCCCAGACAGGTATTTTTATTCTCCCCCTACACACTGTAAAGTGTTGTTCTGCTTCTGGCAGCTGATTCAGCATTAATTCTAGTTAAAATTGAGTGATGTTAATTTAGTAAGTGCATAATTAATTTTCTTTATACTCCTTTAGAAGCAGTTTAGTCCTCGTTAGTATAGGATAATAGTTAATTGGATCATGGGCTTTGGGGGCAGATAGACCTGAGCTCAGTACCTGCTTCATAGGGCTGTGGTTAGATTAAATGAGGGAATATATGAAAGTGGTTAGCACAGGGCCTGGTACATAGCAAGTGCTTATTAGTAAATGACAGGTAGTAGCATTTTTACTGGCTAGCTCTAGAAGCTTTTTTCAGGCCCAGGAATGATTCCTGAATGTGACAGTTTTCTTATGAGGTATTCTCGGTGTCTGTGTTGGTTTGGGCTATCCAAGGGACAAGATCACTCTAGGCCTTTTTTTTTTTTTTGCTGGTCAAGTCTTTTTTTTTTTTTTTAGACCTAATCTCACTCTGTTGCCCAGGTTAGAGTGCTGTGGTGTCAGCCTAGCTCACAATAACCTCAAACTCCTGGGCTTAAGCGATTCTCTTGCCTCAGCCTCCAAGTAGCTGGCATTCTAGGCACAGGCCACCATGCCTGGCTGATTTTTTCTGTTTTTAGTAGAGACAGGGTCTCATTCTTGCTCAGACTGGTCTCAAACTACTGAGCTCAAGTAATCCTCCCGCCTCAGCTTCCGAGAATGCTAGGATTACAGGTGTGAGCTACTGTGCCCGGCCCACTGGTCAAGTCTTAATTATCATTGCACAGAGATCCACACGGTCGTCATCTTCCAGCCTTTCTTGGGCCAGAATTTGTTTGTTTGTTCTTTGCTTGTTTACTCTAGGGTTGTGGTGTTTGGGGTAGAAACTTTGACTCTATGCAGAAAACAGGAGGGAGTTTCAGCTAGTCTGATAGTGAGAAACCAAGCATGACTAGAAACATGATCTGTTCAAAATTCTTTTGTCCAGGCACGGCCTTGATAGATCATGTCTTAATTATTTTAAGAGACACCTCAGCGGAATAGTTGATGAGGGACTTCCTTGTATGTGTTGAAAGATCTAGCAGGAAATGCTGGTTTTTGTATTCCAAGGTTGTCGAAACTAAACTCATACTTATTCCATGGGCTGATGGTCTTGGAGATGCCCCCAGATTTTCTCCTTCTACAACTCTGATGAGTTGCTGGGGTGTCATCTTGTGGCCTGGAGGATGGTACCAGGAGTAGACCCTTGCCCTACTTCCGTTAGTCTGAGTGAACACCCTGAATTACTTCCTTGGTGACAGTGCTGCTGCTCTTTGGAATAAGACAGACGGCGTTTTCTGACCTAACTAGTTACTTAGTTACTGGAGCTGTCTTTGGAGTATCGTGTCTGTGTGACTGGGTGACCTGTTATTTATGTGACTGGAAGAACAGGTTGAAATATTGGCATTGGATGTGCTCTGCTGCCTGCCTTCTGTTGCCAGTGGCAGGCAGTGTCTTTGAAGGTTTACTATGGAGAATGCACTGAACAGGCAGGTCACATCTTCCGAGGCTTGGATCTGGAGGGTCTGGTGGTTTGGTCTTGAACAGTGAGTACTCTTCCATTGTAAAGTAGAACTGTTTGCCTGCTCTTGCCAGTGCATGCCAGCTGTCATTTAGCTTTAGCTGCGTTGGCAAGTTTGTTTAAACATTGTGTGTGTGTGGGGGGGAGGGTCAGGGAAGAGGTGGAGCTTTTTGGGAACACTTTGTTTCTACTGGAGCAGTTGCTTTCACTTAAGAGAGAAGAAAGAAGTCATTGAATAGAGATGTAAGTAAGAAGAGACAGAAGGAAAGGAGAAAATAGTGAAAACGAACAGAAAAATTAAAAACATTAAAGGGGTTTGAGGCCCTACAAACTTAAGTCATATTTTATTTTTCTAAGTTTTCACATTTTAATGGTGCTTCTCTGGCACACAAATGCCTCCCACAACTTGAATTCCTGTAACTATGATGGAACATTGATGATTAACCAGATGAATAAAGTGTTTGGCTTAATTATTTAGACATCTGGTGCACATACTCATTCATGCGTGGACACCCACACCTGTGTATCTGTGACTGTATAGTATTCTCATGACATTTTTCTCACAGCATCCGGGCATAGGTATACCTATTTCTTTACCTCTCTCATTTCAAATATTGTTTGAGGCTGGATCTAGTTGAGGGTTAGGGAGAAGGGTCCTTTTGATCCAGAGCATTTCACTGCTGATTGGAACTTTTATAAATACCAAACAAAGCACTACTTCTGTTCATACTAAGTTTTGGGGACATTATTCCCACTCTTGTCAGGAGCTATGACATATGGCTTGGGGCCTTTGCATGGCTAAGTTTCTTTTGTCACAGCTAGTGGGAAGGATTATTTTCCATGTAGAGACGGTCTGCTCCATGCCAGCACCTTCCAGCATTCACACACTTTTCAGGTGTTCATGATTAGTGCTTGTAGAAATCATATATTTTTTCATTATACTGAGAGCACTTTTTTCTAAAAATTAATAGATTGGAATTAATAAGCTTCAGTTAGAATCTAAATAATCGATAACTCTCAGTGATTATTTGTGATCACACCCTTGCAGTGTAAAATTTAGTTTATGGTATGAGAAATTCACCTCTGAAACTTGAAAGGTAACATTTGAAAACTAATCTTAACATTTGAGATAAAGATTCAGACTATGAAATTGGACTAGACCTTGAAAGGCATGTGTACTTTGGTCGTAGTATATCATTATTTGTATCTGGAATGTTTTCACCAAGATGATTTGCACTAAATGATTTTATATCTGTTATTAAAAAGTGGGCTAAAAATTTGTTCCTTCATCAATTTCTTGTTTTTTGACTCTTGCTGATGGGGGATGTTTATGTGTGGGAACTAACATGAATTCACAGAATTTTGTAATAAAAATGGAAAGACATAGGAAAACAGCTGAGAGCCTGCTAGTAGCTTAGTGTAAAAGGCAAGTTGGAAAGTGTGGAGTTGTTTTTTGATTCGTTTTTTACTTTTTTGTTGAAGTAAAGCATACATACAGAGAAATTCACAAATCACAGGTGTTGAGCTTAGTGAATCACTGCAAAGTGAACATGGTCTGCAGCCACCAGCCAGGTCAAGAAATAGAACATATGATTAGTGAATGGCTATATAAAAAGAAAAAAGAAAGGCTGGGCACGGTGGCTCATGCCTGTAATACTAGCTCTCTGGGAGGCCGAGGCGGGTGGATCATTTGAGCTCAGGAGTTTGAAACCAACCTGTGCAAGATCGAGACCCCGTCTCTACTATAAATAGAAAGAAATTAATTGGCCAACTAATATATATAGAAAAAATTAGCCGGGCATGGTGGCACATGCCTGTAGTCCCAGCTACTCGGGAGGCTGAGGCAGGAGGATTGCTTGAGCCCAGGAGTTTGAGGTTGCTGTGAGCTAGGCTGACGCCACAGCACTCACTCTAGTCTGGGCAACAAAGTGAGACTCTGTCTCAAAAAAAAAAAACCCAACAAAAAAAGAAACAGAACATACCTGCCCCTCAAAAGCTTCCCTCATGCCCCTGCCTAGTCACTGCCCTTCCTGTCTTCCCCAAAAGTAGCTACCATCCTAACTTCTTGTGCCAGAGATTAATTTTGACAGTTTTTGATCTTTATAGAAATGTAATCATATACTGTGTTCTTTTTATGTGTGTTCTTTTTATGTGTGTCTGTCTTTCTCTTCTCTTCTCTTCTCTTCTCTTCTCTTCTCTTCTCTTCTCTTCTCTTCTCTTCTCTTCTCTTCTCTTCTCTTCTCTTCTCTTCTCTTCTCTTCTCTTCTCTTCTCTTCTCTTCTCTTGTGTCGTGTCGTGTCGTGTCGTGTCGTGTCGTGTCGTTCTTTTTCAGAGTCTTGCTTTGTTGCCCAGGCTAGAGTGAGTGCCGGGGCGTCAGCCTAGCTCACAGCAACCTCAAACTCCTGGGCTCAAGGGATCCTTCTGCCTCAGCCTCCCAAATAGCTGGGACTACAGGCATGCACCACCATGCCCGGCTAATTTTTTTCTATATATATTAGTTGGCCAATTAATTTCTTTTCTATTTTATAGTAGAGACAGGTTCTTACTCTTGCTCTGGCTAGTTTTGAACTCCTGACCTCGAGCAATCTGCCCGCCTTGGCCTCCCAGAGTGGTAGGATTACAGGTGTGAGCCACCACGCCCGGCTTTTAAATACAGATTCTTTTCGCTTCATCTTCGGAGCCTCTTCTTTTTCTCTCTCACATTGATGAGATTCTGCTTTTTCTAGTAAACTATTGAAAGCCAATTTGATATTTCCAGCATCTAATGTAGTTGATCTCTTAGTTGAACTGATTATTGCCACAAAATCTTCAAAAGTAGTATTTACTTCAACTACAAATCCTTTATCCTTTAGAATGTCTTTTATTATCTTCTTCTCATCGTGATAACATGTTTTAAGATCCTAAACATAAAACTTGAAAAGATCAAGTGCAGTTGATCCAGGCTGACCAAGCATATTAGTGAATCTAATGTCAGAACTAATAGTTGGATATAATTCCATCCAAGATGACATAGAATGTAGTTGTCCATGTTCATGCAATTCATCTAAAAATATCTGAAAAGATTCCCTATTTTAACACTGTCTTCTCCTTTCTCTCAGCAAACTCTTTTGTTTTTTTTCTTCTTCTTCTTCCTTTTCCAAATCCCGAATGTGTTCTTCAAAGCAAATTAATGCATCTTCTCTGTCCATGTTTTGTAACTCCTCATCTTCTGCAAAAGTTGAATTATCCATCAGATATTGCTGTGCTTCAGACCAAGTAGTAGAATATGTTACATTAGCCATGTTGTCCAGTATGTTTTTGAGGGCTTCCTAATTTCTCTTTCTCAATTGCTTTGCTTGTTCCTTTTCTTTTTTTGAGAGAAAGAATAAAACATCTTTGTAAATTTTAAGACGATCACATTCTGATATTGCATTGCAGACTTCCATCTCTCTGAACATTTGCTCTGCTTTTTTGTATCTTATTGTGGAAGTCATTTTCTCATGATTTTCAAGAAACCGCTGAAAGGATTCCTTAGTCTCTTTGTATTTGATCTTGCTTCTTTTTCTGTCTGGACTTTATAGGCATTAAACGCCTGCTTTTTTTCACTCAACTTTGCTAAAGCACTGTATCGTGGATCATTAATGATCATTTTCATAGCTTGCTCCCATGAAGCATTGAATGGTACCCGCTTTTCTTTCAACAATTCTTTAAAAGCCTGCTTTGCCTCCTCCTTTGTATTCCAGGTATATGTTTTTTTTTTTGCTGGTTGGCTCTCTTCCTCTTGTTTTTTGGGTGTAAATTCAGCTATAGTTTCCTGTTTAGATGTTTCTTCTCCAGTATTACTAGATACTTGAATACTCGATCCTGAATAGCTGGGGTACTAGTAAGTTGCACTTGTTCCTCAGTTGAAATAGTTACTGTATTTTCATTATCTACAACAGTAGCAACAATGGAAGTAACTTCGGGTTCAGAAACAACTGGAACACTTCCACTGACTGTATTAGAAGCAGAAGTGGAAACACTGGCATTGGCTGCAGCAGCAGCTGCGGCTGCTGCTTCTGCAACAGCTGTGGTGCTCATGGTAGTTGGAATTTCTGTTGTAGGAACCGGGGCTGCTGTTATGCACTCTTCTTGCTTACTACTATCTTCAGCTTTGATCATTGCATGCACGTTTCATTATGTAATAAGACTTCCAGCAACAATGGTATTCTGGTATCCTTCCAGATCCTCAAGTTCTTTAAGTTTGGCCCAGCGAGATTCTTTTGTTTGAGAATTATAATAGTAAGGCTTTCCTGAATCAGATTTGTATTCTTTCCAGGGACATTTAGACAACAGTTGCTCAGCAGGTGTTTTAAGATTATCTGGTTTCTCCCAAGTAGATTGTTTTGTTTTAGTATTATAGTAGTAGGTCCTTCGATTTATGTTCAGTCCACATTGATTTTTTTTTTTTTTTTTTTTTGAGACAGAGTCTCGCTTTGTTGTCCAGGCTAGAATGAGTGCCGTGGCGTCAGCCTGGCTCACAGCAACCTCAAACTCCTGGGCTCAAACCATCCTTCTGCCTCAGCCTCCCAAGTAGCTGGGACTACAGGCATGTGCCACCATGCCCGGCTAATTTTTTATATATATATCAGTTGGTCAATTGATTTCTTTCTATTTATAGTAGAGACGGGGTCTCGCTCTTGCTCAGGCTGGTTTTGAACTCCTGACCTTGAGCAATCCGCCCGCCTCGGCCTCCCGGAGAGCTAGGATTACAGGCGTGAGCCACCGTGCCCGGCCGAGTCCACATTGATTTTGCACCAGATGTACCTCCAGCTACATCCATGCTATTTACACCTGGCGGTAAGGCAGGCTGCATGGATGCCTGAGACATATGAGACATCATCATTCCAGGCATTACTGAAGACATCATTCCAGGCATTTGTCC
The DNA here is from genome assembly GCF_040939455.1 of Microcebus murinus. NCBI lineage: Eukaryota > Metazoa > Chordata > Mammalia > Primates > Cheirogaleidae > Microcebus > Microcebus murinus. The sequence continues at coordinate 24,302,546 of NC_134125.1, read as the reverse complement.
CATTGGTGGCCCTCCCATAGGGGCATCATTTGTGGCATCATTCCATGAGGTACCAGAGGCATATTCACTCTCTGACCCATAGGATGCATCCCATTGGGGCATAATGCATGCCGGGGTGCCCCATCATGAGGTCTCTGCGCTCGGCTCCTGTCCCTGGCCTCATCGTTGGGCTCAGTCTCTTTTTCTACTCTTTTAATGGTATCTTTTGATGAACAGAAGTTATTTCAGTGTAGTCCAATTTTTAACCTTTACTTTATGGGTTTGTGTGTCTGTGTGTGTGTGTGTGTGTTTTGTTTAAGAAATCTTAACCTATTCCCAGGCCAGGAAGATAGGCTCCTATATTTTTTTCTTGAAGTGTTTTTGTTACATTTCATATTTAGATCTTCAGTCTATCTGGAATTAATTTTTAAAAAGCTTTTTAGTTTGAAATAATTTTAGACTTACAGAAAAGAAGAAGGATATGTACAAAGAATTATCCTGTATACTTTTTACCAAGACTTCCTACATTTTAACTTTTTATCATGATTACTTTGTTTCCCTATATATTCATTTAAACATACACTTTTTTTCTTGAGCTGTTTAAGTATAAATTGTAGGCAATGCTCTTTTACTGTGGAATACTTTAGTGTGTATTTCCTGAAAAACAAGGACATTCTCTTTTATAACCATAGTACAATTACAAAATCAGGAAATTGACATTGAAACAATGCTAGTATCCAAGGTATAAACTTTCATTAAATTTCACCAATTGTGCTAATGTAGCAAAAGAGAAAAAAAATGTTTTTCTGGTCCAGGATCCAGTCCAGGGTCATGTATTACATTTAGCTGTTATGTTCTTCATTCTCCTTAAATTTGGATTAGTTCCTCAGTCTTTGTCTTTTATGACTTTGACATTTTTAAAGAGTGCAAGGTAGTTATTTGATAGACTGCCCTCCAAATTTGGGTTTGTCGATGTTTCCTTGCGATTAGGTTCGGGTTGTACGTTTTGGCAGGAATACCACAGAAGTGGTGTCCTTAGTGCAGCATTTCTGGAAACACATGACTTCCATCTGTTCTGTCACTGGGGTTGTTAACTTACTTTGGTTAAGGTACTGTAGGTTAGGTTTCTTCACTGTCACATTACCATGTCCCTTTTTTTTTTTTTTTTTTTTTTGCAACAGGGTCTCACTCTGTCACCCAGGCTAGAGTGCTGCAGTGGTGTTAACATAGCTCACTGCATCCTGAAACTCCTGGGCTCAAGTGATCCTCCTGTCTCAGCCTCCCGAATACGAGGCACTATTGGCGAGCATGCCATCACACCCAGCTAGTTTTTCTGTTTTTTTGTAGAGATGGGATCTTACCCTTGTTCAGGCCAGCCTCATTCATTCATATTATTGTGGACTCATGGATTCTTATTCAGTAGGCTGTGAATTGTTAGAATCATTTTATCTACCTATCAGTCGATTGATTGCTTCTTCCCAGTATAATGCCTTTTTTTTTTTTTTTGGTGGGGGTTGAGGTCTCCCAGTGTTGCCCAGGCTGGCGCCTTGAACTCCTTGCGTCATCCTGAGTCGCTGCCACAATAGGCACTCGGTCACACCTGGCTAGGATCATTCATTTTTTTTTTTTTTTTTGAGACAGAGTCTCACTCTGTTGCCCAGGCTAGAGTGAGTGCCGTGGCGTCAGCCTAGCTCACAGCAACCTCAAACTCCTGGGCTCAAGCGATCCTTCTGCCTCAGCCTCCCGAGTAGCTGGGACTACAGGCATACACCACCATGCCCGGCTAATTTTTTCTATATATATATATTAGTTGGCCAATTAATTTCTTTCTATTTATAGTAGAGACGGGGTCTCGCTCTTGCTCAGGCTGGTTTCGAACTCCTGACCTTGAGCAACCCGCCCGCCTCAGCCTCCCAGAGTGCTAGGATTACAGGGGTGAGCCACCGCGCCCGGCTGGATCATTCATTTTGATGATCAGATTGTCCCTGATTTAGACAGTGGGAGCCCCTTCAAGCTGTGTTTTTCTTTTGACATATTTCTGTCATTCTTTGATCACTTCTTAATTTCTGGCATAATGAGTTTTGTCTTTTTTTAGCCCCAGCCCGAGAATCAGCCATTTCTTCAAGGAGGCCTTGTTCCTTTTAGTAGAAGATGGTATTTAAAAACCAAGATCTGGAAGTTAGGTGTGCTCTTTGCTTTTGGGAAACACATACCAACTTGCATACACACGTATGCAATGTATGTGTCTGTATCAGCTTCTATATCTATGTATTAAAGTGTATGAGGTGGGGGCACACTTGTAGTCCCAGCTACTCAGGAGACTGAGGAAGGACAATCCCTTGAGCCCAGAAGTTGGAGGCTGCAGTGAGCTAGGATTGCACCACTGCTGTCTCGCCGGGGCAACAGACTGAGACCCCATCTCGTTTAAAAAAAGTATGAATTTACACTGACTTCTAATTCCATTGACATACAAGGTTCATAAAAGCCTTCCTACATTCCTTAATTGTAATCCCTTTCTCCCAACAGTGAGAAACCTGGCTTCTATTATCTGTATATATTTACTTATTTTCTCAACCCTAGAATATACAGAAAATAGTTTGACAATTATTCACCCATACCACTATGAAATGGAAATCTACCAACTAGAATTCAATATTTGCTCACATGTTTTTGTCTTTAGCTTGTGAGTTTGATGATTTTTGGTCAAAATACTGTGTTCTTTTTTTTTTTTTTTTTAGCAATGTCTAAGCAAGGAACTGTGTTCTAAAGATACTTGAATTGTGCTATTCATTTGAAGTGCAGTTAGGTCCATTTGGTCTTATCATGTTCTGTCCTGGACTTCCTCTATCCTTTTAATTTTATTTATTTATTTTGACTATGTGAGACACTAATGTGGCTCTACAATCAGAACTACATGGGAAGGTATATTCAGAGAAGTCTCCCTTCCTTCCCCCATTCCTTCTTATTCTGTTCCCATCCACGCCTGGAGGTAAACAGCCAATTTGGTTTTTGTTTATCCTTCCTGTGTTTATATTTGCATAAATGCACAGATACACATGTATATATTTCCCCTTTCTTACACAAAAGGTGGCATAATATAATATATTTTTGTATTTTGCTTATTTTCCTTAATATATTCTGGAAATCTCTCCATAACAATTTGTAGCAGTCTTATTCTTTTTTCTAGCTGTTGAATATTTCATTATGTTCACTAAAGTATACTATGTCCACTTACCTGTGTATAGGCATTTAGGGTCCACCAGTATTTTGCAATGAAAAACAATGCTGCAATGAATAATATTGTGCATGTGTGTTTTTGTATTATTTGGAGGTGTCTCTTCAGGTTCAGTTGCTAGAAATTCAGTTGTTGAGCAAAAGGTAAATGCATATGTAGCTTTGTTAGATATTTCCTGATTCCTTTCTTTTTTTTTTTTTTTTTTGAGAGTCTCACTCTTGTTGCTCCGGCTAGAGTGCTGTGGCGTCAACCTAGCTCACAGCAACCTCAAACTCCTGGGTTCAAGCAATCCTCCTGTCTCTGCCTCCTGAGTAGCTGGGACTACATGTATGTGCCACCATGCCCGGCTAATTTTTTTTTATATAGTTTTAGTTGGCCAATTAATTTCTTTCTATTTTTAGTAGAGACGGGGTCTCCCTCTTGCTCCAACTGGTTTTGAACTCCTGACTTTGAGTGATCCGACCTCCCAGAGTGCTAGGATTACAGGCGTGAGCCACCGCGCCTGGCCTCCTGATTCCTTTCATAAGGCACCTTATATCAAGGTGCATTTCCACCAGGAACTTAGGAGAGTGCCTGTTTCTCCATAACCTTCTCAGAAGAATGTGTTATTCTTTTTCATTGTTGCCAGTCTGAGAGGGACAGGTGCTGCTTAATTTGCATTTCTCTTACTGTCAGTTAGGTTGATCATCTTTTCTTATAGTTGTGTGTATATGTGTGAATTGATTGTGTATGATTGTTCATTCATTTTGCTCATTTTTCTTTTTTCCCTCAGTTATTTTTTTAGAGAAGGGATCTTGCTCTGTTGCCCAGGCTGGAGTGCAGTGGCAGATTCGTAGCTCACTGCCTCAGCCTCCTGAGTAGCTGGGACTACAGTTGCGTGCCACCCTGCCCGACTAATTTTCAAAATTATTTTTAGAGACAGGTTCTGCCCTCGATTTTTAAGAATTCTTTATGTAGGGATCTTTGCCCTTTATCTGTGAGATACTGCAAATATACTTTCCCAGCTTTTCACGTTTTTTTCCCACGTTTTTTTACTTCACTTATGATGGTTTTTTGACCATGCAAAAGACTTTTAAAAATTTTAAACTAAATTTTTTTTTTATTTCTAAGATTTTTATTTTTACATAGTCAAATGATCAGTTCTTTGTTTTATGATTCAGGATTTTGAGTCTTAGTTTAAAAACCTTGGACTTTAAGATTTATTTTTAGGCTGGGCGCAGTAGCTCAAGCCTATAATCCTAGCACTCTGGGGGGATTGCTTGAGGATAGGTGTTTGAGACCAGCCTGAGCAAGAGTGAGACACTGTCTCTACTTAAAATAGAAAAAAACTAGCTAGGCCTGGTGGTGCACGCCTGTATGCCCAGCTACTCAGGAGGCTGAGGCAGGAGGATTGCTTGAGCCTAGGAGTTTGAGGTTGCTGTGAGCTAGGCTGACTCGATGGCACTCTAGCCTGGATGACAGTGACACTCTGTCTCAAAAAAAAAAAAGGATTCATTCTTTACCCCCTTTATGAATATGTGGTTGACCTAGCACCATTTCCTGGAATACCTATGTTTTCTGCACTGCTTCTTTGGCTATAACTCAACTGTCTATACAAATTCTTGGTTTATTCTTGTGCCAGTACTGTGTTAATTATTATAAGTGCAGAGTTTGTGGTTTAGTGCCCTGACGTATGTTTAACTTTGTCATCACTCAAAGAAAGACAAACTGTAACTGGAGAAGTGTTTTTTCATAGGATAATGTAGGGCAGTGTTCAGATGTAATTGTTATGAAAGGAAAGAATACTTAATTTATGGAAGAGAAAAATTAGTTCAAAGATAAGTTTAACAGAATATAAAATGATTTGAAAAGTTAAGAGTATGTTGAGTTTATTATTGGCTAATAGATGAGGGACAAATTAACAGGAAAGAGGTCTGATTTAGATGTGCAGGGTTTTTTTGTATTGTAGTTGATTACCCATTTTCATTAACAGAGACAGGTCTTAAATATTATGAACAGTCCTTAATGATTAATGTAATGTCCTATTTCCTCTTTACATATTCTAGTTTTCTTATGATGTGACAACTCTAAATTACCAGTTTAATTCTATTTAATTAATTGGAAACAATGATCCCTTTCTGCCTCTTTTTAAATAAGATAGATTGACCACCTAATGGTACTATATTATAACTTTCATAATTGAATGATGAGAGCAGAAATCTTCGCTGGGTATGTGGTATGTGCCTGTAGTCCCAGCTACACAGGAGGCTGAGGAAGGAGGATCGCTTGAGCCCAGGAGTTTGAGGCTGCAGTGAGCTGTGATTATGTCACTACACCCCAGCCTGGGTGACGGAGTCAGACGTTTACAGCTGTAAGAGACTTAGAAATTAGTTACTTAGGAATCATTTTAACTTGTAGAAGAAGTTATCTTTTTTATTTTATTTTATTTTTTTTGAGACAGAGTCTCGCTTTGTTGCCCAGGCTAGAGTGGGTGCCATGGCGTCAGCCTAGCTCACAGCAACCTCAAACTCCTGGGCTCAAGCAATCCTCCTGCCTCAGCCTCCCGAGTAGCTGGGACTACAGGCATGCATCATCATGCTTGGCTGATTTTTTTCTATATATAATTAGTTGGCCAACTAATTTCTTTGTATTTATAGCTGACCTTGAGCAATCTATCTGCCCGCCTCGGCCTTCCAGAGTGCTAGGATTATAGGCGTGAGCCACCACGCCCGGCCCATTATGATTATCTAAGAGAGAGTGTGGTTCCAGATAGAATGTATAAATCAATTGGCTAACTTGTGCCTTTCACCTTAAAGGGAGAAAACTTTTTGATTCTTTTATTAAAAAGTACTTTTTCTTTTTTTCACAGATCTTTAACTTCTCTTTCTGTTCTCTTTCATTTCTAGAAGTAAAAACATATTTCTTCACTATTTTTCTTAAATAATAATTTTACTGTCAATCCCATTGGCCATAGTGTTTGTTTTCATTTTCAAAACCTCATGATACAGCCAGGCGCGGTGGCTCACGCCTGTAATCCTAGCACTCTGAGAGGTTGAGGCGGGCAAATTGCTCGAGGTCAGGAGTTCGAAACCAGCCTGAGCAAGAGTGAGACCCCGTCTCTACTATAAATACAAAGAAATTAATTGGCCAACTAATATATATATAGAAAAAATTAGCCAGGCATGGTGGAGCATGCCTGTAGTCCCAGCTACTTGGGAGGCTGAGGCAGAAGGATTGCTTGAGCCCAGGAGTTTGAGGCTTCTGTGAGCTAGGCTGACGCCACGGCGCTCACTCTAGCCTGGGCAACAAATCGAGACTCTGTCTCAATAACAAAAAAAGCTCATGATACTTTAAAAATAATCTATTTATTTATTTAAAGAAAGAGTCTCACTCTGTCACCTGGGCTAGAGTGCTGTGGCATCAGCCTAGCTCACAGTAGTAACCTCCAGCTTCTGAGCTCAAGCAATCCTTCTGCCTCAGCCTCCTAAGTAGCTGGGACTACAGGCATGTGCCACCATGCCCGGCTAATTTCTTTGTATTTTTAGTAGAGACGAGGTCTTGCTCTTGCTCAGGCTTTTCTCAATCTCCTGAGCTCAAACAATCTACCCACCTCATCGTCGGAGAGTGCTAGGAATACAGGCGTGTAGCCACCATGCCTGGCCTGTTTATTAATTTATTTTTGAGACAGAGTGTTGCTCTGTCGTGGGGCTAGAGTGCAGTGGTGTCACCATAGCTCACTGCAACCTACAAGCGATCCTCCTGCCTAAGCCTTCCTAGTAGCTTAGCTGAGACTACAGATGTGTATCACCGTGCCTGGCTAATTAAAAAAACATTTTTTTAACTTTGACTATAATCCATGAAAGAAAGAAAAATAAAAAAAAAAAAAGAAAAAAAAAAAAGAAAAAAAAACAAACTTTTTTTTTGTAGAGAGAGGCTGATCTCAAACTCCTGGGCGATCCTCCCACTTTGGCCTCCCAAAGTGCTAGGATTATAGGTGTGAGTCATTGCGTCCGGCCAAAAATAATCTTAATAGAATATAGGCCGGGCATGGTGGCTCACGCCTGTAATCCTAGCACTCTGGGAGGCCGAGGCGGGCGGATTGCTTGAGGTCAGGAGTTTGAAACCAGCCCGAGCAAGAGCGAGACCCTGTCTCTACTATAAATAGAAAGAAATTAATTGGCCAACTAGTATATATAGAAAAAATCAGCTGAGCATGGTAACGCATGCCTGTAGTCCCAGCTACTCGGGAGGCTGAGGCAGTAGGATCGCTTGAACCCAGGAGTTTGAGGTTGCTGTGAGCTAGGCTGATGCCAGGGCACTCACTCTAGCCTGGGCAACAAAGCAAGACTCTGTCTCAAAAAAAAAGAAACAAAAATAATCTTAATAGAATATAGATCAGTATTGCCAATGGTGTTTCTCAAGTAGTATGGTCATTTTGACTACTAGAGAATTAGATTAGGTAAGAAATTTCAGAACAGTTTCTTTTACATATTGGCTCCATCAGTGATCACTTTAAAGCAGCGAAGATTATTTGACTCTGAATGATATTTCTCTCTGGAAATTGCAAGGTTGTACTTTTGTGGCATTTTAGAACGTTGCTGAGATGGCCCATGTGGTATCACTCACATGATCCTTGTTCCCAAGTTACCTTACAGCTGAAAGACTAAGAAGGATGATGTCTTCACTTTTCCCCACCCCTCACTTAGCAGCTTCCATAAAATCTTTGATTATGTGTGTAATTTTAGTATTTTACAAAGAGGTATGTGATTGTAAACCTGTGATGAAATTACTTCTGCAGCACAGTGTGGTGTGCTGCTTACCATCAGAAAGTGTTTGCATACTGTTGAACTCAGTGTAACAGTCAAGAGCTTTGTTTAGTCTCAAAATATTATTTAATCTTGCTTTGTCTAGTCAATGTTTTCATTTTCTGTCGCTTCTAGACCAAGAGCAGTGATGACCTTTTGGCTGGAATGGCTGGAGGGGTGACGGTGACTAATGGTGTCAAAGGAAAGAAAAGCACCTGCCCACCTGCAGCACCTTCAGCATCTGCCCCTGCCATGACCACCGTGGAGAACAAATCCAAGATTAACACAGGTATGCGTGGCATTTGGTCTGAGATTTCAACTGCTTTTTTGTTTGAAATAGGCAGAGTGCATTGGTGTTTAGGGTGTCCATCTAATTGTAGACAATTTCAAACATATACAAAAGTAGACTGATATTTCAACTCCATGTGCTCCTCACGGTTACCATTTCGTAGCCAGTCGTAACTCCTTTTCATCCACCTTCGCCCTTTACTGTTTTGAAGAAAATTCCAGGTATCATATCATTTCATCCATAAGTATTTCATTGTCTTTGAAAGATAAGGATTCTTTCAAAAACATTATCACATACTGTTACCAATCCTTAAAATAATTAATAACTTTCTTAAATCATAAATTATTCAATAAGTAAAATTTCTAATAATTTTTTTTACTGTCTATTTTTATTAGAAATAGAATTCACATGGGTCAGTATATAATATATAATAATTGGCTGTTATGTCTGTAAAGTCTGTTTCTAAATCTGTGTGTTTACCCCCATTCTTGTAATTTAATTTGTAGAAAATGGTCGTTTGACCTGTAGAGTTTCTAAGGATCTGGATTTTGATGTCACAACATCTCCAAGATATCCTGGCCATTGTCCTCTGTCTTCTCTCTCTCTCTCTCTCTCTTTTTTTTTTCTCTTCTTTTTTTAGAGCCTGGTCTTGCTCTGTTGCCCAGGCCATAGTGCAGTGGTGCAATCATAGCTCACTGCAGCCTCGAACTCCTGGGCTTAGGTGATCCTGCCTCGGCCTTCTAAAGTGCTGGGACTGTAGACATGAGCCACTGTACCTCGCCTTCTCTGTTTACTGTAAATGGTGTTGGATCGAGGCCTAGTGGGGTAGGTTCAGGTTCCTTTTTTGTGTGTGGATCCTCTAAAGTAGACTGAATCAGGATCCGCGCTTTTTTTTTTTTTTTTTTTTTGAGACAGAGTCTCGCTTTCTTGCCCAGGCTAGAGTGAGTGCCGTGGCGTCAGCCTAGCTCACAGCAACCTCAAACTCCTGGGCTCAAGCAATCCTCCTGCCTCAGCCTCCTGAGTAGCTGGGACTACAGGCACGCGCCACCATGCCGGGCTAATATATATATGTATATATATATTAGTTGGTCAATTAATTTCTTTCTATTTTTTTTTTTTTTTTTTTTTTTTTGAGACAGAGTCTCCCTTTGATGCCCAGGCTAGAGTGAGTGCCGTGGCGTCAGCCTAGCTCACAGCAACCTCAAACTCCTGGGCTCAAGCAATCCTTCTGCCTCAGCCTCCCAAGTAGCTGGGACTACAGGCATGCGCCACCATGCCCGGCTAATTTTTTCTATATATATTAGTTGGCCAATTAATTTCTTTCTATTTATAGTAGAGACGGGGTCTCGCACTTCTCAGGCTGGTTTTGAACTCCTGACCTCGAGCAATCCGCCCGCCTCAGCCTCCCAGAGAGCTAGGATTACAGGCGTGAGCCACCGCGCCCGGCTAATTTCTTTCTATTTTTATAGTAGAGACGGGGTCTCACTCAGCCTGGTTTTGAACTCCTGACCTTGAGCAATCTGCCTACCTTGAACTCCCAGAGTGCTAGGATTATAAGTGTGAGCCACCTCGCCCAGCCTTTTTTTTTTTTTTTAAACAATACTCCTTCATAGGTGGGGACATGTCCATCAATTAGGAGGCACATTGTGTCTGGTTGTTTCTCTTTAATGATACTGGTGGTTGGGTATGGTGGCTTATACCTGTAATCCCAGCAGTTTGGGAGGCTGAGGTGGGAGGATCACTTGAGGCAGGAGTTTGAGACCAGCCTGGCTAACATAGTGAGACCCTATCTTTACAAAAAAAATTAAAAATCAACCAGGCATGGTAGCACACACCTTTAGCCCCTGTTACTTGGGAGGCTGAGGCAGGAGAATTGCTTGAGCCCAGAAGTTTGAGGTTGCAGTGAGCTCTGATGACACCACTACACTCTGGCTGGGCTACAGAGCGAGATCCTGTCTCAAAAGAAAAAAAAATTAAAAAAACAATATTAGTAGCCTCTCATGATCAGTGCCTAGATCCATTCCTTCTAATTCTCCCCTTTCTCTTCCTTCAGTAGCAGCTATTTGATTTTAGATTGGATAGAATTGCTAAATTATCGTATCCTATAGTCTAAGGAGTAATGCTATCATATTTTACTTCTTATATTTATAAAAAACTTTAAAACTTCCATTAAACATAAGATCATGTGTTTGTAATAAAGCTTATGAAAGCAAATTGGCAAAAATTATAGCAGCTCCTCTTGTGTCATCATGCTGGAGGCTCATAGCCCCTCTTGTGTGTTAGACCGTCCTAGCCCAGGTTTACCCACTGCCCGGTCTTCTGCTGTGGCCTCCTGCAGTTATTCCTTCCTTCCCAGGTCAGGCTTCACTGTTAATTATAATATTGCTGTGGTGCAGTTAACAAGAGGGAATCCAAGTCCTTAATTTATGTTTTACAGGCATTATTTCATTTTATCCTCACTATAGCCCTATGAGGTAGGGACTATCAGTATCCTCCTTTTAGAGGTGAGAAAACTTGAGTATCTTGCCCAAGGCCATGTATTTTTTCATTTGCTCAGTAGATACTTATTGGGGCCCATTTTGAACCAGGCCACAAGGCTGATGTTAGAGCAAGGTCTTTTATTCCCAAGGCTGGTGTCATCACCCATGGAACACTCCAGCTTGTGTGGTAAGAAGGAAATGAAATACTCTTGCCATTTGTATTTCTTCCTGTTTTTTGGCTTTAGAATTGTACTGGGAGAGGGGCCATGTGTTTGCACAAGTGGTTCCTTCCCGATCGATGCCACCTGACCTCAGCATTCAGTGAGCACCTCCCTGAGTCAGTTGGCTCAGTGTGGCTCTGAATATCTGTGTTATTTTGCTGGGGATGTCATGACCACATACCACAAACTGGATGGTGTAAACTACAGAGATTTACTTTCTCACAATTCTGGAGGCTAGAAGTCTTAAGCAAGGTGTTAGCAGGTTTGCTTTCTCCTGAGGCCTCTGTTTTTGACTAACAGATGACCATCTTCTCTCTGTGTCTTCATAGAGTCGTCCGTGTGTGTGTGTGTGTGTGTGTGTGTCTGTGTGTGTGTCTCCTAATCTCCGATAAGGACACCGGTCAGGTTGGATTAGGGCCCACCCTAATGACTTCATTTTGCCTTAATTACCTCTTTAACTTAATTTCCTATTTCCAGATGCAGTCACATTTGAGGTTTGGGGGTTAGGGCTGTGCAAGGGACATGGTTCAGCCTAGAACAACATCATCTGCTCCACCTTTGCTCCTCCTGGTAACTTTCCTAAGGCTGGTTAATTTTAGTGTGTCCATTTGCTTGTCTTTACCTCACATTATTCTTTTTTTTTTTTTTTTTAGACAGAGTCTCGCTTTGTTGCCCAGGCTAGAGTGAGTGCCGTGGCGTCAGCCTAGCTCACAGCAACCTCAAACTCCTGGGCTCAAGCGATCCTCCTGCCTCAGCCTCCCAAGTAGCTGGGACTACAGGCATGCGCCACCATGCCCGGCTAATTTTTTATATATATATATCAGTTGGCCAATTAATTTATTTCTATTTATAGTAGAGACGGGGTCTCACTCTTGCTCAGGCTGGTTTTGAACTCCTGACCTTGAGCAATCCGCCCGCCTCGGCCTCCCAAGAGCTAGGATTACAGGCGTGAGCCACCGCGCCCGGCCTTACCTCACATTATTCTTAACACAATAATCCAAGAGGGCATTTTCTTCTTTGTGTTCTCTCTCCCCCTCTTCTCTTGTTTCTCTACCTTTCCTTTCATCTTGGGGCATTTCCAGTCCTTTCCCTCATTATTGGCTTTTTTTTCCTTTTGACTTTCAGACATGCACAGATTTTTCCTGTTTTTGGAGAGGTTTTTGGTTTAGATAAGAAGGATGATGGTATGTACCCTTTACAGAAATGGGGAAAGGAATTAATGTTTGGGAGAAAAGTTATGCCATCCTTTTCTTTTTTTGGCCTCCATATGCAGTTGTTTCTCCTAATGCTGTTATTTCCGCCTTTGCATCCTGTCACAGGTTTATTGTCCCTTCGCTGTTCTTGCTGCCACACCAACTGTGGGGCTCCTTTACTTTGATTGTTCCACCTACCCACGTTCCTGCTTTCCTGCTCTGCTTTCTTCCTCGTGTGTTCCACTTAGTATCCTCTAGCTTAATTTTCATAAAAATGCTCATTTCTTCATGTTTCTTCCCTGTTTAAGAACATTTATTGACTTGCTATGACTCACAGATGTTAGGGGCTCTATATAAACATTCCCCTGCATCTTCCATTAACTGTGTCACCTGACCCTCCCTTCTGTGCTCACTCCTGCATCCTCATCCTTGTCTATTGTGTGGCCAGCCTGGGTTCCTTCTGCTCTGCCACACCTGCCGTGTGTGGCTCTCTTCCTGTATCATGGAGACCACTCACTCCCTGTTACCTCTACAACCTGCTGCCCACTACATAAAGAACCTTTAAAAATGCTTATTGATAGAGATCTAGAGCTTGTTTTTTAAACTAAAAAAAAAGAAAAATCTTAAGTATTCATGACTATTTAAACATATTCCTATTCTTTTTGTATTAAACAAATGGTCATGTCGATTGTTTTCACAGATTTAAAATTTCATTAATGTGATCTGTGCAGCACGTTCGATTGATGCATCATCATTATTTAATGTTAACACCTCATTAGTTTTTAATGTTTAGAGAGGCAAGATAGCATACTGGTTAAGTTGCAGATTCTGCCTGGATTTGAATGTTGGCTCATCCATTTATTACCTGTTGGCAAATTATTTAACATCTGTGTCTGAGTTTCTTCATCTGTAAAACAGGGTGACAATAACACCTACCTCAGCGTTTAATGAGGCTTGTGTAAATTAAGGTATGTGAAATGTTAATTTGTGTGTGTGGAATAATTGCTAGATATATGTTAGCTATTGTTATTACTGTCATTACTATTTATGTGGCATTCTATGATCGGAAAACCTTTTCCCATTTACTTTGGTCATAATTCTTTTGTTTCTTAGTGGTAACTTAGATTTTTGGTCTGTCCTGAGGCTGCCTTTCCCTTCCTGCCCATCTGTGGGTTCCCTTCACCATCTGTTTCCAGTTAGATTGCCACTGCCTGGCTAATCCTACAGTCAGCTTCACCTATCTTGCCCTAGAATATATGCACCCAGCCGACTAGTTAAAGCCCTGCTTTTGGATTTGAGTTGGTGTGTGTATTTTAAATAACATCTTTACTGAGATATAATTCACATTCTATAAAATTTGCCTTTTAAAAGTGTATAATAAAGTGTATAACTTTTTTTTCATTGACAATTAAAAGATGAATTATCTGGTTTGGAGGAAACTGAATTTTAAAGCAACAGACTCTAAGGCAAGATTATTGTAGGTCTAAATCAATGTGTAGATCCTAGATTTTATCTTATCCGACCTGGGGCATGAACTATATATGCCTTTTTGTTGCTAATATTTTTGCCTTAAATTCTTTGTTTCAAACATGTAGGCACAAGTTCATCAACCAAGCGGAGCACTTCTGCAGGTAATAAAGACTCCAGTTCTACTAGAGAACGATTACGTGAACGTACCCGACTAAACCAGAGCAAAAAACTGCCTTCTGCAGGTCAGGGAGCTAATGACGTGGCATTGGCTAAACGTTCCCGCAGTCGCACTGCTACGGAGTGTGATGTTCGGATGAGCAAGTCGAAATCGGACAATCAGATCAGTGACAAAGCTGCTTTGGAAGCCAAGGTGAAGGATCTTCTCACACTGGCAAAAACCAAGGACGTGGAAATTTTACATTTGCGAAATGAACTCCGAGACATGCGTGCGCAGCTGGGCATCAGTGAGGGTCACTGTGAGGGTGACGAGAAGCCTGAGAAGGAAACCATTATTGCTCACCAGCCCACTGATGTTGAGTCCACCTTGTTGCAGCTGCAGGAGCAGAATACTGCCATCCGTGAAGAGCTCAACCAGCTGAAAAATGAAAACAGAATGTTAAAGGACAGGTTGAATGCATTGGGCTTTTCCCTAGAGCAGAGGTTAGACAACTCTGAAAAACTGTTTGGCTATCAGTCCCTGAGCCCAGAAATCGCCCCTGGTAACCAGAGCGACGGGGGAGGAACTCTGACCTCCTCAGTGGAAGGCTCTGCCCCCGGCTCAGTGGAGGATCTCTTGAGTCAGGATGAAAACACGCTTATGGACCATCAGCACAGTAACTCTATGGACAATTTAGACAGCGAGTGCAGTGAGGTTTACCAGCCCCTCACGTCGAGCGACGACGCGCTGGACGCACCGTCATCTTCAGAGTCGGAAGGCATCCCCAGCATAGAGCGCTCCCGGAAGGGGAGCAGCGGGAACGCGAGCGAGGTGTCCGTTGCTTGCTTGACGGAGCGGATACACCAGATGGAGGAGAACCAGCACAGCACCAGTGAGGAACTCCAGGCAACTCTGCAAGAGCTAGCTGACCTACAGCAGATTACTCAGGAGCTGAATAGTGAGAACGAGAGGCTTGGAGAAGAGAAGGTTATTCTCATGGAGTCTTTGTGTCAGCAAAGCGATAAGTTGGAACACTTTAGCCGACAGATTGAGTACTTCCGCTCCCTTCTAGATGAGCATCACATTTCTTATGTCATAGATGAAGATGTAAAAAGTGGACGCTATATGGAGCTAGAACAACGCTACATGGACCTAGCCGAGAATGCTCGTTTTGAACGAGAGCAGCTTCTTGGTGTCCAGCAGCATTTAAGCAATACTTTGAAAATGGCAGAACAAGATAACAAAGAAGCTCAAGAAATGATAGGAGCACTCAAAGAACGCAGTCACCATATGGAGCGAATCATTGAGTCTGAGCAGAAGGGGAAAGCAGCCTTGGCAGCCACGCTGGAGGAGTACAAAGCCACAGTGGCCAGTGACCAGATAGAGATGAACCGCCTGAAGGCCCAGCTAGAGAACGAGAAGCAGAAAGTGGCGGAGTTGTATTCTATCCACAACTCTGGAGACAAATCTGATATTCAGGATCTCCTGGAGAGTGTCAGGCTGGACAAAGAAAAAGCAGAGACTTTGGCTAGTAGCCTGCAGGAAGATCTGGCTCATACCCGAAATGATGCCAATCGATTGCAGGACACCATTGCTAAGGTATTGTTTAAGTAGATTAAAACATTCTGAATCAGCTTTTGGCAGCCGTTGTGCACAACATATTTGCTGAGAGCCAGGATCACTTGTTTGGTGTGTTATTAGTTATTTTTTAAAGCTGATTTTTTTAAATTTTTAAATTTTTTTTTGAGACCGGGTCTTGCTTTGTTGCCCCAGGTAGAGTACAGTGGCTTCAGCCTAGCTCACTGTAACCTCAAACTCCTGGGCCCAAGCGATCCCGGAGTAGCTGGGACTACAGGTACATGCCACAACTGCTGGCTGATTTTTTTCTGTTTTTGTGGTAGAGAAGAGATCTCGCTCTTGCTCAGGTTGGTCTTGAATTCCTGAGCTCAAGTGATCTTCCCATCTCCTCCTCTTCCTAGAGTGCTAGGATTACAGGCATGAGTCACCAAGCCCAGCCAAAAAGTTGATATTTTTTAAGCTTGAAAATGGTTTTCTTTTATTGGAATAGAGTGAAAAGCATTCTTATGATAATGTCTCTTCCACTCAATTGTATTTCATTACATTTCATAAGTTTTCTTGCCTGTGAGAGGATGTGGCTTGAGTTACAACTAATACCAGAATCTGTCCTTGGTTGTGGAGCAGATTATATAATTTACATCCTCATCTCCAATATATTTTGGTATAAGATAGATGGAGAGCCAGTATTCCTGTCTATAGGATCAGCAATACCTGTCACTTGTGATTCTGCTGTCATTGTAGGTTTCTTTTGGTGACAGAGTCTTGTTCTGTCTCCCTGACTAGAGTGCAGTGGTGTCATTATAGCTTATTACAACCTCAAACTTCTGGGCTCAGGTGATCCTCCTGCCTCAGCCTCCCAAGTAACTGGGACTACAGGTGCCCACACCATGACATTCGGCTAATTTTTCTATTTTTTTGTAGAGGCAGGGTCTTGCTCTTGCTTAGGCTGGTCTCAAACTCCTGGCCACAAGTGATGCTCCTGCCTTGGCCTCCCAAAGTGCTGTGATTACAGGTGTGAGTCACTGAGCCTGCCCCTGCTGTAGTTTTTTTCCAAATAGAATTCTGTTGTGAGTTAAAAGTAATTTAGGAGTATAGAGACTCCTGTTTCTTAGAGGTCTATAATTTGTTGCTGACAGGGACCTTAGAGCTCATTGGCCCAACCCCCTTGTGTTATATGCAGCAGTGTAGCAGTGAGGGCTCAGCTGGAACTGCTGCCCAGGGCTGCTGACTTTCTGCCTGGGGATCTGTGCCCTGCATGGTTGCTGATGAAGTGTTTATTTCCATGAGGTATCCAATTAATTCTCTCTCACATTTTATTTATTTGTTGTTTTAGTGCAATGATTTTTAAAGAAAGATATCAGTGTATCTTTGGCCAAAATTTGAATAGTTTAGACTTTAATATTTTTTTAGTGATCACTTTTAGAGATAGAGTTTAGGATATGTGTGTTATTTCTTGGTGCATGTATGTTGAGGGGGCATTATAAACGAATACTTCTGCGAAGACACTATTTGAGCATTTTTTCATGTGTCCATTTTCAATTTGATAGTGTAATTGTTACCAATAAGACATCATTTATGGAGGAGAGCATGTTAATCATTAATCAAATGCATATGCTTTCAGTCCAAACTTTGGAGAAGGGAAAATTTCCAAAATTTTCTCATAAATAATCTGGTTAAGATCAGTGATATGTCAATATAATTTTAGTCAGTGATGAGCAACAGTTTATATACTTAAGCGTATTACATAAAGTGTTATATTATTATAGAGTACTTGTTGATAGTTTTTAACAGTTATTAAACAGCTTGTTTTGGTTTTTGCATAGCACCTCACACATAGCTTCTGTTTGAAACAGTGTATACCTCAGTTCTAGAACCTAATCGTGAAACAATTCTTACTTTTCTAAATCTGCATCATCAATTTTATGTAGGTAGAAGATGAATACCGAGCCTTCCAAGAAGAAGCTAAGAAACAAATTGAAGATTTGAATATGACATTAGAGAAATTAAGATCAGAGCTGGAAGAAAAAGAGACAGAAAGGAGTGACATGAAAGAAACCATCTTTGAACTTGAAGATGAAGTAGAACAACATCGAGCTGTGAAACTTCATGACAACCTCATCATTTCTGATTTAGAGAGTAAGTGATGAGAGAACTTTTTTTTTTAATGTTTTAAAGTTTCATCTTTTTAGTCAGCTTCATGAATGATATAACCTAAATGAGAGAACTTTTCATTCCTTTTTATTCTACTCTTTTAAACATGGGGATATTTTGCATTTAGTAATAAAATAAAAATTAATACTTCTGATTGGTATTGTAGTCCAAAGGCACAGCTGTAGTGTATACATATGGTAAAAGTGTAATTCACACATTGGTTGATAATCTTTTTGGACTGCTGTGTTGTGTTTCTAAAGAAGAACTCTTAGGTAGAAGCAATAACTTTACAATTATGCCTAATTAAGGAAAATCATTTAAGTGAAAAGCTAATGGGATTATTATTTTCTAGATCTTAATAAAAGGCATTTATTATTTACTTACAGTGATTGCAAGTGAGACAGAAAAATATTGATCCTGAATGATCTTTTTTTTTTTTTTTTTTTAATTGCCATAGTACAGGGTAAGATCCTGAATGATCTTAAGCCTAAGCCACAGGTTTTTATTTATTTGTCTGATTTTCCTTCGTACTATGAAGATTTTTATAATATGGTGGAATTGAAACTCAGTTTTTAAGTTTCTTTGTCTTTATGTTAAAACTTTTTAAAAAAGATTATTTTCTGATTTTTTTAGACTTAGAAAAAAGTTGTAAAAATAGTACAAAGCATTTCTGTGTAGAAATTATGATGAGGAATAGGACATTTGCATGACCTTAAAATGTATTCCCATAGGCTGTTTACTAGTTACAAGTGAAGAAGAAAAATAAACATAATTATATAGTAGACAAATTGGGCAGCACTTTGACCAGGCAGTCATGTGAGTGACAGAGGCACATGGATATTGGACACAGCATTGGCCTGGCCATGTTCTGACTGAGGCATAACTCCAATTAATCACAAACATTAGAAGGCAAAAAGTGAGGAATAGTCTACTAAAAACAGAAGTGTGGGGCATGCTATCTTTCTCACAAATGTCAATGTTGTAAAAGACCAAGGCTGTGGAAATGTTATTGATTAAAGAATGCTAAGGAGACATGACAATTAAATGTCATACTTATGCCTGGATGGCCCAGTACTTCAGGGGGAAAATACTATAAAGAACATTATCACAAGGCCGGGCGCTGTGGCTCACGCCTGTAATCCTAGCTCTTGGGAGGCCGAGGCGGGCGGATTGCTCAAGGTCAGGAGTTCAAAACCAGCCTGAGCAAGAGTGAGACCCCGTCTCTACTATAAATAGAAAGAAATTAATTGGCCACCTGATATATATATAAAAAAATTAGCCGGGCATGGTGGTGCATGCCTGTAGTCCCAGCTACTCGGGAGGCTGAGGCAGAAGGATCACTCAAGCCCAGGAGTTTGAGGTTGCTGTGAGCTAGGCTGACGCCACGGCACTCACTCTAGCCTGGACAACAAAGTGAGACTCTGTCTCAAAAAAAAAAAAAAAAAAAAAAAAAAGAACATTATCACAAAATTGGAATATGTTTGGTAGATTAAATAAAGGTATCATATTGGTGTATAAATTTACAAAGTTGATTACTTTGGTTTTTTTTTTTTGAGACAGAGTTTCACTCTGTTCCCCAGGCTAGAGTGCCGTGGCATCAGCCTAGCTCACAGCAACCTCAAAACTCCTAGGCTAAAGCAATCCTCCTTCTTCAGCCTCCCAAGTAGCTGGGACTACAGGCATGCGCCACCATGTCTGGCTAATTTTTTCTATATATTTTTAGTTGTCCAATGAAGTTCTATTTCTTTCTATTTTTAGTAGAGAGGGGGTCTTGCTCTTGCTCAGGCTGGTTTTGAACTCCTGACCTTGAGCAGTCCTCCTGCCTCAGCCTCCCAGAGTGCTAGGATTACTGGTGTGAGCCACCGCGCCTGGCCCTGATTACTACATTTATGTAAGAGAATATCCCTGTTCTTCGGAGCCACACACTGAATATTTAGGGGCAAAGAGCCATGATGTATATCTTCAAATGATTCTAGAAAAACATTAGAGCTAGAACAAATGAGTACACTGTTAACAATAGGCAAATCCAAGTAAAAGGGTATATGGATGTTCCTTGTAGTATTTTTGTAACTTTTTGTAAGTTTGAAATTATTTCCAAATAATACATTTAAAGAATTCGTACACATTCTTCATCTAGATTCCTCAAATATTAACACATTTTAAGTTGTAATATACTTTTATATTGCCCAGGCGGGATGGAAAGGGAGAATGGGGGTAAAACCTTTTTTGATGCATTGGGTACAGCCTTTATTTATTAATTTTTTTTTGAGACAGAGTCTCACTTTGTTGTCCAGGCTAGAGTGAGTGCTGTGGCGTCAGCCTAGCTCACAGCAACCTCAAACTCCTGGGCTCAAGCGATCCTCCTGCCTCAGCCTCCCGAGTAGCTGGGACTACAGGCATGCACCACCATGCCCGGCTAATTTTTTATATATATATCAGTTGGCCAATTAATTTCTTTCTATTTATAGTAGAGACGGGGTCTCGCTCTTGCTCAGGCTGGTTTTGAACTCCTGACCTTGAGCAATCCGCCCGCCTCGGCCTCCCAAGAGCTAGGACTACAGGCGTGAGCCACAGCGCCCGGCCTATTTATTAATTTTTTTGAAACAGAGTCTCACTTTGTTGCCCAGGCTAGAGTGAGTGCCGTGGCGTCAGCCTAGCTCACAGCAACCTCAAACTCCTGGGCTCAAGTGATCCTGCTGCCTCAGCCTCCCAAGTAGCTGGGACTACAGGCATGCGCCACCATGCCCGGCTAATTTTTTCTATATTTATTAGTTGGCCAATTAATTTATTTCTATTTATAGTAGAGACAGGGTCTCGCTCTTGCTCAGGCTGGTTTTGAACTCCTGACCTCGAGCAGTCTGCCTGCCTCAGTCTCCCAGAGTGCTAGGATTACAGACGTGAGCCACCACGCCCGGCCTGGGTACAGCTTTTAAAACTCGTGGTTCATGCTACTGCTCCTTTGGGCTCTACCAGTTTATTATTCATTAACAGAGCATTAAGTGGCAGGTCCCATGTACTGTGTACTATGGATGCATAGATAGGGAGCTTTGAACCATTGCCAGGCGAGAGTGGGTCACTTGCTAGAGCCCCTAAAAGTGTCTTGTGGCATTTCTGAGCTCTGGCTGGCTGACCCAGCATCTGCAGATTGACTCCATGGTTGTTTGGACCATTCTGAGGCCCTCATGTACTAAAGTGTACAGAGTATGGGACTGTGTCTTTTGGAGAAGATGATTGATTGTCATAGAGATAAATTTTCTCATCTAAAGTTTAAAAAACCTTTCAACATTTGTATTTAGTTTATAGTTTTACTTGAGGGGATGTATCTAATTCTGCTTCCTAAATGTAAGGGGTTCTAAAGTTTTTTAGACTAATTTGGAAATTCAGTGTACTTCTAGTGTACAGGTATTATAGGTAATCTTTTTCTCTGAGAAACTTTTGTTTTGAACATGTAAAGAGTGCCACCTTGTGGTAATTGGGGCAAAAGCTAGAAAAATAAGATGGTCAGGATTGTTGGGACAAAATTTTAGAAATCCTTACAGTAATATTTTGTGGATTTTAATTAGAAAATGTCTGAACATCCTGAATACATTTTTTTACCCATGTAGCTTCTCTCCTCAGTTTTTTGAAATGAAAAGTTCAAATATACAGATATATTGAAAGAGTAGTGTAGTTACCACCTACGCCTGTGTTTGACAGTTGTTAACGTTTTGCAATGTGCACCTTCATGTGTGTATGTGTGTGTATTTAACTGAACTGGTTGACAGTAAGTTTTTTTTTTTTTTTTAAGATGGCCAGGTTTAAGTGTTTAATAGAGGAAACTATATATTTAAAAATTTATTATTCAGTCAAGAGAATACAAATTAAGACAGCTCTAAGCTCTCCCCACCCACCCAAAGAAAAAAATAGGAAAAAAAATTAAATATGTCATTTTACTTAGGTTTTTTGGAATTCAAAATTGTTAATTGCTGACATTAATGGTGTGCTATGACCTAGTTATAAAAGACAAAGATGGATTCCAAGTCATAAGGAAAAATCCAGATCTTTTTAAAAAGTCTTCTTCATTCTTCCAATTGTGAGTCCTTTGGCCTGTTGACAAATGTTAAACAATATACTGAGGCATCCTGAACTAGATGATGGAGTCAAAGGAAAAACATTCCTCATTTACAACAAAGGAAAAACCCACTTGGCCATTTTATTGCATTGCAGAAAAATGGGTTCCGTCATCTGTTGGTCACTCCTTATTGTCTGGTCGACAGTAAGTTGTTGACTCATGACATTTATAAATATTTCAACATGCAGTTCCTAAAAAAGCATTCTTCTCATAACCACAATATTATTGTTGCATGTAGTAAAATTAGTCATAATTCCCTAGTGTCATCTAATAGCCTGTATTCAGATTTTCCCAGCTGTCCTCAAAATGTCTTTTTCAGTTTTTATAAGGTCTAGAATCTAAACAGATTTCACACATTACATTTATAGGTTACATCTCTGTAGTCTGATAGGAGGTTTTTTTTTTCCCTAGAGAATTCTAGCATTTGGGATAGATACTAAGTCAGGACTTGGTATAAGGGACTGATGACAGGGAATATTGTTAATTGAGAAATTGACATTTCCTTCTGTGCATTGTTTTTTGTTGTTTTTTGTTTTTGTTTTTGTTTTGAGACAGTCTCCCTTTGTTGCCCAGGCTAGAGTGAGTGCTGTGGCATCAGCCTAGCTCACAGCAACCTCAAACTCCTGGGCTCAAGTAATCCTGCTGCCTCAGCCTCTTGAGTAGCTAGGACTACAGGCATGCGCCACCATGCCCGGCTAATTTTTTCTATATATAATAGTTGGCCAATTAATTTCTTTCTATTTATAGTAGAGATGGGGTCTTGCTCTTGCTCAGGCTGGTTTCAAACTCCTAACCTGGAGCAATCTGCCCGCCTTGGCCTCCCAGAGTGCTAGGATTGTAGGCGTGAGCCACCGCGCCCGGTCTGTGGCCTGGATTTTAAAGTAGCTATTGTAAGTATACTCAAGGATGTAAAGGAAAATGTGCTCATAATGAAAAAGCAAATGGCAAATCCCAGCAGAGAAATGAAATCTATAAAAAAGATCCAAGTAGGAATTGTAACAGCTAATATAAAAAATTTACTGAATTGGCCGGGCGCGGTGGCTCACGCCTGTAATCCTAGTACTCTGGGAGGCCGAGGCGGGTGGATTGCTCGAGGTCAGGAGTTCGAAACCAGCCTGATTGAGACCCCGTCTCGACCAAAAATAGAAAGAAATTAATTGACCAACTAAAAATATATATACAAAAAATTAGCTGGGCATGGTGGCACATGCCTCTAGTCCCAGCTACTCAGGAGGCTGAGGCAGTAGGACTGCTTGAGCCCAGGAGTTTGAGGTTGCTGTGAGATAGGCTGACACCATGGTACTCACTCTAGCCTGAGAGACAAAGTGAGACTCTGTCTCAAAAAAAAAAAAAATTTTTTTTTACTGAATTGTTTAAATAGCAAATTAGAGATACAAAAGAGCCAGTGAACTTGAAGATAATTCCGTAGACATTATCCAGTCTGAGGAACAGGGAGAAAAATGATTAAAAAAAAACAAAAGTAGCATTAGTGACCAGTGGGATAATATTGAACAGTGTTACACATGTAATTGGAGTTACAGAAGGCTCCTAGATCTCATATCTTTTCCTTCTTTTCCTTCCCAAAGTTGTATTGACCTGGCAAAAGAAATATAAAATCTTCAGTGAACCAAAAGCTGAGAGAGAAAACAGGGAGGGGGGGGCAATCAGTAGATTAACAATTTTGAGTGATTTCTGGAATTGGGCATTTGGAGAAATCAAACAATAGAAAAGCCTACAGTAGAGGACAGTAAAACTCTGCGTTACGATGTTCCCAACAAAACTTTGGGACAAGAGGACTAAAAGCTCCAGCTCAGGGCTGGTAGGGGCTGGGAAGAGCAGGCCACAGTGCTAGAGGAGTACCAGAACCCTGTACTCCTCCTCTCCTGCATAGCGTGTGGCTGCGGTCTTTGCCTCCAGCTTGCTGCTGAGTTCAAACTCTTTTCTTTCTTTCTTTCTTTTTTTTTTTTTTTGAGACAGAGTCTCGCTTTATTGCCCAGGCTAGAGTGAGTGCCGTGGCGTCAGCCTAACTCACAGCAACCTCAAACTCCTGGACTCAAGCAATCCTGCTGCCTCAGCCTCCCGAGTAGCTGGGACTACAGGCATGCGCCACCACGCCCAGCTAAGTTTTTCTATATATATTAGTTGGCCAATTAATTTCTTTCGATTTTTAGTAGAGACGGAGTCTCACTCTTGCTCAGGCTGGTTTCGAACTCCTGACCTCGAGCAATCCACCGGCCTCGGCCTCCCAGAGTGCTAGGATTACAGGCGTGAGCCACCTCGCCCGGCCCAAACTCTTTTCTAAATGATATTGGAGAACATGGTGCCCGGGGCTCCTAGTATGATGTTGGCATCAGAAAGAGAAGTGAACCCTATGCCTGAAGGAACTGCAGACTGCTGTGCAGTGTTGAGGAGGAAACCACACAAAGGGAAAGGCAGTCTGGCCCAGCAGTGAAACAGATCTACTGGCCCTCACCTTGGTGGGAGCCACCTGTACGCATGTGTCATCAGCACAACTTTTAGCCAGTTGTTATTTGGAGAGGAGAGGCTCCTGGATAGAACAGTGAGACCACCACAGTTGTTGAGTTAATATGCAGAAGTCTCTAATATTAACCATTCTTGTAATTTATAAATAAGAAAGAACAACCAGGACTTATTAAACATTTTAAAAATACCTTAAAAGAGCTTTAAAGAGAAATAGCAGAATGAAGCAGATCAAGTGAGCCCAAACAAATAAAGTTAATGACTTCACCACCAGTCTAGAATAACCAAGCTACCAAGAGTAGTGGTGTCAGGGAAATCTTAGGTCTAGCCCAGTCACAGTGACTTTCTCAACCATTTAAAATTTGCATACAGTGCCCTGTGCACTCATGGAGTTAGATTTTAAGTGCCTTTCCTGAGACGTGATGAGAACCTGGTCCCTAACACAGGGTAGTGTCTCTTTGGAGCACTAGTTTGACGGTGGGGAAGTGGCGGTGGAACCAGGGCTGGCTTGAGATTTGGGAAGTAGCAGGAGACAGAAGGGGGGAGTTGCCTATTTCTGAGGTGGGGAAAAGCCTTTCTAAACATGGCAGATTGACCAGAGCCACATAGAAAAAAGGGCTCAGACTTGACTATGTGTAATTAAAATTTTAAATTCTCCCTAAGTATAATAAATAAACGATACCATAAATAAATCACATGGAGAGAAATATTTATAACACTTAAGTAAATATGTCAAGGATTCTACACACCAGTAAGACTGGAACAGTCCATTAACTAAATAAAATATATGAGTAGATAAGTCAACAAAGGACCCCAGAAGCCGTAATTTAGTAAAAAGCAAAGAAATACAAAGTAAAACAAGTTGCCGGTTTTTACGTAGCAGATGTGGAAAAATTAAAAAGATTGATAATGGGGGGGGGAGCGGCGGAGGAAGGAGTCCTTTGATATACTATTGAAAGGAGTATGGATTACCAGAACATTTTTAGAGCATTGATCAAAATGTTAAAAGTACAACACTGACTTAACAATCCAATTCCAGGAACCTGTACCCTTCAGAAACATTCTTATAAGTTGGCAGATGTATACATAGATATGGATGCTTACTGCAGAATTGTTCATTACCACAAAAACTTGAAAACTACCTGTATTTGCAGAATTGTTCATCATCACAAAAACTTGAAAATTACCTGTGTTTTCAACAGCTGTGCACAGTATCTCCCTACTCTGGTTGCTATTTCACCAGTGAGGATAAACCAGGTAGGTCTGGGTGTACTGGCGCTGAGGAACGCCCTGATGAAATACAGCAAGCCACTGACAGTAGCGTATGCACTGTGCATGTTACTTTTACAATTAAAACCAGTAAAAGTTTTAAATACGATATTATACTGAAATGGTATAGTAACTAAATATAATAGTGTTCCTTAAAAAATGCTGATTTCTTCGGCTGGGCGTGGTGGCTCACGCCTGTAATCCTAGCACTCTGGGAGGCCGAGGCGGGCGGATTGCTCGAGGTCAGGAGTTCGAAACCAGCCTGAGCAAGAGCAAGACCTCGTCTCTACTATAAATAAAAAAGAAATTAATTGGCCAACTAATATACATATAAAAAATTAACTGGGCATGGTGGTGCATGCCTGTAGTCCCAGCTACTTGGGAGGCTGAGGCAGTAGGATCACTTGAGCCCAGGAGTCTGAGGTTGCTGTGAGCTATGTTGATGCCATGGCACTCACTCTAGCCTGGCAACAAAGTGAGACTCTGTCTCAAAAAAAAAAAAAAAATGCTGATTTCAATGTGTTCTATACAATAAGTTAAATAACTTGGTAACTTCCAAAACCTGACAATCGTTAACATGTTTACCAAAGAAAATATAGCTGAAGTGCTAGGTCAAAATAAGCAGTGCCATATATAGTGTAGTTCAAATATTGGGAATCAGGGGTGATTTATTTTACAATCTATATGAGCTAATGTGTTCTAATGTATCATATAAAAGTATATGTGGAAAAATACAAGAAAGTAAAATGATCTGTACTATTGTATATTTAAAGTTAAAACTTTCAGTTTTTAGGAAACTTTGAGCACCACATTTATTGAATCACATTTGTGCTATATAATAATATCAAACAATCCCTTTAAGAATTTATAGAAAGCTATGTCTGAAGTCTCTTCTGCAATATCTGTTGCTTAATAGTAGCTTTTTCAAAATATTAATTCTGAGTTTATTTTATAGTCAAAAAATCCTATTTTGAAAGGAATCTATTCTAAAAGAAAAAGAAAAAATCCTAATGTTAAGTTTTAATACCTAAAGACATATTTTACTAGTTATGGCTTTCTAATATATTAAGTCTGCATTTAAATACTTAATGTTTTATTAACTGTGGCTTTATATTTCTGAATATTAAAACTTTTAATATTGATCATTATTGTATATTTTAATAAAACATATAGCATGTTTTATTACAAAAGGAAAAGTACCAAATAATTCATTGTTTATATCTAGAGAGCTTAAAGCCTGAATTTAGTAAGTTATTAAACAATAACTTCAGAACATGATCAAACAGGTTTACCACTGAAAGAAGACCTATGAAAATGTGTTTTGACCTAACTTAGTATTGGGCAGCTATACAGATGAGTTATTTCCATTTAACCATCTTGCTGTAATGTACTACATTTGAAGCACCTGGATGTGCTGTCAAATTAGAAATTTAGCATTATACATTTGAAGCATTGAGAAACATTGGTCTTTCATCTCCATTTGTTTCCTCCATCCCTTCCTCTGCCCCACAATATGTTATCCATCTGGCTTTAATGCTACATAAATATGCATTGTCTCATGCCTGTTTGCTTTGGATGCTGTGTGCTGAGCTGTAACCAAATGTTGCTTCTTTTGTTATCTGTATACAGCTGCTTGCTTTAAATTAGTAGATTCTGAAATAGTTTTCCTTGCATGTCTAAAGTAAAAATATTGCATGTAAAAAAATAAAAATAAAAAAATAAATAACTTGGTAACTTCTAAAAACAAATTCTATATACTTGAGCCAGAACCTTCTAATGGATTGATTTAGGTCCTGTTGATAGTTTCTGATGGCCCAGGTGAGACGAGGTGGCTCACACCTGTAGTCCCAGTACTTTGGGAGGCCAAGGCAGGAGAATTGCTTGAGGGCAAGAGTTTGAGACCAGCTTGGGCAACATAGTGAGAGCCTGTCTCTACAAAAAATAAAAAATTTAGCTGATCATGGTGGTGTGTGCCTATAGTCCTAGGTACTTGGGTGGCTGAGGTGGGAGGATCACTTGAGCCCAGGAGATCAAGGTTGCAGTGAGCTATGATCATACCATTGCACTCTAGCTTGGGTGACAGAACAAAACCCCATCTCTTAAAAAAAGACCCTTCATCACTTTTTCCACTTCTAGGAATGCATCTTCAAGTAATATCTGGACAATCATATAAAGATATTCATTGTTTATAACAAAAAAAAATCAGACCCATTCTATTAATAGGAGATTATTAAATCATGATATAGCCAATTAATGGATTGTTACGTGGCCTTCAAAATGGTGCTGTAGATATATATTTATTGATAAAGATATTCATTACCTATTGCTAAGTACAAAAGCTTATGAAACAGTATAAATAGTATAATCTAATTTTTTCTTTAAAAAATTATACACGTACATCTGTGAGAATATATATGCCAAATGCAAATAATAAATAATCTTATTTTTATTACCTTTTTGTGTTTTACATACTTCTTTGAGACGGGATTACCCAGGCTGGTCTTGAACTCATGGACTCAAGCACTCCTCCCTATTCAGCTCCCAAGTAGCTGGGGCTACAGGCATGTGCCATCATGCCCAGCTCTGTTTTCCATGCTTCTTGTTGTGAGCATGCATTACTTTTAGAATTAAGGGGGGAAATTATATTTCCTTTTTGGGGGGAAAATAAAAAATGAGTAAAATAAAAATTAAAGAGTAAAGAAAAATAGTAAACAGTTCATTTGAAACTCACCTGTGCCATCCTCCATGTCAGGAATTCTGGGTAGGGGACAAAGCTGTGGCTGGGTGCCTGAACACAGTGCCCGCCCTGGTGCCCTGCCCCTGTGGTGTGGTTTTAACAGATCGGGTACTCTTGTTTTTCTAAAAATTTCAGTTGCAGGTACTTGATCAGATGTAAGACTGCCGAAGGGCTGTTGCCAGTACTTAAGAGTTTTCTAGGGATTTAGAGGACAGAAAAGGTTGCTTATGGATTTTAATTATTTTATACCTTCAAGAATCACAGGTTGATTGATCCTGTGTCCATGGTAGCTGCCTGATAACATCTGTGTGATTGATGGGCATATAACCAGAGCCAGAATGGATTATTCTTTCTTTCCTTTTCTTTTCTTTTTTTTTTTTGAGCCAGAGTCTCACTCTGTTGCCTGGGCTAGAGTGAGTGCCGTGGTGTCGGCCTAGCTCACAGCAACCTCAAACTCCTGGGCTCAGGCTATCCTCCTGCCTCTCAGCCTCCTGAGTAGTTGGGACTATAGGCACATGCCACCACGCCTGGCTAATTTTTTTCTATTTTTAGTTGTCCAGCTAATTTCTTTCTGTTTTTTAAGTAGAGACCAGGTCTTGCTCTTGTTCAGACGGGTTTCGAACTTGTGCGCTGAAAAGATCCACTGGCCTTGGTCTCCCAAAGTGTTAGGATTACAGGCTGTGAACCACCACACCCGGCCCAGAATGGATTATTCTTGATTTGTCAGGGATGATAGGTCCTTGGTGGTGATAAGATTATGAATTCCATTGTTAAACCAGTAGGGTAGTGCCCAAGATTGTTCAGAACAAAGTTGGTCTAATAACATTGAGAATAGCAGTTTATGTGATTTCTAGAATAAAAATAACATTGTAAGAATTGAGTTATAATTTGTAATTTTTTAAAAAAGGAGATCATAGTAGCCTTTCTGTTTGTTGTAGAATTGAATGTTGCTTTTGAGTTGAGGACAATAGGTGGCAGTGTCCCCTATACAAGAAAAACTAAAGAGGAAGGAAACTGGTTTTAGAGAGGTTCTAGGGTTGAAGAGTAATGCTGCCTTCTTGTGAGACCATTAATCCTGCTAGATGGCAGTTTTGCTAAGTAGTTTTCATAGCGAGAACTTAGACACAAACTCCTTTGTTTTGGGGAGGAAAAGCCTGTTGTCATTTTTAATACTTTCTGTTTTACAGTGAAAATACAGGCATGATTGTAAAGTTTTAAATGAAATTCCCTAGAGACAATTTTAATGCACTTTATTCTGTCTAACTATGCCCACTGGCTGCCAGCTTCCCTTTTATTTATGAGGAGTAGTAGTAAGATTTGACAATATTAAATATGTAATGGCAGGGGCAGGAAAATGCTGTTTAAAGAATAGCAATTATGTAAATTTTATGGCTGTGAAAGAAGAGTTGAATAAAGAGAAAAGGATAAGAACAAAAGAAATGAATGCAACTTGGAATTTTATGATTAGTCTAAGATGGTCATGTAGTTTAAATGTCACCTGAGGATCAAGATGCCAGATGTTATAAATGAACTATAGTAAGATTTGCTGCCTTTGTCTTGTGTGAATTATGTCTAAAGATAAGTAGATGTGTCCTTTGTGACCAGACAAAAAAAGAACAATTTTTAGAAAATTTCAAGAGAAATTATACTCCTAACATTATTTGTTTGCTTGCTTGTTTTAATTATAAGATATTTCTTGTCCGGGCATGGTGGCTCACACCTGTAATCCTAGCACTCTGGGAGGCCAAGGTGGGAGAATTGCTTAAGGTCAGGAGTTCCAAACCAGCCTGAGCAAGAGCAAGACCCCATCTAAAAATAGAAAAAAATTAGCTGGGTGTGGTGGTGGGTACCTGTAGTCCCAGCTACTTGGGAGGCTGAGGCAGGATTGCCTGAGCCCAGGAGGTTTTTAAATTGTTTTTTCCTAGTTGGCCAATTAATTTTTTTTTTTTTTTTTTTGAGACAGAGTCTCGCTTTGTTGCCCAGGCTAGAATGAGTGCCGTGGCATCAGCCTCGCTCACAGCAACCTCAAACTCCTGGGCTCAAGCAATCCTCCTAGCTCAGCCTCCCGAGTAGCTGGGACTATAGGCATGCGCCACCATGCCTGGCTAATTTTTTCTGTATATATTAGTTGGCCAATTAATTTCTTTCTATTTTTGGTCGAGACGGGGTCTCGCTCTTGCTCAGGCTGGTTTTGAACTGCTGACCTTGAGCAATCCGCCTGCCTCGGCCTCCCAGAGTGCTAGGATTACAGGCGTGAGCCACCACACCCAGTCGAGCCCAGGAGTTTGAGGTTGCTGTGAGCTATTATGACACCACTGCCTGGGCAACAGAATGAGACGCTATCTTAAAAAAAAAAATTATATATATATATGTATATTTCTTGCATAAAAATGGATATACTATAAATGAATGGCATAACTTCCAGTGTTTTCAACACTAGAAATATTTCAGCTTCTGTCCTTAACTGTTTATCTGTGTCTGATAATGTCACTGAAACCCTGAATCCATGCATGCGTGATGTCATGAGAAGCCATGTTCCCCCGCTGGTTCTAGAGCCGCCCTTGCCTCCCGAGATGAGGATCAGGATAGTGGACTCACCCATCTAGCTTGGTGGTCGCTTTGCCCATAACCAGTTTGGATGGCTCATTTTACCTTTAGTTTCCAAGTTTAAATGTGGTCTGAAGTAGGTTGTACCTGAGACAGACCTCTAAAGGCTAATCCTTTGTATATGAAGCCCTGCTTTGCTAGCCTTCTGTCTCTAATATGATGAGGACTGCATCTTTTTCTTTCCTTTATATTTTCAGCACCTGGAAAAAAGCCTGGCACAAAGTTAATACTTAATATGACATTTATTGAATTAATGAATAAATTTTGAGCTCTTTTTATTTCATAGGACCTGACTTTGTTAAACAATCTTGGAGGCCGGGCGCAGTGGCTCACGCCTGTAATCCTAGCACTGTGGGAGGCCAAGGCGCAGATTGCTTGAGGTCAGGAGTTTGAAACCAGCCTGAGCAAGAGCGAGACCCCGTCTCTACTATAAATAGAAAGAAATAATTGGCCAACTAATATATATATGAAAAAAAATTAGCTGGGCATGGTGGCGCATGCCTGTAGTGCCAGCTACTCAGGAAGCTGAGACAGGAGGATCACTTGAGCACAGGAGTTGGAGGTTGCTGTGAGCAAGGCTGACACCACGGCACTCACACTAGTCTGGGCAATAGCGTGAGACTCTGTCTCAAAAAAAAAAACCAAAAAACAAAAAAACAATTTTGGAGCAATGAATGTGAGAAAGTTAACCACTAGGTACCAAAACATACCCAACATTTTATCTCATTTATTTTTTATACAGCTTTACATAACATTATTGTTATTGTATATTTGTAATAATTATTGTACATATAATTGTTATAAATATTCTAGGCTTTATGTTACTTCTGAAGTGAATTCATGCCATTTAAAAGTATCAGAACACAAACATACCAGCATTAAGTGAAAGACATAATGGCATAAAGATTTCAGAAGCAAAGGTTCCTCATGGAACTAGGATGAGGAAGGTGATGAGCCTTCTAAAACAACAAGATATTTATGTTTTAGGGTCTTTATTTGTTTAAATAGAGACAGGGCCCAGACAGGAGTGCAGTGGCCCCAAGATAGCTCACTGTAACCTCAAACTCCTGGGCTTAAGTGATCCTCCTGCCTCAGCCTCTTGAGTAGCTGGAACTACAGGCGTGTGTCACCACCACACCTGGTTAATTTTTTTTTTAATAAGAAATGGGGTCTTTGCCTGTAATCCTAGCACTCTGGGAGGCCGAGGCGGGCGGATTGCTCGAGGTCAGGAGTTCGAAACCAGCCTGAGCAAGAGCGAGACCCTGTCTCTACCATAAATAGAAAGAAATTAATTGGCCAACTAATATATATAGAAAAAATTAGCCGGGCATGGTGGCACATGCCTGTGGTCCCAGCTACTAGGGAGGCTGAGGCAGGAGGATCGCTTGAGCCCAGGAGTTTGAGGTTGCTGTGAGCCAGGCCAACGCCACGGCACTCACTCTAGCTTGGGCAACAAAGTGAGACTCTGTCTCAAAAAAAAAAGAAATGGGGTCTTGCTATGTTGTCTAGACTGGTCTTGAATTCCTGACCTCAAGTGATACTTGCATCTCAGCCTCCCAAAGTGTTGGATTTACAGGGATGAGCTGCTGCACTTGGCCACTTTAGGGTCTTGATTAAAAGCTAACAATTTGTTATCTGGGGAAGATTTTGTTGCTTATATGTGTCATTGTGTGCAGGTGCTCACTGTGGTGAGTCCTTGCCACTAAGTGTTCAGAATGGGAAAGAGTGTCATCTACTCAGAAACACCAGTGTCTGTGGTTTTGATGTCCCTGACAACAAATAAATTCTTTCAATATAATACTAACAAAAAAACCCCTAGGTAATGATTTCAGTATTGCTTTTTTCTTACTGTTAGTTACCATTAGCTTGCATATTTATACATTCATTCCACTTTGAAGGCCTACTGTGGGCCTGGTGTGGTGGCTCACGCCTGTAATCCTAGCACCCTGGGAGGCTGAGGTGGGCGGATTGCTCGAGGTCAGGAGTTCGAAACCAGCCTGAGCGAGGGCAAGATCCTGTCTCTACTATAAATAGAAAGAAATTAATTGGCCAACTAATATATAGAGAAAAAATTAGCTGGGCATGGTGGCACATGTCTGTAGTCCCAGCTACTTGGGAGGCTGAGGCAGGAGGATTGCTTGAGCCCAGGAGTTTGAGGTTTCTGTGAGCTAGGCTGCCACCATGGCACTCACTCTAGCCTGGGCAACAAAGCGAGACTCTGTCTCAAAAAATAAATAAATAAAGGCCTACTATGTGCCAGGTACATGGCTTCTGCCTCCGAGGTGCTGTCAGCCTAGTGGTAGAGATGGGTGTGTAAAGAGACGTGATCCTTTCAGCAGCAGCACATTGCAAGGCTGTATGTAAGGCAGGGTCAGAACACTGAGAACAGGCAGGTGTCTACTGGGGCAGGGGTTATAGGTAAAATCAGAGTGAAGAATTTGTCACCAGGTGAATGTAAGGACCATTTCTGGTGCTTAACCAAAAAGGTATTCAAAGTAACCAGCTGTGAGAGATTTACTGAACGGCAGCTACCAGCAGGGCACCTTCCTAAGGCATGGATTTGAGAGCAGAACCTCCAAAGAGAATGTGACTTCCCCTTACCGTTCTGGTTTCTAGGGGACTGGCACACTAGGGGACTGTGGTGGGCCTTCAGTGTCCCCAGTCTATCTAGAATAGTAGTTTGCGTCTTACTGGTGATCATTAAATGTTTTTACAAGATGAATGAAACTGTTCTAAAAAATTCATATTATGCAAGAAATAATTTGAGTTATTGGTTTACTTTATAAATATATTCTTTATTTTGTAAAAAAGATTTTCTATAGAATTAATTAAAAAAAACAACTCCCCTGGGTGTTATATAATTATTTGTATAATTAATTTTACTAATTTACCACTTTTCTGGTATTCCAGTGTGTAAAGGTAATCATGCTTGCATAAATACTTTAGATTAATAAGCCTTATGATTAAAAGTTCACATTTTAATAACAGTCAGTGTTGTTTTGATTGGTTATGTGCCAACAATGTGTGCATTTCTAACAATTGATATACTTAACTTTTTGTCTCAGAATTAAGGCACTGAGGAAGGAAGTGATCCAGAAATGTTATTTTAACTTGGTATTTTCCTTAGAATGTAATATTGGTTAATACTTGGATTGAATATTCCTTTTTTTCTTTAAAAATTTTCTATTAAAATTTTTTTTAAAGTATTTGGACAGGATAGCTTTCTTTGAATTTCATATTTAAGTACCTCTTCTCTTTATCTTGTTTCTTTGGAACACAGCTATAAGAATAAATATTTAAACTTTGGTGGTCTTTTCAGATACAGTTAAAAAACTCCAGGACCAAAAACATGACATGGAAAGAGAAATCAAGACACTACATCGGAGACTTCGGGTAGGATAAATCTTCATATATGATCTTGTCAGAAATCGTAATTTTCTGACATTTGAGGTATAGTGATAGACCACATTATCAATCATCTTAAGCTGTTGGTACAGTGGTAATATTGGCCCCATTGGGCTTTGGGCAGAAAGCAAATGCTGTCGTTTCCAGTTGGGACTAGTGCTGGATTTTGTGCAGGAGAATATACTACAGGTGACTATCCCTAATCTGAAGTCTGAAATGCTCCAGAATCTGAAGTTTTTTTTGAGCATTGATTAACATGATGCTCAAAGGAAATGCTCATGGATTTTTGGATTTGGGATGCTCATCTGGTAAGTATAATCCAAACATTCCAAAATCTGAAAAAATCCAAAACATTTCTGGTCTCAAGCATTTCAGATGAACAATACTCAACCTCTGGTAATTTATGGGTGGTAATTTTAGGAAGATGGATTTAGGAAACAAGTGTTATATTTTGAAAACAAAATTTATTAGCTTTGGATTATAAAGTGTCCCAAACTAAGCTGCTTTCATGTGATTGTTGTTTTCTTTATTCTGTAGATTCAATCAACTTGCCAACAAGCAGGGCCGCCATAATGCCTAGAGAGGGGAAAAAGCTAATCTCATAGTTTGGGTCCTGCCACAGTTCTCAGGCTGCCTTCCTGATGTCAGAAAATCCCTTTGGGGGCAAGGGGAGCCTGGGCTTAGGCATGGCCCAGCTGTGGCCCTGGTGGAGGTGAGGCCCTGGGGCGACTTCCCACCCAGCCGCACCCGCATCCTCCACGGCTGTGGGAAGCAACAGATCATACAGTTCCTTACTGCCTCTTTGTATAATTTTGTCTGCCTGCATTGAGTTTGTTGTTTTTCTTCTGGCTTCCTCTTCCTTTTCCTTTTCTTTGATTTTTTTTTTTTTTTGCAGTCTTTGATGTCAGGATATTTATAGTTTTTTACTATATGGTTCACATACCATTAATATACCTTCTTGAGCTTTTCAGAGGTAAAGCTTTGTAAATTTTGGAAGATGTTTATTTTCATAAGACTTACTTTGAGACTTGCATGAGGAAGGGAGGCTTGATATTAGTTTCATTAATATTTATTGGGTACTGAGTGCCTGATGCCCCAGTAGGCAGATCAGCTAGAAAACCTTTTCCTCATTAAGAACAAGTTCACTAATAATAGCTGCATGGCCTGTTAGAAATAGGTAATAGCAATTCTCTGGGATAAAAAAATTTAATCATCATTTGGAAATACAGTGCATTATAGCAATCTAATCAGAAACAAATTTTATTGCTTTTAAATAAATCTTCATTGCTCTCTTTTGGAAATAAAAAGTTAGTTTTTTAATATAGGAAGAATCTGCGGAATGGCGGCAGTTTCAAGCTGATCTCCAGACTGCAGTAGTCATTGCAAATGACATTAAATCTGAAGCACAAGAGGAGATTGGCGATCTGAAGCGCCGGTTACATGAAGCTCAAGAAAAAAATGAGAAACTCACAAAAGAATTGGAGGAAATAAAGTCACGCAAGTATGTTCTCAGAAACCAGTGTGTACTTATTTTTCAATAGAGAATGCTTAAATCCCAATTTTGTAATGCAGTATTGTGGAAAGAGAGTGGAGGTTGACACTTAGTAAGATTGGATATGATGGAAGTTACTCTACTTTTCTGGGCCTCATTTTATGATACATGTAAAATAGTGCAGTTGATATGGATCTTTCAGAGCTGTTGTTGGTGCCACACCTCTGGAGGGAGCCAGAATGCTCCTGGCATAGGGTACATCATACTCTCTCCTTTCCTCTGCCCTCACAATCCAGCCATGTTACTTCTCTTCAGATTCTAGCTTTGTGATGAAGGTGTGGACTCTGGAGCCTCTTATTAGCTGTGTGGTCTTGGTCAGGAACCTTAATTTCCCTGAGCTTTAGTTTTCTCATCTTTAACCACTTTGGGACCGCTCTCACTGACCACGAAACCTTGCCCACAGCTGGCACTCACAGTCCGCACGGTAGTATGTGCTGTGCACTGACGACAAAACGACATCCGTTTTGCTCTTGTGTGATGAGGAAAGCTTTAAAGCACTGAAAGCTTGTTTTGCTTTACTTGTAATGTAGATCAGAATAGGTAATATACTACGTTATATTTATTTATTTATTTAATTTATTTATTTAGAGACAGAGTCTCACTTTGTTGCCGAGGCTAGAGTGAGTGCTGTGGTGTCAGCCTAGCTCACAGCAACCTCAAACTCTTGGGCTCAAGCGATCCTCCTGCCTCAGCCTCCCGAGTAGCTGGGACTACAGGCATGCACCACTATGGCCGGCTAGGTTTTTCTATATATATTAGTTGGCCAATTAATTTCTTTCTATTTATAGTAGAGGCGGAGTCTTGCTCTTGCTCAGGCTGGTTTCAAACTGCTGACCTCGAGCAATCCACCTGCCTTAGCCTCCCAGATCATTATTTTTAAATGTTCGCAATTTTATTTTGATAAATGAAAAATTAGAAAAGTCATATCACGGCTGTCGGCTAAAGTTACTTTGCACGTTCATCTGTGGCTATCAACTATAGTCGACACTTGACGCTTGTACCGAAGTGATTAAAGTGGAGGCAGTACTGCCTGCTTTACAGTATTGTTGAAAGATAATACCTGCAAAGTGCTCAGAGCAATACCCAGTATACCATGTTTCCCCAAAAAGAAGACAGGGTCTTATATTTATTTTTCGTCAAGAAGACACCCTAGGGCTTATTTTCAGGGGATGTGTTATTTTTTTTAAAGTATGGTACAACAATCTACATTTATTCAAATATAGTTAATTCGTCTTCTTCTGGAACATCATAACTCTCCAAATCCTGAATGTGACTCTATTTCCTTTAGAACTATTGGCCCCAATCTCTCATGTCGAGCAATAGAGCTCTCATGGGGCAGATGAGAAGGGCTGTTCGTCTTCTTTACCCGCTCTGTGACGAAATACGTGGGTTGTGCAGATGCGCTGTGTAGCCACGCCCATCACTAGGTCTTATTTTCCGGGTAGGGCTTCTATTGCGCAAATGCTTAGAATTCCCGGTAGGGCTTATTTTATCGATAGGGCTTATTTTTGGGGAAACACGGTACTTTAGTATTTTTGGAGTCCCAAGTAGAGAATATAGGTGAGTTTCTGTCCGTCACTCACTTGAGTTTTCACTTGTTTTATCATACGACCCTATGAATCTCCGCAGTAGTATCTTTCACTCCATCTAACAGAGATCATTGGAAACTTGAAAAAATTATTAGATGAAATGACATTTGTGATGTGTTCTGAGCTCCACAATGAGACTCCATCTATGAATGGGGACCCTTTGAAGTTATTATTATTATTATTTTATTTATTTATTTTTTTGAGACAGAGTCTCACTCTGTTGCCTGGGCTAGAGTGCTGTGGCATCAGCCTAGCTCACAGCAACCTCAGACTCCTGGACTCAAGCGATCCTCCTGCCTGAGCCTCCCAAGTAGCTGTGACTACAGGCATGTGGCCAGCTAATTTTTTCTATATATATTTCTAGTTGGCCAATTAACTTCTTTCTATTTTTAGTAGAGACAGGGTCTCGCTCTTGCTCTTGCTCAGGCTGGTTTCAAACTCCTGACCTTGAGTGATCCGCCCACCTCGACCTCCCAGAGTGCTAGGATTACAGGCATGAGCCACTGCGCCCTGCCCGAGGTATTATTAAGAATTTGATTATTCCTTACTTTGAGTAATTCTTAAGTAGGTATAGGGAAAAAATTCAAAAACTAACAGAATATCTTTTAAAAGCTACCTTATGGGCCGGGCGCGGTGGCTCACGCCTGTAATCCTAGCACTCTGGGAGGCCGAGGCGGGCGGATTGCTCGAGGTTGGGAGTTCGAAACCATCCTGAGCGAGACCCCGTCTCTACTAAAAATAGAAAGAAATTAATTGACCAACTAAAAATATATATACAAAAAAAAACTAGCCGGGCATGGTGGCACATGCCTGTAGTCCCAGCTACTTGGGAGGCTGAGGCAGGAGGATCGTTTGAGCCCAGGAGTTTGAGGTTGCTGTGAGCTAGGCTGACGCCACGGCACTCACTCTAGCCTGGGCAACAAAAGTGAGACTCTGTCTCAAAAAAAAATAAAATTAAATTAAAAAAAAAAAAAAAAAAAAAAGCTACCTTATGTTATTGTTGCCCAGCTCTAGTATATGGCCCAGAGAAAAGTATTCCTAAGCATTTTTCATTGGCTTCCTTAAGCAGAACAAGGAATATGAGGCAGATTATTGTTTCTTTTTTTTTTTATTGTTTCTTTATTGGTATAAAACTTGGATGACATTACTTTTTTTCCTGTATACTGTTAAATGAATAATGTATCAGAAATCTTTATTCTCTAGTGAATGAAATTCTACTCTTAAAGGATCATTCCATTGGATCTCAGAAGCTGATCAGTCTCGAGGCACATATTTAAAAGAACCTTTTGAGAAAGGTGATACTTTGTAGAGTAGTAGTTCTCCAAGTGAGAGCTTCTGGGCTAAGGCCCTTTCAGGGGTCTGCGAGTTAAACTGTTCATAATAAAACTATCACGATGTTTGCCTTTTTCACTGTGTAGACTTTTGCACTGAGACTGAAAAGCAATTGTACACTGTTGGTGGATCAAGGCCTTGGCACCAAATTGCACTCATAGTCATTGTATTCTTCACCACCACACACTTGTATTTAGGAAAAATGCATGTTTCACCTAAAGATGTCCTTGGTGAAGCAATAAATTATTAATTTTGCTAATTATCAGTATTTGAGTAAATGCTTTTTAGCATTCTATATGACAAAATGGAAAGTATGAAGAAAGCACTTCTGTATCTGCTGTATAATGAAGTATGAGGCAGTCGTGAGGAAAATGCTGTGTGATTGTTTTAGTTTGACCTACTTCTCTTTTTTTCATGGAATGCCATTTTTGCTTGAGAATGACTGACAGACAAACTGCAGTATTCAGACTTTGATATTTGGTAGATATTTCTTGAAAATGATTAAGAGAGCCTGTCACTTCAAGGAAAACAGCTAACCATATTTGTTGCCAGTGATAAAATGTGGGCATTCCAGTGGATTAGGATTTTGGAAAACATCTATCTACCGTTGGTGAGCCTGACAGCTCCTCATGTTTAAATAGTTTTCTCATGAGATCATTTGCAAAATTAACAAATGTGACTTAAAAAAAAATATATATATATATACACACACACACACATATATAGTCTAATGACAGGCATTTGGAAAATTTATGTAACTCAGTGAACCAGTATTTTCCTTCTTTTTTTTTTTTTTTTGAGACAGAGTCTCGCTTTGTTGCCCAGGCTAGAGTGAGTGCCGTGGCGTCAGCCTAGCTCACAGCAACCTCAAACTCCTGGGCTCAAGCAATCCTCCTGCCTCAGCCTCCCAAGTAGCTGGGACTACAGGCATGTGCCACCATGCCCGGCTTTTTTTTTTCTATATGTATTAGTTGGCCAATTAATTTCTTTCTATTTATAGTAGAGACGGGGTCTCGCTCTTGCTCAGGCTGGTTTCGAACTCCTGACCTCGAGCAATCCACCCGCCTCGGCCTCCCAGAGAGCTAGGATTACAGGCGTGAGCCACCGCGCCCGGCCTAGTATTTTCCTTCTGACCAATGAAAGATGTTAAATGATCATGTATGGGTAAAAGATGCATGCAAAGTACAAAATTGAGTGGATTTTAATTGATAGAATAGGAAAAGTTCATTTATATCGTTTCAGATTCCACATTGAAACTAAATTTTAAGTTATTATCACTTGCTGCATTTTGGTGTAGTATCAAAGAAGAATAGCCACAGTTATCTACAAAGGCTATTAAAATATTCTTCCCTTTTCTGTTTATATATCTATATAAGACCTGCTTTTTTTTCATATTGCAATAGATTGAAAACAGAAGAAATGAGAATCTAGCTTCCTTCTATTAAGCCAGACTTTAAAGAAATAATTAAAAAATGTAAAGTGCTGTTATTCTTCTTACTAAATTTTTTTTAGTTTTGGAAAATATAGTTATTTTTCATAAAAATATGCAATCATGTTAATAAGTCTTGGGTTCATTTTTATTTAGAGATGAATTAAATATTGTTATGTATTTCTTAGTTTAAATTTAATTTAGTAGAAGATAACCCACATAAACAAAAGCTTTTGGTGTCTTTAGTCATTTGTAGGATAGAAAGGGTTCTAAGATCAAAAAGTTTGATAATCATTGTTATAGACTCCTTATTAAAACTTCTAATCATGACAACTAGCTGAACTCTAGATCCTGTGGTACATCTTGAGGTAAAAGACTCTGGCAAAAGAGACAAATGGCCACCAAAGTAAATTTTCCTAAGGACTGGCTTTATTTCGGTCTATCTATGACGTACTTGATAGTTATGTGACATGTACAAACTCTGCAATTATACTCTTATCCAGGTAAAAACTTGGGTGTCAATCAGCTCAGTGAATTAGAGTGGGCAAGAAATGAAATGGAATTGATTTTTTCAGATGACTCAGGATACATCACACTGAGCTTCTAGGGGACTCATATTACTAATATGGATCTAAGGGTTTTTTTCTGTTTGGAGATTACAACAGTTTTCTTGGGTTTTTTATTTGTTTGTTTATTTTTAAGAGCATGGGCATTAGTTTCACTTCTTTGTGTTTCCACATCTAAGCATGACATGTTGGCTAGAGCCAGTGTAATTATTCATACTGGTGAATGTACTGGTGAATCCCCAGGCTCCTCTGAAGGGTTGGGTCTTCTTGGCAGTACAGGATCTGGAGATTCCCAGGTCTGAGTCAGGATCTCTGGCCAGTCTGCCTTCCATTTTACTGCTAATTGATTACTGGTACCCTAACCTTACACTTACTCAGATGAAGATGGAATTTGATGATTATTTAACTTACTTAGGATAACCTGATATAAAAATTTCAATATCATTTCCTGGATATTTACCAAGCAAATGGGAATATTAGACCAGGTAATTTACTAAGCTCAACTGATACAATTATTTAAAGATACTTTTTAATGCTTTTCAGTTGGGAGGGGAAAATATATATTTTTTAGTACATAGGTAAAAATGCTCTGGTTTTAATATTCAGGCAAGAAGAGGAGCGAGGCCGGGTATACAATTACATGAATGCTGTTGAGAGAGATCTGGCAGCCTTAAGGCAAGGAATGGGACTGAGCAGAAGGTCCTCAACTTCCTCAGAGCCAACTCCCACTGTCAAAACCCTTATCAAGTCCTTCGACAGTGCATCTCAAGGTAACTGATTTCTTGTACCCAGTGCCATAGGCATGTGGTGGTATTCACTTATCATATGTTCTCTGGCCTACTTTGATATTCTTTACCATCTTACTCTGTTAATCTCATTAACTTTCTTATAATATTGATGAGTTAGACTTAATATAAGGTACATTTTAACAGGAGATTTGAGACGTATGCAGCTTCAGAGGTGTCAGTCTCAGACTGGTGCGTTAACCCATACAGAGATGTGTCTTTTCTCCGTAGGTGGATCACACACATTCCTGTGACTATAAGTATCTTCTCTCTGCCTAAAAACTTCCAGATGCATAACTTCAGCTCTTCCTTTCCTGTGAGTTCCTCAGTTCTGTATATCCAGATGCTCATTTGGCATTGACACTCAGGTATCTCCTAGACATCTTTTATGTCCAAAACCAAACCCTTGTCTCCCAGTGCCAGCCTTTCCTTACGTGTAAGTGGCAGCACCACTCACCTGGTTACTTATGCCAGAAATCTAGGAATCTTCCTTAAGTTCTTCTCCTTCTCACCCCTTCATCTAGTCCTTATAGCAAGTCCTGGTGATCCAGCCTCCCACATGGGTATCTTTGCTCATCTACTCCTCTCCACCTCTAGTGGCACAACCTGTAGCTTGAGTCATAATCAACCACTAATTTCAGTAACCTCCTGATTACCTCGCTGTTTCATTCCATGACAAAAAGATATTTTCTTATTTAAAATCCTTTAATTGCATTATTTTAATTGGGATGGAATTCTGATTCCCAGATGTCTACATGGTCTGGCCCCTGCTGACCCTTACCTCATTTGAACCACTCTTCCCTGCTTGCTGCAGTCCTGCACTGCACTCAGGTTCCAGATCAAGCCAGGCTCTGTCACACAGGGCCAGCCCTTCCTCTCCGCCTGGAAGCTCGCCCTCCCCACCTTCACATACCTGCCTCTTTTTCACATCTCTAATCTCCTCAGTTCTGGGAAACGGAAAGGGATGTAGTTTTTAAAGCAATTAATTGTAATATGTTCTTAAATTTTTATCTAGAAATTCTTTAAACTTTGTAGCAGGCTGTTGAATCTAAATTCTGTGATTATACACAAATAAGTTTTCTTTGACTTAAAATAGGAGCAAAAGTCACACGTATACGTTAGACATTCTAGAGGGCAGTTAGACAGTATCTTCCAATGTAAAATGGCATATAGTCACAGAAGCTGAAGTTCTTGTACATAATACTGGCACAAGTGTATAAAAATAGATATACAGAGGCCGGATGTGGTGGCTCACGCCTGTAATCCTAGCACTCTGGAAGGCCGAGGCGGGAGGATCACTCAAAGTCAGGAGTTCAGGAACAGCCTGAGCAAGAGTGAGACCCTGTCTCTGCTAAAAATAGAAAGAAATTAGCCGGACAACTAAAAATATATAGAAAAAATTAGCCGGGCATGGTGGCACATGCCTGTAGTCCTGGCTACTCGGGAGGCTGAGGCAGAAGGATTCCTTGAGCCCAGGAGTTTGAGGTTGCTGTGAGGTAGGCTGATGCCACGGCACTCTAGCCCAGGCAACAGAGCAAGACTCTGTCTCAAAAAAAAAAAAAAGAAAAGAAAAAAAAAGATATATATAGAGTTTTTAATATAGCATTGTTTGAAAAACCTGGATATTGTTTAAAATGCCCATTAAAAGAATTAAGACAATTATGACCCATTAATACAATCATAATTCTATTTCTTGTTATATACTCAAAAGAATTAAAAACTAGGTATTCAGACAAATATAGGTGGTCCCTGACTTACAGTGGTTTGACAGTAAATGAAATATATGTGCTTTAAAAATAAAATGGTGGTGGAATGTCTACACTAAAATGTGCAACTACCTTAAAATGTTAAAACAGGCTGTAATGCAGAAAAAGTTATATCTGCCTCTATATTGATATTTTTTAAAAAGCTGACTATGTTATTTTATAATCAAATATATCTAAATGGCCCATCAGTTCCACTCCTAGTTACATGCTCAAAAGAACTGTAAAACAGGTATTCAGATAAATACAGATGGTCCCTGACTTTCAATGGTTTGACTTAGAATTTTTCAACTTTATGATGGTGTAAAAGCAATATAATATATATATTTGGTATGGTATTCAGTAAATTACATGAGATATTCAACACTTTATTATACCATAGGCTTTATGTTAGATTTTATTCAACTCTAGGCTGATGTAAGTGTTCTGAGCACGTTTAAGGTAGGCTAGGCTATGATATTTAATGGGCCAGGTATATTAAATGCATTTTTGACTTACAGTATTATCAAATTATGGCAGGTTAATTGGGATGTAACCTCACTGTAAATTGAGGAACATCTGTACTTGTACATAATGTTCATAGCAGCACTCTTAGGCAAGAAATGGAAGTGACTCAGGTGTCTGTGCATTGGATGAATGGATAAACAAAATGTGGTATGTCCATTCAATGGAATATTATTCAGCCATAAGAAAGAAATGAAGTACCGATATGTGCTATGACATGGATGAACCTTTATGACATTATGTT
Source organism: Microcebus murinus (assembly GCF_040939455.1). Lineage (NCBI taxonomy): Eukaryota > Metazoa > Chordata > Mammalia > Primates > Cheirogaleidae > Microcebus > Microcebus murinus. The sequence continues at coordinate 24,258,635 of NC_134125.1, read as the reverse complement.
AATTGAAAGAAGACAGAACAGACCACATAAGATTCCATTTACATGAAATATGCAGATTAGGTCAAGCCATAGAGATAGAAAGCACATTGGTGATTGCCAAGGACTGGGGGAGGGGTGGAGGGGGAGTGATTGCTTAATAGGTCCTGGGTTACCTTTTGGGTTGATAAAATGATTTGAAACTTGATAGATGTGATGGTTGCACAATATTTTGAATGTACAGAATGCCACTGAACTATATATTTTAAAATGGTTAATTTTATTATGGGAATTTTATCTCAGTAAAAAGAATACATCTAAAGATGTCAATTCTTGGCCGGGCGCTGTGGCTCACGCCTGTAATCCTAGCTCTTGGGAGGCCGAGGCGGGCGGATTGCTCAAGGTCAGGAGTTCAAAACCAGCCTGAGCAAGAGTGAGACCCCGTCTCTACTATAAATAGAAAGAAATTAATTGGCCAACTGATATATATATAAAAAAAAAATTAGCCGGGCATGGTGGCACATGCCTGTAGTCCCAGCTACTCGGGAGGCTGAGGCAGGAGGATCGCTTGAGCCCAGGAGTTTGAGGTTGCTGTGAGCTAGGCTGACGCCACGGCACTCACTCTAGCCTGGACAACAAAGTGAGACTCTGTCTCAAAAAAAAAAAAAAAAAAAAGATGTCAATTCTAAACATCAGTACGTGGCTGCATCAAAGGTCCACAGTGATCTGCTGCTTCTTGCCACATTGCGTAATGTTCCTGAGTTCATTTGTGTATCTTGTTTTTAATTCAGTTCAGCTTCAAATGAATAACCAGAATGTGAGCTATGCCCAAGTATCTCAAAATTAATAAATTAATTAGAAAAAGAATAAACAACTTTTCATCAGTTCAGAGAAGGGAGACTGATATGCAAACAGATATTTACACATGCCTGTATTAAATACAAATCAGGAAATGCATACGGTGTGAAGCAATGAACTCTGCAGGAGGAAAGATGAGCAGGAGTTCATCATTCTTTTGTTTAATACACAGTTTTGGTTTTTTTGTTTGTTTATTTGTTTGTTTGTTTTTGAATCTCTGTTGCCTGGGCTAGAGTGCTGTGGCGTCAGCCTAGCTCACAGCAACCTCAAACTCCCGGGCTCAAGCAATCCTTCTGACTCAGCCTCCAGAGTAGCTGGGACTACAGGCGTGCACCATCACGCCTGACTAATTTTTCTATGTATTTTTAGTTGTCCAGCTAATTTCTTTCTACTTTAAGTAGAGATGGGTCTCACTCTTGCTCAGGCTGGTTTCGAACTCCTGAGCTCAAGCGATCCTCCCACCTTGGCCTCCCAGAGTGCTAGGCTTATAGGCATGAGCCATTACGCCTGGCCTTGGGTTTTTTGGGTTTTTTTTTGTTTATTTGTTTGTTTTGAGATAAGTCTCACTAAGTTGCCCAGTCTGGAGCCTAGGCTCATGCGACCATCCCACCTCAGCCTCCTAAGTAGCTGGGATTCAGGTGTGGAACACCACGCCTAGCCTAATATGCAGTTATTGAACATCCACCGCATGCTAGGTTCTTACCTGATGCAGTTATAGAACTACTTCTCCTGGGTTTTTTTTTTATACTTGGATTTCATTGGTTTATGAAGCATGTTAACCACATCATGTAGTTAAATAACAGAAGTGAACCAGCCTGAGCAAGAGCGAGACCCCGTCTCTACTATAAACAGAAAGAAATTAATTGGCCAACTGATATATATATATATAAAAAATTAGCCGGGCATAGTGGCGCATGCCTGTAGTCCCAGCTACTCGGGAGGCTGAGGCAGAAGGATCACTCGAGCCCAGGAGATTGAGGTTGCTGTGAGCTAGGCTGACGCCACGGCACTCACTCTAGCCTGGACAACAAAGTAAGACTCTGTCTCAAAAAAAAACAACAAAAAAAACCAGAAGTGGAATGACCAGCGAATCCAGGGTTGGAAATAAATGTGACTACTATAGGGAAGCAAGCAGTCCACCTGGTGGGGGGAGAAGCACCTGTACACTGGGGCACGGCTGTGAGTGTGCAGCATAGGTTAGGCATCAGCCGAGACAGTTTCTAGGGCATGGGAGAGTACTGGTTAATCTGATGAATCCTTCAGTGGAGACCAGTTACGAAAGCTTCCATTGTACTATGGTGCATTCATCATTGGCTTGTTTGTTGTTTCTGTAGTACCAAGTCCTGCTGCAGCTACAATTCCTCGAACACCTCTGAGTCCAAGTCCTATGAAAACCCCTCCTGCAGCAGCTGTGTCCCCCATGCAGGTAAGTGGCTGGAACCATGGAAGTTCTGGGGGCCTAGGAATCTGAATAAGTAGACTTCTCCAAAGTCATTTACATGTTTATCGGGTAGGCAAATGACTACTTCATAAGGGTTGTATTTGGGATTTGTTTCCTAAAATACTGTGAATATCTTTAATTGAGATTAATTACATAAATGTAAGTTGTGTTATTCTTCTGGAAAACTCTAATGGTAGTAATAGCTAATAATAGTTGAACACTTACCATGTGCTCTAAACTGTTCCAAATGCTAATAATGTTAACTCATTTAATACTTACAACCCAACGGGGTATTAAGTACTGTTGTTATCCCTGTTTTTCACATGTGGAAACAGTGGCCCAGAAAAGTTAAGTAACTTGCTGAAGTTCAGATAGCTAAGAAGTAGTAGGTTCAAAACATGGGTAGTCTGGCTTCAGAGAATATGCTATTATTAATCACTATACCAAGACATCTCTCTAAGTAGGGTATATAGTTGGCATGTCTCAGCCCTTGCTGCATAGCAAAAGTGGCTTATAATAGGAATGTAATAGCAAAAGTAGCCTATAATAAGAATGTTATTTTTTACATTTTTCAAGGTTGGCTAGATAATCTAGTTCTTTGCTGGCTTTGTTAGGTTCATTCCTGTAGCTATAGTCAGCCAGAGAGGGCTGGGGTCTGGGCTTACAGGATACCTGGGCTCCCTTTTCCAAATGATTTTTCTTCCTGGGCACCTTCACGGTATATCTCCAGTTCCAAGAGCATGAAAATGGAAGTTAGACGTGGGCTTGGAACTCAGACAGTGACACTTCTGTCCCATTTTTTTGGTCCAAGGAAATCACAAGGCCAGCTCAGATTTAGGTGGGAGGACTCCACCTAAAGTGTGAATTCAGAGAACAGTGATTCCTTGGGGGCCATTCTGTTACACAAGGGCGTTCCTGATCCATTATAAATAAGTTTTGGAAGTTGTTCTTCGTTGCCATTGTGTAAGTGCAGACCAGAGGCAGGGCAGGTGGTTGTTACTCTGTGTTTCTCAAGAGACTTTCTCGTTGTGCATTTTATTCAGCCACTTTTGGTAGGTGTGGCTGAGGTGGGGTGTTTCCACAAAGGTGTTAGTAGCCAAAGGAAAAATGGCCTAAAACCCAGTATCCTGTGAGATAAGTCAGCCTCGGCTGCGTCTCTTTCCTGAAATAGGGTTTCAGAGACTCTCAAAGAGTTGAGTTGAGACTTTTGTGTTAGCTAGTGACCATGTGTTTTAGGAGTGAACATCTTTTTTTGTAAAGTTGAGGAGAAAGTGTGCTCCCTCTACATTTGTGATGTTGCAAGTTAGTGGCTTTGTGTTTCTGTGTATGTACAAGACGTTACGTCTTAATGTAAAAGGAAGGGAAAGGGGATTCTATATAACACCTACAGATTTAATGCTTTTTATGTAGTCTCTGTTAATCAGACCTTTTCTGAAAGACTTTGAAGATATAAATAAAAGCAAAATGTAGATGCCAAATATAATAAATTTCAAATAAGATGAAGTTTATATAATGTTGTCAGTTGAAGTTTCATAACATTAACTTTGTAAGGCATCACTTTGTAAATCTTTTTAAATAGGGGGAAAAAAATCTAATTTCTTTTTTTTTTTTCCAATAAAATGTAAAATTTTTATTATTATAAACCAAACATTGGCAGCCACATATAGATGTTTGCTATGGACAAACTAAGACTGTGAGGTCATACTTTAAAATACAACTTCAGAGTTAGTTGCAAAAATTCAATATATTTTCTCAGAATTTGTATAATTTCCTTCAGTTTACAATACATGCTATGTAAAGTTTAATATGATGCTAAATAATGTGCCATTTACCCTAAAAGTAGGTCATAGAAAATTTAATGACTATTAGGATTGAATAATAACAAGGCTTTAACGGCTCGTTTTTCTTATGATTATATAAACAATATAAATCTCGAAAAGGTAATATTGTTAGTTGAGTAGTAAAATCCATAAAAATAATAGTTCTGCCACAGTGCACAGATAATTTCATTCATTTTGTTGCCCTTTACCCTGACCAAGGTTTCAGGTTAGAATTGAAAGATAGGCTGGGGTAGGGTGCACCAGTAGTCCCAGCTACTCAGGAGGCTTAGGCCAGAGGATCACTTTCAGCCCAGGAGTTGGAAGCCAGCCTGAGTGAGCAGCACAGCCAGACTGTGGCTCTGTTTAAAAAAAAAAAAAAAAAAGGAAGACATAGAAAATCTGTACATTCTATATGGAATAGTGAATATACTAAGAAGTAGAGTTTGCAGAAACTAAAAATTTCGTACTCCAACATCATATATGCCTATTAATATGATTTTAATTAACTTAATGTTTGAGATAAGAATCTTAGCTGGGGTTTTGTTGCAGGAATGGTGGGACCACTCAGAGCTGAGGTCTTTCACTGCAACAAGGGAAGTAGTCTTCGGTCCGAAACAGGACAGGGGGTTCGTAGCCCATTTGCTGCAGCCTTGAGGGGGACGACTTGTTAAAGAGGGAGGGCACGTTCATAGTGTGCAGGAGTTTTTTGAAGGCCCTGGGGAAAGCCCCCAGTTTGGCTTCGGCTTTGGTCACTTGCTCCTCCGTCCTGGCCACGCTGTCGCCGATCATCCTCACGAAGGCCTCCAGCTTGTCGATCCTGCCGTAGATCTGCCTCATCTTGGCAGCCTTGGCGTAAATGCGAGGCACGCCCTCACTGCCGACGTGCGGGGAGTCGCCTCGAATCATGTCCAGCATGCCCATGAACTCATCCACTCTGGTGAGCAGGTCTTCGAGGCTGGAGTCCAGGGCCTTGACCTCGGGCCGCGCCCAGGCCCGGGCAGCAAGCAGGCGGCGTATCCCGAGGCAGCGTAGCAGCAGTGGCAGGTCCCGGCCCCTCGCGCGGCAGCCCGGCAAACCCACCCTCCATGGTCCACGGCTGCCCGGGCTGGGCCTCATTTCTATAACTTGAAAAAGCTAATAATTATAAGCTACATTCAGTAGCTTTTTAGTACATGATTAGTTAGTATATTGCTTCTCAAACCTAATTGTATATTAAAATCACGTGGAAGCCGGATCAGTAGTATGCACCTGTAATCCTAGCTACTTGGTAGGCTGAGGCAGGAGGCTTACTGGAGCCCAAAGGTTTGAGACCAGCTGGGGCAACATCGTGAAACACTTTCTCTTTAAAAAACAAAAAAATCACATGGAGAGTTTTAAACACATGAATTCCCAGGCCTCATCCTAGTGAACCAGAATCACTAGGGACTGGGGCTGAACATTGGGATTGTTACTATCTCAAAAATCGCTGGGTGGGAATTCTTCTACTGGCTACAAGGTAGTAAGAGGGGCTGGATTATTCTGCCATTATAAACAACTAGAACACTGGACAAAATCAAGGAAGCATTTATTTTCAGGCATTGTAAAACAAGCAGTACAACACTGTGATTGTGATCCTTGAACAAAAGTTAAGAAATGAGGTAAGTCCTACTGTGTCCCACAGTCTTTTCCTGAGGCACTTTCCAAATGGTGGTACAAAGAGTGTGAACCCACATGGAACAGGGAAGGGAAACCAGTGGGATCTGAGGGGACACAAACCAGTATTCAGGGAAAAAGAGACTGCTAGAATTTATAGGGCAGAATACTGGGAGGGGGTAGCTATGTAGAAAAAGGGGTCCAGAAATCTGATAGGTGTCCCTTTGAATCTTTGCTTGAATGTCAGTCTGTACGTGCATTGAGAGAAACCCCACAGGCCTAGGCAAGCATAAATTCCAAGGAACATTTCCCAGGGATGGGGAGTTATCAGGCAAGCACTTCCCAGTTCACACAGGGCACGGGATCATTTGAGTTCCCAGCAGCCACTGTGGAGAAACCTCTTTGAATAGGTGGGGCATTCAGTAGAGCCCCCTTAAGGACCACACTTTAAAGTGGAACTAAGTAGCCCTAGAGTAAATGCTATTCTAGATACGCCCTAAAAGACCTTAAAAATAAGCTTCACAAGGACCAAGAAGACCCATAAGTAACAGTGGTAGGCAGCCTGCAAAGTGCTTCCCTGGGTCCTCGACTCCTGGGGGTTGTTCCTCATGTAATCTGTTCATGGTGAATGTTGGCTGCACTTCATGATGTGTTTCCAGTGAATAGAATATGACAGAAGTGATGGGATAAGGCTGTCACTTTCAAGATGAGGTTATGAAAAGATCTGCTTCTATTTAAAGTATTCCTCTTGCTATCTCTTAGATCCACACTGGGGGCCCAGTTGCCATGTTGTGAGCCAGCCCATGTAAGTAAGGTTGGAAGCAGATCTCCTGAGGCTTGTGAGCAGCATGTAGATGAGCTTGGAAGTAGATCTTCCTCCAGTTTTCCTTGGGATAACTGCAGCCCTGCTGGCAGCTTGATTGCTTTCCTATGAGAGACTTTGAGCCAAACACACCCAGTGAAGCTTTCTGACCCATAGAAACTATGAGATCATAAATGTTTATTGTTTTATGGCACTAAGTTTTGGGGAAATTTATCTTGTAGCATAGATAACTAATATAGTAGCGTACACAATGTAATAATTCTTAAAGGAATACAGCAAAATACAAGACTCAATAATGAAAAATACACAGTCTGCCATGCAATAACAAAAAATTACTAAACAAGGAGGAGGCAGGAAAATGTGACTTGTAGTCATGAGAAAAATCAGTCAATAGATGCAGACCACCTGGAAAGGATAGAAAGGATGAAATTACTGCACAAGGATATTGATATGCTCTCTGTGCTTAAGTCTGTAAAGGGAAACTTCATACACAGATGAAGAGAGAAATGGAAGATACAAAAAAGGACAGAGGAAAAGATCAGTACATTGGAGGACACAGCAGCAGAACCTATCCATAATGAGGCACAAAGAGAAAAAAAAAGAATGGGGAAAAAATGAACTCAGCCTTTGACTTATGAGATAAAATCAAGTGGTCTTACATACCTGAAATTTGAGTCCAAGAACCAAGCAGCAGGGTAATGGGCAGTGAGAGAGGATATGTTTGAAGAAATGATGGCTGAAATTTATCCAGATGCGATAGAAAGTATACATTCACAGATCCAAGAAATCAGGAACCTAAAGCAAAATAAGCATATACAAACACTCCTCCCAAGCCCCCAGCACAGAACACTGCTGAAAAACCAGTGATGATTAAAAACTCTTCAGGACATTCGGACAAGAATGACCACAGACTTCTAGTTGTAAACTATGCAAGTCAGAAGACAATGGAATGCAATATTTAATGCTGAAAGAAAAACAACTGTTAGCTTATAATTCTGTATCTTCAAAAAAAAGAGTAATATTAAAATACGTTAGGTAAGTAAAAGCTGCGGGAATTCATCATTTGCAGACCACTGCAGGAAATGGATGAAGAGTATGTGGGACTCCTCTATACTATCTTTGCTACTTCCCATGAATCCATGATTATTTCAAAAAGCATTCCTACAAAGAAAAGGCCAGGCCCAGGTGGTTTTACTAGTGAATTTATTTTTTTTCTTTTTTTTATCTTAAAAGTAATGCCTGGTATACTAGTGAATTTAATTAAACCTTTGTAGAAGAAATAATTGCAATCCTGTAAAAGTCTTTCAGAAAACAGAACAGAAAGATGACTTTCTAGTTCATTCTGTGAAGCCAGCATTACCTGTTAGCAAAACCAGACAAATTACAAAAAAAGAAAACTGCTAAGCAGTATTCCTTATGATTATAAATGCAAGCTTAAAAGAATGTATTAGCAAATTGAATCCAGTAATATATGAAAATGATAGTCCACCATTACTAAGTGTGGTGTACCCAGGGATACAGGTTAAAATTTACCTCAACAGAATAAAGGAGGAAAAAACATTAATTTCAGTATCTGTATAAGAAACATTTGACAAAATTTCATACCCATTCATAGTGAAAACTCTTTTTTTTTCTTGAGAAAGAGTTTCACTTTGTTGCCCAGGCTAGAGTGCCATGGCATCAGCCTAGCTTACAGCAACCTCAAACTCCTAAAGCAGTCCCTACTGCCTCAGCTTCCCAAGTAGCTGGGACTACAAGCATGTGCCACCATGCCCAGCTAATTTTTTCTATACATTTTTAGTTGTCCAGCTAATTTCTATTGTTTTTTAATAGAGTCGGGGTCTCACTCTTGCTCAGGCTGGTCTGGAACTCCTGAGCTCAAATGATCCTCCCGCCTCAGCCTCCTGGAGTGCTAGGATTACAGGTGTGAGCCTCCACGCCAAGCTCATGGTGAAAACTCTTCAGCAAACTAGAAATAGAAAGGAATTTCCTCAATCTTATAAAGGGAATCTGGGGAAGGTCTGAGGCTAACATCATGCCTCATAGAGAGGCTGCATGTATTCTCTCTAGGATTAGGAACAAGAAGGGTAGGGTATCCACTCTTACCACTTCTTTTCTTCAACATTTTGCTGGAGCTCTTGCCCTAGGAAGTAAGCAAAAAAAGAAAAGAAAAAGAAAGAAAGAAAGAATACAGATCAGAAAGAAAGAAGTAAAACTGTCATTATTTGCAGGGGACATGATCATTTATGTAGAAAATCCAAAGGAATCCACAAAAAAAACTTCTTGATTGAGCAGTGTTACAAGATACAAGGTCATTATACAAAAATAATTTGTTTTTCTATATATTAGCGTGAACAATTGGAAATAGAAATACTTAGCAATAAATTTAGGGAAATACATACAAAAATGTGTATAACAAAAACTATAAAAATGCTGAGAGATATTAAAAAAGTAATAAATGGAAAGAAATATCATATTTATGGATTTGAAAATTTAATGTTGTGAATATCTTGCAGATCTCCTTTAAATTAATCTATAGATTCAATATAATCCCGGTTAAAATCCTAGTGCTCTTTGGGTAGAAATTGACAAGACAGATTTATATGGAAATGCAAAGGGCCCGGAATATCCAAAGCATCTGGGAGGAAGAAAAGAACTTGGAGAACTTGTGCTACCTGACTTCAACACTTATTATAAAGTTAGAATGATGGAGACAGTGTGGTGCTGACATATATTTCAATGTAGACATTAGGCCAGTGGAATAGAGAAGAGAGCTCAGAAGTAGGTCAATTGATTTTCAATGGACATGCCAAAGTGATCCAATGGTGAAGGGGTAGTATTTTCAAGAAAGGTTTCTGAGACAACTAGATAACCAAATAAAAAAAAAAAAAAGCTCAATCATTAATTACCTTGTGGCATACACAAAAATTGAAATTGACTGTAGGCCTAAATGTAAAAGCTAAATCTGTAAAAATGTATCTATTTATTTATTTAGCCTCTGCCTCAAAAGTAGCTAGGAGTACAGATGTATGCCACTACGCCTGGCTAACTTTTTAAAAAAATTTTTGTAGACTGGGGATGGTGGCTCATACCTGTAATCCCAGCACTCTGGGAGGCCAAGGCAGGAGAATTGCTTGAGGTCAGGAGTTTAAGACTAGTCTGAGCAAGACCCTGTCTCTACTAAAATTAGAAAAATTAAGCCGGGTGTCATGGCATACACGTCTAGTTCAGCTACTCAGGAGGTTGAGGCAGGAGGATCACTTGAGCCCAGAAGTTTGAAGTTGCAGTGAGATATGATGACTTGGGGTGACAGAGTGAGACTCTGTCTCAAAAACAAAATTTTTTTTTTTTTTTATAGACAAAGATCTTGCTATGTTGCCTAGGATGGTCTTGAACTCCTGACCTCAACTAACCCTCCTACCTAGCCTCCCAAAGTGCTGGGATTACAGGTGTGAGCCATCATGCCTGGCCTATAAAACTTTTAATGAGAACATGAGAGAAAATCTTTATGACCATTGAGAATGCAAAGATTTATTATTTAGGATATAAAAAAGCGTGGACCATAAAAGCAAATTGATAAATTTGGCATCAAAATTTAAAACTTCTCTGAAAGACATTAAGTAAATGCAGAGTCAAACTATAGATTGGATAGAATGTATTCACAAGACATTTATCAGACAAAAGACTTGCATCATATCTCAGTAAGAGAATGACAGGCAACCCAATAAATGATGGGCAAAAGATTTGAAAAGACCCTTCCTAAGAGAAGATACATTTATTTATTTATACATACATACATACATACATACATACATACATACATACATACATACGGAGTCTTGCTCCGACACCCAGCCTGGAGTGCTGTGACCTCAGCCTAGCTTATAGCAACTTCAAAACTCTGGGCTCAAGTGATCCTATTGCCTCAGCCTCACGAGTAGCTGGGACTACAGGCATGCGTCACTGTGCCCGGCTAATTTTTCTGTATTTAGTAGAGACGGGGCTTCACTCTTGCTCAGGCTGATCTTGAACTGCTGAGCTCAACAATCCTTCCGCCTTGGCCTCCTAGAGTGCTAGGATCACAGGCATGAGCCACCACACCTGGCCATCAGGAGAAGATATATAAATGGCCAGTAGGCATGTGAAAAGATGCTCGACATCATTAGTCATCAGGGAAATGGAAATTGAATCCACACTGAGATCCCACTCGGTATCCTTTAGAATGGCCCAAATTTAAAAGGCTCGTGCTACAAAGTGTGGCAAGGATATGGAGCGGCTGGAGCCCTCACACATTTCTGCTGGGTGTATGAAATGAGTGGTTAGCAGTTAGCAGATCAGACAGCCTGGGGGAAAGCCAAGGGGATGAAGCATGGTGCGCAGCATGGTGCGTGTGGTAGTAAGGACAGAATTGGTGTATCCGAGCATATGGAGGGGTGGCAGGAGATGAAGCCAGAGGCCCAAGGGGTTCTGAGTGTTTGTGGTGGGTATGTATGGGTGCTTGTATGTGCAGAAGTCTGGAGATGAGGAGCCAGTGACAGAGCTGTTGCGTGGTGCTGGATTGAGATGCTGGATGCATTAGGGCAGCTGTAGTAATGGAGTTAGTGGGCAGGTGAACAGATTCAAGATCTTTGAGGAGCCAGGACAGGAATGGCCAGTATGACTACAGTAGGGGCAAGTCTGTATTTCATTTGGGAACATGTTTTCATATTTAGTGAATTGGTATGTGATATTTTAAGGATTCTCTTGAAACAAAATAATGAAACTTACATTCTGAATACCAGTGGTTACCCAGGGTTGGCGATGTGGGGTCAGGGCAGGGGAGGTGGGTGTGGCTGTTTGGCCACAAGAGGGACCCCGTGGTGATGGAAATGTTCTCTGTCTTGACTATGTCAGTGTTCCTATCCTGGATTTGATAGTCTACTACTGATTTGTAAGATTTTACCATTGGGAAAACCGAGTCAAGAGGACATAGAATCTCTCAGTGCTGCTACTTACAACTGCATGTGAATCTACAATTATAATAAGTTTAAGTTTTTAGAAAGTATATCGATCTTATTACATGCCTGCAGAGAGAGAACGAGAGCATGTGCAATGTGTGTATATGTGTGTCACAGCCTTACGATAGCAGTATGGAAGGAATTAATGCAAATTTATAATTAAATATTCACTCAGTGCAATATTTACCTTCTTTGTGAGACCCAGCACTAGATTTAACCTAACTTTAATACTGTTTATCTTTTGATTTCAGAGACATTCATTAAGTGGACCAATCTCAACATCCAAACCCCTGACAGCCCTGTCAGATAAGAGACCAAACTATGGGGAAATCCCTGTTCAAGGTATGTATGTAACAGCATTTTACCTCTTTTGTCAACTTTTGAATTGTTCTGGCTTCTTGGCAAACTAAATTGTTATTTTGTTTGCTTTTGATATTATTTCAGTCAGTCTGGTATACCTTTTTATCAGAAGTTTACTAATAATATGTCTAAATTACAAGTGGGAAAATTAGTTATTAATAAATGCATCTTTCGTGACAACTCTCATGACATTATAATAGGTCATAGAGCGTGCACACCATTGCTAGGTACTGCTTTCACAGTTCCTCTTGGCATAAGTATTATTGTCATCCCCAGTTTACAGATACCAAGAATGAGGCTTCAAGGATTTGAATAACCCAAGTAAACATGGTTAATGAACAAAGGTCCTGGCAGCCTGACTCCACAGCCCATTCTTTGCATCTGTGTGCTGTGTGTTGTTGTCATAAGAGGGAGCTGAGACTCTGGAGGATAAGGCCCAGCAACTCCTTGGAGCCCTTGGGGGAGGGACTTGCTGGTTGTCACACAGCTGTTTGTGGTAGAGCTGACACCAGAGCCCAGTCTCCTGCCTTTCGAGGTCTGGTCAGAGCAGGGCGAGGTTTGCCAGGGAAAATCAGCACCAACAGTGTTCCTCAAACTAACCTGAGTTGCTTGTTAAAGTATGGAATCCTGGCCCTTCCCTCAGGTGTACTGACATGGACTGTCTAGGAAAGGGAGTTTAGAAGTTCCATTTTCACAGGCTTCCCAAGTAATTCTTAGGAATGGGCAAATTTGGGAAATTGGGCAAAGGTTACCACCTAATTATTTCCATTACCTTGGTATTTGTGAGTGGGAAATGGGTGTGGGAGGCCTATGGGCCAAGGTTATAGAAGACTGAATGCATTAAGAGTCTGTTCCTGAGCAGAGAACAGAACTTTGACCCCTGCTAATGGCATTGGTGGTGCCTGAGGGTAGGCTTATACAACCCAGCTCCGCCCAGACTCATTGCCAGACCAGCCCTCACTGAGGGGGAGAAAAGGACACACCTGGAAGTCCCAGGGCCCCACCCACCACCTGAGGCACTAGAGTGCCTCTATAGAGGAGCAAAAGCTGGCTACAGGACACAAAAACAACAACGTAGACTGTTCCTCCAAGCAAGCTCCACCTACTGACAGGGAGGACATTCTGCACACCCTTTTCACAGCACCTACTGACTCATCATACAGGGTGAGGTCGAATCTCACCCACAAACACCACCTACAAGGCATGTCAATACCCAAATGAAAACCTAAAGGAAAGAAGCAACAACTGATCAACATGGGAAGAAATCAGTGAAGGAACTCTGGAAATATGAAGAACCTAACGGAAACCACACTCCTAAAGAGGCGCACCAGCCCCCTAGAAACAGACACCAACCAAAATCAGGCAACCAAAATGACAGAAGAGGAATTTTGAATGTTGATAATCAGAAAATTCAATGACCTGCACGAACAACTGGATAACCAACACAAAGAAACCACAAAAAGCCTTCAGGACCTGGAACAAAAGTTCACTAAAGAAATTGATACAATGAAGAAAAGTTTAACCGAACTCCTGGATTGATTAAAGATTGATTAAGAATCAATTCAGGGAACTACACAGTGGAAAGCCTGAAGAACAGGGTAGATCAAACAGAATAAAGAATCTCAGAGATTGAAGATAACACCTTCCAATTAAATAAATCAGTCACAGATATGGAGCAGAGAAACAAGAGAAAAGAGCAAAGCCTACAAGAGATGTGGGATTATGTGAAGAAACCTAATGTGAGGGTCATAGGGTTACCAGAAGGGGAAGAAGAAAACACTCAAGGGTTGGACAAGCTATCTGAAGATATAATAGAGGAAAATTTCAAAGGCCTTGCTCAAAATCTCGATATACAAGTTCAAGAAGCTCAGAGGACCCCTGGGAGATTCAATGCAAACAGGAAGACGTCACGACATGCAGTCATCACACTGACCAAAATATCAATTAAAGAGGCCCTTCTAAGAGCTGTAAGACGAAAGAAGCAAGTAACATACAAGGGAAAGCCAATTTGAATAACATCAGACTTCTCTACTGAGACTTTACAAGCAAGGAGAGACTGGGGCCCCATTCTCACTCTCCTGAAACGAAACAATGCCCAGCCTAGAATCTTATTCCCTGCAAAACTAAGTTTTGTATATGAAGGAGAAATGAAGACATTCTCAGATGAGCAAAAACTGAGGGAATTCACCAAGACAAGACCAGCCCTTCAAGAAGTACTCAAAACAGTGTTACCCACGGATCAGCACAATAAACACTCAGGAATGTAAATCTACTCAAAGCTAAAAATAAAAGTGTAGACACTATAATGGCTCAAGAGAGAAAACAAAGCAACAAAGTTCAACCCAACATAATGAACAGAAATCTTCCCCACCTATCAGTTATCTCAATAAATGTGAATGGCTTGAACTCCCCACTCAAGAGACATAGGCTGGCCGAATGGATAAAAAAAAACACAAGCCAAGTATCTGCTGCCTTCGGGAAACACATCTAACCTGTAAGGATGCAATTAGACTAAAGATAAAGGAGTGGAGAACAATATTTCAAGCAAACGGAAGCCAAAACAAAGCTGGTGTGGCGATGCTGATTACAGATAACTTAGTTTTTAAATCAACAAAAGTAATAAAAGACAAAGAAGGTTACTATATAATGGTGAAGGGTACAGTTCAACAAGAAAACATAACAATTCTATATATATATGCACCCAACCTTGGTGCACCCAGATTCATAAATCAAACTCTACTGGATCTAAACAAATGGATAAACAACAACACCATAATAGTTGGAGACTTTAACACCCCACTGACAGCACAGGACAGAAAACAAAGAAATAATGGACTTAAACAGAACCCCAGAACAAATGGGCCTGACTGACATTTATAGGACATTCTACCCTTAAGCCGCTGAATATACGTTCTCCTTATCAGCTCATGGGTCATTCTCTAAGGTTGACCATATCCTAGGACACAAAGCATGTCCTAAACAATTTTAAAAAATAGAAATTTTAACATGTATCTTTTCAGACCACAATGGAATAAATGTTGAAATCAATCCTAACAGTAGTCCTCATTTCTACACAAAGTCATGGAAACTAAAAACCTTCTGCTGAGTAATCACTTCATAAATGAGGAAATCAAGATGGAAATCAAAAGATTCTTTGAACTAAACAACAAAGGTGACAAAAGTTACCAAAACCTGTGGGACACTGGTAAAGCAGTCCTGAGAAGAAAGTTTATTTCCATAAATGCCAAAAGTCAAAAAGATAACAAATAGACAACCTAGTGAATCGACTCAAAGTGTTGGAAAAAGAAGAACAGACCAACCCCAAACCCAGCAGAAGAAGTAAAATCATTAAGATGAAATCAGAACTAAACAAAATTGATAACAGAGAAACTATACGGAAGATTAATAAAACAAAACGTTGGTTCTTTGAAAAAATAAACAAAATTGATACACCATTGGCTAGACTAACAAAAAGCAGAAAAGAAAGATCTCTAATAAGCTCCATCAGGAACAATAAAGGAGAAATTTTACAACTGATGCCACAGAGATACAAGATATAATTTATGAATACTACAAAAACCTCTGTGCACACAAACTGGAAAATGTGGAGGAAATGGATAATTTCTCAGAAACACACAGCCTCCCTAGGCTCAACCAGGATGAAATAGAATTCCTGAACAGACCAATATCTAGTACTTAAATCGAAATAGCAATAAAAAACCTTCCTAAAAAGAAAAGTCCTGGACCAGATGGTTTCACACCCGAATTTTACCACACCTACAAAGAAGAACTGGTGCCTATCTTACAGAAATTATTCCACAACATTGAGAAGGATGGAATCCTCCCCAACACATTTTATGAAGCAAACATAACCCTGATACCAAAACCAGTTAAGGATGCAACAAAAAAAGAAAACTATGGACCAATATCCCTTAGATGCAAAAATTCTCAACAAAATTCTAGCCAGTCGAGTCCAGGTGCTTGTCAAGAAAATAATTCATCACAACCAAGTGGGCTTTATCCCAAGAATGCAGGGATGGTTCAACATATGCAAATCTATAAATGTAATTCACCATATAAACAGAAGCAAAAACAAAGACCATATGATCCTCTCAATAGACGCAGAGAGGCTGGGCGTGGTGGCTTACACATGTAATCCTAGCACTCTGGGAGGCTGAGGCGGGTGAATTGCTTGAGGTCAGGAGTTCAAAACCAGCCTGAGCGAGACCTCGTCTCTACTAAAAATAGAAAGAAATTAATTGACCAACTAAAAATATACATACAAAAAATTAGCCGGGCATGGTGGCGCATGCCTGTAGTCCCAGCTACTCGGGAGGCTGAGGCAGTAGGATCACTTGAGCCCAGGAGATTGAGGTTGCTGTGAGCTAGGCTGATGCCACGGTACTCACTGTAGCCTGGGCAACAAAGTGAGACTCTGTCTCTAAAAAAAAAAAACAAAAAACAGACACCAAGAAAGCATTTGACAAAATTCAACATCCTTTTATCATAAGAACAAAATAGGCATAGGCATAGACGGGGCTTACCTAAAAATGATACAAGCCATATATGACAAACCCATAGCCAGTATCATACTGAATAGGGAAAAATTGAAAGCATTCCCACTTAGAACTGGAACAAGACAAGGTTGTCCACTGTCTCCACTCCTGTTCAACATAGTGCTGGAAGTCTTCACTACAGCAATCAGACAAGAGAGCGGAATTAAGGGCGTCCAAATGGGAGCAGAAGAGATCAAATTCTCACTCTTTGCTGATGACATGATGTTATACTTAGAAAGCCCCAAGGATTCAACCAAGAGACTCTTTGATCTGATAAATGAATTTGGTAAAGTCTCAGGATACAAAATCAATACACAGAAATCAGAGGCATTCATATATGCCAACAACAGTAAAAATGAGAATGAAATCAAAGACTCAATTCCCTTCAAAATAGCAACAAAGAAAATAAAGTACCTTGGAATATATTTAACTAAGGAGGTAAAAGACCTCTACAGGGAGAACTATGAAACATTGAAGAAGGAAATAGCAGAGGACATAAACAGACGGAAGAATATACCATGCTCATGGGTCGGCAGAATCAACATTGTTAAAATGTCTATACTGGCCAGGTGTGGTGGCTCACGCCTGTAATCCTTGCACTCTGGGAGGCTGAGGCGGGTGGATTGCTCAAGGTCAGGAGTTCAAAACTAGCCTGAGCAAGACTCCGGCTCTACTATAAATAGAAAGAAATTAATTGGCCAACTAATATATATAGAAAAAATGAGCCAGGCATGGTGGCGCATGCCTGTATTCCCAGCCACTTGGAGGCTGAGGCGGTAGGATCACTTGACCCCAGGACATTGAGGTTGCTGTGAGCTAGGCTGATGCCACGGCACTCACTCTAGCCTGGGCAGCAAAGCGAGACTCTGTCTCAAAAAAAAAAAAAAAAAAAAATGTCTATCCTACCCAAAGTGACCTACAGAGTCAATGCAATCCCTATCAAAATACCATCATCATTTTTCACAGATATAGGAAAAATAATTTTACGCTTCATATGGAACCAGAGAAGACCCTGTATAGCAAAATCAATCCTAGGCAATAAAAACAAAATAGGAGGTATCAATTTACCAAACGTCAAACTACACTATAGGGCTATAGTAATTAAAACAGCTTTTTACTGGCAGAAGAACAGGGACATTGACCAGTGGAACAGACCAGAGAACCCAGATATAAAACCATCCTCATATAGCCAACTAATTTTCGACAAAGCAGATAAAAACATACACTGGGGAAAAGAATCCTTATTCAATAAATGGTGCTGGGAAACCTGGATAGCCACATGTAGAAGACTGAGACAAGACCCACACCTTTCACCTCTCACAAAAATCAACTCACACTGGGTAACAGACTTGAACCTTAGGTGTGAAACGATTAGAATTCTAGAGGAAAGTATTGGAAATACTCTTCTAGACTTTGGCCTAGGCAAAGAACTTATGAAGAAGACCCCAAAGGCAATCACAACAGCAACGCAAATAAACAAATGGGACCTGATCAAATTAAAAAGCTTCTGCACAGCCAAAGAAACTTTTAAGAGAGCAAACAGACAACCCACAGAATGGGAAAAAATTTTGCAAGCTACACATCTGATAAAGGGCTGATAACTAGAATCTATTTAGAACTCAGGAAATTCAGCAAGAAAAAAATCAAACAACCCTATCAAAAAATGGGCAAAGGATATGAACAGAAACTTCTCAAAAGAAGACAGAATAATGGCCAACAAACATATGAAAAAATGTTCAACATCTCTAATCATCAGGGAAATGCAAATCAAAACCACAGTGAGATATCACTTAACTCCAGTAAGAATAGCCTTTATCAAAAAGTCCCCTCGGCCGGGCGCGGTGGCTCACGCCTGTAATCCTAGCACTCTGGGAGGCCGAGGCGGGCGGATTGCTCAAGGTCAGGAGTTCAAAACCAGCCTGAGCGAGACCCCGTCTCTACCATAAAAATAGAAAGAAATTAATTGGCCAACTAATATATATATATAAAAATCAGCCGGGCATGGTGGCTTGTGCCTGTAGTCCCAGCTACTCGGGAGGCTGAGGCAGGAGGATCGCTTGAGCCCAGGAGTTTGAGGTTGCTGTGAGCTAGGCTGACGCCACGGCACTCACTCTAGCCTAGGCAAGAAAGCGAGACTCTGTCTCAAAAAAAAAAAAAAAAAAAAGTCCCCAAACAACAAATGCTGGCGTAGATGCAGAGAGAGAGAGGACCACTCCTACACTGCTGGTGGGACTGCAAACTAGTTCATCCTCGGTGGAAAGCAATATGGAGATACCTCAAAGAGGTACAAGTAGATCTATCATTTGATCTAGGAATTTCACTACTGCGCATCTACCCAAAAGATGAAAAGTCACTTTATGAAAAAGATACCTGCACTCGAATGTTTATAGCAGCACAATTCACAATTGCAAAGCTATGGAAACAACCCAAGTGCCCATCAATTCATGAGTGGCTTAATAAAATGTGGTATGATTATACCATGGAATACTACTCAGCTTTAAGAAACAATGGTGATATAGCACCTCTTGTATATTCCTGGATAGAGCTGGAACCCATTCTACTAAGTGAAGTATCTCAAGAATGGAAAAACAAGCACCACATGTACTCACCAGCAAATTGGTATTACCAGATGAACACCTAAGTGGACATATAGGAGTAACATTTATTGGGTGTCGGGAGGGTGGGAGGGGGAGGAGGGGATGGGTATATACAACCACAATGAGTAAGATGTGCAATGTTTGGGGGATGGACACGCTTGAAGCTCTTACTTGAGAGGGGAGGAGGACATGGGCAGTATATGTAATCTTAACACTTGTACCCCCATAATAAGCTTAAAAAAAAAAAAAAAAAAAAGAATCTGTTCCTGGCCAGGCGCGGTGGCTCACGCCTGTAATCCTAGCACTCTGGAAGGCTGAGACGGGAGGATTGCTCGAGGTCAGGAGTTCGAGACAAGCCTGAGCAAGAGCGAGACCGCATCTCTATCAAAAAAAAAAAAGAAATAGAAATAAATTTCCTGGACAACTAAAAATATATAGAAAAAATTAGCTGGGCATGGTGGCGCATGCCTGTAGTCCCAGCTACTTCAGAGGCTGAGGCAGGAGGATTGCTTGAGCCTCAGGAGTTTGAGGTTGCTGTGAGCTAGGCTGATGCCACGGTACTGTAGCCTGGGCAACAGAGCCAGACTCTGTCTTAAAAAAAAAAAGAGAGAGAAAGAACCTGTTCCTGGCGCTCGCATTTTAGGGGAATGGGGCGCGTTTGCCAGTCTGCGTTCATGCTGGTCTGTCCTCCGCTGCAGTCTGTTGTCAGGACTGAATTGGCCTGGCTGGGACATTTGCAAATGCAGGAGAGAGGGAGACACACTGAGGTGAACTTGCTGATACTGTGGTCTTTTACATTAGAGGGAGGAACCACTTACAAACTGAGAACAGCCAAATGATTTGTGGCCATAAAAAGCCACTGTGATTTTCCAAACTGCGATAAGAGAGCAGGAGGTTTTCCAAGCTCTCTCTTGAGCTGCTTTTCTTTCTTTTTTTTTTTTTTTTTTTACTAAGTATACATTTCTATGCTTTTCTTTCTTGATTGTCTCTTTTACCTTGGCATGAATCAGAAAACAGTCTAGAGTTTTCATTTAAAAAGTTTGAATGGCTTCATTACTAAATTTTTGAAAGTTGCTGCCCCTTGTTCTACTTACACTTAAATAAGAGAATCTGTTGTTTTTTCCAGTTAAGTATTTTATAATAGGTATGGTTTGGTTTATTAATGTATTTTAGCATCATGCCTGGATGTCAGTTGCAGGAAGTGTTTCAGACCAGAGAAATATTAACTCTAAATGAACTAATCTCTTGTTTGTATTATTGGCCGTTGGATTAAATGGCTGGGGTCATGACTGGTGCCACCTCAGTGAATCTTTGTAGATGGCCTGTAAATTAGCATTTGTGGCCTAAGCAGAAGAGCATAGATCTGCTACCCAGGTCTGTGGATACAGGTAGTTGAGGTCTTTACTGTCCCTGCTGGCACAGTGACTTTATGAGGTCCAGGATGCTGAGCACATACCTCAGCTGGCTAGTGTGAATGGGAGCTAGGATTGTCCCAGCATCAGGTGTGACATCGTCACCATGTCTCTCACTCGACATGCCCTTCTCTCAGGAAGTTGGTTGTCCAAGTGTAGTCACATTCTGTAAGAAAATTCACACCATTGTTATCTGTCTAAATTGTAT
Organism: Microcebus murinus; assembly: GCF_040939455.1. Lineage (NCBI taxonomy): Eukaryota > Metazoa > Chordata > Mammalia > Primates > Cheirogaleidae > Microcebus > Microcebus murinus. The sequence continues at coordinate 24,237,955 of NC_134125.1, read as the reverse complement.
TACTTGAGGCTAGAGATGTAAAATTCCTTTTTAAAATTTGAGCATTTTTAAAAATCAATTTATGTTAAGGGTACATACCACAAATGTGATACAAAGTTAGGAGGTTTGGGTAGAAAGTCAAACCTGTGTTACAGATTATCATCTCTTCACTTTCAAATTTAAAAGAAAAAAAGAAAAAGCTTTCTGTTTAAAACATTTCACAGGAATTTTCTTTTTATTCAAAGGGTAGATCTAATTCAATTTTGCCTCAATGCTAGATCCAGCCCTACCCACAAAATTCCCAGGATAAACAGATAGAAATCCTGCCCTCCTGTGCTTTATAGTCTAATGATGTCTGTTATATAACTTCTAAGGGTTTCCCCCATCTTTTTTCTTTCCTTCCCTTTGATTCTTGGTATTTGTCTTGATAAAAACCAGTGCATCTAGGCTTCTAGTTTTTCCCAACATATTATGATGAAAATTTTAAGACATAAAAGTTGAAAAATTGTACAGTGAATATTCATATACTTACCAGCTAGATTCTGCAGCATTTTGCTATATTTGGTTTTCACAAAGCAAGTTGTCATTAGTACACTTCCACATGCATATCAGTATTTGTTTAAGGTGTTCTCTCTGTCAACTCTTTTGAATTAAGTTTAGAGTTACAAAAATATTAGGATGCCCTTAATACCCTTCACACAGCTTCCCTTATGTGAACATCCTGCATAACTATAGAGCAAAGACCAAAAGTAAGAAATTAATATCAGTAAAATATTATTAACTAACCTACAGAATTTATTTGGATTTTACCAGTTTATCCACTAATGTGCTTTTTCTTTTCCAGGATCAAATCCAAGATCCCAGTTGCCATTTAATTGTCTCATCTATTTGTCTTCACCAGTCTGCAACTATTTCTCACTCTTTCCTGTCTTCCATGACCTTGACACTTTTAAAGAATACTGGTCAGTTATTTTGCTCTCTCAGGACAGGCTTGTCTGATACTTTCTCCCAGTTAGGTTGAGATGGTTTTAATGGGAAGGGTGCTGCAGAAGTGTGGTGCCTTCTCGGGGCATCATAGCAGGGACATGATGATGGTGTCTTATTACTAGTGATGTTAAATTAACCTTGATCACTGGTTGAAGTAGTTGTCTGCTATAGTAATTAGTAAATATCATTCGTGCTTCAACTTTTCTCTCATGGATTTTAACATTTATTTATGCATTTTGCCCTCAACAGTTATTACTTTGAGTTTCAGTGGTGATTTCCTCATTCTGCCTGTAAGGAATTATTTGTCTGTATTATTATATTTATACCTTTTATTCACATTAGTGTAGACACATGAACATTTATTTTATTCTTTGGGTTATAATCTTTTTTTTTTTTTGAGACAGAGTCTTGCTTTGTTGCCCAGGCTAGAGTGAGTGCCATGGCATCAGCCTCGCTCACAGCAACCTCAAACTCTTGGGCTCAAGCAATCCTTCTGCCTCAGCCTCCCGAGTAGCTGGGACTACAGGCATGCGCCACCATGCCCGGCTAATTTTGTCTATATATATTAGTTGGCCAATTAATTTCTTTCTATTTATAGTAGAGATGGGGTCTTGCTCTTGCTCAGGCTGGTTTTTTTTTTTTTTTTGAGACAGAGTCTCACTTTGTTGTCCAGGCTAGAGTGAGTGCCGTGGCGTCAGCCTAGCTCACAGCAACCTTAATCTCCTGGGCTTGAGTGATCCTTCTGCCTCAGCCTCCCGAGTAGCTGGGACTACAGGCATGCGCCACCATGCCCGGCTAATTTTTTTATATATATATCAGTTGGCCAATTAATTTCTTTCTATTTATAGTAGAGACGGGGTCTCGCTCTTGCTCAGGCTGGTTTTGAACTCCTGACCTTGAGCAATCCTCCCGCCTCGGCCTCCCAAGAGCTAGGATTACAGGCGTGAGCCACAGCGCCCGGCCTCAGGCTGGTTTTGAACTCCTGACCTGGAGCAGTCCTCCTGCCTCGGCCTCCTAGAGTGCTATGATTACAGGAGTGAGCCACTGGGCCCGGCCTATAATCTATTTTTGTTTATTTTGTTGTCAAGTTATTTCAGCAGTGGCCATGGGAGCTCTTTTAAATCGCCTCCTTGCTCTCTCAGTGCATCTTTCCTCCACCCCATAAAGCACTTTCTTATTGTCTGGCACCACAAGATGCTCCACATTCATCATGGATTTTTTCTACACTAGCCCTGGAATCAACTGTTTGTTGCTTTTATTAGAGAATAGTATTTAGAAACCAAGCTTTGAGTGCTAGATGTGCCTGTTGCTACTGGGGTTTCACTGCCTTTAGTCCCTCTCTGGACAGAGCTGGGAACGTTGCATGTATGTGTCCCAGCACGCATCCATCTGTCCTTCCATCCCTCTGCCTAAAACCATGAGTTTGTACTGGCACCTCTGACTCCAAGCCATCACCAAAGGGTTCATTCTAGCCTTTTCCCTTTCCTTATTTGTAACTTCTTTCTCTTGGTGGTTAGAAACCTGGCTCTTGTTATCTATAATAGATTTACTTATTTGTTCAACCTTAATATAACATATACAGTAATTGCATAATTGCTAAACCATACCCCTGTGAGAAGCAAATTTACCAGCTAGAGTACAGTGTTTATGTACGGTTTTTAAAATCTTTAACCTTGTAGTATCCAGTCAAAACACTTCTTTTCCCCAAGGTTACTTCAGTAGGCTCCTTTCCCCCACACCCTTCAGTGTGGTTATGTCATACTTTTGTAATAGTTAGATTAGTTGGTCACAGTCTGTATTCCATTTTCTCTCCCCCACTCTATTCCAGTTGATTTTTAAAAAAAAATTTACATACAGGAAAATTTTACTCTCAGGTATACAGTTCAGTGGATTTTGACAGATATATATAATAGTCATTTATCCATCATTACAGTTTCACAGTTCTGCACACAACAGCCCCATCACCCCAAGATTCCCTCATGCTGCCTCTTCATAGTCAACCCCACACTCCCCACTCCCCAGCAACCACCGATAGGTTTTTCATCCCTATAGTTATGCCTTTTCCAGAGTGTCACTTCATTGAAACCAGACAATATGTAGCCTGTTAAGTCTGGCTTCTCTCACTTAGCATGAATTTATTTTGCTGTTATTGGGTAGAGTGTTTTATAAATGTATGTCATATCTAGTTGGTTGTATGCTCAAGCCTAGGTCTTCTATATTCTTTTTTATTATTATTTAAAAAAAATTTTTTTTTCTTTTTGAGACAGAGTCTCGCTTTGTTGCCCAGGCTAGAGTGAGTGCCGTGGCGTCAGCCTAGCTCACAGCAACCTCAATCTCCTGGGCTCAAGCAATCCTCCTGGCTCAGCCTCCCAAGTAGCTGGGACTACAGGCATTCGCCACCATGCCCGGCTAATTTTTTGTGTATATATTAGTTGGCCAATTAATTTCTTTCTATTTATAGTAGAAACGGGGTCTCGCTCTTGCTCAGGCTGGTTTCGAACTCCTGAGCTCGAGCAATCCGCCCGCCTCGGCCTCCCAGAGAGCTAGGATTACAGGCGTGAGCCACCGCACCCGGCCTAAAAAATATTTTTAGAGACAGTCTTGCTCTGTTGCCCAGGCTGGAGTGCGGTGTCATCATCACAGCTCACTGACTTAAACTCCCAAGCTCATGTAGTTCTCCTGCCTCAGCCTCCCAAATAGTTGGGACTATAGGCATGCACCACCATGCCTAGCTAACTTTTCTATTTTTTGTAGAGACAGTGTCTTCTGTGTTGTTTAGGCTGGCCTTGAACTCCTGGCCTCAAGTGATCCTCCCACCTCAGCCTCCCAAAGTGCTAGGATTACAGGCATGAGCCACTGTGCTCAGTCTAGGTCTCTATATTCTTACAGATTTTCAGTCTACTCGTTCTATCAATTACTGAGAGAAGAGTGTCAGACTCTCCAAGTCTAGCAGACTTGTTCACTTCCCCTTTCAGTGCTGTCAGTTTTTGTCACATATGCCTAAAACCTCTGTTGGTAGGTGCATACACATTTAGGAATGTTATGTCGGCTTAGAGAACTGACCTCTTTATTACTAGGTAATTTTTTTTAAATCCTTGATAATATTCCTTCTTCTAAAGTCTTCCTTATCTCATATTAATACAGCTATTCCAGCCTTCTTTTGGTTAGTGCTTATGTAGTTTATCTTTTTCCATACTTTAATTTATCTTTGTATTTTATATTTCTTGTGGATGGTATATAGTTCAGTCTTCCTTTTTTATTCATTCTGACAGTCTGTCTTTTAACTGGTGTATTTATTTTTTTTATTTTTTATTTTTTATTTTATTTTTTTTTTTGAGACAGAGTCTCGCTTTGTTGTCCAGGCTAGAGTGAGTGCCGTGGCGTCAGCCTAGCTCACAGCAACCTCAAACTCCTGGGCTTGAGTGATCCTTCTGCCTCAGCCTCCCGAGTAGCTGGGACTACAGGCATGCGCCACCATGCCCGGCTAATTTTTTCTATATATATCAGTTGGCCAATTCATTTCTTTCTATTTATAGTAGAGATGGGGTCTCGCTCTTGCTCAGGCTGGTTTTGAACTCCTGACCTTGAGCAATCCGCCCGCCTCGGCCTCCCAAGAGCTAGGATTACAGGCGTGAGCCACAGCGCCCGGCCTTAACTGGTGTATTTAGATCATTCACATTTAATATGATTATTGATATGGTTGTATTAAAATTTACCATCTTGATCATATTTTCTTTTTGACCTATTTATCTATTTTCCTCTTTTCTGCCTTCTCTTGGGTACATTGACCATTTTTTTCTTATCCTATTTTATCTCCTCTATTGACTAATTACTTATATCCCTTAAAAAATTATTTTTAATGGCTGCCTAAAGCTAAGTTAAGGTCTGTTAACCTTGGCCTTATAGACAATTTTGGGCTGTGTAATTTGTTGTGGGGGACTGTTTGTGTGCATTGCAGATGCCTGGTCTGCACCCACAGGAGAGTGAGCACCCGTTAGTATGCCAGGGTCTCCTGGGCAGCTGAGAACCAAAGAGACGGTTTTCAGCTTTATTTGTCTAATTTCAGCAGAGAGATGGAAACTGTAAGAGAAAATCAAGTAGGAAATCCTAGCTGATCTTGCAGATTGTCTACTTTTTCCATTAGAGACTTTAGTATATTGATCATTGTTATTTCAAATGCCCAGATCCAACATCTGTGCCATTTCTGAATCTGGTTTTTTTGATCACTTTGTGTCTTGGTGTAGTGATCTGGGTATGTTGGGTTTTTTCTTGTGTTTTACATATTTTGCAATTCAGTGTTGAAAGCAAGACATCTTACATGGACAGTAGATTGGTTTTATGCCTTGAAATGAGCACCTCTTTTCTTCTGCTAAGTCTATAAGTTTGGGACTGTGAGTTACTCTACTCAGGAGCTGGGCTGGATTTGAGGTTTGTTGTTGCTGTGATTGCCCTCATTACAGAAGAGGCTTCCAGTTTCTCTAGTATTACTTTGTGTTTAGAGTGGGGACTGGTTTTCCAGAGGGTTTTTCTTAGTATCTGCTCCAATTTCAGCCTTAGGGTGTCCTATAGGGCCTGTCTTACACTCTTATAATGCTATCAGCTGTGATTTCCTATTTGTTCATTCATTGAGAGCATATTTTCCTTTATAACATGAATCATATTTGTAATAGCTGCTTTTAAATTCTTTTCTACTAATTCCAGCATATAGGCCATCTTTAGGTAGGTTTCCATTTCTTTTGAGTATGGGTCACTTTTTCCTTTTTCTTTGTTGTATATCTAGTAATTTTGGATTGCATCCTGGGCAATATGAATCACACATTGCAGAGGTTCTTGATTCTATTATGTTCCTCTGCAGAATATTAGTTTTTGTTTTAGCAAAACAATTAGTTTGGCTCACTTCAAAGTCCAAACTCTGCTGCAATTGAAATACCTGTTCAGTTATTTTGTCTTTAATTCACCTCTCTGGAATGTGAGTGCTTGTGGATTTCAGAGGTCAGCGAGGTTTGGCCATAGTTCATATATTAATACAAAATTTGGGCTTCCCTTTTTGTGCTCTTTCTTTCTGTTATTTTTCCCACCCCCTTGCTTTCCAACAGCTATAGTTGTCCCCAGATATGTCCTCTGGTTCTTCAGGGCAGTAAGACATGGGTTTTCTATCAATTTTGAGCTAACCCACTTGGCCTCTACTGGGGCCTTGCTCATGCAAAAAGCTATAAAACTAGGAATCTCACCCAGTGCTATTTCCTTCTTCCAAATGTAAACTCCCTTCATTTTCTACCTGCATTTAGTTTCTCTTTAGTGCCTTTAAGTAGTTGATTTTCATATCTGTTCAAGATTTTATAGCTGTTTTCTGCTGGCAGCTTTCTGGCAGCTCCCATGTCCAAGTCACCACTCTCTCTAACCTGTGCAGTCTGACTCTTCATCCTGCAGGCACCATTACCCCTCTCCATCCCACTGCAGCGGAACAATGCTAACCTGATAAAACCTTCATTGGCTCCCCATTGCCAACAGGATCAAGTCCAAAGCATGATTTGGGCTGTCCCGATCTGGCCCTCTGCCCTGCCTTTGCGGCTTCACCTCACTTCACTCTTTCCCCTGCCCTCTGAGCATCACCATCCTTGATTTCTTTTCGTGTATGCTGTGCCCTCAGCTGTGAATACTCTTTTTCTTCCAAGCTCTCCTCTGCTAATTATGCTTCTAATCTCAACGTTGCTGTCATTTCCTGGCAGCAGAGGAGGCCTTTTCAGACTTCCCCTCAAGACCAGATCACATCGCCTGCTGTGCTCCCAGAGCCCCTACTACTTGTTCTTTCCTACCATCCCTCATCATGATTTTGTTTTTTTGAGACAAGGTCTCCGTTGCTCAGGCTAGAGTGCAGTGTGTCATCACAGCTCAATACAACCTTAAACTCTTGGCTGAAGGGATCCTCCTGCCTCAGCCCCCCAAGTAGCTGGGACTACAGGTACCCACTACCACGCCCAGCTAATTTTTCTATTTTTTGTAGAGACAGGGTCTCACTTTTGCTCAGGCTGGTCTCGAACCCCTGGCCTCAAGGAATCCTTCTACCTCAGCCTCCCAGAGTCCTAGGATTACAGACGTGAGCCACCACGCCTGGCCCCTTGTCATGATTTTTTAAAATGTCTTGCTTTCACTCTAAACCTTGACTTCCACAAGGGCAAGTTTCCCGTCTCCTCTCTCCCTTTCTCTGACCTTTGCACCAAACCCCGTGGCTGGCACACAGTGGATCTCCAAATGATCTTTATTTAATGAATGGATTAAAGACAACAATAGTTCCATATGGCAATAGAATAGGAACTATTACTGTAAAATATGTTCCCTCCTGCCTGCTACACTCGATTGTAATACACTAATCTTATTTCCTGAAGAGGAATAAACCGACAGCTTTACACGAAGATGGAAACCAGCCGTTCACTGCAGTGTAGATGGGCCTGTGTTCTTACTGTGACAAGCGCCTCTGGGCAGATTTGATTCTCATGAAGTATTTTCATGAAGTAAAAATACTTCATGAAATAGCAACAGACTATGTTTTAGCTGTTGAAAATTACCACAAATAATTTTTAAAGGAATAACCTACTTGGGCTTTCAGGACGTTTTTGTACATTTTCAGGAAGTAGGTGCTGAAAAGTATCTTCCAGATTATGGGTGATGTGGATCCTTAGACAAGCAGTGAGAAGGAGACTCAGACAGGTGTTGGGCACGTGTATCAGCAGGAAATGTCATGAGCTTTTCCCCAGCTATGTGCCTATAGTGTGCATTATAAAAGAGAAAAGGTTAAATGGGACAGCTTATAAACACTTTCCTTGTAGGGGATGACCTGGGTTTATGCCTATGTCCATAGCTGACATCCAGTGTTTTGATTTATTTGTCTTTTTAACCTTTGTTTTTAACCTTTATTTGTCTTTTTAACCTTTAAGTATTTTTTTAATTTGCTGTATTGTTCTTTAGGGGACTAAGATTTTTTTTTTTTTTTTTTTGGAGACAGAGTCTCACTTTGTTGTCCAGGCTAGAGTGAGTGCCGTGGCGTCAGACTAGCTCACAGCAACCTCAAACTCCTGGGCTCGAGTGATCCCTCTGCCTCAGCCTCCCAAGTAGCTGGGACTACAGGCATGCGCCACCATGCCCGGCTCATTTTTTATATATATATATCAGTTGGTCAATTAATTTCTTTCTATTTATAGTAGAGACGGGGTCTCGCTCTTGCTCAGGCTGGTTTTGAACTCCTGACCTTGAGCAATCCTCCCGCCTCGGCCTCCCAAGAGCTAGGATTACAGGCGTGAGCCACAGCGCCCGGCCGGGGACTAAGATTTTTAGGGAAATAACCACAGTTCCATAATTATAGAACGGAAAATTTGATTAAATTCAAAATGTTGGTTTCTGTTTTCTACTATTTCCATGTTCTACTAACTTCGTCAAACTTTGTGCATAATATGCTCTTCCTGTAAAGATAAATGTCAGCTGCTGACAGGGTTGAGAATTCTGCTTGATGCTTGCTTGTAGGGCCTTTGCACAGAGAAGATCTTTGTTCGAGAAACTGTAGGCTGTATCTGTCCTGTCTTCATTAAGAAAGTTAGCTCATCCTTCCCACTCCCCAGGCCTCCAGGGAGGTGAGTCATTACAGCCAGATGTTCCTCATTCTCTTAGGAAAATATATTTTGGAGTGAAAGATGTGTTATCCTTAAGAGATAGTGTCATGTGCCATTACTTTGGACATCATTATATTTTGAGAGGGGGCATTGTTTAAATTGTCTCTTCATAAAAAGAAGTGGTGGGCATTCTTGGATGGTAAGGCTGCGAGTCTTCATTACATGCAAGGCCTGGTATCTTCCCTCTGCCTATCACACACCCCCGACACAGTGGGCCAAACACATCTCGTTGTCCTTGTGCCTGCCTCCCTGTGTCCTGGCTTGAAGATGGCCTCTCGTCAGGCTTGGAGGGATGGGTGAGAAGTGCACAGGGAGAGGGAGTCAGCAGGACCCCCTCCCCAGTCTGTGTTTGGGGGACACAGGTCCTGAGGAAGTGATGTTCACATGAGGCCTAAAGGGTGGTGAAATTAGCCAGGCTAAGGAGAGAACGGAGGAGTCATGTCGAGATGAGGGAACAGCTTGTGCCACTGTTCAGGGAGCTAAAGAAACTCTCATGACAGTTGTGTTCAGAGAGCAAGGGAAGAGGAGCACAAGGTGGGGCTGCAAGCAGACAGTCGAGGCAGTGTCTGACTGTGTCCTACCCTAAATCCTCAGAAACGTGTAGAGCTTCCTTTTTGCCGTCAGGCTGAAGTCCATGTGCCAGGTGACAATGGCTGTCCCTCACCAGCCCCTTTCCCTGCTGCCCTCCTGTTCTCTATCCACCCCATGTTTTAGCCACACTTGGCCTTTATTATTCTCCATCTTAAATGTCCTTGTGCCTTTCGCTCTTCTTACTGTCTGGCTGAAATACAGCTCCCAACCCTCTTCTCTGTAGTTAGGCCCAGCTCAGTGTCATTGTGCTTTTGAAGCCTTCCATGCTGCGCAACATCAAAGTGAGTGGCTTCTTCTCTGTGGTTTGATGGCACTTTTTTTTTTTGGAGACAGAGTCTTGCTTTGTTGCCCAGGCTAGAGTGAGTGCTGTGGCATTAGCCTAGCTCACAGCAACCTCAAACTCCTGGGCTCAAGCGATCCTGCTGCCTCAGCCTCCTGAGTAGCTGGGACTACAGGCATGCGCCACCATGCCCGGCTAATTTTTTTTACATATATTAGTTAGCCAATTAATTTCTTTCTATTTGTAGTAGAAACGGGGTCTCGCTCTTGCTTAGGCTGGTTTTGAACTCCTGACCTTGAGCAATCCGCCTGCTTCGGCCTCCCAGAGAGCTAGGATTACAGGCGAGAGCCACCGCGCCAGGCCTGATGGCACTTTTTCATTCTGTTATTCTAATTGTCCATCCAGACTTGTCTGTGTTTGTATGTACATATGGCTTCCACACTAACATAGGCACATAAAGGCAAGGCTTTTATTTAGTTTGTGCTTTAGATCTAGTTGCAATAGTGGATCTTTGAATTTTGATCAGATTGCGTCAAAGAGGTAAGTGGCAGTCGTGGTTTAGAAGCATTCATCTGTGTGGAGTATCTCATCCCTAGAAATAAAACTTTCAGTGGAATGTTTTACATGTTCCTTGGCTAGGAGAGTTGTTTTGGACAAACAGGCTGTGGGAAGTTGTGGAAATGCCCTGGATTGGGAAGGGTGAGCCTCGAAGTTGAGAGGAGTAAAACACACCTCGTTGTACCTTTATTATTTTAAAGTTCAGCATCAGATTTCTTCATCACGCATTTTGTGCTTTGTGCAGAACATCTGTTACGAACATCTTCAACCAGCCGACCTGCTTCCCTGCCGAGAGTACCTGCCATGGAAAGTGCCAAGACCATCTCAGGTAATGACTTTTATCTGAAAAATTTTTTCAGAAGACTCTTCCAGAAGTTTTAGTAATGGTGCTGAATACTTTCTCTTTAGACTTATTTGACTCTACTTGCCTCTTTAGCTCTTGAGTTGATTATTTACCCTGAATTTGCCCTATTGTATCTTCCAGTTCTACAGAGATCCCATTTTTAAAATGTGACTTGAAAACAACAAATCTAGATAGTTCATTTATTTAACAAATATTTATTAAGGGCCTACATTGTGCTAGGTGATGTGCTGAAAATACAGCTTCATACAAAGTTGATATAATTGTGAAAGATTAGGGTATTTACTTCAAAGTGTATCGTGACTGATTTTGAAGCGTTATTTCAAAACACACCAAAAATTTTCTGGAGGCCGGGCATGGTGGCTCATGCCTGTAATCCTAGCTCTCTGGGAGGCCGAGGCAGGCGGATTGCTCAAGGTCAGGAGTTCAAAACCAGCCTGAGCAAGAGCGAGACCCTGTCTCTACCATAGATAGAAAGAAATTAATTGGCCAACTAATATGTATAGAAAAAATTAGCCGGGCATGGTGGTGCATGCCTGTGGTCCCAGCTACTCGGGAGGCTGAGGCAGAAGGATCACTTGAGCCCAGGAATGTGAGGTTGCTGTGAGCTAGGCTGACACCCCGGCACTCACTCTAGCCTGGGCAACAAAGTGAGACTCTGTCCCAAAAAAAAAAAAAAAAAATTTTTTTTTTCCTGGAATTTTTCCAGTATGATAAAGCCGTCCTATAATGACGAATTGGATGGGCTTGCTTTGTCTTATGGAGCTAATGCTTCAGTTTATCAATTGTTTGTATTATTTTTTTTTTCTTTGTGACCTTTTCTTACACTTAATAGCTCAACTGGGAATTAGACCACGAGAGGAGAAATCCTTCTAACTCACTGAATGTCCCCTTGTGCATGGAGTGAAGTTACCCACAACTCTACATCAGGACTGGCCTTTACATCAGTGGGAAGTCCTGTGATCAGCTAAAATTCCCATATCTGGGCCTTTCTTACAATAGATTTCCTCAGATTCTTTCTCAGTCTGTTTCCTCCATTTTATGTGAAATTCTGAGAAGTTTTCTCATCCAGTTTCCTAGTACATTACTTAAAAGAAACTACCGATTTAAGGTATTACAAAAGAACTGACATTGTTAGAGAAAAAAGAATAATTATAAAATTATGTATGCCAGAACATATATAAGCATGTCTTTCTAAGATCATAAAATAGGAGAAAGCGTCTGTCCCCTCAGGATCTTTACGGGCACCACTTTACTAATGCAGAGTTGTATTCTGTTTGTGGTTATCCTAAAATCATCAGGAAGACTTTAGCCAATAAAAGGGACGGTTTTAGTAATCAGGGCAAAACAATTGCTGGTGTATATCGTTGATTGCATTGAATCAACCCAGTTAATGGTTCCTGCAGACCCAGCTGCTTCTGAGGTGAGAGAGAATTTGTCTGAGCTCAGGGACTTTGTCTGGTGTGTCACTTTTCACTGTGCTCAGCCCAGTGTCCTGAGCACCTGGCAGTACTGAGGCCACCTTGCTAGCTAGAAAGCTACTTTTGTTGTGGCTACTTCTACTTAGCAGTTCTCAGAACTTTTTGTAATTTTAACAAGGTACAATATCTTACTATGTCAGACTTCCAAAATGAGACTTTTCTAAAAGATTGTTGCTGTTTCCCAATAGTTGACTTGATACCTTTTGGTTTTCTGCCTCATTGATTTGTTTTTTAAAAAGTAGCCCGGGCCGGGCGCTGTGGCTCACGCCTGTAATCCTAGCTCTTGGGAGGCCGAGGCGGGCGGATTGCTCAAGGTCAGGAGTTCAAAACCAGCCTGAGCAAGAGCGAGACCCCGTCTCTACTATAAATAGAAAGAAATCAATTGGCCAACTGATATATATATAAAAAAAAAAATTAGCCGGGCATGGTAGCACATGCCTGTAGTCCCAGCTACCAGGGAGGCTGAGGCAGAAGGATCGCTCGAGCCCAGGAGTTTGAGGTTGCTGTGAGCTAGGCTGACGCCACGGCACTCACTCTAGCCTGGGCAACAAAGCGAGACTCTGTCTCAAAAAAAAAAAAAAAAAAAAAAAGTAGCCCGACCCAGAATTACAGTGTTAAAGGGAGAGAAAGGGGCGTTATTGGCTGAGTTCAGAAGGTTTGTGTTGGTTTCACATTGTGAGTATTGGACAGGGCTGAGTAGTTGCAGGTACTGCTTTAATTAGCCTTTGGTTTTTAGTTGTATTTGTATTTAAATAGATGTTTATATAGTACCCTCTGTGTGCTTGTAGGTACCTGTAGCATGGAGAAGACACACTCCTTGTCTACAAGGAATGTGGGCTTCGGTGCATGTTTGACTACTGTCCCTGTTCACAGATTTTTTTTTAATGAATAAAATAAGAAATCTTTATCAGTTATAAGTAAGATAAAGAAAGTATTAGGTTTTCCTCCTAGATGGCAATATCCGTTTTTTTTAAATGTTCAGAAGAAAAGATCTCAATTGAATCTAAAATATTTTTGCTATAAAATGCATGATGACTATTTTTCATGACCAGTATCTCGACGAAGTAGTGAAGAAATGAAGCGGGACATCTCTGCACCGGAGGGCGCATCTCCGGCCTCTCTCATGGCTATGGGAACCACGTCGCCGCAGCTTTCCCTGTCCTCTTCTCCCACAGTGTCCGTGACCCCCACCACCCGAAGCCGGATAAGGTAGGGAACAGTTAATATGGGTGTGTTTCACAGGTACCCTTCCTGGTCTGAGAGTAAACTGTCAGGGGGTGAAGTAATGGCCTTTGAGCTCTGTGACTTCTCCTTCATTTTGTGTTATTAAGTGATCACTGATCTTTTCTGTGTTCGGACAGAATTGGGTAAATGGTATTGAAGATGCTAACAAAGTAATAAAAGAGATGGCTCCTTTCCTGAGGTAGCTATAGTTTTATTTTAGTTTCTGGTTTTTTTTTGTTTTTTTTTTTAATTGGAGAATGGTTGAATACAAAAGTAAGTATTGTGAAATTTGAATCCTGGGGTAAGAGTAGAGGGTCAAGGAAGACGTCCTAGGAGGGTGGAATTTGAGTGGAGCCTTGAGGGCTGTGGATGGAGAGGGGCGTTATTGGCAAGGCCAGTAACTTGATGGAATGTGCGAAGGCCGATAAGTGAGCATATGGAGGGTGCTGTAGGTAGCTGGGACTGCAGATGCTCAGAGAGTGGATCCAGAAGGCCAGAGGATGTGGGCCTTCCCTGTGGGGGGTAGTAGAAGAAAAGATTGAGTAGGTAGAGTATGGCTAGGTGACGGAACCTCTTTCAAGTCTAATTGAATCACTTTGATGCAGTAGAAGTCATAAAGTGGGGTAAATAAATTAGTGTGAGAAGATAATTCAAGGACTATTCTATTCTGGATGCAAGACAGGGAAACCAGCTAAAAGGATATTATAGTATTTCTGGGACAGAGTCATCAAGTCTAGACCAGGGCAATAACATGGAAAAAGAGGTGAAGAGACAGTTGGACCCAGGAGGTTTCTCAAAAGGAAAGATGATTTCAGCAACAGAGTTTTATAAAAGGAATGCAAGAATGGGAAGTATCAAAGATGGCTCTAATTGTTTACACCAGGAGTCTGGTGCTACATTAATAATTGATAGACAACACACAAAAATGTAAGCTTATATTTTATTCATGTTCTCTTATGTCAGAAGCCACTTTGGACTCAGAGGTATTAAGAACTTAGAGGAAAAAAATAGATGTCCGAAATTTAGCAAACTTTATTTATAGGGATAAGGAAAAGTTATAGCCAGTATTAAGAACTGAAGGAGGAATAGGGATGAGTTACAGAAATTTAGCTGTATATTGATTTATAGCTTTAAGCATAAATGGAATATTTGGCCTCTCAAACTCAAATTACGGACTTACTTTTAAAGCCCTACCTCTAAGGGGGCCACCCTCTTAGACTAGTGGTCACGTAGTCGGGCACCGTTGGAGCAGGTGGGGAGCTTGGGCCAGCCTGGCTGTGCAGGGCTGTCCCCTGCGGCTGTGCAGAGGGCACTGGTGTGGGAGACAGGACTCCCGATCCTGCTGGCTCCCCACCAGGACCCTCACTCTTCCACAAGGTGTCTCCTGGCCTCAGTTCCTCCTCTCAGAACCAAGAAGTTACAGGAAATGACCTTCTAGCCCAGGGGGCTCTTTTCTGCAGCATCTCATTGTGTCCATAGAGTTTGTTCTACTTTGGTGCTTTTAAACTGTTTCTGTAACAAAACAGACCCGGTATGAACCAGAGTAAACTGTTCACATTTATTGTAGTAGTGACTTTCATGTTAAGCATGACAGAGTTTTGGTTTTTGTTTTGGGCTTGCCTTTTTACATTCATTTACTTAACTTTATCTTCATTCTCTTTTCCTATATTCAGTGATGTTATAACATAACAGACACTTTTGAGTCTTTTAAGCCAGCAGTCCCCAACCTTATTGGCACCAGGGACTGGTTTTGTGGAAGACCATTTTGTCACAGAACGAGTGTTGGGGGAGCAGGGGAAGCGGAGCTCAGGCAGTGATGTGCGGCCTGTTCCTAACAGCCCACAGACTGGTACCTGGCCATGGCTTAGGGACTGGGACAACAGCTTTAAACCAGAGCAGAAATCTGGGGGGCTGGCACACAAAAATAAAAGTGTATTTCTTCAAGGTAGCAGTCTAACTGCACATTGAACAAAATCTGTTTTGCTTTTGGTTCTATGATAATTATTGGTATTATTTCAGTGTACCTCTCAGTTGGAAAAGCTTCAGTTCTAAAGTTGTCCTCTTTGATTGTGTAGCATACTTTGAAAGGTGAATACTGACAGGGAAAATGTGCTGAGGAATGCTAGGCTGCTGGTGACATAGGAACCTTGAACCTCTAGGACCTTTACCAGGCTGCTGAGTTTGTGGTGTCTAGGGCTAGAGTCTCTCCTTTGCTTATAATCACTGACAAATAGGCCAATCTTTTAAGAACAGGCTACTTGTCAAGCAGCAGGTTATATTACAGAATGCTCTCTTTTCTGAGTATTCCTCAGTGTTGTGTTCTGCTTCCAAAGTAGCTACCTAAAGGAAGGACCTGGTGCAGAATGAGTAGGTTTGTAAGGCTCCCCTGCCCTGGTGATTGCAAAACCTTTTTTGATTCAATGTCTGGTCTGGGGCAGGATATAAATTTATCTACAAGGCAGTTGACAGTTCATAAAGTACCCTACATAAAATTTTAAAAAATAAATTATGTAGGCCAGCACGGTGGCTCACCCCTGTTGTAATCCTAGCACTCTGGGAGGCCAAGGAGGGAGGATCCCTTGAGCTCAGGAGTTCAAGACCAGCCTGAGCAAGAGTGAGACCCCATCTCTACTGAAAATAGAAAAATTAGCCGGACCTGGTAGTACATGACTATAGTCCCAGCTACTGGAATGGCTGAGGCAGGAGGACCACTTGAGCCCAGGAGTTTGAGGTTGCTGTGAGGTAGGCTGATGCCATGGCACTCTAGCCCGGGCGACAGAGTGAGACTCTGTCTCAAAAAAAAAAGAAAAAAGTTATGTATAGCCATTGATTTCCCCCCCGCCCCTCCAAGCTTCTATAATGCGTCTAACATATAGTAAACTCTGAAGTTCTTTAAAGGGGCAGGGACCCTGTGTTGTTCATCATCAACTGCCTAGAACTTACACAGTGGTGCTCTGCAAGGAGACATTGAATGAGTGAGTTTACAGAAAAATTCCATTTTTTGTGCAAGGCAAAACTCTAATGGTCTACAGTCAATAAAGAGTGTACAACTTCACACTAAACACACCTGAGACATTTTATGGAAGTTGTAAACCTTTAATTTTTATTGCTGTTTCACTTCCTCTAGTTGTAAGCTTCTTCCTGAAGGTAAGACCTATCTTAGAATCCTCCACCTTGCATAACCTTGTCCTTGTGGCTTGTTTTTTTTGTTTGTTTGTTTGTTTGTTTTTTGAGACAGAGTCTCACTTTGTTGCCCAGGCTAGAATGAGTGCTGTGGCATCAGCCTAGCTCACAGCAACCTCAAACTCTTGGGCTCAAGCAATCCTACTGCCTCAGCCTCCCAAGTAGCTGGGACTACAGTCATGCGCCACCATGCCCGGCTAATTTTTTCTATATATATTAGTTGGCCAATTAATTTCTTCTATTTATAGTAGAGACGGGGGTCTCACTCTTGCTCAGGCTGATTTCGAACTCCTGACCTGGAGCAATCTACCCGCCTCGCCTCTCAGAGTGCTAGGATTACAGGCATGAGCCACCGTACCCGGCCTTGCCCTGTTTGTTTATAAGAACTGATTTTAAAAATGATGAGATGATAAACGACATAAAAGTTTGGAAACAAAAAAGAGTAAAATAAACCAAGGCATAAAGATTATGGAAGGGTAAGGTAGCAAATGAAAGGCAGCTACAGCAACTTCAGATGCTGCCATATTAGGTTGTTTTCCCTCTTCTGAATACCCTGGAATTTCTATTAACCCTAAATGTACTCTGTTCTGAGTCTTTGCCACTTTCCATGGGTGTGATGGGTAGAGTCCCTCCGTTCAGACAACAGAGACCCCTGATAGCAGTGGATCTGTGGGGCCGCAAACTAAAAATGAAATGAATAAAATGATATGTGTTACCATTGAGTGGCTGCAGAATGTGCATTTGTCCTGTTCAGAAATGTACACTAATACTGTTCTTTGGTGCTCAAATAAAACATATGTCAACTTTGGGTTCTGTGTTTTCACTTACCAGGGAAGAAAGAAAGGACCCTCTCTCAGCATTGGCAAGAGAATATGGAGGATCAAAGAGGAATGCCTTGCTGAAGTGGTGTCAGAAGAAGACAGAAGGCTATCAGGTAATCACATGGTTCTTTGACGCCCCACATGAGTAGTTTGCCATACCAAGTGCAAGAGTTTCACAGCTTGCTCTGCACATCACGTCAGAACTGATGGGGTCCTAGACCAGATTTCAGGAATGTGCCCTCAAAGTCCAGTCTGACCTTGAGCATCAGTGGATGAAAGAAGTTTGCTACCTTTCCACTGTAGCCTGTCTTCGTAGTACTTTATTAAGCTATTATATAGCACTTCCTTATTTAAGTCTGGGTTAAATGCTCTAGTTGCAGTATCATCTGCTGAGAGTGGAAACACATTTATTTTACTTAAAATGAATACTTTAATTATGTTTATCATATCTTTTAGCTGAGTTGATTTTCATAGCATTTTTCTGTGCCACTGTGCTTCGTGCTCTTGTCATTTCATATCTGAGCTGTTTTAATACTCTGGCCTTTCTTCCATTGTCTGTCTATCTCTCTTTCAGTATTTTATTCAGGTTTTATTTTAAGTGGTGTTCAGTATCACTTGGTAAAGGAAGCTCTTATTCCACACAAAATGGAAACACCTAAAATGCAGCCATTGTACTGCCAAAAAATACAGTTTATTTATTTATTTTGAGACAGAGTCTTGCTTTGTTGCCCAGGCTAGAGTGAGTGCCGTGGCATCGGCTTAGCTCACAGCAACCTCAAACTCCTGGGCTCAAGCAATCCTGCTGCCTCACCCTCCCAAGTAGCTGGGACTACAGGCATGCACCACCATGCCCAGTTAATTTTTTCTATATATATTAGTTGGCCAATTAATTTCTTTCTATTTTTAGTAGAGGCGGGGGGCTTGCTCTTGCTCTGGCTGGTTTTGAACTCCTGACCTCGAGCAATCTGCCCACCTCGGCCTCCCAGAGTGCTAGGATTACAGGCGTGAGACACTACCCCGGGCCAAAAATACAGTTTAGATTTTCAGTGTCCTCATATTTGATTTTAGTTAGAGATTCTTCCCATCATTTTATATTTATATATATATATTTTTTTTTTTTGAGACAGAGTCTCACTCTGTTGCCTGAGCTAGAGTGTATATTTTTAAGATTCATCTATGCCATAGCATGCATTAATATTTCATTCCTTTTTATGGCCGTATAACATTTCATTGTATGGATGTACCACATCTTGTTTATCCATATTTCTGTTGAAAAATGGCAGCTGGGTTGTTTTAACTTTTTGGGGGCTGTTATATATATTACTGTTATAAACTTTTTTATTTTATTTTTTTTTGAGATAGTGGCGTCTCTACATTGCCCAGGCTGGCCTTGAACTTCTGGGCTCCAGTGATCCTCCTACCTCAGCCTCCCGAATAGCTGGGACTACAGGCATGCACCACTGTGCCCAGCTTGTTGGGAACATTTGGGTACAAGTTTTTGCATGGACATGTAATATTCCCATCCTCTTGTTCATCTTCTAGCCTGCTGCCAACTGTTTTTGAAATTATGACCTTGACCTTGTTATTTCTCTTTAAACTGCTTCATGTGTTTCCCCTTTGCCATTTGGGTAAAGTCCAAGATCTTTGGCTTGAAGAGCCCTGACTCCTCCTCAAAAAGTCTTGTGAAATCCCCAGTCTCACCCTGGCACCCAGGGGCCCTGTCTTCTCACTGCACCTCTTCCACCTGCCATCTGGGGAGTGTCTGTTCTTCAGCTTAGAAGTTGCTGTCTGCAGAATTGTCTTTGCCTTCCACTCCTCCCTGCAAACTTTCATCCCTCATATGTTGTCCTCCTTCCCCATATAACCCGTGGAGCCGGGTTCTTCCTTGATTTAAATTCAGTCCAGTTTAATGTGTTTTCTATATTTCAGGCATATTTGGGAATCTTCTTGACTATAATCCACTTTCCTTTTGGTCCAAAATCCTATAGGATATATCACAGGTTATTGAAGTTACCAGTTTACATGTTTGTCTTCCTTTACAGACTGTGTAGAAGGATCTGTCTTTGTCTACCCAGCATCTAGTATAAGAGTCAGTCCTCTCAAACCCTGCTGCTGCTTTTCAACCAAGTTTATGTAATATTTTAAGTTCTTTGTTATCATTTCAGCACTATTCACAGTATGTTCACCAGGAGTAGATTCCATCTTAAGAAACGACTTTCTTTGCCCATCCATAGGAAGCAGCTCCTCATCCATTCAAATTTTATGTGATGTTGCAGCAATTTAGTCACATCTTCAGGCTCTACTTTTAATTCTCATTCTCTTGTTATTTCTACCACATCTGCAATTACTTTCTTCACTGAAGTCAAAGTCATCCATGAGTGTTGGAATTAACTTCTTCCAAACTCCTGTTAAATATTGTTATTTCAGCCTCTTCCCATAAATCACAAATGTTCTTAATGGCATCTGGAATTTGTGAATTCTTTTCAGAAGGTTTTCAATATACTTTGTCCACATCTATCAGAGGAATCACTGTCTGTGGCAGCTATAGTCTTACAAAATGTATTTCCTAAATAATAAGACTTGAAAGTCAAAATTATACTCCTTGATCCATAAGCTGCAGAATGGATGTTGTGTTAGTAGCCATGAAAACAATATTCGTCTCCTTGTACATCACCGGAGCTCTTAGATGACCTAGTAAATTGTCACTGAGCAGTAATATTTTGAAAGGAATCTTTTTTTTTCTGAGAAGTAGGTCTCAACAGTGGGCTTTAAATATCCAGTAAACCATGCCATAAATAGATGTGTTGTCATCTAGGCTTATTGTTCCATTTCTAGAGCACAGGCAGAGTAGATTTATCATAATTCTTAAGGGCCGTGGGATTTTCAGAATGTCAAATGAGCATTAGCTTCAACTTAAAGTCGCAGCTGCATTAAACCCCTAACAAGAGAATCAGCCTTTGAAGCCAGACATTGACTTCTCTGTAGCTATGAAAGTCCTAGATGGCATCTTCCAAAATAAAGCTGTTCGATCTACATTGAAAATCTGTTGTTTAGTGTAGCCACTTTCATCAGTGATTTTAGCTACATCTTCTGGATAACTTGCGATCATAGCTTGGAAGACTGAGGCGGGAAGATTGCTTGAGCCCAGGAGTTCAAGGCTGCAGTGAGGTAGGATAGAACCACTGCACTCCAGCTTGGGTGACAGAGCAAGACACTGTCCCTTAATTAAAAAAAAAAAAAGAAAGAAAGAAAGAAAAGAATCTTTTAGGCCAGGCACGGTGGCTCATGCTGATGGTCCCAGCACTTAGGGAGGCAAAGTTAGGATTGTTTGAGGTCAAGAGTTGAGACCATCCTGGGCAACATAGCAAGACCTTGTCTCTGCAAAAAAATGTTTAAAAAATGAACTAAGCATGGTGGCTCCTGCCTGTAGTCCCAACTATTCAGGAGGCTCAGGTGGGAGGATCACTTGAGCCCAGGAGTTTGAGGTTGCAGTGAGCTATAATGATACCCTTCACTTTAGTCTGGGGGACAGAGTAAGATCCTGTCCCAAAACAAAAAAGAACTTTTCCTTTGCACTCACAACTTGGTGAGCTGTTTGGCACAAGACACCTAGCATTTGGCCTATGTCAGCTTTCAACTTGCCTTTCTCACTAAGCTTAATGTTCTCTAGCTTTTGATTTAAAGTGAGATACATGCAATGGTTCCTTTCAGTTGAACACTTAGAGCCCATTGTAAGCTTATTAGTTGACCTAATTTCAATATCATTGTGTCTCAGGGAACAGGGAGGCCTAAGGAGAGGGAGAGAGATAGAATGGCCAATCCGTCCAGCAGTCAGAATACACACAACGTTAATAGATTAAGTTCTCTCTCTTACACAGGTGCAGTTCATGGTATCTCAAAACAATTATAATGGTAACCTCAAAGATCACTGATAACACATCACTGTAACAGATATAATATTAATGAAAAAGTCTGAAACATTGTGAGAATTACCAAAATTTGACACACAGACATGAAATGACCACACACCATTGGAAAAATGGTGGAAATAGATGTGTTCAACATAGCATTGCCACAAACCTTCAATTTGTGAAAAACAAAATATCTATACAAGGCACAGTAAAGTGAAGCACAAACCAAAGTATGCCTGTAGTGGATGTAATGGGATACTTTGGAAATTCATTTTTAGGGAAGTGGTTCTCAAACTTGTATGTATACAGATTCCTAACAACCACCCCTAAAAATTTGCAATTTGGGAGATAAAAAATGAGACCCTGGAATCTGCAATTTTTGACAACACCCCAGGTGATTGATAGACCATTCTATTGAGAGTCACATATAGAGTAGTGATTAAGACCTTGGACTTCAGTCAGGTAAGGTTTGAATGCCAACTCTGCCCCTTATTGTATGACTGTGGGCAAGTTACTTAGTCTGTTTGAGCCTGACTTTCCTCTTTTGTATAATGGAGCAGTCAAAAAGGCAGTCAGGCACAGTTCCTGTAATATACTGTGTTTAATAGATTTTTAATTGTTGTAGGCAAACCTTAGATATTGCAGATTTGGGTCCAGACCACTGCAATAAAGTAGATATTGAACTAAAGTGAGTCACATGAATGTTTTGGCTTCCTAGTACATACAAAATTATATTTACACTATATTGTAGTCTGTTACATATGTAGTAGCATTGTCTTACAAAAGATGTATATCCCTTAATTTAAAAATATTTTGGGCCAAGTGTGGTGGCTCATCAGCCTGTAATCCTAGCACTCTGGGAGGCCAAGGCGGGTGGATAATTTGAGCTCAGGAGTTCGAGACCAGCCTGAGTAAGAGCGAGACCCCGTCTCTACTAAAAATAGAAGGAAATTAGCTGGACAACTAAAAAATATATATAAAAAATTAGCCGGGCATGGTGGCGCATGCCTGTAGTCCCAGCTACTCGGAAGGCTAAGGCAGGAGGATCGTTTGAGCCCAGGAGTTTGAGGTTGCTGTGAGCTAGGCTGACGCCACTGCACTCTAGCCCAGGCAACAGTGTGAGACTCTGTCTCAAAACAACAACAACAAAATATATATTTTGTTGTTAAAAAATGCTAACAAAGTGAGCACATACTCTTGGAAAAATGGCACCCATAGACTTACTCAGTGCAGGGTTGCAATAGATCTTCAACATGTTAAAAACACGGTATCTGTGAAGTGTAAAAAAACAAGTTGTGTCTGTATTTTCTTCCATGTTGTTAGGTATTTTCTAGTAACATATACTTTGAATTTTCCTAGACTATTACTTAAATTGAATAATTTTAGATAACTATAAAGTTCCTCCCCCTTAATTATGGAATTTTGTCATGCATCAAGTGATTAAATGGAGATAATTCAAGCATTAAATCAATGATGTAACTAAGCTCTCTTGGTTCCTTCCTATTTAAATGCTCTGATTCCATCATCTTAAGATAATTTGCATTGTGTTATGTTAAAAGATACATACACACAAATCAATTACTACAATGAAAAATTTTAAGTTTTTTCCATTTACTTGGGGCATAGAGCACAGGAGGAAATGTGATGCAAGATAGTTAACCATTCATAAAGCAAAACCTTTTTTGTACACTGGATAGTCTTTGCTGCAAATTCGGTTGCCCTCTTTCTCACATCCGGTGGACAGCTCTGTAATAATATGTATCTGTAGCTTTCCAGGGGCAGGAGACTTGACTTTTATTTCCTGTGACACAGATATCTGTTCTTGACCTTTAAAAGTGGCTAGTTCTTTTGTTTCACAGTTCTATAAGTTAAAATTGGATAGTCTGAAATGCATAATCCTTTTAAACTGAAAGATACATCTTATAGAGCTCTTAGTTTGTCAAGAACTATATAAGAAGTGCCAGAGCCCTGTCCCTATCTAGCTGTGTGGATGAGAACACCATCCTTTGTCACTGGCAGTTTGGGTCCAGTCTTTTGGTCTCTGACTACTCACCGTCTGCAGGAGAGGGCCGGTTGTGCCACTTGACCAGCGCAGGAGAGAAGGAGCTGTTACGTGACACTTAGCACGTACTGCTTTCACAGGCCCCAGATGGATCATTAGTGCTTGGACTGTGCATGCTTTATGTCGAAGAAGCTGTCTAATCAACGGAGATAGATTCCCTAATACCCATATCATCTTTCGTTAACTCTCTTAAGAGTCATCCTAAAATTACTGTGCTGATCACTGTAATTTCATTAACCATCCATTACAAAACAAGCCCTTTGAGTTTACCTTTTATCTAACAAATAGATTTTTCTCTTTTAAATTGTGCCCTGCCATTTATTAGTCACTGAAGTTTTAGAATACTAGAATATTAGTGTTGAAAGGGCCGTGACATCTGGTTTATTGTCAGGTCTGCAGATGTAGGACTGTCACCCCACGGTGTAAATGGCTGCCCCAGGCTGTGTTGTGAGTCCATGGCGCTAAGAAGTAGCTTTCAGTACTACCATAGAGCGTAGAGGGTTGGGTCTTCCTTTTCTTTCTTTCTTTCTTTTTTTTTTTTTTAATTGATACCTGAGTTTGTACATAGTTATATTTTTAATTTAAATGTGGAATTAACTCAATAATTCTTAAGAACTTATAGTTAGAAGCAGAGATCTGCTGCCCTATTTCCTTACCTCTGAAATTTCTGCTTTCCCGAAGCCACTGCTTTTAATTCTTTAGCTGTTTCTTATTGATCATGCAAATTGATAATATAAGCATAACCAACCAGGTAATACAGAAAATAATTTATATTTTCAGTAAACCTTTGGTTTTAAATTTTACATTTAAGAGCTTTTGTTGTATCATTTTCTTGTTTTGGAAAAACATAACTGAATACAATCAAGAAGCCTCTAAAGGTTAATTTGAGAGAGCTTCATTTTGGATGAAAAATCTCATTATTTTCTGATAAAATGCCAGACCTAGAAATGGATTGGTTGAATCTAAAGGATAATGAAATCACTTAATCTAGAACGAGATAGTTTTAATAAATGAACAAAAGATTTTAGTACTGCCTGAGGTAATTTAAACCCAGGTAAGTATTGAGAATGCAGTTTTCTTGAGGGATGTGCTTCATTAATGTGTGGGCCAAAGAAGATTAGACATTTCTAGTGAAGATTAGTGAATTGGGAGAATTGATGGGCCAGAATGGTCATGTTTGAAGTCAGTTTTTATGTGCTTTGCTTTACTTGCATTGTAGCCTTTTTTCCTAATATAAAAGTTAATCAGACACACAATAGCTCTGTGTCAGGTAGTGTGCTGAGTGTCAAAACAGACCAGGAAACATGAGTAGCTCCTATTCTCAGGAAGATTATGGACTGGTAAGGAAAATGTACATCAGTAATTAAAACTCGGCCGGGCGCGGTGGCTCACACCTGTAATCCTAGCACTATGGGAGGCCGAGATGGATGGATTGTTTGAGCTCAGGAGTTCGAAACCAGCCTGAGCAAGAGCAAGACCTTGTCTCTACTAAAAATAGAAAGAAATTAATTGGCCAATTAAAAATATTTTTTTAAAAATTAGCCGGGCATGGTGCCGCGTGCCTGTAGTCCCAGCTACTCGGGAGGCTGAGGCAGGAGGATCGCTTGAGCCCAGGAGTTTGAGGTTGCTGCGAGCTAGGCTGATGCCACAGCACTCTAGCCCGGGCAACAGAGTGAGACTGTCTCAAAAAAACAATATGGACTTCTACTTAGGGTTATAATGGACTATCCGACTAATCCTCTGCTGAGACTACTATAAAAGCTATTTAAAATACAAAAAATAAATATCTTCTAAGGCACTGGGGACTAACCAAAGCAGCTAGGACAAATTTGGCTGAGCCAGACTAAAAACCCTATTGAGTTGAGCCCTATATCTACCCTTGCTTTTTTCCCCTGGGGCACTTGCCAGCTCCTGGCATGGGGTAGAGCCACACAGAGCGCAGTGGTCCAGAGCTTGTTTCAGAGTCACTAAGTAGGGAGACCAGAATTTGAGTTGAGGGATTCTGAGACAGCCAAGATTTGAGGGTCTCAAGATCTCAGGGAAAAGACCACCTCAAGAGTAGTGAACTTGGCAGGGTGCAGTGGCTCACATCTGTAATCCTAGCACTCTGGGAGGCCAGGAATTTGAGACCAGCTTGAGCAAAAGCCAGACACCCTGTCTTTACAAAAGAGAAAAGAAAAATTATCTGGGCATGGTGATGCATGCCTGTAGTCTTAGCCACTTGGGAGGCTGAGGCAGGAAGATGATTCGAGCCCAGGAGTTTGAGGTTGCAGTGAGCTGTAGTGATGTCCCTGCACCTCTACCCCAGGCAACAGAGCAAGATCCTGTACCCCCACCCCCAAGAAAGCAGTGAATTCAACATTTGACTTTGCTTTTACTGTCAAAGCGGCTTTCAAATCCTGAGATATATGGGGCTAAAATAGAAATTTAGCAGAAAGCTGTTACCAAGAGACTAAAAACTTAAGTGTAGTTTTTGTTCTCATAGTAGTAGAGAGGTAAAAATTAGATTTCAAGGCTGGCCAAGGAGGAATATCCTTGGGAAGCACTCCAGGTTTTCAGTTGAGACCTCAAAAGAACTGCGCCTTACAAATAAAAGTTGACTGGAAGTGATCAGCTTGAAATTCAGCTTCACATCTTTCACTGATTGGATCAAGGTGATCATCCCTTACCTTAGTTGCCTGCAGGAAGAAACTTAAACCTCTGTGGAGGGCGATGATATCATCCAGACCCATACACTCTGGTACACGGCATCCGCATTCCATCAGAAATACCAGCATGCATGACAAGGTGCGGTGGCTCATGCCTGTAATCCTAGCTCTTTGGGAGGCTGAGGCGGGTGGATTGCTCGAGGTCAGGAGTTCGAAACCAGCCTGAGCAAGAGTGAGACCCCATCTCTACCATAAATAGAAAGAAATTAATTGGCCAACTGATATATATAGAAAAAATTAGCCGGGCATGGTGCCGCATGCCTGTAGTCCCAGCTACTCGGGAGGCTGAGGCAGGCGGATAGCTTAAGCCCAGGAGATTGAGGTTGCTATGAGCTAGGCTGATGCCACGGCACTCACTCTAGCCTGGACAACAAAGTGAGACTCTGTCTCAAAAAAAATAAAAAATAAAAAAAAAGAAATACCGGCATGCCAGTAAGCAGAATCAAATAAAGGAAATAACAAGTAATAGGAAAAGAACTTCAGGTGATCCAGATATTGAAATTTTTAGGCCTTTAAAATAACTGATTACTATGTTCAAATAGATGAAGGAGAGACTTTTCTCACAAAATTGAAGTCTATAAAATAGAGTCAAATGGAAATTTTAAAACTAAAAAATACAGCAGCTCAAATTAGGAACTCCATTACACGTGTTTAGCAGTACACTCAGCACAGGAAAGATTTATGAATTGGAGGATTCATCAGTAAAAATGACCAATGGTGAAACACCAGGAGATGAAAGGATGAAAAATACATAAGAGAGTATAATAGACAAATGGAGCACAATAGAAGGTTTAGACATACATGATTAGAGTACCAGAAGGAGAGGAAAGGCAGGGATAGGGGTGTCATATAAAAGTGCTAAAAATCGAAAGCAATGAAAAAAATCTTAAAATTGCTAGAAAAAAAAAGATACTAGTTCCAGAAGAGTAAGATTGGTACCTGATTTCTCAGTATATCAACAAAAACAGAATTTGTCACCAGCAGGCCTATTCTGAAAGAAAAATTTAAAGGAAGTTCTTCTAGCAGAAAGAAAATAATCTCATAGGGAAATAAAATTTTAGGAGAGAGTAAAGAACAATGGAAGGAGTATATAAATATAAATGAATATAAAGTGTATTGTTTAAAGATATATATATATATATATATATATATATATATATATATATATATAAAAGCAGGTTGGAAATACAAGTCAAAAGGGCCTCAAAGGTTGGGAAGGGAACAATAAATGTAATTAAAATGTTGTAAGATCCTTGCATTGTCCATAAAGTTATGAAATTATTAATTTATCATAGACTCTTAACTAGGGGTTTCATATTATAAATCTCTAGGACTGCACTGTCTGATATAGTGGCCATTGGCTGTATGTGGTTATTGAACACTTAAAATGTGGCTACTCCAAATTGAGATGTATTGTGGTTATAATATACACACCAGATTTTGAAGACTTAGTATGGAAAAAAAATGTAAAATATCTCAATTTTTAAAAACTCATTACGGCTGGACATGGTGGCTCACATCTGCTGTCCCCGGACTTCGGAAGACTGAGGCAGGAGGATTGCTTGAGCCCAGGAGTTCAAGGCTTCAGTGATCTATGATTGTACCACTGCACTTTAACCTGGGAAACAGAGCAAGACCCTGTTTTCAAAAAAAAATACTGATTACAGGGGATCTGGAGGGCCAATTCCACAGGTTCAGGTTTAGTCTGTTTTCTAAAGTAAATGTAGGTTTCTTCAGGTCCCCTTTAAACTAAAATAGAATAAAATAAAATAAAAAATACTGATTACATGTTGAAATGATCATATTTTTAATATAAATAAATTAATATTATCTATCCTTTTTTACTTTTTTTAATGTGGCTACTACAATATTTAAAATCACGTATTGGTAAAAACTAAAGCAGTAGTAAAAGAATAGTAAAATTAAGAGGCTAATAGAGGCCAGGTGTGGTTGCTCACGCCTGTAATCCTAGCACTCCAGGAGGCCGAGGCGGGTGGATTGCTCCAGGTCAGGAGTTCTAAACCAGCCTGAGCAAGAATGAGACACCCACCCCACCCCCGCCGTCTCTACTATAGATAGAAAAAAATTAATTGGCCAACTAATATATATAGAAAAAATTAGCCCAGCATGGTGGCGCATGCCTGTAGTCCCAGCTACTCAGGAGGCTGAGGCAGAAGGATCGCTCGAGCCCAGGAGTTTGAGGTTGCTGTGAGCGAGGCTGACGCCACGGCACTCACTCTAGCCTGGGCAACAAAGTGAGACTCTGTCTCAAAAAAAAAAAAAAAAAAAAAGAAAGAAAGAAAAAAAGAGGTGAATAGAGGGGAGAAATAGAATATTAATAAATAATAAAACTACACAGATTTATTATTTTACAGTTCTGTGGGTTACAAGTCTAACACAGGTCTTACTAGACTAAAATCAAATCCAACAACAACTGGTCAGGTCCTTCTCATGTTGCCTCATTATGACCTTAGGTTATCTGCTTTTACAGACTTGTGATCGATCAGATTGGATCCACCTGGATAATTCAGAATAATTTCCCTTTCTTTAAAAATCCTTAACTCAATCACATCTGCAGAAACTCTTGCCTTAAGGCAAATGTATTCATAGGTTCTAGTGATTAAGACATTGAAATCTTTGTGGGCTCACCACACATCTTTAAAGTTACCTCTTGGGAGGTGAGTTTCTAGGATTTGGTTGTATGGGTTTTTGAAACAAATTTATTGAGCTGTAATTCACATACCATACAATTCAGCAAGCTACATTGGACAATTCAGTGGGTTTTAGTATATGCATGCAGAATTATATAGCCATTATCACAATCAATTTGAGAATATTTTCATCACCTCACAAGCCTGATACCCATTAGCAGTCATTCCCCATTTCCCCGCAACACTTTGCAGCTCTAGGCACCACCACAGATTTGCGTATCCCAGATGTTTCATGTCAGCAAAATCAATCGTGGTTATTTGTAACTGGCTTCTTTCACTTACCTTATTTTTGTGGTTCTATATTCTTCTGTGTAACGTGTGTCAGTGCTCAACACCTTTTTACAGATGAATAATATTTCATTGTGTATATATATATATCACATTTTTTTTTTTTTTTTTTTTTTTTTTGAGACAGAGTCTCACTTTGTTGTCCAGGCTAGAGTGAGTGCCGTGGCGTCAGCCTAGCTCACAGCAACCTCAAACTCCTGGGCTCAAGCGATCCTCCTGCCTCAGCCTCCCGAGTAGCTGGGACTACAGGCATGCGCCACCATGCCCGGCTAATTTTTTTTTTTATATATATATATATCAGTTGGCCAATTAATTTCTTTCTATTTATAGTAGAGACGGGGTCTCGCTCTTGCTCAGGCTGGTTTTGAACTCCTGACCTTGAGCAATCCGCCCGCCTCGGCCTCCCAAGAGCTAGGATTACAGGCGTGAGCCACCGCGCCCGGCCTATATATCACATTTTGTTCGTCAGTTGATAGACATTTGGACTGTTTCCGCTTTGGGCTGTTAAGAAAAATGCTATTGGCCAGACGCGGTGGCTCACGCCTGTAATCCTAGCTCTCTGGGAGGCCGAGGCGGGCGGATTGCTCCAGGCCAGTAGTTGGAAACCAGTCTGAGCAAGAGTGAGACCCCGTCTCTAGTATAAATAGAAAGAAATTAATTGGCCAACTAATATATATATAGAAAAAATTACCTGGCCATAGTGGCGCATGCCTGTAGTCCCAGCTACTCAGGAGGCTGAGGCAGGAGGATGGCTTGAGCCCAGGAGTTTGAGGTTGCTGTGAGCTAGGCTGACGCCACGGCACTCACTCTAGCCTGGGAAACAAAGCGAGACTCTGTCTCAAAAAAAAAAAAAAAAGAATAATGCTATTGTAAACATTTGTTTACAAGTTTTTGTGTGGATATGTTTTCATTTTTGTTGAATATATACCTAGAGGTGGAATTGGTGGGTCATAAGGTTATTAATTATGTTTAGCTCTTTGGAAAACTGCTAAACTATTTTCCAAAGCAGCTGCACCAATTTACATTTCTACCAGCAAGACACATGGGTTTCAGTTTCTCCTTATCTTCACCAACACTTACTATCTATCTTTGATTTTAGCTGTCCTAGTCAGTGTTCAGTGGTATTTCACTGGTTCTCATTTCACTTTCCCTACTGACTAATGATGTTGAACATCTTTTATGTGCTTACTGACCATTTGTATATCTTCTCTGGAAACACGTCCATTCAGATCTTTTGACCATTTTTAATTGGGGTGTTGTTTTATTACTGAATTGTAAGAGTTCTTTATATATTCTATATCCTAGTCCCTTGTAAAATAAATGATTTGTAAATCTTTTCTTCCATTCTGCATATTATCTTTTTACTTTGTTGAGGTTTCCTTTGAGGTACAAAAGTTTTTAATTTTGATGAAGTCCATTTCATCCATTTTGTGTTTTGTTTCCTTTTTGTGTCATATCTAAGGCTTTTTGTCTAAGCTAAGGTCACAAAAATTCACTTCTCTGTTTTTCTCTAAGCACTTCATAGTTTTAACAAGCATTAAAAGTAAAAAACATTTAGATCTAGGATCTATTTTGAGTTCTTTTTTGTATGAGGTATAAGGGAAAGGTCAAACTTCGTTTTTTTCATATG
Organism: Microcebus murinus; assembly: GCF_040939455.1. NCBI lineage: Eukaryota > Metazoa > Chordata > Mammalia > Primates > Cheirogaleidae > Microcebus > Microcebus murinus. Next base: position 24,207,516 of record NC_134125.1, on the reverse strand, counting down.
GTTAACCACTTGTCCCTGCACCGTTTGTTTAAAAACTGTGCTTCCCCTTGAATTGTCTGGGCACATTTGTCAAAAGTAACTGACCATAAATGTGAACATTTATTTCTGGGTTCCCAATTCTCTAGGATTCAGTTTTGATTGATTGATGGAAAGGTTCTTTAGTATTTAAGAGCCAATATTCTGTTAGGGAGGGAAGGATTTCTTTAAATTTTCTGAAAAGTTTTTTGTTTGTTTGGTTTTTTTTTAGTAATACATTAATGAAGAGACAAGTCTTTCTCATCTATATGTATAAAATACATCTTTAAAATTTTATTAATTGATAGTGGCACATTCTTCATATTGAGATGTAGACCCTTGGAGAATTTTATTAGCACTATACTTTCATAATTTCATGGATCCCAGGCTAAGAACTCCTGATTTAGTAGTAATTATATTTGTGGTTCTTTCAACATTGAGTGCCTACTACATGTTAGGCATTGTTCAGGGCAGTGGAAATATAGCAAAATAGATACATCCAAAAGCTCTCTTGACTGGGTATGGTAGCTCACGCCTGTAATCCCAACCCTTTGGGAGGCCAAGGGGGAGGATTGTTAGAGCATAGGAGTTGGAAGTTACAGTGAACTATGATTATGCCACTGTACTCCAGCCGGCACAACAGAGAGAGACCCTGTCTATTAAAAATAACAAAAAACTCATCAAGCAGCTTGCTTTCAGCAATGTTTTAGTGTACAAGTCTTGTACCCTCCTTGGTTAAATTTACCTTAAACGTTTGGTAGAATTGCCCAGTGAAGCCATCTGGGCCCGGAGTTTTCTTTGTGGGAAAGTTTTTAACTACAGATCCAATTTTTTAAATTGATACAGGGCTATTTCTGTTATCTATTTCTTCTTGAGTGGGCATTGGTTGGTGTCTTTCAAGCTTTGGTTGTGTCTATTTCATCTGAGTTTAATTTATTGACAAAATTAATCTCTGCTCTGACTTTTATTATTTCCTTTCGTCTGCTTACTTTGGGTTTCATTTGCTGTTCTTCATTTTCTTAAGGTGGAAGTTGTCTTGAGTTGAAGCTTTTCTTTCTACTACAGATGTTTATTGCTATAAATTTCCCCAAGTACTGCTTTTTTTTTTTTATTTAGGCATATTATGGGGGTACAGATTTTAAGGTTTCAATAAATGCCCTTTCTCCCCCCCCCCCACAAGTCTGAGTTTCCAGCATGACCATCCCCCAGATCCCAAGTACTGCTTTATTGGCATCCCACAAACTTTTTTGAGACAGGGTCTCACTTTGTTGCCCAGGTTAGAGTGAGTGCCGTGGCATCAGCCTAGCTCACAGCAACCTCAAACTCCTGGGCTCAAACAATCCTGCTGCCTCAGCCTCCCAAGTAGCTGCGACTACAGGCATGCACCACCATGCCTGGCTAATGTTTTCTCTCTATATATATTAGTTGGCCAATTAATTTCTTTCTATTTATAGTAGAGACGGGTCTCGCTCTTGCTCAGGCTGGTTTCGAACTCCTGACCTCGAGCAATCCTCCCGCCTCGGCCTCCCAGAGGGCTAGGATTACAGGTGTGAGCCACCGTGCCTGGCGTATCCCACAAACTTTGATATGTTGTGTTTTTATTTTCATTTAGAATACTTCCTAATTTCCCTTTCAATTTCTTTTTTTGACCCATGGTTTATTTAGAAGTGTGTTAGTTTCCAAATACTTGAGGACTTTCTAGAGTTCCTTTTCTGTTACTGATTTCTCATCTAATCCCATTGTGCTCAGAGAACACACTTTGTATGACTTGAATCTTTTAAAATGTATTGAGACTCATTTTGGGGCCCAGAATACGGTCTCTTTTGGTAGCATTCCATGTGCAGTTTGAAAGAATGCTATTAGAGAAATGCTCTATAAATGTCAATTAGACCAGAATTAGATCACATTGGTTAGAAACGTTATTCATATCTCCCTGTGTTTAACTATTTTTTGTCTACTGTTTCCTTTAAGAGAGATATTAAAATCTCTTGACTATAATTGTGGATTTCTCTGTTTCTCTTTGCACTTCTAACAGTTTTTGCTTTGTGTAGTTTGAAATGATTATTAGATGCATGAATGTTTAAGATTATGTCGTCTCAGAAATGTACCCCTGTTATTATGAAATGACCTTCTTCATCCACGATAATATTCTTTGCTTTGAAATCTACTTTGATAATAATGTAGCCAGTCTGGCTTTCTTTTGATTACATTTAGCATGGTGTGTGTATATGTGTGTGTGTGTGTATATATTTTTTTATTTTTATTTTTTTTCAGTGCATGTCTTGTAGGTGGCATATAGTTCAGTTCTACTTTTTTTGAGACAGAGTCTCACTCTGTTGCTAGGGCTAGAGCATCAGGCTAGCTCACAGCAACCTAAAACTCCTGGGCTCAAGCGATCCTCCTGCCTCAGCCTCCTGAGTAGCTAGGACTACAGGCATGTGCCACCATGTCCGGCTAATTTTTTTTTATTTTTTTGTATATATTTTTAGTTGGCCAATTAATTTCTTTCTATTTTTTAGTAGAGACAGGGTCTCACTCTTGCTCAGGCTGGTTTCGAACTCCTGACTTTGAGTGATCCACTCACTTAGGCTTCCTATAGTACTAGGTGGCATGAGCCACCAGCTCCGGCTGGTTCTATTATTTTTTGAAGTTATTTTCTTACTGATTAAGGATTACAATGTCAGTCTCAACAGTTAAGGCTTTTCTGACTTAATTTGGTAAAACATAGCAGCTTTGGTCCAGTCTAGGTCCATTTCCTCCTTCTTCCTTTGTGCTGTCATCACCATATATATTACATTTATTTGTGTTATAAACCCAAGAGTACAGTGTTATAATTACTACGTAATTCAATGTTATATATATTTTTAAAAATACAAAAAGGAAAGAGAGCAGCTTTAGGCAAGAGGGCCACAGACTCCCACTATTCTTACCTAAAGTTTTAGCCACTTTTCATGAATGATGCTTCATAATTTGTTGCCTTTGGTTGATTTCCAGAGCTGTAAGTGGTTATCTTTGACAATTTTGTCCAGTGTTATATTTGTTTAGCGAAATGATTTGTCTACCTCTTTGCTCCACCATAGCCAGAAGTTTCCTAGAATGCTTCACTTTTGGGTTCTTTTTTAATTTTCCCTACCCTCTTTCACTAAGCAAAAACAAAGCAGCTCTTACTCCCTTTTCTCCAGAATTGTGTGTCCCCACGGATTGAAGAATCAGAGTAAGAACTGGTGTACAGATAAAAATTGCTCATCTCTCACGGCTTCCTTTGTAATGATGGGCTGTAAACAGTAGGAGAAAAGGAAGTTCTCTTCAAAGGTGTGTGAAGTGTTCAGTATAATACTTGCTACCTGCACAGCCAGGCATGGGACTGGCACTTGGTATCAGCCGTGCTCCCTTAGCCATTACTTATTTCCAACATTTCGAAGGTTGTAGGTCGAGCAGATTCTACAATATATATAAAGGTAACTTTCCTAACTCAGAGATATTGGTCCCTAAAGTTCTGGTTTCTTTTGATTTCCTCCTGGTCACTTCACGCTGGAGGAGACAAGGGAAGCTTCTTCTGCACACATGATCCCTCTTCCCTTCACGGATCCAGCATTGAGGGGGAATGTTATTCCTACTGATACTTCACCTCCTTTTTTAAAGAGGACCTCAGTGTCTCTGGAAGACCTTACAGAATGCCACTCTTCCCCGGTCCTTCCTTCTCTCCTCGCCTTTCCACCCTCCGACCGTTCTTTCTCCATGATTAAAGTTAGGGCTGGGTAGAGGAGGGTGGGATGAGAATGGTTAGGGAGGGAAGGCTGGGAGTTCTGCCAGGAGGTAGAATGCAGTTAAAGTAATACATTAGGAATTCCTCATAGTCTAATAAGCAAAGCTTAGCTGGTTTAATTTCCTCTTCTATAACTGGAATCTTAGGTCACAGGACTGACTTCCCAGAGTTAAAAATAAAAAAGGTGCCGACAGTAGATAAGGGTTTTGATCTGAATCAAATCTAGGTTGAAAGTCTAAATCTTTTCATTTTACATTGTCGCTTTGCAAGGAAGCTAAGTATACAGAAAGATCGTATTGTTTGTAAATGCCACTGTGTTCCAGGGGTTAAAAATACTTGAACAAAGGGGAACAAGAATGGCCAGCTTTGTAGTCCCACCCGTCCTTCTTGGGGCCTGCATATACTCACAAGTTTTCCACTGTGAAGCAACAGAAACTCTGAGTGTAATCACTCTCATCCTGATGACACGGTTTCTTCATCCAGAAAACTCCACGGTTGGGCAAGGACTTCACGTTTCTACAAGGAGGCACCAGGGAATAGGAAGAGCTCATAGCTCAGGCTCTTCCTAGGCCTGTATTCTTCACTGCGCACAGCAGTGGCTAGCTGATGGCTTCTTGGTCACAGTGGAGTGAAAGAACTGTTTTCCTGTTTTCAGGGGATTCCTTTTAATGCCAAACACAGCAGCTGGGAAACAAAGTTTTCCCAGAATCACAATGTACTTACTGTATTCTGTTTAAACATGGTTTGACAGCAACTGTGATCATCTAGTTCCAGAAATGTCAGAGCTGTAATTTTTTAAATTAATAGCTGAGTACCATTACACCAAATTAGTTTGATCAGTGTTTTTAGTGTGTGGTGGATCAAGTTTCTTTCCCCCCCGGCTGACACAAAGTAGACTTTCCTACACAGTTCGTGAAGGAGGGGAGGAATTAACGTACAGCGCCAGTTCTTAAGTGCTGATTTTCACTCTTCTCGCTATGAGCATCTGTCAGGCTACGTTCAGGACCCATCGTTTGGAAAGAAACTCAGTACTGGTGCCCTTCTAGCTGCCTGGCAGAGGCATGGTCTGAATGCAGCAGCCGCACTTGCTTGGATGTACCTGTTGTTCCTTCACCAACAGGACGGGCTCCTGGAAGTGGTGGAGGCAGGCGGGACCTGAGCAGTCTAAATGGGCTCTGGGGGCTCCTCCCCATGGCTCAAGGTTCTGCTCCTTCTCCTTGCATTTTCTTCTCTTTGGCTCCCATTAATGACATCGAGAAAACCTACTGAGTGTCGTAAAATGGTACCAGTGTCCTTGGTTAGCTTTAAAATAATTGTCTCTGGATACATTTCCTTAGATAAAATGTAAAGTACTTCATCTGAGTCAGCACCCAAAATTCCATTCTCAGAAGTTGGAGGAAGTCAGAGTAGAGACAGCTCTTAGAAGTCATGAAGAGGGGGCTTCCGTTTCACAGGTGAGGGAACTGCAAACCAGAGAGGTGATTGCTTGCCTGAGACCATGCAGTTGGCCCCAGTCTCTTTCTCCTGAGCTGTCTGCCTTCCCAGCAGTGTGCTGTAAGTTTCCAATAAGTAGGTATTTTTATTATGATTAATACTGAGAAATAGAGAAATCAGATAAGTAACATTTTCAAAAGAGCTGCTTAATTATTTTGCTAAAAGCAGGATCATTAAATTGTCTGGGTCAAATAATCTTTACATATCAATCTCAAATAACGTGCATAGTTCTTCACTTCCTTACATCATGAGAAATCATTTTTTTCTTGTTCTTTGCCAACTCTGGATGGGATGCCAGCATAACGATGTGGCCTCTGCAGAACAGTTGAAGGTTGACAGGTTGATTTCATTATATATGATCACTGTGGATTTTCACAAATGAGTTTAGTCTGAGGTCATTCCAGCATTTATGGTGATCTCTCCATTTGTAGGAGCAGGTCATTTGTAAGGGTGCTCTCTTGCTGCCTCATGATAGGTAATTATGGGAAGGGTAATTAGCCACTGGACACTCTAGGAATAGGGAAAGAGAAACTACTTCCTTTCTGAACAGACTCTTTACGTTCAAGAGAAAGGAGGCTGGTCTGGTTATCTATAAACACCCCTAAAACTTAATGGCTTAGGCTGAGTGGCTCAGGCCTGTAATCCTAGCACTCAAAGAGGCTGAGGCAGGAGGATTATTTGAGACTAGCCTGAGCAACATAGTGAGACCCCATATCTACAAAAAAAAATTTTTCTTAATTAGATGGGCATAGTGGTGTGTACCTGTAGTCCCAGTTACTCAGGAGGCTGAGGCAGGAGGATCACTTGAGCTGCAGTGAGCTGCGATGACGCCACTGCATTCCAACCTGGGTGACAGAGCCAGGTTGGAAAATAAATAAATAAATAAAGGTAATGGCTTAAAATACTGACATCTGTTTATATCCTAAACCTACAGTTTGGGTGGGGCTTAGTGGGGATATCTCATTTCCACTCAGCTTCATCTGAGGCGGTTCAGTGCCCCTGGAGGGCTGGAGCCGTCTGATGGCGCCTTCCCACATATGTCAGCTGGGTGAGGGTGGCCTTTGGCTGAGCCTTTCACTGGGTCTGTGACCAGGACGCCTCCATGTAGCCACTCTTACAAGTAGCCTGGGCTTCCTCACAGTGTGGTGGCCCCATTCCAAGGGCAAGTATCCTGAGAGAGAAAGAGAGAGAGACCCACCTCTCGTGACATAGTCTTGGAAATCATACACTGCCACCTTCTGTCAAGGCAGTCACAAGGGGAAGGGAAATAGGTGCCACCTCTTGATGGGGCATAGCAGGGTTCTGAAGAGGATGTAGGACCAGAAAATATGCGGTGGCCATTGTTGACAATCCAATCTGCCACAGGGATTGTTGTCTTTTATTTAAATAATTAGAGAAGCTAATAACATGACACTGACTTGGCAGAACGACATGATGCTTTAAAAAAAAAAAGTTGCCTCACAAATAAGAGGAAATCTGGGTAGATGAGGCAATGTGAGGGTGAAAATAAGTGACAATCTGGTGAAGAATCCTCCTTGATGTGAGCTGGGTGTTGGCATCTTCGGGACTTTGTAGAGAATCACCTGAGATTAAGCTTGTGTTCTGGGACACACCAGGTGACCCTGCACCTGTTAGCGCCCACTCAGGGGGTCTTCCTTCAGACATCACCTTTATCAGAGTCCCTTGGACTGCATCACCCAATTCTACCATGATTTAAACCTGTGCTACATTGAGTTACAAAAGTCTAAAAGCTTGAAAACGGAGAGAGCCTATGAGGTAATTAAATGTGTTTGTGGCCCTGGACTTCCTATTAAAAAAAATGTATTGAGGGCCGGGCGCGGTGGCTCACGCCTGTAATCCTAGCTCTCTGGGAGGCCGAGGCGGGCGGATTGCTCGAGGTCGGGAGTTCAAAACCAGCCTGAGCAAGAGCGAGACCCCGTCTCTACTATAAATAGAAAGAAACTAATTGGCCAACTAATATATATAGAAAAAATTAGCCGGGCATGGTGGCTCATGCCTGTAGTCCCAGCTACTTGGGAGGCTGAGGCAGAAGGAACGCTTGAGCCCAGGAGTCTGAGGTTGCTGTGAGCTAGGCTGACGCCACGGCACTCACTCTAGCCTAGGCAACAAAGTGAGACTCTGTCTCAAAAAAAAAAAAAAAAAAAAAAAAATGTTTTGAGTTATGATGGACATATAATGAACTGCATATATTTAAAGTTTATAATTTGATAACTTTTTAAAATTTGTATAAATTTAAGGGATGCAGGTGCAGTTGTGTTCCATGGATATATTGCACAGTGGTGAAGTCTTGGCTTTTAGTGTAGCCATTTCCCAAATAGTGTGCATCATATCCAGTAAGTCCTTTCTCGTCCCTCCCCACTTCCCAGCCTTCCGGGCGACTATTACTCCACTCTCTGTCCACATGTGCACGTTACGCAGCTCCCACTTCTAAGTGAGAACATGCAGTATTTGACTTCTGTTTCTGAGTTGTTTCGCTTACACAGTTTGATAACTTTGGACATGTACACACCTGTGAAACTGTCATCACATACGATGAACATATCATTACCACAGAAGTTTCCTCACGCCCCTCTGTCCTCCCTCTGTCCTGCCCTCATCCCTAGGCAACCACAAATCTGCTGTCACTCTATATTACTTGTATTTTTTATAATTTTATATGAATAGAATCATAGTGTGTACAGTTTTGAGGGGGTTCTGGCTCTTTTCACTTAGCATAATTGAGATTCATTCAAGTTGTGTGTATCAATAGATTGTTTCCTTTTTTTTTTCCTGAGGAGTAGTCCATTTTATGGGTACACCACAATTTGTTTATCCATCAACTGTTAGTGGACATTTGTGTTATTTCCAGTTATTGCTTATTGTAACTAAAACTCCCACAAACATTCACATGTAGATGTTTGTGTTTTGGTCAGTTGGGACTGCTGTAACAAAGTACCATACACTTGGTGGCTTATAAACAACAGAAATTTATCTCTCATAGTTATGGAGGCTGGACGTCAGATCAGGCCAGCATAGTTGCGTTCTTGTGAGTTTCTGGGTTGCAGACTGCCATCCTGTGTCCTCACATGGTAGGAATAAAGAGAATTAGTGAGCTGCCTGGGGTCCCTTTTATAAGAGCACTCACTCCATTCCAGAGGATTCTACCCTCATGACCTAATTACCTCCCAAAGATCCCACCTTCCTATATTATCACATTGGGGATTGGGATTTCAACACATGGATTTGAGGGGAACAGAAACATACATTTCAGTCCATTGTGTGGACACCTGGAAAGTGGAATAGCTGAGGTGGAATAGTCATAGGTTTAACATTTTAAGAAGCTACCCAGTTGTCTTCCAAAATGGCTATCCCCTGTCACTTCACCACCAGCTGTGTATGAGCATTCACGTTCCTTGACGTCCTCACCAAGACTGTGTGGGTGGCCGCTAGACATGCAGAACATGTGTAGTACTAATCTCATGGTTTTCGTTTTGCAGTTGGCATATAACTAATGGCATTGAGCACATTCCATGTGCTTATTATTTTGCCACTGCATGTCATCTTTGGTGAGGTGTCTGTTCAGATTTTTTGCCCATTTTCTTATTGTTTGTTTACTTATTAAATTTTGAGATTTTAAAAAACATTCTGGATTCAAGTCCTTTACGGAAATATATGATTTGCAAGTATTTTCTCTCAGTCCGTAACTTCTCTTTTCACCCTCTGAACAGTATCTTTTAACGTGCCAAAATTATTAATTTTAATAACATCCAATTTATAAATTTATTTTTTCTTTTATGGAGCATGCATGCTTTTGTGTTGAATATAAGAAATGTTTGAGTAACCTTAAATCACAAAGACTTTCTCCTGTATTTTCTTCTGGAAGTGTTACGATTTTATACATTTGGGTCCATGCTCCATTTTGAATTCATTTCTGTATATGGTGTGAAGTTTGGATTGAGGCGAACTTTCTGGCCTGTGGATTTATTTAAGTTGGGAGGATTGCACAAGATAGAAAGAGTGAGAGATTTAAGAGCAGCTCGAAGACAGCATGGTCACTCTGATGTATACCAGATGCCCCATCATACCAAAGAGGGCTGAGCGCCAGGAAGAGAACATGTTTTCCCCAAGGGAGGGGTGTTTCATCAGGGTCGGTGACATCTACTCCAGAAAGAAGAGGAAGAAGAGCAACAGGTCTCTTTTTTTTTTGAGACAGAGTTTCGCTTTGTTGGCCAGGCTAGAGTGAGTGTCGTGGCGTCAGCCTAGCTCACAGCAACCTCAGTTTCCTGGGCTCAAGCAATCCTGCTGCCTCAGCCTCCCGAGTAGCTGGGACTACAAGCATGCACCACCATGCCCGGCTGATTTTTTCTGTATATGTTAGTTGGCCAATTAATTTCTTTGTATTTATAGTAGAGACAGGGTCTCACTCTTGCTCAGGCTGGTTTCGAACTCCTGAGCTCAAGCAATCCGCCTGCCTCGGCCTCCCAGAGTGCTAGCAACAGGTCTCTTTAGGGGATACTTTCATGGATTGCAGATGAAAGGAGTTTTGGATCCCTATTATACTTTTTTTTTTTTTTTTTTTTTTTTTTGAGTCAGTGTCTCATTCTGTCACCCCAGCTAGAGTGCAGTGGTGTCATCATAGCTCACTACAACCTCCAACTCCTGGGCTCAAGTGATCCTCCAGCCTCGGCCTCTCAAAGTGCTAGGATTACAGACATGAGCCACCGTGCCCGGCCTCGCCATGCTTGTTATCTCAGTACTCTTAAGAGAAAATCAATTGTAGAGAAAACAAAGGCTGTGATCTTGTTGGGCAGATCTCAAGTCATCAAGTAGGGCTTGATGTCAAGGGACAAACAGCCTCTTGGCCTTCTTGACCTTGGTGTCAAGGTACAGAGTGATTCCTTGGGTTTAGGGCTCCTGGGGTAAGGGTGGTAGGGGGCTCTCTCAGTGGATGCATCTTCATAATGCCAACTCTGTCTTTCAGGTTATTAAACTTGTGAAAATTTTTCATTTTATGCTCTAAATCTGTCACGGACTATATATTTAACACTTAATGTCCATAACCAGAGAGATGATTAAATAAAGGGAGGAATAGAATGCAGTCTAGAGCATGATCTTTGCCCTCAAGGAACTTTCAGAATTATTTCTGAAACATATTTCCAGGCCTTTTAAAATTAAACCTTTTCCCAGGCATGATTTAATCTTTTTTTATGTTTCTGATTTGTGATTCTAAACACTCATTTACTGTCCTACATGGAAATCCAGTTCCGTTTGCCCCTTATACTTTTGCTGCCACTGAATCCTCCCTGTGGTCCTCAGCCCTCTTTATCTTACTTCATCCTAATGTGTTTTTTTTTTTTGAGACAGAGTCTTGCTTTGTTGCCCAGGCTGTGAGTGCCGTGGGCACTCACCGGGCACGGTGGCTCATGTCTGTAATCCTAGCACTTTGAGAGGCCGAGGCTGGAGGATCGCTTGAGCCCAGGAGTTGGAGGTTGTAGTGAGCTATGATGACACCACTGCACTCTAGCTGGGGTGACAGTGAGTGCCGTGGCGTCAGCCTAGCTCACAGCAATCTCAAACTCCTGGGCTCAAGCGATCCTCCTGCCTCAGCCTCCCGAGTAGCTGGGACTCCAGGCATGCGCCACCATGCCTGGCTAATTTTTTCTATATATTAGTTGGCCAATTAATTTCTTTCTGTTTATAATAGAGATGGGGTCTCATTCTTGCTCAGGCTGGTTTCGAACTCCTGACCTCGAGCAGTCCACCCGCCTTGGCCTCCCAAAGTGCTAGGATTACAGGCGTGAGCCACTGTGCCCGGCTCATCTTAATGTGTTTTATACCAAGAAAACAGTAAGGGAAGCTGGTAATCAATTCATGTATAAAATAAAATCAGCAAAAGCAAGCATAGGGCTGCCCCTTGGAGCACTGGCTCTCCTCTGAGGCTCTGGGAACAGCTCCAACTCCACTTTCTTCGAGTGGTGCTATCTTGTCATATTCAGTCCAAAGTGAAATGTTTTATGGTTTCCCTTAATCATTTATTACACTAAAGGAAAGGTATGTAAACCATTAAGTTTAGTACTCTGGAGAGAAGCACAGGAGGGTGGTACCACAGGTGTGTTGCCTATCTTAGACATTTTGCCATTTTCCCTCCGCCAAAATGGTACTTGCTAGGTGTAGAAACTAATACACTGACAGACTTAAAGGAACATTTCCATTCCTGCTGTGGGCAATAAAATAAGTTCATCGTAAGGTTAGCACACTGTATTGAGCATCTCTTTCCTGATAATCATTTCCTTCCTGAGCTACTACAAGACCGCGGGGCATTTCATGTCCAGGCTGCCTGTACTCAGCTGGCCTGGGTGTGCTGGGGCAGACTAGATCCATTGCCGGCGATTTCAGAAAGGGGAAGGGGAAGGGGAAGCATCGAGCCAGGGAAGCCTGGTTGTCCTTCCAGGCCCCCATTCTGTCATGGGCCACATCAGGCGTTAGTAGGGTGAGCCAGGCGGGTCATCCTCGTCTAAAATGTCAGCACCAAGAGAATAACGATGCATCCAAAATGTGCATTAAGGTTTCACCATCAATGCTAGGTCTAAATATTTTTGCTCTGTATTGATTTAATAGTATACTATAGTCTCAGTGTGGTAGTATAGCCTTTTTTTGCGTACATTATATTATTTTTCTTTTTTTTTTGAGACAGAGTCTCACTCTGTTGTCCAGGCTAGAGTGAGTGCCGTGACGTCAGCTTAGCTCACAGCAACCTCAAACTCCTGGGCTCAAGCGATCCTTCTGTCTCAGCCTCCCGAGTAGCTGGGACTACAGGCATGTGCCACCATGCCCAGCTAATTTTTTACATATATATTTTTAGTTGTCCAGCTAATTTCTTTCTATTTTTTTAGTAGAGATGGGGTCTTGCTCTTGCTCAGGCTGGTTTCGAACTCCTGACCTCGAGCAATCCGCTCGCCTCAGCCTCCCCGAGTGCTAGGATTACAGGTGTGAGCCACCACACCCGGCCTAGCACTCCTCATTTTTATAAGTGAAGCATATTTTCTTTCTTTTTAAGGCCTATCTCTGTGTCGAAGCTTTCAAATTCTCTGAATTTTATTTCTGGAATCAGAGTTTTCTTATATCAGCATACGATTCCCCACACCTTTGCCGCGTGCCTCAAGAGTGTGCTGGGCGTTCTCTTCAGCACTTGGTCCGGATCCGGCTCCCCTTATAGAGCCTGAGAGAGAAGCAGAGCTGCTTAAGTGCAGTTTACTATAGCATGCTCTATGGAGACCTGTGACAGGATTTTCTGTGGCTGCTCACAAAGCCGTCAGATCCTCATCTCTGGCCACAGAGCAATGTCTCCTAAAGTTTGGGGACATTGACTAGAGAGGGAGGGACTCAGGAACGAGCAGAGCTATCTTCTGGTACTCGAGGCCTCCCTTGTGGCAGGGGAGCAGTTGCATGCTGTTCTGTGTTGTAGAAGGTGGCATTAATGGTGTCACAGGGGGGTGAGGGGCAAGAGGAGAGGACAGGATGTATCAGCCCCAGCAAGAGCATCTTACAGATGTCATCTTATTAGATCCTCATAATTGGTTATTTTTTTCATTTTGCAAATGAGAAGAGTGAGCATACAAATTAAAGCTGTATGCTCACAGCGCTATAGCTAGGACAAAGTGCCAACACATTCAAAGCCCAGGTCCACAGGACTCTGCATTCTGTAGTACTTATACCACACTACTCTGCTTTTCAAATGATACACGGAGAGGTAGCTTTCAAATCAGTGTAAATAATTTCCAAAGACTTAAAATGGAGGAGCAGTCAGCCTTGAAGTAAAGAGCTTCTTCCTGTAACCAGAAAGTTCTAGCATAAACTTAGGACCCTTTTCTCAGAGAAGGCATCTGAACAGGGTTTCTGGTTACAAGGTCTGCACCATGCAGACTTCAAATTGCCATCTCTTTCAGAGCTTGAATACAAAATTGGTGACCTTTGTCCTGAGGATAAACTAAAGGCCTCCAGGGATATTTTGGAATGCCTCATTTTCCTCCTCTCAAACCTTCTTTCCTAAAGAGATCAGGAAAGCTGCTGGCATTAGGATGAGGGCATGACTCCGGCACCCTCACCCTCCCTTCCTCTTTTGCCCAAGCCCTTCTCAAAGCATGCGCCAGGGCGACTGTTGCATGAGCATTACTCTGAGTGTCCTCTTTAGTTGCGATTGCATTTCACTGATGAATAACCCCTGCCAAAGCTAACTAGATCTGTGGAAATGTTAACTATTAAAGACAGAACTAATTCTTAAGCTGCTAATAAAACTGTTCACAACATGCCCAGAGTTCATTAATCAGCTGTGGCCCAGCCAGCAGCTCTTACCTGACACCCATCTCTGCCTGGTGGCAGTTCCCTGAGTTCTGAGAAAGCAGATGTGGTGGTTCCTGTGCTTCCCCATGAAAAATCTCCCTCTGGAGGGGTTTATTGGGAACATAATCACCCTCAGGGTGACATTTGCTGACCTATTCTGAACTATCCCCTCAAAATAGGTTCATTTAACCAAAAAGTTATGTCACCAAGAGGTTATGTCACATTAAATCCAAAACCATATTATTATGCCTTAAGTGTGGTTTTTGTGAAGCTTCAATGTAGGTGAAGGTGTATCCTAGAAGTGTGCTTGATAGTTTGAGCAACATCATTCTGATTAAACTTAGTTATTTCTCTCTCAGAATCAGGGCCAGCTGCCCTTTCTTGGGCTTTGAAACAGCCATTCAGAGAGGATGATATATCAGGTTCCTTTCGAGTTGCAAGAGGTGTTCAGTTTTTCCAGTGGTACAGGAAGCTGATTAATACCTCCTGCCCATAGCTGTTTGTTTGTTTGTTTGTTTTTAAGAAAGTTTTTTTTGTTAAGTTTTAAAGCAGGACCATAAAAAATTTCCATTCATAAATCCTCTGAGTTTACACACTCCAGGATGATATCGCTTGTGACACCTGCCTGGTGTATAGAGTTGTTGGGTGTATGAGTTAACTGATGTGTAGAGTAAATATTGCAAAATGTAACACTTAACCATTTTTAAATCTATAGTTCAGCGGCATTAGGTATATTTATGGTGTCGTGCATCCATCACCATTACATAGTTCCAGAATTTTTCATCACCCCAAATGGAAACTTTCTACCCATTAAGCAGACATTCTTTCTCCTCCCCCAGCACCTGACAACCATAATCTACATTCTTTCTCTGGATTTGAAACTATTCTGGACATTTCATATAAATGGAATCATATAATATGTGGCCTTTTGTGTCTGGCTCTCAGCATAATGTCTCAAGATTTATCCATGCCGTAGCATGTTCATGGCTGAAAAACATTCCATTGTATGGAGATACCACATTCTGTTGATTCATTTATCAATTGGTGGACATTTGGGTTGTTTCCACCTTTTGGCTATCGTGAATAATGCTGCTGTGAACATCCCTGGACAAGTATTTGTTTCAACATCTGCTTTCAGTTCTTTGAGGTATACATGCAGGAGGAGGATGCGGGCCGCCTGGCAGCCTCTGTTCAACTTCTGAGGAACCATGCCTTTTGAATTCCTGACGGCAGTGTATGAGGTTCTCAGTCTGCATCCTCACCAACACTTGTCATTTTTCTTTTTTTTCTTTTTTTAAATAATGACCATCCTAATGGATTAGTGTCATCTTATTGTGCTTTTGATTTGCATTTGCCTGATGACTAGTGGTGTTGAGCATCTTTTCACATGCTTCTTGGTCATTTGTGTGTCTTCTTTGCGGAAGTATCTATTCAAGTCCTTTGCCCGTTTTTACATTTGGGCATTTGGGTTGTTGGTCTTTCTGTTGTTAAGTTCATGTTCATTTTTTTTTTTTTTTTTTGAGGCAGAGTCTCGCTTTGTTGCCCAGGCTAGAGTGAGTGCCGTGGCGTCAGCCTAGCTCACAGCAACCTCAAACTCCTGGGCTCAAGCAATCCTTCTGCCTCAGCCTCCCGAGTTGCTGGGACTACAGGCATGTGCCACCATGCCCGGCTAATTTTATATATATATATATATATATATATATATATATATATATATATATATATATATATTAGTTGGCCAATTAATTTCTTTCTATTTTTATAGTAGAGATGGGGTCTCGCTCAGGCTGGTTTTGAACTCCTGACCTTGAGCAATCCGCCCGCCTCGGCCTCCCAGAGTGCTAGGATTACAAGCGTGAGCCACCGCGCCTGGCCCATGTTCATTTTTGATGGAAATTTTTAAATATATAGTAAAACGTATATATGTACCTATACGTACCCCCAGCTGTGAGCACAGTGTACTCCCACTGTCCCCAGCCCCACCCTGAGGAAGGGGAAGCAAACCTCGCCCTTTAATGTCAAAATATAGAGTCCACACTTCTGAATTGTGTCATAGTTACCATTGGTTTGCTTGAATCAAGATCCAAATAAGGGCCAGGCGTTGTGGCTCATGCCTGTAATGCTAGCACTCTGGGAGGCCGAGGCGGGCGGATTGCTCAAGATCAGAAGTTCGAAACCAGCCTGAGCAAGAGCAAGACCCCATCTCTACTAAAAGTAGAAAGAAATTAGTTGACCAACTAAAAACATATATATACAAAAAAAAAAAAAATTAGCCGGGCATGGTGGCGCATGCCTGTAGTCCCAGCCACTCGGGAGGCTGAGGCAGGAGGATTGCTTGAGCTTAGGAATTTGAGGTTGCTGTGAGCTAGGCTGACGCCACGGCACTCACTCTAGCCTGGGCAACAAAGCGAGACTCTGACTCAAAAAAAAAAAAAAGAAAAGATCCAAATAAGGTTCTCACTTGGTGTTTCAAGGGTATTAATATGTCTCTTTTTAGTCTCTTTCCCTAAGAGAAAATTCCCTTCTCTCTTTTTTCCTTTCAGTTTCTTTTTGAAGGAATGAGATTGTGTGTCCTGTAGAGTGTCCCACATTTTAGATTCTGCTGAGTCCATCCCCATGGGGCTGGCCCTGGCGTACGCTGGCAGATGGAGCTGGAGAGGAGATCTGCTTCCAGAGCACGTGCTTGGTAGAAGTGCCTCTGCCGTGCAGTTGTGTGGCTGTCTCTTTCTGTGATGTCATAGGCCACTGATGATGTTACCAGTTGTTCTTGGTAATTCTGTCAGTCACTCCTTCATTCATTAGTAGAATTCCTCTACAGAGAAACACCTCTGTCGGCTCTTCAGCTGCCTGCTTGGCCCTCTGCCTTGGTTTCCCCACACTCGGGGCCATGAGTGGTTCCCAGCTGTTGTGGGCATCGTCAGGAACTCGCAGATGTGACATTTTAGGTAGGTGGTCCACACCATGGCTCTTACCATTCACCTTCAGTTTTAGATCAGTGGGCCTCCCGGTTGGCTGCAGATTCAGGTCACCTTTACAGAAAATGCTGCACAGAATCCTCCACACCAGTTGGATCAGCCTCTCTGGGGTGGAGCTGAGCATGTGAAAGCTCGGAAGACACTTTGCAGGTGACTCTGGTGCACAGTGAGGGTTGAGGGTCCTTATTGGAACCCCTCCCCAAACAAGGACAGAGATGCGGTGCCCTGTCCCCAGGGGCTTGCAGGCTCACCCTCAGCTGCCTGCTCTGGCTTTCCTCCTCCTCCCTCTTTCCTACAAATATACTACATAGTAAAACGACCCTTCTGTACATACCCTCCAGCTTACAAGCACAGGTGTGGACACTGGGTGGCTCCACCTTTCCTCTGGACTTGTGAGGAGCTAGGCCTGAGACTCTCCCTGAAAACATGCCACTTCTCCTACCCCTGGTTGGAACAGAGCTTGGCTCCCAGAGCGACACCCTGAGATCTGCAGCCCGAGAGGCCTGGCAGGGTACGCCTCGGCCAGCACCAGGCAGGCTCCTTCAGCACTCCCGGGCCTGCTGTGTTTAACAGCCACTGCCCAGAGGGATGAACACCTTCTCAACTATTTTTTCCTCTCTTTTAGACATTATGTCTCCCTCCCACCATACCACACACAAGAGGACACCCCCACTTACCTCACTGAGGTCCCCAACAGCCCCAAGCCCCACCCACAGTGGGGGGGCAGGTGCATGGTGGCATTTCAGTCCTACCTACTGAAGCCTACGCTGGGACCCCAGCAGAATGGACCTCATTCTTAGTGCACTGGGTTGCGGCGCAACAGTGTGGTGTCCTTTTGAAGCAGGTTCTAGTGAGGACTGCCTCTGCCCGAGTGCGGGCCTGGGGACGCTTCTGTCCGTGGCTCAGATGGGCGTGTCAGCAGAGAGACGAATCGTGGCCTTTGGCTTCCTGCCATGTGCCCATAAAAGTGGCTTTTCCTTAAATAGATGAGAACTTAATAGCTATTTAAAAAGCATGTGGTAGGCCGGGCGCGGTGGCGCATGCCTGTCACCCTAGCACTCTGGGAGGCCGAGGCGGGTGGATTGCTCGAGGTCAGGAGTTAGAAACCAGCCTGAGCAAGAGCGAGACCCCGTCTCTACTATAAACAGAAAGAAATTAATTGGCCAACTAATATATATAGAAAAAATTAGCCAGGCACGGTGGCGCATGCCTGTAGTCCCAGCTGCTCGGGAGGCTGAGGCAGCAGGATTGCTTGAGCCCAGGAGTTTGAGGTTGCTCTGAGCTAGGATGACACCATGGCACTCACTCTAGCCTGGGCAACAAAGCAAGACTCTGTCTCAAAATAAATAAATAAAATAAAATAAAAAGCATGTGGTAGTGGGGGTATTTTTTATGGCCCTTAACTAAACGTAAAACAAAACATTTTAAGATAATTTATGACATATTCTTCATCTTCTTTGTGGAGGTTTGTGTACTTGGCTGTTACATCCCTACCTCAGCTGTCAGTGCTGAAGCAGCCCACCTGAAGGCCACAGGCAGCAGATGTGACGTCTGACGCTGGCCCTTCCATCCCAGGTGAAGA
Source organism: Microcebus murinus (assembly GCF_040939455.1). Taxonomy (NCBI): domain Eukaryota; kingdom Metazoa; phylum Chordata; class Mammalia; order Primates; family Cheirogaleidae; genus Microcebus; species Microcebus murinus. Next base: position 24,189,344 of record NC_134125.1, on the reverse strand, counting down.
AGCAGTGGGTGGAAACCACCTAGCCAGTCCCTGGAAGGGGCAAGGATGCAAAGTCTGAGTCGGGGTCTTTGTGAGGGTGGAGGACATCAGTGGCACTGTGAAACAGGCCCTGCCTGTCCCCATCATGTTGCTGAGTCGTCATTTCCTGGACAGAAGGACATGGGCCTTTAGGAGAAAATGGGGCAGAGCTCCTCAGTCACATCTGTTTTGAACTTTCGTTCTGACATGTCATCTCTCTTGTTTTGTCCACCCTAATGCAAACAAAATTATCTTGTAGAGTAGGAACACCCTAAATTGATCTGAAAACCAAATGCAAAATCCAAATTCATTAATAAGGAATTTGCATTGTAATTACTAGTATATTCTCTGTGTCTCTATTTTAAAAAGAAAATCCTTCTTAGACTGGCACCATTGCCTGGGAATAGTGAATGACAGAAAGTCCTTCCATTAGTGTGCATTCCCCTATAACATGTGAGTTTGGGCTGTAAGAGTAGTTTACTTCAGAGGGCCTGTTCCAGGAGCCGCAGAGGAGGAGGCAGGCGGGGGACCTCGGTCCTGCAGCCCCTCCGTTAATCTGCAGGGCAGGGAAACCCCTGGAAGATAAGGACTTTCCTTAAGCACTGAAAATGCCACTTTTCAAAAAAGAGAAATTCTATTTCTAGACGACCTTTGTGAAATAAAAATGTTGCAAAAAAGTGTATCTGTGAAAATTATAACACTATTATAGGTCATTTTACTTGTGCTGTGCTGGCATCTTAAAACCTGATTTCTCAGCCAGGCACGGTGGCTCACACCTATGGTGCCAACACTTCAGAAGGCCAAGGCAGGACGATTGCTTGAGCCCAGGCTGAGCAACATGATGATGCTCCATCTGTTAAAAACAAAAAACACCTGATTTACAGCTGCCTCTCCTTAATTGCCATTGCTTGTGATAGTTTATGCAACCTACACGTTACCAGCTACAGGAGACTTTAAATCCTCTTGGCCTCTCAGCAGCATGACTGTGTCACCACTCTCTCCTGTTTGTTTTTGAGACAAGGTCTTGGTCTGTTGTCCGGGCTAGAGTGCAGTGGCATGATCATAGCTCACTGCAGCCTCCAACTCCTGGGCTCAAGCTATCCTCCTCCCACATCGGCCTCCTCAAGTGCTGGGATTACAGATGTGAGCCAGCACACCTGGCCAACTCTCTTCTGTTCTAAACGTGTTCTTCCTTTGCCTTCTGGTTTCTCTCCTCCCTCTCTGGCCTTCCCCTGTGTCCTGTTAAAGGCTATTCTTGGTGTGCCCGTTATTAGTGGGAGTTTTAAAGGGCTGGGTTTGAGGCTTCCTTCCTCACTGCCTACTGTGGCCGTCCTGAGGTCATTCCACCTGGGACTCTGGTGACACCATGTCTTCTGTCTCCCTGTCCTGCTCCCCTGAGCTCCCAACCCGCATGTCAGCACCACATGTCAGTACTTTGGGTGTCTCCAAGGTACCTTACACTTAACATGTCAAAAACCTGCCCTTCATCTGCTCAGCGCCTACCCTCCAGCAAACTCTGCCTCCCGGGAGGTCACCACGGGCATCTGGTGCTACCCCCAAAAGCCAAGGGCCGTCCTCGGCACCACACACACTCTCCCTCCTCATGTCCAGTCTGTCACCAAGTCGAGTTTGCTTTACCGCCCAAGTGTCTTCGTAGCCCTCCCTTTCCCACCTGCCACCCTAGCCCATCCTGCCACCGACCTCTCAGCCACAGTCCAGCTGGCCTCTGATGTCCCCTCCACACTTCTCTTTGAGGCCTCCTCAAGCCATGGACCGTGTCAGATCCACCTGTCAGCTCACCCATGAGAGACCTGATCCTGGCGCCTGGCCACTCATGAGTGGCCTCGGGTGGCGATTCACTGAATGGGCAAATGAACCTTCGGAAAGAGCCTTCCATTCCCAGGTCTTCTGCCCAGCTGGCTCAGCTGCCCTTTCCCCCAGCTGCCCCCAGATCCATGGCTGTGGCCACGTCCACATGTGGATTTCATGCTGGGGCCACAGACCTGAACATGTCACTCTCTGCTCCGCTCCGAGCTGGAGGTCTCCTCTACATTAGTGGAAGAACACGGCTCCAGGTCCTTTACTCTTCTGTTTTATGCTGATCCCTCGTAAGGCCTTTGCAGGCCTGCAGAGACACTGCCAGACGGGAGGCCACACGCCCTGCGAGCTCTGCCGCTTGGCACATGAACCACTTTGAAGTAGGCAAGTGTAGAGCACATTTCCTACAAGTGTTTTTTGAGTGAAAGCTTTCGTAGTTGGGACTTTGAGAGAATTTGTTATCTGAGTTCCTCACCCAAATCTCAGAGGAAGGAGAGAGAGGAGGAAGGCCTTACACACATGCAGCCACGTGGTATCACTCCAGAGTTCCACATGAAGGCAGGTAGAGGTTCACAAGTCACAGGCGTACCATGATGGTCAATGCAACTGTGGCCCTGCACCCAGGAGTGGGGCTGTAGTAAGGGAAGGAGTGGCCTAGGCACGTTCTTGGTGATCCTGTTGGTGTCTTGAGCTGGCCTGGTGCCATCTGGTACCAGTTTTCCCTGCAATAAGTAAATAGAGCCCTAAAATCCTTTACATGTGCAGAGCATATCACAGTTTCACAGCAGGTTGATGGCTCAACTTGTGTGGGCCAAGGTTTGCACGTCCACCTTACAGAACCCGACCGAGCCCGGGTCATGTGCCCAGGAAGCGTCAGGCCTGGTGCAAGCCACCTTTAGCTGAACGATGAAGGCCTCAGGATCTTCCACCCATCCCTGCTCTCTCCGGGCAGCCTAGAGCCCATTCGTGGTCCGTGGCTCACGTTTGGTTTGGGAACAGCTGGCAGGTCACCCATGTGGCCGTGCCTGGTGGGTGGCAGTGTGCAGGGTCCCTCACCGGGTGCTGGCTACCAAACAAGGGGTCTTCATTGGATGGGGAAGGGAGAAGCTCTTTCCCCGGTGATTCAGTATGATTTTGTACCTTTCCGTGTACTTCTTCAAGATACCTCCTAATATGACTGAGCTGTCACAGCCATTTAACAAGGAGCTCCAGGGAGGAGATCAGAGCAGATTCTCCCGCCTTCCTGTGCCAGCTTTCTAGAAAACCAGCTTTGTTGTTTGTAGGCCTTTATATCTTTAGTCGACATTGTTTCATTTTATTAGACTTTCACCCTGAATGTTACAAACAATGAAGCAGCTGGTGGGATTGGGAGCAGAGGGCCTGTTCTTTTGGGCTGTAAGCTTCTGCCCCACTTTCATGGGATCACCCCTGTTTCAAAGCCTGCCTCATTTTCCCCATAGGGTCTCTTTGGATGGAGGGTAGGAAGCAGACGAGTGAGTGTGTGCTCGGGTTTTATTTGGTTTCGCTACTTATGGGCCCCAGCTTAGCGTGTCGGGTGTCCTGGGGGTGGGGTCACCTGGTCTGGCTCCCCACCACCCACTGCAGGTTAAAGGAGGTGGTGACACCTGCCAGCCTGCCTTGGTTTGGGCTTTAGTTTTGATTTGAAAATTTGGTTGTAAGTTACTCAAATGTTAACTCCCCCTAGCCTGGAACTCAAGGAGCCATTGTTTTTCTTTTGGTTCACGTAGCTGGCATGTTTTGTGAATGAAGTCTCAGGCAGGCTGGGGTGGGGGTGGGGGTGCAGCAGCGCCTCCCCAGTGGAGTGTTAAGTTTGTCTTGAGGAAGCCGAGGTTCCCACAGCTGGGCAGCTGGGAACACAGGAGCCTGTGCCTCAGGGCGCCGAGCAGTGAGACCAGGCACGTCCGCGGCCCTGCTGCGTTTGAGGGAGCAGAAGGGGCGGCCATGGCAGGAAGTGGAGGTTTGTTTTCCTCCAGAAGTGAACGTGACCTCTGGCGGTAAGATGCTGCCACTGGCCTTGCACAGAGTTCCGCACGTTAGTGGGAAGCTTCCTGGCCCTCTCCGTGCAGGGATCCCCGGCATCCTTGGCTCCTACATCACGCACTTGGGCCTGAGACCTGGCCTTTTTTTCTTAAGTCCCTTTAATAGACTTTTTCCTCTGCATTTTGAACAAAGGGCTCTGCATTTTCATTCTGTGCTGGGCCCTGGAAATGATGTAGGGTATCAGGCCTGGCCCGTTCTTCATCTGCTTCGCATACTTCATTCCTGCCTCTCCCTGCACCCAGCGGTGGAGATGGAGCTTTGCGTGGAGCATTAGGACGTCTCACCTGAACACCTAAGGGAAAGCAGGCCAGTGCTTCTGTGAGGGGCAGATTTGACTTTGAACAAGCCCACAGGTCGGCTGTGTGGCCTGGGCGGGTGTCCTGGCCTTCCTGAGGCTCAGCCTCCTTCCAGCTGCTCCAAGGTGACTGTGAGGATTGAAGTGCTATACTGCTCACAGGACGCCGGAGGTAGAGCTTCTGTCCCATCTTCCCTGCCGTGGCCAGGCACTTCTCCCTGGTCCTAATTTCCCCCTATGGAACTGACCGCCCAGTTGGCTGCTTCCTGAGATTGAGATAAGATAAAAGGGGCTGGGTGTGTGTGTGTGTGTTGGGGGGGTGGCCCCGGCCAGCAATAACTGCTAGCACGTTTGTTGCAAGGCACCTTCACAAGATCCTCAGAACCCTGCAGGGGTGGTGACTGTTAACTCGCCAGACAGAGACCCTCAGGAAGGGCAGCCCATGCCTCTTGGAGATGTAGCAGGTCTTACTCTCTGGACTGTGCCTTCCTGGCGGGGAAGTCTGAGGACGGCGGTGCTGAGGCAGAGAGGGTGCCGTCCTGGCCAGGCGTTTTGGGAGCCCTGACGTCAGCAGACGCAGCATACCAGCCATGGCAAGCTTGTTGCCACCTTCCCTCTACCTCCCGGCAGGTTTTCATCCCTTTGTGCCTTAATCCAGTCACCTTTTGCACAGCAGCTTATAATAAGGTCACAGCAGGGAGCAGCAGATGATCAGGTTAACGGGAGGACATGACTTAGGGAAGTAACTTCTCAGCTCGTGCTTTGAGTAGCAGCCCCTAGAGGGCAGCGTTCTGAGCATGAGCAGTCAGGGGCCAGAAAATAGGTTTGGAGGATGCAGCTGATGAGAAGTCAGCCTCCTGCTGCTCCATGTGGCCTGCTAGTCTGTGAGGCCACTTGGAGCTGCCAGGCCAGACCACAGGGTGCGGGGCACCTGGCCTGGTCTGGCCCTCACTGGTTGCACAGACTGACCCTGGCAGCTCTGAGGCTCATTCCCCACCATCCCCACTTGCCTTTGTCTCTGAGCTGCAGGTCTCCCCACTTGGTAAAGTGCTTTGTGAATCACTCATTCCTGGGAGGGGAGAGAAATGCTGCCGGGAAGCTGGGCCGTTTGCCGTAAAAAATAAAATGTGGGCTTTCTCAGCCACCTAGAAAGCTTACTCTCCATGCAGTTAAAGGAGGTATGAAATAAACAGGAAGATGTGAAGCAAGAAGTGTGGGGAAGTGTTCTTCACCCGGTGGCATCTACATAAAGTGTGTGGATTAGCAAAATTTTAACATGTAGATTCATCTTACAAAAGGATTCTTGCAAATAAGGGTAAAGGCTACATATCAGCTGAGTTGCAGTAGCATAAAAACTATTCTGAATGAGGCTGGGCGAGGTGGCTCACGCCTGTAGTCCTAGCTCTCTGGGAGGCCGAGGCGGGCAGATTGCTCGAGGTCAGGAGTTCAGAACCAGCCTGAGCAAGAGCGAGACCCTGTCTCTACTAAAAATAGAAAGAAATTAATTGGCCAACTAATAAATTAGCTGGGCATGGTGGCACATGCCTGTAGTCCCAGCTACTCAGGAGGCTGAGGCAGGAGGATCGCTTGAGCCTAGGAGTTTGAGGTTGCTGTGAGCTAGGCTGACGTCACGGCACTCACTCTAGCCTGGGCAACAGAGCGAGACTCTGTCTCAAAAAAAAAAAATTATTCTGAATGATACATTCCTTTTGTAACTGCAAATCACCTGTAATTTAAATACAGAATGAGGTGCTCCTTAAAGTCGAGAAGATTCCCTGAGAGGTGTGGTATGGAGAACACACAGCCCAGCCTTAATTGGCTCCTCATGCAAGATGGCAATTGTCAAATAGAGACATCTGTAAATTGCAGAGGTGTTTGTTTTATTATTGCCTCTTTTTTTTCTTTTTTTAAGACCTGAGGTCTCACCCTGTTGCCCAGGCTGGAGTGCAGTGGCACCATCAGAGCTCACTGTAGCCTCAAAACCCTGGGTTCAAGAGATCCTCCCACCTCAGCCTCCTGAGTAGCTGAGACTACAGGTGTGTGTGCCACCTTAAGTTGCAGCAAATCGTAGAGGGTTTATGATGTACCTCAGTTCTTTGCTTACAGTCCCTGATCACAGAGGTCAAGCTGAGTCATGACTCTTCTTAACACAGGACAGCCCTCCTCCTCCCCAGCGCTCCTCTCCCCAGCGGAGCTGACGCCATGGCCCGTGGGGCTGGGGAACCCCGTGTGCACGTTCCCCTTCCCCATACTGGACACTGATGAGATGTATGCACAGGGCATTGAGGCATTTAATTAAATCAATAAATTCTACCTGCCTCATCAAAGACATTTTTTAAAGAAAAACTTGTATTTTAAAATTTTATCATTATTATTATTATTTTGAGACAGTATCTCACTCTGTTGCCCAGGCTGGAGTGCAGTGGCATCATCATAGCCCACTGCAACCTCAAACTCCTTCAAGCTGTCCTCCTACCTCAGCTTACCTAGTAACTGGGACTGCAGGCCAGCACCACCACACCCGGCTAATTTTCCTAATTTTTGTGGAGACAGGGTCTCACTCTTGTTCAGGTTGGTCATTTCATTATTTTTTAACCATGAGTGTATGGTGGTGAAAACTACAGTGATCACCAGTGTATGTGGCACCAAGGCCTTAACCGGGGGGCTCAGGGGGCTGCAGTGTGACTCTCCTTGGCTTTTCACCGTCAGACCATGGCACAGTGAAAAGGGCAGATGGTATCTTCACGTGCAGACACACTTTGAGATCCACACTGACTTAGGGATCTTTTAAGTGCTTTAGTAAACAATGGAGAATAAGTTGCATTTTAATAAATGGTTCTTTAAAGGTCATTGGATGTCACCATATCTTCCAGTCTGTGCTGTCACCCCAGCAGGTTGTGGTAGAGAGCAGGCTCAGCAGCGTGGAGGCCTCTCCATGTCTGAAGCAGTTTATAAATCATGTCACAGACACCATGTGTGGCACCAGGCCCAAGTATGACCATTCAGGGGCATCAGCCTGCAGCTGGGTGGGATGGGTAGGGAAGTCACAGACACCAGGTTAGCCCCCAAAATGCTGTGGTTTGGTTTGTGTTTTGGAGGCCATGTGGCATCTGAGAGCTTCTCCGTCCTCCCTGGCATCTCCTGAGAGCATCACCCTGTGCGTTGCTCATGTGTTTTTCTTCCTTTCTTTCAGAACATTGACATCACCAACTTCAGCAGCAGCTGGAACGACGGGCTGGCCTTCTGTGCCCTCTTGCACACGTATCTGCCAGCCCACATTCCATATCAGGAGCTGAACAGCCAAGATAAGGTAAGGCAGGCTCTGGAAGGGCCGGCTCCTGGCGTCCACCTTGCTGCAGGGGAGACGGTGAGCGTGAGGGTCAGTCAGTGCCTTCCATCACAGGTCATGCCACAGCACTGGCTGGAGCACCTCACTCCAGCTCCCTCTTACTTTGGTGTGAACCCACCAGTCCTGGCCCACTGTGTGGAACATTTGGCCTGTGCAGAGTTCCCCACGTGATGTCATTCCCAGTCAGAGCAGCCAGTCCTTCCTGGGTGACAATATTTAGGATCAAGGGCTTCACCAGGAAGTGGCTGAGGAGGGAGCTGTTCAAGGCAAGAGCAGTCAGGCAGCACCAACCAGGCTTGCCCCTACCCTGCAGCGCCCATTCTGCACTGTGGGCCTCAGAATGGGTGAGAAACACCAGCCCTGTGCACTCCCACGCCACCGTTTGAGGTGTGCCATTCAGAAAGCTCCTTGGGGACCGCATCAGGGGACGACCCAGAGCCCCTGCCCTGCAAACAACCCAGAAAACCCCCCAGGGGATTCATTTGGCAGGTGTTTGCTAACTTCTGGGGTGTGTGTCCAGGAGGCTTGGCGTGGATGTGTCAGGAATGAGCCTTTCCTGTAGTGAGGGAAGAATGAGTGTTGGGAGAGGGGAGTGGACAGGGACCTGTGCCAGGTGGAGGTGGCTGTCATCCTTCAGGTGCGTCTTCACCAGGCAGCTTGTGGGGGCCACGGGACCCTTCTCCTTGTGTTGTGCATGCACTGCTGACACGTTTTCTTTTACAGAGGAGGAACTTCACTCTGGCTTTCCAGGCGGCTGAAAGTGTTGGCATCAAATCCACACTGGTGAGTCCCGTTCCCTGAAAAGCTTTGTCTGTTTTAAGCTGAAACCGTGTGGTCGCTGGGTGCCGTGGTTCCTGGGTGGGCTGGGCCTGGGGAGGATCCTGTCCAGGTGGGGTGCAGACACAGATCTCGCCCTGTGCCCTGGCAGTGTATGCCCACGGACACACCCCACAGGACGGGGCGTGTGAGCCCGGGCCTGGCAGACCTGACACGGGACTGCTCCTCACGGTGGTCTCTTCCATAAACCGGTCCTTCGGGTCAGAAGAAAAATGTCACGTTTGTGAATGTCGCTGTCAGAGGCACATTGCTGAGGGTCTGTCTGCCTTTTGTCAGTCCAGAGGGAGAGGGCGGGGTGGCCTGAGAGGCCGAACAAGAGTTTCCTGCCCTCGCTCCTGGGGGCTGTGGACCCATGTTCCTGGGCCCTTCCTCAGCCTCTGCGCGGCCCCTGCCAGCCTCACAGACAGACTTCTGTCCCCACCAAGCCTGACTGGGTGGCAGAAAATGCTGCAGCCAAGTCCCAAGCCACGGTGCCACACCTAGAGACGCTTTCATTAAGCGAGCTGAGAACGGCAGCATCCTGCACAGCCCTGCAGGGTCACCTCCCATGCCCGGCACCCCCACCCGGACTCGCTGCATCAGAGTATTACACTCGTATTTACAGCGACCACAGGAGAGTCATGCCCCAAGCATGTCTTCTAAATTCATAGAAGTTTGCTTTTTTAGGGTAGGCTCTGTTCAACTGTACAGGGAAAAACAAGTTAAAACATTTTCCCATCACATGTGTAAAGTTCTCATGTATAAAAAGTGAGCAGCTCCCCACCCTAGAAAACGTTCACAGTCCGGATTCTTGCCGTGAACAAGCAGGGTTCCCGTGCTGGTCGCCAAGGGCGCCCTCCCGCGCTGCGCCGCACGTCTGCCTCCTCGCCCACGGACGATCCCGGGCCGGCCCCTCGGGCACTGCCGGCGCTGTCCAGCAGCTGCGTGTCTCTGAGGCCTCGGTCTCATGTTAAAGGCTCTGAGACACCAGGGTGGGGTAGGGGCCACAGTTTCTCAAGTTCATTTTCCTACGATACCAAGGCACAGTTGAAGAACAGTGTCTTCGATGGTTTCAGGTTTGCTTGGTGAAGGTCATCAGAGAGTTGGTTCGGGGGTTCTCCCAAGCTGGGCCTGGGGCTGAAACCCTCCTAGCTCTGTCGGGGGAGCAGGGAGGTGGCCCTGCATTTGGTTCCGGGGCAGCAGTAGCCTCGGGGACGATGCTGACGCCCAGGGAGGGGCACCTCCCAGGGGAACTTGGTGGGGACGGAGCAGGCGTTCTTGCCGGGTCTTTGAGGCGATCATGCTTAGACTAGAAAGCCTTCAAGGCCTGTCCAACGCCCGGACCCCATACCACTGCGGCAAGGAGCCTGTTGGGCCACCAGGAGGTGACCTGCTGTTCTAACCAGGCTTCTCCCTTCTCTTTAGGACATTAATGAAATGGTACGGACTGAACGGCCCGACTGGCAAAACGTGATGCTGTACGTGACAGCGATCTACAAGTACTTTGAAACCTGAGCGCACGTAGGAGCTGCCCGGCCGCTGGGGGACCCTGCACAGACACCGAGCAACACCGACGCCACTAGCCACGCACCCCACACAGCTTCCCGCGACTCTGGCTGCCCCAGCGTGTGAGCCTCCAGCCTGGGGCCTCCGCTTCGGGAGAACTCGGCCATGTGGCCTGAGCTCGGGCCAGGGCTCCTCCCACGTGACCTTCCGCTCAGGCTGTGTGCGCTCAGCTCGCCACGCAGGCCGGCTGGCTGCTGGAGCTCCTTCTGAAGCGAGCACTGCCCGGTATCAGTGCCTGGGGTGCACGAAAGGCTCCTGCAGAACTCGGGAGAAGGGATTAAATTGTGTGGGAAACTGACAGCCTTGCTGAAAGCTCTGGCCACGGCGCTGCTCAGCCGTCGGCTGGTGTAGGTTCCATCGCCGGTGAGGACCAAGGAAGAAAGCCAGTGCCCAGCAGAGGCTGCTGTTTCCCAGCGCTCGTGGCCCTTTACTGGGGCCTGGTTTCGAGGAGCACACACCAGAGAAGTGGATTGGCCACCCCTCCCACGTGACAGGGCCGTCCTGGCCAGTGCGATTGAGGCGTTGTCAGCTGGGGCTAAGAGCATCCAGACAGCACCGCGCAGGCGTTCTGGCGCTCGGGGCTTCCTGCTGCCGAGTTCCCGCGGCTGGGCTGCTCGCGGCAGGACGCGGTTGCAGAGTCCCCTCTGGTGCTCTGCGACCTGCCCTCCAGCCGGGAAGCGGTTGGAGCCCCAGCTCTAGCTTTAGGCTTCTGGACAAAAGAATTGGTCATAAGGAATTCTCCTAGTTAAAATTTTTGTTTTGTTATGCACGATATTGGGGAAAAATAGCTGCTGTTCTGTTAGTACCAAAGTTAAATTGTTTTATAAGCATAGAAATGCAAAATCTGGACATTAGTATGGCAAGAGCAAGAAATGAAGTAGGGAGTAGCAGGAGAAAAAAGTAAACAACTTTAGGGAGCCCAGACAGCGTTACTTCCGAGTCACTGAGACACGATCCCCTTAGGCAAGAGTTTAAGAAAGTGCCTTAACTCTCCTTGTAGGGTGGCCGGCTGCCCTCCACGGCCAGGGCAGGGTGGCGTCAGGGTACTGCCCTCCCAGCTTCTAGGTCCACGCTGTTTGAACCAAAGCCTTATGTAGAGGCGGTCTGTTGACACAACATTCAGGCTGGCACTTAACAGCCCTTTTTGGGAACAGGGAGCCTCTGTCTCATGTGTGCCTAACACGGTAGCTGCCGGTTTGAACACTGTCAAGACTGACAATTTCCGGCGCGCAGCTGTGTTTGGCCCTGCAAAGCACCATGTGGAAGGCTGGCCAGCAGGGAAGCAGGGCGCTGCACCACGGGCTGGGTGAAAGGAAAGGGGCTCCCAGGAGGCCCACCCAGCCCACCGTGGGCTGGGGTCTTCATTCAAGCATGATGTTCTAGACTAGGAGTTTGACACATCTGTGCAGCCCAGAAAAGAATGTGGTTGTTACGACGAGGGCTGGGCCCTGGGTGTGGCTGCCGGCACAGCTAGCCAGTAGCTGCCCACAGCCCTGCCCCCATGTTAACCTGGCAGCTCGGCTGCTGCCCCTGGCCAGAAGTGCTTTGGTGAAATGCTTGTTTTTGGCTAAAGGAGAGGTCACGCGAGCAAAGTCAGGCTGCAGAGCACCCTGGAAGACCCCGCAGACAACAGCTCCACAGCGTTGGGCCCTGCCCTCCCCAGCCCCGCTCTATTTTTGTTCCCACCGCTCTGTTGACACCGTGCTGTCGCCACCAGTGCCTGACTGTGTGAGAGTCATTTTCAGATGTCTCTCCACTTAGGTGTCCTAAGTTCTCACTTTTGCTCTCATTTGCCTTCAAGGAGGCCTGTCCACCTGTCTGGACCCAGGGTGTCTGGTCACACTTTTGTTTATTTATTATGTCCTGGGTGGGGGTGTTTTGTCTTTGAATGAGAGGACTTTCCTGGGTCTGAGTTCACAACGTTGTCTCTTGCCGGCCTTGGGAGCCCAGCCTTGGCAGCTCATGCAGTGGGGTGAGGGGTCACTGGAATCTTCTGGAAGAAGGCGGCCACTGCTGATGGGCTGTATCTGCATGGATGGCATTTCCTTTCTGGGACTCCCATGGGTCCAGCATCAACATCAGGCCCTGGGGTCAGTGCCGGGGAAGGACAGTGGCACAGGGAGGCCTGGCTGCGCCCGCTGGAGCCGCCCTCCCCATGGGGGTTTGCATTGGTCCTCGGGGTGTGCCGGAAGCATTACTTTCTGTCTTTTCAAATAGGACCCTCACGACAGTGGGCTTCCGGAGCGACTGTGGCCGGCTGTGTGCCTGGTGCTGTTGGGAGGGGGCTCCTGCTCCTGCTCCAGGCACCGGGCACGGGGCCTCTTCCCCCTTCAAGCACAAGCTTCTCTGCAAAAGGGCCAGTCATGTTTCTATTTCTCGATCGCAGGCTTCTGCTGACTGACCATACTTTGTAATTTTGTTCTAGTAAATATTATTGAATCTATTAAAATGGCTAAAACACAACAGGCGTGGGCTTTTCTAGTTTGCCCTTCCCCCGTCCCTCTGATGTCACGTAAGCCAGAGCTTGCACCACCTCCTGAGCCTGGGGGTGACCCAGGTGAGCCCCGTGACTGCTGAGATTCTGTGACAGGTGCCGAGACCCGAGGAGCAGCATCAGAGCCCCCAGCGTAGCCCAGAATGTGCCTTCCCGGGGGGCGGGCAGACTTATGGAGGGGTTTGTCTGTCATTAGAAGTGTTGTGTCTTCTTGGAGATAATTTTCAGGATATATAAAATTGTGGAGAAGCAAAAACAATATCAATTAGTTAAGAGATCAGTTAAGCCTTTTTCTTCCTGTGTACCTTGTGTAAATCCACTGAGCATGGCCCAGATGACACTGTCTTGTCACCTCTGGGGCACTGTCCCCTGCTCACAGGGAGGCTTGGCGAGCACCCTCACTGGGCCTGAGCCTCCCGGTGTCAGGTCCAGCCACTGCCTGGCTCCCAGGGGCCGAGAGCCCACCTGGCCTGAGGCGAGCTGGGTCCCGTGAGTGCTGGCCCCTCCAGCAGTGGCACGGCCGAGGCTTTGCTGGGACCGGGTTTGGCTCCAGCTCCTCGACACTGCGTCCGCGTCCTCTGCCACGTGGAGGGCCCTGCGCGGCAGGCCTGTGCAGTGGCACCGAGGTGCAGCCTCCACGGGCCAGGAGGAGGGAGGGCCCTGCCCCTGGGGCGGTAAGGCCCGGCCCTCAGCTGCTGTCCAGGGGTGGGGGTGGGGGAGCCCTGGGCGACTGAGGCTCCTGGCCCTTCTGTAGCCCCACTTACCAACCTGCTCAGAGGCTGGCGGGTGAGCACAAGGGCTCTGCTTCCCTCAGGGCGGCACCTGGGGAGGACCTCAGTTCCACCTTGACTAAGGGAAGATTCCAGAGTGTCTGAGGGGCAGCTTTGATGGGTGGGCAGAGGAAACTGATCCTCCATCTGCACCTGTGCCCCACCCCAGCCAGCTTGGGAGGCCAACTCCACAGCCCCATCCCCACAGCCTGCACCTCTCCAAGCCTCAGGTTGCCCTGGGCTCTATTTTGGGTTGTCCCCTAAGTGAAGAACAGGGACAGACATAACTGGTCTCAACACGCTTGCAGCCACCACGTCAGGTGGGTGAGGGGCGGATTCCTGGGGAGCTGGGGTTTAGGGCCCTGGATTCTGGCCAGATTCGCTGGGCTGCGGCTGTTGCGTCTGCAGGCGGCCGGACTCCACCTCCCTGGGGCTGAGTCGCCTCCCTCAGACCGGGGCGCGCCAGGGGCTCCCTCAGACGGGGGGCTGGGTCAGAGTGTGTGGAGTGAGGTTGGCACAGCCTGCCTGCCCTCATCTGCCCGGAGCAGGTGCAGGAAGGAAGGGCTAGTCCTTGTCCCCGCCCCCGGGTGCGTGGGGAGGGACAGGCAGGGCTTGCAGGCTTGAGAGCTGAGTCCTAGGAGGAGGCAGGACCTGGAGGGCCGGACGGATGCTCATCGGAAGTACACGTGCACAGAGGAGAAAGATGGGCCACCACAGAGTGGCATCACACCCAAGGCTTCTGCCCAGAAGAGCATGGACAGGGAGTTGGGACACCTGGGTCCTTCCCCCAGGTCAGCCACCAACACTTGGGACGCTGGGGCTGTTCCCACCTCTGTGGAGTGAGGACCCCTCCTGGACTGTCCTGCCAGGCACCCTCTCTGATGTGGGATAGGGAGGCCTGGCTGCCTGGCTGTCACAGGGCTGGGGGCACAGGGAGCATGGGGACGGCGCTTAGGGCCAGCGTCGGTGGTGGCAGATGACAAGCCCTGGCAGGAGGGGCTGCAAAGGGCTTTCACTGCCCACCACGGAGCCAGGACTCCCCATGGAGCCGTTTCCCCATCTGCACTGACGCCCAGGTCAGCCCTGAGACGGGTTGCAAGCGAGTGGCTGTTTGTCTCAAGACTCAGATGCAGACTCGACGTCTTCCTGGGGGCTACGTTGGAGGCCAGGGGCTGCCCGTGCAGCGGTGATGGCTGCGGTGACTCAGGAACGCCTCCTCTAGCCTGATGCCGCCTTCGTGGGGCCTGCTTTAGTCTGAGGATGAGTAGAGCCCTGTGAGGCCTCCCCACCTGCCACTGGAGAGGTTGGGCAGCACCTCGCAGCGGCCTGGTTGGTTCCCAGGGACCCTTCCTAGCAATCACAGCTGTGTGGGCCTGAGCCTGGCCTGTCTCTCTGATGTAGCTCAGCTGGCCCCAAAGCAAACAATGGGGGCCAGAGGCCACCCAGATGCATCCTGGGCAGGAACAAAGGGCCGGCAGGGCTGGGGCGGGCTGGGCAGCCTAAGAGTGGAGCTCTGGGGCAGGATGGGCCCAGCTGGCCCCACGGCCTGGCCTGAGGAGTCTGGGCCTGGATGGAAGCGTGGGTGCTCACAACCCTCCCAAAGCCTGCCTGGGGCTGGGCAGGGAAACCAAGGCCCAGCGTTGGAAGCTAGGCCTGCAGGTGCTGAGGGGCAGTGGTCTCGTTCAGAACAGGCCTGCCTCTCAGCCCCGTAGCTCCCTCAGGCGTGGAGGGTGGCCCGGCCCAGGCACCTGCACAGGGGCTGCCCCCCCGCCCCAGGCCAGAGCCCCAGGAGAGCTCTGGTGGCTGGGGGTGGCACAGGGATGGCCAGGGGCAGCAAGGCCAAGGCGGAGGAGGTGGCCTTACAGCTTGCGGTTCCCAGAGCACAGGCCCCTGGCTCGAGAAGACACGGGGCAACTCCTGGGGCAGGCAGCTGCTGGACAGCGCCCCACGTGCCGTGCCCGTGGCCGTTGAGCTGCACGGCCCTGGCGTGTGCTCAGTCTCTGGGCAACGGCTTCCCTGGAGACTCGGGCCAGCGCACCTGACAGGTGGCACAGGACCACTGGCAGCACGCCCTCTGCCTCTAACAGGCTGGGGAGGGGTCCCTGGCAGGGAAGGAGCCTGGCCCGGCTGCCCCTCACAGCCTCCTTGGTGCTGGTTCCTCATGGGTGGTGCTGGGGCCCTGGGGCCCTGCCGACCAGCCCTGCCTCAGGACTCGGCTCCCCCACGCTGGGCGCTAGTGCCCAGGAATGGGGGAACCGCCCGCTGAACCCCCAGGGTGAACCGGGAGGGCTTTGGCGCTGGGGCCCCGAGGACCAGCTCTGGAGCGAACCTCCGCTCCCTGGACCAGCCTGGTGAGCGCCCGGCCAGACCCGTGTGGGGAGGTCCGGGCGGGGCGGGTGCTGGGGAGAGCAGCGGAGGGAGAATCAGTGGGGTCCACACGTCGGTCATGAGGTTAGGGGCAAGAGACCCAGAATTGGCCGCATGCCGCATTCTGCCTCACGCGTCCCCACGGCCCCTCAGGGCAACTCTCAAGACGGGGTGCTCCTTGCACGTTTGTAGAGTGAGGACTCAAGTGAACGTGCATCCGACAGGTGTGGGCAGGAGGGTCTGTCCCCACTGTGGAAGGAGCGTGCCGCAAGGGGTGGCCCAGAAAGAAGGCTGGGGCCTCAAGGACCAGGGGGAGGCTCCCTGGCCGGGCAGCGCAGACCGTACCTCGGTCTGGCTCTAGCTTAGCTCTAGGACGTGGCAGTGCAGAAACAGGACAGTCTCATTTTACAGGTGAGGAAACGGGTCGCTTGAAGGCCCACGGAAAAGCCACAGCACCAGGGCAGCCCCAGCGGCTGGTCCCAGGGGCATTGTCCCCACCTGGCGGGAGGAGCTCCCTCCCTGAGGACAGCAAGGGCTGTGGGAGAATGGGGCAGGCGAGCTCCTCCGAGCAGTGGCTCAGCCAGGGCCAGGACTGGGGGGAGGTGAGGGGGCTACAGGCCCGCAGGGGTTGGGGGGTCTGAGGTTGGAAAGGCATCTGGGACAGGGCGCAGGTCGCCAGCACCCCTAGAGTCTCATGTGGGCCTCACCCCCGGGAGTTTAGTTGTCTGGTTCCCAACTCTCCTCTGCCTGGAGCTGGGCCAGGCTGGCCAAATTGAGACAGCAGCCCCAGCTTTGGCCCCAGGGGTGAAACAGGGAGGCTGCAAGACGATCAAGATCAAGGCCGGGTCTAGGCAAGTGCTGGCCACCACACCGGCTCTGGGCTCCTCCCGACATGCTGGCCAGGAGCCTGCGCATCCACCAGCCACACCCACCCTCTCCTCCCTGCAGAGTGGCGGCTGCTGTGGGAGAGGTCATGCCCCCGTCCTGGCCTCAGCCTTAGGGTCCAGCTGGCCCTGGCAAGCCCCTCCACCCTGGGCCTCTAGTCTCAACCTGGCCAGTCTCGGGAGTTTCTAGAATGCAAGAGTTCCTGCCAGCCCTTGGCCACCAATGCTCTGGCCATCTGACTCAGCCTTCCTGCTGGGAACAAAACTGGGGTTAGTTAGGTTAGTCCACATCCAACCAGATGCAGGGTCGAAGGGGAGTCCCTTTTGCATGGCTGCGCTGGGGCTGGATGTGAGGTCGTCCGGAACTAGAAGCCTCCAGAAGATGGGGGGATGGGCCGTGGGGAGGAAATTCCCGGCCCCAGAGTCTGAGATTCTGTTAGTCTGGGGTGCAGAGGCGATTCCCCACCTTCCTGTTCAGAGAAGGGGGGAGGGAGGACCAGGGCCACACAGGGCACAGGGCTGTGGGGACACCAGGGTCCCTGGCTCAAGGTCCGGGATGGAAGAGCAGAGGGGGCACTGGAAGTTGGGACCAGCTTCCAGGAGGCATCCTGCGAGCTCAGTTCCAGCCACCAGCAGCAGCCCCGGGCAAGGCTCAGGAAAGGCGGGTGGGGGCGGCGGGGCGAGGGCCAGGCGGGCGTGAGCGCTGCGGCGGGGCTGGGCTTCGCCTTCGGAAACTGGGGGCCGCGGAAAGACGGGAGGAGCGGGCACCGGGGCTTCCCGGGCGCAGCAGGGCTCTGGGGAGGGAGGCGCAGGGGCCACATCCAGCCCGGCTCGGACAAGAAACAGCGGAGGCGGCCCTGGGGACTTCTTGGAGCGAGGTGGGACCGGAGGGCTTCAAAGGGCAGGGAGGGACTCCGGCCGAGACTCGGGACAGGGAGGGTGTGGCGCTGGAGGCGGCGGCCCGCACGCACGCGAGCCGGGAGGGCCGCGCCGGGGGGCGCGGGCGGGGGGCGCGGCGCGGCCCAGGCCCGTCACGGCCTCGCGCTGCCGGGGACGTCGGTGGGCCTCGCGGACGGCGCCTCTGGTCGTCCGCCAGCGTCGGGGGCCTCGGTTTCCCCGCGCGGCGGGGCGGGGCGGGGGCAGCGCGGGCTGGGAGCCGCCTGCAGGGGGCGCGCGCGAGCGGCGCGGCGGGAGCCGGAGCCCCAGCGACGCCGAGACAGCGGGAGCCGGCGCGCGAGCCGCGGGCAGGTCAGCCGGGGTCCCGGGGTGCCGGGGGTCCTGGGCGGGCGGCCAGGCGGCGTGGGGCCGTCTGGGCTCCGGGCCGGGAGGTCGGGTCCCCTCGCCTCCGGGCGCCCCCGCTCCCACCCCTCCTCCCGCCGCCCGAGAGCGAGCGCACCGGCGTCCGGGTCGAGCCCTGCCCGTGGCGGCCGCGGAGTGGCCTGTGCAGGGCGGCTCAGGCTCGGTCGCCCCGAAAGCCCAGCCGGGGGGCGGCGTGCGGACCCTCCGAGGCGCCCCAGACGGGCCGGAAGGTGCACGGCGGCGGGGGCTGCGGGGAGGCGTTCGGACCCGCAGGCACTGGGCGGGGAGCGACCGTCGGTCCGTCCGGGCGCCGTGCACCGGCCCTGCGCGCTCGGGTGAACCCTCCGTCTCGCCCCGACCGGGGCTGGGCTGGGGGCGCAGAGGCGCGGCCCGAGGGCGGGCAGATCCGGGCCCCGCGCGAGCGAGGACTTCTCCAGGTGCGGACCGGCACTCGCGGAGGGCGCGGCGGGAGCTGAGGCTCCGCACGCGAGCGCCTGGGGCGCGGTGAGAAAGGAGAGTCTGGCGGGAACTGGGCTTTAGGGGACCCAGCAGAGGCCGGGGAACAGGCGGCTGGCTGCGCGTCTCGGACCGTCCGGCTGGCTGCCACAGCAGAGGTGGGAACGGCGGGAATGGTGGCGGCTCTCGAGGGATTTGGCGCAGGACGGCCCAAGAGCTCGAGGAGGGCCGCCGGCCGGCGGAGCGGAGATCCCAGCGATCCCACTGAGACTTTAGTTTCCCCGACTGTGCAATGGGAAGGAGAGAGCCAGGGCTGCACCTGGGCCGGGGAGCTGGGACCCCGGGAGAGGAGCAGGTGTTCTCTTGGCCCTTGGGGTGAGGGCTGCCCGCTCTAGCCAGCTCTCCTTCCCCATCTGACGCGGCGCCCACAGGGCCCAGGCTCCCCTCAGCCCGGAGCTCAGGCTGCCTCTGCTCTGCCGCCCAGCTCCCCTAGACTCCCAGACTCTGCACCCTCCTGGCGACTCCTCATGCCACCTCCAGGGCTGCCCCTGGGTGTCCTGTCCCGAGAACCCTGGAAAGAGCTCCCTGGAGCACAGCAGGGGGGACTGCTGTGGGGCAGGGGCTGCCCTGGCGGCCCTGCTGTGCTGCTCCTGGCGACCTTGGGTGGGGAGGCGTGCCTGGGGGCAGCCCCCACCCCAAGTCCAAGCAGATACCCGGCAGGGGCTCCTCTCAGGCCAGTCCACTGGCCACGGTGTCAACACCTCACTGTTCCGCCTTTCGGGCTTTCCCGGGTCCTAGTGTTTCTCAGGTGGATCCCAGCCAGCACCCCTCCATCTGTGTCCCCTCAGTGTGACCATGTTCCAGGCAGAGTGGGCTTCCCTGTTCAGTCTCAAGGAGGCTGGGGTGGCCGGGGCAAGTCTGGCAGGAGGCAGACTTTGGGCAGGCCGGCTGGCTGGTCGCTCTGGGCTTGCAAGTTGCTTCTCCCAGTGCTGGCCTGGGAAGCGTAGGTTCCGGAGCACAGCCTGGGTCCCACGCCCGGGAGTCCACAGCCTAAGAAGGCAGTGGCCAGCCTCGAGGGAAGCCCAATGGCTGGGTGATTTCGATGGTCTAACCTGGGTTCTGGCCCTGCCTCCTCGCTCACTCGCTTGGCAAGCCACTTCTCCCAGGAATCCGTTGTCTCATGTGTAGAACGAGGACGATGATCCCGGTGACGCCTAGCGTGGAGAGGGGACGAGAGACGGGCATTGTCTGGAGGGTAGGGAAGGACAGACCAGAGGCATGTCGGGGTCTGTGCTCGAGCTGGGGACCCTGGGGGAAGGGTGTTAGTTTCAAGGGCCAGGGGCACCACGAGGGGCTGCTGTTGGCAGAGGGACACGTGAACGGGAGTGGCTTGGGAGCAAGCACGGGCTTCAGGGCATCACGTCTCGCACAGCCCGGGACCTGTGGGCGTGGGCAGCACCCGCTGTGTGTGTGGGACCACAGCCCTCGTAGCTCTCAGCAGTGACCTGAAGTCCCAAAGTAGGTCTTGCTGCCTCCCTGTAACCTGCCTAAGCTCCTTAGCCCCGGAAGAGCTGGAGTTGCCATCCCGCCGGCCTCTGTGGGGTCTGTCTTGGCTGGTGCAGCTCAAACCGGGCCCTGAGAGATGCACGCGCGTGAGAGCAGAGGGCAGGGCGGCGGGTGCACAAAGTGGGAAGGGTGGGCTGGGAAGGGGTTTGGTGCGTGGCAGGATGCTGCGGAGCAGAGACCACCACAGTCAGGTGCTAAGTTGGCAAAAGGGAGGGTCCCCAGCCCCCAGGGGAGGGTCTGGCCCCAGGAGGTGCTGGGGGCTGCCGAAGGGAGGGGTTGGCCCTAGGGACTTGCTCAGAGGAGGTGAAGGAGCAGAGGGCTGCAGGCCTAAGGGCGGTCCCTGGTGGGGGAAGGGAATGGAGCTGGGATGCGGAGATGAGCCCCCAGGGACTACTCCCTCCTGGGCAGGGTCTGGGGCTTGGGGTGGTGGGAAAGGGAAGTTTGGTGGCAGAGAGGAAGACTCTGGGTCCCTGCAGCTGGAAGGCTTGGGATCCTGCCAGAGGCTGAGCAGGGTCCAGATGGAGAGGAGAGCAGCTGCCCTTCAGGCCGACACATGAAAGGCGGGACTCCGCTTTCCAGAACTACCTTAGGCCTCTGACAGGCCTTGGGGCTGCCCTCCATGGCTCCCACCCCTGCAGGTGTGCTACTCTGCTGCTCAGGTCTTTGGCAGCTGCTGTCACCTGGAGGAGAAGCTGCCTGGGCTGGCTGGGCAGCGGCAGGGGTGCCACTTAGCTGTCTCCTCTGGTGTCTGGGCTGCAGGTGTCTGCCCGTTTGTTGCAGGGATTCACCTCCGGTCCCTCTGGCCTCTGCAAAGCCAGAGCCAATGGGGGCGGGGGTGGGGATGCACTTGGTGCCCACGATGGCCCAGATCCCCACCTCCCTTCAGTCTCCAAGGCTGCATTGTCACACCTGTGCCCCATGGACCCCAGCAGTGGGTCCCTCCCACCCTCAGCACAGCTGCCCTTAGAGGCGCCCCTGGGGCCCTGCACCTAGCGCCGCCCCTGCAAGCCTCCTGCCAGCGTCCCACCCGGGCCCTGTTCTCAAGGCCATCTAGAAACTCCCCATGTCCCCTCTTCAGGCAGCATAGAACCCGTCATCCGGCATCTGGGGGAGGTGCAGGTTCTGAGCCTTTCACGTGATGCCATCTCGCCGCAGCCTGTGTCTGCGCGAGGAGCCGTGTGCAGAGGGGGCCTCTTGCTCAGCTCCCAGGGAGCATGTGCTGGAGCAGGAGCGGCCCCCAGCACCTCTGGCGAGGTCTGGCCCCTTGGAGGGGGCTGTCAGGTGCAGACAAATGTGAGCGGGTGAGTAGCCACCTCAGGTGGGGAGGACTGGGGGCCTCTGGCATCTGGCCTGGACTCGTGGGGCTGGCAGGGCCCACGCCGGCCCTGGTGGGGAGCAGGGAGCTGCGGCAGACCCTGCGGGCCGGGGTGGTGGTGGTGGGAGGCGGAGGCGGCCCCAGGGCTGGTGATGTGGGGCTGATGGGAGGCTGCTGAGTACCCCCGCCTCCAGCTGCAAGGAGCTGGTTCTCTGCCCCATTCCTGCCCACATCCTGCCCCCAGGAGCAGAGAGTGGCAGCCGCATGACCCGGACGGTGGGGGCAGGGGCACCGCCAGGTGCGTCTGGGTACTGGGCTCAGCCTGCGCCTGACACGGAGCCGCTGCGCAGCCCTGGAGCAGGGGGGGAAGAGGAGCCAGCGCTTGTGGTCACTCACCTCCAGGCAGCACCGAAGGCACCTGCTGCTGATGAGCTGGGAGGGACTCGGTGGGGCCCAGGGGCCTGGTGTCCTGCAAGGCTTGTGCCCAGGCCTGCCCAGGCTACCCCAAACACCAGTCCAGGCAGAGCCAGCTGAGGGCATGCATGCCATCCAGCTGCTGCTCCCCGCTCCTGCTGAGCTCCTGGGGGACACACACTGGTGCTTCCTGATCTACCTTCCGTGCCTCTCGGCTGTTACCACGTACACGTTGTCTCTTCGTGAGGTTTCTGTGAGAATTCCTCAGTGCCGTCCGCAAATCCCCAACTGCCTCTTCCACTAGGTGCATGCACGAAGGCCATCACATCCCTTGTGTTCTTCAGTCCCTGCTCGTCATGTCTGGATTTTATATCAGTATTATTTCTTGTTTATATCCACCTGTACTTGTTTCTTTTCTGTCAGTTGGTCCCTAAGTTCTCATTGTTGTTTATAAATGCTATTCCTTTCTTTATCTCTTCAAAGGTCCTAATGTCTTTAAGAATCACTATTGGATTGCTCTAGTACCTTTCCTTCTTCAGGGATGAATTAATCTCCATATTTTATACCGTTGCTTATCTTTCTTAGCCTTAATTTTCCTCCTGTGCTTTGTCATTGTGGTTTGCAGCTTACCTGAAGTGTGAGCTGAGGTCCTGGAGACAGGAGTGACAGTAGGTACCTGAAACTCCTGGGCTCTTTCCTCCGAGGAGCCCCTGCCATAGGATTGGGGCCCAGATAGGGCCGGGCACAGCAGCAGAGGACACAGAGCTCCCTGTGGTCCAGCAGTTGGGATGCTGCCTGGCATGGAGTAGGTGCTGGGTAAATGTTTCCTATTAGAAAGTAGCAGTATTTTGGCCAGGCATGCTGGCTCATTCAAGGAAGCTGAGGTGGGAGGATTGCTCGAGGCCAAGAGTTAGGGAACCAGCCTGAGCAATAGCAAGACCCCTGTCTTTACAAAAAGTAGAAAAATTAGCTGGTGGCACACACCCGTAGTCCCAGCTACTCGGAAGAAGTAGCTCGAGCCCGGGAGTTCGAGGCTGCAGTGAGCTACGATGATGCCTCTGTGCTCTAGTAGTCTGGGCAACAGAGCAAGACTCTGTCTCAAAAAAGAAAAGAAAAAGAAAAAAGAGAGAAAGTAGCAGGAGGATTCTAAGGCTGGGATTCTGGTGCCCGGGAACAGGCGTGGTGTGGCTTCGACGGGTCTGAGTCCCTGCACGGTGCCCTGTGTGTTGTCCACGGCCGCTCCCGGAGCAGGGGTGCAGGGCACTACCCGGAAGCCAGTGGACACCTCCGTCCAGCAGGCTCTGGGGGGTCTCAGCCACCATCTGGGCATGTGTACAGGCAGCCTTGCTAATCTGACGTACGAGGAGCCAGAAGAAGTGGACCAGTAGATGTGTGGGTTTTGATTAAATGGAGTTTTAATTAAAGTGCCGGGGTTGGGGGGGAGGTGAGGAGGAAGGCAGGAAGAAGTGGCAGTTTTGAGTCTGACTGCTAGGAACCCTACATGATTGTTCTTTCAAGGCTTATCGTGCATGTTCCACAGCATGTGTCCCCAGTTTATATGGGACAGCGTCTGCCCTCTGCCCTGTCCCCAACAAGGGACAATCACAATTAATACTTAATTTCCCCTCCCAGCTAGCAACAGATGACTCAAGGATTAATTAGATACACAGAGCCAACAGAGAGGGATAGGAAATTGCCAGATCCTGGCCCTGCCCCCACCCCCTCCCGGGCCTCCGACCCTCCTGTCACTGGGAGGCTTCGGAAGGGAGGGAAGCTTCGAGGGGCCAGATGGCCCTGGAAGCCCTCCTGCTACTGTGCTTTCTGCGGGCATCCCCCAGGCCTACGCCACCCTTCATGGCTCTTGGTGAGGCTGAGAGTGGTCACCTTGCCTCTTTGGGCCGCAGCTTCCTCGTCTGTAAAAGGGGGTCATGGGGCCAGCGAGATCACGGATGACTGTCACTCCCTAAGCTCCTGAGCAGGATGCACAAGCTATTCTGGAGGGTCTGGTGTGGTGTCCTGGTATCTAGGCAGGTAGCCTCTCAGAGAGCCTAGGGTTTGGTGGCTTAGTGGTGACTGGCACCCGATGCCAGCTGACTTTGTGTATTGCTTCCCAGTTCCATCAATGACACATTAGTAGCTTGAAATCTGTCACAGTGGGAGCATTTGTACCACAGAAATCAAGCAAAGGCTATAAGGCAGGGTGCCCCAAGCCCCGGGCCGATCTGCCAGCCTATATCTGGGTAGCTCATTCCCCTGCAGACTCCTCCAGCAGGAGGTGCTCCCAGCCTCGTCCCTCCTCTGCCTGCTCCAGGGGTGCCTCTGGCTCCACCGATCTGCTTTGCTTGGGCTGGGGGTGAGGGTGGGGGACAGCAGCGAGTGGATTCTGGTTTGGCAGGTAACCAGGTTGCCTGAGGAGCAGCAGCAGCTGGGAGAGCCTGTAGGTATGCCGGGGGAAGGGGCGGAGAGGGAGCAGGATGTGCAATGAGGTCACCCGTGCAGACCCTGGCAGCGGGATCCTTGGGTGTGTCTTTAGCCCTATACAAGGCAGGCCTGGCAGGAGGGTCTCTTGTACTCAGTGAGACAGGTGGACAGCAGGAAGGTGGCTTTAGTGTAGGCAGGAAGGGTGTCAGCATCCAGTGCTGTTCAGCAGGGGGACCCTAAGAACTAGGGGTATGCAGGCAGGCACCCAGGGCTGCTGGGAGAGCCTTGCCGAAGAGAGGCCTGGATCAGGCTTCTTCCGAGCCAGGCATCCTGGCTGGTGTAGTCAGGCCAGCCCCCAGGGCTGCCTCACGTTGGCAGAAACGTGGTATGTCCTGCTGTGTCTGCCCTAGCAGGACCCTTGAATCTGGAGGATGGTCTGGGACAGTGTCAGCCTTCTAGCCTGGGCTGGTCAGATTGGCAGAAGGTCCTGGCATCCTTCATCGCAGATTCCGATAGAGAGGGCCCAGAGGATGTCAGGTGGTTGTTGCCTTCTCGCCAGGAGGCTCTGGTGTTTAGAGGCAGTACCCCTTGGGTAGAGGTGTCTCCTGGAGGCATCGCTGGGCTTGACTGGACAGTGGGCTGCTTCTGCTGCTGTGGGTGCCGGCCTGGGAGGCCACAGGCCAGCACCTGGGTGGGGGCAGGCTGGGTCTGGCGTTGGCTCCACCAGTACCTGTTACATGGGGGCCTGTTGGGCGGGCCCCTGGTGAATGCTGCTCTGGGCTACAGGCCAGGAGCACCGAGGGGCAACCATGTGCCTTCTGTGTGGTTGGGAAAGGCACCAGGAGACTTGGTCTGGCCTGTGTCTGCCAGGGACACTCTTTGCGAGCGGCTAGCTGTCAACCGCTCCGTGCAAAGCGGGGGCTCGGTATCACTCAGTCCTCTCCAACAGCCGCGGGCTGCTCGAACCCCTCGGTTTCCACAGGGGCTCTGGCCTCCTCTTCCCTCCTGCTCCCTGGCAGGTGTCGGATGCTCCATACCAAGCTTACTAGTGGGGGCAAAGGGCGTGTAGGGCACAGGGGACTCCCCAAAGGTGTGGCTGCAGCCCGTGCACATCCCAGCTCCAGCCATCCAAGGCACTGGCAGCATCGGAGTTAAAAGGAAACTTGGGGTTCATTACTTTGGCCCTGTGTCACTTCCTGGTAGACTGGGTGGTAGGGCTGACCCTTGAACATGGCTAGGGACCAGGAGTGGCCTTCTGAGTTTGCTGGTCCAGCTCAATCTCTTGTATCCTGGAGGAAAGATGTGGCTTCCTGAGCCCACGTGAAAGGCAGCCTCGGGCCTCTTGTCTCCAGGAAGGCGATGGCTGCTGCCCATGAAGGTTCAGGACTGGAAGGAGGTGGATTTGGGGGCCTCTTAGCTCTCAGAGAGAGGCAATTCAGTGAGCAGAGGTTGCTTGGACTGAGACTATTTCACAAGTTCAGAGGGGCACACAGGGTTTGGGCTGGGCTAAGGCTTGCTGGGAGGCTGACTTCTAATTCTGAGGGGTGTCAATAATTCCTTTTGTTTCTGTAACATGTTTTTTTTTTTTTTTTTTTTTGAGACAGAGTCTCACTCTGCTGCCCAGGCTAGAGTGAGTGCCGTGGCGTCAGCCTAGCTCACAGCAACCTCAAACTCCTGGGCTCAAGCAATCCTTCTGCCTCAGCCTCCCGAGTAGCTGGGACTACAGGCATGCGCCACCATGCCCGGCTAATTTTTTCTATATATTTTTAGTTGGCCAATTAATTTCTTTCTATTTTTACTAGAGACGGGGTCTCGCTCTTGCTCAGGCTGGTTTCGAACTCCTGACCTCGAGCGATCCACCCGCCTTGGCCTCCCAGAGTGCTAGGATCACAGGCGTGAGCTACTGTGCCCAGCCATGTGACATGTTTTTTGACTCTGGGGGAACCATTTCAAATCTGTTTATTTCCTTCTCATAGAATCATGAGTGGGAGCTAAAATGGCCCCTAAGGTCATCTGGGGTCCAACCACATCACTGTATCAATGAGGAAACTGAGGCCCAGAAAGGAAAAACATTCTTGCCCACAGTCCCCCAGTGAGTCCTGGCTTAGCACCTGCTCGCTGCCCTGCAGCAAACTCGAGTCAGTCACTCCTGTGTCAGCCAGGCAGAGGAGCAGGTGGGAGGAGAGCGGGGGCAGGGCGGCTCCCTCAGAGCAGCTGCTGCTGCGCCGGTCCCGCCCTGATGTGCAGCTGGCTGGCACGGCCACCTGGAGGCAGCGGGCCGGGAGCAGCGTGAGAGGACTTACCCTCTGCTGGCAGTGGAAGACAGGAACAGGCGGCTCCCTAGATCCCTGCGGACCAGAGCTCCAGGGGCCTCCGGCCTGTCCTGTAACTGGGCAGTTCTTAGGTGGGCACGGGTATGTCCCAGGAGAGCCCGTGGTGGGTGGAGCGGGATAGGGGGCTAAGAAGCTGGCCCGGTGAGAGAAGGTGGGTGGGACTGAGAGAGCCCGAGAGGTGAGGGGCCTTTCCAGGAGAGAGGGAGAGTCGTGGGGCTGGCAGGGAGTGCAGGACCCAGGAGACTGGGCCAGGCTGCCACGGGAGGTTTGAGAGGTGAGCATGGGGAGCCAATGTGAGCGTCTGATGCAGAGACCCTCTGCTGCCCTAGAAAGCAAACAGAGACTGCGGCTGATCCTCATCCTGAGTCCAGGGTTGGGGAATGCAGGGAGGCTCGGACAGTGCTGGGGTGACCCAGACTCTTGGCAGGGGCCTGGCCATGCCCTGTTCACATGGGTCCCTCTTGCACTCATCCTGCAGGCCCTGGGAGAAGGGGCTGCCTGCTTGGGAGGGGTTTGCGTGAGGGTCTTGGCAGGAATCCCGCTGGGCCAAGGGAAACAGCTTTGCTCAGGGACTTCTCTGGGCCCATGTCCTCTGCAGTGGGAGTCAGAATCCTGACTCTCCTGCCTCCCGGCAGTGACCATAGCAGACTAGGCAGGGAAAGGGGTGGGTATCATCCTCGGGCTGATGCCCAGCCTGCAGGTGGGTGGGATCTGAAGCAGTAGGGTCCTCCAGGGGTCAGGTGGGCATGGGGTGGGGGTGGGGAGCCTTCCGCTGGGCCCACCCGCTCCAGGTGGTTCAGCTTCTTACCGGGCTCTCCCTTTGCAGGTGCTCAGGAACCCTGAAGCCGGCTGAGCCATGGCGCCACCATTGGAGCCCCTGGAGAGGGCTTGGTTTTGGGAGACTCAGAGTCGTCTGTGAAAACGCCCCTGGAGAGCCCCCTGGCAGGAAGGGGCTTGGGGGCCTGGGCCAGGTGGGCGGCCGGGTGGCCGGGCTGCAGCTATGGACCGTGAGCTGGCCCGGCCCGCGTCCTTGCTGAGCCTGCCGGTCTGTGGCCATGCCCACCATGGGCTCCTGGATATACATCATGGTAGAGCTGGCCATTGCTGTGCTGGCCATCCTGGGCAACGTGCTGGTGTGCTGGGCCGTGTGGATCAACAGCAACCTGCAGAATGTCACCAACTACTTCGTGGTGTCGCTGGCGGTGGCCGACATCGCAGTGGGCGTGCTCGCCATCCCCTTCGCCATCACTATCAGCACCGGTTTCTGCGCGGCCTGCCACGGCTGCCTGTTCATCGCCTGCTTTGTCCTGGTCCTCACACAGAGCTCCATCTTCAGCCTCCTGGCCATCGCCATTGACCGCTACATCGCCATCCGCATCCCCCTGCGGTGAGTGGGCCGGGGCTTACGTCCGTGCAGAGGCTGCCTGTGCCAGGCTCTGGTCTGTGTCTGGGGCTGGGGTGAGCCCAGGGTCAGGGCCTGGTCTGCCGTGTCAGCATGGGGAGCTGAGGACAGGGCCTTGGGGCTGAGCAGGGGCTGCCCGGGGCTGGCACGCGGCCAGCGCTCGTGCTGATCGGATGGATCCCACTGGCAGGGAGCCCTGCCCCACCCCAGGCTACCCTGGGCTGCCTGCGGCCAGCTGTGCTCCGGCTGCTGACAGATGAGCGTGGCATCGGGCTGAGAGGGCAGCGCATCTGGGCCATTCTTCACATACAAGAGCAAAACTGCCTGCATGATGCCAGAGTGGGTGGGAACTGCGAGAAACCACAGGACCTCAGAGCAGACGCCTGCCCAGTGCCCGCCTTCCCCCAGCGCCTCTGGGCGGGCCTTACAGTGTGCACATTAGGAAAATGACCCACAGAGGGGAAGTGACTTGGCCAAATGCCACAGTGAGTCACTTGGACCTATATGCAAATTCTGTTGCTCCTTAGGTCACCAAGGACTCATGGTCTTGGAGGCAGGCTGTGTGCACAGAGGCTGCCTATTGAAGGGGGTTTTTATGGTGAATCTTTCATGAAGTGACTATAGCCAAGTATTGTGTAAATGAAGATTTTCCCGGAGGCTGAGTTTACTTGGTATGGCCTCCACCTACCCAGGGCACAGATGAGGCTAGAAAGTGCATCTCTCCCCTGGGAAGCCCAGGGGCCTCCTGCCCCGTCTCCTAGCCCTCCACCGCGGAGCCAGGTTCCATGGCTGGGTGGTTGCGGGCCCTGAGGCCGTGGACAAGGCTCAAGGTGGCACCTCTCAAGGATTGGGGTAGCTTTCCCCATGGTGGATTCTCCCAAACAGGTGGCCCCAGCAGCCCCACTCCAGGCTGAGGGTGACCCAGCAGAGAGGAGCACTGGGTTCAATGAGCAAATGGAAACTTAGAGCATCACACCCAAGGGGCCCCTCAGAGGTCATTTCCTCTCATCTTCTGGATGGAAAAATGAGGCTCAGAGAAGGAAGCCAGCTGTCTCAGGGCCACACAAAGAGTTGGTAGCAGAGCTGAGAGTAGGCTTGGGAAGGAATGTGGCCTGCCACCCACTGTGACTTCAGTTGCTGAGGAGTGGTCCCAGAACCTGCACCAAGTAGCCATTGTGTCTATCTTCTGGGCTCTAAGGGGGAGGCAGGCACCCACACTAAGCTGCTCGCAAGAAGGGGAGGGCTGGGGCTTCACGCTGCCCTGTGGATGTCTGTATCCCCGAGAGCGCCTAGAACCCTTGTCAAAGGAGAAGGGGACCCTGGCTGGCCCTACGGGGGCTGAATTAGAGGTTGTCTAACTCCAGGTACAGCCTGTGTCCCCAAGCCTCCATCCCCCTTGCTCTAGGGGAGCAGAGCAGAGTCTAGGTGTGTCAGTGACAGCTCGGAACACAGAGGCCCAGAGTCCACTTTAAGGGCCCAGGTGGAGCCCAGACACTGGTGGGGGCAGGTGGGAACATCTCGTGGGGAAGCAGAGGCCTCACTTTCACTTTCTTCTCTGATTCAAAAGGAGCAGCTTTCTAGGGAGGGATCAGGGTTGCTGTTCTCAATTTAAGGAACCTCACCTCTTTTTTCTTTGTCTTTACCTTTCTTTCTTGGTTTTCTTTTCTTTTCTTTTTTTTTTTTGAGACTGAGTTTTGCTGTGTTTCCTAGGCTAGGGTGCTGTGGCATCAGCCTAGCTCATAGCAACCTCAAAACTCCCGGGCTCAAGTGATCCTCCTGCCTCAGCCTCCCGAGTAGCTGGAACTATAGGCTGTGCCACCACACCCGGCTAATTTTTTTTTTCTTCTATTTTTAGTTGCCTGGCTAATTTTTCTATTTTTAGTAGAGACAGAGTATCACTCTTTCTCAGGCTGGTCTCAAACTCCTGACCTCAAGTGATCCTCCTGCCTTGACCTCCCAGAGTGCTAGGATTATAGGCCTCGGCCACCATGCCGAGCCCCCTCTTGGTTTTCTGAGAGTCAGGATCCCTGATGTAGGAGGATGGGATGTGCTGTGTGGCTATGGAAAGCCAGCTGCCCCTCTCTGGGCCCATTTCCTCATCTATAAAATGGGATAAGTCTCTCTGTCTCTCTGAGCTCACAAAGGTGTCATGAGGACCCGGTGAGTTGATGACAGTGATGAGGACCCTGAGAAGGTTGGTGGGGCAGATGGGGTAGGGACCCAGATGTTTCTTGAGCTGCTAGAGGCTTGAAGCCATGGAGCTGTCCCCCAGCCCCCTCCCCTACCCATCTGCATCCTGACTTCCACAACCTTTGGGAGCTGGACCTCAGTTCCATCCAGACCATGGGCTGTTTGAGCTGTGCTTGGTGAGGCTCTGGAAGGCTCAGGCCAGTCTCCTCCACAGGGAGCCGATGGGAGGATACTGGGGGTTTTCTCTCTCCCCTGTGGGCAGAGCTTCACAGTTGCAAAGGTTGTTAGCACAGTGCCTCCTTTGATCTCCTGCCCATGTGGCCAGGCGGGTGTTATGACCCCCCTGTTACTCGTAGGGAAGCCAGAGCCAGGGAAGGACACAGGAGCATCTCCTGATGTGGATGGATCCCAGAGCCCTTCACGCTGTTCCTGGCCCTTTGGTCCCTTCACTCTCCTATTCCTTGAGGCCCCGGGCTGCTGGGTACGTGGGCGTGTCCATGCGGGGGCTCCTGAGAGCAAGCTGGGTGTGAGGGGGGACTTGGAGTCCATGCCTGGCTCGGGCTCCCTCTCCTCCCGCCCCTCCTCTGTCCCCGTCACAGCTGGGAGTGCAGCCTCCGCTACACTGTTTCCTGCTCCACTGAGAAAGATCACTGGCTACTCTGAGGTCGAGTCTCTGATCAATACCCTGGATGCCGAACCCCAGGGTTGTACCCCTCACCATTACATTTTTCTAAAGAATTCCATTCTAGAAAAATCTATCTACACTTTCCCAAGTGCAGGGAACGTGTCTGGCTGGGGCGGGGCCCAGTCAAGTAAGTCCGTGAGAAAAGCCGGGCCAGAGGCGGAGATGTGGCTCTTTGTGTCCCCAGAGGACAGAAGACTCAGAACAAGAGACGCAGCTGCTTATCCCAGGGGATGTTGCACCACTGTCTCCTGCTTCTCCAGGCAGCCCCAGTGGGTGCCCTCACTCGTTGAGGAACAGGCCAAGGTGCAGGGTAGCAGCTGGTGCCAAGGCAGAAGTCATATGTGGTGAATCGACCCTACTTCTAAGGAGGGCAGGACTGGGAGAGAGGGCCCCCTGGAAGAGGTGACACCTGATGGGTCCTGCAGGATAGGCAGGATCTTCATGGCATGTGCATTGGGGCAGGTGTGTCAGGAGGGGACAAAGCCTGGGAAATGGCCCTAAGGACAGAATGAGCACGTGGGCATTAGGCCAGGGAGAGGTGACCTGGCTGCTGAGTGACAGAAAGAGATGAAGAGAGTGGGCAGGGAGGGTGGAGGCTGACTCAGGCCTGCCGTGCCAGGGGAAGGAGTTTGGGTTTCCCCTGTGGGTCAGTGGCTCTTTAAGACTCCTTTGGACAAGTTAGGAAAGCCCCACCTTCTCCTCCGTGTGGCACAAAAGCACATAGATTCCCACCTAGGATCACAGGCATATTCTTGGACCACAGGGTGAGCCCCAATGTGAGTAACGGGGATGCCCCAGGACAGGGCAGCTAGAGGATGCAGGGATCCAGAGGGCACCCCCAGAGAGGGTGGGCAGCAGACCTGGCACTGGCATCCTCTGACGACCCTGGGCTTCCTGGAACGGCAAAATGTCATGCTAATGGCTTTGGCACCTCTTCCAGCGGGAAGGTCTATGTCTGGGGTCTGGGAGGCCAAGATGGGACCATGTTAGTCACAGAAGTGGCCCAGGGGATGCTGCTGGGCCTAGCAGAGGCTCTGCCATGGTTCCATTTGGGCCCTGATGCTGTTCCAGGCCCCTGGGCACTACGGCTCTCAGCCTAAGTGGCTTTCTTTTGAATAACAAAATTAATCTATTTGTACTTTTAAAAATATAAATAATACTTGCATGCGCTAAACATTCAATAGGAACAGGAGTATAGAATAGGGGCAAGTTGTCCCCCCAGCCCCTTCCTCCATGCCATTCCCTCCATGAGGGCAGTGGTGGGAACCCGTACAGAGATGTTCTTTGCAGGTACAGGCAAGTGCTGTTAACATTTGTGTGGGGCTGTGTGTGCAGAGTGCAGTGGCGACTCTCCTTGTGGGGTTCTGTCGTCTGTCCAAGTAGACAACTGGACAGATCAGGGATTTCCATGTTGTGTTCCTGGAAGCCTCAGGCTGGGCCCTGGTGTCCCCACCACTCACTGATTCAATAAACACGTATGAAGCCCCTTCTCTTCCCCAGCGCTCCGCCTCTGTGACTCCCTAGGAAGGTGGGGAGGAAAGTGCTGCTGTAGAACAATCTGAAAACCAGCAAAGCAGGTGGCCCCAGGGCCCAGGCAGCTCTGTACTGCCCTGTGGCTGCTTGCTTCTGCTTGATTGCTTCAGACAACAGGAAGCTCACTACTGTTAAGGGCAGCCCATTTCTCCTGTGATCAGCTCAGCTGGAAAGTTCTTACCTACCCTGAGCTGCAATCCGCCTCCCTGTAATTCCACCCATTGGTTCTACATTCTGCCCTTAGGGGGCAGTGCTGACAGATCCGGGACTCAAACCTGTTTTACAAAAGAGGGAACTGAGGATCAGAAAAAAAGTTTCAGAAGACCTGTTTATAGAAACGCACCAGGTCCAGAACACAGGCAGGGATATGCTTTTCTCAGGAAAGATATCAAAATCAATATAGCCTCCCATTCAATGAGGATTATATAAATTACTCTTTGTAGAGCACTAAAATTGGTGCCTGGCACAGAGTAAATGGTATGTTAAGTATTAATGGGGGAATAAAAAAGGTCTGCGACTTCATGTTTGTGGCTGCAGGACAGGAGGCAGGGCAGTGGCAGCTCTCTGGTGCTTGGCAGAAATGGGCAAGTCTGTGACCCTCCTCCTGCTGAGGTCCTGTTGCTGATGGCCACGCCCCTGCTGGGTGCAGATAAGGAGCCCCTGCGCATGGGCCTGCATGGTTACTGTATGGATTCAGAGTTGATCTAAGAGATTCAGAAGGACGGACTTACCTTGGTCCGAGTTGCCTCTGGGCTCCTGGGATGTCCATGGCAAGTCCGTTCCTGTCCTTGGGCCTCAGCTTCCCTACCTGTAAAATGAGAGGGGTAGACTAGATAAGAGGTCAGAAGCCACCAGGATTTTTTTTCCCTTAATTTGAATTACTTGACGAAAGTTAAATCTTGGGAAACTTTACGCAGAAAGTCAGAAAGTCTCCAGCCCCTCCTGAGACCTAGTAACAGTGGGGGTGTATTTTGCATGGCAGTGCAGACTGCATAAGCACCCCACCACCCTGCCTCTTGCAGATGTTACCTGTAGGCACCTGTATTTGCCCCCCATGGACCAGATCATTTCTGTGAATGTTTCTAACCCTGAATTAAGTCGAGCACATTTTTCCTTGGCACCTACCATGTGTCCCTATCTCAGAGCTGGCAATGAAGAGATGGATGCAGGAAAGTCCTGCCCTCAAGGGACCCGGATGAGTAGCGATTTGCTGTGCTTGGGTAGGGAACTTCTCCAAGAAAATCTCCAGCCCGACTTTGAAGGATAGTAGAGTTTCCACCAGGTAGGGGGGAGGGTAGTATGGTCTTGACAGAATCAAAACTGTTAAACAGAAGGTCATCCCTCAATGATCATCGAGGATACCTTCCTGAGACTTTTTTTTATTGTTTTTTTTTTTTTTTTTTTTTTTTTGAGACAGAGTCTCACTCTGTCACCCTGGGTAGAGTGCAGTGGTGTCATCTTAGCTCACTGCCACCTCAAACTCCTGGGCTCAAGCCATCCTCTTGCCTTAGCCTCCCAACTAGCTGGGACTACAGGCACCTACCACGATGCATGGCTAAGTTTTCTATTTTTTTAGAGACACGGTCTTGTTCTTGCTCAGGCTGGTTTCAAACTCCTGAGCTCAAGTGATCCTCCCACCTCTCATCAGAGTGCCAGGATTACAGGTGTGAGCCATATCACCCAGCCTGATTGTCCATTCTTTTATAAAGTCTATGCCACCTTTCCTGTGGGGCTTAGGTCTGCTTTCTGGCTGGCAAATCAAGGCTCCCCTAGAATCTGGGACTGGAAATCAGCAGGTTCTCCGGAATACCAAGTGATCCGAGGCAGATTACTGTGCTCTGGACCTTAGTACCTCATCCAAGTATTTCCTCTTGAATGTTAAGATCGCCATATAAGGCCGGGCGCGGTGGCTCACGCCTGTAATCCTAGCTCTCTGGGAGGCCGAGGTGGGCGGATTGCTCGAGGTCAGGAGTTCAAAACCAGCCTGAGCAAGAGCAAGACCCCGTCTCTACTATAAATAGAAAGAAATTAATTGGCCAACTGATATATATATAAAATTAGCCGGGCATGGTGGCACATGCCTGTAGTCCCAGCTACTCGGGAGGCTGAGGCAGTAGGATCGCTTGAGCCCAGGAGTTTGAGGTTGCTGTGAGCTAGACTGACGCCACGGCACTCACTCTAGCCTGGACAACAAAGCAAGACTCTGTCTCAAAAAAAAAAAAAAAAAAAGATCGCCATATAAATGTTAAGATGTCATTATCTCATTTTTCTCCAAAGGGTTGTGGGCGGATTTGGAGGGAAGCAATGGTATCTCACTTGGCTTGAGACCTCCACCCCTCCCAGACCTCCTTGTGCTACCTCTCTTGAGACCCCAGGTCAAATGAGGAAGAGCAGGGCGTGGAGTATGAGGCCTGATAGGCCTGAAGGTCTGATCTGGCTGGTTCTACCCCCCAGACCCGTCCCTCTCTCTGAAGGGAAACATGTTGTAGCATCAACAAAGATCAACCAACATGAAGGTGATACTTTTCTCCCCCCTCAAACCAAACTATTTAAGTCCCAGGACTACTCCTAAAACTATTTAATGATCATCTGGGCGTTTTTACAGTGGTTTCCACCTCTAGGGTGCCTACTCTTCCGTTACCTCCCAGAAGCTTGCGAGAAAGGCCAGGCTTCCCACCTCCACTTAACGCAAGAAGTTACAGGGCCGAGGAGGCAGGAAGCAACTGGTCCGAGACTTTACAGCCAGTAAATGGGGGAGCTGGGTCCACTCTCTGTGTCTCTCAACTCTTGGCCCTTCCTAACCCTGGTTTCTCAGATCTCTGACCCTGGTCTCTTCTCCTCAGGTACAATGGCTTGGTGACTGGCACAAGGGCCAAAGGCATCATTGCCATCTGCTGGGTGCTGTCATTTGCCATCGGCCTGACTCCCATGCTGGGCTGGAACAACTGCGGTCAGCCGAAGGAGGGCAAAAACCACTCGCAGGGCTGCGGGGACGGCCAAGTGGCCTGTCTCTTCGAGGACGTGGTGCCCATGAACTACATGGTATATTACAACTTTTTTGCTTGTGTACTGGTGCCCCTGCTGCTCATGCTGGGTGTCTACTTGCGGATCTTCCTGGCAGCCCGACGACAGCTGAAGCAGATGGAGAGCCAGCCGCTGCCTGGGGAGCGCACTCGGTCCACGCTGCAGAAGGAGGTCCACGCGGCCAAGTCGCTGGCCATCATCGTGGGGCTCTTCGCCCTCTGCTGGCTGCCCCTACACATCATCAACTGTTTCACCTTCTTCTGCCCGGAGTGCAG
Organism: Microcebus murinus; assembly: GCF_040939455.1. Lineage (NCBI taxonomy): Eukaryota > Metazoa > Chordata > Mammalia > Primates > Cheirogaleidae > Microcebus > Microcebus murinus. Next base: position 24,153,993 of record NC_134125.1, on the reverse strand, counting down.
CCACGCCCCTCTCTGGCTCATGTACCTGGCTATCATCCTCTCCCACACCAATTCCGTTGTGAATCCCTTCATCTATGCCTACCGCATCCGTGAGTTCCGCCAGACCTTCCGCAAGATCATCCGCAGCCACGTCCTGCGGCAGCGAGAACCCTTCAAGGCAGCAGGCACCAGTGCCCGGACCTTGGCAGCTCATGGCAGTGACGGAGAGCAGGTCAGCCTCCGCCTCAATGGCCACCCCCCAGGGGTGTGGGCCAATGGCAGTGCTCCCCATCCTGAGCGGCGGCCCAATGGCTACGCCCTGGGACTGGTCAGTGGAGGGAGTGCCCATGAGTCCCACAGGGACACGGGTCTCTCTGACGTGGAGCTCCTTGGCCACGAGCTCAAGGACGTGTGCCCAGAGTCCCCTGGCCTAGAGGACCCCCTGGCCCAGGATGGAGCAGGAGTGTCCTGATGGTCCATGGAGTTTGCCCCTTCTGAAGTAAAGGAAATCTTTATCTTCCTGGTTGGCTGGACCAGCCCCGTTGGGAGAAGATAATGGGTGTGCCGGCAGAGCCTGTGGGCGCCGGTTCCCACTTTGGACTGAGAGGAGAGAGCCCCAGGCTGGAGCAGCATGAGGCCCAGCAACAAGGGCTGGGGTCCAAGGAAGCAGATGTTTCATGCTGTGAGCACCTGCACCAGGCCGGGCCACAGCTCCAGCAGCATCTTGGCTGGGCAGGGCCCAGTCCCCTATTCCAGAGCATCTAGAGATGCCACCTTGTCTCCACAGAGCAGCTGTGGCACAGCAGACTGGCCTGGCCCTGCGGCTGGGGAGTGGCTCCCACAGGCCCTCAGCTGTGCACACGTCACCCTCCCTAGACTCCTGGGGTTCAGGAGCTACTGGGCCCAGATGTGGTATTTGACAGTTTTTTTCCAGGAGAAGATGTAAGTGTGAAGAAATCCCTTTTATTTTATTATCTTTCCTTCCCTGGCTGCTGGGTCTGTTGCCAGTCCTGCTGCTAACCTGGCACCAGAATCTCTGCCCAGGGAGTCCCAGGCAGTCCTCTCCTGCTGCCATGTACTTGTCAGTCCCAGGGCCATCTCTTGGGGTGACAAAGCTCAAGGACAGAGAGCTGTAACGGAGCAGTGCCAGAACATGAGCTCAGGCCCCAGGAGAGAGGTCCGGGCTGGCAGGCCATGAGCATGTGCGCGGGGAGCTCGGAGCTGCCCAGTTAGAGGCCCTAACTGCCTTTCCTTCTAAAGGGAATGTGTTTTTCTGAGATAAAATAAAAATGAGCCACATTGTGTTTTAAGCTTGTCCAGTGAGAGCAGTGTCTGAGTCCCTTTCCCTGCTCTATAGCCAGGCCTCAAGCATGCACATGGGTGTGTGTGGTGTGTGAGCATGCAAACGCGTGCAGACAGACACCCTGCCTGCCCTGGGGCCTCCCCAGGCTCCTATCCTTGAGGCGACAGGCTGTCTGGTTGCTCCAGAGTCCGCATGACCATGCCCAGCCCCCAGACCTGTGTCCCTATGAGAGGGCCCACAGGGCTGTGGGACGTGGAATCCTTCCCAGCCACTCACCCTCCAGCCCCAAGCATTCATGGTGTGGTAACTGGCTTCTCCCTCCTCGTTGCCTCCTGACATCCTTAGGGAAAGATCTCTTCGTATGTTACCTTCTCAGAGCTGTACCCCTAAATCCTGCCCGGCTCTACCCCCCCAGCTGAAAGGCTGCAGAGGCATCTGGCAGCAGAACTGGACGGGGCCAGACTGCCTTCCCCTGGAGTCTCCCTCCCCCAGTTCCCAGCAAAAGAAGCCTATAAGGAAGGGATTTGTTTTGTGCTGACACCTGCCTCTGGGGCCTCCTGCCTGAGAAGTTGGTGCCATCCTTATGTGCCAGAGAGGTGTGAGGGCTGGGGCAATTTGCAACCTGCTCCTGACTGGGGTTGACAGGGAGCTGTGATTGTCCCAGTTTGATCTCATTCAGGCTGGGACCCGGGAAGAAGTGTTAGAACTTCAGGGGCGATCACACAGCCCTGGAAGCCCTGTTTTACAGATGATTAACAAGCTCAGAGAGGTGAAGTCCCTGTCCCAGTCACACAGCTAGTAAGTGGCAGAAGTGAACTTAAAACCCAGGTCTGTATGACTGCAAAATCTATGCCCTTTTTTCCCCCTATGAACCTATGATGAACTATTTCAAGCAAACAAACAGTACAAAATATGTCCCCACCACTCTGCTTAAGAAATGGAACATTACAGAGAATGCATCTGACCCCTCCCCACATCCCTACCCTGCTTCCTGTGTCCAGAAACAACCACTTTCCTGAATTTCATTTCTTTCCATTGCACATCTTTATACTTTCTACTACACGGGTGCACGTGTAACTATCCCTAAACCAGCACAGAATTGTTTCAGTATCTCGCGGTTGCATTAGAGGTCCTCCAGGCTGGCTGCACCGAAGAAACACTTAGGAAGCTTGGGTAAATACTGAAGCCGGAGCCCCTTGCCCCAGAGACACTGGATGAACTGGCCTGCGTGGACCCGAGTAGCAGTAATTTCCTGGGGTTCTTATGAACAGCCAGGGTTAAGAACCACTGATAAAAATGCACCGAGGCCACTCCTTGTCCACCCCAGCTTGCTCCCTCCAGGGATCTGCGCTGCCTGTGCACTGAGGGTGGATGAGCAGTCTGGATCGTGCCTGAGAAGGCCGTAAGTGCAGATGCTGTCAGTCCTCACCATCGCTTGGTGGAGAGAGGCCAGAAAGAAAACTGCAAAGGGGGAAGAAAGAAACCTTGCCTCTCCAGCCTTTTGTGAGACCTCTTGGGAACCAGGCTATGGGTCTGGGCTACCTAGGTGCAGGCTTTGGGGTTGGGAGGGCAGGTCGAGGGCTCACGAGTGTGCCCAAGTCCTCCCCGGCCAACTCTGGTGCCCAGGCCTCCTCAGGTCCCCAGGGCCCTAGTGTCCCATGTCCACATGCATTTCATGTGGATTCCCACTGAGAACAAGCCTAAGTGTAAGCACGTGTGCACAGACATGAACACATACATGTGCTATCCTTCTGACTATAAAACAGTACACACGTGCACACGTGAACGTGCTTGTGGGCAGAGGTCACTTCAACAGCAGGGAGTGAGCAGCAACACCAGGGAGATGTGAAGCCTGGGGAAGGGACTAAGAGACCGCCTAGCCCTAAAGGGTGCAGGCTCTGCCCTGATCCACACTGCTGGGGGCTGTGGCCTGGTCTGCTCCAAGCTCTGCAGCTCTAAGGGCCCCTTTGCCCCCTCCCTGCTCTTCCCAAAGGGCTAGGGGTGGATGGAATGCCTCATTCAGGCCTGTCCCAAGCATGAGGGTCCTATCACAGACCCATGTCCTTGGCAGCCCCAGCCCCTCTTTACAGCAGGCATGGCCAGGGCCACAGGGAAGCCGGAGAGCAGAGGCCTGGCTCAGGCTGGGTCTTGGCTCATCACTGGCCCTCATGAGAGACAGGCCTTCTGGAGGGCTCCCCTGTCACCTCTTCCATTAGCCACCCCTCCCAAATCCCTGCCTTGAAGCTCTGCTTGTTTATATTAAGGCCCATTCCTCTGGGCAGCAACTGAGGAAGATGGATAGAGCCACAGTTCTGTGTGCGGACCAGGGGTGGCAAGCCACAGCAGGGCAGCAAACGCAGGCTGCCTGGGAGTGAGAGGAAATGAGCTGAGCTGCCTATGCCCCCTGGATCTCCCGAGACTCGGTATCCCAGAAATGGAAGGCTGGCCTTCTTTCCATCTGTGGTGGGGAAACAGGAACCTGGGGGAACCCAACTGCTCAGGGAGTGGGCAAGGTTCTGTGCAGCCTGCCCCTGATCCTGGGACCACAGGGAAGGTGGGTCAGGACAGTACTCTGTGCCTAGCATGCTGCTCCTATCCTGCCACGCCCTGCGGTTCCCTGACACAGCCACTGCTACAGGCTCTCACCAAGGTGGATGGACACCCTCTCCCTGAGCGCCTGTGCCGGACAGGTGCTGCCTGGGCACACCAGGCACTGCCCCTCTGCTGATGGGAGAGATGACCTTAGAGGGGCCAGAACTTGGGGAGACTGAGGTGTGCTGTGAGGCGAGTGGCTCTCTCCCTGGCCTTTTCCTTCTCTGTAAGGTATGAGATCACCACCACCTCTTGTACCTCCCACACCCATGCCCTCTCTGTCCCAAGGTGCCCCCTCACTGCAGCTGTCACTCATCATTAGCAGTCACTGTCATTGTTAGGACAGCCCCTGTCAGGCTGCAGAGCCAGGAGAGGGGGTGGGAGAATGTCAGATGACTCACACAGCCTCAAAGGAGGGGGACAGACACAGGGAACACAGAGCCTAGGTGCCAGAGCACCTTTTTAGACCCTCTGGCTCAACCCTTTCTTTTTCCAGAGGAGAAGGAGAAGCTCAGCAGAACTTCCTAACAAATTCCATTGCCTCCCTTGGAGAGGGGCTGGGCCCAGAAAGAGGCCAGGCTGGAGAGTCAGCACGAGGCTGGGCAGGTGACAGGTGTAACCAACCCAGGGTCCTCTGGGGAAGGGATTTTTTTCCCACCAGTGGGAAAGGCTTTCCAAGGAACCACTCACACTTCTTTGCTTTGCCCAAGGAAGCGTTTTTGTTTTTTGGAAGGTGGGATGTTGTACAATCAGCCATCTGGGCTGGCATCTAATGATCAGCTAAGACCTCAGATAGTGCTGTAGGACCTGAGCCCTCTCTCCTAGCTCTCTGTCCCTCTCCCAGCCACTTAATGAGCAAGGACCTGCTGATGCACTATGAGCCTGGGGGGCGGGGTGCACAGGGAGGCAACAATCAACTGAGGAGAATGAGCTAGAAATGGTCTGGAGAGGGCGAGAGGAAGACACAAGCTCCGGGGGTCTGCAGGGGGAGACAGTCACACCCAACTGAGGAGTTCAAATGGGCTCTGCAGAGCAGACCAAGTCCAGTTAGCCTATCAAAGGCCAGCGGGCAGCTCAGGGCCCCATCTCTTCCGGGTGTTTGTTAGGAAATAAGAACAAAGAAGATCTGAGTAAATCTGCACCTGATTTACATCTGCCTACACAGAATTATGCCATCCATTTGGAGGCAATTTTCAAGTTAAAATGTTGTCAGAGGGTTGTCACAGTTTTGATCTTTCTTTTCTTATTCTTTCTCAACCCACCCACATTTTCTAGTTGGGTTGGAAAGAGGAGTGAGGGGAGATAGAGCCTGGTTCATATTCAGAGATTTCTGGAGTTGTTAAAGATAGATGGGACTTTTAGAAATTATCACATTTTCTCTTAGGAAAATTTAGTCTCAGGGTCCAATGTCATGGCTGTTCTGTTGGTCCCCGAACTTTCAGGAGGACTGGAGGGACCTGGCCAGGCATCCTGCAGTTACCCGCAGGCTGTCTCTCGGGGCTTCAGGTCGATTCTCTCTTCCTCCTAGTCCAGAGATGCCAAATAATCCCACCACCACCACTCTGCTTCACCGAGCTCTGAATGGGGCGTCGAAACACCAGGTTCAACCTGTGGCCTTGCTGTTGACTTCTGACTAGCCAAGTCATTGAGCTGCTACGCCTTTTAGGGCAATAAATGTGACAGTGATTTGGAAAGTATATGTAACATATATGCCCAGGATTATTATTATCATTGCAATAATAAATCCATTCTCAGTTCAGAAAACACAAAAGGACAACCGAACAATAACCCAAGGGTCTTGTTCTGTTGTGCTGGCTGGAGTGCAGTGGCACCATCATAGCTCACTGCAACCTCAAACTCCTGGCCTCAAGTGATCCTACCACCTCGGCCTCCCAAAGCACTGAGATTACAGGCATGAGCCACCACATCCAGCCCAGTGTACTTGAGTGGAAAGGAGTCTGGAAGGGAAGGAAGACAGTGGGGAAAGAGGGCTTCTGAGCAGTTTCTATATTCTGCTCACTGACATTGCCCAACCACTGCCAGATGGAGAAATACAGTATGAATTTAAGCCAAGTACCTGAAAGCCTCTAGTCTCTGGGGATTAGGAGGTGGGTATGGAACTCGCAGATGACTTAGGCAAGGGGCATTGATTATGGCTCATTTCTCATATTCAACTGCATACTGTCCCATCTGTTCACGAAAGTCTACAAATTAAGGGAGTTTGGGCTTATTAAAGAGGTGAACAGAGAAGGGATATAGTAAATGTCTGGGCTGACAGAATCAGAATTCAAAATGACCTCAGAGGGCTGGACAGATAAAACTAAGTAAGATCAGTATAAAGTCTTGCACAGTTTTGAAAAAACAGCTGGGAAGAGAAATGGGAGGAGAAAGACTGGGCCTACCATCAGTTCACATCAAAACAGCATGCACATTTCAGTTGCCAAGTGCAGCACTGGCTAACTTCGTGGGACATGCCTGGGAATGAAGCAACTGAAGCTTCAAGCTGCACTGACATCCAGTTACTAGGACTCCCCTGGCCAGGTCCCCACTCAAAGTAGGAGACTTGAGAATCTGCTCATTTCTTGACACCACAGGTGATCACTGCACTGCAATGCCACATGTAAACATGCCTGCCATGAGATGATACTCTCTCGATTATACCCAGCAGAATTAACAAGTGGCCAAAAGAAGATGATAAAGACAGGGAAGGTCTAGAAACAGAAAATGGCCAGAGGAGGTAAGGTTGGGGAAGATTCAGGGAGAGCTATGGCAGCAGGTGAACAGGCCAGAAGAGGCACACTAGCTTGCTGTGTGCTGTTCCAAGAGGCACAATGAGGCTCACAGAACCTCTGGCAGAATAACTAGTTCATGTTGGAGGCCACCGGGGTACAACAATTTGAGACCCACGGCTAGGTCTTAGTGCAGTCCAAGGACACCCAGGCGTGCACTGGCCCGGAGGGACTCAGGCCCCCTTGTGGGCCTGTGAGCCTCCTCTGTACCTGGAGGCCACAAGGCCAGTGAGGATGATTCATCTTTTGTGGCCAGAATTGTCTTTGGTTCCTGGAAGCCCAAAGCAGGAATGAGGGATAAGGCAGGATTGGGAGGAGAGAATGACAAAGTATAAAAAAAAAGTCACTACCTGAATCAAGTTTATGGGTATAGGTGGGAGGTAATTAACTGGTGAGGATTGAAAGGGATCAGAAAGGCCCAGAGTCCTGTATCAACAGAATATGTCCCAAGGCCTAACATTCCTCCTGTGGTGACAGCAGAGTCACCCCAAGTGAAGTGTGTTTGCTGTCTGGCGGGGGCAGCAGGATAATATGCTGGGTCTGTGTGAATATGTGGCAGAGCAGCCTGAGGGCTGGCACAGAGGGTGGCAAAGGTCTCGTGTAGCACAGGGTTAAGCAAATTCTGCCCACCTCACAAAACACTCTCACCCAGTGAGTGCCAGAGGCTGGAGCACAGGAGGGTCCCCACCTGCCTCCTCCATCCTACCCCATCCTTCCTAATGCCACCGCTTCTTCTCTAATCCTATTAATGGGGACGCTTCTCCTTTCCATCTTCTCAAATCCAATCTATCTCCTCCTGCTAATTCTTCTTTCCAAACATCTTTGGAATCTCTTCCATCTGCTCTACACATCGGTAACCCTGGCCCCCAATGCATGATGTCAGCTGAGGCCTCATCACCTCTACCCACCTGGATAAGCTCCACAAGACCTCTTCTGTGATTGTTTCTTTTATCACAGTCTATTAACAAGCAGTTGGATTAATCTTCCTCAAGCACAGCTTCAGGCATGTCCTTCCCTTGGTCTAAAACATTTAGTGGATGCTAAATGTGTGGCAGATCAAGTCCACATTCTTTGGTGTGGCATTCAAGGCTGCAGCTGTGCCCTCCGGCCTGGTCTCTGGCCACCCACTTTCCCCCTGCCCTTCCCTGGCTGCACCAAACTGAACTGTTCAACATCCTCTTAACCCTCTCGCTGCCTTTGTCTTTCAGGCAGGCCTCTGCCTAGTATGCTGTTCTTGTGAATGTCCCCTGCTTAAGCACTTCCCATGCTTCAGGGACTATCTGAAGAGCCACCTCCCCCATGAAGACAGAGGCCCCTCTGCTGAGAGCCTCTCCCCACTCTGAGTTCCTTTAGCTCTCATACCTGTCCCAGCACTGGAAGTTTGTTACCTGCTTCCTTGGCTGCTGCTAAGTTATGACTTAGCTCTTCAATAACATGCTGGTTCTCACCAGTGTATGTTCTACTTCCCTCCCGCTAGACCATGAATTCTAATCACCATAGATTCCCAGAGAGCAGATGCGGGTAGTATCTCCTCCATCCCAGGGCTGAGTACAGTGAGCACGTGGTGTGGCAGGCTGAGCAGACGTGATAAGAAAGACCATGGCCATGAAGTCAAGAGACCTCAGTTTTAGTCTCCACTGCCATTAACTGGTCATGCGACTCTGGGTATGTCCAGCAAGTTTCCTTCCCTGAAAATGATGAAGCAGCTGGATAGACACACACACCACTTCTAGCTCTGGTATTCTCTGAAGCTGTATGACTGGGGACTGACCCAGCTCGAGGCCTGGTTAGGGAAGGAGCAAGGAGGCTATGGACAAGCCCAGGCAGAGAGAGAGGGAGAGGGAGATGCGAAGCTAATAGCTCTGGAGGAAGGAAGGACATGCTGGGCTAATGGGATAATTGGATAATCCTCAGAGCTAGGGGCTGCCAGCCTGGGGCCAGCTGTTAGAAGCAGACACAAATAGCACAAGCAAAACAAGGGTGCTGGTGCAGGAAGCAGCTTGCTGAGAGATATGGGGGAGGGGTGGTGGTGGCCAGAGGGGTGGGGGATAACAGATTACTGGAGCCCCCTTCTGGGAGGGTGTTGAGGACAGGCCGTTAGAGTCTTTGCACTCTGACCTATTAAGAATTTATTAAGAAAGATTACATTTAGGGACCCTGGGCCCATTTCTATACCAGAGAACATTCTTCAAGACCAAGGACTTATTCTGGCCTCAAAGGTGTTCTGCCACCAAGGACCCTTAGGGACCATAAAGCCCTCATCTCTGCCCATTGATGGTTATCTGCAAAGGGGGCCTCCCAGGTAGCTGGGACTATAGGCACACAGCACCATGTCTGGATAATTTTTAACTTTTTGTAGATACAGGGTCTTGCTATGTTGCTCCAGCTGGTCTAAAATTCCTGGGCTCAAGTGATCCTCCTGTCTTGGCCTCCCAAAGTCCTGGGATTACAGGCATGAGTCACCATGCTCAGCCCTAACTTTGCACCATTTTAGAAAGGCTATTTCCTTTAAGATCCAACTAGATACTCTTTAAATTTCCTTCTAATTTGAGTGACTCTAATTCTTATAAAAATAGTATATTTATTTACACGTGTGTATATTATTGAAAAAGTACGAGAAGGGAAAACTAGAGGCCAATTTTATTCATAAACATAAAGTGCTCAATATTAACAAACCATATCTAGCAATGTATTAAAAAATATATAAATCATTACCAATTAGGGTTTATCCCAGGAATGCGAGGATGGTTTACCATTAGATAACCATTCAATGCCATTCATATTAATAAAGAACACTATAGGAGCATCTTATCTAAATAGATGCAGAAAATGCATTTGATAAAAATATTGTACATCCATTCATAGTAAAAAACTCTTAGCAAACTAGAAACATAAAGCCATTTTCTTAACCCAATAAAGGGTATTTTTCAAAGCAAACATCATAGTCAGTGGTAAACTATTAGAAGCCTTGTCCTTCTAGTCAAGACCACACCCATTATTCTATTAAATATAGTATAACACTATAAGCTCCAGAAATCACAATAAGACATGAAAAAGAAAAGACACAAGTCTGGGGAAAGAAAAGTGACATTACCTGCAGCTGAATTAACTGTTTATATAGAAAAATCAAAAAGATTTCTTTGGAGTATTATTGGAACTAATGAGAATTCATCAAGGCTATTGGACATAAGATCAATATAAAAAATCAACAGCATTCCTATATAACAGCGAAAACATTATAAGAAGTAATTTTTTTTTTTTTTTGAGACAGAGTCTCGCTTTGTTGCCCAGGCTAGAGTGAGTTACGTGGTGTCAGCCTGGCTCACAGCAACCTCAAACTCCTGGGCTCAGTGATCCTACTGTCTCAGCCTCTTGAGTAGCTGGGACTACAGGCATGCGCCACCATGCCCAGCTAATTTTTTGTATATATATTTTTAGTTGTTCAATTAATTTCTTTCTATTTTTGGTAGAGACGGGGTCTCGCTCAGGCTGGTTTCGAACTCCTGACCTTGAGCAATCCGCCCCGCCTCGGCCTCCCAAAGTGCTAGGATTACAGGCGTGAGCCACCGCGCCAGGCCTTATAAGAAGTAATTTTAAGGTATGTCATTTAGGCCAGGTGTGGTAGCTCACACCTGTAATCCCAGCACTTTGGGAGACCGAGGCAAGAGGACTGCTTCAGCCTAGGAGATTAAGACCAGCCTGGGCAACAGAGGGAGACTTCATCTCTGTAAAAAATAAAAAATTAGCCAGGCATCATGGTATACACCTGTAGTCCCAGCTTCTTGAGAGGCAGAACTGGGAGGATTGTTTGAGCCCAGGAGTTTGAGGTTGCAGTGAGTTATGATTATGCCACTGTACTCTAGCCTAGGCAACAGAGCGAGATCCTGTCACTGCCCCCTGAAAAAAAGTCATTTATAATAGCAACAAAAACTAGAAGGTACCCAGGAATAAATCTAGCAAATATGCACACACACAAAAATTCAAGTTGATGAAGAGATGTGTCATATTCATGGAAGGGAAGAATTGATAAAGTAAAACTGGCAATTATCCCCAAATCCATCTGCAAATCAAGTGCATTCCCTTAAATTTCCAGTAGCGTTTTTCATAAAATTTGACATCTTAGACCCTAAAAAATCATTTGACAAGAAAAAGGACCAAGAAGAGCCATAATAATTTTCTTTCTTTTGAAGAAGGTGAAGATTTGCCCTAACAGATATCTAAAGTATAAAGCTGGCCAGGTATAGTGGCTCATGTCTGCAATCCCAGCACTCTGGGAGGCTGAGTTAGGAGGATCACTTGAGGTCCACTTGAGGAGCTCAAGACTAGCCTGGGCATAAATGTGAGACCCTGTCTCTAAAAAAAAATTGAAAAAAAAATTAGCCAGGCATGGTGTTACAGACCTGTAGTCTCAGCTACTCAAGAGGCCAAGACAGGAGGATCACTTGAACCCAGGAGTCAAGGCTGCAGTAAGGTATGATCATGCCACTGCATTCCAGTTAGGGTGACAGAGCAAGACCCTATCTCTAAAAAATAAAGCATAAAGCTAAAGTCATTACAATGGTGTGGTGCAGGAATAGGCAAGCAGACAAAGTGAATGAGATACAAAGGTTAGAAGAAAACCTATCTGTGTATGGGAATGTAATATGTGAGAGAGGTCACATTACAAACCACGGAAAAAGGATGGAACTGTCATTAAGTGGTTCTGAGACAATGGGGTTTCTACATGGAAAAGTAAAATTGAAAATAAAATAAAGGTGAAAGAAACAAAGACATTTAACACTTTAAAAAATATAAGACAATATCTTTATGACTTTTGGACAAAGACAGATTTCTTAAAACACAAAAGCAAAGCCATAAAAGACAAGGCTGCTAAGTTGACTAATTAAAATTTTTTCAACAAAAAAGAATACAAAGTGCAAAGACAAGCCACAAACTAGGAGGTGTCTGCAATGCATATAATCAATAGAGGATTGATATCCAGACTATATAACTCTTATGAAAACAAACAATTTATTAAACAAATGGAAAAACCTAAAGATCAATAAACATCTGAGAATAAATTGAATCTCATTAGTAATTAAAGAAATACAAATGAAAAGATATCTCCAGCTATTAACATTTAGACAATTGGCAATAATTTAAAAGTGTTCGTGGGGCTGTGGAGAAACAGAAATACATAATACCTATCAAAGATGTAAATATCCCATGACCTGGAATTTTCCATTTCTAGGCCACAATCTTCAATCAAGTAACACATATATTAACAAAAAACATACACATGGATGTTCATCATGTCACTGTAATACTAAAAAAGCCAAAGTAACATTTTTAGTATTTAATATTTTTAGATGTAGAATGGATATACAATCTGTGGTTTGCTCCTCCAGTGAACTATCCTACAGAAGACAAAATAAATGAATTTAATATGCGAACACCTGTTCTTACTCCAAGATAAACTTCTCTAGCTATTCCCAGATTAAGCTCTGAATTTCTACCTTTTATTCCTGAGCTTATGCCTGTTGTCCTTCCTCTTCACTTTTAGCCCAACCAATTTTAATGATATAATTTATTTATTTTATTTTATTTTTTTGAGACAGAGTCTCACTTTGTTGCCCAGGCTAGAGTGAGTGCCATGGCATGAGCCTAGTTCACAGCAACCTCAAACTCCTGGGCTCAAGCAATCCTTCTGCCTCAGCTTCCCGAGTAGCTGGGACTACAGGCATGCGCCACCATGCCCGGCTAATTTTTTCTATATATATTTTTAGTTGGCCAATTAATTTCTATTTTTAGTAGAGATGGGGTCTCGCTCTTGCTCAGGCTGGTTTCAAACTCCTGACCTTGAGCGATCCTCCTGCCTCAGCCTCCCAGAGTGCTATGATTACAGGCATGAGCCACCATGCCCGGCCTAATGATATAATTTAAATGCTACTTCCTCCTAAAACATTCCTGTATCCTTTTAATTCCAACATTACTAATGAGAAAACCAAGACCTAAAAAGTTGAATCATGCTAAGTTCCCATAGCAGCGAGTGACAGAACTGGAACTAGAACCCTGGTCTTCTGACTCCCCATACCATGCAAGCCACAGACAATCTCATAAAATGGTAAATACAGAATGGATCCCACCTTCCAGTTTGGGGCACTTTGTCCCTCAAACATTCCTGGAAAGCTCTGGTCTCAGCTTCTACAACTCCCTCTAGCTTATGAAGTGGCTTCACCACTAAATCTCTGCGTGACTCAGTGTCTTGTGCCTCAGTTTCCTTATCTGTTATATGACCATAATCCTTGTCTGGCTACTGTGTGAACTCATTAATAGAGTCAAATGAAATAAAGGATAATGAACTAGAATGTGTTAAATACATGATAAATTACCTTTTTATTATTCTCAGGATGTGACAATGCCTGCCCTCTTGCTAAAAGAATCACAAGATGTCCGATTTGTGAATAAATTTAATTTTGAGAATTTTGCCATTGAAGGTAATGAAGCATGCTAGTGGAGGGGAATGCTGGCCTTATACCAGAAGCAGGACTCTAAAAGCTCTGCTCCTTTTTCCTGCCTTCTCCTGCTTGGAGATTTTGTACCACGGAGTTCTCTGGCATAGGAAGACCAGCAGGCAGCCCAGGGTTCCTGGAGGCAGGGCCGGCCAGCCAGCCCTGACAAAACATTGAAGTTGGCCAAATTTGTCTTTAAAACCTCTTCTCTGTGTCCTTTCCCCTGGTTTAGGCTTCATGACATCTTTCCTGGGTTGCTGAGGGAGGGGGTCTGTACAATCTCCTCCCCCTCTACCACCTGCTATTACGTTTCCCGCTATTCAAGACCTACAAGCACTGTGAGGTTGGGAACTGTGCCTGGCCCCATCTTGGCAGAGAGTCAATACTCAACAAATGCTGAACTGAGCCAAAAGGCCTGCCTGGGTGTCTTCCTGCTTAACCAGCAGCTCTGTGCTAAGCAGGTCTTCCTGCTCACAAGGAAAACATCTGATGGGTCCCTTACCACAGACTGTTGGGACCGTTGCATTTGCCCTCCCCTTCCAGGCTCAGTGTATTTTCAAAGAGGCCCCTGGAGAGCAGTGATAAACCAGGGGGACAGTCGCAGGGCAGTGCAGGGAGGAACAATGGCTGGGCGTGCCTGGCGACTCAGCTCCCTTCCCTGACTTGGCCTGCCCTGACTCCTCTGCTGCAGCCCAGAGTTCTCACACCACATTTCCTAACATGGGCAGGCAGGCGGCCTAGGGCCCTCGTGGACAGGGACAGGGCTGAAACAGGCTTTGAAGTTGAGCAGGTTATGCTGATTTTCAAAATGGAGAAATATTTCCTGTTCTCCTGCTTCACAGTGCTGTTAAGATTAAACGTGAAAATGAGTAGGAAAAGTGGGACAGGCCAAACATCTCCTGAACCAGGTTGGTCTGCTGGGCTCTCCTGCCTGCAATCCTTGGGCCACTGCCAGTTTGGACTTCAGTTCAGCTGCTCAGGGCCACCTCTGATGGCTCTCCTGTCACCCAGATCAAGGACATCAGGACTAAAGATGGGAGGCCCTGCCCTCCTGAGTGACCTTTTGTCTATACAGGATTGTTTACTCTGCCAAGTAGACCAAAAGGAAGGAAGGCCAACAAGACATTAGTTCTTTTCTTAGCTCTCAAATAGCTAACATTTCAGGAAACCAAAATTCTGAATGGGACCAGAGGAGATTTCAGTTCATTCTGCCTGTCTGCGTGAGGACGTAGTCCTCAGTCTTACATGAGGACTCCATTATATAGGATATACTTCTAGAGGTTCAGGAGGTCCTTGTCCAAAAGTCTCTTCCAAACTTATCTACCCGAGCTTAAAAATCCACTAGAGCTCTATTTCTTTGGCCCAAGCCAAATGTGGGTTTTTGTCTTTTGAAAAATTGCACAAAACACACACATAAAATCCTATCAGTCACCTAAGTGTGAATGGAGCAAATTGTTTCTTTCCTAAGAGCAGTCTCAGATGGAGAGAAGACTAGAATACTGGAGACAATCGCCCCTGAGGCTGGAAGAGGGAAGACAGGGAGCCTTTGGGGCAGAAAGGATGTAGCGGGAATTGAGCTGGGGAAGCCTTTCTACCTGGACAGTCAGGTATGGCCTCCAAGGTACCCATCAAAACTACATGTAAAAAAAGCCAGACAGCCAGGCGTGGTGGCTCACGCCTGTAATCCTAACACTCTGGGAGGCCGAGGCAGGAGGATTGCTTGAGGTCAGGAGTTCGAAACCAGCCTAGGCGAGACCCCATCTCTACTAAAAATAGAAAGAAATTAATTGGCCAACTAAAAATATATATTAAAAAAAAAAATTAGCCGGGCATGGTGGCGCATGCCTGTAGTCCCAGCTACTCGGGAGGCTGAGGCAGGAGGATCACTTGAGCCCAGGAGATTGAGGTTGCTGTGAGCTAGGCTGACACCACGACACTCACTCTAGCCTGGGCAACAAAGCGAGACTCTGTCTCAAAAAAAAAAAAAAAAAAAGCCAGACAGAGAGATCCTTCTGCATGATACCATTTATATCTAGCACATGAAAACTAATCTATAGTGACAGAAAGCAGATCACTGGCTGCCTGGGCTGGGTTGGGAGGAGGCAGGAAGCTGGAATTACAAAGGGGTATGAAGGAACTAGGCGAGTGATCAATATCTTGATTATGATCATGGTTGCAGGAGTGTATATATGTGTCAAAATTTACCGAGTTGGCCAGGCTTGGTGGCTCATGCCTGTAATCCTAGCACTCTGGGAGGCTGAGGTAGGAGGATCCTTTGAGCTCAGGAGTTTGAGACCAGCCTGAGCAAGAGCGAGACCCTGTCTCTACTAAAAAAAAAAAAAAAATATATATATATATATATATATATATATATATATATATATATATATAAATTAGCTGGGCATGGTGGCACATGCCTGTAGTCCTAGCTACTTGGGAGGCTGAGGCAGGAGGATTGTTTGAGCCCAGGAGTTTGAGGTTGCTGTGAGCTAGGCTGACACCATGGCACTCTAGCCCAGACACCAGAGTGAGACACTGTCTCAAAAGCAAACAAACAAACAAAACTTACCAAGTTGTACATTTTAAATATGTGCAGTTTATTATATGTAAGTTATACCTCAATAACATTTTTAAAGATATGGGGTCTTGCATATTCTTGCCCAGGCTAGAATGCAGTGGCTATTGACAGGTGCGATCATGGTTCACTACAGCCTCAAACTCGTGGGCTCAAGTGATCCTCCTGCCTTAGCTTCCCAAGTAGATGGGTAACCTGCAGCCTTAAGGCTTTCTAGGTCCTTAAGTACGGCCTTTGAATCCAAATTTTACAGAAGAAATCCTCTTATTTTTATTAATACATTTTTGTTGGTCTTTTATATTTTTATTTTTAAAATTAACATTTAAAACAAAGAATAAAACAAATTTCAATGAAATAATCCTCCCAGATTGACCAGCACAATTATTAGTAAGCCATAAGAGCTAAATTGACTGCTGCTATGCTCATGACTCAGTACTAACTTCCCCAGGCTGACTGGCACCGCTACCGCACGAGGCTGGTTGGTGAGAGTTTATGAAAGTCAAGTGCACCAGTCTGTTACCGGCTTTTGACAATGGTGAACTGTGTTTCTGTTTGAAGTGGAATTTGTGAACAGTTGCACAGCTCAACAGTATTTTTTAATTCTGTGTGCTTAACAGCCCATCATGCCAAAGAAGACCAAGGGAACGCTGAAGGAAGAAAACAGATTTTGTAATGAGGATTAGGAATTGCAATATTATCTTGTTTCTGCTAAAGATATGATGATTTGTTTGCTTTGTGATATACTGCATCAACATTAAAGAAATTCAGCGCTTATCAGCACTATAACACTCATATGGGGACCATAAATATTTTAAATTAGAGGGAGAGGCACGAAAGGTTGTATTGTCAAAATTCAAAGATGAAAAGCAAAAGACAATTCTTCCACACAGCCATAAGATCTGGAAATAATGCCACTGAAATAACTTATAAAGTAGTTTATATACTTGGGGAAAGGGGAAGCCATTCAGTGATGTAAAATCATCAAATAATTCATTGTTGAAGTTGTAGGATGCTTAGACCCTGGTAGCATTTCAAAGTACAAACAACTGCCTCTTTCAAGGAGAACCATAACTGATCACCAGCATAACTTAGCCTTGAACTTAGCAGAACAACTTCATACAATACTTCAAAAGGAAAATATTTATTATTCAATCACTTGGGACAAATCAAGTCCCAAGTGACTGATACTACTGACTCGGAGCAGGTTTTATACTTCATTGAGGTCATAACAGAAGATTTTCTTTGCTACAAAGAGTCACTCGCTTTGGGCGCTCTTGCAAACAGAACTCGGGGAATAGATATCTTCAACAACTTTCAAGATAAATGTCATGACATTGGACTGAATTTGGTAAATTTAGTGAGTGTATATATACACAGTGCACCTTTCATGACAGGAAAACATGAAGGGTTTATTGCACAGATTAAAAAAAGTATTAACAGATCCAGATGCTCTCATTTCTTTTCATTTTATCTTGCATCAGCAAAATCTCTGTGCTAAAACTATTTTAAGTGGCACTTTGCAACAAGCTGTAAGTATTGAACTATATTCATTCAACACAGCATCGGGTTGAAGGATGAGGTACTCAGTGTGGATTGGCCATATCATTCTAAGGTGTGTTGGCTATCACAGGGACAGGTGTTGGCCAAAATTTTATCTCTCCGAGAACAGATAGTTAAATTTTATGAAGAACATAATCAGCAATGTGAATTATTGAAAGAAGATTTCTATAAGAATGCAGCATTTCTGTGTGATATCATGTCAAATCAAAATGACTTGCATATTTCTTTGCAAGGTAAAACTAAGTTTATATATAGTATGTGGCAAAAAATCCAAACATTTCAAAAAAAGCTATCTTTTTTCAAAACGCTTCTTCAAAAGGAAACTTCAGATGAACACTTTCCCCAGGTAGCAAAGGTCATTGATGAGCAGGATGATATATGCAAATCATTTGAATAATACACAGTTGTTACAGACCTATTAATTGGAGACCACAATGAAAGGTTCACCGACTTTGAGAATCATGACATCACACTCAAATCAGCATTTCAGCCTCATCTAGTTGATATCAACAAGGCACCTAAAGAACTACAGATGGAATTGATTGAGCTCTCAGTAGATGACATTTTAAAGTCATTGCTTGATGCTAAGAAAGATCCAATTGAAATATGGAAAAATGCACTAGAATACTCATGCCTTCTGCAACATGCCTGAAAAATGCTTTCTTGCTTTTCAACCACTTGCTGCTACGAATCTACATTCTCCTACCTGACCCAAATCAAGACGCACTTAAGGTCACAGATGACTGATACCCATCTAGAGGATCAACTGAAACTGCAGACCACCATGCTGCAAATATTCCAATGTCAACAAAATGCCAACAACCAAGTCATTAAAAAGTCAACTTTGAAATTAACAAATAGTTTTTTTTTGAAATTATTAAGTACATAGTAGTTAGATTTTTACAAAATAATGTACATTTTTAAGTATATCTATTTGAAGTTTCTTGAACGTGGCCTTATTTGATTACAGCTAAATTAATGCAGCCTTCCAACATGAAAAGGTTCCCAACCTCTGAGCTGGGACTACAGGCTTGGGCCACCTCTTCCTGCAATAACACTTTTTTAAAAAGAGTGAACACCCCACAAAACTATGGTACTATGTACCTACCCAATAATCTGTCTCACATGACTCTGATAAGTCCTGGCAGAAATAAGCATTTTCCAAAATGACACTTTACCTTTCTGAGAATCGAATTTTCTCTCTGTGAGTTGATAGAGCTGAACTAGATGATTCTGAGGTCTGATCCAGATAGAAAAGTCCAGATGGTGAGGATCAAATATGTTAACTGATAGGAAGCTATAAGGAAAGCTTAATGGGTCTGACACAAGTGTGAGGCAGAAATTCTTAAATAACTAGTGAATACAGAGATACCAAGTAAAAATAGTGGATCAAACACATGCATCTAATTTTGCTATTTCTAAAACTTTACTAAGAAGAATTTTTTTTCAGGGGGCAAAGTCTACCATGGGAGCTGTTGGAAATAAAAATATGATATCAGAAATGAAATACTGGCCAGGCGTGGTGGCTCATGCCTGTAATCCTAGCACTCTGGGAGGCCGAGGCGGGCGGATTGCTGGAGGTCAGGAGTTCAAAACCAGCCTGAGCAAGAGCGAGACCCCGTCTCTACTATAAATAGAAAGAAATTAATTGGCCAACTAATATGTATAGAAAAAACTAGCTGGGCATGGTGGCGCATGCCTATAGTCCCAGCTACTGAGGCAGAAGGATTGCTTGAGCCCAGGAGTTTGAGGTTGCTGTGAGCTAGGCTGATGCCACGGCACTCACTCTAGCCTAGGCAACAAAGTGAGACTCTGTCTCAAAAAAAAAAAAAAAAAAAAAAAAGGAAATGAAATACTAAATGGAAGGATCAGAAGACAGACTGAAGAAATTTCCCAGAAAATAGAGTAAAAAGAGAGAAACTTGAAGATATAGATGAGAAATTCATCCCAATATCTCAATAATAAGAGCTTTAGAAACACAACAAAGGAAATGAAATAATTCAAGAAAACATTCCGGATTCAAAGGACATGAGTTTTCATACTGATAGGGCCACTGAATGACCAGCACATTAGGTGTGTCATTGTGAAATTTCTTAATGCTGGGGACAAAAATATCCTGAAAGGTCACATACAAAGAGTCAGGAATCAGAAGACTTCGGCCTTCTCAACAGCAAAACTGGAAGCTTGAAGACAATAGCCATTATCTAAGCTCTCAGGCAAAATGACTTTTTTTTTTTGAGACAGAGTCTTGCTCTGTCACCCAGGCAAGAGTGCAGTGGTGTCATCATAGCTCACTGCAACCTCAAACTCCTGGGCTCAAGCGATCTTCCTGCCTTAGTCTTCCCAGTAGGTGGAATTACAGGCATGCGCCACTACACCTGGCTAATTTTTCTATTTTTTTGTACAGACAGGGTCTTGCTCTTGCTCAGGTTGGTCTCAAACTCCTGGCCACAAACAATCCTCCTGCCTCCACCTCCTAGAGTGCTAAGATTACAGGCGTGAGCCACCACACCGGGCCCAAAATAACTTCTTCACTAGAATTCTACATGTAACTGTTAGACATTTTCGGACATGCCAGATTTCAAAAAATTTATTTCTCATGTGCTCTCAGGAAACTCCTGGAGAACATATGTCATCAAAAAGAGGAAAGAGGCCGGGCGCGGTGGCTCACGCCTGTAATCCCAGCACTCTGGGAGGCCGAGGCGGGCGGATTGCTCAAGGTCAGGAGTTCAAAACCAGCCTGAGTGAGACCCCGTCTCTACCATAAAAATAGAAAGAAATTAATTGGCCAACTAATATATATAATATAAAAATCAGCCGGGCATGGTGGCGCATGCCTGTAGTCCCAGCTACTCGGGAGGGTGAGGCAGGAGGATCGCTTGAGCCCAGGAGTTTGAGGTTGCTGTGAGCTAGGCTGACGCCATGGCACTCACTCTAGCCTAGGCAAGAAAGCGAGACTCTGTCTCAAAAAAAAAAAAAAAAAAAAAATAGAAAGAAATTAGTTGGACAACTAAAAAAAAAAAAATACATACATACACACACATATATATAAATTAGCTGGGCATGGTGGCGCATAGCTGTAGTCCCAGGTACTCGGGAGGCTGAGGCAGAAGGATCGCCTGAGCCCAGGAGTTTGAGATTGCTGTGAGCTACGCTGACGCCACAGCACTCTAGCCTGGGCAACAGAGTGAGACTCTATCTCAAAAAAAAAAAAAAAAAAAAAAAAAAGGAAAGAGGCCGGGCGTGGTGGCTCATGCCTGTAATCCTAGCACTCTGGGAGGCCGAGGCAGGAGGATCGTTCGAGGTCAAGAGGATCGCTCGAGGTCAGGAGTTCTAAACCAGCCTGAGTAAGAGCGAGACCCGTCTCTACTATAAATAGAAATAAATTAATTGGCCAACTAATATATATATAGAAAAAATTAGTCAGGCATGGTGGCACATGCCTGTAGTCCCAGCTACTCGGGAGGCTGAAGCAGAAGGATCTCTTGAGCCCAGGAGTTTGAGGTTGCTGTGAGCTAGGTTGCGCCACGGCGCTCACTCTAGCCTGGGCAACAAAGCAAGACTCTGTCTCAAAAAAAAAAAAAAGAGGAAAGAAAGCACAAAATGAAGACATGAGATCCAGGAAATGGGCAATCCAACACAGGAAAGAGGCAAAGGAATCCCCCAGACAAAGGTAAAGGGTTCCAGGATAGCAGGCCCCCTAGAACAGGAGACAAGGCTCCAAGAGACTTTCCCAGGAAGAATGTACTGAGAGGAGACCTAGGTAGCTGGCAGAGTTTAGGTGATAAGAGTGATTAGCTTTGTGGCCAGGCTGGGCAATATAGCAAGATCCTACCTTTTAAAAAAATGTAAAAATAGTAGTGATAAGTAATAAGAGCTTAGAAGCGTAAGTATGTGAAGAATCAAGATAATCAAAACAAAAATATATGTTCAAAAAGGAAAGCAGGCCGGGTGCGGTGGCTCACGCCTGTAATCCTAGCTCTCTGGGAGGCCGAGGCAGGCGGATTGCTCGAGGTCAGGAGTTCAAAACTAGCCTGAGCAAGAGCAAGACCCCGTCTCTACTATAAATAGAAAGAAATTAATTGGCCAACTGATATATATATATATATGTAAAAAATTAGCCGGGCATGGTGGCACATGCCTGTAGTCCCAGCTACTCGGGAGGCTGAGGCAGTAGGATCACTTGAGCCCAGGAGTATGAGGTTGCTGTGAGCTAGGCTGACGCCACGGCACTCACTCTAGCCTGGACAACAAAGTGAGACTCTGTCTCAAAAAAAAAAAAGGAAAGCAATCATAATTGACTATATGGCTTAGCTGTGAGTGGTAGTGACATTGTCAGAATCACAAATACACTAACTGTATTGATCTAACAAAAATTATACTATAACTATATTGGGAGCAAAGGGGCACGGGGGCTGCATATGTGTAGAAAGGGTGCATGAAGACTAAGCCGCTAAATCTTCATCTCCCACAGGGGGAAGTCAAGAGATAATGAGATAACGCCTAAACTGAAAAAACAGGAAGCAGCAGTATAAACATGTTACTTAGAGATAAGTAAATTCCAGAAGAATTAGTTAAACAAGTTGAAAGTGGTCCCTCTAGGGAAAGGGAAATGGACTTGGGGTGGGTAGAGGGAAGCTAAGGACCATTCTTTGTCTCAAAAAACCTCGCAGACTACTTCGCTTTTAAAACTATGTGACTGGATAAAATTTAAAATTAAAACATGGCTGTAGGGGAGGTTGGCGAAATGAACATTTATTGAACACCAGCAGTGCAAACAATTGGCTCCATATGCTGGTGCCAACCTGCTGGTGCCCATATGTGGTGAGCTGCTGCGGGTCACACTCGAGGCATGTATGAAGGTGCTGTTGTTTGGGAAATAGCATGGGCCTGAGTCCACAGTGTGCCGAATGCCACCTCAGTAAGTCACTAAGCCTAAGTCTCAGTTGTCCCATCTTGAGAAACCAGATTCAAGGAGTGGTGACGGTTTCACAGGCAAGTGTCTATAGCAGGCGTCCTCAAACTACGGTCCGCGGGCCACATATGGGCCGCCTAGCACATTTATCCAGCCTTCCGGGTGTTTTTGCCACCACTGCCTGTCCTGCTTAGCAGCCAACCTGTCCCAGGCCCACAGTGCACACTCTCCAACGGTCTGAGGGACAGTGAACTGGCCCCCTGTTTAAAAAGTCTGAGGACCCCTGGTCTATAGAATGCCTGGCCGGACAGCTGGCTGCTTCAGGTCTTAATTTGGAGAAGAGCAAGGGGTAGAAATGTAGTGAGTGGAACAGAAAGCACACAGTCTGATGGGGGAGCAGACTCTGGCTCCTGGCCGCATGAAAAGAAAGGGGTCCTACAGAGCTGGGCTCCTGTGGGCTGGCTCATACCCCGTGTCTCCAACTTTGATGTACTCATGTGTGCTGCAGAGTTTCTGCTTCAACATGTTGAAATGGTAACTCTACCAGGGTGGTTTCTGAGAGTGAGCTCTGTTGTCAACTACTCCAGCAGCAGCACAGTGAGGGTAAACAGCCACTGGAGAGGCCACAGTCTAGTTAGCAAGCTGAGACAATGAGTGTTCCAGGAGAGCTCACATTACAAGGTGTATAGAAAAACACCTGAAACCAGGAATGGAAAGATCCAGCTTCCCAGATCCCTTCTCTGCCACTTCTTGTTCTGCGGCTTTGGGTAAGTCACTCACCCTCATGGCTCACCTTTCTCCTCTGTAAAAGGACCTGAATAGATGCTATCAAGGGTCTTCTCCTGGCATGTAAGAAAGGAAACTCCCTGAGGGCAGAGCCCCTGTCTGTCTTGTTCACTGCTCTGCCCTTAGCACCTAGCAGAGTGCTTGACACATAGCAGGTGCCCAATAAATGTTGAAGGAATGAAATGGAAGATAAAAACAATCAGCTTATTAGTCTCTTAAAACTGGAAAACCACCCTAGGAAATACTTTAATTTCACAGGTGAAAAAACAAAAGCCCAGTGAGGGTGGCAAGTGTGTTTGTGGTCATCACAGCTAAACAGGATGGAGCTGATACTCAAGTCCCAGCACTGTGGGAGCTCAATGGCGGGTGGGTCAGAGCACACTAGATGGGTAAGAGAAGAGCTGTATCATTCAATATTTAGAGGAGATCTCCAGGGTAACAGTTTTCTGAGCTAATTAGTGATGCTTGGCTGGGGGACAACATGTAATAAAAAGTACACACAGTATTTGGGTTCAAGTTCCACCTTTGCTACTTACCTCTGTGATCCTGGGCCAACTATCTAATCCTTGAGTCTGTTTCTTTTTCTAGAAAACAGAGATACAAATAGTGTCCACTTTACATAACTTTTGTCAGAATTAAAGTCAGTTAGATGTGGTATGTGAAAAAAATATTTTTCAAGCTGTAAAATATCATAGATTGTTAGTTAGCCCATTTGGCCGGGATCCCTTCTGAGTGATATCTCACTCATTAACAAATCAATGTAGCTTATTAGTAATAGTTTGTTCAGCCAGCTAGTTGTCACTTTGAAAATCAAATGAAAGGAACTTGAAGGGTGGATGTTGATGGAGTAGGGCAGGAGGAAGAAGTGGGCAGTTAGAATCTAGTGGGGGCATCACAGGGACCAGTCCTGCGTGGCCAAGGGCAAGAGCGTGGAGAGGGACAGCCCAGGAGTCAGAAACCAGATTCCAGACTCTGTGATTGGGAAGCCCTCCTAACACTCCTGGTCTGTTTCCCCATCTGCAGAGGAGAGGTAACAACACTACCTCTGCTAACTTAGAGGCTGTTGCACTGTCACATAAGATTGTGGATGTGAAAAAAATTTTAAGAATTCTCAATTACTAGCTCCACAGATATAAGATTATCATTCCTGTATAAGGGCATGGATGGGGGACAGGAGGCACATTTATAATAAACCTTGCCCACGGTTACAACTAATATGTCCCCTCACAATTCATATGTTGAAGTCCAAACTCTCAATGTGACTATATTTGGAGATAAGGTTTTTAAAGAGGTAATTAAGTTAAATGAGGCCATGAGGGTTGGGGCCCTAATCCAATAGGATGGGTGTCCTTACAAGAAAAGGAAGAGATACCAGGGATGTACACACACAGAGTAAGCGCCAAAGAAGGACACGGCAATAAGACAGCCATCACCAAGCCAAGGAGAGACGCTTCAGGAGCCGGCAAACCTGCTGATACCTTGATCTTGCACTTCCAGTCTCCAGAACTGTGAGAAATAAACTTCCTGTTGAAACTACCCAGTCTGCAGTGTTTTGTTATGGCAGCCCTAGCAGACTAAATATACCTACCTTACAGTTTTCCTTCCTTTACTCCCTTCCCCAGAACAGATTCTCTCTTCCTACTGAAAGGTATTGCACAAAAATAGCTCCTGGAAAATGCTTGGCTACCCAGCAGGGGAGGAGGCAGTGTGAGGAAAGGTCAGGACCAGGTATCAGGACTTTGCCCAGTCTAGGGGCAGGGTATGCTCCTGAACTGCTGGCTGAGTGGAAACCAGGTTGTCTGTTCCTAGACGCTAAGTGTGTTTTCTTTCACCTGTATACCAAAATTGTGAGTCTTGACAGAATGATAAGGTGTTTAAATGTTTTTTTTTTTTTTTTTAAGACTAGTCAAGTGCAGTAGTGAGGAGGGGGGAAAGTAGTAGAACAAGGAGTTCAATCTGTAACTGACTGTGAACAATCACGTGAGATAACTCACTACCTTCGGACCAGCCTAAATGTTTTTTTAATCAAAGGGAAAGATGTAGGCCCATGATTAAAGGTTAATTTGACTTGTTGTTATGTCCTGGGTGATATGAATAATGATACCTTAAAAATAGGGAACAACATTTATGTTTTGGTTGGGAACTCCGAAATTAATTATGTGGGCTTCTTTGGGGTTGAATTCTGTCAGAAATTAAAAACAAAACAAAACAAAACCAAACCCAAATCTGGAAACTCCGCATTACTCCCTACAAATTAACTTCACAGGTGTATTCAGTAAAAAAAAAAAAAAAAAAAAAAAAAAAAAATTTTTTTTTTGAGACAGTCTCACTCTGTTGCCCAGGCTAGAGTGCCATGGCATCAGCCTAGCTCACAGCAACCTCAAACTCCTGGGCTCAAGTGATCCTCCTGCCTCAGCCTCCTAGGTAGCTGGGACTAAAGGCACATGCCACTGTGCCTGGCTAATTTTTTCTATTTTTAGTTGTTTGGCTAATTTCTTTCTATTTATAGTAGAGATGGGGTCTGGCTCTTGCTCAGGCTGGTCTTGAACTCCTGAGCTAAGGCTCGGAGTTCCTTGGCCTCCCAGAATGCTAGGATTACAGGCGTGAGCCACTGCACCTGGCCAAAAAATTTTCTTGATCACTTACTGTATGCCAATCTCAATTTTTTTTTTTTTAAGAGAGGTGGTCTTGTTCTGTCACCCAGGCTGGAGTGTGGTGGTGTGTTCAGCGCTCACTGCACTTTCCAACTCTTGGGCTCAAGCAATTCTCCTGCCTCAACCTCCCAAGTAGCTGGGACTATAGGCCACCATTCATTTTATATTTTTTTGTAGAGATGGGGTCTCACTATATTTGCCCAGGCTGGTCTCAAACTCCTGGCCTCAAGTGATCCTCCTGCCTTAGCCTCCCAAAGTGCTGGGATTACAGGTGTGAGCCACCATGCTCAGCCTGCCAACCTCTATCATAAATTATAGAGCTACCCTAAGAATAAAATAGACACAGTTCCTATCCTTATAGAGCTTCCCATTGAATGGGGGGCTATAGAGAAGAGGCTGAGGATAAAAAAACAGTTGCTTAATGACAGGGACATGTTCTGAGAAATGTGCTGTTAGACAATTCTGTTGTTGTAGAAAATCATAGAATATACTTACACAAACCTAGAGGGTATAGCCTAATACACACCTAGGCTATATGGTATGACCGTTTGCTCCTGGGCTATAAGCCTGCACAGCATGTTACCGTACTGAATGCTGTAGGCAACTGTAACACAATAGTATTTGTGTTTCTAAACATATCTACATATGGAAAAAATACAGTAAAAATATGGTTTAAGTGATTTTAAAAATGGTACAGGTATACAGAAGACTTACCATGAGTGGAACTTGTGGGACTAGAAGTTGCTCTGGGTGAATCAGTGAGTGGTGAGTGAGTATGGAAGCCTAGAACATTGCCATACACTACTGTACTTTATAAAGACTGTACTTAAGCTATACTGAATTTATTAAAAATATTTTTCTTTCTCCAAATTTTTATAAACTTAAATTGTTTTTTAAATTTTTGACTCTTTTATATTAATAATTAACACTTAGCTTAAAACACAAACGCCTGAGCTAGGCATGGTGGTATGCAGCAGTAGTCCCAGCTACTCAGGAGGCTGAAGCAGGAGGATTGCTTGAACCTAAGAGCTTGAGTTCAGCCTGAGCAACATAGCAAGACCTTGTCTCTACAAAAAAACAAAAACAAAAACCCCAAATACATATTATACAGCTGTACAAAAATAGGTTGGTTTTTTGTTTGTTTTTTTTTTTTACCTTTTTTACATCCTTATTTGATAGGCTTTTTCTATATTTAAAATTTTTCTTATCTTTGTTTTACTTGTTAAACCTTTTTGTTAAAAACTAAGACACAAACACACACATTAGCCTAGGCCTACATAGGATCAGGGTCATCAATATCACTGTCTTCCACCTACACAAACAATCTTGTCCCACTGGAAGGTCTTCAGAGGCAATAACACGCATGGAGCTGTCATCTCCTGTGACAATGCCTTCTTCCAGACTACCTCCTGAAGGACCAGCATGAGGCTGCTTTATAGTTAACTTTTTAAAAAATAAGTAGGAGTACACTCTCAAATAACAATAAAAAGTACAGTACAGTAAATACAAAGCCAGTAACATAATTAGGTATGTTTACACCAATATTACCATAAATACGTAAGTAATGTATTGCACTACAACAGTACAATGGCTATGATGTCACTAAGCAATAAGAATTCTTCAGCTGCATCATAACCTTACAGGACCACCATTGTATATGCAGTCCATCATTGCCTGAAACATCATTATGTGGCACATGACTCTAAAACTCTGGCCTGGCATTGAAAACTCAGTTCCATTTGGGCCCAGTCAACCTCTCCAGTTACCAAATCAGCCCCAGTCAGATCTTTCTAACCTCTGTGTCTTCACTCCTGTTCCCTACCTGGAAGGCTTCCTCTGCCTTGCTAAAATCCTATCCATCCAGCAAGGTGTGGCAGGCAGCCTCTAGGATGGCCCCAGTGATCTCTGCCTCTTGGTATTCACATCCTTGTATTCACATCCTTGTACATGGGCTGAACCTAGAGACTCACTTCTGACGAAAAGAATACAGCAAAAGTGATGGGCTATCACTTCTGAGATTAGGTTACAAAAGGACTGTGGCTTCTATCTTGGTCACTCCTACTCCCTCTTAAATCTCTCACCCTGAGGGAAGCTGGCACCATGTGGAGAGGCCTATGTCAGGAGGGACTGAGGCCTGCCAACAGCCACTTCAGTGAGTTTGAAATTGGATTTCCCTTTTCCCCCTGATGAGGCTTTAGGCTGAGAGCTTGACTGAAACCTCATGAGAGACCTTGAGCCAGAAAGCACCTAGTTTATACACCTGGGTTCTTGACCCACAGAGACTGTTGGATAATAAATGTTTTAATTTATTATTATGTTTATAATAAACAACATATTATAATATGTTAATTATCAATGAACATATACACTACATATTTATTATGTTTATAATAAATAAAAACATATTATTATGTTTATAATAAACATAATAATTATTATGTTTATAATAAATGTTTTTATTTATTATTATTTAATAATTTATTATTAAATAATAAATTATTTTATTTTATTATTATTATGTATTATCTGAAGCCACTGACTCTTAAGGTAATTTGTTACACAGTAATAGACAACTAATACATAAAGTGGGGTAATATGCTACACAGCAATAGGTAACTAATACACAAGACTGGCTCAAAGTGCTCCCCTGAATTTTCCTTGACCTTGCCTAGGCTAGAGCAACCACTGCCTCATTTGAACTTTACGTAGACTTGTTCTTCTAATTGGTCATTTTGCATGTGGGCATCATTAATTACTTTCTATCCTCTGTGTTTCTTGTCCTTTCTGAGGAATCCAAGGTCAGCAGCTGCTTAAATTTGTATCACTGGCCGGCTGCAGTGGCTCACCTCTGTAATCCCAGCACTTTGGGAGGCTGAGGTGGGAGGATCACTTGAGCCTATGAGTTCAAGATCACCCTACGCAACATAGCAAGACCCTGTCTCTACAAAAAATTTTAAAAATAGCCAAGCATGGTAGTGTGCCCTGTAGTCCTAGCTAGGAGTTACAGTGAGCTATGATTGTGCCACTGCACTCTAATTTGGGCAACAAAGTGAGACCTTGTTTTAAAAAAAAAAAAAAAATTGTTTCTGTGTCCCTGTTTGGAACAGGTGTTTGGCCAAATAGAGAAAGAGGTCGGCTTTAAGAGGCTAGAATTGTGTCAGAAAGGGCCTTTTCATTAATGTTTGGTGACAGACTGATGAATAACTTGTAGGTGGGAAATTAAAGTGGATGTTAGAAGAGGAACCACCACTTGGGAAGAGCTGACTTTTGGTCTTCATCAAAATGAGGCTTCAGTGGCCAATATTAATAGCCAATTCTTCTTGTAAATTCTGGCAATTTCCTTCTTATTGTGTGAGGATTTTAGCCTGTGTTGGCCGTTGTGACGGGCAGCAGAGAGGGTGGCTCTGGGACATAGGGGTCACTTCAGAGAAAGGGAAGTTGATTGCTTTCTCAGGGCCCCTTCTCTCACGTTTATTCTTTTCAGGGCCTCTGCAGCAGGACTGTGCTGAAGCCCATTTCCTACACGTAGCACCATTTATTTAAAACACACACTACATATACACAACAAACCAAATGCAAAGGAAAAAGGGGGAAAAAAGGCTGCTGAAGACCAGAGTCACTAAAAGTTCAGGCTAAGAATAGACAAGGAACTCTGAGAGCTGCTCGGCTATGTGACCTCCTGCAGGGGCTTGGCAAGAAGCCCAATCCAGCTTTGTTTTTCCTATGCTTTACAAAGAAAGACCACTAGTTTGGGAGTCAGGAGACCTAGGTGCCAGGCTTGGCTCTGACAGTGCCTCCTTCTGCGACCTTGGGTAAGTCCTTCCCCTCTCTGGGCCTCAGTTTCCTATTTGTAAAATGAAAGAGTTGGACCAGACTCTAAGATTTTCAAACTCCAACATTAAGAGGAAAATAGAAAGGATGTTATCTGGCTGAGGAACTAAGAGGCCTGACTTCTCATCCCAGCTCTGCTACTAGGGATCCTGACCTCTTTGGGCCTCTGCTTCCTCATCTATAAAACATGGTGCTATAATTATTCATCCAGTCCTTCAACAAATATTTCTTGAGCATCTACTATGTGCCAGGCGTGGTGCTGGAGATACGATGGTGAGTCAAGTCAGACATGGTCTTTGTTCTCATGGAATTGCCAGTCTATTGGGGTGGAAGGAAAAGATGAACTGTAATCAGATAATCGCACATGTGAAGGTGTAATCAGTGCCAGGACAAGAACTGAGGGGAGGATCACACTTGGTTCTCATCGACTGAGGGATAGCCACAACCTGCATCAATTCCAATGTTCTGTGCCTAATA
The DNA here is from genome assembly GCF_040939455.1 of Microcebus murinus. Lineage (NCBI taxonomy): Eukaryota > Metazoa > Chordata > Mammalia > Primates > Cheirogaleidae > Microcebus > Microcebus murinus. The sequence goes on along the minus strand of NC_134125.1, from coordinate 24,124,041 downwards.
GGCAAGTCTGCTGGGAAACACAGAGAAACTCTTCAAAAAACCCACATTTAAAATCACTGGGTTTTAGGCCAGGCGCAGTGGCTCATACCTGTAATCCTAGCACTCTGGGAGGCCAAGAAAGGTGGATCACTCAAGGTCAGGAGTTCGAGACCAACCTGAGCAATAGTGAAACCCCATCTCTACTTGAAAATAGAAAGAAATTAGCTGGACAACTAAAATAAGATATATATATATATAGAAAAAATTCTCTGGGCATGGTGGCACATGCCTGTAGTCCCAGCTACTTGGGAGGCTGAGGCAGGAGGATTGCTTGAGCCCAGGAGTTTGAGGTTGCTGTGAGCTAGGCTGACGCCATGGCACTCTAGCCCAGGCAACAGAGCAAGACTCTTGTCTCAAAAAAAAATAAAAAATAAAATCACTGGGTTTTGTTTTTGTTTTTTTTAGAATGGCACAGCTCAATTAATTCAATCAACCAATAACCATCTATTGGGGACATACTACAGGGAATCAACCATCAACTCACGTTTTCCTGGAGCTTACACTAGTGGGCAGAATGGACTCATGAACTGATATAGCTACAAAATATCTCATACCATTCTCTGATTGCTAATTAGTTATTTCAAATAGTAATGTTTGTAAGAGTTAAGAATTAAGTTGGGATGTGGATGCCGTAGGGCAATCAGAGGAATTTCCTTTCAAGTAGAAATTGAGGTAGGGTTTGAAGATTTGCTATATAGTTTCAGATAAACAGAAACAATGTTATAAGAATGCAATGGTTCCATTCCATACTACTAGATAGCATAGGTACATGGGACATCCAAGTGATATCCAAATTGGGAGACTCCTAAATCCCCTTTTGAGGGACAAGGGATCCAAGCCCTACTTTTTCTCAGGGAGCTAAAGACTTTTTCTGGGACCTACTCTGAAAATCGTCCCTTGGATTATGAGGCCTGCTAATGATGAGATTTCTGACTTGGGGCAGCCACTTTGCCTCAATGAGTCTGTTATCTCATCATAAAATGAAGGGTTAGATGACATCCAAAGTCCCTTAGAGCACCCAAAAAGATGGCTAAAACGTCATTCTTTGTAAGAATTTTTATTATTTTATAATAAAACTGGGCCAGGCGCAGTGGCTCACGCCTGTAATCCTAGCACCCTGGGAGGCTGAGGCGGGCGGATTGCTCGAGGTCAGGAGTTCAAAACCAGCCTGAGCAAGAGCGAGACCCCGTCTCTACTATAAATAGAAAGAAATTAACTGGCCAACTAATATATATAGAAAAAATTAGCCGGGCATGGTAGCACATGCCTGTAGTCCCAGCTACTCGGGAGACTGAGGCAGGAGGATTGCTTGAGCCCAGGAGTTTGAGGTTGCTGTGAGCTAGGCTGACACCACGGCACTCACTCTAGCCTGGGCAACAAAGCGAGCCTCTGTCTTTAAATAAATAAATAAATAAATAAATAAAAACTGGTGGCTGTTACTATGGAGTATAAGCTGTGGGATCTGAGGCAAGTTACTAAGTTTTCTAAACCTGATATATTTTAAAATTAGTTTTTAAAATAAAAGAGTAATACATGTACACTATTTTTAAAAAATCAAATACTACAAAACACTATACTGTGATTGTTATAGAGCTTCTGTTTAGGGGATGAAAAAATTTGGGAGATCGTGGCAATGACTGTACAATATCATAAATGTAATTAATGCCAATGCATTGTACACTTAAGGGTTAAGATGGCAAATTTTATGTTATATATATATTCTACCATAATCTTTAAAGATTAATAATGTAACATACTAAAAACTACTGAATTGTTCATTTTAAATAGGTGAATCTGTGGCTTGTAGATTATATCTCAATAAGAGGATGGATACTCTCCATCCTAACCTGGAACTTCTGATCCCTTCCTCCGAGGCAACTATTTGTTGCTTGTTTCTCCTTCTGGACACAGTCCAGGCACAAACAAGTACATCTGAAAATTGATCACAGATTTTTCTTTTAATAGAGTGGAAGGAAGTGATACACTGTTCTGCGCTCCGCTTACTTCGGGTGTTGTGCATCAGCATATGCAGATTTACTTCATTCTTTTCCACTTCTACATAGAAGCCACTATAGGTACATATTACAATTTATTTAATGAGTCCCTTATTGATAAATATATTGATCATTTCTAGTATTCTTCTATAGCAAACAGTGCTGCAGTAAACATTGTTGCACTTAATGGTTTTAGGCATACACATGAATATATAATCTATAGGATAAATTCCTAGTTCTGGTGTTGCAGGGTCCAAAAGGTAGTGTGTGTTAAATATTACTATTGTCAAATTGACTTCCTTAGAGTCTATACCAATTTACACTCCTACCAAGAATTCAATCATTCTTTTTTTTTTTTTTTTTCATTCAACCAATATTTGATTACCTACCATGTGCTAGGCACAATTCCAGGCCCTGGGGACATAGCAAATGAACAATTACAGTAACAAAAAGAAAAAAATATATTCACTAATGGAGTTTACAGTCTTGTAGGTAGAGAGAACAAACAAAAAAGTAAAATATGTAGCATTTTAGGTGGTAATGAATGCTGTGGCTAAAATAAGGCAGAGAAAGAAGTGTTGTACTTCAGACTGGAAACAAGGAAGGAGGAAAATAATAATAATAAAAAAGAAAGAAAGAAAGAAAGAAAAGAAAGGAGTTTTAGCCAGGGGCTGGGGTTAGTAATTTAAACAGAGTGAATAGGGTAAGAAAATTCTAAGCCTCAGTTTCTTTATGTGTAAAGTAGGATAGTAATAGTAATTATGCCATGGAATTGTTGAAAAAATTCAATGAGATTATGTCTGGTATATAGTGAACATTTCATAAGTGGTAGCGATTCCTAAGATAAACAATTTTACAGTTGAAGAAACTGTGGCTCAAGGAGGAACAATTTGCCTGAGGTCCCACAGAAAATTAGTGGTAAAAACCTGAACCCAGGCCCCCTGATCCTCCTTAAAATGTACTTCAAAGTACACCAAGGGACCAAAAGCACCAAGAAACCATCCTCCTGGGGCTGCTAACGGGTAACGTGATTTTACCTTCAAGAATGCCCTGAGAATGTGACTTTCAACATGCACAAGAGGGAGGGAAGATGTGGAAGTACACAAGGTCCTTCTGCAAGAAGCAGCTCAGGCCCAAAGCTGAGCGGGCTGGGGTTTACTCACGAGACGTTCAGATCCAGGAGAGTGCTCTCAGCCAAAGGCAACAAGCTTTCTGGCTGCTGCTGGCCCATCTGCTCTGATGAGATTCTCCCAAACCCTGGACTCCCATTGGTTTCATTCCAAGGAATCTCCTGGAGGAAAGATAAGCAGCAGTTAAGTCACAGCTGTAGAAATAATAAAATCTGGAGGGGCATTTGTATCTGTTTGGTCTGGTGAGATTTTCAAGCAGGCCAAGTATGTGGTGGTGGTGGTCTTTCAACTCTCCCTGTGCCTTTTTCTCACCCCACGGCAACTCCTCTCCCTGTTTGCAACCAGATACCCAGTGTTTCCTGGCCCTTCTGCCTACCCAGAGCTCTCTCCTTACCTGGGTTCTAACTTTCCTTTAGCCCTATTCTTTCTTCAATGAGAGTTTCATTCCCTCCACTCCTCCAAACCCCTTCTTTGGAAATATATATTTTTAAAAAGATGTTGACTGGCATAACAGAGTCAATATGGAACAGGAATCATAGAAGTCAGCATTCTGGGCTTGACCTCTGCTCATGTGTGCCTGTATGATCTTTCCTGGGCCATAATTTCTTTACCTAAAAATGTTATATCTTGGCTGGGCGCGGTGGCTCACGCCTGTAATCCTAGCACTCTGGGAGGCCTAGGCGGGCGGATTGCTCCAGGTCAGGAGTTCAAAACCAGCCTGAGCAAGAGTGAGACCCCTGTCTCCACTATAAATAGAAAGGAAGAAATTGGCCAACTAATACATATAGAAAAAATTAGCCGGGCATGGTGGCGCATGCCTGTAGTCCCAGCTACTCGGGAGGCTGAGGCAGGAGGATTGCTTGAGCCCAGGAGTTTGAGGTTGCTGTGAGCTAGGCTGATGCCACGGTACTCACTCTAGCCTGGGCAACAAAGTAAGACTCTGCCTCAAAAAAAAAAAAAAAAAAAAATGTTACATCTTATATGGCATTTCAATCACCATGGAGTAGATTAAGTAGATTTTTCTGCAAAAGGAAGACCCCAGTGATCAACCTAAAGACAAAAAAAGTACCCAGAGAAGTAGTGGAGCCAAGGGCAGAAAATTTCAGAGGTGCCAGTACCACTAAAATGGTATTAAGAGGTGTGTTATGATGCCCAGTGTCTGATGATTGGCATCTAGTATCCAGTCCTGGGTCGGCTAGCAGGGAGCTCACACATGGACAAGAGGCCTAGGTTTTAAAGTCTATTCCTGTATTGAGTAGACCTCAATGCAGCGGAGATCCACACCAGCTTTGGACCATGCCACCTCTACTCCTGAAAAGGGAAACATAAGAAATAAAAGGGGCTTTGTCCTAGATCACCAACACCTCAGTTATTTGAACATCATGGTGCAGAGCTAGCTGCAAGTTTCCCCTGCAAGGGGGAAACTTGTGAGAAACATGTGTGAGAAACATGAAATCAGATTAATAAAACAGGATCTTGACCTCAAATTTGAGAAAGTAACCCAAGAAAATTTCAAAAGATGTTAAAACTGTAAGCAAATATGTGCATATTTCTACTTCTGTTTAAACAGTGGATGGTTGCATTAACAGATGAAGCTTCTGCTGGGGTTGAGAAAACTTAAATATCTCAGTGACTAATACCTTCTTTTTTTTCTTTTGAGACAGCGTCTCAATCCTCCTGCCTCAGCCTCCCGAGTAGCTGAGACTACCGGTGTGTACCACCATGCCTGGCTAAGTTTTCTATTTTTTGTCAAGATAGGATCTTGCTATGTTGCTCAGGCTGGTCTCAAACTCCTGGCCTCAAGTGATGCTCCTGCCTCAGCCTCCCAAAGTGTTAGGATTACAAGTGTGAGCTACCAAGCCCAGTTAATATATGCTATCTTTCAAGGTGGCATCTATAACCTTAATTTCACCCACAGAGAAAGGTAGGGAACAGCAGAGGAATGCAGACTTGAGATTCCAAATTCTGAAATAACCTGTGAAAGTCACTATATCATTGTTCCTGCCTGAAAAACAATCCAGATCTCAAACTTTTCTTCTCTGATTTCCCATGGTTGGTTGAGAATAAACTCTCACAGACTTGAGCCTTGCAGCAGAAGCAGTTACAGGCATTTTGGTTGGAAAATCTACCAAGCTTGTTTAGATCCCTCTCCTTTCTAGGACACCAGTATGGTCAGCCCTCCAGAGTGAGCAGTGCATCCTAGCTGAGAGGCACTGAAGGAGAGGTAGCACTGTTTTCACAGAGTTCTCAGTGACTTTCCACTGAGCTGTGGGAAAATTTGGCAGTTGACTGTGGCTGAATCATAACCCAGAGGTCCTGACCCCTCAGATCTTTGAAGATTCCTTTCATTCTTTTCCCAAAAGGGGAACCTGGCAGACTTCAATTGGTTATTCCATTTACCTTCTGTTTCTTGCAAGGACACGTAGGTGTAGAGTTGTGTGCTCCTGGTGGTGGCAAAGGGGTATCAGAGTAACAGCATCTACAATCTGTAATGACAATAGTTTATATTTACTAGTACCTACTGTGTCAGGCACTTTTTATAGATTTTTTAATGGAATCTTCTCAACCATCCAGTGGGATATTTAATATGATTACCATCCCTAGTTTACAGATGAGGAAACTGAGGCCCACAGAGGCTAATAACTTGGCCCATGGTCACATAGCTGGGGTGTAAAATGCTGACATTCAATGTAAACATTCTAATTTCAGAGTCTGTGCCTCTAATCATTATGCTATACTGTGTCCAAACACCAGCACAGATATTCTAAACTCAAAGACACTTTGGATATCACAGATCAACCCCTAGATTTTACAGCTGAGAAAACAGACCTAGTGAGATGACGAGAATTACCTAGTGACAGAGCCAGGGTTCGAGGCAGGTCTGTTCACCCAGGGTTCAACATCGTCTCTACTATATCAGAAAGCAGATTCTCTGCATCACCTTGAGAATCTGGAGTTTGTCTATACCCTACCCCTTATTCTTTAGGGACTGGACCATAACTTTATATAAACATAAAATATTCACATAGATTTTCTATGATTTCCCAATCCCCCCTTTTTAATATACTTTTTTTTAGAGCATTTTAGGTTCATAGCAATATTGAATGGAAAGTACAGACATATCCCCTGGCGCCACACACACAAAGCCTCCCCTCATATCAACATCCCACACCAGAGGGGTGTATTCTTACAGTCGACGAGCCAGCACTGACGTATCATTATCACCCAAAGTCCATGGTTTACACTAGGGATGACATGTATCCATCGTTATAGTATCATATGGAATAGCTTCACTGCCCTAAAAATCCCACATACTCCACCTATTCATCCCTTCCTCCCCCAAAACCCCTGGCAAAAGGTGTGTCATGACCATCCTCTTTGTGTTATGATGATCTTCTTACTGTCTCCATAGTTTTGGCTTTTACAGAACGTCATTAGTTGGAATCATACAATCTGAAGCCTTTTCAGATTCTTTCACTTAATAACATGCATTTAAGTTTCTTTCATGTCTTTTCAAGGGTTGATAGTTCATTTCTTTTTAGCACTGAATAATATTCCATGGTATGGATGTGTCACAGTTTATTTACTCATTTACCTGTGGAAGGGCATCTTGATTGCTTCCACATTTTGGCAATTATGAATGAATAAAGTCACCATAAACATCCAGGTGCAGGTTTCTGTGTGGTCATAAGTTTTCAACTCCTTTGGGTGAATACCAAGGACCATGATTGCTGGATCATATGACAAGAATAGGTTTAATTTTATAAAAAACTGTGAAACATTCTCCCAAAGCAGCTGTACTGCTTTGCATTCCCACCAGCAATGAAGGGGAGTTCCTGTTGCTCCACACCCTCTTCAGCATTTGGTATTGTCAGTGTTTTGGATTTTAACCATTCTTTTTTATTTATTTATTTATTTATTTATTGGGACAGAGTCTCACTCTGTTGCCCTGATTAGAGTGCTGTGGCACCAGCCTAGCTCACAGCAACCTCAAACTCCTGGGCTCAAGTGATACTACTGCCTCAGCCTCCCAAGTAGCTGAGACTACAGGCATATGCCACCATGCCCGGCTAATTTCTCTATATATTTTTAGTTGGCTAATTAATTTCTTTCTATTTTTTTAGTAGAGACGGGGTCTTGTTCTTGCTCAGGCTGGTCTTGAACTCCTGAGCTCAAACAATCTACCTGCCTTGGCCTCCCAGAGTGCTAGGATTACAGGCGTGAGCCACAACGCCTGGCTGATTTTAGCCATTCTAATAGGCATGTAGTGGTATCTCAATGTTTCACTTTGCTATTCCCTGATGATATATAATATTGAACATTTTTTTCATATACCTATTTGCTATCTGTATATCTTCTTTGGTGAGAGATCTTCTTTTGTTCAGATCTTTTGCCCATTTTTTAATTGGGTTGTTCTCCACTCCTTTTCAGGGTCTTTTTTTTCTTAACTTGGCTCCTTCTTACCACTACATCCTTTTGTTTTTATAAGAAAGCTAAAGCAATTTCAGGTAGGATTTAAAAAATCATTTTAACCAATTTTACTAAAGTCTTTTTATTTTATTTATTTATTTTTACTAAAGTCTTTTTATTTTATTTATTTATTTTTACTAAAGTCTTTTTATTTTATTTATTTATTTTTTAGATACAAGGTCTCACTCTGTTACCCAGGCTGGAGTACAGGGCACAATCATAGCTCACTGTAGCCTTGAACTCCTGGCTCCAGCAATCCTCCAACTTCAACCTCCCAAGTAGGTGGGACGATAGGCACACACACCACCAAGCCCAGCTAATTATTAAGATTTTTGGAGATTATTAAGATTCTTGCTAGGTTGCCCAGGCTGGTCTTGAACTTCTGGCCTCAAGCAATCCTCCTATCTCAGTCTCCCAAAGTGCTGGGATTTACAGACATGAGCCACCATGCTGGGCCACCAAAGTCTCTCAAACATTGCTATTCAACCATGATTTCTAATAGTCAATCATCAAATAAATGTTTCCTGATCTCCTTCTGATACTCTTCTCCACCCATCCCTCTTAGGAGATGATCGGCTAAGGTTCCAGTGTGACCTCTCAGCTCCCAAGTTTCCATCTCCAAGCCTTACTGTGTGTAGTAGATTCTTCCCTATCTTCTACCTCCTGTCATGGGACAGTGTCCCTATTCCTTCCCAGTAGTCTGTTGACAGTGACCTTGACCCCACTAACCTTACCAACCACTCTATATATGGAACCACAAATTATCCCCTTTGTGATGGATTAGAAATAGGCAAAAGTTGGCTGGGCACAGTGGCTCACGCCTGTAATCCTAGCACTCTGGGAGGCTGAGGCGGGTGGATCGCTCAAGGTCAGGAGTTCGAAACTAGCCTGAGCAAGAGTGAGACCCCGTCTCTACTAAAAATAGAAGGAAATTAATTGGCCAACTAAAAGTATATAGGGGGCCAGGCGAGGTGGCTCACACCTGTAATCCTAGCACTCTGGGAGGCCGAGGTGGGCGGATTGCTCCAGGTCAGGAGTTCAAAACCAGCCTGAGCAAGAGCGAGACCCCGTCTCTACTATAAATAGAAATAAATTAATCGGCTAACTAATATATATAGAAAAAATTAGCCGGGCATGGTGGCCCATGCCTGTAGTCCCAGCTATTTGAGAGGCTGAGGCAGTAGGATTGCTTGAGCCCAGGAGTTTGAGGTTTCTGTGAGGTAGGCTGATGCCACAGAACTCACTCTAGCCTGGACAACAAAGTGAGACTCTGTCTCAAAAAAAAAAAAAAAAAAAAATATATATATATATATATATACAATTAGCTGAGCATGGTGGCGCATACTTGTAGTCCCAGCTACTCGAGAGGCTGAAGCAGAAGGATTATTTTAGCCCAGGAGTGTGAGGTTGCTGTGAGCTAGGCTGATGCCAAGGCACTCTAGCCCAGGCAACAGAGTGAGACTCTGTCTCAAAAAAAAAGAAAAGAAATAGGTAAAAGCCTGGAAACAGCCACATGTGGTAGAAAGAGTTTGGTCTTTGTAGTCAAATCTTGTCTCTGGCAAGTTAACTAACTTGCCTCACATCCAATAGATAACAGACCCCTGCTTACAAGGTGACTATGAAAATTAAATGTAAAATCCATAAAGGAGTTAGTTCATATCCTAGTACACAATAGACACTGCTTTCTCTCTCCTTTCTGGAGGCCCCCCCCCTTCCTTCTTTCCTTTTCCTTCCTCCCTCCCCCCTCTCTATTTATTTCTTTTTTTTTAACACAGGGTTGCCCGGCTGGTCTTGAATTCCTGGGCTCAAGTGATCCTCCTGCCTCAGCCTCCCAAGTAGCTGAGACTACAGGTGTGTGCAACCACACCTGGCTTTTCTTCCCTCCTCTTTTCACAAAAATATTCAAAGGAGCTTCATTTTTAAAAAGCCCTATCTCATCTTCAAACAATGAACTGTTCTTTCCCCTTCCTGTCATTCCAAGCTTATTGAAAGTTTATCCTTACTGTTGACCCTTCCTTGCCCCCAATTCGATTAATTTTGACCACTATTTATTGAGCTCCTACTAGGGACCACCATATCCCATTTGAATACCCTCTAACACTGAATTCAATACATAATTGCAAATTAGTCTCACTGCAGCATTTTAACTATGACCTGGGCCTCTGACCTTGGTTGCCTGCTTATTCCTGCATCTCATCTAACTTCTCTAAACATTTCTGTCCCAGGCACTGTCTACCTCTCTCATTTTTCCACATCCCGTCGCTGGGTGATCTCTTCTATTCTCACATATTTGACAACTACTATCTTCTAAAATTTCCAGATTTATTTCTCTCTAGTGCAAATTCTAATCCTTAGGCCCCAGAACTGGTTTCCACCTGTTCACAGGTATCTCTCTTTGGATGTCCGAGAGGCATATTAATATCCAAACATGATTTTTTTCCTCATGGCTCCTGTTTCCTAAATGGCCTCATTATTAAGTCAATACTCAAGCAAAAAGCCCAAATCCTTTTTTTTTTTTTTTTTTATATATGGTTACGCTCTGTTGCCTAGGCTGGAGTGCAGTGGCATCACCACAGCTCACTGCAACTTCAAACTCCAGGGCTCAAGTGCTCTTCCTGCCTCAGCCTCCTGAGTAGCTGGGACTACAGGTGCACACCACCACGCCCAGCTAATTTTTCTATGTTTTTGTAGAGACAGGGTCTTGCTGTGTTCCTCAGGCTGGTCTGTTATTGCCCAAGTGATCCACCCACTTTGGCCTCTCAAAAGTGCTAGGATTACAGGTGTGAGCCACTGCACCTGGCCCTGAGTCACTGAATGTCCTTTTCTTCTATATGCCATATTCTGTATTGGAGTAGTCACAACTCCTTTGATTTTTATTTCCACAGTGGCTCCTGAATCTATCCTCTCCATTTCTAGGGCTTTAGTTTGGCTTTTATCATGTCTCACTTCAGGTATTGCTGCAGACTCAGAGCCCTTACTATCAGTCACTAATTCTGCTCATCTTCTGCTCAGATCCCAGATTTATCTAGTTAGTGGATGAGTGTATTAATCATCTGCTATAAAGTCTTCCATAGCACTGACTACATGAAATTCTGAATATTGATCTCTCTAGCTCCTCATTAGAATGGAGGTACCTCAAGACTATTAAAGACTTTTTCTTATTAATTATTATATCCCATGGCCTATTATTGTACATTAAATATGCATTAAGAAATGTTTATTAAATGAATGAGTAAAAGCCCGGAACTATGCCATATACAGTAGAGAATATGAAAGAAATACAGTATGAAGGAAACACAGGATGGTCCCTGTCTTCTAGGAGCTTACATTCTTGTTGAAGCAACAAAATAAATACAAGAAATACATACCTGAACTGAGATGCAGATAGACTCTAAATGCCAGAGGAGCTCAGAAAAGAGAGAGGTAAGTGTAAGATGGACCTATTTGTGAAGACATCACAGAGGAAAAATGACTTAACCAGGATCTAAAAGGATGGGTGGAATTTGTGAGAGCAGAATATAAAAGTGCTCCATAATGGAAATGGCACAGTAAAAAATACAGTGTATTTGCAGGACAGAAAGGAGCCTGGCCTAACAGGAAAGTATTAATCTGAAAAGGCTCCACTGGAAGACAAACACACTGAAACAGGAGAAACTGGCTTCCTGGCTAACACAGCCTCCTGGCTAATACAATGATGCAGGCAAGACCAATGAGGAAGGTGATGATGGTGGCTGTAGTAACACTGAGGAAGAATTAAAATGCAAGACATACACACTTGAAGCTCTTACTCAAGGGGAGAGGGGGGCATGGGCAATATATGTAACCTTAACAATTGTACCCCCATAATACGCTAAAAAAAAATGTAAGACATTTCACAAGTAGGAATGATAGTAATAGGCTTAGTATAAGAATAAATAATCTGGCCGGGCGCGGTGGCTCACGCCTGTAATCCTAGCTCTCTAGGAGGCTGAGGCGGGTGGATCGTTTGAGCTCAGGAGTTCGAAACCAACCTGAGCAAGAGTGAGACCCTAGTCTCTACTATAAATAGAAAGAAATTAATATAACTAAAGAAACTAATATATATAGAAAAAATTAGCCGGGCAAGGTGGTGAATGCCTATAGTCCCAGCTACTCAGAAGGCTGAGGCAGTAGAATTGCTTGAGCCCAGGAAACTGAGGTTGCTGTGAGCTAGGCTGACACCATGGCACTCACTCTAGCCTGGGCAACAAAGTGAGACTCTGCCTCAAACAAAAAAAAGAATAAATAATCAGACATAAGGTTTTAAGTCTGGGAAACTAAAAGAAGGATATTACTAAGAGGAAGACAAATTTATTTCAAGATTCAGTGGACTGAGTTGAAGACAAACTGCTCTGCTTTGGGAAAATATAATAGGCTTTTAATACAGTAAGATTCAGAAATGAGAACATTTAAATTGTCAGCAACCAGGCTTGAGCTGTATATAAAGAAGAAATTTTAAAATAGTTTACTCAGGCCTGTGTGGTGGCTCATGCCCGTAATCCTAGCACTCTGGGAGGCTGAGGTGGGTGGATTGCTCAAGGTCAGGAGTTCGAAACCAGCCTAAGCAAGAACAAGATCCTGTCTCTACTAAAAAATAGAAAAGAAATTAATTGACCAACTAAAAATATATATAGAAAAAATTAGCTGGGCATGGTGGCGCATACCTGTAGTCCCAGCTACTCGGGAGGCTGAGGCAGGAGGATTGCTTGAGCCCAGGAGTTGGAGGTTGCTGTGAGCTAGGTTGACGCCACGGCACTCTAGTCCGGGCCACAGATTGAGACACTGACTCAAAAAAAAAAAAAAAAGTTTAATTAGGCTCTGTGTCAGTAGGACAACCTCTATATATTTTCTTGGTTTTATTTTCTCCTTGCTCTCTGCTAATCTCCATAATCAATTCTGTTTTGTACTATCCTTTCCATAGAAATGAGGTTTAATTATAAAGTAACAAGTCCAAATTTAAACATACAAGAAGTTTTCTATCCGAAGCTGATTCCAAAAATGCTGTTTTTGCTCAACACTTTTCTGGAACTTCTCTGTTGGAGTTGCTTTCAGAATCTATCTGCCATCCAAACAGGAAAACCAAAGATTTCATAGTCACATTTTATTTGTAAACATCTCCAACCTCATCACCCATTAACATAGTCCTGTTTGTTTTTTCAAAAGTAAAATCTACCCTCAAGAAAAAGAGAGAGACAGAGAGAGAGAGATTTCTTGAGTGCCAACACCAGGGTTATTCCAGAGGTTGTGCTCCTTAGGGCAACTTCAGGAGAGGCTTTCCAAATATTCTAAAGTGTAATAACAACACTGTAGGGAAGAAGTGGAGGAGAATTAATGTGTCTGAGCCCCTACTGAGAGCTGAGCATTGCCCTGTTAATTATTTCACAGAGCAGCTTTTCTTTTCTTTCTTTCTTTTTTTTTTTTTTGGCATATTATAGGGGTACAAATTTTAAGGTTTCAATAAATGCCCTTTCCCCTCCCACCCCCACAAGTCTGAGTCTCCAGCATGACCATCCCCCAGATGGTGCACATCTCACTCATTATGTATGTGTATACCCGCCCCCCTCCTCCCTCCCCCCTGCCCAATACCCTATTACTGTAGCACCTATGTGTCCACTTAGGTCAGAGCAGCTTTTCATTTAATCCTTGAAGCAACCATACAAGCAAGTACTATCATTTTATGCTAAAGAGATATTAAAAGGAAGTCCAAAAAAGTTCAGTAACTTGCTCGGGGTTATAAAACTAATACATAGAAAAGCTGGAACTTTAAAAACATGATTTTGCTACTGTACTCTGCCGCTTCTGATAAAATAAGAACACTTTTTACGATGGATGGAAAAGTTATTAAACAGTATCATTACTATATATTCCCATATTATATACCTTTAATACTCTTTTAATTTGTTTTACCACTTTATGTATTAACTCAAGAAACTATAGAAAGAAATATGAGCAACCAGCCATCAAAATTTGCCACAGATTTTAAGTCTACCTTAAAGAATAGAACATCAGAAATAGACATGTCTTTGCATCATCATGCTTGACTCCCTCTGATTATAACATGGTTTAAGTATGTTATAATCCAGGTCAATAAGCAAATAGTATTTCCTTCCCCTTATACAGTATCTTCAAATGAAGGTTATTGTGAATTTACCATCAGGGGCTTTATTCATGCACTCTTAGTTGAACACAGTAAGTTTATTCCTCCTTTGAATTCTACTCATTCACCACTGGAACACTACCCACATTTATATATAGCAGACTCTTATACCATCTTAAACTGGGTTGGAAGCCTGCAGGCTTGAATTATTTAAAAGAAAAACATTTCCACTTGTCCTGCCAAGTACATTGATCAATGCTCACTTAAGTGATGTAATCACCTCCTGTCATTTTGTAAGCTCTACTCTCTCTCTCCAGGTGACTAAGCAGTCTGAAATCTTCCTTCCTTTAATTGAATAATTTTCAGGCTTGTGTCTTATCCTTCCTGTTTTTACAAATTCACGCAATCATTTTCTCCTGTGAATCTGGTAAAGGGTTTTGCGGCTAGGGTCTTTTAGCACACATATCTCTAGAACTCTGTAGAGCTGCTTCCCATACACGGTTTCAGTGCAACCCTTTATCTACTCTTGTGTTCTAGACAGACTACTACTTTGCAATGGATGTCTTTTTTTCTGCATGCAGTCTTACTTTTCCTTCTTCTTGGATTGACCTTCCTGTGTCCTCTACACATCCTTTTGGCTCAGACGTTTATTCTCCCACCTCTGGACCTTAGTGGTGCTTTTGCTAATGTTATTACATAACATTGTAAACACAGCTACTGTTTATTAAGCACTAACCACGTGCTATGTTTGAAGCCTTATGTACGTAATACAAACTATCCAGCTTTTCCCCCATCCCCTCACAACACACCTCCCATCCCCTAAAAAGTCTGCCGCTTATAGGCCTTGGCACAATGTCTGGTACATACTTGAAATAGAAGCCATTATTATTATGATTATGAGAATAAGCCATATGACTTATTCATGTTTGATCCCAATATCTGGCATGATGTCTAGCTCACTCAATGTATGTTTATAAAACTAAGCAATGGGCTGGGAGTGGTGGCTCACACCTGTACTCTAGCACTTTGGAAGGCCAAGGCAGGAGGAAAGCTTGAGGCCAGAAGTTTGAAACTTGCCCGAACAACATTGAGATCCCATCTCTACAAAAAATAGAAAAATCAGCTAGGTGTGATGGCACACACCTGTAGTCTCAGGCATTTGGGAGGCTAAGGCAGGAGGATCATGTGAGCCCCGCAGGTGGAGGCTGCAGTGAGCTATGATGACGCCCCTGTACTCCAGCCTTGGGGACAGAGTCAGACTCTGTCTCCAAAAAGTAAATAAACAAAATTAAAAATTAAAACTAAGCAATGAAGAGAACAAATGTTGAATAGTTGTAAGACTCTGTAAGACAAACTATGCAGCTTCCAATGGACTGCTGCAACTAACTCTTCAGAGTTTGGACAAGAAAAGTATACAGTTAACAGAGATGGGGTTGGGTTGCCCAGAATCATGGCCTGCAAGTCCAAAAAGTTGTATAGAACTAGGATTTTGAAGGTCTTTTTGCCTAGTGACTGCAGAGGCTGGGTATGGAAGAGGGATTTCTCAGGACACAGGCCAGTATCTGCTCCCTAGGTGCAGAATGTATGGTTGGACCAACTCCCTTGGATCAGAGGGAAACATGGGACTATAAGAGAGGCTCCTGATGATGAACAGATGCCTGATTCTTGGAATTGAACCCTATAACTGCTGCACTCACAGAGACCCAAAGGTGAGGCTCTGGGGCCCTGGTATTTAGAAATGGTAGTCTAGGAAGCAGTCTATGCTAGAGTGTGGCAAGAGGTAGCAGGACATGCCAGGCACAGCGGTGCCCTCCTACAGTCTTAGCTACTTGGGAGGCTGAGGTGGGAGGATTGCTTGAGCCCGGGAGTTCAAGTCCAGCCTGGGCAACATAGTAAGACTCAATCTCTAAAAAAGAAAAAACCAAAAAAGAGGTAGCAGGACCCAAAAATCAAGATTCAAGCCTTTGGCAATGCTATGCTTAAAAGGGGGCTTGTGTACTGGGATTTCAGAAAGAGACTTGAAATTAAGGAAACAAAACAGAAATTCAATCACTGAACTGGAACACCAAAAGGTTTAATGCCCCAAACATGGAAGACTAGTTATTAGATTTGGGGCATTAATTCAGGAAGGGGTAGCAGCAAGGTTGAGATCTGAAGTAGGGCCCCGATTCTGGGACTAAGAGCAGGACTAGCCTAGTGCTTAAGGTGGAGGCTGAACTTGCCAGTGGTGAGGTTGATGGTGGGTCAGGGCAACTGGCACATTATAATATTACACTATGGCAAGCCCTCCACAATGGATCAGTAGTACACAGCATAGCCTCTCAGAGTACACCACCTACTTTGCTTTAGCATGAAGGATTTTGGGATGTCAGTTATTTACAAATGGTGAAGTACAGAATATAGGTCTATTTGGCTTACCTTAACAAATATCTAATTCTTTCTATGCACTTGTTTCACCTCTAAACTGTGTACTACTTGGCCTCTTAACCTCCATACAGTGTTTTAATCCTCTAACAGGTCCCCAGATACAACCACTTCCAGGTTGAAATTGTTCTTTGGAATTATGAGATAGTTGTTCCTGATTCTGGAACAAGAACTCCTGTCACCATTAGGTCCCAGAATATAAGGTCCATATACTCTTGCAATAAAGTGGTCCTTTTCCTTTAAACCCAACCAAACCCAACACACTAAAAAAAATTAGTAATAAAATCTTCCCATCACTTTGTTCTTCGGTAAGACCACACTTACTGATTTTACTTCTTCAAATACCAAACTATCTTGTATTGTTCTATGGCCTGTTTATGGTTCTTTGGATTTGATATCTGTAAGGTTTATTTGGTCCATGTTATAACAATACGCAGATATCATGGACTCTCTAGCTCAACTACTCATCTGATTATTGACTTTCTTCTACAATACTCCCACCAAGTGGTTATCTGGACCATACTTGAACACCATGAATGACGGAGAATTCATCGTCTGCAGAGACTGCCTATTTCATCTTTTGACATCATCTGTTGGAAATACTGTGTTGGGCTGAAATATGCCTGCCTTAGTTTCTATCCATTGACTCCATTTCCTCTCCTAAGAGACATGTGAAATAAACAGAAACTTCTTATACATGGCCCTCTTCAAAAATCCGAATAAAGTGACAATATCCTTCCTGAGTTTGTTTGCTTTGTTTTGCTAAATAAATGTTCCCAGTGCATTAACCTCTTTGATGCTGTTGTTGTTCTTTTGAGACAGAGTCTCACTCTTTGCCCCAGGGTAAAAGTGCTGTGGCATCAGCCTGGCTCACAGCAACCTAAAACTCCTGGGCTCAAGGAATCCTTCTGCCTCAGCCTCCTGAGTAGCTGGGATTACAAGCATGCGCCACCATGCCCGGCTCATTTTTTCTATATATTTTTAGTTGACTGATTAATTTCTTTCTATTTATAGTAGAGACAGGGTCTCGCTCAGGCTGGTTTTGAACTCCTGACCTCTAGTAATCCACCTGCCTTGGCCTCCCAGAGTGCTAGGATTACAGGCATGAGCCAACAGGCCCAACCCTGTTATTGCTAAATATTCTCACCAATATCATCTCTCTCTCTTTTCTGCATATTCGAGATGATCTGTATGCTGTATATCTAGCCCAGAGATAGACTAATTTCAGGTGTGCTCTGGTCAGTATAGAACAGAGTCACTTTTCTTGTATTCTGGACACTATATTCTCATAATTGCAACCTAAGACTGTATTAGCTTTTTTTGCAGCCACAACTCACTGTTGACTCATGCTGAGCTTATAGTCAATTCAATACCCCTAAATGCCACACATACTACTGCTAAGCCCATTGCATACTCATACAATTGTTTTAGGGGGAGAAGAAGATAGAATGAAAGGTTTATTTATCACACTGATACCTCATAAAATTTGGGGCCTGATGATTAAACCTGGGATTTTTGCATTCCTATGATACATAAACCTATGCTTAGTTTACTATACCAAATGATTAGCCAGGGGTCCTCAAACTTTTTAAACAGGAGGCCAGTTCACTGTCCCTCAGATCATTGGAGGGCCGGACTATAGTTAAAAAAAAACTATGAATAAATTTCTATGCACACTGCACATATCTTATTTTGAAGTAAAAAAAACAAACAGGCAAAAACACCCATATGTGGCCCGTGGGCTGTAGTTTGAGGACACCTGGATTAGACAAACTAGTGATGAGTCATGGACTAGGGTTCAGCTTAGGCTAGTCAGCTTTACTTTAATTCATGGTCTCAGACTGCAGCCTTCCTTAAAATTACCCATCTTTCAAATGCCAGAAGAACTGGTGGAAAGACTATAAATGATTCAATGCAAAGCCATTATCACCATTGGAAAAATAACTCAAAGATAAGCATCCAGTACATTTAAGGATGGTATATTTATAATTTCTCATTGAAGAATTATATCTAAACATCTTTTCCTAAATTAAAAATATGGAGATGATACTATATAGATTTTCTTCATATATATATATGTATATATATATTTATATATGTATATTTATTTACTTATTTTTTTTGAGACAGGATCTTGCTCTGTCACCCAGGCTGGAGTGCAGTGTCATGATTATAGCTCACAGTAACCTCAGGTTCTTGGGCTCAAATGATCCTCCCACTTCAGCCTCCCAAGTAGCTAGGACTACAGGGATGTGCCACCATGCCTGGATAATTTTTAAAAACATTTTGTAGAGGCAGGGTCTTGCTATGTTTCCCAGGCTGGTCTCGAATTCCTGGCCTCAAGTGATCCTCCTGCCTTGGCCTCCCAAAGTACTGATATTACAGGTATAAGCCACTATGCTTGGCCAGATTTTCAAAGTTTTTTCAACTTAGCTTATTTGATTCTTTCAAATCAAAGAAAATAGGGAAGGTATTAGTATCCGCATTTTAGATGAAGAAATTGAGATCAGAAAAGTTATAACTTGTCTATTGTTACAGAGCTAAAAAGAGGTAGAAAAAGGGCAAACCCTAAATCCTTGGATTCCTCATCCAGTTCAGTCCTTACTATATCATGGCATTCCAACACAGGTGATACCTAGTCCTTAGCCTTAATACCCAAGGTATTCTCCTTAAAGCACTAATATCCAAGGTATTAGGGCAGCATGTACTCTACTTGCCCTTGCCATCCAGATAATAAAAAGGGTCTCATAATTCAGTAATCATAAAATCATAGAATTTATGAGAATTAGTCCAATACCTTTAACTTTAGAGATTAGGAAGAGGTACCAAATAATTTACCTAAAGGTACAGTTACCTAATAGTAAAATCAGGGTTATTTAAATACCCAGTCCAATATTCTTTCTCTTTCTTTTTTTTTTTTTTTTGAGACAGAGTCTCACTTTGTTAACCAGGCTATAGTGAGTGTCATGGCGTCAGCCTAGCTTATAGCAAACTCAAACTCCTGGGCTCAAGCAATCCTTCTGCCTCAGCCTCCTGAGTAGCTGGGACTACAGGCATGCGCCACCATGCCTGGCTAATTTTCTCTCTCTCTCTCTCTCTCTCTATATATATATATATATTTTTTTTTTTTTTTTTTTGAGACAGAGTCTCGCTTTGTTGCCCAGGCTAGAGTGAGTGCCGTGGCGTCAGCCTAACTCACAGCAACCTCTAACTCCTGGGCTCAAGCAATCCTTCTGCCTCAGCCTCCCGAGTAGCTGGGACTACAGGCATGCACCACCATGCCTGGCCAATTTTTTCTATATATTTTTAGTTGGCCAATTAATTTCTTTCTATTTATAGTAGAGATGGGGTCTTGCTCTTGCTCAGGCTGGTTTCGAACTCTTGACCTCAAGCAATCCACCCGCCTCGGCCTCCCAGAGTGCTAGGATTACAGGCGTGAGCCACCGTGCCCGGCCTAATATTCTTTCTCTTACACTACTGTTGATCAAAATACAAGTAGGCAGCCATCTGTTACCTACAGCTAGAACATTTCTGAAAATGGTGTCTGATATATATTCTCTGTAAGAATGTCATGGTTAAGGATCCCACCAAATTCCTAATCCAAAGGAATATGGGCCAGGAAGCTAATCAGAGAGGGATGAACCATGAGATATTGAACCAGCAACTTCCCAGTAAATAGAATTGTATTAATACTATATGAAGCAGTCCAAAAGGGACAGACCCCTCCACCTCAATATCAGCTGTTATTGGATCTGCTGAAGGACTTAGACTACTTGTGTCCTTGATAACCAGAACACAAAGACACCTAAAAGTCTTGTTGAAAAGAAAGGATTATAGGCTGGGCGCGGTGGCTCACGCCTGTAATCCTAGCACTCTGGGAGGCCGAGGCTGGCGGATTGCTTGAGGTCAGGAGTTCGAAACCAGCCTGAGCAAGAGCGAGACCCCGTCTCTACTAAACACAGAAAGAAATTAATTGACCAACTAAAAATATATATACAAAAAATTAGCCAGGCATGGTGGCGCATACCTATAGTCCCATCTACTAGGGAGGCTGAGGCAGTAGGATCGCTTGAGCCCAGGAGTTTTGAGGTTGCTGTGAGCTAGGCTGATGCCACGGCACTCACTCTAGCCTGGGCAACAAAGTGAGACTCTGTCTCAAAAAAAAAAAAAAAATCATGTATTGAATACCAGTTATATGCAAAGCACTACAAATTCAAATACATGCCACTCAAGAAACTTAACAGATTCAATATTACTTGCACATAGTGCTATGGTACCACAGAAGTGGTAACTTAAGCAAACCTGAAGGAGCCAGGCAGGCTTTATTGAACAGAAGACATTTGAATTGAATCTTAAGGTTAGAGCAGGAATTATCTAGGTGAAAATGAGCTAAACAAAGAGAGGCATGAAATGGTGTGCAGTGTTTGTGCAACTAGAAGTAGTTTGACAATGCTGGAGCCCAATGCTGGGTAGGGAAGAGGCATAGCATGAGATGAGACTAAATCAGAGGGCCATGCCATCTTAGACTTCAGCCTAAACTCATGGATCACCCTGGAAACTAAGGTCAGAGGGAATTTGAAGTTGGGAAGAAGGAAGACTGATTATGAGTTGGTTGAAGTAATCTAGGAGATGGTAAGAGCCTATACAAGGAGAGTAGCAATAGGAATGTATAAGATGCATCAGATAGGGCATATTCCAGAAAAAACTAGGCTATTAAACAATGTTATCTGATGGGTGAAGACTCTTTTTTTTTTTTTTTTTTTTTTTGAGACAGAGTCTCGCTTTGTTGCCCAGGCTAGAGTGAGTGCCGTGGCGTCAGCCTAGCTCACAGCAACCTCAAACTCCTGGGCTCGAGTGATCCTTCTGCCTCAGCCTCCCGAGTAGCTGGGACTACAGGCATGAGCCACCATGCCCGGCTAATTTTTTTTTTATATATATATATATTAGTTGGCCAATTAATTTCTTTCTATTTATAGTAGAGACGGGGTCTCACTCTTGCTCAGGCTGGTTTTGAACTCCTGACCTTGAGCAATCCGCCCGCCTCGGCCTCCCAAGAGCTAGGATTACAGGCGTGAGCCACAGCGCCCGGCCTAGGGTGAAGACTCTTGATCTAAATATTTCTCTCAGGGCTTCTCATTTCCATATCAGAGACATTTGCGCCATCAGATGTTCTTTCTGTAGGATCTTTAAGAGTTCCCTACTAAAATGGAGTTGATCAGTGCATTTTAGTGTAGATCAACTAACACTAAAATGGATTGTGGGCCAGTTGTGGTGGCTCATGCCTGTAATCCTGTAATCCTAGCACTCTGGGAAGCCGAGGTGGGAGGATCACTTGAGGGCAGGAGTTTGAGACCAGCCTGACCAAGAGTGAGACTCCATCTCTACTAAAAATAGAAAAAATTAGTCGGCCAACTAAAAATAGAAACAAAAAAGAAAATTAGGTGGGTGTGGTGGTACGCACCTATAGTCTCAGCTATTTGGGAGGCTGAGGCAGAAGGATCACTTAAGCTCAGGAGTTTGAGGATGCCATGAGCTAGGCTGATGCCACGGCACTCTAGCCGGGGCAACAGAGTGAGACTCTGTCTCAAAAAAGACTTTTCTACTTCATTTCCAGTAAATATCATATTTAACTTGGAAATCTGAAAAATACCAAGGACCCTATCCCCTTAATTCACAGTATTATTGGGAGGATCAAATGGGACAAGAAGATGCAAAAGCCTTTCTGTGCCATAAAGTGCTGAATGAGGGCATAAGCTGCCCCTCTGGCTCACAGGAGAAAAGGGAACAGGTAGGATATCCATGTCGTGGCCCTTGTAAGTACTACTCACCCACAATCATCATAAAATTTTAGTCTTCAAATGTTAATGAGCAAACCCCACAGTTCCTTAAATAACTTCCCCAAGGATTAAAATCAAGGCACACTGTGAATTTAAAAGTAATACTTAAAAACAGATATGCATTTTTAACAAATGAGAAGCACATTCCATAGAATCAGCTTCTATAATGAAACTTTTTTGTCATAAATAAGCATATAGAGGAATTTATATATGACTAGATTATTAGAATTAAATCATCTGTATAGATTGTCTTCCCAATTCTTTCTCCTCTCTGCCCTTGTTTTTTTTTTTTTTTTTTTTTTTTCCAGAGTCTTACTCTCTTGCCTAGGCTAGAGTGCCGTGGCATCAGCCTAGCTCACAGCAACCTCAAACTCCTGGACTCAAGCGATCTCCTGCCTCAGCCTCCCGAGTAGCTGGGACTACAGGCATGCGCCACCGTGCCTGGCTAATTTTTTCTCTATATATTTTTAGTTGGCCAATTAATTTCTTTCTATTTTTAGTAGAGACGGGGTCTTGTTCTTGCTCGGGCTGGTTTCGAACTCCTGACCTTGAGTGATCCTCCTGCCTTGGCCTCCAGAGTGCTAGGATTACAGGTGTGAGCCACTAGCGTTAGGCCTCTCCTGCCCTTCTTACAATAGGAAAACTGAGGTCATGGTGGGAACCCAGACTAAACTGTAGGTTTCCTGACTCCTGGTTTAAAGCTCTTTTTTCCTATTAAATAATTTTTTAAAAATATTTCAAACATAAAGAAAAGCATAGGTTTAAAAATACATAGATAATAACACTCAGATTTTTAAAATGTTAATATTGTCATATACTTCAGATCTCTTTAAAAAGAATTTAAACACTATATATCAACAGATAATTCCCATTTCTTTATCCCATTTCCCTACCTCCCTCTGTAGGGGTAACCACTATATTGAGGTCATATGTTTTCTATCCTTCCAGTGTTTTTATACACTTACTTTATGGATTATATTTAATATATCCATAAATTACACCATGTTGTCAGAGAAAGAGTTGTTCTTCAAAACAAGGTAGAATCCCTCATTCTGGTATGCTTGTATGCAGTTATAATCTTTGGGTTTAGCTGGATGTTGCAGAAACAACCTAGGGCAGAGTCTAGTCTTTTTATTTTTATTTATTTATTTATTTTTTAAATTTTAATTTAAATGAAATATAATAAACTATTTAATTTTTTTCTTTTATTATTAAAGACATTAGAGATTTTACCAAGAAATAAAGTCTTTTTAAATGATTACCACAGAAGGATCCAGTGAAGTATTTTGGTATCAGAATAAAAAATAAAGCAGGCAAATATAAAAATTTTAATACAACTTTTTAAAATGCTTTTCAAGTTAATGTTTCATATTTGTGAAACACTGGTTTATAATGACCTAGTGTGAATGACCTGTCACTGAACAATTGGGAAAGATGGATTAAGCAATTTAACTAGTAACAGTAGTTTCTAAGGCTGGGAACAGTGGCTCATGCCTGTAATTGTAATACTTTGGGAGGCCAAGGCAGGAGGATTGTTTGAGCCCAGGAATTCAAGACCAGCCTGAGCAATGTCGTGAAACCCCTTCTCTACCAAACACAATTAAAAAATTAGCCAAGCATGGTGGCATGCCCCCATAGTCCAAGTTACTCAAGAGGCTGAGGCAAGAGGATAGGTCCCAGGCACTGGAGGTTGCAGTGAGCTATGACGGTGCTACTGTACTCTAGCCTGGGCAAAAGAGTGAGATCCTCTCTCAAAACCAAGGAAATGTAAAAAATAATAGTTTCTATTCCTGCTTCAAGTTCCAGCTCAATGTCACCTCCTTAATGAATTTGTCCATGATCTCAGAGTTAATTCCTTCAACAATCATTTATTGAGTGCCAGAGCCCTACAGATACAAAAGTGGGTCAGATCCAGTTCCTGACCAGAGTTCAGAAATAATTAAACAATAGTGTTTGACAAATGTGCTAAGAGAGATATCTATGAAGGGCTGGCGGAGCCTAACTTTTTCTGGGGCAACTGGAGAAGACTTTATAGGGGAGTTAATGTTTCAACTACATCTTGGAAGATGAGTAGGAGGTCATAAAATGGGAGGATAGAAGGTGATTCCAGGTACAGAATCATTGAATGAGAAGGTACAAAGGATGTTATTAGTTTTAGAAAGACAATTAAGGATAGAAGTCGGAGGTGGAGAGACAAGTAAGAAGAGTGGCAACAATTCAAGCAAAAGATGACATGATTGCAGGCATGAGGAGGGAGGGGGAAGGATTAGAACAAAATCTAGGAGATAAATTTAGCAGAACTCGATGCCTGATTGTATGGGGGAAAGAAAGAACATGGAGGAGTTGTTGATGACTCCCCAAAACTTCTCATATGAGTGGGTGGAGAGGCCATGATGGACATAGGGAATACAGTACATAAGAGTAGGCCTGAGAAAGGGTGTTCAAGTTTAGTTTGAGGTGGAGTTGAAACCTCTTCCATGAGGCCTTCAATGATTTCCATTTCTAGGCCAGACATCACTCCTTCGTTTGCACTCTGTTGCACATTGTATACCTTTTTCATGCCAAATTATTTAAATCTCCTGTATTTACAAGTATATATATGTTTGCCTCTACTTTAAATCATGGGGAAAAGGGACTAGGTGTTATCCATCTCTGTATTGCTCTTATGACAGTGCCTTACACAGAAATTCCTCAGAATTTGTGTTCTTGAAAAGGCAGCTCTATCGGATACTAGAACTTGTCAGCTAACATTTATCAAAACAGTGAACAAAACTTGTGAATTGGTGGATCTAAAGTATTTGGCCCTCCAGCACCTACTTTTAATGTCGTAGGCAATTCTGGATATAAATTAGTTCCCTTTGTGCTTATCTTACAAGGTAATCTTTGTATTCCTATTTTACGGATAAAGCAACCGAAGCCCCAAGTTAAGTGACTGATGAAGTTTCCCGTGGACACAAGGTTTGCAAGTGGCTAAACAGGATTAGGGCAGACCGGTCCCTTCACCGTGCTGCCTGCCCTAATTCTCAGTCTCTTCTTTGGCTCCTGAAGGAGAGGCACCTGTGGGTCAGTGGGCGCAGCCAGCAGGGCTCTCACTCCTGCCATCTCAGCAACAGACCCAAGCGCCCCCCACTCCAGGAAAGTGCCTGAGGGGCACCCCACTGCGGACGCCAGAGCCCTAGGGCCCGCCCCCCGGGACCCGCACTTTCAGTATCAACTCCACACAGGCGCAGGGGATCGCATTCTTCCGTCGCCTCATCACCTCCCCTTCGGCTCAAACGAAGTCGCGCCAAGTACCATCCTGGACTCCGAGCCTGGCACCTCGGGGTTCAGAACTCCTCAGACATGAAGGGCCCCCGGCAGATAGAAGTCCTGCGTCCTGCCCGCGGGACGCCAAAACCCGCCCCGTGCCCTCCTGGGCAGTCCCCCACGGCTGGCTGGCCCGGCACGCTGCCCCTGTTCCGCGGACCCGAGACCGGGGTCGCGGCGGGAATGCACCCGGGAGGGACTGAGGGGACCCGCTGGTCGCCCTTTACCTCAGACCCGCGCCCAGCCTCCCTCACCCTCCCTCTCCAGGACCCGGCCCGGACACCTCGGCGCAGGTGAGGCGTGGAACCTTCAGGCAAGGCAGAGCGACAGGGCCGGAGACACCCAGGGAACCCGGGCCCGGGGCGGCCCGCCCGGCTGGGGGGGGCGTGTCCTGCCGCGTGCTGAGGGAGCGCTAAGGGCAGGGGGTGGGGCCACCCGCGAAGCCCTGGAGCGCTGATTGGCGGCGCGCAGACACGAGGCGAGGGCGTGTCCGCACGTGAGCTCTCCCCGCGGAGGCTGCGCAGGCGGGGGAGGGCGCGTGCCCAGCCCGGCCTTCTGCGCCCGCTGGGGGCAAAGGGCAGCAGTGTGCGTCTGAAAGCGGGGCGCTCGCGGACTCTGGCCATGGCGGGAGCTGAGTGGGAGTCGCTGGAGCAGTGCTTGGAGAAGCACATTCCGCCCGCAGAGTTGCGAGAAGTGAAGCGCATTCTCTATGGAAAGGAGACCAGGTCTGGGGCCCAGAGGCTGAGTTGGGAGGTCTTGGGGCCGCCGAGTGCGGGTCTGGGGGAACAGGGCGGAGGCCTTCGGGGTCTGAAGGGCTCTGACGAGGCGGTGACGAAGCCCTGAGTTGGTAGGCAGAGACCATACTGGGTTTTGACGTGTCGGCCCCCAGGATTCCAGGGTGACCTTTATATATCACATCTCCCTTAAGTGGCCCGGAACTGGATACCTGGAACAGGAAGGAAAGGGACTGATTTTTGCTTTGCAGGGCTTTCTCTGGCCACCCCAACACTCCTTCCCCTTTTGAATGGTCGGCTTCCTCCCCAGAGCTGGGCTTGTCCTCCAGCCAGACACCTCTAGCAGAGGTACTGATTGTCCAGCCCCAGACCCTCCTTCCTGCAGTGACGGGACCTCTGGCCACTCTTGGAGGTAGAGGCTGGCTGAATCTAGTTTGTGAGGGAACCTTTCCCACTTAACAAGCCGTAGGAGTTAGTTACCACACTCAGTGCAAATGTTTGTTTTTTTTCCCCACTGCCAGCAAGTTGTGTGCATCGCTAGGACTTTCTGAAGGCTGAGCAAAGCTGGAAAAGACACTTCCCTTCCACTCTTATTTCTCTTCAGTCCAGTCTTCCCTGTAGCAACCGGAAGGATCCCTTTAAAATGTAAATCATATCCTATTGCTCCTTTGCTTAAAACTCTTTAAGGGATTTCCTGAGCTCTTAGAATGCCATCCAAACTCTGACCCCGTGCAGCTCCTGACTAAATTACCTTCCACTTCCTTGCTCATTTGGTGGAGGCCCCTAGCCTCCCCCAATCCAGGCAGACTGCATGTTCCATGACCTTGCAGCAGGAATTTGAACAGCTCACCTGTAACTGAATTGTGAACTAAAAATAAAATCTTAAGGCTTCTCCTCCACCAGCTGACTGAATGGACCCCTTCCTGGCCAGGGGAATACCCTAAAACTATATTGCCTGCCATGGGGAGGGAGGTCGCACGAACCTCATCATGCCCCTCTCCTTCTTGGTGACATCCTTTGTAACTCATTAGCAGGCCTAATGCTGTTCAAGACAAATACAGGTCCTCAATTTACACAACAAATATATGTCTGGTTGCTTGTCTCTCATTAGCAGACTTCTTTATCTAAAAACTTTCCAAGCCTTTAAACAAAGCTTCATTTTTTAACCAATTACAAGTCAAAGAGTCTTTAAACCCACCTGTAACCTGTAAATCCCCCACTTTGAGATGTCCCACCTATTCAGGCCAAACCAATGTATGCCTTCCATGTATTATTGATTTATGACTTTACCTGTAATCCCTGTCTCCCTGAAATGTATAAAACCAAACTATAACCCAGCCACAGCGAGTCTACTTGTTCAAGGTGTCTTGGGCATGGCTCTGAGTTTTGGTCCTCAAATTTGGCTCAGAATAAACCTCTTTATGTTATTTTACAGAGTTTGGCTTCTTTTCTGTTGACAGAAGAGTGTTAACTGGATTAGTGGTTCCCGTGGCTGCTGTGGAGTTACTGCAGGGAGGTTAGACCTCAGATCCAAAGGTCTTTTCACAGGTAGTGGATGGGTAAAGTTAGCACAGCTGCCTTTTGGGGTGAGGTGGTACAGAACTTTGTCAGAAAGGGCTCTTCATTCCCAAAGAAGGGCTAGATGAAAGCCCTTCCCAATGTGCTCATGCTGCACTCTACTTCCCACTGCACCTGGAAAGACTAATAACTGGAAGTATCTTAGAGCTGGGCTCCCAAAGAAGGTATCTTACTTAAATAAAGCAAATGAAGGCTCAGGCTTCTAGGGATGAGAATTTGTTTTAAGGGTGAGGTGGGCATGTTCTCTTGGAAAAAAGATGGAGCGAACTCATGGGTGTCAGAGGTAAAACAGAAGGGTCTTAGGAAAAGAAAAATGAGTTTCCCACAGAGGTGACTGGTTGGAGCACATTCTGGAGCAGGGCTGAGGTCAGGCCGAAGACTACCATGCAAGAGGTGTTTTACCTGAGGGCTTGCATCACTCCACAGTGGGGAGATGATGATGGGTGGTAAAATGGGAGCCAGCATCTATTGACTAGTGACTGCCAGGCCTCTTCCTGGGTTTGGCTCACAAGAACTGAGTAAGTGGGCCCCACTTTCCTCTCCTCTTTTTGTACTCGATTTTCTTCTGTTCCACTCAGCATTTACCCTTCCAGATTTTATTCCAAAAGGTATAAACCTTTATACTTGCTCAGTCCTTGGAATTGTGTGGGATTTGGCTATGAATGAGATTTCAAACTGAAAATAGAAATTTATCACTCATGTAAAAACTCTTCTCCTACTTAAACTCCTGTTCACTCCTTAAAGCACGACTTGATTGGGGCCACTTGTGTCCCCCACCCCACTTGTCCTCAGCCCTTCCTCCAGACTGCCACTGTGCTCCACACAAGACCGCCTTTCCTCCCAGTTACTACGCTTCGTAAATGTTTGCTAAGTGAATGGGCTAAATGGGTCTTTGTCTGTGCCAGACAGATGAAATCCCCAGAGAACACAGACTCTCAATTTTAAGACAGCCAGAACCAAAAAGCATTCATTCACTTGACTAACATTTGTTGAGTGCTTATTTTAGTTTCCTGCACTAGGGAGTAAGCCTCGGTTCCTGCCCTTGGGCGCTTTCCATCTGTTGATGGTTGCCTTACATTGTAAGAGAAGGATGCAGGGAGAGCTTGAGAGAATTTACAAGTTTGGGGTTGGAGGAGGTCAGTAAGGCTTCCTGTGGGTGCCATGCTTGAGTTACATCCCGACAGACAGGAGTTTGTTAGAAGACAGGAAAGTCACATGTCCCCAGACATGCCCATTTGGGGACTGCACATATGAGAGCAGTGGTCATGGAGGAAAACTCAGGAGAGTAGGCGGGAGTAGCCGGGGTGGATCCTGGGGGCTCTGAGGCAATAAAATTGTGTCCTGGTAATTGTGACAGACTTCAAACAATTTGCCCTGGTGGCTGTATCAAGAATGTACTGGAAAAGAGCAGGTAAAAGATGCTAGGTCCAACGCAAACAGAGTGCCTAGGGTGGAAAAGCAGAAGACTCCTAAAAGTCTGAGCAAGGCCGGTGTACGGTGTGGACTGCAGGCATGTTAAGAGAGGTGACGACCTGCTGGCTTCTGGGACTGGTGGACTCAGGAGCAGTTTTGGAAAAGGATGATCAGTTAAGCTTTGGATGAGTTGAGTTAGAGGTGCTATTTAATTCCTAGGGTGGCTGTCACAAACTACCACAAACTGGGTGGCTTAAACAACAAAAATATATTCTCATAGTTCTAAAGAACAGAAGTATAAGACCAAGGTCTCAGCAGCGTTATACTCCCTTCAAAACGTCTTGGGGAGAATGCCTTCTTGCTTTTTCTAGCCTCTGGTGACTTCTGGCATTCCAGTCTCTGTCTCTATATGGCCTTCTCCTGCTATTGTCTCTGTGTCTTCCTCTGGGTGTCTTATAAGAATACTTGTTATTGTGGTTACAGCTTACCCAGGTAATCCAGGATGATCTTACCTTGAGATCCTGACTTTGACTTTATCTGTGAAGACCCTTTTTCCCAATAACATCTCAATCACATGTTCTAGGTGTTGGGATAGGGACACAGTTCGGCCCACTACAGGTATCTTTGGGGTCTCTAGGTAGAGATGTCTGGGGTGGTTTGCTGTGCTGAGGTAGGCCTTGTGGGGAGATGCTGGGTTGTGAGCTCTCCTGGAAATAGTCATTCCAGGTGGAGAAGGAGCAGGTGTAGAATGGGAGAGGCCCAGTGATTATGGAGAACACAGATTTTTTTTTTTTTGAGACAGAGTCTCACTATGTTGCCCCTGCTAGAGTGTCATGGCATCAGCCTAGCTCATAGCAACCTCAAATTCCTGGGCTCAAGCAATCTTCCTGCCTTAGCCTCCCAAGTAGCTGGGACTACAGGCATGTGCCACCATGCCTTGCTAATTTTTTCTATATGTAGTAGTTGGCCAATTAATTTCTTTCTATTTATAGTAGAGACAGGGTCTCAATCTTGCTCAGGCTTGTTTCGAACTCCTGACCATGAGTGATCCGCCCACTTCAGCCTCCCAGAGTGCTAGGATTACAGGCATGAGCCACCGCGCCTGACCGAGAACCCATATATTAAAGGGATTAGAGGAACTGAGACTTTGTGGGAGACTCAAGGTGAGGATGCAGCGGTGGGAGGACTCCAGGGCAGGACAGGGAAAGAAGAATCAGATGGTGCAGAGATGTCTAGTAGGTGAAGACAGCAGGAAATCCACTGGCTTTAGCAATGGCTGGTGGCAGTTCTTAAGGTGGGGAGTTGGAGGTGGGGTCTGAGCTGAGGGGAAGTGTGTGCAGAAGCTCCCTGTGTGGGAGAACAGAAAGTGAGGGAACAAGAAGGATGTGTGTGAATCGCACTCACGTGCCTGCATGCTCACCAGGCTCCTCATTCTTTCACTGCCCCCCAGCCTCCCACTGTTGCTAACAGCTTAAATGGTGGGTATGGTGAGTCTGTAGGTGCTAACAGGGAGAGATGTCCAAGCTGTGTATATTGTGCAGTGGAAAAGGCAAGTTGAAAAGCAGAAAATACAGAATGATGCCATCGTGTTTATAGTACACACACATACATAGAAAAATATTGGAAAGATGCATAAAACATTGCTAAGAGGGGTTGTCCCTGAGGTTTGGGACTGGGACTTAGGGGTGGGGTGAAGAGAGGAGTTTATTTTTCATTTTATACCCTTTCCCACTATTTGATTTTCCCCTCATGAGCATATGTTTCTTTTATAACAAAGCTGTAGTTTAGATTATTTAAAACGCTGATGGTGAAGAGCCATTAGAGGGGGAAAGATGAAGTTGTTGAGGAGGCAGGAGCTGGCATCTTCCCGAGAGGTCTGCCTTGACCCTGGGTGGGAGAGACGGGAGTGGGAGGGTGGGCCAGGGCCAGGGCCAGGCCCAGGATGGGAAGTGAAGGGCTTTTCTCCTTGAAGTTGGAGGAAAGGCACTGAGGGCTGGG
Source organism: Microcebus murinus (assembly GCF_040939455.1). Taxonomy (NCBI): domain Eukaryota; kingdom Metazoa; phylum Chordata; class Mammalia; order Primates; family Cheirogaleidae; genus Microcebus; species Microcebus murinus. Next base: position 24,093,003 of record NC_134125.1, on the reverse strand, counting down.
GGATCTAAAAGCCAACTTATAGGGCCCAAGGTGTGCAGCTGGGGACATGCAGCCTCCCTGAGATTGTGGCTCATTTGCTGGTCTCTGCCCTCCTGAGCTGTGGCTGATTACTGCCTGTCTTAGTCCTTTCAGGCTGCTATAACAAAATACCATAGACCAGGAGGCTTATAAACCACAGAAATTTATTCTTCACAGTTATAGAGGCTGGAAAGTCCAAAATCAAGGCAGTGGCAGATTTGATATACTGTGAGGGCCCACTTCCTGGTTCACAGATGGCGCCTTCTCACTGTGTCCACACACGGTTCAAGGGGCAAGCAAGCTCCTTCAGGCCTCTTTCATAAGGGCACTAATCCCATTCGTGATGGCTCCACCCTCATGACCTAATCCCCTCCCAGAGGGCCCCATCACATTACAGGTTAGGATTTCAACCTATAAATTTTGAGTGGACATAAACGAATGAGTGTGCACAGGGAGCTGGGAGATGAGGAAGTGGGGAGCCTTGGCCAGCCAGGGTGGAGGCAGCACGCAGCTTAGGTGGAGGGGAAGTTGTTCATCATGGAAAGATGGGCAGGGAGGACCGCTGCGGCCATGGATAGAGGTGGTGGTCACAGCCAGGTTTGCACACCCTGGGGAAGAGCTCTTCCATCTGGTGGCTTCCTGGTGTGAGACCATAGGCTGAGGGCAGGACCCGCCAGGACACTCCCATAGAGTGGTCCGGCTCCCAGGCCCACAGGTCGTAGACACACATAGCTTTTATCCTTTTTCTCCCTGTGACTTCCCACGTCTACTAGAATTGTAGCTACTGGAAAGTTTTGTGATTGTGTCCATCACAGTGAACTTGCCCTGGGGCTGAGGCCTATGAGAGGGGCCCTTCCGCCTGAGGGTGGGAGGACTGTCTGAGGCAGTCACAGCAAGGGGAGGCGCAGTGTGGGCACTGCTGCTATTTCTAACCTGCCAGAGTGAAGGGAAACTTGACTATTTGAAAAGCAGGCTGATTGTCAAGGGCGGAACCGAACTCAGAGCTGTCAGGGCCATCACATGGAAAGTGCCTGGCAGGGGGCGGCGACAGGGGGCTTGGGCTGACAGGGCTGTGATTTTGAAAGAAACGTCTTTAAGAAAGTGATTTAAAGTAGGAGAGAAATATTATTATTAGATAATGGCTGTCAAGTTATTTTTTGATGTGTTCTCTGGGTATTTCATAACCACCTCACGCTTAGATGGTAAGCTTCCTGGCTGGGGGCCATGTCCCATGCCTCTGTGGGTTTCACCCCAGCTCCAGGCATGCAACAGGCATCTGGAGGTATTTGCTTTTTGGCCAATGGTCACTTCAGTGGGAGGTTTTATACATAATCCTCTAGCCCTTATCAGCAAACCACAAACCTGGATGAGCACTTGGGCCTTCAGTCTGAGCACCCAGACCCCACCAAGCCCACCCAGCACCGGGCATGGAACTGGCCCCCCAGTGGGAGCGGCAGCAGGGACAGGGAAGTGGGGATCCTTATTGGCCATAATGGTCACAGCTCATGGCCTCCCCCATCCAGCCTGTCTCCTGAGCCTCATTCTCCAAGTCCCTCTCTGTGAACACAGCCTACCCCAGCCCCTAGGCTCCATTTAGCAGTCCGATTTTAGTTCAGAATCATTTTGGGGAATCTGCTCGATCCTTTCTGTGCTGACTGCTGGAACTTTAATCCCTGCCCTGATTTCGGCAACTGTAAAGCACCAACCTCTTGACTGGTCGCCCCTTTGCCAGCCCTAAGCAGGCTGCTTCCCCGCTGAGGTCTCCCCACTAACTAGGAGTCACATCCAGGTCCATTGTAATGTCCGGTTGTGGCTGGTCCCTCTTGCTCCCCAGCCCCTTTGGGCCCTGGCACTGGGTGCCCTCTAGCCAAGACGCCCTCACTGTTTCTTTGCCTGGGGTGGGAGGGGCTTTTCAGTGCAGCAGACTGCATTAAAATCATCTTCCTCTTTTCTTGCCCATCCAGGAAGCTTGATCTGCCCAGCAGAGCTTTCGAAGCTGCTTCCAGGGAAGAGTTTGAACTGCAGGGATATGCTTTTGAGGCAGCCGAGGAGCAGCTGAGACCACCCCGCATTGTGCGTGTGGGGCTAGTTCAGAACAGAACACCCCTCCCCACGGATGCCCCAGTGGCAGAACAGGTGCGGCCACTTTTGACTGTAAATACCTAAACAGGGCTGTGGCATCCTTTGCACACTCCTCTGTCCCTGGCTGGCCACTCACTTGGGCCTATAGGCTCAGACACCTTGAATGGCAGCAGAGACGTTCTTTCCCTGGCGTTCTTGCTTCTCCCCAGCCTGCATCTCTTTCTTTTCTCTCTCTTCTGGTTCTTATCCTTCCCCGCCCCCTTTTTTTTGAGAGTCTCACTCTGTTACCCTGGGTAGAGTGCCGTGGCAAACTCCTGGGCTCAGGCGATCCTTCTGCCTCAGCCTCCTGAATAGCTGGGACTACAGTAGAGCGCCACAATGCCCAGCTAATTTTTCTATTTTCAGTAGAGACAGGGTCTCGCTCTTGCTCAGGCTAGTCTCGAACTCCTGACCTCAAGTGATCCTCCCACCTTGGCCTCCCAGAGTGCTAGGATTATAGGTGTGAGCCACTACACCAGGCCATTGGTTCTTACCCTTTCTATCCTTCCTCCTCACTGTTGTTCCACTTATTCTCCAACTATTGATCTGAAGTTCCATTTATCAACTGGGAGGGTACCCTTTTGGGTGGCTCATCTGCTCTCTCAATGGGACGCTGCCTCTCAGTCACCTGCCAGGCGGCTGCCAGCCAGCACACACTAGTCAAGACTGTCCTCTGCCTTAATCCTAAGGGCAGGGACTCACTATGCCCAGAAGTCTGTCAGCTGATGGTGCCTGCAGGCTTACAGGAATAGATAGATATTTGCTTCTGACCTTAGAGTTAGTAAATAAACGTGACAGCATCTTGTATTTCCCTAAAGAAACATGCTGTCACAGATACTGGTAGTTTGTTTTATATACTTCTCCACAGCATTCCTCCAGCTGCTCAAACTTTGAGGGCTTTCTCTGCAGAGGCTTCCTCAGGATATAGCGTGCTTGAAAATTCTTAGGGATTCTTGAGAAAACTGAGGTCACTCGGATTTCAGGTCAGAATCTGCATCATCTTTCACATTAGTCCTCCCTTTGCTTTTGTTGCATTAACAGAGGTCTGGTTCTTGGTTTGCTTTTTGTCTCTGGACTCGTTTGTGGAGGTTTCCCCATACTGTCAAGTTGCAGAGCCAGTGATGTTCTCTTCACCCCTACAGCACATAGAAGTATGCCCTGCATATTGCCAATGCCATCAAGTGTGTGTTCACATGGCTGGCACCATCACCAGATATCCATGGAGCCCTGGCATGCACAGCCTTTCAGGGGAGGACACTAAGGGCATTTGCAAAGAGCTGTGCTTCTGGATTTTTAGCCTGGTTCCTTTCATCTTTCTTTGAACAAACACTTCTTAGTGTCCCTTGGGAGCCAGGCATCCTGCTGAGGATAAGAAAACAATGAGGATGCTTTCTTCCTGCCCCTAAGTAGCCTGTGAGGTCCTGGGAGTGATAGACAGTGGAAGAATAGCGTAACACAATGGGAACAGCCCTGCCGCGGGGACTACCAAAAGCCAGGGCTACCTCGACACTTGGCCCACAGCTGGGAGAGTCTACAGAGGCTTACAGGTGACAAGTGACACTGATAACACCTCCAGAAGACTGGGTAGAGGGGGAGGGAAGCACATTCCTGGCTGAGGGCACAGCATACACCAAAGAATGGGGATTTAGAAGAGCTGGAAAGGTGAGGTGTCCCATGATAAGAGGCACACAATAGTCAAGTATAGTGTCTCACGCCTGTAATACTAGGCATTTGGGAGGCTGAGGCAGGAAGATCCCTTGAGCCCAGGAGTTTGAGGCCAGCCTGGGCAACATAGCAAAACCTCATCTCTCCAAAAAAATAGAAAAGAATTAGCCGGTGTGGTGGCTTGCACCTGTAATCCTAGCTAGTTGAGAGGCTGAGGCAGAAGGATGGCTTCTTCCCAGGAGTTTGAGGCTACAATGAGCTGCTATCATTGTGCTCCTACACTCCAACCTGGGTGACAGAGTGAGACACTACCTCTAAAAAAAACAAAAAATAGATGGACACAGAAGAAGTAGCAGGACAAGGCTCATCTAGTGCCTTGGTGGCAGGACTGTCCCAGGCTGAAAGAGCAGCTGATCCAGGAGTTGTTTGTGTGTGGGGGCCCTGCCTATGGTAAGCAAGCACTGTTCTCACTCATGCCTCTCAGCAACCCTGCAGAGCAAGTGGTGGTCTCCCCAGGACCAGGTGAGGAAACTGAGGCAGTGTCCAAGTGTCTGTGAGTCTCTGCACTTCCACCTTCTCCTGCAGGTATAGGACCTGAGGGAAATATTAGAACCTGCCTACCCTACTCATCTCCTACCTGGCCAGGTGGGGGTTTGTTCTTCCATGTACATTGTGATGAGATCATAAAAATTATATTACTGATAGAACTAAATGGATTCTAATCCTTGATTTAAAACATTTTTAAATTTTTAACATTTTTAAACATTCTTTAATTTTTCATGTTGAATTAAGCAGAATTTAATCCTTGCTTTCTAAATTGTCAGGTCACTGCCCTTCACAAATGCATAGAGGCCATTGTAGAGGTGGCAGCAGTGTGCGGAGTCAACATCATCTGTTTCCAGGAAGCATGGAGTAAGTCTCTTTTGTGGCCCTTTCTTTGCCGCTTTCATACAATCGTGTATTATCTCCATGTTACCAAGAGTGTCTGCTATCAGATTGTCTAAAAAAATCTCCTTTGTTTTCTCATCTATAGAAAGATTCTCTGTCAACATCACCAGGAAACCAGGGCCCGCGGCCTCCCAGTCTGTTGTCGGGTCCTGTCAATTCTCCTTCCCAAATTGTTCTGAATCCACCCAGCTACCAGCGTCTCTCTCCTGACTTTTGTAATTCCTTGCAGCTGATGTCCTGTGGCCCCCCTCCCACTCTGGCGCTTTTTCACCACCAGACCTCAGCCCAGAACTGGCCTCCCTATCAGAATATTCCTGGTACCATGTACCTTTTTTTGTTTAATTTTTCTACTTATTTTTTATTTAGAGACAGGGTCTCAGTCTGCCACCCAGGCTGGAGTGCAGTGGTGTGATCACTGCTCACTATAACCTCAAACTCCTGGCCTCAAGCCATTCTTCTGCCTCAGCCTCCCAAAGTTCTGGGATTACAGGTGTGAGCCAGCACACACAGCCCATGTACCTTTGCTCTGCATTACTTTTATTTAATTAATTAATTAATTAATTAATTTATTTAGAGACAGAGTCTCGCTTGTTGTCCAGGCTAGAGTGAGTGCCGTGGCGTCATCCTAGCTCACAGCAACCTCAATCTCCTGGGCTCAAGCAATCCTTCTGCCTCAGCCTCCCGAGTAGCTGGGACTACAGGCATGCGCCACCATGCCCAGCTAATTTTATATATATATATTAGTTGGCCAATTAATTTCTTTCTATTTATAGTAGAGACAGGGTCTCACTCTTGCTCAGGCTGGTTTCAAACTCCTGACCTCGAGCAATCTGCCCGCCTCAGCCTCCCAGAGTGTACTTTTATTTTTTATTTTTATTTATTTTTTTTGAGACAGAGTCTCACTTTGTTGCCCAGGCTAGAGTGCTGTGGCATCAGCCTAGCTCACAGCAACCTCAAACTCCTGGGCTCAAGCAATCCTACTGCCTCAGCCTCCTGAGTAGCTGGGACTACAGGCATGCGCCACTATGGCCAGGTAATTTTTTATATATATATTAGTTGGCCAATTAATTTGTTTCTATTTATAGTAGAGATAGGGTCTTGCTCTTGCTCAGGCTGGTTTTGAACTCCTGACCTCGAGCAATCTGCCTGCCTCGGCCTCCCAGAGTGCTAGGATTACAGGCATGAGCCACCGCGCCTGGCCTGCATTACTTTTTATTTTTATTAGAGTTATACATGCTGGTGGTTTAGAGTTAGATAGGATCTACAAGGTCTGTTACCAAAAACACAGCTATTCTCCCCAGTGTCAGCTACTTTCAACACTTAGCTGGTTCCTTTTGAATTTACCTTTGTTAGTGTTGCTGCTTCCTAATTTTTCAGTTTCTTTTTTTTTTTGAGACAGAGTCTTGCTTGTTGACCAGGCTAGAGTGAGTGCCATGGCATCAGCCTAGCTCACAGCAACCTCAAACTCCTGGGCTCAAGCAGTCCTTCTACCTCAGCCTCCCGAGTAGCTGGGACTACAGGCATGCGCCACCATGCCCGGCTAATTTTATATATATATTAGTTGGCCAATTAATTTGTTTCTATTTATAGTAGAGACGGGGTCTTGCTCTTGCTCAGGCTGGTTTCGAACTCCTGACCTCAAGCAATCCGCCCGCCTCAGCCTCCCAGAGTGCTAGGATTGCAGGCGTGAGCCACCGCGCCCGGCTTCAGTTTCTCTTCACCTGTCAACATCCCCCTGATGAAGAAGTCAGTATGGTCCTTTGCCCCTCTTGGCCCTCTACATCCACGTGCCCTTCCTGTTCCATCCGCCCTCTGTTCTCTACCAGGTTGTTTTGTCAACTTCGATCTCTTTTCCTGAATAATTTTCTGTTTTCTCTGGAGTCTGCTTTGTTTTCTACATACTTGCCACAAGTTCAGCCCCAGACATTCTACCAGTTCCTGAACCCCTGTCATGTGTTCTTTAGACACAGTCTATCAGTTTCACCTCTTTGCAGGTGTCTGCCCCAGAGCCTCCTGACTGCTTTGGACTGGATTAGGTGCCCCCTCTACTGGTCACACGGTTGTCGTCCTGGCATCTCCCCTTGCCGTCATCCTGGGGCGTCCCTCAGGAGTCCCTTTGCCTTGCTCTTGCATTTCTCCATTCCCACATCTTCCTCTTTCTTGGTTTACACCCTTATTTGGGTCAAGTAGTGTAGTGGATTATTATCATTTTATGTCACCTAGGCATCTGTGTTGAATACAAGTTTCACTTTCTCATCCCAGACTCGGGGCTTGGTTACCCTTGATACAGTGTCCAGTTCTACATCACCCTCAAATGGCTCTAGCTGGTGGCCAGAGATTTGAACTGAGAAGCATCTCTCCTGTCTAGCAGACTGGGCTCCCCACTTTCCTGCCACTTCCTTTAAATGGACAACCTAGGCATTTGCCTGTAAACTTAAAGTGACCACACTCTGTTCCCTTATATATACTGCTAGTTGCCATGCATTTTTCTCTCTCTGCTAAATTCTTCATTTTTGCCTTATGTGACCAAGGGACAGAGGATTTCTCTCCGAACTCATCGTGCCCTCCCTACCCAAGATCTGTAAATAAAAATCTTTGAACTTACTTCCTATTCTGGTGGTATATTGAATTTGTACCTTTCATCAGAAGAACCAGGGGCTGCCTGAGTCTATGTTTCCCCAGGATACCAGGCAGAACACAGGTTGGGCTCACAGCTCCAGAGTAATGGTCAGTCAGGCATAAACTGGACACGGGTCAGACAAGAGCCAAAAGGGCATCTGTGAGGATAAATAAGTTTCCCATGTGAGGGACCCTGGTCACGGGTCGGACAACTAGGCATAAGGCCATCCTCCAGGTACAAGAAGAATCCCATGAAAGGCACACTTTGAACACAAGTCCAGCTCCCCTTCATTTCCCTTGAGAGCAGGGTTTCCAGCTGCTCTGATGCTGGAGCCCCCATTTAGGTGGAGGCTCTCAGAACAAGTAGTTTCCTGAGAAAGAATACATAGGAGATGGCCAGGCTTGGTGGCTCATGCCTGTAATCCTAGCACTCTGGGAGGCCAAAGCTGGAGGATCACTTGAGCTCAGGAGTTCAAGACCAGCCTGAGCAAGAGTGAGACCCTATCTTTACCAAAAATAGAAAAATTAGCTGGGAGTCATGGTGTGCGTCTGTAGTCCCAGCTACTCAGGAGGCTGAGATAGGAGGATTGCTTGAGTCCAGGAGTTTCAGGTTGTAGTGAGCGATGATGACACCATGGCACTCTATCTGGGCAACAGAATGAGCCTCTATCTAAAAAAAATAAAAAATAAATAAAAAATAAAATATATATATATGTATATATATATATGACAAACTTTGAGACCTTGCCTATCTGAAAATACATTTCTTCAACCTCAGCATTGACTTTAGAAAAATAAATAAATAAATAAATAAAAAATGAAAATACATTTCTTCTACAATTTGTTTGATAGCTTGGGTATCAAATTTTAGGTTAGAAATCACTTTCTGGCCGGGCGCAGTGGCTCATGCCTGTAATCCTAGCACTCTGGGAGGCCGAGGTGGCCGGATTGCTCAAGGTCAGGAGTTCAAAACCAGCCTGAGCAAGAGCGAGACCCTGTCTCTACTATAAATAGAAAGAAATTAATTGGCCAACTAATATATAGAGAAAAAAAATTAGCCGGGCATGGTGGCACATGCCTGTAGTCCCAGCTACTTGGGAGGCTGAGGCAGCAGGATTGCTTGAGCCCAGGAGTTTGAGGTTGCTGTGAGCTAGTCTGACGCCATGGCACTCACTCTAGGCTGGGCAACAAAGAGAGACTCTGTCTCAAAAAAAAAAAAAAATCACTTTCCTTCGGAAGTTTGAACACATTGTTCCATTGTCTTCTAGCTTTGGATATCATTGACTAGTCAAAGCCATTTTGATTTATAACCCATTATCTGTGACTTGTTTATTTTTATCTGGAAGATTATAGGGTCTTCTCTTTTTCACTAATACTCCGCAGTTTCACAATGATGTGCCATTGTGTGTATCTATTTAAATCCATTATTCAAGGTACTCATTGTGTTCTTTCAGTCTAGAAACTTGTGTCCTGCAGATCTAGAAAATTTTCTTGTATTATTTCACTAGTTTTTTTTTTTCTTCTTTTTTCTCCTTTCTCTTCCTAATAGTCCTACTATTAGGCTGTTGGAACCCTGGACTCTAGTTACTTAATTTTCTTATTTATTTCCTCCTAGATTTTATCTCTTGGTCTTTTTGCTCAATTTACTAGTAGATTTGATTTAATGTGTCATTCAGCCCTTCTATTTGATCTTTCATTTCTGCTATCACATTTTGAATTTACAAGAGTTCTTTTGGTCTGAAAGTTTCTGTTTTATTACATCTTGTTGTTGCATCATGGTTGCAGTATCTTCTGTTATTTCTAAGGATATTAATATTAAGTCATTTTTATTCTCCCTACATGGTCACTACTTACTCCACATTGGTCTCCCTTTTTTTTTGTCCCTCTCCGATTGTATGTTTATGTTTTAGGAATTAGGGATTAAAAAGCTGATTGGAAGCTCTGAGTTTGTGGGAGAGACTCACCCCCTGAGCTCCATTATAGGATAATCTGGGGTTCAGGGGTAATTCCCAGGTAATCCCAATGTTAGTATCTCTGGGTCTTTTCGGACTGGTCAGATTCCCCAGAGAAGATTCTTCTGTTCTCTTGCCAAGAAGGGAAAGAGGACAAGGTCCACCATGCTGATGTTTACTCAGTCTCTCTGTTCTGACGCTTCACTTACTTTCATCTGTCTTGGCTTCCCCAAGACCAGAGAGCTTCTGCTGACCTGTATCTGTACAATGAGCCTCTAGCCTTCTGCTGGGATAGAAGGGTCAGGTCCTGGCCTCTTGGAATGGAGGAAGGACCTGGGCTTCTAACTGCTTCTTGTTTTTTTTGTTGTTGCTGTTCTGTTTTTGAGACAGAGTCTCGCGTCATTGCCCAGGCTAGAGTGAGTGCCGTGGTGTCAGCCTAGCTCACAGCAACCTGAAACTCCTGGGCTCAAGCAATCCTTCTGCCTCAGCCTCCTGAGTAGCTGGGACTATAGGCATGCGCCACCATGCCTGGCTAATTTTTTCTATATATATTAGTTGGCCAATTAATTTCTTTCTATTTATAGTAAAGATAGGGTCTCGCTCTTGCGCAGGCTGGTTTCAAACTCCTGAGCAATCCGCCCACCTTGGCCTCCCATAGTGCTAGGATTACAGGCGTGAGCCACCACGCCCGGCCCTGACTGTTTCTTAAGCAGACTTGTATCCAGCCTTTGTTTATCACTCCTCACCACTTCCCAGCTTCAGAGGTGCCCTGTGCCTCTGGTTCTGAGCTCCTGAGAGGTCCACAATGGAGAGTGGGGTGCTTCCTGGCGTTCTTGGTGCTGTTGGGACTCACTTTTCTCTGATCTGCTAAGATATGTATCTGCATCCCTCTGCTTTCCAGCCCCTCCTGTTCTGGTGTCATTGATTGGCCCATTTCTTGGTGCCCCATCTTTGTAGGATTATACCTTTGAACATCCCTTAACCTACCATGCTGGCGAGGTTCCAGGAAAAAGCATGTGTCTGTGTCCGGCCTGTATTTCTACCCAGAAGTCCATGTCATTTTCCTATTTTTGTTACACTTGCACTTTCACTCTTGTTTGTGTGACTCTTGATTTGTCTGCCACCTCCATTAGACCATAAGCTCCATGAGGCCAGTGCCTATATTTGTTGGTTTGTTTTTCTCATCCCCACCCGTATGTTATCTTTAGTGGCAAGAGCAATCCTTGGTGCTTGACAGGTACTAAAAAGTATGTACTGGATGGTTTAACTATCTTCTTCCCTTTATTGGATCTGGAACTTCCTCTCATCCATCAAGGCCTAACACAGACAACCCCTCCTTTGTGGGGCCCTGGGGACTCCCCCATGCAGAGCTGAGCACTCTGTCCTCTCCTGCTGTGTGGCTATACCAGGGTGTAATTCACTTCCTTTGGTCTAGTCTGGCAGTTCCTGAGGGCAGAGTGGTCAGTGAGTGCAGAATCCCCTTCCCCTCTGGTTTGAGAACTATAGTTGGGGCTTTGCAGCCAGCCTCACCCCACCTCCCTTCCATATCCTTCTTTTGAAAGTTTGTTTACATGAGCATACTTGTGTGAACAGGAAAAACAGCCATTTATTCTCTGGGGTCACTTGACTCATTCCTAATGGTCTGAAAGCTGAGAATTAATGGTCATTAAGGAACATTTTTGTTTTCAATAGCTTTTCTGTTGACTTCCTTAAAATAGTTCATCTCTCTTCATGGAAGGCAAGCCTGGGGAGCCTTGAGCCTGGCACCAAGGCCCCTGAGACTGTTGCTGGCAGTGCCTGCTGCCCACATGGGCAGCCAACGTGGTGATGGTGCCATTGGTGGTATATTCACTCTGGCATAATCTTAGGACTGGGCTTCCTGGTACTAGAAGGAATTGAGAGACTGAGGCTTCTTTTCTGTGGAATAAAGAGGGTCACACCTGCTTCACAGGGTGTACAGGATGAGCTGCCTATTACCACAGCTGGCAGTGAGCTCAGCATGTGAGTGGCATCTGGGAGATGTTGGCTACTGTTGTTATTCCTAAACAAGCCACAAACTCCTTGCCGAGGCCAGTTAAACACTGCCCAGTCACATCATGCAGCTTCCTGCAAACCCTTCTCGAAAGTCACTTCAGAGCCTGCGGAACAGTAGCACACATCTGCTAACTTCCACTAATCTAATCCCTCCAAAAGAAGTGGACTTGGGTTATTGTAAGGCAGGAGATCTAAAGAGTATACTGAATTGGTCCAGATAAGGACTTTAGTACTCCACACCATGAGGAAGAAGCAACAGCCAAGTTGGAATCAGCCCAGTAGGAAATGGGCAAAGGGTATGAACAAGAAAGTGTAGAGGATGATTCCAGAATGGCCAGTGAACATGCAGCAGGGTGTTCAACCTCCCTGGTGAACAGGGAAACCTTTAATCGTGTGAGATACCAGTTCACACCAGCAGACTGGCAGATACTAAAGATAACTCCAGGGAGTGCAGATATCCCAAGTGTAGCTGCAGCTGAGCTGTAGAGCACCATTACATACATCACCAGACACACGCAGCCAGAGGTTCCAATGCCCACCCCCAGTGCATTCCTCTCAGTCCCCTGCACAGGACAATGCCATTTTGAACCTCGTGTGCATGAAGGTGACCAACATCTTTGAGCTGTTACTACATGTGTTATTACCACTGTTTGGGGAAAAAAAGACCAAACAAAAACCAATGAGTTTAATGAAATTTGCTTTTTTGAAATCAGCTTTCTCAGGTTAAATTAAGAATACCCTTATTTTATTTCATTTCATTTTTGGAGGCGAGGTCTTACTGTGTTGCCAAGGCTGTTCTCTAACTCCTGGGCTCAAGCCATCTTCCCACCTCAGCTTCCCAAGGCTTACACCACCATGCCTGGCTAATGAAATTTCCTATTAGCCCCCTGGTGGTGTCTAGCCAGAGATCTCAAGAATAATGGCATTTATCCTTGAAGGTAAATCCTGTCCAGTGGTTCCCGAACTTCTTGTGGGGTCATTAAGTGGGTGGCTTTTCTTATTTCTATAGAAGCTTCCCTGTCCCTGGGAGGAGGAAGGTGTCTGGTGACACACTGAAGGTTCCAGCACCATCCTTAGTGGCCCTCTGGTAGTTTCCCCAGTCACAGGAGCTCCATCAACCTGAAGATTGGCCAACAGCGTAAGATCTGCTAGTTGGAAACTTTTAAAATTTTATTATGGTAAAATATACATAACATAAAAACATTTTCACTATTTCTAAATGTACAGTCTGTGGCATCCAGTATGTTCACATTGTTGTACAATCATCACCACCATCCATCTCTAGAACTTACCATTCCAGATTGGACCTCTTTTTTTTTTTTTTTGAGATGAAGTTTTGCTCTGTCACCTGGGCTGGAGTGCTATGGTGTCACAGCAACCTCAAACTCCTAAGCTCAAGCAATTTTCCTGCCTCAGCTTCCTGAGTAGCTGTATTATAGGCGCAAGCCACCACACCCAGCTACTTTTTCTATTTTTAGTAGAGATGGGGTCTCTTGCTCAAGCTGGTCTCGAACTCCTGACCTCAAGCGATCCTCCTGCCTCAGCCTCCCAGAGTGCTAGGATTACAGGCGTGAGCCACCGCGCCCAGCCAGATTGGACCTCTCTCTCTACCCATTAAACAGTTACTCCCCTTTCTGTCCTGCCCCAGCCCCTGGCAACCATCATTCTACTTTCTGCCTCTACAAATTTAACTACTCTAAGAACCTCATATAATTGGAATCCTATACTATTTGTTGTTTAATGTCTGTCTTTTTTCACTTAGCATGTTCTCCAGGGTTTATCCATGTAAGCATGTGTCAGAATTTCCTTCATTTTTAAGGGGGCTGAATATACATATACATACCACATTTTGTCTATGCATTCATTTGTTGATGAGACATTTGGACTGCTTCTACCTTAGGGTACCCCAGAGGGTAGAGTCTGCCCAACACCCACAGCCTAGGAGCAAGACTCAGAAACCAGGCTATGGCACTTCTGGGGCCATATTCTCTTTTTATCTATTTTATTTTTATTTTTTATTTTTTTAGAAATGGGGTCTTTGGCTGGGTCGGTGGCTCATGCGTGTAATCCTAGCACTCTGGGAGGCCCAGGCAGGTGGGTCACTCAAGGTCAGGAGTTCGAGACCAGCCTGAGCAAGAGCAAGACCCCGTCTCTACTAAAAGTAGAAAAAATTAATTGGCCAACTAAAAATATATAGAAAAAATTATCTGAGCATGGTGGTGCATGCCTGTAGTCCCAGCTACTTGCAAGGCTGAGGCAGAAGGATCGCTTGAGCCCAGGAGTTTGAGGTTGCTGTGAGCTAGGCTGACAACACGGCACTCTAGCCCAGGCAACGGAGTGAGACTCTGTCAAAAAAAGAGAACGAAATGGGGTCTTGCTGACTCACCCAGGCTGGAATGCAGTGACATGATCATAGCTCACTCAGCCTAAACTGGGCTTAAGCTTTCCTCCTGCCTCAGCCTCCAGAGTAACTGTGACTACAGACACCATCACCTACCCAGTTATTTTTTTTCCTTTTTTTTTTTTGGGTTTTACTATGTTGTCCAGGCTGGTCTCGAACTCCTGCCCTCAAGTGATCCTCCCGCCTTAGCATATTCTCTTGCAGTGATTTCCAGCTGTAGGCTGTGGAGCCCCTCTCAGAGGCTTGGATGTTGGATATGATTCTGACCTTTCTCCTTTATACAGCTATGCCCTTTGCCTTCTGTACGAGAGAGAAGCTTCCTTGGACAGAATTTGCCGAGTCAGCAGAGGACGGGCCCACCACCAGATTCTGTCAGAAGGTAGGTAGGACATTAACTGCTCCTCTGGCAGCAGCTGCCAAATATGTGCACAGATCACTGAGCACAGCCACAGCTGTCAGGTGTGGCCTTTCACCATGGAAAATGCACCCATTTGGTGCTTGTTTTACCAGATAAGATTAGATAAGAATATTTGCCCCTTTTTTAAAGTGTACTTTCACTTACAATTTTAAAGTTTCAGAGCCAGTGGGGCCTTTAGTGGCTTTTTCAGGTGAGGAAGCTGCAGCCTACCAAGGGTGGTTTGGAGGTGCCTTCTATGGGAAGTTCCCCAGCTAGTGAGTGTCAGAGCTGGCACGCGTGGACTCCTCGTCCAGAACTCTGCCTACTCTCTTGCAGCTTGCTTGGCTCACAGAAGCTTCAATGCATGGCCTGTCTCATCAATGTAGAAATTAATTTTGATTTTTTTCATTAAAACCTCATAATACATGTTATATGATTGCATTTATATGAACTGTCCAGAACAGGCAAATCCATAGAGACAGAAAGCAGATTAGTGGTTGCCAGGGGCTGGGGGTGAGGGGAGAAGGGAAGTGACTGCTAATGGGTACAAGGTTTCCCTTTAGGGTGATGAAAATGTTCTAAAATTAGATTGTGGTGATGGTTGCACAACTCTGAGAATATACTAAAACCTACTGAAGTGCATGATTTAAAAGAGTGAGTCCTTGTTCTACCCTTTACCCCTTCTCACTACTGCACTTGACTTGTTTTTGTTTTAAAACGGTGAATTTTATGCTATGGGAATTACATGTTAATAAAGCTGTTATCAGAAAAACCCATAAAAGGCCAGGTGTGGTGGCTCACGCCTGTAAACCTAAGCACTCTGGAAGGCCATGGCGGGAGGATCGTTTGAGCTCAGGAGTTCAAGACCAGCCTGAACAAGAGTGAGACCCCGTCTCTACTAAAAAAATTAGAAATTAGCTGGACAACTAAAATATATATAAGATTTAGCTGGATATGGTGGCACACACCTGTAGTCCCGGGAGGCTGAGGCAGGAGGAAGCGATCCTCGTGCCTCAGCCTCCCAGAGTGTTAGGATAACAGGCGTGAGCCACCACACCTGATCAGAATCATACAGTTTCTGTCTTTTTGTGACTGGTTCATTTCATTTATTAATAGCTTCATGTCCCCCAAGATCCATCTATGTTGTAGCAGGTGCCAGGATTTCCTTCCTTTTTAAGACTGAATAATATTCCATTGTATGTATATACCACATTTTGTTTATCCATTCATCTGTCAGTGGACATTTGGGTTGCTTCCATCTCTTGGCTGTTGTGAAGAATGCTGTTATGATATGTGGGTACAAAGATCTTTTGAAATTGTGTTTTCAGTTGTTTTGGATATATACCCAGAATTGGGATTGCCAGATCATATAGTAATTCTGTGTTTAACTTTTTGAGGAACCTCCATAAGCTTTTCTAGAGCAGGTGAACCATTTTATAATCATACCAACTGTGCACAAAGACAGTGAATATACTTATTTAGCTGATTGAGCTTGAGCATCAGGGCAACAAGGCATTTAATATTCCAAACAACAAATGCAAGTGATAGCTCTGCCCCAAGCCTATTTAGTAGGATCATTGAATTCTTTTCCAATAAAAAACCTACAACAATTAGTTGAAAGTGAGACTTGCTATATTCATCGTTTCTCCAGCTGGCAAAGAAGCATGACATGGTGGTGGTGTCCCCCATCCTAGAACGAGATGGAGAGCATGGGGACATTCTATGGAACACAGCTGTGGTGATCTCCAATTCTGGAGCAGTCCTAGGAAAGACCAGGAAGAACCATATTCCCAGAGTGGGAGACTTCAACGAGGTGAGCCACCCATCAGATGGCCAGTCTGCCTCACTCAGTCCTCTGTGTATAGATCTCTGCGGGCCTATCTGTGGGTGAAGCAGGATCTATATGGGATCGTGCTCCATGTCACGCATGCTCACTGGAGCGCAGCATGGCCATGGTGCTCAGAGGGTCTCCAGACTGCCCTACATCACATGGGCAGACAGGATTCAGGTGGGACTCTTGGGTGAGTCCCAAGCACCTTTAACACTGTGTGTATAACCTAATTTGACTTCCTGAAATCTCTTTGAAGTAAGCATTATATAAATTAAAACCTAATAAATAGTGCTCAAGCATGAAATGGTTCTTGCTGCCCCTTTCACGGTCTGAGCTCCTAGCTGCCACGGTCTAGTGTTTGGAGCATACCTTGTCTGTAGTTCACATGGCGTTTGAGTGGGCCTGTGTCCGTGTGTCAGGTGACAGTGGGTGAATGTGCATGATGTACATGTCCATGTATGAGTGCATTACGGGGGGCTTCTTGTGCCCATCATCAGGGTGTAAGTCAGAGGGGCTGTTCTGATTGGTTAATGCCAATCCATGGTTGGGTAAGATGGGGGGTGGATGTTTGAGAGGGAAATGAACTTCACCTAATGCCTAAGATATTAAATCAACTTGATTTACAATTAATGCAGTTGTTCAGGATATGGTATCCCTAGTCCTTGGACCTGTGTCCTCAATTGTGGGCATCCTGACCACTCTCAGGCTGGTCAGGTAGACAAGAAATAGTCTGCAGGGCTAAGTGAGGTTCCCCAGGGAGAAAGAACCTAGCGTTTCTCAGTAACAGCCGGAGGTGGGGGCAGGAAGATGTACCCCCCACCTGTTTACCCTGGGATTAATCTTTAGCTCCCTAAAGATAGCGCAGGGCTTGTCTCAATGCAGCAGGATCTGCTCTGGTGTCCATCCTGTGTGCACATCCTGGTTGCTGCTTGACCCAGGACAATTTTGAAATTAATGGGAGGAGGTGAAAGGCTCTAGGAGCAGATCTCTTTGGGACGCTGGCTCACTCTCTAGCCTCCCTCAGTTCTGTCCCAAAGCTGGCACCCCACCATGAGGGTGTAGGCAGAGAGGCAGGGGTGAGAATTCAGGGTCCAGTATGCCTGCCCTACAAGGATGTCCTAACCCCAGGTGGGATGCCCAAGGTGCTTTGTGGGAAAAGAGCACTTTCAGGGGGTGGGTTCCTCTTGCAGACTTGGCCTTAAGCAGCTGGGCAATTCACACGCCCACTCGGGAGGCAGTTTTCTCTTCTGAGCAAAAAGAGGGTTGTTCTAGATGAGTTCCAGGTCCCTTCAGCGCCAACATTCTAGATAAGCATGTGTGGCTTGGTGAGGACATTGACCAATGATCGACCAAGCCTGCGCCTTGTAATTGTACCATGCTTGAAACCTCACCAGAGTTTGTCCTTGAAATAGTGTGGAAGGTTGCTTTGGGGTTTTTTTTGATATGTCACAAAGGAGATTGTGGATAAGTGCTTAAGCCATGGTGATTTCCCCTTGGGGTTGACTTGTTATTGTGTCTGGGTTTTTTTTTTGTTTTTAACACATTGAAAGTCTTGAACTTAAAGTAGAGTCACACTCAAGAGTGTTACTATTGGACTACTGGTGATATTTCATTTTTTCTGCCAAGTTTAAGGAAAGGGAAATTTTATAGGTCAGAAGCATGACTGTGTGGTCCTTTCCTTTTCAGTCAACTTACTACATGGAGGGGAACCTGGGCCACCCTGTGTTCCAGACGCCATTCGGAAGGATTGCTGTGAACATTTGCTACGGGCGGCACCACCCCCTCAACTGGCTCATGTACAGCATCAATGGGGCTGAGATCATCTTCAACCCCTCGGCCACCATCGGAGCACTCAGGTCACTTGGCGGGCAGGGTCGAGGGAGCTCCCTGGGGCCCAGCCATTTCAGGCTCAAGGCCAGGCAGCAGGGCTCAGAGGTAGTTTTGATAAACTGCAGCCAGCAGGCACAGCCACCAGGATATCTAACAGAGCTGAGCGTTGGGGTTGTGTATTATACATTTGACCAGGTTTTCAGTGAAAAGGATTCTCAAGATGACAATTAACAACTTCATGCCTCCTGGAAGAGCCACTCTACTGTAAAACACCAACCTTAGCTGTGATTCTGAACTCTGAGATGAAAATATATAACAGCCTCCACCCTCCCCTGTAGTGGTCAGGATTCAGAAAGACTCGCATCTAAGGGCCTGGAACATACTAGGTGGGTGGCCAGCATTAGCTCCTGGATGAGGAACTGCAGGTTCCTAGTCCTTAAGTCCTGCATGAGGAGGGCAGACGTTTGGGCGAGAGAAAGAGCAAATGACAAGTCGGAGCCAAGAGGATCCTTAAGATATCAGTTAAGTAGGCCGGGCGCGGTGGCTCACGCCTGTAATCCTAGCTCTCTGGGAGGCCGAGGCGGGCGGATTGCTCGAGGTCAGGAGTTCGAAACCAGCCTGAGCAAGAGTGAGACCCCGTTTCCACTATAAATAGAAAGAAATTAATTGGCCAACTAATATATACAAAAAATTAGCCGGGCATGGTGGCGAATGCCTGTAGTCCCAGCTACTTGGGAGGCTGAGGCAGGAGGATTGCTTGAGCCAGGAGTTTGAGGTTGCTGTGAGCTAGGCTGACGCCACGGCACTCACTCTAGCCTGGGCAACAAAGCGAGACTCTGTCTCAAAAAAAAAAAAAAAAAAAAAAGATATCAGTTAAGGAAACTTCTTTTTAACCAGCAAAGTGTTTTCTGTTTAAACACCTAACATCAGCAAGTCTTTCAGTGTTAGCCTCACTCCTAAATAGATAGAACTACTCTGGTCAAGGTAGAGCTGGGGAGGGGGTGCATTGGCAGCCTACAAGCTCCTGGGCAGGACCCCCAGGGCCCCTTTAAAAAGTGTGGCAGGCAAGCTAAGCTGGCCTGTGTGACTGTGCTGCTGCTGCTTCTCGCTTCCCCAGCAGCTGAGCCTTTGGGTGCTTTCCAGTTTTGCATCATTATAAGTAATAGCTCTAGGAATTTATGTGCAGATATTTTTCTCCCAACTCACTTCCTCCAAAGCAGGATTCCTGGAGCAGGAGATGCTGGCTTTCCCTTTCTGTGGTCTCAATTGCCAGTGTCCCAGCAGGGCAAGGGTGTGAGGGGAAGTTCTGGTGGGCAGCTCTGCCAACCCCCACCCCTCTCTTGTCCTCATTCCCGACTAAATTTCAGTCAGGTTTCTTCTAAAGTCAGAATGGGACATTCACTTTACCTTTTCTTTTTAGCACGGTGCCCCCTTCTCAAGAGTGACACCTCTGCATTCAGAGTTTGCACAACCAGGTTCCTTACCCAGCCAAAATGCAAACCCCAGGCTCTTACCTCAGGTCCACTGCCCTGTCCGTTCACTTGGAGGTCTGGGCCGTGATTAGGAAGGGTGCTTTGGGGTAGAAGAGGAAAATCAGGCCTTGATCTCCCCTCAGAGAACATACTGGAGACACATGGTGGCTTGGTCATCTGTGACAGCATCCATTGGCAGTTGTGGGTGGGATAATTACTGATCATTCAGTCACCTAGCCTGGGCACAACCTTGGGGCCACCCCATGGAGCAGCCCCCTCCTGCCAGCTATGTTTAAGACATTTGGTAAGTCCTGTCTCCCCTCAGGGGTCCCTAGAAGAACCTGAAGCCCATCCCTTGGTCACCACAAGCAAAGCTGTGGCCTGAGACTCAGCTACCTGCTCCATGCATTCAGAGTAGAGTCCCTCTCTGTCTCGACTGTCTTGGGTTTTTTTTTTGTTAGCCCCAATTAGGCAAACAGAAGCATCCCAGTGCAATATGCGCATAACTGCTTATGGCCTCAGCAGCCTATTAGGCTTATTAAAAATGATTGATTTTCCTTCCTCAGCCAGGGCGAGGAAGGAAACACAAACCTTGGCTTTCCATAGTGTAGTGAGGCTGGCAGTAAAAACTGACAGCATTTGTAAAGCAGTGTGTTTCCCAAGCTCCTAAAATGCTCACACCCTTTGACTAGATCGTGATACTCCTAAAACTGTAGCCTGAGGAAGAGATCAAAAAGAGGAGGGAAAGCTGGTGGACGTTCATGGAAAGGTGTTTGTGGCAACGTTGTTCATGATAGGAGAAAAGCTGGCAGCGGGGGCCATGTTCTGGCTGAGTACATTGCGGCCCATCTCTTCCAGGGTTTATTGTACAGTCACTAAAAAGAGTCATTGTAGGCCGGATACAGTGGCTCACACCTATAGTCCCAGCTACTAAGGAGACTGAGGCAGAAGGATCACTTGAGCCCAGGAGTTTGAGGCTGCAATAAGCTATGATGATGCCACTGTACTCTAGCCTGGGTGACAGAGCAAGACCCTGTCTCCAAAAATAAATAAATAAATAAAGCGATTATGGAGGTAATGCAGCATCATGACAAAAGTCTGTAAGCAAGAAAAAGATGTATCCAGGCTATGGTCAGAACTCTAAAGATTTTTTGCCTGTGGACAAGAATGATTATGGAGTGTGAGAAAATGGCAACAGGTGGTTTATTAAAATGGTAGGATTCTGGGTGACTTTCTTAAAATGATAAATGATTATTTGTGGAATCGGTAAGTGTTTTGAAGCACAATGATGGGCAAATCCTACCAGCTGCACGAAAGCATCAGATCACAACTTCCAGAATCATCTTCTGCCCCCTGTATCAGAGACAGACACACACATGTACACGCATGCTATGGGGCAGCAGGGTGTCCTTGTTCATTTTTATGTCCCACAGTTCTAAGCACATGATAGAATTCAAGTGTTTTGGGGCTGATTGTGTCATCCTGACAATCCCAGGATGCGTCCCTTGCAGCCTGAGTGGCCAGAGATCTCTGCCACGTATGTGCATTAATGGGAAAGTCGCTGTCCGGTCCCCTCACTGCATTTTGCCTTTCCACTGTGATCATGTTTAGGGGTTTGTGTACTCTAAACTGGGAATATGGCATATGTCCTTATTCCCCCATCAGACTCTCCACAATTCTTGCACACAGTAGGCTCTCACGAACCCCGACTTCCTTTCTCTTGGTGGTTTTGAGAGCATAAATTTTATTGCCAGCTGTGGGTTTGAGTCCTACTCAGAACACTTCCCTGGAGAATTGCAAGAAAGATGTTTTATGGCAATCGTCCTAAAACAATTTAGTCTATTTAATTCCTGAAAATGTCATTTACTGGTGTGTTTCTGTAAAAATCCTTTCTGAAAAGTTTTGTCAGCCTGGCTTAGCAGCTGGGGGAAAAAAGCAGCAAAATGAGTCCCCTCAATCAAGCCTGTGATTTTTTTTCCCAGATGCGTGAATCCTCCTGAGAATTAGGCTTGTGACAAGCACCCACCACCTCCACCTACTCCCTGGTTTAAACCAGGTGCACACTGACAGGAAGGAAGATTCTGGAGCATTTTGCTCCCAGTCACTCAGCGTTTCTAAGTGGGCATTATTACCCTGTAGATCTAGAGTCTTAGTGATGTTTCTCAGACAAGAGATAGTTAGTGACAAGTTCCAGCATTCCATGGCACGTCTTAGGCTGAAGAAGGGCCGGGTCTCCTACCACACTGTCCCTTTTTGGGAGCTGGACTGAGGGGGGCCCACCGTTCAGCTGAGTCTGTGGGGTGCCTCTGCCTTGCCAGTGAGAGAACCAGGGAGCCTCTGCTTAGAGACTAGGGGTTCAGAAGAGGAAAATGGGAAGGCACAGGGAAATGGACAGGCTCAGAGGAGGTGACCGTGCTGCAGAATCTGACCCTCCATCCCATTAACCTAAGTTCTCTGTTTACTCAGCCTGAAATTTTCCCCTTTGGAGTCTGATTTGCAAGGCAGCACAGCAGGATAGGAAAGTTGGGGTGGGGAGATAGAGCCCATGCTCAGCCCTCACAGACCTTGTACAAGCCTGCTGAACCCTTGGCTCCTTTCTGCCATTTACCAGGACAGGATCTGCCCAGCCTGAAAGGTGGGTTCCCAGGAGAAGGAAAGGAGGTGGGAAGTAGCAGTTGTGGAACTTCTGCCACATGGAGCTTCAGCTTCATCAAGCCATTGAGTCTTCGCAGTCTACCTCTGAGGACGTGTCAGAAAAGGAAACTGAGGCTCAGGGCGAGGACTTGATCCAGGGCTGTCCCACTCTTCCAGCAGACCAAAAATAGACACGTGGCTTCTACCTACAGCAGGTCCTCCCCAGTAGGCTTCTTGGGCTCAGGCAAGGTGCTGAGGACAAGCCAGCCAACTTGCAGGTTTGGGGTGACCCACAGATGCAGTGAGTCTCCCTGGCTGTCCCCACCACATGCCCAGGAAAGCCACCAGTCAGGTTGCAGCTCAGGGCTGAACATCTACCAGGTCTGGCAGGGAAGTCAGCGACCTAGTTGCTCTTGCTGCTCTCTTACAGTGAGTCCCTGTGGCCCATTGAGGCCAGAAATGCAGCCATTGCCAATCACTGCTTCACCTGTGCTATCAACCGTGTGGGCGTGGTAAGTCCCTGAGGTCTGGCTGAGGAGAGGAGCCGCTGTCTGGTGGTCCTGTGGGGACAGGTTACACCTCTTCTCCCTGTTCTCTGTGGGCACATGCCACAAATCCTGGGGACCCCAAAAGGGGGGAAACTGGCTTGGTCTCTTATTTTTAAAGATATTATGTCCTCCTATTTATTTTTTTCTTATTTTTGCTTTTAGCTGAAATCATTTTGAAAGGCTCTTTGATGTGGTGGTGGTTTCTTATTTTTCCCCTTGACCCCAAACACTGAACAACTGTGACTTCCACACACAATGCATTTGTTACATAATAATCCTCTTCCTCATTCTTGTTAATCAGATGTCAAACTCTAATCAGAGCTTCTGGTCAGTCTGAGATAACCAAGGTTTCCATGCTAAGTTGATGTGATTTGTGGCAACATAAAGAAACTTGATATGTTAATTAGCCTGTGGAAGCCCCTCGCAGTTTGATATAGGTTCCCATTAGGCTTTGGGGAAGATACTAAAAGCAGTGTGTAGACCTACCACCCACTCACTGCCTTCGCAGACCCCCAGGCTGGGGTTTTGTTACTGCAGGTAGGCCAGCCTCAGATGCCTTCCACAGCCTGGAGCCAGTCTGTGCCCAATGTCTTTCTCTTCTTCCAGGTTATAAACTCCCCAAACGCAAAGTGTGGGTGTTTATTTTGCTTGTCAAATTCCCCACCTGCCTCCCAATGCTGGGTGGACATTTAATAAGCACTTGTTGATTGCTGAGTGAGTACAGACCATTCCATCTCATTGTAACCGTTTCTGAGCTAACTCCACCTCAGCTGATGGCTGTGGAGAGTCTGGCCAAGTGATCTGGAATGACTGTAGTGGTAGTGCCACCTATAGGTTCTTTTTATCTTGGTCTTATTTCACAGGAGCACTTCCCGAATGAGTTTACATCTGGAGACAGGAAGAAAGGTATGTTTTATGAATTTCTGTGGTGGTTGAAACTGAGGAGTGGGCTTTAGTCTCCCTTCTCTGTCTGCTTCTTTGAGACGGGTATGCCCCACAGATCATGCCACGCGCCTGGCACCTGGGAGGTGGGCTGACTCATCTCTGCTTCATTGCCTGGGGCGTGGGGTTCTGACTGGCTGGGGTGTGGAGAGGCAGTCCTAGGCTTGGGGATCAGATTGAACTTCATCCCTCCCCTGGAACTGGTGTGGAGATGGACCAGGAAGATGTGGAGGACCCTTCATGAGCTCTCTGAAAGAGGGAGGGGCTGTCATCTAGCCTATATACTTCTATTCCTCCTTTCCTTTGTCCTTGTCCCACCCCCACCCCAAAGAAATGCCCAGAACATTGGCATGGATTGCCTTGAGTTTTCTAGAGTCCATAGCCTGTTTTGATCAGGGGCACACACCACCTCACCTCTGCTGGGAGTCCCACACCCCCAGGTCCCATATCTCTGGCCAAAGATGTGGGAGGGAGGGTTACTCCCCTCAGCAAAGAGGTATCTGGACTAACCCAGGGGTGTCCCCTGGGAAGCCAGAAGGGGCTGTGTGGGTCTTTTCCAAGAAAACACTTCCTGAAAAGGTCCCAGAAGCCCCCACTTGATGCCTCAGACTTCTAGGGTCTCCATCCCCAGTTAGCTGCCTGCAGACAGAGGTGCAGAAGAGGCAGGGAAATGAGCATCCACTGGGTGCCTACTGTGTTCACGGCTGAGCTAGGCCCTGCCTCACCAGCTCCTTACACACCTGTGGGGATCTGTTAGCCCTCCCTGACTGGTGAGGGCACCGAGGCGTGGAGGGAGGGTGAGGATGACAAGGCTAGCAAGGCGAGTGAGAGCAGAGCCTCCAGCTCACCATGTGGGGGCACACAGGAAGCCCCCCAGAGTCATGTGACTCCCTAGGGCGGTGAGCGGCTGATGTTGGGAGCAAAGGGCCAACACCTCTACAAGGGTGACATTTAGAAATTTTTTCAGGGGCAGAGGGGAACAAGTTGAGGAGGGGACCTTTGGAGGAACTTGCTGGGTTGAGCCTTCAGGCCTGAGGAGCAGGACAGGCCTTTAGGCCTAGGCATCTTGCAGATACTGGGGAGAGTGGCGAGGATGCCTTGTCCTGGGTGTGCCCTGCTATGCCTGTCCTTCTGCAAAGCCCACAGTGCATCTATACAAGCACACGAATGTGACCAGCCTAGGCAACATAGTGAGACCCCGTCTCTCCAAAAAATTTAAAAATTAGCCAGGTGTGGTGGTGCGCACCTGTAGTCCCAGCCACTTGGAAGGCTGAGGCAGGAGGATCACTTGAGCCCAGGAGTTCGAGACTGCAGTGAGCCATTACTGCATCACCACACTCCAGCCTGGGTGACACAAGACCCTGTTACTAAAAAAATAAATAATAAATTTTGTTTTAAAAAGCTCACAAATGCTTTACTTTGCTCCTTTAAAGCACACCGTGACTTTGGCTACTTTTATGGCTCAAGCTACGTGGCCGCCCCTGATGGTAGCCGGACCCCAGGGCTGTCCCGTAGCCGGAATGGGCTACTGGTTGCCGAGCTCAACCTCAACCTCTGCCGGCAGATGAATGATATCTGGAACTTCAAGGTGGGTCGCCAGGTCCCCTGCTGTTCCCCTGCTCCTCTGCTTTGGCCCCCATCCTGCTTTATGGGCTGGGGACCACCGTGGCAGGAGCTGCTAGTTCCCCACCCAAGGGCCCTTTTGTTGAGTAGGGGCCAGGCCTCTGCCTCCCTGCTGGCTCCTGGGGAGGAACCATTGAGTCAAGTGATGCCCAGGCAGTAGGCCGCAGTAAATCCTCCTTTCATCTGATTTAGATTCTGGGTGCCTTCAAACAAATTAATCTCAATTTCATTTGTCCAGAGAATAGAGTGGATTGGCTTCTTTAATCCTTTTTCCTTTCCAGGCATCTACACTTATCACAAGATAAATGTGCATGTCTGGTTCTGCCTACAGTCAGGCTCCATAGTCCAGGCCTTGACAATAGTGGGAAATGGGCCATACAGAGAAATGGAATCTAGGCCTGGATGTGCCACTGCTTTTCTTAGTCAGGAAGCAAGCCCCTTCTGTTCCCAGGCCCTAGTGTTCCCCTCGAAGGGGCCATGCTGCCTTTGAGACCTAGTGCCCTGTGACCTCAGAAGTCTAAGAAGAGTGTAGGTACCTGTCTTCCTGGCCTTGGACCCCCCAGAAGGGGGCTCATGGCTTCGGGGTTTCCTATATTAGTGTCCAGCAATATTTCAATCAACTTGGCACCCATTTATAAGCAAATCATATATACAAATGTTGCATTGTTATAACTTAATGACTTCCTGTGGTGACTGGGAGACCCCAGGACTTCCAGTCCAGCCAGACATGGGGTCTAGGCCTTGCCAATCTGTTTTCCTGAGTGTAGGTCCTTGGACATGTCCCACAGTGTCAGATCCTTGCCAGACAAATGAGGTGTTGCCCATTAGAAAGTCTCCTGACCTGTCTGTCTTCCTGAGCAGCTCAGATGAATACAGGATTCCATCCAAACCAGAAGTCGGAGCCAAGAGCACCAGCCAACTTTTAAAACAAGTATCACCAGGGGCAGTGAACAGAGTTTTCTCATTAGACACTTCTTAGAAGCAGAAGCCTTCCCAGCTGTGGTAATGGATAGGCATGAGCTCATGTCAAGGCTTTTGGAAGGAAGGAGGGAAGGTGTACCCCCCGCCCAGCCTCCATCTGTGTCCACGATGAGATGCCACATGGGGTAGACAGACCTCCAGACCCAGCCAGGGGACCCTCCCCTCCTGGCTGGTGACCCTGTCTGGGTCATAGGCTGCTCTTCTGGGGATCTGCAGGACCATGGGGAACATCCCTCCTCCCTGCTTCAGGACAGACCACACCTGGGTAGACAGGTCACAGAGGTCATAGCAGGTGAGGCTGGGCTTTGTGAGTCATCTGTGAACTCTGCCACAGCACCAGACTCAGTGCTGAGAGGTCACAGGGGTTCCTTTATTATTACAGTCTGAACTCTTCCTGTCAACCAGCCTTCTTGACACATTCCTGTCCCGAGGCTGCCCTCCAGTGGCAAGATATGGTGGCATATGGTAAGGGACATTTATAAAATGAGAACTTCAAAAGTACGTCTGTGTTTTGCTTTCAGATGACGGGCAGGTATGAGATGTACGCACAGGAGCTTGCTGAAGCTGTCAAACCCAACTACAGCCCAACCATCCTGAAAGAGTAGCTGTCTTCAGCTCCCACCTGCCTTGGGGTAGAGGATACCTCTGCCCCCAGTGGATTAGGAAGCATGGCAGGTTTACCATGTCCAAGTTGTAACTGATAAGTCATTGTCCAGATTGGTTTGAAAATGCCCTGTGCATGGGGAAGGTGGAGTAGGGGGTGACTGCTTAATGGGTACAAGGTGTCCTTCAAGGATATTGGAAATGTTTGGGACTACATAAAAATGATAAACATTTTGAATGTACTAACTGCCACTGATTTGTATCATTTAAATGTTTCATTTTATATTATGTGAATTTTACCTCTTTCTTTAAAAGATGTCCACGCATTGCTTGTGCAAGTAGATTTGAAGTTAGATGGGACACAGATTTGAAGTTAGACAGATGGGACAGTCTTGGGAATGGAGTCTTTGCACCAGTGGAGAGAGGGTGAAAGCTGATCCCGAGTGCCTGAGCCTACGGTGTGGCCATGCCAGGTGGGGCGTCTTTGGTTGTGTCAACTTGGCTAGGCTCCAGTCCCCAGTTATTCAGTCAGACACTAATCTAGATGTTGGGCGAAGGCATTTTATAGATGTGACTAAAGCCCATACTCGGTTGACTGAGTAAGATTATCCCAGATAATCTGGGTGGACCCAACGTGATCAGTCAGAAGGCCTAAAGAGCAGAGTGAAGGCTTCTCCGCCAAGTAGGAATTCTGCCTGTGCATAGCCGCTCCGCCTAATGGCCTACCCTACAGCTTTGCCCCCACTGTCACTGAAGTCAGTTCTTTGCAGTAAGTCTCTAACTATGTGTGCCCCACTGGTTCTGCTTCTCTGGTTAGATCAGACTGATTTTGGTACTGGAAGTGGTTTTAGAAGAGTAGAATTTTCTTTTCTTTTCTTTTCTTTTCTTTTCTTTTCTTTTCTTTTCTTTTCTTTTCTTTTCTTTTCTTTTCTTTTCTTTTCTTTTCTTTTCTTTTCTTTTCTCTTCTTTTCTCTTCTCCTCTCCTCTCCTCTCCTCTCCTCTCCTCTCCTCTCCTCTCCTCTCCTCTCCTCTCCTCTCCTCTCCTCTCCTCTCCTCTCCTCTCCTCTCCTCTCCTCTCCTCTCCTCCCCTCCCCTCCCCTCCCCTCCCCTCCCCTCCCCTCCCCTCCCCTCCCCTCCCCTCCCCTCCCCTCCCCTCCCCTCCCCTCCCCTCCCCTCTTCTCTTCTCCTTTCCTTTCCTTTTTCCTTTCCTTTCCTTTTTCCTTTCCTTTCCCTTTTCCTTTCCTTTTTCCTTTCCTTTCCTTTCCTTTCTTTTTTTTGAAACAAAGTCTCACTTTGTTGCCAGGCTAGAGTGCAGTGGCGTCAGCCTAGCTCACAGCAACCTCAAACTCCTGGGCTCAAGCGACCCTCCTGCCTCAGCCTCCCGAGCAGCTGGGACTACAGGCATATGCCTCCACACTCAGCTAATTTTTTCTATTTTTAGTAGAGATGGGGTCCTGCTCTTGCTCAGGCTGGTCTCAAACTCCTGACCTTAGACTGTCCTCCTGCCTCAGCCTCCCACAGTGCTAGGATTATAGGTGTGAGCTACCACGCCTGCCCAGGAGTAGGATCTTAAGGATAAGTTTTCTGCATTATTTCTGGGTCTTCTGGAATTCTTCCCTACTTTGATTGAATTTAGAGGCACTAATGACTCGATTTTCACAGTGTCAGGGTCAAGAAGGTAAGGTGACCCATGGCATGACATGGCAATAGGAATTTATACTCAGGGCAGGCTGTCAGCCTGTTCCTGCAGGCTCTTGCCCACCCCTCCTGATGCCTACTCTGTGGGTTTCAGACTTGCCTGACCAGTGCTCACCATCATGGAGGGCAATTCCTTGCACTAAATCTCTCTATATCTTTATATCTGTCTATCCATCCAACCCCAACCTGCTCTGCTTCTATAGTTGAGCTTTGTTTCTACATCTGTAAAATGGGACCATGTCCACTGCCCTGCTCTATGTGAGAGGCAAACTAGATGGGCTAGGGAGCCCCCTTGGCAGTTGTAGGCACAGTGCCTGTGTGGTCTCTGTCCCTCAAGTGACATGGCAGGAATCCAACCTGCCACATCTCAAACAGCCATTGCCCAGAGTATCAGGAGGAGGGCACAGTACCCACAGGGCCAGTACCCACAGGGCCACACAGAGGACCAAGTGAGTCCTTGAACCTGCAGTGGTTTGCATTAAGGAAGAGGGAAGAGAGCTTTAAACAATTCACATCTTGGCCGGGCGCGGTGGCTCACGCCTGTAATCCTAGCTCTCTGGGAGGCCAAGGCGGGCGGATTGCTCGAGGTCAGGAGTTCGAAACCAGCCTGAGCAAGAGCGAGACCCCGTCTCTACTATAAATAGAAACAAATTAATTGGCCAACTAATATATATACAAAAAATTAGCCGGGCATGGTGGCGAATGCCTGTAGTCCCAGCTACTTGGGAGGCTGAGGCAGGAGGATTGCTTGAGCCAGGAGTTTGAGGTTGCTGTGAGCTAGGCTGACGCCATGGCACTCACTCTAGCCTGGGCAACAAAGCGAGACTCTGTCTCAAAAAAAAAAAAAAAAAAAAGAATTCACATCTTTTATACAGGAGGGTTGATATGCCTTCCCTTTGCACTAAAGGGAGGCATTATCTCTGCCAACGTCACAAGAACACCTGTTCTTTGCTCTGCACCTGTCACTATTTTCCAAGGCCGTTCACTATGCTAACTTCCTTGAAAAGATAGTCCCAAACAAAGGCAGTCATAGTTTTAGCTAATAAGACACACACAGAAATGTGAGATGCCCATGGGGAATTGTCTCCCAACAATATCCAACCCTCATTTCTACATAGTCTTGGCTTCTGACAATTTTCCCATGAGTGTGCCATTTTATTTTTATTATTATTATTATTTTTTGAGATAGAGTCTCACTCTGTTCCCCAGGCTAGAGTGCCGTGGCATCAGCCTAGCTCACAGCAACCTCAAACTCCTGAGATCAAGCAATCCTTCTGCCTCAGCCTCCCAAGTAGCTGGGATTACAGGCATGTGCCATCATGCCCGGCTAATTTTTTCTATATATTTTTAGTTGGCCAGTTAATTTCTTTCTATTTTTAGTAGAGATGGAGTCTCGCTCTTGCTCAGGCTGGTTTTGAGCTCCTGACCTTGAGCAATCTGCCTGCCTTGGCCTCCCAGAGTGCTAGGATTATAGGCGTGAGCCACTGTGCCCGGCTGATTTTATTTTATTTAAAAAAAATTGTTTAAGGTAGTGGCTGCCCTTCTGGCTGCACCCCATTTCCTAAGGATGAGGGGCTCTCAATACCAAAGTCCTGAGAGTATGCCATTTTATTAGTCCCTATGGTTAAGCTGACCAACAGAGGCTAGACCATGTAAGTTCCATTCGTTTCACAGCATTTAATTTAATCAACAGGGCTTCAAGCAGCAGAATGAGCCCATCCTGGGATATTAACCTTAGTCCTAACCCAGAGTCCTCAACCCAACAGGCTGAACAAATCCCATAAAGCATCAATATTTGGCTTTCTCAAATGTTGATCTTTCCATTTGGCTGAAGTTACTAATCTAGGTGACTAGGATATATTGGATATTGTACAATCTCCACTGGTGCCCCACAGGGAGGAAGTCTGGGGCATGTCTGTCATCCATACCAACCCTGGCCAGTGAGTTGTATTGACCTGAGTGCTTTCCAGGGCCCAGGTGGTACCATTGATCACCTCAGCTAAAGTCAGGGACAGATGTTACATCACCTTTTCCAATCAGATGACTCCCATGATAGGAATGACTGTGTCTACAGTGTACATAAGTAACCAGTTATCAGGCCAAGAAGCTCCCCTGAGTAGCCCAGGGCAGCCTCATTTTAGAGAGATCTCCCCAGTTGTCTGTGGGCTACATGATCTATTGGTGGTGTTTGCTTAAACACTTGAAACTCTTATTATCACCCTGAAGATGCAGAACACTGTTTTGGGGAGGTTGGCAAGCTCATAGTCTAGCTTCCACACAGGAAGTATAGTCATTTCATTTCTATAGTCATGAGGGCACACATAGTGTCCCTAGAAAGAATTTTTTCAGCTTTTAGGGAAATTAGTGGAAAAAATAAATAAAATAAAATAAAAAAGTGTTTACAATTGGGATCCCCCAAGTGGGACCTATATCAGTTGGGGCACAGGTCCTGGCCAGCTGGTAGGCCTTTGGGCTCCTAGTTTACTTCAAATGAATGAGTCTAGCCCTTGTATTTGGAAGGACTGCCTAAGGGCAGTTAGTCCAATCTACCTGTTCATTCATGCCACCACCTAGGTGGCATTTGTCTTCCCCATAGAACAGCTGAGTGAGGTCTATGGGAAAGGGGATAGGAAAGACATCTGGTGTTTTGTGGGAAGTACAGGAGCCAGTCGTGTCCCCAGCTGTTCCCAAAAGAGCTTTTCTGGTGAGGCTAATGGGGAATATGATCAAACTGGTCAAAGCCATTTGATGGGGGAAGGCAAAACCTGCAGTCAGTTAAATTTAAAATGCTTGCAAAGGTTCGAGAGAGGCTGAGCATGGTGGCTCACACCAGTAATCCCAGCACTTTGGGAGGCTGAGGCAGGAGGATTTCTTGAGCCCAGGGGTTTGAGACCAGCCTGGGAAACATAGCTTCACCCTGTCTCTACAAAAAACCAAAAATTAGTACATGCCTGTAGTCTCAGCTACTCAGGAAGCTGAGGCAGGAGGATCGCTTGAGCCCAGGAGTCTGAGGCTATGGTGAGCTATGATTGTGCCACTTATTTCAGCCTGGGTGACAGAGGAAGACCCCTGTCTCTAAGGAAAAAAAAACACAAAACAGTTTGAGAGAGCTGCACCAGTGTGTATTTGTTCATAATGAAGTCTCCAGGGACAATTATGAAAGACAAAGGTCATTATACCATTCCCTCCTTATCTCCTAGGATTTAAGGTGTTTCCTACTAGGTACCGGAGTTTTTACTCTCCCTCTAAAATCAGTGTGTGCCATTCCAGTGCCTAGAATGTCACCTCTTTTTCCATTTATCTCTTTTTTGTACCCAGACCTTTTGTTTGGGTCAGGTCCAAGAGGAGCAAGGGTATCTTTATAAAATGCACAGAGACCCATTATGTTCTCCACTTTGTCCTGTGTGGGCTGGGCCACCATGGGGGTCTCTGTGAGCAGTGTGCTTACCCAAGTGGTCATTATCCTTATGATCTAAGACCATGTCAATCCAGCAAGGCAGTCAGGTGACTAAATAAGAATTGGGTTTGAACATTTATAGTGGGACTGCCATCTAGAATGTGTGCCAACCAGGGCCTTAAATACCTTGATTCTTGTCAAGTGGCTTTTGTGATAAAAGATCATTATCAGACTATTAATGATCCAGGAAGCCAAAAACATGATACAGGTTAGTTTCAAGGGTCATAGCGATATGCCCTGAGTTGGTCGATTGGACTGGAACAATCCAATAACCTGAAAAAGTGTCAACAGTAGTGAGGCACCACCACCAGCCCTAGGAGGAGGTCAAAGGTCTGCTGAAGCCAATCTGCCATGAGCAGGCTGGGGCCATGCCCTGTGCAAGGTGACCTCCTTCTCTGCAAGAGGCATGGGCCAACTTTTGGTAGGAATTACGAGGCTGGCATGCATTGGTAGCCTCTGTGTCAGAAATGTCTTTTCCTTTGTGTCCATTTCTTAATGGTAGATGTGTTGCCATGGACCCCTGTGGCAATACGGGCAGTGCAGGCTCCAGTTGTTCTTGTCAGAGAATGGCCCCCTACTTTGGTCATCTACATGTGTGACCCACGCAAGACAGTCGCAGCCATAATTTATTTCCACGGTTCATGGCCCCAAAGACAAGTGTCTTTAATCTGCCAGTTGAGGTTTTCTGAGTGGC
This sequence comes from Microcebus murinus, assembly GCF_040939455.1. NCBI lineage: Eukaryota > Metazoa > Chordata > Mammalia > Primates > Cheirogaleidae > Microcebus > Microcebus murinus. Next base: position 24,060,535 of record NC_134125.1, on the reverse strand, counting down.
AGACCAAACACCTAGGCCATTGGCAACAGCCCAAGAGTCAGTAAAAATATGACAAGGATTACAAGTAAAGTATTGGCCCAGGGCCTACTGAGCAGAGTGACTCATCCATCTTCAGTTCTGTGTAGCTGCTTCTGACAGCGAACAGCTGCAGCAGCCCATGGGACACCACCAGGTATCAGCTTAGCTAAGTCCTCGGTGAACCAGGCCCAGCCATTTAGGAGAACCTCTGTGAATTGAGGTTCCCATTGAGCCAGTGGCTTTGCTCTGGTGCAGTGGGGGATATGAGTTTCCACACAGGGTTAGCTGTCAATTTTTTCAAGTAAAACAGATGTCACCAGGGCCAGGATAGCTGTGTTCTTGAATTTACGATTTCTACTTTACAAGCAAGGCTTTCATGGGTCAGATGTTCTGTTTTATTTTTAATTTTTAAAGACAGGGTCTCTGTCACCTAGGCTTGGGTGCAGTGGTGTGATTACAGCTCACTACAACCTGTAATTCCTGGGCTCAAGTGATCCTCCCACCTCCAGCCTCCTGAGTAGCTGGGACCACCACGCCTGGCTAATTTTTTAAAAAATTTTTGGAGAGGCCGGGCGCAGTGGCTCACGCCTGTAATCCTAGCTCTCTGGGAGGCCAAGGTGGGTGGATCGTTCAAGGTCAGGAGTTCGAGACCAGCCTGAGCAAGAGCAAGACCCCGTCTCTGTTGTAAATACAAAGAAATTAATTGGCCAACTAATATATATAGAAAAAATTAGCCAGGCATAGTGGCACATGCCTGTAGTCTCAGCTACTCGGGAGGCTGAGGCAGAAGGATTGCTTGAGCCCAGGAGTTTGAGGTTGCTATGAGCTAGGCTGATGCAACACCACTCACTCTAGCCTGTGCAACAAAGTGTGACTCTGTCTCAAAAAAAAAAATTTTTTTTTTGGAGAGACAGGGTCTTTCTATATTTCCCAGGCTGGTCTCAAACTCCTGGACTCAAGCAATTCTCCTGCCTTGGCCTCCCAAAGCCCTGGGATTACAGGTATCAGCCACTGCACTTGGCCTCAGGTGTTCAGTTTTAATAAGAGCTCACTCAGATAGTAAAGTTTTCAAAAGGGGTGTATCTACTCACTGAGCCAGGGAGGCAGTAAATCCAAAACCCCAAGGGCCCCATTTGGGTACAATCTGCTTCCCTTTGCCAGAGGCTTCAATTAGCACAATTATCAGTCACAAAGGCCCACATAGCTTAAAGGGTCCTTAGACCTGCATACCTCCAAAGGTAGAGAGTGGGCCACAGCTTGCCGGATGGCTTCCAGCGCAGCGGGTTGGTCTGGGCCCCACTCAAAGCATGATGGTTTGCAGGTTAGCCAATATAAAGAACCAGGTAGGATGCCCACATGAGACATATGCTGTCTCCAATACCTAGAGTCCAAGAAGGTGCTTGGCCTCCTCTTTTGGGGTGGTGGAGGGCTGGAAGGGTCAGGAGGAGAGAGTGGCTTTTCCTTGACTTGTGGAAGGATTAAGAATTTTGTGTCTGCCACATAATCCCAAGAAACTGAATTTTGTCAGGGATTATCTGTCACCGCTGCTGGTGGAGGTGTGATAACACTATGGTCAGAGGCTCTGAGGCAGAGACTTTTGATTTGCCATCCCACAGGGCATCACATGTGTGGTGAAAGTTCTAGACATCAGAGGGCAGAGGGACCCACCCACTGGGGCAAATGCAGGAGAGTTTCTCCCACTAGCACTTCCTGACTGGAAGAACCCCTCTGGCACTTCAGGGCTGGAAGGACAGATATCAATTCCTATCGTGCATTCAGATATAGACACAACAAAAACAATGCACTGAATTAGACCGAAGAGCCCCAGGCACTCAATATTTCTTCCTGCCATACCACTGTGAAACTTGACCAAACCCCATCAGTTGAACTTGGAAACTCCCATTCCCCCTGAGACCAGAGGATGACTTAGGCCTCCATATTCAAAAGAGCCATAACAGTTTGAGTCCCTCCTGTCTCCAGAGTTCCTCAGCATGACTTGGACATGTCCACATGGACTTTGGTCCCCCTTGAAGATGGGGAGACGTCAGCCCCATCCTTAACCATTTCTCCCTAAAGCAGTTGAGGTCAGGATACAGCAGGATCGAGGAACCATCAAGTGCCATCAGTTCCAATGGGAGGACATGAAGCTGGCCATGCCCCTGCCTGAGGAGGGTTGGCAACAACTAGGGCACCATCAAGCAGCTGTCTTTGAACCTACATCCTGGCACTTGGCCTGCAACCTCCTCCCTAATTCTTTATTAACAGGCACTTAAGGAAAGGACCATACATTGCCCATTACCACACAAACAGTCAATAAGTTTATTACCAGCTTCCATGGACTTCCTATTTATTGGCCTGCAAGGTTCTAATTCTTTTTCCAGGAACCTATGTCTCAGGCAGCATCCCATGTTTGTCTCCAAAACTATCAAGAACAATGAAGGGTCTTACTTAAAAGTTAGCCCGCCACAGTTTCATGGATGCTGAAAGAAGAGACAATACTCCTGGGTCAGAGACAAAGGACAGTTTATCATAGCAATAGCAGTAGCCAGAGTGCCAGCATTTTCTTTCATTGATTTTTCAGGCCACAATTTCCAAGGAGGCCAGGGAACACCTGTACTTGCAAAAGGCTGTAATAGGCCAGGCGCAGTGGCTCACACCTGTAATCCTAGCATTTTGGGAGGCCAAAGCTGGAGGATCTCTTGAGCTCAGGAGTTCAAGACCAGCCTAAGGAAGAGCAAGACCCCATCTCTACTAAAAACCCAAAAATTAGTTGGGCGTGGTGGTATGCACACTGGTAGTCCCAGCTACTTAGGAGGCTGAGGCAAGAGGATCGCTTGAGCCCAGGAGTTTGAGATTACAGTGAGCTATTTTTGTGCCATTGCTGTCTGGCCTGGGCAACAGAGTGAGACGCTGTCTCAAACAAAACAAAACAAAACCTGAATATTTTCTAATGGGCAGTAGATTTGCCTGTCTTTTGCTCCAAAGGGAGACCCTATCACTGTCTTCCAAGGGTGTTTGCTATGCAAACATCCATGAAAAGATAGTTCAGAACAAAGATAGTACCTGTGGTGTGGTGACTCATGCCTGTGTTCCCAGTGCTTTGAGAACTGAAGGTGGAGGATCACTTGAGGCCAGGAGTTCAAAACCAGCCTAGGCAACATAGTGAGACCCTGACTCTATGAAAAATAGAAAAATTAGCCAGGACTACAGCATGCCTGTAGTCCCAGCTACTTGGGAGGCTAAGGTGGGAGGACTACTTGAGCCTAGGAGTTCAAGTCTGCAGTGAGCTATGACTGTGCCACTGAACTCCAGCCTGGGTGACACGGTGAGACCTTGCCTCTAAAAAGTAAATAAATGCAAATTTGTAAAAAGAGCCTAGCGCTTCCCCCACCTTGCTTCCTCTCTTACCATGTGATCTCTGCACCCATGGCCTCCCCTTCCCCTTCCGCCATGAGTGGAAACAGCCTGAGGCGCTCACTAGATGCAGTTACCCAATCTTGAACTTTCCAGCCATCAGAATTGTGAGCCAAATAAACGTTTTTCTTTATAAATTACCCAGCTTCAGGTATTCCTTTATGGCAACACAGAGCAGACTAAGAAAGAGGAGAAGCTATAGGAGGGGCCACTAATCTGGGTCCTTGGTCTGTCCCTCACTGTCCTGACCCTGCGTGTGCTGGGCAGCCAGCTCCACCAGACTCACTGTCTCACTTTTTGTCTATCCTGCTTCAACACCTCCCTCATTCATCTTCCATAATTGCATTTGGTATAATTTGGTAGAGCTGAGCTCCGAGGCCCTTGTACCTGCATCATCACTTGCACAAACATCAGGGCCTGAGCGGGATGAATGTGAGCCTAGAAAGCAATGCCTGGGTATGCGAGTCAAGAACCTGGGTTCCCATGTGTTTGTGCTGAGAACTCAGGAAGGGAACAGGAATTGTGCTGATCAATGCAGCTTCCAGAAGGCCAGCCACCATTTTTACAACAGGAATAACATTTATTGAGAATGGCTCATTACAAACAAAATATATTATGTATTATAAAATCTCTGCAATGCAAAAGATCCCTTTCATCCCCCTGGCGAGTGAACAAAGCCCACTGTGCCTCGTGGCTTCTGAGACGGTGCCGGGCCCCGGTGTGCAGACAGGCTGAGCAGCTGTGGATGCCACATGCTTTGGGCAAAAGTCCCTGACATCCAGGCTCTGTCTCCAGTCTCATTTTCGTGACTTGTGCAAGAATGCCACAGTGTGGCCTACATTTCTGCCTCCATGACCTTCCCTAGGCAGATAGGTCTTAGGAATGAGCAAGCTTTTCATTAATCTTACAGATGACCTCTAACTTGTGGCTTGCCCTGAAAAGCCATCCTCCGGGCCCAGGGACTGAGCGTTTCTAAATGTCCTGGATGGACTGAGGTGCTATGACCATTCTCCGTGGAGACTACACCCCGCGACAGCGCCCAGCATGTGCACTCTGCCCCATTCACATCCAGCCAGCCTGAAAGCTTCACTTCCTCTCACTGGTTCCCTTCACGCAGCTATTCTCACCATGGTTTTGCCCAAATGTGTCCTGAGGATGCCCACACCCCACAGCTGCTCTGTGCGGTACTCCTTGGCTTGGTGCCAGAGCTCCCTCACCCCGGCCCACCCAGCATTAAGGCAACGGAGATGAGGCCAGTCTGAAGCCAACACCAGTCTCTGAAACCCAGGGTGCTGCTCAGCCAGCAGCACTTCCCTCTTGGCCAAAGGCTGCATCTGGCATTGAGGAGCAACATGTCTAGGTGGTCTCACAGCCCTTGTTAGCAGAGCCCATCTCTGTCCTAGCACACCCTGGTAGGGGAGGAGTGAGCTGATGGGTGGGGACAACAGCTGCCACTGCGCCATACCTTGGGCACTGGAAGACCAGACCCAGAGGTGCAGGGATGGTGTTGCTGTTGCTCCTCTGCCAGAGGCAGGCCATGAAGGGTGGGTGCCCCCAGCCCCTTTGGGAATGATCCCTTTCCCTTATTATTTTAGGTCCAGACATGGGTTTCAGACCCAGCTCCACCACTGTGCTGGGCAGACTCTACCCAGACCTGCTACTCAGACTGCCGGCCGAGCCCCCTTCCCTTTGAAAAAGAACTTGGCCCAGCTTACCTGCCGGGTGAAAAGAGGTGTTAGTGGTTCCAAAGTACCTTCACTTTTGCTATTATTGTTTTACTTGAAGGTGATCCTCACCCCCTCAAAAATGAAAACTCAAATCTCAAAAAAAACCAAAAACAACCCCCCCCACACACACACCCAACCAAAAGAAAAGGGGGAAGGAAACAGCTGTCTATGCTACACGCTGTGTCGTGTGATCCCAGGCAGGCACCCTCTTCTTGGTCACAACAGGAGAGCGCCAGCATGCTGTGAGAAAGGTCCTGGCTTGAGGACCATGTTGGGTACCAGCTGCAGCTGCCCCTGCCTGTAGCTTCAGAAGCGCAGACCCTAGCCCCCAGCCCTGAGGAGCGTGTGGCTCCCCATACCCTGAGGTCAGAAAATGGACCCTGTCAGGACTTCGGCTGGTGTCAGGAGGCTTTCTGGGTGCAGGCGGCTCTCTGGGGCCCAGGCAGCTATTTATTCCCACAGCACACTCCGTGCTGCCAGCCATCAGACCCACCAGCTGAGCCCAGGCCACACCCCCGAGGGCCCTCCACCCCACACAGCAGAAAGACCTGGAGGGAATCTCAGAGTCCCCAGGAGCTGGGGCTCTGCAGGCCAGAGTGGCTGTGAGGTGTCTATGCCAGAGGCCCCATAACCAGCCATAGACACTTGGGCTCACTGGGAGCAGGAGGACCCAGTGGCATCCACCGTGGGGCATATGGGGTCTGCAGCACTTCCAGGAGAGAGGGGCCTGGAACAGTCCCCTCTTGGGTCTTGAGTCAGCTACACTGTCTCCGACACCCAGATGCTGTCTTGACAACTGGTATCCGTCAAGCGACTTCTCTCCCCAGGCTCAGTCCCATTGTCCGTGGGGAGACTAGCGTAGGGCTCTCCCTGGTCTTGGGTCCAGCTCGAAGGCAGGAAGGGCACCCTTGAGGCTGGACTTCTCCGGGCATGGCAGGAGTCAGAACTAGGGTCCTGGGGGAAGGCTCCTCTCAGATGCTCTGGGGACGCTTCCCGCACCCAGCAGGTGCTCAGGGTAAGCAGCCTGACCACACACAGCGCTGGTGGACACAGCATCTTTGCCACAACCTCCCACGGTTGCCTGGGGCTTTGCAAGACAGGCTGAGGTTGCAGCTCCGCATCCCGGCTCCAACAGCCCCGGACCTGGACCAGGGCGTCCTGAGTGGGCCCGGATGCGGTAGAGGTGGGGTCTGAGGGCCTGGGCACACCAGGCTCTAGCTGTCAGCTGTCCAAGTAGACAAAGAGGATGTCTTCGTCTGTGCCATAGCTGGTTCTGGCCTCCTCAAAGTTACTAATGCTGGTGCTGCACATTCCTGTTAGGGGCGAGGAGGGCAGAGCAGTCAGTGGGTTGGGGGAGAACACCCGCCCCACTGGCACCCAGGGAAGCCGGGTGAGGTCTATGTCCCGCCTGCGTGGCCACCCTCTCTGCTCAAGTCCTCTACCCCCCTAGAAGCCCTCCTTGCCTATTATGGCCTTCATGAGCTTCCTCTGACCCCTCCCCAGTGTAGCAGCTGGCGAGAGTGGGGCCCAGAGGGAGGAAGAAACATGCCGAGGGCCACATAGACTGATGGGACAAGCGTGGGTGAATCAGGGCTGCCCTTCCCGTACCCTCAGGCCAGTGGGCAGGCCTGTCTGGGGCTGGTCACTTTCATTTCTGAGGACGGTGCTGGCTGTCTTGGGAGGACTGGGGGCAGGGAGGAGGAGTGCTACAGCCTGTGTCGCACGAGATGGTGAGGTGGGGACCTGGTCAGTGGTGTGGGGGTGGCCAGGCTGGGGACGAGGCCAGCCTGGCTGCAGGTCTGTGGCTGGTTTGCCTGCATGGCCAGAGCGATGAGCCCAGGAGGAGCAGGGGCTTTGGAGATAAGACAGGAGGGAGGTCTTGGCCACACCAGGTTGAATGGGAGGGAGTCATGGGTCCAGGCACCTGGGACAGTGAATGGAGACAGCCCAGCCCCGCCCACCCAGCACTCACGGTCGGCGTAGGCGGGGTTGTTGTAGAAGATACAGCCAGTGGCCCGGTTGTAGCCACGCAGGACGATGAAGTGGCCCTGGTAGTCGGGTGTGCGGCAGAAGCAGCGGTGGCTGCTGGGGGCGAAGCAGCAGTACTTGACAGGGCTGGAGCACAGGTCGCAGTGCAGCACCCCCGAGTTCACCAGCACGATGGCCACATGTCCCTGTGCCAGGTGTGCCTGAATGTCCTGCACGCTCACTGTGCTGTGGGCAGGAGGGGTCAGTGGGTCCCTGCTTGCCCCAGTCCCCTATGTTACAAAGCTCGGGGGCCCAGCTCCTCTTTCCTTCACCCTGAGCTCCATGCAGGTGGGAACATCCCTGCTGTGTCACTGTGGCCTGGGCTGAGCCTGGTGGTGGGGTGGGGGGTGGGGGTGAGTGTCTGAGTGTGCACAAGGACAAGCTGACCCTGTCATGCCCTTTACGGGAAGAGCTGGAAGTCAGCTCCAGGTGGGCCTGGCAGAGAACCACTGGAGCAGCACATGGAACCCCAGCCCCGGGTTCTTTCTGCCAAGCCCTGTCTCTCCTCTGCCCTAAATCGTGTGGAGTTTATGTTGAAACTGTTGGCCCAATCTCATCCCCCAAATCTGAGCCAAGCACGGCTTAGCCAGTTTCAAAACCAAATGCTTCTCTGAAAGGGCTATTTTTCTTTTTTCTAAGGCCCCTTGTGGCAGAAGGGGCTGCCCAGGAAGGGCTGGTCGGCAGTGCTTCCAGGGAAACCCCTGGGTCAGCAGTGATGCTTCCTGAGCCGCCACCCCCACTCTGAGGCAGACTCATAGGCGCTGTCTCGTTCTGTGCCCTCCAGTATGCAGTGAGTTCAAATAAAAACCTGGAAGGAGCAGAAGGGGCTGGGGGCCCTAAGCCACGGGCTCCCCCATCTTTGCTGGTGACTGTGCTCACCCATTTGGGCCTTCTCCCGGAGTGGCAGCGTCAGCACCTCGTGGCTTGGCCCAGCTCTGGCCACAGCTGAATCACGTGGCAGTTTGGTTTGCTGCCTTGGCCAAGGAAACATGCCATTTTCCCATTTGGTCTTTGAAACAGAATAGCTGGCTGGGCTCCCACTGGTGTGTAAGAGAGCAGATTTCAGCTCTGAGAAAGAGCAGGGCCAAGCTGCAAGGAAAGCTGCAGGCTTCATGGAGTGGAGTGTGCAAATGCTGGGTTCAGATCAGGGCACGGCCAAGACGTGGGGGTGACTGTGGGTGGGTTTCTGCCATCCTCAGTTTCCTCCTCTGAGAAATGGCTTCTGTCATGGGCCACTAAGTAAACATTTGCTGCCTTTCCTTCTAGCATGTGCTCATGGGGCCAAAGGATGAGTGGAGATGTCCCTCCATTTTTCCAAATTACCTACCCTGTGGTTACATTATGTTAATGATGAAAATGTAAATTCGTGAAGAAAGGAGAAATCTGAGAAGAGTGATCCAGGGGAGCCTGACCAGGGACTAGAGGCAGCCGGCGTGAGCTTGGCCCCCACAGTGAGCCTGGAGAATGCCACCCACACCTGTGCGAACTGCTCCAGGGTCTGCTGGCATCCAGCCTCGGTGTTTCATGAGAGGGGAAGGCCCTTGTGAGGTCACAGCAGCTCATGTGCAGATCAGGGAGCCAGGCCTCCCTGGGCAGCCCACATGCTGGCTCCTCCCGCTATGTTCTGTCAATCACTGTACCAGAACATTCCTTAGGCTGTCACCCTCATTAAGGCTCCTGTGTCTGTCCCATGCTACCTTTCCATGAGCAGCCTGAGGGCTGGCCACAGTCTGTTTTGCTGACCTGTCCTCCAGCACCTGCTCAGGAGCCAGCCCAGGCTGGAGCCTGGGTCATGCAGCCCCACTGATCTCTACTTTATGGATGGGGAAACCAAGGCTCAGAGGGGCAAGTCAGTGTCCACAGCCACCTGGGTGGGAAACCCCAGTTCTGCCTGACCCCCAAGTCCTAGCCTTTCCCAGACATGACCCCTGGCCTCCCCCACTGCAAGTCTGTAGGTGAGCGGACAGGTGAGGGACGGCTGGTGGGGAAGGGTATGGAGCTCACCATTTCTCCACCAGCACCTTGCAGGCCTTGGCTTGTGCAAACAGCTGGTTCACCCGGGTCTCCTCTGTATCAAAGTGCTTCCTATAGAAGGACTGAAGAGAGAAGGGTAGGTCGGAGCGGCCACCGACCTGGCTGTTCCCTCAGCCACCTCGCCCTCTTTGGATGAAGCAAAGAGCATACTACAGAGGCAGAGGCGCAGGCGACAGCCCATCAGCATGCTGGTCAGAGAGCTGTCCCGATCCGGGTGTGTGCAGGACCACACAGAGGCACGAGGAGTGTGCTCAAGAGATGGGAGGGCAGCTGGACAAAGGTCATTTCCCTGGGGAAGGTTAGCCGCCCGAGGCTAGTGTGGCTAGGATGCTGGCGGGCAGGAGTAGCAAATGAGCTAGGCGGTGAGGTGAGGCTGAGCCGACCTGGGTGGCTCGGCCACAGCTCGGCTCAGCAAGGCATGCTCCCTGCAACACACTTTGTTGACATGGCTGAAAAGACAGGATTTTTGGTTTTCTTCCAGAATACCAATTACCCAGCTTAGAGCTGGCTGTCCTGATGAGCAGGAAGCAAATGGGCGAATGATGGCCAAATGAGGTCAGAGTGACATGCTCTGAGATCCTAGGCCTGCCTTGTGTTGAGGATGGTGGGGAAGGACGCGGGAAGGTGGCCTCTGCACATCCTCCGAGGGCTGAGGAAGGCAGAAGGTGGGTGGGCAGGAGCTAGGACTCGATGCTCAGATCCTCTGTGCAGGCGGGATATCAAGGTCACCTGCTCTGACTGGCTCACAAATCTTGCCTATAGCCCATCTGCAGCTGCTCCGGGTGGCCTATGCCTCCCCGTGGCCCCACGCAGAAAGGCGCAGAGGCCAGCTACGCACCTGGTTCTTGTAGCCCTTGTCGACGCCCAGGGTTTGGGTACAGAAGCGGTGCCTCACGCTGAAGTGGCGCATCAGGTAGGCCAGATCGATGGTCCAGATGCTCCTGGTCAGCCGCAGCTCCTGCAGGGCACTCTCGAACTCACCGTCGTCCAGCTGGCCCAGGTACCTGTGGGCAGACACAGAGGTGGGCTCGCTCTCAAGGGGAAGCTTGCCTGACTGCACTCCACCTGTGGGCCCAGGAGCCGCTGTCAGAGCCCCCGTTCCCAGAAGGCTGCCTCCTTCATCATGAAGCCCCATGTCCTGTCCATAATCTGCCCGGGAACAACCTGAGACTATCAGGGCCACGGACTCGAGGGCCTGGATCCTGCTTCTGGCGTCTCTTGTCTCTTGTGGGCTGTGTGACCTTGGGCAAGTCACTGTCCTCTCTGGCCTCACTGGCTTTGTCTCTAAGATGAGGCCCTTGGATCACATCGATGGTTTTCAAAGTTTTAGACACACAACCCTTTGGCTGGCCCTGTCCTGCAAGGAATTCCATGGTGTAGAACAGATGTGGGAACAGCTGGTCTGGGGTTCCAGGCAGTCAACTGAAAACTCAGGTGATGGCCACGGTCCCTTCTGGCTCTGACTGTCAAGGTCCCTGTGACATTCATGCAGCTTCAGCTGGATGGTCAGCATTCCAGTCTCCCAGGAGACCAAAGCTAAGAGGGTGGAGGGCCCCCTGTCCCAGCCATGAGGCTGCTCTGTGGGGCAAACCTGGGCACCTGGGACTTCCTGGGCATCCCCAAGTCCCCAGGCATTACCAGAGTAGAGACCTGGAAGGCCCACTATACCCCTTCCTCACTTTTGCAGATGGGACTGGGCCCAGGTGGAAACTGGGCCTCTTTCAAGCCCCACCCGACCAGCTATGTGCACAATGAATCCCACCCAGATCCCTCCCTGTGTCTTCCCTGAGCCAGAGCAGGTGGTGTGAATGGGGACGTCCTGGGCCCCCAGCCCTGGGCCGCCCACTCACCGCAGCACCATCTTGGAGCAGGCCAGGCCGCAGTCCCAGTGGTACAGCTGCTGGATGATGGGCACAGGCAGCTGCACAAAGTCCCCTGCACGGAAACAGAGGGAGGTTACAGACCTGTGGCACAGAGCCTGCCACGGCCGCTCCCACTGCAGCCCCTGCCTGCAGGGTTGCTCAGGAGCCTGCCCACAGCCCTTTAGCCCATAGCCCATGCTCCTTACAACAGCAGCCATCTCCCCACGCACGAGCCAAAGCCGGTCAGCCCTGCTCAAAATCCTCCAGTGGGCTGGGGCCCTCACCTCTTAGGACAACATCTTGATGGCTGCTGCCCAGCACCCGCCATCTCCTCGCCACTGCTCGCCTTTGGCAGACCACCCTTCAGGCAGAACCTTCACCTGTCATGATCCCTTTGCACACCTGGTCCCTCTGCCTGGAAGCTCCTGGCCCCCCAGGTGCCTGAGCTAACTCCTGCCCGTGGACATCATTTCTCCACGGTGCCACCTCTCTCAGGCCTGGTGCCCTACTATGTGCACTCACAGTCCCCACGCCTCCCGCTCAGAGACCTTCTTTTTGGTAGGAGCTCTGAGGAAGCAAGGACAGGGGCTGTTTTGCTTTCTGTTTTCATCCCAGGACCAGCACATAGGCAGCACTCAGCACATACATGTCTCTGAGTTCATGAGTTCCCTGGAGGTTCCCCTGACTCCAAAGACCGCAGGACCATCAGGGTGTGAAGACCACAGCCAGAAGGTGGGGACTGTTGTGTAAGCTATGTGGTACATGGGATGCTCCTGCAAGCTTTGTCCCCCACCGTCCCTGGGTGACCTCTTGGTCTGCCATTGCCAGGCTGTGAGGTGGAGCAGAAAGGGCCCGACCTAGAGTTCCAGTCCTAACTCTGCCACTGGCTGGCTGTGGGCTGGGCAGCTGACTTCCCCTTGCTCGACTGAGTATGGCCATCCCTAAAGTAGGGGGACTTTGGTCTGATTCAGTCATTCAGTTGACAAATATTTCCCAAGAGCCTGGCACGCATACTAGAGATACAGCGGTGATGCAAAATCCCTGTCCTGGCCGGGCTCGGTGGCTCACGCCTGTAATCCTAGCTCTCTGGGAGGCCGAGGCGGGCGGATCGTTTGAGCTCAGGAGTTCGAAACCAACCTGAGCAAGAGCGAGACCCCGTCTCTACTATAAATAGAAAGAAATTAATTGGCCAACTAATATATATAGAAAAAATTAGCTGGGCATGATGGCGCATGCCTGTAGTCCCCGCTACTTGGGAGGCTGAGGCAGAAGGATTGCTTGAGCCCAGGAGTTTGAGGTTGCTGTGAGCTATGCTGATGCCACGGCACTCACTCTAGCCTGGGCAACAAAGTGAGACTCTGTCTCCAAAAAAAAAAAAAAATCCCTGTCCTGATGGATGCCCCAAACAAACAAACATAGGAGAAAAACAGGGGCCCGTGCTAGCGGGGGTGTGGTGGGGGTGTGCCTGAGAGAGGTGCGAGCCAGGGAGCATGAGGCAGAGGGGAACAGCACGTGCTGAGGCCCTGAGGTGGAGGCAAGCAAGCCCATGGCATGCAGGACCCTCCTCAGCCATGCTGTGAATTTGGACAAAGTTCAGAGTCTAAAGAACCAGAAGGGACTTCTTTCTGTCTGCCACCACTTGTTACTCACTCATGACACCCATTCAGCACATGAAAACCCAGCCTGTTATCGTTTCCCTGTCTCGAGAGTCCCTGGGGCCTCTCCTGGCCTGCGTGACCACTCCAGGAAGAGCCACCCAGGAGCCCGCCTGCTGTGCCAGCCACAGCTCCCACCACTCCCCCACAGGCACCACCCAACAGGGCCACTCTCTAGTCCTGGAGTCTGTTCTGGCCTCTCTGACCTGCCAGCCTTTGTCTGCGTCCCTGTGCCTAGTCTCCTATGTCTGCCCTTCCCCAGCCTTCAAGGCTTGGCTCAGATGCCACCACTTTCGGGGCCTCCCCTGATCCTAGGCTCGCTACGGCCTTTCCCTCATCTGCACTCCTCTCAGCCTGAGTTCACGCTTTGGCTCACAGGATGTGTGTGACCCTGGCACAGAGCTGTCTGTGCCCCACTGGGCTGCTTATATGTTCACAGGACAGGGACCCGTGCCTGCTCCTGGCCTCTTTCTCCTCCACTCCTTGCCTCTGAGGGCATGCAGCAGGGCAGGACGGCATGGGCGGCAGTCACCCGACCTCTCTGTGCCTGCTTCTTCCTCTATGAAATGGGCCACTGTAGATGCCAGCACTCAGGGTGCTGTAAAAAGTACTTTGCAGGTGCTGATGTGGACCCTGCTCCCCAGGTGGGGACTGGGACGCTAAGCCAGGCTGGGCCGAGGCTTCATTCCTTTCCTTCCCCTTACCCCAGGTGCCTCTAAAAGGAAACCAGGCCCTTCATTAAAGGCCCTCACATGTTCGTCTCCTACCATCACCATAGATTCAGTCCTGCCTGACTTCTGCCCATCCTCTGCCCCAAATTCCACTCCTAGCCCTCTCCTGTCCCTGCACACAGCAGATGGAGGGATCTCATGCAGTTTCCAACTCCTCTTAGAATACAGTTCTCACCCCTTACCGTGGTCTGCAGGGCCCTGCCCAACTTGGGCCCCTCCAGCTTTATCTTGGCTGTCAACTGTGTTCCAGTTACCCTGTGAGCCCATCAGCCCTTATTCTACCCCAGGGCCTTTGCATGTGTGGCTCCCTGTCTGGAACTCTCTCCCCCTTACTGTTCTCAAGGCTGCCCCTTCTTGTCATTGGAGTCTTTCCTTCGCAGTACTTAGCAAAAGTAGCAATAACAAGGCACTCTGTCTCCTCGCTAGTCTATAAGTTTCCTAAGGGCAGGAACTATGGTTTGTGCCTTCCAAAGTTCATGTTGAAACTTAATCCACATTGTGATAGTATTAAGAGGTGGGGCCTTTTGGGAAGTGATAAGTCATGAGGGCTCTGCCCTCATGAATGAATTAGTGTCTTATAAAAGGGCTGGAGGAAACTAGCTTAGGCTTTTTTTTTTTTTTTTTTTTTGTCCTTCTCCTCTTTGCCATGTGAGGATACAGCATTCATCTCCTTTCCACCCCACCCATCATGTAAGGACACGGAGACAGCACTGCACTATCTGACTTTACCAGACATTGAAACTGCCAGCACCTTAATCGTGGATTTCTCAGCCTCTAGAATTGTGAAAAATTAAATTTCTATTGTTTGTAAATTACTGTCTTGGGTATTCTGTTATAGCAGCACAAATGGACTACAAGAGCAGGGACCTTGCTAATCTTGTTTACTGTTATTCTCAGTGCCTGGTGCCTGATGCTTAGTAGTAACTCAATAAATATTTGTTGGAAGAGGTGAACTTATTTATTGATTGATTGATTTGAGACAGAGTCTCACTCTGTGGCCTGGGCTAGAGTACTGTGGCGTCAGCCTAGCTCATAGCAACCTCCAACTCCTGGGCTCAAGCGATCCTCCTGCCTCAGCCTCCCAAGTAGCTGGGAGTACAGGCATGCGCCACCATGCCCAGCTAATTTTTTCTATATTTGTAGTTGGCCAGTTAATTTCTTTCTATTTTTAGTAGAGACGGGGGTCTCACTCTTGCTCAGGCTGGTTTCGAACTCCAGACCTTGAGTGATCCTCATGCCTCGGCCTCCCAGAGTGCTAGGATTACAGGCATGAGCCACCGCGCCTGGCCTGAGGTGAACTTAGTAAGCACTTACTGGGTGCTAGGCTCTGGGGACACGAAGGCAACAAAAGACCCAAGCTCTGACCTCTAGGAACTCATATTCTACCTTTTATTCCTGTCTTTTATAAAACCAGTATGATCTAAGGGACTCATATTCTAAAATAATTGCCTGCAATGGGCTGAGCAATGGCAGAGCTCTATGCAGGGTATTGTGCTATCATGGTGAAGCCTACCTGTTCAAGAACCCCTCACTGCAGCCACACACTGCCTTTGTTTTTCTCTACTCAGGCTGTTTATTCCCCAGTCTTTGTTCTTGAACATTTCTTGGTCTGGGACACTGTCTTCCATCTCTGAACGCCAAATGCTCTGATCTGTCCCCCTCTCAGGAGAGTCCTTGAGGTGGCGTCTGCTTTCCCCACTAGACAGATTGAGAATTTTGGGGTGGCAGATGGAGACAGGGTTGCATTTGCCTCCTCCTAACCCTCAACCCAGAGTGGGCACTCAGACATGCTTGGTTGAATAGAAGGCATTTTTTAAAAGGACCTTATCCCTTGAGATACCTGGGGCTACTTGTCACTGCAGTGCTCGCCCTCCCTCCATCCCCCCAGGCTACAGCCCTCTGTTTAAGGCTCCCTCCTTACTCTGTGGCACCAACTAGCTGGGCCTTCTTCTGCCAGGCTGACTCGGTCCATGCCTTCCCCTATGCCCAGCAGTAAAATGTGATGCAGGACAGCTGCCCTCTAGGGCCCTCAGTGACTCAGATGCCCCTCCTCTTCTTGCCCTGTGCCCTAGAACACCTTAATTCTGAGGCCCCACAGGGCTCAACATACCCGCATTGCCATCCCCAGCCTTGGCATGAGCAGGTTGGATCTGGATATGCTTCTGTGGGGAATGATAAGGGTAGGCAAGCCTTGGCATTTGTCCCAACAACTTTAGCCTTCAGAGCCCAAGCCGCTGCCGGATGTTGATGCCTGGACAAGGGACTGCCCACATGAGAGCTATGGTCTATTTGAAAGGCCCTGGCCTGGCTTCAGTTAGGGGATCTCTCCAGAGTAGGAAGGTAGTCCACTGACCTTGGTTATTTAACCTCTCTCAGCCTCAGTATGCTCATCTGCAAAAGTGCAAACAGCTGGGGTAACCTACTTCACTGAGGCATTATGAGGATTGAGATACTGCATGTAAACAACTTAGCATGGCCCCTGCCCCATAGAAAGCTCCCTATAAATGCCAGGATCCGAAAGGCAAGTCTCATGTCTAAGATCACAGAGTTAGATCTGTGTAAGAGAGTAGGAATGTAAACCCTAGTATAGCATCGGACTCTAGTCCACGCTGCAAACACAAGAGAACACTCCCTGGGTGTGATGCCACGGTCCCACTGACACCTTAGGTCCCACATGTTCCTGACCTCTCCCAGGAATTGGCTCCTCACCTTAAGAGTTTACTAGCGCTTGCCCTTTCTCATCAATCCTGGGCCTTAAACAGAGCAGGAATCACGTCTTCCTCCTCCCCTACTTCTTGGACAAGCAAACTAAAGCCCAAGGTACTGAACGCGTCTTGGTCTCCGCTCCAAAGGGGCTCAGGCTACCGCGGGGCAGAAGGAACCAGAGGGTGAAGAACTGGAGCAAGACAAAACGCGGAGTCTGCGTGGTCAGGGGAAGGGGCCCTTCCACTGCTCTGTGCTCTCGGCCAGTTCCCTGACAGTCTCGACCTCAGTTCCTTCCAGCTCCCCTAAGGCACGGGATCTCCCAAGACAGCTTTCGCTTCTGGGGGAGGTGGCACCCCTGCCACCGGACCCTCCCGTCATGCAGACTGGGAACTCAGCCTGGGAGTATAAGGAAACCCCAGTTGACTGGGGCGGGGTGGGGGACGCGAGCGAGAGTCCACCCAAGGTCGCGCAGCTGGACCCAGCTCCCCGCTAGGGCGGGGTCCCCTCATTCCCCGGGTGAGGCTTGGGCCCTCAGAGAGGCACTGACCGGGCTCGAGCGGCGGGCCCGCTGCCTCCGCCTCCGTCCTCATGACCCGGGCGGCGCGGGGCGCCCATGGCCCCGGCCCAGAGCGGGCTACAGCGTCAGCTTCGGCTGGGGCAGGAGCGCGGCCGGAACCCGTAGAGTTCCCCCTCCTCCTCCTCCTCCTCCTTCGCCGCCGCCGCCGCGGTAAGGAAAACGCGAGGCGGCTGCTGGGCGGCCCCAAGCCCCACCCCGGCCCAATCAGGGCTCCGACCTAGAGGCCCCGCCCCTTCCCTAGGCCCCGCCCCTCCCTTCCCCAGACAGCGATTCCTAGCAGCCCTCAGCCTCCGGATCCGAGCCCGCCTCGGCCATTCGCAGTGTCGGCTTCTGGCGGCCTGTCCCCTTGCCCAATCCTCGCGCCGCTGCGCAGGGCCCCACCCCCAAACTCGTCCCCGGAAGCCCCGCCCCTTCTCTGAGCCCCGCCCCGAGGCTCTGGCATTTCGCGAACATAGGCTCCCCAGAGGATGTTCCCTTAGCAAGCTCCGCCTCTGCCAGGCCCCGCACCTTTGCCAGCCTCAGGTGAAAACCCTGGTCCTGGCCAATGCATCGCCGAGGCTCCATGCCCCTTTACTCCAACTCCGTTAGGGACGACCCTGGGACAGCGCCTGCTCTACTCTATACCTCAGTCTCTCTGTCCGTACGAGATGCCTCGCCTCGCTCAGGGCGCCCCCTACCTGGAGGTGCCGGGATCCAAACGTTACATTGTGAGGGGAGGTACTGGCCCTCAGCCCCACCTCCTGTCGCCCCCGATCCGAGAGCCCAGGCCCCAGATCCCCGCCTTACCGTCCAGCCCATCCTTGGTGTGGAGTGCTTAGAAGTACGAGCCCCCTCTCCAGCCCCCTGCTGGCCCGAGGGTTGGTATTTCCGGCGGCCACCAGGCCCAGTCGTCAGCCTTCTCTTACGGTGCCGGAACTATCCTACTGCAGCCCGCGTTTCCCAGCCGGCTGAATGAGGAGGAAGCACAGGAGAGACCACGCTCACCACTGGGGAAAGGAAGGGGGCGGGCCCTGCGCGTGGCATTCTGGGAACGCGTTGTATTCTGGGAGCTCAGAGCCCGCCATTCGCTTGGTCTCACGCCTTCGCACCGTTCTCGTGGCACTGAAGAGGAAAGAGAAAGCCGGAACCGGTGAGGAGAGGCCGGGGACAGACGAGGGAAAGCCAAGGCACCTGTGGGGACCCAGGGGCTAGAGAAGGGCGCACTTCATAGAGCTCTGTGGGGCTCGGGGAGGGAAGAGAGCGGGAAACCTTGGTCACCCAAACATCAGCGCAGTCCGCTAACTCCTGGAAGTGAGTCCTTTAGCTTCTCCCCACATTACATTCTTCTCATTTTCTGTACATTTCCAGGTAAGTGTTTTTCTTTCTTTCTTTCTTTTTTTGAGACAGAGTCTCGCTCTGTTGCCTGGGCTAGAGTGCCGTGGCATCTGCCTAGCTCACAGCCAACCTCAAAGTCCTGGACTCAAGCAATCCTGCTGCCTCAGCCTCCTGAGTAGCTGGGACTACAGGCATGTGCCACCATGCCCAGCTAATTTTTCTATATAATTTTAGTTGGCCAATTTCTTTCTATTTTTTTTTAGTAGAGACAGGAGCTCACTCTTGCTCAGGCTGGTGTCTAACTCCTGACCTTGAGCAATCCTCCCGCCTTGGCCTCCCAGAATGCTAGGATTACAGGCTTGAGCCACCTCGCCCTTCCGGGGTCGGTGTTTTTCAAAGCATCCAGGCAATAGTCTTTAAATCTTTTCTGGTTGATTACCTCCTTTCCCCAAATCCTATCTGAGTCATCCTTTTCAAAGTTCTTTGCATCTCTGCTTCCGACCCCCTTTCAAGCACTGGTTTCTTCGTGCTTTCCACGCTCTTGAAGAAATTTTACCAAGTTTCGCTGCTTCAAAACTATGTTCGATCCATTTTGTAATTGCTGCTACTTTTTCATTGGATCGTTCTTTACCTATAATTCTGCAGTGATTTCCCACAGTCTTCAGCATAAAATCCAGACTCCTAAGGCTGAAAGTCAAGGGTCCTCACCAAGAGAGCTTGTGTGACTATTTCCAACCTCATGTTCTCCTTTCTCTGTTAAACACACCATATGTTCCAACCTTGAGTCTTTGCTCATCTTAGGATAAAATATTCACTGCTTGTCTGTTTTAGTTAGATCAAGTCAAGTACTTGTCCTGATTGTTTTTCCTTCAAGATAAGCATTTCCAGCATATAGCATGTTGTCACTTTGTGAATACTTTGATATTTTCTCATTAGCATTGTTGGTAAAGTAAGAGAAGCATCAAAAGGCTGAATTAAAATACAGCCTCATCTCCTGGATTTGTCTCCTGGTCCTTTGGTCTACATTTACACTATCCAGTACACTAGCCACTAGCTACATGTGGCTGTTGAGCACTGGAATATGGTCGTAGTGTCACACAATGTCACTAGTGTGACAGAGAGACTGGGTTTTTTATTTTATTTCATTTTTAGTAAGTTTAGCTACCTGTGGACAGTGGCTGTTGTATCGGATAGCTCAGGTCTATATCATAGTTCTCAAAATGGAATCATTGATAACTGTATGTTGACAAATGTATATGCATTCCAACCCCTCTTCCCCAACATGTATACAGTACTGGCTGATGGTTGTTTTGATGACAATAAGGGGACATACAGAAGTTGGGAGGTACTATCTTTCATTTCCATTTGCTTCCCCTCTGTCAAGCCCACTGTTCCTCCCCATCCCACATCTTGCATGTGTTTGCTAGATTGGGTCCTCCAAGCCAGGAGCTAAGTTTCTGTTCTGTAGAAATTGCAGCTTTGCGTCTTTGGTAAGTTGTATGGAGTGTCAGGCCTTGAGGCAGGCATGGTGTGTGCCACATGCCTTCTCAGGCTCTGAAATATGAACTGGCTGTTGTCTCTTTCTCTGTAGAACTCTGTTCCTGCCAAGATGTCTATTGGTGTACCGATTAAAGTCCTGCATGAGGCCGAGGGCCACATCGTAACATGTGAGACAAACACCGGCGAGGTATATCGAGGGAAGCTCATTGAAGCTGAGGACAATATGAACTGCCAGGTACCCTGCTTTGCACTTGAGACTTGGGGGGGAAGCATGGGCCTGTGTCTTAGAGGACAACAAGATGGTGATTGGAGATCTTTTGGAAGTTGTTCTTGTTCAGCAGTTATTTCCTGAGTTCCCCAATTCAGGGCAGGCACTGTTTGTTTGTTTATTTGTTTGTTTGTTTTTGAGACGGAGTCTCACTCTGTTGCCTGGGCTAGAGTGCAGGGGCATCAGCCTAGCTCTCAGCAACCTCAAACTCCTGGGTTCAAGCAATCTTCTGCCTAAGCCACTCCAGTAGCTGGGACTACAGGCATGCACCACCATGCCCGGCTAATTTGTTTATATGTTTTTAGTTGTCCATCTAATTTCTTTCCATTTTTTTTTTTTAAGTAGAGGCGGGGTCTCGCTCTTGCTCAGGCTGGTCTCGAACTTCTGAGCTCAAATGATCCTCCCATCTCGGCCTCCCAGAGTACTAGGATTACAGGCGAGAGCCACCAAGTGCGGCCAGGGCAGGCACTGTTATAGGCTTTGGGTATGTGGGCATGAACAAGAGACACATAGTCTTGATGTAGAAAAGCCATGTGGAGGTTTGGAATATTTAACTTTGCCCTTTATTTTCTCCCATGTTTTGGGGGCCTACGTGGGAGGAATGATGCTACTCGCTTTGGTAGAATCTTTTGGGTTTGGGGCCGTTATCCATATGGCCCCCCACACACACATGCTTTGCAGTTAACAGAATCTTATACTGACATACTGTGTTTGATTGCCTTTTTTCTTGGAGGAGGAGTTTCATTTGATTGTTGCAACTACCTTGTGAGGTAAGCAGGTTTACTGATAGTCTGGTCATCCATGAAATAGGGGGAATGAGATTAAAGGACTCATCTAGCAGTGGCTCACGCCTGTAATCCTAGCACTCTGGGAGGCCGAGGCGGGCTGATAGCTCAAAGTCAGGAGTTCGAAACCAGCCTGAGCAAGAGCGAGATCCCGTCTCTACTATAAATAGAAAGAAATTAATTGGCCAACTAAAAAATATATACATATATAGAAAAAAAAATTAGCTGGGCATGGTGGTGCATGCCTGTAGTCCCAGCTACTCGAGAGACTGAGGTAAAAGGATCGCTTGAGCCCAGCAATTTGAGGTTGCTGTGAACTAGGCTGAAACCACAGCACTCTAGCCTGGGCAACAGAGTGAGAGTGTGTCTCAAAAAAAAAAAAAAAAAAAAATATATATATATATATATATATATATAAAGGATTCATCTACTGACTATCTCTCTGCTGATAAATGATGGAGCAGGATCCTGACATGATCCTCTTCTTATGGCACCACTTTACCTTTTGCTTAGGATTTTTGTAGCATTACTTTACAAAGTTTATTTGCACACTTTCTTTGTTCTTTAAGCCATTGGTTAAGAGCTTGGGTTTTGGGGTCAGAATCCTAATTTTGTGTTTGAATCCTAATTTTGTGACCTTAGGGATGTTAGTCACTCAGTTTCCTAAATTGTGAAATGGGGGTGATGTTATTTTGGGTCCCCTGCGATGTAGATGCCAAGACAGGATTAGACATGTAAGAGATTTATTTGGGGAAATGACAGTTAAAGATAAAGGAGCAAGGGAACAGAAATAGTCAGGAGAGCTTTCACTCCAGGATGCTGGTCTGACTGGTGAAAAGAGGATTGAGCAGGAGGAGCCTCACACCGCAGTGTAGCTGAAGAAGTTTCGGCTAAACAGATTACTCATTAGAGGAGTCCAGCGTGGGCAGAGTAGCCTAGCTCTAGTACCCCCACTGTGGTCAGTCACTGGCTCGTACACTGGGGAGAGAGTGGCTTCAAGGTGAATACTGTCATGGATGCCACAGGTGGAGGCTGTCAACTCTCTGCACTCCTCACAGCCTGTTCTATCTGGAAGGGATGTCTGAGCAGCATGCACCTGAGACTGGCACAGGGGTAACACCCATACCCCAGGACTATTACAAAGATCAGATGAGGTATGTGTGTACAGTAGCTAGCTCATTGCCTCACGCCTTGTAAGTGGTCTACATAGGGTACCTGTCACTGTTTTCCAGGTGAGAAAACTGAAAGTCAGAGGGGTAAACTGCCTTACTCAAGTCACACTACAGGTCAGGTATCCTGACCATCCTTTGCTTTGCAGGATTCATGCATTTATTTGTGATTTCTCTGTAGCCTTGAGAACTTGTCTTTTTCCTGCCAGGTTGACCAGCTCAGGCAGTTCCCTGGCATGTGACAAGGCAGACAGCTGGTAATTCAGGTTTATCTCTTCACTGTCGGTGCCATAGAGATGGACGATGTAGGCTCTCTGAATGTCCTGTAGTTCCTGGTCTCCTTCAGCAGGAGGACCCAGAGAGGTGCAGCTGGCTTTGCCTTAAAGGGCCTGGCCCGCAGTACTCCTTGCCTTTGTGTGGTGTCACTTTCATAGATCCAGTTCTCTGGCTTAAGGCATCTTCATCCATTTTAAGGCATTTTAGTTTGGTGAATAGAAGGTAAGAATTGGGGTAATAAATCTGAATGTGTTTTTTCCACTAGCCATATTTATGTGGACAATTTGCTGAGCTTCCAGGGCCTCTGACATCCCATCTGTAATGTAAAGGTATCTGACCAGATGACCTTAGTGGTCTCTTAGGGATGCAGCTGACAAGATACAAAGTGCACAGACCCTGGCCGGGCGCGGTGGCTCATACCTGTAATCCTAGCATCCCGGGAGGCCGAGGCGGGCCGATTGCTCAAGGTCAGGAGTTCGAAACCAGCCTGAGCAAGAGCGAGACCCTGTCTCTACTATAAATAGAAAGAAATTAATTGGCTAACTAATATATATAGAAAAAATTAGCCGGGCACAGTGGCGCATGCCTGTAGTTCCAGCTACTTGGAAGGCGCGGCAGCAGGATTGCTTGAGCCCAGGAGTTTGAGGTTGCTGTGAGCTAGGCTGATGCCACGGCACTCACTCTAGCTTGGGCAGCAAAGCAAGACTCTGTCTCAAAAAAAAAAAAAAAAAAAAGTGCACAGACCCTGGCATCAGGTTGCAGCCTGCCACCTAGTGTAACTTGGGTTGAGCTTTGAACCTCCCTCACCCTCTGTTCCCTCCTCTAAATCAGGGATAAAAATAGTACCTTGGCCTCAGAAGCAAAGTGCAGAGGATATGAGTAAATTTGTGCCAAATGCCTGACCAATGGTGGGGCCAACCACGTGCCTTCTAACCTGTATTGGTCTACTACGGCTGCCATAACAAAGTTCCACACACTGGGCAGCCTAACAACAAATTTATTTGCTCACAGTTCTGAAGACTAGAAGTATGAGATCGAGGTGTCAGCAGGGCTGGTTTCTTCTGAGGGCTATGGAGGAAGGGTCTGCTAAGGCTTCATTATATCTACCAAACCTGAGCACATTGAATAAAATCCAGCAGCCCTGGGTGAGGTGGCACATGCCTGTAGTCCCAGCTACGGGGAAGGCTGAAATGGGAGATCTCTTGAGCCCAAGAGTTCAAGTCCAGCATGGGCAACATAGGGAAACCCCATCTCTTTAAAAAAAAAAACAAAGCCAACAATCTGTGGCAGAGCTAAACCCTCTGGTGGGTGAACATGGTTTTTACTTCATTCACACTCCTGAGCATCCCAGGGGCAGTAAAACAGTGCTCCCTGGGCTATTTTTCCTTCCTGGCCTCAGTCAGTGAACTTTAGGAATGAGGACATCCTCTAAGCACTTTCCTTACTTGTTCTTGGCCACAGGGCAGCTGGAATTTAGTGGAGTTTTTTTTTGGGGAGGGGGTTGTTTTGAGACAGATCTTATTCTGTTGCCTGGGCTAGCATGCAGTGGTGTGATCATAGCTCACTGCAAACTCCTGGGCTCAAGCAATCCTCCTGCCTCAGTCTCCCACAGGGCTAGGATTACAGGCACGAGCCACTGTGCCTAGCCAACATTTTCTTTTATAAAAGTGGGGTGGGTGGAACACCACAGAGATTTGGAAAACAGCTGAGAGAATCCCACCACAACTATTGGCATGGACTTCCTTCCCTGAATGTGTTTTGAGGTTTTGGTGATTACCTTTTATTCTATTCCCTTTCAAAAGAGTTAGAGATGGTTTACAAAAATTATATGACAGGATAAATATAGACAAATAGGTCATGGTGTACATCCCCACAGAAAACACACCATCTTATATGGTCTCTTGGTTTTTTTGTTTTTTTTGGGGGGGTGTCAAGTGAAGCAGTGGGAGTAGAGAAAGGACAAAGGAATCTGTAAATGGTTGTGATCAATTAGTTGTTTGGTTTTTTTGGGGGGGAGACAGAGTCCCTTGTTGCCTAGGCTAGAGTGAGTGTCGTGGCGTCAGCCTAGCTCACAACAACCTCAAACTCCTGGGCTCAAGCAATCCTGCTGCCTCAGCCTCCCGAGTAGCTGGGACTACAGGCATGCGCCACCATGCCCGGCTAATTTTTTCTATATATATTAGTTGGCCAATTAATTTCTTTCTATTTTTAGTAGAGACAGGGTCTCGCTCTTGCTCTTGCTCAGGCTGGTTTCGAACTCCTGACCTTGAGTGATCTTCCTGCCTCGGCCTCCCAGAGTGCTAGGATTACAAGCTTGAGCCACTGTGCCTGGCCTGTGATCAATTAGTTTTGAACACCACTGTACTCAGACCAACCGTCCCTTGGGTATTTTTAAGATAGCCTGTTAACGTAGCAATTTTTATTTTTTGACATTTGAAAATGTGAAATATATGTGTGTGAATCTAGGCTGAGGTCCCTGAGATGGTGCTTATTGGGTCAGAGAGTGTAGGCAGTTCTGTATATCTCATGTTAGGCTTGGCGGGCAGGAACTTTCTTCTCTGACTCCTCATACCCCCCTGCAAGGCAAACATCATCTGGTGCTGCAGGACGGAGCATCAGCTATGGGTGATGGTGCCCTATTCCTGTTGCTATGAGCATACCCTAAGGGCCTCCTATGGAGAGTCACATGGTCCCTTGATTTTGTTTTTTTATTTTTAAGAGACACAGTCTCGTTCTGTCTTCCAGGCTGGAGTGCAGTGGCTTGATCACAGCTCACTGCAGCCTTGAACTCCTGGCCCCAAGTGATCCTCCCACTTCAGCCTCTTGAGTAGCAGGGACTATAGGCATGTGCCACCACACCTGGCCCACATGGTCCTTTTTAGCTGGTTTTTGTTTGTAGCAGAAATGGGATATCCCCAGTCTTTGCCCAGCCTGGGGATGGATGACTTAGGGCCAGAGGCCCTCAAATGGGGAATTTTCTGTTCTTGGCTATGTGTACTTAATCATGAGCCTGAAGCACCTGTCTTTATATAGTGTCAATGAGGGAACTAAGGAATTATTTTCATCATCAAAATCAGAAAAAATTATTTCTTAAGAATGCTTCTTTTTAAAAACCATAAAAGGTGCTTTAGATGAAGAATAATGAGTAGGAATAAGGTCGTAATTTTATTTCATGGATTAGACTGTATGTAGCCTTTGGAGGGAAACTTTTATGGGTTTGGATTTTATTAGAAATCCAGTGTGAAGGGTTCCCAGAGGTTTCCTCATAGATTTTTAGTGAACGTTAGGAGTGTTCTGGCCCAGCTATGATCACTATTCAAACACTTAGGACGTCTTGTAAGTTGTTTTTTGGGGTTTTTTTGATGGAAGGTTATAGTATTTTTTTTTTTTTTTTTTGAGGCAGAGTCCCACTCTGTTGCCCAGGCTAGAGTGCCATGGCATCAGCCTAGCTCACAGCAACCTCAAACTCGTGGGCTCAAGTGATTCTACTGCCTCAGCCTCCCGAGTAGCTGGGACTACAGGCACGTGCCACCATGCCCGGCTAATTTTTTCTATATATTTTTAGTTGGCCAATTAATTTCTTTCTACTTTTAGTAGAGATGGGGTCTCGCTCAGGCTCAGGCTGGTTTCGAACTCCTGACCTTGAGTGATCCGCCCACCTCAGCCTCATTATAGTGCTATTTTTATAATGAAAACTAGCATATCTAGAGTAAAGGTAAGTAAATTATAATTAAACATATTAGGGTACATTACAAAGAATATCATTTGTCCAATAAAGTAACATAGATGATTCATTTTAAATTTTTTTGAGACACAGTCTTACTCTGTTGCCCAGGCTAGAGTGTTGTGGCATCAGCCTAGCTCACAGCAACCTCAAACTCCTGAGCTCAAGTGATCCTCCTGTCTTGGCCTCCCAAAGTGCTAGGATTATAAGTGTGAGCCACTGTACGCAGCCACATGATTTTTTTAAGTGTTGGCAGTTGTGCACCCCAAACACATTTTGACTGTCAGACTCAGCATTTACTGAGCCTTGTTATGTGTTAGGCAATCGAGATGGCATTTAGACATATTTTGTCTTGTTTATTTTGCTCTCTAACAATTCCAGAGGCCAGGCACGGTTGCTCATGCCTATAATCCTAGCACTCTGGGAGGCTGAGGTGGGCAGATCACTCAAGGTCAGGAGTTCAAAACCAGCCTGAGCAAGAGCGAGACCCTGTCTCTACTAAAAAATAGAAATAAATTAATTGGTCAAATAAAAATATATAGAAAAAAAATTAGCTGGGTATGGTGGCACATGCCTGTAGTCCCAGCTACTCAGGAGGCTGAGACAGAAGGATTGCTTGAGCCCAGGAGTTTGAGGTTGCTGTGAGCTAGGCTGATGCCACGGCACTCACTCTAGCCTGGGCAACAGAATGAGTCTGTCTCAAAAAAAAAGAACAGGCCGGGCGCGGTGGCTCAGGCCTGTAATCCTAGCACTCTGGGAGGCTGAGGTGGGCGGATTGCTTGAGGTCAGGAGTTCGAAACCAGCCTCAGCAAGAGTGAGACCCCGTCTCTACTATAAATAGAAACAAATTAATTGGCCAACTAATATATATATATACAAAAAATTAGCCGGGCATGGTGACGCATGCCTGTAGTCCCAGCTACTTGGGAGGCTGAGGCAGAAGGATTGCTTGAGCCCAGGAGTTTGAGGTTGCTGTGAGCTAGGCTGACGCCATGGCACTCACTCTAGCCTGGGCAACAAAGTGAGACTCTGTCTCAAAAAAACAAAAAGAACAATTCCAGGAAGTAACCAGTGATCTGATGCAGTGATTAAAAGAGTGGATATGTTTAGAGTCAGATAGACCTGGGTTCAAACCCCAGCCAGGCCAAGTATAGGCAGTGTGACCTCAGGCAGGAGAGCAGAGTCGGGGAGGGGATTGGCTGAGGGACGAGTCTGCCTCTGACAGGCTGTGCCACAGTATCTGGCTCATCTGTCTCATTGGATTTTATGGTATAACATGAGTTACTGTGGGAAAGTACTCGGGCCAGTGTGTGCTAGTAAGTCCTCCGTAAACATTATCTTTGTTTTGTTCTATTTTACTCAACTTTGTAGGTGAAGTAATGAGGCTCAGAGAAACCACAAAGGTCATGCATGGGCACCAGATGCAGTGGTGAGACAGAGCTCTCTGGCTTGGGCGGCTGGGCACTGAGAAGCAGAGGTGGCACACAGTGCCTGTATCTAGGGCTTGCAGTACCAGAGGGGTGTGAGGCAAGAGCTGGCAGTAGGAGAAGAGAAGGTGCCAGGTGGGAACTTACGGAATGCAAGGACTGGGGTGGTGGAATCGTGACCAAGGATGAGGTAGTCACTTCAGAGACTATGGGGGTCACTCAGTGAGTGCACTCCTGACAGATGGTAGACCTGTCTCACATATGGGTCTTCAGTCTTGTTCTCTGTCTTCTACAGAGTCACCATGTATCTCGTACTGATGAGCCTTGGTTGGATCAGGGTTTCTCTCTTGTATGGTCTGACCATACCTGGTGTTCATTTCTGGCACCAGAGGTAGAATTCTCCAAGGGAATAACAGGATGGCAAGGACTTTGGAACTGAGTGAAAATTTGTTAAGGAACTGGGGTATGGAGCCTGGAGTAGAAGGTTTATGGGAAACTGGAGCCCTGTTGCCCCTGAAGGTAGAACAGGGACAGAGGCTTGAAGCTCTGGAACCCATTCCAACTGTGCAGATACAGCAGGGGCAGCCGCAGAGCACACCTGGCCTTTTCTCACTGAGTTTCAGGCAGAGACCAGGTGACCAGTTAGTACTAGAAGAAAAGAACGAGTTGAGTATGAGATGGCAACAAGCCAGACAGAAGTTAGGGCAGTCAGCTCAGCTCTCCACTGTGTTCTGAGTGAGTTATAGTCCTCTCTCTTCCATCCAAAGGACTGGTAAAGTAAGCAGCTTTTTCCGCTTGCCAAGGCTGCTGACGGATGTGTGCGCCTTCCTGTGCCAACCAGGTCTCCTGGCTGGTCTCACCTCCACGCTCCATCCCATAGTCTACCCTTGTTGGCATATTTGTCTTTTCAAAGTGCTACCTCTAACTCTGCTGACATTTCCCATCCTTAAGCTTGAGCAACCCTCATAGTTTCTGAAGTGACAGCCATGTCCTTGGTCATGATTCTGCTGCTCCAGTCCTTGTATCCTGTTAGTAGGAGAAGAGAGGGTGCCAGGCGGGAACTGCCAGCTCTTGCCTCACACCCCTCCGCTACTGCAGGCCCTTCATACAGGCACTGTGTGCCATCTCTGCTTCTCAGTGCCCAGCCGCCCAAGCCAGAGGGCTCTGTCTCACCACTGCATCTGGTTGCATCTGGATGCATCTGGATGTCAGGTGGATGCAGGAAAGGACATAGTTTGGACAAGCAGTTCGGAGCTGTTCAGTTGGGGTTTATCACCTTTGAGAGTTCTTCCTGTGTTTGGTCAGGAGGCAGTACAGCAGAGCAAGGGCTCTGGAGCTAGGATGGCTGGTTCAAACCTGGGGTCCCTGCATTCCAGGTGTTTGACCTTGGACATGTGCCCTGTTTTTTTTTAATCTAAGTATGGGAGAGGTCGTACCTCTTGGAGGTGTGAGGACCATTGCTGCGAAGTGCTCGGTGCAGTCCCAGGCCTACACAGTGAGTGCTGACATTGCTGTGGTATTTCACCAGCTTTGCCTGGCTCCTTTATTTCACATTGTCAGTCTCTGCCTTTCTGGACCTTCCCCTTCCTACCAGTCAAGGCACCCCCTCCTTTGTATGCCCTGTCCTCTGCTGCTGCAGTTGATACTTACTGATGAACTGGTGGTTTCCTTCCAGATGTCCAACATCACAGTCACATACAGAGATGGCCGAGTGGCACAGCTGGAGCAGGTGTACATCCGTGGCAGCAAGATCCGCTTTCTGATTTTGCCTGACATGCTGAAAAATGCACCCATGTTAAAGAGCATGAAAAATAAAAATCAAGGCTCAGGGGCCGGCCGGGGAAAAGCTGCTATTCTGAAGGCCCAAGGTAGGTGCTCATGCATTGGTTTTTTTAATTGATTGATTGATTGACAGAGTCTCACTTCTGTCGCCCAGGCTAGAGTGTGTGTATATATATATTTAGTTAGCCAATTAATTTCTTTCTATTTATAGTAGAGGCAGGGTCTCACTCTTGCTCAGGCTGGTTTTGAACTCCTGACCTTGAGCAATCCGCCCGCCTCGGCCTCCCAGAGTACTAGGATTACAGGCGTGAGCCACTGTACCCGGCCACATGCACTGGTTTTAAAAGACAAACTTGTCTTGTATCTTTTAGAAAAGGGCCTGGGGATAAAGTAGACCTGTGCTCCGCAATCTCCACACCCACTCCATCCCTTCTCCCTGTAGCCTGGGAGATGCTGTGAGGCGACGGGGGCCTTCCCAGCCTTCCCTGTCGTGCCTCTTACAATCCCAGTCCCTGGGCTTACACAAAATCCAAGTGGCACTTTATAAAAGGGTCTAGGAGGGCTTTCCTTTTCAGAAGGTCTGCCCATGACGTCTGAGGGCAGCTTGCCCTTGAGTAGTTTGCTGAGCAGACACCGTGGTGTGGGTGAGCTGACTCTTGAAAACATTCGAGCAGCATTTCCTGGAGAGACTGGGTAGTAGGGGTGGACACCCAGCATGTACTTGGGGAGATGCTGACAGTGGGGCTCCATTTTCAGATGAGAAATAAAGCAGTTTTCAGCCATCTTTACCCACTATACAGGGGCTGGACTTCCCTTGTTTTGTTGTTGTTGTTTTTTGAGACAGAGTCTTACTCTGCTGCCCAGGCTAGAGTGCCATGGCAGCCTAGCTCACAGCAACCTCAAATTCCAGGGCTCAAGCAATCCTCCTGACTCAGCCTCCCGAGTAGCTGGGACTGTAGGCATGCGTTACCACACCTGGCTAATTTTTTCTGTTGTTTTTTTTTTTTATTTTATTTTGACAGCAGCCTGTGTCTGTATATTTTTTCTGTTTTTAGTAGAGGTGGGTCTCACTCTTGCTCAGGCTAGTCTCAGACTCCTTACCTCAAGCGATCCTCTCACCTCGGCTTCCCAGAATGCTAGGATTACAGGCGTGAGCCACTGTACCCAGCCTGGACTTGGATTTTCAAAGCTGCTTATACTTATACATTCCAAAAGTGGGACTGACCTTTTCCCAGTGTCTTAGTCTGGTCTTTTATGTGGACTAGCCCAGTCAGGTTTTATATTTGGGTCCATGAAAAGTTATGCCATGTTGATTAGATAAGAAAGCAAGTATAGTTGTTAGAAAATGTCTTAGTGTTGGTAAAAATATTTAAAAGTTTGTATCAGAGAAGGCCCTGGATTCTCCATCAGTATCTTTAGCTGCTATACATATTTTATATGTGTGAGGAAAAAACCCAAAACTGTGTTTTTCTCTGCTCTTGTAGCACAACAATCAACACAGAAGACTTCTGTGTCCAAAATTGTTTCTTCCCACACCAAGCAAGCAATCAGCTCTGTAGGGGGTACCAGCTGGGTATCCTTCAGTTCAGACTCTGTCTACCTGGAGATAGCCTTAGAAACCACAGGTTGAATGCTCAGACGTCATGGGCAGACCTTCTGAAAAGGAAAGCCCTCCTAGACCCTTTTATAAAGTGCCACTTGGATTTTGTGTAAGCCCAGGGACTGGGATTGTAAGAGGCACGACAGGGAAGGCTGGGAAGGCCCCCGTCGCCTCACTGCATCTCCCAGGCTACAGGGAGAAGGGATGGAGTGGGTGTGGAGATTGCGGAGGACAGGTCTACAGTAAGTCCCACAGGACCGCCCTGTCCTTCCCACCAGTCTCAAGTGTGGGCCTCCAGAACATCTGATCAGCCAGCACCAGTTTGGGGTTCCCATGTCCCCTTGTCTGGATTTGATTGATTTGCTAGAGTGGCTCACAGAGCTCAGGGAAACACGTAAGTTCACCAATTTATTACAATGGATATTTCAAAGGATATTGATAAACAACCAGATAAAGGGATACATAGGGTGAAATCTGAAACGGTCCCCCAAGTACAAGAGCTTCTGTCCCTGTGGAGTTGGGGTACGCCACCCTCCTGGCTTGTGGATGAGTTCTTGTTCACCTTCTTGTCAGGCTCCCTGTGTTCACCTATCCAGAAGCTCCCCAAACCGACCTATAAGGAACGACTGTCAGAAATTCTGGCTTCATGACTAGAACTGTTGCTGTTGCTTTCTCGGGGAAGGGCTGTGCTCACTGCCACTGTGCATCTGCACCATCTTTAGCAGAAGACGGCCCTGTGGCCGTGCATCCGAAGGCACTTGCAGTGGGTTTCCCCGGGCCTCCTGACTTCTGCCTGAACCATCTACCTCTCCCAACCCTTTGCTCTGATTCTATCAGCAGCCGGGTGGGTTCTCATGTGCCTTCCCTTCCTCTTCAGGACAGCTCTAAGCAGAAAGGGCTGAGGCTCCAGTGAGTAACCATCCGAATATTTTCGTCTGCCAAAACTGCTGGCTTTCCAGAATCCTTGGGTTATAGGGAACAACAATCTTATCATGCCCTTTGTATGAGGAGTATTGTTTTTTTCTTGCTGTTATGAAACATTACTTTCCCCAAAAAGC
The DNA here is from genome assembly GCF_040939455.1 of Microcebus murinus. NCBI lineage: Eukaryota > Metazoa > Chordata > Mammalia > Primates > Cheirogaleidae > Microcebus > Microcebus murinus. The sequence continues at coordinate 24,028,880 of NC_134125.1, read as the reverse complement.
ACAAAGAATAGATAATAAAACTACTCATCCAGATATCACAGATGTTAACACTTAACTATATTTGTTTCTGAATTTAAAAAGTGAATTAAATGCATCTGTAATGTTTTATTAACATGCCCTAGGCCAGCCCTGGGAATTCATCTTTTCTGTGGTTCTCAGACCACCTTCTTCGCCTTCGCACCCTGCCTTCCAGCTACTGTAGAGAACAATGCTGGAATGCTGTCTGGTGCCAGTCCCCAGCCCCTACCCTGCTGGGGAATGTGATGGCCAGGGTGGTGTTAGACCAGGTAGCCTTTCAGGTCCCTTCCAGCTGATGTCCTAGGGCTTGAGCTGCTCCTTGCCATGAGCATTCAGTGACCACACTGACCTGGCCTCATCCTTTCTCTTCCTTCCTTTCAGTGGCTGCAAGAGGAAGAGGACGTGGAATGGGACGTGGAAACATCTTCCAGAAGCGAAGATAATTTTCTCTGTTGAACAGAACTTTGCCCTTTTTTCTTTTAGGTTATCTGGGTTTGTGGGGATGGATGTTTGTGTGTATGCCCTAGGTTTTCTTTTGACATCTTTTTCTTTACATCAGGGGAAATGTTAAACTAAAGTAAATAAATCTGGTTTTTTGGTTTTTTTTTTCTTTTTAAAGAACATAAGGACTATGTTCATTTTAGAGTTTGCTTTGGCAGAAGGTTAAATTTTGACACCCTGGGAGATGTCCCGGGAGAGTGCCAGTATTTTGAAATAGTGCAGGTATTGGTAAGTGTTTAAGCAGCTGTTCCTGGCCATTTGCTGGTTAAGCTCCAGAAAACTTCACCTCGGAGAAAGTGTGCTTACTTGTCTGCAGACACAGGTACTTAATGTAGTGCTTTGTTCAGTTAGCCTTTGTGGAGATGTCATCAGCTCAGCTTTAACAACACAGGTGATCCTGGCCCATGAAAAGTCCTTACTCTGACCTCTGTGGCCTACAGATCCTAGTGGTTCAGCCATTTGGGAAAAGTAATCACATAATAAAAAGGAATTCAGAGTGTGCTAGTGGCCAGCTGCCATGGCTCTTGTACTGGCTACATAAGTGGTGATTTGGGGGAATGGATTCTTGTGGACTCATCAGAGCATCTCAGCATTGATTGGCACCTCCATAGTTTTTAACGTAGAACAGGTAATGAGAGCCGATTAGGTGTGCAGAAGGAATAATTTTGACAAACACACAGAAACTGGAGAAGCTGCCTGCAAAATTTAAATACTGAAAAGAGGTCTTGCCAAGGGTTCAGTACAGCAGAAGCTATAGCATGAGCCATCAAGAGGAAAAGTAATTGATTATTGGCCTTTAGAATATTGCTCATTGGACAGATTGTTCAAATAATGTAAGAGCAGGAAGAAGAAAATCCAACACATCAGTTGACCTGGCATCAAGTAGTGATTTTCTAATAAGTTTTGTCTTGTAATTATGATGCTACCAACAGGTAACAGAACTTACAGTATTCTAATAATAAAGAACTTATAAGGAATAAGCATCAGCGAGTTGGTCAGATACAACAGGCACTTAAAGTATAAGGCTTCAAAGACTGTCTCCCCAGAGAGCCCCGGTGTCTCACACTCCAGCACCCTCCACCCTTTGACACATTTGGATTCGGATGACACTGGGCTGATGGTCCCCGCAGACGGTGCTGCTGCAGGGAGGGGCAGGATCAGTCTCCCTTTCAAGTGAATGTATTCGCTGTGAATGGAATGAAAGAATTCATTTGTTTTAGATTTGACCAAGAGTTAGTTTGTGAATATTGTTTCTGGTAAGAAGAGAAACTTGTACACTGAGTAGATTTCTTTGAGATCTTTCTAAATGGAACTATTTCAGGTAGAGGCTGTTGTGCTGCCCACGAGTACCCTGGATGGATTACTCTCCCTCTTCCTGCTAGGGGCCTTGGTTTGCAGACATTGATTTACTGACTTATTAATGAAGCCTACTAGATTGTTAATATAGTGAGAGCAGGGATTTTCAGCATCAGCGAGGAGTCTCGTTAAAAATGAAGATGCCAAGGCTCACCCCTGGAATGAGGCCCAGGAATCTGCATTTTTAGCAATGCCCTTGTGCCCCAGCTCAATGATTCTGGTGCAGTAGCTCTGAGACCACATTTTGACCCTATACTAGAGTATGTTGTTTTAGTATAATCACTACTTAATTTATTATACTTTTATAGTAGACAGTACTTTGAATAATAGCACCCTTAATAGTAATGAATTGCATCCTGGATCTGAGAAACTGACTTTTGACGTGGTTCACCCGGGACCCATGCAGGATTACCAGCCTCGCATGATTCTCCACACAGGCAAAACTAGCTGTGACCCTAACTAGATCCTCGGAAGTCAAGGGGGTTCTCATATATGGTTTTGTTTCTAATTAAATGTTCACAGTGTAAGAATTCAAAAGTTGTATTATAAACAATAAGAAAAACCTAAAATACATAGCTTTGTAAACAGTTTTAGATCCTGCATTTTAGAAAGAAAATATCAGCCCAGCATATATTGAAAACAAGTAGTTCTGCATGGTTTCTTATGAAAAACAGCAGCCCTCTTCTCTTGGCATGCCTTTCTTCCCTAATTTCCCTGCTTCAAGACAGTCTCTTTCAACTCTGCTGTCTTAATTTAGGCATATTTGTGTGGCCACTCCTTGATATTTCCATTTTAGGTATTATCTTTTGAATTCTCTGTCTTCCTCCTATTCACCATAAGTATACTCCCGCTCACCCATCTCCCTGATACTGTAATGCTGGTTAGATTGAATTCAGTGTTAAATTGTTATGACTTGGGTATTCAAATCACAGCTAAGCCATGTAGTAGACTAGATTACTGTAGAACTTTATTTTCCCTAGAAGTAACCCTCTTACATTTTTATGCGCTTAGTTTTCTGTCTGTCACTAATTCAACCCCAGTCTTACTAAAGACCATGCATGACACATCTGTTGTATCAAGAATAATCCTAAGTCGCCCCAGTCTGGCCTGGTCTCCCCCTGTGCCTAATGTGTTGCTGTCATCCTGGGATGTCCCCACACCTCTCCTCTGTTGAATCTCCTGTCTTTGTAACCGCTTCCTCTCAGCTTATCACTTTACTATGGGGAAGTACCTGCTGTAGAAGGAGTGCACAGGAAGTACTTTATGAGAGATGGCATGTTGGAAAATATTCTCTCACTTGGTTTGATTGGGTCTGAAATTCTAGGTTGGAATTGGTTTCCCTACAGAATTTTGAAGGCATTGTTACTTTGTCATCTAGAGAAGTCTGAAGTCATTCTGAGTCCTGATCCTTTCTAGGTGACTGTTTTTTTTCCCCTTCTGTCACCAGTGTTCTGAAATTTCACAGTGAGGTCCTTGCTTGGCAAAGCTGTTTCCATGCATTGTGCCATACCCTTGATGAACCCTGTCAGAATAGACTCTCATCCTTCATTTCTGGGAAACTTTCTTGAATTACTTGTTAATGTCCTTCCTTTGGTTGTCTGTTTTTGTAAGAGTGGGGTATTAAAAAGAATATGTGTTTGTAAGATGATCAGATTGAGCTTTTGGCGGGGGGAATTCCTAATGTCCTAGTTTTAGGACATTCCTCTTGGGCTGGATGGATTCTTGGGGAAAAGGTCAGTCTCAAGTCAGGAGGGTTTACCCAGGATTTTGTTTTAATCAGATAAAGGATGGTGACAGACATGAAGACACTGCCTTGAAGGAAGAGTTTTATTACAGTTTGCCAGAGAAGAGGATATATACCGCACCATGCAGGGCCACATGGGGAAACCAGGGTGACTCAGGAGATGAAAAGAGCAAGCGGGGAGCATGACTTGAGCCTTTATTGTGGTTTCTACTGGAAGGAATGAGTGAGGCAGGTAGGCAAGTTTTGGATTGGATGGTTTGGGTAATTTTGGTGGGCTGTCTCATAGAGGTGGTATCTCCTTGTCAAGTCCCTGGCCCTGAGGTGATTCAGAGAAGAAGAAATACTGACTTTGTGTGTGAGTTAGGTGGTTAGGGGTATGGACTTTGGATAGGTTGGTCTGGTGACACCAGCTGTTTGCTATCTCTAGGAAATAGCTAACCCTGGGAGGGGCAGTCTCCAGGATTAGTAAGGCCCCAAAATATCAAAGCATCATAAAATACAGAAAGCAAAATGCATGATTAATACAAGTGTCCAGGAAGGTCTTGCCTCGTAAATGAGGAATAATTAGCCTGAGACTGAGCACTGCTGTGGGCCTGCCTAACATGTCATTAAAACAAGACTCATGAAAGGATCAAGCTTTTTCTAGGCCAATTAAATGTATCCCAGAACAAGACTCAAAAAGATTTATAGGAATATAAAAATATACAGTACCCTCTAAGGTAAAACTGACAATGCCTGGCATCCAATCAGAGATTACTAGGCATGCTAAGAGGCAGGAAATCACAACCCATAATGAGATTAATCAAAAAAGATCCAAAACTGATATAGACATTATTATGCAGTTGTATATTTTAGAAGACACTGATTAAAATTATAGTAATAAAAACTGCATGGCATTATCATCAAGATAAATATGAAGTCTGTCTGCAAAGTGCTAAATTAATAATGGCTGGATACTTTCTGGACAAACTTTGTATACCAAAGGAACAGAATAGTCTGAAAACAAATCCACACACGTTAACTTTTTTCAAAGGCCCAAAGACAATGCATTGGAAAAAGGATAGCCTTTCAACAAATGGTACTGGAATAATTGGATATCCATAAGCAAAAAAAACCTAAAACAGAAACAAAACCAAAAAACCTCCAAAATTTGGATCTATACCTCACACTAAAAAAGTTAACTCAAAATGGATCATAGACCTTAATGTAAAACATAAGACTATAAAACTTCGAGAAGAAACAGGAAAAAATCTTAGGGACATTGAGTTAGGCAAAAATTTAGATATTAATAAATATAACACCAAAAGTACCATCCATAAAACACCAAATTGATATACTAAACTTCACCAAAATTAAAAACTACTTTCCAGGCTGGGCGCGGTGGCTCACACCTGTAATCCTAGCACTCTAGGAGGCCGAGGTGGGTGGACTGCTCGAGGTCAGTTTAAAACCAGCCTGAGGCCGGGCGCGGTGGCTCACGCCTGTAATCCTAGCTCTTGGGAGGCCGAGGCGGGCGGATTGCTCAAGGTCAGGAGTTCAAAACCAGCCTGAGCAAGAGCGAGACCCTGTCTCTACTATAAATAGAAAGAAATTAATTGGCCAACTGATATATATATATAAAATTAGCCGGGCATGGTGGCTCATGCCTGTAGTCCCAGCTACTAGGGAGGCTGAGGCAGAAGGATCGCTCGAGCCCAGGAGTTTGAGGTTGCTGTGAGCTAGGCTGATGCCACGGCACTCACTCTAGCCTGGACAACAAAGCGAGACTCTGTCTCAAAAACAAACAAACAAAAAAAAAAAACCAGCCTGAGCAAGAGCGAGACCCCATCTCTACTATAATAGAAAGAAATTAATTGGCCAACTAATATGTATAGAAAAAATGAGCCGGGTCTGGTGGTGCATGTCTGTAGTCCCAGCTACTCGGGAGGCTGAGGCCGGAGGGTCGCTTGAGGCCAGGAGATTGAGGTTGCTGTGAGCTGGGCTATGCCATGGCACTCACTCTAGCCTGGGCAACAAAGTGAGACTCTGTCTCACAAAAAAAAAAAAAAAAAAAAAAGGAAAAAAAAACTACTTTCCAAAGTCATTATTAAGACAAAAGACAAACCACAGACCATGAGAAAATCGTGGCAAAGTCAAGTCTAAGGATGTGTATCCAGAATATATAAAGAACTCGCAAAGCTCAACAATAAGAAAACAAAACCAATTTAAAACATGGGCAAAAAATTTGAATGCACGACTAGAGAAGATATGTAGATGGCAGATAAGTACATAAAAAGATGCTCAACGTCAATAGTCATTAGGGAAATGCCAGATTAAAACCACACTGAGATACTGCTACACACCCATTAGAATAGCTAATGTTTAAAAGACTGACCAGGCCACGTGTTGTCAAAGATGTGAAGCAACAGTAACTTGCATTCACTGCTAATGGGGATATAAAGTTGTACAATCACTTTGGAAAGCAATTTGACAAACACCATATGATCCAGCCATTGTACTCCTAGGTATTTACCCAAGAGGAAATGTCCATGCAAAAACCTATATGTTAATTTTCATAGCAGCTGTATTCGTAATAACCAAAAACTGGAAATAATGTAAATATCCATCAGTAGTTGAATGGATAAATTGTGGTACACCCATCCAAAGAGAATACTGCTTAACTAAAGGAACTACGGATACATGTGACAACATGAGTCTCATTAATCATGTTGAGTGAAAGAAACCATTTTAAGAAGTGCCTCCTGTATGATTCCATATACAAAAATCTAGAAAATGCAAACTAATCTATGGTGACAGAAAGGAAGATGATGGGGGCAGGCAGGAAGAGGCAGGAGGGAGGGGTTACCAAGAGGAATGAGGAAACTTCAGGGGTTGACAGATACATTTACTATCTTGATTGTAGTGGTGGATGTATACATAAAGGTAAAATGTATCATTGCACACTTTAAATTTGTGACACTTGTTATATCTATTGTGTTTCAATTATACCACAATGAAAGGTTATTTTGAAAATATTTTGAAAAAATAAAAACAGTACACAGTTGGGAAAGAAAATACTAATTTTCATTGGTGATTGTTGACAACTATTTCTAAGAGAAAAAAGTGTGTTTTCCTTTCCCTCCAGGTCCAGAAAAAACCTTCCCTGCTGGGTTGATATCAGCAACTAGGATCAGTTGCCTAAGATTCTGGATTCCCAGAATGGAGACTCTCAGCAAAGGCTGCCCTTTCCTGCAGACTCATGTCCTAAAGCACCTTATTTGGGCTCAAACATCCTTCCAGGACAGAAAAGTTGTTCTCATGTGTTGGTCACGTTGGTTCTGTGGAGTGCAGTATCTTTCCTCCGTGTTTCCTTTTGATGTTCTCAGTGTCCACCCAAGGAGGGCTTAGGCACAAGGAGGCTGAGCCCCAGGGAGCCGAAGGTACTTGCAGCTGCTGCCGCCACACTGTGAGGAGTGGGCGTGGGTTCCGCATCTTTAGGCAGGGGCTGCCTGGGCTCTGTCCAGCCTTGGAAGTACTTCCAAACCCACTTTACAATCCTGGAGGAAGGCAGAACCTGGATTGTCACTGCTCCCTTCCCCACCTATCTGTAGATGAGGAAACTGAGGCCCGGGGTGGGTGGGGTGGGAGTCCTGACTGGTCTTGATCCAGGAATAGCATGGCTGGAGGTCTGTTCCCCACAACAGGTCCACAGTGGTCCTCTGGCCTCCAATGCCCTCGTTGGAAGGGGCTTGCTCGTTTAAGTGAATTCTGGGTCAGACCAGCCCCAGGGGTGGCTGCAGGACAGGCAGCATCACACAGGGGTTAATGTCACAGACTGATGCTAGGCTACCTGGGCTCACCCTGGCTCCTCCAGTTCCTAGCTCTTTGACCTTGTCAAGTCACCTAGCCTCTTCCTGCCTCAGTTGACTCACTTAGAAAACAGAGGTAAGGCCATCACAACAGTACCTGGCCCAGAGAGAGGCTACGAAAGTGCTTGTTAAATAAATAAATGGTGTCAGCCCTGGCTTAGCCCCAGAGGTTTGGGCTCCTGCCATTGCCACCCAGAGAGCCCTGGGTGGAGGCCCTGCTGACATTGATGAGTGCCTGCCCAACGCCTCCCTGCCACAGCAGACACTTTCCAAAACCTATGTCATCACTCCAGCCGGATAAGGGGGGCCTGATGTGCCTTAGTTCCCAAGATGAGGGAACAGGCCCCAAGAGGACCACACTGCCAGCAAGTGACTATCTGGGACCAAGGCCAGGCCCGTCTGCCTCCAAGACGGCCTGGGTGAGGATGGGCCTGGGCGAGGCCCACCTGCTTCCTCCTCTGTCTGGAGCTCAGGCTGGAGCTGTCTGCCCCACCAGTCTGCATGAGGCACAAACCGCTGTTCCTTGGAGCTCAATGTCCCTGCCCGTAGATGGCCTTGCTGGTAGTCGTGAGGCCTGGATGTTGAGGGCCCCGTGAAGGGCTATGGGCACCTGCATGGCAATGAGGCTGACCTTCCCCACTTCTCTTGAGCTGTTTAAGGCTCCGGCTTGGCTATTGCATCGTGTGCCTCTGTCCAAGAGGTGGAGAGATTGAGATCATCTGCTGCTGCCTAGACTCTCCTAGAGCTCGCCTGGGACACTGGCTTGGTCCTCACGCTACATCCTGGTAGGAATCTTTGGGCAGTGACATTTGAGGGTATACTGGCTGGCTTTAGGCCAGTGGTGGGCAGAGAGGAGGGTGGAAGGGACTAGAGAGCTTGGCATTTCTCCAACAGGAGGTGCGGGGAGAGCTCAGCTGCCTGCATGTCACAGGTTTACTGGCCTGCCTGGCCTAAGGCTGGCTCTCCTGTTCTTTGACTTTCTGCGGGTGCCTCCCCCTGTCCACCCTGCTTTGCTTCGCTCCAGGGAGCCTGAACCCCCATTCCAGTGTAGGGGCACAGGGAAATGCTTCTGTGGCTTCTGAGCCACTGGGCAGCCCTTGTCTTTGGAACAAGGAGGGCTGGAAGGGGGCCGGGCCTCCAGGATGGAGCATTGAGAGCCCTATTTAACAGAGAAAGGAGCGACCCAGAAAAGGGAAGGGCCTGGCCAGGTCCCACCGTGAGTCAGGACCAAAGCCGGGCAGAACTGTGTGCTCTTAGTACACTTTTTTTTCCTTTTCTCTTTGAGAATCACAGGAAGGGATCTTTGCGCTCTTTCCACAGCCTCCGATATGGAGTCCACCTAAAGCAGTGAGAATGGTGGGGCCTAAAGAAAGTCCTTTCCTCACTGCCTCCCTCCCAGTCCCAGACCAACTCCAGCCCTTCCTCACACTTCTTAGGCCATCTCCTTTCTGGCCCCAGGCTGTCATTTATCGGGCCTGCCTGGGATGTGCTGTGATGTGCCTAAGCTGTCAGGGAAGGTCAGAGTCCCTGCCTTCTTGGCCTTGGCCTTGGGGCTTCCCTCTGCTGCCAGGTCTCTCCCCATAAAGCAGGTCCCACTACCCCCAGTCCTTACCTTCTGGCCCAGCAGGGGCTTCTCCTCTCTGTGCCTCAGTTTCCCCCAGACATCTCTTTATTCTTTTCTTGTCTGCCCTGCCTGTCTCCCAGTTGGGCTGAACTCCAACTCCCCACACAGGGCTGTGAGGGTGACCATGGCATTGGGCTTTTGGTTGGGAACCCACTCGCATGGTGCTTGGGGAGGAAGAAAGACAGTCCCCACTATCTGGGACAGGCCCTGGGACTTCTCTGCCCACAAGACCCCCTGTTGCTGGCTATGCCCACCTCCACCCGTTGCATGTTCTCCCACAGGGGTCCCCCAGGGCCTGAGGGGAACACAGAACACACAAGCTCATTGTCTCTGGCCTGATGTCTTTGTCCTAGCCCTGCACAGTTGCCTGCTTACCAGGCACAGGAGGCCTGGAGGGGGCAGGCAGTGCTGTGCTCTGTGGGAGATGAGCACCTAGTCCTCCTTCGAGTCGGTTGTGGCCCTCGCCTCGAGTCTACACAGCCCTGTCCCGAGCCTAAGGGGCCCTGGGGAGAGTTGGCAGGCTGGCCTCAGACATGAGCTCCCGTGGGCTCTGTGCAGAGCTTTGTCCCTCCCTGGGCTCCCGACTGGCTCCCCACAGCTCCCTGTCTTAAGGGGCCCAAGCTCTGCCCAGGTTTGAGGGCCTGGCCCCTGGAGGCCTCCTCTGACTCCCCAGGACTACCACACCTTGGTCTCCATGGGGAACCCACCCCTTCTTCCCACCTCCACAGCAGAGCTGGCGCTTAGCACCCCCGAGGTCGGTGATGCAGAAAGGCTGAGATGGGGCATCACCCTTTATTGCGGGATCCACATTGCGGGGGCCAGAGCCCCTCCTGAAGGGGGAGGCTGAGACTCCAACCTAAGCTGTCCACCCACCCTCCTATGGGCCCATTTTCCTTCTGTCCTCTTGATCCCAGGCCAAGCACTTATACTAGACCTCTAGGGGCATGTGGGACCCTCTGGGCCTCTGTCACCTGCTGCCCAATGAACTCTAGGGCATTGTATGTCAGCAGTGGTGAGCCAGGTGGGTGGCAAGTCACCTGGTGCAGCAGGCCTGGGGCTCAGGGGCTGTCCCGGCAGCTGCAGAGCCCCAGGTGGAGGCATGGGCAGTGGCCTCGGCTGCGCAGCCCCCAGGCTCCAGGTCCAGGCCCTCGTAGATGGTGGGGAGGGAGGTGCGCTGGCTGAGCCGCCGGCGCAGGCCGACCAGCAGGGGCTGGGGCAGGGAGGCCACGTCCACATTGTTGCCCAGGTCCACCCAGGCCAGCGTGGGGAACTTGGTGGTGTCCTTGATGGCCTCGGTGAGCTCTCGGGCGGTGGCCTGTGTCAGCCGGTTGCCGTTGAGCAGGAGCTGGGTGAGGCGGGGCAGAGTCCACAGGCTGGGCAGCAGCAGGCGCAGCAGCTCGTCACTCAGCTCCGTGAAGCTCAGGTCCAGCACTGCCAGCCCAGCGCCATGGCTGCCCAGGTAGCGCGTTATATGCTGCACGTCTTGCGCCGACAGTGGGATGCCCGAAAGGTCCACAGTCTCTCCTGCCAGCAGAGTCTTCTGGAGGCTGCTCTTGAGGCTAAGGAAGGGTTGCAGGGGGGATGGACTGAGCAAGGGCCCCCCAGGCAGGCCCCGCCGACCAAGGACAATGACCTGTCGGGGCAACCCAGGCCTACAGTGTGGCAAAGCCAGGTTCACACTGTCACCCTCTGAGTGGGTGGCCATGGGAATGCTCGGAACCTCTCTGAGCCTCGGTTTCCCCTTTGATGAAAAGGGATGTGGCTGTTGTGAGGCTTGAACACACACACGTTCGGGCTCCGTGAACTATTTTGATTATAGAAACTCACCGTGTGCCCAGCATCACCACCCGTTATAGCTGTTACCTCATTGATCTTTACACCAACCCAGTGGGGCAGGGATGACGGTCCTGTTCTACAGAGGTGCAAACTGATGCCCAGAGATGTGAAGTAGCTCTTCCGTGGCCACGCTCTGCTAAGGTGGGAGCCAGGTCTCTAAACAGAGGTGCTTTGACTCCTGAGCCCATGTTTTTTATCCTGTGCCCTTTCAGAAGTTGGTTCCTCTAGGCTGCGGTCCCCAATCCCCAGGCCGCAGACCAGGACTGGTCTGTGGCCTGTTAGGGACTGGGCCACAGAACTCTGCTGCCCTCCGCCCTCCCCAGCCCCATCTATGGAAAAATTATCTTCCATGAAACCAGTCCCTGGTGCCAAAAAGGTTGGGGACTGCTGCTCTAGGGTAAGGGAAAACTTCCTACAAGGGGACAGGGTATCAGGATGGTCCCCTCAGCCTTCAGGGCACTGAGAGGCAGGTAGTGTGGGGTGAGGCCTGCCCCGGGGAGGCTCCCTGTGTTCTCAGCTGAGAGGAAAGTTTAGAGATGGAGGAGGGTCCCCCACTGCCCTCTGCACACCCCTCTAGGTCTCTCTCCTGTTGTCTGATCAGAGCCTATACTAGGCGAGTAGGGCTTTTGGGGGGCGAAGAACAGGGAGCACCCCTCCAGGTCCCCCACCTGCCATGGGGGGAATGGCCCCTGCATTCCAGGGTGATCGTGGCCCATGAGGCCCAAGGTGGGACAGGGAAGAGGGACAGTCAGGGCAGACGTTCTGAGCCAGCTCCAAGCTGGGTGCCTGTGGCCAGTTCTGGGGCTGAGCCTGTGCCATGCAGCTCCATGGACGAGTCACTCCAGGATGCAGTGACTGAGGGGCCCACAGCAGAGTGAGCTATTGGGTGGCCACAGAGCCCTTGGCTTCAGGCAGCCTGGCATTAGCAAAGAATTCCCAAAGGGCTGCAGGAAAATTGGGGGTGGGGGTGTGGCCCTGAGCAAGGCACTTTGCCCCTCCCAGCCTGTTTCCTTCCCTGTAATATGGGAATCATGACCCAGAATCTCCCTCCCTCCCCAATTGTTGCAAAGATCCAGCGGAGGATGCCAGCTGAGGTCACCCTGGGTCCAGAGCCTATGACAGGCCAAGTATTGAGGGGCCAGTGAAAGGCAGGAGGCAGGACCATCCCATGGACATGAGAGGCAGGTCACACAGAGAGTGTGGCTTGGCTTGGGGAGGATCTGCTATCTCGGGCCAGACTGGCTTCCAAGGTTGGAGCCCTCCTGCAGACAAAGCTGAAGGCCTCCCAGCGTGGGATTTCAGGCACCAGCCTCTCGGGGAGAGTGCAGGTGTCACCCTGGGATGGGACTCTGAAGGACAGGGAGGAGGGACTGTGGCTGGGCTCCCCTTACCAGCTCTGGGTCCTCCTCCGGGACAGGCTGGACCCTCGCTGCTGCTTGGAGTGAGGGGTGAGGTGGTAGATGAGCTGCCGACATATCTTGTCCGAGGACTTCCAGAGCTCATAGTCCTGTAGGGGGACAGCAGTGTCTCAGGGTGAGCCTGAGCCCCTGCCGCCCCCTCAGGGCCTTGGGGAGAGGGCCTGGGCAGCCAAGTACGTGTGTGTGCACAGCTGTGCATCATGGGTCACTGAGCTGCCCACCAGAGCCTCCCCCACTCACCCCCCACCCAGGCCGTGGCCTGGCGGGGAGCCAGGGGAGGCTGCCCTCTGGGAGCTGGACAGGCTGCTCTGAGGCCCGCAGTGCCCGGCGGGAGGAAGCCCAGACAATGGGCCCTTGTTCCCTGTCCTCAGGCCCAGGGCCAGCGTCTCGGGCTATCAGCCGGCTGCCTGCCCACCCTCAGCACCCCTCGGGGACTTGCCACAGGGGGAGGAGGCCGGACCAGGCCCCTCGAGGGAGCCCTGCTCCACTGACGCCAATCCCAGGGAGTAGGAACAAGCCAGGTCAGCATGTTCTTCTTCCTCTCACTCTCCCAGCGAGACTGCGCCTGTGGGGCCTGGGTCTGGGCTGACAGGGCTTGGGGGTTAATGCTTTACAGCACCGCCACCTGGCTGTCTGGTCCTGACCGGGCTCTCGTGGAGGCCCAGCTTGGGGCGGAACACGCTGCGCGTTCCACAAAGCTGGCACTGAGCACGCTCCACTGCCCAGCACATCCTTTCATCCAGTCCCTCTGTGAGCAGCCCAGGAGCGTGCAGCACACGCAGCGGCAGCAAGCCCTGGCGGTCCCTGTGATGGCCGTGGGCTAGCCACACAATCCTTGGTGCCAACTGCACACAGATGCAGGAGTTTGGAGCTGGCAGGGCCCACAGTGGACACTTGTTTCACGAGGGGAACTCACTATGATTAGGGGTCTGGGACTGGTGGCTGGCCACAGCCACACATGCTGGGGCTGTGTTGATGCTCATGGCAGGACATCTGCAGGTGCCATCAGAACAGGGTTCTGGGCAGCAGTGGGTGGAGGCTACAGGTGGCAGGCTCCAGCTCAGCCTGAAGCTGCTGTTGGGGGGAAGCAGTGAGCACCCAGGGGTATCTACATAGGACAGAGACCAGTGGACAGGGTCTCCAGCCAAGAGTGGCTCTCTTCCGGCCCAGAGACTCAGAGGCTGGGTGTTGAGTTCCTTTAGTGGAATTGTCAGAATAGTCTGTGTCCCACAAGGTCCCCATATGACTTCTGCCCAGCTATAGTCTCCCCTGCCTGGGTCCCCACGCCTGGTGCACAGTGCTGCTGCTCGGAAAACAGGTCTACCCAGCATGTAACTTTCAGGGTCCAGCAAAGCACAGCTCACATGTGCTCCAGCTGCTGGCCAGCCTAATATACTGAAGCTGGCATCAAGTCCCAGAGAGTGACAGTGACCACATAGCAATCTTTAGCCCCCACCCCCCAGCCCTGCGCTCTCCTGGCCCCTGTCGACCATACTGCCCAGCCTGGGACCCCAAACTTCTGGCCTCACCTTCTTAGGGCACTGCAGGTCCCGGGCCAGGTTCACAAGCAGGTCATGGGAGATGGGGTCCACCAAGTTCAGGAAGGCCACGTCCCTGTAGAGGATGTCAGTAAGGAGAGTGCCCTCGAGGCCCAGGTCCTGCAGGTGGTGGAGAGAGTTGAATGAGCCGGCTAGGCCTCCCTTCTCCAGGCCCCATCTCAGCCATCCAGATGCTGCTCAGGCCTGTCCCCATCTCTGTCTTCCTCCCTGAGGCTTGCTGGGGTCTCTCCACAGGTAGTGATGGGCCAACTGTCCAGCAGCAGGTGGACCCCTCAGATGAGGATAGGGGAGGAGCCTTGGGGGACCTTGGCAAGGTGATAAGCAGATCCAGGAATCCAGATTCCCTGGAGGCGAAGTGTCATGCTGTGACACCTTGCCTTCTCTGGGGTTGGGGCTTGCCAGGGGTATTATTTGGGGCCTCACACTCCTCTTATAATCTCCAAATGCCACTGTCTCTGGCGTTTCCTTCAGGCCCTGTGCCTTCCCATCTATCCTTTAGTTTTCCTGAGCTGCAGCCACCATCTGTTTGCTGACAGGTTGGACCCATTCTGTGGGGCTGGGCCTCTCCCAGCTCAGCTGTCCCAAAGACAGCGTGTTCATTCATCACCCTGAAATGGTAGGAAATGCCTCCCGTGCCCATCTTCCCAGGCACTGGGGCCAGAAGCCCAGGAATCACCCAGCTCTCCTCCCTCTATCCTCTCCACTCCCCCAACCAGTCTCCTCCTCCCCACTTCTTCTGCCAAGTTTTGGGCCTCACACCCCAACAGCTTCCTAGGGCTCCCAGTCTCCAGACACCCCTCCAGCCCACACCTGGGCTGCCAGAGCCAGCTCTATGAAACACTCACCTGAGCTAAACCAAATGCTCTAGCGGTTAGGTGACATCAGACTCACGAACAGTCTGCAGAGTTTCAGAATTCCCTGTGCCCTACAGTCATCCTCCCCAGCCCACCAGGCCCCTTGCCCAGCCTCTCCTGCCCCTCAAACAGACCTGCCTGCTGTCCTCGACTTTTCAGACTTCTCCTGTCTCCTCCCATAAGCCTAGTGTAGAGCTGAACACCATTTTAGAGGGTCCATTTAGAGGACACGCTGACAGCTGCCAGGGCAGCCACAGCCAGGAGGGGTCTTCAAACCCTGTGTGGGTCCTCCCCAAGCCAGAGAGTGACATACTTTGGGCACAGGAAGACAGGCCAGGCAAGAGTGTCCATGGGCCACAGTGCAGGGTCCCTGCAGGTTATAGGGCAGGACAGGCCTCTGGCTAGGCCTCAAATCCCAACCTCTGGGACATAAGGGGGTGATCTCTGAGGGCCCTTTCCTCCCCAGTATTTCCCAGCTAAAATGCCCGTCTGGTGCCTTGGGCTCCAGACACTATCCCAGAGATCTGTGCCTCTGGGCATCTGGCTGATTCAGTGCTGCTCTGCTGTTTGCATTCTCAATGTGGTTCAAGCCACAGATGCCAGCTAGGGAGGATCCAGAAGAAGGAAGGGTGGCTGGTGAGCCTGGGCAGACCCATAAGGCCCCAGACCACAGCCTGCCAGCCTGCCTTCCACAGGTCTGGACAGCTCCTCTTACAGGGCCAATTCCTCCCCCACAGCCTGCTGAGCTGAGAAAGGAAGCTGGGTGCAGGTGGAGAAGGGCTGCTGAGCTCTGGCCCTGGCTCACTTCCAATTCTCTCTGTGGGCCCTGGGTTCACCACTTCTCCCTATACCTCAGTTTTCCCATCTCTAGTCATCCACCTTCTGCAGTGCAAAATCTGCAAGGCTCTTTTCAGCTCATAGGATGGGGCATGTGGTGGTGACAGCTGCCGCAGGGGATGGGGGGAGTGGCTTGCCCTGTGGTGATGATGGGACCTGCACCCATGTCTCCTAGAGCAACCCAGGGCTTGGGATCTGGGATTAGGGTACCTGCAGAGTGTGGGACCAGGGCTGCCCACCCAGATGTGGTTTTTCATACAGATGCTGGGAATGTCTGCTCAGTGCGCATGAGCTGTCTGTTAGGAGGACAGGTGATGCTGTGGCTCTGTCTGGGCTGCATGGTGTCTTGTGGTGAGACTGCACCGCAGACCAGCCAGGCTGTCACCTCCCAGGGTCCTCTCTCCAGGGTCCAGTGCTTCTCCAATCCTGGAGGAGGGGAGAGTGCCCCCTTCCCACTGCCCCTCAATACCAGATGATTTGACCCCACCTGCCACTCCTCCCGGCCCCCTCCCTTCTCGCCTAGGCCTGGACCTGGGCTCTTCGCTCCAGGCCAGGGGTACCTGAACACACACAGCGCACCTCGAAGCCAAGGGACCCGGACACACTCAGCGGCCCCCCGTCCACGCGCAGTCGTGGCCCTCACTGCAGCCGTTGCCCTCTCGCCCACACGGAGCCCACCCGCGGCAGCCCGTCTTGCCCTGGGACCGCCCGGCCGCTTGCAAGCCCGCAGCCCCCGGCCCCAGCCCTCCCCGGCCGCCGCTCCTCTCGCCTGGCGCAGGAGGCGCAGCAGCTGCCGCGCGTGCTCCGGCCGCCGCTCGCGGAGCGTGGACTGGATCTCGCGGAGCCAGCGCACCCGGCGCTCGTAGGGCGCGGGCCCGCCGCCCGCCGCCGCCCGGGCCTCCGAGCCCGCCTGGGGCCCGGCCCGCCGGCCCAGCCGCGCCCCCATGGCCGCCGCGCTGCGGGCGCGGAGCTGCCGGAGGCGGGGGCGGGCGGGGGCGGGGCTGCCTGCTGGCCCCGCCCCCGCCCGGTCGCGGGCTGAGCGCCGGCCCCAGGCTACACCCCGAGTGGGGCGAGGGGTTCCTGAGTTCAATCGGGGTCTCGCTGGAAGAGGCCGTCCCCGCCTGGGACCTGGCGCTGGAGCTCTGTTCCGAGGGCTGGATCCGCCAGGGAAACGCTGCGCCTGGCCAGGACGAGGTGACTTTGGGCACCTCTCAACCCTCTGGCCCCAGTGCTGACCGGGGAATAAGTTGCTTTGATGATGCAAAGAGCGTTCCAGGCGGGGTGGGAATTCTACTGCGTCTGCCAGCATTAGGTAGTGCCAGCACCTGCTTTCAGGAATCTCCCCTGCAATTGCAGTATATGACCTGTCCACCTGCATGGACACTCCTGCACTGACAAATATTTACTGCCACTCCTGCTTGGCCTGGGCAGGTGGGTGGAGCTGGGCCCTCTGCCCTCTGCCCCCTGCCTGGATGGGGAGTGAGGTTAGACGTTAAGCCCGGCTCTGGGCAGGCTGGCAGCGGGCAGGCTGCATCTGCCCCCGGCTCCAGTTGTCCTGCCTGACAAGGGGAGGAGGCCGGCAGTGTGAAGGGGACCCCTGGCTCAAGGGGTGTCCCACCTCCTGGGGCTCCCTCAGCAGGAGTCCAGGGTCTCTGTGGGAGGCCTGCTGCCCCCTCACTGCCCACCCCACCTCTAGGACCCTCACATTCCCTGGGTGGGGCACTGGGCTGCAGCCCCCACTCCCACAGGCAAGGAGGACTGTCTAGCTTTGGGGGACAGGGTGCCCGGTCGTGTGTGCAGGAAGGGGTATGGGGTGTGAGGGGAAACTTGTCGAGGGCACATAATGAGGGGTGACAGGCTCCTTCCTCTGAGTTAAACATTTTCTGCCCAGAGACTGGGGGCATGGTGGCTGGAGCCTGTGGCCTGAGCCCCTGAGACAAGGCAGGGGCAGCAGGATGTCTTGACTACCCACTGACCCCCGACTCCTGTTGGGGCTGTTACTGGACCGCCTTCTCCCCTGGCATCTGCCAGCTGGACCCAGCAGCCTCCCCTCCCCTCCGCTGCAGCCAATATTGTCCTGGGCCACCTTGGCACCACAGGTTTCCTCCCTGGCAAACCTGCGTGACAGCCCTGCCTGCTCTCCCCAGGACCAAAGCGCTGGACTAAACTGTTACTGAACTGAAGTGGTGACCAGGCCAGAGCTTTAAGCAGCAGCCCCAGTGCCCAGGGACCTCTCAGACCCCTGCCCAGAGCAGGAAGCCTGGTAAGCCCTCCTGCCCCTCCCCACATCCTCAGGGCTGGAGCCAGAGCTGGGAGAGCTCCCAGAGCTTGACTGTATCCTCCCAGAGGCTGAGCCAGGCCTGGACATTGTCCGCTTGAATGGGAGAAGACTGGGCGGGGGAGGTGAGGGGTGAAGGAAGGGAGGGCTGAGCCTGGCATCCTGAAGGGGACGTAGACAGTGGCGCGGGGGACACCCAGTGCTTAGAGTCCTATGGAAGCAGAGAACTGCTCCCAGCCCCGCCTGTCACCCCCGCCGTGTGTGCGCCTTGCCAGCCTCCATGTGTACTTAGCTAAAGGCTGCTGGCCCCTCTGCCTGGAGTTGCCCTGAGCAGCAGAGCTGTGTTTATGGAGACCTGGGGGATAGAAGAACTGCAGTGTTGTCCTCTCAGCCTCCCAGGGTTGGTGTGGGGGTGCAAGAGCTTGTCCCATGTCCTTCAGGGCAGCCCTGCCACCCTTAGGGAGCCAGTGAGGTGGGACTTTGGGGGGCAGAGAGTCAGGTAGGAAGGACACAGTCCTACCTTAGGCCCTGATGGGACCTTCCAGGAGATAGGTGTTGGCAACAGCCACATCTTTGGTGTCCCAAGCCCTTGGCCATTCATGTGATGGCCCAGTTGAAGTGGCAGTGAACCAAGGTCTGGGTGGTCCAGCATGGGGGTGGGAGGTGGAGGGCTGCAGCCAGGGATGAAGCTAGACCTTCTCCTTCAAGCCCTTTCTGTCCCTACCCAGTGGGATGGTTCAAGCCCAGGAGAATGGCCAGCTGAGGACTGATGTTACTTCGGCAAGTAGCCCAGTGACACTGAGCCTCCTGGGAGCCACTGCAAAGAAGGATGCAGAATGGTTTTGGAACATTCAACAGGAGGAAGGGAGCCGGTGGACACTCTGTGGGGACGAAGTTTGGCCAGAGCTTGCTCTACAGGGACAGGCTGTCAACCTCCTGCAGGGCCAGGAATCATAATGAGGCTATTGGAGGCAACAGAGCATGGCGGGTGGTCAAAGGCACAGGCTCAGGACCTGGATTCAAGTTCTCTGGGCTGCCACTTGTTGGGTGTGTAACCATAGGCAGGGTAAGGAGCTGCCATAACAGTCCCCACGGATGCAGTGTCTTGAAACGGCAGAAATGTATTCTCTCCTGGCTCTGGAGGCTGGAAGTCTGAATCCAGGTCTGAGCGGGGCCACACTCCCTCTGGAGGCTCTGGGGGAAGATCCTTCCTGGCCTCTCACAGCGCCTGGTGTTCCCAGCAGTCCTTGGCGTTCCTGGGCTGCAGCTGCGTCACTCTTACTTGTGCCTCGCCGTCACACGGCCGCCTTCCCTGAGTGTCTGTGCGTCTGCTTGCCTGGCCTTCCTGTAAGGTAAGGATCCCAGTGACTGGACTCCTGCCTGGCCTCGTCTTAACTGATCATGTCCGTAAAGACTATTTGCAAAGAGGGTCACGTGAGGAAAACCCAACTCTGACTGGTTTCTCCTCTGCTGCCACAACACGGCAGCAGTCCACACAGAAGACTTCTGTGGCCAGATGTGTGGGACTTTCCCCCGGCACACCAAGCAAGTGATCGGTTCCACTGTGAGGCCACTTAGGTGTCCTCCAATCCAGTCCAATCCAGTTCAGTTCTGACACTCCCTGAAGTTGGCCTTCCCGCCACCACCCTCTTTGGGTTAATTTGCTAGCGAGGCTCACAGAGCTCCGTTTAGTGGTCTATTACAAAGGCTATTGTATTTTGTTTCTCCTCACGTATACTTTATCACTTAAAGTCAGTAGCCCAAAGATATTTTAAAGGATACAAAGTAACGGCCAGATAAAGAGACTCATAGGACGAGGTCTGGAAGGGTCCCAAGTACTGGAGCTTCTGTCCCTGTGGAGCCCGGGCGCACTGCCCTCCTGGCAGGCAGGTGAGTCTTGCTGACCCTCCTGCAGCCTCCACTTGTTCAGCCACTGGAAGCTCCCAAGCCCTGTCCTCTTGGGCCTTTCATGGAGACTCCATTGGGTAGGCATGATGGAAGCATGGGCAACCGTGGTGCCATGTGATTGGACATAAGGGGTGTGATCTAATACTAGCAGCCTGCGTGGGGTGGCCCCGCACGGCCTGTTCAGATGCTTCCTGGCCTCGCTGTGCAGCACTCCTTCCTCCTGGGTGTGGGACAGGACCCTCTGTGAGTGAGGGTCTTAGGACCCACAGTCCTGTTAGAGCCCTGCCCTGGGGAGGTGAGAGGACAGCGGATCCAAGAGAGAGATTCTGTTTCCCCGGACATCCGGACATGATAGCAAAAGGCTGTAACAGGGGCTGTGGGAGTTCTGGGCCAGGAACTGTGGACAAAAACCCATATATAATATCACAGATCACATTGCACTTCCAAGTGGATGTAATTTGGGGGGACACTCTTCAACCCACTGATAAGTCTCTGCAAACCTCCATTTCCCTATCTGTAAAATGGGGAAAATAAAGTGCCCATCTGGCAGAGGTCCAGTGGGAGGAGAGATGCAGCGGGGAAAGGGCCCAGCACCCTGCAGTGCTGCACACTGGCGAGCTCTTTTTACTCATGAATCCTCCACTACTCTGCACTGGACCTACCTAGCCACCGGCTGCCACCACCCACCCACTCAGCGATGACTGCGATACGCTGTGGATCCCGCAGAGACTGAGGCAGAGGGAGTCGTGGCAGCAGCTGGCCCAAAGAGTGGGAAGGGGTGCAGGGGCCTCAGGAGGAGGTGGTGTGGCAGTTGGGGTCTGAAGGAGAGTGCTTCAGGCCATGGCAGTAGCTTGTGCAAAGTCCCAGAGTCCCGGCGGGAGCGAGAGGAAAGGGCAGGAGCCAGCTGGGCAGCACAGGGGGCTTTGAGGGGCTTTTCGTGTGGAGGGACATGCTCTGATTTGCACGCTAAGCGCTGGCTACAGTAGGGAAACAGCGGAGGGGCTGGAACCTATGACCAGGAGTCCCCAGGTCAGGGGTGGCCCGTGGGGACTGGGGGGTTCAAGTGTGGCCAGGAGTGGGGTGTAGAGGCAGGAACAGCTGGACAGGACCAGTGAGGACGCAGGGGCGGCCACCTGGGGCTAGACTCTGGCTACCGTGGCAGTTGGAGGTTTGGGAGGGCAGCTGCTTGGCTCAGGTTTGGGCACGTCCCCCTGGTGCGTCGGAGCTGTTGGCAGCAGGGCTCAGACTCGGACTCCTGGCTGAGAGTCATCCTAAGCCCAGCACCCGGAGGTGAAGGAGGCAGAGGAGGTCCTGAAAGCTCAGGTGAGAACCGAGCAGGGTGTGCGTGGACCGCACTGGGTGGTTTTGGCATCAGTGAAATCATAGGAGTTGTGTGTGGCCAGGTGGGCACAGGTGTGGAGACAAAAGTAGGTTGGCTCTCCTGGATCCCAGGCCACGTGACAGAGTGGGGGCCGGCAAACGGACAAGACTCAGCCTCCCCACCCCCCTCCCAGCTCCCAGACTCAGATAATTACCAGGTGATGTGATAAGTGCCACCTGTAGACGGTGCCACAGGGAGGCCGGTGGTCAGGAAGGGGGAGGGAGGCCTTTGGGCCTCTGTTCCGAGCTGCTCATCAGGCGGGGATAGAGGCAGCTGCAGGCCTGGGTGCCGGAGCCGGGCCAGACCCTGGGAGGCGCTGCAGACCGAGGGTGCTCCCTGCATTCTGCGCAGCCACCTCGGTGAATCTGCCCAACGACTGTCCAGTTATCCCTGCTCTTCAGGTAGGGAACTGAGGCCAGGAAAGGGAAGGTTGTTGGGCAGATTTCCCCAGGAAGGAGAAGCCACTCACATCACCTGCCATCAGTGGCTGCAGGGACTCCAGGGCCCGCGCCCATGCCACCCTGCCTCTGAGTTTGGGAGTTGGACTTGGTCCACCAGGTGCCAGGCTGGCCCTGCAGCCGGATGCTCCCAGGCGTGGACGAGCTGGCGACTCTGGAGGCCCACACACTTGGCCTCGTGCCAGCCTCTGTCCTCACATCAAAGGTGGGTGCCGGAATAGCGAATGCTGCCAATGGCACCCAAGGGTGTTGGCCAGGCTGTGGGGACGTGGGAGCTCTGCCCATGCCCGCAGGTGGCCTGTGCTTACCTCCCCACCACCCCTGGGTGACACCAGCCCCTATATTGAGCTGAGATCTTCCTTCCATCGCTTCAGTGTGGTCTGGGTGGCTCAGACAGGCTGTGGCCAGGTAGCCACAGTACCTGGGGTGGCCCCTGTTTCTCTTTCTCTGCTCTGTGGCCTTGCAGCCTGCAGAAGGTGTTACAGAGAGACAAACTGGGGATGATGTTGGGATGGACTTGCCAACCAACTACAGTCTTGGTGGCTTTAGAGGTGGTGAGCTCCCTGTTGGGGCAGGTGTGTAAGCTGAAGATCAGAGACCAAACATTTGCCATCCTAAAGTTGCTATGATGCTTGGATTCCAAGTCAATTTCGTTTGGTCTGCCAAGCATCTCCCTGGTGCAGGAAACCAGGGGACACAAAATGCTCTGGATGATGTCAACGTTCTGTTCCCAGGGGTCCCTGAGATGCTGTCCGGCAGTTCTGGAGCGTGGATCAGGTGCTGCTTGCGTCTGGACCCACTCGCCTTGCCCAATCATTGTGAAACTCATGACCGCAGTTCAGGATGTCATGGTTCTGCCAGCCGTGTCCCTCACGGTGGCCCACCCCTGGGCACGAGGCTTTTCAGGCGATTCCTGGCACTCAGGTGCAGTCAGCTTCCTGGACCTGACAGTGGGGTGGGGCCCGGTGGAGGCTGCAGTGAGACGCAGTTGCAGGAAGTGGTTTGCACAGCCTTTGCTGTGTCATGGGACATTGTTCTGCCCTGTTCGGCTTGAGCAGGTCCCTTCCCTCTTGGGCTGTGGTTCCCTGTGCCGGGAGCTCTCTTCTCGTCCCACTTTCCCAGATACAGAGGTGGGGCAGATCCAGGCCTGCTGGGACAGAAAGGGTCTTGGAGGCCACTATGGACCCATTTCTCAGAGGGGAGGCTGGCAGGTGCTGAGCCTCCCACGGGACTGGCCCTTTGAGCCTCCTGTCTGGCCAAGGCCCCCGAGGCGCTATGGGCTGCTGGTGCCAGCACAACAGGGGTGATTAGGAGATGAAAGGCACTGGGACAGGGCTGGCACCCCCATGCTGGCTTGGCAGCTGCCCCTGGCTGTAGGCCAGCTTGGCCTTGGACGGCTCCTCAAGGAGCAAGAACACGGAGGGCCCAGCTCAGCTGGCCCCCACCAGCACTCCCTTCTTCCCACGGCCCCTGCCTTCTGCTCCCTTCCTGGAACGGGCCAAGGAGCTAATGGGAACCCACCAGGGTCTTAATGAGTCAGCCAGGGTTAATGGGTTACCCGGCCCAGTGACACATTCACCAGCCTCACAGGGCTCTCAAAGTCCAGACTGGCCTGGACTTCAAGGTCTAAGCTCGGCTACCCTCTTTTCCGGCCTTGACACCTCAGGGCTCAGGAAGGGCCCAGGGAGGTCAAGAGGTCCTCCTTGAGCCCTCATTGTTCCTGGAGAAGCTTCTCTTTGCAGGCCACAGGCTCAAGTGCTTCCTCCCGCCTGCCGGCTCCTCCCCAGGCCAGTCCCAGCTTGGCGGGGTTCCCCAGGGTCCCATCCTGTGTCAGCCCCTTCTGCAGGGTGCCTCCTCCTTGGCTGACCATATTGTCTCCTGCCCGGCCAGGCTTGGGCTCCTTGAGAGAAGAGTCTGGAGGGGCCCAGATTGGATGGGTGAATGGATGAGTGAATGAATGAATGAGTTGAAGCCAGGGCCATGCTAATGGTGGTGATTCTGGCAGGCAGCAGACCATGTGTGGACCTAGGTCTGAGGGCTGAGAGGTTGGAGTCTGCCAGCACCTGGGGGCCCCACCCCATCTCATCCCAGCTTCATTCAGCCCCACCCTCAGAGTTCAGGTCTCTCATTTGGGGTTTGAGACCCCACTGAGCTCAGAGAAACCCTTAGTTGTCCCAGGTCACACAGCTCCAGGGATAGGACCAGGAGCCAGCCCTCTTCTCACCTGGAACAGTTCCTGTGCCTTTAAAGCCTCCCCCCACCCCAGGCCGCAGGAGGAGGGAGGGGCGGAGCTGGGTCGCAGCAGGGGATTGGGACTTAGTTGGGTTTGGGTGTGCAGTTGGACAACCAGCCCGGAAGTCAGGTGAGCCAGGTGCATCTGGCAGTGCCCCAGCGCTGTGTGACCCAGCAGTACCACTCACCCTCTCTGAGCTGCTGAACATCGTAGGTGGGGGGAACTCGAGTGTGGGGGCTCCTGGGAGGGCCTGGGTTCCATTCTCAGCTCTGCCATATGCCGGCTGCACTCTAGAGGCGCCCCTCTTCCTCTCGGAGCCTCAGTTTATGTGCCTGTTCAGTGGGAGTGGGGTTCGTGTCGACAGGTCCTACAGAGGGATGGCACAGGTGGGCAGAGCCCCCGCTTCTCTATCCGGGGCCTGTGTTTCTATTCTGATAAGTGGGCTTGAGACTCCACCTGCCCAGGCTTTCTGGCCAGCTCTGCCCAGGGGTAAGGGGGCTGGAGGAGGGCTGGGGTGGAGCCACCTGAGAAGAAGCCCTTGAAGAAGCCACAGCTCCCAGGAAGTGGACTTGGAAGCAAACGAGTGCAGTGTGGAGAAACTGAGGCCCCGGAGGATCTGTCAGCCCCGGGTGGGGGTGCCGGTGGGGGTGGGGATCTGCCCTGGAGTGGAGATGCAGCTGTGATGGGGGCTGGGGGACACGTGTCCTTGGGCCATGCCCCCCCTCTGGGCTCTGCTTGCGGCGGAGGATGGGGGTGGGGCGGGGTCGGTTGTGCAAGGGGTCATTGCCCAACTCCAGGGGGCGCCCGCCACCTTGTGGTCGTCAAATGTAGCTCTTGCGACAGGTTTCCAGCAGGTGGAGCTTATCAAATCTTAGGGAAGGGGTATCTTTCTTTTAGCTCTCAACCCCGTGAGGCCACGGTGGGCAGTGTGAGAGGCACTTTCCAACCACGGGTCTGCGTGGCAGTGAGCGCCCCGCAGTGGAGGCAGGCCTGGGGAGGGCTCTGGGCTGGGGCGGGAGGGGTGGGGTGGGTGGGTCCTGGTCCCACTTGTGGTCCGCATGCCTCCCGGGGCCAGCTGACCTTGGGCAGATCGATTTTGCCTGAGCCTGGGTTTCCCGTCTGGTAATGGGTTTGGGGCTGTGCCCCAGTTTCACCCTTGGGATTCTGGAGTTGCAGTGACACAGCCGTTGAGCTGGGCTGGAGGATTAACAGGGGAACTCTGGGCTGGCTGCTCTGCTGAGCTCTTCCTCATGCTCCCCTCTGCTGAGTCCTGGGAACCTGCCCTGCTCAGGGTCAGTGTCTCAGGGTGAGTGGAGTGAGGCTTGCACATTTCTGGGGACGGGGAGCTCACCTCCTCATGTGCCCACTACAAGAGCTGTGGGGTCTGGAGGAGACCTGTTGCCCAGCCCTGTAGTCTTTCCTCAGGTGACATGGTTTCCTATTTTTTCCTAGGTCCCCTCTCTGTATGCAGTGGGTGGAGGGCTGGACAGGACAGAACATGACACACTTGGCATGTGAGGAAGAGCCTCCTTTGTTCTGTAGGTCATACCTCTGTTGACATGGCCATTGATTAGGTGCCTCCCTTCCTGTCTCCCCTCCCTGGACCCTGCAGCTGCTGCCAGGCTTCATCTATGGCCCTATTCTTGTTGAGGTCCCTTGTTGGGGTCTGGGCCATCCTCTGCCCACTCAGACATTCCTCCTGCCCTCCTGCTGCTACTGATCCTGCCATGTCTTGTACCACCTCAGGCAGGGAGGAAACTGCTGAGCAGGCGAGGAACAGAGTCCTGTGGCTCTCCACTGCAGACCCCTCCCAGCCGACTGCCCTGGAATGTAGCCACTCAGGCAGGGCCAAATCCCCTGACGTCCCTGTCTGATGTCCAGCCCTCAGGGGCAGGTCATGGGGCTTTGCTCCCTGGTTCCTGCCCTGTCCATCTTCTCCTCCACCCTCAGGCTGTTGAGGATTTCATGGGAGAGTTTGGTGGGTTCTGTCCAGAGCCCTCTCAAGGGCAGGGGTGACAGAGTAAGGCCCGTGCTGGCTGTGTGAGCCAGGCAGGCAGCGAAACCTGGCCAGATTCCACGTCCCTTTCCGTCAGCTGGGGCAGCCTTGAAGGAGGATCGTGGAGTAGGTGTTACTGCACGGGGCAGACCTCCCATGGAGGCCGCAGGGGCTCCTGGGTGCCCTAGGCACAGCTGGCCTGGGAGTGGGGGAGGGAGCCATGACTCAGGGAGTCTCTGACCCTTATCCTTGGCAGACAAGAGCCACAGGGAAGTGGGGAGCAATGTCCAAGGTCTCCTGGGGCCAGGCCCGCAGCTGTTCCTGGCTCAGACTTCCTTGGTGGGCTTGTCAAGGACGTGCAGTGACTTGGGGCTAAAACCAGCTGGCCAAGCTTGCACTGCTGGGCTGAGTGACCTAGGGGCAGCTCTGGCCCTCTCTGGGCCCTGCCTTTCTAGGCTGTTCAGGTGGTCCCTTGGGTGTGGGGTGCTAACGTTGCTGGGTGGGTGGTGGAACCAGCCTGGACACTGAGGCCCTGGGCCTGTTCCGGCCACTCCCTGTCGGTACCTGGCAGCAGCCTGTGGTGAGTCCCCTTAGGCTCGGGCTCTGGTCTGGTGTCAGGAACCATCTTTGGGACACTGTGTCTGGCTCTGAGTTCAGATACTCTGAACAGGGAAGGGTGAGCCAGAGGGGGCCCCAGCCTGGGACTGGCTGGAGGGGCGCACAGGCGGAGGGAACTGAGTCTGGGAGCGGGGAGCCCCATCCCAGGCTCACGCACCTCCTGCCCAGGGCCCTCCCAAGTCTGCGTGAATGTTAGTCACCTGGTGACGGGCCGAGTCGCCGCACCTCCTTGCTGATGTGACGTCAGCCTCCTCATCCTCTGCCAGGCGGGACCTCTGAGAGGACTGCCTGTCCCACACCCTACACGGACGCCTTCAACTGCCCCTCAGGGGCGCGGGTGTGCCCCGGCTGGCCTCTTGCCCCCTCTGTGACTAGGTAAGCCCCTGGGCCCTCCGGCCCCTCCCGAGCCTTTCCTGCCTCCACTGCCCCTGGAGGTGCCCACCCCCAGATCCCAGTCCCGATTCCGAGGCCCCCTGCAGGGCTCTGTGGGCTGCAGGCGTGGCTCCAGCCGCTCCTGGGAGTGGGGGGCCAGCCAGCTCTGTGGCCGGGACTTTCCCAGGAGGACAAGTCTGCCTCTTCCTCCCAGGCGGGCGCAGCCCAGAGCCGTCTTCTGAGGAAGAGGAGCCCTCCGGGGCCCCTGCCGCCCCCGGGCTTCAGGTACACCCACCAGCATCACAGGAGGGGGTCTGGGTTTGAGGCCTAGTGCTGCACCCGACCCACTCTCTGGCCTCGGTTTCCCCTCCTGACACCGATGTGGGTGAGAGCCAGGCCTCTGGGTTTGGATATTCTGTGAGTCTTTGAGAGAAGTTGGGGGTGGCGGGGTGGGAAATGGAAGCCCAGGCCCCCAGCAGGGTGTCTTCCGCCAGGCTGGGGACATCTGCCTGTGGGAGGCTGGGCCAGCCCTCCATGCTGCCCTGGGAGGAGGGGCCAGGGCCGGTGGGGCCACTCCCCTCCCCACACTGCTCCCTGGCCGTCTCAGCCTTGCTGGGTGCCCCCTGCTCCGTGGGGAGCCCACTTGGGCCTTTGGGTAGACAGAGGGACAGACAGATGGCAGGATGGGGAAGCTGGAGCATAGACCTCAGAGGTCGATGCTGGCTCACCCCGGGGCCCCAAAGAGAGGCTCAGCTCACGTGCCCAAGCCCGAGAGAGATGAGGCTGTGTCCCCAGGGTGCCCAGCATGGCCAGGCACAGTGGATGGGATGGGGGAGCTTCCTTGGCAGGAGGGCCAGGCCCCCACCCCTCCATATGTGATTGGAATGTTCTGTGTCTGTGGCAGATGCCACCATCCGTGGCCCAGCTCTTGAGGCCCCTCAGCCCTCCCAGCACGGCTGTCTCTGTCAGGAACCCTTAACTGTGGACCTGGGCCCCCCTCCAGGGCTGTTGGGCCTGAGGACCGGGGAGAAGGGCAGGGCGCACGGCTGCTTCTCAGAGGACCGAGGGGAGGTGTGGCAGGAGGGACGCAGGGAGCGGCGTGCCGTGGGCCAGGCCGGACACAGGTGGCACCTGAGTCCAAGCTGCTGTGGTCAGGGTGGGGAGGGGGCACGGTGGACACTGGACATGTGGGGGATGTGGGGTGGGGGTCCCTGCAAGACCACCCACCCGGCCCTCTGCTCCAGGGCTCTGCATCATGACTGGGGGTGGAGGGGTCTGTGCCACGAGGGGTCAAATGCTATCACGCATTGTCCCAAGGCCCAATAAGCCTGGGGTGGGGACAGCCTTCCGCACTGCTGTCTGGAACGCTGGCCACGTGTGGGCAGAGCACGGGACTCCACTGCCAGCCGTCTCTGGGACACCGTCTCTGCCCCTGAGCTCAGACGCGCCCCTGAACAGGGACAGCGAGCAAAGCAGAGGGGCCCAGCCCAGCTCGCTGGGGACACCGCCCTCTGTAGGGACTGGGTCTGGGAGGGGAGCCCCGACGTCTGTCACTGCATCCCTCTTCCCTGTTGGGCTCACACCCGTCACTGGCTGCCACAGCCACAGGGACCCCAAGAGTCTCTGCTGTTCCCTGCGCAGCCTAGAGAGACGTCCATGGGGAAACACGGTGAGCAAAAGGCCTGTGCCGTGCAGGCCGCCCTAGGCGTTTCCCGGTACAGCCGTGGCGATAACTGCAGCCAGCGCCTACAGCCACGCATCGCAGCCCCCTACTTCACAACGCCCCCACAAGCAAGGTGCCACTGTCACCCCGGTGGGACAGTTTGGCAACTTGCCCGGGCCCCACAGCAGGTGGCTGCATCCCCTCGGCCCCCATTGCCACCTGGCATACTCAGCCCGCAGCCTGGGCTTGTGCAGTAATGCCCTGTCCCCTCGCCTTGCTCTGTGCAGAACTCTCTCCGGCTGCGCCCAGGAGAAGTGCCGGGAGGATTTACGGAATCACGTGTGCCTCTGGTGGCGTCTTTGGCTCCAGAGTTCAACTGGAGTCAGAAGAACCAGCCAGGAGCTGAGAGGGTTCACACGGAGCCCCCTGGAAAGGGCTGGACCGGTGGCTTCAGGTACACCCCCTTGATTTTCAGGAGAACGTGGAGGCCGCCTGGGTGGGGAGTCTCTGGAGAAGACTCTGTGGCCACGGGCGCCTGCAGCGTGTGAGGGAGACCCCGTCGTCTCAGCCAGACCCTCCCATCTCTTAAGGCCGCCTCCCAGGCTGGGCTTGGGGCTCCCATCTGCTGCCACACGGTGAGTCCCAGGCGGGCCAGCAGGTCTGACTGTAGCAGGGGACCGTGGAAGCTGAGCCCCAAGCTCTGGGGGGCCACTCGGGGACCCTGGGCAGTGCCAGGCTCTTGGCTGAGGTGGAGGGCACGGGAAGGATCAGGTTTGTCCACCCTGGAGCTCCCTGCTAAGCAGTGGTGGCCCGGCCACTAGGAGAGGCTGGTGAGGTCTGGGGGCTCCCAGGATGGGCCCCGAACACACAGGGAGGGCTTGGGAGGGCAGAGAGGGGCCGGAGCTCCCGGCAGAGGGCCTGGCCCAGGCAAAGGTCTGGGGGCTGGACAGCTCGCACGTGTCCTGGGAGGCTGGAAGGAGGCACAGGCCCGACTTTAGACTGTGCCCTGGGGGGAGGAGCCTGACCTGGTCCCCGCCCACCCCCGAGGCAGAGCCATGAAGAAGCGGTTCCTGCTGCTGGGCCTGTTGGCCGTGGTCCTGGTGCTGGTCATCGTCGGCCTCTGCCTCTGGCTGCCCTCAACCTCCAGGGAAGCTGACCGCCATGTGTACCCCAGGGCAGCCGTGGCCGCGGATGCCAAGCGCTGCTCAGAGATTGGGAGGTGAGTGGGGCAGCCTGACCCGGCAGGCTGTGGGGTGGCGTGGAGACATGGCCTTGGAGGGCAACCATGTAAGTGAGCCCTCGCCCCTCCAAGACTCAGTTTTCCCACCTGTAAATGGGCCGCCTGGGCAGGCAGTGTCTGATGTGCATGGAGCTGCCTGTCCTTTCCTTGCACCCTCACCGTAGCCTCTGGTCGGGGGAGGAAGGGGACCGTGACCCTGAAAGCAGGCCGTGGGTCTCTCAGAGCCCAGCAGGGCCCCTTTCCTCAGTTCTAAGAATCTCTGTTTCTCTGGATGAACGCCACTGTTTGATTCTATTTTAGACTCCTATCGTGCATTGTGTATAAAAATAACTTCCCACCTAAAGACTTAAACAGAAAAAAAAAGTCATTAATAAAGCATAGCAATTTCCCATTTTCCCCCCAAAAGTCATATACATTTTTTTGCTTAAAAAAGAGGAAGCTGTAAGTCTTTAAAACAAAAACTTACCAGGTATGGTGGCTCACACCTGTAATCCCAGCATTTTGGGAGGTGACGGTGGGAGGATTGCTTGAGGCCAAGAGTTCAAGACCAGCCTGAGCAACGTAGTAAGACCCCATCTTTACAAAAAACACAAATAAATAAATAAGAAACAAAAACTTACATGGACTCCTCGTCCATCCTCCCTTGAGCAGGGCGGCCGGATAGAGGTGGGCAGGTGGGTGGCAGGGTGTGTGGGTGGGGACAGCAGCCTGCAGGTTCTCACCCCAAGACGTGCCGTGCAGGGACATGCTGCAGGACGGCGGCTCGGCGGTGGACGCGGCCATCGCGGCCCTGCTGTGCGTGGGGCTCATGAACGCCCACAGCATGGGCATCGGGGGTGGCCTGTTCCTCACCATCTACGACAGCAGCACACGTGAGTGCCCGGGGAGGGCCGGGAGGCTGTGGGCTGGGGGCAGCCAG
The DNA here is from genome assembly GCF_040939455.1 of Microcebus murinus. Classification (NCBI taxonomy): domain Eukaryota; kingdom Metazoa; phylum Chordata; class Mammalia; order Primates; family Cheirogaleidae; genus Microcebus; species Microcebus murinus. Next base: position 23,998,219 of record NC_134125.1, on the reverse strand, counting down.
CAGGGTGGCCCTTGGGCTCGAGTGCGGGGTGAGGGTTCGGCGGAGGTCCTCCTGCCTACCTGCTTCTCCTTCTAGGAAAGGCTGAGGTCATCAATGCCCGAGAGGTGGCCCCCGGGCTGGCCTCCTCCAGCATGTTCAACAGCTCGGAGCAGTCTCAGGATGGTGAGTCGGGGGTGGGTGCAGAGCCGCGAGCCCGTCTGGAGCCCAGGAGCAGCCTAGCACCCTCCACCCCTCCCGGCCCCCAGCACCTTCCCCCATTGTGAGGTCAACAGCATCCCCGGAGGGAAAGGGGCAGGAGTGTCGTTATTTCGACTCAGGCCCTGCAGGGACACCTATTGTGATACCAGCTGTCACGTGCCAGGGCTTGCTGGGGCTGGCACCCTGCGTGGTGCTTTTCACCAATGAGACCCCATACCCTCCGTGCCTTTGCGGGTGAGGGGATGCTATGTTGACTCACATTTTATAGGTGGGGGTGCTGAGGCCCAGAGAGGTCATGCAAGGGGGCTGAGGTCACACAGCTGGGAGATGGTGAAGCTCAAATTGAACCCAGGCTTTCTAAACCCTGCGTTTTCAGCAGACATCCCGTTTGTTCATTCATTCCTCCATCTGTGGGGATAGGGCTCTAGAGTATGGGGTGGAGTCTATCTTTTCTTACCTGGCCTTACGTGGAGAGGAGGGCCCCAAAGTCCCCAGATAGCTGAGGGGAAGCGGATGTCCTCCCAGGGCGCCACTCAAAGGAGTCGGGATGGACACAGACTGGAGGGCCGGAGGGGCCGGGCACACCCACAGCACTCACAGCTCAGGCAGGCGTCCTGGGCAGTGCCCTTTCAGTGGTCCCTTTGGGTGTTCCCCAACATGTAGAATCTTTGATTTTTTTTACACTCACTGAGATTCTCAGAATGTGTAGAATTTAAATCGCTCAGAGTATGAGCATGTTGGCATTTTACAGACTTTCATTTATTTAACTGGGACTTACTGAGCACATCTTAAAGTGCCAGGTGCCACTGTGGAAGCCGGGGTACAAAGCAAAGACAGCAGGTGGAGTCTGTGGCGTGGTCAAGGTGACATTGCAGATGGAGAAGAGAGAGACGATCAGACACTGTGGAGAAAGCGGAGCTGGAGGGCCCATGGGCGGGGGCTCCCCAGGGGCACCTGGCCGCGGGAGGGGGCGTCTGAGCAAAGACCCAGAGGCAGGGGTGGGTTGAGGGGAGCTGTGCAGCTGTCTAGCGGGTGAGTGAGTGGTCCAGGCAGGACAGGCGGGGACAGAGCCCTTCGGGGAGCCAGGGAGGCTGCAGCACGTGAGCCAGGAGGCGGACGGGGTCAGAGGGAACGGCCCGGGTTGTGTGGCCCTTGCAGGTCACGTGAAGCCCTGCCTCTCGTCTAGGCGAGGTGGGGCCTCGCAGTGTCTGCGTGGGGGCGTGGTCTGGCCTGTGGCTAACAGGCCCTGTGGGCTGCTGTGTAAGGGGCAGGAGGCAGGTGGCACCTGCCAGGTGGTCCCTGCGATGACCCACACAGAGACGAGGGGGTGGGAAGGGCTGATGCTGCACACATCTGGACGGTGGCGCTTGCAGATGTGCAGACAGGTTGGCGTGAAGCTCGTGTGTGGAGTCCCGGGTGGCCCTGGGGTCTTTGGTCTGCACCTGGAAGGACAGGGTGGCCCTAACAGAGAATGGCAGGGCTGGCGGGAAGCGGATCAGAGCAGACACTTGGGAGCCCGGGAGATCACCAGGGTGTGGCAGGCAGAGGAGGACGAGGGGGAAGGCAGGAGCCGGGCGGTGAGGCGGGCATCTGGGAAGGAGAGAGGGGAGGCTGAGCGGGGCGCTGGGTCTGGCAGTGTGGGGGTCCCTGGTGCGCCCGAGCAGGGTGGTGTGAGAGTCTGACTGGCCTGAGGTCGGGAGAGGACTCTTTAAGGTGGGGGGAACCGTGTGTCGGGTGTCAGACCTTCCGAAACTGCAGCCTCTAGGAATCAACAGCTCAGAAACTGCACCGGCCAGGCGCGGTGGCTCACGCCTGTCATCCTAGCACTCTGGGAGGCTGAGACGGGCGGATTGCTCAAGGTCAGGAGTTCGAAACCATCCTGAGCAAGAGCGAGACCCCGTCTCTACTATAAATAGAAACAAATTAATTGGCCAACTAATATATATAGAAAAATTAGCCGGGCAGGGTGGTGCATGCCTGTAGTCCCAGCTACTTGGGAGGCTGAGGCAGGAGGATCACTTGAGCCCTGGAGATTGAGGTTGCTGTGAGCCAGGCTGACGCCACGGCACTCACTCTAGCCTGGGCAACAAAGTGAGACTCTGTCTCAAAAAAAAAAAAAAAAAGAAAAAGAAACTGCACCGGCTTCATGGTGGCAGAGATGGTTCTGGAGCTACAGCTGCCAAGCCTGGGAGTAGCCAAGGTGGCACTTGTCATCTCAGAGTGGCAGCAGGAGGGTTCCTGGGGGCGGGGCCTTGGCTGCACCTTCCTGGGCCGAAGGTCAGTGTCCGGCTCAGGGTGTCGTGCCCAAGTGGGCAGCCCTAGGGTTTGGAGGGGAGGCAGGCCCAGGGGTGTTTCTGTTGGGATCTGGGGCACCTCAAAAGTCGGAACTGGAAGGCAAAGCTGTGTATAGTCAGGTGGGGAAACTGAGGCCCAGAGAGGGAACAGGGCAGAGACTAAAGCTCAGGTCCTGCTTCTGGGACAGAGGAGAGAGGAAGGGGGCCCTTTCCCGGGGCTGGCAGAGCCTGGGCCTGCTGTGGCGAGTCTTGTGGGACGAGTGGCCTCATGGCTGGGACTGAGAGCCAGGGGCGGGGGGTGTTGGGCTCCCCCGAGTCTCACTGAGCGGCCGTGGGCTGGCGCAGGACTTCAGACACGGAGGCGCCTGTGGAGACAGACACTAATCCCGGGACAGTGAACCTCAGCACGTGCCCAACATCCCTGTCCCTCCACCGTCCCGCCTGCCGAGCCCAGATAGGAGCTGAAAACTCCCTTTCCTCCCTGGCCTCCCTGGCCCTATCTGGGGAATGCGTAGGGAACGTGGCTGCGAGAGACCCTGCCGTCCCCTTCCCGGGGTGCTAACGTGGCGTGCTCTCCCCAGGCGGGCTGTCGGTGGCCGTTCCCGGGGAGATCCACGGCTACGAGCTGGCGCATCGGCGCCACGGACGGCTGCCCTGGGCTCGCCTCTTCCAGCCCAGCATCCAGTTGGCCCGCCAGGGCTTCCCCGTGGGCAAGGCCTTGGCCGCGGCCCTGAACAGCAAGCGGGCCGCCATAGAGACGCAGCCTGTCCTGTGGTACGTCTGGTTGCGGCCCCTGGGGCCCTGCGGCCATGAGCAGCTGGCAGAGCTGCGCCTTGCTTTCGGGAACCTGTGCTGATGGGCGCCCCGGGGGTCGAGGACATGCAGACCCTTCCTGCTGCGTGCAGGGACACATCCTGAGCCTGGGGCTTGGGGCCCAAGGTAGACACTGGTGGCCAGCATGTGTCCTGAGCGGCAGGGGACACTTAGAAGGCATGGGCTGGACTGGCCAGAAGGGGCACCAGGAGGCCGAGCCCCACGTGACAGGGACACTCACCCGTAGACTGGCCTGTCCTGTCCACGCTTTGTTCCCCGTCCCCTGGTGTGGGTGGGCGCAAGGGCGTCTGGCTGCGTCTCACACTAGCCCCCGCCACAGCGAGGTGTTCTGCCGGGACGGGAAGGTGCTCCGGGAGGGGGAGACGCTGACCCTGCCGCGGCTGGCCGACACGTACGAGACGCTGGCCCGCGAGGGCGCCCAGGCTTTCTACAACGGGAGTCTCACGGCACAGATCGTGAAGGACATCCAGGCAGCTGGTGAGTGGTGACTTGGGCCTGGGTGAGGAACCCGCGGAGGGAACCCTGAGCTGGGGCCCAGAGCCCCGGGGCCCCTCCTGTCCTGCCTGGGCCCTCGGGAGCTCCTGGTGGGGTCAAGGCGGAGACGGGCCATGCAGTCCAGGAGAGGAAGTCCCCGTGGGTTAAATGCAGGGACCGGGCAGGGCAAGTGCTAGAGTGTAGACTGAGGATCCAGGAGGACTTCCTGGAGGAGGGACTGGCTGAGCTGCCAATAACTTTGTTAGGTAGAGAGGGGAAGGATTCTAAGCAGAAAGAAGAGCTTGGGCTAAGGCCTGGGAGGGGCAGTTTGACTCACCGGGAGCATCACCAGGGCTGAGGGCGGCTTGGTAAGAGAGGCGTAGGAGGGGCCTCATGGGGCAGGGGCCTGGGAGCTTGGCTGTGGCCTTCTTCATGGCGTTTGTGTCACTGTTTCGTGGAGGAGGGTGATTAGCAGGTAGCCCTTCACTCCCGAGGCTGGAGCTGTCAGTGCCCCGTCTGCCCGGAGCTGGCTCCCTGGAGATCTGAGCCTCCTGCCACCCACCCACTCACTCCGGAAGGACAGGGCTGAGCAGGGGGCGATGGGGGCAGGAATTCTCCACTCAGAAAAGACCCTCTGGCCACAGAGGAGAGGAGGCAGACCAGGAGGCCAGCCAGCCAAGCAGGTTGAGGGCTGCCCTGGCCTGGCGGTGGGTGTGAGTGCCCTCAGGGGACAGAGGGGCCAGGAGAGCATGGGCCGGTGGGGAGGTGGACAGGGCTCCCTCCTGAGGTGCACCCCATCCGCCCTGCTATGGTGCAGCCCCGTCCCCGTGTCCACCCAAACAGCTGTCCCTTTGCAGGGGGCATTGTGACGGCCAAGGACCTGAACAACTACCGCGCTGAGCTGATCGAGCACCCGGTGAACATCAGCCTCGGGGACACAGTCCTCTACGTGCCCAGCGCGCCGCTCAGCGGGCCCGTGCTGGCACTCATCCTCAACATCCTCAAAGGTGAGCAGCCGCGACACTGCCCCGCCTCCTGCGATCCACCGCTGCTCCGCTCGGCGGCCGGGCCCTGCATCCTCCCACCGCTGGGTTCCCCTGCCCCGCGGCTCGCCGTGTCCTGCAGGAGGTAGCACAGAGTGACTGGGCGTGGTGGGCACTGCCCGGGGGCTGGAAGAGGAAGAAGAGCTGTCAGGAGGGAGAGGAGTGTGGGAGTTCCGGGCCAAGGGCCTGGTCCATAGATCATCCCTGGTACACCCAAGTGGTTATGCATGGCATCGTAGACCGCCTGGCCCTCAGGCTGAGGCATGCGGGACAGGCCTGGGGAGCCCTTGCCTCATTTCATCCTTAAACGTCCTTCTGAAGTGGCCACTGCTGTTGGTTGTTAAATGTCCCCCCTCTCGGGGTGGGCAAAGGGGCTCAGGGAGGTGTCAACCCTCTGAACCCCTGGAGCTTGCCAACGTGCACCTGGCTGTGACCAACCAGGGTACAACTTCTCCCGGGAGAGCGTGCAGACACCTGAGCGGAAGGGCCTCACCTACCACCGCATTGTGGAGGCCTTCCGGTTTGCCTATGCCAAGAGGACCCTGCTGGGGGACCCCAAGTTTGTCGATGTGACTAAGGTAAGGGGAGGGGCTGGCCCACATGGGCGAGGGCCTGCGGTGGAGGCGGCAGGTGGGTTCCTGGGGCCACAGCAGCCTTGTGTCTGCTTTGTGGATCTGTTCCCACCACCGACTTTGGTTGCGGGCCTACTGTGTGCTGGCGTGGACTGGTGACCCCAAGTCTTGGTCTCTGCCCCATGGAGCTCACAGTGTGGGGAGGGACAGGGGAGACAGACTTGACAGTGGGCAATTAGTGCCCTCCCATTCTGGTCACATTCCTGCCACAGTGCCTTTGGCCTGGAAGGTTCTGGAGTGGTCAATACTGAGGTCAAGAATGCATAAGGGCGTTGCAGCCCTCAGGGATGAGAAGGAGGGATGAGGGGGAGAGGCCAGGTGGGCAGAGGCCTTGGCCACCTGCTCTCTGGTTACTTCAAGGAACTGACACTTCCCAGATCTCCACCCGCAGCCCCTCACTCACCCGCCAGGGGCCCCAGCTCCACAGGTTCCCATCTTGTCCCTCCCACTGAGGGGCCTCACGTCTCTCCCTCCCCACTCGCATCTCTGGCATGGGGGTGGACCTGCAGACCCTCACACTGCCTGGCGGTCACGCAGGAGGGCCCTCGACTGCCCAGCGGTGTCTTCTCTTTCCTGGTGAGCACGCTGCACCCCACGCCGCCGGTGGCCAGTGACCTGGCGTCTTGTCTCATGGAGGGGACGGAGCCACCGCAGTACACCCCCAGACACCTCTTGGCTCCAGCCAGCCCGTCCGCCCGCCCGCTGGCTCAGGGCACTGCGGCTGCCGCGCTCCTCTCTGCCTCTGACCGCTTTCCCGCTATAGCGGATCGTTCCCGCAACAGAGGCAGCTGTTGTTGCTCCAGAACCTTCCGCCTCTGCTCCCCTTAGGACACACAAGGCCGGGCTCCGTCCTCTCTCCTTTCAGGCTCCCCTCTTCCTCACGCCACCCCCACACCACCAGCTACCCAGGTCCAGCCTCAGTTTCCCCTTCAGGCCCCTTTTGGTGGCATCTCACACAGCTGACCACACTCCCCCTTTCCTCAACTTTGCATTTGGCAAATGTTCACACCTACAAAAATGCTTAAAAAACCCCCAAACATCAGTGCCCGCCCTGCTCCCTTCCACTGGAGCCCCCAGTGTGGCCAGCCTGCTGGGCTCTGTCTGCTCCCCGCCCCGCCTGCCGATGTCCGTGTCTTTTCTGAGTGATTGGACAGTAAGTTGCCGATGTCACACTTGGCGTGTGTCTCCTATGAGGGAGGACCCTGCACCCCACAGCAGCCAGAAACCCTGCGTCTGGCGACGTGGCCTGTCACACGCCCGTGTGGGACCTCCCCGGGCCCGCGCCCTCTGGGCCCAGGATCCACCAGTCACACTTGCGGTTGGCTGTGCGGGCTCCGTCGTCCCCTAGCCTGTGGTGGACCCCTGGGCTGTGTCGCTGATTTTTACAGCCCAGGGCAGTCGCCCTGGAGAATGTTCCAATCCTCGATTTGTCTTAATGTTTGGGGGCAGATTCAGGCCAAAACGGCTTTCCCTTGGGTTGGGCGGTTCATCCATGGAGTGTCACCAAACCCCTCTTGCAGCACATTCTTTGGCCTCCAGGGGCCCTTCCTTGCTGCCTCCTTCATCTCCTCCTCTGCTTTGTCCTTGGTGCGCCTTGGGGACCTAGGCCAGGCTTGTGGCTTTCAGCAGCCTCCTGCTGCCATCGCCTCCCTTTACCTCCATCCTTATTCCCCTCATGACCACCAGAGGGCCCCTGTGAAACTCTCCCCCAGCGTGCTCACTCCTGTCCCACGCCTGTGTGTCACAAGGGCCAAAGTCCTCGTGGGACTGCGGGACGGGCCAGCCTGCATTCTCAACCTCCTCTGCCCTCAACCCAGTCACTGTCTGCCTGTCGCTCACAGGCCTGCTCCGCCTGCCCAAGGGCCTTGGCATGGACCATTTAGACCTCATTCAGGATGTCATCTCCTCCAAGAAGCCCTCCCTGGCCATCTGTCCCCACCCATCCTTCTCAATCCCTCTTCTCTGGCTTGCTGTTTCAGCATGTCCTCTGCCTGAGTTTGTTTTTCCCACCGTGGGGGCAGGAGCCTGCCTGCCTGGCCCCCACTGACCTTCTAGTGCTGGGCACGTAACACAAGCTCCACAAATGTTGGCACGAATGAATGAATGAGTGATTGAACATGACAAGAGTCTAGAGGCCCGAGGGACAGACAGACATTCGGAGGTGCTGGGCAGCAGCAGAGATGGGGCTGCGAGAGGGTCAGGCTGCATGCGTGCAGAGCTGGGCCTGACCCTGGGGCCCGGGAGCCGCGGGAGGTTTAGGGGCAGGAGGGTTGTGGTCAGAGCCACGGTCGGGGGGCTTTCTGAGACCTGCTCGGACAACCCTGTGCCCCCTCCCCACCTCCCTCCACCTCCTCAGGCCAGCTCTGGGGTCTCGGCAGGTGGTTCTCAACATGACCTCTGAGTTCTTTGCGGCCCAGCTCCGGGCCCGGATCTCCGATGACACCACTCACCCGACCTCCTACTACGAGCCTGAGTTCTACACGCCCAACGATGGGGGCACCGCCCACCTGTCTGTCGTTGCGGAGGACGGCAGTGCTGTATCTGCCACCAGCACCATCAACCTCTAGTAGGGGACACCGGCCACCTGGGTGGGACAGGGCCGGGCCAGGTGGGCCAGGGCTGCCCGCATGTCCCTTTAGGGGCTCCAACCCCTCCTCCCATGGTAGGAAGCTGAGGCTCCACCTTGGGAGCTTGCCCTGGGCCTCTGGACAGTGAGTTTGAGGGAGGGCGGTGGGGCCGGCAGGGCAGGGCTGGCTGGGCACTGCTGTCTGACCTGGCTGGGCTGCAGCTTTGGCTCCAAGGTGCGCTCCCCGGTCAGCGGGATCCTGTTCAACGATGAGATGGACGACTTCAGCTCTCCCAACATCATCAACCAGTTTGGGGTTCCTCCTTCACCTGCCAATTTCATCAAGCCAGGTATGGGGTAGGGCTCAAGGGGCTGGGGCTTTGGTTGAGGAGGGGGCTGGTGGCCTGGGCAGGTAGCTGACTGGCACCTGTGTCCCCTCCTGCCTGCCGCAGGGAAGCAGCCACTCTCGTCCATGTGCCCGACTATCATGGTGGGCCGGGATGGCCACGTCCGGATGGTGGTGGGAGCCTCTGGGGGCACGCATATCACCACGGCCACCGCACTGGTATGTGCCAGCCCCCTGTCCTCCCCTCCCTCCCGCCTCTGCCTCCCCGGGCCCTGCTGACCACACGCCCGACCCCCACCAGGCCATCATCCACAACCTGTGGTTCGGCTACGACGTGAAGCGGGCCGTGGAGGAGCCCCGGCTGCACAACCAGCTTTTGCCCAACATCACGACGCTGGAGAGAGACATTGACCAGGTGGGCTGTGGGTTGGGGAAGCTGCGTCACAGTGTGAGGCCACAGGGCACCATGGGCTGGAGCCTGGATCTCCTGAGCCATCACGGAGTGGACATGGTGGGTGTCCTGCCTGGGCGGACGATCCTCAAGCCCACCGTCTGGGCCACCAGGGCCCATGAGGGCCGAGCCACCTGCTGCAGCGGATCCCAATAAGCCAAGGTGCCCCCAGCTTGCTCTTGGCCAGAAATGGCGCCCTCCAGGCTGTGAGGCCCACGACCACTCCAGTGTGGTTCGGATGGTGTCTGCGCTCTGCTGAGGCCTCTCCCTCCCCTCCCACCCCCAGGCAGTGGTTGCGGCCCTGAAGACCCGGCACCACCAAACCCAGGTCACCCCCACCTTCATCGCTGTGGTGCAAGCCATCGTCCGCACGGCTGGTGGCTGGGCAGCCGCCTCGGACTCCAGGAAAGGCGGAGAGCCTGCCGGCTACTGAGTGCTCAGGGCGACAAGCAGACCAGCAACCCGGGGACCAGATGCTCTCCAGCCCGGGGGGAAGCCCTGTGGGACATGCTCCCCTGCGGGTGGAGGGGCAGGGCAATAAATGGGGGCCACTGTGCCAGGCTCTGGGCAGCCTTCATGGCCGGGGTCCCGTCCTTTGGGCCTCAGTGTCCTGTCTGTGAAATGGAGCCGTCGGCTGGGGGAACAAAGAGGTGAGATCCGGAGGCCTTCACACTGTGGGCGCTGGAGCCGGCCTCAGCGTTTTCAGAAGGGGGAGAGCTTGGCGGGTGGCAGAGCCCAGGGGCCCCCCTGCCAGGCACAGCCTCTAGCGCTGCTACCCTGTACCGGCCACCAGGGGGCGCTGCAGTCCCGGCGGTCACTTAGGCGCGGGTGGTAGGAGGCAGATTGCCGGGAACCAGGCGCTGCCTCCTCAGCCCCTTGGGTGTCCTGGCTCACCCTTCCTGGACAGACGGGCGCGGCTGAGGTCTGAGCACTGGGGACTGGCAGGAGGGTCAGAGCCAGGCCCCAGGGGGCTTTCCAAGCACAAGCCCAGCGTGAAACCCGAGCTTGGGGCCAGCTCCAGATGGAGGCCTGGTTCTCAGGGAACAGGGAGCCGACAGGGTCCCCAGACCCTGGAGGGGCGGGGCTAGAGTCTAGAAGAGGACTGCCAGACACAGGCGTCTTCCACCACGGCCGGCCCCTTGACCCTGCCTCGGGTCTGCTAACTCGTCCTCCACCCAGGGGGACAGCACCTGGGGTGAGGGCTGGTGGAGGTGGGACGGGGGCACCACCAGATGTCACCCACCAGTGCGCACAGGGCCCAGGAGGGGCCAGGTGAGGCCAGGTCTGGACTGTCCTTCAGGAGGCCGGAAAACCTGGTGCTTCCAAAATGCCCACCAGGAAATGGGGCTCTGTGCCTGCAGGGTGCACCCCGGTCTGAGCCTGAGCCCTGGGGGGCTGTCTTGGGTCCCCAGGGACTAGATGGAGGCCGAACAGTGAGCAAGTCACCTCTGCCTTATGTTGGCTTGAGAGGAAAGGCCATGGCCCCATTTTCAGGGGAGAAGACTGAGGCCAGAAGGGCAGGGCTTGCTCTGGGTTGCGCAGCAGTGAGGGAAGTGGGGACTGGACATGGGAATCCCAGGGCCTGAAACACTGGGGGGTGCACTCCAGGTCCCCAGGCCCCATGGAGCCCAGGACTACCTCAGGGGCTGGGGGACTTGAATTCTCCTCTTTTCTTCCCATTGTCCCCTCCCCTGTCACCTATTGGATAAGGACATTCAAGGCCCTTCTCCACTGAGCCTCCCTGGCTGTGCCTCAGACCAGGCCCAGTGTGACATCCATTCCCTTCCCTGAGCCTCTGCACTCTGACCTCTAGCCAGGATGGCTGGGGAGAGGAGGGGGACGTCCCCAACCCTGCTCCCCTGCTGCTCTGGCCTCTGGCCTCTGAGACCAGTGGGTGGGTGGGCTGGCCAGGGCTCAGGAATGCACTGTGGTTTCTGGTTGAGCAATGTCACTATGGTGTGGGGGCTGGGTGGGGACAGGAGGAGGCGCCCACAGTCCCCTGCTGTGAGGCAGCAGTGGGAACAGCTTACGGGAAGCCCTGCCCCTAACGGCCACTCCAGCCAGGGATGACCAAGGGCTCTGGCTGGATGTGGAGGCCTGGCAGGCTGTGTGGCCTGAGCGTGAGGACACAGTCTGTCTCTGGGCCTCGGTTTCTCTGCTGTGCCGGGAGGTGGGCAGACACCTGAGACAGGTGGCGCCCACCTGGGAAGGCGGGGAGGACATGTGGGGGCCGTGCAGGACCAGAGGAGTCCTGCCCTTAGCCCCTTCCCCCTGTGGACCTGCTCAGCCTGGTTCTCCTACCCAGGAAGCCCTCAGTGGGTCCTTACTCCCCCAGCTCCTGAGGCTGGGGAGGACAGAACCCAGGCTCCTGTCCCAAGTGGAGGAGGCACTGCCGGCCTGGCAACAGCAGGATGGACACAGGCAAACAACCCCGCAGCTGGGAGGGGCGGAGCTGCAGTGGGGCAGAGCCCAGACAGGGCAGCCCTTTCTCCAGAGGCTCATGGCTGCATCTCCAGGATGGCAGGTCACAGGGGTAGACGGTGCAGTGGGCGCTGGGTGCCCAGGGCTGGACGCACAGCCTGTCTGCACTCCTCATGTGGCGTCTTTCAGTCATGGGTGTTTGGTGCTCCGGAGTCTGCCTGTCTGAAGCTGAGACCCCCCTTCTGGTCACCTCGAGCCCCTCCCAGGCCAGGCTGCAGCTGACCAGGGACATGAACCTGGGTCCTGAGTGACACCAGCTTGGATCTGGGCTCCCTCTGTCTCTTCAGCCCCACCTGGATGTGGAGGCTGAGCTGCTGCCTGGGCAGCCTTGCCTGACCCTGGGAAGGGAGCCAGGTGGTCCAAGCACTGCTTTCCCTTCCTTGCCAGGAACTGGTGAGCGGCGTGGCAGTTCCTGGCAGCCTGGGTGCAGCAGGCACCAAGTTCGCAGGCATGTTGACATGCGGTAACAGTGGGCGACGGCAGGAGCGGCCGTGGGACCGGCTAGCAGTGAGGGAGTTAACTGCAGCAGCTGGCTCCTTTTGGCAAGAAAAACTTCCCCTGGATGCTGGGCTGCTGGCCTCCCGCCAGGACCAAGCAGCGGCTGAAAACTGGAAGTTGAGGCGTGAGCAGCTCTGCCTCTGGAGTGAACGCTTGCAGAGCACAACAGCCGCCAGCCACCAGCCGCCTGCTGTCTGTCCGCTGCCCACTATTTAGACCTGTCTGTGTGTCCCCCCATCTGTGACCCTGTCTCTGTCTGACCATCCTTCACGTACTATCCTCTCTGTCCATCTGCTTGTCTGTCTCTGGCTCCACTTGTCATCTGTCCAGTCATCTGTGAGTCCACCTGTGCATCCTCTTGTCCATCCATCTGTCCATCCGTCTAGCGTCTGTCTGCCCACCGGCCGCCCCTCTGCCCCTGGTGGCAGAGCCATGGCCTGGGGCCGCAGGACCACAGTCTGCCTGGCCTTGCTGGGGCTGGGACTGGCGCTGGCTGTCATCATGCCAGCTGTGCTCCTCTCTCACCGCCAGGCCCGCTGCGGCCCCCCAGCCTTTGCCCACGCTGCTGTGGCCGCTGACTCCAAGGTCTGCTCGGACATTGGACGGTGAGTTAGAGGCTAGAGGGTGGCCCTTGGCAGGAGACTTTGTAACCAGTGGTGAGGGAGTGGAGGAGGCGTGCGTGTGTGTGTGCTCGTGTGTGCACATCCGCTGGCCGGGGAGGCAAGGGCCATGTGAGTTTGGGCTCCTATACTGGCCAGACCTGCGTGCAAGGAGGCAGCCCCAGGGCTCTTGCACAGCCCAGGGCCCTTGCACGCCTGGTGGGCATGCCCAGGGTTGAACAGGAGCAATGGCAAGGAGGGCAGGTGGTGCATGAGTCCGTTCTTGGCTCCAAGGCTCAGAGGGCCCATTTGCACACACATACGGGGGTCCGTCTTGCCAGCCTGCCCCATGGCCGGCGCTGGCCCTTCAGCAAGGCTGTGTGAGTTCTCCAAAGCTGGGGTCTTCTCACAAGGCATGGGTGAGGGGGTCCAGGGGCCCCCTATGTGGGGACTAGCCTGCTGGGGCACACATAGCGCTGCCAGGGCCAGTCCCCGCAACCCCACTGGCCCGGGACCACATCTCTGGTCTCTCAGACCTGGGAAACCTGGTGCCCTCCCTCCCGTCCTCCCTGCCCACGTCAGGGCAGGGCAAGAGACCGTTGTGAGGGTGTGGTGGAACAGGGCCACAGCTGGCGCTTCCTGACCCTTGTCCAGGAAGCTCGGCCCCAGGGAGGCTTCCGCTGTGGCAGGACCCCCGCCCCCTGTGTCCCGCCCACGAAGCCCAGACGAGTATCCCCTCCCTGCCAGCTACAGGGTCTTCGTCCCAAAGGTGTGTCCTGCCTGCTGTTGTGAGGTCCAAGTGCTCTGTGAACTGGGGGGACAGCCCTAAAGCAATGGGGTGTGGCTGGGCCTGGCCCAAGACACCCCTGGGGAGAGTGTGTTCTGGTCCCCTTCCTGGCCACAACGCTCCAGCAGGCTTTCTCTTTCTGTTTGTTCATTCATTCGCCTTTTTACTCCTTCCTCTGTCCATCCATCCATTGTCCATCTGTCCCTGCCCTAATTGCTTGTGCTACCCCTTCCCCCTCCTGACCTGGGGGGGTGGGGAGGGAACAGGGCTTTCTGTCCCTTCCCTCCGGGCAGAGAATGGCAGCTCAGGGACAAGTGGAGGCCGGCTGCTGCTTGGTCTCCCCAGGGGGTTCCCAGGGGGTGAGGCCAGCTGCCACCCTGGGTAGTGCCCCTGCCTGCCCAGGAGGACGTGCAGAGACGAGGCACCCACTCAGACCTGCAGTTACAAAGACACAAATGGGGCTGGAGGGTCCCTGGTGGGCATGTGGCCCAGGAGTGGGATCTGCTGCCACAGGTCTCCCAGCAGGGGCTGGACCCGCCCTGTCTCCCTGGGTCTCTGTGCGGGGTCCCCATGGCATGCCCTGCCGTGTGCGTGAGCCTCAGGGGTTGGGGTCTCTGCTCTGAGCTGCTCCCTCGTCGACCCTCCCCGGTGAGGCAGGAGTGTGGTTTGTCCCCAGTGTTTGGGGACATACAACTCCCTCTGCTTCCTGTTTTTGTTTGTTTGTTTGTATGTTTTTTGTGTGTGTGAGTGAGACAGAGTCTTGCTTTGTTGCCCAGGCTACAGTGAGTGCCGTGGCGTCAGCCTAGCTCACAGCAACCTCAGACTCCTGGGCTCAAGCAATCCTTCTGCCTCAGCCTCCCGAGTAGCTGGGACTACAGGCATGCACCACCATGCCCGGCTAATTTTTTCTGTATATATTAGTTGGCCAATTAATTTCTTTCTATTTATAGTAGAGACGGGGTCTTGCTCTTGCTCAGGCTGGTTTTAAACTCCTGACCTGGAGCAATCCGCCCGCCTCAGCCTCCCAGAGTGCTAGGATTACAGGCATGAGCCACTGCACCCCGGCCTGCTTCCTGTTTTAAGAAGGCAGGAATGGGAGGGAGCCTGGGCCACCCCAGCTGCCGCAGCAGAACCGGGTCTCTCAACCCTAGGACTCTACTGGGGGGCTGGCGGGGGCTTCAGGAAGGTGCCTGGTGCTGTGTCCTCCTGGCCAAGAACCCTCCCTGCGGGGACCCCTGGCCACTTGCAGCCCAGGTTCCTTCCTCCCGCTGGTCCCCCTCTCCCCACCAAAGCTCCCTCCCCAGCAGGCAGTCCCAGAGCCGGTCCCCACCCTGTGAGCACCAGATCCCTCCAGGGATGGGGCCTTCTGCTGCAGTCGGCCCCTGCGTGCAGGGTCCTAGGGTTTATGTGCGTGAGGACCCAGCAACGCGCCTGGGCAAAGCAGGACAGGAGTGTGGCGACGGTGAGGTCTATGGTCTTCTGGCGTGGTGTCCCTGTTTTGATCCTTGTCTGAACACATAAATGTGTGCCTGCAAAAAACAGGATTTTCTAAACCTATCTGTCATTTCTTCCACATTCATTAGCTGGTGTCCCTAAAGATCCTCCCCAGTCCTGACATTTTGGGTATTACTAGTGACTTATGGATTCTTCTTATTATTATTGTTTTTAATTTTAGGGACAAGGTCTTGCTCTGTCACCCAGGCTGGGGCCCAAGCTGGGGTGTAGTGGCACAATTGTAGCTCACTGCAGTCTCAAACTCCTGGGCTCAAGTGATCCTCCTGCCTTAGCCTCCCAAGTAGCTGGCACTATGGGCTCACACCACCACACCTGACTGATTCTTAATTTTTTTGTAGAGACAGGGGTCTTGCTATGTTGTCCAGGCTGGTCTCAAACTCCTGACCTCAAGTGATCCTCCTGCCTCGGCCTCACAAAGTACTGGGATTACAGGCGTGAGCCACTTCTCTCAGCCTATTATTTTAACTCAGTGTTATAATCCATCACCATTATTCTTTTTTATGCTCAAATTGTCACAAATGTGACCAGTGGGAGCCCCTTTAAGCCAGCAACTATGTTCTTCTACATGTCTTCACTGGCGTTGGAGAACTTTCTTGCTGTTAGCATGGGATGTTCAGGATCAACTTGGAACATTCCCTCAACCAGATCAGAAATCGAGAATTTTGGAGAAGGTATTTTAGGAGCTAAGCTCTGGGTGCTGGGAGTGCTTGTTCCGACTGGGACTCCCTTGCTTCCAGGTTGTTTCTGTTCACAGAGCCAGAAAAAACATATTTATAAAGTGAAAGCAAAACAAAACAAAAAACCAAAAGCAAAAGCTAACGTGAGTCCAGACTGATAGCTCCAGTTCAAATCGACCACCACAGGGATCTTCCTGACGTCCCCTCCTGCATTCAGTCCCACCAGTCGCCATGGTGAAAGATGTGGCTGAGGATATTCACACATTGACTTTCTTGCTTCATCCCCAAATACTCATGAAATGGTTGCAGGATTACTTCAGCCACAGCACCATGGCAGATACCAGATCTGCTAGGTAAAATTCAACATGTCTTTGCAGGGTTTTTGGTGTCGCTGTTCTTAGCGTATATACCAAGAAGATGTACAGTTAATTAAATTCTTTTGCTCTATGGTTGTTCAACATACAAGCTGAATGAATCAACTGAATGAATCAGTTCAACACACAAGTAGGTTGATTCTTAGGGTTTACTTTTCTTATCCATTTTGTTTTCCTTTTTTTTTTTTTTTAAGACAGAGTCTCACTTTGTTGCCCAGGCTAGAGTGAGTGCCGTGGTGTCAGCCTAGCTCACAGCAACCTCAAACTCCTGGGCTCAAGCGATCCTCCTGCCTCAGCCTCCCGAGTAGCTGGGACTACAGGCATGCGCCACCATGCCCGGCTAATTTTTTCTATATATATATTAGTTGGCCAATTAATTTCTTTTTATTTATAGTAGGGTCTCGCTCTTGCTCAGGCTGGTTTCGAACTCCTGACCTCCAGCAATCCGCCTGCCTTGGCCTCCCAGAGTGCTAGGATTACAGGTGTGAGCCACCGCACCCGGCCTCATCTGTTTTGTTTTAATTTCATTTTTGAATAAAAAGTCAGAAGTATATAAAAAGGTACACTCAGAGGTCTTAGTCCCATTCATATTACCTTTTCCATTTCCAATTTGCTCCTTTAGGACCATGGACATTTGTTTCTGATTTATTTTTCCTGTGTTTCTTTTTAAAAAGAAAAAAGATGGCTCATGTCTGTAATCCCAGCACTTTGGGAGGCCGAGGTGGGAAGATTGCTTCAGGTCAGGAGTTCAAGTCCAGCCTGAGCAAGAGCCAGATCACATCTCTAGAAAAAATAGAAAAATTAGCTGGGCATGGTGGCACGTGCCCGTAGTCTCAGCTACTCAGGAGACTGAAGTAGGAGACTACTGGAGCCCAGGAGTTTGTGGCTGCTGTGAGCTATGATGACAGCCCTGTACTCTAGCCCGGGCAACAGACACCCTGTCTCAAAACAAACAAAGAAAATTCTATTTCTTTCCCTTTTTTTGTTTTTTGTTTATTATTCCTGCTTCGTTTTACAAAAACAAGCAAATATATCACTTATTTTATCTTTTTGGTATACCTTTTGGTGTCTAGAAAGGTCTATATTTTTGTTATTTGTTTTTGAGACAGAGTCTCACTCTGTCACCCAGACTAG
This sequence comes from Microcebus murinus, assembly GCF_040939455.1. Taxonomy (NCBI): domain Eukaryota; kingdom Metazoa; phylum Chordata; class Mammalia; order Primates; family Cheirogaleidae; genus Microcebus; species Microcebus murinus. The sequence continues at coordinate 23,981,316 of NC_134125.1, read as the reverse complement.
AGTGCAGTGGCATCAGCCTAGCTCACAGTAACCTCAACCTCTTGGGCTCACTCAATCCTCTTGCCTCAGCCTCCCGAGTAGCTGGGACTACAGGTGAGAGCCACCACACTAGGCTAATTTTTTTCTATTTTTAGTTGCCCCCAGCTAATTTTTTTTTCTCTTTTTTATTAGAGACGGGGGTCTTGCTCTTGCTCAAGCTGGTCTTGAACTCCTGACCTCAAGCAATCCTCCCACCTCAGCCTCCCAGAGTGCGCTAGGATTATAGATGTGAGCCACTGTGCCCAGCCAAGATCCTGTATTTCTTTTAAAAAAAAAAAAGGCTAGAGTAGATTATTTTAGAGATTACAACATGCATCCTTCATTTATCAGAGTCTAACATCAGTTAGTATGTTTATCCTCTTCCTATGTAAAACTTTGGAACCATAATGACTTATATGCAATTATTTCTGTGTACTTTAAATATGTGAGTATATGTCTGCTTATATGTGTCTGTGTGCATTTAGTGTCCTTTAGACCTATTTATGTTGCTGGTGTGGAGCTACAGAAAGTAGAGAGAAGTGTATAATGAGGGCTATGTATCTTTCATCCACTCCAACAACAATCTTACGGCCACACTATTTCACGTGTATTCGCTTCTGCTCCCCCTGCCCCATATTATTTCAATATAAATCCCAGATATATAATTTACCCATAAATATTTCAGTATGTTTTATTTATTTTTAAACCCCAAAAGATAGGATCATTTCTATAGGACTGTAATTTTATACCGATAACATTCATTTAGATTTACCCACACATTTACCTCTTTTGTTGCTCTTTATTTGTAAAAATATCTTTGCTCCACTTTCACTGTTGCAGTGGCATATTGTTAGTGGGCATAGAATTCTAGGTTGGCAGGCGTTTTCTTTCCTCACTTTGTAAACATCATTCCCTTGTCTCTGCTGGGAAGCCAGCCCTCAATCCGCTTTGGCCCCTTTGAAGGCAATCTGTGTTTTTCCCTTTTGAAAAGCTTTATCTCTGGCTTTGAGCAGTTTTGCGTTGATGTGTTTAGGTGGCTCTTTAGAACATTCTCAGTTTTGGCTGGGCACGGTGGCTCATGCCTATAATCCTAGCACCCTGGGAGGCCGAGGCGGGGCGGATTGCTCAAGGTCAGGAGTTTGAAAGTCACAGCAAGAGCGAGACCCCGTCTCTACTAAAAATAGAAAGAAATTTTTTTTTTTTTGGAGACAGAGTCTCGCTTTGTTGCCCAGGCTAGAGTGAGTGCCGTGTATAGTAGAGATGGGGTCTTGCTCTTGCTCAGGCTGGTTTCGAACTCCTGACCTTGAGCAATCCACCCGCCTGGGCCTCCCAGAGTGCTAGGGTTATAGGTGTGAGCCCTGTCCCTGTGGCTCTTTTTAAAGTTGTCTGTGCTTTCTCTTGGGATTCCTTCCTGTTGTCTCATTTCCTCGTTGGCTTGGTGGTTTTAATTTTTGTGCTGGAGGGCGTGTATAAAAATTGTATAATATTCTAGGAAGTGCATGTCAGGAAGGAAAAAAGAAAAGGAAAAAGGAAAAAAAAATTGGGCCGGGCGTGGTGGCTCAGGCCTTCAATCCTAGCACTCTGGGAGGCTGAGGCGGGCGGATTGCTCGAGGTCAGAAGTTTGAAACCAGCCTGAGTGAGACTCCGTCTCTACTAAAAATAGAAAGAAATTAATTGACCAACTAAAAATATATAGAGAAAAAATGAGCCGGGCATGGTGGCGCATGCCTGTAGTCCCAGCTACTCGGGAGGCTGAGGCAGGAGGATTGCTTGAGCCCAGGAGTTTGAGGTTGCTGTGAGCGAGGCTGACGCCACAGCATTCTAGCTGGGGCAACATAAGTGAGACTCTGTCTCGAAAGAAAAAAGAGAAAAACATTGTATAATAATTTCTAGAAATAATTTTGAGGCTGAGATTCTGAAATTCTGGCATCTCTGTCACCCAGTTTGAGTGGCAGGCACTTTGAAGCTGGGTGCCAGTGCTCTCGAAGGCAGCTGTCTCTGGCTGTCTCTCCTGCAGTGAGGACCCCACCATCAGGTGTCAGCATCCCCCTCCCAGCCACGTGAGGGTGTCAACTGCTTTAGCTGGGCATGGTGGCTAGGTGGGAGGAAGCTTGAGCAGGAGTTGGAGATCAGCCTGGGCAACATAGCAAGACCCTATCTCTCTCTCTTTTTTTTTTAAGACCCTATCTCTTTAAAAAAAATTTAAAAGTGCACTGCTCTGCCTCTCAGCCCCCTCTTCCAGGACAGTCACCTTGAGGGAAAAGCCGCTCCAAATGCCAGCCCCGCCTCTCTCCAGCCCTGTAATTCACTGCCTCCAATGCCTTTGAGCAAGTATTTTCTATGTTCCTGGCTTTTTTAGTTCTCTGTGGAAAGTTTGGCCTGAATTATAGTTTCCCAATACCAGTAAGTCTGATTTACATGTAACAGATTAGTTTGCTAAAATGTCAGAGAAAAGGGCAGGGGCCCAGGTAGGAGAGGCTGCTGGCTTGGGCCAGGGTGAGGCGGCGGAGGTACAGCCAGCTGGGTTCCCCGGTGGGTAGGGACATGGGGAGAGAAGGAAGTGACCAGTCAGGGATGACTCCGGGGTTTATGCTGGGTGAAAGGGTGAACAGTGTGTGTGGGGGGGAAGGGCATTTATTGAAACCTTAAAATCTGTACCCCTATAATATGCCGAAATAAAAAAAAAAGGGTGAACGGGTGTGTCATTTTCTAAGAGTGAGGATGGGAGAGGGGCCGTGGGAGGGGCAGGGATAGGAGGAAAATCAAAGTGCACTTTAGGTCATAGGAAGCATGAAGTGCTTCTCAGACACCACGGGAGGCATCTGCGCCCAGCTGGGTGTGCGTGTGTGGAGCTCAGGGGAGGCGACTGGCCTGGAGATAGAATTTGGGGTCATGAGCACAGAGCCTGCGTGGTGTGCCACGAGCTTGCATGAGCAGGACCCAGACCGAGCCTGACAGCAGGAGACCAGGGACCTGGCACAGGGGGGTCAGAAGCCCCTGCAGAAAGGAAAGGCTAGAGTGAGTGCCGTGGCGTCAGCCTAGCTCACAGCAACCTCAAACTCCTGGGCTCAAGCAGTCCTGCTGCCTCAGCCTCCCGAGTAGCTGGGACTACAGGCATGTGCCACCATGCCCGGCTAATTTTTTCTATATATATTTTTAGTTTGTCAATTAATTTCTATTTTTAGTAGAGACGGGGTCTCGCTCAGGCTGGTTTCAAATTCCCGACCTCGAGCAATCCGCCCGCCTCGGCCTCCCAGAGTGCTAGGATCACAGGCATGAGCCACCGCGCCCGGCCTGTTAACCTCATTAAAGATTCGTTCTTCTGCCTGGCTGGAGCAGTCTTCTTTCTTTCATGCCCCTGGCTTCGTGTCTCTGTCCCATTGCGAGGTTCTGTGTCCACATGTGAGCCCAGGGCAGGGACTCAGGCTCAGGGGCTGGGCAGCACGGATCCCAGATGGGCTGGCCCCTGAGGCCACAGGTACCTGAGCTGAGGGGCCGCTGGGGCCAGAGGTGCCACGGGGTGTCATCTGCAGGGCACCCAGGGCTACCCCTCTTTGGGCCTTGGTGTCCCCTCTAAACGCTGGCTTCTTGAGGTGCTGGCGAGCGTCCCTGGGTGTGGGGGAGGAGGCAGCCTTCGGTGAGCTGTGGCAGGCTGTGCCCCAGGGACAGGGGTCCTCTGGACACAGGCCGGTCTGGCCCACACCTCGGAGTGAAAGGCCTCTCCCTTGCTGCCGGTGGACAGATGGGGAGGCTGAGGACAGACAGCGTCGTGCCCTGGTGGCAGGGCAGGATCCTGGGGCCGCCTCGAAGGGGTTGCGGCCAGGATGTCTCTGGCGAGATGGTGGGTGGTGTCCTAGGGTGGGCTCCGGGACCAGCAGGAGGGACCAAGTGGTGGCCTAGGCCTGGATCTGCCTGTGGCAATTGAGCAGTGCTGCCAGGAGCACCTAGGGAATAATGGCAGCAGGAGGACTTTGCAAACTGAGAAATGCCCTGAATTTGGCAAAGGTGAGTGTAAATGGCATCACTCTTTGCAATCTGTAGAGTCCTGTGGACTTGTGAGCAGCTGGATTTGAAGGGGCAGCCCGGTGTGCTCTCTGCCCCAACCTGGGTTTGGCAGCAGCAGAAGGGCTGCCTGCCTGTCCCCATCCCCAGTGAGTGCCAGGTGGGCAGGCCGGGGGAGGGGAGCCCCGCCACTGACTGAGTCGTGTCCCCTAGAGCCATCCTCCAGCAGCGGGGCTCAGCCGTGGACGCCGCCATCGCGGCTCTGGTCTGCACTGGCGTCGTCAACCCTCAGAGCATGGGCCTGGGCGGAGGGGTCATCTTCACTATCTACAATGCAACGACAGGTGGGTCCCCACGTGACCCCCATGGGGGCGATGAGCTTGTCCACACCACTGGACAACGGCTGCCTGAGCCCCTTCCTGGGGCTCCGAGAGGTCCCCACCTGCCCCCTTCACATTGGCTGTGCAAGCTGGGTGTCAGCTCCTGTCCCGACTGTTAACACAGGGGCCATCTCATGATGCAGAGAGGGAAACCGAGGCCTTGAGTAGGCTGGGCTGTCTGGGGGGACCATGACCTCTTGCTTGCTCTGACCCGATCCCAGGGAAGGTGGATGTCATCAATGCCCGGGAGACGGTGCCGGCCAGACCCTCCCCAGGCCTGCTGGGCCACTGCGCCATGGCCCAGCCACTGGGCACAGGTGAGGCTGAGGAGGGGGTCCCGCTCTCACCCACCAGGCCACTGGGGCTGACCAGAACACCCCCCTGAAGGGACAGTGTGCTTGCTGGACAGCTGGGACACCGTGGCACTGGGGGGCTGGGAGCCTGTGGGCAGTCCCCCCCCACAGGGCTGGGAAGGTCCTCCTGGGGGAGGGGCCCTCTGGAAGGGGGATAACAGGGAGAGGGCCTGGCTGGGCAATGCCCTGAAGGCTCAGTGGACGAGGCGGGGCAGGGCTCCAGGGCCAGTTTGTGCAGGGCTGGGGGAGCCAGGGAGGTTGAACAGGGAGGGACGTGGTTGCCGGGGGCTCCAGAAAGTTTATTCTGGGGACCCCTGGGCAGGACTGGCAGCCAGGGGCTGAGGGCAGGGTGTGCCGTGCAGGGGCCCAGTGGATCGGGGTGCCCGGGGAGCTCCGCGGCTACGCCGAGGCCCACCGCCGCCACGGCCGCCTGCCCTGGGCGCAGCTGTTCCAGCCCACCATCGCGCTGCTCCGAGGGGGCCACCGGGTGCCCCCCGTTCTCAGCCAATTCCTGAACCACAGCTTCCTGCGGCCTGCCTTGCAAGCGTCCAGCCTGAGGTGAGCCCTGCACGGCGGCCCCTCGGCTCCCGGGCTCAAAGCCACGTCATGTCTGAGCCCAGCCTGCACCCAGCTCTGCCTTGGTCTCTCCTCACACTGGCGGGTTGACCCGAGGGCGTGTGGGGCCCTAAGGCCAGATGGCCAGTACGTCTCCGTTTCAGTCCATAGACCTTCGGGCTCCACGTGGCAGAACCTAACTCCGAGGGGCTTACACTGGGGGGCTTTATTGTCCAAGTGATAGGGCTCCAGGGGCGGGACTGGGGCTCTGCCATCCGCACGTGGCCCTGGCCCCCTCTCACTGAGGCGTGGCAGGAGGGTTCTGCTGCCGCCCTGCCCGCCCGCCAGCCCACTGACGGGTTGTCCCAGGGGTGGGGAGGGGATAGGCCCAGGTGAACACCCTCCCCACTGGGGAACGTGCCCCCCTGGGCCAGGCTGTGAGCGGGGTGGGTGGTGTCAGCTCCCTCCTCTCCTGGAGAATCTGTGCCCCTGCTGTTCCCCCCGCACCTCAGGACCGCAGGCCAGGGCTGTCCCCTCACAGGGTCCCGAGGACCCCAGGAGATCCCTGGCAGGCCCCCCTGAGGCTGCTTGCACGACCCCCCAGGCAGCTCTTCTTCAACCGGACAGAGCCCCTGAGGCCTCAGGACCCACTCCCGTGGCCTGCGCTGGCCGCCACCCTGGAGACGGTGGCCATGGAGGGTGCGGAAGCCTTCTACACAGGGAGGCTGGGCCGCATGCTGCTGGAGGACGTGGCCCAGGAAGGTCAGCCTCACCCAGGTCCTGCGCCCCCGCCCTGGGCAGGCCCCTCTCCAGCTTCTGCCTCTGGGCCCCCTGTGATCAAGGACCCCAAGAAGCAGAGGCCCCGCGAGTTCGGGCGGCAGAGGGGAGCCACCCGCAGCCAGGCGTCCTGGGCGTCCAGCTCCCACCCTCCCGTCCTCTCCCCAGCCTCCGGCCTCTGTCCACCCCCAACGCCTGGCTCCGAGGGCCCAGCCCTGAGGCCACTGTGCACAGACCCCCACTGTCACCCTCTGGTCTACGAGGCTAGGGGACGAGGGGACCCCCATCGTGTGACCGAGAGCCAGCGGCTAACCCTCTCCGCTTCGGTTTCCCCATCTGTACATGGAGCCCTCCCTGTCTCACCCCAGGGAGCTTTCTGACCCTGCAGGACCTGGCCGAGTTCCAGCCTGAAGTGGTGGATGCGCTGCAGGTGACCCTGGGGGACTACACGCTGTACTCGCCGCCACCGCCTGCAGGGGGCGCCCTTCTCAGCTTCGTCCTCCGTGTGCTGAGAGGTAAGGCCCCGAGCCTCCACCAGAACCCGCCCCTCTGGGGTCCCCAGCTCCAAGCCCAGACACGGCCATGGGTGGCCCCTACCTTTTCCAGCCCAGTCCCCTCTAGGAGCAGGGCTAATGGACGCATGACGCCGAAGGCAGGGAGGTGGGAACCTGCCAGGGTGGTGTTTAGGGCTGGCCTCTGCGTCAGTCTGTATTCGGGGCTTTGCTGGGTCTGACCTCATCCACCTCGAGCCCTGCTCCCCAGCTAGGTAGCCGAGACCCAGGGCGCAGGAGCAGGTGGGCTCTGCAGGGGCTGAGGGCTGTGCACCCAGGATGAGGCCAGTCCAGCCTGTGGCAGCCTGTCCTGGGGTCCTGGCAGTGCCCAGGCTTGGGCTGCCCAAGGCTAGCTTAGTATTAGTGTCATATGGTTGCCGTAACAAACAACCACAAACTTGGTGACTTAAAATAACAGAATTCTTGCCTGGTGAGGTGGCTCTAGCCTATAATCCTAGCACTCTGGGAGGCTGAGGTGGGAGGATCCCTTGAGGCCAGGAGTTCAAGACCAGCCTGGGCAAGACTGAGACCCCATCTCTACAAAAATTAAGAAAAATTAGTTAGGCATGATGGCATGTGCCTGTAACCCCAGCTACTCAGAAGGCTGAGGCAGGAGGATTGCTTGAACCAAAGAGTTTGAGGTTGCTGTGAGCTATGATACCACTGCACTCCAGCCTGGGTGACAGAGGGAGACCCTGTCTCAAACACATACACACACACACACACACACACACACACACACACACACACACGCACGCACACCAAACAAACAAGCAAAAAAGAAATTTATTCTATCACATTTCTGGAGCCCAGAAGTCCAATATCAAGGTGTTCACAGGGTCACATTCCCTCCACGGGCTCTAAGGGAGAATCGGTTTTCTGCCTTGTCAACCTACATAACAAACAAACAGGGCGCTCTCAAAGAAAATGAAGGTGGGGCGTGGTGGCTCACACCTGTAATCCTAGCACTCTAGGAGGCCGAGGCGGGAGGATCGTTTGAGCTCAGGAGTTGGAGACCAGCCTGAGCAAGAGTGAGACCGTCTCTATTATAAATAGAAAAAATTAGCTGGGCATGGTGGTGCATGCCTATAGTCCCAGCTACTTGGGAGGCTGAGGCAGGAGGATCAGTTGCGCCCAGGAGTTCGAGGTTGCTGTGAGCTAGGCTGACGCCATGGCACTCTAGCCCAGGAAACAGAGTGAGACTCTGTCTCAAAAAAAAAAAAAAAAGCTCAAATACAATCCGAGGGTGGATGGGCAGTGGCTGGGCAGGTTTCCTTGGAGAAGCATGTTTCATGTGAGGTCGTGTGGCCTTCATGTGGCACTGTGGTCTCTGCAGTCTCTTGGGATGGCTTTGTTGGCAGGAATACAGTGTGGAAACCCTGCCTTCACACCTTCCCCAGCTCTGTTTGTCAGGGTTTTTAAAAATGAAAGCGACTCCGTTCTGATCCTGCCCATTTTCGTAGCCTCATCCAGTGTCGGGGGCTGCCGGCCTGCCTTGGCTTGCGGCTGCATGGCTGCAGTCTCTGCCTCTGTGTTCACACTGCCTCCCCGCCTCTGCAAGGCACAGGTGGTCACATTGAGGGCCCCTCGGGTAATCTTTCCTTCTCAAATCCCTGACATGCTTTGCCATTAAAGGTAATATTTGCTCTTGTGCTGTATAAAGTCATATTCTCAGGCTCTGGGCATTAGGCATTAGGATGTGGATGAACCTCTTCGGGGAGCCACTATTCAACCCCACCCACAGCGAGCCCCACCTGTGCCCTCCCTCCTCCCCAGGGTTCAACTTCTCAGCAGAGTCGGTGGCCAGCCCCGAGGGGAGCGTGGACATGTACCACCACCTCGTGGAGACGCTCAAGTTTGCCGAGGGGCAGAGGTGGCGGCTGTGGGACCCTCGCAGCCACCTGGAGGTCCAGGTGAGGTTGCCTGGGGCTGGTGAGCGCTGTCTTCCCTGCCCCAGGGCTGGGCAGGAAGGGAGGGGCAGGCCTGGCAGGGGGAGGTGGGACCCTGGGGTGGCAGGTATGGGGCAGGAACAGCAGTGGCACCATTTCTCAAGGGGCCTGGAGACGGGCAGGGCCTGGGCCCAGGCTGGCTTGAGGGAGGCCGCTCTGGCCACCAGGTAGAGGGCAGACTGGAGAGGGCCTCCCGCGGATCCCACCTGGGCCCTCACTGCCCCTGCCTGCTGCCCGCCTGTCCCAGAACGCCTCCCGAGACCTGCTGGAGGAGGCTTTTGCTCAGCACGTCCGCCAGCAGATCGATGGCCGTGGGGACCACCAGCCCAGCCACTACCACCTGGCCGGGCCCTGGGGCCACAGGATGGGCACAGCCCATGTGTCTGTGCTGGCGGAGGACGGCAGCGCTGTGGCAGCCACCAGCACCATCAACACGCCGTGCGTGAGGCCCGGGGCAGGCAGGCAGCCCCCAGCTCCGCTGCCTGCACCCCCGGCACCACCAGCATGGCCGGACACCCCAGGGCCCCCCTTGCTCACCCCACAGGGCAGCACCTTGCTTTTTCCCTCTCCCTTCTTCCCCTCCTGCACCCCTGACATCTCTGGCTGAAAAAGCTATTGCTGGGGTGGCCCTGAGCCAGGACTAACCTGGGCGTGGGCCTCACTCAGAAGGCCATCCTAGTGGGGGGCGCAGGTGGGTCTTTGGGGACCCCTCCTGGGTGGTGCCAGAGAGAGACAGCGGCTCCAGCACGCGGGAGGGCGAGTGTGAGGTGAGGGTCCTGCAGGTGGCCCAGCCCGCTCTGCCCTGTGCAGCTTTGGCGCAATGGTGTACTCACCGCAGACCGGCATCCTCCTCAACAACGAGCTCCTCGACTTGTGCTGGAGACGCCGCCCGGGCTCCGGCGCCGCCCCCCAACCTGGTGAGAGTGGGGGCTCCCAGCCAGGTTCCACAGGGGCCCTGCGGGGGAGCGGAGGGAAGGTGGCCGGGCCGGGCTGCATGCCGGGTGGGCCGCCCACTCACTGAGCCACTGTCTGCTCAGTGGTGAGAGGAGGCAGGGTGGGTGTTGGCTCAGAAGTAAGGCTGCAGGGGGCACCTGTCTGGCCCTCAGTTCCAGGTGAACGGCCCCCGTCGTCCATGGTCCCCTCCATCTTGATTAATGAAGCCCAGGGGTCCAAGCTGGTGATTGGTGGGGCTGGTGGGGAGCTCATCATCTCTGCCGTGGCCCAGGTGAGCCTGGGGCTTCCTGGCTAGAGTGGCCCCTCTCTGGGCAACTCTCCTTGGGGTGGGGCTGTGAGGGCTGGTGTAGGGCAGCTGGTGCCCCCACATTCCCTGGACCCCCGTGCTCTCCCCCAGGCCATCGTGAACAAGCTGTGGCTTGGCTTTGACCTGAGCACGGCCGTGGCAGCCCCCATCCTGCACGTCGGCAGCGAGGGCCATGTGTCGTACGAGCCCAACTTCAGCCAGGTGAGGCTGCATCCAAGCCACCACTACGCGGTGATAACCCCCACCCAGTCCGTGCTGCTCAAAGGCCCCTGGGAGGAGCTCAGCTATGCAGTGTCTTCGGCCAGGAACAGTTTGCTTTGGGGACCATAGTGTGGAATCCCTCAATGGGGGAAGTGGTCAGTGGCCTCCAGGGCAGTTCTGTGGCCTCGAAGGCAGAGAGCAGGGTGTTGTCTACACTTCTCCTGGGATGAGGACCTAAGCACCTTGGTCTCTGCTCTGTTTACACCATTTTTTTGGAGGCTAGTTTTCCTGGCTGTGGCCTCTCAGGCCCTCCCTCGTGGTGATTTGCTTCCTTGTGTGATTTTGCAACTAACATTTGTGAGTTTATTCCTAACAGAGGTTGTTTTTCCTGGGGGAGTCTGCAGAGTGATTTTATTCTGGGGCATTGGGGGATGGGTTGGTGTTAGTTCTTATTTATTTATTTATTTATTTATTTTTTTGAGACAGAGTCTCACTCTGTTGCCCAGGCTAGAGTGCGTGGTGTCAGCCTGGCTCACAGCAACTTTTAACTCCTGGGCTCAAGTGATCCTCCTGCCTCAGCCTCCCAAGTAGCTGAGACTACAGGCATGCGCCACCATGCCTGGCTAATTTTTTCTATATATTTTTAGTTGGTCAATTAATTTCTTTCTATTTTTAGTAGAGATGGGGTCTCGCTCTTGCTCAGGCTGGTTTCAAACTCCTGACCTTGAGCAATCCGCCCACCTCGGCCTCCCAGAGAGCTAGGATTACAGGCGTGAGCCACCACGCCCGGCCAGTGTTGGTTCTTATAAACATTTTTTGGTTCCTCCACAAAAGCCCACAGCCCAGGAGCTGAATTCCCTTGGCTGACTCCCCTCTGTCCCCAGACAGGTGGTCAGCTTCCTCAGGGTTTCTCTGGCCTGGTGGGTGTCTTTGTTAGAATCTATTTAAAAGACTGACAGCTTTTGAAGGCTCCAAACTTTGCACCCAAGGTCAGTGCAACTAGCTGGGGTTCCAGGTCCTCGAAGCGCCTTTCCCATATGAGCGTCTCTCGGTCTCAAGGCCACCTTCCATGGCCCTTGCGGCTCTGAAGACCATAGACTGGGGGCCTTTCATCCAAAGGGGGCTTAGTCCCTGAGAACCTTAGTCTTAAGACCTTGGCCTATTAGACAAACTCTTGGAGTCTGAGGCCCTCTCTCCCTCTTCAGAGTCCTCCCAGTGGCAGGATGTCCCTCTCGGTGTCCTCGGGTTCCAGGGACCTTGTATCTGTAGGCTCTCAGGATCCGGGCATATCCTCTTACCGTGTCCTCCTCAGCCCTCGCCCGAAGGCCCTTACTTGGCAAACATCAATTCTCAGGACCTGGTGCTCGGACCTTACTTAAACTCTGAGAATTTGAGAGACAACAGTCTGGGGACTGATTCCCATAAACCCAAAGTCCTCAGTTCCCTTGGGGAGTCAGAGTGTCAGCTGTGCAGATCTAGGGCTTTCCAGAGAGAAAACCCTAAACTCTGGATTGGAGACCTTGCGTCTCCAAGGACCTTTGCACTAAGGCCCAGGGACGGGGGCAGGGAGGGTCTTTGATCTTCAGGGTCTTGGAGTTGGGCCACTAGACTCCAAGGAACGCAGTCTCTGAGGACCGAAAGGCCAGCTCTGTCCTCGGCAGTGAGGATCTCGGCCTTTCAGTCGGAGGGTGCCGTGGGACGGGGACGTCAGGCACAGAGACGCCACCGAGAGCGCAGGCCTCCGAAGCCTCACCCTGCAGCAGCTCAGGTTGTGCGGCGCCACCTGATGGCAGAGCTCCTGTCCTGGAGACTGCAGTTGGTACCCAGGGGTCTCTGGAATCTCAGGCCCAGAGGGGCAAGGTTCTAGGCCCATTAGTCCAAAACGGTGTGGAGAAACGTGGGTCCCCCGTGCCAGGGTTCTTGCCCCTATGGACTGGTAGTGTGGGGACTGTAACCCCGGGGCAAGGTACTTAGTATCTTAGAAACCGACACTGTAGGTCTAAGGGCCCGCCTTGGTCTCTCATCTCCTCAAAGTCCACAGATTCGGGTCTGGGGCCTGAGCCTGCAGTGCCCCACACACTCCACTCTGGGACGGCCGGGGCCTCCAGCCGGGGCTTGAACTTCCTTGGATTTGTGGGTGTTCGGAGTGAATGGGACCTGCAATTTCGGGTCCTTCTCTAGCCGAACCCTCCAATTCAGCCCTAAACTTGCGAGGTGTCGGGCCCTGAGGGGTTTGGTGGCTGTGTTCCTGGATGTCCGAGGTCCTGAGTCTCTTCATCTGTGTGTTGAGATCGTGGGTCTTGTGTGGCCCGGTGGAGCTCCCGTCCAGGGGCCTGGACACCTGGCAGGGGCTCTTTGTGCTCAATGTCCTGGGGTCCTGGGCGGGAGACCCCGGCAGGGAGAGTGACCTTGAGCTGGGCAGTTGCTGATGCAGGGGTGACTCAGGGCTCCGAAGGCCCCAGCGTCAGCCTTCTGGAAGGCTTCGCTCTCAAGGTCCCCAAAGTCGGGGGCCTCTCGGTCTAGTTCTCCAGGAGCCACCGGACTCACCTGTGTGTGCTGAGGGCCTGGTGTGCTCCATCGAGGGCAGAGGGAACTTGCATCTGGACGCCCTTGTGGCCCGAGGGACGCCCTCCCCGCGCGTTCTGGTGGGTTTCCCGCTTCCTGCCCGGGCCCCTCACCTCCGTGAACCTGCCTCTCTCTTGTCCAGGAGGTGCAGAGGGGGCTCCGAGAACGCGGCCAGAGCCGGGCCCCGAGGCCCCACTTCCTGAACGTGGTGCAGGCCGTGTCCCAGGAGGGTGGCTGCGTCTACGCCGCATCTGACGCGAGGAAGCGTGGGGAGGCCGCGGGCTACTGAAACAGCAATCTGCCCAGAGCTGGGACCGGCTCGAGATCTGTCCTGCGCCCAGGCGGGATGTGGCCAGGGCACCAAGCTCTCCGGTCCAGCTGGGACCGAAAGAGGCGGGGACCAGCCTCAAAGACGGAGGACGACGGGGGCTGAGCCTCACACCCAACCCCCTCCCCGGGCCCCTTGTGGCCCTGCCCACCCACCCCCGTCCCTCTGCAGGCCTCTGGCCAGGCCACTCGCCCACCCTCCCGACGTGTGGATCCCCCAGCCCAAGATTAAAGAGGAAGCCACAGCATGGCCTGATTCAGCAGTTCTGAGTGGGGCAGGGGTATCCCCAGATAGTCTTCAGTAGGGTGCAGGCGCCAAGTTCCACAGTGTACCACCATGGAGGCAGGAAAACCGAGGCCTGCAGACAGGCCAGGCCTCGCCCAGCCACCTGTGGGCAGAGGTAAGCACCCCCCACACTCTGTTCCGGCCACGGCACTGCCAACGTTCAGCCATGTGGCTGGCCTGGAGCTTGCGTGTTGGTGGGAAGGCAGGAGTGTGGCCTGGGACACCTGTCTCCGCCTCCTGGGGCCCTTGGCCAAGGGCCACCTCTGGACCTTGTCATCTGTGCCAGTAAAAGCTTGAACAAAAACCAAGACCCGGCCGGGCGCGGTGGCTCACGCCTGTAATCCTAGCTCTCTGGGAGGCCGAGGCGGGCGGATTGCTCGAGGTCGGGAGTTCAAAACCAGCCTGAGCAAGAGCGAGACCCTGTCTCTACCATAGATAGAAAGAAACTAATTGGCCAACTAATATATATAGAAAAAATTAGCCGGGCATGGTGGCGCATGCCTGTAGTCCCAGCTACTTGGGAGGCTGAGACAGAAGGATTGCTTGAGCCCAGGAGTTTGAGGTTGCTGTGAGCTAGGCTGACGCCACGGCACTCACTCTAGCCTGGACAACAAAGTGAGACTCTGTCTCAAAAAAAAAAAAAAAAAAAACCAAGACCCAAGAAAGCTTTCTCCACCCTGGAGCACGTGGTGCCACATTTAGCTACTAAAAAGCTCTTTGCAAGGCCGGGCGTGGTGGCTCACGCCTGTAATCCTAGCACTCTGGGAGGCCGAGGCCGGCGGGTTGCTCGTGGTCAGGAGTTCAAAACCAGCCTGAGCAAGAGTGAGACCCCGTCTCTACTATAAACAAAAATAAATTAATTGGCCATCTAATATATATATATAGAAAAAATTAGCCAGGCATGGTGGCGCATGCCTGTAGTCCCAGCTACTCGGGAGGCTGAGGCAGGAGGATTGCTTGAGCCCAGGAGTCTGAGGTTGCTGTGAGCTGGGCTGACGCCACGGCACTCACTCTAGCCTGGGCAACAAGCGAGACTCTGTCTCAAAAAAAAAAAAAAAAAAAAAGAAAGCTTTCTCCAGCCTGACACCTCCTATTCCTGACCAGGGTGTCTCACGCTCGGCGCTGTTGACAGTTGGGATGAAATGACCCTTTGTGGGGCCATTTGCACACGTGGGGTGCTGGGCAGCTCCCAGCCTCTGCCTGCTGATGCCGGAGTGGCCCCACCACACACACTAGATGCAACAACCAAACTGTCTCGAGACACAGCCACATCACCCTGGCTGGGAACCACTGCTCTAGACCAAAAATCAGCCCCCAACTACTGTGAATGGCTTAGCCAGCCGCTGGGGGGTGGCTGCCCTCCCTGGGCGTGGCATCTTTGTCCCTGTGTGTCAAGGAGAGGCAAGGGAACTCTTTTGCCCCATCAGGGTGCAACCCCAGCTCCATGGTACCCAATTTGACTCACCTGGGGATGAGGGTGCACTGCCTGGGCTGTCACCTACCACAGGAGCCTGGTCACCACTTGTGAGCTGATGATGGATCCCCACCCTGGCTCTGGCCCGGCTATGTGGAGCAACAGAGCCACACAACCCACCAGCCACCCAAGCACCTCTGGAGCATTTGGGGTCCACGGGCACCTGGGACTCCATGTGCCAACAGTGGTCAGCCCAAGGCAGCAGGAAGCTCTCCAGGGCCCACCTCTCCTCCAACCCCCACGTTAGTCACTGAGCATTCCCACCCTCCGTCTGTCCTGGCTTCATCTCCTTATCCCTCCACAGCCTCTTTGCTGGAGGTGCCACCTCAGTCTACTCCCTACTCATGACGGCAGTAAGCCTTGGAGGTGCACACCTGCTCCTGCCCGAGGTCGTGTGAGCCCTCCTTGGCTCCTGAGCCCCTGCAGGAAGCCCACTTCTCTCCCTCCCTGCTCAGCCCGGCCCCTGCCCACCTCCCACTCAGGTCAACAGCAGCCCCAGCCACCGTGCAGCCCCAGCCCCACCAGAGACAGCTGGCTCTTACACATCTTGTGACACAGAGAAAATCAACACCAAATAATCAACGTCTTCTGATAACATCGCAATCAGTATGGACCAGCTCCTACACGCACAGCTAATGCAGGGCTCAGAGGACAATTCATTGCTTTAAATAGTTACATTAATCATAAGAATCAAAATAAAGCATCTAACTTAGAAGATGGTAAAAGAAAAGTCAGAATCAATAAAGAACAATAAGGAAAGGAGGATGAAGTAGTCAGGAACAACTGAAGTAGAAATTGATAAATCTGAAATCAAAAAAACAGGTCTTTGAAACAAATTTCACGCATAAGCTAGTAGCTAGTGAATTGGTATGACCAAAGGAAGTGTGAAGATACAAAATAAGAAATGAGAATGTGGAAATAGCCACAGACATAGAGGAAGCTGAAAGTATTATAAAAGATTACCTTTATTCAAAGAAATCTGAAAACATGGACAAAATCATTGACTTCCTAGGACAGTATAAATACGGTTGCAATTGGGACATAGAACATATTGTTGTTTATCTGAAGTTCAAGTTTAACTAGGCATCCTGTATTTTTATTTCCTATCTCTGGCAAACTTAAACATAAGTGACAAATGAAATTCAACAATAAGGGGTAAAGGTCTAAACACATCAAAGATCACAAAAGAAATTGAGAACATCACCAGAACACTAGCCTACCCTAAACACCCTTCTGGAAAGTTCCACAGGTTAAGTGTGTTCTGCCATTAGGATCAGAGACATTTCCTGTCAATTAAGCTCCCACAGTGTAGGGCAGGGAGGAAATTTTCCACATCCACTTTGTGAGGCCAGTGTAGCCCTGACCCCAAACCTGGCAAAGGAAACCACAGACTTATTGTGTTATGATGCAATGCAAACTCCTAAATAAAATATTAGCATGGAGAATCCAGTAGCACAGTAACGAGATCTACCTATCCTGGTGGAGCCAACACCAGTCCTGCAAGGAAGGTCTTCTCTTAGTGTGTCCATGAATGCTGCTGTTATCTTGTCTCTCACCAGAGGAGAAAAAAATCACACGGTCATCTCCAAAGAGACTGAGAAGGCGTTTGACAACATATAACAACCATTCCCTATTTTTGTGAGATGGGATCCCTCTTTCTGGAGTGCAGTGGTGTGATCATGGCTCACCACAGCCTTGAACTCCTGGGCTTAAGCAATCCTCCCACCTCAGCTTCCCAAAGTGCTGGGATCACAGGTGTGAGCCAGCATGACTGGCTAACACCCACTCTTGATAAAAATAAACAGACAAAAGAACTACTGAATAAAATGGGAATGGTGGATACGCCCTTAACATGACTACATATTTCAGAGAAATTAATAACAACTATTGGGTGTTAAACATGGCCTGGGTGCTATTCTAATGCTGTATATGCATTACCTCAACGTCCACAATTCTCCGTAATGAAAGGGAGCTGTGATCATCCCAGTTTTACAGGTGAGGAGACTAAAGTACTAATGCTGGCCGGGCGCGGAGGCTCACGCCTGTAATCCCAGCACTCTGGGAGGCCGAGGTGGGAGGATTGCTTGAGGTCAGGAGTTCAAAACCAGCCTGAGCAAGAGCGAGACCCCCGTCTCTACTATAAATAGAAAGAAATTAATTGACCGACTAATATATATAGAAAAAATTAGCCGGGCATGGTGGTGCATGCCTGTAGTCCCAGCTACTTGGGAGGCTGAGGCAGGAGGATTGCTTGAGCCCAGGAGATTGAGGTTGCTGTGAGCTAGGCCGATGCCACGGCACTCACTCTAGCCTGGGCAACAAGGCAAGATTCTGTCTCAAAATAAATAAATAAATAAATAAAGTACTAATGCTCCAAGAGTTACCCAGAATAAGTGCCAGAGGTGGAAACAATAGACATACAGAGAAAATTAATGTCGACCCCTACCTCACACCATATACAAAAATTAATTTGGGATGAATTTTAAGTTGGGCCTGAGTGGGAAAGCTAAAACAACTGCTTGTGCAATTGCTCCAACAACATTTATTATTAATATAAAGACCTCCATTTTCCTCATAGAATTGCATTGGTGGCTTAGCCCATTTTCTGTTGCTTATAACAGAATAACTGAAAGTGGGTAATTTATAAGAAATAAAATTTATTTCTTACAGTTCTGGAGAATAGGAAGCCCAAGGTCAAGGGGGTGCATGTGGTGAGAGCCTTCTTTCTGGTGGGGACCCGCTGAAGGGTCCCTAGTCAGCACAGTGTATCACATGGCCAGGGGCTGACATCGAACCTGCGAGCTCAACTCTTCCCGCCTCATAAAGCCACCAGGTCCCCTCCCAGCAGAACCTATTAATCCACTAATTCATGAATGGATTAATCCATTCATGAGGGCAGAGCCCTCAAGACATAGTCACCTCTTAAAGACCCCACCTCTTTTTTTTTTTTTTTTTTTTTGAAACAGAGTCTCACTTTCTTGCCTAGGCTAGAGTGAGTGCCGTGGCGTCAGCCTAGCTCACAGCAACCTCAAACTCCTAAACTCCTGGGCTCAAGTGATCAAGCGATCCTCCTGCCTGAGCCTCCCGAGTAGCTGGGACTACAGGCATGCGCCACCATGCCCGGCTAATTTTTATATATATATATTATGTGGCCAATTAATTTCTTCCTATTTTTATAGTAGAGACGGGGTCTCACTCAGGCTGGTTTCGAACTCCTGACCTTGAGCAATCCGCCCGCCTCGGCCTCCCAGAGTGCTAGGATTACAGGCGTGAACCACCGTGCCCGGCCAAAGAACCCATCTCTTGACACTGCCAACTGGGGATTAAATTTCAACACCAGTTTTGGAGGGGGCCTTCAAACCATTTTGTGCCTTTATAGAAAAAAAAAATCAAGTGAACCAACCCATCATATTTTCAAACAAATGATAAACATATAATAGTTAAAGTACCATATGAATATATCTAAGAAATCAATCAATCTTGGCCGGGTGTGGTGGCTCATGCCTGTAATCCTAGCACTCTGGGAGGCCGAGGCGGGTGGATCGCTCAAGGTCAGGAGTTCGAAACCAGCCTGAGCAAGGGTGAGACCCCATCTCTACCAAAAATAGAAAGAAATTAATTGGCCAACTAAAAATCTATAGAAAAAATTAGCCGGGCATGGTGGTGCATGCCTGTAGTCCCAGCTACTCGGGAGGCTCAGGCAGGAGGATCGCTTGAGCCCAGGAGTTTGAGGTTGCTGTGAGCTAGGCTGACGCCACGGCACTCTAGACTGGGCAACAGAGTGAGACTCTGTCTCCAAAAAAACAAAACAAAAAAAAGAAATCAATCAATCTTAATAAAAAGTCCAGAAAGATGCCAAAAAAAAAAAAAAAAAGAATTTTGTCTATACTCAAGGAGCACTTCGAAGCAGTAGGAAAAAGATGATTTGTTAACATTTGTATGAGGACAGTGGGTAGCCACTGTGGAAAGTAGTAAAGTGAAATTCCCTGCCTTTTTCTTTATATCAAAATTAATTCCTGTCGTGCCAAAGTATTAGGCATTGAAAAACGAAACCATACAAATATCACAAGAAAACATGAGAAAAATGCGTTTATCACACAGAAATGGAAACCTATTGTCAAATAAAAAAAAAGAAAAATTCATTTATATTTTTAGAGTGGGGAAGATCATTTTAGGCATGCCATAAATGCCAAAGCCATGGGGAAAAAAAACCTCACAATACAAACATGCAAAAATAAAAACTTTGTATTCAAATTTAATATTTATTTTTATTTAAATTTAAAAATTTTTGATGTGGAAAAATATCTTAAAAGACCCATGAAGGCCGGGCATGGTGGCTGATGCCTATAATCCTAGCACCCTGGGAGGCCGAGACGAGAGGATCACTTGAGGTCAGGAGTTGGAGAAAAACCTGAGCAAGAGCGAGACCCCGTCTCTATTAATAAATAGAAAAAATTAGCTGGGCATGGTGGCTCGTGCCTGTGGTCTGTGGCCCCAGCTACTCAGCAGGCTGAGGCAGAAGGATCATTTGAGCCCAGGAGTTTGAGGTTGCTGTGAGCTAGGCTGATGCCACAGCACTCTGGCCTGGGCAACAGAGGGAGATTCTGTCTCAAAAAAAAAAAAAAAAAAAAACAATGAAAAACTTGGGGAAAAACAATTGCAACACATAATATGATGGGGGGCTGGTTTCTTTAATAATTAAAAACTTAAATATTTGGCTGGGCACGGTGGCTCACGCCTGTAATCCTAGCACTCTGGGAGGCCAAGGCGGGCGATTGCTCGAGGTCAGGATTTCAAAACCAGCCTGAGCAAGAGCGAGACCCTGTCTCTGCTAAAAATAGAAAGAAATTAATTGACCAACTAAAAATATATATACAAAAAATTAGCCAGGCATGGTGGCGTGTGCCTGTAGTCCCAGCTACTCGGGAGGCTGAGGCAGAAGCGGAGGCTGAGGCAGGAGGATCACTTGAGCCCAGGAGACTGAGGTTGCTGTGAGCTAGGCTGACGTCTCGGCACTCACTCTAGCCTGGGCAACAGAGTGAGACTCTGTCTCAAAAAACAAAACAAAACAAAACAAAAACAACTTAAATATTTAAAATCAATGACCAAATATCTACTAGAAATACGAGCAGGGGTACAATTCATTCTCTGCAGAAACAAAACTAACAACAAATGGCTATTTCAACACATATAAAGTTGCTCAATCTCACTCAAATAAACGCTGCCAATTAAAACAACAATGAGATCCCACAGAGACTCAGTAGAGAACTCCAGTCCCAGAAGGCTTCCTTGGTGGAATCTTTCCAGAAACTGATGGGAGGAAAAAATACCAGTCTTACACAAACTCGGACAGAACACAAAAGAGGAAGCATTATTCAACTTCTTTTTAACAAGGCGAGTCTAACTTTGAGAACAGAACCTGACAAAAACATTCCCAGAAGGAAACGTGGAGGGTTGCTTGGTTCACCAGAGACGCAAAACTCCTAAACAGCGTATGAGCTAACCAAGGATGACAGCAAACAAAACAAAAAATAGAAAAAGAAAAAAAGGAAAAAAAATATGAGCAAACCGAACTCAGAGACAGTGAAAAAAGAGAATTCATCACCACCAGTGTGGGTTTGTCCCAGGATTGCGAGATTGGTTGACTGTCAGAAAATAATGTCATGCAATTCGTCACTAGAAAGAAGCATCCTAGACCATCTCATAGTGCAGAAAAGCATTTGATAAAATGTGCCGACATTCACTCACAATAAAAACTCTAAGCAACTAGGAATGGGAGGAAACTTCCTCAATCTGACAAATTGCGGCTACAAAAGCCCGCAGGAACTGTCATACTTAATGGTAAAACATAAGAAGCCAGGTGTGGGGGATGGGCAATACGCGTAACCGTAACATTTGTACCCCCATAATATGCTGATAAAAAAAATAAAAAATAAAAAAAGACCATAAAAAGCCTTCCTTTTGAAATGAAGACCAAACTAAGAATCATTTTTGTAAGGCTGGTGGTGGCCCCCTCCCTTCCCTAGATCAAAAAAGAAAAGGTTCACGAGACCAGACCCGACAAGGACAAAACTGCCAGGCCCCGCTGAGAGGAACCACACCCAGAAGTCCACCTGGATAAGAACGTTTCCTCTCCTGGATTCCACAAATAAATACCTGCAGCCTCTATTTCTCAACCACCACCCAAGGCCACAATAGAGAATCCCAGCTCTTCCTGCCACAAGTCCCTAGTCCCGCCCAAAGGGTCTAAAAGGCCTCAGCCCCTTCAAAGATGGCAACTTCTGGGGCCCCCTCTCTTGGGGCCCCAGAACCTCATCTAGGAGTGTATAATAAAGCCACGTGGTTTGGCCCCCACTCTCTCTCTCTCTCTGTTTCTTTTCTTCGCCACCACTGAAAAACCTTACAACCTTCATCACTTCCTTTCAAGTAAAATCAGGGGAAGTCCTAGCCAGTACAATAAGGTGGGAAAAACAAATAAAAGCTCTAAGGATTGCGATGGAGAACTGGAAGCTGTCATTATTTGTAGATACTCTACAGATGAACTGTTAGAAATAGGTGAATTTTGCAAGGTCCCTGGGATCAAGGAAAATATGCAAAAATCAATATTTCTACATATTAGCCACAAACAGAAAACACCTTTTTGAAGTAAAATCGCTTAAAACAGCATTTAAAAAAGTCAAATACCTAAAAGTAAAACTAACAAAGAGTCCAGGCCTGGTGGCTCATGCTTATAATCTTAGTACTTTGGGAGGTCAAGGCAGGAGGCCAGGAGTTTGAGACCAGCCTGAGCAAGAGTGAGACCCTGTTTCTACAAAAAATGGAAAAATTAGCCAGGCATGGTGGCGCATGCCTCTAGTCCCAGCTACTAGGGAGGCCGAGGCAGGAGGATCGCTTGAGCCCAGGAGTTGGAGGTTGCAGTGAGCTAGGCTGACGCCAGGGCACTCACTCTAGCCTGGGCAACAGAGCCAGACCATCTGAAAAAGAAAGCAAACCAAAACCAAACGAAACAAAAAATTAATAAAGCTAGGCAAGAGCCCTACACCGACCACTAGAAAACATAATTGAGAGAAATTAAAGAAGACCTAAGTATATGTGTTTATGGACTAGAAAGTTTAATATTGTGAGAAGTCAATTTCCCCCTCATTTATCTCTAGATTCAATGCAATCCAATCAAAATCCTAACAGTGTTTTAATTATTATTATTGGAAAGCTGATTTAAAAATTCATATGAAAATGTCAAGGACCAAGAGTAGCCCAGGCAGTCTTGAGGAGAAGAACATAATAGTAGACTGGCAGTACCAGATATAAAGAACAAGCTATGGTAGTCAAGACGATTTGGTGTTGGTATAAAGACAGACAAACTGGCCCGTGGAACAGGACAGAGGGTCAGCTGACCTCTGGCAGAGGGAACACAACAGAGCAGTGGGGAAGAGATGCTGTTTCAATAAATGGTCCTGGGTCATTTGGATATCCACATGAAAAAAGTGCACCTTGACCCCTACTTCACACCAAAATCTATTCTATTTGGTTTGCAGATCTAATTATAAAATACTAAGCAATAAAACATTTACAGGAAAACAAAAAACATCTTTGTAACTTTAGAGTAGGCAAATTATTATTATTTTTTTTAAGAGACAGGGTCCCACTCTGTCACCCAGGCTGGAGTGTAGTGGCATGATAATAACTCACTGTGGCCCTGCACTCCTGGGCTCAAGCAATCCTCCCGCCTCAGCCTTACAGTAGTAGGCAAATGATTCTTAAACAGGACACAAAATGCACTAACTACAAAAGAAAAAAATTGATAAATTGGATTATGTTAAGAACATCTATTTAACAAAAGACACCACTAATACAGTGGAGAGGCAAGTCAGAGAATGGGTGAATGTTTGCAGTGCTAGAGCTGATGGCAAACTCGTATCCAGAATCTAGAGAAAGAACTCCTACAAATCAGTTAGAGAAATCCAGACAAGAGAAAAGACTTGAACAGACACTTGACAAAAGAGGAGCTCCAAATGGCCAATCAACATACGAAAGGGTGCACAAGCTCCACTGGTTGTCAGAAAAACAAATTAAGTCCATAATATTCTACCATTACACACCTGTCACAATGAGCTAAAATGGAAGACTGATAATACCAAGTGTTAGCAAGGATATGGCACATAAGAACCCTGGCACTGCCAGTGGGAATGCCAAATGACAAAGCCACTTTGCACAACTGGCCTTATCTACTAAAGCTACCATACATGTACTCATTCCTAGGAAGACTGCTTCTAGAAACTCACCCAACATCAATGCATACATTTATGGTGGGCCAGTGGCTCACGCCTGTAATCCTAGCACTCTGGGAGGCCAAGGCAGGAAGATCGCTCAATGTCAGGAGTTTGAAACCAACCTGAGCAAGAGCGAGACCTGGTCTCTACTAAAAATAGAAAGAAATTAATTGGCCAACTAAAAATATATTTAAAAAATTAGCCGGGCATGGTGGCACGTGCCTGTAGTCCCAGCTACTCGGGAGGCTGAGGCAGGAGGATTGCTTGAGCCCAGGAGTTTGAGGTTGCTGTGAACTAGGCTGACGCCACGGCACTCTAGCCTGGGCAACAGAGTGAGACTCTGTCTCGAAAAAAAAAAAAATGCATACGTTTATGCATCAAAGGACACATAGGAGAATGTTCACAGTAGCACTAGCCGTTATAGTCCCAAACTGGGAACCGCCCCAATCAGCTTCAACAGGAAGACGGATAAACACACTGTGGCGTATCCACTAGATGGAACAACACTCAGCAAACACCAGTTACAGCTTCACACTGCAACGGGGACGAGTGTCACAGGCAAAGGGAGCTGGACACAGACAGTGTCTGCTCCCCGCTTCCACCTTTGTGAAGTGCAAAACCAGGCAGACCGATGCCTGGCGTGAGGAAGCAAGGCAGCCTTTGCCCTGGGGAGGAAGGGAGGGGAGGGCTGACACAGAAAAACGTGCAGGGTGGCGTGGGGTTGCCGACAACACCACTGCCCGTCTCCTGACAGGGTGGAGGTCGCTTGGGCGTGTTCGCGTTGGGTTAATCCCGAGTGCACTCTTATCGGCGCACACATTCCTGTGTGCAATTCATATCTAGGGAACGTTGATGATACCCCATTTATGCCAGGCAGGTTCTACCACAGAAGCAGGACCCACGCGGAGCTGGCCCTGTAGTCTTTGCAAGTGTGTGGTCTTGGTCTTGATCTTGATGCTGGGGCTTGAGAGACACATGGCTGGAAGTCAGAAAGGGGAGGTGGCCGTAAGGTAGGTGGGGGAGCAGAGCTGGCCATTACCCAAGCATAGGCTAGAGCCCGCAAGGCTGGATTGGAACCCTGGTTCTTGTCGCCGTGGGTGACAAGGGCTTCCTGCAGAAGTTGGGACCCTTCAGATTGGGCATAGTGGCTCACAACTGTAATCTCAATATTTTGGGGATGTTGAGGTGGGAGGATCGCTTCAGGCCAGCCTGGGCAACACAGCAAGACTCCGTATGAAAAATTTTAAAAATTAGCCGGGTGTGGTGGTGCACACCTGTAGTCCTGGCTCCTTGGGAGGCTGAGGCAGGAGGATCACTTGAGCCCAGGAGTTCGAGGCTGCAGTGAGCTATAATCACACCACTGCACTCCAGCCTGGCTGACAGAGCAAGGCCCCATCTCTGAAATAATAATAATAATAATAATAATAATAATTAAAAAAAAAGAAGCTGGGACCCTTCCTCCTACACCTGGCCCAGGCGTCAGCACAGCTGAAGGTGGCTCCAGGGCCAGGCAGACAGCTGCAGACCTGGGCCCCGTCTGTGCCGAGGACCTGAGCCTGCAGACAAGCACCAGGGGAGTGAGCTTGTCCCGCCTGCTGCTTCGCGTCCTCTCGTCAAAGCTCGCAGGGGAGTCTCTGTGCGGCTCATCCCACCCAGAAACATGCAGAGGAGAGAACTGGGGCAGATGCCACGCGGCCTGGTCACGTTGGTGCAAGCCCAACAACATTTTCCACCTATCTGGCAAAGAGCAAAAAATGTGCAGGCTCCGTATGTCAGCAAGCGTGTGGGGGCCAGGGCTTCCTTGTGGGGCGGTGGCGGTGTCAGTTGGTACAACCCCAGGAGGGAAATGCATGTGCCGTGCAGCCGCCAATCTACCCGTATGAATTTCTTCCCCGGGTAAACCTTAACTTGCCCACAAAATACAACTGTGTTTAAAGAAGCAGAAGACTGAGCACAGCTTCAATGTCTACCCACTGGGGACCAGTTACCTAAGTTGTCATTGAGGGTTTTTTCACCCTTTGCACGATTTATTCTCAACACTGATGAACCGTGTAGAAGGCTGTCCTTTCACACTTCCGCCTCGGGTGTCATTAGAGGGGCTGTTGCCCTAAAGAAAGAAACTGAAGCAAAATTCCTATGGAGAGTTTATTTGGGCCAAGGCTAAGTCCAGCAGCCGGACACACTTCTGGGTTGCCCTGGCTGGAGAAGAGAAAGGTAAGTGTCCCTCCGCCCCGGGGTGGTGCTGGGACCCTGTGGGTGTCCCACCAGTTTCTATTTGACCCCCCTGCCCCCAGCTCTGTCGCCAGCATGTTTTCAAGTCCTTGGGTTACTGTTTCCTCCACCTCGACTGGCACCACCACGCCGACACCACGACTTCCATATTTCTGTCATTCCAACCCCTTGGGGTTGGGCCACGAGCTCCCGCAGCTGCCCGTCCTCCACGCCCTGGAGCTGCTGAACTGAGACGGCCGCACCGGCTTCGGGTCCCCACCTTGCACACGCCCAGCCTGTGTCCTGCTCCCCTGGAAAAGCCCCTGCCAGGTGGCGGGGCTTCCCGGCCCGGGCTACCCCTGGCACTGGGTAGCCGGGGCCGGGGCCACAGACAGGGCACCCTTCCTCCTGCAGGGGAGGGGAGCCCAGGCTGGAGAGAGGCTGGTGGGGGCGGAGGGAACCCGAGGCAGATCGTACTTTTTAAATATATATTATTTTCTTTTTAGCTTAAATTTGCCGCACAAAAAGCAGGCCATGCCTTGTTCTTAGGGTGAGGTCTGAACGCCTTGGCCTGGTAGGGGAGGTCTTGGTTGGCCCCGGCCCCACCCGCTGTTCCTAAGACACACCTGCCCAGGTCTTCCTCGGAGCCTTTGCCAAGGCTGGGCCGCTGCCTGGAACGTCCTCTCCAACCAGTCAGAGCCCTGAGAATCCACCTGTCTATTCACCTGTCTCGGGGCTGTCCTTGTCTGGGGCACCGTCTGGTGGACCTGCTGAGCTTCGAGGCCGCCCCTGCCCCCCTGGGCCCCCAGCAAACCTCTGCCTGCTCCCACACGCCAGGCCCAGACCAGGCACCTCGCCTCTCACCCGACCCTGGCCTGGGGTGAGCAAAGCCCGCCTTACCTCATCTGCAGGGAGGAAAGTACCTGCCCAGCGGCCAAGCGGCAGGCCGCAGCCCACCCTGCTGCAGCTGTGAGCCTGGAGCAGGGGACCTGGCTAGGCAGGAAGCACCCACCCATCCCCCTCTAGCGTCCTGGGTGACCCCGAACCCTCACTCTTAGCTATTCCCACGCACTTGCCCCCACTGTGCACATTCACCTCCTCCAGGAAGCCCTCTGGACCACACCTGCCCCTGCCACCCAGTTTTCCCGATTCTGGCCCGGACCCTTCACCACGGGCAAGACTGAGCGACCTGATGACCTGGGGTGACCTGTGCAACCTCTCCTACACTCCTGAGGCTGGGGGATGACCGGGCGGCCCTCCCAGGTGAGGGGAAGCGGAGGAGTGGGCCATGCGAAGACCTTGGCGGGCAGAGGGTGGGACCCTGCCCCGGCCCAGTTGCGGGCAGGCCTTCTGCCTGCGCCTCCTCTGTGCTCCTGCCCTCTGCTGCCACCGCGTGGCCACTCCCAGCGCTGCAGGCCACGCGAGCCCCCCCCCACCTGGTCCCAACAGTCCTGCCCTGCCCCCAATCACCACCCTCTCCACGGAGGAGGCCTTGGGGCCTGTGCATCTGTGTAGTCCCCTCCCCGCCACACCTAACGCCACAGGAGGGCAGGTGCTGAGCCAGCTGCTGTGGCACGAGGTCTGGGCTCTGCACCCAGCCCTGGGCGAAGGCAAGGACTCAGATGTGGCCCTGCTAGTGACTGCCCCCAGCCAAGGTGCCAGCTCACCGGGCAGAGCCAGGCAGGGCTGGGGACCAGGCCAGCTTGCCAAGGCACAGGCAGCCCTTCCAAGGAAGGCCAGGGCTGGGGGAAGAGGCTGGCGCCTGCACAGGGGAGGGGCTGGGAGGTGGCCGGGACCATGGCTAGCACACCCCCAGGCCTGGCCCACCCCGGGTCACTGTTCTCATCCACTTGACACAGAGGGAGGCTGGGGAGGGGCAGCGCATCCCAGTGACCTGGGTGGGGATGAACAGGAGGACTCAGACCCAGGTCACCCTGGGTGCTGTTGGTGGGTGGCCCCATGGGGTGATTGTGGAACTCTCTGGAACCAAGGCGCAGCATGGACACCAGGGAAGGAACACAAGGGGCTTGTTTTCTCCTTGTACAGGCAGGGAGGGGTGTTCCTGAGTGACCTTCCAGGAAAGTTAGAGTTAACAAGCCTGGCGGGCAGAGGGCGGTCCCTCCCCCGGGATTCGTGCTCTGCTCTGGCGTCCTGAGGCCTCTCCTCGCCCAGGGCTGGGCCTCCCTGGGGTCTCGGGCTGAGCCTGGGCGTCCAGGACCCAGGCAGCTCTGCTCTGGCCCCACGGTGGGGCACAGGTCTCGGCCTCTCAGGGACCAGACGCGGGCTACGGGCAGCGAGGTGGCAGGGGCGGCGGTGCTGGGCTCAGGACTCCAGGGCCTGGAGGCTCAGGTCTGGGGCCTCAAAGCCAAAAGTATCTGAGGACAGAGAACGGAGCGCTGACAGCACAGGCGTTGGGGCACCGGGCCTCCAGCCTCGGGTCCGAGATGACAGAGAAGGGTTCTAAAGGCCCAGGTGCCAGGTGTCGGGGTCCAGGCTGCGCAGCCCTGGGGCGGCAGGAGCCGCAGGACTGGGTGCGCGAGGCCGCGGCTCTCCCGGAGGCGGGTCAGGGCTGTGAGCCCCAGCTGTGCCTGCAACAGAGACGCGGTTTGGAGGGGCACAGCCCCCCTTCCCCCCCTCGCCGCCCCAGGGTCCTGGGAGGGCGGAGGAGGGTGGCGGGCGGGCGGGGTCTCACATGCTGCCCCTCCAGCGGCGCAGCAGCACGTAGGCCAGCGCGACTGCGGCCACCACCGAGAGGCCTCCGAAGATGATGCCCAGCAGCACCGCGTAGCTCCGTCCTGGAGAGGGGACGAGTGGTGAGGCCGGTCTGGGGCCTCGGGCACAGGGGAACAGGCAGGGGTGCGGCGGCGGGTCGCCCTCACCTGGCTGGCACTCCGGGGTGGGTGTGGACCAGGTGCCGTCGGCCTGGCAGGTGCTGGTGTCTGCCCCGACCAGGCTGTAGCCGCTGTGGCAGTGGAAGTGGAGGGTGGAGCCCACCAGGTACCTGATGCTGTCCTTGTGCCCGTTGAGGGGAGCGGCCAGCCGGCCACAGGACACCACTGGGGCGGGGGCAGGGCACAGACAACAGGCCTGAGCCCAGCCGCCGCCCATAGCCGCCGGCGTGGGGGCCATCCCAGGGCAGAGAGCCCGCCCTCACCCCCGCGCCCCGAGCCCCCACGGCCTGCGCCCTCACCCGGCTGCAGGCTCTGCACCCCCATGGCCCGCGCCCTCACCCGGCTGCAGGCTCTGCGCGCGGTGCTGGTGCAGCAGGTGGGCGCCCCGAGCCCCCACGGCCCCACCCCCACGGCCTGCGCCCTCACCCGGCTGCAGGCTCTGCACCCCCACGGCCCGCGCCCCCATGGCCCGCGCCCTCACCCGGCTGCAGGCTCTGCGCGCGGTGCTGGTGCAGCAGGTGGGCGGCCCGCGTGGCGTTGCCGGTGCTCAGGTTCCCAGTGGCCGCCACGTCGAAGTTGCAGAAAGGATCGTCCCCACAGAGTTCGGCCGCCTCAAGAGCCAGGCTGGGGCTGAGGGCGGCCTCACCTGGGAAGAGGGGCTCAAAGGTGGGGTCGTGCCTGGGTTGGTACAGGAAGTTGCGCCTCAAGAACCAGGAGTCGTAGGTGAGCAGGGAGGAAGCGTTGTGCACGGCCCCTGGGGAGACAGGCAGGCCTGGCTGGGCGTGGGGTCCGAGGGCCCCCAACCCTCCCGGGCCACGCTTTCCCGGCCCACCCTCTGTACCCAGCACAGCCACGGGTCCCTTACAGTCGGCCCCGTACTGGAACAGATCCCGGGGACTGGCGCTTGAGGGCAGGACCTGCCCGCTGCGAAGGGTGAAGTCGTCGGTGGGGTCGCTGTTGAGCGTCCCGAGGAGGCCGCGGGTGTGGGTGAGGAACTTCTCGGGCAGCAGGACGGACACACTCAGGAACGGGCCCTGAATGCCGACCTCCAGGCCAGCCCCCGAAGCCAGCATGACTGAGACCCTGTCCTGGGCAGCCACTGACAGGAACATGCCTGGGCACGGCAGGGTGGGATGGGTCAGGGTCACCCCCCGCCCTGGGCACCGTGCCCTGCCCTCCTGCAGCCCCAGGTGCGGGTGGTGGGCACCCATGGGGCACCTGCAGGGGAGGGGCGTCTCTGGGGCCAGCCCCGCTGACTGTGACTCTACCCCCCAGCCCACGCCTGTGGCGGAGCCCCCAGATGTGCCGCCCAAGGTGCCATGCTGCGCAGCAAGGCTGCCCGTGGGGCCTGTCCCCGTGTTGCTGCGGCCGTGTCTGCCTTGGCCCTTCCGATGGTCTCTGTACCCTCAGCGCTGAGAGGCCCACGCCAGGTCCCCCCTGCCAACTGGGATCCATGTCATTTGCTCAGTTCCCTGGGGCAAGGGGGTCCACGTGGAGCTGCCGCATTTCCAAGTGGCGTCCTTAACCGTGCAGGCTGTGTCCTTGCAGTGGCTTTTGAGCAAAGCCGTGGTGCTGTGCAGCCCAGCGGTGAGAGAGCTGCCAGGGCCAGTCCCCTCCGCACGGCTCCCGGGTTCCTCTGGGCCACAGGGAGGACACATCCCACAGTCCCAGCCTGTCACCGGGCCAGTGGGTACACTGGGGACACCCCCATGGGGGTGGCAGCCTGAGTCACGCCTCTGGCTGTGCTCCTGCCACCTCTGGCCTGGGACCACATCTGGCCTGAGATAGCCGTGGGGGAAGGAGCACGATTCACATGCCACCTGGGCTGTGGCGGCCCCTCTCTGAGCCCCCAGAGGCCTCTGTCCTTGCATCTGAGCCCTGGGCCGCACCCAGCTCCGGCCAGGGCTGGGGAGAGGCGTGGAGGCCCAGGGCTGCCCGCTGCCCCCGGCCCCCGGGCGGGAGGGGAAGGAGGCCCTGCCCAGCTGGACCGCTCACCCTTCAGGTCCATCCAGCTCTGCTCGGCAAAGCTGAGCACCTCCTGGTTCAGCAGCACCTCCAGGGCCCCGGCCCTGTGGGCCAGCCGGACCTCCACCACGTCCGAGTCGTCCTCCTGGACGGCCACAGCGGTCAGCCCCGTGCCGCGGGTCTGCGTGCCTGAGGTGGTGGGCACAGAACGGGGCCCGCTTGGCTCCAGCCTCCTGCCTGCGTGACCCAGAGCCGCTCCGAGCCCAGGCGCAGCCTCACCGTTGGGAGTCAGCCCGGGCTGGGCCCGCGCCTGCACTCTCAGGTCGGTCAGCGCCGCCTCCAGCAGCACGTACTCGCCCCGCCCGTTGAACGTGAACTTAGTGCCGTCGAAGGTGATGAAGTGGGGGTCTCCAAAGGCGGAGGCTGGGGTGAGAGCAGGGGGTCAGGGGGGCCCGCCTTGGCCGGGACGGCCGCTGCCTCCCCAGGCGCTCGCTGGCACCCACCCAGGCGCGGGGGCCGGTAGGTGCGGCAGTCGTTCGAGGGCCGGCGCTGCATGTAGCGGGGGCAGGCAGGTGCCCAGAGGCAGCAGTAATAGAAGCTGAGGACGTCGTAGAGCCAGTGGGACATGCCGGGCACGCGGGGCGGCGTGCGGAAAGGGGGTGCACCCCAGTCGTGGCCCCGGTCAGGGGTGCTGCCGCTGCTGGAGTCAGCCGTCAGGAGCTGGGTGCCATCGGCCGTATAGCAGCACTGCTGGCCCGCGCCGTACCGGGGGCTGGGGGCGCCGGCAGGTCAGGGTGGCCTTTGGGAGGGCCCCGGGCCCCAGCCCCCAGCCCAGCCCCCGGCCAGAGCTCACCTGGCCTGCACGGAGCGCACACAGTGCACGGCCCCTGGGTGGTAGGTGCACACGCTGCCCTGCTCTATGTCACAGCCGTAGTCCGTCTGCAGAGCAGCCAGTGGCTGTCACCTGCCGGCCTCGGGTTCTGCCATCCCCTCCATGACGTCAATGCCACGGGGGGCTCAGACCCCAGCCCCACTTCTTAGGGCCTCAGTGGGGGAGGCTGCCCCTCCCCGTCCCCGCCCTGCGGAGCTCACGTGGAAGCGGCCGGAGTCGGCCCGGGCCTGTGCCAGGGTGCAGGGGCAGTCGGGCAGCTCCTCCAGGAAGTCGGGCAGCTGGTCCTCCAGCTGCTCCCAGGCCCCGCACTGAGCGAGGGCCCAGGCCACGGGGTCCTCCCGGAAGTCACTGCCCAGGTGCCAGGCCAGCGCGTGATCGTTGGTCCAGAGCGCCTGCACGTCCCTGTGGCAGCAATCACGCACGAGCTGGGGGCCGGGCCAGGTCACCCCGCCGTCCCCCTCCCCGCCCAGGCTTCCTGGGCAAGCAGGACAGTTGGAAGGCGGTCAGGCCCCAGCCCGTCCTCTGTGCCCTGGCCCTTACTTCTGCCCTGGGTAGTTCCTGCTGTCGGTGATGCGGAGTGCACCCACTTTCCACTCCTGGTGTTTGGGGGACGCAGGTTCCGGGGTGAAGGTGAAGAAGCCAGAGTTGGAGATGTTTGAGGCCAGGGGGTATAGGTATGACCACTTCGCTGTCCACTCCCCGGAGTACGGCCTCCCTGAGGGGGAAGCCTAGTTAGCCCTGGGGCCCCGCCCCGGACCCTGGGGGCAGGAGAGGGGTTGGGCACTGGAGCAGCTGGACAGGTGTGTTCGGATGGGTGGACAGGTGGTCCCCATAGAAGGACCCTTAGGTCCTTAGGTCACCTGGCTTAGGTGACCACCCACCTCCCCCCACACTCCCTGCCCCTGCTCAAGGCTGGGCCCAGGGCCGTACCAGCTGACCAGGGGGCTCAGAGAGGACGAGGTGGGGCAGGCCTCCTCCCAGAGGGCCGGGCCTGGGCCACTGCCCCCCGGCCCCTACCTGCTCTTAACTGATCCTGACCCCCAATCCCTGCCCAGAGGTCTCTTCCCTCTTCACCCCCATTGGGAACCCCTCACCCATCCCCCACACACCCAGGGCCCCCTTCTCCCATCCAAAGCCCCCAAGGCCACCACCGCCCTCGGCTGGCCTCACCCATCTCCTCGTAGCCCCACAGCTCGATAGTGACGGCCTGTGCGGGCAGCGCCGAGGTGTCCCAGGTCAGGCTCAGGTTGCCTGTGGTGCCTTCCGTGCCGTAGTACTGCCAGCGGGTCTCGTTCACCAGGTGGCTCTTCTCTGTTTCTGACACCTTGTTGGGGTGCACTGGGCAGGGGGTGAGGGGCGAGTGAAGGCCTGAGGCATGCAGGGGAGGAGGCCAGGGGGCTCCTGGGGCGGTGGGGGCCTCCCGAGGACGGAGTGTCACAGCAGCTGGGTGGTCTCCCCAGACCCTTGCGGCAGAAAAGGATGTGGATTCCAGACAGATTGCCTGTCCTCTACCGCCCAGGCCTCTGGCCCCCAGCTGGCTGGCCCCCTACCCTGGCCTGCTCAGCTGAGCAGGCGGGCACTGGCCCCGTGGGGACCCCGCAGCTCCCACTCGCTCCGGCTGGCACGTGTGTCTGGGTGCGGGGAGAGCCGACCCGCCCAGGAGCCCGCCCTGTGGCTGGGTGGGCAGCTGCCGAGGGACTGGTTCAGCCAGAGCGGCAGGGTGCGGGCGGGCCAGCTCTTGGTGCATAGATTAGTGCTGGGGAAGTCCCCGAGGGCCAGGCTGAGGGCTCACCTGCCAGCCAGGTGCCCGCGTGAGGGAAGGAGCGGCCATTGTCCAGCGAGACAGTGAAGGGGATGCGGCCGCTCTCGTAGAGCAGGGGTGACACGCAGTGCACCTGCCCGGAGGAGTCTATGTGGCCACGGGTCTGGATGCTCTCTTTAAACCTGTGGGGCAGAGCGGCATGGGGAACCCATCCAGCGGCTGTCCCTGTGCCCTCCCGCCTGTCCTGGGTCTGAGGGGCTCACTCAGCCAGCCAGGGGTCTGGGCCCAGCACGCAGGGGGATGCGGGTGTGGGGACCCTCGGGCCTCCCACCTGCAGATCACGACGCTGTCTGTGGAGCTGTTGAGCTTCTGCACCACGAAGTCCTTGCCGCCCATCAGGGAGCCTGAGTAGGGCGAGATCTCCAAGCAGAAGTCCCGGAAATCCGAGCAGCAGGTGCTGAGGCCGGTGCAGGTCGGGTGGCAGGAGCATGGCCCTTCCGGCTGCCCACAGCGCAGGGAGCAGCTCTCCTGGGCATCTGGGGAAGAGGCCCCGAGCACCTGGCTGGACGGCTGCCCAGGTGCTGGGCCCGTCTCTCTTTCCCTGCAGCTCGTTAGAGGGCAGCGTCCCCAGGAGAAC
Source organism: Microcebus murinus (assembly GCF_040939455.1). Lineage (NCBI taxonomy): Eukaryota > Metazoa > Chordata > Mammalia > Primates > Cheirogaleidae > Microcebus > Microcebus murinus. Next base: position 23,947,989 of record NC_134125.1, on the reverse strand, counting down.
GCTGGCTGGGCCTGGGATGCACACGGCCATCACGTGGACACAGCGGAAAGCCTCGGGGCCGTGGGGACGGGGCGAATCTTAGCACAGATGATCTGGCTAGAATGCAGCGAGGCCTCCGAACACCCAGCCTCTGGGAGCCCCAGGACATGACCGACCCTCAGCCCCCATGTCCTATGTCCCACGTGGCGTGGCGGGGTCCTCAGAGGGCAACAGCTGCCTGAGCCCTTGACCTGGGTGTGGGGACCTCTCTTGACTCCTCGAGGAGTCCGTGGGCGTGAGCAGGGGAGGCCCCTTGTGCTGGCCTGGGCCAGGGTAGGGAATGGTGCCCAGGCTGAATGCGACCCACCTCACTTGCCCGGAGGCTGAAATCGAGAGCCCAGCCCTTGCGGGGAGGAGGCCAGGGGTGCTCCCTTCCTTTCTGGGGAGAAGGACAATTCCAGCAGGGGCCCAGCCTTGGAAAAAGGAGCCGTCCTGTGGGCCGCATTGTCAGAGCTGGCGGGGAGGATGGGCTGGAGGCCTGGCTGCAGTGGGTGCCGCCACCGCGGGATGGCGCCTTCCCCCCAGCCCGTCCCCATCCCCCCAACAAGGCCGTCAAGGGCCAGGCCTTGGCCCCACTTCACTGAGCAACGTGCCTGGCACTCAAGAGCAACAATAAATGTTTATTGGCAAGGATGGGAAAGCTGGCTCACCTGGGGTGTGGGGGAGGAGGCTGGGAGATGCCGCAAGCGAGGTAAGTGGCGGGAGGGTGATGGGAACGGGGCGGGTGGGGTTGGAGGGTGGGAGGCAGCCCAGGGCTGGGGGCCCTGCTCTGGGGCTCTGGAGTTAGGGGCTTCCCCTAGGCACCCACAATCCTAGCTCCCTGTCCTAATCACGCCCTCCATCGGGGCGCAGGGTGCAGGCCGAGGGCTCTGTGGGTCCTCCCTGCTCCCAGCAGGTGTTGGTTGGGTAGGTCCAGACCTTCCATCCCCGCCAGCAGCCCCTTGACCACAGATCCTCAGGCTTTCTTCCCACTGCTCCTAGCGCAGCCACAGATGGCCTGACAGATGGGCAGAGGCTGGGCCCAGAAGGGCATCGGCCCCGGCCCGGCTGCGGCAGGCAGATGGACAGACAGATGGGCAGAGGGCAGGGTATGGGCATACCTGCTGTGGGCCCAGGGCCCCGGCCGGGGGCTGTCGCCAGCAGCAGCAGAGCCCAGGGCAGGAGGGCCGGCTTCATGGTGCGGCCTGTGTCTGCAGCCGCAGCGCAGTGGGTCCGGGAAGCTCCGAGCAGCGGGACAAGCTCACTCCCGGCACCCGGCCCCGCCCGCCCCAGCTCTGTGGCCCCGCCCCGCCCCGCCCCGCCGGTCCCCTCTCAAAGTCCACAGGTGCCTGCGTGGACCAGCAGGGCCCAACATGCCCCGTTAGCACATTCCTGGCCTGCAGGCCTGGGACTGGGGGGCAGGGGGCTGAACCTCGGCCCTGGGACCCTGTGGGAGGACGAGGGGGACAAAGCCCGCAGCTGCAGGACCTTTGGCTGGCGGGAGCGGGTAGTCCAGAGGCTGCAGCTCAGACCCTGGGGCCGACCCCGCCCTGCGCAGGGAGGCGGGGCTCCCGGTGGGGATGGAGGCTGCAGGATGGGCAGGGCAGGGCTGTCCTTGCTGCGGCTGGATTCCAGCCTCAGCCCTGGCATCCACCTCGTATCTCTGGCCCTCACCCTCTCGCAGGGAGGTGGTGCTCCTAATCCCTGCTCTGGCGGAGGCGGTATCTGTTGGGTCAGACTCAGGCTGAGCTCCAGGCCCAGGCAGCTCTGGGGGGGAGGGCTGGGGGAGGGAGGTGTCTGAGACCAGCTGGGGCCCTTAGAGGAGATAGGGCCCATCCCTAGGCTCCAGAGCTGCCTCCACCCCGCACAAGGGAATCAGGAGAGGCACAGCTCTCCAAGCCACACGTGACCCTTGTTGCTGGTGGAGTTTGCATAATCTTTTTAGTGTTCCTCTCCCTGATTGTTGTGCAGATGAGGAAACTGAAGCCCAAGAGGGTCAGGGCCAAAGTCACCAGGAGAGGTGGCAGGCAGGGCACCCACCCACAGTTAGGGTGGATGGTGAGGGCCCTCCCACCTGGGTTGCATATCCAGAGAGGCTTCCCAAAGTGCCCAAAGAGGGCACATCACCAACCGCTCAGGGAGCCGGAGCTGGCCCCCTGGCACGGGCTCATTCCTTAGGCCATCTGGGCTGTCACCTGCCTCAGCTTCTGGGACTGGGCCAGCCCATTGTTCCTGGGTCTGGTTCCCTCTGTAGCCTGGTAGGTGTGGCTGCGGAGAACCACAAGGTGTTGAGTGTTGGGAGTTGGCAGCCACCTACGGTGTTCCCATGGGTTCAGCCCAAGGGGTGCCTCCTGCACCTACAAAGTGGGGGACTTGGAACCTGGGCTCCTGAACTCTCAGAGAGGGCTGCTCCCCTCCCAAAGACATCTGATGAGAAGGCCCCAAGACCTGGGACAGGGTTTCCAGAGGGGACAAAGTCCTGTAAAGGAAAATAAAAATCTCTGGACAATCAATCCCCCAACCCCTTAGGCTAAGGGAAGGTCCAGCCTGGAGGCTGAGTCCGCATAGCCTGCTTCCTGGGAATGGCTGCCCACACTGCCCCCGCAGCCAGACCTCCAGGGAAAGGTACAAGGCCCCAGGCATCTGCAAGGACCGCCCCCACATCTCATTCGTAAGGAAATTCTTTAGTGTCAAGGGTCACTTCTGGTCTGCAAGCTGAGCTCAGCTCCTAGAACTGGTCTGTTCCATTCCACAATAATGCTGACAGGACAGTACCAATCCTTCTGCCACCTGCCGAGGGACATCTACATAATTGATGCTTCCATCACTTCTTCCTCTTCACTCACTCACCTTATGTACAATGTAGATGTCCTGGGCATTCCCTAAAGTCTCACAAGAATGAGACCATCTGCCTCACTGCCCACCCCTCTCCTTTACCTTTCTTTATGCTGTCTCCTTAAATACAGAAGTTCCAGATGCATCTGGGGTTGGAGATCTTTGACTCAGTTACTTATTTTGGGTTACTAGGTGCTCGGGCATCTCCGCAGGTAGGTGCCCTGCGTGTGGCCACTGAGGTGTTGAGCCAGGGAGAGCCTGTCCTCTGGCCCCGGTCTGGTGGGGGACTCATCCTAGGGCCAGGGCCTAGGGTGCTGGGGACCAGGGCAGGGGAGGGCCCAGGATGTGGGGCTCTGGGGAGCCTCCTGCGCCTGGAGGAGGAAGGTTGCTGCTTCCCATTTAGGCCTGGGCAGCCCTGCCATGTCTGGAGAGAGGGACGGAAGAGCAGAGGGGCTGGACGTGCAGTCTGGGGGTCTCCACACGCAGGTCCTGCAGGGAGGGGGCCTCAGCTGAGTTAACTGCTGCTGCTCAGCCTCTGAAGGCAAGTTCTGCCAGGACCCATCTGTAAGGTTTTTCGGCAGCGACGAAGAAAAGAAAGAGAGAGAGTGGGGGCCAAACCACGTGGCTTTATTATACACTCCTGTACGAGGTTCTGGGGCCCCGAGAGGGGGGGCCCCAGAAGTCACCGTCGTTTAAAGGGGCTGAGGCCTTTTAGACCCTTTGGGCGGGGCTAGGGACTTGTGGCAGGAAGAGCTGGGAATTCTCTATTGTGGCCTTGGGTGGTCGTTGAGAAATAGAGGCTGCAGGTATTTATTTGTGGAATCCAGGAGAGGAAACGTTCTTATCCAGGTGGACTTCCGGGTGTGGTTCCTCTCAGCGGGGCCTGGCAGTTTTGTCCTTGTTGGGTCTGGTCTCGTGAGCCTTTTCTTTTTTGATCTAGGGAAGGGAGGGGGCCACCACCAGCCTTACACTATCTAGGGCCACTGCACCTCTGGTTCCAGACAGCCTGGCTGCGGCCCTGGGCACGTGTCCAGCCCACACGGACCCCTCCATGCTGGGCAGAGGGGCCTGCTCCAGGGGAGTGCCGCTGTGGGGCTCCAGGGGGCAGGCGCTGGCCCAGATTGCTGGGAGCGGGTGACAGTTGTGAAGGTCAGGTTTGGGCCCTGGAGCCTGTGCATCCCCAAACAGATGGGCCTGGAGCCTGGGAGGGCAGGGCCAGCACCACACGGACTTGTTTAATGCCCTGTGGTCACAGTCTGAAAATCCTTAATACTTTTTGAATGAGGGGCCCCACCTGTGCATCCTGCGCCGGGCGTGCAGGCTTCATGTGGCCAGTCCTGTGAGGGCGAGTGTGGGGGGAGGTAAGAACTCTCCCTGCCTGCCCCACCGCCCTTTTCCTCTCCCTGACTCCCCTTCTAGCCTCCCACCACAGGGAGCCCCCACCACAGGGAGCCCCAGGAGCTTTGCAGACGGACACACCGGACACCCCTTTCCGACCTGGCTCCAGCCTCCTCAGAGGAGTCCGCCCTGCCTCTCCCCTCGCCACGCTCAGTGCCCCGGGCCTGCTGGCCTGCTGGCCCTGCCCTAGGGGAGCAGGGGTGTGGAGGCCCGTGGCCCTCCCCAGCCGCTCCTCAGGGGTGAGCAAAGAAGCAAAAACAACTGTTGAATCTTTATTAGAAAAGAAACAAACAAAAAGGGTGTGGGGTGAGCCTGGCCCTGAATGACCCTTTACTGCGACACGGGCAGAGCCTGGTGCATCCTGGCATCGGGTGTGGATGTGGCCAGCCAGGCTGGCTGCAGGCAGGTTTACAAAGTCGACATTTCGTAGAAAAAGATGCTGCTGGCTGTGCAGACTGAGAGCCAGCCACCTTCCCGAGGCTGAGACAGGCTGCTCCGGTCCGGGTGCGCACGGCCCGCCGGGCTGCAGGGAGGCAGCGGGCTGGGCCGGGCCCACATGGGCGTGGCTCCCGAGCGGGCCTCTGGCGTGCCCAGGGTCCAGGCTGAGGGCATTCCGGGCCTGGCCAGCCCGGTGCCGCTGTGGGGCTCCGGCAACCCGCTCAGATGTCCATGTAGTCGTCCTCATCGTCCGTCTCACTCTCCAGCGAGGACTCCTGGCTGGACGTCTCCAGGACCTCCAGGGCTGGCTGGCATAGGCTCTCCTTCCGCACGGTGGCAGCCGACTGGGCAGAAAGGATGGCCGACTGCAGACAGGACAGGGCAGGGCACTGGTCAGGACCCGCCTGAGGCCTCTCCGTACGCTGTGCCCGCCCAGCCCCCACGGCAACCTGCACCCACACCTGTGGCCCCTGCCCCGCACCCGAGGTCACCTTCAGCTTCTGCTTTGTTTCCTCTGAGATGCTGCCTTTGGGAGAGAGCAGGGTTGGGGTGGGTGGCGTGACGGTGATCTCAGGAGGGAACTTGGTGGCGGCCGACGGGATGACCAGCTTTGGCATGTTGGGCAGAAGGCGTGACTTGGCCCGGCTGGGCTCTGCCTTGCCCGAGTGGCCCTCAGGTGGCTGGGCACTCCCACTGCTGGGAACCTTGGAGGTGGTGGCTGTGAGGAAAGACATCGGGGCTGAGCCTCACTCGAAGCCTCCTGGGCGCCCCCATACCTTTCCAGGTTAGGCCTCCCTCAGTGTCCCCTCTGGAAAAGAAAGGGACCAAGAGCACCTGCAGTCTTTTGCATCAGACTGTGGGCGCCTTTCCTAGGATCTGTGTAGTCTGTGCTGACTGGCAGGCTCCCAGGCTTCTGCCCTGGGCCACTGCGTGGCTCAGGCCCTGCAGGGACCCAACTCTGGCTCTGAGTTTTGGGGTGCTAAGACTGTGACCCCACCCAGGAGTACCGTGAACTCTGGGCGCCCAGGGCCTGGGACATAGAGGGCCCTTGAGCCTTCCCAGGGCCTCTGCAGGCCGTCAGGCATTGTGCTCACACCAACGGCTACCTCCCTACAACCACCCTAAGACACATGTCCTATTAGTGTCCACATCCCAGGAGGACACTGAGGCCCAGAACTGGCCCCAGGGTGCCCACTTTCCCCGCACGCTCCAGGGGGAGTGAGGGCTGCGTCTCCCCGCGGCCCGGAGGTAGCCGGGCAGTTGCAGGATGCAGTCCTGGGGCCTGGCAGCCTCCAGGGAGCTGCAGAGCTGGGAGGACCCGGATGGCCTGGCTGGTCTCCACATTCCTCTGCAGCCCCATGGCTTTAAAAGGAGCAGGATTTACTCAGAGCCCATGCCTGGCCCCCAGGGGCTGGCGCCAGGTTTGTCATCCTGAGTGGTCTGTAGGAGGCCAGGGCCAGGAGGAGTCCCCAAGGGGCCTGGCTGGTTGGGGCGGCTGGTGGGAACAGGCTGGACCCAGGGCTGGGGCTGGGATCTGACTCGGCTGGTGATGGGGATGCCTGCCTGTCCTGGCCCAGCCCGGCCACCCCTCTGCTTGCTGCTGACGTCCCTTGGATGCCTGTCACCAGCCCAAGCTCCTCCCCATACATGCCTGTCCCTCTCCTGCTGTACTCTGGGCTCAGCCTGGGCTCTGCAGTGGCCTGAGCAGGAATCCTGTCCTTGTGAGTGGCCCCCCTGTGAAGCCAGGGGTGTGAGGAGCTCTGGGGGTCATTCTCTTTTTTGTCCCTGATGACGGTCTACCCACCACTCTTCAGCCTGGGTCCTGTCCTTGGCCCCCTACCAGCCCCACCCCTGATTCCTCCCCACCTCTTCTCCATGGCCTCAGGAAGCCAGCTGTGAAGCAGCCCTGAGGGGGCTGGTGCCAGGCTGCTTCCGACTCGCCTTACCTTGGCTGCAAGTGGGCTCAGTGCCTGTCCGGGGGGCAGCCTCCACGGGCCAGCAGTGTGGCTCTGCGGGGGCACCTGTGGGGGCTGACTTCACCTGCTGACTGCGCCGTGGCTCCTGGGGTGAGAAGCCAGCGCCCTCTGCCACTCTCGCCAGCTCTTCTCCCTCTGTGGGGACAGGAGGCCAGCTGCAGGTTATGGACTCACCCACCCCTCAGGCTCTCATGCGTCTGCCAGGCCCTGTGTGCCCTGGGACACCTGGCTGGGGAGTGTGGCCTATGCAGGGACCCTGGCCCAGGGACCCATGCAGGCGGCCTGACAGGAAACTGCCCACCAGCCGAGTGGATGCTGGTGGGGGCTGGCTCCCCACCCTGGTGGCGGTACACCTGACACAGCGGGGCACGCCTAAGACTGCATGGCCCCCAGGCCCAGAAAAACACCTGCATGTGGCTGTGAGAGGCAGGCTCATGCGGGTGGTGTCCACTCTCCCTTCTGGCTCAGGTAAGCGGCAATCTGAAACCAGGAGAGAGCCAAATACAAACAACTCAACTGAAACTGAAGGATGGAGGAGCTTGGTGGCACCGCGGCTGCCTGCCAGGTCAGGCCACACCTTCCCTGGCATGAGACAGCGACCAGGAACTTGCCTCAATTATGCCAAGGACTAGATGGGCAAAGGCCGCGCCACAGGCCGCCAGCCAGGTTGTTACTCAGCACTGGCCCTGTGCTTCCCAGGCCTCAGGCTCCACCTCCGGCTTCCTCACAGCTCCCTGCCTGCCTCCTTCCACCTCCTCACTGTACCCTCACAGTGCCTGGCCCTCCTCTGCACTGGCCTGGCCAGCTTGTCTGCCAGGACACCCTCTGCCCTCCCCAGCAGGAGGCGCTGGCTTCCCTCCTTGGCCCGCAGGAGGACAGGCAGGGGCCTGGGCACCCCCAGCTGCTACGCCCGGGGCTCCTGCCTGCTGGCATCCAGGTCTAGACAGTCTGCCCAAGGCCTTGTCTTAAGCCCCCGCCCCTGTGGCCACTCCCTCCCTTCCTTGGTGCCACTGACTGGCCATCCATAGTCACAGCCTATTCCCAGGTCAGCCACAACGGCCGGCCGTCTGCAAGGGTAAGTTCCTCCGCAGGCCCCTGCTGCCCTGCAGGCAGGCTGGGCACATGCCCCCAGGCGGGCCCTCGTGGGCCCCCAGGCCAGGCCCTTCCATGGGTGGCACCAGCACAGCCCTAGCTCCCTCCCCTCCGCATCTGTCATCTGTCCCCTGGGGGAGGGAGGGAAGCCTGGCTGTCCTGCTGACAGCAATCCACAGGACAAGCAGCACAGGATGAGGTAGGGCCAGGGCCCCCTTCCCCAAGGCTACCCTGGCAGCCCCATGAGGAAGATTAGGGTGGGCCTGAGGGGAAGGCGATCTACCTGGAGCCTCCCCAATGCCCCCATGCCTCAGGTTCTCTGCCTGCGGGAAGTAGGTGGCCAGGCGAAAATCCTGTGCCACTGAGGCAACTCTCCCTGCACCCAGGGCAGACTCGCGGCCCTGGCACCAGGCCTGGGCTGTTCCCCAGGAGGGGTCCTGGGAGGCCCCTGGGCCTGGTTCTGCCTCTGTTAGCTTCTCAGGACTGCTTGGTCCTGACGGGGAGCAGGAGCAGCCTCTCCACCCTCCCCGCCCTAAGAAGCCTGGCTGCCTCAGAGAGGGCCTGTCACGCGGCCAGGCACTGCTCTGCGACAGCCGCTGGAGAGTCAGCTGTGCGCCAGGCCCCGGCCTGTGCTGAGCAGACCCTGGCAAGCATGGTGATAAACACATGCCCAGAGGAGAAGGAAACCCGGACAGACGTGCCAGGGCCCCTGTGGGGACACATATGAGCCCTGACTGACCCTGAGCTCCCCAAGTGCATTTGCCACGTGAGGCCGTGGCCTGGGCAGCACGGCTCAGGAAGGTGGGTGAGCTCTTTACTAAGGACCAGAGACGCTTGAGAGCCCCTCGCCCACCTGATGTGGCCGCTTACCCAGGTGTGAGGGGCCCTGGTGGGAAGCCCGTCCAGGTCTCCTCTGCACCCACCTGCCCGGCTCTTGCGCACCTCAGGGAGGGCGTCCTGGGAGAATTCATCTTCCAATCTGCTCTCCCAGGTGGCTCAGCTGTTGCTCAGCCCCAGCTCCCAGCCTCACAACCAGTCCCAGCTTCAGTTCCAGGCCTGCACACTCTCTTGTCACAGGGCACCTTTGCAGGTGGGCCCTGCTGTCAACAGGAGCTGTAGAAGTGGCCACACCATCATGCCAGGGAGGCTAGACCCTGATGCGGCTGGTTCCTTCCTGGTGGTTTCCCTGTTCTAGAGAGCCTGTCCCAGCCAGGCCCTGCTACCACCCCAGAAAGCTCTGGGAGCAATCTGGGACACCCATCCCAAGGTGGCTGGCCGAGCACCACCTGCTTGTGGATCTGCAGCAGCCCTGAGAGGGCAGGCGGTGGGGGTGCGCCGAGGCCTGGACCTGTCCGGAAGAGGCCTCTGACAGGCCTGCACAGGTACATTCTCAGCCAAGGGTGGCCACCAGCCCCAGCGTCATTCAAGAGTTCCATCCTGGCAAAAGACTATTTAAGTTAGTTTTGGGAGAGGAAATAGAAAACGATCCACTCTCCAGGCTAAAGAGCATATGCTAGGAAACAGATACTCTTCCCTTGATTGAAGATAAGACGAGGATGTGAGTTATATATAGCCTTTAGCCTGCCTGGGGTGGGACAGGCAAGGTGGAGAGGGAGGCAGCCAGCCAGCCTCTAGGGGGCCCCTCGGGCCCTGCCTCCTGGCATGCCAAGGAACCCCTCCCACACTGTACCAGGGATGGTGTCTGTGGCCAACAGTGCTGGTCAGTTGCTCCTAGATTAGGTCACAGAAGATGCTGTGGCTTCCTCTGTGGGGTCGCTGCCTCTGGGGAGAGCCAGTCGCCACAACACAGACACTCAGCTGTTCACAGATGCCCACAAGTGAGGAGCTGGGGCCTCCAGCCACAGCCAGCAAGGACCTGAGGCTGCCAACACCCTCGAGAGCTCAGAGGACCAGCTGACAGCTTGACTGCACCACATGAGAGCGCCTGAGCCAGGGCCTCCCCGCTAGCCTCTTGGGAATTCCTGACCCCCAAAATCTACAAGACAATGAGAGGGCAAGACCCCAAGGTAGAGGGACAGGAGTTGGGTCTTTGCAGGAGTGAGTGAGCCACAAACACTGACTGGCTCTCATTGCCACTACCCTTTGAAATCACCACCACCAACCCCCCACCAGTCTCTGCTCACTATCTGTTCCAAATCCTGCAGTGCTCTCATCTTTAATTCATAGGTTCTGTGTAGGAAACTGAGGCAGAGAGAAGAGGGACCACCAAGGTCATGTAACCACTACTTAACAGTGCTTCACCTGCTCTTTGTCCTATAGCCTTCAGAGGCTCCTCTCGGAACAAACAGCCACAGAAGCTGACCCCGAGGGGAAGTGATTCTTCCTCCTGTGGGGCCACAGGCAGCACACCTGCAGCTGACTAGGCTCAGGGCTACACTTTCTCGCTCCTCAGAGCAAACTAGAGGAGGCATCAGGTGAAAACACCAGTGCCTGATGCTTGAGCCACAGTGGGAATGGGCTGAGGATGCCCAGCTTGGCCTCATTCAGGCCATGTGGCCCACGGGGCTCTCAGGTCTGCCTTCTGCCAGGCACTCCTGCCAGGGCAGCTGTCCCCCGTTGCTCAGACGAGTTGGGAAATGACACAGCTGAGGTTACATGGCTGGAAGCAGCAGCCCGAGATGTGACCCTCAACCATGGGACCGAGAGTGAGAGGACAGGCGAGACTTCAGGGGTGACCTGGCTGTGGACCAACACAGAGTATGGGGCAAGGGCACTGGCCAGGTCCCTGAGACAGGGCGAGGAAGCAGAGAAAGGCCTGAAAGCCCTGAAAGGGTCAGCGAGGCCACAGGGAACCCACCAACCAGGCTGCTCTCCCCTGGGTCCCACTGGCTGGGGAGATGAACGGGTTAGGGACCATCCCTGTCCTATTACGGGGTCTTAGAGACTGGCTGAGGTCCCAGGGTCCTGGGAACCAACAGGGAGGGCCCCACCGCCCTGGGTGGCAGTGGAAACCAGCCTAGCCTTGAGCGGAGCCCAGCCTGGCAGAATCACAGCTGCCAGAGCTGCAGGTGTGTTAGGACTAGCGAAGGTGACTGTGCCTTGTGCACAGGCTCTTACTCACTGGCCTTAGGGGCACTGCTTCAGTGCTCCTTCAAGGAAAGCCCCGGCCTGTCTCCCTGCTGGGCAGGCTGCCAATCCGGTGGGTCCTGGGCTTTAGAGGGAACAAGAGCTCCCAGCAACAGAGCTGGCAGGGCTCTCTACTGCCCACACCCTTGTCCTGTTTTCTTTCACAAGCCCCAGACCTGCCCCTGCCCTCATACTGGCTAGCTTGTCTTGCCCACGGGGGTGTGATGGGCCCTGCACAGATCGGCAGGGCCTGGTGCTCAGGAACTGCTCACAGGCATCTGTGCTCAGGTGTTGGTGGCCTGGCAGCATGTTTCCAGGGAGGCCTGGTCTGGGCTAGTTTCCCCTTCTCCTACCTGATCAAGCCACTGGCTTTGTAGGGAGGAGACCATGACAGTGGCCAACAGTCCCTGACACTGCTTGCTCTCTCCCTCCTCACCATTCCCTTTCACAGATGGGGAGACCGAGGCACCGAGGGTTAAGAGTGCCAGACGAAGGATGTGCCAACCAGGGCTACTGATGCTACCATTGACTGGTGAGTGACCCAGCAGCTGCCTGTCCCCAATGGATCAACCGCCTGAGCTGGAGGGCACCCCAGCCTCCTTCCTGCCGGCCCTCTCCACACAAGGAGGATTGCTGGTGGCAGGGGCCTGGCTTGGCTCTGGCAGAGCTGGGCGTGGGGATCTCATGCCACCAGGGCTGGGACTCACCTGGGCCTAGAGAAGCCATGCTGGGGGTGGCCTCGGGCCTGTGTGGCCGGGGAGGCCCAGGGTCCTTGGGCGGGTCCGGGGTAGAGGCTGACGCTGAGGGAGGGCAGGCGCTAACAGCTGTGGTGGCAGCCAGCGCAGGGCGAGGCTTGGTGTGAGCATCACTGGGCCGCTGGAGAGTGTCGGCTGGCACAGGGTCAGGGGCTGTGGGGGCCACCACAGCAGGAAAGAAGTTCTCTCGGCTGTCCTTGGGGTGTTTTGGGGTGGTAGGCATGTCCCCCGAGGCCTGTGAGGATGGAGAAGAGGTGAGGAATGCCAGCTCGCAGCCCTGAGCCCATGCTGCCGTGTCATGTTCAGCCCACCACGCTGCCCCATAGGATGCCCCGTGGGGTCCTGGGACTGCCAACACAGCCTCACTGCCTGGCCCCTACAATGCTGCCCACAGGGTCACCAGAGGTAGGACCTTCTGCCCTACCTTCCCGCTAGACATGCTGTCCACAGCACAGGGTTGGGCCCCAGGGGACCAGCATGGGCTCCTCCCAGACGCCGCAGCATGGCACAGCACACGGGGGCCCGTCCTGACCACATGGAGCTGGGGACAGGGCATTTCAAGCAGAGCCAATGTCAGAAGAGACAGGGTCATTGGTGGAAACGAACTGCCCCCCAAGCACCAAGGTGCCTGCCAGCAGGCATGTGACTCCAGCGGCACAGTGGATTTAGTGCAGTGGAGGGGCTGGGGGCTTGGCTCACACGTTGGTTGAGGCCGACCCCTTAGCTTGGCTGTGCCGCCGTAAGGTGCCCTGCCTCACTCACCTCTAGATTGGCTGTCCGGGTGCTGATGCCTACACACCCATCCCAGGAGGGCTGGGCTGAGTGTGGCCAGGAGGAGAGGCCACGAGAATAGAGCCCCAAAAGGGCATTGTGGCAGAAGGGACTATGGACGAAGACTTGGAGGCCCCTAAGGCCCGGCCCACCTGGGAACCGGAGGCCTGTGGCGGGGGTTGCTGCCAAAGTCGGGCTGCAGCAGAGGCTGAGCTGGGGGCACCGCAGGCCACAGTATCACGCCCGGGGAGCAGACTCTGGCAGTGCCCCCTTGGCTCCCCCAACTCTCTCAGGACCCTCCCACTAGTGGCCCTTGGGAAGTTGCACCCGGGTGGCAGTGTGAGTAGACACACCAGGGCAAGGTGAGTGCTGTGTCCCTGTCCTTACTCAGGGGTGGGCCTCAGCTGCAGGTGACAGCACTGAGCTTCTATGTCCAGAGACTCTCCAGGCGTGTGCTGGGCTGCCATGGCAACTGGGACATGCCTCGAGCAAAATGGACACTCTTTGAGGGGCGGATGCAGTGGGTCTGATGGCCACAGTCACCTCCTTCCCAGTGCAAGGTCAAGGATGGCTGTGACTGTCCCACTTGCCTCCCTGAGGTGGCTTCTGGCTGGGTGGAGGGTTGGTGGTGCAGGTGGTATAGACCTGGGGGAGACCCTGAGATGGTGCCCTGCCTCCCCCACCCGCAATGAGATGGACGGGTGGCAGTGGGGAGAACAGAGCAGCCTTCAGGATGTACGAGGAGGAGGCAAAGTGCAAAGGGGAGAGACAGGGAGGCATGACTGGACTTCAGGGAGGGAAGGACCTGAGGCGAGCAGGCGGCACACCATGCAGCTCTTGGCCTAGGGTAGGAAACATGGTTAGAGGGCCTCAGAGTAGATACCAGGGGCACCTCCACCCCACGGGGTCTAGGAGGCAGGTGGGCAGGTCAGAACTTCACTGGGGTAGACCTCAGGACCGTGGGCTCACCTCTCCTCCATAGCCTCCTGCACCCCAGGAGGGGACTGCTGAGCCTGGCCTAATGTTGCCCAGCAGGCAACCTAAAGGTCAGGACCAGGTCCCCTGGCTCTGGCTACTCCCATGACCAGACAGTGTCTTTCAAGCATCGCTGACAGAAACTTCTGCCTGCCTACCCCTTGGGACCCTGAGATTTGTGTGCCTCAGCTCCTCTGAGACCTCAGGAAATAGGACGCTTCACTGCCCTTGGCTTCTGCCAGCTCAGCACCCCTTTCTTCTCAGGCCAGGGAAGGGGTAGGTTTTGGGGGTTTCCTGTATGGGCCTGTCATTTTACACACCTTAAAGTCAGAAACAGCCCTCCTCTCTCCAGTGTGGTCACCACCCACATGTCCACCCACTCCATTGGGCCAGTGGAGGAGGCAAGGGGGTCCCCTGGCAAGCCTGGGCCTGAGCTCTGCACTGGTGCCCTGGCGGTCAGTCTTGCTCCGTGGAGCACAGAGGCTGTGGTAAGGGCCACAGTGGCTGTGAGGTAAACTCTGGCTACATGGACAATAAGGAGTGATGGGGACCACAGGGCACTGGGGCATGTCCTACCAAGGGTTCTGGCCCTCAGCTGGGCACTGGGCCCAGCTACTCCCCTGGAGTGTCCCCTATCAGGCCCACAGCCCGCTGGGTCAAAGTTGAACTCCCCTGGGCTTCCTCAGACCTAGAGTCCAGGCAGGCATGGTGGCCCGATGCCCCACTCCACTGAGAAGAAGCTCGTCTGGACTCCACCTGGAGTGATCAGGCCACCCCTTGGGACAGGAGGCTGCACCTATTCAAATGGCAAGCCACTCACCCTGACCTGGAGGCTTTTGCTTTAGACGGGGTGCCATTGCTCTTTCTGTCTGCCACACCCACTCCTCCCCACACACCCTCCCACTGGGCTAATACACCCCCCTGCACCTCCTCCTCAGTCATCTGGACCCTTCCCCATAGCCAGACCTGCCTGTGGCCTTCCCTCAAGCCGGGCCTCGCCCATGGAGACCCCTCTCCTTCAGCCTCAGCCCTGCTCTGCTCAAGCCCCGTCCATACCCATCTCTCCTCAAAAACAGCCCTGGTGGCGGGGCTCCCCTATCCAGCGGGCATCCATCCTCACTGCCTCGGCCCCACTGACTGGCTGGTGCCTGGGAACACTCTCCTTTCTGGACACCAACCCGTCCCGTCCCGAGTCTCCCTCCCCCACCTGTGCTTGGCCCTGCCCGTGCCCTCTCCTGGCCTCTGGTCTGCACTGATGGCCTCAGGGGCACCTACACCAGGCAAGGTCCCCCAGGCAGGGACTCCTAACTTCCTGCCCTTTCCCTTGAAAGAGTCTCAGACTCAACACAAACCCCATCTCAACCTTGGCTTAGGCCATCCCAGGCACATCCTTTGAGGGGCCTCCTTCATGCTCTGCCAGCCCCACTTCACACCATCTCTTGGACCCCCCACCCTGGCCTGGCAGGGACCCAAGAGGGACTTAGTTGCCCTGTTCCCTCCCTGGCTCGATAAACCCAGGACTCCCACTCACCCTCTCAGGATGAGCTCCTGGTCCCCACATGCCCTCCCTGCAGTGGGCCCTATACAGGCTGTGTCTCTGCCTTACACCCCAGCCACTTGCTCCTAATCAGCCTGACTCTGAGGTCACTTCCTCTACCTCTGTCCCAAATGGAATCACCTTTCCAGGGGAGGTCAGCTGGCTAGGGGCCATCCTCCCAATTTATTGAGAAGGTAGCTGAGGTGAGAGGACCCCTCAGGTTGTACATGTGTGTCTGAGCCAGGGTCAAGGCCTTGCCCACTGTAGGGCAGTGCCTAATCCCATGCCAGTGGCCAGGGTGCTCCCTGTGGGCCTAGGGCTCAGCCACCTCCCACCCATCACCCCTTGTCCCATGCTAACCACAGGAGCAGTCTCAGGAACATACCCACCTAGCCTGCATTCCAGGGTGAGAAGTGGGGCAGGCCCGTTAGACAAGGCTGGCACAGCCTAGGCCGGGCTTACCTGTCTCTGGGCAGCGGCCCCAAGGTGGACCTGACAGAACTTCACGGCCTGCTCCAGCGCAGCCTCCTCATCCACCTGAGCAACAAGATGCCTGTGGTCAGGGGGCCCTGGCCTGTCTGTGCATGCAGCACAGACCAGCCGGGTGGGTGGTGGGGGTGCGCCTGTGGCTCAGGTACCCGCCTCCACCACTGCCTCTGATGGAGAGCTCCCCCCACTGCTGACTGCACCCAGCCCCCCAGCCCTAACTGGGAAGTAGGGGCAGTTGCTTGCCCACCTCTGGGGGACGGGTACAGGCCAAACTCTCACAGCACCAGGTGCTGGTGCCAGGACTGGACCCAGCCACCCTCTGGGCCCACATGGCCAGGACTGGACCCAGCCACCCTCTGGGCCCACATGGCCAGGACAAGTTCATTTCTGTGGCTGAGTTATTTACGTCCTCAAGGGCTAAGGCTGACAGGGGGACTCAGGGCCCCAACCAAGCCTTCAAATGCGGCAGAGGCATGGCTGCTAGGGGATGAGGGAAGTCCTCTAAGCTAAAACCTGCCTCTCAAGTAGGCAGGATGCAGGGCTGTGATCAGAGTGGGAAGGGCCTTTTGGAATCCCAGGCCTGATGTGGCTGTGCCAAGGGTGTCTTGGAGCTCAACAGCCCAAGGGTGGTACGAGACTGGGGAGGCGTGGGGGTCACCCTGGACGAGCAGTGGGCAGGGAGGAGGGAGATGCCACACGCTGCTGGGTGAGGCCAGAGGAGCAGGAAAGGGAGGGAAAGGACCCAGCCCCACCAGCAAGGAGAGCAGCACTTGGAGGTTTTCTAAGTAATTAGCAACAAAGACAAATGGAAGTTAATGCTGGATGCTGGTGAGGTGGACATAGGATAGGCGTTCTCTACGGTGGCGCTGCAAATTGACATGATCTAGGAAACAGTACATTTCAGCATGGTTATCCCATCTGAGCCAGTTACTTAAGTTCTGGGGATTCCTCCTGTGGGAATAATTTTAAATAGAGAAAAAGGTATGTATCTGATACACTAAAAAAAAAAAAAAAAAAAAAAAAAAAAAGTCAGGCAAAATAAGGGTACCAGGCTCTCTGGTCACACTGAGAGCACTGTAGCCACCTTTATGTGACAGCCACAGAAGTCTCGAAGGAAGTGCCCCGAGATGCATCTGGGGACCCAGCATAGCAGTGGGATGGGGTCTCGCCTTCCTGTGCTGGACTTGAGAAGGCTCCTGCAATGTGGTCTCTGTTCCTCTTCAGGCTGAATACAGACATTTTAGAGCTCACCGCAAAATGTGAACAGTGGGGATGGGTGGGATTCCTAAAGCCCACCCGAGGGCAGGCCGGGCACGTGTGAACAGCCAGGGATGACCCTCCTTGAGAACAGAAAGGCAAGGGCAGGGCACGGCGAGCCGGCAGATAGGCCCACCTGCTTGATGAGCATGTAGGTCTCAGACATGATCCTCTCCACGCGGCCCAGGTCGTAGGCCACACCCTTCTGGCCCTGCTGCCACACGCGGTAGGCATCCAGCAGGAGCGTCTTGCCTGACTCCGTGTCCTCCAGGAGCTTCCTCTTGCGGCTAGGCCGTAGGGGTGGCTCCTCAGTCTGGCCGCTTGCCCTGGCCCCCGTGGTGGTGGCAGCAGCCGGGGCAGAGGCTGGCTGGGCTGGGGTGAGCGGGGTGGGCTGCTGCCGTGCGCTGATGCTCAGCTCCTCCAGGGACAGCTCGGTGGGCCGGCTCTCAGGGCCCCGGTCCCTTGGGGGGCGGCCTGGCAGCAGGGGCAGTGTCCGCTCCAAGTCTGAGCGGCGAACAGCAGCCTCGCCCGTGTCCATGGGCTCAGTGGGCCCTGCCCGGGGGGTCTCCTTGTCTTTCCGCTCCACGCCTTGGTCTGCACTGTCTCCTGCATCCATGGCCACAGGCCGGTGACCCACTTTGCCCCCTGGCTCAGGCCCCGGCGCTGAGCTATCAGCCAGAGGGGGCTTCTTGGGGTGGGGGAGGCCCTCCTGGCCATCCTCGGGACTGGCCTTGTGTGAGACGTCGGTGGTCATCCTGGCTCCTGGGAGGACACAGGCCTTAGGCCCCGGGCGTTCTGACCCCTGTGAGGAAACCAAAGATAAGACTGTGTCTGGTGTCTCCACTGCGACAAAGCACCCCTGGGCGCCAAGTGTGCCTACCCCAGGCCTCTCCCAGCCAACATGACTCTGACTCTGGACATCTGCCAGCTGGCCAGGGCTGTGCCCCAGCTATCAGAGAGGACACTAGGCCCAGAGACCTGCCTGACAGCCTTCCCTCCTCTGCACTTGCAGCTGCCCTACCACACTCCAGGTAGCCAGGGCCCGAGGGACTCTGGAGGTGGAGCTGCTCCTGAGTGGGAGGCCTGGCCCTAGTGGGGGTGGCACTGTCCAGCTTGCATTTGGCTCCGGATGTAAGCCTTGAGATATCTCTGAGCGTTTTTTTGTTTTGTTTTGTTTTTCCCACTTATTTATTGTCTCTCTGAGCGTTTTTATGAGAAGGGGACCTGCCCAGGACCACCAAATGTGCTTGCTGCAGAGCCAAGTCCTCTTGGCCCCTAGAGCATGAGGACTGGGGTGAGGGTTGGCGAGGACCACTCCCTCCCCAGGTTCAGAGTGCTGTCCCAAGCCCCTGCACCAAGCCACAGCCAGCCCTACTGGGGGGCTGTGCTCTGGAGTCGGTGGTCCTAGCTCAGCTCCCAGCTGCCCCATCTGCTAGGCTGGTTACTTAAACTCCTGCAGTCCGGGTGCTCAGCTGCGAAATGGGGGTTCTACTGCACCGGCTTACAGGATAAAAAGGGATGGTACACATACATGTGCTCTCACAGGCCTTGGTCAGTCTGCCAGGGGGAGGGCTCGGGACCCCGCCCTGGGTGGGGCGCACTGCTCAGGAGCTCAGCCCGGTGGAGGGTCACTATGGCTCTCATTAATCACCAAGTGCATCAGTGCCTCTCTAGGTGCTCGTGTGCTCGGTGCCATGTCTGACCTTCCCTACCTAGGCAGAAGGAATACGGGCACTACTTCATAGATAGGGACAAGGGTGTACAAATGGTGGGATCAGGCCCACCACTGTGGACTGTGGAGAGGGGAAGGGGTGGTGTACCTCCGCGAGCTCACTCAGGGTGTCCTCCAGCACCTTCACAGTGAGGATGAAGGCCCGCTGTGCCAGGACCTGGCGGTCAGCATCTCGCAGATACTTCCTGTAGTCATATGGGGTGGCCAGAGATGACAGGAGAGCATTAGACACCACACAGCACTGCTGGATGGTGGCCCTGTGCCCCATCCCTGCCCTGAGAATGCCTGTTCATCCTTCATTCCATCTGCTGGGGTGCATGAGACCGCATGAGACCTCGGCCCCTCCACACCCAGCAGGCCTCTGACCTGGCACTAGGTTGCTGCCCTGGGCCCCTGGCTTGGCTGCAGCAGGCCCACCCTGCATGCTGGGTTCAGGGAGAGCTGGGGAGGGCCTACAGTGCCTCTCCTGCAGGCCTGGCCCATCTCCCGTGTGCCCCAGACCCCAGCTGGAGGTGCCCTAGGCTGAATGAGACAGAGAAGGTGAGGCAATGCAGGCATGGGAGGCTGTCTCCATCGGAGCTGCCTCCCTCCAGGCATCCCTCCGATGCTCCCTGCAAATGGCAGCTGCAGCAGATGCCCCTCTGTTCTGTCCCGCCCCTTCTGGCAGAGAGATCCTGCCTACCTCTGAGGCCCAGACCCCTGTTGCCCACCCTACTGTCATCGGCCTTTGCCTAGCCATGCCATGGCTATTGTTTTAACATTTGTTTTCCCTATGACCTGGTGGCACCTCTGAGAGCCCTGAGCTGGGGGAAACAGGAGGAGAGGAAAGGCTGGGTTGTCAGGGCCTCCATGAGGAACCAGGATCAGTGGGGAGAGCCTGTGTCTGTCCCAGGGTGCTTAGGGGCAGAGGATGCAGTTTTAGGTTCTCGACGCTGGACAGAGAGGCCCCTGAGGAAAAAGAAGGGCTGGTCTGGTGGGCCTCCTTTGTTTTCATTACTGCAGGGGGTGGGGGCCAGGGGGCCAGGCAGCAAGCCAGGCTGTGCCCAGGGTGGCTGTACTCACTTGCCCTGGTCTGGGGTCCGCTGCAGCATGGAGGACACCTTCAACAGGGTGCTGTGGTCCCGCAGCTGGGCCAGCACCTTGAGCAGCAGCACGATGGAGCGGTTCATATGCCAGGCGAAGCTGCCTGGTCGGTCGATCTCGTCCACAGGGATCCGCCAGATGCCCTGTGGGATGGACGGATGGGGTAGGCATGTGAAGGAGGCTGCTGTAGCCAGAGTCTCAGGGACACCCCTGCCTGCGGTTTCCTGGAACCTGCTGCAGTGCCAGAGGAGACACCATCCAACCAGGGGCTTCTGGGACTCCTCTCACTGTCCCCAGGATGGGAGGGTGTCCCTCACCCCCACCCTGATCTATTTCTTCCTCATAGATGGCAGCAAATGACACACCCACCCATTGTTCCACAGCTGCCTCCTTTGTCTGGCTGTGCTGTACATGTTTACTGGACCTGTCCCCTGTGGGAGACACGTAGGTCGAGCCCAGTCAAACATGAGGACAGACACCCAGGAGCCTAGAGCACTCACCTTTCTACGGGGGTGGTGGCCCAGCCGTGGGGCCACTTCCTGGAGATGGAACTGCTGGGTCAAAAGTGGGCCGCAGGGAAGCTCTGGCACAGGCTCCACCTTTGCATCCTCCCTCTAGCTGTGCCCAGAGAATCATCGAGGCTCCCAGGATGCTCGGCCCCCCTGTCCCTGCCATGCTGCCCCACTTCTTGGTGAAGGCTGAGCCAGGGCAGGGCTGGCTCCAGGGGGCCCCCATCATCTCCCTCGGCCCCTGCTTAACCTGCTGTGGCACTAGGCACCCCTACCTATTGCCAGCTCCAGGGTATGGGTTCCCTGTTGTGTCCTAGCGACCAGCATGGCATCTGACACCTAGTTGGAGTCCAGGAACAGTGTGAGGAAGGCACGAATGACCAAGGGAATGAGTGACATGGACATTAAGGAGGCCCATATCTCGGGCAGGATCTCTGGAGCCTGGGAACGAGTTGGTAGACTCTGGATGGACCCCTATAGCCAACACCTTGGAGAAATTCCTGCTCAGAATGGACCAAGGCTATATTTGCCTTCTTGGCAAGGGGCCTGGCCAGAGTCATGCCAAGGTTGGGGTTCTGGGGACCTGGGCTACCAGCCACAGGGACCACGGCAGGATGTCCAGGTGGCAGCCCTCCCAGGGCCTTTTCCTGTGGGTCCTTGCTGACTGTTCATGGTATCTGCACAGAGCTGTGGGCCCTCCCTCCTCAAGCAGTCCCAGAAGAGAAGGCAGGGCCCCTCCAGCCCTGAGAGGGCCATGAAACCCTCAGCCTGGAGCCCTTGCAGCCTCCCCACTGGCTCATGCTGTGACACAGAAGGCCCACCAGGCAGACTGGGGGACTATGTTTAGGCCGGCTGCCCTTGCCACTCTCAGGCAGTGCCCAACAAGGACAAAACCAGGGGTTGAGACCATTCACACAGTGTCTGCACCAGTAGAGAGGCAAGGACCCCAGGCCCTGGCACCCTGCCCCTCTGTTCCCAGGGCTGCATAAGGCCCAGGTGTGACAACAGTGGCTGGAAAGGTGCTATCCCTGTGGCTCACTGTGCCCAGCAGTGTGGGGCTGGGGAAGGGCCAAGGCCCCGTTGAAGGACTACAGATGTCCTTCACAGGGTCCTTGTGGAGCCTCACACAGCTATGCCTCAGAGGATGGGCCTCAGAGACATGGAAGGACTCCCTCAGGGTCATACCTCCTCAAGTGGCAGCTCAGGGCTGGTTCCTCACTATACCCGTGACTCCGAGGAGAGGGAGGGGGGTCCCAGGGAGCCTACTGAGGGAGGCCTCCATTGCTGGCTGCCACCGTCCACCTCCACATGGGATGGGATGGGAAAACCCAGGGCCACACACCAAGTCAGGGATCTGGGTGTGACCCTGTTGCTCCCGTATCTCATTCCTCAGTGGGGTGCAGATGGGGAGGCTTTGCTTCAGTCAACCGAGAGGGTCCCACATGACCTGATTTCACTGAATCCACCCCCACTGGCCCTGCAGAGCCTCTGAAAACTCAAAGGCCAGGCTGGTGATCACTCTTCCCAGGTTACCCCCAGCTAGGGGCCAGACCCTCCCACCTCCTCTGCCCAGCTGTAGTGTCACCTCCTCTCTGAAGCCCTCCTGGCTTGTCACCCTGCTCTCTCTTCAAGACCACTCTAGGTCAGCCCCTCAGAAGGTTGGGGATAGGGTTGTGACTGGCAGTGTGTCCTGCTTGGAAGTGCATCTGCTTCTGCTCAGGATCCACAGGGCCCTTGCACAGACCTGGCAGAACAGTGAGAGAGATGCCCAGCTTCAGAAGGCTCTGCAGAGCCTCTGTCTGGGGAACCTTAGTTCCTTATCTTCCTGCTGGCCTTTCACCTTGGAGATTCCATGTTTAATTATACTGGGACAGGTGGGAGACAAGTTTGTTTATGGCAAATAGAATGCTCTTCAGAGCCCCCGGTGTGCATGTGAGCCCCATGGTGGTGGTGGTGGGGCGTCTGCAGGGAAGGTGAATGGCACCTCCTCGCCTAACAAGCAGTTACTGCAGAGGTGAGCAGTGCATGCCGATCATGGGCTCACCTGGCCAGGCAAGAGCTGGCTCCCCTCTCTCCCATGGGAGAGGGTGAGAAGGTGTTGCCAGAGACAAAACCACGTGTGATCTCTGCAGGGTGGGCTAGACGGACACAGTGGACTTGGCAGATGGTGAGGGCGTGGGCAGGGCCCCTACAGAGACGGATTCCAAATTCCTGTTCCCAAGTTCAGGGACTGAAGACATAGTGCATTTACCTATTTTGGGGGGTAGTGGGAGGGATATGCCAAAATGAGCCAATGAGCACATGGAGACAACCTCCTGGAAGGCCCACCACAGTCACCTAAAGTGGACTAATCTAGGAAGGCATGTGTGGCCTGGCACTAGCCCACCCTCATCATTTTGGGGGCAGGAGCCGTCACCTACTTGTTGAGCAAGGCAATGCCCCTTGGGAGATGGGTGGTGAAGAAGCCCCAGGTTCATACCAAGCACCACTTGGGACATCTAGAACATCCACAGTGCTCTGCTCCAGAGGGGGCTGTGCTATGCTGGCCAAGCCGCACACCCTTCCCTCCTGCCTCCCCTGCCCTGTTGCCAGCCCACTGTAGTTAGGGCTGGGCTCCACTCTCACCTGCCAAGCTCTGGGACAGGTGCTCACTTTGGTATGGCCTGGGGAATGAATAGGGCAGGCATACTCTCCAGACTTCTGGTCACTTTGCTAGGGCCTGGGGAATGAATAGGGCAGGTGTACTCTCCGGACTTCTGGTCTGGCATGGAGGAAGAGGAAAGGCCAGCTTTTCCTTCCAGACAAGGGTAGGTGTGGGGAAGATCCCTCTGAGGGCCACAGAGGCCTCACAGGAGACAGAGGGCAGGTGATAGCAACAGCAGTACACTCAATGTAAGGGGAAAAAGAAAACCGCACTAGTTAAATGTTCTTAAAGAAACCCACTTCCCAACAGACCAGTCTTAGTAACAGAAGCCAGTGCAGGCAGATGCCCCTCTTCTGGGTCTCCGGCCACTCCCCGCCGAAGCCTTCTCATCCTCATGCCTCCCAGAACACACAGATGCTGCCAAACACGCCCATGAGGACAGGCCTAGCTTGCAGCGCACATGCCAGCACACGGTTTGGATCCCTATCTCCCTTCCGTTTTCTTTTGTAACATAACACTGCTGATTTCAGAAAGCAAGGAGACCAAACACATCAGGCAGTGAGTCTGTGGAAACCGGAAGGGAACTACAGATGCTGCCACCCGCTTGGCACTTCCATGCTATCGTGACTCTCGGATCTCCCCCAGCCAGCCCTGGAGGCTTGGAAGGCAGCATTTCACATGTGCACGTGCTCTTGGTTCACTCTGGCATTTTGCTTGGCCTTTTCCCAACAATGGTGGTGCTGAAGAGCATGTTTCCTGGGCAGGCTACACACCCTCATTCATTTCTTCACCCTTTATTCATTCATATGCCCCAGCATGGGTGCTCCCTGTCTTTATCTACTGGGCACCGGACACCATCTCCTGCCCCTTGTCCTCTAACTCTCCCCTTGCCCCTCCCCACTCCCAGGGTC
Source organism: Microcebus murinus (assembly GCF_040939455.1). Classification (NCBI taxonomy): domain Eukaryota; kingdom Metazoa; phylum Chordata; class Mammalia; order Primates; family Cheirogaleidae; genus Microcebus; species Microcebus murinus. Next base: position 23,924,482 of record NC_134125.1, on the reverse strand, counting down.
GCAGCCTTGGCCTTCGTGGCTGGGCCCAAGGCCCGAGCCCCACCCACCCAGCATAGGGACTTGGCCAGCAGGTGGGCCCAGGACCCCATCCAGGCTTCCTTTCCTAACAGGAGCCCTGGGGAACACCCCCTCTTCCCTGTGGCATGGGGCTGTAAACAGATGGTAATAAATCTCATGGGGGTTCCTGTGGCCATGAGGCTGCCCTCCAGGGACAGCTGGCCTGAGAAAGTGAGCCACCAGGCAGAGTAGTGAGCAAGCCAACAACTCTGCTTTCTGCCAGAGCCAGGAGGAGCTGGCTTCTATGTAGCCAGAGCCACAGGGAGAGGAGGAGCCAAAGCAGACCCCTCCCTCTACCCACCCTTTACATTATGCCTGGGGATGGCCTCCCAGTACCAGGTTGAGGACAGCACCTGCCTCACCTGGCCTTCCTCATCCAGCCCCATACCGGAGGAAGGGGCACAGCCAGGCTCCACTCCAGAGGGCACAGGTGTAGGCCTCAGGGAAGGCTCGGGGGTGTGTGAGAAAGGTGTGGGCAGCAGTGCCCGGAAGGAGGCCTGGCTGAGGGCAGTTGGAGGGAGCCAGCACTGGGGCTGATACCCCCATGGCATCCGAGGGAAAGGCCATAGCAGGATCACAGACAGGCAAGGGCTGAGAGTGGGAGTGGGAGCCATGGGCAGTGGGGACCCCACAAAGAGGGTTTTTGGCTGGGGCCCTCCCCCAGTTCCTGGCCCTGTTGCTCTGGACCTGGCCCAGACTCTCCTCTCTGAGCTCTACAGGCACACCTCCTACCTATGGATTTGTTCCACTCAATTCCTGGGTCCTGGTGTCACCAGGGCTGGGTTCCCTGGTGGCCAGTGAGGCTGGGAGAATGCCTGGAGGGCTGCACGCAGTTGGGTATACCGACAGCAGACTCAGAATCCTTAGACACCATGACTGTGCTCAAGCTCCTGCTCTATGCCACATATGTATCCCACACATCTCAGCCAATCCCCCAACCCTCAGAGTGATCTTGGCTCCTCACTAGCAGATGAGGTCACCGAGAATGACTATAATAACCTGAATAATTGATGGAGCCCCAGACTCTGGGCTGAGTGCTTGATACAAGTTACCAAACTCTCAGCCTTAAGGGTTGGGTGTGCTCCCATTGCTCGAAGAAACAGAGCTGCAGAAGCTGAGTCTCACAGCGGGGTGAGGGTGAGGCTGGGAGTCCACAGAGGGAGGGCACGGCTGCTGTAGTTTGGGGGGCCGTGGAGACTTTCCTAGGGGAGCGGAGAGCTGGCAAGTGGAGGCGGGCAGTGCTGCAGGCCAGCCTGTGCCCTTGCCAAGAACGCACTGTTTACACGGGGGCTGGGAAGCAGGGTGAGGCTAGGGCCCTGCGGCCAGGGTGAGGCTAGGGCCCTGCGGCTGGAGGGCCATGAATCACTGCAATTGTGGCAGGTGGCACCCCAGGGAGGTGACAGAAGGCAGAGGCTTCTGAAGGTTTCCCCGAGGGTATGGAACACTGCTCCTGGCTGACAGGCCAAGGCCAAGGCCATGCCCATGCACAGCTCATGCTGTCTCCAGCACCCTGTGGTCTAGGGAGCTTATTGCTGCAAGGACATGGGCTCCCCCTTTTCCAGATTCCTGACTCTGCTGGCCAGGCCACATTCCCCAAAATGCCTTGGCACAGACAGGAAGGACCACTCATTCACACTCCTGGACCCCTGGCCCCTGCACACAACTTCTTTACTCAGCCCAGGGCCAACCATGAGCCCAGTAGCCTGAGGCCACAGATTCAAACACAGTTCTGGTTCTCAGGTAAACCCCACTGCCAGCTGCTGGACCACTACTTAGGCCAATTTTCATGGCACAGTCCAAGGCCATTCTGCAGCTCCCTGGGACAAGGGTTACCAGCCCCATCTGTCAGCTTTGCAGACACACCTTTAGTGATGGGTCCTTCTAGAGTTTCCTCCATTTTGAAGACACAGGCAAAGGTTCCCCAGGAAAATAAGTGCCCCTGGAAATGCCAGAGCAGGGAAGAAGGGTAGGCAAGAGGTATAGCCCAGTCAGGACTGCACTCAGACCCAAGGCACAGGCTTGTCAGAGTAGGCACGGCTCAGGCGTGGGGCTGGGGAGAGACTCAGAGATTCATGTGAGTGTACAATCAACTCACCCCTCATTTTCCAGAGAGGGAAATGGAGTTCACACCACCTGCCCAAGGCTGCCTGGTGATCCCAAAGTGGGACCAGGACACAGGGGCCAGACTCCTTACCTTGGGCCTCCCCCTATGCCCTTGCTTAATACTCACAGAGACAGAAGAAGCTGGCAGCATAATCCCTGCTTTATGGATGTAGAAACAGGGAGAATGCAGTGATACCATATCACCTCAGTTTTGGCACCTTTTAACACCTGGGAATGTTCAGGGGTGGGGTGGGACTGGAACACCTGCCCACAGATGGGGTGGCCAGTCCCTTTGGACTCTGTTGCAGAAAATGGCCCCCTCTAGCTGTCCCCTCCTGCCATATGCACAGGTCTCATATGCAACTCCTTCCCTACTCTGCCATTCCCAGGGCCAGGCCCAGCTGGGATGCCAGGTGGTGCTGAAGAGGGGGTAACCATACCTAGGAGCACCCAGAAAGGCTACACAGGAGCTGCCTGGGCACTGTCTACAGGTACTGAGGAGGAGGGAAGGCAATGCAGTACACACAGCAATCTTGTCTGATTAGGTCTGTCTGGGTGGGTGGCATTTGCTTCACACAGTGGACTCTCTCCTCTCCTGCTCACCGAGGCTGCCCAACCCAAACAACCCTGAGTCTGCTTGGGGCCTTCGTGGGCTCAGCCTGGCCTGGTCAGGCACTGTCCACAGGGCTGCCCCCAGCTCCTGACATCAGCACCAGGCCCAAGGGCCTGAGTCATGGATAGAGCAGCTGCCCTGCCATAACTCCTGCACACCAGGGGTGGGACAGGCAGGTGGGAGGGCTGCATCTCTCTTCTTTACTCTTGCAAGCCTTTGAACAGAGCCTGGCCTCCTAGGTGGGCTCATGACCTGTGAGGTGAGACAAAATTGTGGGGAGCTCCTAAAGCCCCTGAGTGGTGAAAGGGAAGCCTGAAGGCATGAGAGAGTCAGGACAGACAGACAGGGACATCAGCCCATTGGACTTGCCTGCAGACCGCCCAGAAAAGGAGTGTTCCAGGTCAAAAACAAACCCTGGCTTCTACAACCCTTCGACCTTAGTGTGGCTATGAGTGAGTCCCACAAAGACAGGGAAAGTGTCTTGTCCTGCTGTGTACTTTCAGTGCCACACATCTGGGCTAGCCCAGAGCAGGCTCTGAGGTGGTGATGCCACAGACAAATCACCTTGGAAGGTGCTGGGGAGGCCCGACTCCCCAGTGATCCAGTGTGAGGGGACAGAAGAGAGGCTGGCACATGAAACAGTGAGCTAAGACAGCAAGGACTTCGTAGGGGTGTTCAGTAAAATCCAGTTATGGAGCAGGAGCCTCTGCCAAGCAAGTGAGGAAACAGGCAGCCGAGGCAGGGTGCAATAGTGACTCCCTTAGAGTCTACACGGTCACCCAGGGTGTCCTGAGCAGAAAAGTGTATAAGCATTATTCTTGATTTTTAACTCAGCAAATAGAGCACATGTATTTCCTCACATTGTCAAAAACACACTATTTAAAATGACCACAGAGCACTGTGCCCCACAGTGAAGTGAGCTACTAGCAGGCATCTGGTCTGTGTGTTCAGGATTACTATGCAGAATGCTGGGCTGAATATCCTCCTCCACAAAGCTGTTCTCCTCCTCGGGACGGTCACTCAGAGGGGCCAAGAGGTGGGCAGGCGGTGGCAGGCTGGTCTCCTGGAGGCAGGGCCCGGTACCTGAGCTAACATAGTGGGTGCGATGGGCAAGCGAGGCACCCCAGAGCAGTTCAGCTCCATCAGCCTTGCTCGCAGAAAACACTGCAGCGAGCACACAAGGGAGAACCCGTTCCCCTGGCAGAGGGATTCCTCCAGCGCTCCCCCCGTGGCATGCGTGCTGTGGTGACTCAGTACTCAGAGCAGGCAAGGGCGGGGAGCTTGCTGGCATCCCTTTCCTGAGAGTAGCAGGCATGGGGTGTGGGAGCAGCCGCTGCGAGCTGAGGGCCAGCTGCCCAGACAGTGGCTGCAGCTAGAGACAGTAACGCAGCCTCTCTGCAGAGGGCTGCTGGGGCAGGTTAGGGACCATTTTTCCCCAAGAGAAGCACAAGAACTTTCTCCTGGTTCCAGGATAGTCTTGGTGTTATTGCCTGACCCCAGGGTGAGCCAGGAATGGGACAATCTGCCCTGAGGTCATAAGCTGCTGTGGGGAAAATACCAAAATCCTTCACAGTCTTGGGGAGACACCTCTCATCCACAAACCCACACAAGCCACCCAAATGGCAAGACCACTTGGAGAGCAAAGGGGTGGGCTGGGGTGTATGGGGATGCACTTGGCTGTCTTCTCATGGGGCCGGTGGTACTCACAGGGTGCCTGCCCAGCCCCCCAACACATGATTTCACTCATACCTTGTTGGGGGAGAGACTTGTTCAAGTAAGACTACAGACCTCAGCCTACCAGGCTCTTTGCACTCCACCTCACTTGTCCCCAAGGAAGACGAGCACCACAGATAGCTGGGCCGGGTGGCCAGCGCCCCTTGGACTGCTGGCCCAGATGGCTCCTTCTGGAGCACCTTGCTCAGGAGTCCTGAGCCATTTAGAAACAAGACTGAGTTTCCCGGGTGGCAGTTCCCCACCTTCCTGGTGCCCTGAGGAGTTAAGAGCCCTGCCGCCAGGGCAGCACCCCTGCTCTAGGCCTAGGGCTGGGGGGAGGAGGTCCCAACAGCAGGCCAGGTTGAACACCCCTGGGGGCAGGAAGTTCCCACAGCTTCTACCACAAATTCCTCAGGGCAAGCCTCTCTGGCCACAGGGTTATGCAGAGGTCACCAAGGGCGACCTCCTCGCCTGCCCCCACCCATGCGGTCCAGGCTGTTCAGGCTGGCTACTGAGGGCAAGGGATTCCCCAGCCATCCACAGGTAATGAGTCCCTGACGCAGGCAAAGGCTGGGAAAGCCTGCAATTTGCCTGCAGCTGCGCCCGCTCCTTTCCAGCCTCTCCTGCCAAATGAGACATCGCGCACTAGGTCCCCAGAACTGCTGGGCTGCCCCTCCCCTCCCCCTCTCTGGAAAAGCAAAAAAAAAAAAAAACGACAAACAACCAAGTGCGTGGGGAGAGCAGAGCTGCAGTGGCCAGCCCAGTCTCTCTGTGCCCCACCCCCACCCCATGCGATCCCCCAAACCCCTAACCCCACCCCTCCTCCCACTTGCTGTGGGGCAAGGTCCTGGCCCAAACGCAGAGCTCCGAGCCGGCCAGCGCCTGCAAAGCTCTGGCACCATCTTCCCGCCCCCGCACAGCCGCTATTTATAGCTAGGGGAAGCACCGCGCCCGGGCGCCGCTGCCCACCCGGCCAAGCGGCCCGCTCACCATCCCCAGGAGCAGCACGGCGCAGCTCCTCCTCAGCGCCTTCCGCCGCGAAGTTGCTCAGGCGGACGGGCTTTCGCTTTCGTGCAGCGCACACCCCCGCGCGCCGGCTCCCAGCCCCGGGCTTGATCGGGCTGGGCTCGCAGCGCTGGCGCGTGTGCGGGCTTCACCAGCACCCGCCGCCCCCACGCGCCGCCGCCCAGGCCGGCCCAGCCGCCCACCTGACGCTGAGCAGGACGCCCGCCTGGCCCGGGCATGGGGACGCCGCACCCCGCCGCCGGCGACTTCCTCTGCAGGGGCCCTGGGGAAACCACGGCCCGCGGGCTTCCTGCTGCGCCTGGTGGGCCGGGGTGGGAGGCGGCTGCCCGAGCCCACCCGGGGAGGACTGAGCAAAAGCGCAGGAAAAGAGAGCCAGGCAAGCAGAGGTGGCGAGGCGGCCACGCCGTGTGGCCCCGGCCCCAGTCCCCGCCAAGTTCCTACCCGCCGGCTCCGCCGTGGCATCTGTGCAGTGGAGCTAGGGCGGGCGCCGGGCCATGGCCGCGGAGGCTCGCTCGCGGCGGGCCGGGGCGGGGCGGGCAGAGCTGGACCGGGCGCCGGCGCTCGCCTGGACGCGGGCCCAGCGGCGCAACTGACTTTTGCCGGCCAATCCTCTTGGGTTCCCTAGCCCAGCCGCCAGTGCAGCGGTGGTGAGCTGCGGACCCAACGTGGTCCGCTTGTGGGCCAAAGTAGCATAGTCCTCACGGTGGGGAAACTATGGGTCTGGGCGGCCCCGACAGATCCGGCCAACTGCGCAGGGGGGCCGTCCTCGCCCTGCACGCGGTACCTAGGTGAATAGCGCCCCCTGGAGTTGTGCCCTGTGGCAGGCAGAGGCATAGGTGTGTGGGGACACACGGCCACACCCGAGCTGTCCTTTGGAGTAACATCTGCAAGGGGGAAGGCAGAACAGAGATGTCACGGTGAGTCCCCAATACGCTTTAAGCTGGAAGGGGCCTCATTTTACAGTTGGGCTGTGAGGCCCAGTGAAGGCGCTGCACTGAGGGCTGGGAGTAGATGGGCTGGGCAGAAGCCAGGCAGATCTCAGGATGCCCCTGTCTCCCTTCAGGCTCTGCACTGCAACAGCAGCGGTACCCTTGCCCCCAGCACATGAAAAGTTTTGCAGAGCTCAGGGAGGGCTGCTCTCCTGCCCAGAAGCGGGTACCTCCCCTACCCTACAGATGAAGAACAGGCGCAGAGGGGAGAGCCTCACCCCAGAGCATACGGCCATGCTCCTGGCACCCACAGGTCCAGTGTGCACACACCATCTCTCTTCCTTCCTGAGTTTCAAGAGGGTAGGGTGCACTGGGATTGTCCACCAACTCCAGGCTGCTCCTCCTGCCCCAGCTGAGGAGAGGCCAAGGAAAGGCAGGGACGGACCAATTTGCATGGGCTAAGATGGAGAAATGCTGCCCCAAGCCCTGGCCTGGCACTCTCCTCCCCAAGTGCTTCTTTCTCACCACCTGTGCCAATACCTGCACTCCTCTCACCTCTCTCCTTCCCCAGAGGCCCTAGTGATATCTCTTCTCCAAGCTGGCTAGTTTCCATCTGTCCTACCCCCAGGATGGCTCCTGGAGCCAGCTTTTCCAGGCTTGCCAGGTGCCTCTAGTCCCTAATCAGCCCAGGTAATGTTGCACTCTGCCCTCTGAGAGAGTTACTGCTCTCTGCCAGGCACTGGGCTTGCTGCTGGAGACACAGAAACAGGCCCAGGCTCCAGAGGTCCCTCACATGCAGGGGAGACACACATGAGCAAAAGCCACCTGGAGGCTGCTCGAGGAGGACAAGGGGCTCCTGACCATGGCCAGGTCTCAAGCAAGGCTCTCAATCTGCATGTTGCTCAAGCCACGACTGCCCTCACCATCTATATTCATATCATAATTTGACAGACACATGTGGGGACAGGTTCAGAGAGGCTGGGCACTGGTGTAGTCACACAGCAACAAGGCTACTATGGCTGGGACCTGCCTCCTAGGCCTGGCTGACCCCAGAACTGGCTGGGCCCCTTCTCCCAGTTGTCCCCAGCGCTGGAGTAGACATGGGGATTGGATGCCACAGCCATGTTCTTGCCTTGCAGAGCTCATGACTTCACTTCATACCTTATCTACTTCCTGTGAGATCAAGGCAGACCAAAGGAAGCCGGGAAGTATGTATCACACCCAGGACAGGAAGAAACTGTTCTGTGTTGAGTGTGTGGCTCCCTGGAAATCAGTCCCCTACATCGAGGAGGCCTCTAGGTCCATCAGAGGCAGCAGCCAGCTCTCTCCAGAATGCGTGCTGTCCCACACAGAGCCACCGAAGGGGGCTGTGGGTACCACCCCACCTGCCAGCACAGATGTGCACACTGAGGCCTAGGGTGGGCTGGGCAGCCCAGTGCTGTAGCACCTGGCTGTCACAGCAGAAAGGAGGCCTGTGGTGGCTGAGGGGAGTTTAGGGGTTTTGTGCCAAGTCCCTGCCAAACGAAACTTTTGGAGGGACTTCCCTGGGAGAATGTCTGTTCCCAGCTGGGCTCTAAGCCCCATGGGATTCAGCCTCCTTGGCCCTACACCCTCTGCCCTGCTTTGTCTAACCCTCTCCAGAGCCCCATGAGATGGGCATCGCTGTCTCTAACTAAGAGGACACAGCCTAGAGCGGGGAGATTGCTCACCAAGCTAAGCTCCCCTCTCTGCCACCCTCCCTTCCAGAAGCGCTTATGTGTTTACCAGGAGCCCCCTGGGGCATCGCATGAGAGTACTGTGACAGAGGCTGGTGGGCCCAGATCCTTGAGAATGCTTTGGGCCCAGAAAGAGCCCTGTGCTTCCTGGGACTCATCAGCACCCTCTGCAGGAGAGCCCTGGGGCCTAACTGCTCACAAAGCACCTGGACATCCAGGACACAAGCCTCTGACTACTGTCCTGGAGAGAGAACTGCTCACCCACCTCAGGGTCCCAGGAGACCAGGCCACCCTGACCACACTTACCCATGGGCCAGCAGTAGCCCCTTTAAGTGGCCATGACCCTCCTTGGAAACATGTTTTTGGCCTTTGGTTCATGTGGCCATTAGGGTAAATAGCTTCAGTCCCCTACCCCCCAGCTGTTACTGCAGTCCCCGCTAACCTAACTCAAATGCTGTGGCAAGAATGCTCCTTAGAGTTAATAGTCCTAATTCTCAGCCAGCTTGGAGGCTGCCAGGTGTCCTGGAAGCACGAAGCCTTGCTGCCACTTACCTGCCTCCTTGCTGGGGGCCACCGGCTCTGTGTGACCTGTGACCAGGCAACTTCTCTGCCAAAAGTATGACAGCCAGGGACTCATAGGCCTTATAGTCCCACATTATTTAGTTTCCTTTCCCTCCCTCCAAGGCCAAGACAGAGTGAAATATGCCTCTCCTCCCCAGCCCCATAGACCCCTGGAAGCTGCATGGTCCAGACAGCCCCAGCCCCATGTGATTCTCAAAAGCTAGAGCTTCTGACACTCAGGAACTGTTCTGCCTGCTTTCAACAGCTCTAAAGCATCTTTCGATGTCAGAGTCCAACTGTTCTGTGTCACCCATGAATGACAACAGACAGGAAAGAGGGAAATAACTGTCCTGGTCAGCCACAGCAGGGCTTGGTTCAAGGATCCCTGTCCCTCAGTCTGGGGATGCCTCGACTGAGGGGCAGTCTGGGACGTGCACATCCAAGGGGAACAACACACGCAGCACCTGGTGTGCACAGGGCTACTGTTCCCAGGGGGAAAGGCTGCCCTGAGAAGCTGTGCCCACAGTCCTCCCTCACCAGGAGACAGAGCTGGGATCTCGGTCACAGCTCTCATGGGCAGACAGCAACGTAGCCACAGCCCAAGTTAGCTCAGCTTACCTGGCACTTCTCAGCTCAGCTGGGAGCTCAGGGCCACAGCAGATTAGAAAGGGAAAGAAACAAGACTGAGGCTGGGACAGGGTGGCTTCCTGGGAAGAAATGGCAGTCTCGTTGGGCGCTGAGGGACTGGGGATCTCCCCACGAAAGAAGGAAAGACCGCTCACTGGAGGAAACTGAGGATGGCAGGGCCTGGGATGGAAGGGAGCACTCGGGGGCAAGGGGTGGGCAGTGTGTGCCATGGGGCTGCATGTGGCAGCAGGCATCACATCCAGGCAGGGACCAGAGAGAGAGGGAGAGAGGCTGCAGAGGGTCTGGGGAACAGGCAGGGTAGAGAAGAGAGGCCAGCAGGCTCAAAGACCACTCAGGGTGAGCTGGGACTGACGGGATCAGGACTGTTGCCCGTGAGAGCCTCCCTAAGGTAACAAGACACTTACACTGGGCTCCTACTAGCTCTGCCCCCACTTCACTGCCCAGGCTTCTAGAATAGACCACTCTTTAGAGGATTGCTGAGCTGCTTCATTTCATCTCAGGAGGGAGCCTAAGTCCCAAAAAAGCCACATCTAGCATGCACACCGAGAAAACTAGGACAGTCCATGCTCCATGCATCTTCTGACCCCTGGTCCCTAAAAAATGGTCTTTGTGGGCTGAGGGGCTCTGGTTCCTTTGGCTGGGCTGGTAGGTAGGGGGGTCATGGGGAAGCAAAGGGGGAGAGGCACATTCCTTGGGACCAGACTGGGGTTCAGGCTACAAATGGTGGCACTGGCCGTGGCCTATGCCAGGTGTCCTCCCTGGATGGCCTGCACAGGATCCTCATGCAGGAAGGGGCCGAGCTGAAAGGGCAGTGGGCAACAGGCATTCTGGTGGGACAGGCTGGCCTGACCACGAGCCAGAGGGGAAGTTCTATGCGGAGCTAGTGCCTCCATGGGCATTCAAGGTTCCGAAGCAGGCTCATATCCCACCAACTCCGCTTGCCCTGTGACAGCCACAAGAAGGAACCCTTCAATCCCCTGTATAGCCTCAGAAGGGGAACAGACTCACTCTCTGGAGCAGTGCTTGGTCCCCAAACTACAGAGCTGCCCACACACCAGAAAGACAAATTTGAGATGTGACCAGAAAGACCTGACCCAGGCACGGCACCCCTACATTACGGCACAGGGGCCTCCCACCCTGCTGTGAAGGAATGGGATAGGGGTCCACGGCCAGGAATAGGGTCACCCATTCAGAGGGGCTCCCACATTGGCTCCTAGCTGATGGCAGGACTTAGCCTAAATTCAGCCTAATGACAAACCCAGTGCTCTTCCAAGAGCTGAGCCTGAAATACCTCTGATTACCCTAGGGCCAAAACATACTCCACCCCTCTTCTCTTGGCCATGAGGGCATGGGGTCTTCTCAGTCCCCCACTAGCACTCTCCCAATCTCTCTAACTGCTACCTCCTCAGCCCTGCCCCCAGCCTTCTCTCTAAGCTACACAGCCCAATGCTCTCAGAGAGCCCCCTCCATCGACTGCAGGACTCCTGGCCTCAAGGTGGTGGGCCCATGACTGGGGACCACTGCCTGCTGGTAGTGATGGCAGGAGGCCCTTTAAGACAGGTCCATTTGGCCTCCCTCACTGCCCTCACCCCTTGGTTTTCCCTCCTGGAATACCTTCTTTCAAGTCTGTCTGACAACCCGGCCAACTTCAAGATCAGTCTAGGCCTCCAGGAATATTCCTGACCACACTTGCTAAGGACTGGCAGACACCCCTTTTCTATATTTACAGCACCCTTAGACCCAAACAGTAGTATACTTGAGGTGCCTGGGCTAAGAGCTGGGAGGGGGTGTTTACACCCAACCTCTTAGGAAGTGAAGCTGAGTGTGGTGGGTTCTGAGCCAGTTGAGCCCTCCCTCTTGCCACTGTGCCCAAGCACAGGTATCTTCTGTCTTCCAGGAGAAGGGCACCTCATCTACGCCCTTGGGGGCCAGCCTTCCATGTCAAAGGCTTCCACAGCACCACCTCATTGGGTGCCCTATACCCCTGAGGCAGGGACTGGCGTCCAAGGCTCCTCTACCAGCTCTCTCTGGCCTGGGGTTCCCAAAAGCAGACTCTGGGTGGTCTGAGAAAATGACCCAATGTCCCTACACAGCAAGGGCGTCTAGGGGACTCTACAGAGCCCTGCTGGTGTTGAGCTAGGGTCTACAGGGAAGTTCCATGAGGCTCCACCTGCTCTGACCTAATTTAGTTTTAGACTACTTATACATCTTTAGAGATGAGCATTTCTAAACCTGTGTTTTAATCAACCAAATTCCTGCAGTTCCTTCAAGGGGCCTTCCCAACTGGCTTGATCCATATCACCTTCTTCCCCAGACCCCAGTGAGCCCTGTTACCTGAGTGCCTTTATCCACAAGGTCCCTTCCCTACCACAGGCCTCCTGGACACAATGGCCATCACTGTGTACCATGCACTGAGCAGGCCCTGGGGGCCCACGGCAGTAACCTGCCTCCCCTGAGTGTTCTCGAGTGATCCTCACTGTAACTGTGTGACACAGGTCTGGTCAACCCCACTTTGCAGATGAAGAAACAACCTAACAGACACAGCCCAGCTTGCCCAAAGCCACCCAGGCACAGAGGGGCTTGCGGCTGGCCAGGGTGCTCCTCCCTGTGGCTCACAGGTGGGGAACACCACACACATCACGGAGGACACACATACCCACGTGAGTGAGGGAGTCCTCTGCCTGCTCCTCCTGGCAGTTCCTGGCCCTCAGGGGCACCTGTTGGCCACAGCCTGTCACCATGGTAGTAACCAGGCAGGGGCTTGAGGAGCACTAATATCTGGTTTGGATTTCAAACCCAGAGCAGCTCTCTCAGAAGCAATTTGGTCAAACTTTCCAAAAAGGAAAAGTAGGAAAAAAAGGTGGGGGTGGTGAGGAGGAGAGAAGAGAGTGGGAGAGAACCAAATTCCCAGACTGGAGGCCTGGCCGCTGAGCTGGGGAAAACTTCCCTTGGATGGCAGAGCAGGTGCCAGCCAGGGCTGCTGGTGGCAGGGCAGAGTGGCAGTCCACAGCTTCTTGGGCCCATGTCCCTCCTATGGGAGCCTGAGCTGGGGCGGGTGAGCCCGAGCAGGCGGGGCCTGGCCCTTCCTGCTGCCTCTGCCTGAGCAGCTACCCTTTCATCTGGTTTCCATCCGGGTGTGTGAGAAACATTTCTTTTGGAAAAAAGGGGTGGAAAACCAGTGACCTCATCCACTGGCCCCCACCTTTGGGTATGGAGAAACTGAGGTCAGAGGGGCAGGGACCGGGAAGTTGAGAGCGGGACTAAACACCCACCTTGGAGAGGGCACACAGGGGAGGACCTAAGCTGGGCTGGGCTTGGGCCAGGTGCTCTGGTCTTCTGGGCCTTCCTGCCGCCTACAGTCCCGGCCACACCTACAGAGGCTCTTAGCTTGAGGCCCAACACAGGGCAACCCCAATGACATGCACAGCAAAGGATCTGAGTCCTCAGGCCAGCATGTGCCCTTTAACCCTGGGGCTCAAGGGTCAGCCAGGGCCCCCAGAGAGCTTTGGGCAGCCCCGAGCTCTTGGCTGCCATGGGAATCAATCACAAGCTAAACCTGTGGCCCTGCTATCAGGACACACATGTGGAGCAACTGCAACAGTGCCCATGTCTAGGCCACAGGAGCTACTGCCTGGGCTTCTTGCTTGGGCTGGCCAATGCCCAAGTGGAGTGAGTGCCCGGTTCTCTGTAGGCTGAATGGACAAGGCAGAGGTGGCACTGCCAAGTCCTCTCTAAAAAGGGTGTGTTCTAATAGCGACCCCTTCTTCCTCCAGGCCCTGAGATGGGGCACTTGCAGCCCCTGTTTTCGCCAGGTCCTGCAGCCTCAGTGGCCACAGCCCTCCCTTAGCCTCTCTTGACCACTCGTGCGCCTCTGCCTCTGCCAAAGCCATCCTGAGCCTGGGTGAGCTGCCTGCTCAGCCCACTTTCCAAAGCCTCACAGAGGGCCTATGCTTCTGCTGGGAAGTGTGCCGCCCCCGCGCCTGGAGCACCGTCCTGGGAGGACAACGCATGGAGAGCGTGAAGCTCTGCCCAAGATGAGACGGTTATGTATGCGCCTCAGAAAGAAGGGGCTGGGACACTTATTCCAAGAGCAAACCTCTGAAAAATAACTTGCAGTGGGAAAAGAAGTCCCCACTGCAAAATGTTTTCTTCAGGAATGCTCAACAGTCGGCTCCTGACTGAACACCCAGAGCGGCTGGGGGTGGGCTGTGGGTGAGGTCAGTGTTGGCTGTATATACAAACACTGCCTTCTCACTGGGGAGAAGACAGCTGCGCTCCTGCAAGGCTGCTCAGAAACCCTGGTGTGGAGGCTGGTTCACAGGATGTGGGTCCCTGGGGCTCTGCCACTTACTGGCTATGTGACCTTGGGCAAGTCACGCTGCCCTGTCTGCAGGGGCTTCTGTGCCCCCTGGCAGGACTTCAGTGAGGATTCAGTGGGGTCACAAATACTAAGGGCCTAAGCAGATCGTCTTCCTCTGCCAGAGCATCCTGGCTTTGCCACAAGTTTGAATCCATATCTGGAGACAACTGTCTCTGATGGCAAGAATTTACACAGGGGATGACAGCCTAAAGCCACCTTATGTTTGATTGTATTTTTATTTTTTGAGACAGAGTTTCATTCTGTTGCCCAGGCTAGAGAGCAGTGGCATCATGCTAGCTCATAGCAACCTCAAACTCCTGGGCTCAAGCGATCCTCCTGCCTCAGCCTCCCAAGTAGCTGGGACTATAGGCGTGCATCAGGACACCTGGCTAATTTTTCTATATTTTGTAGAGATAGGGTTTCGCTATTCTGCCCAGGCTGATCTCAAACTCCTGGCCTCAAGCGATCCCCTGCCTTGACCTCCCAAAGTGCTGGGAGTATAGGCATGAGCCACAACACCCGGCTTGACTATATTTTTTTAAAAAAAATTTCAGCTATGAGTGTGGGCAACTTGGCTTGGCAGAAGCTTCCGACTTTGTGCTGTGGTCCTATCAGGGGAGGGGGGCCTAGGCATCCTGTGGCCTTGTCCCTGCCACTCCTCCATGAGCTTCCTCTTGCTGGCCCCTCAGTGAGGACATGCCACAGCGTTGCAGATGGGAAGCAGCCCCTCTCCTCTGCCTCTTGGGTTCACCCACTCCTCAGACAGGGAGGCAGGATGGGACAGGGAGCCCTGCAGCACTTGCTCCAGGATAAACATGAGGGCTCCCCAAGCTGGAAGCTGTGAAGTTCCATAAAGCCTGCAGAGCCCAGGACAAGGGAAGGAAGGAAAGCTTGGGGAGAAGCTTAGAATCCACATAGGTTTGCTAATAACTCTTTTAAGACTCTTAAAAATTGGACTTCTTTTCTCTGGAGAACTTGAAGCATTTCTTTTGTTTACTCTGCTTGTGCAATTGGCCCATAGATCATGTCAGCAATGCTAAAAATAGACCGTTGCTGCAATTCCTACTATAGCCAAGTAGCTTGTATTTCCTCAATTTAAACTTTTTCCTTTCTTTTCTGTCCTCTGATTCCCACTATGACGTGACTCCCTGACAGTGGTATGGTGCTGCTGCACACCTTGCATGATCTTAGTGATGAGGAGCAGGCGATTCAAGGAAGCCAGGTGACCTGTCCAGGTCACAGCCACTAAAGACAAGGCCAGGAGCAGAGGCTCAGCCCGTTTCCTTGCCAGCAAGGGGGTGGGATGTCCAGTCACCAGAGGAAAAGCCACAACCAGTCCCAGACCATTTCTGCTAAGAAAAAGATGATGCTGGTGTTGAGAACAGCTTTGGAGAAGCAGTGGGGCAATAAGCAGTACACTCTCATCCCTGCACAGGTTTGTGTGGCATTTCCACTGAGGATGCTGCTCTTCCCTCAGTGGCATCCTGGTGCCCTGTTCACAGGAGGATGGACACACGCAGGCTCAGAGACCCAGGGCCATACGCATAGCAAATGGGGCAGACACGTGGGACAGTGGACCTGGAGCATCAGAGCAGAGCTGAGGCCACACACCTGCTTGAGCTCACTTCCTTGGCCGTCCCGTAACTCCTCTTCCTTGCTCCTTGCTCCTCATCTCCTCAGGTCATGGCATGGCGGGTCCTTGCTCCTGCCTGTCTCTGGAGGCTGTCCACTGGCTGCCATTTCCACTGACTTAGTTCAGACACCCAAATTCCAGCTCAGGCACCAACATGCTGTGTGGCTGAGTCTCAGTTCCCTCCTCTGCAAGCAAGGGCAATGGCACTACCTACACCTTGTGAGTTCTGAGGATGCAACGAGCTGCTATGTGTAGAAGCACTGAGTGCAGCATTTTGGAGCCTGAAGGAAGGAGTGGCAGGTTGGCAGCATTCCCACTGCCCTTGCCTGGCCCTCCAGTGCATTTGTGGCAGCTGGTACCACATCTGGAAGATGCTGCTGCATCTCAGTCCCTCTGCCTTTGTGAGAAATTCCACACTCTGTACCTGGCCCAAGAGGGCAGGGCCCAGTGGCAGCCAGTCACCCACCCTGTGGCTCTGGGAGGCCTCCCTGCTATGCATGTGGCACTGCCTTGTGCCCCCACACTGTGGCTCATGCTGTATCCTCTGCATGGGAACCTGGCCCTGTTCTGTCCTTCGCAGGCATATCCTCCAGCGTCACCTCCTCTGTCTTTCTCACATTGCCCATGCACTTTCGGGTGATGTGTCTGTGCTCCAAGAGGGGTAGGGGCTTACTCAGGCCTGGGTACCTCAAAAAGCACATGTGCCAAAGTGACTCCCATGGGAGGCTCAGGCAGGGCCTGACACTTGCCGAGGAGGCTGGCCCTGGGCAGGACTTGGTGGGGAGCTTGGGGAAGCCTGGGCAGCGATGCTGAGCACAGCAGCACCTGTGAGGGAAGCCCCAGCTGCAGAAACAGCCCCATCAGCAGGTTGGAATAGACCTGAGGGTGGCCCTGAGGGAGGCCACAGGCCTGCGGCAAGAGGAGCAACAAAATGCCAGGCAAGGTGCCAAAGAGGGAGGCAAAAGTGTGGAGGGGGCTTGTGGTTTCTACAAATTGGGGCCAGGGTAGTCCACCCACCCGTTCCCATGATCCTCCATCTATCCCAGTCTTGCCCTAAATCCACTGGGAGCTCTGGGCTTCCCAGCTGCTGGCACACAATGCTCTGCTCACCCAATCATCTGCCCCAGGGACCTGGGTACCCTCAAGAGTGGGTCTCTCTAATGGCTTAATGGAAGATGAAATGGACCACAAGGTGACCAGGGGCTGTGCAGAATACCTCCTTGCTGGGAGGTCTCAGCCACTATCAGATGGTCAAAACAAGTGTGGGGCACGAGACTCCACCTCCTAAAGGGAAGAAGTGCAAAGCAGGGAAAGGACACACTGTCACTCTCACTGTCCCTCCCCATTGCATGCCTACAGCAGACGTCACTACTGGGACAAAAAGAGATCAGATATGGCCGCCAAATCCCCAGTGACATGGTGGCTGGGGCTGCAGGCCTTGGAGTTGGACAGACCTGGAATCCCAGCCTAGCTACTGCTCCCTGTGTGGTCTCGGGCCATTCGGCTTCCACACCTCCCACAGGGCCCTGGCCCACTGTGTCAGGACTAGTGGCAACTGCTACTGCAGAAGCACACTTGACAAGCACCCTTCTGTGGCATTCTCTCCAGCACCCACAGCAGCCACGTTAGTGGGGAAGTGGCTTTGACAGGGCCTGAAAACAACCATGGGCACTGCTGTCCAATGGGAGGAACCAGGCCTCTGACTAGCCCAGTGGGCCGAGGGTATAAAAGAGCTTTGGGGCCGGGCACTGTGGCTCACGCCTGTAATCCCAGCACTGTGGGAGGCAGAGGCAGGAGGATTGCTCGAGGCCAGGAGTTTGAAACCAACCTGAGGAAGAGCAAAATCTCGTCTCTACAAAATAGAAAAATTAGCCAGGTGTGTTGGTGTGCACTTGTAGTCTCAGCTGCTTGGAAGGCTGAGGCAGGAGGATCACTTGCACCCAGGAGCATAGGGTAGCAGTGAGCTATGATGATGCCACTGCACTCTAGCCTGAGCAACAGAGTGAGACCCTGTCTCAAAAAAAATTAAATTAAAAAAATCAAAATTTAAAAAAATAAAGAAAAGAGCTTTTGGTTTTCACAGCCTAACAATTTCCCTATGTGTACAGTGAGGATGATAATAGTACTCAAGCCTCACAGACATGCTGTGGAAGACCAGAGGAGGCATCCTCAGTTAAACCCCCAGTGAGTGCTTGTACATGGCACCAATCCTGTCACTGCTACTGTGGGCAGCTGCTCCCTGCTGCGTCCCCAACAAGGCCAAGCATGGCCAGGCCCAGATGCTTTGGTGCTGCAGGGAGGGTGGCAGCCACCACTGTTGCTACTCTCAGCCTTTGGACAGGCCAGGGGGGCTACCATGGAGAGGAGGTACAACCCAGCCAGCCAGCCAGCCATTTAAGGCCAGACCAAACAGGCTTAGGGACCGAGCTAGCCAACTTTGCAGTCCCAGCCCCAAAGGGCAGCCCTGTTCAATGCCATTGAACAGGGCTCAGTCACTGGCCCCTTATTGTCCTAGAATCCTGGCCTTACCTCCTAGGGCAGGGCTAGATGCCCATGTGCCCCTGCCCACTACCCTCCTCAGCCAGCAGGCCAATTGGGTAGCAGCCCCACCTGGGACAACAACTGGGCCAATCCCAGTGCAGGAACCAGTGGGTTGCTGGCTGTCCTCCTTCCCTAGAGGCTGCTGGCCACCACGAATGGGCTTCGGCAGTAGACAGAGTGAGGTTCACATCCCTCCTCTGGCATGGACTGGTCATGGGACTTTGGGCAAGTCACTACCTCCTGGGACCTCTATGAAGAGGGGACTAATAATCCAGCCTTGTGGATTGGCCTGCAGATCTGAACTCCTGTTGACAATGCAGCTGGTCCAAGAGTGTATCATAGCAGGGAACCAGTCACAACTGGTCCTAAGTAGGGACAAGATGATATGGGGCTGACTTGGGGCAAGGAGGGTGGCTATTATAAACCAGGCTCTTCCTATCCCTATGTTCCCTGGCCTGTCACAGAGGGTGGGCAAGCACACCTGTGCTGACAGTCTTGGGGCTATTTTACCCATGGGGAAGCAGCCCTGATCTACTGGCTGCCTGGGGTGGGGTGGGGCACCAGGAATTGGGTGGATACCAATACCTCTTTCCTACTTCATACCTTGGTCATCAGTTGATGTCTGCCTGCAATAGATGCTGAACTTAGGGCTGGTATCTGGGGCCAGGGCCCTCCCACCAAGCCCGGTGCCTCTTGAGAGCCAGAAGGATAGAGGGAGAGAAGGGACAAGTCAGGTTGGGGCTGGCAAGAGGTGGTGACACCAGATCTAGCCCTGAAACAGGAGGCAGAAATCTCAGGTGCAGATCTTGAGACCCGGCCATGGCTGGGTCCCTGAGCCAGGACATACTTGTTCCTCTTGCTCTGGGGCTGCTGGTCCCAGGTATTCATCCCAGGGAATTCTCCAGGGTGAGAGGAAATCACAGTCACTAGGCATGCCCTGCCTGCTGGGCACTGAGCCAAGGGGAGGGCAGTGGCAATGCTGTTCTAGATAAGGTCCCTGCCTGGGGGTGCCCGGGTCTGCTGGTCTCCAACAGCTTCCTTCTAGACCACCAGCTATCTCCAAGGGGGAACAGCGCTGGCTGAGGCCTGGCCTGGAAGGTGGGTCTACTGCATCCGTCCCTCCCCAACACCTGGCATCTATTCACTGAATGGAGGGTGGGGAACTTCATCAGGGTCACACAGCCAACTAGTAGCAAGTTAGAGTAGAAGGGGCATGACTGATTCTTGCTGAAAAGGATGAAGTACCAGGGCTTTAAAGACTTCCTTTCCTTCCCCCCGGCCCTGGCAGGAGTAGGGTGTTAGGAGTTGGATGGAGACCTAGCCAGTGGAGGCTTTCTTCTCCACTGACCACATCAAGGCCCTTGGTGAGAACTCAGACCCCAAGGCTGGGGATGGCAGAGAGCATACATTCTTCAAAGAAACAAAGGCGGCTCATGACTACTGTACCTCCCACTGGTTTAAGCAACACAGAGTCAGGACAAATAGAACCACCTGGGCCTGTGTGGTGGTCACCAGGTAGGAGAGAGCACACCAGAGCCTGGGCAGACAAAAGGGACTGGCCACTGGCATGGGAAAGCGCTAAACCTCTCCAGTTACCTGGGAAACACAGACTAAAGCCACCTGGGGTTCCTAGTGACACCCTACAGATGGGCCAAAATGAAAGCCATCTGTGGTTTGAGTGCTGGGAGGGGGCGGCAACGAGGACTGCTCTGCAGAACCACCTGGCGTCATGTGGACCCACTGGGTGCAAAGGGCCTCCACTTCTAGGCATCTGTCCTAGAGACTCTTGCATGAGTGAGGAAGGAGACCCGAGAAAGCAGCAGTTTTTATAACAGTAGAGAACTGAAAGCCACCCATCCACTGGGAAGAGGGCAGGTAGACCAGCCAGGACAAACAGTGGCACACTATGCAGCATGACTAAAGCACAGGGAGTGTGACCAGTATCCACAGGCACCAACTGCTGGGCCAGGCCATGCAGAGGGGCCTATGTGGTGGGCACAACACTATGACCGCTGTCCCCATCTCAGGCTGCTCCACTCAAGCCAGGGAGGGCCTTGAGCTTCTGGAGAGCCCTGGCCAGCTGTTAACTGGGACTCCCCCAATCCCTGCCTCAGTCATGTCCCAGCATTGGCCTCTGGGATCAGCTGAGGGCTGCTGGGATCCTCAGATAAACTCCGAGGCCTCCGTGCAAGCCAATATCAGGGCCTAAGGATTAGCTGCACAGTGTGTGGACCGTGTGCTGATAGGTCTTGTCCACCTGTTGGGACCACCTGCGTAAAGACAGCCCCGTGCCTGTGACAGGCCAAGTGAGGGCTGGTTTGAAGCTGAACCTGCCTGTGCTCAAAGTCTGTGCTCTTCTTAGTGACCTGGGGCCCCAGGGCTGCCTACCTGAGCAGCAGGCAGACACGGAGGCCGGGGTGCTGTGGAGGAGACACTGTACGCAGGGCAGCCACAACAGGCCAACACCTCCCCTCTGCTCTCTCAAACTCAAGCCAGAGCCACTGCCCACCCCACACCAGCCTCAGAGGCAGGAGGTAGTGCCAGCCTGGCCCTCAACTCCTTCTGCTTCTTTCAGAGGCTGGAAACTGGGTTGAAACAAGAAAAAAACCTGCCTGCTAAAATAAGCAAACATTCTGGGGAAGGAGGGAGAATCATCTCTGGCTTGGTTACTATGGGAATCACGTTTCTGAATCAACTATGAGATGGGGAGAGAAGTTCACCCTGGACAAAGCAGCCTGGCTTCAGCCCATGCAGGCCTGCGTGGATAGCCCCAGAAGCTTCTGGGCACCTAGAGACAAGCCCTCAGCTTCCGTGGTGTGGGGAGCCAGCCAGCAGCACCTACCACCTAGCCTGGTGCCTGCTTTCCTGGGTCCCTCCACCCAAGGGAGGACTAGCCCCTGGCTCCTCCCTCTCTGTAGTCCCCTTTGGCCTGGGTCTGGCTCAGGAGAGGTCCTGCACCAGTACCCCGCAGGCCCAGGCTCACTGCCTCTCACCCTAGGCCCTGTGTTGTCCTGGGCTCCCTGCTCTATGCAGTTGGCCTGAGAAGCCACCTCTGAATCACCTGGCCACATGTCTTCTGCCAGTTCCTCCCAATGATGCAAAAGGACAGGCAACAGGCCCAGGCCAGGCCCTCAACCAGCAATGTCCAAAAACTCTGGCTCTGTTTTGGCAAAGACCAGACTGTTCTGCCTGGCAGGAGAGGCTGAGGTAAGGGCACCTTCAGCTGGGACTCTGGGCTGCCCTGGAGCATGAGTCTCAGTTCAGTGCTGGAGCTCTGACTTGGTGGGCTGACAGCTCTAGGAGCAGGGATTTGCCATGGCAGAGGTGGCAGTTCCCTCTCTGTGGATGCCGGTTCAATCCATGTGCAGGATAGTGGGACTGGACACTTCATTCCTCCCTCCTCCAGTAGTGTCCAGCCACACTGCTGGGCCCTGCCACATGCCATAGCTATGTCGCTGCAGGGGGCCGGCCAGCCGTGGGGCAGCTGTTAGGAAAGCTGATATAGGAATCCGAGGTCCCACTCCCCCGGGCCCCTCACACTCCTCACAAAGGCTCAGTCAGCTGCCTAGCCTGAGGAGCTCCCCTGAGGGTGTCAAGGGTGCCTTTAATCCTGGCCTCCCTCTCCAGCCCCCTTCCTGGCTGAGTTCACCCATCTTGCCAGTGGGAGCTCAGCTTCCTGTCCCTCCCATGTGCCCCATGGCAACCTATGATGGCATGAAGACTTTCATGCAGTGCTCTACTGTAAGCCTTGAGCATCCTGTGACCAGGGCCAAGGATCTCCCTGTCCCCACATCCAGCACTGGCTCAACCAGGAGAATGCTTAGAGACTACCCATTAAGGAAAAAGGGATGAATGGAATCAATCCACAAATACTCAGTGAACACTTCTTCTGGTCCAAGCTGGGCCAGGGGACTCAAAGAGGAACACAACAATAGCACATAGATGCTATGAGAGCAAAGACTGGGCCCACGCACGTGTCCGCCCACAGAGACTGGGCAGCAGCTGCAGAGAGCAAAATGGCCTGACCTCACATGGAAACTTCTATAAGACTTAGTGTTGGCAGAAAAAGCAAGTTGCCAAAAGCACACACACATAAACATATACAAATACACGTTTGTAAAAGCTGCAAGACAAACTTGTTTTAGTACACACACACTCAGAAAAAAAGTACAGCCCAGATGCTCACAGAAGCACCTCTGAGAAGGGTACAGCACCTGGGGGTGGACAGACAGAGGGCGTGGGCTCTGCTATGTGTCTGAACTGCTGGCAGTGACAATGTGATCCTATATGACTCACACTATTTTCAAAAATTGTCATTAAAGGATAATGGGAGGGTCCCCTGCTCAGGGCCTGAGGATGAGGGGCTGCCCAGACAGCTGGGTGAGTGACAGCAAGAGTGGGTGGTGTGTGTGGCCCGAGATAGCAGGCTTGGAGGACAGCACCCCTCGCAAGGACTGGCCCCCACCCCCTTGCCTTTGCCTCCCCTGGAGGAGGCAGGGACCCTGGGGCACGCTGGAAGGCAAGCAAGTGAGCCTGCTCGCCCCACCTACAGTCCATCTGCCAGAGACATGACCCCAGCACGGCAGAGTTGGCCAAGGGCTATCCTAACTGCTCCTTGGTAAACATGTTAGCAGTTTCCTCAGACCTGGGAAATACGCTGGACAGACTCACATGCTCAGGGTCAGCCCAGCACTTCCTGACACGCTGGGCATCAGGCATGGCTCAAGCAGCACAAGAAGACCCAACCCACCTTCCAAGAGGCAAGAATGCGGAAGAGGCCAGGAGGGAGCCCTGAGGGTGGTAAAAGCAGCAGGTTACCAGGCAGCATGGAGGAACACACAGCTGACCTGGAAGAGGCAGAAACCCCCAATACCCCTAGGGTAGGCTGGCGTGGCCTTTATCTACAGGGGTCTGTGCTGCCCACGGGCCTGGCCTACATGGGGTTCTGCCAGCCTTCCCTCCCACAGGCACAGCCTCAGACTGCTATTCAGTAGGATTTATTTTCTGGAAAGTCCCAGAAACCCAGGAGAAGCTGCAGTGAGACCAGTGGGAAAGGGGCCTGGAGCACCTGGCCATCAGCTGGGATGTGCTCGGGGAGCAGGCATCTGAGGGCCAGCTGCCCTAACTTTACCATTAGAAAGGCTTAGTGCATTACCTGTGAGGAAGACACAGGGGTTTCACCTCTCCTTCCAATATCACTGCACAGTCATTAAGAGCAAAGCACCAACAGTAGGGGAAGAAAAACTACTTTCTTACGTACCTACCATGTGCACATCTACCTATGCCAGATGTGCTAGGGACGTTATCCCATTATCTAACTTGATCCCTGCAGTTACTCTTCAAGGTAGGTAATGGAAGCTCATTTTGTTTTGTTTTAGAGACAGGTCTCGCTATGTCACTGGCTCGAATACAGTGGCACAACCATAGCTTACTGTAACCTTGAACTCCTGGGCTCCTGATCCTCCTGCGTCAGACTCCCAAGCAGCTGGGACTACAGGTGCATGCCATCATGCCAGGCAAACTTTAAAAAATTTTTTAGAGATGGGGTCTCACTATATTGCCCAGACTGGTCTCGAACTCCTGGCCTTAAGCAATCATCCCACCTTAGCCTTCTGGGTTGCTGGGATTACAGGCATGAGCTAGTGTGGCTGGCATTAGAAAGCCACTTTAAAAGTGAGTAACCCATGAGCTCAGGAAAATTCAGCAACTTGCCTGACTTTAACTTTCGTCTATCAAATGCAGAAAAATAGGTTTGCAAAATACTGACAAAGGGCTCAATTCATTAATGTATAAAGAGCTCTTATAAATCAATAAGAAAAGGACCAATAGTGCAGAAGAAAAGTCAACATGGGTAGAAATTACACAGAAGTTAAAAGTATTAACATGGTATCATGGTCAATTCCCATTTATTATGAATGAAATACAATACCATTTTTACCTATTACCTATTAAAGAGCATATATTAAAAAGTTCGATAATACAGAATGTTGATGAGGTCTGAAAAAAATGAGCCTTAGGTTGAGACTGGATCTTGGAAGGTTCATATCTATTAAGACTTTAAAGGTACCACAAACCCTTTGACCCACGAATTCTGTTTCTAGGAATTTATCCTATGAATGGACTCCCACAAATGTGCAAGGATATATATATATATATATATATATATATATATATATGTGAAGCATTGTTGGTAGTAACAAAAGACTAGAAATAATCTAAGTGCCCATCAATAGGGGATGGGTAGGTAGACTGTGAGACATCCCTATGTTGGGAGTACGATGCAGCTGTTACAAATAATGATTAAGTTATAAGACACTAAGAGAAGCTGTTAAGTGAAAAGAAACAGGGAGTGGAAGCATGTGGCTTTTGCCCTTTGTGTACATCTATATGCACTAGCTTATAAATGGACAGACACCCTCTGGAAGGACACATAGGACAAGGAAGGGTGGCTGCTGTGGGGAAGGGCTGTGGCCTGGGTGTGGGGGTGGGAGGGCACCTCTCTTTTCTGGCAAATCTCTTAGTACTATGTAGATCAATTACCAATGACACCTATGGCTTGTCTACAAAGCACCAACAGAGAGAGGGTGGGCAGATGCAGGGTTCCCAGGCTCTGGAGCCCCCACCCTGCCCCCAGAAGATTGCAGCCTGGAAGAGGGGAGGAGCCATAGCCCCAGACACTTCCACCTGCTGGCCAGCTCTCACCAGGGACCTGCCTGCCCACACACCCTGAGAACCAGCCTTTGTCACACACTTCCAAGACCTGAGCCCTGTCCTGCTCAGCTCCTGTTCATGTCAACCACACCCTTTAGATTTTCTATGAATAACAGAATTAGGAAAAATACAGGAGACCAAAGCTCAGAGGAGCTGTGTGACTTGCCAAAGCCACCCAGCTGGAAGCTGGCTGTGCTGCGAGGGGCAGTAGAGGACAGATGAGGACTTGGAGGTATAGAGAAGTGAGGGGACATCTGTCTCTGCGTAGGTCAGAGCAAAGGAAGGAGGGCTGGGCCCAGACAGGTTGTCAAGGAGGGGCAGATGCAGGCCTTAGGGACAAGGGGCAGACAGGCCTAGGTGATAGGTCATATCCTGCCCAAGGAGTGGGTCTCCACTTCCACACAGAATATCAGGGCTGAATGGCACTGAAAGCCCAGCATTGGCCAAACTCATTGTTTCTTAAGCAGTCAAGCTGTCTTCAGTCAGAATGTCCTAGGTGTCCAAAGCCACAGAAGGGCTGGAGGAACTGCTCCATGGGCCTAGAGCCCCTCTCACCACTGCCTGTGTGGCCCTGGGATACCCGGGGCTTCACAGAACAGACTGAGCTTACGCACACCTCTCCCCACAGATGGGCAAACTGGTGCCTGGGAGGGGCAGTGACCTGCCAGATGTCATTCAGCAAGCATGGCTCCATGCCCGAGCCTGGCGAACTCTGGAATGAGCCACCCAGCTTCTGAGGATGCCACATGCCTGTGGCCCTGGGAATGCCCACCCAGGGGGTCAGTTCGTGCACCTTCAGTGAAAAGCAGCCACAGCAAGCAGGCTCAGAAATCAACAAGGCAAAGTACTCACGTTGAAGAAATTGGTCTTGTTCCTCTCGCAGAAGAGCCCCTGTGCCGGCATGTGCTGCAGTTGTTGCCATGGGATACTGCTGCCTAGCAACACGTCGCGGGCCCACTGGAGGTTCTGAGGAAACAAGAAGTAGGTTGGAAGTGAGTGTGTGGGCTGCTCAGGGCGCCCACAGGGAAGACAGGCGGCCTCTTCCTCCCTGGCTGCACAGGCAAACCACGATGAGCAGTGGCTCCTGCAGACATCACTCCCACAGCTCCAGGTGGCTCTGGTCGTGGGCTTTGATCATCAGGCTGTGGGATGCATTTCCGGAACTGATCTCTTGCCCAGCACAGATGACTTAGGAATGTGGCCTCAGAATGCCCAAGGCGGGCACTGACAGGGCTCCTGGCCTGGCCTAGCCTGCAGAGTTCCATGTGGACCCTGTGCCTACCTTCTGTCACGGGGACCCTCACTACCCCAAACAGCAGCCCTGACTTGTCAGGAATCAGCAGTGCTCCTTACTTGTGGCCAGCAGTATGAGCCTTGGACTCGGAGTGCTGGGCTCTGGCCACAGTGCTCAGGCTGGTGCACTCTGGGCAGTGGGGCCTCTTGGTGGAATCCAGGCCCGGGGGGACTATGGTGTAGGGGAGAGGGTGAACATGGGCCTGGCTGCCTCAGCCTTCTCACTGGCCCAGAGAGCAGGCCCTCCCCACCAGTTGCCTGGCCAGCAACTCTCCCCTCTCTGGTCTTAAGTACCTTACATGGGCCATCTCACCCCACCTCAGGGCAGTGCTGTCCTACAAGGAACGGGCCGGCAGGAGGCAGAGCTGGGCCTGGCACCCAGGACTGCACAGTGCCAGACCCCTTCCCTTCCACAGCACCCACGCTCCCCGGCAATCTGTCCTCCCTTCCCCCTCAGGTCCCTTGCTTGCTTTCCCTAGCCCTGGGCCTAGGCTTTCACTGCCTCACATCCTGGCCTGCAACCTGTCCTAAGTGCTCCCATTTTGCTCACCCCTGGCCGGGGTAAATGTACTGAATCGTTCCCCTCATCACCATGTGAGGCAAAAGTGCAAACCCCAGCTCCCTTGGCTGGGGGGGGGTGGCTCACGCCTGTAATCCTAGCACTTTGGGAGGCCGAGGCAGGTAGATTGCTAGAGGTCAGGAGTTTGAAAATGAAACGAAACCCAGCTCTCCACTTGCTGGCTATAGGGCCTGCACTGGCCTGCCTCTGAGCTTCCACCCGTCTCTGCACGGAGAGCCACAACCCCAGGCTGCTGTGGGGACTGCGCACTGCTCCCTAGCACCAGGCAGGACCCTGCAGCAATGTGCAGAAGGCTTGCCATTCTCCTGCTAAGAGCCCACCTTGGGCCTAGACACCTGGTGGGACACTCATCTGACTTGCCAAGATCAGCAGCAGAGTCAACTTCAACTGAATCAGCAAGAGGAGCCCTGTGTAGGCAATTCCTCTCTTGTAGAAGCTCAGCTGCTGTCAGGAGGCCCTGCTGCGGCTGCGGTATGCTGAGGCATTTTTCCCTTCAGCATTCACAGGCTATCCTAGGGCCGCAGGCACCGAAGGCCACAGCCATTCTTGTTGAGTGGATAGGCTTCCTGCCTGCTAAGGAACCCCCTTCCTGCCCCCACCTGAGAGGAAGAAGCAGCAGGCAGAGGCGGCTACCAGACAGCAAGAGGCAAGAGCCCTCAGAAAAGCAAGAGCCCAACCAAGAGCAGAGGCCACTCTGCTCCACACTGCTGGAAAAGAGTCAAATATCCAGTCCTAGTCTTCAAATTTTAAGCAATACCCTAGGAGGAACAACTTGTAGTTCATATTCAAATGTCCATGGCAGTGCCCAGCCAAGCTTGGGACCCAGGCCACCATGTCCAGAAGTCTCCTGAGGCTGGTTACAAGTCTCCACACCCACCCTTGCCTGTAGGCCACATGTTCCCACTCCACAGAGGGTCCCAGGAAGGAGGGTCAGCCACGAGAGACTGAGCACAGACCGGGGAAGACAGGGGTAGGCCCAGGTGTGCTTGATTAAAAGGAATAAAATCCAAGATTAATTCTAGTGAGCTCATGAGGGCTCTAAGAGGAAGGCCTAGGCATCCCAGGAGAGATGCTCACAAGCTGCATCAGTGCCCAGCCATGAGTACTTGGTCCGAAGTTTCTCCCAAGGGACATATGAGAGGCTCAGCCCAGGAAAGTGCTCACTGCTGATCTAATCAATCACAGCTGGACTCACAGAAGGGGATGTGGGTCAGGAGACCATCACCTGCACTTCTTTTTTTTTTTTTTTGAGACAGAGTCTCGCTTTGTTGACCAGGCTAGAGTGAGTGCCATGGCGTCAGCCTAGCTCACAGCAACCTCAAACTCCTGGGCTCAAGCAATCCTCCTGCCTCAGCCTCCCAAGTAGCGGGGACTACAGGCATGTGCCACCATGCCCGGCTAATTTTTTCTATATATATTAGTTGGCCAATTAATTTCTTTCTATTTATAGTAGAGACGGGGTCTTGCTCTTGTTCAGGCTTGTTTCGAACTCCTGACCTCTAGCAATCCGCCTGCCTCGGCCTCCCAGAGTGTTAGGATTACGGGCGTGAGCCACCGTACCCGGCCATCACCTGCACTTCTAATACACAGGTGAGTGCACCTGATCAAGGAGGTAAGGCACAAAGGACATCTACCTCTGACCCAGTCTGAGAAGGTCAGGGAGGCTCCTGCAGTAGATGGCACTGTGGGCTGTGGTTTGCACAAGGTCTGACTCACTGAAGCGAGACCCAGGATAGGCGGGCCAGCCAGGGCCTAGCCAAGGAGTTGGAGGGGATCAGATATGGCCCCCTGGGGGGACCCATGAGGAGCTGGGGTCTGGGAGACAGGAAGGAACTGCTCTGACAATGGGCCTGAGGCCGAGAGAACCAGGGCAGGCTACCCAGGGTCTGAGCCTGTAAACATCCTTCCCCTCCTCTAGGGCCCCTGGCCTCAGTGTGTGGCAAACATCTCCTCCAACTGAGTGACTCCATAAGACTCAGGGCATGGGCCTGGCCTGTGCTATACAGGAGACCTAAGAAAAGTTACCCCAGAGCCAGGACCCAAAGCTGCTTCTGGGGCTCCTTGGGGATATGTGGGAAGTGTACAGGTAACCTCTTTAAGTAGCAACAGTTCAGGGCAGGGGGAGGAGATGGGAGAACCTGGCTTGAAGAAACATCTCCATAGTAGCTGTCATTTTCTTAAGAACACTAAGGAAATAAAGCCCCAACAGAGACTTCCTTCTCACTAGGACAGGAGAGAAAGCAGCCCCAGGGCCAGGGTGGACAGAGTTGGAGAGCCTCTACTGCCCTGCCTGGGCACGACATTGTAGGCCCTGTGGTCATGGGATGGAATGGGAATGTACATTTCTCTCCGGCCAGGCTTTCTACCACTCTGTAGCTTCCTTCTCCAATGACACCTGCGCCAAGCCAGTCCTTCCCCTACTTGGACCAGAGAGGGAGGAGGCAGCAGGAGAGGTTTCTGGGGCACTTGCAAAGAGTGCAGAAAGAGCACTGGCCTACCAAACTTGACCTGGATTACAAACTAGCCTTCTGCAGACTTGGCCACTGCACACAGTGGACAGTGTGTTTCCTCAGCTAGCGCCAATCAATGGCTAAGGCACAAATTGTCCAGATAGCTCATGGGAGCCCTCAGCTAATTCATGTCTAAGGCCCCAGATGGGAGCTGACAGGGTGTAGACCTGCCTGGGCAATGGTGGGTGCCAGGTAGCTGGGGTGGACGAGGGGGGCAGAGATTGTGTCAGGCACTTGCTGGGCCTCTACAAGGGGCAGGAGGACCTGACCCACATGGCACACCTGTAGCATGCGGCTGGCCCTGCAGCTTTTCAGTACGGTGAGGCAACATAATGCTGCCCTGGCTGTGCCCAGCGCCATGACTCCTCATCACATACAGTTGCCAGTTTACCAATGAGGAAACTGAGGCTTAGGGAGTTTCAAGAGCTTGCCCAAGGTCCCAGAGCCAGGAAGTAGCAGAGCTGGCCTTGCACTCTGGTTTAGGCTGGAGGGACTCTAAGGCCTGGGCTGTTCCCCTGCCCCTGACCTGTCCACCACAGGTGGGCAAATGACCTTACGAGTCTGCCTGGCACATGCTGTGTGCTGGACACTGTGCCGGCCACGAACAGCAGCTTCCACTGCCAGCCCTCTCTCAGGCTTTGTGCAACCTGTCACCATACCCCTGGTGCAGAGCCCCTGGCTCACAGGCACCTCTGGAAATGGGAAGAACCCCATGGAGCCACTCACCAGATAACAGTACACATGTTCCTTGCTCCATGGGCCCTGATGCTTGTGTGCAGACCCTGCTCTGACAGAGGATGCACAGAGGCTGAGAGTCCTGAAGAGATCTTGGCAGGGGGAAGAAGCCCAGAAGCACACAGGTACCTCAAAGTCCTCCCGTGACCACCGTCTGGACCATCCCTGCTCCCCTGCAGAAGGCAGAGGGAACTTCTGACTGCCCTGCTCAGAGGCCTTTGGGCTGTACCTCCCTCAGAGCAAGGGCTGGCTCCATGCCTCAGTCCACCTGCCTGCACATTGGCTCATCTCCTCCCGCTCCCCTTGGGTACAGCACTCCAGCGACACTTGCCTCTGCTCCCACCTTGGTCCCTGCAGGTTTCTTGGCCTGGTGACATCGCACTTGAACCCCAGAGGGCCTCCTGTAATAATGTCCCCACACCCCTACGGCCACCTTACATAGCCTCTTCACTGACTAACAGATGGGTATGCCATGTGCTCCCACCTCTCTTGTCAGTCCCATGAAGGCAGGGACACAGTTGGACTTGTTCATTCATGGCTCCTTGGGGCTAGACCAGTTTGGAGCCCACAGAAAGGACGCAATAGACATTCATGGGAAGAATGAAAGAAAGATGAGCAGAGTTTAAGCTTTTGGAAAATGGGAAGGAAGACTACGTCAACAGTCTGAGGTGCAGAACCCGGGAGCGGCAGCCATTTTCCATCTCCAGCTACCAGCAGGCATTACCAAGCCCCCACTACATGCAATCCTTGGAAGGCTACAGTTAGAGATGCAAGCCACCTCACCCCAAGACTTTTTGTTTCCTGTGTAAAGGGGAAGGAAGCCTGGAGGGCTCCCAGGAGCTTTGACAGTTGGCCTGTGTGTTGTATTGAAGCTATTGACAGTGCCGGTATGAGTGAGTGGGCAGAGACAGGGCTTGAGGGCATGGACTGTTGCTTAGCTGGCCCTGAAAAGCCCAACGCCAGGTACCCAGGCTTTGGGCAAGGCCTGAGCAGCCCCACTCAGACCCTAGGCCCTGGTGTCCTCCTTCATGAGGGTGTTCTTACTTTTGGACTCTTGTCCACAGCAGGCCCCTGCCTTTCTCCCGGGCACCTAAGATGTGGCCTCCCCTTGCCCTCATCTCCTGGGGGTTGCCTGGTGAGGGAGACTCGTGGCAGCGGTTCTTGATGAGTGTAGGGTAGGGGTGGAGATCTGTTCCCCAGCGGGGATGTGGCAATGTCTGGAGACATTTTTGGTTGTCACAGGTGGGGGAATGCTACTGGTATCTAGTGGACAGACACCACTGACCATCCTGCAGTGCACAGGACCCCCCCACAACAGAGAATTATTTGGCCCCAAATGTCAGTAGTGCCTTGGGGGAGAACTCTGTTCTATGCAGTACATCGGTATGCCATGAGTCCAGGGATACAGGCCACTTCTACAGTGAGAACAAAATATGTATATGTGAAAAGTTAAAGGCTGACTCTAGCCCCACCAGACCCATTCCTGTCTCCAGGCATGCATGTTGGCTGCGTGTCCACTTGGAAGCTGCCCCCCTTGAAAGTCTCGTGGCCATCAGGGCTCTCTCACCTAATCCAGTCCTTGCTTAGATAGGCCTTCCCAGACCTCCCTGTCTCAACAGCCGCCCTTCTCCCTACACCCCATCGAGGTTTTTCTTCCCAGACTCATCAGTAGCTGCCAGGGGTGTGCTTTTTCCTCCCCATCCCCTCAGACAGGGACCTCTCACATGACAACCACTCAGTAGACAGCTGCTGGATCAATGAATTTACAGAGATGCTCAGGAAACATGCTGGAGGGAGCACACCAAACAATTTTGTCATGTCATGGGCTGTGGGACAATGTGGGAATTACATTCTCTTTTCCAAGTTTAAATAATATTATCGGCAAGAAAATTGGCTGGGTGAAGTGGCTCACACCTGTAATCCTAGCATTTGAGAGACTGAGGCAGGAGGATTGCTTGAGACCAGGGGTTCAAGACCAGCCTGGACAACATAGCGAAATACCCCCCCCCATCACACACAAAATAGAAACATTAGTTGGGCATGGCGATGTGAGCCGCCATGTCCCATGAGCCTCCTGAGTAGTCCCAGCTACTCAGCCTCCTGAGTAGCTGGGACTACTCAGGAGGCTGAGGTGGGAGGATTGCTTAAGCCCAGGAGTTTGAGGTTGCTGTGAGCTATGATGAGCCACTGCACTCCAGCCTGGGCAACAAAGTGAGACCCTGTCTCGAGAAAAAAAAAAAAAAAAAGGTGCTGGCAGACTGCTCAAACTTATTCAAACTGCCAGAATGTACAACTCTTTGTGGGGGAGATGACCAGGAAAGCAATGGCTATTATGGGGGCAACTTGTCCTACCTTCTGTGGCCCTCAAAGGCTTAGCAGAATATTCAAACTATGTGGCAGACAGACTTTGAAATGCACAATCAAGATTCCTAAGTTGAAAAAAATATCAAATTCTCATTTTTGCAAGCTACACAAAGTAAAGCTTGATGAGAACCTGGTTGGTTGGAATCTACAGCAGCCCAGGACATGCATGTGGGGACATTGGGCACAGCACCATTTTGTGGTGCGGGCTACTTTTATATCCCACAGCTGAGCACACAGTACCTGAGGGCCCTCCCACCAGAAGCTGGCCTCTAGCCAAACCCAGGGCCTGGGCTCCTCCCACATAGGCCCTGGGCCAGAGAAGTGTGGCGTGAAGGGGCCAGTGCAGCCACGCTGCTCCCCTCACACCCCAGGTAAGTGGACTTGGATAGTATTGTCTTTTTATGACTGGCTATTTCACTTAGCATCATGTCCCCAAGGCTCATCCATGTTGTTCCATGTGATAGGATTTCCTTCCTTTCTACATTGTCTTGATTACTGTAAATTTGTAGTAACTTTTAAAATTGCAAAGTATGAGTCCTTCCAAGTTTGTTCTTTTACAAGACTGGCTCCAAGGACCATCTTATAAGCTACCTGCCCTAGACCCTTACAGCAAGAGCTGTAGGAGGTGAAGGCTCCGCTCCCAGCTGAGCAGGAGGCGACCAGGAGAG
Source organism: Microcebus murinus (assembly GCF_040939455.1). Taxonomy (NCBI): domain Eukaryota; kingdom Metazoa; phylum Chordata; class Mammalia; order Primates; family Cheirogaleidae; genus Microcebus; species Microcebus murinus. The sequence goes on along the minus strand of NC_134125.1, from coordinate 23,891,722 downwards.
CAGGACAGGGGTGCCCAGGCCCTGGCCTTCTTCCTGGATCCCATCAGTGAAGGTCAGAGCCCTCACGATGAGAGGTGTCCTGATGCCATGTGCACTCTCTCCCAGGCTGCCCATGTGGGATCAAGGGACCAGAATTTTGAGTGTCAATTGACAGCTCGGGGCCCAAAATCCTGACAAAGACTGTGATTCTGGAGACTGTAAGTGATACAGTAAGCTAGAATGAGGGCCCCTGTGGCTGTCGGTGTATGTGATCTTGCCTTTTTAAGTGGAGGGCATGCAGGTCAGCAGGAGGCCGGCCCTCAGGAGCCAAGGGTGCCTATATGCAGCCAACCTTGGGCAGTAGGTTGGCCTCAGGGCAGACTCAGCCTTGGCCACTGAAACCCAGGCAGGGAGCCCCCAGAAAGCCTGGTAGAAGGGCAAGGAGCCCTGGGAGATGCTGACACCAAAGAAATGGGCCTGACTAGAGGGGAGGGACTGTTAGCTCAGGGTGGCACATTGTGTGTTGGGCACCACCCTGGTACCCCAGCCCGTATCTCATTGTCACAATAATGCTACTTTCATGCCACCATCATTCTCATTTAGCAGAGAAGAGTCCTGGGCCTCTCAGAGTTCCTACACAGAGCTAGGATCTGAACCCAGGTGAGGCCAGCTTCAGAGCGCATGTTCTCTCCCCCTCACCAAAAAGCCCCACTGCCAGCAGCTAAGCAATGTCACATGCCCTGAAGGCAGTTTCTCTGCAAGGCCTGGGCAGGCTGAGCCTCACCTGGGGGCTCGTGAAAGACCCAGGGTTCAGGGTCAACCACACATAAACCACACAGTTTTGCACAGGCTCTGCCTGCTGGGCCCCCTCTGAAGATTCAGACATTGGACACTCCAGTGTGCCACTGAGCCTTGAGAAGGGAACAGGAAAATGCCACTGCCAAGTCCACAGGTGGGATTTTATGAAGAAATGTGTTGCTGTCAAATATACAGCAGGAAGTGTTTGTTACCAAACAGCTGTGTTTGGAAAGTGGTAAATGCTTGCCAGTTAATGGTTCCACATTAGTCAGTGACAGCACAGAGTTGTGTCCCCAGATATGTGGATGAGCTGCTGCCAGGAGAGCTGACACTCAGGCCTGGGTGGAACAGCGCCCAACCCCCAGCACAGCGTGCTTCAGAGGTCACAGTCAGGGGCTAGGGTGTGCTCAGAAGTCTGGAGACCACCTGAGGCACATCCGGCACCTGCACCAGAGCTGCCTTGAGCAAGCAAGGCTGTGGGTAGGCAGTGTGGCCATGGGTAGGGAATGTTTGTTGCTTAGGGGGTCTCTCTTAGAAACAAGACCAGCATTCCATTTCCGAAAACCAAGGAACTCGACCTGGGAACACAGCCAAGTGAAGAGTCTGCAGAAACTGAGTGTGACAGCTGTGGGGGGTTGTTTGGAAACAGTAACATCAATGTGCAGACAGGCCTAAGGCAGTCTCCACCTACCCAGCTGGGTACACTCACCCCACTGACCATCATAGAGCTACCAAAATGACCTGGGGGACATTCATGGAAAGAGCGAAATGGCAAACCAAGAGTGTGGGTGCTCTTAACAGTGCATGTGGGACAGTGGTGCAATGTGGCACTAAGCTGTGTGTGACCCTGAGCCTGGGTTCCCAGATGTGCAGTGGAAGGAACGTGATCCCTGCCTCTGGGACCTGGAGCACTTGATGCTTCACAAGCACACAATCAATGGTGCAGGTGGGCCAGGCACGGTGGCTCACGCCTGTAATCCTAGCACTCTGGGAGGCCGAGGCGGGCGGATTACTCGAGGTCAGGAGTTCAAAACCAGCCTGAGCAAGAGCGAGACCCTGTCTCTACTATAAATAGAAAGAAATTAATTAGCCAACTAATATATATAGAAAAAATTAGCCGGGCATGGTGGCACATGCCTGTAGTCCCCGCTACTTGGGGGGCTGAGGCAGGAGGATTGCTTGAGCCCAGGAGTTTGAGGTTGCTGTGAGCTAGGCTAATGCCATGGCACTCACTCTAGCCTGGTCAACAAAGTGAGACTCTGTCTCAAAAAAAAAAAAAAAAAAAAAAAGATGCAGGTGCACAAGACCTGGGAGAGATACAGGCTGGGCGTCCCAAATCTGAATATCCAAAACCCAAAATGCTCCAAAATCTAAAACTTTTTGAGCACTGACATGACAGTTTCAATTTTTGGCTTAGGGATACTCAATTGGTAAGTATAATGCAAATATTAAAAAATAAAAAGCCCAACTCCAAAACACTTCTGGTTCTGAGCATTTCATATATGAAGGATACTCAACCTGCACCAGACATGAAATAGTTTGGTTTTAGGGTGGTAGCATTGTGGTTATCTCTCTCACAACTTTTCTTTAATTTTGACATAATTACCATTTTCTACTTTTAAAAAACTACCAAGAGAGGGGACAGGTTGTAATAACAGCACTCTGGACCTGGTGCTATGCTAAGCACTTTACATGCACTGGCTCCCCCAAGCTCAAAATCAAGCTGTTTAGTGGGGAAGTAGACGCTGGATGGCTGGGGCCGGCACTGCAGCGCAACTCTCCTTCCACCCAGTCCTGCACCCTCTCCTTATGAGAAGTGCCGACCTCTAATACATATTTTGCACTCCAAATTCCATCTTGGCAACTGCTTCTGGAGAAGGCACCCTACAACAGCATGGGGGAGGGTCTGAGCTTCTGAGCTAAGCACCCGGAGCGCCAGGCGCTGGTCAGAGCTGACTACAGCTGGGGGTGGTGGTGTGCATGGCTGCTCGTGGAGCATCTGAACAGTAGCCGTGGGACACCCAAGGTAGGGGAGGACAGGACGATGGTTACTAGTGCCCGCCCCCCTGTTCCCGCCCTGAGATGTGTGAGGGCTCTTGCAGTGGGCTCTGTGCTCCCAAAAGAGGGAATGGGGAAAAGTTCCCAAAGCAGTGATGGATCTGGGGTGGGGGATACATATGCACTGTGGCCTCTCAGGCCTGAGGACTGCTTCAGCAGTGAGGACATATATTGGTTGGGGCTTATTAAAACCCTGGTCTGCCTGGGTGTAGAAGGCATGGGCCAGTGAGGTAAGGTCCACTGCCAAGTGCAGGCTGGGCAGTGAGGGAGCCACACTGTGTGGTGCCAGCAGCAGGAACAGCCAGTGGGCAACCAGGGACGCCAGAGCTGGCCATTGTTTACCGGCACATACCTTACCTCGAACCAGAGCCCTGGATGAGATCTCCTCCCTCCCCAGGCCTGCTCCACCTGCTGCTCTGAGGAAATTAACCAGGCCACATGAGTGTGCCAGTCACCGGGGGACAGGGCACTTACTTTCCTGCACATAGCCAGTACCCAACCAGGGCCCATCTCTCCAGCTAACTGCCCTTCCTGGTTCTTCAAGCAGCCCACAGAGAGAGTTGTGGGAGACTAGCAGCGAACCTCTGGGAGGAGGACCTGACTGAGTCTCACAGCCAGACCCCAGCGACCATCCCTGCTCGCCCTGCCCCCACCCCCGGCCATCATGCACTGATGCTCACCCAGGATGACCACTGTCCTGGGCTGCCTGCCCTGTCTGGGTGCTCTCCCTTTCCTCCAGCCTGCTGTTACCTCCCCTCCCCACCCCCACTCACACAGGTCTCAGCATAAAAGGTGTCTTCATGGAGCTACAGCAGCACCCCCCCCAATCCGGGCACCCTATTACTTTCTCTGTAGTACTGATCACAATGAGACCTGCTGTTTCCTTCTTGCATGTTTTGGAATCTGCTCCCCCCTGAGGATGTAGCTCCATGGAGCAGCCACCACATCAAGGACACTGTCTCCCCAACACCTCCTAGGTGAGTGAGGAGTGACTGAAGGAAAAGAAAGTCACCCGTTTTAGGCCCTGCACAGGCCACACTCCCTCCACAAATGCTAAATGCCAGCAGAGCGATCTGGCTGGGAAGCCCCTGGAAGCTCTTTAGCCTGGGACACAGCTGTTAAGAACTGCCATATCATCTGCTTTCCAAAAAGAGCTGGTGGAGTCTAGTCTGTCAGCACCCGACCCCATGAAGCCGAGGCTGTGAAGATGGTTCTGGCAGCTGCACCAGAGAGAAGAGCCCAGGGATAGGGCATGGCAGGAGGCCTCTGCAAGATGCAGCCGGCGGGATGGGGCCTGGGGAAGCAAGGCTGGGAGAGAGAACAGGCAGGGCCCCTCGGGCACCTAGAGGATGTGCCTGCTGGGTGCTGAGATGATGGCTGACCCGCAGGGGCAGGGAGACCGATACTGAGTGTGAATTGCTGTGTGGCCCTCAGAAGGAAGAGCAGCTGAGCTGGGGCCCTCATCCCTCATCCACAGTGTGTCTCTGAGCCTATGAGGTCCTCCCACACCCGCGCTTCCCTCCATCCCTGGCTGAGACCTTAGCCCCAGCCCCCTCCCCTGACAAGCTGGCCCACTCCCTGGGCTGACCCTGCCTCTCCCAGTTCTCCTTGCCCACCCATGCGCTGCTATCAGGGTACTGAGTCTGTCTTGGCTCTGCCTGCCTGCCCTGGGAAGAAGAGCCACACCCTCTCCCCGGCCGCACGGCTGGGCAGCCCACTCACCCGGTGGGTCTTGCTGTAGGTGTAGAGGAAGGCCAGCCGGTAGAGACTCTTATAGTGCTGGGGGAAGCGGCTCAGGCACAGGTGGAAGGAGGTGATGCACTGCTCCGTGAGGAACTGCCGCTGCTCCTCAGCGCCGGCTGGCAGCCCCTGGGGAAAGGCCACTGGCTCCCCCACCAGGGTGTCCCCTCTCTTCCTCCCATCCCAGAAGACGGATGCAGACGCCAGGGGCTTGATGGGGATGCAAACAGCAGCTGGGGGATCTGTAGCAGGCTTCTGGCCACCTTGCTCTGTGGTCCGGAAGCCTTCTGTACTCTCCGAGGACTCCTCGGTTTTTCCTACAGTTGAGAAGGAAAAGAAAGTCACTCTGGCCCTCCAGTGGTCCACCACCAGTGATGGAGGCACCTTGGGAAGGTGATCAGAACAGCTGGGTTGGTGCCCTTGCCGGATGGATGCTGGACCAGCAGTGGTAGGCGCAGGGCTCCATGCTGGCTCTGCTCCACACCGAGGCCTCCTGCTCTGTGAAACAGGACGTCCCAGCTGTCATGCAGCAGAGGCCCAGAGGATACAGAAAGTGCAGGCGATGAGCTGGGCTTCAGTCTTCCCCTCTGAGTGGTGGCATAGGCTCTCCCACCTTTGGGGGCTGGTGTATGGGGAAGCAGCCCACAAACGGTAGGTGTTCTCACCACCATCAGCAAAAAAAAACAGCCAGAAAGGGCTCACAAAGTGCCACATCTGCTCCACCACTCAGTGCCTCAGCCAGCAACCTGCCTGACATCCCTCAGAGCTGCTGCTGCTGCCGTGTGTGAGCCAAGTGTTCACACATGGGCTCCCATCCGACCAGCCCAGCACCTGAACACCTTGACCTGCTCTACCAAGGACAGCAGAGCTGGGCAGCACAGGAGAGCCCAGGCTGTGTGGCGGGGGCTGCAGGGCTGGCCCCAGGATGATGACAGCAGGCTGGGTGACCTTGGAGGCACAGGTTCCTTGGCTATAGAAGGAGGCTGTCTGGTCCTGGAGGGAGGGATGGAAGGAAGGGGTAAGGGACAAGGGAAGGGGTAAGGGCAAGGTAGCCTGTGGCTATGGTTTCTTTCTTTCACCCAGGAGTTTGGCACACCCTACACAGCCTGCCTGAAGCAGGCCACAGAAGCACCACCAGTGCTTTTTTAAAGTTTAAAACATATTTTTTGGAGATAGGGTCTCTATAAACATAGCTCACTGTAACCTTGAACTCCTGGGCTCAAGTGATCCTCCTACCTTAGCCTCCTGAGTAGCTGTGACTACAGGTGCACACCACCATGCTTGGCTAATTTTTCTATTTTTTGTAGAGATGGAGTCATGCTATGTTGTCTAGGCTGGTCTCGAACTTCTGGCCTCAAGTGATCCTCCCACCTCGGTCTCCCAAAGTGCTGGGATTACAGGATTACAGGTGTGAGCGTGCTGGGCTTAACATCAACCCTAAGGCAGTCTGCACTGTGGGTTGAACGCCTGACAGCCCTCTCCCTACTGTAGTAGTGCCTAGAGACAGCTGGAGCCTGCTGGGGCAAGGCCCAGTAGTAGAGACTAAGGCCCCAAGTTCCCCTAATGCCACGCCCAAGGCTAACCCTGCAGACATAAGGTGTGTGGCAGGCTTGCCCACAATCACTCTCCTTACTGGGGAAAGAATCTGAGCAGCCATCCCTGTGCTCCCTTAGTTACCCGCCATCAGTCTGGCCAGCCCTCCCTCCCTCTGGCATTCTCCCTTGGGGTCCCTGCCTCTGCACTGTTACTCTTTTCCCTGGATACAATGCCCTTCTCCTTCCCCTGCCTTCTTGTTGTCAGAAATGCCAACAAGGCCACACAATGCCCTTCTCCTTCCCCTGCCTTCTTGTCAGAAATGCCAACAAGGCCACACAGTGCTTTCCAATTATAATACTAGCAGCATGAAGATGAGAAGGTCTCCTACCAATAGAAAGCAAGGGAGATGTGTGCTCTGGCTGCTCCAGCCCAGGCCAGCACCTGCCGCTGGCAAGGAGGGCTGGTTTAGAGTGCCCTCACAGTATGTGCCAAGGCCGGCAGAGCAGAGGAGCCCTCTGATCCTTGTCACCCATGGAGATCCCAGGAGCATGGAGCACAGACCCGCCTCCAGCTGAGCCTCTGGACTCACGTGTACCGATGGCCGCTGAATTAAGGGTCCTACTTACAGAAGAGCCTGACCACATCTTAGAGAGATATAACAGCTGAGAGAACCACACCAAAAATCTGCCCTGACAGAGACCTCACGTCTCCGTCTCTTGAATTCTGAGATCCTCTCACCCAGATTCCACTGGCCTGAGACCAGAGCCCAGCAATGGTGTTTCCCACAAAGTGCGGGCAGGCAGGCAGGCAGCTGGGCTCCTCAGGCTGTCCACCTGTCTCCAGGGTGGCCTCCTCCCACACATGCACTCCTCACCCGCCCTGCACGTGGCACACAGGCACCGTCACTAGGCCTCTACTTGACCGGGAAGGTGTGGCTAGGTGTGGTCACAGGCTGGCAGACCTGGTGTCCACTGCATGTATCACACAGGTGGTTGTCAATTCCACTTTGGGCTTTACCCTGTTGCCCTCAGAATTATATACCAGAGTGGGCTTGTGTTTAAGTGGGGAAACTGTGGGCAACTTTTTACTCTGTTAAAAATATTGAATCTTTACTGTTGTTAACTTCATACCTTCACATTTTTTTGAAGCTCTGTGCCCAGCAAAGGTGAGCTTCAGCTAGCTCCAGTAGACACTTCTGGGAAAACCTCTTTCCTTAAGACCCCTCAGTACAGGCCAGAGTGGAGAAAGCCTCTGGAGAGTGAAAGGAGGGAACTATGACAGCCAGAGCCTGGGGGACGCGGTGGGAGGGAACGCATCTCAGCGGCAGGCAGGGTGTGGCTATCAGATCTGTTCCTGCTTCCCCACAGCACCTAGCACCTGGAGTAGATCTGGACCTGTTATGCCTTGCTGCTTGATAACTGACACACACCGTGTGAGCACAGGCCTGCACCTACGACCTCCACAGTGGAGGGAGCAGCAGGCTGGTGGGGCCCACACCCAGTGCTGCAGCCCTGGCTTTCGTCAGGGAGGCCGCCAGCTGCTTGAGTCCTGGAGACGACAGTGGTTGGGCTGCTGCCCACTGGGAGCCCAGGGGAGTGCGTGTCAGATCAGAGACCACCACTGACCAAGAAGTGGTGGCCTAAAAGAACATTCTATTCTGGGCCCTGTCTGCTAGGCAAAGGCTCAGGAGGCATTCCCTGCTTTCCCTGGTACACCTACTCTCCTGACAGGAAGTCCATCAACTTAACCACTGTGAGTACCAGGAAAAGCTGGGCTTAGAGAGGAGGAAGATGCCCATGGAAGTAAGAGGCCTCATTTCAAGCCAACCAGCTACTGTGGTAACCTTTGGTTGTACCTGAAATTTCTTCACCAATGGCCCATATCTGGTCTGCTTAAACCACTGGTTCTAATGGAAGCAGGAAAGGGGCAGGAGGCTCCCCCTCGTGAGTCCAGAAAGGCCTGCACAGGCTGGGCCAGACCAAAGGCAACCTGCTCTCTGCTCAGTGCCCCCACGCCTACATCCCCACCCCACGTAAGGTGCAGAGGCCCATGATGAGACAGCAGCACCCACAGTGGCTCACTGCTTGACAGGCCTCAGAGCACAGTCGTAGGTCTCTCCTCTCCAAAAGTAAAAATCATCTTAAAGACTGGAAATGCTGTCTTAGAGCATTAGGAGTATAAATTACTTTTTTTTTCTTCCCATTCCAAACTTCCTATGGTGTACTTCTACCAGTTACAGTTACAGTTGACACACTGGCTGGGGACAGATAGCATAATGACTGCCTTTGTTGGTAAGAAAGTGCAGTGATGGCCTCATCTCTCAGCGGGGACCAGGTATAGGTAAATCCACCTGGTATGTCCCTACCCTGTGCCCTGTTACCTGGTCTATCCATTAAGAATCCCCTAATGGGGATACCTTCTCTAATCTATAGGGATCAATATCTCCTAAGGCCGGCCAGGGGAGGCTGGCAGGGAGCAGGGAGAGGCCTTCCCTAGTGTGAATGGCTCTGGACCCACAGCCACACCTAGGGGTGCACTCCCAAGCCTCAATTCTCCTACTCAGAGCCTGCAGGGCTAGGTCTGGGCCCTAGGTGTGCAGGTTATCACCAACTCTCCCCTGTCCAGCCAGCCCACCTAGAGAGGCAGCATGGGACAGTGATTAAGAGTACAGACCGACCTTGGGCAAATTCCTGACCCTCTGTGAATCTCAGGTTCTTCATCTACAAAATGGGAACTAGTCATAGTGCTTTTTCCCTAGGGTGGCTGGGAGGACCACATGAGTTAAAGCAGTACCTGGCACAGGACAGTCACGTATGGGTCTGGGTGGTGGTTGTTGCTATTTGGGAAGCACCTATATGCCCTGGCCAGAGTGGGAAAGCTTTCAAAGTCCATAGCAGACTAACCACGGCATAGAGCGACACTAGGAAGGCCCTGGCTGCCTGCAGTCTTCCAACAAGCCCAGATGTGGGGCTCTGCCTGCTGATTTTTCCATGAAGGGGCCCCAGGAGAGCTGGGCATACTCCAGACTCAGATTAGGGCTCTCTGCCAAAAAGGGGAGATTTTTCCTGAAGGCCTGATGTGATTCAGACTAAAAAGAAAACACATCTGTGACATTTAGGAACTAAAAACTTTTTTTTTTTTTTTTTTTTTTTTTGAGACAGAGTCTCGCTTTGTTGCTCAGGCTAGATTGAGTGCTGTGGCATTAGCCTAGCTCACAGCAACCTCAAACTCCTGGGCTTAAGCAATCCTGCTGCCTCAGCCTCCCGAGTAGCTGAGACTACAGGCATGCGCCACCATGCCAGGCTGATTTTTTCTATATATATTAGTTGGCAAATTAATTTCTTTCTATTTATAGTTGAGATGGGGTCTCGCTCTTGCTCAGGCTGGTTTCGAACTCCTGACCTTCAGCAATTCTCCCGCCTCAGCCTCCCAGAGTGCTAGGATTACAGGCGCGAGCCACCGTGCCCAGCCAACCAAAAAGTTTTTAAATAACCATTTACCAAGAAAAAAATAGGACACACTAATGTCATGGACACAGCTTTCCCTGGGCCAGGGGGTCATAACAACAAACGTCACTGAGCACACATGGTGCACTGGGCTCACTTGAGCACCCTCTGGAGATGCTTCCTCTAATCCTCACAATCCTAGGGGTGGGTACTGGGTTACCTCATCCTACAGGGAGAACAGAGGCCCCGAGAGGTGAGTAATTTGCCCAACCAAGGTCCCTGGGCCACTCTGGAGCCCGTGGTCTTCAGTTCTACCCAGACAGGACATTAAAGCAGTTCTAATTCACCAAGTTAGAGCTTCATACCTCTTTCCTCTGCCGGCCCTGGAATATCTTTACTGGTCAGTCCTGCTTGGGAACTGAAAGCAGGCAGCCTCTTCTCTGTGAAGGGCTTCCGGGATCCCTCCAATGAGCTGGTAGGCTCATTAAAGAAGTCCTGCGTCGAGCTGGAGTCTGAGAGCACCACGGCTGTGCTGTCCTGGCTGCGGTCTGAGGGGAGAAAGAGGGCAGGAGGGTAGGAGCATGAACCCACACCACCTCCAGCATGGAGGAGCCTCCCCAGGTTGAGTCTCCCTGCCGGTGGCCTGGGGACTGCCCTGCCTGCACAGCAGCTGGCCTAAGCATAGCCACGCTGATGCTACTGAGCCCAACACATTCGGAGGCCACTGAAACACTCACCAAAAGACCCAATCTCCATGGTCAACCTTCCTGAGGGTTTCCCCAAACAGTGGGTTCTGGTAAATGTTTAACAATCAGCTCTCAGGAGGGCAAAAACTCTGCTTTATATCATTTACTGATTTCTATGGTGTAAATATCCCACCATGGTTGATCTTAAGCTACCAAGGTGCTGTCACAGAACTTGAAGTTGGAAACAGATGCACGGTAGCCACCAATATATGGTATTTCTACCATATAGGATTTAATAGAGAAATAACTGCAGTGGCAAAAGAACTCAGCAAAAAATTTTAACCTGTTGTCAAAAGTCATCCGTGGCCTCAAACTAGTCTAGGTCATCTAGATCCCTGGGAGTCAGACACAAAGAGAGTTTGTACTTATTGATTGTTTGTACTTATTGTACAAGTACAAACAACAAGTTTGTACTTATTGGCTCTTTCCTGGGACCTCCACAGGTGCTTACTACAAATCCTGGGGGCAGGGTGGGGTGGGAGATTGAGGAAACTTCCCAGGAGTGCAGGCCTGGAAGGGAGGAGTGGCTGCTGCTGTGGGAAAGCCAAGAAGCCTGCCTTGATCCTTCTCTCCTAAGGAACAAAAGCCTTCAGCCACAAAGGAAGGGCAGGAACTGTTGCTTCCAGGGTACAGGTGGAGACTGACTGCGGTTGGAAAGTGAAAAGAAAAACCCTTCCTCCCCAAGGGAGAGGCAGGAAATCATCCAGGGCCAAACATTAGAGGTCTCCTACCACTGGGGCAGGGGCAGGATCACGGAGAAAGCCCCATCCCTGTGACACAGCCTCAGCGTGAGGTTGGACCAAGACAACAGAGAATCACCCCTGCTCCCTACCCCAGGCTAACAAGCACCAAGTAACAAGCAGAGCAATCTACTGCAGGCAGAGGGCAAGGGCATGGGGGGAGACCCTCCCCAAGGTATATAAGCAGGCCTAACGCTGATGGTAGAATTGAAAATCGGCTCCCATCTTAAGCACAAGGTAACATGAAAGGAATGCACTGAAGGTAATCACAGCAACAACAAAGCCCAACGCAGCTCAACTTCTAACCAGCCTAACTGCACTTCCCCTACTAGCAGCCTAGAAACAGATGAGGGAAGCCTATTCCGGGCATAAATATTCTTTATTTTAGTCTCTTCTATCCTACACATATCATGTGGTATTCAATATAAAAATCGTGAAACATATACACACATTAAAAAAAGAAAAAAAAAGTATAATACATTGTCAAGAGACAAAACAACACAACCAGACTCATAGATGACCCAGATGTTGAAAACTTGTGGGGGAATATAAAACAACTAAGATTAATGAGATTCATAAATAATGATTAGCATGTTCAAGTTTATAGTAGAAGAGCTTAACAACATGATGTACAGATAGGGAATTTCAGGAGTAAGATGGAAGTTATAAGCAAGAGTCAAACGGAAATGCCAGCAATAAAAACACAGCAACAGAGCAGGATGCCTTTGCAGCCTTCTCAGCCAGTGTGACACAGTGGATGGGGGAAAATCAAAGCTTGAAAACAGTCAATAAAGATAGTCTCTGATATGGTTTGACTTATGATTTTTCAATTTTACTATGGTGTGAAAGCAATACACATTCAGTAGAAACCGAATTTTGATCTTTTCCCAGGCTAGTGATATGTGGTACAATATTCACAGAAGATATTCAACACTTTATTATAAGAAAGGCTTTGTGTTAGAGATTTTGCCTAACTGTAGGCTAATGTAAGTGTTCTGGGCATGTTTAGGGCCGGCTAGGCTAAACTATGATGTCTGGTAGAATGCACTTTTGACTTACGATGCTTTCAACTTACGATGGCTTTATTGGGACATAACCCAACCGTAAGTGGAGGAGCATCTGTAATCCAAATTGAGAGGAAAAAGAGTGGGGGAAGGATCAAAACAGAGCATCCAAATGATCTAACACATTACCTGGAGTCACAGAAGGAGACAAGAGAGAAACAGGACAGAAGAAACATTTAAAGACATATGACTAAGAATTTTCTAAAAATAATGAAAGACATCAAATCACTAAGAATCTCAGAGAACACCAAGCAGGGAAAAGACCCCTCCACACAACATTAAAAAAAAAAAATCAATCTAGGTGCACCATATTCAAACTGCTGAAAACCAAAGATACAGAGAAAATCTTAAAGGCAGTCAGAGAAAGACAAATCAGGTGTGGAGGAACAAAGTGAAGAACTACAGCAGACTTCACATCAGAAATTAAGCAAATCAGATAGTATTTTTATTTTTATTTTATTTTATTTTTTTTTTTTGAGACAGAGTCTCGCTTTGTTGTCCAGGCTAGAGTGAGTGCCATGGCGTCAGCCTCGCTCACAGCAACCTCAAACTCCTGGGCTCGAGTGATCCTTCTGCCTCAGCCTCCCGAGTAGCTGGGACTACAGGCATGCGCCACCATGCCTGGCTAATTTTTTTATATATATATATCAGTTGGCCAATTAATTTCTTTCTATTTATAGTAGAGACGGGGTCTCGCTCTTGCTGGTTTTGAACTCCTGACCTTGAGCAATCCGCCCGCCTCGGCCTCCCAAGAGCTAGGATTACAGGCGTGAGCCACCGCGCCCGGCGAGATAGTATTTTTAATGTGTTGAAAGAAGTCAATATAATTCTATACTAAAAAAATCTATACTCAGTAAAAATAACTCTCAAAAAAATACTTTTCAGACAAACTATAGATTCGTTACCAGCAGATCTAAGTTATAAGAAATGTTAACCCTCTTAGTGCGGTGGGCCGAAATATTGGCTTTTGTGCCTAAAAGCCGATATTTCGGCCTGCCGCACTAAGAGGGTTTAAAGGTAGTTCTTCAGGTAGAATGAATATGCAACCAGAAAGAAAGGTAGATCTATGGATCTACCTATAGAAATGAAGTTTCCCAGAAACGGTTAAAGTAATGGCAAATATAGAAGACATTGTTTTGTTTTTTTTTATTTTCCTAAAATATTATTGACTACTTTCTAAGCAAAAGTAGTAGCAATGTATTGGGAGGCTTAAAGCATACATGGAACTAAAACAGATGAAAACAAAAGTACAAAGATGGGAGGCTCTTCCACTGCCTGTGAGGTAGAACAATATCATCTAAGAAGGAATACTGTGAGTAATTAAAGATCTATTTTGTTAACTCTAAGTCAACAACTACATTTTTTAAAAGAGAGATATCATAAATAAAAAACCAATAGTAGAGATAAAATAGGCCCTTAAAAAATAAACTTTGAACTTTGTGTACCTGAAAGTAAACCTTCAATGAACTAGGAATCAAGAGAGCTAAGTTCTAGTTGCTCTTGTGCCACTTACTAGTTGTGACCTTGAGCAAGTAGGTCGCTTCCCCACCTAAAAATTGCAGCCACATATAATCTCAGAGACGTCCAAGCCACACTGGCTTCTGGGGACAAGGAGAAAGGCAGACACAGTCCCGTGGGGCCCTCCAACCCATTGCCCAGGATTAGTGCCTACTAGGCAATCACAAGGGCAGGCATAAGCTGCTTGGTGGGCAAACTTGCAACAAAACATGAAGTTGTTTGCAGAAAGTTGAAAGCCTGCAATCTGGAAGATCCAGGTTGTCAAGAGTTGAAAGTCTGCTTTGTCACTTATTACCTCCAAGAGCCTGCGCCAATGCCATAATTATTTATACTTCAGTTTCCTCACACATAAAATTGTGACAATACAAGTGCCCACTTCATGGAACTGTTATGAGGCTTAAATAGGTTACTACACGTAAATTGCTTGAATAGGTACCTTATACACAGTAAATATTCATGAAATGTCAGCTCAATTACCAATACTATTATTTCACAGAACCTGTACATGTTTTATCTCTAATGTCTCAAATCTGTCCCACTCAGATTTAGCTCTGAATGGGCCATACTGGAGCCAGTGTCTGAACAGCAGCATGTTGATGGGTGGTAACACTGCCACAGCTGGCTGTCAAAGTGGGCTGGCCTGCCCAGAGGACCTGAGGATGGGCCTGTGCTCCAAGGGGTGCCCCACTGCTCTGGCCTCTTTACCCACATCTCATCATACACCAGGGTCTGGGAACAGTGACCTTATCGGCGGCACCATTCAACCTGCCACAGCCTATCCTCCATAGCTGCCTTTGCAATGTCCTCTGCCCAGTAACTGATGGGTCATCAGTAACAGCTGAGCTGACAGAGCAATTAGAAATGGGGACTTGGGCCGTGCATAAGACTGCTGAGCAGGGAAGCAGGCACCTGCCTGGACCCTCTGCCTCACACTCAACAAGAGCTCTTTCCTGATTCACAAGGCCAGAATACAAGGCTCCATGAACACTGAATGGGGCTCACGGGCAGGCCTGTAGCCCTTGCAAGAAGGCCCAAACCCAAGTCCCCATGGTAAGGGGACCAAGAAGAGTCAGGGAAGCCCTTTGCCATCTGTGTGGAAAGAGAGGACTGGCAATGGAGACCCTTTGCCCCAGAGGTCTTATAGGGTCATTGCAGGAACTTGGAACTTGGGGTCCCAGACTCACATTTCAATCCCACATATGCCACTTAGGGGCTGGGTGACCTTGGCCTAATGATTTTGCTGCTCTAGGCCCCAACGTCATGCTTTTTAACTTGGCTGCCATTGTCCCCACCTCTGCCCCAACACATATGTGGCATCTCCACAGGGGCCTGGCCTAATCCCTGGCATACATGAGTGACAGCCCAGTGACCCCTCCTGCCCTGCTAACGCATTCATTCTGGCCCTGACAGTGAGAACTCTGATGGCTCAGACAATGCTCGTGAGGTTTCAGAGTCTCGGGAAGATGGCAGGCCATATCCCTGCAGTTGAAGTTCCCCTGACAGTCAGGCGAGGGCCCACTTTCCTCAGCCAGTGTGAGACCAGCTGAGGTCACTGCACGAATGAGCAGCACAGCCTGCAGTGAGCTTCAGGAAGCAGGCCTCGCTGGGATGATTTCACTGATTGGCATGCTGCCCACCAGCTCACAAGCTACTGGGCTCCAGGCCTAAAGGAATCGCCAATTTGGTAGAATCCCAGCTGTGATCATTATGAAAACCAAGGCTTAGGCAAATGGATATTCACTCCTAACATGTAAATGCCCTTTTGATGCTGTAATGTGAGGAAACCACTGATCCACCAGAGCGTGCAGTGAAGGCGGCCAGACCTCAACAGAAACTGTGTGGGCAAGAAAGGATAGCATGCTGTGCTCTGGGGGCTTCTGCTCCCCTATGAGCAACAACTGAGTAAGGACTCTGCTGAGCCTCTTTTAGAGTAACATCCACAGCAACAATAGCCACAGTAGAGGAGCAGGACAAGCATGAGCTGAGGGACCCAGCAGAGACAGGGGCTTTGCCAGGCCCTTTCTTGAACCTCTCAGACATGTGTGAGAACCCTCTGGGGCAAAGGGTCTCCATTGCCAGTCCTCTCTTTCCACACAGATGGCAAATGGCTTCCCTGCTTCTTCTTGGTCCCCTCACTGTGGGGACTTGGGTTTGGGACTTCTTGCAAAGGCTGCAGGACTTCCCATAAGCACGATTCAGTGTTTATGGAGCCTGAAAGCATGGAGAGCAGTGACTGGCATTGGCCCTGGAGGGCACCATACTGGTTCTGCACAGGCCCTTGTCCCGGGGTGATCAAGATACCTAGGTGTCCCTGAGGAAGGCACAGGGCTTACCACAGTCCTGTGGTGCCACCTGCAGGTCATGGTGCTAGGGTGGGCTGTGGGGCAGAGCTGGAGAGGCAGAGGCTGTGCACAACTGAGGGACCCTGGCTGGCCTGTAAAGCAAGATAGTGGAGAGAGGCTTGCTAAGGTTCCTGCCTACCCCAAGGGGGTGGCGTGCACCACGAGAGGGACTCTGGGGACACGTATACCTGAGAAATAGAGGACAACTGCTTCTCTTCAAATGAGAGCCACCAACAGGGGGACTCTGCTCCTTTCAGGTCTTGTGTATCTGAAAGGGCTAGCACAGCCTACTTAAAATGACTGATTTTGAATACTAAGAATCAACTCAAGGTCCCATACCAAGAAGCCAGTCAGGTCAAAAGAAAACCAAGTTTCATTTCTTTTACATCAATAGAGTAAAAGGGATACATGAAAAAGCTCTTAAAGAAGGGCTCTACCTGGGCAGATGGTGCCCCCTTCCCCTAGTTCCTCCCCTCCTGGGGAATTAAACTTTCTCTGGTACAGCTGACTGAGGACCTCAGGGAGCCACAGACAGATAGATGGTGGGGGAAGTTCGCCAGGAACATCGCAGGGCACGTGAAAAGGACCCTCCTCCTGTCACTAGCTGGGCTGCTGTGGATGGAACAGCTCAGGGGCTGGGCGAGGTGAGGCAGGGAGGACAATGGGTCATGGTGCTGGGAAGAAAAACAGGAGGCCAGCCTTAGATCCCCAAACCTGAGGAACTGATTGGGCAGGCAGCAGGGAGGGCTGCCTGGACTGGGTGTGCAGTCCAGAGCAGACCCGCTCCTGAAATGGGAAGCCCCTGACTTGGGAGGTTCCTTGGAAGGATGCTGTTGACTGCTGTCTTTTCCCCACTCCCAGCAGGCCCCTCTGAAGGGTCATCTCTCAGGTCACCAGGCCTACAACCAAGTGCGGGCCAGTGTACCCAAGGAAGGCCTAGAATGGGGAAAACTTCTGGGAGAGCAGGGGAAAGGTTCCTCTGGGGTAGGGCCCCACCCACTAGCCATGTGCCTTTGGGCAAGGATCAACCCTCTCTGAGCCATCCTCTGCCTGCCCTCTGGACAAGTGAATTCAGCCTCACTCTGCCCATGCACATCGGGGAGCCTGAGGGTGGGTAGAGGGGGGGATTTTGGTGTAAGGAACACAGCTTTCAGTCAGCTGCAAGCTGAGCTTCTAGGCCTGGCTCCAGTCCTACCCTCCTCCATGAAGCTGTCCTAGAGCCTGCCACCAAGGGTTCAAATGGGGTGATAAACAACCTTGTGTGCTAATGGCCTGTGCTGAGCCCTCAGAGGACCAGGTCGATATGCTGATGCTCTGCAGGCAAAGGCTACCAAGCCTAGCGGCAGAGGCCCTCTATCTATCTGCCTGGTCTGGCCTGGCAGAGGAAGGCCAGATGGGAGAAGTCCAAAGTAGGCAGCGCTGGCTATCATTCCGCAGAGGGGCCTGGGGCAGGGTTTTTCTGGGAGCCCTGGTTCTGAGGCAAAGCAAGAGATAGAAGGAAAGCTTTTTTTTTTTTTAATAGACAAGGTCTCACTCTGTCACCTGGGCTATAGTGCAGTGGCATCAGCAAAGCTCACTGCAACCTCAAATTTCTGGACTCAAGTGAGCCTCCTGCCTCAGCCTCCTGAGTAGCTGGCACTACAGGCGTGAGCTACGGCACCCAGGGAGAGCTGATTTCTTTAAGGAGCTGCCTGGAGGCTAATAGGAAGGAGGACTGGCACTAGCAAGCAAGCTATAGGCTGGCCCTGCTCTTCTTTTCAGAATACTCTTTTAAATTCTGCCCCCACAAAACCTGTTCATACTAATTAATATTTGTGACAAGATTATAAATATTTGATTATCTTACTGTTGATCACTGGAACATTTCAAGTCTATGCATCTGGTCCACTCCAGCCTTTCCTCTCTGAATCCTTAGGGGGATGTGCATCTGCCAGCCAACTGCTGACTAAACCACCTACTCTGAGCCTTGGCATCTCCGCTGCCAGGGTGGGACCTGCAGGGCACACTGCAAAGGAAGGAGAGCTGGTGCCACAGGGTTGGGACCTGACTCAGTGACAGAAAGGCTGCCCGTTGCACTTGGTATGATAGCAGACTGTGTTCCTTGGACAGTCCCAGGATTTCCAGGCCAGGCTAACAGTGCTCTTTAGTTACAAGAGACAAGTTTCCAGTGTCTCCTTAAATGTCTTTTCTCCATTTGCTCCAGTGGTAAGACCAGAAACAGCTCACAGCCATTTTCCATCAGCTCAAGGCAGTGAAAGTCTGAGGAAAAAAATGTGTGGCTGTGCCATCAAAAACTGCAGTAACTCTGACTAGTGAACCCTGAAAAGATCACAAATATCCTGCCATCTAGAAAACAGGTTTATAAGAACCATAAACTTGGGTGGCATTAATATTTTGAAAAATTTCTGACTGGATAAAACCTGCCTCAGTTGGTCCCTGCTGCCCAGCCACCAGGAAAGAACACATCCACCAAAAGCAGGGCTGGCCGTGCCCATGTCAGGCTGAGGATACTCGACAGATGCCAAAGAGAAGTGACACCAGAAAGCTGGAGGCACCAAGAGAGGGGCAGACACACAGTAGGCAGCAGGTGGGCAGGAGGGCATCACCATGGGGGCCAGGCTGCACCCTCTGCCCTTTCTCTGCCAGTGCTTGTGGGCAAGGGCTAACTGAGCATCACCAGGCACCTCGAAGGCCAACGCGCTGAGACAGTGGCGTTGCCCTGCTGGGAGCCTGATGCTCAGGGCTGGGAGAAGCCACCTCACTGTGTATCTCTCACCCTGCACTTTGAGCCAGGAAAGGCACTGACCAGGGAGGCCGTGGGAGGTCTTAAACGTTTTCCTGGCCAAAGGCAGGTGGGCAGCCCCTTGACACAGACACCGAGGGAAGAGGGGCAGATCTGCTGCTAGGTGTGAGGCTGAACCCCACAGCCATCTAGTGAGCTTCCCAGGAAGGCTTTTCAGAGAAAGCATGACCTTAGAGCCCAAAAGAGAGACCCTATGAGCACGTCACTCCCTACTGACCACAGCAAAGGGCCCACCCCTTTGGGCCCAGCTGCTCTCCAAACTCTCTCTCCACCCTAGTTACCTCAGTATCTAAATATTGTAGGATCCTCTGACCTCCACATCTTTGTCCCCATTGTCCTCCACCCAAAATGGCCTTGCAGGCCTCTCTGGAGGCCCACCTCCTCTAGGAAGTTCTCCCAACCCATCAAGCCGCAGAACTTGCTCCCTCTTGCCAGCTCACAGCATTCCCTCTTGGCACTGACCACCGCCCCATGATAGCACCTAGGGATACCACATCCAACCTGGCAGCAGAATCAGGGTGTCCTTATCTCGGCTTTCCCCACAGCACCTGTTTCCATGCTGGCACACGGGAGGCGCTCAATAAATGCTATGACTAGCTATGGCCTGAAGAGGTTTTCAAAAAGGTTAAGAACGAAACTGAGGAGAACAAAGGAGGTGACTGGCTCTGCGTGGACAGCCTGCCCAGTCCCTGCTCCCATTGGGAATAAGCAGGACAACCTGAGACAAGCCTCTACTCGGAGGCTTTCCCACTTCCAGAAGGTCTGTTTACAGGAATGTAGCGTTCCTGCCAGAACCTGGCTTCCCCTTGGCCCTGCGAGGGAAGCCCAGGCCAGGCCTGCCCTTCAGGACTGACTGCCATTGGCAGCTCCCTGCCCTCCGCAGCTTGGCCATGGTGGGCTGCAGACACAAGCCCCACACTAGAGCCTCAAGGCTACTGTGCACAATTTGCATTTTTACACATTTTGTTTTCATAAAGATAATTTAGTATCTTAGAGTCTGTTGCCTTCATAATTTTTTTAAAGCAAGAAAAGAGCAAAGCAATGGAAATACAGCATGGAGCCACCTGCTGGGCAGGTGGGTGGGCAGTGTGGGGAGGCCACACTGCATCTGCATCCGGCCAGAACTGGGGAGATGGGCCACTGGCAAAAGCCAAGTACATCACACACACACTCTCCAATCACAGGACCAGCAGATATGAAGGCGCTCCTGGTGACAGGGGAAGCAGGGAGCCGGACTGAGGGCTGAGCATGCGGTCTGCGCTGTTCCCTGAAGCGAGCCGTGACAGGTGCAAGCAGAAAGACAAGTCTGGAGAACAGAGTGTGGTTAGGGTTAGGGGCAGCACGGGCAATATTGGTGGAGGCAGCGTGGGGCGAACAGGCGAGGATGAGCACAGACCGCACACGACACAGACGCTGACGGCATGGTGGGTGAGGATGGATGGCCACGACGGGGGCTTGGCACAGGAAGGCCCATAGCCTACAACCTGGGGCTCAGGGCAGCCTGAGGCTCCTCAATGGCCCTGTTCATGCTGCCAATGAGGCTAGGTGGGGATGGCCTACAACTGTGGATACCCCCCACGGCTCCCACTCTCTGGCCCCCAGGCTTGCTCCCTCTCCCCACCCCCACAGTAAACACCAACACATCCCTCAGATCTTGGATAAGCTCTGCCTCCTCAGGGAGGCTTCTCACCCCACCAAGTGGTCAGGCCAGGTCTTTCTGGGTAGGTGAACACCGCCTCCGCAGTGCTGGTGTTGGTTGCACCCTGACCCTCAGCTGTGTAACCGGCCGATTTGCACCAGCTTCCTCTACTAAGAGCCTACACAGGGACCAGGGCTGTCCTGTGCACCCAGCACAGAACTGATGGGACACCTGGATGGGCATGGCCATGGGCTGGCCACAAACCCCAGAGAGGACTTAGTTCCAGACTAACCAAAGGGCAAGGCCCCTGACCTCTGAGGCCTTTTCAGGCTCTGGCATTTTGAGGTGACATAGCACATGACAGGCAGACAGCAAGGGTCTTAGTTCAACAGAGCCACTACAGACACATCCCAAAGGCTGGCTGAGCTGGGCCAAGTGATGGACCGAGCCATTCTCTAACAGCCCTGCTCCCTCCACGGAGGCACCTCCAGTGAGGAGGAAACAGCACAAGATGCCTCTCTATTAGGCTGGACAGGCAGGGAGCCTTCCCAGTGTAACCCCGCCCCTGGGCCAGAGGTGGAGGGAGCTTTAGACCCACTCTCTCTCACCTTCACCCTGACTGTAGTGGGCAGTCCTGGATGAGAGCCTGCCTGTCCTGAGCTCTGTTTTCTCTTGGGGAAACAAGGACATGGCCAAGCCTACAGGGCAGCTGTGAAGATGGAGACATGCTCCTACCCACAGGCACATGCCCAACGTCCAGCACAGAGCAAGCACACAGTGCTACATGGTGGGGCTTAATTACATACATGCACACAGGCGCGCGCGCACACACACGCGCGAGCATACCAAATTGAATCTGAAGAGGAGTAGAGATTTTGTTCAGCAATCTCTTTATGCTCTGTTTGAACATGTGTAAAGAGCAAGCATTGGGAGCCCCTTGAAGGTCACAAGGTGACCTCATGTCACTTTTTTTTCCTGGTCAGGAAGTGTCAACACTAACGATTTCAGCACTGTGGGCAAATTCCAAGAGATCAATGGGAGGGAGAAGTCAGTCAGGCAGAAGGACAATTGGGCAGAGCTGCCAGCAGCAGTGGCAGCCCGTGACTAAGCTTTCTCTCCCCTCTCTGTTCTCTCTCCCCCTCCTTGGCTTGACCAGAGGACCCCTCTCCTCAGGTCAGCTGTGGGTGCCCTTCTGGCCACTCCATGAGAGCTGTGGACAGGCTGCAGGAAGCTCCCAGCCCTAGTGTGGGTGACAGGAGGCTGCAGGTGAGGGTGGTTCAGAGAGCAAATTTGAGTCCTGCAAAGCTGCTATTATCAAATGTCAAGCTACCTACCATATACCTGGAGTTTTTTTTTTGTTTTTTTTTTGAGACAGAGTCTTGCTTTGTTGCCCAGGCTAGATTGAGTGCCGTGGTGTCACAGCCTAGCTCACAGCAACCTCAAACTCCTGGGCTCAAGCAATCCTCTTGCCTCAGCCTCCCGAGTAGCTGGGACTACAGGCATGTGCCACCATGCCTGGCTCATTTTTTCTATATATATTAGTTGGCCAATTAATTTCTTTCTATTTATAGTAGAGATGGGGTCTCACTCTTGCTCAGGCTGGTTTTGAACTCCTGACCTCGAGTAATCCTCCTGCCTTGGCCTCCCAGACTGCTAGGATTATAGGCATGAGCCACCATGCCTGGCCTACCTGGAGTTATTTTTCTAAATCTACATCCAATTGGAAGAGATTGCATCTGACTTCTGGTTTGAAGCAAAAGACCGTAATGTGGAGAGGCGGCTCTAATGCAGGCTCTCTTGACTGCCCAAGGTAAGTCCAAGTGCTTGGCTCCTTCTCCCACTGGTGGCAAATTAGTTGGCTCCATGGGGCAGGAGACTGTGACCCAGAAAACCTGATGCCCAGGCCTACTCCGGGGCTGCTATTTCAGCACTGCCTGCCCTCTTCTGAGGCCACACCACTGGCTGGACAGAGTTGGGGTGCAAACCAAGGTGACTGGCCCCAGAGGCCATGCTCCTCCCTCTGTGCAGTGCTAGCTGGTCCTCGCCTGGCACCACTGGGTCCTGGAGAACTGCATCTAGGAGGAGGCTACAGCATGATAGCACTTTTGTTCAATACTCATGAAGAAAACATTACCCTCATTCTACAGGTGAGAACCTAGATCCCTCTGACTCCAGGGCCTGCTGTGCCCTTGCCTCCCTGTCTGACCTTAACTGGGTCCCTGAACATCCCCATGCCTGCTTCTCCTCAGCTATATATATCAGGGCCTGGTGGTAGGAAGGCTCAGTGGTGGCCAGAAATGAACACCCCTATCCTCCCAAAGGAGACCTGAGGCTGGTCTCAGGCCAAAAAGCTGAGTGTAAAGTGGAAGCCACATGTTTTTTTCCCAGGGCCTGGTCCAGAAGCAGGAGTGGAGGTGGACAGCGTGGCCCCTTGAGGCCACCAGCGCATCCCCTGACACTAGCAATCTGCTGCTTCTGCCTGGATCCTGGGCCTTCCCTAGGAACCAGTGCAGCTGCTGAAAGTGCATCTGTAACATTCTAAGATCATGGCTATTTTAGGTCCCAAACATTTTCATGTTGCAGACACTGCTTTCACTCAGAGGTGAAGAGGATAAGGAAGGCTGAGTGTCCTAAAAGCACTGTGCAGCCATGCCTGGCAAGAGCCCACAGCATGGCCAAAGGCTCCACAACATCAACAGGAATCACTTTGAAAAAAAATTTTAATAAGTATTAAAAAATGTACAACTATTGAAACTATATTTGAATTTATTTGTATCCCTACCTCTGCAGACTTCCAGAATAAATAACTACTATGTTGGTACTGAGGACCTGTCATGCCTGGAGCCCACCTCAAGCACTCTGCTGTGGCTCCCAGACAGCTTATGCCACATGCACCAATATGGGGCACCTGGGCAGTGGGTGCCAGTGGCATCATGGCCTCCTTTCTGAGGCTATCCTGCCTCCCTCCTTCCCTGTTCCTGGGGCCGCACTCAACCCTATGGGCTGACAGCCAAGCATGCTGGCGCCTGTGGACTGAGCTTGGTGGCAGCCTGCAGGACTGTGGAGGATGGTACTGGTGTTCCCCAGCCCAGGTGTGCACAAGCAGGGCCAAGCTGCATGTGGACAATCATGAAAGGCAGTCCTCTCTTGTGAAAATCTGGCATGGGACCTGGCAGAAACAAATTACCAGAGCTGAGATTAACTGCTAATATGTTTTCTCAATACTCTTTCTTTATTTCAGACAATGTGGTGATGGGATCCCCATACTCTCAAGAATGAAAGGCTGGGCACAGGGTGGCTGTCCTGGTTAATGTGAGTTAACTAAGAAGGGGAGAAAGGATCTTACTTAGGAAACATCTGCAGAACTGAAGCCTGGAGGCGCAGGTGGCTCAGCTCCTCCCACCTCTGCTTAACACCCTGGCATGGGCAGGGAGGTGCCAACACTGGGACTGGGGGTAATGACACAAACCTGTTGGGAGGTGATGGAGCACGCAGCACCCACACTCAGATCCTCAGCCTCTCTCAACACGCATGCTGCAGATCCAAACCTAATCGGGTGGGGACACTGCAAATCTCCCATCCTTGCTTGAGATCAGCAAATACTACCCCATGAGAAGTTGAGCACTGGCCTTGTTGTACTTCTCTAGCACTTCCCCTGGCCTGCTCTCAGCCCCTGCCCACTGAACTCAGGAAGCAGGGGTGGGTGCCTGTACTCTCCAAGACCCCGTTGCACCAGGCAGGAGTCTCAGCAAGGGGTTAGAACCAAGGTGCAGCCCCACCCCAACCTCCTGCACCCCCCTTCCACACACAGCTCTGTGCAGGGCCTCAGCTTCAAGGCTACTGTGGTGCCCCAGAGGGCCCTTCTTCCTCCAAGGAGCCACTCTATAAGGACCACGTGGCAGGAGGCACAGCCCTGAGGCCAATCCCACCCACCTAGGGGTGTCCCCTCACCCTAGGGAAGGGAGAGCAAGGCCTGTTTTCCCCAAGCCCAGATGAAATGAGGGACATGGGAGTGAGGGCCCAGGTGTCTCAGCACCGTCACTACCTTCTCACTACTTCAATGGCCCTCTAAGTTCACCAGTTTGGCTCATCTCAGCAAATACTCTGTCACCAGCTTACTTCTATAAAAATGAGAATATGAAGAAATTGAGCTACAGGCCAACATGCAAGCCTCCTAATGTTAGTAAGGAATGTGGTTGAATGGTCGCCACCTGCCTCATCCCACATGGGACAGCCTCACACATGGCCCCAGGTGATCCCCGTCAACAACTGTCTGGATTCCCAGGGGTGGCAGACACCACCAGTCATGGCCTTCCCATAACGGTCAGAAGGACACAGCAGTAACAATGTGCTGCTGAACAACGCGAGCGTCACTAGGCTGACTATGCCAGGAGCCACTCCAGGAGGCCCACTGTCTTCCAGCTGTCCTTCAAAGTAGACATCAGTGTCCCCATTTTGCAGGTGGGAAGCTGCAGGCTCAAAGAGGCATAATGCCTTAGTCCAGCCTGCCCCTACCCCAGCTCCCAGGTGGGCAAGCTGGCAGGTGGCGACCCTGAGCATGTCTTGGAAGCACAAGAATCACCGTGAGTCCATGAGGTTAATGAACAGCCGCAACATTGCCCGTGTCACCACAGACCCAGCACCCCCCCTCACCGAAACAAAGCGACAAAATGAAGTCGCCCGAGCACCCTCCCAGTGATTGGTGTGCCGCCCTGGGCTGGCAGTAGGGAGAACAGGGACTGTACCGTCCGGCGTCGCCTGCTGGTGGGGTTTTTTACATTTGACGTAATCGTGGTCAATCGGAGTAGCTGTGTAAGGTGGGGATGTCAGACCTGGGCCAGAGGAGGAGGGGAGGGAGGCTCCGGGGCCCGGCAGTGTCCCAGCTGAAGAGTGGGAGTCCTCATCCACCAGGCAGGCCTTCTCCCTGTGGGGACAGAGGGTTGAGGGATGGGTCAGAGTCTCCGTACCACACTGAAACAGACATGTGTGCTCGTGGGTCCGTGCCCTTCCCAGGGTCCGTTGCTCCCATGCACCTCCAGTGATGTATGGAGCCCACAGCTGCCCCCACTGCACCCATATGGGCTTTGGCCCTTAACAGGGCACTGCCCAACCTCTCTGGTAGAGCTCTGCCTGCCTCTCTGGGTCTCAAGCCCCAAGAGGCTCTGCAGGGAGCTGACTAGCTTCTCTTCCACACCAAATCAACATCCTTCTGTATGACAGCCTGACAGACTTAATCCCTGGTAAACAAGTGGAGAGAAACACATCTGGACTTACTGTATGTTCACATATGTATAAGAATATCTGCTGCAACATGGTTGAGCAAAACACTTAAAAATACTCCAAATGTCTATCAGAATGATTACATAAGATATGGTACATCCATACTATGGAATAATAAGCAGCCACTAGAAAGTGGGGGGTGAATGGGGTACCCTATGGACTGTGCTATGACTCTAGAACAACACTTTTAGCTGCTCATTTTTACAAAACAAAAGATACCCTAAAATTGTATGTGTCCACCTAAGTGTGTGTGAATGTAGAGAAAACAATCTGAGAAATTAAACTGTAAATAGTAGCAGACTCTGGGGAGAAGTGGGCCTGTCACATTGTAGTCTATGTGTTTATATACTGGTTGAGTTGTCTATAACTGGAATATATTCACGTATTATTTGTATAACTTAAAAGATTCTTTAAGCAGAATTATGATCAATGAAAGACAACTTCATTGTATCCTGAAGGCCCTTTGTGACTATAAATACACACTGTGCCCGTCTCTCCCATGAGCTGTGGGGCGCGGCCTCGGTTGAGGCGGGAGCTGCCCACCAGCGGCACCCATCACGCAGACCATCTGTGGCTGCGAGCAGACAGCCCTTGAGTCCAGGGCTGGGGTGCAGGTCTCTGTGGCACTCAGGTGAGCCCCACACAGTGCCCAGCCACGCAGGGGCCCCAAAGATGGTGCCAGCTAAGCCAAAGTGCCAGATGTGGACAAAGGAATGAAAAAAGTCTGGGCGGCTGAGACGACTCAGACTTACAACCAAGACGAGACCAGAGGTCAGTCCAGGGCCCACTGAGGGGACCACACCAGGGCCCCACCTTCTCTGAGCTCTCTGGCACCACAGAAGCCCACAATTCCCATGTCTCTCACTGCTTCTCAGGAGGACAGGCAGCAGACCAGGCCCTCAGAGGACCCTCACCCTAGAGAGGCCCTAGAAAAAGACCCGGGAGCAAGAGTCTGCAAAGTGAAAACTGGTTTCCTACAGAGAACAGGCTGTGCCCCAGTGCAGATGTGGGAAGGCGTTGGCTTCTCCCCAGGACTTCCCCTGAGGGTGGGTCAGCACCAGGCAAGGTCCCAGGTAAGAGGACTACACACTCGCTCTCTCCTTCCCGGATTCAACAGAAACATAATACCCTGGACCAGAAACTGGAAGAGGCCCAATGGGTTCAAGGGGCTCCATGAGCTCCGGTTTATTCCACAGCAACCCTCTGAACACTACACCGCATTAAATGAGCCCTCAGAAGTACAGCCTGGGGAGTGGCCGGTGGCCACCACAAGTGTGCTACTCACTTTTCCGAAGCTTTGGGTGTGTTCTTCTCCTCGCCCCTGGCAAAGGGTCCTTCTGCAGCTTCCTTCATAAAGTTGACCAGGACCTCTGCACCAACCCCAGAATCAGGTTTCCCCAGGAGCTTCAGGATGGAAGCATGGAGCCGGAAATACACCTAGGAGAGGGACACTTCTGGCATGAGTAGCCTTCCTGGTTGCTGAGGTGCATTCCACAGGCCAGGCAGCCACACTGGAAATGGCCCCTGACTGGGACAAAAGGCACTGGGACAAAACACACTGCTTGTTTTCGTTAGCTTTTAAACCAGCCAATCTACAACTAATTCAAAATAAGCTCTAAAAATTAAAATGCATACTGATTGCCAGTATTCCAGCTTAAATGTTTACCTAGTAACCCAGGCACGTGGTGGTAAGATAACGAGAGTGACAACCACCTCAGCTCTGCTCACTGGGCGCTGCCTCCTGCCACAGCACCCACTGCCCTGTGTGATCGACCCCAGCACTCACAGAAAGTGAGCCTCCACATGCGTCTTCCTGCCGACTGCGGACTCCCTGAAGGGAGGCCCAGTTGGATTTCTGTTTGTGACCCATGCCCAGGCAGAGCCAGGCATCCCTAGGCCTCTAGAACTTCCGCCCCATGAGTGCAGCGCAGGGGGAGGGTAGCCCTGATGGGGCACTGCTTTCCTCCGTTTTCTCCAGTCCTCACCACTTTCCTCAATTTACAGATGGGGAAAGGGAGATATCCAAGGCCCCACAGCCAGGAAAGCCCAGGGCCAGGTTAAGTTTAGGTCTGATTCCTGCCCTCTACTGCCCCCAAGCAAATGATAAACCTCATGCAGGCACTGCACAGATGACTTGACCTGACTTCCTTACCTACGTGTGGGTGTGATGCAGGTTCCCACCTGTAGCACAAGCTCCTGTGGAAGCCACAATGGGCGTCATGAGGGCTGAGAACCGCTGGGACTGCACGCCCTGACTAACTGGCCTCCCTCATCCCAGAGGTGGTTCTGACCCAAGTGAGACGCCTGCTGGCAGCACTCTCAAGGGCCCATCCCAGAGACACAGGGCTCACATACAGAGCCTCTCCACCTCTGTCTGCCCATGGACTCCACAGAAACTGACCCAGTCACTCCATTTTTAAATACAAGCAACCTTATAAGGCACCCAGGGGCATCCAGGTGCAAATCTTGGGGGAGGGCAAAGTGTTCAAGTGGTAAATTTCATCCAAGTGGCAGGTACATTATTTTGAATGAAGGCTCAACAGCAAAGGGTAATTTTCATCAGGGCAGGGTTAACTTCTTCACAGAAATGTCATTTTTCAAGCAAGATATATACACGTACCAGCTGACTCTCAAAGTTACATGGCTAAGATGGCTGCACACAATGGGATGCCCTCAAAATTAACTTTGCATGCCTGCTCTCCCTTGAGCCAGTATAGTGTGCTGGTGGAGGGTGGGCCACACACAAGGACTCAGTTCCTCATCTGGAAGCCCCTGGGCCACCTGGAGCCACCATCCTACCCGCTCACCACTTCTATCAGGCACTAGCAGAGGCCAAAACATGAAGGAAAAACCATGGAGGAAACCCGAGGTGACATCATCTTCCTGAGGGCTGGGCTCTCAAGTGGCACCTGGCACCTCTGCGCAGCACTGAACCTGCTGGACCTAGGCTCAGTGGGAGCTGGCCCAGCTTCTCTCCTCTCCTGCTGGTGACTGAGGGCAAATCACACCACTTCTGCGGGCCTCAGCCTTTTCATCCCCAAAGTGGAGCTCCTCCAAGGCATGCAACCCTGAATGGGTGTCATGGAAGAACTGAAACAGGGAAGGACCTGAGACCGGGGGCTGTGAATGGCAGCAGCCAGGCTGCTGCTGAAAGAGTACTCAAGAAGAAGCTGTGCTTCCACACTTCATGATGAACCCCACCAATGTGGTCCCCCAACAGCTGCTATAAACCACTTAGCATACATCATTTTAGAAAGGTAATTTTTTTTAAATGAGACTTTTTTTGTTTGCTCACAAGTTTAGCAAATGTTAAAAAGAAGGTGCTAGAATGGCTGAGAGAAAAGAGACACACTCATCAATCAGTACAATCTTTCGGGGCAACTAAGCATTGCTGATCAAAATGTTACATGACCCAGCAATCCCACCTGTGGATTGCAGCCCTTGGAAATACTCCTTTAGAGCTCACTGACACAAGTGCGGGGACAGGTACTGCCTGCACCCTGTCATGGCGAGAAGTGGAGAGGAGACCAAACCCATAGAGAAGGGGCTGTGCTGATAAAGAAATGCCCCACCAAACCCCAGGGCGCTACGACAGGCAGGGAAGCTTACCACTACACCTTCCACTACCTTTTGTCCAATAAAAGGCAAACTGCAAAATTATAAGAAAATATTACTACATACCTATATGTCAATAGGAAAATACCTGGACATACAGGGACACACCCAAACTGTTAATAGGGATTACTGGGGAGGAGGACACTAAGATCATTGGAGACTTTCATATTTTATACACTTCTGAATTATCTGAATCTTTTTTTTTTTTTTTTGAGACAGAGTCTCGCTTTGTTCCCCGGGCTAGAGTGAGTGCCATGGTGTCAGCCTAGCTCACAACAACCTCAAACTCCTGGGCTCAAGCAATCCTCCTGCCTCAGCCTCCCGAGTAGCTGGGACTACAGGCATGCGCCACCATGCCCGGCTAATTTTTTCTATATATATTAGTTGGCCAATTAATTTCTTTCTATTTATAGTAGAGACAGGGTCTCGCTCTTGCTCAGGGTGGTTTCGAACTCCTGACCTTGAGCAATCCGCCCGCCTCGGCCTCCCAGAGTGCTAGGATTACAGGCGTGAGCCACCTCGCCCGGCCTTGAATCTTTTCTTTAAAAAAAAAACCAAACTAATTTTAAACTCAGAAAAAGATTTCATAAACTCAGAAAAAGGATAAGCAAGCAGTGGATTCTGCCCAAACTCTAAGAAGCTTGCTGGGACGTGGGCCTGGTGGAGAATAGGGCACGCAGCCTCAGAAAGGGCAAAGCTGACGTGCTTGGGGCCCTGGGAAGCTTTGACTCTTGGGCTGAGCCAAGTATGTGTGGATCCCCACCAATATCCTTGGTTTCCTTGCCTACAAAATCACAGGTGGTGGACACCCAGCCTGCCTCACAGGACTGCTATGAGCAACAGTGAGAGTGTTCATCAGAAACACTCTGGAAACCATAGAAGAGAATCCAAGCAGTAAGAGTTACTCTTTTCTTGAGCAACAATGAGAAGTTCCCCAAATCCGGGGTTAAGAGAACAGGCTGCTAACCCTCACTCTGCCCTGTCAAGCTAGGTAGCTCAGGCACAGGCTGGGTGGCCTTCAGATGTTTCAATTGCTGCCAGGGGATAAGGGTGCCTGCCCTCCCCCTGCCAGGCTGCAGGGTCTAAATGTCCTGGGCACCAGGATTCTGCATTGCACTGACTGTTGCCATCAAGGCCAAGTTCTTAGAACCCCTGCGTGTTAATGAGGAAAGACAATTTTCTTCTAACAGATAAGAACAAAATGCTCACTCTCCCATAAAGGATGATAAGCACCCCTTAGAAAAAGAGAGGAAAGGCTGTTTTAATTTGATTGCACACAAATTTGCTGAACAGAAGTTTCCAGTGAGTTGCAGGGGAGTCACTGGAACCTCGAGTCCCATCCCCAGGGAGACAGAGAGCCCAGTCCGCCCCTGCCCTGCTTCCCTGCCCTCGGCCAGCACGACATCACCTCCAGGGCCTCCATGGCCAGCTCGGGTGGGTTGTGGTAGTGGATCTTCTTGGGGTAGCGGGCAGCCTCCTCATGCAGGTAGTGGCCAGCCTGCCTGTAGTGCAGCAGGTAAACGGCTGGTGGCTGTTGCTGCTTCTCTGCGACCTTGCCCAGCATGTAGTGGATAAGCCACTCCTCCTCGTCACCATCACCCTCACAGCGGGCCGCCGATGTGAAACAGTGCCTGGCTGTCTCCAGCATGCTGTCACGCCGGCTCTCCATCTGTAATGAGACCAAGAGGCCAGGCTGGCCTTAGGCACAAGGGAACCTGCCCAGGGATCACACTTTTTCCTGCAAGAAGCCTGACATGTTTGCAAATTTATATTCATCTCAATAACCCTGAGATACAGAACTGCCATCACAATTTCATAGCTGGGGACACTGAGGTGTGAAAAGGTCTGGGTACTCCTCAAAAGCACACACCAAGTAAGGCACAGAGCTGGACTTAGACTCAGGTCACCTCATGTCAACTCAAGAATCCTTTCTTCTGCCTTCCCCCTGCAGCAGCTAACACAGTCAGATTCACCTAGCACCCAGCACCCGGCTCTACAGCATTGAAGAGGGTGTGCACCCCTGGGGTACAAGACTTCCCATCCTGTCCTCCAAACCCTGTAAGAGGGACAGAGTGCTTATAAAGGGGCAGATTCCTGAGCCCATCTAAGACCCACTGACTTGGAGTCTGTACTTGCCTCCAGTCACCCTCTCACACCCTGAAGGATAGAAATGGCTAAGACAGGGTCACCTTCGAAGAGGTGTTCCAACTTGGAGAGTGCTGCTTCTCAGTCCCTGCTGGCTGCCAGGTGCACATGTGTTCCTTCGTTCCAGAGCTCCGGGCTGGGAGCCAGAGGGAAGACCGCCGGTGCAAGGCTGCAGAGGCAGATGTTCCGAGTAACCCAGGTCTCCGGTCGCTCCTCTCTGTGGCCCTGGCTTGATGGCAGGGAGGCCACAGCCTCTTCTTATTTCAGCTCAGGGGCCAGAGAGAGGGTACTAGTAGTGCTAGAGGGTACTACTAGCTGTGGGTACTAGTTTCTAGCAAGGGTACTGCTGTGGCCTGGGTGAGCATGCCTTATGCTCCTATTCCTCACCAGTGAGCCTGCCCTATGGATACCTGTCCAATGATGCTCATTCAAATAAATATCCTGTAGCAATGGCCCTGGGGACACAAAGAAGACAAGTGCTACCCAGGTTCTCTGTCAAACACTTCTTGGAAAAGAAAATTACCACCTATGAGTGCAGAGACCATCGCTGGGTGAAATACAGTGGTAAGAATCACAGTCTAGGGCCAAACATGGCACAAACCACGTGACTCCATCACATCCTCTTCAAAATGGATTGTGTAGCAAGTCTGTTGCGGTAAAAGGCAGCTACTGAAAGAGAGTTCTTCTATTTGAACCGTTTAGTAGCTGTCTGACCTGGATCAAGTCACTAGCTCTACTGCCGACTCAGTTCTGCCACTGGCACTCATAACGGCCACCTGCCAGAAAAGAAAGGGGGACTGTGAAGAGCCTGTCTGGGCTGATGTCTGGCACCAAGCAGCCCTCCCCATCCAGGACACACTGTCAATGTCCCTTCCTCGGTAGGTGTGGCAGCCACAATGCCTCGGGGAGGAATAGTCACTGAGGCCCTGCTGTGGTTCATACCACCTTAGAGCGGGACAGGGAACCTCAACCATGACATCTCATTCACCTTGTGTGGGAGGCCCGCAAAGGGGCCTGAGGAGATGGCTGAAGGCAGGCTGTCCACTGAACTCTTATAATAAACTAATAAACTCTTCCTAGGGGAAAGAATGACCAGCCTTGTTTTTTTTTGAGACAAGAGTCTCACTCTGTTGCCTGGGCTAGAGTGCTGTGGCGTCAGCCTAGCTCACAGCAACCTCAAACTCCTGGGCTCAAGCAATCCTCCTGCCTCAGCCTCCCGAGTAGCTGGGACTACAGGCATGCACCACCATGCCCGGCTCATTTTTTCTATATATATTAGTTGGCCAATTAATTTCTTTCTATTTACAGTAGAGATGGGGTCTCACTCTTGCTCAGGCTGGTTTCGAACTCCTGACCTTGAGCAATCTGCCTGCCTTGGCCTCCCAGAGTGCTAGGATTACAGGCATACGCCTGGCCAATGACCAGCCTTGTTTACAGCCAAAACCATAGCAGGAACATCAGGGTACTATCTCCAGGCCACACAGCTAGAAAGCTCTAGCTCCAAAGCCTTTCCCCTTGCCTGAGAATTGACATCATGGGAAAACCACTTGTTTTCCTACCATACCACCTCTGGTGAGCTTGTAGGCGGAAGCTAAAGCACACAACAGCTCAAACAGCTGCCAATATGTGTCCCACAGCCCATCTGAATCAGATACATAAATCCAGATAGAGCTCTAGCAACCAGCGCACTATGTCCCAGTGACACATTTCAGAGGTGGAAAGAACCCAGGAAGCACAGGGAAGCCATGTGAGCTCCCACCCTGGGCAATTATGCAAAACCTCCCTCTGTCCAGACACCAGCACTCCTGCTGGATTTCCATCTCTCTCCTGCCATCCCAACACTCCCAGGTCAGGACCTGAGGTATCTGGGCACCCATCCCCTCCCTCTTCCTGGGGGAGCTCTACAAATGAGTGCCAATGGCAGAAAGGGCACTCTGACTTTTCATCCCATTGCTCTCCTGGAAAACTTCCACTCTGCTAAACCACATTTGGCATTGTCAGTGGGAGATGAGGGAGAAAATCCCAAGGAGCATGCCCGGCCCACCCCACTGAACCTCAGAGCAGAGGATAATGGTGTCCTGGTTATTAGAGGGAGAGCCTCCTGTGAGGTCAAGCTCTGTACCCCAGGGTGGCAGCTACAGTCCCCAGCCTGCAATGCCACTGCAATGTGAACAGAATCCAGCAAGGGGCTTCTGCGCAGGACAGTTACAATAACACAGGGTTACAGCAGTTAAAAGGAATGTACTAGATCCACAGGAATTAACATGAATAGAGCTCAGCAACATAGTGCCGACTGAAAGAGGAAGCTGAACACCATATACAGTATGATGGCATTTAGGTTAAAAGAAAAAACTAACAGATAAATCATGGTGTTTAATTCTAGGAGTATATATTTATGCATGAAAAATATTATTTTTAAAGTATGGAAAGATACAAGCCTAACTGTAGGTCCTGCCGCGGCAGGGGTGAGGGGACTAAACTTGGGAGAACAGCGAGAGGGATCTGAACTTTGTCCTTAATATTGTAAGCCTGTGTCCCTTGTATGATTTTAGAGTAAATATTTAAAGGAGGTAATACTAAGGACAAGGCACTCTTCCAGGGTGCAGCCTGTTGCAGCACTTGCTGTCTTTGTCAGCAGTGAGCAGGGGCTCTGATGGTCACGCCCCCCACCCTAGGAATCTGTTAAAGCACAGCTACAACTATGGATGCCTGGTGGGGCGTTTCAACACCTCCATGCCCACAAAGTTCTGACCCAAGGCAGGCGTGGGAGCCACCATCCTCACTGATTTGTGGAGCTCATGCAATCTGAGCTCTGAGGGAAGAAAATCTTGGGTCCAAGGTGCCAAGAGCCTGGAACCCTGAGAAACCATCCTAGGTTCAGGGGTGGTGATGCCCAGAGCTCATGGGAAGAAAGCAAGGCCACTGGACAAGACCTCCAACAGCTGCCCACGGTGAGCCCTCAGGGCCTGCTTCCGGCTTGCTGGAAATTTTCACACTACTCAAGTGTGAAAACTCTGAGAGCCCCCCACAGCTGTTGATGCAGGTAAGGGTCAACAGCAGCCACTACAAAAATGTTGGCTGTTTGAGCTCACCACTCATGTGGACAGTGAAGGGACGTTTCTTGACATCCAGCATCTTCACTGGCCCCTCCCACCCTGCTGATTTCCATCCAGCCACACCCACTTCCTTAATTTTCAGTCAGCCTCTTCCTGATTTTCAGATCTGACACCATAATGAAAATCTATTGCAAAGTAAAATTGCACATCTTGCATAAGATGTGGGATTTCATAAAGTTGATGAAAGCAATGCTGGGAAACTGCTCAAGCTGCAAGCCAAGCCTTTACACATGAGGACCAGGCATGATTAACTCGAATGACCCCGCCCAAGGAAGGAAGGTGAACTGGCCAAGGAAGAGAACACATGTGCTTTTCCTAGGCACCAAGAAGTCTGAGAATCCTGGAGAAAGGGAGGCAGCCCCCAAATATTTTTGTAAAAGTAACTTTCTAAATTCATGCGGCAAAGATGGAAGGACATCATATTACCTTATCATAAACCTTGGAAAATCAAGCTCCCCAGGAACCAACTAAACTTAAATATTCTTTATTCATTTGAGGAATCTGTATACATTTGCAACTGTCACCAAAGTCCTAGCAATGTAAGATTTAGGGCTTAATTTCATCATTCTTAATTTTTTTTGAGATAAAGTCCCAATTATACCTTTACTGACTATTTACTACAATCATTTAGTCCCATTTTGAGTAGGTTCATGTTATGTCCCTTTCCTAGTGCTGACTACACTCCTTAGGTTTGTCTTGGTGGATAGGGATGTCACCCAGATTATAAAAGTGGGGGGGCGGGAATTTATTTCATTGTTATATTAAAATTCTTCTCCATGCTTTTCACTATCATTTGAGTTTTTATACTTAACATTAAACACACATCACTTTTATAATCAGAAAAAGCAACAAGGAGCCATTATCTCTTTGAGCAGGGCTGGGCTTCCCGTACTTAGCTCTGTGCTAGGTCAGTGGCATTACTATGCTAAGGAAGAGTGTGAGGGCTCTGGGAGAGCCTGTGTCCTGCTCTGCAGGGTCTCTCAGGAGGCAGTGGGGCCCTGGCTATGATGGCAGAGGCTCACCCTCAAGGAGAGAGGAGCTTTCAGAG
Organism: Microcebus murinus; assembly: GCF_040939455.1. Classification (NCBI taxonomy): domain Eukaryota; kingdom Metazoa; phylum Chordata; class Mammalia; order Primates; family Cheirogaleidae; genus Microcebus; species Microcebus murinus. The sequence goes on along the minus strand of NC_134125.1, from coordinate 23,856,109 downwards.
GACAATGGCAACATGAGAGTAGACAGAGAATATCATTTGGTCCTCCCAACAATCCCATGACAGTGTTAACAATGCCATCATCTTGTTTAGGGTTTTAATCACAGATGATCACTGCAAAACTTGAGGCCCAGAGCCATCTGCCTGACTAGCATGCCCCTTTAGCACACTTCTCTCCTGGGAGACCTTTCTGGGCCATGCTAGCCTGAACACGTTAGTATGGCTTCTTCGTTTCCATCTTAAGGAGTTAAGAGAGCCCTGCCGAACAGAGACCTGGGGCCAGACCCAGCATCCCACAGAAGGGGAGCCACCTACCAAGAGAGACTTCAAAAATCCCAACACGAAATCCAGAATTTTACAATGAGCCAATAAGTTCTTCTGAGAGAACAGGGAAGAGACAGATACTTCTAGTGGCCCACATCCCTCTCCTACCTTCTCAAGTATGCGCGCTGTAACTAATGGCTAAACAGTCAGGTCACAATACCCTATTCCTGAACTTGGACTGGGTGTCCAAAGAGAAGGGACCAACCTATCCCTGACCATGGTATGTCTTGAGCCTCATAGGGAGATTCATCCATGAGCTCCTAGTACGGATATGAGGAAAAGAACAAACAATGGATGGGACAGAGCTTTGCTGACCTGAGGGGCACTCTGATGGGACAGAAGGGTAGTACCCCTCCTCACCTGCTGCACAATCTCAGGGGGCAGCTCAGCTCTCCACTGCTTCAGCTGGCGTGAGGCAAATGAGTGCAAGGCATATGACATAGTGCCATACTCGATCCACAGGGACAGGTTGGAGCTGTCGATCTCCAGGGCCCGCCGGAAGCAGTTCAGGACAGGTGTGGCATGCTTCCAGATAGGCCCATCACTCTTCAGCTCATTGGAGTTCAGCTTGTCCTGAATGCGGCTGGCCCGGGCCAGGGCCATGCCCGCCCAGGAATCAAACCTGTCACGGTAACAAAAGCATCAGCTAAAAACACCGCTGCCCTGGCAGGCAGGTAGGCAGGCAGACAGACACCCTGGAAGCTCACTTCCCAGCCAGGGCTCAAAGCCCAGCTCTGCCACTTGCTAGCACTATGACTGGGACCTGGACCAGCCATGTCTCTGAGCCTCAGTTCCTAACCCGTGACATGTGGCTAAGAAGACCTTCAAGAGACCTCACAGGCACTAACTGCTCTAACAGGTGGGCCCCTGGACTCTGCTCCCCTGCTTTGAGGGGTTACCTGAGGAACTGCTCTGGTGGAAAAGAAAGGGGGTGCTCTACAAGGCATTGCAGCAGTGGCCCAGCCGAGGCTCCAGGAGACTCTCAGCCAGGTGTGACTTTATCTACTCCCACACTGGCAAAGCCTACTGCCAGCACACTCGCCAACCAGAAACACAGGCAGGCGAAACCCCCAGGACCCCAGTGACCCAGCTTCTAACCTGTTTCTCTCTGGGCCCCTAAGCAGACCCTGGCCTTTCTAGCTCAGTTCCCAGAAGTGAAATGAAGAGTGAGGGATCTCATGATGGCTGAGACCTTACCATGCTGAGATCACCTGAAAAAAACTGATGGTGAGAACACAGAAACCTGTCTGAGAGAGGAATGGCCATAGAGACATCAAGACCAAGACAATTCCTGGGTACCTGACAGACTCTTGAGATTTTCTGAGTGCTAGTACAGAGAAAAGAAAAGGCAGCGGGGAAAAAAGGATACCCTATTCTCCCCTATGCCAATAATCCTTAACCCACTGCTAGCACAGAAGACCAGTCTGAGCCCCAAGTCTCCCCCTTGGCACCTTCCTATTAGGGCCAAAACAAAGGAGGCCAAGGGCTGGAGCCAAGGACCAAGCCACCAAGTCCCTTCCTGACACTGGGGCCAGTCCCACACAAGATCCCTACTCTGTAGCAGGGCTGCCCCTAGGGCCAGGCCTGATGGACTGATACTCTCTGAACAAGCATGTGTACAGGTTGCAGGGAGGCCTAACTAAGCCATGGTGACCCTCATTCCATTGACTGAGGGGCTGTCAGGTAAGAGGCGCCATGCAGGGACAGCTGGGTCTCACCATCCTCCCTTTTCAGATGTGGAAACAGTGGTGCAGAGGAGGAAACCCTCACTGTGTGGTGCAGTGAGCGCACAGCCAGCCTGAGCATAGGTCTGCTCCACCACACTGGTCCATGGCCATTCCAAAGAGGATAGTCAAGGCTCTGCCACATGCTATCTGCCTGGAGGAAACAACTGGCTGAGCAAAAGAGGACCTTTCCCACAAGCTACAGTCTTACAAACTGGCTTCTCCACTCAGATCCCAGTCTCTTCTCCCCTTGGCTGGATAGATCCTGACAAGGTGGAATTCTCTGCTTTCCCCTGAGTGAGGGCAGCTCTGTGTTGCTCACCCATGGCTCAAGAGCAGCCACCATGGGCTGACCCCTGAGTACTTCCAGAAACTCTGCCTATAGATGTTACTCAGCTACAAAGAGTGTCCTCATTTTGACACTGACCCAAGGCTTACCTCCTAGGTGTGACAGCCATGAGAAAATATTCCCTCTTAACTAAGCGCATCAGACTTCACCAGTATAGCAGGGCCCTTTGGGATATTGAGACCAATTACTGCATTTTTTTTTTTTTTTTTTTTTTGAGACAGGGTTTCGCTCTGTTGCCCAGGCTGGAGTACAGTGGCTTGATCATAGTTCACTGTAACTTCAAACTCCTGGGCTCAAGGGATCCTCATGTCTCAGCTTCCCAAAGTGCTGGGATTACACGTATGAGCCACCATGCTCAGTCTCCAATTACTACACTTTAAGAGAAAGCCACGCTGGGAAGAAAGCACAAGCCTCAGGTACAATGGACACTCCTATGTGTACCATCGTGACAATCACTACTGCCCATGATGCACTGCATCAGAGCAAGGAAGAAGAACAATGGCTGAAATCTTTCTATTACTCACTACTCCCTCCCATAAGAAAGCAACCGCAATTAAGGAGTCTGCAGTGGAAGCAGCAGGAGTACACATCAGCCACTTCCTGGGGCCTGGGGCCAGAAAAGGAGGCAGCACAAAATCAACCCATGAAGCCAGGCCGTGCCTCCATGCTCAGCACACTAGGGGCCAAATGGACACCTCATACCTTCTCCCACCCCCATGCCCCTTCCAGGAAATTTCAGGGAAGAAGGCTTCTTCCCTGCTCTTCCTTTTATGGAGAACCTGCCTTCCCTAACAACTTCAGCAACCTTCTCCTTCCTTTTTTCCTGGTCTCTTTGCTATAGGCAGGGAAACCCCAAACTGGGCCTCTGAAGAGCCTGCTGAGCTGGAGTTACCCCAGCCCTCCCTGCAGCCAGCCTGGCCCCAGCCCGTCACTGACCTGTTGGGGCAGATGCAGATGTCATGCATGTAGAACTTGATGGCTTTGGACTGCTCCTTGTTTTTGAAATGATAATCAGCCAAGAGGTAGTATAGCTCATTCACCACCGGAGGGGAAGGGTCAGCCCCTTCTGGGAGGCAGGGCACCTGGCAGGTGAGAGTGCAACTATGAGGGGAGATGGAATCAAGGACTTAGATGTGACCAGTTGACCCAGGACTGTTTGGCACATCAACAAAGGACATGCTCTCTGGTTTCTCCTGGCCCTGATGTCCGCTCCAGAGCAGAGAAGGAGCAAAACAATATATGTGGAAGTGCCAGAGGGGAAGGTGTGACCCAGCCCCATCCCCCACCTCTTCCCGGCAATCTGGCTCACCTCAGCTGAGGTCCCCTCAATGTAGGCAGAGACTTTGTCCAGGCTCAGTGCTGGCCGCTCTGTGCGGGGCACAATGGTTGCGATTCTCTTCAAGAGGTTGGCCAAGTCAGCAGACACAGTGCTGGTCTTGTAGCTATCAAATTCAGGAAGGGTCTTGGGCTTAAAATAGTCAAACATAAACAGGGCATCCTCCCATATAAGATCCACCTTGAAAAAAGACAAAAGGCAGACTCATAGTACATTCAGAGTAATTGAAAAAGTTCCTCTATAGAAATGCACTGTTTGTGACGTAAATGAAGTTACAATATATTGGAAAACCTAACATAAGTCTTCATTGCACTTTTTAAGATCTGCATGCCCACTGTAATCCCCAAATCCAAGTGTCTGATGTGCATAAGCCTGGTCTTTACAAAGACAAATGCTGGGAAATGAGGGCCATGCTCTGTGAGCCCACATGGCTAAGCCAGAGAGAGGGTGTGTTCAATCCTGGGTGGGGACCTTGGGCCAACCACTGACCCTCGCCACACCTCTGCCCCCTTGGTCACTTGGTTGACAAATATCAAATGAGTGCCAACTCTAGGCCAGGGTGGTTCTAGGTGCAGGGCCATAGCTGAGGCCCTGTCCTAAGGACCTCATATTTTAGGGGATGGAATCCCTAAGATCGGAGAATAACTAACAATATTGAAGAGCTATGAGATAATACACCCACAGTGCTCTAAAAACTGAAACAACAAAAAATGGAAAACCTTTAAGGAATTATTCATATTATCCAAATTGGAAATAAATCTACTGACAATTACCACGCTACATTTTAAAATTTATAAAGCTTAAGCTGTTCAAGGAAAACCCTTTTCCTTTGATTAAACTATATTAGATCATCTTCTCTCCTTCTCCTGATGCAACTTTAACTGGGATGGCAGAGATGAGTGTTGACAAATCTGGTGTCCTCCAGGAGAGCGCAGTGCTTCTACTCCCCACACACCCTTGGGCCCGTTGTGGCACCTCACCTGCTGGGCTGAGTGTTCCTCCAGGTACCTGGCCTTACTCTTCTTGCTGGGAAAGCTGTATAGGCAGTAGAAGCACTGCTCCAAGGCCGTCTCCAGCTCCTCTTTGTAGGGGTGCGTGTCTTCAGAGGTGGATGCAGCAAGCTCCTTCTGGAGAACTCGAACCTATGGCGAATGTAAGAGACGCCTCAGAAAGGGCCTGCAGCCACAGCCTCCCTGTCACACCAGGGCCCCAGGGAGACTACCACTATATCAACTCTTTTAACCTGAGGAGGCTATGTCTGTTGGGTCCCTGTATTACTTGATTCCAAAAAGACCTGTTTCCTAGAAAAGACTTATTATCCGAATGGAAGTTACTCTGGGGCCAACTCTGGCAGTGGCCTCCTGATGGGTTTGCCAAGCTGCCTTCCTTCAGGACACCTACCCAGTTTCTACCAGCTACCAGGAGAAGATATTACATGCCTCCTTGTAACTTCTCTTTACTCATTTATTTAGCTATTCATTTGCTCAATGAATATTTACATTCTTAATTGGGCACAGTGTGACATAGTTCTTGCTTTTACAAAGCTCAGATTCCAATGGAGGCAATGGAGTTAAACAAATATTTATAAACAAATAATCTCATTAATGCTGAGGAAATCACTCTCAGACAAAACATTAGTGAGGGTGTGAACAACACAGCAAATTAGTTATATCTACCAACATGAGATCCAGTGGCTATTGTTATACCAACTATTTGCAAACACACATTCTTTCCAACTATTAGCAAATACACATTCTTTTCAAGCATCTATATGATTTTCACCAAAACTGGATGAAAAGCAAGTCTCTATAAAGACCAAAGACTAGATATATTACATACCATATCCTCTGAACATAATTCAATAAAATTAGAAATCAATTACACAAAAATAGCAAACACCAAATATCAAAACTTTTGGGTGCAGCTGAAAATGTATTTAGGGAAAACTTATAGTCTTCAGTACATATATTAGAAGAGTAAATACTGAAATAAACATTCAATTCAGTAAGTCAGAAACAACATATGATAAATTCAAAGAAACCAAAAAACATTAAAGTTGTAATTAATGAATTAGAAAGCAAAGAAAAAATAGAGCAATAAACCAATAGCTGGTAGTTTGAAAAGACTAATTTAAACAAACCTCAGGAAAGACTGGTTTTAGAAAAGGGGGAGAAAAAGCACACATAAAAAATTTTAGCAATGAAAAAAAGGGCATAATAACTCTTAATAGAAGTACACACTTTTAAAAATCATAAGCAAAAACCATGAACAGCTTTATGCTAATAAGTAGACACAGCTACAAACATATAATGGTCAAGCAGAACCTTGGAGGTAAAAAAAAAAAAGATAAAGATAAAGAAATTAAAACAAACAAACCAAAAAAACCATATAATGGACTTGAGAAGAGAAAAATCTAAGTGAATCTCACAGTACTCCACCCTAAAAGGGAGATAGCTCTAGACTACCTGTAGGAAACAATGGCCCATGTGCCAAATCCTGCCACTGTCTGTTTTAGAGGCCCAAGAGATAAGAATGGTGTTTGTATTTTTAAATGATTGAAAAAAATCAAAAGAAAAAACTATTTTTTAACACATGAAGATTATATGAAATTCAAATTTGTGTCCACAGTTTTATTGGAACACAACCCATATTATCTATTACATATTATCAATTTACATATTATCTAAGGCTGCTTTTGCACAATGAGAGCCCTTAGTAGTTGCAACAGAGATCCTTGGACCTACAAAGCCTAAAAGATTTACTATCTGTCCCTTTACAGAAAAAATTTTGCAGACCCCTGAGCCAAGAGCATAAGAAAGGGAGGTGGGAGAGGAGAAAGACCGATGAGTATTGAAAACGAAAAAGTTGTTATTCGTGGATATAACTGTCTACCTAGAAAATTCAAGTCTACAATCCACTAGAATTAATAAAAGCAATAAGAAAAGGAGCTATGCATAAGAAAAATTTACTTTTAAAAAATAGTTCTGGCTAGGCACAGTGGCTCATACCTATAATCCTAGCACTCTGGGAGACACAGGTGGGAGGATAATTTGAGCTCAGGAGTTCAAGACCAGCCAAAGCAAGAGTGAGACCCCTACTAAAACTAGAAAAATTAGCTGGGCATGATGGCATGTGCCTGCACTCCCAGCTACTCGGGAGGCTGAGGCAGGAGGATCACTTAAGCCCAGGGTTGGAGGTTGCAGTGAGCTATGATGATGCCACTGCACTCTAGCCCAGGCAACAGAGAAAGACTCTATCTCCAAAAAAAAGTGTTCTTATATGCCCGCACAAACAAAATAGAAAAACTTATTTTTAAATATCTATTTACAACAGTAATAAAGAAATGATAGGTAGGCATCCATCTAACTAAATGTGAGTTTTAGGGAGAAAATTATAAAACTGAGTGAGGGGGCATAAAAGTGCAAGACCTAAGTAAATGGAGAGACAGACTATCTTCATGACTTGAAAGACCCAATCATATAAAAATGGTGATTCTCTCTCAAATTAATCTGTGGGGTCAGTGCTATTCCAATCAAATTCCAATAGGGAAAATACAGTTTCATGAAAGTTTACAGACTAATCTTACAATCTCATGAAACAAGAAAGAGCCAAGAATAGATAGAAGGTGGACAGAAGACAAAAGTGACTTACAAATCAGTGCAGAGAGAACAGACTCTTCAACACATGGTATGAACCACTGGCCATCCATACGGAATGTAAAATTGGATTCCTACCTTATCTCATAATAAAATAAAACAAAATAAAATCCAGATAGAATAAAGATCACATGTGAAAAACAAGAGCAAACTTCTAGATTAAAATAGAGGAGAATATCTTTATAATTTTGTGGGGGAGAAGGATTTCCTAAACCAAGTACCAAAAAAAACCATAAAGGAGAAGAGTAATAAATTTGACACTAAAATTTTAAAATTCTGCAAAACATCATACACAAAGTTAAAAGACACTCTATCTACATAAAGTTGTATAGAAATAGAACTAAGTACATACATACAAACACATGTGAAACTGGTGAAAGGCATATGAGACAAAATACTGGAATTCAATGTACATAAAAGAACTCTACAAATCAAATAGGAAAAAGCAAAACCAATAGAAAACTCGGCAAATTATATGAACAAGCAATTTATGAAAAAGGAAACCCAAGGAGCCAATAAGCATTAAAAGATACTCAGCCTCACTAATAATCATTAATTATTAAAAGGAACAGTCAAAGAACAAAATACCATTTCACGCTTCTCAGATGGGCATCAATATTTAAGTCTGTAGTACCTAGGGCTGCCAAAGATGTGCAAAAATTCCATATTGCTGTCAAAAGTATAAAGTTCATTTATTTTGGAGAATAATTTGAAAGTGCAGTTTTTAAAGTTAACAACACACATAGTCTTTGATCTAGTAGTTCCTTTTATAGGAATTTGGACTAGAGAAACTTACATGTACACCTAAAACCACTTCTTGGTGAATGTTAACCATAATACCATCTATAACACCCAAGATGGATGAATAACCTTAATGCCATGATCAGGAAAATGGATTTTTAAAAATTATGGTAATAAATATTTACAAAGTGATATTATGTCTAGGATTTGCTTCAAAATGTAGGATGGCTGAAGGGTAGGCAGGAGAGTGGTGTGTACTATGAATTAATAATGACTGATCATTGCTCAGGATATGGAATTACACTAGACTATTATTCCTTTAATATATGTTCACAATTTTCTATACTAAAATGTTTAAAATCATGGTATACTCACATAATAGGGATCTTATAAAGCAATTAAAATAAATGAACCAGATTTACTTTTATCAATGCAGATATATCTCCATGTTTGGAAATGAATAAATGCAAGCTGCAAGAGGTATGTACTATATATTTTGCATATAAAATTTTAAAGCTTTTATAACTACATATCATTTGCTGATATACAGATACAAAATAACTAAGTATAAAAACATGGACAAAAAGATACATGACAACTTCAAGAGAGTGAGGAAGGGAAGGAAGCACATGATATCTTTCCTGTAACTTTCTCAAGTTGGCTCTTTCTTGTTTCATGAGATTGTAAGATTAGTCTGTAAACTTTCATGAAACTGTATTTTCCCTATTGGAATTTGATTGGAATAGCACTGACCCCACAGATTAATTTGAGAGAGAATCACCATTTTTATATGATTGGGTCTTTCAAGTCATGAAGATAGTCTGTCTCTCCATTTACTTAGGTCTTGCACTTTTATGCCCCCTCACTCAGTTTTATAATTTTCTCCCTAAAACTCACATTTAGTTAGATGGATGCCTACCTATCATTTCTTTATTACTGTTGTAAATAGATATTTAAAAATAAGTTTTTCTATTTTGTTTGTGCGGGCATATAAGAACACTTTTTTTTGGAGATAGAGTCTTTCTCTGTTGCCTGGGCTAGAGTGCAGTGGCATCATCATAGCTCACTGCAACCTCCAACCCTGGGCTTAAGTGATCCTCCTGCCTCAGCCTCCCGAGTAGCTGGGAGTGCAGGCACATGCCATCATGCCCAGCTAATTTTTCTAGTTTTAGTAGGGGTCTCACTCTTGCTTTGGCTGGTCTTGAACTCCTGAGCTCAAATTATCCTCCCACTTGTGTCTCCCAGAGTGCTATAGGATTATAGGTATGAGCCACTGTGCCTAGCCAGAACTATTTTTTAAAAGTAAATTTTTCTTATGCATAGCTCCTTTGAGCTTAGACAAGTTTGAGCAAATACAGCAGATTGCTAATACGTACACAATTTGGGTGGTGATACAGGGACACAATGTAAGTGAAAACTGTACAGAAGTTAATAAAGGTGCCAGAGTATAGGCGCCATTTGAGCTGAGTGTGGATGAATGGATAAGAATTTATCAACCCAAAGAGAACATATGAAAAGAAATACTAACTCAAGAAAATATGGGATGTAAGAGGATTTCACCCAGAAAACATTTCTATTCTATCCAAGAAGAGAAAACAATTCACACAAAAGTCTCTCTGATGTTGACCTCAAAGAACTCTCAAGACATATCCTTTTCCTGCAGACCATGAACCTGAGGTGACAAGAAGCAGTAATAAAGTATTCACCTTCTTTGTTCACATGTAATTGTGTAGGGAAATTTAAAATAAAAAAATTGAAAACAAAGTATTTACCTTCACAACCCTAATAGCACCAAGACTGATGAGAGCTCAGCAAGTGCTTGTGGATAAATGAATGAATGCCTTTATGTTCATTCAAGAAATACCAACTGGGCAGTAGTCTATGTTAGCCACTGCTCAGGAAACTAGGGAAACTTCAGACAGAAATGGCCCCTGGACTCAGGAGGGGCACATGACACAGAAACAAAGAACAGGGCTCCCTGGTAGTAGATAGGACAGAATGGCAGGCAAGGAGGCCTCTTTGAAAAGGCGGGAGGGAAAGGACAAGCCAGTCAAGAAGCACCTGATGACAGTGTGGCAGGCAGAAGGCACAGGGTGCTCAGGAGAGTTGCTGAGGAGTCTGAAGAATCTAAAGGCTAGGGCTTAGGCAGGAAAATTAGGAGACACAAAATGAAACACAATGGTATTCATATCACTTCGACTCCCTCAAATTCAACTGGCAGATACTGGCAGCTAGGATTCATGCTCCACCAAAAAAGACACAGACTAAGAAAAACCATAAATAGCATTGTCCCATCACCCCTTCAGCCTGCCTTCCCTAACAGTAATGTTTCCACCCAAGCCAGCCTACAATGGCGCCTTGTGGAAGCAGACAGTGTTTCTGTACTCTGATTGGCAGAGGGAAGGCAGAAGGGCATGGCTAATTCCAGGGCAATAATACAGACTCAGCCTAGCAGAACTCTTCCAAAAATGGTCCTGGAGGGTAGAGCTGACTCAGAGTGAGCCCCTAGAGGCCCTTGGAGCTCACAGGGTAGGGCAGACATGCAGGAAGCTGGAGCTGGGCTTGGAACAAATCTCGGACACTAACCAGCTCCAGGGACCGAGGCCAGATGAGTGTCCTTGCCAAATCCTCACATCCTCAGTATAAGTGTTTTGCAAATTGTCAAGCTCTACATATACATGCGCTCTATACATACGCACAGTCTCCTTCAACCTGTATTTACTAAGCACCTACTATATGCTAGACATTGGGCTAGGTCCAGCAGTGAAAAAAACTAACAAAAAGGGGGGAATCAAGATGGTGGACGAGAAACACCACCAGACAGAGTGTCTCTGCAGAAAAGACAGATTCTAGCAGAAATTAGAAGAAAGAAGCATGAAGACGAGCATACAGCAGACGAAGGTCGGAAAGAGGGGCACCTGAGACCACGGGAGACTCCACAGGAGGAGGTTGCGGAGGAGAACTGGAAGCTGAGACCGCCGGAGCAGCCCGGAGACCAGCGGGAAGGGTAGGTGGATCGGCCAAGTTTCCCCTCCCCTGCATCTCAGACTGCTGGTGGGCTCCCCGGCAGGTGGAGAGACCTGCGGACACCAGCCCAGAGACGGCCGCCACCAGTGAGTGGTAAGCCAGTAGCGGACGCAGCACCAGGTTCCCAAATCCCTCGGGGCACCTCCGTGTGCACAGACCCGAGCCACGAGGCAGGGGCCATATTGCCTCATCCTCCCCTCCGCCGACCCTACCTGCGGCTGCCCAGAGAGACAATATAGCCACCAGCTGGAGGCACCTCCAGGGAACAGTACCTTACCTTTTGGGACCCTACAGCTGACTAAGAGGAACTCAGACTGTGAGCTCCCTACCCGCCAGCCCTCCAAGGTGCTGGTGGCACGGGGATCCCCGGAGAACAGGGCAGCCCCTAAAGCTGAGAGACATCGACCCAGCTTGGGTTCCCTGTGGGTGAATTGGGACTGGCACTCCTCTCCCTGGTGGGGATATAGTTTGAACTCTGGGGCCAAGAGGTCAGACCTGCAGACCAGATCCCATGCACCGAGGTCTCGCATTGCCCGGGGCACAGAAGGGATATACATGAACAGCCTACTGAGGTGTGTGTGCCTTCGGGGTCAGATGGAAACTCTCCTCCCAAAGGGAGGCTGTGAGCCCAGCACAGGTGGCGTTCCTGCACAGGGAACCTCTCCGCCAGCATCACAGTCAGAGGAGGCTGGTGGCGTGAGGTCTGGTCTGCTGGCAGAGGCCCAGGAGTAGCTGCGGTGTTGGGGAGGGAGGAAAGAAGTGAGGCCCACTCCAGACTGTGGGTCTCAGACAGCCCCACCCCACACGAAGACTTTCTGACTGAGCGGGGCCATTCCAGCCCCTCCCTGACAGTTTTTCCTGGAAGCAGAGAACAGAACTTTGACCCCTGCTAACGACACTGGTGGTGCCTGAGGGCAGGCTTACCCAACCCAGCTCCGCCCAGACTCTCTCTTAGACCAGCCCTCACTGAGGGGGAGAAAAGGACACACCTGGAAGTCCCAGGGCCCCACCGACCACCTGAGGCACTAGAGTTCTCTCTACAGGAACAAGAGCTGATAATAGGACACAAAAACAACACCATAGCCTGTTCCTCCAAGCAAGCGCCACCTACTGACAGGGAGGACATCCTGCACACCCTTTTCACGGCACCTACTGACTCATTATACAGGGAGTGGTCAAATCTCACCCACAGACACCACCTACCGGCTCAGAAACCAAACAAGGCGTGTGAACACCCAAACGAAAACCTAAAGGAAAGAAACAACAACTGATCGAATGGGAAGAAATCAGCGAAGGAACTCTGGAAATATGAAGAACCAAATGGAAAACACACCCCCAAAGAGGAGCACCAGCCCCCTAGAAACAGACACCAACCAAAATCAGGCAACCAAAATGACAGAAGAGGAATTTCTAATGTGGATCATAAGAAAATTCAACGACCTGCAAGAACAACTCAATAACCAACACAAAGAAACCACAAAAAGCCTCCAGGACCTGGAACAAAAGTTCACTAAAGAAATCGACACAATGCAGAAAAGTTTAACTGAACTCCTGGAAATGAAGAATCAATTCAGGGAACTACAAAATACAGTGGAAAGTCTCAAAAACAGGATAGATCAAACAGAAGAAAGAATCTCAGAGACTGAAGATAATACCCTCCAATTAAATAAATCAGTCACACAGACAGAGCAGAGAAAGAAGAGAAAAGAGCAAAGCCTACAAGAGATGTGGGATTATGTGAAGAAACCTAATGTGAGGGTCATAGGGCTACCAGAAGGGAAAGAAGACAACACTCAAGGGTTTGACAAGCTATTTGAAGATATAATAGAGGAAAATTTCCCAGGCCTTGCTCAAAAACTCGACATACAAGTTCCAGAAGCTCAGAGGACCCCTGGGAGATTCAATGCAAATAGGAAGACTTCACGACATGCAGTCATCAGACTGACCAAAATATCAACTAAGAGGCCCTTCTAAGAGCTGCAAGACAAAAGAAGCAAGTAACACACAAGGGAAAGCCAATTCGAATAACACCAGACTTCTCTACTGAGACTTTACAAGCAAGGAGAGACTGGGGCCCCATTCTCACTCTTCTGAAACAAAACAATGCCCAGCCTAGAATCTTATTCCCTGCAAAACTAAGCTTCGTATATGAAGGAGAAATAAAGACATTCTCAGATAGGCAAAGTCTCAGAGAATTCACCAAGACAAGACCAGCCCTACAAGAAGTACTCAAAACAGTGTTATGCACGGAACACCATAATAAAAATTCATGAATATAAAAACAACCAAAACCCAAAGATTAAAGGCCAGATATTACAATGGCTCAAGAGAGAAATCAAAGCAACAACATCCAACCCAACAGAATGAACAGTAATCTACCTTACCTATCAGTTCTCTCAATAAATGTGAATGGCTTAAACTCTCCACTCAAGAGACATAGGCTGGCTGAATGGATAAGAAAATAGAGGCCAAGTATATGCTGTCTACAGGAAACACATCTAACCTGCAAGGATGTATATAGACTAAAAGTAAAAAGGTGGAGATCAGTATTCCAAGCAAGTGAAAGCCAAAAGGAGGCTGGCTTGGCAGTTCTAATTTTAGACGATTTAGTTTTTAAACCAACAAAAGTAGTGAAAGACAAAGAGGGTCATTATATAATGGTGAAGGGCACAGTTCAACAAGAAGAGATAACAATTTTAAATATATATGCACCCAACTTAGGTGCACCCAGATTCATAAAGCAAACCTTACTGGATCTAAGCAAATTGATTAATAGCTACTCCATAATCACTGGAGCTCTCAACACCCCACTGACGGCACAAGACAGATCCTCCAAACAGAAAATTAATAAAGAAGTAATGGACTTAAACAAAACTCTAGAACAATTGGGTCTGACTGACATTACAGGGCATTCTACCCAGAATCCACTGATTATGCGTTCTTCTCATCAGCTCATGGGACATTCTCTAAGACTGACCATATCCTAGGACACAAAGTAAACCTCAAGAAATTTTAAAACATAGAAATCATACCACAGTGGAATAAAAGTAGAAATCAACCCTAACAGAAACTCACATTTCTACACAAAAATGTGGAAATTAAACAACTTCCTACTAAATGATTACTTCATAAATGAAGAAATCAAGATGGAAATAAAAAATTCTATGAACGAAATGACAATGGAGAGATAAGTTATCAAATCCTCTGGGACACAGCTAAAGCAGTTCTGAGAGGAAAGTTTATCTCCATAAATGCCTATAACCAAAAGTCAAAAAGATCACAAATAGACAATCTAATGAAACGACTCAAAGAGCTGGAAAAAGAAGAACAGACCAACCACAAACCCAGCAGAAGAATTGAAATCAACAAGATCAAATCAGAACTAAATGAACTTGAAAACAGGGAAGCTATTCAGGAGATTAATAAAACAAAAAGTTGGTTCTTTGAAAAAATAAACAAAATAGACACGCCATTGGCTAAGCTAACGAAAAGCAGAAAAGAGAAATCTCTAATAAGCTCCATCAGGAACAAAAAAGGAGATATCACAACTGATCCCAAAGAGATACAAGATATAATTTATGAATACTACAAAAATCTTTATGCACACAAACTAGAAAATGTGGAGGAAATGGACAAATTTCTAGAAACACACAGCCTCCCTAGGCTCAACCAGGAAGAAATAGATTTCCTGAACAGACCAATCTCAAGAGCTGAAATAGAAACAGCAATTAAAAATCTCCCTAAAAAGAAAAGTCCTAGTCCAGATGGTTTCACACCTGAATTTTACCACACTTACAAAGAAGAACTAGTACCTATCTTGCAGAAACTATTCCACAACATCAAGAAGAACGGAAACCTCCCTGACACCTTTTATGAAGCGAATATTACTCTGATACCCAAACCAGGAAAGGATGCAATGAAAAAAGAAAACTACAGACCAATATCCCTAATGAATATAGATGCAAAAATTTTCAACAAAATCTTAGCTAACCGAATCCAGACGCTTATCAAAAAAATAATACATCACGACCAAGTGGGCTTCATCCCAGGGATGCAGGAATGGTTCAACATACATAAATCTATAAATGCAATTCACCACATAAACAGAAGCAAAAACAAAGACCACATGATTCT
The DNA here is from genome assembly GCF_040939455.1 of Microcebus murinus. Lineage (NCBI taxonomy): Eukaryota > Metazoa > Chordata > Mammalia > Primates > Cheirogaleidae > Microcebus > Microcebus murinus. Next base: position 23,840,821 of record NC_134125.1, on the reverse strand, counting down.
TTCAATAGATGCAGAAAAAGCTTTTGACAAAATTCAACACCCTTTCATGATACGAACACTTAAGAAAATGGGCATAGAAGGAACATACATAAAAATGATACAAGCCATATATGACAGACCCATAGCCAACATGATACTGAATGGGGAAAAATCGAAAGCAAAACCACTTAGAACTGGAACCAGACAAGGCTGCCCACTATCTCCACTTCCGTTCAACATAGTGCTGGAAGTCTTGGCTACAGCAATCAGATAGGAAAATGGAATCAAAGGTATCCAAATAGGGGCAGAAGAGATCAAACTTTCACTGTTTGCTGATGATATGATATTGTATCTAGAAAACCCCAAAGATTCAACCAAGAAACTCCTGGAATTGATCAATGAATTTAGTAAAGTCTCAGGATACAAAATCAATACACAGAAATCAGAGGCATTCATATACGCCAACAACAATCTAATTGAGAACCAAATCAAAGACTCAATTCCCTTCACAATAGCAACAAAGAAATTAAAGTACCTAGGAATATACTTAACCAAGGACGTAAAAGACCTCTACAGGGAGAACTATGAAACACTGAGGAAGGAAATAGCAGAGGATGTAAACAGATGGAAATCCATACCATGCTCGTGGATTGGTAGACTCAATATCATCAAAATGTCTATACTACCCAAACTTATCTACAGATTCAATGCAATACCGATTAAAATCCCATCAGCATTCTTCACAGATACAGAAAAAATAATTTTACGCTTCATATGGAACCAAAGAAGACCCCGAATATCAAGAGCAATTCTAGGCAACAAAAACAAAATGGGTGGTATTAATATGCCAGTTATCAAACTATACTACAAAGCTGTAGTAATTAAATCAATATGGTGTTGGCACAAAAATAGGAATATTGACCAGTGGAACAGATGTGAGAATCCTGATATAAAACCATCCTCATATAGCCATCTAATCTCTGACAAAGCAGACAAAAACTTACGCTGGGGAAAAGAATCCCTTTTCAATAAATGGTGCTGGGAAAACTGGATAGCCACCTGTAGAAGGCTAAAGCAGGACCCACACCTTTCACCTCTCACAAAAATCAACTCACGCTGTATAACAGACTTAAAACCTAAGGTATGAAACTATTAGAATTCTAGAGGAAAATGTTGGAAACACTCTTCTGGACACCGGCCTAGGCAAAGAGTTTATGAAGAAGTCCCCAAAGGCAATCACAGCAGCAACAAAAATAAATAAATGGGACATGATCAAACTACAAAGCTTCTGCACAACCAAAGAAACAGTCATGAAAGTAAACAGACAACTTACAGAATGGGAGAAAATTTTTGCATCTTACACATCTGATAAGGGGTTGATAACTAGAATATACTTAGAATTCACAAAAATCAGCAAGAAAAAATCAAATAACCCTATTAAAAAGTGGGCAAAGGACTTGAACAGAAATTTTCTAAAGAAGACAGAAGAATGGCCAACAAACATATGAAAAAATGCTCAACATCTCTAATCATCAGTGAAATGCAAATCAAAACTACAATGAGATATCACTTAACTCCAGTGAGAATGGCCTTTATCAAAAAGTCTCCAAACAATAAATGCTGGCGTGGATGCGGAAAGAGTGGGCCACTCCTACACTGCTGGTGGGACTGCAAACTAGTTCAACCTCTGTGGAAAGCAATATGGAGATATCTTAAAGCGATACAAGTGAATCTACCATTTGATCCAGCAATCCCATTACTGGGCATCTACCCAAAAGATCCAATGACACTCTACAAAAGGACACCTGCACTGGAATGTTTATAGCAGCACAATTCATAATTGTAAGGCTGTGGCAACAGCCCAAGTGCCCATCAATCCAAGAATGGATTAATAAAATGTGGTATATGTATACCATGGAATAGTATTCAGCTCTAAGAAACAACGGTGATATAGCGCATCTTATATTTTCCTGGTTAGAGCTGGAACCCATACTACTAAGTGAAGTATCCCAAGAATGGAAAAACAAGCACCACATATACTCACCAGCAAACTGGTACTAACTGAACAGCACCTAAGTGGACACATAGGTACTACAGTAATAGGGTATTGGGTAGGTGGGAGGGGGGAGGGGGGTGGGTACATACATACATAATGAGTGAGATGTGCACCATCTGGGGGATGGTCATGCTGGAAACTCAGACTTGTGGGGAGAGGGGGGAAAGGGTATTTATTGAAACCTTAAAATTTGTACCCCCATAATATGCCGAAATAAAAAAGTAAAGAAAAAAAAACTAACAAAAACCTCTACTCTCTCAGAAATTACATTTCAGTGAAAGAGAGACACATAATAAAATAAATGAGAAAATTACTATATATAGCATGCTAGAAGAGAGGAGGTACAGAGTATGGGATGGCAAACTTTCTCTCAAATGTCCAGAGAAAGTAAATATCTTAGGCTTTTCAGGCCATATAGACTTTACCACAGTTAATCGATTCTGCCACTGTATTGAAAAGCAGCCACAGTAAAATGTAAATGAATGGGCGTGGCTATGTTCCAACAAAACTTTAGGAATCCACATTACAGTCTAGGTTGGACACTCCTCTTGGTACATCCAGAACACTTGGTGTTCTATAGCTTGTCTGTGTGCTGTTTGGCCTCCCATTGAACAGCAAGGTCTGGGGGCAGAGTTCGCACTGCTTATCCGTAGTAATCCCAAGGAGCTACCGCCAATCACAGCTGGCAAGTGTCAGGAAGCCTATCTTTGCTCACTAATCATTTACTGACTGACTGGATGTAATAGGTATGGACTGGGCAACTAATACCTGGCATAACAAGTGGTGCTTGGCAAACAGGGCTCAATAGAAGGTGGTAGTGGTGAATGTGGCTATTATTTCTAAAATTACTATTGCAGGGCTTAGCCCTGTGTCTGACTAGTGACAGACTCCATAATTATGAGTGGATCTAAAACCACCTGTTGTTCAAGGCCAGGCCCAGAACACCCTGAATCTCAGCTGCATTCAAGTTCAGACTTTCTGGCAAGTTTATGTAGTCACATAAATAAAATCAGTCAAAGCAGCACAGTGAGCCCCATTTCAGGAGAAGGCCAAACAAGCCCAAGGGTGCCAGCACAGCTCTGTTCCTCCTCACCCCGAACTCCCACCCTAGCCCCGCACTGGCCACTCACGGCATGGTAGAAAGCACTCACATAGAATCGCAGCAGAGCCCCGTCTGAATTGCAGCACCAGGACCTCCTGCCCAAATACTCGTGGGCTGTGTTGAGTAGCATGAGGGAGGATGGGAGCATGGGCGTCTCCGACATCCCTGGGGAAAACCCAGACCAACAGACGCAGAGTTAGTGCGGGAACATGTGTACCTGCAGGTGGGCTTCAGGGTTCAGTCTCTTCTTTTTTTTTTTTTTTTTTTTTTTATTTATTTTTTTTTTGAGACAGAGTCTCCCTCTGTTGCCCAGGCTAGAGTGAGTGCCGTGGCGTCAGCCTAGTTCACAGCAACCTCAAACTCCTGGGCTCAAGCAATCCTTCTGCCTCAGCCTCCCGAGTAGCTGGGACTACAGGCATGTGCCACCATGCCCGGCTAATTTTCTATATATATTAGTTGGCCAATTAATTTGTTTCTATTTATAGTAGAGACGGGGTCTTGCTTTTGCTCAGGCTGGTTTCGAACTCCTGACCTCGAGCAATCCGCCCGCCTCAGCCTCCCAGAGTGCTAGGATTACAGGCGTGAGCCACCGCGCCCGGCTCAGTCTCTTCTTTTTGATGTTGTTTTCTTTTTTTGGAGATAGGATCTTGCTCTGTCGCTCAGGCTGAAGTGCAATCATAGCTCACTGCAGCCTCAAGCTCCTGGGCTCAAGCAATCCTCCTGCCTCAAGCCTCTCAAGTAGCTAGGACTACAGGCACACACCACCACACTCAGTTAATTTTTTAAAATTTTTTATAGAGACAAGGTCTCACTATATTGCTCAGGCTGGTCTGGAACTCCTGGCCTCAAGCAATCCTCCCGCCTTGGCCTCCCAAAGTGCTAGGATTATAGGTATGAGCCACCACGCCCAGCCTTTCTGGGGGGCTTTTCTGTCTTTATCAAGGTGGCCACAGATTTTTCATCCTTTTTTATCTTTTTGTTTTTTAAAATAATGACTGAATCAGCTTTACTAAAGCAATACATGCTTATCAAAAATAATCCAAACCATACAGGAAAACCAAAAAGGAACACTTCACCCACCAAAACACCAGCCCCCAGAGAACCAATGCTGACATCTAGTGAATATCACTAGAAGTACCCTTCTAGTGCATACATGAGGCATTTTGAAAGAAACAAATAACTTATAACAATGGAACCCAAACTATGCATACCTTTTCTTAACTTAAAAATTCTTACATTTAGGTCTACCTGAATATTACAAAAGAAAAAAAAAAACAGAAGAAAAAAGAACTACTACTGAATTTAAATGTATGGTCACTCTTATTAGTTCCTTAAAGATCCCTTTGTATTTTGGAAACTCTGGGCCATAACCCATTAGTGACTTACAGCGAGCACTTTTAGAGTGGATTAGGACAGAACACATCAGAACAGAAAATACTAGAAGGTATCACACCCAGTAGAAATAAGTTTCTTTAATAAAATTTATTTTGTACTTTTTACTATTGGTCAACCCCAGCCAAAAAGTATGATAAGCACTGGTTTTACAGAAAAAAAGGTCAGAAAATCATTAAGAAGTTCAAGACACTCCAGTTTTTATGGGTCTTTTAGTTTCCATTTTCAAGGGTATAAAAGATCAGTTATAACGGTTATAAAAGATCAGTGATTAGCTTTGTAATACTTCCTCCTTTCTCCCTACCTTTCAATTTTGTTGCATATATTATTTGTAGAAATTCAAGATTCATAACATTTCTGGTCTTCTCTGCAACCATAATTAGCCCAGATGCTTTCAATTCCAATTTTAAATAGATTAAGTGCTCATCAAAAATTATTTCCCATGACTTTCATTCTGACTCACATTTGTTTACTGACTTCATCCTCCAGAAGTGTTTTTAAGAAGCGCTCATGGGAGCTGGAGTCTTGTCTGTAAATGTCTGTCACCTCTATAATTACAAACAACTTGGCTGGATGTCTAGGTCATGCTTTCTTTCCTTGAGAACAGGGTAGACTTACAGACATCATCCCAACTGCACTGAATGCTGCTACAGAGAGACCTGAGATGAGTCTCGTTTTTTTGTTCCACGGAGAAGAAAAATTGCTTTTTTAGTTTAGAAACCAAAATAATTTTTATCCTTAAAGTATATCTTTTTTTTCGAGACAGAATCTTGCTCTGTTGCCCGGGCTAGAGTACTATGGCATCAGCCTAGCTCACAGCAACCTCAAACTCCTGGGCTCAAGCAATCCTCCTGCTTCAGCCTCCCAAGTAGCTGAGACTACGTTTCCCCGAAAATAAGACAGGGTCTTATATTTATTTTTCCTCAAGAAGACACCCTAGGGTTTATTTTCAGGGAATGTGTTATTTTCCCCTCAAAGCCTCAGCTTGCAGCACACACAGGACGGCCGGGACCTGACAGGGGGAGCCAACCTTGTTGGTGGGGCTGCCTGCACCTTTCTGGTCACCTCTAGATAGTAGCTGTCACGATGGGGCAGACGAGAAGGGCTGCTCATTGTCTTTACAGCTCCACGACGAAATGCATGGGTTGTGCAGATACACTGCGCAGCCACGCCCATCGCTAGGTCTTATTTTCGGGGTAGGGCTTATATTGCGCAAATGCTTAGAAATCCTGCTAGGGCTTATTTTATGGGTAGGTCTTATTTTCAGGGAAACACAGTACAGGCACATACTACCACGCTTGGCTTATTTATTTATTTTTCTATTTTTAGTAGAGATGGGGTCTCATTCTTGCTCAGGCTGGTCAGTGATCCTCCTGCCTCAGCCTCCCAGAGGGCTAGGATTATAGGTGAGAGCTACTGCACCCAGCCTTAAAGTAGATCCTTAACCAGGATGTGCTGGATACAGATTGCAATATATCAATTCTTCCTGAGATATACTGTACTTTTTGAATCTATTGGTTTTCACTACAATTCAGAGAAATTGTCCTATATTTGATCTTCCTGAGATATACTGTACTTTTTGAATCTATTGGTTTTCACTACAATTCAGAGAAATTGTCCTATATTTGATCTTGATGCTGCTCCTGCTCCATTGCTGGAGTCTTTCCATCAGAGCACTACCTATCCTTACACTGCACCATCTTTGCCCTCCACACCTACCATCTTCCCGCCAGTGCTCTTAGCTCTTAATCGCATGTACTCGTTTCAGTGTGTCATTTTCATTCTGTCCCTTGCTGTTTGCATTTATGAATTTATAATGGTGAGATATGGTTTGCAGTTTTTTCCCACAGTTCTGCAATTTTTCATTTCATTCTGTTTATCAGCTTTCAAATTTTTTTTTTTTTTTTGAGACAGAGTCTCACCCTGTTGCCTGGGCTAGAGTACAGTGGTGTCAGCCTAGCTCACAGCAACCTCAAACTCCTGGGCTCAAGCAATCCTCCTGCCTCAGCCTCCCAAGTAGCTGGGACTACAGGCATGCGCCACCATGCCTGGCTAATTTTTTCTATGTATTATTAGTTGGCCAATTAATTTGTTTCTATTTTTAGTACAGATGGGGTCTCGCTCTTGCTCAGGCTGGTTTCGAACTCCTGACCTCGATCGATCCGCCCACCTCGGCCTCCCAGAGTGCTAGGATTATAGGTGTGAATGACCGCGCCCGGCCCTGCTAAAAATTTTTAATAATTTTTTTTTATACAAACCACATACAGAGAGACTCTACCACTCTTCATTGGTGTATGTTTTCTTCCAGACTGAGTTCATCTGGTTTTTTACACCCTATATCCACTCTTTCCTTTTTGTTCCCCACCCAGATGGGGGATGGGCTATAATGTCAGCACACTCACCATGTCATTTCTTTCTATCCTGCTCATGGTTGCTTGTGCAGCTCCCCTAGACTAAGTGCTCTGATAAATATATCGTGGATGAATTTTCTGTGGTACTCTCCCACATAATATGAGACCAATTTGTCTCTTCCTTAAACCTATAATTTTGATTCTACCTCTGTGCCTGCAGTGGTAGAGGAAGAAAGATAGCTTGGCTAGGGTTGCATACACTCCTTGCTGGAGAACTTAGGTTTTGTTCTTTTTTCTGAGGTCTCCCTTTAAGGTAGGATTGCTGGCTGTTGAGAGGAGTGCAGTCAGCAGACAGCCTCCAACTGTCAGTTCCTTCAGGGTCTGCTGCAGCTGAGGAAATAGCCTCACCCAAGGTCACACACTTCCTGTGGGAGCCCACATCCAGTGACTGAGTGAGATGGGAGGAAAAAGCCCTAGCTACTTGAGTCCAACATGGTGGGACAGATCTGATGGGCAACTTTTGCTTGAGAGCTCCCTGCCAGGTTGGCTGAGGCTATGTCAGGCCTTCATTAGAGTTTGACTTCCCCCTCTGCCCAATCCTGCTTCCTCTACCTTCCTAATAAACCCTGTCTCAGAGTCTGCTTCCAGAGAACCCCATATGTGAAAGTGTCCTCACCAGGCCCCTCACCACCCAGCCAGAAATATGTTTTATCCCTGGGCCTCTTCCCTGAACTTAGTCTTGTCACTGGAAGATGGCAGGACCCAGCAGCCCTTCCTGCCTCTGCTCAGACTCAGGGAAATATGGAGGGGCTTTCCCCTTGGCCCACTTTCCACAAATCAGAGGATATTAAGAATATTTCCTATAATCCTAGCACTCTGGGAGGCCGAGGCGGGAGGATCACTCAAGGTCAGGAGTTCAAAATCAGCCTGAGCGAGATCCCGTCTCTACTAAAAATAAAAAAAGGAAGAAATTATCTGGACAACTAAAAATATATAGAAAAAATCAGCCGGGCATGGTGCCACACGCCTGTAGTCCCAGCTACTCTGGAGGCTGAGGCAGGAGGATTGCTTGAGCCCCGGAGTTTGAGGTTGCTGTGAGCTAGGCTGAGGCCATGGCACTCTAACCCGGGCAACAGAGACTCTGTCTCAAAAGGAAAAAAAAGAATATTTCCCAGGACTTGGTCAACTTATCATCTTCCTTCAGTTCTCCTACTCCAGGGACAGGAGCAGAGAGAATTACATCTGCTGCCAGTCCACCAGAAACGTTTACTTTTTTCCTTGGTGTACTTTTCAAAGTCTAAGGCATTTGACTCTTCCTTTATCCTTGTTAATCTGCTGGTAGTTTTTTAAAAACTATTCTTTGTTTGCATAATTAATTTTAGGGAAAAGGGGAATCTCAATCATCCAGAAGTCTTTTTGTGTTATTTTTATAAGAAAAATAATAGGCCGGGCGTGGTGGCTCACGCCTGTAATCCTAGCACTGTGGGAGGCCGAGGCGGGCGGATTGCTTGAGGTCAGGAGTTCGAAACCACCCTGAGCGAGACCCCATGTCTACTAAAAATAGAAAGAAATTAATTGGCCAACTAAAAATATATATACAAAAAATTAGCCGGGCATGGTGGTGCATGCCTGTAGTCCCAGCTACTCAGGAGGCTGAGGCAGGATTGCTTGAGCCCAGGAGTTTGAGGTTGCTGTGAGCTAGGCTGACGCCATGGCACTCACTCTAGCCTGGGCAACAAAGTGAGACTCTGTCTCAAAAAAAAAAAGAAAAGAAAAATAATAAACACTTAGAGCTGTAAAACTTAAAATCTTTCACCACTAAAATCCTTTTGGAGAACAATGAGGTACTATTTCACAAGAATTTTAAAGCTCTTCATTCCTAGAAATTTATGCTAAAAAAAAAAAATCAATTGAGCAGAAACAAAAAGGTATGCAAGAGGTGTTCAGCACAGTTTGACCCATAAGAAAGAAATACTGCAGCCATCCTAAGGGTTCAGCAGGGGTAGGGTTCAGTAGAGCACACACCTCTCATAAGCATGACTAAGACAATGGAGCAAAATGAAGCAGCTTTACAAAACAGAGTGTAAAAGACTTTTGTAGACTGGCCCCTCCTCCCTTGTCCAAGCCCCATGGCCCAGCTCTCCTGGCCAACATGCAGCTCCCTTGAGTGCCCAACACCCCAGTGTCCTTCTCTGCTCCTGCTCTTCCATCAGGCTCAGCCCAACCCACACCAGGGGCTGAGGAGGGATGTCAGGTGCCCTCCTCTCAGCCAGCCACCCTGGCTTGGTGCTGTTCAGTATCTGATCTGTCTCCCCAACAACAAACCTGTGAAGGCCACAGGTGTCTTACTCACAGAGGCCTGACAGGTAGTGAGCAGCTGACAAATACCTGCGCAGTAAACACAATGATACAGACAGAATAAACGGAAGGAGGCAAATCACACATTAACTCAGGTTTCTCTGGGCAGTTGGAACAGGGATGACTTTCTCTCCTTCCCATTTTCTTATGTAACAAATTACTGAGGAAAAATCCTCCATAAATTTAATTTTAAGCTGGGTGAATAAATGCATAAATACACATATTAATATCATAACTATATAAAAAGTAGATAAAGATTGGGTGTGGTGGCTTACGCCTGTAATGCCAGCCCTTTGGGAGGCTGAGGCAGGAGGATCGCTTGAGTCCAGGAGTCCAGGACCAGCCTGGGCAATAGTGAGACCCCATGTCTACCAAAAAAAGAAAAAAAAAACCAACCCAAACAAACAAAAAAATGTGTATTAGGCCAAGTCTGAACAGCAAATGCAAGGAAAAAAAAAGAGATCCACTTGATAGGTTATAGGGGATCTTGGCTTTAAGTGTCATTCAACTGTTGTTGTGTTGTAGTTTCTTTAATTTAGCACATTTTCTACTATTGCACTGACCACAGCTCAAGTGCCCTCTCCAGCTGGGTGATGACTGTCTACTCATCACCCAGCACCCACCATGTACCAGGCACTGATCAGTCATGGAGATTCATGGCTTTATTTATTTATTTTTGGAAAAAAGGCATAAAAATTTACTTAACCTGTACATGTGGAAAGCTACAAAGTGATTACCTCGGCTTTATTATTTTCTTTCATCCTTGTAATAACCCTCTGAGGTAGGTACCATTATTCCCAGTATGGATGTTGGGGAAGTAGAGGTTTGCCCAAGGTCACATAGACAAGAAGCAACAGTTGGGACGTGGACCCTGTGTCCACTCCATGCTACCCTCAGCATCCTGTGCCTTGGGACTGTTGTGGGGATTAAAGGAGTTAACAGGTACAAGTCCTCCATGTAAGCCCTTGCCTCACTGTCATTCCCTTCACGCTGCCATCTGCACCAGCCGTGCAACACTCCACACTACCACACCTCGTGTGTCCACTGCACAGTGAGCTCCCTGAGGGAGGAAACAGGGACACATCTCTGCCTGTGTCCAAGCGCATGCAAAATCCTGTCATACTGAGCCCCAAACACACTTACAGCACCTGGATAAAGCCCCAGGGCCCTGGGACAGAGGCCAGGGGCAAGGATACAGGGGTCAGTGCCCATCCCCACCTTACCCGCTGCCTGTGCATACCTTCTTCTGCTGGGTTCTGGAGCTGCTGCTGGTGGCACAGGGAGCGGAAGGTGTCTTCCTCTTGTCTAATGATCCGATGCAGAATGATCCAGGGCAGCACTGAGGAGACATGAGGCTCCTTGGCCTCCTCCTGCACGGCCATGCTGCAGTCGACGACCTGGTGAGTGGCGGGGATACCAGGGATGTCACAGCAAGGCCAGCTCTGCCCCCTGCCCTCCCACGATGAGCCCTAAGGGCAGATTAGAGGTAGGCAGGGAGCTTCTTGGGGACCTAGGGCATCCTGCCCGCCCATTCCCAGCATTCTGATCTGGGAGCACTGACCTAGCAGTTCCCCAGTATGTAATTAGACAGAGCCCCCCAATATTCAATGACAGAGTAACACCATCCTGCCTCACGCCATGTGTAGTTACTAATGCCCTCAGCACTTACTGTGTGCTGGGTCCTGTGAACAGGACACGGAGGAACTGACAGCCCAGGGGGAAGAGAGCCACGGACAAGCTACACGAGTGCTAAGGATCAGTAGTATGGCTGCTGCAACGAGAGCAAAGGCAGCCCAGGGGCTCACATAAGAGGGGTGAGTGGCTGTGGTGTACCCAACACCCACAGAGGGCAGGGCCCGGGCACAGAGAACAGAAATGCTGCCAGGAGCCCAAGAGGGCAGTCAGGAGGGCTGTAGCCAAAGAAGCGGAAGAGACAGCAGGCTAGGGGTTCAGTGCACCTTAGGCAACAGACAACCTGGAGGGAATATGATGGGTTATAAGCGAGGAGGGAGCACACTCATATTTCCATTTTGGAAAGGTAACCTCTGCAGCAGGACAGGGGCTGGACTGGAAGGTAGAGGAGGACTGGGGGAGAACTGCTGCCACAGTTCAAGCAAGAGACAGCAATAACCTGCAGTACTACAGAATGACAAGGATAACAGAAACAAAACCTGGAGTTGTTAAGGATGTGGATTTGGCAGGACTTGCCGATGGCCTGGGCAAAAGATGAGGAGAGAGCTGAGAGTGGCTCAGAGGAAGGTGCTCTGCCTCAAAGCCTGCCTGACAATGCAGGGTGCTGTGACCACCCCTCAGCTGGAAGTGCCAGGACAGCATGGGGTAGAAGAGAGCCCTGGCCTGGGCTCTAGCCCCTATTGTGGCTCAGGTTCAATGCAGCTAGACCATAGCCTCGCCTCTGAGCCTGTTTCCTCCCCTCTGGCGTGGGCCATCTGGAAGAACCCTGCGGCGCCAAGTGCTACATCATCTCTAACCCCTGACAGACCCAACAAGCCCTAGGAAGGTTTGCAGCCTATGCACAGCCACCTCCTTAGAGCCTGAGAGTTCTAGCCAGAGGGGCCAACATGTCCCCTTTAGGTTGTCTAACTAGCAACGAAAGCCAGGAACTACTGAAGAGGGGGGACGTTAGAGACACGTCTGCGGGGACAGGACAGGGTGAGAAGGAGCTGGGAGTCACCTGGATGAGGTTATTGGTGAGACGGACGAGGCTGGTAGCAGAGGATGACTCCTTCAGGATGCTGCCACTGCTGTCTGCGGAGAGTGCCTGCTCAATGCCCATCAGCAGCTGGGTCACTGTGGCTACCCATTCCTCCTTGGCTGCAGCCTCACTTGAGTTCACCATCTGCTGGACAGCCTCATTCAGAGCCACGTCGGAACACTCGAAACACTGCTGGTAGTCCTTCAGCCGGAGCAGGGAGTCCTGAGCATGGGAAGAAGCCAGGCAGAAGGTGCACTGTGAGCTCAGCACACCTGGGCCTCAGGCCTGAGATGGGAGAGCTGGGGGGAAAGAGATAAGGCGCAGTGCAAAAGGAAGGGAAGCACGCTCCCAACCCCTGTGCAGTGTAGGCCACATACAGCATTGAGTGCCTGGGAGGGCAAGATGGTGACCTGTACGCAATGGCAGCACAGCATGCCACTAGCCAGGGCCTAGCAGAAAGATGCCTCCTGTTCCCAATTTATAAAGCTGGAGCACTGGGAATGAGACTTCAGAGCCAGCCACAGGGAGTCCAGTACTTCTATCAGCTCTCCCCAGAGCCACCACGCCCATCCAGTGCCAGGGCTCTGGAAGGGCAAGGGCAGGCTGCCAGGGAGGGACTGTCTCAGAGGAGGAGGGCCTGAGCTGAGGCCACACCAGGTGCAACTGACCAGGCAGCACTTAAGTCATCATTCTGTGAGTCCCCTCCGCCCCAGGTGTACTGGTGGGCCCAAGGTATTAGTTCATCTGATCCTTGGCCACAGTGTCGTCCTCTCAGAAGTGCCATGAGCATTAAATGAGTTTATGGTCATATCAAACTCAGCACAGAGCCCAGCACATGGAGGAGCTCTCAGAACACCACATAGAACTGCTATTTCTATTTTAAAAGTTCCTAGCCAGCTGTGGTAGCTCATGCCTGTAATCCCAGCACTCTGGGAGGATGAAGTGGGGAGATGGCTGGAGGCCAGGAGTTTGACACAAGCCTGGGCAACCCCATCTCTACAAAAACCAAAAAAAAAACAAAAAAAGCCAGGCATGGTGGCATGCACCTGTAGTCCCAGCTACTTGAGAGGCTGAGACATGAGGATTGCTTGAGCCCGAGAGTTTGAGGTTGCAGTGAGCTATGATCAAGCCACTGCACTCCAGCCTGAGCAGCAGAGTAAGACTCTATCTCAATAGAAAAAAAAAAAGAAGCTCCTATTTGGAAGCCACCAATTTTTGCAAAGCTTTTTTTTTTTTTTTTTTGCCCTAGAATACAACCCATTTAAACACCTGGGATCTCTGCCTCTTTCATCACTGTGCTGGCACATGGGGAAACAGCCTGTCTGCAAATACACAGATATGGCAGGCTGCTTGTCAGACCCACAGACCCCTGCTGCCCTGTGCCTCATCAGGCTCTGGCCTCGCTACAACCCAGGCCTGGCAGCAGCTTCTGCTCATCTTGACACGTGCAGCTGCTACTCTCTGAGATGACACTAACAGGTGTGGGGGCAGAAATGCCTAAAACTGCCTTTGGACTGTGCTGCAACATTTGAACACAGATCAAAATCTCCTTCAATTTGTAGGCCTCAAGTGCTAGGAAAACAGGGCCTCTGTTTCTTTAGAAAAAGCCAACACCCTTAAGCAGGAGGCCACTGAGTTCGAAGGTAACAACAGGGTACCGATGTGGGTTCAAAGGCCAAGCTGACTCCTCCTGGTCAAAACACCAAACACACTATGGGTGGAGAATTATTTTCTAGCAGAATAAAGACTATTGGCCTTAAACTACAGCCAGAGTTTCCATGAAAGTCACGGACAAAACAAGGACTGTCAGCAGTGCTCTAATATGACATAATCCCCAGGGCTGAAGGTCAGAAAGAACTAAATAGAAGAATAACTGCCAGCAAACGAGACCAAATTACCACTGACTGTGAGCAACACAATCGTCTACCCAAACAAAACAGAACAAAACAGAGCAAACAGAAAACAATCAGAAATGATGGGAAATCAGTGAAGCAACAAGATTCCAAATAAACATGCAAAAATTAATAAGGTTCCAGGCTGGGGGTGGTGGCTGACGCCTATAATCCTAACACTCTGGGAAACTGAGATGGGAGAATCGCTTGAGCTTAGGAGTTCCGAGACCAGCCTGAGCAAGAGCTAGACCCCATCTCTACTAAAAATAGAAAAAATTAGCTGGGCATGGTGATGCATGCTTGTAGTCCCAGCTACTTAGAAGGATTGCCTGAGCCCAGGAGTTTGAGGTTGCTGTGAGCTAGGCTGACACCACGGTACTCTAGCTTGGGCAACAGAGTAAGACTCTATCTCTAAAAAAAAAAAAAAAAAAAAACAAGCTTATCCAACAGCCTCCATAAAATAAATAAATAGGGTTCCTACAAACCAGCAATGTAGGCCGGGCGTGGTGGCTCACGCCTGTAATCCTAGCATTTTGGGAGGCCGAGGCGGGCGGATTGCTCAAGGTCAGGAGTTCGAAACCAGCCTGAGCGAGACCCCGTCTCTACTATAAATAGAAATAAATTAATTGATCAACTAAAAATATATATACAAAAAATTAGCTGGGTATGGTGGCGCATGCCAGTAGTCCCAGCTACTCAGGAGGCTGAGGCAGTAGGATCGCTGAGCCACGGAGATTGAGGTTGCTGTGAGCCAGGCTGATGCCCTGGCACTCACTCTAGCCTGGGCAACAAAGTGAGACTCTGTCTCAAAAAAAAAAAGAAAAGAAAACCAGCAATGTAGAAATCTAAGTGCAAAATATAATGACCAACAAAAAGATCCAGCTCAAAACAGCAAGCAAAGGACTGAGAATCAACTCAACAAGAGGCAAATTAATTATACTGAAGAGGATAAAAGGCAGTTTGCCTGAACTGGGAGAGGGAGCTACCATGCACCAACAGGGAAGTGTTTCAAATCCCACCCCCTACTCCAGAAAAGCTAGCCAAAGCAAGTTAAATGCAAAACATAAAACAGCAACAGAGAAAACAAAGGCAAATACACTTTTATCTCTCTCATCTACCTCTAGAACTCTTGTCTAGTGCAGGCACCCTGTGGTAGGATGAGCCTGTGTGGAACGAGTGGATGAATTTTTTCAAGTCTTGGAAAGCCTGTCTAAGTATAATAAACACAACAGTATGAACAAAATCACAAATGTTTGAAAACACTAAAAGATTTGACAATATAAATATTCAGAACTTCTGTATGTCAAAAAAGAAATAAACAAAAATCACAATTTAAGAGCAAACAAACTAGGAAAAATATTTGTAAGACTTGATAAAAAGATTAATATCTTCAATATACAAAAAACACTTCAAATCAATGAGAATGTACTCTCTCCATAGGAAATTGAGCAATAATCAGGAGTCACTTATTTACAAACAGCAGGAGTTCCCATAGCAAGTGGCCTAGCCTGGGCTTAGCCCTTATTGCTGCTCCTGTCCCTCCAAGCAGCAGCTCCTTCCCCATCAATAGAGCATTCCCCCCAACATCCAGCAGTTCCAGATGACAACAGGAACAAGACAACATCTGAGCCCTGGAGCCATCCTACAGAGGCAGAGAGGGCTGGTCTCTTCCCTCCTACTCCCCACCAAGTTCCTCCCTGGCACACCTGGCTGTCCCTCCCACACACAGCCATGCTGGGCCACCCTGCAGCCTGCTGTCATAACTCGGGTCAGACACATCTCGTCCAGATCTCAGCTTGGGCCTGACTGACCTCCTCTGCCAGGAGCTGGAGCCCCCTCTTCCCCCTCCTTCCCCAAACCACTCCTTCCTCCCTTTTCACCAGGCTGAGACGCTTCCCTTTGTTCTCAGTTGTACCTCTTTACTATTTCCCAGTTCAAGAAAGTTAATGATTAAAAGGCCTCATGTAATCTGAGCAAAAAAGCCTAGGAAAAGCCTAGACTCTCTATTCAAAGTGAAGGAGAAGCACTCAGTAAAATAATAAGTATAATGTGATTAGTGAGATGAAGCATAAGGGGCCAGGACTGCAGACCAGCCAATGCCATCAAGCACATTAAGTGTATTATCTTCCACGTTTGTCTCTGTGCTGACTCTTGAGGATGGTGGCAATTGCTGCATGCCAGGCACAGTGTCAACACGTATAACTCATATGATCCCCACAAAAGGCCCCTGAAATAAGGACTCTGATTGCTCCCATCCTAGAGATGAGGAACTAAGGCTCAGAGAGACTGATTAACTGCCCAGCGCCCAGCAGCTGTTGGCTCCCTGGAGGGCTCTCATTAAGGGTTTACTTCCTGAAGAACAGAGACAGAAGGAGCCAGGAAGGCACATGTGGCTTCAAACACAATGATGGTATTCTTTTTCTTCAACTACAGGATTGTATGTGTGTTTTTATCTTGATTCTTTACACTGTACAGATGTTTTATCCCTTTTTATATCTACTCAATAGCTAATTTAAAAAGCAATAAAAAAAAAAAGATACAGATAAACAAATGGGTGGATGGACATATGATCGCTGGACCATTCTTCCTTCCTCCTCTGCCATGCAAAAGTTCAGAGCCAAGTGTGGGGCTCACCTTGAACCACACTGAACCGGACTGCCTGCACTCCTAGACTCTAACTTTCCTCCAGTCTTGACTATCATCTGACTAGCATCTTCCTCGGGGCTGAGTTGGTGGTTCTAACTCTGCTTCTCCTTTCCATATATATGCTCTCGAGGGCTACCTCAGAGCTTCAGAGCTTCCAGGGAATAAAGACACAAAGCAAGCAAAGAAGGTACAAGAGCAGGCGTGAGGGACACTGGCAGTACACACCTGCAGCAGAAGCAGCTGGGCTGGCCTCTCAGGAACAGAAGTCATGAACTCCAGGTGTTTGGCCCGGTCAAATCCACTGGTGCACAAAGTGAGGCGGAGCAGTTGCACGACAGCCTTGTAGTCACCTGCTTCGTACAGCCGCTGAATCTCCTCTAGGGACTGGCACCGCTCTAGTGACTTCAGGTTCTTATCAATCTGAAAAGGGCCCAGAAATGCTGTCTGAGGGCAAACCCCTTATAACCTCCTTGAACCTGGCCAGTGTTTGCAACCAGACCCAGAGGAGGATAAAAATTAGACTGCCTCCCCCACCAAAAAAATAAACTTCCCCTTGATATATCAGTATTTACATTAAATGCACATGTTTTTAAAAGTATTTCTATTAAGGTCAGACTAGGCATAGTGGCTCATGCTTGTAATCCTGGCTTTGGGAGGCAGAAGGATCACTTGAGGCCAGGAGTTTGAGACCAGCTTGGGCTATAGTGAGATCCTGTCTCTACAAAAAATTTAAAAAAAAAAATTAGCCAGGTGTGGCAGTGCATACCTGTAGCCCTAGCTATACAGGAGGCTGAAGCAGGAGGGTCACTTGAGCCCAGGAGTTTGAGGTTGCAGTGAGCTATGATGACAGTATTGCACTCCAGGCTGGGCAACAAGCAAGACCCTTGTCTCAAAAAAAAAAAAAAAGTTATTTCTAAAAAAGGTCAAGGGCCAGGCGCGGTGGCTCACGCCTGTAATCCTAGCTCTCTGGGAGGCCGAGGCGGGCGGATTGCTCGAGTTCAGGAGTTCGAAACCAGCCTGAGCAAGAGCGAGACCCTGCCTCTACTATAAATAGAAAGAAATTAATTGGCCAACTAAAAATATATACAAAAAATCAGCTGGGCATGGTGGCGCATGCCTGTAGTCCCAGCTACTCGGGAGGCTGAGGCAGGAGGATCGCTTGAGCCCAGGAGTTTGAGGTTGCTGTGAGCTAGGCTGACGCCATGGCACTCACTCTAGCCTGGGCAACAAATCGAGACTCTGTCTCAAAAAAAAATAAAATAAAATAAATAAATAAATAAATAAATAAATAAATAAATAAATAAATAAATAAATAAATAGGTCAAAGTATCATTAAATAAGAAATGTCCGATTTTGAATCAAAAGCTTAGTTTATATTTCAAACAAGTATGTGACTACACTATCGACACCGTTTTACCAGCTTAACAGTAGCTTGTTTATGCCACTAGCGAAGAAGCCTGAAGAACAAGTGGGGATGAAATTGTGAAAGGCGTTTTCCACAGCTTATTGAGAATTAAATGTTTTTCCTTGCAAGAAGTGGTCCAAAGCCTGGAAGAAGGGTAGTTGGTGCAAGGTCTGGTGAATAGTGTGACAGAGTTTCTAAATTCAGCCTCTGTAGTTTGAGCAGTGTTGTTTGTATGACATGTGGTTGAGCATTGTCTTGCAAGGAGATTGGCCTGTCTCTATTGACCAATCTCAGCTGCTTAATTGCAAACATCCTCATCATTTTATCCAGTTGGTTTCAGTAGACATCTGCTGTAATCGACTGACCAGGTTTCATGAGGCTGTAGTGGATGATGCCAGCACTGGACCACTAGACAATCAATGTACTGTGCGTTCATTAGCCACATCCTTCCCAAACACTTCGTTGATATTTTGAGCTGTCTGTGCAGCACTGGTTCCACGATGGAACTCATATTCAAAAATAACATGAATTTCTCAAGCCATCAATGTACTGTGCGTTCATTAGCCACATCCTTCCCAAACACTACATTGATATTTTGAGCTGTCTGTGCAGCACTGGTTCCATGATGGAACGCATATTAAAAAATAACATGAATTTTGACTTACCCATGGCTTCACAAAAATTGCTCTACAAAAAAAAATCTGAAAGCTAATCACAAGCCAAACTGTGCATTTGAAAGAATAAGGATGTACCTTCACAATAAAACAAGAAGTGTCAAGTGAAATGTCAGAGATATGAACTGTCAAACTTAGTACTTAAGGAAATCAGACATTTCATACTTAATAACCCAAATATTTAAAAAGCAAATATACCAGAAACAACCCCAGAATCACAGGGGTTCCAGAAAAACATCCATCAAAATAGTTGGACAGCCTCATGGTCACAGTTCAGTGAACCAGACTTACAGAACCACTGGGCATCAGGCTCTCAGAGACTCAGCAAGTCAGGGTCAGAGGCTGGCACACACTACTGACCACTGCACAGGGCCTGACAAAGCCTCAGCATGCAGGCAGCAGGGTACCACACCTTGACTTGCCCTGAAACAACTTTGGAAGAGTCTGAAAGCCACTTTCAGGCAACATAGACATGTCACAGACACAGGAGGAGAAAAGTGCCACCCAGGCAGAACCTGGCATATGGGTGACACACTACATGGCTAGACCAGCACTGGTCTGCTCCAGCTGACATTCCCCTCCAGTTCCACCGGGGCTGGGGTGGCCACCACACACAGCCAGGAACTTGAGCAATAACCACTTCTAAATCATGCTGGTGAAGTTTCCAAGCCTGCTGCTTGGACGAGCTTTCCATGAGACATCTGCGGTGCTCTAGTGTGCTCGAGTGGCCTCTCCTGCTGTCCATCCAGGGGCCCTGCTCAGCATGTGGGTGGCTCTCTTATTCATCAGGGACAGGTCAGGCATGGGCTAACTGAGCCAACTCAGAATAAATCTTTGATCAAGAAACACCATTAAATTCACTTCCTTCACAGTATTTGTAACCCCCCCCCCCTAAAAAAAAGAAACACCATTAAAAAAAACTCCCACTCACCTCTTCCAGGGAAACGACAGAATCATTGTGGAGGTTGGGCAGCCGGATGACAATGTCTCTCTGCTCAGTCCCTGCCTCTGCCTGGATGGTGCTGGAGCTCTGGAGCATTTCTGTGCAAATGTCATAGTTCTCCAGTGCCTGCTCCATGTCTCCCTGGTCAGAAGGAAAACCAGGTCAAAAGACAGGGGAAGAAGGCTAACTGTGCTGTGCCAGGTACCTTACACCCCTGATCTCACCAGACTGTGAGTGCCATGAGGGTGAGGTTTTCATTCAATTACTCCTCTATCCCCTAAAAATGGCTTGGCACATAGTCAAGGATCAATAAATACTTGTTGAATGAATGAACAATATATACTACAACTCTGTGAGAGAAGGTATCACTCATCCCATGTTACAAATGAGGAAAGAGAAGACTCTTTAGCAAGGCCAGGTATCTGGCAGAGCCAAGATTAGCACCTAGGCCTGTCCTAATTCCAGAACTGATGTTCTCCACATTAAACAATGTTGCTTCCCTCAGACTGAATGGCTGCTGATGGGACCCTAGCCATCTCTGACTCATCCTACCACAGTGTATCAGGCACGTGCAAGGTGCTGGGCAGCAGCCAATCCACCCTGGCCTTCCAGACCAGGCTCTGAGAAGCAGCTTTCCCAGAACTCCCACAAAACAGGAGGATGAATCCCTTCTATAATAGAAAGCTCCGCATCCATTCATACACTCGCTCAGACTCTCAAGAAAACTTAAACAAAGGGTCAAGACCACAAGGCAATCTCAAGTTGGAGGGAATCTATAGGAGCAATCCCTTCCAGAGCTCTGTGGATATGCTGAGGAGCTTTACAGACTAGTGTCCACGCTTGGTGTTCTGAGAATTCCCCACCACTTCCCACTGCCTCATGCCAGGCCCAGTGCCTGGGCAGATGCTGTGCATGTACATGTGCACTCACATACACGTCCTCAACATGGTCAGCTTTCCACCCTCCCTGCTGGGTACCAGGGTATGCTCCTGACCATGGAACCAACCTGCAGTGCCAGGAAGCGAGCCTTGAGCCAGTAAACACGGACCACAAACTCCAGCCAGCCATCCTCAAACAGGTCACGCTGGGATGAGGCGAATGACAGCTGTAGGAGGTCACCCAGACAGTGGGTCCCTGGGAAGTCAGGCCCAAACCTGCCATTCACCACACCAGCAGGGCAGTTCCGAGGAGACACTGAAAACCATCAGGCTGCATCAACTTCATGTGCAGTGTCTAAATGCCCTTCTGCTCTCCAGAGATTGCCCTTAGTCCTTGCCACGCCTACCCTCAGTTTCCAGGAGTTTCCTGGCCCCTGAACCCTTACAGCCCTCTGAATGGCAGGCATCAGAGAAGTCAGATCAGTTAGAGATGCAGAGACCCTGAGAGTGTGGTGGTGGGGGTGGAGGGCAGTTGTCATTTTACAGACTGATCTTTGAGCATATCTGTATTACATCAGAGAGTATAAAAGTCAGAACGATTCATATCACCTGGGAAAATTACTAGGGACACAGAAAGCATCACACAGTTCTCAAAAAGAAATTGAGATTCCACTTCCTTCAATCCAGAGTAAGAGCAAAGGCAGGCAGGTGGCTCCTTCTGGGGACTCAGCTGCTAACCACTTCTCTCATTTTTTTTTTTTTTCTTTGAGACAGGGTCTCTTGCCAGGGCCAGAATGCAGTGGCATCATCATAGCTCACTACAATCTCAAACTCCTGGGCTCAACTGATTCTCCTACCTGGGCCTTCCAAATAGCTGGGACTATAGGCACAGAGCTAATTTTTCTATTTTTTTGTGGAGACAGGATCTTGCCATGTGGCCCAGGCTGGTCTGGAACTCCTATCCTCAGCAATCCTCCTACTTCAGCCTCCCAAAGTGCTAGGATTACAGTATGAGCCACTGTACCTGGCCAGTTAACCACTTCTTGAGTGTCCAAGAGATTTCTCTGGGACCCTGACAAGATAACCCAGAAAATGTGCCCACTGCAGAAGTATTAACTCTGAATTCCATTTCTCAAGCCCCCCCCCCCATCTTCATCCCAGCTGCTGGGGGTTCAGAAAATTAGCCCTGCCACAGAACACAGAATGTCTCCTACCTGCAGAGCTTCTGCCTTTCGTCAGCAGCCACTGGTCCAGCTGTAGCTCCATGCAGGAGAGAGACATCAACATCATGTCCTACAGGACAGGCACAGGAAGGTTAGGAACAAAGTCTCAAAGATTCATCAAAGCATAAGTGGTGAGAGTAAATCTAAAATATACTTTTCCATAAAAATATAATTATCTGGCCGGGCGCGGTGGCTCACGCCTGTAATCCTAGCTCTTGGGAGGCCGAGGCGGGCGGATTGCTCAAGGTCAGGAGTTCAAAACCAGCCTGAGCAAGAGCGAGACCCCGTCTCTACTATAAATAGAAAGAAATTAATTGGCCAACTGATATATATATTAAAAAAATTAGCCGGGCATGGTGGCGCATGCCTGTAGTCCCAGCTACCCGGGAGGCTGAGGCAGAAGGATCACTCGAGCCCAGGAGTTTGAGGTTGCTGTGAGCTAGGCTGACGCCATGGCACTCACTCTAGCCTGGGCAACAAAGCGAGACTCTGTCTCAAAAAAAAAAAAAAAAAAAAATAATTATCTACTTTCCATTTCATAAGTGATAATCAGTGGCTACTTGCAGGACATAAAAAGAAGCACATGGATCTATACTGGGACAAGACTTGGGAGGGGCCGAGAAACCTATCTGCAGGGTCCTCAGGATTGCCCCGTGGAAGAGGCAGCCCTGTTACCTGCCGAGTGCCCATCTAGATGTTGCATCCAAACTACAGCACTCAACCCTTAAAAGTGCCTGGGGACCAGTGTATCACTCCCAGGGCACTTGAGGAAACTGAGACTCAGCAAAAAGGAGGCACTGGCCCAGTGGGCACAGCAGAGAAATGATGGATCTACTTTGCCTGGGACCAAAGCCTTGGTTCCCCTTTCTGCTCCACACTGCTCCCCTGCAGCACCAAGGCCAAGGTGGGCAGAATCTGCCAGGAAGTAGTTCCTGAGGTAGCCCAGTGGGGGGTGCCTGGTAAGGGACCAATGACCCACATGGTCCTAAGGGAACTGTCAACCTTGAGTTCCTCTACCCTCTGTGTCAGAAAGGCCCTGAAAGCACCCCATGCTCCTGCCCTGGCAGTCACTGTTCCACCTCCACCAGGAGAAGAGCGCCAGAAGAACACCCTGTGTTCCCTTGAGCTCCAGTAAGCACTGAGTGCAGGAGCCAGGGGTGCACAGTACAGCAGGAAGAAGGGCAGAACGAACCTTGGCCCCCTACTGCTGGAGGTCCCAAACACCCCCCAAAGCATCCTACTTAGCCTCTGCATTTCTATTTTCTCACCTGTTAAACAAACAAACAAACAAACAAACAAACAAACAAACAAAAAATTCAGTCACAGTCCCTGGCACCTCAAACATGGCCAGATGCTTCCCTTTCCCCTAGCTCTCCCAGCAAGCTCTCTTCTATCTCAGTAAACAATCAGAGAAGCCCTCCCCATGACTCCTGCCCCTCACAGACCATGTCCCCTCATCCTACCTGCTTTGCCTCCAGAATCCCCCAGCCCTCTACCCCCATGGGGTCTCAGCCACTACCATTGCTCACCTTGCAGCAGTCTTCTTACAGCCCCTACGCCTACTCTCATGGCCAAGTGTATCCCCCAACCAGCCACCAGGGAGCTTTGTAGGCACAAACCAGGTCCTATGACAGTCCACGTTCCAGACTCATGAGCAAAAGCAGCCAAGTAGGCCGAACACAACAGCAGCCCCACACCCACAGAAGGTCCCCATCCCCTGGTCCCAGTCTGATGCCAGCCCTCAGGAAGCCTCCCACCTTGATGTGCTTGTTGCTGCAGTCCCTCAGCAGTGGGTTGGGCAGGCTGGTGCTGTGCCTCCTCCAGCTGTGGTAGACGCTGAGCACGACCTCTGCCAGGCCTGGTGGCCACCTCAGTAGAAACTTGTGGCCCATGCCCTTCAGGTAGCGCATCATCAGCTCCAGGATACCCCCGTTAGTCAGGTTATCCAGCAGGAACTCATGCACATCCTGCTTCTCTGCCCAGGGCAGGAAGAAAACATGACTTGAATAAAGGGGACTTTCCATGCCAGGGTCTCCTGTTCTCTTTGGGACAGGAGAGACTGTGTCCTCCCTCCACCACCCAGTCCAGGTGGATGAGGTACCACACTGTGGTGCAGAGATCAGGCTGCCAGGGTTCAACGTCTGGCTCTAGCCCTCATCATCTGTAAGCAAGTGCCTCTGAATCTCCATGTGCTACCATGTGCACCGATCTTGCTCAGCCGTTATGCACGATACACACTCAACAGTTGGGGTCATATGCATTCAACTTGCAAAGCCAAGCCTCTGAATCTGGCCTGAAGCTCACGGCCATCAGGGAGCACAGCAAGTATGAGCCTGGGCATTTCTGCAGGCCTCCCACCTGACCACTGGGGTCAGGCCCAAGATAAATCAAGGCATTCCAGTCCTGTGACTATACTTTAAACTAGAACAATTCTCTCCGAACAAAATACAACCAAGGTTATAGTAGGAAGAATTCCCAACAGTGAATGGTCACACTGCTCGATTCCTACCAGATTCCATGAACGTGGCTGAGTCAAATGACATTCTATGAGGCCCGATGCTTGGGAAGCTTTCCAATTTGGCTTCCGACTGGACTTCGTAGTTATTAAAGGTATCATCTTCCTCCTCAGCATCCAGCTTTCTTAACCTGCATGGAACATCCAAAATAACAAAGCCACACCACACATGCTGATACAAGCATCTGAATTCTATCTATCAAAGAGAAACTAAATCTGAGCCAAGAAGAAGACTAAAATAAGTGGGTGGTGAGGTCCAGAGCCCAGCCCTCCATGACCCTCTGCCTCTCTCCAGAGCATGGTGAACTGGTGTCTGGTCTGTACTCTCACTTGTTCATTCATTCCATCAAGAGATGATCCATGAGAACCAGCCACATGCTAGGCACTGTACCAGCTAGGTGCTAGAAGATAGCAGCCGTAAGTATGGCACACCCTACCTACCTACAGTAAGTTTTCCCTCTAAAGAGAGGGATAGACAATAGGCAGGTACACAAAAACTTACAACACAAACGAGGACCAACCACAACAGGATGCTTGAGGCCAAGGGCCACAAGGGCCCTGCTTTAGAGGGCAAAGTCAGAGAAGGCCTTTCAGAGGGGTAATGGCCATGCTGACACTGGGGGAGAGGAAGGGTTGGCCATACAAAGAAGCGGGACAAGAATTCGTGCAAAGGCGTAAGCCAGAGGAGCACCTGGTGTGTTCGAAGACCTCAGGGGAACCCAGTGAGCAAGAAGAAAGTGGGTAGGGAGGTGGCAGTGTGGGGGACATGTCAGACCCATCTGAGCTTGGTCCCTCCATGGCTCCTCACAAAGCTGGGAGGCTGGCCCAGGCTTGGGACTAGGGGGCCTCTCCCAGCAGGCACCATTCTTTCAAACTCCTCCCCCAGGCCATGTTTGGCAGTCCTTGCGGCTTTCCCTCGACCTAGCACCCCTGAAGCATAAACACTCAAGGCACTTGGGAATGTTACTGCACACACACTCACGGGGTGACTCCATCGGGCAATCTAGCATGTTGCTCTTGCCTGACCAGTTGAAGAAACAGATACTAAAACCACATAGGAAACCAACAACTAAAATAAGGATAAAAAAGAAAGTACAAACCATTCACATAAAAGGAGCTAGGGAACAAGACCTAAGGGTAGGAGAGTAGGGCTAAGGGAACGATGGGGTCACTCAGACTTTCTGATGTCATCAACCAAAGCACAATCCTGCAGTTCTTCCAAAAGAAAAACTTCTTCTGGTACTACGTCTTAGGAGAAATTTAGTAGAAGGTACTGCATCCACACTTCCACCCTACATCAAATAGTTACTGAGAACAACTACTATTTCTAATCATTTCATCCTCACCACAGATAGAAAGCAAGGCAACAAATTAAGAAAATTAAGAATCTTGCTGTAAAATAGATTTATAATCCACCTAAAGCTCTGGCTCCTCCTCCTCCACTTTGATGTTGTCACCACTGAAATAACCTGTCATGGGACAAAACAACAGCTAAACACTCCTGACTAAAGATGGCACATTGAACACACATGGTTACCTCCCAAACTCCTCTCCAGGAACCATGAAGAAATAAAAAGGCATAAGCTCACAAAGGCACAGAAGACAGGAGAGGAAGCCCCAGCAGACAAATAATGTGCCAGCCAAATGTCAGAAAGCAGAAAGATGATGGACCAGAGCAAGTGACTTGCTTCCTCCACTCGGCTAATGGAAGAAGCCCACCTACTGGCATCATAAACTCCAGGTGTCCCCCTATTGGCACCTCTTGGCCTCAAGAAGCCTACCTACTGGCACCATAAACTCTAGGAAGGCTCAGGAATTGAGGGTCCTGCAGCCGATGAAGGAGGGAAGAGGGCAAGGACAAAACCCAGGAGGCCTGGTGAGAGCTTACATAAGCTGCATGGGGGCCCACGACCCTTCCAGCTCTGGGAGCCTGGCACCTTCTCCTCCCTAAGGCTCCTCTGAGAGACACTAAGAACCAGTGAAACCACAGAAAGTCTCACAAGCTCCTCGCCCACCTTCTCCAAATGCAGAATACGAGGGAATCCTGCTGAGACTGAAACAAATCAAGCTAGCAAATGCTTCCCGAAATCAGAAGAAAAGCTCCCTTTTGCGGGTTTGCATGGGCATTGGCATCTGCATCCCAGGTGCAGCAGCCCACGCCTCCCAGCAACAAGCATGTCTGTGAGTACACAGGGACATGCATATGTCATCTCTAGCTCCCTGATCTGTTCATCTTCTGAGGGCACAGGAATACCTGGTCCCCCAAAAGAAGAACAAGCAATAGCTCCTACCTTCAGGAAGTTCTGAGGCAGGAACAGGCAAGAAAAATCCCAGATCCGGTCAGGAGCAATGGCTCACGCCTGTAATCCTAGCACGCTGGGAGGCCGAGGCAGGAGGATTGCTCAAGGTCAGGAGTTCGAAACCAGCCTGAGCAAGAGCGAGACCCTGTCTCTACTAAAAACAGAAAGAAATTAATTGGCCAACTAAAAATTTATAGAAAAAATTAGCCGGGCATGGTGGCACATGCCTGTAGTCCCAGGTACTCGGGAGGCTGAGGCAGAAGGATTGCTTGAGCCCAGGAGTTTGAGGTTGCTGTGAGCTAGGCTGATGCCATGGTACTCTAGACAGGCAACAGAGTGAGATTCTGTCTCAAAAAAAAAAGGAAAAATCCCAGATCCTAACATAGGATCTGGTCTGTGCTTCAGACATTTGCAAAACTGTTATGGGAATGCATGGAAGTACCCAGAGGAGAAGGCGGGGATGGAATGAGACTTATCATTGGCGAGGTAGGCTGGTGGTTTGGGGGTTTGTTTTTGACAATCAGAAAAAATGTGCACAGTACCTGGACGGCAAGAACTTCACCAGAAGCTCCTGGAAGTCTACTTTCTCTTCTTTTTTGCACTTGGTGTTTCGGACACGGGCAGACCGTCGCTTTGCTGTTTCTCCACTCTCTTCTGAAATCTTCTTCCGCTTGACCCCTTTCTTGGATTTATCTCCACCAGAAACATCCCCTTCACAAAGAGTACCAATTAAAATCTTACACAGTGGCGGGTGAAAAAATTCACCACATAGACACATCCAGCCCCCTTTTTTATAGCTCTACCAGCATTAAAGTCTTTGATGTTCAAGAAAACTTGACTCTCTTCAAAGAGTCCTGAGTAAAATTAATTTCAAACCCCTAAATCTCACCCTTTCTTGAATTCACAAGACCCAAAACTAAGTTCCAAGATTATTTTCCATGGCTACAAAGATACAGGATCTCAGAGTACCCCAAACCTCCCACCCCGCTCTGGTCAGCTGAGCTTCCAGGGCCTCAGTGGGTGTGCCCGGGATGGACAGCACAAGTGGCACTGACTATATTCAGGACCCTCTCAGCACCCAGTGGTCTGAAAAGAGCAAGAGAATGTGTGAACCATACAGAGAACAGAAGAATGTATATGATCAAGTAAAGAAGTTAGAAACAAAAAAGTATGTGCCTCATTCAGAAACTTCTTTAACTGCTAGATATTCTTTTATTCAGTTACACTGAAATCAAGAAAAGGCTTGGAAGCTTTTGTCAAAAAATTTTTACATCTCCAATCTTAATAAAAATCGGTAAAGTAGGCTGGGTGCAGTGGCTCACGCCTATAATCCTAGCACTCTGGGAGGCCGAGGTGGGAGGATCGCTCAAGGTAAGGAGTTCGAGACCAGCCTGAGCAAGAGCGAGACCCTGTCTCTACCAAAAATAGAAAGAAATTAATCAGACAACTAAAAATATATAGAAAAAATTGGCTGGGCATGGTGGCGCATGCCTGTAGTCCCAGCTACTCGGAAGGCTGAGGCAGGAGGATTGCTTGAGCCCAGGAGTTTGAGGTTGCTGTGAGCTAGGCTGACACCACGGCACTCTAGCCCGGGCAACAGAGTAAGACTCTGTTTAAAAAAAAAAAAAAATCAGTAAAGCAATATAAAAATAAACTACCACATACGGTGGTAACTTCATGGATTTTGTTTTCTAAGGTCAAAGAATTCAGAATGCACAAAGCCAGCAAAAGAGCAGGACCAGCAGAGGAGACCCGCCACTACCACATCACAAGGGGTAAGAGCAACTTCCACATCAGGACTTAGCAGCCATGCATTAAAGGGTCCCAGGGGGATTCTCAATGAGCAAGGGGTTGCGTCCCAGAGCATCTCACGTCCCTGCAGGAGCTTCAGTCCTGAAGTGGCCTTGATGAGCAGTGGCCCCGTGAACAGGCTGAGAGGATCCTCGAAGGGGCAGGGGGCTCCCACTTTCACTCGAGCTATGAGGATCAGCATGACCTTCTGAGAGGCCAGGTACCCTGACATGCTCATTCCTGCTGGGCTCAGCAAACAGGGTCAAACAGAAGCCAACCCAGGGGGCCTGCTCACCCACAGGAGCACCTGTCTCCAACAGGCTGGGACTGTGAAGCGGAAAGCTGGTTGTGGTCACAGAGGTGTAGGACAGCACAGGCTCAGCCACAGCCATGGCTGGGTTGGTACTGACAGTGCTTGGCTCGATCACATTGACTGGCGTCACCACCACAGAGGACACAAGAGGCTGGCTGGGGTCCTGATAGTCGGACAGGTCGATCCTCTTGCCGAGGCTGGGCCGTGGGGGCTCACAGGTTGTGAGGTGGTTGTACATGGCCAGCAAGCTCTCTCCGAGGCACTTCCAGCTGCAGGGAGAGGGCCAGAGTGCCCAATCAGCACTCCTGTCTTGGGGTGCTCTGAGCATAGGGCTAACTGTCCTTTGGAAAAACAGCAGAGCTGCTCCTGGGGCTGCCATCTCCACAGGGTAGGGGAGGTGGTCAAGGTTTTGTTGTTTGTGGTAACTGGTGATATCTTGAGTCTAACACAGCTGGACTGAAGGTGGAGCAGCCAGGCTGGAGCAGGGGCCTGGCACCCTCTTCCCCTCACTGAGGCAGGAGCCCCTGAAGCATCTCGGCCTACGGCACTTTCAGACTCACCTAGGCAGGGATGAAAACCACTGACTTACTTCAAAAACTCCTCCCCCACAAGGCCAAATCTTTAAAACACCTATGGCATTTCTCTGATGCCACTAATCTGGGTTTTTTGTTTTTTGGCAGCGGGAGACTGCCAATAGGGATATGGTCTAAAAGGGTTAAATGGCCCTCAGTGGATCACCAAATGGGCTGGGTCCTGCTGGATGGCAAAATGAGTGTTTTGTTGCAGTATAGTGTGGTGTATCATGTTGGGGCTGTCTGTTGTTTTGTTATTTTATGTTTTATGTTATGTGCTGTATATTAAATTGTGCACTGTCTCCTATGCTCTGTGATGTGGTGTGATATATCCTTCCATCCATCCCTAATGGCTTCCCATGTGTCAGGCTAAAGACCAAAAGCTCAGCCTGGCCTCTCGAGAGCACCCGCCTCACATCTCCCCCTGCGCCCCTGCCACGTCAGCTTACTTTCAGTTCCTCAGACAAAATCACACTCCCACATCCCACGGGGCCTTTGCACAGGCTTCCCTCTGCCCAGAAACAACACCCTCACCCCAGCCCCAGCCCTCTGCCGCCCATGCCTCTGAGGACCCCAGCTCCAGCGCCCAGACTTCCCCAACCCCCAGGGCAGGTGGACTCTGCTCAGAAGCCCCAGCACTGTGCTTCTCCCCTCGCAGCCCTGTTGGTTGGAGACATGTGCTCCCTCCTCTGGGTGACCGACTAGCCCGGGACCACCTACTGCAAAGGACCAGGCCCCGCCACACTGTGCCCCAGCACAGAGTGCATGCTGAGCACTTTGTGGCCTGCATGGAGCTGGCATCCAGTAGGTGTTGAGAAAGGAATAAAAGGACAGTGCTTCGAAGTCCAGACTCTGAATAACGCAGGCTCCCAGGAAGAGATTTCTGATCTATCTTTCTCCTGTCTCAGTACATTTAGACAGGGAAGAATGTGCTCACCAGCGGGGTTGTGTCAAATGCCTTAAATACACCACTCACTCACTCACTGAGCCTTGCTCGTGCCTGGTAGGCACTGAAGAGACCAAGGGGCGGTAAGCTCCCCCATAGCCTGTTTTGTTGAGCCCACAAGCTATGAATGGTTTTCATGTTTTTAAATGGTTTTCATGTTGTTTTAAAAAAAAACCCAGAAAACAAAGAATATGCAACAGAAATTGTATGTGGCCTACAAAGGCTAAAGTATTTACTATCTGGCCTTTACAGGAGAAGTTTTGCTGACCTAGGATAGATGGTGGTTTCTTTACAAGTCCCAGGTCCTCTGCTCCCAGAGAGGGAATCTACACTCATCCTCTAATAACTCCCTCCTGCTTCCACTGGGCCCTCCCCACACTGCAGGGTGGCCGTGATGCCAGCACACAGCCCTTCCCCAGTCATATCACTACGTCTCTTCAAGTGTCCTCAGGCCTTTTCCTCCTTCCCTGGGCCCTTCCAAAACCCTAACCCTCTGTAGTTAGGGAGCCCATACTGAGAAGGGACAGGGATCCTAACCCAGCTGACAAAATAAGAGAAAGGGCACCCAAGAAGAGCCCTAGAGCAGCCCTATCATCCCGGCCATGTTGCTGCTCGAGTGTGAAGATATTCCTAGGAAACTCCACGTGATAAAACTTACAACCAGTCATGTAACACAGATCATCGCAGCCTTTCCTGAGTGGCTACCCCAACTCCAGCAGACTACTGACACCAGTCTGTCCTTCTTAAAGAGGGAGGGCCTCTCACACTTCACAGGGCTCCTAAGGGCTAC
Source organism: Microcebus murinus (assembly GCF_040939455.1). Lineage (NCBI taxonomy): Eukaryota > Metazoa > Chordata > Mammalia > Primates > Cheirogaleidae > Microcebus > Microcebus murinus. The sequence continues at coordinate 23,809,982 of NC_134125.1, read as the reverse complement.
ACCGAGGCCCATCCTGCAGGAGTCCCTGCATGGCTCTGAGAGGAAGCCCAGACCTGGGACTGACTCTGGGCCCCTCACTTAGTTCCTCTGAGCCCCAGTTTCTCCTGGAAAGTGCTTGGCAAATTTAGTTTCCTTTTCCCTAAGTAAGGAACGCTGAGAGGGGCCTCACAGGAATGTGGCAGGTATCTGGGGTCAAGAATGGTGGCAGCAAAAAGGGACTTACACTGGGCATGCCTGAGAGTGAGATGACCTGCTTCTTAGTAGCCAACAAGTGCATGCCTCCAGCTGACTGGCCACCTTGCGCCCCACACCACCAGCCCAGGGTCAGGCCTTGGGGTCTCTCCCTCCTGTACAGGGCAGTGTCTCACATCAGGGCCTGGCTGATCCAGCATTCCCAGAGACACCAGACGACCTACGTGAAGAAGGGAATGGGCTGCACCAGTTTCAGGTCCGGCTCCTTCTCCCGAACGATCAGCGCTTGTCTCTTTTTCCTCAGTCCCAGGGCCTCGTCTATAATGGCCTGCATCTCAGCTGCACTCACTGACACGTTGTGAATGGACATGTCACTAAAAGCGTGTAAGAAAGGGAGAAATTACAATGTTACAAACTAGAGCCAAGGCTGAAATTTTACAGACAGGGATGCATTTAAGTTAATACCCTCTAATGTGTATTGATTCTTTCCACAAATAAAATAACCACTTGAGTCTGGCCTGGAAAGGGCAGTAATTAGCATTCTTAATACCCAAGAGCACTAGAAATGACTAATACTCCTTATTCTTTTGATAATTCAAACTGGGCAGAGAAAGGGTTTTCATGTGCATTAACAGAATCATAGTAAAATCTGAAGAGCCACAGAAAAATAAAATTTTTTCTTCAATTGTTATTAGAAAATTTTAAGAGAATTTAACTCTCCCAATACTGCCCAAACTGACAAAAAGTCATCAGACAAGCAAAGCTCACAGGAGTCTATGGTGACCCCAAAATACATTAAGGGTAGGGGCTCTAGGGCCTCAGGTGCTCTCCCATAGACACACCTCTGCCTGAGGAGCCCCAACAACACCTATCCTTCTGCCCAGACTGTCCTGATGCCTCCCAGTAGGGCTATACCACACTACCCCTCACTTAGAGACTTGTCTGTTTTACATATCTGTCAACAATCCCCTGCAAAAACGTTAGCTCTATCAGGAGAGATGTTCCCTCAGCTCCTATCTCCCCCCAAAAGGCAGTTTCCTCAGGAAAGGCACTAGCTCATGGGGGACATTAGACATTGAAATAAGTAATCACTAACCTCCCAAAGGTGAGTGCCAAGGGCCAAGGAATACCAGAGGGCAGGAGGAGTTGACTGGGCTGGCGGGGGGGGGGGGGGGGGGGGTGAGGGGAGGGGCAGCTAGCCTGGTAGTTGGAACATGGAGGAGGAGCAATGCGGTAACAGATAGAGAGATGGGCAGACAGCAGGAGCCAGGGGGAGGAGACAGGGCCAGTACTAGAATTTGCCAGGTTCTTGGGACAGTGTTAACAAAAGGGGCCTGGGAGAGAAAAGCAGAGGGCAAGGAGGGGGACCTAGTGAGTCAGGCTGCCAAAAACCTCTTGGGCAATGCAACTGAGCATGGGTTTTGGGGACAAGAGAGGGGTGGGGCACATGATCAGAGGCACGTTTAAGACACTAAACTTGCCGGGCGTGGTGGCTCACACCTGTAATCCTAGCACTTTGGGAGGTCAAGACGGGTGGATCTTTTGAGCTCAAGAGTTCAAGACCAGCCTGAGCAAGAGTTAGAGCCCGTCTCTACTAAAAAAATAAAAAGAAATTAGCTGGACAACTAAAAATATATAGAAAAAATTAGCTGGGTATGGTGGCACATGCCTACAGTCCCAGCTACTCAGGAGGATGAGGCAGGAGGATTGCTTGAGCCCAGGAATTTGAGGATGCTGTGAGCTAGGCTGATGCCACGGCACTCTAACCTGGGCAACACAGTGAGACTCTGTCTCAAAAAAAAAAAAGACACTGAACTTGGGCAGCACCGGGGACAAAACCCTGGAAAGGGAAAGGCAGGAGGCAAGGAGGCAAGCTGGGCAGCAAGCTGCCCCAAGCATTCAGAGATTAGACACAACTGGGTGGTCAACAAGGCAGACCGCAGTCCACTAGATGAGGGGCTGCGGCAGGGGACAAAGCCCCAGAGTGCAGGGCTCCATCCTCCAGAGGTCAAACCTGAGAGGAAACGAGGCACCCCTGACCTTCAGCCACTACACAGGCAGGGAATGCAGCCACAGTGGGGAAGAGGCATAACTTACCATCGGAGGAACATTCGGAGTGAGTCCTTCCGGAGACAAGGCTGTTCCTCAAAGATCTTCTCCTTGAGGACCAGCCCTTTGCTGTACCGGCAATCCTTCTCCAAAGCTTTGCAGATAAAGTACAGACATGCTGGCAGGGAAAGAAATACTTTATGACTTCTGAGACTGCACCTGGAAGCCCTGGCCTTGCCAGTTAACAACAGAAAAATGTTCCCACTCTGGAATCAAGGACATGCCTACTAAACAAAAATGAGATATCACTGTAACCAATCATTCAGGAAAGATTTCTGAAAACCACAATACCCAGAGTAGATGGGGTCTGCAAGGTGAGCAGACAAAATGCTGCTGGCAAAGGACAGACTGTAGGACCTTTCTGGTGACCGCAGGCATTACACACAGACCCTTGACTCAGTGATCCCACTTTTAAGAACTGCTACAAAAATACCTACAGGGCTCACGGCAATTGGCTATTGGCTAATTGAAAAATAGCTTTCAGAAAATCTGGAAATCACTGTCCCACCATAGGAGCCTCGTTAAGTAAGGTTAATTTTATGTGTCAATTTGGGGCACAGGATATTCAGATTTTGGATGAAATTAGCATGAGTAGTATGAGTAGATTGTCCTCCCTGATGTGAGCAGGGCCTCACCCCACCAGCTGAAGGCCTGAATAGAACAAAAGGGCTGACCTTCCCCAGGACAGAATTTTTCTGCCTGACTGCCTTGGAACTGGGACACTGGCTTTTTCCTGCCTTCTCACTAGAACCAAAATACCAGTCTTCCTGGGCCTGTCAGCCTTCAGACTGAATGACACCATCAATTCTCTTGGTTTTGGGACTTTAGACTTGGACTAGAACTATACCATTGCTCTCCTGGGTCTGCAGCTTGCTGACTCACCTTGTAGATCCTGAAATTTGTCACCCTCTAAGATCACATGGGCCAATTTTTTATAATAAATCTCTTTCTTTATGTGTTTGTTGCCTGTGTCTTTATGTGTTTGTCGTCTGGTGACTCTAATATAGTACTCCAACCCTATTTTTCGCAAAAGGACTTAAGTACACCAAGCCTAACTTCTCCGAACATGAGAGAGGGGTGTAAAGAACTAAATCAGTTGGCTGGGGAGGGAAGGCTGAATCCCAAAGGTTGTACCCAAACTATGAGAGGAACATCTAAGAAGAAATTAAAAGCCTCTGGAAGAAAAAAACTGCTAAAGTAAAAATGCTACGCCACAGAACTGTCATATTTTGTTGGTGGGAGTGAAAATGGGGCAACCTACAGAACAAATGCATCTGTTCACTGAGGGATATATATACAAGAATGCTCACAGCAGTGTTATGCCTGAGAGCTCAAATCCGGAAATAACCCAAATGTCCATGTACAGAATGGTTAAACTGTGTGGATGCACATAAAAGACTATACAGCAATAAACAAAAAAATCTAGTGACCACTATGCCCTCCGTGGGTGCACTCACAGATAGGATGACAGGCAGAGGGAGCCAGGCTGAGACCAGAACACTACTTCTGACTCCACCTGGAGGAAGGTCAACACCAGGCAACATCCCTCTCTGGTGACAAAATGGAGAAATCAAGGTTGCCTTAAGGGGTGGGAATGAGTGGAAGGGACCAAAAGCAGCCTGCTTTCTGGGGCATTGCACATGTTCTCTATCTTGATGTGCTTTCACATATACAAATTGACAAGCTCAGACTTATGCACTTTACTGTGTATATTTTGCCTCAATCAAAAAGGTTTAAAAAGTAGTTGTGGAAAATAAGCACTGGAGGTGGGAAGGGTGAGCAAGGCTTTGTCCTTCACATAATCTATCCTGTTCCTCTTTGTTTTTTAAAAAGTAAAGAAAAAGCTTTTCTAGCCTCCAGACTTGTTAAGTTTAGGCTACCCAATCCATCATACTTTGTTATAGCAGCTTGAACTAAGACAGAAACTGGTACCAAAAAGTGTGCTGCTATTGTAGCAAACACCTAAAAATGTGGAAACAGCTTTAGAACTGGGTAACAGATATAGGCTTGAAGAGTTTTGCGGTGCTATTATATAAAAGGCCAATACTGGCATGAAACGATTGTTAAAGGCAATTATGGTGAGGGCTCAGAAAGAAGACAGCTGTCGAGAAAGCTTCCATCTTCCTGGAGAATAAATAATCACATACTAGCAAGAACCTGTATGGACAGAAATATGGACATTAAAAGCGATTCTGCTGAGATCTCACATGGAAATGAGGAACATGTCATTGGACAATGGAGAAAAGGCAATCCTTGTTATAAAGTGGCAACGTGCTTGGCCAAACTATGTTAGTGTTCTAGTGTTCTATGGAGGGTAGAACTTGAGAGCAATGAAATTGTATATTTAGCTGAGAAGATTTCTAAGCAAAGTGTTGAAGGCATGGCCTTGTTCCTCCTGACTGCTTATAGTAAAATGCTAGAAGAGAGAAATGAATTGAAGAATTTTTTAAACAAAAGGAACCCAGAACTTAAAGATTTAGAAGATTCTCTATCAACATTGTAAAATTGAGGGAGCTTATTCTGAGAACATTAAGGGTGTGGCTGACCAACCATTTGATAATAAGATGAGTATGGGTGCAAACCACAAATTTAATCAGCCACCTCAGCAGAAGCCAGAAACAGAGATGGGATTGTACCAGCAGAGACACTGCCAGCTGGGACTAAAAGGAACAGAAAAAACAAGAGGGAATGAAGGTAGGCTGGGAATATGTTCTACCCTTCAGGAAATGGGAAGGACCCCAAAGGTGATACAAAGAGCTGCCACTCTCGCCACAGGTCCAAGGCCCAGGGCTGGTTCCTTCAAGGGTGGGGCCATCTCTCTGCTTTGCATAGGCCAGGATGTCCCCACCCAGTGCCACAGGGGCCTTGCCAAGCCAAAAGGGTAGGGCTGCCACCCCAGCAGGCCTCAAGGGCAGAGCATCAGATCAAAATGAATTATGCCTGAGCCTTAAAACGTCACAAAATTCACCTTACCAAATTTTGGACTTGTTCGGGACCCATCACACCTTCCTTCTTTCCTATTTCTCCCTTTTGGAGTAGCAATGTCTATCCTGTGTTTGCCACCATCATTGCTTGATCTTAGACTCTCTGGCCTCCAGAATTGGGAGAAATAAACTTTTGTTCTTTTTTTTTACTTTGAATCATCTCATTTCTGCTGAAATTTTTGTTGTTTAATACACCTAGTCTACAGTACTTTTTATGGTAGCCCAAACAGACGAAGACAGACTAGATGCGACAGTGCAGGGATGAAATAAGATAGCCAAAGGGTAAACCACTTAGAGAACTTGCCACTTACTACTACAAAGCATCTGATAAAGCAAGAAAGACAAGCAGAATAAAGCAAGGATGTAAAAACATTTCCACCCTTCCTAAAAAGTCTTGCAAAGCCCTTCAGTGTTAACTTTTGCTTCCAGCTTACCCAAGCTCCCCTCCCTCTTCTGTCCCCCAAATCACAGGCACATGAGATAAAGCATCAAAGCCTGACTCACTTGTGTAATCGCTGAGGGTGTACAGGACTGTGATGAGGTTGTCCAAGCAGGGCCAGTGGTCAGGATTGCACCGCAGCCCTTCCTCAAAAGCATGGCGAGCCAGGGGGACCCGGACAAGCCTCAGGGCCACATGTCCAATTTTATACCAGAGGTTGACATCCGTGGAGTCCAGCATCACTGCCTGGAAGCAGCATAAGCAGAGGGCGTACAGACACACTCGGTCAGTTCCCTCACTGAGCAGGCACCCATGGGGACAAGGGGGCACAGCACTGCCCCAGCCACTCAAACTACCCAGGGAAATGGCAAAAGTGGCATGACTGACTATCTTGTAAGTGTCTAGCAAGGCCAGCTCATCTTTCCTGGAGTCACACATTTCTAAGACCCAGAGTAATGACATATAAAAAGTTACATGGACCAATTTATTTAACTCAAAACATTTTCTTGATATATTTTGTCAATTTAAATATTCATGGGTAGGTTCAGTGGCTCATGCCTATAATCCCAGCACTTTGGGAGGCCAAGGCAAGAGGATCGCTTGAGGCCAGGAGGTGAAGCCCAGCCTGAGCAACATAGTAAGACCTGGTCTCTACAAAAAAATAAAAATTTAAAAGTCAGGGCCGGGCGCGGTGGCTCACGCCTGTAATCCTAGCTCTTGGGAGGCCGAGGAGGGCGGATTGCTCAAGGTCAGGAGTTCAAAACCAGCCTGAGCAAGAGTGAGACCCCGTCTCTACTATAAATAGAAAGAAATTAATTGGCCAACTGATATATATATAAAAAAAAAAAAATTAGCCGGGCATGGTGGCACATGCCTGTAGTCCCAGCTACTCGGGAGGCTGAGGCAGAAGGATCGCTCCAGCCCAGGAGTTTGAGGTTGCTGTGAGCTAGGCTGATGCCACGGCACTCACTCTAGCCTGGGCAACAAAGCGAGACTCTGTCTCAAAAAAAAAAAAAATTTAAAAGTCAGCTGAGCATTGTGGCACATGCCTATAGTCCTAGCTGCTCTGGAGGCTGAGGCAGGAAGATCACTTGAGCCCAGGAGTTTGAGGTACCAGTGAGCTGTGATCAAGCTACTACTGTATAACAATCTGAGCAGTAGAGCAAGATGCTGTCTCTTTAAAAAAAAAAAAAAAAAGTGGCCGGGCACAGTGGCTCATGCCTGTAATCCTAGCACTCTGGGAGGCCAAGCTGGGAGGATCGTTCAAGGTCAGGAGTTCGAAACCGGCCTGAGCAAGAGCGAGACCCTGTCTCTACTAAAAATAGAAAGAAATTAATTGACCAACTAAAAATATGTAAAAAAAAAAAAAAAAAAAAAAATTAGCCGGCCATGGTGGCACATGCCTGTAGTCCCAGCTACTCGGGAGGCTGAGGCAGGAAGATTGCTTGAGCCCAGGACTTTGAGGTTGCTGTGAGCTAGGCTGACGCCATGGCACTCTGGCCTGGGCAACAGAGTGAGACTCTGTCTCAAAAAAGAAAAAAAAGAATATTTGTATTCCTTACATATTTAATAGGTAAAAGAAGTAAAAGGATTAAAATGAAAAGAAAATATAGGAGTCTATAAGATTGAGGTCTTTTTTTTTTTTATGTAACTTAAACATTTGTAAAGATTGAGGTCTTAAGATAGACTTCAATTCACATTCCTGCTCCAACGCTAATTAGCAGAGTGATCTGAGCCTCCATTCCCTCATCAATGAAGTGAGGAGATAAAGACCCTTCCAATCAAGAGGGCATGAGGATTAGAGAACGCAGGGGAAGCAGTTAACATGGTGCCTGGCACGTCAGGGCCCATAGAGACAGCGATGGTAACAAAATAATAGCAAAACTATTATGACTGGAAGTGTACTGGGTGTTAGGTTTCAGGCTCTATGCTTCACTCTTTTATGCATACCAACTCATTTAATTTTCACAACTATCCTCTTTTTTATTATTCCCACCATATTGGTATAGACCTGAGAGCATAAAGAGATTACATAACTCACCCACAGCCAAACGTGCACTGAGTACCAGAAGAACAATTCACATCCAGTCCTTTGCATCCTAGAGTACCCTCTCTGTCCCCAGCCCCTGCTCTCCAGGCCCATCTATACTCACTGTTATTACTCACAGACTAGGGGTTTGGGCACTACAGGTCGGTGACGCACCAATACAAGTTTCTTTTTAACCAAAAAGACTCCAACCTCATCTCCTCCACCAAGAGCTTTCAAAACACCAAAACCGCACCTCCAAGTAGAACTCCATGGCTGTCTCGAGATCCTCCCGCTGGGCCGCCAGCTGGGCCAGGTTCTTATATGTAGAATATTTCAGTATCAGCCCAGGGTGTTTCAACCCTTCTTTCTCATCACCAGATGAAATTGCCTATGAACAAAACAAACAGGAGCAGAAGTGACACCTAGGCCCTGAAGCCTTAGAAGTCAGCAGGATATGTGGCTTCCTGGCTGGCCTCTGTCATAGGCCCTTGAGCCAGTCCAGTGCTGCCCTCCACTGGAAAATGAAGGCACCGTACCAGATGTTCTCAGAAGACCCCTCCAGTCCAATGACACAGAAGGCAGGCCAGACCACCATGAGGTAGTTTGCAGGGAATCTGGGCATCAACAGAGACAGAAGGAAACCTCTCCACCACTACCGCCATGCCTGAGGGTTCAAGCTTGGACGGTGACATTTACAGCACCGGTGGGACCGTCACCCCAAGGCTCCAAGTCCAAAGGCTGTCTCAGGCAGCAGGCAGGACCTGGAGCTTTATCCCAGGCACTCCTAGATTAGGAGTCAGGAGGCTGAGCTCCTAACTCTGTAAGTCATCACATGATCATAGACAATTTACTAACTAAAAGTCAAGCGTTTGACCTCTATAACATTAAGGAAAGTAATTTCTACCCTAAAAACAAAAAGTTAAAGTGAGGCCAACTACGGTAGCTCACACCTGTAATCCTAGCACTCTGGGAGGCCAAGGCGGGAGGATCGCTTGAACTCAGGAGTTCAAGACCAGCCTGAGCAAGAGTGAGATCTGTCTCTACCAAAAATAGAAAAATTAGCCAGGTGAAGTGGTGTATGACTGTAGTCCTAGCTACTCGGGAGGAGGATAGCTTGAGCCCAGGACTTTGAGATTCTATGATGATGCCACTACACTCTACCCAGGGTAACAGATGAGAGCCCCTGTCTCAAAAAAAAAAAAAAAGAAGAAGAAGAAGAAAAAGAAAAAAAAAAAACCCAAAAAACAAACTACTGATTTCTAAAAGGAAAAATGTACTGGCACAAAGAGGCTACAAAGAGGCTATTTCCTGGGACAAGTGGCTTCCACACATTGATCTTTATGTTTAGAACAGGCAAGACCCAAGGGTATGCCACCCTCAGGAAGCATCTACTGGTTAATCCAAGAATCTAACTACCTGGAGCTCTTAAGGAATTCCACCAAGACAACCAAAAAGCTCAAATCAAGCCCCATTCAATTATATTCTACTGTTGTACAGCTTATGCCACAAAAACGTCTGCAAGAACCAGCTGACCAGGGCAGGATTGTAGGTACCTTTGCCCCTCCAGGTACACAACTCTTCAAAAAATAATGTGAACAAGTTTACAGAGGCTGTGCAAGTCTACTACAGACTGAACAGTCAGCAATATGTGTGCACACAACAGTGGAAGCTCTTAACTAACCTCCTCCTAACTGACCACCAATATTTAGCACCACCCACCTCCCTGAAAGACTCGCCCTAACAAGCCTTCCAGGATGCTCACCACCCACGATGACCACTTCCTAGGAGTCAGCTGTGCTCCAGGGCCTGTTTATGCCAATTGTCTGTGAGACTGTAATAACATAATTTAGTTTTAATAAAAAGTACACCAATGGCGCATGAGTGTAAAAAGAAACTTTTCTATATATTTTCTATACTTTTCTATTATTTACAATGAGCATATTTTAGTTTTATAAGCATGGGGGAGGCGTTAAAATAACCTTTTCAGGATGAAAGCAATACACCAAACAGAGAAAGATGCACATACCTACAACAATAACCCTAACACATAGCCAGTGCCCTTAGGTCAAAGGCTTGATGCCTAGCACCTGTTGGGTGCTGGCTCACCCAGCATGTGCTCTGTAATTAAAGTGCCTGCTCAGCTATGCCTACCTGTTCACGTCTCCGAGGCCCAGTCTACTGTGGGTTGCAAAAGAAGACCCACTCCTGAAACATGCCCAACACCTGGCTCATAACCAAAGTTCAGCAAATATAGAATAAATTATTTTTCCCTCTCTGGGCTCTCACTCAATTCATACTAATGAGGAGGTGGGGGGGAGACAGGTCACAATTCCCATGCCCCTAATTCCAAGTCATTCTAACCAGTAATCAAAGAATCTTGACAAGTTATACAATTAGGAATATGAAGAAATGAGAGAAGGAATAGACGCTTTCTGCTGACAATTGGAACTCAGGTAGCAGTCTGTCTCACCAGTGGCAGAAATCATCCAGGGGTGGGGCTTAAGGCACAAGTGTCTGCCTTCCTAGCCATGTAGGAGACTGCTCAACTGAAGGACTGTGCGATCCAGAAATCTGCTTCCATACTGTACACCATCTGTGTGTTGGGTACTTGAAAACAAAAGCCTTTCCTCCTAATAAAATAGGTGTCTTCCTAAATCAATGTCAGTTTAAGTAATTCCCAGACCTCCAGATGACATTTCCATGACCTAGCCAACTCCATGCTTAATTTACTCACCACTCTAAAATGGTCCCCATGCGGGGACCAGGTCCTGCCTTGCTTGCCCCTCTCTGCCATTCCTGCTGGCCCCAACCCTTCTCTCTGACTACATTCCAAAGTCCATGATGTGCTTTACACAGACTCTCCAAGCTGCTCCTCATCTGCCACTCAAATGGCATTTACCTGCCAGGCACGGTGGCTCACACCTGTAATCCTGCACTCTGGGAGGCCGAGGCAGGAGGATGGCTTGAGTTCAGGAGTTTGAGACCAGCCTGAGCAAGAGTGAGACGCTGTCTCTACTAAAAAATAGTAAAAATTAGCCAAGTGTGGTGGTGCAAGCCTGTAGTCCCAGCTACTCAGGTGGCAAAAGGATCACCTGAGCTCAGGAATTTGAGGTTGCTGTGGGCTAGACTGACGCCATGGCACTCTAGCCTGGGCAACAGAGTAAGACTCTGTCTCAAAAAAAAAAAAAAAAAAACAAAAAAAACATGGCATTTACTAAAATGTACTGCCAACAGGATCATTAGGGATCAGAACACCATGGACTCCAATCCTGGTTCTATTTTTTTTTTTTAAGTAGTACTTTAAAGCAAAATCCTAGTTCTAATGTTTTACTTTCTTAGGTGGCTTTGAGCCATCAACACCTCACTAAGCCTCAGTTTCCACTTCTGTAAAATGGGGACAACACCTGCCAACAACTACTTGGCAAAGTGGCTGTAAGGATTAAGTAATGATGTTAGGTGGCACTTCCTGAGCACTTAAATTCACTCACCCTCATAACAACTCAGTAAGGCAGATACTCTATAAGTAGGAAAGAGGAGGAAAGAGGTGAAAAGAGGTGAAATAATGTGTCTGAGGTTACCCAGGCAAAAACTGAGAGAGCAGAGGTAAGGCCCAAGCCATGCGGTCCCAGAGCCCACACGCTGACCCCACCCGGCCTGCTGGCACCTCACCTCCCGCAGCAGGCGCGCCTCCAGGAGCTCATGGTAGGCTTTGGCAGACTCCTCAAACCGGTCATGTTTCTGCAGATCCAGGGCCTTATGGTACAAGGCAAAAGCCTCTGCTTCCTGCAAATCAAGATAAGAGATGTTTTCATGCAGCACAAAGGTTTGTCTTTTTTAAGCCAAAATGTGTATAAAGGGGACTATAGTCATGGCCATGTTAACTGTCAGCTATACCTTCTGTAGTAAAAAAACCCCTAATACTCGAACTTGCCAGGAGCTCATCACAGGGAGAAGAGACACAAGCGATGCAAGCACCACTGAGTCTAAGTGACAGTGAAGAAAACACAGAGAGCACTGCCAAGGTGTGAGCCCAGCTGGTACCTTCTAAGTGAAGAGTGGCCATATCAGCCAGAGTAACCCTTCTCTTAGACAGTGGCATCATAAGAAATATATATATTTGGTCTTTGTCCCTGGTTCCTGACAAGAGCTTCTAAAATCCTTAGTTTCCGGAGTGATAGGGTGATAGGAACATCTTTTGTTATTCATAATGAACCCCTTAACCACACTTGAGTTTATGCTAATGAGATGACAGGTAGCTGGGGTCCTCTAGAAAGCTTAAGGATGGGGAATGGTTGCCAGAGAAACAAGCCACGTGATTAAAGGGTTGGAACTTCCAGCTTCCCCATCTCCCAACCTCGAGGGAAGGAAGAGGGGCTGGAGATGGAGTTAATCACTAATGGTTTAATCAATCATGCCGATGTAATGGAGCCTCCATAAAAACCCATAAAGGACAGGGTACAAAAGCATCTGAGTTGGTGAACAACACATGGAGGTCCTGGGAGGGAGGCACCTGGAAAGGGCATGGAAGCTTTACACATCCCTCCCCCAGAACCTTGCCATAAACATCTCTTTTGTTTGGCTGTTCCTGACTTTTATGCTTTGTAATATCCGTACATGTAAGAGAAGTGTTTTCCTGAGTTCTGTGAGCCATTCTAGCAAATTATCAAAACTAAATAGGGTGAGGCATAAGAATCCTCAACTTTGTAGCCCAGCTGGACAGAAGTGTGAGTATCCTGGCAACTGGCTTCTGGATGAAGGCAGTCTTTGTGGGACTGAGCTGTTAACCTGTGGAGTCTGACACTAACTGAATTATAGGACATCCAGTTGTTTACCTGAAAGCTGGAAAATTGGTTGGTATAGGGAAAAAAATACCCCATGCATTTGATGTCAGAAATGTTATGAGTAAAAAGTTCAGTGTGGCTGGCTGCAGTGGCTCACACCTGTAATCCCAGCACTTTAGGAGGCCAAGGTGGGAGAATTGTTTGAAGTCAGGAGTTTGAGACTAGCCTGGGCAATATAGCAAGACCCTGTCTCTACAAAAAAATTAAAAATTAGCTGGTGTGGTGGTGCATGCCTAGAGTCTTAGCTACTCAGGAGGCTGAGGAAGGAAGATCACTTGACCCTAGGAGTTCAAGGCTGCAGTGAGCTATGATTGTGCCACCACACTCCAGCCTGTATGATAGAGCGAGACCTCCATCTCTAAAAAATAAAAAATAAACAAACAGAAGTTCAGTGTGAATGGTTTCCATTGCTTTCTACTAGCCATTCTGCCCTAACCTGATTACTGCCTGGGAAGATAACAATCTCCTCTGGGAGAGAGGGGATACTGAGCAGGCTAAACCCCACTAACATTCTCTGCAGAACAGGGACAGCTGACTCCTGACAGAGCTGTGGAACTGTCCTGATTTCTCCCCATAAAATGTAGGGTGGGGGCAGGGGGAGGGCAAATATACATTTATTCCAGGAAAAACAAAGATAGGAGTACACCCTTGATACAATAGGGTAGGACATGGTGTAGACCAGGGGTCCTCAAACTTTTTAAACAGGGGGCCAGTTCACTGTCCCTCAGACCGTTGGAGAGTGCGCACTGTGGGCCCGGGACGAGTCGGCTGCTAAGCAGTACAGGCAGTGGCAGCAAAAACACCCGGAGGGCCAGATAAATGTGTTAGGTGGCCCGTATGTGGCCCGCGGGCTATAGTTTGAGGACGCCTGGTATAGACGGATGGATGGAAAGAAGAAAAGCTGAAATGGAAGAGATGTCAGCCCTCATGGTAGAGAGGAGTGACTGAGAACCCAGGGAGCTGAAGTCAAGCCTGACTCTCCACTGCCCTGGTGCACGATCCCAGGCAAGGCAGCTCTCCTCAAGGGTCTCATCACACTGTACAGTGCAGGAAAGGCAGTACGGAACCTCAAAGCTCCACCTCCCATTAATATTCTACCATTCCCTGGGCACACCAACACCCAAGGCCTGCACAAAGAACGGGCTGCGTGGAAAGCTGGCACTAGCTGGAAAAGTGGGCCCTGGGGCTGAGCTGGCCCTCAAATATACTGACAGAATAAATATAATTTATCTTCCATATGACTGTCTCCTAAGTGAAACAAGTTTAACATGAGATGGAAAGCTAGCCATCTTTCAGAAATTCCCACTAAAACCCTGGAGATATCTGACTGCATTTAAAATGAGGTTCCATCTACAGAAGATGAAGCAAGATTTACCTGCAGAGGAAGACCTTGGATTACATACCTGAGCCTCCTTTGTCTGGGTTTTGTGACTTTTAAAGCTTCCTTCATGATCATCCTCAACTGTGGAGCTGGCATTTAAGGCTGCAATTCGAATCTAGACACGGATTTGGAGAAAGAGATGAGTTACATTCACTCGTCTCTTCAACCATGTGCAGATGAATACAGTTCTGCTCCAATGCACAATCTGTTCTACCTGGAAACGCTATGGCCCTAAGATCATTGACGGGGGAAAAAGGATTAGGACATGTTGGGGGAGGGCCATGCCAATCTGTGCAGGGAGCATTTCCTGGATACTGTCCATTGCAAAAGGAACAGAGGCTGAGGACACTTCAGCAACAGCTCAACACGATGGAAAAGCCATGTATTGGAATAACAGATTCCAATGAAAAATGCTAATTTTGTGCCTTTCCAGCAACTGTGACAAGGCCCTGCAAACCACTTCAACTGCCAATCAAGCATTCATACCCTCAAATGTGCCAACAGCCCTTCTGGGAAGAAGGCTGCTCCATAATGAGGGCCTTCAGAGTCTACGCGGAAAATCCCCTTACCCCTAGGAGTAAAGTAATGAAAGAAAGCAGCACGATAGGCAGGCATCTGTCTTACCATATTGAGAGAGATTCAGCAGTGCTACACAGCATCACTCCTATCACAAGCAATGGTGACACCAGTCCACAAATCTCCTAGAGAGGAAACAGGACAGACTGAGACAGAGCCCAGGAACAGCCAGGAATGTCACAGTGCCAGGGGCCCACCGGGGACCAGTCCCTCCCTGGGCTCTATGCACACAGGCTAGTGAACAGCTGCCTTGGGACAGCGATGTGGTCCATCACACAGGGAGCTCCTTGGTCCCTCACCAGAGCATCTACCCTTGTGGGCAAGGCACCAGGTGCCAGGCACACAAAAGAGTGAGAACAACTCCTGCCCCCAGGGTTCACTGTTCAGCAGAGTTAACAGGCCTATAAATAGTTAATTTTTTTTTTTTTTACAAAAGTTGAATAATATAAAGAGAAACACAGGCATATAATATCTAAGGGCAGAGAACAATTCATTCAAAGGGATTAAGGAAGGCAAAGGAGTAAGCCCTGCATTAAGCCTTGAGGAATGGAACGCATTACAGCGGAAGCCAGTAGTGAAACAGAGGGGCAGGGAGAGTGTGCTGTGATGGGAAAACTAGGAGACAAGGCCTTGGAGTAGTGATGTGCGTGGAGGTTGAAAGGTAGTTGAGGCCCAAGCACAGAGGCCCTGAGCCCTCAACTCTATCTGCAGGCAACAGGGAGCTGCTGTGGGCCTTAGGAGAATGAAATGTTTCACCTATGTTTTAGAAATATAATGGGAAAAAAATAATTAGAGGTAGCCAGATCAGTTTGAAGGCTGCAAAAGACGACAGGATTGGCAAGATGTGGAGAAATCAGAATCTCATACATTGTTGTTGGGAATGTAAAATGGTGCAGCCCCTGTGGAAAACACTCTGGCAGTTCCTCAAATATTAAACAGAGCTAGCATACAACCTAGAAATTCCACTACTATGGATCTACCCAAAAGAAATGAAAACATGCCCATACCCAAACTTGTTCATGAATGTTCACAGCAGCATTACTCATAACAGCTAAAAGGTAGAAACAACTCACATGTCTGTCAACTGATGAATGAATAAAATGAAGTATGTTCATCAAGGGAGTAAAAGGAATAAAGTTCTGATACATGCTATAACATGGAAGAACCTCAAATACATTACACTAAGTAAAATAAGCCAGGCACAAAAGGACAAACATTGTATGATTCCACTTATAGGAGGAACCTAGAGTAGTCAAATTTATAGACAGAAAGTAGAATGGTGGTTGCCAGGGCCTGGGTAAGGGGACAATCGGGGGTGACTGTTTAATGGGTACAGAGTTTTAGTCTTACAAGATGAAAAGGGTTCTGGAGATAGATGGCGATGGTAACACCACAATGTGAATGTAAGCTTAATACCACTGAGCTGGTCACTTAAAAATGGTTAAAATGGTAAATTTTGTTTGTATATTTTACCACAACTTTTTCAAAAAACTGGAATTAACAATCAATAAAGAGTTTCCAATTAGGCTCAAAGTCAAATGTATTTTCAAAGCACAAAGACATTTGTCCCAATAAAGTCTCTACAAGACCCTGATAATCCTCCAGGCAGACCGACAGCCCACAGCCAGACCAGCAGCTCAAGCCACTCCCGGATGACTCCCAGCAGGCAAAGCCCACAGCTCCAGGGGCTAGCCAATGGAGCCCACTGGGGATCAGAAGAAGTGGGGGTGCCTCTCAAGCCCCCACTTTGCAGCCTCTCTCCTGCTCAGCCACCAGGCTCTGTGTGCTGAATCCCAGAAGCCCTCCAATCCCACTGGGCATCACACAGCCTCCATGGAATTGCTGCCTTCACTTACAGAGCAATAACTTAGTAACTACGCAGTAACCACTTAATAACTACTCACTGGTTGACATTTTCCACCACTACCTTATTATATTAATAAAAACTGGCTATCCTACATAGACCTGGGTTGTAAGAAGGGAAAACTGAAAGGGCACTGGATTTGGAATGGGAAGATTTCAGAGCATAGCTGGGCTGTGTCTCGAGATGCCTGCGACCCTGATCCACTACCAACCTCGGTGTCCTGGGTATAAAATGGGCACAATGGCCTGACTAGACAGAGATCAGCAGGCTCAGCTGGGATTCCCCATGTCACACCCACACCATAACCAATCCACTGGCCTTGTCTCTGCCCCTATGCCACCCTACAGGGGCAGGAGAGAAGTCAGAGGGTGGCACTCATACCTAGCCACAGGCCTAGCAACCCACTCTCCTCAGAGCTCCAGGTTGTGGCTAGTCTTCCCAGATGCCAACTGGATCCTTATGGGGGAAAAACAAGAGGAGGGTCTAGGGATGGCTGAGGGATCAGGTCTCCGTGTGGCAGTGGTCATGTGCATGGGTGGGAGAGCATCAGTACAGCCATCGTGCCCAGGACTGGCCTACTCCTGAAGGAAGAAAGCTTGCCTGCTCCCTGCCTTGGTGGCACCTTGTAGGAAAGCACCCAACTGCCACCAGGATCATGCAGGATAGGTCTGTGCCTTCTCCTGAGGCATCTACTTGTGTGTCTCCAGGACCAACGTGGGTGCAGGTCCAATCTCAGAAGTGACAGGAGATGACCCCTGGAGACAGACTGAAGGACTACACGATCAGGCTAGTCAAAGGGAAAAAAACAAAACTCCAAATCCAAAGTGGGGTTTCTAGCCCCCTATATGCTGCCCAAGTCCCTGTCCCCTCTCCTTCTTCCATCTCCATAAAGATTAGGTACTTGGACTCCTTGAAGCAACGTTCCCTGAGTACTATAATCAGCAGGGCCAAAGACTCTCAAGGAGCCCACAGTATAGGAAAAAAAATAGAACTTTCAGGCTTCCTATTTTCAAAATTATTCCATGTTAAAACTCAAGAGAACTCTCCCCATTGAAAGAGCCACCTGTGTTAATAACTTTAACAACCTAAAGAAAAGGAATACTTTTCACCTTTCCAACTCTCTTGACCACCCCAGACATTTATAAAGCACATTCATGTAATCTCACTTGAATTTAAAGCAGCCTTACAAGATAGGCATTATCATCCCCATTTTCCAGATTAGGAAACAGAGACTTAGGGACTGGCTGACTTGCCCAAAGTCACAATACTAGAAAGGGACAATAATAGGACTCCAAGCCCCACTGCTCTTTCCAGCACAGCAAAAAATGACCTGTCTTAGCAAAGAATCTCCTGCCTTCTTACCCTGGCTTCCCTAGGACACATAGCTGTGAGCTCCTTGAGATAAGAGCCATATCTGGTACCTTGCAATGGCCCTGACAAGTTTGCTGGGGGCCATGCATTTGTCCAGGTGGTTGGGCTATCACTTACACATCATCAAGATCCCTCCATAGAAGCAGAAAACATTACGTCCAATTCTCTAATAACAGTACTAGCAAAAAGGTACTCAATGCCCAAGCATTATGCTAATCATAAACTCATGGAGACCAGTTCCCATTTTATAGATGAGGCACCTCAGGTTTGCCATGTTATATGACTTGTAAAGCCCAAGCTTTACGCTTGGCACTGCCTTTTAATAGAGGTTTTGAGGGCTGGACACAGACCCATATTGGAACTGAGGCATTCTCATGAGTTTCCACTTTCCATCAAGGGGAACCTAAAATGACCCATCGTGTACATTAAACCCATGACACTAGCACACTTCCTGCTCATTGTCCCCCAGTTCTACCCCATCATTAACACTTTTCCCCAGCTCCCCCAAATTCCCAGTAGCAAAATAAAGAATGTACACATTGGGATGACCGTGCAGGCTCTGCAACACATACTGTATGATCCCCGATACTGGCAACTGCTACCTCAAAACTGACCTTTACCTAAGACACAAAAATATCTTCCTAAAACTAAAAATCTTACACTGATTTAAGAAAGCAAGAGACTCTTCTTTCTAATTTCCCCTCTACACACCCTTGCCTCCGCAGTGGAATCACTGTTTCTGGGTCTGTACCTTTCACTATCCTGTAAACTCCTCAAAGGTAGCAGTCCTGTCTTATTTATCTTTATAGCCCCATGTCTGGGCTCCATAAAGGAAGGAGCAAGTGAGCAGATGAGTGGTATCTAGGCAGCTCATCTATTTTTCAGTCATGTCCTTCACGTGGGGTTAAGAGTCAAGGAGACAGCAAAGAACTTCCTGTACAAGACAAATTTGCAACCACATTTTAGAGATGAGGAAACTGAGACCTGCATCACATTCCTAAGGACAGAATAGTCAATAACTGTACCATTCAATAACAAAGAGCAGGTGCTAGAGAGAAGAAACTGGAGGACACATTTAACTTTTCAGTCAAATCTTTCTCCAAGATCAGCATCCATCACTCTTAGAATGGCTCTCAAAGGACAAGACAAGCTTCAAAAGTCAGGCGAAAATATCCTGCAGAAAAGTGGCTCACTGATGGCTTTGCAGACACCATGGACTGCAGGACTCCAGTATGAAGAGAAGCGTTCCTATCTCACGGAATCTGCTCAGTCCCATTTGTCAGAGGTAGAGGCATTTTGCTTGCTTGTTTAAATTCCTCACACTTTTGGAGGCTAGGAAGTCCAAGATTAAGGTGCTGGCAGATTCAATATCTGGTGACGACCTGCTCTCTGTTTCATAGATGGTGACTTCTCACCGAGTCCTCCTACGGCAGAAGGGGCGTGCCATTTTTCTACCCTGACCCCTACCCCTGAGATGTGGCCTCCATTCCACACGCTCATCGCACACTACATCCTCCATGACAGGCATACTTCATTTTACTGTGTTTTACTTTACTGAGCTTTGCAGATACATTTTTGACAAATTGAAGGTTTGTGGTAACCCTGTGTCAAGCAAGTCAACTGGTGACAATTTTTGTTGCTAACATTTTCTATTTACTAATTAATAAAAAATGCAAAGCATAAGCCCTTTATCCCAATCCAAGTGTTCAGTAAAAGATTAACAATAGGCCAGGCATGATGGCCCACACCTACAATCTTAACACTCTGGGAAGCCGAGCCCGGAAGATCATTTGAGCTCACAAGTTCGAGTTTGAGACCAGCCTGAGCAAGAGCGAGACATCTCTACTAAAAAAATAGAAATAAATTAGCTGGACAACTAAATATATATATATATATATATATAAAATTAGCCGGGCATGGTGGCACATGTCTATAGTCCCAGCTACTCAGGAGGCTGAGGCAGGAGGATTGCTTGAGCTCAGCAGTTTGAGGTTGCTATGAGCTAGGCTGATGCCATAGCACTCAGCCCAGGCAACAGAGTGAGACTCTGTCTGAAAATAAACAAACAAATAAATAAATAAATAAAAGTATAGTATCCCATGCCCACTTCGGCAGCACATATACTAAAATACATATTTTCTGGAATGATACAGAAAAGATTAGCATAGCCCCTGCACAAAGATGACACACAAATTCATAAAGCATTCCATATTTAAGAAAAAAATTAAAAAAAAAAAAGATTAACTATAAACCTTGGGTAGCACAGACATGATTAGTTTGGGATGACTTAAACATATAAAAGCAGCAATTAACATTTAGTACATCACATGACCACTTTTACTTTTAACAAAGTAATCACAGGCATGGTAACAAATACATAGGATTTTTCATTTTGAAATATTATAAGACTAAACTTACTATTGCAACAACAAAAATTTAACACATTAACTGTACACTCTCTTCATTTTTCCTTCTTCAAGTTGCTGCTTTGTGTCTTAATGAAGCTGGTCACATCTGAGCACATATCCATTTAGACTGACAGACTGAAAAGACTTTCATTTAGAGTGACTGAATTTCAAGGTTCCTTTGAAAATTTCAGATATTGGTAATTCCATAGACACTATCACATCACATACCACAAAGACACTAAAAGGAACCATGGAATAACTATATTCAATAGTTATTTCGAAAATCCCTGCAAGTTGTAAAATAATACTTGCTGACCATGGGATAGTGACTGGATAAAGTGATAAAATCCTTTACTATAAGTAGTTTTAATGTTAACCTTTTCCATATGGAAAGCAAAAACCAAAAACAAAACCAGCATTATTTCTAATAACATTAATCGACTCTAAACCAGCCTGAGCAAGAGCGACACCCCGTCTCTACTATAAATAGAAAGAAATTAATTGGCCAACTAATATATATGGAAAAAATTAGCCAGGCATAGTGGCACATGCCTGTAGTCCCAGCTACTCGGGAGGCTGAGGCAGGAGGATTGCTTGAGCCCAGGAGTCTAAGGTTGCTGTGAGTGAGGCTGACGCCACAGCACTCACTCTAGCCTGGGCAACAAAGAGACTCTGTCTCAAAAAAAAAAAAAAAAGAGTGCACTCAATAAAAAAAGGCCACATGTAGAAGCTTTAAGAATTAAATAGGTCATCCCAGGGATGCAGGGATGGTTCAACATATGTAAATCTATAAATGCAATTCACCACATAAACAGAAGCAAAAACAAAGACCACATGATTCTTTCAATAGATGCAGAAAAAGCTTTTGACAAAATTCAACACCCTTTCATGATACGAACACTTAAGAAAATAGGCATAGAAGGGACATACCTAAAAATGATACAAGCCATATATGACAGACCCATAGCCAACATGATACTGAATGGGGAAAAACTGAAATCATTCCCACTTAAAACTGGAACCAGACAAGGCTGCCCACTATCTCCACTTCTGTTCAACATAGTGCTGGAAGTCTTGGCTACAGCAATCAGATAGGAAAATGGAATCAAAGGTATCCAAATAGGGGCAGAAGAGATCAAACTTTCACTGTTTGCTGATGATATGATATTGTATCTAGAAAACCCCAAAGATTCAACCAAGAAACTCCTGGAATTGATCAATGAATTTAGTAAAGTCTCAGGATACAAAATCAATACACAGAAATCAGAGGCATTCATATACGCCAACAACAATCTAATTGAGAACCAAATCAAAGACTCAATTCCCTTCACAATAGCAACAAAGAAATTAAAGTACCTAGGAATATACTTAACCAAGGACGTAAAAGACCTCTACAGGGAGAACTATGAAACACTGAGGAAGGAAATAGCAGAGGATGTAAACAGATGGAAATCCATACCATGCTCGTGGATTGGTAGACTCAATATCATCAAAATGTCTATACTACCCAAACTTATCTACAGATTCAATGCAATACCGATTAAAATCCCATCAGCATTCTTCACAGATACAGAAAAAATAATTTTACGCTTCATATGGAACCAAAGAAGACCCCGAATATCAAAAGCAATTCTAGGCAACAAAAACAAAATGGGAGGCATTAATATGCCAGATATCAAACTATACTACAAAGCTGTAGTAATTAAATCAATATGGTATTGGCACAAAAATAGGAATATTGACCAGTGGAACAGATGTGAGAATCCTGATATAAAACCATCCTCATATAGCCATCTAATCTTTGACAAAGCAGACAAAAACTTACGCTGGGGAAAAGAATCCCTTTTCAATAAATGGTGCTGGGAAAACTGGATAGCCACCTGTAGAAGGCTAAAACAGGACCCACACCTTTCACCTCTCACAAAAACCAACTCACGCTGTATAACAGACTTAAACCAAAGGTATGAAACTATTAGAACTCTAGAGGGAAAAGTTGGAAACACTCTCCTAGACATCGGCCTGGGCAAAGAGTTTATGAAGAAGTCCCCAAAGGCAATCACAGCAGCAACAAAAATAAATAAATGGGACATGATCAAACTACAAAGCTTCTGCACAGCCAAAGAAATAGTCATGAAAGTAAACCGACAACCTACAGAATGGGAGAAAATTTTTGCATCCTATGCATCCGATAAGGGACTGATAACTAGAATATACTTAGAACTCACGAAAATCAGGAAGAAAAAATCAAATAACCCCATTAAAAAGTGGGCAAAGGACTTGAACAGAAACTTTTCTAAAGAAGACAGAAGAATGGCCAACAAACATATGAAAAAATGCTCAACATCTCTAATCATCAGGGAAATGCAAATCAAAACCACAATGAGGTATCACTTAACCCCAGTGAGAATGGCCTTTATCAAAAAGTCTCCAAACAATAAATGCTGGCGTGGTTGCAGAGAGAGAGGGCCACTCCTACACTGCTGGTGGGACTGCAAACTAGTTCAACCTCTGTGGAAAGCAATATGGAGATATCTTAAAGCGATACAAGTGATTCTACCATTTGATCCAGCAATCCCATTGCTGGGCATCTACCCAAAAGATCCAATGACACTCTACAAAAAAGACACCTGCACTCGAATGTTTATAGCAGCACAATTCATAATTGCAAGGCTGTGGAAACAGCCCAAGTGCCCATCAATCCAAGAATGGATTAATAAAATGTGGTATATGTATACCATGGAGTACTATTCAGCTCTAAGAAACAATGGTGACACAGCACATCTTATATTTTCCTGGTTAGAGCTGGAACCCATACTATTAAGTGAAGTTTCCCAAGAATGGAAAAACAAGCACCACATATACTCACCAGCAAATTGGTATTAACTGAACAGCACCTAAGTGGTCACATAGGTAATACAGTAATAGGGTATTGGGCGGGGAGACGGGGAGGGGGGCGGGTATATACATACATAATGAGTGAGATGTGCACCATCTGGGGGATGGTCATGATGGAGACTCAGACTTATGGGGGGAGGGGGGGAAATGGGCATTTATTGAAACCTTAAAATCTGTACCCCCATAATATGCCGAAATAAAAAAAAAAAAGAATTAAATAGGGCTGGGAGTGGTGGCTCACACCTGTAATCCTAATACTCTGGGAGGCTGAGGTAGGATGATTGCTTGAGGTCAGGAGTTCAAGGCCAGCCTGAGGAAGAGCGAGACCCCGTCTCTACTAAAAATAGGAAGAAATTAGGCAGCAACTAAAAATATATAGAAAAAATTAGCTGGACATGGTGGCGCATGCCTGTAGTCTCAGCTACTCGGGACGCTGAGGCAGCAGGATTGCTTGAGCCCAGGAATTTGAGGTTGCTGTGAGCTGGGCTGACGCCATGGCACTCTAGCCCAGGCAATAGTGAGACTCTGTCTCAAAAAGAAAAGAATTAAATAGAATATTCCTGTAAATCATATTAACAGAGAAAAAAAGAATTAAATATAATAATATAAATTACTAGTTAGGTTAGCAAGGATACTTTATGTCTCAGGAGTGCAGAGAAATTTTACAAGCAAAAAACCCAAGACTAAAAACTTTACTAAGAACATCTGTTACTAAATAGTCCATATAGAAAAAGGCAAATATATTTAGATATAATGTCAAGTGTATGGGACACAGTGTCCCACTATCAAGTGTATGGGAACCAGAAATAAGAATCAAGATTTTTTTCATGTGTCTGATACTAGACATTCTATATCCTTGTTTCGGCCACTTGTTCAACCAAAGCCAATTCCCAATTATTTCTGAGCCATAGATTCAGTGACTGCATAAGTATCTCTGCCAGGGATTGGCTTTCCAACAACTCAAGAAAACATTATTAGGATACATGGGTAGAAATCATCAAAATAATTATAATCACAGTTGCAAATAGAATGAATGGAATGTTTAAGTTTAGGACAACCAAACAAACCCCATGTAGGAATGGAGATAACACAGGAAGCAAAAATAAGCTTGCAAATGAAATTCTAAGAAGTTCGTGAAAACAATAACATCCTATATTGCAGATGAAAAAGCAAAAGCAGTTCTAAAGGGGTTAAGAGTACTCTGGTCATCTTTGTTCATTTGGTCATACAAGGTATTAACTATTTTCACCATATCACAAAGTTAGTCCACAGAAGGTGCTAGTAGATCTTGTCCATTATGAAGACTGGTTGGCATTCAGGTTATGTTGGATATGCTTAGATTAGAAGGTCTCAGTAAGATCAAGTTCACTGCAATAACCATCCAGGCCATCAGGATCATAGTAACATTAACACCATTATCACCAGAGGGTCCTGGTAATTCCTGAAGACGTTCTGCAGCTGTGCAATAGGACTGGGACTGTAGCAACAGATTGATCAGTCTTCTCATTTCATGTTCAGGAGGCAAACCCATTCCCAGGGATCGAATCCACCTTCTGCCATGATTACTCAGCTTGATTTTACTTAACTGTTTAAATTTCTCACACTTTTGGAGGCTAGGAAGTCCAAGATCAAGGCGCTGGTAGATTCGGTACCTGGCGACAACCTGCTCTCTGGTTCACGGATGGTGACTTCTCATTGAGTCCTCCTACTGCGGAAAGATAGTGCCATTTTTCCAACATCATGTGCCCACTTCGTTTCTCTGTCAGTATTTTTTAGCAATTAAGTATTTCTTAACCAAGGTATGTACATTTTTTTTCAGACATAATGCTATTGCACACTTAATAGACTACCATAACTTTTATATGCACTGGGAAGCCAAAAAATTTATGTGGCTTGCTTTACTGTGATATTCCCTTTATTGAGGTGGTCTGGCACCAAACCCACAAGATCTCTGAGTTCACCTGTAATGATAAGAACTACCAGCAAACTAAAAAGAGAAGGAAAATTCCTCAGTCCGTGTCTTAGTCTGTTTTGTGCTGCTATAACTGGACACCTGAGACTGGGTAATTTATAAAGAACAAAAAATTGTTGGCTCATAGTCCTGGAGCCAGGGAAATCCAAGAGCATGGCTCTGGCGCCTGGTGAGGGTCTTCTTACATCATCACATGGTGGAAAGCAGAAGGGCAAGAGAGTGTGAGAGAGCAAGAGAGGGCCAAACTCATGTTTATAACAAGCTGAACTTGTGATAACAAACTTATTCCAGCAATAACAACATTAATCCATTCATGAAGGCAGATCCCTCATGACCTAATCACCTCTTACAGGTTCCACCTATCTACACTGCTGCTTTGGGGATTAAGTTTCCAACACATGAACTTTGGGGGACACATTTAAACCATGGCAATCTGATAAAAGGCATTTACAAAAAAACTTACAGCCAACATTATACTTAATGGTAAAAGACAGAATGCTTTCCCTTTAGGATCAGGAACAAGGCAAGGGCATCCACTCTCACAGTCCCATTTGACAATGTACTGGAAGTCCTAGCCACTACAATAAGGCAAAAAAAAAGAAATAAATGCGAAGAGATTAAAAAGAAAAAAATAGAACTGTTCCTCTTCAAAGATGGCATAATCATCTTCATAGAATTCTCCAAGGAATCTATAAAATAAAGCCCTGGAATTATCAAATGAGTTTAGGAAAGCCATAGGGTAAAGGCCAACACATAAAAAGTAATTCTATTTCTTCGAACTATCAATAAACTTGTTGTCAAACTTGAAAAGAATATCATTTATAATAGCTCCCAAAAAATAAGAAAAAACTTAGGTACAAATCTAACAAAATATGTACAAAGTCTGTATTCTGAAACCTAGAAAACAATGATGAAAGAGCTCAAAGATTTAAATAAAAGGAAATACATACAGTGTTAATGAACTGGAATATTTAACATAATAAAAATGTCAATTTTCCCCAAACAGATCTATAGATTTAATGCATTCCCAATCAATATCAAAGGAGGGTCTTCTGCAATTATAGACAAGCTGACGATTCTAATAATTAGATGGAAAGGCAGAGAGGTACTAGAGTGACCCAGTTTTGAAAAGAAGAATAAAGTTGAAGGAATCATACTATGTAATTTTAAGACTTACAATAAAGCTGTAATAATCAAGAAAGTGTGGTGTTAGAGAAGGGATAGACACATAGATCAATAAAACAAAACAGAGAGCCTGTAAGTAGATCCAAACATATATGGCCAATTGATTGCTGACAGTAGTGCAAAGGCAATTCAATAAAGAATCCTCTCTGCAACAAATGGTGTTGGAACAATTGAACATTACACATTAAATTTAAAAAAAAAAGAACTTTGACCAAAAATTCACATCTAATACAAAAATAACTCAGCCCAGGCATGGTGGTTCATGTCTGTAGCACTTTGGAAGGCCGAGGCAGCAGGATTGCTTGAGGTCAAGAGTTCAAAAGCAGCCTGAGCAGGAGTGAGACCCTGTCTCTAAAAAAAAAAAATAGAAAAATTAGCAGGTCGTGGTGGTAAGAACCTGAAGTCCCAGCTACTCAGGAGGCTGAAGCAAGAGGATCACATGAGCCCAGGAGTTTGAGACTGCAATAAGCTATGATCATGCCACTGTACTACAGCCTGGGCAACAAAGCAAGATCCTATCTCAAAAAACAAACAAACAAAAAAGAACTCTCAAAACTTGCCAATAAGAAAATAATCAACTGACTCAAAATGGCAGCAAGGGAAGCTCCAGGGGTCAATTCCTCTACCAAAAAAAACAGTAAACTGGAAAAAATTATCAGAATCAACTATTTCAAACTCTAGAACCTGATCAAACACTTATTTATAACCATCAGGAGAGTGCTTGATAAAGAGATAGGCTGTTGGCCAGGCGCAGTGGCTCACGCCTGTAATCCTAGCATTCTGGGAGGCTGAGGCAGGTGGATTGCTCGAGGTCAGGAGTTCAAAACCAGCCTGAGTAAGAGTGAGACCCTGTCTCTACTATAAATAGAAAGAAATTAATTGGCCAACTAATATATATGGAAAAAATTAGCCGGGCATGGTGGCGCATGCCTGTAGTTCCAGCTATTCAGGAGGCTGAGGCAGCAGGATTGCTTTGAGCCCAGGAGTTTGAGGTTGCTGTGAGCTGGGCTGATGCCACGGCACTCACTCTAGCCCCGGCAACAGAGTGAGACTGTCTCAAAAAAAAAAAAAAAAAGAGATAGGCTGCTGATCTTGGTAAGAGAATGACTTCCTTGAACCAGCTACCATACTCCACTCTTCAGCCCAGTGACCCACAGCTATAGGGATAGAAGCCAATGTTCCTGGGCTGGCTGGCTGGCGCCAGGGTGGGCAGTGGGGACATTGACCTACAAAAATTTGGTTTATGCACTTTAGTTGGTCTGGCTGACCCCTGTGGAACTAGTATATATTTGCCTTGGTTTCAGCCTTCTCATGTTGCAGTTGTTTTCACAAGTGGCTTCTACTGGAAAATTTAAAGGGATGGGAACACTTTTTTTTCCCCTTTGTGAGCCAGATTTAAGAAAATCTTTATCAGGACAATGGCTGACCAAAGAGATAATGAAACAGGCCAGGTGCAGTGGCTCAGATGTGTAATTCCAGCACTCTGGGAGGCAAGGTGGGAGGATTGCTTGAGTTTAGGAGTAAGAGACCAGCCTAAACAAGAAGGAGACCCCATCTCTACAAAAACTAGAAAAATTAGCTGGGCACACTGGCACGTGCCTGTAGTCCCAGCTACTCCAGAAGCTGAGGCAAGAGGATCACTTGAGCCCAGGAGTTTGAGGTTGCTGTGAGATAGGCTGACACCACTGCACTTTAGCCTGGGCAATATAGCAAGGCTTTGTCTCAAAAAGAGAAATAAAATGTAAAGAAAAGAAAAAAACATTCCTAAGGAGCCCAGACATTGAAAGCACTAGTCAAAAATGTTAACTCAACTGTCCTAAATATGCTGAATCAGCTAAGAAAACTAGGACAAATGGAGAAAATACTAAAGAAAGGAAAACAATGTAAGAACAAAATGAGATTATCACTAAAGAGACAAATTATAAAAATAAATCAAACAAATTCTGGAGACTAAAAATATAATAACAAATGAAAAATTCACTAAAGGTTCTATAACAAATTTGGGCAGAAGAAAGGATGAGTAAACTTGAAGATAAGGCAATTGAAATTATCCCATGTGAGAAAGATAAAGAAAAAATAAGGAAAAATGAACAGAGCCAGAGGGACATACGGGATACCATCTAGAAGACCAACATATGAACTACAGGAGTCTCAGGAGAAGAGAAAGAGAAAGAGGTAGAAAAATTTGAAGAAATAACAGCTAAAAACTTCCCAAATCAAATTGAAGACATGAATATCCATATCCGAGAAGCTAAATGAACTCTAATCAATATATATTCAAAAACATCCACACTAAGACACATCATAGTCAAATTATTGAAACCCAAAGACAAAGAGAGAATTTTGAAAGCAGTAAGAAAGAAGCAACTCTAAAAAAAAACATAATGGAAAATCTTCATGACCTTAGATTTGGCAATGGTCTCTTAAGTATGACACCTAAAGCATAAGAAACAAAACAAAAAGTTGATAAATTAGACATCAAAATTTAAAACTTTTATGCAAAGGACACCATCAAGAGAGTGGAAAGACCCACAGAATGGAAGAAAATATTTGCAAATCAGATATTTAACATGAGATTAATACTCAGAATATATGAAGAACTCCTATTAGTCAACAGCAAAAAAAACAACCAATCCAATTAAAAAATGGAAGAACGACTTCAAAAGACATTTTCTCTAAAGAAGATATACAAACATCTATAAGTGCATAACAAGATGCTCACCATCATTAGTCATTAGAGAAATGTAACTCAAAACCACAATGAGATATCACTTCACACCCACTAGGACAGCTATTATTAAAAAAAAACAAAAAAACCCAAACAAACAAAAAACTCAAAATAACAAGTGTTGGCAAAGATGCAGAGAAGCTGGAACACTCACGGATTGCTGGTAGGAATGTAAAATGGTGTAGGCCCTGTGGAACAGTTTGGTCGTTCCTCCAAAAGTTGAACACAGAAGTGTCATATGACCCAGCAATTCCACTCAGGTATACATCCAAAAGAACAGGGGCTCAAACAGATACTTGTACATCCATGTTCACTGCAGCATTATTCACAAAGAGCCAAAAAATGGAAACAACCCAAGTGTCTAATAATGGATAACCAGATAAACAAAATGTGATGTATACATACAATGGAATATTTTTCAGGCATAAAAAGGAATGAAATTCTGATACAAGCTATAACATGAATGGACCTTGAAAACACTATGCTAAGTAAAATAAGCCAGACACAAAAGGACAAATACTATATGATTCCACCTACACAAGGTATCTAGCAAATTCATAGAGACTGCAATGCAAGTACAACAGAGGTTACCAGGATTGCAAGGAGGGAGAAATCAGGAGTTATTGCCCAATGCATACAGAGTTTCTGTTTGGGATAAAATTTCTGGAAACAGTGGTGACAGTTACACATCATGACTGTATTTAATACCAATGAATTGTTAATTTAAAAATGATTAAAACGGGCTGGGTACAGTGGCTCACAACTATAATCCTAGCTCTCTGGGAGGCCAAAGTGGGAGGACGCTTGAGGTCTGGAGTTTGAGATCACCCTGAGCAAGAGCAACACCCCGTCTCTGCTAAAATCAGAAAAAGTTATCCAGACAACTAAAAATAGAAAAAATTAGCCAGGCATGGTAGTATGCACCTGTAGTCCCAGCTACTGGGGAGCTGAGGCAGGAGGATCACTTAAGCCCAAGAGTTTGAGGTTGCTATGAGCTAGGCTAATGTCATGGCACTCTAGCCTGGGCAACAGAGCAAGACTGTCTCAAAAAAAAGAAAAAAAATGATTAAAATGGTAAATTTTATGTTATTCATATTTTGGCACAATTAAAAAAAAAAAAACAACCAATTAAAAAATCGGCAAAAGACTTGACCAGACATTTCACCAAAGAAGATACGCAGATTGCAAATAAGTACATTAAAAGATGTTCAACTTAGGAATTCAAGACTACCCTAAACAAGAGCAAGACCCATCTCTACTAAAAATAAGAAAACTTAGCCAGGTGTGGTGGCACGTACTTGTAGTCCCAACTACTCAGGAGGCTGAGGCAGAAGGATTGCTTGAGCCCAGGAGTTTGAGGTTGCTGTGAGCTAGGCTGATGCCACAGCACTCTAGCCTGGGCAACAGCGCAAGACTGTCTCTAAATAAATAAATAAAAGATGATCAACCCCTTAGTTATTAGAGAAGTACAAATTAAAACCATGTTGAGATAACATACATACTTATGAGAATGGCCAAAAAAATTATTTTTGAGATGGGGTCTCACTCAGCTGTCCAGGCTGGAGTGCAGTGTCGTGATCATAGCTCACTGCAGCCCCTAACTCCTGGGCTCAGTAGATCCTCCTGCCTTAGCTACTAAAGCAGCTAGGACTATGGGTGTGGACCACACCCAGAAAAATGGCCAACTTTTGATAACGCCAAATCCTGATGAGGATACGGATCAACTGGAACTCTCATACACTGCTGATGTAAAATGGTTCAATCATACTGGAAAACAGTTTCTTATAAAGCTAAACAAGGCCAGGCAGGGTGGCTCACACCTGCAATCTCAGCACTTTGGGAGGCTGGGGCAGGAGGATCACTTGAGGCCAGGAGTTCAAGACCAGCCAGGGGAACATAGCAAGACTGTGTCTCTATAAAAATAAAAAAACAAAACAAAAAACTAAACATATACTTAGCACATGACACGACAAACTCCCTCCTAGTTATTTACCTTAGAGAAATGTTCACACAAAACCTGTACAAAAGTGTTTACAGCAGCTCCATTCAAACCACCAAAAACTGGAAACAACCCAAATATCCTTTATCAGATGAGTGAAAAAAACGTGATATATCATACGATGGAATACTACTCAATACAATGAAATACTATACTACCACCAATTTATAAGGAACAAACAGGCTAGGCAAGGTGGCTCATGCCTGTAATCCTAGCACTTTGGGAAACCAAGGCAGGAGGATTCCTTGAGGTCAGGATTTCAAGACCAGCCTCAGCAACAGTGAGACCTTATCTCTACAAAAAAACAAAAAAATTATCTGGGTGTGGTGGCACATGCCTATAGTCCCAGCTACTCAAGAGGCTGAAGCAGGCAGGACTGCTTGAGTCCAGGAGTTTGAGGTTGCTCTGAGCTATGATCACACCACTGCACGCTAGCTAGGGCCATAGAGCAAGACCCAGTCCCCAAAACAAGCAAACAAAAAAAGATGAACTTTGTAATACGAGATGTTAGGACAAACTGGTAGGCATTTGGAAAAGGTAAAATTAGATCCATACTTCACACCAAATATAAGAATGAACTCCAAATGGATTAGGAATCTAAGTGAAAAAAGAAAAATGAAACCACACAACTATTAAAGGAAATGTGGGTGAATTTCTCTTTATCTCAGTATGAATATTTAATATTCTTTGTTTGTTTGTTTTTGAGACAGAGTTTTGCTCTCTCACCTGGGCTAGAGTACAGTGGTGTCATCATAGCTCACTGCAACCTCAAACTCCTGAGCTCAAGCGATCCTCCTGCCTCAGCCTCCCGAGTAGCTGGGACTACAAGCGCATACCACCACACCATCACACCCAGGTAATTTTTCTATTTTTAGTAGAGATGAGGTCTTGCTCTTGCTCAGGCTGGTCTCAAACTCCTGGCCTCAAGCAGTCCTCCCATGTTGGCCTCCCAGAGTACTAGGATTACAATATTTAGTATTTTTTTTCACTCAGTTTCTGACATAATTACTTAGTATTAAGTATTAGAGAAGGCCTTCTAACTATGATTTAAATCCAGAGACAGTAAAGAACTGATAAATTTAGCTACACAAAAATTTAAGAAATTTTGAGGCTGGACACGATGGCTCACACCTGTAATCCTAGCATTCTGGGAGGCTGAGGCAAGAGGATCACTGGAGGCCAGGAGTTTGAGACCAGCCTGAGCAAGAGTGGACCCTATATCTACAAAAAATAGAAAAATTAGCGAGTGGTGGTATACACTCATAGCCACCACTACTCAGGAGGTTGAGGCAGGAAGATCACTTGAGCCCAGGAGTTTGAAGTTGCAGTGAGCTATGATGACCCCAACTGTACTCTAGCCAGGAGGCAGAGCAAGACCCTGTCTCAAAAATAAAATAAAATAAAATAAAAATTAAAAATTTTGCATGATCAAAGAAATCAGAAAAAAATCAAAAGACAAGCAATAAACTAGGAGAAAATATTTGTAACATATACCACCAAGGGACTAATATCCTTAACATATAAACAGCTCTTAAAACTGAGGGACAGCCGGGCGCGGTGGCTCACGCCTGTAATCCTAGCACTCTGGGAGGCCGAGGCGGGCGGATTGTTCAAGGTCAGGAGTTTGAAACCAGCCTGAGTGAGACCCCATCTCTACCAAAAATAGAAAGAAATTAATTGACCAACTAAAAATATATATAGAAAAATTTAGCCGGGCATGGTGGCACATGCCTGTAGTCCCAGCTACTTGGGAGGCTGAGGCAGGAGGACTGCTTGAGCCCAGGAGTTTGAGGTTGCTGTGAGCTAGGCTGATGCCCCGGCACTCTAGCCTGAGCAACAAAGTGAGACTCTGTCTCAAAAAAAAAAAAAACAAAACAAAAAAAACCTGAGGGACATAGCACTATTTACAATAGCCAAAAGGTGAAAGCAATCCAAGTGTCCATCAACAGATGAATGGATAAACAAAATGTAGGACATACATACAAATGAATATTACTCAGCCTTAACAAGGAAGGTAAATTAGCATATGCTTCAAAAAAAAAAAAAAACAAGGTAATTCTGAAATATGCTACAACATGGAGGAATCTTGAAGATGTTACGCTAAGCGAAATAAGCCAGTCATACTAAAAGGACAAATACTGTACAATAACACTTATATGCGGCACCTAATCAAATTCATAGTAACAGAAAGCAGAATGGTGGCTGACAGGGACTAAGGGGAAGGGGAAAATGGGGAGTTATTGTTTAATGGGGACAAAGTTTCAGTTTGAAAACATGAAAAAAGTTCTGGAGGTGGATGGTGGCGATAGCTGCATAACAACGTGGATGTAGTTAATGGCACAAAATGGTACACTTAAATATGGTAAACTGTGGCCAGGCACAGCAGCTCACACCTATAAATCCCAGCACTTTGAAAGTCTGAAGCAGGATGAGCACTTGGGGCCAGGAGTTTAAGACCAGCCTGTGCAACACAAGGAGTCCCATCTTTCAAAGAATTTAAAAATCAAAAAATTACAGGTGCACACCTGTAGTCCCAGCTACTCAGGAGGCTGAGGTGGAAGGATTGCTTGAGCTCAAGACTTCGAGGCTGCAGTGAGCTATGACTGTGTCACTGCACTCCAGCCTGGGTGACATAGACCTTGTCTCTAAAAACAAAGAAAGAAAAAAGAAAACAAAGAACAAAAGAAAGAGGAAGATCTCTATGAACAGATACGGGGTGATTTTCAAGACATACTGTTAGGTGAAAAGGCAAACAATTATCTATAGCATACAACCCTTCATATAAGAGAGAAGAGGATATGAGAAAATACACAACTATGTATTTCATTTGTGCAAAAGAAACAAAGGATAATCCAGATCCTAAAGTTAGCTATTAGCTACACTGGGTAGGTGGGAAAGGGGAGAAAAGAACAGTGAATTGGAACAGGGTGGTAGGGATGATGCAGTGACTCTTCTCTGAGCATACCTTTGTGTATAATAGCTCTGACTCTCAAAACCACAATCATGTTTCAGATACCCAAAATAAACAAGTAAATCTAACTAGGATGCAGGGCGAACCCAAAATGAAATATAACCATTAACGATGAATCTTACTGTATTACAAGTAACATAACCACACTGAAGGGCATGAGGAAAAACAGAACTAACCTAAGTAACTGTGGAAACAGTATCTTCACTGGAAACTGTGAGGCTAAGGATAAACAGAACAGTGTTTCCAGGGTTGGGGGAGAGAAAATACAAAATGAGCATGGAACATCTTGTGGTACCATAAAAGAAGTGCTTAAAAAAATGATAATGGCCTATTGATAGGACATAGAAGTTAACCTGAAGTTCTTAAACAGTCAGTGTTCACACAGTAAGTAACAAAAATTATGTGGCTTAAGCTGGATTATAATATTGGATTTTAACTCATAAAATAAAATGAATATCCAAGGTCCAAACTGAGACAAATAATCAAATAAATAAATAAGAGCATGTATTGCTCTTCATTCAGAATTTCAATTAATAAGCGTAGAAGGAAAGAGATAAATAAATACCTTTAGGCAAACACCACAAAGATCCACAGATGTCTGTTAAAGTCAGTGGGCACAAATTTGTGAAGAATCAGAATTTGGCTCCCGCAAAGTATCTCCCCCAAGATGCCAATATATCAAGGTAAATGTCATCAGTAATAAGATATATCAATATCTTGGACTCTGCTGCACTGAGAAGGACAGAAACATTGTCTATGTTATTCTAGCCAAAATGTACAACCTCACTCCAAACGTGAGAAAACACTGGACAAACCTAAACTGACAGACATTACACAAAATAACTGATCAGTACTCTTTAAAAGGATCAAGGCCAAAGAAGACAAGAAAAGATAAAGAACTGTTATGGAGTACAGGAGACCAAGGAGAAATAACTAAATGTAAAATAGGATCTTGGATAGGATCCTGAAATAAAACCAGAACCTTGCTGCAAAAACTGGTGAAATTCAAATCAGGTCTATAATGTAGTTAACAGTATCGTACCAATGCTAGTTTCCTGTTCTTCATAAGTGCACTTTGATTGTGTAAGATGTTAAAATCAGGGGAACCAGGGTAAGGGGCATAGGTAACTTTTTCTATTATTGTTGCAACTTTTTTCTAAATCTAAAATTAGTTTAAAATAAAAAGCTTAAAAGGAAATAATCATTTAATGCCCTTGCGTGGTGGCTCATGCCTGTAATCCTAGCACTCTGGGAGGCTGAGGCAGGAGGATCGTTTGAGCTCAGGAGATCGAGACCAGCCTGAGCAAGAGCGAGACCCCATCTCTACTAAAAAAAAAATAGAAAGAAATTAGCTGCACAACTAAAAAAATATACATATAAAATTAGCCGGGCAATGTGGCGCACATCTGTAGTCCCAGCTACTTAAGAGGCTGAGCCAAGAGGATCGCTTGAGCCCAGGAGTTTGAGGTCGCTGTGAGCTAGGCTGACACTATGGCACTCTAGCCCGGGCAACAGAGTGAGACTCTGTCTAAAAAAAAAAGAAATAACCATTTAGATCACACATTTATCATCTGTAAGCAATGTGAGCATGGTGACCATGTATGTATTGCTCACCATGAACCACAGAAACTCACTAAAAAGAGCTTAAAAAAAATTATTGAATAAAGATGGGAAAAGAAATACTTATTCATTTCTGACTACCAGCCCAGCAGTTGCATTTTCTCACAACAGCATTTGCCAGTTTAAGCTCACGAGTCCAAATCCTTTTAGAGTATGGTTTCCATGGCCTAAGAATACATGATAAGGCACAGCAGGCCGGGCACATTGCTCAAGGTCAGGAGTTTCAAACCAGCCTGAGCAAGAGCGAGACCCCGTCTCTACTATAAACAGAAAGAAATTAATTGGCCAACTAATATATATAGAAAAAATTAGCCGGGCATGGTGGCGCATGCCTGTAGTCCCAGCTACTTGGGAGGCTGAGGCAGGAGGATCACCTGAGCCCAGGAGATTGAGGTTGCTGTGAGCTAGGCCGATGCCACGGCATTCACTCTAGCCTGGGCAACAAAGTGAGACTCTGTCTCAAAAAACAAAAGGAACAGCACACTTCGTTCACCTCAGCACCTGTATCCTAGGATAAGCAGTGGTTCCTGGCCAGCTCTGGAATGGGAACTGGAAAGCCTAGGCTCAGCTGTGGCACTACACAGCTGTGTGAAGGACTGGGCATATGATGCCCGAGTCCCCTATTGCATAACGCTTTGGAGTAGACAAGAGTTCTGCAAGCTAACTAGCCCATTGTTTTTGTACAGCCCAGGATCAGAGAATGGTTTTTACATTTCTAGAAGGTTTGGAAAAAAAATACATGGCACATGAAAATTATATAACAATCACATAAAATTCAAATTTCAGTGTCCATAAGTAAATTTTATTGGAACACAGCCACTCTCTTATATATTGCCTTTGGTTGTATCCGCATTACAACACTAGAACTGAGTAGACAGAGTATGACCCTCAGAACCTAAAATACTATTATGTGGTGGTGCTGTCGCCCCGCCGCAGTGGATGAAGAGAAGGATCAGGCCTCGCCTCGACGTCTGGAGTCAAGGTGGGAGATAGGCAACTCCTTCACCAAGCGGCCCCACCAACCCCACCAAGGGACCTGCTGCATCACATTTGATCATGCAGAAGGCCAGGACATGGGCGGCCCTGGGTCCCCAGAAACCCCCTTTCGCCTTCCCTCCCGCTGACGGCTTCAGCAGCTGGCGGGGAATGCCAGCACACGGCCCTTCTGCAGAGTTCACGGCCCTGGGGTCCTCCAGCTGTGACTCATCTAGTTCCAAGGCCCCTTCTCCCCTTTCTTCGCCCTCAGGAATTCCCCTCAAATCATGTCCAACAACCATCAATTCTCTTTGGAATAAACCACAGCCAAGCCAGTCACCAAAAAAATAAAATAAAAAAAATAAAAAAATACTATTATGCTTATATTTACAACATATTATAATAAAATAAATATTATATTTACAACAAAAGTTCGACGACCCCTGAACGGGACCATTCTAAAAATATTCTAACTACGATAATCACATAGAAGGAATCTTAGCTGCATGGAATCCAACGGTTCCGCACTTGCGACCTGTAATAACTCAAGTCCTGCAGAGTTAAGTAACCCCCAAAGTCACTTGTGCAGCCACACCTGGGAGTGTCAGGTGAGCTCTATCTAGCCAGGGCCTGCCTCCTCCTCGGGGGCTGTAGAGTGGCCAAGATTTTCAGTCCGGATAGGGCGAACCCACTGGGCAAGTCATTTCACCTTCCCTCGGCCTCAGTTTCCACCTCTGTAAAAGGCACTAATGACAGCACTCACCTCGCAGGGCTGCCGTGAAGGTGAAGGGAAAGGACGCGAATAAAGGGTTAGTGCCAGGCTTTGCATCTGGCAGACGCCGCATCAGTGGTGGCTCCTGCTGTTACTGTAAACCGCTCCGGAGGCCGGAACCCACGCTGGGCAGCCCATGGCGGCGGCGCGAGCTGCAAAGAAGCCCGTGGTGCAGCTGTGAAGCCCGGCCTAGGCCCTCCCACTCTCCGGCCTCGGTTTCCCTGACTTTGGCTCTGGGGGCTGCCCGAGGAACCCCCAGCGTCCTCACGTGACTGCCCCCCGAGCCGGGAGCCCCTCTGGCCCGCGTCCCTGGCTCAGCCTAGCCGCGCGCCCACCCCGGCGCAGCCCCCAAACCTGCAGCCCAGGAACTCACCCAGCGTCTCCACAGCAACAGCCCGTCAGCCCCGACCCCCGCGCCGGCCGGCTGCGCGCCCGACAACAAGACGCTCTCCCATTGGCTCCGATGCCGGCTCCGCCAGCCAATCAGCGAGGGCCCGCGCGCTGCTAGCTCTCAGCAGTGTAGTTTCGCCCCCGCCCTGCGGGCGGCGCCCCACGGAGCTGCCCGGCGTGCGTCTGGGCCACAACAGACGGTCGCCTGTGGGTCCCGGAACCTGGCTCGGGAGTGTGTTGGGGGCTTGGAGCGCCGGCTCGTGGTCGGATTCTGGCTCTACCTCCTGCAACGCTCGCCGCCCAGCCCTGAGCAGCTGCTAAATGACTGGCTGCGTGTCGTGTCGTTACGGCCTGGGACAGGTGCTCTGAAGGCCTTGGAAACTTGAGGAACATTTAGGGGAAACTAGGGAGGAAGAGCATCCTTATTCATTATATGACCCGTGCCTCACCTCTTTCCGAAAAGGATTTGAAACCCAAAAAGCACAGGTACAATCGAACTATTGAAACAAAGGGAAAGAAAGAACGAGACCCAGTGAATGAACAGGGCGGGGGCGGGGACGTGGGGGGTGGGGTGGTGGTGTCAGAATTCCAGAGCTGCTAAGGGACTCCAGAATTGAAGGGCTTCAGGCGGAGGAAAGAGGTTTAGTCTCTTGGGAAGTAATAACACAGCCATTTAGGGACGGGCTTCACGTTGTGGTTGAATTCATAGCTGCTTGAGTCCAGCAAGGATGATTTAAATAGGAATGAATGTTAGGGCCTTCTTTTTGACCTTAAAGGCAGTAAAATCATGGTAAAGTTCTGTACTATAAAGCTTTCCTGATATGCTATGAGTTTCGAAATTTATTGAGTCACCAACCTTGACTCAAGAAAAGTTATTGGAGGGCGTTGCACAGAAGCATAAACAAATGATTTCAAAATTGCACAGATAACATGCAGCCTTGGATGCAGCTCCCACCCCTGAGTTATATATTGAAAGATGTATAGGAGTGAAAACAGTTGAAAAAAGGTGGGAAGGGTGGTCCAAGCAGCAAGGGAGCTGTGTGGTAAGGATTCTGAGGTGAGAAACTTTAGATCATACAGGGGCCCCAGGCCACACAATATTATCATAACACAAAGCTCAGGGCCACAGTTGGGAGAAGACTCTGGAGAGGTGGGAAAAGGCCAGTCCACACAAGCAAGCAGGTAACATATCACTGTTGCTACAGTGGGGGTGATAGATTTAACATGGGGGGGGGGGGGGACTTGGTAAGAGCTTGTTGTCTTGTGGTCTAGTGAGAGTTAAGCCTGAAACCCATCCCTGGGCACTGCCACCAGTTATTCATATACAATCCACAAACATTCCCTGAGTCCCTCTGGGAAGCAGGACACCCATGAGACATGTTGGCAGAGAGATGGGTGCAGAAAGAGTTGAGCCAGGGAAAGGA
The DNA here is from genome assembly GCF_040939455.1 of Microcebus murinus. NCBI lineage: Eukaryota > Metazoa > Chordata > Mammalia > Primates > Cheirogaleidae > Microcebus > Microcebus murinus. The sequence goes on along the minus strand of NC_134125.1, from coordinate 23,770,857 downwards.
ACTCCAAGACCTAGCTTTTAAGGAGAGTCCTTAGCAACAGTCAGGCACAAACATAGCAGACACAAGCATATTCCACTAGAAACTAACTTTATTTACTATGTAGGCTTCACAGACTTAAAACCTGAATTTGGTATTTCACTGGTGTCTAAAGACAAGGATCATCAAATGTTTAACTGTGCAGGGAAACAGTGTCCACTACAGTGTCTAAAGGTCATGAGATGAAAACTCTGCATCAAAGTTCTAGAAAGCTGCTGAAATGGAGACTTCCTTTGGGCTCCCCCACTCCACCCATACATACTCTGAAATTCAAAAGGTTAGATGGCATGGACCACATTGATTCAGTTTCTAGTAGCAGATGCTGCACTTCCAGGTTTGGCATTCTGGGACACGAATTTTACAAAGTGGACAACTCCAAAGAATTCTCAGCAAGAGTCAAGGGGGAAGATGGCAGTTTTCTTCCCTGTAATGCCCAGAGAAGGTTCCTGAAGCGCATCCTGCCCTATTCCCCTGCCTGATACAGAAGACTATGGACAGGAATTGGCCTAGTGTACCCAAGGCTGAGGACAGGAACCTCAGGAGATCTCACCAGAGTCATAGGGAAGGCCCAGGCTGGACCAGCTGCCTACACCTCCCCACCGGCCTGCACATGGGTATGGAGAGGAAAGCCTCCAGGCTGAGCCCTCCACCCAGAGATCTGAGCAGTCTGAACATATCAGACAGCAGCCCGGAAGCCAGGAAACATCCCACCTCCAGGTTACCTAAGGTCTCTTCCTCATCCACCAGCCCTGCTGCCCCCACTGGCCCAGCATGCCCAGAAGTATAGGAGATAAAGAAGTCATGTCTGATCCATGAAGCTCTCTTCATTTATTTGGCATGAGGCTGGGGAAGAACAGGACTGTGAGGTCTCAGACATGTCTGCATGAGGGAGTATCCAAAGTTGGTATCCACTAGGCCCTCATTCTGCCAGGAGGTCTTTCTGCAAGGGGCAGCCAGCTCACAGATGCTAATCACATAAAAGTCATGACTGTCCCATTCTTGCCAATCTGCCAGGGCTCCAGGGGTAAAAAGCGGATAATGATCCTTCAGGAGATAGAGAAAAAGAAGTCATCAGCTCCTTGGCTAACCACTCATCTTGCAAGACCCCCATCAGGTGCTCCGACTGTGGGATCCCAGGACAGCCCACCAGGCATTTTGTAAACCTTTTCATCACAGTGTGATCTTCCCCTGACCCTTGACAGGGCAGTAGGATTGTCAGATGTGGGATGAAGGCTACACATCAGCGTGGCCCACCTGGGACAGACACTCAACACAGTAGGCTCAGTGTGTATGCTGTACGCACAATCACCCCCAGTATGTGGGCTGGGAGGGGGAGCCTGCCTCCTCCTAACTGCAGGTTCCATGAGGGCATGCAGTGCCTCAGCCACCCTTGTTTTCTCAAAGTCTGGCCCAAGTCCAGGCACAGGGTGACCCCCCCAACTAATGTCTGTGGAAAGAGTGAACATGATGCCCCTCTCACAAGGTGTCAGAAAGTTTCCAGTGAGGAGCACCAAAGCTTGGGATAACCTGACTGGGGCGGGGGAGGATAGTTATGACAGCTTCAGTCCTTCCACCTGTAAAACCTACATAAGGGAGAGATCTACCTCAAAGGGATGGCATGTCTGCATGAGGGGAGTGTGGACAGGGCTTGTAAGTACCGAATGGGATCATGCATGTAATGTACCTGTAGAATATCTGGCACATGGCAAGCATTTGTACACTACTTATTGTTGTTAGTATTATGATTGTCCCTCAGTATCCATGGGGGATTTGTTCCAGGATGCCCCAAGATACCAAAATCCATATGCTCAAGCCTTTATAAAAAATGGTGTAGTATTTGCATATAACCTATGCATATCCTCCCATATACTTTAAATCATCTCTAGATTATTTATAATATCTAATGTAAAGTATATACTAGTTGGTTATACTGTGTTATTTAGGGAATAATGACAAGAAAAAAAGTCTGTATATGTTCAGCCTTTTTCTTTTCCTCAAATATTTTCAACCCACAGTTGGTTGACTCTACACATGCAGAATCCACAGACAGAGGACTAACTGTATTATCCCTCCCCAGACTGAGAACACGGTCTTAACACCCACCAGCCTCCCTTGGCCAACAATGGCTCCATTCTTTTTATTTTATTTTTTATTTGTTTTCCTTTTTGAAACAGAGTCTCATTTGTTGCCCCAGCTAGAGTGCCGTGGCATCAGCCTAGCTCACAGCAACCTCAAACTCCTTCCTGGTCTCAAGCAATCCTTCTGCCTCAGCCTCTCGAGTAGCTGGGACTACAGGCATTCGCCACCACACCCAGCTAATTTTTTCTATATATTTTTAGTTAACCAATTGATTTCTATTTATAGTAGAGACAGGGTCTCGCTCTTGATCAGGGTGGTTTTGCAACTCCTGACCTTGAGTGATCCTCCCACCTCGGCCTCCCAGAGTGTTAGGATTACAGGCATGAGCCACCGCACCCGCCAAGGCTCCATTCTGAACGGTCCTTTCAAGCTGCTCAGGCCCTTATTTCCTCACCGGTATGGACTTGGCTCGGGAATATTTTCACCCAAGAGGAAACTTGAACTTTGCTGCAAAATGCCAGGTTTGGGTTGTAAGGGCTTCTTGTGGGGCTTCTCATAGGGGAAGGAACTCATTTAACCAACCCTCCCTGCCATTCCCAAGAGGCTGCAAATTGGAGATGGTTCATTTCCAGGTTTGTCTGGTGTCCCCCAGCTATGCTGGGTCTAGAACCCAGGTGTCTACACACCCAGGCCAAAGCTCTTTTCACACTCTGTGACCCTCCCCCAAGCCTCACCTGGAACCCGATTGTACCACAAGTCCAAAGGTCACAACCTCTGGACCTTCTGAGCAGCCCTGAAAAGTTCGAGAAAAGCACACTCTCTGGCTTCTTCAGCCAGGTGCCAGGGCAGGAAGCACATAGACCATCCCACATGACTCTTGCAATGCCCCTGCGGAGTGGTTAAAAAACAGCCTTCCCAGTTCACAGGTGGAAGCACTGAGGAGCAGAGCCAGGAATGCACTGTGAGGATGGACCCACCACCTGAGAGCTTAAGGGGTCAAAGGGCCCCAAGACATCAGACCCTGATGGACCCTCCTGGGCAGGGCAAGAGATGCATTTTTTCCCTGAGTTGGGATCACCGCCTCCTGTCTCACGGCAGTCCAGGATGGGTCCTCTCCCGACCCCTACGCACCGGTCCTGGCCCAGGGCCAGCTCCTTGGTGAGGAACTCGAAGAAGCCAGCGCTGTGGCCTCGGTTCTCCTCCGCGGTGCCCACCACGCCGATGGAGGAGACGAGCAGCTGCGCGCAGGGCTCCATGGAGCCGTTCAGCGACATGGACAGGCCCGGCCGCACCGTCACGTTCACGCGCTGCGGAGGACACCAAAGTTATTCCCGAAGCTGGGGCGGGCCAGGCTACTCTAGGGACCCCGGCGCGCGCGAGCCGAGACGCACAGGGTCGCGGGGTCAGGGCTCTGGGCACAGGCCGGGGTCCTTGGAGGTCACGGCAGGGTCACGGCAGAGGAGGGCAGGCGTGGGGAGGGGGCACGGCGCGCGGACAGTCAGAGCAGGGCGGGCGCAGGGGGGTGTCCCTGGGGAGAAAAGCCGGGGTCGCGGCGGGGCAGGACGGAGCCCGACTCCTGGACCCGCAACCCCCCCTCGCCCGCAGCTCCCAGCCCACGCTCACGTCCTCGGGCTTGCGCAGGATGGCGGCGGTGGCCGCGCAGAGACGCTTCTCCAGCCCGGCGGGCAAGCGGCCGGCGGGCAAGTTCGTGTCTAGCTCGACGAAAGGCATGTCGGGCGGCCGCAGGGAGGGCGAGCGACGGAGTGCGGCCGGGTCCGCAGGGCGCCGGGACTACGCAGCGGGGCGGGGCGCCGCGGCAACGGGCTCCTCACTGTCTGGCTCCCGATTGGTTGCCTTAGGCCACACCCCCGCCTCGGCGGACCAGTCTGGCTCTGTCGGAAGTCCCATCGCCCGGCCCCCTGCGTTGGCCACACCCCGAAACGGCTTTGGTCGCGTCCCGGCCCCGCCCACCGCGTCCCGGCCCCGCCCTCGCCCTGACCCGCTGGCGAGAGCTTTCCCCGGTATCGCTGGGTTCCTGGCCCGTGTTGACGCCGAGATCAAAACATCCCCCCAGCCGGGCGTGGTGGCTCACGCCTGTAATCCTAGCACTCTGGGAGGCCGAGGCGGGCGGATTGCTCAAGGTCAGGAGTTTGAAACCAGCCTGAGCAAGAGCGAGACCCCGTCTCTACCAAAAATAGAAATAAATTAATTGAGCAACTAAAAATATATATACAAAAAAAAAAAATTAGCCGGGCATGGTGGCGCATGCCTGTAATCCCAGCTACTCGGGAGGCTGAGGCAGGAGGATCCCCTGAGCCCCGGAGATTGAGGTTGCTGTGAGCGAGGCTGACGCCACGGCACTCACTCTAGCCTGGGCAACAAAGTGAGACTCTGTCTCAAAAAAAAAAAATAATAATCCCCCCAAACACACACTCCTGTAGGGTCTTCCACAGGCCCAACCCTGATAACGAATGTCATGGGAGTTTAAAAATGTTTTGAGTGAGTTGCCACCATTCAAAGGTGATTTCACCTCCGATAGATATGGAGATGTCGCGGCGCCTGCTGCGTAGCCTCTGCCAGTGGGGAGCCGCCGTCCGCGTGGGCGGCACAAGTGTTATTTATGACATGAAGATCTGTTGGTGTGGCTAAACACAAGTGTTTCATCAGTGTTGCAAATTTGAATTGTAAATTTCAAATATAATTGAAATTGTGTGGTACATGTGTACAATTTCAATTTTTCACATAAAAATGGCGTATAAGTGTGCATATTAAAGGAGCCTCCGTGGGAAGGCCGGCCAAGAGTCTGCATCTGTCACGGCCCTGCTCTGTTAGCATTTCATCTGCTAGACGACTCAGATACCAGAGGGTCTGGGACACAAGACAAGTAGGTTGTGACAGTCTTGAGGGGAGAGCACAGGGCCAGGTGGCAAGTCTGGGAGCCAGGGTAGGGCATGGAGAAGCCAGTGGTCAGGGTTACGAGGCCTGGGAGAGTGAAGCTGCTCAGCGGCACCTGGAGGGCCAGGGATAACCAGGGGCTTCCCTCCCCACAAAGAGGTTTATGACTCCAGCCCTGTGCCCCACCTGTGGGAGGCAGCACCATCCCAGAGGGAGACTTAGGAGATGGAGGCCATACCTGATTCAGGTTAGCCCCCATCTGTGATTCATGCACAGCCTAGGGGATGAAGCCTGCTGAGACTGAGGGAGGGAAGCGATGGGCTGAGGAGCCCACCAGAGGGGCTGCCTGAGCTTGGCTTGGGCTGGGGAGGTTAGGGAAGTCTCCCTGGAGAAGCGACAGGGTGCCGAATGCCAAAAGTCCAGGAGGGTCTACCAGGCAAAAAAGGTAAGGAGGGAATGGCAGGAGTCAAGGCCAGGAGGCTGAGGTGGGAGCTTGGAGAGGGTCTGAAATGTGTGTGGCCAGAAGGGGGTAAGGCCTTAAAAGCAAAGTTCAATGCCTTGTGCTTTAGCCTGTGAGGAACCACAGAAAGTTTCACACAGAAGAAGGGCAAGGTTGATTAAGTGTTTACTAAAGCAGTTTCCAGAGGTCACATGGAAGCTGGAACAGAAGGGAAAGTGGGGTGGGGAGACAAAAGGAACACACACAGGCACGATGCCTGGAGGGTGCTAGGGACCAGAGCCCACTAGGATGGGAGTCCTTACAGCCAAGGAGCCAGGCAGCTCCATCTCTGTGTTCTGCCAGCACAGACTGCCCGCTCACTGCAACAAAGCCTGCACTGAGGGCCTCAGCTTCTCCTTCGTGACGGGGTCTGCCGGAGGCAGGTCCTTGAGCTTCAGGATGTCTGCATTGGCCTCCTGGAAGAGATCCTCCCCCACCGCTGCCTCCACGCGCTGTCGCCATGCGGCCAGCTTGGGTCGGCTTTCGAAGACTTGGCAGCCAGCGCCCACAGGCTACAGGGAGAGACAGCCAGGCGGAGGGGCTGGACACCAGCCATGCACAAGGCAGCCACCACGCCTTAGGGACTGCATTAGGGACTCTCCGGTTGTGTCCTCCCTCCTCTACCATGTGAGTGATGGGATGGGGGATCCCTCTACTAGGGGACAATGGGAAGTTTCTCAACATCCCTGTGGTGAGGGGTTGTGAAGCCCCATTTTATAGATGAGAACACTGAGGCTCAGTGGAGGAAGTGACTCCCCCAGGGTCCCACAGCCAGAAAGGACAACGTGGGCTGCAATGTCAGCTCCCTCCCTGGACACCCCACTGCCCAGGGGGCCACCTCACCCCATGGCACTCACATGCATCAGCTCTGTGATGGCCACCAAGTCAGCCAGGGAAATATGGGACCCAGTGAGGAAGGCCTGGTCCCGCAGAAATTTGTCCTCAAGCAGCTGCAGGCACCTGTCCAGCTCAGCCAAAGTGGCTGCCAATGTCTCTGGGGGAACCGGCTCACCCAGGAACACAGGGAACATCATCTGGTGGGCCGGCAGGCAGAGAGAAAGGTCAGGCTCTGCCCTAAGCCCTGGTTCCCGCCCTCATTGCTTCATCACCAGCCCTCCAGTTTCTCCTCACCTCTGCCCACCCCTCTCCACCCCATGGCCACCAGCAGCCCTCAACTCCTGCTCAAACAAGGACAACCTCTACCTCTCCCTGGGTCCTCCCACAGGGCAGCCAGCGGGATCCTTCTGCGATCTCAATCTGCCCATACCCTTTCCTGCGCAATACCTTGCATGGCTCCCCACTGCCCTCATGACAAAGACCACCACATAGAGCCCTCTCCAGGTAGTAGCCATCCTCTCCCGCCTCCCCACCCCACTTCTTGCTGTACCCAGGCTTCTCAAACAGGAATGCGTGTGCAAATCCCCCGACATCTGGTTAAAGTGCATGTTCCCAATCACTAGGTTGAGGTGAGGCCTGAGATTCTGCATTTCCAACAAGCTCCCTGGTGACACCAATGCTCCTGGTCCACGGACCACACTTTGAGTAGCAAGAGTCTGTACTCAGTCCACTCAACTTTTCTCCATTCTGTCATCAAATGCACCAGGCTCCCTCCCTACCAGCTCGGGAGTGGGGGACTTAGCCCCCAGCCCCCAGAGGCTCCAGGAAGAGGCAGTTAAGTTTATGGAAACCCATTTATTGCCGTGCACAGGCCCTTTGATGCTCCCTCATACTCACAGGGCACCCCTGCACCACATAAGCACTCTGCAAATATTAGGTTGGGATATACATTTCAAAAACATATACACATTTGATAAGTAAAAATAGTACGTGCGTGTTGTGTTGATGTGCACTTATTTGATTATTATTAGAGTTAAACATGTTTTCATCCACTTATTGACTGTTTCTGTCTGTCCTTCAATTAAACCCTTACTGGTTTCCTTTGCCCATTTTTCTCTGGTGCTTTTGTCTGAAAGCCAGTTCTAAGAGCATCTCAAAGACAAAATTTCTAACATATCTTTTCCAGCATTTTGCTTGTTTTAAGTTTAATCTTTTTTTTATTTTTAATTTTAAAAAAATTTTAGGGACCCTGCGGTGTGCCGGCCGGCCCGCCAGACAGAGCACCCAGGGTCAATTTACTTCTTTTAGTCTTAATTTTTTTCTTATATAAAATTTCATTGTATATGTAAAATCTATGAGTCTTTTCTTTGTTGAGTTCTTCCAGTGTTCTTGGGCTCAGAAAGTCCTTCCATACCCAGAAATCAGACAAACATTTATTGAAATGTTTCCTCACTTCTCCCTAGTTTGGCTTTTTTCACTTAATACCTCTCCATCTGGGAATTATGTGTGTAACAAAGCGAAGATTGGGATTTTTTCCTCCCCTAAAAGGCAATATTCCCAGGCAGCCTGGAGTGTGCAAAAGGCTTAGGATTAACTCCTAGTAACTCAGGAATCAAGGCACATTAATGGCATCACTCGTTGGCTCCATGCCTTGGTTTCCCCTCTGAGAAACAAGTTGGCTGGACTAGGCAGTCTCTGGCATTCCAGGATTGGGTGTCCTAAGGTCTCAGGTCTGAATGGCACTTTTGGTTTCATTTTTTTATTTTTTTATTTTTTAAACATGAAGCTCCATCCGTTGAGTATCCTGAGAAGTGTCAGTGCCTCCCTGTGACTCACCTTCTGCCACAGGGCCCGGGAGCAGCTACTCCGCAGGGCCGTGTGCTGCCATGCCAGGTACTCATCCACGCGGGCGCGGGCCTGCAGGTCCTGGGGGTACCAGTGGTCAGGGGCTTTGTACTTGCGGCTCAGATACAGCAAGATGGCCACACTGTAGGACAAATTAGGATGGAAAGCAATGAAAAAAAGAGAGTAAAAATAAATTAATATAAATAAAAATATATAAGAAAAAATAAAATAAAATTTAAATTTAAAAAATATGTAAAAAAAAAAAATGGCCACACTGGGGGGACATGGCAGAGGTGAAAACATGCCCCAGTCACTCTTCAGCTATGTTGTGGGGCATTTTCACTGTCCCCATGGTGCAGAGGAGGAATGTGAGGCCCAGAGAGGCTAGGTAATGGCCCAAGGTCACACAACTCTTCACTGGGCCAGCCCATCATCTGAACTAAGGGCAGCAGGTAAAAAACAAAATATCAGGGATTTCAGCAGGGGCCCGGGGAGGGGCTCAGGGAAGGCTTCTAGGAGGAAGGGGAACTTGGTGTGAATCTTAAAGGATGAGAGCAACTTACATACCATTCCCCAAAAGATCCAAAGCCAGCTACCTCCTCAGACTCTCCTGGGGCTGGAAGAAGGCCTCCCAGGTGACATAGGTGCATTCCTTCACACCCTGTCCCACCTCCCCTCCACTGCTCCAGCCCCCTCCCTTAGGAAGTCCTCCCTGACCTCTACCCCATCACATCTGGCCCATGCAGCCTGACCCCCAGAGCTCATCACACCTCCATTGGTGTTGGCATGTTCAGTGACCACAGGCTCTGGAGCCAAACGGCTCTGAACATGAATACAGCTCTAACACGGAAGCACTATGTGGCCCTGGTAAGGGACACCACCATTCAGCCAGAAACCTGGTCTTGGCTCCCATCTCTCCAACCCTTCAGCAAAGCCTGCAGCTCAACTTTCAAGAAAGTCCGAGCCGACCGCCCCCATGTTGCACCACCACTAATTTGGTAGGGGCCACGGCACTGATTGCTGGGTGACTGCAGTAGCCTTCTCACTCCAGCCAGAGGGATCCTTTAAAACATAAGTCAGATCACAGCTCTCCTCTGCTCAAAACCTTCCTATGGCCCCATCCCCCTGTGGGAAGAGCTGAAAGCTTCCCTGTCCCCCACACTACCCTCTGCCCTCATCTTCTCCTTTTCTCCCTTTTCCCCAGCCACTCTGGCCCCCTGCCCTCCAGCCTGCACCCCACCCATCGTCCCACCTCACCCTTCCCTCCAGCCAGAACACTCTTCCCCACATGCCTGGTGCCTCGATTCCTGCAGGTCTCTACTCAGATGCCACCTCGTCCAGGGGGCCTTCCCTCAACACCCTACTCTTACCATGTTGATTTTCTCCATGGCCCGCATCGACACCTGCAGTGCTACATGCTTACGAGGTTTACTGTCAGCTCTCCAGTCTAGGATGTGAGCTCCCTGAGCACAAGGACGGAGACACGTTCACTCTCAAGCCAGGCCTCTATGGGCTGGGCCTGGTGGATGCTCAGCAAATAGCCACTGAAGCTCGTTGGGTGTTCCCTTCCCCGCCCCTGCTTCCCCCACGGGATTTGTGGGAGAAGTGGTAGCTCTAAGAGCCTGGGACAGCAGCTTCTCAATACTTAGCACTCTCCTTGCTTCTAAGGGCTGGGCTGGCAGTGAGGAAGCCTGGAAGCAGGCTGGGCCCTGTGACCTTGTGCAACTCCCTCCCCTCAGTTTCCTCATCTGTACCATGCAGGAAGAGAGCAGGGATGCTGTGGCAGCCCCTCCAGCCCTGGGTGCCTCTGCCCAACTCAGCCCACTTTCTGCCCTGGGGGTGCCACAGGTGCTGGGCCCACAAGCCAAGGTCCACCCCATCAACAGTGGACACACAAATGGCTGACCCGCCCCACAAGGCCTGGCAGCAGCCCAGTGACCTGTTACCTCTCAGCCAAGGTGAAGTCCCCGTCTTTCAAGGCCGGCACCTTCCTCAGGGGGTTCACCTGGGCAAAGGCATCACTGTGGTGCTGACCTTCAAGGGAGAGCAGTGAGGTGAGTGTTGGACGGGGAGAACCCTGAGCCCTCTGGGGTCTCTGCCTGTCCCCACCCACCCCAAAACCTAGGCACTAGCTTTCTGAGGCCCCTATAAAGGGGGCATCAGGGAAGAGGAGGCCACTCTGCTAGTCACTGCATCTTAGACCCTGAGACCATCAGAGGTCTGCCTTTCCCCTTGGAGCATGGGGGAGGGTGATTCCCTTGGGCTGTAATCCACCCCGCACCCCAGCCAGTTCCATCCGTAGGTCAGCCTCTCCAGTCTCCTCCCTGGGCTCTAAGCATGTCCCCTCTGATCCATCTTCCTATGTCAGGCAGAGAATCAGGTCCCTCTGACCAGGCTGGGTGACTTATCCACACCCCAGAACCCCAGCCACACTTGTGTTCAGTCCTCATGCCAACCTCACTCTTGCCAGGAACACCTGTCCCATTCAGCCACCCAGTCTCCATCAGCTAAGCTCTTATTCCTTTCCTGTGCCAAACTCCCAAGGTCCCCTTCCCAGTGGGGGTTCCCAGGTCTGACTCACTTCCACATACACTCCCCTAACCCAGGTCAGTGCTGGAGGCTACATGAGATGCCTGGTTAAGGTGTGTGGATTAGAGGGCCTCAGTCAAGCCAGGCTCCAGCCATATCAGAGCCCTACCTATGGTCCTCTTTGCCTCTCAACTGAGTGGACACAACCACCCCTGCCCATTCTCCCTCCAGAAGCTGCCTCTGTCCTATAGGAGGTGCCCAAGCTAGGGGTACCATGGGCAGCACGTGGGAGGGCTCAGCCAAGCAGGGGCCTCCCTCTGGCCTGCCCACGGAGCTCGGGCCCTGGTGCCTGCCCTCCTGCCTAGTTATAGCCTTGCCTCCTCCACTGAGTTCTGCTCCAGCTATGTTCTTGGCCAGCCAGACCAGCAAACCCTGCAGCCTTGGGTGAGGATGCTGGCCTCCCCCGTGGTCCTGCCACAGGGCCCTCCGTCCTCTAGGAACAAGTCCTCCAGCTGAGTGAGAAGCAGGAAAAAGAAAAGGCAGAAGAATGGCAAGGAAGACATAAAAGTGGAAGGGACCTAGCCAGGGGCAGGTAGGAGGAAAGAGGAGACCCCCAGAGGGGTCCAGGTGGACCAACCCTATCCACCGGGAAAGGAGGAGGCAGTTTAATTGTTTTCTCCAAGCCTGGGGCTGAGATATTCCAGCCTGCACTCTACTTCCCTACACTCCCCCTGTACCTGCTTTGCCTCCTCTTAACCTGTTTTTGGAAGAACGTTTTGTATTCACTAGGCAAAGATCAAGGCTCTTTAAAAATACACAACTGATAACTGATGCAACGGTTTCCACCCTGGAGCCTGACTCTTCCTGTCTGTCTGCACACTGGCCCGACCGCGAAGCCACGGGGACAGGCGGGGGTCGGCCTGCACCCGGGGCCCAGACACCCCCGCCAGCTCTCCAGGCCACCTTTGAGCAGCTCCACCGTGCGCAGCTCGAAGGGGATGCCGTTCTTCTTGGCGAAGATGTAGACGGCGCGGCAGGGCTGCGACAGCAGGTCCAGGTAGAGCTCCAGGCCCATGGCGGGGCGGCCGGGCGCGGGACGGTGGGCAGATCTTGGGGGCGGGAGCGGAGGACAAGCTCCGGGGACAGCACCAAGAAGCAGCCGCGACAGGAACGGCCGAGGCACAGAGCCCAGCCTCGGCGCACAGCCCGGGACATCCGGAGCCGGCCACGCACCGCCCCCCCCGCCCATTGGCTGGCCCCGGAGAACTTTGGGCCAATCAGCGGCGCCTGCGCTCTCCCGCCTTCCCTCTCCTGGACCCAATCCCACCTGCGGGGCTTTTCCCTTGCCAGGAAGGCACAGAGGGACCTGAACTCTGCCCCGGGCGTCGCTGCCTGGTCATACCCCCTCCCTTGACCTCAGTGTCCACCCTCCCATGGGGCAGGGTGGACGGCAATGAGAAACAGGACACCGCGGGCGCTTCCAGCACAGACTCTCAGTGAATTTAGGGTCGAAAGGCCTGGGCTCCTTGCGGTCGACCCAAGCCCCCTCCTCCCATCCAGCACGAGCGCTGAGAGAGGAGGAGGGGCTTCGGAGCCCCCCTGGAACGCAAAGGGTGGAAGGGAAAGGAGGCGCAGCCGCCTCCTCACCCCGCGCCTGGGCCCGGCTCCCAGGACGGAAGGCGGGGAGGGAAAGTACCTGACCACACCCTGGGTAGAATGCGCTGCCCTCCCCGGCCCGGGTCACTCATCTCACTGCAGCTAATCCCTCTCCCAAGGCTGAGACTCTGTGAGGCCTATTCAGAAGTTCCTGGGGTGTCTGGGATTTCACAAAACTCCCCCCCCCCCACTTTGCTGAGCCAAATCCCTCCACCTGCAACCTGGGGGCTCCTGAGGCCTGTGGCTAATGACACCCCTGTTTCCCAGAAGGCCTTCCTGAGGTGAGAAGACACTGTCCCCAAATCCAAGATTTGGGGAGAAAGCTCCTTGGCAAGAGGCTCGGTTATTGGAGAATAAGCAATGCTTGAGAATATCTTTGCCTCCCTAGTCCCCATGGTCCCGTTTAAGGAAGACCTATCCCCAAGGAGCGTGCCTTGCCGGTCTAGTGCTGCAGCCCTCTCCAGACTGAGAAAGGCCACATCCTCCACCCCCCTTGGTCGCCAGCCCTTCTTCACAAGTCACCTTCGGCCCAGATTACTGCAATATCCAATCTCCCTGCTTTCTCCCTGGCTGCCTTCCAGTCCTACCTCCACCAGCAGCCAGAATGTTATCAGCTATCAGAGCGCTAGGTTCCCGTTTGTAGTTACAGCCAAGCACCTAGCACAGCATTTAAGCGCCTGCAGGACTGGGTCCTGAGTAGGAGAGCTGCTGTCTAGATCTACTCTTCCCGCTCAGTTCCTGAGGAGAGACGCAGGGTTTGGGATTAACAGTAAGGACGATGTCCTGGGTGGCTAACTCAGCCAATTTATGGGTTAACCAGGCCCACAACCAACATGTGTGAGATGCCTGCTGCCCCTGTGCTGGCACTTTCTCCAGGAATTAGAAGGCTATAGGGCCTTTGTTAATCCCACTCTTGGCAACCATCGGGGGAAGCTAACCTACAAGGCCCGGGAAGGGGCTTGTGTTTTGGACAGAGATGAAAACCAGGGCCAGGACAGAGAAAGGTCAAATAACTCACATATCAGAGTTAGAAGCAGAGGCTCAGGCTGAGCCCAGGTTTATTATACAAATTTAAAACGAAATTCAGCAATTAAGGGAGATAAGATCTGGGTGTGCATCATTACTGTGGCTGTGAGGCAGCTGTGGAAGAGGGTGGGGGTGGACCTCTGGCCTGGGGAGCCCCGTGAGACTCAGGCAAGATTCAGACAAGCCACTCCTGCTCGCTAGGCCTGCCTCCCATGGGGCATTAGAAACGAAGGTGCTTTGAGAACTGCCGTGGGCAGTGCAAGCTGAGGCATCCCAGATCACCGGATCATGGCCAGCACCCCAGGCATCAGCTTCTGCTTGACAGCGGGGTCCGCAGGGGGAGAGTCTTTGGCCTTCAGAATGACCTCATGGGCCTCCCGGAAGAGCTCCTCTCCCACCGCCGCCACCACGCGCTGCCGCCATGCAGCCAGCTTAGGTCGGCCTTCGAAGACTTGGCAGCCAGCGCCCACGGGCTGTAGGGAAAAGGGACATAATGGGGATGAATGGATGAAGCCAAGGATGGGCAACACAGGCCCAGTTTGCCGACCACAGAGCTCCAGAAGGCGTTTCCACACGTAAGCACAGGCCCACCACTGGGGAGACAGGGGCAGCGCATAAGCAGCACTTCAGCAACTAGCCAGGGCCCCTGACTGGTGGCCCCTGTGCCCGCAGCACTCACATGCATCAGCTCTGTGATGGCTACCAGGTCTGCCAGGGAGATCTGGGGCCCAGCAAGGAAGGCCTTGTTCTGGAGGAACTTGTTCTCGAGCAACTGCAGGGTCTCGTCCAACTCTGCCAGAGTGGCTGCTAGCATCTGGGGAGATACCGGCTCACCCAGGAAAACAGGGAGCATCACCTGGGGTTGGGTAGGAAAAGAGGGGATTAGGGCCGGGTGTGGTGGCTCACGCCTGTAATCCTAGCACTCTGGGAGGCCGAAGCGGGCAGATTGCTCGAGGTCAGGAGTTCGAAACCAGCCTGAACAAGAGCAAGACCCTGTCTCTACCAAAAATAGAAAGAAATTAATTGGCCAACTAATATATACAGAAAAAATTAGCCGGGCATGGTGGCGCATGCCTGTAGTCCCAGCTACTTGGGAGGCTGAGGCAGGAGGATCACTTGAGCCCAGGAGATTGAGGTTGCTGTGAGCTAGGCTGACGCCACGGCACTCACTCTAGCCTGGGCAACAAAGTGAGACTCTGTCTCCAAAAAAAAAAAAAAAAAAGAAAAGAAAAAGAGGCGGTTAGGAGCCAGCTTAGCCTTGCAGGCAGGAAAACAACTCCTCCAAGCTGGGCGCGGTGGCTCACACCTGTAATCCTAGCACCCTGGGAGGCTGAGGCGGGCGGACTGCTCAAGGTCAGGAGTTCGAAACCAGCCTGAGCAAGAGTGAGACCCCCGTCTCTACTATAAATACAAAGAAATTAATTGGCCAGCTAATATATATATTAAAAAAAAATAGCCAGGCATGATGGCACACGCCTGTAGTTCCAGCTACTCGGGAGGCTGAGGCAGGAGGATCGCTTGAGCCCAGGGGTTTGAGGTTGCTGTGAGCTAGGCTGACGCCAAGGCACTCACTTCAGCCTGGGCAACAAAGCGAGGCTCTGTCTCAAAAAAAAAAACCAAAAAAAAAAAAAAACCAACTCCTCCCTCCTCTCCCCCCAAAAAACACAAAACTCGGAGTTGCCTCCTGGTTCCATGCACCTTTCTTCCCCAGCCTGGCTAGGGACTCCTTTTTCCAGAAATACTCCTGTTTCCATGATTTCTGACTGGCTGAGCCTAAGGGGCATCAGAAAGAATGATTCAAACTGAACAATGGGTTTAATACTTTTGGGGGCAGGGAGCTAGCTTAGGAACTATCTATTTTACAGCCCCTTTCCCTCGGAATATAAAACCCATACCTCTTACAGTATAAGTAATCAGGAGGATAGGCATTTAAGATCTCTCTCTGCTCTGTCACTTACAAACTGTTATCTTGAGCAAGATACTCAAACCCTCTAAGCCTCAACCTCCTCATTGATAACGTAGGAACAACAGAGTGCATGGCTCATTTCGTAAATGGCCAGTGAGGCCTAGAGAGGCACAGCCAAGAAAAGACTAAGCCAAGCATAGGACCGATGGCTTCTAACCCAGAGATATTCCAGACTAAGGAGGAGAGTTAGGAGAGAGTGGGTGGTGTCCAGGGTTCCCAGAGGAGGCCGTTGGAGGAGAAGCCACAGGCGACTCTCTGAGGCTTGGCAAAGCCATCAGGGACACACAGTGCATGCTGACCAGGGCAGGGGCTATTTGTTAGCCAGGTGTTTCCTTTGGTCAAGCTGCTTTGGGGAGCTTGGGGTTCAGGAAACAGTTGGGGCTCAGGAAACAATTAACAGGGCTAGGATTGTTCACAAGCCCTGGCTTTGGGCATCAGCTTCCTCCCCATACAAGGTAGATCAGAGACAGCCCACTGGGGGCCTGGAAGCCAGTGCACATTTCTTTGGCTGCAGAGTTTTTAAAAAATATGGATCAGTTGTTGACATTTAAAAATTGAGACATTTCACCAGACTTCCAGCTTCTTCTTTTTTTTGAATGGGTCAGTCTCCATGAGTGGAGAAAGACCCCCTCCAGCTTCTTTTTAACGTAAAGATTTCTACCTGGTATCTCTGCTCAGCCTCTAAGGCTGCCACTCCGGAGAAGCTTCTCCTTCAGTAGGGTCACAATGGGCTCTCAGTCCACAGACCCCACGCAGCTTACCTCCCCCACTTACCAACCTGTCTTGCCCCTGCAAGTCTGCATTTCCCCTTTGTTCTGATTCAGTGGTTCCAAAGTTCTTACGGTTTTACAGTGTTTTTGTTCCTCTTTACATTTCAAATGCAATAATAAGTTAATAAAAAATCTGATTTATTGATATAATAAAACAGTATAGAGCATTTAAAAATGAATGAATTACCCAGATGTGCCCATAGCACTATGAAAAAATTTCTAAGACACATGATACTGAGTGAAAAATGCAAGTTGCAGAATAGTATGAGAGCATTGATAAAAATGTTAAACACTCAAAGCAAAACTTCATTTTGCTGATGGCTGACTACACATAAAGTAATAATGTATTAAATTGTGAACGGAAAGGATGGCCTCTCAGGAAGGACTCAGGACACTTCACTAGTGTTTCTGTTTTTGTATAAAAAAATGATATGAGACAGAAAAAAAAATAACCCATGACACAGAATTAGCCATACTTTTTAAAAAATGCGTTCCACTTCTGATTAGGACATCAACAGTCACAAAAGGCCATTGCTCACACCATAACAATGACACTGGGAAGAAAGTCATCTTATTTTTTCTAAAGCTTTCAAAGGGTTATGGAACTTTTAAAAAAGGAAAAGAGAAAAGAAAAGAGCGTAAACCTGTGCTGTTCAGTATGGTAACCACTGGCCACAAGTAGTTAACAGCTCTTGAAATGTGCTGTGACCCTACCACTCTGGGTGACTGAGGTGGGAAGACTGCTCAAGGTCAGGAGTTTAAAACCAGCCTGAACAAGAGTGAGACTCCATCTCTGCTAAAAACAGAAAAATTAGCAGGGCATGGTGGCGCATGCCTGTAGTCCCAGCTACTCAGGAGGCTGAGGCAGGAGGATCGCTTGAGCCCAAGAGTTTGAGGTCGCTGTGAGCTAGGCTGACACTATGGCACTCTAGCCCGGGCAACAGAGTGAAACTCTGTCTCAGAAAAAAAAAAAAATGTGGCTGGTCCTGGCTGGGGTGTGCTGTACACGTAAAATACATACCAGGTTTTGAGGACTTAGTACAAAAAAGAATGTAAAATGGTTCATTAATGATGTTTCTACTGATTACAAGTCAAAATATTTTTTAAAATTTTTAGCTGTAAAAAACACAACAAAATTTACCATTCTAACCATTTTAAGTGTACAGTTCAGAAGTGTACATTATATACTTAAAAGTACAGTTTAACATAGTTTCAGTACATTCACATTGTGCAACCATACTATCAGCCATCTCTAGAACACTTTTCATCTTGTAAAACTGAAACTCTGTACCATTAAGCTGTAACCTCACATTGCCCCTCCTCCCAGCCCCTGGCAACCGCCATTCTACTTTCTGTCTCTATGAATTTGACTACCCTAGGTACCTGAAATAAGTGGAACATACAGTATCTGGCCTTTTTGTGTGACTGGCTTATTTTACTTAGCATATCATCTTCAAGGTCCATCTATGTTGTAGCACATGTCGGAATTTATTTCCTTTTAAAGCCTCAATAATATTCCATTGTATGGGTACACCACATTTTGTTCAACCATTCATCTGTTGATGGACACTTGGCTATCATGAATAATACTGCTATGAACATGGGTATACACATATCTCTTTAGGACCCTGCTTTCAATTATTTTAGGTATATACCCAGAAGTGGAATTGCTGGATCACTTAGTAATTCTATTTTTAATTAATTTTTTTTTTGAGGAACTGCCATACTGTTTGCCATAGCAGCAGCATCATTTTACAATCGCACCAACAGTGTATGAAGGTTCCAATTTCTCCACATCCTTATCCATACTTGTTATGTGGTTTTTGTTTTTGATGATAGCCATCCTAATGGGTGTGAAGTACCATCTCATAGTTTTGATTTGCATTTCCTTAATGACTAGTGATGCTGAGCATCTTTTCATGTGCTTGTTGGCCAAAATGATAATATTCTGAATATATTAGGTTAAGCAAAATATATTAATTTGTTTACTTTTTAAATGTGGCTACTAGAAAATTCAAAATTACATATGTGACTCACTTTGTATTTCTATTGGACAGCACTTAACTAAATGAATTAAATTCCTGAGAGGCATGAGCCCTTCCTAGGCAAGTTACTTTTATTCCAATTTCTTTTCCTTGGGCACAGCCGGCAGAGAAAAAGCTTGCTACAGGCAGAGGGCTTTTCTGACTAAGCAGCAATTTGAGAACTGGGGCGTAGGGATAAAAGGTAGAGAGATCTCGTAGGCATGGTGATAGTTGGTGTTCAGATTCCAAAGTTCTATTGGAGTAAGCTAGCAACCTTATCTCACCTTCAAAATATTAGAAACCAGAGATACACCGAAACTAAATAAAGCTGCAACCCAGCTTATGCCCTGATCAGCTCAAAGAGATTAGCTTCACATCCTGGAGGCCCAAGGAAAATGCAAGCCCTTTCTGGGACATTTATTATGTAATTAAATCTCTACTCTTCTTTTATACATAATATCAAGCACACAATAAGAAATTATGAAACATGCAAAGAGGTAGGAAAATGTGACCAAAAATAACGGGGAGAAAAGATAAGCAATAGAAACAGACACAGGCCAGTCGAGGTGGCTCAGGACTGTCATCCTAGCACTCTGGGAGGCCAAGGTGGGAGGATTGCTCAAGGTCAGGAGTTCAAAATCAGCCTGAGCAAGAGCGAGACGCTGTCTCTACTAAAAATAGAAAGAAATTAATTGGCCAACTAAAAATATATAGAAAAAATTAGCCAAGCATGGTGGTGCATGCCTGTAGTCCCAGCTACTCGGGAGGCTGAGGCAGAAGGATTGCTTGAGCCCAGGAGTTTGAGGTTGCTGTGAGCTAGGCTGATGCCATGGCACTCTAGCCAGGGCAACAAAGTATAAGACTATGTCTCAAAAAAAAGAAAAAAGAAAAAGAAACGGACACAGAGAGGACCCAGGGGTTGAAATTAGCTGACAAAGACTTTAGGAAACAATGATAAATATGTTAAAGAGTTTATAAAAGAAGACAGAAGAAATAGAGGAACAGATACGTGAATTTCAGCAGAGAATTGAAAGCTAAAAAAAAAATGGAATTTCTAGAACTGAAAAGTACATATCTCAAACAAAGACTGTGTTAGATGTGCTTAACAGTAACCTGGCACAACAGAAGGAAGAATCAGGGAAGTCAAAGACAGGTAGGTAGAAACCATCCAAACTGAAAAGAAGAATTCGATGGTGTCTGAGCACCTTTGGGGCGATGCCATCAATGCCACCCCCTCATCACCCCAGCCTCACCTTATGCCACAGGGCCCGGAGGCAGTTTCTCCGCAGGGCCGTGTGCTGCCATGCCAGGTACTCATCCACGCGGGCGCGGCCCTGCAGGTCCTGGGGGTACCAGTGGTCAGGGGCCTCATACTTTCGAGCCAGGTAGAGAAGGATGGCCACACTGTGGGGGTGTGTGCACGATGGGTGAGGGAAGGGCATCATGCTAGGAACTTTACACACAGTAGCTTTTTTAATCATCTTGACAACCCAAGGTATTAGCCTCATTTTCCAGACAAGGAAACCAGGCTAGGAAGGGAGAGAGAACTTGCCCCAGGGCTCTCAGCCCTTAGTGGCAGAGCTGAGAGTCTTTCTGAGGCTAATATTATACCCAAACTTGTCCTACCACCAGGCAAAGTCCCACAGGAGAGTGTCCCACCAACTGTTCAGAGACAGTTTCTGATCAGAGGAGAGCTTCCTGGAGGAGGTGGCATCAAAGCTGAGCCTTAAGGAAGCTCAGTTCTTTCCAGTTTGCATCCACTCTCGTCCTCTGGCATTTAGACCAGCCTCCCAATGGCCTGACTGTTCAAAAGTCTTTCTTGTTGTCCCTTTGTTCTTTTTGTTTGTTTGTTTGTTTTGAGACAGAGTCTTGCTTTGTTGCCCAGGCTAGAGTGAGTGCCGTGGCGTCAGCCTAGCTCACAGCAACCTCAAACTCCTGGGCTCAAGCGATCCTGCTGCCTCAGCCTCCCGAGTACCTGGGACTACATGGGACTACAGGCATGCGCCACCATGCCCGGCTCATTTTTTCTATATATATTAGTTGGCCAATTAATTTCTTTCTATTTATAGGAGAGATGGGGTCTCGCTCTTGCTGGTTTCGAACTCCTGACCTCGAGCGGTCCGCCCACCTCGGCCTCCCAGAGTGCTAGGATTACAAGGGTGAGCCACCTCGCCTGGCCCCTTTGTTCTTTATGTCATTCTTTCTGCCAAGAGGTAGCTCAATATCTAAACTGAGGTAGTTTGGGTCCTAAAATATTGTCACAGAACAAACAAGGTCCCCTGGTGTCTCCTCCTCCCCTGGGTTATGAAGGCCGTCATGGTGTTGGACACGGCTAGACCCGGAAGGACATAGAGGATGTATGAATTTGGGGCCATAGAAAAGCTTTCAGGAACTTGGAGTATCCCAAGGGTTGGGCACCCCAGCCAAAAGAGCAGAAAGCCTCTGTGTCTGCCACTGGCCCATGTCCCCTGTGAAGAATTCTGCACCCATGCCCCAGTTTAGTGACTCGGTTATCTGTGCAGGGTGCCCCAGAGCTCCTTTTGCTCCCAGCTAATTGTTCAAGCCACCTCTGGGAGGGCTGCAGGTCCCTGTGAGCCACAGACCTCCCAAGGGTGAGAGCAATGACAGAGAAATGCAGAGCCTACAGCCCCTGCACCCAGGGGCTTCAACACTGAGCAGACACAAGGACTCAGGCCACCTGGGGGCACTGGAAAGGAAGAATGTCGCTGGCAGAATGTCAGAGGAACTCAATCAGAGATGCATCCATCCCGAGATTTCAGAGATAAGCTCTGAAACACAAATGCCAAGTTCTCTTTTTTATGGGATGGGTGACTCAGGTGACAAAAGGGCTCCACCCTGCGTCCAGCAACCTAAGTACCACTGGAGAAGTAAAGCAGATGTTTGTTGTCCCAAGCCTCTGGGAACTGGAAGAACAGGCCAGCAGGGGGCTGGGTTCCAGTCTCACTCACTGTGGGATGTCGGGCAAAGGGGCCGTAGCCTCTGACTTTAGTTTCCTTGTCTATAAAATGGAGGGTTAGGACAGGATGGTTCCAGCAAGGCCTGGCAGCAGCCCCAGGGTCCCGTCCCGGTTACCTCTCAGTCAAGGTGAAGTCCCCATCCTTCAAGGCCGGCACTTTCTTCAGGGGATTCACCTGGGCAAAGGCATCGCTGAGGTGCTGGCCTGCAGGAAGCACAGCATGGTGGGTGGCGGGAGGGACACTTAGCCCTCCATGGCCTGCGCCCACTCCCTGCAATGCCCAGGCCCCAGTTTCATGGCTCTGCGCCCTACTGGGCTGTCCTCCAGGATTGCCAAGGCCTGAGGGGGCCGCTGTGGGAGGAGGGGGAGGCCACTCTGCCAGATGCTGCAAAGTAGACTTCAACACCCCTCGCCAAGCCCCGGTGGACACGGCCCACGTCTCTGCAACAGAGAGACCTGCAGGGCTCGGTGCCTGGGAACTCACATACACCCCACCTGCCTCCTCTTCCCACCATGGCCAGCCTCATGCACTGACATCTGGAGTGCACCAAGCTGCAGGGGCAGGTCACCTGAGTTAGCTGACTTCCTACAGCATCCTTCCCCCAGGGACTCTCAGGCAGGGTCTCCAAACACAGAGAAGTGGCCTTTTCCTGGAATCTATTTACTTGTAACCAACTTCTACTGGCCCCTGTGTCACCTTGCTCACCCTGCCCTGGACACTGAAGACACAGAGCTGGCCCTGCCTGTAGACTCTGATGAAGCTAAGACAGTCACATTTCCTGCCCGACTCAGTCCCTGAAAGGTGCAGCCCAGGAACCCTGGCTTCTACTTGCCCTGGTCTGACAGGTTTTCTGCTGCAGATGCGGCCAGGAAGAAACTTCTAAGGGTACTTAAGTCTCATCACTGCCCTGCTCTATAGCTATCAGTGGCTCCCCATTACCCATGCATCAGCTCTTCAAAGCCATACACAGTCACCTTAACCCTCCAGCCTCGCCCACACCTGCTACTCTCTCTTTATTCTCCCTTCAGATGGCTCTCATCAGGAGCACCTGCCCCTCTCCCCTAGGAAAACACACCTCTGTCTGCACTGCCCACTATATTTGACAGCCAACTTGGACATTCCCTTGTCTCCCGTGTCCCCTCCCTTGCCCCACACTCTGCAGAGGTAGTCCCCTGTGCAGAACAAGCGGGCAGTTCGCAGAAGAGGCTAGGAGGAGATGAAGTTTCAAGCAGAGGGACAGGCCAGTGCAAAGACACAAAGGCAGGGGAGGGGCCATGCTGGGGAGGAGTGTTGGGTGGAAAGCTTAGCCTACGAGGGTGCCGCCAGCAACACCCAGGCCCTGCATCCCAGCCCCCCCTGCCAGCTGTGTGCTTGAGGGCCCTGGAAGCCTGCCAGAGAAACGAACACCCTGCTCCTCGGTGTGCAGGCTCACGGAGCCCTGTCCCCCTCCTGCTCCCAGCTACCCCCTGGGGCAGCCTCCCTCCCCAGCAGCAGCAAGAGAGGAGGAAGACAGAGTGAGTGGAGGCAAAACAGGAGGAGCAGAAGAAGGAAGGGCACAGAGGCACCCCAGTGCAGACTGAGCCAGTGCAGAGCGCAGGCCTGGAAGGTCTGGTCTTGGAGCAATGCCTCACCTGCCTGCCGTTGCAGAATCTCAGCAGAGGGGCCACAGAGGAGGCCCCGACACTGTCCCAGCCTCTACACTCTGCCTCCATCGCCATTCCCGTGATTCCCCAAGCCCTAGGCCCGGGTCTCTCTTCCTCTCTTCATGCCCCATTGGGCCCCTTTATTGGGCCCCATTGTCTATTCCGTGGGACCGAGCAGAGTTTGGGGGGATTCCGGAATCTTGGATCTCCCTCGTGGCTCATCTTTCTGGGCCCGGTCTCCAAACCAGACGGGCGATGGCCCCAGGAAGGGGGTGGCACGGGGAGGGGTTCCTTAAGGCCGTGGCCCCTAACTCCCTGGCCACAGCCGGTCACTGGTAGGAAAACAGGGCCGAGCATCGCGGCCTAAGCGCCCCCTCCTCGCCGCCCCCGCCAGCCCTCCCCCCACCCGCGCCCCTCGCCCTGCTCCCGCCCCAGCCTCCCCAGTCCCTGGAAAAGTCGTCTTCCATGAAACCTGTTCCTGGTGCCAGCGGACCGCTGCCAAGGGATGTCCCCCCACCCCCACCCCCCGACCGCTCAGTTCCCCAAACCCAAGGCCGGGCCACCTCTGAGCAGCTCCACCGTGCGCAGCTCGAAGGGGATGCCGTTCTTCTTGGCGAAGATGTAGACGGCGCGGCAGGGCTGCGACAGCAGGTCCAGGTAGAGCTCCAGGCCCATGGCGGGGCGGCTGACAGGACTCCCGCCCGGACGGGGACAGCAAACTCCAGCGCGGGGACTCGGGTCGGGCCAGGCCCAGCGCGGCCACGCCCCCGGCCGCCACGCCCCACTGGGCGGCTCCTGCGCCTGGGACTTTGGGCCGGGGCCTGGGGCGCGTCCGAGGGGCTGGGCGCACGGGCTCCTGAGCGCTCCCAGGTGGTGGCAACGACTAGTCGCCCCTGGGGCGGTCTGCGGAGGAGGGGCTGCAGTCCCGTCTTTTCCTGACTGGGTCGTTTCACTTAGTGTAACGCCTTCTAGTTGCATCCACGTTGCAGCGTGTGTCAGAATTTCTTATTGTTCCCATTTTACAGGTAGGGAAACTGAGGCACTGAATGACTGTAGACCCAGAAAGTCTGAGCCACCGCGCGCGGCCTGTTTCTTCCCTTCTCCAGGCCTCCGTTTTTCCATCTTTAAAAAGACCGAGAAGGCCGGGGGCGGTGGCTCAAGCCTGTAATCCTAGCACCCTGGGAGGCCGAGGCGGGAGGATTGCTCAAGGTCAGGAGTTCAAAACCGGCCTGAGCAAGAGCGAGACCCCGTCTCTACTATAAACAGAAAGAAATTAATTGGCCAACTAATATATATAGAAAAAATTAGCCAGGCATGGTGGCGCATGCCTGTAGTCCCAGCTACTCGGGAGGCTGAGGCAGGAGGATTGCTTGAGCCCAGGAAGTTTGAGGTTGCCATGAGCTAGGCTGACAACACGGCACTCACTCTAGCCTGGGCAACAAAGTAAGACTTTGTCTCAAAAAAAAAAAAAGACAGGGAAGCCACCACCGGTTAAATGGTATCAGGGTCATGTGCCATTTTCTAAAACAAGTCCAACTAAAAATGTGTCAGCAGTAGCATAATGTTTTCTGCAGTAAGGAATATTTCTGCAAAGAAAGTGAAGATTCGTAATAATGATATTTTTGCTTTTCTTTTCCTTTTTTCTTCTCTTTTTTTCAGAGACAGAGTGTCTCGCTATGTTGCCCAGGATGGAGTGCAGTGGCTATTCACAGGCACAATCATAGCACCCTCGAACTCCTGGGGGGCTCAAGCGATCCTCCTGTCTCAGCCTCTGGAGTAGCTGGGACTGCGGGTGTGCCACTGTGCCCAGCTCATAATGATGTTTATCCGAAAAAAAAGTTTAAGATGAGAAATCCAGATCTCCATGTTAAAGGAGCTAGACAGAGGATGTCAGAGGATACAACAGTTTCCTTACCCGCCCCCTCTGGGTGACTCCGCTTTTCCATGGTTTGGCCTGTCTCGCAGTTTCAAAACCTAATTTGATCCACATTTCAGAATTAATCTTTAATTTCTTTCAACAGCACTTTGTATTAATAGTTTTCAGTGTTCAAATGTTGCACTTCCTTGGGTAAATTTATCTTAAGTATTTTATTCTTTTTGATGCTATTGTAAAGGGAAGTGTTGTCTTCATTTCATTTTTTGCTTGTCCATTGCAAATGTATACTATTGATTTTTTTTTTTTTTTGAGACAGAGTATCACTCTGTTGCCTATGCTAGAGTGCCGTGGCGTCAGCCTAGCTCACAGCAACCTCAAACTCCTGGGCTCAAGCAGTCCTTCTGCCTCAGCCTCCTAAGTAGCTGGGACTACCGGCTTGTGCCACCATGCCCAGCTAATTTTTTCTATATATTTTTAGTCAGCCAATTAGTTTCTTTCTATTTTTAGTAGAGACAGGGGTCTCGCTCTTGCTCAGGCTGGTTTCGAACTCCTGACCTTGTGCGATCCACCTGCCTTGGCCTCCCAGAGTGCTAGGATTACAGGTGTGAGCCACGGGGCCTGGCCCTACTATTGATTTTTGTGTATTGCTGCAACCTTGCTCTACTTGTTTATTAGCTCTAATAGTTTTTTAATGAATTCATTAGGGTTTCTTATATATAATATGTCATCTGTGAATACAGATAGTTTTACTTTTTACCCTTCCAATCTGGATGTCTTTTATTCCTTTTTCTTATCTAATTTCCCTGGCTAGAACCTTCAGTACAACGTTAAATAGAAGTAGTGAGAGTGATCATTTTTGTCTTGTTCCTGATCTTAGCAGGGGAAGTATTCAGTCTTTCACCAATAAGTATAATGTTAGTTGTAGGTTTTTCATAGATGCCCTTTATCCAATTGAGGAAGTTCTCGTCTTCATCTGTTGAGTGATTTCATCAAGTATGTTAGATTTTATCAAATGCCTTTTCTGCATTATTAAAATGATTATGTGATTTTTGTCCTTTATTAATGTGGTGTGTTTCATTGATTGATTTTTGTACATTAAGCCACTTTTGCCCTCCTGGGATAAATGCCAGGGTGTACAATCCTTTTAACATGCTGCCGGCTTCCATCGGCTCATATTTTGTTGAGGGCTTTTGTGTCTACATTCATAGGACATTACTTTGTGATTTTATTTGCTTGTGATGTCATTTTCTGGGTTTGGTTTCAGGGTAATGCTGGTCTCATAGGAAAAGTTGGGAAATGTTTCCTCATCTTCTATTTTTTTTGGAAGAGTTTGTAATGGTTTGGTTTTAATTCAAGCATTTGATAGAATTCACTAGTAAAACCATCTGATCCTGGGCTTTTCTTTGTAGGAGTTTTATAAAATTAATATTTCAATCTCTTTACTTATTATAGGTATATTCAAATTTTCTATTTCTTCTTGAGTCAGTTTTGGTAGATTGTGTGTTTCTAGGAATTTGCTCATTTCATCTAATTATCTAATTTGTTTACATGCAATTATTCATAGTATTTCTTTATAATCTTTTGTACTTCTGTAAGATTAGTAGTGGTGTCTCCACTTTCTTTCCTGAGAAGTAATTTGAGTCTTATTTTTTTTCTTGGTTTTTCTAGCTAAAGACTTGTCAATTTTGTTGATCTTTTCCAAGATCCAATTTTTGGTTTCATTGATTTTTTTTTCTATTTGCTATTTCATTTATCTCCATTCTCCTTCCTTCATTTCTTTCTTACTTTCCCAGGCTGAAGTGCAGTGGCCTGTAACCTCAAATTCCTGGGCTGAAGTGATTGCGTCGCTAATTTTTTTTCTTTTCTTTTCTTTTCTTTTTTTTTTTTTTTAGTAGAGATGGAATCTTGCTATGTTGCCCAGGCTGGGCTCAAACTCCTGGGCTAAAGTGATCCTCCCACCTTGGCCTCCCAAAGCACTGGGATTATAGGCATGAAAGACATCATGCCTGGCCTATTTCCATTCTACATTCT
This sequence comes from Microcebus murinus, assembly GCF_040939455.1. Taxonomy (NCBI): domain Eukaryota; kingdom Metazoa; phylum Chordata; class Mammalia; order Primates; family Cheirogaleidae; genus Microcebus; species Microcebus murinus. The sequence goes on along the minus strand of NC_134125.1, from coordinate 23,744,167 downwards.
AATCTTTATTATTTCCTTTCTTTTGCTGATGTTGGGTTTAGCTTGCTCTTATTTTTCTAGTTCCTGGTGTAAAGTTAGGTTATTGATCTGAGGTTTTTTTTTTTTTGTTTGTTTGTTTTTTTGAGACAGAGTCTTGTTCTATTGCCTGGAGTGGAGTGCCATGGCATCAGCCTCGCTTACAGCAACTTCAGACTTCTGGGCTTAAGCAATCCTTCTGCCTCAGCCACCCGAGTAGCTGGGACTACAGGCATGCGCCACCATGCCCCGCTAATTTTTTTTTATATATATATATTAGTTGGCCAATTAATTTCTTTCTATTTATAGTAGAGACGGGGTCTCGCTCTTGCTCAGGCTGGTTTCGAACTCCTGACCTCGAGCAATCTGCCCGCCTCAGCCTCCCAGAGAGCTAGGATTACAGGCGTGAGCCACTGTACCCGGCCTGAGATTGTTCTTTTTCAATGTATGCATTTACAGCTATAAATTTCCCTCTTGGCATGGCTTCTGCTGCATCCCATATATTTTGGTGTGTTGTCTTTTCATTTTCTTTAGTTTAAAGCAATTTCTAATTTCTCTTGTAATTTCTTCTTCAACCCACTATATGTTTAAGAGCATGTTGTTTCATTCCTACATACTTGTGAATTTTTAAATTTTCCTTCTGCTATTGATTTCTAATTTTATTCCATTATGTTCAGAGAACATACTTCGTATGATTTCAATCTTCTGAAATTTGAGACTTATTTATGACTGAACATGACTATACCGGAGAATATTCCAAGTGCTCTTGAGAATAATCTTTGTTCTGCTATTGTTGGGTAGAGTGTTCCATGCATGTCTAGTAGCTCCAGTTGGTTTATAGTGTTGTTCAACTCCTCTATTTCCTTGTATGGTCTTCTGTAGTTATTTTATCTATTGTTATAATAAAAGCGGAACCTGGGCATGGTGGTGCACCTGTCGGTGGCCTACTTAGGAGGCTGAGGCAGGAGGATCACTTGAGCCCAGGAGTTGGAGGCTGCAGTGAGTTATGATCATGTCACTGCACTCCATCCTAGGCAACAAAGTAAGACTCTGTCTCTAAAAAAAAGAAATGCTGTATAAAAGTCATCAACTATTATTATTGATAATGTAATCATATTTAACCTTTAATTTTAAAATTCCTTTTGGAAACAAATTGGGAGGACCTTTGGCTACCTTCTGCTCTGGCATCAGACCTTACAATTACACCACCTGTCTCTGGTTCAGCAGCCATGATGGTTGTTCCAGTTTTTTATTGGACAAAGAAACAGAATTGGTTTTTTTAGCATTTTCCCTGAGGAAGGAGGCTCAGAGGACTGGGCCAGCCAGGCCCGACAGGATGGGCTGCCTCTGGGGTCACTTGTACTTCTGCAGAAACTCACAGATCCTCTCCTTGACCACTGGATCTAACGTGGAACAGTCCCATTCTGCCAACTTCACCAGCCGCTCGTGGGCCTCCCAGAAGAGGCCAGAGCCGATGCTCAGCTCCACGCGCATGCGCCACTCAGCCAGCTTGGAGCTGTTGAGGAAGACGTTATGGTTGCTTGCCATGGGCTGCGGGTAGACAAAGAGGAAGGTGTGGTCAGTCTGGGGCCCAGCCCCACCTGGGTTTGCTCCTACAGCCTCAGGGGCCCTCCCCATCTGCCTCTGCAAAGAATTAGTCTGCTGACCCCCATAGCCTGGGCAAGGGGTCACGGACTCTGGAATAGACGCAGGGTGGGGACGGTGGATCCGAAATCCCCCAGGGGTCTTGGTCACTGCCTTCCCTGCATGGCAGAGGCCACATAAATGCACCACACCCACATATGCCTTCAAATGCACGTGGACGCCCCTCACACCCAGCCAGGAGAGCTGCCCAGCATAGCTGTCTGTCCAGAGCTCTAGAAATGAGGCCAGGCCAGAAGGACAGGTTAGACGCCTCTGAACATTTTATGGAGAGCCCAGTGGGAGGAGGGGGCATCTGGGATCCTGACTGATTGACTGAGAAATGCAGTATTCTCCCAATTCCAGGCTCACCCTCCAGCTCCTCCCTGTACTGGAGAATCTTTGTCAAGCATGGAGGATCACGACTCTCCCTGATGCAAAACACCCTGTGCTTGCTGTTGTACCCCAGGTTGAGTCCAGGCACCTAGACTCAGCTCCTGTAGCCCTCATGGTGGCTCTGCCTCTGCCTGTCTGGCTTCACCAGCCTGTTCTCAAAGTACAGCCTCACTGGTCACAGCGACAGAGGAGTCCTGCCCCTGCCCAGGCTCCAACCCCCCACTGCCCCACCCCACACCTGCATCATCTCCACCAGGGCCACCAGGTCTGCCAGGGATATTTGGTCCCCAGTGATGAACATCCTGTCCTGCAGAAACTTCTCCTCGAAGAGTTGCATGCTCTTCTTCACCTCTTCCAGCGTCTGCTCTGTCTTCTCGGCTGGAACCTCCTCCCCCGTGATCATCGGGATCAGCAACTGGCCCGAGTGGGGGAAAGCAGAGGAGAGGAGGGGAGGCTCCAGCCCCAGCTCCACCTGCCCCCTAGGTCGCTGTGTCCTTGTCTGCTAGACAGACACTGGACAGTTCCAAGGTCATAAAGCAATTTCACTTCTTTTAACAGTTTTGATTGGTGGCTGTTGCCTGGGATCATGTGTTCAGAAAGATTTGGGGAGTCCAGCAGGAAAAAAATCCTGTGATTGATTAGTGATGTCTGTCACAGGCATAGGATTAGAAGTATGGATACATGTACTGGTATTAGTCATCTTCACTCTGACATTCTCTAGTTCAGAATGAAATGTCTTGAGTCCTGTCCTGGGTGAGTAATATCAGCCTCTCCTATGTGCCCTTCCCTTTGTCTTAACAAGACTCTTTTATACCCAGCAGTTCTGTCCACACTCCAGATAGCTCAGGCAGGAAAGGGACCTGAGGAAATGAAGCTCAGAGAGGGATAGAGACTAGCTTGAGCTCACCAGTGGTCAGTGGGGCCAGGACTAGACTCCAGGCTTCCTGACTCCCTTGTCCCCAAGCCCCAGAGGTGGCTTTGTTCACCTTGATCCAGAGTATCTTATTCATGGGCAGTTGAATGGCTGTGTGCTGCCAGGCCATGAACTCATCCACGCGTGCACGCGTGTGCAGGTCTGGTGGGTACCAGTGTGAGGGTGCGCTGTACTTGCGGCACAGGTAGAAGAGGATGGCCACGCTGTGGAAAAGACAGGTCAGGGACACCACCCTTGCCTTTCCAAACACCCCAGCATGGCCCAGGACCAACTGCTGAGATCCCCCTGCACTGGCAGGCTCTAGACGCTGATGTTCCTCCTGGGCAGGAGGGAGCCCAAAGGCCCCTAGGAAAGGCCTCCCCCAAAGCTGCCAGATAGTCAGTGAGGGCAGGGAGGGAGACCGGCAGAGTGAGTAGGAGCTGGTGGGTGAGGTAAGAAAGGGCAGGCCAGTAGGGGGACAACAGTGCTGAAATGCCAGGTGAGAGGGAGCCAGGGAGAAGGAGAGTAGGTGTGTGTGGCAGGTGGGTGGGAGGAGGGTGGGGAGTAGTGAGACGGCCAGAGACACGGTGGAGGCCGCGATGGAGGCCCCAGGGGTGCAGAGAGTACTCGGATTTGATCCTTAGGATTCAGGGTTACATAAGCCAGGGGATGCGAGGCCCCTCCCTCTGGTGCTGGACGGAGGTGTCCCCAAGGGCGCAGAACCCATGACAGGGAGCATCGTTGTCTGGGGAGGACAGAGGCTGCAGGGACGCTGGAGGGGACGGATGGGAGGCTTCTCTGGGGGGGTGTCCAGGCCTTGCTGACTGATGACTAGTGTGAGAAATCGCACAGGACAAAGGACTGGGCTTCTTCACCATCAACAACAACAAACTGCAAAGGTGCAATGTCGGGGTGTGGAGGGAGCTAGAGATGAAAAGAGGCAGGGGAGAGAGACCCACCAGCTGCACTGCTCGAAACTTCTTGGGGCCCCGATTCAAGAAAATATTAATGGGATAATAGGAGACTTGTCAATAGGAACTAGATATTTGATGAAATCCAGGAGTTATTTTATTAGGTGTCCTAATGGTATTGTGGCGACACTTTTTTTTTCAGAGCCTTTATCTGTTAGAGGTATATTCCTAAATATTTATGGACAAAATGCTGGGGTATCTGGATGGTGGGGTGATGGAGTAGATATGGATGGTGCCACGTGGCCCCGAAGTGGATGATGGCTGGAGCTGCACCTGGGTTGGTGGGTCCCTTTTGCTCCTCGGGGGTTAGTATTCCTTCTACTTTAGTGAATGTGTGAAATGTCCCACATAAAAAAGGCACTGAGTGGAGGAGGAGGAGAGACACATGGCAGAAGGGCCCTGGGGAAGACATTACCTTTCGGATAAAACAAATTTCCCATCTTTGAGGCTGGGCAGCTTCCGCAGGGGGTTGATCCCGATGTACTCCCTGCTGTGGTGGTGTCCTGGCAGGAGCAGTGGAGGCCTGTGACTGTGAGGCCGCAGGGAAGAGACCTGGGACTCCCAGGGACAGAAGTGCCTTCCCCTCTGTTTTCTCAAGAAGGGGAAACTGAGGCCTTGAGGGGCACTGTGGCTCACCCCAGGTCACAAGGCAAGGCAGTGGCAGAACAAGGACTGGGATCAGGGCTACCACCTGTCAGCCTGTCCCCAGCCCAGGCTCAGTGACTCCCATGACCTCCTGCCTGTTCCCTGGGACCAGGACAACCCTTGGGTTCAGAAGCTGGAGGCCTCCACCCGCTTCCCCTGGTGCTGGGTGTGAGCCCTGGGGGTCTGGCTCCCCCCTCCCGCCACCCTCACTCTGTCCCCCCTTGAAGGGCAGCAGGGCAGCTGCAGCTGGCAGCACAAGAAGCCCAGGCCCAGCACACAGTGGCGGGACCAGGATGTTCAAAGCGGAGCCTCTCAGCCGCAGTTGGGGCCCCCCAACAGGGAATCCCACATGGGGGAGTAGCTGAAACTCTCTCCTGGCCAGCTGCCTCCAGTTGGAAACATTTCTGGGAGCGCCCCTGAAATCCCATTCATTTCCACAACAGCTCCCATGTCCCCTCCTCTATGTTCTAGAACCTTCTGCTTCTGCCAGCTGAGCTTCTGGAGCCCTTTCTGTGCATGGGGTTGGGCTGGAACCTGACCCCCTGAACTCCCCCGGGTCAGCGTAGCCCTGAGCAGGTCTGCACGCCAGGCGGGGTGGTGTGGACAGGCTGCACCTCTGCCTTGTGCCAGCCTGGGGGCAGGTGCTGGACCCCTGAAGGACAGGGGAGGTGAGGGTGGCAGCCGCGGATTCCCAGCTGCTCTCCCCGCACCTTCACTCTGGAACAGCCTGTTCTTCTCTGCGTGGGGACTGTCCTGAGAGGACTAATGGCTGGCTAAGGTAGGCTAGTCAAGGACACAGCCTACGTGCTTCTTGGTACCTTTTCATTCCTACGGACCTTTGAGGGCTCGCCTCAGTCTCTGTCTTTACTCCCCAGAAACGCCCCTCCCCGTGTGCCTGCCCCCGGGACCAGGCCTGCGGGCTGCAGAGGGGCCGACCTTTCAGCAGATCCACAAACTGGAATTCGAAGGGGATGCTGTTCTTCCTGGCGAAGATGTAGACAGCGCGACACGGCGCGGACAGCAGGTCCAGGTAGAGCTCCAGGGACATGCTGAGACATGCACGGGCCCCCAGCTGCAACAGGCCAGCGCGGACCTGAGCCTGTGCCCAGCCAGAGCTCCTGGCCCTGTGCCCTCTCGATCCTGGGCCCAGGACCCTGCATTCTGGAACTTCTTGTTTCCCTTGGTATTGTCATGAGGCCAGGAAGCCCGGAATTCTCGCAGCAGCAAGGATTCCGAGGAGCAGGCTGGGGAGAGGCCCTGGCACAGGGTTGGGGTGGGGGGCTGTGCCCTGCCTTCTCCTCCCTCGTGGGCCTGTGCCCGCTGGTGCTGGTGCCGCCTCACAGACACCCCGACTGAGAAGGGCTTATGCATGGGAATTCACCAGGTCCAAAATGAGGACGAGACCATGAGAACCAACCCTGGAGGGTTCCAGAAGTAGGGATTGGGGTTACCTACAGGTAAATCTAGCCTGAACTGTGGCTAGAAAAGGATCAGGAGGGAAGAAACAGGACTCTGGGGAGCTGTAGGGGTACTGGGGACACCACTACTGGGGAGTCAGGGGCAGAGGGGCCCAGAAACTTCCTGGCTTGGGCTGGGACTGCAGTGGCTGGACTGTGCAGCTGGTGGCTGAGGAAGGCCACTAGAGCCTGTGGGGAGGCCTGAGCACTACTTGCTCCGTGCTGTGCGACCTTGGGACATTTCCAGTCCTGATAGGCCTCGGCTCAGCGGTGGGACAGACTCACTTCCCCGAAGCTGAGTGGAGAGCGTATGGCGTGTGTTGCAGACTCAGGGGAGCCATTCCTGCAGCCCCTGCACCAGCTTCTGGGCCAGCCAGGGGTCCTGCCAGACCTCCTGGTGTCCCGAGGCTAGAGGATGAGCTTGTGGGCCTCTGGGATGGGCTCGACACCCAGGGCAGCCTCCACGCGGGCCGGCACGCCGCCAGCCGGGGCCAGTCTTGGAGGAGGTCGCAGCCAACAGCAGTGGGCTGGGGAGACAGGCCAGCTGGGGTCGGGGCTCAGCACTGTGCTCAGAGTCCCCCCTAGGAGGGAGGCAGGCAGGCAGGAGAGCCTTCCCTGGATCAGCTCTGTGTCTCCACCGACACTCCCAGAGAGACTGCTCCTCTGCTGTGAAGGGCCCGGCCCCTGGGGCCCCTCGTCCGGGTGCTGCAGGGCTGACGTCCGTGTCCCAACAGCTGCTCCAGCCGTGCAGCACCCACAGGCTGCCCCGAGAAGTGGGGCGAGCGAGACTGGGCAGGGAGGAGATGGGGAGCTGATCCTGGGCCCTTCCCAGCCTCTTCAGCTCCTCTCCATCCCTGCCCAGCCAGGGCATGTGATGGCCCCTGGGGCAATGTGCTCAGAAGGATTCTGAAGATTGGGTCAGGGTCCAGGGAAAGAGCATGCTGTGACGGACTAGTGATGTCTGCCCAGGTAATGGAAGAGAAGCAGTATGTGTACCAATGGACAGGGCCACGGAGTCTCACCTTGCACAGGTAGACACGGGTAGCAGGCAGCTGGGTGGCAGCATGCTGCCACACCAGGTACTCATCAACATGGGCCCAGGCCTGCACTCAGGTGGGTGCCAGTGTGCCCCTGTCTGCTACTTGCGGCTCAGGTATAAGAGGATGGCCACGCTGCGGGCAGGGGTGTCAGAGATCTGCCCACTCGGCGAGGGCCTGGAGGCTCCATCGCTATAGCCAGGGTGATTTGACCAGGTTTCTCTGCACCACATCCCCTCCAGGCAGCCACTCCCCACACCCAAACCACTCCATGTGCCCATTTCCAGCTCTGCTCCTTCCTGGGCCCCATTTCAACCTCCCCTCCCAGCTACTGCCCAGGCCCCGCCCTCCAGCATCAGGGTCCCCACTGGGTGCGAGGGAGGCAGACCTGCTGTTGGCCCTGCACGGGGCTCCCCGTGTTTTCTTCCTAAAGCCCCTCTTGGTAGGGGCTCAGCAAGTCCCCTTCCTTCCTTCCTTCATTGTTTTAAGACTGGGTCTCGCTCTGTCACCCAGGCTAGAGTGCAGTGGCATCATCATAGCTCACTGCAACCTCAAACTCATGGGCTCAAACAATCTTCCTGCCTCAGCCTCCCACATATCTTGGACTACAGGGATGTGCCACCATGCCCGGCTAATTTTTCCTTTTTTTTTTTTTGTAGAAACAGAGTCTCGCTATGTTGCCAAGGCTGGTCTTGAACTCCTAGGCTGAAGTGATCTTCCTGCCTTGGCCTCCCAAAGTGCTGGGATTACAGGCATGGGCCACCACGCCCAGCTGAGAGTCCCTTTTCTTGATCTCCCTTGGGTCCTGAGCACATGGTGCCCACCTTCCATTCCCAGGCAAGTCCTGGGAAGTGGTTGCCCCATTACTCCCATTTTACAGAGGAGAAACCTGGGCCGAAAAGTTCCGCCACCTGCCTGTGGGCACCGAGTGGAGCCGGGGTTCAAAGTGGAGTCTCCCCTGGGCCTGCCCAGCTCTAACGACTCTGAAAGGACGCGTCAGGGATTTCTGGGGAGGGGCTAACCTCAGGCCTGGGCCTGGCCTCTGGCTCCGTGTTGTCCAGGCCTGGCTGGGGGACCCATGCCTCTCCTCACCCCAGCAGTTCCAGCCCGCTCAGGCTCCCAGCTCTAACCCTGAGTGGCCCCTGGGTCTTGCCCCTGCCCCAGAGCTGGGCAGGCTGAAACGAGGGAGGCGCTTCAGTGGTTCGGAAAGGTCTCCAAGTCAGGGGTGATCAGCTTTCTTTCTCCTCCCTGCTCCTCCCCCTAAACTTGAGCCCCAGAACCAGCCAGAGCCTGGTCCTGACCCTGCGTGGGCACCAGGTCACCATACCTCTCTGCCGGCAGGAGGCCACCATCCCTGAGGGCAGGCACCTTCCCCAGGGAGTTTTCCTTAAGCAATGGAAAGGACAGTCTTGCTAATGGGCTAACACAAAAAGAAAAATAAATAAATTTCTAACTGGCAGCCTCGTAGAGTGAGTGGCATGAACTCTGTCCCTAGGGTTAGCAGCATGAATATCTCTCCTACAGAGATGTTACCTAGCAATTAAAAGTAGCTGAGCTGACAAAGGAAATCATAAATCCTCATTCACATTGGCCAGAGCTGGTCAGTTCATGTCCCCCAAAGGCAAAGGAGCCTGAGGTGGGGGCCAGGGGAACAGTCTGACCAGCTGTCACTCTAGATTCACTGCCTGGAGACAGAAAGGTTTTCTTGAGTTTGTTTAAACAGCCTTGGCAGTTCCTGGGTGGACGGCAGAAGCACGAGCTCCCCTCGCCTCCTCAAGGAGAGACGCCCCAGATGTCCCAGCTATCAAGAAAGAAGAAACCAATCCCTGTGATCAGCCCGCGTGTGAGACAGAAAGGCTGAGCTCAGCAGTTTCTCAGCTGTCCTGTGCTAATGGGGCTACCATCATAAATCCCCCGCCCACCGCCCGCCCTCCTTAGCCTGCCCCAATAAAGGGTCAGAGTCACGTGGCCTCAGGACCCAGGCCTCTCTTTTTTATTTTTATTTTTTTTTTTGAGACAGAGTCTTGCTTTGTTGCCCAGGCTAGAGTGAGTGCCGTGGCGTCAGCCTAGCTCACAGCAACCTCAAACTCTTGGGCTCAAGCAATCCTCCTGCCTCAGCCTCCCGAGTAGCTGGGACTACAGGCATGTGCCACCATGCCCGGCTGATTTTTTGTATATATTTTTAGTTGGCCAAATTAATTTCTTTCTATTTATAGTAGAGGCGAGGTCTCGCTCTTGCTCAGGCTGGTTTCGAACTCCTGAACTCGAGCAATCCGCCCGGCTCGGCCTCCCAGAGAGCTAGGACTACAGGCGTGAGCCACCGCGCCCGGCCCCAGGCCTCTCTTTGTTTCCTGGTGCTGTGTCTTTCTCTTCTGAGAAAGAGTAAAATAAACTCTGTGCTTCTTTCTATCCCCAGCTCTGAGAATTCTTTCTCACCAGCGTATGGACCTCACACCTCACAGGAACTCCGGCTCCAGGTGCTCCCTGGGGTCTGGGAGGAGGGCAGGCTCAGTGCAGGGCTTAGCCCCTTGTCACCCCCTCCTCGGGGCCTGACCAGCCACCTGGCTCACGCCAGGCCAGCTCCACTGCCGCAGCTCACGGGATGCCATTCCTCCTAGCGAAAATGTGGATGGGGTGGGTGAGGCGAGTGTAGGTCCAGGAAGCGCCCCAGCCCCAGGGCTGCACCCACCTCTGAGGGTTGCTCAGCCCTCTGGCCAGTGCTCTCCCTCCACAACAGGGCCAGAGCTCTGTGCACCTCCCTGGAGCCCATTTCCTCCGGACTGGCTGGGTGGCCCACTAAGCCACCACCCCTCCCTGGCCCTGCGAGTGGAGGCAGGGCTGGCAGCAGCCTTCTCAACGCTTCCAGTGGAGGTGCCGGCAGGCCGGAGGACGCGCTTCGGGGTGTCCGCATGGCTCTGTGTCTTCTCTTCCACTGCCCCTCGCCCCGTGCGCGCCCACACTCACGCACTCTCACCCACACACACGCACAGGCTCTCGATTCACTCAGATGGCTCAAAAGCCCATCCTCACCTGTTGTGATTCCCTTTTCAGTGTCACTTCCCCCGCACCTCTCAGCACCCTGTCACATGCCTCAAGAGCCCAGACCCGTCTCCAATGCCTCCAGCGCTTCCCTCTGCTGAGAGCACCAGCTGGGATCCAAGGTCACTTTGCTCCTCTCCTGCAAGGAGCCCTGGGACCTTGCCACCCCTGTGCTGCCCCACAGCATGGTTGGCTCAGCTGGGGTCACTCTCTAGGACTTACCTGCCACCTACACAGCATGGAGACCAACTGACTATTGTTTATTTACTTCTTTTTTCTTTTTTTTTTTTGAGACAGAGTCTCACTGTATTGCCCGGGCTAGAGTGCCGTGGCGTCAGCCTAGCTCACAGCAACCTCAAACTCCTGGGCTCAAGCAATCCTTCTGCCTCAGTCTCCTGAGTAGCTGGGACTACAGGCGTGCGCCACCATGCCCGGCTGATTTTTTCTATATGTTTTTAGTTGGCCAATTAATTTCTTTCTATTTTTTTAGTAGAGACGGGGTCTCGCTCTTGCTCAGGCTGATTTCAAACTCCTGACCTCGAGCGATCCTCCTGCCTCGGCCTCCCAGAGTGTTAGGATTACAGGTGTGAGCCACCGCGCCCGGCCTATTTACTTTGTACTTTGTTAGCGTGTCTGTTGAGAGCAAAACCATCCAATTATGAATCACCAAAAAGCAGCCTGCATGCACCAAGAAGGCACAGGCTGCCGCTGCCCAACCCTGATGCCCAGGGTGCGGGGATGATGGAAAAGCCCAAGAAAATAAGCCAGGGTGTCCCCGAAAGTATGACGCATCTCTGCAGGGAGACACAGCCAGAATAGGACCAGAGAGAGAAGCCCCATACCAGGTACCTCCAGGGCAGGACAGCTGCAGTGTGGTTGCTGCTTGGGGTGCTCCAGGCTAGGAATGGCACAGGGTGGGCCACCAGTGCCACAAGAGAGGCGGCAGGTAGATCAGAGCATGGTGCTAAGGACCCCATTTATTTGTCAGCAGTGACATCTAAAGTCACATCCAAAAATTCCATGCTCATCAGTCACATAACCTATGAAGACCTAGGATCAAACTGGGGTACTGCCCCTCTCCCAGGTGATGCCAGCATACTGCCTGGAGCTCTGAGTTCCACGGGCTTCTCCTCCAGCATCTAGGTTTTCATAATTCCAATGTCCTCCCGTGGTCCCCCAAACCCAGGAGTTGTAGCTTCTTGCAGTGTCTACCTCTGTGATAATCTGGCATCTCTCTGCCTAGAGAGTTCTCCAATGCCTGGTTCTTCTCCAATGCCTCCAATTCTTTTTATTAAATTCTCCCTGTTAAAATAACTACAGTAGATTCCATCCAATGGATAAACATGGAGGTTTCTATGATAATGTAAAATCCTACTGTTTGTTTGTTATTATCATGAAACTGTCCTGGAAGACAGGAGTGCTTGTTAAAATAAATCTTTTAAGTTTCCTAGACTTCAAAGACTGTTACTACATCCTGTGAAACATCACTTGTATCCTTTAATAGTTATAATATATAACATCACTTGTATCCTTTAATTGGTTCCTTGCTTATTTAATATTTTATCGTCCTTATAATGAGGTTGTGTTGACTTGTTATCTGTGAGTTTTCTTTGGATTAACCATCATGAGACTTACTGGCAAATGCTTTTACTCCATGCATATAATACAACAATGTAATAAAACCAGCAACTCTTGGTTCCTCATTCAAAATGTTCATAATCTTTACTATATTTGAAACACTGATAATATTTGCCGATTTTTAACTGGTTTGTTTTTCTTCATGTTATTGTTTTTAGGAGCTCTTTATATATTGTAGATTTCAGTCTTCCCTATTGGTTATATATACCACACCTTAGGAGTGGCAATGCCAAGGACACCAGGGGTCCTGCCTATGCAGAGCTCCTCCTGAAGCCGGAGACAAGGGACTGGGGCAAGATGGACAAGAAGAAAGGGGGGAAACAAGGAACAAAATGAATCTTTATTGCTAATCTCTAGGCCACCATCTCAGACTTCTCAGGGGATCCTGACGATAAGACGCAGCATGCCGGACAGGCCTCTGGTGGGGGCACAGGGAGTGTTTCTTGGCCTCTTGTTCCAGGATGGTCAAGATGAGGCCATGGGCCTCCTGGCACAGCTCGGCACCCAGGAAAGCCTCCACTCGTGCACGCCATGCTGCCAGTCGCTGCTGGCCCTCAAACACGTCACAGCCAGCAGCCACGGCTGCAGGGACAAGAATGGGAAAGTTGTGGGGATACTAGGGCCCCAGTGCTGGAAGCACAGGCAAAGATGTCAGGGACATGGTCCCCTCTGCAGCCCCCACATGAGGCCCAGGCAGCGTGGACAGCCTCCAGACCCAGAGCAGCCAGGATGAGACCCATACCCAGGCAGGAGGCAGAGGCCAGGGCTCTGGCCCCAGTTCAGCTAGAGACTCGCTCCGCGATTCAGGGCAGCGCTGCGGCTTTCCCCAGGTCTCAGTGTTTCTGTCTGACTCATGGGGGTGGCCCTAGAAGTGACGCTGGCCACAGCTGCCAGTCCGCCAGCTGAGATCGCACCAGTATCAGCTCCTCCAGTGCCATGAGATCGGCCAGTGTCACTTGCTGGCCGGCAAGGAAGGCCCTCTCCCCCAGGAAATGGTCCTCCAGCTGTTGCAGTGCCCGGGCCATGGCGGTCCTGTTGCGGTCCATCTTCTCCTCAGGCACCTGTGTCCCAAGGAGTGGTGCCAGCACCTGATGGGGGCAGACAGTGGGCTCGGTCTATGGCCCCTGCCTCCTCCCAGCTTCCTGACGGTCAACCACTCTCCAGATGTCGCCTCACCCAGATCCACAGGGGCATGCCAAAGGTGTCTCGGATGCAGTCGGCGTGCTAGCCCAGGTACTCATGGACGCGGGCATGGGCCTGCAGGTCAGGTGGGTACCAGTGGTCTGCCGTCTGGTACTTAGAGCTCAGGCAAATCAGGATGGCCGTACTGGGAACAGGGTGGGCAACACAGGCCATAAGGGTCCTGGCACCAGGCCTTTACCCCGAGCTGCTCACAGGCCCCAGTGGGGCCCTGGGGCTCCTCTGTTTTATTTTTTTTATTTTTTTTTTTTTTTTGAGACAGAGTCTCGCTTTGTTGCCTAGGCTAGAGTGAGTGCCGTGGCGTCAGCCTAGCTCACAGCAACCTCAATCTCCTGGGCTCAAGCGATCCTTCTGTCTCAGCCTCCCATGTAGCTGGGACTACAGGCACGCGCCACCATGCCCAGCTAATTTTTATATATATATATTAGTTGGCCAATTAATTTCTTCCTATTTTTATAGTAGAGACGGGGTCTCGCTCTTGCTCAGGCTGGTTTTGAACTCCTGACCTTGAGCAATCCGCCCGCCTCGGCCTCCCAAGAGCTAGGATTACAGGCGTGAGCCACCGCGCCCAGCCTGTTTTATTTTTTTGAGACAGTCTTGCCTTGTTGCCCAGGCTAGAGTGAGTGCCGTGGCGTCAGCCTAGCTCACAACAACCTCAAACTCCTGGGCTCAAGCGATCCTGCTGCCTCAGCCTCCCGAGTAGCTGGGACTACAGGCATGCGCCACCATGCTCGGCTAATTTTTTCTATATATATATTAGTTGGCCAATTAATTTCTTTCTATTTATAGTAGAGACGCGGTCTCGCTCTTGCTCCTCTGCTTTTGACGGACCCCCTTCTAGACTCACCCTCCATCCCCAGCTGCCCAGCACCGTCTCCCCCCACTCCCCGCTTTCTTTGTTATTGTGGGTGCTGCCTCTTGGCCAGACTTTCTGCTTTGCACTTTAAGAATCTCATCTCTGTGATATCCCAGCAGGTGCCCTATGAGGTAGACTCTTATCCCTTTTGCCTTTCTCCTCACTGCCTGTGGGGGCTGGAGGGCCCACAGTGGGGACAACCCAAAGTCAGGAGGGTAAGAGGGAAGGGAGGCACCTTTCCGTTAAGAGGAAGTCGCCATCCTTAAGGACCGGCACCCTCTGCAGGCTGTTCACCTGGAAGAACTCCTTGCTGGCTTGCTGCCCTGCAGGGGAAGAAAAGGTTTCCGCCCGCCCCCACAAAAGGCTGGGCTGAGAAACAGCCTGGGGCCAGAGGGCTGGGCCAGTCCCACACCCCGCATGGGCCTCCCACCCAGCCTTGCCACGTCCTGGGGCAGCCAAGGGGCTTTGGTGGGTGAAGAGAAGTTATTTAGCCAGGACCGGGGTGGGCCACAAGGAGGAAGCAGAGTGGGTGGCTCAGCTCTCTCTCTTTTTTTAATACAGAGTGTCTCAGTCTGTGGCCCAGGCTGGAGTGCGGTGGCACAATCATAGCTCACTGTAACTTCGGACTCCTAGGTCCCAGCGATCCTCCCGCCTCAGCCTCCCAAAGCGCTGGGATTAGAGCGCGAGCCACTGTGCTGGCCTCTCCCCATCTCTTCCTTCTCACAGCCGCATGCAGTTCTCCCAAGGTCTCCAGGGCTTCGCGAATTTCTTCTTCTTCTTTTTTAAAATAGGGCTTTATGAACTTAAATGCGTGCTTTCGACGCAGCACTCTGAAAACCCAGGCAAGTATTTTCTCTCCACCCCCACAAAGCAGAGGGTGACATTACCCGCCGTCACAGAGGGCAGCAAGCTAAGCTTCAGAGGGGCGGTGGCTCGTCCTAGGGCCCCGAGTCGAGGGCCTTCTCCGGTGGGAGACGACATGAGGGGCTGGGAGGGGACGCTCGGGAAGGCGCCAGGCGAGGGCCGGGCGGGGGAGGCGCACGGGGTCTGCGGACGGACGCACGGGGAGGCCGGGCCAGCTCTGAGCAGCTCCACCGTGCGCAGATCGAAGGGGATGCCGTTTTTTTTTTTTTTATTTCAGCATATTATGGGGGTACAGATGTGCCGTTCTTCTTGGCGAAGATGTAGACGGCGCGGCAGGGCTGCGACAGCAGGTCCAGGTAGAGCTCCAGGCCCATGGCGGGGCGGCCGGGCGCGAGACCGCAGTCGCGGCAGCAGCCATGGCAGGCGCGGAGCTGCCCGGGAAACGGAGGCTCGGGCCCGTCCCTGGGGCCGCAGCCAATGGAAGCGCGCCCGCGCCGCCCGTCCGCCCGCCCGCTCCGGCCCGGCTCGGCCCGCCCCGCCCCCCGGTTTCCTCCCGCCCCCCCAGGGTCCGGACTGTGACCCGCGCCCGCCGCGGGTTCCGGCGCCCTGCGGCGAGGCCGGCTGGCCGAGCGCCCTCGCGGGGAGGTGGCGTGGGCGCTCTCGCGGGGAGGTGGGGCGGGGAGGTGGGGCGAGCGCTCTCGCAGGGAGGTGGGGCGGGGAGGTGGCGTGGGCGCTCTCGCGGGGAGGTGGGGCGGGGAGGTGGGGCGGGGAGGTGGGGCGGGGAGGCGGGGCGGGGAGGCGGGGCGGGGAGGTGGGCCGAGCGCTCTCGCGGGGAGGTGGGGCGGGGAGGCGGGGCGAGCGCTCTCGCGGGGAGGTGGGGCGGGGAGGCGGGGCGAGCGCTCTCGCGGGGAGGTGGGGCGGGGAGGTGGGCCGAGCGCTCTCGCGGGGAGGTGGGGCGGGGAGGCGGGGCGAGCGCTCTCGCGGGGAGGTGGGGCGGGGAGGCGGGGCGAGCGCTCTCGCGGGGAGGTGGGGCGGGGAGGTGGGGCGGGGAGGCGGGGCGAGCGCTCTCGCGGGGAGGTGGGGCGGGGAGCTGGGGCGGGGAGGTGGGGCGGGGAGGCGGGGCGAGCGCTCTCGCGGGGAGGTGGGGTGGGGAGGTGGGGCGAGCGCTCTCGCGGGAAGGCGGGGCGAGCGCTCGCGAGGCGGGGGGTAGGGGGCCGCGGGGGCCGAGGCGGAGAGGGTTGCAGCGTGGGGCGGGGACGCGGGGGCGGGGACGGCGCTGGCGAGGAGTCGGGCGGGCAGGAGCGGGCGTGCTTTTTGGATCCCCAGTGCGGGGCCGTTCCGCGGTTCCAGGCTTGGCCCTGACCCGAAACGGCTGGGCCCCGCCGTCCCGGAGGCTCCCCGCCCGCCGACGTGAGCGCACCTTCGGAGCTTTGTTTCGGGAGCGAACGGACTTCACTTGGTATCGCTGGGGGGGTCTTAGGGGTCGCCGGCGGGTCGCCACACCTGCACGGTGTCCCAGGCTGCTGCGGACGTTGACTGGAGGGTTCGGTTTAAGGAAGAGCTTCGTACAACCCAAGCCATCCCCTGGCAGGGCAGCTGCCGTGCGAACGCCGGGCTCTCCTCGGTGGACAGGGCGGGCTCGGAGCCCGCACTGCTTCTGAACCCTTCTCCCTCTCCCTGTCTTCCTCTCGCTCCCCTCGCCCACCCCTGCATCTTCCCGGGGCCTGGCACGGACTCCAGCTGAATGCTTATAGTAGCCAGGCCTTTAGGCCAGGGACCCAGGCGGGCGAACCACAGGGCTTCCCTGGGAGTCCTGAAGTTGGAACTCCGGAGAGAGGGGCCCGTCTGGGGGCATAAATGGGAGATGGGGCACCTGTGGTGACATTTCCAGAGTTCAGGGAGCAGGCTGGACTGGAGAGAGAAGCCGAGTCAGAGAAAAGGAGAGCAGGGGACAGAAGCAGGTTCTTACTGCAGTTCTGCCACGGTCTGTCCCCACCAACCGCCCCCTCCCCCCCCCAGGACTGGACAAGTTTCCAGAAATCCCCTTTTTGGCCTAAACCAGTTGGCACTGAGTTTCTGCCCCTTGTCAGGAAAAGAATTCTGACACACACACAGAGGTTCCAGTAAAAGCTTAAGAAGCCCTGGTGGGCTGAGGGTTCAGCTACTGTGGACAGAAGTTGGAAAAAGAAATGGCCCAAGAAATTGTATCCAGGAAAGGAAACCAAGGAGCCAGTTGACCGAGTTGGGTTCCAGAAGAGCCTGAGAGTGTCCTGACCTCGTTCACTGCAGGTTCCGAAGGGCAGATTCCCCTGGGCTGGGCCTCCTCCCACCCACAGGGTCAGACCCGGCTCATGAATGGGGGCTGCCTCTAAGCTCCCCTGGCCTCCATCCCCGGGTGGCCAGGCCCAAGTGGCTGCTCGTGCATCTTCCCTGGCCTCAGAGTCCCCTCCACCCTCAGCAAGAACCTCACTTGGCCAGTTGGTTCCTCTCTCCCCCTTCAACTTCTTCCCCCCTTCTTGCTTCTTCCCCCATGCACAAACCTGCTTGAATCTTGTCAACAGTCTCTCCCCTCTTAACCACGAACATTTTCCCTGGTGTTCATCACTTGTTTAAAGGCATCACTGCCAGGCTATTGCCATGTCTGCATCACTCGCCTGCCTCTTACCCTTTGCAACTTGGCTCTGGGCCCCCAAGCCCCCGGGATCCCTAAAGCCAGCAGCCTCGGTCAATCTCCTGTGGCCAGCTGCTGCCTGTCTCCTCATGTCCAGAAAGAGTAGGGGGAGAAGGGACAGCCTCAGCTAAGCCAGAAGGAGAAGGAGAGAAAGACCAAGGGCAGGAAGTGCTAAATTCTGATGCTCAAATCCAAAGGGGATGTATGGGAGGGCAGTGATGTGGCAATGGCAGCCTTTGCTGAGGTTGGTGGTTGAAACAGAGAGTGGCAGGGACTCCAGCAGAAACTCCTCAAAGGCACAGGAACACCGTTAATGTAAGGAGGATGTCTTAGTCTGTTTGTGCTGCTGTCACAGAATACCACCCACTGGGTGATTCATAGTGAATGGACATTTGTTGGCTCATGGTTCTAAAAGGCTGAAGAATCTAAGATCAAGGGGCTGGCATTTGGCAAGAACGTCCTTGCTGCATCATCCCACAGTGAAAGTGAAAAGAGAGGGCTACGGAGAGCAAGAAGTCATGCTCACAGCTTCAAGCCCTTTATCACTGGTGGAATCCATTCGTGAGGGTGGAGCCCTCATGACCGAAACACCTGTCATTAGGCCCCATCTCCAACACCATTGCTTTGGGGAGCCTCCCAACACCGAGTGACTGAACCTGCCTTGGGCAACGGGGAGTGACTGAGCCTGCCTCAGGCAGGGGGAGCACACCCATGGCTGACCCTGCTGCTGAGTGACTAAACCCGCCGTGGGCAAAGGGGAGTGCATGCATGGCTGAGCGACTGAGAGGAGCCACACTCCCAGCTGAGCCTGCCTTGGACAGAGTGCCTGCTGCCACAGCTCAGAAGGGTGGACCGGTGCTTCCCCACTCCCACTCAAAAGCAGTACAGGAAGTCCATGCCCCCCGAGCCCCCATCATAGCAGCTGCTGGAGTTCTCTGTGCTGAGTGACTCCCATTCTGCACCAGGGGCATGTCTCCAACCTGAGCTGAGCTGGCTGGGGAAACTCAGTTGGTGGCCTTCCTGCCCCCAGACATTTGGCCCAGGCCGTGGGCAGGATGGCATGTGGGAGAGGTCCCACTCTCAGGGTCAGGCGGCAAGTGAGAGGCCCATAGGGAAGGTGGGGAGGAGCACAGGACAGCAGGGGTCCCTAAGTGTGTCCCTTCCCCACCTCCCCTGGAAAACTGCCATATTGGATTTTACCTAATCTGGGAGATTCAATTTGCATAAGTACTGGCTCCCATGGCAACTGAAAACCTCTAGTGCCTCAGGCTGAATCCAAGTAGTTGCCCCCACTCCCCCCACCACCATTCACTTTAATAGGAAGTTCAGCTTGATCCAAAAGTTACTTGAAGTCCTACTCTTCCCCTGGTGGGAGCATCCTTCTAGGGGAGTTTTCTGGGGTTAGACAGCAGACTCTCTGGTTGAGTGGAGCCACTTCATCTCCTCCCAGGCAGTTTACCCCAGAGGTGGGGAACTGGTCCTTTACTCCTTGCATACCTCTTACCAGCATTTGTGGAGCTGGAAGACAGGCTAACGCAACCTGACTCCACCCAGCCTAATTCCCCCACCCACCTCTGCTATGATGGTGAATAAGGTCTCACCTGGAAGTACCAGGGCCCCTCCCCAGGGACATTAGAGTAAATCTCCTGAGGAATTAGAATGGGTCAAAGGATCCAAAAACAACACTGCAGCTTGTTCCCTCCAGCAAATGTCCCCTGCTGACAGGGAGGTCAATTTGCACCCCAGTCACAGCATTCACTGACTCAATCATAGAAGGTGTGCTACTGACTCATAAATAAAACTGGACATGACATTATCTAAAAAGAAATCCAAAAGTGAGAAGCAAATGTCTGCTCCAGATGAGAAGGAATCAGTGAAAGAACTCTGGAAGTATGAAGAATCAGAGTGAAAGGTCACCCCCAAAAGGGAACACCAGCTCCCTAGCAATGGATACTAACTAAAATCAGAATATTGAAATGACAGATAAAGAATTTCAAACATGGGTTGTAAGAAAACTTAATGGAATATAAGATAAAATAAAAACCCAACACAAAGAAACCACAAAAACAATGCAGGAAATGAATGAAAAATTCACTAAAGAAATTTAGTTATTAAAGAAAAAGCAAATGCAACTTCTGGAAATGAAAAATCCATTCAAGGATTTAGAAAACACAGTGGAAAGCCTTAAGAACAGGTTAGATCAGGCAGAAGAAAGAATCTCAAAGATTGAAGATAATACCTTTTGATTAAACAAGTTAGTCACAGAAATAGAGCAGAGAAATAAGAGGAACCAACAAAGCCTACAAGAAACGAGATTATGTAAAGAAGCCTAACATAAGAATCATAGACATCCCCAAAGGTGACTAAGAAAATACACAAGGGTTGGATAATTTGTTTGAGGGAATAATTGAGGAAAATTTTCTTGGCCTTGCTAGAAATCTAGACATCCAGGTACAAGCTCATAGGACTCCTGGAAGATCCATTACAAAGAGAAATACACGACAACACACAGTCATCAGACTGGCCAAAATAAACATGAAGGAGGCGCTCCTACAAGCTGCAAGGTGAAAGCAGCAGGTAACCTACAAAGGGAAACCCATCATACTAACTGCAGACTTCTCATCTGAGACCCTATAAGTCAGAAGGGACTGGGGACCCATTCTCAGTCTTCTCAGACAGAATAATGCCCAGCCTAGAATTTTATACCCTGCAAAACTAAGTTCCATATACGAGGGGAAATAAAGTCTTTCTCTGAGAAGCAAACACTGAGGGAATTTGTCAAGACAAGACCTGACCTATAGGAAGTACTCAGAACTGCAATATTCACAAATTAGCACAATAAACACTTACTAATGTAAAATTACCTAAAAGCTAAAGGTCAAAGGCCAGACACCAAAATGGCTCAAGAGATAAAACAAAGCAAACAATTTCAACCCAACAAGATGAACTGAAATCCACGCCACTTACCAATTCTTTCAATAAATTTGAATGGCCCACTGAAGAGACATAGGTTGGTGTAGGACTTGCTGAGGTATGTTGGTTTCCTCCAGAGATTTGGTGATATTTACACATCATGTACTGGGAAATAATTTGGTCAGAAATGTTGTGGATTATCTTTTAGTACCTTAACTATACCTCATCTGCATATATGTCCCATTTGATAACTGAAATCTGAAAGGTCAAAAGAAAGGGGGCTACAGGAAGTCCATTTGGCCCAATTATAATCTGTCTATAGTTGTTTGGCACCACTTTGTATCCATTTGTCTTTTTCAGATTGTGGGAAATTTATCTGATAATCAACAATGATAATATCAGGGATGAAGGCAGGTATAAATTGCATGGAAAGAGTATGGGAGGGTCCATTTGTGGCTGCATATTTAGCAGCTTTGGAGCCCTGTCATTCCCCAGAGATATAGTACCAGGTCTCCTTCATATGGGCTGAACAGTGAACAATAGTAATTTTACTACGGAGCTGAATATCCTGTAATAGGGGAACAATTATATGGCTATTAGCAATAGGAGTACCAGCAAAGTTTATGAATTCTCAAGGTTCCCAGATTGTGCCAACAGTTGGCAGACTGCAACTAGTGTTGGTGTAAACAGTGGCAGTTTTCCCTTTTGCCAATGTGCAAGCTCTAGTAACATTGCTGCCCAACCAGGTACATTTGCCCACTGTCCAAGAGGAAGCCAATGCACTGAGACAGCAGGGTTTGCTGCAGAGAAAGAGTTTAATCCACATAGCGCTAAGTGGGGAGACAGGAGAAATTTCTGAAATCTGCCTCCCCAAGAATTTTGGAGACAGGGTTTTTAAAGACAGTTGGGCATAGGCAATTGTGTCTGCTAATTGGCTGGGTTTGAGGTGGAACCATAGGGCTATAGAAATTGTCTTTTTTGCTGAACAGGTTCTTGGGTGGGGGCACAAGACCAGTTGAGTCCATTCCCCAGTATTCCTCAGCCGTTCCACTGGAATATAGGAGCTGGAAGATGCCTCAGAAACTATCCCTAGGTTTCACAAAGGTGATGTTATCTATAGAGAAAGCTAACACTCTTTATGACCACCAGCTACGTGGTTCCAGAGTGGCAATTTGGAGAAGTAAACAGGGGGACGGGGCTAATTATTACCATTATTTTTATTTAGGTCTGGGTCTTATTTTTAGCTAGGCCCTTAACACAGTTCTCACCTTGCATCCCTTTATCAATTTGTAAAGGCCGTTTCAATTCCCCCTTGAGCTTTCACTCAAACTCATTCCTGAGGAGTGGGCAACAGGAGAAGGGAAAGGGCAGGAGACTGCTCTGGCTTCTTCTGGCTGGGAAGGGACAGAGTTGGGGTTGGGCCCAGTATAAGGAGAGTTTGCAGCCAACTGTAAATATCCACAGGTGCTGAGTTTTGGACCTAAGGTTTGCATGATGAGAACGTTAGTACCCATATTTACAGCCTTAGCATAGTACTTAAGTGAACAATGGACTGTCACAGCAGTCTGCCATCTTTTTGACACCAGGGACCCATTTTGTGGAAGACAGTTTTTCTAGGGACAGAGGTGTGGAGGGTGTGTCACTGTCTCGACTCCACCTGAGATCATCAGGCATTAGATTCTTATAAGGAGCATGCAACTTGGATCCTTCGCATGTGCAACTTGCAGGGGGGTTCATTCCTATGAGGGTCTGATACCCCTACTGATCTGATGGGGGGCAGGGCTCGGTGGTGATGCGAGTGATGGGGAGCAGCTGTGGGTACCAGTGGGGCTTCGCTCACTCACTGTCCTCCCGTGGCCTGGTTCCTGATGTGCCGAGGCCCAGTGCTGGTCTGCAGCCTGGGGGTTGGGGACCGCAGGACCATGAGATAGATAATACCTAGCTTCAAGAATCCCTATAGAACTGATCCAAAGTTCTGGGGAATCCAAGTGAATAATCCTGAAAACCAATCAGATGTGGGGTCACGAGTAGAGCCCTGTTGTAGCCACATGGCTTGTTGGGATTTTTTTCTGTTTGGGTTTCAACTTTTCCTGAGTTACAGCAGGTAGTGTTTGACACTGCACAGACTCCCCCTTGTTTAGCCAATAGAAAATCTAGCGCTGCCTGATTATCTAAGACAACCTGGACTTGTGAGTTGAGGGACTTTTTTTGAGCCCTAAGGCTTTTTGCAGTTTCTTCTGTGATTGATTCTAGGGTCACAGACAGATTTCTAATCATGTCTCTGTTGGCATATACTCTGTAGATAGGGACTAGCATTTCCAGCAAGCTTTGCTACCAGGCATCCTGGTATTTTCCTGGCAACCCTCTCTTAAGAGGTCCATGGGGAACTTTATCTGGAGACTTGTAGCTAGGAGAAAACTCAGGATTCAGTCCTAACTGTAGGCAAATAACAAAAACTCACAGTGTACAAGACTAGAATCTAATAACAGGTGGACTATAGTTTTTTATTTCTGCACCATATTTTCTCTCTCTCCTGCATCCAATTTTTATTAAAGAAGGATCATAGTAGGATCAATTTACTTGCCAGGATAAACTTTACTCTTATTATACTTGGCCTGATTATTTGCATAGAGTGCAGCAAGATAAATTATTACCCATATAGGCCTTTCTTTCTTTTAAAATTGTCTTTGGTGGAACTTTTGCATAAGGAATCTCAGGTTAGACTTGAAAGCCCCTCCAGTGAAGCCAAGGACTTGTCCGTGCCATCAGGTACCTGTATGAACTGCATAAATCCCTCTTCTCAAGGTCCCAAAGTAACCTGGGTTTCCTACACCTGCCAGAAACTGACATTCTTTATTCACCACAGATCAGGAAATATTATTGATGAAGTGCCTGGCCAGTTTTTCAAAGGGCTTTTTCTAGGCCTTATGAACTCGACCTTGATTCCTTAACACAGTCTGGGCACCTCTGAAAATATGCCATTCCAGTCAAAGCCTTGGGAAAATAGCCAGTGTCTTCCATTATGTCCTATTGTAGAAAAAGATAGATTCTTATTGAACTTATGCAAATAACAATATTGCCATAAGTTAAGAATACTCACAAATAGTTTTCAAATTCTGGAGAAATCAAATAGAGAAAAATTAATGCTTCAAATTTTGCTTACACATATATACTTTGTTGCAAGCTATAAATGGCTCAAAAGAAGGAAAAAGATTTTCTCGACTTCTGGAAAAGAAAACACAAAAAGAATTAGTGATGTTTTAAACAAAAAGTCATAAAACAATTTAGTTTGGTCTCATGTAATTAATTTCTGTTCTGTTTGAGGTTGAGTTCTTGATACTCATGGACATCTCGGATTTCTAGTTAAAGTTCTAGAAGTTTGTTTTGTTTTAATCCAATGGTCCACAATCTCCAAAGTTATCAGAAGCCTGTATTCAAGAGAACTTGTCAATCCTTTCTATGACTTTCCTTGAAGAAGCAAACTTCGGACTTAGCCAGTTTAAAAAACCCACTTTCTGAGATGAATAAAGTAAAATAATAATTGTCTATGGATCACAAAAGTCTTAGACTAGCCATGGTTAAAGAGATAATTGACAAAGTTGGTTATTTTTGTGGCATATAGCAATTAAACGTAATAACCATAATTATTACTGATAATGTACACCAAGACATATCAGTATTTTACAATATTGGAGCATATATTAATAACATGTTTATCCAAAGATAATCCAAAGAAAGTTAAACACCATTTCATATTTGGCAATGTTTCCTGTATGGTTTTAACATGCCAAATAAGCCTAATATGTCTCTCTTAGACTTTCAGTGGCCCTAATGTACAAAAGCTAGTTTGAATTCAAAGGCTGGATTTAGCATTTGGGTTTTGGAAAATTTGTCAGATATCAAAGGCTTGAAACATTTCTTCAAACAGAATCACAAACCACTATAAAATAATGGTCATTTATTTAATCCAGGGCCATAGTCATCAAAAGATTCTAAAGGCGGTACAGGAAGTTAGATGGGTGTAAAACTTAACCCTTTAAAAGTTTAGTTTTTCTAGTTAGTCAAAAAAACCTAATAAAGACAACATAGGGATTATCTTGGTACAGCATAAAATCTTTGCTTCTTTTAGGCAAGTTACGAAAAAGGTAGAAAAACCTTCTGTGGTGTGATTTTTTTTTAATTAAAAAAAGGAAACCGGTTATGGAATCAAAATGAGTATATTATGTAATTTCATTAATAGTAAATTAATATCTCAATAAAACTTTGTTGTTTTAACAAAAAAACAAATTTTAAATTATAATCAACTGGACCACATGCAAAATTCCTTCATAAATTCCCTTTATGAACTTTATCTCAACTTGCATGAACCATCTATAAACATGTGTAAAACTTTCTGTTTTGTCCTAACTTTCCCTTTTCCTAGTCATTTGAGGGCAAAAAATATTTCTAGACAAGATCCTTTGTCTACAATATTATTCTCTTAACCTTTCTTATCAAAAATATATTTCTGTATTCTTTGTCTTTTTACATCTCTTTCTCTTACAAGTTACTTTTTATTTTGTTTTTATTTTCTTTCTAAATCTGTATTTTGATTCAACCTTTAAATAACCTCTGAATTAGACAAAATTACGTATATATTAACAGGAACACATTTTATGCATCCTTTATAATTTTCTTGTTAAAAACATATCTTATTCTTTGGTACACTTTATATAGAGAATCACATGCATTGATTAGAATTTTTATTTTTAGTAACTTTAAATTGCAGCGAAAGCTTAAGAGGCAGGAAGTCATGAATTGTCCATCGTAAGACATTAGATGTCATGAAACAAGATTGCAGGTTACCATAAAATTATAGTCATTTACTTAGTCAAACTGATAATTCAAAGATTTTTAAAATGCAAAAATCTTATTCTTTGATAGAAAGGAGACTCAGCTTCTCAAAACAGTATAAGACCTAACATAGACACACTGAAGTACAAGTTAGTGAGGAGGCAGGCTGAGTGTGTCTTTCTCTCTCTTTCCCTCCCTTTTTGCAGGTGAACAAAAAGGTGAACAAAAATCTTTTGCAATTCCTACTAACATCATATGAAAATCTAGTACAAAAGAGAAATTTTACCATTGCATTAGTGTATTAATGGAAAAGCTCATCTTTTTTTTTTTTAGACAGAGTCTCACTTTGTTCCCCAGGCTAGAGTGAGTGCCGTGGCGTCAGCCTAGCTCACAGCAACCTCAAACTCCTGGGCTCAAGCAATCCTCCTGCCTCAGCCTCCCGAGTAGCTGGGACTACAGGCATGCACCACCATGCCCAGCTAATTTTTTCTATATATATTAGTTGGCCAATTAATTTCTTTTTATTTATAGTAGAGATGGGGTCTTGCTCTTGTTCAGGCTGGTTTTGAACTCCTGAGTTTGAGCAATCCGCCAGCCTCGGCCTCCCACAGTGCTAGGATTACAGGCGCGAGCCACCGCGCCCAGCCGGAAAAGTCCATCTTAATAAAATCTTATAAACAAATCCATCTAATTTTAATCAATTTGACCATTGAGTTAAGATTTTTACAAACCTTTTATAACCTTCAATTTTTAATTTTATATCCACTTAGTTTTAATCATCATTTACTTAATTTAAAAGTTTTATAAAACCTATAAATTATTATTTTTTTGGCTGATTTTAAATTTTATTATTTATTAATTTTTTAAATTTCAGAATATTATGGGGGCGCAAATGTTTAGGTTACATATATTGCCTCTGCACTGCCCAAGTCAGAGCTTCAAGTGTGCCCATTCCCTGGATGGTGTGCATCGCACCCATTAGGTGCCAACACACCCATTCCCCTTCTCCCCACCAACTGCCGACACCCGAGGAATGTTACTACTAAATGGGCACATAAGTGTTAATCAGTTAATACCCATTTGCTGGTGAGTGTGGTGCTTGTTTTTCCATTCTTGGGATACTTAGTAGAATGGGCTCCAGCTCTATCCAGGAATATACAAGAGGTGCTATATCACCATTGTTTTTTGTGGCTGAGTAGAACGCCGTGGTATACATATGCCACATGTTATTAATCTACTCATGTATGCCCCATCAGGGCACTTGGGTCACCTCCACTAAAACCTATAAATTAGATAAAATTATCTTTTCTTTTCACATAAACTATTTCTATTGTTATACCTTTTTATTAAAAAATCTTATTTTTCACATAGAATTGATTCTCTTCTATCTGGTAGTTTGTTTTTTTTTGTTTTTTTTTGAGACAGAGTCTCACTCTGTTGCCCTGGCTAGAGTGAGTGCCGTGGCGTCAGCCTAGCTCACAGCAACCTTAAACTCCTGGGCTCAAGCAATCCTCCTGCCTCAGCCTCCCGAGTAGCTGGGACTACAGGCATGTGCCACCATGCCCAGCTAATTTTTTCTGTATGTATTACTTGGCCAATTAATTTCTTTCTATTTATAGTAGAGACAGGGTCTCGCTCTTGCTCAGGCTGGTTTCGAACTCCTGACTTCGAGCAATCCGCCCGCCTCGGCCTCCCAGAGTGCTAGGATTACAGGCGTGAGCCACCGCGCCCGGCCTATCTGGTAGTTTTAATTACATATATTAATCATAATGCCAACTCTCAGAAAAACCTAGGAGGTTAAAGTAACCTTAACCTGTTGCCAGTTCCCAATTTTATTAGCACTCCTAAATATAAAAATAAGATGTCAAGGTATATAAACTTAAACTTATGTTTAATAATGTTTCGGTATTTTAAACATGACCCAGACATTTCAGGATCATCCTCTTAACATAGCGTAACATGATGGCTGGGTGCGGTGGCTCACACCTGTAAGACTAGCACTCTGGGAGGCCGAGGCAGGAAGATCACTTGAGGTCACAAGTTCAAGACCAGCCTGAACAAGATCAAGACCCCACCTCTACTAAAAATAGAAAAATTAGCCAGCGTGGTGGCATGCATCTGTTGTCTCAGCTACTCAGGAAGCTGAGGCAGGAGGATTGCTTGAGCCCAAGAGTTTGAGGTTTCTGTGAGCTATGATGCCACTGCACTCTAGCCAGTGCAACAGAGTGAGACTCTGTCTCAAAAAAACTAATAATAATACGATGACTTTAAGATTCTAAATTATATGAAAATTTAATTTGTATTTATCCCATTTATATTTACCTAATTTATTTATTTATCTTAGCATTTTACATAGATTCCAGGTATCATTTTAAGTTGTTTTTCTGTTAACCATTTTTACACACTGTAAATTAGATATATAACACAGACCAGGGATCAAAATTTTTTAATTTTTTTTTAAAATTTCAGCATATTATGGTGGTACAAATGTTTAGGTTACATATATTGACTTTTCCCCACCCAAGGCAGAGCTTCAAGCGTGTCCATCCCCCAGATGGTGCGCACTGCACCATCCCCTTCTCCCTGCTCCCATCTGCCCAGCACCTGATGAATGTTAATACTGTATGTGCACTTAAGGGCTGCCGGGTTAATGCCAATTCGCTAGTGAGTATATGTGGTGCTTGCTTTTCCATTCTTGGGATACGTCACTTAGTAGAATGAGTTCCCGCTCTATCCGGGTTAATACCAGAGGTGCTAGATCACCATTGTTTTTTGTGGCTGAGTAGATCTCCATGGTGTACATATATCACATTTTATTAATCCACTCATGTATTCATGTGCACTTGGGTTGTTTCCACCAAAATAGTTTTAATTACTGCTTTTAAACTTATAAATTCTACCAAGAAGAACAAACATAAATATTTAAGTAAGACTTGTTATTTTAAACAATGTAACATCATTTCTAAATTTCACAAATATAGTAGATGTTTCAGAATATATCCTGTTTAAAGGTGTGAACTGATTAGATCTTTCCAAAACTCCACACCCCAAAATGAAATCTATTGACATTGTAGGGATCAAAGTGTCCCTGACCCCCAAAGTTTAGTCAAACAGTAGGGAGCAAAGGCCACTGTTCCCATAACAATTTGCTGAAAATTTGCTGACATGAAGAATAATAGGAGAAAAACATTACAAACTTATACATGGGCACCTTCAGAATGAACACACAAAGAAAAAGGGCAAATGGCCCATTTTTATGTTTAAGGTCAACAAACATTTCACGTTTAGGGTTAGCCGTGTAGAAAGAAACATGACTGGACAAAACAGGCGTGAGCCTCAAGGCAGCCGCGCACACTCCGGGAGTGGGCACGCTCGCAGCTCTGGCTCGGGCGGTGCACAGGCAATACATGTGACCCAAACATCTGTACCCCCATAAAATTCTGAAATTAAAAACAAAAGGGTGAGCGCTAATGCTAACAGGCTGAGTGGGGAAGCCAGCAAGGCCTTTCTGTCTAGATCCCCTCTGGCCTCTCTGAGTGTGCGCTCCTTTCCGGGTGCGGAGCAGGGCCCTTCCTGCAATGGGGGTTTTATAGTAGAACAAAGTAGGTTTTTTTTTTTTTTTTTTTTTTGAGACAGAGTCTCGCTTTGTTGCCCAGGCTAGAGTGAGTGCCGTGGCGTCAGCCTAGCTCACAGCAACCTCAAACTCCTGAGTTCAAGTGATCCTTCTGCCTCAGCCTCCCGGGTAGCTGGGACTACAGGCATGCGCCACCATGCCCGGCTAATTTTTTATATATATATCAGTTGGCCAATTAATTTCTTTCTATTTATAGTAGAGACGGGGTCTCGCTCTTGCTCAGGCTGGTTTTGAACTCCTGACCTTGAGCAATCCGCCCGCCTCGGCCTCCCAAGAGCTAGGATTACAGGCATGAGCCACAGCACCCGCCGACAGCCAGTTTTTACATAGAATAATTTTAGTTTTTATGGCCAGCTTTCAGAAAAAGGGATTCTGGCTTTTATGACCTGCCTTGGGGAAGAGGAAGTCTGGTTTCCATGAATAGATTCACGGAAGAAAGGGACCAAGAGGCAGGAGGACATGAGGCCTTCATTTTAGGGTAGTTTCTGAAGCCCCTCAACATGAGATTACCTGGCTGTAGACTGAAAGAAAAAAAAAAACCCTCCAGCACCAACCCTTAGCTCCTCAAACAACGAAAGAAGTGATAACATTTTTTTTTTTACATGAGAATCAAGATTAAGCTGTTTTAAAAACAATCTAAAGCTCGAAAAATTTTTCAACTTGTGTATAAACTTGAGTACATGCAATATTTCTAAAGAGTAAGACTTTTTTGAGATTCTCTTTGGATTTTCATAATCATTCACTTTTTATGTTAAAATAAATTACTATACAGAAAGTAACAGTTTAGGAAAATAGTTTAGGAATTTTTTTTCCCTAGGCAAAAACTTTGTTGTAGCAACACAATGTATACATAACCAGCTAGCTTGTAAAGAGTAAGATAAAAAGTGGACAAAGCCAAGAGAAAGCTAAAGCTTCCAATTTAAGCTCTTGTAACTATGATTTCTAGGATGGCTTTGCATTCTTAACAGTACTGTTAATATCAGATGACAGAAAGAGTGCACCAGAAACATGTTTTGTATACCGTTCCACAGACATTGAAATCAGTGGAAAAAACTATCGATAGCTAGGATTAAAAGACAAAAACCAAAATATTTTCATAAACATTTGACCATAAGTTTCTGTTTTTGTGTTCTATTTACTTGGTGTTTTATTTATTCTGATTTGCTGACACTTATTTTTTCTTTAGGCATGTCTATATTTTTGCCTAATTAAGAAACTTAAACACAGAGGTCTTTTTTGTTGGTAACTCAAGAGATATAGCTATTATCATTAGACCAACAATATTAAATTTAGCTTGCTTATCCAAAATCATGCAAACACAGATCATTTTATCTTTGGCTCAGTTTATAGTCTTATGACTTTTGTGTCCAACTCTGAACCTTAAGAACATAAAAATGTCCAGTTAAGCCCAGATAAAAAATGTATGTTGAAAATTTGAAAACATTTTTACTCTTACTTTACTAATAATATGTTTTTAAGAACCCAGTTTATTTACCAAAGATTACAAAATTCACATGAACTAGAAAAGCATTTGGGTTTGTTTAATTTATGAGTGCTCCCTTATTTATAAGCCAGTCTGGAACCATGTAAGCACAAACATATACTATATGGACATACACAAAACATATCTAAACATATACTCAAAACGTACAGGAAGTTCCAATAGACTTTACTCTAGAACTCTAGCCACGAGTTTGTAAAAGACAACTGGGTCCAGATTTCTTCTGACAAAAGTGGAACTTGTTCACATGGCAAAACTTCAGCTGTCCTGATAGGTAACCTAATTATACCTGTGGATCTAAGTTTTGGATATAGTAGTTTTTATGGCAGTTTGATTTTTAAAAATCTCTTACCCCCTTTTTTCCTTTAGTTTAAAATCAGTTTTCAATGTTTACATTTTAGCCAGAACTGGCTGTGAGATCTCCAGGTAGCCCATCAATTGGAGATACCATAAATAATGAGTTTATTTCAACATCAATAGAAAAAGTTAGCAGGGTTTGGAGTAGCCAGAAAAGAAAAGAGATAGCTTGAGAGACTTGACATTTTAACTCTATAGTGGCAGGTTGACTATTTGAGTTCTAAATTTTCCTTGATACAATTTACCCTTTAGTAAAAACTGTGCACAAGAATTGGTCATAATCACCTCGAGTTCTAGAAAACCTGGCATGCCTTTGAACCTTTACATTACACAAATACTGGCAAGTAGAGGTACCATAAACCAACCAGAGTGCCGGGAGGGGGTCATTCTCCTTGTATTTCCTCGTTTCTAAAGGATTTGCTTCCCATTTTTTTTTTTTTTTAAAGAAGTAACCAAACTGTAGTCTAGGGTTGCGTGTAGCAGGTCAGAGTATGCTGATCGTGGGTCGGGCTCCTCAATGTTTCACCACTGAGCCATTCCCACACTCTTACATGTCTTGGTTGCTCTCTTTGGGGGTCTATTACCTCCAAGAGGGCACAAAACATCAAGTGATTGGGTCTATCATGTGTTTCCTGGATGAGCCTTTTTAAAATTAATTTGTTGGGAGCTTCCCTAAAAGGCCACTTGTGCCCTGGGGAATCACCCCAGGCAACTCCCACTCAGGCCCCCAGTCATGTAGGGCTGCATTTCCACTGGGAGGAGTAAGGTGCCCTTTCTCTTTGGAGCTGAGGAACTCAGCCTCTCATTTATCTACAAACATAACAGTTCGATTTCCTTTCACAAATGTGCAGCAAAGCCAATTGAGATTAATTTGGGGAGGAAGAGACAATGAAAAAGACCCTTTAGAATGCACCTCCAAGTCAAGTTAGGATCCCAAACAACAAATTCCTAGGAAAAGAACCAACTCAGAATAAACCAAGATCACCAACCAAAAACAGGAGGTCTGGCGCTCAGGAGGACTTACAAGTTCTGCCCAAGGAGGCGCTCAGAGTCGGGAGGCCCAAGGGACCATGCAGGTACCTGGCTTCGAGTTCGGGCTACTCCTTTTGGGGCCCTGAGCCTTCTGTAAGCCCCATGTTGGTTGCCAATCTTGTCAATGGAAAAGAAGCCAAACTCTGCAAAATAACTTAAAGAGGTTTATTCTGAGCCATATTTAAGGACTGTGGCCCACAGCCATGCCCAAGAAGCCTTGAGCAAGTGAACTCGCTGTGGCTGGGTTACAGGTTGGTTTTATACATTTCAGGGAGACAGGAATTACATGTAAAGCCATAAATCAATACGTGGAAGGCATACATTGGTTTGGCCCCAAAAGGCACTAGGTCTCAAAGTGGGGGCTTACAACTCATACGTGGGTTTGGGGATTCTTTAGTTGACAATTGGCTGAAAGAGTTAGGCTTTGTCTAAAACACCAGAGGAAAGGCAATCCTTAAGATAAGGGTTTGAGCACTCTGCGAGGTCCAGACAGGAGGATCTCTTGAGTTAAGATAAGGATCTTCTATCTTTTAGGTGATGCGATACCAGAATCAGGTTGGGAAGTAAGCCACATTATACTGGATCAACAAAACCTATTTAGTTGGATTTTTTTTTTTTTTTTTTTTTTGAGACAGAGTCTCACTTTGTTGCCCAGTCTAGAGTGAGTGCCGTGGCGTCAGCCTAGCTCACAGCAACCTCAAACTCCTGGGGCTCAGCGATCCTTCTGCCTCAGCCTCCTGAGTAGCTGGGACTACAGGCATGCGCCACCATGCCCGGCTAATTTTTTGTATATATATTTTTAGTTGGTCAATTAATTTATTTCTATTTTTGGTAGAGACGAGGTCTCGCTCAGGCTGGTTTCGAACTCCCGACCTTGAGCAATCCGCCCGCCACGGCCTCCCAAAGTGCTAGGATTACAGGCGTGAGCCACCACGTCCGGCCTATTTAGTTAGATTTTATCATTTGTAGGTATGACTAACCAGGCCCATGAGAAAGGAGTTTGGGCAAAAGAAAAAGTTCAGCCCTCACTATTTACACTTTTTTCTCATGTGTTTTGTAGTAAGGGCTTGTTCTAGACTATGAAGAGGGTCATAAAGGCCTGTGAACTTTGTGCTATATCAATCCTGGAAGCCACACCAAGTCTCCATCATTACTTCAACCCACACAATACCAAGGGACATACCCAGGGGAAGACTGGCAAATATATTTTACCCAGATACCACCCTTTAGG
Organism: Microcebus murinus; assembly: GCF_040939455.1. Lineage (NCBI taxonomy): Eukaryota > Metazoa > Chordata > Mammalia > Primates > Cheirogaleidae > Microcebus > Microcebus murinus. The sequence goes on along the minus strand of NC_134125.1, from coordinate 23,711,323 downwards.
TGATTAAAATATGTGTTAGTGTTTACAGACACTTTCACAGGTTGGATAGAGGCTTTTCCTCCTAGGATGGAGAAAGTACTGGAAGTGTATGCGTGCTTACTTGAAGAAATCATCCCATGATTTACACTACCAAGAAGTGTTCAAAGTGATAATGGACCTTCCTTCACTGCCAAAGTGACTCGGCAGGTGTTCTCAGCCTTAGGCATTACCTATCACCTCCACTCCTCTTGGAGGCCTCCATCATCAGATAAGGTGGAGAAAGCCGATCCTGTCCTGAAAAGGACATTAGCAAAACTGTCAGGAGACCTCTGAAAACTGGGTGTCCCTCTTAGGAATTAGGATAGCCCCAAAAGGAACCTTAAAGCTTAGTCCATTTGAAATGACTTATGGGAGGCCCTTTCTAACTTCAGACTTCTATTTGATGAAGAAACTCATAGAACTCTAACCCATATTATTAACCCAAGTCATGTCCAAACAGTCGTCCAAAGATATGGAAATAAAATATTCCCCTCCCCCTCAAAGGAAGAGGTCAAGTCCCCTATACAACCAGGAAACCAAGTCTTAGTAAAATCTTAGAAAGAGGGATATCCTGAGGACCAGTTATACCCAAGGTGGGGTAGACCTTTTCCTGTATTACTAAGTGCTCCCACTGCTGCTAAACTTCAAGGAATTGCCAGCTAGGGACACTTATCTAGGTTAAAACTTTGTCTCCTGAGCCATTTCCGGCAGACCCAGAAGGAAGTTCACGAGAGCCTGCCTATGAAAGCCAACCTCTTGAAGAGTTAAAGGTCCTATTCAAGAGGAAGATAAACCATCACTCAGCTTCAGATAAGTGAATGTTTAGTTTTGGGTTTAATTGTTGTATTCTGGTTCTCAGTGTGAGTGATCCATATACCCTAATATCTCAATTATGGTGGTAGCCATCATAATGCTCCCGCTTTTTATATCAACCTTGTCTACCAATTATTATTTTTTTTTTACTGAACTCTTGCATGCCCAGGCTGAGGGTCAAAACTTAAGTGATTGTTAGGTATGCCATGCTTGTAAATTATTGAAAATTCTGCCTCCCCACTGGAGGGAACAGTGACACAAAATTTGCATCTCTTCTTCTTCCTCTCTTTTTCACTCCTCAAATAACTGACGTATACTTTAAAACCATGGGTGGAGAACAACCCCAGTCTATTTTCATACACCCCCAGGGGTGTAACACATCTATCCTCATCGGAAGGAACACTGAAGATGCACGTCAAGTTCTGAAGGCCCTCCAAATCTCTCAGGATGCTCTTGCCAATCAGAGGATGGATCACTGAATAGCCTTAGACTACCTGTTGGCAGAACGAGGGGGATTTTGTGCCCTCACCAACACATCTTGTTGCTTTTATATTAACTCCTCCAGTGAGGTTAACAACCTTTGGCAATGAGCCAAATGGCTTCAAAATGCCAGAACCGCATTGCCAGGGAATATATAGTCCTCTGTCAAAAAAATATCTCCCATCCATTACCTGGTTTCTCCCATAACTGGGCCCCACATCACTAGTTTTGCTCCTTCTTTTCAGCCCTTGATTGTTTAACATTTCTGTTAATTTTGTCTCTTCTAGGTTGCAACAATTTCATGCTAAGAAGATGCTAATACAAGGAGGCACCCAACCCATTCCACCAGCAGATCAAGAACACAAACAAGGAAGCAAACTTAGACCAGGCTTTCAGAGATTTTTACTCCTCCAGATCCAGGCAGGGCCTATGCCCATGAGATGGCAGGAAGAAGCTACAGAAGACAGACCCTTCATCCTTCTGCAGCCCCTTAAGATTAAGGGGGAGTATTGACTCTGAGGGGGAAGTGAGACAGGGAACTGGCAGGTACTGCTTTGGGTGTGGCATTGGGGCAGGCGATGTCTTCGGCATTGCTTTGGGCATTGCCGTAGGCATTGCCTAGCTGAGTCAGGAAGTCTCCAAACAAAGTTTCAAATTGCCCTGATCAAAATAGGATGGAGGCAGTGTGAGTTCTGACCGGTTAGAACCAAGATGGTGGAGAAACACCGTCCCTGCCATGAATATTCCCTCCCTTGTTTATTTATCCTATTGCTTAAATAGAAAGGCAACAGGAACGAGGGGGCTGGTTCTCATCTGCAAGGGGCCAGTTCTCTCTCTTCTGCAAAGAGAACTTGCCTCTGCTCTGTCTCTGGAGTAGACTTTCTAACTTTCCATACTTTCTGAATAAATCTCACTCTCACTTTATTTTGTTGGCTTGCTCCTGAATTCTTTCTTGCGTGAAGCCAAGGACCCATGTAGACTTCAAGTGGCCCCCAGCATTGGGAGTCACTTTCATGCGTCAGTTGGATTAGGAACTACAGGGTGATGAGGAATTACAGAGGAATTATGGCTCTCAGATCTTGCACAAATCAATAGAGTTAATTCTGCCCTGGTTTGAATGTGTCCCCTCCAAAATTCAGGAAGCAGAAAGCAGCCCCATCATGCATGGAACCTGCTGGCACCTTGATCTTGTATTTCCCAGCCTCCGGAATTGTGGGAAAGTAAATTCTGTTCTTTATAAATTACCCAGCCTCAGGTTATAGCAGCTGTAAATAAAGGGAAACCCAAAAAAGCCAGTCACTCAAGATGGATCCCAAATGGTTAATTGGACCTAAATTTTAAATGGAGCCAATGACCCATTTGCTGACTAGAGGTCAAATACTGTGAGTTCCCAGAAAGCCCACACCTCTGTTTAATCTGGGGTCTTTCAGAGCTCACCTGACCTAACCAATCAGGACCCAGCCATATCAACCAATCAAATTGAGCGAGTTTGAAGCCTTCATTTGCATAAACAGACCTGATCGGTATCGTGGGTGGTATACCCTGCTCCATAAACAAGAAAGTGTCTTCTCAGTAATGTCTTTAGTTCTCTCATATTTCAAATGAGTTTCCAGTGCTCACATTATGACTGGGACTGACAACTCTAAATTACCTTGACAGTGAGATTTATCTTAGCCCCGGTAGCTTAACAGCTACAGTCTCAAAATAGGTAAAAAAGAGAGAAATCTCGGTAAAATTTGCTGGCCAGAACCTTGTGGCTCTCTGTTGCACTGACGCATCCTCCCTTGAGTCTCTTTCTCAGGAACAGCAGAACCTCTTTACAGCCAGGAGGTAACTACAAAGCCTCACACCACCAAGACAAGACAAGTGACACTCCACCACAGACCATGCCCCAAAACCCACTGAGCCTGTGCACAAGGCTGAAAAAATGGCCAACGTTATCCCTAGCTCATCATAATACTACATTCCCTGCCCTGGAGGGACATAGCCGCCATTTTTTGACCATGGGACATATGTACTAACTAGCACGGTCTCTGACTGCACTTGTATGCTCCGCACTCCGACCGAACATGTAGCGATGCTCACTCGCCTCATGCAGTATTCATTTCGCCCCCAGAAAAACCCTGACCCTATTGGTCGGGGAGGTGGATTCGAGGCAGTTCATAACCTCCCCTGCCAGAAGACCTGTCTTCTGCAATAAATCCTTTCCTCCTTGACAATCTTTGTCATTTCAGTAATTGGCCTTCTGTGGCGTGGGCAACATTGAAACCCCTTTGTGGGCTCATTAACAATTTGGGGGCTCATCTGGGATCCATTGCTCATGGCTTGGTGGCCATGGAATGGGGAGAGACTTTAAAGCTTCCCTGGCTGCTGCCTGGCTGAGGTTCCGCTGGAGATTGGTTTGGGTTTCTTCCACTGACTTCACTGTAGCCAGCCCCAAATGCATCCCTGCTTACCAAGAAAGAATGAACCTTTGACCTTTGGATTATGGCATTTGCATCTGGATAGGTTGGTGCTGTTTGAAGGCACTGCGCAATGGAGAAACTCCTCTCTCCATTCAGGGAATCTCTCTGGAGTTCCCATTTAGGCTGGGGACCATTTATTTGGGAGAGAGCAGAAACTGACTGTTTGCATTTGTCACTCCTTAGGCTTATTTGTTGGAACTGCAGTCCATTTGGTGATGTGTGTTTTTGTGTGTGATTATGGGAAACAAAAATTCAATTCCTAAATACAGCACTTTGGGTTATATTCTTCAAAACTGGTCTGAATACAGTTATGAGCCTATGAAGAAGAAAAAGATGACATATTGGTGTAATACTACGTCATGGAGCTATAAACCTATTCTCCAGTTAGATTTGTTTTATTGCCATATTAGGAAATGGGATGAAATCCCTTATGTACAGTGTTTTATGCTCCTGTATCAAAGCAAGTTATATCAAATCACTATGCAAGATTCTAATACAGAGGACAGCAGCCTTCACGAAGGTCAGAGAATGACAAAGCACATCTAAGGACAACGTATCGCCACGAGAAGGAAACGCCCATGCTGAAGAAGACCTTTGGGCAGCTGTGGCAGCAGCGCCAGCTGTGGCTGCGTCAGCTCAGGCTCAGGCTGTGGCTGAGGTGCTAGTGGCAGCTCTGGCTGTGGTGGTGGCTCTGCTGCAGCTCTGATGTCTTTGGGGGTCCCTCTCCTAGCTCTCCTGCCCCCCTTATGGCTCTGGACCCCTTTCTTCTCCCTCACTGACTCCTCCAGGCACCTACCCTTCACTTTCTTCCTTCTCGGAGAGTCGCCGGCCAGCACGGGGACGTGGTCTCGCCTCCATCCGCACAGCAGGGCCCACCATTTGGTCAGGTCCTCCCTCCGTCCCAGCAGCACCGTTTTTTCGAGACCGGTCCCTGTAGGAGGAATCAGTGAGAATGGACAACCGGCTGGATTAATTGGGTTTAGAACCCATTTACCACTTCTGATTGGTATAACTGGAATCCGAATAACCCTGGCTACAGGGTGATCCAAAGCGTATAACTCATCTGTTTGAACCTATTTTCTTTTTTTCTTTTTTTTTTTTTTTATCCCCCCCCACCCCGTTTCCCTGTTTGAACCTATTTTCTTCACCCCTCACGCCACGTGGGCAGATGTCCAGAGCCTGCTTCACACACTGCTGACCTCTGAGGAGCATCACGTTGTCACGGAAAAGGCTCAAGAGGAAGTGGACCGAGTACGTGCGGAAGACCCCAACTGGGACCAGACAATGGAGATGAAGGTAAGATTCAACTTTTTTGAGACTGAATCCTGGTTGGGCTTAGAAAAAGGGCCTCCAGAAACTAAAAGCCTAAACAAGGTTCAGGAAATAAGATAGGAACCGGATGAAAATCCATTGGCTTTCCTAGAGAGGATTATGAAGGCATATCGGAAATATACTGATAGATCCAGGAAATCCTGACAATTCAAGGTCAATCAACATGACCTGTGTTGGACAGAGCATGCGTGGCGTCGTGCAGAAGTTACAGGGAGTTCTCAAGTTGCCCATGCCTCACTTGGCTGAAATGGCTCATAAGGTCTTTATAAACCATAAGCAAACCAAAGAAAAGCAAAAGGAAAAAAGAAAGTATATGAAATAAAACAACGGGCAAAACTTTTGGCAGCAGTTCTGGCAGAAAACTCCAAACATGTTTCTGCTCTCCTAGGGCCCCTGGGCCCCTGTGACGGCCTTATTAAGGAAGATCCTGCACTGCCAGACAAGTTCCAATGTAAGGGCCAAAGGACCAACAAGAAATAAACCCGGGGACTGGAAACACTAAGAAAATGTGAACAGGGACGATCTTGGGAAAGCCACCGTGTGACTCGTGCATGAATTCTGGCTTCACTCCACACGGTGCAGGCGCGGATCTGGGGCTACATAGGCTGCGCCAGACTGTGAGGATAAAAGTAATGGGTGAATCACGATTCAGATCCCACCTAGAATAGTCAGTTATGCACACCCAGAACAGATGTAAACAGCAGGGCAAAGGTATATAAGTCACAGTCACATGGGCAACTTAATCCACAGAAGATGGTTTGGAACTTCCAGCCTGAACCATCCTTAGCAGTTTGCCTGTGCAAACACGACTATCAACATACAATGTAAAGATCCCAATGCTTGATGACATAACATTGGATATGTTGAGGATAGAACCAAAAGTGACTTGACATACTAAAAAGCAAGAAACCCTCAAGTGACATGGGCCAGACAATGGACAGATGATTACCAGAGACGACACAGTTGGCATTATCTGGAAAAGGGTTTAGAGCAGCTGGTATTAAAGTATCCCAAGAAATAAGAGAAAACACTGTTGAAATGGATGGCAAGAAAGTTTCCAAAAAATAATAAATGATATAAAAGAAGATAAAGTAGAGCTGCTAGAAAAACAACAAACCAAAATCAAAACCCACCACATGCTACTGCAGTGGACTAGACACTGCAGAAGAAAGCATTAGGGCCTCTGAAGCCATAGCAAGAGAAACTAATCAAAATAAAACATACAGAAAAAAGGACCCCCCCCCAAAAAAAAAGAGAAAAAGGAGCAGTGACTTGTGGGATGACTGTATGATGCCTCTTATTCATGTTACTTAATCTCTAAGGGGGAAGAGACAGAAGAAATAATGGGACAATAACGGACCGAGCCTAAGGAAAGCTATACCCCATATTTCAAGCAATTCAATGAATTTGAATGACAGAGATAGAAATCACATAAGGTTCATCGTCACCAATATTCTTGTTCTGGCGAAAGTGCTTCTAGAGCCCTCTCCAGGCTCCATTGTTAATAAAATCTCGACAATGGATGTTCAGTCCCTGAAGAGTCTGTCATAAAATTTCTTGTACTCACTCTTCTCAGTTTTTAGAACAGCAATTCCAAGAATAAATTTCTCTCTGTCCATTTTGGCAGCTGGACTCACATCATGGCCGCACAGGTGACTCCTGTTCAAACCGCCTGTGTGGCCGCAGAGAAAGTGCAACTAGGGGATCGAGTTGCTGAGTTGAATGTGGGTGAACACACCTGAGTGTGCTCCTCCGGAAACCGCACTAACCTGCAGGGAGAGTTTAGGACACGCGTTTGCACACAAGGCTGTCGCAAACACAGAAGAGAGAGCATCGCAGACGTGGAAATAGGGAAGCAGATTGACAAGTGTTAACTGCCTCATTTCTGAGACAGCTCCTTCCCAGATCTGCGGTGACAGCCCCGAGATGCCCTGTAGGAATGCCAGTGACTGTGGCTACGGCAGTGATGGGGGAGGGGTGACATTGGAAGGAGCGAGTGGAGCTGTTTGAGGGGAAGGTGGGGGTTGGGTCCTCTGCTCCTCCTAGCAGTAAGGCTGAGTCCCCGGCTCACTCCTGTCCAGGTTGGTTCTTGACGGGGTGACACACTTCTCTGCATGAGGCCAGGCCAGGCAGAGCAGGCAGCCAGGGCACCATGACAGCACCGTGTGCCCAGCCCTCTGCACTCACCCTTCCCCGTTCCTCCCTTTATTGTAAGGTCAGTGCCCAGCTCATTTCTGAAGAAGCTGACAGTGACAAGAGTGTGACAGTACTGGTGTGATCTGAAAGCCGAGATGTACCGTCCGGGTGTGTCTGACCCGACTCTCACCTGTACTCTCTGCTCTGCACCAGGCTGGCCTTGATCCTGAGCCAGGACCCAATGTCCCCATCAGTCCCTACAACACTCTCTCTTCTGCACCTTCCCGGGAGGGGATCTTGGAATATTCCTCAGGAACATTCTGAGCAAAGGAAAAGGAAGTTTGAATCACCCGATCCCTGGACACAATTCTGCTGGACGTCAGTGCCTGGCCCACACCCCAGCAATGGCAGATGCCTGGTGGTGAGGGGGTCTTTTTGTCCCCTCTGGGCTCACCTGCCGCTCAGGGTTTCAGGAGGGCTCTGGTCATCTCATGGAGAAACTCAGCCAGACCTTGGCCTAAGTCTGTGATGGGCGTCCTGTCATGGACATGCTGTCCTCTCCGTACCCAGCTGGCTCCCTGCTGGCACTCACTGTCCCAGATCTCAGCACGTGCTCGTGGGTGACTCTTAGTTGACACAATGAAAAGGGAAGCGATGGAGTGACTGACTCCAAATCTGGGTCCAGACGAGATGTGGATGGTGTGATCTGCACAGATCCAGGGGCAGGTGGATGTGGTTTGCATTTTGTCTTCTTTCATAAATTGAAAATATTCATTCCATATGCACTTATGTAGGTATGCTACCACTCGCAATAAAAATACATGGGACATTGAAACAAAATTGACGTAAATCATTTTACTTTCATACATAGGCAGGGTAGCAGAACACATACAGCAGTGGAGAAATTTTCCATGAATAGATACAAAAATAAGGCGAAAAAACAGACCTTCACATTTTGGAGGCGGTGGCAGCCATGTCACCAGGATTCGTGAACAATGAGACAGGGGAAGACAGACGGAGCCAGTGGCGGGCACGGCTGCTCCTGCTGCTCTGGGGAAGCTGAGGCTGAGGCCGCAGCCCCTCCCTGCCCCTGCAGCTGGTCCTCTGCGTGTCCAGACAGCGGGAAGGGGCAGGGACAATGGGCCTCAAGGGGGGTTCCTGGGAGGAAGGATGGCCCCAGGATGGGAGCAGAGTCAGGATTTTGCTGTCTCCAAACATTGTTCCCAACAGTGAATATTATGTTGTTATTTGTTCACGTGCAGTATGGGGACAGTAGCATTTCCATGCCAACAATCCTTCAAGGGCTCTCTGTCCTGGACTGTGATGGAAGAGACACACAGGCATGGACGAGCGCCGGTCAGCTGGTCCCAGACATCCAGTATGGGACATCTGTGCATGGAACCTTGTTCTCTCGTGAACATGGATGACGTTGGGATAGACGCTGCGATGCAATGAACTCCGAAGACATTATGCCAAGTGACAGATGCCAGGTACAAAGGCCACCTACTGCATGATCCATACATGGGTCATGCCCACCATGCACATGTCCTTAGAGTCAGAGTGTGGGTAGCAGGGCTCAGGGACGTGGGAAATAGGGTGTGACATGTAACAGGTGAGGTGCTTCTTTTAAGGGTATTAAAAGTGTTCTGGGGCCGGGCGACGTGGCTCACGCCTGTAATCCTAGCTCTCTGGGAGGCTGAGGCGGGCAGATTGCTCCAGGTCAGTAGTTTGAAACCACCCTGAGCAAGAGCGAGACCCCATCTCTACTATAAATAGAAAGAAATTAATTGGCTAACTAATATATGTAGAAAAAATTAGCTGGGCATGGTGGCGCATGCCTGTGGTCCCAGCTACTCGGGAGGCTGAGGCAGGAGGGTCGCTTGAGCCCAGGAGTTAGAGGTTGCTGTGAGCTAGGCTGACGCCACGGCACTCACTCTAGCCTGGGCAACAAAGTGAGACTCTGTCTCAAAAAAAAAAAAAGTGTTCTGGGGCGGGGTGTGGTGGGTCACGCCTGTAATCTTAGCACTCTGGAAGGGTGAGGGCGGGAGGATCACTTGAACTCAGGAGTTCGAAACCAGCCTGAGTAAGAGAGACACCCTATCTCTACCAAAAAAAAAAAAAGTGTTGTGGGATTAGAGGGTCTTAGGGGTTGCACATACCTATCAATAGACTAAAAACCACTGACTTATACAACTTAAAATGTTGAAATTTATGGAATGTGAATTATAATTCCCCCAAAAGTGTAAAGGCCTAGTGGCTTTATGGATGCCACCAGCTTTCAAATGATTCAGAAAATAAATAAATTTTATGTGCACGTGCCTGTGTGTGTACATATATATATATAACATGGACAAATACATAGATATATATATACATACATGATACACATATACAAAAAATATATACCTATATATGTACAGAGAGAGAAAGAGAATAGAAAGCATTTATGAAAACATGTTAAAAGTTGGTGATTCTGGGACTAGGTTATTCAGGAGTTTTGTATATTATTTTTTTCAAATTTTCCTTAAACTTGTAATTATTTCAATATCAAAGTGTATCAAAGAATAAAGCAAATGAGACCCTGAGATTAGTAATGAGGTACCTGAGTGAGCTCACAGGGGATTTTGATCTAATTTCCCCATGAAGGTAGACCACCGTGGCGAGTGTCACTTCCTGCATATGAGCCGCAGTGATAGTCAGCCTCGTCCCCAGCCTGGGCCCCGATGATGGTCAGGGTGGCGTGTTCCCTGATTTGGAGCCAGAGAATAGCTCAGGGATCCCTGAGGGCTGGTTCTGTCACCAAAGATGTCACTATAGACGACCAGCACAGGGGCCTGGCCGGGCTTCTGCTGGTACCAGTCGGGATAGTAGCTCCTTAAGCCATCTCCCTGGCAGGTGATGCTGGCCGTCTGTCCCAAGGCCATAGACACTGCAGGCACCTGAGTCAGCTGAGAGGCCACAGAACCTGCAAGAGAGGACAGCAGAGGGGGGTCTGAGGGTGACGGTCTCAACCCTGGAGGACCCCACACCCGGCAGCAGCCCCTGTGCTGAGCGGAAGGTCAGGGCCAGGCTGAGCCCTGGTGCTGTGGGGGCAGGGCCTGGGGCGGCACCTGTGCAGAGAGTGAGGAGGGGAGCAGGAGAGGGGTCCAGGCCATGGTGACACCCAGAGCTCTGCCTCTGACCCACAGCACAGCTGGGCTCCCCCAGGCCTCTCTTATTCCCTCTCAGGCCCTGGGGGGCAGGGAGTGTTTGGTGTTCATGCAAATCCGTGTCCCCTGGGCCTCCTCCTTGGGGGATGTCACTCACCCAGCTGCGGGGGCAGCACAGGGACTGGGCAGGGAGGGGGGTGCCCTGGCTTTCTCCAGTGCTTCTCAGGTCAGCAAATCAGCCTCGGCTTCCAAGGCCTGAGGTCACAGTCACCTTCCTGGGGACTGACCTCATGACCCCTGTTCCAACCCTCCTGGCTGGGGTCTGTCCTGGGCCAGGCTCAGCAGGGCTGTTTCCCTTCCAGGACACTGTGAGATAACTGACCACACCTGCCCCAGCATAAGGGGGACCCAGATCATCCTCTTCCTTCTCCTCCATCTCCCCTCTGGGTCCCCAAACTCACTGAGGTCCCACCTGGTCATTTCACCCAAATGACAGTCTCTGTTGTTAGGATACAGTGAATCATTCACTACAGGGTCGTCTGCTTGTTGAACAACTGTCTGTGTTTGAGGATTCGCCACAGCTCCTGGTCTCACTGCACAGGTGGTGTGGCTCCTTCTGTGACATTCCCATCCCCACAGTGGACTAGCTGTTGTCACCCTTAGCTCCACCTTTTTTCATTTCATTCTCATCAATGTCTTATGTAAACAGCACAAGGAAATCACACCTGACTTGGGGTCCCACCTTAGGCCCCGTGGTCACTGTGAGGGTCCCAGGGCCACTGTCTCTGCACAGGGTGTGAGGTCTGGAGGGGGGTGGTCAGTGGTCCCTCCACCAAAGTGGATCCTGTCACTGCACCAAGGACAGGCCCCACCTGGGCAGCCCCAGCCTGTCTCCTGCTGCTCCAGCTGCAGCTCTGCCGCCCCCTGCTGGTGGAGGAGACTCAGAGCAGGAGCTTCCCTCCTCCAGGTTCCCCCACAGCACCTGTCACCTGGTGGGTGGGGCCCAGTCAGTCCAGCCTCACCCTGTGCCACTGAGACCCGCCTGCTCTCCCCAGCCCAGCACACAGAGTGTGGTGTGCAGGAAGGCGGGCAGGTGCGGGTTCTGGAACCCTATGTGAGTTGGAAACTCCCTTCTCCGATCCTCGGTGTTTCACAGAAGACAGGGCACAGGACAAGCTGTGGCTCTTCTGCAAAGTGCCAACGTCCAGAGACACATCTGGGACACCCTCTAGTGACCTGGACTTCCTCCGTGTTTAGGAAACAAAGTCTTTCTCCACCCTTCCAGTGAGAGCAGCTACAATCCACTTGGACCCTTTGATGTGTCACTAGAGCTCAGTCGTGCACTTACATCATCATCATCGTCATCATCCTCATTACTCTCTGACGCGATTGTTTTATTTCATGGCACACGGTGGCTGTCTGTGCTGAGAGCATGTCCACTTTGTCTCAGTCTGATGACACGGGAGTGTCCTGCTCGCCCTGACCTGGGGAGCCAGTTCCCATCGTCCGGGAACACGCTCTGTGCCGAGCCCCGTCCCGGGTCCCGCAGCGGACAGACAGGACCCCCAGGCTGTGCCCTTGCTGATACTCCTGCTGCGCCTCCCATGAGTCATCAAACCACTCTGTGGAATTTGTACCAGTTAGTGTGGAAAGAAAAACCATTTCTGAAGGGCGGAATGAGCCTCCCCACTGCACAGCAGACAGGTTTACACCCTGAGAGACCATGCCGCCCAGGGAACATGGCACAGCTGGGGCAAGTCCATGGTTGGCCCAGGTGTCCTGAACTCAGACCCTGGGCTTTGGGGGCAGAGCTGGACCAGGGTGGGCAGGGAGGAGATGTGGGGGATGGTGGCCAGGTGGCTGTGTCCCCGCATCTCACTGCCATGCTCCGTCACGGCCTTGGCCATCGTGAGGGGCCCCTGGGCCTGTATGTGCTGGGTCAGCAGGCTGTGCCCAGGACAGAGCTGGAGAGAGCGTGGGTGTGGGGGCTGCTGTGGCTGTGCAGGGCCTGGTCCCCGCTGGCTTGCTCTGCTCTGTGGCCTGCTCCCCTCTCTTCTGAGCAGGTGGGGACACGGTCTCATGGGGACATGGTCTCCCCTCTGAGGCAGCTCAGTATTTAGGAGACCATAGGGTCTGCAGGCTCAGGGAATGGTGGGCTCATCCTCAGGGTCCTCAGGGTCCTGCCATCCTGCAGCCTCTCCTGGGCTGAGCTCATGGTCAGGGGCAAGCCTGGGGTCCTTTGGGAGCTGATCCTGTGTGGAGTGAGGAGGGAGAGCAGGAGAGGGGTGCAGGCCATAGGGAGACCTCCAGGGCTCTGACTCTGAGCCCACAGCCGGGCAGGGTGTCTTGAGCTTGGTCATCCTCCCAGAAAGGATGATGTTTGGGACCACTAAGCTCTGCTAAAGCAGGTGCTGTTCTGGATGGCAGCTGGGGGAGTTGCAACAGATACTGTAAGGCTCCAAACACCAGACACACGCCACCTGGCCTTTGTGCATGTGATAAACTTTCTTTCTCCACTTCCATTCTATCTATGAATGTATAAAATAACATATCATCCTGAGGTGGGGAATGATGTAGACCAGTGCCACCATTACAGACTAACAGACTCATTGGTTGGGGTTGTTTTTGTTTTGTTTTCTTTTGGAGACAAAGTTTCTCTGTTGGCCAGAGTAGAGTGCAGTGGCATCATCACAGCTCTCTGCAACCTCAGTCTCCTGGGATCAAAAGATCCTCCCTCCTTGGCCTCTCAAAGTCCTCAGATTATAGGCGTGAGTGACTGAGTCCAGCCCCGGGTTGGCTTCTAAATGCATTTGATTTATTGTCATAGTCCTGCAATGTTTATCTTAGAAGGTGGCAGGAGACACACACAGACATGCTAGACGCGCTGCAGTTGCAGCGTCCGCCTGACGTGGGACCTGCACGTGCAGAATCCACGCTGCAGGTGCGTGTTACGCAGCCCTGATGCAGGACCTGAGTTCTGTGTCTCCGTCACAGAGCACGACCAGACACAGTGCGGTCTAGGAGACTGGACAACAGGACATGGTTATCCTTCTTCCCTCAGCTGCTTAACTCCCCCCCCCCCCCCCCCGCATAATACAGTCCATGGTGGCTGGGCCATGTGGACATCGGGAGAACATTCCAGGGCTCCAGAACGTGCTAGTATTTGGATCCGGCATGCATGGAGGGCCGGGTGTGTTGGAGATCTGGGCGGACACAGGCATCAGCGTGTGGAACAGAAGAACCGAGAGTCATTCCTGCTCAGCAGCTCGAGTGTGCAGGGGCCAGTTCTCTGGAGCATTGGGGCACCTCCCATGAGAGGAAGGACATGTTACTGCATCCCAACTGCCATTAGGGGGAACCATGCGGTCTGTACGGTCACTCTGGGTGGTGGAAGTGGCATTATTCGCATCAGGGATGTTGCTCAAAATGTATCTCAAAGACAAGGACAGTTTCCTCAATGTTCCCAGGTCCCCAAGTGGGAAGGCTATGTGGCAGGTCACACAGGAGTGCCAGCTGTGCCATGATACCCCCAGTAGAGGGGCCAGGAGCCCAGCAGGCTCCTCCATGTGCAGGGCTGGGAGCAGAGACCTGCATTTATGTCAACTCCCATGGGCGATGCCAGTGTAGACCCATGGGCTGTGTGACCTGCACACCTTTTATGATGAAACTGACACGCCTTGTGGAAAGGTCTGCTCTGTCCTTGCCGCACCCGAGAGCCTCGTGCGCAGTTTTTCTCAGTCACAGTAGGTGAAGTCTTGTTCTCAGACATCCAGATCAGCACATCCCACACTGCGGACACGATCCCACGGGGCTCGAAAACCTCATCTCTCAAGACCAAGTTCTCAGACACAGAAACTCAAAGAACAGGTCCTTGTCCTGAGTCTCTAGTGCAGGAACCAGGCTCTCTGGCGACGGTTCCATCCCATGAACCTGTGCACTGGTCTCTGCAGGGCCCTGGATTAAAGTGACAACACATTTGGATAGAAAATGAAGGTAATTATTTGTGAAACCAGTTATCAAATGGAAACACAGGCTTTTCCCGTTGTTTGAGCTGCATGGACGAAGGGACTGAGTGAGTTGAGACCAAAGTCATGGTCATTGCTCAGAGGGTGTGTGAGAGTGACAGACAGGCTGGGGGGGGGGGGTTCCTGTCCCACATCCACATCTGTGTGTCACCATGAGTCACTGCCAGCTGCTCCCACTGCCATCAGACGTGGCACAGTAGTAGTCAGCCTCGTCCCCAGCCTGGGCCCCACTGATAGTCAGGGTGGCCGTGTTCCCCGAGCTGGACCCTGAGAACCGCTCAGGGATCCCTGACGGCTGGTTGCTGTCACCGTATATAATCAGCACAGGGGACTTGCCTGTCTTCTGCTGGTATCAGTGAGCGTATTTATCTCCAATGTCGTTTCCCTCACAGGTGATCCTGGCAATCTGTCCCAGGGCCACTGACACTGAGGGTGGCTGAGAGAGACCATAGGAGGATACAGAACCTGCTAGGAGAGAAAAGGCTTGAGACTGAGGGGCTCACACCAAGGACACCTTTCCCTGCCTGTCCTACACAGAAGGTCAGGGATGAAAGGGCCCTCAGGGCACCAGCAACACAGCGCGGGGGTCTCACCCCCCGGCCCCCCTCCTGCAGCAGGGCCAGGAGCCTCCTGCCCCCACGGCCAGGCCCTGCTGAGCTCAGAGTCGGGGCCAGGCTTGTCCCCAGGCCCTGGGGCTGGGTGGGTGGGACCCGGGCAGCACCTGTGCAGTGAGCCAGGAGGCCGAGGAGGAGAGGGGTCCAGGCCACAGCGGAGGCGCCCCCGAGGCTGCTGCCCGAGGCCCAGGCTGGGCAGGCGCCTCCCGGGCCTGTCGTATGTCCTGTGGAGAGAGCGGCCCTGATGCACATCAGCCTGGCCAGGGCTGCTGCCTGAGCGCTCTGTGGTTTCCAGAGAAGGGCTCAGCCCCAGGGGACCGGGGAGGGGATAGACGCCCCCTGCAGAGCCACCTCCTGTCCTAGAGACTCTCCTTCCCTTGCTGGTCCCAAAGTCTCAGCTGACGTCTCCAGCCCTGACTGTTTCCTGGCCTCACTCCTGGGCTGTCCTGCCCATGCTGAGCTCAGAAGTGAGTCTGTCTGCGTTTATGGAACCTCTTCCATAGGGACATCATGAGGCTTAACAGGTGCAGGGTCTTCCCCAGGTCACACTCTCTGAGTAGCTGAGCTTGAATTAAATTATTTGTGAAGTACACACGGAGTTTTAAAGAGCTATGAAGTCATTGTGAGTTCCTGCCTTTGACTGGGCTGCCTGTGCAGATTACAGGTGCAGTGCCTCAGTTTCCCCAGTGTGTACTTACAGATGCCATGATTGAGACATGTCTGACAGGGACAGAGTTTTAGGACCAATGCCATGGGATATGGGTGAGTACAGTGCTTGGACTCCTATTACGGTAAGAGGGGGATTGTGCAAGAGCCAGATCTTGCGGGGACAGAATTTGCATGTCCGTGTCAAGGACTCAAACGAGCCCTAAGTGGAGGTGGAGGAGGCTGTCAGGGCCCAGGGAGCTCTGCAGCGTCCACATTGCTCAGCCCCCAGTCCAACCACATGCGCCCCTGGGCTGCTCACTCTGCTCCTGACAGAGGCACCAGCCAGGCTGGGAGTGGGGCCAGTCCCCGGGGCACCAGCGTGCCTGGCACCCAGCAGTCCCGCTGCTTGGTCTGAACTGAGACCAGCGCCCCGGGGTTGGGCGGAGTGCTTGGCCTGGGGCTGCAAGACTCACCCAGCCCTGGCACGGGCCACTGCCCACAGCACTGTCAACTCAGGTCTCCCCGCCACGAAAACACCTGCACACATGCCGGTGACACAGCCCACGGGCCAGGGGCTAAGTCTGAGGATGGAACTACAGGGTGGGAGGCAGTTTCTTCTGCTTGTCTGTATCTACGTGTTTGTGCGATGAATCTGCACGATTCTGAAGGAAGGAGAATAGCAGGGGACACAACACCCCCCAGCACTAACAGACTAGGGGAGCAGAGGGGCGCCAGTGCCAGGCGGTGAGGCTCCAGCAGGAGCCTTCTCCTGCTCTGGTCCCGATCCTGGTCCTTCCATCCCACCCGGCCTGGGATCCTCACCCATGGTATCGTCCCTGCGGCTAAGAGGAGGGGACAGCACCCACACGGGAACCGGGAACCCACCTTCCCCGGCTTGAGCGAGCACCTGCTTCCGGGCCGTCCTGCAGAGTCTGGGCCCGACTCTTGCTGCGCCCCGCCCAGCCACAGGAACCCTGCAGGATATTTTCCCACAGGTTTCCAGGCCGCACTGGCTCTTCCAACTCTGCACCCCTCCTGGGCCACGTTCCCAGCAGGGACCCGGGCCACAGTGCCACTTGGCCTCCACCCGCTCACTTTCTGAGGAAGCGTCCACAAAGCTCTTGCATTTCCCACGAGCCACAGCCTCCCTCGTCACCTCTCCCGACATGGGGTGAACAGAGCCAGACGCTTCACCAGGACACTGCCCCTCCCTCCTGGCCCTCGGCCCTCTGCAGCTGCTCCTGCAGAGCAGGAACCCCGCTGCGTGCTGCAGTGGCCGGCCCTCCCCACACGCACTGGTGGGACAGACAGACGGGGGGGAGGACGTGCTCCTGGGTGGACACCTTCACGGCCCTGCAGAGAGACGGAGGGAGGCTCGTGGGCAGCCCTTGAGCATAAGAGCCTTGGCTGAGGGTCTCTCCCATCATCCTCACAAAAACCTACAAATGGCAAGGCCAATATCCAGGCGTGTTTCTGAGCCCCATCTCCTTTGCCTCTCGTCCCCGGAGCAAGGCGCTGGCAATTTGCCCCTGGAATGGGGGAGACTCAGAAGAGCAAAGCACCTGGTCACATGTCCCCACGTGACCCTCAGTCAGGAGCACACCAGGCAGTGTGGCAGCTTCTCCTCTGGCAGAGCTTGGATTGGTCTTTAAAGGATCAGTAGCCGTTACAGTTCTAATTATCAGTGCCTCCCGGACCCTGAACAGCCACTGTGGCAAGTAGCTGGCACATGCCTGACTAATTTTTCAAAATTTTTGAGTAGAGACGGGGTATCGCTATGTTGCCCAGGCTGGACTTAAACTCCTGCAGTGATACAGTCCTCCTGCCTCGGCCTCTCAAAGTACTAGGATTACAGGTGCGAGCCACCACACCCAGCCTGGGATTCATTCTTCATTTTAAGAAACAGACTGATTTAAAAATGGGGTCCCCATGAGGAAGCACCCAGCCCTGCTCAGCTAACAAACCTACCTCCCCAGGGCCTAGAAATTGCGTGGCGACCCCGAGCCCCACGGGGTCCACGCAGGCCTGTAGGCAGCGGAGGTTCCAGCCAATGAGGATGCCATCCAGGCTGCGGAACATGCGCTGCACCAGCCACGGGGAGATGGCGTGTGATGCTGAGGCAGGGAGGGTGTGGACAGGGGCCGAGGACAGTGCCCACTCCTGCCCCGGCTCCAGTCCTGCACTCTGCACTGCCCGCTCCGAGGAGGTCACACCGTGGTGGAGACCCCGAGGGGCAGCACCTTGTCCTGTAGATGAGGAAACCAGAGCTCAGAGGGTGCAGACACCCGAGGTCCCGCAGTAACAGGGAGGCAAAGTCAAGCGGAAGGGGTCTAACGCCCACTCTGCCACCGATTCCACCACACGCCCCTCAAAGCCACCACCACACAGTTCTTCCAGCCAGTGGAGACAGCTGGCCAGGCCCTCAGCCACGCAGCGGTCTCACATGACACTCAGACGGGCAGTCGATACTTACCAGTAGGAAGCGGCGTGGCTGCAGATGACGAACGCCATGGCAGCCTCCAGTGGGCGCCGGGGACGGCCACCTTAGCAAACCACTGCGGAAAAACAACGATGAAATCTCAACATCTGCCACACAAAAGAATGTAGTTTCATGATGCCCCAGAGAACATTTGTGCAACTCAACACACACCGCACTGCCAATTCCCGTGTTTTAGTGTGGACACCAACCTGGGCATTTTTTAAAGATAGGGTCTTACTCTGTTGCCCAGGCTGCTGTGGAACCCCTGGGCTCAAACCATTCTCCCACTTCAGACTCCCAGAGTGCTGGGATTGCAGGCGTGAGCCCAGCCAGAAATGCCCTTTTCATGCAGTCCACAGTGGCCACCTTTGGCGCCCAGTGAGTGGTGGCGAATCCTTGGTAGCACTTGTACAGCACTTGCTACCCAGGACTGCCTCTAAGGCTCTGCATGTATTTCCTCATGTGATCCTCAGGGGTAGGCGGAATTCTAAAAATAGTCCCCCAAGATTCCCGTCCCCTGGTTGTTCGATCACACATCATCTAGGCCCGCTGTGAAGGAATTTTGCAGATGCAATAAAAATCCCAAGTCGCTGGACCCTAAAATACAGCGTAGTCCCTGGATCACAGCCGGCAAGGAAACAGGGACCTGACTCCCGCAACTCCAAGGACTGGATTCGGCCAGCAACCTGGCTGAGCTCGGAAGCAGAGTCGTCCCTCCAACCTCCAAATAAGCGCAAAGCCATGGACGCCGTGAGTCCAGCCTGGACTTCTGACTGCGGGACTGGGACAGAGCAAGTGGGAGCTGCGTTAAGCTGCCACGTTTATAAACAAGAATAGGAAGCACGTCCCCAAAAGAAGCCTAAGAGGGCAGTTCAGACGAGGACACAGAGGCAGAAAGCGGATAGGTCACGTGCCTCCAGCCAGGCAGTAATGGCAGAGACAAGACTCAAACACAGATCTCGAGACAGGTGGGTAAAACCCTCTGCGTCCCCTGTGCAGTGAGTAAAGGAGGGTGGGGAGGGAGGAGCAAGTGCCACCAAGGGAGCCTTTGAATGGGCTGCCAGAACCGGAGGGCCAGCGGTCCGCATTCCAGCCTGTCTGCCCGCCCGGCTCAGACACAGACGACACCCAGCCTGGGACTGAGCAGGGAGGACGCTGCGGAGGCCCCCTGACGGTCCAGTGATGGCGTCGCAGGCGCAGCTCTGCCCTCGGCACCAGGGAAGGTGCTGAAGTGGCACCGGGCAGTCTGTGTGGAGGCGGAGGGGCTGGGGACAGGAGGCCGTGCAGGCAGCTGGGGGTCCGCCCCTTGACAACAAGAACACCTCCCAGGTGTTTGCAGGGCTTAACCTGAGTGGCTTCCAATGTAAGGAAAACGTAAATAAAACAGCCCAGTCTTGACCCACCTGGTCAAGGAAACACTGTGCAAAATGCTCAAAGCAGCGTGACATCGTGGACTGTCCGATGAGGGCAGGGCTTTAGAGTGAGGACGTGGAAGCGTCTCTGCTCAGAGGAAGCTTCCATAGGCAGCGGCCGAGTGAGGCCCAGAGGCCTCTAACTGGGGTTCCTAAGGGAGGGCAGTGTCTCCACACCCCTCCCACCCTGCCTCGGCGACACTCCCCCATCACACCCCTCCTCGGGCTGCGCACCAAGCGTCCCCCCATCCCCTTCCTTCAACAGCCTGGTTCTTCGGGAGCTGCTCGGGACCCTACGGTTTCTTCTGGGAACCGCAGCCCTCAGGCAACGCCGGTCATGCGGAGGAAACGGAGTCACTGCCAGGCCTGCCTCTGGCTGCTCCCTGAGAAGCAGCAGCATGCCCCAGCGGTGGGTCACAATTGTCCTGGTTAGTGTCTGTCGGGGGCCCCTACTGCAGATGAGGAAACTGAGGCTTGGAGAAGCCTAGCCACACAGGGGGCGAAGTCGAGCCAGGACCCGCACCCGGCTCTTCCCCCCACCCCCAGCCACTTGCTGAGCCTAAGGCTGGACTTGAACTTGGCGCTGTCCTTCCCTCACCCCGGTCAGCGAACATTAACCCAGCACCTACTGAGAGGCGAGGAGCTGTGGGTCACAGTGGCCTAGAGGCGCAGCCTGGGCGGTGGCAACAGGGCTTACTTAGCTGGGAAACTTGGATATCCCACCGCCAAGTCGGCGCAGAGCCCACGTCCCAGTCAGGGATTGAAAGGGACCGGAGATGGCCTCAGTGGGGAACAGGGAGTGAAGTTGGGACGCGGGGCCTCCACCACCTCATTGGCATCTCCAGGCTGTCGAACACTACCTGGGGGCATGGGGTGGCTGGGGGTGCCGGGCTCCAGCCAAGATGTGACCTGCTCCATGGCCCGCCAGACACTCGGGCGCCTTGTATTGTCACCGCCTGGGCACGGGGTGTGTGGACGGGACCTGGCACGTTTCCGGGGATCTGGCTCGGGGAGCACAGTGCTGAGGCAATACGCGCAGGCCCAGAAGCACCAGAGGCAGGCCGAACAGCGCTCCCAGCAGGTCTGGGGGGTCTCGCTCTCCGGGCGGGGCTGTATGCTGTCACGCTGATCACCCTCTGGAACGTCTTCTGAAACAAACCCAGAAAAACAGATCATCACACACAAGGGTAGTAGAACTCTTAGTTCAACTACACTGGCTGTCGTCAATGAGCACACATTGAGAGTGATCACAAGCCGGTCCAAGTGTTAGATAGAAGGACACCTGGGAACGTAGAATTAAAGTTTGTTATATCAAATTACAAAACTTATGTATAACATAAACTTCAATAAAGAAAACCCAAAAGATAAATGGTGAATAGGAAAAAAATCTGCATAGTGTATCACAAAGATTTTAATATACTTAAGTGTCTAAAAATAGGGAAAACAAAGACTGCCACCTATCCCATGGAAGCATGTTAGGGACACGAACCAATAGTTGAAAAAAAAAAGACAAATAATTCCTAATCCCATCCAAAAAAGAGAACTTCAGATTAAAACTATGCTGAGATCCCACTTCAGTGACTAAATGTCAAAAGTTTCACATCTAACTGTGTGGCTGTGCACACACTTGCTAAGAAAGTATGATTCTGGTCGGGCGTGGTGGCTCACACCTGTAATCAGAAAAGTTAAAGCATACTTCTAATCTCCAATGTCTATAAATGATAATGAAAATCAGGCAATACTATTAATGATGAAAATTGTACAACATTTACAATTGTGAGAAGCAGCAAAGAGCACGATGTGAGAACAATGTATAGTAATTTACACAGAAAAGCAGAAAGGTGGGAAATGAATGAATATCTAACTTAAGTTGGAAAAAATAACATTAGAATAAACCCAAATATTTAATGGAAGGATATGTAGATTAAAAGGTGACTTTCCTCATCATCTAGCTAACAGAGGACAATAAAGTATCAAACAGAAAGAGGAATAAACTCACACATATAATTGTCCCTTTGAAGAAGGAACTGACAGCACAACTGCCCTTTGTTTACTTGAATTAAAACACCTGCACACGCCTGTAATCCTAGCACTCTGGGAGGCTGAGGCGGGCGGATTGCTCGAGGTCAGGAGTTCAAAACCAGCCTGAGCAAGAGTGAGACCCCTGTCTCTACTATAAATAGAAAGAAATTAATTGACCTACCAATATATATAGAAAAAATTAGCCGGGCATGGGGGCGCATGCCTGTAGTCCCAGCTACTCGGGAGGCTGAGGCAGGAGGATCGCCTGAGCCCAGGAGTTTGAGGTTGCTGTGAGCGAGGCTGACGCCACGGCACTCACTCTAGCCTGGGCAACAAAGCTAGAGACTGTCTCAAGAAACAAAAAATCACCCAAAACCCCTTGTGGCCTAGCTTGCTGGCTCCAAGAGTTTCCATTTCTCAGCCTCGAACACCCGGCACCGACTGTAGGGCTGTGAGTGCCCTGCTGCAGCTCTCTGCCTCAGTTCCTGCCAGAAAGCCAGATTCCAAGGACTCAGTGAGCTGGTGTCACAGAGAAAAGAGCAAAAGCACCCCCTGCCATCCCCCAGCTGCTTCTGTTATCAGTCTGCTGAGGCCGAGGGAAAAAAAGCCATTTGTTCCCTTTAAAACTCCAAGTAGCTTTCCCCCAGCTGCCTGGCACTTTCTCTCCTTCCTCCCTGTGCCCTGGCCCCGCCCTGCCTTTCTCTCTCTCCCCCTTTCTTCCTTTCCTGGACAAATGCCTAAACTTTTACTTCTCTGTATCCTAATCCCGGTGTGAGAATTCTTTCTCCAACCCACAGTGCGAGCTCCTCAGGGGGTCCCGGCTCTAACACAGACGGGAAGAGAAACTGACGAAAGAGAAAACAAGGAGAAGAGAGAAGATAGCCCACAGTTGTTTCACTGAGAAAGTGTACAACACAAGTCTTTAGGGAGACTTATCAAGTAAAGAAGAGAAATCTCAAAAATTCCTCTTAGAATCAGTAGGAAGACAGAGGTGGCAGAGAGTAAACAACAGGCCACAGGTGGATGTCATGAACCGCTCCATGCCAGTGAACTGGCGGTGCTGATGGTGTGTAATCAGGGAAAGCAGGCTAAGAACCACGTGGTGCATCCAGTTCTTAATTGTCACTGTCCTTGCCGTTTATAGCTGGCAGGATTGGAGCATTTAGTGCTTGTGAAGATAATAATACAGAATATACTAAAATATATCCCTGATTGTTGTATGCTTTGGGCAGCTGCTGGGCAGAATGAACTCAAAACTGACAGAAGTGGGCCATGCTGTCCAATGTGGTCCCACAACTTCTTAGACCCTGACTAGAAGCATCTGGGTCTCTTGTGCTTTCCATAGTAATGACTGTGCCAGTCTGTGGCAAAATGTACCTATAACTACCCTGATTTATGTAACTACTGAATCCGTCTTATAACGATGGGCAGTGTCCGGGATGTCTTTGGCTCAGCGCTTAAACTGTCACGTGGGAACGCTGCACTCGCTGTGTCGTGTCCTATCCCCATGGCGGAGAGTTCCGCGCATGTCAGCAGTTGAGGGTGTCAGCAGGCAGACACACGCCTTGGTGCACGCACTCAGGAAGAATTGCAAGGCTTGGGTCACTAAGTTTTGCCCTTCAATTTCTCCAACTGATCACTGGGGATAATAAACCAAACCTAGATACGGCTCTGGTGAGGGCTGAATGAGGTAATGCATATGAAATGTGTGATGGCAACAGATTTTATTTTATAAAGGTGACCCTGGGCTGGGCGCGGTGGCTCACACCTGTAATCCTAGCACTCTGGGAAGTCGAGGCAGGCAGATTGCTCGAGGGGAACAGTTCGAAACCAGCCTGAGAAAGAGCGAGACCCTGTCCGTCTATACTATAAATAGAAAGAAATTAATTGGCCAACTAATATATATAGAAAAAATTAGCCGGGCATGGTGGCGCATGCCTGTAGTCCCAGCTACTTGGGAGGCTGAGGCAGAAGGATCGCCTGAGCCCAGGAGTTTGAGGTTACTGTGGGCTAGGCTGACGCCATGGTACTCACTCTAGCCTGGGCAACAAAGCGAGACTCTGTCTCAAAAAAAAAAAAAAAGGTGACCCTGGCGATCATGCTCTGTAAATAGGAAGTAGCTCCTGAGCAAACACAAATGCCCATCACCCTATGTAGCATCACACAAGACAGCACCGTCCCTCAAGCACACACCCCCTGCCAACCTACAGAGACTATAGTCGCTTACATGAAATGTAGAAATTTGGCTATAGTTATTTTTCCTAGAGAATTACTAAAAAACACAAAAAGTAAAACTTTTACTCTCCTTATTCCCATGTGAAACCTGGCATCAGGGTGGCTCTTGAAATTGAAGCCAGCAAAAATGCCACACCTCTCTTAGCATCTAGATCTTTTCTTCATCAAGTAATTGCGAATACTTACTGTCATCACATGCTACTGAGGCTACCTGTACCACTGCAATACAGAAAACAACATTATGCGGAAGACGTCGTGTTGTGTGAATGGTTTGCACATCCACGGTTTCCCTCCATGGGTATTGAAAACTAGAGGAGACGCTGTAGTCAAGTCAAAGGTGTCCACAGCAAGGGCAGGGCCACCACAGAGAGACATGAGATTTTCCTAGAGGAAGGGTCTCTCCTGTGTACTTAGGTTGGGAAGTACAAAATACATTATGCACGGAGCAGACTTTGCCTCCCAGGAAGAAGACCCTTGGGATACAGTTTACTACCTAGTTCTGCCGTGTGTCAATGTCCTTTGGCATCAGACATGAGTTGCTAATGATCTCCTGTGCACCATCCCAGAAAAGAGTAGTTAATATCTATAATGTGTATTATCATATTTTCATATTTTAAATCCATAGAAAAAGAGAGAAACCAAGAAAGCAACATTTCTAGTTTAAGCAAAATAAGGCAACCTCACCCTCACAGTCCACGGCCTCCTTTCACGTGCCCTTGCACTGGACTGCTTCTGCACCAGGTCCTTCTGTGAGGCGAGGAGGACACAGAATGCCGTCAGCCATCGGTGCTGTTGCCCATGACTTTTTCAGGAGCTCTGTGTCATGTAGACAGTGGGACAGTGTGTGTGGGTGTGTTTGGGTCAAAAGCACTGATGGGCCAGGTGAGGTGGCTCACGCCTGTGATCCTAGCACTCTGGGAGGCCGAGGCAAGAGGATCACTTGAGCTCATGAGTTCCAGACCAGCATGAGCAGGAGTGAGACCCTGTCTCCATTATAAATGAAAAACATTAGCTGGTGTGGTGGTGTTTGCCTGTAGTCTCAGCTACTCAGGAGGCTGAGTCAGGAGGATCACTAGAGCCCAGGAGTCTGAGGTTGCTGTGAGCTAGGCTAATGCCATGGCACTGTAGCAGGGGCAAAAGAGTGAGACTCTGTTGCAAACAAAAGAAAAGAAAAGAAAAGAAAAGCAACACAGATGGAGCTGCTGCTGGACCATCCTCCCTCATGGGAAGATAGGCAAGAAAGAAGAGCACAAAAGCAATGAGAAACTGAGTCCTTGGCAATTGCTAATGGAAACGGAAAGCAACACAAACTAGAATCAAATGGTACTAAACTGCATGCTATCAGTTGATAAGAGGGTCCCATCACTCATACTGTTGGCTTTGAAACCCAGCTAAATGGTATCTAAACCTCCCGAAACAGTATTAGCTTGTGTGCTTTGTTTATCTTAATTATACAGGCCTCCAGCTGAGACTGATGCCAAGTCTTCTTGAAACTTTCCTGTATTCACCTACATGGATTCACATGTGTGCCTCTGCAGTTATTGTGTTTTTCAAAATAGGATTTGCCTTTGAATAAAAGCAAACATTAACAAGTGCATTGGATTCTCTCTAGTCAAAACAGTCCATGGTATGACTGACTAATGTATTCTATGCAATTATGGGAGGCGTGTCATGTGCAGTAACAGAGTGGGGAGGATACCTTTGCTGGTACTGGCCAGTCAGTGTGAGATTATTTCAGGAGAGGAGACACTGGGTGAAAGCTGGTGCATTTTAACGCTGCAATACAATGAATTGCAAGAAATGTGATGCAATAATAATAAAGTGGTCCTTTCCTTTGTTATTTGTCCTTATTTCTAAAGTATGTAGCTTTCAGGATTTGATCATTCCTAGGTCTTGATTTGAGAAGAGTCACTAAGAAGCAAATAAAAACAACTAAAATACATAGCAACAATAATAAATGCTGTGGTAAGTAAAGATTCTGATTGCTAGTCATCACATTATTTGATTTAACATATCCAGTTACCCAGAAAATAATACGAGGATACACAGCAGAAGACAAAGTATGGGCCCATAGAGGTAGGGTTAATAAAGGAAATTTTAAACTGCTGTCCTTCAAAAAAAGTGAAACCAAGTTTGTCCATGCCTAACATATGAGAATGGATATCTGGAGGGTTCCCACGATTACTAGCATTAGTAAGAGTGGCAGAACGTGTGCCTAAACAGTGTGTGCAGACAGCACGGCTCACACAGAACATCTGTTGTCTGAGAATGAGGGACTTGGTACACACTAGGTAGGGGGCAGCTACATGACAAATATCTCATCAATCTGGAAACCCCAAGTCTGTCATCTGACTCCGCTGGTAGACCACACCTCACATGCTCTCACACCCCCTGCTGGAGAACTTAGCAGTCATCTCCTGGGAGAGCAGCCTTGGGGTTTTTCAATAGGTTTTCCTTGGACCTCACCCCATGGACAGTTTCTCTCTGTTGATTTTACTTTGTATCTTTTTATTGTAATAAATCATGGACAGGTTAAAGACTATTAGGTGAGTCCTGTGAATCCTCCTAGAGTTCACCAAGCCTGGTACTGGTTTCAGGAACAATCAACACAGGACCAGAATCAGGAATCAGAGCAATGAAAACAAATCATCCCTGGGAAACCAAGACCTTGGACTTTGCAAACAAAGGTTTAAAGTCAATAATTAGATATACACATATTTTCAAATAATGCAGGAAACCACGTCTAAAAACTCACTTTCGTACCTGGAGGTATGGGGTGGCTGGGGGTGCTGGGTTTCAGCCTAGGTGTGACCTGCTTCCTGGCCCACCAGACGGGCAGGGGCCTTGGCTTTTTAAAGCCTGGCGTTCGGGTGTCTGGACGGCCCCTGACTGGTTTCCAGGGACCTGGGTCAGGCACAATGGTGCAAAGGCCACATGGGCAGCAACTGGGGCAGCGGAGGCAGGGGCAACATCTCTCCCTGTAGGTCTAGGGGGTTGTGGTCTCTGGGAGGGGCTGGACAGGGACAAGCTGATCACTCTTCGGAACGTCTTCTGAAATAAACCCAGAGAAACAGATTATTAAACACAACGGGAATAGAACTCTTAGTTCAACTGACACTAGCTGTTGTCAATGAGCACAGGTTGCTGTAGAGAGTGATCACAAGCCGGTCAAAGTGTTAGATAGAAGGACACCTGGGAACATAGGATTAAAGTTTGTTATATCAAATTAGAAAACTTGTGTATGATGTAAAGTTCAATAAACAAAACCCAAAATATAAATGGTTAATAGGAAAAAAGTCTGCATAGCATACGAAAAAGATTTTAATACACTTAGGTCTCTAAAAATAGGGAAGACTGCCACCGATCACATGGAAGTATGTTAGAGACATGAATCAACAGTTCCAAGAAAAAAAAAAGACAAATAATTTTTAATCCCATTAAAAAAAATAAAGTTCAAATGAAAACTATGTTGAGTTACCGCTTCAGTAACTACATGTCAAAAATTCCACATCTAACCATGTGGGTGTGCACACACTTGTTAAGAAAGTATGATTCAACCATGGAGAGAAACTGGGCAGTATTCAGCAATACTACATAGGTGTTAACCCTTTGACCCACAACCTAACATCTCAAAAACTGTCCCAAAGATGGACTGGAAAAAAAAATCACAAAACTCAGGCACAAGGCCATTTGTTATATCGGCAGAAAAGTTAAAGCATACTTCTAATCTCAAATGTCTAAATCATAATGAAAATACGGCAATACGTACTAATGATGAAGGTTGTGCAACATTTCTAACTGTGAGATGCAGCTAAGACCATGATGTGAGAACAATGTATAGTAATTTACATTAGAAAAGCAGAAAGGCTGGAAATGAATGAATATCCAACTTAAGTTAGAAAAAATAAAATCAGAATAAACCTAAATAGTGTAATGGAAGGATATGTAGATTAAAAGGGGCCTTCCTCATCACCTAGTTAACAGAGTACAATAAACTATCAAACAAAAAGAGGAATGAACTCAAGGCACATAATTGTCCCTGTGAAGAAAGAACTGACAGCACAACTGTCCTTTGTTTACTTGAATTAAAACACCTGTGGCCTAACTCATTGGCTGCAAGAGTTTTCTTTACTCAGCCTTGAAGAGCCAGACACAAACTGTAGGGCTGTGAGTGCCCTGCTCCAATCTCTGCTTCAGTTCCTGACAAAAAGCCAGATTCCAAGGACTCGATGAGCTGGTGTCACAGAGAAAAGAGCAAAAGCACCCCCTGCCATCCCACAGCTGCTTCTGTTATCAGTCTGCTGAGGCCGAGCTGAAAAAAGCCATTTGTCCCCTTTAAAACTCCAAGCAGCTTTCCCCCAGCTGCCTGGCACTTTCTCCCCTGCCTCGTGTCCCCTGGCCCCGCCCTGACTTTCTCTCTCTCCCCCTTTCTTCCTTTCCTGGACAAATGCCTAAACTTTTACTTCTCTGTATCCTAATCCCGGTGTGAGAATTCTTTCTCCAACCTGCAGTGCGAGGTCCTCAGGAGGTCCCCGCCCTAACACAGACGGGAAGAGAAACTGACGAAAGAGAAAACAAGGAGAAGGGAGAAGATAGCCCACAGTTGTTTCACTGAGAAAGTGTACAACACAAGTCTTTAGGGAGACTTATCAAGTAAACAAGAGAAATCTCAAAAATTCCTCTTAGAATCAGTAGGAAGACAGAGGTGGCAGAGAGTAAACAACAGGCCACAGGTGGATGTCATGAACCGCTCCATGCCAGTGAACTGGCGGTGCTGATGGTGTGTAATCAGGGAAAGCAGGCTAAGAACCACGTGGTGCATCCAGTTCTTAATTGTCACTGTCCTTGCCGTTTATAGCTGGCAGGATTGGAGCATTTAGTGCTTGTGAAGATAATAATACAGAATATACTAAAATATATCCCTGATTGTTGTATGCTTTGGGCAGCTGCTGGGCAGAATGAACTCAACACTGACAGAAGTGGGCCATGCTGTCCAATGTGGTCCCACAACTTCTTAGACCCTGACTGGAAGCATCTGGGTCTCTTTGTGCTTTTCACAGTAATGACTGTGCCAGTCTGAGGCAAAATGTACCTATAACTACCCTGATTAAAGTAGCTACTGAATCTGTCTTATGACGATTGGCAGTGTCTGGGATCTCTTCCGCTCAGGGCTTCAACTCATACATAGGAATGCTGAACTCACTGTGTCGTGTCCTATCCCCATTATGGAGGGTTAGGTGCATGTCAGTAGTTGAGGGCGTCAGCATGCAGGCACACACCTTGGTTCACCCACTCAGGTATTCCAGGGCTTGGGTTACTCAGTTTTGCACTTTAGTTTCTCCAACTGATTAGTGGGGATAATAAACCAAACCCCAGATCCGGGTCTGCTGAGGGCTCAACGAGTTAATGCATATGAAGTGTGTGAAGGCAAAGGATTTCATTTTACAAAGGTAGCCCTGGTGATCATGCTGTTTAAGTAGGAAGTAGCTCCTGAGAAAACACAAATGCCCATCACCCTATGTAGCATCACACAAGACAGCCCTATTCCTCAAGCACACACCCCTTGGCTACCTACAGAGAGCATAGTCACTTACATGAAATGTAGAAACTTGGCTATACTTTTTATCCTAGAGAATTACTGACAATAAAACCAAAACCAAAAACTAATGTCCTTATTCCCATGTGAAATCTGGCATCAGGGTGCCTCTTCAAATTGAAGTCAGCAAAAGTATCACACCTTTCTTAGTATCTAGATGTTCTTCTTTATTAAGTAATTCTGTAATACTGTCATCACATGCTACTGGGGCCAACATGTGGATGATGCCGTATTGTGTGGAAGGTTTGCACATCCACTCTTTCTCTCCATGGGTATTGAAAACTAGAGGAGACATGTAGTCAAGTAAAAGGCCTCCATATAAGGGCTGGGCCCACCACGGAAAGACATGAGCTTTTCCTGGAGGAAAGGTCTCTCCTGTCCACTTAGGTCGGGAAGTACGAAATACTTCATCCAAGGAGAATGCTTCCCAGGAAGGAGATCCTTGGGATATACTTTACAATCTAGTACTGTTGTGTGTCAATGTCCTTTGGGATTAGACATCAGCTGCTAATGGTCTCTTGTCTACCACCCCAGAAAAGAGTACTTAATATCTATAACTAGATATAGTCTAGTGCATTGTCATGTTTTCATATTTTATATCCACTGAAGAAGACAAGAATGAAGAAAGCAACATTACTAGTTTGAGTAAAACAGGGCAACTTGACCCTCACAGTCCATGGCCTCCTTTCACGTGCCCTTGCACTGGACTGCTTCTGCACCAGGTCCTTCTGTGAGGTGAGGAGGACACAGAATGCCGTCAGCCATCGGTGCTGTTGCCCATGACTTTTTCAGGAGCTCTGTGTCATGTAGACAGTGGGACAGTGTGTGTGGGTGTGTTTGGGTCAAAAGCACTGATGGGCCAGGTGAGGTGGCTCACGCCTGTGATCCTAGCACTCTGGGAGGCCGAGGCAAGAGGATCACTTGAGCTCATGAGTTCGAGACCAGCATGAGCAGGAGTGAGACCCTGTCTCCATTATAAATGAAAAACATTAGCTGGTGTGGTGGTGTTTGCCTGTTGTTCTAGCGACTGAGGAGGCTGAGGAAGAAGGATCACTAGAGCCCAGGAGTTTGAGGTTGCTGTGAGTTAGGCTAATGCCATGGCACTGTAGTCTGGGCCACAGAGTGAGAATCTGTCAAAAAGAAAAGAAAAGCAGCACAGATGGAGCTGCTGCTGGACCATCCTCCCTCATGGGAAGAGAGGCAAGAAAGAAGAGCACAAAAGCAATGAGAAACTGAGTCCTTGGCATTTTGGTAATGGAAACGGAAGGCAACACAAACTAGTCTCAAATGGTACTAAACTGCACGCTATCACTTGATGAGAGGGTCCTATCACCCATACTGTTGGCTTGAAACCCAGCTAAATGGTATCTAAACCTCCCGAAACAGTATTAGCTTGTGTGATTTGTTTATCTTAAGTATACAGGCCTCCAGCTGAGACTGATGCCAAGTCTTCTTGAAACTTTCCCAACTGTTTTCATCTACGTGGATCCACATGTGTGCCTCTGCAGTTATTGTCTTTTTTAAAATAGGATTTTGCATTTGAATAAAAGCAAAGTTTAACAAATGGATTGGATTGTGTCTAGGCAAAACAGTCTGTGGTATTTACTGACTAATCTGTTATATGCAATTATGGGAGGCGTGTCATGTGCATTAACAGAGTGGGGAGGATATCTTTGCTGGTACTGGCCAGCCAGTGTGAGATTATTTCTGGGTGAAAGCTGGTGCATTTTAACTCTGCAATACAATGAATTGCAATAAATGTGATGAAATAATAACCAAGTGGCCCTTCCCTTTGTCATCGGTCATTATTTTTAAAGTATGTAGCTTTCAGGATTTGATCATTGCTAGATCTGGATTTCAGAAGAGTCACTAAGAATCAAATAAAAACAACTAAAATATATGGCAACAACAATAAATACTGGTGTATGCAGAGATTCTGATTGCTAGTCATCATATTATTTGATTTAATATATCCAGTTAATCAGAAAATAACATGCATGCATAGGCAAAAACAAAGTATGGGTTCATGGAAGAATGGTTAATAAAGCAAAATTTAAAGTCCTGTCTTTCAAAAGGAGTGACTCCAAGTTTGGCTCATGCCTGACATCTGACTATGGGTATCTGGAGGGTTCCCACCACTACCAGCATTAGTAAGAGTGGCAGAGCGTGTGCCTGAACGGTGTGTGCAGACAGCACGGCTCACACAGAACATCTGTTGTCTGAGAATGAGGGACTTTGGTACATGTGAGATAGGGGGCACCTACATGACAAATATCTCATCAATCTGGAAACCCCATGTCTGTAATCAGACTCTCTGGTAGACCACACCTCACATGCTCTCACACCCCCTGCTAGAGAACTTAGCAGTCATCTCCTGGGAGAGCAGCCTTGGGGTTTTTCAATAGGTTTTCTCTGGACCTCACCCCATGCACAGTTTCTCTCTGTTGATTTTACTTTGTATCTTTTTATTGTAATAAATCATGGACAGGTTAAAGACTATTAGGTGAGTCCTGTGAGTCCTCCTAGAGTTCACCAAGCCTGGTACTGGTTTCAGGAACAATCAACACAGGACCAGAATCAGGAATCAGAGCAATGAAAACAAATCATCCCTGGGAAACCAAGACCTTGGACTTTGCAAACAAAGGTTTAAAGTCAGTAATTAGATATACATTTATATTTTCAAATAATGCAGGAAACCATGTCTAAAAATCCATGTTCCTACCTGGGGATATGGGGTGGCTGGGGGCACCGGGCTTCAGCCTAGGTGGTACCTGCTTCCTTGCCCACCAGACGGGTCGGGGCCCTGGCTTTTTATGGCCCAGTGTTGGGGTGCCTGGACGGCCCCTGACTGCTTGCCAGGGACCTGGCTCAGCTATTACGGTGTGAAGGCCACATAGGTGGTGACTGGGGCAGGAGAGGCAGCGGCTACATCTCTCCCTGCAGGTCTGGGGGGTCGCGCTCTCTGGGCAGGGTTGGACCATCACAGGCTGGTCACTCTTCGGAACGTCTTCTGAAACAAACCCAGAGAAACAGATTATCAAACATAAGGGGAATTGAACTCTGACACTAGCTGTTGTCAATGAGCACAGATTGCTGTAGAGAGTGATCACAAGCTGGTGAAAGTGTCAGAAGAACACTGGGGAACGTAGAATTAAAGTTTGATGTATCAAATTGGAAAACAGAGTTTAATAAACAAAACCCAAAAGATAAATGGCGAATAGGAAAAGAATCTGCATAGCATATCAGAAAGATTTTAATATACTCAAGTCTCTAAAAATAGGGAAGAAAAGAGTGCCGCCAATCCCATGGAAGCATGTTTGAGACATGAACCAACAGTACAAAGAAAAGAAAAAAAGAAAAATAACTCTTAATCCCATTGAAAAAAGAAAACTTCTAATTAAAACTATGCTGAGATATCACTTCAGTGATGATATGTCAAAAGTTTCGACCTGAACGGTTGCTCACGCCTGTAATCCTAGTACTCTGGGAGGCCGAGGCAGGTGGATCGCTCAAGGTCATAGGTTCGAAACCAGCCTGAGAAAGAGCGAGACCCTGTCTCTACTAAAAATAGAAAGAATTTAATTGGTCAACTAAAAAATATATAGAAAAAAATTAGCCAGGCATTGTGACGCATGACTGTAGTCCCAGCTACTCAAGGGGCTGAGGCAGAAGGATTGCTTAAGCCCAGGAGTTTGAGGTTGCTGTGAGCTAGACTGATGCCACAGCACTTTAGTCTGGACAACAGAGTGAGACTCTGTCTCAAATATAAACAAAAAAGTCTCATATCTAACCGTGTGGTTGTGCACACACTTGTTAAGAAAGTATGATTCAACACACATGGAGAGAAACTGGGCAGTATTCAGCAACACTGCATAGGTGTAAACCATTTGACCCACAACCTAACATCTCAAAAACTGTCACAAAGGTGGACTGGCAAAAAAATATCACAAGGCTCAGGCACAACGCCATTTGTTGTATTGGCAGAAAAGTTAAAGCATACTTCTAATCTCAAACATCTATAAATCACAATGAAAATCAGGCAATATGCAGGAATAATGAAAATTGTGCAACATTTATAATTGTGAAATGTAGCAAGAGCATGATGTGATAACAATGCATAGTAATAAAGAAAAACAAAAAGGCTGGAAATGAATGGATATCCAACTTAAGTTGGAAAAAATAACATTAGAATAAATCCATATAGTGTAATGGAAGGATATGTAGATTAAAAGGTGACCTTCCTCAACACCTAGCTAACAGAGGACAATAAACTGTCAAACAGAAAGAGAAACTCAAGGCACATAATTGTCCCTGTGAAGAAAGAAGTGACAGCACAGCTGTCCTTTGTTTAGCTCAATTAAAACTTGTGGTCTAACTCGTTGGCTCCAAGAGTTTCTTTTTCTCAGCTTAGAAGAGCTCAGCACCGACTGTAGGGCTGGAGGTCCTCAGGAGGTCCCCGCCCTAACACAGACGGGAAGAGAAACTGACGAAAGAGAAAACAAGGAGAAGGGAGAAGATAGCCCACAGTTGTTTCACTGAGAAAGTGTACAACACAAGTCTTTAGGGAGACTTATCAAGTAAACAAGAGAAATCTCAAAAATTCCTCTTAGAATCAGTAGGAAGACAGAGGTGGCAGAGAGTAAACAACAGGCCACAGGTGGATGTCATGAACCGCTCCATGCCAGTGAACTGGCGGTGCTGATGGTGTGTAATCAGGGAAAGCAGGCTAAGAACCACGTGGTGCATCCAGTTCTTAATTGTCACTGTCCTTGCCGTTTATAGCTGGCAGGATTGGAGCATTTAGTGCTTGTGAAGATAATAATACAGAATATACTAAAATATATCCCTGATTGTTGTATGCTTTGGGCAGCTGCTGGGCAGAATGAACTCAACACTGACAGAAGTGGGCCATGCTGTCCAATGTGGTCCCACAACTTCTTAGACCCTGACTGGAAGCATCTGGGTCTCTTTGTGCTTTCCATAGTAATGACTGTGCCAGTCTGTGGCAAAATGTACCTATAACTACCCTGATTTATGTAACTACTGAATCTGTCTTATAAGAATGGGCAGTGTCCAGGATGTCTTTGGCTCTGGGCTTCAGCTCATTCATTGGAATGCTGCACTCACTGTGTCGTGTCCTTATCCCCATTATGGAGGGTTAGGTGCATGTCAGCAGTTGAGGGCGTCAGCATGCAGCCACACACCTTGCTTTATCCACTCAGGAACTCCAAAGCTTGGGTCATTCACTTTTGCACTTCAGTTTCTCCAACTGATCATGGAGGATAATAAACTAAACCCCAGCAACGACTCTTGTGAAGGCTGAATGAGTTAATGCATATGAAGTGTGTGAAGGCAAAGGATTTCATTTTACAAAGGTAACCTTGGTGATCGTGCTGTGTAAGTAGAAGTAGCCTCTGAGCAAACACAAATGCCCATCACCCTATGTAGCATCACACAAGACAGCCCCATTCCTCAAGCACACACCCTGGCAACCTACAGAGAGCACAGTCACTTACATGAAATGTAGAAACTTGGCTATAGTTTTTTCCCTAGAGAATTAAAAAAAACAAAACAAAACCCAAAAACCCTACTGTTCTTATTGCCATGAGAAATATGAAATCAGGGTGGTTCTTTACATTGAATCCAGCAAAAATGCAACACCTTTCGTAGCATCTAGATGTTTTTCTTCATCAAGATATTCTGGAATACTTACTGTCATCACAGGCTGCGGAGGGCACCTGTGCCACTGCAATGCAGAAGACAACATTAGCGGATGACGTCGTGTTGTGTGGAAGGTTTGCACATCCACTGTTTCCCTCCATGGGTATTGAAAACTAGAGGAGATGCTGTAGTCAAGTCAAAGGCGTCCACAGCAAGGGCAGGGCCACCACTGGAAAGACATGAGCTTTTCCTGGAGGAAGGGTCTCTCCTGTGCACTTAGGTTGGGAAGTACAAAATACTTCATGCAAGGAGAAGACATTGCTTCCAAGGAAAAAGACGCTTGGATACAGCTTACAATCTAGTGCTGTGTGTCAATTTACTTTGGGATCAGACATCAGTTGCTAATGGTCTCTAGTCCACCACCCCAGAAAAGAGTACTTAATATCTATAATGTGCATTGTCATGTTTTCATATCTGAAATGCATTGATAAAGAGAGAAACTAAGAAAGCAACATTTCTAGTTTGAGTGAAACCAAACAACTTAACCCTCACAGTCCATGGCCTCCTTTCATATGCCCTTGCACTGGACTGCTTCTGCACCAGGTCGTTCTGTGAGGCGAGGAGGACACAGAATACTGTCCACCATCGGTGCTGTTGCTCATGACTTTCTCCTGCGTCATGTAGAAAGTGGGACAGTGTTTTGGGTCAAAAGCACAGTCCGGTTGAGGTGGCTCTGCCCGTGATCCTTGCACTCTGGGGGGCCGAGGCAAGAGGATCACTTGAGCTCATGAGTTCAAGACCAGCATGAGCAGAGGTGAGACCCTGTCTCTATTAAAAATGAAAAACATTAGCTGGTGTGGTGGTGTTTGCCTGTAGTCTCAGCTATTCAGGAGGCTCAGGAAGGAGGATCACTTGAGCCCAGGAGTCTGAGGTTGCTGTGAGCTAGGCTGATGCCATGGCACTGTAGCTTGGGCAACAGAGTGAGACTCTGTTGCAAACAAAAGAAAAGAAAAGCAACACAGATGGAGCTGCTGCTGGACCATCCTCCCTCATGGGAAGACAGGCAGGAAAGAAGAACACAAAAACAACGAGAAAATGAGTCCTTGGCAATTGCTAATGGAAACCGAAGGCAACACAAACTAGTCTCAAATGGTACTAAACTGCATGCTATCAGTTGATGAGAGGGTCCCATCACTCATACTGTTGGCTTTGAAACCCAGCTAAATGGTATCTAAACCTCCCGAAACAGTATTAGCTTGTGTGCTTTGTGTATCTTAAGTATACAGGCCTCCAGCTGAGACTGATGCCAAGTCTTCTTGAAACTTTCCCAACTGTTTTGACCTATGTGGATTCACTCTGTGTCTCTGCAGCTGTTGTGTTTTTTTATCTTTTTTATTTTTGTTTTTATTTTCATTTTTTTGAAACAGAGTCTCACTCTGTTGCCCAGGCTAGAGTACAGTAGTGTCAGCCTAGGTCAACAGCAACCTCAAACTCCTGGACTCAAACAATCCTTCTGCCTCAGCCCTCTGAGTAGCTGCGACTACAGGCATGTGCAACCATGCTGGCTATTTTTTTCTATTTTTCGTAGAGATGGGGTCTCCCTCTTGCACTGGGTGGTCTCAAAGTCTTGAGCTCAAAAGATCTGCCTGCCTTGGCCTGTCAGAGTGCTAGGATTACAGGCCTGAACCACCATGCCAGGCCTATTGATTTTTTTAAAATAGGATTTTGCACTTGAATAAAAGCAACGTTTAACAAATGAATTGGGTTCTTTCTAGGCAAAACAGTCTATGGTATTTACTGACTAATCTGCGTTATCCAATTATGGGAGATATGTCCTGTGTATTAACAGAGTGAGGAGGATATCTTTCCTTGTACAGGCTGGTCAATTTGAGACTATGTCAAGAGAGGAGATAAGGGGTGAAAGCTGGTGCATTTTAACTCTGTAATATAATGAATTGCAAAAAAATGTGATAAAATAATAACAAAGCCATCCTTCCCTTTGTTATTTTTCATTACTTCTAAAGTATGTAGCTTTCAGGATTTGATAATTCCTGGGTCTTAATTTCAGAAGAGTCACTAAGAAGCAAATAAAACAACTAAAATATATAGCAACAACAATAAACCCTGCTGTATGTAGAGATTCTGATTCCTAGTCATCACATTATTTAATATATCCAGTTAATCACAAAATAAAGCAAGGCATGCATAGGAGAAAACAAATTATAGGACAATGCAGGAAGGTTTAGTAAAGCAAATTTTAAAGTGCTGTCCTTCAAAAGGAGTGATTCCAAGTTTGGCCCATGCTTGCCATCTGAGAATGGGTATCTGGAGGGTTTTCACCATTACCAGCATTAACAAGACTGGCATACCCTATGCCTAAATGGTTTGTGCAGACAGCATGGCTCACTCAGAACATCTGTTGTCCGAGGATGAGGGACTTTGGTACATGCTATCAATCTGGAAACAGTGAGTCTGTAATCAGACTCCCTGGTAGACCACACCTCACATGCTCTCACACTCCCTGCTGGAGAACTTAAGAGTCATCTCCTGGGAGAGCAGCCTTGGGGTCTTTCAGTAGGTTTTCCGTAGACCTCACCCCATGCACAGTTTCTCTCTGTTGATTTTACTTCGTATGCTTTTATTGTAGTAAATCATGGACAAATTAAAGACTATTAGGTGAGTCCTGTGAGTCTTCTTTGAGATCACCAAGCCTGGTACCGCTCTCAGGAACAATCAACCCAGGACCATAATCAGGAAGAAGAGCAATGAAAAGAAATTATCCATGGGAAACCA
Source organism: Microcebus murinus (assembly GCF_040939455.1). Lineage (NCBI taxonomy): Eukaryota > Metazoa > Chordata > Mammalia > Primates > Cheirogaleidae > Microcebus > Microcebus murinus. The sequence continues at coordinate 23,673,445 of NC_134125.1, read as the reverse complement.
AGACCTTGGACTTTGCAAACAAAGGTTTTAAGTCAGTATCTATCTGTCTATGTATGTATGTATGTATGTATCTATCTATCTATCTATTTTCAAATAATGTAGGAAACCATGTCTAAAATGCACTTTCCTACCTGGCAGCTTGGGGTGGCTGGGGATGCTGGGCTCCAGCCTAGGTGTGACCTGCTTCCTGGCCCAGCAGGTGGGTGGGCACCCTGGCTTTCTACTGCCGGCCCATGAGATGCCTGGATGGCTCCTGGGTGGGTTGATTGGACCTGGTTCAGTCATGCCAATACTGATGCCACACGAGCAGATCCTAGGGCAGTGGAGGCAGATGGGACGTCTTTCCCAGCAGGTCTGGGGGTTTGTAGTCTCTGGGCAGGACTGGATGGTGACAGGCTGATCACCTGAAACAAACCCAGAGAAACAGATTATCAAACACAAGGGAATAGAACTTAGTTCAACTGACCCTAGCTGTCATTAATGAGCAGAGATTGCTGTAGAGAGTGATCATAAGCTGGTGAAAGTGTTAGATAGAAGAACACCAGGGAACATACATTTAAAGTTTGTTATATCAAATTAGAAAACTTGTATATGACATAAAGTTCCAAAAACAAACCCAAAAGATAAATGGTGAATAGGAAAAAAGTCTGCATAGCATATCACAAAGATTTTAATACACTTATGTCTCTAAAAATAGGGAAGAAAAGACTGCCACCGATCCCATGGAAGCATGTTAGAAACACAAACCAACAGTTCAAAGAAAAAAAAGACAAATAACTCTTAATCTCATTCAAAAGAGAAAACTTCTAAATAAAACTATGCTGAGATACCACCTTCAGTGACTAAATGTCAAAATTTTCACATCTAACCGCATGGTTGTGTACACACTTGCTAAGAAAGTATGATTCAACACACATGGAGAGAAATTGGGGAGTATTAAGCAAAACTGCATAGGTGTAAACCCTTTGACCCACAATGAAACATCTCAAAGTCTGTCCCAAATGTAGATGGGCAAAAATTATCACAAAGCTCAGGCACAAGGCCATTTGTTATATCAGGAGCAAAGATAAAGCATATTTGGAATCTCAAATGTCTCAAAATCATAAAAAAATTAGGCAATACTTACTAATGATGAAAACTGTGCAACATTTATAACTGTGAAGATGCAGCCAAGAGCGTGACGTGAGAACAATGTATAGTAATTTACATTAGAAAAGCAGAAAGGCTGGAAATGAATGAATATCCAACTTAAATTAGAAAAAATAACATCAGAATAAATCCAAATAGTGTAATGGAAGGATATGCAGATTAAAAGGTGGCCTTCCCCATCACCTAGATAGCAGAGGAAAATAAATTATCAAACAGAAAGAGGAATAAACTCAAGACATATAATTATCCCTTTGAAGAAAGAACTGACAGCACAGCTGCCCTTTGTTTAGCTCAATTAAAACACCTGTGGGATCCCCTGCGGCCACTGAAGGGCAGCGGCTATCATGGCGTTCTCGGCGCCGGTGGCCTACCTGACCCATCAGCAGGTGTGGAGGTTTTATAAGTGGGCGCTATGCCACCTCGAGTCTTGGTGCATACACAGGGACAAATACTGGTACTTTACTTGTTTGATGAGAGCCAGGTTTGAAGAACATAAGAATGAAAAGGATATGAGGAAGGCAATCCAGCTGCTGAGGGAGGCGGAGGAAGAATTCTGGTTCCGTCAGCACCCGCAGCCATATATCTTCCCTGACTCTCCTGGAGGTACCTCCTATAAGAGATACGAGTGCTACAAGCTTCCAGAGTGGTGCTTAGATCACTGGCATCCTTCTGAGAAGGCAATGTATCCTGATTACTTTGCCAAGAGAGAGCAGTGGAAGAAACTGCGGAGGGAAAGCTGGGCGAGAGAGGTGAAGCAGCTGCAGGAGGAAACCCCACCTGGTGGTCCTCTGCCTGAAGCTTTGCCCCCTGCCCAAAAGGAAGGTGATTTGCCCCAACTGTGGTGGCATATTGTGACCAGACCCAGGGATCGGCCTGTGGAGAGAGAGAGAGAGAGAGAGAGAGAGAGAGAGAGAGACAGACAGACAGACAGAGAGAGAGAGAGAGAGAGAGAGAGAGAGAGAGATAGAGACCTCACTATTCATGCTTGCAAGTGAAATAAGTTACAGAATAGACACACACATGCCCTAATAAAAATAACTGAAATGGTCAAACAAACGAACAAACAAAAAAACCCCTTGTGGCCTAACTCGCTGGCTCCAAGAGTTTCCATTTCTCAGCCTCGAACACCCGGCACCGTCTGTAGGGCTGTGAGTGCCCTGCTGCAGCTCTCTGCCTCAGTTCCTGCCAGAAAGCCAGATTCCAAGGACTCAGTGAGCTGGTGTCACAGAGAAAAGAGCAAAAGCACCCCCTGCCATCCCCCAGCTGCTTCTGTTATCAGTCTTGAAGCCCAGCGGAAAAAAGCCATTTGTCCCTTTAAAACTTCAAGCAGCTTTCCCCCAGCTGCCTGGCACTTTCTCTCCTTCCTCCCTGTGCCCTGGCCCCGCCCTGCCTTTCTCTCTCTCCCCCTTTCTTCCTTTCCTGGACAAATGCCTAAACTTTTACTTCTCTGTATCCTAATCCCGGTGTGAGAATTCTTTCTCCAACCTGCAGTGCGAGGTCCTCAGGAGGTCCCCGCCCTAACACAGACGGGAAGAGAAACTGACGAAAGAGAAAACAAGGAGAAGGGAGAAGATAGCCCACAGTTGTTTCACTGAGAAAGTGTACAACACAAGTCTTTAGGGAGACCTATCAAGTAAAGAAGAGAAATCTCAAAAATTCCTCTTAGAATCAGTAGGAAGACAGAGGTGGCAGAGAGTAAACAACAGGCCACAGGTGGATGTCATGAACCGCTCCATGCCAGTGAACTGGCGGTGCTGATGGTGTGTAATCAGGGAAAGCAGGCTAAGAACCACGTGGTGCATCCAGTTCTTAATTGTCACTGTCCTTGCCGTTTATAGCTGGCAGGATTGGAGCATTTAGTGCTTGTGAAGATAATAATACAGAATATACTAAAATATATCCCTGATTGTTGTATGCTTTGGGCAGCTGCTGGGCAGAATGAACTCAAATCTGACAGAAGTGGGCCATGCTGGCCTATGTGGTCCCACACATTTCTTAGACCCTGACTGGAAGCATCTGGGTCTCTTTGTGCTTTTCATAGTAATGACTGTGCCAGTCTGTGGCAAAATGTACCTATAACTACGCTGATTCATTTAACTACTGAATCTGTCTTATAAGGATGGGCAATGTCTGGGATCTCTTCTGCTCAGGGCTTCAGCTCATACGTGGTAATGCTGAACTCACTCTCTCGTGTCCTATCCCCATTATGGAGGGTTAGGCGCATGTCAGTAGTTGAGGGTGTCAGCACACAGCCACACCTGGATTCACGCACTCAGGAAGAATTGCAGGGCTTGGGTCACTCAGTTTTGCACTTCAGTTTCTTCAACTGATCAGTGGAGATAATAAACCAAACCCCAGATATGGCTCTGGTGAGGTCTGAATGAGGTAATGCATATGAAGTATGTGATGGTAACGGATTTTATTTTACAAAAGTGACCCTGGCGATCATGCTCTGTAAATAGGAAGTAGCTGCTGAGAAGACACAAATGCCCATCACCCTACTTAGCATCACACAAGACACCACCGTTCCTCAAGCACACACCCCCTGCCAACCTACAGAGACCATAGTTGCTTACATGTAACGTAGAAACATGGCTATGGCCTTTTCCCTAGAGAATTACTAAAAAAACACAAAAACAAAAACTTCTACTGTCCTTATTCCCATGTGAAACCTGGCATCAGGGTGGCTCTTGAAATTGAAGCCAGCAAAAATGCCACACCTCTCTTAGCATCTAGATCTTTTCTTCATCAAGTAATTGCGAATACTTACTGTCATCACATGCTACTGAGGCTACCTGTACCACTGCAATACAGAAAACAACATTATGCAGATGACGTCGTGTTGTGTGGATGGTTTGCACGTGGCACTGTTTCCCTCCATGGGTATTGAAAACTAGAGGAGACGCTGTAGTCAAGTCAAAGGTGTCCACAGCAAGGGCAGGGCCACCACAGAGAGACATGAGATTTTCCTAGAGGAAAGGTCTCTCCTGTCCACTTAGGTTGGGAAGTACAAAATACTTCATGCAAGGAGCAGACTCTGACTACCAGGAAGAAGACCCTTGGGATACAGTTTACTACCTAGTTCTGCCGTGTGTCAATGTCCTTTGGCATCAGACATGAGTTGCTAATGATCTCCTGTGCACCATCCCAGAAAAGAGTGGTTAATATCTATAATGTGTATTATCATATTTTCATATTTTAAATCCATAGAAAAAGAGAGAAACCAAGAAAGCAACATTTCTAGTTTAAGCAAAATAAGGCAACCTCACCCTCACAGTCCACGGCCTCCTTTCACGTGCCCTTGCACTGGACTGCTTCTGCACCAGGTCCTTCTGTGAGGCGAGGAGGACACAGAATACTGTCCGCCATCGGGGCTGTTGCTCATGACTTTGTCTGGAGCTCTGTGTCATGTAGACAGTGGGACAGTGTGTGTGGGTGTGTTTGGGTCAAAAGCACTGATGGGCCAGGTGAGGTGGCTCACGCCTGTGATCCTAGCACTCTGGGAGGCCGAGGCAAGAGGTCACTTGAGCTCAGGAGTTCAAGACCAGCATGAGCAGGAGTGAGACCCTGTCTCCATTATAAATGAAAAACATTAGCTGGTGTGGTGGTGTTTGCCTGTAGTCTCAGCTATTCAGGAGGCTCAGGAAGGAGAATCACTTGAGCCCAGGAGTCTGAGGTTGCTGTGAGCTAGGCTAATGCCATGGCACTGTAGCAAGGCAAAAGAGTGAGACTCTGTTGCAAACAAAAGAAAAGAAAAGAAAAGAAAAGCAACACAGATGGAGCTGCTGCTGGACCATCCTCCCTCATGGGAAGACAGGCAAGAAAGAAGAGCAGAAAAGCAATGAGAAACTGAGTCCTTGGCAATTGCTAATGGAAACGGAAGGCAACACAAACTAGAATCAAATGGTACTAAACTGCATGCTATCAGTTGATGAGAGGGTCCCATCACTCATACTGTTGGCTTTGAAACCCAGCTAAATGGTATCTAAACCTCCCGAAACAGTATTAGCTTGTGTGCTTTGTTTATCTTAATTATACAGGCCTCCAGCTGAGACTGATGCCAAGTCTTCTTGAAACTTTCCTGTATTCACCTACGTGGATTCACATGTGTGCCTCTGCAGTTATTGTGTTTTTCAAAATAGGATTTGCCTTTGAATAAAAGCAAACATTAACAAGTGCATTGGATTCTCTCTAGGCAAAACAGTCCATGGTATGACTGACTAATGTATTCTATGCAATTATGGGAGGCGTGTCATGTGCAGTAACAGAGTGGGGAGGATACCTTTGCTGGTACTGGCCAGTCAGTGTGAGATTATTTCAAGAGAGGAGACACTGGGTGAAAGAAAGCTGGTGCATTTTAACTGTGCAATACAATGAATTGTAACAAATGTGATGAAATGATAACCAAGTGTTCCTTCCCTTTGTTATTTGTCATTATTTCTAAAGTATGTAATTATTTCTAAAGCTTTCAGGATTTGATCATTCCTAGGTCTAGATTTCAGAAGAGTCACAAAGAATCAAATAAAAACAACTAAAATATATAGCTACAACAATAAATGCTGGTATATGCAGAGATTCTGATTTCTAGTTATCACATTTAATTTAATATATCCAGTTAATCAGAAAATAATACCAGGCACACGTAGACAAAAACAAAGTATGGGCCCATGCAGGAAGGGTTAATAAAGCAAATTTTAAAGTCCTGTCTTTCAAAAGGAGTGAATCCAAGTTTGGCCCATGCCTGACACCTGAGAATGGGTATCTGGAGGGTTCCCACCACTACCTGCATTAGTAAGAATGGCATAACATGTGCCTAAACGGTTTGTGCACATAGCACGGCTCACGCAGAACATCTGTTGTCCAAGAATGAGGGACTTTGGTACATACGAGGTAGGGGGCACCTACATGACAAATATCTAATCAATCTGGAAACTCTGAGTCTATAATCAGACTCCCTGGTAGATCACACCTCACATGCTCTCACACTCCCTGCTGGAGAACTTAGCAGTCACCTCCTGGGAGAGCAGCCTTGGGGCCTTTCAATAGATTTTCTCTGGACCTCACCCCATGCACAGTTTCTCTCTGTTGATTTTACTTTATATTCTTTTATTGTAATAAATCATGGACAAGTTTAAGACCATTTGGTGAGTGCTGTGAGTCCTCCTAGACATTGCCTAACTTGGGACTGGTCTCAGGAACAATCATCACAGGACCAGAATTAGGAAGAAGAGCAATGTAAAGAAGTTATCCCTGGGAAAGCAAGACCTTGGACTTTGCGAACAAAGGTTTAAATCAGTAATCATGTATATATAAATATATATATATAGTTTAAATAATATGAGAAACTATGTCTAAAAACCCAGAGATAGTAGGAGATTATCTTCTGAAATAGGGAACATCAAATAAGTGGTAAGAATTATAAGAGAGAATCAGTTATAGAGTCTGAATTGTAAGTCCTAGTAATGAGTTGACAGACTCTGCTGGCAGGAAGAACATAGGTGAATGGGAGAGCACCACCAATTAACAGGAACTAACTCACACTCATGGAATACTTCATTTAAAACAGCAGAGCACACGTGCTTCTCAAGGTCATATGGGTCAATCACAGAGAGACCATCCTTAGCCAATAAACAGTACTCCTCAGCTAATATTAAAGGAATAAAAATCATGCAAATGTGTTCAGACCACTGTGGGATTAAACAAAGAATCAACGACACAAATGCAGCCAGAAAATATCCATATATTCCAAAATTAACAATGTACTTTGAATTAACTCATGGGTTACAGAAAAAAATCTCAACGGATATTTGACAATATCTTGGAGTACATTAAATGTAAAGGAGATGATGAAATTTGTGAAATGCAACATAAGCGGTGCTTATAGTGAAATTTATAGCTTTAAATGTAATAATACCAATAATAAGACCTAGAATCAATAATCTAAGGTTTCAGTTAGGAAACTGTAGAAACTATAGCAAAGCAATATAAAGCAAACAAAAGAAATATCATAGGAGGCAATGAAATCAAAACACAGAAATCATCAGAAACTTGATGAAACCAAAAGCTGGCTCTTTATGATCAATAACATTGATAAACCTGTATGCAGGCTAACCACAAAAAGAAAATGAAAATTATTAATATCAGAAATGAAAAAGAGGCCAAATCTACTGACCCTATGGGCATTGAAAGGATAAGAAAGGATTATCATGAATGATTCTATGCCCACATGTTGATAAACCTTGGTGAACCGAATCATTTCTTTGAAAGATATAATCTTCCCGTACTCACACTAGACATATAATCTTAATAAAATTATGTCTACTACGGAAGTTGAGTCAACATTAAGAACATTCCAGAAAAGAAAGCACCAGATCTAGATGGTGTCACTTATGAAGTCTATCAGATCCTTATGGATCGTGACATATTTTTGTCATATGACCTCAAAATTACGCTCTTAGGTATTTAACCAATGGAGATGAAAACTTAGGTCCACACAAAAGAACTTCCAAAGGAATGTTTGTGGCAGCATAATAATCACCCAAACTGGACAAAATATTTGTATGCTGTATACCTGATAAAGGGCTAATAATCAGAATATACAAAAACTCAAGCAAATCGGCAAAAAAAATCAAACATCCCATTAAAAAGTGGGAAAAAGACATGAACAGAAGCTTTTCAAAAGATAGACAATGACCAATAAACATATGAAAAAATGCTCAATGTCTCTAATCGTCAGAGAAATGCAAATCAAAACCACAAGGACACAGCCTGAGCGAGACACCGCCTCTACTAAAAATAGAAAGAAACTAATTGACCATCTAAAAATATATATACAAAAAATGAGCCGGGCATGGTGGCACATGCCTGTAGTCCCAGCTACTCAGGAGGCTGAGGCAGTAGGGATCTCTTGAGCCCAGGAGATTGAGGTTGCTGTGAGCTAGGCTGACGCCACGGCACTCACTTTAGCCTAAGCAACAAAGTGAGACTCTGTCTCAAAAAATAAAAATAAATAAATAATAAAAAACAACACAAGGGCATATCACCTAACTCCAATGAGAATGGCTTTTATCAAAAAGCCCAAAACAGCAGAGGCTGGCATGGATGCAGAAAGGAGCACTTACACACTGTTGGTGGAACTGCAAACTAGTTCAAGCTCTATAGAGAGTAGTATGAAGAGACCTCAAAGAACTGAAAATAGACCTACAATTTGATCCAGCAATCCCACTAATGACTATTTACCCAAAGGAAAGAAAGACATTTTATAAAAAAGACACCTGCACTTGAATGCTTATAGAAGCACAATTCACAGTCACAAAGATGTGGAAACAACCCAAGTGCCCATCAATACATGAGTAGATTTAATACAATGTGGTATATGTATACTATGGAGTATTACTCAGTCATAAAAAATGGTGAACTAATATCTTTTGTAACAACCTGGATGGAACTGAAGACCATCTTCCTAAGTGAAGTATTGCAAGAATGCAAAGACAAACACCACATGTACTTGCTATCAAATCAGAGCTAAATGATCAACACTTATGTATACATATGGTAGTAAAATTCAATACAAATCAAGCAGGTGGCAAGGGAGAGGGGGCATGGGTAAATTCAGACCTGGTGGGTACAGTGCACACTCTCTGGGTGAGGTTACATATTTATAACTTTGACTCAAACTGTACAAAAGTAATTCATGTAACCAAAACATTTGCAGCCCTGTAAAATTCTGAAATTAAAAAAAAAATAATCATCCAAACTGGAAGCACAAAGACATCCCTCAGGATGTCATTGGGAAGATGATCTTTGGCTCATCCATACAATATAATATTATTCTGTAATTTAAGGGACTTAGTTATCAAACCATTATAAAAGACATGAAGGAACTTTAAATATATATTGTTAGTGACACGTGAGTCTGAAAAACTGCCTATTATATGAGTTGAACTATATGACATTCTGGAAAAGGCAAAACTATAGACAGTAAAAATATTAATAGTTGCCAAGGTTTCTGGAGAAAGAGAACAGAGATTTATAAGTGAAGAATAGGGAATTATCGGGGTGTAAAATTATATTGTATGAGAGTACAGTGGTAAACATAACATTGAATATTTCAAAACTTAAAGAAATGTATAACAGAAAGAGTGAACTTTAATGTAAATGATTAAATTTAGATAATAATGTATCAGTATTAGTTAATTAATTTTAGCAAATGTACCCCAGTAATGTAAGATGTTAATAATTGTTGGAATTATGAGGTGGGGGAGAGAAGACAGAATGATAAGGAAACTGTTGATAATATGCTCCATTTTTATATTAAGCCCAAACTCTTCTAGATAAGAATATATATCAATTAAAAATAATAATCTAGCACCATTTTTAAGGGATTTTTTTTTTCTTTGAGACAGCATCTTATTCTGTCACCCGGGCTAGAGTGCTAGAGTGCAGTGGCATCAGCCTAGCTCACAGCAACCTCAAACTCCTGGGCTCAAGCGATCCTCCTGCCTCAGCCTCCTGAGTAGCTGGAACTACAGGAACACACCACCACACCTGGCTAATTTTTCTATCTTTTTGTAGTGACAAGGTCTTACTCTTGCTCAGGCTTGTCCCCAACTCCTAGCCTCAAGCAATCCTCCTGCCTTGGCCTTTCAGAGTGCTAGGATTACAGGCATGAGCCATCATGCCTGGCCCAGGAGATCTTTTTATGCTAATGTTCAATAATCAGGTAATGTCTAGACATTAGCTTAAAATATTATCTACCATGAAAAGTGAACAAATCTTGACTTTTAAAATGCATATCTAATTCTGTGGCTGCAGCAGGACTTATTGACTAAGTAAATTAAAATTTTGATATATTAAAAAATATGGTTTAACCTCTTCCTAGGTTTCTGTTACACATGGGACACCAAGCCATACACAACTTTTATACTTGAATAACCTTAATCATCCCATTACCATCATTGATGTCCAGGCAGGGCTTCACTTTGATACGCCTTGGGCGCAGTGGGGTCACTATAAGAGAAGAACATGGTTAATGCATTCACAATGGATGGAGCCATAGGCAAGTTGCTGACAGAGGACCAAAGAGAAATTAGTGAGAAGTCATCTAAGCATAAAGTTTTGATCCCATCGTTTACTGGCTTTTGAGCAGAGCCATCTGAATCAGAGTTGGGTTTCAGGGAGATCAAGGAGTTCAGGGAGCACTTATCACACCTGTCGGGAGGACTGTGGGGGCCCTGCCTCCATGTAGATGAGTTGGTACAGAAGGGCGGCAGAGCAAGGAGACTGGGAGCAGGGGTGCTGGGGCAGAGTGAGGGTTGGGTCCAAACCCCACTTTGAACCACGTGGACCTGAGAACCTCATGTGATCCCTCTGCCCTCAGTTCTCTGCATTGTCATATTCAAATTGTAATAGGGATTACTTATTAATACTGCATTATGAGGTTAAAACTGAGTAGAGGTAAATCATGAGAAAGAGGATGGGTACTTCAGTAGTTCTCTGTGTTTACTAAGTGGCAGGAAGAACAAGCGTGATCCTCAGTAGCGGCTGAACACGGAGCGGGTGCTCGGATGGCTCCAGAGTACTGGAGGAGGGAGGTCTATTTTTCACCCTTTAAGGCGAATGATGCTTTACAGGCATTAGAGAACATCTGGTATTTGGGACAGGTGCTGAGCAGTGTCGCAGTACTGGAAGAATTTGTCCCAAGTAGTATCTCCCAGCTCTCAGAATCTGTCATCTGTCCAAACGCATATGGGATTTCTATGAGCTTTTCACATAATGACTGCGGCAAATTCTGTTCTGTTCATGCACTAACGCCTGCCCTGGGGCATGTGACCACTGCCACTAACTTATGCTATGGAGCGTGTGTAGGAACTCTATAGACTCAGGGAATCCCAGACATGTATTCAGATGTTGGAATCCCTTTGTACAGTGTCTCATAATGCCACAGCTGACTGATGAGCGCAGGTGTGAAGCTCAGAGCCTCAGCACTGGGGCTACAGGCTTGGGTTTCCACATTGGCTCTTCTACCTAGGAGCCCATGAGCTTGGGCACATCCATCTGTGTCTGTTTTTCTTGACCCAAAGGGGATGGGTCGTAAATAAATAAGCCATGCCCTATGTCTGTGGTGACTGTGGAATAATTCCATGCATGTAAAGTGTGCAGTAAAAATGCCCGTGACGCTTAATTATCAGTGGAATGTCCTGCTTTATATTTCAAAGCTTAACAAGGCTCAGAGGCTCATTCAAGCCCAAGATTCTGAATTCCCAAGCCATTGTTCTTCCTATGACAGACACCTGCTCGGCCTAAAAACACCTACTTCATTCCAATCCAGACCCACTTTTCAAGAATCAGGTAAGGTTTCTAACATTGCTGTCTGTGTCTGCCTGAGTGCACACGCAGTGAGCACTCCACAGAAAAGGACACCATTGTCTTCCAGAATGGTCCAGTTGTCTGACTCATGGTCGACTGATGAGATGAGCAATGAGATGAACGCCCGTGGGCTGGGTGGAACAGCGTATCTATTAACAAGTTTGATATGCTCAAATCATGAAAAAATTCATGTCTTATTTATTGTCAACAAATATAAATGCCTCTACCCTTAGAAGGCTTCCAAGTCGTGAAACCAACCATAGCTTAGCTCTTAGAAAGAGCTCTGGATGGTGGGTCAGAAGAACTAGGTCACATAATACATCAAAATAGCATTAACAGAGAAATAGTTTCTCAAAGGTACAGTGTTATATTTAAATTTACACAAGTATCTCTTAGTATAACTTGTATTTATCTCCATAAGTATGTGTATGATCTACTGGTTTTTGAGTGTAAATAAATCTGCATAGTGTTGGTTAACAGTCTCTACTAATTCATTATATCGACCTTTGCCTATTGAAACAGTGGCTAATCACTAGGTAACCAAGGAGAAAATGACTCTACTTGACCATATTTACCCCTGGAGAGGTACGAAGGTTGGGTGATCAGCTATAATAGATATCTCTATGATTCTGTATGATGTCAAATATAAATGCATAAATATAAATGTGTCTTTTTTCCATACACTGATGGATGGACATGTTTTTATTATGTTTATATATTAATATATGAATAGAAACGACATACCCAAGATTTATTGAACTAAATACAGATTCCATGAAAAGGAAGAGGGAAACATGTTAAAAATATCCATTTTTGTGTGAAAAACTTCAAAAATCATCTGTACCATTCTGGATTTCCTCCAAATTTTGGAAATAATAATTTTAATAGGTTCTTAATTAGGTAAAAACAGCATTAAAATAGATTCTGCCATATTTTCCCCAATGGTTACCTAATTGGGGGAAGTTTGATGGGTGTATGATGTACTAGAAAATAACACATTTTTAAATGGTGGAGAAGTTTAAAGGCTTGCAGAAGAATTAAATATATAAATGGAGGAATAAAACAAACCACAAAATACATTTGTAACTGCCCATGGAAAAATGCAGACGATAGTGTTTTTTATATAAAATATTTTGACAAATACTAACTAGTCCCTTTGAAGGAGAACAGCGTTCAACTATTCAATAGGAACATACCTTTAGCACGAGAAGAACACAGGTTGCCCATGTTTCAGGACAGTGGTAGCTAGAGCTGGTGGCCATATATATATATATATATATATATATATATTCACGTAACCATGGCGACAGGGCATCATACACCTTTCAGAGTGACTGCACAATCCACACTGTGAGGTCCGACTGCTGCGGTGTAGACCAGTGTGCCTTTACACACACAAAATGTCATTGAAGATTAAGTGTTTTAGTTTAGAAACTGAATCCCAAACCCACAATCATTATTCTCTGTTTCTTGTAGCAAGTTATAGGAGGGGGGTGCACCCCCAAATGTAGTCAATAGCGAGGATTTCAAATTGAAGAGGAACAAATCTGACATGTTAGGAACACACAGAGGTCCCATTCTTGGTTAGAAATACCATCCTTAGACATTCCTACCACTCCTGAGTCATCAAATGTTTCTAGAACCAGTAAGTAGACTTTGTTCAGGATTAGACAAAAGACAGCATTAACAGATATTAGGCATAAAACATCATATTTCTCTTGGCATATGATTATCAAACTGTATTTTCTTCATATGTATATATTGCTGTGTACTGAGTTATCTCTCAATCTCTGTGAATTCACACAGGAATTTCTCTATCAATGTTGTAACCAGCTCCATAAGCAAGAAAATGTTTTCTCGATAGTGTTTCTAGTTCCTTCATATTTCAAATGAGTTCACAGTGTGGCTGGGGCGGGCTGCTCTAAGTGACCTTGACAGTGACTTTTATCTCAGCCCTGGTGGCTTAGCAGCCGCAGTCTCACAGTAGGCAGAAAACAGGTGGAGAGCTCTCAGTGTGATCTGCTGACCAGAACTTTGTACCTTTCCGTTGCACTGATACATTCTGAGGTTTTTCCCCCAGAAATGGCAGCACCTCCATGCAGCCGCAAGGAACTACAAAGTCTCACGTCACCTGTTTGTCTGGAGAAGACGAGTGACAGTCCACCATGGATCGTGCCCAAATACCCACTGAGCCTGTGCACAAGGCCGAAAGAATGACCGTATTAACCCCTCGCTCATTATAATACTAAAGTCCCCACCCTGGGAATGACTTACCCACCATTTTTGATCATGGAATACACGTGTATCAGCATGATTTCTCACGGCGCTTGCGTGCCCTGCACGGTACCCAAACACGCAGTGAGGCTCACTCCCCTCATACATTATTCATTTCACCTCCAGAAAACCCGGCCCTGTTGGTCGGGGAGGTGGATTCATGGTCCGTGCCTCCCACTCCCAGTAGATGCATCCCCACTAATAAATCCTTTCTTCCTGGACAGTCCTTGTTGTCTTTGTTATTGGCTTTCTGCCCAATGAGCAACACTGAACCCCCTCTTGTGGGTTCGTCAGCAATTTGGGGTCTTGTCCAGGATCTGTTGCTCATGGCTTGGGGGCCATGGAACAGGGAGCGACTTTATTATTTTTTTCTCGTATTTTTTATTTCTGCTTTTTTTGTTTTTCACCGCTAGAGGATATGGGACAGGGAGAGACTTTGAAGCCTCCCTGGTCACAGGCTGGCTGAGTGTCTGCGGAGACTGGTTTTAGTTTCTCCCGCTGGCTTTGCTCTCAACAGCTCCAGGCCACCCGACTGTCAGGGAAGAATGGACCTCTGACCCTTGGATTTTGGCATTTGTGTCTGAACAGGTGAGTGCTGTTTGAAGGTAGTGCACAGCGGAACAACCTCTCTCTCTACGTGGAGCGAGCCTCTGAAATTCCTGTCTGAGTTGAGAGCCTCAGCCCTTTGGGAGTGCAGGACCTCTGACAGTTTGTATTTGGCACTCCTTGGGCTTATTTGTTGGAACTGCAGTTTGTGTGTGTGTGTGTGTGTCTATGTGCGACTATGGGAAGTAAGAATTCAATTCCTGAATGTAGCCGTTGGGTTGTATCATTCAAAACCGGTCTGAGTATAGTTATGAGGCTACGAAGAAGAAAAGGATGGCAGATTTGTGTAATAATGCCTGGCCCCAGTACTCTCTTGGGTCTGGGGAGATATGGCCCCCTAATGGCTCACTGAGCTATAAACCTATTCTCCAGTTAGATTTGTTTTGTCGCCGTGTTGGGAAATGGGATAAAATCCCTTATGCAAAGTGTTTTATGTTTCTATATCAAAACAAGTCAAATCAAATAAATGTAAGATTCTAATACAGAAGACAGCAGCCTTCATGAAGGTCAGAGAATGACAAAGCACATCTAAGGACAACGTATTGCCACGAGAAGGAAACGCCCATGTTGAAGAAGACCTTTGGGCAGCTGTGGCAGCAGCTCCAGCTGTGGCTGCGTCAGCTCAGGCTCAGGCTGTGGCTGAGGTGCTGGTGGCAGCTCTGGCTGTGGTGGTGGCTCTTGCTGTGGTGTGGCCTGCGCAGAGTCAGCTTCTCTTTATGACTTTTTTTCTTCCAGAGTCTGGATCACACTTATTTTCCCATTTCTCTGTACAACTGGTAATTCTTGGTAGAAAATTCACCATCATAGATAATACAATGTACCACCTTAGAATCTGTTTTGTTCTTTTGGGGATTGCTCTTTCTTGTTTTAGTAGACAAGTACTTTGCCTGAACTCAAACTGCAAAATCTTTCATGCCATTCCCCACTCCCATCCTGCCATGTGCAGCAGCTGATGTTTCTGTTTCTTTCAGCTTCCAGCTGCTGCTAATTTAGCCTGGCTCTCTGGAGGTTTCCTCCGCACCTGTGTAGCTCAGCAGTCAGGTAAGCATCTGGGCAGAAAATATACTCAGATTTGGGAGTCACCTTCTCTTTGGTTTCCTTGTTTTCAGAGCTCTCATCTAAATTTCCAGTTGCTCTGCTGGTACTCACGTCGTCCTCTGACGTCTCAAACCGAAGACTTCGCTATCCAGTGCCTACACCCTGTGGCTTGGGGAATACGGTCAGTTGAAGGCACCATAAACTCACAAACTCACCGGGTCCAGTCTTGTCTTCCCAATATAGATTTTCTTCTAGTTTCTCTCTTTTTTCTGACTAGGTTCACTGCAGTCTCACGTATACATGTTTACTTACTTTAGTGGTCAGCCAGGGATTTGGGATTTTTATATCTTACTTAAAAATCCTTCTCTATCTCAAGGACATAAATATATTCTAAACTTTCTTACAAATGTTTATACTTTTTGCCTTTCCTATTTCAGTCTTTAATCAATCTGAAATTATTTCTGTATAGAGTAGGGATCCAGTTTTATTTTAATTAATTATTGTTAGACAGAGTCTGGCTTGGTCACTAGGGCTAGAGTGTAGTGGCATCATCATAGCTTACAGCAACCTCAAACTCCTGGGTTCAAGTGATCCTCCTGCCTCAGCCTCCTGAGTAGCTGAGACTACAGGTGCTCACCAGCATACCCAGCTAATTTTTCTGTTTTTGTAGAGATGGGGTCTTCCTCTTGCTCAGGCTGGTCTTGAACTCCTGGCCTCAAGAAATCCTCCTACTTCAGCCTCCCAGAGTGCTAGGATTAAAGGTATAAGCTACTGCACCTGGTTCTAATTTTATTTTTTATATGATAATCAATTGGCACTGGTTTCTTCAGTGATCTGCAATGCCACCAATGTCGTAAGTCAAGTTTCCGTGTGTGTGTATGTGTTTCTGGGCTTTCCCCCCTTTTCCCTTGTCAGTGTTTATCCCTGTTTCAATATCATAGTGCATTAGTTATTACAACTTTATAAGAAAATCTTGCTATTTGTTAGGGAAAGGTCCTTTTCTATGATAGGATTATCTTTTCTATTCTTATACTTTTACTCTTCTATGTATATTTTAGAATCAGCTTGTCAAGTTCCTTACAAAACCTTGTTTGGATTTTGTTTGGAATTACATTCTGTACACGGACCAATTTGGGGAGAACGAACATTTCTAAGATATTGAGTCTTCCAGTAATTAACATAGTTGCTCTCTTCACTTATGTAGGTCTTACTTTTTAATTAAATTTTAAAAAGTTTTCCATAAAAGCCTTAAGAGGTGAACCACTGAGTAAGGGCCAGAATAAAAAAGCAGAGAGTTACAGGTGTCTGCTTACCCAAGGCAGAATGATGTACTGCTGGCATCTCAGGATTTAGGGCAGTCAGTACAAGGATCAAAAGACCGAGAAGTTTAACTTATCCTCCAGGATGTTTTCACTGTACATGTAATACTTACGATAAAAAATGTTTCAGAGAGTAGAATACCTGGTACCAGACACTCACCTCAGCCTTAATGTAAACAGGAACAAATATCCAACCAAGAGAACAGAGCAGAAATACAGCCTGAAACCATGAGGGAGAAGAACAATTAAATTAGGATGCTATGTAGGCCAGGCTCTTAAATGAGATGCAAGCTCAGTTACTATTTGTTTTGAACCTAACAAGTGTATCACTACTGGGACCTTACAAATAAAGGCCCATGCATATACTTTCCAGTACATGATCTTTGCCATCTTAAATTTGGGGGGTGCATTCTTAATTTGGGGGGATTAATTGAGCCCATTTTAAGGTATTCTTTTTGTTGTTTGCCTACTTTCAGAGAGGAATGAAGGTGGCTTATAATTAAAAGATAGTTTAAGAAGAAGAAGAGTCAGAAACCATTTGGGGAAAAGGGAAAGAAAAGCCACTTTATGGCTAGTGATCTGCCATATGTTAGAAGAAGGTATACTAAAAAGGAAAGAAGGTATACTAAAGGTATACCTTATGTTAGAAGAAGGTATACTAAAAAGGAAAGAAGGTATACTAAAATTTCATATAATTGGAATTAAGTAATAACATTGGCTTTGGCTTTTTTTTACAAAGAAAAGATAAGGTGAGTTGAATATCTGAATTAAAAGATGCTTCTGGAAAATTCTGAGAGGTAAATGGTGGTGAAGAGCAGAGCTTCTGAATTAGGTTTTGACTCGGCAGGAGTTATTTTTTGTTGTCTGTTTTTTAAAAACATATTCAGGGAACTTCAGTTTGATTGAGATATGGGAAATTTACATTTATATCTACTGTGTAACCTTGTAAAATTGCATTGACCTGTTGACTGAATACCGTAAATAGTCCAGTAGAGGGCAGCCCCGCTGGCAGAAAGGTTTCAGAGTTTGGTTTTACATTATTTGCCAGGTGATAATAGGGGAAAAGGCTTTTCTTGCTGATTTCTAGCTAATATCTAGTCAGGAGAGCAAGCATGTTGGACAAATTGAAAGACTGTTTTAGAGAGTATGCATAGTTTAAGTATTTTATTGGGAAACAGTTTTATAAATCCTGGACAAATGAATCATACAGCTCTTTTCAGTTGTATCATTTAATGATTCTTGAGTCCCAATCATATAACTATGGTATTACTCTGTCTTACTACTTATATTACCATATAAGTATGGTATTACTTATTTATATACTGTTAAAAGCACTCTTTGAGTAAACCTGGCAACATCTTTGTTTCATAATACATTTTCCAACTTGAAAGCACTCGGTAATTAAAAACAGCCTTAGATTATATGCATATTTCATGCCATGACCAAAAGAATACCATTTTTAGTGATGCTATTAGACTGGTAAGTGCTTAAGGTGAAATTTAACTTTTTTTCCCCTTCATTCTCTATTTGTAATGCCACATTCTTTAAAAAGTATTCCAATAAATTGAATGGAATGTCCAAACAGGATCTAAGATATGTCCTAGAATTCCAAGTGTTTATTTTCAAAGGTAATGTTGGGAATGATATGATTGTATTGAAGGACTTCAACTAATGTCCCTTAAATCCCAGAATGCACTTTATGGCTAGTGATCTGCCATATGTTAGCATTAGGGGATACTAAGTAACCATTAACTTTGCAGTGATAAAATCACTGTTCAGTTCTCATTTTCTGCCCAAATGTGAATTTTTGAGTTCCCTTATACAAATGTTTCTGTGTAATAAATTAATACAGCTAATAGCAGTAGAATAATACAAGTTGTGTAAAATTATACAATTAGGGAAGAAATTTGTATATATATTGAAAGCTGGAAAGTATACTATTTTCAAGTCAAATAAGTCAAATATGAAAAAGATCTGTTCTTTAGTTTTTCTACTTACAGTTTACTGAAGGAAACATTTATATGCATATATATTTAACAAATAGCAAAAATATGTTGAATTTATGTATTATGTTTGCTACTGAGATTTCAGGTGGTAGAATATTAACTACCTCAATAATCAGAAATACTTGAGTTTGAATTTGTAGCATCAATTTAATTATTTTTATCTAAATAGCTTATTTATTAACTCTAAGGTTAGCTAAATACGTATACCTTATTTTCTTCCGTAATAACCTTGAAGAAGATATAAGACTTGACACTTTTTCAAACTATATTTATGTTATTATCTCTTAATCTTTACCCAAAGAATTAATCATTCTGTGCTAAATTTGTAACATTTGCTTGTAAGCCTGGATCCCATAAGTTATTGAGTGACTAGAACTTAAAAGACAATTGATTCACAAATAATTTTGCAGGCATCTAGTTTAAATTGTCTTAAGTCTAAACTTGGATGGGTGAAACTTAAACTTAAAAAAAAAATGTTCACTGGTCTCAAAGTTATAAAGGCTAAAAAAACAGAGAAAAAACTGAAAAAAAAAAGAATGTTCACTGTATTTATCATGATAGTGAAAAATTATATACATACAGTCTAGACTGCCCTATAATATGGTACATAGTGGAATGTCCATATCCTATGATACTATGCAATTGCATATAAGTATATCTATATTTGTCTATGTTTATATAGACCTTTCTGGGTCTATATAATAAGTGATATATCTTATCACATTATTAAATGAAAAGATAGGTTAAAAAGTTATCATTCATTAATTCAATGACCATTAATTAATGCCTATTGCCAACTATGGGCCAGGTACCGTTATTGGTATTAGGAATACATTAGTGAGTAAAATAGAAAAAATCCTATCCCTGCACCCATGAAGCTAACATTCGCTTGGAAAGAAGAGAAACAATAAACACAATAGGCCAGGCATAGTGGCTTGCAACTGTAATTCCAGTACTTTGGGAGGCTGAGATGGGAGGATCACTTGAGGCCAGGAGTTTGAGAGCAGCCTGGAGGACACAGCGAGATCCCCATCTATACAAATAAATAAATAATAGCTGGGAGCGGTGGTGTGCATCTTATAGTCCTAGCTACTTGGGAGGCTGAGGTAGGAGGATCACTTGAGCCCAAGAGTTCAAGTTTGCAGTGAGCGATGATCATGCCACCGCATTCCAGCCTGGGCGACAGAGTGGGACCCTGTCTCTAAAATAAAACACCAAAAAAAACACACAATATATTATTTTATAGCATAATAGTGATAAATACTATAAAGAAAAGAAAAGTGGGAACGTGGACAGCAATGCTTAGCAGCAGAGTGGTCAGGGGAGACTGTCCTGAGACATGAGCTGAGGTTCACCAGATGAGGGGAAGCGCCAAGCTGCAAGCTGTGTGGCTGTCTGGGGAGAGCAGCCAGGCAGAGGTAGCAGCAGGGGCAGAGGCCCTGAGGCAGGAGCACGCCTGGAGTGTTAAAGGACCCTGGGACAGGCATCCTAGGAGGCAAGGTCCAAGAGGGAAAAGGTGTAGGCCATCTGTGGCCTAATGTAGGCCACCGTAAACAACTGGGCTTTCATTCTGGGTGAGACGGGAGGCCCTGGAGGGTTCTAAGCAGAAAAGTGCCATGGTCTGACTTGAGTTGTAATAGGCTCCCTTCAGCTGCTTTGTTGAGACTGGGTATAGAGGAGCAAAGGTAGGAAGAAGGAGCCCAAAGAGGCTGTTACAATCGATCCAGGTGGGAGACGATGGCAGCATGGACCTGGAGGTAGAGTTGATGAGAAGTAGTCAGATT
Source organism: Microcebus murinus (assembly GCF_040939455.1). NCBI lineage: Eukaryota > Metazoa > Chordata > Mammalia > Primates > Cheirogaleidae > Microcebus > Microcebus murinus. The sequence goes on along the minus strand of NC_134125.1, from coordinate 23,652,901 downwards.
CCAAATTATCTCTTCAGATAAAGTCACAGCATTTCCTGGGGCACTGGATGCTGAGTATGAGAGAAAAGAAAGGGTCTCAGGGGCCAGGTGTGGTGGCTCACACCTGTGATCCCAGCAATTAGGAGGCCAAGATGGGAGGATCATTTGAGGCCAGGAGTTCTAGACCAGCCTGCGCAACACAGTAAGACCCTGTCTCTACATTAAAAAAAGAAAGAAAAGAAAAGAAATAAGAGAGTCTAAAATGACTCCAAGTTTGTCAACCTGAGCAATTAGGATCTTAGGATGGAGTTGCTATTAACAAAATGGGGAAGACTTTGGGAGGAGCAGATTTACAGAGGAAAACCCAGCATTTCCTTTGGAAACTTGTTCAGTTTGAGAGCCCTGACAGGTTAGGGTTAGGGTTGGGGTGACAGACCTTTCAAGGCAAGGTGTCAAATAGGCAGCTGGACAATACCAGTTGGGAGTTGAAGGGAGAGATCTGGGATGGGGATGTAAATTTGGCATTTGTTAGCATGTCACTGGTATTTAAAGCCATGGGACTAGAGAGAGTGCCAAGTGAGTAGAGTAACTGGGAAAAAGAGGTCAGGGAGTAAGCCCTAGGGACCTGCAGCATTAAGAAGCTGGGAGATAGGGAAGAACCAGCAAGGGAGTCTGAGCAGGGGCTGGAGGAGCAGGGCATGAGGAGGGCGATGGCGTGGGAGCCAGGAGACCAACAGGGAGAGGTGGAGGGTGAGGGTTTCAGATGCCAGAGCTAAGCCAGGCAAGATGGGGATGGACAACTGATGACAAGAATAAGCTATGGGGAAGTTACTGGGGTCCCTGACAAGGGTCATTAATACCTATCAGATATTTGCTGACTGTGTAAAAATACAAAAGACTAATAAAGAAAGTTAAAGTGGTAAAATTATTCTTTGATTTGAATTTCCTTTAATATCATAATATATTTTATTCATCGAGCAATAATCCCAATAATGAAAAAAGAAGTCACAGTAAAGAAATTAATAAATCACAATATAAACATTGTGAGGTTAAAGCATAGTAATGTCTTCTCAATGCCATATCAAGTGTCACAGTTATACAAGGTAACATGAGTAGCAGATCCTGGTCTGCTGGGTACAGATAACATGACTTGAAGGCCAAAGAGTGGCTCAGACAAAAGACCGGGGGCCTCACAGCTCAGGAAGGGATTGTGTTGCTGGAATCCTGTGCCAAAAAACAAACTGAGGGAAGAGGTCCACTGCAAATATTTCTTTGCCACATCAATCTCTTAACCAGGTTTAGGAAAAATGAAAAGTAATAATAATTCAGAGAGTTAAGCAGGAAAAAGCTTTTTGCCAACCTCCCAGATAACTAAGGGAAAGCTACTTCTGTTGGATTGTTTGATTCATCAGAGTTAATGACTGCAGTTTCCTCTTCCCTTTGATTAAAGGCATTTCCTCCTCCTGAGATGAGACTTGTCTGGTGAAGTGTTACCCTCATGGGAAAAACAGAATCCTAGCCATCAGACCGTGTAACATTTGAGGACAAAGGATAAATTATGAACCAAGGGCCTGGTTCTTGCACAATTCTCTAAATGATCCTTACATTCCTACGTTGGAAATGCGTGTGTATTTTGAAATGCGTGTGTATTTTTATATAACACATCACGAAGCAGCCCCGTCTCATACTTGGCACGGGCCTCTTAAATGTTTCCATTCAACTCACCCTCCTCCCTGCTGGGGTGCCCCCACCTACTCCATCATGGCTACAGGGCTGTGGATGGGCAGCTGCTTCCACTGCCATGGGGTTCTGAGTCACTCCTCTTGGATGGAATAACTCTGTATAATCCATAAATTATTTAACACACAAACAACAAAAAATGTTTCTTGCCCTCCTCCCTGTCTCCTTCCATCTCGCTGTCCCACACCTCCATGCTTTGGCTCATGCTATTCCCTCTGCCTGGAAGCGCTCATACTTCGTCTACCTGGCAAACACCTACTCTGTTACAGGAAACCGGACTGGGAAGCAAACCAAGAGCCACATGAGAGTACTGCAAAACAGGCTTTAATTGCGATGGCGGGCTCAGAGGGGTCTCGCCTCCAAATTCTGAGCAAAATGGGGTTTGAGCATGGTGGCTTTTATATGTTACAGACACAAATGGTTACAAAGTCTGCACAAGACCAAGGTCTAGTCACGTGTTACTCTATAGTTGCTTAGTCATGCTATTTTGCAGTTATGCACAGAATTGAAATCTAGTCAAAGGTCACTCTTTTAGTTGCTTTGTCATGCTAGTTTGCAGTTATGCTATTATTAGGAAGGGAGTGGAAAAGTTCTCCCTTACAACTCCATCTCCAAAGCCTGCTCAAACAACCCAACCTCTTTAAGATCATTCCACCCTGCAGTATGTACTCCCTCCACCCAGCAAGCCCTACGTTACCTTTCATTCATATCAAGGAGTCCGATGCTGTAACGTGCTGTAATTTGTTGAATATGCATCTAATTCTCAATCTGTGTACTTACACAGGGTGGGACTATCTATTTCCTGTCTATGTTCTAGAATCTAGAACACTGCCTTGTATACACTGGGCACCTATAAATGGTTACTGATCTAAACAGAGTTGAATGGAAACATTTAGGTAAGAAATTACTCAATAGTTAAGGGAACTACCAATTAAATCATATTCCTGATTTAGCAACTTCAAATTATTTTGGGTATTAGACACTTAAATCAAAGTAATAAACAAGCTAACACATAGACCCTCGAAGTGGATGCAAGGCTTGCTCACCAGCCACCATGCCAGATTCCGGCCAGCCAGAAAGAAGTCTGTTACGGTCCCACGACTGCTTGACAGCATGGCCTAAAAACAAAAACAAAAAATCACAATGGAATACAAGAAACTTAACTGCTCCAAAGACACAGGTCTCTTAAACAGATGGCCTTCACTTATCCCCAGTTTCCTTCTTTCATTCTTTCTTTTAAGGAATAGAACCTGAATTATAGGAGGGCCTATGGCCACCTACCTGGAGACTAGAGTCTCTTCTAGCTATGAAACTACATGGCCATGTCCATCTCTCTTCACTCTTGTGAAAATAAGATTGCTTTATTTTTTTACCAAATACTTAACCACTGCCATGGTTTGGGGCACAGTTAGGGAGATAAGTGGTTTAGAGAATACATGGATCAATCAGGGATGGCAAATGTGAATACATGCCTAGCAGTCACATTGCCATTACTATAGCATCTTTCCAGTGCATCCAAGTCTTCTCTGCTCAGGGTCCCCAGCTGTGATTCCCAGATGTGACATGTAACAAGACAATACTGCCATTTCTTGGATTGCTGAGGACTAGCATGATCTAAGTATGACAACTGGTTGATAGAAATGCTTTCCATGGAAAGAGTGAACTTACTACCACCACCCAAGGTATCTACATTTTAATGGTCAGTCTCTTCACATCATAAAACCAAAAAAGTAACTCTAAATTCATACACATTAAGTTAATCCTATTTCTTCCACTCAGCAAATATTTATGGAGGGGCTACTATGTGTATAGCTGATCTTTCTTAGAAAAGGTATTAGCAGCATGTAAGTAGAGATGCATTAGAACTTTAAAAGGAATTTATAAAATGTTCTAAGATGAATGAAGTCACCCTCTCTTTCCATTAAAAAAGAACCAAACAGGAAGAAGAGATTTGGGGAAGAAAGTGGCTTAAGCACATGACTCTTTCTTCCTGCTGTTTCTGGAATAAAACAACAGCCATAAAAGCCAGGCTGTCAGGGAGGAATATGCCTCCAATACTTTCCCAAAGATCTCTAGGCTGAAATGGATAAAGAGAAAGCAAATAAAAAAAGTATAAGTTTTTTTCTCCCTTATAACCCTTTAAGAGCCAGGACAACAGCAATGAAGACTAAGACTTCCCATTTCCCTGTGAGGGCTAGCAGACCTAAGCTTATGAATGCTTCAGAAAGGAGTCCCATCTGTGCAAATGTGGGCATTTCAATTCCGTGGGAAAAGGGAGTTATGTTTGATAAGTAGAAAAAAATAAATCTAGACTCCTCCCATCACATCATGTAAAAAGGTAAATTCCAGATATTTTAGAGATTTAAATATAAAGAAACCTATAAAATGTTAGAAGAAACTTAAGAATAATCTTTGTTCAATCTTTGAGTGGGGGAAAAGTGCCAGGAAATCTAGAAGAGACAAAAGAAAAGAGAGATACTGGACTTCTTTAAAGTGAACAAAAATTGAAATGACAAAAAGACACCATTACCAGAGTCTAGACTAGTGGTTCTGAATGAGGAGTGAATCTGCCCCATTTTCTGAGGGGGTATTTGGTAAATTCTGGAGACATTTTTGGTTGTCACAAGTGGGTAGGGGTTGGGGATCCTTCTAAGCACTCTATAGTGCACAGGACAGACCCGTCACAACAAGGAATTATCTGGACCCAAATGTCAGTAGTGCTAAGGTTGAGAAACACTGGTCTAGACAAATGGTAGTTCAGCGATTCAAATGACAGACAACTTGACAAAAGCAAGATCAAACAATCCAATTAAAACATGGGGAAATAAACTTGCTATTCACAGCAAAGAAAATTCAGTGGACAAAAAACTCATGAAAAGATGCTCAACCTCGTTAGAGTCTAGGACAAACAAAGTAAAACTACAATGACATACCTCGTTCACCCATCAGATTATCAAAAAACAAAAAAAAACATTAAACAAGAAGTAACATTCATAGCTGGTGAGGGCTTGGGGAAAAGAGCATGCTCATTATACACTGGTTGTGAGAAATAACAAATCTCAACTACCTTTGGGGATTTCCCCATTAAGTAACATCTGCTAAAATTTAAAGTAAACATACCCTTCTGACTCAGCAATTCCAATTTCGGGAATCTATGCCACACAAATTCAAAGTCCCAACACATTAAACAAACAAACCTGGCAGCAATCTAAGTGTTAATTAATAGGGAAGTACATGTCTGTATGACTATTGTGCAGCTAATTAAAACATGAACTAGATCTGTATCTATTGTAGTGTAGTTAAAAAGCAAGCTGCAGAGTAAACTGTATGATATAGTCCCATTTTTTGTGAAGACAACACACAAAAACCCTACATATGTGTCTGTATGTTTGCATAAGCACTGAGAAAGAGGAAGAAGTATACACAGCCCTTGGTTACCTCAGAAAGACAGGAAACATGGAGGAAGAATAACAACTCATTCTTTTAAGTCTTTATGCATCTTTCATTTCTCAAAACAAGCATGTAATACTTTTGTAATTAACAGTGTTAAGGCAAGTGGTACAGAGCTGGACAGGGAATGTAGAGTTGGAAAACAGCCTTTACCTTACCATCAGGCTCAGCTGACCCCCCCCTTCCTTGTTCTCCTCCAATTTTTATACCCTTGGTAGGACTCAAAAAGTGTCCAATCAGCAACAAGTTTTAACATCCAATCAGCAACAGTGGGATTCAAAAAGTATCCAATCAAGATCACACAAGCAGCACGGTGGAGGGAGGCAAGGGCCTCAGCCATAGCCACTCCTGGGGGGGTGGGCAGGGAGGCGGGGATCGGTGGCTGGCAGCTAGCGGCTGGCTGCCTCCCAGGGCCTGAGGGTTTTCCCTGTCAACAGTATATATGATTTTTAAAAAGAACCAAGAGAAAGATAATAATTTAAGGGAAAAAAGGATCCTTGCATCGTTTATGGCTTCTGGAAGAACAGAAGGAACAGCACGTTTCCTTTGGAAGTGACTGGATGGGTTACTAGTCCTCCGACTTCAGTGAGATGTGGGCCCCAAGTGGGCCAAGAGAAAGCTGTGTGTGGGCCTCCTAATTCAGTAAGAGCACTGAGGGGATGATCCCCAAACAGGTGCTCACTCTTCAGAGCCCCTGCACCACCAAGAAGGGTGTTTCTCCTAATTGAGGACAATTTTAAAAAAATCATTTGTCTGAATGATCTGGAAAAAAACCTCAGGTTTCCCCTTCGCATTTGGAATAAAGGGACAATATTTTCTTCTCTGGTACAAAATCCTCTTAAAAGGATAGGGCCCACATCTCCATTACTGCATCTTTTCACTAGTGGCGTAATGACTCCTAAGCCCTGAACACTGTCTAATGATTATATGTTGAAGGGCTACAACTGCCACAGTAAGATGCTGCCTGTGATCAGGTAAAGCCCCCCAGAGTAAAGGTTGCATGCCCATGAATGCTTCAGCTGGGTGGGGGCTTCCTGCAATGAAAACTCTCCAGCTGGTTAGCAATTGGTGGAACTGTCTTGGCGGCACTGTCACCTGCCATTCCTGCTTGGTGAAGCAGGCCAGGCAGAGGCCTCTGATGGTTAACAGCTTAGCCTAGGGGAGACAAGTGACAACAGCCAAAGCTTTTATCTTCACCTGACCTTTCAGTGGAACACGGGCAGTATCTGGCCCTGGGTACTGTGGTTAAGGGACATCTTTTTGAGTGTTTACATGCTAAACTCTAGTGGGAAGATGGTAGTGAAGGAGACATGGTCTCCACCCTATTAAAGGAAACACTTAGAGCCCTAACTTGCACATGACCCTTTGAGGTCTTACTGGCAAGGCAGAGAGGTTAAGCTCAAGAATCAGGTCACACAGCTCTAGGTCTGAATCCGTACTCCATCACTCCGTGGCTATCGCTTAATCTCTTTGCAACAGTTCACATAACACTACGTTATTCACAGCATGGTTGTGAGGGCCTGGTGCTGGAGGAGGACCTGGCACGCAAGCACTTAAGTTTAATCGCTGTCTCTACTACCACTATCACCATGACGGTCCTCAAAACGACTCCTCATGAAATACCGCTTAGGTTCCAGGAGGCCGGCACAGGAGCATCTGACCTGTGTGTGGGGTGGGGCAGGGAGGAAGAGGACGAAGATGTGAGGAAGCCATGGCCAAGTGCGGCCTCACTGCTAAGGAAGCTCATCTCCCTCGGCCGGAAAGGCGGGAGTGGGTAGGCAAAGGGAAGGCAGAGGGGTGCGGAGAGGGTCTGCACGCGAGGTGGGGCCGGGTACCGGCAGGGAGCAGTCAAGCCCACACAGGAGTCCGGACCCCACCCTGCCCTCTGGGCCCTGCCGTACCCACAGTCCGACACTGAGGACCGACAGGAGGTACAGAGCCAACACCAGGGAGTCCAGGGTGTCGTGGATGCCGAGGCCCTCGGTGCTCCAGTTTGAGGCGAAGCCGGACCCGCTGTGGTCCATAGCGGCGTTTCCGGCCGCCAGGGAGGCGGCGCTGCAGGCGCAACAGCTCAGGCTCCGGCGGCTGCCGCAGGGCATGCCGGGAAGGGCCGTGGGGCAGCCTGGGCGTTCCCTTCCCAGCGGGCCCTGCGGCGGCTCCCGCCAGGCCTCGGAGACCTCTCTCTCCAGGCGCCGGCCTTGCGGGAGGCGAAGGCGCTTCCAGGCCCCGCACAGTGCTGTCCCTCTGTCGCCGCAGTCGCCTCATCCTCCGGTAAGGGTCGGACGCGGCGAGTCTAGCGTGAGTCCACGGAGGCAGGATGGGCCGTGGTGGCTTTCAGAGCCGAAATCGGGAAGACCACTGCTGTCTTTATTTAAACTTTGATGTTTTGCTCATCGTGTATTTTTTACATGAATTCTGATTGCTTGAAATATGTCATTAGTACATTATTTATCTCGATTACTGAGTTTTTGGGCGTCCCTTTACATTCTACACCAAAACTTACCCTAGTCACAGCTCTGGTTGGAAGAACTGATCGCAGAGGGTCCTCACCCTTTTGCAATGTGATCGTTTACTGGGGATGTGTGCATTTTTATTTATATTTATATTTTTATATCGAAAAAATGTCCTGGAGCCACGCCCGAGAAGCCCGGAGCAAGTGGACTCCCGATGTGTGCATTTTTAATCCGAGCCAAGCATTTTCCTTCCTCATGTGTTTCTGTGTTAAATTGTGTTTCTGTAAATCTTGGTCAATAACACTAGTAACGATAATAATAGCTAACGCTTATATAGCTCTTGCTAGGTGCCACACCTTTCATGCACTTCGTATTAAGTATGAGCGCATTTAGTTCTCACGATATTGAAACGGCCTGAGTCTATGACAAGGGCAGGGATGCTTGTTCTTGTGACAAGTGGGAAGTCTATGGTGTCAGCCTCCTGGGCAGAATTCTATGGTCCTAGTTTAGTTCAGTGCTGCCCAATAAAAATAAGAATCACAGATATAATTTCTGTGAAAAAAATTTCCAGTAGCCACACTAAAAAAAAAAAAAAGGAAATCGGTGAAATTAATTTGTGATATACTTTAACCCGCTATATCCAAAATATGTAATCAGTGTAAAAAGTTGTTCAGATATATTCTTTTCTTTTTTTTCCACACTAGGTCTTTGAAATCTGGTGTATATTTTACACTTACAGTGCGTCTCAATTCATACAGTAAGTTGTCAGAAATGCTTGATGTGTATTTAGATTTAATAAAATTTACTGTTGTGAAAGTATATTCACATACCAAGTTGTTCTAAACACAATTAAAAGTTTTCCAATAACTGAATTAAGTGCCAAAATGTCATTTTCCTTTAAGTCAGTGACAAAACTGGTTCAACCTTTCAGAAGAATTGATTTAAGTAAAGGCATATCAGTTTCAAAATTATGTCTGTCCAAGTTAATTCACTATTGTTGTCAACTCATTATTATTGAGTTCATAGAGGCAATACATAATTTGAAAGGCATTTTTAAATTGATTAATAAATACAAAGTGTTTTTCAAATTTTCTTCTAGTTTTTGTGGTGCGGAAAATGTCCGGCGCCGGGAGGCAGCCGATTACTGCCTCCCCGTAGTTCGGCATCTCCTGGGGGTCAGTGCTGCGCGGCCAGTTAGAGGCACGCTGCTAGGGCCGCCCCAAGGCACAGAGCCTCTGGATACCCGCCTGCTGCCCCCCTGCTGCCCCCCCAGGCACACAGCCTCCGGATACCCGCCTGCTGCTCCCCCCTGCTGGCCCCCCTGGTGCCCCCCCTGCTGCCCCCCCCAGGCACAGAGCCTCTGGATACCCACCTGCTGCCCCCCCTGCTTCCCCCCCACACACAGCCTCCGGATACCCGCCGGCTGCCCCCCCCTGCTGCCCCCCCAGGCACACAGCCTCCGGATACCCGCCTGCTGCTCCCCCCTGCTGGCCCCCCTGCTGCCCCCCCAGGCACACAGCCTCTGGATACCCGTCTGCTGCCCCCCCTGCTGCCCCCCCACCCCCCCACAGCCTCCGGATACCCGCCTGCTGCTCCCCCCTGCTGCCCCCCCCACCCCCCCCACAGCCTCCGGATACCCGCCTGCTGCTCCCCCCTGCTGCCCCCCCTGCTGCCTCCCCTGCTGCCCCCCCCAGGCACACAGCCTCCGGATACCCACCTGCTGCCCCCCCTGCTGCCCCCCCCTGCTTCCCCCCCCCACACACAGCCTCCAGATACCTGCCTGCTGCCCCCCCCTGCTGCCCTCCCCCTGCTGTCCCCCCCAGGCACACAGCCTCCAGATACCCGCCTGCCACCCCCCCCCCCAATGTCCCCAGGCCCATGTGCCACTGCCTGTTTCCGGCCAGCTGTTTGTGTGATCCTGATTGGGTAATTTTTGAATCCCACTGTTTTTGATTGCATATTAAGGCTTGTTGTTGATTGGATGTTAAAGCTTGTAGTTGATTGGATGCTTCTTGAGGCCTACTGAGGGTATAAAAGCAGGGGCAGAAGGGCAGGAAGGGGGAGAACATCGGAAGACAAAAAGAGAGCTGTAATACTAGGTGTGCTGAGTCTGCTGTAGAAGAATAAAGGCTGTTCTCGGGCTTTTTTGTGCTGCTCGGTTCTTTCCCCGGTCAAATGGATAAGAGCTATAACAAGAGCTGTAACACTTAGCTGTATACACTGCTGCAACATTTGTACTCCATTTGTATAACACAGCTAGTTACAATTAAAATCTTTGGCATACTAACTTATGTCAGGAGAATGTGTAAAGTCATCATTATTGATTTGTGTTATGAAAAGTTTCAGTTTCATCATGAGTTCTCATACCTGTCTAGTTAGATCACAAATACGCCTTTTGTTTCTTTGGCTCTTCTTATTTAGCTTATTCTTAGACAGTATACATTAGTGAGAAAATGTAAGTACAGACTGCCATTTAAAAAATTCATTATCTTCTATTTCTTTCATCAGTTCCATAGAATGGTGATTATTTATAGAACTTGCACGTATATACTGAGTGGTTGTAACAACTCTATCCATCAACAATGCTTTTCATAGAGTCTGCTATAAAAACTGAGCACAAATATTTTTAGTATGTATCACAGAGTAGAATATAGCAATAAAGGGAAACATCGGTCTATTGTTTTAAAATTCCATTAAATCCAGAATTTTGACCTGACATAGTTGGAGTACTATCTATCATCATAAAAACTATTTTTTTCATGTTTAGCTGAAATTCTTCTTTGATAAATGTAAAAGATTAAAAATATCTATGTTATAAGTTTGATCTAGCTCATGAATGGACCTTTTTTGGTAAATGAAATAATAATTCCTTTTGTCATTTTTCCATCTGAAACATTTTTCTTTTTGGTGCAAGAATCCAAGCTGTTTTAAAGCTGGGCAAAGTTAGAAACTCAACTTCTGTTAAAAATCATTACAATTTTATTGTTGGATATTTATTTCTGATTTTAGGCAACTCATTTTATCAATTTTTTTGAACCATTGAAAACAAACTTTTTATCAAATTGATTATGTAGTTGTATAAGACAGGTAAAGATTAAAAAAAAAACAATGGACAATGAAATGTTTAGGAGTTGTCTCTCTAAAACTCCCACCTTTTGGGGAATTAAAACCTTCATTCCTTTCCTGAGGCCAGTAATCAAAGGGGCAGAAGAATGTTCTTTGCTGTTTGTTTTCTAGTATCTTAAACCATATGAGGTAGCTCAACAGAATTATCCTGGACAGGGGTCAGTAGACTGCCATCACTGGAGATAAGGTCAGTTAAAGGGCAAAAGCCATGATATGATATGTGACACTGGTCATGTAGACGCAAGCCCAACCACCAACCTCTCTCCCTTTTAAAAAACCCTGTATTTCTGCTTAAAGACAGGATGGCAGTCTTTGAGACACTAGTCCACTGCTCTCCTCATTTGCGGTGAAATTAATAAAGGTCTCTTTCCTTTTTTCTCAAACCACTTGTCCTCATTCTTCTGATGTGGCCTTGGGGACAAGTGCTGAACTTTTGGTAACGTTAATATTGTTCATTTTATTATCTTTAAAGTTTTTTACACATCCAATAAACAGCTCTACCATGCATGATGCATAAACATTATGTCCTTCAGTTGAATTGACTCCTTTGTACCTGGTAATGTTCTTTACTCTAAAATCTATTTTTATGTTAATATAACCACTTCTTTTTTTGATTAGTGTTAGCATAGTGTATCTTTTTCTATCATTTTATCTTTAGCTTATTTGTGTTTTTATATTTATGGTGAGGTTTCTATAGCTAGCAAATAGTTGGGTATTGCTTTTTAAAAATCAGGTTATCTTTTAATTAGCAGACTCAGATCATTTACACTTATATGAGTATTGATATAGTTGTGTTTAAATGTACCATTTTGCTGTTTCTTTTCCATTTGTCCCATATGTTCTTTTTTCTCTTTTTCCTTCTTCTTTTGGATTAATTGGTACGCATGTGTGTGTGTGTGTGTACTTGTGCTTTCATTTTATCTCCTTGATTAGCTTATTAACTCTAACTCCTTGTTGTATTATCTCAGTAGTTGCTTTAAAGTTTATAGTATACATCTTTTTTATTTCAGTAGATTTCAGGGATACAAGTTTTTTTTTGTTACATGGATGAATTGTATAATGCTGAAGTAAGGGATTTTAATGTACCCATCACCAGAATAGTGTACATGGTGCCCGACAGGTAGATTTTTATCCCTCAGCCCCCTCCCACCCTCCCCCTTCTTAGTTTTCAATGTTCATCACACTGCTTTGTTTAGATCACACTTGTAAGTGAGAACGTGGGGTATTTGTTTTTCTATTCCTAAGTGAGATACTTCACTTAGGATAATGGTCTCTAGTTCCATCCAGGTTCATTTGGAGCTCTCTATTTTATGTTCTGCCTTTCCTCCTGGGACAAACCTCAGAACTGTTGAGCTATGGCACTGTGGCTGGGGTTGGGGACAGTGGTTGCTTCTTTGTGAGGGACACCCCTGCTTTAGGAGCTAGGTGCTTATTGGAGGGACTCTGATATTCTTACCTTGCTTCTTATAGCATGGAACCTGTGCTTTACAAAGGAGCCAGGGCAAGGGTGACAGATGTCCCAGTATTCTCAGTACCCTGCCCCAAGGCAGAGCCTCTGTCCCATAAGTCGGGGCTGAGTGGAAGAAGAGGGCTCAAACCTATAGCCACAATCACCTCAAATTTAGTCTGCAAGCCTGGTTAGCTGGAGCGGGATGAAAATGCTGATGGATTGGCCCTCCTAGGAAGGCATTGCAGCCCTTGACTTGAAGCTGGGTGGAGAGGCTGCCCTGTGTTCTTGGCTATATCTACCTGGAGTGGAGTTTCTGTCACACTGGGCTGGCAGTGGGAGGAAGGGAGCAGGTCATGATTGACATGCCATGTGTTCTTGCCAAGTAGTAGTTGATTTTCTTGAATAAATATTTATTTGCTATATTCCTGTAAGGCCATTTTCAGAGACTATCAATCGATCAATCAATCAACCAATCTTAACTATTATACACACTGATATTCTGGAAGTGGAACTACCCCCTCCCCAACCCCAGTAGATTTTTGAAACTCTGGATGTACATGGCCAGGTGGGTGTGTAGGTGGGTGTCTCCCACTGCAGGAAGACTTGAGGACCCATCTCTTAATTTCTTTTTAAATGCAAATGATTTTTTGTTTTTTGTTTTTTGCTAGCCATGTATTAGCTCGTAGACCAAAACCCTTGTTACCTTTAATTTTAAATTTCTTAGCCCTTTCGGAACAGTCACAATCAAGTAGTTATGCAGTCCTCTTTTAGGGTTGGATTCATTCTATCTCATCAGAGACAGGGGAACCTGGGGCAGAAACTATTTGTAAATGCCAACCATCTTCCTGCATTTCTGCCACCCCACCTGGTGGCCAATTTTGCATAGACCACCCTGAGCCTTGATTACATTTGGTGGTCTCTGGCTCCCTCTAGTGTTGAAACATCTTACCCTGGTGTCTTGTGGTAGTTTGACCATAATGCATTTCGATGAGGTTATTTTTTACCCAGTGAGTATGACAGTGCTACCAGGAACCAGACTTGGAGCTTGTTAGCGGAGGGTTCCGAATAATCAACCTGGTTCCATGCCCACAGGCTGCTGGCTGGTACTTCCCCAGTGGTGCTGAGTTCAGGTGTGGGCTCATTGTAGAGTATGCAAGGTATGTGTGTCCCTGGGCCTCTAGTTCAGGGTTCCTTCCGGTTCTTGGGCAGCAAACTTGGCAAACATTGGAGTTAATCATAAAGGATATACCAGGGGTGTTATCAGCCAGTCCTCTCCCAGTCATGCTGACCAGCAGTTGAAAGACCAAGAAGAGAGGCTGTTTTTGGAGCTTGTTGTTTTTACACCTAGAGCTTCAAAGGACAGAAAGCATCCGTGGTCCTCCTTTGTTGGGATTCCCACTATGCCACATTGTGTGTCTTCATCCCAGTGAGCAGTGGGGGACGACCTTCATTTGGATCCAGTTACTCTCACCCGACAACGTCCTTCCGGCAGAGAGGCGTCCATTGGCATCGATCGGATGCAGATGTCCCTCCAGCTCAGCCATCTAGTGGTTGCCAGGCTAAATTGCCTGGATTTGTTCCCAAGGGCTGGAGGCTTATTGTCTGTAGCCAGTCAGAAGCTGATGCTCTTGGACTCCAGAGCTGTTTTCTGTCATCCATGTCGCTTAACTGGTTGATCAGTGCAACGGACTCCACTTCCTCATTTGACTTGTGAAGGATCATTTAGAAAAGACAAAATTCAGCCTCCTCAGTGGTAGTTTGTCTTGGAATGTTGGTTTTGTTTTTTATTTTTTAAATTAAAAAAATTATTTTTATTTATTATGGGTACATAATAGTTGTATATCTTTATAGGGTACATGTGATGTTTTGGTACAGGCATACAATGGGAATTAGTCCAGTCAGGGTATTTGGGGTATCTATCACCTCAGTCATTTATCTTTTCTGTCTTAGGAACATTCCAATTCCACTCTTTATTTTAAACTCTAACATAATATTGATTATTGTCAGTTTGTTGTGTTATCAAATATTGTTCATTCTATCTACCTATCTAACTATATTTTTGTACCCATTAACCATCCCCACTTTATCCTCCCGACCCCACTAGCCTTCCCAGCTCTGGTAAGAGATCAACCGTTTTTATTATTTAGCTCCTACATATGAGTGAGAACACGTCAGATTCGTCTTTCTGTGCTTGGCTTATTTCACTTACCGTTCTCCAGTTCCGCTGGAATGTTGGTTTCAGTTACTGCAGGTCATACCTCCACTGCCTCCTCACCACATGAAAAGACCTAAAAGTGACAGGGATGGCCACTGTTGGGAAACGTGACCTTGGTGCGCTGGAGGACTGGAGTTCATGTCCATCCTGTGTGAGGCCATCCTTGAAATGAGAAGTTTTCCACTCTAAGCCATCATTAGGGTTGTCTTCACTAAGATGACATCTCTTTCCATGAACTTGGAAATGGGAACATTTGAGTGTGACAGCTCTAGGGAAGCAAAGGCTAAAGGAAAATTGGTTTCCTCAGTATTTATTTTTATTTTTAAGAGTCAGGGTTTTGCTCTGTCATGCAGGCTGGTGTGTAGTGGCATGATCATAGCTCACTGTAACTTCAAACTCCTGGGCTCGAGCAATCCTCTCACCTTAGCCTCTTGTGTAGCTAGGAGTTCAGGCACGCACCACCATACCTGGTTAATTTTTAAAAAAATTTTTTTGTGGAGACCGGGGCATGCTATATGGCCCAGGCTCATTTCAAACTGCTGGCCTCAAGTGATGCTCCTGCCTTCCAAAGTGCCAGCATGAGCCATTGTGCCTTGCCAGTTTTCTCCTTATTGACATGCACTTGAGCCCCTATGAGCTCTTGGACACATGATTGGCCCATCACTTTTTTTTTTTTTTTTTTGAGACAGAGTCTCACTCTGTTGCCCAGGCTAGAGTGAGTGCCGTGGCGTCAGCCTAGCTCATAGCAACCTCAAACTCCTGGGCTCAAGCAATCCTTCTGCCTCAGCCTCCTGGGTAGCTGGGACTACAGGCATGTGCCACCATGCCTGGCTAATTTTTTCTATATATATTTTTAGTTGTCCAGATAATTTCTTTCTATTTTTAGTAGAGACAGGGCCTCCCTCTTACACAGCCTGGTTTCGAACTCCTGACCTTGAGCAATTGCCTGCCTTGGCCTCCCAGAGTGCTAGGATTATAGGTGTGAGCCACCGCTCCTGGCCATGGCCCATCACTTTTTACTAGACGTAGGCCTGAGGCATTTGCAAGAGTGTTTTTACTTTGTCCTGAGCTGTCACACCTTCTGGGGTCACCAGAAATTTTTGATTTCTTTTATATACTGCTGGACAGATTTCTCTCGTGTAGTTTTCTCACTACACGAGTAGTGTAGTGAGAGTAAATCTCACTGGGAGTAAAATCTCACTAAGCCTAGTGGGCCTTGTAGTCCACATTACTCATTGGAGAGGAGAGAGCATCCGCGTCCATTCTTTACACCCCCCAAATGGCCATCCAAAGGAAGGTGACTGCGTGCTCACTGGCAGATATCTGCCCCCAGTTTAACCCCAATTTGGCTTGGGCCGATTAGCAATTGAGCTGTTTGGTGACAGCTCTTGCCCTCCGCTGTTCCCTGTGGCAGGTGGCTCTTTGCCTCCTGCAAGACCCAAAGCCTAGAGGCTTCATGCATGAGAACCCAGAGGACACAGAATGCACTGGAAGCATCATGAGAGCCAGATGCAAAATATGGGACTGTGTCCCACAAGAAGGCAATTATCTCCAGAAGTCTTTTATAAAGGCCACTCCAAAACTATCAGCCTTATCTACCATGGAGAAGTGGGAGGTTTAGCTGAGGACTTCTCCCTTTAGCCAGTACTAATTGATGTCCATCTATACCAGGGGATGTGTTTGAATTGATATTCTCCCCCCATGCCAGGTCTACTTAGGTTTTACCTGCTGCGCAGGGCCACAGGTGAGTGAGGTGTATCTGTACAGTCTGAACCACCTCCCTGGTGGCACCTCCCATTCCACATCTCCTACTTATCCCTGGAAACAGGTATTTTTACGCTGGTTTGGGTGTTAGGTAACTTTTAACACCAGTTTGGAGATGACCCCATTTCCAGCTCATCTTTTGATGCTGAGTTACTGACTTGATCACGGTGGAGTCAGGAGACAAACCACGTCAGTAATTTGAACTGGAAACTTTTCAGAGTTGCTTAGCAGTAATGAGTTGTTAACTCTTGAAGAGTTTGAACAAGGAGTGTAAGCAGTTCACTAGCAGCGATTTCAGAAAACAGCTGCTGATCCACACCAAGGGTGCTGGCCCACGAAGGAACTAGGGGCTCGGGAGAGGGACCCCACAGAAGGCTGGGATTCGGGCTTTTCCAAGAGAGCTCGGCTTTGGAGGAATATGTAGCCTTCCGGAGGCCAAGGGACTTGCCAGGGAGTGAGCCATAGCTGGTTCACAGAAGGGCTTACCATTGCTGGAGGGTGTGGGCGGGCCAGAGCAGGCTGCAGGAGCAGCCCTGGGGTGGGAGGCCGCGGCTGAGCATGCGTAGGAGCTGCCCCGTGGAAGCGGCAGCCTGGGGATGTGTCTGAATTAGTGATCTTTTCCTCCGTTGCCCTTTAAGGGATGTGAAAAATGGAGTCCTGGGCTGAATGGATGCCTTCTCTAAGAGTACGCCATGGAAAGGGGGGGAACCTTTGTTAATTAGCAACCTGTTGCTGCCACACAGGGTCTTGGTGGCCAAGGGCTAAGTGTGATGGTTTTGCTGTTGCAAACCTATCCTGCCATAGGTTGGGCTGTTGAAGCCACTGCGATTTGGGAGGCAAGGGCTGCACATGGACTCAGAGGGAAGTCTAGCAAAGGGAGGCCCTGAGATGTGGGTTCCAATTCCAGGACCCAAGAGGGTACTCCTCAGTAACAAATGCTGAGTAACTCTAGTTCTAGGAGTGCTGTGGCGACTGCTTTGGGTTGAGGTGCCCTTGTGATAACTCTCACCCAAGGGGCAGGGAGTGGCAATTACTGCTCCATAAGGCCACTGCTTATTCCAACGCCAGGATCCAAGCCACTGCTTCCCAGCCCCCACGTGGAGGGAGATCCATGGGGTCCTCCATAGGCACACGGAGGGCTCTGAGCCTTGGCAGGACACCATGGGCCCCAGGGCTGGTCAGGAGGGAGGAGAGAAAGTCCTGGGAGGGTGGGGGTGGTGGAAGGGGGTATGCTTCTTACTCGTGTGCCACCGGGTGTCGCTGTCTACTTGTACAGAAGCACAGGGAGGCCACTGTGCCCAGACCAGAGAATTAAGGAACAGGGAGTTGCAGAGAATTAAGGAACAGGGAGTTGCAGAGAATTAAGGAACAGGGAGTTGCAGAGAGCGCAGTCAGTGGTGCGCTGGAGCCTGTTCGCGGCAGCTCAGGAGAGCCCACGATCCCGGGCGCCTCTTCCCTGGGACACCTTGGTAGCTTGACAAGCCACGGTGGGAGTATCCACACCGTGGAAATAGAGAGATGCTACAAATTCAGGCTCCCCCACTCTGTGCTGGCTGTTAGACATTTGCCAGCACTCCCTGGGCATAGTGACCATTTGGTGATACTGACTGGGACACTGAGGCTCAGGCAGTTTATTGAATTGGAGCTGGAAAAGAACCCCGCGTGTGAAGCACTGTGTTAGTGAAAACAGGAGAGAACAAGTCCCTTTCTTTCCTCTGCACCGCAGGGTAGCTGCAGTGGAGGGCTGAGCTGGCATCTGGCCCGCCTGTGCCGCTGGCCTTGTTATTTGAGAGCTACAAAGGAGGGTTTAAACAAACTTAAAAAAAAAAAAAAACAGCAGGTGCTTGAATAACATTGTTTCATTCAACAGAATTCCATTATGTTTTTTGTTTTCTTTTTTTCTGTTTTTGTTTTTTGTTTGTTTTGTTTTTTTCTTCAGACAGGGTCTTGCTCTGCCACCCTGGGTAGAGTGCGGTGGCATCATCATAGCTCACAGCAACCTCAAACTCCTGGGCTTAAGCGATCCTCCTGCCTCCATCTCCCTAGTAGCTGGGAGTACAGGCATGCGCCAGTTGTGCCCAGCTAATTTTTCTATTTTTTGTAGAGATGGGGGTCTCACTCTTGCTCAGGCTGGTCTCCAACTCCTGAGCTCAAGGGATCCTCCTACCTCAGCCTCCCTGGGTGCTAGGATTACAGTGTAAACACTTATTTGGAAGAACATTGTTCCTGGGTGTGCCCCACTATAGCCAGCAGGTCTGACCTGTGGCCTGATAGCTCAGGTCTCAGTTTCTTACTCAGCCCTGTGAAATCCACCCTCCTTTGGAGGTAAGCAAGGCCTTAGCTATCCTTGGGAAAGCCCTGGAGGTGGAAATTTGGGTATTTCCTCCTGATCTTACTCTGTTTGCACAGATACCTCTTTTCTCCGTGTAGTCAGGGTGCTTTCCCCACATCCCATGGCCTCGGGTACATTTCCTGGCCTGTCCATTGCTTCATGACTAGTGTCTGTTTGGCCGAAGGCATCTGTCATTTGAGCCTGCCCTGTGTTTTAAGGGCATGAGTTCAGAAGGTTCACTACTGATTAAGGCACAGCTCGGTTAAGAGGGCTTGTGGTGTGCCCTCATTCAGATGGACATTCTCACGATCATGGCTGTGTAATCACGGTAGTCAGTCAGGTGGCAGTGTGTACAGCTAGTGTTACAGCTCTTATCCATTTGACCGGGGAAAGAACCAAGCCGTACATGAAGAGTCGGAGAACAGCCTTTATTCTTCTACAGCAGGCTCAGCACACCTACTGTTACAGGTCTCTTCCTGTCTTCCGATCTTCTCCCCCTTCCTGCCCTTTTGCCCCTGCTTTTATACCTTTGGTAGGGCTCAAGAAGCGTCCAATCAACTACAGGCTTGAACATCCAATCAGTAACAGGCTTTAACATCCAACCCAAAACAGTGGGATTCACAAATTACCCAATCAGGACTGGTTCAAAGATGGCGGATGAGAAACACCGCCAGACAGAGTGTCTCTGCAGAAAAGACAGATTCTAGCAGAAATTAGAAGAAAGAAGCAAGAAGACAAGCATACAGTGGACGAGGGTCAGAAGGAGGGGTACCTGAGACCACGGGAGGAGGTTGCGGAGGAGAACTGGAAGCTAAGACTGCTGGAGGAGCCCGGAGACCAGCGGGAAGGGTAGGTGGCTCGGCCAGGTTTCCCCTCCCCTGCATCTCAGACTGCTGGTGGGCTGCCCAGTGGGTGGAGAGACCTGCAGACACCAGCCCAGAGATGGCCGCTGCCAGTGAGCAGTAAGCCAGTGGCAGACGTGGCACCAGGCTCCCAACTCCCGCGGGCACCTCCATGTGCACAGACCGGAACTGCATGGCAGGTGCCATATTGCCTCATTCTCCCCTCTGCCGACCCTATTGGCGGCTGCCCAGAGAGACAATATAGCCACCAGCCGGAGGCACCTCCAGGGAATGGGACCTTTCCTTTTGGGACCCTATAGCTGACTAAGGGGAACTTAGACTGTGAGCTCCCTACCTGCCAGCCCTCCCAGGTGCTGCTGGCACAGTGATCCCAGGAGAACGGGGCAGCCCCTGAGGCTGAGAGACATAGACCCAGCTTGGGCTCCCTGTGGGTGAATTGGGACCAGCACTGCTCTCCCTGGTGGGGATATAGTTTGAACTCTGGGACCCAGAGGTCAGACCTGCAGACCAGATCCTGTGCACCGAGGTCTTGCATTGCCCGGGGCATAGAAGGGATATTCGTGAACACCCTACTGAGGTGTGTGTGCCTTCAGGGGCAGATCAGCGTCCTAGAGGGCAACCCTCCTCCCAAAGGGAGGAAGTGCGCCCAGCTGAGGCAGCATTTCTGTGCAGGGAACCTCCCCACTGGCATCACAGTTGGGAGGCCTGGTGGCGTGTTGTCTGGCCTGCTGGCAGAGGCCCAGGAGTAGCTGCAGAGTTGAGGAGGGTGGAAAGAAGCCAGGCCTGCTCCAGACTGCGAGTCTCAGACAGCCCCACCTGACACGTAGACTCTCTGGCTGAGCGGGGCCATTCCAGCCCCTCCCTCACAGCTTTTCCTGGAAGCAGAGAACAGAACTTTGACCCCTGCTAACGACATTGGTGGTGCCTGAGGGCAGGCTTACCCAACCCAGCTCCGCCCAGACTCTCTCCTAGGCCAGCCCTCACTGAGGGGGAGAAAAGGACATACCTGGAAGTCCCAGAGCCCCACTAACCACCTGAGGCACTAGAGTTCTCTCTACAGGAATAAGAGCTGATAACAGGACACAAAAACAACAATGTAGCCTGTTCCTCCAAGCTAGCGCCACCTACTGACAGGGAGGACATCCTGCACACCATTTTCACAACACCTACTGACTCATTATACAGGGAGTGGTCAAATCTCACCCACAGACACCACCTACTGGCTCAGAAACTAAACAAGGCGTGTGAATACCCAAACGAAAACCTAAAGGAAAGAAACAACAACTGATCGACATGGGAAGAAATCAGCGAAGGAACTCCGGAAATATGAAGAACCAAACGGAAAACACACCCCCAAAGAGGAGCACCAGCCCCCTAGAAACAGATACCAACCAAAATCAGGCAACCAAAATGACAGAAGAGGAATTTCTAACGTGGATCATAAGAAAATTCAACGACCTGCAAGAACAACTCAATAACCAACACAAAGAAACCACAAAAAGCCTCCAGGATCTGGAACAAAAGTTCACTAAAGAAATTGACCCAATGAAGAAAAGTTTAACTGAACTCCTGGAAATGAAGAATCAATTCAGGGAACTACAAAATACAGTGGAAAGTCTCAAGAACAGGGTAGATCAAACAGAAGAAAGAATCTCAGAGATTGAAGATAACACACTCCAATTAAGTAAATCAGTCACTGAGATAGAGCAGAGAAACAAGAGAAAAGAGCAAAACCTAAAAGAGATGTGGGATTATGTGAAGAAACCTAATGTGAGGATCATAGGGTTACCAGAAGGGGAAGAAGACAACACTCATGGGTTGGAAAAGCTATTTGAAGATATAATAGAGGAAAATTTCCCAGGTCTTGCTAAAAATCTTGATACACAAGTCCAAGAAGCTCAGAGGACCCCTGGGAGATTCAATGCAAATAGGAAGACGTCACGACATGCAGTCATCAGACTGACCAAAATATCCACTAAAGAGGCCCTTCTGAGAGCTGTAAGACGAAAGAAGCAAGTAACATACAAGAAAAAGCCAATTCAAATAACACCAGACTTCTCTACTGAGACTTTACAAGTAAGGAGAGACTGGGGCCCCATTCTCACTCTTCTGAAACAAAACAATGCCCGGCCTAGAATCTTATTCCCTGCAAAACTAAGCTTCGTATATGAAGGAGAAATAAAGACATTCTCAGATAGGCAAAGTCTCAGAGAATTCACCAAGACAAGACCAGCCCTACAAGAAGTACTCAAAACAGTGTTACGCACGGAACACCATAATAAAAACTCATGAATATAAAAACAACCAAAACCCAAAGATTAAAGGCCAGATATTACAATGGCTCAAGAGAGAAATTAAAGCAACAACATCCAACCCAACAGAATGAACAGTAATCTACCTTACCTATCAGTTCTCTCAATAAATGTGAATGGCTTAAACTCTCCACTCAAGAGACATAGGCTGGCTGAATGGATAAGAAAATACAGGCCAATTATATGCTGTCTTCAGGAAACACATCTAACCTGCAAGGTTGCATTTAGACTAAAAGTAAAAGGGTGGAGATCAGTATTCCAAGCAAGTGGAAGCCAAAAGAAGGCTGGCGTGGCAGTTCTAATTTTAGACGATTTAGTTTTTAAACCAACAAAAGTAGTGAAAGACAAAAGGGTCATTATATAATGGTGAAGAGCACAGTTCAACAAGAAGAGATAACAATTTTAAATATATATGCACCCAACTTAGGTGCACCCAGATTCATAAAGCAAACCTTACTGGATCTAAGCAAATTGATTAATAGCAACTCCATAATCACCGGAGCTCTCAACACCCCACTGACAGCACAAGACAGATCCTCCAAACAGAAAATTAATAAAGAAATAATGGACTTAAACAAAACTCTAGAACAATTGGGTCTGACATTTACAGGTCATTCTACCCCAAATACACTGAATATACGTTCTTCTCATCAGCTCATAGGACATTCTCTAAGATTGACCATATCCTAGGATACAAAGTAAATCTCAAGAAATTTAAAAAAATAGAAATCATACCATGTATCTTCTCAGATCACAGTGGAATAAAAGTAGAAATCAACCCTAACAGAAACTCACACTTCTACACAAAAACGTAGAAATTAAACAACCTCCTACTAAATGATTACTTCATAAATGAAGAAATCAAGATGGAAATAAAAAATTTTATGAACAATATGACAATGGAGAGACAAGTTATCAAATCCTCTGGGACACAGCTAAAGCAGTTCTGAGAGGAAAGTTTATCTCTATAAATGCCTATAACCAAAAGTCAAAAAGATCACAAATAGACCATCTAATGAAACGACTCAAAGAGCTGGATAAAGAAGAACAGACCAACCCCAAACCCAGCAGAAGAAGTGAAATAAACAAGATCAAATCAGAACTAAATGAAATTGAAAACAGGGAAGCTATTCAGGAGATTAATAAAACAAAAAGTTGGTTCTTTGATAAAATAAACAAAATAGATATGCCATTGGCTAAGCTAATGAAAAGCAGAAAAGAGAAATCTCTAATAAGCTCCATCAGGAACAAAAAAGGAGATATCATAACTGATCCCAAAGAGATACAAGAGATACATTTATGAATGCTACAAAAATCTTTATGCACACAAACTGGAAAATGTGGAGGAAATGGACAAATTTCTAGAAACACACAGCCTCCCTAGGCTCAACCAGGAAGAAATAGATTCCCTGAACAGACCAATCTCAACAGCTGAAATAGAAACAGCAATTAAAAATCTCCCTAAAAAGAAAAGTCCCGGTCCAGATGGTTTCACACCTGAATTTTACCACACTTACAAAGAAGAACTAGTACCTATCTTGCAGAAACTATTCCACTATTTCCATTTGAGAAGAACGGAAACCTCCCCAACACCTTTTATGAAGAGAGTATTACTCTGATACCCAAACCAGGAAAGGATGCAACAAAAAAAGAAAACTACAGACCAATACCCCTAATGAATATAGATGCAAAAATTTTCAACAAAATCTTTGCTAACTGAATCCAGATGCTTATCAAAAAAATAACACATCACGACCAAGTGGGCTTCATCCCAGGGATTAAGGGATGGTTCAACATATGTAAATCTATCAATGCAATTCACCACATAAACAGAAGCAAAAACAAAGATCACATGATTCTTTCAATAGATGCAGAAAAAGCTTTTAACAAAATTCAACACCCTTTCATGATACGAACACTTAATAAAATAGGCATAGAAGGAACATACCTAAAAATGATACAAGACATATATGACAGACCCATAGCCAACATCATACTGAATGGGGAAAAATTGAAAGCATTCCCACTTAGAACTGGAACCAGACAAGGGTGCCCACTATCTGCACTTCTATTCAACATAGTGCTGGGAGTCCTGGCTACAGCAATCAGACAGGAAAGTGGAATTAAGGGTATCCAATAGGGGCAGAAGAGATCAAACTTTCACTGTTTGCTGATGATATGATATTATATTTAGAAAACCCCAAAGATTCAACCAAGAAACTCCTGGAACTGATAAATAAATTTAGTAAACGCTCAGAATACAAAATCAATACACAGAAATCAGAGGCATTCATATATACCAACAACAATCAAATTGAGAACCAAATCAAAGACTCAATTCCCTTCACAATAGCAACAAAGAAATTAAAGTACTAGGAATATACTTAACCAAGGAGGTAAAAGACCTGTACAGGGAGAACTGTGAAACACTGAGGAAGGAAATAGCAGAGGATGTAAACAGATGGAAATCCATACCATGGTCGTGGATCGGCAGACTCAACATCATTAAAATGTCTATACTACCCAAACTGATCTACAGAGTCAATGCAATACCTATTAAAATCTCATCAGCATTCTTCACAGATATAGAAAAAATAATTTTATGGTTCGTATGGAACCAAAGAAGACCCTGAATATCAAAAGCAATTCTAGGCAACAAAAACAAAATGGGAGGTATTAATATGCCAGATATCAAAGTATACTACAAAGCTGTAGTAATTAAATGAATCTGGTATTGGCACAAAAATAGGAATATTGACCAGTGGAACAGATCTGAGAATCCTGATTTAAAACCATCCTCATATAGCCATCTAATCTTTAGCAATGCAGACAAAAGCATACGCTGGGGGAAAGAATCCCTTTTCAATAAATGGTGCTGGGAAAACTGGATAGCCACTTGTAGAAGGCTAAAGCAGGACCCACACCTTTCACCTCTCACAAAAATCAACTCACGCTGGATAACAGACTTAAACCTAAGGTATGAAACTATTAGAATTCTAGAGGAAAATGTTGGAAACACTCTCCTAGACATTGGCCTAGGCAAAGAGTTTATGAAGAAGTCCCCAAAGGCAGTCACAGCAGCAACAAAAATAAATGGGACATGATCAAACTACAAAGCTTCTGCACAGCCAAAGAAACAGTCATGAAAATAAACAGACAGCCTACAGAATGGGAGAAAATTTTTCCATTCTACCCATCTGATAAGGGGCTGATAACTAGAATATACTTAGAACTCACAAAAATCAGCAAGAAAAAATCAAATAACCCTATTAAAAAGTGGGCAAAGGACTTGAACAGAAACTTTTCTAAAGAAGACAGAAGAAAGGCCAACAAACATATGAAAAAATGCTCAACATCTCTAATCATCAGGGAAATGCAAATCAAAACCACAATGAGATATCACTTAACTCCAGTGAGAATGGCCTTTATCAAAAAAGTCTCCAAACAATAGATGCTGGCGTGGATACGGAGAGAGGGGAATCCTCCTACACTGCTGGTGGGACTGCAAACTAGTTCAACCTCCATGGAAAGCAATATGGAGATACCTTAAAGTGATACAAGTGAATCTGCCATTTGATCCAGCAATCCCATTGCTGGGCATCTACCCAAAAGATCCAATGACACTCTACAAAAAAGACACCTGCACTCGAATGTTTATAGCAGCACAATTCATAATTGCAAGGCTGTGGAAACAGCCCAAGTGCCCATCAATCCAAGAATGGATTAACAAAATGTGGTGTATGTATACCATGGAGTACTATTCAGCTCTAAGAAACAACGGTGATATAGCACATCTTATATTTCCCTGGTTAGAGCTGGAACCCATACTATTAAGTGAAGTATCCCAAGAATGGAAAAACAGGCACCACATATACTCACCAGCAAACTGGTACTAACTGAACAGCAGTAAGTGGACACATAGGTACTACAGTAATAGGGTATTGGGCAGGGGGGAGGGGAGGCGGGTATATACATACATAATGAGTGAGATGTGCACCATCTGGGGGATGGTCATGCTGGAGACTCAGACGTGGGGGGAGGGAGAGAAAGGGCATTTATTGAAACCTTAAAATCTGTACCCCCATAATATGCCAAAATAAAAAAAAAATTACCCAATCAGGATCACGCAAACAGCGTGGCCAGAAACAGGCAGCGGCACATGGACCTGGGGTCCCGGCAGCGTGTGGGGGTCGGGCGGCTGTGTGCTGCGGGGGTCCGGGCGGCTGTGTGCCACGGGGCCTGGCCCCAGCAGCGTGCCTCTAACTGGCCACGCGCAGCACTGGCCCCCAGAGATGCGGAACTACGGGGAGGCTGCAATCGGCCGCGTCCCGGCACCCGACATTTTCCGCATCAATTAAGGCCCAGCTCGGTCTGGGCCTTAATTGGCACAAGCCAATTAAGAGGGCTTGTGCTGTGCTCTCATTCAGATGGACATTCTCACGATCGTGGCTTTGTGATCACGGGTAGTCAGTCAGGTGGGAACTTTGCAGTTCACGTGTGCAAACCCAGTGGGCTCGCTGTGGTGTGAGAGGTGCCCTGCATTGTACGGGTCCTCTGCTGCTGCCGGCTGAACCTGGGGCTGACTCCCTGCTTGTGGATCAGCGGAAGTCAGTTCGTTTCTTCTGCTGATGTGCAACGCTCCGAGGTAACTGGCCGCCTGTGGAAGGGTGCCGGGAAGCCAGCCCGAGCACTGCGGGCCTAGCGAGCACAGAACCGCAGCCTCTCTTCTGGTGGCATACTGTGGGCCACTGGCACACGCACAACCCCATGTGTGAGGAGCTGGGGACAAGGCAATGGCTGTATGTCTGAGTGACACACCTCACTTGGATTTCTGTTTTGACTCGAGCCAAAATACCACCAACAGCTGCAGGGCGAATACGCTCATGGTTTTCTCACCTTGTCCTGTCTTCCAGGCCAGCCTGAAAGCTGACTGTATAAATCAGCCCTTTGCACAGTCTTGTGCCCAGCGGTGGCAAGACTTGGGCAAAGCCATTGAGGATTTCCCAGCAAAGGCACAGGTCTGCTGGGGTCTCTCTGGGCATGTCTTTCCTGGAAAACTATCGTAGTTACCGATTCCCTCCTCTGAGGCACAGAGGCCTGACCTCCGTGATATCATGATTCATATTTACGGACACGTTTAATTACCAGCGGTTCTGGACCGCAGGTGCTTCTGTCCCTCAGGGCCACTTGGCAATGCCTGAGACATTTTTGGTTGTCACCACTGGGGGCAGATGGGACATATGCCCTGGCCTCTAGTGGGCAGAGGCCAAGGATGCTGGAAACATCTGCAGTGCACAGGCCAGCCCCCTGCAACAAAGAAATATCCAGCCCAAAATGTCAATAGCGCCAAGGTTGAGAGGCCCTGTTGCAAAAACTGAAAATATGTGTTTAAGTCACACCCGGAATAGTCGCAGCCCAGGAAGCTGGCCTGGACAAAGAGTTAATCCCGAATGGCAGCCGGCCAGTTATGTTTCAGGGCTTTCACTCTTTAGATCACAAGTTTCTGACATTTGGAAAAGTCTTTTAATCACAGGCTGACTTGTTTAACTTAACTAATATATATTATTCTAGCAATTTGTTCCTAGATTAGTTTGGCCCCCAGGACGGGAGACAACCTCCACTGCCCGAGAAGAGTCGAGAGCTCTGGGGGGACAGTGTGAGTTTGACAGCTCTGCACCCAGGTGTCTGGTGGCTCCAATCACCCTCCTCAGCAGCTCGTTTCCCGCTTGGGGAGAAGCGGCACGGCGGTGCCCAGCACAGCACAGGGGCCCGTCCTCCTGCACGGCCCAGGCACCTCCTGGAGCACCCACGCTGACCTCACCCCGCAGCAGTGCGGCCGTGTGGGGACTTCCCTTTGCTCCAAGGGCTTCCTCAGTGGATCATGCGAGGACATGAACAATGAGTCTGTAGCTCGGCTTTTCAAAGTCCTTCTACACGTGCATAGTCCAGGGCTTTGCTGTCCGTGTCTTTTCAGGATCCGGGGCTCCCACACTCAGCGACTCCTTTCTGCAGGCACCCCTCACTTCCCAACCCCTCTGTCAGCCTCAGACTTTAAGCTCTGGCTCCTCAAGTGACACAGGTTAGGCACACAGTGAGGAGGGACCCCGGCCCTCGGCCGTCTCTGTCTCTTTCAGCTTCCTGCTTCCAGGCTGCTCGGACTCCTCCTCCCACGGTGCTGGGCTCAGGAGCATCATCATCTGCAGCAGGAAGAGCAGCAACACAGAGACGGTCAGTCTGGCCTGGGGACAAAGCCTGGCAGGAGCCCTACAAACATGTGACCTGGGAGTTACGGTCTCACCAGATGAGAGATGGAACTTCTGGCCCCAAGTCTGGCAAGAAACAGTCCCTGAGGGTTTCCTGGACCCTGTCCTAAGAGGAGGCTGACCCTGACCATGATGGCCAGACATGGGGCAGGCTTGACACAGTGCTCAGACCCTGGAAGAGTGGACACTCCGCCTACCCTGTGCCCTCTGTGTGCCCATCACTTTCTTGCCACTGTCTGTGTCCAACATCACCTCAGGTGACTCCGCTCTTGTCGCTTATCTCTGCTGCCACCACCTGAGGACCTGCCAGGGATCTGCAGCTTTGAGGAGGACTGAGCCATTCCTGATAGCGTGTCCTCAGCCTGGTCACCTCTGCACAGGGAGGAACTTCATCCTCAGGGTGCAGAACCCTTCAGGATAAGCAGTAGAAGGGTGACAGGGAGGCTAACACCAGCTGTGCCCAGCTCAGGAGTTAAGGGCCCAGCGGCTGGTGGCCGTGGGGCTGGGCTCTGGGCTTCTAGTCACATCCTCCAGTAGCCTGGAGCCCGGCTCCCAGAAGACAGCTAGGCGGGGGGTCCACGCCAGGTTCTGGCAGCTTCTCCTTGACCTCAGTGCAGATGCTGGGGAGTGGTGGGCTCTTCCCGCATCCCCAGAGACACAACAGGCAGGCCTGGCGCAGCCCTCTGGAAGCCAGGATCGCCAGCGGGCTTCTCCCAGCTGAAAGAGCCGAGGGCAGCGGGTGAGGGCAGGACCCGGCCTGCTCAGACACTGGGGCACGCGGGGCCTTTCTGCACCTGAGAGCTGCCTTTGGAAACCCAAGCAGGCAGAACAGCGTGGCCCCCGAGGCCTCTGCAGTAACAGTGGAGTCCCGCATGGGCCACACGCAGGGCAGAGGGGAAGGTGGGACGGGGAAGCACTCATGGCTCTGAACGACGCATCCAGGGGCCAGTGGCCGAAGCAGTGCTGCAGGAAGAGGTAGAGCTTCTGCTGGACAAACCTCGGGACAGCAGCCCTGCAGGGGAGGGGGTCACCTGCTGCTCACCCAGCACCTCTGTTAGCGAGGCGAGGCTCTGCCGCTGGAGAGCGCTGGGCACCCCTGGAGCTAGACCCACTCTTCAGAGAGGAAACCAACATCAGAGAGGGTAAGGAAAGTCCCAAGGACACACAGCACGAAGGTGGCCGAGCCAATATGGCTCCTGCGTGCACCTGACCTCAGCCCTACACAAGTCACCCGCTCGGCAGGCCCCAGTCAGGCCGGGAGTCAGGCCCAGGTCCCTGCCCTTCTCCTGACGGATGGGGGGTGGGGAGCAGATTGCCATAGTGCCGAGCTCCCACTTCTGCTGCCCCTGTGGATGAAGGGACAAGAGAGCAGCAGGATGGGGCCCCTCTCTGGCCAACGTGGCTCTTTGCACTGCAGAGGG
Organism: Microcebus murinus; assembly: GCF_040939455.1. Taxonomy (NCBI): domain Eukaryota; kingdom Metazoa; phylum Chordata; class Mammalia; order Primates; family Cheirogaleidae; genus Microcebus; species Microcebus murinus. The sequence continues at coordinate 23,623,533 of NC_134125.1, read as the reverse complement.
CAGGGCTGCAGGGAAGGCCTGGGGAGCAGCTGCAGCCAGGGGCCAGCAGCTGGGGGGCGAGGAGACAGGCTTGAGAGGGGTCAGGGCTGCGCAGCCCCAGCCCTGCAGCGCCTTGCCATGCCCCGTGTCCTGGGCAGAGGGGCTGTGCGTGACACCTGGCCAGGGGGAGGGTGACGGCAGCAGCCAGAAGCCACAGGAGCCAGCCCACGGCCTGCACCCACTGTGTGAATTCCTCCAGGGGGCGGCGGCCTGGAAGCGGCTGGAGGGAGAAGCCTGCTCCAGCTTCAGGCTGCTGGCAAAGGCGAGCAGACACTCCAGCAGCAGGCGCTGCCCCGGCACGCACTCCTCGGTGGGCGCGAACGAGCCCTACGGTGGAGGTGGAGGAGGCCCAGGGAGCTCTGCAGCGTCCACATTGCTCAGCCCCCAGTCCAACCACATGCGCCCTTGGGCTGCTCGCTCTGCTCCTGACAGAGGCACCAGCCAGGCTGGGAGTGGGGCCAGTCCCCGGGGCACCAGCGTGCCTGGCACCCAGCAGTCGCGCTGCTTGGTCTGAACTGAGACCAGCGCCCCGGGGTTGGGCGGAGTGCTTGGCCTGGGTCTGCAAGACTCACCCAGCCCCGGCACGGGCCACTGCCCACAGCACTGTCAACTCAGGTCTCCCCGCCATGAAAACACCTGCACACATGCCGGTGACACAGCCCACAGGTCAGGGGCTAAGTCTGAGGATGGAACTACAGGGTGGGAGGCAGTTTCTTCTGCTTGTCTGTATCTACGTGTTTGTGCGATGAATCTGCACGATTCTGAAGGAAGGAGAATAGCAGGGGACACAACACCCCCCAGCACTAACAGACTAGGGGAGCAGAGGGGCGCCAGTGCCAGGCGGTGAGGCTCCAGCAGGAGCCTTCTCCTGCTCTGGTCCCGATCCTGGTCCTTCCATCCCACCCGGCCTGGGATCCTCACCCATGGTATCGTCCCTGCGGCTAAGAGGAGGGGACAGCACCCACACGGGAACCGGGAACCCACCTTCCCCGGCTTGAGCGAGCACCTGCTTCCGGGCCGTCCTGCAGAGTCTGGGCCCGACTCTTGCTGCGCCCCGCCCAGCCACAGGAACCCTGCAGGATATTTTCCCACAGGTTTCCAGGCCGCACTGGCTCTTCCAACTCTGCACCCCTCCTGGGCCACGTTCCCAGCAGGGACCCGGGCCACAGTGCCACTTGGCCTCCACCCGCTCACTTCCTGAGGAAGCGTCCACAAAGCTCTTGCATTTCCCACGAGCCACAGCCTCCCTCGCCACCTCTCCCGACATGGGGTGAACAGAGCCAGACGCTTCACCAGGACACTGCTCCTCCCTCCTGGCCCTCGGCCCTCTGCAGCTGCTCCTGCAGAGCAGGAACCCCGCTGCGTGCTGCAGTGGCCGGCCCTCCCCACAGGCACTCGTGGGACAGACAGACGGGGGGGGACGCGATCCTGGGGACACCTTCACGGCCCTGCAGAGAGACGGAGGGAGGCTCGTGGGCAGCCCTTGAGCATAAGAGCCTTGGCTGAGGGTCTCTCCCATCATCCTCACAAAAACCTACAAATGGCAAGGCCAGCAACTGGGCACGTTTCTGAGCCCCATCTCCTTTGCCTCTCGTCCCCGGAGCAAGGCGCTGGCAATTTGCCCCTGGAATGGGGGAGACTCAGAAGAGCAAAGCACCTGGTCACATGTCCCCACGTGACCCTCAGTCAGGAGCACACCAGGCAGCGTGGCAGCTTCTCCTCTGGCAGAGCTTGGATTGGTCTTTAAAGGATCAGTAGCCGTTACAGTTCTAATTATCAGTGCCTCCCGGACCCTGAACAGCCACTGTGGCAAGTAGATGGCACTGCAGGCACACGCCACCATGCCTGACTGATTTTTCAAAATTTTTGAGTAGAGATGGGGTATCGCTATGTTGCCCAGGCTGGACTTAAACTCCTGCAGTGATACAGTCCTCCTGCCTCGGCCTCTCAAAGTACTAGGATTACAGGTGCGAGCCACCACACCCAGCCCAGGATTCGTTCTTCATTTTAAGAAACAGACTGATTTAAAAATGGGGTCCCCATGAGGAAGCAACCAGCCCTGCTCAGCTGACAACCTACCTCCCCAGGGCCTAGAAATTGCGTGGCGACCCCGAGCCCCACGGGGTCCACGCAGGCCTGTAGGCAGCGGAGGTTCCAGCCAATGAGGATGCCATCCAGGCTGTGGAACATGCGCTGCACCAGCCACGGGGAGATGGCGTGTGATGCTGAGGCAGGGAGGGTGTGGACAGGGGCCGAGGACAGTGCCCACTCCTGCCCCGGCTCCAGTCCTGCACTCTGCACTGCCCGCTCCGAGGAGGTCACACCGTGGTGGAGACCCCGAGGGGCAGCACCTTGTCCTGTAGATGAGGAAACCAGAGCTCAGAGGGTGCAGACACCCGAGGTCCCGCAGTAACAGGGAGGCAAAGTCAAGCGGAAGGGGTCTAACGCCCACTCTGCCACCGATTCCACCACACGCCCCTCAAAGCCACCACCAGACAGTTCTTCCAGCCAGTGGAGACAGCTGGCCAGGCCCTCAGCCACGCAGCGGTCTCACATGACACTCAGACGGGCAGTCGATACTTACCAGTAGGAAGCGGCGTGGCTGCAGATGACGAACGCCATGGCAGCCTCCAGTGGGCGCCGGGGACGGCCACCTTAGCAAACCACTGCGGAAAAACAACGAAATCTCAACATCTGCCACACAAAAGAATGTAGTTTCATGATGCCCCAGAGAACATTTGTGCAACTCAACACACACCGCACTGCCAATTCCCGTGTTTTAGTGTGGACACCAACCTGGGCATTTTTTAAAGATAGGGTCTTACTCTGTTGCCCAGGCTGCTGTGGAACCCCTGGGCTCAAACCATTCTCCCACTTCAGACTCCCAGAGTGCTGGGATTGCAGGCGTGAGCCCAGCCAGAAATGCCCTTTTCATGCAGTCCACAGTGGCCACCTTTGGCGCCCAGTGAGTGGTGGCGAATCCTTGGTAGCACTTGTACAGCACTTGCTACCCAGGACTGCCTCTAAGGCTCTGCATGTATTTCCTCATGTGATCCTCAGGGGTAGGCGGAATTCTAAAAATAGTCCCCCAAGTCAACCACCTGGTCAAGAAAACACTGTGCAAAATGCTCAAAGCAGCGTGACATCGTGGACTGTCCGATGAGGGCAGGGCTTTAGAGTGAGGACGTGGAAGCGTCTCTGCTCAGAGGAAGCTTCCATAGGCAGCGGCCGAGTGAGGCCCAGAGGCCTCTAACTGGGGTTCCTAAGGGAGGGCAGTGTCTCCACACCCCTCCCACCCTGCCTCGGCGACACTCCCCCATCACACCCCTCCTCGGGCTGCGCACCAAGCGTCCCCCCATCCCCTTCCTTCAACAGCCTGGTTCTTCGGGAGCTGCTCGGGACCCTACGGTTTCTTCTGGGAACCGCAGCCCTCAGGCAACGCCGGTCATGCGGAGGAAACGGAGTCACTGCCAGGCCTGCCTCTGGCTGCTCCCTGAGAAGCAGCAGCATGCCCCAGCGGTGGGTCACAATTGTCCTGGTTAGTGTCTGTCGGGGGCCCCTACTGCAGATGAGGAAACTGAGGCTTGGAGAAGCCTAGCCACACAGGGGGCGAAGTCGAGCCAGGACCCGCACCCGGCTCTCCCCCCCCCCCCCCAGCCACTTGCTGAGCCTAAGGCTGGACTTGAACTTGGCGCTGTCCTTCCCTCACTCCAGTCAGCAAAGGTTAACCCAGCACCTACCGGAATGTCGAGAGCTACAGGCCATGGTGGCCTAGCGGTGAAACGTGTGCGAGTGGTTACAGAGCTTAGTAGGGGCCATTCTGTGTCCCTCGGTGCAGTCAGGGATACTGACTGTGAACCAGCATGGATAGTCATCCCAGTGATCCAAGGGGATCCGAGTCGGCATTGGTGGTTTCCTCAACACCTTCTTGGCATCTCCACGGTTTCCCTGACTACATGATTGTAGCAGGACTTGGCAGGAACTACATGGCAGGTTCCAGGGGCAGCAGAGCCAGCCCACATATCTCTCACAGCAGGACTTGGGGCCCTTCTTCACTCGGGGGGGAAGGAAAGTGAAAGGCCAGTGACACTCCTGATCTCTTAAGCGGGGACGGATGATCACAAGCCGGTCATCCTTCGGAACATCTTCTGAAATAAACCCAGATAAACAGATTGTCAAACACAGGGGGAATAGAAGTCTTAGTTCAACTGACACTAGTTGTCATCAATGAGCACACATTGCTGTAGAGAGTGATCACAAGCTGGTCAAAGTGTTAGACAGAAGGACAACTGGGAACATAGGATTAAAGTTTGTTATATGAAATTAGAAAACTTGTGTATGACATAAAGTTCAATAAACAAAACCCAAAAGATAAATGGCAAATAGGAAAAAAGTCTGCTTAGCGTATCACAAAGATACTAATGTACTTATGTCTCTAAAAATAGGAAAGAAAAGACTGCCACCAATCCCATGGAAGCGTGTTAGAGATACAAACCAACAGTTTAAAGAAAATAAGAAAATAACTCTTAATCCCATACAAAAAACCCCACCCACTTTAAATTAAAACTGTGCTAACATACCACTTCAGTGACTAAATGTCACATCTAACCGTGTGGCTGTGCACACACTTACTAAAAAAGTATAATTCAACACCCATGGAGAGAAACTGGGCAGTATTTAGCAACACTGCATAGGTGTTAGCCCTTTGACCCACAACCTAACATCTCAAAAACTGTCCCAAAGGTGGACTGGCAAAGAAAATACCAAGCCTCAGGCACAAGGTAATTTGTTGTATCGGGAGAAAAGTTAAAGCATACTTGTAATCAGAAATATCTATAAAAGAAAATGAAAATCAGGCAATACTTAGTAATGATGAAAACTGTGCAACATTTACAATTGTGAGATGCATTAAAGAGCATGACCTGAGAACAATGTTTAGTAATTTACATTAGAAAAGAAAGGCTGGAAATGAATGAATAATCCAACTTAAGTTAGAAAAAATGACACCCGAATAAACCCAAATAGTGTAATGGAAGGATAATGTAGATTAAAAGGTGGCCTTCCTCATCACCTAGCTAACAGGGAAAAAAAGTAGCAAACAGAAAGAGGATAAACTCATGGCACATAATTGTCCCTTTGAAGAAAACTGACGGCACAACTGCCCTTTGTTTACTTGAATTAAAACACCTGTGGCCTAACTCATTGGCTCCAAGAATTTCCATTCCTCAGCCTTGAAGAGCCCATCATGGACTGTAGGGCTGTGAGTGCCCTGCTGCAGCTCTCTGCCTCAGGTCCTGACAAAAGCCGGATTCCAAGGACTCAGCGAGCTGGTGTCACAGGGAAAAGAGCAAAAGAGCCCCCTGCCATCCCCCAGCTGCTTCTGTTATCAGTCTGCTGAAGTTGAGGTGAAAAAGCCATTTGTCCCTTTTAAACTCCAAGCAGCTTTCCCCCAGCTGCCTGGCAGTTTCTCTTTTCCTCCCTGTGCCCTGGCCCCGCCCTGCCTTTCTCTCTCTCCCCCTTTCTTCCTTTCTTGGACAAATGCATAAACTTTTACTTCTCTGTATCCTAATCCCGGTGTGAAAATTCTTTCTCCAACCGGCACTGTGAGCTCCTCAGGAGGTCCCCGCCCTAACACAAGAGAGAAGAAATTGACAAAATAGAAAACAAGGAGAATAGGGAGAAGTAACATAGCCCACAGTTGCTTCTCTGAGAAATTATACAACACAAGTCTTTAGGGAGACCTATCAAGTAAAGAAGAGAAATCACAAAAATTTCTCTTAGAATCAGTAGGAAGACGTAAGCACAGAGGTGGCAGAGAGTAAACAACAGGCCACAGGTGGATGTCATGAACCGATCCATGCCAGTGAACTGGCAGTGCTGATGGTGTGTAATCAGGGAAAGCAGGCTAAGAACCACATGGTGCATCCAGTTCTTAATTGTCACTGTCCTTGCTGTTTATAGCTGGCAGGATTGGAGCATTTAGTGCTTGTGGAGATAATACAAAATAATACTAAATATTGTTGTATGTTTTGGGCAGCTGTTGGGCAGAATGAACTCAATACTGACAGAAGTGGGCCATGCTGTCCTATGTGGTCCCACACACTTCTTAGACCCTGACTGGAAGCATCTGGGTCTCTTTGTGCTTTTCATAGTAATGACTGTGCCAGTCTGCAGCAAAATGTACCTATAACTACCCTGATTTATGTAGCTACTGAATCTGCCTTATAACGATGGGCAGTGTCTGGGAGGTCTTTGGCTCAGTGCTTAAACTCTCACTTGGGAATCTGCACTTGCTGTGTCATGTCCTATCCCCATTATGGAGGGTTAGCTCTACGTCAGTAGTTGAGGGCGTCAGCACACAGCCACACGCCTTGGTTCACACACTCAGTAACCCAGGGCTTGTGTCACTCATTTTTGTACTTCAGTTGCTACAACTGATCAGTGGGGATAATAAACCAAACCCCAGATACGACTCTGGTGAAGGTTGAATGAGTTAATGCATATGAAGTGTGTGATGGCAACGGATTTTTTTTTTATGTAATAATTTTATTTTTATTTTTTATTTCGGCATATTATGGGGGTACAGATTTTAAAGTTTCAATAAATGCCCTTCCCCCCCCACAAGTCTGAGTCTCCAGCATGACCATCCCTCAGATGGTGCGCCTATCACTCGTTATGTATGTATATACCCGCCCCCCCTCCCCCCCTTCCCCAATACTCTATTACTGTAGTACCTATGTGTCCACTTAGGTGCTACTCAGTTAATACCAGTTTGCTGGAGAATATATCTGGTGCTTGTTTTTCCATTCTTGGGATACTTCACTTAGTAATATGGGTTCCAGCTCTAACCAGGAAAATATAAGATATGCTATATCACCATTGTTTCTTAGAGCTGAATAGTACTCCATGGTATACATATGGAGATACCTTAAAGCGATACAAGTGAATCTACCATTTGATCCAGCAATCCCATTGCTGGGCATCTACCCAAATGATCCAATGACACTCTACAAAAAAGACACCTGCACTGGAATGTTCATAGCAGCACAATTCATAATCGCAAGGCTGTGGAAACAGCCCAAGTGCCCATCAATCCAAGAATGGATTAATAAAATGTGGTATATGTATACCATGGATGGCAACGGATTTTATTTTACAAGGGTGACCTGGTGATTGTGCTCTGTAATTAGGAAGTAGCTCCTGAGCAAACACAAATGCCCATCACCCTATGTAGCATCACACAGGACACCACCATTCCTCAAGCACACACCCCCTGCCAACCTCCAGAGAGCATAGTCGCTTACATGAAATGTAGAAACTTGGCTATAGTTTTTTTGCTAGAGAATTACTAAAACAAACAGAAAACCCCTACTGTCCTTATTTCCATGTGAAACATGGAATCAAGGTGACTTTTCACATTGAAGCCAGCAAAAATGCCACATCTCTCTTTTAGCATCTAGATGTTTTTCTTTATCACGTAATTCCAGAATACTTACTGTCATCACATGCTACTGAGGACACTTGCACCACGGCATTACAGAAGAAAACAGTATGTGGATGTCCTCCTGTTATGTGGAAGGTTTGCACATCCACTGTTTCTCTCCATTGGTATTGAAAATAGAGGAGACGCTGTAGCCAAGTCAAAGGCCTCCACAGTAAGGGCAGGGCCACCACTGGAAAGACATAAAAGCTTGTCCTGGAAGAAGGGTTTCTCCTGTCCACTTAGGTCGGCAAGTACAAAATACATCAAGCAAGGAGCAGACTCTGCTTCCTAGGAGGACATAGACCCTTGGGATACAGTTTACAACCTAGTTCTCCCGTGTGCCAATGTCCATAGTGATCAGACATCAGGTGCTAATGGTCTCTTTTCCACAATCCCAGAAAAGAGTAGTTAATATCCATAATGTGAATTGCTATGTTTTCCTATTTGAAATCCATTGAAAAAGTGAGAATCCAGGAAATCAACATTTCAGTTTGAGCAAATCAAGGCAACCTCACCCTCACAGTCCACGGCCTCCTTTCACGTGCCCTTGCACTGGACTGCTTCTGCACCAGGTCCTTCTGTGAGGCGAGGAGGACGCAGAATACTGTCCGCCATCGGCGCTGTTGCTCATGACTTTCTCAGGAGCTCTGGGTCATGTGGACAGTGGGACAGTGTGTGTGGGTGTGTTTGGTTAAAAAACACTGATGGGCCAGGCGAGGTGGCTCACACTTGCAATCGTTACACTTTGGGAAGCTGAGGCAAGAGGATCACTTGAGCTCAGGAGTTTGAGACCAACTTGAGTACAAGCGAGACCCTGAGTCCATTAAAAATGAAAAAAATAAGCTGGGCATGCTGTGTTTCCCTGTTGTTCCAGCTACTCAGGAGGCTGAGGAAGGAGGATCACTTGAGCCCAGGGTTTGGAGATTTCTGTGAGCTAGGCTAATGGCATGGCACTGTAGCGTGGGCAACAGAGTGAGACTCTGTCATACACCAAAAAAGAAACGAAAACAAAAGCAGCAGAGACGGAGCTGCTGCTGGACCATCCTTCCTCATGGGAAGATAGGCAGGAAAGAGGAGCACAAAAGGAATGAGAAACTATGCCCTTGGCATTTTACTAATGGAAACCGAAGGCAAAACAAACTAGTCTCAAATGGTACTAAACTGCATGGAATCACTTGATGACAGGATCCCATCACTCATACTGTTGGCTTTGAAACCCAGCTAAATGGCACCTAAAGCCCCTGAAACGGTATTAGCTGTGCGATTTGTCTATCTTAAGTATACAGGCCTCCAGCTGAGACTGATGCCAAGTTGTCTTGAAACTTTCCCAACTGATTTTACCTATGTGGATCCACATCAGTGTCTCTGCAGTTATTGTGTTTTCTTTTAAATAAGATTTTGCACTTGAATAAAAGCAAAGTTTAACAAATGCATTGGATTCTTCCAGGGAAAACAGTCCATGGTACTTACTGACTAATGTGTTCTATGCGATTATGGGAGGCGTGTCATGTGCAGTGAAACAGTGGGGAGGATATCTTTGCTGGTACTGGCTGGTCAATTTGAGATTATTTGAAGAGAGGAGACAGGGTGAAAGCTGGTGCATTTTAACTCTGCAATACAATGAACTGCAACAAAGATGATGAAATAATACCCAAGTGGTCCTTCCTTTGTTATTTGTCATTATTTCTAAAGTATGTAGGTCTTGATTCCTAGGTCTTGATTTCAGAAGAATCACTAAGAAGCAAATAAAAACAACTAAAACATATAGCAACAACAATAAATGCAGCTGTATGTAGCAGTCCTGATTTCTAATCATCACATTATTGATTTAATAAATTCAGTTAACCACAAAGTGATACAAGGATGCATAGGAGAAAACAAAGTGCAAGAAGGATTAATAAAGCAAATTTTAATGTGCTGTCTTTCAAAAGGAGTGACTCCAAGTTTGGCCCATGCCTGACACCCGAGAATGGGTATCTGGAGGGTTCCCACCATTACTAGCATTAATAAGAGTGGCATAGCATGCCCATGAACGGTTTGTCCAGACAGCACGACTGACGCAGAACATCTGTTGTCCAAGAATGAGGGACATTGGTACATGATAGGTAGGGAGCACCTACATGACAAATATCTAATCAATCTGGAAACCCTGAGTCTATAATGAGACTTCCTGTAGACCACAGGAAGTGGTCACACGCTCTCACACCCCCTGCTGGAGAACTTAGCAGTCATCTCCTGGGAGAGCAGCCTTGGGGCCTTTCAATAGGTTTTCTCTGGACCTCACCCCATGCACAGTTTCTGTCTGTTGATTTTACTCTGTATCCCTTTATTGTCATACATCAGGACAAGTTAAAGACTATTAGTTGAGTCCCATGAGTCCTCCTAGAGACCACCAAGCCTGGTACTGTTCTCAGGAACAATCAATACAGGGCCATAATGAGGAAGAAGATCAATGGAAAGAAATCATCCCTGGGGAACCAAGACCTTGGACTTTGCAAACAGAGGTTTAAGTCAGTAATTATATATATATTTATATTTTCAAATGATGCAGGAAACCATGTCTAAAAACCCACTTTTCTACCTGGGGACATGGGGTGGCTTGGGCGCCAGGCTCCAGCCTAGGTTTGACTAGCTTCCTGGCCCAACATATGGGTGGGCATCCTGAGTTTCTACGGCCTGGTCACGGGTGCCTAGAGGGCCCCTGGCTGGTTCCAGTTACCTGGCTTAGGCTTAACTGTCCTGACGTCACTTGGGAGGATCCTGGGGCTGCGGAAGCAGGGACAGCAGCTCTCCCAGCAGTTCACATTTGTAGGAGTCTCTGGGCGTGGCTGGACACTGACAGGCTGGTCACCCTCCGGAACCTCTTCTGAAACAAACCCAGGTAAACAGATTATCACACTCAAGGGGAATAGAATGGGAAATAGAACTCTTAGTTTAACTGAGACTGCTTGTGATCGGTGAGCACTGATTGCTATAGAGAGTGATTACAAGCTGATCAAAGTATTAGATAGAACAACACCTGGGACACTGAGTTAAAGTTTGTTATATCAAATTACAAAACTTGTGTATGACATAAATAAACAAAACCCAAAAGATAAACGGTGAATAGGAAAATTCACCAACAGGAAAATTCACTTAGGATTTTAATGTTCCTAAGTCTACAAATAGGGAAGAAAAGACTGCCACCGATCCCATGGAAGCATGTTAGAGACACGAACCAACAGTTTAAAGAAAAACAAAACAAGACGAATACCTCTTAATCCCTTCCACAAAGAAAACTTCTAAAACTGTGCCGAAATACCACTTCAGTGACTAAATGTCAAAAGTTTCACATCCCAGCATGTGGCTGTGCACACCTTGCTAAGAAAGTATGATTCAACACCCACGGAGAGAAAAGTGAAGTATTCAGCCACACTGCACAGGTGTTAACCCTTTGACCCACAACCTAACATCTCAAAAACTGTCCCAAAGGTGGACTGGCAAAGAAAATATCACAAGGCTCAGGCACCAGGCTATTTGTTGTATCCGGAGAATAATTAAAGCATACTTGTAATCTGAATGTCTCTGAATGATAATGAAAATCAGGCAATACTTACTAATGATGAAAACTGTGCAACATTTACAATCCTGAGATGCAGCTAAGAGCATGATGTGAGAATAATGTTTAGTAATTTACATTAGAAAAGCAGAAAGGCTGGAAGTGAATGAATATCCAACTTAAGTTAGAGAAAATAACACCCGAATAAACCCAAATAGTGTAATGGAAGGATAGGTAGATTAAAAGGTGGCCTATCACCTAGCTAACAGGGAAAAAAAGTAGCAAACAGAAAGAGGAATAAACTCATGGCACATAATTGTCCCTTTGAAGAAAGAACTGACAGCACAACTGCCCTTTGTTTACTTGAATTAAAACACCTGTGGCCTAACTCATTGGCTCCAAGAGTTTCCATTCCTCAGCCTTGAAGAGCCCATCACGGACTGTAGGGCTGTGAGTGCCCTGCTGCAGCTCTCTGCCTCAGGTCCTGACAAAAGCCGGATTCCAAGGACTCAGCGAGCTGGTGTGACAGAGAAAAGAGCGAAAGAGCCCCCTGCCACCCCACAGCTGCTTCTGTTATCAGTCTGCTGAAGTCGAGGGGAAAAAAGCCATTTTTTCCACTTTAAAACTTCAGGCAGCTTTCCCTCGGCTGCCTGGCACTTTCTCTTTTCCTCCCTGTGTCCTGGCCCCGCCCTGCCTTTCTCTCTCTCTCCCCCTTTCTTCCTTTCCTGGACAATTGCATAAACTTTTACTTCTTTATATCCCAGTCATTGTGTGAGAATTGTTTCTCCAACCCGCACGGTGAGCTCCTCAGGGGATCCCTGCCCTAACCCAGAAGAGAAGAGAAATTGATGAACTAGAAAACAAGAAGAGCAGGGAGAAGTAACATAGCCCACAGTTGTTTCTCTGAGAAAGTGTCCAAGTCTCTAGGGAGACTTACCAGGTAAAGGAGAGAAATCAGAAAAATTCCTCTTAGAATCAGTAGGAAGACGAAAGCCCAGAGGCGGCAGAGAGTAAACAAGAGGCCACAGGTGGACGCCATGAACCGTTCCAGGCCAGTGCGTTGGCAGTGCTGATGGTGCTTAAGCCAGGGGAAAGCAGGCTAAGAACCTGCTTATGAACTGGATGCACGTTGCGCATCCGGTTCTTAATTGTCACTGTCCTTGCCGTTTTTAGCTGGCAGGATTGGAGCATTCCGCATTTGTGGAGATAATACAAAATATACTAAAATACTTCCCTGATTGTTGTATGCTTTGGGCAGCTGTTGGGCAGAATGAACTCAACACTGACAGAGGTGGGCCATGCTGGCCTATGTGGTCCCACACACTGTGGGGCGCGGTGGCAACGCCATTCCAAGGTGGCGCCCGCTTCCTGGTCAAACCCTGCTGTTAGTCTGACAAACAAGTGCTCAGAGCATGTGCAGAGTTTGTCTCCTCCCTTCCAAGTGCCTTATCCAATCAGACAATGCCCAGTGTACTTACTGCCTTTATAAGCAGCCGCCGAGAACGCCTCGGCGTCTCCGCATGTAACAAGTTAAGCAATCCCCATTAAAGCGCTGTCAGAAGAACTCCGGTTGCCGCGTCTTCCTTGCTGGCGATGCGGGCGCGACAACACACTGCTTAGACCCTGACGGGAAGCATGTATGTCTCTTTGTGCTTTTCATAGTAATGACTGTGCCAGTCTGCGGCAAAATGTACCTATAACTACCCTGATTCATGTAGCTACTATGTCTGCCTTGATGGCCAGTGTCCGGGATGTCTTTGGCTCAGCGCTTACACTCTCACGTGGGAACGCTGCACTCGCTGTGTCGTGTCCCATCCCCTTGGTGGAGGGTCAGGTGCATGTCAGCAGTTGAGGGTGTCAGCAGGCAGACACATGCCTGGGTTCACCCACTCAGGTAGGACTGCAGGGCTTGGGTCACTCAGTTTTGCACTTCAGATTCCCAACTGAGCAGTGGGGATAATAATCCAGACCCCAGATATGGCTCTGCTGAGGGCTCAACGAATTAATGCATATGAAGTGTGTGATGGCAACGGATTTTATTTCACAAAGGTGACCCTGGTGATCACGCTGCGTAAGTAGGAAGTAGCTCCTGAGAAAACACAAATGCCCATCACCCTATGTAGCATCACACAAGACAGCCCCGTCCCTCAAGGACACACCCTGGCAACCTACGGAGAGCACAGTCCCTCACATGACATGTAGAAATGTGGCTGCAGATTTTTCCTAGAGAATTACTGAAAACTAAAACAAGGACTCCTCCTGTCCTTACTCCCATGTGAAACCTGGCATTAGGATGGCTCTTCAAATGGAAGGCAGCAAAAAGCCACAGCCCTGTTAGCATCCTGATATTTCTCTTCATCGAGATATTCCGGAATACTTACTGTCGTCACAGGCTGCTGGGGCCTCTTGCACCAGTGCAATACAGAAAAGAACATTATGCGGATGACGTCGTGTTGTGTGGAAGGTTTGCACATCCACGGTTTCCCTCCATGGGTATTGAAAACTAGAGGAGACGCTGTAGTCAAGTCACAGGCATCCACAGCAAGGGCAGGGCCACCACAGAGAGACATGAGCTTTTCCTGGAGGAGGGGTCTCTCCTGTGCACTTAGGTCGGCAAGTACAAAATACTTCTTCCAAGGAGCAGTCTCTGCTTCCAAGGAAAAAGACCCATGGCATACAGTTTACTACCTAGTACTGCCCTGTGTTAATGTCCTTTGGCATCAGACATGAGTGGCTAATGATCTCCTGTGCACCGTCCAGAAAAGAGTAGTTAATATCCATAATGTGTAGTGTCATGTTTTCTTATTTGAAATCCATTGAAAAAGAGAGAAACAAAGAAAGCAACATTTCCTGTTTGAGGGAAACCAGGCAACTTCACCCTCACAGTCCATGGCCTCCTTACAGGAACCCTTGCCTGGACTGCTTCTGCACCAGGTCGTTCTGTGAGGCGAGGAGGACACAGGATGCCGTCAGCCATCGGTGCTGTTGCTCATGATTTTCTCAGGAGCTCTGCGCTCTGTAGACAGTGGGACAGTGTGTGTGGGTGCGTTTGGGTCAAAAGCACAATGGGCCACGTGAGGTGGCTCACGCTTGGAATCGTAGCACTCTGGGAGGCCAGGGCAAGAGGATCACTTGAGCTCAGGAATTCTACACCAGCCTGAGCAAGAGCGAGGTCCTGTCTCTATTAAAATTAAAAAAAATTAGCTGGGTCCGTGGTGGTGTTTGCCTGTTGTTCCAGCTACTCAAGAGGCTGAGGAAGGAGGATCCCTTGAGCCTAGGAGTTTGAGCTTGCTGTGCAGTAGGCTAATACCATGGCACTGTTCCCGGGCACCAGAGTGAGACTCTGTTCACAAAAAAAGAAAAAGAGGAGAAAACAAAAGCAGCAGAGACGGAGCTGCTGCTGGACCATCCTCCCGCATGGGAAGACAGGCAGGAAAGAGGAGCACAAAAGCAATGAGAAACTGAGACCGTGGCATTTTGCTAATGGAAACATAACACAACACAAAGTAGAATCAAATGGTACTGAACTGCATGCTATCACTTGATGACAGGACCCCATCACTCATACTGTTGGCTCTGAAACCCAGCTAAATGGTATCTAAAGCTCCTGAAACAGTATTAGCTTGTGTGCTTTGTTTATCTTAAGTATAAAGGCCTCCAGCTGAGACTGATGCCAAGTGTTCTTGAAACTTTCACTAGTGTTTTCACCTATGTGGATCCAAATGTGTGTCTCTGTAGCTATTGTGTTTTTTTGAAATAGGATTTTTCACTTGAATAAAAGGAAAGTTTAAGAAATAGATTGGATTATTTGTAGGCAAAAAAGTCCATGGTATTTACTTACTGATCTGTTCTATGCAATTATGGGAGGCGTGTCATGTGCAGTAACAGAGTGGGGAGGATACCTTTGCTGGTACTGGCCAGTCAGTGTGAGATTATTTCAAGAGAGGAGATGGGGTAAAAGGTGGTGCATTTTAACTCTGCAATGCAATGAATGGCAACAAATGTGATGAAAGGAGAACAAAGCTGTCCTTCCCTTTGTTATCTGTCCTTATTTCTAAAGTATGTAGCTCTCAGGTTTTGATCATTCCTAGGTCTTGATATCAGAAGACTGACTAAGAAGCAAATAAAAACAACTAAAACATATAGCAACAACAATAAATGCTGGCGTATGTAGAGATTCTGATTTCCAGCTATCCCGTTATTTGATTTAATATATCCAGTTAGCCAGAATATAATACAAGGATTCATAGGAGAAAACAAAGTACAGGCCGTGCAGGAAGGGTTAATAAAGCAAAGTTTAAAGTGCTGTCCTTCAAGAGGCGTGACGCCAAGTTTGGCCCATGCCTGCACCCGAGAATGGGTATCTGGAGGGTTCCCACAATTACCAGCATTAATAAGAGTGGCATAGCGTGTGCCAGATCGGTTAGTGCACACAGCACGGCTCATGCAGAACGTCTGTTGTCTGAGAATAAAGGACTTCGGTACACGCTGGGTAGGGGGCGCCTACATGACAAATGTCTAATCAATCTGGAAACCCTGAGTCTATAATCAGACTTCCTGTAGACCACAGGAAGGGGTCACACGCTCTCACACCCTCTGCTGGAGAACTTAGCAGTCATCTCCTGGGAGAGCAGCCTTGGGGCCTTTCAATAGGTTTTCTCTGGACCTCACCCCATGCACAGTTTCTGTCTGTTGTTTTTACTCTGTATCCCTTTGTTGTCATACATCACGGACAAGTTAAAGACTATTAGTTGAGTCCCATGAGTCCTCCTAGAGATCACCAAGCCTGGTACTGTTCTCAGGAACAATCAATACAGGGTCATAATCAGGAAGAAGAGCAATGGAAAGAAATCATCCCTGGGGAACCAAGACCTTGGACTTTGCAAACAAAGGTTTAAGTCAGTAATTATATATATATTTATATTTTCAAATGATGCAGGAAACCATGTCTAAAAACCCACTATCCTACCTGGGGGCATGGGGTGGCTTGGGGCGCCAGGCTCCAGCCAAGGCTTGACCTGCTTCCTGGCCCAACATATGGGTGGGTATCCTGGGTTTTTACGGGCTGGCAACGGGGTAACCAGAGGGGCCCTGGCTGGTTCCAGTTACCTGGCGCAGGCATGACTGTACCGACGTCACTTGGGTGTATCCTGGGGCTGCGGAAGCTGGCATGGGATCTCTCCCTGCCGTTCGGGGGTGTCACGCTCTCTGGGCGTGGCTGGACACTGACAGGCTGGTCACTCTCTGGAACCTCTTCTGAAACAAACCCAGGTAAACAGATTATCACACAAAGGGGAATAGAACTCTTAGTTCAACTGACACTGGCTGTCGTCAATGAGCACAGATTGCTGTAGAGAGTGATCACAAGCCGGTCAAAGTGTTAGATAGAAGAAACCTGGGACACTGAATTAAAGTTTGTTATACCAAATCACAAAACTTGTGAATGACGTAAAGTTCAATAAACAAAACCCAAAAGATAAACGGTGAATAGGAAAATTCACCAACAGGAAAATTCACTTAGGATTTTAATGTACCTAAGTCTACAAATAGGGAAGAAAAGACTGCCACTGATCCCATGGAAGCATGTTAGAGACACGAACCAACAGTTTAAAGAAAAGCAAAACAAGACGAATACCTCTTAATCCCTTCCACAAAGAAAACTTCTAAAACTGTGCCGAAATACCACTTCAGTGACTAAATGTCAAAAGTTTCACATCCCAGCATATGTGGCTGTGCACACCTTGCTAAGAAAGTATGATTCAACACCCACGGAGAGAAAAGTGAAGTATTCAGCCACACTGCACAGGTGTTAACCCTTTGACCCACAACCTAACATCTCAAAAACTGTCCCAAAGGTGGACTGGCAAAGAAAATATCACAAGGCTCAGGCACAAGGCTATTTGTTGTATCCGGAGAATAATTAAAGCATACTAGTAATCTGAATGTCTCTGAATGATAATGAAAATCAGGCAATACTTACTAATGATGAAAACTGTGCAACATTTACAATCCTGAGATGCAGCTAAGAGCGTGATGTGAGAACAATGTTTAGTAATTTACATTAGAAAAGCAGAAAGGCTGGAAGTGAATGAATATCCAACTTAAGTTAGAGAAAATAACACCCGAATAAACCCAAATAGTGTAATGGAAGGATAGGTAGATTAAAAGGTGGCCTATCACCTAGCTAACAGGGAAAAAAAGTAGCAAACAGAAAGAGGAATAAACTCATGGCACATAATTGTCCCTTTGAAGAAAGAACTGACAGCACAACTGCCCTTTGTTTACTTGAATTAAAACACCTGTGGCCTAACTCATTGGCTCCAAGAGTTTCCATTCCTCAGCCTTGAAGAGCCCATCATGGACTGTAGGGCTGTGAGTGCCCTGCTGCAGCTCTCTGCCTCAGGTCCTGACAAAAGCCGGATTCCAAGGACTCAGCGAGCTGGTGTCACAGAGAAAAGAGCAAAAGAGCCTCCTGCCATCCCCCAGCTGCTTCTGTTATCAGTCTGCTGAAGTCGAGGGGAAAAAAGCCATTTTTTCCACTTTAAAACTTCAGGCAGCTTTCCCTCGGCTGCCTGGCACTTTCTCTTTTCCTCCCTGTGTCCTGGCCCCGCCCTGCCTTTCTCTCTCTCTCCCCCTTTCTTCCTTTCCTGGACAATTGCATAAACTTTTACTTCTTTATATCCCAGTCATTGTGTGAGAATTGTTTCTCCAACCCGCACGGTGAGCTCCTCAGGGGATCCCTGCCCTAACCCAGAAGAGAAGAGAAATTGATGAACTAGAAAACAAGGAGAAGAGCAGGGAGAAGTAACATAGCCCACAGTTGTTTCTCTGAGAAAGTGTCCAAGTCTCTAGGGAGACTTACCAGGTAAAGGAGAGAAATCAGAAAAATTCCTCTTAGAATCAGTAGGAAGACGTAAGCCCAGAGGCGGCAGAGAGTAAACAAGAGGCCACAGGTGGACGCCATGAACCGCTCCAGGCCAGTGCGTTGGCAGTGCTGATGGTGTGTAAGCCAGGGGAAAGCAGGCTAAGAACCTGCTTATGAACTGGATGCACGTTGCGCATCCGGTTCTTAATTGTCGCTGTCCTTGCCGTTTTTAGCTGGCAGGATTGGAGCATTCCACATTTGTGGAGATAATACAAAATATACTAAAATACTTCCCTGATTGTTGTATGCTTTGGGCAGCTGTTGGGCAGAATGAACTCAACACTGACAGAAGTGGGCCATGCTGGCCTATGTGGTCCCACACACTGTGGAGCGCGGTGGCAACGCCATTCCAAGATGGCGCCCGCTTCCTGGTCAAACCCTGCTGTTAGTCTGACAAACAAGTGCTCAGCGCATGTGCAGAGTTTGTCTCCTCCCTTCCAAGTGCCTTAAACAATCAGACAATGCCCAGTGTACTTACTGCCTTTATAAGCAGCCGCCGAGAACGCCTCGGCGTCTCCGCATGTAACAAGTTAAGCAATCCCCATTAAAGCGCTGTCAGAAGATCTCCGGTTGCCACGTCTTCCTTGCTGGCGATGCGGGCGTGACAACACACTGCTTATACCCTGACGGGAAGCATGTATGTCCCTTTGTGCTTTTCATAGTAATGACTGTGCCAGTCTGCGGCAAAATGTACCTATAACTACCCTGATTCATGTAGCTACTATGTCTGCCTTGATGGCCAGTGTCCGGGATGTCTTTGGCTCAGCGCTTACACTCTCACGTGGGAACGCTGCACTCGCTGTGTCGTGTCCCATCCCCTTGGTGGAGGGTCAGGTGCATGTCAGCAGTTGAGGGTGTCAGCAGGCAGACACATGCCTGGGTTCACCCACTCAGGTAGGACTGCAGGGCTTGGGTCACTCAGTTTTGCACTTCAGATTCCCAACTGAGCAGTGGGGATAATAATCCAGACCCCAGATATGGCTCTGCTGAGGGCTCAACGAATTAATGCATATGAAGTGTGTGATGGCAACGGATTTTATTTCACAAAGGTGACCCTGGTGATCACGCTGCGTAAGTAGGAAGTAGCTCCTGAGCAAACACAAATGCCCATCACCCTATGTAGCATCACACAAGACAGCCCCGTCCCTCAGGACACACCCTGGCAACCTACGGAGAGCACAGTCCCTCACATGACATGTAGAAATGTGGCTGCAGATCTTTCCTAGAGAATTACTGAAAACTAAAACAAGGACTCCTCCTGTCCTTACTCCCATGTGAAACCTGGCATTAGGATGGCTCTTCAAATGGAAGGCAGCAAAAAGCCACACCCCTGTTAGCATCCTGATATTTCTCTTCATCGAGGTATTCCGGAATACTTACTGTCGTCACAGGCTGCTGGGGCCTCTTGCACCACTGCAATACAGAAAAAAACATTATGCGGATGACGTCGTGTTGTGTGGAAGGTTTGCACATCCACGGTTTCCCTCCATGGGTATTGAAAACTAGAGGAGACATGTAGTCAAGTCACAGGCATCCACAGCAAGGGCAGGGCCACCACAGAGAGACATGAGCTTTTCCTGGAGGAGGGGTCTCTCCTGTGCACTTAGGTCGGCAAGTACAAAATACTTCTTCCAAGGAGCAGTCTCTGCTCCCAAGGAAAAAGACCCATGGCATACAGTTTACTACCTAGTACTGCCCTGTGTTAATGTCCTTTGGCATCAGACATGAGTGGCTAATGATCTCCTGTGCACCGTCCAGAAAAGAGTAGTTAATATCCATAATGTGTAGTGTCATGTTTTCTTATTTGAAATCCATTGAAAATGAGAGAAACAAAGAAAGCAACATTTCCTGTTTGAGGGAAACCAGGCAACTTCACCCTCACAGTCCATGGCCTCCTTACAGGAACCCTTGTCTGGACTGCTTCTGCACCAGGTCGTTCTGTGAGGCGAGGAGGACACAGGATGCCGTCAGCCATCGGTGCTGTTGCTCATGATTTTCTCAGGAGCTCTGCGCTCTGTAGACAGTGGGACAGTGTGTGTGGGTGCGTTTGGGTCAAAAGCACAATGGGCCACGTGAGGTGGCTCACGCTTGGAATCGTAGCACTCTGGGAGGCCAGGGCAAGAGGATCACTTGAGCTCAGGAATTCTACACCAGCCTGAGCAAGAGCGAGGTCCTGTCTCTATTAAAATTAAAAAAAATTAGCTGGGTCCGTGGTGGTGTTTGCCTGTTGTTCCAGCTACTCAAGAGGCTGAGGAAGGAGGATCCCTTGAGCCTAGGAGTTTGAGCTTGCTGTGCAGTAGGCTAATACCATGGCACTGTTCCCGGGCACCAGAGTGAGACTCTGTTCACAAAAAAAGAAAAAGAGGAGAAAACAAAAGCAGCAGAGACGGAGCTGCTGCTGGACCATCCTCCCGCATGGGAAGACAGGCAGGAAAGAGGAGCACAAAAGCAATGAGAAACTGAGACCGTGGCATTTTGCTAATGGAAACATAACACAACACAAAGTAGAATCAAATGGTACTGAACTGCATGCTATCACTTGATGACAGGACCCCATCACTCATACTGTTGGCTCTGAAACCCAGCTAAATGGTATCTAAAGCTCCTGAAACAGTATTAGCTTGTGTGCTTTGTTTATCTTAAGTATAAAGGCCTCCAGCTGAGACTGATGCCAAGTGTTCTTGAAACTTTCACTAGTGTTTTCACCTATGTGGATCCAAATGTGTGTCTCTGTAGCTATTGTGTTTTTTTGAAATAGGATTTTTCACTTGAATAAAAGGAAAGTTTAAGAAATAGATTGGATTATTTGTAGGCAAAAAAGTCCATGGTATTTACTTACTGATCTGTTCTATGCAATTATGGGAGGCGTGTCATGTGCAGTAACAGAGTGGGGAGGATACCTTTGCTGGTACTGGCCAGTCAGTGTGAGATTATTTCAAGAGAGGAGATGGGGTAAAAGGTGGTGCATTTTAACTCTGCAATGCAATGAATGGCAACAAATGTGATGAAAGGAGAACAAAGCTGTCCTTCCCTTTGTTATCTGTCCTTATTTCTAAAGTATGTAGCTCTCAGGTTTTGATCATTCCTAGGTCTTGATATCAGAAGACTGACTAAGAAGCAAATAAAAACAACTAAAACATATAGCAACAACAATAAATGCTGGCGTATGTAGAGATTCTGATTTCCAGCTATCCCGTTATTTGATTTAATATATCCAGTTAGCCAGAATATAATACAAGGATTCATAGGAGAAAACAAAGTACAGGCCGTGCAGGAAGGGTTAATAAAGCAAAGTTTAAAGTGCTGTCCTTCAAGAGGCGTGACGCCAAGTTTGGCCCATGCCTGCACCCGAGAATGGGTATCTGGAGGGTTCCCACAATTACCAGCATTAATAAGAGTGGCATAGCGTGTGCCAGATCGGTTAGTGCACACAGCACGGCTCATGCAGAACGTCTGTTGTCTGAGAATAAAGGACTTCGGTACACGCTGGGTAGGGGGCGCCTACATGACAAATGTCTAATCAATCTGGAAACCCTGAGTCTATAATCAGACTTCCTGTAGACCACAGGAAGGGGTCACACGCTCTCACACCCTCTGCTGGAGAACTTAGCAGTCATCTCCTGGGAGAGCAGCCTTGGGGCCTTTCAATAGGTTTTCTCTGGACCTCACCCCATGCACAGTTTCTGTCTGTTGTTTTTACTCTGTATCCCTTTGTTGTCATACATCACGGACAAGTTAAAGACTATTAGTTGAGTCCCATGAGTCCTCCTAGAGACCACCAAGCCTGGTACTGTTCTCAGGAACAATCAATACAGGGTCATAATCAGGAAGAAGAGCAATGGAAAGAAATCATCCCTGGGGAACCAAGACCTTGGACTTTGCAAACAAAGGTTTAAGTCAGTAATTATATATATATTTATATTTTCAAATGATGCAGGAAACCATGTCTAAAAACCCACTATCCTACCTGGGGGCATGGGGTGGCTTGGGGCGCCAGGCTCCAGCCAAGGCTTGACCTGCTTCCTGGCCCAACATATGGGTGGGTATCCTGGGTTTTTACGGGCTGGCAACGGGGTAACCAGAGGGGCCCTGGCTGGTTCCAGTTACCTGGCGCAGGCATGACTGTACCGACGTCACTTGGGTGTATCCTGGGGCTGCGGAAGCTGGCATGGGATCTCTCCCTGCCGTTCGGGGGTGTCACGCTCTCTGGGCGTGGCTGGACACTGACAGGCTGGTCACTCTCTGGAACCTCTTCTGAAACAAACCCAGGTAAACAGATTATCACACAAAGGGGAATAGAACTCTTAGTTCAACTGACACTGGCTGTCGTCAATGAGCACAGATTGCTGTAGAGAGTGATCACAAGCCGGTCAAAGTGTTAGATAGAAGAAACCTGGGACACTGAATTAAAGTTTGTTATACCAAATCACAAAACTTGTGAATGACGTAAAGTTCAATAAACAAAACCCAAAAGATAAACGGTGAATAGGAAAATTCACCAACAGGAAAATTCACTTAGGATTTTAATGTACCTAAGTCTACAAATAGGGAAGAAAAGACTGCCACTGATCCCATGGAAGCATGTTAGAGACACGAACCAACAGTTTAAAGAAAAGCAAAACAAGACGAATACCTCTTAATCCCTTCCACAAAGAAAACTTCTAAAACTGTGCCGAAATACCACTTCAGTGACTAAATGTCAAAAGTTTCACATCCCAGCATATGTGGCTGTGCACACCTTGCTAAGAAAGTATGATTCAACACCCACGGAGAGAAAAGTGAAGTATGCAGCCACACTGCACAGGTGTTAACCCTTTGACCCACAACCTAACATCTCAAAAACTGTCCCAAAGGTGGACTGGCAAAGAAAATATCACAAGGCTCAGGCACAAGGCTATTTGTTGTATCCGGAGAATAATTAAAGCATACTAGTAATCTGAATGTCTCTGAATGATAATGAAAATCAGGCAATACTTACTAATGATGAAAACTGTGCAACATTTACAATCCTGAGATGCAGCTAAGAGCATGATGTGAGAACAATGTTTAGTAATTTACATTAGAAAAGCAGAAAGGCTGGAAGTGAATGAATATCCAACTTAAGTTAGAGAAAATAACACCCGAATAAACCCAAATAGTGTAATGGAAGGATAGGTAGATTAAAAGGTGGCCTATCACCTAGCTAACAGGGAAAAAAAGTAGCAAACAGAAAGAGGAATAAACTCATGGCACATAATTGTCCCTTTGAAGAAAGAACTGACAGCACAACTGCCCTTTGTTTACTTGAATTAAAACACCTGTGGCCTAACTCATTGGCTCCAAGAGTTTCCATTCCTCAGCCTTGAAGAGCCCATCACGGACTGTAGGGCTGTGAGTGCCCTGCTGCAGCTCTCTGCCTCAGGTCCTGACAAAAGCCGGATTCCAAGGACTCAGCGAGCTGGTGTCACAGAGAAAAGAGCAAAAGAGCCTCCTGCCATCCCCCAGCTGCTTCTGTTATCAGTCTGCTGAAGTCGAGGGGAAAAAAGCCATTTTTTCCACTTTAAAACTTCAGGCAGCTTTCCCTCGGCTGCCTGGCACTTTCTCTTTTCCTCCCTGTGTCCTGGCCCCGCCCTGCCTTTCTCTCTCTCTCCCCCTTTCTTCCTTTCCTGGACAATTGCATAAACTTTTACTTCTTTATATCCCAGTCATTGTGTGAGAATTGTTTCTCCAACCCGCACGGTGAGCTCCTCAGGGGATCCCTGCCCTAACCCAGAAGAGAAGAGAAATTGATGAACTAGAAAACAAGGAGAAGAGCAGGGAGAAGTAACATAGCCCACAGTTGTTTCTCTGAGAAAGTGTCCAAGTCTCTAGGGAGACTTACCAGGTAAAGGAGAGAAATCAGAAAAATTCCTCTTAGAATCAGTAGGAAGACGTAAGCCCAGAGGCGGCAGAGAGTAAACAAGAGGCCACAGGTGGACGCCATGAACCGCTCCAGGCCAGTGCGTTGGCAGTGCTGATGGTGTGTAAGCCAGGGGAAAGCAGGCTAAGAACCTGCTTATGAACTGGATGCACGTTGCGCATCCGGTTCTTAATTGTCGCTGTCCTTGCCGTTTTTAGCTGGCAGGATTGGAGCATTCCACATTTGTGGAGATAATACAAAATATACTAAAATACTTCCCTGATTGTTGTATGCTTTGGGCAGCTGTTGGGCAGAATGAACTCAACACTGACAGAAGTGGGCCATGCTGGCCTATGTGGTCCCACACACTGTGGAGCGCGGTGGCAACGCCATTCCAAGATGGCGCCCGCTTCCTGGTCAAACCCTGCTGTTAGTCTGACAAACAAGTGCTCAGCGCATGTGCAGAGTTTGTCTCCTCCCTTCCAAGTGCCTTAAACAATCAGACAATGCCCAGTGTACTTACTGCCTTTATAAGCAGCCGCCGAGAACGCCTCGGCGTCTCCGCATGTAACAAGTTAAGCAATCCCCATTAAAGCGCTGTCAGAAGATCTCCGGTTGCCACGTCTTCCTTGCTGGCGATGCGGGCGTGACAACACACTGCTTATACCCTGACGGGAAGCATGTATGTCCCTTTGTGCTTTTCATAGTAATGACTGTGCCAGTCTGCGGCAAAATGTACCTATAACTACCCTGATTCATGTAGCTACTATGTCTGCCTTGATGGCCAGTGTCCGGGATGTCTTTGGCTCAGCGCTTACACTCTCACGTGGGAACGCTGCACTCGCTGTGTCGTGTCCCATCCCCTTGGTGGAGGGTCAGGTGCATGTCAGCAGTTGAGGGTGTCAGCAGGCAGACACATGCCTGGGTTCACCCACTCAGGTAGGACTGCAGGGCTTAGGTCACTCAGTTTTGCACTTCAGATTCCCAACTGAGCAGTGGGGATAATAATCCAGACCCCAGATATGGCTCTGCTGAGGGCTCAACGAATTAATGCATATGAAGTGTGTGATGGCAACGGATTTTATTTCACAAAGGTGACCCTGGTGATCACGCTGCGTAAGTAGGAAGTAGCTCCTGAGCAAACACAAATGCCCATCACCCTATGTAGCATCACACAAGACAGCCCCGTCCCTCAGGACACACCCTGGCAACCTACGGAGAGCACAGTCCCTCACATGACATGTAGAAATGTGGCTGCAGATCTTTCCTAGAGAATTACTGAAAACTAAAACAAGGACTCCTCCTGTCCTTACTCCCATGTGAAACCTGGCATTAGGATGGCTCTTCAAATGGAAGGCAGCAAAAAGCCACACCCCTGTTAGCATCCTGATATTTCTCTTCATCGAGGTATTCCGGAATACTTACTGTCGTCACAGGCTGCTGGGGCCTCTTGCACCACTGCAATACAGAAAAAAACATTATGCGGATGACGTCGTGTTGTGTGGAAGGTTTGCACATCCACGGTTTCCCTCCATGGGTATTGAAAACTAGAGGAGACATGTAGTCAAGTCACAGGCATCCACAGCAAGGGCAGGGCCACCACAGAGAGACATGAGCTTTTCCTGGAGGAGGGGTCTCTCCTGTGCACTTAGGTCGGCAAGTACAAAATACTTCTTCCAAGGAGCAGTCTCTGCTCCCAAGGAAAAAGACCCATGGCATACAGTTTACTACCTAGTACTGCCCTGTGTTAATGTCCTTTGGCATCAGACATGAGTGGCTAATGATCTCCTGTGCACCGTCCAGAAAAGAGTAGTTAATATCCATAATGTGTAGTGTCATGTTTTCTTATTTGAAATCCATTGAAAATGAGAGAAACAAAGAAAGCAACATTTCCTGTTTGAGGGAAACCAGGCAACTTCACCCTCACAGTCCATGGCCTCCTTACAGGAACCCTTGTCTGGACTGCTTCTGCACCAGGTCGTTCTGTGAGGCGAGGAGGACACAGGATGCCGTCAGCCATCGGTGCTGTTGCTCATGATTTTCTCAGGAGCTCTGCGCTCTGTAGACAGTGGGACAGTGTGTGTGGGTGCGTTTGGGTCAAAAGCACAATGGGCCACGTGAGGTGGCTCACGCTTGGAATCGTAGCACTCTGGGAGGCCAGGGCAAGAGGATCACTTGAGCTCAGGAATTCTACACCAGCCTGAGCAAGAGCGAGGTCCTGTCTCTATTAAAATTAAAAAAAATTAGCTGGGTCCGTGGTGGTGTTTGCCTGTTGTTCCAGCTACTCAAGAGGCTGAGGAAGGAGGATCCCTTGAGCCTAGGAGTTTGAGCTTGCTGTGCAGTAGGCTAATACCATGGCACTGTTCCCGGGCACCAGAGTGAGACTCTGTTCACAAAAAAAGAAAAAGAGGAGAAAACAAAAGCAGCAGAGACGGAGCTGCTGCTGGACCATCCTCCCGCATGGGAAGACAGGCAGGAAAGAGGAGCACAAAAGCAATGAGAAACTGAGACCGTGGCATTTTGCTAATGGAAACATAACACAACACAAAGTAGAATCAAATGGTACTGAACTGCATGCTATCACTTGATGACAGGACCCCATCACTCATACTGTTGGCTCTGAAACCCAGCTAAATGGTATCTAAAGCTCCTGAAACAGTATTAGCTTGTGTGCTTTGTTTATCTTAAGTATAAAGGCCTCCAGCTGAGACTGATGCCAAGTGTTCTTGAAACTTTCACTAGTGTTTTCACCTATGTGGATCCAAATGTGTGTCTCTGTAGCTATTGTGTTTTTTTGAAATAGGATTTTTCACTTGAATAAAAGGAAAGTTTAAGAAATAGATTGGATTATTTGTAGGCAAAAAAGTCCATGGTATTTACTTACTGATCTGTTCTATGCAATTATGGGAGGCGTGTCATGTGCAGTAACAGAGTGGGGAGGATACCTTTGCTGGTACTGGCCAGTCAGTGTGAGATTATTTCAAGAGAGGAGATGGGGTAAAAGGTGGTGCATTTTAACTCTGCAATGCAATGAATGGCAACAAATGTGATGAAAGGAGAACAAAGCTGTCCTTCCCTTTGTTATCTGTCCTTATTTCTAAAGTATGTAGCTCTCAGGTTTTGATCATTCCTAGGTCTTGATATCAGAAGACTGACTAAGAAGCAAATAAAAACAACTAAAACATATAGCAACAACAATAAATGCTGGCGTATGTAGAGATTCTGATTTCCAGCTATCCCGTTATTTGATTTAATATATCCAGTTAGCCAGAATATAATACAAGGATTCATAGGAGAAAACAAAGTACAGGCCGTGCAGGAAGGGTTAATAAAGCAAAGTTTAAAGTGCTGTCCTTCAAGAGGCGTGACGCCAAGTTTGGCCCATGCCTGCACCCGAGAATGGGTATCTGGAGGGTTCCCACAATTACCAGCATTAATAAGAGTGGCATAGCGTGTGCCAGATCGGTTAGTGCACACAGCACGGCTCATGCAGAACGTCTGTTGTCTGAGAATAAAGGACTTCGGTACACGCTGGGTAGGGGGCGCCTACATGACAAATGTCTAATCAATCTGGAAACCCTGAGTCTATAATCAGACTTCCTGTAGACCACAGGAAGGGGTCACACGCTCTCACACCCTCTGCTGGAGAACTTAGCAGTCATCTCCTGGGAGAGCAGCCTTGGGGCCTTTCAATAGGTTTTCTCTGGACCTCACCCCATGCACAGTTTCTGTCTGTTGTTTTTACTCTGTATCCCTTTGTTGTCATACATCACGGACAAGTTAAAGACTATTAGTTGAGTCCCATGAGTCCTCCTAGAGACCACCAAGCCTGGTACTGTTCTCAGGAACAATCAATACAGGGTCATAATCAGGAAGAAGAGCAATGGAAAGAAATCATCCCTGGGGAACCAAGACCTTGGACTTTGCAAACAAAGGTTTAAGTCAGTAATTATATATATATTTATATTTTCAAATGATGCAGGAAACCATGTCTAAAAACCCACTATCCTACCTGGGGGCATGGGGTGGCTTGGGGCGCCAGGCTCCAGCCAAGGCTTGACCTGCTTCCTGGCCCAACATATGGGTGGGTATCCTGGGTTTTTACGGGCTGGCAACGGGGTAACCAGAGGGGCCCTGGCTGGTTCCAGTTACCTGGCGCAGGCATGACTGTACCGACGTCACTTGGGTGTATCCTGGGGCTGCGGAAGCTGGCATGGGATCTCTCCCTGCCGTTCGGGGGTGTCACGCTCTCTGGGCGTGGCTGGACACTGACAGGCTGGTCACTCTCTGGAACCTCTTCTGAAACAAACCCAGGTAAACAGATTATCACACAAAGGGGAATAGAACTCTTAGTTCAACTGACACTGGCTGTCGTCAATGAGCACAGATTGCTGTAGAGAGTGATCACAAGCCGGTCAAAGTGTTAGATAGAAGAAACCTGGGACACTGAATTAAAGTTTGTTATACCAAATCACAAAACTTGTGAATGACGTAAAGTTCAATAAACAAAACCCAAAAGATAAACGGTGAATAGGAAAATTCACCAACAGGAAAATTCACTTAGGATTTTAATGTACCTAAGTCTACAAATAGGGAAGAAAAGACTGCCACTGATCCCATGGAAGCATGTTAGAGACACGAACCAACAGTTTAAAGAAAAGCAAAACAAGACGAATACCTCTTAATCCCTTCCACAAAGAAAACTTCTAAAACTGTGCCGAAATACCACTTCAGTGACTAAATGTCAAAAGTTTCACATCCCAGCATATGTGGCTGTGCACACCTTGCTAAGAAAGTATGATTCAACACCCACGGAGAGAAAAGTGAAGTATGCAGCCACACTGCACAGGTGTTAACCCTTTGACCCACAACCTAACATCTCAAAAACTGTCCCAAAGGTGGACTGGCAAAGAAAATATCACAAGGCTCAGGCACAAGGCTATTTGTTGTATCCGGAGAATAATTAAAGCATACTAGTAATCTGAATGTCTCTGAATGATAATGAAAATCAGGCAATACTTACTAATGATGAAAACTGTGCAACATTTACAATCCTGAGATGCAGCTAAGAGCATGATGTGAGAACAATGTTTAGTAATTTACATTAGAAAAGCAGAAAGGCTGGAAGTGAATGAATATCCAACTTAAGTTAGAGAAAATAACACCCGAATAAACCCAAATAGTGTAATGGAAGGATAGGTAGATTAAAAGGTGGCCTATCACCTAGCTAACAGGGAAAAAAAGTAGCAAACAGAAAGAGGAATAAACTCATGGCACATAATTGTCCCTTTGAAGAAAGAACTGACAGCACAACTGCCCTTTGTTTACTTGAATTAAAACACCTGTGGCCTAACTCATTGGCTCCAAGAGTTTCCATTCCTCAGCCTTGAAGAGCCCATCACGGACTGTAGGGCTGTGAGTGCCCTGCTGCAGCTCTCTGCCTCAGGTCCTGACAAAAGCCGGATTCCAAGGACTCAGCGAGCTGGTGTCACAGAGAAAAGAGCAAAAGAGCCTCCTGCCATCCCCCAGCTGCTTCTGTTATCAGTCTGCTGAAGTCGAGGGGAAAAAAGCCATTTTTTCCACTTTAAAACTTCAGGCAGCTTTCCCTCGGCTGCCTGGCACTTTCTCTTTTCCTCCCTGTGTCCTGGCCCCGCCCTGCCTTTCTCTCTCTCTCCCCCTTTCTTCCTTTCCTGGACAATTGCATAAACTTTTACTTCTTTATATCCCAGTCATTGTGTGAGAATTGTTTCTCCAACCCGCACGGTGAGCTCCTCAGGGGATCCCTGCCCTAACCCAGAAGAGAAGAGAAATTGATGAACTAGAAAACAAGGAGAAGAGCAGGGAGAAGTAACATAGCCCACAGTTGTTTCTCTGAGAAAGTGTCCAAGTCTCTAGGGAGACTTACCAGGTAAAGGAGAGAAATCAGAAAAATTCCTCTTAGAATCAGTAGGAAGACGTAAGCCCAGAGGCGGCAGAGAG
The DNA here is from genome assembly GCF_040939455.1 of Microcebus murinus. Classification (NCBI taxonomy): domain Eukaryota; kingdom Metazoa; phylum Chordata; class Mammalia; order Primates; family Cheirogaleidae; genus Microcebus; species Microcebus murinus. Next base: position 23,593,691 of record NC_134125.1, on the reverse strand, counting down.
TAAACAAGAGGCCACAGGTGGACGCCATGAACCGCTCCAGGCCAGTGCGTTGGCAGTGCTGATGGTGTGTAAGCCAGGGGAAAGCAGGCTAAGAACCTGCTTATGAACTGGATGCACGTTGCGCATCCGGTTCTTAATTGTCGCTGTCCTTGCCGTTTTTAGCTGGCAGGATTGGAGCATTCCACATTTGTGGAGATAATACAAAATATACTAAAATACTTCCCTGATTGTTGTATGCTTTGGGCAGCTGTTGGGCAGAATGAACTCAACACTGACAGAAGTGGGCCATGCTGGCCTATGTGGTCCCACACACTGTGGAGCGCGGTGGCAACGCCATTCCAAGATGGCGCCCGCTTCCTGGTCAAACCCTGCTGTTAGTCTGACAAACAAGTGCTCAGCGCATGTGCAGAGTTTGTCTCCTCCCTTCCAAGTGCCTTAAACAATCAGACAATGCCCAGTGTACTTACTGCCTTTATAAGCAGCCGCCGAGAACGCCTCGGCGTCTCCGCATGTAACAAGTTAAGCAATCCCCATTAAAGCGCTGTCAGAAGATCTCCGGTTGCCACGTCTTCCTTGCTGGCGATGCGGGCGTGACAACACACTGCTTATACCCTGACGGGAAGCATGTATGTCCCTTTGTGCTTTTCATAGTAATGACTGTGCCAGTCTGCGGCAAAATGTACCTATAACTACCCTGATTCATGTAGCTACTATGTCTGCCTTGATGGCCAGTGTCCGGGATGTCTTTGGCTCAGCGCTTACACTCTCACGTGGGAACGCTGCACTCGCTGTGTCGTGTCCCATCCCCTTGGTGGAGGGTCAGGTGCATGTCAGCAGTTGAGGGTGTCAGCAGGCAGACACATGCCTGGGTTCACCCACTCAGGTAGGACTGCAGGGCTTGGGTCACTCAGTTTTGCACTTCAGATTCCCAACTGAGCAGTGGGGATAATAATCCAGACCCCAGATATGGCTCTGCTGAGGGCTCAACGAATTAATGCATATGAAGTGTGTGATGGCAACGGATTTTATTTCACAAAGGTGACCCTGGTGATCACGCTGCGTAAGTAGGAAGTAGCTCCTGAGCAAACACAAATGCCCATCACCCTATGTAGCATCACACAAGACAGCCCCGTCCCTCAGGACACACCCTGGCAACCTACGGAGAGCACAGTCCCTCACATGACATGTAGAAATGTGGCTGCAGATCTTTCCTAGAGAATTACTGAAAACTAAAACAAGGACTCCTCCTGTCCTTACTCCCATGTGAAACCTGGCATTAGGATGGCTCTTCAAATGGAAGGCAGCAAAAAGCCACACCCCTGTTAGCATCCTGATATTTCTCTTCATCGAGGTATTCCGGAATACTTACTGTCGTCACAGGCTGCTGGGGCCTCTTGCACCACTGCAATACAGAAAAAAACATTATGCGGATGACGTCGTGTTGTGTGGAAGGTTTGCACATCCACGGTTTCCCTCCATGGGTATTGAAAACTAGAGGAGACATGTAGTCAAGTCACAGGCATCCACAGCAAGGGCAGGGCCACCACAGAGAGACATGAGCTTTTCCTGGAGGAGGGGTCTCTCCTGTGCACTTAGGTCGGCAAGTACAAAATACTTCTTCCAAGGAGCAGTCTCTGCTCCCAAGGAAAAAGACCCATGGCATACAGTTTACTACCTAGTACTGCCCTGTGTTAATGTCCTTTGGCATCAGACATGAGTGGCTAATGATCTCCTGTGCACCGTCCAGAAAAGAGTAGTTAATATCCATAATGTGTAGTGTCATGTTTTCTTATTTGAAATCCATTGAAAATGAGAGAAACAAAGAAAGCAACATTTCCTGTTTGAGGGAAACCAGGCAACTTCACCCTCACAGTCCACGGCCTCCTTTCAGGAACCCTTGTCTGGACTGCTTCTGCACCAGGTCGTTCTGTGAGGCGAGGAGGACACAGGATGCCATCAGCCATCGGTGCTGTTGCTCATGACTTTCTCAGGAGCTCTGCGCTCTGTAGACAGTGGGACAGTGTGTGTGGGTGCGTTTGGGTCAAAAGCACAATGGGCCACGTGAGGTGGCTCACGCTTGGAATCGTAGCACTCTGGGAGGCCAGGGCAAGAGGATCACTTGAGCTCAGGAATTCTAGACCAGCCTGAGCAAGAGCGAGGTCCTGTCTCTATTAAAATTGAAAAAAATTAGCTGGGTCCGTGGTGGTGTTTGCCTGTTATTCCAGCTACTCAAGAGGCTGAGGAAGGAGGATCCCTTGAGCCTAGGAGTTTGAGCTTGCTGTGCAGTAGGCTAATACCATGGCACTGTTCCCGGGCACCAGAGTGAGACTCTGTTCACAAAAAAAGAAAAAGAAAACAAAAGCAGCAGAGACGGAGCTGCTGCTGGACCATCCTCCCTCATGGGAGGACAGGCAGGAAAGAGGAGCACAAAAGCAATGAGAAACTGAGACCGTGGCAATTGCTAATGGAAACATAACACAACACAAAGTAGAATCAAATGGTACTGAACTGCATGCTATCACTTGATGACAGGATCCCATCACTCATACTGTTGGCTTTGAAACCCAGCTAAATGGTATCTAAAGCTCCTGAAACAGTATTAGCTTGTGTGCTTTATCTTAAGTATACAGGCCTCCAGCTGAGACTGATGCCAAGTGTTCTTGAAACTTTCACTAGTGTTTTCACCTATGTGGATCCAAATGTGTGTCTCTGTAGCTATTGTGTTTTTTTGAAATAGGATTTTTCACTTGAATAAAAGGAAAGTTTAAGAAATAGATTGGATTATTTGTAGGCAAAAAAGTCCATGGTATTTACTTACTGATCTGTTCTATGCAATTATGGGAGGCGTGTCATGTGCAGTAACAGAGTGGGGAGGATACCTTTGCTGGTACTGGCCAGTCAGTGTGAGATTATTTCGAGAGAGGAGATGGGGTGAAAGGTGGTGCATTTTAACTGTGCAATGCAATGAATCACAACAAATGTGATGAAAGGAGAACAAAGCTGTCCTTCCCTTTGTTATCTGTCCTTATTTCTAAAGTATGTAGCTCTCAGGTTTTGATCATTCCTAGGTCTTGATATCAGAAGACTGACTAAGAAGCAAATAAAAACAACTAAAACATATAGCAACAACAATAAATGCTGGCGTATGTAGAGATTCTGATTTCCAGCTATCCCGTTATTTGATTTAATATATCCAGTTAGCCAGAATATAATACAAGGATTCATAGGAGAAAACAAAGTACAGGCCGTGCAGGAAGGGTTAATAAAGCAAAGTTTAAAGTGCTGTCCTTCAAGAGGCGTGACGCCAAGTTTGGCCCATGCCTGCACCCGAGAATGGGTATCTGGAGGGTTCTCACAATTACCAGCATTAATAAGAGTGGCATAGCGTGTGCCAGATCGGTTAGTGCACACAGCACGGCTCATGCAGAACGTCTGTTGTCTGAGAATAAAGGACTTCGGTACACGCTGGGTAGGGGGCGCCTACATGACAAATATCTAATCAATCTGGAAACCCTGAGTCTTTAATGAGACTTCCTGTAGACCACAGGAAGTGGTCACACGCTCTCACACCCCCTGCTGGAGAACTTAGCAGTCATCTCCTGGGAGAGCAGCCTTGGGGCCTTTCAATAGGTTTTCTCTGGACCTTACCCCATGCACAGTTTCTGTCTGTTGATTTTACTCTGTATCCCTTTGTTGTCATACATCATGGACAAGTTAAAAACTATTAGGTGAGTCCCATGAGTCCTCCTAGAGATCACCAAGCCTGGTACTGTTCTCAGGAACAATCAATACAGGGCCATAATGAGGAAGAAGAGCAATGGAAAGAAATCATCCCTGGGGAACCAAGACCTTGGACTTTGCAAACAAAGGTTTAAGTCAGTAATTATATATATATTTATATTTTCAAATGATGCAGGAAACCATGTCTAAAAACCCACTATCCTACCTGGGGGCATGGGGTGGCTTGGGGCGCCAGGCTCCAGCCAAGGTTTGACCTGCTTCTTGGCCCAACATATGGGTGGGTATCCTGGGTTTTTACGGGCTGGCACGGGGTTCCTAGAGGGGTCCTGGGTGGTTCCAGTTACCTCGTACAGGCATGAGTGTACCGACGTTATGTGGGTGTACCCTGAGGCTGCGGATGCAGGCATGGCATATGCCCCTGTAGTTCTGGCGTGGCTCGACAATGACAGGCTGGTCACTCTCTGGAACCTCTTCTGAAACAAACCCAGGTAAACAGATTATCACACACAAGGGGAATAGAACTCTTAGTTCAACTGACACTGGCTGTCGTCAATGAGCACAGATTGCTGTAGAGAGTGATCACAAGCCGGTCAAAGTGTTAGATAGAAGAAACCTGGGACACTGAATTAAAGTTTGTTATACCAAATTACAGAACTTGTGAACGACATAAAGTTCAATAAACAAAACCCTAAAGATAAATGGTGAATAGGAAAAATGTCTGTATAGCGTATCACAAAGATGTTAATATACTTAAGTCTCTAATAATAGGACAGAAAAGACTGCTGTTTGTACCACTTATCTATTAACAAGTTTGCTATGCTCAAATCATGAAAAAATTCATGTCTCCTTTATTGTTAACAAATATAAATGCCTCTACCCTTAGAATACCATCAATTTGTGAAACCGACCATAGCTTAGGTCTTAAAAAGAGCTCTGGATGGTGGGTCAGAAGAACTAGGTTACATAATGCATCAAAATAGCATTAACAGAGAAACAGTTTTTCAAAGGTACAGTGTTATATTTAAATTTACACAAGTATTATTATAACTTGTATTTATCTCTATAAGTATGTGTATGATCTACTGGTTTTTGAGTGTAAATAAATCTGCATAGTGTTGGTTAACAGTCTCTACTAATTCATTATATCGACCTTTGCCTATTGAAATAATGGCTAATCATTGGATAACCAAGGAGAAAATGACTCTACTTGACCATGTTTACCCCTAGAAATGTACAAAGGTTGGGTGATCAGCTATAATGGATATCTCTATAATTTTGTACAATGTCAAATGCATAAATATAAATGTTTGTTTTTTCCATACACTTATGCATGGACAAAACACGTTTTTATTATGTTTATATATTAATCTATGAATAGAAATGACATACCCAAGATTTATTGAACTACATACAGATTCCATGAAAAGGAAGAGGGAAACATGTTAAAAATATCCATTTTTGTGTGAAAAACTTCAAAATCATGTGTTCCATTCTGGATTTCCTCCAAATTTTAGAAATTAATAATTTTAATAGGTTCTTAGTTAGGTAAAAACAGCATTAAAATAGACTCTGCCATAGTTTCCCCAATGTGGTACCTAATTGTGGGAAGTTTGTGGGGTGCAAAATGTACTAGAAAATAACACATTTTTTAAATGGTGGAGAAGTTTAAAGGCTTGCAGAAGAATTAAATATATAAATGGAAGAATAAAACAAACCCACAAAATACATTTGTAACTGCCTATGGGAAAATGCAGATGATAGTGTTTTTATATTAAATATTTTGACAAATACTAACTAGTCCCTTTGAAGGAGAACAGCGTTCAACTATTCAATAGGAACATACCTTTAGCACGAGAAGAACACCGGTTGCCCATGTTTCAGGACAGTGGTAGTTAGAGCTGGTGGCCAGATATATATATTGTCACGTAACCATGGTGACAGGGCATCATACACCTTTCAGAGTGACTGCACAATCCACACTGTGAGGTCCGACTGCTGCGGTGTAGACCAGTGTGCCTTTACACACACAAAATGTCATTGAAGATTAAGTGTTTTAGTTTAGAAACTGAATCCCAAACCCACAATCATTATTCTCTGTTTCTTGTAGCAAGTTATAGGAGGGGGGGTGCACCCCCAAATGTAGTCAATAGCGAGGATTTCAAATTGAAGAGGAACAAATCTGACATGTTAGGAACACACAGAGGTCCCATTCTTGGTTAGAAATACCATCCTTAGACATTCCTACCACTCCTGAGTCATCAAATGTTTCTAGAACCAGTAAGTAGACTTTGTTCAGAATTAGACAAAAGACAGCATTAACAGATATTAGGCATAAAACATCATATTTCTCTTGGCATATGATTATCAAACTGTATTTTCTTCATATGTATATATTGCTGTGTACTGAGTTATCTCTCAATCTCTGTGAATTCACACAGGAATTTCTCTATCAATGTTGTAACCAGCTCCATAAGCAAGAAAATGTTTTCTCGATAGTGTTTCTAGTTCCTTCATATTTCAAATGAGTTCACAGTGTGGCTGGGGCGGGCTGCTCTAAGTGACCTTGACAGTGACTTTTATCTCAGCCCTGGTGGCTTAGCAGCCGCAGTCTCACAGTAGGCAGAAAACAGGTGGAGAGCTCTCAGTGTGATCTGCTGACCAGAACTTTGTACCTTTCCGTTGCACTGATACATTCTGAGGTTTTTCCCCCAGAAATGGCAGCACCTCCATGCAGCCGCAAGGAACTACAAAGTCTCACGTCACCTGTTTGTCTGGAGAAGACAAGATGAGTGACAGTCCACCATGGATCGTGCCCCAAAACCCACTGAGCCTGTGCACAAGGCCGAAAGAATGACCCGTATTAACCCCTCGCTCATTATAATACTAAAGTCCCCACCCTGGGAATGACTTACCCACCATTTTTGATCATGGGATACACGTGTATCAGCATGATTTCTCACGGCGCTTGCGTGCCCTGCACGGTACCCAAACACGCAGTGAGGCTCACTCCCCTCATACATTATTCATTTCACCTCCAGAAAACCCGGCCCTGTTGGTCGGGGAGGTGGATTCATGGTCCGTGCCTCCCACTCCCAGTAGATGCATCCCCACTAATAAATCCTTTCTTCCTGGACAGTCTTTGTTGTCTTTGTTATTGGCTTTCTGCCCAGTGAGCAACACTGAACCCCCTCTTGTGGGTTCGTCAGCAATTTGGGGTCTTGTCCAGGATCTGTTGCTCATGGCTTGGGGGCCATGGAACAGGGAGCGACTTTATTATTTTTTTCTCGTATTTTTTATTTCTGCTTTTTTTGTTTTTCACCGCTAGAGGATATGGGACAGGGAGAGACTTTGAAGCCTCCCTGGTCACAGGCTGGCTGAGTGTCTGCGGAGACTGGTTTTGGTTTCTCCCGCTGGCTTTGTTCTCAACAGCTCCAGGCCACCCGACTGTCAGGGAAGAATGGACCTCTGACCCTTGTCGCCATGTTGGGAAATCGGATGAAAGCCCTTATGCACAGTGTTTTATGCTCCTGTATCAATACAAGTTAGATCAAATCACTATGCAAGATTCTAATACAGAGGACAGCAGCCTTCATGAAGGTCAGAGAATGACAAAGCACATCTAAGGACAACGTATCGCCACGAGAAGGAAACGCCCATGCTGAAGAAGACCTTTGGGCAGCTGTGGCAGCAGCGCCAGCTGTGGCTGCGTCAGCTCAGGCTCAGGCTGTGGCTGAGGTGCTAGTGGCAGCTCTGGCTGTGGTGGTGGCTCTGCTGCAGCTCTGATGTCTTTGGAGGTCCCTCTCCTAGCTCTCCTGCCCCCCTTATGGCTCTGGACCCCTTTCTTCTCCCTCACTGACTCCTCCAGGCACCTACCCTTCACTTTCTTCCTTCTCGGAGAGTCGCCGGCCAGCACGGGGACGTGGTCTCGCCTCCATCCGCACAGCAGGGCCCACCATTTGGTCAGGTCCTCCCTCCGTCCCAGCAGCACCGTTTTTTCGAGACCGGTCCCTGTAGGAGGAATCAGTGAGAATGGACAACCAGCTGGATTAATTGGGTTTAGAACCCATTTACCACTTCTGATTGGTATAACTGGAATCCGAATAACCCTGGCTACAGGGTGATCCAAAGTGTATAACTCATCTGTTTGAACCTATTTTCTTCACCCCTCACGCCACGTGGGCAGATGTCCAGAGCCTGCTTCACACACTGCTGACCTCTGAGGAGCATCACGTTGTCACGGAAAAGGCTCAAGAGGAAGTGGACCGAGTATGTGCGGAAGACCCGAATAAGCAGAGCTCATCGTTTAGCCATCCCAACACATGACCCCAGCTGGGACCACGCAATGGAGATGAAGGCAAGATTCGACTTTTTTGAGACTGAATCCTGGTTGGGCTTAGAAAAAAGGCCCCCCAAACTAAAAGCCTGAACAAGGTTCCAGAAATAAGACAAAAAGTAAGTCAAAATCCATCAGCCTTCCTAAAAAAGATTATAAAAACATATCAAACATACACTAATATAGATCCAGAAAGTCCTGATAATTCAGGGTTAGTTAATGTGACCTGTGTTGGCCAGAACATACCTAATATCCAGCAAAAGTTACAGAAGTTAGAGGGGTTCTCACTTTGCCCACATCTCATTTGATTAAAATGGCTTATAAGTTCTTTATAAAGTATAAGCAGACTTAAGAAAACAAAAGGATATATAAAATAAAACAACAGGCAAAACTTTTGACAACAGTTCTGACAGAAAACTCTAGGGAGGTCTCCTCAACAGGGATCACCGCCCCACAGAGAAAAAAGATATTTTAAAAAATCCCTTAATAGGCCGGGCACGGTGGCTCATGCCTATAATCCTGGCACTCTCGGAGGCAGAGGCAGGAGGATTACTTGAGTTCAGGAGTTCTAAACCAGGCTGAGGAAGAGTGAGACCCCCTCTCTACCAAAAATTAAGAAAGAAAAAGAAAACAATACATAAAAATTCCTTAATAAAGGACCAATATGCCCATAGCAAGGAGGTGGGTCATTAAAAAAAAAGATTGTCTAAGCTCTGACAAAGGAGTATTGGGGACCTACTGCACGGCTGTTGGGGCTAAATACAGAAAATATAAAATGACGATTCCCTAGGGCTCCCCAAAATCTTGGGAATTACAGCCAGTAACTAATATCTCCCACCAGGAGCTCTGGATAACCATAAGAGTGAAAAAAAAGTGATCGATTTCCTAATTGATACTGGTACAACCTACTCATTCTAAAGCTTAGATTGACTAAGCTTACTAAGATTCAGTGCTGGTAACCAGGGCATCTAAAAATCCCTTCCAAAAACATTTTCTTCAGCCACTACATTGTGCCATTGAAAATTCTTTCTTCATACAAAACTTTCTGTACATGCGTGAGTGTGCTCTCCCATTGCTGGGTAGAGATCTTCTCTCTAAATCACAGGCTCAAGTAACTTTTTAGAATTAACAAGTTCATATTACAGTTCCTCCAGAACATGCCTGTGCCTTACAAACAGCTCTACTCGCCCCCTTGGCTGTCCCTAAAGAGCTGCCCATCTGTGCAGCAGACAACATCGAACCTCCCTTGTTGGTTCACCAACAGCAGGAGTTTTCATTATAAAACCCAAACCAGGTGCAGTGGCTCACATCTGTAATCCCAGCACTTTGGGAGGCCAAGGTGGGAGGATTCCTTGAGGCCAGGAGTTTGAGACCAGCCTGGGCAACATAGTGAGATCCTTCTCTACAGAAATAAACAAATTAGCTGGGCATGGTGCACCCCTGTAGTCTCAGGTACTTGGGAGGAGTGAGGAATTCAAGGTTGCAGTGAGCTGTGATCATAGCACTGCACTCCAGCCTAGGTGACAAAGCAAGACCCTGTCTCAACTGCCTGCCCTCAAAAAAACCCTACCCTTCCTTTGTTCTCTGGAATGCACCTTCATTTTCTGCCAAAGGCTATGTTTCCCATTTGCAAACTGGTCAAGTGACTGACCGCTTAAACTTGGGACAAAGTGTTATCCCTTGCCCTGTTGTGAATTCAGGTGGCTCCCAGAAGTAAGTTGGCTCTGTGTCCCCCTAAAAGCACTTCCTTTATCATGCTCTGGGTCACTGTCCACCTGTCCTAATCACTCCAGGGCCAGGTGCCAGACAACCAGGTACTGAGTCGTCGTTGTGTCCCAGAGCCCACTGAAATTATTCCAACTAGCCAATCCTAAGCTTGCTTTCCGTGCCTGTCCTGTTCTGTCCCATGGAAACCACCAGAAAGTCTCTTGCCCACGTTTCTCCCCTCCTCTCAGGCTCCTGACCACTGCTGATGCTTTCCAGTTAGGTCCTGTGTGGCATGACAGGTCCCCTTTCTTGACATCTGTGAGTATCCTTTTTACCAATAATTTTCAAAGTCCTTGCATCTTACCACACCTAATTGAAAAGAATGCCAATCACCCTTAAAACACTGTGTCATATAATGGTCTTTGAATCAAAGAACAAATTGCATCCTGTGAGACAGAGCCGCATATTTTGGGGTGCTGTGTCTCACGTCGTGCCGTAACGGAGGCCTCAGTAAGCCACTGCACTTTTCATTAGGCTTGCTGCTTCTGGGTGGTGGGTGTGTGGTAAGACCAGTTATTCCACGCTGCACTTCCTCTGCAGTGAAATGAATGCCCTGATTAGACACAACACGGTGGAGAATGCCATGATGCTGACTAAGGCAACCCACGTGTCTAGGGATAGTGGTGCTGTGCCCTTCCCTGTGATCCCATCCAGTGCAATCATCCTGCCGCCAGGCGGCAAGTGGTCGCTGAGAATAGTGCTACAGCAAATATAGGGACTTGGGGCTGTTCTCTGCTCTTGACAGATCAGCCACTTGGTGTCAGTGTTAGCCAAGCCAGCCTTGGGAAGAGAGAGCTTTTCTGTCTTAGTCCATTCAGTGCTGCTCTGTAATGGCAGAATATCCGAGACCCAAAGAAATATATTTGGCTCATGATTTGGGTGGCTGGAAGGTACAAGATTAGGCAGCTGCATCTGGTGACGTACTCAGGTTGCTTCAAGTCATGGTGGAACACGGGTGGATCGGGCATGTGCAGGGAGATCACAGAGGGAGACAAAAGGCGAAAAAGAGAAACCAAAGAAGCTGGACACGCTGTCTATCTCTCTTACAACCTGCTCTTGAGGGAACTAATCCATTCTTGCTAAGATTGAGAACTCATTCACCCCAAGGGAGGACATTAATCTATTCAGGAGGGATCCACCCCCATGACCCAAATACTTCCCAGGAGGCCTCACCTCCAATGCTGCCATGTTGGGAATTAAATTTTTACATGCATTTTGGAGGAGACAAACCACATGCCAACAACAGCAACCATGCTGATGAGGTCCAGCATGGCCACTATGCGTGCCACTGTGACCGGCCCCTCTGCTTATGGGCCCACTGGGCAAACGCTGGGATGCCTGGGGAATGAGATTGACTGGCATCTATGTCCCTTTGTCCCCCGATGATTGAGGCCTCCTCTGCAGAGGGTATTCTTATGGCGTTTGGTGATCATTCATACAGACACGAATGTCTTCTTGTTGTGTCCTTTCTAAGGGACTCGTCCCTATACCACTTCCCACTCTTCCTTGCTGCTGGTTTCCAAATCCTCATCGCTGATCCTTTCAAGTCTCTGACCATCCAGCCAAAGCTCTAGTGACTCCTCACAAGTCACTCCAAATCTGTATTTCTTGTCATCTCTGAATCCAGGCCAAGTTGCCAATGACATATACCCATCAGTCTTTTGTCCCTAGGAAAGCTGTCCTTCACCATTGTCACTCAGGGTCACCCCCAAGTGGGGCTGAGGGGCTGCAGCTGGCCACTTTGAGGAGGTTCCAGCGTATCATATGGATTAGCCATAAAGCAGACTCAGGCATTTTTTCCTCCGTCATCTGATTCTAAGAGCAGCCCAAGAGGTCTTAGGCTGGATTGAGAGAGGGGAGCAGGTACAAAGGGATCTGATCCACCTGTTCATGAAACTTACTTGTCCTTCCTGGTCCTGACTGAGCCTGAGCTCTTATATGCAATTTGCCCTGATGGTTCATTGCTGCTATGGCCGCAGGAGTCAGAATACCTAGTTCACATGGGAAGCTCGGGCTGGGGGCTCGCCTGGTGTCCCATGGGTAGATATTTAGTCTCCCCCAAGGCCCAGTTGTGAGTAGAAGCTGTTTCTCAAAGGAAGCACAGTCAGTTGCAGAAGAGGACACTGATTCACTCCCAAATCCTAGAGTCCTGTGCTGTGAATCCTTGATGCTCCCAGAGGCTCCACGCAGCACCCACATTTGCCACGGATGCTTTGGATACCACCGGACCTATTGGATCGTAAAGTCTAAGTGGAAGAGTCACCTCCACTGGAGCCTGGGATTGCTGCAGAGACTCCTTGTTGTCTGTCCCCACTCAGCACTGGCCACCAGCTGTGCAACTTGGGAGGTGGGTCAACATGGCCCACCCCACTGTGGCACATCTTTCCTTCATCCACAAGGGTGACCAAGTTTGTGCTCAGGACTGGTGGTGGGAGATGCAGCGACTTGTCTTTCCCAGCCTGCACAGCCGTGGCCACGGTGACTGTCCTGGTTGGTCACATGAATTCTGCCGATCAAGAAGACTTAATCCTGCGACTTTGGTGGTGCAAGTCTGGTGGGGTCGTGCAGGGGGTATCCGTTCTCTTCATGCCCTTAGGTCACTGTCCCTTTTCTTCTCCTATGTGTGTGTGGGTCTGTCCCTCTGGGCTCAGCCTGCTGTGGGTGCTGGCCTGTGCTATCTTCTGAGACCAGCAGTGCATGGCCTAGGGTATGTGAGGTCAGCCCCTGCTGCTCAGGATTAGAGGACAGGTTCTGTCTCTGATCCAAGGAGAAAGGAAGGGGTGCCTGGCGCTGAGCCGTATCATGTGCCCAGCAAAGTGGCCATTCACCTACACGTTTCATCAAATCTTCAACCTCCCCTCAAAACAAAACCAGATACATACAAGCCTCAGGTAGACACTACTCTGGAAGCCATTACATGTCCCTCCAAACATCCCTGGAGGGAAGGGGTTGGACTTGAATCTGGACCCAGCTATGACTCCAGATCCCACTGTCTCCTCCCTCTGTAACACCTGTAGCAGGGCCGGGGAAGGGTCAGAGGGGATGCCCAGGCTTGGCAAGGAGGTGGGAAAAGTCTAGTTGAGAGTAGTTGCTGGCAAAGCCCTCAGGACTCCAGGCAGAGAGAGGAGGGACTTGGCTGCTGAGGGACAGGATGGACCTGCCTAGCCACTGGCAGCAGGGGACTCCTCACCCCAGGTACAGGTGGGGACACCCCTGGGTTTCCATGAGCCCTTACACTGGAAGCCTTGGGCATGGTTCCTGCCATGCCTTTCCAGAGTTTAGCTGAGAGTGTGCCTGTTACTGGAATTTTTTTCTTGGTTCTTGGGCTGTGCTGGCTCAGGAATGTCCACTGTCCCTGGCCTTGGGGGTGGAGTGATGGCCAGCAGCCTGTCCTAAGCCTGAGGGCTCCACCAACCCCTCCCCTGGTGTGCCCTCAGGAATGGCAGCTGGGCTGGGGCTCTGGTCCATGCCATCAGCAAGGGCGCGGGACCGATGTGGCCCACTGGGAGGGCCACAGCAGACAGTGTCCCTGGGATTCTGGTCTCATGGCTTCCTCCTCCTTTGTGTGGCCTCGTGTGCAGGGCGATGCCCACTCTGCTGGGCCGCTTGCCTCAGTGAGGGGGGCAGCAATGCGGGAGGAGGGCAGGGCAGGGGGATCCCAGGGAAACGGGGGCCTCTGGTTCAGGCGGCCCTGGGCGCCCCACATCTGCATTCCCAGTTTGCAAGTCCATCACTCCGTCCTTGTCGGAGGCCACTCGAGTCGGGTTGTCTGTGACCCGCAGGGCTGCTCACGGGCGTGTCTGCACCAGACGTCTGCACGCGTGCTCTGGAAGTGTGTGGGGAGGGGCGCCCGGCAGTCCTGCCCTGCCCCAGACACTGCTCAGAAAAGGCCTAGAAATTCCATCACAGAGATGCAAATAAAGCTGTTGGAAATGTGAGGCGCACAGACATGACTCTGGATGTAAGTGCGCATTCCACAGCTGAAGGACGCATGAAGAAAGTCCTTTGGGGAGGAGCTCCTATTTCCAGGAATGGTGGGTTAGGATGACGAATAGCTGAAAGTAAACACATGGGCGGGGTGCAGGGGTGCACACCTGCAGTCCCAGCTACTGGGAGACTCAGGTGGGAGGATCTCTTAAGCCCAGGAGTTTGAGGCTGCAGTGAGCTATGATTGCACCTGTAAATAGCCACTGCACTCCTGCCTGGGCACCATAGCAAGGACCCACCTCTAAAAAAGCAAAGAAGTAAACAGATGGAAAAAGATACCATGAACTTCCCACCCCCAGGAAAACTGGCATAGTTATCCTGACATCAAAATTTCAAACTTTTCATGGCCAAGAAGCATTACCTGAAATAACTTGAAGAAGGTTGGAGTCTCAGTTGACTGATGTGTAGGATATCGCATCTGGAGTTACAATATGTATATTCTATTCAAGCAGAAAAGGACCATTGTCAAAAATTGACTGCTATGGTCTGAATGTGTGTGTGCCCTCCAAATTCCTAGGTTCAAAGCTAATGTGATGGCACTAGAAAGTAGGGCCTGTGGGAGATGCCCTTATAAAAGAGGTCTTGGAGAGCTGCCTTGTCTCTACCACCCTGTGAGGACACATCAAGAAGGTGCCACCCAGGAAACAGGCCCTTACTGGACAGTGAATCTGCTGGCGCCTTGATCTTGGACTTCTCAGCATCCAGAAGTGTGAGAAATAAGTTTTGGTTGTTTAAAGGCACCCAGCTTATGGGAATTTGTTATAGGAGACCAAATAGACTGAGAAATAGACCAAATGCGGGGCCACAAAGCAAGCCTAAACAAATTTAGAGTGAAACTATTTCGTCTATGTTCTATAAGCAAAAACTACAAGTCAGTGACAAAGATATAACTAGAACATCTCATACTCTTAGAAACAAAAAAATATGCTCTCAATGATTTAGAGAGATATTCACATTGGAAATTAAATAACATTTTGAACTAAACAATAATGAAAACGATGCATGGAAACCTTGTGGAATACAGCTAATGCAGTACAGAAAGAGAAATTTCCAACTCACATTGAAAATTAAATAACATTTTGAACTAAACAATAATGACAACGGTGCATGGAAACCTTGTAGGATACAGCTAATGTAGTACAGAAAGAGAAATTGAGAACCTTAAAATGGACAGAGAAATTTAAAGAAAATAAATAGGCTGAAAATTAATAAATTAAGGGTATATCTCAGAAAGTTAGAAAACAACAGCAAAATAATCTCAAAGAAAAAGAGAGTGAAGGAAATAAAAAAGGGAAGAACAAATATTAAAGAAATAGTTAAATAATATTCAGTGAGGATTATATAACAATAAAGTGGGGACTCAGTTCTTTTATGATATTACTGAAATTGAAAATGACTTGTTGAATTTATCAAGGATGAAAGAAAGCAGGTACAAGTCACTCCTATCAGGAAGGAAAAGGAGGTATTTTTACAGATATGGAATAGCTAAAATGAATGAGAGCCTATTTTAA
The DNA here is from genome assembly GCF_040939455.1 of Microcebus murinus. Lineage (NCBI taxonomy): Eukaryota > Metazoa > Chordata > Mammalia > Primates > Cheirogaleidae > Microcebus > Microcebus murinus. The sequence goes on along the minus strand of NC_134125.1, from coordinate 23,578,352 downwards.
CAGCATTTTGCCAATAATTTGAGATGAAGTGAGAATATTCTTAGAAAAATCTAATCAAACATGAATATTTGACTCAAGAAGAAAGAGAAAAATCTCAATTCTTCTAAAGGTCAATAGTAAAAAATATTGACCGACAAAGAACATAGGTTCAGAGAACTTCCCTGGTAAGAAATCCAACCTTACACAAATTCCTGCAAAGAATAAAACAACTCCAGAAAAAAGTAATGCCTCATTTTATGAAGCCAACACAACCTAGTTTATAAAACCCGCCAAGGGCAGAGAAAAGAAAGAGAAAGAAAGAAGAAGGAAAGAAAGAGAAAAGAAAGAAGAAAGAAAGATCTCAGCTCTAGCTCATTCAAGAATACAGATATAAACACTATAAACAAAATATTAGCACACTGAATGCAGGTACAGCACTGGATGTCACACAAAGGGCAAGTTTGGTTCATGCATTTCAAGAATGCAAGATTGCTTTGCCATTGCTTTGACACTGGAAAAATTGACACAATGTGCAATATTAAAAGAGAAATAAATCACACGAAAAGATGCAGAAAACAGCATCTAATAAGATCAAATGAACAATTTTTTAAAAAACCTACTTATCATACACGAAAGATAAAATAACTTCCTTAATCTGGTGGGAGAATCTTCAAAGAAAGTTATAGCAGGCATCATGTTTAGTGAAATGTTAAAAAAACATCCTTTTGCGACAAAGATGCCCTTCTGTTGCAGGTTATACTGGGACCAGCAAGGGGGACAATTGACAGTTGCATTCACAATATCAGTTAACTAGGGATTGATCTACGGATATGTCCAAACCATTTATGGGGATAACTGTACAACTTTTTTGAGAATTATTAAAACCTATTAGTGGGAAAAGTAGAGGATATGACTTAATGTAAAAATGTCAACTCTTCACAAATTGGTAAATTCCACGAGAACTCGTTCAACGTGCAAAATTCCTCTGTTTTTAGGGGGCTAGAAGCTGAGGTCCTGATTCTAATTAAGAGAAGCTCAGACCCTCCTGACAGAGAAGAGGAGCACTCTCCTTCTTCCTGGTCATTCTGGCCACTTGAAGGTCATGACCAGGACCTGATTCCCTCCACCCACCTGGAATTCTCCCTCTCTGCCTTCCCCAAGCCTAGAAGCTGGCTAGTCTAGTTCCCAATCTAGAGGGCGACCTGGAGGCCCCCCATCCCCCATGGGCACAGGCTAGGTCCAGTTTCTGCTCCTGGGGGGTCCCACTGCCCCACCCATTCCCCAGTCCTCCCAGCCGTCCTCCCCTCCCCAGCCATCCAACTGTGGTTTGGCACTGGCCACACCCTCCTAGGCCACCAGAAGCGGCTGTCCCCTTGCTAGTTGGGCAGGAAGAGGGAGTAGGGACCTGGCTGGCAGAGGGATTCAGGGACCTCCAAGTGACACCACGGGGAAACTGAGGCAGGGTATGAGTGGGGTCAGGGTGGCAGAGGTTTAGAGACCCCTGAGTGACACTCACTTAGGCGCCTGCCATTGTGGGGTTACCTAGGTTCTCATCTCGTGCCCAGAGCTGTGCCCGCTAGGGGTGGAAGATCTGAGTGTCCTCAGCCATGGCAGGGGACTCGGGGCACGCGCGGTGGCCTCGCGGGCCGCGCCTTGGTCCCCAGTAGCGAACCTGAGCAAATACCTGGATCGGCCCGGCCTCCTTGCCGTTCCTGCCGTGAGTCGGCGCGTCCCGCCCCGGGCCTTTGCACGTGCCGCTCCTGCCCGGGACCTCCACGCAGGTCCCTGCAGTCGCGCCGGAGACCCTCGGCCACCGTCCAGCCCACCAGCTGCTGTCCCTCTGCACCCCTTGGCCCCTTTCGTTCAGCAAAGAGCGGTCACACCGCACATTAAAGCATTCCGTGGCGTTCGTTCCGGCCTGCGCCCCCTCCGGCACTTCGCTCCGGGCCTGGTCCCGGAGGCCACTGCCGTGTCGCGAGGCCTAGCGGGGCCCTGGCCCGTCGGGGCTCACAGGCTGCCGGGAAGGAGCCGCGCTGGGCTCCTGGGAAAGGCGGCAGGACGGGAGTCGCCCTGGTCGCCGCGTGTCCCTCCCTCGGTGAAGCGCTTCCGAGCGGACCACAGGGGGCGTCCGCGACTCCGCGCGGGGCGTTCGCGTCCACGTTCTTGGCATCTCTGGGGGCCGCAAAGCCCGGTGCCCTCGCCCCTGCACCGTCCGCCCGGCGCGGGGAGACGGCCGGGACTCTCGGGCCGGGACTCCCTCCCCGCCCGCCACCCCCTGCTGGGGCCGTGCACCCCGCGGGACATGGGGGCAGGACCCGGCTCTCTGCCGCCCGCCCGCGCGGGACAGCGCCCTGTGCTGGGCCCGGCAGGGCCGCGGGCTGGATGAGCCGGGATGGCAGCGCGGCCGGAGGGGCGAGGGCTGCCCGCCGGCCTCCTGTGGCGGAGAGCGCGACGCTCCCGGACGGCCGCCCCTGTGGGGGGACAGCGCGACCCTCCCGGACGGCCGCCCCTGTGGGGGGACAGCACGAGGCTCCCCGACGGCCGCCCCTGTGGGGGGACAGCGCGACCTTCCCGGTGGCCGCCCCTGTGGGGGGACAGCGCGACCCTCCCGGACGGCCGCCCCTGTGGGGGGACAGCGCGACCCTCCCGGACGGCCGCCCCTGTGGGGGGACAGCGCGACGCTCCCGGACGGCCGCTCCTGTGGGGGGACAGCGCGACCCTCCTGGACGGCCGCCCCTGTGGGGGGACAGCGCGACCTTCCCGGAGGCCGCCCTTGTGGGGGGACAGCGCGACCCTCCCGGACGGCCGCCCCTGTGGGGAGACAGCGCGACGGACGGCCGCCACTGTGGGGGGACAGCGTGATGCTCCCCGATGGCCGCCCCTGTGGGGGGACAGCGCGACCTTCCCGGTGGCCGCCCCTGTGGGGGGACAGCGCGACCCTCCCGGACGGCCGCCCCTGTGGGGGGACAGCGCGACCCTCCCGGACGGCCGCCCCTGTGGGGGGACAGCGCGACGCTCCCCGACGGCCGCCCCTGTGGGGGGACAGCGCGACCCTCCCGGACGGCCGCCCCTGTGGGGGGACAGCGCGACCCTCCCGGACGGCCGCCCCTGTGGGGGGACAGCGCGACCCTCCCGGACGGCCGCCCCTGTGGGGGGACAGCGCGACCCTCCCGGACGGCCGCCCCTGTGGGGGGACAGCGCGACGCTCCTGGACGGCCGCCTCCTGGTCTCATGAGCACCGGGCTTGTCACTGATGGGAGAGGCCTGTGGGGAAGGGACAGCAGTGACCACAAGAGGGCACTGTCGGCTCTGGCTCCCGAGTGTGCCTGTGAGTGGGGGATGCAGGTGAGTGTGTGTGACTGTGTGACGTGAGACCGTGTGTGAGTGTGTGTGTGTGAGAGCATGTGAGTGTGTGAGTGACTGTGTGACGTGAGAGCGTGTGTGACTGTGTGATGTGTGAGAGCATGTGTGAGTGTGTGTGTGTGATGTGTGAGCGTGTGTGACTGTGTGAAGTGTGAGAACGTGTGAGCGTGTGTGATTGTGTGTGACTGTGTGATGTGTGAGAGCATGTGTGAGCGTGTGTGTGTGACTGTGATGTGTGAGAGCGTGTGTGTGTGTGACTGTGATGTGTGAGAGTGTGTGTGGGTGTGTGTGACTGTGTGATGTGTGAGAGTGTGTGTGGGTGTGTGTGACTGTGTGATGTGTGAGAGTGTGTGTGGGTGTGTGTGGGTGTGTGTGACTGTGATGTGTGAGAGCGTGTGTGGGTGTGTGTGACTGTGATGTGTGAGAGCGTGTGTGGGTGTGTGTGACTGTGATGTGTGAGAGCGTGTGTGGGTGTGTGTGACTGTGATGTGTGGGAGCGTGTGTGGGTGTGTGTGACTGTGATGTGTGAGAGCATGTGTGGGTGTGTGTGACTGTGATGTGTGAGAGGGTGTGTGTGTGTGTGTGACTGTGTGATGTATGAGAGCATGTGTGGGTGTGTCTGACTGTGATGTGTGAGAGTGTGTGGGGGTGTGACTGTGATGTGTGAGAGCATGTGTGGGTGTGTGTGACTGTGATGTGTGAGAGCGTGTGTGTGTGGGTGTGACTGTGATGTGTGAGAGCGTGTGTGGGTGTGTGTGACTGTGATGTGTGATAGCGTGTGTGGGTGTGTGTGACTGTGATGTGTGAGAGCATGTGTGGGTGTGTGTGACTGTGATGTGTGAGAGGGTGTGTGTGTGTGTGTGACTGTGTGATGTATGAGAGCGTGTGTGGGCGTGTGTGACTGTGATGTGTGAGAGTGTGTGGGGGTGTGACTGTGATGTGTGAGAGCGTGTGTGGGTGTGTGTGACTGTGATGTGTGAGAGCGTGTGTGGGTGTGTGTGACTGTGATGTGTGAGAGCGTGTGTGGGTGTGTGTGACTGTGATGTGTGAGAGCGTGTGTGGGTGTGTGTGACTGTGATGTGTGAGAGCGTGTGTGGGTGTGTGTGACTGTGATGTGTGAGAGCGTGTGTGTGTGGGTGTGACTGTGATGTGTGAGAGCGTGTGTGGGTGTGTGTGACTGTGATGTGTGAGAGCGTGTGTGGGTGTGTGTGACTGTGATGTGTGAGAGCGTGTGTGGGTGTGTGTGACTGTGATGTGTGAGAGCGTGTGTGGGCGTGTGTGACTGTGATGTGTGAGAGCGTGTGTGGGTGTGTGTGACTGTGATGTGTGAGAGCGTGTGTGTGTGGGTGTGACTGTGATGTGTGAGAGTGTGTGTGGGTGTGTGTGACTGTGATGTGTGAGAGCGTGTGTGGGTGTGTGTGACTGTGATGTGTGAGAGCGTGTGTGGGTGTGTGTGACTGTGATGTGTGAGAGCGTGTGTGGGCGTGTGTGACTGTGATGTGAGAGCGTGTGTGGGTGTGTGTGACTGTGATGTGTGAGAGCGTGTGTGGGTGTGTGTGACTGTGATGTGAGAGCGTGTGTGGGTGTGTGTGACTGTGATGTGAGAGCGTGTGTGTGACTGTGTGATTGTGAGTGTGTGTCTGTGTGTGAGTGTGTGTGTGGATGGGTGTGTATCGATGTGTGGATGTGAATGTGTGGGTGTCATCGCCGGCCAGGCGGGGTGGGGGGCCGGCCCTGCTGCTGGGCGTCCTGGGCCTGGGGGTCCCCCCACCCTCCACACTGAGGGCGGCCACCCCGAAAGGCCGGCTGGGGCCTCCAGCCTGGGAAACTGAGGCCAGGGGTTGTCTGGGGCAGCCTGGGACGGGCTCCTTCCTGGGCCCCGAGGGTGGGGACAGTGGCCACCATCAGGGCCTCTCAAGCTCCCCCGGCCCCGCACGTGCAGACCCCACTGACCCACGGCCCCCAGCCCAGCCTCATGCCCTCCGGACCCCAGAGCAGCCAGAGGCCAAGTCACAGCCTTGAGCCCCTGTCCTCCCGGGGCTCGGTGCTGCCCTGCAGAGACTCGGAGCAGCCTCGGCCAGGGTGGCGGCCTGAGGCCTCCCTGAGGAGGGGCTTGGGGCCTGGTGCAGGCCAACTCTGAGGAGCTGGGAGGAGCCTCAGGGCAGGGCTGGGGACCGGTGGGCCGGCCGGAGAGCAGTGCCCGAGGACGCCTCCGTCCACTCCCGCGTGGGCCTCCCTTAGGGTGCAGGGGGCCTCCTGGGCTCTGCGGGACAGTGCATGCTCGCCTGTCCGGAGTCAGTCTGCAGCGCGCTTCCGGAGCCTAAGACAGGTGTGATCTTTGACCCTGGACGGGAGGGTCGACCTGAAGTCAGTCGTGGGACCCACGCAGAGAGATGGAGGGCGGGGCCCTGGCTGCGTCTTGCTCCAAACAGTGACCGACTCCAGCAGCCTAATCATCCAGTGGGACCCGGAGAGGGGCTGCCTGAGTCTTGTTGGAGCGCATGTTCCCAAGCGCCATGTGCGCCCAGGTTTAGCCACACCCGCGAGGGTGTGTTGTTAAGTGCCCAAAGTGGAGAGAATCTCATCCACCCGTCATGCATGTGTCGTGGTCTATCTGAGGTCTATGTCAAGTGCAAGGCTGAGTCTGGAAGGACACACACCAGATGTAGCCAGCACAGACCTCTAGGCAGCGCTGGGAACTTTTCTTCTTTATACTTGCATTTATGCTTTACTTTAGAAGAATCTTTGTATCGCTTTTTCTAATCAGGAAAAAAATTCACTACATCTGAAAAAATAAAGCAAAATGATGTGTTGTACAATGACTGGCCTGGGAGAAACCCTCACACCACACTCCAGATGTGGCCGGTTGCCCCGCTCCTGGACTGAGCTGCCCATGTGGGTGGTGGGACCTCCACGCGGTGGGCTCATGGTCAGCAGTGAACATGAGCACACTGTCAACATGAACGAACGTCAAAGATGCCGAGTTAAGAAATAAGCAAACCGTAGAAAATGCACGCGGTCTAATTTAATCTGTATGAAGATTTAAATGCAGACCAAGCTCAAAAATAGCATAAGGACACATGCAGAGGAGGCCAAACATGAGGAAAAGGAAAGAGGGGTTCCCGAGGTCCCGGCCATGTTATGAGCCTGGTAGGCGAAGGCAGGTGAATTCACGTCACGCGGGACTCACCACTCTAAACACGTGATTCAGTGTGTACATTCCCGACTTTGTGCAGCCATCACTACTCTCATGATTTCTTGAAAACTTTACAAATTCATTTAATTCATTTTATGGTTGTTAAGAGTTTGCACTTAAAATAGAAGGAAATACATCAAAATATTAGCAGTGGCTCTGCTGGGTAAAGGATGAGGGGTGAATTGTTTTCCTCCTCTTTGTTTTCTGTACTTTTCATGTTGTTGACAATGAGTGGTTATTATTTTGAAACTAAAGAGCTAGTTCTAGAAACTGTATTTTAAGAGGAAGTCAGAAGACAAACAAGGTGACTGTCCCTTGCTGACACCTGTGTCCCCATAGTCTCCATCTGTGCCTTGTTGCCTCCACCTGGGCCTGAAGTTCGGGGACCCTGGAGGCACCACTTTGCCAGGGAGCCCTGGAACCTCTCCAGCAGGATGGCCCCGGCGACGGGAGAGAAATCTCTTCCAGGCTCCACGATTCCCTTCCACGTTACACGCATGGTTGATATACTCGATTCATTTTGTTTCTGCCTCTCTTTTAGTGTATTTGTTTGTGAGCAGAAGCTGCAGGTCCCCTGGAGGAATGGGTCGAGGTGTTTTTGCCACCACTGACCTTTTTCTCCATCAATTTTATTATTTAAAGCCTCCTAATAACAACCTCGGGAGACAAGCTTTGAAAGGAAGTTGCAATTCCCCTACAATCCTACTGCTCGACCCAAACAGTGGCCCCTGCTGTCTTTATCCCTCACCCTGGTACTGTCCCCTCAACTCCCGGCTCCCGCCAGTGCACGCTGCTCCCAGGTGGTGGCGATCCCATCTCAGGTCTGGCGTTGCAAGGCGGGCCCCTGCTCCTGCGTGGGGCTGTCTCCCCACCATGCTGGATGTCCCCCGACCCACCGAGTGCCCTTGGGCAGACCATAGGACTCAGTTTCCTAAATGAGGGTCTTGGATTATATAACTGTAGTTAACCCTTTATGGCTAATGGCTTCTTTCCGCATAAAGCCCTGGAGCTCTCTCCACAATGCACATTTATACAGACACTTGTCAGGGCTTTGTGAGCCGCTGAGTTAGGCACCCTGGAGCACTTCTTCAACCCCATAGCCTCCAGGCACCCCACTGCAGGGAGGAGCCATTGGGTCTCTGTCACCCCATAGGGCAGACCTTGGATCCGTCATTGTAACCCTGCTGGCCGCTGTGCCGAGCGCTTCCCACAGTCGTCCCACTGCACCGCACAGCTGAGTGGCAGCTCTCAGCGTCTCGCCTCCAGTCACAGCAGAGGACAGAGGACAGTCACACGCTTGGACAAGTGGTGGAGCCAGGACTTGAACCTGAGTCTTGCTGGCCTCCAAGCTGTTACCACAAACTGTGATCCAACCCCCAGCAGAGTCACTTTGATGACCTCCAAGGTCCCTCCAACACGAAGGTCACAGCCAAGATGCTCTCTGGGGTTTCTAAAACAGCTTCACGTGCATATGTCTTTCCAGTGTCCTTGCCAGCAGTTTGCGAGGTGGGCAGGGCAGGTGCTGACATCCTCCTTGCCTGGTGAGGGGACAAGGCTTAGGGACATTAAAGAAAATGTCAGGTAGCCCAAGGTCACACCTGAGTCAGGATCAGAGCAGGGATTGAAACCCAAGTGTTAGGTTCAGTCCCTTTACATGGAGCTGCCGGGCACAAGGTTCTGTGTTTCTCGTGATTAGGATTTACCCAGCCATCAACTAACTATCCACTCATCCATTCACCCACTCAATTATGCACCTACCCCTGCACCCCAATCCAGTCCTTACCCACCCACCCATCTGTCGATCATCCACCCATCTGTCATCCATCCACCCACACACCCCTTAATCCCCCACCTCTCCCCATCCATTCACCCACCACCCACTATCCATCCACCATGCCCCTGCCAATCCACCCAGCCATCCATCCCTCAGTCATCCACCCGTCTGCACATCCATGTGTCCACCCATCTCCTCCTCCCTTCCTCCTTCCCCTCCCTCATTAGAACTGTTCATTGAGAGCCTTGAAGTTTGCAGGCCGTGGGCGGAGTGCTGGGGGGGAGATGGAGTCTGGGGACGAATCCCCTGGGGCAGCAGGTTTTCCTTTGTCACAGAGGATCTCAGAAAGGGCAGGCGGGACAGGCTGGAAAACATGGCTGTGGAGTTCCTGCCCTTTTGGGTTTTAGGTCTGAGCACTAGACTCACAGAATTGGGTTAAAAGCTCTTATTTTTCTAGGGAGAAAGTGGCGTGAACAAGCAGGTAAGGTGTGGTGTCTGGCTTCTTGTTGCTGGCAGGACAGGTACCCAGCAGTGCCAGCAGGTGGAGAGTTTCTTTACGTGGAGACTATAAATATATGAAAAGAAATGACAAATATATATGTTACTATATGATAAATATAAGTATAATTAGAATAAACAAAGTATAGGCAATACGGAGTGAATTTCAGATAATAATTTCTAATCTATTTCCACCATTCACGGAAACAGGTATTCTGTCAGGAAATTCATGTGCGTCTCTTGTGTGTTCCCCATTTTTCACATGTGGGGGAGCTGCTGCTATTATCAACGCTGCATAGATCAGAACTTGAGGAGACAGATTAGTTGCCAGGTCAAGTGTCACCTCTAAATGGCAGAGAAGTTTGTCAACTTAGGGCTTCCTACAGGTATCATGCCCTGACCTATTACATAATTCTTCCTGCCCTGGGAACTGGCGACAACTCTCCAAGTCTGTTCCGGCCTCTCGCTTTCTTTCGCAGCTTCTGCCAATCCTGACCTGACCCTGTCCCGAGCTAATCTGCTTTTATTACTCTTTGAAGAAATAGCTTCACCTTTTGACTTGCAGTTGTCCCTCTTCTGTTTTTAACTGTATTTAATGGGATTTGCTTTTCTCCAACCCTCTTTGCTAAAGACCTGCCAACTGTGTTCTCATCACGCCTGGAATGCCCTCTTGTCCCATTTTTTTTTGGCCTAGCACCTGTCCCTCAGCTTCCTGCCTCTGTGTGCTGGCTGGGACTGTGAGGAAGTTTGATTGATTTGAAAAGGACCTACGAATCCATTTAGTATCCTAAAGGCCTTTTTCCATATATCTCCCCCAAGAGGGACTGCAGTCTCTTTTCATCAGCGTAATCCCAACCCCGCACCCTGCCTGCAATGTGTGTAGCAGGCAAACGAGAAGTATTGGCTGAATGCTACGTGAATTGGGATAAATATGCTTATTTAAGTGACAAAAGCCTTCTATTTTTCATAATTACACAACAAATGTATAGTCGTTGTCAAAAAGTGAGAAAAGTCAGATGTGCAAAATGAAAGCCAACACTGCTTGCAGCTCCGCCCGAACGGGTGGCCCCAGTGAATGGACGTGGGTGTGGGCACACATGTGCCACCTCCATCGAATGGGGACATAGGGACACTTGCACGCACGTGTCACGTCCTGTCTGGCAACCTCTTTTGGATAACATTATAACACGTTCAAGATGCCACTTTTCTAGATGCCACTCAAATCTTCTAATACGCCATTTTTAGAGGATCTTGGATTATCTTAAAACAGTTTATTGTTTTGTTTTCTGATTATAAAATGAACACATGTTCTTTGAGAAATCAGAAAACATGGAAAAGCATAAAGAAGAACACAAAACAAATATGTCATCTCACACTGCCACGGATGCCCCCCCGAAAGCGTGTCGGTGTGGCTCTGTCCGGACTCTTCTCTGCATGAAGTCAGGCACTTATCACAAAGGTGGGACCTTGTCTTGTCACCTTGCCTGTGTCCCACTGTCTCCCGCCGTGGACCTCCCTGTGTGCCCTTGTGCAAGGCTGTCTGGGGATGTGGACGTTGGGGTGTCTATGCATTTGGCTGTTGGAAACGCGCCGTGGGTGCACCCCGACACAGGTCCACGCTGGCCACGTGACTTCTCCACAGTGGATTCCTACAAGCAGGATTTCTGGGGTGAAGAGGAGCATGTCCCCAGGCAGTGGGCACAGGGGACGCATTCAGGAGGGCCTAAGAGGCTCTCACAGTCACTTGCTCTGGGGAAGTTAGGGTGCTGCTGCGAGAGTAAGCAGCCCCTCACCCCTTCGTTCCACCAAGCCACCGGCCGGGGGCCTTCCCTGGCGTCCCTGGCCCTGGGGCCCTGCTGACAGTTAGGGTCACCACTGGCTGGTTCTGAGATCCCCTCGGGTTGGCCCTCTGGAATTCCAGGACCCAGGATGGAGCTCAGGGTGTGGGAGGCAGCCGGGGTGGGGGGCAGGGTCAGGCCTGGGGGCTGGGGCGGGGAGGGGTGGGGGAAGGGCTCTGCTGCCCCCACCTGTGAGCTGCACAAACATCCGGTGCAGCCCTGAAATTGCCCCGTGCCCCTCCCGGCCACACCTGGTGCTGTTTGTCGCCTGTCCCATGCCCCGCTGGCCAGGGCTCAGTTTCTCTTCCCTTTATTTCTCTCCTTTTGTCACTCTGAGTTCTGGTTTCAGCCAACTTGGGGTTAACTTTAGCCTGGGGATTCCCAGGGGCAGCCAGCTGCAGGCAGGGCCAGCAGAGGTGGGAGAGGCAAGTTGCCCCAATCCCTTGGCCCAGCCCCCACCTCTGCCCACCCAGGCCCTGCTGCCCCTCCAGGCCTCCCTGGCCAGCCCTTCTTCCAGGAATCTTATGGTTTCCCAAATGGCTGGCCTTGGGCACCTCACCCATCTCTTCCTTGGGCATACAGGAAGGCTGGGGCTCAGAGAGGGGAAGGAACTTGTCCAGAGTCACCCAGCATGTCAGAGGCAGGGCCTAGGCAAGAGCCCAGGAGATGGCAGCAATGGCTGGTGGTTGGTGAGGGTCCCCATGGGCCAGGCACACCCTAGGCAATGCCCCAATTGATCCCCAAACCTGCCCCGTGGAGGAGAGACTGCTGTTATCACCCCATTGTACAGATGAGGAAACTGAGGCCTGCAAAAGGGAAGGAAATTGCCCAAGGTCAAGGGCTGGTGAGGGCTGAGGGTGGGTAGGGACCCTCCCCTGTTTGACCCTGGGGTCTGGACTCCCACTGCAGTCTCCTCGGGGAAGAACAGTGCTCTGGGCTCCCCTAGGCCCTTGCCAGCTGCCCTCCCCACTTCCAGCCATTGGGTAGAGGGGCGGCCACTGGGTCTGTGGCCCTGACGCTGCCTGGTGCCTCTCTCAGGCCTCTTTTCTGCACCCCTGCAATGGGTCGGGGCTGCGGAATGGTGGAGGGAGGTCACCCCACGTGAGCACGTCCAGCACCTGGCAGAGGGCAGTGCCGCATGCAGGTGGCCCCCTGTGTGAACTTGGCAGCTCCCTTCCTCTCCTGGCCTCAGTTTCCCCATTTGTCGGATGGCAGGCCCTGGGGTGGTCATCAGGATGCCCAGGAGCTGGCTCTGCCTTCCTCTTTGGGATGTAACTGTTCTGAACCTCGGTTTTCCTGCCTATGAAATGGGATGATGATCCTGGCTGTTGGCCTCACAGAATCCATGAGCGGCTCAGTCAGATGACATGTGTCCCCTGGTGTTATAAATGGCTTATTGTCCCTGGGGACAATAAGCCTACTCAATAGTATCTCCACAAAGGGTGCAGCTGCCTTTTGGGATTGTCTGGGCAAACCTGAGGACTTCAGGGCCTCTAGTCCTGGCCTTGACCCTCTGGGCCCTGCAGGGCTCTGGGGCTTGGGACACTCCAGCCCTCTGGCCTGGCCCAGCGTGTGTGTTCATGGCTGGGTTCCACTGTCCACCCCAGAGAAGTCCTGCAGGGCCCACCCTGGTGTCCTCTGCTCATTCCCTCTCTTCCACCCAGCAGTCACAGCCTGTGTACCTTTTCCTTCCTTCCCAGGGTGGGGCCCAGACCTGCTCCCTCCCTTGTGCCCTGTCCCCGTGGAGACCTGCCCAGCACAGGGCCCAGCTGTGAGGCACAGAGTCCGGGACTTTCTGGGTGGGGAGCAGGGTGGCAGGCCAGGAGGCACAGGGAACAGGAGTGTGGGGTTCTTGAAGCCGAGGGTCACGGTGCTTCAGTGGGGGCCTCTGCATGCTGGCCACAGCCCTGAGGGAAAGGGACACTGTAGTCACCCCTGGGCCTTTGCTCAGCTGATCCACCAAGGATGCCCTTCCTCCCTCTGCCCCCAGCCCTGGGGTCCAGCCCCAGGCCCTGCTTGAGGTTGCCACTGCCGCCAGGCCACCTTCGCTCACCACAGAGAAATCCCAAATCCGTCCTTCCTCGTCTTCACGGGGCCCTTGTCTGCAGCGTGAGCTCTGGGCTGAGCAGGGACAGATTTCCCCCAAGCTTGCTGCACCCCCAGGACCCAGCCTGGGCCAGTGTGCATGAGGAGAGGACGGTGGGATGACACCAGGGAACAGCAGCCGATGGGCCGACTGAGCACGACTGGGCCAAGGGCCACACTGCCCGGGCGCATGGTGGGCCTGTGGGGTGGGGAACAGAGGTGGGGGCACTTGCCCCAGGCCTGCCCATCCGACACTTTATTTCTCCACGCCAGGTGGCGTGTGCCATGGCGGCGCGTTGCAGGCCTAGCTCCTGGCTTCCCTGGGCCAGGGATTTGGGGATTTGCCAGCAGCAGGTGAATCCAGGCCCTGCGGCTGGTACCTGGAGCCCTGCCCCACTCCCTCGAGGACCTGGAGCCTTGGAGTGTCCACGTGGAGAAGAACAGGGGGCCTATGACAGGAGAGGGGAGGGTCTGGGCACCCACTGGGCTGGGGGCATTGGGCCCAGCACCCTGGCCCATCCCTCACACCTCTCCCTTCCCTTTGTCCTCAGCGCCTAGACCCAGCAAGGGGGAGCTGGGCAGGGAACGGGGCGCCCAGTGCCACAGCACCCCCATCCCATAGTCTTGCGAGGCCCCAGCTGGGCCAGCCCCGCCTTGCCCAGGACACAAGGAGCCGAGGGCCCCGCACAGGCTGGGCCCAGGAGGCCTCCGGATGGGTGGGTGTTTGTATGTCTAGATGTATGGGTGGACGGACGGCAGGATGGACACACGAATGAGGGACTGACCCGCCTGAGGTTCTGTCCACTGGGGAGGTAGCCTGGGAGCCTCTTAGGGGGCAGCTGTGCAGCGCCTGGGAGGGTCCACACTTTCCTTCCCCTCCCCGCCCTCAGCCCAAACCCCCAAAGAGTCTGGGGACTGGGGCAGCAGGTGGGATGTGACCCACCGTGTCCCACAGCCAGCGCCAGCCCTGCCCACCCCAGGCCCCTGTGAGCTCCGTGTCTGGCTGGGCCCTGCTGTGCCCAGTGTTTACAACAGTTCCCAGGGAGCCCTGAGGAGGGGGCAGGACCTACACGAAGAGAAGATTCTGGAGCAGAAGATGCCCCTTCTGACTGTTGACTCTCCATGATCTCCAGATCCTGCCTAGCTCAGGCCTGGGCACGGGGCTGGGGTGACTTGCTGCTGGGACACAGGCCCGTTCTCCAGCAGGGCTGATGGAAACTTCCAGAATTGGAGTCCCCACCCCCTCCCCACCCTGGGGAGGGGGAGGCACCTGCTGCCAGGGCTGCAGCCAGGCGGGGTTTCCCAGCTATTTTGGGCCTCAGCAACTCTTGGTTTCGCCAGGCCAGCTGCACTGGGGTGAGGTGCCAGGGCCCGGGGGGCCCAGCCAAGTCAGGGGCCGGCCTGAGGCCAGCTGGGCTGGAACAGCCGACAGTAACAACAACCAACTGTGGAGACAAACAAAACACCCATCTTTCATCCAGTAGGTGAGGTTCCATTACCATCAATCCAGCTGCATGGAGGGGAAACTGAGGCTGGGCCCAAGACAGCAGCTCCAGCGCAGGGGCCTGGCCCAAGTCAGGGCTCCTTGGCCCCTGGTCACCTCCAGCTCACCTGGCTGCTCTGGGGTCTCCCCTTCTCCAGTTGCTCTGCCCAGAGCCGCCAGGCCCAGCACCCCTTCCCTCTCTGCCGCCCGGCCCTCCCCTTCCTGTTCTCTGTGGGAGCCCAGGCCAGGTCTGGCCGCTGCCTCCCTCCGTCCTCCCTGGACGGGTCAGGAGAGGGGTGTCTGGGGGTCTAGGTAGGGGGCTTCCCTTTGGCCTGCAACTGAGGGGACTTGGCCCCTTTCTCCTGTTCGTCTCCATGGTCAGGAGGCCCTGACGTCTCCCCGTGCAGCTGGGTGCTGGGCGGGCAGGGGAGGCCCATCCTGGTGAGCACCCGTGGCTGGTCCAGGCTCCAGTACCCGGTGCAGTGGACAGCAGCCATGACATGAGAAGCAGGAGGGACCTGCCACCCAGTCAGGGGGATGGATGTGGCTATGGGTTACCAGGAGGGGTGGCCTATGTGGAAACAGAGGCATGGTGGGTGCCCTGGTGGGTGGTCCTGGCTGTGGGCCACTTTGTCCCAGAGTGGACATAGGGACATCTGAGGGCTCCAGCTCTATGACGCTGGCCATAGAAGTCACCTGGCCCCTCCCTGGCTACTGTCCTGCTTGTACTGGGACATTCTCCCTGAGGCCTTCAGGTTCCCCAGGGACAAGGGCTGCCCAGGGGACCTGTCCCTTGCTGGTCCCCACATAAGCTGTGCCATGCAGGAAATGTGGTTAGGGTCATCCCCGGCCTCTCATGAGCTGAGCTGGAGTGAGCTGATCCCCCAGGGCTCCAGGCAGGGCCTGCATGACACCAAGGACCCAATGGTGACCTCCCTGGTGTGGCACTGGTGAGGCTTTCCTATTGGCCACTGGCTGCCATGGCAACTTCCAGCATGGCTGACCACAGGGCCGGGTGGCTGAGCCTTGGCCCCCCTCTTCCCCCACCTCATTATAACCCATCATAAAGAGCATTATTTGGTCACTCAACAAACAGTTACTCTGAGCTTCACCTACCAAAATTTATTGTCCGGACCAGGACCTTTCTGGGAGTGGAAGGGGAGCTATTAGTAATTTCACCAGGACAACAGGCACAAACTGGCAACATCTAGGGATATCCAGGATGCAAATCACCTCTCCTGGCCGGGGGGGCTCTGGGGGAGGCCATCCATGTGGAATTACTGGCCAAACAGGGTCAGGTTTCATGTGGTCCTAGGTGACTAAGTGACTTCAGAAAATCTGAATCAAAGACTGGCCTTGACCTGGCCCCTCCGCTCTCTGTCCCGTTGCCGTGCCGATGTCTCCGCAGCCCGTCTGCAATTCCTCCGGATGACCGCATAGGAGAGCGGTTCCCTCAGGTCACCCAGGAGGGAGACCTCACGCCCCAGTCCCTACAAACGCTCCTGGCACAGGTTCCTCTCCAGGATTTGGCACAACAAAGTGTTTTTGGGACAGATGTGGCCTGCGCGGCCCCGTCCATGCCAGTGTGGGATGCCGGTGTGGAGCCAGGGACCTGGGCAGATTTGGAACCTCATACACGTCTCATTCGGGAGCGACAGGGCGGGAGGTGGAGTCAAGGTCACGGCACGCAGCTCCTTCAGGGCCATGGACACCTGGTGTCTCGAGTGGAGCCCAGGGTTTGGGTGCAGATAGGACTCAGATAGCACCGGGGACCCCGTGCCTGGAGAGGGGGCAGGTGGGGACTCAGAACCTGGCCTGGGAGTGGCAGAGACCCTGGAGAAGAGGTTGATGTGTGCGGAAGGAGGGGAAAATTCCTTAACATTGAGCTAGGTCATTAAACCAGTGGGTGCTATAAGGCGACAGTGATAAATTCGTCTATTCCCCAAACATTTTGTAGTTGGCAGGAAAAGTTGGTTTTGAACTTGGCATTGGGAAGTGGGCGCTTGCCTTGGATCTGGTCACCTCACTTTGGGGCACTTGGGTCTGGTTTGTCCTTGTGAGAATACAGGCTGGGGACAGACCCGCCCTGCCCGCCACTGCTGGGCTCAGTGAACACTGTGGGGTGAGGGCCCCTGACCGGGCCTGGCTGGGATGCTCTAGGTGCCTTTGCAGGCCCCACAGAGGGCTGGGCCAGGTGGGACAGTCACCAGCTCCACTCAGCAGGAGGTCCGGGCCGCTCCCCTCCCCCAGCACCCCTCCACCGCAGCTGCGCTATTCTGGGCACTGGCTTTGCTGAAGAGGAAGCAGCAGCACCCCCCCCACCCCCCCGCCCCGGCTCAGAGCACCTCGCCTCAGCCTGGGTCCCTGCCAGGCAGGGCCAGCACACGTTCCTCCCCCACAAACTCTGACACTCTTCCCTGGACCTTGAGGGACTTGCCCAGCATCCACCCACCCTGTCCCAGTGCCTTGGGGGCCATCGTCCCCGTGGAGCCGGCCCCAGTCTGGGCTGGGCAGGGCGGTGTCTGCAGATGGGTGCGGGCTCAGGCCTGGCTAAGTCGCTCTCGGGCTGGGTGGAGCCTGGGCAGCCCCAGCGTGCCCTCATGGTCAGCGTCCCCTCTGTGAGGTAGACAATGGCCACTCTAAGCCTCAGGGTCACTGAGGGTCACTGAGGACGCTGATGTGCCCAGAGTGGCCTGTGGTGGCAGCTGGTGTCCCACAGACATTTCTGATGGTTAGATCTTACCCTAAGTGACAGGAGATGCTCGTGCCACGTCAGACACTCCGGGGCCGAGTGCTGACCTTGGGGACTTGAGCGCAGAGTCAGGGCAGTGGTGTCTGCACGTCACCCCCAGCTCTGAGCTCCCCCGGGCCAGGGTCCTGGGCTCCTTGCTCATGGAGGGTTTGTGGAATGAATGAGTGAGTGAATGAATGAAAGATGGAGGAGTCATGGAAAGAGCTTGGAACCCTGGGAGGTCACCTCCACTCCAGTTGGAGCCTTGGTCCTCTCATCTGTGAAATGGGCACACAAATGCCTGCCCCTGCCTGCTTCATGGATTCAGAGGGTCCCCCCGTGTCCCCTAGTGGCCTCCTGCCCGCCTCCGACACCCACCGAGTCAACAGAGGCTAAGCAGCCCAGTGCACCCCCTTCCCCCACGCCAAGAGCCACAAGGGGGGGTCTGTGTGCTCAGCACCTTCTCCTGGCCCCACATGGGCACGGCCTCCTTTGGAGGAAAGTGTGACCTTAGGTCGTGGGGCCTGGGACCCTGTCTGTGCTGCCCCGAACACCTTCAGGACATGAGCAGGCTCCGCCTCCTCAGTCTGGCATCAGGGAAGGGGGTAACCTTGGGTTGACCTTGTGTTGGGGTCTGGGTGCCCTCCTCCTGCACACCCTTGATCGGCTGTGGGAGCCGGGCAGGCTGCCCCCTTCTCAGAACCTCTGTCCCCTCATCTGCAAGGTGTAGGGGGTAGTGACACCTGCCTCCCAGGGTGCTCTGTGACCACACCACGTAAGGACGTCAGACACCTGTGCAGAGTTCCCCTGAGAGTGGTGCTTGACCAGGGGTCACCATGGTGACAGGTGATGTCAGGTGAGGTGACACCTGCAGCAGAGCTGGGAGCAATTCCACAGTTGAGCAGCAACTACCAAGGGGCTCAGCAGTGCCCGGTCCGGCGCCTGGCTGAGCCTCTGAGGGACGTCAGGGGTGCGGCCCGTCCCAGGACACCTGCCTGCAGTGGTGACTCAGGATGGTGCCTGGGGGAGGGGGTGGCCACCAGGAGAGCCAGGTCAGCAGCCCTGGGTGGCCGTCAAGGCCAAGGCATTGCAAGGCTGAGAGACAGGCCGGGGAAGGAACAAGGAGCCCTTTTTATATTCTGGCAGTTTATTAGTTACACAGATAGCGAAAGAGCCACCCAAGGTGCCAGCTCCCAGGGCACTGGCAGGGCAGTGCCAGGACATAGGGGCAGGGGCAAGAGGACTCAGGGGTGCGTCCTTTGCGGGGTGGGTGGGTGGATGAAGAGATTCATGTGGGAGAAAGATGTGGGCTGCTCAAGTCCACCCAGAGGTCAACAGAGGGAGGACGGTGAGGGACCCTTGGACTGGGCCACTTGAAGGCCACTGGTATGGTGGCAGGTGCAGGGGAGAGCTGGTGTGGCCTGAGGCAGGACAAGAGGAGGCCGAGGAGCCCGGGAGCCCTTGATGCCACCCTGTGGAGGCCAGGAGGGAAGGTGGCATCCCAGACAGGGTCTAGGTTGGGCGGAGAAGGTTATGGCCAGAGGGACGCGGAGCCGACGTGGGGGCCGGAACTGAAGAGTCACAATGGGGTGTCCGTTAGGTGTGGAGAGTCGTAGGGAAATGGGTTGGCCCTGACGGGCCCCTCCAGGGTCAGGTGTGGGTGAGGGGCTGGGGGCAGCTGGGGGCCAGACATCCTACTCAGGAGGGACCCAGTGCCTTGGAGCCCACACGGGTGCCTGGAGAGGTCTAAGAGAGGTCAGAGGTCAGGGGCTCTGCGGAGCGTCCCACGTCACAGATTTAGGGGGCTCCTCACGCAGTCCCTAGGAAGTTGGGTCTCGCGTGTGGTGGCCCCATTTTTTTCGTATCAGGGAAATGAAATCCTCAAAAGGTCACGGATGGACCGTCTTCAAGTCCATCTTTGGATACTTCCTGGGTTAGCTCTTCGGGTAGGGTCCCGCCTGTGGTCCCAAGGTGACCTTCACACCGAGGTGCTGAGGCCGACAGAGGCAGGCCAGGCTCTCTGACAGCGCTGGGCAGCCACGGCGCTGGCTGCCCTCACTGCCGCGGCGCCAGGCCTGGGCCGGACCTGAGGCTGGGCGCATGCCGGACTTTGGGAACCACAGCTGATTGGTGGCTGGTGGTCTGGGGCCTGGGCGGGCTGGTCACCAGGGGCAGCCATTGTTCCAGCCCTGTGCCAACCTCGGTGCCCAAGGGTCTGTGGGGAAGGGGGTGGCCTGATGTCCAATCACAGTGACTGCAGGGAAATGGGGCGCCACGGGTTTCGTGGCGGGGCTGGGGGAAGGGGCGTTGGGGAGGTGGGTCTGAGAGGGCCAGGTGCCCTCACGTCCGACAGCTCAGAGCTGGCGTGTGCTGGGGTGGCTGGTGCGGGGCCCAAGGGTCCCCGAAGTGAGGTCACCCTGCTGGGTGCCCTTCTGCCACCTTCCCCTCGATGCCAGCGACCCCTCTCGGGGCAGCAGACCCTCCCCCAGAGGAAATGGGAAGGGTCTCGTGGGAAAGGGAGGGGGTGGGTTAAGAGGGGCTCAGGAGGGGCAGAGGGGACCCGGCCTGGTCTGTTCCCTGGGAGTCTCACACGTCACCACTCTGCAGCCATCCTGAGCACCCACCGTGCTGGTGTGGGGCCCAGGGAGGACCACTGCTCCCGGGCCCCAGACACGGAGCTCCAGGTGTTCTTCCCTCCGGAGGGCAGCCCGACCTGAAGGTGCTGCTGGGACGTCCTGGATCCTGAGGGAGCAGCTGGGACCAGGGATGGGGAGACTGGGCTGGAGAGCCACCTACTAGGGACTGACTCTCCCGGGCGTGGGGGACAAGGTGAGCCCTGGACCAAGAACCAGGACTGGGGACCTTCTTAGGGCCCCTCCCCTGAGTACACCAACTGTGACTTTTTTTTTTTTTTTTTTTTGAGATAAGGTCTCACTCTGTCGCCCAGGCTGGAGTGTAGTGGTGTCATCATATAGCTCATTGCAGCCTTGAACTCCTGGCCTTAAGCTATCCTCCTGCCTTGGCTTCCCAAAGTGCTAGGATTACAGGTGTGAGCCACTGCACCCAGCTGATGCTGATATTTGACCTGGAGGAAGGGGAAGGGGCATGAGGAAACTGGCCACTCGACCCGAAAACCCTGTCCTCCTTCCTCTGTCGTGGGCTCCCATAACTCTGTCCCCTTGGGCTGGGCTACGAGTCCTGGGTCCTGTGGGCTCTCAGCTCTCCAGGGAGGAAGCTGGACCACGTGGGAGGGCCTGGCAGGGTGGGCCAAGGATGGCTGGGCACCTGAGGTAGGTGGGCCCAGGTTGGAGTCCTTGCTGTGGCCCGAGCAAGTCACTCAAGGGCTCTTGGCTGAGGATCATAATAGGATCTTGCTCCAAGGGCAAGCAGAGGTGAGGCGAGCATTAAGCCTCAGGGGGCCTGTGGGAAGAAGATGCCCCCGAGCTGTGGCTAGAATCACAGTCCCTTCCCTGGGACCCCAGGAGGAGAAGGGGCCATAGGAGACCTGGGAAACGGGCTGTGTCGGCTGAATAAGGGTCCCCTAAGGATGGCCGGGTCCCCAGCTCAGAACCTGTCAATGTGTTGTGTGGCCACAGGGACTTTGTTGAGGAGGGTGATTATCCTGGATTGTTTGGGTGGATCCAAGGTGGGGTCTTTAAAAGCAAAAGAGGGAGGCAGGAGGGTCAGAGTAGGAGGAGATCTGGGGTGGGGGTGGGGGAGAGAGAGAGAGATTTGGAGATGCCACACTGCTGACTCTGAAGACTGAGGAAGAGGCCGCGAGCCCAGGGCTGTGGGCGTCCTGTAGCAGCTGGAAAGGGCTCGGAGTTGGGCACCCTGGAGCCTGCAGAAGGAGCCGGCCCTGCTGACGCCTGACGTTAGCCCCCAGGACTCATTTCAGACTTCTGGCCTCCAGACCCGTGAGACGATAAATTCATGTCACTTTAAGCCACTAAATTTGTGGTCATTTGTTACAGCAGGCACAGGAAACTCAAACAGGAGCCGAGGGAGAGACCACACAGGATGCCCCGCAGCCCCTCCACGCGACACAGGCCGTGCCGCTGCGCCCACCCTCTCCAGCCCCGAGAGCAGCAGAGGGGCCGAGCACCGTGCATGAGGCTGGGGGGGCCCGGGCTGCACTCTCCCCCCACCTAGTAAATAGTGCCCCTCTCCGGGAAGATGGCAGGTGTCTTTCTATGCCACACCCTGAGGAACACCCTCCCTCTCCTTGGTTCCCATGTGGCAAAGCTGGGACAGGAGTGGGGCATAGCCCAGGGGCCTGGGGACACCCAAGTGGGCATCAGACAGGGGTGGGAGTCACTTCGGGCCTGTGGTGGGTGCAGGGTGTTGTGGCTTTATGCCAAGGACCCACTTTGAATCCAGGGGCACAAGCTGGCCTGGCTGGGCCCCCTGGGGTGAATCAGGGGACTATTGCTATGTAAACACCGACCCATCCCCCACCCACCAGTGACGGTGGCCTGATGATGATGGTGACAGTAACTGCCCCAGCACTGAGGAGGAGCAGCTCAGTCGTGAGCACTTCCCACGAGCCGGCTCTGGGCCGTTGCTGTGTCCGAGGCTCGGGGGCTCACCCATGCCACAGCCCTGTTCCCTCAATGCTGAGGCACGGGGTGGAACACGTCCCCACTTTTAACTGTGACAAGAAGCCTGGCTTCAGCCTCGAGAACACCAGTTTCTCTCCAGCAAAGCCTTTGTTTAATCTCATAGAAATCATGAAGTTCTTATTTCCATTTCCCTCCTCACCCTGGACCCCAGGGAGCTCGGAGCTCTCTTTGGCAAGCGTCTGGAGCCTCCTGACAGGTCTTTGGTGTGAGTTTCCTTCCTGGCTTCCTCCTGTTCCTCTTACACCTCTGAACCTGCACTTGGGGAAAAATCCGAGTGGGCCCCAAATTTAAGAGCTTGTGAAATGGACGGCGCTGGAGTGTCCTGGACAGCCCGGCTCTCGGGAGTGAGAGAGACGAGTGAGCGTGGCAGGAGCCGAGCTGGGCAGAGGAAGGAGGGCATTCCAGGGGGCAAGGGCTGGGTGCAGGGGCCGGGCCCAGAGCAGAGTCTCCAGGCTGAAGGAAGAGGAGACTCAGGATGAGTACGGGTCCCAGCACCTGGGCAGGGAGAGTAGTGTACCTGGAGGCCGCGGCCACGCACAGCGGGCGGCTCTGTCCAGGAAGGAGATAGGGAGTGGGGCTCCCTGCGGGAAGGAGGAGAGGGAGGAGGAAAGGGCAGAGGCACTGACACTCAGACAACCAGCTCCTCGGGTCCTGGAGTGTTTTTCTGGCGAGACTTGAGCCTCTTCCCTGAGCTGTTTCTCCACTGGGTGCCAGGATTCCCCAACCCCCCACTGAGAGCCAAAGGGCAGTGTCAAATCAAACATGAGAGGAGAAGTAATGAGATGGAGCAGGATTTCTGATTGACAACGAGAATATTTATTGGGGGTTCATCGGGTGCAGGGCAGGGGGGGATGAGCTGGGAGGGAGGGGAGGCCCCTCCCCTGGGCCCCTGCAGCTCCAGGCCCCGAGGGCGGTGGGGCCGGGGCCTAAGCACACTCTGCAGGGGCCACTGTCTTCTCCACGGTGCTGCCTTCGTGCGTGACCTGGCAGCTGAACCTGCCGCCAGCTTTCCACTGGGCGGGGGACAGGCTCAGGTAGCTGCTGGCCGCGTACTTGCCGTTGCTCTGTTTCGAGGCCTGGGTGGTCTCCACGCCCTGGGTG
Source organism: Microcebus murinus (assembly GCF_040939455.1). Taxonomy (NCBI): domain Eukaryota; kingdom Metazoa; phylum Chordata; class Mammalia; order Primates; family Cheirogaleidae; genus Microcebus; species Microcebus murinus. The sequence continues at coordinate 23,555,682 of NC_134125.1, read as the reverse complement.
ACGGCGCTGCCGTCTGCCTTCCAGGCCACGCTGACGGCGCCCGGGTAGAAGTCACTCATCAGACACACGAGTGTGGCCTTGTTGGCTTGGAGCTCCTCAGAGGGGGCGGCCTTAGGTCCACCTGTGGTGTGGGGAAGGCACAAAAGTCAGAGGCCTGTGTCCATCTGGGAGCCCCTGACCTCAGTGTTGACCAGGGGTTCAGGACCCGGGCCTGGGGCAGTGATGTCAGGCCGGGCCTTTGCCAGACTGAGGCCAGGTCAGCGGTGTGAACACTCACCTCTGGGTGGCTCCTAAGTGAGGACTGAGGAGGGTCAGGTCTCCATTTGGCTCCAGCCTCTTCTATGGGTTCACTCCTCTCGTTATGCCCCCTCACCCCACCCTGGCTCCCCGACACTGGCTGAGATAAGCCTCGGGACCTCCTCTGTCCTCAGGGAGCCTCTCTGTCTAGACACCTCCTGCCGGGTCCCCTACAGATCTGTTCAGGACGGTGTCTGTGTGTCCTGTTTGAGGGTCTCCTCCCTCTCAGGGAGTGTTTCTTGCCCACGTGCCCCTGTCACCGTCACTGCAGCCCCCACCCCCCCTCCCCTCTGGGCAGCCTCTCTGGGAGGGGTGTCAGTCCCAGGGGCTGTCCTGGGGAGTCTGGGAGATGGAGGGTGTCCACGCAAGTCCATTTCTTGTTCTGAGGCTGGGGCTGTCTCTGTTCTAAGAGGTCTCCCTGTCGTGGAAGTTATACAAGACATCTAGCTATCCTAGGGCATCTTTCTGCCTCCACAGGTCCCACCACTGGTGCCTCCCAGGAGCCCTACCCCAGCACACGCTCTGGGGCTCTCCCCTTTGGTGGGATGGGGGAGGGGTGCTCGACCTGTGGGTCTTAGAGTCCTGAGACCCACCCTGTCCACAGCAACCTGCCTGTCCTGGGAGAGGAGGAGGGACCCAGCTCCCTGGGGTGCCTTCTCACAGGACATTCCTCCCCCATGCTTGTCCCCCTCCCATTTCCCACTCCCTGTCTCCAAGGCCCCAGCCAAAGGCCTCCCCTCTCGCGGTTTAAGGCAGCCGCGCAGCTGGGAGCCTCAGAGGATGCAACTCCAGGGGGCCAGCTGTCCCCAGCACCCTTCCCACACCCACGGCCCTGGTGCCCCAGTCTGAGACCCCTGTTCTGCAGGTCCCTGGGGCACAGACACTCTGAGGGAGGGACTGGGTGTCCCAGAGTCCAGGGGAGACTGCCCCTGGAGCGAGGGGGCACACTCTGGCCCCAGCAGGTGCCCGAGAAGTGTGGACGGGTGGGCAGGGCGAAGGCCAGACAAAAGTCGGAAAGCTGCAGACCCCAGAGACACTCAGGTCCCTGCCCTAGGGAGAGCAGAAAGGACAGAAAAATCTCCCCGCGTTTCACCCACACCCCAAAGAGGAGAGAAACAGAGAGATTCACCAATGATGGTCACTTGGGTGGCTCTGCTGAACACATAACACCTTGACATGGCTCTGCACAAGAACTGCCCCCACCCCGACACCCCGGTCCTGGCCCACCTGCAGCTGCTCGCGAGGCCCAGGGTCCAGCCTCCTTCTCACATGGGCTGGTGGAGCCATGCGGGGAAGGGGGGCTGCTCCCACCGACTCGAACTTCGCCTCCTTCAGGGCTTTGGAGTGCACCCACCCTGGTCATGGGGGGGGGGGGTTGGAGGGCTGTGCGTGGAGGTCGTTTCCCAGCTACTCGCAGCTACTTGCATGACCAGGAAGAGCTATGTGGCCGGCTCAGCAGGTGTCAGGAACGCCAGTGAGGAGGAGGGGAGAGGCCTGGTGACAACACTGAGATGGGGGCACTGGGACCCCTTCAAGGAGCTGGGAATCATGGGGAGGGTCCTAGATACCCCCACAGCCTTGGTGCAGGGGTTGTGGCTGGTGGGGCTTGGAATGGGACCTGGGGCTGGTGGGAGGATTCCGTTTCCCCCAGGAAAACAGACCCCACTGCAAGTTTGAGCTCCAGCGTCCCCGTCCTTGCCTTGGCTGTCCTGAAGGTGCGAGTCCGCATCCTGAACCCATGGGACGGCTGCCCCTCTGCAGGGCTGCATGTGCTGGAACAGCTGGAGCGGCCCAGAGGGGAGCTCTTCATTGTGGGGGGATCTAGGTCCCACGTCCCATGAGCTCAGTTCCCCCCTGAGCTCTGTGTGGGGGTCTCTGCTTTCCCCTTGAGCTCCACAGGTGCTCTGTAGTCTCTGCGTGCACGGGTGCACCAGCCAACCTGTGCTCACGTGCGTGCCTAGCACAGGGGGCGCCCACAGCCTGCGGACGCACACAGCACCCCACACGGGATGGCCTTCTGCAGAGCTGGCCTTGGGCACACAGGGCCTGGACATGCATCCTGGTCCCGGCTCATCACCCACAGAGCTCACACCTGTGACATGCACTTGGCACCCTGCACTCCCCATAGCAAGTGACTCTGCTGACTCTGAGGTCCACCTGCTGCTCCCCAACCAGGCCTTCTCCTGTGAGCCTCCTCTGGTGTCCTGTCTCCCTCTTGGCCCGGATGGGAAATCCTGCCCTTTCGCCATGTCAGTGTCTGGCCCCAGAGCCCCAGAGCCTGGGGACTGAAGGTCTCTGGGTTTTGTTTGCTCATATCCCAACCTGGGCGTCTCTGCAGCACCTCCCACCTGGGCCCTTCCCAATCCTCTCACAGAGATGCCCAACATGGACTTGAGTGTTTGTGTGCGTGTGTGTGCGTGTGTCTGCGTGTGTGTGTCATGGCTCAGATCTCACTCTGAAGTCTTAAGCAAGGAGCCAGCTTACACCAACACATGGCAGAACCCCAGAATCTGACTCTTGACTTTGAACTCACCAGCCCATTGAAAACCTGGGGACACTGTGACATTAGGTACCTACATTGGGGTCACTGGGGAGCAGAGCCAAGCCCTGTCCCCCAGGGGCCTTGACTAGAGCCAAACACCCAGTGACATGTGGGAGACAAGAGGCACCCAGGAGTGTGTGGGTGAGTGACCAGGGCCCAGGGCGAGGGTCCAGTGCAGGGAGGGGGCATAGGCAGAGGGCAGGATCCCTGGGGAGGCAGGTGCCGGGTGGCCCCTGAGGAAGAGGGGATGCTCTAAGCTGAGAGGGGAGCTCAGGTGGCAAAGGGACACAGCAAGGCCGTGGCCGGGAGTGGGAGATGGAAGCACACAGTGACAGAGCAAGGCTGTCCAGGCAGTAGGACCCAGGGAAGCAGCAGCGGAGGCTCAGACCTTCTCCTGGAGGCCAAGGGCATGGAGGGGGAGCTTGTCCCTGGGCTGCCAGAGGTTGACATATCCACAGGGCAGCAGGAAGCACAGGGGAGAGGTGGGTAAGACAGAACAGACCTGGGTTCCTTCTGAGGGTGATTTGCTCCTTCTGGAACATTCCATGGGGGTTAGGATGATAGTAAATGTATCCCACAGTGAAACTGCAGGAGCTTTCACTGGCTGCTGGGTCACAAGGTCGAAGGATTCTGTTTGTCATTCACATTGGTCCAGTTTAAGAAGGAAAATGTATGAATAAAAATAAGCAGAGACCACGTTTTCTGACTGATAACAACGATATTTATTGAGGGTTCATCGGGTGCAGGGCAGGGGGGGATGAGCTGTGAGGGAGGGGAGGCCCCTCCCCTGGGCCCCTGCAGCTCCAGGCCCCGAGGGCGATGGGGCCGGGGCCTAAGCACACTCTGCAGGGGCCGCTGTCTTCTCCACGGTGCTGCCTTCGTGCGTGACCTGGCAGCTGAACCTGCTGCCAGCTTTCCACTGGGCGGGGGACAGGCTCAGGTAGCTGCTGGCCGCGTACTTGCCGTTGCTCTGTTTCGAGGCCTGGGTGGTCTCCACGCCCTGGGTGACGGTGCTGCCGTCTGCCTTCCAGGCCACGCTGACGGTGCCCGGGTAGAAGTCACTCATCAGACACACGAGTGTGGCCTTGTTGGCTTGGAGCTCCTCAGAGGAGGGCGGGAACAGAGTGACCGAGGGGGCGGCCTTGGGCTGACCTGTGCGGTGGGGAGGGACAGGATGCCAGAGGCTGAGAGTCCACTGTGGCAGCCCCTGACCTCAGGGTGTGACGAGGGGTCTGGCCCCACAGAGCCGGTGCAGGACCCTGGACACACGATGCACGCTGTCTCCGGGGAGGGTGAGTCAGAGTCTTCCTAAAACGACTGTTTGTCCTTCCTGGAACCCCGGAGCGTGGACCTGCCTGTGACTTCTCCTGAGTCCCTGCTTGGCCTTGGGTCCCCACACAGGCAGCTGCCCCTCGGCCACTGCCCTGCCTCCTCCTGCCATGCTCATGGGGTCTGTTTGGGGTTGTCTGTCTGTTTCCTGAGCTCTCTGGGTGACCTGTCAGATTTACTCTGGGGCCTGTTCTGGCCTGACACTTCTGCTCCAGGGGGCTCTGGGTCTTTAACCTAAGAGGTGTGTTTTTCCCCAAGTCTGTCTCTCCTGGACGCAGTGGGGCGGGGGCAGAGCGAGGCTGCCCATCCTGGGCTCTGTCAGTCTGTGCAGCCCTGCCAGAGTCCTGCAGTCCACAGGGCTCGTCTGTAGCATCACGCACTGGGACGTGCCCATCTGTAAACTCAGGGGTTGCACCCCTAGGAGTGCACCTGGCAGAGACCCAGGGGACCACCTCAGGGAACAGCCTGGTATTCAATGACCCTCTGCCTGGTGGCATTGTTTCCAGACCCTTCTCCTCCCTCCTGCCTCCTGACTGGGCTTCCTGAGTGGCAGGCGGGCTGAGAGCTCTGCCACGCAGCCCTGAGGCCCAGGGAGCCCCACCTCCTACCATTCTCCCCGCCTGGACGCTAAGTCCCACAGCCCAGGGGACCTGGCCTCAGCCCTGAGGGATCTGGGTCCTTCTATCATCTCCCAGGTGGTGAATCCCTGCATGTACCCTGTTCCCTCGTCCCCTGGAGAAGGGGCCCCAAGTGACCCCACAGACAAAGCTGGTCTGACAGGGGCCTGGACTGGGGAGGAAAGAATAGAGCAAGTTCTAGCGACACAACCTGCCTCGCCAGACAAAGGGATAGACAGTCCAGTGTGACCAGGTCATCCCATCCAGCACCCTAGCTCTGGGATCAGAGGGTAAGGGGTGAGGCGTGCAAGGGTCTGAGCAGGGAGGGGGGCTGTCCTCACCCCAGAACTGGGTCCAGGGAGAAAGCTTGACCCCAGGTTGAGACAAGATACAGAGAAAACAGCAAAAATAGCACAAAAGTGCCCCAGCTGTGGGGAGCAGGGAAGGAGGGGAAAGAAGACACTCATGTAGGACGATCACCTTGGTCTCACTGCCGAACACAGGACACTGTGACACAGGCTCGTACAAACCCTTCCTGAGACCCCCTCCCTCCACCGCCTGCGGCAGCCCCAGGTGGCATCTGCTCAGCAGGGGACCACACAGCCCTGGTATCTGTATACCAGGACAGGTGACATCCCGTGACCAGCAGGAGGATCACTGGAAACCCACGCTCCCTAAGGAAGTTGGTGTCTTGGATTGGGCTTTCCCACGAACCATTTTCCAGGAACAGAAATAACTTCACTGGAGGGCATTTGTGTCCCTAAGGAGTGAATTTTTGTGGATGGGGACAGGTGGCCTATCCTCAGCAGACTTGACCCATCCCTGTTCCCATGGTCAGACCACTGGGTGACACATGGTGTCCTCCTGCCCCCTGGGAAAGGCATGTTTCCCTGGAGTGTGGTGTTCCTGAACCTTCCTATGACCCCAGCCCTGACTGCAGGGGTGTCAGCCCCACCTTCCCTGGGTTGTCCTGGTTGTCATGGGCCTGGCCAGGGAGGCCTGGCTGGTCCCTGTGGGAAATGCCAGCCTCATCCTCCAGGCTGACCTGGGAGCATCCTCTGTGTCCCCTCAATCTGGCCTCATGTCAGGTGGGTCAGGTGTGTGGGGATGGCCATTGCCTCATTGCAATGTGACACATGAGTGAGGGTCCTGACTATGGTCTCCCAGCCCCCCCCCCCAGAGCAAAGCAGAATGGGGTTGCTCCCAGGCTTAGGGCAGGAAGGGGACATGAGGAGGTGGAACCTCTTGTCATCTGAGAAATCGGGAGCTAGTGAGGGAGGCCCTGGGTCACGTCCAGGATCCCAGGAGCCACGTGAAGAGGCTCCCAGGGGCAAACGTCCATGTCTGGCAGTCACATGGTCATCACCACTGAACTGCAGCAGCAGTGGGTCCCCCGTGTCAGATATGCCCACGCGCGAGCGCAGCGCTGAAGCCGGCCGTTCTCCCTGGACGGTGGCCGACACCAGAACGTCCATTTGCAACGTGGCGAGTAAGAGGGAGGAATCTGCATTTCTTCTTTGATTCTAGACCACGGAACACAGCCCAAGTGAGTAAATCGCAGCTGCCGGGCACTCCATCCCAACGCAGCCCTCACGAGAGGGCGTGAACTGAGACATCGACCCTCTGTGCTCCTGCCCATCCGAGGGTCAAAGTTAATGACCATCCGACTCAGCTGATGGCACTAAAAGAATGCCAACAGGACATTCTCGCCTTTCGTAGACAAGCCAACTGTCCTGGGACGCAGTTCTGCCACAAAGTCACACTGAGCCCTGTCAGTCCTTTCTGTGCGAGAACCACTTTGCAGGAAGAGCAGAGCCCCAGAGGAGGCTCAGTTGCATGTCGGGGAGGCCCAGGCCCGTCCCCAGCACGGCGAGGTCCCGGGACCAGCCATTCAGCCCCTGCAGACCCTGCGGTGCCAGGAAATCACAAAGTGATTCGGGAGACACCTGCCGACCGCACCGGGCCTCTGAACGGGACTCCGACACAGCCTCCCTGGGACAACCGTAACATTCCATTCTGGTCCTGGGTCAGGGTCCTTTGCCTTGAACCCAGTTTGCCTGAGTCCTGCCCTCACACAGGCTGAGTGTCGCCAGGCTCCATCCGAAAGCAGCCATGCATAAAACTCTGCCCCAAACTTTAGAATTGGAGACTCTTCCTGGTTGCGATCTGAGCCCCATGTGAGTGTTAACCTTGAACCTCACCCTGACCCCGTGCCCATCGGATCACAGCTGACCACCGCTTTGCCTCAGCTTCACCCCACGTCCCAACACTGGAGCCATGAACGCTGATGTCGGGCAGAACACAGAGGGCTGGCTGCGTTGGCCGGGAGAGCCACAGCGTGGCGTGCCGCGCTGGTCAGGCTCTGTAAAGCTGTCTCCCAGCTGCGGGACTTGCCAGTCCTCCGCTGCCCGTGACAGTCTGCGAAATGCACCTGCCAGTGTCTTTCTGCAGACCTGTCTGGGACGTGATGGTGACAGCTCCGCCACGGAAGCCTCACCTGACAAACACTGTCCCAGCTGTCCCTTGTATGGAAGGGATCGTCAGCCTCTGTTGCTGATGAGACCACGGCACAAGGGTCTCCTACCCCTTGTTTCTAGCCCCAGCTCATTGGTGGGCCCTGGTGCCCTTCAGTATCCCCCATTGCGCTCAAAGGGCCACCACTCTGTCACTCTAACTGAGCCGCTCTCCCACCCGGGCTGGGCCAGGTCGACATCCTAGAGTCCACTCTACAAGGACAACTTCCTGCCCTGGGTCGTGGGTCTCACTGGTGCAGGGAGCCAGCCTGGGTCGCTGGGGGTTGGTGGGTCAGTAGGGAAGTGGGGTCTCCCTGGGAACTGCCTCTGCCCCTGGGCAGTGACGTTCAGCTCACAGACACGAGCAGACACTAAAGGCATGTGAGTGACACTGAACCATGCACGATTACGTGTTTCCTGAGGAGAAGGAGGTCAGAGAGGGTGTGACCCTCGTGGAGCTGGAGTCAGGATGTTCCCAGCACCACTGAGAATTCCATGAGGTTGCAAATTAAACATGACATAGAAATAATGAGATGGAGCAGGATTTCTGATTGACAACGAGGATATTTATTGAGGGTTCATCGGGTGCAGGGCAGGGGGGGATGAGCTGGGAGGGAGGGGAGGCCCCTCCCCTGGGCCCCTGCAGCTCCAGGCCCCGAGGGCGGTGGGGCCGGGGCCTAAGCACACTCTGCAGGGGCCACTGTCTTCTCCACGGTGCTGCCTTCGTGCGTGACCTGGCAGCTGTACCTGCCGACACCTTTCCACTGGGCGGGGGACAGGCTCAGGTAGCTGCTGGCCGCGTACTTGCCGTTGCTCTGTTTCGAGGCCTGGGTGGTCTCCACGCCCTGGGTGACGGTGCTGCCGTCTGCCTTCCAGGCCACGCTGACGGCGCCCGGGTAGAAGTCACTCATCAGACACACGAGTGTGGCCTTGTTGGCTTGGAGCTCCTCAGAGGAGGGCGGGAACAGAGTGACCGAGGGGGCGGCCTTGGGCTGACCTGTGTGGTGGGGAAGGGCAGAGGTCAGAGTCCTGTGTCCACCTGGGGAGCCCCTGACCCCAGGGTGTGAGGAGTCACTCTGGTCACCAAGCCCAGGTCAGGGCACCTGGTGCAGGGGCTGGGGGTGGGGGTCTACATCAGGAGGTAGGTCAGGCTGTTTTCAGGATCTCCTTGTCTGTCCCGGGATCCCCAGAGTCTGGGGCTGCCCGTCCCTGTCCTGAGCCCTCCCTGGGCCTTGGCCTCCCTCCCAGACAGCCGGCCCTGTACCTCCTCTGGCTGCTCCTGCCACCCGGACTGGCCTTCAAGGACTTGTCTGTCCCCTGAGCACATGACCTGAGGGTTAGACTCTCCCTTGGGGCAGGTAGGGGACAACTGTGACCTGAGTCTTCTCTCTGAGGGACTCTGGATCCTTTGCCCTTAAGCCTGCTGTGCCCAGCTCTGAGTCCTGGGGACTTTCTATGGGGTCAGAGCCGGGGCGGGGAGCACAGAGGGAGCCTGTCTGCTGTTCCCGAGTGTCTCTCACTCCACAGGCTGTGCTGGTGTCACCGCCATGGCACCTGGTCACAGCAGCAGAGGTTTCTCACTGTGAACTGTCCTCTGTCTCTGGGACTCGGGGGTGGGAGGGCTTGTGTCCCGAGGAGCCCCAGGGACCCACTTTCCCCTCCCCCCTCCCCTGTGGGGACCTTACCCTTCCCCCTGCACACAGCATGTCCTTTCGTGCTCCCTCCTGGGGCTTCCCTGAGTCCCAGGCTGACTCAGAGCTCTGCCGTGTCAGCCCTGAGGCCCTGGCAGTCCCCACCTCCTGTCTTCCTGGCCTTGACCCTGAGTCACACAGCCCAGGGGACCCGGCCCTGAGCTCAAAGCTCTGGTTCTCCAGCCTCAGCCCTGAGGGTTCCGGATCATTCTAAAGACTCCCAGGTGGTCACTCCATGCAGGTACCCTCTCTGCTCATCCCCTTGAGATGAGTCCCCAATGTGCCCAGAGACAAAGCTCTTCTGACATGGACTAGGACAGGAAAGACAGAACAGGACAAGTCCCAGGGACCCAACCTATTTGGAGAGACAGACTGGAATGCAGACAGGGACCCAGACAGATAGACAGAGAGACAACTGAGTCTGAGTAGGTCACCAGGGCCAGCACCCTGGCTCTGGGTGAGAGGGGAAGGGGTGAGGCGTGCTGGGGTCTTAGCAGAAATGGGGGCTGTGCTCACCCCAGGGCTGGGTACAGATTGAAACTTCACCCCAGGCCGAGACAAGATCAGAGAAAACAGCAAAAACATCACAAAAGTACCTAAAACCTTGAGGAGAGCAGGGAAGGAGAGGGAAGAAGACACTCACCTAAGACGGTCAGCTTGGTTCCACCGCCGAATACATAACACTGTGACATAAGCTCGAACAAAAACCCTCCCTGAGACCCCCCAGCCCCAGTGCCAGCCCCCAGCTGCAGCTGTGAGGGAGGAAGCTGGGTCACTGACCCAGGTGGCATCTGCTCAGCAGGGGGACCACATGGCTTCCACCGTCTCTCTGACAGCTAACAGGACAGGTGACACTCTGTGACCAGTAGCAGAATCCCTGGGACCAATGTTCCTGAAAGAAGTTGGTGTCTTGGATTGGCTTGTCCCAAGGGCTATCTGGCAGAAACAGGAACAAGTTCATTAGAGGGCATGTGTGTACCTAAGGAGTGATTATCAGTAAAAGGGACAGGTGGTCTACCTTCAGCACACACGACACATCACTGTTCCTGTGGCGCGACCACTGGGTGACACATGGTGTCCTCCTCCCCCGAGGGAAGGGCATGTTTCCCTGGAGTGTGGTGTCCTGGAACCTTCCTATGACTCTGGCCCTGACTCCAGGGGTGTCAGCCCCACCTTCCCTGGGTTGTCCTGGTTGCCATGGGCCTGGCCAGGGAGGCCTGGCTGGTCCCTGTGGGAAATGCCAGCCTCATCCTTCAGGGTGACCTGGGAACATGCCCTGTGTCCCTTCCATCCTGTGTCATGTCAGGTGGCCAGGAATGTGGTGGCCATAGTTGCCTATTCCAAGGTGACCCTTGAGCCTGGTTCCTGGCTGCGGGTGTACAATGCCACTAAAGAGAAGCAAGTGCGGTGGCTGGTCCCAGGATAGGTGGAGTGGAGAGACATGAGGAGGTGGAATATGTTGTCACCTCAGAAAGCAAGATCCATGGAAGTCCCCTGGGGTCATGAAAGTGGTCCCAGGTGGCACCACAGGACACTTCAGTTGGGCAGAAGTCCATGATTTGTAGCCTGCTTGTCATCACCCATGTGGCCCGATGTCATCGTCATTAAAACGGAGACGGTGGATTCCAACACATCTATTTCACACATGTGTTTAACACATCTGGTTACGTGACCTGTCTCCTTATTTCCAGCTCAGCACCACGGCACGCCCTACCCGCTCACCTGCAGGCTGCGGGTCACCTGCTCTCTCTGTGCAGAGTGTTTCTTTCCTAGACACGAAACGCACCCTGGGTGTCTGAACTGCGCCTGGGACCCTCCCTTCAACCGGTCTGCCATTCTCAGGACAATGACGTGACCAGAATTGTTGAATATCATCATTCCTGCTCATCAGGCTCAGCTAATGTCACTGAACGAATGGCGGCCAGCATGGATGTCTTTGGTGGGGCGGGGAGAGGGTGTCGGGTGCTGAGTCCCCATGGAACCTGACGTTGACTTAGCTCTCTGCCCCCACTGATCTGCCCCAACCTGGTATCACTCGGCCCTCACAACTCCCCAAGTTGCTCCCAATGACCTTCTCAGGCAAGCAGCGGGTGCCCACCCTATGCTGGGTCGGTGCCTCTTCTCATATGTTCGCCGTCCCCATGTCCTCCCTCCTCTCATGCAGCCTCCGTAATCCCAGGCTCCAGCCACAAACCGACCACAACCCGGGTCTTTGCAGGCCTGGTGTCAGTGGCTCAGGTTCCCAGGACTGGGATTCCAGCTGCATGCTAGTGGTGACCTGGAGCCTGGCCAGGGCCAACACCCCCCACATCCCACACAGACACCTCCCCCTCACGTGCATCAGCTCACACTGCGTTCCCAAACTGGATGCGTGGAAACTGGGATCCTGCAGAGTGTTATGGGTCTTCTGAGTGTGGTCAAGGGGATCCACATGATTTGGGAAAGGCTGGGTTTCATCATATGAAACTATGTCACTACAGCAGGTCTCGTCAGTGTGTGCACATAGCCAATGTACATTGTGCAAGTCTGAGTGACTCTCCTGTGTGTGCACTTTGCACACCTTGTAATGACCTTGTGGTGACCGCACAACTACGGACCGTTCAAGGGTGGAACTCTTCTGACCGGTCCCCCGTGGTAAACAGGGAATTTCAGCTTCTTTCCTGCTGGGACGGTGGCCTTGACTCAGGGTGCCTTTCCCTGTGGTCTCTGCATCTAGCCCACAGCTGGGCTCTTGCGTCCCTCTGGTTTCTCCCGATGCCTCTCTCAGGGCTGCGCCTGTCCCTCTCACAGGGTCCTCCCGCCTTCCCAGGACCCCCTAGCCTGGAACAGCCTCCTGCTCTGGATCCGGGCGCACACTGGTGGGCAGAGCTCACCGGGTCCCTGGTGGCTTCTGGACGGGCGTGGGACCACAGGGAGGTGGTGTCTCATGGAGAGTGGCCCCCGCTCCTGGGCTGTGACCCTTCACCCCACAGAAGCAAACAGACACAGACGGGGCACGGTAGACACTCGGCGGGGCCAGGCCTAGGTCTGTGTTGAGGACAAAGAGAGTGCCTGTGGGAACCTCCTGGTCTGAGCGGGTCCCGGCCCCGGGTTGAAGGGGACAGAGGAGAGTGGGGAGAGGGCTGTCTGGCTGAGGCAGGCCCTGCTGGGGTGAAGCTCCAGGGAGGCCGAGAGCATCTCCCCTGGGCTACGTTCCGCCTGGGTGCCAGGGTTCTCCCAAGAGCGCATTGAGATCGTGGGAGAAGCGTCAACTTAAACATGAGCAGAGAAGTAATGAGATGGAGCAGGATTTCTGATTGACAACGAGGATATTTATTGAGGGTTCATCGGGTGCAGGGCAGGGGGGGGATGAGCTGGGAGGGAGGGGAGGCCCCTCCCCTGGGCCCCTGCAGCTCCAGGCCCCGAGGGCGGTGGGGCCGGGGCCTAAGCACACTCTGCAGGGGCCACTGTCTTCTCCACGGTGCTGCCTTCGTGCGTGACCTGGCAGCTGAACCTGCCGCCAGCTTTCCACTGGGCGGGGGACAGACTCAGGTAGCTGCTGGCCGCGTACTTGCCGTTGCTCTGTTTCGAGGCCTGGGTGGTCTCCACGCCCTGGGTGACGGCGCTGCCGTCTGCCTTCCAGGCCACGCTGACGGCGCCCGGGTAGAAGTCACTCATCAGACACACCAGTGTGGCCTTGTTGGCTTCGATCTCCTCAGAGGAGGGCGGGAACAGAGTGACCGAGGGGGCGGCCTTGGGCTGACCTGTGAGGTGGGGAAGGGCAGAGGTCAGAGTCCTGTGTCCACCTGGGGAGACCCTGACCCCAGGGTGTGAGGAGTCACTCTGGTCACCAAGCCCAGGTCAGGGCACCTGGTGCAGGGGCTGGGGGTGGGGGTCTACATCAGGAGGTAGGTCAGGCTGTTTTCAGGATCTCCTTGTCTGTCCCGGGAACCCCAGAGTCTGGGGCTGCCCGTCCCTGTCCTGAGCCCTCCCTGGGCCTTGGCCTCCCTCCCAGACAGCCGGCCCTGTACGTCCTCTGGCTGCTCCTGCCACCCGGACAGGCCTTCAAGGACTTGTCTGTCACCTGAGCACATGACCTGAGGGTTAGTCTCTCCCTTGGGGCAGGTAGGGGACAACTGTGACCTGACTCTTCTCTCTGAGGGACTCTGGATCCTTTGCCCTTAAGCCTGCTATGCCCAGCTCTGAGTCCTGGGGACTTTCTATGGGGTCAGAGCCGGGCGGGGAGCACAGAGGGAGCCTGTCTGCTGTTCCTGAGTATCTCTCACTCCACAGGCTGTGCTGGTGTCACCCCCATGGCACCTGGTCACAGCAGCAGAGGTTTCTCACTGTGAACTGTCCTCTGTCTCTGGGACTCGGGGGTGGGAGGGCTTGTGTCCCGAGGAGCCCCAGGGACCCACCTTTCCCTCCCCTCCTCCCCTGAGGGACCTTCGCCTGCCCCCTGCACACAGAGCCTCCTCTCCTGCTCCCTCCCTGGCTTCCCTGATTCCCAGGCTGGCTCAGAGCTCTGCCGTGTCAGCCCTGAGGCCCTGGCAGCCCCCACCTCCCATGTCTTTCCTGGCCTTGACCCTGAGTCCCACAGCCCAGGGGACCCGGCCCTAAGCCTCAGAACTGTGGTTCCCCAGCCTCGGCCCTGAGGGTTCCGGGTCCTTCTAAGGTCTCCCAGGTGGTCACTCCCTCCGTATGTCCTGTTTCCTCCTCCCCATGTTATTGGGCTAATTGACCCCACAGACAAAGCAGGTCTGACAGGGGCCTGGATGGGGGAGGAGAGAATTGAACAATTCCTAGCCACACAACGTATGTCCACAGACAGACCTACACACAGACAGGGACCCAGACAAAGAGACAGAGAGACAATTCACTCTGACCAAGTCACCAGCTCCAGTACCCTCGCTCTGGGTCTGAGGGGCAGAGGTGAGGCGTTCAGGTAACTGAGCCGGCTGGGGCTGTGCTCACCCCACGGCTGGGTGCGGATAGTAGCTTGACCGCAGGTTGACACAAGATAAGACAAACAGCAAAAACAGCACAAAAGTGCCTAAAACCTTGAGGAGAACGGGGAGGGAGGGGGAAGAAGACACTCACCTAGGACGGTCAGCTTGGTTCCACCGCCGAACACACCACACTGTGACACAGGCTCGCACAAAAACCCTCCCTGAGACCCCCAGCCCCAGCCCCCAGCTGCAGCTGTGAGGGAGCAGAGTCACTGCCCCAGGTGGCATCTGCTCAGCAGGGGGACGACACAGCCCCACCCTCACTCCAGAACTAACAGGATATTTGACATCCTGTGACTAGCAGCAGAATCCCTGATAGCAAGATTCCCGAAGGAAGTTGGGTTGAGTTTTCCCACGGACCATGTGCCCCAAAGAGAAATGACTTCCTTGGAGGGGGTTTGTCCCTAAGGAGTAAATTTTTGTGGAAGGGGACAGCTGGTCTCTCCTTAGCAGATTTGACACATCCCATTTCCCGTAGTGATACTACTAGTTGACGCATTGTGTCCTCTTCCCCCCAGGGAAGGACATATTTTCCTAGTGTGTAGAGTCCTGGGAACCTTCCTATGACCCCAGCCCTGACTGCAGGGATGTCAGCCCCACCTTCCCTGGGTTGTCCTGTGGTCATGGGCCTGGCCCAGGAGGCCTGGCTGGTCCCTGTGGGAAATGCCAGCGTCATCGTACAGGCTGACCTGGGAGCCTGCCCTTTGTCCCCTCCATCCTGTCTCATGGCAGGAGGTGCAGGTGTGTGGTGGCCATCGTAGACTCATTGCAATGTGACACATGAGCCAGGCTGTGGACTGTGACCGACATGTCACATCCCACTTAGGGAAGCATGATCAGTGGCTGATCCAGGGGTGGCCCAGGATAGGGTCATCAGGAGGTAGAATATGTTGTCACCCCAGGAAGCAAGAGCCATGGAAGTCCCCTGGGGTCATGAAAGTGGTCCCAGGTGGCACCACAGGACACTTCAGTTGGGCGGAAGTCCATGATTTGTAGCCTGCTTGTCATCACCCATGTGGCCCGATGTCATCGTCATTAAAACGGAGACGGTGGATTCCAACACATCTATTTCACACATGTGTTTAACACATCTAGTTACGTGACCTGTCTCCTTATTTCCAGCTCAGCACCACGGCATCGCCACTCGCTCACCTGCAGGCTGCGGGTCACCTGCTCTCTCTGTGCAGAGTGTTTCTTTCCTAGACAAGAAATGCACCCTGGGTGTCTGGACTGCGCCTGGGACCCTCCCTTCATGACCGGGCTGCCATTCTCAGGACAATGACGTGACCAGAATTGTTGAATCTCCTCATTCCTGCTCATCAGACTCAGCTAATGTCACTGAACACCTGGCGGCCACCATGGGCGTCTTTGCTGGAGGTGGCCGGACTTCTGGGGAAGCAGGTTTGGCACCGTCCAGCCTGAGCCCATGAGGTCTCAGGGCGGCAGACGCACTCTGCAGGGAAAGCGCAAGCAGACGGGGCGCTGGGTTCCGGCTCGGGGGGCCGAGGCTGCGTCCGGCCCTGGGGCCGTCCCGGGAGCTGCTCTGGGCTCCTGGGGCTGCTGCGCTGGCAGAAAACGCCAGAGTGAGCTGGGAGACTCCCCCAGGCGACACCAGGCCTGACACACATGCACCTGTTGCCGATTCAAACCTTGTCGAGCCTCATATGTCAATGGAAAACCCGCAAAATGACACCAGCCCCAGTGCACAAGGGAGTCAACACGCTGTGGCATTGCCGAGGGATTCCATGAGACCTGGATGACTTTTGATATTAAGGAATTACTGACACTTTCTGTCTATGTGTGGCAATAGTTAATTTCTTTTCAGGTCCATATCTTTTCAGGACAGACGTGGAATATTTACAGGTGAAATGCTTTTCAATACGGACTGAGGGAGGTGACATTCTGAGTTGGGGTCAGATGTCTGTGAGTCGCTCCCTATGTGGCCGTGATGGGACCCTGGGGTCACTATTACTCCGTCCTCTCTTAGCTTTATTTCCACTTTCCCCACAGCACAAACCTGTGGCGCAGTAAAAGGAGGCTGGTGTTGGGGCAGCAGGTGGGGATGGGCGGCCTCTGGCATGAGGCCAGCAGGACTACGGGACTGGCGCTCACGAGTGTCAGATGTAACGTGTATGAAGTGGGCTGACACAGGTGCTGGACAGGAGAACCCTTCAGCCTCATTGTCACCCGGAGCCTGGGCTATAGGGCAGGGGTGGCCATGACGGGGACCAAGGGGACCACATTCACTGCCCGCTGTGACTTTAGACCTCTCTGGGGTCACGGTCTCCGACACAGGAGAAATGTCACTGGCCCACGTACGGAATGGGCGTTCACTGATTGTCCAGGGAGGCAGGGGCAGGATCAGTCCTTACAGATTGTGTCCTTGGCCTGCTCAGTCACTCAGGTGTCTTCCCTGATGAGCTATGGCACAGTCAGGGTGGCTGAGAGCCCCCAGGGCCTGCAGAGATGGCTGGAACCTCCACATCGCTTGCTGTCAGGGCCCCTGGGTCGAGTGCGTCTGTGACATCAGGCAGCAGGTGCACGTGTGGTGGGGGCGGCTGAGGCGCAGGGAGGGGGGGAGGCAGTGGGGCGGGGGCAGGGGTGCGGGGCAGAGGGTGTCGGGTGCTGAGTCCCCATGGAACCTGACGTTGACTTAGCTCTCTGCCCCCACTGATCTGCCCCAACCTGGTATCACTCGGCCCTCACAACTCCCCAAGTTGCTCCCACTGACCTGCTCAGGCAAGCAGTGGGTGCCCACCCTATGCTGGGTCGGTGCCTCTTCTCATATGTTCCATGTCCCCGTGTCCTCCCTCCTCTCATGCAGCCTCCATAATCCCAGGCTCCAGCCACAAACCGACCACAACCCGGGTCTTTGCAGGCCTGGTGTCAGTGGCTCAGGTTCCCAGGACTGGGATTCCAGCTGCATGCTAGTGGTGACCTTGAGCCTGGCCAGGGCCAACACCCACCACATCCCACACAGACACCTCCCCCTCACGTGCATCAGCTCACACTGCGTTCCCAAACTGGATGCGTGGAAACTGGGATCCTGCAGAGTGTTATGGGTCTTCTGAGTGTGGTCAAGGGGATCCACATGATTTGGGAAAGGCTGGGTTTCATCATATGAAACTATGTCACTACAGCAGGACTCGTCAGTGTGTGCACATAGCCAATGTACATTGTGCAAGTCTGAGTGACTCCCCTGTGTGTGCACTTTGCACACCATGTAAAGACCTTGTGGTGACTGCACAACTACGGACCGTTCAAGGGTGGAACTCTTCTGACCGGTCCCCCGTGGTAAACAGGGAATTTCAGCTTCTTTCCTGCTGGGATGGTGGCCTTGACTCAGGGTGCCTTTCCCTGTGGTCTCTGCATCTAGCCCACATCTGGGCTCTTGCGTCCCTCTGGTTTCTCCGGATGCCTCTCTCAGGGCTTCGCCCGTCCCTCTCACAGGGTCCTCCCGCCTTCCCAGGACCCCCTGGCCAGGAACAGCCTCCTGCTCTGGATCCGGGCGCACACTGGTGGGCAGAGCTCACCGGGTCCCTGGTGGCTTCCGGACGGGCGTGGGACCACAGGGAGGTGGTGTCTCATGGAGAGTGGCCCCCGCTCCTGGGCTGTGACCCTTCACCCCACAGAAGCAAACAGACACAGACGGGGCACGGTAGACACGTGGCGGGGCCAGGCCTAGGTCTGTGTTGAGGACAAAGAGAGTGCCTGTGGGAACCTCCTGGTCTGAGCGGGTCCCGGCCCCGGGTTGAAGGGGACAGAGGAGAGTGGGGAGAGGGCTGTCTGGCTGAGGCAGGCCCTGCTGGGTGAAGCCCCAGGGAGGCCGAGAGCATCTCCCCTGGGCTACGTTCGGCCTGGGTGCCAGGGTTCTCCCAAGAGCGCTTTGAGATCGTGGGAGAAGCATCAATTTAAACATGAGACAGGAAGTAATGAGATGGAGCAGGATTTCTGATTGACAACGAGGATATTTATTAGGGGTTCATCGGGTGCAGGGCAGGGGGGGGATGAGTTGGGAGGGAGGGGAGGCCCCTCCCCTGGGCCCCTGCAGCTCCAGGCCCCGAGGGCGGTGGGGCCGGGGCCTAAGCACACTCTGCAGGGGCCACTGTCTTCTCCACGGTGCTGCCTTCGTGCGTGACCTGGCAGCTGAACCTGCCGCCAGCTTTCCACTGGGCGGGGGACAGGCTCAGGTAGCTGCTGGCCGCGTACTTGCCGTTGCTCTGTTTCGAGGCCTGGGTGGTCTCCACGCCCTGGGTGACGGCGCTGCCGTCTGCCTTCCAGGCCACGCTGACGGCGCCCGGGTAGAAGTCACTCATCAGACACACCAGTGTGGCCTTGTTGGCTTCGATCTCCTCAGAGGAGGGCGGGAACAGAGTGACCGAGGGTGCGGCCTTGGGCTGACCTGTGAGGTGGGGAAGGGCAGAGGTCATAGTCCTGTGTCCACCTGGGGAGACCCTGACCCCAGGGTGTGAGGAGTCACTCTGGTCACCAAGCCCAGGTCAGGGCACCTGGTGCAGGGGCTGGGGGTGGGGGTCCACATCAGGAGGTAGGTCAGGCTGTTTTCAGGATCTCCTTGTCTGTCCCGGGAACCCCAGAGTCTGGGGCTGCCCGTCCCTGTCCTGAGCCCTCCCTGGGCCTTGGCCTCCCTCCCAGACAGCCGGCCCTGTACGTCCTCTGGCTGCTCCTGCCACCCGGACGGGCCTTCAAGGACTTGTATGTCCCCTGAGCACATGACCTGAGGGTTAGACTCTCTAAGGGTTCTGGTCCAGGACAATTCTGACCTGATTCTTCTGTCTGAAGGATTCTGGATCCTTTGCCCTTAAGCCTGCTATGCCCAGCTCTGAGTCCTGGGGACTTTCTAGGGGGTCAGAGCCGGGCGGGGAGCACAGAGGGAGCCTGTCTGCTGTTCCTGAGTATCTCTCACTCCACAGGCTGTGCTGGTGTCACCCCCATGGCACCTGGTCACAGCAGCAGAGGTTTCTCACTGTGAACTGTCCTCTGTCTCTGGGACTCGGGGTGGGAGGGCTTGTGTCCCGAGGAGCCCCAGGGACCCACCTTTCCCTCCCCTCCTCCCCTGAGGGACCTTCGCCTGCCCCCTGCACACAGAGCCTCCTCTCCTTCTCCCTCCCTGGCTTCCCTGAGTCCCAGGCTGGCTCAGAGCTCTGCCGTGTCAGCCCTGAGGCCCTGGCAGCCCCCACCTCCCATGTCTTTCCTGGCCTTGACCCTGAGTCCCACAGCCCAGGGGACCCGGCCCTAAGCCTCAGAACTGTGGTTCCCCAGCCTCGGCCCTGAGGGTTCCGGGTCCTTCTAAGGTCTCCCAGGTGGTCACTCCCTCCGTATGTCCTGTTTCTTCCTCACCATGTTATTGGGCTAATTGACCCCACAGACAAAGCAGGTCTGACAGGGGCCTGGATGGGGGAGGAGAGAATGGAACAATTCCTAGCCACACAACGTATGTCCACAGACAGACCTACAGACAGACAGGGAGCCAGACAAAGAGACAGATACAATTCACTCTGACCAGGTAACCAGCTCCAGAACCCTGGCTCTGGGTCCGAGGGGCAGAGGTGAGGCGTTCAGGGGACTGAGCCGGCAGGGGCTGAGATCACCCCACGGCTGGGTGCAGATACTAGCTTGACTCTAGGTTGACACAAGATCAGACAAAACAGCAAAAACAGCACAAAAGTGCCTAAAACCTTGAGGAGAACGGGGAGGGAGGGGGAAGAAGACACTCACCTAGGACGGTCAGCTTGGTTCCACCGCCGAACACCCAACACTGTGACACAGGCTCGTACAAAAACCCTCCCTGAGACCCCTACCCCCTGCCACCAGCTGCAGCTGTGTGGAACCAGGGTCAATACCCCAGGTGGCATCTGCTCAGCAGGGGACCAACACAGCCACACCCTCACCCCACATCTATCGGGACATTTGACATCCTTGACTAGCAGCAGAATCCCTGATACCAAGATTCCCGAAGGAAGTTGGGTTGAGTTTTCCCACGGACCATGTGCCCCGAAGAGAAATGAATTCCTTGGAGGGCATTTGTGTCCCTAAGGAGTAAATTTTTGTGGAAGCGGACAGCTGGTCTCCTCTCAGCAGATTGACACATCTCTATTCCGTGGTGAGACCACTGGGTGACACATGGTGTCCTCTTCCCCCCAGGGAAGGACATATTTTCCTGGAGTTTAGAGTCCCGGGAACCTTCCTATGACCTCGGCCCTGACTGCAGGGATGTCAGCCCCACCTTCCCTGGGTTGTCCTGTGGTCATGGGCCTGGCCCAGGAGGCCTGGCTGGTCCCTGTGGGAAATGCCAGCGTCATCGTACAGGCTGACCTGGGAGCCTGCCCTTTGTCCCCTCCATCCTGTCTCATGGCAGGAGGTGCAGGTGTGTGGTGGCCATCGTAGACTCATTGCAATGTGACACATGAGCCAGGCTGTGGACTGTGACCGACAATGTCACATCCCACTTAGGGAAGCATGATCAGTGGCTGATCCAGGGGTGGCCCAGGATAGGGTCATCAGGAGGTAGAATATGTTGTCACCCCAGGAAGCAAGAGCCATGGAAGTCCCCTGGGGTCATGAAAGTGGTCCCAGGTGGCACCACAGGACACTTCAGTTGGGCGGAAGTCCATGATTTGTAGCCTGCTTGTCATCACCCATGTGGCCCGATGTCATCGTCATTAAAACGGAGACGGTGGATTCCAACACATCTATTTCACACATGTGTTTAACACATCTAGTTACGTGACCTGTCTCCTTATTTCCAGCTCAGCACCACGGCATCGCCACTCGCTCACCTGCAGGCTGCGGGTCACCTGCTCTCTCTGTGCAGAGTGTTTCTTTCCTAGACAAGAAACGCACCCTGGGTGTCTGGACTGCGCCTGGGACCCTCCCTTCATGACCGGGCTGCCATTCTCAGGACAATGACGTGACCAGAATTGTTGAATCTCCTCATTCCTGCTCATCAGACTCAGCTAATGTCACTGAACACCTGGCGGCCACCATGGGCGTCTTTGCTGGAGGTGGCCGGACTTCTGGGGAAGCAGGTTTGGCACCGTCCAGCCTGAGCCCCATGAGGTCTCAGGGCGGCAGACGCACTCTGCAGGGAAAGCGCAAGCAGACGGGGCGCTGGGTTCCGGCTCGGGGCGCCGAGGCTGCGTCCGGCCCTGGGGCCGTCCCGGGAGCTGCTCTGGGCTCCTGGGGCTGCTGCGCTGGCAGAAAACGCCAGAGCGAGCTGGGAGACTCCCCCAGGCGACACCAGGCCTGACACACATGCACCTGTTGCCGATTAAACCTTGTCGAGCCTCATATGTCAATGGAAAACCCGCAAAATGACACCAGCCCCAGTGCACAAGGGAGTCAACACGCTGTGGCATTGCCGAGGGATTCCATGAGACCTGGATGACTTTTGATATTAAGGAATTACTGACACTTTCTGTCTATGTGTGGTAACAGTTAATTTATTTCCAGGTCCATATCTTTTCAGGACAGACGTGGAATATTTACAGGTGAAATGCTTTTCAATACGGACTGAGGGAGGTGACATTCTGAGTTGGGGTCAGATATCTGTGAGTCGCTCCCTATGTGGCCGTGATGGGACACTGGGGTCACTATTACTCCGTCCTCTCTTAGTTTTATTTCCACTTTCCCCACAGCACAAACCTGTGGCGCAGTAAAAGGAGGCCGCTGTTGGGGCAGCAGGTGGGGATGGGCGGCCTCTGGCATGAGGCCAGCAGGACTATGGGACTGGCGCTCCCGAGTGTCAGATGTAACGTGTGTGAAGTGGGCTGACACAAGTGCTGGACAGGAGAACCCTTCAGCCTCATTGTCACCTGGAGCCTGGGCTATGGGGCAGGGGTGGCCATGACGGGGACCAAGGGGACCACATTCACTGCCCGCTGTGACTTTAGACCTCTCTGGGGTCACGGTCTCCGACACAGGAGAAATGTCACTGGCCCACGTACGGAATGGGCGTTCACTGATTGTCCAGGGAGGCAGGGGCAGGATCAGTCCTTACAGATTGTGTCCTTGGCCTGCTCAGTCACTCAGGTGTCTTCCCTGATGAGCTGATGGCAGAGTCAGGGTGGCTGCGAGCCCCCAGGACACTGAGGGCCTGCAGAGATGGCTGGAACCTCCACATCGCCTGCTGTCAGGGCCCCTGGGTCGAGTGCGTCTGTGACATCAGGCAGCAGGTGCACGTGTGGTGGGGGCGGCTGAGGCGCAGGGAGGGGGGGAGGCAGTGGGGCGGGGGCGGGGGTGCGGGGCAGAGGGTGTCGGGTGCTGAGTCCCCATGGAACCTGACGTTGACTTAGCTCTCTGCCCCCACTGATCTGCCCCAACCTGGTATCACTCGGCCTCACAACTCCCCAAGTTGCTCCCACTGACCTCAGGCAAGCAGTGGGTGCCCACCCTATGCTGGGTCGGTGCCTCTTCTCATATGTTCCACGTCCCCATGTCCTCCCTCCTCTCATGCAACCTCCATAATCCCAGGCTCCAGCCACAAACCGACCACAACCCGGGTCTTTGCAGGCCTGGTGTCAGTGGCTCAGGTTCCCAGGACTGGGATTCCAGCTGCATGCTAGTGGTGACCTTGAGCCTGGCCAGGGCCAACACCCCCCACATCCCACACAGACACCTCCCCCTCACGTGCATCAGCTCACACTGCGTTCCCAAACTGGATGCGTGGAACTGGGATCCTGCAGAGTGTTATGGGTCTTCTGAGTGTGGTCAAGGGGATCCACATGATTTGGGAAAGGCTGGGTTTCATCATATGAAACTATGTCACTACAGCAGGTCTCGTCAGTGTGTGCACATAGCCAATGTACATTGTGCAAGTCTGAGTGACTCCCCTGTGTGTGCACTTTGCACACCATGTAATGACCTTGTGTTGACCGCACAACTACGGACCGTTCAAGGGTGGAACTCTTCTGACCGGTCCCCCGTGGTAAACAGGGAATTTCAGCTTCTTTCCCGCTGGGATGGTGGCCTTGACTCAGGGTCCCTTTCCCTGTGGTCTCTGCATCTAGCCCACAGCTGGGCTCTTGCGTCCCTCTGGTTTCTCCGGATGCCTCTCTCAGGGCTGCGCCTGTCCCTCTCACAGGGTCCTCCCGCCTTCCCAGGACCCCCTAGCCTGGAACAGCCTCCTGCTCTGGATCCGGGCGCACACTGGTGGGCAGAGCTCACCGGGTCCCTGGTGGCTTCTGGACGGGCGTGGGACCACAGGGAGGTGGTGTCTCATGGAGAGTGGCCCCCGCTCCTGGGCTGTGACCCTTCACCCCACAGAAGCAAACAGACACAGACGGGGCACGGTAGACACGTGGCGGGGCCAGGCCTAGGTCTGTGTTGAGGACAAAGAGAGTGCCTGTGGGAACCTCCTGGTCTGAGCGGGTCCCGGCCCCGGGTTGAAGGGGACAGAGGAGAGTGGGGAGAGGGCTGTCTGGCTGAGGCAGGCCCTGCTGGGTGAAGCCCCAGGGAGGCCGAGAGCATCTCCCCTGGGCTACGTTCCCCTGGGTGCCAGGGTTCTCCCAAGAGCGCATTGAAATCGAGGGAGAAGCGTCAACTTAAACATGAGCAGAGAAGTAATGAGATGGAGCAGGATTTCTGATTGACAACGAGGATATTTATTGAGGGTTCATCGGGTGCAGGGCAGGGGGGGGATGAGCTGGGAGGGAGGGGAGGCCCCTCCCCTGGGCCCCTGCAGCTCCAGGCCCCGAGGGCGGTGGGGCCGGGGCCTAAGCACACTCTGCAGGGGCCACTGTCTTCTCCACGGTGCTGCCTTCGTGCGTGACCTGGCAGCTGAACCTGCCGCCAGCTTTCCACTGGGCGGGGGACAGGCTCAGGTAGCTGCTGGCCGCGTACTTGCCGTTGCTCTGTTTCGAGGCCTGGGTGGTCTCCACGCCCTGGGTGACGGCGCTGCCGTCTGCCTTCCAGGCCACGCTGACGGCGCCCGGGTAGAAGTCACTCATCAGACACACCAGTGTGGCCTTGTTGGCTTCGATCTCCTCAGAGGAGGGCGGGAACAGAGTGACCGAGGGGGCGGCCTTGGGCTCACCTGTGAGGTGGGGAAGGGCAGAGGTCAGAGGCCTGTGTCCACCTGGGGAGACCCTGACCCCAGGGTGTGAGGAGTCACTCTGGTCACCAAGCCCAGGTCAGGGCACCTGGTGCAGGGGCTGGGGGTGGGGGTCTACATCAGGAGGTAGGTCAGGCTGTTTTCAGGATCTCCTTGTCTGTCCCGGGAACCCCAGAGTCTGGGGCTGCCCGTCCCTGTCCTGAGCCCTCCCTGGGCCTTGGCCTCCCTCCCAGACAGCCGGCCCTGTACGTCCTCTGGCTGCTCCTGCCACCCGGACAGGCCTTCAAGGACTTGTCTGTCACCTGAGCACATGACCTGAGGGTTAGACTCTCCCTTGGGGCAGGTAGGGGACAATGTGACCTGACTCTTCTCTCTGAGGGACTCTGGATCCTTTGCCCGTCAGGCCTGCTATGCCCAGCTCTGAGTCCTGGGGACTTTCTATGGGGTCAGAGCCGGGCGGGGAGCACAGCGGGAGCCTGTCTGCTGTTCCTGAGTGTCTCTCACTCCACAGGCTGTGCTGGTGTCACCCCCATGGCACCTGGTCACAGCAGCAGAGGTTTCTCACTGTGAACTGTCCTCTGTCTCTGGGACTCGGGGGTGGGAGGGCTTGTGTCCCGAGGAGCCCCAGGGACCCACCTTTCCCTCCCCTCCTCCCCTGAGGGACCTTCGCCTGCCCCCTGCACACAGAGCCTCCTCTCCTGCTCCCTCCCGGGGCTTCCCTGAGTCCCAGGCTGGCTCAGAGCTCTGCCGTGTCAGCCCTGAGGCCCTGGCAGCCCCCACCTCCCATGTCTTTCCTGGCCTTGACCCTGAGTCCCACAGCCCAGGGGACCTGGCCCTGAGCCTCAGATCTTGGTTCCCTAGCCTCGGCCTTGAGGGTTCTGGGTCCTTCTAACGTCTCCGAGGTGGTCACTCCCTCCCTATGTCCTGTTTCCTCCTCCCCATGTTATTGGGCTAATTGACCCCACAGACAAAGCAGGTCTGACAGGGGCCTGGATGGGGGAGGAGAGAATGGAACAATTCCTAGCCACACAACATATTTCCACAGACAGACCTACAGACAGACAGGGACCCAGACAAAGAGACAGAGAGACAATTCACTCTGACCAAGTCACCAGCTCCAGAACCTGGCTCTGGGTCCGAGGGGCAGGGGTGAGGCGTTCAGGGGACTGAGCCGGCAGGGGCTGTGATCACCCCACGGCTGGGTGATGATATTAGCTTGACCCCAGGTTGACACAAGATAAGACAAAACAGCAAAAACAGCACAAAAGTGCCTAAAACCTTGAGGAGAACGGGGAGGGAGGAGGAAGAAGACACTCACCTAGGACGGTCAGCTTGGTTCCACTGCCGAACACATCACACTGTGACACAGGCTTGCACAAAAACCCTCCCTGAGACCACTACCCCCTGCCACCAGCTGCAGCTGTGAGGGAGCAGGGTCACTGCCCCAGGTGGCATCTGCTCCGCAGGGGGACGACACAGCCCCACCCTCACCCCACAGCTAACGGGACATTTGACATCCTGTGACCAGCAGCAGAATCCCTGATACCAAGATTCCTAAAGGAAGTTGACTTGGCTTTTCCCACGGACCATCTGCCCGGAAGAGAAATGACTTCCTTGGAGGGCGTTTGTGTCCCTAAGGAGTAAATTTTTGTGGAAGGGGACAGCTGGTCTCCCCTCAGCAGATTTGACCAATGTCTATTCCGTGGTGAGACCACTGGGTGACATATGGTGTCCTCTTTCCCCCAGGGAAGGACATATTTTCCTGGAGTGTAGTGTCCCGGGAACCTTCCTATGACCTCGGCCCTGACTGCAGGGGTGTCAGCCCCACCTTCCCTGGGTTGTCCTGGTTGTCATGGGCCTGGCCCAGGAGGCCTGGCTGGTCCCTGTGGGAAATGCCAGCGTCATCGTACAGGCTGACCTGGGAGCCTGCCCTTTGTCCCCTCCATCCTGTCTCATGGCAGGAGGTGCAGGTGTGTGGTGGCCATCGTAGACTCATTGCAATGTGACACATGAGCCAGGGTGTGGACTGAGGCCGACAATGTCACATCCCACTTAGGGAAGCATGATCAGTGGCTGATCCAGGGGTGGCCCAGGATAGGGTCATCAGGAGGTGGAATATGTTGTCACCCCAGGAAGCAAGAGCCATGGAAGTCCCCTGGGGTCATGAAAGTGGTCCCAGGTGGCACCACAGGACACTTCAGTTGGGCGGAAGTCCATGATTTGTAGCCTGCTTGTCATCACCCATGTGGCCCGATGTCATCGTCATTAAAACGGAGACGGTGGATTCCAACACATCTATTTCACACATGTGTTTAACACATCTAGTTACGTGACCTGTCTCCTTATTTCCAGCTCAGCACCACGGCATCGCCACTCGCTCACCTGCAGGCTGCGGGTCACCTGCTCTCTCTGTGCAGAGTGTTTCTTTCCTAGACAAGAAACGCACCCTGGGTGTCTGGACTGCGCCTGGGACCCTCCCTTCATGACCGGGCTGCCATTCTCAGGACAATGACGTGACCAGAATTGTTGAATCTCCTCATTCCTGCTCATCAGGCTCAGCTAATGTCACTGAACGCCTGGCGGCCACCATGGGCGTCTTTGCTGGAGGTGGCCGGACTTCTGGGGAAGCAGGTTTGGCACCGTCCAGCCTGAGCCCATGAGGTCTCAGGGCGGCAGACGCACTCTGCAGGGAAAGCGCAAGCAGACGGGGCGCTGGGTTCCGGCTCGGGGGGCCGAGGCTGCGTCCGGCCCTGGGGCCGTCCCGGGAGCTGCTCTGGGCTCCTGGGGCTGCTGCGCTGGCAGAAAACGCCAGAGCGAGCTGGGAGACTCCCCCAGGCGACACCAGGCCTGACACACATGCACCTGTTGCCGATTCAAACCTTGTCGGGCCTCATATGTCAATGGAAAACCCGCAAAATGACACCAGCCCCAGTGCACAAGGGAGTCAACACGCTGTGGCATTGCCGAGGGATTCCATGAGACCTGGATGACTTTTGATATTAAGGAATTACTGACACTTTCTGTCTATGTGTGGCAATAGTTAATTTCTTTTCAGGTCCATATCTTTTCAGGACAGACGTGGAATATTTACAGGTGAAATGCTTTTCAATACGGACTGAGGGAGGTGACATTCTGAGTTGGGGTCAGATATCTGTGAGTCGCTCCCTATGTGGCCGTGATGGGACACTGGGGTCACTATTACTCCGTCCTCTCTTAGTTTTATTTCCACTTTCCCCACAGCACAAACCTGTGGCGCAGTAAAAGGAGGCCGCTGTTGGGGCAGCAGGTGGGGATGGGCGGCCTCTGGCATGAGGCCAGCAGGACTATGGGACTGGCGCTCCCGAGTGTCAGATGTAACGTGTGTGAAGTGGGCTGACACAAGTGCTGGACAGGAGAACCCTTCAGCCTCATTGTCACCTGGAGCCTGGGCTATGGGGCAGGGGTGGCCATGACGGGGACCAAGGGGACCACATTCACTGCCCGCTGTGACTTTAGACCTCTCTGGGGTCACGGTCTCCGACACAGGAGAAATGTCACTGGCCCACGTACGGAATGGGCGTTCACTGATTGTCCAGGGAGGCAGGGGCAGGATCAGTCCTTACAGATTGTGTCCTTGGCCTGCTCAGTCACTCAGGTGTCTTCCCTGATGAGCTGATGGCAGAGTCAGGGTGGCTGCGAGCCCCCAGGACACTGAGGGCCTGCAGAGATGGCTGGAACCTCCACATCGCCTGCTGTCAGGGCCCCTGGGTCGAGTGCGTCTGTGACATCAGGCAGCAGGTGCACGTGTGGTGGGGGCGGCTGAGGCGCAGGGAGGGGGGGAGGCAGTGGGGCGGGGGCGGGGGTGCGGGGCAGAGGGTGTCGGGTGCTGAGTCCCCATGGAACCTGACGTTGACTTAGCTCTCTGCCCCCACTGATCTGCCCCAACCTGGTATCACTCGGCCCTCACAACTCCCCAAGTTGCTCCCACTGACCTGCTCAGGCAAGCAGCGGGTGCCCACCCTATGCTGGGTCGGTGCCTCTTCTCATATGTTCCATGTCCCCGTGTCCTCCCTCCTCTCATGCAGCCTCCATAATCCCAGGCTCCAGCCACAAACCGACCACAACCCGGGTCTTTGCAGGCCTGGTGTCAGTGGCTCAGGTTCCCAGGACTGGGATTCCAGCTGCATGCTAGTGGTGACCTGGAGCCTGGCCAGGGCCAACACCCACCACATCCCACACAGACACCTCCCCCTCACGTGCATCAGCTCACACTGCGTTCCCAAACTGGATGCGTGGAACTGGGATCCTGCAGAGTGTTATGGGTCTTCTGAGTGTGGTCAAGGGGATCCACATGATTTGGGAAAGGCTGGGTTTCATCATATGAAACTATGTCACTACAGCAGGACTCGTCAGTGTGTGCACATAGCCAATGTACATTGTGCAAGTCTGAGTGACTCCCCTGTGTGTGCACTTTGCACACCATGTAAAGACCTTGTGGTGACTGCACAACTACGGACCGTTCAAGGGTGGAACTCTTCTCACCGGTACCCCGTGGTAAACAGGGAATTTCAGCTTCTTTCCTGCTGGGATGGTTGCCTTGACTCAGGGTGCCTTTCCCTGTGGTCTCTGCATCTAGCCCACATCTGGGCTCTTGCGTCCCTCTGGTTTCTCCGGATGCCTCTCTCAGGGCTTCGCCCGTCCCTCTCACAGGGTCCTCCCGCCTTCCCGGGACTCCCTAGCCAGGAACAGCCTCCTGCTCTGGATCCGGGAGCACACTGGTGGGCAGAGCTCACCCAGGTCCCTGGTGGCTTCCGGACGGGCGTGGGACCACAGGGAGGTGGTGTCTCATGGAGAATGGCCCCCGCTCCTGGGCTGTGACCCTTCACCCCACAGAAGCAAACAGACACAGACGGGGCACGGTAGACACTCGGCGGGGCCAGGCCTAGGTCTGTGTTGAGGACAAAGAGAGTGCCTGTGGGAACCTCCTGGTCTGAGCGGGTCCCGGCCCCGGGTTGAAGGGGACAGAGGAGAGTGGGGAGAGGGCTGTCTGGCTGAGGCAGGCCCTGCTGGGTGAAGCCCCAGGGAGGCCGAGAGCATCTCCCCTGGGCTACGTTCCGCCTGGGTGCCAGGGTTCTCCCAAGAGCGCTTTGAGATCGTGGGAGAAGCATCAATTTAAACATGAGACAGGAAGTAATGAGATGGAGCAGGATTTCTGATTGACAACGAGGATATTTATTAGGGGTTCATCGGGTGCAGGGCAGGGGGGGGATGAGCTGGGAGGGAGGGGAGGCCCCTGCCCTGGGCCCCTGCAGCTCCAGGCCCCGAGGGCGGTGGGGCCGGGGCCTAAGCACACTCTGCAGGGGCCACTGTCTTCTCCACGGTGCTGCCTTCGTGCGTGACCTGGCAGCTGAACCTGCCGCCAGCTTTCCACTGGGCGGGGGACAGGCTCAGGTAGCTGCTGGCCGCGTACTTGCCGTTGCTCTGTTTCGAGGCCTGGGTGGTCTCCACGCCCTGGGTGACGGCGCTGCCGTCTGCCTTCCAGGCCACGCTGACGGCGCCCGGGTAGAAGTCACTCATCAGACACACCAGTGTGGCCTTGTTGGCTTGGAGCTCCTCAGAGGAGGGCGGGAACAGAGTGACCGAGGGGGCGGCCTTGGGCTGACCTGTGAGGTGGGGAAGGGCAGAGGTCAGAGGCCTGTGTCCACCTGGGGAGCCCCTGACCCCAGGGTGTGAGGAGTCACTCTGGTCACCAAGCCCAGGTCAGGGCACCTGGTGCAGGGGCTGGGGGTGGGGGTCTACATCAGGAGGTAGGTCAGGCTGTTTTCGGAATCTCCTTGTCTGTCCCGGGAACCCCAAAGCCTGGGGCTGCCCGTCCCTGTCCTGAGCCCTCCCTGGGCCTTGGCCTCCCTCCCAGACAGCCGGCCCTCTACGTCCTCCGGCTGCTCCTGCCACCCGGACGGGCCTTCAAGGACTTGTATGTCCCCTGAGCACATGACCTGAGGGTTAGACTCTCTAAGGGTTCTGGTCCAGGACAATTCTGACCTGATTCTTCTGTCTGAAGGATTCTGGATCCTTTGCCCTTAAGCCTGCTATGCCCAGCTCTGAGTCCTGGGGACTTTCTATGGGGTCAGAGCCGGGCGGGGAGCACAGAGGGAGCCTGTCTGCTGTTCCTGAGTATCTCTCACTCCACAGGCTGTGCTGGTGTCACCCCCATGGCACCTGGTCACAGTAGCAGAGGTTTCTCACTGTGAACTGTCCTCTGTCTCTGGGACTCGGGGGTGGGAGGGCTTGTGTCCCGAGGAGCCCCAGGGACCCACCTTTCCCTCCCCTCCTCCCCTGAGGGACCTTCGCCTGCCCCCTGCACACAGAGCCTCCTCTCCTGCTCCCTCCCGGGCTTCCCTGAGTCCCAGGCTGGCTCAGAGCTCTGCCCTGTCAGCCCTGAGGCCCTGGCAGCCCCCACCTCCCATGTCTTTCCTGGCCTTGACCCTGAGTCCCACAGCCCAGGGGACCCGGCCCTAAGCCTCAGAACTGTGGTTCCCCAGCCTCGGCCCTGAGGGTTCCGGGTCCTTCTAAGGTCTCCCAGGTGGTCACTCCCTCCGTATGTCCTGTTTCTTCCTCACCATGTTATTGGGCTAATTGACCCCACAGACAAAGCAGGTCTGACAGGGGCCTGGATGGGGGAGGAGAGAATTGAACAATTCCTAGCCACACAACGTATGTCCACAGACAGACCTACAGACAGACAGGGACCCAGACAAAGAGACAGATACTATTCACTCTGACCAGGTAACCAGCTCCAGTACCCTGGCTCTGGGTCCGAGGGGCAGGGGTGAGGTGTTCAGGTAACTGAGCCGGCAGGGGCTGAGATCACCCCACGGCTGGGTGCAGATACTAGCTTGACTCTAGGTTGACACAAGATCAGACAAAACAGCAAAAACAGCACAAAAGTGCCTAAAACCTTGAGGAGAACGGGGAGGGAGGGGGAAGAAGACACTCACCTAGGACGGTCAGCTTGGTTCCACCGCCGAACACCCAACACTGTGACACAGGCTCGTACAAAAACCCTCCCTGAGACCCCTACCCCCTGCCACCAGCTGCAGCTGTGTGGAACTAGGGTCAATACCCCAGGTGGCATCTGCTCAGCAGGGGACCAACACAGCCACACCCTCACCCCACAACTATCGGGACATTTGACATCCTTGACTAGCAGCAGAATCCCCGATACCAAGATTCCCGAAGGAAGTTGGGTTGAGTTTTCCCACGGACCATGTGCCCCGAAGAGAAATGAATTCCTTGGAGGGCATTTGTGTCCCTAAGGAGTAAATTTTTGTGGAAGCGGACAGCTGGTCTCCTCTCAGCAGATTGACACATCTCTATTCCGTGGTGAGACCACTGGGTGACATATGGTGTCCTCTTCCCCCCAGGGAAGGACATATTTTCCTGGAGTTTAGAGTCCCGGGAACCTTCCTATGACCTCGGCCCTGACTGCAGGGATGTCAGCCCCACCGTCCCTGGGTTGTCCTGTGGTCATGGGCCTGGCCCAGGAGGCCTGGCTGGTCCCTGTGGGAAATGCCAGCGTCATCGTACAGGCTGACCTGGGAGCCTGCCCTTTGTCCCCTCCATCCTGTCTCATGGCAGGAGGTGCAGGTGTGTGGTGGCCATCGTAGACTCATTGCAATGTGACACATGAGCCAGGCTGTGGACTGTGACCGACAATGTCACATCCCACTTAGGGAAGCATGATCAGTGGCTGATCCAGGGGTGGCCCAGGATAGGGTCATCAGGAGGTAGAATATGTTGTCACCCCAGGAAGCAAGAGCCATGGAAGTCCCCTGGGGTCATGAAAGTGGTCCCAGGTGGCACCACAGGACACTTCAGTTGGGCGGAAGTCCATGATTTGTAGCCTGCTTGTCATCACCCATGTGGCCCGATGTCATCGTCATTAAAACGGAGACGGTGGATTCCAACACATCTATTTCACACATGTGTTTAACACATCTAGTTACGTGACCTGTCTCCTTATTTCCAGCTCAGCACCACGGCATCGCCACTCGCTCACCTGCAGGCTGCGGGTCACCTGCTCTCTCTGTGCAGAGTGTTTCTTTCCTAGACAAGAAACGCACCCTGGGTGTCTGGACTGCGCCTGGGACCCTCCCTTCATGACCGGGCTGCCATTCTCAGGACAATGACGTGACCAGAATTGTTGAATCTCCTCATTCCTGCTCATCAGGCTCAGCTAATGTCACTGAACACCTGGCGGCCACCATGGGCGTCTTTGCTGGAGGTGGCCGGACTTCTGGGGAAGCAGGTTTGGCACCGTCCAGCCTGAGCCCCATGAGGTCTCAGGGCGGCAGACGCACTCTGCAGGGAAAGCGCAAGCAGACGGGGCGCTGGGTTCCGGCTCGGGGGGCCGAGGCTGCGTCCGGCCCTGGGGCCGTCCCGGGAGCTGCTCTGGGCTCCTGGGGCTGCTGCGCTGGCAGAAAACGCCAGAGTGAGCTGGGAGACTCCCCCAGGCGACACCAGGCCTGACACACATGCACCTGTTGCCGATTAAACCTTGTCGAGCCTCATATGTCAATGGAAAACCCGCAAAATGACACCAGCCCCAGTGCACAAGGGAGTCAACACGCTGTGGCATTGCCGAGGGATTCCATGAGACCTGGATGACTTTTGATATTAAGGAATTACTGACACTTTCTGTCTATGTGTGGTAACAGTTAATTTATTTCCAGGTCCATATCTATTCAGGACAGACGTGGAATATTTACAGGTGAAATGCTTTTCAATACGGACTGAGGGAGGTGACATTCTGAGTTGGGGTCAGATATCTGTGAGTCGCTCCCTATGTGGCCGTGATGGGACACTGGGGTCACTATTACTCCGTCCTCTCTTAGTTTTATTTCCACTTTCCCCACAGCACAAACCTGTAGCGCAGTAAAAGGAGGCCGCTGTTGGGGCAGCAGGTGGGGATGGGCGGCCTCTGGCATGAGGCCAGCAGGACTATGGGACTGGCGCTCCCGAGTGTCAGATGTAACGTGTGTGAAGTGGGCTGACACAGGTGCTGGACAGGAGAACCCTTCAGCCTCATTGTCACCTGGAGCCTGGGCTATGGGGCAGGGGTGGCCATGACGGGGACCAAGGGGACCACATTCACTGCCCGCTGTGACTTTAGACCTCTCTGGGGTCACAGTCTCCGACACAGGAGAAATGTCACTGGCCCACGTACGGAATGGGCGTTCACTGATTGTCCAGGGAGGCAGGGGCAGGATCAGTCCTTACAGATTGTGTCCTTGGCCTGCTCAGTCACTCAGGTGTCTTCCCTGATGAGCTGATGGCAGAGTCAGGGTGGCTGCGAGCCCCCAGGACACTGAGGGCCTGCAGAGATGGCTGGAACCTCCACATCGCCTGCTGTCAGGGCCCCTGGGTCGAGTGCGTCTGTGACATCAGGCAGCAGGTGCACGTGTGGTGGGGGCGGCTGAGGCGCAGGGAGGGGGGGAGGCAGTGGGGCGGGGGCGGGGGTGCGGGGCAGAGGGTGTCGGGTGCTGAGTCCCCATGGAACCTGACGTTGACTTAGCTCTCTGCCCCCACTGATCTGCCCCAACCTGGTATCACTCGGCCCTCACAACTCCCCAAGTTGCTCCCACTGACCTTCTCAGACAAGCAGTGGGTGCCCACCCTATGCTGGGTCGGTGCCTCTTCTCATATGTTCCACGTCCCCATGTCCTCCCTCCTCTCATGCAGCCTCCGTAATCCCAGGCTCCAGCCACAAACCGACCACAACCCGGGTCTTTGCAGGCCTGGTGTCAGTGGCTCAGGTTCCCAGGACTGGGATTCCAGCTGCATGCTAGTGGTGACCTGGAGCCTGGCCAGGGCCAACACCCCCCACATCCCACACAGACACCTCCCCCTCACGTGCATCAGCTCACACTGCGTTCCCAAACTGGATGCATGGAACTGGGATCCTGCAGAGTGTTATGGGTCTTCTGAGTGTGGTCAAGGGGATCCACATGATTTGGGAAAGGCTGGGTTTCATCATATGAAACTATGTCACTACAGCAGGTCTCGTCAGTGTGTGCACATAGCCAATGTACATTGTGCAAGTCTGAGTGACTCCCCTGTGTGTGCACTTTGCACACCATGTAATGACCTTGTGTTGACCGCACAAGTACGGACCGTTCAAGGGTGGAACTCTTCTGACCGGTCCCCCGTGGTAAACAGGGAATTTCAGCTTCTTTCCTGCTGGGACGGTGGCCTTGACTCAGGGTCCCTTTCCCTGTGGTCTCTGCATCTAGCCCACAGCTGGGCTCTTGCGTCCCTCTGGTTTCTCCGGATGCCTCTCTCAGGGCTGCGCCCGTCCCTCTCACAGGGTCCTCCCGCCTTCCCAGGACCCCCTAGCCTGGAACAGCCTCCTGCTCTGGATCCGGGCGCACACTGGTGGGCAGAGCTCACCGGGTCCCTGGTGGCTTCTGGACGGGCGTGGGACCACAGGGAGGTGGTGTCTCATGGAGAGTGGCCCCCGCTCCTGGGCTGTGACCCTTCACCCCACAGAAGCAAACAGACACAGACGGGGCACGGTAGACACGTGGCGGGGCCAGGCCTAGGTCTGTGTTGAGGACAAAGAGAGTGCCTGTGGGAACCTCCTGGTCTGAGCGGGTCCCGGCCCCGGGTTGAAGGGGACAGAGGAGAGTGGGGAGAGGGCTGTCTGGCTGAGGCAGGCCCTGCTGGGTGAAGCCCCAGGGAGGCCGAGAGCGTCTCCCCTGGGCTACGTTCCCCTGGGTGCCAGGGTTCTCCCAAGAGCGCATTGAAATCGAGGGAGAAGCGTCAACTTAAACATGAGAGGAGAAGTAATGAGATGGAGCAGGATTTCTGATTGACAACGAGGATATTTATTGAGGGTTCATCGGGTGCAGGGCAGGGGGGGGATGAGCTGGGAGGGAGGGGAGGCCCCTCCCCTGGGCCCCTGCAGCTCCAGGCCCCGAGGGCGGTGGGGCCGGGGCCTAAGCACACTCTGCAGGGGCCACTGTCTTCTCCACGGTGCTGCCTTCGTGCGTGACCTGGCAGCTGAACCTGCCGCCAGCTTTCCACTGGGCGGGGGACAGGCTCAGGTAGCTGCTGGCCGCGTACTTGCCGTTGCTCTGTTTCGAGGCCTGGGTGGTCTCCACGCCCTGGGTGACGGCGCTGCCGTCTGCCTTCCAGGCCACGCTGACGGCGCCCGGGTAGAAGTCACTCATCAGACACACCAGTGTGGCCTTGTTGGCTTGGAGCTCCTCAGAGGAGGGCGGGAACAGCGTGACCGAGGGGGCGGCCTTGGGCTGACCTGTGAGGTGGGGAAGGGCAGAGGTCAGAGGCCTGTGTCCACCTGGGGAGACCCTGACCCCAGGGTGTGAGGAGTCACTCTGGTCACCAAGCCCAGGTCAGGGCACCTGGTGCAGGGGCTGGGGGTGGGGGTCCACATCAGGAGGTAGGTCAGGCTGTTTTCAGAATCTCCTTGTCTGTCCCGGGAACCCCAGAGCCTGGGGCTGCCCGTCCCTGTCCTGAGCCCTCCCTGGGCCTTGGCCTCCCTCCCAGACAGCCGGCCCTCTATGTCCTCTGGCTGCTCCTGCCACCCGGACAGGCCTTCAAGGACTTGTCTGTCACCTGAGCACATGACCTGAGGGTTAGACTCTCCCTTGGGGCAGGTAGGGGACAATGTGACCTGACTCTTCTCTCTGAGGGACTCTGGATCCTTTGCCCTTAAGCCTGCTATGCCCAGCTCTGAGTCCTGGGGACTTTCTATGGGGTCAGAGCCGGGGCGGGGAGCACAGCGGGAGCCTGTCTGCTGTTCCTGAGTGTCTCTCACTCCACAGGCTGTGCTGGTGTCACCCCCATGGCACCTGGTCACAGCAGCAGAGGTTTCTCACTGTGAACTGTCCTCTGTCTCTGGGACTCGGGGGTGGGAGGGCTTGTGTCCCGAGGAGCCCCAGGGACCCACCTTTCCCTCCCCTCCTCCCCTGAGGGACCTTCGCCTGCCCCCTGCACACAGAGCCTCCTCTCCTGCTCCCTCCCGGGGCTTCCCTGAGTCCCAGGCTGGCTCAGAGCTCTGCCCTGTCAGCCCTGAGGCCCTGGCAGCCCCCACCTCCCATGTCTTTCCTGGCCTTGACCCTGAGTCCCACAGCCCAGGGGACCTGGCCCTGAGCCTCAGATCTTGGTTCCCTAGCCTCGGCCTTGAGGGTTCTGGGTCCTTCTAACGTCTCCGAGGTGGTCACTCCCTCCCTATGTCCTGTTTCCTCCTCCCCATGTTATTGGGCTAATTGACCCCACAGACAAAGCAGGTCTGACAGGGGCCTGGATGGGGGAGGAGAGAATGGAACAATTCCTAGCCACACAACATATTTCCACAGACAGACCTACAGACAGACAGGGACCCAGACAAAGAGACAGAGAGACAATTCACTCTGACCAAGTCACCAGCTCCAGAACCTGGCTCTGGGTCCGAGGGGCAGGGGTGAGGCGTTCAGGGGACTGAGCCGGCAGGGGCTGTGATCACCCCACGGCTGGGTGATGATATTAGCTTGACCCCAGGTTGACACAAGATAAGACAAAACAGCAAAAACAGCACAAAAGTGCCTAAAACCTTGAGGAGAACGGGGAGGGAGGAGGAAGAAGACACTCACCTAGGACGGTCAGCTTGGTTCCACCGCCGAACACACCACACTGTGACACAGGCTCACACAAAAACCCTCCCTGAGACCACTACCCCCTGCCACCAGCTGCAGCTGTGAGGGAGCAGGGTCACTGCCCCAGGTGGCATCTGCTCCGCAGGGGGACGACACAGCCCCACCCTCACCCCACAGCTAACGGGACATTTGACATCCTGTGACCAGCAGCAGAATCCCTGATACCAAGATTCCTAAAGGAAGTTGACTTGGCTTTTCCCACGGACCATCTGCCCGGAAGAGAAATGACTTCCTTGGAGGGCGTTTGTGTCCCTAAGGAGTAAATTTTTGTGGAAGGGGACAGCTGGTCTCCCCTCAGCAGATTTGACCAATGTCTATTCCGTGGTGAGACCACTGGGTGACATATGGTGTCCTCTTTCCCCCAGGGAAGGACATATTTTCCTGGAGTGTAGTGTCCCAGGAACCTTCCTATGACCTCGGCCCTGACTGCAGGGGTGTCAGCCCCACCTTCCCTGGGTTGTCCTGGTTGTCATGGGCCTGGCCCAGGAGGCCTGGCTGGTCCCTGTGGGAAATGCCAGCGTCATCGTACAGGCTGACCTGGGAGCCTGCCCTTTGTCCCCTCCATCCTGTCTCATGGCAGGAGGTGCAGGTGTGTGGTGGCCATCGTAGACTCATTGCAATGTGACACATGAGCCAGGGTGTGGACTGAGGCCGACAATGTCACATCCCACTTAGGGAAGCATGATCAGTGGCTGATCCAGGGGTGGCCCAGGATAGGGTCATCAGGAGGTGGAATATGTTGTCACCCCAGGAAGCAAGAGCCATGGAAGTCCCCTGGGGTCATGAAAGTGGTCTCAGATTGCACCACAGGACACTTCAGTTGGGCGGAAGTCCATGATTTGTAGCCTGCTTGTCATCACCCATGTGGCCCGATGTCATCGTCATTAAAACGGAGACGGTGGATTCCAACACATCTATTTCACACATGTGTTTAACACATCTAGTTACGTGACCTGTCTCCTTATTTCCAGCTCAGCACCACGGCATCGCCACTCGCTCACCTGCAGGCTGCGGGTCACCTGCTCTCTCTGTGCAGAGTGTTTCTTTCCTAGACACGAAACGCACCCTGGGTGTCTGAACTGCGCCTGAGCCCTCCCTTCATGACCGGGCTGCCATTCTCAGGACAATGACGTGACCAGAATTGTTGAATCTCCTCATTCCTGCTCATCAGGCTCAGCTAATGTCACTGAACGCCTGGCGGCCACCATGGGAGTCTTTGCTGGAGGTGGCCGGACTTCAGGGGAAGCAGGTTTGGCACCGTCCAGCCTGAGCCCATGAGGTCTCAGGGCGGCAGACGCACTCTGCAGGGAAAGCGCAAGCAGACGGGGCGCTGGGTTCCGGCTCGGGGGGCCGAGGCTGCGTCCGGCCCTGGGGCCGTCCCGGGAGCTGCTCTGGGCTCCTGGGGCTGCTGCGCTGGCAGAAAACGCCAGAGTGAGCTGGGAGACTCCCCCAGGCGACACCAGGCCTGACACACATGCACCTGTTGCCGATTCAAACCTTGTCGGGCCTCATATGTCAATGGAAAACCCGCAAAATGACACCAGCCCCAGTGCACAAGGGAGTCAACACGCTGTGGCATTGCCGAGGGATTCCATGAGACCTGGATGACTTTTGATATTAAGGAATTACTGACACTTTCTGTCTATGTGTGGCAATAGTTAATTTCTTTTCAGGTCCATATCTTTTCAGGACAGACGTGGAATATTTACAGGTGAAATGCTTTTCAATACGGACTGAGGGAGGTGACATTCTGAGTTGGGGTCAGATATCTGTGAGTCGCTCCCTATGTGGCCGTGATGGGACACTGGGGTCACTATTACTCCGTCCTCTCTTAGTTTTATTTCCACTTTCCCCACAGCACAAACCTGTAGCGCAGTAAAAGGAGGCCGCTGTTGGGGCAGCAGGTGGGGATGGGCGGCCTCTGGCATGAGGCCAGCAGGACTATGGGACTGGCGCTCCCGAGTGTCAGATGTAACGTGTGTGAAGTGGGCTGACACAAGTGCTGGACAGGAGAACCCTTCAGCCTCATTGTCACCCGGAGCCTGGGCTATGGGGCAGGGGTGGCCATGACGGGGACCAAGGGGACCACATTCACTGCCCGCTGTGACTTTAGACCTCTCTGGGGTCACGGTCTCCGACACAGGAGAAATGTCACTGGCCCACGTACGGAATGGGCGTTCACTGATTGTCCAGGGAGGCAGGGGCAGGATCAGTCCTTACAGATTGTGTCCTTGGCCTGCTCAGTTACTCAGGTGTCTTCCCTGATGAGCTGATGGCAGAGTCAGGGTGGCTGTGAGCCCCCAGGACACTGAGGGCCTGCAGAGATGGCTGAAACCTCCACATCGCCTGCTGTCAGGGCCCCTGGGTCGAGTGCGTCTGTGACATCAGGCAGCAGGTGCACGTGTGGTGGGGGCGGCTGAGGCGCAGGGAGGGGGGGAGGCAGTGGGGCGGGGACGGGGGTGCGGGGCAGAGGGTGTCGGGTGCTGAGTCCCCATGGAACCTGATGTTGACTTAGCTCTCTGCCCCCACTGATCTGCCCCAACCTGGTATCACTCGGCCCTCACAACTCCCCAAGTTGCTCCCACTGACCTCAGGCAAGCAGTGGGTGCCCACCCTATGCTGGGTCGGTGCCTCTTCTCATATGTTCGCCGTCCCCGTGTCCTCCCTCCTCTCATGCAACCTCCGTAATCCCAGGCTCCAGCCACAAACCGACCATAACCCGGGTCTTTGCAGGCCTGGTGTCAGTGGCTCAGGTTCCCAGGACTGGGATTCCAGCTGCATGCTAGTGGTGACCTTGATCCTGGCCAGGGCCAACACCCACCACATCCCACACAGACACCTCCCCCTCACGTGCATCAGCTCACGCTGCGTTCCCAAACTGGATGCGTGGAAACTGGGATCCTGCAGAGTGTTATGGGTCTTCTGAGTGTGGTCAAGGGGATCCACATGATTTGGGAAAGGCTGGGTTTCATCATATGAAACTATGTCACTACAGCAGGTCTCGTCAGTGTGTGCACATAGCCAATGTACATTGTGCAAGTCTGAGTGACTCCCCTGTGTGTGCACTTTGCACACCATGTAATGACCTTGTGGTGACCGCACAACTACGGACCGTTTAAGGGTGGAACTCTTCTCACCAGTCCCCCATGGTAAACAGGGAATTTCAGCTTCTTTCCTGCTGGGACGGTGGCCTTGACTCAGGGTCCCTTTCCCTGTGGTCTCTGCATCTAGCCCACAGCTGGGCTCTTGCGTCCCTCTGGTTTCTCCGTATGTCTCTCTCAGGGCTTCGCCCGTCCCTCTCACAGGGTCCTCCCGCCTTCCCAGGACCCCCTGGCCAGGAACAGCCTCCTGCTCTGGATCCGGGAGCACACTGGTGGGCAGAGCTCACCCGGGTCCCTGGTGGCTTCTGGACAGGCGTGGGACCACAGGGAGGTGGGGTCTCATGGAGAATAGCCCTCGCTCCTGGGCTGTGACCCTTCACCCCACAGAAACAGACGGGTTACGCTAGACACTCGGCGGGGCCAGGCCTAGGTCTGTGTTGAGGACAAAGAGAGTGCCTGTGGGAACCTCCTGGTCTGAGCGGGTCCCGGCCCTGGGTTGAAGGG
The DNA here is from genome assembly GCF_040939455.1 of Microcebus murinus. NCBI lineage: Eukaryota > Metazoa > Chordata > Mammalia > Primates > Cheirogaleidae > Microcebus > Microcebus murinus. The sequence continues at coordinate 23,515,336 of NC_134125.1, read as the reverse complement.
GACAGAGGAGAGTGGGGAGAGGGCTGTCTGGCTGAGGCAGGCCCTGCTGGGTGAAGCCCCAGGGAGGCCGAGAGCGTCTCCCCTGGGTTACGTTCCCCTGGGTGCCAGGGTTCTCCCAAGAGAGCATTGAGATCGTGGGAGAAGCATCAACTTAAACATGAGCAGAGAAGTAATGAGATGGAGCAGGATTTCTGATTGACAACGAGGATATTTATTGAGGGTTCATCGGGTGCAGGGCAGGGGGGGGATGAGCTGGGAGGGAGGGGAGGCCCCTCCCCTGGGCCCCTGCAGCTCCAGGCCCCGAGGGCGGTGGGGCCGGGGCCTAAGCACACTCTGCAGGGGCCACTGTCTTCTCCACAGTGCTGCCTTCGTGCGTGACCTGGCAGCTGAACCTGCCGCCAGCTTTCCACTGGGCGGGGGACAGGCTCAGGTAGCTGCTGGCCGCGTACTTGCCGTTGCTCTGTTTCGAGGCCTGGGTGGTCTCCACGCCCTGGGTGACGGCGCTGCCGTCTGCCTTCCAGGCCACGCTGACGGCGCCCGGGTAGAAGTCACTCATCAGACACACCAGTGTGGCCTTGTTGGCTTGGAGCTCCTCAGAGGAGGGCGGGAACAGAGTGACCGAGGGGGCGGCCTTGGGCTGACCTGTATGGGCAGGGGAAGGATGTTTCTCCGAGCCATAGTTGGGTGTTTTTCGTCCACCCCTTCTGTAGTCTTGGTGACTATTCACATCGTGGCCGTCTGTATACCCAGGACACACCTTCCCTCCTGTGTCTATCCCCTCTTCCCACTGGTGCCTCCTGGAGAGCCGGCAGCCCCGCACCCTCCTAGAAGCCATTCCCATGTCATCGCTCAAGGTGACCTGACCACCCACTCCCCGCTGTAGCCTCAGTTTCCCCATGTTCTGGCGCAGGCTGTACTCCCTCCTCCCAGGCTCTGGGGTCTGAGTTTGGAATCTGGCCCTGACCTCCGAATCCCTCAGCCCCAGACCCAGGACCCCCCAGGACTTTATTCTTCCTGTGTCCAGAGCCTCTTCTGCGATCTAGGGGGTCCCCGCCGGGCCAGCAGGACCGCCCTGGCTCCGTGTGGGGAAGCTCCGACCCTGAACCCAGTGCCTGGTGCGGCCTGGAGCCTCCTGTCCCCTCGGGCACCAGGCTCTGGCCCAGCCCGGCCCACTGGGCTCTCCTGGGGAGTGGGCTCCAGCCGGCCAGCCGCGCTCTTCTGAGGCTCCACCGCCTCCCCGTCCCCCAGCCTGACCCCAGCACCCTTCACCCTGGCTGTGTTCTCGGGGCCCCAGGACACGGCTGCTGCAGGACCCCTGGGCACCTCGGATGACTCCTGGCTTTACCGGCAGCCATGGGGCTCTCTGTGCACCATCCACCCCGTCACCTCCTGAGTCTAAGGTGCCCTTTGAGCTTCCTCAGACGGACCATGAGCAGGTGGGACTCCAGGCCCAGGGTGACGGGCTCTGGGGACAGCCGAGCCTCTGCCCCGAGGGGCCCACTCCTTTCTGCCGCCCATCCTGCGAGGGCTGGACTCTGGTCACCTCGCCCAGGCTGACCCGTCTCTCTGTGTCCCGGCTGTCCTCATGGCCCAGCAGAGGCCAGAGAACTGCAGCCTAGACCCGGGGCGCTCTCTGCATCCTCCACTTGTCTCCCCCAGCGTGACCCCTGCACCTGTGTCCCTGGCCCCTGGTGCCTCCTCAGCCTGCACGGGCATCCAGCCCTCAGTCAGACCCTGGGGTCTTGGGGACTGTCTCCAATGCCGCCGCAGTGGCCCTCGTCCGAACTGGCCTCTGCCGCCCACTCGGGCACCTGCGCCGGGAGCGGAAGGAGCCCCTCCCTGGCCAGCCCAGCCGGCGGGACAGGGCCCCGGCAACGTTGAACCCCATGGTGGCGGCTCCTGCTGTTGGGCCCTCCCTGCTGGTTACTCCGAGACCAACCCGCCCCCCAGACCCCATGGAGAAAGGTGAGGGTCAGCCCTGAAGGCTGGGGAGGGGAGAGGGAAGGAGCCCGGGAGGGAGAAAACAGACTTTCCAGAGACAGCAGAGGAGGGGACAGGCTGGGAAGGTTGTGAGAGCCACTTACCTAGGATGGTGAGCTGGGTCCCGCGGCCGAAGATATACCACAGTGACTGAGGCTCAGACCAAAACCCGCGGGGCCAGCACCTGGCGCCCGCCCCCCGGGGGCTGGGCTGGAGCAGGAACCTGCTGGGCGTGACGGGCACAGGGCGGGGCTGTGACAAGGCCCAGGGGAGGTGTGTGACCCTGGGAGTGTCCCTGTGCCTGTCGCCTGCCAGAGGCAGTTGCTGCCCTTGGCCTTGGCGTCACCCCAGGGAGTGTCCCCCTTTGAGGCTGTCAGTGCAGATGGCAATGCTAGGCACGGCAGGTGCTCAGTGAGTCCCCAGTGACGCGTCCTCTCAGGCAGCTGTGCAGTGTGGCAGAGGGCGTGCTCGGCGGCTCAGACCTGCCCGGCCTCTCCTGGCCTCATTGCAAGGGCCTCTGAGTCTTCCTCTCCCACACGTCCCTGAGGTCCAGCCAGGCCCAGGCCGGCTTCTTCCCTGGACGGAGGTCACCGGGTCCCTCCTGACTCAAGTGGAGCATCCTCTCTTTTCATTTGTACCCAGAGACAACGTCAGTCCCAGCTTGTTCATGAAACATTCTCTGATCTCTCACACCACTCTTTCCATCCATCCATCCATTTGTCTACCCATCTTTTTATTTATTCAACTGTCTGTGTATCCATCTGTCAGACAGCCAGACAGCCAGCCATCAACCTGTCCATCCATCCAACAATGACTACCAAGCACCCACCTGTGCCGGGCACTGTTATGCATGTTGGCACTTGGCAGGGTCCATCTCCCTGGTTCTCAATCCCGTTTCTCCCTGACCAATAAATCCTTTGTCCCAGACAAGTCTGCTTCCTCCCCAGTCCCCTGTGTCTCTGCAAGAGGTCCCTCTTTCTCATCATTTTCCCCTCCTTGGCTTCTGACATCCCTCACTGTTCTCCTTGGCTTTCCTTTCCCAGGCCCATCCTGGGGCCTCCTCTCCTGTCCTCTGCCTCCAACCTTCACTGTGCCCTCCCACACCTGCCCAGGGCTCTCAGATCCCTACTTCCAGCTCACCTGTCTTCTTGCCTCCAGATTCACACACACTCTGCCTCCTCAACCGGCCTCTGCTGGACTGCCCCACAGCCACCTCCAACTCAACAGGCCCCAACTCAACTCCTCATCTCCCTGCAAACTCACTCCCCCACACAGTTTTCATTTCAGCAATTTCTCTGCAAGCCAGAGGCCTGGAGTCATCCCAGAATGCTTTCCCCTCTGTGCCCTAGACATCCTACCACAACACAAGATGCCATTAAAATACTTGCGAGAAAAGACAAAACACCCAAGCCACACTCTAGAGTTGGGGATGGCAAGAATCCTCAAGTTTTGCCAAATCTGTTTTTTGTCTCCCAAGATAATTTCTTTACATTGGAAGATACCCATTGCAATGAGGCCAGCAATTTTCCACCTTAGCAACAAGTTGTATTTAACACATGCACATAAGATTTTCATAACAGAATTTAATATAATATATAGTAACAAATTCAATACTTGTTTCTGATTTAAAGAAAGCAAACACCTAGCCTTTTATTAAGCTATTGAAGGAAACTTCCTCAACTTGATTAAGACACCTCCTCAACCTTACAGCCACCTTCATACTTAAAGGTGAAACATTTAAGAGTCAGTAACAAGGCAAAGTTGCCTACTTTTACTTTTATTTAATATATTTATTCTACAGATTCTAGCCCATGAAATGAGTTAAAGGGAAAAAAGGAGGTGTGAGTATTAGGAAAAAGGAGAAAATTGTTCTTTGCAAATGATGTGATAGTCAACAAAAACAAAAACAAGACAACCACCACTGAGAATAATCAGCTGATGAACTATTAGAACTAATACGAGAGTTAAAGTGGCTGGATACAAGAGCAACATACAAAAGTCAATAGGTTTCTCTGCTACCTAAGCAATAACCATTTAGAATATGAAATTGGGGGATAATTTATAACTTCAATAAAATTATATTTTAAAACCTTAGAAAAAACACCTTAGGAATAAACAACATAAAATGTACAATATTTGCATCAATAAAATATAAAACCACTTGACTAACGGACGTAATAGAAAAGTGAGTGAACATCACGTTCCTGGACAAAAATGCTGAGCATTGTAAAGATATCAGTTCTTCTCACATTAATCACATATCCCATCAAATTACAAACACAACACCAAATGAATAATTTTTGAAAATTAGGAAACTTATTCTGAAGTACAACAGTAAGAATGACGGCAAATAGATGTGAATATTTTGGGAAACAGTGATAACGATGGATTCTTCCCCTCCCAGATATCAAAACATACCATAAAGCTCAAATAATTAAAACAAGGTAGATGCAGGAATAAATCGATAGATCCAGAGAACCACAGAGAGAATGTGAAATAAACCAGTAATATAGTATTTGATAACAGGTACATTGGTATTCAACAAATGTGCAACGATTGGCCTTCCATTTGGGAAATAAGGTTCCATTTTCATGTACACAAAAATAAATTACAGATGAAGTAAAAAAAAAAAAAGGAAAACCCAACGGAACACCAAACCAATAAAAGTACCAGGATAAAATAGAAAAATGATTTTATAACCTTGAAATAAAGAGGACCTTCCTACACATGGCATGGATCACAGAAACCATAAAGAAAAGGTTAAACCAATCAGACATGTAAAAATTAACAACCTCTTAAATGTGAAAGGCTGCATAAACAAAAGACTCCTAAAACAGACCAGGAACAATATTCACAACATGTATGCTAAGCAAAAGGATTAATATCCCAAATATATTAAGAGTTTCTATAGATGTATAATGTAAGAAGATACAAGCAACTGAATGGAAAAGCAGGCAACACGACGACCAGGTAATTCACCAAAGAATAAAAATATGAAAGGTAATACATTTCACCAATGATCAAATTGACAATAAAACAATAAACACATTCTATTTTTTGTTCATCAGATGGGCAAAATAAGGACAGACCAGCAACATCCCATTATTGGCAAGGATAGGAGAGAGCTCTGTCAGTCACTGTAGTGAGTGCTTTTGGAAGCATAATCGGGCACTGCCAAGAACATCTCAAAAGCACCTTCTCTAACCCAGCAATTCCACTTTTAGGCATCTACCCAGTGGGGATACATAATGCACTTTTTATACACACACATGCACACAAACACAGGAATGTCCACTGCAGCATCTCTTGGAATTTATATATTTTTTTCATGGAAACAACGTAACTGTCCATTAATAGGTTCATGATTAAATAAATTCTAGGTCATCCAAATTTTCTTATAAAGCGAATATCAGAACATGGTGTACCCATATGAACCAATATAGAAAATGTCAGTAACAGATTGTTTAAAAAGCTGGTAATATGTAGAGTAAGACTCTATTTTTGGAAAATAAAATCCCAACACCAACTCTGTGTGTGTGTGTGAATGTTTTCAGGGACATGTACACATAGGAAAAGGTCTGGGAGTATATAAACCATGGCCAGCTCTGGGGAATAAATTGTGGGGTAAGACAGTCTTCCCCCAAAGTGGTAAGAAGCAGCACTTGCTTTTCACTTTATATAATCCTGTGCTTAATTTTTTTAAATAAAAAGCACATGTTACTGGTACATTAAAAATTATTATAGAAGATAAAAATGAAATATCTCTTCTCATGAACATTTTTATAAGACCAGAAAAATTATAAAGTTAAAATGATAAAGCTAAAATTAAAATCAGGTGAAACCGCACCAGCCAGAGACACACCATTGAAATTGTTCTAGGCTTTGGGACAGGCATTTGAAACCGCACATGTACTTTAAAAGCACAGTTGGAAGCATTCTGTTTATTAGCATCTTATCCTTATAAAAATCGATTTTTCCATATTTTAGAGATGCTTCTGAAACAGAATTCTGAAGGTTTGTGTGAGGTTCCTTAGGACAGGTGTGCAGTACTGTAATTCCTCACACCCTATTTGCACGTCATTTCCAGGCTTCTCCCCTCATTAACAGCGTTCAGCTAAGGATCCTCGTTTGTCAACCTTTGGTTACAGCTTTCATCATAGCCTCTCCCCGTGCCCCCACCAGGATAAATTCCTAGAAGTGGAATCACACAATTTAGATAAAGTCACTTTCTTTCATGGCTTGCTGCCTATTGCTGAAACGTCTGCACATCTTAAAGGCCTGTAGACAGCCCGTGAGAGCGCCCATTTCCCGGCACCGGGCACCGTCTCTTCACCTCCACTCGCCCATGTCACCGGGACCTTGGCCGAGTGTCCTCGCCACCCCTCGCCACCCGCCGCTCCCCACCTCCCCAGCCCGATCACAGCCCGGCCAATGTTTCCAAAACACGAACCAGCTCTGACGGTCCCCTACTTAGTCCGCCCAGGACTTCCCGGGCCGGACTGGGGACAAAAGCCAGCAACCCCCACCCCCGCCCCGCCGGCTTTGCGGGCGCCCCGACACCAGCCAGCGCCCCCAGATCTTCGAGACCAGCTCGGCATCCCGCCCGCACAGGGAGGGACGCTGCCTCCTTTGTGGCTCCTGAAATGGGCCACGGGTCTGTCCCCGAGACTGCACAGTCGCCTTGGTTCCGGCCCGCCCGCTCTGCCAGCCGGGCCTGGCCCCAGCAAACTCGGGGACGGAGTCCCGGAGTGGACGCCTCAGGGAGACCAAGCTACGCCCTGTGCCCTGCAGCCCTGCAGCCCTGCGCCCCGCCCCTTCTCTTGGACCTGCTGATGCGATCACAGCATTCTTTTACAGTTCTTGGGCTGTCTATGCCCATGTGCTGCGTGACCTTGGGCAGCTGGCCTCACCTCTCTGACCCTTTATCCTTGTCTGTAAAATGAGGACAACAGCAGGCAATGGCTTCTGGGGCCACTGAGAGGAAGGTTCTGCCTCTAAAATGATTAGCACCTGATGGGTGTGAATGAGCCAGTGACGATGGGCTGTTGTCACGGAGTGTCATAAATGGACCCGGAGGCTCCGTGCTTTGTCTGGGGACTTCCCACCGCACACAGAGGGGAGAGGGCTGGGGTCACAGTGAGGAGGGCCACACCGAGGCTCCCACAGACCCTCCCTCGGGACTTTGTCTTGGAGGCACCTGCACCCTGGGTGGGCTTGGGCTCCCGAGGGGCCAGTCCCAGGAGGCCACTCTGGCTACGGGGCCTTGGCTAAGGCTCTGGGGACCTGCGGACCCCAGGGAAGGCCCCGACATGTCAGCAAGAGCCCCCGCCTGGTGCTCCGGGGAGTGGCCCCTGCCCAGCGAGGGTCAGGGGCGGAGGGGCCTAATCCGGGGGGGGGGAGGGAGAAGGAGGAGGGCTGGGCACCCTGCATGGACAGTGGCCACCAGCTGCGAGGACAAGGACATCCCGCCTCCATTTCTGCCCCACTCGGAGGACTAGGGGCAGGACAGGGAGGCGCCAGCCTTGGTGCAGAATTTAAGGGGCCCCAGAAAACTCAGGAGTCAAGATAAACAGTATTTTAATATGATATTGAAATAAAAATGAATTCGAACAAGTCCCTGATGGACGAAATATCAAACGCTTTAGAGCCGGGGTCTGCCCAGGCCCCCTCTGGGTTAACCTTCCTTCTCACCCCAGCTGGTCTCCCCGTGGGCCGCCCATTCCCGGCTCCGGCCACTGGACCTCGCGCCTCCCCGACCTCACCCCCGAGTCTCTCGTCCCTTACCTGCTCCACGGGATCCGCAGGCTGGACCGGCTGCTTCCCGCCCGGCTCCGAGGTGCCTCCCTGGAGGACAGGAAGCCGTGGGTGCCCACGGCCAAGCCCAGCAGCAGCAGGGGCCAGCGCAGCCTGGGGCCGTGGCCCGGTCCCTTGGGGGCGTCACAGCCCACCTGGCCCTTCCCGAGCCTCAGGTTTAAAGGCACCTGTGGCCTGACTTGCGGCATGGGCTCCCTGGAGCGGGACACCCTTTTCCCTCTCGCTGGCAGCAGCTGTCCCAATGTGCCCTGGTCCAGGTGGCCCTATTCTTGCCCTGGACTGGCCCTGGTCTCTGTTCCCAGTGTGGCCCCTTCCAGGTTCCATGGCTGTTGGCCCTGGGGGTCTCTCCCAGAGGGACATCTACCAACCGCTCTGCTGTGGTTGGGATCCAGGCTCAACTGATGCCAGCCACAGCTGCCAGCCTAGCTCCGCCCCCGGGGCCCTGGGTGGGCACACCTGACCCGCCCTCCTCCCCAGTTCCCCAAGGGCGCCCCAGGTCTGTGAGCAACTCCCTGAGGATGGGGGGGCACGGAGAAGTGTCCAGCGGAACAGGAGTCCCCGAGGGCTTGAGCTCAGGGCTGGGGCTACGGCTCCTCTTCTGATCAGTTCCCCAGGCAGGACCCTGCAGGCTGCACTCTGGCCACACAGGACTGCCACTTCCTCGGCTGGGTTGGCCAAGCCTGGCCAGCTCCCCTCTGGCCCTCTCTTGAGTCAGGCAAGGGCCCTGCAGGGAGTGATTCTATATCCTTCAAGCAAGGAGTAGTGGTGAAACCATGCATGTGGAGTCCAGTTACCTCTGGGCCTCAGTTTCCTTATCTGCAAAATGGGGAGAGAGTTTTTCTGCAGTAGGGAGATTACAAGGATAAATGAAACCGTGTGTTTGCTAAGTGCCCAGCAGGTGTTGAACAAATTCTGGCTCCCTTTTTGCCCTCCTCTTACTTTGGGGTTCAGAACAACTCTTGGGGTGTCCTTGGGGAAGTGTCCCTGTCTTACAGGTGAGAAAATGAAGGTCTAGAGAAGATGACTGCAGGGTCCAAGGTCAACCCTGGATTTGGGGGCAAGGTGAGCTGGAATTTAGGGGTGAGCCAGTCCCTGGCATTTCTAGTCCTCTGTGTACCTGGAAGCCTTGTGCCTGGCTCTGGAGGGAGCCGGGGCTTGAGCTCTGTTCGGTGGAGCAGCAGGAGATGGCTGGGCAGGTGCTTTGGGCTGGGTCTGTTCTGAAGCCCGGGAATACAGTACACACTGTAATGACAACGGTGCTGTGTGGCGCTGGCTGAGTGCTGTCCAAGCCCTAACGCTGGGAGCGGAGATTACTCGCCACCCACCCCCGCCCATGTGAGATGCAGAAACTGATGTGCAGGCAGAGTCCTTGCTTTCTTGATGCCACCTGGCCAAGCGGTGGCAGGGCCGGAGTTGGACTCAGAGGCCTGGCCCCTGCACAACACCAGGGGGTGCTTTGTTGATGATGCCTCAGCTCTCCATCCATGGGGGAGCACGCTGCTCCGTGCACGGGGAAAACCCAAAGCCCAGAGCTAAGCACACAGTAGCTGCTCAATTAAACAAGAACTGAATTTGGTGAACAGAGCTTTCTTCTGCCTCATTTGCCCCCTGGTGTCCTTGGGGCTCTGTTACCTCCCCCAGCTCCCACTCTTCCTGGTGGCCCTGGGGCCCACTGTACAAATGTCTGAGTGGATCCTCAGGCCCCCGTACCCTGATGAGAAAGGCCCCTGCTCTGCCGCTGTACAGAACTGCAGTGGGGTCTGTCCTCTCGATTCCCTGTTGCTTTTTCTGCCACAAAATCTGAAGTACGTCTCTCAGGTTCGGGTCTTCAGCCCTCTAGGGGTTCTGGCAACTCTAACCGGCGCCTGCCAGGTCCTGCCAAAGTGAATTTCCTGGGAGGCCCTTTGAAAGCTGCTTGGCTCACATTTTGATTCAGATATTTTTCAACTTTCTGGCTAACCTTGGTGACAATCAGTGCCGCTATTTTCATGGGATGTGGTGACAGAAACAGCCCGGGCCTTCATGTCAGCGATACCGACTGCAGCTGTTGGGAGACAGTGATCTGCCGTGGATCTTCTGTCCCTCCAGCAAAGGTCGCCTTTCTTCCAGATTGTCTTTTTCCAGATGTTTGTGCAGTGAACGACCTTGGAAAGCACAGATAGTGTCTGCCATTGGAGCAAAGAGCAGGCATGCTATTGTCCAGTATAAAAGATTTGGGGTCCCCAAGCTCAGGTGTGCAGATGTCACCTGGTCCTCTTTGCGTTGCCTTGTGGAATTGGTGCAAGACACTGCTGATTCGTGGGCAGTGGCGATTACGGTGAAGGATGAGCTGTCCTTTGTCTCTGAGCCACGAGCCTTGTGTCTTCTGCCAGTAGCCGTGAAACTGTGCAGGCTTACTCTCGAGCTTGCAAGTGGGGTAAAGTCTCAGACCGTTCACAGTTCTTGCTCATGGTGCTACTGAGGAGGAGGAGGAGGAAGAAAGAGATGAGAGAGTGATGTGGTGTTGAGGATGGCGATCGGGACTTAGTGGTTTGACTCAGCTCGTCAGATCCACTTTCGAGGATCTCTAGGCTGGCTCCTTCCACGCCACAAACATTTCCTGGGCAACTTCAGGCTGGGTGCTGAGGGCTGGATTATACAAATAAACGCCACACATCCCTGATCTTGGAGATGGGCAAGGCACTGAACGGTAACGGGGGTGGGTGCCCTGACAGATGCCATGCAGGGTGCAGGCGCAGCCCCCTCGAGGTCCTGATCCATCCAGCTTGTCTCTCACTGGGGCCTTGGTCCACTCCTGCCTCTGACCTTGGGCTCCTGGCACCTTGGGGGCTTGGACAGGGTCTGCCCTGGGGGCGAGGCTGATGCCGGCCCCTCCCCAGACCCACCCTGTGGGTGTGACGCTCACCCACTGCTTGGGAGTCATTGGCGGTGGTTCCCCCCAGGTCTGGGGGAGAAGGAGGGGCTGTCCCTAGACATAGCATCCCCAGCTGCTCCCCCAGTCCCCGCCCCTGCACGTGCCATGGTCTCTGGGCAGACGTCGCCACCGCAGACCACATCCTCCTGTGGTGGCCACAGTCGGAAATCCGGATCGGCTTGGACCCTGGGGACCCTCGAGGGCTGGGCTGGGCCTCCCCAGCGGGTGCAGCTGCAGCTCCGGCCACCAGGCCTGCCCTCTCCCCTTCCTGTTCTGAGATGTGCAAGGGATGGATTCAGACCCAGGCAGAGAAGTCTAGGTCCAGTTGTGCCACTCAGTGGACGCCCTGCTCAGGGTCCCTGGCACCTTGGCAGAGCCCTCTGGGTCCTGCCTTGAGTAGAGGGGCATGTCACTGTCCCTTCTGTCCTGCTGCCATGTCCAAGGGCTCCCTGCACCCCAGCCGCCTGCTGGTCAGTCCCCTGTCCCACAGGTTGCACCTGCAGCCACTGAGGACTCCCCTTTCCCAGGCCCAGGGGTCCCCAGCTCCCCGTTCCCCACCTTTCCCAACTCAAGCCACCTGGTCTTTCTTATCTCATCCTGAGCTTCTCACTATTGGGGCATGGGGGGGGCGGAGGGGCGGGGGTGTGCCAGGCACAGGATGACAAATGACAAAGGTTCTGAATCTCCCAGAGACCTCACAGGCAGGGGCTGGCTCTGCAGCTCCTGAGCTCCTTCCAAGGGGTCCCTGGGACCGCCCCAAACCCTTTGGTGATCTGGCAGTTGAGCCCCCCCCCCCCGGGTGTGCTCCAGGGCATGGGGAGAGGCCCCTGCCCTCTGCAGCGGCACAGACTCGCCGGCCTGGCAGGGGTCGTCCAGCTCCTGCTGAGGAGGACACAGAGTCCAGCGAGGGAGAGTGTCTTGCCGGAGACACACAGCAGCTTGGTGTCAAGACTGTGTCCCGGGCCGAACCAGTGCCAGCCGGAGACCTGGGAGGACCTGCCCTGTCGGACCAGGGTGAAGCCAGCCTAGGACCGGAGGGTGGGGTTTGGGGAAATTTCAGTTCTTTAACCTCGAACTGCCCCCGGCTGGCGGGGGTGCAGCCCTAAGGCGAGAGTCCAGCAGGGAGCAGCAGAGACCAGCAGCCAGAGGCGGAGCAGCAGGGCCTGGGGCTCCCTAGAGGGCAGGCTGAGCCGGGGAGGGCCCCGTGGCAGGGGTGGGAGGGGCCGCAGGGGCCGCACTCTGGGGGGCATCCTCGCTGGACGAGCCCCTGGGACTGTGGCCGGGACTGGGGTGGGGGTGAGGTAGGAAGCCATCAAGGCGAGTCACATCCTGATATTTTGTTCAGTGTAGGTTTGGGGGCCTTAATTTTAGTTTTTAAAAATATTGCATTACGGGCCGGGCGCGGTGGCTCACGCCTGTAATCCTAGCTCTCTAGGAGGCCGAGGCGGGCAGATTGCTCAAGGTCAGGAGTTCAAAACCAGCCTGAGCAAGAGCGAGACTCTGTCTCTAGTATAAATAGAAAGAAACTTAATTGGCCAACTGATATATATATATAAAAAATTAGCCGGGCGTGGTGGCGCATGCCTGTAGTCCCAGCTACTCGGGAGACTGAGACAGAAGGATCTCTCGAGCCCAGGAGTTTGAGGTTGCTGTGAGCTAGGCTGACACCATGGCACTCACTCTAGCCTGGGCAACAAAGTGAGACTCTGTCTCAAAAAAAAAAAAAAAAAAAAAAAAATATTGCATTAAATAGTATTTATCCGGATCACTAAGGTTTTGGACACTCCTTTACATTTTGCATTCGCCTTACCCTCTCCTGCTTCTGCCTGGAACTCTGAGAAAACACCCTCTAGAACAACACACGCAGATGCCATGCATCCAGCACACAGCCTCTAGCAGGGCAGCGGCGCCTGTCCTGTCCAACACTGCACCCCGGGGGCTGGCATGGCCCTGGGCACGTGGCAGGTCCTCCGTGAGTATTTCTTGGCCAAATGAATAAATGGGCCAGGTTTCAACACCAGGTCCCTCTACACCCAGGGACCTCCAGCTTGGCAAGATGCCTAGGGTTGAACTCACTCACACCCCAGATGACCCCCAGCTCTGCCCTCCACCCCACCCTACCCCGCCCCAACCCCAGCGAAAAGGATCACCGGGCAGTAACTCATAGTGACGTCATTGATCCCTGGTACTGACCCCAAGGCCTCAAATGTAATTCCTAGACACAAACAACTCCTCCCTTGGGGGACCCCCACATGGTCATTTCTTTCAAAGGGGGAACAAGCTCCTACAGGACTGGGCCATCTGACCCTATGCCTGTCATCCCTGCACGTGGAGTTGTTTGTGTCTAGGGACTTAATAAAGTCCACTCTCGTCCCTTGTCACTTTTCAGCCTGCAGCGAATGTTGGTGCGGAGCACCGAGACAGCTCTGTCAACTGTTACTGCCAGGACAGTCGTGCCAGGAGGATAGGGGTGTAAGCAGTAGGCAGTGTCGCTCACTGCTGCAGGTAAGTCCCACAAGCCAGGTAAACGGTTGTCTCCGGGGGCAGATGGCTCTCAGCTGGGCAAACTGTTCATTGACCGGATACGTATTCACTAATCAAGACTCGATTCAGGACTTTCCCCTCCCTGTGCCCGCCAACCTGCGCTGTGATGTCGCAGAGGTGACCAATTCTAATAAGTTCCCTCCACGCACGACCTGCCCCAAACCACTCAAAGGCAGATCCCCAAGCCCTGTCAACCTCTTCTACTGCCCTCCCTCTTCCCAGACACTAAAATGACTCTGTCTAAGGGTCATTGTCCCTTAATGCTGGTGGACGTGGCATCGCCTGCGTATCAGGGTTTCTGTGGTCTTGGGCAGCTGGCAGCTGAGCATTCAAACGGCCTGCTCCGTGTATAGTGACCAGCTGAGCCTGGGGCGGGCAGGGCCTTGCTCCCGATTCTCAGGAACCTGATGCAGCGCGGGACTAGACAGTCCTCCTGAGCAGCGGGGCAGCAGGGAGGGCAGGGCCAGGGGAGCCAGGCTGGGTGGGCGGGTTTGTGTCTCACTTCTCCATCTGCCTGTGTCACTGTGAGCAGTGTTGCCGTCCCACACCTGACAGTAGTAGTCAGCCTCGTCCCCGGCCTGGGCCCCGTGATGGTCAGGGCGGCCGTGTTCCCTGAGTTGGACCCCGAGAACCGCTCGGGGATCCCCGAGGGCCGGTTGCTGTCACCGTATATAATCAGCACAGGGGCTGGCCGGGCTTCTGCTGGTGCCAGTGCACACTTTTACTGCCAATGCGGTTCCCCACAGGGGATCCTGGCCGTCTGTCCTGGGGCCACCGACACCGGGGGTGGCTGAGTCAGCTCATAGAGGGCCGCGGAGCCTGCGAGGAGAGAAACGGGGAGAGAAAAGGCTTGGGACTGAGGGGCCCATCCAAGGAGACCTTGCGCCTGCTGACCTGACCAGCCAGGGCCCTCAGGGCACCAGCGACACGGAGCAAGGTCTCACCCCCCGGCCCCCTCCTGCAGCAGGGCCAGGAGCCTCCTGCCCCCACAGCCAGGCCCTGCTGAGCTCAGAGTCGGGCCAGGCTTGTCCCCAGGCCCTGGGGCTGGGCGGGTGGGACCCGGGCAGCACCTGTGCAGTGAGCCAGGAGGCCGAGGAGGAGAGGGGTCCAGGCCACGGCGGAGGCGCCCCTGAGGCTGCGGCCCGAGGCCCAGGCTGGGCAGGCACCTCCCGGGCCTGTCGTATGCCCTGTGGAGAGAGCGGCCCTGATGCAGATCAGCCTGGCCAGGGCTGCTGCCTGAGCGCTCTGTGGTTTCCAGAGAAGGGCTCAGCCCCAGGGGACCGGGGATGGGAGTGGACAGGCGACCCATGCAGACCAACCCTCAGCCCCCAGGACTCTCCTTCCCCTGCTGGTCCCGTAGTCAGGGCCGACATCTCCACCCCAGGTGAGACCTCTCTCACTGCTGGGCTGCCCAGGTAGATCTCAGAGGCCGGTCTGTCCGCATGTCCCGACCCCCGTCCCAGCTGACAATGCAAAGCTGCAGCAGTTGCAGGGGCCTGGCTCAGATCCCAGACCCGGAGCAGTGCTGCCCAGTGCAAACGCTGCTTTGTCGTGTGCGTGCCAGGTTCTGTTTATAAATGTCTTTCTTTAGGGACGGTCTCACTCCGTCGCCCAGGCTGGGGTGCACTGGTGTGACCGTAGCTAACTGCAGCCTGGACCTCCTGGGCTCCCGCCATCCTCCCTCCTCTGCCTCCTGAAGTGCTGAGATTACAGGTGGGAGCCACCCCGCCCAGCTCACACGCAGTTTTTAAGAGCAACTGAGGGCCCATAGGCTTCTGCCTTTGGCGTGAGCTCCTGGGAAAGGTCCTTAGTTCTGCGGCTCAGTGTCCCCAGTGTGTGCCAGACGTCGGTGACAGCTGCGGGGCTGCAGGACAGCTTGGCAGTTTCAGAGCTCCCGTCTGGAGGGTTCGCTGTGCGGGGTGATGCAGCCTGTGGGCCTGTGCCAGAGACGGTGGGGAAGTGTAGGACAGCCTCACGTGGGAGCCGGGGAGCCCGAAGAATGTGTGCTTCAGTGGCAAGTGGCAAAAGAGTGGAAAGAGTGCCAAATATTAGGAAGTGGGCAATAAGCTTTGATGAATGTTCCTGTCTCTCTCCCTGGGCCCCTCCCCCAGCCCCAGAAGCTTCTGCCAGGCGACTCTCTGCTGCCCACTGGTGGCCGCTCCACAGTGGCTGCTGGAGGCTCAGGGCCTCCTTGGTCCAGGTGCAGATGCAGCCTCTGCTGCTCAGGGCCTGCTTCCCTGCCCCCGGGCCGCTGCCCAGGGCAGGACTCCCCTTCCCTGTGCGCCCTGCCTGCCTCACACCCGGCACCAGGGGCGCAGTGGCCCATACATCAATAAACACGCCCATTTGAACAGGAAGTGGCATGGCAGACATCTGGTCCCCTGCATGTCCTTGTAGGGGTGGTGGCTCCTGCAGAAGACACCAGGGGCTGGCACAGGGCACACAGCGCTCAGGGACTGGCACTTACGGACGTCGGCTGCAGGTGCAGGGCCGTGACCTGTGCAGGTGGGGGCTGCGCCAAACATAGACGCACTAGGCCATCCGTCCAACAAATGCTTACCCAACCCACCTGGTCTGGCAAATTCCATTCTGGGAATTCAGCACGATCAAGATTCAGCCTGTTCGAAGTGAGCTGCTTATCTCGTTGGCTCCGTGCAGTAGACACACGGGGTGTGCAGCCCCAGCACACAGTCCCCCACCTTCCACCCGCGCATGGTCTGCTTTCTTCATTTAGAAATCAGACACGTGCGAGTCCCAGGTCTCTCAGCAAGGATGGACTGTGTGGACCAGCGCTGGTCCAGGGCATGTCAGGGTCAGTTGGCTGCTTCTTCTCAGGGAACCTTCCATCTTGTGAAGGGAAGACACCTGGTGGGTTTCTGTTCTTCCTTTCCTCTTGAGTTTGAGTGCGATGGCTGGAGCTCAAGCAGCCGTCTTGAGATCTAATGTCAACAAGACTCAAAACAAGGCAACATCACAGGGACAGTGAGCAGGGAGTCAGGAATATCCCGGTGCCTTCCTGGAAGAGGTGAGCATGTGGACATCAGTCACTGTCGCACCTCTGACTTGTTTGCAAAGAGGAATAAGCTTTCCTAGTTCTGCCTCTCTGTTCTCCATTTGCCTGTCTTGGGGTAAAAATGCATTTCTGGCCATAGGGAAATAATTAACACAAACATATCAATTCATAGAATTCTTGGTAGGAAAAGAACCCCACAGAGGTAAATGCTGTGCAGATAAATATAAAGAATCTGGACAGAACACGACAGACAGGCCGTGTCATAATTACAGCTGAGGAGACCCCTCCATGGAGCGGTTTGTCTGGAACCCCTGTCAGGACTGAAAAGGCGCAAGTCACAGGGAGGGCGGGGGAAGAGCTCGGTGAGTCCCCTTTGGGGAAGAGTCTGGTGAGTCTGAGGATTGGTGGGACAGTGGCAACCTGAGGGGTCCAAGATTCAAACCGGTCTTGATCGCTGGCGACATTTCCATATATGAAGAATTTGGGGACAAGAGCACTGTGTTCCCATGTGGTTAGGGGGCATTTCCAGGTGATAGATCAGGTTGTCTTGACAGGGGTGTAGCACATACGGGGCCTCCAGATGCTGCTCTGGTGTGGGGACATTGAGACTCAGGTGGGGTCAGCCCTGTCCCCTGCCCCTCCCTGGCTGACCTGGGGCTGGAGACACTCAGAGCAGGGGTTCCTAGTCCCTCCTCCCTGCACCCACCATGTAGCCCTGTGGGGACCTGTGCTGCTGGCTGGGCCTCAGGTCCTGGGCCAGCTGCCTGGGGTCCCCTGTGGGTGACACATCACTGCTTTCCCTGAAATGTTGCAGTTGTGACCCAGGAGCACAGAATCTGGGAGTGCACTGGACAGAGAAGGGACAGGTCTCAGAGAGGGGGTGACAATCCCAAGGTCACTCAGGAGCAACCGGGAAAAGGAGGGTTGGGCAGCCCCGAGACCCCTGAACACGCTCTCTCAGAGCCCTGGGACCAGCTGGCTGGGGCGAGGGTGTGGGAATGTCTCAGCCCAGAGTCCTGGGCCTGGTGGAGAAGCTTCTCCCTGAGGACTCTGGCAGCCGCCTGTGGGGGCGACGCTGCACCTGCCCCCGGGCAGGGCGGGCCTGGGAGGGCGGCCAGCTCCCTGCACCCTTTGGCTCATCAGAAACCCCAGGGACAAGTCCTAGATCAGAAGCAACTAGAGCAGCCTTTGACAGTCCTGAACTTGGGGATGAGCTTGAATTATGGCTTGGACTCCCGGAACCTGAGGGTAAAACGCGGTCTGTGCACAGTCGTGGTCCATCAGCACGACATGGAAACTGCATCCAACGATCAGCTGCAGGTGTCACAGCTGTGACGGGCAGTGGGGGATTTTCTTTCCCTTTGCCACCCACTTCCCTCCAAACTAGACATGCGCAGCCAGGGGACAGACCCAAAGGAAGCCTCTGTTCTTTCTTTCCATAAATTCTACAGTTCACATTTTCAAGTTCTCCGAGAGACCTGAGGGAAAGTGTTCCAACCATAAGTGGCAGACACATGAGACACGCAGCGGGTGACACAGCTTCACGGGGAGCTGTGAAGAGAGATTTTCCTCACGGGGTGACAGGCACAGGCTCAGGGTCGCCTTGGAGTCCCAGGGCCCCACGCATGCGCTGGTTTCTTCGTCTTTGCCAGTGCAGGGTTCTCTGGAAAAGTGTTATATCTGAAACCAAGCCTGAAGGGTGGCCTTGAAGTCCTTATGACAAGCGGAGCTGTGTCCCTGCTGCCCCGGGTGCAGTCCTGGTAGACGGGAGGTCGGGGACACGTCTGCTTCTGCACAGCACCAGGGTGGCTGTGTCCTTGCTGCAGCCACAGCCCTGTGCGCGTCATTGTCACCCAAGGCGACGACTCCTGCCATCACACACTCAGAGCTGCCCAGGCCAGATCAGCACGTGCCCTCCGGGGACCAGGACCTCCTGGGCGCGCTGCTTTATCCTGTCCCGAGGCCAAGTTTCAGGGATGGAACGTTGGAGAATGGATCCCTCCACCTGCAGACTCCGGGATGAAAGAGGAACAGGCTGGGGGTCTCTGGCAGAGGGACCAGGCCCTCTGGAGACCTTTTGCATCCCAGGAACCTGAGCACCGCTCTGTGAAGGGCACTGCATTAAAGAGGCAAGTTGTTGGGATTTCAAGTGTAGCTGATTTTATGGGAAAGACACAATTCCTTAGAGATCTGGAGTGACTTGCGTGTTGCTCGTGCTGCATTGAGGAAGGAAATGAGTGAGCAGAGGCCAAGGTCATGGTCATTGCCCAGAGGGTGTGTGAGAGTGACAGACAGGCTGGGGGAGGTTTGTGTTCCACCTCGCCATTTGTTTGTGTCACTGTGAGTCACTGAATGCTGCTCCCACTGCCATCAGCTCTGAGACAGTAGTAGTCAGCCTCGTCCCCGGCCTGGGCCCCGCTGATGGTCAGGGCGGCCGTGTTCCCCGAGCTGGACCCCGAGAACCGCTCAGGGATCCCGGAGGGCCGCTTGCTATCCTCGTATATGACCAGCACAGGGGCCTGGCCCGGCTTCTGCTGGTACCAGTACACGTATTTCTTGTCAAGTTGGTCTCCAGAGCAGGGGATCCTGGCCGTCTGTCCTGGGGTCACTGACACTGAGGGAGGCTGTGTCAGCTCATAGGGGGACACAGCGCCTGCACGACAAAGAGGAGAAAGAAATGAACACTGAGGGTCCCATTCTCAAGGGGTGTAACCCAGAGGCTAGGCCTTCCCTGGGCTCAGGGTTGGGGCAGGCCCAGGTTGGGGTCCTTCGGGGGCAGGGCCTGGGGTGGCACCTGTGCAGAGAGTGAGGAGGGGCAGCAGGAGAGGGGTCCAGGCCATGGTGACACCCAGAGCTCTGTCTCTGAGCACACAGCACAGCTGGGCTCCCCAGGTCCCTCTTATTCCCTCTCAGGCCCTGGGGGGCAGGGAGTGTTTGGTGTTTATGCAAATTCCTGTCCCCTGGGCCTCCTCCTTGGGGGATGTCACTCACCCTGCTGTGGGGGCAGCTCAGGGACTTAGCAGGGAGGGGGAGCGGCTTCCTCCATGTGCTCTCTGGTCAGCAAATCAGCCTCGGCCTCCAAGGCCTGAGGTCACAGTCAACTTCCTGGGGACTGACCCCATGACCCCTGTCCCAACCCTCCTGGGTGGGGTCATTCCTGGGTGGGGCTCAGCAGGGCCGTGTCCCTTCCAGGATCCTGAGATAACTGGCCACACCTGAACCGGCATAAGGGGACCCGGACCATCCTCTTCCTTCTCCTCTGTCTCCCCTCTGGGTCCCTGGACTCAACTGAGGTCCCACCTGGTCATTTCATCTAAACAATATTTTGTGCCATTAGGATATGAGACTAAGATTTCCAAACCACAGTTTGGTCATTCAAGCACCACACACTTGTGTGGCTGCATCGCCAGGTCTGGTCTCATTTCTCACATACTGTTTTTCTCAGTGACATCCTTGTCCTCACCCTAGACTAGCATTTGTCACCATCAGTTCTTCCTTTCTTTATTTTTTCCTGTCAATCTTTTATGGAAACTTGTAAAAAGCAGGAGAAGCCTACCCAACTCAGATTCCAACTCCGGGCCGTGGTCTCTGTGCGGGTCCAGAGTCAGGTCTGCACAGGTGCCAGCTCTGGAGCGGGGTGCTCAGTGGTCCCTCCACCCACACAGATCCTGTCATGAACCAACACAGCCCGGTGGGCAGAGCCGAGACCGCAGGCAAGTGACAGTCCCCTGCCCTCTGAGCAGAGCCTCCCAGAGGCGGCTGCAGAGGCTCCATCAGGGACCAGGACCCAGAAAGCCCAGCCCTGAGCCCCAGCTGAGCACAGGAGCTGCGGCCTGAGGGCAGAGCCTGCCTGGAGGGGGAGAGGCAGAGGGACAAGTGGCCGGGTTGTCCCTGCCAGTGCCCGGGACAGGGGCTCAGCTCCCAGGACCACAGCTGGATAGGGGGATGATACCCTGGCTGTGGGCAGGAGGCTCAGGCCACCTCCTGGGGAAGGACTAAGTCCTGGGAGCCCTGTCCCCTCGCACTTGCTCCCCTCACAGAGCACCTGGACCTCGGGGTGGCCCCAGGGAATCCCAACCCTGTGGCAACTGCCCAGGCTGACACCTGTCCCTAGGCCCCTCCAGCTGTTTCCAGGTGAGACACTCACTGTGCCCGGGCTCCCGTCAGCGTCCTGGGGTGACGCTCTGTGAGTCTGAACTTCAGAACGTGCCCTCTGAAGCTTATGGGGACAGGATGGAATGTCCAACTATCTGTCTGAGGACTGAGCCTGGGACACCTGCTGCCACAGGCTGACATCCCCCTCAGGCCCCACCTGGGCAGCCCCAGCCTGTGTCCTGCTGCTCCAGCTGCAGCTCTGCCGCCCCCTGCTGGTGGAGGAGACTCAGGGCAGGCGCTTCCCTCCTCCAGGTTCCCCCACAGCACCTGTCACCTGGTGGGTGGGGACCAGTCAGTCCAGCCTCACCCTGTGCCAGTGTTCACCCCCTGCCCTGTTCTGCCCAGCACAGGGTCAGCAGTGGCCTGGTGTTGGGGTGGAAGGACAGCATGACTCCAGAGGGACCTGGGGAGTCTATGGAGGTTGACATTGTCATTTGTCTTGTTTGAGGTGCTTACACATCTACACGCATTTGTCAAAAGTCAGAAAAGTTCTCTAGAGAGGGTGGATTGTACTGGATGTAAATGACACCACCATTAACAAAAAAGGAGAAGAGAACAAGCGCATCATGTCATGTTGACAAGGAGGCAAAGTCCCACTTAGAGCGGAGCGTGTGGGATCCAGGCAGAGCAGAGACCCAGGACCAGGGAAGGACAGGAGGGGCGCGGGCTGGGCAGAGCTGGGCGCTGGGCTGCAAGACCTCAGTGGAGCCTCTGGGAGTTGGGGGCTGGGGCCTTCAGCTTTCAGTCTTAGCCATAAAACCTTTCACTGTCCTAAACATTTCTCCTGGGCTCCATGTTTTCTTCTAGTAGTTTTGCAGTTTGGAGTCTTACATTTAACTCTTTAATCTATTGTGGGGAGATTTTTGTATGTGGTGAGTGATAGGGGTCTAGTTGTATTCTTCTGCAAATATTTAATTTGTGAATATTTACTTTCCTCAGAAACATTTTTGAAAAATGTGTTGTTTTCCCAATGCATGTTCTAGACTCCTTTCTGGGAAGTCCCACGGTTGTGAATGTGTGGATTTATTTCTGGGTTCTCTCTTCTGTTTCCTGGGTCTGTCTCTGTCTTTACACCAGTACCATGGTGTGTTGGTTACTATAGCTTCGTACTATACTGGAAGTCAGGGAGCGCCATGCTTGCTTCCAGCTTCCTTGTTGCTCAGTGTTGCTTTGGCTATTTGGGGTCTTTTGTGATTCCATGCAAATTTTAGGATTTATTTTCTGTTTTTGTGAAACATGTCATTAGTATTTTGATAGCGATTGCATTGGGTGGTAAGTTATTTTGTTCTGGTATGGAGAGTTGTGTATTTGTCTAAGTCTAGCTGTTCTATGATGCTGTTCCAGTCCTTACGTTTGTAATTATATGATATTAACATAGTTATCTAGGTAGTTACCATATGTAATACTTTTCATTTCTTCATGTAGATTCCCTTTTCTCTCTGGTATCATTTTTCTTCTGTATGAGGGGAGCCCTTTATTATTTTGTTTAGTAAGGGTGTGCAGAAGATCAGTGTTGGAAGTTTTTCTATATTTGGAAACGTTTTTTTGGGGGGGTCAACATTTAGAAATATATTTCACTGAGCAAAGAATACAAGGTGACAGATTTTTCTTCTAGCATTTCAAGGTGCGTGTCCCTGTCTTCTTGCCTGCATTGCTTCTAATGAGAAGTTTGCCCTTGTTGCTTTGTTATACCTAACATGTATTTTTTCTTTGGTTGCTTTGGAGTTTTTGTGTGTATCTTTTTTGTTTCTTTTGTAAGATAGGGTGCTTCCCTGTTGTTCAGGCTGGAGTGCAGTGGCACCTTCATAGCTCACAGCAACCTCAAACTTCTGAGCTCAAGCCATGCTCCCACCTCAGCCTCCCTCAGTGCTAGGATGACAGGTCTGAGCCACCATGCCTGCCTCTCCTTTAATAGTGTCCCTGCATCGCTGTTCTTTAGTCATTTGATCAGGTGTGTGTTTGTTGAGTTTTCTTAATGTATTTAGACTTCTGAATGTATTTGGATCTTGGGTTTGGTTTCAATTCTTGGGACAGGAGGTTTATAATTTTTAAGAAATTTGGATCATTTTGGTGATGATTTCATTAAATAGTTTTTGATCAATTTCCACCAAGTTCTTTCCTTCAGTGACTCCTACTATATCATTTTTTGCTGGATGAATTTGTCCTATAACTCACCGCTGTGCTGTTCTTTTTATTTTCAATATTTTTCCTGTGTGTCCTTACCAAGTGTTCCTATTGCTGCTTCACCAATCTTTTCTTTGGAAGCATGTACTAGGCAGTCAGTCACATTCAGTGTATCCTTTATCACACACTTTCTGGGGGTCATTTCCAGAAATTCAATTTAGGTGTTTTGTTTATGTCTTTAGATTTTTCCCTTAACATGTTCAGTGAAGCCTGTACCCTCCAGAACAAGTGGGATACGATTATAATACCTTCTTTTGCATCCTAATCTAGAAAGTCTACTCCCTGTGCAACTTCAGAGCCAATACAGAATGCTCAACTTTCTTGCTCCTTATGTTTTATATTTTCCTGTTTCCTTGAAGGAAGTTTGACATCATGCTAGACAGTGTGAACTTTTCCTTGTGGAGTGCATGGCATTTTTGTATTTCTCTATATATTTTTGCTTTTTGTTCTTATATTCAGAGAGGTAACTGGAAGACAGTTTGATCCTCACCCACATTGATCTTAGACTGCCCTCGTTGGGAGAGGAGAGGACATTGGACCACAGCTGTGTCTCCCTGGTACTGGGGCCAAGCTCTTCTAACAGGTCAGTTTCGTGCCCCTAATTAGGTGCTTGTCCACTCTGGTTGTAGGAACAAGCACAGTCCAGATTGTGTGTGTGTGTTTCTGTCCTGCAAATGTTCCCTCAAATGTCTTTGGGTGATTCTTTTCCTTCCACACATGCTCATGAGCACTCAGGAATAATTGCAGATTCAAAGGTCGTGACTCTGAGCAGCTCTCTCTTCTTCCATACTCTTCTCTGTAGGGTGCTCTGTATTTTGGGTTCTGTGGAATCAGACTCCGAGAGGGAAACTGCATGCAGGGGGGCATAAGATATAATCTCTGGAAGGAGGTTGGAAGGCACAGCTGGGGAACCTGGAATGCGGCTACGATGGAGGCCCCAGCTGGGAGGCCCTTCCAGCTCATGCTACCCTGACACAGGGCCTTGGTACGGGGGTCTCAGGCGATTATTCGCTGTTAGCCACACTCTGAGACAGGGCATAACCCGGGTGGGGGAGTCCTACAGCCTGAGCAACTCCCACGGGGGCGCAGCCGGGAGCTGCCCGGGGCCCCAGCAGCAGAGGGCCGGCGGGTCCCCCTGAGGAGCAGATCTGCAGCGAGCACCACAATGGTCTTCTCTGCTCCGAGTCCCAGCCCTGCACGGTTTAGCTGGGGGCGACCTTGGGTGCCTCAGAGGAATATTCTGGGATATTTGGGCATGAGCAGAGGCACAGGGCCAGGCTCAGTCACCCCATGTATGGGTATCCAGGCCCCAGAACCACATGAAACCTGTGTGCCTCGCTCCTTCCTTCCTTTGATCATGGTCACAATCGTTTCTGCCCAGTCTCCCTCTAGTGCACGCAGTACCAGGCACCCAGGCCTGACAGCCCGAATCTTTCCTGACCCAGCTGCGCAGAGCCTGCCTGGAGGGCTGCAGGGACAGGCAGCCTGGGAGTGCCAGATCTGAGCGACGTGCCATGATACGTCCACACTTCTCCTTAGGCTAGAGGAGGAGAGTGTCACAGACATTGAAGGGGTTTGTGTCCCACTTCCCTATGTGCCTGTGTCACCGTGGGGAGAGTACCACGGCTGTCAAACGACTGGCAGTGATAGTCACCCTCGTCGTCAGCCTGGGCCCGGCTCATGGTCAGCGTGGCCATGTTCCCCGAGTTGGAGCCAGAGGATCGCTCAGGGATCCCTGACGACCGGTTGTTGTCACCATAGATGAGCAGCACAGGGGCCTGGCCTGGCTTCTGCTGGTACCAGTTTGCATAGTATCTCCGTATGCCATCTCCCTGGCAGGTGATGCTGGCCGTCTGTCCCAAGGCCACAGACACTGCAGGCACCTGAGTCAGCTGAGAGGCCACAGAACCTGCAAGAGAGGACAGGAGAGGGGGTCTGAGGGTGACGGTCTCATTCCCAGAGGGCCCCACACCCGGCAGCAGCCCCTGTGCTGGGCTGAAGGTCAGGGCCAGGCTGAGCCCTGGTGCTGTGGGGGCCGAGCCTGGGGCGGCACCTGTGCAGAGAGTGAGGAGGGGAGCTGGAGAGGGGTCCAGGCCATGGTGACACCTAGAGCTCTGCCTCTGAGCCACAGCTGGGGAGGGACCTGCGGGGCTGGCTTATCACAGGAGGGGAGGCTCTTCATGCAAATCTGCTCCCTCATTTCTTGTGGCTTGTTGGGCTGCCTGGTGAGCAGAGGATGCAGGTGCTTCTCCATTCCCAGCGACTCTCAGATCTTCCAACCCTGAGCCTCAGGGCCTCCCGCTGGTCATTTCTCCAGTTCTTTAAATGGCCAGGTGGGTGTCAGGAATGGAAAGTGGATCTCGCCTCATAGAAGGGCCTGGAAGGAAGCTCAGTCATGTCCTGGGCACCTGAGCTCCACCAGGGGACTTGGAGATACTCAGGTCCCCAAACCCAGGCCCACAGTGCCTCCTGTTGCCCACGGGAGGAATGTCACCCTACGTGTGTCACTGGATCATGCACAGTGACTACTTCTGAGCACTTAGTATGTGCCAGATGCTTTGGTGAGTGATTTTCCAGTCTAACCTCAAACACGTTTTCATAATATGCAAGAACAGGTCGAGGAGCCCTATGCCCAGGGCCACCTTCATCAGGGTCAATGTTGGGAGATGAAATATTTTCCCCCGGGTCCCCCAGACAGCAGAGATGGAGTCAGGGTCCTCCAGGAGACTCCCCTGGGGGCCTGACCTTCCCCCTCCCTGCCCTGCCCCCACCTGAGCCCTGACTCCTCCTCCCTCCTCCCAGGCCTCAGGGTCCCTGTCCATGCCCTTCGCTAGTCCTGCCCTCACAAGTGCCAAAGACCCAGTGGCCTGAGCAGCGACATTCACCTTCTGGCAGTTCTGAAGCGGCAAGAACATAGTTGTGTCTGCATCCTGCTTTCTCCTGAGGCCTCTGTCCTTGGCCTGCAGGGGCGACCTTCTTCCTGTGTCCTCACACGGCCTCTGCTCTGCGTGTTCATCTCTGGTGTCTCCTTCTGTGGCTCTAAATTTTCTTTTCCTAAGAAGACACCAGTCAGATTGGATCAGAACCCACACTAATGTCCTCATTAGTGTTTTTGAAAAACTTTTCTCATCTTACCAGAGTGCAAGAAAATTTGTAAACACAGCTGCACACTGTGTAGGAAAAAACAGGAAAACACTACAGGTGGAGGCAAGGCCCAGGTACTTACCTAATTGCAGGGAGGGCAGGCACCTTACAGAAGCTATTTCAAGAGTGCAACACTCCCCTTACCCTACCCTGCAGAGACTTAAGCCAGTGGCTGTAATTTCAATTAATATAGAATATAGAAATATACGTGGTAAATATTATCTATACCCTGCCTGAAATTTGGTCAATTACACATAGAGAGACCAAGAAATCTGTGTAAATGTAGAATGAACTGATAAAGAGAAATAATTACTCATTTTCCACTAGCATGATATTTGGAAGCCCTGGGGCCCAACTTGCCTCGGGTAAGAAAAACAAAACAAAAGAAAAATCCCTCCCAAATCAGGGTTATCAAGAAGACAGATGGGAAGGAAGAAAACACACCTGCCTCAAACTTCTTAGCCGCAAAACTCAGCTCAGGGTTTACCTCTGAGTTGCTTGACAGACAAAGTGATGGAGCTGCCAAGATGCCTCAGGTCTCTGGGCAGTGTCCTCTGTCCTGTCCCTTCTGTGAGCCCCCTACTCTATGTCCCTCCCAGACAGGCTGGGGGTGTCCCCAGGGCCCACTGCTGGCCCACTATCCCATGGAGCCTTCCCTCTGACTCAGGGATGCTGCCCCACAGGGAGAGCTCTCCCTTTGCCCTTAGCTCATCCACATTCCCTAAAGAGGTGAGGGACAGGGGACAGTCTCCCCCCCCCCTGCCCCCCGACCAGGTTCTGGCCACCTGCTCTGGACTCTGAAGGCAGCACCCCTCCTACAGCAGTGTGGCTGCAGCTTCAGGGGCAACCCTGAGCCGGGACCGTGCAGTCAGCTACTCTCAAGTTCTTGATGCACCTGTGAACTAAAATAAAACCTTAAGGCTCACACCCCACAGGCTGACGGAATGGACCCCCTCTTGGCCAAAAGAATATCCTAAAACTGAGGAGGAGAAGAAATGGCGGAGTAGAGGTGACTCTCCGGACTCCTGCTCCCAGAGTGGGAGGCACAGATCTTGGTCTCCTACGCGCGAGTGGATCTCCCCACTACAAGGACAGCGTTGAGATCTGCAGAGGAGCAACGGGGGACTCTCATAAAAGGATAAACAAGGCCATCTGGAAGTAAGATCGCGTTCTCTGGAGAGTGCAAAGCAAACAACAGGGCACGGGGGAGGGCGCCGGGCCAGGGGGTGCAGTGGGATCAGACCCACAGGAGGACTCCTTGCCTCCCCATCGACCTCCACACCCACCCCGCCAGGGACCTGTCTGAACCTGGTGCGAAGTCGCAGAAGCAGAAGAGGCTGCTGGAGGGTGCGGTTGATGGTGAGAGGCGGCGGCGTGGTCCCCCCAGCCCCGTGCCAGGACGGCTCCAGGACGGGAGGAAACTGATCTATGTGGACCGGGGAGGCGGTTAGAGGTCTCCCCGCGTAACCAGGGAGACTAAGCGGGGGCTCTAAGCTGGAACTGCCCTGGGCGAATAAAACCGCACAGGGCGGGTCAGTAAAAGCGTCGGCTCCCACTGAACAGGCGGTCGGGCAGGCGGCCTGGAGGAACCTGCAGGCGTCCTATTGACCCAGGCCCCCAACCTGGCACCGGCTGCACCCTAATCAGTCGCCCCCGGTACTGCCCTACAAGTGGGCTAGCGATTGCCATTGAGGGGGGCCACACCCCAGCCGTCAGCGGGCAAGTCCCCCGCCCTCGCCCAGCCTAGAGTTTCCCCTGGCAAATCCCGCCCCTACACAATCTGCGATCGGCACATCAGGCCTGGCTCCATCAAGGATCTACTGAGAAGTCTAGCAGCCGAGGGGAGTCACAGCCACTGGGGCGGGTGCAGGGTGCAGGGCAGACTTCGGACATACCACCTCCCCTCAGCCCCCAGCTCTCTTGCCCAAAGTGGTAGGCTCCACCCCTGGAGGAGGGCGAGACAAGAAAACCCACTTTCCCCAAAAGCTACCCCTGTCAGGGGAACCTTGCAAGTGTGGTGGAAGAGCTCCCCCAGTGGTTGATCAAGAAACTACAAAAAGTAGATTACTGAGCTCTAGCAATTGACCCAGACGGGGAGGGCCAGACGCAATTCAAAAAATCAAGCTGAAAATACTTCCTCTAGGACATACACCAGCTCTCAAGGAATGGAGTCTGAACAAGCCCAAAACACTAAAATGACAGATAAATTCCACAATTGGATTGTTACAAAGCTCGATGAAATGCAAGAAAAAATGGATAACCAACACAAAGAAACTACAAAGAAGATACAAGATTTGGAACAAAGATTCACTTAGGAGATCGACATCTTGAAGAAGAATCAATCAGACATCCTCAATATGAAGAATTTATTCAGGGAAATTCAAAACACAGTGGAAAGCCTCAAAAATAGGGTGGACCAAACAGAAGAAAGAATCTCAGAGCTGGAAGACAACTCTTTCAAATCAAATAAGTTAAGCACATAGTTAGAGCAGAAAAATAAGAGACATGAGCAAAGCTTACAAGAATTGTGGGATTATATGAAGAAAAATAACCTGCAGGTCCACTGGATTCCGGAGAAGGAGGAACAAAAACCCCAAGGGTTAGATAAGAGTTTTGAAGGAATAATTGAGGAAATCTTCCCAGGCTAACCAGTAACCTCGAATGAGAAATACAAGAGTCAAAAAGGACTCCTGGGAGATACAATGCAAACAGAAAAACACCACGCCATGTAGTCATCAGACTGACCAAAATATCAACAAAAGAGACCCTCCTACAAGCTGTTAGGCGCAGGAAGGAAGTTACATACAAAGGAAAACTGATCCAAATATCTCCAGATTTCTCACCTGGAAGAAAACAAGCAAGGAGGGAAGGGGGACACACTTTCACTCTTTTAAAACAAAATAACCACCCAGCCTAGAATCTTGTACCCTGCAAAACTAAGCTTCATATATGAAGGAGAAATTAAGACACTCTCTTATAAGTAAAGTCTCAGAGAATTTACCACGACTAGACTAGCCCTACAAGAAGTACTCAAAACAGTGTTACACACGGAACACCATAAAAAAAACTCATGAATATAAAAACAACCAAAACTCAAAGATAAAAGGCCAGATATTACAATGGCTCTAGAGAGAAATCAAAGCAACAACATCCAACCCAACAGAATGAACAGTAATTTACCTTACCTATCAGTTCTCTCAATAAATGTGAATGGCTTAAACTCTCCACTCAAGAGACACAGGCTGGCTGAACAGATAAGAAAATACAGGCCAAGTATATGCTGTCTTCAGGAAACACATAAAACCTGCAAGGTTGCATATAGACTAAAAGTAAAAGGGTGGAGATCAGTATTCCAAGCAAATGGAAGCCAAAAGAAGGCTGTTGTGGCAGTTCTAATTTCAGACGATTTAGTTTTTAAACCAACAAAAGTAGTGAAAGACAAAGACGGTCATTATATAATGGTGAAGGGCACAGTTCAACAAGAAGAGATAACGATTTTAAATATATATGCACCCAACTTAGGTGCACCCAGATTCATAAAGCAACCTTACTGGAGCTAAGCAAATGAATTAATAGCAACTCCATAATCACCGGAGATTGCAACACCCCACTGACAGCACAGGACAGATCCTCCAAACAGAAAATTAATAAAGAAATAATGGACTTAAACAAAACTCTATAACAATTGGGTCTGACTGACATTTACAGGACATTCTACCCAAAATCCACTGAATATACGTTCTTCTCATCAGCTCACGGGACATTCTCTAAGATTGACCATATCCTAGGACACAAAGTAAACCTCAAGAAATTTAAAAAAATAGAAATCATACCATGTATCTTCTCAGATCACAGTGGAATAAAGGTAGCAATCAACTCTAACAGAACTCACACTTCTACACAAAAACGTGGAAATTAAACAACCTCCTACTAAATGATTACTTCATAAATGAAGAAATCAAGATGGAAATAAAAAAATTCCATGAACAAAATGAAAATGGAGAGACATGTTATAAAATCCTCTGGGACACAGCTAAAGCAGTTCTGAGAGGAATGTTTATTTCCATAAAAGCCTATAAACAAAAGTCTAAAAGATCAGAAATAGACAATCTAATGAAACGACTCAAAGAGCTGGAAAAAGAAGAACAGACCAACCCCAACTGCAGCAGATGAAGTGAAATCAACAAGATCAAATCAGAAATAAATGAAATTGAAAACAGGGAAGCTATTCAGGAGATTAATAAAACAAAAAGTTGGTTCTTTGAAAAAAATAAACAAAATAGACAAGCCATTGGCTAAGCTAACGAAAAGCAGAAAAGAGAAATCTCTAATAAGCTCCATCAGGAACAAAAAAGGAAATATAACAACTGATCCAAAAGAGATACAAGATATAATTTATGAATACTACAAAAATCTTTATGCACACAAACTGGAAAATGTGGAAGAAATGGACAAATTTCTAGAAACACACAGCCTCCCTAGGAGGAAAGAAACCAGGAAGAAATACAGTTCCTGAACAGACCCATCTCAAGACCTGAAATAGAAACAGCAATTAAAAATCTCCCTAGAAAGAAAAGTCCCGGGCCAGATGGGTTCATACCCGAATTTTACCACACTTACAAAGAAGAACTAGTACCTATCTTGCAGAAAATATTCCACAACATTGACAAGAATGGAAACCTCCCTGACACCTTTTATGAAGTGAAGATTACTCTGATACCAAAACCAGGAAAGGATGCAACAGAAAAAGAAAACTACGGACCAAATATCCCTAATGAATATAGATGCAAAAATTTTCAACAAAATCCTAGCTAACCGAATCCAGATGCTTAACAAAAAAATTAATTCATCACGACCAAGTGGGCTTCATCCCAGGGATGCAGGGATGGTTCAACACACGTAAATCTATAAATGCAATTCACCACATAAACAGAAGCAAAAACAAAGACCACATGATTCTTTCAATAGATGCAGAAAAAGCTTTTAACAAAATTCAACACCCCTTCATGATACGAACACTTAATAAAATAGGCATAGAAGGAACATATCTAAAAATGATACAAGCCATATATGACAGACCCATAGCCAACATCATCCTGAATGGGGAAAAATTGAAAGCATTCCCATTTAGAACTGGAACCAGACAAGGCTGCCCACTATCTCCACTTCTATTCAACATAGTGCTCGAAGTCCTGGCTACAGCAATCAGACAGGAAAGTGGAATTAAAGGTATCCAAATAGGGGCAGAAGAGATCAAACTTTCACTGTTTGCTGATGATATGATATTATATTTAGAAAACCCCAAGGATTCAACCAATAAACTCCTGGAACTGATAAATGAATTTAGTAAAGGCTCAGGATACAAAATCAATACACAGAAATCAGAGGCATTCATATACGCCAACAACAATCTAATTGAGAACCAAATCAAAGACTTAATTCTCTTCAAAATAGCAACAAAGAAATTAAAGTACCTAGGAATATACTTAACCAAGGAGGGAAAAGACCCCACAGGGAGAACTATGAAACACTGAGGAAGGAAATAGCAGAGGATGTAAACAGATGGAAATCCATACCATGCTCGTGGATCGGCAGACTCAACATCATTAAAATGTCTATACTACCCAAACCGATCTACAGATTCAATGCAATACCTATTAAAATCCCATCAGCATTCTTCACAGATAGAGAAAAAATAATTTTACGCTTCATATGGAACAAAATAAGACCGCGGAATATCAAAACCAATTCTAGGCAACAGAAACAAAATGGGAGGTATTAATATGCCAGATATCAAACTATACTACAAAGCTGCAGTAATGAAATCAATCTTGTATTGGCACAAAAATAGGAACATTGACCAGTGGAACAGATCTGAGAATCCTGATATAAAACCATCCTCATATAGCCATCTAATCTTTGACAAAACAGACAAAAACATACGCTGGGGAAAAGAATCCCTTTTTAATAAATGGTGCTGGGAAAAATGGATAGCCACTTGTAGAAGGCTAAAGCAGGACCCACACCTTTCACCTCTCACAAAAATCAACTCACGCTGGATAACAGACTTAAACCTAAGGTATGAAACTATTAGAATTCTAGAGGAAAATGTTGGAAACACTCTCCTAGACATCGGCCTAGGCAAAGAGTTTATGAAGAAGTCCCCAAAGGCAATCACAGCAGCAACAAAAATAAATAAATGGGACATGATCAAACTACAAAGCTTCTGCACAGCCAAAGAAAACGTCATGAAAGTAAACAGACAACCTACAGAATGGAAGAAAATTTTTGCATCCTACCCATCTGATAAGGGGCTGATAACTAGAATACACTTAGAACTCACGAAAATCAGCAAGAAAAAAATCAAATAACCCTATTAAAAAGTGGGCAAAGGACTTGAACAGAAACTTTTCTAAAGAAGACAGAAGAATGGCCAACAAACATATGAAAAAATGCTTAACATCTCTAATCATCAGGGAAATGCAAATCAAAACCACAATGAGATATCGCTTAACTCCAGTGAGAATGGCCTTTATCAAAAAGGTCTCCAAACAATAAATGCTGGCGTGGATGCGGAGAGAGAGGAACACTCCTACACTGCTGGTGGGACTGCAAACTAGTTCAACCTCCGTGGAAAGCAATATGGAGATACCTTAAAGCGATACAAGTGGATCTACCATTTGATCCAGCAATCCCATTACTGGGCATCCAAAAGATCCAATGACACTCTACAAAAAAGACACCTGCACCCGAATGTTTATAGCAACACAATTCATAATTGCAAGGCTGTGGAAACAGCCCAAGTGCCCGTCAATTCTAGAATGGATTAATAAATGCGGTATATGTATACCATGGAGTACTATTCAGCTCTAACAAACAATGGTGATATAGCACATCTTATATTTCCCTGGTTAGAGCTGGAACCCATACTACTGTCGACAGAAAAAAGCCAAACTGTGTAAAATAATTTTAAAGAGATTTATTCTGAGCCAAATTTGAGAACCATGACCCGGAGCCACTGCCAAGAGGACTTGGGCAAGTGGACTCGCTGTGGCTGGGTTACAGTTCAGTTTTATACATTTTCAGAGAGACAGGGGTTACAGGCAAAGTCACAAATCAATACATGAGAGGCATACATTGGTTTAGCCCAAAAAGGTGGGACATCTCGAAGCCGGGACTTACAGGTTATAGGTGGGTTTAAAGATTCTTTGGCTGGCAATTGGCTGAGAGTTAGACTTTATCTAGAAGACCAGAAAGGATATGCTTACTTTAAGATAAGGGTATGAGCACTCTGGGAGGTCCAGACAGGAGGAAATCTTAAATTTACAATAGGCACCTGCTAGGATGCTTGAGTTAAGACAGGGGCTTCCTATCTTCTAGGTGATGTGAATGCCATACCAGAATCAGGTTGGGAAGTAAGCCACCGCTTTATGTGGTTAACAAAAGCCGCTTACTAGGAATTTACCATTTGTCAGCCTGACCCAGCTGGCCTCCTTAGGAAAGAGTTTTTAGCAAAAGAAAAAGATCAGAGTTCAGTCCTCACTACTAAGTGAAGTATCCCAAGAATTGAAAAACAAGCACCACATATACTCACCAGCAAACTGGTATTAACTGAGCAGCACCTAAGTGGACACATAGGTACTGCAGTAATAGGGTATTGGGCAGGGGGGAGGGGGGAGGGGGCGGGTATATACATACCTGATGAGTGAGATGTGCACCATCTGGGGGATGGTCATGCTGGAAACTCAGACTTGTGGGGGGAGGAGGAGAAAGGGCATTTTTTGAAACCTTAAAATTTGGACCCCCAGAATATGCCGAAATAAAAAAAAAAGGATATCCTAAAACTAAATTGCCTGCCAAGAGGAGGGAGGTCAGACAGGCCTCATCATGCCCCCCTCCCTTCTTGGGGACTTCCTTTGTAACCCATTAACAGGCCTAAAGCTATGCAAGACAAACCTGCAGGTCCTCAATTCACACAACAAATATATGTCTGGTGGCTTATCTCTGATTAACAGCTCCTCATGTTAAAACATTCCAAGCTTTTAGACAAAGCTTCATGGGTTTAACAAATTATAAGTCAAAGAATTTTTTAACCCACCTATAACCTACAAGATCCCACTTTGAGATGGCCCACCATGTATGCCTCCCCCATATTTTGATTTATGACTTTCCATGTAACCCCTGTCTCCCTGAAATGTATAAAACCAACCATAACCCAGCCACAGCCAGTCCCCTTACTCAAGACTTCTTGGCATGCCTCTGGGTCATGATCCTCAAATTTGGCTTCATAATAAATCTCTTTAAAATTATTTTACAGAGTTTGTTTTTTTTTTCCATTAACACACCAAACTCACAGATCACAAACATTTGCTCCCTTAACATGCTAAGTTTTAGGAATAATATCCATGCAGCAATACACAAATGATGTACTTTATTTTTAATGTAATTTGTGTAATTAAACTTTATGAAGTCTAAACTATGGTAATGGCTATGTTTAAAATTGAGCTCACAAAATTCCAGAAAATTTCAATATTGCTTCCAGAACATGTCTGAATATTTTTAGAATTGATTCTCTCAGTTGATCAAGCAGGATTCCAGCTAGAAAGTTATTGTCTCCCCATGGAAATTAAATGGTCTTCTCTGCTCCGAATGCCAAGACCCTGTGGTTTAGCTGCGGCGGCCCTGGGCAGTTCATGGGAATATTCCAGGATATTTGGGCATGAGTAGAGGTGCTAGGCCAGGCTCAGTCACCACACACATGGACATCCAGCCCCCAAAACAACTTGACAGATGTCTCCCACTCACTATGCTCACATTCACCTATAGGCAGAGTCACTTGTCACCAAGTCACACTCTAGTGCAGACGACGGCAGACAGCCCTCTCCTGCCAGTCCCAAATCCTCTCCTGACCCACCCTCTGCAGCAGCTGCCTGCAGGGCTGGAGGGACCGGCAGCCTGGGGTGTCAGCACAGGTGGGCTGGGCCAGCCCTGCTCATGGCTGTGTCCACAGCCCTCCAGGGACTAAGGGAGAGAGTGACACTGCTGAGGAAGGGTTTTTGTTTCACTTCTGCAGCTGCCTGTGTCACTGTGAGCTTATTGTTTTCACTAACCCACACTTGACAGTAGTAGTCAGCCTCGTCCTGAGCCTGGGCGCCACTGATGGTCAGGGTGGCCGTGTCCCCTGAGACAGAGCTTGAGAATCGCTCTGGGATCCCTGAGGGCCGGTTGCTATTACTAAAGATGTCAGTGTAGATGATCAGCACAGGGGCCTGGCCTGGCTTCTGCTGGTACCAGTTAACATAATAGCTACTTAAGCCCTCTCCCTGGCAGGTGATGCTGGCCGTCTGTCCCAAGGCCACAGACACTGCAGGCACCTGAGTCAGCTGAAAGGCCACAGAACCTGCAAGAGAGGACAGGAGAGGGGGGTCTGAGGGTGAGGGTCTCATTCCCAGAGGGCCCCACACCCGGCAGCAGCCCCTGTGCTGGGGTGAAGTTCAGGGCCAGGCTGAGCCCTGGTGCTGTGGGGCTGAGCCTGGGGCGGCACCTGTGCAGAGAGTGAGGAGGGGGAGCAGGAGAGGGGTCCAGGCCATGGTGACACCCGGAGCTCTGCCTCTGACCCACAGCTGGGGAGGGACCTGCGGGGCTCGCTTATCACAGGAGGGGAGGCTCTTCATGCAAATCTGCTTCCTTCCTCTTGTGACTTGAGGGGCTGCTCCCTGGTGAGCAGTGACACAGAGCCCTGCCCATCCCCCAGTGTCTCTCTGAGCCCTAGTCTGAGCGCTGAGCCTGAGGGCCCCAGGCTGGCAGTTTTCCAGGTTCCAAGTAAGGAGAAGGAGGTTTTCATCTGTGGAGCACGGAGTTCGCCTAATAGACAGGTGATCCCAGGGAGCAGCAGTCCTGCCCTTTGTACCTGAGCTCTACCAGGGATCTGGAGTTATTCTGGTCCCCAAGCCAAGGCCCACAGTGCCCCCTGGTGTCCACAGGAGGAACGACACCTTACCTGTGTCACTAGCTCATGCACAGTGACTGCCTCTGAGCACCAGATACTTGCCAGACACTTCTGAGGGTTTTACACGCACCGTCCAAAAAGGCATTCATCATAACCCCACAGCCGCCCTTTGCTTAAGGCACAATCTCCGTCCAGTCTACTCATGAGCGAACCAACGTCAGGAGGTGACATGATTTTGCCACAGTCCAGAGACAGCAGTGAGTGTGGTCAAGAGTCCATCCAGGACACTCAGCTCAGAGCCTGACGCTCCAGCCATCCCTGCCCTGCCTCTCCCCCCATGCCAGGGCTCCGGGTCCCTCTTGTCACCACCCTCTCCTCTTTCATCAGGTTCACTGTCCTCCCTGTGTGTGGACAGAGGTGGGGCACTCACCTTGCTTCCTCCATGGCAGGAGACCTAGGGTTCTGCTCCTGGGTCGGCCGCTGTCTGGTTGTGACCACAGGCCAGTTGTTCTCCCTGCGTGTCGTCCCATCTGTAGAAATCTGGGCCAGAGACTCCCCAGCTGTGAAGTGGGTGACGCTGAAAATGTGTGGATTGTGCAGTGGCTGGGATCAAAGGATTTAATAAACAGGAAGTGCTGTGAGTAGCGCCTGCCGTGTATTAAGCATGTGCGAATGAATGTTCATTCCTCTTCCCACCACCGTCCGTATCCTCACCCTTATTCTTATTACAGTGCAGGGCGCTGGAGGCAGCAGGAGGAGGGAGGGTAGGAAAAGTGAAAAGCTCTGGGTTTGGAACATTTGACACTGGCAATACCCCTCGCAACAGTAGCATGTGAGTGCACGCACACACACACACACATGCACACACACGCACACATGCACACACACACACACACACGCACACACATGGGCCTGTTTTGTGCACAGGCCAGCAGGTAGCACATCCTCCCAGCTTGCTGTCCTGATCAGTGACCGCCAGCTGCAGGGACCTAGACTGGTTCCCAGAGACCTCACCAGGGTGTGACCCAGCAGAATGACTGCAAATCCACTGTGTCTGTCCACACTGTGTGGGTGTAGCTCCCCAGTGGCCTCCCTAGAGCTCACCTTGCTTGTGGCCTCCTGGTGCTGGCAGGAGGTGCTCATTTCTGTAGAAACTGTCCGCAACATCTGCACAACATTGACAATCAGTTTGTGTCCTGTGACTGTCCCCAGAGGACATCTTTGAGGTCTATGGGCGGGTGCAGATGGACAGTCCTAAGGACTAGGGTGATGATGGGAAGAGCCACTGGGGACAGAGAGAGCAGGGTCCCTCTACTGTTCCCTGCAGCTCAGTCCTCTGAGGCAGGAGGGGGAGGCGAACGGGCTGTTGGGCTGCAGAGGTGCTGGCAGAGCTGAGCTGGGCTCAGGACACCCAGGACCTGCAGTGCAGCAGGAAGCAGATGAGCTCAGTGATCCGGGGAGACTCTGCCGGGGAGGCGGCTGCACTCACCCACCCCCTGAGGAACTGAGCCTGTCCCCTGGCTGGGAGCCCATGGCAGTAACTTCTGTCTCCGTGCCAGAGATGTGCTCGCTCTGGTGATAGAGAGTGTGGGTGGACCCTGGACACCCAGGGAACACTGGCAGCTGGTGGATGACACAGTTCATAGCAGCCGGACACCCTGGTTTGGCTTCTGCATGACCAGCCTGGGCATCTGCTCAGGAGGGTGGACGTGGGGAGGTTGATCCTCCTGGAACAGCAGGAGAGAAAGTGTCCTTCATTCCAGCCTCCAACAGAGAGACAGTCAGCATGTTTTCCTTGAGCCAGCATGTCTGGGTGGTTTGGTGGCAGTCCTGGCAAACAACGGGGACCCCCTAAGAACAGTGTGTTCAAGGCACCCCCTGTAGGGCTGGGCTCCTGGCAGATGCCTTTGTCTCTGTGCCCACAGTCCCCTGGGGAGGGCCCTCCTGTCCTGGTGTCCCTCCCCCAGCTTGTCTGAATTCCCTCCCCAGGAGCCTGTTGCACCCCAGGAAGCAAAGAGTGTCCCCTGTCACCTCTGACCCTCCCAGGCCTGCCCCTGTGGCCCTGGTTGGGGTCTGTAATCACAGCCACAGGCCACCGTCCAGCTCCTGCCAGTCTGCTGAGGATGAGGTCCCGGGCAGGGAGGGCTGGCCCAGGACCCCAGGGCCAGAACCCCTTCAACACCCTTCAGATGGGCTCAGCCTCCCCTTCCCGCCCCAACAGCAGCGCCCCCTACTGGATGCAGGTGCAGCCCGGCTCTGCAACTGCTCTGCTGCCCTCCTGGCTCCGCCAGCTGGAGACAGTCTCTGAGACATGGGCGAGTTGGCAGGAGACAGCCTTGGGGACGCTCAGCTCAGCTCCTGGGCCTGGGCCAAGTCATTTCAGTCTGTCTTGTCCCTGCCCCTCTGAAACCCTCTGTGCGCTCTTTCCCATCCGAGTCCACTTTTCATGAGTGAGTCACTGATATTCGCTGCCAGCTACTGAGCGCCCCGGTGCGCTGGGCTGTGTGTTAAATACGTGACAAGTATGATCACAGGAGTTCTTGCCTAGCCTCTCGTTTTCCAGAAAGTTTCTAACCTTCAGTGAGGATGGATTTCCAGGTGTTGAATACTCACAGCCACTCAGCAGCAGGTAACAGAAATGGGCTTAGAGGACAAGCATCTCTGCCTGCAGCCCAAGCCCTTGAGACGGTATTGTGCCTATGACCTGTTCCAGTAAGGACTTGCCACTGTGTGTCACACAGGAGCGGTGGGGGTGCAGAGCCCCTGCAAGCCTTGAGTCTGAGGCGCCTGTCTCCAGCGGGGCCTCGGGCAGCTGCCCCTGCTCTCAGCTCAGGCTCGTCGCTTCTGTCCTGCCCTTGGCCGAGGCTCTGCCTGCTTTTCCGAGTCTGGGCTTTGGGGCCCTCCCAGCAGCAGACCTGGCGCTTTCTTCCAGCCAGCGAGATGCCTCTGCAGGGGCTGCTGTTCCGCAAAGCAGGTCCCTGGGGTTGTGCAGAACAGCAGCCCCTTTCAGGAAGCCAGCTCTGTCCTGATGGCTTCACACTGACACCTGTGGTGGGGACCAGCTCCGCCATCCTTCCAGGGTCCGCGATGCTCACCCCTGGTCCCTGAGCTCTCTGCCATCAGTGAAGCAGCAGGACTCTGAGATGACAACTTCCCCGTGCCCGTGCCCTGTCCACAGTGAGACCTGGTGGTGAGATTGAGGAGTTAGCACCGAACTGTCAGCTGGTGCACAGCCCTGCGCTGGGCGACCTCTTTCTAAACAACCCTAACAAAAGGCCATGCAGGTTGCCCCATCAAGAGAAAGAAAGAGAGAGAGAGAGAACTGCTGTCTCATTTTGCAGCTGGCAACAAGGTGCAAGCTGGCTGCACAGGCAGCCCTGAGTGCTAGTGTCCGCGGGGCTGAGTCACTGGCCCCCAGAGGAGCGATGCGCAGGGTCTCTAGACTTGTCCTGTTCCACTGACATGTTCTGTAGTTTCAAGTGCAAGCCAACACTCTGCCCTGTAAATATGTGGTCACTGCTGTGCTCAGACACAATCCCTCCCTCACAGAGCTGATGACAGGCATGAAATGAGAT
The DNA here is from genome assembly GCF_040939455.1 of Microcebus murinus. Lineage (NCBI taxonomy): Eukaryota > Metazoa > Chordata > Mammalia > Primates > Cheirogaleidae > Microcebus > Microcebus murinus. The sequence continues at coordinate 23,476,064 of NC_134125.1, read as the reverse complement.
GTCACATGTGTGGAGAGCATTGCATAGCTGGGCACAGTGGCTCACGCCTGTAATCCTGGCACTCTGGGAGGCCGACTCAGGAGGATCGCTTGAGTCCAGGAGTTTGAGGTTGAAGTGAGCTATGATGATGTCACTGCACTCTCCCTGGGGCATCAGGGCAAGAGCCCTCCCCCAATGAAATGCTGGTTACACACTGAGCCCCACCCCACATGGGCTAGACCAACCCCCTGACCATTTGCATGCTGCAGTAACTCCCGATCACCCACCTCAACTGCCCCCACTCTCTTCTCTAATGAGGACAAAAGAGGAATCTTCTAAAAAGCTGAAAAGAATGGCCCTGTAGGAAGCAGATCAAATTAGCTAGTGGCAGAAATCCTAAGGTGACACCCCTCAACTGTCCCCATTTGGTCACTGAGCCACCTGTCCATCATACCTGGCTACCTGGGCTGAGCAGGTGGAGAGTGTGTCTGAGCACACAGGCCTCAGGCAGGGACGGAGCCTTTGCTCCCAGGTGTCCTCAATGAGCTGATGGCCCCAAGCTCTCACTTTGCCATGTCCACCACATGGACATGGAGAGAGGCGGAGGCCACATTGCCTCAGCCTTCAACCTGAGAAATGTCCCACTCCAGGGGAGGTGACAGGGAATCCTGGGACAGGACAGGAGTCCGAACTGAGCAGGGGTCTGTTCCTGCTTCCTCATCACATGGGAGGTGTAGACAGAGCCCCCTCCCCCACCCTGCACGGGACGCAGCAATAATCCTTCTCGTTGCCGGGACACCAGGGGTGCTCCGGGAGCTGACCTGTCAGGCCGGAGCCCAGGCGGCATCTTGGGTCTCGAAGTTTTGCGTCTCGCCCCCGCACCTCAGCTGTGTGGCTCTGCCCTGTTCTGTGGGTGAAGGGACACACAGTTACGCCCCCAACGCTGCGGCTGCACCAGCACAAGGGACGGTGACCGAGTGTCAGGGAGACCGGGAGCAGGAGGGGCTGAGCCAGCAGGGTCAGGGCCCCAGGCCTGAGGGGGAAGACGTGAGGGCGTGGCCAAGGGCAGGGCCTGCCCCAGAGAGTCAGCTGCTGTGGGGTGGACGTTGTCCCTCCAACCTCAGGAGAAATGTGACCAGCAGGGTTGGAGGTGTGAGCTAAGGGACTTGTTGGGGTCATGGGGGCAGATGCCTCCTGGATAGATGCCTGCCCTCCCTTGGGGTGAGTGAGTGTCACTCTGTTATTAGTAGCTCCAACGACAGCTGGCTGTTCGAAAGCGCCTGGCGCCCTATGAGTGTCTCTCTCATTTCCTGTCTGGCCATGTGGTCTCTGCACGCCTGGGCTCCCCTCTACCTTCCACCATCAGTGGAAGCAGCCGGACGCCCTGACCACGAGCAGACGCCCGTCTCGAACTCTCCAACATCAGGATTATGACCCAATTAAACCTCTTTCTCTTTATCAATTCCCCACCCTCGGGTGTTCATTTATGGCAACACAAGTCACACTAGGACACCTTGGGAGGAGGGAATGAAGGCCACTCCTCATCCACAGAAGGCGCCTTCCGTAGGTGACTGTCCCCGTGCTTGAGCGAGGAGGCTGGCGAGGGCTCGTCCACTCAAAGGTGGCCCTTGCAGGACCAGGACAGCAGCCGCACCCGGCAGCTGTCAGACACGGAGCGTCGGCCCGCCCTGCCGAGGCCGCGTCTGCAGTCGGGGAGACCCCTCGGGTCCTGTGCGCCCCTGGCAAGGTCAGAAGCTCCGCTCTGAGCCACAGTTGGGAACTCAGTCCCCTGCTGTCAACCAGCCCTTTCTAGGCCACCTGCGTCTGCTGCTGCCCGCCCTGCCCTCCTCACGCCGGGCCTGGTTCCGGCGCCAGGCCCTGTCGTGGCGGGAGGACATGTTGTGGGACAGTTTCGCGGTCTACTCGGGCGTGGAGTTGGGGAGGGGATGGCACCCCAGCGAGACGCCCAGGGAGAGGCAGGTGGTCCCCGCTGTGTCCCTTATCCCCGCTCAGCTCCGGCCGCTCTGCGCTTTCCTTGTTTCCCACACGTGTCCTGTTCCCTTCTGTGTTGAGCCCATACACGCTTTTCTCTTTGACTGAAGCCTTTCCTGGGTGTGACCCCAGTCCTGAAATCACAGCGGCCTGAATCCCAGTCTCCCATTCGGATGCCTGTATTCATCACTGCCAAGGAAGTGGGCTCAGAGACCAGGGCGTTTGGACTCACAAAGGGACAGCCCTTCAGCGTGCACTGGGAAGTCCCCGCACAGCCGGCCATGGGACACTCGGAATCTCTGCACGGACAGCAGCCGTCCTGTGTGTCCCCCAGCCCTTGCCTTTCAGGAGGCTCTAAGAGGAGGAGAAAGACAAGCATCCGTGTTGTTTGCACAACACATTTGATGTGACTGCTGAGACGGTCACGTGGCTTTGTCCGTTATTTTATTAATATGGGCCTAATTGATTTCTACATGCTAAGGCCTGCTTACAATCCTATGACAGATACCACTTGGTCATGGTGCTTAATATATTTCTTTTGACAGATTCATTTTGTTTTACATATTATTTTGTTGAGGTTTATTTACATCTATCTTTGTAGAGATTATCGGTCTGCAGTTTTCTTTTGATGTCTCTGTGTGCTTTTGGTTATCATCGTAGAATTAGCCTCGTAGAATGACTTGCTAAGTTTTCTCTTCTCTTTGTGGAAAGAGTAAATGAATAATTCCTATTAATCATTCTTTAAACATTTGGCAGAATTCACCAATGAGCCCCTCTGTGTCCGGGCCTTTCTTTGTGGGGAAGTTTTTAATTACTAATTTAGTCTCTCTATTTGTTATAGTTGTAATCATGTGTTCTATTTCTTCTTGAGTCTGGTTTGTGTGTTTCTAGGAATTTATCTATTTCATCTAATTTCTTGGCACACAGTATCCCATAGTGTTCTTGCATAATTCTTATTTCTTTTATATCACTGTTGGAGAACATACTATGTATGATTTCTACTTTTTAAAATCTGAGATCCTAATTACTTGGTGTGCCCTGTAGAATGTTCCATATGTCTTGAGGTGAGTCTTTACCTGCTTTGGTTGGATGGATTTTACTATTATTATCTCCTAAGTCTCTTTGTTCTGTCCTGTAGTTTGCCTTTTATGTCCGTGTTCACGTGCATTTCTATATGTGTCCGTGCAGTTCCCATGTCTGTTTTTCTCATTTTTGTGTTTATTCACTTTTATATCTAGTATCATTTTATTTCTATCTTGGGCAAGTCCTTTATTATTTCTTGTTGAATATCTGTGGATCATCAATTCTACAAGTATTTCTATGGTTAAATAAATTTCATTTTGCTTTCATTGTTCAAAGATACTTTTACTGAGTAAAAAGTCCGTGATTGACCATTCTTTCTCTTTTACAAATATTTATTGATACCTAATAATTGTATATATTTCTGGGGTACCTGTGACGTTCTGACAAATGCCCACACTGCACAATAAAGGAATCAGAGCATCTACGACAGCCACCACCTCTAACATTTGCCGTCTCCTGTGCTGGGGATGTGTCGAGTCCTCTCTCTCACTACTCTGCAGTGCACAGTAAATTACTGCTTGTGATGCTCACACTACTGTGGTATGGGAAGCTGGAACTCACTCCTCTCATGTAACTGCCTGTTTATCCCCACTAACCAACCCCTCTTCACCCCCTCCCTCCCTCCCTGGCAACCATCCCCTCCGCGCTGCCTCCATGAGGTCCACTCTGTTGTCTCCCACGGGAGGAGGAACACGTGACATTAGTCCTCCCACGGGAGGAGGAACACGTGACATTAGTCTTTCTCTGCCTGGCTTCTTCCACTTAACACAATGACCTCCAGTTCCATCCATGTGGCAAATGAGGGAATGTTATTCTTTTTCTTGATTCCATCACATTCCATTGTGTGTAGGTGCCGTATTTTCTTCATCAGTTCCTCTGCTGATGACATTTAGGTTGATGTGTCATCGCTACTGTGAGCAACACTGCAGTAAACATGAGGGTGACGGTGTCATGTTGGCACTCTGCTGTGCTTTCCTTTGGATAAATACCCAGCAGTGAGATCGCTGGGCAGCATTCTTGGACCAAACCAATGTACATCTTCCATATATTGACCTGTGACTTCACATGTACTTCCTGTCCGCCTTCCTGTCTCCTGAGGACACTCCCCAAAACTGTGGTCCAACCACAGTGAGACCACATGCTCAAACCTTCTTCGGTGTGGCTGGCTGGGCCATGGTCACACATATTTGGTTCAGAATAAACCTCTTCAAATTATTTTACAGGTTTGGGTTCTTTTTAATTGACAGCAGCTTGAAGATGTCCTACAGCTCAACATTGCTCTATTTATATGTTTGTCTTCTCTTTTTCTTTCTTTCATCTTGAGTAACTTCCAATACTATATCTTTCAATTGTCTGATATTTTCTTTTGCAGCATCTACTCTGCAATAAGTATATTTCAATTTTTTTTTCTTTTGAAACAGGGTCTCACTCTGTTGCCTGGGCTAGAGTACAGTCGTGTCATCATATCCCACTACAGCCTGAAACTCCTGGCCTCAAGCAATCCTTCTGCCTCAGCCTCCCAAAGTGCTATGATTACAGGTGGGAGCCACCGTGCCTAGTCTAGTGTATATTTTATCACAGACCTTTTACCGATCACTTCTGGAAGTTTAATTTGGGCATTTTAAATGTTTTTCATGTCTCCATTTAACACTTTCAGTCAATCCTCTATCTTCATAAACAAATGGAATATAATTAAAACTCCTGCTTTTACATCCCTGCCCAAAATGTCCTCCATCCATGCAATTTGGGGGCTACTTGGGACTAATAACCTTTCTGCTTGTTCTATCCCATATTTTCTTGCTTCTGTAACCCAAATAAATGACTGAGGGAGAATTTCCATCAATGGAGGTTTACGAAGCCAATACCATGAGGACTCTCCCCCCAAAAAAAGAGGAACCCATCGACCCATAGACGAGCCATCGCAGTTTTCCCTAAGGAGAGGTTGGAACCTTGGGCATTTTAAAGGCTTCCAGACAGAAGGGAGAAGGCAAGGTGCAGGGGGCTGAAGAGGGAGAGTTTACATTCCTGTGAGGCCCAAGAGAGCTACATTTTGCACAAAGAAGGGAGTGAAGGAACCATCAATTATCTAGAAGTCCCTGGACAGGTGGAGGGATGTCTGGTTCTCTCTTCCTGTTCCCGCCAGAGTCTGTGGATGTTCTTTTCCCTGGCAGGAGTTTCTTCCCACACTTGTGCTCCTTGGTTCTCTGAAGATTTGCAGGATACAGAGTCCTCTCTTCCCTCCAGACTGTTAGGTGCTTTGCCCTGGGGACTGTGTCTTGTCTGTTTTCTAGGTTTGAATTCCCTGCAGTCCTACTCAGAGGGAGAATTCCGTGCCGCAGGGTCGGGGATGATTCTCAGGAGAGCAGATGGGAGCCAGACTGGGCTGGGTTACAGCCGTGCACCCAGTGGGAGGCACTACGGGATCATCCTAAATACAGACCCGACACTGGGGCCTGGGCACCAGGCAGTCACTGCTCCTGGATCACACTAGGAAGGGGCGCAATTGGGAGGGGCAGTGCCCTGTGCTCATGGCATTTTCCAGTGGGGGAGCAGCTGGGATACACCAGGGCTCCAGCCCACTGTGCGGGTGGATGGGTGGGTGGATGAGCCCGAAGGGGATCCTCGTGGCCACCACGGTGCCCACTGCCATGGGCTTCCCTGTTCAGAGCAGCAGGAGCCGTGAGCGCTGGGCTCGAGGGTGCCAGTCAGACAGGACCAGCTCAGAGGGACAATCTGGTTATCTGGGCCACAGAGCTGAGGCAGTGGCTTCAGTTCAGGCACCAACCAGAAGACATCCAGGGACCTTGACCACTCACTGGATATCTCCCTCTGAATGGCCTTCCTGCAAGTCATCTTAACCCAAATCACAATCTGGCCCAGACAACACCAGGCCATCTGGTCGTGCCAGCCCCAAATCCACGCCTGACCCATGCTCTCCTGAACCTGCAGGGAGGGCTGGAGGGATGGGCAGCCTGAGGGTCTCAGATCTGGGTGACCTGGGCCAGCCCTGCTCATGGCTGAGACCAAAGTCCTCCTGGGCTGGAGGGAGAGGGTGACACAGATGGAGAAGGGGTTTGTGTCTCACTTCCCCATCTGCGTGTGTCACTGTGGCATGAGTACCAGTGCTGTCCCATGTCTGACAGTAATAATCAGCCTCATCGTCAGCCTGGGCCCCGCTGATGGTCAGCGTGGCCGTGTTCCCCGATTTGGAGCCAGAGAATCGCTCAGGGATCCCTGAGGGCCGCTTATTGTTACCATAGAAGACCAGCACAGGAGCCTGGCCGGGCTTCTGCTGGTACCAACCGGGATAGTAGCTCCTTAAGCCATCTCCCTGGCAGGTGATGCTGGCCGTCTGTCCCAAGGCCACAGACACTGCAGGCACCTGATTCGGCTGAGAGGCCACAGAACCTGCAAGAGAGGACAGCAGAGGGGGGTCTGAGGGTGACGGTCTCATTCCCAGAGGGCCCCTCACCCGGCAGCAGCCCCTGTGCTGAGCGGAAGTTCAGGGCCAGGCTGAGCCCTGGTGCTGTGGGGGCTGAGCCTGGGGCGGCACCTGTGCAGAGAGTGAGGAGGGGGAGCAGGAGAGGGGTCCAGGCCATGGTGACACCCAGAGCTCTGCCTCTGACCCACAGCTGGGGAGGGACCTGCGGGGCTGGCTTATCACAGGAGGGGAGGCTCTTCATGCAAATCTGCTTCCTTCTGACTCGCTGGGTGGTTTTTGGTGATCAGAGCATGCAAATCATTCTTTACTTTCCAAAGTGTCAGAGATGTTTTCTAAGCCCTGAGCCTCAGGGCCTCAGGCTGGTAATTTCTCAAGTTCATTAAAGGGATTTCACCTAATAGAAGGGCCTGGAAGGAAGCATCAGTCATGCCTTTTGCACCTGAGCTCCACCAGGGGACTTGGAGTTATTCAGGTTCCCAAACCAAGGCCCACAGTGCCCTCTTGTGCCCACGAGGGGAATGTCACCCCACATATGTCACTAGTTTATGGACCCTGACTACATCTGAGCACTATGTGCCACATGCATTGGCGAGTGACTTAGAACTGTAACCTCAAGAAGATTTTCACAGTGTGTGAGGAGGACGAGGAGCCCTGTTCCCAGGGTGCACCTTCATCAGGACTCAATGTTGGGAGATGAAATATATTTCCCCAGGTCCCCCAGACAGTACAGAGTGGAGTCAGGATCCCCCAGGAGACTCCCCTGGGGGCCTGACCTTCCCCCTCCCTGCCCTGCCCCCACCTGAGCCCTGACTCCTCCTCCCTCCTCCCAGGCCTCAGGGTCCCTGTAGATGTCCTTTGTTAGTGCTGCCATCACAGTGTACCAAAGTCCCAGTGGCCTGAGCAGCAACGCTCACCTTCTGGCCGTTCTGAAGCTGGAAGAACATAGTGGTGTCTGCAGGTTGCTTTCTCCTGAGTTCTCTCTCCTTGGCCTGCAGGGGCGACCTTCTTGCTGTGACCTCACAGGGTCTCTGCTCTGCGTGGTCATCTCTGCTGTCTCATGTCAGTGTGTCCAAAGCATCTCTCCTTAAGAAGACACCTGTGAATTGGATCAGGTCCCCCCATCCCTGCAATGTCCTCATTGTCACTTAATCGCCTCTCTACAGACCCTGTGTCCCAATTCAGTCCCACACTGTGGGTAGGAGCTTCATCATATGAATCTGAGGGGGACATAATTCCCCAGTATCCTTCCACCCTGTGGACTCCCCAGAATCAGTTCAGTCTCACTTGTAAATCCACGACCCCCACCCCAACCGCCCCAGCTCCTGCACTAACTCAGCATCCACTGTGAGACCCAAATCTCATCTGAATATCACCCAAATCAAGTGCAGGTGGGTCTCCAGGTCTCATTCACCGGAGGCTTTGAATAATATCAGCTCTGTGGGTTTCACCTGCCCTCCCTGTTATCATCTGGGTGTTTGGAAAAGTCAAAGCTCCCAGTTTCCTTGCTAAAATTGAAGACACAGAGCAAGAAGCACCAGCAACGTGTGTGAGTTACATACAGGGTCATGGTGTGTGTGCTCTCTTGATATCATTAAAGTGAGAATTCAAATGCCCATGAAATGGAATTTCATAAGAAGTCTCCATGGTATATCTTGGCAGTGTATGGAAAAGAGCCATAGTTGATACAGAAAATGAAATTTAAAATACCAATGATTATATTGTTTGAAGAGGATAATATGTCCCAACTAACTAAGATAAATCCTAGTCAGAAACAATAGAGTCAAAGAAGATGAATCTCCCATGTGCATGTGAAACTATGACTTCCAATTCCAGCCTTGAGCACCAACGTGATGATGTGAAAATAAAGACAGTGGTTACTTGGCAGTGGTCACGCAAACATGCAGTGTTCGCCTAGCTGAACTTGAGGTTTCCTTGTGGGCTGAGGGTGCCCTTGACAGGAGGGAAGGAGGGTGCACAATGACACGCCCTCATACCCAGGAGCAAGGGTGACATTCTGTGTTCCTGCAAATGATGACCTGCCACATGAGCATATGCATGGAATGTCCTGTAGCCGTGTCATGAATGATGCCTGGGATGTCTTGGGAAAGATGTACTAGAAATGGTGAATGTGACAATCTTAGACATGGAGCACCAGGACAGGGACCTCACCCTTCACTCCACCCTATGTACAGTCTCTAGGAAGCAGGCCTAGAGACAGGGACATGGGCCTATGTGATCTATTGAGGAATGTTCTCGAAAGAAACCAGAAAAGGACAATGAGGAAGCGGGAGGGGAAGGGACAGAGGTGAAGTCTGGCTGCGGCCTGCTCCTGTGGGGACTCTGAATGACAACTGCACCCGGGGTGTGTCCAGCTTGGAGGCCAGGGCGCAGGGCTGTGTCCCCTGCACCAGCTGCTCATTTGCTCTGGGTGGTGGCGTTTGTGGGTGTAACTTCCAGACACTCCTTCATGAGACAACTTCGGTTGAGAACCCCCGGTCAACTGCAGGAAGGCTGCTGGCTGGGAGACGGGCACAGCAGCTGTACGGTGGCACCGACAGCACAGCGAGTGTCTCTGCATGAAAAAATGAGTGTCAAAAACGTGGAAGTTGACACCTTGGTCAAGGGTCAAGCTAAGGAGGGGTGCACAGCTGGGACAGAGTCACCCCATGGCTGAGAGAGGACAGAGTCCTCCCCCACCATGATGGCTGATGCTGGAGCCGTCCCATCCTCCACTGTCACGGGCTCCTCCAGCCCCTGTGGGTGCCAGGAAGCAGCGTGTGAGCTTTGTGGAAGGGAAATCGCTCGGGTGACAAGGACATGAGGTCCCACCCACTCCAGCAGCAGTGGACAGGTGCCCTGAATATGCAGGTGACAGGTGGCGCAGCTTTTCAGAGATGCATGTGGCAGGAAGCAGGATCCCAGCGGGTGGGAGAAGCCCGTGCGCCCGTGTCAGGGCAGCCTGTGTCACTCTGCAGGAGGTGCCATCAGGGCGAGGCCAGGGCTGCGCAGCCCTCCTGGCCGTCAGCATCAGTGGGGACACGCAGGGGTGCCTGCACAAGGGGACCAGCAGGCATGGAGGGGACGCTCCATTCCCTGCCCCAGGACCTCAGACACCCGGAGAACCCGCCTTCAGTTGCTGGGTGCCCTGTCAGCTGGGCCACGTGGTGTTTGGGCCCCACAGTCAACGGGGAACACATGGCCTGAGACACTTTGCACTTGGGTCTATTTCCCCATGTTCTGACACTTTCATTCCATTACGATTTAGAGAATTGAAATACCATTGATCCCAGGAAGAAGCAATTGGCCAGCTTTTTATTATCAACTCTACCTTCCAAAGTGTGTCATAACTTGCCCAGGTGTTTTCAAATTATGCTTAACAGGCAAACTGGAATATTTCTGATTTTCTTTGTACCAACAAAGTGCTCTTCAAAGGTCACCCATGGGACTGAGTGTGAGGACAGGGGCAGGGAAGGATCCGAGCATGGATGCAGAAGCGACCTTGTTCAGATTGTCACCCACAGACGCACGCATCTGCCTTCAAGTAACAGGGACTGAATTGCTTAAACTGCAAGCTCCAGGTTACTGTAATCAGGACAATATTTGAGATTTCCAACCAGGAGGTGTGGTGGTAGTGACTTCTGACAATGTGTGGAGCTACTGTCTGCGTGCTCACTAGCCGTCAGAGAATTGCCTCATCTTACCGGAACCAAGAAGGATTATAAACACAGCTGCATATTCCGTAGAAAAATCAGGGAGAGAGCAGGAGTATATTACAGGTGGAGAACAATGGCTGCCACTTACCTAATAGCACGAGCGCAGGGACGCTGCCGAGGCTGTTTCAAGACAGGGAACACTGGCCTTGCCCCGCTCTGCCCAGATTAATTAGCAGCTGCAGTTACAGTGAGTGCAGAGTCTAGAAATGTATTTCATGAAGATTCTCTATGCTGTGCCTGAGCTTGATCAATTACACATAGAAAGACCGAGAAATCTGTTCAAATATGGAATGGTCTGTTAAAGAGAAATAATTACTCAGTTTCACACTAGCATAGGATTTGGAAGACATGGGGCCCAATAGCTGGGGGTTAATAAAATAAAAAAGAAGAAAAAAATAATAACAATTACAATCAAAATCATCCAAAAGACAATGTGGAAAGGAAAAGTTTGAAGACAGGCCTAGTTCAAATTTCCTTCAGGAAAACTCAGGTTAGGGTTTACTTCTGAGTTGTTTGACAGCCCACGTGATGGAGCTGCCAAGACAGCTCAGGTCCCTGGGAAGTGTCCTCTGTCCTGTCCCTGCTGTGAACCCCCTTCTCCCTCCCAGACAGGCTGGGGCAGCCCCAGGGCCCCATGGACCCTTCCCTCTGACTCAGGGGTGCTGCCCCCAGTGGGAGCTCGCCCTTTGCCCTGAGCTCACCTACATCTGCCAAAGAGAACAGGGACAGTGGCCGGTCCCCTCAGACCCCCTGCTCCGGCCTCCAAATGCAGCCCCCACCAAACTAGGCTGCAGCTTCCTGAGCAACCCTGAGCCAGGACCGTGGAACCAGCCGCTCTCAGGTTCTTGAGGCACCCAACTAACGGATCCCAAATATTTGTTCCCTGACACGCCGTTTTAAGAATAGGATCAATGCAGCAGTAGACAGCTAATGCACACTTTGTAATAAATTTGTTCCTGTGTATTTTAGCGTATATAGCATTACATTACAGCATATATTCAGTAAAATGGTTACTTTGTTTTTCATATAATCTATTTAATTCAAATTTATGAAGTCTAAACATTAATAATGGCTATGTATTAAAACTGGCTCACAAATTCTAGAAAATTTAAATATTGCATCCAGTTCATCTAATATTTTATTATATTACTTCTCACAGACAGTAGAGTAAGCGGGATTCTAGCTAGAAAGTTGCTGTCCCCGTGGAAATTAGATGTGCTCCATGTCAGTGGGGAAGGGGTCACTCAAAGTGACTCTTCCCCGAGGGGCCATCTGGAACCTCCCAGCTCACGGGGACACAGTGCACTTGTGGGTGTTTCCAGGACAGGGGTCAGTGCTGTGGGGCAGGGGCGGTGCTGACAGAGCACAAACTGCGTCCCTCAAATGCTCCCCGGCGCAGCAGCCTGAGGTGTTGGAGAGAAGAGAAAGGACAAGAAAAAAGCAAATTCTTCCCCTTGTATTTCTCCCTCCAAAGCATCTTCAGATCATCTCTCGGGGCGACTGCTTCCGCACAGACGTGCGAGGACTAGCCCAGCAGGGAGGCCACCTTCACTAGAGCCTGGCGGAAAGGACTTTGGGTAAGAAGTCTTTTCTGGAAACTTCCCTAATGACTCCTCTCCATTTAGGGTGAGATTTCCCCAAACAGCAGGGACTGCACCCAGCAGGCAGCCCCTTGTCACGAAGCCACGCCTGTGCAGAGCTGGAGACAGCTGCACAGTTGGGACCAGTCACGCAGGGAAGGGGGCTGTGATTGTCCTAGATGGCCAACCAGGGAGCAGGTCGGACTGCAGGGAGGGGGAGGAGGGCTGGCGGAGGAGGGAGTCCCCAGGCGAGTTGCCTGCAGCCCCTCTGCACAGGGCGGGCAACATCTTCAGAGCAGGAGGGGCCGTGAGCTCAGGGCAGGTTTGGGTCTCACTTCCCCAGGAACTTGCGCCACTGTGGAGAGTGCCACCACTCCTAGGTGAATGGCAGTAACAGTGACCCTCGTCCTCAGCGCGGAGCCCCGCGATGGTCAGGGAGGCCGTGTTGCCAGACTTGGAGCCGGAGAAGCGATCGGGGACCCCAGATGGCCGGCTACTGACCCTATAAATCAGGAGTTTGGGGGCCGTGCCCGGGTGCTGTTGGTACCAGGAGACTTCGTTATACTTCCCAACGTCACTGCTGCTTCCGGCACAGGAGGTGGTGACCGTCTGTCCCGGAGCCCCAGACGCAGAGCCAGGCTGGGTGAGGGCAGACTGGGCCCGGACCCTGGAAAGAGGAAAAACACACTCTGGTGAGTCAGCACGGGGCCCCAGGGGAGCCTGAGGAGCAGCAGGGTCCCTGAGGTCCCCAGAGGCCCCTTCCCTGGAGGAGCCACCTGTGCCCTGAGTGAGCAGGGAGAGGAGGAGCAGAGCCCAGGCCGTGGTGGAGACGCCCCAGAGCGCTGCCTGAGACCAGCGCTGGGCCTGCTCCAGCCCCTCTTATCCCTGCTCAGAGGAGGGGCCGCCATGCAAATCCCGTCCTGAGCTCCTCTCCTGCCGCCTGCTCTGGGCCTGCCCTCGGGGACTGCTGGACCCTGGACAGCAGGGCTCCGCTGAGGACTGAAACTCACAGTTTGTGTACTCTGATGAGAGGAACTTGGTTTCTTTGTTCCTGATTTGCACAGGACAGATACATCTGCTGAAGTCCCTCAGCCTAGTGAGCTCCTGGCCTTTCAGTGTGTCTGCTGTGAAGTGACAACGTGTCTGTGGCCCTCCCAGGCCTGGGCACCCCCTGCAGTGCCCTCTGCTGGGCACCCACCTCCTGGGTCTCTCTACTGGTAAGAAATGGGCCCCCATCCTTGGAGACACCTGCTGTGAGGTTGGTCTCAAGTCTCCCAGCTGCAGCCCGGTCCCCACCCCACCCCCACCCTTTGTGCTGAAGCATCTGCAGCACCAAATCCCTGAAGCACATCAGTCACCCCAGGCCACACACCCACACGCCCCAGGCAGCATCCGGGGCACATATGGCAGGGACCCATTGGAGGGACCAGGAACCCCTGCCGGGGCCACCATGCTGAGCTTCAGTCTGCTGCTCTGAATTCTGCCATGTCCAGGCGTGAGCAGGTGACTGGTCTTTTCTGGGACTCCAGTTCTCAGCCTGAGAAATGAGGCCCAGCAAGGCCCCTGCCCGAGGAGGGGATCTTTAGGGAGGTGAGTGTGAGGAGGAGAGTGACAGCTTCTAAAGTGGGTCATTTCTATCCTAATAAGAGTCACTTATTTTTACAACAGACTTCATACTTACGTAAAGATTTCACTTATGTTTGATTTTTTTTCCTCTGGTTACAGAGATGTGCTTTTTCTGTTTCCTTCCACTTCAACGCACCCGCAAGCCACCCTAAATGTGACTTTTCACCAAGGAGAACGTGGGAAACACAAAGCATCGTGAAAACATTTCTCCCTGTTTCTTTCCTCAACACACTTTCAAAACTGTTTTTATCTTTCCATTTCGCCATGCCTATGGTGCAGAGGAAATTAATTTCCAAGTTAAAAGAAGTATTATTGTGGTTCCATGTAACATGCAGTAAGCATGCACCAGCTTTCTCTGAGTGAACGCAGGTCTGAAGCCCGGCACAGCATGCGTGGAGCGTCAGTTTGTCTACCTGGGAAAACAAAACTGGGAGGCAGATGGGGAGAGACACCAGCACCTTGAGTAAAATCAAACCACCAGAGCGTTTCCCACTTTCCCCGGCATCCCATGGCCTACTCTTGAGGCGGCTTGCAACCCGGAAGGGGAACCAGCGTGCAGACACGGAGAGTTCCAGAAGAATCTCCACTGTTCTGGCTTGAAGATGAGAAAGGGAACCCCTAATGCTCAGGACAAATTTGTAGTGTCCACATTTTCCTTCTCTTATGTTTTTTCTTCTCTCCATTTTACGTGATCCAGGCTCCAGAAAATTCTTCGGGGTGACAGCAGTGACAGTGGAGACCGTGAGACTTTCTTTTCTCATCTTAGGAACTGGTTTCCAAGACAGTGACACTTCATCCCATTGCTTTTGTTACTCTCTGTCTTCTTGGTACTTGGTGTGGACACAGACAGCAGCGCAGGATAACAAAAGTCACCATATTTCACCAGAGGACTAAAAGAGCAGGCCTGGGGGAGCTGCAAATAACGGGAAGATTGTGGAGAGCAATGAGTGTGAGGAAACAACCCTATAGATTACTTACGGAACCCTGGGCTCAGCTCTGAGCCTCTCTTGCATGGATCTGGCCCTATACAGAACAGGGAAGTCTTTGGGGGCAGAATGAAGGAATAGACCGCCCCACCCAGATCCCAGATGACTACTAAGTAGCTAAAGAGAGATCCAAACAGCACGTTTTTCTAAATTGATGTGACGTAGAAACCACAATCCAGAGAAAGCTGCTTGCAACTTGCAGCCTAAACCCAAGTATGCTCAAACGAAAACATCAACAAAGGATTTTTAACAATCCCATAGTATCATAACCTAAAATTAGATACATCCAGATTAGAATCCAAAGCCACTTGGCATCTGAAGAACCAGGGAAATGTCAAGTGACATAGAAAAGATGACAGCTGCTAACCCCACTGTGACAGATGTTATCATAACAGGAAATATAGTGCAAAGAATTTAAACCAGATGTTTAAAACATGATATAGGGAATAAGGCAAACTTTCTTGAGATAAGTGGAGAGAAAGTTACAGCAAAGGAACAGAAGTACAATAAACCACATGGTGGAACTCCTAGAGATGAAAATTACACCTGGTGGGATTAACCATTAGAGAATGAAAGTGATCGTCAAGTCAGAGCAATGAAAACTGTCCCATATCAAACACAGAGGGGGAAACATAGAGTTTTAATAAATCAAAAAGGATTTCTGGTTTGTGCTCTGGCAAGGAAGGAGTATAAAAGCTATCACTTCATTTTCATGCGAAGTAAAAAGCTGCATCAACTGAAAACCAGCAACTCCCGACAGATCTGGCAGAGAATTGAGTGAGAGTCACTTCCCCGTTGACACAGCTTCCGCTTCGGGGCTCTGCACTCTGTTCTCCACGTGACAACCGTAGAGCCGTTCACAACACAGACTGGCTTCACTCTGAACGAAGACTGGAGCCAGACTCCACGCGGTCCCCATCCCTGCGTGGTCATCTGATCCTGTCCTCCCCCTCCCTCCCTGCTCGCGCCTGTCCACTCTGAGCTCCCCCGGGCTTCCTTTATGCTCTTCCTGTTCGTGAGGCGGTCTGGGTACTTTTCTGCCTCAACCCATGATTCAAGGTCGCTTCTGGGTTTAGATGTTTCTTTCTTTATCCTCACAGAGCTGGCTCCTTCTCTGTGCGTAGGGGCCATAAACGTACTCCAAAATCTCTTCCCGAGTGAGCTCTCCTTTCTAAGTACGCAGGTCAGCCCCTGAGTTTTATATCCAGAGCAGTGCATTGATTACAATGTACAAGTGGAAATTTGGCTCATGCCTGTAATCTCAGCACTTTGAGAAGCTAAAATAGAAGGAGTTCAAGACCAGCCTGGGCAACATAGTGAGACCTCTCTCTACAAAAAAAAAAGGAGAGAAAAGAAAGGAAAAAAGTAAATTATTTCATTTTTCGTTTGGCCTGCATGCCCTAATACTTCAAGGATGGGGACTCCGTGTCTTGATTAATTTCATGCCCTGACCCACCCCAGGCAATGAGAAACAGCCACTGACCAATCCCAGAGGAAGGAGGGAGGGGCTGAGCCGTTTCACCTGCCCACTACCATTCTCCATTCCACAGGTCAGGAGTCCAGCGGCTGCTTCCTCCAGCCCTGCCCCATGATAGGAAAATGGGTATCAGTGGAAGTCAATAAAACCTCCTCCTGTGTTCCTAGCCAAGGCCAAAGTCAGCCCTCTGCTCTTACTCTCTGGCTCCCTTTCTGCTTGGCCCCGTCACTTAGTGGAGGCGACTGGGCATGGCCACTGTCCCGGAGAACTGCCCTGGAAAGGAGCCAGCCTTGGGGCGTCAGGACCTTCCTGCTGTGGCAGGGTTGGTGTCAATGGCTCGGGAGTCCCAGGACTTTCCTCTCCTTGCTGTGTGGCACCAGGGTGAAGACAGGGTCACACAATGGCCAGGACAGGTTCAGTGGCTCCAACTCCCAGGGCCCACAGGCAGAGCTGGGGACTGCTCATTCCACGCAACACCTTCTAGGTCCCTCCAGGTAGGATGAGTTGTCAAGCACCCCTCTGTCCCTTCCTATGCGGTGCTCTGAAGCCATTTATTAGCCCTTCTGAAAAAGCACATGCAGGGACACAGCAGATTTTGAACACCTCACTCCCCACTGCACCCTTAGGAGTGTCTCAGGGGAAGCGGCCTCAGGACATCACACAGTCCCTGGTGACCCAGAGTGACTGCCTGTCCTCATCCAGGGCCTGGCTGCCCCTGGAGGCCTCAAATGGAGGATCCAAGCCCAGGGTAGCAGCTGGGTGGAGCTGGAAGTCCCTACTCTGGCTCCCTCCCAGCTCCGGCCCAGGCTCCTGGTCCCTCCCAACCCCCTCCAGGTGCCAAGTGTTTGGTCCTCTGTCTTCCTCCAGGAAGAGATGTGTCCCCTGCCACACTGGGGGGACTGATGTGCCCCTCAGGACCTCTTAGCTCGTCCCAGGGCAGCCTCGTCCCAGGCCAGGGCTCCGGGGGCAGCTCTGGGCTCAGGGCTTAGGTAACGTGAGAGTTTCAATGAAACCAACCACAGGAGGAAGGCGGGATGAGGAAAACGGGCTGAGGAGACATCGATGAGTTAGCCAAAATGGTTTGGAAGGAAGACTGTTGCGTGAAGGAGAGAGAGCTCTGTCAGACTTGAGAGGGACCCAGTGGGCAGCGGGAGGTGAGTCCTGTGTTTGAGGAAGGGACATGGGTCAGGGTGCTCTGGGGGTCCCAGCTCCAGGGACCTCTCATCAGGGTGCCTGTCTGTCCCACGAGACACAGGACCGTCCTCCTCTTGCCACTCTGTGCCTATGGACACTACCCCGCACAGAGCTGTGTGCCTCCCAGGTGAAAAGTCTCTTCCTTCCATGGAGAGGTGCTTGACCTAGTGTGTTTTTCTGGAAATAGTTGGATTTGGCATACAGAGTAATCAAGATTGTTTGGTCCTTGCCAGAAATAGAAACATCCTTTCCTAAATGGACTAGGCGTTCTGTGGAATGTGAATGTTCTGAGGAGTCCCTTTTATCCCTGCTCGTAGCACGTGAGAGACATTTGCAAGAGCATGAAGGGAGGTGACACCTTGGCCAAGGGTAGGAGGTGAGTGATGGCATCTGGGATGCGGAGAAGGAATACGTGGTTGGGGTAATTGGTAGTTTTGGATTTGAGACTATTGTGTGTGTGTGAGCTTTTCACATGTCTATGCTATGTTATTTTAGAAATGCATTTAAATAACAATATATATTTTCTTAGATAATAATGAAATGGGATTGGCTTAATGCCCTGTTCAGAAATCCATCAGGACCTCTCTTATCCCTGCTCAGAGGAGGGGCCTCCATGCAAATCCGCATCCTGAGCTGCCTCTCCTGCCCTACTCTGTCCTGCGCCTGGACTCAGGGACTTCTGGGTCCCTGGACAGGAGGGCTCTGCAGAGCAGATTAACACTCTTTGATGTATATTTTCTAAGACCAAACTCATGACAATGCCCAGGAAATGGAGCCAGCCTTGGGATGTCCCTACTCTTCCTACTATGGGAGTTACAGTGGTTCCTGGCAGAGGAACCTGAGGACTTTCCTTCCATGCTGTGTGGACAAGGGTGAGGACAGGGTCACAGAATGACTGGGAGAGACTCAATCACTCCCTCTTCCCAGGGACCAAAGGAACCTGGGACCTCCCATTTCTCCTGAACCCCTTCTGGGTGCACCTCTCATGGGATAGATTGTCACGAATGACTCTGTTCTCTGTGTATGCTGTGGCTGGAACTTGGGGCCTAAGGCTGAGCCCTAGGGCCATTCATTTGCCCTTCTAGAGGGTGATTTACTGGGACACAACCGATTTGAAACACAAGAGGAGTTCGGGAGGAAGTAGCTCTGGGGATTGCATTCAGGGCAGGGTAAATGCTATGTGATAAATGAAACCACTACAGGTATGAAGGCCCCATGAGGATAATGGGGTGAGGTGAAGACAGATTCACTTCTCAAAATGTTGAAAGAAAAAAATATTGCATCGGCCGGGCACAGTGGCTCACGCCTGTAATCCTAGTACTCTGGGAGGCTGAGGTGGGAGGATCGCTCAAGGTAAGGAGTTCAAGACCAGCTTGAGCAAGAATGAGACCCTATCTTTACTAAAAAAAAAAATAGAAAGAAATTATCTGGACAACTAAAAATATACATAGAAAAAATTAGCCAGGCATGGTGGTGGCGCATGCCTATAGTCCCAGCTACTGGGGAGGCTGAGGCAGAAGGATCGCTCGAGCCCAGGAGTTTGAGGTTGCTGTGAGCTAGGATGACACCACGGCACTCTAGTGTGGGCAACAGAGCCAGACTCTTTCTCAAAAATAAATAAAAAGTAAAAGAAAACAATATTGCATGAAGGAGAGAGCTCAGCAGCACTGAGAAAGACCTGGTGGAAAGTGGGTGAGCTCCTGTGTGTGAGGATGTGAGAGAAGGGAAATGGGGTCAGAATTGGCCCGAGGAGCCCAGTCCCAGGGACCTCTCATCAGAACATGCCTGCCTGACATGCAGGATATGGGACTTTTCTTCATCTTGTCCCCTTTGTGCACATGGAGACTACTGCAGCTCTGAGCTGTGTGCCTTCCTGGGAGGAAGTCTCTTCCATCCACAGAGATCACTTGACATAAGTGTGTTTTTCTAGAACAGTATGGGTTGGAGGTTAAAGACTCCAATCAGGGCTGACTGGCCCTTGCAAGAGTGGACATAGAAATGTCCACTCGGGAAATGGACTGGGGGTTCTAAACAGTATGAATATCATGAGGAAACTAATATAGTGTCCCTGTTCATATCGCATGAGATATTTCTAGAAGCACAAGAGAGGTGACATCCTGGCCAAGGGTGGGAGAAGCTATGTGGTGGCCACTGAGATTGGGTGAGTAGGAACAAGGTGGTTGGGGGGAGTGATAGTTGTTGGTTCATGACCATTGCTTACTTGTGT
Organism: Microcebus murinus; assembly: GCF_040939455.1. NCBI lineage: Eukaryota > Metazoa > Chordata > Mammalia > Primates > Cheirogaleidae > Microcebus > Microcebus murinus. The sequence goes on along the minus strand of NC_134125.1, from coordinate 23,456,765 downwards.
TTTAAATATTTTATGTGCTGTATTATTTTAGACATTAGATAACAATGCCTATAATTTGAGATAATACTAAAATGGCAATAGGTCAATGACCTGCTCAGAAAACCACCAGGCTGGGCATGTGGACCTGGATTAGGGGCCAGTGGCCTGGATCCATGGATTGTTGCCTCTTGTAGTCACCGTGGAGAGGCCCCCGACCCCCTCTGGGAACATTCCAGATGTCCAGGTGCTTTTCACAAGAAGCAAACCTCTGGTCTCCATGAGTTGCCACCTCATTAGTAACAGAAACAAACTCAGGGCACCCACCCCCTGCTGCAGGAGTAGGCATTTTTATTTAAAATTATTCTGGACACATGTGTCCTCACAATAAACATGAAACAAAAATAAGAAACACCAAGGTTGGAGAAATAGAGGGGGCGGAGCAAGATGGCAGATGAGAAAAACCACCAGTCAGAGTGTCTCTGCAAAAAAACACAGATTTTAGAAGACAGTAGAAGAAATGAGCAACCACACGAGCATACATTGGATAAGGGTTGGAAGGAGGGGTACCCAAGACTATGGGAGACTCCACGGGAGGAGATTGTGGAGGAGAACTGGAAGAAGAGAGCTCCTGAGAAGCTTGTAGACCAGCGACAAGGGTAGGTGGTATGGTTAACTTTCCCCTCCCTTGCATCTCAGACTGCTGGTGGGCTCCCCAGCGGTTGGAGAGACCTGGGGACACCAGCCCAGAGACAGCTGCCTCCAGTGAGCAGTGAGCCTATCGTGGACTCAGCACCAGGCTCCCAACTCCCTCAGGTACCTCCCTGTGCACAGTTCCGAGCTGTTTGGCAGGCACCATATTGCTCCATTCTCCCCTCCGCCGTCCCTATCTGTGGCTGCTGAGAGAGACAATTTAGCCACCACCTGTAGGCATCTCCAGTGAACAGAACCTTTCCTTTTGGAGGAAACAGCTGACTGACGAGTACTCAGATGGTGAGCTCCCTACCCACCAGCCTTCCCAGGTGCTGCTGGCCTGGTGACTCCAGGAGAACGGGACAGATCCTGAGGCTGAGAGACATCGACCAAGCTTGGGCACCCTGTGGGTGACTTGGGACTGGCACGCCTCTCCCTGGAGGGGTCAGGGATTGAATTCCGGGGCCAAGAGGTCAGACCTGCAGACCAGATCCTATGCACCCAGGTCTAGCATTGCTCTGGGGCACAGAAGGGATATTCATGAAGGAGCCTACTAAGGTGAGTATGCCTTCAGGGGAGGATCAGCATGCTTGAGGGCAACCCTCCTCCCAAGAGGGGGCTGTGTGCCCAGCCCAGGCTGTGATCATGTGCAGGGAACGTCCCAGCCCTCATCACAGCCAGGGGAGAGCCGGTGGCGTGAGGTCCTGCCTGCTGGCAGAGGCTCAGGAGAAGCCTTGTAGTTGGGGAGGGTGGAAAGAAGCAAGGCCCACTCTAGACTGTGGGTCTCAGACAGCCCCACCCCCACACGCAGACTTTCTGGCTCAGTGGGGCCATTCCAGCCCCTCCCTGATAGCTTTGCCCAGAAGCAGAGAACAGACTTTTGACCCCTGCTAACGGCATTTGTGGTGCTTGAGGGCAGGCTTAGCCAACCCAGCTCCACCCAGACTCACTCCCTGAGCAGCCCTCACTGAGGTGGAGAATAAGGACACACCTGGAAATCTCAGGGCCCCACCCACCACCTGAGGCACTAGAGTGCCTCTCCATAGGAACAAGAGCTGGTTACAGGTCCCAAAAACAACAGTGTAGCCTGCTCCTCCCAGCAAGCACCACCTACTTACAGGGAAGTCATTCCACACATACTTTTACTGCATCTACTGACTCATCATACAGGGTGTGGTCAAATCTCACCCACAAACACCACCTACTGGCTCAGAGACTAAACAGGGCATGTCATTACCCAAATGAAAACCTAAAGGTAAGAAGCAACAACTGATTCAGATGGGAAGAAATCAGCGAAGGAACTCTGGAAATATGAAAACTCAAATGGAAAGCACACCCCCAAAGACGAACACCAGCCCTTTAGAAAAGGACATCAACCAAAATCAGAACACTAAAATGACAGAAAAAGAATTTTGAACATGGATTGTAAGAAAATTCAATGACTTGAAAGAAAAAATGGATAACCAACACAAAGAAACCACAAAAAGAATCCAGGACCTGGAAGGAAAATTCACTAAAGAAATTGAAATAATAAAGAAAAATCAAACGGAACTTCTGGAAATGAAGAATCTATTCAGGGAACTATAGAACACAGTGGAAAGCCTCTAGAACAGGGTTGATCAAACAGAAGAGAGAATCTCAGAGACTGAAGATAACACCTTCCAATTAAATAAGTCAGTCACAGAGATAAAACAGAGAAATAATAGAAAAGAGCAAAGCCTACAAGAAATGTGGGATTATGTGAAGAAACCTAATGTGAAGGTTATAGGGCTTCCAGAAGGGGAAGAAGAAAACACGCAAGGATTGGATAAGCTATTTGAAAATATAATAGAGGAAAATTTCCCAGGCCTTGCTAAAAATCTAGATATCCAAGTACAAGAAGCTCAAAGGACCCCTGGGAGATTAAATACAAACAGGAAGACACCACAAATATCCCCAGCATATATCTCTGGAGAGTGTGGCCCTTGTAATCTTCACTCCCCATTCCAGGCCCAGCAGAGCCCCAGGAATATGGTGTAAGATTGTGAAGAACTTGAAGCAATGGATAAATGAATGTTATATTCATATACAATTTCACATGACTAGAATTACATTAGATAATCATTCATGTGACCTGCATTTTGCTTCCAAATATTGCAGACAGACATCATCACTCGTAGAAAAGAAGGAAATCCTGCCATTTTCAACAACATGGCTGAATCTGGAGGGAATCATGCTAAGTGAAACAAGCCAGACAAAGAAAGACAAATACTATATGATCTAATATGTGGAGTCTAAAAACGTGCAACTCATAGAAGCAGAGAGGAGAATGGAGGTTGCCAGGGACTGGGGATCCAGGGGATGGAGAGATGTTGGTCAAAGGGCACAAAACTTTAGTTTTAAGATGCTAAGTCCTGGTGATCTAATGTACAGCATGACAACTACAGTTAATAACACTATTATTTTCTTGCAATTTGCTATGAGTGGAGATCTTAAGCGTCCTCACCCCCCCACACACACACACAGACACACAATGCTAACTGAGTGGTGAAGATTATGTTAACTAATTTGATTGTTCCAAGCAGTCTGGGAGGCCGAGGTGGGAGGATTGCTCAAGGTCAGGAGTTCCAAACCAGCCTGAGCAAGAGCAAGATCCCATCTCTCCTAAAAATAGAAGGAAATTAACTGGCCAACTAAAAATACATATAAAAAATTAGCCAGGCATGGTGACACATGCCTGTAGTCCCAGCTACTCGGGAGGCTGAGGCAGAAGGATTGCTTGAGCCCAAGAGTTTGAGGTTGCTGTGAGCTAGGCTGACACCATAGCACTGTAGCCCGGGCAACAGAGTGAGACTCTGTCTAAAAAAAACCAAAAAACAAAAAAACTAATTTGATTGTAGCAATCATCAAACAATCAGTATGTGTATCAAATCATCACGTTGTACACCTTGAATATATACAATTTTTATTTGTCATTATGCCTCAATAAAGCTGGGAAAAAAGTTAAATATTACAAATATCTCACTGTTATTTGTGTGTCTTGTCCAAAAAAGGACCAGGAGCTTAGCAAATCACTTTATGTTTGCCCTCACACTTTTGCTCTTCGGTTCCAACTGTCAACAAAAAAGAACCACCAATAGAAAAAATATCTTCAAATACGTTGAATTTATTCAGGAATTAGCAAAGAAGATTATAACCCGAGATTCACAGCTACAGCAAGGCACAGATGAGTGTGAAGAGAGGAGGATAAAGGGAAGCTTTCATTGGAAAAAGGAGCATTGGGATTCATGATGTCCCCAATAAAGATAGGGTCCCCTGGCCGACTGTGTTGCAAGAGATGAGAGAAACAAAAACATAGACACAGAAATAACAAGACAGAGGGGAGGTCAGGGGACCACCAGCACTCTGGTGCCAAGGTGGCAGTGACTGAAACCTAGCACTTGCTTTTTTTGAGACAGAGTCTCACTTTGTTGCCCAGGCTAGAGTTAGTGCCATGGCATCAGCCTAGCTCACAGCAACCTCAAACTCCTGGGCTCAAGCAATCCTCCTGCCTCAGCCTCCCAAGTAGCTGGGACTACAGGCATGCACCACCATGCCCAGCTAATTTTTTCTATACATATTAGTTGGCCAATTAATTTCTTTCTATTTATAGTAGAGACGGGGTCTCACTCTTGCTCAGGCTGGTTTTGAACTCCTGACCTTGAGCAATCCGCCCGCCTTGGCCTCCCAGAGTGCTAGGATTACAGGCGTGAGCCACCGCGCCTGGCCTGCACTTGCTTTTTATTCTCTTTGCCATGTTGCAAAATACAATGATCTCGTGTGAAAAAAAATCACAGAATACAATGATCAAAGGTTTCAGGGCTCCCTCCAAAATCCCAAGGTGTCCTAGCTAATTTCCTTCTCCTTTCTAGAAGTGAAAAACACATAATTCTTTAGTTGGTACAACCTTTTTGATCAAGGTAAACTGATTTTATCCCAAGATATCAATCTTTAATGTCAATAGCTGTGACCCATTTGATCAAGGAACAAGGAAACTACATGCTTTCCATGAGGAGACTGGTTTTACGCTAACTGAGGCATTGTTGAGAGACAGGGAGAGGAGCTTGGCCCACGGTTCAAACACTATGGAAGCCTTGAGGCTCTTCTCCCCTGCTGACACATTGCAAGCTACCTCTACAGCCATGAGAAGTTTTCATGTCAGGCCGCCTGCGGCTTTTCGTGCATGAGACCCCTTAGGCTCTTAGGTTGGAGCATGCTTTGCTGTACTCCCAGATCGCTGACATGTGTCCCCAAACTAGGCAGTTAACATCTGCAATTATTTCAGGCTTCTGCTCAGGCAATTCCTTCACCTCCTCTCCTCTCACAACCTCAGACATAGCATCCCTAAATCCCAGTGGTCTTAATCCCATCAAAGGAGAAGTTCACATAGCTGTTTGGAAATAGAGATCACTGGTTTTGGAAACGCAAAGCCAGAGCTGGTGTCAAAGTTCATCGGTGGAGATGCTGTTACTAGGCAGGTCTTTTTTGAGAGCATCTTACCTGAATTGCTGCAGTCCTAAAGAAAGAATTTGTGCTAGCGGATTATTTTTAAAAGTCCTGACACAGTCTTTATCTCAGACATGTAAACATGAGCTCCCACTTTGTGTTCTCCAGACTTTGGTTTACTTGGGTTTGACAGAGAGTGAGTTCATCCTGAGATTTGCAGCTTTAACACACCCATCACCATAAAAGAAAGGACCAGCCCTGTCTGGCCGAGTTGACACCCTGAAGTCATCCTCCACTCTCCTCTCTCCCTCATGCCCTGCAACTTGCCTACACCATGACTTCTTCCCATCCGCCCTCCTCCTCTGTGGACCTCTACCACCATGCTTTGTTTGTCCTGTGAGCCCAAACCAAGGTCCTGCTCACTCACTTCTCTCCCCTCCTCCACATTTGCTCCTCTCCAGCTCATTGTTCACACGCGGATTGCAGTGGAGTGACAGCAATCAGATCGTGAAAATTACAATGCACAATATTTAAATGGATCTCCTCTTCAAGTCCCACACGATGCAATCCATCCATTGCCTTCTCATCAGCCTCCCCTCTGCCTCATCAGCATTTCACTACATCAGGATTTGTGCGGCCTGTCCCCACACCCTGAGCTCAATCCCTTCAAGCTCCTATGGCCGCTTCCTGCTGGGGTCTCAGAAAAGGAGTCTCAAGCAACCCTGCCTGGTGTCCGCCTGCCTTTGTAACTTTCCTACCAGCCTATTCGATTTCTGCAGAGAATGAGTTACAATTGCCACTTTAAAACAATGGTCTTCTTGTTTTGTAGGTTTTTGTTTCATTTGTTTTCACCCTAAACCTTATAAGGCCACAGACTGCTAAATCCCTGAGTGTTGCATGCACTACCCACTCAAGAACAAATGTTTGTTGAATGCATCAGGAGAGAGGAGGGTGGAGGAGGCTGATAGTCTCCATTTCCAGGTGAAAATAAAGCTTTTTATAAGCCCTGTCCTATGTGACAATCGCAGGTCCAAGAGGGATCAGTGCAATGACTTCATGTGTATGTACCTATGTATTCATTAGTTCGTTCATTCGTTCCTCTGTGCAGCTGGGAACCTGAAGCTCTGTTAGTTCACGGGCAGGAGGAAGTCTGGCGCAATGGCAGGGCAGATCTGCTCTTGCTCTTAGCTACCATGACCTGTGGCAGGAGATTTGGGGCCAGATGACAGGGACACAGTATCAGACCCAACTCCACGCCAAACCCCTTTTAGAAAAACACAAATTGTGGTGGCTGAGTACTTCCCAGGCCTGACTGACAAAGGTAAATTCAAGGATTCCAAAAGATCCCCACGGGGGGATGGCCTTGAATGGGGCCTCCCGCCTCCCTTCACCAGGAAAGATCCTCCCGCCTCTCCAGAAGCCTGACTTCCTCGCCCTAGAGGGACGGGGAGGAAACAGGCGCCCAAACCTGGGCCTTGCCTCAGTCCCTGCTCACGCCGGGCTTCGGTGCCCCCTGCTGGCCCGGGACGCAAGCTCGGGGGGATCAGGGTCAGCCCTGGTTGACCGAGACCAGGCCCTGCGCCTTGCTGGACCTCGCGGACCTCCCCGACCCGCTCCCCCGGCGGGACTTGTCCAAGGTGTTGGTTGGTGACAGAGAGGAGAAGCCCTGACTTTGGTAAAAGCGACGGCTGACGTCCTTGGAAGGCTTGGGGGAGGGGAGCGGCGCAAACACATTTCTCTTCCACGTAATCTCACGGACTAGGGAGCGCGGGAGGATTTAGGAGAAAGTTCTGGAAAACCAAGCCCCAGGGGAAGACTGAGGAAAGCACTTTAGGGAGAGGGCGCCGTTAGCTGAATTGCCGGCGGGCGGCGTTTTTCAGCCCCGGGGGTTACGTAAGTGGGCCAGGGCCAGGAGGTAGGGGGCTTTGGGCCGGCCACGCAGCGTCGTGGGAGGGAGGTGGGCTGGGCCAGGACCCTAGCTCAGGGGACCCCGGGGCTGGCTTCTGCACCCCGCACTCGCATCGCGCCCAGGGCAAGGGGACGCTGGAAGCACAGGCCCTGCAGGGAGGAGGGAGTCCAGACCTCGACCTCTCCCTCCCCATCCCAGCCCTGCAATCCCCATCCCCCACCCCCAACTCCCCCCCACTTTCCCCCATCCTCTACCTCCACCCCCACCCCTGTGTTCCGCGGTGTGGCCATAGGCGCCACCCCTCTCCTGCCCCCTCCCGCTTTCCCGTGTGCCCAACCTCCCCCTCCCCCCTCCAACTCTCTCCACCCTTCCCAGGCCTTGAAAACCCCCTTCTGCACTCCCGGGTCGACCCCCTGATCTCGTGAGATTTGCCCGGAAGGAAAGCGGACCCGGATTGGCCGAGGAGGCTGTCCCCCGCCCCTCCCGCCGCCCGGCGCGCGGTCGCGGTCTGGTGCTTCCCACCCGGCGGCGCGAGCACGTGGCGGGGTGCGCGGGTCCGAGAAAGACGTGAGTGCAAGCCCCTGTTTCTCCACCTTCCCGCGGGGTGGCCTTGCCCTCCTCCCGGTAGCACCCGCTTCCCAGGGGCCCCGTTTTCCGTCTGAGAATGGGTTATCACAGGATAGAGTCGAAGACCGGACGAAGTAATCGTGCGCGACCCGGCTCGGCCCGGGCCACCTGCTCGGGAAAACTGGCCACAGTTGCGGGTTTTAGCCGTGAAAATTCCCCGAACCGAGGCGTCTTTGCGGCTTGGGCTGAGCGGATGGGGTGTGCATTTGCAATGGGGGTGCTGCGCTAGGAATCGGCCCCGCAGGAGGTGCCGGGACGTGGGGGCGGCGGCTCGGCCACGGCCTGGGCTTCCCGGACAGGGCCAGAAATGTAGCTGCGGGACGGTGGGCAGTGTCGTCGCGGGAAGGGTCACTGTGGCTGGGCGCTGGTGCTCAGGTTTGGAGATGAAGAGAGTCCGCCTAAAAGATCAGGATCCAGTCTCCAGTTGTCCGTTTCCCCAGCAGTATGCGCTGCCGTTTGCGCGGGAGGCCACTGTCCCCTACATACATGTGTTAGAAAAGTCTCCTTGTGTGGGGAGCGTTTTGGTTATTGCTCTCAGATGTGCGTGGAAACGCGTGACTGAGACCCGCAAAACCAAGCATTGGAGGGCCTGAGGCCAGACTGAACTGGACCAGAGTGGACGGAAGACGTCGTCAGGTAAGGTGGCCCCCTGAGCCGTCTCCGGCGCGGAGAAACCCTGTCACCTGTCCTTGTTGCTGAGGAGCCAGAGGGAGCTGCATCCTGAGGCCCCTCACGGGAAGAGGAAGAAGCAGGAGCCACCTTTATTTTCTCAAGTCATTTTCCCCAAAAGAGCATTTCATTTGTCCCATTATCTTTTTATAAGAATCAACTAGGGTTGGGTGTGGGGCAGCGCGCAGGTGCCGTTGGCATTAGGACACCTGCTTTAACTCCCCGTGTTGCTGCTGCCCCCAGAGCAGGCGGTGGGGGCTGGTGTCTCACAGCCCCACACTCTGAGAATGGCTATGTCAGGGCATGCTGAGAGGAGCCGGCAGGGTCATGGCCTCACAGGAGCTTGGGAAGACTGGAGGGTCAGCCCTGGTCTGCCAGAAGGTCCCCTCTGGATTTCTCCCCTGTGCAGAGAGCAAGGAGGACGCGGTGCCCCAGGGCTGGGCTGGGCTCCCTCAGCCCTCCTCATGCCTGCGCCAGTGTCTGAGGGGCTCCCCTGCAGCCCCTGTGGGTGAGGCCTCACCAGCGCATTTGCTGCCTCGTGGCTGGCCAGGGGAGGCGGGCTGGGGAGGCGTGTCCCCAGAGTTGCTCTGAGTCTGGCGCCCCAGGGAGACAGAGCAGCTGGGCTGAGGAGCTTCTGCAAGTGAGCGCCGGCCTTTCAGGATTTCCCGCTGGAATATCATGTCCCCCTTCCCCCTCCTGGAAGGCCTGGAGGGCCCAGGGAACTGGGCTGAACCCAGACCTGCTGCACCCTTGGACTGCTGCCGTGAGGGACTTCGCTAAATGAAGCCTGCTGCTCTCCTGCCTGACTGTCTCCACGGTGGCCACACTCAGACTGAGAGAGTGAGGCGTCTTTTCCAACTCAGCTTCTCCGGGCGCACACACAGCAGGCTGGCACAAGTGTGCGGCTGTAGGGGGCCCTCGACCAGGAGCCCAGGGGCTGTGTTCCCATGTCACCTCCCATGGCCTACTTGGTGACTCAGGTCATGTGATTCACGCTTCTGAGCATCAGTTACTGCACCCGGAAAGGAAGAAGCAATGGAAACCCACTGCTAGTGCTACACGTCTTAAGAAAAGAACTAATAATACCAGGAAAGCAAAATGTTTGGGTCACTTTTTTAGCTCTGCCAGACATGAGGAATTATTTCACTGTGTCATTGTGATACAGTGTCCAGCTCCACCAGCTTCACGCTCACATCCCACAGCTCTCAGAGAAGAGTAAATAAAGAAAAAAGGTTATGACTAGAAGGATGAAGATTGAAGGTGTCCCAGAGAGATCGACGGTGGCAACAATCTTCATGTTAAAGGCACGCTCAGCTGGGCGCAGTGGCTCACGCCTGTAACCCCAGCACTTTGGGAGGCTGTAAAACAGCCTGGGCAATATATCAAGACCCTGTCTCTACAAAAAATTAGGAAAATTAGCTGGGAATGGTGGAGCACACCTGTAGTCACAGCTACACAGGAGGCTGAGGTGGGAGGATCACCTGAGCCCAGGAGTTCTAGGCAGCAGTGAGCTATGATCATGCCACTGTACCCCCAACCTGAGTGACAGAGCAAGACCCTGTCTCTAAAAAAAACAATACAAATATTTTTTAAAAGTCCCTCTCAGAATACCTTTTTTATGTCACAACATAGAAAGTACAAGGGTAAATTGTTGGAAGATGATCCAAACTTGGAATGAAGCGTGACAATTCACCAAGGCATAGGAAATGTGCCCGCTTCTACTTCGTATCGAAAGTTACTACTCTCAATAAGTTTTTTTACAAAGCAGGCTGGGCGTGGTGGCTCACGCCTGTAATCCTAGCACTCTGGGAGGCTGAAGTGGGAGGACCCTTGAGGTCAGGAGTTTGAGACCAGCCTGAGCAAGAGCAAGACCCTGTCCCTACAAAAATATAGTTTTTTTTTTTTTTTTACAAAGCAGCAAAAACATTTTCATTCTCAGTATTTAAAATCACAGTGTACTCAATTAGTTTTTCTTTTCAAAATTTCTGTGTACATTTATAACTAATAGAGTTCTCAGTGCTTTGACAAAAAAAATCATTTTAATGGCCACGGGAAAATCTTAACTTTACCTGTGGCTGTTAAGATTGCTTTGCACAATTCCCACTTGCACAGTCTTTTTTGTGGCCCTGCTCTGCCTTGCAAAGCAAGGTCAGCTGTAATTAATGTATTTTTCAGCTTGATTCTCGTTGATCTGCTCAACAGAATGTGAGGTCCAGGCCTCAGACCTACCCTGAGAGGAAGACCATGACTTCGTCACTGGGTGTTCCTTCTTGTCACCCAGAATAACAGTTGATGTTCCCTGAATCAGTAAGAGTTTTTGAGTAAATGGAGGCGAGAGGATCAGCTGTACCAGACACTCGCCAGTGAACGTGTCCCCAGGGCCGGCCTGCCTGAGTGCCCCTGCAAGGACCCAGAAGATGTTTTTTTAAGTGAAATGTGAGGCTCGTGCCTGAGACTCACTGCTACCCTTCTTTGTTCCACTGGAAAGTGCCAGACAGCCTGTCGCTCCCTGCTTTTACTCCCAGCCACCATGACCTTCCTGTGGCTTGGAGATTTAGGGTCAGTTGAATGACAGGGACATGGTATCAGATTCCATTCTCTCCTGCTCTTTCCTGAAAAGTACAGTCCTCACAGTCTGATAAGGCTATGGTGAGGGAGGAGGAGGAGAAAGTGCAAAAGTCCCAAAGCTCAATCCTCCGGGACAAATGCCAAGACTGGACCCCCCCCCCAACCTCTCCTTCATCTTTGCCACCAGCATCTGTGCGCCCCTCTCTCCCTCCCCTCACTACCCCATACTCCATTGGACTGCCTCTGCCCTTGGAGTGGGCACGAGGGGACAGCCACCCCCACCAGCAGCTCACCCAGGCCAGGGCAAACAAATCAGGCCTTCAGGACACTCCCACTCCCCAAATCTAGGCTCATAGTGTCCCTAGTTGGACTCAGGCACAAGTCCCCAGCCTTTAAGGGACACAGTTCCATGAGAGCCAGAAGACCTGGCCTCCTCTGCTGCCATTTCCCTCCTTCCATCTCACTCTTGGCTCCACATCTGCTCCTCTGGGCCATTCATTCCCTGCCCGGCGCCCCTCTTCCTTCCTGAGTCCCCCTGCTCCCCCCAGCCTGGAGTGAGTCGCCAGACTCTTCCCCTCCCAGCATGCCGCGAAAGGCACATCTCTTGGGACTAACTGGCTGGACCCAGGTGACCTTACCATGTGTAGGTCTGGAGATTACTGGCTCTGAAGTGCCCCAGAGCCTGTTGAGTACTAGAGAGGGGACAGGAAGGGTCAACAGAGACCTTAGATTTTTAAAAAGGCAACTAGGGCAAAATGTATCAGAGACCTGACTCTGGGGATAACAGAGACGTCCTGGATCCCGGGTGGAATCTTGTCTGTGCAGCGGCTGAGACGGGACAGCTGCTGGCGTCCGGACTGGTCGCCAGGCCTCTCAACAGAAGACCCAGCTGTTAGGGTCTTCTTCCTGCGGAGCCCAGGAAGGGGCGTCCTCCTGCATTCCCCGTGCCTCTTTGGATCCAGAAGAACAGCCGGGCTTTTTTCCCTACACCTTCTGGCTTGTATTCTCCAAAATAGCTCAGTAGGATTGGGAAGAATTCTTTGATTTTTATAAATGGCAGTGGAGGGGGGTCTCCCAGCATCTAGACCACGTCCCAGGCAATAGGGGAGGTGAGTTGATATTGCAGGATTGCAGATGAGAGGGCCACCCTGGCAAACCAGTAGCACAGAAACATGCTTGGGGATCCCCACTGGGGTTCTGTGACTGGAAGAGGGGGTGCAGGACACCCCCAAGATGAGCTCAGAGGCTGTTCTTACCTGTGCAGCCAACAAGGACTGTGAGAACCAGTGACCAGGACATAGCAGAAGTGTCCCCTAAATCCATGCCTGGACCCTGGGAGTTCTGCTGGGCCACAGGATTTTTTTTTAATATAGATGGGGTCTTGCTACATTGCCCAGGCTGGTCTCAAACTCCTGGCCTCAAGCAGTCCTCCTTTCTCAGCCTCCCAGAGTGCTGGGATTATAGGCCTGAGCCTCCGTGTCCAGCCAGCCTGTTTTTTCACTGCTCACCGATACTGGGAGGAAGGACAGCACCCCTGAGCAGATGTGCTCCTTCCTCCATCACAGCATAGAGGTGGGCAGAGAAGTGTCCTCTGCCTCACGGGGACAGTGTTCATCTTACACTTCATCATGGTTCCTCTGGCCTCCTTGGGTCTCCTGGAAGCTGGGATCCCGTAGAAACTTCCCAAGCTTTTATAGACTTGTGCAACTTTCCTGTTCTCCCGTGGTTCACATGAAGTCTATCAGCCAGCTCTTTTGGAGGGGGTGGAGACACACATCCATCTAAACCCCTCGCACGCGGGTACCAGTTACTCCCTGCATGGATCTGAGCAGGTCCTTACCCTGACAGAGTCTCAGGTTCACCGGGCTAAAAATGAAAATGGCAGTGAACTTTAGATTTTCCATGAAGGTTATTTGAGGTTCTGAATGAGAACTGCCACCACCTCTTCTGTGCCCAGTGGGTGCTCAGTGGTCAGGGACATGGACCTTGGCCTTGGTTACTAATCGCTGTCTCCTGCAGCCGATTAGTAAACTCATCTGCTTGGGAGTTAAAGTAAAGCCTGTAGAACACAGTCCAGTTTGACACAGCTTTCACAAAGGCTGTTGTTAGGATTGAGGGTAGAAATTTGGAGAAAGCAGTTTCCAGAAAATGCCAGAATGGAAAACATCCTTCAGGGACTCCCAGCCTCCTCACCCAGGCCAGGGCCGACGCAGCCAGGCCCCGAAACAGTCCCAGCTGGATCCTGGCCAGTGGAGAACAAGAACCGTGGGGGCATCACCGTGCACGGGACGGAGAGTGGCCTGGAGAATTCTCTGGTGTTCTGAAACTTCCAGAGAACCAGTGTGTGAGCCAGCCCAGGATGGGAATAAAAACTGGCAGATCCTTAAATGCTAAACGTAGCTTCAAATTTTGTGAGGGAAAAGGTAGTAGAGAGAGAGAAGAAAATGAATTTAATCCGTGGCGTGTCCGATGCCTCTCCCATCTGAGCCTCTGGCCTGCGAAGCTGAGGGGACGAGAAGGACCCTTATGAGGCTGCGTTTGTGTCAGCTGTTGCCGAGGATCGAGGAAACGTCAGTTATCACCTACACTTGGGAAGGGGCGGTTGGAGATCGTGTTCGGGTAAAGGCCTCTGGGAAATGCCTGGGTCTGAGCTGCTGCCTGTGAACAGTCCGGATCTGGAGGAGGACACCGAGCTCTAAAGGCAAGGTCTTCTGGTAGCTTCTTTGATGACGAGGATCTGTGCTTTCGTTCCATGCTTATTTCTCTCTGTGGCTCCAAGTTCCCAAAGAATCCACAGATCTCATCCCTCAGTGGCGTTCAGAGTTGAAAACGTTGCTGTCCTAGGTCAGCCATATTACCCTGTGGCCCCTCCCAGCCCACATTCCTAGATTTAGTCTTCTCAAGCCTGTTGGCTGAGAGGATCCTGACTTTCTGGGAAGAAAAGCTGCCGTCCAGGGAGGGAGGAAAATTGGATGGCCCTCCCTGCCTCAGTGATGGCCTTGGGTTTACTGGGCCTGCCCTGTTTCTTGGCCACTCCCCTCTTGCTTTCTCAACTCCGTGTAGACCAGAGTCTTTCAGCTCCCCCAGCAGAGCATGCTTTACCTTGTCTTGGTCATCCACTCGGTCCCATCACAAACGCCCGCCCTTTCTCCTAGCCAGGTGCTAGTTGTCATTTTGACCCAACCTCCGTGACCTTCAAGGTCAGGAAGACCAGGCATCCCTCAGTTGGACCTCTGTCCTCCCTGAGTGGGCACATGGTTGGCTGTGTTAGGGAGCATCAAGTATAAGTGACAACTTGTGACTTGGGGATTTACATGGGTCCCCCCCACCCTCTTTTTTTTCCCTTCCATGAATGCACATACAATTCAATCAGTTTTGAATCTGGAGAAAGTAAAAACCAAACCAGGATTCCCTGGATGGAGATCGGGTGATGTAATCAGATGGCGCTCTCCCCTTGGCCGCGTGGGGCTGGGGGGCTGTGTGCCGGCCTGAAAGGGCCTGCAACAGCTTCTGGGGGCCAGAGGACCGACCCAGAGGCCAGAGCGCTGGAGCCAATGCTGTGGAATCCCCCGGAGGTCTGAGCAGACGGCTCCCAGCGCCACGCCTGGGTCTGGTGAGCCGAGCCGGAGGCGGTCGCTGTCATCCAGAGTCAGCCCTCACTGTCAGCCAGCGTCTCCACGGGCCGCGCAGGCCAGCGCTGCGTAGACGCTCTTCCTTCTTTACAAATGAGCAGGTTTTGTGCTTTCCTCTACATGTAATTTTGCCTTAACCCCAAACATGTTGTTGGTTTTAGGATTTATTTGTTTATTGATATATAATAGTACATATTTATGGGGTACCTGTGGCATTTTGATATATGTGTACAGTGTGTAATAATCAAATTATGGTAACGAGGATATACAAACATGTATCATTTCTTTGTGTTGAGTCCCAGACATTTTGATTTTCTACCATTTTATAGATGTTTAAAGTAGTTTCTTCAAATAGCTTTTTTGGGAAATAGAAGACATGTAGCTGGGATATTACTTGATTACATTTTAAATATTTAGTGCATATTCATTAATTACAGTTTGTATGATTTATAGTTTTGTGATTTTACTAGTTAGGCTATTTTTCCCCAACTAAAAGCTTAAAAAAAAGAGAAGAGGCTTTTTCAAGAGAGCGATCTGGTATACATTCTGGTGACCATAGTTAATAACAATGCATTGTATACTTGAAAGTTGCTAAGAGATTGTAAGCTAAAATTGCTAAGAGATTTTATATAAATATGTGCAGTAATACATATGTTAATTAGCTTAAGTTAATCATTTTATGATGTATGCATATTTCGAAGCAGGATGTTGTATATTATATATAATTTTTTGTCAGTTAAAAAAACACTTATGTATTTATTTTTTTTTAGGTTGGGTCTAACTTTGTCACCCAGGCTGGAGTGGACTCCTGGGCTTAAGTGATCATCCTGCCTCAGCCTCTCCCGAGTAGCTGGGACTACAGGCGTGAGCCACCACGCCGAGCTAATTTTTTATTTTTTTATAGAGACAGGGTCTTTCTGTTTTGTGCAGGCTGGTCTCTAACTCCTGATCTCAAGCGATCCTCCTGCCTCGGCCTCCCAAAGCACTGGGATAGCAGGCGTGAACTACAACGCCCAGCCAAAAAATAACATTTTGAAGAAAAAAAGGAGTGGAGGCTTTGTTCTACCGTGAAGTACTTCCTCCCCCGAAGTCCATATCAAGATGGTAATTCCAATATACGTAAAACAGACACGTTAAAATGCACAGCTCAGAATTTGTATTTTTTAATCTCTTACTTCCGAAGGCTGTGTAATACTGTTACATTGCTTTACAGCCTCTCATTTGAAATTTTTAAAGAAATACGTTGGTACCCATGGGGGGTGTGCCTTACCTTTCTCATCTGCCTTATTGGAGCTGAGGAGGAGGCTGTCCAGGGCCACATGCCACTCCTGTTGCCATTGTCCTTGAATGGTCATCAGGACTCTTCCCTGAATAGGGTAGGGTGCGCTCTCAGGCTCCTGGGACTCACTGGGCAGGGGCCAGAATTCAGTGGCGCAGTGGGTGGGCGTGGGGTGGGGCCAGCGGTCGTCCCGCCGTCTCCTCCACGCTTAGCGAGATGCTCGCTTTGGGCCACCGAGGGCAGGGCTGTGGCTTTGGGCCACCGAGGGCAGGGCGGAGTCAGGGTGGACTGATGACTTCCCTGCTGTGGCCAGTGCAGGGACCTTGGCCCTGGGGTGGTCCCTCGGAAGGGTGGGGAGAGGACGGAGTTGTTCGCGTTTGGCCTGAGGAGGGTGCCTTGTCCCTGCCAGTTTCCTCGGGATTCCTTCCGGAGCATATTCATCAGGATGAGCGTGTGGATGAGCCCGCCGAGCCTCCTGGAGCTGGCGGGGCAGAGCCTGCTGAGGGATGAGGCCTTGGCCATCGCCGCTCTGGAGGAGCTGCCCGGGGAGCTCTTCCCGCCGCTCTTCGCGGTGGCCTTCTTCGGGAGACGCGGCGAGACCCTGAAGGCCATGGTGCAGGCCTGGCCCTTCGCCTGCCTCCCTCTGGGCGCACTGATGAAGGAACAGCGGCCTACCCCGGAGATCTTCCAAGCTGCGCTGGACGGGCTGGATGGGCTCCTTGCCCAGGAGGTTCGCCCCAGGTGGGCGCGAGCCAGCCGGCGGTGGGGCCCTGCGCGTCTGAGCGCGACTGGCTCAGGGAGCGCGCGGAGCCAGGGTGGCGGGAGGCTCTGCTGCCAGCGAGGAAGCCCAGGCAGGCTTGTGGCCGTTGCTGGGGTCGTTCTGGGAGTGCCTTCTGGATGTGGCGCGATGATTAAGATGCAGAGGTGACTGAAGGAGCATGTATGTAGACACCTTCCTTCCCAGGGGTACGGGAAGTGGGGACCGGGAAGGATCCAGGATCCCAGTTGGAAAGGGGGCAACTGGCGTCTGGCGTTTGGAGTAAACGTGCAGCTCAGACGTCTGGTTCTTGCCCAGATCCTGGGACACGTAACGTGGTTTTATTCTGAGTTGATCTTAAAGTGTCTCAGCCGATGACCTGCTTTCCCCGCAGGAGGTGGAAGCTGCACGTGCTGGATTTACGGAAAAACGCTCATCAGGACTTCTGGACCGTGTGGTCCGGAACCAGGCTCGGTGTGTGCTCCTGGCTGGAGCCAGCCGCGGCCCAGCCCGTGAGGAAGAAGCAAAAAGTGAATGCTTCAAGCTCGGTGGCGGCGGAGCAGCCCTTGGCTCCTGTGGAGGTGGTCATAGATCTGTCCCTCAAGCAAGGCACCCAAGACGCATTGCTCACCTACCTCATTGAGAAAGTGAAGCAGAAGAAGGGTTTGCTGCACCTGTGCTGTAAGAAGCTGAAGATATTTGCGATGCCCATGCAGAATATTAAGATGATCCTGAGCATGGTGCAGCTGGACTCCATCGAAGATTTGGAAGTGAATTGCACCTGGAAATTGTCCACCCTGGGGAAGTTTTCTCCTCTCCTGGGCCGGATGAGTAATCTGCAGAGACTCCTCCTCTCCCACATCCACATGTCCTCCACGTCCCCGGAGAAGGAGGAGCAGTGTGTCGCCCAGTTCACCTCTCAGTTCCATTGTCTGCTCCACCTCCAGGAGCTCTACTTGGACTCTATCTCCTTCCTCAAAGGCCGCCTGGACCAGGTGCTCAGGTGAGGGATGGCGAGGTGTCTCTGCAGGCCACAGCAAGCCCTTCTCCATTGCAGTAAATAGCAATGGGCATCTTTTGTATGCCCACCGCAGACAATGCAGGAGTGAGTGTGTCACTGCAAGTCACATTGTCTTGTTTACTTCTCTGTCCCCAAGCAAGGTATTACGTAACTACTCAGATAAAGGGGGGAGGTAGAGACTAGGATGGGTGCTATTAACAGCGACTCCTTGCTAGGAAAAACCCTATAATGGGGCTGGGGGCTTGGGGCCTGGCGTGGGTGGCTTTGGGAATTCTTCCTTAGGAAGTGACATTTAAAGGAAGATGACCACAAATAACTAAGCGAGGAGGGCGTGGAAGAAGGGAAAGCCCATCACATGTGAGGTTTCAGGTTGTGCGCTCTGCACCCACTAGCTTTCTCACCGGGAGCCTCTCCCTCCAAACCTGTCTCAAATTTCCTGTCCGTAAAGGTTTATTTTGAACTCCAGGTAATAGGTGAGAAGTGCAGGATTGTTGAGATGAAGGGAAGGAAGGGTGAGCAATCATAAAGAGTGATAGATACGGGCTGCTGATGGTGCAGAGGTCTAAGGCAGCTCCTGCAGGCGGGCAGCCCCTTTGGGATGTTGCCGACTTCGTCCCCGAACGTTTCCCATTCGTTTCTCATCGACACAGCAGTAGAGGAGGCCGGGGCCCAAGCAGGGGCCAGAAGGAAGCACATGTTGAAAGCATTGTCAGCCGTGTCCCTGAATACTAAAATCCACTCACCGGCGCCTGCCTTGCTTGAGGCATCAGGCCAGGCTCTCGCCATTCTTGCACACAACGCCTGGGAGGTGTATGTCGGACTCTGCTTCACAGATGAGCTGAGGAAGTGTTTGCTGGTTCATTCGCTTGACCAGATCCACAGAAGATTAGTCATGGCAAGGGCTCCACCCGAACCTGCGTGCACTTCAGTGCAGCGTGGCATCGTGTGTCTTGACCGTGCTCGGGAGGACTTTGGGTTTTGGTAACACAGGCCTCTCTGCAGTCTGCCCGCCCCCCCCCTCCCCCATTGCTCCTAGCACTAACGCTCTGTTTCTCCCTAGGTGCCTGAAGAGCCCTTTGGAGACCCTCTCGATAACTAACTGCCAGCTTTCAGAATCCGACTTGACCTGTCTGTCCCAGTGTCCCAGCATCAGTCAGCTGAAGGACCTGGGTCTGAGTGGCGTCATCCTGACCGATATAAGCCCTGAGCCCCTCCAAGTTCTGCTGGAGAGAACCTCTGCCACCCTCCAGGACCTGGACTTAGATGAGTGTGGGATCATGGACTCCCAGTTTGTTGTCATCCTGCCTGCCCTGGGCCGCTGCTCCCAGCTTACGACCTTCAGCTTCTGCGGGAACCCCATCTCCATGGCCGTCCTGGAGCGCCTCCTGCACCACACCATCGGGCTGAGCAGGCTCAGCCACGTGCTGTACCCCGCCCCGCTGGAGAGCTACGAGGACACCCGGGGCACCCTCCACCTGGGCAGACTTGCCTACCTGCACGCCAAGCTGAAGCGGATGCTGCAGGAGTCAGGGCGGCCTGGCATGGTCTGGTTCAGCGCCAACCCCTGTCCTCGCTGTGGGGACAGGACCTTCTATGACCCGGAGCCCATCCTGTGCCCCTGTTTCATGCCTGCCTAGCTGGGTGCACTTGTCAGAAGCTTTATTCTGGGCACTTAGACACTGAAGCCCAGGATGTAAGTGCATGCTGAAGCAGCACAGAAGCCATAGTTTGACACAACTGCTCAGTGTGGGCAGGAAAAAGAAAAGTGATATGGGGAGTGGGCGGGGGGGGGGAGGGTGGGCAGTTGTTGAGTTGATGGGATGTTTGGGGAGATGTATCCTATAGAGTTAGAAACGAATCTGAATTCCTAGAGGGGAATTCAGGCTTGGGAGGTACATGTGGGTGTCATCCTTGCATGGATGACTGTAAAGAAATTGTCAGAAATAAAGGGAACTTCAGTGCAAACCATCTGGTGTCCTCTTTGGTATTTTAACCTGCTTTTCCAGTGAAACCTCAGGAATCTCCAATGACTGATTAAGAAGGCACTGGGCATCCTGATGCTCACATACTAGATGGGGTGCGGTTCTGTCCCCAGATCTTATGGCACCATGTGTCCTTCCCTCTGTTTGGTTTTCTCTCTGGGACTTCTGCGACCTCATTGCGTATTTCTTGCTGTTCAGTGGATCAGAGCATTCAAGATGCATCCTCACGGCCTGGAACATACCAAGTAGCCACAGTGAGCGCTGCTGGAGGGAAGGGTTCTTTACGGGGCCCTCACTGCTAACCCTATAGAGACCCTGGACACGGTACTCCAGGTTCTGGTAGATACACAAGCCTCCATCCCTGGCCTTTGGCTGTGCCAGCATAGGGCTTCACTGTCCACAAGTCGGGTCCCCGGCACTGGAGGGGGACGTCCGCCCTGCACGTGAGCCAGAGCCTCTGGGCCTTCCTGGACCTCACCAAGCCATGTGTCCAGCCGTGCGTCCACCAGGCCCAGCCCTTGAATTTAACCAGTTGTGGCCAGTTACAGATATCTAAATTCCTTTTATCAAAATACTGAGATCATATTTGTTCAGGATTTATATCCCACGTGAAAGACAAGGCATCCTTTTGTGGGCCTATCAGTGAGAAAATAAATGACTTTCTCCTTAAAAGATTCCACCTCCCTCCTTATCAGCTAACTGCGCCAGCGTGACACCCTGGATTTGAGGTCCCAGCAGTGAACAAACCCTTGCCAGGTCCTAGGGAACACTTAGGGGAAGAAGATGAATGTCAGCCTTAAGAGTTGGGGATGGGTGGGGGCTGCTCTGCAGGACAATCTATCCAAAAGCAAGGGAGTGGTCATACTGCGGGGTTGGACCCTATGGCCCCCGGGCAGTTGGCTTGGCTGACACTCCCATGCCACTAGGCTACCTCAACCTCCCTTGCTGCACAGCCTCCTAGAGAAGTCACCTGGGAAGAAGGCCACACACCAAGGCCCAGGGGCAGGCTCCACCTGGATGTTGCCCTGACTACGAGCATGCCTGGTCCTGACTTCTCCTTCCGAGGCCTCTCGCTCAGTGCTAGCCACTCTTGTCCATGCTGCTGTCCTTGCTGACCGTCAGTAACTGCCTGTCTGCCACACACAGCAGCTCCTGGCCATTCCCCTTCTTCCTTCTGTTCCCTACTCCCAGCCTCCTACACTAAGCCCCTTAAGACACAGAAATGGGCCCATCAGCCTGTGGGGCACACTTCGCCATTTCTGAGAGAAGAGAAAATGCAGACATCATTATAACCAACCGTATGTCCAAAAAATAGGGCCATGAAAAGATCTCTTATTTTCCCAAGATACACCCTGCCTGGCATCAGTTGACGCAGAGTCGAGATACAGGAATATTTCCCAGAACTGGAAGCCAGGACGTGTGGGATTTGAGGAAAAGTGTAGAAAATGGACAGGTCCTCCAGGGAGGAAGAACAAAGGCAAAGCATCGTGTCGCTTCAGCTTTGAGTCCCTCAACTGCAAAATAAGGATGATATGCACCTCGTATTGTTGCAGTGAGGTTCCCTGGGCTCATCTCTGTAAAGCACACATCAGTGTACCCAGAACTGGGATGGTCCAGCACACGATGCAAGTAAGGAAGGAAAACAAACAAATGTTGCTTTTAAAGCAGGATGCCCTGTAGTTCTCAGGACTTCATTTGATCTGCAGGCCTCATTTTAAAGATGAATCTGAGTTCTCCCTGTAGAGGTCTTTTACCTCGTTAGTTAAATATATTCCAAGGTACTTTATTTTTTTTGTTGCTATTTTGAAGGGAATTGAGTCTCTGATTTGGTTCTCACTTTTACTGTTGTTGGCGTATATGAGTGCCTCTGATTTCTGTGTATTGATTTTGTATCCTGAGACTTTACCAAATTCATTTATCAGATCGAGGAGTCTCTTGGTTGATTCCTTGGGGTTTTCTAGGTATAATATCATGTCATCAGCGACGAGTGAGAGTTTGATCTCTTCTGCTCCCATTTGGATGCCCTTAATTCCACTCTCTTGTCTGATTGCTGTAGCGAGGACTTCCAGCACTATGTTGAACAGAAGTGGAGATAGTGGGCAACCTTGTGTTGTTCCGTTCTAAGTGGGAATGCTTTCAATTTTTCCCCATTCGGTATATATTGGCTGTGGGTTTGTCATATATGTCTTATATCATTTTTAGGTAAGCCCCGTCTATGCCTATTTTGTTGAGCGTTCTTATCATAAAAGGGTGTTGAATTTTGTCAAAAGCTTTCTCTGCGTCCATTGAGAGTATCATATGGTCTTTGTTTTTGCTTCTGTTTATATGGTGAATTACATTTATTGATTTGCATATGTTGAACCATCCCTGCATCCCTGGGATGAAGCCCACTTGTTTGTGATGAATTATTTTCTTGACAAGCACCTGGATTTGATTGGCTAGGATTTTGTTGAGAATTTTTGCATCTATATTCATAAGGGATATTGGTCTGTAGTTTTCTTTTTTTGTTGCATCCTTTCCTGGTTTTGGTATCAGGGTTATGTTCACTTCATAAAATGTGTTGGGGAGATTTCCATCCTTCTCAATGTTGTGGAATAATTTCTGCAGGATAGGCACCAGTTCTTCTTTGTAGGTGTGGTAAAATTCGAGTGTGAAACCATCTGGTCCAGGACTTTTCTTTTTAGGAAGGTTTTTTATTGCTGTTTCAATTTCAGTACTTGATATTGGTCTGTTCAGGAATTCTATTTCTTCCTGTTTGAGCCTAGGGAGACTGTGTGTTTCTAAGAAATTGTCCGTTTCCTCCACATTTTCCAGTTAGTGTGCATAGAGGCTTTGTAGTATTCATAAATTATATCTTGTATCTTTGTGGCATCAGTTAAATAGATGGAAGAATATACCATGCTCATGGGTCGGCAGAATCAACATTGTTAAAATGTTTATACTACCCAAAGTGACCTACGGAGTCAATACAATCCCTATCAAAATACCATCATCATTTTTCACAGATATAGAAAAAATAATTTTATACTTCATATGGAACCAGAGAAGACCCCGTATAGCAAAATCAATCCTAGGCAATAAAAACAAAATAGGAGGTATCAATTTATCAGACTTCAAACTATACTACAAGGCTATAGTCATTAAAACAGCTTTTTACTGGCACAAGAACAGGGACATTGACCAGTGGGACAGAACAGAGAACCCAGATATAAAACCATCCTCATATAGCCAACTAATCTTCGACAAAGCAGACAAAAACATACACTGGGGAAAAGAATCCTTATTCAATAAATGGTGCTGGGAAAACTGGATAGCCACATATAGAAGACTGAAACAAGACCCACACCTTTCACCTCTCACAAAAATCCACTCACGCTGGGTAACAGACGTGAACCTTAGGTGTGAAATTATTAGAATTCAAGAGGAAAATGTTGGAAATACTCTTCTAGACATTGGCCTAGGCAAAGAATTTATGAAGAAGACCCAAAGGCAATTACAACAGCAACAAAAATAAACAAATGGGACCTAATGAAATTAAAAAGCTTCTGCACAGCCAAAGAAACTGTCAAGAGAGCAAACAGACAACCCACAGAATGGGAGAAAATTTTTGCAAGCTACACATCTGATAAAGGGCTGATAACTAGAATCTATTTAGAACTCAGGAAAATCAGCAAGAAAAAAATCAAACAACCCTATCAAAAAATGGGCAAAGGACATGAACAGAAACTTCTCAAAAGAAGACACAGTAATGGCCAACAAACATATGAAAAAATGTTCAACATCTCTAATCATTAGGGAAATGCAAATCAAAACCACAATGAGATATCACTTAACTCCAGTGAGAATGGCCTTTATCAAAAAGTCCCCAAACAACAAATGCTGGCGTGGTTGCAGAGAGAGAGGAACACTCCTACACTGCTGGTGGGACTGCAGACTAGTTCAACCTCTGTGGAAAGCAATATGGAGATACCTCAAAGCAATGCAAGTAGATCTACCATTTGATCCAGTAATTCCACTACTGGGCATCTACCCAAAAGATCAAAAGTCACTTTATGAAAAAGACACCTGCACTCGAATGTTTATAGCAGCACAATTCACAATCGCAAAGCTGTGGAAACACCCAAGTGCCCATCAGTTCATGAGTGGATTAATAAAATGTGGTATATGTATACCATGGAGTACTACTCAGCTTTAAGAAACAATGGTGATATGGCACCGCTTGTATATTCCTGGATAGAGCTGGAACCCATTCTACTAAGTGAAGTGTCTCAAGAATGGAAAAACAAGCACTACATGTACTCACCAGCAAATTGGTATTAACGGATCAACACCTAAGTGGACATATAGAAGTAACATTTATCGGGTGGGTGGGAGGGTGGGAGGGGGGAGGAGGGGATGGGTATATACAACCACAACGAGTAAGATGTGCAACATTTGGGGGATGGACATGCTTGAAGCTCTTACTCGAGGGGGGAGGGGGGCATGGGCAATATAAGTAACCTTAACACTTGTGCCCCCATAATACGCTAAAAGAAAAAAATAAAAAAATAAAGATGAATCTGAAAAACCTTATTCAGATTTCAGACTTTGGAATAAAAATATTCAAAGAGGCATGGTATCAATGCAATGAGTTTTTTAAAAGTGAGTTTGGCTGCAGAGAGACCTGTTCAGTAGGGATAGCCATGCAACGGTGGGGGCAGATCTTGCCTCCCCGTGGCAGGGGTCACACATATGAAGGCCTTGTTGACGGGGAGGCGGGGGACTGTCTCCAGGCATGTTGCTACATAAGGCGGGAGGGAGTGTGGCACACACAGTAGGTTGTTTGGTATTAGCTGTCACCCTGGAGACACCGGATCTGTTTGGCAAACAAGCAGATTGGATTTATGGCACCTAGGAAACATTGATATGAGAAGAAAATAGGACAGAGGCTGGGCATAGGGAATCAGGCCTGTAATCCTAGCACCCTGGGAGGCCGAGGCAGGAGGATTGCTTGAGCTCAGGAGTTCAAGACCAACCTGAACAAGAGTGAGACCCCGTCTCTACTAAAAACAGAAAAATTAGCCAGGCGTCATGGCATGCACCTGTAGTCCCAGCTACTCGGTAGGCTGAGGCAGAAGGATTGCTTGAGCCCAGGAGTTTGAGGTTGCTGTGAGCGAGGCTGACGCCACGGCACTCACTCTAGCCTGGGCAACAAAGCGAGTCTCTGTCTCAAAACAAAACATAACAAAGAAACATAAGATAAGAAGGCCAGACCTCAGCAGGCCGCAGAACAAAGCAGTTGCCAGCAGAACATCTGTTGGAAGTTTCCCCAATGAATCCCCTTCCAGTCCCCAGGAAAGTGGGGCAGAGGCATGGGTCCTTGAGTCTGTGACGAAGGAAGCTGCAGCCTGTGGAGAGAAGTGCGGTTGTCGGCCCTGGGAGCACCCTGAACTTGCCAGAGCTGGATTTCACGTGAGACGTGCCGGTCAGCGCCCAGTGGATCCTGTACCTGTCGGACCTCCGCTGCTCCTGCTCCCGCGGCCCTGGTGAATGAGCAGCTTCCGCAGCTTTATGCTAGCGCACAGGGTGCTTAGTCAGCGTTGTGCACCCCTTGAAGGGATGGATCTGTGTTTTCCTCATCTAGATCCGTCAGCTCCATTTGCATTTGCTTTTGTTTTTTGAGACAGGGTCTTGCTCTGTCTCCCAGGCTGGAGTGCAGTGGTGCAATCATAGTTCACTGCAGCCTCAAACTCCTGGGCTCAAGCGATCCTCCTGCCTCAGCCTCCTGAGCAGCTGGGACTACAGGCACATGCCACCACTTGGCTAATTTTTCTCTTTCTCTCCTTCCTTCCTTCCTTCCTTCCTTCCTTCCTTCCTTCCTTCCTTCCTTCCTTCCTTCCTTCCTTCCTTCCTTCCTTCCTTCCTTCCTTCCTTCCTTCCTTCCTTCCTTCCTTCCTTCCTTCCTTCCTTCCTTCCTTCCTTTCTTTCTTCATGAGATCTTGCTATGTTACCTAGGCTGGTCTCAAACTCCTGGCTTCAAGTGATCCTCCTGCTTCGGCCTCCCAAAGTGCTGGGATTACAGGCGTGAGCCACCGCACCAGGCCATCCATTTGCTTTTTTATTTTTCCTAGATCAGCTCTGCTATTGTTTTAGTTGAGGGATAGAGAAGTGTTTCCACACAATCCCTTAAAAGAGCCAAAATGGATCAGGGCAGAGATGAATCTGATTTGCATGTCATTGCTATTGCTATTGAATCTTCCTGCTCACTGAGCAAGGGGCCCAGGCTATGCAGCCGGATTAGTCTAGTCGTGGATAATAACCCATAGAAAGTAAAAAGATGAGTCAAGGGTAGGAAGGTATGCTGGTTTGTTAATTTATACAGTAACAAATATCCAACAGTTTATGAGCCATTAGCCAAATAAACAAAGGTTTAACATTTTGTATATGTTAGTTTCTGTGCTATTAATGGATGCTGGGGATACCTAGAGCAGGGGTCCCCAACCTAGTGAGTTGTATGATCATTTCATTATATGTTACAGTATAATAATAATATAAATAAAGTACACAATAAATGTTATGGGCTTGAATCATCCCGAAACTATCCCCAATTTCCCCAGTCTGTGAAAAAATTGTCTTCAATGAAAATGGTCCTGGTGCCAAAAAGCTTGGGGAGCACTACCCTAGAGCCTAAGGTAATGTGGTTCCCTTCCTCCCAGCAGTCCTTGGAAAGACATGAGGGCCGAGGGACTGGATCATAGTGAGAGAGGACCATGGAGTGTGACTGCGATCCCCAATAGACTGGCCCCCCGGCGTGAGGTTACCCGCACACATTTCACTTCATTTCCTGGGACCTTCTTATGGCAACTTACGGAAATGCAATTCAGGCAGCAGGGCCCGGGGAATAGAGGAGAACCTGAGATTATAGCTCCCTGTCTTAGTCTGTTTGTGCTGCTATAGCAAAATACCTGAGACTAGGTAATTTACAAAGAACAGAAATTTATTTCTCGGCCGGGCGCGGTGGCTCACGCCTGTAATCCTAGCTCTCTGGGAGGCCGAGGTGGGCGGATTGCTCGAGGTCAGGAGTTTGAAACCAGCCTGAGCAACAGTGAGACCCTGTCTCTACTATAAATAGAAAGAAATTAATTGGCCAACTAGTATATATAGAAAAAATCAGCCGGGCATGGTGGCACATGGCTGTAGTCCCAGCTACTCGGGAGGCTGAGGCAGGAGGATCGCTTGAGCCCAGGAGTTTGAGGTTGCTGTGAGCTAGGCTGACGTCTTGGCACTCACTCTAGCCTAGGCAACAAAGCGAGACTCTGTCTCAAAAAAAGAAAAAGGAAATTTATTTCTCACAGTTTTGGAGGCCGGGAAGTTCAAGACAAAGTGCCAACAGGTTCAGTGTTTGTTAGGGCTGCCCTCTGCTTCCAAGAGGGAGCCTTGTTGCCGCATCCTCACATGGCAAAGGGGCAGAAAGGCAAAAAGGATGACCACTGCGTGAAGCCTCTTTCATAAGGACATTAATCCATCCCCGAGGGTGACTCCTCATGGCCTAATCACCTCCTAAGGCCCCACCTCTTAATATCACCTTGGGTCTTAGGTCCCAGCATGAATTCTGTAGGGACACATTCAGACCATAGTGCTCCACTATTCCAGAACTTTTAATGTGGAATAACGGATACCATTGTTTGAGCATACACGTATTGAATCCCAAGAGCACACATGTTGAGTACAAGTACGTGGAGGCTCTACCAGGCAATTTTGGCCACTTTCATTGAATATACCCCCTTATAATGGTTAATTTTAGATGTCAACTTGGCCGGATTAAGGGATCCCTAGAAACCTGGTAGAGCATTATTTTGGGGTGTGTCTGCGTGTTTCCAGAAGAGATCGGCGTGTGAGTTTGAGTGGACTAAACAGGGAAGATCCCCCCTCAACATGGGCAGGCACTGTTCAATGGCTGGGACTGGAAATAACAAGAACAGAAGAAAGGTGAATGTGTCACGCTATCTTCTGGAGCTGGGATACACTCTTCCTCTCCTGTTTGGACATCAGAACTCAAAGGTCTCTGGTCTTTCAACTCCAGAATGTGCACCAGTGGCCCCCTGGGCTCTTAGGCCTTCGTCACTGGACTGAGAGTTACACCATCACATTTCCTGGTTCTGAGGCCTTTGAACTTAGGCTAAGCCATGTTGCCTGCATCCTAGGGTCCCCAGCTTGCAGATGGCTTGTCATGGGACCTCCCAGCCTCTCTAATCATATGAGCCAATTTTCCTAACAATCTTCTCTCATGTAGCTATACTGATATCTATTCTATCAGCTCTGTCTCTCTGCAGAATTCTAATATTATTCTCCAGATGATCATTATATTAAGTACTCTCTCGGATACCTGGGTGGACAATAATCCATTTACAGTTCATTCTTTAGTTACACTCAGCACTAGAAAGTACTTTTTTTTTGGCTGGGCGTGGTGGCTCACACCTGTAATCCTAGCGCTCTGGAAGGCCTAGGTGGGAGGATTGCTTGACCTCAGGAGTTCAGAGACCAGCCTGCACAAGAGCAAAACCCTATCTCTACTAAAAATAGAAAACAACTAGCTGGACAACTAAAAATAGAAAAATTAGCCAGGTGTGATGGCGCACGCCTGTGGTCCCAGCTACTTGGGAGGCTGAGGCAGGAGGATCACTTGAGCCCAGGAGTTTGAGGTTGCTGTGAGCTAGGCTGATGCCACGGCACTCTAGCCCGGACAACAGAGTGAGACTCTGTCTCAAAAAAAAAAAAGAAAGTTTTTTTTCATTGTGACATGAAGATTTGTATAGAACATTCTCAATAGTTCACCACTGATCTCATTCTTTGAGAATGAAGAGAATCAGGCACCGAAAGCTGCCAAACTTCTGGTGATCAAGCCAGATGCACAAAAATTCAGCGTTCTTCATAGACCTTGGTTTATTATCTTCAAAGAGGTGTTTATAAGCTTTTAGGTGAAAAATTAGACCAGTCTACAATACAGATTACATGACTGAGCTCTTCCAGTTGAAGATTATGTGCCACTGAAGTGTTCGCGTGACGTGGCAGCTAGCTGGCTTCCCCCAGAGCGGAGATGTAAGACAGCAAGCCGAGCGTTTTGTACGACCTAGGCTTGGACATCACACACCATCACGCCCCGCTATCCTGCTGGTGCCCTGCTCGTTGTGAGAAGGGCAGGGACACCAGGGGACAGGGATCATGGGGGCACAAACTGTTTTGCACACGTTATTTCACTGACTGGTCACGATAATACAGGGAGGTAGCTCACCATTTACCTCTGTGCCCCAGAACTTTGCATCGTGTCTAGCAAACGGAGTTTTTTGAGAGATGAACTTTAGGGACTAAGAGCCTAGGGCCCACAGTCACACTGCCGCAGTTCAAATTGTGGATGTTATTTACTGTGTGACTTTGGGCAAGTTTTTAAACTTCTCTGTAGTATACCCAGCTACTTTTTTTTTTTTTTTTTTTTTTTTAATTTCTTGTATAGACAGGGTCTCACTGTATTGCTCAGACTGGTCTTGAACTCCTGGTCTCAAGCAATCCTCCTGCCTTGGTCTCCCAAAGGGCTAGGATTACAGGCATGAGCCTCCACATCCAACGGAGAACATTTAAGCTATTATTAATATACTTTCTCCATTAATCTTCCACTCTAGTCCACTTGCTCCATAGGATTTTGTGATAATGTGATATATTTTATTCTTGAAAGTCTTTTGTTGTTTGCCCTCTCATATTTCTTTACACCAAAATACATAAATAAATTAAAAATTTAAAGTTATTAATTATTTTCTGGAAGCATAAATCTCAATTTTTTTGATTGTGTTAGCATTATAATTATTAATAATACAGAACTGATAAAATTATGTAGATATACATTTTTATAGATAATGTTTAGACATAAACAATAACATTTTATTGGAAAAATAGCTTTTATTACTGCTGTAAAAAAGAAAAGAAAAACCAAGATGATTTAGTTGGGAGCATTTGTGTAAGTTTTATTACAATGTTGCTGCAAAGGGAAAAGCTTAAAGCAAGCCAAATTGGAAATTCACTTGGTGGAAACACTTCGTAGGAAACTAGAATGTTCAGTATCATCCTTGCTACACCAAATCCAAAAAGGAAAAGGTTAAATAAAGATCAATAACTCCACTGCCAGGCATCTGGGGCAAGGTCTGACTAATTCTGAAAAACCAATCTTTTTTTTTCTTTTGTTTCTACCTCTTGGAATTAGAGGAAATCAGACACATATCTTAATCCCTTTAAAGTTCTTCAGATAACCACCTAAGCATTTTATCAGGAATGCAGACTCCTTCCTGGGAAGCTGCCAAGGACATCATGCAGACTTGGAGTAAGACAATTTTCTATTACTGTGAATCAGGGTTTCTTGACTGATGTTTATTGGCATTTTGGGCTGGGCAATCCTATGTGGTCCTGTGCACTGGAGGACGTTTTGCAGCGTCTCTGGCCTGTACCCACTTGATACTAGTTGTGAAACATCAAACTCACAACAATCAAACATGTCTTCGGACATGGACAAATGTCTCCTACACGGCAAAATTGCCTCCGATTGAAATTCACTTTTCTAGAATGAGGCAAGGTTCAGCATCAATTCTGTTTCTATTTTTACTTTTTCTAAATGAAAATGCTGAGAAACATATAAGTCGATGAGAACAGCAGCTTCACTCACTCCCTTGAACTCCTGAAATATATATACCAAAAAATCAAAAGGATTATCATCCAGTCATTAAAGGCAGCATTCCTGGTCTCCCCACTGTGGCAAGTTGTCCCATTGTTTGGTGCCCCTAGAGGAGTTTACAACCTGGGCCACACACTGTGAAAAGAATCTGAAAGAGTGAAAGGAAAGGAGTGGGAGGTGGGAAGAGGACTCCCCTCCCCCCACCATCACCAATAGCCTTTTCTCAGGTGGAGGACACAGGGCCATTCAGGATCCGGGAAAGGACTTCTCTAAATTCTAATCTAATTGGCCTGTGGGTTGGGGTGGGGTTGGGAACTGGTATTTCACACAAAAGCTATCTGGGCAATTCTAATGTGTAGCAGGATGACAGCCACAGCCTTAAACCTATTAGGTTACATGCCTTGGGCCACGCGTGGTGGCTTACACCTGTAATCCTAGCACTTTGGGGCCAGGGGAAGATGATTGCTTGAGGCTGGGAGTTCAGGACCAGCTGAGCATGAGCAAGACTCCATCTCTACAAAAGTAAAAATTTAGTTTAGTGTGGTGGCATGCACCTGTAGTCCCAGCTACTTGGAAGTCTGAGGCAGGAGGATCCCTTGAGCCCAGGAGTTTGAGGTTGCTGTGAGTTATTGATCTAGTCCAGATCAGTTATTGATCTAGTCTAGATGACAGAATGAGACACTATCTCAAAAAACAAAACACAAACAAACAAACAGAAATTACATGCCTTATAAAAATGATACCCAATTGGCCCTCAGTTTTTGTGAGTTATATATCCTCAGATTAAACCAAATGTGGATGGAAAATATTTTTTAAATAAATAATAATAATACAACAGTAAAAAACATAAATTTGAAAAAATGAAGTATAACGACTATTTGCATAGCATTTACTTTGGAAATTAGGTATTATAAGTAATACAGAGATGATTTAAAGTATAGAGGAGGATGTACATAGGTTATATGCAAATATTATTCCATTTTGTATGAGGGACTTAAGCATATGAGGATTCTGGTATCCAATCCTCCTTGGATTCTGAGGGATAACTATACTAAAATAATATATGAAAATACTTGGGGTAGAGATGGCAGTTTTGCTAACTCAGATTGAGCTGCCACAATCACCAGAGATACTTCTGTGGATGATCAGGGACCACATCATTTTACACGTGCCACTAACCAACCATATGTTCAGAAACTAGTGAATTATAAAATATACATCTTATTAAACCAGAGGCGAGTAACTGGCAATTCGCAGATGAGATGAATACCCAGATGTGATTTATTTGGCTTCATTGTGTATATATATATATATATATTCTAGTAGATTTAGGGGGTACAAATGTTTTTTGTTACATGGGATTGTATACCGGTGAAGTCTAGGCTTTTAGCATATCTGTCACCTGAATAGTGTACATTGTACCTGATAGGTACTTTTGCATCTCACTCCCCCCTCTCTCCCACCCTCTGTTTTAAAAATACTTTTTGGCATTTTAAAATTGGGAGATAACATAAAATTTTAAATTTTCAGTGTTGCTTGGAAAGTGGATCAGCTACACCAGCATTGCCACTAGGCAGAAATCAAACAAAAATGTGTAGCAACTAATATTTTTGAATGGCCCCTGAGCTCTTCCATTCTCTGAGGGCTTCCTCCACTTTTATCTGACCTACTCCTTGCAGATGTGTTCGCTGCTTGGCTCTTACAGGCTTTTGAGTTTTAAAGATCCTCTTCTAAACTCTTCACTAACTTACATGTATGAAAGTTGTCAGAATCAAAATGGAGCCATTAATGTTAAATAACAAAACAAAACAAAACAAACTCTGACAAATAGAGCCGAGGAAGGCCATGAATAAGGGGTTCTCAGGCTCCTATGTCTGATAACAAAAACTATTACAAAAGACCCTGCAAAAACAACCTTGCCAAAGGACATTACAACCTTACACAAAAAATACTTCTTTAAGGACATCTGCCCAGCAGCTGCCAGTCCAACCTCTGACCAGAGCTACCCTTGTTATTGATCTTTATAGACAAAGATAATTATTTCAAAATAATTATGTCATCTTCCTTGTTTTTTCCTTTAAAATCTTTGTCTTCCTTTACCTCCATGAATATGCACATAGTTGACTATGGCATGCATATGCAAGGCTCTTTCCCAAATAAACATCATTTTCTTTCAGAGAGCCTCTCCCTGTTATTTAGTTTGAGACAAGAATGTTAGATTTAGGAGGGATTCTAGTACTGGACTTATAATAAGAATGATGGAATTTAAAAACATAAATATAAAATAAAAGAAGGTTAGGAATCCCTGCCCACATGACATTAAATTTTTGTTGTTGTTGTTTGTTTTTTTTTGAGACAGAGTCTCACTCTGTTGCTTAGGCTAGAGTGCCATGGCATCAGCCTAGCTCACAGCAACCTCAAACTCCTGGGCTCAAGCAATCCTCCTGCCTCAGCCTCCAGAGTAGCTGGGACTACAGGCATGTGCCACCATGCCTGGCTAAGTTTTTCTATATATATTTTTAGTTGTCCAGCTAATTTCTTTCTATTTTTAGTGGAGACGGGGTCTCGTTCTTGCTGGTCTCGAACTCCTGACCTCAAGCGATGTACCAGCCTCTGCCTCCCAGAGTGCTAGGGTTACAGGCACAAACCACCATGCCTGGCCATAATTTTGAATTAGGAATATGAGTGTGCTGTTTCTTTCTAGCTCTGTCCACTGAAAATAATAAAAACTGAGTATAACTTGTGCCAGGGTCTTTGGATTTTAAATTTTTTTAAATTGACAAATGACAAATTGTATATTTTTATGATGTGCAACATGATATTTTACATATGTATTTGTATCTGGGATCACTTTTACAAAAGAAATATATATATATATTGTGGAATGATTAAATCAAGCTAACTAACATATCAGTCACCTCATGTACTTGTCATTTTTGTGATGATAATATTTAAAATCTAATCTTCACCAATATTCAAGTATACCATACATTATTAATTATAATCACCATGCTGTATATTAGGTCTCCAGACCCTAAGGTACAGCCTTCTTCCTGTCTAACTGAAACTTTATATGCTTTAACCTAATTCTCTCCCTTTCCCAACCCCTAGTCACCACCATTCTACTCTCTGCTTTAGAAAGTAGCAGGAGACCCTGAGTGTTTGGGAGCTTTGTGGTCAGACAGCTTAGGGCTGCAGTCACTGAAGGACTTTGTACTGTGTAAACCTTGTCACTTCATTTCATCCTGCCTTCTTGCAGGGAATGCCCCTGGTTACTTGCAAGGCCTTCAGACAGTGTTTCCCCAGGCCCCAGGCAAGGATTAAAGACCCTGTGCTTTTTTTTTTCTGTTTCCAGAGATAAAGTCTTGCTTGCACTGTTGGCCGGCTGGAGCGCAGCTCACTGCGGTAGCCTCTAACTCCCCGGCTCAAGCGATCTTGCTTTAGCCTCCCTAGTACAGGTGCACACCACCACACCGGCTAACTTTATTTTTTGTAGAGACCGGGGCCTTGCTATGTTGCTTGCTCAGGCTGGTCTTGAACTCCTGGCCTTGCTATGTTGCTTGCTCAGGCTGGTCTTGAACTACTGGCCTCAAGTGATCCTTCCGCCTCAGCCTTCCGGAAGTGCAGGATTACAGGTGTGAGTCAACACCCAGGTCATGACAGGCATTAAAACAATTATTTTTTTTCTAGAACTAACAGTAGAAGGGAGAAAGGCATTTCTTTTCTTTTGTTCTTTTTCTTTTCTTAATTTTAATTTTTTTGACAAGTCAAATGCCGTAGTGAGAAGGGGGGAAGAGTTGAACAAGTATTTCAATCCGTAATTGACTGAACAATCAAGTGAGATAATTCACTACCTTCGGACCAGCTAGACATTTTTAAAGTTACATCAGGATATAGCATTTTAGAACATTTTAATTTGCAAACTGGATTTTTGTTTTAATTTTTGCCATGCTTGCACCGGAATGAGTGGAAATACCGATAGTTCTTGCCTGTCTGGAAGCTGTCTCCTTCCCCAGGATCTACACTGCAAGGCAGTAAGGGCAGGGTAGGGAAGGCCCGAGATTCCATCAAGAGGCTTCTAGGGAGGGGCTAGAGACTAAAGACAGAGGTGGGGGGAGGGGAGCGAGTGGGAGGAACAAGGATGTGACCTGGGCCCTGGCGAGGGATTAGCAGGGAGCGGGCTGCTGCCTAGAGACAGCTGTGGAAAGGTCCACAGTGAGGACCCTGCGTGGGCACCCCGAAATCCCATGGGAGCTGAGTCCTCAAGCGCCAGCCCCTGGTGCTTTCTGGACAAGGGCAGGTTTCAGTTCTCCGTGGCTGGAGTGGTCTGCGAGCACGCCCCGCACCTGGGGAGGCGTCTGCCTTTCAACCCCCTCCCTTCTGCCTGAGCTCCGTGGGCACAGCTCTGCGCACCGCCCGCACGCCCACCTGAGCTCCGTGGGCACAGCTCTGCCCACCGCCCGCACGCCCCACCTGAGCTCCGTGGGCACAGCTCTGCGCACCGCCCGCAGGCCCCACCTGAGCTCCGTGGGCACAGCTCTGCGCAGCGCCCGCACGCCCACCTGAGCTCCGTGGGCACAGCTCTGCGCAGCGCCCGCACGCCCACCTGAGCTCCGTGGGCACAGCTCTGCGCAGCGCCCGCACGCCCACCTGAGCTCCGTGGGCACAGCTCTGCGCAGCGCCCGCACGCCCACCTGAGCTCCGTGGGCACAGCTCTGCGCACCGCCCGCACGCCCCACCTGAGCTCCGTGGGCACAGCTCTGCGCACCGCCCGCACGCCCACCTGAGCTCCGTGGGCACAGCTCTGCGCACCGCCCGCACGCCCACCCCTGCTGACCGCTGATAGCTCGGGCCCAGGGAGCCTCAGGGAAGCTGGTGGGGCCTGAAGCACAGGGCGGGAAGGGAGGACGCCGCCGCCAGCTCAACCCACCTGGAAGGCAGCTCCTGGCCCTGGGCCCTAGAGCCAGGCCCTCATCCTTTCCTTTGAATAGCAGTTGGATGAAAGGTTTTGGCAATGACTGGGGACATCAGCCGGAAATCCAGTCAGGACAACCCGGCTCAGACACGTGATTGGAAAAAGACTGGGCGGTAACGGGCTTAAAAGGAGCGGGACCTTCTGCTCCAGCCTGGAAGGGCTTCGGGGAGCAGGCCGCCCGCGCGGACGGCGCCCCTGCGGGTGGGGACCGTTTCTGGGCGACGAGGCCGGCCGGCCTCCTGGAGGCGCAGTGGGAAGTCGTCTGCAAGGGCAGCCTTAGGAACCGGTGAGCTAAGAAACTCGGTGTCTTGCGTCAGGCCTCCAGAAGGGGGTCGGCCGCCTTTCCTGCAGGAGCCAGCTGGCAGCCATCTTAGGCATGTGGGGCCAGGCGGGCTCGGCTGCGACTACGGAAGCCCCTTATCCACGCTTTTGTTGCTCGTGGTTTCAGTGACCCGCGGTCCGAAAGTGTTCCGTCGAAAATTCCAGAAGTGAGCGTCCGTTCTAGGTACTGCTCGGTTTCTGAGTAGCGTGGTGAGATCTTGCTGCAGTCACGGCTCCTCCCGGCCTGGGACGTGGGGGTCCTTCCCCTGGTCCCGACTCCACGCCGTGTGGCCCCGGCCCTTGCGTCACTGAGGGGCCACCTCAGTCATTAGATCAGATGGAGGGTGGCAGTGCCACAGTGCTTGTGTGCAAGAGCTTCTGTTGCTTAATAATGGCTCCAAAGCACAAGACTAGTGATGTTGGCAATTTGGATACGCCAAAGATAAGCCGGAAAGTGCTTCCTTTAATTGAAAAGGTGAAAGTTTTCCGCTTAAGGAAAGAAAAAAAAAATCATATGCTGAGGTTGCTAAGACCTACAGCACATTAAGATGTTTTGAGAGAGAGACTACATTAACATAACTTTCATTCCAGTATATTGTTATAATTGTTTTATTTTGTTATTACTTATTGTTAATCTCTTATTGTACCTAATTTAGAAATTAAACTATCATTGGTATGTGTATATATAGGAAAAAACATAGTATATGGAGAATTCTACACTGTCTGTAGTTTCAGGCATCCACTGGGGGTCTTGGAACATATCCCCCAAGAATGAGGGGGAACTACTCGACTATCTTTCTTTTTTTGAGGCAGGGTCTAGCTCTGTTGCTCAGGGTAGAGTGCAGTGGCTTCATAGTAGCTCATTACAACCTTGAAAGCTCGAGTGATCTACCTGCTTCAGCCTCCCCAGTAGCTGGTGCTATAGGTGCACATCACCACAGTCAGCTACTTTTCCCCCCCTATTTTTAGTTGCTATTCTAATTTATTTTTATTTTTAGTAGGGGGTCTCGCTCTTATTCAGGCTGATCTCAAACTTCTGACCTCCAGCAATTCTCCTGCCTCAGCCTTCCAGAGTGGTAGGATTACAGGTGTGAGCCACCACACCCAGCCAAATTTTTGTAATTTTTGTAGAGAGAGGAGGGGGTAGGGTGGGATCTCTGCTGTATTGCTCAGGCTAGTTTCAAGGTCCTGACCTATAGCAATCCTCCAGCCTTGGCCTCCCAGAGTGCTAGGATTAGAGGCCTGAGCCACCACGCCCGCTTTGACTCTATTATTACAAAAGTAGCCTTGGGCAACTGCACTAAACAGATGATCATGGCTGTGTTCTAACAATACTTTTACTGTGCGCTAGGAGCGGTGGCTCACACCTGTAATCAGCACTCTGGGAGGCCGAGGGGGGGGGTTGCTCGAGGTCAGGAGTTTGAAACCAGCCTGAGCAAGAGCAAGACCCCCGCCTCTACTATAAATAGAAATAAATTAATTGGCCAACTAATATATATAGAAAAAATGAGCCGGGCATGGTGGCGCATGCCTGTAGTCCTAGCTACTTGGGAGGCTGAGGCAGCAGGATTGTTTGAGCCCAGGAGTTTGAGGTTGCTGTGAGCTAGGCTGATGCCACAGCACTCACTCTAGCCTGGGCAACAAAGGGAGACTCTGTCTCAAAAAAACAAAACAAAAAAAACAACAAAAAAACTTTACTGTGAATACTGAAATTTTGAATTTTACATAATCTTCACGTGTCACAAAATATTTCTTTGGGTTTTTTCATTCTCCCAAATTATAAAACATAAAAGTTAAAAAAACTTAAAAATGAAAGAAAAAGAAAAAAATATCCTTAAAATGTAAAAAAAATTCTTAGCGGCTGGCTGTACAAAAAAACAGGTGGAGGACCAATTTGCCAATCTGTGTCTTAAACCATTTTTTACCAAAAGGCAGCCAGCATCCTATTAGTGAACTGCAAAATCCTTTTAGTGGGCTGCAATCAGCTTACAAAAAAAATGTTTTTCACTGATCTTAAGATGCTTTCAATTGTAAGATATGTTATTTCTTTTTCTTTCTCTCTCTTTTTTTTTTTTTTTGTATCAGATGGGTAAAGTGCTGACGAGGTAACAAGGTTTGAGGGAGGCTCATCTCACACATGAGTGTGAAAACCCAATCATGCTTATGAACGCCAAAAGAATCCGAGAGACATTATTTTTGATACTATTATAAAAAATATATGCTATAAAACAAATTATGAAATTTATTTCATATTGATGAGACACTATGAGATGCAATCTGATTACAGAGATGTTAAAATGGAAATATAAAGTGTACACCTTAGAATCAATGAAATGTGCTAATGTGCATAGAAGGTATTAGAGCCTATCCCTTGTGGTGAGGTGAATGTATTAGAGTATGTGAGAAAATTTTTGTTTCAGTTTATACACATATAGTTTACCTTGTCCCTTGCATGATAGTATTAAATTGTTTGGCTTTGGATTTCATTAAATGCTTGGAGAACCTGGAATTAATGGGTTAGAGTCTGTTGTATAACCAAACAGTCATATTTATAACAGTTGCTGTTTAGTTATTTAACAAAGAGCTAGCATGTAGGGTAGGAAAGACACTGCTCTGGAGCTGAGGATACAGCAGTAAAAAGAACACAAGTCCCTGACCTCATGGAGCTCATAGTCTACTGGGCAGAAATAGAAAAGAAGCAAGCCATTGTATGTATTTCATCATAGGCAGTGATAGATAGGAGCTGAAAAACAGCACTGGGGCCAGGCTCGGTGGCTCAAGCCTGTAGTCCCAGCTACGTGGGAGGCTGAGGCGGGAGGATCACTGGAGCCTGGGAGTTTGAGGCTACAGTGAGCTATGGTCATGCCACTGCACTCCAGCCTGGGCAACAGAGTGAGACCCTGTCTCAAAAACAAACAAATAAAAAAGTAAACATTTAAAACAAATGTTATCTCAGTGTTTAAGGGAGGATTAAATAAAGTCTTTTGAAATAAATACTGACTGTTATCACGTGGTTGCACTTAGGTGGCAATTTCTAAAAAGACAGCTTTGGAGGTTGAAGGTACCACTGGCTTCAAGCAAAAAGTACTTTGAAAATGGCAGATGTCTTCTCGTGTGAGGAAGAACAAGGACCACAACCGCTGAAGAAGAACGTAGAATGTAAACAGAGGGACAAGGCTGAGGAAGATGATGAGCTGATCTTTGTTGGGGTGGAGCATGTAAATAAAGACCCTGAAATTCTCTTTGTCAGGATGATTTCAAATTCAACACCCATCATTTCAAACATTTTGAACAGAGTCACCCCGGGCTCAAAAAGAAAGAGAAGCCACCTCTGGCAAGATCCTGCTCCAGGGTTGCAGCCCGCTCATCACACGACCCCTACAGCACAAGCCACGGCGCCGATATCCCAGTCGGAATGGACATCAACAGGTGGTCCTGTTACTGTTGAGTCTTCATCTAGCCCTGGCTGTGAAATGAGCTCACCCCAAGTTCTTCCTGAGAATTCCTCGGCTTTGCTCTCCCCAAGGACTCGGTGTCTAGATGGAGCTGTGCTCTCTGTAGGAGGCAGAGATGCGAGGCCTTGCGGTTCCAAACAACTTTCCACTTGGGATATAAACAGCAGGAATCCCCAAAGGGCTAAACGCAGGGATGGAATCCCAGGGGGACATTCTTTAGCTGTGGTCCCGTCAGGTCTCCCTCCCATAATGACAGGTCCACCCTCACAGGGTGCCTGCAACACGTCAAGCTGTGTTACAAATGGAGCATCATTTCCTTGGGCTGATGGTAGTGAAAAGTCACATTTCAATCTTAGGGATGGAGCAAATGGTCCTGAAACACTGGTAATAACAGACTTTTCAACTTTAGCAACTCAAAACCAGACCTTTGACCCCGAGAAAGGAAATCTGATCATGTTACTTTGTGACTTTTACTATGGACAGCATGAAGGAGATGGGACGCCAGAGCAGAAGACTCACACAACCTTTAAATGCCACAGCTGCTTGAAAGTTCTAAACAATGTTAAGTTTATGAATCACATGAGGCATCATTTGGAACTTGAGAAGCAGAGGAGCGACAGCTGGGAAAACCACACCACCTGCCAGCACTGCCACCGGCAGTTTCCCACT
The DNA here is from genome assembly GCF_040939455.1 of Microcebus murinus. Classification (NCBI taxonomy): domain Eukaryota; kingdom Metazoa; phylum Chordata; class Mammalia; order Primates; family Cheirogaleidae; genus Microcebus; species Microcebus murinus. The sequence continues at coordinate 23,417,072 of NC_134125.1, read as the reverse complement.
CCCTTCCAGATGCAGTGTCATATTGACAGTGCGCACACTGCCCAGGAGCCCGCAGCTGTCTGTAAAATCTGCGAGTTGTCATTTGAAACAGATCAGGTCCTCCTACAACACATGAAGGACAATCATAAGCCTGGCGAAATGCCCTACGTGTGCCAGATTTGCAATTACAGATCGTCAGTCTTTGCTGATGTGGAAACGCATTTTAGAACGTGCCACGAAAACACCAAAACTTTGCTTTGTTTGTTTTGTCTCAAGATTTTTAAAACTGCAACACAATACATAAATCACTGTTGGAGGCACTGGAACAAAAGAGTCTTTCGATGTTCCAAGTGCCGGCTGCAGTTTTTGACTTTGAAGGAGGAAATCGAGCACAGATCCAAGAATCATCAAACATTTAAAAAGCCAGAGCAAATGCAAGGGTTGCCTCCTGAAACAAACGTTATTATTCAAACATCGGTTCAATCAGGATCAAGAGATGTGGCTTCCATTACTGTGAGCAACACTGACCTTGGCCTGTCACCTGTAAAAACTATAAGGATGGCTGTGAACCCTAGAGATTGCAGACTCTCTTGCAACAAGAGTTCTGGCTAAAAATATTTTCTGTCCACCTCCTGGAATTCTGAAAGGCAGAAGTGAGGCTAGGCCATTTGTACATCTGTGGCTGCAGGTGCTAAAAAGCAACGTCATCAACTGTCAGGTTTTATTTACAGTGACATCTCATCAGTGCCCTACTCTCAACAAGTAGCTCAGACATCTGCTTCATGCTCCTTCCAGTCAAAGTCCTCCCCATAAAGTAATCAATATTCTGACCTCTACCATCAGAGGTTAGTGTTTCCTGTTTTTGAACTTTAAATAAATGGAGTCACACAATAGATTCTTGCCTTTGGCTTGTTTCAAATCAGGGATATGCAAGATGCATTCTTGCTGTGCGTAGCAGTAGCACATTTTTTGTTTGTTTGTTTGTTTGTTTTTCATTGCTGAGTAGAATTCTATTGAGTGAATATAGCATAGTTTTATATATCTGTTTGACTGTTGGTGGACTTTGAGGCAAATTCTTTGCCTATTTTGGATAAAGCTGCTATGTGCTTATCCATGTCTTTCAGTAGACATGTAGTCATTTCTCCTGGGTATATGTAGCTATGAGAAGTGCTGGAACTGCAAGTGTTCAGCTTTTTAGTGGAGATACTACCAAATGCTTTTTCAAAGTGATTGAAACAATTTTTATTCCCCCCATCAATACTGGGAAGGCCACCCTGCTGATCCAACCCTTGGTAGTGTGACAATCCTTTTCTTTTTCTTTCTTTCTTTCTTTTTTTTTTTTTGAGACAGAGTCTCACTCTGTTGCCCTGGCTAGAGTGCCTTGGCATCAGCCTAGTTCACAGCAACCTCAAACTCCTGGGCTCAAGTGATCCTCCTGCCTCAGCCTCCCGTGTAGCTGGGACTACAGGCATGTGCCACCATGCCCAGCTAAGTTTTTCTATATATTTTTCGTTGTCCAGCTAATTTGTTTCTATTTTTAGTAGACATGGGGTCTTGTTCTTGCTCAGGCTGGTCTTGAACTCCTGAGCTCAAATGATCCTCCTGCCTCGGCCTCCCAGAGTGCTAGGATTATGGGCGTGAACCACTGAGCACAGCATGTGACAATCCTTTTCGTTAGTCTAGTGGTATAACATTAAAGTTGTAGTGCTATAACATTGTGGTTTTAACTTGCATTTCCCTGATGGGTAATACAATCTTCAGAATATTTTCATGTGTTGTGGCATTATCAGCAGTACGTTGGGCAAAAAAAAAATACAGAAAAATAATTAAAAATTTGAAAAGATTAAAATATATAAGAATTAAAATATATAAGAAGATAAAATATATAAGAAAAATAATAAAATGAAAAAAAAGAATATTTTCATGTGGTTATTGTTACTTGGATATTGTCCTCTTTTAAGTGTCTATTCAATTCTTGCTCCTCCTGTCCTTTTTAAAAAATTTGGCTGTCAACTGAGAAGGGAATGAGGGAAGTGCTGAGGCACTAGAAATGTCCTGTATTTCACATGGAGGTCTATGAGTCATCTCAAATTCATTTTTTATTTATGGTGTGATAAATCAAGGCATCAAAGTTAATTTTTTCACATGCATATCCAAATCAATCAGCATCATTTATAAAAAAGACCACTCCTTTCCCCACTGTATTTCATTTATTTTTTATTTTTTTATTTTTCCTCTAGAAGTCATAAGTCTCTATATCTGCAAGTTTCACTTCTCCAGGTTTGGTGTAAAAAATTGCCTTGGCCATTCCAAGTGCTTTGTTGAATGGAAGTGGTTATCATGAATGTCCTTGTCTTGTTCTCAATCTCAGGTACAATAGTTCACCATTAATTATGATGCTAGGTGTAGGGATTTTTGTAGCTACCCACTGACTGCAGGGAAACTGAGTTATAAATCACTAATAGAAAGAGAATTGAAAAAAAACCCAAAATTCAGAAATTAGGCAATATGGTACTAAGCAGGGCTGGGACTAGGATGAGCCTAAGGTGCAAAAGTGCCTCCTTAATGTTCCCCAGGCTCCTTGCTTTTGTCATCCTAGTTCTGTTCCTGGTTCCAAATAATCCATAGCTCCTCCAAAAAAAACTGTAGTGGGAAAAGGAAGATGTTGAACTGAGTGATATTAAAACAACCACAAAAAATTTATGGGATGGAGCTAACAGTTCTTGAAAATTTATATTTCTAAATGTATATATTTGAAAAGAAGAAAGTTTGACAAACAGAATGATCTAAGTCAATGTTTCCCATAGAACTGTCTGCAATGATGGTAATGTTCTACATCTGCTCTGTCCAGTATGCTACCTGTGACTACTGAGCTGTTGAAATGTGGCTAGTGTGACTGAGATACTGAAATTTTAACTTTATTTATTTTTGATTAATTTAAAAGAAGGAGAAACAAATCTTCCTTACTAAAGAATTCAAGTAATTTGTGCAGATACTCTACCCTTAATGAAATCTTGTCCCCCTTCCTAAGCATAGGCAGAATTTAATTACTTGCTTCCAAAGAATGGGGTATGAAAGGGGAAAAAAAGTCGCTTTACAGTGGAGGAAGCCAGAGTAAGTCATACTGATAGCAGCATATATCCCTGATAATAAGTGATCAGAAGGACACGTCATGTCTGTAATATTCTTCTAAAAATGCATAACTGCAGTGTAACCCATGAGAAAAAAACATCAAACCCAACTCGAGACACATCTGCAAAATATCTGACCCTTACTTATTAAAACTGTCAAATGTCATGAAAAACAAGGAAAGTTAAAGACCAGAATAGGCTAACGGTACATGATGAGTAAGTGCAGTTGGGTATCCTGGATGGGAATCTGGCAGAAAAAGGACATTAGTGGGAAACTAGTGAAATTTGAATAAAGCCTGGGGCTTAGTGATAACTTATTTATGTATTTAGAGACAGGGTCACTTTGTCTCCCAGGCTGGAATGTGGTGGTACGATCATAGCTCTCTGCAGCCTCGAACTTCTGGGCTCAAGCAATGCTCTTGCCTGTCTCTTGAGTAGTTAGGACTACAGGTGCATGCCACCATGCCCAGTTATTTTTTCTATTTTTTGTCTCTCTATGTTGCCCAGCCTGGTCTTGAACTCCTGGCCTCCCCAAATGCTGGGATTACAAGCATGAGCCACTTCACGTGGTCAATGGTAACTTACTGATAGATATTGGAATTACTGTGAGGCCAAAAGGAAGTCATTTCATGTACATACATTTTAGACATTGCAATTATCTTCTCTACACCTATATTAATTTTGATTATGTTATACTTCACTGAACAGAAATCTTCAAATGCAGGGATTAATAGTATTTTGACTGTGGGATTTGACCATATTGTAGCCCAATTAAAAACTAGTAAATGATGCCAATGCCTTGCAAGCAGACAAAAAAAAAAAAAAAATTGCCAAATAGCTTTCAAAAATCTCAATGATTTGGAAAATACATAGCATATTACCATATAGCTCTTGCGTTAAAAAGAGAATCACTAGGGAAATTAAGACATACTTGGTATTGAAGAATAATGAACATATTACCAGGTGAAAATTGTGGGACAGTTAAATTGATATGTAAAGATAAATTTATAGCATTAAATGCAAGAGATATAAAAATTTACAAATGAGCTAAGCATTTATCTCAAAAAGGTGTAAAAAGGAGCAACACAGCAAACCTGTGGAGACAAGACGGAAGTAATAAAGATTGGAAAACATAAATGAAATAGAGAAGAAAATAACATTATAGGTTAATAAAGCCAAATGCTGTTTTTTCTCCCCCGTTTATTTTTTCCTCAGAAGATTACTAAAATAGACTTCTGGCAGAACTGGCCAGTTAAAAAAAATTAAAAGCTGCAAATAAACCAAGAGTGAACAAATTTTTTGTTTAAAGGGCCAGATAGTAATTAATCAACTTTGCTGTTGCGGAAGGGAAACAGATATACACAATACCTCAAGAATGGACATGCCCATGTTTTATTAAAACTTTATTTATGAACACTGAAATTTGAATTTCATACGATTTTCACGTGCTACAAAATTCTTTTTTTCAGCCGTTAAAAAAAAAAAAATCTGTTTTTATCTCATTGCAAGACGTACAAAAACAGGTGACAGGCTGGATTAGACTGGCCCCAAACGGACTTCAGGAGGGTGAATGTAAGGCTCAGTGGTTTGGTCAAGTTCTGAAGCATGGGGCAGTGAGCTAGTGTTTTTATCGAAAAGGGCACACAGTTAAGGATTAGGACAGCTAGATTCCTAGTGGGCAAACTGTCCCCTGATCCTACCCCGGGATCTGAGCCCTGGCTGGCTCTGGAACCTTGACCAGGGGCTCAGGGGCATTCCTGCTGCCTGCCCCGCCTCCCTCAGCCTCACCCCCCCCCCTCAGCCTCACCCCCCCTCAGCCTCACCCTCCTCCCTCAGCCTCACCCCCCCTCAGCCTCACCCCCCTCCCTCAGCCTCACCCCCCTCCCTCAGCCTCACCCCCCTCCCTCAGCCTCACCCCTCCCCTCAGCCTCACCCCCCCTCCCTCAGCCTCACCCCCCCCTCAGCCTCACCCCCCTCCCTCAGCCTCACGCCCCCTCCCCTCCCCCTCATCCCCCTCCCTCAGCCTCACACCCCTCCCTCACCCCCCCTCGGCCTCAGCCCTTCTCCTTCAGCCTCACCCTCACCCCCCCTCAGCTTCACCCCCCTCCCTCAGCCTCACACCCCCCTCAGCCTCACACCCCTTCCTCAGCCTCACCCCCCTCAGTTCACACCCCTCCCTCAACCTCACATCCCCCTCAGCCTCACATCCCCTCCCTCAGCCTCACCCCCCTCCCTCAGCCTCACACCCCCCTCAGCCTCACACCCCTCCCTCAGCCTCACACCCCCCTCCACCTCACCCCCCTTCCTTCAGCCTCACCCCCACTCCCTCAGCCTCACCCCCCTCCTTCACCTCACCCCTCCTCAGCCTCACCCCCACTCCCTCGGCCTCACCCCCCCACTCCCTCGGCCTCACCCCCCACGCCCCGGGGTCGTCACCAGGGGCGCGAGAGCACGCGCGCATGCGCCCAACTCGGAGCCGCGCTGACCTTGCGCCCGCACCTGACGGCCAATCACAGGTCGTCCTGAGCGCGCGAGCGGCGGCGTGGGCGTCCGCTGCGCCTGGGGCCTGGAGAGGCGTCTTTGCCGCCGGCTTCGCCCCGGGAGCGCCTCCGGGCGGGTGCAGCTCCGGGACAGCCGCCGACCGGGCCTGGTGAGCACGGGCGTGTGGCGCGGCTCGCGGTCCCTGAGGGGAGACGGGAGGGATTGCAGGGAGGGCCGCAGCCCTGCGGGGTCCTGACCCTGCGTAGCCACGGCGGCCTTTCCGAGTGCCGCGACCTTCTGAAAGGGACTGCAGGCCGGCGGCCCCGGCCCCGGCGCGTCCCACTGCACGCTCCCGAACGCCTCCTTCCCTAATCTCAGCAGGCGCCACTCAGCCTGCTCGCCCCAGCCCCGGGGCTAGGCCCGGCCCAGGCCTCTTAGAGGAGGGACCTATCATGGCTCCTCTGCCCCCCGCCCCCGCCCCCTTGGTGGTCTCTCGCGGCCCTTTACGAATTTGAGAATCTTAAGCTCGTTTTGCAACCTCAGACCCAAACCCTTTCTGGAAATGCGTAGGCCTAGACCCCTTAAGACATTTAAATTTGTTGGGGTCTCTACCCTACTGCAGCATTTTCTTTTTGTTGTTTACTGCTTGTCTGCCAAGACTCAGATGCAGTGGCGCCTTGGACTCTAATGAAGTCCCCTTTGAGAGCCGGGACCTAGGGTGATTTGGAGGCTTTTGGTTAGGACATTTCTCAGTTGAGGAATTTACCGAGGTAGGGTAGATTGAAGATTTGGGGGAAAGGAGTTCAGTGTTCTTTTCTGGTTAAGAGATGCTTGGTAAATATCCAAATGGCAATGTCAGGTAGGCAATGGGATATAAAATATTCTTGGAACGTGTAAGTAATCCTAATCCTTGTCTCTGGTTATCTCAAAGATGTGACCTTCTCCCGCCTGAATACCTCAAGTTCTTAAAAGTTTCAGTGTACGCCTGAGGTAAGAGGAGAGAAGTCTCTGTAATAAAGACCAAGGTTGTATCTTTTTTCCTTGAATTTTGCTTTCTTGTCCACGTCTGTGCTAAAACATTGCTAGTTAGTGATCTTGAGGGAATCTGAATTTGTATGGCAAATTAAGGCCAATTGTTGGTTTAGATAATTCTGGAACCCTCTAAATTGCTTCCTTAAGAAAGGAGAAGATGGTGGTAGCATTCTTTGACTTGATCTCTTGAAAGGAAAAAGAACCAATGAGCACCATCAATGTTAGTAAAGCAGCCTTCTTTTATATCATGAGGCTAAAATGTGTCCATACACATACCCTAAGATTTCAGCTAACATATTAAAGTGGTTCATTCAGGGTAAATGTGTGTTTGTTAAAAACGTTCCAGGGGTTAGTTTGTTCCTATTTATACCCTTTTTCTTATGGGCTATATTTCATGAGGTGCATGCAGCTGGACAGAGGAGACTAAATCTCCATTCATTCCATGCAAGTAGGCGAGATAGGTAAATCCTGTGCCCAGCAATTTGTGAATACAACTCAGTATTAGTTATCTATAGCTGTGTACTAAATTATCTCAAAATTTAGTAGCTTAAAATAACACATTTTTGTTACCTCATAGTTTTTGAAGGTGTCGAATCCAAAAGTTTCTTAGCTGGTTGTGGCTCAGGGTGTCTTGTGAGGTTGCAGTCAGGCTTTGCCTGAATGCAGTCTCTGCAGACTGGATTAGGGTTGGATGATCTGTTTCTAAGCTTGCACACTTGAGTGTTGACAAGAGGCCTCAGTTCCTCACTCTGTGGGCCTCTCCATGAGGCTGCTTGTATCCTGGCAGCTGGCTTCCCCCAGAGTGAGTGATTCTGGAGAGCTTATACCCAACATGAAGTGCAGAGTCTTTACAGCCTAATTTCAGAAGTGACATCACTTCTGTTGTATGTGTTTGGTCCCACAGGCCAACCCTGTTACACTGTGGGAGAGGGGCTACTCTACAGTGTGAATACCAGGAGGTGGGATTCCCCTTTGGCGTCCTCTTGAAGGCTGACTATCATACTCATTTATCCACCATTCCAACCCTTCCCCATTATGATCTCAGGCATTGTCCTGTTACTGTGGGTGAATAATTTGACTTCTTGGTAAGTCCAAAACCTCTTAATGTACACTTGTTTATTCAAGGATATTGTTCCAGTAAGACTCCTCTTTGGGATTAAGTTTTCTGTCTCTCTAGGTCATTAACATAGCAACATACTGATTGTCTTCTAAAATGTCTGTTGTTTGATGCTACGTCCCCCTTCTGCTTGTTTTATTTTGTATTTGCTTGTCATGATAGGAAAATTTCTCCAGAGTTGTCTATATTTGCTGTCTCTTATTCTTTTCCCAATCTCCCTTAAACCCATTCTTGTCAAGGTCACCAGTGAATTCCACGTTACTTAATCCATTCGTCAGTTTTAGTTAATGTCATTGATTTTATTCCTTTAGCAGCATTTATCAGTTCATTTTCTTCTTGCAAATAATTTTTCATGTGGATTCTGGATTCCTTTCTTGGCTCACCTATGTTAGCCACTTGATTAGTCCTTGTATGTATTAAGTGCTTCAGTCTCTGAGCCTTTGTATTCATTTGTTTTTGCCTTTGCTGGAATACTCTTTCTTACATGCTCATATCTATGTCATATACATATTAACCTGCCGCCATTTCTTATTTTATTTTTTCCCTAGCATTTATAAAACCATTTTTCTTTTGTATTTTCTGATTACCCCTACTGGAATGTCAGCTCCTTGAAGAGAAGGACTTTGTTTGAATTACTCCTGTATCCCCAGACCAGCACCTGGCACTTGGTGGATTTGCCAGACTTTTGCTGAATGAATGGTCTTTTCAAATTCCTCTCAAACACTACCTTGGCACTCCCCTCCCTCTTTTCTTTGTGGTTACAGGACTGTCAAAACTGTACAAACTCTTTATCATTTGTGTACGATTTCTCTGTTTCTTTTGGACAGGGATATGTTTTAGTTTTATGATTTAATACATTTTATAGCTATAGTTCACCAAAAATAGTGGACATCAAATATTATCAGACCTATATGTTTGGCAACACACAGAATCTCATATGTGATGCTCTTTCCGGGAGTAAAAATTTCTCCCTAATTTCTTTTCCTTCCTTCCTTTCCTTTCCTTAATTTTTTTTTTTTTTTTTTGAGACAGAGTCTAGCTCTGTTACCTGAGCTAGAGTGCCGTGGCATCAGCCTAGCCCACAGTGACCTCCAACTCCTGGGCTCAAGCTGTTCTCTTGCCTCAGCCTGCCAAGTAGTTGGGACTGCAGGCACGTGCCACCATGCCTGGCTAATATTTTTTTTTTCTTCTATTTTTAGTAGAGATGGGGCCTTACCCTTGCTCAGGCTGATCTGGAACTCCTCCTGAGCTCAAGCAGTCCTCCCTCCTCAGCCTCCCAGAGGGGGGCTAGGATTGATTATAGGTGTGAGCCACTGAGCCCAGCCTCTCCCTAATTTCTTAACCCCCGCCCCCTCTGGAGTTCTAATGCAGCTGTATTGCCTTAAGGTTGATTTGATATGTCAAAAATTAGTGATTTTCAACTTTTGGCTTTTAACACTTAGTAAATGTGAGCACAAGCTATTTAAATCTTATCCTTTGTTAGCTCTTTATGCTTGTAAACTACATGTATACCTAGGTCCATTCCTCATGCTTTCCTTTAAATGTATATATTAATCAGTCGTTCGAATAATCCTGAATAATACGATTCTGAGAGGTTAGCTTAAGCATTAATATTGTATAAGTTTGAGAACAAAATATGAATGTTCTGAAGAAGTCTTACCAGGATTTTTCCCCTGTGGGTCTCACAGTAGCAGAGAGAGACAAGATACATAGGGATTCATGACGGGGCCCATCTGGCCTGTATGGAATGTGCTCTCACAACTTCACAACTTCCAGATTCCTTATAGCTAGGTTGGCTGTATATAATTTGTCATCTAAACCAGCATACTTATTAAGAGTGAAAAGTGGTGCTATTAATACATGTATAAGAACACAGGTTAAACTGGGACTGTCCTGGTCAAACCAGCATATTTGATAATCCTACTTAACTAATTTGGTTTGGTCTTCTAAGTCCGTAGTATTAGAGAATGTTCATGCGCAAATTATAACATTTCCATCTCTGGAAGAATATGACTCCTACTATAAATTTATAAATTGACCACCTGATACTAGCATATTTCTTTTTGCTGGTAGATTAGCTCATGTTGTTACCATTATCCTAATTACTTAACCTTTGGTGTTTTGGGGTTTTTTTGTATGTGTGTGAGGTGGGGAATGAGGAGGGAGGTTCAGTTTCTTTTTTTCTTTTTTGTTTTGAGACAGAGAACTCTGTCACCTTGGATAGAGTGCAGTGGCTTCATAGTAGCTCACTGCAGCTTCAAACTCCTGGGCTCAAGCCATTCTCCTGCCTCAGCCTTCCGAGTAGCTGGGACTATAGGCCCACACCGTGACGCCTGGCTAGTTTTTCTATTTTTAGTAGAGACAGGGTCTTACTCTTACTAAGGCTGGTCTCAAACTCCTGAGTTCAAGCCTTGGCCTCCCAGAATGCTAGGATTAAGATGTGAGCCACCATGCCCGGCCTTAACCCTTGTCATGAATAGAGTCTGCTTAGGGGCTTTGAAAATTTAGCATCAGTTGTTGGGATGTGGGGGTCACACCAGCCTGTAGAAGTCACACTTTGCAGAATGAAATTGAATGGTTTGTAGAATATTTAAAAAATGTACAACCATCAACAATACCTAATTCCAGAACATTTTACCAACCTTAAAGAAACTCTGTGTCCATTAACAGTCACTCCCTATATTACTTTGCTGTGGCTTAAAACAGCATTTATTATTCTCCCTTAGTTCTGGAGGCCAGAAGTCCAAAATCAATTTCATTGGACCTAAATCAAAATAGTGGCAGGGATGTGTTTCCCCAGGAGACTCCATTCCTAGCAGAGAATCCATTCCTTGCTGCTTCCAGTTTGTAGATGTGACATTCCTTGGCTTGTACCCATCACTCCAGTTTCTGCCTTAGTATCACCACCTCCTGCAATATGTGTGAAATCTCCCTCTGTCTCTCATAAGGACACTTATGATGGCATTTAAGGCCCCTTTATAATTCAAGAAAATTTTCTTAAGAGTTTTTTCAAAATTCTTAATCACATCTACAAAGACCCTTTTTCCAAATATGGTTAAATATATAGGTTTCAGGGATTAGGACTTGATATTTCAGGGGCCATTTTTTTAACCTGCTGTTACTTCCTATGCTTCTTTTCTCCCCAGTTCATAGCAACCACTAGTTTATTTCTGTCTGTGTGGATTTGCCTGTTCTGGACATTTCGTATAAGTGAAACCATGTAAAATCATGTGGCATTTTGTATCTAGCTTTATTCACTTAGCATATTTTCAAGGAACATCATGTTGTACATGTATCTGTACTTCATTCCTTTTTATTCCATTGCATGGATATGCCAGAGTTCATCTATTCGTCAATTAATTTACATTTGGATTGTTTGCACTTTGTGGCTATTATTGATAATGCTGCTATAAACATTGATGTACAAATTTTTGTGTGAGCTTATATAGGTTAGCTGTAACCAAAACAATAACAAGTTTTGGTTTCTGCACATTTTCTGCAAAACTTTTTATTGTTTTGGTTATAACTAACTTAGTATGTGTGAATTAATATCTCATTGTGATTTTTTTTTTTTTTTGAGACAGAGTCTTGCTCTGTTGCTCTGGGTAGAGTGCAGTGGCATCCTTATAGCTCACTGCAACCTCATACTCCTAGGCTCAAGCGATCCTCCTGCTTCAGCTTCCTGGCATGCCACCATGCCCAGCTAATTTTTCTATATTTAGTAGAGACGGCGTCTTGCTTTTGCTCAGGCTGGTCTCTAACTCCTGAGTTCCAGCAGTCTTCCTGCCTCGGCCTCCCAGAGTGCTAAAATTACAGGCATGGACCATGGCACCTGGCCGCCACACTCTTGATTACAGTGGCTTTGTAGTAAATTTTTAAATTAGAAAGTGTGAGTCTTCCACCTGTGTTGCTGTTGTTTTTTAAAGATTGTTTTGGCTGTTCTGGATTCCTTGCATTTTCAGATGGTTTCAATTTCTGTGGAAAAGCCAGCCAATTTTGGGAGTGTTGCCATCTTAACAATATTGAATTTTCTCATTCATGAACATAGGAAGTCTTTCTATTTATGGGTCATCTTGAATTTCTTCAACCATGTATGGAGTATAATTTAGTGTTTTCCTGTATAAAGTCTTTATTTCTTTTGTTAAATTTATTCCTAGGTATTTTATTCTTTTTTTTTTTTTTTTTTTTTTTTTTTTGAGATGGGCTCACTCTGTCACCCTGGGTACAATGCAGTGGTGTCATCATAGCTCACTGCAACCTCTAACTCCTGGGCTCAAGCAATCTTCTTGCCTCAGCCTCCCAAGCAGGTGGGACTCTAGGTGTGCGCCATGATGCCTGGTTAATTTTTCTGTTTTTTAGTAGAGATGGGGTCTCATTCTTGCTCAGGCTGGTCTCGAACTCCTGATCACAAGTAGTCCTCCTGCCATGGCCTCTCAGAGTGCTAGGATTATATGCATGAGTCCCCTTGCCAGGCCTATTTTATTCTTTTTGATGCTAATGTAAATGGAATTGTTTGCTTAATTTTATTTTCAGAGTGTTTATTGCTAGTGTGTAGAAATGTAATTTATTTTTTATATTGATCTTATATTCTGCAATCTTGCTGAATTTATTAGTTCTAACACATTTTGTGGATTCCTCAGGATATTCTATATACAAAACTTATGTTGTCTGCAATATAGTTTTACTTCTTCCTTTCCAATCTGAATGCTTTTTGTTTCTTTTTCTTATCTTTGTGCCTTGCCTGTAGGACCTCCAGTACAGTGTTGACTTGAGGTGGTGAAAGTGGACATCCTTTTCTTGTTCCTGATCATGGGGGCTGGAGTGGGGGAGCTTTCAGTCTTTCACAATGAAATGTGATGTTTGCTGTGGGTCTTTTACAGATACTTTTGCTTAAGAAAGTTCCTTTCAATTCCTAGTTGTTTTATTTTGTGTTTTTTAAATGATGAAAGGATGTTAGATATTTTCATGCTTTTTCTGCAGACAGATGTGGGTTTTGTAATTTATTCTATTAAAATTATATAATGGTTGATTTTCCTAAAATGAACCAACCTTGCGTTCTTTAAATAAATACCACTTGGTTATGGTATGTAATTCTTATTAAATGTTGTTGGATTTTGTTTCCTAGCATTTTGTTGAGGTTTTTTGCTTGTATATCTGTAAATAATATTGGTCTCTAGTTTTGTGATTTCTTTGTTTGATTTTGGTGTCAGAGTAATATTGGTCTCATAGAAAGAGTGCAGGGTTTTCTTTCCTCTTCTAATTTTTGGAAGAATTTATGAAGGATTGGTGTTAATTCTTTTTTAAACATTTGATAAAATTCGCCAGTATAGCCATTTTATCTTGCTTGGGCTTTTGTTTTGGAAAGTTTTTGACTAACTCTATTTCTTAACTTGCTTTGGGTCTATTCATATTTTCTGTTTCTTGAGTCAGTTCAGTAGTTTGTGTCTTCCTAGGAATTTGTTTCATCTAGGTTATCTAAATTGTTGGCATAGAATTGTTCATATTATTCTCTTAGATTTTTATTTCTGTGTGGTTGGTAGTAATTACCCTCTTTATTTTTTAAAATAATTTATCGAGACAAAAGTCACATAACATAAAATCAATCATTTTAAAGTAAACAATTCAGTGGCATGTAGTGCTTTCATGATACTGTACATCTGCTGCCTTTATCTAGTTCTAACACATTTCAGTCATTCCAAAGAAAAACCCTTGCCCATGAAGCAGTTTTCTTTCCATTTCTCCTCCACATCCCCTGGCAACTACTAGTCTTTGTTTAATCTCTATGGATTTATCTATTCTGTGTATTTCCTGTATGTGAAATTATATAGTATGTGACCTTTTGTGTCTGTTTGCATGTTTTCAGGGTTCATTCATGCTTAGCTTATATCAGTGCTTCATTCCTTTTATGGCTGAATAACTTTCCATTATATGTATATACCATAATTCATTTATCCATTCATCCATTGATGGACATTTATGTTTCCACCTTTTGGTTACTATCAATAGCTGCTATAAACATGTAAATGACTTGTTTGAGTACCTGTTTTGAGTTCTTTGGGGTTTATATTTAGAAGTGGACATACGGGGTCATGATAAATCTATGATTAACCTTTTGAGGAACCACCAAACCATTTCCACAAAAATGCTCTGATTTTTGTAAACCTTTTACTTTCTAAGATCTGAAAACTAAATTTTAACAGTTTTTGCTAGTGTTCTCTTTGCTTTTATGAAAGAGCGGCTATTTTTAGATCCTTATTCCACCATTCCCACTGAACTTCACTTTGTTGCTGGGCATTCAACAAATTGACACTGCCAAGGATTTTTTTTTTGCGCTCCTCCACAACCCCTTTTAAAATCATTCTTGGCCGGGCATGGTGACTCACGCCTATAATCCTAGCACTCTGGGAGGCCGAGGTGGGCAGATCCCTCAAGGTCAGGAGTTCGAGACCAGCCTGAGCAAGAGTGAGACCGTGTTTCTACTAAAAATAGAAAGAAATTAATTGGCCAACTAAAAATATATAGAAAAAATTAGCCAGGCACGGTGGCGCATGCCTGTAGTCCCAGCTACTTGGGAGGCTGAGTCAGGAGCATTGCTCATTGCTTGTGCCCAGGAGTTTGAGGTTGCTGTGAGCTAGGCTGACACCACGGCACTCTAGCCCAGGCAACAGAGTAAGTAAAAAAAAAAAAAAAAAAAAAAAAAAAAATCATTCTCTACTCACCCAATAATTCCAAACCCTGTATATACTCAACATTAGTGAAAGAATTTGCCTGTGAACCAACAGATCACTTTTAGATTGAACTGCCGCCCGGCTGAAATCTCCTTTGTAGATTCCTTTTGTTCTTTGAAGGAAGGGAAGGAAAAGGAACAATGGTTAATTTTCTCTGCTTCTTGGAAGTAGATCCCATGCAGGACTCTAAATGCTGTTCTAAGAAAAGACTTCCCCAAACTATTGGTTCCCATGATGAGATATAGCCATAGACATTCTCCTGAACTTCAGGATTATAGGGCTCTCATAGTCCCTATAACAATACACCTCAGTGCCTTCCAGATTTGAAGAAAATTGTTTGCCAGGTTTGAACATTTCTTACCCTTCCGTCAGTTCATCTTTTTATTTATTTTTTTAAAATGTTTTTTAAAAACTAAAGGGTTGTGTAGAGGGGTGCTCAGTTTCCTTTTTTTTTTTCCCCCGTTGTTGTTGTTGAGACAGAATCTCACTCTGTTACTCTGGTTAGAGTGTAGTGGTGTCATCGTAGCTCACTGCAACCTCCAACTCCTAGGCTCTAAGCAATCCTTCTGTCTCAGCCTCCCAGGTAGCTGAGACTACTGGCACACGCCACAAGGCCCACCTGTTTTTTTTTTCCCTCTTTTTCTTTTTGGTGAGATGGGGTCTCACTCTTGGTCAGACTAGTCTCGAACTGCTGACCTCAAGCAATCTTCTCTCCTCGCCCTCCCAGAGTGCTAGGATTAAAGGCGTGAACCACCTCGCCTGGCCTCATCTTTGTTTTTTGAATTTATTTCTAACTCCTTCTAGATTACCTTTTTTCTTTAATGAATATTCAAATAGTTATTGTGTGCCAGACACTGCTCTAGGCACTTGAGAGAGATCAGTGAACAAAACAGACAAAATGAACAAAAAAACAAAACAAAACTACTGAACAGAAGGAACTGACAACAGTGCAGCAGAGGAAGAAAGATTGTAAGTACACTAAATATACAGATTCTCTGGTGAAATATAAGGTGATGTTATAAAATTAGGAAAAAAATAATAAAACAGGTGGGATTGGAAGTTGGAGAGATAGAACTATTCTAATCTTATTTATTTATTTATTTATTTATTTATTTATTTATTTATTTAGAGATAGGATCTTGCTCTGTTGTCATAGCTGGAGTGTAGTGGCTCAGTCTTAGCTCAGTGAAGGCTCAAACTCCTGAGCTCAAGTGATCCTCCCACCTCTGCCTCTGTAATTTTAGATAGTGTGGTCAGGGTAAGTCTCATGGAGAAGCTAAATTTGGACATGGACTTGAAGGGGATAAAATGTCTCTGTGTTATCCATGGGGACAAAAGTGTCAGGCAGAGACTCTGAAGGAACAGCAGGGAAGCTACTGTGGCTGGATTGGAATGAATGAAGGTTAGAACAGTGAGGTCAGAGAGAGAGCAGGAGTGGAAATAGTAGTGAGGATCTGTAAATTCTTGATTTTTCTGTCTTAGGTATAGAAATGGTCATGTCTTTTGATGAGGAGCAACCTTGGTCTAATAGTTACTCCCCTCCTAGACTCCTAGGCTAGTTTACCCCTTATTTTACACTCACTCCTCTGCCATCCTGAGAGGATTTATGAAAAGATATCTATTAAAAAATATTTATGAAAAATTATTTTTGTTTTACTTAGTTGCCCTAGGATGGAATACAAATGTTTCCTATAGCTTTAAGGATCCTGTAATGCTCCCAGTCCTATAAAGCATTAAATTCAAGGTAGCAAATGTGTGGAGTTATTGATGGAGAAGGGACAAGAGTGCTGTAGGTGGAGAGCGAGGAGGGTAGGGCAGGAGTTCGTGGGAACAACAGTGGGGTGAAGAGAGTGATGGGCAAGGGAAGATGGTGAGGATAGGTATTGAGGAGTCTTGGTGGCCTAAGGTCTGATTATAGAAGTTACTCAAAAAGAACTGATGCCTGAACAAAGCTAGTGTGTGGTTATAACAAAGACCCATTACAATTGCCATTGTTTGAATGTACAGAAATAATGGGAGGTGGGTCATCATGCACTGATTTCTCAGCTATCTTTGGAATAATGCCCTCCCATTGACTTCTCCCATATCCATAGTGACTTCCTCAGTGGGACTACGAATTGATTTTTGAGGACAAATCTCTTAAATCTAATAGGTCTTTGGCCTAACCTCCCCACCCCAATATCTCAAGATTCTGGTAAATTGGAAAATAAGAGTTCATCCATTCATCCATTGATGGACATTTGTGAAGAAGGGACTCTGGACAACTAGAGAAGTATTAAGAAAACTCCTGTGTTCTAATGTTACTCTTGTTTTGAATGAACTCATTCACTAACTTACTAGATTTATTTCTGATGCTTACTCCACTTCTCATTTTTCATCTTGAATGATTGCTTGGATGTATGGATAGAAATCCAACCAAGGTCAGTTGAGTGGAAAGTCCAGCAATGTTACTGGGACTCAGTTTAATTTTTTTTTTTAACAGGAATTTATTTCTCACATTTTTGGAGGCCTGGAAGTTTAAGATCAAGATGCTAGCCAGTTTAGTTCCCCAGTGAAAGCCCTGTTTCTGGAAGGCTGGTAGATGACTGCCTTCTTGCTGTTTCCTCACATGGCAGAGAGAGAGAGTGGAAGCAAGGTCTGTGGTGTCTCTTAATATAAGGGCACTAATCCTATCATGAGGGCCCCACCCTCATGACCTTACATAAACCTAATTATTGCAAAAGCTCCATCTCCAAATACCATCACTTTGGAGGTTATAGTTTTCAGTATATGAATTTTGAGGGGGCACATTTCAGTCTATAGCATAATCTAAAATGTATTCTCTTGAATTGGAGGACTAACTTAACACTTAGGAATAGAAGAGTGATATAGTGGTGTTTTAAGTTCCATTTTGTGGTGGTATGTTATATAAATTTGAAGGCCACAAAGAAGAGAGCAGTTTGGAGTTTAGTACAGATGTACAAACATGAAGTAACCAGTAGACCTCAACCTAGAAGTTGGGGCCTGGGATGGGGGGAATTAATAGGAATGGAAATAAAAGGTAGTTAGAATGAGCAATGCCCTAAAAGTTAATTAGAATCACTTATAAGGTACTTCAGCATTTGATGGGAGGTGAGGGAGGTTTGAATAGGTTTAAAAAACAGATGAGAGTAAAATAAAAAATGAATGCAATGAGACACTTCAATTCTTGGAGACTAAGCAGTTAACAGCACCATCATCAGAGATAGGTGTGCATTAAGTCAGCGTTCTAGTGGAAAGAACACAAAACTAGAACTTAGGAATTATCCATTTTAGTGTGAACTCTGTCTATATAAACCCTCCATATAACTTTAGGTAAATCATAAAGTTTTTTGGGCTTTAAAAATTTGTCCTCAGATAAATGTGATGGCATTATTAGTTGTCAGATTATTTTATGATTTCTGTGATATTGGAGAATATTAATAATTTTGATTTAGAATTTTTTCTCTAGACAGGATGTTAGGGGATGCTTTAAAAATTACCTAAAAGATACAGCTATTAATGTATCTATAATAAGTTAAATTTAAAAATTGAAAAACAATTACCCAGAAGATAGTTACTAGAAATGTAGAAGTGATCCTGAGAAGAAGGTTGGATTTGGGCATGGGTTCTCCCATGGGACATTTGTTAAAACCTGGTTCCATTTTTGGTTGCCATAACTGGGGTATTGCCACTGGTATCTAGTAGATAGAGGCCAGAGAGGCTGCTAAACATTCCACAATGCACCCAATAGCCCAACAAAGAATTACCAGGTCCAAAATGTCAGTAGTGCTTAGGTTGAGAAACACTGGGCTAGGTGGCATCATCCTGGAGTTAGGGGATTGAAACTGGGTATATATATGTGTGTGTGTATGTATGTATATATATAGACAGACTAAACCAATTTTAGTTAACTCCAAAGAGCAATGTTTTCAAATCTGCCTTGTATTTTTTCTGGCATTACAAATATACTAATTATCTATTTGATCTTAGTTTTGAAGTTGTAAATTATTATTCATGACATACCAGTCTGCATGCTTTATGCATTTACCCATTGTGTACTCAGTGCTTGGCACAGTACCTGACCAAAATTGGGCAAACAAAATATAGTTTTAGAATAAGTGAGGAAAAGAATAAATCATTTTTATTATGCTTAATATTATGGTTTTAAATTCTCTTCCAAGGTGATACACATGTTTATAAGAGTAAATACCATCTATATGTTTCAAAATTAGATACTGATATCTTAATTAAAATTAATAGCATATGCATGGCACATATTAGATGCCAGTTTAATTTTTATGGGTTGGATTATGCTGGTTTGAAAGGTCTACATTGAGCTGCAATGAATCCTGATATGTTTTCAGAAATTAGAACCATAGTTTAAAGTACCTACATTTTGCTAGCTTTAGACCAGTTTTTCAAATCACTAGTACAGTAGTGACCCATTGATGATACTTAATTGATTTTGTGGGTCATAGTCAATTTAAGAAAAATGAAATAGAAAATATTAGAATGTATCCCATGTAGTAAAGGCAATTATTACTTATGTATCTGTGTTTGTGTAATGGGATTCTAGATAACTTTTTTTTTAACTCTTTGTTGTGGTCATGTGTTTGTAGAAAGCTGGCAGCTTTAAGTCCTTTATTGGCCTATAGAATGTCCCACTTGGGCAAAGGTCTCAGAGTAAATTCATAGAAATGTGGAGTTAATAGAGCATAATCTTCTATATGAATAAAGGATCTTATTAAGGAGAGCTACACTATTTATTGATTCATTTAACAAGTTCTGTAGTTGTTGAGCACCTGTCCTATGCCAGATACTGTTGTTTGTGCTAGGTATACAACAGTTAAGGAAAGATACAGTCCCTGCCCTTTGAAGTTTACATTCTACAGGATGGAAAATAGAAAAGGATGAAGATAAATAAGTAAAGATTATAATATATTAAATGGTTTGATATGGTTAGATACGGTTTGAAGGTGAAAAAGAAGGGAAGAGAGATTAAGAATGTGAATTATATGTTGGTTGGGATATTTGAGAACCTCACTGAGAAGAATACTTGGAATATAGTCCTGAAGGCAGTGAGGAGCTAGCTATGCAGCTATCTGAATGAAGATCATTCATATTAGAGGGAATAAGATAGAGCTTAGTGTGTTGAAGAAATTAGGAGTGTGCTAGAGTGAAGTGTGTTGGGGAGAGGAGGAGTATGAGATAATTGCAGGGCAGTATGTGGGGTTGGAAATGTGGTCTGCTAGGCGTTGGAAGGACTTGGCCTTTTGCTCTGAGTTAATCAGAAAGCCATTCAAGGGTTTTGAGCTGAGTGGTGCTATGATTTGACTTGATTTAACAGAATCATTCTGCCTGCCACGTGGAGAAGAGATTTACTTAGGTGGACTGAAGTAGGAAGCCCTGTTGTATTTAAGTTCATTGAGAAGTCAGGACTGGAGGGAGAAATTTAGGAGACACGAGTGAATGAATAATAATTAAGGCCATGAGTTGGGATGAGATTATCAGAGTTCATTCCTAATTTGTCTGCCTGGCATGTTCTAAGCATTTGACATAACACTATGCTGTTTGTTGGCTATGTGTGGGTACTCTTAACTCTGTACACTTGATACCTCTTTTCTGTATTCATAATTATGAAATTAGTTTTATGAACCAATGGAGATATGTGCATTTAATATAATTTTCTTCCAGTTCTACAAAACAAGCTGCCACTGAATAGTTGGTGCTTTTTAAAAATAGCTCTTAGAAGGGTTGGGTGTGGTATCTTACACCTGTAATGCTGGCACTCTGGGAGGCCAAGCAGGAGGATTGCTTGAGGCCAGGAATTCCAGACCAGCCTGAGCAAGAGCAAGACTCCATCTCTACAGATATAGAAAAATTAGCCAGCTCAGTGGCACATGCCTGTAGTCCCAGCTACTTGGAAGGCTGAGGCAGGAAGATTGCTTGAGCCCAGGAGTTTGAGGTTGTAGTGAGCTGTGATGAGACCATTGCACTCTAGCCTGGGTAATAGAGTGAGACTCTGTCTAAAAAAAGAAAAAAGGAAAAAAAAAACAAACCCAAAAACTCCTGTTACATTAAGTTTAAGAAATAACAATTTTTGCTTTTAAGATACCAAAATATATTTAAAAGTAAAAGACTTGCTAAATAAGATGCAGTTTTTGTGTGGCAGTGGCAGACAGAGGGTTCCAGCATAATCTTGTTTAATCTTCCCTAACTCCACAGCCCTTGTTTCTAAACACTGCACAATGGCGCCTTTGTAAAAATACTTGTCTTTTCCATATGATTTTTGCCTAGTGATTAGTTGCTGGAGAATTTTTTTTTTTAAAACGTAAGAGATCATAATTTGTATAGGGCAAAGCTATGATTCTGGAGTTGTAGTGATCTGGGCTTACGGGTTTTAAACTGTTATTTATCATCTTTGAATCTTAGTTACTTTGTCCGTAAAATAGCAATGTTTATAATTACTTTAGTGTTTTGAAGGAGAATTAGATAATGCATTTTTCTGTACTTACTGATGTATAGTGTGTTTGTACTTAGGTGGCAGTTTATATAAAGGAAGCACTGGGACTTGTGGCCACACCCTTCAAGAATAAAAAAAATTAGAAAATGGAACAACCATATGTGTTATGTGACGAAGAACAAGAGCCAGAACCACAGAAGAACATAAAAGAAACCAAGCAAGTAGATGATGAAGATGCTGAGCTAATCTTTGTTGGGGTGGAACATGTAAATGAAGATGCTGAGCTCATTTTTGTTGGGGTGACTTCAAATTCAAAACCAGTTGTCTCAAACATTTTGAACAGAGTCACCCCGGGTTCATGTTCAAGGAGAAAAAAGTATGGTCGCCTTAGAAAGGATACTGCTCACAAATTGCAGCCTACAAGTCACGTGATGCCTGCATCAGGAGCAGTGAGTGTTCTGCCAGCTTCTCAGTCTGAATCAAGATCAACAGATAGTCCTATTATTATTGAGCCTTTGTCTAAACCCAATTATAAAAATAGTTCACCGCAAGTCGTGCCTAATAGCTCTTCAGAATTATGTTCTCCCTTGATTACATGCACAAGCTCATTGCATCATCCAGTAAGAGAAGCACTTTCGATAGAAGGTATGAATGAAAGTCCATGTGTATCAAAGCGACTTTCCACTTCTGAAGTAAATGGCATAAGTCCCAAAAGGGCTAAACTCAGGGATGGAATCACAGAGGGAGATTCTTCAGCTGTGTCCCCTTCAGGTATCTTTCATACAGTGAATACTCAGCAAAGTACACCCTTAGACGATGTTCATACCTCATTAAGCCATGTTCAGAATGGAGTCCCTTTTCCAACAGCTTTTCCAAAGGACAGTATGCATTGCAAGCCTATAAATGCAAATCTGGATAGGGAAAAGGGATTGGCACAAACAGACTTTTCAACTCTAGCAACTCAAAACCAGACCTTTGATCCCAAGAAAGGAAATCTGATCATGTTGCTTAGTGACTTTTACTATGGACAGCATAAAGGAGATGGGATGCCAGAGCAGAAGACCCACACAACCTTTAAATGTCTCAGCTGCTTGAAAGTTTTAAAAAATGTTAAGTTTATGAATCACGTGAAGCACCATTTGGAACTTGAGAAGCAGAGGAGCGATAGCTGGGAAAACCACACCACATGCCAGCACTGCCACCGGCAGTTTCCCACTCCCTTCCAGCTGCAGCGTCATATTGAAAGTGTGCACACTACCCAAGAGCCTGCAGCTGTCTGTAAAATCTGCGAGTTGTCATTTGAAACAGATCAGGTCCTCCTACAACACATGAAGGACAATCATAAGCCTGGCGAAATGCCCTACGTGTGCCAGATTTGCAATTACAGATCGTCAGTCTTTGCTGATGTGGAAACGCATTTTAGAACGTGCCACGAAAACACCAAAACTTTGCTTTGCCCATTTTGTCTCAAAATTTTCAAAACTGCAACACCATACATGTGTCATTATAGGGGGCACTGGGAAAAGAGCATACACCAGTGTTCTAAGTGCCGGCTACAGTTTTTAACTTTCAAGGAGAAAATGGAGCACAAGACCCAGTGTCATCAAATGTTTAAGAAGCCTAAGCAACTAGAAGGTTTGCCTCCTGAAACAAAAGTTGTTATTCAAGTGTACCTGGAACCTCTTCAGTCAGAATCAGTGGAAATAGCATCCATTACCGTGAGCACATCTGACTCTGAACCATCACCTCCCAGGTCTAAAAGTAGAATTTCAAAAAAAAAAAACATTAATGCTACTTGCAGTAAATCTAAAATATTTCAAACCAAATAAAACTATGCCATAAAAACAAAAAATACAAACCATACATTAATTTTCAATAGCATCAAAAATAATGTAACTAATGGATTATATGTTTTTAAAAAAATTATGGCATACAATATTTGATCTGAATTTTGAGGTGTTATTTAAAAATATATTATCTGTTTTTCAGGTTAACTGTATCTGGTTTAACACATAAAAGGTGTGTGTGTGTGAATGAGAGAGAGAAAAAACCTATTTATTATTGTGGTATTTCATGTTACTCCTAAGCTTGAAAGCTCTTTCTTCTATTAACATATATAGAATTCTTAAGAGTTTTTGAAATAATTTTAACTGTTTCCATGTGTTAAAGATTTCACTGTGTTAACTCTAGTCAGACTGGAATGGATTTCTTATGGCCTGGCCCGTTTGCTGCTAAACTCCTAGAAGTGCCTCTGCTGTGCTGGCATAAACTAATCTGACTCTGAAAGTCTGCTGTGCAGTTGAGGGAGAAGCTGTGGAATGAACAGAGACCGGGAAGGTGAGGTTAGATAAGGGAGAGTCCGATTTGAGGGATAGGCACACATTTACTCTGGTCTTGGAGCCAGTGCAGAAGGAAAACTGTGTCAGAGTGTCTTTACCTAATCCTGATCCAAGAACATCTGGGGAAGCAAAACCATTCAAAGTAAAATGCCTGTATTTGGTGAGGGGCCTCTGTAGAAATCAAACAGCTGCTGTGTATCCACTGGTTTCAGGTGAAGAAGCAGTGGTAATTAGTAGAATGAGGCCTGGTGCTAGCAGAATTCCTGTTGTGTAATCTAAAGGTGAATTCGATTTATTCCTTCCCCTCTTCCTCTTAGCTAGTTGTTGGTGGAAAATGAACTGACCATAAATCTCTCAGCCACAGCAGTAAAGCAAGTTAAGTTTCCCAAGGGAAAAGAGTCCTGGCATCCGTAGTTTGAACTCTACTGGACCCAGCGTTTTAACTGAAAAGGGCCAAACAAATGGTATCTGTCCAGTTTGTGGACTGGGCTAAATTTAGTTCCCATTGTTAAGCTGGAATGGGATTTGTCAAAGAACAGTAGATATAGTGGACAAAAACAGCCCAGGGTGACTAACATTAAACCCATGATAGCGCTTTATATTTTTCTGTGCGCGTGTCTCTTACCCTAATTGAATATGTGAAGCTCGCGATTTCTTGGATGTGAATGTATTGCAGCTAATATTTTATGTATAATTTCCCAATTTATCACACTAATACTGTTTGGGTCTTACTTGACACCAGTGTGCAAGGTATGTCCCATACTTCAGTAAGTATTAAGTCTTAGGCTAGTCTATACTACGGGGGAACCTTTTTACCAAATGCCCTCCCCAAGGGCTCTTTCACAGAATTGTTGAGTACATTTTGAGTATTGGTTCTTGAACGTCAGTGGCCTTGACTGCCTCTGGTTCCCAGGGTTATCTCCCTGGACATGTTCTAGTGCCATCCTTGGTTCCTTCAACTCCAACCCAGGTGCCTGCTGCTCAGCAATCTCTGTTCACCAGTTGAGGAATCTAGCATCTTGGCTATAGACAGAGGTCTGGAGAAATCTTTTTTTCCTTGCTTTCTGCGCCTTAAAGATAACACCTCTCCCCCACTCCTTTCTTTCCTCCTCAATATAGTTAAATTTGCTAAGCTTTCAAAAAATCTGGGAAGAGATAATCATCAAGGGCATAGTATCCTTCTTAGAACTAGGGGAGGAGGAACTACAGACAACAAAGAAGTTGTGGGTATAGTGTCCACATTTTAGATACTTTCCTGACTGTAGATTCATAGATTGTTATATTTATTTGCCCAATCCTTGCTTGCT
Source organism: Microcebus murinus (assembly GCF_040939455.1). Classification (NCBI taxonomy): domain Eukaryota; kingdom Metazoa; phylum Chordata; class Mammalia; order Primates; family Cheirogaleidae; genus Microcebus; species Microcebus murinus. The sequence continues at coordinate 23,392,495 of NC_134125.1, read as the reverse complement.
TAATTGATCAGCACCTTGAACATTTTACTAGGTAGGCCTTTGCAATTCCTTTGTTTGGGTCAAGACAGTTTGCTACAATTTCAGCCTAAAACTTTTTCTTTAGGTGTAGAAAGGGTGTTGTGTGTGTGTGTTTGTGTGTGTGTATTCCTTCCACTTGTTCTGATCTCAGGTGGATACTCCTACTGTGTATAAATAGATCTGCAGATTTTTGGATACTTACCTCCGTTATTGTGTTTCTGTGGTAAAAATATGAAATGCTTTAGGTCTATGTTTTTGTGATTGCTTGGTATTAACACTATTACTGTTGTTTGCTATTTCATTAAAGCATGCTCCTAAGGAGTACAAATTGTCATTAATTGCCAACTGTGGATTCCAGTGATCTGGCCCCTTCCTACCAACTCTCTTTTCTATTTTCTGCCATGCTTCACTGCCATTTCCCTTCCCTGCCCCATGGATTATTTTCACACACTGGCCTTGTTATTCCTTAAGCAGATCACGCTTCTTCCTGATCCAAAGACTTTGCACATGCTATTCTCTTAGAATGTCCTTCCCCTAGGCCTGCATGGCTTGCTACCTCACTTATTTGACACTTCCTTTGGTTCCTTGAACTTCACCAGGTTCTTAGAATGACACAATGAAATCTCCTTCTTTTTTTGTAACCTTACTTGCTCCTCCCTAAAGGCACTTTACCTTTCCCCACTCTTCTTTTCTAGTCTAGTAAATTTCCTAGGTTTTTGTGGAAAAGCTGGGAAGAGATCATCATCAAGGGCTTGTCTTAGAATTGAGCTAGCTTAAGTCAATTTCTGTGCCTGCAACCGAAAGAAAATTAATGTAGTGAGTTGAGTTCTTTCAGGAGCTTTCTCTGTTTTTCTATTGATACCTCTCTATTTTTTTAAGACAATGTCACTTTGTTTTGTTTACAAATATATTGAATATGTCAAGATTACTATTTTGTGATTACCCTTTGTGAATTTCCTTGTCTATTTTGCTTCTTTCAGATAAAATTTATTATTTTATTAATGTTGCCAAAAATTATAAGTAAAATAGAAATTATTGTAATAAAGTGTTTTGTGAAAAAATGTTTTTGCTGTTTTGTCTATCAGTAACATGATATGTTTCTAGTTTTTTAAAATTTTTATTCAGAATCGCTATGTAAACTCTTTGCCTTCTTGACAGTTGTGTTTGTTTTTAGTCTTATTGCATTGGCTGGAGCTTTGTTGATATGTATGATGGAGTTAATGGGTTTACTTGTTCTTGGTTTTAATGAGAAATGATTTACCATTAAAGGTAATGAGTATATTGCTTAAAGACTTTCTATTTCTATTTTTAGAATCTTTAAAGGGAATCGCTTATTTTTATTGGGTAGTTTACAACATCTGTTGAGACAGTCCTTTACTTTTCTTTACTAACTTAGCTTTTTACTTGGCTGCATTCACAACTCTCCTGTTAGAAACATTCCATTACTGAAGCAAAAGTAGTTCCATTTGGGGTAGAATATTATTTTCATTACTGATAATCCTATTCCCTTTCTCATTTCTAATATTAAAGTGTATTTCTTCTTCCTCTCATTAGATTTTTCCAGGTTTTAGCAATGTTTCTGATTTACTTTTTCTTTTTCTTTTTTTTTTTTTTTTTTTGAGACAGAGTCTCACTTTGTTGTCCAGGCTAGAGTGAGTGCCGTGGTGTCAGCCTAGCTCACAGCAACCTCAAACTCCTGGGCTCAAGCGATCCTCCTGCCTCAGCCTCCCGAGTAGCTGGGACTACAGGCATGTGCCACCATGCCCGGCTAATTTTTAATATATATATATCAGTTGGCCAATTAATTTCTTTCTATTTATAGTAGAGACGGGGTCTCGCTCTTGCTCAGGCTGGTATTGAACTCCTGACCTTGAGCAATCCGCCCGCCTCGGCCTCCCAAGAGCTAGGATTACAGGCGTGAGCCACAGCGCCCGACCTTGATTTACTTTTTCAAAGACGTAACTTCTAATTTGGCTTATTATCTCAACTAGTGTTATTTTTGTTCTCTATTTGTCTTTATTCATTATGTCCCTTCTGTTTTTTTTAGCATTATTCTTTTTTTTTTGTGATCTTTTATTTTAAAAGCTTAATTTTTTTCTTTAATAGAGGATCTAATACTTTGCCTACCTCTGTTTATAGCTTTGCCTGAATCCCAAATATTTTGATGCATGTTTTAATTTTTATTTAAGTTTTCATTCTCAGTACTTTAATTTCAAAACTTTAAAATTTTGCAGGCCGAATGTTGTAGTCTTAAATTTTACTGAGAACTGAGTTTTCCTTGGAGCTTTGAGTGTTTGTGTATATGTACATTGACATGTCTGTTTATAAAATCCTTTTCAAATTACAGGGATTATTTAAAAAAAAGATATTGTTGGTTTCTCTGGTAAAATAAGAAATATGTTTTAATTATAGGCATCTATCCCTCGAATATCATTTAAAAGATAAAGGGATGCAAATATTCATTTGAGAGTAATTCTAGTTACAAAACTTGGAAACCTAATTCAAGATCAAAGACATTATTAAATATATACCCACTCTAAACAGTATTACTCATTTACTAAAAGTTGATAGGAGCTATGGCAGTACAAAATTTTATTTGGTTATAATGTAAAATGAGAAAGCAACATACAAAGATAAGTACTTTGTGCTTGCAGTTACTCATGGTAATATCCATGAAAAAGAATGAGAAAATACGAAATGCAATTGAGTTTACTTAATTTTACAGTGATTACTTTTTCTTTCAAATGTTCTATAAATAATTGAGTTATTTTGTCTTTGAAAAGCATTCATCATTTAAATAGAAGAAGAAAAGTAAATTCCATTTCAGTGGGTAGCCCCTCTTAAACTCTTTCCCTCCTGGTTACAAGATTGAAATGGAATAATGAGCAGTGTGTGGCAAGACTGCTACCAAGACACGAGAGTCTTTCTTAACTTGAGTGCAAGCATTAGCAAACTATGGTCTTTAGGCTCAGTGTTTAAATTTTTAAAGTATTGCTAAAGAGAGAAGGAGAGCCAGAGACCCATATGTACCCTGCAAAGCTTAAAATATTTACTACCTGACACTTAATGAAAAAAGTTTGCTGATCCCTACTCTAGGTTATGAGTTATGACTTAGACTTATCTGTACACCCCCCTGTATTCCTGTGTGTGGGTTAGTGGCTTAGAAACACTTTGGATGTGAATGGGAGTGGGCTCTGTAATTCCTTTATCCTACCCAGTGATAAGGAGTCCAAAGCAGTGGAAAAAGATGAAATGTCTAGAAAATGACAAAATAGGAAATCTCTGAACGGTGTGTGTGTATACATGCCAAAGCTTCAATACCATTTTTCCATGGTTTTTTTTTTTTTTTGAGACAATCTCACTGTGTGCGTTGCCCAGGCTAGAGTGCCGTGGCGTTAGGATAGCTCACAGCAACCTCAAACTCCAGGTCTTGAGCAATACTTCTGCCTCAGCCTCCCAATAGCTGGGACTACAGGCATGTGCCATCATGCCTGGCTAATTTTTTTTATATGTTTAGTTGTCTGGCTAATTTCTTTCTATATTTAGTAGAGACAGGGTCTTTCTCTTGCTCAGGCTGGTCTCAAAGTCCTGACCTCGAGCTGTCTTCCTACCTCAGCCTCCCAGAGTGCTAGGGTTACAGGCGTGAGCCACCACACCCGGCCTTTCCATGTTTTTTGATGAGTGGGATTGTGTGCTTCTTGAACATGGAAAGGAGAGTATTATTTTTTGTTGCATAACAAATTGCCACAAAACTAATAGCTTAAAATAAACATTGTCTCACACAGTTTCTGAGTGTCAGGGATCCAGGAACAGCTTAGTTAAGTTGTTATGGCTCAACTCTTGACTGCACAAAGTTGTAGTCACCTGAAGGCTTGATTGGGGCTGGAGGATCTGCTTCCAAAATGGCTGTTGACAGATGACTCTAGTTCCTTCCCGGTGGTTGGGAGAAGACCTCAGTTCCTCCTTGTGGGCCTCTTTACTGGGCTAGCTGAGTGTTCTCAAGCCATGGATTGCTGATTTCTGGATCTCTGAGTGATCCAAGAGAGTGAGCAAGGAGGCTGAAATGCCTTTTATGACCTAGTTTCAGATGTTACTCTGTCATTTCTAAAATAAGCTATTCATTAGAATGAGTCACTAGGTCTAGCCCATGTGTCAAGAGGAGAGAAATCAAGCTCCACCTCTGAAAGGCAAAGTCTCAAAAAATTTTTGTACATAATTTAAAGCTATCAGGGTACATGTTTTGCCACAAAATTACACACCTATGTGCAGAGTATACTCCTCTCAAGGCTTCCAGAAGTTTTATTCATTACAGCATTAACTGGAAGTCCACGTTCTCATCATCTAAATCAGATCCAGATGTGGAACAGGTTTCTTGGGGTAGTATTCTTTATGGGCAGTATCTCAAATACAATTCCTCTAGATCTGAAAGCCTGTGAACTAAAGTTATCTGCCTAGCTATGTCCCCATCCCACTTACAGTAGTGGTACAGGTATAGGATAACTTCTATAGACATTGCTGTTCAGAAAAGAATGGGTGTGAGGATAGGAGTCATATAGTAATCACCAGTCAGTAGCAATTCTGAAATCCCAGCAGGCACATGTTAGCAGTTCATTGATTAGGACTCAGTGCTTGGAAGATCTGTGGGCTCTTGGCTCTGACATTTGGGTTCTATTCTTGGTTTTTTCCTATAACATACTTTCTTTTTCACAGATGAATGTACATGGGATAGCTGAATAGTTTTCTCAGCCTGCTTCCTACCTGAAGAAGGCAGAGGTCCAGAGACCTCTTTACATTTTATACTCTTTCTCGTCCTTTCATTTCAAGCTAGCGACATTTCTCCAAATATATTCTCTTAATAACTTTGTTTCCAGTTAAGCTTACTGGTGTTTACTCCAAAGAACTCCACTCTAAAGCCACAACCAGTACATATCTTCAAGGTAAGACCTTCTCTATCTTGGTTTTCTGTTGAGGTAGCTCAGAGACAGTACCATTAAGATTCTTAGAAGCACTACTCTTGGAGATCGTCTCTGGGGCACACCCTTAAATTTAGAGGGCCTTAGTCTGATTGAATGGTATGGTAGTCCCCTCATGTGTGGCGGATATGTTCCAAGCCCCCTAGTGGGTGCCTAAAACTGCAGATAGTATCAAACCCTATATATACGATGCATTAATTTCTTTTTCTTTATTTACAGTTTCATGGTTAGAAGACTTTTATATAGTGTAGATCTTAGCAACCTCAGCCTATGATCGTTTTGTTGAGAACTTTCACCTCTTCACTTAAAGGAAACAGTTTATAGCTTCCCTTTGGCAAATCAAAATTGCCAGCATCACTACTCTTAGGCTTTGGGACTATTATTAAATAATGTAAGGGTTACTTGAACACACCACTGTAATACTGCCACAGTCAATCTGATAACTGAGACAGCTGTAAGTGAATAATAGGTGAGTAAGATATATAGCATGGGTATGGTGGACAGAAGGATGATTTATGTCCTGGGCAGGATGGAGTGGGACTATGCTAGATTTCATCACATTGCTCAGAATGCCACTCAATTTTAAGACCTATGAATTGTTTAGTTTTGGAATTTTCCATTTACTATGTTTGGATCACAGTTAACTGTGGATAACCGAAACTGCTGAAAGAGAAACTGGATGGAGGGAGGGGGAACTACTGTATTCTGAAGCATTACCTTTCATCTTTCTGGGCCTTAAAAAAGGATTTTATAGTCATGCTGTAATGTGAGGATGAGGATTTTTCACCCCAATGCACCTTTCTTCAGTGCCATGGATATGATCTTTGTTTGGCAGCAGTTAATTTTAGGATCTTTTGCCATCTGAAGAGACTGGGAATTTCTAAAACCAGCAAGTACTGGCTGTTTGTTGTTTAACAGTGCTTCCCTCAGCTTTTTTCTTTTTTTTTTTTTTTAAACTCAAGAGGGGATAAGATATCAGAGAAGCTCAGCTTATTTCTTTCCCCTCATGTTTTAAGCAGCAAGAAGAAACCAGGCAGCATGTTCAGCATTCTGGCTGGAAATCTCCTTGGCCAGATGACTCAGTACAGTAGGTACATTTTCTACTTTTCACATACCTGTAGCTGAGAGTGTTATTAAACTTTCTGCCACTACACAACTACATAACCCCTATCTCAATTTTCTAATAACATTTTCCTTACTTCCTTTTAAGCTACACTGCAGCCTTCCTAGAGTCCAGCTTTCAACTCAGGCTTGTACGAGAACTCTCCTTGAAGTCCATCGAGCCCAGTGCCCAGTTCCAAAGCCACTCCCATATTTTAGATATTGCTACAGCAGCACCTCCCCTCCAGGTACCAAAAATCTGTATTAGTTATCTATTGCTCCATTGTTACTCCAAACTTACCAGCTTAAAACAATAAGCATTTATTACTGCTTGGTTTCTGAGGGTCAGCTTCTTTCATGAAGTTGCATTTAAGATGTTGGTTGGGGACTTAATCATCTGAAGACTTGACTGGGGCTTCCAAATTCACATGGGTATTGGCAGGAGGCCTCAGTTCCTTGTGGAACAGTTCCTTGTGGTCCTCATGACAAGTCAGCTTGCTTCCTGCAGAGTGAGTGATCCAAGAGAGAACAAGGAAGGCATTGTCATGCTTTTTATAACTTAGCCTTGGCGGTGAAGTCACTTCACTTCTGTTGAATACTCTCCATCATCCAGATCAATCTTGATAACTATGTGGGAGTAAACTATATATAGATAGGAATATCAGAGAGTGAAGAATCACTAGGGACTGTCTTGAAGGCTACCACATGGAAAATGGAACATTAGAAGTTTTTATGACATGCTAAAGGAACTCAGATAAAGCTGAATTAATGGTCATGGTGTTGACTTCAAACTTCCTGGTGTGCCATTGTGGCTGACACTGCCCAGTCTGAGATGGGATTCTTTTAGAAGTAAATTCATTCAGTGGAGGGATCAAGATGGCGGACGAGAAACACTGCCAGACAGAGTGTCTCCGCAGAAAAGACAGATTCTAGCAGAAATCTGAATTAGAAAAAAGAAGCAAGAAGATGAGCATACAGCGGATGAGGGCCGGAAGGAGGGGTACCCGAGACCACAGGAGACTCCACGGGAGGAAGTTGAGGAGGAGAACTGGAAGCTGAGACCACCGGAGCAGCCTGGAGACCGGCGGGAAGGGTGGTGGATCAGTCACCTTTCCCCTCCCCTGCATCTGGGACTGCTGTTGGGCTCCCCAGCTGGTGGAGAGACCTGCGGACAACAGCCCAGAGACGGCCTCCGCCAGCAAGCGGTAAGCCTGTAGCAGATGAGGCACCAGGCTCCCAAATCCCTTGGGGCACCTCCGTGTGCACAGACCCGAGCCGCACTGCGCCATATTGCTGCCTCCTCCCCTCCCCCGACCCTACCCACGGCTGCCCAAAGAGACAATATAGCCACCAGCTGGAGGCACCTCCAGGGAACAGGACCTTCACTTTTGGGACCCTACAGCTGACTAAGGGGAACTCAGACTGTGAGCTCCCTACCCGCCAGCCCTCCCAGGTGCTGCTGGCACGGTGATCCCAGGAGAACGGGGCAGACCCTGAGGATGAGAGACATAGACCCAGCTTGGGCTCCCTGTGGGTGAATTGGGACTGGCACTCCTATCCCTGGTGGGGATATAGTTTGATCTCTGGGGCCCAGAGGTCAGACCTGCAGACCAGCACTGAGGTCTCGCATTGCCTGGGGCACAGAAGAGATATACATGAACAGCCTACTGAGGTGTGTGTGCCTTCAGGGGCAGATAAGCGTCCTAGACGGTAACCCTCCTCCCAAAAGGAGGCCGTACGCCTAGCCCAGGTGGCGTTCCTGCGCAGGGAACCTCCCTGCCGGCATCATAGGCAGGGGAGGCCTGGTGGCGTGTGGTCTGGCCTGCTGGCAGAGGCCCAGGAGTAGCTGCGGAGTTGGGGAGGGTGGAAAGAAGCAAGGCCCGCTCCAGACTGCGGGTCTCAGACAGCCCCACCCCCACACCCAGACTCTGACTGAGCCCGGCCATTCTAGCCCCTCTAGCCCCTCCCTGACAGCTTTTCCTGGAAGCAGAGAACATAACTTTGACCCCTGCTAATGGCATTGGTGGTGCCTGAGGGCAGGCTTACCCAAACCAGCTCTGCCCAGACTCTCTCCTAGACCAGCCCTCACTGAAGGGACGAAAAGGACGAAAAGGGTGGGGCCCTGGGACCTGGAAGTCCCAGGGCCCCACCCACCACCTGAGGCACTAGAGTGCCTCCCTACAGGAACAAGAGCTGATAACAGGACACAAAAACAACAGCGTAGCCTGTTCCACCAAGCAAGCACCATCTACTGACAGGGACGGCATCCTGCACACCCTTTTCACGGCACCTACTGACTCATTATACAGGGAGTGGTCGAATCTCACCCACAGACACCACCTACCAGCTCAGAAACTAAACAAGGCATGTCAATACCCAAACACAAACCTAAAGAAAAGAAACAACTGATCGACATGGGAAGAAATCAGCGAAGGAACTCCGGAAATATGAAGAACCAAACGGAAAACACACCCCCAAAGAGGAGTACCAGCCTCTAGAAACGGACACCAACCAAAATGAGGCAACCAAAATGACAGAAGAGGAATTTCGAACGTGGATCATAAGAACACTCACCGACCTGCAAGAACAACTCAATAACCAACACAAAGAAACCACAAAAAGCCTCCAGGACCTAGAACAAAAGTTCACCAAAGAAATAGACACAATGAAGAAAAGTTTAACCGAATTCCTGGAAATGAAGAATCAATTCAGGGAACTACAAAATACAGTGGAAAGTCTCAAGAACAGGGTAGATCAAACAGAAGAAAAAATCTCAGAGATTGAAGATAACACCCTCCAACTAAATAAAACAGTCACAGAGATAGAGCAGAGAAAGAAGAGAAAAGAGCAAAGCCTACAAGAGATGTGGGATTATGTGAAGAAACCGAATGTGAGGGTCTTAGAGTTACCAGAAGGGGAAGAAGACAACACTCAAGGGTTGGACAAGCTGTTTGAAGATATAATAGAGGAAAATTTCCCAGGCCTTGCTCAAAATCTCGATATACAAGTTCAAGAAGCTCAGAGGACCCTGGGAAATTCAATGCAAACAGGAAGATGTCACGACATGCAGTCATCAGACTAGCCAAAATATCAACTAAAGAGGCCCTTCCAAGAGCTGTAAGACAAAAGAAGCAAGTAACATGCAAGGGAAAGCCAATTTGAATAATACCAGACTTCTCTAATGAGACTTTACAAGCAAGGAGAGACTGGGGTCCCATTCTCACTCTTTTGAAACAAAACAATACCCAGCCTAGAATCTTATTCCCTGCAAAATAAGCTTCATATATGAAGGAGAAATAAAGACATTCACAGACAAGCAAAGTCTCAGAGAATTCACCAAGACAAGACCAGCCCTACAAGAAGTACTCAAAACAGTATTATGCACGGAACACCATAATAAAAACTCATGAATATAAAAACAACCAAACCCAAAGATTAAAGGCCAGATAATACAATGGCTCAAGAGAGAAATCAAAGCAACAACATCCAACCCAACAGAATGAACAGCAATCTACCTTACCTATCAGTTCTCAATAAATATGAATGGCTTAAACTCTCCACTCAAGAGACATAGGCTGGCTGAATGGATAAGAAAATACAGGCCAAGTATATGCTGTCTTCAGGAAACACATCTAACCTGCAAGGATGCATTTAGACTAAAAGTAAAAGGATGGAGATCAGTATTCCAGGCAACTGGAAGCCAAAACAAGGCTGGCGTGGCAGTTCTAATTTCAGACAATTTAGTTTTTAAACCAACAAAAGTAGTGAAAGACAAACAGGGTCATTATATAATGATGAAGGGCACAGTTCAACAAGAAGAGATAACAATTTTAAATATATATGCACCCAACTTAGGTGCACCCAGTTTCATAAAGCAAACCTTACTAGATCTAAGCAAATTGATTAATAGCAACTCCATAATCACCGGAGATTTCAACATCCCACTGATGGCACAAGGCAGCTCCTCTAAACAGAAAATTAATAAAGAAATAATGGACTTAAAACTGTAGAACAATTGGGTCTCACTGACATTTACAGGACATTCTATCCAAAATCCCCTGAATATACGTTCTTCTCATCAGCTCACGGGACATTCTCTAAGATTGACCATATCCTAGGACACAAAGTAAATCTCAAGAAATTTAAAAAAATAGAAATCATACCATGTACCTTCTCAGATCACAGTGGAATAAAAGTAGAAATCAACCCTAACAGAAACTCACATTTCTACACAAAAATGTGGAAATTAAACAACCTCCTACAAAATGATTACTTCATAAATGAAGAAATCAAGATGGAAATAAAAAAAATCTGTGAACAAAATGACAATGAAGAGACAAGTTATCAAATACTCTGGGACACAGCTAAAGCAGTTCTGAGAGGAAAGTTTATCTCCATAAATGCCTATAACCAAAAGTCAAAAAGATCACAAATAGACAATCTAATGAAATGACTCAAAGAGCTGGAAAAAGAACAGACCAACCCCAAACCCAGCAGAAGAAGTGAAATCAACAAGATCAAATCAGAACTAAATGAAATTGAAAACAGGGAAGCTATTCAGGAGATTAATAAAACAAAAAGTTGGTTCTTTGAAAAAATAAAATTGACACACCATTGGCTTAGTTAACGAGAAACAGAAAAGAGAAATCTCTAATAAGCTGCATCAGGAACAAAAAAGGAGGTATCACAATTGATCCCAAAGAGATACAAGATATAATTTATGAATACTACAAAAATCTTTATGCACAGAAACTGGAAAATGTGGAGGAAATGGACAAATTTCTAGAAACACATAGCCTCCCTAGGCTCGACCAGGAAGAAAGAGATTTCCTGAACAGACCAATCTCAAGAGCTGAAATAGAAACAGCAATTAAAAATCTCCTTAAAAAGAAAAGTCCTGGACCAGATGGTTTCACACCCGAATTTTACCACACTTACAAAGAAGAACTAGTACCTATCTTGTAGAAACTATTCCACAACATCAAGAAGAATGGAAACCTCCCCGACACCTTTTATGAAGTGAATATTACTCTGATACCAAAACCAGGAAAGGATGCAATGAAAAAAGAAAACTACAGACCAATATCCCTAATTAATATAGATGCAAAAATTTTCAACAAAATCTTAGCTATCCGAATCCAGACGCTTATCAAAAAAGTAATCCATCACGACCAAGTGGGCTTCATACCAGGGATGCGGGTTTGGTTCAACATATGTAAATCTATCAATGCAATTCACCACATAAACAGAAGCAAAAACAAAGACCACATGATTCTTTCAATAGTTGCAGAAAAAGCTTTTGACAAAATTCAACACCCTTTCATGATACGAACACTTAATAAGATAGGCATAGAAGGGACATACCTAAAAATGATACAAGCCATGTATGACAGGCCCATAGCCAACATCATACTGAATGGGGAAAAATTGAAATCATTCCCACTTAGAACTGGAACCAGACAAGGCTGCCCACTATCTTCACTTCTGTTCAACATAGTGCTGGAAGTCCTGGCTACAGCAGTCAGACAGGAAAATGGAATTAAAGGTATCCAAATAGGGGCAGAAGAGATCAAACTTTCACTGTTTGCTGATGATACGATATTATATCTAGAAAATCCCAAAGATTCAACCAAGAAACTCCTAGAACTGATAAATGAATTTAGTAAAGTCACAGGATACAAAATCAATACACAGAAATCAGAGGCATTCATATACGCCAACAGCAATCAAATTAAGAACCAAATCAAAGACTCAATTCCCTTCACAATAGCAACAAAGAAAGTACCTAGGAATATGCTTAACCAAGGAGGTAAAAGACCTCTACAGGGAGAACTATGAAAGACTGAGGAAGGAAATAGAGGATTTAAGCAGATGGAAATCCATACCATGCTCATGGATCGGCAGACACAACATCATTAAAATGTCTATACTACCCAAACTGATCTACAGATTCAATGCAATACCTATTAAAATCCCATCAGCATTCTTCCAGATATAGAAAAAATTATTTTATGCTTCGTATGGAACCAAAGAAGACCCCGAATATCAAAAGCAATTCTAGGCAACAAAAACAAAATGGGAGGCATTAATATACCAGATATCAAACTATACTACAAAGCTGTAGTAAATTAATCTGATATTGGCACAAAAATAGAAATATTCACCAGTGGAACAGATCTGAGAACCCTGATATAAAACCATCCTCATATAGCTATCTCATCTTTGACAAAGCAGACAAAAACATACGCTGGGGAAAAGAATCCCTTTTCAATAAATGGTGCTGGGAAAACTGGATAGCCACTTGTAAAAGGCTAAAGCAGGACCCACACTTTTCACCTCTCACAAAAATCAACTCACACTGGATAACAGACTTAAACCTAAGGTATGAAACTATTAGAATTCTAGAGGAAAATGTTGGAAACACTCTCCTAGACATCAGCCTAGGCAAAGAGTTTATGAAGAAGTCCCCAAAGGCAATCACAGCAGCAACAAAATAAATAAATGGGACATGATGAAACTAAAAAGCTTCTGCACAGCCAAAGAAATAGTCATGAAAGTAAACAGACAACCTACAGAATGGGAGAAAATTTTTGCATCCTACACATCCAATAAGGGGCTGATAACTAGAATATACTTAGAACTTATGAAAATCAGCAAGAAAAAATCAAATAACCCTATTAAAAAGTGGGCAAAGGACTTGAACAGAAACTTTTCTAAAGAAAACAGAAGATTGACCAACAAACATATGAAAATATGCTCAACATCTCTAATCATCAGGGAAATGCAAATCAAAACCAGAATGAGATATCACTTAACTCTAGTGAGAATGGCCTTTATCAAAAAGTCCCCAAACAATAAATACTGGCATGGATGTGCAGAGAGAGGAACACTCCTACGCTGTTGGTGGGACAGGAAACTAGTTCAAGCTTTGTGGAAAGCAATATGGAGATACCTTGAAGCGATACAAGTGAATCTACCATTTGATCCAGCAATCCCATTGCTGGGCATCTACCCAAAAGATCCAATGACACTCTACAGAAAAGACACCTGCACCCGAATGTTTATAGCAGCGCAGTTTATAATTGCAAGGCTGTGGAAACAGCCCAAGTGCCCATCAATCCAAGAATGGATTAATAAAGTGTGGTATATGTATACCATGGAGTACAATAATACTTAGAGCTTAATAAAGCTCTAAGAAACAATGGTGATATAGCACATCTTATATTTTCGTGGTTAGAGCTGGAACCCATACTACTAAGTGAAGTTTCCCAAGACTGGAAAAACAAGCACCACATATACTCACCAGCAAACCGGTATTAACTGAGCAGCACCTAAGTGGACACATAGGTAGTACAGTAATAGGGTATTGGGCACGTGGGAGGGGGGAGGGGAGCGGTCATATACATAAATAATGAGTGAGATGTGCACCCTTCTGGGGGATGGTCATGCTGGAGACTCAGACTTGCCAGGGGAGGGGGGGAATGGGCATTTATTGAAACCTTAAAATCTGTACCCCCATAATATGCCGAAATGAAAAAAAAAAAGAAGTAAATTCATTCATTTAAAAACTTTGAATATATTCACATTCAAGCATCAAAGAATATAAATTCTCAAATTCATTTTTTAGCCTTCTGAATAGTTATTTTATTTTAAAAATATTATTCACGGTTTTTTGCACCTTTTTCTTTTGACAGTGTAACGTGTTCATACTTCATGCAATATAAACTGGAAAACTATTGTCTGATAACAATGAAAAAGGCTAAATAAAAAATATTTCTAAAGTGTTTATAAAGATAACTAAGAAATTTATAATGCACTATTATAAAATTATAAAGAAAAAAACCTCTCCATTTCACAAAGAATGAATATAGCTGCTCAATAAATAAATATAAAATACTCAGTTTTAATAGCAAACATAGAAATGGAAATTAAATTCTAGAAAATGTAATGTCTGCTGCCAGTAAGAGTGTGTTGAAAGGAGTTTCAATTGGTATAAATCTTTTTAGAAGGTATTTCAGTGTATTAATAAAAAGGTAATAATGTATTCTTTCATAGAATGCTTTTATGTATCCAATAACAATTCACAAAATGATTGTTTATTTACATCCAGAAATTTAGCATATGAGAAAATTCATCAGTGGTTAGGTTGTAAAACTTGAATACATTCCTGCTTCCATTTAATTAGCTGCACAATATACTTTTTAAAAGAGAGATTGCAGTAATATGAAGGAAAACTAGCAGCACAAAAATTTATATGTACATCGCGATCTGAACTATGGAGAAAATATGTGAAGGGAAAAAAGAGTAAAATAATATTTCAACCTCTGAAATATTTTGGTCTTTACAAGGTAGGAACAAGTACTCCTTAAATAAAATACTTTCAGATTTTATGCAGTGAACTTGCATTGTTTTGAAATTTTTATGTAAAATGAGAAGCTTGTGTTTTTTTGCTATTAGAAATCATAATTACATCTTACATGTTTTTTATTTGGAAAAAATAATCTGACCATAAACTCTTCATCTAGTATACTTTGTGTTGTTCCCTATGGATTGGAAAAATATTTTGGTTCTGCTTTTCCTAGATCCCCCTTCTTCCAAAGGAAGGCAAGAGGATCACTCACTGGTCTGAAATCTCCACGAAACTGGGCAGTGAGTGAGAGGGAGGAGTCTAGACCATGGTGCTGAAGTTCCAAGGACCCATAGCTGTTATTGGACCCTCTAATGGCTCTTTTTTGTTGTTTGTTTTTATTTCAGCATATTATGGGGGTACAAATGTTTAGGTTACATGTGTTGCCCCCTTCCCCTGCTCCCTGGAGTGAGAGCTTCGATGTGTCCATCCCCCAGATGGTGCGCATGGCACTCATCTAACGGCTCTTTTATGTTCTCCTTACCTCTTTGCATAAAGGTTAGGTGTTTGGTGTGATACATGAAGCAAATCTGACCTTTTACCTCTCTCCCCTCTGCATATTCTGGTCTTTGTCCCAGGGAGCAACTCTGTTGTCATGGGAGGCCTGGGGTGGCTGTGAGCTCTGGGTTTGCCCTGTGGAAAGAAACAGCTGCTGTAACCTCTTGCAGGACCCATGAGCACATGTCCAGGACTGTGGTCCCCAAACCGTGGTCTGTGGCTTGTTGGGGACCTGTCTGCAGAGCTCCGCTGAACCCCTTCACCCCATATCCTTGGAAAAATTCTTCCATGAAATTTAGGAAGAGGGGGAGGGGGAGGATGGACAACAGGAGGAGGCGAGCCGAGGGAGAACAAGCAGTTTCATTTGCACCCTATCACTGGAATCACCAACAGAGCTGCCCCTCCACCTGCCATGTCCCTGATGCAAAAAGGCTGGGGACCCTTGGTTCAGGCTATATTAAATTTGAACAACCTGACTGAACTTTCTTCAGGATTCAGAGAAGATCCCCAGTACCTCCTTGTGGTACCCCTCTCATTAATTTAACCTTTTTGACATTTCCACTGTATTTCTCAGGCCAACTTGCATTCATTGCCTGTCTCTTTGCTCAATGCTATTGGTACTTCTTTCTCTTGTTATTATTATTATTATTATTTGAGACAGAGTCTTGCACCATCACCTGGGGTAGAGTGCAGTGGTGTCATTGTAGCTCATTGCAACCTCAAACTCCTGGGCTCAAGTGATCCTCCTGCTTCAGCCTCTCGAGTAGCTAGGACTACAGATACTCCACAATACTCTGCTAATTTTTCTATTTTTAGTAGAGATGGGGTCTTGCTCTTGCTCAGGCTGTTCCTCACCTCAAGTGATCCTCCTGCCTTGGCCTCCCAGAATGCTAGGATTGCAGGCGTGAACCATTGTGCCTGGTCTTTAAATTTTCTTTGAGTGATAGGACTTTGGAAAATATATAAATTTTTAATTTAAAATTTTAATTTTATTCATTTCTTTAATTATAACAGTTATTTCTAAGCCAACATATCCATTTTAGACTATAGAGGAATATATAGAATAGTTTAAAAGATCCTATATAAATACATTAAATCACCCACATAGTCCATTCTCTCGTCACTCCCAGTCACTTCCAATGAGGCACTTCCACGTTCTTGTCCTTTTAGGATGCTTCAGGGCCAGCATAAAAAGGATTGTTTAGATGTTCATGCTCACTTTTCCTACTTTGGGCTCTTCCACTACTGTTCTTGGAATGAGAGAAATTTTGCCAAATATTAATCTTTCTCGTAGTTGGTAAAATTGATGACTTCCCTCTACAGGAGAGAGACATGCCGTTCATGCACGTATTCATTCACTAGACCAATATCTAAGGTCTGCTTTATGCCGGAAGTATCAATCATATATTGCTACATAACAATCACAAATATCAGCATTTATTACTCGTGTTTATTTGGAAGCCCAGCCTAAAGGGTGAGAAACTACCCAGAACAAGTTTGTCTTAGTAATGAGAGTAGCAAGAGAGGACAAACCAAATGGTGCGAGAACATTTGAAGCTTCAGCTTGCATAAGGTTCACTAATGTGCCATTGCCTGAAGTGAGACGTGGGCAAGCACAATGTCAAGGGGCATGGGGAGCATACTGTAGGAGAACTGCAAAGTCACATGACAAAGACACATGGATACAGGGAGGAGTAGTGTTTGGTGCCAGTAATTCAATCTAGTAAACCAGCCATTATGCCATTCTTGGGGCATATAGCCATGTCTGCATGGGTAAATGGACAATTAAAATAGATGCTACAATAATGTAAGTACAGCATTGTGTGTGCAAGTATTCTTCCTAGAAGCCTGGGTCAAACTTGGTGTTCTGGTCTCAAGATATAGCTGTGCCTAGAACTTCTTTTGTTTAGAAAAGCCAGCATGCTCAAGAGAAGCCATGAAACTTCCTTTCTGTTTTCTAGTATCTGCATTTACTTCCTGGTGGTAATGACATCTATATAAACATATTTTTATATCCAGTACTTGGCCTTGTAAATGAACCCTCTCATTAGGTTCTCATATATGCTGTGTGTGTGTATTATTTTCATATGTATCTATCGAAAGAAGTTATACCGATACCCTGTTTTAACTTCAGCACCTGGATTCATTCTAACCTTAGTCATTTCAATATTATATCTCCCTTCTTGTTTAGTGAGAAAACTAGCTCCCATTAATCCCAATGTATTTTCTTATTTGCTCAGTTTTAGAAAGCACATTACATAGATTCATAATTGCTAACTCATACTACTTGTATAAACAAACCTACTCACTAGAATAGCCAGCAAGTAGTACTTAGCGTCCTCAGACAGGGTCTCTAAGAGGCTGAAGGCAGCTTTTTCCCCAGGGAGGGAGCTTGAGAACCAGGAGGAGGGTCCATGAGTGTGTGTGTGTGTGTGTGTGTGTGTTTAAAGAGATGAGGTCTCACTTTGGTGCCCAGGCTAGCCTTTTTATTGTTTTGCTCTGTGCCCCTCCCCCAAGGCTAGCCTCAAACTCCTGGGCTCAAGCCATCCTCCCATCTCACCCTCCTGAGTGGCTTAGACTACAGGTGCATGCTACTCTGCCTGGCTCCCATGTGTGCTTATTGTTTGTCTCATAAGTCAGTTCCCTGGGGACTTGTTCAGGCTTTTGCTGGAACCAGTATGAATAGTGACCACTGTTGACTGCTCCAGTTTGGAGCCACAGGTGAGAGTGACTGTCTCTCCTAACGACATGGTCATCAGGCACTCCTAAGTCTCCAGAGCCTGCAAATTGTATACTGAAATGAAAACAGACACATTTTAGGAATGAGAAACCCAGGCAGAGGGATTACTCCAAAGACTAGTCTATGAAATCCCCATAAACCTGTGCAGGGTGTGAGAGGTGGGAAGAGGAGGAGGAAAAGAGTCTAGGCCATGGTACAAAGTGCCAAGGACCCCACTGGTCCCACAGATGAGGCTGAGCTCTCTACTGGATCTTGCATTCCCTCCTAAATGCCCTGGATGAGAGGTATGTGTGTGGTGCAAATCTTTACCACTCCTTTCAGCTATGTCCTCATCTCAGAAAGCAGCTCCAATTCCAGGAGACAAGCTGGGGAGGTTGTGACCTCTGAGTTTGCCTGATGAAACAACCTTTTACAATGGCCAGTGAGTTCAGAGTCCCTTAAATTGGAAGGCCTTATAGTTATAGACTATGCTTACCTCTGGAGGAAAGCACAGTTCCTCCTGGTTGCTTAAGAGAATGTAAATGGTGATGGGAAATAGGGAAGGTGAATGGTTGTCCATTCTTTTATTCAACTAAGAAATTTTTTTTTTTTTTCTTTGAGACAGAATCTTGCTTTGTTGCCCTGGGTAGAGTACAGTGGCGTCACTGCACAATGTCAATTATAAGGAGTTTGCAATGTCACACTCCTGGGCTCAATTGGTTCTCCTGCCTCAGCCTCCTGTGTAGCTGCGACTACAAGTGTGCACCATGGCCCTGTGCTAATTTTTCTGTTTATAGGAGAGACAGGGTCTCACTCTTGCTCAGGCTGGACTCAAACTCCTGAGGTCAAGCAATTCTCCTGTCTCATCCTCCCGGAGTGCTAGGATTACAGATGTGAGCCACCACTCCTGGCCAAGAAATATTGTTTTAAGTTTTTTGATTTTTCCTACAACTTTTGGCTTATCTTTTACTTTCTTACTTGTATGTTTTGTTGCAGAAAACCTTTTATGAAATTTAATTTATCAATTTTTTCTTATAATTTAGCATCTTTGCGCATTGTCTATGTTAAGGCCATGAAGATATTAAGTTTTTTTCTAGTAGTTTTGTTTTGGCTTTCTAGTAGTTTTATTGTTTTTCTAGTAGTTTTGTTGTTTTGCCTTGGGTCTACATAATCCGTCTTGAATTAATTTGGCATACAGTATGAGGTAGGGAGTCAATTTTCCCCTGCCTCTCATACAAATATGCAGTTGCTCCAGTATCATTTACTGAAAGGACTTTTTTTCCCATTGAATTTCATTGGCACCATTGTTGAAAATCAAGTGACTGTACATGTGTTGGTTTATGTCTGAACTCATTATTATATTTCATTGATCTATTTGTCTGTCCATATACCAGTCCCATATGGTCTAAATTACTGTAGCTTTATAGATAGTTTTGAGATTACTACAGCTAGTTTAGGTCCTTTGCACTTCCATATAACTTTAAAATCACTTAATTTCTGTCAGCCCACTGGAATTTTGATTAGGCTTGGTTTGAATCTATATACCAATTTGGAGATATTTAATGTCTTAAAAATATTGAGACAGTTTGACTTCTTCCTTTTCAATTTTTATGTCCATTTTATAAAAACAAAATTAAATCTTTGATTTAGTTCAGGATTCACCTTAATGAGGAATAAGGGCTGAAGATGGTCTTATATAAAAATATTCACAGAATTTTTTTGGCACATTTTAATGGCCTTTCATGAAGGAAGTTTTCAGTTACATACATTATACTTTCTAAACAATAAGTCATTAAACTGTGACTGCTCAAGCTGGCACTTTCTGTGAGAAGATGGATATATTTAAGTGTGAATGGTATGTATGTTTTAGACAGATTAATGACTGTTAGTCTTTGACATGTACAATCTCTGGAAATGAGTACAATTTTCCATGTCTCAACAAAAACGTCACTAACTATGAAGGTCAGGGAAACAAAGAATCTCAAAAGTATGCTTGTCTTTTTGTTCCTTGATATAGAATCTATTCCAGTTTGTTTTCGTGAATTGAGTATGTTTCAGTGATATCTTTTAATTGCTCAGAAAGCTTAATTATCAAATTATTGAAAACGTAAGTAGCATACAAATAAATGTGAACACATGCCAAATTTTATGTATCCTATTAATGAAGGAGCAAACATAATGGCAAATCTGAGTCAATAAGGATATATGGAAGTGGGATTTATATAGTCAGTGAAGAAATAAAATTGCTAAAGTAGATTTGCAAAATTAGATATTAAGATGGTTAAAATCCTAAAACTGTAATCTTTGGGATTATCTTCACCACTTCTTATCTGTTTTACTAAATTCACCAGTTGTAAAATATCTGGTCCCTAATCAGTTCTTAGGTAGACAAAATTACAAATTCTGATACAGTCAGATGAAACTATTTAAAATCTCTAGCATGACATTTTAGGGTCATACAATTATTTTTTGTTTTCTTCTTTCTTTTCCTTTTTTCTTTCCTTCCTTTCTCTTTTCTTCTTCCTTCTTTCCTTTCTTTTTCTCTTTTCTGTTTCCTTCTTTCTTCTTTTCTCCTTTTTTCCTTCCTTTCTTTTCCTCCTTTTTTCCTTCCTTTCCTGTGTTCTTTTCCTCCTTTTTCCTTCCTTTCCTTTCCCTCCCTTCCTCCCTTCTTTCCTCCCTTTCTCCCCATGTCCTTTCTCTAGTCCCCTGAAGGAAAGTCCTTGTCCAAGGAGTGAAGAGGGTGAACAGAGGAATCCGGGACATGGTAGGGAAGCCCTGAAGCTCTGCTTGCTGAGGACTAATTGTGGCAATTCAGAACCCCTCCTCTCTACGTGTCTGTTATCCTCTGGCCAGGTAGCTTTGTAGGATATGTTCATGAAAATTTGTCTCTGCTGTTGTGGCCCAATTACAGGACAAGGGATGACACACAGAACATATACATAAGATGCAGACAGACAGAATTGGCTGCAGTCCCAGAAGAAAAAAGGGCACAGAGACAAGAGACGGTTTCAGACTGCAGCACCGAAAATGTACTCATCATTTATTTATATACAGTTTAATTGGGCAAGCGTCCTGCAGCTATTTTTGGTACGTGACTTCCTACGGCCAACAACACCTGCTTTTCCAGTCAAAGCAAAAAGCATGGCCTTCTACAAGAGATCTCTTTGATGTGTGACGCACTGTTTTCAGATGACAAACAATCTCGGCTTGAGTGCGAGACCATGAGTCCTTGACTGTCTTGCAGTGCCTATCACCGCGTGCTGGTTACCAGGCAACTTTGGCTCGCATGCGAGGCCACAGGTCCTTGGCCATTTCTGGCCGTTTGCCTGGAGAAACAGTTCCTTCAGCCAGTCAATAAGCCACATCCTGCTAATTGTGGGAACAAGCAATGGGCTCCCGCTATGCTGACTTGGGGTCTCAGCCAATCTGACCCTGGGACGGCTCACTCGCTTAAGCTCACTTCACCTGCTGTATGACCATCCATCTCTCCCTGCCTGGACGTGAGGCTGGTGAAGGACTCCCTGAGAGTGGGGGATGACACAGGAAGCAAGGGTGTGAGTCAGAGCCTAGTGCTCGTGTGGGTCCTGGGGGCCAGGTGCAGGACAGTCGCACTTCAGTGAGGACGCTGCTGGCCCGAGTATGGGAGAGCTGGCGGAGTGTGTTTTCCTGTGTGGCCTGGCCCAGAGCCCTGTCCTCTAAGGACCAGTCCTACAGGATCCCCTGCTGGGTTCCCAGTCCCCCTGCTCTAGCCCCTCCAGCACTGCCCGGCATTCCTGGAACAGTGTCCTCACTATTGCATGGGTCCTGATGCCGCTAGCCAGGGCAGTTGAATGTGTGTGTTTGGGACTGGGACATTAATTTTTGGAAGTCACCAAGGATGTCCAGACAGCTAAATTCAGGGTGTATTTCACAGAGATTATGTTAGCAGATATTTCAGGATTACATGAAATTTGAGTTTGCTTTTGCCAGGTGCCTGGGGTCAGTGTATGACCATCTTGAATCAAGTTCAGGGGTTCAAGTCCCAGATGTTTTTCACCTGGTAATAATTACACAGGGGAGACTTTTACAGGTTGATTATTGTGTTGTTGTTGTTGCGAGTGTCTCCTGTTAGGTTTTTCCCGCCCCCATTGCATAGGCATCGCCTTTGGTGTCTGCCTTTGCCAAAATCATATAATACCGTCAGGGAAAATCGTCCTCTGCTCTTTTTTCTCTGTGTTCTCATTTGCCCTGGAATGCTAGTCTCGAAGTTCCTCATTATTCATTTGACTGTGATATTTTAAAAATATTTTCTGTTTAGTTTGAGTTTGCATGCAATTGTTTAAGTGTGAGGATTTATATAAAAAGAACATGACTATAAACTGAACTCCCTTTTCTTACAGGAGCGCCTCTGCTGCCACAGGAAAAAAACCCTCAAGGCCTCGTCCTTTACCTGCATTGGGTCCTGAACAAGTTTATTTGTTAGAGCTTCATAGGGAAAGGGTTTATAATGTTCACATCTATGGAAAACATATTTATCTAACATCACATCAGCCAAATAGAGTGAAAAACAGTAGAACTCAGCCTACACTGGAGGAAGAGAGCAACGTCCTGAACATGCAGCGGTCACCAAGCTTTGCCCTCTCATTGGTGTCCTCCTTCACATATCAGTGGAATAAAATATTTGACATATGTTCTTTCTATATTTTAATGAGGATCAGGTGTTTCTCTTTCAAAAATAATATTCTGTCCTCTTGTAGGTTATCCACTGAGGTGCCCTGTGCACCTGCCGTATCTGAACTTGTGTCTGCAGAGGAAGCTGTGTTTAAACTCAGGGAATACTTTTCTTGCATCCTGTAGTGATTCCTAAGATGTGGTACATATTTACCTTTGTTGACCTGGTTTGCTTTTTTTTTTTCATAGATATCCATGTTCTTTATATGAGAATGGGCTGTAGATGAATATTTGGGGTCATCAGCCTATAGGTAACCACTGGGCTGGCAAAGGGGCTAGGGAACAATCCAGAGTGTATTCTGTGACCAATGGAGTGGCCCTAGCACTGAGGACACAGCACAGAACTGAGAACAGGCAGAGCACCCCTGCGGAGTCTCTGTGGGGACAAGCACTGAGGGCAAAGGGGCCAGTGCTTTTGTGCTTCCCTGACTCCCAGCTTTTCCTGCAGCCCACTGCAGGACCACGTTAGGTACATTGGATTAAGGTGTGTGTGTGTGGGGGGGGAAGAAGCTGCATTTTGGGAGTGTGGTGTCAAAGTTATAAAATTTAGATTTTGTTTTATATTGTTAAAAATTAGTGCAGTGTTCGGGATTTTTAGTTTCATTTCATTTTGCTTTGGAATTTTCTAACATTTTGTGAGTGGAATGTAACATTTTTGTATGTTTCCATTATGTTTTTGCTAAGCTTTATGTAGTCTGAGGGTACATTTATTCATAGATATAGAATCATTGTGTTGTGTGAGTATAATATCAAAATTTTCTCTTAATGATTAAATACTGGCTTGCCTGAATTTCAATTTGTGTGTGTGTGCAACTTTATTTTGCCACTCTTGCTCGTGTCTGTGCAATTGAGAGATCTTTGTGTTGGCTTTTACAAACACGTTGTTATCATAAAATTGGTGTTAAAAATAAAACATTTTGGAGCTTAGAACAATATATTTGATCATCTTCTCTGGGTCCCTGGAGAACAAGCTTCCTGAACTCACACTGGCCACTTGCACCTCTGTGTGAAGAAGACGCAGATATTAGGAGCACAGGGGGAGACTGAGCCAGGCTGTTTTTGTCTCACTTCCCCATGTGCATCTGTCACTGTGGAAATGGTTGCTGAACCACAGAGCGCAGTAATACTCGGCCTCGTCCTCAGCCTGGGCCCCTGTGATGGTGAGGGCAGCCTTGTCTCCAAGCAGGGAGCCTGAGAATCGGGCAGGGACCCCTGGGTATCGGTTGCTGGTACCATATATTAGACCACGGGGTACCTCGTTGGACCCCTGTTGGACCCAGTTGGCATAGTTGCTGGTGGTGACAGCCCCAGTGCTGGAGCCACAGGTGAGTGTGACTGTCCCTCCAGGAGTTGTTAACAGGGAAGTTTCCTGAGTCACCACCTCCTGGGACGTGGCTCCTGAAAACAGGTGAGAGATCAGATGTTCAGGAGAAAAGGCAGGAGCATGAAGGTTCAGTGTTGCCTTCCCCTCCCCAGCCCGGAATGTCCCCCTGACCTGCGAATTGAGCCAGCAGTGTGAGCAGGAGAGGAGCCCAGGCCATGGTGTAGACAGCTCAGTGCTGTGCTGTTCTAGACTGTTCCCCTCAGGGTCAGCCCCCAAGGCTCTCACTATAACTCCTGACACCCTGGGGGCTGGGCAAGGCTTTCATGCAAATGATCCCCCCTCCCAGGGGGACTCAGCAACTCGCCCAGGTCACGGTTGTTGGGTTTTACACACCAGTCACCACATGTATATGGGACCCAGGCTTGGAGGACCATTTCCCAGCTATCTCCTGTTCTCCCAGGGCCTGATCCACATCGCCCTCTAGTGTCCACAGGGGGACATCACTGATGGACGGATGCCTTCCTATGGCCCCTGCATTGTCTCAGT
This sequence comes from Microcebus murinus, assembly GCF_040939455.1. Lineage (NCBI taxonomy): Eukaryota > Metazoa > Chordata > Mammalia > Primates > Cheirogaleidae > Microcebus > Microcebus murinus. Next base: position 23,368,199 of record NC_134125.1, on the reverse strand, counting down.
GTTTAGTTTTCTTTTTGGACCTCCTTGGTGGGAATAGGACTCACAATTCACCCCACTGTGTAAGGAGTCCTCAGGGCAAGGGGCATCTCACGTGCAAACTGTACATGAAGTAAACGTACCTTTGCTGAGAACAGCGACAGGTCAGCCATGGCCCTACTTCCTCCTCAGCTCATGAAGCAGGTGTCTCTCTGCTTCCTGGATTCCTTAGAAGATCAGCACCTAGGGAGCAGAGTGGTGCATGTTGAGGAGGATAAATTGATGTGCTTGGGTGGTTCACTGGATTCTCTGGTAAGTGAGGAGAAACCCAGGGAGGAGGAGAAGGTACCAGTAAGGTTGAAAAAGAGAGGTTGGGGACTCAGGGCCTCTTCTGAAGTGAGGGACTAGAGAGGGTGAGGAAAGAAGGAGGATATGAGTGACAACTTCCAGGAAAGATCTAAAAATATGTCCAAGACTTTTCTGAGATAAAGACCTTGATCATTTAGGGAGGAGCTCCAGGAGAGAGAGAATTCTCTGTTTCTCGTGAATCAGAGAAACAGGAAGTGGAGGTTGAGGCCGGTCCACACTGTGGAGGGAAATTGAGGAGAAGCCAGTGGGGATGTTGGCAGGAGCCAGAGTAGGTCAGGTCAAGGGAGGTTGGGGTGTGTTTTCTTTCATTCCTGTTTTATTTCTTAAAGTTAGTGGAGTCTCTCCAGGCTCCTCAGCTGTCCTCTCTGGTCCTCTCCTTGCCTGGACGAGGGGGAGGGGGGAGATTATTCTTCATTCAAAAGTCTTCAGTATTCTCTGTGAAAGATATATGTTTGACTTCTGGCTGCAAATGGCTTCCCTTCCTATTTTACACGATTCTTATAAATGTGGTGATAATAGAGTAATTATGTTGATTTTGGGGCTAAGGGACCTTTAAGAAATGCCTAGTCTTAGGCCTCACTCCAGACCCATTGATTCTGAATCCACATTTTAGAGGATCCCCAAGTGATTTGTGTGTACATTAAAGTGTGAGGGGCACTGTTCTAACATGGCCATCCAGGCACTTGTAGGGTTTTTGTTGTGAGGACTGTGAAACAGTCCTCAGTCTATTCTGTTTCCCACCAATAAACTAGCATCCTCCTTCCCCATGTTGTGCATTTGTGCATCGGGTGCCAGGAATATTGTCCTGAAGGGTCCCCATTGAACATGGCAGGCATCTCCCATGGAGCTCACAAAGTGGACAGAAATGACCAGAAGTCTTTTACTCATAACAAGGGGATCTTCACATGTTCACATCTTTATATGTTGATACCAGTGAACAACTAGCATTAGCTAAAACTGTAAGTTTGTATTAGTACTTTTAATGTTAAGCAGTCATTGCATATTTATATAGGTTATAAGAGTGGTAATTCTTTTATTAACTGTAAATGGAACTATAATAGCAGTGTATAGAAGGTAGAAATATGAACAGAAATTGATAATAATTATGGAAAACTGAGGCCCAAGGTGGAAGACATACATCCAAATTCAGAAATGTAGTTATTTTGATTATTTGGTGCAATAATTGCCTAGGGCTGCCATAACTATGTATCACCAACTGGGTAGCTTAAAACAACAGAAATTTACTATTTTATAGTTCTGGAGGCTAGTAGTCCAAAATGCACAGGGCAGGGCCATGTTCCCTCTGAAACCTCTAGGAGGATCCTTTCTTGCCTTTTCCTGGCGAGGGTGGTTTGCCAGCAGTGTTTGGTGTCCCTTGGCTCGTCTCCGCATAAGCTCAGTCTCTGCCCACATCCGCACAGGGCATTCTCCCTGTGTCTCCTCGTCTCATAAAGACGGGAGACATACTGGTCCACCGTCCTAGTCCGATGGGGCCCACCTAAGCTAATTACATCTGCAATGACTCTCTTTTCAAAAAAAAGTCACATTCTGAGATAATGGGAGTTAGGACTTCAATGTATCTTCTTTGAGGACCACATTTTATATATGACATTAGAGAAGAAGATTCCTTTCCAAAACTTTTTATAATTTTTGATTTTAAAATACCTGTTTGTACTTGCATTGCATTAAAATAAAATTTCATTAAATAAATGTTAGTAATATTAGTAATGAGGATTTCTTCCCATTGCTTTTAGACGACAAAGAATATCATTGGAAATGCTTTTTCTCTGTATTAAATATGTTTGGTCTCAGTCCTTAAATTAGATCCAACTGTCACTGTTTTTTTGGAACATAAAATCATTGAATTCTATGTTTTCATGGACTACTTCTTCTCCAGTAATTTACAAATCTCCTTTGTTTTAGTCCTCAGAGAAGACCAGGAGTCAATTCAGACCTTTCTTAACCTTTCTTTTTATGGGTCGGCTTGCCATGGATTAGGCTGCCCTGAGAACTCAGGTGTGTGGTCATGTGATCCCCATATCACATGATCATATTTGTTCCCAGGCTTGGTGAAGAACAGGTGTATATCTTTGTTTCTGACCTGGTTTTCTCACTGTGTTAATAAGCAGCACCATACAGCAGCCAGCAGTCCTCAGGCGACTCCGCCTCGTCCTCAGGCTGGTACCCCAAGAGGGTCAGGGCACCCTTATCCCCAAAGAGGGAGTCTGAGAAGTGAGCAGGAGCCCATCAGTATTTTTGCTTGCATCGTAAATCGATGTCTTGGGGTGTTGGCCAAACTGATGCTGAATCCCATATGGATAGTGCCCTGGTGCTGGAGCCACAGGTTAGAGTGACTGTCCCTGCTGGAGACTCTACACACTGAGAAATGGGCTCTGAGACCAAAACCAGACATTTGTTAGGATGAAGAATAAAGGCAGAGGGACCCCTCCAAAGGCTGGTCTGTGGAATCTTCATGACCCTGAGAAAGAATGAGGAGGAAGAGGAGGAGAATAGTCCAGGCCATAGGTGGATTTCTGAAGATCCCCAGGGCCCACGGCTGCTGCTGTGCTCTGGGATGTTTTTCTTTCTTTCTTTTTTTATCTCCTCTGTGGCACTCTGATCAAATGGTGTATGATTATTTGGTGTATTATACAAACATGCGTGCTTCGTCAGCGCCGTAATTCAATTCTGGGTCCTCAGTGCGGGGAGGTTGGGCTTGTGCTAGGTCTGAGTTTGTCCCTTGGGAGGAAGCAGCTGCTGTCACCTCTAACTGAGGCCAGTGAGCAGGGGTCCAGGGACCATTAAATTTCAACCATTTAAGTTTGTTTCAGGCCTGGCTCAGGTCTGAGAATATCCACAGCGCCCCCTGCTGGCTCCTGAAGCTATTGTTTGTGCTATGTCTAGTTGTGTTAAATATCTTCCCTGATGCCTGACTTTCAATTTCAGTGTTACCTGTTTTTGAATGCCTCCAGAGAGAGTTTTTTCTTTCTTTTATTATATTTTCAGTTTTGTAAATTCCATGTGGTTTGCTTTTATGATGTTTATTTTTTGATCTGATTTGCTGCTTTTCCATTTGTTTCAAGAATGCCAGTAATTGCTGATCAAAGGGATTTAAGAGGCTGTTTAAAAAGGTCTGTTGTAATTTCAGCACCTATGTTACCTCAGGATTTGTGTCTGTGAATTGTCTTTGCTCATTAAAGTTGTGATTTCCTGGTGATTTTTTTTTTATTTTTTATTTGAGAGCGAGAGTCTTGCTCTGGTAGAGTGCAGTGGTGTCATCATAGCTCGCAGCATCCTTGAATTCCTGGGCTCATGTGAGCCTTCTGCTTCAGCCTCCTGAGTAGGTGAGGATACAGGTGACAACTGCCACACCGAGCTATTTTTCTATTTTTGCTAGAGATGGGGTCTCACTGTTGCTGAGGGTGGTCTCGAACTGCTGACCATAAGCAATACTCCCATCTTGGCCTCTCAGAGTGCTAGGATTACAGGTGTGAGCCACTGTGTCTGGTCCATTAACTGCATATTACCAAAAAAACAAAAGGGAAAAAAAGAAAAAGAAAAATCCAGACAAAAATTATCTTCCAAATGTGGAAGAAACAGTGGCACATGTTGTAGTGTCCTGGAAATGTCACATTGATGCTTACAACAAATCCACCTGTGATGAAGCATTCCACCCTCATACCACTGATCACACAGTAAATCCACAAAGAGAAATAAGAAACTGAAATACTCTGCAGTAAGAAAAGTTTTGGAGTGAACATAATCTCATCAGAAAAGGCATCATTCTTAATATTCATTATTAGAACCCAGACAGAGCTGTAGAAGGTTCCTTCTTAGATCAGCATCCTCCTTCTAACCACACTTCTGCGTCTGTTTAAGGGAGTGCTCGAGTACTCATTTCAGACACAGCACCACATTGGAAGGAAAAATGAAAATGAAAACGTCAGGGGCTCACTGCAAGGAGGGCGTGCTCTTTGAAGAGCTTCCAGTAAACAGTGGGCATGAGACTGCTCAGTTTCCAGAGATGCGAAAATTCTCTTTTAAGGTGTCCTGTCAGCTGGCAGCTCCACCAAAAGTCTGACTAAACATTTAAAAACACATGTAATATATTTCAAAACCAACCCTAAGTAAGAGCGTTCAGAAGAAAGATTCCAGGAGCGGAGCATGTGGAAGGCCTGGGAAAGCCTCGGCCGCTCCCCCGACACCAGCGGTGGTGAAGACGCTATCAGGAGACCTGCCAGTGGGGTTGGGGACAAGTTCTTTGGGGAAGTCAGGATCAAAATGCTGCAGGTCACTGAGTCCACTCGCATTTGATTTAAAAGGGGGCGTGACCTTCCTATTAATAAGATCATCTCAGTGAGAGGGAGGCTCACTTCTTAGTCTTCATAAAGTCATCCTTGGCACCAAAGAGGCAAAACCCCTTTGTCCTGTGCAGGAGGCTCTCCAGGAGGTGTCCTTTGGAGTTTGTCACACTTGGCTTCAGCTAGAGGTGCTTATTCAGGACGTTGGCGTGCATGTCCGCTGTGTTGTAGCTATGAAAGGGAGGCAGGCCGTGAGCACCTCTCACCAGAGGCCCCAGACACCACCAGTCCACGCTCCTGTCACAAGACTGCCCATGAGGCACTGCAGTGCCAGACACTCAGGTGTGCCGCGGGGGGAGATGTCGTGCCATTGTGTTCAGTGTTCTCCTTGTTGCAGACGCCAAAGTCTGTAAGGACAATGTGTCCCTGTGACTGTAGGAAAACATTGTCTGGTTTTAAGCTTCTATAAATGATGTTTAGAGAGTTCATGTATCTCAAGGCCGTGGCTGTTTCAGCACCATAGAAGTCAGCCCATGGTTCCATGAAGCAGTGACTCCTCTGGAGATGGCAGAGTTACTGGCCACCATTAACACAGTGTGCGACAAGGTACAATTTATCAGCAATCTGGAAAGAGAAGTGAAGGTCCACCAGGAAAGGACTTTTTATCATTCTTCTTCTTCTTCTTCTTTTTACAAGCTTACTTTCCTCAAAGCTCACTCTTCAAGAGAACATTCTGCTCCAACATAATAAGCTTCCCTTTCTTCTTTTTAGGGATTACTTTCTTTGATAAACCTTTGCACAAAATGCTTCTTCTGCCTTGTGTATTGCTAAATGATCCTTTCTAAAACTCCCTTCCCAATCACTTTCAAGATATGAATGTCTTGGTTTATCATGAGGATTGGATGATGGGCCCAGCTTTATTTGCTAAGAAGGGCTTGGTGGAGGACCTGAGCTTGGGTCCTTGAGATTGGGAGGTTTTCAAAATGGACCGAACTTTAGAGTGTTTACATATGTAGGAATTAATAGCAATTTTGTGAATTAAGTGGTTCAGGCCCATCCTGTTGTGTTTCAAGGAAGTGTCAGCAAGCAGCTCAGCCGGTCATAGTTCTTTACCTGGCAGGATGACCTAAACCTCATGTATGCTGTCTTTTACCAAATGTTGCATTGCCTCAGAATAATGCTTTTCTAATATAATTTTAGATAGAGACAGCAGAAGAGTAAATTATATTGTGACTTCACACTGTCTCTGCAATTCACAGCATGTTTTAGGAAAGTTCACTTAGTGATGTAACTTTCACTGTGTCTCTTCATGTCCTAGCACCAGGGGAGTCATCTCACTGGGTGGTAGGACTGTCTCTGGAAGCCAATCCTGCATGGAAGGTTTCTAATAACATAAATATTGATATGATCCATTAACTATTACTTAGAAGAACTTACATTTGTGGAAATTTCCACTATCTTCAGGCTGTAGTTTTAAGTCAAGTCATAGTTTTAGCACGGGGCTTGGATTTTAAATTTGTTTCTGTGTGTGCTTGGATTTTTGAATGGGAAATTGGGAGTGACTGAGTCATGGAATATTTACCCTGACTGCATTTTAGGCAGAAATGTGCAAAAATGCTTTAATAATAATAAGAGTAGAGTTGCTTCTGAAACGTTAATATTCATACAAATCTCCTAGAAAGCTTGTTGAAACAGATGTTTAGACACTAAAACAATTTCTGTTTTAGTAGGTCTAGATTGAGTTATTTCATTTGTAACAAACTCCCAGGCAATGGCATCATTTCAGTACAAAATAAAATAGTATTTGGTGTCTATGATGAAATTAAAGAGGACATGTCTGTTAATGCTCCTTGAATCAGAAGAGTCTTACTGGTAGTGGTGGGTCTCTGAGTCTCGCTGTTGGTTTGTACATTTTGGAGCAGAACCCTGCGCTCATTACTCCAGGCAGAGAGGGAAAGAGGAAGCATCGTCTTGGAGGAGTCCCACTAGAGAGATGGACACAGCCTGGTAGAGACTGGACGAGGCTCATGACAGTGAACCCCTGGATAGGAAAATGGGGCGAGGAGACTCTGACACTGTGGTGTTGACCTTTTCCAGCACCTCACTTTTCTTTAGCTGTTGAGGCCTAAGGAATTCTAGCAGCAGATGTCTTTGCTGCACTTCCCCATGGGTTTAAATCACTGTGGAAATGCCAGTACCCATGTACAGTGCAGTCATACTCACTGTCGTCCTGAGTCTGGGCCCCTCGATGGTGAGGGCGGCTGGGTTCCCAGCAATGGAGCCTGAGAAGCACCAGGCACCCCAGAGGGGCGGACGTTGATGCTGTGGATAAGCGTATGTGGAGGCCGGCCCGGTGCCTGCTGGTACCAGCTGGGGTAGTGTCCCGTAGAGACTGACCCAGAGCTTAGGCCACAGGTGAGTGTGGTCGTCCCTCCTGGAGACACTGACAGTGATGGCTCCTGGGTCACCACAGTCTGAGAATCAGCCCCTAAAACCCACAGTAGAGACAGAGATATTATCGAAATGAGGGTCTTTCTGAGACCCAGCTGTATGTGCCCTTCCCAGGGATGCAGAGTCCCTTCCCCTGACTTGAGCCGTGAGGAGCCCGAGAAGAAGGGTTGTGCAAGCCATGGTGAGGGCACTGGCAAGGGCTCGGTGTCCTCACACTCCTCAGCTGGGGATGTCTGTCCTCAGGGCCTTTCATGTCTCCCAGACCCCTTAGCAGGAGCAGATGCTTCATGCAAATCAGTTTCCCTCTCTTCCTGCCCCAGTGTTCACCCTGATGTCCCCTGGGAGAGACCTGGAAAGAGGCAGATGCTGGAACCTCACAGAGACCAATAAGAGCAAGGGACTGCGCCATTGCGGGATGGGGGTCGATGCCTCACCAAACGGAGCACCCTACGATCCACTGGTGACCCCTACGATCCACTGGTGACCCCAGTCCCTGTATCTCTCTATGGCTCAGTATCTGCTCCTCCAAGTTCCATGTTCATCAGCACACGGAGATTGCAGAAATAGTCCTATCTTCTGCTCCCTCATGTTCAAAGTGAATCTTTGTTGATAGAACTTAGATTCTGCTTGCTAATGTGTCTTATCCTTTTTTTTTTTTGCAACTATTAGCTACATTCATAAATAAGGTTGGTAATTTTCAATTAAATATGATCCTGTTGTTGTGGAGTTTGGCTTCATTGATTTGCAAGAATGAGAAAATGAGTTTGAGCTATACTTTGTTTTTTTTTCTCTCTCTCTGTCTCTCAACTGTCTCCAGGAGGACAGTAGCAGCAGGAGGCGCAGGGTACAGGCTCTAGGAAGCCACCGGTTACATGGAGTAGCTAGCGGAATTGTGATTATGAAGAGCAATGTAGCAGGGTGACCATTAAGCTATGAAATTCCTCCCCACATGGGATATAAAATAGGAAAACATGCTCCTCATGATCAGAAATAAAAACAACGCTGTGTGTGCTTTAGTTGTTGTGAAACTTATGGATCACAGTAAAACACCCTTGGTTTCTATGGAGCAGAAGGAAGGGGAAGGTGGAAAGGGGGATTTGGGAGATAAGGATGAACATAATTTTTAAAAAACTACCACCCAATGTGGATGGATGTCAGAGTCATCACAATATGGCCCAGGACCAGGACCCTGGAGGGAGGGTCAGGAGGTGGTAGAAAGAATGGCTGACTGATCACTGACACCTAGATGACAGGAGCAAAGGGCGGTGCAAATGTGTCTTTCTCCCTTTGTCCTTTCTCTAGTCCCCTGAAGGAAAGTCCTTGTCCAAGGAGTGAGAAGGGTGAACAGAGGAATCCAGGGCATGGTAGGGACGCCCCGAAGCTCTGCTTGCTGGGGACTAATTGTGGCAATTCAGAACCCCTCCTCCCTAGGTGTCTCTTCTCCTCTAGCCAGGTGACTTTGTAGGTCATGTTTCTTCATGAAAATTTGTCCCTGCTGTGTGACCATCCATCTCTCCCTGCCTGGACATGAGGCTGATCAAGGACTCTCTGAGAGTGGGGGAAGCAAGGGTGTGAGTCAGAGCCTAGTGCTCGTGTGGGTCCTGGGGGCCAGGTGCAGGACAGTCGCACTTCAGTGAGGACGCTGCTGGCCCGAGTATGGGAGAGCTGGCGGAGTGTGTTTTCCTGTGTGGCCTGGCCCAGAGCCCTGTCCTCTAAGGACCAGTCCTACAGGATCCCCTGCTGGGTTCCCAGTCCCCCTGCTCTAGCCCCTCCAGCACTGCCCGGCATTCCTGGAACAGTGTCCTCACTATTGCATGGGTCCTGATGCCGCTAGCCAGGGCAGTTGAATGTGTGTGTTTGGGACTGGGACATTAATTTTTGGAAGTCAGCAAGGATGTCCAGACAGCTAAATTCAGGGTGTATTTCACAGAGATTATGTTAGCAGATATTTCAGGACTACATGAAATTTGAGTTTGCTTTTGCCAGGTGCCTGGGGTCAGTGTATGACCATCTTGAATCAAGTTCAAGGCTTCAAGTTCACAGGTGTTTTTCACCTGGTAATAGTTCTACAGGAGTGACTTTTACAGGTTGAATTATTTTGTTGTTATTGTTGCAAATGTCTCCTGTTAAGGTTTTCCCCAACCCCTTGTACAGGCGTAGCATTTAATGTCTGCCTTTACCATAATACTCTAACACTGTCGGGGCAAACTGTCTTCTGCTCTTTTTTCTCTGAGTTCTCATTTGCCCTTGAATGCTAGTCCAGAAGTTCCTCATTATTTTCTTGACTGTGATATATTTAAAATATTTTCTGTTTAGTTTTAGTTTGCATGTAATTTTTAAAGCCTGAGGATTTATATAAAAAGAACATGACTATAAACTGAACTCCCTTCCTTACAGGAGCGCCTCTGCTGCCACAGGAAAAAACCCTCAAGGCCTCGTCCTTTACCTGCATTGGGTCCTGAACAAGTGTATTTGTTAGAGCTTCATAGGGAAAGGGTTTATAATACTCACATCTGTGAAAAATATATTTATCCAACATCACATCAACCAGAGAAACAGAGGGAAAATAGTAGAACTCATCAGCCTAAATTGGAGGAAGAGAACCCAGGGTGGGTGTAAGAGCCACGTCCTAAACACGGGGCAGCCACCCACCTTTGCCATCTTATTGGTGTCCTCCTTAACATATCAGCTGAATAAAAGGTTTGATATATGTTCTTTCTATATTTTAATGAGAGTCAGGTGTTTCTTTTACCAAAAATATTATTCTGACCCTCTTGTAGGTTGCCCACTGAGGAGCCCTGGTGCACCTGCTGCATCTGAACTTGTGTCTGCAGAGTAAGCTCTGTTTAGACTCAGGGAATACCTTTCTTGCATCCTGTAGTGATTCTTAAATGTGGTTCATATTTTCTCTTGCTGACCCTGGTTTTTTTCATAGATATCCCTACCATTTATATGAGAATGAGCTATAGATGAATATTTGGGGTCATCAGCCTGTAGGTGAACCTGGGCTGGCAAAAGGGCCAGGGAAATAACCAGAGTGTATTCTGTGATCAGTGAAGTGGCCCTAGCACTGAGGACATTGCACAATATTGAGAAAAGACAGAGCAGCTCTGGAATGACACTGAGAAGGAGCATTCATGGTGGGGGGGAAGTAGGAGAGTTTAATCAGGTCTCATAACAGTTGGCTTTGTGTCCTGAAGGGGCAGAGTCACAGCTGACTCAGAAAGAATCAGGCTAACTAATCACAAGCGGAGGGACACTGAGATAGCACCCTGTAATGAGGGTCTCTTGGGTTGCAGAGTCTTTCTTTGCCTCTTTCTAGATCCTTGTGCCTCCCAGCAATCCTTGACATCCCTTGGCTTGTATTCTAATGTCTTAAAAGCATCACCACATGCTTTCTTCTTCCTGTATGCTTTTATTATTAATATAAGGACACCAGTCATTCCATTTAGGGAACATTCTTATCCAATATGACCGAATCTTAACTCATTACATCTTAAGATGCTATATTTTCAAACATGGTCACATCTTGAGCTGATGAATAGACATAAGGTTTTGAGGTATACAGTCCAAGTCCCTACAGTCTATCCACTGGCTGACAACATTTATATCCATCTCATATGCAAAGTACATTCACTGCATCCCAACAGTCCTAAAAGTCTTAACCCCTCCAGCATTAACTCTGAATCCAAAAGTCATCTAAATGTCAACTCAAAAGTTCCACCTGTAATAATCTAAATAACCTAAGTTTGAGGCCAGGCTTGGTGGCTCATGTAACCCCAGTCCTTTAGGAAGACATAGTGGGAGGATCTCTTGAGGACAGGAGTGCAAGAGCAGCCAGAGCAACTTAGCAATACCCAGTATCTACAAATAGTAAAAAGGAAAACAAATTAGGCATGGTGGCATGCGCCTATATATAGTCCTATCTACTCAGGAGGCTGAAGCGGGAGGATCGCTTGAGCCCAGGAGTTTGAGGTTGCAGTGAGCTATGATCACAACACTGTACTCTAACCTGGGCAGCAAAGTGGGACCCTGTAACAAACAAACAAATAAACAAACAAACAAACAAACAGTCCAAATCTGGGTGTGATCCCTCCTGGGGCAAATTTTCTTTTGATCTGTGAGACTAGAAAACAAACTTAGTTTCTAAAAGGCAGTGATGGTACAGGCATAGGCTAGACATTCTCTTTACATAAGGGAGAAAGGGGAAGGAGTAAGGATGTCTATGTCTCTGATCCAAACCCAGCAGGGAAAATTCTGTTTAGGTTTCAGGGCCTGTTCATAATCCTCTGTGTTTTGAAGTTCCATATTCTGGACCCCTGGTGGCAGGGGCATCACTCTCTGAATCCACATTGGCAGTGGATACCAGGGACTCTCTGTTCTCTTCATCTCCATGGTTAGCTCTGCCCTTTGAGTCATTCTTCTTTTACATTGTCCCATCTTTGCCTCTTTTGTTTCAGACTGACGGTGTTTCTGCTAGTATGACAATCTCAAAAACAATGTCAGTCTCTCACGTAATTCAAGGGTGTCTACACCATCAGACAAGAGTCTTCCATAAGCAGATATTTCCTGAATAACCCCATCTCTATTTTGGCTCCTTATAAAATGTTTAATTGGATTTGAGAGTCATACCCAATCTCTTGAACAAAAGATTGTCCAGATATACTCTTGGCATTACCTCTAGACCATTCTAGACCATTCACCAATAGTAGATTTCTTAATTTTAGCAATCTGGGTCAGCCAAATATCTAACAGACATCAAGTTCTGGTTCCTTTTGGGTTTAACACAATTAATCTTTTTCCTTTGACATTTTGCTAGGAGAAAGAAGGATACACTTTCCAAACTTTGCTTGAAATTCTCAGATAAATACCCTAATTCAAGTTTTTCTTTCTATTGAACAATATACAGTATGATGCAATTCAGCCAAGTCAGGTGTTTTTTTTTTTTTGTTGTTATTTTTTTTCCACTTAATAACAAGGATCACCTTCCTCCAGTGTCTAACTTAATGTTAGTCATTGCCTTGTAAGGACTCACTCGAAGCACCCTCATGTTCATATTTTTATGAACTTTCTGTTCATAATTTTATATCAATCCTCCAAGACATTAGAAGTTATCTTTACAGTTCTCATCACTTCTGAGCCCTCCTCAAAACTACTCTTAACTGTATTTCTACAACATTCTCTTCAAGGAAATCTATGCCTTTTTTCATTCATGCATTTCAAGACACTTCTAGTCTCTGCTAATTACACTATCCCAAAAACATTTCCAAAGGCTTTTTTTTTTGCAGCGTTCCCCCCCCCCTTTGTTGTTATATTCTAAAGTTTTAGGTGGATATGAATATTGGAATCACACTGTTCAGCCCATTATACCTGGGAGGGGCCTAGCTTGAGGCCACTCTGTACAGCTCAGGCTAACCCATAAGTAGCTGACAGTTCTAGGCTGTCCACTGAGGACTTCTAACAGCAGACTTAAATGCTCCTTCCTTGACAAGGGACCTTTTTTTTAAAAAATTTTTTTTCTATATATATTAGTTGGCCAATTAATTTCTTTCTATTTATAGTAGAGACAGAGTCTCACTCTTGCTCAGGCTGGTTTTGAACTCCTGAGCTCAAACAATCCACCCGCCTCGGCCTCCCAGAGTGCTAGGATTACAGGCGTGAGCCACTGCTCCCGGCCTGACAAGGGACCTTGGTATCACACCTTGTGTCCACCACATGTGCAGTGTTAGCATGATCAGTGGGAGCATGAACAGGAGCAGAGCTGGCCACCCAGCTGCTCTTAAAGACTCTTATGATCAGGACCCCTGTTTTCTTTATGATTTTTGGTCTTTTGCACCTCACACCTGAGCTCTTTGGAGATGGTTTAGGGGAGATCTAGCTCACAACTCAAGGGTGTTCCCCCAACCCCTACCCACCAACAGACACAAAGATTTTAGAATTTTCACCTGGCTAAGTTAATTAGAAATTAGAGTCCTGTTTATCTGCTTTTATTGTTTAAAATGTTTTGATAGAAGATGTTGTAATTCTTTTCCCCTCCAATATTCTTTGTTATCTTGGTCTTCTATAATTTCAAACATTCCTTTGTAGCTACTTAGTGCGTTTTATACAGAGAAAAATAAAGATAAATTACCTGTGAAATAGGCTTGATGTATAGAGGAATAGAACTTGTCTTTCTTATGTTCCTGCCCTACAGCCCTGGGCCATCCATCTCCTCCCTGCCTGGAGCCTCCTCTTCCCACTGCAGAGTCCTGCCGAGTCTCTGTGGGGACAAGCACTGAGGGCAAAGGGGCCAGTGCTGTCCTGCCTCCGTGACTCTCAGCTTTCCCTGCAGCCCACAGGGGGGACCACGTTGGGTTAAGGTGCCAGGAAAGAAGCTCCAATTTATGAATATATTGTCAAACTTACATACAATGTACATGTTGTATTACATTTTTTAAAATTAGCCAAGCATTTAGGATTTTCATTTTCATTTTATTTTGCTTTAGAAGTTTGCTAAAATTTGGCGAGAGGGATATATCAGTTTCCTATGTTTCCATTATGTTTTTTCTAGCTTTATATAGTGTGAGGCTACATTTATTCATAGATATAGAATCATTGTTGTGTTATACGATTATAATAGCAAAATTTTCTCTTGATAATTAAATACTGGCTTGCCTCAATTTGGATTTATGTGTGTGCGCACATGTGTGTGTGCAACTTTATTTTGCCACTCTTGCTCGTGTCTGCGCAATTGAGAGATCTTTGTGTTGGTTTTTACAAACACGTTGTTATCATAAAATTGGTGTTAAAAATAAAACATTTTGGAGCTTAGAACAATATATTTGATCATCTTCTCTGGGTCCCTGGAGAACAAGCTTCCTGAGCTCACACTGGCCACTTGCACCTCTGTGTGAAGAAGACGCAGATATTAGGAGCACAGGGGGAGACTGAGCCAGGCTGTTTTTGTCTCACTTCCCCATGTGCATCTGTCACTGTGGAAATGGTTGCTGAACCACAGAGCGCAGTAATACTCGGCCTCGTCCTCAGCCTGGGCCCCTGTGATGGTGAGGGCAGCCTTGTCTCCAAGCAGGGAGCCTGAGAATCGGGCAGGGACCCCTGGGTATCGGTTGTTGGTACCATATATTAGACCACGGGGTACCTCGTTGGACCCCTGTTGGACCCAGTTGGCATAGTTGCTGGTGGTGACAGCCCCAGTGCTGGAGCCACAGGTGAGTGTGACTGTCCCTCCAGGAGTTGTTAGCAGGGAAGTTTCCTGAGTCACCACCTCCTGGGACGTGGCTCCTGAAAACAGGTGAGAGACCAGATGTTCAGGAGAAAAGGCAGGAGCATGAAGGTTCAGTGTTGCCTTCCCCTCCCCAGCCCAGAATGTCCCCCTGACCTGCGAATTGAGCCAGCAGTGTGAGCAGGAGAGGAGCCCAGGCCATGGTGTAGACAGCTCAGTGCTGTGCTGTTCTAGACTGTTCCCCTCAGGGTCAGCCCCCAAGGCTCTCACTATAACTCCTGACACCCTGGGGGCTGGGCAAGGCTTTCATGCAAATGATCCCCCCTCCCAGGGGGACTCAGCAACTCGCCCAGGTCACGGTTGTTGGGTTTTACACACCAGTCACCACATGTATATGGGACCCAGGCTTGGAGGACCATTTCCCAGCTATCTCCTCTTCTCCCAGGGCCTGATCCACATCGCCCTCTAGTGTCCACAGGGGGACATCACTGATGGACGGATGTGTATACCTGTGGCTCTTCCCCCTTCTCCCCTCATCAATTAGGGACATCTTAGTTCTGTTACCAGGTCGCATTTGGTGGCTGAGAGCCCTCAGAGAAGAAGTCATCAACGAGGATTTGGGAGAGTGGAGGCTTGGGCGCCTCGCAGCCTCCCTTTCCTCCTTGCTCAGGCGCACACACAGCAGCCGTGTCTGCTGAGTAGAGAAGCGGGGTCTTGGGCGGCCCTGGTGTGGCCTTATGCGCCCCAGACGCACAGCTGGGGATGAGCACATCTGGCTGCATGGTCAGCTGACTCTGCCAAATGCAGGTAGCTGGTCTCCACCAGGGCTGCACATCATTCCAGAATGGACTGTTGAATGGTGTGTGGGTCCCTATTTTTCTAGAACTCTAGGGGCTACATTGTGATATTCCTAATATTGCTGGCTAGATATTCCCTATGGTGTGTTTTTGTTTTGTTTCATGTTCTCACAAAAGTCACCTCTACTGGCACAGCATCTGGTGAGTGAGGTGACTCCACTGACAGGAGTGCTGGCGTCACACAGAGCTCGCAGGGTGTGTGCTCTGCAGCCCTGAAGCCTGGTACCTGTCAGAGTGGGTTTCCCAACCAGAGAACACGTGCTTCCAGAACCAAAACAGGCCTCTCAACGTGTTGTGTTTCCTTCTTGGGAATGAAAATGGAGAGATGTAATGATTTGTTTGTGCTTTGGAAGAGATGCCCAGGCAAGCTCTGGACTAGGAAATCCCTCGTGGGCAAATGATCTCTCTGACATAATGGGTCCCTGATACCTCCTTTCACCTGTGTCCTGTCCTCTGGAGCCCTTATGTCTTACCAGTGACTTCATGTACTTCCCACCTCTTGCTCCTCTTGTTCAGATAACTTGATTTCAGCAGTACAGTGTGCCAAGGTGATGTGCTGTGTTATGTGCTGATGCTCCAGTTCCCTTGGGATATTTTGATACACTGGAAGAATTAACATAGTTTTTGTGCAACAGTATCAAGTATACTGTTATCCATTCCATCTGTGTGCAAATTGATTCCATTAGTACCTACTGCCAATTAATAAGTATAGAGAAACATGTGTTCACCAAATTTAAAGGCTAAATTGCATACCACTGAGGCTGTGTAGGTCTAGGACATCAAGGACAGCAGCTTTGATCTGGGTATAAATAGGTTGTATTTATGAGGTCACATTCATCTGGCAGGATCCATGTGGGTGTTGTTTTAGAGCCAGATTGATGAATTAAATGAAGACATGTTGGGGACTAATCCCACTGCATTATTAAAGGTTAATGTGTTATACACACACACACACACACACACACACATATATATGGAGAGAGAGAGAGCGCAAATAAAGATGGGCTATTCCTATATAACAAACACTTACGTGCATGTGGAAGGGCAAATAGAAGACGCTCCTCTGGCCAGTCTCCTGCCTTGTCTCAGTGTTCAGTTTTCTTTCTGGACCTCCTCAGGGGGAATAGGATATACCATTCTCCCCGCGGTGTAAGGAGTCCCCAGGGCAAGGGGCATCTCACGTGCAAACTGTACATGACATACACGTACCGTTGCTGAGAACAGCGACAGGTCAGCCATGGCCCTACTTCCCCATCAGCTCATGAAGCAGGTGTCTCTGCTTCCTGGATTCCCTAGAAGATCAGCACCTAGGGAGCAGAGTGGTGCATGTCGGGGAGGATAAATTGATGTGCTTGGGTGGCTCACTGGATTCTCTGGTGAGTGAGGAGAAACCTGGGGAGGAGGAGAAGGTACAAGAGCGGTTGAAAAAGACAAGTTGGGGACTCGGGGCCTCTTCTGAAGTGAGGGACTAGAGAGGGTGAGGAAAGAAGGAGGATATGAGTGACAACTTCCAGGAAAGATCTAAAAGTATGGCCATGTGTTTTCTGTTATAAAGACCTTGGTGAGTTACTGAGGAGCTCACAGGAGAGAAGGAAGGGGAAGGAAGGAGAGAGGCCCGAGGGTTGAGAAGGGAGGTCGTGACTCAGAGACGGGAAGGGGAGGGTGAGGACGGTCCACACTGTGGAAGGGCCTGCAGGAGAAGCCAGTGGGGACACTGGGCAGGTGGGCTCAGGTCAAGGGAGGTTGGGGTGTGTTTCCTTCCATTCCTGTTTTATTTTCTGAAGGAAGGGGAGCCTCTCCAGGCTCCTCAGCTGTCCTCTCTGGTCCTCTGCCCCCAGGGCTGGGGGGATTCTTCTTCATTCAGAGGTCTTCACTTTTCTCTGAGAAAGATTTTTGGCTTCTGGCTGCAAATGGCTTCCCTTCATATTTTACAGGATTCTTATAAAGGAGGTGATAATAGAGCAATTATGTTGATTTTTGGGGGAAGGGACCTTTTCCAAATGCGTTGGCTTAGGCCTCACTCCAGCCCTATTGATTCTGAATCCACATTTTAGAGGATCCCCAAGTGATTTGCGTGTACATTAAAGTGTGAGGGGCACTGTTGTAGCACGGGCATCAGGCACTGTGGGGTTTGGTTCTGAGCTGTTTCACAGGCCTCACTCTGTTCTGCTTCCTGCCAGCAAACTAGCACCCTCTTTCCCCTGTTGTGCACTCGAGCATGGGGTGCCAGGCGTCTTGTCCTCAAGGCTCCCTGGTGAACATGGCAGCCATCTCCCCTGGGCTCACAAAGTGCACAGAAATGACCGGAAGTGTTTTACTCATAACGAGGTGATCTTCACATGTTTCCATGTTTATATTTTGACACCAGCGAACAATTAGAATTAGCTAAAAGCTGTAATTTTGTATTAGTAGTTTTAATAGTAAGCACTCATTGTATCTTTAAACAGGTTTTAAGACAGGATAATTTCTTTTCTTTTTTTCTTTTTTTTTTTTTTTTTTGAGACAGAGTCTCACTCTTGTTGTCCAGACTAGAGTGCTGTGGCATCAGCCTAGCTCACAGCAAGGATAATTTCTTTATTAACCTTAAATAGCACCAGAATAACAGTGTATAAATGTAGAAATATGAACACAAATCTGATAATAATTATGGAAAGCTGAGGACCAAGGTGAAAGAAATATATCCAATTTCAGAAATGTAGTTATTTTGATTGCTTGGTGCAATAGTTTCCTAGGGCTGCCATAACAATGTATCACCCACTGGGTGGCTTAAAACAACAGAAATTTACTATTTTATAGTTCTGGAGGCTAGTAGTCCAAAATGCACAGGGCAGGGCCATGTTCCCTCTGAAACCTCTAGGGGGATCCTTTCTTGCCTTTTCCTGGCGAGGGTGGTTTGCCAGCAGTGTTTGGTGTCCCTTGGCTCGTCTCCGCATAAGCTCAGTCTCTGCCCACATCCGCACAGGGCATTCTCCCTGTGTCTCCTCGTCTCATAAAGACGTGAGACATACTGGTCCACCGTCCTAGCCCAGTGGGGCCTCATCTTGAAGTTCAAGGCTTCAAGTTCCCAGGTGTTTTTCACCTGGTAATAATTACACAGGGGTGACTTGTACAGGTTGAATCATTGTGCTGTTGTTGCGAGTGTCACCTGTTAGGGTTCCCAGCCCCCTTGGCACAGGCACAGTGTCTGGTGTCTGCCTTTGCCAAAATCATATAATGCCGTCAGGGAAAATCGTCTTCTGCTGTTTTTTTCTCTGTGTCCTCATTTGCCCTTGAATGCTAGTCCAGAAGTTCCTCATTTTTTGACTGTGATATATTTAAAATATTTCCAGTTTAGTTAGTTCGTATGTAATTTTTTAAGTATGAGGATTTATATAAAAAGAACATGACTATAAGCCGAACTCCCCTTCCTTACAGGAGCGCCTCTTCTGCCACAGGAAAACGCCCTCAAGGCCACGTAGTTTACCTGCTTTGGGTCCCGCACAAGTGTATTTGTTAGAGCTTCATGGGAAAAGGGTTTATAATGTTCACATCTGTGAAAAATGTATTTGTGCAACATCACATCAGCCAATGCAATAGAGGGAAAACATGAGAACTCCTCAGCCTAACTTGGAGGAAGCGGACCCAGGATGGGTCTGAGGGCCACGCCCTTAACACGGAGCGGCCGCCCCGCACCGGAAGTTCGGAGCTCCTCGAGTGTGCAAGATCTAGAGGGAGAGAAGGTCAACCTCCCTCAAGTTTCGGAGTTCAGGGAATGACCAATAAAGGGGCCAGGGGCAGGGGCATGTCGGGGGCAGTAAGTGGGCCACACACATGGGACTTCTGCTGTCTTCCTCATCGCACCCAGCAACCTTGAGGGCTACTTGTGCTTCTGGGGAGGAAGTGATTCTGTTTGCATTGGGGGACTAGTAAGAAAGGGAGATCTGTTCCTTGTCTCCATACAGCTAGAGCAAGACTCGGGTATGAGAGGAGCCCAGGCCATGGTGGGCACAGGCCCTCCTCGAGGCCCCACAGTGAGGCTGGGCTGCCCAGGCTTCTCTTACCCTCCTGGTGCCCCCAGGCAAAGAAGGGGCTGCTCATGCCACCTCACTCCCACCCTTCTGGGATCCCTCAGATCCCACCTGGCCACTGATTCAGGAGCCTGAGAGAGGACCTGAGGACAGAGGAGGCTGACGCAGGGGCCTGCTCTGCGCGTGAGCCCAGGAGGGTTGTGGAGCGAGCAGCTGTAGGGAGCATGCACAGGACCCTGCCCAGGAGCCTCCGTCAGGCCCGACAGCGCCAGGCCTCAGAGCGCCAGCAGTGAGCACAGGGGGCAGCTCCGCAGGCGGGCCCAGGCAGCTGTGAGCCTGGATGGTCCACAGCGCTCTCTGCTGGTCACGGGCCATCTTCAGTGTCTTCAGGGGTCCTGAGGCTTAATGCCTGGAAACCCGGCACTTGCTGTAGCTGGTGTCTGCAGCAGGAGCAGTCATGTATAGGGGTGTGCCCTTAACCTGTGAAATTTACCTCAATTGAGATACTTAGCATCAGAAAAGCAGTGCAGAGTGATTCTCACCCGAGCTTTCTCCGTGCAAGTGAACCGATCCACGCTGTGGAGAGCAGTAGGGGTCTCTCCCAAAGCCTCAGGCGCAGAGCAGGTTCAGATTCTCCCATCCTCCTGTGTGTGCCAGCTCTTTTTCTCTCTCTGCCTCTAACACGGCCAGGCACATGCATCACGAGAGCTCCGTGCACGTGGAGGTGATGGGAGCTGGGTGAAGTCCAGGTGGATCACGTGTGCACACGTGACTATGGGTCAGGGTGAAGGCCTTGTGTCCCCAGGGAGATCTTCAGTGCCCATCACTGTGTGGGCAGGTCACAAACGTTGAATACAGACAAAGGTAGCAGGAGTTGGGGATGGTAATCGTGCTATGACCGCACCTGCGGATAGCTCTACAACCTGGAAACTAAAATTCCATCAGGGGCTGGGCAAGTAGCAACAACCTCGATGTCCATGTACAACTTATAAATGTTCCCCAAACTCCTGAGGAGTTATGTGCCCACAGGGGAACAACTGGCTGGGAATTAGAATCCCCAAATACATAGGAAGATGAAAGCTCTCAAGGCAGGGTTAGGACACCCCCCTCTGAACCGTGAGTCAGGCCAATAGAGACAGGTGGGGACAGGGCAGATCAAGTGGAGGTTTCTGTCTCACTTCCCCCCTGCCTGTGTCACTGTGGATTGCACGAAGCTGCTCCCACTGCCATGGTTTGCCCCACAGTGGTAGTCAGCCTCGTCCTCTTCCTGGATGTTCTGAATGGTCAGGTACCGATCCAGGCCTGAACCTGAGACTGAGAAGCGCTCAGGGATCCCATCCCCCTTGGATCCCACAATACCACTGCTGCCCGCTTGCATCACGAACCGGGGGCCCTTCCCTGGGCTCTGCTGGTACCAGTCTACAGAATAACCACTGTAGCCGCTGCTCAGGGTGCAGGTGAGCTTGGCCGAGGCTCCCCGGGAGGCAGATGCAGAGGGCGGCTGGGTCAGCACGGGCTGGGACAGGGACCCTGGAAACACAGATCCCCATTAGGGCTCCAGCTGGGGAGCAGCGGTGGGGTGTTGGAGGAGAAAGGGCAGGGGTGGGGGGCTGGGGGCTGGGAGGTGGCTGTCCCTGTCCCACCCTGACCTGTGAGGAGGGCGAGGAGGGCGAGGAGCAGAGGAGCCCAGGCCACGATGGGGACACTGCGGTGCGGGGTTCTTCAGGCCCTCCGCTGAGCCTGGGCCCCCAAGCCTCTTATCCCCTTAGCACGGGCCTGGGCAGGGCATGGCGCTCCATGCAAATCCGCTCCCACCAAGGCTGGTGTTTGCCAAGGGCGGGGCTCAGAGTGGGAGTCAGTCCTCCTAGGGCACAGTTTGTCTCCCCCTAGTGGCCAGACCCTGACCCTCCCTCAGGACTGGGACAAGGCCTCCTGGGTGTCCTGGAAACTTGGGCTCTACTTTCCGTGTCCCAGGTGATCTGCACAAAGCTTTGTCCCTTTGGTGTCCCACAGTGGGATGCAGCCACTTGCTCAGTCAATCCTGGAGCCTGCCCAAGGCACCAAGAGCCCTTCAGCTATTATTCAACAAACACGGGGCTGTGCCCACCCCAGGACGGTCCCTGTCCTTGGCTCTGGCGAGCGGGGGAAAGCAGGAGCCCCATCCCTGCCCTGTGGTTGTCCGGCACTTCTTGGGTGGTGTCCCCCCACAGTCACCACCTGACGTGATAGTGGGAGGACATCCCCCACCCCTGGGGCCTCTGGCCGCCCACTCTGGGCAGGGAGACGAAGTTCCCAGAGTGACTGCGGTTTAACCCACAGATGTCCTGGTAGAAACGGGACCTGTGAAGAGCGGGAGGAGGGGTAAGGAAGTGTGAGAAGCTTTTTATCCTTTTCAGTTCCGCCATCCAAACTTGAGGTTTCTTTCACATTAGGGCCTTGATAACCAGATCACTGAGATGAACTCATCTGTATTACACTGAAAATAAATATCCCTTAAATCTTACCATTCTCATATTAATATTTTTGTATTTTATTTTGTTCCTGATATTTTATTTTTGTTCATATTTCTGTAGCTTGGTTACATTGCATTTTTACTAAAAAGATAGTATGAGTAAAAACAGACAAGGGAAGACCAACGGGGCATGAAGGTAGTTGGTGGCATATCCACTAGAACTCACTTTCCTTTTCAATCTTTAGGGTTTACTGGGGGCCCAGTGGAGACGTGTCCGATGTATATGTCAGTTCAGCACATAAATTGTCTTTTAGAAGGAGTCACACGCACCTCTCTGGCTCTTGTCCATTCGGACCCCATCGCCTGCTGTTCCAGTTCAAGGCCCTCGTCCGAATTTGTGGTTTCTTCCTATAAGGAGGGTCTTTATAACCAAGTCACTGCAATTAACACATTTTCATGACACTGAAAAGAAACATTTCTTAAATCTTACCATTCTCATCTTTTCATCATTAATTTTTCAATTGTCTGCCCCATGGTCAGTTGTTAATTTGATTTAAGTTTTATTTTGGAGACTGACTTAGAGGTGTGAGATAATTGTCGCTTGACTCTTGCCTTGGGCCGTCTCAGAGCCCTGGGGCAGCCGTGCCCTGTGTTTCCCTCTGTCTTCCTTGGCCAAGCGCTGGCATTTCTCTCCAGTGTGGGGAGCCCTGCGGAGCTCTGGGACAGAAATCGCAACAGCAGGGACAGGAAAAGGCAAAGGGGACTTGGAGAGAGACTTTGTGCTTCTCAGGTGACATGTGAGCGTTTGGGTTTGTTCTTCTTGCCATGGAGGGTGTGGCTGGGACTTTGGGTGCAGCTGGCTGTCACTCCCAGGCCGCCCAGCACGAGCGGAGCACTTCTGGCCGGAGGCTGGGTCCCCTGCCCGCATGGCCAGTCCCCAGCGTCCTTGCTCTGGCTGCAGCGGCAGGATCCCGGCGTGGCAGGTCGCAGGGCGGGCCGGGAGGCTGGGCGTCCCCATCTCCGCAGGTTCCGGATCTTGGACCCTGTGCCAGCAGAGCGCCCCCTGCAGCCGCACCCTCTCGTCCTTTTTATATTTTCCTTTGATCCTGACAGTTTATTTATTTATTTATTTTTGAGACAGAGTCTCGCTTTGTTGCCCAGGCTAGAGTGAGTGCCGTGGCGTCAGCCTAGCTCACAGCAACCTCAATCTCCTGGGCTCAAGCGATCCTGCTGCCTCAGCCTCCCGAGTAGCTGGGACTACAGCCATGCGCCACCATGCCCGGCTAATTTTTTCTATATATATTAGTTGGCCAATTAATTTCTTTCTATTTATAGTAGAGACGGGGTCTCGCTCTTGCTCAGGCTGGTTTCGAACTCCTGACCTCTAGCAATCCTCCCGCCTCGGCCTCCCAGAGTGCTAGCATTACAGGCGTGAGCCACTGCCCGGGCCTGACAGTTTGTTTTTCTTCTGATATTTCTGAAACGTGGCTTCCTCCCACTATGTGAAATGATCCCCTCTCTGCCAGTCTCCAAAGCTGTGCCCTTAATTCCCCTGAGCTCTCTCCAGTGGACCAGGAGCGCCTTTAGCAGCTGCGTTTCCACCATCGGTCTGTTTATGCAGCACTGGGTGCCCCCTGTCACCATGCAGCTGTCCTCTGCCAGGCTCCTCACTGCCTGCTGAGCCCCCGCAGAGCCTTTAGCGTCCACATTTCTACTAGCAGCAGTTCTGACAATCCAGGCTTTTCTACCAGGTTTCTCAACATTCTTCCAGCCTCTACCTCTTACCAAATTCCAAAACTACTTCCATACTTTTAGGTATATTTTACAGCAGCAATCCTCTTTCACTTATATCTAGACATTTTCTTTTTCCACTGTGACAAACTATCACAAACTGAGTGGCTCAGGGGAAAAATATATGCATGTTTAGGGAGACACGGAGGAGGTCGTAGGGATCTGTGCAGGGCGGCGTCTGTGGCTGGGTGGCCCAGGACAGAGGATGGGGCGTGGTTAGCACCCGAGGGCCACGCACTTTATCCTCTAGATGTTTGGGGGTATTCATGTCTAAATCTATATCTATCTAGATAGGTACATATTTAATAAAAAGGAAGGGAGAGAGAGAGAGAAAAAAGTACCAGGCTTCTGTTCAGACAACTGTCACAGAATAGAAATCGGACTTAGGTCAGAAGTCACCTGAGGAGGGACAGTGTATGTCTGATGGAACAGGACAGCTGCACAGGGCAAGAGCAAGATCTGTTCGATGCAGAGCATTTCATTCTCCAGCGCTGCTGGCCAGCTAAATTTGCCATACATTTCAAAGAGAGGATCAAATCCAACTCTAAGGCTTACATTTTCTGTGACTGAGAAAGTGGACATGTCATAAAGGCAGACAAAGCATATTATAAGGGGTGAGTCTTTGAAGAGATGAGTTATCCCTTCCAGTTTGGAAATGAATATGATATCCGCTTCAGTAAGAATGTACTGTTTATCAAAAGCATGTCAAGACAAGACAACTCTCCAACCCTCCTTGCCTTGAAGAAAGGATCATTTCAAGGAGTACAGCAATGACTGTCACGTCTACAGTGACCATCCATTCTGACAGCCATGAACCAAGAAATGTTTATTTGAAAAGTCTCTTGTTCATCTAGATGCCAACAACCATGGTGATTTTATTAAAAACATAAAATAACACAAACGTTTTATTTTGTCTATGCTTTTTAGTTGAAACAACAACTTAAAACTCAATGGCAATCACGTGCACCACCTGGTTAAGTGGTAAAGAGAAGGAAGGCGTGGGAGCGGGTGCCCAAGTGGCGGGGCTTCCTCCGTGGCCGTGGGAGGGAGCCAGAGCGCTTCTCCAGAGTTGCTGATCAATGGTGGCATGTTCATCTCCAGAGTTGCTGATCCATGGTGGCGTGTCCATCTCCAGAGTTGCTGATCCATGGTGGTGTGTCCATCTCCAGAGTTGCTGATCAATTGGTGGCGTGTCCATCTCCAGAGTTGCTGATCAATTGGTGGCGTGTCCATCTCCAGAGTTGCTGATCAGTGGTGGCGTGTCCATCTCCAGAGTTGCTGATCCATGGTGGCGTGTCCATCTCCAGAGTTGCTGATCCATGGTGGTGTGTCCATCTCCAGAGTTGCTGATCAATTGGTGGCGTGTCCATCTCCAGAGTTGCTGATCAATTGGTGGCGTGTCCATCTCCAGAGTTGCTGATCAGTGGTGGCGTGTCCATCTCCAGAGTTGCTGATCCATGGTGGTGTGTCCATCTCCAGAGTTGCTGATCAGTGGTGGCATGTCCATCTCCAGAGTTGCTGATCCATGGTGGCGTGTCCATCTCCAGAGTTGCTGATCCATGGTGGCGTGTCCATCTCCAGAGTTGCTGATCCATGGTGGCATGTCCATCTCCAGAGTTGCTGATCAGTGGTGGCATGTCCATCTCCAGAGTTGCTGATCAATGGTGGCGTGTCCATCTCCAGAGTTGCTGGTCACTTGGTGGCGTGTCCAACATGCAAGTGAGCGAGTGGTGAAAAGCAGCAGAGCCGATGGGTCGTGAGGATGTGAATGGGTTTGAAGGCTTCCACACCCTCTACTCCAGGGGTGAGCGCTGAAGAGGACAGACAACCACACGCAAGTCATCTACACCTATTCTGGATTAGCTCCGCAAGACTGCAAAGAGATCCCGGGATACAGAAATCGTGGACAATATTCAAAGGTGAACTGAAATACTTCCACTAAACCTGGGGAGTCGGAGAAGCTGTGGGGAGGGAGCACGTTCGCACGTCTGCCACCCCACGGGCTGGCCGGAGGAGGCACCCCTCCCCCCTACACAGGGAGAAGATCCCATCCCCACCGACCCCACTCCACACAGGCAGAGAATCGCCTGAAGGTGGTGGGAGGCGAGCGTGTGGAGGGGAGCCTGGAGCAGGCAGCGTATGGAACTTTCCGCAGCGCCCTGCTGAAGCACTGGGGAGTGCAGGAAGGGTCTGAACCCAGCGCCCCGTCCCAAGCCCGCCGCCCCGCCCTGCGGCTTGGAGACTGGGAGAGCCGCGCGGGACGCCCATCTCGGGCACCCCCACTGCCCTAGAGCAGCCGAACAGTTCCGGCTTCCGGAGCGGGCAGCCCTCTGAGTCTGCAGCTCTGCTGGGGCGGCAGTCGGTGGGGAAAAAGTCCAAGCTCTGAGGCTCCTTCCCAGCCCTGCCCCCGCCCCGCTGCTTGCAGACAGGGGAGAGCCGCGGGACGCCTGTCGCCTGTCTCGGGCACCCCCACTGCCCTAGACCAGCCGAACTGTTCCTGAGTCCGGAGAGGCCAGCTCTTGGAGTTCGCAGCGCTCCGCTGAAACAGGCGCAGGAGCTGAACCTGCAGGTGCTGAGCTAAGTGGCCGCCTCTCTACACCCCAGAAAGGAGTGCCGAATTTGGTGTTCTACCTCAGGACACTTTCAGGTCCAGAAAGTGGGGACTCTACCTTAAAGGAGGCTTGGCCTTTGGTTACCGTTGAAGCTGTGACTGGCGCTGGGTAGACAGAGGGCAGTTCCCCACACATAAACCACTGGGTCCCTGAAAGCAGGGGAATTAGGGAGTGCAGTGATCGATTGAAGCCAGCCTGCCAAACCCAACCCAGCCTTCTGCTGAACAAGGGACACACGGCAGCAGCACTGCCAAAGCGTGCCACCACCACCCTGTAGATTGGAAACACGGCGGAGGCCTGCCCTGGTACTGAGCTCAGTCTCATCCTCTGCCCTAACCCAGCAGGTGGACTTGGAAGCTGAATTTAAAAGGGAGGAAAGGCCAGGGCGCCGTTTTTGTTTGGCAGCAATCTCGTAAGCCAGATCCAGGGAGGTTTCTTGCTGCATTTAGCTGTTTACGTTCTGTGTCCAGAGAGCAGAGCCTATCGTAACAAGGAGAAGTAGTGAAGGAGGCTGCTATTCCTGAGGACTTGAGGAACCGTTGGGAGTGGCAAGTCACTCGCTTAACACTGAGATATCTGTATATCCTATTTAGAGGCTTAGAGTGCAATACAAAGATCTTGGGATACATTGATAACTGGCTTCTTCCCACAAACCACAGAGATCAAAAGAAAGAGTAAACTCAGTGCTTAACACACTGCTCCCATTTCAACCTAGTGGTAGAAACTGGTGTCCATCTCACTAGAGTGAACGATCCTTTGGGTGTCTAAGCAAGGGACCCAAACCCACTAATCTCTGTAGACAGAAGGTGAAGACATCAGGTCAAAGATAATCCAACAGACTCAAATTCCTCTCAGAAGATACAGGACCAGAACACATACTCCCTAGCTCTTCCAAGGAGCAATCCTTTGGATCTCAAGAACACAGCCTATAATCGAGTTCCAACACCTCTGGTCCTCAAAAAAGTATCCAGATGAGGAAGAACCAGCGAAAGACATCAGGAATCATGAAGGATCAGAGAGAAAAGTATCCTCCAAAAGAAAATACTCATTCCCCACCAACTGACACCAACTTACATGATATGATTAAACTAACAGAGGACAAATTCCAGATATGGATTGTTAGAAAGCTCAACGGTATTGAAGAGAAAATAGAATCCCAACATAGAGAAACCACAAGAACAATCCAGGAAATGAATGAAAAATTCTCCAAAGATATTGAAGTTATTCAGAGAAACCAAGCAGAAATTCTGGCAGTGAAGGAAACATTCAAGGAACTCCATAATACAGTGGAAGCCTCAAAAACAGGATAGATTATCCTGAGGAAAGAATCTCAGAGCTTGAAGATTATGCTTATATGCTAAACAAATCAGAGGAAGAAAGGGTACACAGAAACAAGAAACAAGACCAAAGCTTACAGGAAGTGTGGGATTATGTAAAAAAGTTAAATCTTAGGCTGATTGGGATTCCAGAAGGGGAAGAGGAACACTCACAAGGATTGGAAAACTTATTTTACGGCATAATAGAGGAAAATATGCCTGGCCTAGCTAGAAATCTGGATATCCAAATACAAGAAGCACACAGAACTCCTGGGAGACACAATGTGAATAGGCAATCACCTCGTCATATGGTTACCAAGCTGACCAAAGTAAATGTGAAAGAAGCAATCCTCCATACAGCAAGGTGAAAACAACAAATAACCTATAAAGGAAAACCTATCAGAATAACCGCAGACTTCTGACCTGAAACCTTACAAGTCAGGAGGGAATGGGTGCCTATCCTTAATCTTCTAAAACAGAACAAAGCCCAACCTAGAATTCTTTGTCCAGCAAAATTAAGTTTCATCTATGAGGGTGAAATAAAATCCTTCTCAGACAAGCAATTGCTGAAGGAATATGCAAAGACCAGCCCAGCCCTACAGG
The DNA here is from genome assembly GCF_040939455.1 of Microcebus murinus. Taxonomy (NCBI): domain Eukaryota; kingdom Metazoa; phylum Chordata; class Mammalia; order Primates; family Cheirogaleidae; genus Microcebus; species Microcebus murinus. Next base: position 23,340,242 of record NC_134125.1, on the reverse strand, counting down.
AAATTCTCAGACCTGCCTTCCACGGTGAACAGGGCAATAGACACTCCTCCAAATAAAACCCTCGAAGATTTAAAGTCTAGACCTCGAACTTCATGATGGCTCAAGATCTAAGACAAAGCAACAGGACTTTGCCCATCAATATGTATGGAAATCTTACCCCAATTTCAATCCTCTCAATAAACGTAAATGGTTTAAACTGTCCTCTGAAGAGACATAGACTGGCAGAGTGGATAAAATTTCACAAACCTAGTATTTGCTGTATACAGGAAACACATCTAAACCATAACCATGCCACCCAGCTGAAGATCAAGGGATGGAAAACTATCATCCAGGCAAATGGAAGTCAAAAGAAAGCAGGGGTAGCTATATTATTTGCAGACAACATTAGATTCAAATTAGCAAGAGTAAAAAAGGATAAAGATGGCCACTCCATAATGATGAAAGGGAAAATCCAACAAGAAGATCTAACAATTCTCAATATTTATGCACTCAATGCAGGAGCACCCAATTACATAAAGCAAACCTTGTCTGAGCTAAATACCACTTTAAACAACACTACCATAATAGCAGGGGACTTCAACACACCAGTAAATGAACTGGATAGATCCTCCAAACAGAAATTAAGTAAAAAAATAAGGGATCTAAACAAAGCTATTGACCAAAAAGATCTGACAGATCCATACAGAACATTCCACCCAAATAAAGCTGAATTTACATTCTTCTCAGCAGCCCACGGATCCTTCTCCAAAATTGATCACATACTAGGTGGCAAAGCAGATCTCAAAAAAGTCAAGAAAATAGAAATAATACCATGTGTCTTCTCTGACCATAGTGGTATAAAATTAGAGTTCAATTCTAACAGAAATACACACTACATCACTAAGTCTTGGAAACTAAACAATCTACTGTTGAATAACTATTGGGTCAAGGAAGAAATTCAGAGGGAAATCAAGAACTTATTCGAACAAATCTACAATGGAGCCACATCTTACCAAAACCTGTGGGTTACAGCAAAAGCATATCTGAGAGGAAAACTAATAGCAATAAATGCTCACATCCAAAAAACAGAAAGAGTAGACACTGACAACCTAATGAATATACTCAAGGAATTGGAAAAAGAAGAGCAAAACAATTTCAATCCAAGCAGAAGAAAAGAGATATCTAAGATCAAAGCTCAACTAAATGAAATGGAAAACCAGAGAATTATATGGAAGATCAACAAAACCAGAAGCTGGTTTTTCGAAAAGATCAACAAAATTGATGGCCCTCTGGCTAGGCTGACAAGAACTCAAAGGGAAAGAACTCCAATAAACTCAATAAGAAATGAAAATGGGGAGATCATAACAGACTCCACAGACATACAAAACATTATGTTTGACTACTATAGAAATCTATATACCCAAAAACTACAGAATGAAGACGGAATGGACAGATTCCTGGACTCATACAACCTCCCTAAATTCACCCAGGAGGTAACAGAGTTCTCGAACAGACCAATCACATGCTCAGAAATTGAAGCAGTAATTAAAAACCTCCCCAAACGGAAAAGTCCTGGGCCAGATGGCTACACTTCAGAGTTCTACCAAACATTCAAAGACGAGCTCATACCTATACTACAGAAACTATTCCACACCATTGAGAAAGATGGTATTCTGCCTAACTCATTCTACAAAGTCAATAGCACATCGATACCAAAGCCAGGAAAGGAGGCAACAAAAAAAGAAAATTACAGACCAATATCCCTCATGAATATGGATGCAAAAATCCTAAATAAAATTTTATCAAATAGAATTCAACAGCACATCAAAGAAATAATTCACCATGACCAGGTGGGATATATTCCTGGGATGCAAGGCTGGTTCAACATACGCAAGTCTATAAACGCAATCCACTTTATAAATAAAAGCAAGAACAAAGACCATATGATTCTGTCAATAAATGCAGAAAAAGCATTTGACAAAGTCCAACATACTTTTATGATAAAAACTCTTAAGAAAATAGACATAGATGGCCCTTACCTTAAATTTATCAAATCCATTTATGAAAAACCAACTGCTAATATCATCCTAAATGCGGAAAAACTGAAATCATTCTCTCTTCGAACCGGAACCAGACAAGGATGCCCACTCTCTCCCTTCCTATTCAACATAGTGCTTGAAGTCCTAGCTATAGCAATCAGGCAAGAAAGGGGTATTAAGGACATCCAAGTCGGAAAAGATGTGATCAAACTCTCACTCTTCACTGATGATATGATATTATATCTTGAAAGCCCCATTGACTCTTCCAAGAGACTCCTAGATTTGATAAATGAATTTGGTAAATTTCAGGACATAAAATCAATACACACAAATGAGAAGCATTCATATATGCCAAGAACCATCAAGCAGAAACTCAAATCAAAAATGCAAACCCCTTTACTAGAGCCCCAAAGAAAATTAAATACCTAGGTACTTAACGAGAGATATGAAAGATCTATACAAGGAGAACTACAAAACACTAAAAAAAGAAATTGCAGATGATTTAAACAGATGGAAAAATCTACCATGTTCATGGATTGGTAGAATCAATATTGTAAAAATGTCAATATTACCTAAGGTGATCTATAGAATCAATGCAATCCCCATCAAAATACTACCAGCATTCTTAACAGATCTAGAAAAAATAATTCTTTGCTTTGTATGGAACCAGAGAAAACCATGTATAGCCAAAGCAATCTTAAGTAAAAAGAACAAACTGCGAGGCATCAGTCTTCCTGACTCCAAACTGTACTATAAAGCAATAATAGTAAAATCTGCCTGGTATTGGCACAAGAACAGAATCATCAATATCTGGAATAGAACTGAAATTCCAGAGATGAAACCATCTGTATATGGTAACCTAATCTTTGATAAAGCAGACAAAAATATACAACGGGGAAAAGATTCTCTCTTTAATAAATGGTGCTGGGAAAACTGATTAGCAACATGCAGAAGAGCGAATCAGGATCCCAACCTCTCATCTCTCACAAAAATTCACTCAAGATAGATAACAGATCTAAACCTAAGGCATGAAACTTTAAGAATCCTAGATGAAGAGGTTTGGAAAACCCTATCAGATATTGGTCTAGGTAAAGAATTCATGAGGAAGACCCCCCAAGGCAATCACCGCCGCATCAAAAATAAACAAATGGGATCTGATCAAATTAAAAAGTTTCTGCACTGCCAAGGAAACGATCATCAGAGCAAATAGACAACCCACAGAGTGGGAGAAAATATTCACTCTCTACATTTTTGATAAAGGTCTAATAACAAGAATCTACCTAGAACTTAAAAGAATAAACAAGAAAAAAATCAAACAACCCCATCAAGAAATGGGCAATGGAAATGAACAGAAACTTCTCCAAAGAAGACAGAATAATGGCCTGCAAACATATAAAAAAATGTTCAACATCTCTAATCATTAGAGAAATACAAATCAAAACCGCAATGAGATACCACCTAACCCCAGTAAGAATGGCCTGTATCAAAAATCCCAAAACAACAAATGCTGGCAAGGATGTAGAGAGACAGGAACACTCTTACACTGTTGGTGGGACTGCAGATTAGTGCAACCTTTGTGGAAAAGAATTTGGAGATACCTCAGACAGCTAGAAATAGAAATACCATTCGACCCAGCAATAACATTGTTGGGCATCTGCCCCAAAGAACATAAGTCAGTCTATTATAAAGACATCTGCACCCGAATGTTTATGGCAGCACAATTCACTATTGCACTGTCATGGAAACTACCCAAGTGCCTGTCAATTCATGAGTGGATAACTAAAATGTGGTATATGCTCACAATGGAATATTACTCAATCCTAAGAAAGGACAGTGAGCACTGTCTAGCACTGTTTATGTTATCCTGGATTAAGCTTAAGCCCGTAATACAAAGCAAGACGACACAAGACCTGGAAAAGGGGCTACACATCTACTTGCCATCAAATTGGTACTGATTGACTAAAACTATGGTGCTCAAAAAAAAATGGTAGTGTTCAACAGGGACTTGGGGAGGGAGATCCACATCTTAAGGAAGTGGTGAGCATTGTGGGGGGAAGGGATTACCTCTATCCATTTTTAGGGAGAGATAAAGATATACATTGTAACCAAAATGTCTGAAAAAAAATCTGTAGTCGGAAGTGGGCAGGGGGAAGGGGGGAGGAGGGGAAGGGTGTGTACTTACACGGTGGGTGAGGTGCGCACCACCTGGAGGCTGGACACGCTAGAAGCTTTGGCATAGCGGGGTGGGGGAGGGGGGCAGGGGCAAGATATGTAACCCTAACAATATTTGTACTCCCATAATATGAAGGAATAAAAAAAAGTGCTAAAGAGAAACATATATCTTGTAAATGTCATGGATTTGTGTGCAGAGGGACCATTATCCCTTTTATATGTTCGACAACAAAGTGAGAGATGAATTTGATATGAACAAAACCCTGCTATTTCAAGCTCCTTTATCTCTTAAACACAAAATCAGTAATATATTCATTGTGCTGCAAAACATTTCCACGCTGATTAATTAAATGCATAACTTATATTATTATGGAAATAAACTACGTTTCTCTCTTTGACGTGACATATTTGAATCTAAATTTTCAATATGTAACAAACTGCATCAGCTTATGATAACAGCTAGGGGGGTGTAATTTGGGATTAAAAAAGATGCAAAGTTATACAAGCTTAGCAGACATGCACAACTTCTATCTAGAGTGGGCATAAGAATTGAGGAATAATATTCTCACAGCCCCTCCATTTGACTTTATAAACTGATGGCTGACAAAATGTTTACAATCCATCCATCACTGTTGTAGTTGCTTTTTACTCTGTCACCCCAGCCCCATCCAAGAGAACCCTGTCCTTAGGAAGCATCACATTAATGGCCCAGAGTGTGAGGGGCAAGGCCAGCCCTGGTACTGTCGCTGCCCTGGGTGCTGGAAGGAGAGGAGGGACCTCCTTTGGGCCAAATTGTATTTTCAGAGCAGGGAGGTAGGCCCTGGGGGGAGGATAGCAGGGCTGCTCAGTCCCTAAATTGACAAAATTCCTTACTGTAACCTGCCCTCTGGATATGAATGAATTTTACATACAGGTATAATCTGGCAGAAGAAATTCCTCTCAAATTGTCCGTGATGTAATCGTGTTGGTTGGAACAATAGTTTTGGCTTTTCTTTGATTGTTTTGAGTCTTCATAACTATTTGGTAAAAAACCTGGGAAAAATTCTGACTTTATAAATAATAGTAGTGTATATACATTTTAACAAAAGTAACAATAACAGCCAGTTTTGCCCCACTTCCCCATCTGAACGGGTAACCGTGAGATTCGCTGCTGAGTTCGATCAGACAGTGACAGTCAGCCTCGTCCTCAGCTGCAGCCCAGAGACGTGCAGAATCCCTGCGTTGGCCGAGGCGTCTTTGGAGCCAGAGAAGCAGCTGGGGACCCCGGAGCCCTGGTGCTTATCTGAGTCTGTGTGGTAGGTCAGCAGGTACCGGGGCGGGCTCCCTGGCTTCTGCTGGTGCCAGGCTATAGCATAGCTGCCAACACTGAAGCCACTGCTCAGGGTGCAGGTGAGTCTGGCTGATGCTCCAGGAGATGCAGAGAGGGAGGGCGGCTGGGTCAGCACAGGCTGGGACAGGGAACCTGCAAACACAGACTCTTGTGTGTGCTGGAGTAGAAACCAGGGTGGAGTTCTTCATGGGTCTTAGACAAAGGGGCTGACACAGGATACTGAGACTCGGTTTCCAAGGCCTGTCCCTACCTGTGCAGTGAGAGAGGAGCAAGAGCAGGACAGGAGCCCAGGCCATGATGTACACAGCCCCTGGTCCCCACAGTGGGGCTGGGCTGCCCAGGCCTCCTTTTGTCCCCACCCTCTGCAGAGGAGGGGCTGCTCATGCAAACATGTTTCCATCCAGGGACTGCCCAGCCCCTCCCTGAGCCCTGGGCTGAGCTCAGCTCTCACTGCACACTGAGGAGGGGGGATTTGCTTTGCCCCTTGGGGGAGCCCTGGGAGGAAGCAGCTGCTAGGACCATACAAAGGGCCCTGCTCAGGGGACTGTGCCAGGCCAGAGAGGACACAGCTGCTGAGTCCCTATTAGGGAGCACAAGGCCCAGCTCTGAAGCCCAGGCTCCTTGGAGTGACTGGTCCTCCCTGAGCAGCTGTGTAGGGACCACAGGGCAGTCCCCCAGCGCCCCCTGCTGGTCACAGGCACACACCTCCCCATGGCCCAGAGACCTGAGAGCCCAGCTGGTCTCTGCAGCTCCCAGTCACTGTCTGTATTGACACAGGCACAGTCTGCATCTTACAAACTGCGATCCTAATGCTGATATTCTGCGTGATATCACTGTCGTTTCTCACTCCCAGAAGGAATCTTGGACTATGAGAGGAGCAAACATGTATATAAATGACAACTTAGGTTGTCAGCCCCTCATCTAAGATGTTACAAATGTAATATCGCTTCCTGGTGTATTATGTAATACATACATGTGTTTCTACTGTTTCTTGGCCATTAGTGATAATGGAAATGTTTTCCAACCACTCTCACATGACTGGATTTGTGTCTTACTCTCCTGATTGTTCACTATTGCCATCGCTGCCCTAATTGTCACCGTGGAGGAGGCACGGAGCGCCCTGAGGTTGCACCTGTGGGCTCACACCTGCCACGTCGCACTGGAGCAACGTGCGGCTGGCGCTGCGCCCTCAGATCCCGTGTCGTCAGCCCCACGTCCCCTCTCCCGCGCCGAGTCTCTGCTCTGTGGACACTGAGCCCACACGCCATCCTACTGTCCTCGCGTGTGTTCTCAAGAGGATGTTTGAGGGGCTTCAGTTGAACAGGTGAATCTGAGATATCCGCGATTCACACAGTGAATTTCCAGCATGAAGTACAACGCTTTGCTGACAAGTGACTGCCTTACAATTTCTAAGTTCCATGGAGTGTCGGTGACACCCACCCACGCTGCCACCCTCGCTCTGCAGCGACTGAGCTCCTGTCTGTCGTCTCCGGTGCCCAGAATCTGCTCCTCCTCCCGCCGCTCCCGTGGAGCTGCGCTCTGGCCCTGCCGCCCGTCCAGTCCTTCTCCGCTGTCTCTGCAGGAGCCCGGGGGACCCGCCCGGCTCCCGGTCACTTCCCCAGGGCTCACGCCCGCGTTCCTCTCCTGCTCTCTAGACCCCGAGGGCAGCGCTGCCATTACCAACTTCTTTGTATGAACTCAGAACTCTGAACTGAGATGTCCACGGCGACAAGTCAGCATGTTTGCCTCAGACCTGAGGCTCTTCCTGGGGGTGGCGCTGAGGGGACGGCACCTGGTCACTCCACGGACGGTGAGAGTGTCCCGGGCGCCGAGCCGAGCTCTGAGCTCGGTGCACAGAGGGGAGGAGCGGGAACCAGCAGGAGGGGACAGCCCTGTGCGTGGAGCTCAGGCTCCTGTGGGGACGCGCAGTGAGCACAGACGCAGCGCCGCCCTGGGCACGCGGAGCCCTGACAGCGGACGCCCCTCGGCCGCGCAGGACGTGGGCGCCGAGCCCACCCTCTCCACGCCCTCAGGCCGGCCTCCCCGACTGCCCGTGCTGAGTGCAGGGCCGCCACCGCTCTCCTGGCCGCTCGGCCCCGGTGCGACGTGTTCGCCAGGTGTCCTCACCTCATTCCCTCTTACACAGCGGAGGACGCTTCACCCGCGTCTGAAGACAGCGCCACTCTGTTCCCAAACACCCCAGGCTCTTTCCCCGAGAACAAAGCGTAAAACATTCAGTGTCTCATTCCACTGTCTCTGGGCCTGGCCCCTCAGTTCTTCCCCAGCCCTGGTCCCCAGCCTCTGCCCCTGGGCCTGGACACAAGCCCGTGCAGGTCCCCATGGAAATATGTCACTGACCTCGGCCGGCAGTGTCCCCTTCCCTTTCAGCACTTCTGCTCCTCCTGCCCAGCCTGTGCCTCTTCCCAGTGGGGACGTTTATTTCATTGTGTGGAATTTACCAGGAACCCCCGCAGATGCATCTCTGCCCACCATGTGCACGTTTCCCCACGGAGAATGGACTGAGAGCGACACTAAGCATGGCGCAAGATCATGATCCATACTGTCAACCTCTGGTTCTCTCATTGGCTATACCTTCCAAAGTGTGTTTGTATATCGTGCTCCTAAGTTCCCTAAACATTTAATCTTTCCAAAACGATGAAAGGATATCTGAGAGGAAAGATGGAATATCCTCCTTGCATTGGGGCAGGTTTCAGCATCTTTGGAGACTCTGTGGCATTTGAGTTCCAGGTTGTCTTTAGTCAGGGTAACTGGGGAAATGGGACTCACTAGGGAGTCTGGAGATCTATTTCTTATGATCATTTAATGCAAAAACTCTGATAAAGGATAGTTTCATCTTACCCATAGATAAGGGGATTTAAGCAAGGCTCTCAACTTTACCGTGTTATGGGAGATAATCAAAAACATCCACGGCATGGATGGCCCAGCCACATCTCCATATTTTTGCAATTGTTCAGAGAAACTTCCCAAGGATTCATGGGTTCATGGACACCTGTGAGATCTGGCCTTTCTGTGTGGTCACAACAGAGGGAGGATGCAGGGGTTTGATGTGACGCAGCGCCTGCTCATGCCGCGCACACACTAGCCCTGGACTCTCTAGGACGCCCCGGCCGCCTCTGAGTGGTCAGCGAGATGCCCAACATCTCGTCCTGCAGACAGTGGAGCCCGAACTTGACCATCACAATCCCGTAGGGCTTCTCCTCTCATCCTTACCGTCCACTTTGCATCCTGGAGAAAATTCCCATGTTTGAACCATCCATGACAGCCATTCAAAGTAGGGTCACCTGAATGTCCCCATGTCCCCTGATGAGAGAGCGTGATCCCTGCAGAGCTTCCTCTCCTGTGTAGGGAATGCTTCCCTCTCGGAGGGGGCACACGCCCCTTCCAAGTCTTCAGTAGTGCAGGGAGTGATCTTCCAGTCCACAAAGTGCCAACAGAAAGAGCACACACCCACTGCTGGGCCCATCTGTGCATGTGTGTGTGTGTGTGTGTGCATATATGTGTTCCCTTCTATGAGGTCACATAGTCCTGTTCTGATTGTTGTTCAGTGTTTCATGTCTGCAAAGAGTTGTTTCCTGTAATCGGTTCTGTCTTGTGGCTGTTCGTTATATAAGGGCTGGACCTGCTGCCATTTATTGCATTATGGCAGCAGCAGCACCAGAAGCCACAGGCTGGGCCTGAGCAGCAGCTGCCGGCGTTCACCCTCCTGTGGGTGAGGACGGGGTTCTTGTTGCACTTCCCCGTAGGCCTGCAGCACTGTGGAGCATCAAGACTGCTGTCATAGGACTGGCAGTAATAGTCAGCCTCGTCCTCAGCCTGGAGCCCCGCGATGGTCAGGGAGGCCGAGCTGCCAGACTTGGAGCCAGAGAACCGGGCAGGGACCCCCGAGGCTCTATCGCTGTTATAATAGATGAGGAGTTTGGGGGCCGTTCCTGGGAGCTGCTGGTACCAGTGCGCATAGCTACCCTTGATGTTGCTGCAGGAGATGGTGATGCTCTGCCCTGGGGCTCCAGACACCGAGGGCGGCTGCGTCAGCGCAGACTGGGCCCAGGACCCTGGAAGGGGGAGACACACACATGGTGACTCTGGGTCTGGAGACAAGAGGACAGAGCAGGGCCCCACGGTCTTCCCAGGGCCCTTCCCTGGCCCGAGTCAGCTCACCTGTGCAGTGAGCCAGGAGGGAGAGCAGGAGCGGGGCCCAGGCCATGGCGGGACTGTCCCGAGTGCTGCCTTCTGTGCCCGCAGCTGCAGCAGCTTCCCCAGGTCTGTCCTTCCCCTCTTCATACCCTGAGAGGGGAGGCTCCTCCATGCAAATGGCCTGGCTTTCTGCCCCCCCTGGGCCCTGGTCAGGCCCCTGTGCCTGAGGGTGTCAGCGGTGGGCGGGGGCGGGGCCAGGGCTGTGTGGTCCCAGGGGGTGGGGAGGTCACAGCTGTGCCCTGAGCAGAGGGCACCAGGCAGGGCAGGTGGCTGGTCCCGGCTCTGATCACCCATAGACACGTCAGCAATGGGTTTTGTGCGCCCCCTGCTGTCCACACCCTGACACACCATCACGGGACATGGTGACCAGTCCCCCAGAGCCAGCCCAGCCTCCGCCCAGCTCTGTCCACTGCCCTTGCCTCAGGCCAGGACAGGGTTGCTCCTGTGGCCTCCCCATCCCTCAGAGCCGTCTTCTTGCTCTACCGGTTTCCTCCGGGTGAACGTGTG